>NC_132846.1:14122500-24122500 GCF_048164855.1 Canis lupus baileyi | reverse complement strand
GGACTTTATTTGTATGTTTAGTGTTTTTGCTTTTTGAGAAAAAAATACTAGAGGAAGAATACTATACTTGTTTTTAGGGCTTGTGAAAAGAAAAAGCAAAAGTCCAGACAAAAACAGAAATCTGGAAGATTTGACCCTGATGTACAAAAATCATCCAAAAGTAATGCAAGAGAAAACCAAACGGATGTTCTCCAAAGAGCCAGAACTACTTATGACGTTGATTGTTGTCATTTGGGTATGTTTGCTTTTTTCCTCCTGGTATAGTGGTAGATTCCTACGTGAGCTCCACATTTATCTGTTTATAGTTTATTCTGTATTGAGTTTTTGACTTACCACTGCCCTAAAATTCTTATTTTTTAATACTTGAAAAAGTGCAGTACAGTCTGCTCTTAGCATTCAGCTTACTTCTTTAAATATTACCTTTTAGTTAATTAGAGTACCAAGAACACTGATAAACATGTCAGTGAAAAAAATGACTGTTATTTCAGTTTCCTAGATTTAAGGTGTTTAGGCTACCAACCTAGCTTAGACCTGTATTATAGATGCCTATATTTTTATACTAAATTACATTTTTGTTAATAGACCAGTTTGCTTTCATGGAGGGAATGGCATGTTTTTTGAATGATCATTGCTATAAAGATAGCTGGCAGAACTGTTGTGTCAACTCTGTCAAAACTATAATCTGCTTCACATCCCACTCTCCCCTCTGCTGGAAAAAAAATATGAACATTAACTTACTGCTCTTTCTAGATAGCATGTTTTGAAAATGAATTAACGTGGAAAGGCATCTTATCTTCTGTATAATAATTTGTTGAAATCTCCTTTGTACTCATAGAACTGAAAAATGGTAAGCACAGTAGGATGCCAAGAACCATAAAATTAAACGTGTGCCATGGTAATTGCCAAAATAAGCCACCAGGAAGGCTTCCAGATGACCAAATAAATAATACTTTTCAAAATGGAGAAAGAAATGACTTACCTAATCAGGTAAGCTTTTACTGTACATTGTGATATGTAGAGTGGTAGTATGATGCTACTAAAAATGTTTGGGACCAAGTCAGAAATCATGAATTCTTTTTGGTAAATATCAGCCTTTTGTTAGTCTTGGCAATGTCTTGATACTTATTTTCTCAGTGTCTCATTGGAAGAATGCAGTCAAGGGTGCCTGAGTGGCTCAACAGTTGAGCATCTACCTTCAGCTCAGGGCATGATCCCGGGTTCTGGGATCAAGTCATACATCAGGCTCCCCAAAGGGAGCCTGCTTCTCCCTCTGCCTATGTCTCTGCCTCTCTCTGTGTCTCTCATGAATAAATAGATAACATTTTTTTAAAAAGGAAGAGTGCAATCAATAATAACAGTTTAGCTTTTAGAGTAAGGCTTAAGTTAGATAAAGAGTGTATAGATATATACACTTGACATATCACAGGTATTAAATCAATAAAGGAAATCTCTAAGATAGTAGATACCCACATGGTGCTTCCAAAGCTTAAGCTCTGGCAAATGAGTTTCTGAATGCCTTCATTAATAAAGTATGAACTAAAAGTACCTATAGATATTTATATGCTTAATATATACTGTGAAAATACATGAGGTAATGTTTATAGGTAGTCGTTATTAAAGTAAAAAGCTATCTTTTTGTTTTGAAGGAATTAATTGGAAAGAAAGAATATGAAAACTTGTTTTCAGAGAAACTTGAATATTGCGAAAGAACAAATGAAAGGATAATTACAAGTCAGAAGCAAGGTGATATATCTTTATTGGTTTTGTAAGAAACAGCTCTTATTTGAAATGTTTTTAATAAAAGTTATTAAATTTCCAAATCTAAAATGGTAACCAAGAATTTCAATGATTATAAATGTTGGGGTTTTTTTTGGTTTGTTTTTGTTTTTTTTCTTTTAAAGAATACCTTTTTTTCTTTAATTGAAGCATAATTAACATACAGTGTTATTACTTTCAGGTTTTTCTATATAACATGATTTGTATAATAAGATAAGCATTACTTTACATATCATATTTACTTGTAGGTTTGCCTGCCTTATCTAGGTACTAAATAATTTTTATATTTTTAACCTTTTTTTTTTTTTTTTTTTTAAGTAAACTATATACCCAACATGGGGCTCAAACTGACAACCCCAAGAACAGGAATCACATGTTCTATCAACTGAGCCAGCCAGGCACCCCTAATTTTTTTTAAATCACAAAACTATACATCATTTTAAATACGCTTTTTCAAATACTTAAGGTGATACATCTTTACTGGATTTATAATTTGCTGTACATGTGAAAGGTTCTGTACTAACTCCAACAACAAAAAATCCAAAAAAAATGAAGACAAAATTCTTGCACTTAAGGATTTTTTCCCAATCTATTCAAAGATAAGACAAGTCTGTATTTATAATGAAGGGCACATTGTCAAACATGGCATTATTTAAAAGTATTCTTGAAATTTGAAGAACTTTCATTTAGTTGAGGGAATCAGGACAAAGTTTGTGGACTACGCTGATTAGAAAATGGAATTAAAACAGGTAGTGATTTAGTTTGAATGAAGAAAACTTTCCAAGTAGAATGATATTAGTAAAAGTTGAGAATCAAGAAAATTGGAGAATTGTGGTCTAGTAGATCTAGAATACTGTTCAGATTCGACTACTGTGAGAGATTAGAACTATGTTGAAGGCCAGACAGGGTTTATGTGTACACTAAGTAGACCGTAAGAATACTTAGTTTGGTTGGCATAAAAAATTATGTTTACAATTGAACAGACTGGTGCTTCAGGAAGACTAATAATGATAGTAGTGTTTACAAAAGAGTTTATGGGGGGAAACCAATATATTTTATTTTAGAAAAAAATTTCTGTGCTCTATTTTATTGTAGCTAATTTGAGATTTTGATCTTTGGTTTTGTCTTATGAAAAGAAAGAACTGAAGAATCGAATGTATCCATTGACATTCTAACCTCAAGGCAACTGTTTTTCTCAGATGAAGAAAGGAAATGTATGACTCTTAATCAGAAGGAAGTTTGTGTTTTAGTGACACCTCTTAAATCTAAAAAAATAATAGAACAGAAATGCATGCAGTATGATCTGTCCTGTGATACCATTAAAGCAGTAACAGATTTTGCAGTGCCAAAGCATCAAAAAGAAAGCAGATCACATTTAAATGGAACTACAAATTTGATTAGTAAGCCCACAAAGACCTTCAAAAATGCATTTGAGTATAGTGTGGATCATAAAAGTAAAAACAAGGAAGATTGCAATGAATGTCATTTACTCACTGTCAACCAGAAAATGAAAATACCTAGTCCTGAAAAGAAACAAACAGTCACCTCTGACTCTAAGAAAAATACAAGGTTGTTACCAAAATTGAAGAAAATAAAAAATACAACTGTGTCATTTCACAAGCATCAGTCCTCATCAGATTTGTCTAGTGAAGAAAGTGAAACAGAAAAGGGAATTAGAAAGAAATCTGGAATTGCTAAGACAACCAGAGCAAGAAATACCAAAGAAACAGTGGTTCACCTGAGGAAAAGCACAAGAGCTGCCACAAGGAAAATCTCAGTGATTTCTGAATCTGAAACTGAAGAAAGTGAAAGTGAATTTTATATCAAACAAAAGAAAGCTAGATGTTCTGTTAAAGACAGTCTTCAGAAATCTGGTATTAGGAATGAGTCTCCAATTATTGAGGCAAGGGGAACTGATGAGATAAATAGGCATTCCTTTGAATGCTTTCCTGGTCTAATTCAGGATGAAGAATGGAATAAGAAAGAATTACAGAAACTTCATTGGTAAGTAGTTAGATTGGGAAGTAGTAGACCACTCCGAAATATCGAGAGTGGTCACCAAACAGTTGAAAACCTAAAAATTCCAATGAAGAGCTGATTTAGTGACCTCTAATCATTAATAAGGAAGATAACCCAAAACTTTTGGAGAAAAATAACGATCTATACAAAGAATGAGGGAGAATACAGATAACTTCTAAGTAAGTACTTTGTGGCCATCTACAGCTTGCATATGAGTAAAGGAAAAGTTAATCTTCCTTTCTTCCCATTTAATGTTATAAGAGAGCTACCCTCTCTCAAGAAAAGGGCGAGGGGATGGATGTGTATTTAACTGGATTTTGGTTGTCGTTTCATATTGTACATGTATATCAAGTGATCCCATGTATGGTTTATATAATTTTATTGGACAATTATACCTCAATTAAGGTGGGGAAAATTTTTTTAATATAGACAAATGCTGCTGTCTATATTATCATGATGTCTCAGATCATCATATTTTAAGAAATATTTTATAGTTAAATTTACTATTATGAAACCTTAAAACTGAATTCATACCTGCAGATTATTTAATACGGCCTTGCTCCCTACATTTCTAGACTAGAAATAGCTTCAAAAATTAGGTGATACATCCAAGATTTCATGGTTAGTGCTGCTGATAAACCAAGTATGACAAGAATTGGATTTGCCTGCATAGACTGGACAAGTAATTTGAATAGTGCAATAGCATTGGAAGCTAGAGCATAGTGAGCAATGAGAGTGAATGAAACAGTAAAGACAACCTAGGTGGACAGCACAAGAAATTGGCAGTGATAGGGAACAAAAAAGTGGATAGGTAATAGAAAAGTGTGAAGGGAAGGGAAGATGTATGTTTGATTGCTTACTTGTTTATAAGAGGACTCTAGTCAGAGTATGGTGGTGTGCTGATGGAAATGATCTCGTGGAAAGAAAAGATGTGATTGATAAGAAAGAAGATAGAAACCACGTTCAGTGATTCATTTGCTTGGGTACTCCCTAACTTTATAACACTTGGAATTCATTTTCAGATCTACCTTCTTGAAACACTCTTCTTGAAATTTCTGTGCCACTCTGTTCTTGTTCATTTTCCTAAATGTTCTTTCTCTGTCTTATTTTTAAGACAGAATTTTCCTTTTCCAAAGTTCTTGATTTTGGGTGCTTTCTTGCTATGATAATGTAGTCCTCACTGATCTATTCCCTCCAAGATCTAACTTCACTCTTTGAACAAGGATTTCCAAATCTATATTTTTAGTCCTAAATTTTTGTATTTAGATTTGTATTTCCCTTGGGAATAAATGGGTGGGTCATTCAGTTATGCATCATGATCTCAGAGTCCTGGGATAAAGCCCCCAGGTCAGTCTCCCCACTCAGTAGGAGCCTGTTTCTCCCTCTCCCTCTGCCCTCCACCCAGTGCTTTCTCTCTCTCTGTCATAAATAAAATCTTTAAAAAAAAATTGTATTTCTCTTTGCCTGTTGGACATTTCTTCATGATCTCACTTACAGAGATTGTAACTTAATATGTCAAAAACTAAACTTATTTTACCCTGCCAATCTGCTTGGCCTGACATTTCTGATTCTGAAAATGTAGTTTCTTTCAGTTAACTAGGTTTAAATCTTATCATTACTGATTTTGGTTTTAAATCAAAGTTATTCCCAAGGAGCTCTAGATTTTTCCACAAGATCATTCCATCTGTACCCTTTCTCTTCACATTACTCTTTTTCAGACTTCTGATACCTACCTGAACTTTGGAAGTAGCCTTTTATTTTTACTTCGTTGTTATCATCTGTGTAATCTGTTTTATATATTTCCAGATTAGTTTTAATGTATAGTTGTGCTTCTGACATCAAAAGCATTTACTGCATCCTTACTAATCTTGAAATTATATAGAGATCCTTCTGCCTTGCATTGACAGTATACAATACTTTAACCTTAAGTGTCCTTTCCAGCTGTATATCCCCTCATTTTGTTATAGTAAAGATTCTCAACCTTTACTGTATATCCTTATTGTCTGTGATTCTTTTAATGCCTGAACTTAAGATTCTAGTTTCCCAGTAAGACAAGGAAAGCACATTCTAGTCCTTTTTTCCTGTGCAGCTATGAAACCTGGACAGGATGCACGGAGAGCTTTTTGTTGATTCAGGAAGATAAATAGTTACAGGCTGATTGGAAAAGACCAGAATTTTAAGTACCACTGAAGTGGGGGCATATTTCTAGTTTTCCCTTTGGTGTTCCTTAACCTAGATTAAGGTCACTTAAAACCTAAAAGTGGGCACTGGGGCAGGACTAAGTTCAGAGAAAAGCCCTCCACTTCTGATTTGAGGAGAAGGAAGGGGACTATAAAACTTAAAACAGAAGTCCCTGAGTTCTCTTTTTCTTTGCTCCTTCCTCTTACACCACAGTCTTCATGTAAACCTGCAAGGGTGAAAATCACAGTAGATATGGGGCCCACATATACTTAAAACTCTGAAAGTAGGGAACCTTCCTCTAGTTACATATAGGGCAGCTGGGGTGCCTGGGTGTCACAGTTGGTTAAGCATCTCCCTTCAGTTCAGGTCATGATCCCAGGTCCTGGGATCAAGCCCCAACTTGGACTCCATGCTACACGAAGAGTCTGCTTCTCCCTCTCCCTCTACCCCTTCTCCCCGCTCCCACACATACACACTCTGTTTCTCTCAAATAAAATCTTTTTCTATAAAATGGGGGTAGGGCAACCTGTGTTGCATTTTTCTCTTTCTGTCCTTTCTGTCCTCTTTCCGCATAGTACTGCAGAAAGATGCAGTTGTATGAAGTGTATGCAGAGCTGGGTAACTAAAGGCCTAGATTTCTGCCAGAGAACCAAAAAACAGGAACCCTGGGGCACTAAAAATTCCAAAGGGGAGGAGCTAGGGAAAGTAACCCTATATAAAGTTGTTTATGAACTTCTGGGCTCACCCTTGAACTGCATGTGAGGATCTGATCCTACACAGCCTACCAAAGACTGAGAACTGGACTAAGAGGCAGACTGCCACCCAGTCTCCAAGCCAGTCACAGGATATTTTAATAGCACTGGAAAACTTTAAAAATAGAACTACTGAAACTGCAACCACCAAACAGATTGGATTTTATAGCTCAGGTTATAGTCAGATTGACTGCCTGCTAAAACAAAAACATTGACATTCTGCATAGATAAACATGACTGAGTTTTACAGTATTTCAAAATGCCTAGGAAATAATCCAGAATTAGCATACAAAGAAACAGGAAAATTTCAACTCCTGGGGGGGAAAAAACATGCTAATGCTGAGATGGCACAGATGTTGTCATTATCTGACAAGTTCTGAAGCAGGTATATAAAAATGCTCTAGGAGACTTTCCAAATAGCTGACGAGATGGCCGAAGTGGAGCAGAAGCAGCATACCTTCTACAAGTTCACCTAATGTAACACAGACCCTGACCAGCTGCTGAACAGTTTCACAAGCAATGATGAAGCTATACAGCACCCAGCAGCAGCGGAGGCTGAACCGGGGTTTGCAGAGGAATCCGCACTCACTGCAAGAGCATCTGTGGAAGGCCAAGGAGCTTGCCCCTGTGGAGAAATCTCGGGGGGTTAAGGAGCACCTGGGGGACATGATCATCATGTCCAAGATAGTGGGCAGTAAGGTGGGTGTCTAAATGGCAAGACTTTGAGCCAGATGGAAATCAAGCTGGAGATGATTGGCCACTACCTGGATAAGTTTTTCACCACCTGTGAAGTAGGCCCAGCATCTGGGCTGCCCACTTCTCCCACTTCAACCCTCTTATGTAGTGTGTTCTGCCAATAAAGGCTGAACAGATGTCGCTAGTCAAAAAAAAAAAAAAAAGGCTCCAGGAACGGAGATCAAACTTTTTTTGGAGATTTTAATTAATTAATTAATTAATTAATTAATTAATGTATTTGACAGAGCATAAGCAGATGAAGTGGCAGGCAGAGGGAGAGGGAGAAGCAGTCTGCCTGCTGAGGGGCTCCATAGCAGGACCCCAGGATCATGACTGCTCATGACCCCAGTACCTAAGCATACGCCAAGGCAGATGCTTAATAACCAGCTGAGCCACCCAGGTGCCCCAGAAAGCAAATATTTTTGAACAGAAATTTAGAAAATCTCAGATATAAGAGATCAAAAGAAGGATCAAATAAAAATTTTAGAACTGAGAAAATAAATGAACTTACTAGAAAGGCTCAATAACAATGGAAACGATGAAGGAGGCTGTCAATATCAGGAATGAGGGAATAAGAAATAGTAACTACCTGGATAAATACAGCAGACTTAAGTTCCTTACAATTTTTAATGGTTGATAGCAAATATTACCTTGTATGATGTTTTCAATATATGTAAATTTAATACATAAAACAACTACAATATAAAAAGGAAGGATGAAGAGACTTCTGGCAAATTTTGCATTCCTGCATTGAAGCAGTAAAATAGTGATTCTAAGTAGGTAATTAAGTATGTTTGTAGCAATCTCGAGAGCAACTACTAAGAAACCAGAGATATTTTTAAATTTATAATAGATAAATATTTTTAAATTTTTTAACCAAAAAGAAGACAGAAAAGGAGAAACAGAAATGGAGATCAGAACAAAGCAGAAAGCAAATAAAATTATTAGTGGTCTGAATGCAGCATTTAAAAAACAGATTGTCAGAATGAATTTAAAAACATTCCTGCTTAGTGCCATGTAAGAGAAGCTTCAAATATGATAGGTTAAAAATAGGATAAAAAAATACCTTGAAAACTCATAGCTGAAGTAGCTGTTACTAAAAGCTGTCAAAGATTTCAGTACCAGGAAAATTATCAAGGATAAAGAACATTAAAAAATGATAGAAATGTCTGTTCTCCAGGAAGACAATAATCCTAAATGTATATGCACCTAACAAAAAACCCCTCAAAATACATGAATCAAAATCTGAGAGAACTAAAAGGAAATACTGAACTGAAAAGAGAGGTAAAAGCACTTTTATAGTTGGAAACTTCAGTGCTTTTTCCTGTAATTGACTAGTAAAAAATCAGCAGGGCTGTAGAAGAACTGAACAACACCATCAACCAACGATCTAATTGACATTTGTGGAACAGTTCACCCGATAGGGGGAAAAATACATTTTTTTTCCAAGAATACATGGATCATTTACCAGGTAGAACACTGACCAGGTCATAAATCTTAAATATAAGATCGCTAAAGTCATGCATAGGGTGTTTGTTTTCTAACCATAGTTGAATTAAACTACAAATCAATAAAGAAAGCTAACAGGAATGTTTCCAACCAGCTGAAAATTAAATAGCACTCTTGTGAATAATCCATGAGTCAAAGAGGAAGAAGTGGGAGAAAAGATAACTGAACAGAAATGAAGATATATCAAAATTTGTGGTGTGAGCACAGAAGTTCACAAACAACTTTACAGGGTAGTTTTATAGAGTTTATCTCTTGATTTCTATGGAACTTTCTACATAAATAAATCAGAATTAGAATGAATGGACTACTGAGTAATAAAAAGAATTACTGATATATGTAACAACATGATTGAATTTCAAAGGCATTATGCTGAGTGAAGAAAAAAAAAGTTCAAAAGGTTATATACTAGGGCAGCCTGGGTAGCTTAGCGGTTTGGCACCGCCCTCAGCCCAGTGCGGGATCCTGGAAACCTGGGATCAAGTCCCACATCGGGCTCCCTGCATGGAGCCTGCTTCTCCCTCTGCCTGTGTCTCTGCCTCTCTCTCTGTCTCTCATGAATAAATAAATAAAATCTTAAAAAAAAAAAAGTTTATATTACTGTATGATTCCATTTATATCACACTCTGGAAAGACAAACTAAGAAAACAAATCCGTGATTGCCAACAGTTATAGTGTTGGACAACAAAGAGGGAGCACTAGGAATTTTTTCAGTGTAATGGAACTGTTATGTATCCCAGTTGTGATCGTGGCTATACAAATCTGCATATCCATTAAGATTCATAGAACCATACCCAAAAAAGACCGTTTTACTATATGTTAACTTTAAAAGAATGTTAAGTTGCCTAGACTGCATACTATTAAAATATTTAGATACAGCATGCTTGGGTTTAGGCTCTGCTTTTTTCCTAGTTTTTTCACAGCTCTAACCTGCAGCCATGCCTTTGAAATTTACCATACTACAAATATGAAGTACTTTCTGTTCTCTAACCTTAGGCCTTTTCTCCCTTCATCTTCATTTTTTTTGCCAGTGCCACTGCCTCATTTTCACCTGTTACATTTTATCCATCCTTCACATTTTGTGTCACATGTCAATCACCTCCTCCCTATAACCTTTCTTTGTCATCACCTCTTCCTACTATCCACTTAATTAGTTATAATGCTTCTTTCTTAAGTAGATATGATACTTAATGCTTCTTGGAATATAAAGCAATTCCAATCCTGACTGTACAGAAGAACCACCTGAGGAGCTTTTGAAAAATTCAAAGTGTTCCTACTGCAAGCCTACTAAATTGAAATCTACAGGGGTAGTCTAATAGCTTATTTTAATAACTCATCTGCTTGCTTATACATTTGATGTAAGCTCCTCAAGTGATTCTTAGTTGCATCTTACTGTTTTGTACTCATCATGCTTGTAACCTAGTTAGCAAATAATTAAGGGGTTTCTGAGATCTAACTTAGCTTAAGCAGATACTTCTTGAACTAAGATCTGAAGGACAAAAAATATTTAAGCCAAATTTTATAAGTTCATTTTAAATAAAATGGCATATATAAAAGTAGAAGTAAGAAAGCATATTTAAAAATGCCGAAGGAAGGGATCCCTGGGTGGCGCAGCGGTTTGGCGCCTGCCTTTGGCCCAGGGCGCGATCCTGGAGACCCGGGATCGAATCCCACATCAGGCTCCCGGTGCATGGAGCCTGCTTCTCCCTCTGCCTGTGTCTCTGCCTCTCTCTCTCTCTGTGACTATCATAAATAAATAAAAATCTAAAAAAAAATGCCGAAGGAAGACCAAAATAATGGAAGACTAAAATAACGAGTACAGAAAATGAAGGAAGAACAGTACAAGAGGAGATTAGAGAGACAAGAACAATGTAAGTCCTATTAACTACTTTGGATTTTATGCTAGTGAGTTCTAAAAGCAAGTTTTTTTTTCTCCCTCTGTTACCTGTAAAAGCAAGTTTTAAGTAGGATTGGAGTGACATTATATTTGCCCTTTTATTATCTTTTATTATCTGGGATAAACTAGAGATGGGTTAATTACAAACTAATTTATTAAGTGAATTAAGTATTTTTATTATGAAAAATAGTCCTGTTGGTAGTTCTACACTTGGAAATTAATGGTGTACACAAATAGGGAAGCTTGAGCCTCCAAGTCCTTTTAGTTCTCCACTTTAGAACATCTGTGGAATGATTATGCAAAAAAGTAGAGAATTTGTTAGTGTTTAATGCCTGTAATTGTCTTCCTCTTCTACATGGAGTGAGTTGTATTCTGTAGTCTTCTTGTACCTGTTCACAAAAGCTAATTCATATAGATTTACAATTAAATAAATTTATTAATACCCTAAACTCATCACTTCCTAATTAATATATTTTATTATTATCTATGCCTTAAGATTCTTTATATCAATTTTATCTGTATGGTGGAAATTCTGTATAATTGTGTCCTTTCACACATTTCTTACTCCACATTCAGGGATCACATTGGTAGCCTGAAACCGGCCATCATAGAGGTATTTACAGTATAGAAAGTGACAAACACTACAAATAAGGACTTTTTTAACCCCAGGGAGCCGGTTTTTAAAATTTATCAGCATATAGGCAGCCTGGGTGGCTCAGAGGTTTAGTGCTGCCTTCAGCCCAGGGTGTGATCCTGGAGACACAAGATTGAGTCCCCACATCGGGCTCCCTGCATGGAGCCTGCTTCTCCCTCTGCCTGTCTCTCTCTGTGTCTCTCATGAATAAATAAAATCTTAAAAAAAAATTTATCAGCATAATACTTCATAGGTTAATTGGTGAGGTAAATAGATCCTTTCTGGCTGAACGGTCAGCTAAATTACAACATGTAAAATCTGGGGAGTGAGGGAAGCAGAAATATGTGTACCAGTTTCTAAATATTTACAAGTAAACTTTCAGGATGTAACTCATTTATTAAATTGGGTGACTACTTTATATTGTCAGGTTTTTTTCTCTTCCAATTTTCATTTCCCTCAATTAATATATATAAAATCTTGCATTCTATAAATTATGATAGAATGAGAACAAGAATAACACTTTATAGTACGAATTTATAACCAAGAGTATATAGGAACTAAGAACTCATTTTCCAATATACTTAGCACCAATAAGACTTGAACAACAGTGTTGAAAAGTTAGTCATGCTAGAATCACCCCAAAAGATCAAATCACTGATGGTTGGACTTAGGAAAAAGATGTTGAAAGACCTGAGATGATTTTTCAGGTTTCATAGAATACAAAAAAATAGAAGATACGTACTCGATATGTTAAATTACATCTTCATATTTTAAGCACTCAAGTAAGTTACTGTGTGTGGAGGGAAGAATTTTTTTCTTCCCTGTTATCTAGAATGATTTTGGTTAAAATTCCTTTAGCTCAATAAATCTCATTGATACAGTGGTACACATTCAGGAGGTTGTTTTTATTGATTTGAATTTCTTGGTCTTTAACTGGTTTTGGTCTTCCATAGTGCTTTTGCATCTCTTCCAAAGCACAAACCTGGCTTCTGGTCAGATGTAGCTATGGCTGTAGGTTCTCGATCTGCTGAAGAGTGCCAGAGGAAATACCTGGAAGATCCCAGAGGAAAAGGAACCCAGAAACCTGTCACTAAGAAACAAACAGTCAATCCCAAAGGCCAAAATGGTAACCTTTGTAAATTGTTTTTCCTAGTTCTCAGTATTGACTTCTACTTGCTAAATATATTTATCCATTTGTCGTGGTCTTATACAGGTGTTTTCTCCAAATTTTAAAGCTAGAAAGTATTTTAAAGATCATCTGTTTAGTTTTTATCTAGATATCAAGTACATCAGTAATAGCCTGAGCAAACTTGTGCTTTGAGTTTGTTCCAGGAAATCTGTAGCTAAATCCAAAGATTTCAGTTTCTGGATTATTAAAAGTCTCATTTTTTTTTAAAGATTTTCTTTATTTATTCATGAGAGACACAGAGAGAAATAGAGAGGCAGAGACACAGGCAGAGGGAGAAGCAGGCTCCATGCAGGGAGCTGGACATGGGACTCTATCCCTGGTCTCCAGGATCAGGCCCCGGGCTGAAGGTGGCGCTAAACTGCTGAGCCACTGGGGCTGCCCCTTAAAGTAATTTAATTTGAAGCCACTTGGGTAGAGCCTCATAGAAATTCATAATAAAATTCTAAATAAATTTAGTTTTTGTATTCCTCCCGAGTATACATTCCTGCTCAGGGTTTATGACAGAGCTTATATTGACTAACCTTTGGGAGTATCCTATCCCTGTCCTGATTCAATAAGGTTTATATTTTTAGAAAATCAACAAATTAGGCATTCAGCAAGGAGAATGTGAGAGGGTGAAGACCTTTTCCATCTCACCTTGGCTAATCTGATGTAGTTTCTTCATGAGTATCTTATGAGCTAATTATATTGCATAGATCCCAGTATAGAAAGAATCTTTTGTTATGTAGGAGACTTATTAATAGAGGATGCATTTACTTAATATAAATAGACAATTTAGATTTTACAAAGTCTGTTAAATTTAGAGCAGTTACTATAAATAACCAAATCCTTATTAAAATGTTTTGCTGACTCCTAAGGCAAGATAGGTGATGCTGATAAGAAGCAAATTATTAAGATAACTGCCAAAGTGGGAACTCTTAAAAGGAAGCAACAAATGAGGGATTTTCTGGAACAATTGCCAAAAGATGATCATGATGATTTTTTCAGTACAACACCTGTGCAGAATCAAAGAGTACTGGTAAGAGTCTTAAATGTGTGAAATCATTGCTTTCTTCATACTGACTTTAACATTTTTCATTTTTATGTCTGGTTAGTGTTCATCCCTAATGTTTAGGCCAAGGATTGATAGTTCCACAGACATGACCCAAAATATAGGAAGTAGCCTGCCAGTACATGCTATTCTTATATTCTTATGTCCAGAGTCTACCCTTCAGTGAGTTTCATAGATAATGGTTGTAGAGCCAAATTGAAAACCCAGAAATGTTTAATTAGGCTAAATGTATATGTTTAATTTTTTTTTTTAAGATTTTTTTTATTTATGAGAGACTGAGAGAGAGAGAGGGGCACAGACACAGGCAGAGGGAGAAACAGGCTCTATGCAGGGAGCCTGACGTGGGACACGATCCCGGGTCTCCAGGGTCACACCCTGGGCTGCAGGCGGCGCCAAACTGCTGAGCCACCCAGGCTGCCCATATTTAAATTTTTTTTAAAAAGATATCTATTTATGAGACACACAGAGAGGAAGAGACATAGGCAGAGGGAGAAGCAGGCTCCCAGTGAGGAGTCTGATGCAGGACTTGATCCCAGGACCCCAGGATCATGACCTGAGCCAAAGGCAGACACTTGACCACTGGGCTACCCAGGTGTCCCTATATTTAAAATTTCATATGCAATGAGGTAAACTTTAAAAAAAAGTGATGAAATTATTACCTACTGTATAGTAAATTTAGTGGAGGTATTAAATGATAGCACAAAGTTGACATTTGAATGTATAAAAGAATTTTTGTAGTATGAAAAATTGTAGAACTTAAAAACTTCAGCAATTGGGAAAAAATATTTACAACAAATAAAGCCAGTAATGTTGATAATATGAAGAACTAATTCACATATTACTAGAATAAAAATTGTCAGGGGGTGCCTGGGTGGCTCAGTCAGTTAAGTGACTTCAGCTCAGGTCATAATCTCAGGGTCTTGGGATTGAACCCCCAAATCAGGTTTCATGCTCAGTGGGAAGTCTGCTTCTCCCTCTGCCCCTCCTTCCCCACTCCTGCCTGCTCGCTCTCAAATAAACAAATAAAATCTTTTTAAAAAAATTGTCACGATCACAGGGGTAAAGTGGGCAAGAAAAATTTCCAAAGGCTGAATGAATACTGAGGAAAGTGGTTATGTTAGCTGATAATCAAAGGAAAAATAAATAAATCATATGTATATATTCTAAGTTACAGAATCTTTTACAAAATAAATTATCTACTAACAAAAAGCAGTGGAGATACTGATGTAGTCATACATCAGTGGATGTAAAATGAATCATACCTTTTGGAAAGCATGGCCATTTTCAAGAACCATTAGATCAATTCTATTCATTGGAATTTATCCTAAGAAATTCAAAAGAAGCCAAACTCCTGACACAGATAGTCGCACAGATTTCTCTTCACAGCAGAAAACTGGAAGCAATGTATATGTCCAAGAAGGATGTTCTTCATAAACAGATACAATAGAAAGTGCAAATTTGAAACTATTTCTAGAATATAAATATAAATGTTAAGAGTATTAAGATTAATGCAAAATGGATATAGACAATGATAGAGGTGTAAAAGTTCAAGGAGTTGTTTTAGTGAGCTTAACTTCAAGAATAATATTTTTATTCATTTTTTAAATATTGTTATACGTCTCCAATATTAAAAGGCTATACAATGCTTTAAGAATTTAGTAATCATTATCTGGGCTCTTTTTGCCTATACAGATTATAAAGGATTTTATATAAAAAGTATTTTAAGGGGATCCCTGGGTGGCTCAGTGGTTTAGCGCTTGCTTTCAGCCCCAGGGTGCGATTCTGGAGTCCTGGGATCGGGTCCCACATCCCTGCATGGAGCCTGCTTCTCCCTCTGCCTGTGTCTCTGCCCCTCTCTCTCTCTCTCTCTCTCTCTCTCTCTCTCTCTCTGTGTCTCTCATGAATAAATAAATAAAATCTTAAATAAATAAATAAATAAATAAATAAATAAATAAATAAATAAATAAATAGTATTTTAAGGGAGCCATCTGAGGCTTTTACTGTGTTCCAACTACATAACAGCCATGGTCATTTAGGGGTTATATCCTTTATATAATTCTACCATCATTTTAGGTTTTATATATTTTTTGGCTTAAATGCAATAGTAGCAACATTTTAAAGACAAAAATAATAAAACAAATAGTGAAGTAAGTTCATTTTCTGTAGCATAAATCCACTTTCTCTAAGGCTTTAATGTAAAGATAGGCAAAATCTTAATGAAGGATTGAATTATTTATTGGAAATGCGTATACACAAAAGTTTAATACTGCTTTGGTTCCTATTAAGTGCCAAGCATAGTAATCAGTGAATTAGTTCTGTTTTGTTCTGTTTACCCAGAAGTAAGGAAACCATAACCCATGGGTCAGACCGGGCAGACCACATTTGTTATAAGAAAATTTTATTAGAACAGAGACATATTTATTGTTTACATAGCTATGTCTGCTTTCACGGCAGAGTTGAATATTTGGGACAGATACTGTATGGACCATAAAGCCTAAAATATACTATCTGACCCTTGACAGAAAACATTTGCTGATCCCTGGTCTTTCCACAACTTTTAGAAATAGGTGTCATTGTCTCCACTTAACACAATAGAACCAAAGTTTTTTTTAGAGGCTGAGGCTCTGTTAACTACTAATGTGTTTAGAGATCTCAGCTGGAAAATTATAAGGAGGAAAACAACTTATCAGCCCACCTAAGAATATTTAGTGACAATGAGAAATTCCATGTTAGGGTTGCCTGCTGGCTGGTAACAATTATTTGTTTTCTAGTTGCCAAGTCTCCAAGACAGTGCAGAAGAAGATGATATTCTGCTGAGTATGGACAAAAATCCAACAACTCCATCATCAGTTGTCTTTCCATTGGCAAAAACTCCTCAGTGTCACCATGTCAGTCCTGGCATGCTAGCTTCTATAAATAGGTAAATATGCATATATAGACTGTAATTCTCTGCATCAACATTTAACATTTCATGAGTCAGAGAGTAGATGTCGATAATGAGAAGAATCATCATTAAACAAAAAAATCAAGAATAGTTCCTAGAAGTTCAGGATGGACAGTTTCAATAAGTAGAGAATATTGTTCATTAGTGTAGGGACCCAACTTACACTTTACATCAGGATAAATTCTAAATGGATCAAATTTTTTCACATAACAAATTAGACTATAAAATATACCTAAAGAAACCTTGGAGGATTATTTTATAATCATTGATAAGTGAAAGTCTTTTCACACTATGATGCTAGACTCAGAATACACTAACAAAAAGAATCATAAAGTCAACCAGATAAAAAGTTTTACCCAACTACCATAAGCAATAAAAAGATAAACAGTGATCTGACAAAAGAATATATGGAACTCATCAAAGGAAAAGGCTAATTTTCCTAACGCAGCACTCCTATGGATTAAGAGGAAAGGAAAGGGATTCTCATGCATCACTAGTGAGAAGGTAAATTAGTACGGTCTCTGTGGGCAGCAATTTGTGAGTATCTATCAAAATTATAAATACACATATTTGACCTATCAGTCCTGCTTCTCACATAGTGAATATACAGCTTATTAGAGTATTGCTTATAATAGCAAAAGTCTGGAAACAGCTCCTGCCTATCAGTAAGGGACTAATCAAACTGGTACATTATGTAGCCATAGAAATTAATGAAGAAAGTCTTAATGTACTATTATGGTAAAACGTTCAAGATCTAGTAAGTGAAAAAAATGCAGTGAATAATGTGTTAACATTTCTGTAAATGTGGTAAATTGTGTAAAATTTGTATAAACGGGCTGTGTGTATACTTGTGTATATTTGCATATATACATGTATATATACCTAATTGCTTTCCTTTGATTAAATATCTGAAAGAATATACTTTTCTTTTTTTTTTTTTTTTTTTTTTAAAGGTTTTTTTTAGTTATCCACTCAGGAGAGAGACACAGAGGGAGAGAGAGGCAGAGGGAGAAGCAGGCTCCATGCAGGGAGCCCGATGTGGGACTCGATCCAGGGTCTCCAGGATCATGCCCCGGGCTGCAGGCAGCGCTAAACCGCTGCGCCACCGGGGCTGCCCTCTGAAAGAATATATAACTGAAAACACTACTGATCCCTACAAAGAGAACCTAGATCACTTGGAGATGAGAGAAGGAAACTTTTTGAATTTTGAACTATGTGAATATAGATACTTGAAATATAAATAAAACTAAGAAAAATCAGGGACAACCAGCAGTTGAATGACAGAGAAAAGAAGGAAAGAAATAAAAATGAGGCCTGAAAATAAGTCATTCCATTTGGCAATCAAGCAGGACTTTTATTAAGAGTAATTCTGTGGGTTGTGAGGCAGAAGCCAAGTAATAATGACTGAGAAAAAAGTATTCAGTCCTCTCCTGAGGGTCGGTGAAATTTTAATTTGCATTTATTTGGTAAAAACATAATTTTCATAATTTTTCCCCAGAAATCTACAGATTATTTTTGATTTAGTATTCATTGCAGATGAAAGTATACTAAGAATATAATTTTGGGCAAAGCTTTTGATAAGTACTTTGGCCAAATCATCAAAAGCTTTAAGATATTCATCCCTTTGGCCCTTGAATTTTCTTAGTCACTTATAGGGAAATACATTTGGGCAAGTATGTATGTACATTTGTACGGACAAAGATGTTTGTCATGAAACATAATACTGAAGATATGGAAATGACCTAAATGTCCAATAAAGAAAGTTAAGAAATGAGGATTTGTCCACATTATAGGATAGGATATAACAATTAAAAATCATACCTTCAAGAATTTTTAACAACCAAGAATAATGTTCAGTTGACAATAGATTTTAAAAGCTAAGAGTTAAATTATAAACAATATCCCAGTTTACATAATATGTATTCAGAAAGGAAATTTCTTGACTATAAACATCATAGCCATTATCTCTAGATTGTAGAATTATAGTGAAGTGAGTTTTGGTGGTGGTGGTTTTTTTAATATCACTTTTGCAATGATGGAAATATACTTTCCCCTCCTCCCCAATAGAACACATGGTAGATTCATTTATATCATGACTATATTTCCTAAAACATTTATTTCATATAGGGCAACGGACTCATGAGGTGCAGATCCTTGAACAGCTGGCTAGGCTTATTCACTAGCTATGTAGCAGTGCTTGTGGTTCACATTAATATCTTAATACAGTCACACATTTAGAAATATGTTATACCTTTAAGGTTGCTCCCAAATTTTCATAAAGGAACGGATAATTGATCATAAAGGATCTTGAAGCTAAGAGAGAATTACAATTGGTGTTCAGCTGGTATTTACTGTCATAAGGACTAGGAATTGTAGGGGGAAATGAGAATAGCCATTCTTGAGACACCTGGGTGGCTCAGCGGTTGAGCATCTGCCTCAGGACGTGATCTTGGCCCCCAGGCTCCGTGTAGAGAGCCTCCTTCTCCCTCTGCCTATGTCTCTACCTCTCTCTATGTCTCTTATGAATAAATAAAATCTTAAAAAAAAAAAAAGAATAGCCATTCTCTGTGGCTTCCATTTGTGTCTGTAAAATGAGCCAAACCTATTTGCTAAGAATGAGAGGGGGAGAAAATAAGCTAAAAAGAAATGACTCAGGAGTTAGTTGGAAGCTATAAATTGAGGGTTTTCATCACCAGGTATATCCTTAAAGTGGTTAACTATTTGATGTAGACAGGAAAGCAAGTAAACAGAAAGGAGTAAGAGGTCTAATAAAAGGGAGTCCAGGTAGAAGTCACAGTGAATTTTGGAAAAGAGAGGCAGCAAGATAGTGATCAGAAAGAGCACTGAACAATGAGCAAAACCATAATTTCCTATTCTTATTTAATGTTCCTTTAAAATGTTAAGTTGAAATGTTTTGTCCATTTCCATCAGTACACCATTGTTTTTTAAAAAATGGAAAAGACGTGGGCAGCCCAGGTGGCTCAGTGGTTTAGTGCCACCTTCAGCCCAGGGCCTGATCCTGGAGACCCGGGGTCGAGTCCCATGTCTTGCTCCCTGCATGGAGCCTGCTTCTCCCTCTGCCTGTGTCTCTACCTCTCTTTCTCTCTCTCTCATAAATAAATAAAATCTTTTTTTACAAAGTAGAAAAGACAAATAGACTTTTGTTTTTGAGTCTGTTTCCTGGTTTGCCGGTTTGCCTTTTTTTTTTTTTTGGCTCATGTTCATGTTTTGTTTCTTAAATTCCAGATAGGACTAAAACCATATGGTATATGTCTTTTTCTGACTTAGTTTTCTTAACATTCTACTTTCTTGTTACATCCATGTTATTGCAAACAGCAAGATTCGATCTTTTATATGGTAGAGTAATATTCCAGTATGTGTGTGTGTATGTATAGTAGACTTATGTTTATATATTTTATAAAATATATTAAATACCTAATATATTTACACACACACATATATATATATATATATATATATATATATATATATATATATGTGCACTTGTATTAAATAATGCTGCTCTAAACATTGGGGTGCACATATCCCTTTGAATTTGTATTTTTGTGTTCTTTGGGTAATACCTACTGGTATAATTGCTGGATCATAGGGTAGTTCTATTTTTAACTTTCTGTGGAACCTCCAAACTGTTTTCCACAGAGGCTGTACCAGTTTGCATTCCTGCCAACTGTGCAAGAGGATTCCCCTTTCTCCACATCCCCACCAACACCCATTGTTTGTACTGTTGACTTTAACCATTCTGACAGGTGGAAGGTGATATCTCATTGTAGTTTTGATATATTTCCCTGATGATCAGTGATGTTGAGCATCTTTTCAAGTGTCTATTGGCTATCTGGATGTCTTTGGAGAAATGTCTATTCATGTCTTCTGCCTTTTTTTAATTGGATTTTTTTTGGGGGGTGTTGTGTAAGTTATTTTTATATTTTGAATGCTAACCCTTTATCAGCTATGTCATTTGCAAATATCTTTTCCCATTCCATAGGCTGCCTTTTACTTGTGTGGATTGGTTTCCTTCCCTGTGCAGAAGCTGTTTATTTTGATGTAGCCCCAAAAGTTTAGTTTTGCTTTTGCTTCCCAGAAAAGAAAATTTATATATATATATACTTCCCAGAAAATACACTTTTTCCCAGAAAATATACTTCTTAAAGGTTGAGACACATTTAAAATTATTTTTGTCAGTTGCTATTCAAGCTGTGGATAGAAATATGGTAGTTAACTGTTGACTTAAAATTTTGTATTCAAACAGGAATGATTGTGATAAATATGTTTTTCGTATGCAAAAAAACCATAAAAGTAAAGGTGGCATTGTCTGGGGCAATATCAAGAAAAAAACAGTAAGTATATTTATTCTTCATTTATTCATCATGTCTATTGAACAACTGTAATACATGGCAGATTGTGGCAGTTACAAGTTATGTAAAAGTTCTTGCCCTCAAAGTAGTTAATCTTAGAGAATGACAATTTATCGAGGACCACCTTATCACCTGATTGTATATTCCTTCTCACCAGACTATGGCAATGTCTTCTTCCCTTATCCATGTTGAAATATTTATATTGCATACTTTCTAGAGTATAATTCTTCTCAGAGAATTTCTAAAACATTGGGATTACATAATCACATCCAATTTTTATGGTTTCATTTGTCCACAGGAAATGGTAGATACTTCTGGACACAGGTTTAAAAATCAACCTGGAGACTAAACTCTTTAAAGGATATCTCCAAAATTGAAGGTGTAGACAAACTATTTCTTAGATTCCCTTTTCCCAGTCCCACATTCTTTATGAGAATGAAATTTTGGTTTGTTGCAAAGGACCTGGAATCAACATAGCAAGAAGGATTTGGTTGGCTTCTGGTCCCTATTTTGCCTGTGAAAGTTGGTTGCTTTGACAATTGTTTCACAAACTTGAATGTGCAAAGGCATCACCTAGTGATCTTGTTAAACACCAGATTCTGATCCAGGGATTTGAGATTTCTGCTTTTTTTTTTTTAAGATTTTATTTATTCATGAGAGACACAAGAAAGAGGCAGAGACAGGCAGAGGGAGAAGCAGGCTCCATGCAGGGAACCCGACGTGGGACTTGATCCTGGGTCTTTCAGGATCACGCCCTGGGCTGAAGGTGGTGGTTAAACCGCTGAGCCATCCGGGCTGCCCGATTTCTGCATTTCTAACGGGCTTCAGGTGCTAATGCCTATGTTGCTGTCCATGGACCATACTGAGTTAGTAGCAAGATCCTAATCCACTCAGTCTGTTCTCTGCACAGTGATGAAAAATTCACGTGGACAGATCTAATAAGGACACTTCCTATTAAGAATATTTGTTTCGGGATCCCTGGGTGGCGCAGCGGTTTGGCGCCTGCCTTTGGCCCAGGGCACGATCCTGGAGACCCGGGATCGAATCCCATGTTGGGCTCCCGGTGCATGGAGCCTGCTTCTCCCTCTGCCTGTGTCTCTGCCTCTCTCTCTCTCTCTGTGTGTGTGACTATCATAAATAAATAAAAATTAAAAAAAAAAATTTGTTTCTTTGTATTTCTGGCATCATCCTAAACACTACTGGACTTCTGTTTTTCTTAATGGGTCATAATTTTAGCATCTCCTGAACTATATAATATCCTTGTGATTTAGTCCTTTTTCATAGACTAATATTTTGTCGTGTGTGAGGATAGAAAGAACAAAGGATTTAGTGTTAAAAGTTCTGATTTCAAGCCCTAACTCCTCATACCAGCTTTATAAGACAACAAGCTACTTGGGCTTTCTAGTTTCATTTTATTTATGTATGGTATCAATGTAGGAATCATGATACTGGTTTAATGTTGCTGAATGATTTTGAGAGCTAAATGATAGAATAATGTTTTTAACTCATTTCACAAGAAAAAGTACAGTTATGTCACAATCTGAACAAGAGTTTGTATCTCAAGAGTTTGAACTCTATTTTTACCCTTAGTACACCACTATACTATATACCCTGTCATATTTCCTTTCTATTCCTTTTCATTTTTTAAAGATAGCCAGGCATGGCCAAAAGTTTAAAAAGCATTGATATAATAAATATGTATTTTACACTTAAACTTTGTGATATAAATTACTATTTTAGACAATTGAAATTTTGCTAGTGTAATGGAATAACATGAGTACTTAGATTTTGGCAACTGTCAGAGGCCCATAGACTATCCTTTCACCCCTGTAGCATTAATTTGTAATATTTTTTTCTTTTTTCTTTTTTCTTTTTTTGTAATATTTTCTTATAGTCATGTTTGCCAGTGGTGGGAAACAACATTGAAGAAGTGTTCTTACCCTAGATAGATTAAACTGTGGAAAAAGAATTAGACATTTCACAGATAATCATAATGTGATTAGGTATCATTATAGGCATGTGTTCAAGGTACTCAGGATGAAGCATACTTATTTTGTCTGTGTTTGAGGCAGAACTCACAGGAGGTACTATTTAGCTATTAACATGAACTCTCTTGCAGGTTGAAACTGATTTTTCAACTCCAACATCAAGAAAAAAAACCCTGTTTAACAAAGGTAATTTATTTTTCTTTTGTAACTCAGTCTATTATAAGTTAGTCTCTATATTAACATGGTACTAAAATTAACTGCTCTGAAGTGGGCAGATCTATTCAATTTCTCAGTTCTTTTCAATTTCATTGAAATTACTTTTAGAAGTATATTAATCTTTTATTAAACTTCTTTTTACAGAATTAAGAGAAAACTCTGGTATTGGAAAACTTTTCGCTAATGCTATGGAGTCTTTAGATGAAGAAGAGAAAGATTATTATTTTTCAGACTCTGATTCTTCTTAGTAAAAATGAGAAAATATTTTCAGGATTTTTATCAAGAAGCAGATAATATATTTGTATCTTCTTTTGGAATACATATATTTTCTTCATAATATACCATCATACGAAATTGTGGATTCCTCCTTAGAGGTTTTAGGAGATGAATAGTTAACAGAGGGATGTTTTACTCTGAATTCATCTAAAACATCTTTCTGTAACTATTCCTCATTGCTGCAGGTTACTAAAATGTAAGGAAATTGTTTTGCTTGTATAGATACTTATGAATTTCTGGGTTTTGCATTATTAAAATATTCTACATAAGTATCTCTTAACCGTCCAAGTTTGTTTACGTTAAGAAAATCATGTTCCATTTTTTTTAAAAGCTTCCCAGAAAATGCTATCCTCAAGGGATAGGGGAGGGAGAATGAGAAGTAGATAGTACTGCCAGCTACTAAATTCATGAAAACTTCCAAGTCAGCATTTGTTACCACTTGGTATACAAGCCAGAATTGATCTAATGTTTAAATTACATGTTGTTAAAACTATGTAACACTCTATCTTGTGATTTTTTTCTTAAAACTTGTGATTAGCATATCTCTGAAACCTATGTAAATTTGTTGTTTTTCAATATTTTATTAGGTAGAAATCAGAGAACAAATTTTGTTGCACTATGCCTTATTTACATATGCAGTTTACATTTGGTCTCAATGTTAAAACGACTGGATTAGACTTTTCAACATTCAAGTAGTTGATCTACCACCAGAAGTTAACGTGCCATGTCATAGTAACATTATTTTCCTTTCAGACAGCTCCTTTAGAAATAAACCTTTTTTTTAGCCTATTCTACCACTCTGTCTTGAAATTTGACATAGAATATTTTTCCTTTGGTTACAGTGTATATACACACTTACTCTTTCTCTCCAGTTAGATTGTTTAAATAAACTTGGTTTACTTTTGTAACTTTATATTTTGGTTGTTGTTTGATTACTGGATCATAGAAAGTAAACAAATATGCATTCTGTTACTGGTTCAGCTCCTTGCCTCAAAAATTACCAGAACTTTCACTAAAAACTACATGCTCATGTTTCTTAAGAGTTTAGTAATAATCAGCAGTTCTAGAACTATAGAATTTACAGCAACACAAGATTTAAAAATAATATTGCAGCTAGACTTAGATCATAATGGTTTCTGCCACAAAGAATTTAGATGGAGGATGGAACAAATAAAGGGATTATTTTAGAGTCAAATACTGTTTTAGAACTTAAGTTGCCAATACTTGGGTTTATACTATTCTGCTTAATGTTAATGGATATTTTTTTTAAGGAGTTAGTTAGAAGGTAGTTAAATTCCATAATGGGAAACAAAAAGATAATTTTGATATAGCACAGACTTAACACAAACCAAAAAATGTGGCCTCCCACCACCACTGCCACATTCCCTGTGTCCTGCTGGAACTTCTTCAGTGTCCTTCCTGGTCTATTTTGTTGTATCCCACCTGCCAGGTACCTGATTAGTCACATTTCTTCCCATCAGGTCATAAGATAAGCTAGTAAGGCTTATCAAGTAACCTCCAAAGGAGACTTAAAGTAGGCTCCAAGATGAGTTAATAATCAATAGTGCTGATAGTTACGTGATACCAATGAGAGTATAAAGAGGGCTGTTGCAGCTTAAATATGGATTGAGCTCTGTACACAGCAAGCGTAAGTAAATAAAATCCTCTAGGTTATGTCCCTCATGCCATTTTATTTATGGAATATTTCGTTTGGTGGTTGGACACAAAGAATTTGAGCACAATGGTGTCTGCAGAGGAGATGCTGCAAGGTGGCCAGCAGCCCAGGTCAACGTGAAGTTGCTGAGGAACTGCATGCTTCTGGGCATGTAGCTGGGACAGACTACCACCAAATGTCTCTACCCCCATGCGCCATGAACACCATGTAGCAGGAGCAAAAAGCAAAGCAGCACACTGGAACCAGAAACAAGCCCTTTATTTCCTTCTACTGACAAAGCTTAAATCCTGCCCACGGTAGCGAGAAATGTTGAGAAAGTCCAGTCCATTATAGCAAGGCAAGATACTAAAGGGTAAATTTGAGCCTGATTGATAGATAAAAATCAATAACTGCACAAGCCAGGAACTTCTAGAACTTCTGACTTTGACAGAATTCTTGAACCACAGAACTATGAAATCCACTGCTCTCTGAAGAAATAAATTATACTACTACCCAAAGAAGCTAAGTTTACAATCAGAGTAACTTTTTAGTGAAAAAGAACTGCATCTAGTTTTGGTTCTAGATTTCCCAGTAAACTTGAATAAGTCAACTTGTTTGTGGGCCTCACTTATACCACGTGATAAGAGAACAGCAATTTGAATTTCATGAACTGAAGTGCCTGCCTAGTCTAAGGTAAGAAAAACTCTGCTGTGAACCTGGTGCAACTACCCTGTAGTGTAACAGAAGAAACAGTAAGGCAACGAGAGAATACAGGACTCTAAATGGGGGGGTGGGGGTGGGAGGGGCATAGTTAAAGGCTGCATTAGCACTAGACTGACCAGAAGAGGCTCAGATGTGGCAGATGAAAACATGGAGACATCTTAAAATATAAATAGCATCACAGATAACACTGTTATGGTCACAATAAAATCCACTTTCAACAATTCATTTATACTAATTTTCCAAGTCTAAGCCAATATTCCGCTTCTTTGAATATATTTCAACAACAAAAAAAGTAGTGTAGGCTGGAGTTCATACTACAGCAGGATTTGACTATACTTGATTGGGACTCTTTTGGTAAGATAATCACTTTCAGTTAAATTTTCATCTCTCTTAGTAACTGGAACATTTATCTCACAAAACACCTACCTCTACCTCCCGTATCTGATACAAAATGTATGTAGACTTAGGACATTAAAATATTCTAGATGATATTGTTCATATATAGGAAAAATTATTTACAACTACTAAGTTGGAAGCAGACACCTCAACCTATTATACTAACAAATGGTAAGTACAGTACCATAATCTCTGGAAAATTCCTAGAACATATCTAACTCGAGCTTTTACTTTATTAGCACCTTCAGTAACTTTTTTTTATTCAATAAAAAGTTTCATAATCTAGTTAAAATGATTACTGAACGTCAGATTTTCTTTTAAATAATTTATAACATATAAATGAAAATGTACACAATATAAAATAGATATGGAAATACTCTTTTACATCTTTTAAACTGATCATCACAAACCACAGCAATGATTATTGAAGTGCATTTAGTATTGCGAGAGTTCTTTCATATACCCGAGCAGTATGATCATGCATCAGATTGTAGTCTACCTTGGTTAAGACCATCTGGTAACATTTGCATGTTAAATACATAGTGAATATATCTATATATCTCCTCAGCCTTTTGATGAGTTACTTGTGCATACATGGAGATTTCTTGAGGTGAGCTGAAAAAAAAATTAGAACTTTTGACTTGTACAATTTAATATTACTTGCTTAACACCAAACGTAAAAGAGCCTTTAAGAACATTTCTTCCTAAGCATTTTACATCTACTTAACGTCCTTAGCACCAGTTTATATAAAGCAAACACTTATTCCCTATATTTAAAGTCCTATATAACAGTAATTTCCATATCTTCTACATGGGCCTTTAGTTTAACTAAAATAACCTATTTTCTAAAATCTTCCTTATTAAGCAATAGTCAAAAACTAGTAAAATTTGCACTGTCACATTTGTCTAGGTCCAGAACCAAACAGCCCAGAAATGTTCGAATGCAAGATCAAATATAAGAACTGTCTAGCTCCCAGAGGGCTCAAAGCTCCCCAAAGGCAGTGTCTATTCCACACACCCCCCCCCCAATTAAAATCAACTTCATGCAGTGGTTGTTAACAAGCAAAAAGTCTTTACTGAAATGAAACAATCTAATGGGCTACTCATCTTTATTTTTTAAAAATATTAAAATTTCTATGAAATACTTCTAAGAATCATTTAAAAGTAACCATCTAAAAATATTAAGACAGACGTACCTGTTAGTCATCCTTTTCACAGAAGAAAACCGGTGACACATATTTAATGCAGTTATATAACTTATATGGGGAATACTTAAATAAAACTGAAGTGCCTCACATTTACTTCTGTTCACCACTGTTGGGATATGAATACCAACATTCTTTCTTTGTTCTACTAAAGACAGTTCCTTCAACAAATCTGCAGTTTCTTCTTGGCAGGAACTGAAAAGAATTCGGATTCCAGCACCAATTAAGGTAGTGAGCAAGTTGTCATAGCTCTTTGTTCTTCTAAACATCCTGGATGTGTCTCCTAAATATTTTATATTTAGAAAAATGCAAAGCTTAGTAATGTATATTAAGTAGAATCATTAATACTATTATTAAAACCCCAAGATTTACAATCATTAAGCAAACTAGTACCACATTATGCTAATGAGAAACCCTCGACTAAATATTTAAAATGATTCTCAGATATCTAGGAGATAAAATAGGAAGAACTATCTTTGTAAGTGTCTTCAATTGGAATCAAATAGGAAGATGAGTGGACAGAGGAGAGCTTATTGTTCCTAGTTAATGCATTCCTGAAGACCAAGACCATGTGTCACTTATCTCTCAAAATCATAGTGCTAGCGCGGATGAATAGCTCAAGTACTGGCTTACCTGCTATAAAATCTTAGGTATTTATTCCAAGAGTAACTCAAAACCCTGCACACCCATTTTTTTAAAGCATTTTTTTAAAGATTTTATTTATTTATTCATGAGACACACAGAGAAAGAGAGGCAGAGACACAGGCAGAGGGAGAAGTCTCCATGCAGGGAACCGGAGGTGGGACTCAATCTCGGGTCTCCAGGATCAGGCCGTGGGCCGAAGGCAGCGCTAAACTGCTGAGCCACCCGGGCTGCCCCTGCACACCTATTTTAATGTCATCTTTAACCCTTGCCTATTAACTTACTTCCCTACCTTTCCCATTCATTTTTCATATTCTATCCTCCATTCTTTTGGGGCACTTTTCATTATGGAAAAACAAAACTTTTTCTTTGAAACCTTTTTCCCCTAATTTTTGCCATGTTACTTTTATTCCTAATCTACTTCCTTTGTAAAGAATATGTTGGTAAAGAGGAAATTATTGAATTTCAGCACTAAGAGGACCCAAGAGATCACTTAATCTAAGGCCTTCATTTGTCAAAGAAAGAAAACTGGGTAGTGAAAGAGGGAGTTATCCAAAGCTGCAGTTGGTCAGTGACAGCATGAGGATAAAAAAGTAAAATGTGCAATTACCAACCCAATGTTTTACATAAACTACACTATTTCCTTTTACTGTATACTGTGTGACTGTATAATTCTTGAATTCTTCCAGTGGCCTTTTTCCTACATGATTTCACTTAACCCTCACAATATCACACAAGGAATAGGACAAGTATATTTCTAACCCCTCAGAAGGAGTGATTTGTCAATGCAACGTCCATAGCTACAGTGACACTAGAATTCAGTGTGTCTTCTGATGCCATATTCCATGACCTTTTTACCATTCTCATGGTTCCCCCTACAATTAAATATTACCCACAGAAACTCCCTAACTGAAGCTCCTATGCACCCATTTCAGCTCCCTAGTAAGAACTCAGTGAATTCCACTGAACACTCCTATACCTCAAATCTGCTCTTCTCTGACAGTCATAATTTCAGTAAAGAGCACCACTAACTGCTCCATGACCAAGAAATCAGCCAATTCAAGAGTTAAGTCTTGCCTCCTTCCACCAACTACTGTTAATCCTGCCTCCTAAATCCCCTGAATCCTCCTCCTTTTCCCCACTACTGCCTTAAGGTCCTCATCCTTTCTGGAACTCCTGAAAAAAGGCATGATGGGTTCACTTGCCTTCCATTTCTCATTCTTTAACTCTCAAACTGCATTTAAACACAATGACTAAAAAAATTCAGAAATAAACCTTTTTTATGAAGCAAATAATAATAGCATAAAATAAACACAATGACTAATAAAAACATGGCTTTATATAAACATGAAGTGACGTGAGTCAGGTATTTATATTTTTAAGAATTTCCCCCATCCCGACAGAAGGGTGAACTAAATAATAGTTGAGTTCCTTTATAAACTTTATAAACAAAAACATTTAAAAATACAAACCTGTTTTTTCTTTGTCCTTTTCCACAATCACACATATTCTTTCAAACATGCTCTGTAGGTGCTGAATCTGGTCAATTAATTTGTTCTTATTGATACTATTTAACATCTCAGATTGAGACCTCCTTTCCACCACCATGCGGTTACTCACAATGTAATCACAACCATTAAGAGGACAAACCTCTACTTGTAAGCCATGAATTGCTCTTAGGGAAGAAATTACTTCTGTTCCAGAAGTGATTTCACAACTATCTACAAGAATACAAGTTCTTTGGCCTTCCTGTGGAACTCTAAGAGAATCATGTGTGCCAGCCAAATGTGGTCTTGAATTGGAACAGTATGCCACTGAAGTTCTAGAATCCTCCAGAGTACTACCAACCTGAAAAGTAGAAAATATTGGTAACAATCAGGTTAAATATATATTAGCACCACAAATTTCTAACATCTGAACTTGATTTTCCTTACTAATATTATTTTTCTCTCTTTAACTGCTTTTTCTTCCTTCAATATGATCAAAGTGACTATATACATGAAGGACCAAGCTACTACTTCACACCTAGTAGGATGGTTATACTTCAAAACAAAACAAAATCATAAAATAAATGTCAGAATGTAAAAAACTGGGAACACACACTGCTAGTGGGAATGTAAAATAGTACAGCCACTGTGGAAAAGAGTTTGGCGAGTCCTCAAAAGTTAAACACAGAATTATATGACTCAGTAATTCTACTTCTAGGTATATCCCAAAAAGAACTGAAAACAGAAACTCAGATACTCATTTGCAAATTAATTTTGTAAAAATCTCAGTCATTGTCTATTCAAATATCTCTTCTAACCTGTTTTCTTTTCCTTAATTCCAATTACATGTATCTTAGATTATTTTCTTCTTGCCTTTCTCCATCTGCAAAGGGTCTTCACCTATGTATAGCTGTAAGATCTGCTTTTCATCCCCAGAAGCTTAAAGCTTTTTGTTCTATAGGAGAAATAGGGGAGAAGAAAACAGATGGGATCTGCTGCCTTTTTCACAGTAACTGCTGGTTACTTCCCCCCAGCCAGGAGGCTTTCTGATTTTGTCTTTCCTGGGAACACTTGATTGAGTCTATGGAGTATAGCTCATGAAGGCTTATGAATTCCTCTCTGTCTGTAACTCCCAGGGGTTCTAAACTCTCATTCTAGTTCATTGCCTTTTGCAACTTATTAGTTTTAGCTGAATTCTTCTTGCCAAATTATACAGTGCCCACTGACTGTCCCAAATCAACAAGTCTCTCATTGGAGACACTTGTCTTTCCACAGAAATAAGGTTAATTGATTGCCCTAAAACCTCAGTTCCATAATAGTTTCAAGTAAAACCATGATTCTATGGATTATCTGGCTTTTTTTGTTGTTGTTACTAGGATGGGAACAATGTTCTTTCCAGTTTCTACATCGTAAGCTAAAGATGGAAGTCCTAATCACTCAAATAATCATTAAAATAATTATAATTCAGTATTCAATTTCAAAAATAACTTAATGTGAAGAAAACTGCACTAAAGAAAAGAGGATACTGGGAATATTTAGTTATTTTGAAGTAGAAAATGGCTTCTTAAACATGACACTAAAGTTCAGAAACTGTAAAGAAAAAAATTGAGACTGTATAAAAAGGTTACCTCTTCCTATGGCAAAACCACCAAAAACAAACAAAAAGGCAAATGACAAGGAATACGACTTGTAAAATACGTGACAAAATAAACGTTAACTTTTTAAAATACCTAACCAGGTTTTTTTTTTTACAGGATATTTAATCTATTTTCTGTCTTTCCAAATTTACCTCATACGACTTGTAAAATACGTGACAAAATAAACATTAACTTTTTAAAATACCTAACCAGGTTTTTTTTTTTTTTACAGGATATTTAATCTATTTTCTGTCTTTCCAAATTTACCTCATATTCTTATATGAATATTCATATTCTTATGAATACCCTTCCTGTGAGAATCATACATTAAATAGTATAATTTTAAAACACATTTCTGTAAAAATCAATTTATCTTTTTTCACAGTTCTCAAAGTATTATTAGATGTATCCATTTTTGTTAGAACATGGCAATGTAAAAATGTAGCTAGTGCTTACTGATTTTCAAAGGATTGTGCATATACAAATCTTTCTCAATTTATGATTATAGGATTACCTCCCAATAAACCCATCATAAGTTGAAAAGATCATTGAGTGGAAAATACATGTAATACACCATACCTTAGCCTATGCCTTAAAATTGTTCAGAATACTTACACTGGCCTACAGCTGGGCAAAACCTATCTGATATAAAGCCTATTTTACAATAAACTGTTAAATATCAGGGATCTCTGAGTGGCTCAGCGGATTAGCGCCTGTCTTTGGCCCAGTGCGCGATCCTGGAGTCCCGGGATCGAGCCCTGCGTCGGGCTCCAGGCATGGAGCCTGCTTCTCCCTCTGCCTGTGTCTCTGCCTCTCTCTCTTTCTCTATGTCTATCATGAATGAACAAATAAAAAATATTTTTAAAAAAGACTACTAAAAAAAAACTGAATATCTCATGTAATTTATTGAATACTATACTGAAATTAAAAAACAGGATGGCTGTATGGGTACAGAAAGTTACAAGTGTATTAGTTGTTTACCCTCATGATCATGTAGTTGACTGGAAGCTGCAGCTGCAAACATGACCTAAAAGTATCATATTGCATGTTACTGGCCCAGGACAAGATCAAAATATTAAGTATTGTTTCTATACAATGTGTATTGCTTCCCACCATCATAATGTCAATAAAGTATTAAGTTGAACCACTGTAAACCTGGGACCACATTACCTACCTTGACCCTTGGGATTATTATCTTTATACCATAGCTAAGGATACTGAGGCTCAGAGAAATTAATTAGTCTCTAGTCCTTTAATCTACTACAAAACTTAATCCAGTCAACTATATTTTATGTATGTCCTAAAGAAATAACTTTGTGCAAAAAAACCTGGGGACAATATAACTCTTGATTTCAGCTCAGGTCATGATCTCAAGGTCATGCGATGGAGCCCCACATTGGGCTCCATGCTGGGCATGGAGCCTAAGATTGTCCCTCTCCTTCTTCTTCCTCTGCCCCTTAAAAATTTACTTAAAGATTTAAGTAAATAAATCTTTTTTTAAAACCCAAAATAAAAAACTAGAAAAACCAATCTAAAAGCCACTGTGTTGTTTAGGGGGTTTTGGGGGATTTTTTTGTTGGTTTTTTTTTTAAGATTTTATGTATTTCTGAGAGAGAACAAGAGCAGAAGGAAGGCACAGAGGGAGAGGGAGAAGCAGGCTTTCCACTGAGCACAGAGCCCAATGTGGGACTTGATCCCAGGACCCTGAGATCATGACCTGAGGCAAAGGCAGATGCTTAACTGACTGAGCCACTCAGGCACCCCAAGCCACTGTGTTAATAGTAGACCATGTTGCTAAGGCAGAATGGCCTAAAACCTCCGGAATAAATATTTAGAGAAATAGAAGTTTAGGTCTAGGTCTCATTCGAAGATGACAATCAAGGAAAGAAATCAGTCATGTACAGTTAAGGGATTCCTATTACCAAAACTTTAACCCCTATTTTAACAAAAATAGTGTAACTATAAGCTCTTAAAAACTAAAAGTGGCTTTAGGGATTATTTCAGCAATAACAAGACAGGGAAAAGGTGGAAACCGGACTACTTGGCCATTCTAAAAAGAGAGGGATTTGGGCAGCCCGTGTGGCTCAGTGGTTTAGTGCCGCCTTCGGCCCAGGGCATGATCCTGGAGACCCGGGATTGAGTCCCACATCGGGCTCCCTGCATGGAGCCTGCTTTTCCCTCTGCCTCTCTCCCTCTCCTCTCTGTGTTTCTCATGAATAAATAAATAAAATCTTAAAAAAAAAAAAAAAGAAGAGGGATTTAAAGGAAGGAAATCAGGTAGTGGTCCCTAAACTCCTCTCCACTGTAAAGAGAGTTACATATCTGAAGCTTTCAGTGGGAAAAGAAAAGTTAATCTGTGGTGAAATAGTTCTGGGCATGTAATTTCTAATTTTATCTGGTAGGAAGCCAATTTTCCTACTCCTTCCTACAAAATTAGCAAGTTTCCTTATAGAGTTTTATTAAGAAAACTATCACACTTAAAAAAAAAAAACTAAAACCTAACCATTCTTATATGAATTTGTCAATATAATTTAGTGTGCTATTTTCTTGTTTGAAGAATTGTCACCACTTGCTAATTTTTCTTTGATCTGTTTAACCCAAAACACAAAAGAAAGCAGAACAAGGGCCCCTGGCTGCCATGGGCAGAAGAGCATGTAATCCTAGACGTTGGGGTTGTGGGTTCAAGCCCCATGTTGGGTATAGAGATTACTAAACAAACAAACAAACAAACAAAAACTTAAAAAAAAAAAGCAAAACAACAAAAAAACCTTTTGGTCAACATGAAGGCTTTTTCTCTAATTTGATCCATACCTTTGAATAAATAGGAAGTTTTTTACAGTCTTTCTGTGAATCAACAGTAGGAAATGACAGTGAGGTACAGTCAATTTTATTACAGCTCTGAAGTTTGAAGTCTGAGACATCAGAAACTGCATCCTTTAAATTAAGCGGTGCCTGCTGTCTCTGCTTTGGCAACTGATTAACAATTGGAGAATTGTCCTTGGACTGCAGTGAAGACCCAGAAGGCACTATATTCAAACAATGGTCCTGCTGTTTGCTCTTATTAACAGTGCTTGGGTTAACAATATTGGATTCTCTTTTATCATTTACAGTGTTTTCCTCTTCGCTTGAATCATCTGGTAAAATAATTCTAGATAATTTCTTTTTTGAACGTGCACAATTTTGTCTCATCTCCATTTGTTTTAGCTTTACTGCACGTCGGGTTTTATATTTTTTGCTCCCACTTGCAAAGCAATCTTCAGTTATTATGTTAAAATCAACACACACTTCTTCCTCACTTGATTGGCTTTTGTAAGACTCATCTTCATCAACACAAAAACTGTCTTCTAAGTAGGTTTCATCTTGCTCAGGAATCTATAGTAAAAATACCAGTTAGTACATTATAAATTCCTTTCATGAAATCAGTATGTATTTAACATATTCTTTTAAGTACATGAGATCTTTATGAATATTTCGCTTATCAATTCAGTCACTTGTGCTCAACTAACAGATACTATTCTTTATAGAAGAAAACAAGGAGACTGGGATTAAAAAAAAGAATGATTTACCCTCTAGAAATTTACAGCCCATTGTAGGTAGCCAGAAAAATAAACAATAATTTATAAACAATGTGGATGAGTGCTACATAACAAATACAATGGAAATATAGAGATATGAATGACCATATTACTGGCTGAATATTGGCAATTTATAAACAAAGACTAATGTGAAAATATCCATAAATGAAAAGTAATCTATAATTTTCAGAATATAACATCTTTATAAAAAAATATTTTTCGGGATGCCTGGATGGCTCAGTGGTTGAGCGTTAGGTCATGATCCCAGGGTCTGGGGATGGAGTCCCGCATCAGGCTCCCCAGAGGGAGCCTGCTTCTCCCTCTGCCTATGTCTCTCCCTCTCTCTCTCTCTGGCTCTCATGAATAAATAAATAAAATCTTAAAAGAATAATAATTTTCAAGGGAAATAAGAGCACAAATAAGAATTAAAAATTCAACACTTATGAGAAGTTCTATTCATTTTTAAACTTTCTTCTAATTAGAAAAAAATCCAATTAATATATTCTAATAGGCTCAACTTGAAGAAAGGATAATTTGATCAAATTAGGAATAAAAAGGATGCTGAGAATTCATATAGTCCACTTTCCTGACTCGGAGCGGAAATTACCCCAAATAGCTCTGACAGTCCAGTTTTAGAAACAACGTAGGTTTCATTTACAGGAACAGATTTCAACATTATCATCAGGAAATTCTCCACTATATTTCTATAGTTCATACCTGTGAGAAAATATTTATGTTGGTATGTTTCTTATGGACCATTTTATACCGATTGCTCATCAATGGACTGTGCAAAGATTTCATGTAAATAGCTCTCATTTCAGAATCTGTGTAAAGATAAAGAATTTCAAGTAGCAAAATTATTTAAATGAAACCTAGTAAAGTATTTAACTTTGACCTATTCCAAATTCATGTAATTCAAACCTTGTGGAATTATTTTACACAAAAAATATTTAATATGTGTTGAAACAAGTCTAAAAACAAACAAACAAAAAAAGTAAAGTTAGCTTTTGAAATCAGACCATCTAGTTGGATGATTACGAAAATTTATTTAAGCTCTTTGACTTAGCTATCTCTCCTCTGAAAATGAGCATTAAGACAGTGCCTTTTCATAAAAATAAATGTATATGAAGAACTTGAGGAATATAACTTATTTATAAAAAATAATGAATAGAACACAAGAAATCCAGGCAAAAAAAAAGAAACATATGCTTAAAAATATCAGAAGGCATAGCAAATAGTAAGTATGTTTCATAATTTTCAATTAAGCAAAAACTGGGAAACACAGGAGTTTTTTGTCTGCCTTTTTTATTTAAGGTTTTAATCAAAAATCAATTTTATTTTTGTCTCCCATTTTCCCTTACGTATTTTGGAGTGATTAACTTAAGGTTATGTTCAGAGATAACATTGCTAATTTCATGACCATAGCGCTTGGCACCAGGTGCATAATTTTCTATTTCCCTTATCTCCATTCCATAGCATAGCTATCGAATACTAGATATCTACCTGATTACCTATCCACTTCTTATTCATGCTAAATCCCTATACACTTAGTGACACCTTTACTTCTAGTTTCTTAGGAAAACTCAGAATCAAGGAGCTTTCAGAGAATTTTTGTTTGTTTCACAGATTTTTTTTTTTTTTGGTATAATGTACATACAGTAAAATTCATCCTCCTTTACGGTACAGTTCCATCTTGACAAATCATTATAACAAACAATAACCTATTTGCTGTACCTATAGTTTTACCTCTCCCCAAATGTCATATAAATGAAAAACCAAAAAAAACTTTGAAATCCTACATATTTCAAATATACTCTGTCTAAAATGGGAGTTTCAGGGGCACCTGGCTGGCTCAATCAGAAGAGTATGCAACTCTTAATCTTGGAGTCATGAATTTGAGCCCCATGTTGGGTACAGAGTTCACCAAAGAAAATTAAAAACTTTAAAAAAAACTTTTTTAAATAAAATAAATGGAGTTGCTGATCTCCCTATTCTCCACCTTAAGGGCTCCACCTGCAGTCTGCCCAGTATCAGACAGCAACAACTATGTCCTTTCTGTTGCTCAAACCCACTGACTCCTCTTTTTCTCTCAAATCCATCAGAAAATCCTGTCTGCTATACATATCCAGAATCCAATCTTTCTCACCCTTGCACTGCTACCACCTTGGTAACCACCACTAGCATTCCTTAGATTACTGCAATCACCTTCTAAATAGTCTCTTCTCCCACCTTTGTTCCCCTGAAGGCCATTCTTGACACCAAAGCTAGAGAGATACTACTGCAATAAGTCAGACCAGCAGCTGGCTACTCATTACTTCTCTGCTCTCGCTTCCTACCACTCCGCTTCTCCATCATTCAATTCCAGTCACAGTGCTGTTCCGTAAACATGCTAGGCACACTCCAGCCTCAGGACATGTCAAGTGGTTGTTAACACCAGTCAACATGTTTGCACCAACATTCCCCACCAGATTATACTGTAAACCTCCAAAAGTCACCCCGTTAATGAACATCAAGAGCATAATACTAAGAATCCTTATTCGACAAATCATATCAGTATCAAGGACATAGTACCAAGAATTTAAGTCTCGAAGAACTTTTAAAGTAGAGCTTGGGAAAATTTGCTGTTTTAAATCACATCAGAGAGTACAAGAGCAGAATAAATGGCAAGATCTGTGAAAGATGAGAACACTGAGAAGCCCACTGGAATCTTTCCCATTTCTATCACAGCCAATCTGAATCATCTGCAATTAATATGTTGTACAGTAAGATCTGCTCAGGCATTGTTTGTGTCTCACCTGCTGTTAACAATCAGCAATGCTCAATTCCTCATCTCCTTCAAGTCTTTGATCAAATGTCACCTTCTCAATGAGGTCTGCCCCTAATTATCTTATTTATAATTATAGCTTGTCCATTATTAAAACCCAGAGCCCCTGTCACTCCAAATCCTCATCTTACTCATTTTTTTCATTTTTCTGTAAATTGTTCATTTCATACTCAATAACTTAGTAATTATGTTACACAAAATCACTTTGTCTCTTTCCATTCTTTGTCTCCATTCATATGTAAGCTTCATAAGGGCAGGGATTTTTGTCTACTTTGTTCACTGATACAGCTTTCCGAAGACCCTTACATACTACCAGCACACGGTAGTGAGTAAATACTTGTTAAATGAACATTTGACACTGAGCCAGCCTGTTCATTCTGGTGAGAAGTGATCAAACTAGCAGAAGCTTATAAACAATCACGTCCAAAAGAAAAAGCAAATATTACAGACTTTGAATGAAAGTGACCAAATATTTCACACATACCAAATTTACTTCCTTTTAAAGCCAAAGTTTTTTAAAACGACTAAAATATTTAAATATAAACACCTTAAAAGCACTGAAAATTAAAAGAAAAAGCATCATTATATCAATTACCATTTATTGCCTGTGAAAGTTGAGTTTCATCATTTAAGAAGTCAAGTAATGAGGAGTCTTGTTCATTTTCTGACTCATCATTTTCATCTGACGAAACATACTCTGCCTCTTGTTGGGAAAGTTCTGCTTCATCATCTAAAAACTTCCTACCTGCAAGCTGTGACAAATTAGAAAACATGGAGACACCCTTAAAAAAATCATTTATTTTTTTAAATAATTGGAAATACTTCTGTAAAATAAATTTTTTGCCAATGCTTTTATGACAAAAAAGAAAAAAACTACAAGAAGAAATGACAAAGTAGCACACCTATTTAAAATTTCTGATAATTCTACTAGGGGTAACATATACCACAAGTCAGCTTGTTAGCTTATTGAATGTTTCTTATTCATAAGCATAAAGTCTCTCGAGTCTTCTCGCTAATTAATTTTGCCAGAAAGAATATGGCACCACAAAAAGACTCTTCAGAAAAAAAAATGTGCTGAGAATTCTTTAATAAGGATTTGAGTACTGCATAGAGATAAGAAAAACAATATAAACTGTAAAAGTAAATATTCTGAAACTCCAGATTTGTTTCTGTATTTTGAGTCTTAAATTTTCAATACATTAAAATTTCGTCATTTAGTCATTTAAAATAACAATACTGAAAGAGTTTCAAAACACAAAAAAGAAATAAAACTATCATATGTTGTGATTTAAAAAAAAACTTTTTTTAAATTCCAGTAAAACAAGTAAAATTAGGGTCAAAATTTTTTAATTTTTATATTTTTTCTATGAAGAAATTATAGTGAGATATGTACTATGTAAAATCTAATTTTTCATTTATATATACAATAGTATATATTAATATATATACAGTATATATTTACATATATTCAAATAAGAAAATGAAAAAGGTTTACCTTAAAGTGACTCTGCTTCTTTCGGACTTTGATGCCTCTTTTTGAATTTCTGTTATAACCTCCAAAATCTTCTAATTGTGGATGTCCTTTGTGAAAATTCTCACTTTCATCACTAGATGATAATTCTAACTATATAATTCAATAAAATTCTTGCATAAGAAAATATATTCAAATTATATTTTAATGTATTTCTCATATGTTATTACTTTTATTTTCAATTTCTTTCTAAATAGTTGACCTAACATTATTTTGTTAGAAAAATAAAATACCCTCACAACTCAAGAGCCATGTTAAAAACACATAATACTTAAGAATTTAAAAGTCAGGGGTGCTAGGGTGGCTCAGCTGGTTAAGCATCTGCCTTCAGCTCAGGTCATGACCTCAGGGTCCTAGGATGGAGCCCTAGGTCAGGCTCCCTGTTCAGCAGGGAGTCTATTTCTCCCTTTCCTTCTTCTGCCTCCCCATGCTCTCTCAAATAAGTAAAATCTTTAAAAAAAAATTTTTTTAAGTCAGGTGATACTTAAGTACTAAAACACTAAATTAGGTAATATAATAAATTCATTCAATTTAGTTTTACATCAAATTTATTTGATGAGCATTTGTAGTTTTAGTATAACTATCTTCTTCAGAAGATCCTAAAGGGCTTTACAAAAATTAATTAAGTCTATAAATATAGCTATCAAAATCAGTCCAGGGAGGCACCTGGGTGGCTCAGTCGATTAAACGTCTGCCTTCAGCTCAGGTCATAATCCCAAGGGTCCTGGGGTCGAGCCCTGAAGCAGGGCTCCCTGCTTAGCGGGGAGCCTGCTTCTCCCTCTCCCTCTGCCTGCCACTTTCCCAGCTTATGTGCTCGCTCTGTCAAATAAATAAATAAAATCTTAAAAAAAAAAAACACCAAATCAGTCCAAATGTACAGGAGTGCATTCAAACCAAGAAATCAGTAAAACTGTAACAGATTTTGACAATGAAGTCTATCACTTTATCTCTTACAAAATTATATAAAGCCAAAGAATAAAAAGTTCACTAAAATAATTTCAATTAACAGGAATAATTTTACTTTACTTCAGCATTATCAGTATTTTAATTCATTTATAATCAGTCAATTAGACATTCTAATTAAGGTAGCAAGTTAAAGCAATTTTTCTAGTAAAGTGTTATATAAGTAAACAAAGTGAATATGAATTGATTGCATTTTTTATTAAATTTGGAGTTTATCCTATATTGCATTAGAAAATTAAAAACCCCATGATTTCCTAATCTCATTATTTCCTACAATTACCAGCTTATAGCTGATAACAAATGAACCTCATTAGCCTACCCAAACTTCAGAATCAAATTCACCAATGCCTGCCAGACACTATCACTTCACTATTCCACAAAATCCTCAAACTCAAAACATATTCAACACTGAATATATCGTCTTTTTTTATCTTCTCTAAATTTGTGAGACATATTCCAAACAGTCCTACCCAAAAAAGAGACTCATCCTGAACTCCTTCCTTTCCTTCTTTCAAACCCATTCCATAAATAAATGAAAGAATAAAGCCTTCCAAAAACAGACCCTGATTTTCCTCCAATTTTATTTCTGGCAATCTTTGTCTTTACCATCCAATAATAAAGATGCTATTTCCCTGCTCTGTGCCATTCTTTAGGCTGCTTGCTCTGTTGGCAATGCTTTCCTCACCTGACTGCCACATATGCTTTAAGATTTAGCTGAGGTATTTATTATCTTCAAGAAACTTTCCGGGAAAAACCAAGGACAAAGCTAAGGGCTTATCATTTTTTATCATTTAACTTATTAAAAAATTATATTGAAATTATCTGTTTACTTATCTGTCTCTTTTAGATTGTAGGTGACTTAACACAGTACCAGGATATAATATTTATAGTAGTATCCCCAGCATCTTACACAGTTGATATGGAGTTGACATTTAGTGAAGTGCTGAAGCATACTTACTAAAGCAGGAGTAATTTTTAAAGAAGTATACATTGGAAATAGAAATTCCAATCACATAGAATTTACTACCTATTCTTGTGTTAAGCATATATGTGTTAGATTAAATATACCTACATTCACCTATACACATATTTTTCTTGTAATATTTACTCCAAAAGAATTTGAATTACTATACATTATCTATTATCTACTTACTCTGTTTGGAGGAACTCTGCGCTTTTTTACAGCCTGAAGTGGGGAATCAACTTCACTATTTTTCTGATCCTACACAAAGTAGATAATAGATAAAGGTTAAAAAAAAAATAGACTTAAGGTGGGGAGAAAAAAAACTTTACATGATCACATTATTGTGATTATTGAATGACTCACCTCAGGGGATTCTAAAACATTTCCTTTTGTTTTTTTAATTTTTCTGTGGCAAATCTCATCATCTTCACTTTCATTGCTTGTTAACTGTTCATCTATAATTTATTAAAAATGAATCGGGTCAATAGATTTGCTTATCCAATCACAACTATTTTATTGATGGGTACATTATTTAAAAAGAGTTTTTCAGAAGTTTGGCCAAAAAATTAGCATGAGACAAAAATAAAACAGTGCCAGTGAGGAAATTAAGAAATGATAACTTTTGCTAATAACCACATATTTGACTCAGATTCAATTTTACAAATTAGCTAAAGTAAGTAAAGTAGTCCAGGAGAGTGCAAAGTCTAATTTTATTAGTCAATGGTTCCAGAATTCATTTATATAATCTACTACCACTCTCTGCCCTTTGTGTGTTATTTTCACTCTCGTTGAAGGAGTGAAAGAAATGAAAATGCAAGCTACAAAACAATATCTGAAAAGATTCTTTTTTATATATGTACATACATATGTCTACATATATGTTTGTACACAAGTATGAGATAAAAATTGGTAAGATATTCCCCAAAATGTTGTAACTAGAATACATTCAAGGAGGTAATGCTAAAAACCAACATCTGATGTATAAAATCAAATATTTCAAATTTTCAGGTACTTTAACAAACCTCAATCTCTGTACTTTCATAAAATTCGGATTACAGACACCTTCCATGTCTTTAGGAAACCTTCTATAAGAGCCCTGTGGTTGTTTCAAGGTATTTTCATAAATTCTTTGATACACCTCCCTTCAAAAACTGATCATAATTCCTCTCCCCTTGAGTATAGGCCATATTTAGTCACTTGTTTCTTTTCTTTTTTTTTAAGATTTTATTTATTTATTTATTTATTTATTTATTTATTTATTCATGAGAGACACAGAGAAAGAGCCAGAGACACAGAGGGAGAAGCAGGCTCCCTGCAGGGAGCCGATGCAGTACTCGATCCCTGGACTGGGAACACTCCTGAAGCCAAAGGCAGACGCTCAACCACTGAGCCCCCCGGCATCCCAGTCACTTGTTTCTACCAAAAGAATATAATGGAAGTGAAGGTGGGTTATTTCAGAGTCTAGATCATAAAGGTTATTGAAGTCTATCCTTGCTCTCTGTCTTCCATTACTCACTTTGGAGGAAGTCAAATGCTATACTATAAAGACATAAGCTATCCTATAATGAGGCCCACATGAGAAGAAACCATGGCCACTTACTACCAGCAACAGGATCCTCCTTCAAGCCTTGAGATTAACTCCAGCCCTGGTCAAAATCTTGACTGCAACTTCATGAAATACCCTGAGTCAGAACAACACTACTAAGCCATTCTCAAATTCTTAGTCCCCAGAAACTGTGAAACAATGCATCTGTTATTTTAAGGCATTAAGCTTTGGGGATAATTTGTTGTACAGCAATAGATAAATAATACAGATTTTGGTACCCAGAGATAGGGAATTGCTATACCAGATTGTGGAAGTAGCTTTAGAACTAGAAAGTGGGCAGAAGCTGAAAGGACTGTTGAAGAGAGTTTTAATGAACGCTTGAAGAGCCTCAAAGGAATTGTTTATGGGAACAATCTGTAGGAAGATTAATGGCCATTGAGGAGGCTATGAATGGAGGCTTAAAGAAAAGTATGGAAATCTTACTAGAAATCAGAGGAATCAAAATCCTTTATGTAGTGCCAGAAAGCTTATCAACATCGCAGTAACATAAGAAGTAGGATAGGTATCTAATGAATGAAGGTGATCTAGCTAAAGAGATTTCTAGACAAAATGTTTATCTTCTTCTGCTTCTTTCTGCTAAAATAAAATGCAAGAGAGATAAATCAAAGAAAGAATTATTAAACATTTAAACAGTTGAGATGTATTAGTTTTGAAAATTCCCAGCTTCTCCAGTTGGCAAACAATATTAAATTAAGAAATCTTCCAGGCAAAGATCTAAATATTCTAAGGTGTCTTTCACAGATCCTCTTAAACAACAGGGCTTCCAAGAAGATTAAGGAACTATCTCCAGACATCTTAGAAGGAGCCCAAAGAAGAGAAGGAGCTATTCCAAAGGATTTATGAGCATGACTAGTATCTAATGGAATGAACCCCAATAAAATTGAGAGGGATGCCTGGGTAGCTCAGCGGTTGAGCTGCTGCTTTTCGCTCAGGGCATGATCCCAGTCCAGGGATTGAGTCCCGCATCAAGCTCCCTGCATGGAGCCTGCTTCTCCCTCTGTCGGTGTCTCTGCCTCTCTCTCTATGTCTCTCAGGAATAAATAAAATCTTTAAAAAAAAATTCAGAAGAGATGCACAAAGATTTACAAGAATTATATGGAAGAAACACAGCCAGCTACAACTACAGAAAGGGGCAAAGACAGACAATATCAAATGAAAAGAGGCCTTTAAAAATCCCCAGAAGAGGCATTTGGGTGGCTTAGTGGTTGAACATCTGCCTTTGGCTCAGGTCATGATACCGGGGTCCTGGTCCTCCCCAGGGGAGCCTGCTTCTCCTTCTGCCTATCTCTCTGGCTCTCTGTGTGTGTCTCTCATGAATAAATAACTAAAATCTTTAAAAAATAATAAAAAAAATAAAAATCCCCATAAAATAAAAATCCCCAAATTTTTACTAAAATGAATCCGCTGAGGAAATTCTGCTTCATGTTATGAAAAAGGACCAAGCCTCCAAAAGATGAAGCCAAGAACCATGGACGGTTATATCTAGGCTTTGAGTCCTCATCAAGGAACTTCCAATTTCTGCTCTGCTGCATTTTAGAATTTCTATGGACAGAGATTCCTGTGTGTCTCCCCTCACCACCACCACCCCATTTTTTAACAAGCCATCTTGGAAACAGATTTTCCATGCCCAGTCAAGTCTTCAGGTGACTGCAACCCCAGGTGAAATCTTCCTATAACCTGATGAGAAATCCTCAACCAGAACTACCTAGTTAAGCAACTCTCCAATTCGTAAACTACAGATAAATGCTATTTTAAGTCTCAGTAAGTTTGGGGTAGTAATTTTTTACGCAATAAATAACACAAAATCACACAATAAATTTCTCCTTATACTCTGTGCCAAAAAAAAAAAAAAAAAAAAAACCTACCCAAATAAACTTAAATCCTTTTTACAGATGAGCACTGTATAATCAACCAGTTTTGTTTGTTTTCATTACCTTCTAAGGAATTTAGAGTTAAATGCAAGGCTCAGGGGAATCCCTGGGTGGCTCAGCAGTTTGGCACCTGCCTTCGGGCCAGGGTGTGATCCTGGAGTCCCAGGATCGAGTCCCACATCAGGCTCCCTGTGTGGAGCCTGCTTCTCCCTCTGCCTATGTCTCTGCCTCTCTCTCTCTCTCTCTCTCTCTCATGAATAAATAAATAATCTTTAAAAAAAAAAAAAATGCAAGGCTCAGGTATAGTAACCAACTCATGGTTTTCCCAAACCTTTCCAGGAGGTTTTCACTTTCAACTGCTTTAGTGGCACTTTAATGAACTGTTATTGTATAAATATAACACGGCAAATGATCTTAAATCTTCTATTTCAATTAGGCAAAATAAAAAAATACTAAATATGAATAAGTCATGGGAATAAAAACTACAGCACAGGGAATATATAGTCAATGCTATATAAATAGAGTTGTATGGTGACAGATGGTAGTTATTACTCCTGAGCATAGTAAAGAAATGTTGTGTCATTAGGTTGTATATCTGAAATTAATGGAACATTGTATATCAACTATACTCAAAAAAATACTAAATATTCCCTAATAATTATATATTCATAATTATATTGCCCATGGTTAGTAGTTAAGTATAATGCTAGAAGTTTTAATGCAAATCTGACAAAAGATGGAAAAATGATCTCGCCCATGAACAGACTTAATATAAAGATGTTAAAGCAAATATTGGAGCCTCAGCTCATGGGTAACATAAACTTAGTAAAACATATTTCCTGAACTTACTTTCAATAAGATTTTTATCTTAAATAAAACATTCATAAATCATGTCTTTGATACCAAAGAGAATAGCATTATAAAAAGACTTACAGAGCAAACTAATTTTATCCTACAACTACTCTTTTACTTAACCATAAGGAATAAAATTAATAAATGGCCTGATATAATAATCTATACATAGAGTTGAGTCCTATCGCAGTACTTAAGGATACTTAAGTCATTTTAATACCAAACACCTAGCACTACATTTTCTAGTTTTTCTGTAATTGTGTAGAATTAGATCATAGAAATCAAGAGATTCCTCTGGAACTTCTGTGATCTTGTCTCAATCCTCCAAATAGTCTTGCTTCTCAACTTTTTTTTTCCCCAACTATTTTGCTATGTAAATCTTCAACTTTGTACTATTCCCTCCAAATCTTACACTTCCCTTTTTCCCATTGTTTTATTTATAACATCCAAATTCCCTATTATTTTCAACATATTCAAATTGTAAATATTCCTGAAGAGCCAAAATTAAAATCTACATTAAAAATTCTACATTTCCAAAAAAAAAAAAAAAAAAAAAATTCTACATTTCCAATCTCATGCAATTCAAAATTCTGTCATCTTCTGAAGCTCCTAAATATCCACTACCTTTTTTATTTGGTAGTTATTTACACATTTTACTGGTATCTTTTTAAATGTATATGTCACACAATTGTTTAGGTTTTACAGTTAAGGGCCAAGGACAAATTGATATTTTAGTGTCTAGCATACTTTTCCCATGGTATGCATGCTAAAAATATATGTAGATAAATATTTTATCAGTAAGCATCAACTAAAGAAATGCATAATACATCAATTATCCAATTCAATACACCAAATACGGAGACATAACATTCTGAAAAATTACAGAAGCTTATTTAGAGTAATTATTCCAGAAAGATTTAGGTGTTTTATTAAGATGGAATCTTACCTTTAGCAGGATGATAGGACTGAAGAAAATTGATTTCTTCCCTGCTTTTAGCCTTTTCTACATGAAGTCCTGAGTCAACAAAAGTTGAATTCAATGTTTCTTTGAAACTCTGTAGATCTACTTTTCCTTTATTAGAATCTGGTGTCCTAGGCACTTCCTTTCTATTCTTAGAAAATGAGTTCAATGTGTTTGATTCAGAAAGTGGTGTACTCATAACTTTTTCTCCTACTGGCAAAGAAAATTGAGAATACCCTGGAGACATAAATTCTTTATTTTTTGCTGCACTCTGTGGAAAATGTGCAAAACTTGGACTCCACTTATCTTCACTTGATGGGATAGTAATAGTTCTACTTGTAAAACCAGCAACATGATCTTGTGGTATTACTGCTTGATTCGAAACATAATGTGCATCATTGGTCTCCTTAATATGTAAACACCTTCCAGAAAGATCATCTAAAAATTTATTATTTGTATCTGATGCATGTCCTAATATTTCATCATCAGAATCTGGACTACAAAATCCTAAATCAAATGTAACAGAAAATAAATCCTTAGAGCAGTCAAAAACATATTCATCATTCTTCAGTTTTTCCTTATATATCCCTCTCATATCTTCATGAGATTTCCAACTATTAGTATCACAGATAATTTGGTCTTGGAGTTGAGGATTTCTATCTAACAAAAGTTCATCAGAAATTAAGAACTGAGAGTCCAGTGCCATTTCACTTACAGCAGTTTTGCCTGACACACCTGAAGATTTATATTTATTGTTCGAGGGAGAAAGGCTCAGGTCAAACTCTGTATTAAGATCTTTGAATAGTGGTAAACTCTTATTTTGATCAGTGAACAATACTGGAAGGCCACTGTTACCCGTATCACAATTCTTTTCTTCAACTAAACACTTTGGAGGGCCTATGTTTATTTGAATATGATTGCTGGATACTAAATTTTCATTTTTATTATCTTTCTGTACTTTATCAACATAGTCATAGAAACCTGGCTCATCAGAAATCTTATCATTAGTTGCATTATAAAAGCAACTTTTTTCAGAAGGATGATTAATAAATTTAAGCGAATTCAATTCTAAATCCTGTTGAGAATTTACAGGTGAGTATGACATCAAACAAGTAGATTTATCATTTTGTAAATACTCATTGTAGGATAGGAAAGGCAAATGATCAAGTTTACAACACTCAGCAATTTCATATTCCAAATTTGAGAGTCCAGAGAGAGGTGGAGGAGAATGAGATAAAAATCTCTCTACATTAGCTAATACCTCTTTTGTTAATGAATGACAATTATAAAATTGATCATCTGTTTTAGCTATACAAAGCTCTTCCTCAAATGGAAGAAATAAGCTAGATGAACTGTATTTCTCATCAGTGAAACTGTTATAACCAGAATCTAAAAAATTTCCAGCAAATGAACTAGATTCATTTGTGAATTGACATTCCATTAATTCATGTGGCTGATTAACATTTTCATTGACAGCACATATGGCAGCAGCAACTTCATCTGTATTTGATGCTCTTTTATCATTTAGTCGGTCTACCTGAGAAATATTTTCAACAGTAGTACTGCCATCAGTATCTAAAGAATTCATAACAGTATCATTATTTTCTTTCATAGGCTGATCTTTTTTCAATTCTTTAGAGGCTTTTTTCTTTAGAGAAGCAATTTTAGCAGGTTTGACATGAGTTTGTTTAAAAATTTCAGCACATTCTTCATCAGATTCTGTCATTAAGAATGAACTGCCTTGATTTATATTCCCTAAAAATGAAGATTTCTTGTTACTAGTAAAAGTACCATTGGCAAGAGGATTATATTCATTCCTGGGAGCACTGAATGTTGAGCTAACATCTTCCATTTTTAAGTAAGATTTAAGTTCCAATTCATAGCTGCATTCTCCCTAGAAAGAAGGAAAATAAAAAAGTCACAGGAAACAAGAGCCATTATTAAAAAATGAATTTTATTTTATGTTAGAATATTTTCTAAACAGTATTACATTACTCAAATTATTTTCTTTTATAACTTAAAAATCACTCTTTTCTTAAGACTTTATTTATTTGAGAGAGAGAGTGCAAGAGTGCACATGAGGGGGGTGCAAAAGGAGAGGAGAGAGAGAATCCCAAGTACACTACATGCTGAGTGCAGAGCCTGAGGCAGGGCCCACTCACTACCCTGAGATCATGACCTGAGCTGAAACTAAGAGTTGGATGCTTAATAGACTGAGCCACCCAGGCACTCCTAACTTAAAAAAGTTATTCTAATAAACAAAATTATAAATGACACTACTCTGTAATTATCATAATTTATCTTTAGTCAGTTATTTCTGTATCCTCAGAACTTAATATATGAAAGACCCATGATAACTATTTGCAGAAAGAACAAATTTAATAAATAATAAAATATTATTATAGGGGTACCTGGGTGGCTTAGTTGGTTGAGCATCCAACTCTTGGTTTTGGCTAGCCCGGCATCAGGCTCTACACTCAAGTGAGAGACTGCTTCTCCTTTCCCTCTTCCTCTGCCCCTCCCCCCAAGTCTCACTCACTCACTCTCTCAAATAAATAACTCTTCAAAAACAAAAAGATTATATGCACTGTTCTTCACTTCTAACATTTAATTGAGCAATTATTCTAACTTTTTTTTTAAGATTTTATTTATTTATTCATGAGAGACAGAGAGAGAGAGAGAGAGAGAGAGAGGCAGAGACACAGGTAGAGGGAGAAGCAGGCTCCATGCAGGGAGCCCAATGTGGGACTTGATCCCAGGTCTCCAGGATCAGGCCCTGGGCTGAAGGCAGGCGCTAAACTGCTGAGCCACCCAAGGATCCCCTATTCTAACTTCCTAAAAATAGATATTAAGTAATTAATATATATAAATGAAAACCAAACAAATATGTTAAATTTACCCTCTTGATAAAGGTAAACTAAGAACAACTTTTAGAACATCTGAAATAAGTATATCTATATATCCATCAGGCCATAAACTGGAATATACTATTTTTAACAAATTTCCCAACCAAGAATTCTTAAGGTAAATTTCTTTTTTTTTTAAGATTTATTTATTTATTTGAGAGAGAGTGAGTACGCACTCGCACATGCATAAGCATAGCGGGGGTGGGGAGGGAGGCAGAGGGAGAGTCTTAAGCAGACCCCATGCCACATTCAGAGCCTGAAGCAGAGTTGATCTCATGACCCTGAAATCACGACCTGAGCTAAAACTAAGAGTCAGATGCTTAACCAATGGCACCACCCAGATGCCCTTGAAAGTCTTACAGTAAATTTCTAAATTTTTCTTATCTCTAAATCTAAAGTCCCAGGGAATCCCTGGGTGGCTCAGTGGCTTAGTGCCTGCCTTTGGCCCAGGGTGTGATCCTGGAGCCCCGGGATCAAGTACCACATCGGGTTCCCTGCATGGAGCCTGCTTCTCCCTCTGCCTGTGTCTCTGCCTCTCTCTCTCTCTGTCTGTCTCTCTCTCTGTGCCTCTCATTGATAAATAAAATATAAATAAATAAATAAATAAATAAATAATAGATAGATAGATAGATAGATAGATAGACAAATAGATAGATAAATAAATCTAAAGTCCTCCCGAAGTCTGACATATCTTCCTCTCTTCTCCCTAAGAGGCTACTTTAGTCAGTATTCCTCTACTATTCAGAGACTTAAGTAGTAATGAATACAATAAGTATTAATTTCCATAGGTTTTTCTGGGATCTACAACTATTTATATATATTTATGAAAAATAGGTAATAATAAAAATGGCAGCTACAATCTACTGAGTGTGCCAGTTACTAATCTAAATGCTCTACACATATTAAGTCACTTAATTCTTGCAAAAATCCTATGAAGAAAGTATTATCATTGTTCCTATTTTACAGATGAAACTGAGGCCCTAAGAGGTTTAGTAACTTACAGATACATGATTAGTAAGAGGGAGACCTGGGATTCTAACCACACATTTTAGATTTCATACTCACAGAAGGTTCATCATTCTGATTCTCTCAGGGAAGAATAATCAAGAAACTGCTCAAAGAATCAATAATTTTCTAAACTATCATCAGGATACAAGAGACATACCAAATGACCTATGTGATGGAAAATATTTCAATAAATAGCAATCTAATGAGAATCCTAAATTAGCTTTACTAATAGTTTGTAAAAAGTATATTAAAATTTATTTTGGTTTATCTATGTCGACAGTTGATATTCTTCTAATTAAGTCTACTTTGTCACCTAAGGCAGAAAACTTGTTCCCTATTGAGATCACAAGGAACGTTTTTAAAAAAATAAAATATTCTAACTATAATTATTTCTATTAAATACTTGTTTCTTATAATAATGACTTCAAATTAAGAAGAATAGGGGCATCCGGATGGCTCAGTTAAGTGATCAGCTCTTGATTTGACTCAGGTTGTGATCTCAGAGTTGTGGGATTGAGCCAACACCAGGCTCTGCACTCCTGGGGGGTCTGCTTGAGATTCTCTCTCTCTCTCTCTCTCTATTTTCCCTTTGCCCCTCTCCCCAGTGAAGCACACACTCTCTCTCTCAAATAAATGAATAAGTCATTAAAAAATTAAGAATACCAAATTTTCTAGTTTCACCATCATACCAGCAAAAGAAAGTTACAATAAAACTCTACCTCTTCATGTCTCATTCCTTCTATCATTTGCATAATACTTATAAAATGGTGGCATCGATCTGAATGGTCAACTTGATACGTAGGAAAAGGATGATCCTGCCACACTCTCCATTCAGAAAGAGAGAGTTGATGAATTCCAATGGTTGGTTCTTCATTCTTGATTAATGATTTTAAAAATAATAGAAATGATAAATATACATACTCAGATTCCATAAACTGATTAAAAAAACAATACACAGATAATAAGCCTAACATAAATAATCTGAATTTGGGTATTTTCAACTAAAATCTCAGGAAAATAAAGAAAATAATTTTATAAAGTACAAAAATGACCTTTGAAATATATTTTGAAAGTAACTATCATTTGAATTGTATTTGGTTATATTCCAATTTATATAGTTCCATGTTAAGAGCAAAGATTTAAGAAAATGTGTGGTTTCAAAAGTACTATTTTGCTAGATTTATATCCTATATTCTAATAAGGACACATTCATAACCTCTCAGTGATAAAGATTCCAATTTTTTCATGCTGCCATTCCTTACTTTCCCTGGTAATAAAAAATATATATAAAATCTAAATAGCCATATTTCAAGCCCTATAAATCTTCTAAGAGGAATCTTTCCTGAGGTTGTTTCCCCAGCTCTCTAGGCATGCATATAACCTTTGACAATTCTCTTGCCTTTTATTAAGTTCACCAATAATTTGTTCATAAGTCAAATAACAACACCCAATATAAAGTTCTATACAGTTTCAAAGAAAAAGTTTGTACAAAGACGCTCATGACAGTATAATTTTACATTAGTAACACTGAAAAGAATTCCAAAACATAACAGGAAAATAGTCAAACAAACCATGGTATACTGCAGAGTAACATAATAATCATGTAAATTATGCCTATATGGAAATGCTCATACAGTAGAAAGTAATAGAAAAAAAGCAAACATTATGCATTACAGTCAAGTAAAAATATATACACAATAAAGAATATAAGAAGAAAATTAAAAGTTCTACAAACTTAGACTTTACTATTCTTTTTAAACTGTTTACATTCTTAATTTTTTAAGCAAACTGACATTCTGATCATGAACATTCTCTCTACTCCCAAAGCTATTGCATAAACCCTATAAGGAGTTATCTGAAAACATGTTCAACTTACTGGTGTGTTTTCTTCATTTTCTAAAGATAAAAACTGAACTTGAGGCAATGTTATTTCCTTAATTTCATCAGTGTCTCTTAACCTATAACGTCTGTTCCATAATTTAAATTCTTCTGCTGATAAGAACCAATCTTTCTTTGAATTACTTTGCTTCATTCCTAGAAGTTGAAAGTAATTGAAAAGAAGTTTAAAAAAATCTACTAAGCAAACACAATACATACAACACCAACTTAAACTCTCCATCTGTTTATATCTATTCATCTTTGCTAAACCACTGATTCTATTCCTTAAAACTAGTATTCTTCACATAATCATTCACTTCCTGCTTCTATATATCTTCTAAATTTTTCTCACATCTTTGAAAGTAATAGTATAGCCTCCTGTTCAGGTGATCACCTTCCATATTGACTTCATTAATATAACAGAGCCAGGTAGCTAGGCTCTCAATCCTGGTTTCTTTTGGACTCTCTCCATGCTGTGTCTAAGACTTGGCACAAAAGTCAAAAAACTTACTATGAAAACTGGATGATACCATCATTTTTATCTGAAAGACTATCTGAAACTTGGATGGGGTGGGGAAGATGTCAAGACTAAAAAGGGGTTTTAACTTAAATCTTAAATGGCTGGGGAGAGAAGGCAGATAGAGATAGAGAGAAAAGCCCTACTACTTTAAAAACTAACAAGAATCGGGGATCCCTGAGTGGCTCAGTGGTTCAACGCCTGCCTTTGGCCCAGAGCACGATCCTGGAGTCCCGGGATCAAGTCCCACGTCTGGCTCCCGGCATGGAGCCTGCTTCTCTCTCCTCCTGTGTCTCTCCCTCTCTCTCTCTTTCTAGGTTTACCATAAATAAATAAATAAATAAATAAATAAATAGATAGATAGATAGATAGATAGACAGATAGATAGAATAAAATGTTGAGCATATTAAAAAAAACTAACAAGAATCTAAACAAAACAAAACAATAATATACTTTTTTTTATAAAAAGTATACTAAGTTAAACCCTTTCTGACTTCCATAATCTCAATTCAGGAAAATAATCATCAAACTGAAAAAGGATAAACAGTGTAAAGTAGGAACTCTGGTCCCATACAGATGAAGGCAAGAAAAAAAAAAATCAGAGACTACTGAATCAGGAAACTTCTGTCTTAGCTCTGAGTTAAGGGAAAGAACATTAACAAATTTAAGTGAATCCAAAGCAAGTGACTAGGCGGGAAAGGACCTTGAAACTTCCTGGTATGAAAACCAGTGAGACTAATAGTAAAACTTGAGAGGTATTGTGTTCAAATATATAAAGAACTGCTACATAGGTAATCAAAGGATCAAAACCATTCTTTGTATCTAAAAGATAAAACTAAATCAATGAGGAAAAGGTAGAAAGATTTTTTTTTTTTTTTTAGAAAGCATTTTTAACATAAGAAGGAACCTTCTTCTAAATAGGGCTTCTACATAGGGAATAAACCTTTATAATGAAATACAACTTCCATTAACAGATACTCAAGTTGAGGCTGGATATGCATTTAACAAGAATGCTAAATGCAGACCAAAACCACAATGAAACATTATGACGTACCTGTTAGGATGCCTCCTATCAAAAAAGTTAAAACAAAATGAGTGTTGGTGAGGACACAGAGAAATTTAAATCCCTATACACTGTTGGTGTAGTAGTAGAGTGGTACAGCCATTAATAGAAAACAGCATGCAGGTTCCTCAAAAAATTAAAAAAAGAACTACCATAGGATTTCTTTGAATAAAGACAACTAAGCTAACACAAATGGCTACCTCAATTACAAGGTGATTTGGGGATGAACTATGAAAAAATATACAGCAAAAAGGTGCTATCCTCTCATTGTAGGACAGATTATATTAATCTTGAGAATATGTATGTAAAGAATCATAACTGCCTGGAGGGATGTATAGGGTTGAATTTGTGTCTTAGTATTATCTTAGTGAACTATGTTCACTGTTCACTGCATCAGTGCTTATTTGAAAGAAAAACTGTTTTCTTTCTTTGCAACACTTGGTAAAGAGGATTTTCTGGGTTGGTAGGACATTTTTCATTTTCTCAACACTGATTTTCTCACTCTGTTCTGTCATTGTCTCCTTCCCTTTGCCACAGGAATAATCTCTTATCTTTTCCAAGACCTATAACATCCTAGAATGTACCTTAAGTTTCTCAAAAAGGAAGTATATCAACATATGGCCTACTAACTAACAACAGGAAAAAAATACATAGCTTAAAAGCAAAGGTTTTTTATTTACCATTCTTATAGGAAAAGTTAGAGGACTTCCGCTGCAAGTTCCAAGGCTTCTCTGGTTCATAGGCAGCACAAGTGATAAACATTTTGTGTAATTCTGGGTTGATTCCATCAGGAACCATTCGTGGACTTCCTTGGTAAAAATGAAGAACTTGCCTGTTACCTGAAATTGCTTTATAAATACTTCTTTTGTTGGACTGACTTTGATTATAAGTCTGCAAAGACAAATGTCAAATTACATTATTTCTACAATAATCACTTAGCCATAATAAGAAGTTATTATATTTATTTGGATTTACTATAAACAGTAAATTATACTATGATCCACTTAAATACTGAGAATACCCATTACCTTGAACTTGAGGCCTTTTCAATTAACATTTGAAAATCAGTTCAAAATCTAGTATTATAAAAGCCTACCTTCATAACTATATTGCACAAAGGAAATCTTTTATTTGGAATCTTTCTATTTTTGAATAAGGTAAATATTTATATATAAGCGTAAATTGCTTTAAAAAAAATACTATTGCTATATTCCAGCTTGTTACTTCATCTCTCTATACTTCAATTTTCTTTACTGTATATAAGAAAGGCATTATCCCCCATACAGAATTAAATGAAATAATGCATCTGACGCACTTAGAACTACTGCCCAGCAGAGTAGGTACTCATTAAATGTGGGTCATTATGACTATCTTACAGATAAGAAAACTAACATCCTGGGGTGCCTGGGTGGCTCAGGCAGTTAAGTGTCTGCCTTCGGGTCAGGTCATGATCCCAGAGTCCTGGGATCGAGCCCCCACATCAGATTCCTGCTTAGAAGAAAACCTGCCTCTCCCTCTCCTGCTCCCTCTGCTTGTGCTCTCTCTTTCTGTCAAATAAATAAATAGAATCTTGAAAGGTAAATGCTTAACCAACTGAGCCACCCAGCACCCCGCTGGCACATATTATTCTTGGTTGGTTGGTTGGTTGGTTGGTTGGTTGATTGATTGGTTTAAGCAATTCTTTAAAGTGTAAAAACCATTCTCAGTTCACTGTATTAATAAATAAAAGAAAAAACTAAACTAAAAACAAAACACAGGTCTTAGAAGCACAGGGAAATAGTAAAACAAACTAATGCGTATTGATTTTGGTAGTTAGGTGTCTCTAAATTAATACTGAAGTACAGTATTTTATATGGATAAAAATGACAAAACTGAACCCAGTTAAAAATTCTCCTAATTACAAGAAAAGAATACTCTGAATCTATTACAAAGTGGGGACAAAACATCAACCAAAATCTACAGATTGTTAGGACTTTTTTTTTTTTTTTAGATTTTATTTATTTATTCACGAGAAACCGAGACAGGCAGACATAGGCAGAGGGAGAAGCAGACTCCTCATGAGGAGCCTGATGTGGGATTTGATCGCAGGGCCCTGGGATCACAACCTGAGCCAAAGGCGGACTCTCAACCACTGAGCCACCCAGGTGCCTGACTGTTTGGACTTTGAATGTTAAGAGATTGCTATTTATCTTAAGCTATATTTCCCAAATTTTAATTATCAAATTCTGTTTCTATAAGTCTACTTACACGTTCTTCTCGTCCTTCAGCAAGGATAACAACAATTCTGCCTTTACGTTTGCGGCCAGTTCTGCCCATTCGTTGTACAAGACGAATTGGGCTCTTCTGGGCATCAAAACATATTATAAGATCAACTTCTCCTATATCCAAACCTTCTTCACCAACACAAGTAGAAACCAATGTATTATAACCACCACTACGAAACTGTTTCACAACCTAAAATAAAAATGATATAAAAATAAACAGATACAAATGTTAGAGACTTGTAGATCAAAGCACATTTTTCCCACTCACCCCAAAATGGTGAAATCAGATTACAAATCAGAATCTAGGATGCTGGGCAGCCCGGGTGGCTTAGTAGCTTAGCACTGCCTTCAGCCCAGGGCCTGATCCTGGAGACCCAGGATCAAGTCCCACATCAGGCTCCCTGCATGGAGCCTGCTTCTCTCTCTGCCTGTGTCTCTGCCTCTCTCTCTCTCTCTCTCTCTCTGTGTGTGTGTGTGTGTGTCATGAATAAATAAATAAAATCTTAAAAAAAAAAAAAAAGAATCTAGGATGCTATGGAATAGGAAAAGAAGTGACAAAATGGCGATATAAACCAAAACAGACCATAGTAAAATGCAAAGGACAGTCCTAATGTCTTTGCTTTCATAATCACTGTGATGCCAAAAAGGTTTCCTAAATTTACACATAAATGAGAAACCCCAAATATTATTTAGTGTCACTAAAGGGCTATGGGCAGGTAAACGGACCAGAGCAATTACTGCTTATCATATCCTAGACCTAAATTTATTGTTAGGTCTATCTGAAGTAAAAATTTTATTACTCCTAAAATTTTTATCTAACCTTTTATACTGCCATTCCAAAAAAGGATAGCAGAATATGCCACCCCAAAATATGACTGTGGGAGATTAGGACACACTGCCCCAAAATATGCTACTTTGATATATTGGTTATTTTGAACTATGTATACAAGTGAAAAACAGCAAAAGCAGAGAAAGACTTCCTCTCCCATTATCTGTCCAAAAACAGGAGGAATTCAATTGTCATAAATCCCTTTCCTCGGATTTTCATCAACCAGAAAAAACGGACTCATCACAGGACCCTAAAAGTCATCCCTACAACCAGACAAACTTGGTCACAAACTGTCACACTTCCCATCTATTCTTCTAAGAACTCATTCATCTTTCCCAAAAATCAATTACTCTCTCTCCTAAGAACTAAGAAGCCTACGTTCCTCCTCTTTTTTCTCTACTACTATGGTATTTAATTCTGAATTCTAAGCCACCATAGGAAGTTACTCCTTTTTCCCTGCATATCTTCCATGTATAACATAAGGTATACATGTTAACAAACTTCAAGATTTATATATTCCACTGTTTAACATCTCTACTTGATGTTTAAAACAATGCTATTCAAAGTGTAATTCACGAATTATTTATAACTGGTGTGGTTCAAACTGTTTATTAGCCAACAACAGCATAAGTACAAAAATTAAGAGTAGATATTTAGAAACTTGGTAGAGTAATATTATATTTGCTGGCTTTAGTAATAAAAAACTTGGCCGTAAAAAAAAAAAAAAAAAAACTTGGCCGTGAACATTGTTTTCATTAATTTTACTTTTTTAAATAATTCATTATTGTTGTATTGTTCAAAAGTATCTGTGTGACATAAGAGGAAGTAAACTAGTCCTCTATCAATTTTCATAGTCAGGAAAACACTAATTTCATAGGCATGCCAAAGTTAACTCATCCAGAACCAAGCTCCTGATATTTCTCTCCAAACCCTGCTTTTCTTTCAATCTATCTTCATTAATAGCAGCTCTTTTCAGTTTTTGTAGGCCAAATTCCTGGAGTCATCCTTCACATTCCTCAGTCTCATACCCCACTATAATCTATCAATAAATTCCTTCAGCTTCACCTTCAAAATATATCCAGAATCCAACCATTTCTCACAATTTTCCCTGCTACCACTCTAGTCTAAGCCACCATCTTCTTTAGATTGGTATTATAAGACTTCCAATTGGTCTTCCTGTTTCCACCCTTAGTCGCCTAAACTTTATTAAGATAGCAACTGTGCGATTCTTTTAAAATATGAACCAGGTCATGCCCCTCCTCTGTTTCAAACTCTCCAAGGGCTTCTTTTCCCATCCCACTTATAATACAAGCTAAAGTTATTAAAATGGAAACAGCTCATTTACATCACTGGACAGATCATCTAAACAGAAAAATAAATAAGGAAGTGGCTTTGAATGACACATGAGATCAGATGGAATTAACAAATATATTCAAAACATCCCATTCTAAAACAGAATACACACTCTTTTCAAGTGCACATGGAACATTCTCCAGAAGAGATCACATATTAGATCAAAAAGAGGCCTCAACAGGTGCACCCAGGTGACTTAGTTAAGCATCTGTCTTTGGCTCAGGTCATGATCCCAGAGTCCTGAGATGAAGCCAGGAGTCTGGCTCCCTAGTCAGCTGGCAGTTTGCTTCTCCCTTTCCCCCCACACCATTCACCACTCATGCTCTCTCTTGCCCTCTTTCTCTCTCAAATAAACAGATAAAATCTTATAAAAAAAGAAAAGAGAAAGATATCAACAAACACAAAAATAATGAAAGCATACCACACACCTTTTCTGACCACAATGCTTTATGAAACTAGAAGTCAATCAGAAGAAAAAAATCTGGAAAGAGCACAAATACATGGAGATTAAACAACATGCTACTAGACAATGAGTGGATCAACCAAGAAATCAAAGAAAAAAAAAACAGAAAAACAAAAGAAAATGAAAACACAATGAACAGTCTAAAATCTTTAGGATGCAACAAAAGCAATCATAAGAGAGAAGTACATACCAATAGAGGCCTACCTCAAAAAGCAAAAAAAATCTTATATAAACAATCTAACCTGGGACACCTGGGTGGCTCATCTGTCTTCGACTCAGGGCATGATCCTGGAGTTCCCGGATCGGATCGAGTACCACATCAGGCTCCCTGCATGGAGCCTGCTTCTCCCTCTGCCTATGTCTCTGCCTCTCTCTTTCTCTCTCTCTCTCTCTCTCTGTGTCTCTCATGAATGAATAAATAAAATCTTAAAAAAAATAAAACATAAAAATAAGTAAACAATCTAGCCTTACAACTAAAGGAGCTAGTAAAAGAACAACATAAGAAGGCTAAAGCCTGTAGAAGGAAAGAAAGAATAAAGATTAGAGCAGAAATAAATGTATAGAAACGAAAAAAAAAAAAAATTAGATCAATGAAACCAGGAGCTGTTTCCTCGAAAAAAATCAATAAATGTGAGAAACTTCTAGCCAGACTTAACAAAAAGAGAAAAGGCGGGATCCCTGGGTGGCGCAGCGGTTTAGCGTCTGCCTTTGGCCCAGGGCATGATCCTGGAGACCCGGGATCGAATCCCACGTCGGGCTCCTGGTGCATGGAGCCTGCTTCTCCCTCTGCCTGTGTCTCTGCCTCTCTCTTTGCTCTCTCTGAATGAATAAATAAATAAATCTTTAAAAAAAAAAAAGAGAAAAGGCCCCCCAAAAAAGTCATGAATAAAAGAGAATAACAACCAACACCACAGAAATACAAGCAATTATAAGAGAGTATTATGCAAAACTAATGCCAACAAATTGGACAACTTGCAAGAAATGGATAAATTCCCAGAAACATATAAACTACCAAAACTGAAACAGGAAGAAACAGAAAACTTGAGCAGACCAACCAATAACCACCAAAGACACTGAATCAGTAATCGACAATCTCCCAAGATATAAAAGTCAAGAGCCAGAAGCCTTCACAGGCAAATTCTACCTGTGAATACCTAAAGAGGTGAATACCTATTTAAAGAAAAGTGAATACCTATTCTTCTCAAACTATTCCAAAAATAGAAAAGGAAGGAAAATTTCTAAATTCATTCTAAGAGGCCAGCATTACCTTGATACTAAAACCAGATAAAGACTCCACTAAAAAGGAGTCCTGCAGACCAATATCCGTGATAAACATGGATGCAAAAATTCTCAACAAAAAATTAGCAAACAAAATCCAAAAATACTTTTAGGGCATCTGGGTGGCTCAGTGGTTGAGTGTCTGCCTTTGGCTCAGGTCGTGATCCCGGGGTCCTAGGATCGAGTCCTCCCTGCATGGAGCCTGCTTCTCCCTCTGCCTATATCTCTGCCTCTCCCTCTGTGTCTCTCATGAATAAATAAATAAAATCTTAAAAAAAATTAAAAAAAACTTTAAAAAAATCATTCACCATGATCAAGTGGGATTTATTCCTGGGTTGCCAGAGTGTTTCAATATTCACAAATCAATCAATACAATACACTACATTACTGAAAGAAAGGATAAGAAGCATATAATCCTTTCAACAATTGTATAAAAAACATTTGAACTGAGAGCTTTTCCCCTAAGGTCAGGAACACAGCAGGAATGTCCACTATTACCACTGCTATTCAACATAGTATTAGAAGTCCTAGCCTTAGCAATTAGACAACAAAAAGAAATAAAAGTCATCTGAATCAGCAAAGAAGTCAAATTCTCACTCTTTGCCGATGACATGATATTCTATATGGAAAACTCAAAAACTACACCCCAAAACTGCTAGAACTCATACAGGAATTCAACTCATACAGGAATTCAGCAAGGTGGCAAGATATAAAATCAATGCACAGAAACCAGTTGAGTTTTTATACACTAACAATGAGACAGAAGAAAGAGAAATTAAGGAGTAAATCCCATTTACAACTGCTCCCAAAACTATAAGTTACCTAGGAAAAAACCTAACCAGAGGCAAAAGATCTATACTCAGAAAACTAAAGAACACTCAAGAAAGAAACTGAGGAAGGCACAAAGAAATGGAAAAGCATTCCATGCTCATGGATTGGAAGAATAAATACTGTTAAAATGTCTATGCTGCCAAGGGCAATCTAAATGTTCAAGGCAGTCCCTATCAAAATACCATCAACTTATTTCGGAGTTGGAACAAATAACTCAAAAGTTTGAATGGAACCAGAAAAGACCCCAAATAGCCAAAGGAATGTTGAAAAAGAAAACCAAAACTGGTGGCATCACAATTCCTGACTTCAAACTCTAAAATAAAGCTGTAATCATCAAGATAGTATTGGTACTAGCACAAACACAGACACATGGATCAACGGAACAGAATAGAAAACCTAGAAATGGACCCTCCACTCTATGGTCAACTAATCTTCAACAAAGCAGTAAAGAATATCCACTGGAAAAAAGGTAGTCTCTTCAACAAATGGTGTTGGGGAAAACTGGACAGCCACATGCAGAAGAATGACACGACCATTTCCTCACATTATATATTAAAAAAGACTCAAAATGGATGAAAGACCTAAATGTGAAACAGGAATCCATCAAAATCCTAGAGGAGGGGCATTTGGGTGGCTCAGTAGTTGACTGTCTGCCTTGGCTCAGGTGATGTTCCCTGGGATCAAGTTCCACATCAGGCTCCCGGTAGCCTGCTTCTCCCTCTGCTTATGTCTGTGCCTCTCTCTGTGTGTCTCTCATGAATAAATAAAAAAATAAAAAAATAAAAAAATCTTAGAGAACACAGGCAGTGACCTCTTTAACTTCGTCTGCATCAACTTCTTACTAGACACATCTCCAAAGGCAAGGGAAACAAAGGCAAAAAAAAAAAAAAAACTACTGGGACTTCACTATGATAAAAAGCTTTTGTACAGCAAAGGAAACAGTTGACAAAACCAAAGGACAACCAACAAAATGGAGGAAGATATTTGCAAATGACATATCAGATAAAGGGCTAGAATCCAAAATCTACAAAGAACTTATCAAACTCAACACCCAAAGAACAAATAATCCAATCAAGAAATGGGCAGAAGACATGAACAGACGTTTCTCCAAAGACATAAATAGCCAACAGACACATGAAAAATTGTTCCACATGACTTGGGATTAGGGAAATACAAATAAAAATCACAATGAGATACCATCTCACGCCAGTCAGAATGGCTAAACTGAACAAGTCAGGAAATGACAGATGTTAGAAAGGATGTGGAGAAAGAAGAACCCTTGTATACTGCTGGTGGGAATGAAGCTGATGCACCACTCTGGAAAAAAGTATGGAAGTTTCTCAAAAAGTTGAAAATGCAGCTACCCTATGACCCAGCAACTGCACTACAAGTATTTACCCCAAAGATACAAATGTAGTAATCCAAAAAGGCACCTGCATTCCAATGTTTATAGCAGCAATGTCCACAATAGCCAACTATGGAAAGAGCCCAGATATCCACTGAAAGAAGAATGGCTAAAGATGGGGGGTTCTATTATGGAATACTACTCAGTCAACAAGAAATAAAATCTTGCCATATGCAACGACTTAGATGGAATTAGAAGGCATTATGCTAAGCGAAATAAGTCAATAGAGAAAGATAATTATCAAAGGACTCATTCATATGTGGAATTCAAGAAACAAAATAGAGGATCATAGAGGAAGGGAGGAAAAAATAAGACGAAATCAGAGAGGGAGACAAACCCTAAGAGCTTCTTAATCATAGAAACGAACTGATGGTCTCTGGAGGGGATAGGGTTGGGGGGACAGGGTAACTGGGTGATGAACATTAAGGTGGGGATGTGATGTAATGAGCACTGGGTATTATATAAGACTGATGAATCACTGACCTCTGCCTCTGAAATCAATAATATATTATACATTAATTGAATTTAAATAAAAAATTTATAAAAAGGCATTTGACCAAGTAGACAAAGTACAACACCCATTTATGACAAAAACTCTCAACAACATAGGCTTAGAGGAAACATACCTTAACATAATAAATTCATGTATGAAAAACCCACAGTTAATATTATCTTCAATGGGAAAAAAATGGGAACTTTTCTTCTATGGTCAGAAATAAGACACGGATGTTATTTAACATACTGTTGGAAGTCCTAGCCTCAGCAATCAGACAACAACAACAAAAATAAAAGACATACAAATTGGCAAGGAAGAAGTCAAGCTTTACTTGCAGAGAACATGATACTCTATACAGAAATGCCAATGACTACACCAAAAAAAAAAACTGCTAGAACTGATAAATTCAGTAAAGTTTAAGATATAAAATCAATGTACAGAAATCTGTTCCATTTATATACACCAATAATGAAGCAGCAAAAAGAGAAATTATGGAATCCGTCCCATTTACAACTGCAGCAAAAACCATAAGATACCTAAAAATAAATCTAACCAAAGAGGTGAAAAAAAGACCTGTACTCTGAAAACTATAAAACACTAATGAAAGAAACTGAAGCTGACACAAAGAAATAGAAAAGCATTCCATGCTCATGGATTAGAAGAACAAAGATTGTTAAAATGTCTATACTACCCAAAGCAATCTACACATTTAATGCAATCCCTATCAAAATCCCACCATCATTTTCCACAGAGCTACAACAAAGAACCCTACAATTTATATGGAACCCAAAAGACCCTGAATAGCCAAAGCAACCTTGAAAAAGAAAAGCAAACCTAGAGACATCAGAATTCCAGACTTCAAGTTACAATACAAAGCTGTAGTGATCAAAACAGCATGGTACTGGCACAAAAATAGACACAAAGATCAATAGAATAGAAAACCCAGAAATAGGGATCCCTGGGTGGCGCAGCGGTTTGGCGCCTGCCTTTGGCCCAGGGCGCGATCCTGGAGACCCGGGATCGAATCCCACATCAGGCTCCCGGTGCATGGAGCCTGCTTCTCCCTCTGCCTATGTCTCTGCCTCTCTCTCTCTCTGTGACTATCATAAATAAATAAAAATTAAAAAAAAAAAAGATTAAGAAAACCCAGAAATATACCTACAGCTATATGGTCAATTAATCTTCGACAAAGCAGGAAAGAATACTCAATGGGAAAAAGACAGTCTTTTTCAACAAATGGTGTTGGGAAAACTGGACAGTAAGAGGCAAAACAATGAAACTAGACCACTTCTTTTATACCATACACCAAAATAGATTCAAAATGATGAAAGATCTAAATGTGAGACTTGAAACTTGAAATATCAAGAGGATAACATAGGCGGTATCCTCTTTTATATTGGCTGTAGTAACTTCTTCTGAAGCACAGGAAACAAAAGCAAAAATAAACTATTGGGACATCAAAATAAAAAACCTGCACAGTGAAGGAAACAACAAAATTAAAGGCAACCTACAGAATGGGGGAAGATATTTTCAAATGGCATATTCGACAAAGGATTAGTATCCAAAATATATAAAGAACCTCTAAATATTATTACCCAAAAATGAACAATCTAATTAAAAAATGGGAAGACATAAATAGACATGTTCAAAGAAGACATCCAGATGGCCAACAAACACATGAAAAGATGCTCAACCTCACTGACCATCAGAAAAATATAAATCACATGGCACCTGGGTGGCTCAGTGGTTGAGCATCTGCCTTTGGCTCAGGTCGTGATGCCAAGGTCCTGGGATCAAGTTTCACATCAGGCTCCCTGCTGGGAGCCTGCTTCTCCCTCTGCCTAGGTCTCTGCCTCTCTCTCTGTGTCACCCATGAATAAATAAAATCTTAAAAAAAAAAAAAATATATATATATATATATAAAAATCAAAATAACAATAAGATATCATCTCACACCCGTCAGAATGTCTAAATAACACAACAGATAGCAGGTGTTGGCCAGGATATGGAGAAAAAGAACACCGGTGCACTGTTAATGGAGATGCAAACTGGTACAGTCACTGTGAAAAATAGTATGGAGTTTCCTCAAAAAATTAAAGACAGAACTATCCTTTGACCCAGAAATTGCACTAGTAGGTATTTACCCAAGAATAAAATAACACTAATTCCAAGGGATATATGTATCCCTGTGTTTTACAGGAACATTACCTACAATAGCCAGATTAGGGAAACAGCCCAAGTGTCTATGACTGACCAATGGATAAAGAGGAGGTGGTATACACATAAAATGAAATATTACTCATCCATAAAAGAGAATGAAATCTTGCCATTTGCAAGGACATGGATGGACCTAGAGAGTATTATGCTATGTGAAATAAGTCAGTCAGAGAAAGACAAATACCATAATGATTTCATTCGTATGTGGAATGTAAGAAACAAAAATGAGGGGTGCCTGTGTAGCTCTATTGGTTAAGTGTCTGACTCTTGATTTTGGCTCATGCCATGATCTCAGGTCCTGATACTGAGCCCTGCATTGGGCTCCATGCTCAGTGAGGAGTCTGCTTCTCCTTCTCCCTCCTCCTGCTGGTTCTCTTGCTCACTCTCAAATTAAATACACAAATAAAGAAATAAATAAATAAAATAAAATAAAAAAGAAAAGAAACAAAAATGAGCAAAGAGGAGAAAGGCGAACCTGTTCTAGAACCTGTTCTAATCTGTTTCTAGTTAAGAAACAGACTCTTAACTAGAGAGAATTGATGGTTACCAGAGGGTTGGCAGGTAGGGGGATGGCTAAAATAAGTGATGGGGATTAAGGAGGGCATTTGTGGAATGGTACTGGGTGCTGCATGGAAGTGTTCAATCACTATATTGTACACCTGAAACTAATATTACACTGTATGTTAACTAACTGAAATTTAAAAAAAATTTTTAAATGGAAATGACTTATAAAGTCCTAAAGGATCCAGCCCCCTAATTCCTCTCTAACTTTATAGCCTGTTTCTAAATAAATGAAAAATTTAATTACAACTATTCGTACAAAAGCTTATTTTACCATAAAACTCTCTTAGGAAAGCAATTATTGCAGGAATAATAAAAAGGGTTGTTACTCTGGCCTACATAAAAATATTATTAAGTGAGGAAAGGACAAAGTCAATATAAAATCAATAAAGTTGGGATCCCTGGGTTGCCCAGCGGTTTAGCGCCTGCCTTTGGTCCAGGACGCGATCCTGGAGACCCGGGATCGAATCCCACATCAGGCTCCAGGTGCATGGAGCCTGCTTCTCCCTCTGCCTATGTCTCTGCCTCTCTCTCTCTCTCTGTGTGACTATCATAAATTTAAAAAAAAAAAAAAAAATCAATAAAGTTTCTTATGGCACTTGACAAACTCAGGAATAATGATTTTAGGTGTTATCAAAACTGGCTAGAGATTAGGTTGGGTACTATTAGTATTTCAAAATGCTTAACACCTTAGACAAAAATCCACTTCATTTTTCATTCATATATAAATGTTAAGAGTAGTAATAATAACCTGCTAGATATCTGATCTTTTAAAATACATATAATCAGATTTGAAATAGGTAAAGATACTCTCTTCTGATTCAGGAAAACCTCTTAGATGGTCCTTACCAGAGAGAGTCAGCTTAAACAAACTCTTCTTGGTGCAATGAGGACTAGTATAAAAGATATTTAAAGAAAAGGATTCCTCTTACTTTACAAAGTCAAAAAAAAGAGGGACGCTGCGGTGGCTCAGTGGTTGAGCATCTGCCTTTGGCTCAGGGCATGATCTCAGAGTCCTGGGATCAAGTCCTACATCAGACTTCCTGCAGGGAGCCTGCTTCTCCCTCTGTCTATGTCTCTGTCTCTGTCTCTCATGAATAAATGAATAAAATCTTTCTGTCAAAATTAATTAGACATTAAAGACACACCTATTTGTCAATGACTACTCAAATGTAGACCTATAGCTAATCTGAAAAACTTATATACAGTTTAAAAAAAAAAAATCAAGTCTAAAATTTCCCCCAAAAAAACATATATACAGCACTTAGCAAACTTATGACATCTTATTCAGAGCATAAATGGATAAGTGGTTTCCTCTGATCTTTTTCTTTTTTTTCAAGAGAGAGAACATGTGGGGTAGGGAGGATGGTGGTAGAGGGAAAGGGAGAATCTTAAGCAGACTCCAGGCCTAGCATGGGGCCCAACATGGGGCTCCATCTCACCACCCTAACACCATGACCTGAGTCAAAATCAAGAGTAGGACACTTAACTGACTCATTGACCCAGGCAGCCCCCCCAACCATATTTTTAAATTAAGATTTTTTAATAACAGAGAAAAGAAACAAGCTCATTATTTCTTTAGAATATATAACTAGAATATATAACTAAAGTGCCTTAAGAAAAACAAAAGTAAACATTTACTGAAGGCTCTACAGTATGATTTCATTTAATGCTCACAACTCTATGAACTATGTTTACAGATAAGAAAAACTGAGGCACAAAAAGTAAAGAAACTTGTAAGTGATAGGGCCAGACTCCAACCTAGGTAGTATGTTTTCAGTCTTTCTGTTTAACCACTATACATTACCTTACTTTTAAAAAAAAGGGCTCAAAACCACAAAAGACACTTTTTTGATATTTTAAAATAGGCATGTTTATTCACATGTTTACTATAAAATTATCTTTAAGAAGTAGCTGACTGACCAATGAGTTAAAATAAGAGGCAAAGTACAAAGCTAATCAGTTTTATTTTAGTTTTCAACATCTCCAAAAGTAATTACCTCCAGTTGCTCCTTCTGGGTGAATCCCTTCATGCTTTTCCCTGAGGCATGGCCAACAAAAGTCATCACTCTAATAACTGGCTGATGCTGTAATAGCATTTCTGCAATTTCTTGAACACTATCCCGAAATGAAGAGAAGATCATAACTCTGGTCTCATCACATTTCTTTTCAGAGGTGTTTTGAACTATATAACAAAAAAAAAACCCTTCAATCTCAACTATTTTTTAAAGCGTATACCCAGGAACTATTTCAAGACAAACCTGAAACTATATACTAATGAATGATAATTCTTGCAAAAAAGTAATTTAAGACATCTTAAATCTTTGCTGTTTTTTTTTTCCTACCTTCTTCAGTAATTTTAATATTCTTGGCTTCTTACCCTCTCATGGCTGTCATAATAAAATCCTAAACAAATCCAGTAAAAATTACCTGAATCACTTTTAACCAGTCCTTCAAATTCACGCACAATGCCCATTATTTCCCTTTACCTTCTACAATCAGAATAACAGAACTGTAGCACTCCCACTGATTTCAAAAATATTTTTTTCCTTTTTGTCCACTAAAAGCACTCTCTTAATCCAGGCCACGGGATTGTTCCTAAATCTATGATACTTTCAAATTCTCCAAAAATAACTACAGTATCTGACTATAGTCAATCACAAAGCTGATCCCAAGGTCTCTGTGCAGAATACACAATATGAGCATGATCTTTGAGGGTAGGCCACAGAACCCTCTGGGTGATGTGTAACCATGATACTTACTCCATTTAAGCTTTAATTTCTTCATATCTAAAATGAATGGAATATAAAGTATATAGACTTACACATAGCAATTGGTTAAAAACTGAAAATTGTATGGGTTTTTTATTCATTTTCTTTTATTTCTATGATTTCTATTATATTAATTTTTATGTATTTGTCAGGGACTGGACTAAATATTTCATATATTAATTCATTTAGTCTTCATAACAACCCTACAAATTAAATGACTTAATACATGCAAAGTTAATTCATAATACTTAAGGAAAAAGGAAGAGTTGTTGCAAAGCAAATTATTCTAGACAAACCTCTTTTTGAATTATCAAGCCTCTACATCTGACCAACTGCTTTCAATGCAAAGCCTATCACCTTTCACCAACTATAGGCTGCCTTTCTACCTTCATTCTACTGAAGCTCCTCTACCAAAGTCTCAATAACTTCCATATTGCCAAATTCAATGGTCACTTTTTAGTTCATTTTACCATTCCTTTCACCAGCATCTAACATATCCCACATCTTCTTACTGAAATTGTCTCTTCCTTCAGCTTTTCTGTCATTCACTTGCCCAGTTTCTTTCTCAACCTCCTTTGTGGCTTTTTTTCCTCTAACTTTTTTTTTAGATTTTATTTTTAAGTAACTCCGACACCCAAACATGGGACTGAAACTCACAACCCCAGGATCAAGAGTCACATGCTTCATCAACTGAGCATCAACTGAGGAGAAGCACCTCTCCTCTAAACTTTAAATGTTGGTATTCTTCCGGGTCTGCATTCTGGGTCTTCTAAACTGTCTCTAAATACATACATCTAATACAATTTGTCTCTAAACTGTATTCCTGGTAATGTGATCATAACCATTTTTTTAAATATTATCCTTATGCTGTGATTCTAAAATTTATTCATATATATGTTGAAATAAAAATAGCCCAGACCAATCTTCTGAGATCCAGATTCATTTATTCAATGCTTATTCATCTCCTACTAGATACCTCAAAAGCATCTAAATATGCCTGTTCTTTCTTCTGTAAGCTGTTCTTAATCTTTTCTTTGCTCATATAATTATTCAAAACATACACACACACTCATATGATTTCTTTTTTTCTTCATATCCTATGTCCAATCTAACAGCAAATACTGTTGACTCCAAATTCAAAATATATCTAGAATCTATAACCATTTAGCACCTCCACTATTATTATGTTGGTACAAGCCACCATCATCTGTTATCTTCTTAAGTATGATAAGTCTCCTAAGTGGCTAATGTTTACACTTGGCGAAAGCTACCAGAGTGATCTTTTTTTTATAAAATATAAGTCAGATCACATCACTCTATTGCTCTAAATGTCCCTCTAATGGTTTCACAAGGCAAAGCATTTGTAGAATTAAAAACTAAAGTCTTAACTTGGCCTAGAAGCCATATATGATCTGGTCCCTGGCTACCTCTTCAATTTTTGTCTAAACCACTCTTACCCTCATTACACTACTCCAGCAGCACTGGTTTCTTTACTGATCCTTAATCATATCAAACACCCCATTGCCCCAGAGACTTTGAATCGACTATTCTCTCTGCCTTTTATGATCATCCCCCAACAATCAACAAGACCTGCTCCCTCACTTCATCAGGCAACAGCTCAAACATTACCCTAGAAACAGACTTTCTCTGACACCCTATATAAAACAGCACTCCTCCATGACTATCTCCTTAACTGCTTTACTTTTCCCCACCATTCTATTATATATTGCTTTACTCTCTCTTTGCCTTTTATTGCCCCAGACTTATTTTTCTTTTTCATAGAATATACCTTATTCTTAACATTTCCACCATTCCCCCCTTGTCCCACCCTCTCCAAATTTCTTAAAGCTTTTTTAGATTTATTATCCAGAGTAATTAAAAGCCCATCTTCTCCATAAAGTGTGAGCACAAACTAATGAGTCAGAGTTTGAGCTCTTTCAGTAACTTTTTCTCGCCTTGAAGCTACTAAATATGACTTACTATTCCATGACTTGAAGTGTTCAAGTACAACTTCTTCTAATTTTTTTAACTTTGGATGACTGTAGAAAAATTTTTTATCTTTATCTCCTGTAACAAAAACAAAAACACCAAACAATTGTTATAGATTTTTCATTCATTAATGTATTTTAATTATCTTTTCCAAAATAGATTTGTTGGGGTGCCTGGGTGGCTCCATCAGTTAAACATCTACCTTTGGTTCAGGTCATGATCTTCTCAGGGTCCTGGGATGGAGCCCCGGATCTGGCTCTCTGCTCTGTGGGGAGTCTGTTTCTCCCTCTGGCTCTCTCCCAGCTTATGCTCACAAAATGTCTCTCTCTCTCAAATAAATCAAATCTTCAAAATACATTTGTTAACTTACCTTTTTTCTATTTAAATAATAAGTAGCATCTGTGTAGCACAGAAGCCCTACTATAAAATAAACCTTGAATTTTTCTTTAAAGATTTACTTATTTATTTTAGGACAGAGAGCGCGGAGGAGAGGGAGAGAGAGCTCCCTCTCTCATATTCCCCACTGAATATGAAGCTCAATATGGGGCTCAATCCCACACCTCTAAGATCATGACCTGAGTGGAAATCAAGAGTGAGACGTTCAACTTATTGAGCTACCCAGACACCCTTGAATTTTTACTTTAACTTTTATTATCATTTATTATAATTCCTGAATCAACAGCAAAGTAGAAGGGAAAAATATGCATTTAGGTAAGCTATAAATAAATTTTTGGTAGTTCTGAGAATTTTCACTAACAGTAACAACTAATTACTAATATCTATGATGTATTTAAGGTTTATAAACTGAATTATATATTTATACTAACTTAAAGAATAAAATCTTTAAACATTTAACAGATCTGTTGCTTTGGAAATAAGTGATTACAGATAGACATGAGGATCAATGGAGCAAAATTTCAAACTCAACCTGCTAAGAGGAATAATAAAAAATTTTTAAAGAAAAACCAGACCTTTTTGGATAGTAGAAAAGCCATTTGCTGAAGTACCACATGTATGTGCAAACATACACGCTAGATGATTATAGAGTTTCATGAAGTCCTCATTTCGGCTAAGTTCATTTTTTGCCCGAGTCATTCCTTCAGAAATTAGGAAAAGATTTTCAAAATTAATAAACATTATAGCAAAATAAATCAAACTTATTATGTATTTAAAAGAAATTAAACTTTAGCAATTTTTCTAATTTAAACTGAAAGCCAGCAACTATTGCCAGTTCCACATTTACATATATATTAATGAATGGCTTGCTTTTTACCACCAATTTATCAAAAACAAAAAAGCATAATCATTTGTTACCTATTTAATTGCTTTTTGTTGTTGTTGTTGTTGTTTGTTTTTGTTTTTTTAAGTAATCTTTAAGCCCAAAGGAGGCCTCAAACTCAAGACCCTGAGTGAGATCAAGAGCCACACTCTCTACTAACAGAGCTAGCCAGGCACCCCTATTTTATTACTTTTTAAAATAAAGCATTTTAAGTAACTATACTATTCAATACTTGTTTAATCAAAATAACATTATTCCTTCAAGTAATTTCATTTAATTTACCTTTAGTTCCATCCATAATTCCACAAAGGAAGAAATATAATGATCTCATTCCCATTTGCTGCAATAATTCATAACCATGATATAAACTAATACAAATAGCAAACTCTCCCTCGATTATGCCTTGTTGTATTCCCTAGAAAACCAAGCACATATCAAATTTAACCAGAGAAAAAAGATACATGTTCTGTGTGAAACTTACCACTCTACTGAAGATCTACCTATTGAATGTCATAAGACATCGTTTGGAAAGGTGCCAGTGTATTTTCCATATAAAATCCACCCCTGTATTTTTTTTTCTTTAATTCAATATGTAACTTACATTTTAAAGAGAATAAGTGAAGGAGAGAAATATTTATCATATATTGTTTCCCTTTCTAGGTAAATTATTAGCAGTATATATATTCATTTGTTCTTTCAAAGTGAATATCAAGCACAGAAATAGCTATTTGGGATACAATAGGAAATAAGTCACTTAATGGCCTATCCTCATAAATGTTACTGGCACTAGAACAAAATTTAATCAGACAGTTTAACACTAACATTTAATACCAACTATATATGCTATAATAACATGACTCTGTCCTAGCACCAGACACAATTCTAAGCACATTAATTATACAAACTTGTTTAATCCCAACACCTAGGAGGTAGGTACTATGCTTATGCTCATTTTATACACGAAGAAGCTTTAGAACCAGTATTTGAACCCAGGAAATCTGGCTCAGGGTCTTTGTGCTTTCATCCATTACTCTCAAAGAAAACTGAAATACATATTACTTTTATGAGAGCATCCTGCAGATATAACTGAATGATAGTAATTTTTAAAAGAAACCTTGAAAATATGCTTTAATTATTTTCCTTTACTCAAGATAAAGACTATTATTCTCTACCTTAATCTTTGGTAACATTTAGTATCAGTAATAGTCATTTTAAATGTTTGCAGGGTAGTGATTAATGCCCTAATATGGCACCCCAATTATCTGAAAGGGTAAAACCACCTCTCTGTAAAATGTAAAATGTAAACTCTCATCAGTAAGAGCAAATTCAATAGGTTTAGATTTACTCCTTAAAGTATCAATGAACCTTTAATGCCTAGCAGAAATTAAAACACATTCTATTAAAACTTAGTATAATATACTGTAACTTTACAGAAAAGTTTCCCTTAGTGGTTCCCTAGACACTACAAGAAAAAATCTGTGTTTCTTTGTGTAACATTTAAAGCTATTCTTATGTGCTCACAACCTAGATTAACTAGCATATCTGACTTCCTAATATTTGACCTCAGCAATATTGGCTTGTTTGCTGACTCCTTCCTAACTTCATTCAATTGCCTCTGTTCTTTTGCATATGCATTCCCTCTCAGTTCAAAGAATGACTCAGGGATCCCTGGGTGGCGCAGCGGTTTGGCGCCTGCCTTTGGCCCAGGGCGCGATCCTGGAGACCCGGGATCGAATCCCACATCGGGCTCCCAGCATGAAGCCTGCTTCTCCCTCTGCCTGTGTCTCTGCCTCTCTGTCTCTCTCTGTGTGACTATCATGAATAAATAAATAAAATCTTTAAAAAAAAAAAAAAAAAACAAAGAATGACTCAGTGCCTTTTTGTACTTGTGAGCATCTCTTCTGACTCTGTACCTAGCCTGATGGGTATATTTCTATCTATTTTTTCCTAGGAAGATTAGAAATAAGAAGCTTACTATGATACTTCCTCTAAGCTCTGTATCAAGAGTTAAAACTAAATGCTCTAGGTCTAAAAGTTAGCTTCTACCCCCCTCATGGCAACATAGAAATGAACTAAAATACCAAATCTTTATTGAAAATTAGAAGATAAAATTATCTTAATTTGAAGCACTAAAGTGTATTTTTGCTAGATTTTTTTCATGCTTTTATAAACTATATAAATCATATCTGAATTCTTGATGAGCTAATGTATACTAAAAAACAGTCATTATTTACATTTTATCTTGGCTGTAAATAAAAACTTAATCTCTCTTCAAAATTAATTGAAAAATACCTACCACAATATTTGGAGATGGGTTTTTCCTAAATTGATCTCTTGCCAAAATTATCTGGTATTTTGTTAGATTGGGGATATCCCTTCTCATCAAAATATTCCTCTGAATCAAAGAACTGGCAAATGCTTCCAAAACCTGCAAATTTCAGTGAAATTTAGTTTAAGCTTAAAGTCCTTTTTCAAATACAATTATTTCCTCACGTATTAAAATAGAAGTTATATATTAAAGTTTGTCTTAAATTTTTAAGTAAACATAGCAAAATAACAAAACTTAAAAGTACTTAACATTTATCCCCAGATAACAGCCATATGAGAGTCAGCATAAGCAATGAGTGGATCCAACTACAATTTAAGAACAAATGTGTTTATCTGTGTATTTCTTAATTCCTCTCTCTCCCTAAACTAAACACACTATAATCTAAGCACAGTGAATAAAGGGCCTTTGATTTCTCACTGCTGCATCTTCAGTATGAAGAACAAAGTCTGGCATATAGTAAGACTTTGTCTTACTGACTAAATCAAAACCTCTTGAGTACATTCAGTTTGATCTGTCGATTGATTCTTTCAAGAAATACTTATTAAGCATCTAGTAGTGTATGTCAAGCATTGTTCCAAATGCTGGGAATTTGTAGCTGAGACAAATGAAGTTGCTGCTTTCATACAGTTTACATCGAATTAAGGGAAGCAAAGAATAAGGAGTGAACAAAGAGTGTTTCTATTATAATAAATGTATTTAAAAACCTAAAACACAGTAATGCTATGGAGGTTTTGAGGAAAACAGGGTCAACTATAAGTAAGGGAAACAAAGATGGTCTCTTTAGAGAGTAATATTTCAGCTGACATCTGAATGATAAGTTCTGAGGACAGAGCATATCAGAGGAAATAGAAGACAAAAGGTCCTGATGTAGGATAAGTTTGATGGAAAAGTGAAGGAAAACAGAGACCTCGAGATGAAGACCTAATATAGCAATATGTAATCAACTGTTTAACTTTTTACCTAATTATTTCCTAAGGATAGGACTATTTTTGTAGAGTTTTATTTTTCCTCCCTTCTAGCTTAGCTGATCATATTACCTACAAAAGCACTTCAAAAGCATCAATAAAATTGAATGCTTATTATGTGTTTATACAAATTATAATTTTTACATCCTTATAAATGGAACCATTTTAATCATTAGAAAATATATCAGTATTAAGGAGATGATTATTATATCAAACTAACACGGGGACTCCTGGCTGGCTCAGTCGGTAGAGCACGTGACTCTAATCTTGGGATCAGGAGATCAAGCTCCAAGTTGGGCAAAGAGTTTATTTTTTAAAATTAAATAATTAATTTTCAAAATAAAAAGCTTCTTCATTGCAAAGGAAGCCATCAACAAAATGAAAAGCCAATCTACTGAATTAGAGAAGATATCTGCAAATGACGTATCTGATGAGACTAATATCTAAAATATATAAAGAGCTTATACAATTCAACACCAAAAAAAAGAGATCTGATTTAAAAAATGTGGAGAGGACCTGAATAGACATTTTACCAAAGACAACATACAGACGGCCAACAGACCTAAGATGCTCAACATCATTCTTCATTCATTAGGGAAATGCAAATCAAAACCACAATGAGAAATCACCTCATACCTGTCTGAATGATTAAAATCAAAGACAGAGAAATAACAAGTGTTGGTGAGGATGTGGAGAAAAAGAACCCTTACATAGTGTTGCTGGGAATGTAAATTGGTACAGCCATGTGGAAAACAGTATGGAGGTTCCTCAAAAAATTAAAAGGAGGGGTGCCTGGGTGGTTCAGTTGGTTAAGTGTCTGCCTTCAGCTCAGGTCATGATCCCAAGGTCCTGGGATTAAGCCCCACATCAGGCTCTCTGCTCAGTAGGGAGCCTGCTTCTCTCTCTCTCCTTGTCAAGTAAATAATAAAATCTTTTAAAAAAAATTAAAAGTAGAACTACCATATGACCCAATAATTCCACTACTGTGTATTTAGCCAAAGGAAATGAAAGTATTAATTTTGAAAGATATATGCACCCTTATTTTTATTGCAGCATTATCTACAATAGTCAAAATATGGAAGCAACCCAAATGGCCATCAGTAGACAAATGGATAAGGAAGATGTGATGTGTGTATATATAGATACATATACATAATGGAATATTACATAGTCAAAAAAGGGACGAAATCATGCCATTTGTGACAACACGAATAGAACTAGAGGATACTATAAAAAGTGAAATAAGTGAGACAGAGAAAGACAAACACCAAAGGATTTTATTCATATGTGGAATCTAAAAAAAAAAAAAAAAAAAGAATAAACAAGCAAACAAAAAGCAGAATCAGACCTATACATACAGAGACAAAGTAATGGTTGCCATGGGGGAGGAGGTTGAGAAGGTGGACAAAATAGGTGAAGGGGAGTGGGAGATATAGGCTTCCAGTTACAGAATGAATAAGTCACAGGAATAAAAGGCACAGCATACAGAATATAGTCAATGATGTAGTAATGTTGTATGGTGACAAGTGGTAGCTATACTTGTGGTGAGCATAGCATAACATAAACTTGTCCAATACTACATTGTACATCTTAAACTACTGTAACATTGTGTGCCAATTATACTCAAATAAAACTTTTTTTAATTAAAAAGGAAATTACTGGGGGACACGTGGGTGGCTCAGTCTGGTTAAGCATCTGCCTTTGGCATGGGTCATGATCCCAGAGTCCTGGGATGGAGTCCCACATTGGGCTCCCTACTCAGTGGGAAGCCTGCCACTCCCCCTGCCTGTGCGAGTTTTCTTTCTGACAAATAAATAAATAAAATCTTAAGAAAAAAAAAAAAAAGGAAATTACTGGAAATATTTTATATCTTAAATTAATAATGCTTAGAATTTTGTTAAAAATAATTTGAAAACAAAAAATAAACTATATCCCTAAAGAACTTTTCTTTAAGAAAAACTTTTAAAGATTAAATGATAAATGAATACTTTGGTTGTCTGTAACTACAAAACAAAGTACTTCAAAACATTTTAAATTTAAAAACAACCATTTTATTTGCTCATGACTCGAATTCTTCAAATAAGAATGTAAGCAGATCACTAAGAGCTCAGGCCAAGACACTGTTAACAGTGAGCACTCCTAATACACAGATTTTGGTTTCAAAATACCATTCTGGGATCCCTGGGTGGCGCAGCGGTTTGGCGCCTGCCTTTGGCCCAGGGCGCGATCCTGGAGACCCGGGATCGAATCCCACGTCAGGCTCCTATTGCATGGAGCCTGCTTCTCCCTCTGCCTATGTCTCTGCCTCTCTCTCTCTCTCTCTCTCTATCATAAATAAATAAAACTTAAAAAATAAAAATAAAAAAAATAAAAAAAATACCATTCTTCCATAAAAGTAATAAGGATTCCTTGGAGGAATGGTTGATTCCATGGCTGGGACATGAGAAATACTAAATGAGCACAAAATATCTTTTGAGGCCAGGAAGTTAGAAGTGTTAAAAAAAAAAAAAAAAAAAAAAGTATATTTCTAAAGGACACAAGACACCCTAAATGGTTAAAGTTGGAGCAATCTGAGCAACAAAATTCATTCTGATAGAATTAGATTGTAACAAATAGAAAAAAATATATTAGTCTATACTGATACAAGGAACTGAATTAATAAATAAATGAGGGGATCCCTGGGTGGCGCAGCGGTTTGGCGCCTGCCTTTGGCCCGGGGCGCGATCCTGGAGACCCGGGATCAAATCCCACGTCGGGCTCCACACATGGAGCCTGCTTCTCCCTCTGCCTGTGTCTCTGCCTCTCTCTCTCTCTCTCTCTCTCTCTCTCTGTTACTATCATGAATAAATAAATAAATAAAATCTTTAAAAAAATAAAAATAAATAAATAAATGAAAGGAAGAAACAGATCTTCATCATATAGGTATGATGATAACAAATATAATTGTCAAATTGACAAATATAAAAGAATTGAGGGAAAGGAGAAACCATGATTACGCAAACAACATAAATAACTGTAGAAGGCAAGACCACTGTATGCTAAAATTAGATGGCAAAGTATGTTGAGAAACAAGACACTTGAGTAGTGTCAAAGCATCTCCCCACTGGAACTTTATAATATTTGTGCATATTCCCTGAAAGTCTAAAACTACTGCAAAATAAAATGTTAAAAATAAAAAAGAATTCTGTCCGCACTGCAGAGACAGTTAATCTCTGTTCATTGATGTCAGGAGCCTAGAATGGCTGGATGTTACATGTAATACCTTAACTGGGGCCATGTGTCTATGCCCTCGATTTTAGCTATCAGTTCCTCCTTTCTCCTGAACAAGGCTTAGCTGAGGTTCATCATGGCTTATTTGGAGTTTATCACATTCGGTTGGTCACAGTCAGTCACAGAGCCAGTCAACACTGGAGGGAAAAGGAAATGCATCTATCTCTCCATGGGAGGAGTGTCAAAGAATTTGTAGGCATCTTCAATCTACAACAATGAAGATATGAAAACAAGATGTTCTCCTAGCATGACACTAATTAGGAACCATAGAAAAGCAGTGTGTTACCTCAAATTTTTCTCAAAGTGATAAGTGGCTAAGCAATTTCTCAGTAGCTACAATATTGACATTTGGCCCAGATAATTATCTGTTGTTGGGGAACTATTCTTGCTCATTACAGAATGTTAAGCAGCATTCTTAACCTCTACATATTAGATTCTAATAGCAATCTACTCTCTACTCCCTCCATTTATGACAACCAAACATGCGTCAAGAAAATGCCAAATGTCAGAAGGTGAGCAAAATTGCTTCCAGTTGAAAATCGTTGCTGTAGGGGATCCCTGCATGGTTCAGCGGTTTAGCACTGCCTTCGGCCCAGGGCGTGATTCTGGAGACCTGGTATTGACTCCCACGTTGGGCTCCCTGCATGGAGCCTGTTTCTCCCTCTGCCTGTGTCTCTGCCTCTCTCTCTCTCTGTCTCTCATGAATGAATGAATGAATGAATGAATGAATGAATGAATAAATAAATAAATAAATAAATAAATAAATAAATAAATAAATAAATAAAATCTTTAGGGGAAAAAAAAAAAGAAAATCATTGCTGTATAATAGATCCAGGAGGAAAACACTGAAAATATATTTTCTTACAAAGAAACTTGTGGTTAAATCTGGACATGTGTTTTAAGTGTGTTCCCTATGTGAAAATTCACTGAGCTACACACTTAGGTTCTGTACACTCTGCTATTTATATGTATGTGTGTTTTTTACTGCAATTAATAGATATACTTAAAAACTAAGGCTGTAATTGGCTTTAGAAATGGTCCATCATTTTGTATTTCCTCTTTAATAGTAACTAACAAATAAAACATGGTACTCATTCCAAAAGTTAATTTCAAAGAATTTTTCAACATACTAATTATATAAAATGATATAATTATAATCTCTCAGCCAGATTATATAAAATAAAATAAATACATTATCAGTTCATTTATCAAAACCCTAAATAGTGGTAAAATGGCTTACCTGGATATATGCCTTTTGGATGGCTGCAAGTTCTTCACCAAGGGGAACAACTAGCTTTTCAACTCGTCTTTCATGAGAGTATGGCAAAATATCCGGAGAATCTTCAGAACGAAGTTCTATCTGCCCAATTCGTAGGTTAGTAATAACCTGTTGAATAGCCTACAGAAAATCAAGTATTTATAACTACATTATATGTTAAAATTTTTAGCTTAGGTTACCAACAAAAATAAAATAGTGGTAAAATTTAGAACTCAAATCATTAAACTATTTTAACTATAAGTTATATTAGAAGTGTTACAAAAGAGGAAAAGGCTTTGAAACATCTTTTTTTCATATAGTCCTTCCAGCCAAACACTCAAGAAATAAGAACTAGTAAACATTCAGCAAATTCCTCAAAGGTATTTTGCACTTTTCAATGGCAGTGATAAACTCCCTCCAAATATATTTTATGAAGGCTCAGACAAACCGAAGTTTTAGGTTAGCAACCTAAATCCCCTCCAAATTATGTATCATAGACCATTTTAGAGCCAGAGCTATAACTCAGATTTCCTGGTTCCCTGGCAAATACTTTTTTTCCAGTGAAATCTTGTTACTGTTAAAGGAACAATATATCTTAGGACTACCTTACAAACCGGCTTGTTAAGAAATTGAGGGCATAGGGCATATACTATACTAAATAAATTATTGATAAATTAGTGGAATATTTTCCATTTAAAACACTACATATGATGTGAATATATGCTGGATATACTTTTAACCTCAGTACTGATGATGATCAAGAGTTGAAAGAACCCTAAATACTCCACTGAAAAACTTAGAATAGGGGGAGCCCCATGGCACAGCTGTTTAGCGCCGCCTGCAGCCCAGGGTGTGATCCTGGAGACCCAGGATCGAGTCCCACGTCGGGCTCCTTGCATGGAGCCTGCTTCTCCTTCTGCCTGTGTCTCTGCCTATCTCTCTCTCTGTGTGTGTTTCTCATGAATAAATAAATAAATAAATCTTTTTAAAAAAAAGAAAGAAAAATTTAGAATAAATGAATTCAATAGTTGCAGGATACAAAATTATGCAGAAATCTGTTGCATTTCTATACACTAATAACAAAGTAGTAGAAATGAAGAAAACTCAAATTACAATTGCACCCAAAAGAAAAAAATACTTAGAAATAAATGTAACCAAAGAAGTGAAAGACCTACTGCAGCATTATTTATGATAGCCAAGATATGAACAAACCAAGTGTCTGTCAATAAATAAATAAATAAATAAATAAATAAATAAATAAGATGTGTGTGTGTACACACACACAACGGAATATTACTGTCATAAAAAAATGAACTCTTGTCATTCGTGACAGCATGGATGCTAAGAGGGTATTATGTTAAATGAAATAAGTCAGACAGAGAAAAACAAATGCCATATGATTTCACTCATGTGGAATCTAAAAAACAAAACAAAACAAATAGACTCTTAAAAACAGAAGACTGATGGTTGCCAGAGAGGAGGTGAGTGGGGAGATGGGCAAATGAAGGGAATTAAGAAGTATAAACTTCCAGTTACAAAGTCACAGAAATGAAAACTACAGCACAGGGAATATAATCAATAATGCTGTAATTATGTTGTATAGTGACAAATGGTGATTATACTTATTGTGGTGAGCACTGAGTAATATATGGAATTGTGAAATCACTGGGGTATCTTGGGGGTACAGTTGCTTAAGTGTCAGACTCTTGGTTTCGGCTCAGGTCAAGATCACAGGGTTGTGAGATCAAGCCCCATGTTGGGCTCCACGCCCAGCATGGAGTCTGCTTAAGACTTTCTCCTTCTCCCTCTGCCCATTTCCACCATGCTATCTGTCTCTGTCTAAAATAAATAAATAAATATTAAAAAAAGAAAAAGAATTGTCAAATCACTAATGTGGTACACCTGAAACTAATATAACATTGCATAAAACTAACATAGTATGTACCTCAATAATATATATTTATTTTTTAAAAAGTTGAGGGGGGACGCCTGGGTGGCTCAGTGGTTGAGCATCTGCCTTCAGCTCAGGGCATGATCCTGGAGTCCGGGATCAAGTCCCACATCGGGCTCCCTGCATGAAGCCTGCTTCTCCCTCTGCCCATGTCTCTACCTCTCTCTGTGTCTCTCATGAATAAATAAATAAAATCTTTAAGAAAAAAAAAAATTGAGGAGACCCTGGGTGGCTCAGTCAGTTAAGTGTCTGCCTTCAACTCAGGTCATGATCCCAGCATTCTGAAATTGTCCAGAAATTAAGAGCATTTTTTTCAAAGCTGGAAAAGTCTCATGAGGTTTCAAAAGACAAAATATTATCTATCTATCTGTCTATCTATTTATTTATTTTTAAGTAATCTCTATGCCCAACGTGGACCTTGAACTCACAACTCTGAGATCAAGAGTCACATGCTCTACTGACTGAGCCAGCCTGGCAACCCAAACTAAATATAATTTCAAATAAAAAAATACTCTACAACAAAAATCACATCTTAATTACCTTTGTATTCCCAACACCTGGTATGGTACCTAAAATAGTTCACTATAATTACCAAGGGACCAACCACATCACCTGGAGTGGAATTATGACCACTTTATAAAACTGAGTAAGATGTTGATATTTTTAATTATTTTTTTCAACAAATATTTGAATGACTCCCACATGTCCGGTATTGAGTTAGTAACAGAGCTACCACCAACATAAACATAATCTGTATATTCATATAGTTACTATTTTCATGGGGCAGAAGACAACAAATAAATGAATAAGTCAAAAAAATGACAGATTAACAAACTATAGAAATGATCCCTGAAAGAGAGACTCTTAATCATGAGAAACAAAGTGAAGGTTGCTGGAGGGGGAATGGGGTAACTGGGTGATGGGCATTAAGGAGAGCACATAATGTAATGAGCACTGGGTATTATAGAAGACTGATGTTCTAAGTAAAAACTGAGTTTAATTAATTTTTTTAAAATGACAGATTATGGGGATATCTGGGTGGCGCAGCGGTTTGGCGCCTGCCTTTGGCCCAGGGCACGATCCTGGAGACCCGGGATCGAATCCCACATCGGGCTCCCGGTGCATGGAGCCTGCTTCTCCCTCTGACTGTGTCTCTGCGCCTCTCTCTCTCTCTCTGTGACTATCATAAATAAATAAAAATTAAAAAAAATAAAAAATAAAAAATAAAATAAAATAAAATGACAGATTATGGGATCCCTGGGTGGCGCAGCGGTTTGGCGCCTGCCTTTGGCCCAGGGCGCGATCCTGGAGACCCGGGATAGAATCCCACGTCGGGCTCCCGGTGCATGGAGCCTGCTTCTCCCTCTGCCTATGTCTCTGCCTCTCTCTCTCTCTTTCTGTGTGACTATCATAAATAAATAAAGAAAAAAATATTTAAAAAAATAAATAAATAAAATGACAGATTATGATTACTATTAAGAAGAAAATTACACACATACAAAAAAGATAGGGAGAGCTAGCTTTTGACAGTTTAGAGTAAAATTTTTTGAAGGCACAACATTTCAGCAAAGACTTAAAAGGTGACTAAAAACAATCCAGCATGTTTAAAGTGATTAAAGTAAGATCAGAGGCAGCACAGAAATTTCTGAAAAATATCAAGGCTATGGGTAGAAGGAAAAGGCTTACAACTTGACAGAATTGAAATTTAAACTTAGAAGGTCTTCAAAACCCAATACAGAACACCACTCAGAGCAACTAAAATTAGAACATAATGAGATGGGGCTCAAAATTTTCACTACCCTTGAATAAAGGAAACCAGAGCTACCTGGAGAAATGGTTGATTCCACAGCTAGACATGAAAAATACTAAATGAGCATAAATATCTTGTATCTTTCAAAAGAAAGATAGGGGGAATGTCCAAAAGCAGGCACCATCATAAAGGAGGTCCCAATAGCCAAAGCTTTAATAATCTGAGCAACAAAATTAACAATGACAGCTCTGGATTGTGGCACATAGAAAAAAATACATGTCCATTAGTTCAAATTGATACAGAGAATTAAATAAATGGAAGAGAAGAAACACTCTTCATTACAAAAGAATTCACGTTAACAATCATAAAAGAAATGAAAGGAAATAATGATTAGGCAAACACCACAGAAATAACAGCTGCAAGCAAGAACAGTCATTGGATGCTAAAATATTTACATAGTCTCAGTAAATCCCCCACTATATGCTTATTAGTTACAAAGGGGAAAATAGTAATTTTAAAATGCAGAAACTGGGAAGATATCTTCTTAACCAAGTCAAGATTAACAACAACAGCAGTAAGACAAATCAACATCACGTATTTTCTAATACCATGCACTGAAAAACGTACAGCATCACTTCTGGAGTGTTCTTCCCCAAAATGTATAACCTCACTCCAATCATGAGAAACATCAGACAAACCCAAACTGAGGAATATTCTACAAAATAACTGACATCTACTCTTAAAACTGTCAAGGTCATGGAACACTGGAGAAGATTGAAAAACTATCACAGATAGGAAGGACTGAGACAGGACAACTAAATGCAAGTGAGATCCTGAACCAGACCCTGAAGCTGAAAAGGACAATGGTGGGAAAACATAAAATTCAACTCAGGTCTACAGAGGAGTTACTAGTATTGTGCCAACGTTAATTTCCTGGTTTTGATACACTATGGTTATATGTTAACATTAGGGTAGCTGAGCAAAGTAGAGATAGAGATTGCAATTTTTGCAAATTTTCTGGAAGCCTTAGTTCAAAATCAAACTTAAAAAAAAAAAACCTGAAAACTTAATTTAAAAAACACGTAGAGTATTCAAAAGTTTAGTACTTTTAACAAACTACTTATGTATACTGACATCTAAAAACTGCTCATGTAGAAAATCTCCTCCAACCAAAGAAGAAAACAGGAATGTGTAAGAAATGTTGTAGTCTTGATGTCAAACTAAATACTAGAATGACAAACTGGTCCGGCCCCATACAAAAGCTGTTATTTTCTTAAATGTTAATAAATGGAAAGACATTTTACTTACCTTTATATCACTACCTGGTGTGGCACTGAGAGCCAAGATTCTAAAGTGATTTGTATATTTGAACAGTTCTCTTACAACCTTAAACAAGAAAAAAATGTTCTTTAATTTCATCCATCCAATACAAAAACAACAGTGATTCTGTTAAACAAACTATTATATATGTTCTATTATCAATACAAAAACAACAGTGATTCTGTTAAACAAACTATTATATATGTTCCATTATCATTCTTTCTTATAGAGTATTGATGGTCTAAGGGATGGAACCATCATGAGTCACATTATCTAAAGAGCAAATAATTCAGGTTTACATTCTACACCAATCAAAAACATCTTAGAGTTTCTTCCATACATAAAGCTACTACATCAAGGCTGACTACAGAGGCAAATCAAAATACTCAGTTAATTCAAGGGCAAATCGAAGAAGAAAAGGGTCTACTTTCTGTTGTTTGAGCCATATGTTTATTAGCCTTACAGCTATATCCATACTGCACACTTACCAGGTGAAGATAAGTCCTAACATAAAGACAGGGAAAAAAAAAAAAACAGTATGAAATTAGATTTGAAATGGAGAAAAACTGTTTCAGGAAAAGACTTTAAAAGCCCAACTTTCCTTTTAAATGTTAACACACCTTCTCAATGGCACCAAAGCATCATTCTAGACTTCGAAATATGAATTCAACACCCATATCTGGTAATGTGAATTCAATACCCATATACTGAATTTTTCACCAGATTCCTAAATAATCCTTCACGTGATGCCCCAATACAAGGAAAAGAACCCCTAAGTAAATGGAATTGCAAGAATAGCTCTCAATATCTAATAGCTCTGCATTAGATATGGGAAATAGTAAAAACAGGTTATCTAAAAACTTTATTTCAACCCACATAAAGGATGAATTAAAAGAGACCCTGAATCTTGACTAATCTCAAAAAATATTATTTATGGACTTTCTTTTTAACATGATATGGAATACAACATAAAGACAGAACATTATACTTAACATAGAATTGTTCTAAGTAAAAACTGATGCAAGACAAAATGTCCCTAATAAATACATTACTTTCATCCAAATGGGATTCTCAAGCATTTTGTAGAAAAGGAAATGGTGCTGTGTTTGTAACCCAGGAAGCTACATTCTTCATGGAGTTGGTGTGCCTGTTGGCTTCTCCATCTATAATATTCAAGGCATCATAAACACTCAGGACTGTTTGGATTTAATGAAATCAGTGCATGTCTTACTGTACTCAATAATAGCATAAGCTTTGTAAATTAAAAAAAGGGGCAAAGGCGCTCAGTTGGTTGGGTGTCTGACTCTTGATCTCAGCCCAGTTTTGATCTCAGGGTCATGAGTTCAAGCCCATTATTGGGCTCCATGCTGATTGTGGAGCCTACTTAAAAAAAAAAAAAAAAAAAAAAAAAACACCTGGTGCTAGAAATTTTCTTTGAAAATAAAATAAATGAATTAAAGTTGCTAGGTATAAGCTAAAATCTACAAAATAAATTCACAGAGTTAAAATAAAAAATTTTAAATGCCCCGCTCAAGCAGAAACCTTAACACACTGGATATTAATTTACTTGGAAAGATATGAATAAAAAAATATATACATCCATTTCCTGCCTAAAATCAACTCTAAAGATGACAATTCTCCAGAAGGTAACACAGAGGTATAATACAATAAACTTAAACTTCAGTTCTTTAAACAGGGAAACTACAAATTCACAAACTGGCAGTAAAATTCACCTCTTGGCACTAAATAAAATCAACTCTCCCTTTTATTCTTACGCTATACCCTCTCCCTGATATCACCAGATTATAGTTTTACCTACCCACCACCTACCCGTTGATGATTTGCAAAGCTGTATCTCCAGCTCAGAACTCTCCATTGAAATTCATACTTTTATCACCCACTGCCCACTGGTATCTGTACTTCGATTCCTCATAGACATTTCAAACTCAACAATCTAAAACTACACTAATCATCTTCATGTAATACCCCAAATCTTTAGTGCCTCCAGAACTCTTCATCTTGACTAAGAGCATCCTCAGTCTTCCAACTCAGAAACCTGGGAGTCATCCTAAATTCCTCCTCTTCCTCATTGTACATCCTGCCTTTAGCCTTCTCTCTTCTAATCTCTTTTAAATCTAAAGTATCACTGAACATTGTTCAGTGAGTCTCCACCACCTGTATTTCCTATGTCCTACAAAGAGCATTCAAATTGCTAAGCATAATATACAAATACCTTCATGGCCTGGACCTTAATTACCTCTCCAGCCATATCCCACTTCTTCACCTTTATAGTTTATATTCATGTAGTACTTAACTAGAAGCCACTGTGTTAGGTATGCTGCATATATTAGATCATTCAATCTTGGTAACAACTCTTGACAGTTAAGTATTTTACCTAGCTGCCAAGGAATGACACTGCACATCTGCTACCAATCTCTGGATTATTATCTTAGTTCCAAAACTCCACCCATACCCTATTTCAGATCACTGCCTCAACCATGACTAGGCTTTCAGCATCTACACCCACAGTAATGGTCTTGTTAAGGATTAAAAAAAAAAAAATTTTAAGACAGCAGAGACACTGTTTGAATGAAGTATTACTTTCATTGAAATAATGTGGGGCTTTTTCATAATGATAACACAATCAAAACTTCCATCATTAATAAGTATTCACTAAAATACTCTTTAACAATATGTTCACAGTCCAAAGACTTTTAAACGAAATATTACCTGACAATAAGCATAGTTTCCAAGAGCTTTATGAGCTTCATCAATAACTAGACACTTTATTTCAGCAGCAGGACAAGCTCCTCTAGAAAGATCATTTACCATGACTTGAGGTGTAAGAAAAAGGACTCTCTTACTGCGCCATATTTCCTTCCTGGTGAAAGCTTGAGTAGTTCCTGTAAACAAAAGTGACATTCTATATTCTAAATGCCAGGACTGTTATCTTTAAAATATCTATAAATAATCTGGCCTAATTTCACAATGCAGTCCTTTGGTAATCTGCCTTCAGCCAAGAACAATTTAACAAATCATTGAACTGTTACATTTTAAAGCTCTGTTGTGATCCAAATGTCAATGCTGAGGCACAACTAGACAGTTTTTAGAGAATTCCTACATAATGACACAATGTCTTAAGAAAAGCAAACTTTCTTTCTGGGAAATCTTTCTGGGTTAGAAAGTCGGGAAACCTCCTGCTCACTTACTGATGGGAGTATACACACATAATCGCTTCAAAATGCTCCGACAAACTAAAGGGAGTCTCTGAAAATTGAGTAAAGCAACCCTTTTTTGTGAGGGCCAGGCTTGCTTCAAGTAGATAATCCTTTAAGGGAGAAGATGTAAAATATGCTGTGTTCTGGGGACTATTCCGCATGGAATTGCTTTAGCTCAGTTTCCACCAGAACGCGTGCTTTCCCGAGTACCCAGCTCTTAATTTCAAATTAGCCCATTCTCTAAAATACCTGTCATTTCGGCCATGTGGGACTGCGGAATACCCATCACTCGGTAGCAAGCCTCGATCTGCTGTGTCACCAAAGGTTTCGTGGGGGCCATGAAGACCACCTTGCCGGAAGGGAACCAGCGGTAGAAATTGTACATGACCACGGCGGCAATAAAGGTCTTTCCCAAGCCAGTAGGGAGACACACCAGCGTGTTGCAAAACAGAGAAGTCCGGGTAATCTGTAGCTGGTAGTCCCGCACTGGGCAATTAGTAGGGTAAATCCACAGGGAGCCCGCTGAGGTGCAGAAACCGCCATTCTCTACCCTCAGCTGCTGCTCGGCCTCATACACTGCAACCAGCAATACATCATCGTCCGACTCCGGCTGAGCCTCTGCAGCCGGAGGAAAATGTGCCGTAGAGGTGCCCGGGCTCTGAGGCCGCTCAGGTCCAGAGCTGCAACCCGGGGCTCCGGCTGATCGAGAAATGCTTGAGCCCCACGTCTGGAAAAGCGTTCTTTGCCGTCCGCTCATTAGGCTGACAATCACCAGAGGCCTCTCTCAGACGCAAGCCGTTCCAACAGCTCAACCGCCGCCATTCGGATCCCCATCGGTTACCTTCACACAAAACAGTGGAACGCGAGGGCGGAACTGCAGTCGGTGGGTTCATCTAGTTGAAAATGCCGCCACTGAGTTTGCGTCGGAAATCTGATTGGCTGGCTTCCCGGAAACCCTTGCGGAGTAGTCCCGGAGACGCATGCGCACTACCCTGGCGTTACTCTAAATTTGGTCCGCGGTTCAGTTTCCTTATAGACTTTAAATCTAAGTTCCGTTCCGATGACTGGGCGTTTGGGCCTCATTGCTAAGATGATGATATTGCTTAAAATGATAAAAAAATAATAATAATAATAACTTTGAGGTCCACGAATATCCATATTTTTGTGAATTTAACGTTATGGAGCGTCTAACATTCCTTGTTGGCTATGTTTTTAAATCGGAAGATGAGGTGAAAAACACATGGGCTACGTAGAATTAAAGGTCTTATTTCTTTATCCAAGCTGAGAAAAAAAAGAAAAATGCCCGGTCTCATTTTCCCAGTATTTGGAGAGGTAGCCCATTATCTTAATATTTTTATTATTAAGAGGGAAGTGAACGGTTTGGCTTCATATTCATCAGGAAATCTGAAAGAAAAAAAAAGGAAGGCATTCCTGATTCCATCATTACATCTTCATAAATGACACCAAGCCGTATGCGTCAGTGAGATATTATTCTACTCTAGCGACAGCTTTCTACCTCAGGCTTGGTACGATTCCCCGCTTCTTCGCTCCAAACTCTGGCAACTTGGAGTAACCTCTGGACATTTGCTTCCTCGTGTGTGGGTTGTTGTGAACATTAATACTATCGCCGTCGTCATCCGCAAACAGCATCCTGCGTGCAGCTTCTTTACATTGTTGTGTTTGGCCAGTTTCTTGAACTTGCTTTTAAACTTTCCGGCGTCTTTTTATTTCTTGGGCAGGGAAAGGAACAGTTGTATTTCAGTTTCACCTGTGTGAGTTTGAAAAGGGAGGTGGGGGCAGCCCCGGTGGCTCAGCGGTTTAGCGTCGCCTGCAGCCCGGGGTGTGATCCTGGAGATTCGGGATCGAGTCCCACGTCGGGCTCCCTGCACGGGGCCTGCTTCTCCCTCTGCCTGTGTCTCTGCCTCTCTCTCATGAATAAATAAAATCTTTTAAAAAAAATAAAATAAAAGGGAGATACGGGGTACGGGTTGTTCTGATGGACAAGGACCGAGACTATTCAGGTGTGAGTTTTTAGGCTAGAACTAGATAGAATGTGACTAGAAGCCTGAATGCTGTTTTCCTGAGGCAGTTTATATACAGGCTTTAAAGGCCTAGCAGCCCGTCGGTAATACACAAATGTGGGCAATGGCTGGTAAATAGCCCCACCACCAATGGTCGCTTCACAACGGTTCCAGCCAAGAGCGGACGGCAGGCTCAGGCCACCCGCGTCGTCCGCCGCAATGACCGCATCAGCGCGCTCACGTCCGACTCCACCGAGGCAGTCCAAGCACCGCCGCGACGTCCCTCACGGCCCGGCCCCAATCCCGCCGCGCCGCGCCGCGCCGCAGCCCCGCCCCCTCGCGCTCCCGGCGGAGCCCGCGCCACGCCCCAGGGGCGGGCCGATGCTGAACTGAGGCGGGCTGGCTCAGTACGGCGGAGGCAGCGGGGGAAGATGGCGGCGGCCGTTCCACAGCGGGCCTGGACCGTGGAGCAGCTGCGCAGCGAGCAACTACCCAAGAAGGACATTATCAAGTTTCTACAGGACCACGGTTCAGATTCGGTACCAGAGGCGGCGGGGCGGCCGGGCTGGTGCGGCTGAGGGACGCCTCACCCCCCCGGAGATTCCCGTACATTCTGTATTCCTCCGTGCCCCCGCCCTCGTCCTCTCGCGGCTGGTGGCCTGGAAGGCCGGAGAGGCCTCGCGTGTGGCGGGGAGCCGCGCTCTTGCCCTAGCTGGGCTGCCCCATCTGGGTGGGGGGAACAGCTTTACTGCTTGGGGCCGGCAAGCGGCGATTGCGTCATCAGAACCTCACTGGGACCCTTGAGTGAGGGTGGAAACTGTGGGAAAAAAAAAAAAAGAATAAAACCAGGAGATCCTGGGGGTTGGGACGGGTGCCCTTGCTCTGGGGACCGGGGTGAGGCCCCTGCAGGAGAGAGTAGGCCGTTAGGGGACTGGGAAGGCTTGTGAAGATTTTTGTGGGAACGGTCTGTGCGTTTTGCTTTTCTCGTCGATTACTAAATAATGAACACTAATGCGTGTAATTTTTTTTAAAAAAAAAAACGGTAGTTTGCAGTTTAACTTTTTAAAATATCGACTCTACGTGACCTTTTCACCTTTATACTTTCAGGGGAGTTACATGCGCCTTCAAGCGCACAGTATCTCCCATTGTTATAAACAAGACTAAGAAATGAATTTGACATTCTTTATCCTGTACGCCCTGCATTTTTCAGTATAGGCTCCATCTTAACCACCCGACTCTGGTCACAAGTGTTTTGGGGTTGTTTTGTTTTGTTTTGTTTTGTCAGACTTGACTTTTTTCCTTTCCGAAATTAAGAGCATTCATAACCTCTCTTAAGTTCCCGAACCACTGCAGAATTTCTGCAAGCTGGATCCTCCACTTTTGGGAGATAGAAACAGCAGTCTGAATGGTTTCTCTACAGCTTTTCATTTAAGTTCTAAACTTGAATTAGAAGAATTCTTTCTGGGTTCTTCTGTTAGGATCGTAGTTAATTTTCATTTTGAGGTGTCTTTAAGAGGTAGTTACTCTCAAGCATCCAGTTCTATACACCTAGACATCAGCAAATATTTATACAACACCTATAGCAAGAACTATGCTCAGTATTAGGGGATACAGGATAAAAAGAAAGACCGCACCTCAGGTATTCCATTTTATACCATTTTAGTGGAATTACTTTCTCTTCAGTCAATTCATATTTTCAACAGGAACAATAGAGTAAACTAGGCATATCATTTGTTAACATTTAATGTCTTAATACTGTAGTTAATCAAATTCTTACAGAACAAATGATCCCAGTGTGAAATCTAATGTAAAACTGGCCCACCTGGGACAATTTCAAGAGACTTGAATTATCAATTTTTTTCAACATATTAATCTTTCAAGTGCATATTCTCCAGTATTCATTCACATTCCTAAACTTATATTTGACAGTCACCATCTTATTGATCATAAGATATGAAGGAGCTGTTGGTATTTTGGATATTTTTTTGGAATCTTGCTAAAGAAATCACAAGAGTGCTAAAAGCAAGTGATTACTTCCATTTAATCAAAATTACCTTTCAGCCTTTATCATTTAGAACATTTGTCTAATTGAGGGAGAGGAAAAGCAGAGGAGAAAAAAAAATACAGTAGTGATTTGTTAGAAAAGCTGTTTTATCAAAAAGATAGGTGCCAGGGGCCAGCTTTATGAAGATAACAAAAATGAGGAATCAAGGACCAGAAGGCAGAAAAGGAAGCAGAAAAAAATAAGAAGAAGACATTTTTCAAATCCCCACATTACATGATTTTGAGATGATGTTACATTTTGATAACTCGATATTTCAGAAGTAGTATTTTGGTGTCAATTTGCCAACTTGGTTTTAACTGTTTTTGCTGATTTTATTTAAGAGAAGTGGGATTCTGTTACTTTGAATTATGAAGTACATTGTTATTAGTCCTAACAACTAATATTTATTGAGTTCTCACCATGCAATAGACTGTAATATGAAAGGCATTAAATGGATTATTGTGTTTATCCTTAAAACCATTCTCTGAGATAGATGCTGTTATTATTCTTCCACTATGATATGGAAACTAAGTTTTTAGGAAAGCTTGTCCTTTGACTAAGATCAGATAGCTAGGATTTTGATTCAGGTGGTCTAACTCCTCAGCCCGCACACTTAACCACCATATATCCAGCATTTTGTAACAGTGCTTCCCAGTCTGTCAAGAATGGGTTACACATTTGTCAAGATAGCTATGCCTAACATGGTTAAAGGGTCCCATGGCCATGGCCAAGTAACATCCTGCCAGTACCAGCATCATCCAGTTACCAAAGTGTGCTTGCTATATAAATGTTCTGTGAGTTCTGTAATGGGAAGAGCATTAGTATGCAACAGTGTGACTCCTATGTAATATTATAGTTCCAGTCTTGTCAATAATCTTTATAGTGTATTTTTTAAATCTTCCTTCGATCTTTTTTGTTATGAAGTAGGGCAGAAAATATATTTATTTTTTCCATCAGTAGTAGTTTTATTAACGATACAATTGTTCACATAAGAGGTCATTTTCTAAAGTTTAGACCCTTATTACATGAGGGAGATTATTTTGACTAACCAGCTTTTTTTCCTTATAGTTTCTTGCAGAACATAAGTTATTAGGAAACATTAAAAATGTGGCCAAGACAGCTAACAAGGACCATTTGGTTACAGCCTACAACCATCTTTTTGAAAGTAAGGTGAGTATTATTACATCATATTACCAGAATATTGGTTTAGATATTTGTGTTTGAGAAAAGAACTTTTAAATTTATTTGCAGAATTTATTTAATTTTTTCCACCTGGAGTTTTTCCTAACTATAAGTGGACTATCAAATCTAGCAAAGCTAATCTGCAGTATAGCAGGATATTATGTTTTTGAAAGGAACCAAATTTTAAAAAATAATTCCCAGGATACCTTGGTGGCTCAGTAGGTTGAGCATCAGACTCTTGATTTCGGCTCAGGTGGTGATCTCAGGGTCTGGACATCAAACCCTGCACTGGGCTACCTGTTCTTTGGAGAATCTGCTTGAGACTCTTTTCCTCTGCCCCTCCCCACACTCGCATGTGTCTGTGCTCACTCTCTCTCAAAGAAATTTAAAAAAAATAGTAATTCCCTGTAGCTTAAATTAAAACAACAAAAGGGCTACCAAAAAGTTAAGACTCCAAAGTAAATTCTATTTCATTAATGAATTTTGAATCTTAGATTTAGGCTGAGCCTTTAGAAAACCAAATTTTTAAAAAATTCTCCAATATTTGTTCACTATGAAATAACTATCTTCCACAACAGAGTCTTTATTAAGGAATTATGTGATAGTATTCATATCTGAGTCTTGAGTTGGCCTTTCTAAATCTTTTTCCTTTTTAAGTATTTATTTATTCGTTTTAAAGAGAGAGAGCACAAGTGAGGGGAGACCGAGAGAATCCCAGACTCCCCATGAGCATGGAGCCCAACATGGGGCTGAATGCCAAGACCCTGAAGTCATGACCGTAGCTGAAACCAAGAGTCAAACACCCAATGCCACTGAGTTGTCCTTTCTAAAGATCCCTTTTGAGCATTTATATTATGAGATGCTTTGAGGTTCATAATTTGTTGATTAAAATGCTTAACATAAGATTTTTCCTTTGTTCTTAGTTTCCATTTATTTGTATTTGAGTTACATAGCCTATATTCAAATGCAGGTGTTCATTAAATTGAAAAGTTGAAAATCTAGATATCCCTTCTAGTCTTTAGCCTGTCCCGAATATGGTAAACATTAGAACATTTTCCTTGCAGCGTTTCAAAGGTACTGAAAGTATAAGTAAAGTGTCTGAGCAGGTGAAAAATGTGAAGCTTAATGAAGATAAACCCAAAGAAACCAAGTGTGAAGAGACTCTGGATGAGGTTTGTATGTAATATTATTTTATTTCTCATGTGAATTTGAGGAAAGTTTATAGCACTGATTTCTCATAATAAGGGGTGGTTGAGTATGACTACTTTGAGTGAGCCAAACACTGATTTGGGGTGTGTTATCTCCCTTAGGTGTACTGAATCAGGGAAGAAAAAAAAAGAAAAACATGTAAGAACCAGTGCTTTATGGTTAATAAGCTTTTTCTATAAAATACCTCTAGCTTTGTATTTTATATTTCCTCTATGTCTGACTAGAACTCCTGAGCTTCCAAAGCCATTTTAAGTCCTGCTTCTATAGCCAAGTTTGACTGAGTGAAAGCCGTTTCACTGTGATTATTTTTAGCTTTTTCTAATGTACATGGTATCCTTGGCAATAGAAATAGTCCAGGCTTGGCAACAGGGTGTGGAGTCTTCTGTCTCATCTTTCCCAACATAGGTCTTACATTTTGGTACAAAGGTTTGAAGAACTAGATAAAACCATTTCTGCAAAGGGACAGCCTCAGTAGAGCCAAGGACAGCAGTTAGAACAGCCACAAAAGAGCTAAATTGATAATAATCTTGCCCACTTCTGATAATATCTTGCTAATAACTAAGCTATAACTCCTTCCTAACAGTCTTAGTATCAGTGATAATAATTTGATTCTTTAGGTCTTATGAAGACATGTCACCTAATGATGAAGTACTATAGCATTTGGATATTTGTAGATAGAGTGTAAGTTCAAGTATACAATTATAGAAGTTTATATACCTAAAGCTAGTTAGTTCACAGGATACTCTCTTGGTTGAAAAACAGAATTTCATGTTCATGGATATATACACACAATAAAGCAATTTTGAGGTTTATCATGTCTAATATTATTTGATAAATGTTATATGTACTGGGAAGATATTCAGCAGCTACTAAGGTAAGTAAAGGTATAATAATTATTGAAGGATTGCAAAAGCAATTGGCAAAATAGTTTACCTTCCAGAAAATTACAATAAAAAGGTATGAGGCAGCAGATTGTGTATCATTATGAGGTTAAGAAAAAAAGAGTTATGGGGTGCCTGGGTGGCTCAGATGGTTGGGCATCTGCCTTCGGCTCAGATCATAATCTCCAAGTGCTGGGATCAACCCCCATGTCAGGCTTCCAGCTCAGCAGGGAGTCTGCTTCTTCCTCTCCCTCTTCCTCTTCACACATAAATAGTATGTGTGATAAACTGAAATGTAAATATCAGTAATAAACTGATACTTAAAGTACAGCAAAAAAAACCCTGCTTTTCTTACCTATATGAATTACCACCTATTAGCCTTTAGCATTCTTTAAAAAACTGATAATCCTGCTTTGTTTTAGGAAATATGCCTGTTAGAGTAATTTCTATAGATAATTCTGTTCCTCGTGTGAACTTACTTTCAAGTTCAGAAACAAATGGAGTATTACTATATTCGTTCTAATTGGATATAGTAAAAATATTTAGTAATGTCTAGTATTGGTGCTAAACAACTCAAATCTTTGGGGAAAAAAAAGTCACAATGCGTTATTTAATGCCTTATGATTTTATAGGAATTAAATAGTAATTATATTTCTAACCTTGGAAAGTAATAGGATTTATTTTATCATTTGTTGAATAACAATTTTGTCAAAAGAACATTGGTTTCCAAAGTAGCTAGAAGTTACTTGAAATTAAATTATAGAGGGACACCTGAGTGGCTCAGTGGTTGGGCGTCTGCCTTCGGCCCAGGGCATGATCCTGGAGTCCCAGGATAGAGTCCCACATCAGGCTCCCTGCATGGAGCCTGCTTCTCTCTCTGCCTCTGTCTCTGCCTCTGTGTGTATCTCTCTTGAATGAATAAATCAAATATTAAAAAAAAAAAAAGAAATTAAATTATAGATAGGCTACTTACTAATATTCTCACCACAGACAACAATTAGATGAATTTTTTTAACTCAGAGGTGAACCAGAGGCAACAGAGTTAACCAAATCTGTGAAACTCTGTGCCGAGACTTGGTTCACAGTTGGCTGTATAAGAATTCTCTTTGTCGTCCACCATAGAAGGATGTGAGTTACTAACTCTATGTATTGTTTTTGTTTGTTTTTAGGGTCCACCAAAATATACAAAATCTGTCCTTAAAAAAGGAGATAAAACCAACTTTCCCAAAAAGGGAGATGTTGTTCACTGCTGGTATACAGGAACACTACAGGATGGGACTGTTTTTGATACTAATATTCAAACCAGTAAGTGTAAATGTAATCCTATCTTTTTAGCTTTAAGGCATTGCAAAATATTTGTGTGGTACATGAACAGTTGGTTATACCTTTCTCTTGGCTGTCAATTTTTTCCAAAAGTCCTTTGCACCTGTGATTATTGGCCGGGGGAATAAATCTTGGTTGTTGGGAAGCCAAAAAAAAAAAGCTTAGTCTAAACTTCGTTAATGTCCTATAGTTGAGGCTTTTGTATTTAACATAAAAGGCAGAATAGTGTGGTGTTTTAGTAGTGTAAACATAGGTCTTTACCCTCTTCCTGCTTTGGGGACCATAACTATTTTTACATACAGAATTGTCTTGATGAGTTAACTTTCTGAATTTTTATTTCTTTTCAAATGCATAATATGGTAAGTTCTAAAATCAGTTTAAAGACAAATCACTGTTTTTCCACTGGAACTTAATTTCATCATGCATTATAAGGAAAATTTGTTTTACAGGTTCAAAGAAGAAGAAAAATGCCAAGCCTTTAAGTTTTAAGGTTGGAATAGGCAAAGTTATCCGAGGAGTAAGTAAAAAATGGCAATGAATCAATAGATATTCTGGTACATGCTGTATCTGCTATGGTATCATAAGTAGGATTTGGGATATGATGAAAACATTTGTCTTTGGATTCTGACAAATCAGGTGCTATCACTGTTAACTGATCTGACACAAGTTTTCTGGGTTTCAGATATGGACAACAGTACATTCTTCCTCAGGGTTGCTAAACAATTAAATGAGCATGACTACAGTATATAATGTAATAGAGGCTCAAATATTTTCTTCATGCCTACCCCTCTTTATTTTTTCATCATAAAGTAATTCATCAGAAAGTTTGGCTTTCTAAATTTATGTTTTAAGATTTTTTTTTTTTAATTTTTATTTACTTATGATAGAGAGAGAGAGGCAGAGACATAGGCAGAGGGAGAAGCAGGCTCCATGCACCGGGAGCCTGATGTGGAATTCGATCCCGGGTCTCCAGGATCGCGCCCTGGGCCAAAGGCAGGCGCCAAACCGCTGCACCAACCAGAGATCCCTGTTTTAAGATTCTTAAAAAATGTCACATAGTTGTTTTATCACTTACACACAATTGAGAAAGGTAAAAGATCCATTTCACTGCAGTACCTTATAGAAGCAGAAGTTTGTTCTGGGCCTTTTCACTTCTCACAACCAAGGTTCAAAAACCAGAAAAACTTTTCACACATAAGCATGCTTTTTTACCTGCCTTTACATGTGAGAGATAATAGAAGGGAACTTTGAGAAAAGGGGAAGGTAGGATTGAGCTGTACTGACCAATGCAGTGTACAAGAGTATGTAATAGAGCACTGAACAAAGCTGTTTTTGTAGGGCCTATTGTTATTAAAAGGTCTTTATTCACAGCATCAAACATTATAACTGAAATGCCTGTTAAATGCACTTATGAGAACCCTCGGTGTTCTTTATACTTGGGCAAGTTCTAAAATACGGAACATATCCACAGCCCAAAATAGCATATAAAACATCTTGAAACCAAAGGTTTAACTAAAAATAACCTTAACTGCTACCTGATTATACCAAGGTGATCAATTTTTTTATTTCTAGGACTAATTTGCTTACATATTTCTTCTAGTAAACCATATTCTTAATTTCCATTATATAACAGGTCTGTCCCTTGAGCTTTATGTGACTGAACATTTCAACAGAGTATATGATATTAGTCATATATTTATCTTTGCATCCTGTTGGTTTAACTGTTTTTGGTAACTGGCTTTAAGATCCAGAGCATCTGGCTGGCCTAGTTGGTAAAGCACGTGACTCGATCTTGGGGTTGAGTTTGAGGCCCACACTGGGGGGGAAAGAGTCTACTTAAAAAAAAAAAAAAAAATTATACAAGATCCAAATTTGGACAAACTGGAATGGCAACCTAGAAACCTGTTATTATTTCTTTGAATACTCTTACCCCTAATGTTGTAACATGTAGTTTATCTTATATGCCACCATGACTCCAAAATCTAGCAAACTTAAGATGATTCTAGAGTAAGTACTTACTAGTTTATCCTTATAATATAAATTCAGAAGTTTGCGCTAGGATATAACAAGTATAGCAAATTTTTTATGATAGTACTAATAACTGGTTTCTGTAAAGTATGACAGCTAACATTTACAAAAAGTACTTTCACATTGTACCATTTAAAGAGTGTATTACACAAAAAAATAACTTTTTTTTTAATTGAGGTAATAAAGGAACAAAGATTCAATCAAGGACATTATGAAATCCAGTAACAATGCTTTTTGGTATATTCAGTCTTCTAGTTTTTCATGTATTTTTTGCAAATTATCATTAGTTTTTATTGCATGTTCTTGCCTTTAGTGGGATGAAGCACTCTTAACTATGAGTAAAGGAGAAAAGGCTCGACTAGAGATTGAACCAGAATGGGCTTATGGAAAGAAAGGACAGCCTGATGCCAAGTATCCTTTTTTTCCTTTGTGAGTAAAGAAAAAACACGAAGAAAGGCCACTTGAATATATATAAAAGATATGTTGTCTAGGTTAACTTTCAGATTAGGAATCCTGTCCATACTAGTATTCCTGTGTCAACAGCTCCAATATAGACAGTAGTTAATATTTTTTATTGGCACAAAGTATGCCAAACTTGAGCTAGAATAGAATCTACCATTTTTCCTCTTGGAACTCAGGTTTTCCATTTTTGAGAGCTAAACTGTGAGGTTTTAAGATTCCATCTTTGAAAAGCAGTTGTTACTGTATGAAGGATTTACTTCAAGGAACTAAGATGTCCAATACAAACAACTGAAGCAAACAAGTATGACTTATAGTAATTTTATGCTACAGTATAATTTCAGGCAATTAAATGGGTACTCAGAGATTAGAAATGGAGGACATGTTGGGGATTACCAGTTTTGAAGGAGAGAGACCATAGGTCCAACATAGTGGAAGCATCTGTGATTACTGTTAATGACAGTACTTTTCTAATAGGCCCAGTTTGAAACTTTTTTTAAAAAAACACACCTCCTGACCATGTCTACCAGAACAATCCAATAACTAAGTGAGAAGTAATTTTTTCAGTTGTTGGTTCCATTCCCACTGGACTAGTTGGATCAGTTAAAGTAACTTTTTAAAAATTTGGAAGCCCTCTCCAATCTTACCAGTTAAGATTATTTGGGAATATAATAGCCCTCTTCTAAACCTATCAAAATTAGATGGCTCAACTACAGCTCCCTCTCTCTTGTGAACTATGTCAAGACCAATCAGATAAAAACCACACTTCTCTGAACTCAGCACCTTAAAATTCACAGCAAATATCAGGTACTACACCTCAAATGATAACTTTGATTTAATGTAATTTATACACTCAACTAGATCGAAATCGCCTTTATTTTCTTAAGCATGGACTAGCAATCTTCATTAGGTGGTAGCTAATTTGGGAATACTAGGAAAAGAAGATCCTTGTTCAAGCTCAACCGATCTAGTCAACCTATACTGATAGGTTATGATCCCCATTCACAAAGATACTTTTAGGAACCACTAGGCACCTCACTCAGTCATAAAGCCCTTCCCTTTGGGGTTAATACCCAATTTCCATATATAATTCTAATTTTAGACTGAGGTTATTGGGAGTGAAGGAAGAAATTATTTTTATCAAATTTACCTTGACTACTTCAATAGAATTCCACCAAATGCAAAACTCATTTTTGAAGTGGAATTAGTGGATATTGATTGAAATAGCAATGCTTCAGATATAAAGACATTAGCAACAATAAAACATGGCCTTGAAGAAACTTATGTAACTAGAGCTGGTTACTATTGTAAGGGGAGAGTCAACTGGAAAATTCAAGAACTCAGATATTGTTTACCCAATCCCCAACTTTTAATATATGTAATCCATCATAATTCCTTAAAGTTTGAGATATTTTACTACAGCTGTGTAAAATATTAGTTAAGGTGAAGTGACTTTCCTTTTACCTCATGTTGTAAACTAAAAGGCTCAATAAAAACGTATTCAGTGTCTTGATTTGTTTGGTGTTAATATATAAATGTTCTGAGGTTAACCAGGATTAACCAGAACTAAGACTTCATCAGAAGAGGGACTTAAAAGCAAAATTGTCTAGAGAGCTTTGCCAGGGGCACTCTTAAAATCTTTTTTTTTTTTTTTTTTTAAAGACTTTCTAAGGGGGCACCTGGGTGGCTCAGTGGGTTAAGTGTCTGCCTTTCGCTCAGGGTCTTGGGGACCAAGTCCCAGGTCGGGCTCCTGGCTCAGCAGAGAGCCTACTTCTCCCTCAAATCCCCCTGCTCATGCTCTCTCTTGTATCTTTCTATCTCAAATACATAACATCGTAAAGCTTTTTTCTAAAGCTTTAGAAGCTCTTTAATATTTTATTTATTTTAAAAAGAGACCACACACACAGGTTGGGGGGGCAGGAAGAAGAAACAATCTTAAGCAAACTCCCCACTGAGCACAAAGCCTCATGTGGGGCTCCATCTCACTACTCTGAGATAGCAACATGAGTCGAAACCAAGAGTTGGACGCTCAACCAACTGAGCCGCACCCAGGCGCCCCTCCTCTTTAAAAAATCTTTAAATGTTTCTGTATAATGAGAAAACAAGCACAGAAACTGAGGAAGCAAAAAGCTAAATGGTCTAATCCTGGCAAGAAGATAACTAAGTTCAAAAAAAGTATACTTAAACCAATAAACCACTAATCATGATTAATAAAGTTGATATTGTTAGGTGATCCACCTCCTCCCCCCCCCAATAAATTCATAACAATTCATTGAGGAATCTTCAGTTTTATTACAAAAATGAAGATGATCAGTTTGATCAAAATGAAAGCTTGCTCACAAGTTTTACATGAATATTCTAAATACAAAGTCTCCTGAAACAGCATACTTTTGATATGATTTTCATTTTTTAAAAGGGATGCAAACATTCCTTTTCATTTATAATCTCTATCCCAAGACATAGTATTTAATAGTGTATCTTTTCTGCAGTTAGATCCAAATTCACAAGGATAATTGAAACAGACAAAACCTTGTCATCAAAGTTTAAAAATCCATTTTTTTTTACAGAGGTAAATCCTTAATAACCAGCCCTTATGTATTTTCAGAATCTTGTACTACACTGACATGATTTACAGTCAGTTATTTTTTTCCTACCCCTTAAGGCTACAAAACTCTGTTGCAAATGCATTGCAAAAGAATTCTAGACCACTTAATGCAAAAATCAAAAAAATAGTTCTCCAATAAAAAGTAAATTTTATAAATGGTAGGAAATAGTATCTGTGGTAAGCTAATAAGTGACATTTCTTCCCCTATTACTAAACAAATCATGTTACACAGAAACAGGAAGACAAGTTATCAAATACAACAAGCTTATGCTATGTTTACATCCCTCATTAAAAAAAAATAATTTCATATCTTTCACAAATTCCATCTGATACATTTTCTCATCAGGTTGGAGGGGGAGGGTAATACTGTCCATAATTCCAAGGATTCTGATAATTGTACTGAAAGGAAAAAGCACACATGTTAGCATGCTAGAACTGGCTGAATTCTATTTATAAAAGTAATTAAAGAGGATATGTTTAAGAAAACAAGCATGTGTTCACTGCTAAAATTCTAAGACTTAACCACAAAAGACAATTATACAGTCTGGAATAGAAGTAGTTGTTTTAAAAAAAAAAAAACTATCCTAATTTATGCTTTTCTAATAACATCTATGCACAAAGAATTCAATTATGTGAACTCACTTGATACCAGGCACTATAATTATATGCAGCTTGATTTGCCTGTAAATCACCATCAATCATCTGTGTAGATGATGAACTTGTATCTTCTGTGTGAGCTTTCTTTTCCTCTGGTTCTTCTGATCTAAATAAAAGGACAAAAAAGAAACTTTCAAAATTCCAACAGGTAAGTACTTTTAAAACAAATGGGTGAATGTGTACATTTGTATCTATGTACATTTGTTTTAGTAAAGTTCTTAATCACTCAAGTTTTGTATGATTTTTTTTTCAAATCGTGAATATAAACTATTTAAATTACCATAATATGAAATGAAATGTCTTTTAAGCATCCCTTCCCAATTCAAGGAGTTACATACCCATTTTCTGCTTTCCTTTTTAAAGAATCCTGTTCTTTTAGAAGTGTTTGATGTTCATCATAAGCATTCAGAAGCCTGAAAGGAAAAAAAATCCTCTAGAATATACAAAAATCAAATTGTTAAATTCATAAAGTTTTAGACTTATTTCCACTTGGAAATAAAAATATGTTGCGATGAACATTGATTTTTTTTTTTTTTTTTTTTTTTTTTGGTGAGATGAACCAGTAAGCAAACCTCCCAGCTAGCTACCTTTTCAATGTATTTCCTTTGGGAAACCACTACTCTGCACTTTCCTTCTCAGTCCATGTGATTCAAAATGAGGCTTCAGGGGTTCAGGACTGGCCAGTACTATATACCCTGACCAAGAACTGGTTCAGCGTGAGCCTATGACCCAAACCAAAACGTTTAGTCGGTCCTGGGATTTTTGAGCTACTAGAAAATGCCTGTTCTCCATACTACAGTTGGCTGAAGCTGATGGGATATTGGTCAAGAGCTATCTTTGGGATCATTTCTAACACATGTGGAACACCTGCCTAGGAAATTATTATATAACTAAGATAGTGACCTTGAGAATGTGTTTTTGTCCATTGCAAAGGAGTCCTGACCATTTTGTAATTTACATATTTTTGAGATCTAATTTAACAATGCTTATTAAAGATCCTTGATATCAGGATAAAATATATTTAAACTTTGGCCATATGATAAACTGAATTAAAACTAATACAAAACTACAATATAAAAAAAAAAACTACAATTTAACTGTTATCACTGATTAAAAAGATAATTTTCAGGAGGCACCTGCGTGACACAGTTGGTTAAGCATCCAATTCGTGGTTTCAGCTCAGGTCATGCTCTCTGGGTTGTAAGATCAAGCCATGTGTCGGGATGTGTGCTCAGCACAGAGTCTGCTTAAGACTCTCTCCCCTTCCCTCTGCCCCTCTCCCCTGCATGCTCTCTTTCTCAAATAAATAAATCTTTTTTTTTTAAGATAACTTATTAAATAAAAACATTCTAACATGATATGTGTATTAAGTCTCACCTGGAACTCAGAACTTCAAAAACGATGTCACTTGAAGCCAAACTGACTGTAATATCCTAAAGATTGTTTTCCTTTTACCATTTTCTGAAATATTTTTTTATAAAGACAAATGGCCTTATTTTTAAGGTAATCATAAACTTGAACACAGATAATTAACATTTCTGAGGAATGACCATTAACACTTTACATGCATATACAACTTCCCTGAGCAGCCTGCATACATACACATCTAATAACAACCAGTAACTCTATTCCAAAATGTTCAAGACACTATAAAATTGTTAATACCAGCAATCTCTGGTTAAAGTGTTTACTCATCAAGCACTTTAAATGTACTAATTTTTTTAAGGCTTTTAACAACCTGTGCATTAGGTGATGAGAGATTCAATCATAACATGAGAAAATTTGAAAACTGAGAAATACACAAATAGTGGCACAGTAAAGATTTAAGCATGTATTTGTCTGAATTAAACCAATTCTTACCAATACATTATACTGCTACCTTAACTTCTAAGCTCATTTATTTTTCAATCAATTCTTTTCAAAATCTCAACTATAAAAATCTTTAAAACCGGATACGCAGAACCTCTGTATTTTGAGGGGCCTAACTGGCATCTTTGTGTTATGACTCAGATTTGTCCACATATTACTGCCAAATTTAACTATGTCATTTAATTTCAGTCAAAACTCGAATAGCTTCCTACCGTCAGTTGTGGTACTGCATGTGCTCCAACCCAGCCTAGTGTTCAATGCATAGCACAACCAACTTCATACTCATTACTTCAAAACCCCTCCATTAACCAGATGTTACTTTTAAATGAACTTTAACTTCCACCATTTTATCCTCTGTCAGAATCCAGTAACTAAATGAAGCCTCATCTCCTCTGCGAAGGATGACAAATCCATTCTGATCCACAGAAATCACAGCCTTAACAGTACCACCTCATATACCTATTTCCTCTGATCATCAAACCACCCAACTAGACTAAAACCTAGAATTAAATTCCCATTTCTTTTGTGTACTTTTTCAGTACAAAACAAAGACACTAAATATACAGCCCAGGTGGTTAGAAGCACAGACTCTGAAGCAAATTCTAATCCCAGTTGCACAATGTAATAAGAGCTAACTGACCTTGGAAAAACTTCTAATCTCTTTAAGCCTCTCTTCATCTATTAAAAGAACAATACCAACAAACAACAAAACAGTATCTATACTTTCATTAGACTGTTCCATATTTTACACTAGATAATTCATATAACAGATTTAATATGTCAAGCACATATATACAATTGTATTAAAAATTATGTTAAAATGTTTTTTAGTTTAACTAAAATTTTACTCAGCCATCAAAAATGTATACAAACATATGTAAAACAGCCACATAAATAATCCTCATTTTATCAAGAACTGTTTTCAATGGAAATCACTCTATAATAGGGTATTTAGAAAAGATAGAAGAACTGGGATAAGTTGCCTACTAGAATCAGTTAAGAATGAAACAGCAGCAATACTCTAATCAATACTTCTATTTTGCAAAAATAAATCATAAGCTTTTTTCCCAAATGCCCTAGAGTAAAATCCTTCTGCTACCTTCAACTTTCAGCTTCTTAAAATGTATGAAAATGAGTTCATTAGGCATGATTTGTGCAACCAGATCTATTTTCTCTGATCAGAAATAAAACAGCATCCCTATCTCTGATTAATCCCATCCACTTTTCATGGCCTATATATACTGTTTGTGTTTTAGGGTTCAATCCTTGATCCATTTCTTTTTTTCATGGAATTACTGCTTCCTGCCATCTCTCATTGTTTACATTACCATGCTAAAATTTTGAAAACAATTTTGAAGGAAACACAAACTATATATCCTGTTAAACACATACATATTTGCAAAATTGAATTACCCCCCATATATTTAAGGAAAAAATAACCTAGACACACATCTTAAATTTAACAATATATTAATTTGTACTAATCATCAAACTCTCATCGAAAATTATCAATGCTCATTTACTATACAAATAGATAATATATAATTAAGATCTTACTTATTAACATCTGAACCAAAATCTTCAAGAAACTCCACTTTTCTCTGAGAAAATGTAATTCTCATTTTAATAGGTAATGAACCATGTATAGCTTTGTCAAAACAATTTAGGATATTTTCTTCATTTTGTTTGAGGTCACCACTATATTCCATTTCAAGTAAATTGAGGTATAACTTTGTATTTTCCTGTGTAAAAAGCAGTATCAATTAATAATATTTCTAAGATACTTTAATTAGAATATATACTTAAAATGTCTTCATTTTAATGTCTAAATTTGAAAAGAAAATCATATTAAAATGTAACACACTAAACGTTTTGAGCATACATCAAAACAGGTGAAAAAAACATTAGCACATTGATAAGTAAGGACATCATCCTAGTATCTCCCAAACAATGCAAACTGTTAAATACCTGTAAGTTAAAAGCCTATATCCTATCTTGGGTTTAATGAGCCTTGGCCTACCAGGCCAAATATAAAAGAAGCATCAAAAAATGGTTTCTACAGTTCCCAGTAATTTAGATTTTTACAACTATAATCATCTTAAACTGCAGCTGGAAACACACTGTTACAAACCTGTGTCTTGGGTGACTGGGTGATGGGCACTGAGGGGGGCACTTGATGGGATGAGCAACGGGTGATATGCTATATGTTGGCAAACTGAACTTCAATCAAAAAATAATAAATAAATAAATAAATAAATAAATAAATAAATAAATAAATAAATAAATAAATAAGCCTGTGTCTTAGCCCTGGCATTAGCTTAAAATCTAAAAAAGTGAAAAATATAAAAAACACTGGCTTTAATCGACTAATAAAGTGAAATATTTTGGAGGAGGAGAATCTCATTGTTATAGTTGTTTATAAGGTATTCTCTCTCCCATGCTCTCTACCTACAATAATCAGTAAATTTGCTATAAAATTTCTCAACATGAGGGAAATATAAAGTGTCACAATGTCTGCAACACTTTTTAATCCAATAATCTTAATTTTCTCAACCTTTTAATTCAAAACATTTCTTTTCAAAACATTTTTAAACAATGGCAACATCAGTTTAGAGGGACTGCTGTCTTCATGTAGTAATAAAATATATTACATACAGAGCAAATCTTTCATCATAGTTGCCAAAATGAGAAAACAAACAACGGCCATTGTTTTGTTTTGTTTATGGAAGATATTCTAAAATACGAATACTTACTTTGTCTCTTTCGATTGCTTCCAAAAGCACCTTTCTTGATTTGGGAAGGTTTTTTTGTATTTTAAAAAGATGTCGGGCTAGTTTGATAGCATAAAATGATGATTCATTATTTGATTTGGCATTCTTAATGGCATCCTGAAGCAAATGTTCAGCTTCTTCCATATTTCCGTGCCGTCGTTCTAAACTTACTCTTCTCAAACGAACCATTGCCAATCCTAGAACACATTCTTCAAATGTTCTCAAGATATTCCTGGCTTCATTAATATTACCTAGAAATGTTAATTAAATGTTTATGCTTTTGTTTAAATCTCTGAGATATCCTTTATGCAGCAAGGTACTGGCAAATGACAGTCCACAGGCTAAATTCAGCCCTCTGCCTGTTTTTTTATTTAAAACTGAAAACAGCCACGCTCATTTGTTTATTATCTACAGATGCTTTGGGGATATAATGGCAGAGTCATCAGAAAAGAGAGCAATGGCCTGTAAAGCCTAAAGAATTTACTATCTGGCCCTTTACAGAAAAAAGCTTATTGACCTCTGCTTTACACCATCCCAAGACTCAACTCCTTTAACTTTATCCTGAAGTAACTTAAAATCCAAAAAATATCAACTGAGTTTCCTCATTCTTACCCTGCTGTTCCTCAAAAGCTGCCCAAAGCATATGCACCATGGGTTTCTTTGGGAGATGGATAGTGCAAGCTCTGCTGAAGACATGCCTCACTCCTTCAATGCTATGGTTTTCCATGTACTTGGCATACTACATACAGAAACAGAGGAAATACTGAATAATTTACAGTTGAACAAGCCATTAAATATGTGACAGAACGATAAAATTCTATTTGTAAACCCATTCAGCACCTTTATTGAACCACTAGACTAGTTTCTGTAAGGAAGGACGAAGAGAGGCAACGAGGTTGGCATATGCAGCAGTCAAATCTGGTTGCAAGCAGACCATCTCCTAATGCAACAGATATAGTTATATGAACAACATTCAACAGAAGTACAAAAAAGGTTAGTCACTAGATCAATGTTTATAATATGTTCAAGTTTCAGAGCATCTAATTTTCTTACCTTAATCCAAAACTCCTCATAGAGGGCACATGATATGACACATCTTTCAAAGAGAACCACAACTCGTTCATGAGTCCCATTTTCAATTTCAAATTCTAAGTATTCTTTCCAGTTTTTCAGTTGTGCCTTTTCCAATGGTTTCACGTGAAAATAAGGTCTTTTAATCTGTAATAAAAGTACGATAGGAAAAAAAAAAGTATGACATAGGAATGAAAGTAAATCAATACCAATACCAGAAAATGCATGAACATATAACAATACAAATTATCTAAATTATGTGTGTAATTATGGTGAGCCAAAAAATTTTAATCACCATATTTCATGGCAAAACTTTTAAAATTAAAATTTTTAAGGCTTTACAAACTGAAGAAATAGAATGTATTTTCCATTTATTTAGTAACTGTAATGGCACTACAAAATTTCCTTTATGTTGAGGAAATTTTTTCCTTTGTTGAGTATTTTAAAACTGAACAATTATACTATATTACAGGTAGCAGACCAGTAGTTGCCTAGCACTAGGAGTGGGGTGAGGGTTACCAAATGAAAAGGGGCCAAAGGAACTTTCTGAGATAACAGACTACTTCCATATCCTGATTGCTGTGATGCACTGTAATGTGCATATACATGTCAAACCGCATAGCCAGTCACAAAAATACCACATACTATAATAATTTCACTCATATGAAAGGCCAGAACAGGAAAATCTATAGAAAGAGAAAGGTTGGTGCTACCTTAGGACTGGGAATGAGAGGTAGAACAGACAGGTGAGGGAGTAGAGGAATGACAGCTAAAAGGTAAGGGGTTTCTTTGTAAGGTGATAATGTTCCAAAATGGACCATAGTGATGGCTGTATGTATCTGTGAATACACTAAAAACTACTGAAATTGTATACTTTAAATGGGTAAACTATATGGTAAGTGAATTCTTTCTCAATAAAGCTGTTTAAAAAACAAATTAAGAACTAGAATCTGAGGGAAACCCTCATTTTACTACAGTATTTTACATCTAAAATGGGTGCATCTGTTGTACATAAAGTATGAACTCAAGTTGATTTTAAAAACTGACGACTGTAATAAAATGTTCAGATTAAATAGGTATATTCCAACTCAAGTAAATCTGAATTCATTCTATAAGATTCTAAAACTGACAATGGAAAAATGATAAAATTGATTATGGGAAATTAATAATGCTAGAGGTAAATGGGGCAAAAATCTTAAGTTACTACTTGAACAAAAAAAAGTAGTAGAGACATTATTCAAAACTGAAAGAAAAATACATTATTCCTATCTTTATATTTTGAAGCCTATTACAAAACAAAAACACTTACACCTTCTTCAAATGTCCACCTTTTACTAACTTCATGCTCATTATAATTAAACATTTCTTGATGAATTTCAATGATTCTATGTCTCATGTTTTCGATTTCTGTAATTAGCTTGGGAAGAAAAAAAAATTTAAATCACACAAGTTATATACTGAAATTTTTCATATTATTGCTTTCATTTAAGTATTATCCACATCTACTTTAAAATCTTAGAATAGTGTTAAGTTTTAAACTGTTAACAATTATGTGCAAAGTACAATTAACAATACTAAAATTTATAACAGAATTTCCTAATAAACCACTCTGTGTGTGTGTGTTTAATAGGGGACTAGTAGATCATCACACAGACAAAATGTCCCTTTTAAGGACATTTTTAAGGTATCTCTCATAGTAAAACAGATTCTCTTACCTTAAATCTGTATTTAAAACCACACTAAAGCTCAAGAATTCCCACTTGCCTTAATCAGAAACTAATTTTATATGAGCCACAAATCATCCAACACATGCAGTCAAGAAATACAAAGTCTAGTTTCTCATACACTGAAGGATTTTTCAGTAAGTCTGGTTACCTTTGCTGGATCAGTAATGTCTTCAATTCCCGATGGTAGATCATCACCAGGAGGACCATCATCACCACTATGTCCATTTACAGAAGCTAATTCCCTTCGCAGCTGAATAAACTGTTCGCCAGTTAGAAGATCTCTAGGCAAGTTATTCTGTACATGTTCTTTAAATCTAAAAGAAGCCAATAAAAATAAATGCCCTATATATGAAGCATAATTTTAGATCCCATGTTCAATTCCTACTACATATTTCTTTTCCAAAAAAAAACTCTGATTTAAAACACCAAAGTCTCCTTTTTTATAGTAAAAACCTACCACTTGATGAAACAATCTATAGACATCTTCATTTTCTTCATGCCTTTGCAGTAGAATGGAGAAGGCCTGGAGAGCATAAATTCAAATTCTAATTCTCTCCATTATTAGTTATTCAAATTGACCTAAAGGAAGTTTTTCCCTCTTTAAGTCTTAGTTTTCTCATGTGTAAAATGGCACAATACTATTTTGCAAAATGACTTTAAAATTAAATATAATGCCTATGTAAAATATAAATGATCATTTGTAAATGATCAACAAATGTTTGCAGTTCCTTCCCCACCTCCTAATTACTCCTTAATCTGTGTCTGTGCCAAACACTCCAAAGAAATTGCTCTAATTAAAGTCACCCAGGGCCTCTTACATGCAAAATTAAAATGGACACCTGTTTCATAGTACAGCCTATACCCTATGAATGTCCTCACTACTTAAGGCCTTTAGCCATGCTTTCTTTTTGGCACCTTCTTAAGCCTTGGCTCTGAGTTACATTTCTCTTGGTTTTCCTCCAAGCCTTTGACCAATCCTTGATCTCTGAGGATTCTCCCTTCCTATCAGTCTCTAAATGTTAGTACTGCCAAGGATTCCACTTAGCATTTTGTTCTCAACTATTTTCATTTCCTTCCCAACCCATCTAATTAATACAAAAATAATAAGCATACTATGATGACTCTCAAAACTTTAACTCAAGCCCATACGGTTTTCCTCAATTCTAAATTAGTCTATCCAATTGCCAAAACTCTGCACAAGGAAATAGGTTAAACCAAGAGTGGTTTGAAAAAAAGTCACTTCACTTTTACATACTTTATATATGTGTGTGTGTGTGTGTGTATACATATATATATGTGCAAATTTTAATCAAAAACACCAAGTTGAAGAGGTAAAACAGCTACACTATCTAAATTTGGAATCTTATGTATAATATCTTGAACTATATTATGTAATTTTTATCCACAAATCTTGATTAATGGTACTGCCAACCACTCAGTTTCTGAATCTCTTTGACCCTATTTATCACTTATATTCCATTGGGTACCAGGCCCTATTGATTTTACCTTCTAAATACATCTTCATGTCCTTCTCATTTTTCACTGGATAAAACATACATAAACTGGGCTTGTAGTCTCTAGTATCACTATGTCCATCTCAACCCTAATACTATCAAAAATGTTATTAGAATGTAAACAAAAAAGGGATGCCTGGGTGGCTAAGTGGTTGAGCATCTGCCTTTGGCTCAGGGTGTGTTCCCATGGTCCTGGGATCGAGTCCTGCATCAGACTCTCTGCATGGAGCCTGCTCCTTCCTCTGCCTATGTCTCTGCCTCCCTGTGTGTCTCTCATAAAGAAACAATTTTTTAAAAGAAGTAAAAAAAGAAACCAAAATACCAAATATGATCACATCTCCCTCCTGCCACAATAACTTCTGTACATTTACCCTGCATTCAGGCTAAAATCCAATTCCTTAGATAGTCTTTCATATTCTGACCTAGACTGACTTCTTCTAATTATCAGACATACTTGTACATGTACCTTCTGTTCCAATCTTACAGGCTTTTCCCCAAGTTTCTTAAAACTGATTTTGGCTATTGACACCGCAATTTTCATAGATTTTAAGGCTCTCACAAATATATATAAATAATATTGGAATCTAATCTAGATTTTGCAGAATCAATGGATACAGAAGCTTAAACTTGATCCATTTTACCACTGGGAGAGAAAAAATAGACTGCCTTATTTTAAAAAATTAGGAATTAGGAAGTAGTTTTCAAAAGCATAGTAAGAAAATGAACAGATTTATTATTCAGATAAACATTAAAACTCAAAACTGTTATGATACAAATAAAAAACTTAAAAAAGGATAAAATTCCTAACTACTTACAGAGCACAAATTGACTACATTATCTAAGAAACTGTTTCAAATGGGGATAAAATATTAATACTAAGCAGTAATTTTTTATCAGCCTTTCCTACTATAAAGCTAATTTATTCAATAAAGAATGGCTGAGTGTCTAATATGTATTGAGCCCTATTCCTTCATATTTAGGATAAAAAAGAATAAGTCTCAGAAACTGACAGATGTACAGAGTGGTATAGAAGAGACATAATTTCAAAGCAGTGTTATTAATGTTTAAATGTATGCTGGGGCACCTGGGTGATGCAGTCAGTTAAGCCTCCAGCCCTGGTTTCCGATCAGCTCACAATCTCAGGATCATGCTCACTCAGCATGGAGTCTGCTAAAGTTTCTCTCTCTCTCCCCATCTCCCCTCCTGTCATCCCCCCACCTCCGCTCACTCTCTCTCTAAAATAAATTCTTAAAAAAAAAAAAAAGATAAATGTAAATAAATAGGCAAAGTGCTGGCACAAATGACAGAACAAAGACTTCCTATTTTGGCAAACTAGATAAAGTTTCACACAGAAGACATTAAGCATACTGTATGGTTTTGATTAATATAAGTTAACCAGAAAAATGGCAAATAGAAAAGGTATTACAGTCACAGAAGTACAAAACAACAGTGCCTACTGGGAAATTATCAGTATTTACATATGTCTGGAGCTTAGGAATACCAGAGACTGGGTCTGAGAAGTTAGTTAGATCAACATCACAAACTCTCATGCTAAGGAAAATTTTAAACTACCTATTTTCTTAGAGATAATGTCATCAGTATACATCCAACGTACAAACCTACAGAACAGAAATACTTTTATTACAGCACTTAGAACACTTTTCTTATAAGATTTATTTATTTGAGAGCAAGGAGAGAGAGTGCGCATGCCCACAAATGGAGGGAGGGGCAGAGAGAAAGGGAAAGAGAGAACCCCAAACAGACTCACAACGGAGCATAACACGAAGCTTGACCCAGGTCTCGATCCCAGAACCCAGCAACCTCCACAAGACCTGAAAATCATGCTCAACCAACTGAGCCACCCAGGTGTCCCTGAACACTTGTTTTAAACATATGCTTCCTCCTCTATACTTCTGACCAGCTTGAGGGCCAACACCATTCACACATAGCTCCTTTGAGGCATTATTTCTCAACTTAAATGGCATACAATCTTTACATAGCAAGCACTAAATAAATGACCAAACAGGAAGAATGTATTAGGCAAAAGAACACATTTCACTAGTTCTCAAAGCAGTAGGTCATGTCATAAGATTTACTTAAACACCACATGTAAGTTTGCTACATACATTGATTAGAATAGTGGTTGTCAATATATTAAAAGAAAAAGCAGATTAAAGAGCAGTATGTGTAATATAATCAACTAATATCTATAAGCATATATGCAATTTTTAAAACCCAGTGGGATATTGATTTAACAACAAAAAGAAAGATTTGGAGGAGACGACACTAAGAACTTTGGAGCCACATTATCAAGGTTCCAATCAGCTTCCAACCACTAACTCTGCAACCTCATGCAAGTATTTTAATCTTTCTGTGACTGTACTTCCATAAAATGGGGACAATAAAAGTACCTATACCTCACCGGCTTGTTGTGGGGATTAAAAATATTATCTGACATTCAGAACAACTCTGGCATACAGCAAATGCTATGTAACAAGTGTTTCCTAATTATATTTTATTTTTCTTACCAAAAATAAAATTCTTATCATCATAGACTTTATTGTATACTGTAGATCCTAGAAGAATTGGTTTAGGAGAAGGCATTCTCTTTGCCTCATAAGGATTTTTAAAACCTTTGTATTCACTTATTCAACAAATATTCAGGGCAGCCCTGGTGGCTCAGCGGTTTAGTGCTGCCTTCAGCCCAGGGTGTGATCCTGGAGACCCAGGATCGAGTTCCACGTCAGGTTCCCTGCATGGAGCCTGCTTCTTCTCACTCTGCCTGTGTCTCTGCCCCTCTCTCTCTCTGTGTCTCTCATGAATAAATAAATAAATAAAATCTTTAAAAAACAAAAAAACAAATATTCATCAAGCATTTCCATGTGTCAAGTTTTAGGTCTTTATCAAGTGTCTTCCTAGGTCATTACACTCTAGAAACCTGGCCATCTCCTCTATTCCATAAAAAAGAGAGACAGTATATTCAGATCTACACAATTCCTATTCCTAACCTGGATCTGCATAACTTCTGCTCTCTTTAGCAAATTGATCCACATAACTTTTTAGATGCTTCAAACAGTCCTCTACTTTTTTAGTAAAGAAAAATTTAGAAAAACACTTACTTAAAAAGAACCTAAGTTTATAGGCCCTAACACTATACTACTTATAAAAATTATAGCAAAAATGTAGAAAATATGTTGGCTAAAAAAAATGCAAGTACATATCAACACAGCAAATACTTGCAATATAATCTTTCTTGTCCAGAAGGACACTGAGTCTTTATCAGTGGGATATTTTGAGTACAGCAGAAAACAGAACATGGAAATCACATCACACAAAATTAGCTGTTTTCAAATATGCATAAAAATGAAATGATACCAGTCATGACAGAAAATCATAGTGAAAAATTTAAATGGAATTACTTTTAATTGAATATAAACAGATTTAGACCTACTATGTGAAATCATCTTTCACCATTTGGTATAAGGTATTATATGAATCACAAGAATGTACTGTTAGTACACCATTAAGTCGCTTTTTATTTAAGATTTATTTTTTAGGGGTGCCCAGGTGGGTGAGTCAGTTAGGCATTTGCCTTTGGCTCAGGTCATGATCCTAGGGTCCTGGGATCAAGGCCTATGAACTCAATCGAGCCTGCTTCTCCCTCTACCTCTGCCCCCAATTTGTGCTTGCTCTCTCTCTAGTATACTCTCTCTAATAAATAAATAAAATCTTTAAAAAATAATTTTTTTAAGTAACTTTACACTCAACATGGGGCTTGATCTTACAAACCTGAGATCAAGAGTCACATGCTCCACAGAGAACCCATGCCAAGGAACCCCAAATAAATCATTAAGTTTTAAACAAGCATCTTTCTGTGCCATGTACTCTATTAACTTAGTACCACAAAGAATAATTAAACTTAGGTTCTTTATTCTCATTCTTTCACACTGAAATATCTACTCTGAAATGTCTTAGATAGAATTCCCATTATTCTTAATCCATAAAATAGATGAAGAAAAATTTGTTTAAAAGTAGTAAAATTCCTAAACATTTCATAAAGTATATGGAAAAATGTCAAAATTTAAAAGCGCATAAATTGTGGTTATCAAGCAAGAAAATTTATTCCTGTTTGTATCTAAAAGAATCTCACATTTCAAGAGAATTATAATCCTCAATGCTAATTAATTACCTGAATAATCAAATATATTTTAATGATCAGATTTTTTCCACCCACCTCTGAAAATGGTGACTATACAGCTGTGTTGGAATACCAAGAATACGATCATATATAGCTGTAACTTCTCTCAGGTTTCCCTGTTCATTTTCCCAGTTTATATACATTTCCCACAGTCTGTCAGATCGGAAATCTGTTCCTGCAGCTAGAACAGCATGCTCGAAAGTTCTGAAAAATTAAATTACCTCTAAGTTATCTTTCCAAAATAAAATCACTTTTAAAATATTATTTCTATACCTTGCAATATATATAAATATCAAATCATTAGGTTGTACAACTGAAACTAATATATATCAATTATACTTCAGTTTAAGATAAAAATAAAAATAAAAATAAAACATTATCTTTAAATTTCAAAAGATCACACTAAAGTCAAAATTACATTCATCTGTTCCTATACAAGTAGGGAGTAAAAGGCAGAAGGAATAACAGAAAAGTGTATGATAGCTATTTTTTAAAGAGTAAGTAAACATAGAATATGTATATTTTTATGTAATTTTATCTTATACAGAATTATAATGCAAAACGTACACATTGCAAACATACAGAGTGACAATGCAGACACTTAAATATGTGTGAAACTTGAAATGTTTGTTGAATAGATTCATTTACAGCAGAAGAGACAAATTTTATCTCAATTTAATGAATCATTTTCTGGCAAAGTAACTCTCCAAGAAGGGACCCAACTGCCTTGTAAGGTAATGAAAAGTATACATACATTTCAAAACTTTCAGAAGTTCTCTTCTGATTGTAAAATTACAGATTACTAAAAAAAAAAAAAAAAAAACACACAAACACCACTACCACCACCACTACCATGTGCTTTTAAACTACCTAACTCATTTCAAGAGATTTTTGTAAGCAATTTTAATCATTGGATTTGATATCCCAGTTGGATAAAACTTTTAGGTACATATTTTCAAAATGAATACATTCAAGAGGGATTTTTTTTTTTTTTTTTTTTTTTGGTAAGAGGGATTTTTAATGGTATAAAACTACACTACCTGAATTAATCTACAACTTTAATAGGATTCCAATCAAAGCTCTAACAAATTTTGACTGGAACAGGTGAAACATATTCTAACATTTAACATTCGGCTAACATACCAAAAAACCAATGCAGAGGGCATTTCCTGAAAAGTATCAAAAGAAATTAGGAAACTATAGTAATTAACAGTATGGTGATGGGTAGGTAACAGAAAAATAGGTCACATAATAGTTCCAAGAAAATAAAACAGAGGAGTATACATGTGAGAATTCAGTATATAATAAAGAAATTTTAAATCAATGCAGAAAAGTTGGACAAAATAAAAGGTTAATCTGTCTTAAGACAGATTTAAATGTCAGATGAATGATAACACAAAAAACTTTTAAAAAATTAGAAGAAAATACCAGATTTATATATTCTTGGCAAGACAGGCACAAGACTCACACCAATAAAAGATTAAAGACTGAACCACAGTTAAAAAAAAAAAAAAAAAAGATTAAAAAAAACGATAAAAAGACATCCTAAACAAAGTTTAAAAATGTTCTAAAACTGGAGAAATATGGTAACATACATAAAAGGATTAAGAGTGTGTATATGCATGCATGTACACATGTATATGTTTGCACCTAAGGTTTTCAAGACAATAAAATACATGTTACTGCCCCTGCAGAATCCCAAAATGATTCAGAAAATTAAAGCACCAAACAAACACTAAGAAATGTGGGGGGAAGGAAGGTTGGGAGAGGAAGTATGATAAGAAAGTAAGGAACTAAAGACAGGACGTTTACAAGAAGGTTGCCTTAAGGAATGGTAAGAGATCTTAAACTTCCCTTCCTACCCAGCTGTGGGATTTCAGGAGAGAGGTATACATTCCCCAGGCAGATCAGATGATCCCTCAATGAGAATCTGTCTGGTACAGTAGTAAGGCATAAGGATACCACCACTGGAACTCCCCCAACAAAAACCTGAGTGGCCATTTGATCACCCTACTGTGAAGTCCACCAAGCCAGCTAATAATACCCTGCATACAAGACACAGAGCTTATATTCAGTTTATTAAAATATAATCCTTAACATGAGCAGAAATCAGACAAGTCAGAGATGAAAACAAGTAAAAAAAAAAAAGCTTCAGAGGAAACAGTGCTGGGAGCAGAGGAAAACTTCCAACACTTAATACTTTTTTTTTTAAATAATAAAAAAATTATTAAGCCATGAAACAAGACTAGGAAGATATAAGAAAAGGAACAATAAACAAAAAAGATTCTTGGACATTAAAAAAAAATGATGGCAGATATTAAAAATTCAATATAAGTATCAAAGAAACACCTCAAAAAGTCAAACAAAATATGTCAAGTAAAAAGTAAAAAAATTAAATGATGAAAACAGAAGATCTAATGTCCAACTATTAAAAATAATAGAGAAAACCACAGGAAGGAAATTATTAACATAAGAACATACACAATAACATTATTTATTAATTTTATTATGTTTTTTTAGGCGAACTCTATGCCCAACCTGGAGTTCAACTCATGACCCCAGGATGAACAGCTGCATATTGTATTGACTGAGCCAGGTAAGCACCCCAATAACATTTCTCAGAAGAGAAAGACGTGAGCACCACAGATTGAAAAGGTCTATTAAGTAAGCACAGTAAATTACAAAAAGAAAACCCACACCAAAGCATACCATTGTAAAATCATATTTATGTCAAAGATAAAGAGAAGATTTTAAAAGCTCCCATGAGGAAAAACAAGTCATACAAAGGGAAGCCACAGAGTTATCATACTTCTCAATAATACCACCAGAAGCTAGAAGAGAATGGAGAGATGCCTTCAAAGCCATAATGAAAAATTACTTCCAATTCAAAATTCTATACCTCACTGGACCATCAACTGGGTGTTTCAAACTTACAAAAATCTTATTTTTTTTTTCTATCCAAGAATCCTTTATCAAGAAGTTATAGGACACACTCCTCTAAAGGTAGGCATAACATTAGAAACGACAAATACCCACCATTTGCTTCGACGTGGATGGAACTGGAGGGTATTATGCTGAGTGAAATAAGTCAATCGGAAAAGGACAAACATTATATGGTCTCATTCATTTGGGGAATATAAAAAGTAGTGAACGAGATTAAAGGGGAAAGGAGAAAAAATGAATGGGAAATATCAGAAACGGAGACAGAACATGAAAGATTCCTAACTCTGAGAAACGAATTAGGGATGGTGGAAGGGGAGGTGGGCGGGGATGGGGGTGACTGGGTGATGGGCACTTGACGGAATGAGCACTGGGTGTTATTCTATATGTTGGCAAATTGAACATCAATAAAAAATAAATATACTAAATAAATAAATAAATAATAAAGGTAGGCATAAGCCAAGAATAAACAGGATTTAATAAAGTCTCAAAAATAGAGCTTGAAATCCCAGGAAAGAGGTAAAGATATTTCCTAGAACCACGAAGAAGAAATCCCAAAATAATTGCTGTATGGCAGAAACAGAACAGAGCAACCAATCCAGACTATAGAAGACAAGGTTCCAAGAGGGATATCCACCAAGAGGAAAGGTTAAAAATGCAATTTACAAATTCCAGAGTAGAATTCTCCTTCACAATTTTCAGATTACATAAATAACACCAGACATATACACTTTTTAACTTCCAAAAAATAACTTACCTAGCATTTGTACATTGTGGAAAGTCAGTATTAATACTGACTACCAAAAGTAGCTATTGGAGGGAGTGGTAAGTTTTCTAAGAAAACTAAGCAAATAGGAAAAAAGGAGAGTTGAAAAGCAGTAATTAATTCAAGGAAAAATAAAAGGCCCTGAAACCTACCCATATTAGAAAAAATAAGAAAGGGAAGACAGGGTATAAGTGAACTAAAAATCTCATCTACCATAACAAAACCATGATGTAATGAAGAGAGAGAAAAACCAGGAAAGAGCTACTATTATAAAAATGTAGAAACAGCTAAAATACTTGGAGAGGTACAGAGAATGCTTTTTGTTACAAGCAGTTTCAACAGTGACTTTTTAAACTATATGCACATAATTTGATAAAAACAAAAATAAAAAACACATTTAAAAATTCCTATAATCAGGATGCCTGGGTGGCTCAGTGGTTGAGCATCTGCCTTTGGCTCAGGGCATGATCCCAGGATCTGGGATGAAGTCCCACATCAGGCTCCCCGCAGGAAGCCTGCTTCTCCCTCTGCCTGTCTCTGCCTCTCTATCTGTCTCTCTCATGAGTAAATAAATAAAATCTCTTAAAAAATTTAAAAATTAAAAAATGAGATCACTGGAGGTTAAAAAGAATGTGTCACGACTAAAAAAAAATATGACTACTCTCATATTCTGTGGGAGTTTAAAATTGATACCAGGGGATCCCTGGGTGGCGCAGCGGTTTGGCGCCTGCCTTTGGCCCAGGGCGCGATCCTGGAGACCCGGGATCGAATCCCACATCGGGCTCCCGGTGCATGGAGCCTGCTTCTCCCTCTGCCTGTGTCTCTGCCTCTCTCTCTCTCTGTAACTATCATAAATAAATAAAAATTTAAAAAAATAAAAAATAAAAAAAATAAAATAAAATAAAATTGATACCACTTTTGAAAGAACATACATTAGATAAAACTTAGCTATGTTTTCTCTTTGACAAAAGTTCCACTTCTAGCATGCTCTACATAAATAGACAACTACAAACATGTTTACTGCACCACTGATTATTTCCTATAAATAAAGATTTGGTCAAATAAAATACAGTACTATGATATCACAAAATACTTTTGCAATGCTTGAAAAAATACGAGAGATTCTAAAACATTCTATTACATTAAAAAAATCAAATATGTACACATGTATGTATATGAAAGAACACACAATTCAGAAACCATGAAGGGAATGGGATTGGGGACATAAGGAACAAGGATATGAAACAAGGACATTATTATCCACAATTTTTATAATCATGTAGAAGTTTATTACATGTATCATTTTTTTAAACAGTAAAAAAAAATCTATGTTAAACAGTTTAACATTCATGAGTAGTTCTACTATCAACATCAGAATACTTATTTCTACTTTGAATACATTTGAATATCAATGTTTAGCATACCCTCTTATTGTACTGTTTGTCTCAGGATCACCAGGGTCCAATGTTTCTTTTAAGAAGTTTATATAATGTATCCATAGGTCAACACTAAGAGGTATTGCCTGAAGCCCCCGCCGATACACCTAAGAAGAAAACAACAAACTGTACTTCAAATATTTAATTATTTCTTAACAGAGAGGCAACACTGTGTTATCCGGTGAACCTTAGAAATACTAATTACTGGAATTTTGTTTAAATAATCTACCATTACCATTTGGGTGGAGGTTGGATAGAACATGGCAATGTTCTGATCCCCACGTGCAGAGTCTTGATCTTCAAAGCGCAGCAGTCCCTGCATTCTGACCGGGTTGTGTGGGCAGGCTTTGGGTTACAGACCATAGGGCACAGACCCATTAGAGCATCAATGACAGCGTCTGACCAAAAATGCAATAAGACGTAGCAAATGTGACTAGCAAACCAACTATATTGTTTGGAAAATGAGAAATAAATGTAAGTGAGAGAAAAGCCCTGCCCTACTTGTTAAGCTGCAGTGTAATACAGAGGCTTGCACTGCAAAGCTTGACAAACTGTAGAGGTTTAACGCACCTGCCAACAAAGAGAGAAAATATTAGCTACAAATGCCACAAGAGTGACAAATGCAAATAAAATACCCTATAAAATTGTTTGACCATAAATCGTAGGTACTGCCAGCCAAAAAAAAAAAAAATTTTGTTTCGTTATTATTTGGCTTACAGTACCTAATGGAGATAATTTTATTCAGTAATGTACGCACCTCATCTGATTGTTTAATGTTGTCATGCCGCTTTTCAAGGTCTGCATACTTTTTCCAGTAACCATAGCAATACGGATAGTGTATGAAAAATTTGTCAAACGCTTTCCTGGCAGCCATCAAGTGATTCTGACGAAAATAAAACAAGGTGTTTAAAAATCTTCGAAGTTTTTGTCACAAAAATATTTATTATTTCTTCCAAATGTATTATCTCAAATAAAATAAATGGCAGATTTAAAAATCACACACACACAACAGCTCTTTTCCCTACATATTATAGTCTTTTCCTTTTAAACAAAAGGAAGGAACTATTAAATAGCAAGGTAACCTTTTACTTCAGTGATCATACACACACATGTGCACACATACACAAACCAATTATTACAAATATTAGACTTGGACAAATGTCATGAAAATTATTTAAAGCTAAAAAATGTACATATATTCAGTTTAACCTGAAAATTATAAAAGAGGCAACTTTAATTACAAAACAGTAAACCTCATCTGATATTACTTGATTAATCTATCCCTTCTAGTCCCATTTAAATAGTTACTAACCTCCTGTTCTACATACTGAAGCAAATATACCCAGCCTGTAAAATCCTGAGGATTGTTTTCTACAGTTTTCCAGAATTTTTCATATTCTGGAGGGAAATTTGCTTCTGTTTCTGTCACTGGAAGGTCCACAGCATTTGCTATTTCATTTTCTTCTGTAGTTGCATTCACATTAGGCGATCCATCAGGGGACTGTTCCATTTCCGTAACATTCATAATCTCAGTACTGAAATCAGCAGATTGTTCTACCACTACCTCTGAACTGTTGCCTGTGCTGCCATTACTAGAATTCCTGTACTCATCCATGTGAGAATTTTGCATAGTTGTTTGTCTTCAGTTAATGATCTGTGGAAACACAAATAAAAAGGAACATCTTCCAAATGTTTATTTGGCATCATCAAAACCACCTTTTAAAACCCCAGTTAGCTATTAAAGGAATATATTAATTTCATTCTTGATCTCTAAACAATGGAACCGTGAATCAAAGAATACATGTATACTAAATCTGGGAAGATGCTGACATTTTGTCTCTAGAAAAATTGCATTAGCCATGTGGCAAGTCACTTTTAGTTGTCTATCCAATATCTTCTCTCATCATCTTCCTAATAAAATACTGTTTTTGGTCAGGTTAGCACTATATTTAGCCCCTTACAGGGAATCCTGAGACTGAAAGGGGTATCTGCTGCAAAGCTCTGGAAAAGATTTTGTTTTTCTGATAAAAAGGGACAGTCACAGGACACCTGGGTGGCTCAGCGGTGGAGCGTCTGCCTTCAGCTCAGGGCATGATCCTGGAGTTCCAAGATCAAGTCCCACATCAGGATTCCTGCATGGAGCTTGTTTCTCCCTCTACCTGTGTCTCTGCCTCTCTCTCTGTGTCTCTTATGAATAAATAAAATCTTTAAAAAGGGGAGGGGGCAGGCACAAATAGCGAAGGTTCTACTACTTCCCAGTTTGAATGTGAACATACCTAAAACAACTTACGTCCTTGAAGCAGTCAATATGGGAATGGCAAGAAAAATTAAGAAATGCTAGCTCTGACATCATCAAGCTACTAATAAGAAAGACAATGCCACTTCATACTGTGTAAGAACATAAGTTGCTATTTGTTTAAACTAGCATCAATAGACACATTTTCTATTACTTGCAGACAAATGAAGTCCTAATTGATTAACCCATTAACAAAGCATGATAATGTCCATTTCTTCATTTCCCCTTGTCAACACTAAGTATCATAAAACCTAATTTTTGTTCATTTGATTAAAAAGAAACTATCTCACTGTGATTTGCATTTCTTTAACTGTGAGAAAGCTGAATTTCTATTTTTTCTTAAATGTCTTCACATCCTTTCTTCATATTTTCTATTACATTACTAATTTTTATTCTTATTGATTCATACAAGCTCTTTTTAAGCTAAGGAAATAAGATCTTTATAATACACATTGTAATTTTTTGTTTTTCTTCTTTCTAGTTTTTTGTGTGTATTGAAGTTATCTTGTAAATTGTCAAGCAGATATGAAATCCAAATTTTAAAACATTATTTCAAAATATAGTGAAACAAAATTTTTCCCAACAAAGGAGAAATTTAACATGTAAAATCAGGAGACCTTCTGAGGCTGAATGCCACTGGAAGAACTATAACCAGGTAAGTCTATGGAACATTGTTTTTGTTTTTGTTTTTTTAAAGATTTTATTTATTCATGGGAGACCGAGAGAGAGAGAAGCAGAGACACAGGCAGAGGGAGAAGCAGACTCCGTGCGGGGACCCCCAATGTGGGACTCGACCCCAGGACCTCAGGGTCACCTGAACTGAAGGCAGACACTGAACCACTGAGCCACCCGGGGCCCCAAGTCTATGGAACATTAAAAAAAAAGTGGGGATTGGCTTCCAGATGGCTCAATCAGTTGAGGCCCAACTGTTGGTTTCAGCTTAGGTCAGGATCTCACGGTCCTGGGATATAGCCCCACATGGGGTTCTGCGCTCAAGGACATCTACTTGAAGATTCTCTCTCCCCCTTTCCTACTGCCCCTATCCGCACTCATGCACGTGCATGTGCATGCTCTCTCTCTCTCAAATACAACTTAAAAAAAAAAAAAAAAAAGTAGGGGGAGGAGAGAGAAGAGAAAAATAAAGAAGGGGGTAGTTAGGGTGGGGACAGAAAGTTAATGGCCTAATGTACGTTGTCCAATACTAATTATATTCCTGGTAGAGAATTATCTACGTATATAAGATAAAGTCCTTTTACTCTAAGGCTTATTAATTTATTGAAAAGGCTGAGTGAAGTAAGTTAATCGGAGAAGGACAAACATTATATGTTCTCATTCATTTGGGGAATATAAATAATAGTGAAAGGGAATATAAGGGAAGGGAGAAGAAATGTGTGGGAAATATCAGAAAGGGAGACAGAACGTAAAGACTGCTAACTCTGGGAAACGAACTAGGGGTGGTAGAAGGGGAGGAGGGCGGGGGGTGGGAGTGAATGGGTGACGGGCACTGGGGGTTATTCTGTATGTTGGTAAATTGAACACCAATAAAAAATAAATTTAAAAAAAATTTATTGAAAGGCTATCAAAAACAGGCAAAAGAGAAAGAGAATTTAAATGAAACAAAGTCAAAGTTTAGAGAAATCAACTGAAAATTACATCCATCTAGAAGAGCTTCATGAAATACAGAACTGGGTCTTAACTTTGAAAAAAAAAATAATAATAATGAATTATTCCAGAATAGAAAAAAGCCCACTTGACTTGATGGAACAATCTTCTTGACAGTAGACAAAGAGGCAGAAATTAGGATTGATTCAAAGATGAGAGAGAAACTGACCAGAATGAACATGGTTTATATTGGGGAAGAAGGGTAAGCAGCAGAGTAAGCAGGGCAGAGCCAGAGGGATTTAAGAAAAAATGACAGAAGTACACAGGCATCTGCGAAGAAATAATACAAGCAACAAACCTGGTTGGTACATAGTTAAAAAGAATCCAAAATATCAGACTACTAGAAAAAATAAAGTTCTCTTCCCATAAGCTTTTCCAGGTTTAAGCCATTTGAGGCCCTAGAAAAAGGCAAAGAAGTTCTCTATTTTTTTCTTTTCCCCTTCCTTTATTTTTTTAATATTTTATTTATTTATTCATGAGAGACACAGAGAGGCAAAGACATAGGCAGAGGGAGAAGCAGGCTCCCCATGGGGAGCCTGATGTGGGACTAGATCCTGGGACTGCAGGAACATGCCCTGAGCCAAAGGCAAACACACAATCTCTGAGCCATCCAAAGCATCCCTCCTCTTCCTTTAAAGAAAAGACACATTTGAAGATTAATTTTCCATATGCAAATTAGTCATTGGTTTCTGTCTTTTGATTTCAAAGCCGCTGTCAAACAAAATCTTAGGTTGATACACTGACCAGCCCTATTCTAATTGCATACTTAAGTGGGACATAATGGTTTCTTCTGCAATCAGCAAATTTACCACACCCCTGCATCTATCAATTATTCCACACCCTACAATTAAAGTGTTGTAAAAAGAATTAAGAATATCATCCTTACCCTTCGGAAATCATTTTTCTGATTACTCCAAAAATCACAGAGCCAAAATAATAATACAGTGAAGTTATTTTTTAAATAAGTTTTTCCAACATATTCTTCATAATGTGGCAATTAACTAGTCCCACTTTATTCTTGACAACAACCAGTAACTTCCAATTGGCAAAATAAAACAGCAAAGGGGCAAAAAATATCAAAAGGAAGGAGACAACAGTGTGGTTTTAGCATAAAAACAAACCAACAGAACAAAGAGCCAAGAAATAAACTGCATATATAGTTAATGATTTTCGACAAGGGTTCCAAGATTATTCAACAAAAAAAGGGCAGTCTCTTTAACAAAAGGTGCTGGGAAAACTGGATATTCACATGCAAAAGAATGAAGCTGGAGCTTTACCTTACACCACATGCAAAAATTAACTCAAAATGGATTAAAAGCCTGAACGTAAAAACTTAAAAATATAAAATTTCTAGAAGAAAACATAGGAGAAATCTTCAGGATACTGGATGTGGCAATCATTTCTTGGAAATGATACCAAAAGCAAAGGGAACAAAAGAAAAAACAAATGGGCTATAGCAAACTTTAAAACTTTTGTGCATCAAAGAACACAACCAAGAGAGTGAAAAGACAACATAAGAATAAAAGGAAATATTTGTAAATCTTTGTACATTGTTGGTGGGACTGTAAAATGATGAAACTGTTACAGAAAACAGTATGGAGGTTCCTGAAAAAATTTAAAATAGAAGTAGTGTATATGACCTAAGAATCCTAACTTGGTATATATCCAAATTAACTACATGTAGAAACTCAAAGAGCTATATGCACACTCACATTCATAGCAGTACTCTCCACAACAGCCAGAAGAAGGAAACAACCCAAATGTCCATTGACAGATGAGTAAACAAAATGTAGTATATACAACGAAATATTATTCAACCCTTTTTTTTTTTTTTTTTAAGAGGAGGGAGAGTGAGTGCAAGCAAGGAGAGGAGGGGCAGAGAGAGACTCAAGCGGGCTCCACACCCAGCACGTGAGAAAGCAGGGCTCAATCTCAACGGAGATCACAACCTAAGCCAAAATCAAGAGTTTTTGGGTTTTTTTAAAGATTTTATTTATTTATTCATGAGAGACAGAGAGAGAGAGAGGCAGACACAGGCAGAGGGAGAAACAGGCTCCATGCAGGGAGCCTGATGTGGGACTTGATCCCGGGTCTGCAGGATCAGGCCCTGGACTGAAGGTGGCACTAAACCACTGAGCCACCCGGGCTGCCCCAAAATCATGAGTTTTAACTAAAATCAAGACATTTAACTAACTGAGCCAATCAGGTGCCTCATTCAGCCTTTAAAACGAAAGAAATCCTATCATATTCTAGATGGAAGAACCTTGTAGACATTATGCTAAGTGAAGTAAACCAGTCAAAAAAAAAAAAAACCAACAACAACAACAACAACACTGTATGATTCTACTTATATGAGGTATCTAGAGTAATGAAATTCATAGAAACATAAAGTAGAATGCAGTTACCAGGGAATGGAGAGAGGGAGAAAATGGGAGTTAAGTACAGTTTCAGACTTGTAAAAAGAAAAGTTCTGAGTATGCCTGGGTGGCTCAGTGGTTGAGTGTCTGCTTTTGGCCCAGGGCATGATCCCAAGGTCCTGGAATAGAGTCCCACATCAGGCTCACCTCACCCCAGGAAGCCTGCTTCTCCCTCTGCCTATGTCTCAGTCTCTGTGTGCCTCTCATGAATAAATAAAATCTTAAAAAATAAAAAAAAAAGATGAAAAGTTCTGGTAATCTGTTTACAACCATATGTACTTAACACTACTGAACTACACACTTAAAAATAGTTAAGGTAGATTTTATGTTATGTAGTTTTTATCACAATAAAAAAAAGGTAAGAGAACAACTTAAAAATAACCAAATTAGGAAAAAAGTACAAAAGACTAGAAATTAGAATTTCCAAATCCCTTTCGCTTTTTTAAGTTTATTTATTTGAGAGAGACAAACACAGCAAAAGAGCACACAAACGGAGAAGCAGGATCCCTGCAGAGCAGGGAGCCAAACTCAGGGCTTGATCCCAGAAACCTGGGATCATGACCTGAGCCAAAGGCAGATGCCTAACCTACTGAGCCACCAAGGCACCTTCATCATAAGATGTAATAAGATAAATATTATAATGAACTAGGGGGAAAGGGAGAGTCCTACTTCTCTCCCTTAATAGCCTATGATCCTAGGGTCAGTCTTACTTTCCTCACTTCTAAATTAGAGAGTAATAATAATACTTTCACAGGACTGTTAAGAACATTAGATGAGACAGAAGCATGTGGGAAGTCTATAAATTCACATAAACAAAAGTATCACTCAAATAACAAATTCCTCAGAAAGTATTTTCAAACATAAGATGTTATACTTTAAAATACTAAGGAGGGCAGCCTGGGTGGCTCAGCGGTTTAGTGCCACCTGCAGCCCAGGGCTTGATCCTGGAGACCCGGGATGGAGTTCAGCATCAGGCTCCCTGCATGGAGCCTGCTTCTCCTCTGCCTGTGTCTCTGCCCCTCTCTCTGTGTCTCTCATAAATAAATAAATAAAATCATAAATAAAAAATAAATAGAATAAAATAAAATAAAATAAAATAAAATACTAAAGAAAAGGGCACTCTCTCACTCTCATTCTCTCTTGCTCTCACTCTTTCAAATAAATAAATAATACCTGTTTTAAAAAAAGGAAAAGACAAAAGAGGAAAAAAAGCTGTTGACTTTGACATCATAAAACTAGTAGTCAACAGTTTATCAAGAGGTCTATCTTATTTCTTAATTTTTCAATTTTAGACATTTTTGCTGTCTTACTACTAGAGAAGATTAAGATTTAGTTATTATACCAGACATGCTTCCACAACTTCTCTCTCACATACATGCTCCAATTTCTATCAGTTTGGAGTTAAATCAATATTCAGATTACATCAGTATGGCTATGTAAACATTTTTTTCAAGGTATCTTGTATACTCTAATTACATTTCCTTGCTTCTACTTCTTTAAATATTTTCTCATTATTTTCATATACCTGGTTTTCTTTGAAAATTGACCTCAAACTCCTGAAAAGCTCTTATAAAAGGCCTTCAAAAACAACTGACGGGATCCCTGGGTGGCTCAGCGGTTTGGCGCCTGCCTTTGGCCCAGGGCGCAATCCTGGAGTCCCAGGATCAGGTCCCACGTGGGGCTCCCAGCATGGAGCCTGCTTCTCCCTCCTCCTGTGTCTCTGCCTCTCTCTCTCACTCTCTCTCTCTCTCTCTCTCTCTCGGTCTATCATAAATAAATAAGTCTTAAAAAAAAAAAAAAAAAAAAAACTGACACCAGGGCTGCCTGGCTGGCTCAGTTGGTAGAGCATGTGACTCGATCTCAGGGTCCTGAGTTTGAGCCCCAGTTGTGGCATAGTTTATTTAAAATAAAACAAACAAACAAACAAAAAAAACAATTGATACTCATTTTCCCTTAGGGAGACATCCTTTTTGAAACAGCTAACCTTCTGCAGCAATTCAGACTGGTTTGTCTTGTCTAAGTTTGTTCACTTTGATACAAGGAATTCCTTTCACTCCTTTCCTGGGCTGAATCTCATTTATAACAGCCAAAATCCTTTTCTTTCTCGATTCTCTTTTAGAGAATCATTTCTATAAATTTCTAAAATAGGGTATATGGGGCAAAAAAATTAAGACTTTTCAATTCTAAAATTCTAATAACTGAATGATAGATTGTCTAAATATAAAATTCTAGAATGAAAATAATTGTTTCTTAAGGGTTTTTAAGGGGGGGGGGGTGCCTGGCTGGCTCAGCTGGTGGAGCATGCAACTCTTAATCCCACGGTGGTGAGTTTGAGCGCCATGTTAGGTATACAGATTACTTAAAAAAAAAAAAAAAAAGTTTTGAAGGAATCTTTGTTTCCTAGCAGAAGGTGTTGTTTTATGTTTTAAAAGATTTATTCATTTTAGAGAGAGAGAGGGCACACACAGAGAGGAGGATAGATGGAGAGATGGAGAGACAAGGAGAAAAGAATAACTGATCCCAGACTTCATGCCGAGTGTGGAGAACAACGTAGGGCTCAATCCCACAAACCCAAGATCATAACCTGAGTTGAAACCAAAAATTGGGGGGGGGGGGGGGGGAATCCCTGGGTGCATCAGCGGTTTAGTACCTGCCTTGGGCCCAGGGCATGATCCTGGAGTTCCAGGATTGAGTCCCACATTGGGTTCCCCGCAGGGGGCCTGCTTCTCCCTCTGCCTGTGTCTCTGCCTGCCTCTCTCCCTCTCTCCCTCTCTGTCTCTCATGAATAAATAAATAAAATCTTTAAAAAAAAAAAAAGTTGGACACCTGACCAACTGACTATGCCACCCAGCCGCCCCTAGGGTGTTGCTATATAGAATACTTCTCTATATGTGACCTGTTTTTTTCCTCCGTGGTAGTGTTTAATCCAGGTGTTCTCAAATTCCGAAATGATGTGCCATAGGAAGTCTTTTCTACCCATTCTTCTGGCATTCATTCGGAAGGCCTATTTTAACCTAGATATTTACATCATTTAATTCATATATTCCATATTTATCATTTATGTGACAATTTTCTCCCCTTGGTTTTCTCTTTTTGTTCAACTCACATTACTCGGGTGTTGTACCTATTGGATGATCCTCTACTTTTCTTATCTTTTCCCACATTTTCCCCTATCCCTTTGATTCATTCTATTCTAAAAGACACTTTTACTAGATTTTTAATATATGAATCAAAGTTTTAATTCCTTTTTACTCTGAATAATCCATTTTACAGTTTTTTATTCCTGTTTCACTGGTGTAGTACCTCCTGCCATCTATCTGTAAAATCACTTTAAATTTTCTTCTGTTTTCAGCACTGTCTCTCTTCTGAGTGTTTTTTGACTATTTGTTTTGGTCTCTCAAGTAGAGTGATCTAACTGCTGTTCAAGTGTGAGGCATCACACAAAATCAGAAGCTAAAGCTTCAAAATTGGTGAACTTCAGTGCAGGATGGCATTCTACTGAGGGGGAATTCACTAAATGTCAGTGCTTTATTTCATTTCCCTGGTGTTAAGTTTTCCCAAAGAAGAATGTTTCAACTTAAAAATGTATAAAGAAGGCAACAAGCATTCTGGGAGCAAAGAAAACAGGACTAGAGATCTTACCACTCAATATGTAAACTTTCATTCAATTTCCCTTTTTCATCAAGATCCTTCATCCTGTCCCAACTCCCACCAGCTGTGTCAAAACTTCTCTGGTTCCACCCTTTTCAAATAATAAACATTCAGGTTTTTGTTGGCTGAACTATATGGAGAAGTAAAATCTAGAGTCTACACTACTCCAGACTTCAACTAATCCTAAAATTTTTAGCTCCAAGCAGCACTCTCATCTTCAGAGACACTTGATAACCAAGATTCCTGAGCCCTTCTGGAGTTTTGTGGGAAGATCCCTCTTATTTCTTAGGAATTTCCCTCTCTGCAGGCACAGAATGAATGCAGAAAAATGAAAACCTAAGTTTACCAGTTAAATCAGTCCATCTCTTTCTTCCAAAAACGTTAATTCTCATGTTGATACTTCCTCTTGTCTTTTGTCCTTTAGGGTTTACACGATTTTGTTTTTATGTTATCTTATTTTTTTATTTTACTGAAATTAGGTTTAAAATTATGCTGAACCCCATTCATGCAGTATTTTTTAATAAATTTCTAACCAATATAATTTCCTCCTGTAATAATAGTCATTCAATAGATATTTAGTGAGCAACTTCCATGTGTCAGATACTACTGTTCTAAGCACTGGAAATTTAACTGGGAACAAAACAAAGTCCTGACTCTCAAAGAGCTGACATTTTAATTTAAGAATATAGACATTTCTTTAAAAAAAAAAAAAGTCTACAATATGTACATGATACTAAGTGCTAAGAACAAAAAAAAAAAAAAAAAAGGAAAGGATGATATAATAAGAAAGTCAAATTATACAAATATGTAGAGCAAGAAAATTCCAGGCAGCAGAAAAAGCACATTCTGAGACAACAGCTTGTTTAGCATAGTCACAGAAACATAGATAAGCAAGAAGAGTACTACGGCTGGATTTACTTAAATATCCCTCAATCTGGTTTGAGTCCTCCCTAATATTTAGCTTTACTGAATACATCATCATCAACCTCATGTAATGCCCATTTTCATTTAGCGTAAAGCTTTAAATTAACATATTCTGACCTACCAATAACACTTGTAGAATTTTCTCATAAAGAAATACTGAGGAATCCAGAGGCAACCTATTGGAAGTATTAGACTAACAAAGCTGCTATACAACTGAGAAATACACAAAAAAGTGACATTTTTCTAGTTAGAAATAATTCTTTTTAAAGCCCATTTTAGAGAATTAATCATGAACAAGCATGTTCATTGCAGCATTTTTTCTAGGAAAATAACCACCTGTTGGTTCACTATCCAGCCCAGCCTCAACCACTCCCAATAAAAATACTAATTTCTCATAATGAGCTATTTGTCACAACCAGTTGTCAGTCTTAGATTTCTACGAAGCTTCCATTTCCTTCTTAAAATTCTTTACATTTCCAAGAAGTAAATCTATTATGATATCAACCACCGAATCCTCTCCACCTCATTTGTAATGTTGCCTTTCACCCCCCCCTCCCCCTGCCAAAGTATTATTTGCTTTGTATCTCTACTATAGAACTCCTGTAATGGCTAAAATACTTAATCATCACTGGTCCACCTCTTCCCTTGGTCACAATGGATAAAGTATCTCTGCCCCTAACAAAGATCATACCCTGAACTCATGATTTGATCATTTCTCCCACCCATCTTCTCTGGAATAGTGTCTCTTAAATTATCTTTACTCTCCCGTTATCAGTTTCTCTCAGTGTCTTAAATCACTTCCACTAGCATTGTCATATAAATGGTTTTCTTCTATTTAAAAATTTATAACATATATACTACAATTTAGCTTAAATGCAAGCAAAGAACGGGTAATCAGTCATAAACTATGTTAAGGGTTTGGATTTTGTTCTAAGGACAAAGGCAATGAAGTTGAATTGAAACTTGTTATTTCTACTTCTGTAGCCTCCATTTACTCTTCAATTCGGTTTCTTCATCACTCTCTAAAATTTGCCAAGGTCACAATCTTCTTGTTTATAAGTCCAATTGAACATTTCCTAATTCATCTTTCTGATTTACTCTTTAAATAGCATCCAACAGTAATGACTTTTTACTTGAAAGGTTCTCTTTTCTTGCCTTCCCTGACATATTTCACCTAGCTTTCCTCCTACCATTCTGAATAATTTTTTTATATTTTATATTTATTTTTAATTTAAATTCAATTAAGAATTTCTTTTTCTTCTCAACAATCTTGTAAGAATTGGTAGCACCCGAGATTTTGTCCTCAGCTCTCTCCTTTTTTCAATCAACACTCTCCTTGGGCTAATAGTGTTCTTCCACTTGATATATTTTCTTCACTTGACTTCCAAGTCACATCATCACCTCTCCTACTTCACAATCACTCTTCTTCGTGAGTGAAGAGGCATGAGAGCTAGCCTACTGAGGCATCTGATCTTTCTTTCAAGGTCATCTACCCTTCTCTATCTCCATTAACTCCCAATCTCACATGGTTTTAAATATTAATTATATGCTAAGTCCCAAATTCTATCTCCAGCCCTCTTCAAGATCCATATATCCCACTGCTACTTTTATCATCTGCACATAGAGACAACTCAAATTACAAATTGTCCCTAAGTGAACTTCTGATATCTCCCCAAAAACGTGCTCCATCCACTGCCTTCCATGTCTGCTGAAAGGAAATCCCTCCTTTCAGATGCTCAGCCCAAAAATCTTGGGAGTCACCCCTGACTCTTCTTTCTCTTACAAACAACCACTCTGTTATGGAATCTTTCATATAGATTCAGCATACCACTCCTTATAATTATCATTCAAACCACTCATCTCTCATCTAGACTATTACAGTCTTCTATAACCTTCTATAGGTCTCACGCTTCTCCCCTTTGGTTGCACCCTACCCCTACTGCCCTGTCCCCAGTCCATTCTTAGCACAGCAGATACCACTCTTTCTAAAACATAAAAAAGACTATGTCATTCCACTGTTCCATCTCACAGAGTAAGAGTCAATGTCCTTGCAATAGGCCATGGCCCCTCTCCTACTATATATACCTTTTGACCTCATCTTTTTTTACTTTACCCTCACTCAGCCCCAACCACGCTGACATCTTGTCTTCTCTAAAACAGACCATACTCTCTAGCCTCAGAGCCTTTAAACTGGTTGTTTCCTCCACCCAGGGTGATCCTCTCCCAGATCTCCTCCTTTGTTGTTATGTCACCTCTTGGGGAGTCTGACTCTTGATTTGGGCTCAGGTCATAATCTCAGCCTGGTGTCAGGCTCTGTACTCAGTGGGCAGTCTGCTTGAGATTCTCTCTCTCCCCCTCCCCACCCCTACTCCCACTTGTACCCTTTCTCTCAAATAAATAAATAAATCTAGAAAGAAACAAATTAACTCACCTTCTCAATAAGACCTACCTGGGCAATCCTATTTAAAATTGTCACTTGCTCCCATCCCCAGCACACATGATCCCTTTTCCCATATTTGATCCCCTTTACCTTCATTTTTTTTTCTTTTATCCATGATATTGTACTCTAACATAATAATTTACTTATTTAGTATACCCTAACATAGGAATCAACTACCCCCTTTCTATTCACAGTACTACTGCTATAGTTTAAGTAATCATTATCTCCCCACTAGACCAGTATTTTTTCAACCTGCAGACTGCTTCAGACCAGCTTTCTCTCCTTTTTTGCATGTGAAAAATAAAACAGAATTGTTATCAGAGTACTTCACACACACAGTAAGGTACATTCTTTTGTGACATTTGCTGTGATTATACACACACACACACACACACACACACAAATTCAATTATTGCATCCTAAGTTGCCTGGCATACTGAAGACATTACTTGTGAAAGAATGAATGAAAGCATGTCATCATATACTGCTATCATTTCAATTACTAGCTATTTGGGATAATACTGAGACACTATTGACTGAACAAGTATTTTGTTGAATGTCAGCCATTTTTAAGAATGGGAAAAAGAAAACTGACAAGATTAAATAATCTGTCCACGGTTACATGGTAAGGAACAGACACAGCATTCAAATCTCTTTTCTTTCTTTTTTTTTTTTATTTTAAAGATTTTATTTATTTATTCATAGAGAGAGAGAGAGAGAGGGCAGAGTCACAGGCAGAGGGAGAAGCAGGCTCCATGAAGGGAGGCCTGACGTGGGACTTGATCCCGGGTCTCCAGGATCACACCCCGGGCTGCAGGAGGCGCTAAACCGCTGCGCCGTGGTTGCCCTCTTTTTTTTTTTTTTTTTCCCCAAACCTCTTCTAACACCAAAACTCTCCCTGCTCTCTACTAATTTCTGCAGCCAACAAATTCTATTTTGGTTGAAGTTTGGTTTTGTTTTGTTTCCCAGTTCAGCTCCTTTCCACTTCAAGTCCTTAGTGTACCCAGTTTCTTCCATTTGGAATACTCTGCTACCCTTCTAGCTCATCCCCACTTAGAAACCTCAACCTAGCTAAAGCCTACTCATTCTTCTGTATGAAGTTTAAACATTACTTCTTGAAAAGTATTCCCATACACTCCATATTAGTTACATTCCTTCCATGATGCTTCCACAGCATTCTTTTTCTCCAAAGAAGAAATTACATTTGTGATGTAATAACCTTCTGTAATAACCTTCTTTACTTGTTTGATATCATCACTTTGTAATCTTAACTACAAGTTTCCTGAGAGTAAGGACCAGATCTACCAATACACAGGGATACAGCACACCCAGAGGCCTAATACTACACACTCAATTCACTGAATAATAGATGCTATTATAGTCCTTAGTTCCCCCAAACTAAATACTAACATATCATTTTCATAACCAAATAAGAAATGGTATAATAAAGTACTTGAGCTTTAGAGTCAGACAGAAGTGAATTAAACATCTGGCCCAGAAACTAATTAGGGAACACTGAGCAAAACAGTTAACCTCTCTAAGCCTCATTCACAAAATAATCACAAATACCTTGCCATAAAGGTTGACTTCTTTTCATTCACACTGCTATTACTACAGTTTTTTTAAAGATTTTATTTATTTATTCATAAAAGACACACAGAGAGAGGCAGAGACACAGGCAGAGGGAGAAGCAGTCTCCCCACAGGGAGCCCCATGTGGGACTTGATCCCAGAATCACACCCTGGGCCGAAGGCAGGTGCTCAGCCGCTAAGCCACCCCAGCGTCCTGCTATTACTACAATTTAGGTTATTTACCATCTCCGCTCTTTAAAAAAAAAAAAAAAAGTTCATTTATTTATTTAAACAATCTCTACACCATACACGGGGCTCTAACTCACAACCTGGAGATCAAGAGCCGCATGTTTTACTTACTCAGTCAGCCAGGCACCCCTATTTTATAATACCTCTTGAGTAATGTTTTTCAAATTTCAGACTGCTACAAATCAGCTTCTCTTCTTTTTAATGGAAAAATATAGAATTGAAAACAATATATCAAGGGATCCCTGGGTGGCGCAGCGGTTTGGCGCCTGCCTTTGGCCCAGGGCGCGATCCTGGAGATCCGGGATCGAATCCCACGTCAGGCTCCCGGTGCATGGAGCCTGCTTCTCCCTCTGCCTGTGTCTCTGTCTCTCTCTCTCTCACTGTGTGCCTATCATGAATAAATAAAAATTAAAAAAAAAAAAAAAAAAAGAAAACAATATATCAAAGTTCATGCATGCAAAAGGGCTTACCGTTGAAATATATACAGAATACAACTGCTGTTTATTGGGTTGCAAAATTTACATGTACAACCTATTATGGGTCCTAGTCAAAAAATTTAAAAACATTGCTACACTACTGCTACGGATGTATTAATATTGGTGTAATATTAAATTCAGCAGAACAGAGGTAGTGCCTTTGTTCACTACTGTGTTCCTAGAACCTAAAACAGTGTCTAGTATGTAAGAGCACATTAAATCTGTTGAAAAAGTGAGTGACAAATCTGGTCCCCACTTAACTTTTCAAACATACTAATCCTATAGTATTCCTCCTCATTGCAGTTTACAGAGCCCAATATAATTTTCATGTCTGAACCCTGGCTTACTCTATTCTCTTAGACTAACAAAACTTTCCTCCTTTTCTCAACTCACAAATCAATCAATGCCTTTTTACTATATTTCACTTTTTTTTTACATTTCATTTTCTTATAAAATCATATTAGAGGGCTAAAGTCCACAAGAATGAAATATGATGAAGTGACTATGTAGTACACTAAAAAATACAATGCTATATCACATTCAACTTTTAGTTCAGTTACAGCATACTTTAAACATTTCACTAACAATTTAGCATGCCACCTTAAAATTTAAAAGGTCTTTTGGAGGCTCACTTAACCAACACTTAACTAAAAGTGGGAAGTCTAATTAAATACCTTCCCTTTTAACTCTCTATAGGTACCCAAAACCATACTATACACTCTTTTGATAAACGGAGCAACACAAAAAAATCTAAAGTCATCACTAAGGACTAAAAAGTCAGCAATCTGAGTATTGCAAATCAACTAGCTTCACAATCTGCAAGTTACTCTGTCCCTCCTCCACAGATAAGCCAATATGAAGACACAAGTTGGTAAGAAGAGACTATCATAACCACCGGTTTTGGCAACTGTTTTCAGAGGCTAAGTAGAATGTTCACAGATTGACCTTTTTCAATTTTCCACATATTAGACACCGAGTATGTTCCAGAAACTCAACTTTATATACATATATTTACATAAATATCTGCATCACCTCCAAGTCTTTGGGGGGAAAAAAAATCACCACTTGACTGGAACTAGTACTTTCTTTCTCCATTGAATATTTTTCACACACACACACCTTATGTTTTATGCAGATTACTTATTAACATACTACAAAAAGTTCCATTCTTTCTCTTTATTTTTTTAAGATTTAAAAATAATCTCTAGGGATCCCTGGGTGGCGCAGCGGTTTGGCGCCTGCCTTTGGCCCAGGGCGCGATCCTGGAGATCCGGGATCGAATCCCACGTCAGGCTCCCGGTACATGGAGCCTGCTTCTCCCTCTGCCTGTGTCTCTGCCTCTCTCTCTCTCTCTCTCTCTCTGTGACTATCATAAATAAATAAAAATGTAAAAATAAATAAATAAATAAATAAAAAATAAAAAATAAAAGCTACGTAGCAGAAAATGAATTAAAAATAAATAAATAAATAAATAAAAAATAAAAATAATCTCTAGGGCAGCCCGGGTGGCTCAGCGGTTTAGCGCCGCCTGCAGCCCAGGGCGTGATCCTGGAGACCCTGGATGGAGTCCCACGTCGGGCTCTCCGTATGATGCCTGCTTCTCCCTCTGCCTGTGTCTCTGCCTCTCTCTCTCTGTCTCTATGAATAAATAAATAAAATAAAAATCTAAAAAAAAAATTAAATAAAATAAAAATAATCTCTACAGCTAATGTGGGGCTCAAACTCATAACCCAGAGATCAAAAGTCACGTGCTCTCTTGATTAATCCTGCCAGGCGCCTCTGTTCTTTCTCTTTAAGACGCGTGTGCACACACACCTTTTATCATTTGATTTATAAAATTCTTTTTCTTACTCAACTATAGGTAAGCAAATAAAAATATTACCAAATACTCTGACACTAAAAAAAATTGTGCTTTCTAATTCTCACTTCAAATATCTCACACCACTTACTAACTACCTATCTTTGCTCAACCCCTAATTATTCCAGAGTTCACAATCCAGGAACTAGAGTTCTTTAGCAGAACTCCTTTCGTTCACGTTATCCCTACCAGAAGCTGAACAGTAGAAAGTTCCAACTTTTGCAACTCTAGAATAAGGTGATAAATGGGACAGAGAAAGGAGGGGGGGGGGGGGCTTGTTTTTTTTTTAATCCAGTTAAGCTCTCAGAGAAACCAAAATACTTAGGTTCCCCAACATGAGCTTCATACTTCCCTGTATAAAATTTGCTTTAAGCTTCCAACCTTTCCAGCTGTAAAAAACAAAAAAAAAAAGTTTAAAGTATTTCTTTTTTTTTTTTTTTTGAGATTTATTTTTATTTATGATAGACAGAGAGAGAGAGAGAGACACAGGCAGAGGGAGAAGCAGGCTCCATGCAGGGAGCCCGACGCGGGACTCGATCCCGGGACCCCAGGATTGTGCCCCGGGCCAAAGGCAGGCGCAAAACCGCTGAGCCACCCAGGGATCCCAAGTTTAAAGTATTTCTGAACAGACTGGATCAGTTGCCAAATAACCTAAAGTCCTTCAAGGGAAGGCAACATAAACATCCAACTAAAAAGTAACAATATAATCCGCATAAAACCATACGGTATTACATGATCATCCATAACGCATGAAGAGCAGTACTACTTATTAAAGATGTGATTTCAGAGCGAGACAAACGCCAGTGTTGGCCTCTGATTGAAAACAGGCTCCTTTTAAGAGATCCTACCGGGACCTTTAATGTCTGTTTTTCTCGATTCTATCCTACGCTGCCAAAAGCCCTGGGCGACGCTGGCGGTGCTGTGACTCAGGGTCGCAACAGCGCGGCTGGGGCGGTCGGAACGCGGAACGCGCCACTACAAGGCGCCTCCAAGCTCTTACGAACAGAATCTGAATTCTCGCAGTCGTCTGCCGGCTACTATGGGGCCCCCTCCACTTCCAGTCGTCCCAGCACGCGGCCTTCCGGCTCCTGGCGAAGCTAGGGCTTCCCACGTAACCCCAACGCGCTCCCGAAGCCCAGGTGGAGGCCCACAGACACCCGCCCTTTATAAGGCGCACCCGTCAGAGAAACGTTTGGTCTAACTAAGAAAGGAAGCCTCGCCCTGCTCCACCCAACAGGTGGGAAGGAGAAAGGAAGGGACAGCTGGAAGCCGAGACCAGGCCAGGCCAGGCCTCAAGCGGGGCGGGGGCGGGGGCGGGAGCCGGAGGCCGCAACCCCAGCGCGGCCCGAAATCCGGCAGGCCCCTTCCTGCCCCGCAAACCACCCCCTCCAGCCAGTTCCAAGACGCCCGCCCCAGCCCACCTGACGACGGATGCCACTCAATGCCATGAGCCGCAGTCTGGGCCAACCGAGCCGAAGATGGCACTTCCCCCGTCTCCGTCCCGCAGCAGCCGCCACCAGCACCACGACCGCCTCGTCGGGAGCGCTTCGCGCATGCGCCGCTGGCCCGGGCGGCGAAGGAGTCACGTGGTGGCGCTGCGCTCGGGCCTCGCCCTCCGCGGGATCCTGGGCCCCGGCCCCGCCCCCGGCCCCGCCCTCGGCCCCGCCCCCGGCCCCGCCCTCGGCCCCGCCCCGGGCCCGCGGTGCCGCTGCCCGCCGTTTGCTCCGCTCCGCGGCGACTTTCTAAGCGAAAAGACAAGTGTTTAGGGCCTCTTACATCCTCGATCTTAACCGTAGACGGCGCCTCACCCCCCTCAGAGAAAACTATCGTGGTCTTATGGAGCAAACCGAAGGTTTTCCCAACGACTGCCCAGGTCTTACCCCTCCACCTGAACATGAGCAAAAATTCATCCTTAAATCTCCATTCTTCGGGATGATACAGATCTTGGGTCCTCCCAGGTTTCCTCAAGAGGAAACATCAAAAACAAACAAAAGAGAGGAAACCGTAGTGGAAACAAATGAGGGGCTTGGGGACGTGATCATTTAAAGAATATATAGGGACGCCCCGGTGGCTCAGCGGTTTAGCGCCTGCCTTCTTCAGCCCAGGGCGTGACCCTGGAGACCCGGGATCGAGTCCCCTGTCCCGCCCCCTGTGCTCTCTCTGTGTCTCTCATGAATAAATAAAATCTTTAAAAATAAATAAAAGAATATATAAAATGAGTGAAGGCTTCTTGCATTGACAGACTTAGCCATCCTCTTCAGTTACATTCCCATCTTCATTTTTTTTTTTAAGATTTTATTTATTTGTTCATGAGAGACACACAGACAGAGGCAGAGACACAGGCAGAGGGAGAAAGTAGACTCCCTGTGGGGATCCTGATGTGGGACTCCATCCCAGGACCCTAGGATCATCACGACCTGATCCAAAGGCAGACACACTCAACCACTGAGCCACCCAGGCGGCCTACTTACCGTCTTTTCTAAACTTACAGCAGAATCAGATTTCAGCATATTGTGGAGGCCAATTATAATGTCAAACCTGTACAGTGGGATTTATGTAGGAAGACAGTTGAAACTTTACAAATTTATGTTGACAAAAATATGAAGAATACATGAGAAATTTCATTGAGTGCTAGACTGAGGAGGAAATGATTTTAGGTTAGACTATATATATGCAATATGTATATTTGTAATATTACATATTAACATATACATATATATGTATGTATAAATTCAATATGCTAGCTTAAATAGCCAGGAATGGTACTGTTTGTTCTATAGGAGTGTTAGCATGAACTACTGATGAACAACTTTCCACTCATCTATAACTATGTATCCTAGGAGTGCCAGGTACACTCCCTTCACCAAGATTTAAGAAACACACCGGTGAAGGGACAGCATCTTTGGAAAGTACTACAACTTATGATGGTTCAACTTAATTTTTCGACTTCAAAGTGGTACAAGAGTGATTAAGCACACACAGCCACTCAATCATGAGGGTAAACAACCAACCTAAAACCATTCTGTACCCATACACCCATTCTGTTTTTTCATTTTCAGTATGGTATTCAATAAATTTCATGATATATTTAACACTTTATTATAAAACAGGCTTTGTGTTAGATGATTTTCCCCAGCTATAGGCTGGTGTAAGTTTCCTGAGCATGTTAAAGTTAGTCTAGGCTAAGCTATGATGTTTGATAGGTTAGGTGTATTAAACACATTTCCAACTTACATTTTCAACTCACAATGGATTTATTAGGACATATCCCCATCATAAGTCAAGGAAGATTATATAGTGGTTATTCTCTGTGGCTAGAGGATGCTAGAGTAGTCTTCTGTTGATATAGGTGCCATGATTTCAATGGTGATACAAAGGTTCCTAGATGGCAGAGAACTCAATTATTAGTGGCAAAGAAGTATGATAAGGATAATAGGGAGCAGAGCTTTGTGGTAATTGAATGGTCTGACCAGTAGGGACATTTAGCAATATCTAATTGATCAAAACAGATGATTAAAATACTAAGGTCTTGGTTGTTTTATAATTTTAAAAACCCTCTAGTGAGGAGAGTCACAGGGCAGCCCTGGTGGTCCAATGGTTTAGTGCTGCCTTCAGCCCAGGGCTTGATCCTGGAGACCTGAGATTGAGTCCCGCGTCAGGCTCCCTGTGTGGAGCCTGCTTCTCCCTCTGCCTGTGTCTCTGCCTCTCTCTCTCTCTCTCTGTCTGTCTCTCATGAATAAATAAAAATAAAATATATATAAAAAAAGTGTCACAACTTTCACCCCTTGAAATAAGAGAAGGGTGGGGCGCCTGGGTGGCTTAGATTTAGGTGATTCTCTCCCCTCAGCTCAGGTCATGGTCCCAGGGTCCGAGGATGGAGCCCCCCATTTAGCTGACTCTGTTCAGTGGAGAGCCAGCTTCTCCCTCTGCCCTCCCCCCACTCCCTGCTGCTTCTCCTTCTGCCCTACCCCCTTTACTGTGCTTGTGCTACCTCAAATAAGTAAATAAAATCTAAAAAAAAAAAAAAAGAAAAGAAAAAAGAAAAGGGCAAGTAATCTTTTTTTTTTACATGTTCCATATTGTGTATTATTTCTTTTTTTTTTATTTATTTTTTATTGGTGTTCAATTTACTAACATACAGAATAACCCCCAGTGCCCGTCACCCATTCACCCCCACCCCCCGCCCTCCTCCCCTTCCACCACCCCTAGTTCGTTTCCCAGAGTTAGCAGTCTTTACGTTCTGTCTCCCTTTCTGATATTTCCCACACATTTCTTCTCCCTTCCCTTATATTCCCTTTCACTATTATTTATATTCCCCAAATGAATGAGAACATATAATGTTTGTCCTTCACCGACTGACTTACTTCACTCAGCATAATACCCTCCAGTTCCATCCACGTTGAAGCAAATGGTGGGTATTTGTCATTTCTAATGGCTGAGTAATATTCCATTGTATACATAAACCACATCTTCTTTATCCATTCATCTTTCGTTGGACACCGAGGCTCCTTCCACAGTTTGGCTATCGTGGCCATTGATGCTATAAACATCGGGGTGCAGGTGTCCCGGCGTTTCACTGCATCTGTATCTTTGGGGTAAATCCCCAACGGTGCAATTGCTGGGTCGTAGGGCAGGTATATTTTTAACTCTTTGAGGAACCTCCACACAGTTTTCCAGAGTGGCTGCACCAGTTCACATTCCCACCAACAGTGTAAGAGGGTTCCCTTTTCTCCACATCCTCTCCAACATTTGTTGTTTCCTGCCTTGTTAATTTGCCCCATTCTCACCGGTGTGAGGTGGTATCTCATTGTGGTTTTGATTTGTATTTCCCTGATGGCAAGTGATGCAGAGCATTTTCTCATATGCATGTTGCCCATGTCTATGTCTTCCTCTGTGAGATTTCTCTTCATGTCTTTTGCCCATTTCATGATTGGATTGTTTGTTTCTTTGGTGTTGAGTTTAATAAGTTCTTTATAGATCTTGGAAACTAGCCCTTTATCTGATATGTCATTTGCAAATATCTTCTCCCATTCTGTAGGTTGTCTTTGAGTTTTGTTGACTGTATCCTTTGCTGTGCAAAAGCTTCTTATCTTGATGAAGTCCCAATAGTTCATTTTTGCTTTTGTTTCTTTTGCCTTCGTGGATGTATCTTGCAAGAAGTTACTGTGGCCGAGTTCAAAAAGGGTGTTGCCTGTGTTCTCCTCTAGGATTTTGATGGAATCTTGTCTCACATTTAGATCTTTCATCCATTTTGAGTTTATCTTTGTGTATGGTGCAAGAGAGTGGTCGAGTTTCATTCTTCTGCATGTGGATGTCCAATTTTCCCAGCACCATTTATTGAAGAGACTGTCTTTCTTCCAATGGATAGTCTTTCCTCCTTTATCGAATATCAGTTGCCCATAAAGTTCAGGGTCCACTTCTGGATTCTCTATTCTGTTCCACTGATCTATGTGTCTGTTTTTGTGCCAGTACCACACTGTCTTGATGACCACAGCTTTGTAGTACAACCTGAAATCTGGCATTGTGATGCCCCCAGATATGGTTTTCTTTTTTAAAATTCCCCTGGCTATTCGGGGTCTTTTCTGATTCCACACAAATCTTAAAATAATTTGTTCTAACTCTCTGAAGAAAGTCCATGGTATTTTGATAGGGATTGCATTAAACGTGTATATTGCCCTGGGTAACATTGACATTTTCACAATATTAATTCTGCCAATCCATGAGCATGGAATATTTTTCCATCTCTTTGTGTCTTCCTCAATTTCTTTCAGAAGTGTCCTATAGTTTTGAGGGTATAGATCCTTTACATCTTTGGTTAGGTTTATTCCTAGGTATCTTATGCTTTTGGGTGCAATTGTAAATGGGATTGACTCCTTAATTTCTCTTTCTTCAGTCTCATTGTTAGTGTATAGAAATGCCACTGATTTCTGGGCATTGATTTTGTATCCTGCCACGCTACCAAATTGCTGTATGAGTTCTAGCAATCTTGGGGTGGAGACTTTTGGGTTTTCTATGTAGAGTATCATGTCATCGGCAAAGAGGGAGAGTTTGACTTCTTCTTTGCCAATTTGAATGCCTTTAATGTCTTTTTGTTGTCTGATTGCTGAGGCTAGGACTTCCAGTACTATGTTGAACAGCAGTGGTGAGAGTGGACATCCCTGTCTTGTTCCTGATCTTAGGGGAAAGGCTCCCAGTGCTTCCTCATTGAGAATGATATTTGCTGTGTGCTTTTCATAGATGGCTTTTAAGATGTCGAGGAATGTTCCCTCTATCCCTACACTCTGAAGAGTTTTAATCAGAAATGGATGCTGTATTTTGTCAAATGCTTTCTCTGCATCTAATGAGAGGATCATATGGTTCTTGGTTTGTCTCTCGCTGATATGATGAATCACATTGGTTGTTTTACGGGTGTTGAACCAGCCTTGTGCCCCAGGGATAAATCCTACTTGGTCATGGTGAATAATTTTCTTAATGTATTGTTGGATCCTATTGGCCAGTATCTTGTTGAGAATTTTTGCATCCATGTTCATCAGGGATATTGGTCTGTAATTCTCCTTTTTGGTGGGGTCTTTGTCTGGTTTTGGAATTAAGGTGATGCTGGCCTCATAGAACGAATTTGGAAGTACTCCATCTCTTTCTATCTTTCCAAACAGCTTTAGGAGAATAGGTATGGTTTCTTCTTTAAACGTTTGATACAATTCCCCTGGGAAGCCATCTGGCCCTGGACTCTTGTGTCTTGGGAGGTTTTTGATGACTGCTTTAATTTCCTCCCTGGTTACTGGCCTGTTAAGGTTTTCTATTTCTTCCTGTTCCAGATTTGGTAGTTTGTGGCTTTCCAGGAATGCGTCCATTTCTTCTAGATTGCCTAATTTATTGCCGTATAGCTGTTCATAATATGTTTTTAAAATCGTTTGTATTTCCTTGGTGTTGGTAGTGATCTCTCCTTTCTCATTCATGATTTTATGAATTTGAGTCTTCTCTCTCTTCTTTTTAATAAGGCTGGCTAATGGTTTATCTATCTTATTAATTCTTTCAAAGAACCAACTCCTGGTTCTGTTGATCTGTTCCACAGTTCTTCTGGTCTCGATTTCGTTGAGTTCTGCTCGAATCTTTATTAACTCCCTTCTTCTCTTGGGTGTAGGATCTATTTGCTGTTTTTTCTCTAGCTCCTTTATGTGTAAGGTTAGCTTTTGTATTTGAGTTCTTTCCAGTTTTTGAATGGATGCTTGTATTGCGATGTATTTCCCCCTTAGGACTGCTTTTGCTGCATCCCAAAGATTTTGAACGGTTGTATCTTCATTCTCATTAGTTTCCATGAATCTTTTTAATTCTTCCTTAATTTGCTGGTTGACCCTTTCATCTTTTAGCAGGATGGTCCTTAACCTCCACGTGTTTGAGGTCCTTCCAAACTTCTTGTTGTGATTTAGTTCTAATTTCAAGGCATTATGGTCTGAGAATATGCAGGGGACGATCCCAATCTTTTGGTATCGGTTCAGACCCGATTTGTGACCCAATATGTGGTCTATTCTGGAGAAAGTTCCATGTGCACTTGAGAAGAATGTGTATTCAGTTGAGTTTGGATGTAAAGTTCTGTAGATATCTGTGAAATCCATCTGGTCCAGTGTATCATTTAAAGCTCTCGTTTCTTTGGAGATGTTGTGCTTAGAAAACCTATCGAGTATAGAAAGAGCTAGATTGAAGTCACCAAGTATAAGTGTATTATTATCTAAGTATTTCTTCACTTTGGTTAATAATTGATTTATATATTTGGCAGCTCCCACATTCGGGGCATATATATTGAGGATTGTTAAGTCCTCTTGTTGAATAGATCCTTTAAGTACGAGATAGTGTCCCTCTTCATCTCTCACTACAGTCTTTGGGGTAAATTTTAGTTTATCTGATATAAGGATGGCTACCCCTGCTTTCTTTTGAGGACCATTCGAATGGTAAATGGTCCTCCAACCTTTTATTTTCAGGCTGTAGGTGTCCTTCTGTCTAAAATGAGTCTCTTGTAGACAGCAAATAGATGGGTCCTGCTTTTTTATCCAGTCTGAAACCCTGCGCCTTTTGATGGGGTCATTAAGCCCGTTCACGTTCAGAGTTACTATTGAGAGATATGAGTTTAGTGTCATCATGATATCTATTCAGTCCTTGTTTTTGTGGAATGTTCCACTGAACTTCTTCTTAAAGGGGAATTTTAAGGGTCCCCCTTAAAATTTCTTGCAGAGCTGGTTTGGAGGTCACATATTCTTTTAGTTGTTGCCTGTCTTGGAAGCTCTTTATCTCTCCTTCCATTTTGAATGAGAGCCTTGCTGGATATATTATTCTTGGTTGCATGTTCTTCTCATTTAGGACCCTGAATATATCCTGCCAGCCCTTTCTGGCCTGCCAGGTCTCTGTGGAGAGGTCTGCTGTTACCCTAATACTCCTCCCCATAAAAGTCAGGGATTTCTTGTCTCTTGCTGCTTTAAGGATCTTCTCTTTATCTTTGGAATTTGCAAGCTTCACTATTAAATGTCGAGGTGTTGAACGGTTTTTATTGATTTAGAGGGGGGTCTCTCTATTTCCTGGATCTGAATGCCTATTTCCCTTCCCAGATTAGGAAAGTTTTCAGCTAGAATTTGTTCAAATACATATTCTGGCCCTCTGTCCCTTTCAGCACCCTCGGGAACACCAATTAAACGTAGGTTTTTCTTCCTCAGGCTGTCGTTTATTTCCCTTATTCTATCTTCATGGTCTTTTAATTGTTTGTCTCTTTTTTCCTCAGTTTCCCTCTTTGCTATCAACTTGTCTTCTATGTCACTCACTCGTTCTTCCACCTCGTTCACCCTCGTCGTTAGGACTTCTAGTTTGGATTGCATCTCATTCAATTGATTTTTAATTTCTGCCTGATTAGCTCTAAATTCTGCAGTCATGAAGTCTCTTGAGTCCTTTATGCTTTTTTCTAGAGCCACCAGTAGCTGTATAATAGTGCTTCTGAATTGGCTTTCTGACATTGAATTGTAATCCAGATTTTGTAACTCTGTGGGAGAGAGGACTGTTTCTGATTCTTTCTTTTGAGGTGAGGTTTTCCTTCTAGTCATTTTGCTCAGTGCAGAGTGGCCAAAAGCAAGTTGTATTGGGAAAAAGAGAAAAAGAGAGGAGAGAAAGAAGGAAAGAAAAGAGAAAGAGAAAAAAAGGGAAGAAAAAAAAAACACGAAAAAAAAAAGAAGAAAAAGAAAGGAGAAAAAAAGGGGGTGGGGAAGGAAACAAATCAAAAAGCAAACAAAACAAAACAAAACAAAAACAAAACAAAACAAACAAACAAACAAACAAACAAAAAGAACCACGGGGGAGTATCTTCTGATTCTGTGTACTTTAAGTCCCTTGGCTTCTCCTGGAAGTTGTCAGTCTAGCTGGTGTTCTGGGGGAGGGGCCTGCTGTGCTGATTTTCAGGTGTTAGCAGTTGGGGGAGCTGCTGTGCCCCTGCCTGGTGCAGGGCTCGGTGGGGGTTGTTTACCCCGTGAGGCCGCAGGAGGAACAGCCCCAGTGGCGGGGCAGCTCTGGAAACCTGGATTCAGCTCCGGCAGGAACTCCGTCTGCAGGGCCTGGAGGCTCCGGGCGGGGCCGCTGATCTGCTCAGCTCGGGCAGGAGCGTCCTCGCTGTCCTGGGCCCTCCCGGCCTCTGCCTGTCCCGGGGGAGGCGGGATCCTGGGCTGTGTCCCGGCGCCCTGTGCTCCGGGGCCTGGGCTGTTGGATTCGCGCTCCCGCCCCGCAGCCCCCTCCGCGGAGCCGCCGCCCGAGCCCCTCTGAGCTGCTCCTGGAACCGCGCAGCCCCCTCCGCACGGAGCCTCTTCCTCTGCCCGAGCCCCTCCGAGCTGCTCCCGCCCCGCAGCCCCCTCCGCGGAGCCGCCCCCGAGCCCCCCGAGCTGCTCCGGGTCCCGCCGTGCGCTGCAGCCCTTAGGGAGCTCGGCGCACTCTCCCGGGCGCAGGTGTCTGTTAGTGTCCCCGGGAGCCCGAGGGCATCCCCGCCCTCCTGGGTCCTGCTCCACCTCCCCGCGAGCCCCTCTCCGCCCGGGAAGGTCGGTGCAGCTCCTGCTCCTCCGGGACGGGGCTCTCCTGTCCTGGGGACACTCGCCCCGGCCTCAGCCCGGCTCCTCGCGGGCCCCTCCCCCTTGGAGGCCTTTTGTTTCTTTCTTTCTTTTTTCCCGTCTTCTCTTCATAGAAGCCGGAACTCTTCTCACTGTTGCATTCCAGCTGGTCTCTCTTTAAATCTCAGGCCGAATTCATAGATTTTCAGGATAATTTGAAGGTTTTCTAGGTAATTTGGTGGAGACAGGTGATTTGGAGACCCTACTCTTCCACCATCTTGCTTCCTCCCCAAGGGCAAGTAATCTTTAAGAATTCTACAGTAATATTGTTTTGAAAAACCCTCCTATTCCCTTAAAGAGATCTATGGCTACTTATCAAGGTAATTTCATACAGGGGAAAAACATGAGCTTTTCAGAATTTACTGAACACTGGATCTGAACTAGTATCAGTTCCCAGGGGTATAAAGTGCTATTGTGGTTCATCAGACAAAATGGGGGCTTACAGAATATGGTAGATCCTGTAGGTTGAGTCAGTCATATTTATTCTCACTATAATCTCATTATCTTCCTCTACTACTGAGACTAAGAAAAAAAATGAAATACTCAGTTCCCTAGTTTCCCTTGAATCCAAGAATAGTCAATGAGATGTACCTAGAAGTACATAAAAAGGGCCTCCTTTCCTAAATAAAAAAGCAGAACCTCTGGAGAAAATCACCAGTGGTATAAACTTCATTAATATTTGACCCTTCTATCCTCCAAACCTAAGTGTGTCAGCAATTCAGTTGATCCTCTTTCAGATCAATTTTTTTAGTTCTCACTGCTTCTACTATAGTTTAGATCTTTACTATCTAGAGTCTGGCTCTGGGCGGATCTCTACACTCCTTCCTATTGAAACTTGATATAATTTTATAATCTTTTTCAACACATTGCACAGGCTGATATTGTCATTAGACTGGAACATTTGATAAAATCCATTAGTCCCTTTGGGTCAGAGTTTTATTTTTTAAAGATTTATTTATTTATTCAGAGAGAGCGAGAGAGGGGCAGGGACAGGCAGAGGGAGAAGCAGGCTCCGTGCAGGAAGCCCGACATGGGATTCGATCCTAGGACCTTGGTGATCACGCTGAGCCAAGGTTAGATGCTCAACCACTGAGTCACCCAGGCATCCCCCACCAGATTATTCTATCTTCATTTTACATAATGTTGTCCCATTACATGTATTTTTAAAAAAAGATATTTATTTGTAGCACGTGCATGAGTGGGGGTTGGGGGGTGCAGAGAGGAGAGAGAATCTCAAGCAGGCTCCACATCTTGTTTGATCTTAGCACCCTGAGATGATGATGGAAGTCAAAACCAAGAGTTGGATGCTTAACCAACTGAGCTACCCAAGCACTTATATTACATGTATTTTTTAATTGACTACTTTGCTTAAATCTGTAAATCACTTTAATGCCTAAATTTAAGCCTATGTTTATCCATTGTTCTGCCCAGAGTTTAACTGTGAAGTGAGAATTTAGGTTCTCTTTTACAGTACATGCTATGACACCACAAATCAATAATATAGTGCTTAATTGATTTTGCCTGTTTGACATATTCAATCCTCTAACTAGCAATGAAGTAAGTAGCTTAACTTATCCTAGCACTAAAGATTTGTGCTTGTTTTTTTTTTTTTTTTCATTTGCTCTTGGGAATAAATTACCTTTGTAGAAAATTTGAGATTTACAAATGTTTTCGTATACATAATCCCATTTTAATTTTGGATCCCACAGTAACTCAGAACATACGTAACGTTTGGTAAGTAATAATAAAATTAGGTTCCAGTGACACCTAGGTGGTTCAGTGGTTGAGTGTCTGCCTTCGGCTCCAGGTGTCATCCCAGAGTCTCCTGTTGGGAGTCCCACATCGGGCTCCCCATGGGCAGCCTGCTTCTCCCTCTGCCTATGTCTCTGCCTCTCTTTCTCTGTGTCTGTCATGAATAAATAAAAATCTTAAAAATAAACAAACGAGGTTCCAAATCAATGCTTTCTAAATCAGTGTTAAGCTCTTTATAGTAACTTGCTTCCCTTTGTCATCTCCTTTCTAGTTATTTTCACTTCCCTTAGTACTAATATTCATTCTTTTTTTGCCATATTCTTTCTCACATTACCTTTTCTTCAGATTCTCTTCAGACTTTCACTTATTGTAATTTAAATTATATTACATAAGCAATACATGTTGCTCATTTCTGAAAAAATAGAAACTGCCTAATAGTAAACTAAAAAAATTAACTTCTTTACTCATAGTTTACTATAGTTTAACATGTTGTTAGAGGTATATAATTCCAGTTCTATTTTCTGTGTGCATATATGTTAGAGAAACTGTATTTATTTTGAGGTCAGGCTTTTTTTTTTTTTTTGACACACTATGGATATTGTCCTGTGATTATTTAACATTTTCAACGACTATATGATATAGATTCCACTGGTTATTTATGCCATTTAAATTTTTTTAGTTTTTAGTTGCACTGATGATGGGGATAAACTTTTTTATTATTATTGCTTGTACAAAGAATTCCTTCATTCCAATTTATTCAGTCTTTCGGCTCCTTTAGTTCTTTCAATCAGTGATCAGTCCCCCAAATTCTTTGTTGACTTCTGGATTGATAACAATTCTTGATAACAGAGTGCTAGATTTCTGAGTGTTCAATATCAATAAGTTACTAAAATAGAGGAAATCTTTAAGGCTTGGGACTCTGTTACACAATGAGTATTTTCTATGTAAAGTCCTCATATTAGTAGTAGTGATTATATTTATTGTATTTTTATTTTTAAGATTTTATTGATTTTTTTTTTTTTGAGAGAGAGAAAGATTGTGCACGTATGAGCAGGGGGGAGGGGCTGAGGGAGAGGAAAAAGGAGACTTCCTGCTGAGCAGGGAAGCCCAACACAGGGCTCAATCCCAGGACCCTGCTATCATGACCTGAGAAGAAGGCCTACCTGACTGAGCCACCCAGGCGCCCCTTTACTGTACTTTTTCAATGGAAAATTCGTAGTATACATATTTTTTGTAAAAGGGATAATTAAGCTTATACATAAAGTAATGGTCTTTTGCCTTTGAAATTTAAAATTTACCTTCAATATATCCAACAATCAATCAATGCGAATTTAGTAGGCACATTTACAATGACACAAGGACAATGGTCAAAATTAACAATACTTGGAATCTGTGACTATTGTTTCAATGGTGTATACCACTGAGAGCTAAAGCAAAATTTAATGATGATTTCAGATTTACAACTGACATCAAGAGTCTAAACCAGGTGCTGACAAACTATGCCAGAGATCTATTTTTGTTTGATTTGAACTAAGAATGTTTTTTACATTTTTAAAGGGCTTTAAAAAAAATAAAAACAAAAAACAAAAAAAATATATTACAATCTCCTTGCCAAAAATATTTACTTTTTGGTCCTTTACAGAAGGTTTGTCAACTTCAGACCTAAACTATAGAAACATAAAATACACTTAGAAGAAAAGATAAAGCATTTTTAAAAAGCATATATGTAACTATGAATATATATATAACAATACCTACAAACAGAAAAGGTAACCAAGTCTTTACTTTCCATGGTAACCAAGTCTTTACTTTCCATTCAGCTTAGCTTCGAATTGTTGTAAAACCCCTTTTATTCCCTCAGCAGTCATGGAGTAATACAAAGAATCACAATTTAAAAGGCAGCCAAATACATTAGAAAACCAGTCAATGACATAAGAAGTAAAAAAGAACAAGGATAGTTCACAATTGTAATAAAGTGATCACCGAGTAATCTACGACAGAAGCACAGAATTTTAGAACAAGAGAGAACCTTAAAAATCACCTAATCCAGCCCTCACATTTTAGAAATGAGAAAACTGGACCTAGACCTGGCAAGTGACTTGACCAAGGTCACACGGATCATTTCCTCTAAAGCTGGAATTATAACCCAGGTCTATTGTTAGGTCAATAGAAATAGGTCAGTATTATTATCAATTATACCAAGTGAAAGTAATAAGTCAATATTAAAATATATATTTTTTAATTTTAACATATCTGGAAGGTGGAAAAATAGGACACCTCTCACACATCTACAGAAATAAATCCTTTTATTTTTATAACATCCTTTTCTTTTTCAGATGCATACAGTACTTATAGCCCAAGAATTCTGAGAAAAGCTATAGAAGACCTGGCACTATTTTTGAGAATTACACAACTGGGCAGCAAAATAACACCTTTATAAATGTTGGGACATATAGAAATAAAATTTAGTGTTTGCACACAAAAATAGGGAAGTTACATTCAACACGTTTTCTTTAACGTGCATTTAAAATGTTTTAAGTGTTTTCTAAAACTTTGGTCATCATGCTTCATTATAACTTGTTAAATTTCACAATTATGTAGATGATTTAACCCAAATGGTAAGCAAATATATCACATTAACACAGCAGCAAAAGCAAGCTAATACTGCACAATCATATTAGCGAACTGATTTTAGAAATACATGTTTTTCACAAATAGCACACAAAAGTTAGTTTGTATTAACATAGTTCAATGACTTTTCTTTCACTTCATTAAATAAGGCTGAGTAATGAGACATAGCAGAACATGATTACATAATAAAAAGTATATTTTTAATTACAAATCTAATTGTACATACGGGGCAATGAATTGTGATTTCTATAGAATAGTGCAAATGAGCAGGACTTTCCTCAAAAATAATATAATTGGATTCATTCTATGTGCCTCAGATTTCATGAATATTAGGGTTATATTAATTACTTTAGGTTTTTACGTGATGGGTGCAAATGGTAGGGTTGATAGAAGGCAGATGTGTACTCACTGGCTGCAAATACAAATAACCATTGCCTTAATTTACTAGATGAAGTGCAGGCACTGAAAATGTAACTTTAAAAAAGTTCCATTTGTCATTATGTAAACAATTTTCTTCATATTATATTTCAAAGATGCATAATTCATTTCATACCGTCATATCAAGCAATTCTTCTAAACTCTTTTTGATATGTGGTGGTTGAGATGCAGCCTGATTTAATAGATTCTGGCCCATTTGTGCAAAAAGTGCTTTTGATAATTTAGCTGTGGCTGTTCGTATATTTCCTCCAGCTCCAGGCAAAGAGCCACTATTTGTCATGTTCCCTAAGAGATGCCATAAAACAACCAACACTTTCTGTTCGGTGGCATGGGGCTTCCTTTGATAAAGTTCCATAACAATATCTGAAATGTAAAAATAAATAGTGATGTTTAAAAAAAATTCAAGTTTTGTTAATTAAAAAGGATACAAAATATACTAAACTTCTTCTCTATACCATTTGTTCTAAAATGTCAGGCATTTTAAAGAAAAGTAAGGTCAGAAACTTTCCTTCTAAAAATTGGTATCTTTAAATATTAGAATTTCATATATGTCAACTTAATTCAGGCAAAAGTAGTAAGGACAGGAATTAGATCCAAAACTCATCTCATGTAGTTACATAAAATAAAAACATATATATATATTTTTAACTCACTGATCTTTTATAAAACACATCATTTGAAATAGTTTTCTAAGAGCACTAAACTGATTTTAATGTCTTTTTATTTTTCCTGTATTATTTCTACTGACAAGAAGACGAAATAAATACTGGAAAAAAAAGGTTAAAAACTTTTATAAAAGTTTTTTTTTGTTAAGTCTTAAAAGTTTCTCATATGGATCATTATGCAATTTATTTCTACACTGTGAGTAATGATACTGAATTTGGTAGTTATCCCAAAATTAAATTGAAATGCCTATCAGCTTATCCTTAGTTAATAAAATTTCTTTAGAAATAGCAATTAAAAAATACTTACCAGCAAGCTTTTCAGTCATATCCTGTTTTGCTTTTCCATTTAAAAACTGAGCTTTTGTGCAAAATGGCTGTAGAAGCAAGTAATTGTCTAAAAAAAAAAGAATACAGATATATAAAGAATTATGAGATCTTAGTTTCCATTACATAGCACTGAAAGGAAAATATATTCATGCAAAGATTTTAAATTTATGCAATCGCTACCTAATATCATCTATAAAACCTTAATAAAATAATATAGCAAATATATAAAAATATCTCACAGAGTATTAAAAGAGATATCATATGGTATAAAAAAGCAAAAGAATTGCCCATCTTCCAGGCATCTTATTCCAAAAAATATTACATAGGTTTATCAAAAACAAACAAAAAGGGCAGCCCCGGTGGCGCAGCGGTTTAGCGCCGCCTGCAGCCCACGGTGTGATCCTGGAGACCCGGGATCAAGTCCCACATCAGGCTCCTTGCATGGAGCCTGCTTCTCCCTCTGCCTCTCTCTCTCTCTCTCTCTCTCTCTGTGTTTCTCATGAATAAATAAACAAATAAATCTTTAAAAACAAACAAAAAAAAGCCCCCAAAAAACAGAAAAAAAGGGTTTTCTGGGAGTAGTTTTTATCTTTACTGATTTTTTCAAAGTTTTGATTTTGTAATAATCATAGATTCACAGGAAATTGCAAAGATAGTACAAAAAAGGTCCTGTGTATCTTTCACCAAAGGTTACATCTTATATGGTTATAGTACACATCAAACAAGGAATCTGACATCAATACAATACATGTACAAAGTTCTAAGCTGCATCATTCACCTTCTTTATTAATTTTTTTTTTTTTTTAGAGTAAGGTCTACACACAATGTGGGGCTTGAACTCATGACCCTGAGATCAAAAGTCACATGCTCTAACAAATGAGCCAGCTAGATGCCCCTACATGTGTATGGTTCTGTCATTTTATCACATGTGTAGATTTGTGTAATGATCACTGCAATTAACATACAGAACTATTCTATCCCATAAAGATCTCTCTAGTGTTCTCTTTATTGTCATATCCAATCCCTGCTTCCACCCCTAAACCCTGATAGCCACTAATCTGAGATAATATTTTGAGATGGAATCCTACGCATGTGACCTTTTGGGACTGTCTTTTTTCACTGAGTATAATGCCCTTTAGATTCATCCAAATTGTTGTGTGAATCCATCATACTACTTTATTATTTAAATACTTTTCTATGGTGTGGATGCATCACAAATTTTTTCACTATTAACCCACTGAATTACATTTAAGTTGTCTGCTATTTTTGGCTATTGCAAATAAAGCTGTTATGAATAGTGTATAGATTTTTGGATGAAAGTGAGTTTTCATTTCTCTGGAATAAATGCCTAAGGATGCAACTGATGGGTTATATGATAAGTGTAGTTTAGCTTTTCTATGAAATTGCCAAACTCTTTTCTAGAGTGGCTACACCATTTTATTTACATTCTCACTAGCAATGTAGCAGATATTTAGTTTCTCTGAAATCTTGTTAGCATTTGGTGTTATCCCGCTTTTTAATTTTAGCTGTCCTAATACTGTTATAAACTGAATGTCTGTGTCCTCCAAAATCCATATGTTGAAACCCAATCCCCAATGTTACGGTATTTGGAGGTGAGAGGCCTTTGGGAGGTGATTAGGTAATGAAGGTGGAACCCTCATGAATGGGATTGGTGCTCTTATTAAAGATGCCCCAGAAAGCTTCCATGTCCCTTCCATCGTGTGAAGACAAAAACAGAAGATGGGGCCATCTAGGAACCAGGAAGTAGGCCCTCACCAGACACTAAAACCATTGGCATCTTGACCTCAAACTTTCCTGCCTCAGAACTGTGAGAAGTAAATGTTTGTTTTCACACCATCCAGTCTGTAGTAGTTTGTTATAGCAGTCAGCAGACTAACATACTTGTGTAGTGATCATGATCTTAACTTGCATTTTATATTTCCCTAATGACTCAGGATGTTGAACAGCTTTTCATGTATCTATTCACCACCCATATATTCTCTTCAGTGAAATGTTTCTTCATGTCCTTTGTCCATTTTCTAACTGGATTGTTTGTTTTAATGTTCCATTTTGAGAGTTTTTTATATACTATGAGTTCTTCCCAGATATGTGGTATGCAAATACTTTCTTCCAATCAGTAGTTTGTCTCTTTATGTACTTACTAGGGTCTTTTGCAGAGCAAACATTTTTAATTTTGCTGAGGTCTAATTTGTCACCTTTTATGGATCATGCTTTTACTGTCATCCATCATGTGTCATGCTAACAACTCTTCACCAAGCCCTCAGGTCCTAAGGATTTCTGCCTATGTTATCCTTAAAAGTTCTACAGTTAAGTTTTACATTTAAATCTGATCCATTTAAAGTGAATTTTGCATCAGATGTGAGACTGAGGTAGACAAAAGGAACTAAAAAGTCAAAAACAAGGGGAGATAAAGTCAATTTAATAGTAAAGCATTTTATCTCTAAAAATAATTTAAAATACTACTGAGACTATTACAACATTAAATGACAAAATATTGACTATCTATGATTTCAACATTATAAAAAAATATCACATGTAAAATCAGAAAATACAAAATTCAAAATAATTTGAGTGCCAAAGTAAAGATTTCTTACCTACATGCTGACTCAGTGCCTGAATAACATTTGTGGCAGCAGCATAGATGCCTGGATTCTTAGAATTCAGATTGTTATCTACTATTGCTGGAATTAGCATGTTGATTATAGGAGATAAGTTATCTCTAAGCAAAGGAATCATTTTGTGCATTGTTTCTAGAGCCACCAGATTTACTTTACTATTGGAATCATGAAGTCGAGATTTAAAAGCATCAAAGATCTGAAAGTAAATTGGTAAATTAAAGTGAAGTAATGTTTATAATCATTTAAATTCTTTTTGGCATTCTTTAGTATTTATCCTGTTAATATACTGTTAAAAACATACACACAACATTTTATTTAACCTGAACTTAGATAATAGGAATTTTATAAAATAAAAAAATATATAAATATGTACATTTTAATATAATTTTACATACAAAATTAATAATATATAACAAATATAAAAGTTTGGATGCTAAATTTAAGTCTCAAAACTACTTATAGGAAAGAGACAAGTCTTCAAAAATCACCCAAAAAGACATACTAATAAATTAAGGTTGAGAAATTTGGCTTAGTAGGAAGATGACTGGCTTACTGTAAATGTGACAAAAATGCTATTTTTTGGAAGGTACAAAGTTAGCCAACTCTAAGAACTCAAGAAAAGTTTCTATTTTTATCCCTATTCATAACAAAATTAGACATGTAAGTTTTACCACAGAGAGCTGATTTAGTTTCAGTTTAAGTGAGTGTCTTATGAGAATTTTATATGCAATTTCAGAGTTAAATTTTTATTATTACCTATTAATACCTGACTACTTTATTTTTTTTTTAAGATTTTATTTATTTATTCATGAGAGACACAGAGGGAGAGAGAGAGAGAGGCAGAGACACAAGGCAGAGGGAGAAGCAGGCTCCATGCAGAGAGTCTGACGTGGGACCCAATCCCGAGTCTCTCCAGGATCATACCCTGGGCTGAAGGCGGCGCTAAACCACTGAGCCACCTGGGCTGCCCTTAATACCTGATTACTTTAACAATTATTCTTTGCTCTTTAGAATTCTTAACTTTCATAAGCTTAAGGTATCTTAAGGGAATGGTAAGCAAATATTTATAAGCTTAAGGTATATTAAGGGAATGGTAAGCAAATATTTAGTCACATCAAGTGAGTGAAGAGCTAATCTGTGAGGCTAAGATATATACATATACATCTTTCACATAATATATATAAATAAAATTTTTCATGGTACAAATAGGCTTCCCAAAAGATTTATATTTACTCAACAGATATCAGAATATGTAACTTTCTGGTGCCCATGGCATGATAATATGGTATTTTTCTTCTGAAAATTAAGACACAGCACTACTGGAATTAGTAGTAATGGGGGATGCCTGGGTAGCTCAGTGGTTGAGCATCTACCTTCTCAGGGCGTGATCCTGGGGTTCTGGAATGGAGTCCCACATTGGGCTCCCTGTGAGAAGTCTGCTTCTCCCTCTATGTCTCTGCCTCTCTCATGAATAAATAAATAAAATCTTTAAAAAAAAAAAAAAGAGTAGTTATGGTACTTTGGCCAAGTTTAATGAACATAAATACAAATTTAAAATGGAATTTAGTTAATAAATTACTAATGGAACTAACTGAACTAACTCTGAAGAAGCATAAATCATCTACACTCATTTATTACTACCCCTTTTCTATTTCTTGGTATCTTCCTAAAGGGTTGGTATATAATGTATACAAGATTTCTAATCTTGGGACGCCTGGGTGGTTCAGTGGTTGCGCGTCTGCCTTCAGCTCAGGCCGTGATCCTCGGGTCCCGCATTGGGCTTCCTGAATGGAGGCTACTTCTTCCTTTGCCTGTGTCTCTGCCTCTCTCTGTTTCTCTCTCTGTGGCTCTCAGGCATAAATAAATAAAATCTTAAAAACAAACAACCCTCCCCCCCATGATTTCTAATCTACACATAAAAACTTTAATATCTATTCTTAAATAATATGAGAGCTCTTAAATGCCCTGGTTCTTAAAATATTTATTGATTCACTCAACATATAGTCACTGAATGTCAGGTCCCAAGAGCTCTGAGAATACAGAGCTTTCAAGAAGTTACCACCTAGTGGGAGAATTTAGATAAATAAGCAGCTATTTTCTTATTTTTCCCCAATTACTTTGAATTGGTCTAGAATGTTTTTAATACAGCAAAACCTAAGCAATCCATTCTTCTCACTAAGTTTAACATTTTAAAATAATATATGTAAGGTACTAAGATTTAGGGCAATTTTTTATACAAATGAGCTGTTAGCCACATATTGAGAATGAAAATTAATTTTTATAGTTCATTACCTTCACAATGTTTCCAACAACAAGCTCTTGATTGTTTTCAGTATCTGATAAAAGCTGCTTAATCCCATTAATACGATCACGGAAGTCTTTTGCATTTAATAAACTGGTTATGACTTTAATATATTCAGCACTTTCTAAGGAATTGCGGGGAACTGATTTTCTGGTGATGTCACGGACTTCAGTTACTTCTCTAAAGTCAAAGAAAGGTAAATTTAATTTCATTATTAAATTCCAATAAGAAATATAAACATAATGAACAGTTCTTAATACACATTTATTTTTCAATAATTCACAAAGTGATCTAACCGTTAGCCAAATAGCTGTGTTGGTGGCCCCTAAAATCTCCTGAGTTTCGTGATTTACTAGAAGGACTCATAGGATTCAGCACGTAGTTCTTACTCACAGCTAAGATTTATTACAACAGAAGGATACAAAGCAAAATCAGGAAGGGGAAAAAGTGCAAGGGTCAAAGTCTGGCTAAAACTAGATATAAGCTTCCAGGGGTCCTTTCCCAGTGGAGTCATACAGAACAAACTTAATTACTCCAGCAGCAACCCATGACAACACATGGGAAATGTTGTCTACCAATGAACCTTATTAGAGACTCACTGCTCAGGGTTTTTACTGGGCGTTGGTCATGGTTGGTCCTCTGCCTAGGATATACTGAAATTTCAGGCTCCCAGAAGCAAAGCTGGTCTTCCAGCATAAAACATATTGTTTACTCAAATTATTGTGGTACAGTAAACTACTCTTACTAGTTAAAGAACAGTGGCAATCCTCCTTAAATCCTAGTTCCTGGATGCCAACCAAGGGCTAACATTGTAAGTAGGACTTTCTAAAAATAGTAGTCTCAGGCTTGCTATGTTAACTCAAAATATCCATTTGATTTTGCATGAGAAAACTAGAATCTTGACACTAGCAGGATTTGCTATTCCAATGACTTACTATTACTAGTATATGTTTTTTATTGCTATAAAGGGGTGACTCAATACAGCAGAGGAATGATACCTTTGAAACTAAAGTGTCACGCAAATTGACAGATCTTAAAGACAATGGTAAGAATTGCCAGTTACCATTTTTCTGACTACTATTATTAAAAATGGCACTAAAGTTGTCTTAAGAGCAGTGATTAACGAATGATGCAGTATCATCCTAAAAGTAGGCACAGGATGGTGATCTAGAATGCAGATCTTATATGTATTTACTCATTATTTTTAATTTCCTTAAATAAATTGATCCAGGGATGCCTGGGTGGTTCAGCAGTTGAGCGTCTGCCTTCAGCTCAGGGCATAGTCCCAGAGTTCTGGGATCAAGTCCCACATTGGGCTCCCTGTGAGGAGCCTGCTTCTCCCTCTGTCTATGTCTCTGCCTTCTCTCTGTGTCTCTCATAAATAGATAAATAAAATCTTTTAAAAAATGATGTGAGATTAATTTGTGAAATGATTAATTCTATACAATGATAAAAATAGAGGATTAAATTAATATTTAAACTGAGAAGTATGATACATAAAAGGTAAATAAATTAAAAGAGTAAAACAAGAACACCTCAAGAAGCCTTTTAATTACTGAAACTTGTGTTCAAAGATGTCCTTTTGATATTTTAAAACAAAATGGACTTGATAGTAAAATAACAGTGATTATATCTTAGAGGGAAAAGATACAGTAAGAGCGAAATGGAGGCAGGTACTCACTAGGTATTAATATCAATAAAATTTATTAAAAGAGAGTATGCATTAAAAATGATCATGGAGCACAGATGCAAAAAACACCAAAATATTAACTGAATCAGCAATACATTAAAAGGATCATACAGAATGACCAAGGGGTATTTATTCCAGGGATGCAAGAATGGTTCAACATCTCCAAGTCAATTAATGTGATCCATCATATTAGCAAAATGAAGGATGAAAATCATATGATCATCTCAACAGATGCAGATAAAGCATTTGACAAAATTCAATAGCCATCAACAAACTGGATACAGATGGAACATACCTGAACATAATAAAGACAAGTATGACAAGCCCAGAGCTAACATCATACTCAACGATGAAAAGCTGAAAGCCTTTTCTCTGATAACAGGAATAAGATAAGGATACCCACTCTCTACACTCTTATTCAACACAATACAGGATGTCTTAACTAGAGTAATTATGCAGGGAAAAAAAAATAGAAGTCTCCAAATTGGAAAGAAAGAGGTAAAATTGACTCTATACACAGATGACATGATATTATGCAGTCGACCCTTAAACAACATGGATTTGCACTATGCAGGTCCACTTACATGTGGATTTTTTACAGTAGAGTGCTGTAAATACATTTTTTCTTCCTTATGATTTTTATTAACATTTTCTTTTCTCTAGCTTACTTTACTATAAGGGTATAGTATATAAAATATTCAAAACGTGTTAATCAACTGTTTATTGTTTATCAAGTAAAGGCTTCTGGTCAACAGTAGGCTATTAGTAGTTAATTTGGGGGGAAGTCAAAAATTATATGTGGATTTTCAACAGCATGATGGTTGATGCCCTTAACCCCTGCATTGTCCAAGAGTCAACCATATATAGAAAACCCCAAAGACTCTACCAAATAAACTAAGAAACCAGTCAATCAATTCAGAAAGTTTCAGGATACAAAATCAATATACAAAAATCAGTGGCATTTCTACATACTAACAACAAACTTCTGAAAAACATATTAAGAAACAACTGCATTTTTTTCTTAATATGTTTTTCAGAAGTTTGTTGTTAGTATGTAGAAATGCCACTGATTTTTGTATATTGATTTTGTATCCTGAAACTTTCTGAATAGGACAAACATTATATGTTCTCATTCATTTGGGGAATATAAATAATAGTGAAAGGGAATATAAGGGAAGAGAGAAGAAATGTGTGGGAAATATCAGAAAGGGAGACAGAACGTAAAGACTGCTAACTCTGGGAAACGAACTAGGGGTGGTAGAAGGGGAGGAGGGCGGGGGGTGGGAGTGAATGGGTGACGGGCACTGGGGGTTATTCTGTATGTTAGTAAATTGAACACCAATAAAAAATAAATTAAAAAAAAAAAAAAAGAAAAGAAACAACTGCATTTAAAATCCATAAAAAAGAGGGATCCCTGGATGGCTCAGCGGTTTAGCGCCTGCCTTTGGCCCAGGGCACGATCCTGGAGTCCCAGGATTGAGTCCCACGTCGGGCTCCTAGCATGGAGCCTGCTTCTCCCTCTGCCTGTGTCTCTGCCTCTCTCTCTCTACGTCTATCATGAATAAATAAATAAAATCTTTAAATGTTTAAAAATAAATAAATAAAATCCATCAAAAAGAGATGCATGGATGGCTCAGTGGTTGAGTATCTGCCTTCTGCTCAGGGCTTGATCCTGGAGCCCCAGGATTAAGTCCCATATCAAGCTCCCTGCATGGAGCCTGCTTCTCCCTCTGCCTATGTCTCTGCTTCTTTCTTTCTCTGTGTCTCTCATGAATAAATAAATCAAATCTTTAAAAAAATAAATAAATATAATGTAAGAATCTTACAGCAGTATACTCCTCTTTCATCTTTTAAGCTATTTTTAGAATATTTTATTTACTTATTTTAGAGAGTGTGAGCATGGGGAGGAGCAGAGGGAGAGAGACAAGCAGACTCCGCACTGAGAGTGGAGCCCAATGCAGGGCTTGATCTCAACCCTGAGATCATGATCTGTGCCAAAATAAAGAACCAGATACTTAAACAACTGAGACACCCAGGCATCCCCTTAAGATAATTTTGTCATGTATTTTACTTCTTATATGTATTATAATCCCCACAATATGTTATTGTTTAATGGCTTTTAAAAAAATATTCTATTTATTTATTTATTTATTTATTTATTTATTTATTTATTTGGGAGAGAGAGAATGCATGTAAGTTGGGGGGAGAGGCAGAGGATATTCTAAGGAGACTTTGTGCTGAGCACAGAGCCTGACACGGGGCTCAATCTCACAACCCTGAGATCATGACCTGAGCCAAAATCATGATGGTCAACCAACGGAGCCACCCAGGCACCCCATAATGATTTTTAATAGGCATATAAGGTATATAACATAATGATTGGATTTATTTATATATTGCAAAATGATTACCACAGTAGTTAATATCCATCACCTCACAGAGTTATAATTTTTCTTATAATGAGAACTTTAAAGTTTTACACTCTTAGCAACTTTCAAATATACACTACTGTATTATCAACTATAGTTACCATGTTGTAAATTACATACCCAGAACTTATTTATTTTATAACTGTAAATTTGTACCTTCTGACTACCTTCATGCATTTGCCCACCTCTAGCCCCCTGGCTCAGGCAACCACCAGTCCGTTCTCTGTACCTTTGAGTTTGTTTTCTTTAGATTCTACATAAAAGTGAGATTAGAGTTTTTGTCTTTGTCTCACTTATTTCATTCAAGGTCCATTCGTATTGTCACAGATGGCATATTATTATTCTTTTAGTGACTGAAAAATATTCTATCATGTATATATACACATTCATCTGTCATGGGCACTTAGGTTATTTACATGTCTCAGGTATTATAAATAATGCTGCTAGAAACATGGGGATTTGAATGTAAGACCATAAAACTTGTAGAATAAAACATAGGTGGTAAGCTCATTGACAATGGTCTCAGAAATAATCTTTTGGATATGACAACAAAAGCAAAAATAAAAAGTGGGATCATATTCTTCTGCACAGAAGAATCCATCAACAAAATGACGAGATAACCTACAGAATGAGAGGAAACATTTCCATATCATATACCTGGAAAGTGAAAGAGGTTAATACCCAAAATATATAAAGACCTGATACAACTTAATAGCAAAGCAAACAAACCAACCAGAAAACAAAAAAAACCTACAAAAAAGCCGAAACGGGGACGCCTGGGTGTCTCAGTGGTTGAGCGTCTGCCTTCAGCTCAGGGTGTGATCCTGGAGTCCCGGGACTGGGTCCCATATCAGGCGTCCCACTTACATTATATTTAAACTGATTTAATATTATTTGAAAGTAGACTATGAGAAGGTAAAGATGTATATAAAGTATGTTTATTACATAGCCCAAAACAATCACTTAAAAAACAGAAACGGAAACAATGAGATACATAGAATACGACAAAAAACAATCACACACACACACACACACACACACACACACACACACCCCTCAATCAATCAATTCAAAAGAAGGCAGCACAAGAGACTCATTTTAGACATAAAGACACCTGCAGATTGAACGTGAGGGGACAAACATTTATCATGCAATTGGACATCAAAAGAAAGCCCGAGTAGCAATATTTAGACAAACTAGATTTTAAACTGAAGATTGTGACAAGAGATGAAGAAGGCATTATTTCATAATAAAGGGGTCTATCCAACTAGAGCTAACAATTGTAAATATTTATGCCCCCAACTTGGGAAGATGCAAACATACAAAACAATTCATAACAAAGATAAAGGAATGCATTGATAAGAATACAATAATTGTAGGGGGCTTTAATATCCCACTTGTAGCAATGAACAGATCACCTAAACAAAAAATAAACAAGGAAACAATGGTTTTGAATGACAGACTGGACCAGAAGGACTTAACAGAAACATTTAGAACATTTCAATCCTAAAGCAGCAGAATATATATTCTTTTCAAGTGCACACAGGGCATTCTCCAGAACATACTAGGTCATAAATGAGGCCCAAACAAGAACAAAAAGACTTAAGATTATACCATGCATATTTTCCTACCACAATGCTAGGAAACTTGAGGTCAGGGACGCCTGGGTGGCTCAGTGGTTAACCATCCACCTTTGGCTCAGCATCTGATCCTGGAGTCCCAGGATCGAGTCCCATGTCAGGTTCCCTGCATGGAGCCTGCTCCTCCCTCTGCCTATGTCTCTGCCTCTCTCTCTTTCTCTGTATGTCTCTCATGAATAAATAAAATCTTAAAAAAAAAAAAAAACAACCTGAGGTCAATAACAAGAAAAAAATTGGAAAGACTAAAATACATGGAGGTTAAACCACATGCTACTAAACAAAGAATGGGTCACAAGGAAATCAAAGAAGAAATTAAAAAAAAAATACATGGCAACATATAAAAATGAAAACATGAAGGTTCAAAACCTTTGGGATACAGCAAAGGGGGTTCTAAGAGGGCAGCCTGGGTGGATTAGCAGTTTAGTGCTGCCTTCAGCCCAGGGAGTGATCCTGGAGACCCAGGATCGAGTCCCACATCGGGCTCCCTGCATGAAGCCTGCTTCTCCCTCTGCCTGTGTCTCTGCCTCTCTCTCTCTCTCTCTTTCTGTGTGTGTGTGTGTGTGTGTGTGTCTCTCTCATGAAAAAATAAATAAAATCTTAAAAAAGGGGGGGCCCTAAGAGTGAGGTATATAACAATACAGGCCTACTTCAAGAAGCAAGAAATATCTCAAATAAACAACCTAACCTTAAATCTAAAGGAGCTATAGAAAGAACAACAAAGCCTAAAACTAGCAGAAGGCAAATAATAAACATCAGAGCAGAAACAATAAGAGAAACTAAAAAAAGAGTTTCTAAAATAAAACTAAAAACACATCAATGAAAGCAGCAGTGGTTCTTGTAAAAAAACTAATACAATTGATAAACCCCTAGTCAGAATTAATAAAAAGAAAAGAGAAAAGACGCAAATAAATAAAACCATGAATGAAAGAGGAACGATCACAACCAACAGAGAAGAAATACAATTATAAGAGAATATTATAAGCAATTATATGCCAACAAATTAGGCAATCTGGAAGACATGGATGCATTCCTAGAAACATGTAAACTACCAAAACTGAAATGAGAAGAAACAGAAAATTTGAAGAAACCCATAACCAGCAAAGAAATTGAATCAGTTATCAAAAATCTCCCAAGATATAAAAGTTAGGACCAGGTGGCTTCACAAGGGAATTCTATAAAACATTAACAAAGAGTTAATACCTATTCTTCTCAAAAGCTTCCAAATTCATTCTATGAAGCCAGCAATATCCAGATTCTAAAACCAGACAAAGACTGCACTAAAAAAGAGAACTACAGGTCAATATTCTGATGAACGTGAATGCAAAAGTTTCAATTTGCTGGTATTTTGTTGAGAATTAACAGTACATTAAAAGAATCATTCACTGTGATCAAGTGGGATTTATTTCTGGGCTGCAGTGGTGGTTCAATATTCACAAATCAGTCAACATGATACACCACATTAATAAAAGAAAAGAATCACATGATCCTTTCAATAGATGCAGAAAAGTGATTTGACCAAGTATAGCAACCATTTATGATAAAAACTCTCAAGAAAGTAGGTTTGGAGGGAACATACCTCAACATAATAAAGGCCATAATGAAAAATCCAAAGCTAAAATCATCCTCAATGGGGAAGAATTCAGAACTTTTCTTCTGCGGTCTGGAACAAGACAGGGATGTTCACTCTCACTTAAATAACATAGTACTGGAAGTCTTAGCCTCAGCAAGCAGAAAATAAAAAGAAATAAAAGGCATCTGAATAGGCAAGGAAGAAGTCACACTTTCACTATTTGCAGATGACATGATACTTCAAAAATCTATCAAGAAGTTGCCAACTGACAGATTAATGAATGACAGGATACAAAAATCAATGTACAGAAATATGTTGCATTTCTATACACCCATAATGAAGCAGCAGAAAGAGAAATTAAGAAAACAATCCCATTTACAATTATATCCAAAACTATAAGATAGTTAGGAATAAATCTAACCAAAGAGGTAAAAGATCTGTACTCTAAAAACTATAACACATTTGAGCAAGAAATTAAAGATGACACAAAGAAAAATATTCCATGCTCATGGGCTAGAAGAGCAAAGATTAATAAAATTATCTTTTTGGTTATCACCCAAAGCAATGTACACATTTAATGCAAATGCTACCAAAATACCAACAGCATTTTTCACGGAGCTAGATCAAACAACCCTTTAATTTGTATGGAACCACCGAAGATCCTGAATAGTCAAAGCAACCTTGAAAAAAGCAAAGCAAAGCTGGAGGCATCATGATTCCAGACTTTAAGTTATATTACAAAGCTGTAGTGATCAAGACAGTATGGTACTGGCACAAAAGTCAAAACACAGATCAACAGAACAGAATAGAAAACCCAGAACTGGGAACACCTGGGTGGCTCAGTGGCTGATCCCAGATTCCTGGGATCGAGTTCCACATCAGGCTTTTTGCATGGAACCTGCTTCTCCCTCTGCCTATGTCTCTGCTTCTCTCTCTGTATCTCTCATGAATAAATAAATGAAATTAAAAAAAAAAAAAAAAAAGAAAACCCAGAATTGACCCCACAACTATATGGTCAACTAATCTTTGACAAAGCCGGAAAGAATATTCCATGGAAAAAAGATGTTCTTTTCAATAACTGGTGTTGGGAAAACTGGGCAGCAACATGCAAAAGAATGAAACTGGACCACTTTCTTACCCCATACAAAAACATAAACTCAAAATGGAGGAAAGACCTAAATATGAGACAGGAAACCATCAAAATCCTAGAGGAGAACACAGGAAGTAACCTTTTTGACATTGGCTGTAGCAACTTCTTATTAGATATGTCTCCTAAGGCAAGGGAAACAAAAGCAAAAAAAAGCTATTGGGACTTTATAAAAAAAAATCAACAAAACTAAAGGCATTCTATGGAATGGGAGAGGATATTTGTAAATAAATGACATACCATATATGTCACATGATAAATGTACAGACACATGAAAAGATCACTCATCATCAGGGAAATATAAATCAAAACTACAATGAGATATCACTTAGCACTAGTCAGAATGGCTAAAATGAACAACACTGGTTGGTGGCACCATAGGTGATTGGTTAAATTGGTTAAATTCTTCTTTTAATGTTTGGATTTTCTAAAGTTGGATTTTCTAAATTTTTTTCACTAGTCATAATTATGTACTACTTTTATAATCAAAGGGAAAAAGTAAAGGCTATAAATTAAAATCAAATTAATCAGAATTATCCAACACAGGTCTAATATTGACAAGTTCAACAGCACAAAAGCTTTAATAATGGTTAGTGCATATAAAAGCCAGTTGCTGTGAGAATATAATTGCTTTATTAAATATAATTACCTCACACTTTCTAAGTCCTTACCATCTTTTAAAACTCCATTAAGTTTTGACAAAACCCCTGGGATTGTTCATAAAAACATCCAAATGAGACTACTATCACTGGGGAGTAATTTTTCTAATGATGTGGAATATCAAATGACCCTACCTTTCAGCTGAATTAAAAGCATCTCTAGAAATAGATGATGACCTTGTATTTCCAACAGTGCCAGTATGAGATCGTCTTCCTTTCGCTGAAGGAGTATCTAGTGGTATCTCTCCCAAGCCCTTTAAAAGTAATATAAAGAAAGGCAGTGTAATAAAACTCTTAAAACTAGTAAAGTGAAATAATTTATACTATGTAATTTTCATAGAAGACATTATTGATCTTTTTATAAATGAATACATTTTAATAATCAGCTATGCTTATGCTTTAATGGGTATCAATATATAAAATAAAAAAACACATAAAATACCTTCTAATTAGTAAATAAAACAAATATGTGATCAACTAATAGGAAAGATATTGGCTGGGTAAAATTTTAAAATTTTAAAAATTAATATGCTATATTTTATAACTATTCTTCTTAAACCTCTCTATCTCATAAAAATAAAAAAATTCAGGTTAAAGAAATGATGTATCTAACGTTGTATAGTTGGCTAATTCTCAAATCCAAGTCTTGATTCAAACCCAAGTCTTGTAACTCCAATAAAGCACATTTATATTCTACTAAATATCAAACTTCTATTCAATAAACAGTGACACTATGAATGTGGATTGCAAGTTGTTCACTTGCAGTTGTTGAAATGCTACTGTAGCTATATTCTGAATGGTTAATAGAGAAATAATCAAAGAAGTTATTACTTCTACCTTTAGCTTCCTGGTACTTGCTTTTAAAGATGTTTACAAAATAAACTTTTTCCACATACCTTTTGCCGTAAGCTTTTAACAGATTCCTTAATATATGGCAAATCTTTGGATGGAACATATTTTTCAAGCATTTTATCAAAGTTTGGATGACACATCATAAGGAAAAGCATCTTCCGACCATAGTACCTATGGATATTTGAGAAATACGCAAATAATTTCATATATCTTAAGCTCAATTTCTGTCCTTAGATGCAATTTTTTTTTTAATAGAAAAAAACCTGTTAATATCGTCATCCCTATCTTAAATAAGCCACTGAAATGTAGTTATACTAACTGGAGTACAGCATTCTCCTGTCCCTCACTTTTAAAACTACTAAGCTCCAAATCTTCAAATCTCTTTTTGGAGAACCAAAAGTTTGAATTCTACTTTTCAGGTACTGTGGTCCATATCAGGGCTGATATTTGGCAGAACTGTGAGTTAGGAGAAGTTTGTCTTTGTCCTGGGCTCTCCGCTCAGTGAGCTTTTGCTGCTCACCTATTGGTCAGAGGTGTTCTGACCTAAGTTAACCTTCCCAAGGTCTGTATTTTTTATATTTCTTATCCTCTTTCCTTTTTCCCGCTGCCAAAACTTACCTGGGTTCCAATTCTTTAAAAACCTATTCTTTGCTACCAAAAACACACCCAAAGTTAGTTGAAAAATCATGGATGATACATAATGAATGTGTAACGCTCTCCAAACTAAGTTTTTTGTTATGGTATATAAACTTTACTTTTTTTTTAAATTTTATTTATTTATTCATGAGAGACACACAGAGAGAGAGAGGGGCAGAGACACAGGCAGAGAAAGAAGCAGGCTCCATGCAGGGAGCCCAACATGGGATTCGATCCCAGGACTCCAGGATCACGCCCTGGGCTGAAGGCAGGCGCCAAACCACTGAGCCACCCAGGGATCCTGGTATACAAACTTTAAAATAATTTTTTAAATAATTCTTTTTAGGATAAAACCTTATGCCAAGATATCGTTCTGATGGTAGAACCACAGATCTATCATAGAAGTGCATATTGGAGATATTTTTGGATAGAGAAGTCTTATAGTACCTTGTAATCATACCATATTACAATTCTTCAAAGAGGCTTGGTCCTAAAATTAATTACAGTTATGCTTTTTTCTGCAACTTGGAATATATGGGACTAGAAGAACCAGAGAAGGCAAGGGGGTTGGGTGGGGAATACAAAATAATCTCAGGAATATGTGTTATCAACCAGGCCTCTTCGATTGTAATCAAATTACAGAAAGGGAAGTAGTATCAGAAAATAAAAATTACTGTTCTCGCCTCAGAATCAGAATAAGGTTCACACCTTGATAAGCAGTTCCTAATCAGTTATAGTTTCAAAGATGATTATAACTTTTAGCCCAGAACATTAAGGACTATAGGTCCATCATAGGCCCCATGATAAGAGATTGGCTAAAACAAACAAACAAGCAATAGGGACACTAAATGTGAGAAATAGTAAGACTGGACAGTTGTAGCCATTCTATAATTTTAAAACTTCAAATAAGAAACCAAGAAATGACAAAATGGATTAGAAGAACTACCATGTCATTAAGGAAAAGTTACACATAACAACTATTAATTGTTTTGAACTTTACTGTGGTATACACAACTTCCAAAATGGCTCCCCAAAGATATCCTACTCTAATTTCTACAATTTGTAAACATGAGATATAACTTCTAGGATTGTGTTATGTTATACGATATAGTTGACTCTAAGTTATGGAGATTTCCTGGGTGGACATAATTTAATCAAATAGGCCCTTAAAAGCACAAAGCTTACTATGGCTGGTAGCAGAAGAGGAAATCAGAGATCTTCTAAGCACAAGGGGTAGGTATTCAACATACTATTGCTGGCTTGAAGATGGAGGGGGCTACACAAGAAGGAATTTGCGTGGCCTTAAGGAGCTGAGTGAGGACCGTGGTTAACAACCAGCAAAGAAACAGAGACCTAAGTCCTTTAACTACAAAGAACTGAATTTGGCGAACAACTAAAATGAGTTTGGAGGCAGATTCTTCTACAGAGCCTCTAGGTAAGAGCTCAGCATTATCATTATCTTGATTTCAGCCCTGGAGACTTCAAGCAGAAAAAGCAGTTGAGCCATGCAAGACTTGTACCTTAAAGAACAGTAAGGTAAAAAAAAGTCTGAGTTGCCTTAAACCACCATGTTTGTGGTAATTTGTTACACAGCGATAGAACATGAATACACATTGACTTTATTAGTTTCTGGAATCATGATTTCCATAAGCTTAACTCCAATTACCTAATCATGGATACTTTTGTCTTAAAATGTTAATAATTTGTTATCCTTTACTTTAGTCTCTGAACTCAGGACCCACCCTCCTCCCTTTAATCTATCTTCAAATGTAACTGCCATACATTTTTAGGTTTCATATTAGACATTATCAATCACCTAGTCCCACCTATCTAATTTTACATATGAGGAAACCTAGCCTAACAGACTAAGTAATTTGCTTAAGGATAAAAAGTGACTGGGGTTATGAATTGAACCTAGGCTCTTGACTATATCCAAAATTTCTGTCACCAATACAGCTAGGGGTACCTTGCCCAGTCAGTCAGTAGAGCATATGACTCTTGCTCTTGGAGTTGTAAGTTCAAGCCCACATTGGGCATAGAGTTTACTTAAGAAAAAAAACATGTTATCAATACAGCTAATGTACCATCCACATCTTAATTATTTTGTTATTTTTCTCTGACTGTTCTTGACCTTCATAAAATTATTCTTCAAGTACAGCAATCAGAGATTTTTTTTAAGATTTTATTTATTCATGAGAGACAGAGAGAGAGGCAGAGACATAGACAGAGAGAGAAGCTGACTCCTCACAGGGAGCCCAGTGAGAGGGACTCAATCCCCAGAACCAGGATCATGCCCTGAGCTGAAGGCAGATGCTCAACCACTGAGCTATCCAGGCATCTCCAGCAATCAGAAATGTATGGGATTTTCTAAGAGCAGCCATCTCATGTCTCAGGAGACAATACATTATCCATTTTGCTTTTTGCTGTCTTTTCCATGTGTACCTATTTCCTTGATTTCACCTAATTCCTTGGAAAATCTATCATTTCCCGTAAATGCCCATAAGGAAGTTCTTCTGCCACTTTTCTGACCACTCCTATAGTCTTGTGTCGTTTTCCTGCAGTTCATCCCTGTGACATGGCATCTCACTACCCAGAAGTATGTAGTGTCATCTGTAAATCTGGAGAATTCACTGTGCACTCCCTCAACATCATTTATGAACTGGTTAAATAAGTCTATCCCCCAGCACCAATCCTTGGGGACCTCACTTGAATATTTATTTATTATTTATTTATTTATTTATTTATTTATTTATTTATTTATTTATTTATTTATATTTTAAATATTTTTATTTATTTATTCATGAGAGACACACAGAGAGAGGCAGAGACATAGGAAGAGGGAGAAGCAGGCTTCATGCAGAGAGTCTGACGTGGGACTCGATCCCGGGATTCTGGGATCATGCCCAGAGCCAAAGGCAGATGGCTCAACCACTGAGCCACCCAGGTGTCCCCTCACTGTCCATTTAGAAAAAATGTTTATTCTTTTTTAATCCTTGCTGCCTACTTTTAAGCCCTTACCTAACAGACTCAGCAAATATTATTAGCAGCTATTCACCTGGTTTCTTGTGAACTGTCCTGAGCAAACCTGGCAGCAGCTGGTAATATGCGGTCAGCCATATCCTTTGTTCCAGATAAAATACGCTCTGGTTCCATATATTCTACTACATCTGATAAGTGTTGGGCTGTACATCTTCTTACTGCGATGTGTAAATGGCTACAAGGAAACATGATCAATTGAAACAAAGCTAATGTATGAACTACTTACCAAAGATTTAAATTTAAATGATTAAACTACACTTAACCCTCAACAATCATCTTTGAAAGCTAAAATGACAAATTACATTAGTCACCACTCCTCAAGAAGTTAAAAACACAACAAAACTCATAATAACTGACATTTATTTAGTTCCAGATCTATGAATATAAATAAAATTATTGGAATAACAATATTATTATTTACATGCTCTGTATCTAATATGATGTTTATTACATAGGAATTGGTTGTTTTTTGACTGAAATAATACTAAAGTCTTATTGCCTGTGTTTTTCCTATATCCTAAAGTGCAAACAACTGCATTTCTAGTTTAAGGATATGTCAAGATTATTTTGAACATTACCTTTGTCCTCCATTGATAAGAGAAACAACTGCACGTGCAGGAGTTACATTACTGACCATAGCTCTCAGTGCTTTGTCAACATCTTCTCTTATAAATGTATTTGATTCTCCAGCCTTGTGCAACAGAACTTTTACTGTAGTATCTAATTCTTGATCCATGCTTTTTTTCAGGTAAGTGAAAAGATCACTTAAACAGACCACAGCAGCACGAGAAACTCCAGAGCGTAAATTTTTCACCTAAAAAAAATTTCCAAAATGTACATTTTGCTGATATTCTGAAAGAAAATCAGTAATAATGACTTTGAAACCAAATTTACTATTAAATAACATGTTTTAATACATATTTTCTTATGTCCTAAAAATAAATATTTAATAAAAATTTTTAAATGTTGCAAAGTGAGGTATAATCTACTTTTTTGCTTTTAAATAAAATTTACCCTCAACATGGGGCTTGAACTCATGACCCTGAGATCAAGAGTTGCATGCTCTACTGACTGAGTCTGCCAGGAGCCCCAAACCTGAGCTACTTTTAACTATATATAAGCCTACTCGTATCATTTAGTACAGAGGGATTTTGTTTTGTTTTGTTTTTGAGAGAGAGCGGGGTTGGAGCAAGGTACAGTGAGGGGCAAAAGGAGAGAAAGAGAATCTTAAGCAAGCTCAATGCTCAGTGCAGTGCCCCATGTGGGGCTTGATCTCATGACCCTGAGATCACAATCTGAGAAAAAATCAAGAGTCAGATGCTCAACCACCTGAGCCACCCAGGCATCCCAGAGGTACTTTTTAAAGGTCAAATAAATGTGGCATATTTATCCTTTGTTATCCAAACAATACTTAATTCAGCTTAAGAATAAGTTTACCTCTTGAACTACTGCGAAATTTGTTTCATGTAACTTTGTATTCAGTATTTCAGAATGATAAGCAGCTAAGCATCTAATAAAATTCAGTCCTTCAATTTTCTTCTCCCTATGGGAAAAAGAAATAAATGACAAAAATCACTTATTAAATGGGGCCCAACTGGAATAGGATCTCAGATGTCTTCTTTTGTGTGTATAAAAAACTGCCAATGAGGAACTCTTGTTTTTCTCATACCATTTAGGAATTTCAAATAAAAAATATGTAAAATCTTGTTTGCTCAAATAGTTATCTTTCATGATTCACCAGATTTTAAGAGTTAAAATCACCATTAACAGTCAAACTAAGTTAATGCTTTGTAAATAAAAAGGAATACTTCCTCCCTAGTGATATGAATGTCATATTCTTTCTAGAGAACAGAAGAGAAAGGAATGACAAGAGGTGAGTGAAGCAGTAAAACAAAAATGGAAGGAGAAAAGTAACTACCTTATTGGCAAATATATAATCCAACAGCAGAAACCACCAACAGATGGTTCTGTAATTTGTATTTTTCTTTCATTATCTGCCCTAATAAGGCAGATGAAGAGTAGGTGGATACTAACAAGACAGTGGGATTCAAGTGGGATGGATTCAAGTAGGATTTAGATAGAACATTTCTAATGTGATGATTTTCATCTTGTAGGTTTGAAAAACGTGAGCCAAAACGAGTTCCATTAGTAATATTGTTATATTTCCTTAGGTAATATTGATGGCAGCCATTTTTATAAGCATTCAAATTCCCTGAATGACTTATGGAAAACTCAGAGAAAGGACAAGACCTAAGAATCCAAGGTAGCAAGAGTAAAGCTATTTAATAGCTGTCTGATTCAAAATTCTTATTTTTTATATAAGCATAAAATAGTTTACAATTATAGAAACAACCTAGTTCTATACAACAAGTAACAGAAAGTACAGTTAAGAGATGGAGGCAGGAAAAGAAATTAAGAAAAAGTGGTGAAAATTTTTCCAAATTTGATCCAAACTACAAAAACCCCCACAACATGGGATATCATAATCAAATTGCTATGAGAGGTATTAAAATACAAGGTCAGGGAGCAATATTAAAATTAGAGCAGTATAAGAGGATAGAGAGGGGCAGCCCCGGTGGCTCAGTGGTTTGGCGCCTGACTTCGGCCCGGGGCATGATCCTGGAGACCTGGGATCAGGTCCCATGTCAGGCTCCCTGCATGGAGCCTGCTTCTCCCTCTGCCTGTGTCTCTGCCTCTGTCTCTCTCTCTCTCTTTCTCTGTGTCTGTCATGAATAAATAAATAAAATCTTAAAAAGAAAAAAAAAGAGGATAGAGAAAAGAACACTAATTTAGTTAAAGTCATGAGAGAAGACTTTTCTGAGGAGGTGACGTTTGGCAGATACCCACATGAAGTGAGAGAGAAGGCACTGGTAGAAGGTTCAAAGAATTAAATACAAAGATCTTGAGGCATAAATGAGCTTAGGTATTCAGGAAATAGCCAGTTGTCTAGAGTAGATAAGTAAAGCAGAGCATAGTAGGGGATGAGTCTACAGAGAGGCAATGGACAGAAAATGAAGGGCTTTGTAAGCTATAGAAAACAGTTAATATATTTTTTTCTAGTGTTCTAGGGGGACCCTAACATGTTTTAACAGTATCAGTCTGGCTGTTGTTATGAGGCAAGCAATAATAAAAGTATGCCAACCAGTGATGACACTACTACAGCCAGGTGTGACTTGGATTACAGGATCAGCAGCCAAGGTATGTTCTGAAAATAAAAGAATTGATGGAATGTGAAGAAATGAGAAAGTCAACACTGACTTGGTATGAACAACCAAATGTTCATGGCAGAGCTATTAACTAAGATGATGAACACCGAGGGAAAAGAAGATTTGGGATTAGGACAAGAGGAAATAAAAACTTGTTTTAAAGATTTTTACATCTAGCCCATTTGGGATCACATAAATTATTACAGTGTTTATCTTTTCATATAGTTAGCTGATAAAAAGCTTTCATCTGCACCCTGCATACTCATGATAACGGTAATAAAAGTCGAATTGAGACCGTTTTCATCCATAACTGGAACTCAAATCTTGATCAACCGATACCAAATCTCACATAGCCCAGTCACATTTATAAAATGAAGGTTAACCAGTCTATTCACTGCATGGGATTAGTAGAATCAAACATTTTGAAAGTCTGTCCTTGAAGGACTAAGAAAAGTATGTTCTAATCTTTACATGAGGACTCTACATTCTTTAACTCCCATTACCATGTAATGGCAGTTATATTTGCAGTTCCCATACTAAAGACCCGAGAATTTATCCCTAAAAGCATGAGCTTAAAATATAAGATTGTCATATTAAATTTTTTGTTGACATTAGTCCCAGCAAAGGCTCTGGAAAAAAGAAACAAAAGCGCTGGCTGTCAATGTCTTCTATTTATCTAAATGTGGATTCCTAAGGAAACTCGACTCTCCATTAAAGGTATTTTTAATGAATTGGGCCAACTTGTAAAATGTATGCCACATTTAAAATCAGATATACCTTCCTATATTAGTGTTTGCTCCTTTACCCAAGTCAAATAGACTTGAGGGAAGAAGACACTTAAAACTTTGTATTTCAGTATGAGTTATCTGATTTGAATTTTCTTTACAAAACCCGAACTCATTAGAGTCATGTTTATCTGCTTAGCAGTTTAGGGAACAATTTGGCAATTATTTGGTTCTTTGAGATTATTCTCTCTTTTTTTTTTTTTAAGATTTTATTTATTTATTCATGAGAGACAGAGACAGGCAGAGGGAGAAGCAGGCTCCATGCAGGAAGCCCAATGTGGGACTTGATCCCGGGATCCTAGGATCACACCCTGGGCTGAAGTCAAGTGCCAAACCACTGAGCCACCCAGAGATCCCAGATTATTATTGTTCTCTTAAAGTGCCAGTGTTTTGTTTTGTTTTTTAATTTTATTTATTTATTCACGAGAGACAGAGAGAGAGAGAGAGAGAGAGAGAGGCAGAGACACAGGCAGAAGGAGAAGCAGGCTCCCTGCAGGGAGCCCGATGCGGGACTCGATCCTGGGACTCCAGGACCACGCCCTGGGTCAAAAGCAGGCACCAAACCGCTGAGCCATCCAGGGATTCCCCCAATGTGCCAGTGTTTTAAAATAGCATTCCTATAATTTTACACAATTATGTGATAGAGTGCTGTTTTGTTATATAATTTTGACTTGGATTCTTTCCATTTGCATGTTTATGTAATTTCAGGAAAAATACTGAATATCTGAGTCCTGGATGATACTACTAAACTAATAATTGTAGAGGTTTTAAAAACAAAGATTTTTACATTTATATTCATAAGATACTTTTTATTTCAGTCTGTTGCTCTGTCTTTGTATGGTTTTGGTATTAGGGTGATAGTGGCCTCAAAGAAGAAGATGGGGAGTACTCTAGCCTCTTCGGTGTTCTAAGAAGTTTGTGTAGAATTGATTTCTTCTTTAAATGTTTGGTATAATTCACTAGTAAAATCATCTGATCCTGGAGTTTTCTTTGTGGAAAAGTTTTATTTCATTTTATTTTTAAAAATATTTTATTTATTTATTCATGAGAGACAGAGAGAGAGGCAGAAACATAGGTAGAGGGAGAAGCAGGCTCCCCGTGGGGAACCTGATGCAGGACTCAATCCCTGAACCCTGATCGCGCCCTGAGCTGAAGGCAGACACTCAACCACTGAGCCACATAGGCATCCAGTGGAAAAGTTTTATTTATTTTTTATTATTTTTTATTATTTTTATTTATTTATGATAGTCACACAGAGAGAGAGAGAGAGGCAGAGACACAGGCAGAGGGAGAAGCAGGCTCCATGCACTGGGAGCCCGACGTGGGACTCGATCCCGGGTCTCCAGGATCGCGCCCTGGGCCAAAGGCAGGCGCTAAACCACTGCGCCACCCAGGGATCCCAGTGGAAAAGTTTTAAACCCAATTTCAATGTCCTTAATACATAATGGACTACACAGGTTTGCTACTTTTTTTTTTTTTTTTAGTAAGTTTTAGTAGTTTGTATCCTTCAAAGAATTTGTCCATTTAATTAAGTTGTTAAACTAATGGACATAAAGCTATTTATCATATTCCTTTATTATTTGTTTAAGGGCTATATAATTAGTAATAATGTTCATTCTCTTATTCCTGACGTGTAACCGTTTTTTTTTTTTTTGCTTGATTATAGGTTTATAACTTAATCTCCAAGAACCTGCTTTTGCTTTCACTGATTTCCTCTACTGTTTATTTTCTATTTTCTTGAGTTCTCGTGCAATCTTTATTATTCCTTTTATTTTGGGCTTCATTTGCTCTTCTGTTTCTAGGTTAAGGTGAAAGCTGAAGTCATTGATATAAAATGTTTCTTCTTCTGTAATACGGGTGTTATGGTACTATAAATTTCCCTGTAATTTAGCTGCATCTCATAATTCTTAGTATGTTTTATTTTTAATTTCATTAAATTCAAAATACTCTGGGGGTGCCTGAGTGGCTCAAGTTGGTTGAGCATCCAACACTTGATCTTGGCTCAGGTCTTGATTTTAGTCAGGGTCATGATTTCAAGCCCTGTGTGGGGCTCTAAAGCTGGGCATGGAGCCTACTTAAAAAAAAAAAAAAAAAAAAAAAAAAAAAAAGAACAGTTACAAAATACTTCCTAATTTCCCCCTTTTAAAAAAAAAAAGAAAAAGAAAAATTTTATTTATTTATTCACGAGAGACTCAGAGAAAGAGAGGCAGAGACACAGGTAGAGGGAGAAGCAGGCTCCATGCAGGGAGACCAATGTGGGACTCAATCCCGGGTCTCCAGGATCATGCCCAGGGCTGACGGCAGCACAAACCGCTGGGCCACCGGGGTTGCCCTAACTTCCCTTTTGATTGCTTTCTTAGATCCATGCTTGCTTCTAAGTGTGCTAATTTCAAAACATTTAGAGATTTTCCAGGTATCTATTCCTAATTTCTAATTTAATTCCACTGTAGTTGAAGAACAAAATGTGCATAATCTGAATCCTTTTAAATTACTTATTTTATGTTCCAAAATATCATTCTTGGTAAATGTTCCTTGCGGACTTGAAAAGAATGTAAATTCTGTTGTTTTAAGTGGAGCATTCTCTAAATGCCATTAGGTCAAGCTAGCCAATCATGTCATTCAAGTCTTCTATATCCTCACTGATTTCTTTCTTCTAGTTCTATCAATTAATAAGAGAAGGTTGTTGAAGTTCCAACCATAATTAAGAAATTTATTTCTTCTGGCAGTTCTACCAGTTTCTGCTTAATGTACTAATAAAATTCTGTTATATGATAAATAAAATAAGTATCACTTGATGAATTAACCTTTTTATCATTATCATTATAAAGTAATCCTTTTTATTCTCAATGTGAAATACAGAATTCTAAGATGGCACCCATGATTCCTGCCCCCTGATATATACCACCCGATAATACCCTCCCGCCTTGAGTGTGAATATAAGGGGATATTATTTCCCTCAATCGTGTTATATTATATGGCAAAAGGGATTTTGCAAGTTGTCTGACAGCTGTTTCTCTGTCCATGTCTTTCCTGTAGCTTCTTTAACACATGGAAGAGAATTATTACTATAGCTATAATGTCCTTGCTGACTAATTCTAGCATCTGTATCATTTTTGGATTGGTTTCAATAGTTGGCTTTTTTTCCTTCTCAGTATGGGTTGTATTTCCCAGCTGCTTTGCATGCCTGGTAATTTTTTTTTAAAGATTTTTAATTTATTTATTCACGAGACACACACACACACACAGAGAGAGAGAGAGAGAGAGAAAGAGAGGCAGAGACACAGGCAGAGGGAGAAGTAGGCTCCATGCAGGGAGCCCGACATGGGACTCGATCCCAGGTCTCCAGGATCACGCCCTGGGCCGAAGGTGGTGCTAAACTACTGAGCCACCGGGGCTGCCCATGCCTGGTAATTTTTTATTGGGTATCAGTCACATAGTATTTCACCTGAGATAGTTTTGTATTCCTAAATCATTTTAGAGCTTTGTTCTGGGATGGAATAAGGTTATTTGATAAATTTGATCCTTTTAGGCCTTGCTTTTATGCTTTGTTAATAAACAGGGCCAAACCAGCCTTTAGCCTACGGTTTATTTTTCCACACTAAGAAGCAAAACTCTTCTGAGTTTTCTGCTCGATGCCCTGTGAATTATGAAGTTTTCCACTGTGCTGATGGGAATAAAAAGTATTCAGGGATTGTTCCCTGTAATAACTCCATTCTAGCTCTAACTTCGGGTAATTTATGTACATTTATGCCCTGACTAGCATTCAGCTAATATTTGAGAAGAATCCTCTGAAGGTCTTCAGAGTTTTTTGTGAAGCTTCATCCTCTCTAGCACTCTGCCTTGCAAACTCTAGTTACCTTGGAACCCTCCTAAACTCTCAGCTCCATTTTCAACTCTGTGGTATTTACACAGTTTTCCTTTCTTTGAGCTATGACCTGGAAACTCTGCAGAAAGTAAGTCAGGGCAATTGTAGAGTTCACCTTGTTTGTTTCCTGTCTCTCAAGGATCACTATTTTTCATTGTCTAGTGAAGAATATTTTGAAAACCACCGTTTCATATATTTTATACAAATTCCTTTAGTTCTTTCAGATATGTAGACAAATCTTATGCCTGTTAACTCACCTTGGCAGGAACTGGGAAATCAAGAGTTCTATTTTGGATATGTTAAACTTAAAATGTCTATAAGCATCAAAGTGAAACTGTCAAGTAGGCAGATGGATTATAAGCTTAGAGCTCAAGAAGATACCCAGTATCCAGACATACATTCAGCTGAATGTAATCATTTAGGAAAAGGGTTGGCAAACTCTGACTCACAGATCAGATCTGGTTCCATCAGATTTTCTTGTAAGCAAAGTTTTGGAACATAGCTATATCAAACCAACAAAAGGAATAAGAACATACTAAAACAAGAAAAGAACCAATAGACTCTGATTTTTCCAAGGTGAAATCACAAAAAGTGTGTCGATTGTGTCAAATGTTGCTAAAAGGCTAAGATGGCTGCTAATAAGTAACCAGTATAGATTTAGCAAGATGATCACTTTCATAGTTTTATTGATGGAGTGTCATGGTGGGGAGACATGTGTTTAAGAGAGAATTAAACGTTGAGAAGAGAATATGAGAAAAAAGTAGACAATGAGCCAGCCTTTTGGAGGACTTGACTAAAAAAAGGGGAATAAAAGAAACATGAAGATGTGCAGTTTAGGGTGGTTTTATAAAAAATAAGAGATATTATAGCACATTTTAATGTTGAGGAATATAGTCTAGTAGAAATAAAAGTGAGGATATGGAGGATGGGGATGCAGAGAGATACTGGAGGAGAAGGGAAGGAAATGGGACAAGTGCAGCCAGTATACACTCCAACTGGGCTGGGTTGAGTGGCTGCTGCAGCTATGCTAGTAACAGATAAGTATTTCCAGGGTTGTTACATGATGTATTTCACAAAGAGACACTTGGAGAAATAGTGAGATTTGTATTCTAGTACCAAAAAGTTAATGTAATCCATAATAAAGCTAAACTATGTCCTTATGGTATATAAATTATAACTGGTAGTAATACAGTGCTATTAGGATCAGAGTTCAGTTATATTAATATGTTGAAACAAACAGACTGTCTAAGAACTATAATAATCATTTCTAAGACTATTTTAATAGGAAATGTTTCAAAGTTTTCAATAAAAAATTTTCAGAAAACTTCTGGAACTCAGCCTAGTTTTAAGGTAAGTATGATGAACTTACCAATCTTCATCAGCTAAAAGCCTAAGGGCTTCTGTCAGCGCTATTTCTGGTTTGGAAAAAGGCCGTAGTTCCGATGTATCCATTATTTCTGGACTATGAGTGACATAAGACATCCTTTCTTTATACTGTGGAACAGCTCCAGGAGAGGCTTCACCTAAAACAAAAAAACCATATTAAATAAAGCATCAGAGAACTCTGATACAAAGGATATTCTGACCAGATTCCATGAATATTTCTTACGGAAACTAAAATTATCAATTTAATCTTTAACAAAAATGTAATACCCTATTTAAAACTTTACTTTTTATATACAAAATTATTAAATTATATCAAATACAAATATATAAGTGGTTTTTCACAGTCATGAGTCATATAATAAAAGTCTAGTTTTAAGTGATCCCTGGGTGGCAGCGGTTTGGCGCCTGCCTTTGGCCCAGGGCGTGCGATCCTGGAGACCCGGGATCGAATCCCACGTCGGGCTCCCAGTGCATGGAGCCTGCTTCTCCCTCTGCCTATGTCTCTGCCTCTCTCTCTCTCTCTCTCTGTGTGACTATCATAAATTAAAAAAAAAAAAAAAAGTCTAGCTTTAAGAGCCAAAAATCAGTAAGAAGTATTATGGTCCCATTTTAAAAAAACATGTGGATGTACACTCGTTTTACTATACAACTGACAGCTGAAAATGAAACTTCATAGCACCCGTATAAAAAATTTTTTTTAAGATTTTATTAATGAGAGAGAGAGAGAGAAAGAGAGAGAGAGAGAGAGTTCCAGCAGAGGCAGAGGAACAGAGGGAGAGGGACAAGCAAGACTCCACACTGATGATGGAGCCTGCCAGGGGGACTAGATCTCAGGATCCAAAGATCATGACCTGAGCTGACCAAGAGTCAGATGTTTAACCCACTGCGCCACCCAGAAGCCCCAGGGTAAAGAATTCTAGCTGAATTCCAAAAATACCAATTTTTTTTTGTGACCAGTGTTAAATTAATGGTCTATTACAAATCCTAAGACCAGGTGTGGTAATAAGAATGATATTTTTTCCATATCAAACATTTATAAACTATTTTCCAAATGTAAGGCATTGTCTTACACAGTAAGAAAACAAATCATTGTCATTGAGTGCTTAGGGTAATGCCCTCGGGGCACCAAACAATGTAAGACACCTGCAGTAGAGGTGTTAGGAAAAGATCAAAAAGATCACATAAAATGTGAATTGTCATTTTTTAAAAAAGATTTATGTATTTATTTGAAAGAGAGAGAGCACACCATGTGCAAGTGGGAAGTTGGGGAGAGGGAGGGGAAAAGAAAAGGATCTCAAGGATCTCAAATTCAGAGCAGAGCCCAATGTGAGGCTTGATCCCACAACCCTAAAATCATGACCTGAGGTGAAATCAAGAGTAGGACCTTAACCGACTGAGCCACCCAGGCACTCTTGTATTGGCTTTTGTAAATGGGTAAAAATTTATTATTTTTTCATGTTAAGAGATATTTTTTAAAAAGGTAATATCAGGCACTAGAAAATGACTATCATAAACATATTTATCAATTTGTACTATTTGCTACTATCTGCACTTCTCTTCCTACTGTTAACAGTACTAGCCAGTATTTTTAGGGTCTAGGTAAGAAGTTTGGTGGGTTTTCTCCCCCAAGATTTTATGACATTAATAAATAGTGAAATTATTTAAGAATGTTAGCAAATAGACTTAAACTTCACAAATGCCTACATTTAACTGGTTTTTTAAGGATATGTTTAACCAGTAATTTTACAGGTCAATATCTGTCATCAGTCATACTTAACGATTATTAGTTTTGAGAATACATAATTTTTTAAAGAAATATTTTATTTATTTATTCATGAGAGACAGAGAGAAAGAGAGAGAGGCAGAGACACAGGCAGAGGGAGAAGCAGGCTCCATGCCAGAAGCCCGATGTGGGATTTTATCCCAGGATTCCAAGATTACACCCTGAGCCAAAGGCGGATGCTCAACCACTGAGCCACCCAGGCGTCCCGAGAATACAGAATTTTAACAAGTTTTCTAAACTTCTTGCATTACAAAAGAAATACAAACTAGGATAAATCAGACAGTCATCTAGTTCAAATCTCTTTTACATTTATCTTTGAGAGCTATTAAGTATGTTGTCCAAGATCACATTTATATATTTATTTTTTTCTAGATTTTTGGGTTTTTTTTGTTGATACCTAGACTTCAGACCCAACATAAATTTTAAAATGTTTATGATAGTTCAGTTTACTCTTCAGTAACATTAAATAATAAACAAAAATAATAAGCAATAATTCTTAATGTTTATTATAGTTCATGTGATTTTTTTATTTCAATCTCTGATTTTTCCAAGTTGCCACTATACCTAAGACCTATTTAATATTTTTAAAAATAGCACTGAAAACATGGAAGTCACTCTTCGACAGGTACAGAGAACCCAGTAAGTACAGAACAGTAGGTTGAATAAGTGATAAATACAATGCTTTTTTTAAAATCACGATCTAATATAAATCAACTTCACGATTTCTTTTAACCTCAGCTATAAAATAGGATACCACTCCCTAGTGAAAAAGGGCTATTTGTAGGGAGTACAGAGGAGAGTTTTGAGATAATCTGGATGTTTGAGATAATTTGGATATTTATAGAGGCAGAATATTGAGGCCTATTTCCAGGTTACAAAGTTCATTAAAAGGCAGGCCTGATAATTATGAAGCCAGGTCTGTGTACTGACTCCTACTAGTTTAGTGCTCTTTTCATCACAAATGCAATTAACCATATGGTTCTCTTCAGCTTAACCAGCATTTGTGACAGTATTCTTTATATTTAAATAATTTACTTACCTGAATCTGAAAATACTAAAGATGGTGACTTTTTTAAATAAGTCCCCCCTTTCAATGGAGGCCTGAGGACAATATTTTCTAAAGGGGAACTCTCATTTTTGATATTCCCACCTCATCTCCAAAAATACTTAAGTCTAACAGGGAGAAAAACAATCAATCAACTTCCTTTTTATGAGAAATAGTATTTATTATAATAGAAGATACTTGGTCTTGCAAATTTCAGTGCTATAGTTCAACATATTGCATTATTAGCCTTCAGTTAAAGCACAGGTACACGATCTTTAGAATATTATCAGTTAAAAAACACACCAAAAGTTAAATTACACTTACTTTCGGATGTCATTTTCTCAGTTCCTGTATGTTTCATTCGCTCCCAGGAATTCTGTTCCTTCTTTTCACAATCTTTAATGTCAAAAAGTTCTTTTTCCTCTTTTCTCTTTTGTCTCATCTTGTCATAAGTAGATTTTGAAATAGAAATTTTAATCTGAATGAAAAAGTTGAAATATCTGAAAGTATTCAGGGAGTTTGACATTTAAAATAACTATATCTCAGAAAACTTTATATAAAGTGTCTACATACAAAAAAATAAACTATACATTTTTTAGCCCTTATTTCAGGAATTCCAAAATTGAATTACATAGCACTAATATCGTAACTAAATTTGCACTTGAGGATACCAGTCTGTTAGTCCTAGAGTGTCCTAGAAGATTGTTGAATATGTACATACATACATATATATATAAAGTACATGTATAGTATAAAATACACTAGATATTTTATACCAGAATGAGAATGTATTTGCTGGAAAGATGAATAATCCATTACTTAAATGATTAAGGATCAGAAATTTCAATTATCCTGAGATTTTAAAAATTTTAATCAAAACACCTTCACCCCAAATCTGATGAACATAGGCTTCAGTTTATCCTAATAATCAGCAAATAACCTTACATCTTTTTCATTCTCAATATCAATACATGATGGAATACTTTGCTGGACTGCTCTTCCATAAATTCCTGATGGCGGTTCAATGCTTTGTTTAATTGAAAATGTATCTCCATTTTCCACAGAAGGTATTAGTGATTGGCTGCAGGCCGCTGGTGCTGAATTTGGACTTCCAAATACACCTGAAATTAACCAACCATCAAATTGCCATTAAGTATTTATGTGATGTCACTTTGATAACAAAGTTAAACACAAGGCTCTTGACTTTAAGAAATAAGTAATATAGTTAGCAAGAAACATGTTAAATAAAAAATATAAAAACAAATACCCTAACAGGACAATCGCATAGGAGGTATCACTGGCCATTTCACAATATTAAATGAGAACTACATATTGTAATAATTAGTTCACATGAAGGAAAGGTTGGTATGAGCTGGGTGTTTAAAATGATTTCAAGGAACAAGGATTTGAGCTGGGATTGGAAGACACAATGGATTTGGACAGGTAAGTGAAAAAGGAGGGGACATCCTATGAGATGGGAATGCTTACAAGCAGAGCTGAACAAGTATAAAGCATGTATGTGAAGTAAATAACTTAGTTTGGTTGGGTACAAGGCAAACAGAGGAATAACAGAAACTAAGTTTGCAAGGATGGGTTGAAGCCAATCTGAGAAGGGTCTCAAATTAAATTCATGAGACTCTACCAAACAATTAGGAAAGCTTTCCAAGCATTTCATTCTATTCCACTGTATTTACCAAAAATAAGATGTGTATCTTCAATGTTTATCATCACATTTTAGTTTTTTTATTAAAAATGAAACTAATTGAGATGTGGTAATTAATGATGGGGAAAACTTTCACAATGTATGTGGATATCAAATAATCATTTTAAATGCTTACAATTTTATTTGTCAATTATACTTAAAGTTTAAAAGAAAAAAGTTTTATTTGCAAATATATTGTTCCAAAGGTCCCCTAGCCCTCCAAAATATATATAACAAGTGTTAATTTTGACTTGTCTAGGCTCTATGGAAAATAATAAAATTATATCAATTACTAAGCTGATAAATGATAAATAAGGGCTATTATTTGAACTTAAAATATGATAAAACTGTCTTAGCTATCCTAAAAATATCTTAGAAGTACCTAGACTGAAGCTGTCACATAATACATTGCTCTGAAAATTACTAACATCAATTTACTGTTAGGTTAGGAGACAGAAATGTAAAATTAAGTACTCCTAATTTTTTCACTATAATGACTTTTTAAAAAGAAAGTTCTAATAAAAAAAGTTCTAATCAACACTTGAATCACACCTTTCTCTGTTTTTAATGATATCCTTTGCTTATGTGCGGAGAACACATATGATTAACAAGCTAAATAACTTGGAAATACCTTTTCCAACAACAACTACTGAGTCTTCTGGGAAGGTATTTGTGGATGTGAAGTCAAAACTGGGAATTTGCTGTAAATTTGATGATGACCCTGTAAATGCTAAAAAAAAACAAACAAAAAAAAAACCCAACATTTAAAAATTGTTATTATATAGTATTTTAGGAGGTTGGAACATGTCCTTTAAAACAGAGATTTTATTTCATACACAAATTTTACAATTTATTTGTTCACACTTATTTAGTAATTCAATAAATATTTGAAATTAGAATACTTCGTATGGACTAGGCAGTAGAGAAAAAAGAAATCTTTCCCCTAAGGAGTTTACACATGCCAGAGTTAAGAATGAAAAACGTACATAATAATCACAGAATGATAACTGAGCAACAAAAGGGTAACCATAACCATGAAGGAAAGCCTCTGACTTCTGAAAACAGACCAAGTCAATCTCACAGCAATCTGTACTTTTCTAGTAAAAAGTACAGATTAACTTTCACCTCAGTTTGTGATTACTTATTTAATTATTCTACTACTAGACTGTAAGCTCTATGGAGATAGGGCCCATTTCTGGTTTTGATTATCATTCTTTTCCAGAGCCTCTTAGTAGGGCATATAGTATGTATTCAATAAATATGTTAGATGAATGTTACAAGAAAAAAAAAAAAGCAAAATATAATTGAATTAGGGTCAACAAATAGAAACCTCAGGTAGCCTCAATGGTGGTCAGTGACAAAGGAAAGCCTATCTAAGCAAATGGAACAATTTGCTCAACATTCATCCGCAAACATAAAGTGTATACATAGTCTGTCAAGAGATGACTGAATAGGGATCGCTGGGTGGTGCAGCGGTTTGGCGCCTGCCTTTGGCCCAGGGCGCGCGATCCTGGAGACCCGGAATCGAATCCCATATCAGGCTCCCGGTGCATGGAGCCTGCTTCTCCCTCTGCCTATGTCTCTGCCTCTCTCTCTCTCTCTCTCTCTCTCTCTCTCTCTATGTGACTATCATAAATAAATAAATAAATTAAAAAAAAAAGAGATGACTGAATTAGACAAACCTCATGAGGAAATATATAAAGAACATGTAATCTTTAAGTAGTTTAATTTCATTTATCACAGAAGCTGATATAACTAGTCATTTTTAATGTTACTTCTACTTTTTACACTTTATTTTCTTGTAAACAAAGAAAATCTGAAAGAATGTTGCTCATTGAGTCTCAATTCTAAAATACAAAGAAAAACTAAGCTTAAAAGACTCTTGACGTATAAAGTACTTTTATATAACTTTTTTGTTACTTCTATCTCATTCATCCAAATAGAGAAAAAGAGAATATTAATTTATAACACCTAGTTTGCTAACACTCCAAGCAACCATCACTAATCATTTCTCAAGTCATTAACTAGGGCTCTACATTTGTATGTAGAAAATGGGCAGGTTCAAAGGAACATCCAGCAGAGGAGTGGAATGGGAAGAAGTGGTTCTGAAAGCTAATCAATCCTTTTTTTTTTTTTTTAAAGATTTTATTTATTTATTCATTAGAGAGAGAGAGAGAGAGAGAGAGAGGCAGAGACACAGGCAGAGGGAGAAGCAGGCTCCATGCAGGAGCCCAATGTAAGACTCAATCCTGGGACTCCAGGACCACGCCCTGGGCCAAAGGCAGGCACTAAACTGCTGAGCCACCCAGGGATCCCCAAGCTAATCAATCCTAAAACTGTCTGGGGTTTCTTGCAAAATGAATCCATTCACATATACCATCCATTGTTGATATTTCTTTCAGAAGTTGTTTTATTCCCTTCAGCACTGCACTCAAAATTCATTTTAACCTGATTATTCAAGGATGCAATGTTTGAATGACTGTATCCAAGGCTACATTGTTAGTTTGGGTTGGCTCATCACCATTTCATGCATTTAACATGTGACAACAGACACCATTACATGCAAAGCCTAACAGGAATATAAAGATGACCATATCTTTACTTCTAATTTATACTATTATACTATTAATACTTTTAATTTATATTATTTATACTATTATTTGAATTTAAACTATGACAAAACTGTCTTAGCTATCCTAAAAATATCTTAGAAGTACCTAAACTGCAGCTGTTACATAATATATCTCTCTAAAAATTAGTAACATTAATTTACTGTAGGTTAGAAGACAGAAATGTAAAATTAAGTATTTTAGGCCAGTTAAGTGGGGAAAGCTTTCTGAAGAAATGGATTTCAAGCCAGTATCCAAAAGCCCACATGATGTGAACCATTAAGATTGGAAACTGTATTTAGGCCAACCGCACATGCTAACTAAGAAAACTTCTAGTATTAAGAATGCCAGAAAAAAAAAAAAAAAAAAAAGAATGCCAGAGCACGGTGAATGAAAAGAGGAGTGAAAGAAAGTTAAGCTGAGGCAAGATTACTAAAGGTTTTAAAAATTATGCCACAGAGCACAAAATTTATTCTGTGGGAATTGGGAACTACTCAAGTAGTTCCATATTGAGTATGGAGATGGTAACCATATTTCAAAAAGCTAATTCTGGAAGGGTATGCAGTATGGAGTAAAAAATGGATAAAATAAGAAGGAAGATATCTTAACAGAAGGCTATTGCAATTAACCAGGAAAGAAGTAATGAAGGCGCAGATTAAACAGAACTGGCAGGATGGGTCATTGCCTGAACTTGGAAAGTAAGGAGAAGTAGACAAAGATGATTCTAAAGTTGTAAGTCCCCATAACTGGGAAAATGGTAATGCTACTAATAAAAATGAAAACAAAGGAAGAAGAGCAGGCCTGGAAAGGAAGGTAAGTTTGGTTTTTAAACATGTTCATTCTTATTGACCATACAGATATAGTAGGCATTTGGTTTAGAATTGGAAGTGTGAGTGTGAAGCAATTTTCTGGAGTAGAAATAACTGCTGGTCAAAAGATATAAATATTACTATGGTTCAAAAAAAAGGGTACACTAGTAGTGAATGAACATATTTAGCAATTATTTCAAAATAATTTTTAAAAAAAGAAAATTAAGGGGATCCCTGGGTGGCTCAGTGGTTTAGTGCCTGCCTTCGGCCCAGGGTGTGATCCTGGTGTCCCAGGATCAAGTCCCTTGTCGGGCTCCCTGCATGGAGCCTGCTTCTCCCTCTGCCTATGTCTCTGCTTCTCTCTCTCTCTCTCTCTCTCTCTCTCATGAATAAATAAAATCTTTAAAAAAAAAAGAAAATTAAAAAATTATGTTAGGGTATGAGTTATACCCTCTTTACATGAGAAATAAAATACATATATAAATAGGAAAAGAACTTTGTCATTCTCTTTTGTAAAAACAATAAGAGAAGAAACCTTCCACAAAGAACAGATACTAAATTATATCATGGATGAAACTTTAAAATTTTACAAAAAAAAAAAAAAAAGAAAGAAAGAAAGAAAATCATCCCAGCAACTTCCCTTTACTCAATTTATTTCCACAAAAAATACATGTGTCCTAAAATGTCTGACTGCCTACACACATATATATAACTTCAGATGATCAGAAATAATAAAGTTGACCTATTACACTCACAATTGCTACAAATAAGAAAATGACAGTTCCTTACAGTTACTAGATTAAATACTTAAATACAGTGACTTCTAATTACACTGTTTAGATATTTATACCCTTTAAAATAACTTCCTCTTTTAAAAATGTAAGGATAAGTTTTAAAAATGTAGCTATAATAGGATCTCTGAAAAAATGGACACAGCAGTCACAGAAGAGTTAATTGCTACACTAAATTTAAAGAAAAAGAAAAAGAATGTAAATTATTAATAATGGTTAGTGATAATAAAGAAGCCTTCCCAGGTTCTACCACAGGAAAACTATAGTTGTGTTTCCACAGTTTTATTCCATGGTTACAATCTAAGTAGGCATTTGGGCTTTATTTATTTATTATTATTATTTTTTTAATTTTTATTTATTTATGATAGTCACAGAGAGAGAGAGAGAGAGAGAGAGAGAGAGGCAGAGACACAGGCAGAGGGAGAAGCAGGCTCCATGCACCGGGAGCCCGACGTGGGATTCGATCCCGGGTCTCCAGGATCGCGCCCTGGGCCAAAGACAGGCGCCAAACTGCTGTGCCACCCAGGGATCCCCTGGGCTTTATTTATTTACATGATTTTCCTGCCCCATTTTAGTGGTAAAATGTCTTGTAAAACGTGTGTGTGTATAATCTGAGGAGGTAGAGGTCAGAAGAAATTCCCTAGTTTTAATCTTTCAGGTAATCACCCCCTGCTTTGGCTTTTCAGGCCAGTCCATTAACCAATACATGAACCTGTATGTTCTATTTGGCAAAATTATTGAAGCAATGACACATCAGCAGAAGGGTAAGAAAAATCTCAAAACTGAGAAATCTCAGTTTATTGGCATGCTTAGTGAGATACTCTGAGACATTTAATTCAGGATTTAGAGACATTCAATCTTAAAAATTAACCTGTGAAATTTACTAACCTTTTGTATGTTTATAGTATCTTGGGTGTTCCTTATTTTGTATTTTGAAAACACTAGGTGAAATGTCATGGGACCTATCATCTTCAAAATCACCACATCCAAACCCATAGTTCATACGTTGACCAATAATGCTTACATTGGATGTTGTAATCCCTATAAAATAAAATACATTAAAATATTTATGTATGTATGTAAATATTTGAAAAATGATTCAGGTAATATTACAGATAGTTGCATATCTCCCTTCTAAAGCTACCTTGCCTTATAAACTTTTAAAGAGGTCAGTGACATAATATTAGAAATTATAACATTATAGTAATTTAAAGTTTTATTTTAAATTTTGTTATACCTTTTACTAGCAGTTAAGAACATTTTTATTATTAGCTATATCTAAAACATTTTATAAAACAGGCTTTAAAATTACAATGAAATACAAAATTCAGTGTTTGGAAGAGATAATCAAATATAAATATATTTAAAATGATAGGCATTTAATGTTTAAATGACATATGAAACTTTAGAGCAAAAAGAAAAATTTATAAATCTAGAATTTTTAAACTCTATCCTGAGAGATATTCCATTTCTCTATTTCCTCCCACTCTTGTGTAATGGGTCTATAATGGTCTAGCTGGTGAAGGAGTATACTATACAATGACTGAGGTCAGAATCTAGAATCATGCCTCCTGGCTTTAAATTATAGCATTGCCACTTAAACTGCTGAGAGAACCTGGGCAAGACACTTAATTTTATTTGTAAAATGGGGATGATATATTACCTCTTTCAGAATCACTGTGAGGATTAAGTGAAAAAAATACATGTAAAGGCCTAGCATAGTATCTAGCATACTGTAAATACCCATGTAAATGTTATATTCCTAACTAAAAATAAAAGAAACCAGGGCACGTGAGTGGTTTAATCAGTTAAGCATCCAACTCCTGATTTTGGCTCAGGTCATGATCTCAGGGTGTTGAGACTGAGCCCTGCATCAGGCTCCATAATCAGCAGGAATGTGCTTGAGATTCTTTCTCTCTCTCTGCCCCCCTGCCCATCGCCCAAAATAAATAAATAAATCTTTAAAAAAAAAAATTAAAACCCTAACATGAGCTTCCTTTTAACAACATAATAAATTTTAATCTTCGTTTGAATGTTTTAACTGACTACCCTATACCAATACTTTGAAGCTATTAAAACCACAAAATATCTACCTACTAAATGGAAAATCCTACATGATATACATTTAAGTCATCATCTATTTACATATATATAGCTCCTACAAATAGTATTACTTAATAATGACAAAATGCAATTTGTTCTTAATATTATTGTAGTTTTTTTTTTTTTTTAATAAAAATAGGATCGTTGGGAGAAGGGGTGGCTGGTGGCAGCTGGGCAACAGAGGATTGTAGAGTAAAAGGCACTGAGTCAGTTCAAAGAGGGTCAAAAAATACCTAGTGTTAAATGATAGAGAGCTTCTGGGAGTAACATATCTATACACTCTTTTTAGTTTTGATAGTTAATTCGTAAAGGTAGCTTCATAAAGATACTGGCTTCAGGGATCCATCGGTGGTGCAGAGGTTTAGCACCTGCCTTTGGCCCAGCGCGCGATCCTGGAGACCTGGGATCGAATCTCACGTCGGGCTCCCGGTACATGGAGCCTGCTTCTCCCTCTGCCTGTGTCCCTGCTTCTCTCTCTCTCTCTCATTCTCTGTGTGTGACTATCATAAATAAATAAAAATTAAAAAAAAAAAAGATACTGGCTTTGGGTGCAAATGCTTTCTGTTAATAATTGGTATTATTAATCCGATGCTACAGGAAAGAAGTTTAGATAACATAATTCAGGAGATTTACCTATATAAATTACCTATAGCACATTTATTTGTGTTCTATACTAGGTAGTGGTGGATTAGATGTGGAAATATTATTGGAAATGATGATATAAAGACAAATTCAATTTACAGTTTTTACATAACTATTTTTTATTTTGTTTTCATATAGTCTTTATTCTAAGCATTTTTATGATTTGCCAATTAAATGATAAATTTGTAGGAATCATATGCTTACTGAAAACAAAACCCTATCCCACAAAAACAGAAAATGTAAACCCAAGTTTATAAAATCGTAAACCATTAGCAAATTTACATTTTGAGGGCATAATTAAATTTAACCAAAAAATAAATAAATAAATAAATTTAACCAAGAATATCTCATAGTGAACTCAACAGTAAGTTTCCAAAACTTGATCTTAGAAATATTTATTTGTTAAAAACACAGATTTCTAATTCTGAAGATCGATTCATTAGTTGTGAGTTCCCAGAATCTGTGTTATAAGTATCCCTGGTGATTCCTAGGACTAGCCAAGTTTGAGTAATACTAAATATTAGACAAGTTTGGCAAACACTAAATACTATATATAGAAGTATGTACTAGCTTAAGAACTTTTTCACACTTCACTAAAACAAGTGACTTACTAGGACAGGGCAAAACTCAAATCTAAGTTTTCTAAATCTATTCTTTTCTAATTCCAAAGATATTCTTCCAATAAAAGGCTCCACTTTTGTAAACAAGACACAGCCTACCATAACTTATATATTTATAAAGTTATTAATAATTTACTATAATAATCAGGCTTTAAAAAGGATTAAAGAATAAGTTTATATGTTATATGTCTTCTCCTGTAAGAGAATACCAAATGTTCACTATGCATTAGGTGCTTATACTTATATGTTTATTACTCCTTCTCACAGTTTACATTACCAAATGAGGGAACTGAGTTTCAAAGCAGTTAAATAACTTGCTCAGCTCATGAATATGGCCAAACTGGGATTCTAGCTGGGGTCTTTCAGACTCCAAAGCACATATACACTGTCTTCCTGTGCCTAGATTAACTAACTCTTTGTGGAACAATAGGTTTGTGGAAGCCAATATATTAGGCACGCATGATTGAATGAAACATTCATGATTATGAAGGCACTTGGTAGGTAATAAGAGGTAAATAATCTCTGGGAATCTGAGAGTCGAAAATAGTAAAATAATGGTAATATCACTATAAAGATGTCAGTGCAAAATATAATGATATCACAAAAGAGATAATAATCAATTTTGTTTGTGAATGGGAAAGGTTTCCAGAGAAAGCAACTGAACTGTTTTTACAGCTTAATCAAGTGTGTGTGGATTCCAGATTTCACCCAGAAGAAATGATAGGTGCAAGTGCAAAAAGAGAGGAAACGGTACTTTAATGGTCTGATTTAACTGGAATACAAAAATGCAAAGAAGGAACTAAAATTTGAGGCTGGAGAGGTAGACAAGGACAGATCAAAGAAGAATGTCCTAAAAAAAAAAAAAAAAAAAAGAAGAAGAATGTCCTAAGAATTATTAAGGCTGGACAACACAGTCTGACTTGCATTGTGGGGAATGGATTATAGAGAATGAAACTGAAGCTGGAGAAAAATCTTAGGAAGCTAGGAAGGTAAGAAACGAGTAAAAGTGATAGTGGAGACTAAAAAGAGGAGATGAAATTAAGACATACTTAGGAGCAAGAAATTTAAAAATCTTAATAGACAATTAAATACATACATATATATATTTTAGAGAGGAAATTATAATGTAAGGTAGAGTAGCCTTAAAGTCATTAGGACTTTTATACTGAGATCATGTGAAAATAAATTCCAATTTGTTATATAATTCACTCATAATCCAATATAGTTTTACCAATCATAAGGAAGAATCACAGACAGTTCCCATCCTAAATAGATCAGAATCCAAATATTTTCCAATAACTAAGTCTATTCTTTTTTACATTTTTAAAATTTAAATTCAATTTGCCAACATATAGTATAACACCCAGTGCTCATCCCATCAAGTGCCTTCCTCAGTGCCTATCACCCAGTTACCCCATCCATCCCCCCACCCATAACTAAATCTATTTTCTGAAAAATTCTATATGTTAGAGACTGCCAAGTTAGTTCACAAAATTCTTAACAAGATACAAATGAACTTAACTACTAGTTAAGTGTTGTTTTTAAAACAAATTGTCTTTTGTGATGCCTAGTGGCTTCCAAACTATGCTGCATATTAGAATCATCCTGAGGGTTTTCAAAACTCTGGCAGCCAGGTCACATTCCATATCAAAAACCAAAATGTCCAGATGGAAAAGCCAGGGATAGGTACACCTATGGGCTTAAAGGGGGATCCATTATTTAGGTAAATATTTTTACTTCCAAGAACAATACAATACTTATTCTTGCTTTTTGGCCTTTTAAGGAGTTGAAGAGATGATTAGTCTTAACTGGTAACTACAAAAATTCTACATCTGAAATGTATTTTTTTTTTTTACCATTTTTGATATTATTTAAAAATCATACTGTTTATAAATCACATTTTAAAAAGTTATAAAATACCTGCAATGAGGCTTTGGTCTATTTCAGAGTTTTTATTCTTTGCAGAAGAAAGTCTTGTTGGACAAGGTTTTTTTCCAAATGTTGGAAATATATCTGACCTAGAATGAAACAAAGTAATTTTAATAAGCATTTAAGGCCTAAAGCTAATTCAACATTCTTATATAGTAAGGCAGGAGCATTATGAAAAACTATAGCTAAAAATATTTATTGGTATTCCTAGTTCACTTTTTGAACTCTCAACCATTTAACATATAAGCAATTCTTTATTATTCATGAGAGGATTGCCAAAGCCAGGGAAGATTCTCCAACTTGTACTTTATAATCTTTTGTTGGGTCCAAAAAAAAAAAAAAAAAAAAAAACTGATCCAAAGAAAGTTCATTCTGAAACTAAAGCAAATGATTCCTATGTATTATCTACTATACTATCTTTCCTTATAGGTAATAATGCAAAAAAAGAGACTTGACTACACTACATATTAGAGATAAGCAACAAGTAGGTTGATTAGCAAATGCCACTTTCTTCCTGGATTATTATTTTAAACTTTTCTGACATTATAAAGACCAACAGGCTTTTTTCTTTTTTTTTTTTTTCCACAAAGAAAGCAACTGAAGAATGTTAAATCTGAATGTAAAGAAACTTTTAAATGAATTAAGTGTTGTAATATCAAAAAGACAGTGATGGATATTACAAAGAGATTTTACAAAGGAGTATATTTATTAGTAGTTGGGTAAGCATATTTGTTAATTGGCCTAGTGAGAAGTCAGTGCTAAATATTTTTAAAGAATAATTTCTCAGGGATCCCTTGGGTGACTCAGCGGTTTAGCGCCGGCCTTCGGCCCAGGGCATGATCCTGGAGTCCCGGGATCGAGTCCCACATCAGGCTCCCTGCATGGAGCCTGCTTCTCCCTCTGCCTGTGTCTCTGCCTCTCTCTCTGTGTCTCTCATGAATAAATTAAATCTTAAAAAAAAAAAAAAAAGAATTATTTCTCTAGAATTGATGACAGGTTTTTAAATTTACATTCATACTATGTATCTGACTTGAATGAAAGAAAATACTTTAATCTCTAGAAAAGTGGTTCCCAAGAGTTTTTCCTTTCCAACCCACTTAAAGATGAAAGCTCCACATGAGGTAGTAATAGCTTTCTTTGCCATGATTTGTAAGGCAAGACGCAAGCTGGATAAGAATAACTGTTTTAAATCTATTAAATTTAATGTGGAAATATGAAATTCATTAAAGGTAATTTGGTCCAGAAATGAGGGTATATTGAACTCTTTCTTACAGAGTTCAGTATCTAAGGGAATAATTCCATGAGACAACATAGGGAATAGCAAATTCTAAATATTATAGTATAAAATGAACTTTTCTACCCAGCTATGTTCCAAATTATTTATAGGACCTTACAGCTATAGGAATATTTAACATAAAATTTCACATTCATAGAAGATAAAGGAAGGACTTTAGGTCTAAAAGATAAATAGCTATTTCAAATGTCTGGTAACTAAACATAAATGTAGTCACTTCACTAGCCCATGTAGCTGTTCCAAATTAATTTTGTAAATATACTGCATTATTTTACCCAGGTAATTACAACAAAGTAATTTCCAGTAAGAAAACTTTCCAACTGTAAAATAAGCTGCTACTTAAGTTAAAAATGTAGAGATTGGTTCAGGATAAAATCAAAGGAAAATAAAGTTAAAAAGACGGACAACAACAACAAAATAAAAATAAGACTAGACTGACAACAACAAATATAAACAAGGATGTGAAACAACTGGAACTCTCATACTTTGCTAGTGAGAGTATAAAATTGCACAAGTATTCTGGAAAACTGTTCAGCAGTTATTTAAAAAGATAAATTCTATGACCTAGCAATTCTACTCTTAGGTTTTTGTCCAAAATAAAGGAAGATATTCCCCAAAATCCTAGAATAGAGTTACAGAAATTCTCAGAAATCAAGGTGGGATCACTTTTTAAGACTTAGAGGTCACTGAGGTAATCTGGAAAAGTTTGGTGAACTGCTATACTAAATATTCTTTGTCAGTTGTGGGGCAGTCAAGACTCTAATTTAAGAACTGCAATAAAGAGGCTTCTGGGAAAGCTGCAAAAGCTACGGCATGGAATCCTAACCTTCTACTAGAAAATGTAACAACAAAATGTAAGAAATAGCGAGGTAATAGCTGGGTAGAGTTTATCTAACCAATTACAGGAAATTGGTGCTGAGTTTTCAATGAAAGCAGTAATATCAGGTATAGGTTTACTGCAAAAGATTGAATGATCTTTTGATCATTGAATCAAATGATGATTTGATTTGAATCAAATGATGATCCAGAACAGAGCTAAAGAACTCAGAATATTGGGCAGTCCTGGTGGCGCAGCGATTTAGTGCCGCCTGCAGCCCAGGGCCTGATCCTGGAGACCCTGGATTGAGTCCCACGTCAGGCTCTCTGCATGGAGCCTGCTTCTTTCTCCCTCTGCCTCTCTCTCTGCCTGTGTCTCTGCCTCTCTCTCTCTCTCTCTGTGTGTCTCTATGAATAAATAAATAAAATATTTTAAAAAAAAGAACTCAGAATATTAGGGTAAATCTTAGGCAGGAGAACAACTAGGGCTTGGGGAATATGGGCTTATATTATTGTAGGAGCTCTAAGTTGCACTAAAGGTTGTGTTCTCTCTCTCCACCTGACCCAAGCAAAAGCCATGCAAGACAGTATCTGTAAATTTTTCCACTGTCTTTTAAATGTACTTCAACATCTTAAAACCTAGAATATACATAGTTTTAAAGTTTTTTCAAATATGATATTAGGGGTCAGACTACAAATTAAAGATTGGCATTCATTTAACATGTCAAAAAATAAAATACATTATTCTCTTCCCCTGGGGAGTTGTAGACAGAGAAGAAGTCAATGATTCTTGGCTGTAAACTCCACTTTCACTGTAAGAGCTGATGTTTGGAGAGGAAGATCGAGATGGTGAGTCCATAATCAAGTCGAGCTTAATTGCTGAATCAGGGCTTTCAAGATCAGAAGTACTGCCACTCAGTTTTGCTCTTTTCTTAGCTGCACTATTACGAAGGGACCTAAGAGAGCTCTGCATCTAAGAAAAAAATAAAAACAATTAACTTTACAAGACATTTATGTGAGTAAAAGTTATCCTTAGATTTTAAATTCCATTCACTATACCTAGCTAGCCATTCTCCAATCTGGTACTAACAAGATGGATATTAACATATTTGTACAGAGTAAAGATACATATTTTATAAACAACCAATTTATAAACAAGACCGTAAGCGCCTTTAAGAGGAAGGATCTTAAGCTATTATTCACCATGGTATTTCTAGCACTGAGAACAATGACTAATATAATAAAATTTAATTAGTAAAGGACTCATTGAATCAGATGGTAGACATCAGAGTTGAAGTCAGTGAGGTCTCGCTAATCTTAGGGCATTGGTGTATGGATGTGGCCATTTAAAAATTCTGTGAAAAGTAATCAGCTTTATAAAATTTGAAGTTTATATCAAGTTTGTCATTGTTAGAGTTCTGAGAACAACAGATGACTGTATATGACTTATGAAGCCAAGTATTTCTAGAAATGTAGAGTAGAAATTGCCATTGCAAACAAATATATTAAAGTCGGGAATGGAACCTTGAATGAATTAAGGAACCCTGTGCCACCTGGATGGCTCAGTGGTTGAGCCTTTGTCTCAGGTTGTGATCCTGGGGTCCTGGGATTGAGTCCTACGTGGGGCTCCCTGCAGGGAGCCTACTTCTCCCTCTGGCTATGTGTCTGCCTCTCTGTCTCTCATGAATAAATACATAAAATCTTAAAAAAAATATTAAGGAACCCAGAAATACATAAACTGTATTTCACTTACATTTTGATTATAACAATTATAGTGGTTGATTCAACTATATGGTCACTTCCCTAGTAAATCCCTGGAAGGTTGAATATTTAAAAATAGTACTATCCTCCTATATTTACCAATAATTATATAAAAGAAATTACCCTTTCAATTATTCACTAAAGAAAAAGGGTTATTTTTAAGATATCATACAAATAACGCAAAAATACATAGCATCAGATGAAATTTATGAGTTATGAAGGAAAATGTCTCTTCTAGAATTTTCTTCCCTTTAAATGAATTCTCTTCCTAGTACCAGTGGAATAAAACTAGGAGTGGAGGGGAAAGGAAAGATTTTACACGCAGTCAGAAGTGGGAATGACTAATTAATTCATTAAGAACCAATTTTGGTACACCAGCTTAATGTTAAAGAAATGTCCTTAAAATGAATATGCATTAATATTAATTTTATTAAGCAAACTATCAGTATATGATGCTTACATCTTAAAAACAGGCAAAAATAAAACCACAAAATATCATTGAGTGTTTCAGTTTACATATTTAATGTAAAACACTTTTTTAAACCTGACATCAGGCAGACTAATATGATAAAAAGAAAGCATCTATGGAAATAGTGCATATAGTAGTAGTAACATAGTAACCATATTCCTTCTCTGACATAATTAGTATGTACAGAGTTGTCATATTGGCAATGGATTTTTATAGTATAAATGAAGTGACTGAGAATTCAAAGATGAGTATATAGTATTTCAGTTTCATAAAGATAAACTTGTACGTATACAAAACAGACATACTCAGGAATGTTCAGCATTGTTTCCAATAGCAAAGAATTAGGAATAAGCCAAAATAAATTATGGTTATAAAATAAATATAAAAAAAATAAATAAAATAAAATAAAATATCAAAATATTAATATATTAAAAGTACAAAAACACATAAAACACAAGTTAATGGTGACAGTGGTTGCTTCCAGTGGAGAAGGGGGGAGTAACTAGATTGGGAAGGAACTATGTTAGGTTTCATTTATTTAAAAATAGAAAACAGGGCAGCCCAGGTGGCTCAGCGGTTTAGCTCCGCCTTTGGCCCAGGGCATGATCCTGGAAACCCAGGATCGAGTCCCATGTCGGGCTCCTTGCATGGAGCCTGCTTCTTCCTCTGCCTGTTTCTCTGCACCTCTCTCTCTCTCTGTGTGTGTGACTATCATAAATAAATAAAAAAATTAAAAAAATAAAATAAAAATAAAAAGAGGAAACAAATATGCAAATTGTTCATTTGGGAGGAATTAGTGTATGAATATATTGCTGTATTACTCATACTTTTAACTTAAAAAGAAATAGTATCTGCATAGAAGAAATACTGAAAGGAAACGCATTAGATTGTTTTGTTTTGTTTTTTATTTATGACAGTCACACAGAGAGAGAGAGAGAGAGAGAGAGAGAGGCAGAGACACAGGCAGAGGGAGAAGCAGGCTCCATGCACCAGGAGCCCGATGTGGGATTCGATCCCGGGTCTCCAGGATCGCGCCCTGAGCCAAAGGCAGGCGCCAAACCGCTGCGCCACCCAGGGATCCCACATTAGATTGTTAATGGCAAATTATTCTGGGTAGTGGGATTTGGTATGATTAGTTTTCTTCCTAATACTTCACTATAGTTTCTGCATTTTCTATAAGGATCATGCAATATTTTTATTAAAAAACATGTTATGGAATTAAAAAGTACTTGATTTTTCCTTAAATAGAAGCTATTGTATTATTGAAAATTACAAGCATTGAAAAATTATTAAAAATTATTATTTGGCTCTAACCTCTTCTTGATCCAAATCTTTATCTTTGATATCTAATTCTGAAAGATCAATCGTAAGACTATCTTTTTCACCCTTCCAAAAATCATCAGGCTCTTTCTTTTTGGGTCCAACTGTGCTTAAGTCAGCTTTATCAGGCAAAAGGTTGATTCCTCTTGGTATGGGAGGGACAGGTTTGGTTCCATTTAGGCCTCGTCGGGAAGATGGTGATCTCACCAAGGCAGGTGTAAGCTGAACTGGAGAAAGTTTTTCTTGAGAATTTTCTCCTGCGTGAAAAAAAATATATTTTACTTACTTTTTTTTTAATTTCAGGGAAGTGGGAGTTATAATTATAAGTGTTTGGAATACAGTGTTTTTAAATTAAAAAAATATCTTTTATTAGACTGCTATTTAAAATGAGATCAAAGTATCAGTGTCACCTAGCAAATAAAACAAAAATGAGTCATCAGAAATTCATATTAAATAAAAATACTATATAAGAAGTTAAATTTCTATTTTTATAGACATTATCATAACCAGTATTTGTATGGTAAAGTCCACAAGTAAGCCAGAAGGACTATTCTCCTGGCTTCATTTAATTATGTAAGCAACATGTGAATGAGTATTATATGCAAAGTAGTAATGCTGGGCACACGGGAGAACAAACTGAATAAACTCTCAGCTTTCAATACAATATTTGATCTTGTAGGAAAGACAAACATAGGAAGAAATTAATGGAGGAAATGAAGGTTTAGTGCTAAGAAAAAGGGATATAACTGACTAACCATGCAACAAATGACCTTATGGTAATGTTATAAACTGGACACCAGTGTTACTGCGTAGTTTAAAGGTGGAACATTTCATCTCAGAGGATGGGGATAAGAAAGTATGTGGAATACAAGGGCTGCTTTTAATAGACTTTTTATTTTGAGATTGATCTGTCTTGAATAAATTTAAATGCTAATTTCAATATTTTGGAGAGGGCTCTTGGTAAGAAAAGAATATTTTAGTTAATAATAGAAAACTCTTTAAAATAAATTTAACATACACTAAAATTCAAATTCAAAAAAAATGTAGAATAAATGGATACTAAACATTAATTATAATAATTATATGAATGACATTTTATATTTCTAAAGCTAAAATTGTTACTTAGGCTCTCAGGCTGTTCACATTCATGTTCATTACAAAGCATTATTAGTTGCCTAATTCTGAAAAAGGATTTTGAAGTATAAAATTAAGAAAAGAAAAGAAATAACAACTTCATTTGCATTTTGTATTACATGTTTGATCTTTTTAACATACTATTATTTTCCTAGATGCTTATTAATTCAGAGAAATAAAATGCAGTTTACTAGCTTTCAAAGATCAAACAACCTAACTCCAAAGCAATAATTCAAAAACACAAATAAATTTCAATAAAGTATTAATTTTTACCATCAGTTCTACCTGGAGGGTCCGATGATTTTTGGCTGACAAGCTTTTTCTGGGGACTTGGCTTTGGTAGTCCTTCAAAGCTTTTAAGAGGCCAGGAATTAGAGAAGTTAACGGAATTATCCTGAGACTTCTTTGGAGATACAGTAAGAGATGTGTGCTTTGGACTAGTTCGAGGTGATGAGAGAGGATAGGATGGAAGGATGAAGCCTCCTGGACTTGGATTTAGACCAGAGTGTGATGAAGTACGTTCTGTTTGGCCACCAAATGTCTGCTGTGTCTTAGGGGCAAAATTGAGGCTTGCATACACTGTAAAAAACCAGAAGAGAATATGTTATTTATGTATATACACCTAAGAGTTTAAATTGTTTTTGTTTTTTTAAAAGATTTTATTTATTTACTCACGAGAGACAGAGAAAGAGACAGAGACATAGGCAAAGAGAGAAGCAGGCTTCTCTTGGGGAGCCCGATGTGGGACCCGATACCAGGACTCTGGGATCATGACCTGAGCCACAGGCAGATGCTCAACCATTGAGCCACCCAGGTGCCCCCGTTTTTGCTTTTTATGTTCAGGTTTTTATCCCATCTGGTGTTTATTTCTCCTTGTGTAGTATAAGGTAAAGATCCAATTTAACTTTTTCTGTATAGATAGTATAATTTTCCCAGTGCCGTGTTTTAATTTTATTTTTTAAAATATTTTATTTATTTATTCATGAGAGACACAGAAAGAGGCAGAAACATAGGCAGAGGGAGAAGAAGGTTCCCTGCAGGAAGCCTGATACGGGCCTCGATCCTAGGACCCTGGGATTATGACCTGAGCTAAAGGACCCTGGGATCATGACCTGAGCTAAAGGCAGATGCTCAACCACTAAGCTACCCAGGCATCCCCCAGTGCCATGTTTTAAACTGTCCTTTTATCTATAAAGCTCCCCCCAACACATACACGTGTGTATGTATACACACACACTTAGGGGCTTCTTATTGGTTCATAGTCTATTTTGTCTATCCCCACACTAGTATTACAATGTTTTATTTATCATGATTCTATCCAACAGGATTGGGTGTCCTTCGTTTTTTTAATCTTCTTTAACTTATTTTGGCAATTCTTGGCCTTCTATTCTTTTATATGTATTTCAGGGTCAGCCTGCCAGGTCCTATACAAGATCCTGGTTGGGTTTTTTATTGTAATGACACTGAATTTAAGATCAATCTAGGAATAACTGCCATTTTGCTGATAGTTAGCCTCCCTGTTTAAAAATGTGGGATCTCCTTTAGTTTATTTAGGTCTTTTTTAAAGTCTCTCAGAAATATATTTTAGTTTTCATAATAAAAGGTATGTAAATATTGTTAGATTTCCATATACTTATAGATTTTTGTTGATATTGTAATTTTTCTTAAAAATTATATTTTCTGAAAGTTCCTAGTGTCTAGTAACTTTATTAACCTTATATTCTGGCTTTATATTGGGCTACCTTGCTAAATTGTTTAATATTTTAACAGTTTTCTATATATCCTTTCAGATTTTCTTTGTAGATAATCTAGTAATTTTAATAATATAATTATGGGAGCTAATGCTTATTGAACACTTTACTCTGTTCCAAATGGTATTCAAACACTTCATGTATATTAACTAATTTTTTTAGAAAAGTGTATTTTTATTTATTTTTTAAAGATTTTATTTATTCATTAGAGAGAGTAAAAGAGAGAGAGAGCACATGTGTGCACACACATACAGGGGAGGGGCAGAAGGAGAGGGACAAGTAGACTTCCCACTGAGCAGGGAGACAGACCTGGGGCTGGATCTCAGGTCCCAAAATCACGACCTGAGCTGACAGCAGATGCTCAACTACCTGAGTCACCCAGGCACCCTGTGTATTAACTAATGTAATCCTCACGACAACCTTGCGGGTACTATTCTTATCTTATCAACCTTGTGGGTACTATTCTTATCTTATAGATTTAAAGAAAAAATGTAACTGGGATAAGTAAATTACCAAAATCACATACTAGGAAATCATAAAGCTGGGATACAGACCCAGGCACTGTGGCTTCCAAGTCCTCTTAATTACCATATTGTATCACATTTTATTTGAAAGTAATGATAATTTTTGTTTCTTCCTCTACAAATTTTATACTTTTAAGTTTGAGCTAGGCTCTCCCTAGATAGAGAATACAATGATTCCCAAATTTTTAGCATGGATTTTCCTTTGTATCCAGATCTAATAACAAAATGCCACTCAATATCTTCATTAAAGAGACAGTTGTCCCAAACTAACATTTTCAAAACAAAACTCTTGATTTCACGGTCAAATCTACTCTTCTCCTAAATTTCCTCTTCTTGGTAAAGGGCAGCTCTATTCCTCAAATTGCTCAGGCCAATAATATTGGACTAATCCTTGATTCTTCTCACAAACTTCACATCTAGTCCATTAATAAATCTTCCTGGTCCTACATTAGCAACACAAGGTGATTACTGAGTCTGAAAACTTCAGTGAATACATAATAAATGGCTTATTCATATTATATTAGCATACATTATAAACTTAACTATGTTTCCAAACTTTATGGCCACCTTGTATATCAGAACCCACCTAATTCTCATCACTTTCATTGCTTCCTTACTAAGGCAAACCATACCATCTCTTATCTTTACAACTGCCATATCCTAACTAGTTTGCTTTGTACCCTGCCTCCATTGCTACTGAACTTATTCTCTATATAGCAACTCTGATCTTTTAAAAAAATAGTCAAACCATGCTATTTTTTTCTCTCTCCAAAACCTCTCATATCTTCCCTTCCCACTCAGGATAAACTCCCAAATACTATATCCTGCAAGGCCCCATGTTATCTTTGAATATTACTCTCCTCATTCCACTGACCTTGCTACTGGCCCAATAAGCCAATATGGTCCTACTTCAGAGCATTTGTACTTTGTTCTCTCTTTCTGGAATGCTCTTTCTCCAGGTATCCATGTAACACACACCCTCACTTCATTTGGGTTTCTGCTTAAACATTTTCAGTCCAAAGAAACTTTCCTTATCACCTTCTGTCCCCTGCCTTATTTTTCTTCACAACAGTCATTTTTTTTCTTCTTATTCCTTTGTTTTGTCCTCTACTAGATTTTGATCTTTAGATTCTAGAACAGTGCCTGCTTCCCAATTAGTACTAGAGGGATGGATTAATAACTAAATGTTCAAAAGCAATGGTAACAGGGAACATTTTTATCTTACTCTTGACTTTAAAGTGAATTCCAGGGGCACCTGGGTGGCTCAGTGGTTGAGTGTCTGCCTTTGGCTCAGGTGGTAACCCTGGGGTCCTGGGATCAAGTCCCACATCAGGCTCCCCCCAGGAAGCCTGCTTCTCCCTCTGCCTATGTCTCTGCCTCTCTCTGTGTGTTTCTCATGAATAAGCAGAATCTTAAATAAAAATTAATAAAAAAGCTAAGGTTTAAAAAAATTAAGTGAATTCTAATATTTTAACACTAAATCTAGTTGCTATAGGTATTAACAGATATTAATCCGGTTAAGAAAGTTATTTATAGTTTTGCTATGAATTTGTAATCATGCAGATGTTGAATTTTAACCGCATCCTGACACATTTATATGGTTTTCTTCCTTTCTGTGATAGCGTCAAAAATACAGGTGCTGAATCACTATATTGTAAACCTGGAACTAATACTACACTGTGTGTTAATGAACTGGAATTTAAATAAAAACTTTTAAAAATTGGAAAAAAAATAAACCAAAAACCCCCCAGCATTCTAATAAATAAAACCATCTATGTTATTTATTTATTTATTTTTTAAAAAGATTATATTTATGTGTCATGAGAGACACAGAAAGAGGCAGAAACACAGGCAGAGGGAGAAGCAGGCTCCATGCAGGGAGCCTGACGTGGGACTCGATCCCGGGTCTCCAGGATCAGGCCCTGGGCTGAAGGCAGCGCTAAACCACTGAGCCAACCACGCTGCCCCATCTATGTTATTCAAATGTTAAGTTCTATCCACTGACATTTATGGTAACTACTGATATATTTGGCTTTAATTCTACCACCTTATTTTGTGCTTTCTATTTATTGTGTGTTTTATTACTTTTTCTTGATTTTTCTTGATTTTTAAAAAATTATTCCTCAACTAATACAAAAGTCTATTCATAACCATTTATGGTTCCCTTAATTTTTCTTTAATATTTTCTTTAATATTTTATTATTTTAATTTTAAGATTTTCAACAACAAAAGGCCTAACTTATATACACTAAAAAAATTTTCTTCTGAAGACTTAAAGAACTACATATAATTATATATCATTTATTTTTAATTCATATACAACATGGTTAGGACTTTTATTTCTACCTAAATCTTATTTGGGTGGGAAAGGGCACTATAGGGGATTTAAGTCACAAGTTGACATGCAGAATGAAAACTTTCAAGTTCCTGATTTGAACTGCAATGCTCTATTAAAAGATTCTGATGCTTCCATGTCAGTGTATCATTATATATTCCTTTTATTAAGAGATTTAAAAATATTTCTTACAAAGAACTCAAATATCAAATCTTTTTATGCACATAAATAGAACCAATAGAATGCCAAAAAATATACTAACATTTTCAATGTTTGGTGTGAATCACTGCAACATTTAAAACTGGCATGGGGGATCCCTGGGTGGCGCAGCGGTTTGGCGCCTGCCTTTAGCCCAGGGCGCGATCCTGGAGACCCAGGATCGAATCCCACGTCGGGCTCCCGGTGCATGGAGCCTGCTTCTCCCTCTGCCTGTGTCTCTGCCTCTCTCTCTCTCTCTCTCTGTGACTATCAGAAATAATTAAAAATTAAAAAAAAAAAAAAAAAGATTTAAAACTGGCATGGAAGCTTCTGGATGGTTTGGTATCTGGCATCTATACCCAGGTCTCCACAAAAATCCCACGGAGAATATTAGTTGACATGGTAGTGGTCCTAATAGATTTTTAATCTACAACCTATTATTAAGTTAAATGCTGACTTTGGAAGAATATGATATCCCTTTAATAGCCGGTCTTATAGGTGTTTGGAGAGGTTACAGAAAAGCCAGAGCCTCTGTGAAGTTCTGAGAGTGAGTTCTCAGTCCACTGAGCGTGGAGGTAGTTATCAAAGGTAATGTAATCATTTGGGGATATCCTAAAAAGGATGAGATTAAGCAACAGAGAGAATCCTTGCTGCTTCTACTAATAGATAATCCCAAGTCTATCTAGTCAAAATTCAGGAAATATCTGTATCATTAAGTAAGATGAAGTGTTTTATGGGGAGTAACACCATAAAGAAAAACTTTATGTAGTCATGTGACCCTCTGTGATGAGTGGAGGACTAAAATATAAGTGCTATATTAATTAAATCTTCCTTATCGATTTCAAATGAGCATTACTTTTCATTAACAAAGATGGGATACATCCCTATTATTCCAAAAACTTTAGTAAAGGATATGCAACAAAAATTAAAATACCGCTAGAAATATTTCATTTGAGCTGAGTGAAGTAAGTCAGTCGGAGAAGAACAAACATTATATGTTCTCATTCATTTGGGGAATATAAATAATAGTGAAAGGGAATATAAGGGAAGGGAGAAGAAATGTGTGGGAAATATCAGAAAGGGAGACAGAACGTAAAGACTGCTAACTCTGGGAAACGAACTAGGGGTGGTAGAAGGGGAGGAGGGCGGGGGGTGGGAGTGAATGGGTGACGGCACTGGGGGTTATTCTGTATGTTAGTAAATTGAACACCAATAAAAAATAAATTAAAAAAAATTAAAAAAAATTAAAAAAAAAGAAATATTTCATTTGATCTACCTCTAAATAATAACTGATAAAGCTATTAATTAACATAGACATTAAAGAATTCCCTTCAGGGCAGCCCCGGTGGCTCAGCGGTTTAGCGCCGCCTTCAGCCTAGGGCATGATCCTGGAGACCTGGGATCGAGTCCCATGTCGGGCTCCCTGCATGGAGCCTGTTTCTCCCTCTGCCTGTGTCTCTGCCTCTCTCTCTCTCTGTGTCTCTCATGAATGAATGAATAAATAAAATTAAAAAAAAAAAAAAGAATTCCCTTCAAATCCAAAATTCATATAACTGTCAGCCAGCCTGAAGCCCTTCCTTACGATCTATATCTTAGAGACATATAAGATATCTGAAATGATAGCTAGTCAGGAAGTTATGGTTCCTTACAGGAAATTTAATAAATTCTAAGCAGCCTTAAAAGTTATAACTGCAAAAAAAAAAAAAAAAAAAGTTATAACTGCTAGGGTGCCTGGGTAGCTCAGCTGGTTAAGCATCTGACTCTTTATTTTGGCTCAGGTTGAAAAAGTAGTTTTGTTTTTAGATGGAGGCCCTCATGCCTCCATGCTTAAGATTCTCTCTCTCCATCCCCTGAAATTTATACAGGCACACACTCTCTCTCTCTCTCTCTCAAAAAAAGTTAAAACTGTTATAGAAAATAATTGTCTTTTGCTAACACAGTACTTCTTCATGAATAATGTTTTTAATCAGTTGGTATTAAAATGCTCATCTCCACCATGAGTTTCTATGGGCAGCCTGGGTGGCTCAGCGGCTTAGCACTGCCTTCAGCCCAGGGCATGATCCTGGAGACCCGGGATCGAGTCCCATGTCAGGCTCCTTGCATGGAGCCTGCTTCTCCCTCTGTCTGTGTCTCTGCCTCTATCCCTCTCTCTGTGTCTCTCATGAATAAATAAATAAAATCTTTAAAGAAATAAAATAAACTCTCTAATTTTCACCAGTCATATTTACATTATTATTATTTTTAAAAGATTTTATTTATTCATGAGAGACACAGAGAGGCAAAGACATAGGCAGAGGGAGAAGCAGGCTCCATGCAGGGAGCCTAATGTGGGACTTGATCCTGGGATTCTAGGATCGCGCCCTGAGCCAAAGGCAGAAGCTCAACCACTGAGCCATCCAGTGTCCCTACATTAAGATTATTAAATCTAACATTTTAGGGGAAATTATTTTTTAAAAATTATTAAAATTATTAAAAATACAACATCAGGAAGCCTGGGTGGCTCAGTGGTTGAGCATCTGCCTTCAGCTCAGGGCGTGATCCTGCGTCTGGGGATCGAGTCCCACATCAGGCTCCCTGTGAGGAGCCTGCTTTTCTCTCTGCCTTATGTCTCTGCCTCTCTCTCTCTCTCTCTGTCTCATGAATAAATAAAATCTTAAAAAAAGAAAAAAATACATCGTTTTCTTTTTTGCAATGAATAAATTTCACAAAATAACATGCAAACAACATTTGGAAATCCCACATAATATTCATAAATCATTTATATTCAAATAAAGTTGAAATTTAAACCTTTATCTTGATGATTGTTAGTTGTCCCAAGGTACTGTAAGTCAGAATCCACACTTCCAGTTTTCCCAAATATCTGTGAAAATCCAAGTTGTCCATATTTGCCAGAAACATTTGTCTGATGAGTCCCAGTACTGCCTTTGGAAGGAAGAGAAAAACATAAAAGTAAATGTTAACTTTATTTCATAAATACATCTAATTTCAGAAATATTGATTTCATTTGTATAGGAATAACTATAGGAATAAATTATACAGTGAACTAGGCAGGCAAGAAAGGGATAGTTTTGCTATTGGCATATCTGATTAGTATCAGGGGTTCAAGAACAGAAGAGAGACCAGAAAAGTACAAAAAAAGGTATATTGAAAAATATACACAAAAAACTTTCTTTCTACATGTTTCCTCCTCTTACCAGGGAACATTTCCCCAGATCTGGCTTTTTTTCTCCCCTCCCAACCGAAGTTTGTATTTAAATTCCAGTTAGTTAAAATACAGTATAATATTAGTTTCAGGTATAGAATTTAGTGGTTCGTCACTTATATACAGTACATGGTACAGATCCCAACAAGTGTCCTCCTTAATATCCATCACCTATTTATTTATTTTAAAGATTTTATTTTATTTATTTGAGAGAGAGAGAGAGAGAGAGAGAGATCACAAGCAGGGGTAAAGGCAGAAGGAGAAGCAGACTCTCCGCTGAGCAGGGAACCTGATGCAGGGCTCAATCCCAGGTGCTACCCCAGGATCATGACCTTTGCCAAAGGCAGACACTTAACAGACTGAGCCACCCAGGTACCTCTATACCACATCTTTTTTTTTTTTTTTTTTTTTTTTAATACCACACCTCTTTATCAATTCATTAGTCAATGGACATTTGGGCTCTTTCCTTAATTTGGCTATTGGTGATAATGCTGCTATAAACATCGGGTGCATGTGTCCTCTGAATCAGTATTTTTATACCTTTGGGTAAATACCTAGCTGTGCAATTACTGGATCATAGGGTAGTTCTATTATAAACTTTCTGCCATAACCCCAGTACCTAGCAAAGTATCTGACATAGAGGAGACACTCAATAAATGTGGATTGTTGATTAAGTAAATATTACCTTACATTACTACTTAAAGGGTTTCAGTGAGAAGCCCTTCCAGGGTCTTAGGAAACAATTATATCAGCGTCCATTCTTACCAGATTTTTTTTTTTTTTTTTTTTTGAGATCAAGTGAGAAAAGAGCATGCACAAGGGAGTAGGGGAGGTGGGGGAGACGGAGAGAGAGAGAGAGAGAGAATTCCAAGCAAGCTCCATACTCTGCTGGAGCCCAACACAGGGCTAGATCTCCCAACGCTGAAATCATGACCTGAGCAGAATCAAGAGTGGGCCACTCAATCAATTTAAGCCACCCAGGCCCCCCATTCTTACCAGATCTTTAGCAAATAAACTGTCTACTAGATTATAAATCCTTTGAGCTCTTAAATGAATTATTAAGTTTAGCAAGCTTTAACTTAGTTTCTAACATGTCCATTACCAGCATCTTTTACTTACCAGCAGTACATACAGGAAGAGAATCTGGGTTATAATCCCGGCTATTCTGAAATAAGTTTCTTGACACTCTTTTTCTGCTAAAACATAAATCATCATTGACTGGCATTCCTTGAGAGGGCTTTAATTTTGGAGATGGGATGAAATCATATGCTGAAAACTGTAAGAGAATAATAAATTAGCAAATTTGTGTTACATCTACTTGGTAATAAATATGACAGGATAATTTAGACCTAATTGTGAAATTCAGATTAAAAGAAAAATATTAAATTTATCAAGTATACAATGATATAAATAAACATCCACATATATTATGGTACACTAACAGTATTTTTCATTCCATGATAGAAATTCTATAATTTTGCTTCTTTTTATTACTTTGCCCCAAACTTTTTCTGTACCTACCTTCCTAAAGTACACATCTGGCAGCTAGGAAGGAAAGAATGTAAATGACAGAATTAAAAAACAACTTGAATAGAGCAAAGGATATTTCTGATTTAGCAGTATAGACTATCACACTAGGCCAACCTTGAGCATTACACAGTAAATGCCAACTAAAGGTCATTGAACCAGTAAGCACCCCACTCTACTAGTCTTACTGTGGCAAATTTAGTATCCATATTCTATAGCCAAAATAAAAATGTATACATGGTAACCCATGTCACAGTTCCCTTAGGAGATTTTCTTATAATAGATCTTTTAGTTAAAACCAAGTGTCTGATCCTTTTATATGTCTAGAATTTTACAGCATCCAATTTTTTTTTCACATGCCCCTTTTGATCCTTAAGGTATAAAACTGCCAGGATAGAATTTTGAAGTTAAAGAACAATCATAGTTAAAGAACTAAATGAGAGATGATTCAAGTGTTCAGAATTCTTCACCAATGATGACCTCAATTGTTCTGGATCACTTCACATTCAATATGGCTATAGCATATTTTAAAAACTGAGTGAACAGGGGTGCCTGGCAGGCCCAGTCAGAAGAGCATGTGACTCTTGACCTTGGGGTTGTGAGTTTGAGCCCCATTTTGGGTGTAGAAATTACTTAAAAATAAATAATCTTAAAAACTAAAAAAAAAACATTTTTGAGTGAATAGAAATTATATTTATTATCTGTATATTTATTTGGAGCTTATACACAATCAAATCTAGACAAGTGGTAAACTATAAGCTTTTTCAGTATGCTTCTTTGCAAACTTTGCCAAGTATCAAGTAACAATGAAAAACAATAAAATTAAAAAATATGTCTATTTGAAAACTTATTAGCTACTTGACTCTTACAAGATATGAACTACTAAATCCTCAGAGAACTTGTTACACTTCAACAAATTCTGTGAAAAACCAATTAACATCTTCAAAATTTAACCCAGAAAATACCAAAGAAAAATAAATAATGCTCCAAATGAAAAAAGGACTTTACTTTCTCAAAGTATTTCTAGGACTGATTATACAGTAGTTTGTATTAAATAGAATAAAAATTAACCAATCACAAGAACTTTTGATTAGCTACATTAAAAGAAGACATATTAACCCAGTTAAAATAGTGAGTAATCCAGAATTAATTCTATACTATGGAATACATTTTTTTAAAATTTTTATTTATTTACGATAGTCACAGAGAGAGAGAGAGGCAGAGACACAGGCAGAGGGAGAAGCAGGCTCCATGCACCAGGGAACCCGACGTGGGATTCGATCCGGGGTCTCCAGGATCGCGCCCTGGGCCAAAGGCAGGCGCCAAACCGCTGCACCACCCAGGGATCCCGTTTTTTTTTTTTTAAGGTAGGCTCCACATGCCCAGCATGGAGCCCAACACAGGTCAGGGCTCTAAGATCAAGACCTGAGCTGAGATCAAGTCAGACACTTAACAGACTAGACTGAGCCACCCAGGCACCCCTGGAATACATTTTATTTTAGATTTTCTGTCATTAATTTCTGCTTAAAGGACAGAACATTAGTGTGTATGCCAGATACATATAACAACTAGTGATGGTGTTGGGGATGGGAAGGGGGGGGCAGTGGTAGTGACAGAGAATGTATGTAAGTGGGGAATTTTCAAAAATGTAGAAGTCGGTCATGGATTAATAAATTTTGCTACAGAAAAATCTACAAATATTTGAGGAACCTGGGAGGCTCTGTTGGTTAAGCATCTGACTCTTGATTTCAGCTCAAGTCATGAACTCAGGGTCATGAAACTGAGCTTCACGTTGGGCTCCACAGTGGACGTGGAGCCTGCTTAAGATTCTCTCTTCCTCTACCCCTGCTCTGCCCCCACTTGCTCACTCTAAAAAAAAAAAAAAAAAAAAAAAAAAAAAAAGAAAGTTTATTCTGATTGCTAAAGGCTCCTTCTGAAACATCTTTGTGTTTATTCAAATCACTTTTTATGTACACTTGAAGAAAATATAACTGCTACTAGATATGATTACTTCCCACTCAACATTACCATTAAAGTATTTCTCATGTTGTTAAACCCTCTTATAGGAGCTATAAACTTTAATTACAAAAGTAGTAAACAGCTTATTGTAAAAAAATATAGAAGTAAATAAGATATAAAATCAAATTATTCTTTGGTACCTCCTTCATAAGCTTTCTATTGATGAACTCTGTCTCTTTCTATATATAAACATATTTCAATAAGCTATTTTTATCCATTTATTTTAGACAGTGTTTTTAAAAAATAAAAATAGATCACATAATACTCTGGCACACAGTAAGTGCTCATCATGTTGTAGACATCATTCTGTGTTAATCCATATATATCTGCTGATTCTAATAGTTGGCCAGTATTTCATATCATTATTGGACTCATAGTTCCTGACATTTTGTCACAACTTTTCACTATTATAATCTTGTAGCGAACATTATTATGCACATATTATTGTACATTTTTGTTTTTTATTTATTTTTTAAAGATTTTATTTATTTATTCACAAGAGACACAAAGAGAGAGGCAGAGACATAGAGAGAGGGAGAAGCAGACTCCCCACAGGGAGCCCAATGCGGACTCAATCCCAAGACCCCAGATCACGCTTTGAGCTTAAAGCAGATGTTTGACGAGTGAGCCACCCAGGCGTCCCTCTTGTGCATTTTTAAAGGCTATCTAATATTTCATCGACTAGTTATGCCATTCTCCTATTTGCTTCCAAATCTTTTTTTTTTTTTTTTTTTTAATGATTAGGAAGAAATTTCAATGAGGGAAATGGTGCATATCTGGCTTAAAGTAGCAGTGCTAACTGAAGGTGACTGGCAGACCTTAGAAATGTTGTCATATATGTTATATAGCTAAAATATCTTTTTAAAACAACTAAAATGGTTTCTTTAATATCCTCAGGCTTCCTACACAAAAGCAGAATAACTTTTTGTAGCTGTCAGCTAACCAGTTTACCCACAAAATATGCAAGCAAGATTATTTCTAGTTTTTCCTTAATTTAGCCAATGATTTGATTCTCCTACATGTAAGAACACAAACTGCACTGCAAAATAACAAACTAAGTATTTCTGACTCCTTGGTTTGACGTTTATTTCTGGAGATTTCACTAATATGCTGTCTTTACAGGTCCTAAAAGAGAATCAAACACATGGCCTGAAAGCATACCTTTTCTGAGACTTAGGCCCTTGAGTCCTCAGCTAACCTTTCCTCCTATAACTGACTGAGCAACATGGCTCTTGCATGGTAAATCTGATTCTTGGTAAAGCCTCATTCTGGTTCTGACTTTAAAAGAACAAATGGATAACCGTTGCTACACATGGCAGCAGGGCAGAAGTGGGTTTTGATTTCATGATCTATTATGTGATTTCTGCTGGATGACAGTATCCTGGGCACGTGACAGCTAAAAGGGAATCTACAATATCCTTTCCTTATTGGTGTGTTCTGTTTATGTTCATTTTTAAAGGTAGTGATGTTAGCTCCTTTACTCTCATAACCAGAACTCTCTTTCCCCATGTAAACCTTTCATGTTTACTTAGAATGGGCCCAATATCCACCTGTCAATAAAATCTGTCTACAAAAATCAAATTCCCATACCAAAGATGAAAGGAAGCAAAACCTATAATATTCAATGATCAACTTCTTCCTTCAATTTCTCTAAATAACTGAGTAAGTGTAAATTAAATATTACTTTAAAACTCTGAAGCTAAAGGATAGTAAAGAAATTATACAATAGGAACCCTCAGAGAAATCACGGTTTCCAAAAGCCAAACAAAACAATATTTAATAGTTTTCCAAACCTCAAAGTTTATCCTTTTTATTTTTTTTATTTTTTTTTATTTTTTATTTTTTATTTTTTTTTAAATTTTTTATTGGTGTTCAATTTACTAACATACAGAATAACCCCCAGTGCCCGTCACCCATTCACGCCCACCCCCCGCCCTCCTCCCCTTCTACCACCCCTAGTTCGTTTCCCAGAGTTAGCAGTCTTTACGTTCTGTCTCCCTTTCTGATATTTCCCACACATTTCTTCTCCCTTCCCTTATATTCCCTTTCACTATTATTTATATTCCCCAAATGAATGAGAACATATAATGTTTGTCCTTCTCCAACTGACTTACTTCACTCAGCAGTTTATCCTTTTTAAAAACTAAGAAAATTCAATGCCATTACTGTACAAGATATGGGCACTGGGAAAAAAATAAAGAATGTCTCTCCAAATTCTTGAGAATCACAATTCTCAGTCTATTAGTTATCTACTGCTATATAATGTGTTATCCCAAAGTATTGTAGCTTAAAACAATGAATATTTATTATCTTTTTTTCTGTGGATCATGAATTTACAAGTGGCTTAACTGAATGGTTCATATACCTTGGACACTGCAATCAAGATATTGGCTAGGCTGTTGTCAATGGAAGGCTTGACTAAGTGAAGGATCCTTGAACTTCACTCAGTGGCTCCTGGCAGAAGGCCTTAGTTCTTTGCTACCTGGGTCTCTCCAGGGCTGCTCATGATGGGGCAGTTGGCTTCCTCCAGAGCAAGCAATCCAAGAAAGACAGCAACAAAGATGGAAGCTACAGTGCCTTTTTATGACCTAGTTTCTAAAGTCACACACCATTATTTCTACTTTATTTGGTAGAATTGAGTCATTAAGTCCAGACACGTGCAAGTAGAGGAGAATTGGTTTGCAACTCTTCAAGAAAAGAATCTCAACAAATTTGTGGTAGTTATATTTATTTATTTTTATTTAAATCCAATTAATTAACATATAATGTATTATTGGTTTCAGAGATAGAGCTCAGTGATTCATCAGTCTTTTTTTTTTTAATTTTTATTTATTTATGATAGTCACACAGAGATAGAGAGAGAGGCAGAGACATAGGCAGAGGGAGAAGCAGGCCCCATGCACCGGGAGCCCGACGTGGGATTCGATCCCGGGTCTCCAGGATCGCGCCCTGGGCCAAAGGCAGGCGCTAAACCCCTGCGCCACCCAGGGATCCCCTGATTCATCAGTCTTATATAATACTTGGTGCTCATTACACCAAGTGTCCTCCTTAATGTTATCACCCAATTACTCCATCTCCCTGCCCCCAGCGACCCTCACTTTGTTTCCTATGATTTAAGAGTCTCTTTTGGTTTGTCTCCCTCTCTGATTTCATCTTGTTTTATTTTTTCCTCTCTTCCCCTATGGTAGTTATTTTTTTAAAAAAACAATCAATAATGATGAATCTAACAGTGATTAAGTATTTTTTTGTTTCTTTACCTGGTCAACATTAATAGACTGGCACCTGCTTCTATCTTAAATTTTGCTGCTCTATCATAATTAGATCTACTAAGTTATTCGGAAGGTAAAATTTTTCCATTTTATGAATATAAAATATTTTTTAGCAAACAGATTGGTATATCATTTCTTTCTATAGATCCTATTAATCTATCAGAATAAAATCGTGTTGTTTCAGTCAACATACTAAAATCTTTTAAGAGGGTAAGTGCTTATGTCACATTAAACTAAATAAGCCAAAAGACTTCTAAGATTTCTTTACTTCTTATGACTGTTTATTTAAGGAAAACAACAGTCTTGGCAAAAGCTGTACATTCAAGAGAAAACACAGACTAGCTGTGAGATTAGTTAACAACCTTGGTTAATGAAGAAAAACAATGTTCTTTTTTTTTTTGAAAAAAAATTGTTCTTAAACATACTTTAAAGTTTTAATATCCAGTATATAACTATACAGGAAAGGTTCATATAAAAAAACCCTTTCAAAAATAGCACTTTGGACAAATAAAACTAATTTAAAAACAGTTATTTGTCTTTGCCCATATTTTATCACCATATAGAATAATATTGCACAAACAATTATATCAATTGCACAAACAATGATATAATTGTGCCAACTTGAATTTATCTTCTCAGGAAAAGTCTAATAATATCAGTATGATATAATCACACAAACTTGAACTTATCTTCTCAGGAAAAGCCTAACTAACTCAAATGTCTTAAATTTCCTCCACTGGCTCCACAGGTTAGATATGTTAATATCACTCCTTTTCAAAATAAAAATTGTAAAATCATGAGTTCAATTAAGTTTTATAATAGGTATCTTTATTAAAAGGGATCAATTCCTATAACGCCACAAATCCTATAAATGATTAATATGCTAGCCTGTGTTGTAATTTTCAAACCCTTAGTTAACTTTAAGATTTTAAGTATAATATTTATAGATCCTGAACTTAAAATTAAGATAAAAATGCAAATCAGAGATCACCAAATATATTTTTAATTTACCCTTGTCTTTTACATATTATTAACTATCAAAGAAACAGGTTAAAGGATATGTAAATAACCTTCAGATATGTTAAATACATGTTTTTATTGCCATTTAAATCACTGTAAAAGGATATGAAATATGTACTCATATAATGAAACATAATTCTTGGTTATATGACTCTTGTTTTTTCTGCATCTATGAGGAAAGAAAGTTGGTTTCTTTGAGAAAGGTTGCATTTAATATATACAGCTGATATGGCCCTAGGTAAAAATGTTACAGGGAAATAAAAATATGTATACAAGGTATGGATATGTGCTGTCCATTTATCAAGGGCATTGGGGGTTTTTTTGTTGTTTTTAAGATTTTATTTTTTCAGGAGAGACACAGAGAGAGAGGCAGAGACATTGGGCTCCTTGAGGAGCTCAATGTGGGACTTGATCCTAGGACCAAGCCACAGACAGACACTCAACCACTGAGCCACTCAGGTGTCCCTATCAAGGGCACTATTATAGCCTTTTTCAAGATGGGAAAATATATATAAGTATACATTGTTTTATTTAATATGTTTTTAAGGTTTATTTTTAAAATTTTATTTTAAAATTATTTTAAAGTTTTTAACTAGATCATCTACAGTGAGAACCCCATCTAGGGTTTTGGGTTGTTAAGGATTTTGACAAGCATTAAACTTAAAAAATTTTCAAATTCTTTCTTTCTCTCTCTCTTTTCTTTTTTTCTTAAAGATTATTTATTTATTTGAGAAAGAGGGCAAGAGCACAAGCATCTGGAGGAGCAGAGGGAGAGAGAGAAGCAAATTTCCTGCTGAGCAGGGAGCTGGGGAGGGCTGGATCCCAGGACCCTGGGATCATGACCTGAGCCGAAGGCAGATGCTTAACTGATTGAGCAATCCAGGCACCCCTCAAATTCTTTAGACATCTAGTAAAATTAAAAAAAGAAAATCAGGGATGTCTGGCTGGCTCTATCAGTAGAGTGTGTAACACTTGATCTTGGGGTCATGAGTGCAAAAATTACTTTAAAAAAATTTTTTTTAAAAGGAAAAGAGAAATCAGTGATGACGACTACTTACTGAAATCTAACATTACAATCTAACATCTGTACTGATATTGGATACTGTTTTCAGGGCTGTTCATGATTTTGACATGCTTAAACTAAGAGGTTTTTCTTTGAGATATTCCAATCATTTTAAAAAGAAAAATAAAAAACAACTTATTAGGGGCAGCCCGGGTGGCTCAGTGGTTTGGCGCCGCCTTCAGTCCAGGGCATGATCCTGGAGACCTGGGATCGAGTCCCACGTCAGGCTCCCTGCATGGAGCCTGCTTCTCCCTCTGCCTCTGTACTCTGCCTCTCTCTCTCTCTGTCTTTCATGAATAAATAACTAAAATCTTTAAAAAAAAAAAAAAAAACTTATTAGAAACAATCAAGCCTCCAAGAAAAATCTCAATTTTTAAGATTAATTCACAATAAATGCATTAGTGCAGCTTAATAATTTTCACCTTTAAATTTGCAACATATTAACTTTTGTTTTAAAATATTTTATTTATTTAGAAGGTGAGTGAATATGGAGGGAAAGGTACAGGGAGAGGGAGAATCTCAAGCAAATTTCCCTCTGAGTACAGACCCCAATTCAGAGCTCAATCCCAGGACCCGGTTATCATTACCTGAGTCGAAATCAAGATTTGGACACTTAACTGAATGAGCCACCTAGGCACCCCTGTCATAATAAGTATTCTAAAACTTTCCCACATTCTTCAGACCCTTGACCCTTTATTTTTCATTTTCAGCTTGCCTCTTAAGTTTACCAGAATATGGAAGCTTAATATTACTTAAGCCTGGCTCTCAATATGTGGTTCACAAATAAGAGCATCAAAAATACCTAACAGCTTATTAGACATGTGATCTCAGATCCCATTCTAGACAAACTGAATCAGAATCTATTTTAACAAGATCCTAAGTCAACTCACATGCACATTAAAGTTTCATAAGCAACGTTCTAGAGCCACATCTTCCTTCCTTTTGACTTAAAAATAAAACACATCCTTCTTGTTATCTCAAAATTTTTCTATATCCTGTCACCTTCTTTTTGTTTTTCCTGCAGTTCCAAAGGAAAAGACTCCCTCCTCTTTCTACAGCTAAGCTCCTTATGTATCCCTGTGTTCTTGACACATTCAGTCCTTATTTAGAAATTAATTCCTTGCCTTTCTCTCCCAAATATGCTTACAGGGACCAAATCTTATGTATTTTGCATATCTAACATCTATTGCAGTATAATACACAGAGTAAGCATTTTGAATTCATAGGAGACTCCTTTTTCTGCCTCTCTCAAATCAAGTGTTTCCTATTCAAATATAAACCAGTAATAACTCATCCTGCTATATCTTGCTTGGTCTTTTCTTTCACTGTCAAATCCTTAGAAGTTTTCTCACTGAACAGATTATTTATTGATACTAAGTGTGGACAGAGCACTATGATTAGTACAGTTGCGAAAACCAAAACCAAAAGAAACAGTCCTTATCATCCTAGTGCTTACCATCACTGAGGAGAAAGAGGGCAGGGCTCACATGTGTTAAATAACAAAAGAGGAAAAAATGCTAGGCAGTGCTTTAAAGAGTAGGCTATAAGCTCATACTTGGCTTTACACATAGTGGAAGATCAAAACAATGAATAAATGCTTACTGCCTGTATTTCCTTATCAATTCACCTCATAAACTTTTAAATTTGGTTTCTAAACATTCTTCTAAAATCACTTTTCCATGTCCCAATGATCTTCCAATAACCAAATCTTCCATTCTGAAAAAGCTACAGACCTAGTAAATACGTATGCATGAAACAAGTATACTCCTTATTTTTCAGTCTATGTTACTGACTACTTAGACACTCACTACATTGTTAGGAAAAATAGAGCTAATATGGCAGCCAGCTAGTAAGCCTGATTACTGACCCTACTAATCCATTAAAACACTCACAAAAACAAAAAAGGAGATGCAAAGTTAGAATATCACAGGAACCTGGTTATCAGTGATTTGATTTGTCAGGTAATCGTCAGGTAATCGGAGAATCAAAGTAATCATCTAAATGGTGGAAATACAAAATCCTAGAGGAGAACACAGGCAACATCCTTTTTGAACTTGGCCACAGTAACTTCTTGCAAGATACATCCATGAAGGTAAGGGAAACAAAAGCAAAAATGAACTACTGGGACTTCATCAAGATAAAAAGCTTCTGCACAGCAAAAGAAAAAGTCAACAAAACTAAAAGACAACCTACAAAATGGGAGAAGATATTCACAAATGACCTATCAGATAAAGGGCTAGTATCCAAGATCTATAAAGAACTTATTAAACTCAACAGCAAAGAAACAAACAATCCAATCATGAAATGGGCAAAAGACATGAACAGAAATTTCACCAAAGAAGACAGACATGGCCAACAAGCACATGAGAAAATGCTCCACATCACTTGCCATCAGGGAAAGACAAATGAAAACCACAATGAGATACCACCTCACACCAGTGAAAATGGTAAAAATGAACAAGACAGGAAACACAAATGTTGGAGAGGATGTGGAGAAAGGGGAAGCCTCTTGCACTGTTGGTGGGAATGTGAAGTGGTACAGCCACTCTGGAAAACTGTGTGGAGGTTCCTCAGAGTTAAAAATAGAGCTACCCTACGACCCAGCGATTGCACTGCTGGGGATTTACCCCAAAGATACAGATGCAGTGAAAGACTGAGACACTTGCACCCCGATGTTTCTAGCAGCAATGTCCACAATAGCCAAACTGTGGAAGGAGCTTTGGTGTCCATCGAAAGATGAATGGATAAAGAAGATGTGGCATATATATATACAATGGAGTACTACTTAGCCATTAGAAACGATGAATACCCAACATTTGATTCAATGTGGATGGAACTGGAAGGTATTATGCTGAGTGAAGTAAAGTCAATCGGAGAAGGACAAACATTATATGGTTTCAGTCATACGGGGAATATAAAAAATCGTGAAAGGGATTAAAGGGGAAAGGAGAGAAAATGAGTGGGAAATATCAGAGAGGGTGACAGAGCATGAGAGACTCCTAACTCTGGGAAACAAACAAGGGGTAGAGGAAGGGTAGGTGGGCGGGGGGATGGGGTGACTGGGTGACAGGCACTCAAGGGGGCACTTGACGGGATGAGCACTGGATGTTATACTATATGTTGGCAAATCGAACTCCAATAAAAAAATATACAAAATAATAAATAAATGGCGGAAAAAAAAACAGAATTTAAAAATCTAAAATATTCTAAGTCTAAAAAATTTAAATATTCAAAAGTAAGAGAGTAGTTAAATAGACTATGATATTATATGATCTAATATTAAACAGGTACTAACAATCTTTCTACAGATTATTGGATGTTAAAGAAAAAAATGTTCATGGTAAAGTGAATAAATGAAAGGGGGAACCTCTGTGTATGGGCAACAAAACACTCAGAGCATCCCTCTCTCAGTAGTGGGATTACTGAAAAATCTAAATTTCTTCTTTGTCTTTTTTTATATTTTCCAAATTTTCTATAATGAGTACATATAACTTTTTTATAATCAGAAAAATTAAGATGAAATTCAGAAAGAAAAAATTAAGAGGAAAGTGCCTTCAAAAATCATTTTACAAGTAACAGCCTGACTACGTAAGAACAAGTCCTGTTTCAGTCCTTAACTTCTCCTGCATTAAATGGTACAGATGTACTTCCTGAAACTTACTGCTCCTTTAAAACTTTTGAAGTTTAAAAGTTCGTTTTTTCTTTATTCTTTTCCAACACTTAGGAACCTGTCTCTGCCTTGTTTGGTTCTATTTCCTATTGCTATTCTCTAAATGGGACTGCATGCCAAGAATGAGTCCTAAGCACATTGCTCTTGTTCTATATGCCCTTTTCTGGAGAGCCCATTCATTCTCAGTCTAAGCAATTACTTTTCAGAGCATTACTTCCAAGATCTACATCTCTAGTTCTTTCCTTGCCTGTTGAATAGTATACTTCAAATTCAACTGGAATATTCTATCTTCTTCCACCTAAAGTTCATTTTCCCCCAAATTAATTTCCTTGTTTGGGGCCTTCCTATGTGTATTCATTTGTGTATTCCTATGTGTATTCATGGATTATACATCGGTTATCTTATTTAAATCTTAGTTACCTCTCTCTCTCTTTTTTTAATTTTATTTGACAGACAGAAAGAGAGAGAGAGAGAGCGAGCACAAGCAGAGGGAGTAGCAGAGGGAGAGGGAGAGATGTGGGTCTCAATCCCAGAATCCTGGGATCATAACCTGAGTTGAAGACAGACGCTTAACAGACTGAGTTACCCAGGCATCCCATTAGTTATTGCTCTTTCTCTCTCTCTCCTCCAATATTTTGCCACTAAATGTTTTGAAATATCTCTAACGTCCATTATTTTCTTTCTAGTCTAATCCTGATACCCTACTAATCCTCATAAATCTCAACACCTCACACCAAGTAGTCTGGTAAGTATAAATCTAATTAATCTTCTAAGTCTCCAGTCTCTGGCTTTTTTTTATTTTTTTTTTTATTTTTTTTTCTGGCTTTTTTTTTAAAAAGAAACAAAACACAACACAACCTATACATTGCTGCTGTTGTGATGAATTTTCCTAAAACACACTGCTTAAAAAAAAAAAAAGTAAAACATGGACAAAAATAAAAACAAAAAAAACACAACTCTTTAGTATCAAACAACTGTCAAAATTACAAGCTAAATTCTTTGGTCTGATATTCAACAGTCTCCAGTGTAGCTCCTGCTTCCCTTTTGTAAACTTATTTCCTAACACTACACTACAAAAATCATCTTTCTAAGCAAACTAGTCTATCTTCAAAATGAGCTCCAGGAATATGTAATGTAAACATTCATGAATCTTTCTAGAAGCATTGCTGTTTAATGTCACTAACCAATACTATATGTGGACAAGACAGAAATAGCAGATTAACAGTAGATAGGAGATGTTAAAGCGGCAGAACTTGGGCAAGAGCCAGCACAAATGAGACCAGGGGCTGACTATGACATTCTGGAAAAAGCAAATTCAGTAGTTGCTGGGAGGGAGAAAAGGAGGGATTAAGATGCAGAACACAGATTTTCAGGGTAGTGAAACTATTCTGTGCGATACTACTGGACATGGACTATGGACTTTGGGTGATAATGATATGCCAATATACATCAACTGCAATAAATGTACCACTGTGGTGACAGTCCAGGAGGTTGTGCATAGGTTGGAGCACAGAGAATAAGGGAAATCTCTGTACTCTCTCTTCAATTTAGCTGCGATCCTAAAACTGCTCTAAAAAAATGTTTATTAAAATATATACATACTGGGTAGCTCAGTTGGTTAAGCATCTGCCTTCAGCTCAGGTAGTAATTCTGTCCTGGCCTCCTTGCTCAGGATTTTATTTTTAAAATTGGATATTTTGGAACTGGAAGGAACAAGAGAATATTTAGTTCACCTCCATCCATCTGAGGTCTGCTGCAAAAAGTACAAACTCCATAAAAATGATCTCTGTATTTTTGTTTCTGACTACATTTCTAGTATTATCTTCTGCTACCTCTCAACAGTTTCAGCTGTGCAGAAACTCACCATTTCTTACTCATTTGCGAAGTCCTTTCATAACTCAGCATCTCAACATATATTCCCTCCATTTATGAGGAGGAAATGGAAATTTTAAATATTTTTTTAATTTTTATTTATTTATGATAGTCACACAGAGAGAGAGAGAGAGAGAGGCAGAGACACAGGCAGAGGGAGAAGCAGGCTCCATGCACCAGGAGCCCAACGTGGGATTCGATCCCAGGTCTCCAGGATCGCGCCCTGGGCCAAAGGCAGGCGCTAAACCGCTGCGCCACCCAGGGATCCCAGGAAATGGAAATTTATAAGGACACATCCACACAGAGCAAACTCTTTACATCTTTTATCACACAGTTTAAATAATCATAATCACCCAGGAAACAATTAATTTAAGAAGAATTTGAACATAAAACTCTGTGGGATAATTCTAAGCAGAAAAAGAACCGCAAAGAAATCTTGACCTTTAGTAAGTGGTTAGTTGTTATGTTATTGGTGTAGTAATTATTTTTTTGTATTGTATGATACAGCATACGGATAAATATGACTGACACTAGGAACCAGGGTTTTACTGTGGGAGAAGGGTCTAAATATGGGCTAAAGGAAGAAAAGGAAAAACCCTGTAGTGCTGGATTTGAAGTGGAAGTATTAATATGATTTGGAAAAAAAAAGGTACTCCCTGGTTTTGTCCACTGAAAGGACCAATCCACATAAACAATAGCAGTGAGTACATTTATACTTAAACTTTGGTTTTTAAATTCTACTCTTTTTTTTTTTTAAAGATTTTATTTATTCATTTGAGACACAGACATACAGAGAGAGAAAAGGCATGAGCAGAGGAAGAGGCAGAGGGAGTAGCAGACTCCCTGTTGAGCCAGGAGCCCATTGTGGGGCTCTATCCTAGGACTCCGAAGCAGATGCTTACCCATCTGAGCTACACAAAGGGCCCCTAAATTCTACTTTTAACTAAAAAAGTAGTTCTAGAGCTCTTGAAAAAAATGGTTGATTCCAGCTCTAACACATGAAACGTACAAGGTAAGCCTGGGCATCCTGTATGTTTAAGTAACCAAAGTGTTCAAAGACTGAGTCACAGCGAGGGACATAAGAGTTGGCCACAGGTCAACTTTGAGCCCATTTTAGCATCAAAAGGAATACTGACATACTTAACACATAGAACAAAAAAAGAATGCCAGATAATATAGAATATAAGAATAAAAAAATTATCCTTTCTTTGTAGCCCTTGATGTAATAAATGATACAGGTAAGGATCATTACTGGACGCCAACAACAGTGGCTGAAAGGTTGTTGGGTTATTCATAGGGTCTCAAAGTATCATCCTACAGATCATGTGCTAATTACAAAGAGGAAGATAAACCTTACAATAGTGATCTGGTTATCACTACCTTAACCAAGTGGTAAAATTTAGCTCACCAGTAGCGGGACAACTCGACATTATATGTCTCCTGATGTGATGTCATGTGAAGTTCACATCTTCCATGTAATATTTTTGCTAAAATTGTTTATCTTGAATGTAATCATAAAGAAACAATCAGATAAATTAAGAAATGTAGAAAATTCTACAAAACTACCCCTAACTCTTTAAATAAATCAATGTCGTGAAGAAAACAAAGAAACAAATAGGCATATTGTTCTAGATAAGAGACATATTAACCACATGAACCTTGATTGGAACCTGGATGATAAAAATAACACACTATAAAACATTTTTTATGGGACAACTGGAGAAACTTAAATACAGACTATATATTAGATATTACTGAACTACTATTGATTTTCTGAGGTATGATAATACGATAAAGGAAAATCCCATTCTTTGAAGTTACATGTGGAATATTTAGGAAGGAAATATCAAGATATCTGCACTTGCTTTCAAATAGTTCAGCAAATATGAAGCATATATGGGGCAAGAAAACATCTGGTAATATATAGAAAAAGGAGATGGATATTCCTTGTACAATTCTTTTCTCTAAAGATTTGGAATTTTCCAAATAAAAACTTGGGGAGAGGGACGCATGGGTGGTTCAGTGATTGAGCATCTGCTTTTGGCTCAAGTTATGATACCGGAGTCTTGGGATCGAGTCTCACATCAGGCTCCCCACAGGGAGCCTGCTTCTCCCTATGCCTGTGTCCTTGCCTCTCTCTCTGTGTCTCTCATGAATAAATAAATAAAATCTTAAAATAAAAAAATAACTTTGGGGGAAAAAAAACAGTTCTCATGTCACCTCTTCTTGGAAGGCTTTTAAACTTTCCTAGTGAAATTATTTTTTCTCTTTTCAGTATTCCCACAGGATTCTTTATATTTCTACTTTAGCACTTAACAAATTTGAAACTGCCTGTTTACAAGTCTGCCCTTTTCCCCAAACTTCATGGAACCAACCTCATCTTTATTACTAGAATTCAACTCTATCTGACATGTACTAACCATTTAGTGTTTTGTTGCATGGATGAGATAACCAATATACCAAATTGACAGGACAAAACTGAAATCCAGGCATTGTTACTATCATATTGTTACTCAAATTCAATGAAATCCATTAGGCAGTAAGCCTATTAAACGTTCCTACGTGATTTGTAACACTAGAATAGGTATCTACAGCACCATTTAAACCAAATTAAAAACAAAACATAAGCCTAAAACAGTCTCACCCTTAAGTCATTAGAGGCCTATTTTCATTTTAAATTCTTTCTAGTCTCAACTCAAGGCAATTAGAAAAGATGCATACCTGTTCTATATCCTTAGAATTGGAGGTCTGATTTTCTCCCATGACTCCAGGCTGCTCATTTTCCCATGGCAATTTATTTTTTCCTTTTCCTGCACTTAATACCCTTCGGGTACAGATAGTTGGACTGTAAGATCCATAAATTTGCATGTTGTCCCGCGTGTTGTCACCACAGTGACAGTGTGCACTCTGAGTTCTGTTACCAGCCAAAAGCCAGTCTGTATCTGCTCCATGTGCCAGATGGCTTGACCTACCCTGGGCAGATGATGGCATAAGAATTGCATATTCCACAAATCCCTGTTCTGTTAACCTGGGGAGGGTTTTCCTAGCCAGTCTGGCCTGCACAGCATTCATCACTCCATCTCCATTATCCTGCAGTTCAACAGTATCCACAGCTTTGAAAAGGATGCTGGTTTTACCTGAGCCCATTGACGATGCCAACACAGCAAAGGCTTCAAGAGCTGCTTGGCGTACCCTGCGTTTGCTATCCACAAGAGCTGGGGCAAGACTAAAAGACAGTTTGGGTAAGTCAAAATCCTCGCTGGGATAGGTCAGTAGAGAGCAGATGCAAATGTTCACTACCTCCTCTCTCACTCTGGAATGCTTATGTTTGAGATGTTCCAGGAGTAAACAAAGCACCTGTTGAGGACCTACTTCCTTCATTAGCTTGAGGAAGATTTTCATGTATTCTTGTTTGATTACCAACTTGTTGTCTGCCAGCACTTTGACAGAAGCTGCTATAACTGGTCCTAAGAACTGTTGTACCTGCTCTCCAAGGCGAATAACCAGTAAATGCAGGACCTGGAGTGTGCCATGAACCACTTTAAAGTTGGAATCATCTAACAAATTATACAGCAAGCTAATGAAACCGACAAGACTGGAATGAGGGGTGGAGCTAGGGTTAAATCTTCCCATCACCTGTTTTAATTCCTCAACGGCCTGAGTCCGGTTCTTATAGTCTTCCTGATCTAACAGTCTTGAATGCAGCTCTTGAGGAATAATCCCAAATTTAAGATTGCTGTTAGAAAGAGTCACTGCACCGGGGACAGGATCTTCAGGAAATCCAGAGGCTTCCAGTTCCAAATAATAAGGAACCTGACTTCCAAACTGGGACTCTAGGCGGCGATTGTAGTGTCTCCTCAGGGCAGATGGCAGGCGAGAGATGTAGGACTGAAATCTCTCTTGGCCAAGTCGTTCTCCAATTTGCTGCAGTGCAGAGAAAGCAGTCTCAGATTCTTCTTCTATCTCCTGTTCTCCAAGCTTTCTGGCTAGGGCTATTATTACCTCGGTAAGATCTAGACTGAGCAACAAATCCTCAGGAGTAAGCAAGATCGGGAACAGCAGTGCTGTGGCAGCTCGAAGCCGGGCATCCGTACTTTCTAGTCCTTGTTGTATAAGTGTTCTCAGCACCTGTCCAGAACTACGTTTCAGACATATATGGAGGATCTGCAGCGCATCTTTCCGTAGGGCTGGCTTCTCTTCCCGTAAGGAGACAACTAGTTGAGGCAGAAGTGCTAAACTAAAGGCCTCTTCCAGCTGGCCTGCCTCCCCCTGACCCCGGAGAACGTCCAAGAGGAGTTGCAAGCAGAGTCGCTTCTCATCACTACCTCCTTCCAAAAGCACTCGGCCCAGGGCCCGATACAACGCTTCCTTCCGTCGGGGAAAGCCGAGTCGACCGCCCCGCCGCGGCAAAGCAGCCTGCAAAGCCTGGAAGGCCTCGGAAGGATCTGGCGCGGTCCGGAGGAGTTGGAGAAGCCGAGTCTCCTCTTCGTCTCCCGCAGACAAACCACCTCCAGACCCAGACCAACTACTTGTGATCGCCTCCGCGGGCATTAAGAAGGTCGAGGCCAGAGGCGAAGGTGTCGGCGGGCAGGAAGCGTGGTCTCCGGCAGCTCCACGGCAATAGTTTTTCTCGCCTCTCATGGCGCCCCCACCTCGACTATCATCAGTCTCTGGGGCGGAAGAACGACTGCAGCTCTGGAGGCGATACGCACAGAGGGCTGGAAGTTGCGGCAGCAGGAGGGGCGCAGAGGGCACAACCGCCATGGAGGGTCGTCAGGTGGCAGAGACTAGAGGAAACCATCATCTCTGAAGGGCTCGGTGGAGCCCAGCCTTCCAGTTCCTCTCCAAGCCCCAAGCTGCAGAGGAGGAAAAGAAAGAGCTTCAGTTAGCTGCCAAGCCACCCCCGAGTCTGGGAGGCTGCCTTCGGCAAAATGGCCCCTGCCTGAGCCCCAGACCCCACAGCAGCCACCGGGCGTAACCAGGGCCACCACGTGACCAAACCGATGGCTTCCATGGTGATATAGCCAGCGCGGAACTCTTGACCCGGAAATCAACCTGCCGTGATGAATGCTGGGTCATGTAGTCCACATCAGGTGTTACGACTAGACAGCGGTCTCCTGGAAAAGGAAGTGAGAACGTTACGAAAGTAGCAGACGTATCTAGAGCGGAGCAGGCCAAGAAGGGTGAAGGCATGAAGCGGAAGTGACGTTTCCGCTCCAAGCGGAAGATCCCCGCCCCACCCGAAAGAATTGGGGTTTGACTGGAGAGAAGTGAGGATCCTGCCCCGACTTCGGTGGTCCACGACTCCTCCTCCTGTCTTTGACGGCGTGATTCCTGGGACTCAGGTATTTTCCATTTGCTGTCTTCTTGCGGTGTAGGCTTTTTGGTAGAGTTTTGCCGGCGTGACGCTGGTGCTGCAGTAAAAGGTAGAGAAATGACGGGAGCAAGCAGGGAGAGAGGCGACATCTTCTTGTGCACGGCTTGTTACCCTTGTAAATGCGTTGCTTTCTACAACCCTGAGTTAAGTGCGATTCTTTTCTCCTGCGGTTCCCGTACCCTGACAGGAAATTCGGACTAGGGCCAAGCTCATAGCTCCCGTACTTTTTTTTTTTTTTTTTTTCTTCAAATTCTGGTCTTTAGGGCCCTTGCACCCTCTTGCGCCCCCCCCCCCCCGCCCTCCTTACCCTCCGGTCGTGGAAGGTTAATGATTTTCTTACATCTTTCCTTACTTTTACCACTCAAAATTTTCTTTGAAAACGTAATCTGTCCCCCCCCCTCCCCCCAGTATCTCATCACCTCTCCCTTAAACGTTCTCAAAGTCTCCTAATGCAGTTCCTCTCTGAGACTTACTCCTTCCCTCCTCCTGCGTCCTCTGCCACCCCAACCTCCCTGCAGGATCCTTGCGCGTCTCTGCAGCCTCTCAGTCTCCTGGAAACCGAGATTGCAAAGACAATTTCAGTTGCGGTTGAAGTTCTTGGCATCATGGTCCTAGAAGTCCGCTCGGTAGATTTAGGGCTAATAATAGCCATTTCATTGTTTTAGGCGATGTGTGAATTGGTGAGCGTTCTCTCCTTTTTGTAAATGAAACTTAAGCGGACACAATTGAAGAGCAGGAGTGTGTGGTATGAGGCTGAATTCTTTGGAGTGTGGAAGAGTTTTTTTTTTTTTTTTTTTTAGAAGGGATAACACAGTAAATTACTTTAGAATTACCCCCTGAGAAAAGGCTGAGTTATCATTTGAAGTCTCAAATTTATGCAGTTTAAATACAAGCGAAGTCTTAGGATAATTGAATTACATATGCCAAACCACTTTATAATGTTGCTAGATAATGCAAGTTCAAACATTTCTGTTTTTTTTTTGTCTTAAAGCAAAATTTGAATATCATAGGTTTCTTTTTTTTGTCTTTTGGGAATAGAGTAAATGTAAATGAGGTTTGTGTAAACATCCTTATGTTTTGGTTTCGGTTTTCGGTTATTTTGACTTTAATCATTTTGGTGTTTAAATGAATCTGCCTAATTTGGTTTAAGTATATTTCAGTAGATCAAACCCCACCCCCAGCCCCGTGCCTTTTTGTCCTTTTCTTTCTTTTCTTTTTTTTTTTTTTTAAATGTTAGGGAGAAGGTAAGGGCTGGGGATTGAAAACAAGAGATTGTAGCAGTAGCGGTAAGAAGGAATGTCCGTCTGGTTCTCATATTTCCAGTGTAAGCAGCTCCTATCTATACTTTACTTATATATGCTCAGCCTTCAGGAACCCAGTTCAAACTAAACTAAGTAAGAGAATGATGTACACATTAGAATGTACATATTAGAATGCCAGTTTATGTTGGAATAAAAGATAACCCTTTCCAACAATCAGAATTTTCAGGTTGAAAAATCCTGGGCACTCTTTCCTGATTGAAGAACTTGGGAAGTGGCAGTTGTGTGGTAATCATGAAATCAAAGAAAAGGAACTTGAAAAGTCTTGAATGATATGTCATCATCATAGTTAATGGTAGAAGCTTAAGAATTACTCCTTTTCTCCAGAGAATACTTTTCAAGGGTTGTGGATCCTTAAACCAACCAGTTATGATGTCCTTTCTCTTAGAACAAAGGAAAATGAGTCTTCATTTTGACCCCTTTTCTCAGGACTCTGTAGATCACTATGTTATAGATTGCAATTTATTTTGTATCTATTACATTTAATTTCTTTGATAAAGACTTGTTAGATGGATTAGCCTCCATGGTGGGTATTCAGGAAGTGAGACCTTATCAGCATCGTGTATCTTACTAATTATCTTTTAAGATTATTTTGTGGAAGATAAATCTCATTCATTAATGTATATTTTATTTATTTTACAAAGCACATTTTTTAAAAATCTTATTCATGAATTCCAGGAATCCAGGGAATTGTAGGAATTGTGCATTGACTAGAAAAACCTTTTATATTTAGCCATAAATAGAGATAGGATAAAAAATTTAAAATCAAATTTAAGAATAGTACAATACCCTATGTGTTTAATAGTATACCTTTGAAAGTTGAAAGGCTGTAATACATTGAAGATACCGATTTTAGGTAAAACAAATTAAAATATCTATATTTTATTTAAAGTTTAGTTAAATTAATGGATTATAGGAATATTTGTGATATATTAATTTTTGAGCTGGATTTAAGCAAGTAAACACAGTTGCCTTAACAGCATCTTTTATTTGAACAGTTAGAGAGATAAGCTATCAGTTGGTTGAATAAACCACAATAGTTTTTTCCATCTTTTTACTCAAATTTTACAGACATCCAGGAATATTGGAAATCAGTGTGAATTCTGTAAACTCTTAAGAGTTTTGTATGTTTGAGAAGTTACTATGAAGAAATGCTATGCAAAGGAAAGTGTTATTAACAGATTGTGATAAGACTACCATTTATTGATTGTTTGCTGTGTGTCATACAGGGTGGTAAGTACCTAATGAATATTGACTCATTTCATTTTCACAATTTTTTGAAGTTAAATCTGTGTTTGTGCTGTGGCACATGTTATGGTGTATCAGAGATAACATTTTCATTTATTTAGGTTTGTTTCAAAGCCATTGTGCATTTCTGACTGAGTCAAAACTATAATTTTAAACAAAAATCCAATTTTCATTGCATTTCTGGTACTAATCTATATAAGTTATACGATTTCACTTTCATTGCAACTGGTTTTTCAGTGCACAGATTAATTATGTAACTTACAGCTTTTGCTGGATGTAGAAGAGGCTTTAAGGACTTTCTTTTGTATTATTTCTGACTTCATTATATAATGATTTATATTAGAGCAGGCTTCTAATTTTACTTTTGTTTTTCCAGACATAATGAAAGTCAATCTTAGAGAACAAGAAAATATGCCAACTTGTTCATAGGGTCACTAATAAAATAGTTGCCATCATTATTTGAATTCTTCTATAAGGAGAGTTTAGCTGTGGGGAAACAATGTAAGAACTGATCTGATAAAATATTCTCATTTTTCATAAATCACGCTTTTTACAGCAAAGTATATGTGTGTTTGGATTTTTTTTTAACAATTCTTATTTCTCATCACCATTTATTTGCTCTCGTCGTAGCAGATAATTGCCTCCCAACTGACTTCAGTACCACTGTTTTGTAGCTTAGGTGTCAATTAAGTAGCTACCAAACTCATAGCTTGACCTTCATTAGCTTTGTTTCAGAACCTAAAATTATGAAGCTGCTATAGACTATGGAAAGTTTGATTTTATCTTACGTTGTCTTTGTATTGTGTATAATTATGTAACAAGAATGCTGCCATTATATAAATAACAGAAGGGAATGATCCATAGATCCCTCTATATTTCATTTTAAAACCCTGCTGTACTTTTGTATCTAATCTACATAGTATGTGTGTATATTTTATATATGTGTGTATTTGTATGTGATCTATCCTTTTTAAGTTTCTGTCCTGCACTTTTTCAGATTCTTGTTTAAGTTAAAAATTTAATAACGTTAAGAAATTATGAGTTTATAAGTGAGACTTTATAATATAGTCATGAAGAACCCTGGAGACCGCATGCTCAGATTTAAATCTTGCCTGAGCCTAATTTCTCTGTGCCTCAGATTACTTGTGTAAAATAGGAATAGTAACAACAGTATTTATCTCATGCTGTTATTCTGAGAATGACAGTAGTTAATACATGTAAAAAGCTTAGAACGGTAACAGGCACATTTTAAGTCAAAGGTCTTCCAGTAGCTCTTTATAGAACAATTTAATTTTCTCAAGAGTGGCAACAATTGTAAATTGGTTCACTAAATATTTTGAGCAGGCCTACATTGTTCAGTATTGAAATTTTTTTAACGTAATGTATAGAGAATATTGTTCTAAGATTAAGGAAACATTATTATAGTCCTAGTAGTGTCTCTTACTACTTGTGTAATCTTTATGAATTCATTTAAACTCTCTGAACTTCAGATTCTTCATCTCTAAGTCTTAGGGCACGTTTAGCGCCCTATACATACATTCTTTTTCTTCTGTGCAAAATTTCAAAAACATGCAAAAATAGAATACTACCATAAGCCCTCATGTACACCCAGCCTCAGCAGTTAGCAGCTCATGACATCATCTACATCTCCAGTTACTCATCCCATATTATTTTTTTTAATATTTATTTAGAGAGAGGGTTCGTGCACACATGAGTGAGGGAAAGAGAGAATCTCAAGCAGACTCCTCACTGACCATGGAGCCTAACATGGGGCTAGATCTCAAACCCTGAGATCATGTCCTGAGCCAAAATCAAGACTTGGATGCTTAACTGACTAAACCACCCAAGCACCCCTCATTTCATATTACTTTAAGCAAATCTCTAATATATTTTTTCTATAAATATTTTAGTATGTACAAGATAAAAACTCTTAAAAACATAACTACAGTTATCATTTTTCAGCAACTAAGGTAACAGTGATTAATTAATATAATCAGTATTCCAGTTAGCATAAAAATTTCTAGCTGTCTCCTTAATGTATGTGTCTGGGTATATGTGCACCTGTCTGCATGCATGCACACACACCTATACAGTTCCCAAGTTGTATTTGTTTTATATGTCTTACAAGTTTATTTTGATCTGTAGATTCATTTTCTTTTAATTTCTTTCAGTTTATTTGTGGAAGCATCTAGGTTATTCTAAAAGTTTATCTCAGGATGTTTTTGCTGATTGCTTCCTTCTGTTACAGTTTAACATGCTTTGTCTGTTCTCTGTATTTCTTGTAAATTAATAGTTGGATCTAGACTTTTGACCGTATGTTTGATTTTGGTGTGTGTGTGGGGAGGGGTTGGGGAGTTCAAGAATATCCATAGATAATTTTATGGTCTTCTATCAGAAGGTCCTGATGTCTGGTTGTCTCAGTTTTTGTGATATTAGCAGCCCTTCATAATCACTGCTTTTGATCAATACTTAGATTTATTCATTAAGATTATGAAATGGTGACACTCTGTCATCCCTTCTTTACTTACTAACTGGAGTACTTTTATGAAAGAAACTTCCCCTCATGTGTTCAGTAACCCAGTGGTACAGTTAGTATCAGAAAGATGTGATAAATATTCGATTCTTTCCCTTTATATACTAGGCTTCTTTCTTTTTTTTTTTTTTCTTTGTTATTTAGTGTCCTCCAGTGGTGATAAATTAGTGTCATAATTGTATTATAATTATGGACTCATGGATTTAAGCATATCTGATATGTTTTAGTCAATTGCAGTTATTGATATTAACTTTGTCCCATCTTTGACTAATAATAGCCTATTCAGTTTCTCCTGTTTTTTATAACCTTAGTTGTCATTGATAGCTTTTTTGCTACCTACTATGTAAAGATTCCAATTTACCTTGATATTTTCTTGCCCAGGCCTTGAATCAGCCATTTATACAAGGAGTTCTAATTCCTTGGTGGGAAATGGTATTTAGGGACCACATCTAGGTGATAGGAATGCTCCTTGCTACTGGGTTGGTCAGTTTCTTTTCAGTAAATAGAGCTAGGAAATAATAATTAACTTTTTCCTTAAAATAATGTATATATTTTATACATTTGTATATCTCATATGTATCTTATATACATAAAATATATATTAGTACATATAATTAATGTTTCTGTATATAGATTTGTTCTTATACTTTTTATTCAAAATCTGAGTACAAAGTTTGTATTATTTAATATCTTAGTCTTATATCTTCATCTCTTTTCTCCCCTACTGAGAATTACAGATCACAGTGACCCTAGGGATGATGATATTAGAAATGCCATGTAATTATGCAAGGCACACATAAAAGTTTCAGAATACAAATAACACTTTCAACCGACAATGTGATTACTGAAAATTGGGTCACTAAGGTAGATAAATATTGGATTCTTTTGCTTCCTTTTATTTTCAAGTTTCTTATGGATTGTGTTTTTTAAGATTTGACTTTTGTTTTATAATTACGTAAAATACTTTACTGATTCCACAGGCAAATCTATAAAGTGGGATATATTCGGAAATGTCTAGCTTCTATATCTCCTCTACTCTGTACCCTCCCTCGCTCCTGTAGATAACTTTTTTAAGGATATTTAATATTGCCTTTGTTCTTTAAGATAAGTAAATCTGTATACTTGTAACCTCCCCTTAGATAAATGATGATGTACGATACACATATTTCTAATCCTTGCTTGGATCAGGGAGATCACTCTAGAGCTGTACGTACAGAGATTCCTTATTCTTTTTCCACAGCTGCATACCACTCCATTGTATGCGGTCATCATAGTTTTTTTCAACCATTCTTTTGTTGGTGGATGTTAGAGTTGTTTTAAAATTTGTGGTCAGTTACATCTTAGTCTCTCAAGCATGAAAATAAGCATAAAGAATTACTATTTTGCTTTTATAAATACACTTACAATTACTAGCTCTTTGCAGTTGTCATTATATATTTTTGCCCTTGTATTTTTTGGGTAAATTCTTAGAAGTCAGATTGCTGGGTCAAAGAGTAAATGCAAATGTAATTTTGCTAGATTTTCCAAATTTACCTCCAGAGGTCTTTTATCATTAAACATTTGCACAGCAGTGTGTGAGAGTGCCTATTTCTCACAGTCATACCAACAGAGTATATATTGCCAAGGAAGAATTATTAACTTGTTTTACTCTATTTCATCATAGATGAATTTGAATGATTTTTCATATAGTTATGAAGTATTTGCATTTTTAAACCAACTGTTCCATTTCTTTAGCCTATTTTTACTATAGGGCTAGAGTATTTTAGAAATGTTATAAATAGGGATGCCTAGGTAGCTCAGTGGTTGAGGGTCTGCCTTTGGCTCAAGTTGTGATGCTGGGGTCCTGGGATCAAGTCCTGTGTCAGGCTCCCTGCAGGGGGCCTGCTTCTCCCACTGCCTATGTCTCTGCCTCTCTCTGTGTGTCTCTCATGAAAAATAAAATCAAGAAAGAAAGAAAGAGAGAAAGAGAGAAAAGAAAGAAGGAAGGAAGGAAGGAAGGAAAGAAAGAAAAGAAAGAGAGAGAGAAAGAAAGAGAAAAAGAAAGAAAAGAAAAGAAAAGAAAAGAAAGAAAGAAAAAGAAAGAAAGAGAAAAGAAAGAAAAAGAAAGGAAGGAAGGAAGGAAGAAAGAAAAGAAAGGAAGAAAGAAAGGAAGGAAGGAAGAAAGGAAGGAAGGAAGAAAGAAAAGAAAGAAAGGTTATTAATAGAGGTGCCTGGGTGGCTCAGGTTAATTGTCTATCTTCAGCTCAGGTCATGATCCCAGGATCCTAGGATTGAGACACACATTGGGTTACCTGCTCAGCAGGGGATCTGCTTCTGCCCCTCTTCTCTGCGTGCATTTTTCTCTTTCTCTCTCTCTGTGTCTCAAATAAATAAATAAATCTTTAAAAAAGAAATGTTATACTCTAATATATTTTTTACATATGTTGCAAATATTTTTCTCAATCTCCTATTTCTTTTTGGCTTATGATTTCCTTAGCTAGTCAAAGTACTGTAGCTAGTTGAAGCTTTGTAATGTAATCAAGTTGATCTGTCTTTTCACTTGTTACTTCTGGGTTTTGTATAGTAGTTAGGAAATTATTTCTAATCTTGGTTACAGAGGAATTCACCCTATTTCATTGTAATAGTTGTATGATTTCATTTTTTACATTTATACCTCTGGTCCATTAGGAATTTGTACTGGTGTAGATAGATTTGTGGAAGAGGTCTAATTTTTATAGTTTTTATAAGGTTATTCAGTTATTCTACATATTACTTAAAAGCCCTGTTTTCCTCATTGATTTGAGATAGTACCTTTATCATAAGCTAAATTTGCATATGCTAAAATGTTCTTTTTCTGTATTTTAATTCTTCTCCATTGGTCTGTTTCTCTAAACCAAAGATTTTATTTAATCCACAACAAATTTTACAAATGACATAGTTCAAGTCAAGAATAAGTAATTTGCCCAAAGTATACAGCTATTAAGTATCAAATGTAGACTTGAACTCAGATCTCTCTGGTTTTGAAATTCAAACTTTTGTTCACTGTTCTTTCCTGTTTTCCTTGATACTTGCTTTTCCTTCTGTACAGGGTTGTTATTGAGATGAAATGGTCAATATAAACCATCAAAGGTGAAGTTTTAAAAATTAGAAGTTAATGCTTCTGTGAGTTATTGTTAGCCATTTAGAGGTAAATAGCTGAGAACCAAATATAGTCATTGTTGTAATTTATAATTTTGAAGAAGTTATAGTATGACGTAGAATAAGTTTTTAGCAGTTACACTTGTGCTGGCAATATTTTAACTGGTTCTCAAACATTAGCATGCATATCACTTTGCCTGGAGGGCTTAAAACCCATATTGCTGCCCCTTCATACCTATGTGGTTTCTAGTTTCTTAGATATGTGGTTGGGCTCAAGAATTTGCATCCCTAGCAGGTCCCAGGTAATGCTGATGCTGGCAGTACAAGGATCATATTTTAAGCACTGTTGTTTTAAAGCTTCTAAAAAGATTTAAAGTTTTGTGAATTTCTCTTAAGTCAGATTTCTACAGAGAGGAAAGGGTTCAAATTAAAAATTTTAAGAGTGATGTTATGACAGACCTCTGGTGTAATTCATTTTAAGTTCCCTATTTTTACCTTGCCCTTTTAAAGTTTTTAGTTTGAGTTGTTTTGGTTAACCATTAAAAGTATTATTTATTTACTTATACTTTATTTTCAGTATTTTTTAAAGGGAGTGAACATCATGTTATTTGTATCCTGTACAGTGATGTGCAGAAGTATGTATGGGTGTTCTTTTACAATGTCTTCATTGGTACCCTTTCTTTGAGTGGTTTTTAAAACTTTGATCATTTTTATTATTTGAAGGGATACTAAGAAAGTAGAATAAAGGAGAAATACTATAGAGGGTATAAGTGTAGGAAAACAGCTTCATCATGACCTTCAGTGTAACCTTGTATATGTCCACATAGACAAAAGCTTAGATCCTGGGGCCACAGCTTATTCTGAGTGTTGGAACACCTTGTGATTCTCCTGAAACACAGGAAGTTGAGAGGCATTTAAGGAGATGCTACAGAGCCATCTCCCCTTGACTCTTAATAATCCCTGAGAGTCTATCATGAGACAACTTCCTTTCAGTTCCCTGATTATGATATGTGGGTCTTTCATGTCCCCCTACCCCAAAGAATAGACCTGCAGAATATAATAGTGCCTACCTGCAGTCTAGTTTGTGTTCTTCACAACTTGTGTTGCCATCATCCAGCCCCTTTTGTTTTGGTGTCGTCCTTTTTGGTGTGTGGGACAGAGACTCAGGAAGCTTAGTCTTTGGCTTACTCTTCTTTTCATTGTAATTAAACTCTTGAAATTTAAAAGTGGGTTGTATCTTTTTTGGCCAAATTAGTCAGGCTTTGGTTATGTTAGTTCACTTGATAGTAAGTAAGCTTTGTTTCTTTTTTAGCCATGAAAGGAAGTCACATGCTGGCAAAAATTCAGCCTTTTTAAGGATGATAATAATAATAGTAATAGTCTCTAACAGTTATTGAGTTCTTATGTGTACTGTTTTGTCTGTGTTTTACAGATGAGAAAACTGAGAATTTAAGATCACTGTCCCAAGGTCATATAGCTAGTAAATAGTAAAGACAATGTTATTACCTTAGGACCTTCATTCCTGGGCCCAGTCTCCTCAAATCATACAGTTCTGCGTATGTGGATATTTGTGATATATACATATGCACAAACACGTACATATATGTGTGTGTGTATTTTTATAAGTCAGTATTGTATCATGCTTTCATATCATATGTTAATGGTAATTTGTCAGTCTTGAATACACAAAAATTAGTTTTATATAAGGATCTGTCACTATATGATTTTTTTTTTTTTAAGATTTTATTTATTTGTTCATGAGAGAGAGAGAGAGAGAGAGAGAGAGGCAGAGACACAGGCAGAGGGAGAAGCAGGCTCCATGCAGGGAGCCCGACATGGGACTCCCATCCCGGGTCTCCAGAATCAGGCCCTGGGCCAAAGGTGGCACTAAACCACTGAGCCACCCGGGCTGCCCTGTATGATCCCTATTTACATGAAAACGAATGTAGTCAGTAACTCATTAACTTGTTTTAAAAATCAACAACTCGAGGCCCCTGGGTGGCTCAGTGGCTGAGCATCTGCCTTTGGCTCAGGTCTTGATCCCAGGGCTGGGATCAAGTTCCGCATCAGGCTCCCTGCAAGTAGCCTGCTTCTCCCTCTGCCTATGTCTGTGCCTCTCTCTCTGTTTCTCTCATGAATAAATAAATAAAATCTTTAAAAAAAAAAAAAAAAGAAAAAGAAGCAATTCTGCGGTACTCTGTGGGGCACAGGATATCAGTAGTACAGGGTGGATTTCTTACCTAGTAGTGAAAGATGGTGCAACATAGAAAGCAGAATACCTCTTAAGTTGACAACCTGAGAAATTCACTAGTAATACAATAACTTATTGGTAAATAAAGTAATATTTATCAAGAGCTTGCTTAGTGATAAACACTATTCTAAGCACTTTATATGTATAAATGTATTTAATTCTCAAAACAGCCCTATGTTCTATGATTATTATTGTTGTTGTTGATGATAACTTTTAGGTTTTTCACATGATAACCATCAGATTTCCTTCTCTTCAGACTCAACATCCTCAGTTCCATTACCCATAAGACATGTTTAAATTTCTTCTTTTCATCATGTGTCATACTTTGTTTAGCTTCCTTGTAAAGGTTGGTACCCAAGATCTGTACTCCAGATGTGGTGTGACATTTGCAGAGCAAAGTGAGAATATCTTCTTTAGTTCTGCATGTTACAGTTCTATTATTGCAACTTAAACCTACATAAGCTTAGTATACTAAAATAATACTGAAATAAAAATCCCTGAGTCCTTTAAACACATCCTACAGATGACTCTTTTCTCTCTTAAGCTATACTTACGTAGTTGTTTTGGAATCCACTATGAAATCTTAACATTTATCCCTTTTAAATTTTTCTTGTTAGTTATCAGGTCTTTTTGAACCCTTGATTTGTTAACCAATGATTTTCCTGTCTTTGGAAGCTTCATGTCATCTGTAGAGCTGAAGGGCATGCCCAAGATTTTGGCTTTATAGCATACTCTAGAAGCCTTCCTCCAAGGAGACCTCATTCCATTAAGTAGTATGCTCTGGTATTGCTAATTTAGCTAACTGAACTAGTTTATATTTTTTTAGTTTTACTGTCAAAATCATGAAAATCATTGTAAAATTCTTTACAAACATCAAGTTTATTTTCTTGATCTCCAAGTCTTTTAAATACATCAAAAAAGAAACAAGATTAGTCTGTGACATGTGTTATTATTAGTTCATCCATCCTAGTCTTAGAGGTCACTGTATCCTCTTCTAAGTATTCACAAATCAAACCTTTAATAATTTATTTTATTTTTTAAAGATTTATTTATTTATTCACGAGAGACACAGAGAGAGAGTCAGAGATACAGGCAGAGGGAGAAGCAGGCTTCCCGCAGAGAACCTGATATGGGACTCCATCCCAGGATCACACTCTGAGCCAAAGGCAGATGCTCAATCATCGAGCCATCCAGGCATCCTAATAATTTATTTTAAAATGTTATCTGAAATTAACATTAACCTTACCAGAATGTTTGTAGAGTTTACTGTGTTGTTTTTGAAAACAGTCTCCAGTCTTGTGGCCCTGGCAGTGATTCAGGGAGTTCATTTGCAGATTCTTTTTAAATATTTTGCAACATTTTTTAGTCTGGGAGAGATGTGAGCTTATAAAGTAGCTAGGTGTCTTTTTTTTTTTTTTTTTTTTAAAGACTATTTTTTTTTTTAGAGCAGTTTTAGGTTCACAGCAAAATCAAAAGGAAGGTACAGAGATTTCCCATAGATACCTTGCCCGAACACATGCATACTTTCCTCCATTACCAACCTCTCCACTGGAGTGGTACATTGTATTACCTACCTACGTTGACACATCATTATCACCCAAAGTCCATAATTTACCTTAGGGTCACTCTTGGTGTTGCACATTCATGGATTTGGACAAATGTATAATGACACGTATCTACCATTACAATATCATACAGAGTAATTTCACTATGTGCTTCACCTGTTCATTCCTCCCTTTCCTCTAACCCCTAGTAACCATTGATCTTTTTATTGTCTCCACAGTTTTGCCTTTTCCAGAATGTCATATAATTGGAATCATGCAGCATGTAGCCTTTTCAGTTTGGCTTCTTTCGCTTGGCAATATTCATTGAAGTTTCTCCATGTTTGGGATGCCTGGGTGGCTCAGTGGTTGAGCGTCTGCCTCAGCTCAGGGTGTGATCCCAGGATCCAGGATTGAGTCTCACGTTGGGCTCCCTGTGAGGAGCCTGCTTCCCCCTCTGCCTATGTCTCTGCGCCTCTCTCTCTTTTTCTCTCTCTGTCTCTGTCTCTATGAATAAATAAATAAATCTTTAAAAAAAAAAAAAGAAAAGTTTTCTCCATGTTTTTTCATGGCTTGCTTGATATGAAGCATTTAGTTTTATAAGAAACCATCAAAGTGTCTTCTAAAGTAGCTGTACCATTTTGCATTCCTACAAGCTATAATGAGAGTTCTATTGCCACATATTCTCTCCAGGATTTGGTGTCCTCAGTGTTGTAGATTTTGACCATTCTAATAAGTGTGAAGTAATATTTCATTCTTATTTTAATATGCAGTTCTCTAATAACATATGATCTTGAACATCTTTTCGTATGCTTTCTTGCCATCTGTGTATCTTGTCTGATGAGATGTCTGATAAGGTTATTTTTGAATTAGGTTTATTTTTAAATTGTTGAATTTTAAGAGTTCTGTTTTTGAATAATAGTTCTTTTTTTAAAAATATTTAAATTTAATGTAGTTAACATATACTGTATTATTGGTTTCAGGGGTAGAATTTAATGATTCATCAGTCACATGTAATACCCACTACTCATTATATCAAGTGCCCTCCTTAATGCCCATCAGCCAGTTACCCCTTCCCCCCAACCAGTTTCCCTCCAGCAACTCTGTTTCCTAGTAGAGTTCAGTGTCTCTTATGGTTTGCCTCCCTCTCTACTTACATCTAATTTTATTTTTTCTTCCCTTCCCCATGTTCATCTGTTTTGTTTCTTTAATTCCACATATAAGTGGAATCATATGTCTTTCTCTGACTGACTTATTTCGCTTAGTATAAGTTACATCCACATTGTTGCAGATGGCAAGATTTCATTTTTTTGATGGCTGAGTAATATCACACTGTGTGTGTGTGTGTGTGTGTATGCACATATATATACATCTTCTGTATCCATTGAATAGCAGTTCTTTATCAGATATGTCTTTTGAAAATATTTTCTCCCAATGTATGTTTTGTCTTCTTGTTCTCTTGACATTGTCTTTTTCAGAGCAGAAGTTTTTTTATTTTAGTGACACCCAGATTATCAATTATTTCTTTAATGGATGGAACCTTGGTGTCATATCTAAAAAATCATGGTCATACCCATGGTTATCTAGATTCTTCTCCTATGTTATCTTCCAGGTGTTCTATAGGTTTGTATTTTACATTTAGGTTTATGATACATTTGGGTTAATTTTTCTTAAAGGATGTAAGTTCTGTGTCTAGATTTATTTTTTAACATGTGAATATTCAGTTCTAACATTTTTTTGTTGGAGAGACAATCTTTTCTCCATTGTATTTTCCTTTCTGCTTTGATAAAGATCAGATGACTATGTGATTTTTTTTTTAAGATTTTGGTTATTTGAGAGAGAGTGTGTGTGCACACGAGAGCACAAACAGGAGCAACAGAAGGAGAGGGAGAAGCAGGCTCCCTGTGGGGAGCCCAATGCAGGACTCCATCCCAGGACCCTAGGATCACTCCCTGAACTGAAGGCAGACGCCCAACCACTGAGCCACCCAGATGCCTCTATTTATGTGGTTCTATATCTGGGCTCCCTATTCTGTTTCATTAGTCTATTTATTCTTTCAGTAGTGCTACCTTGTCTTGATTACTATAGCTTATAAGAATTCTTAAAATTAGGTAATGTTAGTTCTTCAACTTTGTTCTTTTTTTCAATATTGAATTAGCAATATGCATCTTTTACCTCCCTGTATCAACTTTAGAATCAGTTTACCATAGCCATAAAATAACTTGCTGAAAAAAAAATTTTTTTAAAGATTTATTTATTTATTCATGAGAGACAGAGAGAGGCAGGGGCACAGACAGAGGGAGAAGCAGGCTCCATGCAGGGAGCGTAATGCAGGACTCGATCCCAGGACTCGAGGATCACACCCTGGGCCAAAGGCAGATGCTAAACAGCTGAGCCACCCAGGGATCCCCAACTTGCTGAAATTTTTATTCAGATTGTGCTGAATTATATAGTTCCAAGTCAGGAAGAACTGACATCTTGATAATATTGAGTCTTCCTATCCATGAACATGGAATCTCTTCATTTATTTAGTTCTTTGATTTCTTTCAATAGAATTTTATAGTTTCTCTCATATAGTCTTGTGTACATTTTGTTAGATTTGTAACTGTTTCATTTTCTTAGGTGTTAATGTCAATGGTAATAGATTTTTAATTTCAAATTTCACTTGTTCATTGCTGGTATATAGGAAAGTGATTGACTTTTGTATATTAACTTCGTATCTTGCTACCTTACTGTAATTGCTTATTAGTTCCAGGGATGTTTCTGTTGATTGTTTCAGATTTTCTACACAGTCATGTCTCCTGCCAACAAAGACAGTTTTATTTTTTCCTTTCTAATCAGTTTACCTTTGTATTCCCTTTTCTTGTATCATTAGATATAGCTCCGTTTTCAATCCCTTCTCTTACTTCCTGTATCCATTCACCTTTCCTGTTTATTCTGAACTTTTCAGTCTGATTTGTTAAATCAGACAAATGAGAATTGAGAGTTGAGAGTCTCAGACAGTGGAAGAGTTGTTTATGTTATACAAAGCAGCACATATAATTAATTGCATGTAAAGGAGTTGAGTACTTAAATGTTTACAGGGTTACCCATGAAGTTAATTTTGACCCAGCCTTTTGAGAATTTGAATTGAATGAAAAGAAGATACGAGGAGAAAGGTTATAGACAAAAATCTGGCTTATGGTAAGAAAATATTTGCATAGAGCTATAATAATTACATAAACTTTATTGGAGTGAAAGAGTATTGTAGAAAGGGTGAGAATTAGTGGAACTGAGGATATGGGAAGAGGCAACTTAATAAAATGACACTTAAGTGCTGTATTCACGGCACTTAAAGTTGTGTAGAACTTTACATGTTCTTGGCAGAGTCGCAGTCCAAAAGTCCATTGTCAAGAGACTTTTGTGGTTTAGGGCATTCCGCATAATCTTTGGGCCTCTATTTCTTAGTATCTATAATATAGGAATTGAATTATATAATTGCTAAAAGCCCTGTCTAGTATTTAGCATAAAGTATTTGAAAACCAACAAACAGGCCAATAAATAACAAACTTCGTTTATTTTGTGCTGTTTGAAAAAAGAATCATACTGGCAAGATTATTTTGAAATAATTGTTCATGCTTTTTGTTTTTCTGCAGATGGACCACACATCCCCGACCTACATGCTTGCTAACTTAACCCACTTACATTCTGAACAGCTTCTGCAGGGCTTGAATCTTCTTCGTCAACATCACGAACTCTGTGACATCGTTCTTCGAGTCGGTGATGTTAAAATCCATGCTCACAAAGTGGTACTTGCCAGCATCAGCCCATATTTCAAAGCTATGTTTACTGGAAACCTTTCTGAAAAAGAGAACAGTGAGGTTGAGTTTCAGTGCATCGATGAAACTGCTCTCCAGGCCATTGTAGAGTATGCCTATACAGGGACTGTTTTTATTTCACAGGACACAGTTGAATCTCTCCTTCCAGCAGCAAACCTGCTCCAGATAAAGCTTGTCTTGAAAGAATGTTGCGCGTTTCTTGAAAGCCAGCTTGATCCTGGTAATTGTATTGGAATTTCTCGTTTTGCAGAGACATATGGTTGTCATGACCTTTATTTGGCAGCTACTAAATACATATGCCAGAATTTTGAAGCTGTGTGCCAGACTGAAGAGTTTTTTGAGCTTACACATGCTGATTTGGACGAAATTGTTTCCAATGACTGTTTGAATGTAGCTACTGAAGAGACTGTTTTTTATGCGCTTGAGTCTTGGATCAAGTATGACGTACAAGAACGTCAGAAATACTTAGCGCAGCTACTTAACAGTGTGAGATTACCATTGCTGAGTGTTAAGTTTCTCACTAGACTATATGAAGCAAATCATCTTATTCGTGATGATCGCACTTGTAAACATCTTTTGAATGAAGCCCTAAAGTACCACTTTATGCCTGAACATAGACTCTCTCATCAGACGGTCCTGATGACACGACCTCGCTGTGCCCCCAAAGTACTTTGTGCAGTAGGAGGAAAATCTGGACTATTTGCCTGTTTGGATAGGTAAATCGAAGGCTTTCTTAAAGGATTTATGCTAAAAGATTTTATATTTTTTAAGTGTGCTAATTTTCTCTATTTTTTAAATAGTTTGATTTTGCTATTTATTTGCTTCTTTCTGTTCTTTCTGAATCACATAATCTAATTGTTTTAATCACATTGTCATTGATTCCTTTCAGTACTCTGTTATTAACAACCTCCCCCCACCCCCCATGCACAAACTTCATGAATTTTGGTTACTTTTCTATTTTATGTCTTTTTTTTCTTTTAATTTGTGAAACTGCTTACATTATTATTTGACCAGGTCAGCAGAGATTTATTATTGCTAACTATAACAGAAGATGCTAGTAAGAAGGAGAGCTAGGAATCTTTGATGAGGGCAGCCTGGGGACAAGAATGAGTTTGAATGAATATCATCAAGGAATGGAATCATGAAAGAAATAAGAAAAAGTAGGATACTGAATAAAAATCATGGACCTACAAATTTATTTTCTTCAGTGTAAATATTTTTAATTACATTAGTAAAGAGTGCTTTCTTTTCTAATAATCTACAGTAGGAACTGTTGGACTTTTTCTATAAAGTAAATATTTTAGACTTGGTGGCCATATGGTCTCTTACATCTACTCAGCTCTGCATTGTAGTGTGAGAGCAGCCATAGACAATACATAAACAAATGAGATGACTGGGTTCCAACAAAACTTTATTTACAAAAGTCCCTGGTGGGCTGAATTTGACCCTTAGTCATAGTTTGCCAGTCCCTGATTTGGAGCACTATACAGGTAACTTTCATACATTGAAAATAAAGCTGGATGTTACCTTTCCTTTATTCTTGAATGGGAATGCTCTGTGAAAACATTCATGTTTGATAAGTTTATTTAAATTGTGATTTCTTTCTGGCCATTTCCAAAAATTTAGTAGATTTTTCTCCCTCCAATGGTAGGAAACTATTGATGTCTTAGCAGTGTCAACTGATATATCTGTATCTTTTAGAAAGTCTCAGTTGATTTTTAATTGTCTAAATTAAATTAACTGCAAAGTCTAAAGTTAGTATCATTGAGATTGGACTATAGGTAGAATATTAGTTATGGTCACTACAAAAATTGTTGACTCTTATTTTTAAGGGCATTAATTATTGGTATAAAGTAAAAAATATTAGTAAAATGTCATGACAAAAAATTCCAAACGTGAATTTACATGGTAAAAATTCTTCACCAGTTGCCTCTTGGTCTCTCAAGTATTAAAGATGATATACATAAATTATTAAAAAGTTATAAGAACTGTTCATATGTTTATAACCAATAATTTTTTATCATATATCTTTTTTTTTTTTTTTAAAGAAAGAAACCTTTTTTTGAAGTAGGTTCTATGCCCAGTGTGGAGCCCAACGTGAGTCTTGAGCTCATAACTGAGATCAAGATCTGAGCTGAGATCGAGTCAGATGCTTAACTGCCTGAGCCACTAGGACCCCAGAAAAAAAAAGTTTAATGTCTTTGGACAGAGCCATTTATTGCAGTATTATTTACAACTATGGAAAAATTGGAATCAGTGTAAAAAAGTCTATTTAATTCTACAAAAAAATGTTAAACATATGCGTTCATCAGATACCATGCTGGATAATTGATCTTTAACATGTTTATAATTTACCTAAGGAGACAGATATTTAAGTAGATAATTATAATATGTAATGTTAATGCAATGATAAAGATAATACCATGAAAGTATGAAGGAAAGGCATTTATCCCATTTGGGGGGGTTAGGGAAGATATTGTGGAGAAGTTAATGTCAAAAAAAAAAAAGAAGAAGAAGAAGAAAGAAGAAGAAAGAAGAAGAAGAAGAAGAAGTAGTAGTAGTAGTAGTAGTAGTAGTAGTAGTAGTAGTAGTAGTAGTTAATGTCCAAAGTGAAGTGTTGAAGGCTAATAAGCAAGACCTAAGCAAAAGGTCACAGGACACGCACAAAGACACAGTGGAATGATACAATATAGGATAGGAGGTGCAGGAGACTAAAAGCTGTTTGGTATTCTAGAGTATAAAGTTTAAAGATTGGGGCCCCTGGCTGACTCATTTGGTGGAGCATGCAACTCTTATTCTCAGGGTTATAAGTTCAAGCCCCACATTGGGTATAGAAATTACTTACAAATAAAATCTTGGTGGGGGGGGCTGGAAAACCAAATTAAAAATAAAGTTCAAAGATCTAAACAGTAAGGGGTAGACAGTAGTCAGTATGGGCCTAGTCAAAGAAGTATTGTGTGCCATGGTAAAGAAGGTTTTTCTTATGTGGATCAAAAAACAATTATAAGGAGGGTAGTGAAATTATCAGATTCACATATTAGATCATTCTTTGCTGCCTTATGGAGAAATATTAAAGAGCCAGAATTAGTATCTAAGTCATTAGTAAGTGGCTATCATAAAAGTATAGGCAAGAGATTATGAGGTCCAAAGTGCAAATAGCAAAGATAGGAAAGGGGGCATCAATTTTAAGAAATGTTTTAAGAGAGCAAATTGACAGGATTTAGTGAATGGATATGGGAGGATAATGAGAGGGAAGAATCAAAAATACGTTAGATTTCATGGTTAGATATTGGATGAATGGTTATATACCAAGAGAGAGAATATAGGAGGAGGAGCCATTTTAAAGGAGGGAAATAATGTGTTCAGTTTTGGACATACTGAGTTTAGAGTGCCAATTAAATATCCAGTGAAGGATGTCCTACTAGCTAGAAATTATTGCAAAGCTCACTGAAGAGATCAAAGCTAGGTATTTGGAAGTTACTGGTATATAATAGCATTTGGAGGTATAAATTAAAACCATGAAGTCTTCTGGACTTCTTGACTGCTTAAATGTCCCTTCTTTCTACCCATTGAGAACATATAGAAAGGAAAAAAGATTGGTTCATAAATGGACCTCTGGGGAATGTTAATATTCAAGATGAAGGCCTCAAGAACAGTCTTAGAGGTAGGAGAATCAAGAGAGAAAGGTGTCATGAAAGCCAAACAATTTAAATGTGTCAAGAAGAAAGAAGTGTAATTAACAATGTAAAATGCTAAGGAAAGTTCCAGACAGATAAAGGTAGAAAAATGGCTCTTGTACTTGGCTATATGGAGATCATTAATGACTTTTGGTGGAGTAATTTCAGCAGAATTGTAGAAATGTTGTGAATATATTATAGCAGATTGAGATGTGTATAAAAATAAGGAAATAAACTGTGAAGACTTTTAAGAATCTTGGCTGAGATGAGGAAAGAAGTAAGGCAAAATGATAGAATCGGGAAGTTTTTGTTTATTTTGTTTTTGAAGAGAAAGAGACATGAATATGTTTATTATCAGATGCCAGTGAAGAGTGGTAAGGTAAAGGTACAGGACAGAGGATTGGTCACTGATAAAGCAAGATTTTAGAGGCAATAGGAAGGGGTTGGTATCAAAAGCAAAGATAGAAGGTTTTAAATATGAGGAAGAGGGACTCTTTATGCCCCCAAACCAGAATATGAGGATAGGTTTACTGGAGGGGGGAGGGATGGAAGAAGGAGTTTAAGATAGATACTGTCTAATAGCCTCAGTTTTTCCCTTTAACTAGGAAAGGAGGGACACCTGCCAAAAAGAGGAAAGTAGAGATTGGGTAGTTGGCTTAAGGAATCTCAAGAAGCTCTGAGTTTTGTTTCTATTACACATAGGGAGTCATAAGGATGACAGTACATTAGAAGTGATTTTGAATAACTGTCCAAATACATTAAATGTTACATGGACTTTTAACCACACCACTCATGACACTACTCACCTCAGTGCTCTAAGTTATAGGTCATATTCCAAGAAAGAAGCTCTCGTTACAACTAATTATCCCTTTGCCCTCAAAAACCATAAGGACTAATACCTTTATATCTTATATCTCTGTTTACCTAAATCATCTACAAAAATCCATCCTCATAGCTGAACTCTTATTATCATTGAGAAGTTTTTTCTCATACCAATCAATTGTCCAGTTCTCCAACACTAACTGCATGTCTAATAATTCTGACACTATCCAGAGTTACATGATACCCCACTGCTTAGAGTCTTAGTCCCAGAAGACTGTCCCCATTAGAGAAGCTGGCCACAAATAGGGTGCCCAGGCTGCCCACATTTCTGTCTGGAGGACAGAACACTCCCCACTTCAAGTTTGCTAGAATGACTCTTAGAACTTAAGGAAAGTGCTGTACTTACCAGTTTATTACAAAGGATATAACTGAGGAACAACGAAATGTAAGAGACACATAAAGCAGGATGTGGGGAGGAGAGGGAAGGACAGAGCTTCCATGCCCTTTCTGGGCATGCCACCCCCTCCTCCCCCAGCATCCCAGTGTGTCATCAGCCTAGAAGCCCTCCAAACCCCATTGTTTAGGGAGTTTTATGGAGATTTCCTTATGAGGGTTTGATTGAAAATCATTGACTTTGGTGATTGAGCTCAGCCTCCAGACTGTTAATTACACAGTTGATACCTCTGGCTTCCAGCCCCCTGCTGAAGCTATCTATAGAGGTGGCCACTGGCAGTCACCTCAGTAGCATAAACTCAGGCATGGTTGAAAAGGGCTCATTATAGGGCAGCCCCGGTGGCGCAGTGGTTTAGCGCCGCCTGCAGCCCAGGGCTTGATCCTGGAGACCTTGGATCAAGTCCCACTTCGGGCTCTCTGTATGATGCCTGCTTCTCCCTCTGCCTGTGTCTCTGCCTCTCTCTCTGTCTCTATGAATAAATAAATAAAATCTTTAAAAAAAAAAAAAAAGAAAAGGGCTCATTATAAATAACAAAAGGCATTCCTATTACTCAGGAAATTGCAAGAAGTTTAGGAGCTCTGTGCTAGGAACCTGGGACATAACCTGAATATATTAGTTTTATTGCACCATTATTGTATGGTCCTGTATGTCATTGAATTTAACCTAATTACCAGGCCTTTTTTTTATTTATTATTGTCTATTTTTAAAGATTTTATTTATTTATTCATGAGAGACAGAGAGAGAGAGAGAGGAACAGACATAGGCAGAGGGAGAAGCAGGCTCCATGCAGGGAGCCTGACATGGGACTCGATCCGGGTCTCCAGGATCACACCTTGGGCTGAAGGCGGCGCTAAATCGCTGAGCCACCAGGGCTGCCCCAGGCCTTTTTTTTTTTTACTCCTCAAATCTGCCTGCCATATCCTAGAGAATTCATATTCAGTCATAAGAAAAATCCCCTTTATTTTCAACTTCTTGTTCTAATGAAAGATGACTGATGCTTAAGGATACTGTTTTTGCCGAAGCCTCTCCAAACTGTTTTGTTTTATTTCCCCATATCTCATGTATCACAGGTCCTAAAGGTTGGGTAAGTGTTTTCTTTGTTTCTCATATCCACTTCCAAAATTTTTTCATCTCCCCCCTCAAAAATTTCAAATCATTCCAAGCATTTGCCATCAGGCTATATCATTTGATACCCCTTCTTGTTGCCAACATCTATCTCTTTAGTAACTTCATTTATTGAAAATTTTTGTAGCTGGCTTACTATCTTTTTCATCATTCTGTATAAACAGTCATTTTTGCGGATTTCAACATTGCCGTAGTATGACACACAGTTATCCATCAACTTTGGCTCTTTCCTTAGTCTCACTTCTAACAGTCTTTTCTGCCTTACCATAGGCACCTGTTCTCATGATTATACTTCAACTTTGTCATTACTCGTGTCTTCAGACTTTGAAAATCTTGGTTTCATACCTTCCATTCTCTGACTACCATTCCTTTCTTGCCAGCTTATTTATTTCAGTACATCCACTGCAATCATTCTTTATTCCCTTCAAGACTTTTAATCCATTGGCCTTATTTTTTTTTTAATTTTTATTTATTTATGATAGTCACACAGAGAGAGAGAGAGAGAGGCAGAGACACAGGCAGAGGGAGAAGCAGGCTCCATGCACCGGGAGCCCGACATGGGAATCGATCCAGGGTCTCCGGGATTGGGCCCTGGGCCAAAGGCAGGCGCCAAACTGCTGCGCCACCCAGGGATCCCTCCACTGGCCTTATTATCAGAAAACTTACTGCTCACTAATCACTACATGTCCTCACCTTCACTCCTTACCTAGCTTAGATTCCAGAAACATCACTGTTAACATTCCTTTGAATACGCTCGGGGCTCTCTTGCCCTTCTTCCATCATACTCCTCTAGTTAGGATCTGTTCTCCACTTGTGCCATGGCTGTACCTGAGCAGCAGTATGAGGCTAGAGAAACACACATATCCGTCTTAAGTGGTCTCACTTAGGGCTCTGAGCACTGGAAGCAATCCCTTTACTTTCCCTAAGCAGTGTACTCTTACTTCCTGGAGGACTGTTTTATACCTCTTTTCCCCATTAAAATAAAATGTCCAAACCCCCACAACCCTCACCTTCCAACTCTCAGCTGATGACTTTTGTCTCTAACTCTACTATCATAGAAACAGAAGAGAACTATCTCATCTTCTCATCTCCAAATCCACCTAGTTATTTCTATCTAAGACCAATTCCTCCATTTCTTTGCTTACTGGCTTCTATTCCCTCTCCACTACACAAGGACTCTGCTCTTGGCATTGATCCCATCTCTCTCTTACGTTACCTTCTCCCTCTGTACTACATCATTGCCATCAGCATGCAAACATATTCTGGTTTAAGCTCCCAGGTTCAACCAATCTTCCATGGACACCATGGTCTTCCTCTGCTTATCCTTATATCTGCTTCATCTGTTTTACTCTTTATAGTAAGGTCCTTTAAAAGTCAATATCCACTGTTTTCACTTCATCTTCCATTCTCTCTTGACCCACTCTAGTCAAGATTTGTCCCCACTACCTCACTGAAACTGCTCTCATTAAGGTAAAATAATTCCTTAATGTATCATTCTCATTGGAGCAAATTCATTTTTAAAACTAGCAATATAACAAAACTGTATAGAGGCATTCAATAACTATTGAATGAATAAATATTCTTTGATCATTCTGGATAGAGAATTTATATTTTTATGCTATTGCACTTTTGAGTTTGGAGACATGGAAATGAAACATGTATACTTGAAAGAGACTGTATATAATTTGCATGCAAGGTATAAAGAATAGAAATCCAAGGACGTATCAACCAGTTTATGAAATAGACAACAATACCTTTAAATTCCTTTGTGTCCCTCCTTGATGCATCTCCTTTCCTCCCCAAGAAGTAACCACGATTTTGAATTTTCTATATGTTATTTATTTTCATTACAGTTTTGCCACATATTTCTGTGCCCCAATACAGCATTGTTTCACACCTTTTTAATATAAATACAGTAATGTTATACATACTCTTTAGAGATGTGTTTTCTTCCTGAACAATAAGTTTATGAAATACATCTGTGAGATTGTATGAAGCAGTAGGTCGCTTAGTTTCATTGGTGTATGATATTACAATATATGGGTTTAATGCAATATTTTTTTTCTACAATGAACATGTTAATTATAAGAGTTACTTAAAGTGTTGCACACATACAGAAGAGTGCACAAATCCCAAGTGTACAGCTCAGTGAATTATCACAGAGTGCATGTTACAAACCAGTTCAAGAAATAGCATGGGACCAACACCCAGAAACCACTCTGGACTTCCCTTCCTGCCCTCCCCAAAGGTAACCACTATCCTCATTTCTAATCTCTGGATTAGAAATGTTTTTGAACTTGGTATAAATGAAACTATGCAGACTATATTCTTTTGAGTTGGGCTTGTTTCCCTTGGCATTATATGTGTAAGATTCATTCCTGTTAAAAAGGAAGAAAAAGATTAATTCCTGTTACATGTAGCTGTAATTTATTTTCATATTCTCTGATATGCCATAATTTATTTATCTATTTTTTATGGTTAATGAAAATTTGAACTGTTTCCAGTTTTTGACTGTTAACAAATAATGCTGCTGTGAGCATCATACATATACATCTGTGCATTTCTCTTGGGTACATATCTAGGAATGGAATTGCTCAGTCATAAGATGGATATACCACATCTTATTTATTCATTCTCCTTTCAATGGGTGATTTTTGCTGTGCTGCTGTAAACGTTTCTGTATGTATGTCTTGATGCAAAAACTGACTATAACAGGTATTCAATAGTGTAGATACACATGAACAAAATTGCTATGTCAGAACATTTGTATATATTCAATTTACCATATAATGTAAAATTGTTTTCCAGCATAGGTTGTATCAGTTTATGCTCCCACCAACAGAGTATGCATTCCTTGCTCACATTCTTGCCAAGAGTTATGATTATCTGACCTTAAATTTTTGCCAGTCTGGAAAGTGTCATAATTTGCTGTGGTTTTGATTTGCATGTCCCTGGTTACTAAAGAGATTAAATATTTTAATTTGGTTTTGGGTCATTTTGATTTTTAAAATTTAATTTTTTCTGCTTATTCTTTAGTGTGGAGATGTACTTTCCTCAGAATGACTCTTGGATTGGTTTGGCACCCCTAAACATTCCTCGCTATGAATTTGGAATATGTGTTTTAGACCAAAAAGTGTATGTTATAGGTGGTATTGAAACTAACGTGCGTCCTGGCATCACTATCAGAAAACATGAAAATTCAGTAGAATGCTGGAATCCTGATACAAATACCTGGACTTCTCTTGAGAGAATGAATGAGAGCCGAAGTACTCTTGGAGTGGTAGTACTTGCAGGAGAACTTTATGCTTTAGGTGGTTATGATGGACAATCTTATTTACAATCTGTAGAGAAGTATATTCCTAAAATAAGAAAATGGCAACCTGTGGCACCAATGACTACAACAAGAAGCTGTTTTGCTGCAGCCGTGTTGGATGGAATGATATATGCCATTGGTGGGTATGGTCCTGCCCACATGAACAGGTATTTAACTTAATGAAGTTGTATATGCTTGTAGATTTTTAAAGTCTCATTAACAATGATTCATACACAACTTGTATGTATGAATGAACTTCCCTTTTTAATTTTTAAAGTAATATTGTTAGGCATTTAAGAAATTTAATCTGCTCTATGAGTCTAATTGTTTTACATGAGGATTTAATGCAAACTTAAAAATCAAATCCCTCTTACAAATTTTTAAATACACTCATTTAATGTAATTGGATTAGATTTTAATTCAGAGATTCAAAATAAAATGAAGTTAGTGTTAGGTTTTGGGTGGTGAATATATATAAATATGTATATGTCTGTGTACAAATGGTCTGTTACTGCATTGCTTAGCAGACTAAAAAATGAAAAATGTAATTCCTGTATGCTTATATATTATGCAACGTAAACGTTAAGCCTTATTTAAATATTCATTTTTGGATTCTTATTCTATAATCATGTGTGTATCATTGTGTACCTGAGTTCTGCTGGTGTCTGAATTTGAGATTTCTGTATTTTGTAGTATTCTCTTAATAAAAGAGAAAAAATATATGAGAAAAATAAAAGCATAAAGTGATTTGCTTATATGGAAAAATAATTACAATTCTGAGCTTCTTTTGAAAGTTGCTGTTCCAAAGATTTTCTCTGATAATGACTAGAGTGATGTGTGTATTATTGATTGTGAACATTTAATGGAAGAGTATATTGTGGTTTGTTAACTGAGAAAGCAAGGGCACGACAGCATTGCATCTATGAATTTTTATTTCTCTGTAAGCCAAAGTATTCCTATTTTTTATTGCTCCCTTCGTTGAAGGAAGAGTATTTGGGGCATAGACGTGCATTTTTATTTGAAAATGTGCTGGCAGAAATTTATAAGAAAAAAGGTTGAGTATTTCCATTGGGAGATCATGCTCTTGAAGTTTAAATTCTTACTATAACTTATCAACTCTTTTTGTCCAGTAATTGGATTCTGATGGCTTTTATCCCAGTATCCTTTCAGAAATGTTTATAGTTTAGTATATGTTCTAGTCTATAGTCTAGTCTTAGTCTTGAACTCCAGAATTATGCTACTGACTCTCAAATGCTTCAGGCTTTTTTTGAGAAGTTAGGTTGGGACCATAACAAGCTCAACAAGCCTGCCTTTGTGCCCACTCAGGGCAATATAGAGATTTAAAGGCCTTCTGATATTTTCTAGGGAAACTTTTTAGGACATTCTGATTTGATTTAGATATCAATAATACAGCCTGGAAATGCCAAGAGTTCCCTGGAATGCAGACTTGACTTAAATCCCTGAATTCTCCTAAATCACTGAGATTATTGTGATTTAGTCAGTTTGTGTTATGAAATCTTTAGTGTTTGCAGTAAACCATCATGACTTCTATAAAACAAAAAATTACTCTCCTTTTTTTCATCTTCCCTTTTCCTTAGCCATGTAGATGATCTTTAGTGTCTTTAGAAAACACGTTTAATTTGTGATTTTCAAAGTCCTTTGGGAATATGCATACTCATTTGACTGTATTCTTACATGAATTCTCTGAGGTTAGATTATCCCCCTTTTTGCAGGCGAGAGGAAAGGGGTTATCCAGGATTACATATACCCAAAGTGTCAGGGCTAAGTTCATTTGCTCTAAGTGTATAGCGTTAGTACCTGAATCCAGGTGTCCTGACTCCAGAAGCACTATGTCCTTAATAGACCTTGCCCCTAGTATGATATAATGGAATAGCACATGGGTATTATTGTCCTGGTTCACAAGGTAAGCTTTTATCCCTCCAATTTTATCAGCAAAATGTAAACCTCTGGAACAAACTACTCTTGCTTTACAGCTGTCTGTTAGAACTTCTAAAACTATGGTAGGTTTTAATTTTACTTTGGTAGGAAGAATGGCACAAAGAATATGCAAATTAATTCTTTCTTTTGTGAATATTTGCAGTGTGGAGCGTTATGATCCAAGTAAGGACTCCTGGGAGATGGTTGCATCTATGGCAGATAAAAGGATTCACTTTGGTGTGGGTGTCATGCTAGGCTTTATTTTTGTGGTGGGTGGACATAATGGTGTCTCACATTTGTCAAGCATTGAAAGATATGACCCTCATCAAAATCAGTGGACTGTGTGTAGACCAATGAAAGAACCCAGAACAGGTAATAATAACTAACTAATATCTAAACATAGAGGATATTTCTTATATTGATGTTCTTAGAATAAAAGTTGGAATATAATAGTATTACTTGTCCAGCAAAAAGACCTTTTTTGTGCTAAATTGAGAGACAACTAGTCAACAAAACTACATCGATTTCTTTACTGTTCTTTTAATAGGCCAGTGTGCATATTATTTCTTAAAGTTGGCAGAAAACATTTTTAGAAATGGTGCGAATAGAATGTCTCTTATAGAAGCTCTTCTGTCCATATAACAAATGTCATCTTTTTATATGTTACACACATAGACACACACACACACACACACACACAGAATCTTTGGATTGTTCTGTTTTATTACTGTACATCAGCAGTCCGTATGTTCACTTTCAAATGTTCTCACCTACACAGGGGGTTGGGAGATCTAGAAAGGGTTGGATTTCAGGTTCCCAGAGAAAAACAAAAACATCTTTGAGAATTGGAAGAGATTACCTTTTAACCCAAACTCAAATCACATTATTTTAAGGGGAAATCTTTTAAGTTGCTGATGGAAATGCTTTAGGGATATTTCTTGCATAAGAAATGACAAAATGCATAAAATGACAAAAATGTGAAAAAACGTGGGATAGTCTTGTTCTCTTCAGAATTGTGTATAACAGTATATGTAGTAGAATTTTTTTTTAATATTTTATTTTATTATTCATGAGAGACACACAGAGAGAGGCAGACACAGGCAGAGGGAGAAGCAGGCTCCATGCAGGGAGCCCGATATGGGACTCAATCCTGGGACTGAGATCGTGCCCCAGTCAAAGGCAGATGCTCAACCACTGAGCTACCCAGGTGTCCCTATATAGTAGAATTTTTAAAGCAGAAGTTATATAGTTCAAGATATGTTTCAGATATTTCAACATATTCAAAAACCTGGTAAAAATGATTTGTTGGAAAGTTTGTAAATATAAATTGAAAAAGCATATAAAAAGACATATACTACATTCATTGTATTTTCCTGTGGGGGTGGAGAGGTAAAGGAGGACTTCAACTCTTTCATGTCAAGGGATTTTTTTTTCAACTGCTTTTTTTTCAACTGCTTTCATGTCAAGGGATTTTTTTTTTCCAGTAAGTACCTATGGCGATATTGCTTGTATAATTAACCATAGAGTATTGAAACATATTTTAAGAAAACATTAAAACACAAATTTATTTTTAGTGAGAAGTCTACTTAATTCATGGTTAACATGTTTTTTCCCTATTTTTACCCATTTTTCCTAGGGGTTGGTGCTGCAGTAATTGATAACTACCTTTATGTAGTTGGTGGTCACTCAGGGTCTTCCTATCTGAATACCGTGCAGAAATATGACCCTATCTCAGATACGTGGCTGGATTCAGCTGGCATGATATACTGTCGCTGCAACTTTGGATTAACTGCACTTTGACAAGTGTGGACTGGTGGAAGTAGTGTGGTAATGAACCTTGTGCCGCATGAAAGGATGCTCAATTTTCTGAAATCCAAAAGCTACATTACTTTTCTTTTTAACTTGAAATGGCATGAAGACTCAAAGTTCTGTTGGGTACTTTGAACTGGCAAGTAGCTTTGGTTGCTCTTGATTACACAGTGAATCAATAATCAAAAAAAAAAAAAAAAAAAGGAAAAATCTTGCCAATTTAATTGTGCACTTTTCCCCCCTAATACTGGGATAGAGTAGTTTTATGTTCAAAAGTATACATGTGGAGAAAATCTTGCTGCTTTAAAAAAAAATTTTAGCTCTCTTTCTTCCTTAATATATGCACCATGATTTACTAGGATGAGAGATGCTGATGTTGGAGTGTATTGAATGACTAGACAGAGTGCTGATACTGCCTGTTGGATATAAATTCATATGCTTCACATTTTAAACAAATAAAGGGCTGCTTTTTTGAGGGGGGTACTTTTAAGGGTTGTAAATTATATACCATAGTGAGTCACCTGGATACTCTTCCTACGAAATGGCTTTAGGGCTGGGGATGTAATAAGTTTGCAAAACAAATGCTTTTACTATTGTAATATTTGGGGGCTTATTTTAAGAAGTCAGATATTTACTGTTTATGCCTTTTTTTATATGGGCAGGTTAATGCGGGATGAATTTAGTTACCCACCTGTGCTATGCTGAGCATGGATAAAAAGTTAAGCATATCATTTTGAGTTTTATTTTTTTCATAGTACAGCAGGCTTCCTAGTGTTGATGTAAATATTTGACACATGTTTAGTACCACCCTTAGTACATACTGATTTTTTTTTTGCATATCCTTATAATATTTCAGTTTTTTAAGACCTTTGGTTGCTTTTTCAGAGTTCAGATATAAAAATGGTGCTAACCGTAGGATCTATAACAAGGCTATAATAATGTTCTTTTGGATGTTCAGTATGAGATATGCATGACATGTTTTGATAGTATTTTTTCGTTTTTACTGGCTTGGTTCATTTATGCTTATTAAAAATGTTAGCGATTATGCTAATGTTAACATCTAAAAATCGTCTAAATGGCCCATGTTATGCTTTTCATGGTTCCTGAGTAGTGATTTAAAGAAAGATGCACTTTTTAATCTTTCTTCTTGTACTAGATAGATGTCCTTTTTAAAAACAAATATATGCATTATATATAAAGCACCAGGCAGTTATGCATTACTTTGTACATTTCTTAGGTAATTGAATATTTTAAAGTTACTGAGGAAAACTGGAACTCAATGTTTACTTGAGTAATGGTTCTAAATTTGGTTCTATTTTGACTGAAGAAACGAGCAAGACTGTTTGCTATAGCCAGTGACAGCTTATTTAAAATAAGTGGTTATTAGCTCATTTTGTTTTAGCATGTTTTAGTAAATACTTGTTCGTCTTGAACATATTACTTTGGATTTTATTAGGATGTCGGTACTTGTATTTTGGTACTGTAGTTTTTTCTTTTCCTTGATTTGTTTTTTAACCTGCCTATTATCTCTTTATAGTCTCTGCAAAGCCAATGTAAATTTATTTCCTAAGAAAAAAATTCATACTGCATTCTTAAGTGCCATAATATTCCAAACTACTGTTAAGAAGCCATTTGTAATTATAAAACATAGGTTCATTCATTAACATATTTGTTATTTCTTGGAAACTGTTTATAGCCTGGCAATTTGCAGTTTTTCTTGTTCTTCCATAAACTGCCAATGTAGATTTAAATATATAGTACAAAACTATGTAAAGTCATCTTAATCATGTAAGTAGTATGCTTTATGACTATTTGCACAGATTATAAAACCTTGCAAGTGATTTTTAGTCTCTTCCAATTAAGAACTCAACAGGAGCTACTAATAAAATTGACAGGCTGAGTATTTTCTATGTTGCTTGTTTGAATAACATGATATATAGCAATAACTTTTTAATTGGTTTGAATAAACCTATTGAATAGAAACAAGGTGCACTATTGTGATTGGCCCAGACTTTATTTAAAGAAAAGCAATTTGAAGTACATATTTGAAGTACATATTCATTATATATTTAATTTTAATCTTCAACTCAATTTTTTTTGTTAATATCGAATGCATTCTATTAGTACTTTTTAAATCTCTCTCCCAAAGATAAAGGAATTTGAAAGACTATAGAAATTTATTTTAATTGTAAGCAGATCTATGCTATACATTTAAACAGTGTTTTACTCATATATCATCCCCACTATCAAATTGTTATAAAACATATAATCAACTTGGTAAATTAGACCAAAGGCATATATTGATCATGGTTTTGGAAAAATCTAAACTTTATCCTGCTAAAGACTAAATGTGAAACATCTTGGGCGATAGTGGAAACCATATGCCAGAGAATAAATTAGAAAAACCTTTAAAAAGAAGAGAAGAAACTCCAAACTTCAGAAATACTATTTTTGGGTTTACTAAATCTACGGTACTATTCCTAATAACCAGAGGTATTGTAACCTGACAACTGATAACTTTACAATAGACCTTCTCATACAGATTTGTGAGAAGTTTCATCATGAATATTTTGCTGACAAAATTTTGTATTTAAAGTCACATGTTTCTTATGTTAAAAACCATCAGAATGTTTGGTTATAAATTCCCACAATTACAGATATTAGAAATAATTTTATATACTCAGGCAAGGAGAAGAAAGCTATTTAAGATTGTCCAGAAATACTTTGGAAAAAAGGTGACAGTAGAAATACAAATTAATCTTATCACTTGGAAGATTCTTGCCTTCCATAATTATGAAGACTTCATCTGGTAGGAATGTTTGGCTATTTAATATTTGTTAAATATAGTAATAGAACTTAAGTGATTTTTAATGTAGCCCAAAGGATGTTTATGTAAGTTCTATAGGTTATTGCTAATATTGTTTTGAATATGAATGAATAATGAACTATAGGAAGTGGTATCTAATGATAGGAAAATGGCATTAGGTTTTAAAAAATTATTTTCATAGCTTGATAAATTATGGATCTGTGTGTATGTGATATTGTGCCAGATTCTGTCAGGGTTAGAAATATTATAAATAAGATATAAGTCTTCATTCAAAGACTAAAGTATGGTGAGGGAGACCTGTACCCAAATAACTATTATGATTAAGTGTGAATTTAATTCCTTATAGCCAATATCACCAGAAGTGATTAGAGACCTAATTTATGTGTAAACATTTGTGTCCTTTTGTGTCCAATTAGGTTTTATGGACATGAAAAAGAATTATAGAAAATTTAATGTTTATAGAACTCCAAAGTTCCTGGAATTGGATAATATATTTTCTATTAGAAAAACAAAATGATAGAAACTTTAAAAAATTATTCACTATATTATCAAGGCTCTGGCTAGCACTGAAGGAAATATATGTACATAAAATGTTGTGTTTGTTTTCAATTTTGGTGTTGGATTTCTGGTATTGTCACCTAAGTGCTCATTTTCAGGAAAATCAGATTCTACAGCAAATATACTGCTTAAAAGTTCAATAAACTTGTGATAACCTCTATAACCTCTGTAGTCTGAAAGTTAAGAAATTATAAGATGTCACATGTCAAGTTAACATCCAGTTCTACTTCTTAACCTTTTTTTTTTTCCTTTGTAAAACAGCACTTTAATTAGACATAATTTAATTAGATATATTCTGTGGCTGGATACATATTGGATTTTCACTTATAGTATATTGATTCAGTGTTGATACACATTTGAAAAGAGTGCAAAATACAGTTAAGTTTTAAATACTATAGGTTTACAAGTTTCTTACTGGTGTGAATATGGAGTCAATAAAAAATCCAGTTTACATCTCTGTAGAGAGAAAAATTGTTATCCATATGTCTTTTATATTATGCATACTTAACTAGAGATAATTTATTGTTAATTTTGTCAAGTTATCATGTGTAAGTCCCGTTTATTTTAAAATACTAAGCAAAAAGTTCCAAGTTTGCCTTAAAATACAAGTGAAATTAAAGAACTGGATGATAATGCCTCTATTTTTGCCTTATGAATTGTGCTGTATCATAAACCAGAGATGGTTTTGATTTTAACAGGATTCTGAAATTTTGTAGATGTAGAGTACAAAATATTTGTACTCTCTTGCAAAGAATGTGATCTTGTGGATTATGTTAATGTTTAAGTGTTTTTGTAATGTATTTTACCTCTGAATATGTATCTTTTTAGCATCAGGGTTTTATTTTTGTTTACATGGTAAAGTGGCATTTAACTTGTTGAAGGTTATATTCTTTTGTCTTTTATTTTAAAAGTTCTTTGTGTGTACTATTGTGGTGATGCTCTGTAATGACTATGGTTAAATTTCATTTAATGTGAAATGTTTAAAATAAATTTGAGAAACATGACTTTCTGTGTGTCAGTTGTTGTGAACTGACCCAAGCTGACTTTTATCATTCTCAACTCTTAGATGCTTTTTGGTAGGTAGGTGGTGGCCACAAGTGTCGAAGTGGGTGTGGGATAGCCAGTCTTTTACATCCTTATTACCAGGTTATAATGAAAACATCTGTTAGGCTAAATTCTGCCACACGTTCAGGCACTTTTTAAGGAAAACATTCTGTAGCAAAGCTGGCACAAAAGAGTTCAACTGGTAAGTTCAGTGCAGTCCCAGGTTTCTATCCTTTTATAATCTTTATTGCCTTGTAAGAGGGGTTAGTTGAGGCAGACAAGGCAGCATTCCAGAGGATTCTGTTATGTTTATGGCCAGCAGCAGATAACCAGCAGTCCTAAAAGAAAGGGTGTAAACAAGAGGTTAAGCCCCAGGTTGCATCTTTAAAGAGATTGTAAACTAGAGGCCTGCATGGATTCAGATAACCTGTGCATGCAAGGATTGGAAATGTATTTAGACAATCCATAGATCTTAAAACCCTAATTTCACCAATAAGAGCAATGTTTTGATTTCACATTAGTCTGTGAGCCACTATTCCCCAATAATGTCCCTGACCTTTAATATACTACTGAGTAAAATATTGGATGCTGATCAAATCATGGATAACAGAAGTGTTTGTAACTGCCTTGAGTATGAATTTCTTGGTTAAAATAACAGCTTACCATCCCTCAACTACATTCTTAACAAGGCAACTCCTAGAGTTTAAGTAGAAACTTAACAGATATATACTGAAGTATATTATAGAAGATGAAATATGCAAATATCCATTTTAAGAGTATTAAAATACTGAAATTAAGATTTCTTGACTGAGTGGAGATGCATTTGAAGTTCCGCTTGTGACTTCTAAGACATGTGCAGATAGCTTTCATGTTACTCAGAAGTCATTGTAAAATGTTCAGAGAAAGGGGAATCCTCTTAAGTGTTAGTGGGATTGCAAATTGGTGCAGCTACTCTGGAAAACAGTATGGAGGTTCCTCAAAAAGTTGAAAATAGAGTTACCCTCTGACCCAGCAGTTGCACTACTAGATATTTACCCCAAAGATACAAATGTAGTGATCTGGAGGGGCACCTGCACCCCAATGTTCATAGCAGCAATGTCCACAGTAGCCAAACTGAAAGACCCCACGTGTCCATCGACAGATGAATGGATAAAGAAGATGTGGTACATGTATATACACAATGAAATACTACTCAACCATCAAAAAAAAAAAAAAAAAAAGAAATCTTGCCATTTGCAACAACCTGGATGGAACTAGAGGGGATTACGCTAAGCGAAATAAGTCAATCAGAGAATGACAATTATATTATTTCACTTGTGTGGAATTCAGGAAACAAAATAGAACATAGGGGAAGAGAGGAAAAAATAAAATGACAAAACCAGAGAGGGAGACAAACCATAGGAAACTCTTAATCAGGAAACAAATTGAGGGTTGCTAGGGTGTTGGGGGGTGGGGGATGAGGTAACTGGGTGTTGAACATTAAGGAGGGCATGTCATATAATGAGCACTGGGTATTCTATAAGGTTGATGAATCACTAATCTCTACCTCTGAAACCAATAATACATGTTAATTGAATTTAATTTTTTTTAAAGTTAAATTATAAAAATATCTGTCAGCAGAGAGTTGTGTTGTTTTTTTTTAAATTTTTATTTATTTATGATAGTCACACAGAGAGAGAGAGAGGGGCAGAGACATAGGCAGAGAGAGAAGCAGGCTCCATGCACCGGGAGCCCGACGTGGGACTCGATCCTGGGTCTCCAGGATCACGCCCCGGGCCAAAGGCAGGCGCCAAACCGCTGCGCCACCCAGGGATCCCTGTCAGCAGAGTTGTTAGTATGTGTAGGATGTGATGGAAGGTGCAAAGGAGTAACAATCCATATTCTACAATCTGCTTGAGGGATAAAAAATACACCTAATTTTCCCCCTAAGGAGAGAGAATAAAAGAAAGAGTGCTACTGTGGCAGAGCTCTTAGCTGTGCCTCTTGTGTTCTTTCATAAAATTAGTAGATGGTTCTCTTATCTGGGGCCAGTGCAGTAATGAGGATAGAAGTTTCAACTTTAATTTGGATATGATAAGTGGATTATACAATATACTTTTTTTTTTTTTTTTAAGATTTTGTTTATTTATTCATGAGAGACACAGAGAGAAAGAGAGGCAGAGACACAGGCAAAAGGAGAAGCAGGCTCCATGCAGGGACCCCGGGACTCCAGGATCACGCCCTGGGGCAAAGGCAGGCGCTAAACCCCTGCACCACCCAGGGATCCCCTATACAATAGACTTATAACAGAAAGCAAACATTATTCCAATGAAGAGTCCAAACTCAGGAGGCTAGGCATAAAATTCAGCTCTGTGATAAGACAGTATTAGAATAGCTCAAGTGGGTTTTGATGTTTTCCAGGCCTTTTTTCATTTTTAATAGTAGTGGGACCTCCATGTGCCCAGCCCATCACCCAGCTTCGAAAATTAACCTTTTAGCAATTAATTTTGCTAATTAATATGTGCTACTCAGTTATTATTTCATCTATTCACCCTACCTTTTTTTTCTGAAATATTTTTAAAGAGAATCCCAGACATGCAATAAAATATTGACAGTAAATAATTGAGACTACATCTCTAAATAAGGACACTTAAATTTTTCATCCTATAAACCACATTGATAATAATCTCACTTAAAAATATAATACTTCTATAATACTTTGTACACATCTATGTTCAAATTTCCCTGATTGGGCAGCCCCGGTGGCTCAGCGGTTTAGTGCCGCCTTCAGTCTTGGATGTGATCCTGGAGACCCCGGATCAAGTCCCACGTCGGGCTCCCTGCATGGAGCCTGCTTCTCTCTCTGCCTGTGTCTCTGCCCCCTCCCCCCCCGTCATGAATAAATAAATGAAAATTCTTTAAAAAAAAAAACAAATTTCTCTGATTGCCCCAATTTTTTATCATCATTGTTATTTGATTGAGGCAGGATCTATATAAAGTTTGTACCTTGCATTTGATTGTTAGGCCTCTGAGTCCCTTTCAATCTCTACCATCACTGCACCCCTCCCCTTTTTCATGCCATGAGATCATTTGTTGAGTAGATTGTCCCACATTCTAGATTTGGCTACTTACGTTTTTGTGGTATTGCTTAGCTTATTGTCCTATTCTTCAAATTTTCTGATTGTTGGCTGTAGAGTCTTGATTAAATTCAAGTTCTTTCTTTCTTTCTTTCTTTCTTTCTTTCTTTCTTTCTTTCTTTCTTTCTTTCAGCAAGCGTGGTTGATGCTGTGTATTCTTCCTATTGCATTACAACTGGGGCACATTATGTCTGGTTATTCCACTTTTAATAATGCTAACATTTAATCATGGTTTGCATTTATGTCTTGTCAAGCTGACCCCTCCATTATCAAGTTCCCCAGCAAACTCTCATTTGATGGTTTTGGTAGCTATTAATGACTATTGCTGGATTTATTATTATATTGAGTTGCAAAGTAGTGATTTTCTAACTGCCATTTTTTTTTCTGCATTAGCTGGAATTCTATAAAAGAAAACATTTCCTTATCACTTATTTGGTTACCCTGATAAGATCCACTGGAAAGGCTGAGGAAGATGTTTGATTCATTCGCTTAATCTTTATTTTTTTTTTAAGATTTGATTTATTTATTCATGAGAGACATACAGAGAGAGAGGCAGAGACACAGACAGAGGGAGAAGCAGACTCCATGCAGGGAGCCCGATGTGGGACTCGATCCCTGGATCCCGGGATCACAACCTGAGCTGAAGGCAGACCCTCAACCCCTGAGCCACCCAGGCACCCCATTCGCTTAATCTTTAGAGTAATGAATTGATGCTCTAGAGACCTCCAAAGGTGATCAAGTATCATGAAGTCATGATATTTTTTAAATATTTGTTTTAATATGTGTATTCCAATTAATAGTCCCATCTTAGTCCAGTGAATATCTCCATTAAGTTCCATTGAAAATTTCCTTTTAAAAATTTTTACTAAAATTATTTTGACATGATTTAAAATCATGTCAAACTTACAGAGAAGTTGTAAGAATAATAAGTTGTAAGAACTCTTAAATACCTTTTCCGAAGTTCACCAATTTTTAAAAACATTTTGCCACGTGTCTTACTATCCTTTCTCTTATTTTTTTAACAATGCAAAAGTTATTTGCATACATTATGTCCTTTAATACTTTTTTAAAAAGATTTTATTTATAACGTGGGGCCTTTGGGAGGTTATTAGGATTAGATGAAGTCATGAAGTCATGAAGATGGAGCCCTCATGAATGGGATTAGTGCCCTTAACTAACAAGAGTCATGAAAGAACTTGCTTCCTCTCTCTATTCTGCCTTGTAAAGTTGCAATGAGAAGTGGACAGACTGTAAACCTGAAGATGGTATCATCGGAATTGACCATGGTCTTGAATTTCTGGCATCTGGTCTTGGACTTCTAACCTCCAGAACTGTGATAAATAAATTTCTGTTATTTATAAGCCAACCAGCCTATGGCATTTTTGTCATATAGCAGCTTGAACTAACTAAAGCAGGCAAAATCCAGTAAAATTACATTTCATCTACCCTTTGGCCGAGTGATTCCACTTCTAAAAGTCTATATCCATGGGATGCCTGGGTGGCTCAGTGGTTGAGTGTCTGCCTTCAGCTTAGGACATGATCCCGGGGTCCCAGGATATGAAGGAGGTAGGTTTCAGTAGTATATGAAAGTTGGAGAGACACAAACATTCAGTCCATAATATTTCTCAATTCTCCCAAGATGTTGCATTTTGAGTTCCCATCAACAATAGAGTATCTCATAGGCAGTTTTTATTAATTTACCTACTCAGGGCCTTATTAGAAGGTTACATTTGGCCTTAGGTTCCTTTTGGCTCAAATTTTATATAACATTAAAATACAATGAAAGAAAAGCCTATTTTTATGAAATATGAAAATCTTTAAATCTCTTATGGAGTAAGGTAGGGTTTAAATAAGGATGCACCAATCACTTCCGCCATCCTGATTAGGAAGAAAAAAAATTTTTTTTAAAGATTTTATTTATTCACGAGAGACACACAGAGAGAGGCAGAAACATAGGCAGAGTTGGAGAAGCAGGCTCCCTGTAGGGAGCCTGATGTGGGACTTGATCCTGGGACTCCATCCTGGGACTCCGGTATCACACCCTGAGCCAAAGGCAGACGTTCAACCCCTGAGCCATCCAGGCATCCCAGGAAGAAAATCTTTTAAAGAATATTCTTGTGTGTGTGGCCTGAGGAGAATTAATAGTTTGAGACTAACATGTTGCTGCCTACTGTGCTAAGGAGGCCAATTGGAATTTAAATAGGCAGGGGTCCTAGAATCTAGGAGCGTAGGTGGTTCCCAATGAATAGAGGACGATATCTCAAAAAGTTTTAGAGCCAAATGGTAGATAAACTGTTTTGGTCAATAAATGATGTTAAGCAGAAACAGCATGTGATATTTCATTTTTATTGTCTGGGAAAACTTAAGCAATTTACTTTCCTCCAACACTTCCTTTTTCCTCCAACATGTGTAGTTTTCCTTTTTTGCATTACAAACTAATGAATTAATATTGTTTTACTCTTTTAATATTATAATTTGTTCTGTGAGCTTAATTGGCACAGAAATACCAGCAATAGTTTTCAGCAACAAACTTGAAATATTCACAGAGGATTTAGTTCATTTTCTGCAGCAGCATTACTTACCCACTAGTTTCATTTCTTAATAAAATATTGAAACAGGAATCAATAATAATGGTGGATAACACTTTCATGGTGCTTACTATCTGCCAGGCACTAAGTTTTATACGTAATCATTAAATCCTCACCACAACCTTATGAGATATATTCTATTATCATCTGCATCTTACAGTTAGGAAACTGGACCAGTGGGGTCAAGTAATAGGTTCAAAGCCACATAACCAGAGTCCCAGTTTGAACCCAGGCAATTGGCTTCAGGGTCAAGGCATTTTTTTTTTTTAAAGATTTTATTTATTTATTCATGAGAGATACAAAAAGAGAGAGGCAGAGACCTAGGCAGAGGGAGAAGCAGGCTCCCCGCGGCCTTGATCCCAGGAGCCCAGGATGAGGACCTGAGCCAAAAGTTGACGCTCAACCACTGAGCCACCCAGGCACCTCAGGGTCAAGGCATTTGGCAGCCATATTCTTGCCTTTTCTTGACAGAATGAAAAATTAATAGTTGAGAACTGATAATAATAGAGATAATCCAGTGGTAATTGGTGATCACATGTGATTCACCTGAAACTCTGCAATTCCATGATTTTTTTCTTGGGTGAAAAATGTCAATTCTGAATCAGGTCTTCTGGCATTTCTGTAAGTTCTTAGGGGACAGAAATTCCTAATTCTTTTCAAAAGGAGAGGTCAAGAAAGTTGGAGAGGAGTCTAGAAACTATGAGGGTTGAGGAAATAGGTGAAGAAACCTAGGAGTCAATTTACAAATATTATTTTAGTTGGGGTGTTGCTGGCAGAAAGCATAACCAACCTCGTCAAAGATGTCTCCATTGTATGTTATCCCCAAGCTATAGTCTGTACCGTAGCATAAAACAGAAGGAAAACTGTAGTTGTTTCACCCAGATTATAAAGTAGGTTAATATCTTAAAGCCAAAAAGTTCAAACGTGGTTTTCTCTCGGTTTTTTGTTTGTTCCCTGCCCATTCCATAGTCGAGCTTCCGCCATCTGGTGTTCATATAGAAAACTGCAAGAATTGAGAATTTCCCATTCCTGTCCCTCCAGTTAACTCATTCACCAAGTATTGAAAGAGAACCCGGCCCAACGGTCCTCTCACTTTTCTCTCAAGTCTCTTCCCTTCTATTAGAAATATTAAATATTTGACATTATTAATCCTTGTGGAATACTTTAGGTACAATAAATTCCTTTTTAAATTTGATGTTTGAAACTTTTATCTTTATTTTAGGATTTATAGCTTTCTAATGGGAATTAAAGTTGGTTGGGGGTAGAGAGAGAGGAAATAGGAACTTACAATCAACCTGAAAGCACAAATCAGACAATCTGTAGTTTCTTTCCTCACAAACCTCTTCTGGGGATGCTGGACAGGCAATTGTGAAAGGCTCATTTCAAAGACCTCACAGTAGTTGTGTGTGGAGCTGTTCTTCCTCTGTACTCTCAAAGCCTGAGGAGCTAACTCTTGCTGTAGTCCTTCCTTCTGTACAGTCATCACTGATGGACTCATCTTTCCCCTTTTCTAGGCATGTGGTCACCTCCAGGGCATAAATATGTACTTCAACTAGCAAATACTAGTATGTATTAAATAAATGCTACAGAGAATGTCTGCTTTTAACTTCTTCTAGCTTGTAGAGCCTAAGTCAAGCTTACCCTCTCAGGCAAAGATTTCTTTAGCCAGCCAGTTATTTTCTTCCAAGGCTTAACCTAGTCTCTCCTTTATGTGAGCATAATTCAACTTTTCTGTTTCCTGTTGCTTGCTTTCCTCTTCTTTTTTTCTGACCTAAAATTCACATATGTTGGATGTGCAGAGCTATTTATCAGGCCCGCTTTTCACAAAGTATCTCTGTAAGCTTTTTTCATACTCTACCCTTAAAGCAAGCCACTTGTGCTCAGTCTATTTTAATCTTTGTTATACTGTTAGGTTAGCAGAGAAACAGAAAATCTATTTGGCTGTATTTGCTCTGGTACAAATTATGTCATCAGGTCCTTGCTCCCCAATGCTGGTACCTGGGATACTAGTTTTGAGGTAGAGGGATGTGAAAGAATGATATCCTTCATAAAACAAGTTCTTGAAGGTTTGAGAAGATGAAAGCTTCTAAAGGCAAGTGTCCAGCTATAAAGAACTATCTAAACAGGTGGCCACAGCAGTTTTCTTCAGTCTTACTTTCCTCTCGAAGTTTCTCCATGTTGATAGCTTGCTATCACCCCTATGCTGGCCCCCTAGAGCATACACTTCTTCAAAGCCCTAACTCCTTGGCTCTTGGTTCTCATCAGTACTATGAAGTCATGCTGGACTTTTCAAAAAGGCTTTACTAATATGAACTAATGATTATCATTGGGTGAAGAAATCATGGTTGGTCATTTTTTATTTATACTTTTTTGGATTTACTGATTTTGTTATTGATTTGCATATTATTATTATTTTAAATATTTTATTTTTATTCACTAAAGACACACAGAGAGAGGCAGAGACATAGGCAGAGGGAGAAGCAGGCTCCCTGCAGGGAGCCTGATGCAGGACTTCATCCCAGGACCTTGGGATCATGACCTAAGCCAAAGGCAGATGCTCAACCACTGAGCCACCCAGGCATCCCTACATATTATTTTTATAATCATATTAAAAATGGGACTTTACAAAATTCAAAGGGAAAACAAGCAGTAATGAAACTATAAACATATAAACAGATGTCTAATTCTACGATGGCTAACTTGTTTACACAGCTCTTTTGCTCTCCAAGCTGCTGTTTCATTCCACATCATTTTTGAGTGTCCTGCTGGGCAGCTCACTTTGCCATTTTCCTTTTTTTTTTTTTTTTTTTAAGATTTTATTAATTTACTCATGAGAGACAGAGAAAGAGAGAGGCAGAGACACAAGAAGCAGGCTCCATGCAAGGAGCCTGATGAAGGACTCGATCCTGGAAATCCAGGACCAGGCCCCTGAGCCAAAGGCAGATGCTCAACCGCTGAGCCACCCAGGCGTCACAACTTTGCCATCTTCAAATGATATTCCCCTTGGTACCTTCCAGAAGACCTCACTGAAAAAAACAATAGGTGAAAACTATGGAACTGATTGCTTACTGAGTGTATGTAAATAATATATATTATCACACAGAAATCAGCATATAAAGAAATCATCTAGCCCCAGAGGCCTCCCCACTAACTTCCTCTTCAACCTAAGACAAAATCAAAGGTTATGTTCTCTCTGGGATCAAATTAAATTCGAGGCTCAAGGCTGTCCCCATGACCAGATAGTGAACCTTGGGCCAGCTGCATGGGTAGGAACCTGTTAGGCATCAAGCCATTGAGATAAACTTCAAAAGCTGATTGTAGCTTTTAAAGCAGAATTTGGTGATTTTAAACGTTAGAACACTGATAAAGATGAGAATATAAGCGTTTGATTTGGCTTATATTCAGCAGCAATAAATGCAGTCATTTTTGCTTGAATTGCTTACCTTTTATGCCTATAGCACATTACAGTTATTTTCAAATAAATATCATTAAATCATTTAAAGACTAAACTGTTGATGTGCTCAACATGCACAGCTTTTTATGGGTCATAGGAGTTATTTGCTTATATAGCTTGTTTGCTCATACTCCAGGAATAAAATAGAACATTAGAGTCACCCTAGTAAGCATGTCCAAGGTAGTTATCTTTAGTTTTTCTTCCTCTTTGTTTGGATCAGATCCAGTGACAATGCCTCAGATATTATTATTATTTTTTTTAAACTTTTTTAAAAAATTTTTTATTTATTTATGATAGTCACAGAGAGAGAGAGAGAGAGAGAGAGAGAGAGAGAGAGAGAGAGGCAGAGACACAGGCAGAGAGAGAAGCAGGCTCCATGCACTGGGAGCCTGACATGGGATTCGATCCCGGGTCTCCAGGATCGCGCCCTGGGCCAAAGGCAGGCGCCAAACCGCTGCGCCACCCAGGGATCCCTGCCTCAGATATTAAATCAACTCTAATAATAACGAAAAGCAACTTTGAAGGATAAATGTAAGATTATTTGCTAAACAAGGGGCAGAGGTTTCTTTTCTTCAAAGAGGTTGGACATTCCTCCCTAAATTTGCTTTATTTGTTCTTTATCTCCCTCTGATTGAGGCCAGGGTTTTCAAATCATTTTTTTTTTCTTCCATGAGGTATAATTACGGTGTTGGGCATTTTTATTAAAAATATATTACGATTATTTCCTCATATCTTTCACTGCTCCCCTAACCCCGTCCCCCACACTCTAGCAGTCCAAATTTTTCTAAGGGTGTTTAAGGTTGTAATTTTCCATACCCTCGCTTCATATTCTGCAGATCATTTAATTACTTTCACCTATTTTCTACCCACTATTTGGTCAGCAGGGGAAATTGCTTTTTTCTACAAACCAACTACTACAATAACGATAAATTACCTATTATCCTTAAAATCCAACCCTCTTGGAATCAGGGTCCAGAAGGCATACTTAAAATCTACTACACATTAAGTTCCTTACTGATAGAAGCAACTGCCCAAATAAATACTTTAAAAGAAAAGATCTAAAAAGTTCATCAGTAACACAGAATCTGGGAGACTTACTTGTATATAAAAGAGGTAGAAAAATATATTTTTTATTTACATATTCAAGGTAGTCAAGATTTTAACAAACATCTTAATCCTCACAACAACCCTGTGAGGTAGGTAAGTCATTTTTTTTGTGATAAACTAGTATTATTTCAAATAAAGTGCAATTCTTAAAAGAACAATCTGCATTAATAATTAACAAACCACTTATGTATATGCTAATATTTGTTTTTGTATATTTTGATTCATGCAATAAGGTGTCCCCAGAAAAACTCAATATAAATCAAATTCTATGTAAATACACGTGGGGGATTATTTAAATAAACTCTGGGGTAGATTTTTTGTAAAATAAATCACTATTTTTTATCCTATGTAAGACGTAATTTTCAAAGTATTTGCTCAAAGTGAGACATTCTCAGCATTATACTCAAATTTATTCATTCTTAAGTTCTTTCAATATGGCACAAAGCCAACGTAAGACTTAATTTACTGAATTAAATCTTACCAATTTGGTATACGGCAGTGAACTGTGTTGTCATGTAGTAATCTCCAAGTATACTGCATGCAATCTCAACCCAAAACCTAAGATGGACTGTAAACTGAAATTAAACACTGAAGTGGATGTTGATAATTGCAAAAAGTATTTTCCCTTGAGATTACTTTTTCCCTTAAAATTGCAAAAGGAAGAAAGATCTTAGGGTTTTGAAAACAAACATAATTTCTGATAACTATAAAATTCTAGTCTATAAAATTCTAGTGATTTATATTGCAAATCAAACCCTCATGCTATCAGTTTACTACTTACAAGGAAGCCAGTAGTTACTCTAAAAATTTAGGTATTCTTTTTCTCTGTGCCAATATGACTTACAAGGAGAAAAATATTCCAGGCACCATTTTCTCTTAAATATATATTTAAAGTACATTTCTATTGTTAATTCAGCATTAGTAAGCATCCAGTAAGTTGCCTGATATTTATAGTTGTCTTATCTTCAGAATAGATTTTTATTATATTTCCATTATATTTAATTATATAATTTATTTGTAACAATAATTATAATTAAGCTTGCAAAGTTTAGTTAACACTTAAAATCTGCTGACAGGTTTATAATACTTTAGAGCAAGTGGTTAAAATAATTTGCCATTATAAAGAAATAATTCAAGTCCAGAAAAACATTCTCACCAAAGTATTTTTAAAAACAGCTGCAGGGAAATTAGGCAAATCAACAGGTAAAAAAGACTAAGCCATCTCTAAGTTCTACATTCAAATCCATACTAGATCCAACAGTGCACTTTGGATTTTAGTGAGGTAGGGCAAAAAATATAGTCAGATACATTTTGTACTGTTAAATTTATATAAACTGAAATACTGACTTGTACCCAGGTTTTATTTGAACAACCAAAAAGAAAAACTGAGAATTCAAATGGTGAAGTATTTTCTTGGTTTTAAAGACAGAACTGTAAAAATCTTTTGAGTACATATAAATAAAAAATACAAAGGCTACAAGATATATTTTATTTCAACATAAAGTATGCCTGTATAAAAAACCCAGGACATAGGAAAAAGAAATACAAACATTTTTGCATAGATTTTCTATATATAATATTTACCTGGGGCTGAACACCGGAAAATATACCTCTGAAACTAGTATAGTTTAACTATTTCCTTGGATACCAAGTATATACAAAATAAAAGCCCTTCATCTGGGGGAGGATGGGCAGGCGGGAAAACAATTTAATTTAGCATCAGTCTATATTTATTTCTCTGTTGCTCGAATATAAACCAATGATGACAAGAGGAGAAACTCTGGGGGTTTATTTAACAAAATTAAATTCACATTTCTGAGGCCATCATAGTGCATCCAATGTCCATCAATCTGGAAAGCTGCAGAATAATGATGTTCCTCTTTGTTAAATAATGTGGCACCTTCCAACAAGTACCTGCAAATTAAATGATAAAGTGTAGCAAAAAAGACAAAATTCTTGAACATTAAGTTTTTTTTTAAAGTAGGTTTCATGCCCAGTGTGGATCCCAACACGAGGCTTGAACTAACAACCCTGAGAACAAGACCCAAGCTGAGATCCAGATTTGGATGCTTAACCAACTGAGCCACGCAGGTACCCCTTAAATTCTTAATTAAGGAATAAAAATATTGATAGTTTGCATTCTAGTCCCTAAAAAATATATCCGTCTATAAAAAATCATGTACTATAATTAATTGGTAATTTGGGGTAAAATATTTAAGAATTTAAAAAATTGATATAATTTAAGAATTTTGAAAAACATTTTAACAGATTAACTCTTAATCTGTATCATTCTATTAAATAAGAGAAAGTACACACATACAAAACCTAATTTTAAAGGCAAAAAGTTAATAGACCCTGTATGTCCTAGCTTGTATGCAGACATTTTTATTTATGATGCTGAAAGTAACATTTTTTGTTTAAACGATAACCTTGTACTATACACTACTTTGACCTGAAATACAAGTAATAGCCAGTTGTTACTGTTTATGACATATCAGGTACTATTCTAAACACTTTACATGCATTGCCTCATTAAATCCTCCAATAATGTACCAGATAGGTGCTGTCATCTCTGTTTTACAAGATAAGAAACTGATCTGTAAGCTGGTTAAGTTCTGCCCCATGGTTACGTAGCTTATAAAACGTGGGGCTGGGATTTTTTTTTTTTGGGGGGGGGGGCTGGGATTTAAACTCAATTCTGTTTCATAGTCCAACCACTATGCACACTGCCAGTGACTAACCCCCTGTAGTGGATTCTAGTCTTATTCAGAAGACACAGAATTACAGATAGCTATGATTTTTTTCAACAGTATGCCTTTAAGGGCTAGCCATAGTCATGATAGAATAGCAGAGAAATAGAATCAATTTACTTTTTATTAATTTTATAAAACACACAAAAAAGCCACCTACTTGTGATCAGATAAATCCAAGTAATATGGTACATATGCCAGATCTTCAGATTTCCAATGCTGCATATTTAAGACAACAAAAGGGGGTGCCCCATGGCAGAAAACTCGCTGGGAAAATTCTCTTAAGCCACCACACCTAAAATTGAAATAGGCATGAACTTTATTATACTTTAAACTCAACTGCCTTTTATCAGTTCTGGGTTGTCTTTATTACTTAATTTCATAATAAGTATAATTAACTATTTTAGGTATAGGTAATGGTGTGGCTATATTAGTATTTTATATACCTATACCCAGAAGTATATAAGCTGTGAGATTCTATATATATAAGAAATAAAAAAAAAAAAAAAAAAAAAGAAATAATACGTGCAGGGACGGCTGGGTGGCTCAGTGGTTGAGCACCTCCCTTCGCCCAGGGCATGATCCTGGAGTCCCAGGATCCAGTCCCACATTGGGTTCCCTGCATGGGGCCTGTGTCTCTGCCTCTCTCTGTATCTTTCATGAATAAATAAATAAAATCTTAAAAAAAAAATATTACTTGTAAAACTCCAGGAAAAGCTCTAGCTATTTTTTTTCTAAGCTTATATAAACATGTAGTGTTTTGAAATGATAGAAAAGCTTTCATGTGTAGATACATTTTTTTTCTCAGCTGGTTTCAAAGGAAAATACTGGCAGAGAGATAAATAGTAGGACTCTTCCAGTCCTCTTTATATTGCATAAAATTCCCTAATTGCATCTTTTTGCCATTAGGATGAAACAAATTCTGTTTTCTTAGTAGTATCACATATTAAGCATATGGATCAGAATACCACAAATCAGAATATCACAAATACAGTAAAATCTCGATTAACCGGAATACTCAGGGCACAGTATTTTGATTCACAAATTTTACTGACTAAAGAATTAACCAGAAAACCATTTTGTTTCAATATTTCCTGTTAAAATACATTAGTTCACTTTCTGGACGTAAGTATAATTAATTGAATGTATTTTATTCTCCCCTTCTTTTGTGATTAAGTTAGCTGTAAGATCACCCTTCTAAATCTTAATTCGCATTGTACAATACTGTAGATGAGAAACTGTTAAGAGACTGGGATGAATATGTTCTGCCCCTTTTGAATTCTTTTTAACTATGTTAAATGTTTTGGTTTCCATTTACCTCTTTCTCCTAAATGAGGAATGCAGAAAAAAATCCAGTTAATTGAGGGTCCGATTAGCTGGGTTCCGGTTAACCAAGGTTTTATTGTACCTACTCAGCAGTGGGGAAAAAAAGAAAAGGCATTTGCTTTGTATTCATCAATTAAATGTAGTATGATATTCTATATAGTGAAGATTGATAATGACAACACAGCATAAAATGGCATAGTAAGCTACAGTAGGTGTTAAGATTCCAAAAACATTAGGCTTCCTAAATACTTGTGAGTTGCTATTTCATAAAGTGTTAACATCAAAGAGCATATCTGTTCAGGTTTCTTTATAAAAAACAGAAATACCTTCACCTTAAATGTGTATTATATACTCACCCACTCTCTTCACACAGTTCAATCCTGGAACAGAATAACTCATCCACAGCCAGTCGTATCAAGTTTCCATGAGGAATTTCTTGGGGAGGACTACAACATTACAAAATCTATGTAAGAATTGCTTTGGAATTTTACATGTTGAATACATTATTAGGATAACAAAATTTTACAGGTCAATTCATTAACAGCAAACAAAGTATAACCTCTATTTTTCATCTTTGTTATAATTATAGAAATCAGTTGAACTTAATCAACATCAATGCAGGAAGCTTTCCAAGAAACATTATACCTTTCTGTAAAGTGATCCTGAAATATGCAGTTGTTACTTTAAAAAATTTTTGAGAGATTTCAGTAGAGGAGATTGTGGTCTTGGGAGAAGAAGGAGGACCCAGAATTATGAGAGCTGCCAATTAATTACATGACTAAATGCAAGCTATAGCCATTGTTGGCTTCTGTTACCTGATTTGTTAAAAAATTTCTTCCTACATATTTCAGAGATTGTTTTATTTTTTTTTATTTATTTAAAAAATTTTTTTATTTATTTATGATAGTCACACAGAGAGAGAGAGAGAGAGAGAGGCAGAGACATAGGCAGAGGGAGAAGCAGGCTCCATGCACTAGGAGCCCGACGTGGGATTGGATCCCGGGCCTCCAGGATCGCACCCTGGGCCAAAGGCAGGCGCTAAACCGCTGCGCCACACAGGGATCCTTCAGAGATTGTTTTAAATATAGGATTAAAATATAGGCAAAAGCCTTAAAAAGTTATATAGAATATATATGGAATATGATGAAAAATATTTCCTTGAGATGCTTAAAATATCAGCATTAATATAGTATTATACATATTTAATTATAGCTCTAAAACATATATAAATTGAAACTAATTTTTTAAAAAACAAATTTCTAAAATGCTTTTTAGTCCATTATAATTTAGAGTAACAAAACTTTTTTCCCTGACAGAGATTTTAAAATCAACCTCATCATATCAGCAGTATAGGAAAATGGACAAATTGTATTTCAGAAACAAGAGAGGCATTAATTGGCAGACTCTAAAAAGAATAAAATACCTTCAGCTTTCCATAAGTAGCAAGATGTTACAATATTAAACTAAATATGCTAAGAAAAAATGCGAATAAGTTAGGGTATCTGATATATATCTTCAAAAGGGAACATCTATTAAGCTGCTTTTCTGGACCACAGGGCCAAATATACTTTCTGACAACAACATGTTTGGGTTTGTTTTTCTGTCCTGTTTTTCCACTGGCAGTTATTCTTTTCCCAGCTCATGTCCTTTGGGGGCTTTAATATTTCCCAACACTCCACTAGAGCTTGCCAGTTTGGCCTTCCTCCCTATCATTTACCAGTCTAGAGGTCTGCCTTCTCTCTCAAAGCCAAAATTCTCGGCAGGCTATCAGCACCTCTCCTAGTCAATGAAAGAGCTCCTCGCATCCTATCTTCTCCAGGTATGAAGATTCCAAGTGTGGGATTTCTGTCTATAATTATGCCCTGGCCATGAAAAGAAGGAATATTTTCAATCTTTTTGTTCATGTAGAAATACCCTATTCAACAGAAATCCATTCCAGAGGTGACACACTCCAGTAGAGTATTAAATGTTCTTTAAGAGGTTATGTTTGTGACACAAAAAATTATCTACAGTCATATTAGCAAATTCAATGCATGAGTAAACATTTTGCATACTAATTCATTACTATCCAAGTTAAATAATAGTTACCAGTTGGTTTTCTAAAGTCAATTCTAAGATATTTGGATTTAACAAATGGTAACACTTTTGTCATGGGACTTAACTACAGTCCTGCCTTTGTGTGGTTGCTATGTGTAAGTAAATGCACAGGATCTGTCTGTACTTTAGGAAACACTTTGACTATATTTATTTATTTATAGCAACATTCACTTAAGAAATATATTATTTTTGCTAAAAGTGACAGACTTTGAAGAAACTTACTTTATATTAATTGTGCGTTGCTGATCTTCCTGCACTCGAGTTGGGCATCGCCAGTTGGAACAGTAACTCTCTTGTATGGTAGACATGAGATTTTCGAGATTTTTTGTAAAATTATCATGCTCATTCCCAAATAAATCAATTATTAATGAAGCTTTATGAACTTCAGATTTGTATTGCTGTTTTTCCATCTTGTCCCAAATCCAAAGTAGCTTCACAGTTGTGAAACTGTAGGTGTCCATTAAATAAAGGAAACAGTCTACAAACTCCCGACCTAAATGAAGAGAGAGTTCCCTGGGGAAGTTTTCATTTTCATTAAGAATGACATATAATAACATCAAGAATCCATCTATGGTGCAGGTATTTTTCAGTCTTATTTCAACATAGAGTGGCGTACAGGAAACTGCTTTGCGGCCAGCTTTGATAGTAAAAACACCTCCCCAAGGAAGAACAGGCCTCCAAAATGAGCGATCTTGGTTATAGTTATTTTTAATTGATGCTTTGATCTCTTCAAACAGTGTCTTCATCCTGCATTTTAAAAGTTTAAAATAGAACATGTAAATTTGTGATTTCATATGCACTCATAAATGCATGAGATATGTTTAAATGAAAACAAAGCTATATAAAGATTCAAATTAGGGGTGCCTGGCAGGTTCAGTTGGTAGAGCTTGTGATTCCTGATCTCCCGGCTGTAAGTCTGAGCTTCATGTTGGGTATAGAGATGACTTAAATATAAAATCGTTAAAAAAAAAAAAAAAAATTCAAATTAAATTTGGTTAGAAGGTCTACCAATATAACGAAAAAATTTAAAGTGATTCAAGCTGAGCCTTTTTTTTTGCAATATGCATGGCCTCTGGAAAGACCACTTAAGAAGCGCAATCTTTTTTGAGGTGCAGGATGAGCATTTGACAGACTTTTATACTAATTATATCTTATATAATTTTATCTGTGACATAGGAAGACCCTGAAATAAAAAATCCTAAATAAAAACAGAGCTATTTGAAGATGCAATCTAAATTTGGTCGGGTGCATTCCTCATGTAAAACCTCCTTAGCTCTTCAAAATACAAGCTGTGCTTCATTTCCTTTTTAATATACATGATTCCACTTATGAAAATGCTATAATGGAATTCTTAGCTGGGCTACAGAATAATGGCCAATTATCTTTGAAAGACCACATATGAAAAGTAATCCAGAGTACTTAACTGAATAGTGCCCAGTTGATACAAAAATCATTTCTATGCACTTTGGGATTTTTCATTTACAGTTTAGGACTATTCTGGATATTCTATTTTAACTATAGAGGCCCTGCTGTGAAGATCTGACTTGGTAAGTAATCTGATTCCCCTCTTTGTATGTTTTGGGAACGAATGGGGGTGTCCTCCTTATTTAAACTATTTATCCTTCTCCTAACCTTGAAGTTAGCTAAGCAATTTGTTTTTAGTCACGGAGAGTATTCTAGTAACACGTTCAGGTCATGTGTAGTATACAAAGCAAAATTGTACAAAGTTAAAGAATGAGGTCCTAATGAAACTGAATTGAAAATACGGCTTTACTTGAGATAATAACTGCCTAAACTAAAAACATCATAGGGTTCCTCAATGTTGCTTCTATGGAAAAGTATATTTTCATGAAAAAGAAAAGCAGGCACAACATAAATCCAATATTCAGAAGTGCAGACCTCTGTGTTTTTGTGTAAGAAATGAAGTTCACAGAGTACAGACTTGCAGAATCACTATGTTGTGCACCTGAAACTAATGTAACATTGTGTTAACTACCGTTAAAAAAAAAAACCAAAAAACTGTTTTTACACTTTAAGTAAATTTAAACCGATTTTACAATACTAGCCGACTAAAAGTTCAGTTCTACAATATAGACAACGCGGGCGCACGCACACACAGTATTTTCAGCTTGAGGCAAGATACTGTGGGCTCTAAAATATTCAACACTATATTTAGTCTTCAGTGTAGCTGTTTATTCATAGTCAGTAACGTGCTGGCTCTAGTCAACCATTTCGGAATAAGAGGGCGTGGCAAATCTGGAGCCTTAGGCAAACACCAACTGTTTCTTAATGTTTTTGGAGATTTTTCAAAAATCCCATGGCATTCAAATGCTTTAAAAATGAAAATAACTTTCTTCATGGTTTCCTTTATTTCTGTGTAATTTTAAAAAACTTTGTAGCAAGGTCACAAGCCTGAGCTCAGATTCCCAAATGTTGCCCTGGGAAGGAATCGTAAATCTCTGCACTGTTTTTCTTCAAACCATCTTTTAGACATGACCGAATAAAGAATAACTACAGCAATGGATATACTTAAGAAAGGCAAACTACAATTTTATGTATACTTATATATATATATATATATCTGTAAAACGAAACTAACTTCTTTAGCCTTTTTGGGGGGGAGGGGGAAGGGAAAGACAGGGGTAGAGAGGACTGGAAGAACTAGAGGACACTTAATCGTTTCAGCATTAAGGTGGTGATTTGTTACAAAGAAAATTACAACAAAAATGAGTAAAAAAAAAAAAAAAAAGAAGTGGGGAAATGGCTGCCAAGAGCTTCACTAAAAATTGTTTTAGGATTTCACCACACCGTCGAAAAAGACTTTGGTTAAGCACTGTATCAGAAGCCCTGGAGGAGGTATGCTGCTGGCATCGCTGTCGGGATTCAACAGGCCCTCCAGTTTAAGTAAGCCAGGAAGACTCCACCGACCTCTATTTCCTTGGCAAAACGACACCTTTCTTTTGCGGTCATTTTCAAGGGTGACAGCGGTCGTGAGAACCTGGACCGCTCGCCCTAGGCACAGAACGCTGCACTCCCTAAGAGCTCGGCGGTCCTAAGGGTCCTCTCTGGAATCACACCCCGAGATAACCTGGAAAAGGGCCACGCGCTCCCCCGTGAAGCTGCACGCGGCTTCGCGGCCGGGACCGGCTGGCCGCGCGGTGGGCGCCCGCCTCCGGCCCCCGCGCTCGGGCCACGCCTACCCCGCCCCCGGCCCTCTGCGCTAGCCAAGGCCCGGCACCTGGGCTGGCCCCGCAAGGCTGGCGGGCCCCCGAGCCCCGAGCAGGTGAAACGGCTGGGCGGCCTTGCCCGCGTCCAGGTAAGGGTCCCCTAAGCGCCTGGGACTGCGGGCGCTGGGCGGCAGAGCCGGGCCGCGGAAGGCGTCCGCACACCGGCCAGTCTCCGTCCACCAGGAAGCCGACTTCTCGTACCTCCCCGGGGACCGAAAACCGCCGGTGCCGCCGCACCCGTCGCCGCCGCCGCTTGCTCATGGAGAGCCCGTGCCGCCGCCGCCGCCGCCGCCTCATCTACTAGCACCGTCCGCTGTCTGGGCCTCCCCGGCGTGAGTGCTGGGCTCTGGCACGGCCTCCATCGCACCCGCCGCGGCGGGAGCCACAGCAGCTCCACCGCCCAGGCCGGATCCGACCCGACCCACGGAGCCAGGACCGCAGGACGCGTAGCTTCTTATTACGGAGGAAGATTCGGCCTGACCTCCTCCGGCCCCCTCCCCCCAGCCCCTAGTACCCAGCCGCCTGACGGCGCTGCTGCGCAGGCGCGAAGACGCCCCTGCCAAACGTGCGTGTGTCGGGGGTGTATGCAGCATCCAGATTCGCCCAATGGGAGCCAAGATCAGGTGCGGGGGGGCGGGACCTCACGGAGAGGGGCGGCGTTCCAGGGTCAGAGGGTGGGTGGGTGGGTGGGACAGCCGGAAGTGGGCCGGGCTTGCGTGGAGGCGGAGCTCTGTTGGCAAACCTGCTTGGCTGTTTTGAGGTTTGTATCCTTTGAGGACCTTGGTTTTCGTTTGCTTCTAGGTCTTGTCTTCTTATGGGCTTAACTCAGAAGGGAAAGCTTCGTTTTCCCAGCAAATTTTAATTATGCAAGCTTTTGATGTAAGTATGTAGTTAAGAAGAGGTGAATCAGTTAGTGGGTTAATGCCTCTCTTTAGTGTTCATAATTTGGCGAGGGTGCTGTAATTTACAGGAAGTTAATAACGTGGAGAGACATCAGGTTGCTTTAGCCCCACTGTGGAGACGAAAACACTTGAGTGTCGGAAATGCCCAAGTACCACACATTAGGTGATGGCTGGGAATTGAAGCCAGAGCTGCTTAGTGCTGGAGTCCGTGGGCTCAACCACTGTTCTATTCAGTAAGCCCTAGTTCTTGTATCCTCGCTTAAAGGGTCGGAGCTTATATGGCTTAGCTCCTGGAGAACCCAGGCCACCCTGGAAAACTACCTTACCCCCCATTACAAATGCAGATACTGTTGAGATATCACCCATCCAACTGTTCAACGAATAATGGTTGTCTGGAAAGTGAAACCCAACCCCCAGAACATGCAATACGGAGAGCTCAAGGCCCGCCCAACACCTCACTGGGCTCCTCGGTCACCGCTGAGTCTGGTGGGCCTCTTGACTAGTGTGATGGTCGGTCAGGGCGCTGACAAGGACCTTCCTTGTGGACCTCTCTCAAAGAGTCTAGTGACAGAGGAGTGGAGGGTACAAGTTTGGCTTTCTCAAGATTATTACTGCAGGTGGTGATAGGAAGAAATGGACATCGCTCAGAGGAGGAGGAAAGAGGCTCTGCCCAAAAGGGAAGAATTAATAATTCTGGCACAGTCTGTTGTTTTTAGTTTCTCTGTTTTTCTTCTTTCTTACGGCATTTCACAGATGAAGAAACTGAGGTTCTGTGTGATTAAACGACTAGTGTGTCTGTATTGGAATTTACATGCAAAAACTTTAGTCTCAACATTAAAACTATTCTGCAAGTAGAACACCCTTGAAAAATGTTTTAAAATGTGGATTATATGCTCAATTGATAATCTTTCACAAGACGTAGAAATTATTTTATACTGATTGGGTTATTCTCTTCCTGAAAACAAAACCCAATAGTGGTGGTTGTCACCATTTCTGGAGAATAGCAGAAACGTGACTCATGCTGAAGCTTAGCTAGGCGAGGGAAGCATGGATTCTTTGCATACTTGGGTAATTCACAAACCTCACTGAAGCCTTTAACCGAGATTTCCATTCTGCTTCCCCTGTGCTCCTCTTAAAATCTGACAAGCTGAGTTGCAGGGCTTTTTTTTTTTTTTTTAAGATTTTATTTATTCATGAGAGACACACACACACACACAGAGGCAGAGACAACAGGCAGAGGGAGAAGCAGGCTCCATGCAGGGAGCCCGACGTGGGACTCGATCTGGAGTCTCCAGGATCGCGCCCCGGGCTGAAGGCGGCGCTAAGGCACTGAGCCACCCGGGCTGCCCAGGGCTTTTTTTTTTAAAGACAGCTTAATTAAGGTATAATTGACATGTAATATGTGGAGCATATCTAAAGTATGTAATTGTGAAGTTTTGAGGTATATATCCCTTATATATAAGTCAAGTGAATAGATCTATCATCCTCAAGTTTCCTTATGCCCCATTGTAGTTTCTTGCTTGCATTCCTCCTTACCTCCCACACCTAAGCAACCACTGATCTAATTTCTGTCATTATACACTCATTTGCATTTTCTAAAGATTTATGTAAGTAGAATCAGACGGGTTTTTTTTTTGGGGGGGGGTCTAGTCTCTTTTGCTCAGTATCACTATCTCAACATTTGTCCATATTGTTCTGTGTACCAATAGTTCATTCCTTTTTATTGCTGAGTGTATTCCATTATATGGTTGTACTGCAACTTACCCACTCATCTGTTGGTAGACATTTGGGTTGTGTCTAGTTTGGGGCTATTACCAATAAAGCTGCTATGAACATTTGTGTACAAGTCTTTGTGTGGACATACATTTCCTTTTTTCTTGGGTAAAAATCTAGAAGTGGAATGGTTGGGTCTTATGGTAGATATATATATTTTTTAAAATTGCTAAATGGTTTTCCAGAGTGGTTGAACTACTTTACATTCCCATCAAGACTGTATTCAGAGTTCCATTTCCCGCACATCCTCACCAATATTTGGTACGATCATTTTTAACTTTAGCCATGCTAATAGGTGTGCAGTGGTATCTTGTGGTTTTAAAGGAGTTTTCCTAATGACTAATGATATTAAATATCTTTTTATGTGCTTATTCACTATCTGTATATCTTTTGGTGAAGCACCTGTTTAGATCTTTGTTCCATTTAAAAAAATTGGGTGGTTGTTTTTGTCTTGAGCGTTCTTTATATGTTCTGGAATATATCTAATATATTCTTTACTAGATATATGCTTTGCAAAGATTTTATTACAGTATGTGGCTGGTCTTTTTGTTTTCAACAAGAATTTTGAAGAACAGAAGTTTTAAATTTTAATAAAGTCCAATCTGTTCTTTTATGGATTGTGCTTTTAGTGTCATTTCTAAAAAATTTTTGCCAACTCTAAGTTCACAAAGACCTTTTACTATGTTTTCTTCTAGAAGTTTTATAGTTTAGGCTGTATATTTAGGTTTATGATGCATTTTGAGTTACTTTTTTTAATGGTTTAAGACATGGATTCCAGTTCATATTTGTTACATATGGATATCCAGTTGTTCCAGCAATATTTCTTAAAAGGTTATTCTTTTTCCACTATTCTGTTTCTCTGCTTTTGTCAAAAGTTATTTGTTCAATATCCTTTTTAAACATTTCATATTTATTCATCACCACTATATGTCAAACTGTGTGCTAACGCTGGAGATATGTATCAGTAAGTGTTCTTTGGTTGCAGAAACTAGAGATCAAATATTCCTAACTTAAATAAAATAGAAATTTATTAGAAGGATGTGAAGAATTAAAGGAAAAGTTGAGCAATTGGATCTCAGCTGACCTGATTGACCGGAAGGCAGATACTTCCACTAAGGACAGTAAGATCCTATTAACAAAAGAAGAGGGAATGGTGGTGGGCAGATATCTTCTGTAGCAGTGCTTCCCAACATTTTTTACACCCCTACATGATAAATGATCAGCTTGGGCAGTGTAGGAGGGTAAACTGGTGGAGATTAGGAGGTGTCTAAATTGGGCATGGTGAAAAAATCCATCACATTTTCTTTATATAATGTAAGAAAAAGGCAAGTATTAGGGAGATATGAAATATTGAATTTATATAAAACTTCTCAATAAAATATATTTAAAAATTTTATGAGAAATTTGAACTTGTTTCCATGATACAATTTTTATTTCAAACCTTTATCCAAACTTAATTATGATAATACGTTAGGAAAAGTGCATATATCATAATTATGTAGCTTAAAGAATTTTTATTTTATTTTTAAATTTATTTTATTTTTTTCTAAGATTTTATTTATTTATTTGACAGAAAGAGAGAGCACGCAAGAGAGCACAAACGGGGAGAGACAGAGGCAGGCTCCTTGCTGAGCAAGGAGTCTGATGTGGGGCTTATTCTGAAAGCCCTGGGATCATGATCTGAGCCAAAGGCAGATGGTTAACTGACTGAGCCACCTAGGCAGCCCTTGAAGAATTTTTATAAAGTGAGCACACCTATTGTGTGTTCCAGTTATATGTACTCGCATAACAAATTACCCTTAAACTTAGTGGCTTATACAACATTTATTTTGCCTTTGAATTAGCAATTTGAGCAAGGCGTGGTAGGTTAACTTAAAGGCTTGCTGCTGGAATCAATTGAAGGCGCCTTGCATCAGTTACATGTTTGGCTGTTGATATTATCTGTTGGCTGTGATTTTAGCTGGGTGACCAGAACACCTCCACAGGGCCTTTCCATGGAATTCCTTGATTTTTTCATAGCATGGTGACTAGGTACCCAGGGTGAGCATCCCAAGAAAGAGGGCCAGGTGGAAGCTCTAGTGCCTTTTGTAACCCTTCATTGGAAATCATGCAGTGTCAGTTCCAGAGTATTCCACAGTAGCCAGTTTGCTGGAGGGGAGTTATAAAGAGCAGCTCATATTGAAGTGGAGGAATTGAGCTCTACCTTCTAATGGAAAGGGTGTCAAAGGATCTGTGGATATGTTTTTAAACTACTTTACTTACCTAACCAGCTAGCTCTCTGATCAAGAAGTAGAATAGGGATCCCTGGGTGGCGCAGTGGTTTGGCGCCTGCCTTTGGCCCAGGACGCGATCCCGGAGACCCGGGATCGAATCCCACATCGGACTCCCGGTGCATGGAGCCTGCTTCTCCCTCTGCCTGTGTCTCTGCCTCTCTCTCTCTCTCTGTGACTATCATAAAGAAAAAAAAAAAAAAAAAAAGAAGCAGAACAATACCAGTGCTCCAATGTTGCCTTCCTGTCATTACCTGCTGCCTCAAAGGTAACCACTATCCTGACTACTAATAGCATAGATTAGTGTTGCCTGTTTTTGTAATTTATATAAATAGAACCATACAATATGTACTCTTTTGTGTCTAGATTCTGTCAGCATTGTGAGGTTCATTCATGTGGTTCTGTGTAGATCTCTGCTTAGTATTCTATTTTGTAAATAGCAAATAATTTAAGTATGTGCTATTTATGCATGTGTATGTATAATTTATGTATGTGTATGTATCCAATTTATTATCAAATATTTGGGTAGTTTCCAGTTTTGTGTAATCTGAGTTCTGATTTAAAATTCTAGTACATATTTTTTGGTACTTGTATATGTAATATACATGTACATTCCTGTTGAAAATACACATGGGAGTTGAAATGATTGGTTTTATGGTATGCATATATTCAATCAATTTTAATTGATACTGCTAACCAGTTTTCCAAACTCTGCCACCTGCAGTGAGTAATCATGATCCTGATTTATTAATGCTATGGTTTGTGCTTGAAATGACTATACACAGTCCCCTTTCAAGACCTATTAATAATTATATTCTCAGATTCTTGATGGTTACATCGACAGAAGGCTGGTCTCAGCTGGCTCCGTTGAGCAGTATTGTAAGAACAAGTGTTTTCAGTCAACAAGGCAGACCCTATGTGACCTTTTTTTTTTATGACCTAACCTCAGAAGTCTACCCAGTTTTTGTCCACATAAGTAGGTAATGACAAAAAGAGGTGATTTTTTTTCAATTGACAAAACATCTTTTATTTGTCATCAGTCAGAATTCAGATATCTTGATCTTTTAAGATTGTAGTCTAATCGTTCTTTCACTGACAGGTGTAAGGTTGAATGAAATTCCTTATGGTAATGACAATGGATTTACAACCCATTCAAATTTTTCATATCAAGGACCTCAAAGTAATAATGATGTTTTTCCCTAAACATACACAGATGTTGATTTACTCATCTTAATAAGCATTATATGGGATTCTAATTAGTAGTAGTAGTAAACTATTTTTAAAATCATTTTTTCCAAAAGTTGAACTTTTGCTTTGAATGTATAAACTTTGTTGGTAGATGTTAAAATAGGTCCAGAGGAATAATGAAGTGAGTATCCTGGGATAGTAAAAGTTCCTTAAAAGGCAAGAGAGAGGAAAAATTTGATATTTGAACTTGGAGACAGAGAACCCATCTGCAGAAGTCATCTTACGTAGCCAGCTCATGCTGACCCCTCAAAGGAGAGACCTAGTGGAATAAACACCCAGATACCATTTTTCTCCCATCTCTGATATTGTGACATGTTGTCAATGCTTTTACTATTTTATTCTTTGAGAGTGGTACCTTTTCTATCTCCCTGGCTTCATTAGTTGACAGTATTGATAATTTTCATGTTGGTTGATAAAATGGGTTGATTCTGCAATTGCATAAGGTCAGATCCATTTTACTCCTGTCTTTTGTGTTGTGGTTGTCATATGTTTTTACTGCTACACAGAAACTTAGGAAATAAGGAAAAACCACCTCTTTTTATTTACCTACAGGTTTGCAATTTCCAGTGCTTTTCATTCTTTTCTGTAGCTCTAAGTTTCCATCTGGTTGATTCACTGCATACTGAAGAACTTCATTTAATATTTTCTGTATTACGTATCTGCTAGGTTAGTTTTAAAAAATGGCTGCACATTCTTTGACACCTTTTCCACTAAGATACTGAGTCTTTATCCCCTCCTCTTGAATCTGGGTAGATTAGTGATTTCTTTGACCTGTACAGAACAGCAAAATGAAACACTATGACATCTGAGGCTAGGTCATAAAAGACTGTGAAGTTCCTGCTTTATTCACTTGAACGCTTGCTTTTAGAGCCTTGAGCTACCATGTGGGAAGACTGTCATTCTGGAGAGACCATATTCTGGTCAACAGAGCAAGCTGAGCCCAGTGGTATAGTCATCCCTGCCAGGGTGCCAGATATGTGAGTGAAGATGTCTTGAATCCTCTAAACTTCTCACTCACCTGGTGAATACCCCTGAGTGACTTCCTTTGATGCCACAAGGAATATAAAGATCACCTAGCTGAAACTTGCCCAAATTCCTGATTCTCTTAATCATGGGATATAATAAAATCATTGTTTTAAGCAATTATTTTTGAATAGTTATATAGTATGAGATAAGTGGAACAAAATTTGGGGTGCTGTTGTAACAAAAACCTAAAACATGGCACTGGCTTTGGGACACTTGTGAGGCAGAAGTTGACAAGATTTTGAGAAGACTGTTAGTGGGATCCTGACAGGCATTGAGGAGGGTGTCAATGAGAACTTAGAAAATAAGGGCAGCCCAGGTGGCTCAGCGGTTTAGTGCCACCTTCAGTCCAGGGTGTGGTCCTGGAGACCAGGGATTGAGTCCCATGTTGGGCTCCCTGCATGGAATGGAGCCTGCTTCTCCCTCTGCCTGTGTCTGTGCCTCTCTCTCTCTCTCTCTCTCTCTCTGTCTCTCATGAATAAATAAATAAAATCTTAAAAGAAAGAAAATAAGAAATAAAAATGTTATTGGAAGCTGGAGGAAAGGAGGATCTTGTTCTGTTATGGCAGGTGGTTTAGCAAATGTATAACATGAACAATCATAAAATATATTTAATGAACTGATGGATCTGGCTTAGAAGATTTTCAGGCAGAATGCTGAAAGTGTAAACTATATTTCATTTATTTGTTTTAAAATTATGTATCATAAGGTATGGATAGACAGAACTGTACTAAAGAAAGAATTGTTCACCTTCCAAACATAATTTAGAGGAACTATAGGAACAAGATCTGAAAATGAAACTATTTCTTATCCTTAGTTTCTCTCAGCAGAAGAAACTCAAAGAGCCACAGAACAAAGATCAAATTCAAGGCTCTGTTAGAAAATCATGGACTCAAGGTAAAAATGAAGCCAAGAGTATTATTGTGAAACTTTTTGTTATGAGTTCAGAAAGAGGTAAAAAGACTTGTACGGTTCTTAAGGGGTTGTCTGTACTACAGTAAGCCTTCTAAGAATCTTAAGGGTATTGTCCCACAGTAGCTTCACAGAGAGCCCAAGGCAGAAAAGATCTTATCTAGAAGATATTTGTGGATGTGGCTTTTTATCTAATGGAATAGATTATAAATTGATATTAAAAAAAATCCACGAAATTTTTATAGTAATAATATCAGCTTATACTGAAAAAAAAAATACCCAAACAGACTGTACAAAATGAAGAGAGACTTTTGGATCCTTAAACTTCTGTGGACAGGAAGTAGGCTCAGTACGCTACTCAGCGACAGAAATGGGTTAGTTCTATGGAAAAGGAAGGATGACTTAGAGGGCAAAAATTAGATCTCAGGGGTAAGAACCAAAAATTATGGAGAATCATTCCTAGGGAGCAGGATTAGGTCCTAATCATGACTGGTAACATATACTCAGCTGGATTTTATAATTTCAATGGATTGGTGACTTTCTATTTTATTCCTTTACTAATTATTATTATTATTATTATTATTATTATTATTATTATTTATTCCTTTATTAAATGATTATCTATTTATTGCAGTAGTTCTATGTCTGTCACATCACCCTCTCTGGGGTATGTGTAGGGGCAGATAACTTGTCTCTTTAGTTTGCAGATTTCCAGATCAAGGTCTGATCCCAGGAAACTACATGGAGCCTCATCCATACCTGGGCTTGATTTATATAATAAGATAATGGACTTTGAACCTGAGCTTGATGTCATGATGGAATGAGACTTGTATGGCATCTAGAGAAGGGGCAAATATATATTACATGTTGGAGGTATATAAACATTTTTGGCTAGAGGGTAGATTCTGCTATTTAAAATCATTTCTACAAATATTTTGGCATTCCTATTTTTTTTTCTCATTAAAGTTTTGTTTTAATGGGTCTCAAAATTCTGTGACAGATTTTTGGTCAAGTTGTTTCCATTAAAAAGTACTGATTTTAAAAAATAATAACTTAAAACTGCCACACACAAACACAAATGGTCCACAAAACATTCTCCTTTCCTTCTGAAGGTTTTATGATGCATTGTTATCATTAACCAGTCTTTTACTATTAAACTTAAATGGCCAATTGACACAAACAGTTCTGAGACTGTTCTTCCACCACTGATTAAGACTGGGGTGGCAGGTATTGGGGATAATATTCATTTAGCCTTCTGAGCTTTCTGGGCAGACTTGGTGACTTTGTCAGCTCCCCTGCCTTCTTGTCCATTGCTTTGATGACACCCACAGCAACCATCTATCTCATGTCACGAACAGCAAAATGGCTCAGGGGAGGATAGTCAGAGAGACAACACACATAGGTTTGCCAGGAACCATATCAACAATCTTGAAATCTGGCAGCATCCCCAGATTTCAAGAACTTGGGACCATCTTCCAGCTTTTTTCCAGAATAACGATCTATCTTCTTCAACTCAGCAAACTTGCAAGCAATTTTGTGAGCTGTGTGACAATCTAGCACAGATGCATATCCAGCACTGATTTGGCCTAGATGAGCCATGAAGGCAGCTGCTTCCATTAGTGGGTCATTTTTGCTGTCACCAGCCACTTTGCCATGATGAACATCGTTGATAGACAAATTCTTGACATCAAAGCCCACATTGTCCCCTGGAAGAGCTTCACTCAAAGCTTCATGGGGCATTTCAGCAGACTTAACTTCAGTTGTAACATTGACCACAGCAAAGGTGACCACCATGCCAGGCTTAAGAACACCAGTCTCCACTAGGCCCACTGGGTCAGTAGCAATACCACCAATTTTGTAGACATCCTGGAGAGGCAGACACAAGGGCTTATCAGTTGGGGCGAGTTGGTGGCAGAATGCAATCCAGAGCTTCAAGCAGTGTGGTTCCACTGGCATTCCCATCTTTACAGGTGACTTTCCACCCCTTGAACCAAGGCATGTTAGCACTTGGCTCCAGCATGGTGTCACCATTCCAACCAGAAATTGGCACAAATGCTACTGTGTCCGGATTGCAGCCAATTTTCTTAATGCAGGTGCTGACTTCCTTAACGATTTCCTCATATCTCTTCTGGCTGTAGGGTGGCTCAGTGGAATCCATTTTTTTTTTTTAAATTTTTATTTATTTATGGTAGTCACAGAGAGAGAGAGAGAGAGAGAGAGGCAGAGACACAGGCAGAGGGAGAAGCAGGCTCCATGCACCGGGAGCCCGACGTGGGACTCGATCCCGGGTCTCCAGGATCGTGCCCTGGGCCAAAGGCAGGCGCTAAACCGCTGCGCCACCCAGGGATCCCTCCATTTTTGTTAACACCAACAATTAGTTGTTTTACACCCAGTGTGTAAGCCAGAAGGCCATGCTCACGGGTCTGCCCATTCTTGGAGATACCTGCTTCAAATTCACCAACACCAGCAGCTACAATCAGGACAGCACAGTCAGCCTGAGATGTGCCTGTAATCATGTTTTTGATAAAATCTCTGTGTCCTGGGGCATCAATGATGGTCACATAATACTTGCTGGTCTTGAATTTCCACAGGGAGATACCAATGGTGATACCATGTTCACCTTCAGCTTTCAGTTTATTCAAGACCCAGGCATACTTGAAGGAGCCTTTTCCCATCTCAGAAGCCTCCTTCTCAAATTTTTCGATAGTTCTTTTGATCCTACCACATTTGTAGATCAGATGGCCAGTAGTGGTAGACTTACCCGAATCTACGTGTCCAATGACGATGATGTTGATATGAGTCTTTTCTTATCCCATTTTGGTTTAGGTTTAGTGGTGGTTTTCATGACACCTGTGTTCTGGTGGCAAACCCATTGCGAAAAAGCAGCTTTCCTCCTATTTGGAAACTATGTTCTTTCCCTTTGAAATGCATAAGCTTGTGATTGCTTCAACTATGGTATATGTCAGAGGTTATGCTTTGTGACTTCTGGGTCTAGGTCATAAAAGACCATGTAGATTCTGTCTCATTTGCTAGAACTCTTAAACTCTTAAAGAAGTATGAGTACCCTGAGGCCCCATGTTGGTGGGGCTGCATATAGTCTCATTGATCTACAGTTCCTGCCAACCCTCACCTTCTAGACATCTCTGCCAATGTGGTAGATTTGTGAGAAGAACCATGTAGATAAAGCAAGATATGTAAATGAATATATCAAGAGAATTTGATGCCACAAGGAAAAGGTTCACCCAACTATGTCTTGCACAAATCACTGAAGATTTTCTCATTACCTTTTATTTTCAAAAATGTGATTACAGTATGCTTCCCCTCCCCAATCCTGTTTTGCTTCATTGAGCTTGGATCTATGGGCTTATGTTTTTCATCAAATTTGAAAAAGGAAACTCCCATTATCTTGAAAAATGTATTTTTCTGTGCCAATGTCTCTCTCCTCCCCAATTACAATTATGTTAGCCACTTAATATTATCTCATAGTCCGTTGAGTATTTGTTAATGTTTTTCAACTGTTTGTCCTTTCTCTGTTTACTTAGGATAATTTCTGTTGCATGTCTTCAAGTTTACTTGTCTTCATCAGAGTCTAATCTGCTATGAGGTCCATTCAATAAAATTTTCATGTCACATATTGTCTTTTTCTACTTGTAAAATATCTTTTGCTTTCTTTTTATACTTAGGTATTTTCTATTTTGAGATTTCTTATTTTTCCTTAATTACACAAATGTTTTCCTTAAATCTTTGACTTTATTTATTTATTTATTTATTTTTAAGATTTATTTATTTATTTATTCATAGAGATGCAGAGAGAGAGAGAGAGAGGCAGAGACACAGGCAGAGGGAAAAGCAGGCTCCATGCAGGGAGCCTGACGTGGGACTCGATCCAGGGTCTCCAGGATCACACCCTGGGCTGCAGGCAGTGCTAAACGGCTGCTCAACCGGGGCTGCCTGACCATATTTATAATAGTTATAGAATCCTATGCTAATTTCATCATCTCAGTCACTTCTATGTCAGTTTATATTAAGTTTTCTTTGTTATAGTTTATATTTTCTTCTCTACATGCCTAGTAGTTTTTAAAAAGATTTTATTTTTTAGAGGGAGAGAGAGAGAGCATGTGTGAGTGCATGAGTGTGTAGAGGGACAGAGGGAGAGAGAATCTCAAGCGGACTCCACACTGATTGCAGAGCCAATGCAGGGCTTGATCCCAGGACCACGAGATCATGACCTGAGCCAAAACCAAGAACCAGAAGCTCAACGGACTGAGCCACTCAGGTGCCCCTAAGCACCTTTAATGCATGCTCTAGGTAATGGATGCTATGCTATTGTGAGTTTAGATCTTGTGGTTAATGGAGTATTTTATTATGGCAGGCAGTTAATTTATTTACATATCAGTTTGATTCTTTTGAAGCTTTGTTAAGTTCAGTTTTGAGATAATTCTACATTCACATGCACTTAAAAGAAATAATACAGAGAGATCCTTTGTACCCTTTACCCCATTTCCCCCAAAGGTAGCATCTTGCATTACTATGGTATAATACTACAACCAGTAAATTTACATTGATATAACTCAGTAACTTCATTTAGATTTTACCAGTTTTAGATACACTTGTCTGTGTTATTATTATTTTTATTTCAGCCATTCTGATAGGTGTACACCTATCAGAATGCTGATGGTATTATACACCATCTCATTGTGGTTTTTACTTGGATTTGCAGAATGCTGTGTGATATTAAACATCTTTTCATGTGCTTATTTGCTATCTGTATATTCTCTTTAGTAAAATATTTATTCACATCTGTTCCAATTTTCTAATAAGATTAGTTACTGTTTTTAAGAGTTCTTTGCATATTCTAGGTATAAATTTTGTTGGATTTGTGGTTTGAAACTATTTTCTATTTTTTTTAATCTGACTCTTTATTCATTTTTATTTTAATTTTTTTTTGAGAGAGAGAGAGAGAGAGATGAGCTGAGGCAAATGGAGAGAATCTTAAGCAAGCTCCATGCTCCATGGGCCTAGTGCAGAGTCTGATGTGGGGCTCATATCTCAATCCCTGAGATATGACCTGAGCCAAAATCATGAGTTGAATGCTTAGCCAACTGAGCCACAGTGTAAAAGTTTTTAATTTTGAAGTGCCTTAATTTATCATTTTTTAAATGAATTTTGCTTTTGGTATCAAGTCTAAGAACTCTTTGAATAGCCTTACATCCCAATGATTTTTTTTCTATTTAAAATTTTTTAAAAATAAATTTATGTTTTACATTTAAGATTCATTTTAAGTTAGTTTTTGTATTAGATGTGAGGGTTAAGTTAAGGCTCATCTTTTTGTGTGTATGTATGCAGTTTTCTGGCACTGTTTGTTGAATAAAAGGTTATCATTCCTCCACAATTGCTCTTGTACCTTTGTCAAAAATCATTTGAGCATTTTCTTTGTGGGTCCATTGCTGAGTTCTTTATTCTGTTCCATTGATTTGTGTGCCTATCCCTCTACCAGTATCATAGTCTTTTTTAGTGTAGCTATATAGTGATATAGCTGTATGGTAGGCAATAAAGAATTAATATAACACTCCTGTTACTACCTTCCTTAGAATGGGCTGCTTCAATGTTTGACCCTTGGCTAGCACCTGAGAATTAGGATTTCAGGACAACTCTCATCACCCTAACTGATAAGAGTAGCTCACTGTGCCTGAACTTCAAACAGTGATGATTTATCCTGAACATTTGCTTTCTTTCTGGGACTCTGAAATTTTAATGTGTGCTAGGCAGAGTATGCCTATGTGACCAGTACCCAATAAAAACTGTGGGCACTGTATCTCTAAGGAGATTCTCTGGCAGACAACATTTCACATGTGTCATCACAACTCTTTACCAAAGGAATTAGACAAGTCCTATAACTCTAATAGATGAGCACTCTTGGAATCTTGTGCTTAATTTCCTCCCAAATTTTGCCCCATGTACCTTTTTCTTTTGCTGACTTTGCTTTATATCCTTATGCTATAATAAATAGCCATGAGTATGACTATATACTGCCATATGAGCACCCCACACACACCCTCAGCAAACCACAGAAACTGGGAGTGGAGTTGAGTACTCAACATTGGGCAGAATGATTCATCCTACTTTCTTTTTCTTTTTCAAAAATATTTTTTTTAATTTTTTAAATTTATTTATGATAGGCACACAGTGAGAGAGAGAGAGGCAGAGACACAGGCAGAGGGAGAAGCAGGCTCCATGCACCGGGAGCCTGACGTGGGATTCGATCCCGGGTCTCCAGGATCGCGCCCTGGGCCAAAGGCAGGTGCTAAACCGCTGCGCCACCCAGGGATCCCTCAAAAATATTTTTAAAGCAATTTTAGGTCCTGTGACTTTCTGTATTTTGCTACAAGGAACATTTGTTGGGATTTTGGTAGGAATCACATTAAACCTATCAAGGTGGGAAGAATTGACATGTTTACAATATTTAGTCTTCTAGTTCATGAACATTGTATGGCTCCTATTTGGTTAGGTCTTCTTTGATTCTTTTTCAGCATTTTGTAATTTTCAGTATACTGATTCAGTACATATTTTGTTAGATTTATACTTAAGTAGTTGATTTTCTTTGAAGCAATTGTAAATTGTAGTATTTTAAATTTCAGTTTCCATGCACTCATGGTTAGTATAAAGCTTGTTTTTAAGTATTATTAAGGCAATATAAAGTCTTTTAGGACTAGATTAGCCCTACCCCTAAAGTGTAGTCTTTCTGAGGGCTTCCTTGAATGCTGCAGAATTTTCAGTAAGGTCTGGCTACTCTGGAGATCAGAACTAGAATGGTTCCCAGACTTGGATGAACTCCAGTAATTGTTCAGCTCACAGCTACCTAGTAATTATTCTTTTTCCAATGGTAGTTCTTTGTGCAGCTTTGTATATTCTCCACGTGCACACACAAATTATTTGGTCAAAGATTCATGCACATTTCTGGATCTTTTTCTCTGAGCACACCTCTCTTCTTTCTGGTACTATGTCTCACAACTTCCAGCAACTTTGTCAAGTATACTTCATAAAGCTGGAAAAAGGTAACATTAATAGTCAGATATTATCTCCTGATTCTTATCCCCTCTGATTTCTTATCCCCTCCTCACTTCCCTGCTGATTAGATCCCTCAAGTTAAGTTTTCAAGAGTGTAAGAAGAACTGGAAATACCTCTACATCAATCTTCAGTCCTAGAAGAGGTGGACTGAAAGAGATAAAATCCTGGTCAAGCTCTGGAAATTATCTGATTTTTGCTTGGTCTCTCCATAGTGATCTGTCTTTTGATTTTTTTAAAAAGATTTTATTTATTTTTTCATGAGAGACAGAGACAGAGAGAGAGAGAGAGAGAGAGGCAGAGACACAGGCAGAGGGAGAAGCAGGCTCCATGCAGGGAGCCCAATGCAGGACTTGATCCCAGTTCTCCAGGATCACGCCCTGGGCTGAAGGCAGGCGCTAAACCGCTGAGCCACCGGGGCTGCCCTGTCTTTTGATTTTATACCCAAGATGGTCACCACACATTTGATCACAGTTTTTCTTTTTATTAGGAACCCTGAGGGGGGATCTTCATCTAGGAGGTGATAATACAAGACAGAAAACATGCAAACTAACTGTTCAGGATATAAAGACTGTAGAACAACTCTTGCTTTTGTTCTCTTCCCTTGATGCAAACATATAAATTATCCTCTGAAAACAGTTTGGCCTACACTTTGCTTACCATGCTGTCATAGTGCCAGTTTCCAAATGAGTATATTCACATTTACAGGAAACATTGTGTCATTGCAAATGGCTGAAAAGTACTCTGCCAGTCTCACTAGGCTGACTCCTGACTCACAGAATTGTCCAAGATTCACCTGGACAGAGGTTTCCTATATCATACACTTGAAACTAGGCCTCGATGCCATTATTTTAAAAAGATGTTTTCTTTCCAGGTACAGATGAGAAAGGATGGAGATGTGAAAAGATATAGAAACATGGCTTAGCTCTGTTTTGTGCCACTTAATACAGAAATTTGCATTAGAAAGCCATTACTGCCCACTGTAGTTCTTATGCTAGTTTTATGATAAGTCACTGGAGGAGTATTAAACATAAACATATATATGTCTAATATATACCTATATAGGCATATATATATATATATGATTTTTCTGCCACATTTGTGATTATAATACTCCTCTCACTGATGGTTTCTATCGGTATAATTAAGAAAAATCAATAAATCTATTTTAAAATATTTCGCTGATTTTTCTATGGGGAATAAGAGAATTCAGTGGTGGACACTCCAGGGAAACCTGGTTTCTTTTCCGGATTCTATTTTATTTTATTTTTTAAAAGATTTTATTTATTTATTCATGAGAGACACCCACAGGGAGAGAGGCAGAGACACAGGCAGAGGGAGAAGAAGGCTCCACACAGCGAGCCCAACATGGGACTCAATCCCTGGTCTCCAGGATCACACCCCGGGATCACGCCTTGGGCTGAAGGCGACGCTAAACCTCCAAGCCAACCGGGCTGCCCTCTTTGCAGGATTCTAGACTGAAAGTCCATGCTGAAATTTGTTTTTTGTTTTTAAAGATTTTATTTATTTATTCATGAGAGACACACAGAGAGGCAGAGACATAGGCAGAGGGAGAAGCAGGCTCCATGCAGAGAGCCCAATGTGGGACGTGATCCCGGAACTTCGGGATCATTCCCTAAGCTGAAGGCAGATGCTAAACCGCTGAGAGCCACCCATGCTGCAGTTTGAATAGAAGAAAGGCAGTTTAGAATTTAGAATTTGTCCTTTTGTCGATAGATTTATGGCTACCTATACTGGCTAGGTTTCAGAATCATTTGTGGAATTAAAAAAATATATATAGATAGATATATTACTCAGCTGTAAAAAAGAATGATATCTTGTCATTTGCAACAGCATGGATGGACTTAGCATTATGCTAAGTGAAATAAGTCAGAGAAAAACAAATACCATATGATTTCACTCATATGTGGAATCCAAAAAACAAAACAAACAAATGAAAAGCAGAAACACTCATAAATACAGAGAATAAACTGATGGTTGCCAGAGGGGAGTGGGGTGGGTGGGATGGGCAAAATGGGTGAAGGAGAGTGGTATATACAGGTTTCCAATTATGAAATGAATTAAGTTAGGAGGATAAAAAGTGTGGCATGTGAATATAAGTTAATGATATTGTAATAGTGTTGTGTGATGACATACGGTAGCTCACTTGTGAGCATAACATAACTATAGACTTGTCAAACACTATGTTGTACACCAGGAATTAATGTAACATTGTGTATCAACTATATTTAAATTAAAAAAGTTACAAATATTGTACTTGCTCCCATCTACTTGAAAAAAAAATACAGATATAAGGATTCCACTCCTAAAGATTCTGAAACATTAGATTTGAGTGGGGTCTATAAATATATGTTTAAAATTTTTTTAAAGTAATTCTGCTTGTTTCCTAGTTTGTGAACCACACAGAGATAGAATATACATATTAATTAGTAAGAAGAGTTGAAACAAGCCTGTATTAATAAAGACTCTTGAAAAAAAAATAAGGACTCTTGGTTACGAGCAAACATCAGAAACCCAAAGCAAACTTGAGCAAAATGGGATTTACTGGCTTATGTAACTGGGAATTTCAGGGTGGAACTGGCAAGATGCTCTATGATGCTCCATAGGGGCTCAGATGATACTGTTAGATTTCTCTTTTCTTTCTTCCTCTCTAGTTCTACCAACATGTCCTTTCATGGTGGGAAAGGTTGCTTCTAACAGCTGTAAGCTCTTATTTTTACTGTTCGTGATTCAAAAGGAAGGGACGTTTCATCTTCTTATTTATATCACATGGATGGATTCTGGCCCTGCTTGGCTTCGGTAAGAGGAGGATGGTCATGTGATTAGCCAGAGATCGGATAGTGCCCTGGTATTTTTAAAAATATTTTATTTATTTATTTATTCATGAGACACACACACACACACACACAGAAAGAGAGAGAGGCAGAGACACAGGCAGAGGGAGAAGAAGGCTCCATGCAGAGAGCCTGAGGTGGGACTCCATCCTGGGTCTCCAGGATCAGGCCCTGGGCTGAAGGTGGTGCTAAACCACTCAGCCACCTGGGCTGCCCCAGTGCCCTGGTATTATGTTTCATTAGAACCATATAGGATGAAGGAGGGGTAGTTTTATTTTTCCTACCTTTGTGTGGTGAGCACACCCAAGCAGGTCTTATCTTTTTAGAAAAGGCCAGGAAATTTTCTCTTCTTTTGCATCTTGAGTTGTCTGAGGGAGAGGGGGAGGAAGAAGGCGAGGGGGAGGGCGAGGGGGAGGCTTAATCCCAGGACCCTGATATCATGACCTTAGCTGAAGACAGATGCTTAACCAACTGAGCCACCCAGCCACCCCACAACATGCATTTTTGACATATCAAAGTCTAATGTTAATTTATACTTTCCTCCCAAATGATGTTAGGACCTTGGAACACTTAACTGCCTCTTGGCTTATTGTATTATTATTGATATTTTAATTCTATATATATATTTGAAGCTTCATAAAATATTATTTTATTATTTTTGCTCTGTATGGTCAATATTCATTTAGATTCACCCACATATTTACCATTTCTATTGCTTTTGTTCCTTCATTTTCTCTGTCCTTCCATTTGGGATCACTTTTTGTATGCCCAAGGAATACTGTAACATATATGAACTTACCTGCTGTTCAGTGTTGACCCTAACGAGTTCTCCAGATAGCTGAGGAGTCTGGGAGAGGTTTTACTTTCTCTAGCACTATGGCATCTAGCAAAAAGTTCCAGGTTGGCTCCATTCTGTAGCAAGTAGGCCTCTGTAGCTCTGCCAAGCCTCTGAGGAGCTGCCTCCATGACCTAAGGCATAATGGCCAGGAGGTCTGGGAGAGTCATGGACTCAGAGCCTGTGAGAGCTTCTATGTCCAGGAGAGCACAGTATATGACCAGCAATTGCTGCTCTGATGGTGTATAACACAGGGCAGAAGAGAGCAATTTCTTGCATAAGAAACCCATGGACAATTTATGACCATTATGGGTGAGTCCAGAGACTGCAAGAGGCATGAGAGGAAGATGCTAAAGCTTCAGTGATGAACGAGTCTCTGGGCACTAATTAGAATGTCTATAATATTGCAATTTGGATAGATTCTAGAGCATTTTGTTGGAGAGAGACAATTAAATGTGGGCTAATTTCCAAATAGTATAAACGAGCTTAAGTAAAATGTGTAAATGAGGAATATGTTGTCTCTAGAACCCCAAAGGAACTAAAAATTATTATGGGTGCTGAGGTTCTCGACCATATCAGGGATGGAGCAGTCTGGTTTATGGAATACTTATTAGGAATTTAAGTGAAGCAATGGGGCTTTGCATTATGTGGATGACAATGGCTCAGTTCCCTTTTCTGAGCATTTTTGTGTGTAATTGTCCCAAATGAGTGCTTCCAATAAATCTCCTCAGAAGAGATCAATGTAATCAATGTGGTGTCAATACTTTTAAATCAATGTAATGTCATACCTGTGATCCTAGAGAAAATCAGATGTAGTTAAGATCTTGCTTGTAAAGATTATATGTGTGATATTAAGCCTATTGAGAGACCCCATGGGCAGCTGAGTAAAGGGCTATTGTTTCCTTTTTGAAGGTAAAGGCAAAGAATGGTTGAGAGGCTGTTGAAATAGTCACTAAACAGAACATTTAGTCAAATCTGCAATAGCAAAATATTTATTAGTTTTTGATTGGAAAGTCAATAATTTTAATAATATGGGGAATTGATGGAGCCTTGATGGATAAGACCATGGCATTTAATGTTGTGATAATCCATTATGAGGCAGCATTCATTCTTTCTAAGCACCAATACAGGCAAAACTGGGTTGTTAAATGAAGAAGCTGTGAGGATAATCACCGCTTCTCTCAATGGGTCATCATGTATAAAGGATTTCAGTCATTGAATATTTTAATTTACATTGGGCCATATTAACTTTTTTATGGCCCCAGGTTTAAATCAGGTTTGAATTAGTTCCTTTGCTGTGCCACAAGGGTGCCATGGGTTTTTTCCCATAACCTTGAGGATTCAGATCTTAGCTATGACAGAGGCATATACAGCATGGCAACAGAGGTGTTTAGAGGTCTTGGTAAGCTGTTTGTTCTTAGGACTGAGGGCGTCAGCCTACTACATAGTGGCTGCTCTTTTTTCTTTCTCTCTTTCCCTTCCTTCCTCCCTCCCTTTCTCACCACTTAATGACTATTCTTTTATAAGTGACCACTGATGAACTTGTACCTTGCATAGGCTATAGTTTTTCCTTTGAGTACTTTATACATCAGAGACTGTGGCTAGTAAGACACAACCAATTGGTTATCAGCAAGAGTCTTTACCCAGAGCCTAGCATCAGACCCAGTTCCATTCTAAGATAATAGATAAGTTTGGGCTGAGACACAGTATTTGAATCAATATTTGATATTTGGCATTTAGGGAAAGGAGTACAGTATGTTTTTCCTATCTTTCTCCACTTTTACCCTCGGAGTGAACAGAATCATCCAGGAGCAGAGTATGGAGATAAGAAGGGAAACACTGGGACCAAAACCACAATGAGATACCACCTCACACCAGTGAGAATGGGGAAAATTAACAAGGCAGGAAACCACAAATGTTGGAGAGGACGCGGAGAAAAGGGAACCCTCTTACGCTGTTGGTGGGAATGTGAACTGGTGCAGCCACTCTGGAAAACTGTGTGGAGGTTCCTCAGAGAGTTAAAAATAGACCTGCCCTACGACCCAGCAATTGCACTATTGGGGATTTACCCCAAAGATACAGATGCAATGAAATGCCGGGACACCTGCACCCCGATGTTTCTAGCAGCAATGTCCACAATAGCCAAACTGTGGAAGGAGCCTTGGTGTCCATCGAAAGATGAATGGATAAAGAAGATGTGGTTTATGTATACAATGGAATATTACTCAGCCATTAGAAACGACAAATACCCACCATTTGCTTCAACGTGGATGGAACTGGAGGGTATTATGCTGAGTGAAATAAGTCAATCGGAGAAGGACAAACAGTGTATGTTCTCATTCATTTGGGGAATATAAATAATAGTGAAAGGGAATATAAGGGAAGGGAGAAGAAATGTGTGGGAAATATCAGAAAGGGAGACAGAACATAAAGACTCCTAACTCTGGGAAATGAACTAGGGGTGGTGGAAGGGGAGGAGGGCGGGGGGTGGGGGTGAATGAGTGACGGGCACTGAGGGGGGCACTTGACGGGATGAGCACTGGGTGTTATTCTGTATGTTGGTAAATTGAACACCAATAAAAAATAAATTTATTAAAAAAAAAGAAAAGAAACACTGGGACCATAAGCTAGGCTTATAGTCTTGCAAGCTAGGTTTAATAGTAATACTGTATCTCCTTATTATTCCTTGGTTAATGAATCCTATGAGACTGATGTGAAAAAGAACTAACAGTTTTTGAGATCCTGACAGTCCCTGTGTGAAACATTCTGTACTTGAAAATGTAGGCAGACTGCAAATCCTTTGTATAAGTTGTCTATTTAAAAAGAACCTCAAATAAGTGATTCATTTATAGAGTTCAGGTGGCCTGAACACAGGCCTTGGGAGGATGGAAGAAAGGCATTATGAAGTTTGCTTTTAGGGCAGGAGGGCTTTTTAGGGGAGTTGGAGAAGTGGTGGAGGACATTGATGGCGGTAGAATCAGGGTAGGGGAATGCAGTGGTGGTGGTGGTGGTACAAAGGCAGTGAGGATGGAAGAAAAGAAATGCTTTTTGCCATCTGCTTTCCTCAGAAACTAGAGCCAGAGGCTATGATTTGCATACAGGTAGTTTATTTGGGAGGTGAATCTTGGAAGCAGGAGAAAGAAGTGTAGTGTTTGCTTGAAATGGCAAGCAGCAGGATTGGAGGAGTCTGAGGTCGCATGGAGCTGTCTGTCACAGTTATGGTTGAAAGCAGAGGTGGACCTTGAGGATGAGATGTGGACACCAAAGGCATTTACTCTTGTCTACCTCTCACATAGCTCATATTTACATGTATCCTACACTAAATCCACTTTTTCACTGAGTCTTTTTTTTTTTAAATCTGATTCCTTTTTTTTTTTTTTTTAATTTATGATAGTCACACAGAGAGAGAGAGAGAGAGAGAGAGAGGCAGAGACACAGGCAGAGGGAGAAGCAGGCTCCATGCACTGGGAGCCCGACGTGGGATTTGATCCTGGGTCTCCAGGATTGCGCCCTGGGCCAAAGGCAGGCGCCAAACCGCTGCGCCACCCAGGGATCCCCTTTCACTGAGTCTTTAAGGAAGTGCTAGCCTTAACATCTGTATAAGATCAATTGAGTGGGTTAGAAGAACAAACTTTAGTTCTTGCTGTGCAGTTGGTCACAAGGCCATGATTGATATCTTCTCCATCTACATTCTAGAATTCTCTTAGTTGGCACTTTGGGTGTATGTAGTAGGCCTGCTTGGCATGGTGATACAGACAGAACTTCCACCCTGAGGGGCCTGAACCCTTGGTTGTCTTGCTTTTATTAGATATTGGTTACTGCAGTTGTGTATTTGCTGTTATACCTGCGTAGGAAAACACTAGAAAATGGCAGCTAGTGAATGTCCTAGGTACCAATATACCTTTCCATGCCCTTATTGTGAAGTGGCAAGTCTTGGTTCTTTATGATAATGAGTTCAGCATCTGCAACATAGTAACATTTTTGCTGCCTGTTGGGCCACTGGCATAATGATTCCAAAGTGACCAGGTTGCTAATTGTAGTTTTAGGTTCAGTGCAGTCCTTGTCATGCTGCCTGGTGGGAGGGTCCCTCTACCCCACCCTGCCAACCTGAGAACCAAGACCTTTAATCAGAAAGCCCAAGATGGTGGGAAGTGAAGCACATATTCTGCACATGGAGTCACTGGGAATGACAGAGAATGGCCCAATACCAATCCACTCCTGGGTTCTGTGCCCATGTATTCAGCTATGGGTCACAGATGTCTGTATTAGTCATTGGATGAACTGCATGTGCTGCATCCTGGAGGACAGTACTTCTATCTTGCAAAGTATCATCCCTGAATTAGTACCTCAGCTGAACTTTAATAGAGTATTCTGTTATTCCCATTAGTCCTTACAGGAGAAGTCTAAGCTCATCCAGAATGCACCCCTAAAGTTGCTGTTGAAATCAGGAGTAAGCTGAGAGAATGTGACTCAGGCTTCAGAGGCATCTGCCGTAGGAGAGAAATGTTTTTTTATTTATTTTTTATTTTTAAATTTTTTTATTTTTGAGAAATGTTGATATTTAAAATGACCGTGAAAGTTATGAAGGCTGCTTTAAGTTTTGCCTGAAGAAGGGAATTGATCTAGCCTCACAGATAATTTTTTTCTGGCTTTATTGAAGTATGATAGACTTTATTTAAATAAACATTGTATATACTTAAGGAACACAACTGATGTTTTGATATATGTAAACATTATGAAATGATTACCACAATCAACCTAATTAATCCATCACCTCACATATTTACCGTGTGTGTGTGTGTGTGTGTGTGTGTGGTAAGAAAACTTAAGATTCACTCTTAGTAAATTTCAAGTATACATTCAGTACATTATTATTAACTATAGTCACCATATTGTACATTACGTCTCAGTACTTATTAATCTTATAACTGAAAGTTTGTAACCTTTGACTAACATCTTCCCTATCCCCCAGTTGCTGGTAAGCACCATTCTACTCTCTGTTTCTATGAAAATGATTTTTTTGTGTTCTAGTATAGGTAAGATCATGCAGTATTTGTCTTTCTGTGCCTGGCTTATTTTACTTAATATAATGTGCTCCAGATTCATCCACGTTGTCACAAAGAGCAAGATTTCCTTTTCTAGGGTACAATGAAATTCTATTATTTGTATGTATGATGAATGGATTAAGAAAAAAATGTCCTTTGCCTTATTTATTTATTTATTTATTTATTATTGGAGTTCAATTTGCTCATCCCACCAAGTGCCCCCCCTCAGTGCCCATCACCTAGTCACCCCAGCCCCCCCTCACTTCCCCTTCCACTACTCTTTGTTTATTTCCCAGAGTTAGGTGCCTCTCATGTTTGTCACCCTCACTGATATTTTCACTCATTTTCTCTCCCTTCCCTTTATTCCCTTTCACTAATTTTTATATTCCCCAAATGAATGAGACCATATAATGTTTGTCCTTTTCCGATTGATTTATTTCACTCAGCATAATACCCTCCAGGTCCCTCCACGTTGAAGCAAATGGTGGGTATTCGTTGTTTCTAATGGCTGAGTAATATTCCGTTGTATACATAGACCACATCTTCTTTATCCATTCATCTTTCGATGGGCACTGAGGCTCCTTCCACAGTTTGGCTATTGTGGACATTTCCTTTGCCCATTTTAAAATCAGATTTTTTTTTTTTTTTTTTTTTTTTTTTTTTTTGCTATTGAATTGTATGAGTTCCTTAAGTAATTTGGTTGTTAACTCTTTATTAGATACATGGTCTGCAAATATTTCTCCCATTCCATTCATTGCATTTTCATTTTATTGACATGTGGAAGGGGCATGGGGGATTTCTGGGGATTCTTTTATAAGAGCACTAGTCCCATTCACAAAGGTCCACCCTCATGACCTAATCGCCTCCCAAAAGCACCACCTCCTAATATTATCACATTGGTGATTGGAATTTCAACGCATGAATTTTGGAGGACAAAAACAGTCCATTGCAAAATCTTAAGCTGAAACTAGGTGATAACAAGGAGGAAAAGGGAGAAGAACAAGAAGAGAGTGACTCACTTTAAAGTTGAAGCTTTAAGAAACAAATTCTCAACCTCTTCCTTCCTCCCCACCTTTTGGAAGACTCTTCATGGTTCAGAATTATCACAGATACATAGGCCCTGAATGGAAAATCTGAACATATGTGTAATATCTGAACATAAATGTAACATTCTGTAAAAATTACAGAATTTTAAAAATTCACAATCACTTACATTAAAAAATGTCTACTTTGGGGGTGCCTGGGTGGCTCAGATGGCTAAGCGGCTGCCTTCAACTCAGATCATGATCTCAGGGTCCTGGGATCCCTGCATCAGGCCTCGGGCTCAGTGGGGAGTCTATTTCTCCCTCTCCTTCTACCTCAAGGGAGTGGTATAATTTCCCCCCATGTTGGACTTTTAAAGAACAGTGCTGTCTACCATCAGTGTTAATTTATTAGCTCTGAAGTCCTTTGTCCTCTAAATCTTCAACTAAGGGTGACTTTCCTTGGTGGTAATGGTGGTTCTTAAGAAATTAAGAAAAGGGCTGGTTCCAAATCAGAGAATGATTGGGGAGATGAAATTAGAGTGAGGCAGTTCAGGAAATCGATTACAAGGCAATTGTGAGATTATGAGCCCTTAGGAATCCTGGGAGGCAGTAGCTTTCCCTTTAGATATGAAGTAAGAGTTTCAAACCATTCTTATACATTTCAGAGATCAGAGTGACCTCAGATGACATCTGGTGACTCTTCTGTGTTCCTAAACCTCCTTTCAGTTCTCATACAGGAGCTATTTCAGTTGAGTGGAGCAAAAAATGTAGAACTCTGGCCAGAAGGAGGGTCAGGGACTTTCAAATTTTGGCAATGAATACAAGTATTTGAATAGATTCTTTGTTTGGGCTAATCAGAAATCCTGGTTATAGTTTATAACATTATGTTAAATGAAATACTATTAAGTATCATTTTTAAAAGATTTATTTTAGAGAACGTGCATGCATGGGGGGAGGGGCAAAGAGAGAATCCTCAGGCAGACTCCCTGCTGAGGGTGGAGCTGAAGGCCATTGATCTCATGACCCATGAGTTCTTGACCTGAGTTGAAACCGAGAGTTGGACATTCAGCCAACTGAGCCACCAAGGTGCCCCTAAATATCATTTTCATATATAGTTTTTAAAAATACAAATGATTCATAATTTGATCTAGCCCCTTAATATTGAAATTGAGTAAACTTCATTGTCTCTATAAAATTCTGGATCATCTTTTTATTCAAGTCATTAATGGAGCTTGCCATCACAGCAAACTTTTCCTTTTATTGTCTCCTCCCCCAATTTCTTTTTACCCATTTATATCTTGATCTTTTTATGCTTCAAGTCCCATAGTTATTATACATACTCACTTTTATATTTCAGATTTCTGGGAAAATACATTTCTTTTTCTTCAAAGCACTCTTACCTTTATTTTTATTCAGAGGCCATGTCTATTTCCTGTTGAGGCAGGAGTTCTTTGAAAAGATTACTCTTGAATTTCACGTTTTCTGTTTTACCTTAACTGTACTTGCATTTGTCTTAGACTTTCAGTTTTAATAGTTTTAACCATGTTGCATGTCATAGGCATGTTGTTATGTCTGTAGATGGCAGTACAACACCATCCAAGAAGCTCAGAGAGATTTTTTTTTTTTCTGCTAGACATGCACAATTGGTGTTCTTGCTTCTATAAATGATGATCTTCATTTACTAATGATAATTTTTCTAACTTTAATTATTTCCCCTCTTGACTCAGTCTTGAAATACTTGATCACTAATTATACCTGACATCAAATTGAAATTGTCTGGACGCCTGGGTGGTTCAGCGGTTTGAACATCTGCCTTCAACTCAGGGCATGATCCCAGGTCCAGGGATGGAGCCCTGCAGTGGGCTCCCTGCATGGACCCTGCTTCTCCCTCTGTCTGTGTCTCTGCTTCTATTTCTCTCTGTGTCTCTCATGAATAAATAAATAAAATCTTTTAACAAAATTGAAATTTGTAAAACACCAAGGTAGCTACAGGGTGCTAGATCATGTTTAGGGTGTTACAAAGTCTTAGTATTCATGAAACCTAGCATTCTGATAATAATAACAATGATAAAGATAGCCTAGAATTTTAAGAATTCCTGTTCATGGATTGACACATTATTAGGACACATCGTATAAAAACTGAATGCTGAATAACTTCAAATTACTACGACAAATCTAAATATTCACAATATTTTACCTCCACAATTTGGGAGGTAGCATTTATTGTGATTTCCCCGCTAGCACTGATCATGACTTATACTGGGCATTTCAATGTTTTGCTATTATGGGGCATTTTATTATAAAGCAGTTCAAGAAGATGCTAGTCAATTTGTTACCCTTTCCTCTGTCCTCCCTTTAACTTTCCTGACATATGCCTGTGACCCTTTGTTGGTGAGTTTGATTCCCTTATGAGCTACTTAACATTGCTTCTTTCCATGACTTCAGTCTGGATCCTTAACACTAGACAGCCTCTTTGGAAATGCATTGCCTTGGCCTTGAGGGGGATAAGAAGTGGGAATTTGTATTCTCAGTGCAAATCCTTCATTACTAACCGACAGTCAATCCAAAGCCTCTGCAGCAAGGCTTTACTACCATCATCAGGGTGATTGATGGGCTGAATGCTTGAAAGGTTGTGGATTGCCACCTGAATCTGCATGAGTTCCTTTGCATTCCCCCTGCCACAGTTCTAGTCCAGGCAGGGATTACTGCATATCCTTCCTTGCTGCTCTCATTCTTGCCTTCAGCCCTTGTACAGCTTGGTGTCTCTTTGTGGTTCACAATTCTTTAGTGCCTCCCCACTGCCAAATGAACAGTCCAAATTCTCTGGCTACCCCATTATGATGTAGCCCCAAGAGGTTTTACAGTTCTGCTCCATAATGTATTCCACTCAAAATTGGACCACTCAGTGTTCTTGAAGAAATGCTATGCTTTTCAGTTTCTGGACTCATACTCACATGATTTCCTATCTTTGAAATATGCGTTCCATTCCCTCCATTTTGCGCTATGGAGATCTTACCAATTCTTCAGAATCTGGCTGAAATTTAACCTCTCCTAAGAACTGTTCCTCTGTATTATGCACCAGAAGCAACCTTTTTTTTCCTGTATCACCTATAGTGCTTTGTTTTTGTCATCTTTAAGTATTTGCAATGCTTTTTATTAGTTATTTGTTCATATATTTTATCTTCCCTTCTGGATTGCAGGCTTTTTAAAGGACAGGGATTTTATCATATTATTCTTTTTGTTTATCTTAATACTGAGGACATAATAGACTAGCCAAACATTCTGAGACATAATGCTTTTAATGTATACATATCATCCAAGTTTTATTAAAGTATATGTTCATAATTGATGTTAAGTGAGACTTTTTCTGTTGTTATGGAATTCTGACTAAATCTTAAAGCTAAGGACAATGAGCAATAAGTACTCCCATATTTTCCAGGAGAGGTGATATGCCAGAGAACTTGCTGTGAGATACTGGGCCACCCAGCCCAGTATCCATCATTATCATCAACCTATTTAAGCAAACCTGGACATATATTATGAGGATTCTTTGGAAGGAGCTTGTAGTAGCTGAGCCTTTGAGTATTCTCCGAAAGCCAGATAGAGGGAGCCACAAGAGGTTCCCTCAATGAGTCTGGAAGGGTACTTGTATTAAGGTGAGCTTGGCATTCTGCTGCTCTTTTGGGTGTCTGTGGACTAGCACAATTCACACATGTGGAGCATGAGAGATTTAAAAAAAATTTTATTTAATTGGAGTTCAATTTGCCAACATATAGCATAACATCCAGTGCTCATCCCATCAAGTGCCCTCCTCAGTGCCCGCCACCCAGTCACCCCCACCCACCGCCCTCCTCCCCTTCCACCACCCCTAGTTCGTTTCCCAGTTAGGAGTCTTCCATGTTCTGTCTCCCTTTCTGATATTTCCCACTTATTTTTTCTCCTTTCCCCTTTATTCCCTTTCACTATTATTTATATTCCCCAAATGAATGAGACCATATAATGTTTGTCCTTCTCCGATTGATTTATTTCACTCAGCATAATACCCTCCAGTTCCATCCACGTTTAAGCAAACGGTGGGTATTTGTCGTTTCTAATAGCTGAGTAATATTCCATTGTATACATAAACCACATCTTCTTTACCCATTCATCTTTCGATGGACACCGAGGCTCCTTCCACAGTTTGGCTATTGTGGCCATTGCTGCTAGAAACATCCGGGTGCAGGTGTCCCGGCGTTTCATTGCATCTGTATCTTTCGGGTAAATCCCCAGCAGTGCAACTGCTGGGTCGTAGGGCAGATCTATTTTTAACTCTTTGAGGAACCTCCACACAGTTTTCCAGAGTGGCTGTACCAGTTCACATTCCCACCAACAGTGCAAGAGGGTTCCCCTTTCTCCACATCCTCTCCAACATTTGTGGTTTCCTGCCTTGTTAATTTTCCCCATTCTCACTGGTGTGTGGTGGTATCTCATTGTGGTTTTAATTTGTATTTCCCTGATGGCAAGTGATGCAGAGCATTTTCTCATGTGCGTGTTGGCCATGTCTATGTCTTCCTCTGTGAGATTTCTGTTCATGTCTTTTGCCCATTTCACGATTGGATTGTTTGTTTCTTTGGTGTTGAGTTTAATAAGTTCTTTATAGATCTTGGAAACTAGCCCTTTATCTGATATGTCATTTGCAAATATCTTCTCCCATTCTGTAGGTTGTCTTTTAGTTTTGTTGACTGTATTCTTTGCTGTGCGAAAGCTTCTTATCTTGATGAAGTCCCAATAGTTCATTTTTGCTTTTGTTTCTTCTGCCTTCATGGATGTATCTTGCAAGAAGTTACTGTGGCCGAGTTCAAAAAGGGTGTTGCCTGTGTTCTTCTCTAAGATTTTGATGGAATCTTGTCTCACATTTAGATCTTTCATCCATTTTGAGTTTATCTTTGTGTATGGTGAAAGAGAGTGGTCTAGTTTCATTCTTCTGCATGTAGATGTCCAATTTTCCCAGCACCACTTATTGAAGAGACTGTCTTTCTTCCAGTGGATAGTCTTTCCTGCTTTGTTGAATATTACTTGACCATTGAGTTGAGGGTCCACTTCTGGATTCACTATTCTGTTCCACTGATCTATGTGTCTGTTTTTGTGCCAGTACCACACTGTCTTGATGACCACAGCTTTGTAGTACAACCTGAAATCTGGCATTGTGATGCCTCCAGCTATGGTTTTCTTTTTTAATATTCCCCTGGCTATTCGGGGTCTTTTCTGATTCCACATAAATCTTAAGATGATTTGTTCCAACTCTCTGAAGAAAGTCCATGGTATTTTGATAGGGATTGCATTAAATGTATAAATTGCCCTGGGTAGCATTAACATTTTCACAATATTAATTCTTCCAAGCCATGAGCATGGAATATTTTTCCATCTCTTTGTGTCTTCCTCAGTTTCTCTCAGAAGTGTTCTGTAGTTTTTAGGGTATAGATCCTTTACCTCTTTGGTTAGGTTTATTCCTAGGTATCTTATGCTTTTGGGTGCAATTGTAAATGGGATTTACTCCTTAATTTCTCTTTCTTCAGTCTCATTGTTAGTGTATAGAAATGCCACTGATTTCTGGGCATTGATTTTGTATCCTGCCACACTGCCAAATTGCTGTATGAGTTCTAGCCATCTTGGGGCAGAGTCTTTTGGGTTTTCTATGTAGAGTATCATGTCATCTGCAAAGAGGGAGAGTTTGACTTCTTCTTTGCCAATTTGAATGCCTTTTATTTCTTTTTGTTGTCTGATTGCTGAGGCTAGGACTTCCAGTACTATGTTGAATAGCAGTGGTGAGAGTGGGCATCCCTGCTGTGTTCCTAATCTTAGGGGAAGGGCTCCCAGTGTTTCCCCATTGAGAATGATATTTGCTGTGGGCTTTTCATAGATGGCTTTTAAGATGCTGAGGAATGTTCCCTCTATCCCTACAATCTGAAGAGTTTTGATCAGGAATGGGTGCTGTATTTTGTCAAGTGCTTTCTCTGCATCTATTGAGAGGATCATATGGTTCTTGTTTTTTCTCTTGTTGATATGATCTATCACATTGATTGCTTTACGAGTGTTGAACCAGACTTGCATCCCGGGGACAAATTCCACTTGGTCATGGTGAATAATCTTCTTAATGTACTGTTGGGTCCTATTGGCTAGTATCTTGTTGAGAATTTTTGCATCTGTGTTCATCAGGGATATTGGTCTATAATTCTCCTTTTTGGTGAGGTCTTTGTCTGGTTTTGGAATTAAGGTGATGCTGGCCTCATAGAACGAGTTTGGAAGTACTCCATCCCTTTCTATCTTTCCAAACAGCTTTAGTAGAATAGGTATGGTTTCTTCTTTAAACATTTGATAGAAGCCATCTGGCCCTGGACTTTTGTGTCTTGGGAGGTTTTTGATGACTGCTTCAATTTCCTCCCTGGTTATTGACATATATTGACAGGTTTTCTATTTCTTCCTGTTCCAGTTTTGGTAGTTTGTGGCTTTCCAGAAATGCGTCCATTTCTTCTAGATTGCCTAATTTATTGGCGTATAGCTGCTCATAATAAGTTTTTAAAATCGTTTGTATTTCCTTGGTATTTGTGGTGATCTCTCCTTTCTCATTCATGATTTTATTAATTTGAATCTTTTCTCTCTTCTTTTTAATAAGGCTGGCTAATGGTTTGTCTATCTTATTAATTCTTTCAAAGAACCAACTCCTGGTTTTGTTGATCTGTTCCACTGTTCTTCTGGTCTCTATTTCATTGAGTTCTGCTCGAATCTTTATTAACTGTCTTCTGCTGGGTGAAAGTTTTATTTGCTGTTCTAGCTCCTTTAGGTGCAAGGTTAGCTTTTGTATTTGAGTTCTTTCCAGTTTTTGGATGGATGCTTGTATTGGGATGTATTTCCCCCTCAGGACTGCTTTTGCTGTATCCCAAAGATTTTGAATTGTTGTGTCTTCATTCTCATTAGTTTCCATGAATCTTTTTAATTCTTCTCTAATTTCCCGGTTGACCCTTTCATCTTTTAGCTGGGTGATCTTTAACCTCCACATGTTTGAAATCCTTCCAAACTTCTTCTTGTGGTTTAGTTCTAGTTTCACAGCATTATGGTCTGAAAATATACAGGGGACAATCCCAATCTTTTGGTATCAGTTAAGACCTGATTTGTGACCCAGTATTCTGAAGAAAGTTCCATGTGCACTTGAGAAGAATGTGTATTCAATTGCATTTGAATGTAAAGTTCTGTAGATATCTGTGAAATCCATCTGGTCCAGTGTATCATTTAAAGCTCTTGTTTCTTTGGAAATGTTGTGCTTAGAGGATCTATCAATTATAGAAAGTGCCATGTTCAAGTCTCCAAGTGTAAGTGTATTATTATCTAAATATGTCTTAACTTTGGTTATTAATTGATTGATATACTTGGCAGCTCCCACATTTGGGGCATAAATATTCATGATTGTTAGGTCCTCTTGTTGGATAGATCCTTTAAGTATGATATAGTGTCCCTCTTCATCTCTTACTACAATCTTTGGGATAAATTTTAATTTATCTGATATGAGGATGGCTACCCCTGCTTTCTTTTGAGGACCACTTGAAAGGTAAATGGTTCTCCAACCTTTTATTTTCAGGCTGTAGGTGTCCTTACATCTAAAATGAGTCTCTTGTAGACAGAAAATAGATGGGTCTTGCTTTTTTATCCAGTCTGAAACCCTGCACCTTTTGATGGGGTCATTAAGCCCATTCACGTTCAGAGTTACTATTGAAAGATATGAATTTAGGGTCATCATGATACCTGTTCAGTCCCTGTTTTGTGGATTGTTTTCTTGGACTTCCTCTTTCTTTTACAAAGTCCCCCTTAATATTTTTTGCAGAGCTGGTTTGGTGGTCACATATTCTTTCAGTTTCTGCCTATCTTGGAAGCTCTTTATCTCTCCTTCGATTCTGAATGAGAGCCTTGCTGGATAACGTATTCTTGGCTGCATGTTCTTCTCATTTAGGACCCTGAATATATCCTGCCAGCCCTTTCTGGCCTGCCAGGTCTCTGTGGAGAGGTCTGCTGTTAACATAATACTTCTCCCCAAAAAGCTTAAGGTACTCTTGTCTCTTGCTGCTTTAAGGATCTTTATCTTTGGAATTTGCAAGTTTCACTATTAAATGTCGGGGTGTTGAACAGTTTTTATTGATTTTAGGGGGGGATCTCTCTATCTCCTGGATCTGAATGCCTGTTTCCCTTCCCAAGTTAGGGAAGTTCTCAGCTATGATTTGTTCAAATACAATTTCTGGACCTCCGTCCCTTTTGACGTCCTCTGGAACCCCAATTAAATGTAGATTTTTCCTTCTGAGGCTATCATTTATTTCTCTTAACCTTTCCTCATGATCTTTTAATTGTTTTTCTCTTTTTTCTTCAGCTTCCTTCCTTGCTATGAACTTGTCTTCTATGTCACTCACTCGTTCTTCTACCTCGTTAACCCTCATCATTAGGACCTCCAGTTTGGATTGCATCTCATTTAATTGATTTTTAATTTAGGCCTGATTAGATCTAAATTCTGCAGTCATGAACTCTCTTGAATCCTTTATGCTTTTTTTCCAGAGCCACCAGTAGCTTTATAATTGTGCTTCTGAATTGGCTTTCTGACATTGAATTGTAATCCAAATTTTGTAACTCTGTGGGAGAGAGGACTGTTTCTGATTCTTTCTTTTTTGGTGAGTTCTTCCTTCTAGTCATTTTGCTCAGTGCAGAGTGGCAAAAAACAAGTTGTACTGGAAAAAGGAGAAAGAGAAAAGAAAGGGGGTGAGGACAAACAAAAAGTAAAAACCAAGGAGGGGTATCCTCTGATTCTATATACTGTAAGTCTCTAGACTTCTCCTGTAGCTTTCCAGTGCTGCTTGGTCAAGAACTTGCCCTTCCCTTGTCCTTCCAGCTGGTCTTCTGGGGGAGGGGCCTGCTGGGCTGACTCCCAGGTGTGTGCACCTGGGTGAGCTGCCCTGCCCCCTGCCAGGTGCAGGGCTCAGTGGGAGCAGTTTTTCCTGTGAGGCCTCTGCTCCCTGGCAGCCCAGCTCAGTCCCAGGTACAAGGTGACACCAGGAGGAACAACAACAATGGCAGCGGCCAGCTGTCCATCCCTGGATTCAGCTCCAGCAGTATCTACCGCTGCTCCCAATCCACAGGGGCCTGGATGCTCCACGGGCAGGGTGCGCTGATCTGCACAGCTCGGGGCTGCCCTGCGGCAGGTGCGTCCTTGCTGCCCTGTGTCCTCCCAGCCTCCGCCTATCCCGGGGGAGCGCAGGATCCTGGGCTGTGTCCCCTGGCACCCTGAGATCCAGGGCCTGCGCTGCTGGAATCGGGCTCTCGGGTGCCGTGCAGCCCCCTCCAAGGGGAGCCGCTGCCTGACCTGCACCCAGGGCCCCGCCGGGTGCATGCTGCAGCCCTTTAGGGATCTGGGCCTCCATGTGTGGCATGCTCTCCCCCGGGATGCGCCTCCTCTGTTAGTGCCCCTGGGAGCCTGAGGGCATCCCTGCCCCTACTGGGATCCTGCCCGAGCTCCCTGCTAGTGCCTTTCCCTCCGGGAAGATTGGTGAAGCTCCTGCTTCTCCGGGTCGGGGCTTTCCTGTCCTGGGGGTACTCGCCGCGGCCTTAGCCCAGCTCCTCACCGGGCCCCTCCCCCTTGGATGCTTTTTTTATTTGTTTATTTTTTTTCCGTCTTCCTACCTTGATAGAAGTGCGAACTCTTCTCACTGTAGCATTCCAGCTGTTCTCTCTTTAAATCTCAGGCTGAATTTGCAGGTTTTCAGAATGATTTGAAAGTTATCTAGGTAAGTTGCTGGGGACAGGTGACTTGGGGACCCTACTCTTTCGCGATTTTGCCCTACCTCCTTAGCATGAGAGATTTTATGAGAAAATTATATACTGTTTCCAAGACTTTGGGGCCAAATTTAAGGGAGGTCAAAACTGGCCGCTGTCTCTCCTTGGACAGTCCTGACTGAGAGGCTATTTGAAGGAAGGCAGCAGTGGGGATGGGCAGAGAGGTTTGTGACTTCTTTGAGCCAAGCAGACACTGAGGAGGATATTAATGGTCTTGAAAACATTTTCCCAAAGAGGATGCTTGCTCTGGGGAGGGAGTCCAGTAGAAAGAAACTGGGTGAACCACCAGAGGATAGATATGGGGGGAGGGTTAGAAATCTAGAAAGCATTGTTGGTATCAGGGAATGGTACAGGTGGACATGTGCATAAAGGTGGGCAGGTGTCCCTAAAGATATATGAGAACAATGCTCTTCAACCCATGAAAGAGAGCTGGAATTTTACTGGCTGCCATGACAGTGGATAATTGATACAAGGCAGCTGCTAAGTAAAAAAAGCGTTTCTTCTTATCCTCCTGCTAGTCAGACCCAACTCTTATAGCCAGAGGAGGAGGGAGGAGGTAAAGCATGGAAGGTAAAAGAACAAAACCATCTCCTTACTCTACCTTTGTGCCCCTGTATGTCTCTAATCCTTGGATCAGTTCTGAAATGGAAGAGAAGATAAACTATTCTAATAGATGAAAGTGACTGACAAAGCAGTGGGATCCACTCAAGATATCTAGGGGAGGGGAGGCAAGAACTACTAGAACCAGTTTGAAGAAAATGGCATTAAAAATATATATATATTTTTTCTGATTGTACTCTACCAGGTTTAGCCCATTAAATACATTATATACACTTACCTATGTATCTATCATGAGATCACATGTGATTTAAATATCTTATTTTTGTTTATCTAAATTTCCTAATTTTAAAAAATGAATGTGTATTGTATGAAATATTTATAAAGATAATTTGATTTTTAATAGGAAATTTGAAAAACAAAAAAAAATTTAGAAGAAAATAAATTTACCCACGATTTACCCATCCCTATACTGTTGATTTTTACTTAATATTTTCTATTCATATGGTTATTTTTCAAATACAATTACAATAATATTATTTATAGATTTTGTGTCCTGCTTATATAATGTAGCACCTTTCCATGACTTTATATCCTATAACACATGAAAGAGAAATTATAGAGTAAATAGAATGCATTTAACTCATTCTTACTGCTGGATAGTTACATTAGTTCCAACTTATACTATGCATATCTCCATATATATGCTATTATGTCTACATATAGTAAATTGTATGTTTATATGCTTCTCTGCTGATTTCCTTTAATCTGTTAATATATCCTTCCTTTCTTGAACACTTATTATGTACTAGTTACTATGTTATTATGTACCAGTTATATGGGTTTTAACTGTTAGGAAGAGGTGGGCCTGGCTCTCAAGAACTCACAGTGTGATGGACAGAGAGATACATTAAAGAATGTGTTAGCATTTTGTATGTGTGATGATAGTGATATGAACAGAATTATGGGAAAACATTTCTTTCTTTTTTTTTTTTAATTTTCTTTTTTTTTTTTTTAAAGATTTTATTTATTTATTCATGATAGTTACACAGAGAGAGACAGAGAGGCAGATACACAGGCAGAGGGAGAAGCAGGCTCCATGCAGGGAGCCCGATGTGGGATTCGATCCCAGGCCTCCAGGATCGTGCCCCGAGCCAAAGGCAGGCGCCAAACCGCTGCGCCACCCAGGGATCCCTGGGAAAACATTTCTAACTCAGCCTGGGAGGGTATATGGAGAGGTGAGCAAGTGATAAAGCACAGGATATGTGTGGGATAAGGTGGCCAGGGTAGGTGGCAGAGGGAGAGAATATAAGTAAAGCCAAGGAAGTAAGAAACAACATTGTTTTAGGGTATGCAGATAGTAAAGAAGAGTAAAAACCTCACAGTTAAATGATAACGATAAGGGATCTACTTTATGGGGTTGTTCTGAGGATTAAACAAAATCATATAAATTGTTCAGGAAGATATCTGGCACTTAGTAAACACTCAGATTTAGCTACTATTCAGTATTATCCACACATTGTAATTGTTCCTACTCTATGTTTATACTGTATGTTAATAGAATCAGGCCTAGCTCTTTCTCAGACCTTTTCTGCATAGCCATGTGGAAATCCCCATCACCACCAAAAAGCCAAGCCATGCATGGCTTGTTCTCTGCACCAGGTACTGTTCTAGTTACTTTCAATGCACTGAGAGTTCAAGTGGTCATGTAGCCTGGTTCTAGAGGCCATGCTCCAACCCCAACAGGATAGTCCCTTACCCCAGCCCAAGGCTGGTCACAGTCTTGTTCAGTAGGAGGGTCCTGGGCATTCTACTCCTTCCCACAGTTTGAATTATGTTGGGTTTGTCAAAGGCAGATGAATCCAAAGATCTTTGAATTTGGCAGACACATTGGTGAAGAAGCTCTGAATGGTGCAATAGGACATGAGGGAGAAAGTAGGTATATAAAAATATTTTGTCAAGAAAAAAGTTTTGTGATAAGGAAAATTATTTATACTATTGAATAAGGCAGTGTTAATGCATTATGCTTATATAGCAGTTTGTAATTCATGTAACATTTTCAAAAATAATTTATCAATTGCTTTCAAAACATTTCAGAACAACTTTTCATGGTAGAAATGGACAAGAACTATTATCTTTCTGTCATGGTTGAGGCAACTGAGATGCAGAAATATTATATCACTTGGCTAGGTTCACACAGCTGATAAATGAACTCAGGTCTTATATCTTCCAAATCTAGGTCATTTTTTCATTACCCCTTGGTGTAAAAATTTTATACCCCTTGTGTATAAAAATCATGAATTCCTTGCTAAAACACTAGTTTAACTTCTCAAGAATGAGTCTATCAAAGAAAGGAATTCTTTTATTTTTTAGATTTTTATTTTATTTTATTTTATTTTATTTTTTATTTGAGAGAGTGTAAGCATGAGTGGGGGGAGGCGGAGAGGGAGAAGCAGGTTCCCTGCTGAGCAGGAAGCAACGTGTGGCTCATCCCAACTCTGAGATCCTGACCTGAGTCAAAGGAAGCCACTTAACTGATTGAACTACCCAGGCACCCCAGGAAGGAATTCTATATAGTTGTGTGCACCAACTGGAGATTATGTTGCATTCTCCACCTCTAACTTCTAGTGATATTTCTCAATATTTTAAACATTTTGTGATAGAATGACCTCAATCTATGAAATTACAACTTTTGTGATTTTATTATTTTTTAATTTTTATTTATTTTTAAAGGTTTTATTTATTTATTCATGAGAGACACACAGAGAGAGAGGCAGAGATGCAGGCAGAGGGAGAAGCAGGTTTCCTGTGGGGAGCCTGATGTGGGACTTGATCCCAGGACCCTGAGATCATGCCCTGAGCCAAAGGCAGATGCTCATAAACTACTGAGCCACCCAGGTGCCCTGTAATTTTATTATTGTTAAACAGTTTATAAGAGGAGGTACACAAGTTGGGTGATCATATTAATCCAAAATCTGAGCCCTCTTTCCATTCTCGCTGTTTATTTTGGGAAATCAATGATTTGTACACCTAAAGATAAATTCCAAAGATATTCTGAGGTTTAGGAGAGATTTGGTAGAATGATGACAGAGACTTAGGCCACCATTATTTAACACAGAATATTTAGAAATAAACTCTGGGGGATCCCTGGGTGGCGCAGCGGTTTGGCGCCTGCCTTTGGCCCAGGGCGCGATCCTGGAGACCAGGGATCGAATCCCACGTCGGGCTCCCGGTGCATGGAGCCTGCTTCTCCCTCTGCCTGTGTCTCTGCCTCTCTCTCTCTGTCTCTCTGTCTCTCGTGAATAAATAAATAAAAATATATTAAAAAAAAAAAAAGAAATAAACTCTGGTAATAATTATATATGTAGAATAGTGTTTCAAACATGAATAGTTTAATCAGCTATATGTATTATTTATACACTTATATAATATTTATTTAAAATATAAATACATGCATAATAGATCATATATAAATAATATTATAGTATATCTGCCAAAGATTTTTCTCAATTAAATGTTTTATTTGTAAGGTTAAAATTGGAATGTGATTTAGAGAACCGAAGTAATTCATCTTTTAAAATGGAACGGAAAAATCTCACTCATGAGTTTTTAAAGACTTAGTATTATTTAAAAATCCCTTCATTACCACTGAACATATTTGCATTTGAGAGATGAAATTTAAGTGCAAGCCTCCTTGTTAAGCTATTTGTTATCTTCGGAGGATTACTTCTCTAATACTGGCTAGCTTCATGCTCTTAGCTTTAATGTTCAACCTAATATAAAACTGAACTCAGAAAGACATCCTGACATTAAAGTCCTAAATTGTTACTTGAGACCAGTGTTTCCCAAATTGCCTAATTATTAGAATTACCCAAAATACTTGTTAAAAATAAAGTCCACCTTGTCCCCGATCAGAATCATCAGATGATAAGGTCTAGGAAACTATTCTTTCAGTGTCCTGATACTTTTTATTATTAGGCAATTTTGAGAAATTGCTTAATACCAGCGACACCTATACCAAGTATACCTGGGGAACTTATTAAACATGTATTTCTGGATTCCATCCCCAAGTACGCAGATTTTAAAATATGTGAATGTCCCATTAACAACTCCTGGAAAAAGAGGCTAGGAGAGTTAATGTCAAGGCTCTGGATCAGCAGAATGGGGTCTATGGTCATCAGAGATGGACAGCTTGTCAAATTTGGAAATCCTGGAGAGTAGACAAGTGCTGAAATGACAGAGCAGGAAAGAGCCTCAAGCCAGGAACCATGGCAGATGGATCAATTATGTCACTAGAGTTATTTTCTGAGGAGAAGGCAAGAGCCTGACTTTAACATAAAGTACATCTGAACAAAGGTGTGATTTGTATGCCTCTTAGGAAAGTGGACTCTATGGGTCTGGATTTGCAGGGTGAGCAGCAGGATAATTGCAACTGGTGAGAAACCAAGGTAGCTTTAATTGCAATGAGGTTAAATACTGATCAAAGAAAGGCAGGAAGCTATAGTTGCCAGTGGTTCCTAGTAACCTAGACTTCCTTAGTCTCCAAGTATTATCCTTTACAACACTTCCTCAAAGCATGGTCTTCAACTGCTTCCATAAGCATCACAGAGTGTAGGGAGAGGATGTTTGTTATAAATGCAGGTTTCTGGGTGCTAGTTTAGATTTATGGATTAAAAGTCTGTAGAAGTGAGACCAGGAAATAACACTTTAAATAAGCTCTTAATGATTCTTATACATACTAAGATTTAAGAACTATGACCTTATCACAGATCCTGAAGCCTGAAATATGCCCAGACAGGCATTTTATCTGGTAAAAATGCAAGCCCACTGAGAAGGATGATACATTAAATAGATTATCTAACATTAAATGAATTAGTTCTCAGGAGGGAAAAAGAGCTGGAATAAGAATTTAATTGGAGGAGAAGGTGGAGGAAGTAAATTCAAAGTAAAGGAAAAGAAACCTTCCTGGTTGGGTTTACCTGAGTCTGATTTTGCATTTATGTAGGGGAGAAGTATTTAGAGGGTTAGGAAAATTGGAGGCTGTGTTTGTAGCTGGGTTCCAGCAGCACTTTCAACACAGAAGCTGGTGTGGTTGGGGCAGAGCATTTGAGTGTTTCTATTGGAAAATGAGATGTTTTATGGGAGCATATAAATGCTCTCCCTGAAAACTTAGGGATGTCCTCCAGTGTTTCTTAGAGTTCTTTAATAACTGTCTTATAATTAATTGATTACTTCAAAGGCCTCTGGAACCCTATTCTGCTTGTATACTTAAAGGCTGCTCTGGTTTTAGTGACTGGTTCTTTTGAAATAAATATTCTAGAAAACGGAAAGAATTTAAAAATTCAACCGTTGTGGTTTGTGGATATATTCTATAAGATAATCCAATGATCCTTTTTCTATTTATACCCTCAAAAAACCATTAAATCTTAATTTTGCCTCTTCAATGTACCTAGCACTCTGAGCAATCACACTGGTCTACTTCTCATTGTAAGTTATTAAATTGACATCTTGCGTTATGAGTACTACTGTTGTGAGTTTGTTATCTAGTGGGCATGAGCCTAGGGACTAATCACTTTTGGATAACCTGATAAAATTGAGTTTACTGACTTGTAAAGCAAAGGATCAATTTCTTCTGATCTCACCCAGATGGAGATGTCTTGTGTCAGGATACCTACTTATCAGGTTAAGGCCAGTGTATTACTTATCTATTGCTGAATCACAAATTTCTGTAAAACTTTGGTTCCTTATTTTATTTTTTATTCTTATATTTTAGAGAGGGAGGGGGGAGGGCCAGAGGGGGTGAGAAAGAGATTCTTAAGCAGGTTCTACTCCCAGCTTGGAATCTGACATGGGGTTCCATCTCACAACCCTGAAATCATGACCTGAGCCAGAAATCAAGAGTCAAACACTCAACCATCTGAGCCACCAGGCACATCCCCCTTCCCTTTTTGATTCTTTAAACAATAAACATTTATTATCTTACAGTTTCTGTGGATCAGAACTTTAGAAGCAGCTTAGCTGGGTGATTCTAGCTTGAGGTTGTCATCAAGATGTAAGTCAGGGCTACTGTCTTACAAAGACTTAATGCAGCCTAGAGGATTTACATTCCAAGTGGTTTGCTTATGTGGCTAACAAATTGGTCTTGGCTAATGGCGGTAGGCCTTAGTTTCTTCTCACTTGGACCTCTTGACAGGCTGCTAGAGTGTCTTCATGACATGGCATCTGGCTTCCTATGTGGTTAGTAATCTAAGAGAGAACAAGGCAGAAGTGGTGATGTTTTTAATTTCTGCAGTATTTGTTACACAGGTTAGCCATAAGTCAATGTCAGAAAGACTCCCTAAGGGCGTGGGTATGAGGGGTACCAGGAGGCTATGATTATTGGGGTAATCTTGGAAGGCTGCCTATCATACTACTGGCATTGCAATATTACAAATAACGTATTTGTTATATTATGTAATTTATGCTTTTGAAAATTAGAATCATATAATTTCTCAGGCTCCATATTCAAAAGAAAACCTTTGCTTTTAGTTTCTTCTTTCATAGTAGGTTCACTATTTCTTTTTTCCCCTTGGGAATTTTATTCTGGCTTTTGAGCTATAGAGACCACTTCGGCAGTTTTTGGCATAAAGAAAATCATAATTTCTCTCTTATTTAAAACCATTTTATGATGACATACTACAGTTAGATTTGGTCTAAAAGTCCCTGGTGTGTGTTTTTGAATCCTCCACTTTTCATTTTGTTTTTGGCTAGCAGTGAGACCCCATGGATTTAAAAAAATCAAAAGAAATATTTTTTCAGCCTTCACGTAGTGCAATTTTTAAACCTATAAATACAGTTTATGTTTATGTATGTCTTCTCAAGTTGTTCAAATAAGAATATTTATGTAGTGTTATTTCTACACTCTCGGGAATGTATTATAGAAATTATCATTGAAGAATTCATTGTTTTTCTGACAGTAACATCTTTGCTGCATCATTCTTAGAGGAAATTTTCTTGACAGCAGTATTTGTGTTCTATGTCTGGAAATATCTATAAAATATATTCAATTCTCTGAATATCTCAAAGGAAGAGTTGCTGTGATAAAAATTTTTGACACAAATATTTCACATTTCTCGCTGTGGCAGCAACTCCATAGTCCTAGGGGTAACAAGTGAACATATTTATATGTAAGAATAAAATACCTCAAAATTGGATGGCGACTTCTGAAAGGAAAGATCTTTATCCTAATTTTTATTTTTTAGCTTTAGAAACACATTTCCCCCTGCAGGTGTGGTAAAAAGATAACTCTCTCACTGACCATTTACAGGTAGTAAAGAATTATGATCCCTTAACTGTTAGTCAATATGCTTGCTAACTCAGACTTTGTAAATGTTACTGGGAAAGGTAAGACAGAGGCCTTAGAAACTGTTGCTGTGAATCTAGGGAAATGCCCACTGAAGCCAGAAGGTAAATTGTTAGAGGCCCAAGGTCTTATGGACAACAGGATGCTTATAAAATACCAGGCAAAAAATTTAACTGGGCAAAAGTCATTATAAAAAAATTTGGATAGTAGTCACACTAACATGATTCCTTGGGCAATTATGATATAGCATAAAATATTAAATGAAATATTTTCATGTGACACAACATGTGGGATGTAGAAATACATGGAATTTAGAAAAAAGTTTGAGTGGAAATTTAAGGTTCTTATTTGACAGCTGAACATGATGTGCTTATACTTGAATTGATGATCTCAAGTCTGTGGACCTACTAAGCTGAGAAACTGATCACAGATTAGTGAAAACAATGCTTGAAGAAGTTTCCTAAAATAGCCTCCTGATAGCTGCTTTGTGGTATGTGGGTGAATCTTAACCAAAATCTTTGCTCCAAACAAGTCTACCTGGACAGGAGTTGAAGCAACAGATTCACCCCTAAGCTCAAAATTCTCTTGGGCCCCTCCCCAGCTGCAGTTTGGATGCAGTATGGAATCGTAGAGGAGTCAGATGTGCTTGAATCTGGTGTCTGCCACTTGCTAGTTCTGTGCCATTTAAGAAAGTGACTTAATCTCACTGAGTCTCAGTTTTTTCATCTATAAATGGAGGATAATAACATCTACTCAAGGTGAGCTACATAATTCGGGGGTCACAGAGCTAAAAGAAAATGCCAAGCTCTTTGTTCAAAAAGCAAGAAAAAATGCAGTTAAAAGTATGGATATATAAAACTTTTTTCCTGTATAAATATTTTATAATTTATAAAACATAATGGTATATTCATTACAGGAACAGAAAAATTAAAAATTTAAATTATTAGCATGAATTTTACCATTCATGTTTACATTGCATATAATGCCAATAGATATTTACAATGCATAATTGTAAATGCAAATATAAGGGCATTTAACTTGTGTGTGGAATCATTGGCATTTCATAGCTCATACATGCGTATGTATTTCATTCCCAGCAGAAGAGTAGGGGGAAATATGAACAAAAATAATAACTTAAAAAAAATTCTTTATATGTGTATATTCTACCAACATACTCTTTACCTTCAGCTTACTGAGGAGGAAGGAAGGACTAGAATGAATTCAACAATGGGCTGCCTTATCTTTTCTTTTTTACTGTGTCATCATTCAGCATTATGGGTACTAGGAAATAGCACAACTAAAAAAAGAATATGATAGGGTTCTTGGTGGTTTGTGTTTCTTTGAATACCATTACTTTCTTCTTTTGATTTTCTTTTTTACTGATAATCTGTTTTATTTGAACGTTACCTTCTTGAGATGGAGTCAATGTTATTTTTTTTTAAAGATTTTATTTATTTATTCATGAGAGGCAGAGAGAGACAGAGGCAGAGACACAAGCAGAGGGAGAAGGAGGCTCCATGCAGGGAGCCTGATGCGGGACTCGATCCCGGGATTCCAGGATCACGCTCTGGGCCGAAGGCAGGAGCTAAACCACTGAGCTACCCAGGGATCCCGAGATTGAGTCAATGTTAATTGAATTTCTGGAATCTGAGGGTTGTAGATTTTCTTGGGGATATCAAAATATCCTAGAAGACTCAGTTCTAACATGTATAAAATCAGCTGAGACTTCTTCAACTTTGAGGTATTACAGAACATAAAAAGTAGATCATTGGTCTGTTAAAAAAGGATATAACTCAGAAACAGCCAAATGGAAGAGATGAATAAGGCAAGGTATGGGGAAAGGGTGTGGAGCTTCCATGCCCACTCCACATGTACCACTGTCCCCCCATCTCCATATGTTCACCAATACAGAAGCTCTAATTACATTATTTTTGTGTTCCAAGCAAGTTTGCATTCGGAAAGGTAAAGCATAGACCTCTGATCTGTTAGTGACTCTGCTTACTCAGCCATAGATGTGTTGTATGGAATATGAGCTTAGAGTTCTGCTGGACCCATTATGCATTGGATTTTAGTAGACACACAGTGAAATAAGCATGTTATGGGAGCCCTGAAGGCTATATGTGAACAGAAGAGCAAGTCACTGCTGACACATGCATGTATTTACTCTGTTTATATGCATCCTCCATTGTTCCATTGAACTTCACTTACAAAACACACACTCAAATATGAAATCGTTAAGAATTTCAAGATGGCAACAGGAGAGCTTCCAAACAAGTGCAAGGCCCTTCTGAGAACCGGGCTCTATGTGATTGCACTTGTCACGTGCCTATGAAGCTAGTTATTAACATCGTAAATTTCCTAGCAGAGTACATAGTAGGTGCCCAATAAATGTTCTTCCATTTTCTTATAGAAAACATTAGATTCCTTTAGAATAGACATGCATATGGGCAGGACTCAGAATCTTGATGTCTGAAGGGTGATGAAAACTACCCACATTTGACCTATGACTTTTTTTAAAAGAGCTCTGACGTGCCTTTGCAGGTTCTTGAGAAGCCAACTGAAATGCTGCGCTTGTGCCTGCCACGACAGTTGGCTTGGTCAGTACATGAAACAAGGGGATGGCTATTTTCTGTGATTTTTAGGGCCTTATAAATCTTCTTCTCCCCCTCTAATGTCTCTCCACTTTGTGTCCTATTTTAAAACTCTGTAGGCGAAACTACTGTGTAACTGAGCATAAAGTGGTTTTGTTCAAATCACTTAAGTATTTAGAAAGAGAAAAGGGCAAGCTTCCTATGGGAAGCATTTGGTCTTTGACACTCCCTTATTAGTGGTTAGAGGTACCTGGCGGGGCCTCAGCTAGAAACTAGTTATAAATCAAACCATCCTATTTGGGGAAAACATCTAAAAATACAAATAAATTGGGAAGATAACAGATTAATCAAATAACCTCAAAATTACTGTATTGTATTTTTCTGTGGGCCAGCCCCTTACCTAGGGGCTTTACAATTGTGATATCATTTATTTCTTGCTATAACCATTTTAGTTAGATTCTTCTTCTTCTGTTTCACAGATAAAAACCTAGCATATGGAAGGTAATATTGATCATAACTGGCTTGATTAAAATTGATTTATTAGACAGAGTATTATTCAGTTCTTGCTATAATAATTCTGAGTACCAAACCATCCCCAACGGTGAATGTTTTACACAAACATTTCTATATTTATATATTTTTGATTATGTGCTGTGGGTTGGATATGGTTCAGCCGGATTTGACTGGGATCAGTTGCATTTACATCTGCTATCTAAATTTTCTCATTCTTCTTGGCCCAGCAAGCTACCTGGAGGTGTTATTTCTACAAGCCAAACTCTACAAGCACATTTAAGATCTTTGCTCATGTCACTTCTACTAACATTCATTGGCCAAAGCAAAGCTAATATCAAAAGGGCAGGAAAGTATATTTATCCACAGTGGGAGGACAAAGTGACATGGCAGAGAGTGTGGATGTATAATCCTGTTAAAGGAGAGCACTTTAGGATAATAATCCAGCCAACTTCTAGTTGGGAGTAGGGTATCGAGAGAAGATGAATCAATGTGGGGAGAGGGAGAGAGATAAAGAGAGAAGGTGGAAAAAAAAAGAGAGAAGGTGAATTATGATACATGGTTCACAGTGTGACAGTTCTGGCACAGAGCAGCAAGAGGGGTTCAGACCAGATGGTGGGCATGCTAGAAAGGAAAGTAGCATCCTCTCTTCTCCTTTTTCTGAGTCCAAGCCAGATTGTCTACTTTGCAAATTTATGGTTGTCCTAGGAAATAAGGGGACCAATCAGAGAGAACAATGGCAGCATAAGACCTCAGGGTCCATTTTGTTTTTAAAATTTTATTTATTTTTTAAAAAGATTTTATTTATTTATTTGACAGAGCGAGAGAGAGAGAGAACACGAGCAGAGAGAGAGGGAGAAGCAGACTCCCCGCTGATCAGGGAGCCCTACATGGGGCACAATCCCAGGACCCCGGGATCATGATGTGAGCCAAAGGCAGACTTAACCTACTGAGCCATGTAGGTGCCCCCAGGGTCTATTTTGAACCACTGCATTATCACAACCCAGAGGAGTAGTAGGTTAGGATTTGTGTCATTGCTTCCATCAGATTTTGTGATGTTCATTAGAATTCTGAATCTCCTTCCTTGTACCACAAGTAATATTTTAAGTAGCTTCCCTAAAAAATCCCACTGTGCATAGCAATGGGAATGTTTCTTAATTTAAGGGCTATATTTTAGATCAGAGTCCAACCATTTGTTCCTTTAGGGTTTTGACAAGACTGTTTCTGGGAAAGAGCTACCATGTTATTGTCCTAGTTGCCATAGACAATATGAAGTTATAACACAATAGCGTTTGCAAACATCTTCTAGTTTGTAGCTTGGGGAAATGGTCTAACCTTTTCAGGGGAGGAGACGAAATTTGTAGAAGGGTCAGAGCCAGATGATAAAAGGATTGGGAAGCCATGGTAAGAAGTTTGGACTTTATGTAGGATTACTAAGGGAAGAAAAAAGAAGGAAGTGAAATACTAAGACTGATTTTTTTTTTTTTTAGAAGGATGGCTTTGATAACAGAAGGGGGAATGGGTTTGAGAGGAGACAATAGATGTGAGGAAGGGACACTGACTTGGAACTTACTGTGATGTTTTAGGCAAAAGACAGTAAGAGCAATCACATTCTCATTCTTAGGAGCACCCGTTTCGGATATCCTTTTGAGACCATCTGTTCTGAACATTCTCTAGTACTTTCAATTCTAAAACAACAAAATTCTAGAGGGCTTTAGTTGGAAGCACCATTTCATTTTCAGATTAATGCTATTTAAAAAAAATACTTCCTGAAATGCTTGACAAAAAGCAGGTGCTCACTGTTGAATTAAATAAAAATAATTGAGTTCTATAAGCACACTGCTTGCTTTCTCTCTCTTTTTGGTTGTTATTTATAGAAAAAAAATATACCTTGTAGTATATCCAAGAAGAAAGGAGTCTTATTAAGACTCAAGTCTGTAAGGGATATTTGCTTTTTGTTTATAAAGGTCATATACTACCCCTATGACAGAGAAGGGAGGAATAGTGTGCTGTGCCAAAAGCAGAGTGGCTATTAGCTGGTCCAGCACACAGAGAACCCCTATATGGAACCTTTAAATTCAGGCAAAAGCAATATATTCCACACCATACACAGGGAAGAGTGTGGCAGAGAGTGAGAATTTACCTTGCCTATTTAATACAACTTGTTCAAGGGTCTGGGGCCAACCCCTGAATGTAGCAGAAAGGTCTCCTCCTGGATCCTTTCCTCATTTTAAAAAGGCAGTCCTCCTTATACTTGGTAGTGCTAACCCAGCTCAGTGATCCAGCTTTGCCCTGAGACTCCTAGCTGGGTCCAATGTACAAATGCTGTGGTTACACTGGTTTAAGGTCTGCTGAAGGGTGTTCATTATCTATATGTAAAGATTGTAGAGTTCCCTCATAGACATAGTCTCCCATTTCAAAGTGTCTCCTGTTATATTAATACTTTCCTCCTTACTTTTTGTCCTTTAATCTGAGTAAAGGTCTCAGTCTGTGTCTCTTTCAACTAACTATCCCTGGATTTGACTGATTGATCTCATAGTGGATATTGTGGGGAAGTGAACTCTGTGCTCCAATTTGGGACTTTGGTGGGAATTGGGGAAGTTGTAGTTGTGCTCCTGCTTCATCATCTTGCATCAAGTTAGTTTTAGTGTCCTTTTCTAATCAAAGTAAGAACCCAATTTTATGGAGGCACCTGGGTGGCTCAGTGGTTGAGTGTCTGCCTTTGGCTCGGGTCATGGTTCTGGGGTCCTGGGGATCAAGTCCTGCATTGGGCTCTCAGCAGGGAGCCTGCTTCTCCCTCTGCCTATGTTTCTGCCTCTCTCTGTGTGTGTCTCTCATGAATAGATAGATACAATCTTAAAAAAAAAGAACCCAATCTGATGGAGTAGAGCCCTTTATATCAGCTCCACAAAGGTTAGAAGAGTATTATAAGGCATTACCTTGACAACTCTGCCCACGTCTTCAGCTGTGCTGTAGAAACTGAAAAAGGGATTCTAACTGATGAGCCTCCAAATGTCAGGTCATCATTCAATAACTTTACTGTTTTATCTAATCCTGTGGCAAGACTCAATCTCTCTGTGTGGCTTTTGGCCAAGCTCCCAGGCGCCCCTTCCTTCTTCACAATTATGTTGGTCTATCCCAATAGCTGTCTTATAAGCTGCTTGGTGGGACTGCACTCTTCTTGCCCTCTGTCACTTTTCCTAAAGCAGAGATCATTCAAAATGACATCAGGAAATGGAAAGTGAAGCCACTTGCTTCACTCTTCACGGAAGCTTTGTGTGTGATAAGAAAGTATTTCAAAGTATTAACCTATGCACCCCAGGGATCATCTCATCAAATTCACTTATGACTAAAGATCTTTCCCCTCCCCTGCTATAATCAGATTAGACATAGATCACCCAGAAACACAGGCTGTAACACTTTGCTATTAGGCTAAAGAAAGTTTATGGCTTATGAAGAAATGATTTGAAAGCATATTTGTGGAGTTTTTTTCTTCCCAGCATGTTATAGGTATGGAAAAGTAGGAGAGGGACAAGAACCATGCAGTTGAGTATATAAGAGGTGATGTTTCTGAGGCAAGACCAAATGCTTCCACAGTCCATTCCTTAGGATGTATTCAAAAGACTTATTGATGGTTCCAGTCATTTATGATAATTTTTGCTATTACTGGAGTCAAACCAAATGCCTTTGAAGAAAGATGTAGTTTTTCAACTGGTAGGGCCAAATCTTTTCAATGTGTCTTCCTCCATTTACCTCTGAGGTAAGGGTGATCATTTTGGGTTTGTACACTTCACTTCATGACTGCTGAGGATACAATTCAGGGGGGTAATAGTGTCAGGCTGTCAGTTGTACTGCCTTATGCTTGGGGACTCATCAACTTGATCATTCAAATTGTTTCCCCTTTCTTTCTGGATACAGCATAAATTGCCAGAGGTTGGGGTTGGCACAAAAGACTGTATCTAGGTTGCTATAGCCATCTGATATCAGATTCAGTCATATTTTTCTTCTTTACCCGTTTAAGGTTGTATACTTCTGACTTAATTTATCATTGTTCTTTTATTACAATGATAACATGCATGAGTCTGGGGATGACTATTATCATAACTCTATAACTCAGCTCTCCCAAGCTTTTGCTAGTGCAGCCAGTTTAAATAATGTATTACATTAACCTTACCCATGATGATACTCTTTTTTTGGAAAATATATAAATAAAAGAAACTGCCCTCATATTGAAAGAGGAAGCTACAGACATTCTTGAGATATAATAGTGACTGGAACCACAAACTCAGAGGAAATAAACTTAGTTATAAGATTGAGTGCCTCTCTTATCAGCCATTGATTTCTTTCACTTGTGTGGCTATCAGGCTTTTTAATAACATCTGAGTACGTGGCTAATTGTTCTATGGAGTTATTAGTTAGATCATTCCTATTGAATAGATCCCCAATGGCTTCAAAAGACTGTATCTTCTTAAAAATGTCTAAAGGGTTAAAACTTGTGTTAGAGATAATCACTCTTAAAAGTTTTTTGAGAGATAGTAATCCTAGTCATAGGAATTGAATCCAGTTGGTCTCAAAATTTGTCCCACACTTTGTAAATCATATAGCAGAATAAGCATTTAAATTGCTTACCCCAGTCTGCTGCAGACTGTGGGCCACCAGGGTCGGTGAAGGATCTCAAGATGGCTGGGCGAAAACTTACTCTAAAAACCATTGACTGGCCATTGCCAACTCCCTGAAATCCTGGAATGAGATGCTTACCTCCAGGTTGGCTACTCTTCCTGAGAAACCACCTGCTATCATCTGGGCTTACTACAAGGCCAATGTGGCAAAGGCTGGCTTGGTAGATGACTTGAGAAGAAGTTTAATGCCCTGACGGTTCCTGTGCCAGAGGATAAATACACTGTCCAGGTGGATGCTGAGGAAAAAGAATATGTGAAAAGCTGTGCTGAGTTTTTGTCCCTTTCAAAGGCCAGGATTGAAGAATATGAAAAAGAGCTGGAGAAGATGAAGAACACAATTCCATTTGATCAGATGACCATTGAGGACCTGAAGTCTTCCCAGAAACCAAATTAGACAAGAAGAAGTATCCCTATTGGCCTCACAAGCCAATTGAAAATTTATCAACTTGAGTTGAGGAGAAAGCCCTGGCCCTCATATTATAAACGTTGGACATTAAAAATAATGATATGTAAAAAAATAAATTGCTTACCCCAAATTACTACAGATTAAATAATAACTGCATTTTCTTTCAGCCAACCAGTGGGGAATCCATACTATTACTAATACTTTATTTTGTACCTGGACTAACCAGTGTGGGGAGTGATGAAATAATCTATAAGCAAAATTAAAAAGCAACCTGACCATCTAAACTTTAAAGAGTTGTTGAAACTTGTTTTCTTGGCCCATTCTGGGAAATCATAAGCCATGGTTTTAGAGTGCTTTTTTGTAGTGCTTTAGTTATTCTTGTTTTCTTTATAGTTATGTCATGTTTATTATCCAGAATTCCGAATGCTTCCACATACCAATCTCCTAACAGATGATCCAAAAACTAATGGAAGTAAAATCATGCTGAGAAATACACTGAAAATCTGGCCTCTGCAAATTAAACATCTTCCAAGAGAATCAACCACAATAGAGAAGATCTAGACAATATTGATGATCTTTCCTGAAGCTTTCGCTGAGTGTCAAAAGGGGATTGAGAGTTAAAAAAATAAAAAAGTCCCCATACTCCTAAAAAAAAAAAAAAAAAAAAAAAAAGGACGGACAATCCTATGCCATGGTTACAGTTAGAACTAGTTTTATATATGTTTACTTAATTAGTGGCAATGGTCACTATAGGGTAGTGGCTTCACTTCAGTCAACAACTAAGACTGACCATTCTAATCAACATAAAACATACTTTTAGGACTGATGTCAACTTACCTCTGTAATCAATAAACATTTCCTAAAAATGCTCTGAAAGCTAGAAGTTTTCTGTATGTGATCAGCATTGCTTTTCATTACCTTATTAAATAAGCATCAAATATATCACTATACTTGTGGTTTTAGATTTTAAGTAATCGTCTCAATCTTTGATAGGGGATACGAGACAAATACTGCTCATAGGATCAGTGAAAAATGATAGGATAAGGAAATCATATATGAAGTATTTACTCATGGCAATAACTTCAGACATTAGATACAGAGGTTGTTTTTTCCTTTCTTTAGGATCATTTCCTACTCAGGATCTCTGAGGACAGGAAATGTCTAGATAGGATGTAGACCTTGCCAGGTACAGTTCATATTACTTGGTTTTCTTGAGGTCTAGAGAAGGCTAAAGAAAGTATGTGGGGCTATAGACTGGTTTGCTACTTCTAAGGCTGTCCAATAGGAGGAAGAGATCCCATATATAGGGTGTAGACAACTAATTGGGAGCTAAGTTGGCAAACTTCAGACTTTCTCCTGACACTAAAAGATTGTAGAAGGACTGCCCAGCTGGATGTTCAATAACCATCAAACCTGCTATAAAATAGAACCAGCAGCTGGGTGCCACCAGCACCAGAAGCCAGATCAGTGGGGATGCTGGCATCTGGGGCCAGGAGAAGAGAGATGTGAAACAGTGTGCAACCTGTCTCTTATAAGCAGACTTTCCCCATCTTTAGTGACTTGCTGCCTGGATGAGCCATCGGTGGGTTTTCTGGAAGGTTAGAGTGAAAAGAATATAGGGGAAGAAACCTCAGAGGGAAAACTTTGAGGTGTGAATGGTGATTGAGATAGTACTGGAATTTCACTAAACAGAAGGACCAAATTTTAATCTAAAAGTAACTAAAAAGTATTGTATTTGACTGTGGTTATCAGAATGGAATAGGTTAAATGACCTATATTGGGTAGTCTGAGGGTTCAGAGACAAGAGAAGTATGTACAGTTGTAAAATAAGGAGAGTCTCATTTTTGGTGTTGTTATCTTGTTGATCACTCTTCAGTTCATACCTGCTACAATCAATGACTGGGGCTCACTGTCCCTTATCACCTGGCAGAGCCCTTTCTCAGTCTGTATTTACTCTGTTGGAAATCCCACCAATATTGCTTGAAGAGGCATACTATGGCAGGGTACAGATTCAGAATGTCAGTAGGATTGAGCTTGACGGTGTTCAGGGTGAGCTGAGACAGAAAGAATGAAAGGGGCAGCTGGTGACTCAGTTGGTTAAGTGTCTGACTCAGTTTTGGCTCAGGCCATGATCTCATGGGTCTCAGGCCATGATCTCATGAGGCCCTATGCATCGGCCTCCATGCTCAATGGGAAGTCTGCTTAAAGATTCTCTCCCTCTGCCTTTCCCCCCAACTTATGTACTCCATCTCTCTCTCTACAATAAATAAATGAAATCTTAAAGAAAAAAAAAGGATGAAAGGAGCTAGTCATGTGGAGAGTCATGTCAAATTTGGAAAGAATATCAAACAGAAGTTGTACTTGAATTTCTTCTTTTTCTCATGTTCCTTAACCAACCTCAAAAAATATATTTGGAATCTATCCATGCCTCTAGCATATGCAAAGGTCCTGATATGGAAACAAGTTTGATGAGCTATAGGAGGAATGACTGGAGGTTTCAGAACAAGGTGGAGAGTGGTAAAGACATAGATGGGGCTCAATCTTATTAAACATTGTAGAAAGTTTAAGGAGTTTAGATTTTATTCTAAGTGAAACAGGAAGCAACAGAAAGGTTTTAAGAAAAAAAATGGCTGGTTCAAAATTTGCTTTGGATTACTTTTGCTTCTGTATGTCTGGTGGATTGGAGTACGATAATGGTGGGAGGAAGAGCAGGCAGGAGGCAGTTGCAGTAATCTAGCTAAAAGGTAATGGTTACCTGGTATGTTGCTGGTAGAGAGGAACAAAAGTTATGTTTTTGGAGATGTATTGAAGAGCAGGAGAGAAAGGGGGAAATTCAAGGATTCTGGCTTTAGTAACTCAATAGGGTGCCATCCTATCGAGCTAACAGATGAGATTGGTGAGGAGTCCCATTTCGGACATGTTAAGTTTGAGATGCATATAAGACCTTCAAGTAAAGATTTCAAATAGTCTGTTTTTGTTTGAGTCTGGGGCTCACACACACACACAAAGGTCTGAGGTTGAGTTGTAAGTCTGGGAATCACTAGCACAGAAATAGCCTATAAATCTGTGAAAATTGATGAGGTCACTTAGAGAATGAAGATAGAGAAGAGTGCCTAGAAATAACCACTGGGTCACTTCAACATTTAGATGTAGAGGAGGAAGATCCAGGAAGTAGATGGAGGAGATGGAGGAGAAATGATCAGTGAGAAAACCTGGGGAGTGGAGTTGTGGAAATTAGGAGAAGAGAGGGCTTATTGTTGGGAACTAACACTGGAGGATCGAATAAGACAAGAATAGAGAAAGTCCACTGAATTTTGCAGCTCTTTTTCAGTATAAGTGTTTGGCTAATTTTTTGCTCTTTTAGTTTTTAAAACTATTTATTGATATGGTAACCAAATGAGAAGCAGTCTATTATGGTATCATTACCTAATCAAACAGAAAATTTCAGACACTTTTATTGTATAAGAGAAATTTTTATAAATGATTGCCCTTATATTGTTTAATAATTAATTCTTGGGAGCTAGTTACTATATAATTATAGGGTATTCCAAAGAAACTCTTAAATCCAGCAGTTTTTAAATGGTGGACATTTCTAGCCCTCATGGCTAGAGGAGTAATTTTAAAATATTGGATGATTTACAAAACCACAATGAGATATCACTTTACACCAGTGAAGATGACTAAAATTAGCACGACAGGAAACAACAAATATTGGTGAGGATGTGGAGAAAGGGGAACCCTTTTACACTGTTGGTGGGAATGCAAGCTGGTACAGTCACCCTGGAAAACAGTATGGAGGTTCCTCAAGAAGTTAAAAATAGAGCTACCCTATGATCCAGCAATTGCACTAATAGGTATTTACCCTAAAGACACAGATGTAGTGAAACGATGGACATCTGTACCCCAATGTTCATAGCAGCAATGTCTACAATGGTCAAACAGTGGGAAGAGCTGAGTTATCCTTTGACAGATAAATGGATAAAGAAGATGTAGTATATATACAGTGGCATATTACTCAGCCATCAGAAAGGATGAATACCTACCATTTACATTGATGTGGAGGGAACTGGAGAGTATTATGCTGAGTGAGATAAGTCAATCGGAGAAAGACAATTATCGTATCAAGTTTTACTCATATGTGGAATATAAGAAATGGTGAAAGGGATTATAGGGGAAGAAGGGGAAGCTGAATGGGGAAAAATTACAGAGGAAGACAAACCATTAGAGACTCTTAACTCTGGGAAACAAACTGAGAGTTGCTGAAGGGGAGGTAGGTGGGGGATGGGGTGATTGGGTGACAGGCATTAAGGAGGGCACATGATGTGATGAGCACTGGGTGTTATACTATATGTTGGTAAATTGAATTTAACTAAAAAAATTAAAATTAAAAATTAAAATAAAATCAAGGTATTACAAAACAAAAAAAAATAATAAAATGTTGGGTGATTTAGCATATACCTCACATTACACCAGTGGCCACCCTTGATTTTAAGTGTGACAGTCAGCCATCTTTATGGACTCAATCTGATAATAATAATAGAAACACATGAATGAAGGCTGAACTAACACAAGTATACATTAATAAAATAGCATTTATGTTGTACTAATACATTTTTGTAAGCAGTTTTGTTAAATTAAAATGAAAAGAAAGGCCTAAATTACATTTTGAAATCCATTTGGTGGTGAAAGAGAAATGGGTTAGAAGCAATTATCTGTCATTTCCTTTTTGAGGTATGGCTTGAAGATGTCTTAAAGCCACACAGTAGAAATTGTCTGGCAGTTCTGCCTCATAAGAAGGAGGCAATGAAGGTGACAGGTGGGGACTCTCTCTGGATGAGCTGGGGCCTGAAGTGGGTCTTATTAATGCCATATTAATAGGTCCTTGTAATAACACCCACTTGAAATGGCAGGAAGGCCAGTGCTCATAGGCCCAATACTTTTCTCTACTTAATGGACTCTTGAATTCCTGAGCCCTTTGGTTCTGAATTTGTTGGTTACTCTACTATGAAAGAGTAATGGTAGAAGCATATTCTCTTTTGTGTGTGGTTTCTTCAGATTATAAATAAACTTTCATTTCTCTTTTACTTTATTGTCAAGTAAGCTAAACATTAGCATGAAAAGCTCTTTCCTTCACTTTCGATGTTAGCTTCACTTGTGAATTTATAATTGTCTGCATTTAAACACTGTGCACAACACAAACTAACCTCAAGCTGCTGACAATTGATTACTTCAGACAGGTGGATTCAGTTTTGGTTTTCTTTCTGAGCATTGACCAGGATTCTGCTTCCTGGAACATATAAGCTCTCTTGGTTGCATCTCTTTTAATTTAAACTGAAGTCTTAAAGTGTCTAAAATGTATATAGACACATATATATACCTACATATTTTAATTATCTTTGTTTATGTGTTTCTGTGACTAGATTGGGGTAAATTATTTCAACTGCACTCAATTTAGTCTTTCATTTAGCCTGCTTTGTGAATGGAGGAATGCTTTATTTTTAAAAAGTTTGAGTATATTTGATACATAATGTTACATTAGTTTCAGGTGTACAACTTGGTGATTTGACAATTTTATACATTATGCTATGTTCACCACACCTGCAGCTACCATCTGTCCTGTTACATCCCTATTACAATATCATTGATTGTATTCTTTATGCTTTGCCTTTAATTCCCATTACTTACTCATTCCATAAGTGGAGGCCTGTATTTCCCTCTCTCCTTCATCCATTTTGCCCAGCTACTCACTCTTTTTCCCTCTGGAAACCATCAGTTTTCTGTATTTATAGTTCTGATTCTGCCTTTTGCTTATTCGCTTTTTAGATTCCATTTACAAGTGGAATCATATGATATTTATCTTTCTCAGACCAACAGACTCATGAGAAGCTGCTCAACATCACTAACGATCAGGGAAATACAAATCAAAACCACAAAGAGATATCACCTCACACACGCTAGAATGGTTAAAATAAAAAAAAAATAAGAGAAGCACTTAACATTATACCTCCAGATCCATTCATGTTGTTGCAAATGGCAAGATTTCATTCATTTTTTTTTAACCGCTAGGCTGAGTCACGTTCCATTATATATTATATATAATATATAATGGTCTTCTTTATCCATTCATCTATTGATGGACTCTTGGGTTGCTTCCATATCTTTGCTATTGTAAGTAATGCTGAAGTAAATATAGGGGTCCATATATCTTTTTGAATTCAGAAAAAGACAAGTAACAAATATTTCCCTCCTATGTGAATTTAAGAAACAAAACAAATGACCAAAGAGAAAAAAGAGAACCCCTCCCCCGACTCTTAAATACTGAGAACAAACTGGTGGTTACCAGAGGGGAGGTGGGGCAGGAAATGGGTAAAATAGATGAAGGAGATTAAGAGTACTTATTATGATGAGCACTGAGTAATGTGTAGAATTGTTGAATCACTATATTGTACGTCTGAACTTAACACTCTGTATTAACTATACTGAAATAAAAAAATAATAAAAGAAAAGACAAGAAACAACCAGTGTTGGTGAAGATGTGTGGTGAAGAAAAGGAACCCTCATGTAATATTGATGAGAATGTAAATTGGTATAGTCACTGTAGAATGCTTTTATAAGAGGTAGAAAGAGGAGTGATACATGTTTGGTATCTGATCTCATAGATAGGGCTTTGTATGCTTCAGAAAGGAGGAAAAATAATTTACAAATTGTGTTTTTATTATTAATCTGGAAACCTTAACTGTGAGATGAGAAATTTATACACATAGAGAATGTGTTAGTAATTCAATTTCCTGATTTGAAATATTTTATTGAAGAACTGAGTTATTGAAGAACTGAGTTTTATTGAAGAACTGAGTGGGGGGCAGAGCTGACCACTGCTTAGGTGCATGGCTGGCTTAGGCAATGGGTAGAGTATGGACATGCTTAGGGTGCCAGCAAAGAATCATCTGCTTCCAATGCCAGAAAGAGAATTCTGAACCTGAGCTTTGCAAGTAGAACATCTAAATGGAGGCCTTTTAAATTTTATTATGTATATACTTTTCATATTATTTTGAAAAATTGTATATGAAGTATTTAATCTCTTCAGTGTTCAGACTTCTAAAGAACCTAATCTGGCCCTTGATTGACAGATGGTAGTTCTCCATAGTGACATTTACTTGGAGGGATGGCCAGGGTATCTTACCTAAAAATATCTAATAAAGACTTTCGGATTCAGATATTGCCTTCCAAGTTCAATGTGTTTGCCAGCATTTTGGGGGGTGCATGTGTGCATGCATACGTGTGTGTGTGTGTGTGTGTGTAGTATGGGAGCAGGATGCAGTGGAGAGCTTCTGATTCTCATGAGAATAATAAACAGGGCAAAGGATGAATTATATTTCCCAGGTGGCTGTGACAGGATTACATTCTTAAGATCCTAGATTTAGTATTTAATACATATGGAGCATGTTCTTGGTACTTGGAGTATAAGTAAGTTGGATTAAGTAGATTCATTTAGAGAGTTAAGATGGCTTAAATGTATCTTTATGTATGTAATTACCAAAGCAATGTGCAGTTACTGTAGAAACCTTGTAAATCTGTAAAGGTATAAAGAAGAATATAAAAATTACTCATTATTCCACCACCCAGAGATAACTGCTATTAATTAATTTGTGTATGTGTGTATAATTAGAGTCATATTTGTAGCTATCTGTGTATCTAGAAGATGCTGTCAAGTGTTGCTTGGATTCCCCTCTTTATGACATACATTTTTATAATAATAGACTAAAAAAAGTTTTTTTGTGTGTTTTTACATTTGTGCTATAATTATATTTTAAGCCAAACTTTAAAATTTTTGTATTATAATTGTGTCTGATATGGTGCTAAATACGATTAGGACTTTAATAAGTTGTGAGGTATTTATGGATGAATTTTTTTCTAGTATAATCCTATTTTAGTTTTTAATGCCCCCAAATGTATTCATCATTATATGAACTTGCTTTTTACACAAATGTTTTTGAGGAGCTCATTTACTATCCAAATATCTATTTCTGCCATCTCTGGGTTCTCTCTGGTCAGAACACTCAGAACTGAGAGTTTTGTGTGACTAAATAGTCCTTTTGTCATTTTGTGATTTGATTTTTGGTAACTGGTCTAGTTCCAGGTGCATAACTTAAGAACCATTCATTTGTACAGTGAAATTTGTTTTGCCCCTTCATGATTGTGACCACTTGCAAATATAAATGACTTACTCATTGCATTCCTTATTAAGCTCCTTCTTATCTTATGCATGCAATTATAGGTGGAAAGATGTCAAATAGTTCCATAGTTGTAGTTCACTTGAACTATGGGTTAGAAGGGAAAACAGGACCATTTTAGGCCACTTTACCTAAAAAATTAAAATGAACAAAGTTCTGAGGAAAAAGAACAAAAGAACAATAATATGAGCATTTATGGTCTTTATGAAATTGAAAAGGAAAGACTGTCTTGGAAAACAGTCCAATTAAACTGTAAGACATGAGATAAGCTCTTCAGAGGTTGACAGTTATTGCAATTCTCAGGCAATTCAATTTTAGTTAAGAATAAATGGTGAACCTGTTAGTTTTGTCACATAAAATTTGAATATTCTACTATCTTTCTGGATGCATTTCAAGCCATAGTAAAACTTCTCAAGACATGAAATATAAAATTGGATTTTTAAATTCATGCTCTCTTGAGTGTGCATCTGTGTTCCAACAGTTTAGCTGATCTATATTAGAATATAATAACTTGAGTCAACAAGCCTGATGAATGCTGTGTAAGTGTAATCGGACAGCGATAAAGAGACATGACATCTGACTATTTTGTGAAGTAGATTTCTACTTTTTCCTTTTATAGTCTAGATAAAAGTGAACTAATGAGAATATATTTTAACAGACATCCACCTCTCAATGATTTCTTTCCCATTTACCAATTATAATTTTTATTTAATTCCTATGTATTTTCTTCCTTTAATTGACTAGTTTTCACTGTTCTGAATAACAAGGTTTTCGTACAGTTTCCCAGAACCACATGATGTATTTTAATGACTGAAATATAACAGAAGTAGAGCACAAACAGCAAGACCAGAAGTCCCTCCTGACCTCCTCTTTTCTTCTCAGGTTTCACAGGTTTCTCCCACTGCCCAGTGTGGGGAGAAAACTGTAGGTCCTCAGGCCTAGAACAAATTAACTTCAGGACAATGTGGGTGCTTCATGAAGACACAAGACAGCATAATAATCATGTAAGTTAAAAACATATATGGCAAAAATAAGAACATTCAGATTGTTTTAACTTTGAAACAAAACTGTTTTTGTTTTCCTTTTATTCAGTATACTAGATGGATGTGAAATAAATATTTTCCCTTGCCTCCTGGGAGAGTTTGATGATTAAACCCTCTCTGCTTGTGAGGACTGGAAAACTCGTTGTTTGGTGGCCAAATTGGGTGCTCATCATTTATTCAACAACTCTTTGAGTATCTATCATGTGTCAGGCATTATTCTAGGTACTAGTTTACATTTATGCAAATGAATAGAGAGATGTATGGAGAAACATGTAGCAAGAGCTATACAATTAGAAATACAAATGTCTGATTTCAAAAATGTGCTGTGGAGAAAATAAAGGAATGAAAGTTGAAGGAATGAGGGGTCCTGGAGAGGAAACTATTTTAGGTAATGATTTAGGCTCTGGGTTTAATCATTTAATGTCTTTGTTTGTTCAGACTGCTATTGACTGAGTGCCTTACACACAACAAACATTATTTTTCACAGTTCTGGATGCTGGGAAGTCTGAGATCATGGTGTCAGCAGGTTGTGTGTCTGGTGAGAGCCTGCTTCCTAGATGGTGGTCTTTTTGCAGCAACATCACATGGTAGAAGTGGCTAGGGAGCTCCTTAGAGTCTCTTTTTGAGAGCACAGTTCCATTCATGAGGACTACACTCTCATGACTTAATCATGTCCCAAACTCCCCATTTCCTGATACCATCACATTGGGCATTAGGTTTCAACCTAATTAGTTTTGAGAGGATATAAAAAAATCAGACCATAGCAGCCACCAAAATGTTTTTTATTAAAAATGAGGGAAGATAGGGTTTGAGGGAAGAGGCAGGGTGTCTTGGAGAAGCTGAAGGAAGTATGGGGACACTTGAGACTAAAAAGAAAATCTTTGGCCATTGCTTATAGAATGTACTGTTCTTGGCTATATTTCAAAGAGGTAACTAAAAATGCTTTAGTGGCTCAGTCAGTTAAGTGTCCAGCTCTTGATTTCAGTTCAGGTCATGATATATCAGGTTTGTGAGGTGGAGCCTCTTGTCAAGCTCCGCGCTGGGTGTAGAGCCAGGTTAAGATTCTCTCTCTCCCCCTCTCCCCCTCCCCCTATTCATGGACATGCTCACTCTCTTGCTCTCTCTCTCTTCCTCCCTCTCTCTCTCTCAATAAAAAAACCCAGAAGATGTAGCCAGACTACAGAGTATGGGGCAGGGGGTTGTATGTGTGAGCAGGGAGGCAACATCAAGTGCTGAATTTCCAGGGAGGCAACATCAAGTGCTGAATTTCCAGCCTCAGCAGACTTTCATGTCCCATTTGTGGCAAATGAAGCTGTAGGGTGCTGTTGGATTTGGAGTAGACCATGAAATCCAGCTCATGACCTATTTGAGGTCATGACCTCAAAAGGTATGACCTATTTGAGGAGATGACTAATGGCCAGAGAATGACCTATTTGAGAAGTCTTTCCCTGCATTGCTGTTCATTAAGACAATATGACCTTGGCTCAACCTTGGGAGGGTGTGGGGGAGCACCAATAATTTCTCTGAAGTTTTCTCCTGGCCAAAAATTATGTTGATATGTACTAAATAGAAGGTTTTTTTTTGTTGTTTGTTTATTTATTTATTTTAAAGATTTTATTTATTTATTAATGAGAGACAGAGAGAGAGAGAGAGCAACAGAGACACAGGCAGAGGGAGAAGCAGGCTCCACGCAGGGAGCCCGACAGGGTCTTCAGGATCAGATTCTGGGCTGAAGGCAGTGCCAAATGGCTGAGCCACCTGGACTGCCCTTTTTTTTTTTTTTTTTTGTTTTTTTAACATGTGAGTTTGTTGACTGAGATTTATATTGGCTATATTTAAATGACTTTCCCAAGCTGCATTTCACCCTCTTCCGCCCACTCTAGTCTCATCCTACTCAAATAGTAAGCACATTTATTTGCCTATTTCAACCTGAGCATTATCTGTACAATCTTGCTCTTAGAAGTTTACCAAAGATTTGATTTGACCTTTTATGGCAATATTTCAGCAGCTCAAGAAAAATTCACTGGGGTAAAAGTTAATTTTATTGCTCAACTTTATGACCTATTTTACATGTTAAAGTGCTACCTATCTTTAATAAAACCTAAATTTAAGTCTTAGTTTTTAAACAATTACTGTTTCCCTTAAAAAGACTATGGAGAGGGCAGCCCTGGTGGCTCAGCAGTTTAGCACTGCCTTTAGCCCAGGGCTTGATCCTGGGGGTCCAGGACTGAGTCCAGGTTCGAGTCCCGAATCAGGCTCCCTGCATGGAGCCTGCTTCTCCCTCTGCCTGTGTTTCTGCCTCTCTCTCTCTCTCTCTCTCTCTCGCTCTCTCTCTGTGTCTCTCATGAGTAAATAAATAAACTCTTAAAAAGAAAAAAAAGACTATGGAGAAATAGATTGATTTTGATGCCATTTTTTATTCTAGGAGGTCAAGTTCTATCTATTTTTTGGCAGCTTTGAAATTCGAGGAAAAAAAGTCTAAATGACAATTCTTATCCTTCCCTCAGAAAAATGGTTGTGAAGTTTCTATGCCAACCTTGATTATTTTACCAAAATGATTATGGGTTATGATTCATTGGATTATAGCATTAAAAATCTGACTAGAAATATTGTATAATAAAATAAGGTTGATATTTTACTGGCCTGTTGTGAAAACCTTTCTCTCTCTTCTTTCCTCACAATGAAATGATTAAGTGTTTCAGTTTGTCTGAAACAGGAATTGAAGTAGACTCAGATAATGCTGTGTCCTCTTCTTATTCTAATTCTTAATATGTAGACTCAGGAATGGGTAGAGTCAGATAATGAGGAATACCAAGAAAAATCTCTCCACCTTCTCTAACAATAGAAGTTCTACTTGCCTTAGATGCCAGGTAACTATAGCCTACTGTGTGAAACCTTTCCATCAAGCTATACTGATTACTTTATCTTTGGTGTTTTCTCAGTTGTGGTTTCACACTCCATAGTAGGGGATTGCCAAATGACTGCCCTTCCTCAACCTTTCCCAACGTTACAGAGAGACTGTAACTCAAAAGGATACAACCTGAGCTGGGACCTTTACCTGGGAGACAGGGTGCAGCTGTGTGGCTCTTTCTGCTTGGTCTCAACCCAGTTGAACAGAACCGTAGTGTTCTAAGCAAAAATGAGTTGCCCGTTGTTTCTTCGTGGCAGGCCAGAGCTTTGCTATTGGAGAAAGTTTTTTTTTTTTTTTTAATTGTACATAGAGATTTATCTCAAGGGAAAGCTAATGTTTGTTACTGAGAAGTGCTTATTTAATTGGTCCCCTAGTAATGGACTCAGCAGGCTTGTCACTATTGCAGGGGGGAAGCTGGAATTAGGATTGGGGGGACAATGGTTACTTTAGCTAAAGAACTGCAATAGAATGGGGGTAATATGACTGCTCACCACCTGATGGGAGGAAGAAATTGAGAATAGGCTTTTTATATGTAAAATAGGTAGTGGGTGGACAGGCATATCAGTCAGGGGGACAGAGGCACTCTGAGGGTTATGGGATAAGGGAGTTATTATAGGAATTAGACTGTATTCAGTTGAGGAGCTCCATTAGTGAAAATCTGGAGGGGAGTTATAGGATCAGAAAAGAAATGAACCACAGATTCATCTGAGAAGCTAAGCTTGCCTAGTTACCAAAGAGGGGCTGTGAAGGGGAAGGTCTATGGCAAGCTCTTGCCTCTTTTTTTTTTTTTTTTTTAGATTCTATTTATTTATTCATGAGAGACACAGAGAGAGGCAGAGACACAGGTGGAGGGAGAAGCAGGCTCCTAACAGGAAGCCCAGTGTGGGACTTGATCCTAGGACATGGGAGGGATCACACAGCAGAAGATAGACACACAGCAGATAGAAGATAGATAGATAGACACACAGCAGATAGAAGATCACACACAGCAGAAGATAGACGCTCAACTGCTGAGCCACCCAGGCATCCCAAGCTCTTGCCTCTTTGTGGCTATTGTCTCTGCTGGGTCACTAGCCAAGTATCCAGGGTGGGAGTAACAGGTGCTGTGATCAACATGATCAGCATTTGAGAAGAGTTGGACCTAGAACAGGGGATAGTGAGGATGAAATGGAACTGGCTGGTTACTTTTGCAAGTCTCCATCTCCCTGTCAACAATGATCTTCAGAGAATAATTAGTCACTGTTTTTCTTCTGCCCTTCAAATCTCATGCAGGTTCTTTTACCCAACTTACCTTAGAACCATACAGGGAAGGGGATCCTGAGAAATGTAGCTCTTTAATTTAGCAGTGCATCCCACCCCTCCCTCCCAGGAGGGCTATGGACTTTAGGGCAGTGGGCCTGATCAGAAGCAGAGGGAGCTAAGAGGTGATAATCTTCATTGTAAAGGATGAAAGCCACATCTTGAGATGCCTCACTTAAGTGGTGCATAGAAAAGTCTCAAAATGTTAATTTTGTCTATATTGCAGTGTATTTCTCTTCTGAACTTCCCTTCAGTGAAGAAGTTCGTAATTACATTACTATCTAAATGTTTTGGAGGCCAAAAAGACAAAGTGGCAAGGAAGCAAGAACTGTGTATTAGTTATTATGATTTTGATAGTGGCAGAAAACCCAATTAAGAGTAGCTTAAACAGGGATTTATTTTTTGCGTAGGGTAGGCAAAGGTGAAGTCGGTCCTGGGCTAGAATAAATGCTTAGTAAGGTCATATGGGACTCAGGTTCTTTAACTTTTTCTGCCTACCATTCTTAATATGTTGTTTTTTTGTGTTTGCACATGTTGTCTCATGGTCTCCAGATGTCTGCCTTAGTTCCAGACATTACTTTTGCTTTTAAAATAGGAAAAAGAAGGGCCCAAATCCTACTCTGTCATGGAGAAATCTCCCCAGAGCTCACTCTCAGACATCTCTTTCCATTCTATTGGCCAGAACTGTGTTACATGGATACCTCAAATTCTAAAGGAGGCTGGGAAAGAACTTAGCACAAGTGGAAAGGCATTACCCTGAATGTTTCCATTTGATCATGATTCAACTCTTGGACTGAAGAAGCATGATTTCTCTGATATCTCCCACAGCATGTTTTGGTATTCCTCACTTGGATCTCAGGAGGAAAGGGAACATCTACTTTAAGAGTAGACTATGATGGTGAGTCTCTGTTGGCTCTAAGTGGCAACAAGAGTCCAAAGAAGTACAACTCTGAAGGTCCTGGGGGAAAAATTCACCTGTTGGGAAGAAGATAGGACCATATATTCTGAATACCCTGACAATTAACAAATAGAATCCTTTAAATTAGAAATGCGGTAGTGTGCTTGGTGTCTGGGTTATATCTCTCTCACAAGACTTTTAAAGATATCATAATTGTCTGTTTTACATCTGATCCTTCCATGAGGAAGTGTACTCCTTTAGGATAGCAATCTTGCCTTATTTATCTGTGTCATAGCATCCAGCTTGGCATCTGCCCTAGAATGAATACTGACTGTTCATTGCAAGAATAAACTCTTCCAGAGAACCCTTGTATGACTCTTAGCAGTCTGTGGCTACACATTTGAATAAGTTGGGGAGAATTTTAAATTCCAATATCTGAGCTCTATTGACTCAAAATCTCTCTAGGTAAGACCCAGGCATCAGTATTTTTAAAAGCAGTATTTTTCAAAGCTTTTCAGGTGATTCCAGTAGGCAGCCAAAGTTGAGAGTCACTGCAATAGAACCTTTTCAGGTCTTTTTCTTTTTTAAAATACTCCTGGGAAAGTACGAAAACCACAGAAAAAATATCCAGTGGTGTTAGGTCTTAAACAAGGTCTGTGCTTGGGGTTCTTGAGGGGCTATTTCTTACTGGAATTCAAGCAGTAGTTAAGGTTTACAACCCTAACAAAGATAGTATGTTTCATTGAAAATATATTTTAACTGTGTCTATTAAAAATCTTCATAAATGAGAGACCTGGTTTAGGAATGAGATGAGATGATACCATCAAAACTGTAGTAGTGGTAATAATATTATGTAAATTAATTATCCCATTATTTTTCTCCATAGATCTTGGAGAATGACATGACCACAACCAAAGTGTAGATCATGATTTGTTTCCTCTCTCCTACCCTCTAATATGCTATTTCTTCATCCCATCCCCCAACTCCTGGTTGCTTTAGGCAGCACTAAATTTTCATGTTGTCATTATACAGAATTGCCAAAACTAAGGGCAAGAAAGGGTCTTTCTAGATGTAATAGATGAGAACAGATACTGTTCCTTTGGAGTAAGATCAACATTTTATGTATTGAATTTTTCCTCAACTCTAATCAGATTTGAATTATATCATCTGGTCTTGCGTGTAGTTGGTACACAATAGATATTAATTGAAAGGCAGTGTGACAAGGTGGAAACAGATAGGCCTGGCTTTGGGACTTGGTTCAACCACTTATTAGCTGTATTATTTAAGACTAATTACCTAATCTTTATAATATTTGGGTCCCTGATTTATCATATGTGAACCAAAGTGTCTTTCAGAGGTGGTGTGATTCTCCTCACCTTTAAAACATATTCCTGTATCTCCCACTAAACCACACCAAACTAAAATAAACTAAAATAATGATATACCTCCTTCTCCCCTTCATGGTCTCAGCTCAGGATTCTATAACAAAATACTATAGTCTGGGTGGCTTAAACAACATTTATTTCTCAGTTTTGGAAGCTGGGAAGTCCAAGATCATGGTGCAGACAGATTTGGCAAGTACCTTCCTCCTGATTTACAGAGGGCTGCCTTCCCACTATATCTTCTTTTGATGAAGAGAGGAAGCTCTGATGTCTCTTTTAAGGAAACTAATCCTATCATGGAGGCTCCACCTTTATGATCTCCCTCTATATTTAAGTACCTCCTGTTTACATCACTTTGGGCTGTTACAACAAGGTACCATAGGTGGCTTATAAACAAAAGAAATTTCTCAGTTCTTACAGTTCCAGAGGCTGGAAATCTGAAATCAGGGTGTATTAGTTTGCTAGGGCTACCATAAAAAATGCCATGACTGGCTGGCTTGAGCAATAGAAATTTATTTCTCACAATTCTAGAGGCCAGAAATGTAAGATCAAGGTGTCAGCAGGTTTTTTTTCTCTTTAGGACTCTCTCCTTAGTTTGCAGATGACCACTTTCTCACTGAATCCTCACATGGTCTCTTCTCTGTATGTGTGCATCCCTGGTGTCAATGTGTCCATATTTCTTCCTCTTACAAAGGATACGGGATCCCTGGGTGGCGCAGCGGTTTGGCGCCTGCCTTTGGCCCAGGGCGCGATCCTGGATACCTGGGATCGAATCCCACGTCGGGCTCCTGGTGCATGGAGCCTGCTTCTCCCTCTCCCTGTGTCTCTGCCTCTCTCTCTCTCTCTCTGTGTGACTATCATAAATAAATAAAAATTTTTACAAAAAAAAAAAAAAACAAAAACAACAACAACAAAAAAAACAAAGGATACTAGTCAGATTGGATTGGGGTCCATCTTAATGGTCTCATTTTAACTTACTCTTTAAGACCCTATCTCCAAATACAGTTCCTTTCTGAGATACTGGGAGTGGGGTTTCAACATAAGAATTTCCAGGGGGATTACAATTCAGTCCATAAAACAGCCTGTAAGCATGTGATTATTATTCTTTTCCCAGTGGCTTATCATCTCATTGAAGACAGTGTGTCTGTTGTGACCCACCATTGTTGTTATATAATTTGGCAGTACTATAGACAGTTCATTTATTGAATAAATGAACAATTATGAATTAGAAGAACCTAGCAGAATATGAGACATAGTAATTGTCCTATATGTGGTAGATGCTATTAGCAGTAATGATGATGGTTCAGATGACTCAGGGATCACTCAGTTTTGTTCTTATGATCTAGTTGCTCCTATTAGCATTTCTAATTAGTTTATCTGAGGTCCTGCTGCTGAATTAAATCTTAATCTTCAGGCTTTCTTGTGAGGGTTTAACCAAGTGCTACAAGGCAAAATGGTACTGGCACAGCTTCAGTAAATATAGAACGATGATGATGGATTTCCTGTGACTAATCTAACTTATTTGTAGGAAATTCTCTTAAAGCTTGTTTTTTTTTTAATTTTTATTTATTTATGATAGTCACAGAGAGAGAGAGAGAGAGAGAGAGGAGAGAGGCAGAGACACAGGCGGAGGAAGAAGCAGGCTCCATGCACCGGGAGCCCGACGTGGGATTCGATCCCGGGTCTCCAGGATCGCTCCCTTGGCTAAGGGCAGGTGCTAAACCCCTGTGCCACCCAGGGATCCCTTAAAGCTTGTTTTATGATTGATGTGCAAACCCTTTCCTGAGATACTAATTTTCCAACTCCTTTTTGTTATAGAAAAATATAAATGAAACAGAAAAACTGTTGATTGGTTATGTTTTATTTAACACAACAGTTTCAGTTCTTTGATCTTTACTATAAAATTGTGTAAAATGGATTCATAAATTAATATGTAATATTCAAGGCCCATTAATGTATTTTATGCCTACTGTATTTTTTTTTTTTTAAATTTTTTTTTTTTTATTTATTTATGATAGTCACACAGAGAGAGAGAGAGGCAGAGACACAGGCAGAGGGAGAAGCAGGCTCCATGCACCGGGAGACTGACGTGGGATTCGATCCTGGGTCTCCAGGATCGCGCCCTGGGCCAAAGGCAGGCGCTAAACCGCTGCGCCACCCAGGGATCCCCCTACTGTATTTTTTTATAAAGATTTTATTTATTTATTCATGAGAGACAGAGAGAGAGAGAGACAGAAACACAGGCAGAGGGAGAAGCAGGCTCTATGCAGGGAGCCCGACGGGGAACTTGATCCTGGGTCTCCAGGATCCTGCCCTGGGCTGAAGGCGGCGCTAAACCGCTGAGCCACCCAGGGTACCCATGCCTACCTATATTATGTTGGATTACTTTGCATTACTTTGCTCTACTTTTAATATTATTTGAAAGTAAAACGAACGTACATTAATATTTTTCTTAAATATATTTTTCTCTTTCAGATTTTTAAGGTAAGCACATTGATTAAAATGAAAAATAAAAGTGGATGTATAAAAGTGGATGTGATGGATAATGTGGATTTAAGTTTTTCAAAAAACTTCTTATGCAACCTAAAGAACAGATGTAGCCAACATAAAGAGCCTATGCCCAAATCTATCTAGGATTTAACTCATTTTCCCTAAAATAATAGGAAAACATATTGAGCCAAGACCATAGGCTTTTTTATTTGCTGTTCCAAAACCTGTCATTTATCTTTCTGATCACTAGATGTCAGTGTTGTTTCATTGCAAACACAGAAGTTGGGGCGACCCAGGAGCCCAAGAGGATTTTGTCTGACTGCTAATCAACACTCTGCACCCTTACTGGCTTCTAAGGGTCATGAAAGTTCTTTGAGCATCACAGAAACGAAAAAGACCTTATGTCCTCACAGTCTGCACAGAATGTACATTCTTTTATTAGGCAGATGAATGATGAAGGGCAACAAGTTTCAAAGAGCCAAAGGCAATTTTTGCTTAATAATAACAACTACCAACAGATATTGAATGCTTATTATGTGCTAAGCATGGTGTTAAGCATTTTATACAGATTCTTTATTCAATGCTTGCTTAGAGCAAGCAATTACAGGAAAAATGTTACTTTCATTATGCTCAAATTTCACATGTGAAGAAACTGAGGCACAGTAAGGTTAAATAATTTGCTCAGGACCACAGAAGCAGTAAATATCAGAAGAACACTTCAAACACATGGAGGCCAATTGCTGAACTGAATTTTGCCTTAATGACTGTATTACGTGGACTCCCCTTTAAGTTAATCACAGCCATATGGAATCTTTGTTAAAAACAAAGAATACAGAATAGATATTTTGAAAGAAACTAATTTAGGAATTATTGTTAAGTATAAATTGTATATTGTGACTTAGTATAGAAGCCCTGAAATCTGAAATCCTTATTTCTAAGTATTTTAGAAAACATAAGCAATTTTTTTTCCCTCTTTGAATGCCACACAATCACAAAGGGATGATGTTTATTGAATGACCCCTTGAGGAAGGTGTGTGATGTTAGACATACTTGCATAGACATTTGTTCTTTCTTGGTGGCATCTCTGGGTCATAAGGCAGTGATGATGGAGCATTGCATGATATATGAGCTCTAATTGATAGCTTTTTGGTAACTGGAGACTAGAATCATGAAAGCCTTTTGAATGAACCACAGGAAAATTCTAGGTGACTATGATTTTTACTAATCTAGCTGGTAGCACAGTCAATTATGTAAAACATGGAACATTTAAAAATGAGCCTTCTAGAAGGCAATTAGGCAATATATTTCAAAACATTAAAACCTACATATAATTTAATGTAACAATTCCCTTCTAGGGAATAGTTATCAAAGTATTGTTTATAATAATATAAATTATTATTTATATAATATATATAATAATAATAAATGAAATAACCTGTAATCTCAAATAGAGATTAAATACAATTTAGTTACTAAAATAATTTGTAGGATATTTAATGATATCCAAAATGTTTACAGTATATTATTAAGTTTGCAAGACTATATTCTGTGGGATCCCAATTTGACAAAAACTAAAAATATATTTTTAAAAAAGATTTTATTTATTTCTTAAAGAGAGAGAACAAGTGAGAGAGTACAAGTGAGAGAGAGCATGAAGTGGGGGGAAGGGCATGCAGGGAGGGGCAGAGGGAGAGCGTGAAGCGGGCTCATCAGGGAGCCTGACTTGGGGCTTGACCTCAGTACTCTGGGATCATGACCTGAGCCAAAGGCAGACGCTTAGCTGACTGAGCAACCCAGGCACCCCTGAATTTTGTTTTTTAACTATATACAGACATGCAAAGAAGATTGAAGTACACAAAAATATGTTAGTAGTTATTTTTTTTTGGGTGATAATGGATGACTCTTATTTTCTTTTCCTTTTTTTAAAAATACATAATGTGTTACTTATGACTTAGAAAAAAACTTCGCAAGCTATTTATATTTTTGAAAAATTACACAATCTTTTTAAAGATTAGTTTCAAAGCTTAGGTTTGTTGTGTAGAAAAGCTGATTATTGCCCTTTGTTTTCTAATATTGTCAGTTTTGTTAATTCATGGTGTGTGTGTGTGTGTGTGTGTGTGTGTGTGTGTGTGTAGGAAGACAAGAGGTAACTCAAAAGAGTTCTTCAATTTTATCTAACTCCAAAGGAAGGGTTGGAGGAAATAAAAACAATCCTGGGTACTCTTTTATACAACTTGAGGATGATCAGTGAGGCTTTAGTCAAGTGTTTCTCAGACAAGTTCCAATTTAGTGTTTCTAAAAAGGGCCATTGAGCTTTGTGTAGGCCAACATAGCTGAAGCCTGTCATTTGTGGTTGATATGAGCCTATCCCATTTAGTTCATATTTAGTCTGTCTTCTTAACGTGAAAGCAAAGTGGTGTATGAGATACTCTAAAATCTGTTGCTGCTTTTAATTCTGCTTCTTTACCATCATTTGTTGTTTCTTCTTTTAATGTGAGATTCCACAGTACAGGGATTCGGGCTTATTTCATGAATGTTGAGCATTATTGAAATCACATAATCCTTTTTTTTTGAAATTACATAATTCTAATTAGACAGTGAATGCTCAATTAAATAATTCCGAGATGGTCTCATACTTTTCTTTTGGGGATTTTACTGAGCAATTTCTTCACAAGCATATTCACCTGCCTTTAAAATAGCTTTCAAGTTTTATGAAGTGAAGGCTTTTACCATCAAATTATTCTTTTAAATTGGAATGGTATCAATCAATATGTGTTTTTAACATACTGAATTTTATGAAACATCCATACTGAGTGTCAGGACTTTAGATAGACATCCTTTCATTGTTCACAGCTTGAACATGAGCAGAGGATGGACAGAACTATGACTTAATAAGTGGTAAATCTTGTAGTAGACCTTTGACCTTCTGGTCTCAACATTACAATGGCTGTTGGTAACAGCTGTAGCTAAATTGATTATTGTCCTGAGGTTTGGAACTCTAGCTCTAAACTCGTATTGAGTTGAAAACTTTAAATACCTTGTTCCCAGGAAAGTTTTTTTTTTTTTTTTTTTCTGTTTATAGATAACATAATAATTCTTTTTTCCCTTGAGTGTTTGCTCTGTGTTTCCTTCCTGGGCAAGGTTACTGGACCTTGTACTGTATATGTATGAGACTTCAGCCATTGCATTGTTTTGGCCCACACTACCCTAATTAGAAATTACAAAAGGTGATGCAAATTTTGGCTAGAAATCAAGATTCAAAAAATTTTAATCTAGAGAAAAATCTGAAGTTTGTGATGCAGCACACTGTATAGCTAGTATTGAACCTGGTTAAATCTAATCACACTGAGTCATGGCTGTAGTGTATACTACAGCACTGCTCAAACTAGTCTTGGCTTTCATTTTCTTCCATTAAAATACCACCCAAAACAATGAAATGCATTTGAGATAGCTATTTTGATGGAAAATGGCACCTTTAGCTGCATCTCTTAGTATAGGGTTATAAGATTTAGTAATGGAAGCAATTGTTTCTTTTTCTCTCTATCTTTTTTTTTTTACTTAGTTTGTTCATGCTTGGAAACACAGCCTGCAAATGAAAAAGCTGTGGTGAAATAACCTATTCTATACAGGTTTCCCTATGTCATTTAGAAAAGAAGTACATGTTATTAAGAAAAAGTTGATTTTTTTAATAGTCCGTTAGAGTTTCAGCTTTTTGCTAGGTACTGAAGTGTTTAGGGTGGGAAAAAAAGGACATGATGCTTATCTAAAAAATACAATTTTGAGTTTTATTTTATGTTGTATAAAGTATAAGAATGGGGCCCAAGGGGTTCTGATGCCAAGCATGTAAAATTTAAAAAAGTAAAGTAACAAAAATTACGGATTATATTTTAATCACAAATACAGATGATACATAAGTGACAATCTGATTTTTAAAACTAATTTATTTTAACAAGCCTAAATTTTCTTTGACAAGACATTTTACATAGCCTATGCACCAGACACTGTTCTAAGTATTTTGGCACTTGATGAGAGTTCACTTACTTAAACCTTATAACACTATGAATATTGGTACTAAAATTATCATCAGCACTCCTATTTTCCAATGGGTATTTGCTTATGTTGTAACAGCAAGCAGTTAACAGACCTAGGGTTCAAGCCCAGAGGCTGACTCAAGAGTACAGGCTATACCGTGGATCTTGGTGACTGTTGTCAGATCCCCTAGTTGGAGGAGGAGGAGACTGAATTGTGTCCCTTACCTCACTAGACTTGACTGAGGGTTGCAACACAGGTTAAGTGCATTCCCAAGCCTAATGGCTACTGTGATCACAAACCCTCCCCAAAAGTTTCTTTTGGGTTAATTCAACAAAATAACTACTTTGCACTTGGGGAAAGGAGAAGGGGAGTTTTCTTTAAAATGTATGGAGAGGTGGAAGTTAAAGAAGTGAACTGGAGAGGTGATAATCTTTCATCTTCAGAGGCAAGAAAGTATCTGAACAGGGGAGGAGAGATGATGGATAGGTAGGAGAAGGAAGATGGATCTGGATGCGTTAGATTGATAGGGAGTGACTGACTGACAGAACTATCTTTATCATCTGTAAATGCAACTTCAGTTCCCTTTCAAAGACTCTAAGCCATCTATGCACTCTTTCCCACCCAAATCCTATACAGTGGCACACTCCTTATTTAGCCATCTATTTTTGAATGTGAGTCTTGAGAAATTTTGCAGAAACATTTATAATTGGGTACCTCCTGGGTTGGTAATTTGCCAAAAGTAATCAGTAACCAGATTCCTTTAAGGCAAGGATTAATGGAAGTTAAGAGAATTTCTTTAAGTCCTTAGATTGCTGTTTCAGTCTCTTAGCTGAGAAGAGCAAAATTGTATAGGCAAACTGCAGTCTTAGAAATCAAGTTACTGACAACCAATACTTTCTCATTCTAATGTCTTTTTATAAAAATAAAAGTTTTTAAAAATTTTTATTTTTAAAAGGTTTTATTTATTTATTCATAAGAGACACAGAAAGAGAGGCAGAGACACAGGCAGAGGGAAAAGCAGGCTCCCTGTGGGGAGCCCGATGTGGGACTCAATCCCAGCACCCTAGGATCATGACCTGAGCCAAAGGCAGATATGTTCAACCACTGAGCCACCTAGGCACCCCCCAAAAATATTTTATTTATTCAGGTGAAAGAGAGAGAAAGAGAGAGAGAGAGAGAGAGAGAACAAGCAGAGGGAGGAACAGAGAGAGAAGCAAGCTCCTGCAGAGCAGGGAGCCTGACAACATGAGGTCCATCCTAAGACCCTGGGATCATGACCTAAGCCAAAGGCAAACAACAAACTGAGCCACCCAGGCTCCCCAAAATAAAAGTTTTTGAAAGTAAATTCTTGAAATCATTCTCATCCTCATCCTCATCAAGATGTTTAGAAACCAAATTTCCAGGATAAAGATGCTTATACTATTTTAGAAAAGGGAAATTCTGGCTCCAGAGATGTTTCTAAATTAAAGCCAGGACCTAGAAACATTGTCAAGTAAGAATTTTGAAGGATTGTAATTTCAAGATTTTTCATTTTGTACATTCAAAATTCTTTTTTTTCTGCATTGAAGAGTCAGTAATAGTGCATTTAGAATCTGCTATTTTTGTTTTTCTTTGAATTATCAGTATGCGGTAAATAAACCTCAGAACACTATTTCTCTTTTTCCCTTGACTTAAAATTTTGGCTTTTGGTGAAATAGACACTGCTGTGTTGACCCTGGGCTTTTTAAAGCTCTGTTATATAAACGATAAATGGTTTCTTAACATGCCCCTCACATCTCAAATATCTTTGTCCAACAAGGACTCCAGAATAACAAAATGTGCATCCGAGGCTTTGACATACACACAAAGAAAATAAAAAGAGGAGAGGGGAATTCACCTCTTTATTAGGGTGGCTTAAGCAAGGGAGAAGAAGAAGAGGCAAAAGGATGAGTGACCTTATTAGTCTTCTGTAAAGGAATTGGGGTGCTTCCTTTTCTGATCTCTTAAGAATTCCATTGTACAAGTTGGTGAATGAAAACATAGTCAAATATGAAATAGCTTTTAAGGAATTCTTTTCTTGAAAGTGCCCTTTATCCTCTTAGTTCTTATTTCAGACAATACGTTTCTTATGAGTATTTCCTTTTGATTCTATAAGAGAAAAAGGAAACAAATTTCCCTCTGTTGAGGGATCACCAAGTGGCAGAGGTAAGGAGAGAAGGGGTCAACCAGGAAAGGATGGGGAACAAATGTATAGAGGGAGAGCAATTAGTGCACTGTATTCATCCTGGAAAATGTTTTGCTTCAGGTCCCAGTGGGATCAATTTTAGAGCTATAGTTTCTAGTCTGTGTGTAGGAGAGATGCATAAAATAACTTGCCTGAACACTTGCTCATGACGGAGTTTCAGGTCTTCTCTGGTTCTGATTCTGCATATAAAATAAGAGCTTAGTCTTTATTGAAATCCTGCTTCCGTATATCCCAGTGGCCTAGTGGGCTACAGAGGAAAACAGAATTCCAAAAGACCGTAGCTTTGAAAATATATCTTTGTACAAGAGACCCTTGACACACCAGTCTTGATCTTGCAGATTCTATTTGTGAGAATCTTGGCAAAATTGATTAGTTACTTGCATAAGGTCTGGGGCTATAACCTTGAGCTCATGTGGAGTTGAAAACTTTTAATCCCTAGTTTCCAGATGTCCTTTTTAGCATCAACAGCAGCAATAAAAAAAAAAAAAAATCAGGAACTGTAATATGTAGTATACCCAGAAAAAAAAAGAAATCTCAGGAAAACATGCTGTTCATTTGGCTTAAACCATTGGCATCCCCTCTTCCCCACCTCTAAATCCAGATTATGGTCAGATAAAACTAATCCAGTTAGGGCCTGGAATGATTTCTTTGTTCTGGATTGTAATGAGAACACAAAAGGATATGTTGTGAATTATAAAAACAATAATGTGAGAAAAAGATACTTTTTATTAGGAATGTATACATCTATATACAAACCTTATTTTTAAAAAAATATTTTGTTTATTTATTCATGAGAGACACAGGGAAAGAGGCAGAGACATAGGCAGAGGGAGAAGCAGGCTCCCTGTGGGGAGCCTGATGCGGGACTTAATCCCAGGATCCTGGGATCATGACCTGAGTCAAAGGTGGATGCTCAACCACTGAGCCACCCAGGTGCCCCTATATAGAAATCTTAAGCTCCGTGAGTAGTGAGTAGAGTTTTCATGGTATAGTGTTCATTGTTAAATCCTTAATTCCTAGTATGGTACCTAACACTAGAGTCACAATACATTTCTGTAAAATAAATGAAAGAAATAGTGAATTCTGACACCAATTTCTGTGAAGATACTTATGATAATCTTTTCTGAACACTAAGCATAGTTCTTTTGGATTTCCATTTCCTTTCTTTCCTTCCTTCTCAGCTCTCTTCAAGTCTTTTCTCTCTCAGAAACACCTTTCCTCCCTTCTTTTTTCCTTAACTTTCTCTTTTTGTTCATCCCAGGGATATACTCCTACATTTCTCATACCATCCATTCTTGATTGTCAATTTTTTGGTTTTGGACCCTAATCAGAATCACAGAAATCTCATAGTCTTTGCCTAGTATTTACTCAAAGAATAGTCTTTATCAATCGATTACTCCTAACATGTTCTTCAAAATGCTGGTGTGTCTCACTTGATTAGTTTACTCCTGGTGGGTCTTCATTATGCAGTTCTTTGATAGCTTCTCTGTAGCACCATCAAGAATCTTCACACTTGAGGTAGCAACTCACATGAATTAATTACACTTTAATTATGATATTTTCAAAATCATGTATGTTACACATTTATTGAGCACTTACTGTATATAGAGGACTTCAGGGGTTACAATGAAGAATGAATTATAATCCCTAGTCTCACCCATCAATTTTAGAGGCCAGAAAATATATAAATATATGATGATAAATAAAAGATTCAAATAACATGAGAAAACAATAAGCTATCAATATTTTCTGGTTCAGATACCAAGATTTTTCATATTTTAAAAGACATTTTGAATCCCCTACAATTCAGTGTACTATTGCCTTTAAGAAGGGCTAAAACAGGGATACCTGGGTGGCTCAGCAGTTGAGTATCTGCCTTTGGCTCAGGGTGTGATCCTGGAGTACCAGGATCGAGTCCCACATTGGGCTCCTTGCATGGAGCCTGCTTCTCCTCTCTCTGCCTGTGTCTCTGCTTCTTTCTCTCTTGTGTCTCTCATGAATACATAAATAAAATCTTAAAAAAAAAAAAAGAAGGGCTGAAACAAGAAAAGACATAATTTTAGTCAAGGTAATGTGGTATTAGAAGTTGGTAAATTGATTTTATTTCTCCAACTCTGTCAAAAGACTGTTTTTAGAGTAAGTTATTTTATATTTTGCTTTTTTTTCACTTTTTAAATTAGAATTTCTGAATTGTGGATTGGAAATAACTTTCTGTTGCTGCCAACCTGATGATGGACTATGTTTCTGAGTCCCATGTCTTCCTTTGTTGTTTTCTAAAAATAAATCTTCAGTAGCTGCTTAAGAAAGAATATGTGAAAAACAATTTTTATGCTTTTTTTGCATGTCTGAAAATATACTTATTTCATCCTCATATTTGATTAATAGTTTTGTTTGGTATCACATTGTGAATTAAAACTGTATCTTCCTCAGAATATTGAAAAGATTGATTGATTCCTTATATTCTCTACTCTAGCATTGCTCTAGGGACTTGCTTTTCTGTTGCTTGTATATATACATATATGCACACATACATTTTATATGTTTTTCTTTCTGGATTCTTTTGTGATCTTTCTCATTAGTGTTCTGAATTTCACAGTGATGGGTCTTGTAGTGTGTGGGTGGATAGTTGAATGTGTGTTCTACATAACGTTGGGCCCTTAGTCTGCCTTTTTAATCTGATATATATCCTTCAGTTCTGAGAATTTGTCTCGAGTTATTTATTTTATTATTTCATTTCTTCTGTATTCTCTTTTTGCTTTTTGTGGAGTTACTATTAGATAATAAACATCCTGAAAGAATCCTCTAATTCTTTTACCTTTTTCTGCTTATTTTCCAATTCTTTATGTTTTTGTTCTTTCTAGGAGAGTTCTTTAACATTATCTTTCTTTTTTTTTTAATTTATTTTTTATTGGTGTTCAATTTACTAACATACAGAATAACCCCCAGTGCCCGTCACCCATTCACTCCCACCCCCCGCCCTCCTCCCCTTCTACCACCCCTAGTTCGTTTCCCAGAGTTAGCAGTCTTTACGTTCTGTCTCCCTTTCTGATATTTCCCACACATTTCTTCTCCCTTCCCTTATATTCCCTTTCACTATTATTTATATTCCCCAAATGAATGAGAACATATAATGTTTGTCCTTCTCCGACTGACTTACTTCACTCAGCATAATACCCTCCAGTTCCATCCACGTTGAAGCAAATGGTGGGTATTTGTCATTTCTAATAGCTGAGTAATATTCCATTGTATACATAAACCACATCTTCTCTATCCATTCATCTTTCGTTGGATACCGAGGCTCCTTCCACAGTTTGGCTATCGTGGCCATTGCTGCTAGAAACATTGGGGTGCAGGTGTCCCGGCGTTTCATTGCATTTGTATCTTTGGGGTAAATCCCCAACAGTGCAATTGCTGGGTCGTAGGGCAGGTCTATTTTTAACTCTTTGAGGAACCTCCACACAGTTTTCCAGAGTGGCTGCACCAGTTCACATTCCCACCAACAATGTAAGAGGGTTCCCTTTTCTCCGCATCCTCTCCAACATTTGTGGTTTCCTGCCTTGTTAATTTGCCCCATTCTCACTGGTGTGAGGTGGTATCTCATTGTGGTTTTGATTTGTATTTCCCTGATGGCAAGTGATGCAGAGCATTTTCTCATGTGCATGTTGGCCATGTCTATGTCTTCCTCTGTGAGATTTCTGTTCATGTCTTTTGCCCATTTTATGATTGGATTGTTTGTTTCTTTGGTGTTGAGTTTAATAAGTTCTTTATAGATCTTGGAAACTAGCCCTTTATCTGATATGTCATTTGCAAATATCTTCTCCCATTCTGTAGGTTGTCTTTTAGTTTTGTTGGCTGTATCCTTTGCTGTGCAAAAGCTTCTTATCTTGATGAAGTCCCAATAGTTCATTTTTGCTTTTGTTTCTTTTGCCTTCGTGGATGTATCTTACAAGAAGTTACTGTGGCCAAGTTCAAAAAGGGTGTTGCCTGTGTTCTTCTCTAGGATTTTGATGGAATCTTGTCTCACATTTAGATCTTTCATCCATTTTGAGTTTATCTTTGTGTATGGTGAAAGAGAGTGGTCTAGTTTCATTCTTCTGCATGTGGATGTCCAATTTTCCCAGCAGCATTTATTGAAGAGACTGTCTTTCTTCCAATGGATAGTCTTTCCTCCTTTATCGAATATTAGTTGACCTAACATTATCTTTCAAACTATTTAAAACATTCAAATTTATACCATCATATTTTAATTTCTATGGGCCCTTACTTTTCTCTAATTTTATCTTTTGTAAAAAAGAATGCCATTTTAAAAATGCTATCTTGGGGTACTTGGGTGGTTCAGTCCATTAAGCAACTGACTCTTGATTTCAGCTCAGGCTGTGATCTCAGGGTCCTGGGATTGAGCCTGCTTCAGGCTCTGTGCTCAGCAGGGAGTCCACTTGAGGATTCTTTCTTTCTTCTTCCTCTACCTCTCATTCTGGCCCTTCTCCCCCACTTGTGCTCTCTCCCTCTCTCCTTCTCTCTCTAAAATGAATAAATAAATCTTTAAAAAAAGTGCTGTTGGGGCACCTGGGTGGCTCAGTGGTTGAGCATATATGCCTTTGGCTCAGATTGTGATCCCAAGATTCTGGGATGGAGTACCACACTGAGTTCCCCTCAGGGAACTGTCTGTCTCTCCCTCTGCCTATGTCTGCCTCTCTCTGTTCTCTCATGAATAAATAAATAAAATATATTTTTAAAAAGAAGTGCTGTGTTTTCTTACCTCATTCAAGATATTATTTATAGAGTATTATCTGTTTTGTATCCTTTATTTCTGTATTTCTTCCAGGCTACTGTTTTCTGTCTGTTGGTTTTCTTCTTTCATGTTGGAAACTTTTCTTAACCTTTGGATGATTCTTACATGTCCATCGATATATATGAGCAGGGCACTTGAAAGGCTGATTGGAAGCTTTCTGTATGTGAAGCCAGGGTTTTAGCCACCTGTGGGAAGTGAGCTGGATTTTTAGCTTGGGTTGGAGAGGGGATATAGCTCTAAAATGTCAGCATGTATAGGTCCTTTCTCTGGATCTGTTCAATTTTTGTTAGAGAAAAGTTCAATTTCTATCAGGGGCCATATGCCTCTCCGTGAGCATTCTGGGAACAGCTTGAAATAAAAGGTTAGGTGATCCCTGCATTTAGGATGTGGACTTTTTGTTTCTAGCACTTTGCCTCACTTACCTTCACTCCCAGAGTCTGACTTCTCTCAGGTTTTTTTCTGTGAAGAATTAACCTCTGGTCTCCGCTAGTGAGCAGGATGTGGGTTAGTGGTGGGTGGGTAGGATTAGAAATATGTCTGCTTGCAGTGAGGGAATATGCCTGAGGAGGGTAAAACTCCTTTGTATACAGACTTTCAGTAATGTTCCTGTTTTCGATATGTGCCTCACCCCTAACTCTCCTTGTCCTTGTTTGTTATACCTTAAAAAAATCCCTCTCATTTTGTTGAGATCATGATTTAGGTGGAATACAAATGCATGTGATTCAATTTCTAAGTTCAATAGTAAGTGGAATGGTAGGTTTTGAAGAGTTGTGTTGATAAATAGAAATCTTCTAATGGGCTTGGAAGAAATGGGTCTGAGTGGATCTTGTAAGCTCTGCCTAAGTTGGGCCAGTAATGTGAGATGGATGGATAAGGAGGTTTGGGCACACTTGTCTAAAGTGGAAGGGGTAGTTAGAATGACAAAGTGGGCATGTGGTGGTTTGGGTTTTACATGTGCAAAAGCAAAATGGGAAGATTTTATTTTGAGTTCTTTGATCATGTGTCTTATATGATACTGTGTCAGAATAAAACTGAATGAGTATAAAGAGCTATACTCAGCTATACTCAGCTATGCTGTTTTTAGCTTAACTCAACAGATTTAGTTGATCATAGAAAGACTGTGTCAAAGTCAAAGTCATTGTTTGATCAAGTCAGCTTTGTGCCGAGGAACTTTCTCATCATAGTTACAGACTCCTCTCTCAATGTGTCTTTGGATCCTATTGACATACTAATATTTACAAGAGGGTGTAATAGGTGCTACTGTTGCTAGGAGTATGACTGAATCCAGTGTCCCATTGACAATGAGCTAAGACACCACACTTGTAGAGAAAGAAAAGAACCATTATTTTTATTAGATTATTTTCCAGATGAAATTTAAAGCATATTGGTTGACATCCTCTTTACACTGGTAGCTGTTGATATTATATAAGTATTAAACTTCATTTTAAAAAAGATTTTATTTATTTATTTGATGGAGAAAGAGAGTAAGCAGGGAAAGCGGTAGGCAGCAGAAGAAGGAGAATCAGGTTTCCTGCTGAGCAGAGAGCCTGATGCAGGGCTGGATCCCAGGACTCTGGGATCATGACCTGAGTCAAAGGCAGATGCTTAACTGACTGAGCCACCCAGGTACCCCTTAAATTTCATTTTCAACTGAACTTATTTTTAAAAGGCATATAACTTGATGAAGAATAGGCACGTTTTTCTTATGGATGAATATTGAGCAAAACAAAGCAAAGCTCGTCTATTTTACTGTTATTTTTCTTTTGACTCTTTGGGTATTGAGGCCTCTCCTTGGTTGTAATCTCCAAAATTCTACATGAAAAATTTCTATGTAACAAAGGATATCTGCATTATTATTTTGGTTCCTTTTATGTATTTGAACATTAAAATGCAAGCTTATAGTTTTAATTCCCGGTTTTGTTTTACAAGCAGTTATTATACAAGTGTCATTTTCAGATGTGTACTAGGCTTAGTCTGTCAGAAGTGGCTTATGGATTAGCAAAATGTAATTATCCCTAACTTTTAAATTTAAGGCAACAACTAATAAAACTAAATGAACTTAGATTGCTAACAGGTTGTTGCCTCTGTACAAATTGTGCATTCAAATGCTACAGACTGGCAATCCTGTGATATTTTGTGGCTAATTCCCTCTTCTCATAGATGTATATTGCGATGTATTTCCCCCTTAGGACTGCTTTTGCTGCATCCCAAAGATTTTGAAGAGTTGAATCTTCATTCTCATTAGTTTCCATGAATCTTTTTAATTCTTCCTTAATTTCCTGGTTGACCCTTTTATCTTTTAGCAGTATGGTCCTTAACCTCCACGTGTTTGAGGTCCTTCCAAACTTCTTGTTGTGATTTAGTTCTAATTTCAAGGCATTATGGTCTGAGAATATGCAGGGGACGATCCCAATCTTTTGGTATCGGTTCAGACCCGATTTGTGACCCAATATGTGGTCTATTCTGGAGAAAGTTCCATGTGCGCTTGAGAAGAATGTGTATTCAGTTGAGTTTGGATGTAAAGTTCTGTAGATATCTGTGAAATCCATCTGGTCCAGTGTATCATTTAAAGCTCCCGTTTCTTTGGAGATGTTGTGTTTAGAAGACCTATCGAGTATAGAAAGAGCTAGATTGAAGTCACCAAGTATAAGTGTATTATTACCTAAGTATTTCTTCACTTTGGTTAATAATTGATTTATATATTTGGCAGCTCCCACATTCGGGGCATATATATTGAGGATTGTTAAGTCCTCTTGTTGAATAGATCCTTTAAGTATGATATAGTGTCCCTCTTCATCTCTCACTACAGTCTTCGGGGTAAATTTTAGTTTATCTGATATAAGGATGGCTACCCCTGCTTTCTTTTGAGGACCATTCGAATGGTAAATGGTTCTCCAACCTTTTATTTTCAGGCTGTAGGTATCCTTCTGTCTAAAATGAGTCTCTTGTAGACAGCAAATAGATGGGTCCTGCTTTTTTATCCAGTCTGAAACCCTGCGCCTTTTGATGGGGTCATTAAGCCCGTTCACATTCAGAGTTACTATTGAGAGATATGAGTTTAGTGTCATCATGATATCTATTCAGTCCTTGTTGTTGTGGACTGTTCCACTGAACTTCTTCTTAAAGGGGAATTTTAAGAGTCCCCCTTAAAATTTCTTGCAGAGCTGGTTTGGAGGTCACATATTCTTTTAGTTGCTGCCTGTCTTGGAAGCTCTTTATCTCTCCTTCCATTTTGAATGAGAGCCTTGCTGGATAAAGTACTCTTGGTTGCATGTTCTTCTCATTTAGGACCCTGAATATATCCTGCCAGCCCTTTCTGGCCTGCCAGGTCTCTGTGGAGAGGTCTGCTGTTACCCTAATACTCCTCCCCATAAAAGTCAGGGATTTCTTGTCTCTTGCTGCTTTAAGGATCTTCTCTTTATCTTTGGAATTTGCAAGCTTCACTATTAAATGTCGAGGTGTTGAACGGTTTTTATTGATTTTAGGGGGGGATCTCTCTATTTCCTGGATCTGAATGCCTGTTTCCCTTCCCAGATTAGGAAAGTTTTCAGCTAGAATTTGTTCAAATACATATTCTGGCCCTCTGTCCCTTTCGGCGCCCTCGGGAACCCCAATTAAACGTAGGTTTTTCTTTCTCAGGCTGTCGTTTATTTCCCTTAATCTATCTTCATGGTCTTTTAATTGTTTGTCTCTTTTTTCCTCAGTTTCCCTCTTTGCTATCAACTTGTCTTCTATGTCACTCACTCGTTCTTCCACCTCGTTAACCCTCGTCGTTAGGACTTCTAGTTTGGATTGCATCTCATTCAATTGATTTTTAATTTCTGCCTGATTGGATCTAAATTCTGCAGTCATGAAGTCTCTTGAGTCCTTTATACTTTTTTCTAGAGCCACCAGTAGCTGTATAATAGTGCTTCTGAATTGGCTTTCTGACATTGAATTGTAATCCAGATTTTGTAACTCTGTGGGAGAGAGGACTGTTTCTGATTCTTTCTTTTGAGGTGAGGTTTTCCTTCTAGTCATTTTGCTCAGTGCAGAGTGGCCAAAAGCAAGTTGTATTGGGAAAAAGAGAAAAAGAGAGGAGAGAAAGAAGGAAAGAAAAGAGAAAGAGAAAAAAAGGGAAGAAAAAAAAACACGAAAAAAAAAGAAGAAAAAGAAAGGAGAAAAAAAGGGGGTGGGGAAGGAAACAAATCAAAAAGCAGACAAAACAAAACAAAACAAAAACAAAACAAAACAAACAAACAAACAAACAAACAAAAAGAACCACCGGGGAGTATCTTCTGATTCTGTGTACTTTAAGTCCCTTGGCTTCTCCTGGAAGTTGTCCGTCTAGCTGGTCTTCTGGGGGAGGGGCCTGTTGTGCTGATTTTCAGGTGTGAGCAGTTGGGGGAGCTGCTGTGCCCCTGCCTGGTGCAGGGCTCAGTGGGGGTTGTTTGCCCCGTGAGGCCGCAGGAGGAACAGCCCCAGTGGCGGGGCAGCTCTGGAAACCTGGATTCAGCTCCGGCAGGAACTCCGTCTGCAGGGCCTGGAGGCTCCGGGGCGGGGCCGCTGATCTGCTCGGCTCGGGGCAGGAGCGTCCTCGCTGTCCTGGGCCCTCCCGGCCTCTGCCTGTCCCGGGGGAGGCGGGATCCTGGGCTGTGTCCCGGCGCCCTGTGCTCCGGGGCCTGGGCTGTTGGATTCGCGCTCCCGGGCCGCGCAGCCCCCTCCGCGGAGCCGCCCCCGAGCCCCTCCGAGCTGCTCCTGGAACCACGCAGCCCCCTCCGCACGGAGCCTCTTCCTCTGCCCGAGCCCCTCCGAGCTGCTCCCGCCCCGCAGCCCCCTCCGCGGAGCCGCCCCCGAGCCCCCCGAGCTGCTCCGGGTCCCGCCGTGCGCGCTGCAGCCCTTAGGGAGCTCGGCGCACTCTCCCGGGGCGCAGGTGTCTGTTAGTGTCCCCGGGAGCCCGAGGGCATCCCCGCCCTCCTGGGTCCTGCTCCACCTCCCTGGAGCCCCTTTCCGCCCGGGAAGGTCGGTGCAGCTCCTGCTCCTCCGGGACGGGGCTCTCCTGTCCTGGGGACACTCGCCCCGGCCTCAGCCCGGCTCCTCGCGGGCCCCTCCCCCTTGGAGGCCTTTGCTTCTTTATTTCTTTTTCCCCGTCTTCCTACCTGGATAGAAGCGCGAACTCTTCTCACTGTTGCATTCCAGCTGGTCTCTCTTTAAATCTCAGGCCGAATTGATAGATTTTCAGGATAATTTGAAGGTTTTCTAGGTAATTTGGTGGGGACAGGTGATTTGGGGACCCTGCTCTTCCGCCATCTTGCTCCTCCCCATAGATGTATCGATATAACTCCTGAGCAGGAAATAGGAGTCATTGTGAGAATGGATATAAGTTTTAGTTATGCTAATATCCATGCTGAGTGAGAATACTCTCTGGTAGATGGGCGTGTGCCTGGGACCCTGATATGTGAGCTAAATAGTTAATGGGCTGTACAGGGAAGAGGAAGCTTTGAGAAAAGCTGGGATTTGAGAAAAATAGGAATGTTAAGGTCTACAGAACTTCTTTTGTAGAAAATGTAAAAGTAGAGAAAATGCTTTGGAGGCCCAGGTTCCTTCAGCATGTGTCAATTTTGCCGTGTCCACCTAGGCTCTTTAGTTAGGGACAGGCAGAAGTAGTTTACTAAACTGTACTACACACAGGACTAGGAAGCCAGATAGTCCTGGCTATGCTACTTCTTAGCTGTGGGATCTGACAGGTTATTTAACAACCATACTTCTCAATTTCCTAATATGTAAAGTTGGCATGATAATACTCTCATCCTAAAGTTGTTGTAAGAGTTAAATGCAATGACGTATACAAAAAATTTAGAGAAATGCTAACCTAGGATATGATCCATAAATGCTAGCTAGCCATTTGAAAAAATGTGGCTATTGTTATTAAAGTGGATGAAGAACCACAAGCAAAATTTCAGTTGTCCTCAAAGAAGTAGGCTAGGTAACAGAATGACTTAAATAAGGACACATTATAGCTTGGCAGATAGAGGGTTGATCACATTGCAGGCTGATCTGAATATGATAGTAATTGCTATCAAATCTGGGTAGGTAGGATTTGTTAGCCTAGGGATGAGGTGAACCAAAAAAGAATTGGAACTTGCATGGATGGGAAAGAAACAAGGCTAGATTGGGGCACAAAATAGAGAATGAGCATGAAGGAGAAGGACTTGACCAGGAATCAAGAAATTAACAGGAAAGGAAAGTTGAATATACTTGGTTACTGAGTTTAATTGGTTCTGTCTTTTGCTTAATCAACAACATAGATATAATAAATGGTTCTCAGAAATCTTTTAACTTTATTTTTAATTTTTAAAAAAAGATTTTATTTATTTATTCATGAGAGACACACACACACAGAGAAGCAGAGACACAGGCAGAGGGAGAAGCAGGCTCCCTGCAAGGAGCCTGATGTGGGACTTGGTATCGGAACTGCAGGATCACGACCTGAGCCAAAGACAGATGCTCAACACCTGAGCTACCCAGGCATCCCAGAAATCTTTTTACTTTAGCATTAAGTAAAATAATTTTTAAAAATATTTTATTTATTTGTTTATTTATTTATTTTAGAGAGAGAGGGAGAAAGAGAGAGAGAATGTGCATGTGAGATGGGGGAAGGGAAGAAGGAGAGGGAGACAGAGAGAGAATCTCTAGCAGACTGCTCCCAAAGCACAGCCAGACAATGGGCTTGATCTCAGGACCTAAGTAAAATAATATATTTTTATTAAATATATCGTCAGCTTTCTAGAAAGAAAGTAGCATAGGAAAACATATATTAAGGATATAATCTGCAATGCATTTTATTTTTTCTATTCTCTAAAGTCAAGGCCCAGGGAGTTAGGAAGTCAGTGGTCAGCTCTAGCTAAGGTGGAATCGGCAGGATACTTCTAAGTGAACTCACCCTTAGAGCAGGGATACCTTCTCTAGTGCTGGGTTCAAATATACTCACCATCAATGGAAGGACAATGCAAATCTCTGCTCCAGCAAGCTAAAAGTTAAGATCAAACAAAGAGACAGAATTAGTCTCCTATCTTTAGGTTGTTTTGGGATATATAATTTCACATTACTAGTTTTTTCTCATTTCTAAATCAAGAAGGGTGTACTGGATATCCTAAGAAACTCCTTAAATATGTGTATATGTATGAGTAAATGAGATGGGTGAGTGGGAGAAACATGTTCACTGAGAGCCTATCATGGCCAAGCTCTAATACCAATACTCAGTGAATGATGAGCATTATCTCATTTTAATTCTCCCAGCATACCAAATGAGAGAAGTAGTATTTTTTCATACTACAAAGAAGGAAACTGAGGTTTAAAGAGTTTATATAACTCTAAAGAAAGTGCTAGGCCTGAATTAGATCAAAGTTTTGACTCCAATTCTGATTCTGTAACTGAATGATCTAGAAACCAAGGGTTCCAGTTTTCAAGTAAACCAGCATTTTCTCTAATTTTTTAAAAAAAGATTTTATTGATTTATTTGGAAGTAAGTGAGAGAGAGAGAGAGAGAACGAGAGAGCACAAGCACAGGGGAGGGACACACGGAGAGGAGAAGCAGGCTCTCCACTGAGCAGGGAGCCTGGCACAGGCTCAATCCCAGGACCCTGGGATCATGATCTGAGCTGAAGACAGACACTTAACTGACTGAGCCACCCAGTTGCCCCAATTTCTCTGACTTTTGAGTATTAGGATTGCGTGAAAGAAAAATCCATAAGCAAAAGTAATAGGCTTAATTTAAATACTTGTTTTTCCCCAAGATATTCAAGGAACATTACATACATCAATGAACACATCCTTAGAGCATCAGTGGGTGCTGATGAATCCACTTCTCTAGCAGTTGGTATATTTGCTGTTCCATTAATAGTCCTCTGCTTTGCTCCTTCATGCTCTTTGCTCAAGTTGCCCCTCACTTATAAGCCTCTTTCTGAAAATCCAATTCCTCTCTTTTCAGTAATATCTCAAATCCCATTCTCATTTGAACTATTTACAAATAACCTTGGTTTAGGAGTTTTTCTTCCAAACTCATACAGAATTTCTTACTATACACTTGGCTTGTTTTACTGCAGTTTACAAGTTGGTAAAACTTACCAGTGTTAAAACTTACAAGTGTTAGATATGTTTCCATGGATATGTGCTTACATTTCTTATCATCAGGTAACTACCATGGCTACTTCTCACTAGCAATGCCTTACTTTATGAATAATTACATATCCATAGAATTACAGATTGTTTTAGTAGCCATAATTCACTTGAAGAAAACAGCACTGAGAACTCAGGTTAAGCAGCGTGACATCAGGGCCAAAGCTCAAATATCTGGAGCCCACACTACCAGGTCCATATCCTGGCACTAATACTTAACCAGTTATGTGATGCTGGGCAGGTGACTTAGTTCCATGTTGCTTAGATTCCTTGCCTATAAGATGATGATGGCACTTCCTATATTTGGCTGGAGAATCAAATGAATAAATAGTTTAGAGTACTCAGAATATAGCCTGCCTTTACAAATACTATACAGGAGTAGGCTATGATTATTTTTTAAGACAAAGATCTAGGGATGCCTGGGTGGCTCAATGGTTGAGCCTCTGCCTTCAGCTCAGGGAGTGATCCTGGAGTCCCAGGATTGAGTCCCGCATCAGGCTCTTTGCAGGGAGCCTGCATCTCCCTCTGCCTGTGTCTCTGCCTCTCTCTCTGTGTCTCTCATGAATAAATAAAGTTTTTTTTTTAAAAGACAAAGATCTATAAAACAGATAGTTATCATTACTTATTTATTTAGAATCCTATAACTTGAGGAGATTAAATTAAATGGTTTTAATAATAATTAAAGGTCTAAAAATATAATTGGATATGTGTTCATTGATATGAGTATTGAGGGAGAGAGATGAATCAAAGTAACACAAAAGTTTTTGAAAATAAGCATGAACATGCTAAAATTGATTCTCTCATCTTCTAGAGTGGTAAATTCACAAATGCTAGAAATACCTGAGGAAGATGGCAGGATGTCTCTTCTGGCTTCCTTAGCTGTGAAGAGGTGATGATGGCCACCTTAGGCTACATTAAAGCTTCTGCACATGGTAAGAGACCTCTTCGCAGATACATTGATATCAAGTTTTCCAAAGGTAGCTGAATTCTCCAGCTGGTAGTTTGAATGCAATCAGATTCTCTGTGGGAGAATAAGAGGATAAATGACTCACCCCAAGCACACAGGCAGTCCAGATACATTCTTTAGAGCAATGAGTTTAAAATTTTAATGCAACAGATTTTAGTATTCTTATATCTACATTTCAGTGGGGCAATTGGAATGATATAAAGTCTATCAAAATAAAATTTCCATTTTGATACACATTACAAACCTCAATCTACTATTTCTGACCCTAAGAATGTAACCCTTTTAAGGGATACTCTTTTAGACATACTCCTAAATTGAGACAGGCGCTTAATTTTCTCCACACAGAGAAAATACTCTTTCAGAAAATTACTTGTATTACAGGATAAAAATCTTCTAAAGGCCGAATCTAGTACTTAATGTGTGCAGCACATTTTTGAAAACCTGAGATTAAAAAGTATAAGAAATATTTGAATGTCATCACTTTTTAAACATTGGTAATGATATGAAAATATATAGTTCTTTATGACCAGGTATTTAAACATAAATTTTCTCATGGTATATCAAGAATTCTACTGTTGTTTTCATTTTATAAAATGTTCCCTATGAAAAACCTTCCAAATATCACTGGAAACTAGAAGGGTTAAAGGTAAGTTTTTTTATGTTATAGATGAATGTTAAATAGATGTGGGGCCTGAGATGTGACACAATCATATTACTCTAAAATTTATGCTCACGCACCTCTAAGCCCCACAGGCCTCTAACGGTACTCTGTAGTAAGCACTCCAGCCTCCCAACTTCTGCTGTTGCTCATTCTTCCCTCCTCCACTGGCCCGGAATGTTATTTCCTTAGATATCTCTGTAAGTTGTTTCTCCATGCCCTTTATATCTTTACTAAATGTCGTCTTCTCATGGAGTCTTCTGGGGTGCCTTGGGTGGCTCAGTTGGTTGAGCCTCAGATTCTTGATTTTGGCACAGATCACAATCTCAGGGCCATAAGATTGAGCCCTGCATGGAACTCCTCACAGGGCTCCACACTCAGCAGGGAGTATGCTTGGGATTCTGTCTCCCTCTCCCTTTGCCCATTCATGGTCTCTCTCTAAATAAATAGATACATGAAATCTTAAAAAAAAAAAATCAGATGTACTCCTGACATCTCATACCCCTTCTGTCTTTTTTTCCCCCTTCGGCACTTAACATTGTCTAACTTATTTATATCTGTATCTCTCCCCTTCAGACTATAAGCTCCTTATCAACCGAAGCTTTAGCTCTATTCTTTACAGTCGTATTACCAGAGCCTAGAATAGTGTCTGGCATAAAGTAGACATTTAAAACATTTTTTCAGTGAATGAGAAAATGAATCCAAAATCTTTGATATATGATGGGGTATTTATGAATATGTCTGATGTACCAGGAATTTCAAACAAAATAATGAGGCCACAATGTAAAGAACAGATACATAGAACAAATCATTATTTTTGTAACATTCTATACATTTCAAAGGCTCTGCTGTTCATAGTCTTTTCCTTCCTTAGTTTTTTTTTTTTTTAAACATAACCATTATTTTCAGAAACAGCTCTGTTGGACTCTGCCTAATTCTTTGTCAGTACTCTACTGTGGAGGACTATGTCTTTGAGGATAAAGACCTCAAAGATAAAGACCTTCCTTTCATTGTCTTGTCTCCTTATTACATGTTGTGCTCTTTTTGGGACCTACTCTCTCAAGAGGCTTTTATATATAAACAAAGTTAGATTTGTCTAATGACTTTTATTAAGGTGCTAAAATTTTAAATTTAACAAAACCACATGTGAAAAGTAATGTTCTTTTGTGTAGATCCGTTTGCAGGGTGATTTTAGTAACTGACACTGCTGTGTACAGTTAGTACAGATTTCTCAGGAGTTTAGTTTGCTGCATGAAACAGAAAACTCATATAACAGTGACTTAAATTAGATAAAGCCTTGTTTTTTCTTATGTAAGGAGAAGTCTGGTTGCTTGAATTGGCTTGGTGACTCTGAATACCAAGGCTGAGATGTCTGTAATTCTTTTGGCTCTTTTCTAAAGGTCTAAGGGGGAGGAGGAAAAATAAAGGACAAAAATAACTATGTCAGCAGAGTAAGATTTCCTTTTTCTGGAGCTTCTCCAGAAGCCCCAACAACAGCTTCTACTTCCATGGCCGTGGCCTCTTCTATGTCCCATGGCCACCCACTTTGCAAGGGAGGTTGGGAAATATAGATGCTTTTTCCCTTGAGCAGCACATGGATGCCGCCAACAAAATTGTAATTCCACTTAATGGGGAAGAAGAGGAGAATGGATATTGAGTAGGCAATCAGCAATCTTTGACAATGTAAAATATACTTGAAAGATAAAATTTCTGTTATCTTTTTCACAGAAAGGAAATTGACCAATTGACCCGTCACATTATTTAAGGAACAGTGTCAGGAAAATTACCTATAGAAAATTGCATTTCAATTTTTCAGAAAGCATGTAAATAAAATATTCTTTATAATATACTGTAGTTGATAAATATAAAGTTAGGGATACATGGTAAGTTCTATAGCAAAGAACAAGTAGAGCATCCACATGATTATGTCTGTTGAAAGACATAATGCTGAGTAATGTATAGAATTGTCAAATTGCTATATTTTATACCTGAAACTAACACAACATTGTATGTTAACTATTCTGGGTTAAAAAAAGAAAACTATACTGGGTTTAAAAGAAAAGGCAAGAAAAAAAAAAAAAGAAGACCCTGCTTAGAAAAAGTTTTAAATAGCAATACAAATTTAAATTGTAGTTCACAGTAATTCAGAATGGTTTGTTGTAGTATATAAAGATTCTAGTGATTATATACTAATTATTTAGATAATACAAGAATTTGATGTACCTTATTTAATAATTACAATTTAATATTTTAAGATTACATGATAATTTAACACATAACGTAAACCATAAATATAACATAATTAACACATAAGCAACAATTAATTAATAAGATTACATAATAAAACATTTATATTTTGCAAACATAAGCAGTTTAAAATATTTCTAGCTTATCTGTTTGATAACTAAGATGGAGGAATATTGCAAATAATGAACTTACTTATCGATGTTTGTTATTAATTCATTTAGAATTGCTTTACTGTAATTTAAAATTTATTTTAGAATTTAGTTTTTAACTAAAAATCATAGTAACCCAGAAAATACATTGGGAAGTTATTGGCAGTGATGATTCAATATTTCTAAGGAAAACCTATAAGATATTTAATTTAAATTTTTTTTCACTGAATCTAGTATCCTTTTTTAAAAATCTTTTTTTTTTTTTTGTATATTTTTTTACTGGAGTTCGATTTGCCAAATATAGTACAACACCCAGTGGCTCATCCCATCAAGTTCCCCTCTCAGTGCCCATCACCCAGTCACCCCATCCCCTGACCCACCTCCCATTCCACTACCCCTTGTTCGTTTCCCAGAGTTGGGGGACACAAGGTTGTCTCTCATGTTTTGTCACCCTTTATGATTTTTCCCACTCATTTTCTCTCTTTCTCTATGATCCCTTACACTATTTTTTATATTCCCCGTATGAGTGAAACCATATGATGATTGTCCTTTTCCAATTGACTTACTTCACTCAGCATAATACCTCCAGTTCCATCCACATCGAAGCAAATGGTGGATATTCGTCATTTTTTTCTTCTTTTTTTGGTATTTTTTTTATTGGAGTTCGATTTGCCAACATATAGTATAACATCCAGTGCTCATCCTGTCATGTGCCCCCCTCAATGCCCATCACCCAGTCACCCCATCCCCCGCCCCTCCGCTTCCTCTGCTTCCACTACCCTTGTTCGTTTCCCAGAGTTAGGAGTCTCTCATGTTATGTCTCCCTCTCTAATATTTCCCACTCATTTTCTCTCCTTTCCCCTTTATTCCCTTTCAATATTTTTTATATTCCCCAAATGAAAGAAACCATGTAATGTTTGTCATTTTCCGATTGACTTACTTCACTCAGCATAATACCCTCCAGTTCCATCCACGTCGAAGCAAACGGTGGGTATTCCTCGTTTTGATGGCTGAGTAATATTCCATTGTATACATAGACCACATCTTCTTTATCCATTCATCTTTCGATGGACATCGAGGCTCCATCCACAGTTTGGCTATTGTGGACATTGCTCCTTATAAACATTGAGGTGCAGGTGTCTTGGCTTTTCACTGCATCTGTATCTTTGGGGTAAATCCCCAGTAGTGCAATTGCTGGGTCGAATGGTAGTTCTATTTTTAACTCTTTGAGGAACCTCCACACAGCTTTCCAGAGTGGCTGCACCAGTTCACATTCCCGCCAACAGTGCAAGAGGGTTCCCCTTTCTCCACATCCTCTCCAACATTGGTTGTTTCCTGTCTTGTTCATTTTCAAAATTCTCACTGCTGTGAGGTGGTATCTCATTGTGGTCTTGATTTGTCTTTCTCTGATGGCCAGTGATGTGGAGCATTTTCTCATGTGCATGTTGGCCATGTCTATGTCTTCCTTGGTGAAATTTCTGTTCATGTCTTTTGCCCATTTCATGACTGAATTGTTTGTTTCTTTGCAGTTGAGTTTAATAAGTTCATTATAAATCCTGGATACTAGCCCTTTATCTGATAGGTCATTTGCAAATATCTTCTCCCATTCTGTACGTTGTCTTTTAGTTTTGTTGACTGTTTCTTTTGCTGTGCAGAAGCTTTTTATCTTGAAGTTCCAAAAGTTCATTTTTGCTTTTGTTTCCCTTGCCTTCATAGATATATCTTGCAAGAAATTGCTATAGCCAAGTTCCTGTGTTCTCCTCTGGATTTTGATGGATTCTTGTCTTACATTTAGATCTTTCATCCATTTTGAGTTTATCTTTGTGTATAGTGAAAGAGAGTGGTCTAGTTTCATTCTTCTGCATGTGGATGTCCAATTTTCCCAGCACCATTTATTGAAGAGACTGTCTTTTTTCCAGTGGAGAGTCTTTCCTGCTTTGTTGAATATTACTTGACCATAGAGTTGAGGGCCCATTTCTGGGTTCTATGTTCTGTTCCATTGATGTGTGTCTGTTTTTGTGCCAGTACCACACTGTTTTGATGACGACAGCTTTGTAGTACAACCTGAAATCTGGCATTGTGATGCCCCAGCTATGGTTTTCTTTTTCAATATTCCCCTGGCTATTTGGGGTCTTTTCTGATGCCACACGAATCTTAAGATGATTTGCTCCAACTCTCTGAAGAAAGTCCATGGTATTTTGATAGGGATTGCATTAAATGTGTACATTGCCCTGGGTAGCATTGACATTTTCACAATATTAATTCTGCCAAGCCATGAGCATGGAATATTTTTCCATCTCTTTATGTCTTCTTCAGTTTCTTTCAGAAGTGTTCTGTAGTTTTTAGGGTATAGATCTTTTACCTCTTTGGTTAGGTTTATTCCTAGGTATCTTATGCTTTCGGGTGCAATTGTAAGTGGGATTGACTCCTTAATTTCTCTTTCTTCAGTCTCATGGTTAGTGTATAGAAATGCCACTGATTTCTGGGCATTGATTTTGTATCCTGCCACACTGCTGAATTGCTGTATGAGTCAAGCAATCTTGTGGTGGAGTCTTTTGGGTTTTCTATGTACAGTATCATGTCATCTGCGAAGAGGGAGAGTTTGAATTCTTTGCCAATTTGAATGCCTTTTATTTCTTTTTGTTGTCTGATTGCTGAGGTTAGGACTTCTAGTACTATGTTGAATAGCACTGATGAGAGTCGGCATCCTCGTCGTGTTCCTGATCTTAGGGTGTTGAACCAACTGTGCATCCCAGGGATAAATCCCACTTGGTCATGGTGAATAATCTTTTTAATGTACTGTTGGATCCTATTGGCTAGTATCTTGTTGAGAATTTTTGCATCTGTGTTCATCAGGGATATTGGTCTATAGTTCTCCTTTTTGGTGGGGTCTTTGTTTAGTTTTGGAATTAAGGTGACGCTGACCTCATAAAACGAATTTGGAAGTATTCTGTCCCTTTCTATTAATTGGAGCAGCTTTAGTAGAATAGGTATTATTTCTTCTTATCGTTTGATAGAATTCCCCCGGGAAGCCTTTTGGCCCTGGACTTTTGCATCTTGGGAGGTTTTTGATGACTGCTTCCATTTCCTCCCTGGTTATTAGTCTGTTAAGGTTTTCTATTTCTTCCTGTTCCAGTTTTGGTAGTTTGTGGTTTTCCAGAAATGCACTCATTTCTTCTAAATTGCTTAATTTATTGGCATATAGCTGCTCATAATACGTTTTTAAAATCGTTTGTATTTCCTTAGTATCGGTTATGATCTCTCCTCTTTCATTTGTGATTTTATTAATTTGAGTCTTTTTTATTTTAATAAGGCTGGCTAGTGGTTTATCTATCTTATTAATTCTTTCAAAGAACCAACTCCTGGTTTTCTTGATCTATTTCACAGTTATTCTGGTCTCTATTCCACTGAGTTCTGCTCGAATCATTATTATCTCTCTTCATTGCTTGGTGTAGGTTTTATTTGATGTTTTTTTTCTCCAGTTCCTTTAGGTGTGAGGTTAGCTTGTGTATTTGAGTTTTTTTCCAATTTTTTGAGGGATGCTTGTATTGAGATATATTTCCCTCTTAAGAGTGCTTTTGATGTATCCCAAAGATTTTGAACAGTTATGTCTTCATTTTCAATAGTTTCTATGAATCTTTTTTTTAAAAAGATTTTATTTATTCATAAGAGACACAGAGAAAGAGAGAGAGAGGCAGAGACACAGGCAGAGGGAGAAGCAGGCTCCATTCAGGGAGCCTGATGTGGGACTTGATCCTGGGACTCCAGGATCATGCCCTGGGCTGAAGGCATGCATTAAACTGCTGAGCCACCCAGGGATCCCTAGTTTTGTATTCTTTTTCTTTTCTTTTCTTTTTTCTTTCTTTCTTTCTTTCTTTCTTTCTTTCTTTCTTTCTTTCTTTCTTATCCCTAGTTTCTATGAATCTGTTTAATTTTTCTCTAATTTCCTGGTTGACCCATTCATCTTTTAGTAGGATGCTCTTTAACTTCCATGTGTTTGCGTTTCTACCAAATTTCTTCTTGTGATTGGGACACCTGGGTGGCTCAGCAGTTTAGCATCTGCTTTCAGCCCATTATCCTGGATTCCCAGGATTGAGTCCCACATCAGGCTCCCTGCATGGAGACTGCTTCTCCCTCTGCCTGTGTCTGCCCCCCCCCACCCCCATGTCTCTCATGAATAAATAAAATCTTTAAAAAAACTATCAAATTTCTTCTTGTGATTGAGTTCTAGTTTCAAAGCATTGTGGTCTGACAAGTAGGATTTATCCCCGGGACACAAGGCTGGTTCAACACTTGTAAAACAATCAATGTGATTCATCATATCAGCAAGAGAAAAACCAAGAACCATATGATCCTCTCATTAGATGCAGAGAAAGCATTTGACAAAATACAGCATCCGTTCCTGATCAAAACTCTTTAGAGTGTAGGGATAGAGGGAACATTCCTCAACATCTTAAAAGCCATCTACAAAAAGCCCACAGCAAATATCATTCTCAATGGGGAAGCCCTGGGAGCCTTTCCCCTAAGATCAGGAACAAGACAGGGATGTCCACTCTCACCACTGCTGTTCAACATAGTACTGGAAGTCCTAGCCTCAGCAATCAGACAACAAAAAGACATTAAAGGCATTCAATTTGGCAAAGAAGAAGTCAAACTCTCCCTCTTCGCCGATGACATGATACTCTACATGGAAAACCCAAAAGCCTCCACCCCAAGATTGCTAGAACTCATACAGCAATTTGGCAGTGTGGCAGGATACAAAATCAATGCCCAGAAATCAGTGGCATTTCTATACACTAACAATGAGACTGAAGAAAGAGAAATTAAGGAGTCAATCCCATTTACAATAGCACCCAAAAGCATAAGATACCTAGGAATAAACCTAAGCAAAGAGGTAAAGGATCTATACCCTAAAAACTATAGAACACTTCTGAAAGAAATTGAGGAAGACACAAAGAGATGGAAAAATATTCCATGCTCATGGATTGGCAGAATTAATATTGTGAAAATGTCAATGTTACCCAGGGCAATTTACACGTTTAATGCAATCCCTATCAAAATACCATGGACTTTCTTCAGAGAGTTAGAACAAATTATTTTAAGCTTTGTGTAGAATCAGAAAAGACCTTGAATAGCCAGGGGAATTTTAAAAAAGAAAACCATATCTGGGGGCATCACAATGCCAGATTTCAGGTTGTACTACAAAGCTGTGGTCATCAAGACAGTGTGGCACTGGCATAAAAACAGACACATAGATCAATGGAACAGATTAGAGAACCCAGAAGTGGACCCTCAACTTTATGGTCAACTAATATTTGATAAAGGAAGAAAGACTATCCATTGGAAGAAAGTCTCTTCAATAAATGGTGCTGGGAAAATTGGACATCCACATGCAGAAGAATGAAACTAGACCACTCTCTTTCACCATACACAAAGATAAACTCAAAATGGATGAAAGATCTAAATGTGAGACAAGATTCCATCAAAATCCTAGAGGAGAACACAGGCAACACCCTTTTTGAACTTGGCCACAATAACTTCTTGCAAGATACATCCACGAAGGCAAAAGAAACAAAAGCAAAAATGAACTATTGAGACTTCATCAAGATAAGAAGCTTTTGCACAGCAAAGGATACAGTCAACAAAACTCAAAGACAACCTACAGAATGGGAGAAGATATTTGCATATGACGTATCAGATAAAGGGCTAGTTTCCAAGATCTATAAAGAACTTATTAAACTCAACACCAAAGAAACAAACAATCCAATCATAAAATGGGCAAAAGACATGAAGAGAAATCTCACAGAGGAAGACATAGACATGGCCAACATGCACATGAGAAAATGCTCTGCATCACTTGCCATCAGGGAAATACAAATCAAAACCACAATGAGATACCACCTCACACCAGTGAGAATGGGGCAAATTAACAAGGCAGGAAACCACAAATGTTGGAGAGGATGTGGAGAAAAGGGAACCCTCTCACACTGTTGGTGGGAATGTGAACTGGTGCAGCCACTCTGGAAAACTGTGTGGAGGTTCCTCAAAGAGTTAAAAATAGACCTGCCCTACGACCCAGCAATTGCACTGTTGGGGATTTACCCCAAAGATACAAATGCAATGAAACGGGACACCTGCACCCCGATGTTTCTAGTAGCAATGACCACAATAGCCTGCACCCGGGACACCTGCACCACGATGTTTCTAGCAGCAATGGCCACAATAGCCAAACTGTGGAAGGAGCCTCGGTGTCCATCGAAAGATGAATGGATAAAGAAGATGTGGTTTATGTATACAATGGAATATTACTCAGCCATTAGAAATGACAAATACCCACCATTTGCTTCGACGTGGATGGAACTGGAGGGTATTATGCTGAGTGAAGTAAGTCAGTCGGAGAAGGACAAACATTATATGTTCTCATTCATTTGGGGAATATAAATAATAGTGAAAGGGAATATAAGGGAAGGGAGAAGAAATGTGTGGGAAATATCAGAAAGGGAGACAAAACATAAAGATTCCTAACTCTGGGAAACATGAACTAGCGGTGGTGGAAGGGGAGGATGGCGGGGGGCGGGGGTGAATGAGTGACGGGCACTGAGGGGGGCACTTGACAGGATGAGTACTGGGTGTTATTCTGTATGTTGGTAAATTGAACACCAATAAAAATAAATTTATTAAAAAATAAAACCAAAGAACATAGCATTGTGGTCTGAAAATATGTAGGGGACAATCCCAATCTTTTGGTATTGGTTGAGACCTGGTTTGTGACCCAGCATGTGGTCTATTCTGGAGAAAGTTCCATGTGCACTTGAGAAGAATGTGTATTCAGTTGTGTTCAGATGGGAAGTTCTGCATATATCTTTGAAATCCAGCTGGTCCAGTGAATCATTTAAAGCCCTTTTTTTTCTTGGTGATGTTGTGCTTAAATATGTCATTTGCAGAAAGCGCCATGTTGAAGTCTCCCAGTATTAGTGTATTATTATCTAAGTATGTCTTTACTTTGGTTTTAATTGATTGATATACTTGGTAGCTCCCATATTCAGGGCATAAATATTCATGATTGTTAGGTCTTCTTGTTGGATAAACCGTTTAAGTATGATATAGTGTCCCTCTTCAGCTCTTACTACAGTCTTTGGGGTAAACTTTAATTCATCTGATATGAGGATTGCTACCCCAGCTTTCTTTGAGGACCATTTGAATGGTAAATGGTTCTCCAACCTTTCATTTTCAGGCTGCAGGTGTCCTTACATCTAAAATGAGTCTCTTGTAGACAGCAAATAGATGGGTTCTGCTTTTTTATCCAGTCTGAAACTTTGCATCTTTTGATGGGATCATTTAGACCATTCACGTTCAGAGTAACTATTGAAAGATATGAATTTAGTGTCATCATAATACCTATTCAGTCCCTGTTTTTGTGGATTATTTTTTTGGACTTCCTCTTTCTTTTACAGAGTCCCCCTTAATATTTCTTGCAGAGCTGGTTTGGTGGTCACATATTCTTTCAGTTTCTGCCTATCTTGAAAGCTCTTTATCTCTCCTTCTATTCTGAATGAGTCTTGCTGGATAGAGTATTCTTGGCTCAATGTTCTTCTCATTTAGGACCCTAAATATATCCTGCCAGCCCTTTCTGGCCTGCTAGGTCTCTGGAGAGGTCTGCTGTTAACCTAATACTTCTTCCCATATAAGTTAAGAATCTCTTGTCTCTTGCAGTTTTAAGGATTTTCTCTTTATTTTTGGAATTTTCAAGTTTCACTATTAAATGTCAAGGTGTTGAATGGTTTTTATTGATTTTAGCGGGGGACCTCTCTATCTCCTGGATCTGAATGCCTGTTTCCCTCCCTAAATTAGGGAAGTTCTCAGCTATGAGTTGTTCAAATATGCTTTCTGGTCCTCTGTCCCTCTTGGTGCCCTCTGGAATCCCAATTAAACGTAGATTTTTCCTTCTGAGGCTATCATTTATTTCCCTTAACCTTTCCTCATGGTCTTCTAATTGTTTTTCTCTTTTCCTCAGCTTCCTTCCTTGCCATCAACTTGTCTTCTACATCCCTCACTCTTTCTTCCACTTCATTAACCCTCGTCATTAGGACCTCCAGTTTAGATTGCATCTCATTTAATTGATTTTTAATTTTGGCCTGATTAGATCTAAATTCTGCAGTCATGAAGTCTCTTGAATCCTTTATGCTTTTTCCCAGAGCCACCAGTAGCTTTATAATTGTGCTTCTGAATTGGCTTTCTGACATCATATTGTAAGCCATATTCTGTAATGTTGTGGCAGAGTAGTTTCTGATTCTTTCTTTTTTGGTTAATTCTTCCTTCTAGTCATTTTGCTCAGTGCAGAGTGGCTGTATGAGTGGGCTGAGTCACGAATATCAACCATGACCTAAGTAAATTTCAGCCTAGATGATTCTGACGAGGTCAGGGATCAGAAAATTAAAACAAAGATCAGAATGAAATAAAACAAAAGGGCCATTAAAGTGAAAAACAAATTTTTTAAAAAAAGTAGTAAAAAAATAAAAGGCCAAAAATCCCAAAGAAGAAAAAGATGAAAAAAGAAAAAAAAGAAGAGAAAAAAAGCAAAAGTAAAGAGGAAAATAAAAAAGAAAAAGAAAAGAGAGAAAAAATAGTGGGGAAGGTACTGGGAGATGGTGGTGGTGATGAAGTTGTAGTGGAGGGAGAATGTAGTCTACCTGAGGGGTTCTAGAGGGTGATCCTCTTGGTTCTGAGTATATTACGTTCTGTATGTTAGAAGATGCTCAGTCCCAAATTTATATAAACCAGCAATACTTGTAGAAAGCCCCAACACTGACCATCAAAACATAAGATAAAAGAGGGGGGCACAATGGGAATGAAGAGAGAATATAATCTCAAAGAATGAACCAGCACGATATGGTTACTTAGAACCACTTGGTTCTGGGTGCATGCTGGTCATGTTTTAGAAGGTATTAACTTCCGCTACTGTAGAACAAAACGAGGCAGAGAAAACAAAAAAAACCCCACAAAACAAAAAACCATATATCTCCCAAAATTAAATTGAGTATATTGAAGGGAATCTAGAAGTTGAAAATATATCTAGGACCTATAATTATAGAAATATGAAAGTCAAAAAGGAAGACACTTAAAAATGAAGAGGTGCTAAAATATTGTAGTTAAGGTGGGAAAAGAGAAAAAAATATTGGAAATTTTTAGTCTGATATAAAAATGAGCTGTACTGGTAAAAGGGAAAAAAGTAGGAGGGGTACCATCTAGTTCTATAGAGTATAAATCCCTGGGCTTCCCCTGGAGCTTCTATCGCTGCTAGGTCGAGAACTTGCTCTTCCCCTGTCCTTCCAGCTGGTCTTCTGGGGGAGGGGCCTGCTGTGCTGACTCTCAGGTGTGTGCACCTGGGGGAGCTGCCTCCCCCCCCCGCCAGGTGCTGGGCTCAGTGGGAGCTGTTGACCCCGTGAGGCCCCTGTCCCTTGGGGGCCCCGCTCCTCTCAGGCACAGGGCGACACCCGGAGGAACACCACTGGTAGCGGCCAGCTCTCCAGCTCTGGAGTCAGCTCCCCCAGTAACTACCACAGTCTCCCAGTCCACACAGGCCTGGATGCTCCGGGGGCAGAGGACGTTGACCTGCACAGCTCGGGGCGGCCGGTGGCAGGAGCATCCTCGCTGTCCTGTGTGCTCCCCACCTCCACCTGTCCCGGGGGGAGCACAGGATCCTGAGCTGTGTCCCCCCGCGCCCTGGGCTCCCGGGCCTGCGCTGCTGGAATTGCTCCCAGGGTGCAGCTCCCGAAGGCAGCAGGGCGCAGCCCCCTCGCCCGGAGCCCCCACCTGACCCACCAGCTTCTCCCCGAGGCCCCCCGGGGGCGCTCCAGCCCTTTACCGAGATCAGCTGCGGTGCGCTTTCCCCCAGGCACACTTTTGTTAGTGACCCCGGGAACCTGGAGGCTCCACTGTCCCTCCTGGGATCCTGCCCGAGTTCCCTGCTGAGCGCCTTTCCCTCCGGGAAGAATCCGGTGCGGATTTTTAAAGTTCCCGCTTCTCTGGGGCTGGGCTCTGCTGTCCCCGAGGTTCTCACCGTCCCCCTTAGCCTGGTTCCTCGCAGGGGCCCCTACCCCACTGGAGTCTTTTTATCTTTTTTTTCTGCCTTCCTACCTTATTAGAAGCAAAAACCCTTCTTTCTGTAGCGTTCCAGTTGTTCTCTCTTTAAATCTCAGGTTTGGTTCAGAGGTGTTCAGGATGGTTTGAAAGTTATCTAGGTAAGTGGGTGGGGCTGGGTGAGTTGAGGACTCTCCTCCTCCGCCAGTTTGCCCCACCCCTAAATTTCTTTTATTCTAGCAAGTACTTAAGAAATGACTATAGGTGGCCTATCATACATGGTATAAAAATTGTAAATGGAATGAAATAAATCAAATCCCTAAAGAAGCAATACAATTTAATTTTTAAAATGTACTTTATAATTGAACAATATGTTTTAATCCTAGGGGAAAAGTTTTTGTACCCTGGTTTTCCTTAATTTTAAAGGAATGAGAATCTTACTTTTTTTTTTTTTTTAAAGATTTCATATATTTATTTGTGAGAGACAGACAAAGAGAGAGAGAGAGACAGAGACAGAGATACAGAGAGACAGAGAGGCAGAGACACAAGCAGAGGGAAAAGCAGGCTCCGTGCAGAGAGCCTGATGTGGGACTCCATCCCAGGACTCCAGGATCATGTCCTGGGCCGAAGGCAGGCGGCAAACTGCTGTGCCACCCAGGCAGCCCAGTCTTACTAACTTCGAATTAACACACAATTTAAAAATAGTTGTCTGAGCGTAACTGGGTGTCTCAGTCAGTGAAGTGTCTGCCTTCGGCTTTTGTCATGATCCTGGCCCCAGGATACTGGCTCCCTGCTCAGTGGGAAGCCTGCTTCTCCCTCTGCCTCTGCCCTCCCCTGCTCATGTTCTCTCTTTCTCTCAAATAAATAAATAAATAAATAAATAAAATCTTAAAAAAAAAAGAAAAATAGTTGTCTTTATTTTTTAAATTTCAAATTATAGACAAAGGGTTATTTTATATAATTTTGTGGCTTAAGAAATGTATATATAATGATAATTTAAATTAAGGCTCAGGATGTAAGTGTGACTCACACATGGTTGTTGCATTTAAGAAGTTTCTAGTTGGGTGGAAAAACAGATGTATGAGATATTAACATCCTTTATGATTAAGCAGTATGCTAGAGGTGTATGAACAAAGCACTGTGGTGTCTAGAGGGAGGAGGAGGTGATGCCAAAGGAATTCATGAAGGACAATGATGGTTGACTTGGATCTTGACGGCATTGTATCAGGTGCAAAATTAGAGGATGGGCATTCCAGAGAGGGAACAGGTTATACAGAGGGAGAATTCCCTGAATAGATACTAGGTGGGGAGTGGCTGTTGGAGGTGATGCTTGGCAAGAAGCTGAAGCTGACCGTGAAGATCCTAGTATGCCTATTGAGAGACTTTGGGTTTCACTTGTAGACAGTAAAGGGCTAATAGAACTTTTAAGCAGCACAGTGATATGGTTTGATTCAGGTATTTTGTTGTTTTTTGTGTGGGGGAGGGGCAGAGGGAGGGAGAGAATCTCAAGCAGGCTCCATGCCCAGCACAGAGGTTGATGCAGGGCTTAATTGCACAACCCTAAGATCGTGACCTGAACTGAAATCAAGAGTGCTTATATGACTGAGCCACCCAGGAGCCCCATAACCAGATTTAGTTTTAACAGATATGAGGGTAATGACAACTAAGAGGACAGATTGGGGCAGATAACAATTATTGGTAAGGAGGCCACCAGGTGACTGTTGTTGTAGCCCAGGTAACATGATGAGGACATGAATGAAAGTGGCCCTAAGGAACTAATCAAGAAGGTGAGTTTGGGATATTTTCTCTTAGGATTAGGTATATACTTATGGAGGTATGTGTGTTTGGTTATGGAAGTCATGACTGCCTAGAGTTGACTATAACTCTGATGTTTCTAGCTTGGAAAATTACATAGCTATCATTTAATGATATTAAGAATTTAGGAAGCAGAACAGGTATTTTGAAGCAAGATAATGAGTTCAGTTTGGACATCAATTTTCAGGAGCATCTATTTAGTAGACAGAGATATGAATCTAGAAATAGAATTTGAGAGATTCTCGACTCATCCCTAAAAAAATAATAGTCGATAAAAGACCTGGAAGGAAAGTATATTATCTTCATATTGCACATCAACTGCAACAGAGAGATTATGTAGCTTGCTTAAAGTCAGTAGAGATGGTGAAAGGTTATAGGAAAAAGCCAACATCTAATCAAGGTCTTCTTTTTTTTTTTAAGATTTTATTTATTCATAAGAGACACATAGAGAGAGGCAGAGGCATAGGCAGAGAAGAAGCAGGCTCCGTATGGGACTTGATCCTGGGTCTCTGGGATCATGACCCAAGCCAAAGGCAGATGCTCAACTACTAAGCTCAGATGCTCAACTACTAAGCTACCCAGGTGCCCCTAATCCAGGTCTTCTGATGCCAGGGTATTATTTAATTTCTTAGAGCCTCGGTTTTTTCATATGTTAGATGAGGATAAGGGCAACTTCCTTATTTTATTAATTAATTATGATTAATTAAGATACAAAGTAGCATATATATATATATATATTAGAGATTTTTACTTATTTATTCATGAGAGACACACAGAAAGAGAGAGAGAGAGACAGAGACAGAGACACAGGCCGAGGGAGAAGCAGGCTCCCCGCAAGAAGCCTGATGTGGGACTCAATCCTGGATCCTGGGATCACACCCTGGGCCAAAGGCAGATGCTCAACTGCTGAGCCACCCAGGCGTCCCTACAAAGTACCATGTATTGACACAGTGCCACAATCAAACAGTTCTTAAAAGTGTGTTAACTTCTTTCTTTTGTTTATAAATGCTGATGTGGGATGACAAAGACTCTCTTTGGTTGAACGATAGATTGGCTCCTTTGAGCCCTCTTTCTGAATAGTCCTTGTCCTTGGAAGCCTCTTCTGCTTGCCAAGTCCAGTTTTAGCAAGTATCTTGCTAAGTCAGTTTAGAGAGAACCCCCTACTCTTGATATCTGATCACCTTTGATATAAAATCAAATTGCTCATCCTTCACCTTCAGTATATCATTACTCTAATCTGCCTTCAGCAAGAATTCTATGAAATTGTTTTATCAATAATCCCCCTACCCTTGCAGCCTTCTTTTAGTAATTTTCGATCCACTGACAATCCTCCCCACCCCAGCTCTGCTCCTTAGCTACACATTCTCAGCTATCTTTACTGTATTCACTGTTGAGCCTGATTTGTCTTTCTGAATAAAGAAAGCCTTCATTACCTTCTAACAGATGTCAAAATATTCTTTTCTTTAATAAGATCTTAATATGACTATATCTAATAATATTCCTAGAGGTCTAGTAATTAGGCAGCTTCCTGTGTGTCCAGTTGGATGCCCTTACTACTCAAGGCTGGTTGTTCAAACATGGTCAGAACCAGAGCACACAAAATGGGCATCAGGTTAAGGCTGAGAGCCAAGAGATAGGATTACAGGGACAGCCAGGGTTGAAAATAGTCACCTGAAAATGTGGAAAGCTGAATGATTGACCCATAGTATGGTTCAGGATGAACCCAGAAAGTAGGGAAACAGCCAACATCATGGGAAATAAGGATACAAGAAGGAGGTGCTAAAGTGATCTAATTCCATTTTTTTTTCTTGCTCAGGGATATTTTTTAAAAAGTTAAATATCTTTTGGCTTTTGTGTAAAGCCTCTTTGGCTACTTTGGCATCTGACACACAATAGACTCTATGGGAGATGGAGGTCAGCTCTGTTGTTGCATATGCATGCTTTTAAATCAATACAATGAACACCAGTATCCTAGACGGTCTGCCAGGGAAATGGGATTTTGCAATTACAAGAGTTATCATTTATGTCAGTATTCCTAATTTTTAAAATATCAGAACATAATAACATTCAATATAAAAACTATCTTTACCATAATTGACTATTGGGGGGATAATTCAGAAAGCATTAGATGACGGGAGGACTTACAGGCTTCCATTAAGGATGTTACTGATCGTTCTTCTCTAGTTGTGGGATATATGTGCTATATATAGTTTTAGTGTTGCTAGTGTCCCTTAATTCTCCTGAAAGCTCAAGACCTGAAGAGAAGGCAGGGTGGGCAGCAAGGAGAAGTGCAAGGGTCAACCATAAAGGGAAAGTATGTGGGGTAGAATCAAAAGAAGAGAAAAAGATTCAGCAGCTACAGCAAATTAGTGTGCAGCCATTGGAGTTTCTCAAGATTCATAGGGTTACACATTATGAAAATTGGTATTTCAGAAGATGGAAAGTGAAAGGAGCTAGAAAGGATTTTTAAAAAAGTGAGATTTTGTGAGATCCTCATTGTGTTACCTTTGCAATGTCATATCAGACCTTGTTTAAGATCTATTTGATATCAGAAGTAAAAATATTCAAACTGAATTTAAAAATGTAATGATTAGACTAATGGCATAATTTGTATGGCCAGAAGTGCTAACTGAATTTAGAGTACAGTGAGAAGGTAGAAGGAGAGGGACAGATCCGAAGACAGACCACTTCTGTGTGTGTTGTGTCCTAGGGGCTCCTGTGTAGAGACTGGGAAGGGAGGCATTGCAGCAATGCCCATTATCAGGAGAAGATTGGAACCTGGGCTCCGGCTTACTGTGTGCCTTTTAGCAAGTGGATTTCTTCCAATTCTGGGACAAAGATAATAAAAAATTAATCTACTATTAATCTCCTGGTTAAATGTTTATGTATGGTCATGATCAGAATCATAAAACTGAATGAATTATTAGGGATTAATTTAATATAAAAAAGGTAACTGGTAGTTTCTAAACTCCTGCAGGTAGTCCAATTGTGAGAAAATAAATTGTTTATAAAATAATATGATCCATACTACTAGGTGTGATTTTTCTCTGAAATAAATTTTAAAACTTATTTAATAATAAATTTTAAATTCATTTAGGATGGAATCCCTGCTCTATTCCTACTAGCTTCAGAACTTCATTAAGTTCTTAAACCCTCTATTTCATGTCCAAAGTGAAACAGTTTTATGTATGTCAAGAAATATTGTGGAGGTGCTATATTTACGTTGACTATCAGAGTAAAAGGTGTCTTCTTTTTTTTTTTTTTTTTTTTACACAAATGAGGTTTTTTTTTTTTTTTTGGCCATCTTTCAGTTTAAGATAATGTCTTGATAATTTTTTCAAATTTCTGGCTTCTTAGTAGTCTTTGTCAAAAAGAAAAAAAAAAGATTCAGAATAATCAATGCCCACTCTTAGCCCACTCTGCTCTTCACCCTGGCAAAGGATAGTTTAACTTTTGCTAGTGTGGGGTTAGTGAAAAGGTATCTTCCAGAGACACTCAGAATGGAATATTGAGACTTCTCTAAGCCATAGGTGATTACAGAATTATTCTATCTCCATCTTTTAGCCCTTGAATGTGCCCTTTCTAGTTATTTAAATGGTCAGACTCTGAGCTATCAATTGTTTTTTAGTTTAAAAACTCTTATCTGGCAGCCCCGGTGGTTCAGCGATTTAGCGCCATCTTTAGACCAGGGCATGATCTTGGAGACCTGGGATTGAGTCCCACGTCGGGCTTCTTGCATGGAGCCTGCTTCTCCCTCTGCCTGTGTCTCTGCCTCTCTCTCTCTCCTCTCTGTGTCTCTCATGAATAAATAAATAAATAAAATCTTAAAAAAAATTCATCATTTATGAACCCATAATATACATGCAAAAAAATCAGAAAATACGTATAAATAGCTAAACATCTTTTTTTTCTGTGTATATATATGTATATTTTACAAAAATTGAATCATGCTATATAAAAACTATTTGCCAACTTGCTCTTTTCTGTGCATTTTTGCATTTACAAGCATTTCTGGCATAATGCAATGTATGTGTTCCTGAAAAACCCTGTATTTGGCAAAACTGCACACTAAAAGTGACAGGGCTTAATTGAAAAATAAGTTTAGGGAAGAATATTAAAAATCCAAGCAAATCTGTAAGCAGAGCACTTGCAAAAACAATCATTGGTACCTGGGGAGATAAGTTGGGCTGTCAGGCAGACAATTCAGCATGACTACAGCATGACATGTCAGATATATATATATATAAAAGCAAGAACAATACAATACAGTGGCAGTGCATTAACCCTTTAATTAGATCTGGAAGGAGTATGCTGAGCAGGAGTATGTACAATACAGGTGGAAACGGAGCTCTGAGGCAGTGGGTTTACCTTCAAGGTAGGCCTGGATGCCAGTGAAACTGAACCGAGAGCTGTGCCTGTCTGGGCATATGCCCCTCTGAGTAGGAAGGTGCTAGGGATCAAATTTTGTCCTCCCAAAATTATATATTGAAGCCTTAACCCTCTATATGATGGTATGTGGAGATAGGGCCTTTGGAAGATAATTAGGTTTAAATGAGGTCACTAGGATGCAGCCCTCATGATAGAATTAGTGTATTTATAAGAAGAGACACCAGAGAGTTTGCTTTCTATCTCTATGCCATGTGAGGACACAGTGAGAGGCTGGTCATCTAAAAGCTAGGAAGATGGTCCTCACCAGGAACTGACCACACTGACACCTTGATCTTGGATTTGTAGCTTCCAGAGCTGTGAGAAAATAAATTTGTGTTAAGTCACCCAGTGGATAGTATTTTGTTATGGCAATCTGAGCTGACTTAAGACAGAAAGTCTGTGAACAAACTCTTTTAAAGTTTATTTATCTGGGGTACCTGGGTGGCTCAGTTAGTTGGGCGTCTGCCTTTGTCTCAGACCCTGGGATTGAGTCCCATATTGGGCTTCCCTGCTCAGTGGGGAGTCTGCTCCTTTCTCTGTCTGCCACTCTGCCTCCTTGTGCCCCCTCTTTCTCTCTCTATCAAATAGATAAATGCAAAATTAAAAAAAATAAAATGTATTTATATATTTTTCAACTTTTTATTATGGAATTTTTTAAGCACACCTATAAGTAAATAAAATAATATAGCTAAAAGCTAGCTTCAACAGATATCATTATTTTTCTAATCCTGTTGTTTCTGTTTTCCTAGTGCTACCCTTCACTTCCCCTTTCCCCCTCACTGAAATATTTTGGAGCAAATCCTGACATTGTAACATGTTACTTGTTAATAACTTGGTATATATTTCTGTTGGATGAAGACAACCTGTAAAGCATTATGCCGTCATCACACCTAACAAAATTGACCAAAACTCTTTAATATGTAATATCAAATCTGTGGTCAAGTTTTTCCAGTTAAAAAAATCTTTTTATATTTGCTTTCTTTGAATCAAAATTTAAGGAAAATCTACAAATTTGATTTGGTTGTAGTATTTTAAATTAGTTTTTGGATAATGTCTATAGTTTATTTTTGAAAATATTAGTAAATATGTATGGCTATTGATATTTCTCCTTTATTACATATACGGCTTACTATTATGCTCCTTGCTATATTTCACTTAATAGCTAAATCTTGGAGACCACTCTACATTAGTATACTGAAAGAATCATCAGTTCTTTTTATAGTTGCATAGTTGCATAGTACTCCATTGATGGGCATACCATAGTTTATTTAATCAGTCTTATACTGATGGAATTTGGGTTGTTTGCAATCTTTTCTTATTATAAATTTTATAAATCATGCCATAATAAATAGCTTTTTTTGCATATTTCATATTCTCAGGCACTTGTTTTAAATTTTCTTAAAATATAGACCAAGGGGCTCTTGCTGTCAATGCAGCTTTTGAGTAAATGGCTTTTCCTTTCCTGATAATGCTTAGAAGTCTACCCCTTCTATTCTGTTTCTACTTACCTAGGGAAACTTGCATATCAGCCAAAATGACTCCAAATTTATACCGACGTAATTCCACTTTTTATCAATCATATATATAACAAAATATGTGTACAGAAACATGTATTACAGGATATATATATATATATATATATATATATATATATATACCCATACTCCTAACTTCCTTCATACCACATATCTATATTATCATTTTTAATGGCTATTGTATTAGTTATCTATTATTGCATTGCAAATTACCCCAGAACTTGGTAGCTTAAAGCAATAAACATTTATGTAAGGTAAGGCCTACAGAAATCTCAAGGCTCTTAAAGGCTAGTACATTGTGGTGAGCATGGCTTAATTTATAGAGTTGTCTAATCACTGTGTTGTGCAACTGAAACTAATGTAACATTGTGTGTCAACTATACTAAAAAAAAATTAAAGAAGGAACCAATGCCATCAACACCTTGATTTCAGACTTCTAGCCTTCAGAACTGTGAAACAATACATATCTGTTGTTTAAGCCAACCAATTTGTGGTAGCACCAACTATATACTTCAATTAAAAAAGAAAAAAACTCAAGGCTTACTGGGGCAGGATTTGCTAGTGAGCTCACATACATTCCTGCTGGCGGGCTTGTGTTCCTTGCAGGCCACTGGACTCAGTTCCTCACTGGTGGTTCTCTGGAGTCTGTCCTTAGTTCCTTGCCATGTGGGCTTCTCCATAGAGCATCTCACAGTAGCTGGCTCCTAACAGAGGAAGTGAGAGAGCAAGAAAAGGCGACCAAGACAGAAGCCATTCTCTTAGTAGCCCAGTCTCGGAGGTCGTATTCCATCTCATCTGCCATATTCTGGTGGTTAGAAGCAAATCAGTATGTCTAGCCAACAATCATGGGGAGAAGTTGGTAACAAGGGAAAGAATGCCAAGGCTGGGTATTACTGGGGGCTATTTGTGGAGCTGCTTACCACAAGTGCATAGCATCTCATTAGGTGGATTATATTATACAGTCTTCTGTTGCTGGATGTTTAGATTGCTTCTAATCACATCACATACCCATAACTTTCCACTATCCTTCTCATGCCTACTCTATGCCTCAAATGTCTAGAAGTCCAAGCTCCAAAGCAACCCTTTCTTCATGTACAGACTACAGAGAAATATACAACTCTCCTATAAACTCCTTGGGAATTTTAATGAGTAACATTTTCTCCCTCCTGTTGCAGATATTTGAAATCAAAGAGATATTAGTCCTTAATTTATTCTTAAGTTTAGAATTGATATTCTGTATATAAGATACTCTTGCAATTCAACAAAACAGAGATAATGTCCTAAGTAGGAAAATAGGCAGAGAGTGAACAAATAAATGACAAAAGTGATAAATTAAGATATTAAACTATTAAATAAGAAAACTGTAAATTACAGCTAGATATGATTTTTAATTAATTCAGTTGACAAAGATTTTAGAATAGCAGAATACCTAATGGTGGCAAGGATGTACATAACTAGGTACTCTCGAATATTCCTGGAAGGAGTTTGCATTGTATCCTATGAACTTCATTTCAATTCACCTAGGTTTTCTGTGTCTTTTTCCACATTTATCCCTCCAGACCCCCCGCATCTTGTAGTTAAAATTGGACTGTAGAATTTTTTCAGTGTTAGCTGTCACTGTGGGATCACTGTCACTGTGCACAAGACATTAGGAAATATCTGTCAGAGAAGTGAGAAATGTTTATCAACAAAGGCCACACCATGGACTCTTTATGGGTTCAGATCCTGACAAAAGGATTCTCAAGTTGCCAGGCAGGTTAAAGGCAGTCAAAACAACGGTGACAGTCATAACAGAAATAGACTTCATCACTTGCCATGTGGATATGGGTGCTACGAAGCAGAACCATTGATATGCACCTGGGAACACATGAAGTGCACTGCATAATACAACAAACTATCTCCATTATGTGGGAAAAAATGTTTTCGTAAAACTTCAGTAATAGAATCTTAAGTTTCTTCAAGTCATTTTTTTTTTTTTTTTGGAGGGAGAACATATTGTTATAAGCTAACAAAGTCTCACTGTGTCTTTTGCCCTCATCTTAGTAGTCAATACAATGAAATGGGTTGAAACTACTTGATTTCCAGAATCACTTAGAGGAAATGCCACATTGTGAAATCACCGTTTCATTTAAAGGTTATATTCTTTGTTACTTGCAAACAGACTTGTGTATACCTTACAATTATTCCCCAAGTACAAAACAGAACTGGGGCCGGAAGTCTTTTTCCTTTTGTCTTTGGGTTCAGAATATAATCCTTGACACATAATATAGTAATTAAGTCATTTGACATTTCCGTGTCCCTGAGATTCTTTATAAGATTAGTTTGATGATCAAAAAGGGAGAGGTTAATGTACAAAAGCACTATGAATTTATAGGTCATGGATCTCTTCCAAATTGAAGACATTTACTCATTGTCCTTTTTTCCTCAGTCAAAACAGAGGAAAGTATGTTGATTTTTATTGTGTATTGACCATAAAAAGCAGGAATTATATGAGTCAATATGTGTTGCAAAGAGCTTAATAGATATTTTTATTCTGTCCTTAGAAGCTTGGTATCTGACAACACAATTTAGTCTCAACACAGGAAAATTATACCTCTTCTCTTTCTCCAAGTTTCCTGTAAAATGGAAGTGAAAATTCTACTTTCTTTCATAACTCACAGGGATCAGACCAAAAGGCATACACAAAATTTGTTGATTTTCACACCATTTAAGCATATGATAGCCAATTACCCAGTGTGTATTTTACTTATTGTGGGTCCTTCCTCTTTTTTTCACTTTTTTCTCAGGCTTTATTTTTCCCTAGTACATTTGTATGTTTTGTATATAACTCCAAGTGGTTCAATGTAATGAATTAGTGACATCTTTCTGAGGATATGTCACTAACTTACTAATGTTGGAAATCTTTTTTTGCTTCTACTGAACCTTCTAAATTTCCACTTAACACAAGATATGAGAAATTAATAACCACTTTAATCTGAGAGAATCACCCTATTTGTCTGTATAACTGAAAAAATTTCATTAATAATACTTATGAATTTTTCTCATATCTTGTAGAAAATTCACAAACTCTCATCACTCTTTTATTTTTTATTTTTATTTTTATTATTTTTATTTTTTAAATGTAGTTAGTTTGTTTAGCTTGTTCCAAAGTTTTTCCACGCACATTATTGCAAATGTTTTCAGTGGTAGGTAAATAGTATACAGTTGGCCTATTCACTTCACAAAACTTTTACATATACAGTCAATCTTACTAATAATCAACTTAGCATATTCTACTTAGAAAATCACTAACTTGAACATTCTTTAGGAAACCCCCCTTTTTTTTTTTAAGATTTATTTATTTGAGAGAGAGCGTGCATGTGCATGAAGATGTATGGGAGGAGGGGTAAAGGGAAAGAATCTTCAAGCAGACACTATGCTAAGGGCAGAACCCCACTTCCAGTAGATCTTACAACCCTGAGATCATGACCTGAGCTGAAATCAAGAGTTGGATACTTGCACCACCCAGGCACCCCTAGGAATCCTTTTCAAAACAGCTTTACTTTATATGTTTCCTTCTCATTTATATGTAGACTCTTCTACATGATTAAAACAGCAGTCATGTTCAGTGAGTCCTTCAGGTTTGATCTTTACCTAATTTGCATTTCAGGGTACCTGGGTTGCTCAGTCACTTAAGCATCCAACTCTTGATTTTTGCTCAGGTCATGAGCTCAGAGTCCTGGGATCAAGCCCCATGCCTAACTTCATGATCAGCAGAGAGTCTTCTTGAGATTCTCTCTCTGTCTCTCTGCCCCTCCCCCCAAAATAAATAAATCTTAAAAAAAATTAATTTGCATTTCAAGACTGTAGAGATCAATGCATTTTTTTGGTCAATGCATTTTGAAATCCAAGTTTGTACTTAACCTAGATGGTCTATGAGTAGGCTATAAGCTTCCAAGTGAGCCAAAGGATTTAAATAATGGTGAGCTAATTAATATTCCACATATTAATTGAGTAAGGTTATATCTCCTGAGAAATTACGTATAGAAAGCCATCCATCTGTTAGTATTGCAATCATCAGTATTTGAAATTAAGTGGCAAAGGGCCACTCCAAGATAGAATGATATTTTAAGAAGTAGAACATTGACCACTTACAGGTCTTCTGATGGGATAAATGTTAAAACTTTTGCTGTAGGATCTCGCAGAGATAAAGTGATGACTTCCGATCAAAAAGCTCAAGGAAAACACTTGTAAGGAAGAAAATTTAATCATTGTGACCTGATTAAATCACAAAATAGAGATTTTGTATAGAACAAGTAAGGCAATTTAAAAATATATTTTTTGTGCTTTAATTTCTAAAATGATTTACATTTTTTTCCTATTTGATCTTAACTTATATTGTATGGCTGAGAGACAAAAGAGTATGATTTTAAGCCCTGACTCTGCCATTAACTCACAGTGTGACTTTGGGTGGGACTTTTGACTTCTTCCAAATTTCCTCATTTGTGAAATTAGGTAGTTGTTCTAAATGATCTCTAGAGTAGCATTTGGCTTGGAACCTCTATGATCATATCTTGTGTAAATGTTGTATCATCTGATTTTCTGATTACTTGAAAATAGTACCCAGTTGGATTTAAAACAAAAAATAAATGTGAACATCTAAAATTTTTCTGTACTATTGCTATCTGTTTAATTGTGAGATCTATTTCTTATTTATGCCTTAGTCTTTGAGAAAGCTAAGGCTGGCCATTAAATAGTTCTTCTAATTAGTATGAATGGTTGTAGCATTTAAAATCCTTGTCCTGCCTTTGATAAGATAAAAATTGGAGTGAAGAATATGCCTTGCTTGAACATATTAGCATGCAAACCATGTAGCCTGAAAAGATGTGTTTAGGCTCTGAGAATAAAGCAGAAGCTAGCACATTCTGACAGCTGTGAGAAACACAAAAAATATTAATGGTGGCAGTTAGAGAGTCAGACAGAGAATAGCAATGCACAGGTGCATTTTCCCTAGTGCATATATTTCTCTTTTAGTATTCATGATAAGTTTCCAATACCTTCATCTTTACACAGGAATTAGAAAACAGTTCAGACTTATTAGTTTGACTGAGCAATAGCCTAGGACAGCTAAAAGAACAATGCCTATAGGGGCATGTATATTTGCAATAAAATGGTCTTCTATGATAATGCTTTAAATATCACCATAATGCCATTTTTATTTTCTAATAAAGTCATCATCATAACAATTTTATGGTTCTCTTAATTCTATTCTTAACATCTTATCTGAGTGGGGTGAAAAATTACATTAATTGCAAGCTGTTCTACTTGCCTTATCGGCCATTATCTTGTAATACAAGTTTCCATTATTCGTCTCTCAACATTTTGAATTTAAAGGTTAACATGCCTCTTATGGTTTGGGATAATTATGTGGAAAAAACCTTTTAAGTCAAATAGAAGCTCATCACTTCAGATTAACAAACAATATAGAAATAGCGTAAATTCTCACTTGAATGTGTGTGAGCATATGATCACATTGAATCCCTCTGCACACACCACAAAACCCCTAAACAAATCAGAAATAGATATCCTGAATACTCTGTTCTCAGAGTTATCAGGAGATATAATGCAATGTGCACAAGACAGGTTCCTAGTGATACTGTATATCTCAAGTTCACTGTCAGTGAACAGTGAGAGCCATTTGGGTCTTGAATATCTATATAGATCTATCCTTACCCTCAAATTTCTAGTGAACTTCTTGAAGAATAATGATGGAAATAGTGTTATACTGTCACAGACACATAAATAGTAGAATTCAAGCCATTGAAGGAAATTTTCCAGTCTTTACAAAATTCAGAACAAAATCACACATGTTAGGGACACCTGGTGGCTCAGTTGGTTTAATATCTGACTCTTGATTTAGGCTCAGGTCATGATTTCAGGGTTGTGAGATTGAGCCCCATATTGGGCTCTGTGCTGGGTGTGGAGCCTGCTTAGGATTCTCTCCCTCTCTCTATGCCCCTTTCCCCTGCTCATGTGCTCTCTCTCTCTCTCAAAAATTTTGTATGTTAGTTTCCCTAAATTTGTACTTCAGGGAAGTTGTCATTTCTCAAATCACCTTTTATTCTTGCAATTGAATGCCTTAGAATATGTACCTCTAAAAGTCTCTCTTTAGAATTTGTATTAAAATGTAAATGAGTCAGACTAAGCTCTAATTTTTAATTTGGTCTCTTTATAACCATTACATTTTATTCAGAAGATCCTAGCTTGGGCCTGGTGGTATTCTGATAACAGTGAGATGGCTGAGATTGATTGCTGTTACTATGGCACCATATGACACCTTTGGAGTCTATCATCTTGAGATCAGGGTATTTTATAATACTGGAGAAAAGATCTTATTTTCTTTAAGGACACATATTTTCCTTGCTATTTCTTTGAGACTATCGTCCAGTCTCCCATTCCTACCTTGCATTTCTTTCTATAGCCATTATGTTCCTTAGGTTCTTCGAAAATCTTCTCTTGCTTGTTTATAATGTAGTGATACAGGATGATACAATTTCATCAAATTCCTAACTACCAGATGTTATGTGTCAAGTGAGACTTGAGATTGGTTATGAGATCAGTAATGAGTACACACATACATATACAAACACACAATTTTAAAAATAACAAAATTTTTTTTTATTATCTGTTTAAATTGATCTTGAGTATCAAGTTTCAAGTGAGATATTGTTGTATGTTATATAGCAAACTAAACATTGGCAATCCATATTGCCAAGTTTTGAGCTCCATTCTTAGAAAAGCAGATATTAACTCATAGACTGAAGATTTCTCTTAGGTGTAGGCATTTTAATTCAGTTATTTTTTTAAATCTATAAATCTTTCTTTTTGTTGTTTCCAATTTGAAATGGTATCTACCATTATCATCTTCATGATACAGTCCAGTCTTTTTTTCTTTGTAATTCTGCTAGAGTGGAGCTCAGCAAGAGATTCATTACTTCTCTGATTTAAAACCAATATTGATGAGTTCATCCTCCTTCCCCACCCATCACAAACAATATACCTTTCAGAAATTTCAGCACAGATTTGTAAAGAATATTTTACTGTATGAATTTTACTTGGGTTTGGAGCAGTGTGTTGAATATTAGAAAAGCATGTGATGAGGATGTGGAAAGTGGATGACATCTTCAGTATTTAAATTACTTTTGCAAATAGAAATTGTTCTTCAACCTCACTGATCACTGATCACATGGTGGTACATTTTTTTGTGTTTGTATATTTGAGTTCCCTCCTCAATGCCTGTCACCCAGTCACCCCATCCCCCCACCCACCTCCGCTTCCACTACCCCTTGTTCATTTCCCAGAGTTAGGAGTCTCATGTTCTGTCACCCTCACTGATATTTCCCACTCATTTTCTCTCCTTTTCCTTTTATTCCCTTTCACTATTTTTATATTCCCCAAACGAATGAGACCATATAATGTTTGTCTTTCTCCGATTGACTTACTTCACACAGCATAATACCCTCCAGTTCCATCCACATTGAAGCAAATGGTGGGTATTTGTCGTTTCTAATGACTGGGTAATATTCAATTATATATATATATATATATATATATGGTACATTGTTAAGACAGTATAACAAATGGGCAGATTGTACTAAATAGCCTTTTCATTTAAGACCTATAGTGTTAATTCAAGTACCCATTATGGAAATGCCATACATACCCAGAAAGGCTCCTCTGGCAGCACAGCAGGTGTTTGATTTCCTAGGTTTCTCAGGAGCCATGAGAATAAAATCTTAGTTTCTGGTTTAATTTTACCACAGCTGGATGTCATATTCTCATTTGTCTTTAGACTGGACAAATAAAATCAGTTCCATTCCTTACTCTCTCCTATAACATAATAATCCTCACTTTTCTGATAGGACATAGTATCTGTGGCTACTAGTCTAAGGGAAACTGCCCCTACATGCATTCTCTTTACCTTAAAGCCGGTAAATACTTCCTTAAAAACAATCATACCCATAAGGTAAATGCTCGATGTATTCTTTGGGCACTTAAACTTTACTTGCTCATTTTAAATGCAAGCCAATTCCATTTATGTAGCTAGTTTTACGATATTTTGGAGATGTGATTAAAGATTACAAAATTAAAGGCAGTTTTACAGATAGTTACTGAGTAAAATTATGTATTAGGTCAGAGAAGGTTGGGTAGGGGAAAACTAAAGGCTTAGGGATATAACATGTATCAATAATGGTGAATGCTGGGTAAAATGTAGAAGGCAGTAATTTATTAATGGGAACATAGTGTATAAAAATCCAGTCTGACCACAGTAAGATATCATTATACATCTATTAGAATAGCTAAAATAAAAAATACCAAATGGTGATAATGCAGAAAAACTAAATCTCTCATATTTTGCTGGTGGGAATGTAAGATGGCACAGACATTCCAGAAAATATAAATTTGTTATAAAGCTAAACATGCACTGACCATATGAAATAATAATTGTACTCTTAGGCAATTGTCCCAGGGAAATGAAAACCTATGTTCACACAAAAGAATATGAACAAGTGTTCATAGCAGCTTTATTTTTAATAGTAAAACCTAGAAACAATCCAAATGTCCTTCAGTGGTTGAATAATTAAACTCTGAAGCATTCATAAAATGTAATACTACTCAGCAATAAAAGGAATAAACTATTGATATGTGCAACAATCTGAACAGATCTCATGAACATTTTTCTTAGTGAAAAGATCTCAAAAGGTTACATACTATATGATTGCATTTATATAACATTTGTAAAACAATAAAACTATAGATGTGTAGAACAAATTAATGGTTATCAGGGGATAGGGACAGGGTTGGGATCGGGTGGGTGAGTAGCACAAATATAAATGAGTAGCGTGAAAGAGTTTGTGGTAGTGGTTTCACAGATCTGTATGTGAGATAAAATTGCATAGCACCATACACAAACACATAAAAATACTTGCATGTAGAGTGGTGAAAATGAATCGTATAGTGTAGTTTGTAGTCTAGTTAACAATATTTTACCAATGTCAATTATTTCTTCGTTTTGATACTATACTACAATTGTATAAGATGTCACTATTAGGGGAAACTAGGTTAAGAGTACAAGAATTCTAGGTATTAATTTTACAACTCCCTGAGACTTTATAATTATTTCAAAATAAAAAGTGAAAAAATTTAGAACTCTGCCTATTTTTGTTTTAATGATGTGCATTGAAGGTCTTTTTGCCTGTATAGTGTAAATTCTTACTATGTCTTTGGTCACTTACAATGCATGTCATACTATTTTGGAGAATTATATCCACTTGTAATTATGTGAAAAAAAAGATACTTGCTTACAATGCCAAATTAAAATGTCAAACTGGTAGTTGGCAGAGGGGAGAGGGGTAGGAGGATGAGCAAAATAAGTAAAGGGGATTAAGATGTACAAACTTCCAGTTGTAAAATAAATAAGCCATGGAAATAAAGAGAAACGCATAGAGAATGTAGTTAATATTGTAATAATGTTGTATTGTGATAGGTGGTAACTGCACTTATTGTGGTGAGCATTGCTTATTGTATAGAATTGTTGAATCACTATGCTGAGAACCTGAAATGAATCTAATATTGTATGTTAACTATACTTCAATAATGACAATTTTGAAGGGTGTTGGACTGAAATATGGGCTAAGCATCACATTGAAGAGAAGGCAAACAACTCTTCACTGAGCTCTATAAAGCTAGATCTCACATCTGTACCATATTTGATCTGTGGACAAAGGAGTAGGAATGTGTACTCTCTTGTTCTAAGGGTAAACAATGGGATATGGAATATTAATATCCTATATATAGAACACTGATGGTCTGTCCATAAAAAACAGAATAAGAGCCTCATTGTTAATCCACACAAGAAGGTCAAGAAATATGCAATAAATACTTTAAGATTAAAGCAAGCCACGAAAAATAAGCAGATCTTTAATGACCATCATCAAAGTAGTTTATTTTAGGTTAAAAAAAATGGGATTATCCCATTTTTGATTATCCTGAAAGCAGAAGGCTGAAATAGCAAGGTAAGCTTAGGCACATCCCAATGAGCATGAATGAAGAGAAACCAAGTAACAAAATGAACTAGGATTCAGTGTTTCCATCCTCCCTTTGTGCAGTAACTACCTTAACAACCTAGAAACCCCATCAGACAAGATACTGAATAGAAACCCCGTCAGACAAGATATTGAATTCAATCAACAATGGTTTCCTAATTATTTTGGCTCTGAGTATGTCTCTAGGGTTTTCAGATTGCTAAAAATCCAATAATCCCCTAGAGAAGCTGTACACCTGAATCCCCCTATTCTGCTTCTTTTTGTTTAAGCAATCATGTGTTCTATCAGCTAAGGTATTGGTTATGTATGATGAACTATGTCTAATTTCTTTTTTACAAGCAAATAAATAATTTTGTGGCTCATTAGGCTGATCATTTTTTCTGATTTGTTCGACCTTTGCTGTGCTTTTTTATCAGCTGGTTTTCTCAGACCTCATTTTCCCCTGCAAAGCTCCAGTAATCAAATGAATTGCTGGACCCGTCAGTCTGATGCCATGACCTGTTAAAATGAGATTCATCAGAAGAATTTCATTATGTTTTTGTTAGAACAGTTGTCAGAAATCTTTCATTCCTGTTCTCTAGTCCCATTGAGTGACAGGTGACTGATACACACATGAAGGAAGGGAAATATTTATTAAGAGTTTTAAGTTGAGATGCCAGCTGAGTCACAAGCTTCCTACATATAGTGGAATCCTTTGAATAAAGGATTTTCCCATAGTCATTGTGGACAATTAAATTTGGAATCTTCTCCTCTTGAAAGATTAACCCAAATGGGAAAGTATTCTCAGTTTAAATATCAAATGTGTGTTTGGGTAACAGCAAGTCCCTAAGGAGGATTTAAGTAGTAAGTGAAAAACAACATTTGCAAAGAGGATTTTAGTGTGATTGCTGTTTGCCTTTAGAATAATCATTCACTGAAGCAATTAACCTGCAAAATAGAATTATGGGACTAAACTAGGGAAAAGGGCAGAGGGGCATCTTTATTGAACCAGATACAGATAGTTTACAGCATGTACTTTCCAAGGTTGGACATAGTGACCAAAATGGTAATATTCCTCTCCGCTTGACTAAACTTTGGACAAGCTTCTTTTTGACAATAGACTGGTGACCTCCCTTTTCTTAGAACATTTACGTGAGGAAACTTGTTATTGTAAATTCTTTCTCTTCCCTGTTGAGATGTAAATCTTCTGTAGTTCTGGAATGTTTTCCCCATTCTTTTGACATGTGAGAAACATAGGGCCCCCGTCTTCCTGTCTCCTGTCTCCACGAGTATAGGAGCCTAACTTCCATAAGCAGTAATTAGCAAACCAATGGCTCCATCTAATATCCTCTGGGACTAATATTCTCCATCCTCTGGGGCTTTTCCTTTAGCTCACCCCTGCCTTATTTCAGTAGAGTTGAGACCAGTCTCTCTTCCCTATTGCAATAGTCTTGAATAAAACCTTCCTTGACTGTTTAACTGGCTGGTGCAATTTTTCTTTTTCAATAGATCCCAGATGATTTCTTTTTTAAAACAATTTATTTTTTTAACTTTTATTTTTTTCAAAAGATTTTATTTATTGGAGGGGGAGAGAGAGAGAGAGAGAAAGAGAGAAAGAGTGAAAGTGAGAGTGAGAGCAAGAGAGAACACACATGTAAGCACACAAGCAGGAGGCAGGGGCAGGGGCAAAGGGAGAAGGAGAAGCAATCTCTCTGCTGAGCAGATAGCCCAATGCCGGGGCTCTATCCCAGGACTCTGGTATCATGACCTGAGCTGAAGGCAGATCCTTAATCAACTGAGCCACGCAGGTACCCTGATCCCAGATAACTTATTTGAATTTATTTTTAATCTCTACAAATTTGTTTGGATATACCTTATTTTTTTTATTTTTTATTTTGGATATACTTTAAAAATGAAAAATTTGTGCATTCAGTTCACCTAGTTTTGGCTGTCATAATTTGTGAGGTCACCTAAAAAAATATAATGCCAGTGTCAATTCTAGGCAAAATTGTGTTGCCTCTGGTTCCCAGAGGTCAAGGAACTCTCATGGAGGTGAGTGACCCTCCTTGCAGAGCTGGATCAACAAAACCAGTTGTGCCAGGTGCTTTCTTTCTATCTTTAGCTTGATCCCCTGCTTTTCCTTTGATATTTGGTTGTATGTATCATTACTGATTAAGTTTTGCCCTGAGGATGATCTTGTGCTTTTTACTGAGAGCATCTGCTGCTAATCAGTGGAATCAGGAGCTGCTGGCTCCTGTTTCACAAATACTGCCTAGTGCCCACAAAACGAAGATTGTGATCTGGTCTACCTTCTAGAATTGTAAGTGTTATATTTCATTGTTTTAGAGAATAATGGCTGCTCATCTTAGGGATTCAAGCGTCTCAGCTGATAATCATTACCTAGTTATATTTCCTTGATGGGTTTTATATTTGAGTCAATGAACCTTTATATTATGTAGTAAGCCACATCCTCATTAAATTGGGCATAGGTATATACAGTTCTCAGTCATAAGGGTCAGGAGGCACAAAATTTTAGGTAAAAGGCAATGGCTTCCTGTCATTCCAGGAGGTATCTGATAAAGTATATTCTCAACAACTATGTGGGTTATAAGGTTCTGTCCTCTGGAATTAGATTGGACTGGTCTGGGGATCCCTGGGTGGCTCAGTGGTTTAGCGCCTGCCTTTGGCCCAGGGCGTGATCCTGGAGTCCTGGGATCAAGTCCCACATCAGGCTCCCTGGACAGAGCTTGCTTCTCCCTCTGCCTCTGTCTCTGCCTCTCTCTCTCTCTCTCTCTCTCTCTCTCTGTATCTCATGAATAAATAAATAAAATCTTTAAAAAAAAAAAAAGATTGGACTGGTCTGATGTTTTTTTCATCTGAAGAAGAGTGCTATGTGTGTGGTTGGGAGGGGGCACAGACAGAGGCAGAGGGAGAGAGAGAGAGAGAGAATCTTTTTTTTTTTTTTTTTTTTTTTGAGAGAGAGAATCTTAAGCAGGTTTCAACATGCCCAGTGTGGGGTTGAATATGGGGCTCTATCTCAAAATCCTGAGGTTGTGACCTAAGCCAAAAGTAAGAGTTGGATGCTTAACTGATTGAGCCACCCAGGTGTCCCTGGCCTGACTCTTCTGTGCTCATTTGCCTCTTTCAGTTACTGCCCTTGGCTATTGCTCTTGATTCTTCACTGGGCATTTGAAGGCTTCTGTTTTGTTACCTAGATAATGGTTGTGGCTTTACTTCACAATGTTACCCTTGCCTTCTAATTGGAGTTGGACAAGTGCTGAAACTTTTTCAGAAAGTGACCTTACTATGCTTATTATTTTTGCATCACTATCACTTTAGAAAACCCTAGAGTTCATCTTAGAAGAGAGGAATTTTAACTAAATTATGAAGATTTTAAAAGGTGCAGCCCAGAATGAATACAGAAAAAATACATTCAATATTACAAAATGGCATTAGTATGCCAGATGATGCTTTGTTGTGTCAGTTGGGAAATAAATGCACATGCAGTAGGTATAACATGACCTCTGACCATGGAATATGGTTACATACTAACTTTTAATAACCAAATTATGGTAGGTAGAGTGCTTACTGAACAGCAGCTCCCTATAAGCTTCCTCCTAATGCCCACTATGAGACCCTCAAAAACCTATAATCCAGTTTGCCATTTGGTGTGGGCTTCCCATTGACAGTGCTCATTATCATAATGCCAACATCCATGTCCGGAGTGGTATCCTTAGCATGCCAGAGAATCCCTAGGTTCCGTGTTGAAGTGAGAATTCTAACTTCTTTTCTGCTGAGTGTCACATTCTTTTTATTTTATTTTATTTTATTTTATTTTATTTTTTTTATTTTATTTTATTTTATTTTATTTTATATTTTTTATATTTTATTTTATTATTTATTTTATTTTATTTATTTTATTTTATTTTATTTATTTTATTTTATTTTATTATTTTATTATCAGGGCCTCAATAAACAGTTCCTCTCTTAAACAGTTCCTGATGTGAACCCTTTGGCTATGATTTTAACTGATCTCATTAAAAAATCCCTCACTTGTTCCCAGTGGTCTTTTTATTCTTTCCTCTTTCCCAATTGTTCTTCCTGTCCCCCCACCAACCTGGTGCCATTTTGTAAAGCAAATGTTTCTTTCTGCCCCAGCTATATAATAAAGCTCTTAGGGAAACACAAAGAAAATATATGCCAGGAGGTACATGGAGCACGAGAGAAGAAAGGTGGGATATTGTTGACTTTAATAGCATGTAGGCTCTACCTCAGTGAGGCAAAAATGTCCTGATAAGCTAACAAAAAGATACTCTGTAAAAGATTGATGCTCACTTACTTTGAAGGCCTTTCCTCTTATTTTCAACTCTCCTTGTTGCCCTTTTTTCTTAGAGTTGACCTCTGCCAGGAGGCAGGCTAATAGCCATCCTACAGAAGCTCTAGAAGAGGTGACTGTCAAGGAAATGGACTGACCTGGTCTTTGAAGTGAGGGGCACATGGACCTTAGATCATGCTGTTGTGGACATTATTCACTGTGCTTCTGCTGCCACCTCTACTACCTTCTGAGATGGGGGGCAATCAAAGAGAGGAAAGCTAAGAACAAGAAATTAAGGGGAGAAAACCAATATGGGCAGAGCATTTTGAATTATCTGTCTGGAAGAGGGGTCTCTCAAACCAAAATTAAGCTTTTTTTTTTTTTTTTTTTTTTTTTTCTGTAGGGTATCTTAATTGACCTTTTTTGAATCAGGTTTTTTTTTTGTTATTGTTCGGTTTGGTTTTTCTTTTTTCTCTCCTGCTTATGAAGGATGATTGCTAGGACAGCTGCTTGTGAACCCTATTCTTTCACAGGGCAGAATGTGCATATAGTTAATCTGGTAATTCCAATATACATGCTGTTTTGCCTGGAGATTGGGATTTCAGGATTTTGACACCTGGTGATAATTGAGGAAAACCATTATCTTTCTCTATGTTTTATAAGGTTATTATGAATCATTCATAAAGTCCTATGATCAAGAAAAATTCATACTGCATTTCAGAGAAGGTTAATTTAAAAATGTTTTTCCCATCCATTGAAAATTCTCATTTTATACATTTTGGTTGCAATTGTATCCTCATTTCTGAACTATATCCTTGCCACCTACCAGTTTTAATAAATAAAGGATTTCCAGCATCATGTAAAGCTTATAAAACTCATGAAATGTTCTTTTTATATTTTTAAACAAAAAATTAAGTTGTAATTGTGATAGAAATAATCTATAAAAGGCATTTTAAACACAATTTTAATAGTGGTGGCAATAATAATACCCAATTATATGTTCTGTATTGTTTGTATTGTAGACCTGTGACAAATGAAAATATCTTTTCTAGATGAGATAATAAACTGTCTTCTATGGTTAACAAGATTGAAACTCATCTTGACTTTGAGGAATAAACAAATCAGTTTGGTATTAATTGTAATTATAGATTTTTTTCCCAATTGTACCAATGTCTAAATTATTTCCCTTTAGGTGTGCCAGGGTGGCTCAGTTGGTTGGATATCTGGCTTTTGGTTTCAGGTCAGGTCATATCTTGAAGCCATGGGATAGAGCTCTGTGATGACTGGCTCTGAGCTCAGAGCAGAGTGTGCTTTAGATTCTCTCTTCCTTCCCCTTCCCCTCTGCCTCTCCACACATGCGCACATTTATTTATTAAAATAAATAAATAAATAAATAAATAAATAATAAATAAAAATAAAAAGTTATTTTTATTTAATAAAGTTAATAAATAAATAAAAAGTTAAATCTTAAAAAAATTAATTTCCCTTTAAAATTTTCATAAAACAGTTTCCCTTTAAAATTCCCTTTAAAATTTTCATAAAACAGTTTCCCTTTAAAATTCCCTTTAAAATTTTCATAAAACAGTTTCCCTTTAAAATTCCCTTTAAAATTTTCATAAAACAGTTTCCCTTTAAAACTTTCATAGAAGAAAGGTCTATATTTACAAACTATATATATATATATATAGTTTATATATATATAATACATATCTATCTATAGATAGATAGGTAGATAGATAGATAGATATGTATTTTTGGGTAGTGAAACAAGAAAGGAATTTATTTTGGTGGGGCCAGCACTAGGAAGATTGTAGGCTAGTAGTCCCAGTGGCTATCTCCAAAGGGCTGAAAATATGTCTAGGTTTATATAAGGAAAATATGGGACAAAGGTCAGTGGGTGCATGCAGCTGGGCAGTAAATGTCAGATTTGATCGTTGTCTTGGGGTCAATCATACAGGGTCTTACTTGAGTCAGGGCAGCTGTAATTGCTTGAGGGAATAGTTTCAGTTTCCATCACAGGATGCTGTGCCCACATGGGTCTTTTGACTGAATTAAAGGTAAGCTGGAAAAAAAATTAATTTTCTAGTGCTTTCTAGTACAGACGGAGATCAAAATGGAGGTAAAGTTAGAACATATATTTGTAACTGACCCCAGACCTCGCTTTGAAATCTGGCTCCTCCACAATTTGCTAACTGTATGACACAAGTGAATTTTTTCATTCTTCTGAGTCATAATTTTCCTATTTGTAAATAATGTTGGCTTCAGTACAGTTTTGTAAGGGATGGGATGCTCTGTAAAGCACATACTAAGTGCCCATTAAATGGTAGTTATTGTTTTTATTATGATTATGCTTATCAAAATCAGGTCACTAATATGGAACTGAAAATTATTTTATTAAATGTAATTTAAGATGAGAAATAAAGTAAAACCACACTAATTTGGAAATTTGTCTAATTGAGAGGAAAATAATTTTGATTCTAAGAACAAATATTTATTGGGTCCTTACGATGTTCTAGGTGCTGTGCATCACAAACATTCCTCTTGCCTCTTTTGGGATATTGACTCACTAATTGCTTGATTTTTCTTTTAGCTACTTACCTCCACTGGCTCCTTCCTTTTAGCTTATGAAATAGTGTTCAGATCTCTCTCATTCTTAAAAAAAAAAGAAAAAAAAAAGAAAAAGAGAACAAAACACTCCTTTCTTGATTCCTGTACCCTTCCATTCAATACCAAGTTTTCCATGCAAGAATCCTGAGTTATCCTAGATCCAAAATTCTTTATCATCACCCATATCCAACTGATAAGGTCTGGAATTGTCTGTTCATTGTATCATCTCTTCTCACTATAAAGGTACTGCCTTAGGGTATGACTTTATTGTTTATGGTCTAGCCCTGGCAAAAGCCTTCCTTACAATGCTGCTAGAATGAACATTATAAATTCAGACCTGATTCTCATTCCTCCTCTTAAAATCTTTCAATTCTTTCTTGTAGAATAGTGTCTAAACTGCTGAATATAGCATACAGGACTCTTTACAGTGGGGAACCAACCTACCAAAAGCATCTTGATCTCTTTCTACTCCTTCCCCCTATCTTTGAATTCTACCCTCTGGTCTATTTGAATATCTTATTACTACATCCAGAAAAAGCCTGTAAGGAGATTTGGTAAGTCAACATTCTATTTTTTGCTTATTTTCTCTGTTTTGCCTAAGAAAATAGTTCTGCTTCAATTTTACACATATATTTACACGACTAATTTAATCAGGATAGTTATTCTTTACCAATATTTAAAAAAATCAAAGCATGAAATTTGCAAGTCATACCCATCAACAATTGTAACATAGCCAGCCAGATCCACAAAGAAATTCAGGTGATTGAAATTTTCTTCATTTACTCACATAATTATTTTCTTTACCTATCTCTCCAAGAGTCTGTTCGCACTGTTAGGGGGTAAACTATATCTTAGTCATGGTTCTATCTCCTAGATCCAGCACATTGCTCCATAAAGCGTTGTTGAATGAAACATTAAATAGATGTATGGATAAATGAATAAAAGAAAAGCCTGAGGAAATATAACTGTGTTACATAATGATTAAAATTTAGAATTTTTTTGTAAGGCTTCTTGTGTAATTTCTTACTTGTCTCATTCCCACTGACCAACACAAGGGAAAATTAAATAACAGAAAGCAGTCAATAATTACAAAGTGAATCTTACCAGTCTGGAATTATATGCTTTGTTCATACCTCACTGATAATGGTGTAGTGAATATTCTTTGAATGATGATGAAGACTAAAGCAATGATGGCACGTACTGTAAGTTCTTGATGCAATTGAAGTAAAATTCTCAGAAGATAGACGTGCTATTATTTCACTGGTGGTGTAATTGACAAATAACTTATATGTTTGCTTTACTATTGTGTTAGTAACAGATTTCCACTTTTTATTATATGACATTAAAAATAAAAGGATAAAAGTCAAGTTGGGAGACCTCAAAATTTAATTTCAGATGGTTGCCTGGAAAAAAAAATTACATTTTGTTTTTAAGTAACTACATTTTGTTTTTAACTAACTACATTTGAGCTCAAAGTTTTCAATTTAGTAAACTGTCTCTCAGAATGCATTAAAATATAAGGTTAACTGATGAGCACTGAAGTTTAATTAGCACATGAGTTTTAGAAGTTTTATTCTAATGGATCCCTGGACTAGATTTTGTGCTTTAACAAAGCCATTTATCAGTCACATGCCAAGTTTTTAAGTGATCTCAGTAAAATGATAAGGAGAATCTTAAAATAAATTAGTTTGTAACACTTTATTGATTAGGATACTGCTTAGCTACTTTAAACAAGATCAAAATAAAAATGGCTTGGGACACCTGGGTGGCTCAGTGGTTGAGCATCTGCCTTTGGCTCAGGGCGTGATCCTGGTTCCAGGATCGAGTCCCACATTGGGCTCCCTGTGAGGAGCCTGCTTCTCCCTCTGCCTATGTCTCTGCCTCTCTCTCTGTTTCTCATGAATAAATAAATGAAATCTTAAAAAAACAAAACAAATCAAAAGTAGCTTAAGCAAAATAGGAAATTATTCTCAAATTTTTTTTTCTCTCAAAGGCTTCTAATTCACTGTTCCATGATCTAGAGTGTTTACCTTAGCTGCATGTTCTAAGCTGGTATATTACCCACACATCTGAGTTCCAGCCTGTAGTAATGGAAAAATAAGTGGCTTCAGTATTCTTATATTACTTTAATAAAACTACCTTTTTGCACTGAAGATGTCTCAAGAGTGCTTTCTTGGCCATCAGCTCCAAACTCCAACTATTTCCTTCATCAATGGATAATGAAGGGCAATGAACAGTCTTTATCACAAATGTGCTACCTCAAAGACATAAAGGTTTTCTATAGATAAATAAATCTCCAGTCTGTACCTTCTAGGGATTAATTAATATTTTAGAACTGAAGAAGTGAAGGAAGAATGCTAAAAACCTGGAATTTGGTGTGCCTGGGTGGCTCAGTGGTTGAGTGTCTGCTTTCAGCTCAGGTTGTGATCCCAGGGTCCTGGGATTGAGTCCCACATCAGGGTCCCCGCAGGAAGCCTGTTTCTTCCTCTGCCTGTGTCTCTGCCTCTCTCTGTGTCTCTCATGAATAAATAATGTAATAAAATCTTTAAAAATAAAATAAAAACCTGGAATTCTTTCCTGACAGCGGTTAACCAGATGAGGAGAATATAAGCATTTTAATCACTGTTGCATGTTTCAATGTGTGGTTCATACATAGTTCAATGATGTGCAACTTGAGAAAAGAGAACAGAAAAATGAGAAGCAACTATACTAACATTTGAATCGTTAAATCTTACTGTACCAGTATCTGTCACTTTTCTAAACTTTGCATTAACACATCTTTTATGAAAAACTATCAGGACCTGTTTTTGCTAACTGAGAGAAATCCAAGGAGGATTTCCATTTTTAAAAATGATTCATTTATTTATTTGAGAGAGAGAGAGAGAGAGAGAGCAAGCAGGGGAAGAGGGGCAGAGAGAAGGAGAGAAAAATCTCAAGCAGACTCCCTCCTGAGTATGGAGCCATACAGGGCTGCATCTCAGATTTCAGGACCCTGAGATCATGACCCGAGTTTAAGAGTCAGAGACTTAACTGACTGAGGCCTCCAAGTAGCCAAGGATTTCTGCTCTTATGAAAAAAGGTGGAAGGGAAAATAGGGTTTAGTGTTTGTTTTATATTGAGTCATTTTAGAGGCAATATGCTCCCTGAGCAGGGAGAGTGGCTCCACCAAGTACCTTCCCTGAGAACTACACTCAGCATCTCGACATCAAGTCACCATAAGCTTTGAATTGTGTATATGAGCATCTGTGCTTTATCTTGGTATATTTTGTGCATTTGTTAGCAGGATGTTTCCTAAGGTATCAGAAAAGCCTAAGAGAGGTTATTTTTGGGTCTGGAAATGCTCAAAAATTTTTTTCTATATAAATTAATGGTAATTATTTCTTCACTTTATGTCATTTTGGTCTATGAAAGGTTTCATAGGAACTCTCTACTTTTGGACAGCAGGGAAAATCTCTACATAGTACAAATCCTTTTCTTCAGAATGCTCAGATGGCAACACCAACACCAACATGTTATTCTTGGGCTTAAAAAACAGGAAATCAAACCTCTCTGGAAGTGTGCATTGAGGAGAAATGGCTAGAGTTATTTTGCGTTACTCATTGTCCATTAAAGCTACTTCTTAATGTGAGTCCATGTCCAGATTTCACTGCAGTTACTTTTTGGGAAGAGGAAACACCTCCTGGGAAAATGAAATTCTTTCAAGTTCTCTAACAGGCTTCTGTTGATCTAGCTACCACTGACTTCAGATGAATCAGATTTCCCTGCTTGTTTGTCCAAATTCTCTTTCACGTGGTCACTAAAGCATATCTTCTGACATTTCACATAGATCATTAGAAACACCTTTTAGGCAAAGGATGACATCAGAATAATTTGCATCAGAAACCATATTATTCACTGAGATTAATTAACAGTGTGGTATTTAGGGAATTATCATTACAACTCCTCTTGTTACTAGCTGTGGTTTGTGTCCCCTGCAGGGATGATACTGAATGAAATCTTGCAAGTCATTTCAAAATACAATAACTCTCTGTGAGAAGTAGAATGTGCACTGAGCCAATCCCAGAAAATACTTTAAAAAATTGCTTGCAAAGCTCCCTCATTGTTTGCATGTGTTAGGTTTCAGTTAGCTTTGCTCTAATTATAAGTTTATAACCAACCTGAAAGTGTGAGAATTTTAGCAACTAGCATTGAGTACAAAAACAGTTTCTCCCAAACTCTCAATGGATCTGTTAAAGAATTGGTTCTTTGAACTCCTTGGGACATAGCTGGTATTTCAGCCTGATAATGTGTCCCTTTGCCTCAGTCGGACCTGGTTTCTGACTATTGTCTCAGTATAATTATTGATAATGCCCCTTTTTCACCCCTAAATTGTCTCTGTTGAGTGATAAATTATATAGTCCTCTATCATGAACTTGCAGTTAAAGCATTTCTTTTTTTAAAAAAGTACATGTTCTTCAATGAACTTAGTAAGACTTGGCTGTAATAATAGTAGGTTTAATACTTGATGACGGATATGAAATTTAAAAGTGAGTAATGCTGCTTCCTCCCTCTAATCTGGCAAATCAGAGTTCAAGTTTATGACAGCCAATTTAGACTTTAGCATTCATAGACTTGACATTTGTGATGTGGGGCCATGAGCCAATGGTCAAGAAAGAATCCATTTTCAGTGCAGAAAAGGTGCTTTTATTATAGTATGGAGACAGGGTCCAAGGGCAGGAAGAGTTGCACTTTTGGTATATGAAGCTGGTGGTTATATGCTTAGGGATTAAAGGGGAGGAGATGTGCAAGGGAGTATTAGATCATAAATACCTACTTTGAATTTCTACTTGTAAAATTACTTTCGCAAGATTTTTTCTGGTGCTTATTATTCAGCTCAACATTAACTATTTGTGAGATGTACAGGCAGTCATGAGACCCTTTAAAAATGGAGCAGCCAGCATGTATTTGATTCTTATTGGAACTCTACAGGCTATAGGTCAGCATTCTGGGCTAAAGTTGAATATTTTTTCTGCTTCTGCCCCTCCTCAGTTTGAAGATCCATGGCATGTTGGAATTTATAAGTTTGGTAAAACTTATAAAACGCATTAGAATTGTGCCACAGAGCCCACTGCAGTGCAACCATATTCCAGTGCAACTTTATTACGTATCTCCTGATGTCTTCAAAACTTTGATATCTGCTGAAAGATGCTAATGTCTAGATTCTTATTCAACCCCCATATTGATTCGAATAAAGTTGGGAACTTGAGAATTGAGTCACTGTGCCTTGTACATGCTAGATTTTCAAGAAATATTTATTTAGTTGAAAGGCACCGTTCTTCTGAAGTGTGCTTATAGTTCACAAAATATTTACCTTTTAAGGTATGCTTTGTTAATAACTGTGAAAAATCTGAGATTTTACCTTATTTGCAAGTTAATAAGTCAGGTTGCTACTTTTATGCATGCTGACCAGAGACATGAAATAGCTGGGTCAGAAAAGAAGTATTGCTCATGGCACAACAAACAGCATAAGCTTCATGTTCATGTCAGTTCCTCTTGCTCCTGAAGTCCCATGAGTACAATGTAGAGTGGTCCAAGTGGACAATGATCATATAGTGGATATGCATCACAACTGAGGAACTCTGAGCTCATAGAACTACAATCCTTCATAATGGGCTGCAAACAAAACTGCTCAATCTTTACCCCGGAGAGAGACATTATTACACTAGACAACAAATAAATCTGCCCTCTGTTCCCAAGGGAAACACTATATCCATTTTTCAATGCTTTTCAAATATCCTTGAAATAGTCTGGGACAGACTATTTGTGCCTCTGCTTACAAATTGTACAGAATCATGAGAGACCCATGGAGGATTTTCTCCTAACATATCTTTCCAATACAGATTTGAGTTTCTAAGTACATATGTTATTTTATGTATAACATTAGCTTTCTAATTGCTGAATCTTACTTCCTAATCAGCTGCAGTGATAGACTAAGGAAAAATTATTCTTATCTCTTGATCGTATTCTCATCTTATTTTACCCCTCCCCCCAAAAAGAGTGCATATAAAAACTTGTTAGAGGAGTTTATATCTGCTCTCATTTCTCATTATAATATATACCTACTGTTTAAAGTATTGCATATTTAGAAAACATGAGTACTGTTTTTGAGCAATTTATGTAACCAAGAAGTAAAATAATCACCCCAGGCATTTATTTAGCTATAGAGTAATATGCCTTCCTTGTATAGTGGAGAAGGAATGTTAAAGATGATTGTGATATTTTATGCCTGGAAGAAGCCTCCAGCAGTAACCATAGCTCCATGAATATTTTGATTCAATGACTGGGGTTGCCAGATGTCTTCGAAACTTTCATTTCCTTATACATTTTCCACTTTACATGGTTCTGCTTCTCTTCTTTTCATTTTCTTATAACCTATAAACTCCTGTTGATTCTGAATTCAAATAATCAAAAAGCTCAGATACTGATTTTTTTTTTGTTGGGGGATAAAGTTTATAATATACTTTTAAAAGAAAAAGAAAATAGAAAGACAATACATAACAAACTCCTAATAGGGCTTAATTCAGAAGCATAACTTCCACAGCATGTTTTAAGGTCAAAGCAGGTACAGTTTAGCTTCCTAATTCTAATGATAAAAAATACAACAATTATAACCGTAACAGCTACAATTTTTAAAAGATTTTACTTATTTATTAAAGAGAGAGTGATAGTGCAAGTGTGTGTGTGTGAGGGAGCATGAGTCCAGGAGTGACAGACATAGGGTGGGGAGCTATAGAGAGAGGAAGAAGCAGACTCCCTGCTGAGCAGGGAGCTCCACTATGGTCTCCATCCTGGGGTCGCCTGAGCTGAAGGTGGATGCTTAACTGACAGCCACCCAGAAGCCCCCATAACAGCTATTTATTGAAGGCAAATTATTTGTGAAGTATGTACAAGTGCTCTGTTATTTCTAATCCTCAGAACGGTCCATCAGGGTAGGTGTTACCTCTAATTCTCATGTCAGAAATTGAGGTTCAGAAGTTAAAGGTAGCTTGCCTTAGGTAACAACTCAAGGTCTTCTATGAGCCTGCAATTCTCTTCAAATTATCAAAGAGAGAGAGGCTACTATTTTTGAGGTAGCTTTTGAAACTGATAAACCTAAATTTCTTATGCCTTACTGTTTCTTTTCCAAAATATTCATTAGTAGGAGGAAAAATTTTCCTCTATTCTTCAAGATTGTTCTAGCTGGTCAAAGAATTCAGTTGACAAGAGACTAATTAACAGGAGGAAATAAAATTTAATTCCGTACTGACAGGGAATCCACACAGACATGAGATTCTAAAAGTCAGACAGGCAAAATGAAGTATATATGCCATCCTGAACGAAGGGATAGAGGTGTATGACTTCAAAGGGAAGGAAGGCAATTCACAGGAAGATGAAAGAGTACATATTTGGTAATCAAATGTTTGGTGGGCCATACAGAAACAAAAAGACACAGAGAGGAATTTTAACAGACTTTGCTAGGTTTCTTCCTGTCTGCTACATTTATAATGTATTTATCTATGGTGATAATTCTCTTCTAGGAGTGGGTCCTCTATCTAAATTCTTTTAGGCATTTAGGGGGAAGACCAACCTGTCTTAGGACCTTGATTGTTTTCAGCTCAAAATAATCTGCATGCTAACTAAGTGGCACATCTTGGGGCAGCTTGCCCTTGGCCTCTACATAATTTATTTTCACATTCATTTTAGATAAACAGAGGCATGAATTATGCATTTAAATTATTTAAAGTCTGAGTATGTATGTGTATATACACACATATTATTATGTATCTCTTGTCTCTATGCATATGTAGAAATATGTACATATGTATATAAATTTTTAGTAACAGTTAATGGTGTGGATTTTTTTCCTCCTTGTAAGTTTTCTCTGACATACTTTGTTCCTTATTTTCTTACCTCTCTGTGATCACTTACAGCTTTATTTATCCCTCAACTATAGCCTGTAACACATTGTCCTGTAATCAGCTTCTTAGGTGACTAGTCTGCCTCTGTAAGGCCCTAGAGGACAGAGACCATTTCTTACTCATCTTTGTATCTGTGGGATCTAGGCTAGTGCTTGGAACTTCATTAGTGATTAATATGTGTTTTTGAATGAAAGAAAAAATTAGTTCACTCTGATTGTGTATATTATAAGTGCTGTTGGGGTCTTAATTTATTCATGTAATTTATACAAAGTGTTGGTATAATTCACCAACGTTATTTTTTTAAAGATTTATTTATTTATTTGAGGGGGTGCAGGTGTGGGGCAGAGAAAGAGAGAGAGAGAGAGAGAGAGAGAGAGAGAGAGAGAGAAACTCCAAGCAGACTCCATGCTAAGTGCAGAGCCTTATGTGGGGCTCAATCTCATGACCCTGAGGTTATGACCTGAGCCAAAACCAAGAATCAGCTGCTTAACAGACTGAGCTACCTAGGTGCCCCACCAATGTTATTTTAATAGCATTGAAAAATCACTGCGAATCTTAAAAAATATGACATATTACATAGAAATTGCTGACTAATCTAGAATATGAACCATATTGTTTCTTTTCTGTAACCTATTTCTTTCCAGCCAGGGCACTATACTAATAAGTGTAAAGCCATAAGGCTGGAGGAAATTTGAGTGGTTATATATTGCTTTATCATTAGGCAGCTTGAAACCTAAACCAGATTAGGCACTATTCTCTTCTCAGACACTTCCTGAAAAGACAGTTCTACAGCTTTGTGTGGTACCACATTCTGTGATTTTGTGTCACTAAGAAAATGTTTCTGTAATCTGGATCTTCCAATTTGGAATTTAATCACTATAGGTTAGGCCAAATGTCCTATAGAAGTGTGGAATCTCTTTAGTGTCTTTTTATTAATTAAGAAAGGCTATCTCATGCTTATTCAACAAACAGCTCCTAAGTTTTGGTGGCCTAAGACCATAATGATTCACTCCTCATTTCCAGTATATATCACTCATGGCATCTTTGGGTGCTTTGTACTGCTTTATCTGGAACCCATACTGAGGAGTAGTCATTCTTGGAACATTGCCATGGCAGAAGGTAAAGAAAGGTAGTGGTAAAACATGCATTAGTTCGTAACACTTCCATGTATAAATAACACATGTTAGTTCTCATGTTTTATTGGCCAAAGCAAGTCCTATGAACACACCTAACTTTGTAGGCAGAGAAGTGAAATCACACCACATGCCTGGAATGAGAGAAAGTCAGAATATTTGTGAACGTTTCACATGACTATCAGTTTCTCACAACATGTTTTCAAGGATAGCATGAAATGAACTTAGAAAAAATATTGTTAGCTACTAAGGGACAAATGGCAGGTTTAAAAACAAAGATTTTTATAGTATATTTAATTTTTTGACCTTATTTAAGTATTCTAAGACATCAAACAGTATGGAGTAATTTAATCAGTTTTTTTTTTAACCTTCTCAATGTTAATGTCAAATTCTACTCCATTTCAGATATCCATGAGTATAAGCTCCAAATAGATCCATCATTATTCAGAACTATGCTATCCCCAAGATTTCAAGATTTCAAATATCCCCATCATTTCAAGATGACCTTCCCATCGATTATAATTTTCTGTTATTCATTCATCAAGTACATATTGAATGTCCAACATTAGGGGATGCAGTGGTGAACAAAGTAGACCTTATAGGAAATTTTTGGTGTCCTAGAGTTTCACCATAAAGGGCCTCAGTGTAGATCTCCTTTTATTTGTTCTGTTAGGTATCACCGGGTTTCTTGAATTTGTGGATCTGTGTTTTTTTAAAAAATATTTTCTCAGACTTTATCTCTTAAAAAATGGACTCTGTCCTATTCTTTCTCTCCTTCTAGAACTTACAGACTTTTCTTAAACTTTCTCCCCTATTTTCCAGGTCTCTAAATCTCTCTATTATGTATTATATCTTGTGTCTCTCTTGCCTTCACTCTAATAATTTTTTTCAGATCCATTTTAAAGCTCATTGGTTATCTCTTTGGCTTGTGTCTTAATATGTTGTTAAAGCTATTCACTAAGTTTTTAATTTCAGTTACTATTGTTTCTACATCTAGACATTTTGTTCATATAAAATTGTCTTGATTATTTTTATAGTGTCTTTTTCCTTGCTCATATTTTAAAGCTTGTGTATTATTTCTTTAAATATAATATACTAATACTCATTATATTCTGTGCTCATTAGTTCCAGTATCTGAAATATTAGAAAGTCTGCTGATTCTCAGTGTTAGTGCCTTGTTTTCTTTAGTGTTCTGATATTTGAATGTGAGTTGCTCATTTTTCTTGGACTGTTAGGAACCTTTGGCTTGCATATCTGCTTGCACTAACAATCCAAGACCACTTTAAACTAAGCTTTTAGCTTAGATTTCTTTGCTCCCCTTCCAAATTGGTAAAACTGATAAAAATAACTTATTTCTAATTTTACATAGTAGTCTCTTCCTTTTTAAAGAATTCTTTTAAGTTTGTAAACAGTGTTATCTAGATAATCTCAACTTTTGAAATCTCACAGAAACATGTATTCAAAAATCCACTCTAAATATTAAAACTGCAAGAATGACAATGTTTCCTATATATAGATTTTTAATAGTTTTATCTAAATAAGAAAAAAGAAAACTACATATGTGTGGTTAAATTGGAACACATTTACTTAGGTACCCAAGAATAAAATAAAATTTTATTTGAGAGAGAGAAGAAAGAGATCTTTTAAGGAATTGACTCAAGTGAATCTAGGGGCTGGTGTGCCTGAAATCTGTAGGGCAGGTCAGCAGGCTGGAGACTCAGGTAAGAGTTGATGTTGCAGTCTTGAATTTGGATTCCACAGGGCAACCAACTGAGAACTGAGTTTCTGCATCATGATCTTAAGAAAGATTCCTCTTCTTCAGGAAATCTCAGTCTTTGCCGTAAAGGCTTTTGACTGATTGGATGAGGCCCACTCATATTATGAATAATATGATTTACTCAAAGTTTACTGATTTGAATGTTAATCACATCTAAAAAGTACCTTCATAGCACCAGGTGTTTGACTCAACAATTGGGCACCATAGCCTGGTCAAGTTGACACATAAAATAACCATCACAAATGGATAGCATCTTAGAAGGTTGTTTGGCACTGGATGGGTTTTCCCATACTCTAAAAGATAGACCAGTAGTCTGTTTTACTGAGTCCGTTTACTAGCTTCTTCTTCAGACTGCAACTTAATCACCTTTCCTTCCAACATCTGCATGCATTATTCCCTAAAAGTCAGAGTCCTTCTGGATATGTGTATCTACTGGTGAAGGATTTTATGCTACACCTACCATGCTGGCTCATGGAATGAAACATGAGTCTGGAAAGGGTCATGCCAAGGAGATTGGCTCCCCTTGAGTCAAGCATGGAGTGCACAGAATCACAGCAGTGCAGGAAGAACTGCCCAGGAAACATACACTCATAAAGAATTAATCACTGTGAATCTATTTTCTTAGGATGCACTCTTCATATCTTTCTAGGGTGCTGTAAATGATGATATGGATTTAAGTCTTGAGAGATAAGTCAACAGGAACAAAATGCTAAACTGTTTAGGGGTTGTTCAGTAAGATGAGGATCTGACCTCATGCTCATCATCTCAGAATACAATATCTATAGTCCTGATTCTCAGGCTTCTTGAGATGGCCAGGTGATTCTTACATGATGAACTTTTGAGATGAATGTTTCATGTGGCAAGACCAGAAGAGTCTGCTTCCTTAAGACCATCTTGGCAGTTCCCTCAATTATTCATCTTAAATTATTGTTTCTGACAGTTACCTAAGTAGGAGGAAGAGAAACACAAATTGTATTTAGTTTGAATTTTAAAAAGAAAAGCTGTAACTATAACTATGTTTATCTCATTCAACTTCCTTGTTGGATGGTTCTGTGATGGTGCTTAAATAGCCAATATGTGAATATTTGGCAAGTGAGTGAAAACTTGACATAATAAGATAGTAAAATAACTGGGTTCATGTTTGGGAAAGTGATAACAAGTAAGAAGGAACACCATAAAAAATTTTTTTAAAGCCCTATGAAAGATCTTATCAGTCAACTTTAGTTGCAAAACTTTCATATGATTAAGTTCCTAACATATCCCATTATTACTAATTCCACAGCTGCTAAATATAATGTGCATATATGTACATGGTGTTGTGGGAAATTTAAGAATATAGGCATGAAGCTTTCTGTTCCATTTAGGTAAAATGAATTTAGGTTGCAAAGGGAGGCCAGGTTGTGATTACAAATAGATTTGAGATAGGCAGTTTTCTTTGCAGGTGTCTAGATTGGGATTGTTGTCTTCTGGGATCCTGGGTTTACTGGCATAGAGTCTCTTATTAGAGGCTTCATTTAGTCAGGTCTTATTTCTCAGGCTCTTAATGTTGTGAAAATGAAAACTCAGGTTTACCTGGTCTGGCAAATGGATTTAAGGCTAAACTAGCCTCAGAATTCTATTTTTCCTTCTTGAGTTTTGCCTTCATTAAGTTTTTTGGTTGAGTATTCCTTACTTTCTTGCCAGCTTATAGGAGCATTTAATAAAATTTAAAAATATTTTAACCAGAATTTTATCTATTTACAGTATTGATCAAGGTACTTAGTCTACTGTATTGCAGATATTTTATGATTTAAAACAATTATAAAGAAATGTGAATAAATCATCTCAAGTTTGAACCTTACAAATAAAGCTATAAATATAAATATTGATCTCAATATGTTAATTTGTGAAAAAAATAATGAAAGGTAATATTTATTTTAGTCCTCCCCTCACTGTGCCAGGCACTGAACTAAGCATTTTACATTTTCTTAAACATTTAATCTTCACCGTAGCACCATGATATATATGCTGTTATTATCTCAATTTTATAGATGGACACTAAACTACAGAGACAGTTTTTAAGATAGAACTCAAGATGCAACCCGATATTAAGATACAATTCAAGATATGCTATAAAGTGGTAGAATGAGGATGGAAATCTAGGCAGTTTGAATTCAAAGTCTTGTAAACACTATACTGTTTCACATTTAGGTAGATATGCATAAAAGTCTAGTAAAAACAGCATAGGGCTGGGCTGGAAGAATTAATACCAAAATAATAATAGTGATTTAGTGATTTGAGAGGAAGTGGGTGGGAGCCTGGGAGCTTGGAAGGAATTAGGTGGAGACACTTTAAGTAGAATTTTAAATTTCCTTTGCTTACTATGGTAAGGTCACTTTCACTCAAAAGAGTTAAATTATTAAGTTGAAGTCCCCCAACCTCCATTTTCTGTACCCAAATCTATTATATCTTTACTCTTCTTGCTTCTGGCCCAAGAAAGAGTCTCTGCTTCTGGCTCAAGAAAGAGTCTCTGTACTTCCTTTCCAAGGGTGACTTTTTATTTGGATCCTAGGACCTACTTCCTCAATATTTTCTTCCTAATTTTTTCCCCTCTTCTTATCTCCTTTTCTTTGTCTACCAAGAAAATCTTCCATTAAACTTTTTGTCACTCAAAGTACCATAGACTGCCTTTCCTTTCTTAAATATTTTGAATTATAATTGTGGTAGGTAGAATAATGACTCCCCCAAAGATGTCTATGTCCTAATTCATGGAAACTGTGATTATATTAACTCACCTGACCAAATGGACTTTCTATATATGATTTAATTAATGATTTTGAAATGGAGAAGTCCAGGATTTTCTTGATGGGCTCAGGGTATTCACAGGGATTCTTAAAAAATGGAAAAGAGAGGCAGAAGATGGGTCAGAAATTGGAAGATGCTACACTGCTGGTTTTGAAAATAGATGAAGGGGCTAAGGGATGGAGATGGCTTCTAGGAGTTTGAAAAAAACAAGGAAGTGGATCCTTCCCTAGAGCCTCCAGAAGGAAAGCAGCTCTTCTGAGTCTTTGTTTTCAGCCCACTAAGACACATTTTGATTTGATATTTAAAATTATTGTTTAATTTATCGAGAAATTACAAATGAAAAATCCAACAACAACATAAAAAACAATAATTCTTTTTTTTAGCTCTCAGGTTCACCTTACAAATCTTATCTGTTTTTAAGTTTAGCAAATTTTAACTATCACTTTTCAAGAGGCCTTTGATTAGTATTTGGAAACATTCATAAATTTTATAGCTAATTAGACTCAAACATTTCAACCTGTATTTACAAATTTAATATATTTGATTTGTCTCATTAATAATATAATGATCTTTTTTTATAAACAAAATCTTCCCAGGTTCTTTATTAATTCTTATAAACATGAAAAAAAGAATAAACTTATTACTAGAGTGAAATTTAATTTCCCTTAATAGTATTTTTTTTTTCTTTTTTAAAGTAATCTCTACATCTGACAGGGTAGTAATCTCTACATCTGACATCTTTAACCCTAAGATTAAAAGTTGTATGCTCTACTGACTGAGCCAGTCAGGTGCCTCCTGCCTTTTATTTTTTTATATTGGTTCAATCACGCACAAAATATTTTAATATCATATCTTTGTGTTTCACAACTGGCATTTTTTATGAAAACTCATTTCAATAGTTTAAAAAATTATCCAAACTCTTGCGACTTAGGTGTTTCTATTTTTTCTTGCTTGGATGAGCATCCCTTCTGCAGAGTTTTATAGCTGTTTAATTTTCTCCCATTATATTTACTTTGAAAATTGCAAGTTAAGTAAATAAATATCTTTCCACTGATAGGAAAAACAAAGGCTGGAGTAATCTTCTCAATTTGGCTATTTCATTACCTCCCAATTTATCTTTGTCTGAGATCTGAGTCCTTCATTTGAGCTTCATTTTGTAGGTGTTCCTTAGATATTAGAATCCAAGTCCCACAGTAGTCAAATTAAGCCAGAATAATTCTAATTCTGTATATAGATCCTACATACTGTTTTTTTGGTAACAAAACAAAAAAGCTCTAAGCAGCACTTTCTTCTGTTTCTTATATATCATACACATGTATATACATTAGAGAAATAAAACCCTGCCACCTTAAATTTCTCCTCATAGATTAAACATGATTTTTTTTTTTCCATGAGCCTTGGAATAGCTTCTGTTAGGGGCTGCTGCTGTGATTAGAGAAGGGAACAGTGTCGTGCCTGCCATTTGAATAAGGGTTTAGTGAGGTCTATAACACTGAGCTAGTCAAAGGGGAAAGCTTGAAATATACATCAAAAGGAATTTAATCTAGGCAATGCTAAAAATAAAAAGGCCCATTTCATGGAGACGTGATAATAAAAAAAATTTGGAGTGTGAAAAAGAGATTTATCATCTGGTGAAAACAGTCTGAACAGGTAGGGCATAATGCTAGCTAGTGACAAATGCCATCATCTAAGATTTCATATGTATCAAAAGACTAGTGTTTACACTGAAGTAAAGTAATTTCCCCTTATCTGTGGTTTTGCTTTCTGCTGTTTCAGTTATCCGCTGGTAACCACCCACTGAAAGCAGATGATCCTTCTTCTGACCTCTTGTCAGAAGGTCAGTAGTAAGTTACCTATTGCTAGTCACAATGCTTATGTCATTCACCACGCTTTATCTCCTCAGGTAGGCATTTTTTCATCTCACATCATTGCAAGAAAGGTGAGTACAGCACAATAGATATTTTAAGAGAGAGACCACATTCACTAAATTTTTATTATATAATTGTTCTATTTTATTATGAATTACTGTTAATCTCTTACTGTGCCTTATTTATAAATTAAAACTTACTTATAAATGTATAAGGAAAAACGTATATAGAGTGTTCAGTACTATTCATGGTTTTAGGCATCCACTGGATGTCTTGGAAGATATCCCCCCGGATAAGGGGAGACTGCTGTATATGCTAATTTACAGATTTTTTTTTTTTGGTTTAGCAATTTTAAAAGCTGCTAGTATTCACCGATGACTAGAGATATGGAATTTAATTTTTCAGTCAGAATAACTATGATCATGATATTAATATAACTGGAAGCATCCGTTCAGTTTTCCCTTGAATATGGTTAGTGTATTTTTAAGGTATGCTCTTTTTGTTGCTTGAAGTCTACTACTCATGAGGTTGAAGTCAAGATCATCAATTCTATCCTCTCTAATGCCTGTTACATTACCTAGAATAAATCTATTATGGGTTACAGACAATGCTATAATTCCAGGTGGCCATCTCATATATACTTGCCGCTGATCAAAACATCGGTGGCTAAGAGAAAATGTATTATTACTATTTGGGGGAAAAAAACAGCTCAAAATGCAAGTCACACTGTTGGCAACTCAATAGCTTCATTTTCATATGTATAATAATAACACATGCCTTAATGTGAAAGGCATTTCAGGATAATATGAAGAGTTAGCTAATTGTGCATGGGGCATAAATGATTTATTCAAGTAAAAGATTTTTACATAATTACCATATTTATTACTAAATGTGTTTGTAGGACAATGTTCAGGAAGAACCCTTTTATATTTATTTGGAAAAATATATGTCTGGTGTTTCTGAAAATAGAAGATGCTTAACAAGATAGAGAACTGTTTTTGTCCTTTAGACCTGCATGCTAACTTTATTTAAACAATTGCCCACTAACAAGTTAAACAAATGACCTTCAATAAATGGATATATTATGCCTATTTAGAAGGTTTAGCTCTACAAACATTTTATGAAATTTCTATGTATTTTACAGCACATTGGATATATTTAGTTAAATTACAATTTAACAAAAGAAAGGTGACTTTCACTGCAGTTCCAGTTGATTTTGGGTTTCAGTCTGGGATCTCTTCACATCTTCTATTTTAAAATTCTTGGAAGTGTTGCTTTGGTAGTACCAATAGCTAAGACTGGCCCTTGTAAATTACATGACATACAACTTAGAATTAATTCTGGCAAAAATAATAAGTGTTAATAAACCAAATATCCCAATATCAAGTTTAAAAATCTTTATCATTGCATAAGCATCTTTTATGTATGATACAGTAGAAATTGGTGTTCATGATTATCCTGTGAGGCATCCCAAGATTAAAAGATAACTTTTAATAAAAGTTAAATTTTACTTGATACAGTTTCAGAGTTAGGGTATTTGATTGTATTCTGCTTGACAATTGATTATTCATGTGTGATATATGAAGTGACTTTCAATTTCCCAGAATAGAGCTTATAAAACTTATGAACAGATTGAGTTCACAAAATATATTTGTATGCCAATTTGTTTAGAACTAGGAAAATATGTTTCCATGAAAAAGATGTTATTTTGTTTATACAGAAAAATTTATTGTATATCTATTATGTACCAGGCAGTACAATGATAAAAGAAAGATGACTAATATTTCCTCAAAGGCCTTACAAGAGCGGATGAGTGTGGCAGAGGTAAATGTAGGGTGCTTTAGGGATATAGACAATGGATATATAAATCATTCTAGGGTCCAAGAAAGGCTTTTCTTGAAGGAAAATGCCTGAGTAATCTTAAAGAATAAATGAATACTAGCATATTGGTTGTGTCAGTAAGAAGGAAGGTAACTAAGGAAGAGGAGCAGCATATACAACATCATGGTGGCATGAAATGATAGAGTGCATTCAGATAACTACTAGTGGTTTGATAGCTAGAGCATGGGACTGCTGAGGGAGAATAGGGTAGCAAATTTGACATATTACTTTATAGCTATGGAGAAATTTTTATGTCTCATTAACAGGGAAGTGAAATCATTAAGTTAGTACTTTGGAAAGACAATTCTGGTAGCTCAGTGGAGGATCGATTGAAGGGGTGTCACAAGATAAGGAAAGGCAGGTAATAGGCAAATGTAGGTGTCCAGGGGTGAAATGATGGAGCCAGAACTATGGGAAGTTTTATAATTATCCTCATTTAAAAAGCTTTTTGGCTTCTGCCTGTGTCCCATTTACTACAGAGGGTCAGAACAATCTCTTTGAACTGGTTGGGAAATTGATACCATATGGCTTTTTTATCCATTTCCATTCTACTTTTCTATCTCTCCTGAGTCCTACAGGCTGATCTCCTTTCTCTTTGCTTCAGTCACAAAAAAATCCTGAAAATTAAGAAAATAGACAACTGTGTGTATAGGGCATGAGAATGTGGGAATGGAATTGGAGGTCTTCAGCTATTCATGCCACATATCTGCTGGGCTCTGCTGGGACCATTCTACTATAGCAAATCCACAGGATTTATTGGATTATTTGGATGCTTGGAGAATGAAAGAAAGGGAAAAAATTAGGATTATTCTCATCCCTAATTCAAATAATGGAGGTGTCATTTATTGAGCTAAGGTTCACAGGAGGTGTTATAAAATGTGAGGGAAAGAAAAGTACAGTTTTGAGTCTTTGGGATATTCAGAGAGTCAGTTTAGTACATTTTTATGTTACTAGGACTTGGAGAAATGTGGCTGGCAGTATAGAAGGGGAGTCATCTGCCTATCGGATCTCATTGAAAATGTATTTCAGATCAACCTACTTAGAAGACTGATTAAAGTAAATTCAGGAGGAAGGAGACACAAGCAACTCTGAAATTTAAGAGGGCAAGCTGAGGAAGAGGCTTTTTGGAGGTGGATTCCTTCATTTAAACTAGAGGGATCATTAGCTAATCCTAATCCAAATATCTAAAACATATTGCCTTGAAAGGAAGGAATGACGTTCCCTTTAAAAACAGGAGTCTTCTCTCCCTGGTACAATGTTGTGGTTACAGGAAATTTACATAAGATTTCTAAGTTGCAAAATAGAATTAAAACATAGGAAAAAGTCATGAGGGGTGCCTGGCTGGCTCAGTGGGTAGAGCATGCAACTCTTGATCTTGGGGTTGTGACTTCGAGGCCCCTTTTGGAGGTAGAGTTTACATAAAAGAAACAAAGAAAATAAGTCATGAATAGGATGTAATAAATAAGTATGGTCTCTTCAAGAATCATGTTTGTTTTGAGAGCAGTGTTATTCTATATAGAACAATTTCAGCTAAACTGTAGATAAATATGCTGAAGAGAAACAGCCAAAGTTCAGAGAACTGTATAGAAAAATTCACTTGTAAAATGTTTGTTCTGACAAACACAGGATGCCATGAAATATTCTGAAGTCAGCAATTCTGAAGAAGTCTTGCTGTTCTGAAGGGCAAATTTCTCCCTGTCAATTATAGCAGAACAAAGTAATATACAATGAAAAGAAACCAGAGTAACAAAGTTTTTTTCTTCCCATGAGTCCCTGTTTGTGGACATTTTCCTTAGTTCTTTTCTTTTTGGCAAAAATCCTTTTCCTGAGTAAACAAGTTTGAATGGCTATACTTAGAGAAGTTTGACCCTTTTTATGAACCAAGAAGAGTAATCCTTAGTAAGGTGAGAGTCAACTCAAAGCTCTGTTGCTGTGCGCCCTAGGCTTTCTAAAATTTCTCAGCTTTAGGCATCTGCAACACAAGGCTAATTTTAATTGAGAAACATATCTTCTAAGAATTTATTGGTGAAACTAAATGTTATAGAGTATTTTTCCATTTTCACACATTTTAATAATCATGCTGAAGATTTAGAGTTTGTAGGATGGACAAAAGCTGTTTACTAAATCATTTTAACCAAAGACCAATCATTCATAGTTAATAAACTCTGCTGAATGGCCAATAAGATTGGTAACTTCATTTTTATCTCCACCTTCCGTAATTGCAGATATATATGACCGAATCTTACTCCATCCTGCTGAATGATAGGATTCAGTACTTTATCCTGCATTGCCTGGCATATAATATTCTCTTTGGCAAGCTGACATCCTCCCTTCATGAGCTATGACCAGCCCTGGAAAACATTGCTGACATTAAGCTCTGTTCTGCTGATGTTACACAAACTGCAGTATTTCCAACATGGCATTGTTCCAGAAATGTATGCTATTTTTCTTAGATAGCACAAGGTATTACAACAAAAAATGTCACATCTGGTCTTAGTTGTCATCTTATTTATCAGTTTGCACCTTCATCACCATGACATTAACTTTTCAGGTGTTCTTCTAACCTGGAATTCCATAGTTCAGATGAAGTAAGGAGTCAAAGTAGTCCTTTCAGTATAGGTTTATATTTTGTGTTTCTTACTTTTCTTTTTTTTTTTTTTTTTAATTTTTATTTATTCATGATAGGCACACAGTGAGAGAGAGAGAGGCAGAGACACAGGCAGAGGGAGAAGCAGGCTCCATGCACCGGGAGCCTGACATGGGATTCGATCCCGGATCCCCAGGATCGCGCCCTGGGCCAAAGGCAGGCGCCAAACCGCTGCGCCACCCAGGGATCCCTGTTTCTTACTTTTCATAGATTTTCTGTTTGGTGCTCAGAGCATATTTTCCTATTGAAAAACTGTATTGTAAATGGTAATTACATTCCCAGGCCAATTTAACCCATAATGCAGCAGAAATTCCCAAATATGTTAAACGAAAAACAAGAAAACATTGTGGCATCACTTCTTTAAGTATCTTAAAATGTATGTAAATATAAGAATATGTTAAAAGAACTTAGAAAATACTTTTCTGATATTTTCAATACTAACAATAAAGCAAATTCTTAAAGAAAACAAAGTGGTTTAAACTTTTTTTCAGAATAGTAGTAACTATAAAAAAGCAGGCTTGACTGGAAGATGAAAGCATGGATAGATATGTTTGAGGACATTCTGAAAAAGACTTTTGGCGTTTTTAAGGAGTTTAGAGGTAAAAGGTACTACTTATTTTCTATGTATAATTTAACATCAATTTTTACTTTTTATTAATAAAAATATATCTTTACCAGTTCTTCCATGCATCTGAATTGTGACTAGGTTTAATTTTTTTTTTTTTTTTGTGAGATGAAGGGAGTTCATAAATGGAATAAATCCACAGGCCTTTAAGTCAGAAACCAACGACATTTATTGTACTCTTTTTTTAAAAAAATATTTTATTTATTTATTCATGAGAGACACATACAGAGAGAGAGGCAGAGACAGAGGCAGAGGGAGAAGCAGGCTCCATGCAGGAAGCCTGATGTGGGACTCAATCCGGGGACTCCAGGATCACACCCTGGGCCGAAGGCAGGTGCTAAACCATTGAGCCACCCAGGGATCCCCTTTATTGTACTCTTGAAGCAAAATTTCTCTATTTAATTTTTGATTCTGTATGTATTAAATACACGGACTCCTTTCTCTCAATAGGTTGACTGTCACTGCCTCTCTTTATCTTGTAGCCCACTTTCTCATTTCTTTGCTTCCATTCCTCGATCTGTTTCCCAGGGAAAACAGATTTATGACTTAACTTTCTTATACTAATTACCCACCTTCAATTTTCTCTGCTTAATAGCTTTGTAACTACAGTAATTTTAATTTCTTCCTTATACTTTTAATTTTTTTGTAAACATGAATACTACTCCTTATTTTAACTCCCTATTTTATAACTACCTATTTTTTCTACTCCCCTATTTTCATTCTTGAAGTTCTATTATCTATTCTATATTGTCAAGGATGATAACTGTGACGAAGGACATATTGTCACCCTATTTCCATCCCTTATTCTGCTTTTGTAATGGAATCTCTATTTTAGTTGTACAGTTGGCTGCCCAGAGTGGATGCTACCATTTCCAGTGTCTTTTATGAGTAGGTATGGTCATGTGATTGGCCAACAGGATGCAAGCAAAAGTGTTGAGTGTGATTTCCAGAAGTGTCCCTAGAGGGAAGGTTCACATTTTTCTCCATATCTTACTCCTTTCTGCTATCCAGAATGTAGAAGTTATGTCTAGTGCTTGAGCATTCAACGTGGGTCCTGAGATGGAAGCCCTGTGTTGGTGGAAGGAACCTGGATCTCTCCTGATGAGTAGCACCCTACCTGCCTCAGAATGCTTATTTATAGACCATTCATATGAAAGGACAATAAACTTCTGTCATGTTTGAGACACATGTTATTCTCACAGTTGAACAAAGTGATAGTTAAACTCTATTTTGTAACCAAAACTGGGTCTTTTGTAATTGGTGTGTAAATTGATTTAAAAAGCTGAGAACTATAAATAGTATTCACATAATTATAATCAGGTAAATATTATTCAATACAAAGTCAAAACTTTCAAATTTTTTTTTGTGTATATCTGCAAAAGTAGCCTATATATTTTTTTGCCCCAATTGTCCCCTCAACTTCTCTGAAATATCATCTGTTTTGTTTAGACTTCCCTTATTTCATTCCCTCTGGAGATTTCTCTCCCAGAGTTCTGATTCTCCCTGTTCCAGTTTTGGACTTGATGTTTTCTACACCTGCTAAATAGCTGTCATACTGGAACTTCCATTCAGCGTTTTTAGGGAAAGTGCATTAAAAAGTTTAAGCATGGAAATGACATCTGCCGTTCTTTTTTTTTTTTTTTTCATTTTCATACAATATTCTTTTATTTTTTTAATAAATTTATTTTTTATTGGTGTTCAATTTACCAACATACAGAATAACACCCAGTGCTCATCCCGTCAAGTGCCCCCTCAGTGCCGGTCACCCATTCACCCCCACCCCCCGCCCTCCTCCCCTTCCACCACCCCTAGTTCGTTCTTGACTTACAGGATAGTTGTATAGTATGAGCTGGGAATCTCTTTTGTATTTATAAGATGATTTTATGGGCAACCACTCCGTTACCTTCCTTTGAACATTAATCCACTATTACTGTTTTTCTGTGTCTAGCACAGTGCCAGACTAACCCAATTCATAGATTTTCATTTTGATTTCTATCTTAGATTCATAAATTCATGTTTTTCATGAATGTTGCTCTTTTACTCCCTCTGTATTTTTGAGCGTCAAAACAACAAGGCAGCCAAGTACATGGTCCCTAGAGTTAGAGATCCTGGGTATTATCCCAGCTCTGTTACTGTTTGGCTGTATGATTTTTAAACAAGTTAACAGTTATTTACTCTCTCTCTAAGTCTCAATTTCCCCATCTATAAAATTGGGATAATAATAGCATCAACTACACTGGTTTGTGAGTTAATCCCTTTAGTGTTACCATAATGCCTAGAATACAGAAAACATTCAATGTTACTTATAGCTAATGCTATTAACCGTAGCATTTGTGAATTGGCTAAGGCCACACATAGAAAAGACTGAGTTAAAACCCAACTCAAAAAAAAAAAAAACCCAACTTGATTCTAGAGCCTGAGTTTTTAGTGACCACACTATTGTTTCATGTTTTGAATGCTTCTGCTGGGGAACCAGCTGCCATCTAGAATAGTGTTTGTATGATGTGTGGGAGGTGGGGGCTTAATGTGAGATGGGGAACAGAATAACCGGATCCCTTGAGGAGACTTTTCTAAGTACACATACCTGTGACCCTTTTGGAGAAAGTTTGATAAGATTTCAGGGTGGGCTGTGGCAGGGATGTGTATTTTGAATGGGCTTCTCTGGGGATCTGATGCCCCCTCTGGTTGAGAAAACTGATTTGGAACAAGTTGCTATATTTTGCCAAAGTGGAATGAATCGACTATCAGAACTCCTAGGAAATCATCCAAGAAGGAAGTCAAATGAAAAGAAAGAAAAATGTTCTTAGGCTCAGTATGCCCTGTAGAAACATTCATAACAATCAACACTTTTTTTTTTTGTATTTTCATGGCCATGACTCATATTTCTGCATGCAAAATGTCTAGCAGCTACATCAGTCTTTTTTTTTTTTTAAATTCAGCTAGTTCCTATTCGGCTAGTTTCTTCCTTTGATAAGAGGTCTTTAGTTAACTCTTACAGTACCAAATCTATATATAAACCCCAAAATGCTCACTCCTATAAATTACCTTCAAATAGTTAATTCAGTGACAGCTGAAATAAAAAAGGATCTTTAAGGATTTTCTGGTACTTCAGCAAGATTGTCACATTGCTCTTTTACCAGACACTAAAATCACTAAATCAATGCTGTGTATTTAATATATAGATTTTAAATAAAATTCTTTTACTGTAACATAAAGAGTTAAGATGTAAATAACTTAAAGCACAACAGGAGTAAAAAAGTGAATTCATATTAAATAGGTAACACTTACATGGGACTTATGATTTACTGGGGACTAAGTATCTATAAAATGTAACTCTTCTATATATGGACTTACCCTACCACACCCTGTGAAAGAAGTCCATTTATTATATGCCCACTTATTATTATTATTGTTTTAAAATTTAAATTCAATTAGCCAATATATAGTACATCATTAGTTTCAAATGTAGTTTGAAAATAATTCATCAGTTGCGTATAACACCCAGTGCTCATTATATCATGTGCCCTCCTTAATGCCCATCACCCAGTTACCCTATCCCCTGCCCGCTTAGCAACCTTCATGGGTTTGTTTCCCAGAGTTAAGAGTCTCTCATCGTTTGTCTCCTTTGATTTTTTTTTCCATTCAGTTTCCTCTTCTTCCCTTATGGTCCTCTGCACTATTTCTTATATTCTGCATATGAGTGAAACCATATGATAATTGTCTTTCTCTGATTCACTTATTTCACTTAGCATAATACCCTCCCATTCCATCTAAATTGATGTAAATGGTAGGTATTTATCCTGTCTTATCCTTTCTGATGACTGAGTAATATTCCATTTTATGTATACCACATCTTCTCTATCGATTCATCTGTCAAAGAACATCTCAGCTCTTTCCTCACTTTGGCTATTGTGGACATTGCTACTATGAACACTGGGGTGCAGGTGGCCCTTTGTTTCACTACATCTGTATCTTTGGGGTAAATACCCACTAGCCCAATTGCCGGGTCCTAGCTTAGCTCTACTTTTAACTTCCTGAGGAACCTCCACACTGTTTTCCAGAGTGGCTATACCAGCTTGCAGTCTCAACAACAATGTCAGAGCATTCCCCTTTCTCTACATCCTCACCAACATTTGTTGTTTTCTGTCTTGTTGATTTTAGTTATTCTAATTGGTGTAAAGTGGTATCTCATTGTGGTTTTGATTTGTTTATTTTTGATGACAAGTGATAATGAGCATTTTTTTTTTTTTATGTGACTGTGGGCCATTTGTATGACTTCTTTGGAGAAATGTCTGTTTATGTCTTCTGTCCATTTCTTGACTAGTTTGTTTTTTGGATGTTGAGTTTGATAAGTTCTTTTTCTTTTAAAGATTTAATTTATTTGTGAGAGACACAGAGACAGAGATACAGACAGAGGGAGAGGCAGGTTCCTCGCAGGGAGCCCGATATGGTACTCGATCCCAGGACCTGAGGATCACATCCTGAGCCAAAGGCAGGCACTCAATCACTGAGCCACCCAGGTGTCCCCTGATAAGTTCTGTATAGATCTTTGATACTAGCCCTTTATTTGATATGTCATTTGCAAATATCTTCTCCCATTCCATAGGTTGACTTTAGTTTTGTTGACTGTTTTCTTTGCTGTGCAGAAGGTTTTTTTTTTTTAATATTTTTATTTATTCATGAAAGGCATATAGAGAAAGAGAAAGAGAGGCAGAGACACAGTCAGAGGGAGAAGCAGGCTCCATGCGGGAGCCTGACGTGGGACTCAATCCCAGGACTCCGGGATCATGCTCTGGGCAGAAGGCAGATGCCCAACCGCTGAGCCACCCAGGTGTCCCTGTGCAGAAGGTTTTTATCTTGATGAAGTCCCAATAGTTCATTTTTGCTTTTGTTTCCCTTGCCTTCATAGATGTGGCTTGCAAGAAGTTGCTGTGGCTGAGTTAAAAAAAAGTGGCTCCCTGTGTTCTCCTCTAGGATTTTGATGGATTCCTACTGCACATTGAGGTCTTTCATCCATTTTGAATTTATCTTTGTATATGGTGTAAGAGAATGGTCTAGTTTCATTCTTCTGCATGTGGCTAATTTTCCCAGCACCATTTATTGAAGAAACTGCCTTTTTTTCTTTGGATATTTTTTCCTGTTTTGTCAAAGATGAGTTGACTGTAGAGGAGAGGGTCCATTTCTGGGTTATATGACCACTTTTGCAGAGAAGGAAGTGGAAAGGGGTTAACATGCCCAAGTTGCACACCTAATCAAGTGAAGGAGCCAGGGATTGAAGCCTGAGGCATCTGGTTCCAGAACCTGTAAGCTTACCCTTACTGCCTCTCCCTGCACCAAAGGAGAGAATGGAGAAATAAGCTTGTGGCAAACACCTAAAAGATATCAGGTGATGAGCATAAAATAAATTACCTTTTCCTTTATTATTTCAGGTCTCCAAGTCAAATTTTTTCATATAGGACACCATAGCTCTCCACTCTGACACATCATCACGTCATCTGGGGCATCCCTTTCTCCCTGCCCTTTCTTTCCTCCAAGAACTATAAGGCTACGTAGTAGTGTGCATGTCCATATAGAGCCTTGTGTTTTCTTAGGCTAACTCAGTGCGTCTTAAGTTTTAGTTTAATCAGAATCACTTGGTATGGGCAGTCCGGGTGGCTCAGCGGTTTAGTGCTGCCTTCAGTCCGGGGCATGATCCTGGAGACCTGGGATCGAGTCCCACATCGGGCTCCCTGCATGGAGCCTGCTTCTCCCTCTGCCTGTGTCTCTGCCTCTCTCTCTCTCTGTATCTCTCATGAATAAATAAATAAAATCTTAAAAAGAAATCAGAATCACTTGGTGGACTTGTTAAAGCTCAAAATTCAGAGTTTCTGATTTAGCAGTCCAGAGTGGGCCTGGAGAATTTGCATCCTGCATGCCTCTGCCACCTCCCATTTCACTGAGATATAATTGACAAAGTTGTCATATATTTAAAGTGCACAATGTGATGGCTTGATATACATATATATCAGAAATGATTCTCACCATCAAGTTAATTAACACATCCATTACCCCACATAGTAATTCTTTTTTGTTGTTGTTGTGAGAGCACTTAACATCTATTGTGTTAGCAATTGCAAGTACACAATACAGTATTACTATAGTTACCATGCTGGATGTTAGATCCTGAGAACTTTTTCCTCTTATAACTAAATGTTTGTACTTTTTGAGCAACCTTTCCCCATTTTCCCCAGGCCCTAGTCCTCATTTTCCCCAGGCCATAGTCACCATGATTCTATGAGTTCAGTTGTTCTTTTAAAAGATTATGTCAATAATTAATACCATACAGCATTTGTATTTCTCTATCTGGCTTATTTCACTTAGTGTAATGCCCTCCTGTTTCATCCAAATAGAAAGATTTTTTTTTAATGGCTGAATAATATTCTGTTGTATGTGTATATATATTCTGTATGTGTATATATGTTGGGATATTGATTATTTTGCTATAGAGTTGTAAGAATTCCGTATATGTTTTGGACATTAACTCCTGATTAGATATATGGTTTGCAAATATTTATTTCCTATTCTGTAGTTTGCCTTTTCATTTTGTTGATGGTTTTTCTTTGCTTCTTTTTTTGCTGTGCAGAAATTTTTAGTTTGATGTAGTCCTTCTTATTTATTTATTTGCTGTTGCCTTTTTTTTGACTCTTGTCTCTTTTTTTTCTTAGTCTTGCTAAAAGTTTGTGTATTTTGCTTATCTTTTAAAAAAAGCAACTTAGTTTTATTTTTTCTATTGTCTTTCTAGTTTCTATTTCATTCACTTCTGATCTGATCTTTGTTATTTTTTCCTTCTGCTAACTTTAGGCGTTGTTTCTTCTTTTTCTGGTTCCTTAAATTATATTGTTTATTTGCGATTTTTCCTTCTTTTTGAGAGAGAGAGAGAGCACGCACACATGTGTGTGTGCTAGAGGGGGAGGGGCAGAGGGAGAGAGAGAATCCTAAGCAGGCTCCAAGCCAGTGTGGAGCTGACCTGAGCTGAAATCAAGAGTTGGGCACTTAACCGATTGAGCCACCCAGGTGCCCCTCTTTTTTTTCTCAATATAGGCATGTATTGTAACAAACTACCCTCTTGTAACTGCTTTTGCTGCAACTCATATATTTTGGTGTGTTATGTTTCAAGATATTTTTTGATTTCCCTTTAATGTTTTTTGATCCATTGATTGTTCAGGACTGTTATTTCTACATATTTGTGAATTTTCCAGTTTTCTTCCTGTTATTGATTCCTTGTTTCATACAATTGTGGTTAGAAAAGATGCTTGATTTAATTTCATTCTTAAATTTGTTAAGACTTGTTTTGTGCCTAACATATGATATATCCTGGAGAATTTTCTGTGTGTACTTGGGAAGAATGTACTCTGCTACTGTTGGATGGAATATTCTTTATACATCTGTTAGGTCTATTTGGTCTAATATTTAGTTCAAGTCCAGTGTTTCTTTATTTTCTGTCTGGATTATCTATCCATTGTTGAAAGTGGGGTGTTGAAACCCCTTACTATTATTGCACAGTTTTCTATTTCTCTCTTCAGATCTGTTAATATTTGCTTTATATATTTAGAACCTCTAAGAATTTATGTTTTTTTTTTTTTTTTTAAAGTTCCTAGGTAATGGTTTTACAGCCCAGGACCAAACTTTGAGAACCATTGACCTAAACCCACAGAAATAGGAGGGTAAACTATATATTAGTATCTAATTTCTAAGATGAGGACAATAAGCATTTGTAAGCAATAAATATACTTCTAGATCTGCATATTTTGAGCCTATGCATAGTACAGTTTCTATGTATATGATTTGGCTAGAATTTTGGCCTTAATTTTCATTTCCCTTTCCTTCTCTCACTCATCAGCTTTGATATAACCCACATTCTATTCTTGCTCATCCTTTTGCCTATTCCCTGCCCTGATTTTCCTTCATTTAACCAGGTGTCAGTAGGTAAGTTTGAGTAACCGTTACATGACATAGGGCTACATTTCTTGGATCTACTCTAATCATCAGAGCCCAGAGCCTGAGAATCTGGAAAGATGGTACGTAGTTGGAGTCTAATTTCTCATTGGTGGTGTAAGGTGACATAAGATTTAAGCACACAACCTTACCTCCTCCTTGAGACTGGTGTCCTTATAAGGAGAGGCGATCAGGACACAGAAGGATGATCATGTGAGAACACAGTGGGAAGGTGGCCATCTACAAGCCAAAAAGAGAGGCTTTAGAAGAAACAAACTTGGGACGCCTGGGTGGCTCGGTGGTTGAGTGTCTGCCTTCAGCTCAGGGCATGATCCTGGGGTTGAGTCCTGCCTCAGGCTCCCTGCAAGGAATCTACCTCTCCTTCTCTCTGTGTCTCTGTGATAAATAAATAAAATCTTAAAAAAAATAAACAAACTTGTTGACCCCCTCATCTTGGACTTCTAACACACAGAATAGTGAGAAAGTAAATTTCTGTTTTTTAAACCACCCACTCTGACATTTTAAAAATAGATTTATTTATTTATTTTAGACAGAGCCAAGTATGGGGCAGAGGGGTGGATGGAGCATGGGGAGAAGCAGAGGGAGAGAAAGAATTTCAAAAACACTTCCCACTGAGTACAGACCTTGATGTAGAGCTTGATCTCACAACCCTGAGATTATGACCTGAGCTGAAATCAAGAGTTGGACACTTCATCAACTGAGTCATCCTAGTGTCCCAACTGTGGCATTTTGTTATGGCAGCCCTAGCAAATGAATACAACAAATGAATGGAGAGATCATAAATACTTTTAGAAAACAAAAACAAAACAGAACACCCACAAAAAGAAATGAAAATCAGACTGACCTTGGACTTCTCATCAGCAACACTGGATATTAGAAGATAATGGTGCAATAGCTTCAAAGTTCTGAAGAAAAATAATTCTTAATCTAGAATTCTATACTCAGATAAGTATCAATCAAATATGATGACAGAATAAAGATACTATCAAACATATAAGAGCTCAGAATGTTTTACCTGCCACACATTACTTATGGAGGTTGAAGATAAATTTCATAAAAGAAAGTTGTAATTACAACATAGAGGAAGAGATCAACTTCAGATAAAATAAGCCAACCTAGAAGAGGAATGAAGGGAAGGCACCAGTCGAGGTGCAGGGGAGTGGCGGGGTTGTCAAAATTCAGTTGGTATTGTCCAGATGCCTGAGTACTGATTCTGTAGTGCAGGATCAAAATCCTCAGTTCCACTGATCAAGGGTGGTCAGTTTGGGAAAAGAAAAATATATCCCATGAAATATTTGGGACATACTTTTACTAAAAATACCACTCATTATTCTGAAATTCAGATTTAACTGGGAGTTCTGTATTCTATCTGGCAACTCTATACTGGTTGAAAGGCACTAGTTTTTGCGTTTCTTAGCACCTTGCCCAATACCTGGCTCATAAGAAGTGCTCATTATGTAGTCAGTGAAATGTCATTCAGAAAGTGTCTGCACTATAGGGACAATGAAGCATTAGGGGGAAAAACAATTAAGAAACTGTATTGGACTATTCAGGGGCTCAATTGCTAGCTATTTTACTGCTTGCATAATTTTAGAGACAGAGCATGTGACAGACAACATCTCATAAAGTTCATATTTGTTTATTAATGAGCCTTTACTTATCAGCAAATTCTTTAACACACCCTGAATCCATAATACATTGTATTCACTATTTGCTCTAAATCTAACATTTAACTTTGTAGCATATACTTCTATTTCTGGAATTTCTATTTAATATAGATTTTTTTGTATTGATTAGTTATCTCAAAATCTTTTAAAAGCATTTTGTGCTCTGATACATGGAAGTTCTGCATAAAGTTCTATTTAGCTGAAAAAAATCATGGAAACAAAATCTATTGATCAGTAGGGGCTAATTTTGATGGACTATTTGAAATAATTACAGTTCTACATTTTAAAGATATGTATTGCAACAGAAACCTTATTGTGTTTATCTTTCAGAAAGAAATTTCTTGGCTTTTTTCTTGTTTTGAAGATGGCAAAGTGATAAATTAAAATTCACAGCTTATCAGTGTGACAGAAGATTAAAAATAGAGGAATTTCAAAACAAACCTTTATATTTCTAAAAATATATGAAGTGCTTCTTTATGAATTTTCCACAGTTTGTTTTTTCTTTGGGGAAAGAAACCCCACATTTGATCTGCATTTGATTGACTGTAAGACAAAAGTCAAGTTGTTCTAATTTAAAGTGACTTGCTCTTATCATACAATGTCATCTCTTATTTTCAGCAGAGATAGAAGAAATTGAGTGAGAAAATTGAAAAATCATTTTAATGCTCCCCAAAGAAATTGTAACATGAGCTGGAACATATGGGTAATTTGTGAAGTAAAGTCGGCTATGGAGTCTAATCATTTTCAATGTAATTTCTATGGCTGAAGTGTTCTAAACCAAGAAAAGCTTGCTTTCTTTCTTTCCTTTTTTTTTTTTTCATCTAAAACTCTGGTCAGACCTCTTCAAACTTTCTGTTTCATCTGTAAGTGGAGTATTGAGCAAGCATGACTCATAAGATATAAAAATGCAACTCAACTTTTGCCCCCTACTGCTCCTTTAAAATTTATTTAGTGGAATAATCTCTTGTTGCCTTTGGCTGGAGGACTGATTCCATTACCTTTGGCTCATGTTTAGGTAACAGACTGCACTAAAATCATTTTAGGTCAATACCTGTCTCAGGTTAAAACACTAGAATGTGCCTTCCCAACAATGATCAAAACATTAATCATAAATTTTTTTCTTTTTTCATAGCAGGGACCATTGTATTGGAAGGGGAAGGGCCTTTTCCTTCCCATCCTGTTAATATTTCTCCTCTTCTCCTAGTCTGCTAGCTAAGTTTTGACCCTCCGGTATTAGGCCCTGCAGGGTAGGGAGTTAGTTGAGGGAAAAGAGTAGATTTAAGTGATTGGTGCAGTCAGAACCAGCTACAATTTTCAGGGCCCAGTGCAAAATGAAATGTAGGGGGATCCCTGGGTGGTGCAGCGGTTTGGTGCCTGCCTTTGGCCCAGGGCGCGATCCTGGAGACCCGGGATCGAATCCCACGTCGGGCTCCCAGTGCATGGAGCCTGCTTCTCCCTCTGCCTGTGTCTCTGCCTCTCTCTCTCTCTCTGTGTGACTATCATAAAAAAAAAAAAAAAAAAAAAAAAAAATGAAATGTAGGGCCCCTTGTTCAAAAAGCAGGAAAAAGTGTCTTTAAAAGTCCTAAAATATAAAGCTTTTTCCTTTCTTGCATAATCTTCTCATCATGGTATTTTTATGTGCTACTTAATGTCATTACAAGAAAAAAATTCACATGATTTTATTGTTCATCTTTATAATTTGCAATGCCGGTTTTCAATCAAATATAAAAATATTTAACTTGTATGAAAAATCTCTGAGATTACATGGCTTATATTTTGTAGCTGAAACATACATGGGTAGAACAATGGAAATCTTGCACAAAACGAACTCAGTTGTTTTTATTCCACTTCTTGATGCATGTACATTCCACTAACACTTTCTACATTAGGCTTACTAATAAGTAAGGGAAGACCAAAAGGAAAAGGAACTATGAGTTGTCCTGTCTTTTTCTTTCCTTCCATGTCATCATTTTTAGTGTGAGTGGTTAGTTAATTCAGAGAAGTAAAATTAATAAGAAAGAATGTATGTTTCCCTGGTCATTTGTATTTCTTAGCATGCCATTGCCTGCTTTTTGTGTTTGAAGCAAGTTGTAATTCATATGTAAGGTGAAGCCTCTGGGGCCTGTCAGCAATCTCTGCTTACTTGATTATAGACCTAACACATTTACCTTGTACTCAACCTTGAGTCTTACTGAATTTCTAGGCATTGTGGGTCCACTGAAATTCTGTGCTCCTGGGAGATCATAAATGCTGGGTGCAAATAGAGCATCAAGGAATGACAGACACACATTATCCTATTGGAATTATAAAACACTAGTTCAAAGATACAATTATTAAGAATTTGAGAACACAGAGTATTCAATCAAGGTGGGGACTCTCTGAGTGCAGGGTTCTAGGTAAGTGCATTCCTTGCCTTCCATGGAGCTGGTCCTGAATTCAGTTGTCCTTCACATGTAGTCCCTTGCTTTTGGAGTCCCATGGGCCCTTCTGGGTAGTTGATTTAGGCAACCTTTCAGCTGGCTCCTGTGAGGCCAATGTCTAATCCACATAAATGCTCATGTAGGGTCTGACTACAAATGCAGCTCATTCTCATGTGCGGCTACAACCCACTTTTATTTTGTCACTAGAGTATCTCCCCAATTTCCCTAGGGAGCTAGTCAACCTTTGAATCCTAAAATGTTAGAAGACACCTCTCCCTCTCTCTAGGTGGTTCCACTGAAGCACCCTTCCCTATAGGCTTGAGGTGAAGGATCAGAAACCTTTCTTTCTTCTTAGTTGGCTGATCGGTTAGAGCTCATAATATAGTACCTTCATCTTTCTCACAGAGTCCTCTCCCCAACTCTACTTTTTAAAGTCTGTTATATCTTCTTATGGATACAAACCAGACTTTGACTTGGTTTTTGGATAATGTCTTGAAAATCTGCATATGTTTTTTCTACAAAATTATTTTGGTATCTCTTATATAGCCTATCTCAGTGCCTCAGCTGAAACTTCCAATTAAACGTTCTGTTTCATGTAAATTATCATGTTGTGTGCAAAGCATGTCTTGAGCACAGGGATTAAGTGTGTTAAATGTTTCATCTTTTTGAGTTTCTTTGAGGCTATACAAATTTTGGATGCCTATGAATCTTCTTCCTAAAGACAATATGCTGCTAAGCTTTCAATCTGTCTTAAAGCACATAAAATAGGAGCACCGATCAAAAATAAGCTCATTATATGTTGGTCTGAGGAATTAAAACATTTAAAAATATATATATTAATAGCTGATTGCTAAGACCACCAAACTATTTGTATCGAGATAATATGCTGGAGAGAGAGAGAGAGAGAAAGAGAGAGAGAGAGAGAAAGAGCTCCAGTAACATCTGGATATGATTTCTGTTTTTTTCCCCTACTTCTTACTTTATTACCTTGTAGATATTGCTTAACATATCTAAGTTATAATTCCTCATCTTTAAAATGGGAGAATAATACCGTTTTCTAAGGTTATTTGATGAAATGCTATATGTGGAAATTTCAGAGACTCAACCAAAGTTACTTGCCTTAATAAGCATCACTAATTTGGTGGGAGTTTTAAATTTATTTGATGGAAGAAAAAATTATTATATAAATTAGACACTGACAGCAGCCCTTTCTTCTAGGAGTAGTATATATTGCCTTGAGTTTTGCAGAAATCTTTATGATGAGGCAATTTGTTTTTAGAAATATAAGCCTCGGGATCCCTGGGTGGCGCAGAGGTTTAGCTCCTGCCTTTGCCTCAGGGCGCGATCGTGGAGACCCGGAATCGAATCCCACGTCGGGCTCCCGGTGCATGGAGCCTGCTTCTCCCTCTGCCTATGTCTCTGCCTCTCTCTCTCTCTCTCTTTCTCTGTGTGACTATCGTAAAAAAAAAATAAAAATAAAAAATAATAATAATAAAAAAAAGAAATATAAGCCTCAGGATATGGATGAGGAGTTGAAGAAGTAAGAATAGGAAAATGAAAGTGTCCTGTATAATAAAGTAAGCAATTTGGAATTAAACCCAAACATGGCTATAGTGTCACATCTATCTCTATCTTTTACCCAAGCAAATATATCTATATATCTCTCTCTATCATCTCTATCTCTCTCTATATATATATATCTCTGGAAGGTAGTGAGAAATATAGATTTTAGGAAGGTGGAAGGGTGTTTTACATCTCAGGTGAACAGCATTTCATTCAAAAATATTCATCTGATATATCTTATATCTGCAAAGTTGCTCTCCTTAGCTTCCATGCAGCGTCTAGCTCCTGGTACCAGTCTCTTACCAACTCCCATTATTCTCCATTTCTCTTTTCTTAAGCAAACAAAATTAGCTTTGCCTAAGTTTTTCAGATTTTGCATCTTCATTCTTTTCACTGAACTCTATCTTCAAATGTGTGGAAGACCATTACATTACAAATGATGTGCTCAACAGCTAAAAAGTTTCTTTAACTTCTAGGATCCACTTTCCTTAGAATTTGAAAATTATGAGTAGTAATAGGCTTTTTCAGTATTTTTTTCCCTTGTCATAGGAGTTTCCAGGAATAGTTTAGAAATGAGAGAAGGGGTCCTGAAAAGCAGTGTGAAAAGTCCACAAAACCAGCTAGCTTTTATGGCACTTTGTACAACTTCAGGCAGATGCAGCCCCACCCCAGACAGATGCTGCAGATTGTGAAGCAAAATACGAGCTGAATTTCAGTTCCGTATTCACCCCTTTAGCCAAGCACCTTTGCACAGTGAACATCTTGTACAACTCCATATGGTGGCCCTGAGTAGGGAGGAATAAAGTAGTAGGTGGAATCTCTGGGCAAGGTGACCTGTGGGAAGTTATCAGTATCTAGGGGGCTAGAATAATTTCAAAGGCAGAATTGACTAATATTCAATTTTAAAGATATTTGCTGAGAGGCAGTAAATAATTTCAGTTACCCAGATCCATCAGGAAAGTTGTCTTTGAATAAAGTCTTGAGTTAGTGATACTTTGAAGAGTGAAGGGATTAACTCTGAGTGGAGCTGATCAAACAATGACCCAAGGTAGAAATATGATTGAGGACTAGAAGCAGCTGTAACATGGGAGTGACTCAGCAGTCTCCAGCCTAACCATCCTTTTACCAAATATCCTGGAGAAATGGGTTTTAATTATAGGGGAAGGCAAATACTTGGATTCTATTATTTAAAAAAAAACTTTTTTTCATTAAAAAAATTTTAATTCTAGTATTCTTAACATTCAGTATTATACTAGTTTCAAGTGTACAATATAGTGATGCAACAATTCCATATGTCACCTGGCGCTCATCAAGACAAGTGCATTACTTAATCCCCATCACCTTTTCACCCGTCCCACCACTCACGCCCCTCTGATAACTATCAATTTGTTGTGTATAGTTAAATATCTGTTTCTTGGTTTTTCTCTCTTTATTTTTCTTTTTCCTTTGCTCACTTGTGTCTTAAATTCTATATATGAGTAAATACATATGGTATTTATTTTTCTCCAACTGACTTATTTTTCTTAGCATTATACTCTCTAGCTCCATCTGTATCATTGCAAATAGCAAGATTTCATTCTTTTTTATGGCTGAATAATATTCTATTATATATATATATACACACACACACACATACACACACACACACATACACACACCACATCTTCTTTTTCCATTTAACTATCAATGAACACGTGGACTATACTTCCATAATTTGGCTATTGTAAATAATGCTGCTATAAACATAGGGGTGGATATATCTCTTTGAATTAGTGTTTTTGCATTTTGGGGGTAAATACTCACTAGTGTGATTATTGGATCATAGCATAGTTCTATGTTTAACTTTTTTTTAAATATGTTTAACTTTTTGAGAAACCTCCATACCATTTTTGGATTTTATTTCTATAAACGCAATCCATGATTTGATCAAGGGAGGCATGGAGTATAACGATGAAAAACCTTGACCCAGTCCACTGGAGTCATATCCCAGTGTGGAGAATGGCTCCTAATGATCCCCACATCCTGTATTCACACCCTTGTAATCTCTCCTTAAGTATGTGCTAGATTTATTTATTCACCTTTAGGGAATAAAATGTGATAGATTTGATATGCTGTCACTTTTGAGAGTAGATTGCAAAAGGGTGTGGCTTCCAACTTGGGTAGTCTCCTTTTATTCTTTCTTACCTGCTGTAAGAGAAGACAACTAACTGCCACTTTGTGAGCTTCTTCAGGAAGAGGCCTATGTGGCAAGAAATGGGGGGAGATCTCTGGCCAGTAATCAAAACTGAATCTTGCCTACAGCTGTATGAATGGGCTTAAAAGCAGATCCTTTCCTAATAAATTTTAAGATTAAGCCTCAGTTTTGGCAAATTCATGACTAATATCCATGAGAGAACTTGAGGCAGAGACACTCGGCTTCATTGCTGTATGAGTCACCTGTTATGTAACAAACTACCTTAAAACTTAGTGACTGGAAAAACAGCAACATTTATTATCCTGAAGTTTCTGTGGGTCAGGAATTTGGGACTGACTCACCTGGGTGGTTTTGGCTTGGAGTTTTTCTCATGAAGTTATAGTCAAGATGCTAGTTGGGGCTACAGTTACCTCAGGGATTGATTGAAGCTGGAAGATTCACTTCCAAAATAGCTAACTGATATTCCTGGCAGGTTGATGGTATTTAGGAGGTCTCAGTTCTTTGCCACATAACTATCTTACGACTTCTTATGTGTTCTTACAGTTTGGCATCTGATTTACCGCAGAATGAGGGATCCAAGAGAGCAAGGTGGAAGCTGAAATGGTTTGTGTGACTTAGCATCAGAAGTGGCACACCATTCTTTTTGCTGTAATGGTTGACCCCACAGATTATCCCTGTAGAATGTGAGAGGGGACCACTCAGGATTAGTTTTATCCATAGGCAAGCTATTTGATCTTGGACTATTTGTTCAATGTTGCTAAACTTCAGTTTCCTCTGCTTTGAAATGGAGATAATATTGGTAGCTATCTTATTGGGTTGTGAAGATTAAAAGTAATATTTCAGAGATTAGCATGTGATAACCAATAGATGCAAGTTGTCTTTTCTCTGTAATTTTTCTAAAAAGAGGAGACATATGTAAGAGCATAAAATGATGGCATTTCCAGTTGGCCATCTTGAGCAGTAAGAGAACCTTATGTGTATGCTCAATAAATATTAGCTATTTTCATCATTATTATTACTAGTTATGAGGATATTATTGCTTAGCTTACAAAGCTGCCTCATCTTTCTTAACACTGTTTCAGAGGGATTCCATAGATGACTTGTTATATGATCATCTGAAGTTCATTGGGAAGCTATCTAATAGCAGCTCTTGATTAGACCACATTTAACACATTATGACCTAATAAAATATTCTGGCTAGTGAGACTGCCTCATTACATGTCACAGAATTAAAAGTGCAGCTTCTAATATAAGTGTGCTGTCTTTAATGTGCTGGTAGAGAGCTTTTGCTGACAGGGTTAGCAGAATACAGAGCATGCCTAATCTATAATATCTGCAGGTCAATTCAGACATTCTGAGTCTTGTTTAGATTGTAGAGGGATATATTATATTTGCGTTCAGCTTCACAAAAATGGAGTATAGATTTTGCAAGAAAATAGGATATAGTTTTAGGGAAAATTTGGTTGTAAGGAGCAGAAACTGAAGTTGCTTAAGAGTAGGTACATTTATCTTAGTTGTTCAGAGAAATCTCATATAATGCAACTATTGGAAATAGGCATCTCTCATGAGCTGAAATCTGTCAGGTGATCTTTCCTTTTCTCTTGCTACATCTTCATATCTCATCCTGAGGAATGTGTGGTAGGCAACCTCTAACATGTCTGTAATGATCCTCCCCCTTCTTGGCATTCATGCCCTAATGTAGTTTTCCTCCCTTTAGTGTGGCCTGGACCTACCCCCTTGTGAAGGGAGAACTAATGGGATGTCACTTTTGAGGTTACGTTTTAAAAGGTGGTGACTTCAATCTTGTGTGTGTGTGCACTCTTTCTGACTCTCAGAGCACCTGTGTTGGGGGAACAAAGTGCCGTATGGAAAGGCCCAGTTCATTTGGTGAAGACTTAAGATCCTCAATCCAACGACAGCCTACAATGAAGTAAAGTCTGCTAATAACCACATGAACCTGGAAGTGGATACCTCTTCCCCAGTTGAGTTGTTGAATCTTGAAATGGTTGCAACATCAGCTGACAACTTGACTGTAACCTCATGAATACTCTGTGCCAAAATTTCCTAGCCAAACTGCATCTGATTCCTGATGTTTTGTTGTTTTAAGCTGCTGCTAATTTCTGGTATAATTTGTTATGCAGTAGCATATAATAAGTACAGATTTGGTGCCTAGAAGTAGGGTAGTGACATGATGAAAACCCAAAATGTAGGTGTGGCTTTGGAACTGGGATTTGAGCAAATCTAGTGAAATTCTAGAGTGCCTTGAAGAAGCTATTAATAGAAAAGTCTTGGTCTTTTATAAGGCTGAGGGAGATGCTGGCAGTAAAATGAAGGAAAGGGAGATCCTTGTTATGAGGGCCAGAAAGCTTAGCAATGTTGTTGCTTGTAGTAATGTGAAAAGTAGAAAACATACTTTATGAATTGGATGACCTAGCTCAGGAGATTTTTAAGCAACATGCTCAAGCTGCTGTCTGGTTTCTTCTTGCAGCTTATACAGTAAAATAGGAAAAGAATAAATTAAATCGAGGTAAGGGTGTTAAGTTAAAAGAAGCCAAGACTTGATCGTTTTAAAAATTTTGTTCTTCCAGATGGCAACTGGTACCAAAATTAAGAAATGGATTTTGATCACAAATCAAATGTAAGGTACTGCCAGGAGAACAGAGACCTAAAGATGAAGCAAGGGTTATGACTGTCACAACTTTTGTTAAGACCTCAGAAAGATCAAAGGTCATGCCCCAGGGATGCTATTCAGTAACACAAAAAGCCCTTTAAAGAGATTATCGATGCTCCTCACAGATCTTCTCATTCAAATTGTAGGGCTTCAGCTGTCTCAGCCAAGGCTCAAGGGAAAGAAGAGCTTATTTCAAGATTTGTGAGCGTGACTTTTTTCTAATGGAGTGAACCCCACGATGATTCACCGTAGACCCACAAAGTTCTTAAGAGAGTTATATATGCAGAAATATTGCCAGCTTGCACTTGGGGGTTACAGACAGTATAAAAAGTAGAGAGACTTTCGAACCTCAGAGTTACTGGAAGGAAAGAGACTGTGATAGCTGCTTAGCTATAAACACATTCTACCTTTCATGACAAAAGAAAGGAAGACTCAAAGGGCAGAATAAATAACTGAGAAGGTAGAGTTGAGAGTCAGGGAAAATTATTCCCAGGCATTGAAATCTAACCAAGGAGCATCCAACACTTGCCCAGCTGGATTTCAGAACTGTCAAGGACCATTGTGTATCCTTTATCTTCCCGTTTGGACAGGAATGTGCATAACAGTTTTCCAATACTCTGCTTCCATCATATATTGTGTGTGTGTATAGAGAGAACATATAATTCTTTAATTTTACAAGTCTGTTGACCAAGAGGTATTGAATTTGAGGAGCTATACTTCGGGAACTACACCTGAGAAGTCCCATCAATGTCTGGACCTAATTTTTTTTTTTAAAGATTTTATTTATTTATTCATGAGAGAGAGACAGAGAGACAGAGACAGAGAGAGACAGAGACAGAGACACAGGCAGAGGGAGAAGCAGGCTCCATGTAGGGTGCCTGAACCTGACATGGGACTCCATCCTGTGACTGACTATAGGATCACGCCCTGGGCCAAAGGCAGGCGCCAAACCACTAAGCCGCCCAGGCATCCCATGGACCTAATTTTGATGATAAGGTTCTGGACTTTGAACTGATACTATAATGGGATAAAACTTTCAATGATTTAGGAGGAGATGAGGGAATATTGCATGTGAGAGGGATGTGAATCATTGGGAGGCATAGATGTAGACTGCGGTAGTAAAACCAGAGAGCTAGGTTCTTGCCTCACGAAGCTGAAGAATGAATCTTGCGGACAAAGGAGAGTGAGTAAAGTGCTATAAGTTTATTAAGCAAGGATACAGAAAAAGCTCTCAAGTGAGAGGGGTCCTGACAGAGTTGTCAACGTGGATCTCCACTGAGTCTTTTATTTAGAACTGACCAGGGAGCTTGTGGCCTTATCATTCTTGTGATGTCTTGGTTTGAGTAAGGACTCATGATAACATGTTTAGTGGCTTACTTCTTTTTAGGGTCTGGTTATTCTTTGTTGGTCACAGGGGATTGACATAAAAAAGCCACCCACCCCACCCACACCTAGGGCAGGGTGGTCTGGTTTGTTCTCTTATCTCTGATTTCCTTACCTCAGCATTTTTGGGATTTCTATGAACCTGATCCTATAGCGCCTACCTATCTCTCCCTACCTAGTCCTGTGCCTTACTCTGTAGGTGGCTTCTAATATGGCTCCCAATAATTCTCCCTCACGATATTCATACTCTTTTGTAACCTTTTCTCATGCCCTCTGGGCTGGATCTAGTGATTGATTCACTTTCCAAGGAATATAATACAGCCAAAGAGATAGGCTGTGACTTCTAAGATTAAATTTCACGGTGACTTTGGCTTCCATCTTAGATGTGTTCTTTCTCTCTCTTTTTCATACACACATTCATGTCACTGGTACCAGGAGAAGTAAGTTGCCATGTAGTGAACAGACCTTTGGAGAAGTCCATGTGGTATTGCAAGAAACCACGCCTCTTAAGGAGGTTCACCCCAGGAGGAAATGAAGCCTGCTAACAACCATATTAGTAACCTTAGAAGCAGATTCTTAAGGCCCAGTCTGGTCTTGAGATCTCTACAGACCCAGCTGACAACTTGACTACAACGTTATGAGAGACTCTGGATCAGTACCTTCTAGCTAAACTACTCCCAGATTCCTGACCCTCAGAAACTGTGATATGATAAATGTTTGTTGTTTTAAGGCACTGAATTTTGGAGTAATTTGTTATGCAGCTATAGATAAGCAAGACAGTCTGCTTTCTCGTTTTTGCAGACTGGATTTTCTGTTGACTCTTTGCTTTCACACGAGGTTGCTTTGCTTACTGACCATAACTTACTGACTTACTCTTTTAAATTTTTGGAGAGACAATCTCATTGTTCAAGCTTGGGTCAGAAATCTCATCCTACTTCCAATTCCTTTACCTAGAAATGGTGGAGCATGAAGTGTGTAGAGCTGCCTTTTCCAGGCTGTTGGTAAGTTATGTTTTTATATAGACAGTAGGGAGGAAATGATGGGCCTTTTTAGAATTGCTACTTTGGGAAAAGGTGCCCTAGAACTGTTTTTGTACCTGGCAAAGTGAGCTGGATTATTCACAATGGTGAATTCAGGAACTATAGCACTGATAAGATTCAATAAAGTGTCATAGAATGTTACAGTATTAAGTGATACTTTTAAATAGTTATATACACTAAATGGAAATTAATGCTGGTTGCAACTCAGCAGTAATTAGTAAAATTATTTGTACAATATTTTCACTGAGAAGTTGAGATGACCATACTATTCTCAAGGTATAACAACACAGGTGATAACTGGAGCTGTCTGGTGAACACATTGAGTAATTCCTTCAGGGAGATGTTTTCATTCATCAGGGATGATTTAGAAGTCTGTCAGGAAGGAATTGGCTCACAACACTGTGATGAGGAGAGAGGACTGCTGTGTATGTCTAGGGGGACTAGGGTGATTGTTAACATTTTATGTTTCATTGGTGCATTCTAGTTGCAAACTGCAGTGATTTTTTTTTCTTTAGAGTAGATTGAACTCAAAATTGTATTGTAGTAATAAAAAGCTGTCTTATTGAAAGCCTTTTAAAAATCTTTCCCATTTGTTTAGTGATATTCTACATACATAGCACAGTGACTGGAATGTTCTAGAAGGGATTATATTGCACCCTACAAAGTTTAAAAAAAACCCACATATGTGTTTTAGCATAAAAAACTCAAGATGAAAGAAAACTTAAGTAAAATATTTAGAACAAAGAAGACTAAATGTATCATAATGTTGAAATGGTTTTGAATGTGACTGTGTAAGTTAATATTCACTTGTAATTGACTATTTGTATCATCTTGACACTGAAGCTTATACAGTGAGATTCAAGAGCAGGTGAATTTGCATATCTGCCTCATGAACTCTGGGACATTGGGTCAGGCACTAGGAGTCTTAATTCCTTGAAGGCTCCTGGGAATCCTATGAAGTGGCTGTAGGGACCTTAGACCTGAAGATTGGCTCCAGACTTATGGCAGTTTAATTATGAAGGGGAAGAAAGAGGGAGGGATGGTCTAGTTGCTGATTGCTCTAATTGCTCTAATTGCTGATGGGATGGTCCTGGAGGACAAATAAGTCATTCCAAAGTAAGAGAGTTGAAGGGATGAGTCCCAACAAAGCAGGTGACATTAGCATCTTCAGGAAAGGCAGCAGCAGGGATCCCTGGGTGGCGCAGCGGTTTGGCGCCTGCCTTTGGCCCAGGGCGCCATCCTGGAGACCCGGGATCGAATCCCACGTCGGGCTCCCGGTGCATGGAGCCTGCTTCTCCCTCTGCCTGTGTCTCTGCCTCTCTCTCTCTCTCTCTCTCTGTGACTATCATAAATAAATAAAAATTGAAAAAAAATATTTAAAAAAAAAAAAAAAAAAGGAAAGGCAGCAGCAGCCTGAGCTTCATAGGATCATGTAAAAAAGGATGGGGACAGGGGACTAACCAACCACACACTTCCTCCTTACTGATTATGGTGGTGTGATCCAATTCTTTTCCAAAAAGCTTTTGTGTTCATTCCAGCTAGGGGCTGACAGAAGGATGAGTTGAATTTAAAAAAAAAAAAAAAAAAAAAAAAAAGGAAAGAAAGAAAAGAAAAAACTGCAACTACATATTCTAATCATAGTCATCCAGTCTTTTTAATTTGTCCCTCTGGGGCCTGAGACTAGGTCTGAAAAAAGAATAGTTAGGCTTGCCCCGTGGAGTGCTGCTCTTTTTCTAATCAGAAATCAGGGATTCTCATTCAAATCATAAAGATACTTTTTTTTTTTTTTTAAGATTTTACTTATTTATTCATGAGATACAGAGAGAGAGAGAGGCAGAGACACAGGCAGAAGGAGAAGCAGGCTCCATGCAGGAAGCCCAATGCGGGACTCAATCCGGGTCTCCAGGATGACACCCTGGGCTGCAGATGGCGCTAAACCGCTGTGCCACCAGGGCTGTCCTAAAATACCTTGTTTTAAGATGTGTCTGTAGGTGGAATTAGGCTGCCATATTGATGTCTGAATTTGTAATGTTGATGTGAAGCAATAATAAGGGCAGCCCAACATGGTCTCTGCATATCAGGCTGCTCTGGATGTACTAGGTCAGCCACTATTACACAGCTGGAGTAATTGGGTGCTCACCACCCAATCAGTTGGCTTCTTTTAAATCTCCTCTCATTGAATGCTACGTGGCCTCTGTGAATTTGCATCCAGTGGTAACAAAATTTTCATTCTTTCTCTTATAATTATTATAAAAGAATTCTGGTTTGGGGGCAAAAGTAGAAGTTAGAGTGTGCAGTCCATTTTTCTGTTTTATGGATACCAACACACTGAAATGTACTTAAGGTTCTGTGCTTCTCATTGCATTATACAATAAAATGCTCGATGTATAGTAAGACAAGTCATCTTTGTTGAGACCAGAAAGAAAAACAAAACAAAACACTCTAGCATAGTTCAGTTATAGAAGTGGTTCTTATGTTAAAATCACGAAGGGATTTGGTGATTTAAAAAAATCCTGATTATCCATACCAATTAATCAGGGATCCAAGCACCAGCTTTTCAACCTCTCCAGGTGATTTCAATGTGAAGTAAAGGCTAAGATTACTGAATTACAGTCTCAGTGCTCTATGGAACTGCAAATATGGAACTCAAAAATATGTATATAAAGCCACCCCTACTATATATTTCTAACTAGGAGATAACATCAACTTGTCCTTGTGGTTACTAGTTTAGTTTGAGTCAGTCAGTCTGTCTGTTATCTATCTATGATGAATCTATCTATCTTTCAGTCTGCTCATCTGTTCACCCATCCATCCATCTATCCATCCTGGAACAGAGGTGGTGTGTATTTTGTGGAGAATCTTAAGTGCAAGGGTGATCCAAGCATAAGTAGTTAAATAGGCAATTATTCATTAAAGATTTTTAGATAGCAAAGAAACATGATTGGACTTGGTTTAAAAATCATCTGGTGTTAATAGTGGATTTCATGATGAGAGAGCAGATCAGGTCAGGCCAGAAAAGAGGTTATTTTGTAATAGGAAGGTGATAAGGAAGGAAGTCTTAAAGATTTTGGTGATGAAAGTGAATAGGAAACGAATATGAAAGAGCATTTACAAAAGTAATGGCATTTGCCCTGCTGAAAAATCAAAACGATCCGTGGAAAATCTGTCAGAATGAATATTGGGAAAACCACTTGGGGCTTTATTCTGTTGAACCCAAAGATCCTTTTCAAGGCTAGGCTTATTTTCCCCATTGTCTTTTTCCTGCTTGCTGCATACCCAGGACAGGCCTGGTTTCCTGTCTGTTTTTCAAGCTGCTACCACTCAATTTTTCTCATGGATCTTTCAGTGGGACCAAGTCCTTTATTACTTATTGCCCTGGAAGAGAAGAACCTAGGTCCTTGATACTTTTTAACATTTTACTGCACATCATCTTTTTTTTTTTTTTTTAAGATTTTATTTATTTATTTATTCATGAGAGACACAGGGAGAGAGAGAGGCAGAGACACAGGCAGAGGGAGAAGCAGGCTCCATGCAGGGAGCCCGATGTGGGACTCAGGCCTAGGTTTCCAGGATCAAACCCTGGGCTGAAGGCGTCGCTAAGCCGCTGAGCTACCGGGGCTGCCCCACATCGTCTTTCTCATTAACAAAGATCTGCGGCATCATTCTTTTCACTGTTTTCGCTTAGTCCAGTATCAACTATCAGTTATTTATTACTGCATTAATCCTGTGTAACAACCACCCAAAACTCAGTGACTAAAACAATACATTTATTTAACACATAAGTTTTCAGGTGAACTGGGGCGGGGGAGGGGGGTTGGTCTTGGCTTGATAATTCATGTATTGATTGTGATTAGGATCTCTCACATACTCAGGTGTTAAACACCTTCTTGTCTAATCTAGAAAGGAACAATAGAGCTTGTGTTCCATGTCTTATTCCCCAGCAGTCTAAAATCCCAATGGCTAAAGCAAGTCATAAGGTCGTCTAAAAACCAGAGGTGGGATGGAGCCCCCTGCCCAGAGTGGGAGAGTATTACAAAGTCATAGAGCAAAAGCAGGCATACAAGCAGGGTGTAGATTTTTTTAAAAAGGTTTTATTTATTTATTGGAGAGAGGGAATGAGAGAGACAGCGCAAGAGCAGGGTGAGGGAGAAGCAGACTCTCTGCTGAACAGGGAGCCTGATGCTGATGCCAGGCTTGATCCCAGGATGCTGGGATCATGACGTGAGCTGAAGGTAGGTACTTAACTGAGCCACCCAGGCTTCCCAAGATGAGTGCAGAATTAATGTAGTCAATTCTTCACAGTCTTCTTTCTCATTCCTTCCACTGTGTGAGTGAGGGGTCAATCTTCATCCCTGTTTATCCTCAGAGTCCTCATGAAAACAGCCCAAGGGGGCATTTTGTTAAACCCTATGTCTTTATTCCTAGATTGATGCATTAGCCCAAATGTCTAATTTCTTAATAACAACAACAACAATAACAGCAATAAATCTAGTAAAAGTAATAAAAATGATCAAGCTTTTTCTATGTTAACAGACACTATTCACATTTCTTTACTGGCATTACAGCATTTAGTTCTTATTTAACAAGTGAAGAGCTGAAGTTGCACAAAGTCAACCTTTGAAAAACTTGCACAGTCAACATCTTAGTGTTTCTTTTATTATCAAAGAAGTAAGATGTTTTATTTCACAAAATATGAACAAGAAAAGATAAAATAACAGACAAAACTCAGCATTTTGATGAATGAATTTTTTGATTATGTACATTTTGAGAGCAGATACCAAGGAATCAACATTTTAATAACTGTGATATGGGAAACTAGCTTTATTGCTTATATTGAGCTCATGTGAACAATATTAACCTGCATTAATAGACTGCATTTATATGGAGCTGAAATCAGTATCTCTGTCCCAAACTACAACCCACCTTTCTCTCCCGGCTATACATGACTTATCTATTGACTTGACTTCCATTTTATTTTGTTATGTTGATAAAAATTTTTCTAAATTTACAATACACAGAACTTAATAGGATAAATTAACAATATAGCAGAAAGAACCACAATTAGAAAATCATAAAGCTTTTCTTCCATTATGCAGGAAGCATACAAGGTGGGCAAAGGTAAGTTTTATTTACTAGCAGAAGCATGTAATAGGTGAGCACTAGAAAATGATCGGTAGTATTCCAACACATTTTAACTCAAAGCATTTATCAAAATAAGAAGTAAGATTAGAATTCATATAAAAAGGTGTTATAACCCTGTAATTCCTCAGATTTTCTTCTAGGAAGAAATCATATTGGGTCTCAATGAAATTTAGTGGAAGTGTCCAGTGAATACCAATAGAGGTTCTCTAAGAATTACCCCAATGATCATGACATCATTTAGAGGGCCATAAGTGTGCTATTGGAATAAATGTTCCAGATTATTAAATTTTATTGCTCTTAAAAGCCAAATTAATTATTTTTATTTTAACCGTTTTTTTTTTTTTTTGAAGGAAACCTAATGCCAATGTGCTATTGTTCTGTTTTTTGAACTGAGCATACTAAATATTTTATTCATTTTGTGATGAGTAGGTCTCAGGTTACCATTATGGATAATTTTTGTTTTATATGTTAATATAGCGTTTCCCTCAGGGGATAGTGAATTATGTATGTCTGTTTGATTAATTACTTCAAATTTTTAAATGTGTTCTTGTGATTCTCTTGCCTCTGTTGTCTCCTCCTTACTCTAGACTATTTCAATTTGACTATTCCCTTTCCTTGATACTTTTAATCCATTTTTTCTATAACCTTATTTTAGTATAAACATTACAGATCAGTAGATTAAATTGTATATTAAATTATAATTCAGTAGCCTTTTGCCCAAGAGCCTGAGTTCCACAATTCTTCTGAAAAATATCATAAATGTATTTGTTCATTCAAAATATGTTTCAAATGTCAATACCATATTTCATTGAATCTAAGATGTCAATTATGATACTGGCCACTGTCATATACACCACTGAGAAGGTAAAAAGTTGTGTATTATAGGATGCATCCCCAATTTAGAGATGTTAAAGTGTATACAAATATAAGTCTTAGAGGAGACAAAATATGATACATGAGTGAGATAATGTTCTGGGTGATAGGGGTATGTTGCTAATCAAAACTGACAATATACCTACTCTGATGGAGCTTACATTAGAAGGGAGGGAGCAAATAATTAGTGATCATTAGTGCCATGAAGTGAATGCAAAGCGAGGCAAGGAGAGGAGAGTGACAAGTGGAAGTGGAGATGTTCTTTTTGTATATTCAGAGTCAGGGAAGCCCTCTCTAATGAGGGGATATTTGAGAAGAGACCAGAAAAAAGGGAAAGAGTGAGCCATGATGTGGGATAAGATAACTCCAAGTGGTGAGGACAGTGAGTGCAAAGACTCTGGGATGGGAACATGTTTGGGTGTTGAGGGGACAGCAAGTTTCATCATGGCTTCAGTGGAAGAAAGGAGGGAGAGAGTAGTAGATGACATCAAAGAACTGATGAACTCTAAATTAGGTCAGGTCTTGTGCACATGGTAATAAGAACATTGAATTTTACTCTATGGCAGATAGCAAGCTGTACAAGGATTGTAAGTAGAGAAGTGATGTGATCTGATTACGTTTTAACATACATATTGTGCCTGTGGTGTGGTGAACAAGTGGAAACAGATCAGGTAGGAGACTATTGCAGTTATCCAGAGGTAATGGGAGCTTAGACCAGTGTAGCAGTGATGGAGGTGGTGAGAAGTCAGATTTGGGGTATATTTTGAAGGTCAACCTTTTAGAATTGAAGGATTCAGTAATGAGGTATGAAAAAAAGAGGGAAGTCAAAGATAACTCCCAGGTTTTTGGTCCACAAAGAAAGAGTTGACATTTGTTGAAACTGAGGAAAACTGAGGGAGGAGGAAGAAGAAATGAAAACATTTTGTACATGTTAGGTTTGAAATGCCTTAGCTGTCAAGTGGACAGACGAGATTTTTAGACTTCAGGAGAGAGGCCCAGACCAGAGAAATGAATCTAGGAGTCATGAAAAAGAGTGGACAGAGGTGTTTGTTGTTGCATAGAGATTGAGTAAAATAAGGACTAAGAATTGACATTCGATTTTTCAACTTAGACTATGTGAGACAGAACAGATTGAAGTAAATGCAAGAAAGAGTGAGAGGCAAATTAGTGGAGACAAACCTTTCAAGGGGGACAGAAAATGGTGTGATTATTACTTTACATAAGTTTTTAAACCTTTTCCGATTACTTTTAATATCATCCAGTTGGAAGGCATAGCAACAAAGTATCTGGGTTGCAAGGAACATTGATTCTCTGATGTCACGTCTCAAAAGACTTGGTCAAGAAAGGAAGTAAGCTCAAATATACTTTCCATTTAAAGAAAAACCCTGTGTTCTTTATAATTGGCATTGCTTTTTGAAAATTTAGGAAAGCATTGAAGATGAAAGAACAAGATTTGCAAATACAGGGTCCGAAAGGGTCAGTCACGTTGTACACTAGAAATCTCCACACTAAGTAGAGGTATCTGTGTTAATAGGTGCCTAGACATACACTAACTTGAGCCTCAGATTCTATTATTTGTATTGATACTTCAGACATTACCTGTCTGAAAGGATATCTGGGGATTCAACAAGAACAGCTCAGAATAGCTAAAAATATAGGGAGGCTCCTGCATGAAAGCCATGCTGGAGATTCAAGTAGCTGTTGTATTTCCAGAGTGGGTAGCTATAACCTTTTAGAAATAAGTATTTGAGGATTAAACGATTATTTTCAGTACCTGCAGCATCCTGTTAATATGCAGGACCAGATTTTTGCTGGCTAGATAACTCCCAACACTGACCTCAAGGCATGATGACAGCCCCACTCCCTTTTTTCAGACTACCTCAGTGGATTGCTAGGTGGTGTTTCACAAACACTCATGGGTCAGTCAGTGCTGTCACTGTTCCATGGGGTACCACACCATCCACTCTGCCATGGATGGCTGATGCTCTGCTGCAGCTTTGGGCTGCTTTTCTTTCACTGGGCAGGTTCAGAAAGCTATTTTGCGATAGCCATAATTGCCACTTTCCTCTAAACTTTAGGCTCTATTGCTGAGTCTTATTCATCATGCTAGATATCTTCTTTACTTGGAATGATTTCTTTCTTTGGGACTCTGCAGTACTTTCAGGCAATTTACTTTATCTTTCTCCTCACCTTTGTTTGCCAGAAATGTCATCTATGTCTGAGCGGTAATCTTGGACCCTGTTTGAGTTCTTTGCCTTTGAGCCTCCTCATCCCTCACTTATATCAGTAGATACAAGGTGATACCAAGGGCTGTGACCCACCTCTACATGCCAGATGGACCCAGTCTCATCTGTTTCCAGGCTAACTGGGAATGCTTTAGAGCACCTGTGGGTTCTAGAGAGGGGAAAATGCTGTGGGTACGAGGTCTCTGTATTTTCTTCCCTTTCCCTTCGCTATAGTATCTCAGATCTTTGGAGAAGCAGAAAGAGAAATGGGAGTTCAGATCCTCTATTACCATATTTTTCTTTACCATAAAAATTCATTTTAGGGGCTTAAATTGATGATGGATGGATGGATGATGGATATTGCAGGGATATCAAAAAAAATTATCACTTTGTACATGTGTGCGCGCGTACGCGTCTGCATGTCTGCTACTTTGCCTGCCAGGCTAGAAAAAGCTTTTCAGTTGCTTTTTCCTTCACTGAGTATAGGGAATGCCTTAAAAATAAATCCTCTGACTGATTTTTCTCTTGGAAATTTGAGAGTTCAGATAGGTGGGGAATATGTTGGAGTTTCATTTAGAATTGCTATTAAAAAATCTTTATGTATAGGTGATGATGCTACTGTCATGCACTGCTGGCACACTGAGTGTTAGTAGCAGGTTTTGTTCTTCCTGGCAGCAGGGATGAGTCTGAGCTGAGACATCTCTGCTACTCTCCAGGTCCCCATTTATGAAATGGTTGGCTGCTTCCAGGGAGGAAGCCGATGGCTGGGAACCATTTTCTCCGTGCAATGTTAAGTGTTCCTTGTGGACACAGCTGCCAGAGGGATGATGAAAGCCTGGCAAATTATTGTTCATCTCAAGGCAGCTCCTAATGTACTTTCCTACTGAGGGGAAGTCCAAAAAGAAAAGGAGGCCACAGCAGGCAGGTGCTGATGCCTTCCTGTCTTTGGTTAGTCCCTAACTGCTGGGTCTTCCTTGTGTGATGGAGGTGTCCATGCCAGCAGCACAATCCATGCTCTCAGGATAGCTGCTCATAAACCAGCAGAGACAGCAGGCAGGTGAAACACTGAAACGTTATGCTATGAAATATTTAAAGAAAGCTGTGAATTCAGTTTTCTTTTGATTAGTTCTCCAAATCTATACTTCAGTAGGTTTGCTGAAGGGCCAGAATCAAACCTGAGATACCCCTAGAGCCCATTTAAGTACTTTGCAGTGTTTACTTAAAATTTTAAAGATAAAAACACTTTGGAACATTGAGCACTGCAAAAAACCAAAACCTATTTATGGACCCTGAGGGCATTTCACCTTTAAGACAGCAAAGCTGCCAGGAAACTGAAGTCTTTCATTTTTATAGCACTAGATAAATTATGGGATGAGTCAGCTTCATCGGGGTCTTTTAACTCTTTCTCCTCTGTTGTGGGGGTTTGTGAAGCATAACCTCTGGAGGAAAATACTTCCTTTTATTACAACGCCTCCCAACACTTTTTATTTAGAATATTTTAACAAAAGAAACAACCAAATGTGTTTTGCCATGATACAGGGCTTGAAATAGAAACAAAAGAACTGTAACAAAAGAACTGTAGATTGGCCCCTTTTCAGAATTAGAAAGAAAGCCTCAGTTCTAGTGCTGGCTCTGGTGTTTGGTGGTTATATAACCTCAGCAAAGTTTTGGCCACACCAGTTGCTAGCTGTGTGACTGGGCAAATTGCTTAATCTTGCTAGAGCATGTATTTTTCTCATCTGTAGCATAAGGAGAATTAATAATCCCTATCACACTGGCCTGCTACAAGAACCGAGTGCAGATACCGCACCTAGCACAAAGCCTTGCATATCACAAGCATTCAGAAATGGTAACTGTCACTAGATCTGAAAAGAAAACATTTGGCTTTAACTCCATTAAAAAAAAATTTATAAAATGATGACAGTACTATACATTGTATAAGGCTATTATAAGGTTTAAATGAATATGACGTGGGTAAGGGCTTTCTATACTAAATGCTATGGAAATGTAAAATACATTATAATCATAATGGATTTTGAGAATTAGCAGAAAAGACAAGTAAGAGGAAAGAAAAAACATCAAGAAAATAGCAGGAGAGTTGGAAACAAATCTATGGAGTGGTTTATAAGTTATTAGGAGTGAAAGAACAGATTTAAAACTGCCACTCAAGCCAAAGCAAACCAAATCTAAATCTAATCCAAACCAAATTAAAACATATAAATAAAACAAGTCACAATACCCCCCCAAAGTCCCCTCCACCTAAAACTCAAACAGCATTCAGCAAAACAGTAACTTGCTCCTTTCCATCTTAAGAATACAGTCATTATAGTTCTCTTCTTGGGAGGAACCTGCTGGTCAGTACTTCTGGTTCTGAGATAATTATGAAAAGAATGTTGTGAATAAAAGAGTCAACACAGCTCTTGGAAAACATTGCACAGACCTTCCTATTTCAGTCCCAGAGCACATCCTGGCTGCTCCTGACCTGGGGAGATCCAGGAGTGCTTCTGTTCTTTCTCTTCTCAGGAGCTATCACTATCCAACCCAGCACTTTGAGTACTGTGATGAGGAGATGGGTCTCAGTCCCCAGCTGCATACTTTCTTACGCTATCAGAACACAGGCAACAAAGATTTTTATTTCATTTTATTTTATTTTTTTAAAATTTATTTATGATAGTCATACAGAGAGAGAGAGAGAGGCAGAGACATAGGCAGAGGGAGAAGCAGGCTCCATGCCCCGGGAGCCTGACGTGGGATTCGATCCCGGGTCTCCAGGATCGCACCCTGGGCCAAAGGCAGGCACCAAACTGCTGCACCACCCAGGGATCCCAAAGATTTTTATTTTAAGAATTTTTCTGTTGATAAATATGTGGTAATAGCCAGGGGATATTAAAAGATGAGAAACAGTGAACATGGAAATGTTACAAAGTTTATAACAGTATTAGTATTTCCATATACATTATATACTAGTTTCTATTATACTGTATGGTAGGAATGGAACTGAAGAGTTAAATTTGAGTCTAGTTTACTAAAATCTTTCTTTTAGCAAAGAGAAAGTGAAAATTCTCTCTTGTATGCTCCATATCCTAAGTTTAATAGTCCTCATGTGTGTGTATATAGATCTTTTTCCCCACCATATCAGGGCTGAACAGATGTTACTTTGGTCTCTCTTAAAAATCATTCTTCATTCTTCTGGTCATACACACAAATCTGTAAAGAACCTGAAAGAATGTGTTTATGCAAAGGGAGAAGATCATGTAAGCTGGTATGGAGTAAACTATCAGGGAGGTGGGGATAGTTTTTCAGAATCAATGAGGACATGAGTGATGAATGAATCATTATAAATTAGCCCAGGCTCAAAGACCAGGACTCAAATAAATCAAGCTGATGCAAGTCAGAGATTTAATAACATGTAGAATATGGCCCACAGTATAACCAGTATTCAGGCTCCTGACTTTTATTGCTATAAGATATAAAGGCTTGGAAGGGCTAAGTAAAAGGGTTTGGGACCTATGTGAATTTTTGAAGAATGGGAATTTCTGGACTAATTCATTTTTTTTTTTTTGACATTCTGTCTGGAATACAATGATGCTTGCAGAAATATACTGTTTCTCCTTACACTGATGCGTATTGGTGAATCTGACAAGTGAGTCACTTACCTAGGTGCCCATCATAGTACATGAATTGTCATTCCAGAAATCCTGGGAGCTCTGTAAGAGTCTTCTGTCCTTCACTGTGGCAGGAGACTCTGTGGGGGATTTAACTGAACCAAGCATGATGGATAAAGACAGACATTTGATGCTGAAATTAAAAGATAAATCTTAAGGGCTATGTCCTCCTTTATTAATCCTTACCGTCATGTTCCCTGTGTTCCCAGGGAAGCCAAACATAACTCACAGGATCAGGCTCTTTCTGTAAGATAAGGGTGGAAGGAATGAATCTGTAGGCTAAAGAATGGAACCATTAGGATAGAATTGGAATGAGAGGTAGAAACAGTGCCCTTTTATTTTTCTCTATGTTTTGTTAGCAACAAGTTGTCAATGGGAGCCTTCAAGACATATTTGTTTGAGAAAGAACAAATTAGACAAAAAGATCTAGTGTTAGATGTAAATTAAAAGCTGTTTCAATGAACTGCAACGATTCCTTGCAATACTCACAAGAAGGACTGTAAATTATTTTTTAAACCAAAATTTGGAGTTTGGCATTTGTGTCTCCCAATTCTCAGATCATTTATTATGACTTTTCTTTTTTAAGGTGTTAGAATAATGCTCTGAAGGATACTGATAATGCAGATGCGTTCTAAGCCTCTTGGGACCAGGCAGGGTTTGGAGTTATTTAGGGGCAACCAGACAATGCTTCATTACCCAGGAAACTGACCCTTCTCCCATCTGCTGTAAATGAGATCTGAAAACTTTCTCCATCCTATTATCTTGTCAATTCCTAGCATCAGTTTCTAACAAGAGAGTTGAAATGCAATATAGCTTTGGCTGGGAAAAAAAAAAAAGTACTTAGGATTTAGTGGACTGTAACTTGGCTGCAAATCCAAATGGGTAATATTTAGCTTGTAATATGATTTTCTTCATGCATATTGCAATGTTTACATCTTGTAATGAAGCCCATGTTCCATCATATCAGTGGTTCTCAAATGGAAAACACTGGAGAATAGCAAGATGGATGAAAAAAGGGTACCTCCTGCATACCTATCTATACATATTGACCCTGTACAGAGTCAAAGCTGAACATGAATATAAGAAAATTCATGGGATTTTCTCCCTTAGAAATTAACCTTATATTCTTACTTACATCCATTTGATGTGCTCTACTATTTCAAAGCTTGTTCAATTAAACTCTTGCTTCCCCCAGTCACAAAATTCATTCATGCATTCAAAAAAGCATTTTGTTTCTTTTTTTTGAAAAGTAGGTGAGCGAGTAGCATAGTTCCATTTAGAAAGTAAAAAGATAAAGGTTGTACATACATTTCTCATAAACAGATTTGGTTAGACTTTTGGATGCAGAGAACTCAGCCTAAATAAATACGGGGCCTTTTGTAGGGCTATGTTTGGATTAGAGCTGGCAGTGAAAGGTGAAGTGGAACTAAAGCAGCTCTGGTTTTTAGCTTCTCTCTCCACCTTTCCCAGGGTCTCTCCCATGGTATTTTTATATCACTCTGGAGTCTGAGCCATTCTTTCTCTACTGACTGCCTCTGCTTACTTAGAGCGTTAGTTCCTTTCTGACTTTAGCTAGGATGGGAACTGTTTTAGTTACTCTTTGTACTTCAGCTCTCACCCTGTATTACTCAGTCTTCTATTGTCTCTGCATTCTAGTGCTTGAGAGTAAGAATCTTATTGTCCTAGCTCACCTTTGTATTCCATATTATCATGCTGTAAGTCATTGGCTATTAAATAGATGTTATGATAAATTGCAAAAAGAGTCACAGTTCCCTGCAAACGCACACTTGCAATGTAATTTTGTAAGCTTTACCATGAAGAGATGGAGTCTATTTCTCTGTCCTTGAATCTGGCCTGGCTTTGTGACTTGCTTGGTCAGTAGAAGGAAGAAGAAGTGATGTACAGTTGTATGCTTAGTCCTTTGGAGGCCTTAAATTCTTTTATTTGTCTTGTAAATGTGACATGTGAATATGTCTTGGCTAGGCTGCTGGAGGTTAAGAGACCCCGTGGACAGAAATAAGATATTTTAGACTAGCCAGCTAGCTGAAAGCTTACTGCAAATGCATGAGTGAGCCTAATGAAGAGGCCTGAAGAAGCCTGGTCCATATCAACCAGATCAAGCAGTCTATTTCAGTACAACTTGCTGTCCTATTTAATCATGAGCTAAATAAATGCCTATTGTTTTAAGCCACTAAGTTTTAGAATAGTTCATTGCACAGCAAAAGGTAGTTAATAAAGATGTATTCTTTTTGGTCTAGTCAGCCATTTTAGGTAGAGTACCAAGATTATGGTATAAAACATGGTTGCTTGCTTCTTTCTCAGTAGCTATGGACAAGACAGTTTATTTAGAAAGAATATGGGCTTTTGCTTATTCAACAAACACTTATTGAGGGCCTGTAATGTGCCACATACTATACTAGGCAATGAAAGTCAAAGATGACAAAAAATATACATAGTCCCTCCTGCTAAGGACTTCATGGTGTTAAAAAAATGGAATTCTCACTTAGTAGGGGATATGGATACTAATCACATAATCACCCTGAAGAATATTTATTTACAAACTGAGGTAGGACCCATAAGCAAAGGCATACATTTTTATGAGAATAACAATACTTAGAGTGGGTCTTGAATGCTTACTGAATAAATGGTGCTTGAGTTAAGATTCAAAAACACAAGGGGGGAATCCATTAGGGAAAAGAGTAAGGAGAGAAGCTTGTGGATGAAAGGAAGAAGTTTCAGCATGTGCAGAAGTCCCATGATAGAAGCTAATATGGTTCATTTAAAGTCCTGAAAGTAGGTCATTGTGAGTGTGACTGGAAAATACTTTGAGAGACAGGCACTGTGAGGAGATATGGATGGAGAAAGGGTAGGGGCTTGCATGCATGAAGCTTTGTAGGCTATGTTATGGATTTTGGAAACATGGAAAGCTTACTGAAGTGGCTGGAGGGAGAGGGGAAGCATGGGGCATGATGAATTCTGATTTTTTTAAAAGATCACACTGTATGCAGTTGAAAAATGATTGAATTGAATTCAAATTGAGTGAATGTGGAAAAATCAGCTAATAGGCTATTGCATTGTGATGGTGAGAAATGATGGTAGCTGGGACTAGAATGGCAGCTGGCAGAGAACAGATCTGAGAGTTGCTTTAGGGATAAAATGAATAGGGTGAAATCGAGGTAGTTAAGAGATAAGACCATAGGTTTGGATATAAAGGTTGAGAAACAGCGAGTTATTGAGAGAGACTTCTAGATTTCTCACTTTCATATGCAGATGGATGAGGGTGCTTCTCAGTGAGATTAGGGACACTAGAAGAGGTGTAGGTCTGAGGAGTGAAATTATGAGACCTGTAGATAGGTTGAGTTCAAGGTGCATCGATGCTTCAATGTGGACTAGAAAGTTGGATGTATGGGTTAGAGGAGAAATCTAGGATAGAGATAGATATTTACCAAACATTGATACTGAGTTTGTAATTGAAATTGTGGACATGGAAAGAATTTAGGACAGACATGGTAGGTAATAATTAATAGGCCCAAACTGAATCACAAACATAGTTGGTCGATTTTACATGCCATTAAAAATAAAAATTGAGACAACATGCGAAAATCAAAATATTTCACATAAATATTTGGATTTACAACTTCTCTAAAAATTTGAACCACTCACAACATTAGGCTCTCATTCCAGCATGACAATAACTGGCTGGACCTGGGTTGCAGCCATCCTTTACGTGGATCATGAGCTCTCTAGTTTGACATATTTTCACTTGACTCATTTTCCTCATTTGTGTTCCCTGCTTGACCACTGTACAGGATTTGTCTATAAAACTGAGACTTGAGAAACCCCACCCTGTAATGGTTCAAAAACGGGCATATTTTCCAAGAAAGCTGAGAAAAAAGAGCCACAGGGGAAGGAGGACAACTTGGAAATTATGTGAAGAGAGTGATTCAGAAGAGGAGAGTGACTGACTACTTCAAATGTGGCCACGACAGTAAATGAGACAAGAACTGAGACAAACCTAAGGGGTTTAGACACTTGGAGGACACTGGGGTTTGTGTGTGTGTGTGTGTGTGTGGGGGGGGGCGATTAGACTGGATTGAGTAATGCCTGCCTCCTCCTCCTCCAATTCGTGTTCCCCTGGAACTTGTGAATATGACCTTGTTTGAAACAGTTTTTGCAGGTGCAATGAAGTTAAGATGAAATCATATTAGATTAAATAAACCCTAATCCATGGTGCTTGTCCTTATACAGAGGAAAATTTGTACACAGAGAGACATTAGAGAGGAAAACACCACGTGAAGACAGAAATGGAGATTAGAACGGTGCACCTACAAGTAATAAAATAGCAATGGCAACCACCAGGAGCTAGGAACACAAAAGGAAGGATTCTTCCCTAGAGCATTCAGAGTGAGCACAGCTATGTTGACATCTTGATTTTGAACACTTAACTTTTAGAACCATAAGAAAGTGGAGTTTTGTTGTTTTAAACTACCAAGTGTGTGGTACTGTGTTACAACAGCCCTAGGAAGCTAATATACAGAATGAAGAAACAGAAACTGAAATAGAAACTGTGAGTGTAGAGTTCTTTAGAAAAATTTGGCTACATGTGGAAGAAAAAGACAGGGTGCTACTTGAAAAAGACGAATTGGAAGTTGAGATGTAGCATTTGGACATTGTGTGCCTTTTTCCAGAACTTCTTGGCTACTGTACTATAGAGACGGAGAAATGGAGAGTAAGGTCTACTTAAGGTTGGAGTTTTGCCAGTTATGACAGAGAGACAAACAGATGAAGGGATTTATAGGTTCACCAGACTACTACTAAAATGAAGAACTGTGGGGGCACCTGAGTGGCTTAGTTGGATAATCATCTGTATTTGGCTCAGGTCATGATCCCAGGGTCCTGGGATCAAGCTCCACATCAGGCTCCCTGCTCCGTAGGAAGTCTGCTTCTCCCTCACCCTCTGCCACCCCCCCTGCTTGTGCTCTATTTTTCTCAAATAAGTAAATAAAATGAAATAAAAATAAAATGAAGAACTACGGATTCTAAGCTGGGTGAGGGAGGGAAAAAAAAGATGGCAGTGGGGGATGGGGTCTGATGAATTGAGAGAAAGTAAAGGAGTCCAAGAACTAGAAATTCCCATTAAGCTAATGTTATGAACTGAATTGTGTCCTTGTAAAATTTGTTTTTTTAAATAATAAATTTATTTTTTATTGGTGTTCAATTTGCCAACATACAAAATAACACCCAGTGCTCATACCGTCAAGTGCCCCCCTCAGTGCCCGTCACCCATTCACCCCCAGCCCCCGCCCTCCTCCCCTTCCACCACCCCTAGTTCGTTTCCCAGAGTTAGGAGTCTTCATGTTCTGTCTCCCTTTCTGATATTTCCTATGTCCTTGTAAAATTTGTATGTTGAAGCTCTAACCACCAATTTGATTGTATTTGGAGATAAGAGTCTTTAAGGAGTTAATTAACATTGAACGAAACCATAAGGGTGGGACTCTAACCCAACAGAACTGGTGTCCTTACAAGGAGTGAAGAGATACCTAAACTCTTAATCTCATTCCAGTCTAGCTGCTAGGCCCAACTCTCAATATATTATGTTGTGTTATATTAATTATTCTATTTATTATGTTAGACCAATATCAACAATGACCTCCAAGCCTCTAAACCCAATAGGTTTGTCTCAGTTCTGATCTCATTTTCTTGGCCACATTTGAAGCAGTGGGGTGGGGTCAAATCTCAGTTTTGTAGACAAACCCTACAATGGTCAAGCAGGGAACACAAATGAGGAAAATGAGTCAAGTAAGAATATGTCAAACTAGAGATCTCATGGTTCACGTAGAGGATGACTATAATCCAGGTCCAGCCAGTTATTGCCATGCTGGAATGAACCCAGTGCTGTCAGAGGTTCTAATAATTCTTTCCTATGAATCTCAAAGTCCAACCAGCCTCTTGCATAATTGACATTCTCGAAATGTGAATAGTGAATGGTAAAGATGGTAAAAATGAAAATTTAGGAGAGCAAGTAAGAGTATCTGATTAGTTACTCATTTTCATCTTTTATTCTTTAATCCCTCCCACCTTTTTTTTTGTTGTTGTATATTAAAAAAACCCCATAGATTTTATAGAATCAATAACAGTAACAAAGATCTTAAATTAGTTAAAAAATCTAGGGAAATGTTAAAATTATTTTTAGTTAACACATCCTTCACATGATCTTTAAGACTATGCTTAGAATGTAAACAATGAAACTGGAGAAGTCCCATGTTAGTTCAATGGAAATAATAGCACAGATAAAGAGTTCATTATATATTTCTTAGGAAATGAGTTAAAAAGTTAAAGTTCATTGTATATTAAGGAGAAGTGGTTCACATCTTTATTTTGTGCCCAACAGGTCACGAAATCTGTGATCTCTGCATCTTTATCACCTAGCACAGCTGCCCTGGAAATCTCTTAAAGTTTTTTTAGCCAACTGCAGTTTCACTTTCAAGGTTGTATTGATTTCATAGCATTTCATAGTTGGCACATCTTGACGTGAACCATAGATGCTATTTTGAATTCCCAATGCTTTTTATTAGATCTTTAAATCAATTACTACTAATATGATGAGAAATTCAGTTTTTCAACCACAGGCACTATTTTCAGAACTTCAACTTGACAGCATATGTGATTGGAAAATAGATGAATTGAACTCAAGTTTTCTGACTCCTAAATCAGGTTTCTTTCTAGTGAACTGTTCTACTTAACAGATTATAATTTACTTTGATCCCTACAAGTTAAATGAATCAGAGATTATAACATGAGCACTTTACCTTGGATTCACATGCTTATGTGAAAAGGGAATCTAAGATGAGGAGAGGGCTGAGTTGGTTATGGTAGGGGTGGTGTAGTGGGGAGATAAGAATTTGGCAGGATTGAGAGGATTTGGGATGTTTACATCTTAACCCACATTTACTTGTGGATCCATGTCCATTTTAATTTTTCTTTTTCCTCTTATTTTTTTCTTGTTATTTCTCTTTCTTTCCCTTCCCCATTTCCTTCTTTTCTCTTTAGCCTACTATTATTTATTTATTTATTTATTTATTTATTTATTTATTTATTTTTAAAAGATTTTATTTATTTATTCATGAGAGACACAGGGAGAGAGAGAGAGAGAGAGAGGCAGAGACACAGGGAGAGGAAGAAGCAGGCTCCATGCAGGGAGCCTGATGTGGGACTTGATCCTAGGTCTCCAGGATCAGGCCCTGGGCTGAAGGCAGCACTAAACCACTGAGCCACCCAGGCTGTCCATAGCCTACTATTTATAAAACCAAAGCATTTTTTGGTTGTTGGACTTAGTGGATAAACAGTCTCACTTGAGTTATAATTAAATAGCAAATTCATGAGCTCTGTATTTCTTTCTTACAAAAGATAAACATAATGTCTCTCTTTTTTTTAAAAAGTGTACAGTTTATTGGTTTTTGTACATTCATAGAGTTTGCAGCCATTACCACTATCTAACTCCAGAACATTCTCATCACCTTAAAAAAAACACATCTGATATGATCCAGCAATTTGACTTCTGGGTATATACCCAAAAGAATTGAAATCAGTGTCGTTAAGAGGTATTTATGCATTCATGTTCACAGCAGCATTATTCACAATAGCCAAAGGTAGGAGCAACCCAAGTGTTCATGAATCCATGAATATATAAACAAAATATGGTATATACATACAATGCAATAGTTTTGAGCCTTAAAAAGGAAATGAATTCTGACACCTGCTGCAACATGGATAAACCTTGAGGACATTATGCAAAGTGAAATAAGCCAGTCACAAAAAGACAGACTGGATGACTCCACTGATATGAGGTATGTAGAATAGTTGAATTCATAAAGACAGAAAGTAGAATAGTGGTTGCCAGGGATTGGAAGGAGGGGAAAGATGAATTAGTTTTTAATGGGTAGCAGAGTTTCAATTTTGCAAGATGGAAAGAGTTCTGGAGATGGATGGTGATGATGGTTGTACAACAATGTGAATGTACTTAATGCCACTGAACTGTACTCTTAAAGATTATTTATGTGTATTTTTACTACAATTAAAAAAATTAACTTTGTATCCATTAACAGTCACTTCCCATTCTCCTTTCTCCCAGTCCCTGGCAACCACTGATCTACTTTTTGTCTCTATATATTTGCCTATTCTGGATATTTAATACAAATGGAGTCATATAATATGTGGCCTTTTGTGTTTTGCATCTTTCACTAAAAATTATATTTTTAATATTCACTTATGTAATATGAGTCAATATTTCATTTTAAAAAATATTTTATTCATGAGAGAGAGAGAGAGAGAGAGAGAGGAACAGACACAGGCAGAGGGAGAAGCAGGCTCCACACAGGGAGCCTGACTCGGGACTTGATCCCAGATCTCCAGGATCAGGCCCTGGGCTGAAGGAGGTGCTAAACCACTGAGCCACCCGGGCTACCCAATATTTCATTTTTTAAACTTAAATTCAAGGTAATATAAAGTATAGTATTAGTTTCAGGAGTAGAGTTTAGTGATTCAACTCATATATAAAACCTAGTGCTCATTACAAGTGTTCTCTTTAATGCCCATCACCCACTTAGCCCATTCCCTGCTGATGTCTTCTCCAACAGCCCTCAGTTTGTTCTCTATAGTTAAGACTAACTTAGAGTTTGCCTCCCTCTCTGTTTTTATCTTATTCCTTCCCTATGTTCATCTGTTTGGTTTCTTAAATTCTACATATAAGTGAAATCATATGGCATTTGTCTTTCTCTGACTATTCTGCTTAGCATAGCATCCTCTAGTTCCATCCACATTGCTGTAACTGGCAAGATTTCATTCTTTTTTTTGGCTGAGTAATATTCCATTATACATACATACATATGTACATACATACATACATACATACATACCACCTCTTCTTCATCCATTCATGGTTGATGGACATTTGGGCTCTTTCCTTAATTTGGTTATTGTTGATAGTGCTGCAATAAACATTGAGGTGTGCGTGCCCCTTCAAATCACTATTTTTGCATCCCTTGGCTAAATACCCAGTAGGGTAATTGCTGAGTGCAGGGTAGTTCTACTTTTAATTTTTTGAGGAACCTCTATACTGTTTTCCATAGTGGCTGCAGTTTGCATTCCCACCAACAGTGCAAAAAGCTTTCCCTTTCTCCACATTCTTGCCAACATCTATTTTTTCCGGAGTCCTGAGTTGCTAATTTTAGCCATTCTGGCAGGTATGAGATGATGTGAGTTGGTGTCTACATTAGGATTCTGATTTGTATTTCTTTGATAATGAGTGATGTTGAGCATTTTCTGATGCATCTGTTAGCCATCTGTATATCTTTGGAGAAATGTCTGTTCATGTCTTCTGCCCATTTCTTAACTGGATTATTTATTTTTGGGGTGTTGATTTTGATGAGTTCTTTATAGATTCTGGATACTAGCCCTTTTTCCAATACATCATTTGCAAATATCTTCTCCCATTCTGTCAATTGCCTTTTAGTTTTATTGATAATGTTTTCTTCACTGTGCAGAAGTTTTAAATTTTGAGGTAGTACCAACAGTTCATTTTTGCTTTTGTTTCCCTTGCCTCGGAGACATGTCTAGTAAGAAGTTGCTACATCGGAAGTTGAAGAGGTTGCTGCTTGTATTCTCCTCTAAAATTTTGATGGTTTACTGTCTTATATTTAGGTCTTTCATCCATTTTGAATTTATTTCTGTGTATGGTATAAGAAAGTGGTCCAGTTTCATTCTTCTGCATGTTGTTGTCCAGTTTTTCCAGCACCATTTGTTGAAGAGACAGTCTTTTTTCCATTGGATATTATTTCCTGCTTTGTTGAATATTAGTTGACTGAGATTAGTTGACCATATTGTTGTGGGTCCATATTTGGGTTCTCTATTCTGTTCCATTGATTTATGTGTCTGTTTTTGTGCCACTACCATATTGTCTTGATGATTACATCTTTGTAATACAGCTTGAAGTCTGGGATTCTGATGCCTCCCACTTTGCTTTGCTTTTTCAACCTTCTTTTGGCTATTTGGGGTCTTTTCTGGTTCCATACAAATTTTAGGATTGTTTATTCTAGTTCTGTGAAAAATGCTGGTGTTATTTTGATAAGCATTGCATGTGTAATTGCATGTGTAGAAAAGCATGTATAGATTGCTTTGAGTAGTATAGACATTTTAACAATGTTTGTTCTTCCAATCCACGAGAATGGAATATTTTTCCATTTCTTTGTGTCTTCAGAAGGACACAAAGACCTTCTTTCATGAAGGTCTTGTAGTTTTTAGCATAGAGATCTTTTACCTCTTTGGTTAGGTTTATTCCTAGGTATTATGGTTTTTGGTGCAATTGCAAGTAGAATTGATTCCTTGATTTCTGTTTCTGCTGCTTCATTATTGTTATATATAAATGCAACAGATTTCTGTAATTCACTTTTATATCCTGCAACTTTGCCGAATTCATATATCAGTTCTATCAATTTTTTTTTTGTGAAGTCTTTAGGGTTTTCTACATATAGTATCATGTGGTTTGTGAAAAGTGAAAGTTTTACTTCTTCCTTACTTATTTGGATGCTTTTTATTTCTTTCTGTTGTCTGATTGCTGAGGCTAGGACTTCTAGTACTATGTTGAACAACAGTGGTGAGAGAGGACAACCCTGTCATGTTCCTGACTTTAGGGAAAAAGCTCTCAGTTCTTTCCCATTGAGGATGATATATTAGCTGTGGGTCTTTCATATATGGCTTTTATGATGTTGAGGTATGTTCCTTCTATCCCTACTTTCTTGGGGATTTTGTCAAAAAAGGATATTCTATTTTGTCAAATGCTTTCTCTGCATCTATAGACAGGATCATATAGTTCTTATCCTTTATTTAATCAATATTGTTAATCATGTTGATTGATTTGCACATATTGAACCACCCCTGCAGCCCAGGAATAAATCCTACCTGATCATGGTGAATAATCATTTTAATGTACTGTTGGATCCAATTAGCTAGTATCTCGTTGAGAATTTTTGCATCCATGTTCATCAGGGATATTGATCTGTAAGTATCAGTGGGGTCTTTGTGTGGTTTGGGGATCAAGGTAATGCTGGCCTCATAGAATGCATTTGAAAGTTTTCCTTATATTACTATTTTTGAAACAGTTTCAGAAGAATATTAATTCTTTAAATGTTACAATGCTGGGAGGCTATCCAGCCTCGGACTTTTGTTTGTTGGGAGATTTTTGATTACTGATTCAAGTTCTTTGCAGGTTTTGTATTTCTTCCTGTTTGAGTTTTGGTAATTTATATGTTTCTAGGAATGCATACATTTCTTCCAGATTGCCTAATTTGTTGGCATATAGTTGCTCATAATATTCTCTTACAATTATTTGTATTTCTGTGATGTTGGTTTTAATTTTATAATTTATTTGGATCCTTTCTCTTTTCTTTTTGATAAGTCTGGCTAGGAGTTTATCAATTTTGTTAATTCTTTCAAAGAATCAGCTCTTAGTTTTGTTGATCTGTTTTTTGTTTATTTCTGTAGTCTTTACTTCTGCTCTAATCTTTATTATTTCCCTTCTGCTGGTTTTAGGCTTCATTTGTTCCTGTTCTAGCTCCTTTAGGTGTAAGGTTAGGTTGTGTATTTGGGACTTTTCTTGTTTCCTGAGGAAGACCTGTATTACTGTATGCTCCCCTCTTAATATCGCCTTTGCTTCAACCCAGAAGTTGAAGCAAAACACTGTCGTGTTTTCATTTTCATTTGCTTTGATGTATTTTTAATTTAGTCTTTAATTTCTTGGTTAATCCATTCATTCTTTAGTAGGGTATTCTTTAACTCCCTGTATTTGTGGTCTTTCCAAAAGTATTGAGTTTTTACAAAGTTTTTATTTTTTTAAAGGTTTTATTTATTCATGAGAGACACACAGAGAGAGGCAGAGACATAGGCAGAGGGAGAAGCAGGCTCCCCATGAGGATTCCAATGTGCAACTTGATCCCAGGACCCTAGGATCACACCCTGAGCCAGAGGCAGATGCTCAACCACTGAGGCACCCAGGAGTCCCTCAAAATTTTTTCTTGTGGGTGACTTCAAATTTCATAGTATTGTGGTCTGAAAATATGCATAATATGATCTCAATCTTTTTGTACTGGTTGAGGTCTGATTTGTGACCTGGTATGTGATATATTCTGGAGAATGTTCCAGGTGCACTTGAAAAGAATGTGTATTCTGCTGCTTTAGGATGAAATGTTCTGATGTATTTATTCAGTCCATCTGGTCCACTGTGTCATCAAAGCCATTGTTTCCTTATTGATATTTTGCTTAGATGATCTGTATATTGCCGTGAGTGGAGTGTTAAAGTTCCCTACTATTATTGTATTATTAATGAGTTTCTTTAAGTTTGTTTTTAATTGATTTATATATTTGGCTGTTCCCAAATTAGGGGCATAAATATTTATTAGATATTCTTGTTGGATAGACCCCTTTATTATGATATACTGCCCTTTTAAATCTCTTATTATAGTCTTTGATTCAAAATCTAGCTTGCGTGATATAAGTATGGCTACTCCAGCTTTCTTTTGATGTCCATGAGCATGATATATGGTTCTCCACCCCCTCATTTTCTTTTTTTTTTAATTAAAGATTTTATTTATTTATTCATGAGAGACACACGCACACACAGAGGCAGAGACATAGGCTGAGGGAGAAGCAGGCTTCCTGTGGGGAACCTGATGTGGGACTCAATCCCAGGACCCCCAGGATCACACCCTGAGCCAAAGGAAGACACTCAATCGCTAAGCCACCCAGGTGTCCACCCCCTCATTTTCAATCTAGAGATGTCTTTGGGTCTAAAATGAGTCTTTTGTAAGCAGAACATCAATGGGTCTTGTTTTCTTTTTTTAAAGATTCATTCTGATACCCTATGTCTTTTGATTAAAGTAATTAGTCCATTTACAATCAGAATAATTATTGCCAAATATGAATTTAGTGTCACTGTATTATCTGTAAAGTTACTGTTTCTGTAGATTGTCACTATTCCTTTATAGTCTTCATTGCTTTTTTGGTCTCTTTTAGTACTCATGAACTCTTTTAGTTTTTGGTTGTCTTGGAAACTTTATCTCTCCTACTATTCTGAATGACAGTCTTGCTGGACATAGTATTCTTGGCTGCATATTTTTCTCATTTAGCATGTCGAATATAGCATGCCACTCTCTTCTGGCCTGTCAAGTTTCTGCAGACAGGTCTCCTGCTAACCTTGTGTCTACCCTTGTAGGTTGAGGACCTTTTGTCCCTAAATGCTTTCAGAATTCTTTATTTTTGTATTTTGCAAGTTTCACTATAATATGTTTTGTTGACCTGATTTTATTGATTTTTGAGGGGAATTGTCTGTGCCTCTTAGACTTGAATGCCTGTTTCCTTCCTCATATTAGGGAAGTTCTCAGATATAATTTATTCGAATAGATCTGCCTCTTTTTTCCTACTTTTCTTCTAGGACTCCTGTGAAATAAATTTTGTGAGATTGCTCAGTTCTTTAAGTCTTTTTTTTTTAAAGATTTTATTTGAGAGAGGGAGTGAGAGAGAGTGAGAGAGAAAGAGCAGGAGAGACAGCATGAGTAGGGGGAGAGGGAGAAGCAGTCTCCCTACTGAGCAGAGAGCCCATTGTGGGCTTGATCCTAGGACCCTGAGATCATGACCTGAGCCAAAGGCAGATGCTTAACCAACTGAGCCACCTAGTCACCTCAAGTTCTTGAAGTCTATATTCATAATCTAATAGTTTTCTTTCCCTCTTCTTTTCAACTTCATTATTTTCCATGATTTGGTCTTCTGTATCTCCTATTTGTTCCTCTGCTTCTTCCATTCTTGTGATTACAACCAGTCAGTTTTGTATATCAGTTGTAGCTCTTTTAATTTCAGCCCTACTGGTTTTTAGGTCTTTTATCTCTGAAGCCAGGATTTCTCTGGTGTCTTCTATGCTTTGTTCAAGCCCAGCTAGAATTCTTATGACTTGTTTTAAATTCTTGTTCAGATATAGTGCTTGTGTCTATTTTGAGTAAATCCCTGACTGTGATATCTTCTTGATCTTTCTTTTGAGGAGAATTCCTCCATCTTATCATTATATCTAGGCTCCTGTCTTTTGTGTGCTATGAAAGCTTGTTATTTTTCCTACACCTGTGAATACTACTATATTAAGAAGGGGTCATACACTGTCCAGGGCCTGGTGCTCAAGGTGTGCACTCTGCTGTGTTTTGGCTGTTCTTTCCCACAGGTCAGTCCTCTGCAGAGTTCCTCCTTGCTTGTAGTGGGGACTGTTTGGACCTTTAACTAGGTGTGCTTTGATTTGTTTGTTAAGATAAGCCTGATTAAAGAAAAAAAAAAGTGTGATCCAAGAAAAGAAACAAAAATGCAAAAAAAAAAAAAAAAAAAAAAACAAGACATGCAAAAAACTATAATACTGATTCCAAAGAAAAAGAAAGAAGAAGAAAAAAGGAAGCCTGATCCAAAAAATGAAAATGAAAAAGGAAACCAACCAACAAATGAACAAAAACCTATAAGCCTGATTCCAAAGAAAAAAGAAAAAAAGAAAATTAAAAAAGTAAAAAAAAAAACAAAACAAGACTGATCCTTTTTCACTAGAACAAAGCTGACACTTCTGGAGCACTCTATGATCAGTAGACCTGGTACATGTTGGGGCCTGTGTTGGTCTTCTGAGGGAGAGGGCTTGTGCTGGCTAAGTTAAACCTGCCCTAGTAATGATCCCCCTGCCAGGTGCAGGGGGTGGGATTTGGCAGAAGCAACTTCAGCCTCACTGAAGGTGCTATCCTTCTGAAGTCTGACTGCTGGTGGGTGGGGGTAAGGCGTGGAAGATGGCATTATCCCCATCCTCTCATGTCTGGGATGGGAACAGAAAAGTAAAAAACCAAACCAAAACAAAACAAAAAACACTCGTATGTCTCAAGTCCTTGTCAGATCCCTGTCCTCAACCTGTCTGTGCCCAGGCCATTGTCATGCCTGGTGCTACAGTTCTATGTTTTATCTCTGGTGACTGAGATTCAAAACTCCAAACCTGAAAGGGCTCAACAAGGCACAGACCTGCTCTCTTCCCCTGGAGGAGAGTCTTGCTGTGCTGTGCTTGGCACTGTTTTGTTCCAGAAAAGCAGTTGCTTGGTCACAGCGGTGCCTGGAATCTATGATGAAGCACAGCAAAAAGCTATGACCAGATTATCTGCCCTTTATGCATTCTTCTGTCCCCTGCTATTGAATGGCAGCTCAAAGGTGCCTGGTGGGTCCTTCATCCTTGGAGAGGCAATATGCCCTCTTTTAAATGTACTCTAGGAAGGGAGATGTTCATTCTCTCCTGGTAAGACCCAGGGGATCACCACACCACTGCATCTTGCATGAACCTTACATGCTGCTTTCTCTCCTGTTCTTTCCTCTCCCTGAAGTGTCTCTGTGCAAAGGGCTCTCTTCCCTCCCTGGCAGCACAGCTTTTCTCTCCCTCAATTTGTGCCTCCAAACCTCACATATGCCATGGTCTCTCCCTCCAATTGTGCAGATTGTTTTCTTAATCCTCAGATCAGTTTCTGAGTTGTTCAAAATGGTTTGATGCTGATCCAGCTATGTTTGAGGGTCAAGACAAGCCCGGAATTCCCCCCTACTACTTACTTCACCATCTTAACTCCTCTGGTCTATTATTTCATTATTTTTTATGATCAAATGATATTCTGTTGTATAAGTATACCACATTTTGTTTATCCATTTATCAGTTTAATGGACATTTGAGTTATTTTCACTTTTTGGCTACTGTGACTAATGCTGTGAACATTTGTGTACAGGTCTTTGTGTGGATGAGTATTTTCATTTCTTCTTGGTAAATACCAAGAAAGGGAATTATTGGATCATATGGTAATTCTACATTTAACATTTTGAGGAACCATCATACTGTTTTCCAAAGTTGCTGCACCATTTAATATTCCTACCAGCAGGGTATGAGTGTTCTAGTTTCTCCACATCCTCATTGACACTTGTTGTAATCTGTCTTTTTTATCATAGCTACCCTAATGTGTCTGAAATGGTATGTTACTGTGGGTTTGATTTGCATTTTCCTAATGATTAATGACATTGTATATTTTTTTGTGTGCTTACCGGCCATCTGTATAACTTCTTTGGAGAAATGTTATTCAAATCCTTGGCCCTTTTCTGAGTTATTTATCTTTTTCTTAGTGACCTATAAGAGTTCTTCATATTTTCTGTAATGACTCTTATTAGATATAACTTGAAAATAATTTATCCATTCTTTGGATTGTCTTTTAACTTCCTTGATTATCTTCTGAAATAAACAAGTTTTTTTATTTTGGAGTAATTTACCTATTTTTCTTTTGTCACTTGTCATATCTAAGAAACTCTTGCCTAATCCAAGGTCATAGTGTTTTATACCAATGTTTCCTTCTAAAATCTTTATAGTTTTAGCTCTGACATTTAGGTCTGCAGTCCATTTTGAGATAAGGGTTCATTCATTCATGTACATATGTGTATCTAATTGTTTCACCCTATGTATTATAAAGACTGTCTTTTCTCATTGAATTTTCTTGCCCCCTTAGTTAAAAATCAGTGGAAGATAAAAATAAGAGTTTAATTCTGCGCTTTCAGTTTTATCACATTGACCTATATGTCCATCCTATGCCAGTGCTTTCTTGGCCACTCTAGCTTTGTAATAAGCTTTGAAATCAGCAAGTGTGAGTGCTCCAACTTTGTTTTTTTTTTTTTTTTAAAGATTATTTATTTTGGGTCCTCTGTATTTCCACATGAGTTTTTGGATTAGCTTGCCAATTTCTGCATATAAGCCAGTATGGACTTTGATAACAATTACATTGAATCTGTAGATCAATTTGGGGAGTATTGCTATTTTATTATATTTATTTTATTTTTTATTTTTTTTGTTAGTATTGCTATTTTAGCAATATGCTTCTCCTGAGCCATGAACATGGGCTTTCTTTCAATCTGTTTTCAGTGTACAGGTCTTGAACCTCTTTGGTTAAATTTACTACTAAGCATTTTGTTCCTTTTGATGCTATTAAGAATGGACTTTTTTCTGGAGGGTATTATGCGGAGTGAAGTAAGCCAATCGGAGAAGGACAAACATTATATGTTCTCATTCATTTGGGGAATATAAATAATAGTGAAAGGGAATATAAGGGAAGGGGGAAGAAATGTGTGGGAAATATCAGAAAGGGAGACAGAACGTAAAGACTGCTAACTCTGGGAAACAAACTAGGGGTGGTAGAAGGGGAGGAGGGCGGGGGGTGGGAGTGAATGGGTGACGGGCACTGGGGGTTATTCTGTATGTTAGTAAATTGAACACCAATAAAAAAAAAAAAGAATGGACTTTTTTTTCTTAATTTCATTTTCATTTGACACACACAATTGACTTTTGTGTTTCCTCTTGTATCCTGTGACCTTGTTGAGGTTATTTATTAGTTTTAAGTTTTTTTAGTGAATTCATTAAGATTTTCTCTAAACAAGATCATGTTGTCTTTGAAAGAAAATTACAGTTCTTCCTTTTCAATCTGGATGGCTTTTTGTCCCTTTAAGTTTTTATTTAAATTCCAGTTAGTTAATATACAGTGCAATATTGGTTTCAGGTGTAGAATTTAGTGATTAACTCATCACAAGTGCCCTCCTTAATGCCCATCACCTACTTTATCCATTCCCCACCCATCTCCCTTCTGTAAGCCTCAGTTTGTTTTCAATAGTTAAGAGTCTGTTTCTTGGTTTGTCTCTCCCTCCCTGCAATGTTCATCTGTTTTGTTTCTTGCACAGATGAGTAAAATCATATGGTATTTGTCTTTCTCTGACTAACTTATTTTGCTTAGCATAATACTCTAGCTCCATCCATGTCACTGCAAATGGCAAGATTCCATTCTCTTTTATGGCTGAGTAATACACACACACACACACACACACACACACACACACCACATCTTTATCTACTCATCCATGGATGGACACTGGGGCTCTTTCCATAATTTGAGTATTGTTGATAATGCTGCTATAAACATCAGGGTGCACACATCCCTTCGATTCAGTACTTTTGTATCCTTTGGGTAAATACCAGTAGTGCAATTTCTGGGTGTTAGGGTAGTTGTAGTTTTAACTTTTTGAGGAACCTCCAGACTGTTTTCCAGAGTGGCCTCACAATCTGGATGGCTTTTATTTCTTATTCTTACCTAATTGCCCTGGCCTGAAGTTCCAGTACACTTTGAATAGAAGTGGTAATAGTGACTTAACTTTTGCTCAATGAGGAAACATGAACCTAACAATGAGGAAGTATTTAATATGGATAGCATTATAGTGCAAGTGTTAAGAAAAAAGTACTTTGGAATTAGTCCTAGATTCAAATCTCAGCTATTTCATTTGTGTTCTTTGTAACTTTGGGGAAGATAATTAATCTCTATCAACCTTAGTTATTGAGTGTACAATGAGAGAATTGAAATCTAATTCATAGTTTTGTTATGAAGGTTAGGTAAATGAATGCATATAAATTAATGAAAGAATGCCTAATGTTACTCCTAGCAACATTAGATAAATGTAACCCATTGTTATCATTATTGTTCTACTCTATAACTTCTTAAAACAACTGGGATATTATTAACACTATATATTTCTATATTTTTCTACATTATCATTTTTTCAACCCTGTCCTGGTACTTCTGATTACTTATCTAGATCATTACTAATATTCTTTTTTGTGGTCAATTATTCCTTCTCCCTGCTGCAGCAATAAATGAATTAAATAGTAAACTGGCTAATGTTGGCAATATTGTATGTATTTCTCCTTAATTTTTCCATTACTTTAGAAATGTGTGGGTATTAAATATAGAATACTTTACTGTTTGCTCATTTCACGTTGCAGGGATTGTATCTTAAAAAGAGCTAAAGAAGATTATTTATATTTTATTTGTATTTTACATGATCTTCCTAGACAGTTTTATTCAGCAACATGACTGCAAGAATCCATAGTTTTCATTCCTGACCTATACTCCCTCCATTCTCCTGGCCTTTCACCTCTTTCTCCTGAACTTACAATTTCCTCATGAATACCTTATTTTCTCAACTAATATCATGACATTCTTTCTTTCCTCAAATGCACTTCTTTTCAAGTCTTGGTTATGCCATGCTCATGTCAGAGGTAGTTAATTCATGTGGCCATTTAAGTCAGAAAACTTGGTTATCATTCTCTCCCTCATTATTTGTAACTACTTACTTACTCACTGTTACTTTACTTTATATTTTTAATTTGTCCCTATTCCTCTTCCCCACTATCTTAGCAATAACTGCTGTTTTTATTCAAGCCTTTACTGGGGCTAATTCAATAATCTTGTAATCAGTTTCTCTATTTGTAGTTTCTTCTTACACAGTCTGCATTGTGTTCTGCATGCCAGTTCTTCATGCCAGCCACAGTACTTATTTTTCTAAAGCACATCTCTTATCGTGGTTTCCCTGCTAGAAACCTTGGTGGCATCCTATCACTTGAATAAGGCCTAAATCCTTTCTCAACTCCTTAGCACAGTGTAGGAGGCCACACAAAATCTGTGCCAGATCTGCTTTTCTTTCTTTTGTGCAACTCTCTTGTACAGCCTTACCTTTCCCATTATTTTAGAAGAAAGAGGGATGCAATGTTGGATAATTTGTCATGTGTTTCATTTGAATTCTTGTTATTTTCAGACGATGTCATAATTTTTCATGCCTCTGTATGCAACACATTATTTCTGCTACTTGGAGTCCTTCTTCTTTTATCTGTAAAGATGTTCCTGATTCAATTCTTCCAAGACTTCTGACTCTCTTCATATCTCTTATAGCTCATTAGAATAACTTACTACTTTTTTTTTTTTTTTTTTTAACAAGCCTATCTTACCCTTAGATTGTGAGTGCTCTCAGAACCAGGACTTGGACGTATTTCTGTTTCTTTAGACTCTAATAGCATGGTGCCTGGGACATTGGAATTTAATAAATACTTGTTGAAGAATGAGTAAATGAATGAACATAAAACACAGGAGCATCTAGCAGTTTATATTTTGCTGATACATTGTGGTAATACTTTACATGTTTTTAAGGAAATGTGACTGAGGGATTTTTAGGCTTCAGAAGACTGTTACATGTATTTTTGTGATATTTGACATGTTAATCTTATATAAATGGATTAATTACAAATGCTATTTCAAAGGGCTTAATTTCTTATCATAAGGTCATTGCTAAAGGATAAAGTTGATGAGGTTGGGCTGAATAATAATGTGCAAGTCACATTTTCTGGATGATCAAGCTGTGAATTATAATAAAAAGGAGAAAGATTTGATGTTGTGGGTTTGAGACTCTGCTTAGTGTTAGTGCCAGCCCTGGTAGCATGTGGATGCTACAGATTAAAAATTTCAAGCATTTCATAGCTTAAGGTTACTCATGTTAATAATAATTTATTTTTTTAAAAAAGGACAGGAACTGTCATTTGTGCTTCAAATGCTTGATATCCATCAAAATTAAAACATATATGTGCACATAAACCATGTTTCTGATGTTGCATGGGTGAAGTATGCTTTATAAATGTGGTAGTTGCTTTAGGTGGAACATGGAAGACAACTTTATACCCAGGTTTGATTCATGGTTCATGCTCACAATCATGAGGTAAATCATAAAGATAAATAAAACTAGGTAGTGGTGTGTTAGACATTACCAATTTTGGATGAGGAACAGAAACATAACTACTGGGACGCCTGGGTGGCCCAGTGGTTGAGCATCTGCCTTCAGCCCAGGGTGTGATCCTGGGTCCTGGGAAAGAGTCCTGCATCAGGCTCCACAAAGGGAGCCTTCTTCTCCCTCTGCCTATGTCTCTGCCTCTCTCTGTGTCTTTTATGAATAAATAAATAAAATATTTTTTTAAAAAAGAAACACAACTACTGAAATACCATAAGTATTTTAAATAAGAGGTGAGCAGAAAAGAAGTTTGGCACAAATTCAACTAATACCAGTGAAAGTAGATTGATTTCTCTTGCCTATAGGACTTATCCTTACATATCTGATTTTTGGAAACTTACAGAAAGTATGTACCCTCAAAGTATATGAAATATTTCAGATTCTGCATATTTTGGTTCAAATTAGAGTTTTTTTTTCCTTTGTGATGAGATAAAGGATAAAAAATTAGTAATGGACATTATTTATCTTGAAAATTTATAGAAAACACTCATAGTGATGTGGAAAGAGCTAAACTAACATTCAGAAGTAGGGAGTCTCATCTTGGTTCTGACAGAAACTTTCTAACTCTGGGCAAGTCTTGATCTCTGAGATTTTCTTTCCATGTGAAAGGGGCGTAATTGCAATGCTGTCCCCTTCTCCCTCCCTCCTCTGAGTTCTGTTTCTGGGATCAAATGAGATAATATAAATTTATTTTATCCTTTACTATACATTTTTTCTGTAATGTTTATTGAACACAGCCTAGAGGTATTAGTGATAACCAATGACTTCAGGGCTTGTGGAAAAAAAGTAGAGTTGAATAATTAGGCAGATGGTACATGACAAAGAAAACAAGGAAGAAAGCAGGGAAATGAATGGGATCCCCCTGAAAAGTTCAATGCTACGTGACTAAAAATTACTGTTTATCCAGACTTTATGTGCTATTGTGTATTTTATGTATAAGTACCATTTGTGGAATAGTCTGTTTTATTCAGTTATATCCTTAAGAGCAGTTAATTTTATTTTTAAATTATAGGAGGATTTCTTACAGGACAACCTCAGAATTACAAATGAAAATCAATTCCATTATAATTTCATTGATTTGGAAAGTGGGTGGACAGCTAGAGGAAAATATGAGAAATGGACAATACCATTAGGGTCAATAATGTGAAATCTTCCCTGATCTCAAAATTTTCCCTTTAAAAGCATAATATTATAGAATGTTAATGACCAATTTAAGAATTTGAATTTCCCAAATCATTAGGGAAGGGACAAGTTAGATTTTAATAAGATAAATACTATTGGGAATTGTCAAAAGAAAAATTATTACTTTAAATAAAATGCATAGGAATCAAAACTCACTCTCTTTTTTTCAAAATGTGTGACACATCAAGTTTCATTCCAGAATGCCTACCCTTAGCTTGTTTAGGGTCTTCACATCTCTTCATTAGAAGAACTGAAGCATACTTTTTGTGGAAGGTATAGGAATAACACTGCCTATAGTCTAGGGAAATTGTGAAACTGGGTGACTCCAAATTGGACAGACACAAATATCTATTCATTCTCAAAGAATAGGATAATTTATTTTTCACTAAGTGCTTCTGTTAATCAGTGTCTAGTTGATTATTACTATTAAGGAAAAGAGTTTTACATTTAAAAAGAGAGCCATGGATCTCTGATTGTTTTTGTAAATGTCAAGGATCATAGACACTTAAATTCAGCTCTGCTCCTTGACACTTTAAATGGTTTCCAATTTTCTCCATGACAGCATTCACATTGATTCCTCTTTTGGATTTTTAAAATAATACTCTTATTTCATATTCCAGAGAGAATTAGATAAGGACATTATAAGCCTCAGTGATTCATCAAGAGGCAAGGTGAAGGGAGGAGAGTGTGAGAACCAAAGGATGGTCTTTAATCCTGTGGTCCTTAGATTGTGTTCTTAAAGTGTGAAGGGTGGAAATATATAGCTGTCTTATAGTTGGCTGCCCTGCTTTGCCCAGCACCCAAACTCAGAGTTTGGAGGGTGAATGAGGCCTTGGAATGCATCTTGGAATGTTTTAGCAGTTCATACTATTTGTTCTTCTTTTATTTTTTGTATACATCATATTATTAGGAAACATGAATAAAAAAGTGGAAATAAATTTGATTTCTTGGATTTGTGGTAGAAGTATAAAAAACCATCCTGTTTTGTAAGTAAAATCTAAAATAGTGGTTAAATTAACATATGTTTCTTCAAAAAACAGAATTTCATGTTGAATTCAAACAATATACTTTTCATATAGGAAGAGATACATATTAAAAAATAGATTTCATCTGGAGCACCTGGCAGTCTCAGTCAGTAGAATGTGTGACTCTTGATCTTGAGGTTGTGAGTTTGAGCCCCATGTTGGGTGTAGAGATTACTTAAAAATGAAAACATAAAAAAGAATCAGAGTTCAACTATAGTTTAGTTATTTCTCATCCACTCAAAACTTGATCCTAACTTAGAAAAGACTTTTTAAATAAATGCCTTTTCCTTTTCTTTAAAAAACATTTAGCACTAAATTATTCCTAACTTTTCAGAAAATATAGGAAAAATGGATTCTTTAATAATTCACTTTTTAGGGGAACTCTAAGCATTTTTATTTTTAAAAAGATTTTATTTATTCATGAGACACACAGAGAGAGAGAGAGAGAGAGAGAGAGGCAGAGCCATAGGCAGAGGGAGAAGCAGGCTCCCCACAAGGAGCCGGATGTGGGACTCGATCCCAGACCCTAGGATCATGCCCTGAGCCAAAAGCAGACGCTCAACCACTGAGCTACCCAGGCGTCCCAGCATTTTTATTTTTTAAAAATATGTTTAGATATATTTGACTTGCAATGTTATATTTGTTTCAGGTATGCAATACAGAGATCTGGAAAGTTTATACATCATACTGTGCTCACTGTAAGTGTAGCTACTATCTGTCACCATACAACACTATTATATCATTGATTATATTCCTTATGCTGTGTCTTTTATTCCCATGACTTATTCATTCTATAACTGGAAGTCTGTATCTCCCACTCTCCTTCACCTGTTTTGCCCATCCCACCCCCCATAAGGCAACCATCTGTATGTTCTCTATATTTATAAGTCTAATTATACTTTTTATTTATTCTTTTGCTTATCCAGATTCCTCCTATGAATGAAATTATATGGTATTTGTCTTTCTCAGTTTGACTTATTTCACATGATACTGTCTAGGTCTATCCATGTTGTCCCAAATGGCATAATTTCACCCTTTTTATGGCTGTTTAATATTCCATTTATATACATACCACATCTTTCTTATCCATTTGTCTGCTGATGGACACTTAGGTTGCTTCTATATCTTGGCTATTATAAATAATGCTGCAATAAATATAAGGGTGCATATATCTTTTTAAATTAGTGTTTTCATTTTCTTGGAACCACAAAAGACCTGAATAACCAAAATTATCTTGAGAAATAGAAACAATGCTGAGGGGCATGTGGATGGCTCAGTCAGTTAAGCATCTGCCTTCTGCTCATGTCATGATCCTGGAGTCCCGCCTCACATCAGGCTCCCTGCTCAGTGGGGAGTCTACTTCTCATTCTGCCCTCACCCCACTTGTGCTCTCTCTTTCTCTCTCTCTCAAATAAATAAATAAAATCTTAAAAAAAGAAAGAAAGCTGAAAATATAACAATTCTGGATTTCAAAATACACTACAAAATTATAGTAATCCAAACAGCATGGAACTGGCACAAAAATAGACACATAGATCAGTAGAACAGAATAGAGTCCAGAAAGACATGAAATGTGAAAAACATGTGAAAAATATACAACATTCCTAATCATCAGGGAAATGCAAATCAAAATCACAATGAGATACCATCTAAAACTTATGAGAATGGCTAAGATAAAAAAGACAAGATATAATAGACATTAATGAGCATATAGAGAAAAAGAAATCCTTGCACACTGTTGGTGGGGAGGTAAACTGGTAGAGCCTCTGGAGAAACAGTACGGAAGTTCCTCAAAAAGTTAAAAACAAAAATACCATATGAGTAAATAATAACTTACTTTTAAAATAATTCGAAATAATTGTTACAACAATAATGATATTTGGACAGTATATATTTTATCACTAAAAATATCCTTTTATCAAAGAACACCCAAGAATTTAGGTTTTCAGGAATCTGATGTTTATTAGTCTATTTTATAAAATGTACATTGGCTCTCTGTCTTTCTCTCTCTCTTTTTAAAAAGATTTTATTTATTTATTCACGAGAAACACAGAGAGAGGGGCAGAGATATAGGCAGAGAGAGAAGCAGGCTCCTCACAGGGAGCCTGACGTGGGACTCGATCGCGGACCCTGGGATCAGGCCCTGAGCCAAAGGCAGATGCTCAACCCTTGAGCCACCCAGGCATCCCAGCTCTCTCTCTTATTTACCAATGTCATATTTTCCTTTTTTGTTGACCCCGATTTTCTTTTACATATTAGCTGGCTCAGAGAAGATGAGCTTATGCACATAATAAATCTCCTCGTAGTTTATTTATAAACAGGAGATCTGAAACTATATAGCATGGAGAGGAGGGTACCATGCTAGCTGTCTATAAGCATTCAGTGTGCTATCACATGGCAAGCAGTGAGGCTTATTTATGCAGCTCTAGAGACCAGATATAGGACCAGTGGGTAGGAGAGTACATTGATTAAGTGTAAGGAATAAATACGTAATAAGTAGAATTATCAAAAAATAGAATGGATTACCTTGGAAAACAATACATTTCTCAATCCTGCAAGTATCAATTAGAAGTTGATTAATCACTTGTTCAAATATGTAAAAATATAGCATAGGACTAGAAGGCCTCAAAGATACATGGATTCCGATATTATATAATTCTTTATAGAAAAAACATAAGGTGGTAAGTAGGAGAGCATTTCAGAGTATCTTTAGAGCTACCATCTCATTTCTAATAAAGCAACCTTTATCACTCTTCCAACCACTTTACTGCTTCTTTCCATCATTATTCTAACCCTCTGAACCTTTCCTCTATGAAAATTATTGTTATATTTATTGTTGAAGATATTCACTACATTGCTTATAATAAAAATTTATCAGAAATACATTTTCTTAGATGCTTTATTTCTATCTTGTGAGAACAGTGATATATGTAAGAGATAGTTATTTGTGTTGGTTGCTAGAAAACTTTTTGTTAAATTTGGTTTCCATCTTATAGAGTGCATTTGGTGTTCTAAACTTATTTCTGGCTTCATCTTATTCTTATTCATCTATTCTAATTCTATCTGCTCACCAGCGATCCTCACCTCAGCTCAATTTTCTTACATTCTCCTACTTCAATTTCATTTTATCTTATATTAAATATAGTGTAACATCTTCAGAACATAGCAGAATAACAAGAATATAAATAAATAAAATCCTGATGCAAGTTCTACTTAAAGTCATTCCCTCTTTAAAATCTTTTCTGGGGTAGATGTTCACTTCCTCAGATCGTATTTTAAAGGAAGAAATAAAGGAAGCTAGCAAGCTAGCCAGCTTCCCCAAATCTTATAATTCAATATGTGGTTTTTAACTTCAGTATGGTGGATAGAACAATGATTTATTTGCTACTAAAATGATGTTATAGGTTTAGGAAGAGGATAAATTGAAAAAACAAATGAATGCAAACAATGAGGTGTGGTTATAAGGATGGAGTGGGACTGGGACCAGTAGACTATAGACTTGAATTTCTGGTGAATTGAAACTAGGAGAGATGGATAAAACGTAAAGGTGAAAGTAGCTGCACAGAACTACTTTACTACATCTGAGAAAAGGCTATAGCCGAGGGAATAGCTTTTCTTTCCTTAGGAGTCCTGGACAGGCTGCAAGCCAATAAGTACAAGAACAAGATCCTACTGGGGGCTCTTCCCAAGGCAGTTAATTGAAGGGCTGTGTGCAGAAAGGTGGGCCAGATCCCTTATTTACTGCTCACTCTTTCACTTTCCTCTCACAGAGTACTTCCCTGCTGGAGCACATGATTGCCCTTTATTCTACTGACAGACACAGCTCAGAGGTGCTTTCCACTACAGCAATTGAACTGTCTGTCCAGGGAGGCAGAAGGTTCCTGGTTTAAGTATTCCTACCACAGGGTAGAGTCCCCTTTATTTGACATGGAGGATATATGCAGTTGGTTTGCTAGATCACCATTTATTCATCCTAAAGTGAACTTGCCAGTGGAAATACCCTGGCCGCAATCACAAAACTTGCAGTCAGCTCTTAAGTGCAGGGGAAAGAATTGTGGTAGAAAATTGAATTATATAATGGCAGAGGAATTTCCTTTCAGTAACTGATAATTAATTTAGTCATTACTCATAAATATTAACAGTCAGTCAAGAATTTTTCTAACATGTTCAGCAAGCCAATGACACAAAGAAGAGGATCAAACAAATATAACCCTCAGGATAATCCAGGAAATAGGATAATAAAAAAAGTTGTAACTTATTTCTCAGACAGATTTGGATTGATAGGATATCATTTTTTAAAAGATTTATTTATTTATAAGATTTTAAAAAAAGATTTATTTATTTACTATTTATTTTACAGAGAGCATGATGAGCAGGAGGGGCAGAGGGAGAGGAAATGAGAAATCTTCAAGCTGACTACCCGCTGAATGTATGGAGCCCAACTCTGGCTTGATGTTGGGTGACCCTGAGATCACCACCTGAACAGAAATCAAGAGTTGCATGCTTAACAGACTGAGCAACCCAGGTACCCCTGGATTGGTAGGATATGAGCGGCAGGCAGAGGGAGAGGGAGAAGCAGGCTCCCTGCTGAGCAGATATACCAGTTCCATCCCAGGATCCTGGGATCATGACCTCAGCAGAAGGCAGATGTTTAACAGACTGAGCCACCCAAGTGTCCCTGGTAGGATGTTCTTAAATACTGAAGATGCTGCCATAAAAAAGGGGTAATTAGAAAACAAAGAGGAATTGAAAAATTTAAAAATATGCTTTCTAAAATAAAAATTGTTCAGTAGAAGGGCTGGAGACAAAATACCAAGGGAACATCCTAAAATATTAACTAAAAGCCAAAAAAAAGTAAAATAGATAAAAAATTACGAGGCATAAAAAAATCAACTTGAGTGGTTCATTATATCTAACAGAGTTTTTAAAGAAAGAGAACAGAAGAAATTAAATAAAAATAAAAGTCTTAAAAAACAAAATTAAGGGATTTAAAAATAAATATTTCCTTCATTATATTAAAAAAATGCCCTTAGGCTCTGAAATATGACAAGCCTGCAGACTGAAAAGTGGAGTTTACTGAAACCTGATGAGCCAAAGCTTGGGGAACTTTAAGACACCAGAGAAAGCAAGAGGATTCTGGGGGAAAACAGGTTGCCTACAAAGGAGTGGCCATCAGAGTGGCATCAGACTGCTCATCTTGCACACGGGATGCTGGATGACAACAAAGCAGTCCTGTATGGTCCTGAAAAGAAATGATTGAAACTTAAATGCCAAAATATCAAGTGCGAGGCATCTGGAGACATTTTTAGGGATAGATGAGCTTAGCAAGTTTACCTCTATGTACCTGTTATTTAAAAAATGATGTGAGAATGAGTTTTATCCAAAGAAAAATAGAGTACATGAAAGATAAAATTATTAAGTCTAGAGAAAAAGTGAACCTAATCCAGGATGTAAATGGAAAGAAATCTTAGGGAGTCAGTTGTCCAGCAGGCTTGGAAATTTCTTCAGTTGTAACTAGAGTCTAAGAGGGTTTGTATTAAAAAAGGAAGCAGATATTTTTCAATGGAAAGTGTGATAAAAATCAAGTGGTATTCAGAGCTTCACCTTGAAGCAAGTGCCTGGTAACATTCACAGCCTTTTCTCAGTCCCATTGGCCATTGTCTCTTGTGATGTTCATGTTACCTTTAGTTGTGATATATTCCTTTTTTTTGGTGTGTGTTATTTCTTGCTATTCTTCTACTAAATGGTAAATTTAATGACTTCTGTTACATATTTTATTTAGTTGTGCATGCTTATATTATAGTTACAGAGCAATTATATTAATTTGAAGAAATTTATTTGTCTCTCAAGATGTGAAGATCTTTACTTCTGTTTGGGATTGTTTGTTATAAAAAGTACAATGTCTTTGGATAAACTATTATGGCTAGTTGGAGTAATATCTGTGTATCTCCTAAAATCACAAGTAAGTTTGCTATCAAACTTATTTCTGCTCAAATTGACTTTGTGACTGCTGTTTAAATCTGGGAGAATTCTCATTAATGAGCATGGCTAACCCAACCTGCTGTGGCCTATAATATAAAAATGAGACATTAAAAAGCCCTTTTCAGGTCCAGGAAACATTACCATTAATTTTGAAAACTTAATAAAGTAAATTTATGAATAACAATCTCACAAATCTTATTTTTTAGAGCATTTATATTCCAAAATATAAAATACGTTTAGGGAGAACAATTATAGGAGCACTTGAGTGGCTCATTCGGTTAAATGTCTGACTGTTGATTGCAGCTCAAGTCATGATCTCAGGGTTCTGAGATTGAGCCCTGTATCTGGCTCTGAGCTCAGTGAGGAGTCTGCTTCTCTCTCTCCCTCTTCTGCTCTACAGCTCCTGCACATTCTCTTTCTCTCTCTCTCAAATAATAAATAAATAAATAAATAAATAAATAAATAAATAAATAAAAAATAAATAAATAATCTTTAAAAAAGAGAGCAATTATATTGTATTCAATATGATGTATTATAGATGTAGTCAGGCATGTGTAAGAGCTAAGCATTCTTCTAGTCTAAAATATGATACATCCCTAAATTGGACCCTTCTGTAGGTTTTTATAAGTGATGTAGAAAAATAGCTCGTGGTTTGAAAGGCTTATGGTTTCTATTGAGATTTATCTTAATTTGAATAGGGAGAATTTCAGAAGAAAATGAAATATAAATACTGTCCTTTTGGACCCTTTATGTTCATGAGAAATGACAGGAGAGAATTCTTGTTGGAGAACTATTTATATTTCACATTAACAAAGGGAAAAGTAAAGTTTTAGAATTTAAATTGGTATTTGGTAGGACTGTAATTAAAAAAAAATTTGTAACAGCTTTATTGAGGTGTAATTTACATGCCATAACATTCATTCTGTTGAAATGTATAATTCAATGATTTTTAGTTAGTTTACAGAGTTGTGCAACTATAATCTTAGTCTAATTTTAGAACATTTCCATCTCCAGAGAAATCACCTGTCCACTTGCAGTCACTCTGTTCCCAATCAGGGCAGCGACTAATCTACCTTCTGTCTTTAGAGATTGACTAATCCTGGATATTTCATATAAATCAAATCATACCATATATAGTCTTTTGAATCTGGCTTTTTTTCTTTAGCATAGTGTTTTTGAGGTTCATTGATCTTATATCGCATACTTCATGTTCAACATCCTTGTGGTATCAGTACTTCATTTTGTTCTCAAAGTAGAATAGACATTTGGGCTGATTTCCAGTTTTACTTTTTTATATGTATCAGTCACAATTCAGACTTATTGAAAGGTGACAATTGTGTAGCTAATGTCAGCTTTTATAAATTATATATCATATACAAATTATTTTTTATACAAATTATCTGAATGTTCAAAATAGTTTTTTGGCTTTGGGGTTGTCTTTTTCAGGTATCTCATTTTCTTAGTTCATTTCTGTGTGTGGATAACATGGTTAATCTCTGAGGAAAATGATGGTTATTTTGTTATTAAAAATGTTGAGGCATTTTTCTGTCATAATTAAAACATGTTTATGAATTTTCCTTTGATTAATTGTAACTCTGCTAGCTCTTTTCTTGTAATGGAAAATTTTCAAGGTTTAAAAACATTTTTGTACTCGTTTTTCTCACTTCCTCATCATTTGCTAAAGTGATGTTCTGAGGTAGGAAAAATATGATACCAAACTAAGACACTGTAGAGAACTAGAACAAAAGAAAAGAATAATAACTCTTTTCTGCTCTAGTCTTCCAGTTTCTTTTGAGCACTGTCTTATTGTCCTTAAAAATGTCCAAATTGTTTTTAAGTAAGGAAAGAGTATGATTGAAATCTTAGAAAATGAAAAATGTTTTATATAGGGATTACTGGCTTCTGTAGTAAAAATATATTTCTCTTTATTTAATTATATGTTTGTACTTCTTCATGTTGGCTTAGGGTACTTCAACCTTTATGTTGCCTGGTAATTGTTTATAATCTGTTTTATTTTCCCATTTGTCTGGACATCGATGGTTCATGGTGATTATCTTTCCCTGCTTCATGGAAAGTGTTCAGTAAAGGTATTAACTGACCTCCACCTTAATCTTTTCTTTATCTCTAAAATAACCATATTATTCATGTTCTCTAAAGTTGTTAGAAAGATCATTCAGCGTTCTGCAAACATTTTCTAATGTCTGTTGCTTTGGGCACCCTACTTCATAATTGTTGAATCTATTGTTCCTATAATCAATAGAATAAGAAACCTATTACATTAAAAGTGAGTTATTATAGTGAAAGAACTTAGGATTTAGAGTCAGTTTGAATGCTTACTACCTAACTTTCTAGCTGTGAATGGAAAAATGTCTCTGAGCCTCATTTTCTTTGTCTTCAGAATAGGGCTAATATCCTCTTTTACAGTTGTTAGTAAAAGAAATAACCAAAATGATACTCGTATTTTGACTTTCAGTTTTTCTACTTTTGAAAGTAAATTAAAAGATTTAAAAACCATGATCAATACTCACTTCTAGGACTTGTACCACAGAATAAATTTAATGACTCTGGCCACCCATGTTCTTAGAGGAAGTGCTATGGATTCAAAAGCTTTTGGTCTACTTATACTTTAAAAGTCTGTCTTCTTGTTTTGCTTCATTATACCAGCCACTTTCCCGGATAAGTTCTTCAGTGTCTTTGCATATAAATAGTGCTCTTTGTTATCTGTCTTTACTAGTCTATTCAGTGTAGTGTGTCACTATGTTAAATGAATGGTTAAGTTGCTCTGACCATCAAGGTTATTTCAGAAATGCAACTTCTATTGACTTCCATGTCAACAATTCTTTTCCTATGAATTCTCTCTCTCTGGATTCAATTTCTTCACACAAATCTTTGAAGCTTAGAGCTTCTGCAGATTCAGTTAAAGGTGTGTCAATAGAACAAACAAACAAAAAAACAAATAAAAACCAAAAGGAATCTCTGTAGTGGTAGTGCAGAGAAGCTAAGAAGTCAGAAATAACCAGAATCCTTACTTCCCATTTTCACACCACTCCCAAAGCAGAGAAGAAAAAGCAATGAGGATGGCAGAGGAAGCTCTATGGATTTATTCAAGGCAATCTTGAAAAAGATTCATCAAAGTCTTATATTTTAACAACTAAACAGGAATTCAGGAACATGTCCTGAATCTGATATGAGTAATTTATTTTACCTATGTATGATACTTAATGATGTTCAAAATGCTTTCATGTACCATTTTCTTATTTGATGCTCACTAGGAGCATGATTGGTATATTTCCAACATTATACATGTAAGAAAATGAAGCTCAGAGATGTAATGTGACTTCCTTTCTATTATAGTTTCTGTCTTTCATAGTAGAAAATTCAGTAGAAAATAGTATCTGCCATGGCCAGATTTTTCCATGATCCCATCTCATCTCCTGTGCCAATTTTCTTTTTCTACCACCATTGTGATAAAAGGAATATATTGGTATGCCAGAATAACTCTGTGGGCTTGGCAACTAAATAACTTGGGAAGTAGGCAAGTTCTCAATGCTCTAGTTGTCATTTCTTTGGTCATTGCCTCTTTTTTAATGGTCTCTCCTCTTTCAGGCTACAGTGCTTCAAATCCCAACTAAAGAATTCAATTCTAATAAATGCTTTTAGTAGTGTAGGATAATAAAATATGTAAACTTTTGGGAAATATTTTTAATTTAGAAATGAAGTACAAAATGAATTCTGAGATGTGAAGTTTCGGAGATCAAAGTTTTTTTTAAATTAGGGAGACAGTTTAGGGCACCAAGAATTACTTGGATCACTCAAATTTCCCAACTGAGATGAGTGCTATTCTGCTTAAACAAAAGGTTAACTCATTACTCAGCAATTACGAGCCGATATATATTTATAAGGATCTGAATGATTCAGGTAAATGTTTGAGGTTGCTAGTTTTACATTGGGGTACAGTCTATATGTGGAATTTTTGGGACTGCAATATATATATACCTTGCAATAATAGAAATGCATCAATGAGAAAATGAGAATATGAGTATGAATGAGAGACACATCTTCTGTATTTGTATTTTTTAGGTACTTCGTATGTGCCTCATGTAACTTAATGTAGACTTTATATTACAGTGAATTATTGATAATCACTGAAATGGAGGTACCTTGAGTTTGGGTTCCATAGGCTTTATCTCTGAGGAACTCTATTCCTATACCACCAGTTGTGTGTGGCAGTATTAGATTATAATCAAATCATGTTAGATATATTCACAAAATACTTGAAATCTTGATGATGAATTTATTAATTAAAATATTTTAGATAACAATGTTGACATTTCATTTAGAAAATTTTGGTGTTTATAATTTTCTTCTACTATGGGCTTTCCCACTTTACCATAAGGGTGGGTCATAGGGACCACAAAGGTAGGTCTTAGGTTCCATAGAATGGAACTCTAGAAAATGCACTTTTAATAAATTTCCATTAAACTTTCCCTCAAGATTAAATGTGCATGAGAATTTTTGTAACAGCAGAGAAGTGTCCTACTACAATGATATAGCAGTTGGTGCAAGGCAGACTTTCCCAGATGATACCAAATAGGAGCTGACTATAATAGATAGGGTGGGAGAGCTAACAATGGCAGGCCCCACACGCAGACTTGTCAAAGCCCACACGAAGCAGCCTGCTGTTGGCCAAGTACATCTCCACAGGACTCGAGGGACTGAGGAGTCAATGCAGATGTTATATATGGTCATTTACTGTCCATATGAACACAACTAAATATATGTCTCTCTGTGCTTTTTCAGTGAAATGCAATTCTAACCCTGGTAGTATCAGCTCAAAGATACTAGTGGGGGGCAGCCCAGGTGGCTCAGTGGTTTAGTGCTGCCTTCAGCCCAGGGCCTGATCCTGGAGACCTGGGATGGAGTCCTGCGTTAGGCTCCTTGCCTGGAGCTTGCCTCTCCCCCTGCCTGCGTCTCTGCTTCTCTCTCTTTCTGTGTGTGTCTCTCATGAATAAGTAAAATAAAATCTTTTTTTTAAAAAAAGATACTAGTGGGAAAAACCACATTCTTTTTCTATAAGAAAAGGAATTTTACAACTTCAAAAGCTTAGACAAGTTTTTGCTTGTTAACTGAATTTTTATACCTTAAAGCATCAAAGATATTACTTCAGCCTGCAAATAGTCAAGGCCAAGTATAACCTTGCTTATAATAGAACTTCAGTATGATCTCTGTAGAAGACTGAGTTTTTATAAAAATCTATATTATTGGCTCTACCAGGATGAGCTGGCTGTAAAATATACTCTTATATTTATTGAATAGGTTATTGGATAGGATTATTTTGGTGTTGTTTATTTAATTAGAGGACAATATCTGATAAATATAATAGATTTAGATTTAATATTATTATTTATGGCAATAATTAGTCAAGATATTGCCTCTCCCCTCTTTTCCTACAACTAACAACTTCTTATGGGAACTATTAGTTGGTGATAATAAGTGCTATCAGGTCTGAGGGGGAAGCCATAATGTTATATTACCAAGAGACAATGTGTTTACAAATGAATGGGAGGTTAAGTGAAGCATCTTGCGGGTGGAACCCACTCATTTCTATCACTAGTGCCTGAAATCTAGTTGGTACTCAATAGTTTTATCTGCAGTTTCCCCACCTTCATCCCCCTGTAAAATGGCTTCTAAGTTAATAGTGGGAATCTGTGTGTACTCCTGAGCTGGTCTTTCCAATAACTGAATGGGCCTTGTTTTTAACTCCCTTTTTTTTTGGTTTGGCCATTCTTTTGATCTCCCTCTGGTGTCGTATATGTTGGATTTTTATGTCTTACATTGGTTTTCTGGTTTTCTGAAGTCCTTCAGGAGGCAAAATTGTATTAGTGTTCTCCAGTATCCTCAGAATTCTGGAATCCATTCTGTATTCTGTTAAGAAACAGGAATAAAAAATGCTTTTGCTTTTAACTTTATACTTTCCCAAATGGATACTGAAGCAGAATTACTCATACCCCTATACCCATTCAACTACTAAGGCTTTGTTAATTTAAAGCAGCTTGTTACCCTCACCATTTCATTCCTTTGGGTTAGGTACCTTCAGAAGATGTCTCATTCTTTGATCCTATCAGATTTCTGGTGAGGAGTCTTGTCTTTTATGGATATAGCTGTCACTCATGGTGGTGTCATCCTTTCCCACTACTAACTTCCTTCTTGCTTGCCTCTCCCTTACCCGCACCCCCCCCTCAATTAATCAGTGCAAACTGAATTTCTGGAAAGAGAAACCTGTTGTGTAAAACTAGCTTCTTGTCAAAAATTTTGCCATCTTAATCAGGTGGGGACAGCAGTGCCCGTTTAATTCCAAGGATTCTTGGGTGCTCACTAGGAGAGCAGTTTAAGGTTGCCACTAATGAAGAAGGTAGAGGAACTGGGAGTGTCTGGGTGGCTCAGTTGGTTAGGTACCTGGATCTTGATTTTGGCTCAGGTCATGATCTCACGGTCCCAGGATCAAGCCCTGCGTCAGGCTCCACGCTCAATGGGGAGTTGGCTTGAGGATTCTCTCTCTCCCTCTCCTCCTCCTGCCCTGCCCCCACTCACTTGTACTATCTCTCTAAAATAAATAAATAAATAAATAAATAAATAAATAAATAAATCTTAAAAAAAAAAAAAAACCCTCCAAAAACCAAAACCAAAAACATGATAGATGAGCCAGGGTGCACCTTGAAGCAAAGTTATGTCCAATGATCTAAGGCTAAGGTTGAATGGGGACAGGGCTTGTAGATTTGAGGGTCCAAGAAGTAGGATAAATAATGCATTACTTCTTTCGTTAGTGGTGGTGGATAGATCTTTTTCATAAGACACTAAAAGAAACCTAAAATTAAACTTCCCAAGAGGAAGGTTAAAAAAAAATTACGATATTATGGAAACATACAATGTTTTGTTTCCTTTAAATACTATAAATATTAAGCCAAATACATGAAAAACTGCAAGTATATATTAATTTAACTTAAAACATTCCATATGTGAGCTATGTTAGGGGAAAATATTATTGTTATGGGAATTAACAAAATAGGTCATATTTGACTCATAGTAAAGATCTTTTCAGCTCCCATAAGGTTCAAGGCAAAATTTTCAGACTAAATGAGGCAGGTAAGAAATGAAAATAAATGAGCTATTCTCCTTGTTATCTTTGAAGGACTGATTTCTAGACCCAAATAGCATTTTCATTTTGCCTATGCAGAACTGTTAAAGAGGACAAAGCATATGGCAAAGGTCAACATGCTGGAGGTGTTTTCGTATAGATTAGGCTTCTCCAGTGAGCTCAGGTACTATGCTATCTAAACCCTGGGCTCAGGCTTTATTAGGGTTTTTCCCTGAGGGCCTGTACACAGTTTGGTGGATTGCTTTTACTTTTCTGAGCCTGCTCCCCCATCCAGAAAATGTGGGAATAGGACTAAACTGGTGATCTTCAACTCTAGCTGTGAATTGTGATCTTTTGTTGCCCAAACCCTCTTCTGGGAGGTTCTGATTGGTAGGTCTAGGGAGGGGGCCTTAGAGTTTGTATTTTACCTGGTGATTCTGTGTGTTGCTAAGATCTGGGACCACTTGACTAAATGACATTTCTTTATTTATTTATTAATTGAGTGATTGATTGACATCTACCACTTTAAGGGAGGGCTATGGATTTGACCTAGAGAGAAGAAATTAGAGTCACCTGTAGAGACTTTGGTGCATTTTTTAAAAATAAACATTTACCAATGAGAATGTGGTTAGAAGAGTTTGCTTTACTGACCTGGTAATCCATTTAGCCCAGCTCACTGACCGGCTCAATGTCATCATTTCATGACATGACACTCCTGACACAAAGCCTTTGATTTATGCTTGTTGGTATGAATAAAACAAATGCTCTTTGCTTACATATAAAGAAGAAATTTTCTAATAATATAAGTTGGTCTAGGAAGGAAGAGAAGGTTGCCATTGCTCTGGTGGTATTACTGATTAGAAATGGAGTTCTGATTATGGTTTGGGATCTGGGCCAAGAGAATATTTAATATTTCCTTTATCTTTCTTCCCAGCACTAATTTGTAAAAAAAAGTCTACTTGCATTGGGTGAATGTGTTCAGTTGGTGGCAGCAAAGTTCTGTTACAGAAAAATTGAGGCCCTGGTCTTAGATATTTTGAAGAGAATCAGAGGGAACAAAGCAGCATGTATAATAACATCCATGTTTTCTGTTAACCTGCAGAGCTAAATTTATTGCATGGGCTCAGGAAAAGGAAAAATATGTAAAAGGAAGATTTCTTGCTGTCTCTGTCTAAATCTAATCCCCTAAATATGTTCTTTGTTTCCAAATCCAGAAGTAGTGTAGGATCAGCTTCAGATGAAAGATTTAGTCAGGTTGTGATCCAAAAGGTGGGCATCTGAGGATTTATTGTTGGTTGTCATGTAAATTTATTAAAATAGGAGCTTTGATCTTGAAATACATCCAGATAAGATTAATGATTTAGCATCTGGGGAAATCAAGTTTTTGATGCAATGAATGGATAAAGAAGGTTTTACAATTTCACATTGGCAAAGATAAAAACCCAGTATTTAGAAAGCTATTTTAGAATTTTAGCTTAATGGGAACTGTAATAGGTGCCAAAGAACATTAGGTGGTATCTGACTAATATATTGACAAGGAGGATTTGTAAGCAATAAACAGATGGAGATAAGTGAACAAAAATGAGATGATAAGTGGAAAATTAGATGGTGACATTTTATGGTTTGCACCCCAGTTTTCTGCCTATGTCCCAGAGGTAGAATTAATCATTGTGTCTAAAATTGAATGTTAATATAAGGGCAAATGGATAATTGAACCCTAAACTGGGCAACTGAATGCCTTATGGTTGTGCTACTAACTTTACTTAAGTGATTATCATCCAAAGTGATTCATGTGACACTCCAACACTGTGAGGTATGGGAGGGGGAAGAGAAACCATATATAAATGGAGACTCAGAGAGGGTCTCCACAAAACTGTTTCCATGTGATCAGGAGAATATTGACCTCCCTAATGAGAGACTACCAACTAGAAAAATGGTTCAAGTGTGAAAACATTCAAGAATAGCAATTTAAGTAGTGATTATAAATGCTTTGATATGATGCTTTTATTTATTGTAAGCCAAGCATTGGACATCAGATGATTACTAATATTTCTAAGTTCAAGTTCAGAATGTAATCCTTTTAAATCTATTTGTACTCTTTTGATTATATAAAGGTTGTTCAGAAATAATTTTGTGTTTTGCTGTTAAAATAATTTTTACTTAGCTTGATAATTATGTTAAAGTTGATTCAAAGCTAAAAAATGTTAGGTGGTTACGTCTTCAAAGAACTTGAATGTTGAAACAGTGACTTATAAAAGTAAGTTATCCCAGCTTAAGTCAAAAAGACACCATCAAAGTTGCACATTCTAGGTTAAAATTTCAAAGTAGTTTGGAATGTAACCATGTAAATCCCATTTAAAGTAATGGGATTTTCCAAACCTGAAATATTATTCCCTATACACAGTTTTGAAAATATGTCATAAAAGTACTCTTCCTGTCCCTGTCATCATATTCTCAGATCAAAGTTTGTTTCTTCATCTTTCATTTTTGAAAATATAGCAAGACAAGAGAAAATTGTAAATATAAATTTTTCACACCTGAGGAATTTATAACTAGAAAAAAATGGCAAAAAATTTTGTGGATAGCATTTTTTTTTATTACAGCTTATTCCAAAAAGGATATGCAGCATTCAGTTTCCTATTTAAACACAGGAATGGATTTTTTCATATACTTGTTGAAATTGATATGGCAGTTACTTAGGTTTCAAGATGAGTTTTCTGAAATGGACTCTTTAATGTGAATCAATAGACACAATTAAATGTTAAACATTCCAGGCTAAACTTCAAAGTAGTTTCCAATATAGAATCATCTTAGGAAATTTTGGTTTAGGTGGTCCTGATACATGTGTGTGTATGTATATAAGTATGTATATATGTGTATATGTGCATGTGTGTATATATATATATAAATAAAACAAATCATCACTGATTTTGGTGGTCAACAGGGTTGAAAACCATGGGCCCATTGCTTTAGAGAAAGTTCCCTGGTGAGTGACAGTGGCCCACTCTCAATTAGTTAAATTCTATCCTTCTGTTGAAGAGTCTGCTGGTGAGTTTCCACCTATATAATTAAGAAAAGGGAATATCTGAGAGTGAAGGTTGCAGGTAGATAAGAAAGTTTTTCTACATTTTTTTCTTTTCAACATAGTCTGTCTTCCTTCCCCTTCTTCCCATAGCGTGAACTGTCTAACCTATTTTGCCTTACCTCTTCTCACTTCTACACTGTAAGCATCGTATAACAGTGGTTCTAACTGGTTTGTGAGTTAATTGTTAAATTTTAAGGAACTATGAGAACCCGTTGTTAAACACACCATTATTAAAAATTAAATTATATAAGCTTATAATTAATTTATATCAAAATAAAAGTACTCAATATTCAAAATTCATAACTCCTTAATTTTTAAAATTACTTTTAACCATTATCTCTGCTCTTAAGATTATACATATCAATTGTTTGATGGAAGAGACACTACCGTACATCTCTTCCAAACTTAGCCCTCTGTGATATCATGTTAGTAGCTTCAAATTAGCCAGGTGGGAGTCAGTCTTTACATCATAGCAATCAGCAAATGGTGCAAATTAGGACTTGATTTAGTGTCTTGATTGTTTAAGTTTTAAAAGTGATGGAGAAAATGTTAAATGCTGATTAAATTTAAAGTGTGTCATGTCTGTAGCTGTTAAATTGTGAATAGCATAAAAAATGAGGAAATTTACTTCCAGTATTCACAAACTATTATCACATTTAGCCAGGAAATCACTTGCATCATTGAGGAGTAAAGTTCTTGCATAGGCCTTTGTATTTCACTTTAATCTTAACATTTTAATATAAACAAAATTATCAATTAATTTTTGTGTCGTAACTATGCTTGTTAATGATATGAGTGATGTCTTAGCTGAATTAAATAGTAATCAAGTGTATTCAATGGTATTTTGTAATACCATTATTGGCAGTAGAGTTAAAAAAACTGGATTTTCAAAAAATAATAACTCACACTGAAGCTCTAGGTATGTGGAATTCACAACAAAGAATATTATATATTTTATTATTCTGTGTATGTTACATGTCTTTTATATTGGCAAAGTGGATAATAAGCAACACACACACACACACACACACACATTTTTTGCCCCAGGATCCAGTTATTAAACCTTTACTAGCTCAGCACTGTACATAATCCTTGAAGTGAGGTTGAAAAAATAATTTTGTTCAAATTTTCTGCAGTCAGATATAGGCTAATGGAAATCTAAAACAGTTAAACCTGGTTAGTGTTTATGCAAAGGTAGATAGGAAGCTACTAATGTGTGATTTCCCTTCCAAAATTTTTATATCCATTGCCCATGAGTTAAGTTGTACTATTAGAGATGTATTACTTTGGGGTCTGATGCTTTTTTTTTTTTTGGTCTGATGCTTTTTGATCTTTTAAGTAGTGACTCCTAAATGGGAGTGTGTTTATTGGGAATACTAGCTAAAATACTGTTTTCTGGCAAGTTCTTTCACGACCCCCCCCAACACACCCCCCTGCTAAACTGTAATTACAGGTAGTATGGTCCAAAGAAACTAGAATTTTATTTTATTTTTTATAAGATTTATTTATTTATTTATGATAGACAGAGAGACAGACAGACAGACACAGGCAGAGGGAGAAGCAGGCTCCATGCCGGGAGCCTGACGTGGGACTCGATCCCGGGACTCCAGGATCGCGCCCTGGGCCAAAGGCAAGCGCTAAACCACTGAGCCACCCAGGGATCCCCAGAAACTATAATTTTAATGTTTCCTATACAAGGATTTGGGAACCATTGCCTTCATCATGTGTTAAATATAAATAACTGTAGAGGAGCAATAATATAACTCAGCTGCTGCCATAGTTAGACAGTATTAACAGATAGCAGAGATCAAGGCAATATGGACATGGCCTTCTCTTTCACCTCCCTGAGGCACTGAAGCTGAGTGGGATAATGAATCCTGATAGGAGGCATGCCAAGAAGAGCCAAACTAACTATAAATTATAACTCACATTTAACTATCTGGAAAAATATTAGAAAGAAGTTTTTCCTATTCCCTTGGCCTTATTGCTTAGGCTGAAAATTGCTGTGTTTTCAAGTGCAGTGTTATGAAAATCAGGAATTGTTCATCCGTTTTGTGTGGGCCAGCTATATGGCTTCCCAGCATGCATGCCCATCTGTCCGGCAATAAAACCTTTAATTTTCTATGCTGGTAGTTTTTACAAAACTATTGGCAGATAATGAAATGATCATGATTCTTTATATCTGGTTGGTCACTTTGAGTCCATATTGCTCTTTTCTGAGACTGGCACAAGGTCCTCTAAAGGGCCTACCAGGTGTCCAATCTAAATCAATGCGAACAATCATTCTCTTTCTAACCTGACACATCCAGTTTGTCTGGAACTCAGCAGGTTTTCCTTACAACCATCCAATTAATACCTAATTGCTTTTCTTCCAAGGAGAAGGTGAAGGTGGCTAAAATTACCAGGTAGGAAGTTTATCTAACTTTTACTTTTTAGACATAGGCTTGGAGTTGTAAAGAAAGGTTTGTACATGAAAACCAACTAAGTAATGGGTAAATGGTGTAAATATATATTTCTCATCTCTTGAGAGGCAAGGCAAGTGTGATTAAATTATTTTCAGGATAGAAACTAAGATAAAATTCTACATCATATCCTTTCTTATTACTGAAAGGAAGACTGAATACATCTATTTTTACATTTAAATTTTTAGTTATGTGGTTGATACAACAATTATTTTTGTTAAATTGTCTTGTTACTTTTATGCTTTTATCTGTAACAGTTTTTTATTTTTGTTCATGGACTCTGCAAGAGTAGAGACTATAATTATTCAAACTATTTTGTTTATAGAGTAGCCATAGCATTTGGAAATATAGATAACATAATTTTAATCTGTATCGTAATATGATATCAATGAATTATTTATTCTGTATTTGTGTTTCCAGATTTGGTGGTTACTCCTTATAACCCAGAGTAATTTACATGTAGAGGCTAGTTATGGCTGAAAGCAAGGAGACGGTGTTTCCTTTCATTTCAAGATAGCTGTCATTCAGTTGGGACAGCTAATGGCCTTACATATATGTTATGTAGTCACATCACCTATGGATTTAAGGCAAACTTAGCAAGAGGGAATAGGGAGAGAGTGAGTGGAGAGAAAGAAATTTAAATTGCAGGGGTGATTTCATCATTCTCCTTAGGGTGTCTGACCCAAAGTAAGTGTGGGAGGGGAGGTGTTAATCTGTTGTTCTTCCTCAGGTGTTCTCAGTTCTTTCCTGCCTCTCATAGCATGAGATCTTGGTGTCAGATTGTGATTCCAATGTTTAATGATAATTATTTATTAATACAATTTGGACTCCAAACAGAAGTCTACTCTTTTATCTGGTTTTAAACCAAAAAGAGTAAAGTAGCCCACCCCAGAAGGAAAATTGTGATCCATTTATTGAGAGATAGTATATTAGTCTCCAATGTGGGTCTCCTAAGAGACTTTCAAGCATAATTTTGACCATATTTGCCTTTCTGTCTTATGAGTTATAAAACCTAAACCCTAACAGGGAGGATGCAAGTCCACTGTAGTTATTTTCCTTTTTTACTACATAGCAATAGCTAAGGACACTTAAAAATAAAGATAATTCTTAATCACTAGTGTCAAGAATCCTATAGATAAATAAGATTTTTTAACGGGAATTGTCTTTTTGGTGCTGTCAGGAAAACAATAGGATTTCTGAGAGAAATGAATTCTTTTTCCATGTTGAGCAGAAGTAAGGAAAGAAGAGTTGTAGAAAGCCCCAGGGTCTAGTGGAGTATTAGGAATATGTAATGTGTTGGATTGAGAAATAAGCTTAAAAATATAAAAAGAAGCAGAAAAAAGAAGAGAGCATGGACTCTTAGTAAACACATAAGAGGCAGTTGCCAGGAGAGGCAGAACCATAGTTATTGCAATTGCAATGTCTGCGTACTGAGCTTGATCCAATGGGAATGTGCGTTCCCTTTAAATATACAACCGTCTGTAGTTAAGGTCAGTATCAACTTAGTAGAAGAGATAATTTGAGACATTGTGTGACAGAGAATAAAGGCACAGCAGACAAATGAATTAACCTATTGGATCTAGATATCTGTGGTTAATAAAATTTGGCCAGAGAAATTAGGAGTATAAGTAAATTCCAACTTATTTAGGTTACTTTAGATGTTTCTGTTCTTATAACTAGTGTGTGGAACACTTTATTAAAATATTCAATTGGGGCACTTGGTTGGCTCAGTTGGTTAAGCAGCCAGCTCTTGGTTTTGACTTGGGTCAGGATCTCATAGGTTATGGGATTGAGCCCCACCCACTTCTGGCTCCTCACTCAGCAGGGAGTTGGCTTAAAGATTCTCTCCTTCTGCCCTCCTCCCACTTTCACTTGCTCTCTCTCTCTCTCTCTCAAATGGATAAATAAATCTTAAAAAATATTAATTAGATTTTTACCTATGTTCTGAAAATTTCAGTGACTTCTCATTACTTCTCAATGCTTGTACTTTTCAGCTATTCCATAACTTTAAAAATTTTTTATGATGAGTTCGTATTTTATTCCCTTACGATCATATTCTTTCTTGGCTTGTAAATTGCAAAGTCTCTAAGGCCAGATGGGTTCATGAGCTCATGGGATAGAAAAATACCTGTGTAGGGAAGTGAAAAGAAGTAAAGGTGATCATATAGCATGTATTGTACTGTACTTTCAATGAGTTGCCACCAACTGGGTGACCATATGATTAGTTCTATTCACTCTGACTTAGATATTGTAAGTGTAACCAGCAAGAGGAGTCATGAAGTCATGGAGGGATTTTAAGTAGAAGAGTAACATGGTTTGATTTACATTTTAAAAAGTTCAATCCCCCTGCTATGTGTAAAATGGATTGGGGAAGAAAACTATGGAAGCAACTATGAATTAGGCCACTAAAGTTGTCCAGGCCAGAGACCATGGCAGCAAAGATTAAAGTAATCATAGTGGAGATGGAGAAAAGTAGGCAGATTGAAGTAACCATTAGAGGTAGAGATTTATAATATGAAAACCATATGTTTTATTTGGTTTAAAAATTATTTTTAGGGATCCCTGGGTGGCGCAGCGGTTTGGCGCCTGCCTTTGGGCAGGCGCGATCCTGGAGACCCGGGATCGAATCCCACTTCGGGCTCCCGGTGCATGGAGCCTGCTTCTCCCTCTGCCTGTGACTCTGCCTCTCTGTCTCTCTCTCTCTCTCTGTGACTATCATAAAATAAAAATTAAAAAAAATTTAAAAATTATTTTTATTTACAAAAATATACATTCTTATATTTTCATTATAAAGTCAATCTCTCAAAGTTATTAAGATGAGCTTATGTATATATGTAAAGTCTCACAATAAATGGATGAGTGTTTAAATATTGGAGAGGCAGTATAGGCAGTGTGGAAAGTAGAAGGAGCCCGTACTTCACCAGTCAGAAAAACCTGGTTTCTAATCCTTGTTTTGCCACTTACTGAGATCTACATCTATTAGTTATCTATTTCAGTTACAAGTTACTCCAACATTTGGTGGCTTAAATAAATATTTATGTTTTCATATAGTTTCTGAGAGTAAGGAATTTAAGGCAAACTTAGCTGGGTGGCTGTAGCTTAGGGTCTTTGTTGAAGTGCATTTAAGATATTGACCCAGGCTGTAGTCATCTGAAGATTTGACTGTAGCTGGAAGAACTGTTACCCAGCTGCCTAACTGACATGGCTGTTAGCTGGGGGCTTTAGTACCTAGCAATGTGAAATTTTCCATAGGGTTGTATTATGGACTGAATATTTGTGTCTTCTCTAATTTCATAAATTGAAGCTTTAACCTCTAATGTGACTGTATTTGGAGACAGAGCCTATGCTAAAGTAATGAAAGTTAAATAAAAGGTTATAAGGATAGGGCTCTAATCTGATAAGGCTGGTGCCCTAATAAGAAGAGGAAGAAAGACCAGAACCATGTCTGTCTCCAGCATGTGAGGACACAGTAAGAGAGTAGCTGTCCACAAGTCAGAGAATTCTCAACAGGAACTGAATCAGATGACACCTTGATCTTATAGTTCCCCTTCTCCAGAACTGTGAGAAATAAATTTCTGTTGTTTAAGCAACCTGGTGTATGGTATTTTATTATGACAGCCTGACCTGACTAGTCAGGCCACTTGAATATCCTCACACTGTGGCAGCTAGTGTGCTACAGAAAGGGCCATCCAAGAAGAAGTTTCCATATCTTTTATTATCTCACAGAAATCACAAAGCAATATTTATGCCATATTCTTTTTTTAAATTTTTATTTATTTATGATAGTCACAGAGAGAGAGAGACAGAGAGAGAGGCAGAGACACAGGCAGAGGGAGAAGCAGGCTCCATGCACCAGGAGCCCGACGTGGGATTCGATCCCGGGTCTCCAGGATCGCGCCCTGGGCCAAAGGCAGGCGCCAAACCTCTGTGCCACCCAGGGATCCCCTTATACCATATTCTAAGTAACTAAATCCAGCTCACATTCAAGGGAAAGAGAAGTAGACTCCAATTTTAAGATTTATTTATTTATTTATTTTAGAGAGAGAGCATGTGCCCATGAGAGGGGAGGGTAGGGGTCGAGAGAGAGGGAGGAGAAAAACAGACTCACTGCTGAATACAGAGCCCAACATAGGGCTCCATTTCAGGACCCTGCCATCATGACCTGAGCCGAAACCAAGAGTCAGGTGCTTAACCGACTGAGCCACCCAGGTGTTCTGGAAAGAATTTTTTAACATATTTAAAAATCACCACAGGTCTTTATATAAGCTTCTCTTCTCTTTTATGAAGTATGGCTAATAATAAATACATTGAAAGGATTAAATTAGGTAAAGTGTGTATGATCAAATGACTGGCTAGTTGCTACTGAATAGAAGTCAGTTTCTTTCCTTGATAATTTAGAATTAATCTAGAAGCTAATCAATGAAAAGTAGGATGGTGCAGTTCTTTTGGGTGGCCTCTATCCTTTCTAAGTTCATGATAACAATTTTTGCATCAAGTAAACACATCTTAAACTCTATTTATCTAATGTAATTAGGCATATGAATTTAATTGTGACTGTAGTCTTTTTCTCTTTAAGATGAAAATATAAACCTCTCAGGAATTTTCTGAATGTAGAAACTATTACATATGTCAGTAATATATTTTCTTAATTCTCTCTCTCTCTCTCTCTCTATATATATATATGAATTTTAAACAGTGAAAATTTAAATTAAAATAATGTATCTTTACTACAAGTAAGTGAAGATCAGTACTATATAAAAATAGAAAAGATATTCATAATTAAAACAGCATTTCCAACTGTAGCCTTATTATTTTAGTGTGTTTCCAGCTGTGGATGACTTTACATATCTTCAGGCATAATCACATATCAGTATGCATGGAATGACTTTCTTAATGTCCATTAATTCTTGCATAAACTCTGCATAAATCTGTACCAATCAGGATGTGATTAGAACCCACCCACTGTCTTACAAAATCTAACTATATTGAAGTAAGATTTGAGAAGCTTTGACTTTTACCAAATTATTATTTTTTTTGTTTTTACTTTTTTAAGAAATCCAGTCTCTGAACTGTAGGATTTGAATGAAATGATGATGAATACTTTATGAAGTAGAACACTCATCATATCAGGAGGCCATTGTACTGATTATTTTGGAGGTCAGCATTTTTTGTTTAAAGGATATATTAAAAAAATTTTAAATGCTGGGATAACTAATATTTGAATGTCACTTCTTCCAATCTATGACATAATTATTTCATTTTTTAAAGTAAACAATTAAACATCTGGAATAGAACAATGTACTTTAGACTGAAAAGAAGTGCCCCAGATCTGGTCAGGGTCTCCCTTGCCCAGGATCTCAGGAGTAAGGTCAGGGCTAAACAGATAAGGCTATTGATATTTGGGCTACATTAATGAGCAAATGCATGTTTAATGCATAAATGAATAGAACCTAAGAGAAGAGAGAGTTTGGTTTTAATAAATAGCAAGGTTAAGGAAGATAACATAGTTTCACTCGGAGAGATTTTATTGATTTTTTTTTTTTTTTTTTTGTACAGAAGACAGAGCCAGCTGCCTTAGTGACTGAATGGGTCTTAATGTTAGTCTCTATTTGGGAAGGTTTCTTTGCATGCTTAATTTCTGAATGTGTTACCCTTCTATGGTTTCCATTTCAAGTGGTGATTTGGTGGTGAAGTTTTACTTAAATTACTACCTATATGCCTTATCTGTCTAGCTCTGTCCTTTCTCCTGAGATCCTGATCTATATATAGTGCCTTCCTGTTTATCTCCAGGAAGTATTCCACAGGTTATTTAAATTTACCATTCCAGAAAGACAATTATATGATTTCACTCATATGTGGAATTTAAGAAACAAAACAGAGAAGCATTGGAGAAGGGAGGGAAAAATAAAACAAGATGAAATCAGAGAGGAAGAGAAACCATAAGAGACTCTTAATTATAGGAAACAAATCACTGAACTCTACCTCTGAAACTAATAATACACTATATGTTAATTAGATTAATTTAAATTTAAAAAATGTAAAAATTTTCCAAAAACAAACTCTTCATTTTGATCTCCAAAACTTTTCCCCCTTTCTCTCAATCTTTTAACACAGTGAAGCCACTGCCATCATCCACGTGTCATACTGCAAATCTGGGTATTAGCTTGACTCTTTTGCTTTCCCCTCTCCTTTTCCTCTTTGTTCTCCATGTACAGATTAATCATCTGATCCTATTTATCTCCTAAATGCCTCTCTAGTCTCTCTCTTCTGTCCCTACTCCTACACCCTGGCCATTGCTGGAGTTGGGCTCTTATTATTTATCTTGGCTGGTCATCTGATTTTTCCTCTTACCTTTCTCCCATTTTTCCTTTAGCATGGTCAGAGTAATTTTGCAAAGTACAAACTTGATCATGCTACTCCTATGGATAAAGTCCTTTGATGGCTTTCTATTTACCATCTCAGGTTACAGGCCAGTCTTTAGCAAGATATACATAAGTCATTCTGGATTGTATTCTTGCATTCCTTCTAAGCCTTATTTTTTTCACTTAATTATAAGTATCTAATTCTCTAGATATATCGTTATGTTGATTTTCTACTGCTACCACAAGTGCTTTGGTTTGGCAGTTGTAGTTTTTTTAGCAGCCAATTTGTAGGCCTTTGGTCTGGCACTTTTATCCACCCTTCAGGATATAGCTCAGATATCATACTTCATGTGAGAACTTTCCATATTCCACCAGATTTAACTCCTCTGAGTTCCCACTGTGCCTGTGTTTATTTTTGCTATAGTATTTATCAAATCAGATACAAACAGTTGTGTACTTGCTTTAGTCCATTCTCTGTCTAAACAGGAGGCTGTGAAGGACAGTGACATTAGTAAAAGGCAGATTTTCCTGTGTGAAATCTGAGTCACAGGACGAGTGACAGGTAACTGAATAAAAAAAGGGGAGAGAGAAGAGAGGGAGAGATAAAAAACAAAGATGATGATAACAATGACAGTGTCAGGGATTTTATATCATGTACTCTAACAGTCTTAGAAAAAATCTAGAAATGACAAATCAGAGGTTAGAACAGACTTTCTCTGTGTGGGTGCACCTGTGTACATGTGTTTACACTCACACCTTATAGTTCTGGAAATTCTAGTTCTTAAAATAGAAACCAATAAACAAGTGTTTCCAGAATGATCATCTATAGATAATGCTGGATAATTGAGGATGATGGAGATTTTAATGCAGGAGTTCTTCATGGACAGGGATTATTTTAAAATTCAGTTTTGTGCTCTTTGCTATGTGTAGATAATTCTCAGATAAGTCTTTTTCTGACTGATGAAATGCTATGGCCTTTAAGGAATGTCTGTATTCAGATTCTATTTTGTTTAATTCATCTTTTGGATCAATGGCTCTAAGCTGAGATAGTTTGGCCTGGCTGTAGGAGACATTATAAAGAGGTTGCCTCAGTATATTTGGGCTGTTCTAACAAATACCATAGGTTGACTAGTTTAAAACAACAAACATTTATTTCTCACATTTCTGGAGGCTGAGAAGTCTGAGATCAAGATACTGGCAGATTCCCTGGCTGGTGAGAGCCCACTTCCTGGTTCATATAAAGACAACTTTTCTTCACTGTGTCCTTACATAGTAGAAAGGGTGAGGGAACTTGCCCTTATAAGGATAACCAATCACTTCCCAAAGGCTTTGCCATGAATCACATTGGGTTTAAGAATTCAAAAATATGAATTTTGGGGGAAGGATGCAAAAATTCATTCCATAACTTAGAGTTTATTTTTAGTACCTCTAGCCTTTCTGGTGCTTCCTGTCATTGAACCCAAAGCTTCCCAACATATTCATTAAAACCCACTCACCATGTTGAGCCCCCAGAAGGGATTTTCATTCACCACTTTTTCAGGGGTGGGACTGCTGTGGACTATATTATGGCAGTAATATTTCCAACAAAAACCGATAAATCAGGCTGATTAATTTGTGGATTAGGCTCAGACTTTCCGCTTCCTTCATTAATTAGCTGGCCATAAGGAACACTCACAAAGGTATGAATTGAGAGATTGGAATCACTGCAACAGAGCTAGGTGACATGAAGGTCTGGGCCACTTGTTTGAGTAACTTGTACCTTTGGGGCTGCTCAGGTCTGATCCTGAAAGTATCTTTTCCATCAGGTTGCTGCTGTGTCATTTTGACCATATCACTTAGTGGCTGACAATTCTAAGCTCATTATGAGTATCTCCAATTAAATAGTGGCCTGATGTACCCTAGTTTGGCATTCAGACTCTATTAGGGCTCAGTATATGCTGGGAACTGCCTTTCTAATAGAGAACAGTTTTCTGCTGCAGATAGCAGCATTGTTCTAGAATCATAAGAGTCGTACTGTGTTTGTCCTGTTGAGGTTGGCCACCTCAATATATAGGGTTTCCTTAGGGATCATGGGTACCTCTGGTACCTTTGGATCAGCTGATTTGTATTGTCCATGTGTTAGAGATGCTTATATCACAATTTGAATCTGCTGCACAGCCATCTGTTGCTTTGGGTCTACTCAAAATTGGCAGCCTCCTGAGTTACCCAAGAAATGATTTGGAACAGTTTTGCTAAGTGTGGTATGCAGTCTATAAAATCTGAAGAGATATATAAGTACTGTGCTTTTTTTTCTTAGTGATAGGAAGAAAGGACACGGTAACTTACCCCTGACTTTTTTTTAACTTATCAGTTTACTTTTCTGGTTACTTACCCTTTACTATTTTTAAAAATTTATTTATTTATTCACGACACACACACACACACACACACACACACACACACACACACACACACACACACACAGAGGCAGAGGGAGAAGCAGGCTCCATGCAGGGAGCCCGACGTGGGCCTTGATTCTGGGTCTCCAGGATCACGCTCTGGGCTGAAGGTGGCACTAAACTGCTGAGCCACCTGGGCTGCCCACCCTTTACTATTTTGTATGCCTTTTATACACTTGTTCAGGGTTCTGTCTCAAAAGGACTTAGTTTTCCCCTCTGCTTCCATACCTTCCATTTAATCACAAGTTAAAATCTAGTAAATATGTTACAGCATGCCAAAGGTTATTACCACCCTACTAAGTGCTAAAAATGGGGTTATTGTTACCTCTGGCAGGCAAATGATCCTATCTCTAGAATATGTTTCTGAGAATCTGATTCCTGGTATTCTGATACCCCTTTTCTTGGTTGGTTCTACCAGAAGCATATGCTAAGATAAGGATTCATGTGCAAGTGGTTTATTTGGAAGATGTAGGAAATACTGCTAGAGATTTGGGGAAACTGAGACAGAGAGGGGAAGGCAGTCAGAAAAGTATATACAACCAAGCCAGTTGCCATTGTGGGTATTTGAACTTAACCCCACTGGGGAAACTCTGGCTGGTGTAAACACATCTACCTAGAGGAAACATACCAACTTCCTTTAGTCATTGGTTCAGAGAGGGTTATTAATTAACCCAGAGACCAGAGGGTTATTCTATAACACTTCCGGCTTCCTGCATGAGTGGGTAAAGTGGACTTCAATGTCTAGAGAAGATTATCAGGTCTTCAGTTAGAAATCAAGTTAATCGTGCTTAAGTAGGAAAGGTAAGAGGATATGGGCAGGGTACTGACAATGTCCAATTATCACTATACCAGAAAGTTCTAGGACCTGTAAAGTTTGGAATGTGAAATATATCACATTCATAAAAGCATAACAGTCTAATAGGTAAGATAAGATCAGTACCACATTATATATTTCTCAGCTGATGTAAAAACTATCAATAATACTACTGAATCCTGCATGAGCTATCAAAGGCACTGTGATTCTCTTTGGTTTTAAGTGGACAACACTTAGCACTTGCTATAGTGAGTGACCAGATGAAAGAATTGTGCATTATAGTTATCAGAAAGGGTATTACTGAAATACTATGCTATTGGATAAATGAATAGCCAAGATGGATTAAATTGATATAATCGTAGGGAAGTTTGAATTTTTCACTATTTCTATGAAAATAGAAATTCTAGGAAATGTTTATATCAAGTCTGTAATACTTTGCATAAATTAGGACCTTCCCTCATATGGTAGGTCATTCCATTAAAAAAGTTCTGAATTTTCTCCATCTCCCACAATTGTCACTTTAAATTGACAATTTAAATTGACAAAGAATTTTATTATGTATAAAAATGCTGTAATTAACTTTAAATATTTCTAAATATTATAGTGTTCTACTGATAAACACAATTTTTATACTCTACTTCTCCAGTTGCCAGGAACATTTTTGAGGATAGGAATTCACATTTTCTTCCAAGAAGGCAATCTAAAAAACATAGAAGTATCTACAGATAATTTTTTTTCTCATAAATCCTTCATTTTTCCCCCTCAAATGGTTTTATAAGCACTCTCTTCCTTCAATAACAAAGTATTAATTGCATCTACTTTAGGGGACAAAGAAAGTAGTCAATAGTCTCAGTTTGAAACTCTTTAGAAAGATTTCATTTAACAATTAGTATGTGATACAGAGCTTTAAGAAAAAAAAGATAAATTTAATTCTGAAACATTAGTATGCAATAGACATTTTAGACAAAAGATAATTTCAAATTTGTAAAACAAGGATAGCAAACCTCTTGATTTGCCAGTTATCTGAATCTTCAAGTATCATTTGCTAAAATATATGTTTCCTTATCTTCAGAAATTCTTTAAAAACAACTAATAGTGCATACAATGTAGTCCAAAATCTGTAAGTCAAACTATGTAGCTTCATGAACAGAGTGACTTTGCTCCTGCTTAGAAATGTTAAAAAATATTTCTTTGATTATATGTCACTCTGTCAGAATATTGTTATGATTGTCTCTCTCTTCATGTGAGAGTCACATTCAAAATGTTTATGTTTAAAAACTGAATATTCCTGGTTATATTGTACAGTGAATGAGATGTAATTTGGTACAGTTACTATGGCCGCATCTTAATAATATAATTCTTAACTTTGTCTTCCTAAGCAAGACAAAGTACTAAGTTAATTATGATTCTCTGAATTGGTCTGAAGAGTAAACAGCTGAAGGGGAGCAAACCCTGTCTTGGAGTGCAAAGACATCACAGGAGCCAGAAAAGAGCAGGAGAAGAGCATGGCAAGAGGACTCAGCCCTGGTCAGGAGTGAGTCCGTTCTGAGTTCCTTTTTAAGTCTTTCAAATGGTGATTTGGGACTGACGCTAGACTCCGTTCTTAAGATTGCTTGTTATTAAAAACTTGTTGCTCTGAAATTTTCCAAGCACATGTATTTCTAAGTCTTTACTACTCAAAATGTGACCTGTGGACCAGCAGCAATGGCATCACTTGGGATATAGTTAGAAATGCAGAATCCCACATCTATATGGAATTATAATTTGTATTTTAACATGATTTCCAGGTGATTTGTATGCACATTAATTTTAAGAAGCACTGCTCTCTTTGCCTTTTCTCTTGTGTTTTCCCTTTCCAATTTTTCAATTTCACCTTCCAGCTCTGTTATTGGATTTTAAAAAAATTTCAGTAAAACATTTAGCCTTCCAAGGCAGTTAAAAAAATTCTCTGATTGCTCCATTGGCATAGAACCTTATTCTAATCTTTTTTAAAAATTGAGATATAATTGACATATTATATTAGTTTCAGGTGTACAACACAATGATTTGATATTTGTATGTATTGTGAAATGATCACAATAAGTTTTAGTTAACACACATCACCACACATAATTATAATTTTTTTCTTGTGATGATAACTTTTAAGATATACTCTTTCAGCAGCTTTCAGATATGCAATACAGTATTACTGACCATAGTCACCATGTTGTACATTACATCTCTGTGACTTATTTTATGATTGGAAGTTGATACCTTTTGAACTCCTTTACCCATTTTGCCTACTCCACTACATTTTCCTGCCACCCTGCCTTGCCTCTGGCAATCATCAATCTGTTCTCAATATCTGTGAATTTGGTTTTTTTTTTTTTTAGATTCTACATATGAATAAAATCATATGGTACTTATCTTTCTCTGCCAAGACATGGAAGCAAGCTGTTTTAATCTTATGGATATAATATATTTTCCATCTTTAGAATCTTAATTAGGATAAAAAATAAGTTCTCTATTATTCCAAATTATCAATTATCATTGGGCCAATTGTTCTGTTTGTTTGCCTTAGCTTTTTGCTTTGTACATTTTTCTCAAAGGACTGGAGATTGTTGACTGTGTATTCCTATTTATATAGAAGGTGTAGGTTAACTCTGGAAGTGCTGACCATTTGTATTAGGAAGAGGGGAACAGTCTGCAGGACACCTGTAAGAACCATTTCCAAAAGGATAAGAGATTTATGATGATGGAACAGAGATAGAAGTTTAGTTTCTTTAGAATATATGTTTGGCTTCTGATAGGAAGTTAACACAACACCTCAGAGGAAAGGCCAGAGTGTTTGGAGGGGAGATAGGGAAAGCATGAGAAGAGTAATTCTACAGGAAGACTTATAAATCTTGCAGATTTCTGCTCTCTTTCCACTGTCACTGTCTTTACCTCCTGTCTTGGCTCTCGGGTCTCACATGGGCTCACTTAGATAAACCAGGGACCACCATTATGGTAGGCTAACCTGAGAACTTTCTGGGTTACTGCTTTCTGTTTCCATCTTCTAGAAAAAGCATTAAGATCTCTACTCAGTTATAATAGGAAAGAATTTCCTTTCCTATTATTAGTGCTCCTAGGATTTTGTCATTTGCATTTATTTTTTACTATCATTTCATTGGAATTCTAGTGATTGAGAGGTAGGTAAGTGTATTTGGTTCTTAATATTTACCAGAAGATTAAATTTTTGATGGTGACAGAATATTTTTTTGCAGATTTTATCTGGTTATTTTATAACTCACCAAGTAATCTTGAAGGAATTTTTCTAAAAATGATAACGAGTTCTGTGTTGACATAATTTTAAGATAGTTATACATAGCAAGAAAGAAACTACAGCTGATCCTGACCAGAATATCAAACAATTGAAACAGAGGAAAATGATTTTGTTCATGCATTAGTGTTCATGTGTGTGCATGCACACACAAACTCATGCACACTTCTCTATGGGCAGGTAAGCATGCACAATACAAACTGGATAATGATTGGCACTTGAGTGATAACAAAATGATCATGCTTTGGATTTTTATTAAAAGAAGTGTACTTTTTATCATCTCAGAATAGATCTATAACTTCTATTTCATAACTTATAGACTTGGTTTTATGTACTTTTGATAGTCATTTCATATTTTTGACATTATTATTTCTTTTTCCCTTGAGAAGATGTATGTGGGTGGGCTATTTACTCTTTTTAAGATAAGTCATCCCAGTCTTACCTGTATTAAGACAATTTTTTTCTTCTGTCTTATGGACGGTGCCCTGGCGGGCTTCATTCTTTTCTCCGCCATTCTTGCCTTTAGTGCTATTCATGTGGGCTTTTTGTAAAAGCATCTTAGGGCACGTCAAAATACTTTGACTGGGCTCCATCAGTTTCTCTCTTTACCTCTTTAAGTTTCTCATAGCAAACTTATCTATGCCAATTTTGTTATCTACTTCATTTCTTCCTTTCTCTTCAAAACAAAAAAAAAAGGTATCACTTTTTTGTTGTCAGTGACTAATATAATGCTTGATATTTAGGTTTCAGATGGGGAAAAAATGGCAGTTCTGTTTCCTTATGTTAAAGCTGGCGTGAAAGCCAATTCTGAGTCTAGGCACCACTAGTGGTTTTTAAGTAGATATGGAATTATTTTATGATATATGTTAACTTTCTATTTTCTATTTGCTATGTCAAGAGCACTAGATTAGGTATTATGATTCAAAATTGAATAAAACCTAGTTACTGTTCTCCTAAGAGTTTGTGATTAACTATGTGGAGTATGAAAATGAATATGTAATGTATACACTTTTGTTAGGAATTTAATTGTGGAAGCCCATCTTAAATTGTGCCCTAAACTTATATTATTCTTATATCCTTTTATTTTTTTATTATTTCTTCCCCCCCCTGCCCCGCATTACTGTTGGATTGCAACCTTGTGTGTTTCTCCAGGTGAAATATGAAGCTGGCCCCCATACATGGAAGGCAAGGAGAGACAGAAGAAAGTGGCAGGTTACTTCAGATTGTTAGGTAGCAGGTTTAATAACTGAACAAAGAAATTTACTTATGACGCTTGTCTAGGGTGGTTGCAAGATAAGTAGATTCTCTGCCAGAATCCTGAAAGTTTATACAGATGCCTTAATAGAGTTCAGTCATGTATACTTCCAGATGGTCTCAACAATATCTTACTCTCTCAAGGCTATGTCCTTGAAACTGGTTCTTTCTGTAGGAACAGTGGGCAGAATGTATGTTCCAAGGACAGGGGATGAGGTGAGGAACCTCAGACTGACTTGTGGGTCAGCTGGTGATTATGTCCTCTTGATGACCTTTTCCAGGAGTAATGGGTTTAGTGAATTGAATGGTAGTCTTGGAACTGGAGGGTATTATGCTGAGTGAAATAAGTCAATCAGAGAAGAACAATCATATAGTTTCACTCATATACGGAATATAAGAAATAGTGAATGAGTGAATCATTCATACACGGATTATAAGGGAAAGGAGAAGAACTGAGTGGGAAAAATTAGAGAAGGAAAAAAAACTACGAAAGACTGCTAACTCTGGGAAACAAACAAAGGGTTATAGAAGGGAAGGTGAGTGGGGGGATGGGGTAACTGGGTGATGGGCACTAAGGAGGGCACTTGATGGGATGAGCACTGGGTGTTATACTATATGTTGGCAAATTGAATTTAAATAAATAAAAAAATGAATGGTGGTCTCCATTCCAAACCAGTGAATGTGATTATATTTGGAAAATGAGTCTTTACAGAAGCAATTAGTTAAAGACCTTGAGATAAAATCATCCTAGATTACCTAAATGGGCCCTACTTCCAATGACAAATGTCCTTATAAGAGACAGAAAAGGAGAAGATGCAGACATACAAAGGAGAAGTTGATATGAAGATCAGGGAAGTAGAGATTGGAGTGATGGGATGATAAGCCAAGGAAGCCAAGGAATGCTGAAATCCCTGAGAAGCTGGAAGAAGCAAGAAGGGATTTTCCTTTAGAGCCTTTGGATGAAATGAGGCTCTACAGATACCTTTCTTTGGCCCTATGGTGTCCAGAACTGTGAGAGAATAAATTTCTGTTGTTTTAGGCCACTAAATGTGTGATACTGTTTTATGGCAGCCTCAGGAAACTAATAAAACAGAGAAGAACATGACTAAGGTTTGTAGTTGAGAATAGTTCCTTTGTGATATATTTTGCCAATTAAAAAGTCAGCTAAATACCAAAAATTCCTGTGGGTTGATTTGGGTAGTTTCCTGGGATTACATAAAAATGATGTGGAGAGTAGCCTGAGGTTTACACATATTACCTGAATAAGGAAAATAAGCTGAAGTTAGGAATGAAATAATTAATTTTCTACCTTCTTTTCTTATAAAATTTTCAAACTGATATTTTAATTTTATTCCTTTCATGAACAATAAAGTCCAATCTGATTGCAAAACAATATTGCGTGTGTATGGGGAGACTAAAAATCAATTGGTAACACCATGTTGATATTTAGGTATTTAAATATTAATATACAATTGGGTTGGATTACTGAGAATTATTTAGATGGATACAGTGATAGAAAATTTTGCATTTTAAAAAGCTTGTCCTAGAGTAAGGCAAGAAATCATAGCTAGAATAACCATATAAAAGATGTAATAGGCTATAGAAAAAATTATTGTAGCAGGGTGGTAAATATAACACTGTTATCCAAATATGGAAGGAAAAATGGTAGCTCTTTTTTCTAGTCTTTTTAATTATAAATTATAACATGAGTACAGAGAAATGCATAAAATATAGATACAGCTTAATGAATCATTTTAAGATAAAAACTATGTGTAACCACCACTTAAGTCAAGAATAGAGCAGTACCAGCACCCTAGAAACCCCCTTGGCCTCTGACAACTATAAACTCCTAAATATTCATCCTCGAATATTTGACATTTGTTGTGTTCACTTTTGAATTTTGTATAAATTGATTATATAGCATATAATCCTTTTAATATGGCTTCTATGCTCAGAATTATGTTTGTTTGGTTCATCTATGTTTCGTGAATTGTAGCTCACTCATTTTCATTGCAGTAGCATATGCCATTGAAGGAAATGTAAACAGTTTACGTATTGATAGGCGTTTGGTTTATTTCCAGTCTGGGAGTTGTACAAATAATGCTGCTGCTGCTGTAGGTGTTCCTGTAAATGTATGTGTTGTGGTGCATAAATGTGCACATTTGTATTGGTTGTATACCTTGGAGGAGAAATTGCTGAGTGTTTATCTTCAATTTTGGTGGATAATGGCAAATAGATTTTCAAATTGGTTATACCAATCTGAAATCTATAGACCTCCTGTGATTACATATCCTTGTCAAAACTTGGTATTGTCAATCTTTTCCACTTTAGTCACTTCTAGTGGATGTGTAGTGATATATTATTGTGGTCTTAATTTCTTTTAAAATTATTTAATGAGGCTGAGCACTGTTTCATATGCTTATATAGGCTAATCAGATTTCCTCTATATGAATTGCCTATTAAAGTCTCTTGCAGGGATGCCTGGGTGGCTCAGCGGTTGAGCATCTGCCTTTGGCTCAGGGCGTGATCCTGGAGTTCCAGGATCGAGTCCCACATCAGGCTCCCTGCATGGAGCCTGCTTCTCCCTCTGCCTCTGTCTCTGCCTCTCTCTCTCTGTGTCTCTCATGAATAAATAAAATATATAAAAAAATAAAGTCTCTGCACATTAAAAATTTGGGTTATCTCTTATTGACTTGTAGTAAATGTTTTACATATTTTGTCTAACAGTCCTTTGTTAGTTTCTGTGCCAAAATATTATCCCACTCCATGGCTTACCTTTAATTTTTCTAATGGTGTTCTTTGATGAACATAAGTTTTTATTTTAACGTAGTACAATTCATTATTCTTTTCCCTAATGATCAGTGATTTTTCTGTATAATTTAAATAATCTTTTCCTAACATGAATTAAGAGGATATTCTCTAATATATTCTTCTAGCTTACAGCTTCTCAAGAGAGATATGAGAACTACATGTGATACTTAAAAATTTCCACGTTTAAAAAAGTAAAAAGAATCAAGTGAATTTAATTGTAATGATATATTTTATTTATCCAATATATCCCAAATATCATAATTTCAATATGTAATCAATATAAAAAGTGACCAATGAGATGTTTTACATTTTTCAAATCATGCTAAATCTTCAAAATCTGTTGCATATTTTATAATTATGGTGTATCTCAATTCATAGCATTTAATTTCAAAATTTTGAATGTTTAAAAAGCCACATGTAGCTAATGGTTATTATATTATTGAGCACTATATATTATATTATTGGGTAATATAGTCCTAGAGACGTTTTGTTTTGCTACTTGGAATTCATATTTGTGCATGCAGCAATGTAGGGATCATTTCATTTTTTTCCTCATATGGTAATCCCCCTATGGTTGCATCTACATAAACTGAAAAGAACATCTTTCTCTGCTGCTCAGTGGTGCCATCTTTGTCATAAATCAAATGTTCATGTATGAGTAGGTCTACTTCTGGGCTTAATAAATGCTTATTTTCTACACAGATCTAATTTTTCTGAAAAACTTCACCATGATAGTCAGTGGGGATAAAAAGGAACAAACTGAAACTTTCCAATAAGCTGAATCTGAGTCTGTCAGTTAAAACAGTATCTTTTAGAAAGCTCACTCTTTTTCATGTGCTCAGCATCTCAGATTTCTTCCCATTCCCCTGCTTCTCCCCAAAATGGTTCCTGGATATCTGGGGGCATTACCATGACATCGTGGTGCTGAAGAGGAAGGATCTTAATCCAACAATAGGTCCTTTGCTAGCCTTTGTGGCTTTTTGGTTCCTACTTCAGTATACATGTCATGATATAGTTCTTGGCCTCTTATACTTATCAGTATACTGATATGTGGCAGACAGAGTTGCATTTTGTTTGTTTACATCAGGCAGAGCCTGGTCACCCTTACAGATTTGGCATCACTGTGGTTCACCTGAGTCTGAACCATGATCTTCCCTTTCCCATGACTCACACCTGAGTTACCTCTACTTACAGACAGAGATCTGGCTCTTGATATGTTAATTGGAGCTTAAAGAATTTATATAATATTCCTGTTTCAACTAAGGCTAGCTTTCAAGACCATTCTCTTGTTAGTGATTTCTTAAAAATCTGATTTGGCAGTCAATACTGAGCAGTGACTTTATTGTGCTAGCTGAAGTCAGCCTTTTCTTCAGCAGAAAATCATAGGACAGTATGATTTACAGGATGTGAAAGTGCATCGGAAAATATTTCAAAAAATATTATCCCCATTGCACTACTGAAAAAGAGGAAAGAAGAAAAAAACCCCTCATTTCCCACATATGAGTGCCAAATAAGTAAAAGTGAAAGCTAAAAGGGAAGCCTGGAAACGGAATTGTGAATCTGTCATTTAAGGAAGGACACCTGCATGGGAATTCATTTTCTACATGAAAGCAGCTGCAGAGTTTTAAAGTCCTGAGGAAACAGGGAAATCACCTGTGCAAATAGATCATGCTGATTTGATTGTAGCAGAGGCAAATATCAAATTATGCATGGGTATGAAGTAACAAAACACAGTGTGCAATCTGTTAAGAAACACTGTGATGTTAAACATGGTAAGTTAAAAAAATCCTGTTTGTTGTAAAACTTTTAGAAAACACTGATAAAAATAAATAAAAATTACCCATAATCACTAGCAGAGACTGTTTCCAGTCCTTGTTTTTTATGATGAATGGGTGAGGGGGAAAACTGAAAGAAATAGAGAGGCTAGCTCATTCAAAAAAGCAGAAAGCTGTGAGTAGGAGAGAATAACATGAAGGGAGAGAAAACTAACCTGTCCAGAGAAAATTGAAAATGTTTTGCTAGGAAGTTTACAGAGGGACAAGAAAGAGACTTTAGGGACAATGGTCATGTGTAGGAAAGAGAGGACAAAGGCCAGGGAAATGAAATTTAAAATTTTTCTTTTAACTTTAGTTCCATTAAGGGTGAACTCATTGAGAAATATTACAGAAGCTGCCCCCACTCTCCAGTTACAGTATTTAAAGATATCACAATACTCTGTTTTCTCTTCAACAAATGGTGTTGGGAAACTGGACAGACACATACAAAAGAATGAAACTAGACCATTATCTTACACAACGCACAAAAATTAACTCAAAATGAATTAAAGATTTGAATGTAAGATCGTAAACCACAAAACTCCTAGGAGAAAACAGGCAGTAAGCTCCTTGACGTTAGTTTTGGTGATGATCTCTTGGATATAACTCCAAAAGCAAAGCAACTAAAGCAAATGTAACAAGTGGATCTACATCAAATTAAACAGCTTCTGGCAGCAAAAGAAACCATCAATAAAATTAAAAGGCAATCTACTGAATGGAAATAAAAAACTTGGCTAATCATATACCTAATAGGATGTTAATATCCAAAAAATATAAAGAACTCCTACAACTCAATAGCAAGAAAAAAAAAGGAAAAAAAAAAAAAAAAGAAAACAAAAGAAAAAAAATCAGTGAAAAACACAGATCTGAACATCTGAATAGATCTTTTTCCAAAGAAGATATATGGATGGCCAACAGATACAGGAAAAGATGTTCAACATTGCTAGTCATCAGGGAAATGCAAATTAAAACCAAAATGAGATATCATCTCACACTTGTTAGAATGGTTATCATAAAAAATACAAGAGATAAGTGTTGGCAAGGATGTGGAAAGAGAGAAATCCTTGTGCACTGTTGGTGGAAAAGTAAAGTGGTACAATCACTGTGAAAAACATTATGAAGGGTCCTCAGAAAATTAAAACTAGAACTATCATATAGGCCAGCAATTTCACTTCTGGGTATTTATCTGAAGAAATTGGAAACACTAATTTGAAAAAATTATGCACCCCTATGTTCATTAAAGCATTATTTACAGTAGTCATGATAGGGAAACAACCTAGGTGTGTGAGGTTGTGTTGATAAGGAAAAAGTGATATATACAATGAAATACTACCAATCAGCCACAAGAAAGAATGTAGCCTTGCCATTTGTGACAATACGGATGAATCTTGATGGTATTATGCTAAATGAAATATGTTAGACAGAGAAAGACAAATACTGTATGATTTCACTTACCTGTGAAATCTAAAAAACAAAACAATGAAAAAACTTCATAGATTCAGAGAATAGAATGGTGGTTGCCAAAAGAGCGAGGAATTGGAGTGGTGGGTGAAATGGGTCAAGAGGATCAAGACGTACAAACTCGTAGTTTGAAAATAAATAAGTCATAGGGATGTAATGTATAGCATTGTGACAATAGTCAATAATATTGTAGTGCATATTTGAAAGTTACTAAGAAAGTAAATCTTAAAAGGTCTCATCCCACGAAAAAAATATTTTAAATTTTGTAGTGATGGATGTTATTAGACTTATTGTGGTGATCATTTTGCAGTGTATACAAATAACGAATTATTATGTTATACACCTGAAATTAATATGTTATATTCCAGTTATACCTCAATAAAAAAGAAATCCTCAAAAAATACTGTATTGTATATTTGAAAGTTGCTAAGAGAGTAGATCTTAAAATGTTCTCATCACAAGAAAAAAAATGAAACTACACATGACAGATGTTAACTAGACTTACTGTGATCATTTTGCGATATATAGAAATATTGACTCATGTTGTATACCTGAAATGAATGTAATGTTGTATGTCAGTTATACCTCAATAAAAAACAAACAAGGCATCACAAAGCTGGTAAGAATTGTGAAGAATTATGGGGCTAAAATATAGGGAAAAAAAGAAACCCAAAGAAACAAGGAGTTTGGAGCCACTTTTATGCTAAGGGACTCTGCTTATTCAGGAAGAAGTAGATGAGAAGCAGCAGTTTTGAGAGTTTCCCAGAGATAGGAAGGCAAAAATTAATGTTTAGAGCTAGCCAAGCAGGGACTCTGATAATTCTTTCAAAGTACCAACTTTGAAAAGTAAGTTTCACCCTGAAAGTAAGAGAGGATGGGAAATAGGCTGCTCCTTGCTGGAACTATGGCTTAGATTTGAATCATTCCATTCTCTGGAATTGGATTAAAGTGATCTTGGAATTCTAGTTTTTTCAACAATGTGTAGCAAATAAATGTAAATCTTTATTAAAGAAAAACTAAAATCACCCATTGTGTCAAATTTTCCTTACAATTTTCTTTTAAAGCACAGAAATACAAATTTCTGTTGATTTACAACTTTTCCAACCACCTTTGCCGTTCTTAGTTTTTGCTAATATAGTGGATTTAAAATTTGATCTCATTAATTTCTTTACATTTTTTTCTGATTAAAGCTGAGCATCTTTCTACTTGTTTATACCCGTTTGTGCTTCCTCTTTTGTAAAATGTTTGTTCCTATCCTTTGCCCATTTTCTATTGGACTTTCTGTCTTTTCCTATTGATTTGTAAAGGTCCTTTACAGTATATGGTAATTCTTTGTCAGTTATATATGTTAAAATATCTTCTTCCACTTGCTTTTCCCTTTGATGTTTATGGTGAATAAAAATTTTAAATTATATTGTACTTATATTTAGTTTTCTATTATGGTGAATACCTTTCCCATCCTTCTAAAGAAAGCCTTCCCTATCCTCAGGTGACTATAATATTCTTTATATTTTTTCTCAGCCATCTAACAGCAGCAGTAATAAAAGCATTCTTTTCTTTAAAAAAATGATTTTAAAGGGAATGCTTCAGAGTTTTGTGACTTCTCTTTATCAGGTTAAGAATGTTTCTTCTTCCAGTTTTCCAAGAGTTGTCTTTTAAATGATGAATAGATATTGAATTTTATTAAATTTTTTTTGAATTATTTGAGATAATTATACTTATTTCCTCTTAATCTCTTTTCTGCTGGATCTAATTTACTCTTTAACCTAATCATTTAGTTTTTAGTTTCTTCTATATTTTTTATTTCTAACAGTTCTATTTGAATACTTTTGTAAATTACCTGATTATTTATACAATCTTGTATTGATTGTTCACTTTCATGATTTTGTCTTTTGTTTCTTCATTTTATACGATTATTTATATTTGGCATTTTATAATCCCTGTATGATTTTTCTGCAGGTCCAAATATAATGTTTATAATTTCTTCTTTCCCTCTGGATTGCTTAATTCCTTGTATAGTTGTTGATTGTAAGTTCATATTTGTTGATTTCATCCATGGAAATCCTGAGGGCTTGCAGTAGTGATCAAATTTTTCTCAGGTGAATATTTTATATTGCGTCTACAGTGAGTTGGGGGATGGCACACAACTACATTTTAACCACCTTAGAGGGGCCCAGGTTTAAGTCTTGAAGTTTCAGGTTCATTTTTCCACTGAATTGTTCTCTTAATTGCTGGGGCAATGTCAACTATTGACTTCTAGAAAATCCTGACTCTCCATTCTCCTTAAAGCTTACTGTTCTCAGCTCTGAATTGTGTATATATGTACGTGCTGTGGTAGGTGTGCATATGGGAGAGAGAGAACAAGAAAATCTGTCCTTAATGATTTCACTTACTTCCTAGGAATGTAGAAATGCATTAAGGAATATTAAAAAGAACCTAGTTGTTTTATGATTGAAAGACTATTTGAAGTAGCTGCTAGAAGTAGATGTTTCTTCTTTTCTTTTTCTTTTTTTTTAAAATCTTTTTTTTTTTTTTTTTTTAATTTATGATAGTCACAGAGAGAGAGAGGCAGAGACATAGGCAGAGGGAGAAGCAGGCCCCATGCACCGGGAGCCCGATGTGGGATTCGATCCTGGGTCTCCAGGATCGTGCCCTGGGCCAAAGGCAGGCGCCAAACCACTGCGCCACCCAGGGATCCCACTTCTTTTCTTTTTAAATTGAAGTATAGTTGACATACAATATTATATAGTGAATCAACATTTATATGCACTATGAAATGATCACCATGATAAGTCTAGTTACCATCTGCCACATAATTATTAGAATATTATTGACTGTATTCCCTATGTTGTACTTTACATTAACATGACATCTATTTTATCAATGGAAATTTGTTCTTCTTAATTGCCTTCACCCATTTTGCCCATCCCTCTAACCCGTCCCCTCTAGCAACCACCAATTTGTCGCCTGTATTTATGAGTCTATTTCTGTTTTGTTTTTTCATTTGTTTTGTTTTTTCGATTTTACATAAAAGTGAAATCATATGGTATTTGTCTTTCTCTGACTGCCTTAGTTAGCATAACACCATCAATCCATCCGTATTGTCACAAATGGCAAGATTTAATTATTTTTGTATGACTGAGTAGTATTCTGCATATATGTGGATGCAAAATGAACGAATTTCTAAAAGAAAAAAAGAGTTTTGCTGAAGCTCAAGTTAAGACAGCTGCTGAGGATACATAGTCTTCACAAAGAAGAGAGTGCTCCAATAAGGGAACATTTGGTGTAGGATTATATACATTTTTTACATAAAAAGTTTCAAGTTTTTGGACAAAGAACATTTCAGAAAGTTGCAGACCTTATCTTAAATTTCTAGCATAGGTAAGGCTGTATGAGTTTACTTTTTCATTTTTCATTTTGAACTTGGTAAATGTTGAAGTATAGCTTCCCTGGGAGCCTAGGAACAGGGTCCACAAACATTAAAAATTGAAAATTTCCTTTATAATTTATAGCAGTTTTCTTTATCCACTCATTCTTTTGATGAACACTTAGATTGTTTCCATATCTTGACTATTATAAATAATTTTGCACTAAACATAAAATATCTTTTCAAAATAGTGTTTTTAAATTCTTCACATAAATACCCAATAGGGGAATTGCTGGATTATATAGTATTTCTACTTTTAACATTTAAGTATAGTTAACATTAGGGATCCCTGGGTGGCGCAGCGGTTTGGCGCCTGCCTTTGGCCCAGGGCGCGATCCTGGAGACCCGGGATCGAATCCCACATCAGGCTCCCGGTGCATGGAGCCTGCTTCTCCCTCTGCCTGTGTCTCTGCCTCTCTCTCTCTCTCTCTGTGACTATCATAAATAAATAAAAAGAAAAATTAAAAAAAAAAAAAAGTATAGTTAACATTAAATGTTACATTAGTTTCAGGTGTATAATATAGTGTTTCAACAAGTATATATGTCATACTTTGCTCACCACAAATGTAGCTACCATCTGACACACGACACTTATACAATACCATTGACTATATTCCCTCTGCTGTAATTTCTATCCCTGTGACTTATTCATTCCATTACTGGAAATCTATATCTCCCACACCCTTTCACCGATTTTGCCCATTCCCCCAACCCCTCTCCTCTGGCAGCCATCAGTTGGTTCTCTCTATTTATAAGTCTGTCTTTGCTTTTTGTTTATTAATTTGTTTTATTTTTTAAATTCCACATGTAAGTGAAATCATATAGTATTTGTCTTTCTCTATATTTACTTATGATAATATCCACTAGGTCTACCCATGTTATCACAAATGGGAAGACCTCATCCTTTTTTATGGCTGAGTAATAATCCATTTTATATATGTAAATACATGTGTATACCTCCCCTCTACCCACACATCTTCTTTATCCATTCATTTGTCAATGTACATTTGGGTGCTTTTATATCTTGGCTATTGTAAAAAAATGCTGCAATAAACATAGGGTGCATATATATTTTCAAATTAGTGTTTTCAATTTCTTCAGATAAATTCCCAGAAGTAGTGGATTATATGGTTGTTCTATTTTTAATTTTCTGAGGACCCTTCATATTGTTTTCCACAGTGGTTGTACCACTTTATGTTCCCACCAACAGAGTACAAGGATTCCTATTTTTCTATGTCTGCATCCACACTTGTTATTTCTTGTCTTTTTGATTTTAATCATTCTGACAGGTATAAGGTAAGACCTCATTGTGAGAACAAATGCTGTTAAAATGTCTTGGTTTTAATTTGCATTTCTCTGATGACGAATGATGTTGAGCATACTTTAATGTGTCTGTTGGCCATCTGTATATCTTCTTTGGAAAAATGTCTCTTCATATCCTCTGCCCATTTTTGAATTTTTTGTTATTTTGTTATTGAGTTGTATGAGTTATTTGCATATTTTGGATATTAACTCCTTATTGGATATATCATTTGCAGATATCTTCTCTCATTCACTAGGTTGCCTTTTCATTTTGAAGATGGTTACATTCACTATGCAAAAGCTCTTTTGTTCTATGAATCCCAATTATTTATTTTTGCTTTTGTTGCCTTGCCTGAAGAGATAGGCCTCCCCCCCCCCCCCATATCACTATGGCTGATGTCTAAGAGTTTACTGTATATCTATATATTTTTAAAGATTTTATTTATTTATTCATGAGAGAGAGAGAGAAAGAGAGAGAGAGAGGCAGAGACACAGGCAGAGGGAGAAGCAGGCTCCATGCAGGGAGCCTGATGTGGGACTTGATCCTGGGTCTCCAGATCAGGCCCTGGGCAGAAGGCAGCGCTAAGCTGCTGAGCCACCTGGGTTACCCAACTGTATATTTTTTTAGTTTTATAGTTTTAGGCCTTACATTTAGGTCTTTATCTATTTCAGATTTATTTTTGTATATGGTATAAGTGATCAAATTTCATTTTTTTTGTGTGTAGTTGTCCAGTTTTCTGAACACTATTTACTGAAGACTGTCTTTTCCGCATTGTGCATTTTTACCTCCAATGTCTTAGATATTGTCTAGGAATAGTTTTGTGTTTTACATCTAGACTTATGATCCATTTTGAGTTAATTTTTGTGAAGGATGTTAATTTCCTTTCTTCATATTCTTATTCATACTTTCTTAGGTTCTGCCATTGCCCTTTGTCTTTTTGAAATCTTCATTTGCCTTTATGATTTACATATAGATCCTCCTCTTCCATAAAGACTTTGCACAGAGTTTTTTTGTTTGTTTTCTGAGCTTGTTTAATGTTTATCTCTAGCAATCTTGTGCCATGTATTTTGATTCCTACTAGTTTTTTTTTTGTGTGTAATAATTTGTATATAGTTAGCCTTCCTGAGTAGACAGTAAGATCCTGGAAGGTAGGTGTATCAGTTTTGGTATATATGTTTCTACCATTCCCAGAAATGGTCAAAGCTATCTCTTCCTTCCAAGACTAGCTGGCTGTCTTCACTTCCAGTCTTTTCTAACAATTGCTATTGCTTTTGGTGACTTAATTTTTACTAGGAAGTTAGGGAAAAGAACATCTTAATAGGCTGGATATTTGTGGATGTTACATGAAAGACATTTTGCTGTAGTGTTGGGGCAAAGAAGAGTGATTAAGCACGGTGTCTGAGCTTCAGAGACTCAGAATCTAGAAGGAGACCAGTGGAATTATAAATAAGCAAACATTAGTTCTATGTGTCTTATTTTGTGGGTTACTTCTAATATGAATAGCAATATTATAATAACAAATAGTGCAAATCACACTTTGTATATCATTTTATATATAATTTTGAATTTATGTCTTTTTATACTGGTTTATTTATTTATTTATTTTTTTAAAGATTGTATTTACTTATTCATGAGAGACACAGAGAGAGAGGCAGAGACACAGGCAGAGGGAGAAGCAGGCTCCATGCGGGAGCCCGATGCGGGACTCAATCCCGGGACTCCAGGATCACACCCTGGGCTGAAGGCAGGCACTAAACTACTGAGTCACCCAAGGATCCCCTATACTGGACTATTTTAGGCATAAAGACTTTGAATCATCAAATTTTGTGCAATGATCATTTTCTATTATTGTCAGGAAATATTTGATGCAAATTTTAGGAATTAAAAATATAAGGATTTTTCAAATGTATCTTCTTCAGACAAGGAGAGAAGACTGAATTCTCTGGATTTTTCATTGAGAATAGGAATACATTTGTGTAACCTCAAGATGGCTTTACTTGATGATTGCTTCAGGGGATACCTAATGGATTTTTGGAATGGGCAGATTGAGATGAAGAAATGAAAGGAAAGGTTGAGGGAACTGCATATATGAATAGGATACTAAGAGCTCATGCAAATGATTTCATTTTTAAAAATTTAAAAGAAGGTAGGAGTCTCTAGGTGGCTCATTTGGTTAAGCATTGGACTCTTGATTTTGGCCCAGGTCATGATCTCAGGGTTGAGAGATTGAGCCCTACATCAGGCCCTATGCTCAGTGGGAGTCTGCTTGAGATTCTCTTCTCTCTGCCCTTCCCCCTGCTTCCTTGCACATGCATGCTCTCTCTAAAACAAACAAGCAAGCAAGCAAAAAAAAAAAAAAAAAAAAAAAACAAACAAATAAACAAGTCTTTAAAAAAAGAAGGTATATTTGTTATTACTTAAGGAAATAAACACTGACAATTTGCTGGGACAGCAAGACAAAAAACTAGAGTATTATCACCTGAAGAAATCTTACCAAACAGACTTTTGATTAAGCATGGAGTGGTAGAATAAAGCAGCCAGCGAGAAAGTCAGTTTTAGTGTAGAACTTTCATCCATTGATCAAACTAAATATTTCATATACTCTATCTGAGAAAGTAAAGCAGCAACAATAAAGACAACAGAATTATGCTGAAATTATGGGTACATGAAAGCAAAAATGAGAAACAAGATTTAAGTACTGTTTTTGGATGAAAAAAGCAAGACTAATAATTTCACATGTTAATTGAATATGTTTATTCAAGAAAACTTATACCACTTCGGGTTTCTAAATCTTAGCCTTGGGGGACCAGTAAATACAATAACACTCTGATCCCACTATGATCTATTAGACTGTAAACTCTCGTTTAGTGAGAATAATTTGTTCTTGCTCATTCTTGGTCTCCAGTGCCTAGTGGAATGCTTGGCATGTAGAAGGTCCTTAATATTTTTGAAAGAATGAATGTTTAGCTATCTTGTGATTTGGTTTGAAGCAAGGATTTAGGCCAGAGAATTTTACAAGACTTCAAAAGATTGTCATGAAATCGATGCAGTAAGACTCCCATTTTACTCAAGGGAAAATAAAGATATCTCTCAGTGTGGATTTAATCTTAATTTATCCACAAATTCAATAGCCTCTGTTTCTACTTTTATGTCGATATCAGAGGAGAAGCAGCCCATTTGAATTGGTAAAAAGAGTATTGGTAGAATCCAATAATCAGTCCTCTCTTGCTTTAGTCAAACATTAATGTTTTCACCATTACTAAACCGAATCTTCCCAGGTAGATAAATCTTGATTGTGCTCATGTGCTCGTCTCGTCATGGTTGTCTTTCCTTGACAACTTAGTTCTAGGCAGGAATTGTAATTAAGGACAGGGACACAAGAGACAGAACTTTCTATGAAGGGTTCTTGGGAAGATTTTCATCCTTTTGAAATAGGATATAAGACAGAGAAGTTGCAGATTATACTTCTCTGGATGTGGTCCACACATGATAAGGTATGTGGTAGGGCTGTCTTGGATCTGTAAGAGAAAATTATTTTATCTACTTGGGTTAAGATGGCAAGCAATAGCTGTATAAAGATTTCTATTTTAGATAATAAAAATAAAAAATACTTTGTTATTTAAAGCTATAAATGTAGCTTCTTAAAGTGAGTACTTTTCTGAGGTTTTAGATACCTGAGAATTAACTGTATTACATATTTATCTGAATAGAATTCAGAAACAAATTAAAAATATAGGAAATCATCAACTTCTATAAGTCTCTGTTCATGGAGTGAAATTTTGTATTAGTTTTTGACATTTGGAATGCATATATCTGCAGGTATCCGAATACCAAGAGTAGGTAGTTTTCCCAGGTTATCTTATGATATTCATTTACCCAGGGTAAGTACATATATATGTATTTATGTATACATATGTATATACATTGACAATAGAAACATTATTGTTAATTCTTGCTAATTTACATTATGTTTATTTCTTGAGTAAGCATAACAACTTCCTGGTTATTTTTTTTAAAACTCACTTTTAAAATGAAATTTTAGGATTCAACTCATTTTGGTTTTATTTTCTATCTATTGATAATGTATTCCATCCTGCAGAAAAGTAGCAAAAGGATGATGTGATATAAGTAGAATGACTTTTTAACTTATTGGTTATTCTTTAATTATTGAAATCACATATATATTATAATTTTCTAGAGTATGATAAATATTAGCTAATTAGAAAAAATACTTTTCTAAAATAAGTGCTTAAAAATATTTGGCCAGTCATAAAATTTTATTTTCACTTAGCTACAACCAATGATAAATACTTCAGAAGAAGCACTTCATTAGGAGGCATGCTCTATTGTTATGCCCTCTACTTATTCTGTGACCTTGAGTGAGTCACTTAATTTTTTAGTACTCAGTTGCTCATCTCTAAAGTGGGATAATATCTTATTTGAAAAGGCAGGGAATTGTATTATTTCTTCCCTTTTATCTGTAAGAGCTATTCAATATTCTATGGCTTTGAATTTTATGAGTAAAGTCATTAGTATATCAGATGTCTATATTTCCTAGACATTTTTCCAGAAATGCAAATGTTCTGTAAGATGTAGTCCATCTGCACTTTTAATGAAAATTTCTTTCTGATGAAATATGCATTTTCAGATTTTTGTTGCATTTCAAAAGCTGGATTGTATTTCAAAGAGAATGTAATCATCAGAGTTGCCAAGATTTTTTTTAGGTATTTGAAACTTTGAAAAAAGCTATTTGATTTAATAAGTACTATATTATCTTTTATTTTTTTAAAGAAATGACGATCAACTATTTTGTTAGTCATCTACTTTAGGGCTACAGGGAAAGAGATGGGTACATTTGAAAGGGCAGACAGTTTTTTTTGTCTGAATCTGTTAGAAAACTATGAAAAATGAACCATAGCTGTCTGTGTGGCTTTCAGATGTGGGAATTCGGTTAGCCTAATTCATGGAGGATCTTTGAATCCTAATAGCAGGATTTGCCTCTGTGTTAGGAGACACTGTCTTTGTTATTCATCTGTAAGTAGTTATATATTTTGGATAAGTAAAGAGTTACTTTTAACCATTTGCTTAGAAAATTCAGAAGAGGAGTGAGGACAAGTGTGGAAGTTTTTAGTCTAGTCCTTCCTTTCCCACAGAAAGGTTTTTGAAACTCTTAGCCTATGTGCCTCCAAACTCCTCTTTCACTGACAGTATTCTTAGAACCCAATAAGGTGTGCGATGAGATGTTCACCTGGCCCACTTGATGGCCTTGGGCTGTCCTGACTATAGGAATCTTAGGAATAAAAGGAAAGTTGAAATAGAGGGCCTAGAAATAATGGAACCCTGTTCCTTCAGAAATACTTTCATGTGGGTCTCATAAAAACAAAATAAAACAAAATTTGGATTGGCTGCTTTCATTCCCTGGGAAAGAAAACTTTTTATGATCTCATAGGGAAGCTTCTGAGGAAGTTCACTTTTTTCCCATTTGGACTTTAGAAAAAAAATATTTTGCATATGTTTGACAATCAAACCTTATTCTTTAGAGAAAAGTATAGAAGTATACTTAGAAGAATCTAAGTATAGATTCTTTATAGTAAAGTATAACTCTTATTTTTGTGATAATAAAGTTGCCTCAGGCTTGGATGCAGATAATTAAAAAAGCAATCTCTCCTTGTCAGAATAGCTAAAATTACACAGGAAACAACAGATGTTAGCAAAGATGCAGAGAAAGGAGAGCTTTCCTTTACTTTTTGCAGGAATGTGGACTTGTGCAGTCACTCTGTAAAACAGTATGGAAGTTCTTCAAAAAGTTAAAGTTGGAACTACCTTACCACCCAGCAATCACACTACTAGGTATTTGCCTAAAGGATCCAAAAATATAGATTTGAAGGGACACATGCACCCTGATGTTTAGAGCAGTATTATCAACAATAGCCAAATTATGGAAAGAGCCCAAATGCCCATCAACTGATGAATGGATAAAGAAGAGATAGTATATATATAATGGAATATTACTTAGCCATGAAAAAGAATGAAATCTTGCCTATTGCAATGATGTAAATAGAACTACAAAGTATTATGCTAAGTGATATGTCAGTTGGAGAAAGAGAAATACCACATGATTTTACTCATGTGGAATTTAAGAAACAAAACAGATGAACATAGAAAAAAAAAGAGTGAGAGGCAAACCATAAGTTACTCTTAATTGTAGAGAACAAACTGAGGGTTGCTGGAGGGGAGATTGGTGAGGGGATGGGCTCAATAGGTGATGGGTATTAAGGTGGGCACTTGTTGGGATGAGCATCAGGTGTTATATGTAAGTGAGGAATCACTAAATTCTACTCCTGAAACTGAAATTACACTCTCTGTTAACTAACTAAAATTTAAATAAAAACATGAAACGAAGAAAAAAAATCTCTTAAATTGATCTAAGCAGAGACTTCTGTGGGCTTCTCATGTATGTTTGGGGCACTTTGGCACCCTTAATTGGCCCTTCCTACCTGCTTCTAGAAGATACAGGTGCTATTAAAAGGACATACAGGTATGTACACTTAGCGTCCAAATCCATCTATACCCTTCTATTCCAATCTAGCATTTCCAGCTCACACTTGGACTCTGCCTTTATGTCTTTTCCTCATGTTCTGAGGCCTAACCTAATTTGCCTGGACCTAGTCCCTTGATAAACCTTGGGTCTATACTCTGGTACTCTGGCCAGTATACTTTACTTTGAAGTTGGCTTAGACCTCTAGGCTCTGGTTCAAGTTAGTAGCCAGGTTACTTGAAATATCAGCCATTACTTATAGTAATTGGAAAGCATCATTTCTTAAATGAAAACATTTTATTTTTTCATTCTCTCAAGAAGGATATTTACCAAGGTGCTAATAGTAATAGAAATAGCAATAGAAAGAGCTATAATCACCTCAGTGTCTTCATTTATCAGTTGCCTATCATAAATAGAAGACAAATTTACTAAATCTATCATCTCTCTTTGTACTATTAAGAAAAATTCATTCTTGGAAAGTATTTATAGGGTTTTGTTTGTTTGTTTTTAACAAGAAAAGAGAAGAAAGTTTTGCTTATAGAGAAAATACTAAAACTTCCAAGTTGTGGCTTCTTTTCTTTGTACTGTATTAAGGAAGACACAGGGAAAAATATCTTGAGAGCAAGAATAGTTTTTTCTTAAAAGCCACCATGTTGGGGCACCTGGTGGCTCAGTGGTTGAGTGTCTATCTGCCTGTGGCTCAGGTTGTGATCCTGGGGTCCTGGGATTGAGTCCTGCATCAGGCTCCCCACAGGGAGCCTGCTTCTTTCTCTGCCTATGTCTCTGCCCCATTCTCTGTGTCTCTCATGAATAAATAAATAAAATCTTAAAAAAAAAAAAGCCAGTATGTTTTTTATTAGTAAAAGTTACAAATGAAAGTGACCAAGACTCCATAATTCTATCCAGTAATAATGACTATGTGGGGAATTTTGTAACCTGGAACATAGAACCAGGATTCTTACATTATTCTATGATTTTTATTGTGTGCTAAATAAGGAAAAAGCAAAGACACTGGCATTCAACTATTTCGGCATGTTAGTAAATTCTTCCACTGGATCAATACTAGAGGTAATCAAGGTGGTGTTTAAATTAATTAAAGTTTCTTTGAGTTTAAATTAGAGAATGTATTTTGTTTATTAGACATACAAACCATGTTTAAATGAGATTTAAAAAGCTTTCATTTCCGACTGATGAATTTTACAAAACTTTGCTATATGTATCATTTCTAATTCAGGGTTCAGAATACAGAAGTCCATTTGAACATGATAATAAGAGTTGTCACATAAACAAAGATAAAAGGAAATTTAGTGGAATGTCCATCATGGTTTGTGAACAGATGACTGCTTATCTTGATGATTTTTTTCTTTTCAAAATGTATTGCTCAAACTAAACCATATTCTGCTCTTATGTAGACATTTGCTTTGTTCTCTTCCTTTACAGGTCTTTTGTTTTCAGTGAAGGCTTTTAATGCATTTTTTTTCCTTAGGTGGCAAAATCCATTTTATATATGTATTATTATTAATTTTTCTTCTTTGGAAAAAATTCCCTTGAGGGATTGAGCCAAATCATTTAGCTATACTAATTAATATTTAAATCAGTAGAGTCACAGTCCTCCACTAAGCACATTGCTGGGCAGGTTGGCACGACATGGAGGAAAGTTACCAGCGGTTTATGAAGAAGGTGAAATTATATGCTGGTGCCCAGGTACCTGCCATTGAGCAAAGTGTGCCCACAGGGTCCTGAAAAGCTGTTGTGGTAAAAAATGTGGATCTGCTTGTTTGAACTCTCTCAGTACATGTGTATCCCTTTTTGGAATACCTTGTTATAGCATGCCAGAGGATGAGCCCAGGAATCTGTGTTTTGATAAACCAGTATATTAAGCACTTGTAGTACCTTTCTTTCTTTAACTTTGATTCACAGTTTGAAGACTGACTTCTCTGTCTGCTTATTGCACACAGTTTGAAGACTGACTTCTCTGCTTATTGCATACAGTATGAGTGAGGAATCAGGGGAGTGATTGCTAGAAAAAAAGTCCTGGGATATTTTGTGGATTAAGGAAGGATTGGATTGGTTAGTGGATATTGCAATTGTGTTCTTGCTATCAGGATTGGTTAGTGGATATTGCAGGATTGGTTAGTGGATATTACAATGTGTTCTTGCTATCCCATTTTTCTTTTCCCATTTTGTAGTAGTCTTGTGGTTAGGGGTGGGATAACACCCACAATACTAAGGGTGGATCCTAATTCTTTTAATCCTAACAGGTTAATCACATCCTAGGTTTGCCCCTAGGTTCAGAAAACAGTCTAAACAAATCAGTCAGTGCTTTCTCCAATGGCTTACGAAAGGACCGTGACCTAACTTGGGCTAGGAAATGTGAAGAGAAGTTTGCTGGGAGCTGATCAGTACTTTCTTTCCTTCTGGACAGTATGATTTGAGTATGTGAAAATGATGAAGGAATTTTTTTTTTGTTTTTTGTCACACTAGAGAAGAAAGACTTTGGCTGGTGGTGCTTTTTTTTTTCAAGATTTTATTTATTTATTCATGAGAGACTCAGAAAGAGAGAGAGAGAGAGAAACAGAGACACAGGCAGTGGGAGAAGCAGGCTCAATGCAGGGATGCCTGATGTGGGACTCCATCCTGGGTCTCCAGGATCAGGCCCTGGGCTGAAGGCGGCACTAAACCACTGAGCCACCTGGGCTGCCCAAGCTGGTGGTGATTAAAAGAAAAGCAGAGGGAAGAGGGAAAGAAACCAAGTCCTTGATGGCACTGTTGAGCTGCTGAATCAAACCAACACTGAAGTCTTCCATTTCTCTGAACCTTCCAGTTACATGAATCAATAAATCCTCTTTATTGTTTAAGTCAGTTTGAATTGGGTTTCCCATTACTTACAAAATGAAGAGTCTAGGCTGATACAGAAGAGTAGTTTTGGAAGAACTAGAGAAAGAAATGGCTTTACCCATTTTAATTGTCCAGTTTCAATATTTAGCAGAGATTAAAATACAGAGCTGTCATTTTGCATGATATCTGCAATAATACACTGAATGAAATCTAGAAATACAAAATAGGGAAATAAAATCTTGCCCAATGGATTTTTAGTTCAATTTAAAAGGCAAAAATAAATAGCTTGCCAGATGGAAGACCACAATAGTCATCATTAAAAAGCTAATTATTGGTCATTTCCCCAGATGGAAATTTGTCTTTATTATTTACAAAAGCCTTGTTTTGAAAATATCCCTTTAGAGTAAATCCTTTTGCATATTCTGAGTCTTTTGGAAATCAGGAACTAAATCTTTGTTTATAGAGTTTTTATATGACTGATTGTCTCAATATGAACATGGCTCAGAGTGATGACAGCATCAATAGGAACTCAAGAGTATCTTATTCTTCTGTGTGTCTAGATGATGAAAACTAAATATTAAGCAGGGAAGATAAATTAGGGAAGAAGAAAGTTTATCAATTAAGGAATAGATAAAAATAATGAACTTAGAAAGCAGACTACAAAACTAAATGCCCTATACCAGCCCTGGGGAAATCACTTTTGTTTTATTTATTCAGTAGGTATTTGTTAGGTATTCATTCTGTGGATTGTCTGCCTCAGTGCTATGTATGGAATAGTCACCAATCTAGAAGTCACACCTCATATTCCAGCTCAACATCATTGCTTCCACAAAGCCTTCCTCTTTTAGTCCAGGCCTCTTTTCTGATCCATTGTACTTATAAAAGGTATTGCATTACTTGATTTTGTTATTTACTATCCTTTATTGTACTCTAATGTATGTGAAATAGTAAATTGTAGGATTTTGGAGACCACAAAGTATGTGTGAGTCCCAGTCTCTCTACCTATTACCTGTGTACCTTTGACAGTTCTCTTGTATTTTCTGAACCTGTTCTCTGAACGTTGGCTGCCTCATCTGTAGAAAGGGAATAATGGTTTGTACCTTACAGAGTTGTGGTTGTGAGGTTTAAAGGACATAATGAATGTGAAACACTTATCCTAGTAATTGAATGCTAATTAGCATTCATAATAATGCATAATTAATTATAATAGATTTTTATATTGAGAAGTAGGTTTTTATATTAGACTAATCATATTGAGACAGATGTTTTACATTTAGTCAGGCAATCAATGTTTACTGAATTGAAATCAGTTTTGGTTTGGACTTTATGGGAAATATAAGAATTTGAGACATTGTTACTTACGCATATAGTATATAATTTATAATCTCTATTTACCAATAATTAGGTACATTGACCAAAAAGCACTATGCTGCTTTTAAAATAAATGTAATATATTTGGCATAATTTGATTCTCTCTGTCATCCCATGATCTCTTCTGGGTAGATATGTTTACCTGTGTTTTCTAGTAGTATTTGGGGATCAGGAAGGAAAAAAAAAATATAGTGTTATCTGTAAATGGAAGAACTGAACTAAAGCCTAAATCTTCTGAATGTGATCTATGGCTTTCTTCTGTAAAATTGACTGAAATCACCATTCTTTTTGATTGTTCTTAGTGACTTGTCTTTATAAATATAGCAATTACTTCAAACTCTTTTAGAGTAACATTAACTTCCTAGAAGGGATAGTGGAGAGTGGGGAAAAAAAACAAAAGGGAAAAGTGCTTTAAAAAGGCTTTTTGGGAGAGGAGTCTTTTGAGGCACACTTTTTAGAAAATATTTTATTTATTTATCTGAGAGAAAGAGGGTACAAGCAGGGGGAGCAGCAGAGGGAGAAGGAGAAGCAGACTCCCTGCTGAGCAGGGATCCCAATGAGGGGGGTGTCAATCCCAGGACCCCCCCAGGGATCATGACCTGAGTGTGAGGTAGATGCTTAACAGACTGAGCCACCCAGGTACCCCTCAAGGCACACGTTTTTGAGAGGGTTCATATTGATGTTGTATAACTTGAAATTTCTTTTTTAAAAAAAGATTTTATTTATTTATATTTGAGAAAGAGAGAGAGAGCATGAGCAGAGGGGAGAGGCCGAGGAAGAGGGAGAAACAGACTCCCCGCTGAACAGGGAGTTCTAGATGGCTTGATCCCAGGGCCCTGGGATCAGGACCTGAGCTGAAGGCAGGTGCTTAATCAACAGAGCCACCCAGGTGCCCCTAAATCTGTGTTTCTGAAGAATTTTTGAAGAATATTAATTGTTTTTGAAATATTCTCTGCTTTTTAGCAACAACCACTTTTTGGAGACAATTGTTTTTCTTCAGAAATTTATTTTGGGAAGAACTGAAAGGAGAAAACAAAACAATCAATTGAGGACAGAACTGCAACAGAGAGAGAGGAAAAAGGTTTTTTTAGCCTGATACAATGGTTTCAGATGACCATAAGTAAACTGGTTGTTGCCCAACCAGCAGCAGCATATCAACAGAATATAAAGTTAATATTTATACATTAGTCATGTTCTGAGAAGTAGATGAGGCCCCTGAAATAATTTCTCAAGAAGTAATTGTAGCAATGCTAAAAATAGCACCCTGATGTAGTTCAACTCTTGATATGAATCAACTGAGTATGCAAGTTTTTACAGCAAGGGCGTTTTACCATCCTGTGTCTTCAGTGTAATTGAATATGTGGTCAGCATTGAGTACATAAAGCTGCTCATGCAGAGCTATTTTTAACTGTGATTCAGAAGGAGGTAAGCTGAAGTTTTTAGCAATGAGTATGAGAGAAAAAAAGAAATAGTTGTGATTTGATTTAAGATGAATATAAAAATCCATGAAATTTATTCAAGACTTTCTCTACTGAGTAGCCAGGGCATATTTTTAGTTAAGTACTTAATAACAATTTATTTGATTATTTGGGGACACAGAAAAGAATTGAGCTTCTAAGCTTGGTACTGAGAGAGGACAAAGCATGAAACAATGAGATCAGTGGGAAATTCTTCAGAAATAATTATGAATTCAATGGTAGTTCATTGATAAGAGATATTATTATAGACTAGAGATGTTAGAGAAGGCTTCAATGAAGAGGTAGGTCTTCTGTGGATATATGGTTAACAAAGTGAAAGCCACAAGTAGCAAGATGTATAGAATGTGAAAAGGTCCTAGGTGTAGGAATAAGCATAATACTTGTAGAAAACAAGGAGGGGAGATTGTTCATTTCAGCCACATTAATCTTTCCTTCATTTAAGTTTTCATATACTTCCCATATTTGCCCATTTGACAGTATAGTATTATATTTACTTTCTATTGCTGTGTAACAAATCATTGAAAGATTACTTAGCAGCTTAAAAGAATACCCATTTATTATCTAACAGTTCTGTAGATGAGAAGTCCAGATGGGCTCAACTGCATTCTTTGATTAAGGCTTCACAAATCTGAAATCAATATGTCAGATAGTCTGAGCTTTTAACTGGAGACTTTGGTGAGTAATCTCTTTCCAAGCTCATGCAGTTATTGGCAGAATTTAGTTTCTTGGGGTTGTAGGACTGAGTTTCCTGTTTCCTTGTTGGCTATCAGCAGGAAGCTTCTCTCATCTACTGGATGCTTGCATTCCTTACTGCATGGCTTTCTCCATCTCAAAGCCAGGAATGGCCTGTCAAATCCTTCTTTATTCTTTGACTCTTTCTGACCTCCTCTTCTGGAACTACCTGGAGAAAACTCTTTTCTGCTATTAAAAAGGACTTATATGATTATATCTTATATTAGGTTCACTTAGATAATCTATTTTATTTTTTATTTTTATTTATTTTTTATTTATGATAGTCACAGAGAGAGAGAGAGAGAGAGAGGCAGAGACACAGGCAGAGGGAGAAGCAGGCTCCATGCACCGGGAGCCGACGTGGGACTCGATCCCGGGTCTCCAGGATCGCGCCCTGGGCCAAAGGCAGGCGCCAAACCGCTGCGCCACCCAGGGATCCCAGATAATCTATTTTAAAGTCAATTGATTAGTAACTTTAATTATAGCTGCAAAATCCCTTTTGCCATGCTATGTAATGTAATAACAAGAGTAACAAGAAGAGCTGGAGATTATGGAGCCATCTTAAAATTCTGCCTACCACATTTACATTTGTTTTTTTGGGAATGTCATGAATAGCTATGTTTTCTCCATACAGCTCAATTGTAAGCTGCCTGAAGATAGGAAGTTTTCTTCTTCACTAAAGTTCTCCTCAGCATTTATAACGGTCTATTTTTGTTAGTACTTCTTGAATTAAATTACTTTGCTCTAGAGAGAAAAGAATGAAATGTGCCTGTTGTCTTGAAGGCTCTTTATTCATTAAATTTGGGCCCTCAGTACTAAAGCTAAGTGAAATGTCATTCAGCTGTCTAGAAGCATTCAGACTGATCCAGCTAACCTGTCCAGTTATTTCAGGCAATCTGCTTTCATGCTTGGAGGGTGATTGCTGTGGGACATTGGGCTTTAGATGCAAATTTCTGAGATATAGAGAAGAAAGTCATGCATGTTTTCTGGGATGTCTTCTATTGTGAAGGCTTAATAAATAAAGCTGGAATGGGGATAAAATAACATGTTTGAGCTTTATTGTATTGATGGATCTGACCTTATCTTATAATTTTATTATATGATTTAAAAATTCAGGCTATCTTTCCAATTTTTTGGATGATATAAATGTTTTCAAAAACCCCCACAAAACTCCTACTACTAATAAATATGGATTAAATGTATTTTAAAGCAGTTTAGTAGACATTTCCTTCTATAAAAAGGAACATGTGCACACCAAACTGATATCATCAGGGTGGTTAGCTAAAAATTTTGAATTACAAGAAGAGAAACAGAAGTTATCTTTAAGAAACTTATATTTTTTTTCAGGAAGAGTAAGAGAGAAAACTTGAGGCTATAGACAAAAGCATTATAAGGGCTAAGAAGTTATAAACAGCATTTGAGAACTGACCCAGAAAAATAGGAAAGATATTAACTCACTGCTCTATCACTGGTATTAATTGTTCAGAAAAGATTTTAGTTATGTTTTATACCTCTGAGTAGGTCATTAGTATTTTATATGGTCTTTATTCGCAAATTGGAGAATCCTCTGCCAAAAGGGATTATTTATACTTTCCCAGCTATTTCCTATCTCAACCCCAATTCCAAGACTATCACTATTTTAACCCTTTATAATACCAAGACGTGAAGACAGAACAATGTGTTTTGAACTTCTTAAAATATTGTGCAAATGATATGGTGCTCTCTTTTGCAGTAGAAAAAATTGATAGCCAGATGCATCTGAAATCCCTTAGCAAATATATGCTGGAGTTGGCAGGTTTTGTTGAGTCCCTGTCACCTGGCTGCTGTTCCTCTAATCATTAACTTCCTTTACGATTAGCCCTAATAATTAGCTTCCTCTAAGGAACAAAAAATGGAGTAATCACCTTTCATATTTCAAGATGATGCTGCCAACATTTATTATCTACACTATATTTATTATCACAGCAAACTTGTGCTTGATTTGTTTATAGAGATGAAAGTTTGAATCATGTCTTCCTCATTTGCCTTTTTTGGCCAGTGACAACAAAAAGACAACTGTAATAAAAAAGATATATCCATGACTACAGAGAGATGGCAGTTCTATGTTGCTTTCAAGGAGAAAATATTAAGAAATGAATCTTAAGAGTACAAAGGCTTTGCCAGGTACAAATGCAATATTTAGCAAAACGATGTGTTTCCAAATAGCCCTTAGGTTTCTGTAAAGATCTCTTCACTGTTGAACACATGAAATAACACTGACTTGTTCACTTGTTATGTTTTACCATTGCCTTTCTCACATTTTAAATGAAACCTTTCAATAAATCTGTCTTTCTAGAAAACAGCGTATTTAAACTCAGCAGTGGCACTTAATGATACAAGAACAGTTCTTTTTCTTCTCTCAGTGCCACTATCTAGAACAGAATAAGAACAATTTATAATAGTGAGAAGTTAAGTTCTCTGAGGAGCTTTCATTGGAATTGTAGATATGGGTAAGCTGGTGTATTTGCTAAGCTGAATTTCAAATAGCTGACTAGGGATAACATGGTTAGACTCTGCTGTTTTCTTATGAACTTACTACAGAAAAGGCTATAGAAATGTCATGGATTACTTGTGGCATCATTAATATTTTAAAGTGTAGCATTATAAAATATTTAAATGTAAATATTTTGATGTGAGCATCTTAATACAGTTGCAGCACAGTAAGATTAGAAAGGTCTCATATGCAGCATTTTAATTAAATCCATAAAGAATACTCCTTTAACTTCTATGCAAGTTCTTGTTTAAATCCAATATAAAGCTTACATTTCATTGATTGCTTCCACAAATTATGTGTCTCATAGTCACACTTTTTTTTTTCTTTTTTTCAGAGGGAAATGATGATTCTTCTGCTTGGAGTTTTCCCCAAGCACCTTAATAAGAGTATTAAGTTTGCAAGGATGAGTTACACGAAACTTACTGATCATATGTATATACTTCTTTGGGTTTAGAGGAACAAGTTTCCTATAGTGTCATGTCCAATGGACTAGCTTTTGTGTTTTTATGGAACCAATGAAAATAATCTATTTATTTTTAACATTTTTACTACATTTTTATTTTAGCACTGTGAATTTCCACAGAAAAGTGTTTTATAGAGACTTTGTCATAATCATCAGGAATGGCATTTCCTGAGTGTCTAATGGGAATAAAATATAAAATAGAATACAACACACTCTGAATGCAAGAGTGTTCAAAGTAAATGTGTATGTGTGTTTGTATCTGTATTCTTATGCAAGTGCAAATTTTGGTGATGAACAACTGGGAAGTTAATATTTCATTCATTTTTTTCATTTATTTCTTCTTTCTTTCTTTCTTTCATTAACTCAACACTCACTCACTAGATGTTTCCTGTGTGCCAGGCACTGTGCCAGGTTTTGTAAAACAGAACAATGAAACAGATATAATCTCTATCCTCAAGAAGATTACATCTAACTCAGGAAATAAGCATGGCTAGTCTTTTAATTCTGTTCCTTATACTTATTTTAGACTTCTTCCTTACCCTGTACTCAGTTCTAAATGTGTATCATGATCAGTTTAAGGTTTATTTATTTATTTATTTATTTATTTATTTATTTATTTATTTATTTATTTATTTATCTAGGGTTTTTACCTAGAGTCTAGGCTTTAGACTTCATGGCTATGCCATTGCCTACTTTCCCCACCTTCCCTGGAGTTAGCACTGGCCATGTAACTCAATTCTAGCCAGTGAAACATAAGTTAAAATTAATTTTCTGGGAGGGATTTTTTGTTTTTAGCCTAGAAACACTTTTGTTGTCCAGGTAAATGAAGTGGCACTGATGGCACTACTCCCTCTCTTCTCTTTTACTACCTTCTTCTGTCTTAAAAGCAAATATGAAGCTTTATCAGATACCTGGTAACCAGGAAGGAAAAACCAGGAGAATCCTAGAGACATCATGAAATTAAACCAGTGCTAGCAGTCTCTTATCTCTAGACTTATTATTACATGAGAAAAATAAATTTTTAATTATTTGAATCACTGTTAGTTAGATTCTCTGTTTCTTCAAGTAAATTGCATCCTAAGTGATGCAAGGAGTAAGTGGGAAATTACAGTACAGGGTAATAAATGCTGTGATAGGGTAAGCACAGGTACTGTTGGAGTACATAAAAATATTCCTGTCATTTGGGTTCAGAGCAGGCTTTGTAGAGTACTCCTTTGTAGAGTAATCCTTAATTAATTAAGTTCATCTGGCAAATTCACTATAGTGAGTCATGAATATTGTAATCCTGATGTCCACTAAGAGTTTTTATATGAAATGTGTCAAATTCTTAATTTTTATAGGTTGGGAGCAATGTTATTTTTGTGTGTGTGTGTGTCTTTATATTTCTAAGAGAATTAAGCATTTTTAAGAGTTTAATATTGCTCTAGGATGAGTAGGTCATGATACCATCATAGACTCCAGTGCTGCTGGTTGAAACAAAGGTGGTTTTAAGCAGCACTGCTTAAGAGGGGGCATTTAGCCACTCATTTGTCCACCACTGTGCAGAAGTGTCATTGTCTGAGTCGAGTTCTCTCTGGGCACCTCAATTTCATAAGAAGATGACAACTTACTTCTGGCTTAGCCAGCTGTTAAAACATAGAGGGCTGCACTTAGCCTTGCAACCTGGAATAATAACAATCTAGTACATGAAAGTGGGGCTCACCATTGTTCAGTCCTTACTGATAATTTGGTTAAAAGAACATACATGCCGGTGTGCTCAGGGGATTTTCAGTCCATTTAAAAATTTGACTGTTAGTTCATACCAGGTAAGCAGAGAACTGGAACCTCACCCCATTTCTGATCTCTACTGTAGAACTGCTTTGCCACCTTGCAGTTTGACATTACATCACTCGACTACTTTGAGAGTGTAAAAAGAAATAGTCCTATGAGACACATTGTCACACTTTCTATAAGGGTGCTATGGAGGGTGAAGTTTACTATCTCATGCTACTTACTTCCTTTCAGATCCACATGAAAAATATTGCTTTGTTCTTTGTATCAGGAAAAGTTGTGCTTCTCTTAAGGAATTGGTGGATTTTATATTATGGACACTGAGAAGCATATTATTGTTGATGCTTTCCTTCCTGGTATGATTGATATTATTCCCAATTTTTGACTCACCTCTGACAAGTAAATAGATATCAAACTTCTTCCTTCCTTCTTTCTTCTCTACCTTCCTTCCTCCCTTCCTCCCTCCCCTCCTTCTTTTTGTTTTTGGCTAATCTCATTCATGAGTTCATCTTATGTTTCTTTCTTTCTTTCTTTCCTTCCTTCCTTCTTTCTTTCTTTCTTTCTTTCTTTCTTTCTTTCTTTCTTTCTTTCTTTCTTTCTTTTCTTCTTTCTTCTTTCTTTCTTTCTCTTTTTTTTTTTTTAAAGAGGGAGAGAGAGGCAAGTGGGGAGGGGCAGAGAGAGAGAGAGAGAGAAAATCTTAAGTAGGCTCCATGACCAGCTCAAAGCCTGATGTAGTGCTTGACCTCACAGCCCTGAGATCATGACCTGAGCTGAAATCAAGGGTAGGATGCTTAATCGACTGAGCCACCCAGGGGCTCCCATCCCTTCCTTATTTGTGTGTTTCTTTTTCCCTCCTAATTTATTCGTGTTTTAAAGTTTGGTTTTCTCATATTTTGTGGTATTGTATGAATTTTTGCTAAATGTTTCATATCCTTGCTGGTATAAGGCAGGATATGTGTGCATATATACAAGGAAGATCACACGAGAGGAAGCATTTTGCCCGTAGCACTTCAAAGTAAAGCTTTTTTTGTTGTTGCTTGATATAAGTGAGTTTAGAGTAGGAGTTCTTTTGAAAGTATGTTCTAAACATGATTCTTAATATTAGAGTAAATGTTTTTAACCTTCCCCAACCCCCCCTCTTGAGTTAACTTTACTTCAGCTTAAAAGTATTTTTGGTTGAGAAAGAAAGTCTGCAATTGATAGTTCTCACAGCAGTGTTTGCAATTAAAGTAGAATCTTGGGGAGAGGAGGTTGGGGAATATGTAAAGAAGATTTTCCTTTTTCTTTTTTTCCTCTTTAAGTTTCAACATCAAGTCAGATTTTTTCTGACCTTAAAATGTTGGTTTGAAATTATCTGGCAATTGGGGATCCCTGGGTGGCGCAGCGGTTTGGCGCCTGCCTTTGGCCCAGGGCGCAATCCTGGAGACCCGAGATCGAATCCCACGTCGGGCTCCCGGTGCATGGAGCCTGCTTCTCCCTCTGCCTGTGTCTCTGCCTCTGTCTCTCTCTCTCTCTGTGTGTGACTGTCATAAATAAATAAAAAATTAAAAAAAAAGAAATTATCTGGCAATTGAGGGCTATCACTTAAAATACTTTTCTTTTATTATCAGAGAAATTAATAACAACCAAGTATCTGAGCTGGAACATTGATTATATTCTGATGTCTCACCCTTTTAAACTTAATAATGGATTAATTTAATGTTAACCGTACAAATAGTTGCATAAAGTTGTTATGAGATTTTGAGAAAATGAGTTCTTTTTTTAAGGAAGGCAGATATTGTTTCCTGAAATTTTTAGTGATTGCTATAATACTTTGAAGAAATAGGCATGCTTTGAACAATGAAGTGAAAAAGAATAGAAAAATCCTAGTCAATTAGGAATTTGCTCCCCTGGCACCCAAAGAGATTCTTTTAGAACTCTAAGGAACTCTGGCTTCCTGAGTAGGGTGGTAAGCAAGTAGGGGGAGGACTTTCTTCATTCGTTTATTGCCATTCTACTTCATCACAGAGACAAGGTGAAACTAGGGAATGTTGATGGCTTTGCACAAGAAGAAGGGATGTGAGTTGGATCCCACCTGCCCTGACCAATCTGACGAGGTATTTTGCCAAAGACAGCTGCTTAGCACTCATTTTTTCTAAATTCACGAGAGGGACAAGTCTTCTTTTACCCTATGGCCGAGCTCTCTGTTTCTCTGCTGTATGGAATCAGTGGTGATGGGGAGAAGAATCTCCAATGAGGATAGGGGGTATCACACATATACACATACACAGTAGAGAACTTGTCACATTAGGTTTCCTACCTATCTGATCCTTAGGGATCCTAGAACAGATATCCCTTTACTCCAGATGTTGAGGGTCTAGAAATTAGAGACTGGGAGTACTAGAACTGGCAGAAATAGCATTTATGTGGAGCATATTTCATTTGTAAGGACATAAAATATTTATTTAGAAAAGAACATGGCTGAGATTATATTCCGAGAGATATATATCTTTTATTTTTTCTGTATTTCCCATTTTTTTCTTCCAAGGAGTCAAATGCATAATGTGCTCTTTTATGGTTATTGTCCCAGGGGATGAATGCAACGGGCCAACCAGCAGAGTGATGCATGCCAAATATTTCCCTTCTTGGCTTTGGTTTCTTCAAGACTCAATCGCAGAGTTAGAGTATTTATAGGTACAGACAGTGTCTCATGCAGGAGGAAAGAAAGTAGAACTTTACCTCAGGTTAGTGAGAAAGTCCTCCAGTGTTTGCCATAGGGCCAGCCAAGTCACAGAGGATGGGAGGAGGGGTGAACCTCTGTAATTCTTGTGTTTTCTCACACAGCTGGCTGATAAGATATTTATCATCTTTTTCTTAGGATTTGTTAGTCCAGAAGTTCACTTGAGCCTTCAAAATCTTTTGCAAGACTGCCTGTGGTCCTGTCTGCCTCTCTACTGCACAAGCTATTTTCTCTCTGTGGCTTTGTTGCTTATCCCAGTGGTTCTGCTGACAAACAGAGCAAACTCTTCTGGGCTCTGCATACCCACATAACTCTGTCTCTGTCTCTATCTTCTTTCCATCCAGGAGAAATCTGCCCTCTTCATTTTTTTCTGGGGGAAATATCTTTCCCTTCATGTTTCTGGCTAATACAATGTCATTTTTTGAAAATGCTAATCTTTTAACCTCCTCTATAGAGCTCTAAATCTTAGGCTTTGAAAAAAATAGGAAGATTGGAGGCTACTTTTCTCCTTTTTCCATATTTAATTTGAGCAAGGAGCACAGTTTGTTGCTTACTTGAATTAAGGGAAAAGAGAGGGGGAAAGTGCAGGTAGAAAAAAACCTGTAGATCAATATTTCAAAATATTACACTAACCTAATGGGGCATTGTGAAGTAGGTATAAAAGGTAAGCAGACAGGGCAGCCCGGTGGCTCAGCGGCTTAGCGCTGCCTTCAGCCCAGGGCATGATCCTGGAGACTCGGGATCGAGTCCTACATTGGGCTCCCTGCATGGAGCCTGCTTCTCCCTTTGCCTGTGTCTCTGCCTCTCTCTGTGTGTGTCTCTCATGAATAAAATAAATAAAATCGTTAAAAAAAAATAAGATGAGCAGACAAATCATAGGGAATTTGGCAAATATGTGCTGATCCCATCTGTCCTGGAACAATTAGAAATATAGACTTCTCTCTCTTCCCACCATGGTCTTGTAGGTTTTAAACATTTTTCAAGTTCGGTGGTGTTGGTATATTTCAAGCCCTTAGTAAGTGAATGTAGAAGCTACTAAACACCATGAAGGCAGAACATGACTGCAGTTCGTAATCTATGGGTCTGCTAGCTTACAGATAATATGTGGAATGAGGAGGGAAAAAGAACAGGACAGTAAATGGAAGTAGGGAAATGTTATTCTCTCCACATTTTGGGAGAATGCAATGTTTAATCCTTTCTTAATGTGAAAAAGCTACTAGATCATGTCTTATATTTATGAGTGGCCCTATAGCCTCTTCTTATTTCTGATCTGTACTCTTTGTATTTAACTTTTGATTTTTTCCAGATTTTTTTTTTCAATTTTGAGTTTCTATTAACTAAGAGTTCATATATTAGTTTTACTTGAAAGGTTCTGATTTAGTCCTTTACCTGAGGACTAAGCTTTGATGTAAAGCTGGGCTTTTTGTGAAGTCTATCCTTCTTTTATAGATTAGCTCCTTTTGTTTATACCTGGGTATGAAATGTGCCTGATGACCCACTGAGCCATATAAAGAAAGGATCTCTGAAAAGTAGAGAAAATGACTGTGCTGGCAGCTCCTGAAATACTTGCCTGGATTGTAGCTGAAGCAATTTAAAATGTCCCTACTACATTGCCCATAGCTTGATGTGCCCTTGGGAGGGCTATCTTCCCAGGCGCTGGCATTGGCACTGCTGTGGTTTGGGTTAATGTGATCTTGGTGAGGAGTATTCCTGTTTTTTAGTGTGTTCAATTCCTGCTGTATTCTGAAAAGGGTGAGGGATGCCTATTGATCATTTGGCTGCAGAGGGGCCTTGCCAAAATGATTCTACATGTGCTTCCAGCAGAACTCTTGATGTCTGCTGTGTGTGACGGCCAGACATGCACCAATCTCAGGGTGCTTTTTAATTGGAATGGCTGTTCAAACAATAAGCATGATTTCACAGTTTTCATTTCCCTCTGACTATACTCTAGGCCTTTGCTCTTTAAGTAGGAGAAAGAATAGTTTATTTTTCAATATTGAATTTTCTTTTCTGTTTGAAAACAACCCATAGGATGTTTTAAAGAAATTCAGGAAAATGAGAATGGTTGACTCAGTTATCTATACTAGGGCAAATTAGCAGATTATGAAAAACAAAGGAAACTCTTCTGATCTAATTACTACTATAGGATTACTGTCAAGCCCACCTTCTCCTCTTACATGAAAGCTTGTCAGGTAAGCAGATTCTATTTGTATCCCAAGCACTCAAGGGTATTTTAAGAAAAGGGGTCAATTGAAAGGGATCTTTAAAAAGAAACTAAGGTGTTTGGTCCTTTATGCTTATCTCTGGCCTACTTCTGGCTGTTCTAGAAGCAACTTTGTATGTGGGTTAAGAGTTCAAATTCTAGCAGCCTGATTCTTACTAGCTAGGTCATCTTGAGCAGGTTGTTTAAGTACTCTTTGCCCAGTTTTCTCATCTATTTTTTTTAAAGATGTTATTTATTTATTCATGAGAGACACAGAGAGAGGCAGAGACATAGGCAGAGGGAGAAGCAGGTTCCCTGCAGGGAGCCTGATGCGGGACTCAATCTGGGACTCCAGGATCATGCTTTGAGCCAAAGGCAGACGCTCAACCACGGAGCCACCCAGATTTCCCACAGTTTTCTCATCTACAAAATGGGAAGAATGATAATGGATTAAATGATGTATTACTTTTTAGGAGCTTTGAAAATTCCCAGTGCCAGGTTGACTATGACACTATTACCCACTAGACTCTTCTCTTTGACTCACAGCGTAGCCTTCCCATATGTAATCACACCTTTGTGTTTCAGATCCAAGGGTGAAAGGGGAGAAATAATTCAATGTGTTTTTATGATAGGTCTTACCATTTCCTTGAGTTTTTAGGCCTATTATTACTTATTAATATCTGTATAGATTCAGTTGTTTACAGATAATTTTAATCTTCTTAAAGAATTTTTTCCTCACAATACTCCTGTGACATTAAGAATTGGTAGGAAGTAATGTCAGCAACATGGTGGAATAGGAGTTTTCTAATGTCATCTCCCATAGAGCATTGATTTGGATAACTACCCACAAGTGAGAAAACCTTTGTGACAATCTGAGAGTTCCAGCATACTGTTGTAGAAAAAAAAATCCAAGAATAGATGCCTTGAAAAGAGTTAGAAGAACAGTTTCACTTTATCCACATCATTCCTCCTTCAAGATGGCACAACTCATTGCCAAGAGACAACTCCTCATCCTGAGATTTCTCCCATGGGAGAAAGCGAGAGCATGGTGAGTGAGTGCTTGGCTTCTGCAGCTTGCAGAATATTGCCAAAAAGGTCCACATTTTTCTTACCCAACCCAGAATACTAAGGTAATATACATGCCCAAGAAGCTTAGGAGATGCTAGGAGCATAGCATCCAGAGCTCAGAATCCATCAAAGGGATACATATCTAACTAACTACTTTGTAGAACATATCAGTAAGACCACCCATGAGCTGCAGGGCACATCTTGCATGCAGATGCCCCCAGATGGCTCATGAGCATACCCAATGCTCTGTGGGTCTTTCTCACCCATCCTTGTGGCTGACTGCCTGTGTGCACCCCTTTGCAGATAGCTAGTACACATGTGCAGAAAGTAAACCTGACTCTGCTGGATTAGGAGAAAGTATACAGACTTGAACATTTTAGGACACCCTTTAGTGAAAGTAAATAGGAGGTTCTCAGCACTTGGTCTGGCACTGCAAGATTGAGAGAAGGCATATAATCTTATGACATCCTCTGTAAGAGGAAACAAAAAGTGTAGAGTAGGTACATCCATAGAAAGGGTCTGAGAAAGCCTCAGAATTCCTAGCTAGGCTGACTGGTGATAGTATAGCTCTCCTGAAAGTAGTCACTAAAGACTGGAGGAAGTGTCTTTATATGTGAAGACAACAGGGAGATCTCTGGGTGGCTCAGCAGCTTAGCACCTGCCTTTGGCCCAGGGTGTGATCCTGGAGACCTGGGATTGAGTCCCACGTCAGGCTCCCTGTATGGAGCCTGCTTCTCCCTCTGCCTGTGTCTCTGCCTCTCTCTCTCTCTGTGTGTCTCTGATGAATAAATAAATAAATAATCTTTTTAAAAAATGTGAAGACAGCAATGCAAGACTTAAAGGAACATCAAAATGAAGACCCATGACACAACTAAAAGAATACAATATTTTTTTCAGCAACTGACACCAAAGAAATGGAGATCTACAAACTATCTGACAAAAAATTAAGAATAATAATTTTAAGGAAGCTCAGTGAGCTACAAGAGAACACAAATAGAAAACTTAACAAATCAGGAAATAATACCTGAACAAAATGAGAAGTTCTCAGAGAGATGGGAATAAAAAAAGAACCAAACATGAACTCTGAAGCTGAAGAATATAATGAATGGAATTTTAAAAGTGTCAATAGAGAGTGCCAATAGAGAGTGTCAACATTAAACTTGACTGAGCAGAAGAAAGAATCTTGTGAACTCACAGACACAGCATTTGAAATTATCCAGAGGGCAAAAATTTAAAAAAAAAATGAAAAAGAGTGAAGAAAGCCTACGTGACATATACGACATTGTGAAGAAAAACAACTTACAAATCAAGAAAATCTTAAAAGGAGAGAAGAAGAAGAAGCAGAAGACTTAATGAAAGAAATAATAGCTAAAAACTTTCCAAACCTAGGGAGAAATATGGACATGATCTCTAACTAGATTCAATCCAAAGAGGTTTTCACTGAGACATATTATAATAAAACGGTTAAAAATCAAAGATAAGGAGAGAATTTTGAAAGTAGTAAGAGAAAAGAAACTCATCACATAAGAGGGAACCCCAATAAGGGTGTCAGAGAGTTTCCCAAAAGAAACAGCAGAAAGTGTGGTGATATATTTAAAATGCTGAAAGAAAAAAAATAAACCTGCCATCAAGGAATGCCTTACCTGCAAAGCTGTCCTTCAAAAATGAAGGAGAGATAAAGACCTTCCCAGACAAAAAAAGCTGAGGGAGTTCATCACTTGATCAAGTTCACTTGATCTGCCTTACTAGAAATGCTAAAGGGAATTATTCAAGTAGAAATTGAACTGATACTAATTAGTAACATGAAAACGTGAAAGTAGAAAACCTGTGAAGATAAGTGTATAGTCAAATTCAGAATACTCTAATACTGTCATAGTAGTATGTAAATCACTTAACTCTAGTATAAAGGTTATATGACAAAATAATTTAAAAGTAATTGTAGCTCGAATAATTTGCTAATGGATATACAACATAAAAAATTATACTGTGACACCAAAATATAAAATATGTTGGGGGGGGGGAGTAAAAGGTGATGTTTTTGTATGCAAATGAAGTTTTAAAAGGACTGTCACAAATAAAAGGCTTTATAGAAGCCTCAGTGTAACCATAAAGCAAAAAACCTATAGTAGATACACAAAATATTAAGAGAAAAAATCAAGGAATACCACTATGGAAAATAATCATATCACAAAGGCAAATATCAAGAGGAAGAAAATAAAGAAACTATAAACCAGCCAGAAAACAATTAATAAAATGCTATTAAAAATTTATCAATAATAACTTTAAAGGGAAATGTATTAAATTCTCCAATCAAAAGACATAGAATGGCTTAATGCATAGAAAATAAGAATCAAATGTATACTGCTAACAAGAGACTCACTTAATCCATAAGGTCATATGTAGGCTCAAAGTGAGGAGATAGGAAAAGACATCCCATGCAAAAGGAAACCAAAAGAGACCAAGGGTAGCTATACATATTCAGACAAAATGGACTGAGTTGAAAACTGAAATAAGAGACAAATAGATCATCAAGGTAAAGGGAGCTTCAAGATCATCAATTCATTAAGAGGATATAACAATTTTAAGTATATATGCATGCAGCATTGAAGCACCTAAATATATTAAGCAAATATTAACAGGTCTGAAGGTAGAACAAGACACCAATGCACACACACACACACAAAAAAAAGACACCGATGCAATGCGATAATAGTAAACTTCAGTACTTCACTTTCAACAATAAATAGGTCATCCAGACAGAAAATCAAAAAGGAAACATTAGACTTGAACTATATTTTAGAACAAATGGACCTAAAAGACATATAAAGAACGTTTCTTCTTCTTCTTTTTTTAAATCTCCAATAAGATGGAGATCTGTATGGCACTAACACTGTGTGCAAAGATGATAGAATCTTCTCTCTTTTTTAAAGGTTTTATTCATTTATTCGTGAGACACAGAGAGAGAGGCAGAGACATAGATAGAGGGAGAAGCAGGCTCAATGCAGGGAAACTGATGCGGGATTTGATCCAAGGATCCCCAGATCACGACCTCAGAAAAAGGCAGCATGCTCAACCACTGTGCCACCCAAGCATCCCAAGATGATAGAACCTTCTTAAAAGCTAGTACTTGTCTTATACAACATGGGATGACTAAGTATATCTTCCCCTATAATGTTCTGTTTCTTAAATTCATGTTTGAGTGAGATCATATGGTAATTATCTTTCACAGATTGACTTATTTCACTTAGCATAATATCCTCTAGTTCCATCCATGTCTTTACAAATGGCAAGGTTTCATTTTTTATAGCTGAGTAGTATTTCATTGTGTGTGTGTGTGTGTGTGTGTGTGTGTGAAGCTTTAAAAAGACTTTAAAATACATATATATATATATTTTATATATATATATATTTTATATATATATATATATCACATCTTCATTATCAATTCATCTTTTGAAGGCTCTTTTTAACATCTGGGCTCTTTCCATAGTTTGGCTATTGTGGACATTGCTGCTATAAACAATGGGGTGCAGGTGCTCCTTCAGATCACTACATTTGTATCTTTGGGATAAGTAGTATTGCAATTGCTGGGTCATAAGGTAGCTCTATTTTCAACTTTTTGAAGAATCTTCATACTGTTATCCAGAGTAGCTGCACCAGCTTGTATTCCTACCAGTAGGGTCAAAGGGTTCCCACATCCTAACCAACATCTGTCATTTCCTGACTTGTTTAGTCATCTGACTGGTGTGAAGTGATATCTCATTGTGGTTTTGATTTGTAGTTCCCTGATGCCTTGTGATGTTGAGCATTTTTTCATGTGTCTGTTGGCCATTTGTATGTCTACTTTGGAGAAATGTATGTTCATGTCTTCTGCTCATTTCTTGATTGGATTATTAAGAACATTTCTTCTAATTGTGGTAGAATATACATTTTCCTCAAATGCAGAGTGGACATTTTCTGGGAAAGATCACATGTTAGGTCACAAAAGAAGTCTTAACAAATTTCAAAAATTGAAATCATATCAAGTATCTTTTCCAATCACAGTATTATGAGATTAGAAATCAATAATAGGAAGAAAACTGGAAAATTCATGTATATGTGGAAATTTAAAAAAATACTGAAAACATATGTATCAAAGAAGAAATCAAAAGAGAAATTAAAAACATCTTGAGACAAATGAAAATGGAAACACACCATACCAAAACATGAGATGCAAAACAAAACAAAACAAAACAATACTCAAAATAGTTCTAAGAGGAAAGTTTATAGCCTACATTAAGAAAAAAAATCTCAAATAAATAATATAACTTTAACCCCAAAGAATTAGAAAAAGAACAAACTAAACCCAAAATTAGCAGAAGGAAAGGAATAACAAAAATCAGAGCAGAAATAAATAAATAGATAATAAATAAAGACTAGAAAGAAAATAGAAAAGATCTGTAAAACTAAAAGCTGTATTTTAAAAGATAAATAAAACTGGCAAATCTTTAGCTACACTAACTACAGAAAGAGAGATGACTCATAAATAAATAATAAATGAAATAAAAGTCATTAACACAGATACAACACAAATACTAAAGATTATAAGAAACTACTTTGAACAATTACAGGCCAACAAATTGATTAAACTAGAAAAAAAATGGGTAAACTCCTAGAAACATACAACCTATCAGGACTGAATCATGATGAAATAGAAAATCTGAATAGATCAGTAATGAGTACGGAAATGGAATCAGCAAACAAAAATCTCCCATCAAAGAAAAGCACAGGACCAGATGACTTTATGAGTGAATTCTACAAAATATTTTAGGAGGAATTAATAGGAGTCCTTCTCAAAGTCTTCCAAAAAATAGAAGAGGAGGGTACACTTCCAAACTCATTTTGCAAGGCCAGCATTACCCTGATACCAAAGTCTGACAAGGATATTACAAGAAAAGAAAAATCATAATTCAATATCCCTGATGATGCAATTCCTTTAAAAATTCTAATGGCATTTTTCACAAAAATAGAAAAAAAAATCCTAAAATTCATATGGAACCACAAAAGACCCAGAATAGCCAAAGAAATCTTGAGAAAGAAGAACAAAGCTGGAGGCATCACACTTCCTGATTTCAAACTGTATTAGAACTATTGTGATCAAAACAGTATGGAACTGGCAAAAAAGCAGATACATAGATAAATGGAACACAATGGGAAGCCCAGAAACAAACTCATGTATATTGTTAATTAATCTTTGACAAGGGTGCCAAGAATACCCAATGGGGAAAGATAGTCTCTTCAATAAATGGTGTTGGGAAAACCAGGTATTCATATGAAAAGGAGTAAAACTGGACTCCTATCTTATACTACTAACAAAAATTAATTTGAAATGGATTAAAGGAGTTCCTGAGTTGCTCAGTCTGTTAAGCATCCTCCTGGGGCTCAGGTCATGATCCTGGGATCCTGGGATGGAGTCCACATTGAGCTCCCCGCAGAAAGCCTACTTCTTCCTCTACCTATGTCTCTGCCTTTTTCTCTGTGTCTCTCATGAATAAATAAATAAAATCTTTAAAAAATAATTAAAAAATAAGAACAACACAATATAATACAAGCTCCCCTTGCAGTGTGCCCCCTCCCGGACATACGCTTCACAGGAGATTGCTGAGGTGTTGGGATATTAAGGGGAGTAGGGTGAATTGAGGTTGGATCAAGGTGAGAACTAAGTTCCTTAGTGAGGACTAAGATCTGTGAGGAGTGAGAGCTCTGAGTGAACAGAGGGTAGTAGAGGCATAGAACTTAGAGCACTTAAGGACCAGCCAGGTAGAATGGCTAAGGGCAGCAGGGTCCTGTGGCAAGAAGAACCCATGTATATTCAAATACAAGCAGCAAGCCTACAGGTTTCAAAGACAAATTTTGTTGCTGGTGAGAACAGAGGAATAAGATTCTCAAAGGACCAGATTTTCCATGTGAACAAGTGGCACTTGGAACTAGCAAGATTTGTGTATTTGTTAGTGTGATATTCAAACCTTTGTTCATGTTTAGGGAGCATTTCAGATATATTTACTTATATATCTGTCTCCCTGTGTTACACTGTACATCCCCAAATGCAGAGACTATGTCTTTCTACCGTGGTTGGAAATAGTTGACTGAAAGCATGGTGTGACGAATGATAGCCAGTGCTTTGCGACCATTAGGTTTGTCAAAATTTGAAACAATTAATATAAAAGCCAATGTGAAAATCTGAAAATTAACCTTAGAATGTGAAATTAAAGCCTTGGAGGCTTTATTTAGTCTTTTGAACTAGAGTTTATTCTTAAGATTTCTCTAGGATTGTTTCATTGGCATTTACATAATGTTAGAATTTTTTTACACTGCCTTTTTATTACCCTTAATTGTGTGATCCATAATCAGATGTTATGAGTGAGAAAAAGTATAAGAAATTTGAGAAAAGGACATTTACATAATGACAATATCTTTTTGATATTTATTTTTGGTATGAAATGAGTCATACCGTAAGGAAAATGAGAAAGCTAAATATATTAAATAAATTACAATATTTATTGTTACCTTCCATTTAAATGTGACTATGAATTTTTAAAAATGATCTTTTTATTTGATTTGACAGATATCTCAATGGGAATTGTGTTGATCCAAATCTTATATGAACTCACCTTATAAAGTTCTTGAATTTAATAAATAAAACCAGCCAGGGATCAAGAAATTATATAGGTTGTGAGGAGAAAATGAATATGGTAACCGCTATCCAATATAGCCCCCAATAATCCCTGTGTCCTGATATTCACAGCTTGCATAGTTCGCTCCCATACTGACCAGTCTAATCTGTGTCACTAATATGATAATGGGGAAATGACAGTGTGTGAGCTTGGAGGCAAGGTTGTAAAAGATATGACTTGTGATCTCTTTCATATTACATGCTTTTGAGTAAGGCAGCTAGTTTGAGATAGGGCCCCCAAACATCCCTACAGAAAGGCCCAAATAGCAAGGAACTAAGGGGTCTTGTCAACAACCAGGGCTAACTTGTTAGGCATATGAGTGAGCCACTTTGGAAGCAATTCCTCCAGCCCAGGTCAAGCCTTTACATGACAAAACCCTAGACAACATCTTGACTGCCACTTCATGAAAGATCCTGAGCCAATTCTTGACCCACAGAAACTATGTGAGATAATAAGTGTTTATCATTTCAAGCTGCTAGGTTTTGGGGTAATTTGTTATACAGCAATAGATTACTAATACAATGTTATCAGCAAGCTTTTTATTTTCTCTTTGCTTTTTCAATTAAATTGTCACTGTGTGCTGATACTACCAGAATCCTTGAAATCACTGGGGTGACACTCCCATGAGCAGGTAAGGGGTTTGTACAGAGGGAGTTCCTGCTATCGTCTCAGGGCCAAAGCCTGATAGAGGAAGAATATATAAAATAAAATCAACAAACTTATAAGCAAACACCAAATAACTCTTTTCCTTTTAAGAATCCTGCATTACTTGGAGGTATGTGTTTTAGTGCTCTAACTTTCAAATTGTAAATTTTAGTTTATCTTCTGAGAAACAGTTACCTCCCATATTTAATTTTAATTTTTTTTTTAGATTTTAAGAGATTTATTATTTATTTATTTATTTATTTATTTATTTATTTATTTATTTATTTATGAGAGAGAGAGAGAGAGCTAGAGAACACAAGCAGTAGGAGTGGCAGGCAGAGGGAGAAGGAGAAGCAGGCTCTCCATCTATCAGGGAGCCCAATGAGGGGCCTGATCCCACGACCCTTAGGACCATGAACTGAGCCAAAGGTAGGTACCAGACCGACGGAACTACCCAGGTGCCTCACCCTCCATCTTTTAAGTGTATAAGGTAAACTAAAATAATATTAACTTTTGGAGACTAAAGTACTAAAGTACTAGTGTAGGATTCTAAATTTCTACTTATAACCTTGTTCCTTTGTAAGAAACATTCTGACCTAAAAAATATCTTTTGGAAAATCACTTGTTTTTAAGTTAATTAATTTAAATTGATAACAGGTTTAGTTTTAGGAACCCTAGCTGTTTAAGAAACAGTGCGTATCACTATAAACTAAGAAGTCTTCCTTTTGGCCTGCTACATTCTAGTCTGAGAAATGATGTCTTTGTTAGTCAGGGTGAGCTAGGTTATTTGGTAGTAACACACAATCCTCCAAATGTCAGCATCTTAAAAGAAAAAAAAAAAAAGGAAAGAAAAGCTTATCTCTTATTCATGGTGCATGTTCATTGTGAGTTGGCTGCAGCTCTGTTCCATGTCATCTTCACTCCAGGATCCAGGCTAATGAAGAAACTTTTCACTTGAAAATTGCAATACTTGTGGAGGCAGGAAATGATAGAATGGCAAAGCATCCTTTACTCTGAAAGCTCCCACTTGAAGTGATACATATCCTTTCCAGTATTTCATTGGCCAAAGCAAGTCATATGCCACTCCTACATTCAACAGGGTGAGGCTATTTAATCCTCTCAGAGGAAAGACTGTACATTTTTGTGAATAGTTATACAATATAGCACAGCATAAAAACTGCTACATTTTTTGTAAGTGTTCTTGGGAGGAGTATTTTAAAACTGAGAGTCAGACATTATATTCACAGAAAATTATGTCCAAACAATGATGAAAAAGAAACACATGTTCTGAGAAATATGTCTGTGTTCTATTGTAAAGCAATTTTCCTCAAGTATGATTATGGAAGCACTGTAATTTCTTGCTGCTTCTCTTGGTCTACTCCTCTCAATGACTCCCCTTTTGTCCTGGTGTCAGATTTAACCTCCCAGCCTCCTGACCTGACACTGCAGGGCAGCAGTGCCAATATATCTCTGCCAGTGTGACCACTGGGTCTTGTGGTCTCTGTCCCTTTGTCCTGACCCAGCTCTTACCATAAGCAATGGAGATAAATAACACTGACTTAATATAAAATAGTCTATTTGTCCTGTAGTGTTTTCCTTCCTTAAGGAGTATCTTTTTACAAATGGAAGCAACTATTTTCCTCTCTTTTTTCCTTAAAGTATACGTTCTTGGTAAGGACAGTGAAAGAGTACCTGAGACATTACTTAGCTGTGGTTCTCTCAGGATTTGACAAGTTACTTAGCTTTTCCTTTGATGTGTGATAGGTTATTAGCTTTGAGCTTTTCACACTGCATATGGGAAGCAATAGCATGGAAAATCTGAAACATGATTTATATTTATAATTTTGAAATGATTTTTTGTTCATAGTACATTTACCTTCTTAACAAAATTTGATCTTATGAGTATTTAGTTTGTCTTCCCAGAGGAGGCTATGTGCAATTGTGGGTATAGGTGTGGTTCATGGCAAATTGTTGACTGGACGGTTTTTCCTCAGCCTCCCGCTCTTGTTATTTCTGCTTTTGCAACTGATCAGTTATAACCTATCTAGACCATCCACTGTAATAGTGCACATGACTTTTTTTCTCTCCCTCAACAGCAATGGATTTGGGTTCTTCCTGTGGTAACATTTGCTCCATAAAAAGATCTTTTCCAGACCATCACAACCCTATTTTAAGATTTGCTGGTTGATTAAACAAATCTGTGTAAAAATGATAGTGGATTTATACATTTTCCTTCCATTGTATGGTATTTGCCTTTGAATGAAGGTTTTCTGAAGACTGCTTTAATCCATGTCAGCACAAAAGTAGAAAATTTGTCAGACATCAACTTCTGTGTGTGGATATAGCCATCACTTATGGATTTATTTCTTACAATACCAGTAGAATACAACCCTTCTATACATTCAGTCTTCATCTGTTGAATGCCAAATATGTGTCAAGTATGAGGGTAAGAGAGAAATAAATAGTTTTTGCCTACTAGAGGATCCCAACCAAGTGTGAGAGGAGACACAGGAAGAAACAAAGCAACTATACAGACCCTGTAGTTGTAGTGTGAATTAAGTACTATGGGAGCACTGACATTTGGAGAGGTTCTGGTAGGCTTTCTAGGGTAAGGTCATTGAGCTGAATCTTGAGGAATGGGTAAGAGTTGTTCCAGTGGAAAAGAGACCAAATGGAAGAGGCAGTCTGGGAAAGGGTGGTGCAGAACATGGAGGGGAGAAAGAAGGAGGCTTTTTCAGGGAGTTGCTTGCATTCTGACTTGGCTGGAGCCAGTATGTGCATGGTATGGGAACTGGGAAATAAGATTAGAAAGGCAGAGACCAGATGGAGAGTAACTAAAGGATTATAAATGTGGTAGAGATTTGCGCTTTAAAGACAATTGTATGAAATTTGCATGCCAGAGAAAAATTGACCTCAGATTAAGAAGAAAAAAACCTTATACAATCCTAAAACATACCAAACATAGTAATCAATGATCAATGGAATTGATTTAACTTTTGATTAACAACTAATATTTATTTGAAATTTACTCTGAACAAAACTCCTAATTTGTATTTTACTTTTATAAAAAATAAATATTTATTCATTTATTTGAAAGAAAGAGTAAGGGAGAGAGCGAGAGAGCATGGGAGGGGAGGGGCAAAGTGAGAAGGAAAGAGTGAATCGCAAGCAGACTCCCTGGTGAGTGTGGAGTCTTATGTGGGGCTTGATTCCATGACCTGAACCAAGATTAAGAGTCAGGTGTCCAAATGACTGAGCCACCTAGATGCCCCTGTACTTTCTAATTTAATGCTCACAAGAACCATGTGGGATAGGTAAAATCATTTCCATTCTATGTCCAGAGAAGTTAAATAATTTGTTATATAAATTAAGGAATGATGGAGCCAAGATTTTTTTTTTTAAGATTTTACTTTTTTTATTCATGATTCAGAGAGAGAGAGAAAGAGAGAGAGACAGACAGACACACACTGGCAGAGGGAGAAACAGGCTCTATGCAGGGAGCCCAATATGGGACTCGATCCCAGGACTCCAGATTCATGCCCTGAGCGGAAGGCAGACCTTAACCGCTGAGCCACCCACGCGTCCCTGGAGCCAAGATTTGAATCAAATTCTGATTGACCACGAATCTAATGCTCCTGCCATGATCCTTTTTATTTTTTTCTCTCTGCTTTTATAATTCATACTCAGGACATTGGCAGGGAAATGTTTCTATAGACATAGTTCTTTAAAGAAGGATTTTTCTGGTTTAGTGTTTTGTGCTGAGTCCTAGTTTAAGGATCAAACTGTAGGACTTAGATTGGCTAAGAAAAATAAGAGTATGGAGAATTGAATGGGGATGTAAGCCCGTCTCATGAGTATAGTCTGCTGAGAATAACTCATTTATAAGTAAAAAGATGATAGCAATATGATAGAAGAATGTCATCTGTAAGCAGACTTAGAAAGTTCATAGATAGATGTGGAGTAAGTAATGATACAAACTTTACCAGAAAAAAAAATTCCCCATAGTGCTAAATTAACATGTACTGCTCATGATTGAATAAGGTACACCAAAAGAAGAAAGAAGAAGAAAAACAGTATGATAAAAAGAGGAATTCAAAACCCCAAAGTGGGAGATCCCTGGGTGGCGCAGCGGTTTGGCGCCTGCCTTTGGCCCCAGGGCGCGATCCTGGAGACCCGGGATCGAATCCCACATCGGGCTCCCGGTGCATGGAGCCTGCTTCTCCCTCTGCCTGTGTCTCTGCCTCTCTCTCTCTCTCTGTAACTATCATAAATAAAAAAAAAAAAAAAAAAAAAAAAAAAATTAAAAACAAACAAACAAAAAAAAACAACAAAAAAAAAACAAAACCCCAAAGTGGGGCAGCCCTGGTGGTGTAGTGGTTTAGCGCCGCCTGCAGTCCAGGGCGTGATCCTGGAGACCCTGGATCGAGTCCCACATCAGGCTCTCTGCATGGAGCCTGCTTCTCCCTCTGCCTGTGTCTCTGCCTCTCTCTCTCTCTCTGCATATGAATAAATAAATAAAATCTTAAAAAAAAAAAAAAAACAACAACCCCAAAGTGTTATGGGTAGACTTTGGTCATCCTCCAATATCCTCTCAGATGCCTACCTGCTTGTATATTGCTAGTTTTCAAGCATGGAAATTTCATTAAATTTTCTGAGGCCAATAAAATATTTTTATGCCTGTTCAAACACTTTCTTGATAGTTATATTTATCTAACATATTGAAAATTTCTTTTAATTTCAGAAAATCTTTTAGTTTTCCCTATCAAACTATCATTGCTTAAATAGCAAAATAATAAACATTTATCATTTATTTCCTGCATTTCTAAACATCTTCCAGGTCACTGTGTAAAAATGTCTTAATATTTCTTTTATAATGCAATTTTTGTGGTACATTTCAAGTTGCAATGATGTCTAGGTTCCTAAAATATATCTTTAGCTTTTAGGCTGTACTAAGAAAAGATGATATAATGTTTTTTAAATTACCTAGTTTTAAAAGTACAAAAATACCAACAAATACATTAAACCTATGATAAATATGAGTATAAAAATGGCTTTAATTTGCTGTATAGTTTGCCTCTTAAAAGCAGACATGGAATGTTACAATATTGATTATGTTCTTTATTCATTAGAATTTTACTGATTTCCATTGAGTTATCTGATTGAAGATGTTTACATACTACAGTTACAGTTTTTCTCCTGAATAGGAATTCATTCCAAGGACCATTACAAATAAAATTCTACTTCAATTAATTTTTAGGCATCCATTTCTTGTTAGGTTTGCCATACTTGATGTTGAATGATGCAAGCTATCACCTATTAGTTCTTTACTATTTAAGTAAAGTGATAATTTATAACATGATAAACCACATATATAATAATTTAATTTTGCTTAGTTATGGTTTCATATTGTGTTAATGTGACATGTACCTATAATGTTCCATATAATTTATTTTAATATTCTAAAGACTATGGAAAAATTTTACTTTAGAAATCTCAAAAGCAGAGATAAGATAACTTTCTTTAAAAGCCTAAAGGAACATTTAAATTATCCTCATTCACCAGAAGAATATAATAGAACCACTTTTTTTATTTTAAGGGATTAACTCTGAAGAAAAAAGTAGGTTGAAAATTTCTTGAAAGAAAATCAAAGCTTTATAATTTCAATGATTATCTAAATATTGCAAGAAGATCATTTTTGGTGATAAAATATGAAAACAAAAACCTCCATTGACTAAAGTAAAACTCAATACCTATTCTTATCCACATGATATTGAGGATAATGATAGAAAACTTTCATAATTTTTTTAGCGCAACCATTTAGCTCAGACTATGAACTAAAGTATATACTTATATCAAGAATCACTTATTATGCCTTGTCTAGTAGAAGTATAATTGCTATCTCAAAGAAGAAATTGATAATTCAGCCTAATTTCATCTGTGTTTAGGAAAATCATGTGATATTTAGTGGAAAGGAGAAATTAAAAGTAAAAAGGACACAAAGAAATATTGGGGGGATAGCTATGTTCATTAATATGATTAGGCTCATGGTTTCATGGGTATATACACATGTTAAAACAAAGTAAAACATATTTGATATGCATGCAGTTTTTTTATATGTCAATTATACCTCAATAAATATGTTAAAAAATGAAAGGATTGTCATAACAATAAGCTCATATAGAGATTTAACTTTTAAATCATTTTACTCATTGTTTACATGTTTGGGAGATAATTCATGAGTCTTCTACATTTTGGTTGTCTTATCAGAAGAGGCCCTGACTACCTTTGTTCTAGGTTACATTTTCAATGATGTTTGAATAGTAAATAGCCTTGGCAGATAGAGATGTGTCTCCTTTTAAAGAGTAGGTTTGTTTACCATCTGGAATGATAAAGATAACATCCTCCTCTGGGGCAAAGGGCAAGCATGCATACTGCCCGTTATATAGGCATGCATTCTCCAAGCTCCCTATGCTTGGGGTTTCTCTCTGTAATGAAACCTATGGCACGCACCTTCTTGACATCACCCTTAGGAATGGAGCTTTGGGAACGTGATGCAAATACGGATACTCCAGCTACTGTATTGCTGTGAGAAATAAACTGGCATTTGTCTGTCTCAAAGGTTTTCCTAGATGCCTCGGCTTTCACTGGTGGTTCTTCTAAGCTGAAATCCTAAGGTGTTCACTGGGCTGCTATAGATGTTCAGTTTCAACACCAGCTTTGTAGAACTGAAAATGGACATGATCATTCTGCAAAATGGGCAGAAGTCAGGCCACTCTCATACCTTTGGCCCTTTATGAACATTGTTATATCTTTACTAACTCTAGACTGCCATGGATGTCCTAGCTGGTACTCTGTCACAGAGAAAATTATGACTGGAAAATTAAAAACATGCCTCTTTAGGCCTGTGAAACTATGGAAACAAATTATAGCTGCTGTTTCAACTGTCTGGGTCACTCATGTAGGTGCCCATGATAAGGGCTCATTCTATGATGAGAATGGTGAGAATTAAGCTACAGATCAAGCTTGCTTGGATCAGATTGTTATCATTGCTTCCTGGATCCATGGCAACACACCCACCATCATAGGTTGGGTGCAAAGTAGATTAGGCTTCTGAAATAGAGGCTGCTCCTGCATAGAAGACTTTTAACTCCTGCTGAAATCCCAGGACCTTCATGTTTTTTGACTTTTACTGTAAACAAACTTTAAAAAGACCACATCCAAACCTTGTATGAATTTTTATATAACAATTTATCACTTGTTTGATTGATACATTAAATGTTATTTTAACTGGTTTTTACAGAAATGAATTAAAATGTACCTGATTAGAATCAAAGACTTCTCAAAGAATTGTTTTTTTTTTTTTTTAAAGAATTGTATTTTAATGGTGACAAGTGGTAGAAAAGGGATATTCAAAGTGTAACTAGAAGGAAAGAGCCAGAGATCAGGGGGCAGCTGGCTTGGGGTTGAGGCTGGACTCATCACAAATGGGTTATGCAATCTCAAGGAGTTCAGATGACCTGACTAGGCTTCATGGACATCATCTGCAAAACAGGGTTGGTTAGGTAAGATTGTTTCTGTGGGCTCTTCTGTTGTGAGATTGAATTATTCTCTGTGAGAAGGATTTTTCCTGAGATAGCTTTTCTTATAGCATGGATTTGAGAGGCCCGAAACTTTACATATAGAAAGAGATTGCTTTTGTCCATATTGCTGCCCAGATATTTTTTCCCTCCCCAAATATATGTCAACCCAAAAGTTTTTTTCTGTCAATCTGCGAAACATAGAAAATATAAGCTCTTTTTCCTCTTTGTATTTTTTGGGTCATAAATTAGGCTTTGTGAAAGTGCTCAGTTACCATGGTGATACCCGCTAAATAAATGTAAAGGAACAGAATTCTCCCTTTTAAATATAATTTATGCATTCATAGCACATCAAACATGCACTAGATTCATTGACTTCTTTAGCATCAAAAGTACCTGATGATAATGCCAAATTTATCATACTTTCTTCTTAAAGGGAGCAGGGACTAATGATAAGTAAGTTTTGAGATATATAATAGAATATATGCAGATTAAAAAAGATGTTTATGAATTTAAGGAATCTAAACTATATAGCTGTGGGTAAGTATATAGTGTATACCATCTAAAGTGTGTTATTTCAATTCTAGTCTTATGTTTTTGGACCAAAACACCTCTAAAGAAAATATTTCTTTTAGTTCTTCCTTTATATGGTCAGATATATATTCCTTATCAGAATAAATTTGATTTCCTATTTGCAAGTATAAATGAATAGAAATTGAGATAGCTCTAAAAGCATATATGAATTTGGGTGCTATTTAACATTTTTTGCAAAATGCACTGTATCTGGTATCTCCAAAAACAGCATTAGAAGTGGCAAATTACAAACATGATAGTAGCCTAAATTATTGTTCATTTCTTTTTGTGGGAATGAATTAAGTGACTAGTAAACTAGGAGAGGACTAGTAATAGTACCTTGAACTGATTTTTAAATTTTAGTGAATAAGAAAAAATTTTATTGTTTTTTATTTTTTTAAGAAAAAATTTTTTGAATAAAAATAAGGTGTAATGTTTGTAGAATACAAAAGAATATGATTTAGGAGGAAATCTAAAATTTGTCCAAATAAGGTTAATTGTTATAAGGGTCATAGCTGAAAAATGATGGTATCATTTTTTAAGCTGATAGGAAGGATGTGGCAAAAGACTTCAAAATTTCACTGTGGCTAAGTCAATGCGGGGCATATGGTGGGAAGCGTTTCTATTCCTGGTGCTTCCTTTCATGGAGAGGGCATAGGTTAACATTCCTGCCCTCTGTAGTCCTGCATTCCTCTTCCCTGAAGGGAGAGGAGTGGCGTAATCTGACTGGTGAACTCCCAGTGCTATGACTAACTGGGTAAATCTAATTCTGTGATTTGGTCTTAAGGATGCCCTACATTTTCAGATTCAACTCATATTCTGTAATATCAGTTGTATAGTAAAATAATTTTTGATAATTGATCATTTTGAAAAATAATATGAAAAATAATTTTCATCTTTAGGATTTATTTGTTACTGCAGCAGAGCCTAGTCAAATGGGACTAATACAACACATTTGTCTGAATTATCTGTCTTAAATACTAGTAGTTCAAATAATTCTACTTAATGGCACTTAACATAATAATCTGTACAATTCCACTCATTTTTTTTCTTTTCATTTCTGATTTGTGTTTCCAATTTCTTCTTCCCCGTAGGCACTCATTCTAATGTGCTTTTTTGAATGGCCTTGAATATTTATGTACCATTTCAAAATATGATTGTGTTGTGAATATTTTCAAACTTGCATAAATGTTATATATGAAGAGCTATGTAACTTTTTCCAATTTTTACATTTTTTTAACTCAAAATAAAATTACTCCATATCTATATCCAGAGATTTGCTTCTTTGTACAACATTTGAGCTTTTGATAGACTTGCTTCAGGAAACCAGAGAAATGTCTGAGAAGAGATAGTCAAGAAAACAAAATGCTGAGTGGTGCTTATGTGAGAGTATGAGTATGTCTATTAGAGGGTTTGTGGCAGGGTGCCTGGGTGGCTCAGTCAGTTAATCCTCTGCCTTTGGCTCAGATTATGATCCCAGGGTCTGGGATTAACCTCCCTGTGGGCTCCCTGTTGGCTCTCTGGGGCTCAAGCCCGGAGTTGGCTCTCTTCTCAGTGGGGAGCCTGCTTCTCCCTCTGCCTGCGGCTCCTCTTGTTTGTGCATGCACTCTGTCTCTCTGCCAAATAAGTAAAGAAAATCTTTAGAAAAAAGGTAGAATTGTGTCTTTGCTTCTTGTGTATCCTGCATGTGGTGGGTATAAGAAAAACTTGCAGGTGAGCTGGCTAGGTGAATCTAAATTCAGTTCCAGGTGCATGCAGCTTTTTTTTTTTTTTTTTTCAGTTTCTTTTTGGGTGAATTTGGTGGCATAAAGGAAACGAAAATGAAAACTATTTAAGTGAGAAATAGGAAATAGACACAGCGAGAAGGCTTTTGGAGTACTGGGAAAGAGCCAGGAACTGACCTTGAAAAATATTCCTCCCTCCCAACCCTTAAAGCCACTGACTGACACATAAAGGAAACTTCATAGAAACACAGACTATAGTACCCATGGAATGTGGACTTCGACAATGGTTATTTGACCAGAACTAGAAATAAAATCCTACGACTTTGAGAGAAAATTTTTAGATTTCAAAAATAACTTTTATTTTTTGAATACCTACTATGTTCTATGTATTTCACATATATTGGTAATATTTAATCTTTATACAAATTCTGTGAGGAAGATAAAATTTTTATTTTCATTTTATAGCTGAATAAGTTGAGGATTCATTATTATTAGAGTCAAGCCCAGGATTTAAAATCAGTCTGTTTTTGTGTGAAATCCATGTTCTTTCTAGTTTGTGATGGTACCTCTCTATTTTAAGAGAACATGTTCAGGGATTTCTCCTTGCATTTAATATATTGGAGCACTGCTGACACACAAGTCAGAAGTGAATAACTTGGGGGTGCCTGGGTGGCTCAGTCTCTTGAGCCCCTGACTCTTGGTCTCGGCTCAGGTCATGATCTCAGGATCCTGGATCAAGCCCAGGTGGGCTCCTTGCTCAGCCTGTAGACTGCTTGAGGATCTGTCTCCCTCTCCCTCTGCCCCTTTCTCTGCTTGTGTATGCACATGTATCATCTCTCTCCATCTCTCTCTCTCAAATCAATCAATTTTTTTTTTAAAGAAATGAACAACATGGCTTTGCAGACAAGACAGTGAGAAAAGAAGTGGGTTAAGATTGAGTTGGGGAAAAAGAACTTTGTACACCCACACTAAGTGGGATTCAATGACTGTTGAATGGAAGTTTGCTCAATGAACCACAGCAGAACCACACCCATGTGCCATTTATAATTTGGTGTATATTTATAGGGATTACTTGTTACTTAACCTAAGGTGGTTCTTTCCATTACATGCCTTTAGTTTCCCAAAATAATAGTTTTGTTGACCATTTGAAGTCCCAGTGTAAACGCATAAACAAGGAATCAGACATTCCTTAGGCATTGTAAAGGAACAAACCCTGAACTAAATGGACTCAGCTAGGTATAGCCACTAAACTATGCTTCTGCTGAGCATCTAGGTAAGCAATCAGTTTTGAAATAGAGCCAAAAAAAAAATGACTTTTGTATTCCTTTTGATGGTCAGGCTTTCTAATTTCTATGTGAGTAGATACTGGAGTGTGCCCAAAATATTTAACAGCCACATTATTTCTTTCATTTGTTTCTTGTCTATTTCTCCTTCCTGTCTTTCTTACTTAATACTCAGATCTCTGCTCCTCTTTTTAGAATTTCTTTCCTTTTATTTCAGTAATTAGCAAGTTAATGATAAATTTTACTAAATGCATTACTCAGACTCTATGAGGGGATTTAAAAGATACTCCCATTCTACAAAAGGAGAATAATCATTATGCAGGAAATCATTAATCATGTAAATATTCAATAAAATTATATGTGCACATAATATCTAAGGAAGAGAGAGAATTTACGTTAGGATCTTCTGGATTTTACCTTTTTGATAAAAATGCAACTTTTTCTTTCTTCTAAATCTTCCCCCCCTTCTGAGGCTTTTAGCAGACCATTTTCTTACACCAAAAGAAGTAAAGAACTGTCTGAAGGTGAACTCTTTGTCCTGTTCTTTTCAAATGGAATAAGGAGCCTACTGAGACCATTTCAATGAAAAGTTAAGCTTGATGTGAGTCAGAATAATGGCTTATATTAGCCAAAACAGAAGGCTCCAGGCCTGTGTGCTGCCACTGTTTGTATACCTCAGTGCCAAATATTATATGTTTAACTTCTATCATGAAATAACAGTTAGATATTAGGAAGTCATTTAAGATTCTAGATAATTTTTTAAAAATGCTATTTTGGGTCATGTTTTATTTCAAAATACAAGCGTGGTACAATTTATTAATTGATAAATTTATCTTTATTCATTTCCTTTTTCAACTTAGGTGAAATAGAAGATGATTTATTTATTATTTATTTATTTAATTATCTCATTAAACTTTTGTTTTTATGGGTCTCAAAATTCTGTGACAGATTTTTGGTCGTTTCCATTAAAAAGTATTGACTTTAAAAACTAATAACTTAAAACTGCCACACATGCACAAAAAATCCCAAATGGTCCACAAAATATTCTCCTTTCCTTCTGAAGGTTTTATAATGCATTGTTATCATTAACCAGTCTTTTACTATTAAACTTAAATGGCCAATTGACACAAACAGTTCTGAGACTGTTCTTCCACCACTGATTAAGACTGGGGTGGCAGGTATTGGGGATAATATTCATTTAGTCTTCTGAGCTTTCTGGGCAGACTTGGTGATTTTGCCAGCTCCAGCTGCCTTCTTGTCCACTGCTTTGATGACACCCACAGCAACCATCTGTCTCATGTCACGAATAGCAAAATAGCCCAGAGGAGGATAGTCAGAGAAGCTCTCAACACACATAGGTTTGCCAGGAACCATATCAACAATGGCAGCATCCCCAGATTTTAAGAACTTGGGACCATCTTCCAGCTTTTTTCCAGAATGACAATCTATCTTCCCCTTCAGCTCAGCAAACTTGCCAGCAATGTGAGCTGTATGACAATCTAGCACAGGTGCATATCCAGCACTGATTTGGCCTGGATGGTTCAGGATATTCACCCGAGCCATGAAGCCAGCTGCTTCCATTGGTGGGTCACTTTTGCTGTCACCAGCCACGTTGCCATGACGAACATCTTTGACAGATATGTTCTTGACATCGAAGCCCACATTGTCCCTAGGAAGAGCTTCACTCAAAGCTTCATGGCACATTTCAGCTGACTTTACTTCAATTTTAACATTGACTGGAGCAAAGGTGACCACCATGCCAGGCTTAAGGACACCAGTCTCCACTTGGCCCCTGGGAAAGTACCAATACCACCAATTTTGTAGACATCCTGGAGAGGCAGACACAAAGGCTTATCAGTTGGGGCGAGTTGGTGGCAGAATGCAATCCAGAGCTCCAAGCAGTGTGTTCTACTGGCATCTGGCATTCCCATCTTTACGGGTGACTTTCCACCCCTTGAACCAAGGCATGTTGGCAATTGGCTCCAACATGTTGTCACCATTCCAACCAGAAATTGGCACAAATGCTACTGTGTCCGGATTGTAGCCAATTTTCTTAATGTAGGTGCTGACTTCCTTAACGGTTTCCTCATATATCTCCTGGCTGTAGGGTGGCTCAGTGGAATCCATTTTTGTTAACACCAACAATTAGTTGTTTTACACCCAGTGTGTAAGCCAGAAGGCCATGCTCACGGGTCTGCCCATTCTTGGAGATACCTGCTTCAAATTCACCAACACCAGCAGCTACAATCAGGACAGCACAGTCAGCCTGAGATGTGCCTGTAATCATGTTTTTGATAAAGTCTCTGTGTCCTGGGGCATCAATGATGGTCACATAATACTTGCTGGTCTTGAATTTCCACAGGGAGATACCAATGGTGATACCATGTTCACCTTCAGCTTTCAGTTTATCCAAGACCCAGGCATACTTGAAGGAGCCTTTTCCCATCTCAGAAGCCTCCTTCTCAAATTTTTCGATAGTTCTTTTGATCCTACCACATTTGTAGATCAGATGGCCAATAGTGGTAGACCTGCCCAAATCTACGTGTCCAGTGACGACGATGTTGATGTGAGTCTTTTCCTTTCCCATTTTGGTTTAGGTTTAGTGGTGGTTTTCACGACACCTGTGTTCTGGCAGCAAACCCGTTGTGAAAAAGCAATAGAAGATGTTTTATATAGAATTTATTGGGGACATACAGAAGATAGAAGTTCTAGCAAAGGTTTGCTTCAGGTGGAAAACCTAAATATATTATTAATCTCTCCTCTCTAAATATAAATATATATATATATATATACACACACACATATTATATTTTATACATATATTATATATTATAATCTAGTGTATATATAATATATATACTTACTCCATTGCTTTTTGATATCTATATAAAGTGGAAAAAGGCATATGGTTAAGAAGTTAGAAAACACACTGACTACTTTGAAATCAAGTGACCTTGCTAAAAACAGTATTCATGACTGATTTTTTTTTTGACAAAACAAGAAATACTGATAGAGCAGTTTATGATATATATATATTGGCTGTATGACAGTGCATTAAAACAATAATGTTTGGAAGGAAAAATACCACATAAATACTCAATAGTTATTTGATAAACATTTGTTAAGTTAAGTAATTTGGAAAGTAATTTGTTAAGTAATTAAAGGAAAAATGAATGATAGAACTGCATCCATCATATAACTGCATAAAACTTCCAATTATTTTAGAAGCCCTGCTAGTAAAATTCAGGTGTTTTCCTGAACAGTTGGTACTGTACATGAATGATGACTGATTGGTTGAAATAAAATTCCATTCAATTCACAATTCTTCCGTAGTGGTTGTAATGGTAGAATAGTGCTGGTGAAAATGATATTCCAATCCTCTGGTCATGAAATTCTGTATACTCAAATTAAGATAGTGGCAATGGGTTTAGAGAGAAATCTATAGATAGAGATTATACAATTAGAATGGATATCACTTCGTGGATAGTTGAGCGCGGGTGCTTTGGGGAGATTGTTCAGGTTTCTGGTTTATGCAACTGGATGGATAAATAAAAGACAGATGGATAAATAAAAGACACAGCAGGGACAAGGTTTGGGATCAGGGAAAATGAGTTCAGTTTTAAACAAGATGACCCTGGCCAGTGATCCACTACATTTATCTCATTTTCTTTCACATTTATCATTATGGCTAAGTGTTGATAATTTGTAGATGTTTCTTTGTCAGTAACTTTAAAGAAATTTTTGTTAATACAATTGTCTTTCCAATTAGACTGTAAACAACTTCAGGGTAGACTCCTTTTATTTTTTTTCTCTCTGATGTATTTCCTAGGCTTCTAGAAAGATCCTGGTATAGTAGAAATCAATATTTACAACATTAATTTCCCCATGAGATATGTGAGCCTTTGATGGCAGACATAGTTTACCAACTATCCATCCTTACATTGAAAAAAAAAGAAAAAAATTCAAAACATGGAACAATAGAGATGATTTTGCAGGGGTTATTGGAAGATAAAATACAATTTCAAAATATACATTTTAATATTCTCTATTATTTATGTAAATTCAAGAAATATGGATAATAAAACATTTACAATTTTTTCGTTTCAGCTGAAAAAGAGGAAATAAATATCGGAGATAATCTAAAAACTGAATTTTGATTCATATCTTAATCAATGTTTCCTTTGTAAGAATTAATTCTTTCATTTTTGCTATCAATTAGGCAATAATAAAAGGGATGATATTCAGTCTGGTAAATGTAGTGGGAATTCTCACTTTTTGTGGGGGTATATATACCTTTAATGGAAAGCAATTTGGATCTATGTATTAGGACTTCTAAAATGTTTATTAACTTTGACTCACTTTAGGAACTAAGTAAAATGATCAAAACTTTTATTAATTCATTATTTGCAAATATGTTCATAACCTTATTAATATAATTAAAAATTTAAATTAACTTGAATGTTTAACCACATAGGCTTATTAAATTATTGTGTTGACTCTACCTTCTCTTCCTGTTCTCATTGTATCCAAATTAGAGTCCATTTTTCATTATAGTCACTCTCTTTTAAACTCTTCAGTACTTTGTTTCTTTTTTTGTTCTACTTCCCAGCAAAATTTCAACTCTGCAAAACTTCAACTACCAGCTTTCTCTATCCTGTATTGCTGCAACTAAGAATTATTGGAGAAAATCACTTATATTTAAGTTATCTTTAATTTTATCTGGGCCTTCAAACTTGGCAATTCCACTCACTTACACTTACCAAAGATTATTTCATACTTGCACACCTTCTCCAATCTTTTCAAATCTCTATTCTCTTTATTTTTCACTCTCCTTTATCTCTCCTGGGTGTTAGAGGATTACATTACTGCATACTATATAGAAAAAAGTAAAAGCTGTTACACAGTGACAACAAATCTATTAACTCTTTTATTCTTTTTGAGATAGTATGAAGGATTCCCATCTCCCAAGAAAGATGAAGTCCTCTGTGTGCTCTGGATTCCATCTTCTTGTATCTTCTCTAAGGCCTTGGTCAAGCAGTTGCTTTATGCTTCTCCTCCCTTTAATCTATGCTATCATTTTCAGCAAATCTGTTTTTGAGTCTTTCATCCTTTGAAACAAAAAACAAATGGGGTGTCTGGTTTAGTTGGTTAAGGGTTGGACTCTGGATTTTGGCTCAGGTCATAAACTCAGGGTCTTGAGATCAAGCTCCACTTCAGGGTCTATACTCAGTGGGGAGTCTGCTTGAGATTCTTTCTCTCCCTCTCCCTTTGTCCCTCCCCTTGCTCATGATCTCTGTCTCTTAAATAAATCAATCAGTCAAACTTTAAAACACAAAACAAATAAACCATCAGTCACATTTTTCCTTGAATGTACATCTCTTTCTGATATACCTTTCATAGTCAAGATTCTCAAAAAAGCTATCTACAGATACTATCTTTACAACCTCATGCTTTACTTATTCTTATTTGGCTCCTGCCCCACCTCTTACCTAACCTCTCACTGAGCTCATTATGGACTCCATGTTTGTAAATCCAGTGAGTCATTTTCAATCAAAATACTTAATCTCTCGTGAACATGTTGAACTTCCCATCTTTGGAACATTTTCTTGGTTTCCTTGACACTACAGTACTTTGATTTTGCTCTTACCTCTCTATAAAAGGCTATTCCTTTTAAAAATACTTTTTCCTAAAACTTTATCTGTTTTTGATATTTAACTGTTTGTGTTTCCACTGCACTTCTTTGCTTATTTTACATATTCTTCCTAAATATCTCACTTATTCTGAAAAAATTAAATCATCAGATACCATTTATTTGTTAATGACTTCAATATTTAATCTTCTACCCAGGTTCTTTTCTGAGGACCCAACTTGGTGCATCCAACTGTCAACTTCACATCTTCACTTTGGTGTCTCATGGGTAGCTCAAATTTGTTGTTTTCCCTGTTGAACTTTTGATTGTCCCCTTCAGATTTGCTCCTCCATCAGTCTCTCCCAGTTTAGCAAATGAAACCTTCATTGCTCAGTTTCTCATGCTGAGACTTATTCTATACATCAGCCTCTTACCTCCCACACTGAGTCCATCACCAAGTCCTATTGATTCTGCTTCCAAAATATATTTTGAATATGTCTCTCTGTCTTGGTCCTAACCAATAGCTCTAACTGGAATTATTACAATTGCTCTCTTACTGTCTCTCAGCTTTTATCTTTCTCTTCTGTAATCCATTATCTGCCCAGCAGCCACAGAGGTCTTTTTTAATATGCAAATCTGATCATAACACTTCATTTGTTTTCTCATAGCAGTTAGGATAAAACCCACAATCCTTAATATGCCCTAAAAGACCTTGAGAACACTGCCCCTGACTACCTTGCCAGCCTAATCTGCTGAACTCTCCCTGTTCCTGCCAGACTTTTAATGTTCCACAATTCTGACCTTTCTATCCGTAAATCACTCTGGAGCTTTTTCTCAATTGGAGAACTTGCACATCTGTTTTGTTTGCTTACTCTCCTCTCTTCTCTTCACCAGGTTTACTTTTACTCATCCATCAGGGCTCATCTTAAATTGCGCTTCCCAGGAAAGCCTTTCCTTATCTTCCAGGTTAGATGAGTCCTATATTATTTGCTTTCATAGGAACTTGTATGTCTTAAAAATAGCTATCAATTGAAGTATTCATGTTTGTAATTAACAGTTTGGTCAAAGCCTCTCCACAAAGATCCATTCAAGACTGTGTACTGAGAATTTAGCATAGTGCCTGACAGGCATTAGGTCCTCAATAAAAATATTTTAAAATACAGGAGTCTGTATATTAGTATAAAATTGTTAATGATCACATTTTATAATTAATGATGTAAGGAAATGTTTATGATACATGTAATATAAAAACAAAGAATACAAAACAATATTTAGACTATGATCTCAATTTAGAAAAAAGTTATCTATTTATTTCCATGTTAAAGTGTCAAGAAAATCTCCCTCTTTCTCCTCAGATTTTAACATTTTTGGGAGAATTCTAAGTTTTTAGAATTTTAATATTGTAGGATGTAGGGATTATAGGTGCTTTTTATTCTTTATACTTTTTGGTATTTTCTACATTTTTCCACTGAAACCTCATTACCTTTATCATCAGAAAAAATAAAAGTTATTTAAAAAGAAAAAAATCAGTTCTGTATTCAGACATGCTTATTTCAGATCTTTTATATTATTGCCTTCAGCTTCCTTAAGCCTTTGCAAATCTCCATTTTAAAAAATATGATGCATCTTACTACAGTACAAAACATCTTTGTGCTCAATGATCAGCTGCATGGAGAGGATATATCAGCTCAAAAATATGATGCTTGTGAATCATAAGGCACCAAGGTTTGTAACACTGATCCAACTAGCAGGAGAATTAGTCAGGGTCACTGAACAAAGACAATTTGTTCAAATATATTCAGTAAACTGCTCACTGGGATATGAACAAAAATCCCTTATCTTTGGGAAATGCATGGCTTATTTATTAGTGCAGTTTCTTTGAGAAAAAGATACAGGTAACAAGCTGTGAAAGTCTTCAGCTGTTTCATTCTTTACAGTACAGTGCTTAAACATTTAAAAAGAAAACCCTAATTTGCAAAGTTACATTGACATTGTAATTTTTGCATATTTAATAAACCTTAGCTACTTTAACTGAAAAGTGGAATTTTTCATGGAATGCTACCCTTTTCATTTCTGCATACATCTTAGATTTAATTTGGCATGGGACGCATCAACCTTGGCTCTTAGAGACAAGGTTAGAATCTGTAGTGCATGAAAACGAGCTCTTCTAAACACTTTTTTTTTTTTCATTTGCTACACATTCTGTGTGGCTTTGGAGAGAATACAAAGAATGAGAATGATCCTTATTCCTAGTTTGACAGAAAATTATTAGAGTAAATGCAAATATTTTCTTTTTTAGAATAGAGCAGATAGGCACTTCTCCACACCCTGTTAGAATGCCAACAGGGTAGGATTTGTACTGTAAAGCAAAACTGTAATTGTAGAGGTTTTACATGTTTTGAATAAAATTGTTATTTTTTTTGCTTTGTTTTTAAGATTTTATTCATTTATTTGATAGAGAGAGCACACAAGCAGGGGAGCAGCAGGCAGAGGGGAGCAGCAGGCAGAGATAGAAGCAGGCCCCCCACTGAGCAGGGAGCTTGATACGGGGCTCAAACCTGAGGGCTTTGGGCTCAAGACCTGAACCAAGGCAGACGCTTAACCAGCTGAAGCATCCAGGCACCCCAGCTCTTATGGTTTAATGTATACTCTTCTGATTTTTTGGTTTTGTTTTCAGTAGAAATTCAGACTAGCTTCAGTATTATCAAAAAGATAATCTTTAGCTTGATATCCAAAAATTTTAATGCTGTTTTGAAAAATTTCAGATATATAACAAAGCAACTTTTTTGGTTAAATTTAAGATATAAGGAAATCCAATTCTCTAAATGATATTTACATTATTACTCAATTTTTCCTTAAAAAAGAAAGATAAATTATCTGCACTTCTGGTGATATATATCCAGTGTACCCATTTGCAGGAAACTCATTAATAAAATTAGCTTTCTTTGAAATCTTGCCTTGTAATTCACATGCAAATTATGACTTGAATGAACCTAGAAAAAATTTAATGAAATTCATAGTAAGGACACTTTGTTGCATGTGATATCATCTGGCTTAAAGGAGAAAGGAATTTATTGACTCAAAAAACTGAAAATTTCAGGCATAGGTCTGACTTCAGGCAAAGCTGTATTTGAGGACTAAAATAAGGTCTTTAAGATTTGGTCTCTCTTTATCTCTCAGTCTTGTTCTTTCTTTTTTCTTTTCCTTTTTTTCTTTTGCATATGCTTCATTTCATGAAGGCCAAACAATAGACCTTTCTCTGCTCCCTCCCTCTTTCAGGGCAAAAATTTCTCATTCCTAAAATTACAAAGAAATATCCCCGGGATTGAGTTTGTTCCTAACTTGGGTTCTCTAAATTAAATCACTCTGTTCATCATGTGTGATACTCTGATGAGCAGTACCTGAGGCACAAGCAAGCCCAGACTCAATGGTGAGATCAACCCACCATCTCTATATGAATTGAGAATAAGGAGGGCAAGGTATCTCTAACTGCTGTTATGTGAATATGGGAGATTTGACACAGGAAAAAATATCAGTTACCCAATATAACTTCATATATTTTTCTATATGGAAGTCATACATACATATATATGTCCATATATAGTTGGACAGATTAGGAGAGATGAAAGTTTTGGGAAACATCCAAATTTTGACATCATTGAAGGCAGGAGACTATTTTCCTGATACCCTGCAAACCTACTATGGTAGAAGATGAAGAGGGTTATGTCTCTCAGATGACTGCTATTGACTAAGCTACTGAGAAATCATTGTGAAGGGTACCTTTTGATCAGATGGGGATTATGTGGAATCATGTCTAGGTGTTCCTTTTCATTGAACATGTTAATTTGAGTACCTTTTATGAGCAAAACAATCTTAGGAATTTAAAAAGTAGTCAATAGTGAAGCAGTAGGTTATCTTGGTATCCCCAAATTATGAGGTTTTTATCATTTATTGCTAATCTAGGGCAGCTTGTATGACCAATACAATGTTATATTGGAGGCACATAGGATTAGGAACATTTTTAGTATTTCATCTTATCTACCTTGGAATTGACCTAAGAAATCTAGAGAGCCTTAAGACCCACCAGGAGCTCTTTAGGAATAGAATGTATAGAACATATTTATAATTTTGTTTAGATATAGTCCTTACATTAGGCATTCGGTTGAGTAGTGTGAGAAGGGAGATATTTGCAAGTAATTATGGGACTATCTGTGAAGTAAGTTATCCCTTACAAATTTATTTTTGTAAGTTATTCTGGTAGTTATGTGTTGTTCTGCCTCTTCATTGATACGTCTGTTTGGATGGACCTAAGTGTTCTATGTGAGGATGGGAGAATAATCTCCTGGAGCTGTCATCAAAGCCATACTACCTGAGATCTTAGAGTCTCTTGAAATCTTGTGGGGGGTCCAGAATAAGCCTTATAAATCACCTGAGCCTAGGTTGAGTTTTCTCAAGTGAGTCTCACCGAAGATATTTTCCTGAGTCCATCTTGATCCAGATTTTTCCTTTTCTCAATTTCTCTTTTCTTTGAATTTCTAGTAAATAAGAAGGTGCAAGTTCTCTTTGGTCTGGAATTTAGAGTTCTTTAATTAGTATTTATCTTTGAGTAGTGATATGAAGGCCATTTGAAGTCTCCCTAATATGAGCAAGATGGTGCTGTGACACAATTGGTAGTTAGCAAGTCCCGCAATATTAGCGTTGTAAAGATAGGACTATTGGTGAGAATTTGTGAGAATTCTTACTTTTGCCCATACGAACTCAACACTGAAAAAAAAATTTCATTGTATCTGTTAGAAAAAAACATTGCACGATTCTGAACTGTATATTTTGAAAATAAAACATTGTATTTATAGTTTTTTCCCTTGCTGATAGCATGGATAAAATGTAATTTTTATATTAGGCATCTTGGTTATTCTGAAAAGGAATCATAATGAAATGTTTTTAAGATTGTTTGTTCCAAAAACAAATTTTAGAAAGAAGTCTGCCTCAGTAAGGCTTTTAATTTTACCCCTACCAAGAGGAAATTATGTTTCTTGAAAAGAAAATGAGCATTTTTCCTCACCAGATTGAAATGAGGAATATCAGTAAGGGCTTAAAATTTGAAAAAGAAAATAAAGTGTCAACTATAGATATGATAGGTCCTCCCCTCCATCTGGTGATAGTGTTAGTGTAAATAAGAAATTGTTGAGCTGGATAATTTAATTGAAAAGCAGATGATGCTGTCTTTCCTACTGACTAGGGTCTATTTCAAGTTCTCATTATCATAGACACAAAATGTATTGAAGAAAGTAAATAGGTCAATGAACCTCAAGTGCAATTAAGTTCTCATGTGTAGGGCAATAACTTTAGTCCATGTCTTCTGAACTTTTAAAATTACCCCAGTGAACAACAGCAACTTTTAATGAGACACAAGCAAGGAACACGGATTCTGTAATATGGGAAATCAGATAGCTATGGCCAAATCATTGCTCTGCTACACATAGGTTTACTCCATTTGCTCTTAATGAAGCATGGCCACTTTCTGTGTTCCTGCATTTAATTCTACTTTCTGTATGTGCTAGTTTCACCTTCCCAGGGATAAAGAGACGCATACATTCCAAAGAAATGAATCAATAAAAGTGAAGAAACATCTTTCTGGTCTAAGATTAAATAAGAGACAAGAGAGAAGAAAAGTCAGTAACATATATAGTTGAAAGATCTGTGAATTAGGAATCAGAAGTCTGGGTTAATTTAACTGTAGTTCTACCATTTAGGAGTTATGTGACTTTGGGTAAATTATTTAATTTCTCTTGTTCTTAATTACATTTTCTATAAAATTAAAGAGGTTGTTGAGATAATCCAACTTAATTTTACACAATGGTATCCAAATGAATTTTTTTAGTGACTGAATAATTTAAAAATCCACATTTAAAATAAATCAGGACCCTTTGTATTAAACTTGTCATTTGGGAGCCAAAATTACTTTTATTTTTGGTGCATAGTGATAAATAGACAATTTTGAATCCTGGAACAGGGAAGAGCTTGGATTTACTTAAAAGCAATCAAAGAAGAGCCTGAGATTTTAGGAACAGTGACATTGCACTCATTAATTGCTACCTGCCCCATTCTCCTGCTATCTCTAGCTTTCTTTCCTGGTGTTAACTCCCCAGTTTAAGTAATTGCAGACTTAGAACTGCACAAGTTTCATAAGTTTTACATTTTTATTTATTTATTCTTTTGTTTTGGACCTCATTTTCTTTGTACCTTGGGAAATTTCCTAGTACCAGGAATAGCTAGCAGTTTTTGAGAAGTATGCATTTGTTGTTGTTGTTTTTTAATTTGATCTTCATAAAAATCTTATAAGGCAGATATCATTACCATTATTATGTAACTTGTCCAAGGCCATGCAGTTAGTGAGAGGCAGAGTAAGGACTCAAACCCCAGTCTATCTGTTCCCAGAGCCCATCTTCTCTACAGTATAACACAGTGGCTTCCAAGGACAATAACAGCGAGTTATATCATGCTCACTATGTGTCAGGCCTAGTTTTTAGTGCTTTAGATATATCAAGACCCCTAATCCTTTGTAACAATTCTATGATGCATGTCCTATTAATATCCCCATGTGATAGATGAGAAGACAGGCACAGGGGAATTAGGTATTTTTCCCAAGATTGCAAAGATAGAAAGTACCAGAGCTGAAGTTTGAATCTCTGAGTGTGGCTCCACAGTCTGTGCTTTCTGCCATGACAGTACCTTCCTATCAAGCTACTACTCTTTCTGCAGAAGAACTTTAAGGATAATTCTGTTCTTAAATAAAAGTTATATTCCTGGAACATTTCCTGAATTAGTTATTTATTCTGACTTCCTTTAAAAAAATGAAGAATGGATTCTGTTAACACAAGACATAAAGTGAATGAAGTGGGGGAAAAAGAGGCCTGGGAGGGAGTATTGAAGAGAAGAGTTATGTATAGCAAGAGGGTTGCAAGTGGGTCCAGCTTATCTGGTAGTGATGGCACAATAAGAATAAAGTGAAGCTGTCTCTACTTGTTTGAATAGAGGTGAGTGTGTGTGTGTGTAAAACAATAGATGGAAAATTAGTAGAATGAGATATATTGATAAACAGTGGCTAATGTTTTGTGTGGGGACCAAACTGATTTTAGAGACCAGCAGATGCTGTCCTTGGTATGATAACTAATAGTGCTTGTCTGAGAGCTCTAACATGTTTCCATTTTCTTTGGCCTAGTTATTTCCAGTATGTGGTGCCAGCTTAAATTTGGGGGATTGTCCTCACTAACTTGAAGACATGATTTGGACCTGATTGGCTTCCCACCAGAGAGGTACTTGGGTCATCTCTAAGATATAGAGCATGCAGAACAGTATATTTTCACACTCTATCATTCACTAATCAAGAAAGTGAGCACAGTATAGTTTGGTGTTGTGATTCTCAAAATTTCCCTAAAGTATTGTTGCTGCAGGAGGTAGAGCAAATGAGAACTGTGAAACATCTCTATTGGAAGGATGTGTCTTATTACATCAAATATGGTCAACTTAGTGAGAAGGAGTTATGTGTGATATAGGACCTTGGGTAGTGTTCCATGATGTGGTAATGTGTATTTGACATTAGGAAAAATGTACTTTTACTGGGAGAAAAGGAAAAAGAACTTTTCCACGGTGAAAAACAATGTAACTTTACTGGGAGAAAAGAAAAAAGAAAGAAAGAAACTTTCCAAAATGGAAAACAATCTAGAGCCCATACCATAGTCATTTGGGTATACAGCTTATAGAGGCAGCAGACTTAGAGTAAACACCTACAGATAGGAACAGATATCTGATAGCAAGTCCAAGATGTGAGCTGTCTTTGAGAAAGTGCCAATGATCACAAGCATAGAATTATATTCCTGAATTGCAGGGAACTCCCATATACCATTTATTGTGACAGAGGCCTACAATGGCTTCAAATTCAGCAGGCAGTAAAAGAGCCTTCATGTTTCCATGTCTGAACTTTGGTTTATTCCAACACTCCACACATTTCTATGGGATGCTATATATCCTTCAAGAGTGGGGTAACTAAAAGTTTTAGATTCTAGAGTTAAGGATTTTAAATGGGCCCAAAGAGGGTTCTTGGAAGAGATGGAAGTTTAGGAGTGACTGTTATTGGCAAGAATATAGAGAATGAGAGCCCCCCCGCCACAAGTAACTTTTTTGTACATTAACTATGTATTTGGCCTAGTCATCCACTAGGAATCCGCTCCATTCCTTGGGATAGCTGTACTGCTATTGCTGGTTTAGGTGAAAGAATGCTAGATCCTGCTATGGCATGTTGATATGGCAAGGCTTCAGGATGGACTCTAGGTGGCAATGTTGTTGCTGATCATTAAACAGGACTTCCCAATTCCCCACTCCCTTTTCTAGATGTATGTAGTAGCATTACTTAAACAGCCCTCACTGTGTATCTGGTCTGGTAGTGTTATGTTTTATAATTTGTTTAAAGATTTATTTCTTTATTTTAAAGGGAGAGAGAGAGAGGAAAAGAGAGAGCACATGTGAGTGCACCAGTGGGCAGGAAAGAATCTCAAGCAGACTATCCATTAATCTGGTGCTGCCGACCAAACGCTTAGGGAAGATTGATACCAGCTTCAGTCTCTACTGGATTAGCCCTACTCTTTCCTTTCCTATTGTTTAGTGACTCTGTAAGTTAAAAAAAAAAAAAAAAAAACTTTATTATCTAGTTGTTAAGTAATTATAATGAAATCTGCTGCAAATACCCTCTTGGAATCATTGTGTCCCAGCATTATTTTCAATAAATATATCTGCATTAAAAAAATTTAGTTTTAGTTCATAGGACTATTTAGTTCGTAGGACTCAATGCAGGCTCGACTTGGAGCTTGATCTCAGGACCCATGAGATCATGATCTGCACTGAAACCACCAGTCTGCTGCTTAACTGACTGGGCCACCCAGGTGCCCCATTTTACAAATTTTAACTCATTTAACCAACAAGCACATGGGACTGGCATAATTTTACATCTCTATCTTTTAAAAATTAGGAAAATGAGGCACAAAGAACTTAAGGATTTTGCCCGAGTAGCAGAGCTGGAATATGAACTCAGGTCATCTAGCTCCAGAGTTGTTACTCTTTAATTTATATGGCTTTACTGCTTCTTGTGGATAATTTTAAGGCTATGGAAAAAAGACACCCAAGGGAAAACCTGATCCAAGTTTCATGCATCCACTGAACAGGGCCCTGTGCTTACATTTTGTTGGAGCAGGCAACTTTTCCATAGTGTTTATCTTGTTAGATGTTGCACCATACCTAATATCTTTCCCTTAGGTCTCCTTCATACACAGGAAGGATGTTTTCTACTTCCAGGTGGATCTCAGACTGATAGGTGCCTCCAAACATAAAAAAGCTACCCTGATGGGCTGCAAATAATGTTACGGATTAGACTCTGGTATAGTAGACCTGGCTGTTTGTCTCTCTCAAGCTTTTCCATCCATTTCTGTGATGTGAACATCACCAGCAGGTGATTCTAATTGGAGATATGGCTATATTTGTAATTCAAATAGCAGTGATTACACTTGCAACACAATCTTTGTAGAAATCAAGGAAAGTACTAAAGTTTATTGGCAACAGTGAACAGTTTGGAGATGAGCACTCTATTTGACAGCAAATGGGAGAAAATATCGAGTGGCTGTTATCTCATATACTAGTCCTCAATTTCTACTGATCTTTCCTTGATAGAGAGTCCATGATATGAAATTTTAACACTTCTCCTTTGTGTCTGAATTCTTTTGTGTGCCTGGCCTATGCATCACTCCTAGGTTCTATTCCTCCTGATACTCTTGCGTTAGAATCTTCACATGGGAAGGTGTTTTTAGATGCAGAAGAGTCCCATATTAGAATACATGTATAATTGATCTGGTGTCTGGTGCCTCTGTTCCTTCCAATAATATATAGCAATGTGCTTTTAAGCCTAAGGTCCTCTGACTGTGGGAGGGATGTAGCAGGTCTTCTTTCTGCATTTTGAGGGCACTGGTGCTCTGCAGAAAAGAAAAAAAAGTCTCTCTCATTTTGCCAAATGCATCAGCTATAGTATGGTAACTAATCAAAATTTCTTTCAATCCCCTAAACCTATTCCTCTACTGTAGTCTATCTTAGTGAAAAGCACCACCATCCAATCAGTTACATATGCCTGGACACTTATATCTTCCACCATAGCCACTCAATCTTACAGAGTTTGCCTTTTTATTATCTCATAAATCTAATCTTTCCTGTCCATCTCCTATGCCCTATTTAGTTCAGGTGTACCTTGTTTCTCATCTATTTAATATAGTAGCCTCCATTCTGAATTCTATTGCTGCTATTCTATTTTTATCTCTATTTCAAACATAATGATGTCAGTCTTCTTAAAATCTTAAATATTCCCCATAATATTCAGAGTAAAATTAAATTGTTATGGTGTGTTTCACAATAGCCTTATTTATTTATTATTTATTTATTTATTATTTTTATTTTTTATTGGAGTTCAATTTGCCAACATATAGCATAACACCCAGTGCTCATCCTGCCAAGTGCCCCCCACCCCAATAACCTTTAGAATCAGCTCCTACTTACCTGCCCTGTGTGTCCTTTTGTGCTTTCATGTGACAGATTGGTCCATCATTCCAGCCACTTGTAGTCTACTGAATTTGTTCTGTTTTGTGATTTTTACACAGGCTTTCTTTGTCCCTGCAATGAACTTTATTTACTGTCTTCACTTGTCTCACTCCTGATCATCCTTTGCAAACTCTGCCCTGGTGTCTTGTTTCTGGGAAATCTGACTTAATCTTCTGGTCTTAATATTTTGCCCTTATGCTTTATTCCCAAGGCACATTTTCAAACAAATATACCACTCATTATTGTGTTATATTATAACCATATTTTTTATTTGGCTGATACTTCATTTGGTGTCTTCCTCTCTATGTTGTGAACTTATTGAGAGGAAGATGATACATTCCCTGTGCTTGGCATAGTACCTGTTATATAGTAGATCTCTATAAATATTTATTGAAAGGAGGAGTAACAGAGCACAGATCCTGGTATACTGTCCACATGGCTTACAGGTGGTACAGAGATTAGTCTTCAGGTTGTGTTTAGTTTACCTGAGAGATTTGGAACTGAACCATCACTGCATCAAAGAGGAACTAATTGTGGTTCTTTGGTGTTTCAAAGATGGGTGATATAGTTTGCCTGAGGTTGCAACTCTTGGTAGAGGCCAAGATTTTCTGTCTAGGAATCTGTAGACATTGAGATGAATCAGTTTTGACTTATTCATCGGAGAAAATGTGTCTGGGCATGGTGGCTGAGACTATTACAGAATTCATCATCCAGGATGCCTTTGTTCTTATCTCACTCATTTTGGGATGCAGTAGATATGAGGTGTTGGAAACAATGCCAAGGATTATTCTTAAGATGATGAAGAATTCTCCATATCTGTCTCAAAGGGGATAGAGCAAAAATTGGAATGGACATGGAGCTCTATTTGGGACTAGATAGAAGCTTACTTGCCAAAATTCCCAAAGTCTCTTTGATTTGTTGGCTGCAGTTGTGCTAAAAACTTTGACATAGTCTCTGTATTAATTAGCATACAAAGTAAGTTGCTAGAAGATACTTCAAAATATGCAACAGTCCACAAATATGTGGCCAGTCCAGGGTAGGTATGGGCTCTGTTCTCTGAGGTCATTCATGGGCATTGATGCTTTTTGTCAAATTGCTATTTTATTCCCTTGGACCAGAGGTTGGAAAACTTGATTATACATTAGAAGTTATGTTGGGCTCCATTTCCAGAGTTTCTGATTCAGGTGGGTGGTGGGTCCTGAGAATTCGCATCTCTAGCAATTTTCCAGAGGATGCTGAAGCTGAAAAGCTGAAAGTGTTGGAACCATACTTTGAGAGCCACTGTCCTAGGGTGTGGTCCTTGTCCATTTGGCTGTGGCTGGCCTGATCATATGCTGCCCATGCTCCAATGCTATAGGAAGGGGCAAAGGAAGAGAGCATGAAGTGGAGTGCTGACAAATGCCCTGAGCTCAGTCAGCCTCCTGGGGAGTCTTCAGACCTTGAACTTGGCTTGTGCACTGACAGTAGTGGCCCAAAACATTGATTTTTCTCCACTCCATTGCTACTCTCCCTCTTTTTCTCTCTCTGCCTCAGAACTCCCCATCAGGTGGCCCATTTTCTTTACAGCTGATACTATAGCAACTGTGTTCTTATCCTGCTGATGCTGCTTCCAGTTTTGATAGTGGTTGACTGCTTAAGTAGGAATAAAATTCTTCCTCTTCTTCTTGTGGATAGCTGAACTCTGAAACCTATTGCTCCAACCTGAAGCATGACCTTCATAAACATGAAATTATTTTAACCTGTCAGGTTGCCTTGCACAGAGAGTGAGAGAACTGCATTATATCTAATAAAAGGATTTCTGATATGTAACAAAAGTGGTCTGTAATGTGAGTTTCACTGGCCTATGGGTAGAAGCTAATATATTTTCTTTCATTAAAATTCTCACCAGCAAAATCTACATATGTCAACAAAAAGCCAGTGAACTCGAAGGTTTTACTACCTGTGGGTATTGTTAAAATAACACCCCCCCCACTTTATTCTCACTTGCTAAGTTTTCATGACACTAAATTCTATTTCCATTGAAGTTCATGTAGCATCATTCCCTTTAAAAGAGATTGTCTGAGGATAATTAACTAATTTGTTTCTCTAAAGAAACATAGATCTAATCTAACCTATGTCTTCATAAGCCATGAAAGCCTGGTCTAACATCAACCACCTTCTTTGTGGTTGAAACACAATTTGAAGCTAAATAGCATTTTTCTGTAGAGGACAATGGCTAAGCTCAGCCTCTGAAGTCTCAGTGCCTGCTTTCAAATTTTGGTTCTTACTGAGTGTACTTGAAATTTTTATTTGAACCCCGAGTCTCAGTTTTCTCTCATAAAAATGGGGGTACTTCATGGGGTGATTGTGTTAAAGAAATTTTTTCTGACGTGTTAAAAATGGTAAGGAAGAATTTATGAAAGACTATGGCAATGGGGATTATGACTACAGCAATAGGGAAGAGAGATTGGATTCATGTCTGAATACAGCAAATGCAGCTGGTGACTTATAGTCAAAGAGCAGAGTAAGAGTATCAGTGGTTGGGAAATTACTAATAAGAGGCATTAAGTAGGATTCTTGCTAAATTGGCCTAACATGGTTCTTTATAGGAGTAGGCCAAGGAATTATACATCAAAGGTGAGAGATCAGATATCAAGGGTGACCAGATATCAGAGTTGGGAGATTCTTGCCAAACTAATTTAGCAGGATTCTTTAGAACAGGACAGAGGCCAATGTCAAAGCATAGGCAAGAAGATTTAGAGAAGCCTGATTAAAATTCAGTCAAGGAGGGATGCCTGGGTGGCTCAGCAGTTGAGTGTCTGCCTTTGGCTCAGGGCATGGCTCAGGGCATGATCCTGGGGTACCAGGGTCAGTCCCAAATCAGGCATCCTGCATGGAGCCTACTTCTCCCTCTGCCTGTGTTTCTGCCTCTCTCTCTCTCTCTGTGTCTTTCATTAGAAAAAATAAATAAAAAAAAAAAACTTTAAAAGAATAAATAAAATTCAGTCAAGAAGATAGTCTTTGTCAGTTGTTGCCAAGACCAGTGTCAAGGACATTTTCCCCTATCTTTTCTTCTAGGAATTTTACAGTTTCAAGTCTTATATTGAAGTCTTTAATCCATTTTGAGTTAATTGTTGTGAATGGTGTGAGATAAGGATTTGATTTCACTCTTTGACCTACTGTTGTTTAAATCTGCATTTTTGAATTTTCTAATTTTCTTTCTATTGTTTCTGGTTTCATAACCTTATGATCTGAAAAGACACTTGATATGATTTTAGTCTTCTTCAATTTACCAAGACATATTTCATGACCTAACATATGATGTATCCTAGAGAGTGCTCCATGTGACTTGAGAAGAATGTGTAGTGTATTGTGCTGCTGTTGAATGGAATGTTCTGTATCTGCTAGGTTCATTTGCTCTCAAGCTACTTCAAGCCTAGTGTTTCCTTATTGGTTTTCTGTCTTGATGATGTAGCCATTGTTGAAAGTGGGATATTGAAGTTCCCCACTATTATTGTATTGCCTTTTCCTCTTTTCAGATTTGTTAGTATTTGTGTAATATATTTAGGCACCTTGATTTTAGGTTCATATATATTTATAATTGTTATATTCTTTTAATGAATTGACTACTTTATCATTATATAATGACTTTCTTTGTCTCAGAGTTTTTGACTTAAAAATCTATTTTGTCTGATATAAATATAGCTACCTCTCTCTTTTGCTTTCTGTTGCCATGGAATATCTTTCTCATCCTTCCCTTTAGCTTATCAGTGTTCATCAAGTGAAATGACTCTCTTACAGTTAGCATATAGTAGGATCTTGTTTGTTTTGAATCCGTTCAATAAGCACTCTTTGCCTTTTGATTTGAGAATTTAATCTATTTACATTTAAAGTAATTATTGATAGGCAGGGTCTTACTGATGTCATCTCATTGTTTTCTGGTGTTTTTAGTTTCCTTGTTCCCTTCATTCTTGCTATCTTCATTTGTGAATTTATGATTTTCTGTAGTGGTATGCTTTGATTCTTTTTCTCTTTTATGTATCTACTGTTTTGATTTTTGGTTACTGTAAGGCTTACATAAAGCATTATAAGCTAATAACAACTTAATGTAGATTGCATATAAAAGCTCTACTCCTACTACTACACGTTTTATGTTTTGATGTCACAAGTTACACCTTTTTATATTGTTATATTATTAAATTATTGTAGCTATAGTTATTTTTAATTTTTGGTCCTTTAACATTTATACTACCAATAAGTGATTAGCACACCACCATATCACACATTTGAGCATTCTGAATTTGACTATATGCTTATCTTCATCAGTGTGTCATATATTGTCACATATTTTTATGTTACTAATTAGTATCCTTTTATTTTAGCTTGAAGAACTCTTTCCAGCATTTCTTATAAGGCAGGTCCAGTGGTGACTAACTCAACAGCTTTTGTTTGGTGAAGTCTTTATCTCCACTTCATTAATGAAAGACAACTTTGCTAGGTAAGCTATTCTTAGTCGGCAGGTTGTGTTTTGTTTTGCTTTCCTTTTCTTTTAGTGCTGTCAATATATTTTCCCACTCTATCCTGGCTTGCAAAGTTTCTGTTGAGAAATCTATCTTTGAACAGAATTTTGAAATTCTATCTTTGTGATTTTAGATAGTTTTATTATAATATGTCTTACAGAAATTCTCTAAGTTGAGTTTGTTCTGTGATCTATGAGCTTCATGAATTTGGATATCCAAATTCTTGTGTCCAAGATTGCGAATCGGAAAAACCACCAAGCAGCCGACACTCATGCAAGCACACAAGGGTTTATTTACAAGCTCGAGCTTGGGTCCAAGTATACCCGACACAGTGGAGCAGGGACTTGGACCCCGAAGTGGGTTACAGCTGGGTTTTTTATAGGCTGGTCTAGAGGATTTTCAGGAGGGGTGGAGGAATTTCTCAAGTTCTGTTTACATTCTGATGTGGGGCTTTCAATGGTATTGAGCTCTGCTCTCATTCTAATATGGGACTTTCTACCACAGGCGTGGGCTCTGTTGTCTTTCTGATATGGGATTCTCTGCTGAGGGCAATTCTCAGCTCTGTTGTCTTTCTGAGGACATTGAGGACACTCTGCAGTTTTTCCGGTAAAGTTCAGCTCTTATTCACAGGGGCCTAAGATGGCTGTACTTGTGCTAATGCTAAACTTTAGGCGGGATGGCCTTAATTTTTCTTGGCCTCCACACAAATCTCCAGAATTGGAAAGTTCTCAGCCATTATTTCTTTAAATAAGCTTTCTGCCCCTTTCTCCCTCTCTCCTCCTTCTCAGGCTCCAAGAATTCATATACTATTTCTATTAATAGTATCCAAGAGCACATAGATTTTCTTCACTCTTTTAAAGTCATATATATATATATATATATATATCTCAACATATAGTATAACACCCAGTGCTCATCCCATCAAGTGCCCTCCTCAGTGCCTGTCACCCAGTCACCCCATCCCCCCACCTGCCTCCCCTTCCACTACCCCTTGTTCATTTCCCAGAGTTAGGTGTCTCTCATGTTTTGTCACCCTCACTGATATTTCCCACTCATTTTCCCTCCTTTCCCCTATAACCCCTTTCACTATTTCTTATATTCTCCATATGAGTGAAACCATTTAATGATTGTCCTTCCTCACATAGACTTTCTTCACTATTTTGAAGTTCTTTTTAGTTTGTTCTCTTCTGACTGGATAATTTCAAATGAACTGTTTTCTACCTCACAGATTCTTTCTTTTCTGCTTAATTGAAGTCTATCATTGATACTTTTAGTTGTTCATTTTTACATTGTATTCTTCAGCTCCAGTATTTTTTTCTTTTTTAATTATTTTTATCTCTCTGTTAAATTTCTCCTTTAATTCATGGAATTTAAAAATGTAGTTTATTTGTTTTCTGTGTTTTCTTGTAGCTCACTAACCTTCCTTAAAACAACTGTTTTGAATTCTTTATCTGGAAAATCACAGATCTCCATTTATTTGAGGTTGATTCCTAGAAAATTATTATGTTCCTTTGGTGGTATCATGTTTCTTTGATTTTTCATGTTGTTTGAAATCTTGTATTGCTTTCTTCGTATTTGAAGGAGTCAAATCCTTCAATCTTTATTTACCTCTTCAATGTGTCTAATAATGGTGTGCTGGAACTTCTCCACTTGACTATTGGACTTTCACAAAGGCATTCCTATCTATAGGTAATTGTCAAAATCAGTGTTCTTTATAGAGAAGATTACATAAAACTCCTATTTTGCCATTTTGATGACATCACTTTTTAATTTGCCTTCTTTTGATATCACATTTCTTGTGCCTTTAGCTCTTATTGAAGAAATCTGGGAAATATGCCTCTTTGAAATGTCAGTACTTAATAACAAGAATTTCCTAACTTTCAGAAAGTAAATTTTAGTAACAGCATTATCTCATTCCATTAATGACAATTGTTCATTCTTTCTTTTTTATACCTGTTTTGATGTATTCTTAGCTTTATCTCTGCTTTGAGTGCTGCCCTTAGATGGCATGGGTCTCTTGCTGCTGCCTGCCCTCAGCTCAATGTCCTCATTCTGTACTTGCTGTTGTCCTCTGCTGTATGGCACTTGCATCCCAATCCATCTTCACCTAGATTCTTTGGCTATCAACAGGAAGGTATATATAGATATATGTTCTATTCTACAACCAAGTAAGATTATCTTTAATATTTTATTAAGGTATAATATAGATATAGAAAACAGCACATATCATAAGTATACAGCTCATCGAATTTTCACAAACTCAAGATATCCATTCAAACAGCATCCAACTCAAGAAACAGATTTTTACCAGTACCCCAGAAAACTTTCTCATGTTAGTTAATTATTGCTATCATCATTGACTGCACCAAAGGAAACCACATCCTGACTTCTGATAGCACTGTAGTTTTACTAACAGCATTTTACTTTTGTTCCGTTTTTGTACTTTATATAAGTTTAATTACATATGTATATTTCATAGATATGATATATATTACATATCATAAATTATATATGATATATGTATATTATATATCTTTATATATGATATACATATATACACACGAGTGTGCTTCTTTTGGTTACCATGTTCTGAGATTTATCTATATTGTTGAAGTGCAGAGTGTTTATTTTCATTGCTCTATGTACTCCTTTGTGTGACTGTAATATTTTATTAAGGTGTCACAAGAACATTTGACATCACTATTTTGAATAATGCTGCTAATTCTTTTTTTAATTTAAACTTTTGCTATTAAATTTGGGAAGTATATTTGGGAAGTGACAGAGTTAGTATTTTAGTTGTCTTATTGGTAACCTTAAGGGACAAAACATTATGCACTGTTCTACCTTTAAAGTATAATCAGCCTACTTTTAGTATTTCAATACTGAGGAAAATGATTTAAACATATCCTGTGTGAGATTTCCTCCCTTTCACTATTATTGAGAGTGTCTGGCAGTGTTCATCAGGAGATGCTTCTTGACACGAAATCAATAATTTGTTATAAGATGTTATCAAGTACAGGGAGTAGACATTAGTTTCAGAAAGGAGAGCTTTAACTGGTTGCACTGATGTCTTGACAAATTTCATTTGAGATAATATAAGAGGGGCATATGGAGAATATTTGAACATTCAAAATCTGTTTTCTAAAAACATGTAAAAATTTACTGTTTAATTAATCTCCATTTCAAGCTCTTCCCAGGGGCTCTGCCAAGGGTACTGTGATAATTCACACATAAAGAGTGCACACATTATGATTTTTGTGAAGAAGATTCTACATTATTTAGTCATGTTAGCAGTCATGCATGTCTGTGTGCTAAACACTGGTTATCAGTGTTAATGGACAACATGCTTGAACAATGCTCTCCTACTTGAGCTAATGAACTAAATAGTTTATTTCATGCTCCATTTCCACAAATAAATGGCGGTAATACATAATGTGATAATTCCAGATCTCTTTCCAGTGCATTTTCTTGTCTTTAATGAACACAAAAACTTTTGAAAATCAAATTTAGTCAGGCATTGCATTGTGATTTTATATGTTAGATAGATTATAAAATGTTGCTGAAATCAAAATGTTTACACTGAAAGGAAAAGAGTTGCTAAAATTAAGCAAGAACTTGAAAGGACACAATGAAGAGCTTTAAAATAAACTTATAATAAACTTTTATTTTCATTTCAATTATATTCTTGGGAAAACTAGTTATTCTACGTATTTATGTAAGCTTGTAAATATTACTCTTAATCATTTTGATGTGTTTCTGTATAGTAGAATTCTGATTTAGCTTCATATACCTCTCACTACTTCACTTGTGGTTTTGTTTATCTTTCATAGGTTCTTGTATAATCTTTATGTTGAACAAGAACAATCTGTGGAAGTGAATCACCAGGCCACCTTATTTTTGACTCCTCTTGACTTGATTGTCCTTTATTTATTTATTTATTTATTTTGATTGTCCTTTAAATCTAAACTATGGAGTTCATTCTTCCCCTGCTCCTGCTCCTTGGGCAGATATTTTGACTTCTCTGGTCTCTCTCGGCTAATAAAAATGTTTCAACACTCACTAAATGCCACAATTTAACAATCAAGCTTGTCTATTCTTCCTAATAATCAAATACTCAAACTTGCTTTAAGATTGATGTTTCTTTAATTAGCATTTCTACTCCTTCCTCATTTTACTAATACTATCTATGGCCCTTGAGGGAGGGTGGAAGTAGGAGAAGAGTAAGTGGATTCTTTTTTGATTGATATTGTCTTCCTGGTCTGGTTCTCTTTTGGGTTCAACAGATGTTTAAAAGTGAGTCTATTTTAGGGTACTAGGGATATCTCACTAAGACAAATCTCTTTAAAGAGAATAAGCATGTAATTCTTACCTGATCATTTGCTTCTTTTTCAGCCCCAAGTAATATAGCAGTATTTTTAGATTCTTTCTGCTATGATCTATTTTACCCTCCAAGTAAAGCAGCTCTTTTCCCCTTGTTCTTGAAGTGCAAATCATTAGCAACTCAGGATTTACTTCCTTGTTCTACCATTGGGAACAGCTAGCCAGAGGAAATAATGCTTTAGATTGCACAGGTGTGAGTAGGCATCAGACCACTGGGTCTTCAATTACAGAAGCCATGTATTTAGTCCTCTGAGTTAACTCACTGAAATCCCTTTCCCTGAGGTGGAAGTGCATTTCCTCCTTGCAGTGAGTGAAATTCACCACACAGTTCCAGGTCTCTTTAAAGAAATACTTTCTTCCCTATCCTTCAACTCCAGATCCTTTTATACCCTCAATTTGAGTGAGGGGTTTGAGGGCTGTGAAATTTTGCAAGGCGTACGTATGTTCTATCACCTCCTTTAGGATGTGTTATGTATGGTATCTTGTTGACTCAGCCCAAGTTCTTTTTTCACATCCTGTTGCATTTACTTTTATACATCTTTGATAAAGCAGAGAAGGCACTAAAAATAAAGAAGGAAACAACTAACATATTCCATGATATAGATTTCATTGAAAGTTGATTGTTTTTCATCTCTAAAGGAGTAAGACTTCTGCTTTACCATGACAGAGTATCAGCGAGCACATTTACCTTCTCAATATAACAACAACAAAAAAAAGATGGAATCCATAAAACAAGTGTTTTCAGACATTGAACAGTAAACGACATAGGACAATGATTCCTGAGAGAAGGGAAACATACCAGGTGAGCTCTGTAATTGTCTCTGTATACTGCCTAGAGAGGTGTCCAGATAGCAGCAAAGAGCAAAGAATTCATCATGACCACATAAAAATGATAAGAAACATTAAAAGAATCCTTCAGGTGGAAGGACAATGATACCAGATGGAAATATGGATCTGAGGAGAGGAATGAACACCAAAAAGTGTCACCAAAAGCAGAACTGAAAGTCATTTCTAAAGTCTCCACTTAAGCCCAGTGCACAGGCTTATACTAACAACTAACAAAAAAGGAAAGAACTATATTAATAGTCCTTTAGGAAAACTGATAGGTTGTATAGTGACAAAGTGGTCATGATTTTCAAACCAAAATTAATCTCCATAAAGTCTTTTGTACTACTATCCATGCCTATCTGGAAGGACAAGATCAAGATTAATGGAGTCTTTGAATTGAGGAAGTTTGCTTCACTGAAATATTCATTACTTTTCAGCTCTGTGTCCTAAGTTTAAGAAGAAAACAGCACAGCAAAAATATTCTTTTTGTATACTTTGAGTACATTGCTCTAACATAGTGAATATTGCAAAAGCACTTTAAACATTTCACGATACCCAGTTTTAGGCAAATTATCTTTATATGTGGGTGGGCCTTGATTTGAGTCTATTAGTTTGTCTGGAAGGCAGATTGCAGAGACGAAGTTAGTCTTCTTTGTCTGGAAGCCAGTATTGTATAGAGGGAGAAGGACAGGTGGATTTTATAGCTGCTCAATGTGGATAGGGCTTCTGGTACTTCCCAGAAACATCTGTACTCTTCCATAATACAACAAAGCAAGTAACTTCATCTTTAAAACACTAAAATTTTAGATGATCGTGTAATTCAAGAAAATTTTCTTTCTGGTATATTTTATATTTGTTGAAGAAAAAGGTAAATTTTCATATTTTACATGCATTCATGATTATTGTTTTTTTAGTATCCATATTTTTAAGTTGTATGAAGTTTAATCATAACATTTTATAAGTTTTCTGGGCAGTAGAAAAAGGCTCAGGGATCAGGAAAATACTTCATGAAAGGCAATTTCAAGAGTATTGCCTCACATATATTGGAAATTATCCTAAATATAGTTCATGTTAGACTTTCAGAGCATCATTGATAATTTCCCACTAATACTGTTTTGGAAAACTAGGAATTTCAAATGTAGAATATTTCCAAACAAAGCAATAGACATTAGAAAGTAGATTTTGAAAACTTCTTTGGAAAGCCAAGGCCTTGTGAATGATGTCAGATCTGATTTTACAATGAGACCGCAGGTAGCAGCAGCATTAGTTCATCAAGCTGGTGTGATACCCAGATGCGCAGTATTTAGAGACAGCCCTTTCTTTTTAAAGCATTGGAATAACACATGGAGTAAGATAACTAGCATGTTGAAATACAAATTAAATACACTCAAAGGCATTGGCAGATTGATTTTTAGACATCTCTATGATATTAATGATACGGTATTAAGTAAAAGTATTTTCTAATGTGCACTGTGAAATTTTCTCCTATTCATTATAATTTTATATGAAATGTTGAAATCATTGTTCAACTTTCTTCATTAGTGTAACTCTTATGTGATTACAAGATGATTCTTCTTCAGATAAATGTCTTATTTTAGCCATTTTTCACTCTGGGGGTAAAATTGATATATGCTTAAATGGTTATACATTATATAATCTTTGACCATCTTTATTATATTGAGTAGGTTAAGCATACACTAGTCAGAAAAGCAACAGGGTGCTGGGACATTGGTTTTTATGTTTTCTTGAAAATAGTTTTGATGTGGAAATGTTGGGGTTCAGAGCCAATGGCCAAGAAAGAATTCTTAAGACAAAAAGGTGATTTTATTATAGCACAGGGACAGGATCTGTGGACAGAAAGGGCTGCCCTGGGATTGTGGAGAGCAGCTGATTTTATACTTTCAGTTTAGGGAGGTAAAGACAAGGGAAGTTTCCAAAAGGATTTTCATATGTTAAATAACACTCATAGGATCCTGAATGTCTGGCTATCTTCAATCTAAGGGTGTTTTTCCCTGTAGCAAGGCATTAACATTAAGACATTTGGGAGTTCCTGGAGGAATGTCATACTCTGCCTGCCTCATGTATTTTTCAATCTGCTACAGGTTATAAAGAAATTTAATTTTATCTACATTTCCTTTTGCTTTTGTTCTCCACAGGAGTTTCATACATTCCTCTCTATTTCCCCATCTATAAAACAAAAAATATATATTTAGTATATGTACTCTTTATAGAATGGGAATTTGTTTACTTGTCTGAATAATAGAACAGGAAATGATATACATGTGTCTCCCTTTTTATACAAAATTCATTATTGATATTTTGATTAATTTCAAATAAGTCATTCTTGTTGGGTGTCCTGATCTTTGGAGTCAGCTTACCACACCCTGATGAGAAGGGATGGTTGGAGAATCATGACCTCACCAGCTTCCCTACTATACTAGTAATCACTAATTCAGTAAACAATGAAAAAGCCATTTCTAATTATTAGTAAATGTTTGTGTAATAGACAAATATCCACAAGGCAAAACAATGAATTAAGAAAAAAATATGAATAGGTTATGTTAGCAATAGGACTATTTTTTAAAATTTGCAATTCTATTTAGGGGAAAACTGTGGACTTCTTTACATACCATAGGATTGGATTGGTTCTTTGGTTTTTGTGCTCATAAATTTACATCTCACTGACTTTGCTTGTCCATTTTCCAAAAAGGTATTCTTTATGTTGGTTACCATAGAAACCAGAAGTGCTCCATGTATATGTAATTCTTTGCACATATTCCCTTCCCTTTCTTGCGTTTGAAGTCAGATAAATTGCCTTATGTGCCATTTATGTAGAATAACCTTTGTTTGCTTAAGTCTTCTGTGAAACAAAGCATTATAACTTAAAACATGTTACTTTATATTAATCTAAATCACAATGTTGATTTGTGAGTTGTGTTGAAAAATGACAGAAGAAAACAGAAATATTTTCTAAATAAAATAGCACACCACTTGAGGGTTGAAATTGAGTAGGAAAATCAAGACATCAGTAGAGCCCTTTAGAGGAGCTCTAAATGTTATGTCGCTAAACCAAGAAGAAAAGTTTTAAAATAATTTCTGTATTCAAAGAATGGCTGTTTTGGCAAACATTATAATCAGTTACATAGAAAGCAGTTACTGAGTAACTATTGGGGTCCAGCTTTGTCCTTGGATCAAAGGACTATAGACACCTTGAGGATGGAGGCACTGTTTTCAAGGTGTTTTCAAATTAGTTTGAATGCAGGGACTATGTAGAATAGAGGCTATGGAAGTTAAATTCTTCTAAGTCATACCACTTGAGGTTATGCAGCATATATGTGCAATTTACACAATGAGTACACACTGATGAGACACTTTCGTCTCTTCTCTTAGTCAAAAGCCTCCTGTAAAGATGTCCTCTCCACCAGTTTCTTTTCCTATGCCAGTTTTGATTTTGGATTATTTGCCTTTCCTATACAGTCCCCCCCAATAATATTTAAGAGAGGGTAGCATATAGAGCTAAAAAAGAATGTTGTACCAGTTTCTAGGAAACCAGAATTTAGCCTAATTCCACTAACTTAGTCTTTGGCACTAATTAGCTGTGAAACTGTGTGCCCTTGAGCAAGTCACTTTACTTCTCTCTATTCCTTGGTTTAAATCAGTAAAGTAAGAGAGTATAGGAAGGTTCTTTAGATTCTGTGTCATCATACGAAATGAATTCTGATTCATTTATCTTAAAAAGATATTTTCAGCTTTTTAACATAAATTCTAAGCAGTCTGTTAGAATTCCCCAGAAGCCTCCAAAGTCATGCGAGGAATTTCAGCTGAGTAGGAAGGCAGTGAACAAGCTGTCTTGGCCTGAGTCACCTTGTGGCTTCAGCGTGTTGACAGGTGTGAAGAATGCCCACATTTTGGGGGCCATTTTCCAATATGACAATCTCTATGAAGCAGCCTCATGATTGGGCCATCAGGAATCCACACCATCTGCTGAGTTAATTTGTATGGTTAAATATTTGGGAGTTATTGTACTACTACTAGGTTTGCTCATGTCTTCACTCTCATTGTGAATGTCTGTTGCCTGCCACTTTCATAGTTTTATTATGAGCAATAAATGAGTGGATGTAAGAGTATTTTGTAAACTGTAAAGTGTTATAGAAATATTTATTATTGCTTATAATAAGTGTTTTATGCCGCCTTGTGTGTTCCGATGAGAGACGAAATGATTACTGAGAGTCCAATACTTTGGAACAAAGAGACACCCAAAGGGGCTGCATGGCAGGCACTGCCTGCGAGTGCAGGCTCGCAGGTGAAGCACCTGAGTCCAGTGGACTCTTGATTTTATTATCATAGATGTAAAGAATGCGGAAGCAAGGAAGGAAAACAACTCAAGAAACCAATCCCCTGAGTCAGCAGCCAGGGACTGCAAACGTGACCAACTTCCCGGGTTCCAGAGGAGCATTAACTAGGGGACTGCGGGGGTTGGGAGAACCGACCTCGGGCCTGGCTATCTTATCTACCGTCATTGTTGTTTTCAGGTCGTGCTGTTTTCAGCACGGACTGCGTGGCAGGAATCATCAGCTCTTGTCATACACATAGAGCTGATGCCATTTATGCCTATTCCTGTTCTTGTTGTTTCTTTTACTCGCCGAGGTCCTGTTCTCCGACACTTTTAGGGTTCTAACCACCACAAAACTATGATCATTATAATCAGTGTTTTCACTTTCGGTAAAGGTGAAGTGGTAAGTGGTAAATACCTTTTTCCCACCTCTGTGTCCTCTTTGCCTAAATTGCTTCCATTACCATCCGCAGTGCAGAATCCTTAGCCTCCTTTCTGAATGTGGCTTTCAGATTGCTAATCTCACTTCAACAGAGCTCCTCTTGAAGATTTAGCATCCTTCCTAGGTCTCTCAAGTCTGCTTGTTTTCTCTTCCTTATTCCTTGTATACCACTCATCTGGAGATGAGGATATGTCTTCTTTGTTTCTCATGGCTGCTTCCATACCTTCTCTCTCTCTCTCTCTCTCTCTCTCTCTCATTTTATCTTAAACCCCTTCACCTGCAACCTAGGGTTTTTGTTGCTTTTGCCATTAACTGCACCACTCTTTAGTAATATGACAGTATATTCTAAGCCCGTTATAGATACCACTTATTTAATCTTTACAGCAATCCTATGAGGTCAGTATTTTTATTGTCTTCATTATCTCCTTTGACACCTGACACAACTGAGATATAGACACTTTGAGTAACTTGCCTATGATTGTAGAGTTGTAAGATGCAGAACTAGCATTCAAACCCTAGCAGTATGGCTTCCCTCCTCCTTCCCTCATGCTTTATCTGTACTGTCTCTATCTATAGTGCTTCTGGCCCCATTTCTCTCCATTCCTTTACTGTGATTTATTTTTCTTCAAAACACTTAATACCACCTAAATATTATACATTTATTTGTCTGTTTGCTTATTACCTGTTTCCCCTGCCAAAATGTCATCATCTCCATGAAAGAGATTTTGTTTATTTGTTCAGTGCTTATAAGTGTATGAAATATAGTAGAAATTTAAAAAATATTTGGCGAACGAAGGAATGAGCATCACATTAGGTGTTTATTTAGCAACTGTCTCTCTGCTGGAGCTGGGACACTGCAAACAACCTTTCTGCTTTGCAGGCTGGCTGGATCTCTGTTAGGATCTGCCAAATAGGGGCAGGAGGGGGAATCTGCAAGGCTAGAGTAGGAGACTGACTCCTCCCTGTCTGCTGCCTGCTCCTGTCAGCATCTTCCCAGCAAAGCTGTTTGACTTCAGCAACAGCAGTTTCTTCCTGTAGCTGCAGGGGATCCAGATTGCAGTTTTTCTAATGTCTGTAGAACCAGCCCATCATGACTACTCAGAGATAACAGCACCAGTGCCCCCTTCTCAGAAATCATGAGTTTCAGGCCCTTGGGTCCCTTCTCCAGGCATCTAAGTTTTAGTCATTATTATCTCTTCCCTTTGTTCCCTAGCTGTTGAGAGTTGTAAACTGCTCCTTGTAATTACTATTTCCATGATTCATAGGTATTCTCTTTTTGTGTTTTTAATTTTCTAATACAGAGCTAACACTTCTTTATATTAATTTTTCTGCTCTAATCATTGGTGTAGTTTCTGTCTTCTGTCTTCTGTCTTCTGTCTCCTAACCAATACAGAATTGGTATGAGGAATCATCTCAGGAAAAAAAGATCTCAAAGATGGGAGCTGATGACTGACTTGGTTGTACTTGAGCCTAAATAAAGTGATGAGTTCTGTATAAATGTATAGTGGGAGGTTAGTAATCCATGGTATGGAATGTTATCAGGACTAATAAAAATTTCTGCTGTTATTGATTAAAGTACCTGATAGTCAAGTGCATTGGTAGTTATGACTAGTATGGCAGTAATGTGACTATAAGCAGTGTAGCACGAGGTGGCTTCCTTTGAATACACAAGAGTATTCATGGAAGAAATTCAAACTCAGATCTTTAAGCTCTCAGCCAAAGTCATTATCAGAGAATCAGAGAACTTTTTAGAAGAACATTTTATTTCTTAGAGCTCCTAAAAATAAACTACAAAATTTAATTGTACAGGTTGCAGAATTAAAACATAAGTTGCAATCTTGCCAAGTCTCTTATAAGGAAGAGAATTGATTGGGAAGAAATTAAAACTCGAGACTGGAGTAGGAGCATCTGAATGCATTCGTGTTGAATGTGAATATTAGTCAATGGATAGTTTCATGAAAACCAACAGGAAACAGGAGGAAAAGAACCATACTTTAAATGGCTAATAATAAAAGTACAGAAAAGTATGTTCTTTAGTAGAGAGATCTCTATGGGTCAATCCAAATGTCAAATTGTTTCTGCCCAAAGAGTCACTGGAAATGGGAATGTTTGAGTCTATCAATACTGAAAAATGGGCTGTACTGGTAGGAACCATACTGAAAGCTCTGTTGTCATTCATGGAGTCCGATGTCCATAGTGGCCAATCTGCTTGTCATCAGCATCTGTCAGAATGCTTCCCTGCTTCATTGCTCACAACTACAAGTATAAAAACCCTAGTCTTGCTCCTGATTTTAGTTACTTTCCTACTGTTTTATACCATCCTCTCATTCATTCTAAGTTAGAAGGGTGACAGTCTATAGTAGCTGCTTCATGTGTTGATACATAATAAGACCCTAGTGATTAAATTTTCTTTTGGAATAAATACTGGGTGTGGATTTGAAATGTTGAGTTTATGGTAATATCAGTGCATGAGAGTAAATCATGGTGTAGAATTAAGTGGATAAACTTTGGAATTAGAATTGTTTTGAAGCTTGGCTCAGGCACCCATTAGCTAGGCAAAATTTGGGCAAGTTACCTAAACTCTCTAAGATTCAGTTCCTTAATCAGTTAAATATCACAATAATAACTAATTGATAGAATTTTATAAGGGTTAAATGAAATAATGGAACATTCAATATATTAGTTTCCTATTGCTGCTACAACAAGGTGACCATAAACATGTGGCTTAAAACAACACAAATTTATTCTCTTATAGTTCTGAAGGTTAGAAGTCTGAAATGGGGGCACCCAGGTGGCTCAGTTGGTTAAGTGCCTGCCTTCAAGTCAGGTCATGATCCTAGGGTCCTGGGATGGAGTCCAGAGTCGGGCTCCCTGTTCAGCCAGGAGCCTGCTTCTCCCTCTCCCACTCCCCCTACTTATGCGTGTGCTTTCTCTGTCAAATAAATAAATAAAATCTTTTTTTTTTTTTTTAAAGAAGAAATATGAAATGGGTCTCAGTAGCTAAAACCAAGGTTTCAACAGGGCTGTGCGGCTAGTAGATGCTCCAGGGGAGAACCCATTTGTTCACCTTTTCTAGCTTCTAGAAGCTACCTACATTCCTTGGCTTATAGATCGTTCTTCTACCTTCAAAGGCAGCAGCATGGCATCTTCAAATCTCCCAATCTTTGCACTTCCTTTTTCACTCATAAGAACGCTTGTAGTTAGTTATATTTGGACTACTTGGATAATCTAGGATAATCTCTCCATCCCCAAATCATTGATGAACAACTTTAATTTCATCTGCAGTTTTAATTCTCTTTTGCCATGTAACCTAACATATTCACAGGTTCTGGATACTTGGGAGGTCTTTGGGAGATCATTATTCTGCTGATCACACTTAACCTTAAATAAATAGTGCATGTGAAGTGCCTGACACATGGTATGGCATTAATAGAGATATTTTTTAGTACCATAGAAAGTTCTACAAATACTTCTTTAGATAATTAAGAAAAAAAGGAATACAAATAGTCTGGGGGAATTTAAGCAAATAATGACTAGTGTATGGATGAATTCATGCCTTGTTGAAAAAAGAGAGCATTGGTCCACCTACTGATATTCACTGTAGCCCATTTTGTCTTCTCTCCTTCTCCAAGCATCATCTACATTATCTCACGAGAGAGCCCCATATCCTTTGAAATTTTCTTTTTGTCAATTATCAAATATGTTGGCACTCTTTAAAGTTCCACCAGGTGTTCTGATATCACTGATATTTACCTGGTTGAATAGTCAAACATTTATTTCATGACCGACCATTCAGAAAAATTGGCAGTATTGTTAATTATGCAACTCAATATTGTTGAGGATATCTGTCTAATCTGAGAAATTGCTCTCTGACAAAAACATAATGGGCCTGGCGATTATTTTTTCTCTAGGATCTATTATTTTTTATTTTTACATGTTAGAAAGTTATATTTTGGTTTAATATTTTTAATGATATGTATAAACAGATTATTAGAACCATCAGTGTATTTTTGGATTTTTTAAAAAAGATTTATTTATTTGAGAGAGAAAGAGAAAGAAAGGGAGCAGGGGAAGGGGCAGAGAGATAGAGAAAGTCTTAAGCAGGCTTCTGCTGAATGCAAAGCCAGATGCAGTGGTCAATCTCAGGACCCTCAGATCAAGACCTGAGCAGAAAGCAAGAGTCGCATGCTTGAGTGACTACACCACCGAGGTACGCTTTTTAAAATAAAATTTTAAAAATTTATTTATTTAAGATTTTATTTATTTATTCATAAGAGACAGAGAGAGAGAGAGAGAGAGAGAGAGGCAGAGACATAGGCAGAGGGAGAAGCAGGCTCCATGCAGGGAGCCCGAATGCGGGACTCGATCGCAGGACCCCAGGATTGCGCCCTGGGCCAAAGGCAGGCGCCAAACCACTAAGCCACCCAGGGATCCCCGTCTGTTCATATTTTCTGCCCAGTCTTTCTTTAATTGGATTATCTGGGGGGTCTTTTGGGGTTAAGTTGTACAAGGTCTTTATGTATTATGGATACTAACTTTTTATTGAATATGTCATTTGCAAATACCTTCTCCCATTCAGTAGGTTGTCTTTTAGTTTTCTTGTTTTTTTCCCTTTACTGCACAGAATCTTTTGATTTCAAGGTAGCCCCAATAGCTGAATTTTGCTTTTGTTTCCCTTGCCTCAGGTGATGACATATCTAGAAAAATGTTGCTGAAAAGGTTGCTAAAAATAATCAACTATATAATTGTGGACTTATTTCTGGGCTCTGTGTTTTGTTTCATTGATCTATGTGTCTGATTTTGTGGCAGTACCATATTGTTTTGATTACTACAGCTTTATAGTATATCTTGAAATTTTGGATAGTGATACCTCCAGTTTTTTTTCAGGATTGCTTTGGGTATTTGGGGTCTTTTGTGGTTCCATGCAAATTTTAGGATCTAAAATTTAGATCCTAAAATTTAGGTTTGTTCTAGTTCTGTGAAAAATTCTGCTGGTATTTTGGTAGGAATTGCATTAAATCTGTAGAGAGCTATGGGTAGTATGGACATTTTCACAATATTGGTTCTCCCAATCCATGATCATGGCATGCCTTTCTATCTGTGTCCTCTTCAGTTTTTTTTTTTTTTTTTTTTTGTATAATTTTTTATTGGAGTTCGATTTGCCAACATATAATATAACACCCAGTGCTGGGCAGCCCTGTGGCTCAGCGGTTTAGGGCCACTTTCAGCCCAGTGTGTGATCCTGGAGACCAGAAATCGAGTCCCAGGTTAGGCTCCCTGCATGGAGCCTGCTTCTCCCTCTGCCTGTGCCTCTGCCTCTCTCTCTCTCTCTCCCTCTCTCCCTGTGTCTCCCATGAATAAATAAATAAAATCTAAAAAAACAAAACAAAACAAAAAAAAACCCAAACAGCCAGTGTTCATCCCATCAAAAGCACCCTCAGTGCCCATTGCCTAGTCACCGTGCCCTCCCACAACTCCCCTTCCATTACCCCTTGTTCGATTCCCAGAATTAGGAGTCTCTCCTGTTCTGTTACCTTCTCTGATATTTCCCATTCATTTTCTCTCCTTTTCCCTTTAATCCCTTTCACTATTTTTTATATTCCCTGTATGAGTGAAACCATATAATGTTTGTCCTTCTCTGATTGACTGACTTCACTCAGCATAAATAATACCCTCTAGTTCCATCCACGTCAAAGCAAATGGTGGGTATTCGTCGTTTCCAATGGCTGAGGAATATTCCATTGTATACATAAACCACATCTTCTTTATCCATTCATCTTTCGATGGACACTGAGGCTCCTTCCACAGTTTGGCTGTTATGGACATTGCTGCTATAAACATTGGGGTGCAGGGGTCCTGGCTTTTCACTGCATCTGTATCTTTGGGGTAAATAGCCAGCAGTGCAATTACTGGGTTGTAGGCTAGCTCTATTTTTAACTCTTTGAGGAACTTCCACACAGTTTTCCAGAGTGGCTGCATCAGTTCACATTCCCACCAACAGTGCAAGAGAGTTCCCCTTTCTCCACATCCTCTCCAACATTGGTTGTTTCCTGTCTTGTTAATTTTCACCATTCTCACTGGTGTGAGATGGTATCTCATTGTGGTCTTGATTTGTCTGTCCCTGATAGCCAGTGATGCGGAGCATTTTCTCACGTGCTTGTTGGCCATGTGTGTGTCTTCTTTGGTGATATTTCTGTTCATGTCTTTTGCCCATTTCATGATTGGATTGTTTGTTTCTTTACTGTTGAGTTGAATAAGTTCCTTATACATCTTGGATACTAGCCCTTTATCTGATAGGTCATTTGCAAATATTTTCTCCTTTTCTGTAGATTGTTTTTTAGTTTTGTTGACTGTTTCTTTTGTTGTGCAGAAGCTTTTTATCTTGATTAAGTCCCAATAGTTCATTTTTGCTTTTGTTTCTCTTGTCTTAATGGATATATCTTGCCAGAAGTTGCTGTGGCCAAGTTTAAAAAGGGTGTTGCCTGTGTTCTCCTCTAGGATTTTGATGGATTCTTGTCTCACATTTAGATCTTTCATCCATTTTGAGTTTATCTTTGTGTATGGTGTAAGAGAATGGTCTAGTTTTATTCTTCTGCATGTGGCTGTCCAATTTTCCCAGCACCATTTATTGAGGAGACTGTCCTTTTTCCAGTGGATAGTCTTTCAAGCTTTGTCAAATATTAGTTGACCATACAGTTGAGCACCAATTTCTGGGTCCTCTATTCTGTTCCATTGATCTATGTGTCTGTTTTTGTGCCAGTACCACACTGTCTTGATGATCACAGCTTTGTAGTACAACTTGAAATCTGGCATTGTGATGCCCCTGGCTCTGGTTTTCTTTTTCAATATTCCCCTGGCTATTCGGTGTCTTTTCTGATTCCACACAAATCTTAAGATGATTTGTTCCAACTCTCTGAAGAAAGTCTATAGTATTTGATAGGGATTGCATTGAACGTGTAAATTGCCTGAGTAGCATTGACATTTTCACAATATTAATTCTTCCAATCCATGAGCATGGAATGTTTTTCCATCTCTTTGTGTCTTCCTCAGTTTCTTTCAGAAGTGTTCTGTAGTTTTTAGGGTATAGATCATTTACCTCTTTTTTGGTTAGGTTTATTTCTAGGTATCTTATGCTTTTGGGTGCGATTGTAAATGGGATTGACTCCTTAATTTCTCTTTCTTCAGTCTCATTGTTAGTGTATAGAAATGCCACTGATTTCTGGGCATTGATTTTGTATCCTGCCACATTGCCAAATTGCTGTATGAGTTCTAACAATCTTGGGATGGAGTCTTTTGGGTTTTCTACAAACAGTATCATGTCATCTGCTAAAAGGGAGAGTTTGACTTCTTCTTTGCCAATTTGAATGCTTTTTATTTCTTTTTGTTGTCTGATTGTTGAGGCTAGGACTTCTAGTACTATGTTGAATAGCAGTGGTGAGAGTAGACATCCCTGTCATGTTCCTGATCTTAGGGGAAAGGCTGTCAGTGTTTCCCCATTGAGAATGATATTTGCTGTGGGTTTTTTGTAGATGGCTTTTAGGATGCTGAGGAATGTTCCCTCTATCCCTGCACTCTGAAGAGTTTTGATCAGGAATGGATGCTGTATTTTGTCAAATGCTTTCTCTGCATCTATTGAGAAGATTATATGGTTCTTGTTTTATTCTCTTGTTGATATGATTTATCATGTTGATTGCCTTATGAGTGTTGAACCAACCTTTCCTTCTGGGACAAATTCTACTTGGTCATGGTGATTAATCTTAATGTACTGCTGGGTCCAATTGGCTAGTATCTTGTTGAGAATTTTTGTATCTGTGCTCATCAGGGATATTGGTCTATAGTTTTCCTTTTTGGTGGGGTCTCTGGTTTTAGAATTAAGGTGATGCTGGCCTCATGAAATTAGTTTGGAAGTATTCCATCCCTTTCTATTTTTGGGACAGCTTTAGTAGAATAGGTACTGTTTCTTCTTTAAACGTTTGTTAGAATTCCCCTGGGAAGCCTTCTGGCCCTGGACTCTTGTGTCTTGGGAGGTTTTTGATGACTGCTTCAATTTCCTCCCTGGTTATTGGCCTGTTCAGGTTTTCATTTCTTCCTGTTCCAGTTTTGGTAATTTGTGACTTTCCAGAAATGTGTCCATTTCTTCTAACTTGCCTAATTTTTGGCATATAGCTGCTCATAATATGTTTTTAAAATTGTTTGTATTTCCTTGGTATTTGTTGTGATCTCTTCTTTTTCATTCGTGATTTTATTAATTGGAGTCTTTTTTAATAAGGCCAGCTAATCGTTTATCTAACTTATTAATTCTTTCAAAGAACCAACTCCTGGTTTTGTTGATCTGTTGTACAGTTCTTCTGGTCCCTATTTAATTGAGTTCTGCTCGAATCTTTATTAACTCTCTTCTCCTTGGTGTAGGTTTTATTTGCTGTTCTTTCTCCAGTTCCTTTAGGTGCAAGGTTAGCTTGTGTATTTGAGTTTTTTCCAATTTTTTGAGGGAGGCTTGTATTGCAATGTATTTCCTTCTTAGCACTGCTTTTGCTGTATCCCAAAGATTTTGAATGGTTGTATCTTCATTTTCATTAGTTTCCATGAATCTTTTTAATTCTTCTCTAATTTCCTGGTTGACCCATTCATCTTTTAGCAGGATGGTCTTTAACCTCCACATGTTTGGGTTTCTTCAACATTTTTTCTTGTGATTGAGTTCTGGTTTCAAAGCATTGTGGTTTGTAAATATGCAGGGGACAATTCCAATCTTTTGTTGTTAGTTGAGACCTGATTTGTGACCCAGCATGTGGTCTATTCTGGAGAAAGTTCCATGTGCACTTGAGAAGAATGTGTATTCAGTTGAGTTTGGATGTAAAGTTCTGTATATATCTGTGAAATCCATCTGGTCAGTGTACATTTAAAGCTCTTGTTTCTTAGTAGATGTTGTGCTTAGATCTGTCATTTGCAGAAAGTGCTGTGTTCAAGTCTCCTACTATTAGTGTATTATTATCTAAATATGTCTTCACTTTGGTTATTAATTGATTGATATACTTGGCAGCTCCCAGATTAGGGGAATAAATATTCATGATTGTTAGGTCTTCTTGTTGGATAAACCCTTTAAGTATGATATAGTGTCCCTCTTCATCTCTTACTACAGTCTTTGGGATAAACTTTAATTATCTGAGGATTGCTACCCCAGCTTTCTTTTGAGGACCATTTGAATCGTAAATGGCTTTCCAACCTTTCATTTTCAGGCTGTAGGTGTCCTTAGGTCTAAAATGAGTCTCTTGTAGACAGCAAATAGATAGGTTTTGCTTTTTTATCCAGTCCAAAACTGTGTCTTTTGATGGGATCATTTAGCCCATTCATGTTCAGAGTTATTGAAAGAGATGAATTTATTGTCATCATAATACCTATTCAGTCCCTGTTTTTGGATTATTTCTTTAGGCTTCCTCTATCTTTTACAGGGTCCCCCTTAATATTTCTTGCAGAGCTGGTTTGGTGGTCACATATTCTTTCAGTTTCTGCCTATCTTGGAAACTCTTTATCTCTCCTTCTCTTCTGAATGACAGTCTTGCTGGATAGAATATTCTTGGCTCCATGTTCTTCTCATTTAGGACCCTGAATATATCCTGCCAGCTCTTTCTGGCCTGCTAGGTCTCTGCATCTCTGTGGAGAGGTCTGCTGTTAATCTAATATTTCTCCCCAAGTAAATTAGGGATCTCTTGTCTCTTGCTGCTTTAAGGATTTTCTCTTTATCTTTGGAATATGCAAGTTTCACTATTATTTTATTTTTATTTATTTTTATTTTTTTATTTTATTTATGATAGGCACACAGTGAGAGAGAGAGAGAGGCAGAGACACAGGCAGAGGGAGAAGCAGGCTCCATGCACCGGGAGCCCGACGTGGGATTCGATCCCGGGTCTCCAGGATCGCGCCCTGGGCCAAAGGCAGGCGCTAAACCGCTGCGCCACCCAGGGATCCCCAAGTTTCACTATTAAATGTTGAGGTGTTGAATGGTTTTTATTGATTTGGGGGGGCACCTCTCTATCTCCTGGATCTGAATGCCTGTTTCCCTCCCCAAATTAGGGAAGTTCTCAGCTATGATTTGTTCAAATATGCTTTCTGGCCCTCTGTCCCTCTCGGTGCTCTCTGGAACCCCAATTATACATAGATTTTTTCCTTCTGAGGCTATCATTTATTTCCCTTAATCTTTCATCGTGGTCTTTTAATTGTTTTTCTCCTTTTTTCCTCAGCTTCCTTCCTTGCCATCAACTTGGCTTCTATTGTTACTCACTCGTTCTTCTACCTCATTAACTCTTGTCATTAGGACCTCCAGTTTGGATTGCATCTCATTTAATTGATTTTTAATTTTGGTCTGATTAGATCTAAATTCTGCAGTCACGAAGTCCCTTGAATCCTTTATGCTTTTTTCCAGAGCCACCAGTAGCTTTATAATTGTGCATCTGAATTGGCTTTCTGACGTCGAATGTAATCCAAATTCTGTAACTCTGTGGCAAAGAGTACTGCTTCTGATTCTCTTGTGGTGAGTTCTTCCTTCTAGTCATTTTGCTCAGTGCAGAGTGACTGTATGAGTGGGCTGAATCAACAATATCAACCATGATCTAACTATGTTTCAGTCTAGATGATTCTACAAGGTCAGAGACCATAAATTGAAAACAAAAATCAGAATGAAATAAAACAAAAGGACCACTAAAGTGAAAAACATATTTTAAAACAAAGCAGTAAAAAATAAAAGGTCAAGAATCCCAAAGAAGAAATAAAGAAAAAAGAAAAGAGAAAAAAAGCAAAAATAAAGAGGAAAAAAAAAAAAGAGAAAAGAAAAAGAGAAATACAAGGGAGGGACTGGGAGGTGGTGGTAGTGACAAGTTGTAGTAGATATCTAAGTAGTCTACCTGAGGGATCCTAGAGGGTGATCCTCTTGGTTCTGAGTATATTAAGTTTTTATGTTAGAAAGATGCTCAGTCCCAAATTTATATAAGCCAGAAATACTTGTAGAGGGCCTGAACATTGACCATGAAAACATAAATGAGATAAAAGAAGGGGGGCAGAATGGGAATGAGAAATCTCACAGAATTAACCAGCACTGTATACCACTTGGTTCTGGGTGCATTATGGTCATATTTTAGAAGGTATTAACTTCTTCCATTGTAGAATAAAATGAGGCAGAGGAAACAAAAAACATACAAAAAACAAACAAAAAAACACCTATTGTATATCTCCCAAAATTGAGTATGTTGAAGGGAATCTAGAAGTGGAAAATATATCTAGGATCTGTAATTGTAGAAATATGAAAGTCAAAAAGGCAGAAACTTAAAAATGAAGAGGTGGCAAAATATTTTAGTTAAGGTGGGAAAAGAAAACAAACTGGAAATTTACAGTCTGATATAAAAACGAGTTGTACTGGAAAAAGGAAGAAATAAAAAGGAGGGGTATCCTCTGGTTCTATATACTGTAAATCCCTTGGCCTCCCGTGGAGCTTCCAGTGCTGCTTGGTCAAGGACTTGCTCAATGGAATATTCCTCAGCCATTAGAAATGACAAATACCTACCATTTGCTTCAACGTGGATGGAACTGGAGGGTATTATGCTGAGTGAAGTAAGTCAATTGGAGAAGGACAAACGTTGTATAGTTTCATTCATTTGGGGAATACAAAAAATAGTGAAAGGTAATAGAGGGGAAGGGAGAAGAAATGGGTAGGAAATATCAGAAAGGGAGACAGAACATGGAAGACTCCTAACTCTGGGAAACGAACTAGGGGTGGTGGAAGGGGAGGAGGGTGGGGGGGGGGGTGACTGGGTGGGCGGGCATTGAGGGGGGCACTTGATGGGATAAGCACTGGGTGTTATTCTGTATGTTGGCAAATTGAACACCAATAAAAAATATATTTATTATTAAAAAAAAAAGACTTGCTCTTCCCCTGTCCTTCCAGCTGGTCTTCTGGGGAAGGGGCCTGCTGTGCTGATTCTCAGGTATGTGTACCTGGAGGAGCTGCCCCACCCCCTGCCAGGTGCACGGCTCGGTGGGAGCTGTTCATCCTGTGAGGCCCCTGCTCAGTCCCAGGTACAAGGGGACACCAGGAGTAACAACCCCACTGTTGGCGGCCAGCTCTCCAGCCCTGGAGTCAGCTCCCGCAATAACTACGCAGTCTCCCAGTCCGCACTGGCCTGGATGCTCCGGGGGCGTGGGGTGCTGACCTGCACAGCTTGGGGGCACCCAGGGCCAATAGCATCCTCACTGTCCTGTGCCCTCCCTGCCTCTGCCTGTCCTGGGGGGAGTGCAGGATCCTGGCTGTGTCCCCCAACGCCCTGGGATCTGGGGCCTGCGCTGCTGGAATCGCGCTCCAGGGGCGGTGCGGCTCCTGGAGGCAGCAGGCACAGCCCCCTCCGCCCCGAGGCCCGGCCGGCACACTCCAGCCCTTTACCAAGCCCGGCCCACGGGCTCTCCCCCGGGTGCACCTCCAATGTTAGTGACCACGGAACCTGGGGGCTCCACTGTCCCTCCTGCGGTTCTGCCCGAGTTCCCTGCTGAGCGCCTTTCCGTCTGGGAAGGATCTGGTCTGGATTTTTAAAGTTCCTGCTTCTCCCGGGCTGGGTTTTCCTGTCCCCAAGGCTGTCGCCACCCCTCTTCGCCCGGCTCCTTGGGAGGCCCCTCCCCCACTGGATTCTTTTTTATTTTGTTTTTCCGCCTTCCTACCTTGTTAGAAGTGAAAACCCTTCTCTCTGTAGCGTTCCAGCTGTTCTCTCTTTAAATCTCAGGTTGGATTCGTAGGTTTTCAGGATGATTGGACAATTATCTAGGTAAGTTGGTGGGGCCGGGTGAGGCGAGGACCCTCCTCCTTCACCAGCTTGCCCCTCCTCTGTCTTCTTCAGTTTTGTTCATCAGTGTTTTAGAGTTTTCAGAGTACAGTTCTTTCACCCCCTTGGTTAAGTTTGTTCTCACAGGTTTTATCATTTGGTGCAACTAGTTGTAAGTAGGATTGTTTTCTTAATTTCTCTTTCTGCTACTTCATTTTTCATGTTTAAAAATGCAGCAGCTTCTCTATATTGATTTTGTATCCTGCAGCTTACTGATTTCATGTATCAGTTCTAGTAATGTTTTGTTCATATATAAGCTTATTGTAAAATTAAATCAGTGTGTTCTCTGAAGGACAGTTGCATGTCAGATTGCTTTTTCTTTTTATGTAATGACTTTGCCTCTTATTAAACTTGCAGCAACTGAGTTAAGACCTTTGCGTTTATAGTCACATAAATATATACGTAGAATTAACCCATCATACAGGTATGTATGTATGTACACATAAAGTGTATGTATAAATTCTGATTTAAATTTTTCTGAATCTGATTCCAATTTTAGAAATTTTGAAATTACTATTCCATCTTATTTGATGCAACATTGGTATTTAGTTTGTACTGATATTCTTCATTTCATGCCTACTTGAAATCTCTGCTATAGGTGAACCTATTTGGTTTCATCTTTGTTCATTGATTTGGCAATACTCTAAAGCTACCACTGGAAAGAATTGTTTTACATAGCTCTTTTAAAACAATAGCATACAGAATAGAAGAGTAGTAGTATAACTGCTTATTTGTATGATTGAAGCAGAAAACTTACATTTAGAGTTAAGAATGCTTTCCAGTTTTTCTAAATGCATCATCATATTTTTCTCTTGAGCCCTGTCGGCTTTATGCTTAAAGAGATCTAGGTATGCACTGAATGCCACATAGTGCAATATCATCCTGAAATTCAGGAGAGTCGGGATCCTATTTACTCAGTCTGACTTTTATTACTGTCAGTGGTTTCCAGTGTGACTCCTGGTGCCAAGTAGTTAGGAACAATGTTATCATCAGAGAACAGTGCGTGGATTTTAATGCCTTGTAATGCGAGAGCAGACAAGTCATACTTTCAGAATGAATCTCCAGAGTCATGTGCTATGCTCCATTTGTGTGTGCAGTAGCCTCTGTTGTCCACAGAGAGCTTTGACCTTTCATCAAAAGCTGAGCATGTCCAATACAAGGAGTTATGTTGTTCAGCTGAGTTAGAACTTTTACTTCTTTATACTTAGCCCAGCTCTTAAACAAAGAATTATTTCAAATGCTTTTATTTCACAGAGATGTATTTTTTTTCTCAACTGCTCTAATGCTGCTTTTGTTATGTGTTTGTTAGGTCATAGGCTTTCAGGGACAGCCTATGTGATGACTTTTTATTTTTTAAGATTTTTTATTAATAAGAGACACACAGAGAGAGGCAGAGACATAGGCAGAGAAAGAATCAGGCTCCCTACTGGGAGCCCTATGTAGGGCTGGATCTCTGTACCTGAGATCACACCCTGAGCCAAAGGCAGATGCTCAACTGCGGAGCCACCCAGGCATCCCCCTATATGATGATTTTCAACCCTTCTTGACACCATTGGGTTATGTGAAGCTAGCAAGTTCTGGAATTTAGTGGGAAAGTTCTATTCCTATGGTCAGAATTGTCAGGGAGCACTTGAGTTTAGAGGGTTAGATATGATTTGGGTAAAACACAGAAACACCTCAGATCCTACCTCTCTATTGCAAAAACTCTGGTTTCTTTCACCTTCTCTTCAGATGAAGATTTTGTAGGACACAGAGGCAAGCAGGTAGGTTTATTCTGGACAGAGCAGCAAATATTTCACAAGTAGATTAACTCACTCTTTTTATAGAATCAGTTGGTGAGAATATTTATGGAAACGATCTGTAGTCATCCATGATCTAAAGTCAGAATGGATAGAAGAGAGACATATCCTTTTAAAGTTCTTTCTCAGCAACTTCATAATTTGTCCCTGGAGGATATTTCTAAGCACTTTTTTCTTGGCATGTTTAAAAACTTTGGTCTTCTTTTTCTAATAAAGAAGTTTTAATAGCCTTTCAAAACGCTGAATTTGCATTTTTAATAGTTTCCTGCTTGGGCATTTCTGTCTCTTTAGAATTAGAATATTTCAAAATAGAGCTTATGGGTACTTTTTCATATTTCTGTCAAAATGATGCTGTATTTTAACAATATAATATTAAATAAGTTTTAAAAAGTAATGATAGACGAAATAGAAATTTTCATTCAAAGGGTTTATTCAAGTTTTTATATATGGACAATTAACTCTTTAAGCAGGCTCATATATCATTTGTCTGAAAAGAAACTAAAGTTAGAAGGAGCCCAACAAATTACACAGGTATGAATATTTTTATTAATAGGATTTGACTAACATATATTCTCTAGATCTGGAGAGGTGACATTTTAGATTTAGACATGATCTGGAGTAGTGATTTAATGTTTTATTATATTTCATTTTGATATGTGATTTTATATATGTTAAGCTTTAAATCTACTTTGGGAATTTTGTTAAGTTCTCTTTGTAATTCATTGTTTCAAGATAAAAGCTAAAGAGAACAAATGTTAAATCTGTAGAGGAATTGTAAATCTTTGGATAAGAAAAGGAATGTTAAGACCTTGTATTGACCAGTAATTGCTGTCTACAAAAATGATTTTGTCCTTTGTGTTAGAAAAATATTTCCACTAAATAAAAAAATGTATTTAAAATTTTTTTCAATTAAAGAATTTAATTCTTATTAAATTCCTATTCTAATGTAAATTTTTGAGTTGGACCAAGGGGCAGAACCCATTTCTGGTGAAGAAATTACACATAAAAAGTTTAGCTCTGGTCACAAGGAGGGACTACTTTGTGTTCATCCTACTCTTTTCTACATAACTTATACCTTTTGCAAAAAGACTAAGCTGAGACCCAGTAGCATCTCTTCTGTGACTTCAAAGGACTAGCTACTCTCCTTTCCATTGCTAGGTGATATTCATCCCAAAGGAGAATTCCTAGATCATTGTAGTAGGACTAGGGAAGGAAAGAAGGAAGATAACTATTATTACTAGAATTCCCTCCCCCTGACTCCTATAATATAGTCTATTTATTAAGAGTTCAATTGATGTTATAATCAATACTTAACTCAGTTTTGCCACATGGGTGGACTAAAAAGAATTGGCATGAGCTGTTTTCTCAACTCCTTTCTTTCTCTAGCTAAACTTGGGTGTAATCCGAAACAATTAGTACCATTTACCTAAAATATGTAGACAGAGGAGAATTTTGGTAACTGTACTTTTTTATTATCTGGGATTTATAATTTAAACCATATAACATATAATAATGTCAAAGTATATGATATAATAACATCCTCAAATCTGTGGGTTTATGTGCTATATTTGTTAATCCTCACAGGGAAATATTCTGGTTAATTTGAGAATTTAATAAGGGGACCAATCATAAATGTCTGGGCACAGTACGAGAGAAATTATAAAAGATTATAGAGTGCCCTGAACTGGTAACATTAGTATGTAGGCTGAAAAGGGAAAGGAAAAAGTGATTTAATGAAGAAAGGGAGAGGGAGAGAGAAAGTGAGGAGAAAGCTATCGGCAAAGGATTTTATAGCTGCTGTGAGCCTTGGCAGAGACTGATAGGTTGAACCAACTCTTCAGTGAAGGAAATGGAGGAACCTCATTCTTCTGCCTTTTTCAGATCTACTGACAAGTATACTCCATTTGCTGAATCCAACCAAAGTAAAAAGGTTATCCATTATTGCAGTCCATTTGGACTGTACTTGAGGTATAGCATAGGGTGGAAAAAAGTGAAGATCTAGAATGACAAATAGAAGATATCAGAATAATATGTAATTTAAAATTTGAAGATTCAAAAGATGCTGAAATATTTTTGAATGTTTATGAATAATTGGCATGAGCATCAGTTCTTATGTACTAATATTTTAGGACATAATTCTAAATATGTAATAACTCACCAGTAATTCTGGAACTTGCTTTATTTAATTAATTCTGGATATCTATCGATCTTATTTGGCATCTTGTTATAAAATGAAGGATTGCAAAAGCATCCACAGAAAAAAACAATAGCCTCCTATCTTGCTTCTAGTTATTTACTTTTTTTATATGAAGTTTTTATTTAAATTCTAGTTAACATATATGGTAAAATTGGTTTCAGGTGTAGGATTTAGTGATTCATCATTTACATACAACACCCAGTGCTCATCACAAATGCCTTCCTTTTTCTTTTCTTTTTTTTTTTAAAGATTTTATTTATTTATTCATGAGAGACATGGAGAGAGAGAGAGGCAGAGACATAGGTAGAGGGAGAAGCAGGCTCCCTGGGAGGACTCCGATGTGGGACTCAATCTCGGATACTGGGATCACACCCTAAACCAAAAGCAGACGTTCAACCCCTGAGCCACCCAAACAACCCATAAGTGTCCTCCTTAATACTCATCACCCATTTAGCCCATCCCCCTCAAGTCCCTTCATCATAGTTATTTACATTTACAGTTTCTATGTGTTTCCTCTAATGAAGAAATGATGACAAAAATAATATTGAAAAAAAGCAAACCCTGTTCTATATACAGTATAATACAGTAAGACTATTTTTTCTTACCATAAATCCTTAATAGAAAGAAGAATGGAAAAAAAATAGTTGTATAACCTCTAATTAAACAAGGTTTTCTAGAATAAGGTTTTGTAGTCTGTGTCTACAAGGAATACCTTGTAATTTTAGGTGTTTTGAGAACATTGTGATCAAAATATCTTACAATGCTTCATATCCTTGTACTTTTGGCCAATATCCATACTGAACTTTCCCTGTATAATCTATTCTTTTACTCTATCAAAGGAAAATATTGTACAGAACAAAGAACAGGAAGAAAGACTTTATTCAAGGCTATTTTAACAGAGGTGAGGAGCCAAGATACAGTCTGAACTCAACTCCACTAAAACAAAGTACAGGATAACATTTTCTTTTTCTTTTCCTTCTTTTTAGGTTTATTGATTATTTGAGGGGGAAGGAGGAGTAGAGGGAGAGGGAGAAAATCTCTAGTAGGCTCCATACTCAGTGTGGATGTAGGGCTCCATCCCATGACCCTAAGCTCATGACCTGAACCAAAATCAAGAGTTGGATACTTAACCACTGAGCAACTCAGGATCCCCAGGATAGAATAACTTTTAAAAGCTGGGTTTGGATGAATCTTAGGCCATCTATGTTTTTTAAATCTTCATGATAGGAGGCAGTTTTACAACTTGGAGAAAAGTGCCTCTGCCCACCAAAGCTTGGTTACTACTCTCTCACAAAAATTGAGAAAGAAGTGAGATACTGTTTTCCTTAAAGATTACATTTAAAAATGATGACTCCCAGATCCTTGAGAAAGACAAAACTGAGTTATGAAACTAGTAAGAGGCTTTTAAAAAGATTTACATCTCAAAGAAGTAAGGAAAGAGTTTACAGTTACACAGTGTTGTAAAGAAAGTGCTCTAAGCAAATGAAGGTCAGGTGCTTCAGATAGGAGGAAGCCTATCTCAAGTTTAGTCAAGCTGAGGAAAATTAAGGCTATCTTGGTCATACACTTTTGTTTCTCTCCTTTTCTAATCTTCCATTGATCCCATTCAGTTTAATCCTCTTACTTTGTGCATTGCCCCTACCCTCCCAAAAGCTTCCATACATTGTTATTATATTGATGGTCTGCTATATCCATCTTTTTGTTTTAACTGAAGATACAGCATTCCTTGTAGCCCCCCTTTTTGAAAAAGATTTATTTATTTATTTATTTATTTATTTATTTATTTATTTATTTTAAAGAGAAAGAGAGGGGGGAGGGACAAGCAGACTCCGAGCCAAGCACAGAACCTGTCATAAGGCTGGATCCCACAACTCAAGTCCATAACAGATCTAACAGATCAACTAACTGAGCCATTTAGGCACCCCACCTTGCAAACCCTTCTATTTGAGACTCTGTTTCCTCAAACCACAAGCATATTGAGATGGGGAGTAAGAGCCCATGACTGCTTTAGTTCTTCCCTTAATTGTTACAGAAAATATATTTACTGCCTAAAACTCATACTTAACAGACTGTAGCAATATTTATTGCTTCTTGTCCCTGTGCTTGATCAACTTCCTGGATACTTCTGCAGATTTGATAAAAATCACTGGCTTCAGACTTAGAATCATTTTCCTTACCCCTGTCCTGGATTATCTTTCATCACCTCAATGTCTAATCTCAATGTCTAACCTCAAAGTTCCTGGAATTCCTCAAATTTAGAGACTTACTCTTTATTTCTATTCTAGTCATATACTTGGCTTTATTTTAAGCAACATTACTTTGCCTTTTTAAACCTTACATTATAGCATTATATTCTCTCACTGCTTGTTCCTGGTTTTCTGTTTTCTCCTTTGCTCCCACTATGGTTGTTTATTGAGCTTCAGTCCCTTTATTTCTTCCCCTACATCTCAGTTTATATTCTTCCTCACTTTCTATTATACTTGGCCTTAAGTTGTAAACTCCCTTGTTCATTTTTACTTTCTTGCCCAACTACCTAAGTAAGCCCTAAAACTTGCCTCAAACTCTCACCCTTCCATAAGTTTGTAGTTTTGCTGAACACACTTGAAAAAAATCAAACAATTGTAAAAATTAATGGAATAAGAATTTTGGGTTTGGATCTGTACTGAAATGACTAGGTCTTGGAAATCCTCTTACTCACCTCTGTTATTCCCTATAGTAGGTATTTTAAAGACTCCAGAATAGTACTTTATTGCATAATGTGTAATATATAGTATTTATTTTGTGAAAGTAGAATCATACTTACAATTTTATATCCTGCTTTGTTTCCCTACCTAATATTTTGTCATGGATTTTTTTTGTGTCATTACATATTTTTCATTAGTAATTTTTTAAGGATGACATTTCAAAATAAAGATATATTATTTGTCCTTTAAATATTATAGGTGATATCTACTTTTTTGTTTAGTGTGACAGCAAGCATTATTTTTTATAATATTTGTACTGAAGCTTTTGGAAAGAGTTGTCTACTTGTAATTCTCTCCATTTTTCTTATCACCTGCCATATGGCTTCAACTTAGCACTCCAGTGAAAATGCTTTAGCTACATCCACCAATGGCATCCAGTTTGACAAATACAGTAGATTTTTAGTTTTTATCTGACTAGATTCTATAAACACCATTTGACACTAATCCATTTTCTACCATACTTTCTGGAAACATTATCTCTTGACTTCCATGACAACACAAATTTCTGTTTTCTGATATCCTTAGCTGTTTATTTTCAGTCATATTTTTGCCAGCCTCATCCCTCTACCTGACATTTAAATGCTTGATAAATGAGTGGGTTTAGTCTTGGCTCTATTTTCTTGTCCTTCAGGATTCTTTTCCTAAGTGATCATATCCAATCTCATGGCTTTAAATACCATACATATCCAATGAGTCTCAAATTTATGTCTTTGGTGCTGACTGCCCTTCTGAATTCTGAACCTGATATTAATCTACCTAACATCTCAACCTGGGTGTATTAGAGACATCTCAAAGTTAACGTCCAAAATTGAGCTCTGGATATTGTTGTCACCAATTGTTCCTCATTCATTTTTTCCCTTATCTCGACAAGTGGCACATCTGTTTACCAAGTTGCAAAAAACCAATGCCTAGGGATCATTCTTAGCATTTTTTCTTCTTTTTTCCTGATACTCAGCTCATCATCCATTCCAGTTGATCCTAGCTCCAAAATGCATCTATATTCTGCTTTTTTTCTCCATCTATACTTTAATCAACCTAATACTCATTTTTAGTCCTTTCTTTTTCTAGTCTTTTTTTTTTTTTTCTCTACCTGGCATTTGAATGCTTGATAACTTAGTGCTTTGTCTTAGACTCTTTCCTTAATTGGCCTCCTGGCTGATTTTCATGAGTCCATTCTTGACTGGTAGGCAGGCAAAAATTCTAAGATGACCCCAAAGTTTCCTGCTCCCTAGTCTATATATCCTGTAAAATCTTTCTTTTTGTGTTAGTAGAGTCTCTTAATATTATGGGATAGTCAGTAGTTGAAATAGAATAGTTGATTAGGTGATGTTATATGATAAAGGTGATGGGATTATTAGTCATGTTTGTATGTAAGATCTGTTGTAGCACATGGGAAAGAGATTGTTCTACTGGGTTTGAAAAATTAAATTTCCACATTGAGGGCTACATGGCTAGAACTTGAAGGCAGCCCCTTGGAGTTGAGAGTGAATTTAGCAGACAGCCAGCAAGAAAATTGGGATGTCAGTTATATGAACACTAGGAATTAAATTTGGTTATCACTCAGTGAGCTTGGAAGAAGATCCCTAGATCAGAGGTGATCTCATTTCAGGCTGATACTGATTTAAGTGAGATCCACTGGTGAGATCTAGATCATAGGACCCTGCTAACCTATATCTTAAGATAGTAAATTTATGTTGTTTTAAGATGCTATATTTAGAAAAGAAGAAATCAATACATCTCCTTTCTTTCTTGTTCCCACAATCATTTCAAACACAGGAAAGAAGAAATTTAAAACCATTTATATATTTATATGACATTTACAATGAAATAACAATTCTCTTTTATAGATTTTTTGAGGTAAAATTGACAATATATTTATAATGAACAAAAAAAATATTTAAAGCAAAGATATGATTTGATATATATATCAAAAATGAAAGTTTTCCCCAAATCAAGGTAATTAACATATCTATCATGTCAGATAGTTATTTTTAAGTTATTTTAAATATTATTTTAATTCCAGTATAGTTAACATACAGTGTTCTATTAGTTTCAGGTGTACAATAAAGCAATTCAGCAATTCCATATACTACTCAGTACTCATCATGATAAGTATATTCTTAATTCCCCTCACCTAGTTCATTCATCCCCCCCCACCCCCCCATTTCTTCTCTGGTAACCATCTGTTTGTTCTCTACAGTTAAGAGTCTGTTTTTTGGTTTGTCTCTTTCTTCCTTTTTGTTTTGTGTCTTAAATCCCACAAATGAGTGAAACCATATAGTATTTGTCTTTCTCTGAGTGGCTTACTACACTTAGCATTATACTCTTTAAATCTATCCATGTAGCTTGCATATGGCAAGTTTTCATTCTTTTTAATGGCTGAATAATATATATGTATATATTCCAAATATATCTTTTTACCTTATTTATATGTTATATATGTAAATATGATATGCATTTCACATCTTAATGTATATATTATATATATACATACATATATATATATTTCACATCTTTTTTTAATGCTTTTTATTTATTTATTTATTTATGATAGTCACAGAGAGAGAGAGAGAGAGAGAGAAAGGCAGAGACATAGGCAGAGGGAGAAGCAGGCTCCATGCACCGGGAGCCCGATGTGGGATTTGATCCCGGGTCTCCAGGATTGCGCCCCGGGCCAAAGGCAGGCGCTAAACCGCTGCGCCACCCAGGGATCCCTATTTCACATCTTCTTTATCTACTCATCTATCGGTGGACACTTGGCCTGTTTCCATAATTTGGCTACTGTAAATAATACTACAGTAAACATAGGAGTGCCTATATCTTTTCAAATTACTGTTTTTGTATTCTTTGGGTAAACATTCAGTAGTGTGATTACTGGATCTTAAGGTAGTTCTCTTTTTAATATTTTGAGGAAACTCTCTCCTGTCTTCCATAGTGACTACACCAGTTGCATTACCACCAGCAGTGCATGAGGGTTCCTTTTTCTGCACATCATCACTAACACTTGTTATTTCTTGGGGTTTTGATTTTAGCCATTCTGACAGGTATGAGGTGATATCTCATTGTGGTTTTGATTTACATTTCCTTGATGATGGGTGAGATTGATCATGTTTTCATGTGCCCATTGGCCATGTGGACATTTTCTTTGGAGAAATGTCTGTTCATATTTTCTGCCCAGTCTTTCTTTAATTGGATTATCTGGGGGGTCTTTTGGGGTTAAGTTGTACAAGGTCTTTATGTATTATGGATACTAACCTTTTATTGAATACATCATTTGCAAATACCTTCTCCCATTCAGTAGGTTGTCTTTTAGTTTTCTTGTTTTTTTTCCTTTTACTGCACAGAATCTTTTTATTTCAAGGTATCCCCAATAGCTGATTGCTTTTGTTTCCCTTGCCTCAGGTGATGACATATCTAGAAAAATGTTGCTGAAAAGGTTGCTAAAAATAATTAATCAACTATATAATTGTGGACTTATTTCTGGGCTCTGTGTTTTGTTTCATTGATCTATGTGTCTGTTTTTGTGGCAGTACCATATTGTTTTGATTACTACAGCTTTATAGTATACCTTGAAATTTTGGATAGTGATGCCTCCCATTTTGTTTTTCTTTTTCAGGATTGCTTTGGGTATTTGGGGTCTTTGGTGGTTCCATCTAAGTTTAAGATCCTAAAATTTAGGTTTGTTCTAGTTCTGTGAAAAATTCTGCTGGTATTTTGATAGGAATTGCATTAAATCTGTAGAGAGCTTTGGATAGTATGGACATTTTCACAATATTGGTTCTCCCAATCCATGATCATGGTATGCCTTTCTATCTGTGTCCTCTTCAGTTTTGTTCATTAGTGTTTTATAGTTTTCAGAGTGCACCCCCTTGGTTAAGTTTATTCTCACATGTTTTATTATTTTGGTGCAACTAGTTGTAAACAGGATTGTTTTCTTAATTTCTCTTTCTGCTATTTCATTTTTCATGTTTAAAAATGCAACAGTTTCTCTATATTGATTTGTATCCTGCAACTTACTGATTTCATTTATAAGTCCTAGTAATGTTTTGGTGGACTCTTTAGGATTTTATACATATAGTATCATGTTATCTGCATGTAGTGAAAGTTTTACTTCTTCCTTACTAATTTGGATGCCTTTTATTTTCTTATATGTCTTATTTCTGTCGCTAGGTCTTCTAGCACTATTTTGAATAGAGGTCATGAGAATGGACATCCTTCTGTTGTTTCTGATCTTAGGGAAAAGCTCTAAGTTTTTTCCCATTGAGTATAATGTCAGCTGTGGGATTTTCATATAAGGCCTTTATTGTGTGGAGGTATGTTCCCTCTAAACCTTTTTGAGAGTTTTTATCATGAATAGATGTTGTACTTTGTCAAATGCTTTTTCTGCATCTACTGAAATGATCATATAACTTTTATCCTTTCTCTTATTGATATAATGTATCACAGTGATTGATTTGTGAATATTGAACCACTCTTGCATCCCAATAATAAATCTCAATTGATTGTGGTGAATGTTGTGCCCAAGATTGCGAATCCGAGAAACCACCAAGGAGCCTACACCGATGCAAACACACGAGGGTTTATTTACAAGCTCGAGCTTGGGTCCAAGTATACCCACACAGCGGAGCAGGGACTTGGACCCCGAGGCTAAGAGGCGTAGCAGCTTTATAGGGGCCAGTGGCCAATGGGATTGTAACATACACAGAAAGTTGCACAGTCATGTGGGTCCACACGCAGGTGGCTGATTGAATTACATTTTACCTGATAGTATCCATTTGAACTGGCTTATTACTTTGGTCAAAATTGGCGCACAGTTTTGGCAGGCACAAGGCAGGGCTACATTGTTATGAGCCGATTTCCAATAAGGGTGTGCCCAGTGGTTTGACTAGGGGTGGGGCAGTGCCTTAAGCAATAAGCAGGTCATGTGGGGGTCATACAGGAGGTGGTTGGTGTAGCACAAAATGGAATTAGTCCTACTCTGCTTGTCCAGGGGTAGGGGATTTTTGTTAAATTTCCTGGGTCCCACAGTGAATGATTTTTTAAAATGTGTTGTTGAATTTGGTTTGCTAGTATTTTGTTGAGGATTTTTGCATCTGTGTTTATCAGAGATATTCACCTATAGTTTTCTTTTATTGTGTTGTCTTTCTTTGGTTTGAGTATGAGGATAATTCTGACCTCATAGAATGAATTTGGAAGTTTTTTCCTCTTCTATTGTTTGGAAAAGTTTGAGAAGACTGAGTATTCACTCTTCTTTAAATGTTTGTTAGAATTCACCTGTGAGCCATCTGGTTCTCAACTTTTGCTTGTTTGGAGTGTTTTTGTTTTTAATTACTGATTTTATTCCACTGCTAATAGTTTGTTCAAATTTTCTGCTTCTTCCTGTTTCAGTTTTGGTAATTCATATGTTTCTGTAATTTATCCATTTCTTCTAGGTTGTCTAGTTTTTTAGCATATAAGTTTTCATAATATTGTCTTAGAATCCTTTGTTTTTATGTGGTGTCACTTGTTTTTCCTTTTTCATTTATGATTTTGTTTGAGACCTCCCCCTCCCCCATATTGATGAGTTGTTGGGTTTATCAGTTTTGTTGATCTTTTCAAAGAACCAGTTCCTGGTTTCATTGATCCGTTCTGTTGTTGTTGTTATCTTTTATTTATGCTCTAATCGTTATTGTTTCTTTCCTTCTGGTTTGTGGTTTTGTTTGTTGTTCTTTTCCTAGCTTCTTTATATAATGTTAGGTTGATTTTTGAGATTTTTCTTGCTTCTTGAGGTAGGTCTGTATTGCTATAAACTTCTGTCTTAGAACTGCTTTTGCTGCATATTCATGATTTTGGATCATTGAGTTTTCATTTTATTTTCTATCCATGTAATTTTTCATTTACTCTTTGATTTCTTGGTTGATGGCATTCACTGTTTAGTAGCATGTTATTTAACCTTCATGTATTTGTCCTCTTTCCAGAGTTTTTCTTGTGATTGACTTCTAGTTTCATAGAATTGTGGTCAGAAAAAGATGCATATTATGACTTCAATCTCGTTGAATTTATTGAAACTTGTTTTGTGGCCTATTATATAATCTATTCTAAAGAACCTTCCATGTACACTTTAAAAGAATGAATCTTCTGCTCCTTTAAAATAGGATGTTTTGAATATATCTGTCAAATCCATGTGGTCCAGTGTGTTATTCATGGCACTGTTTCCTTGTTGATTTTCTGTTTGGATCATCTGTTTGTTGATGTAAGTGGGGGATAAGAGTCCCCTACTACTGTTGTAGTACTATTGATGAGTTTCTTATGTTTGCTATTAACTGTTTTATTTGAGTACTCCTATGTTGGGTGCATAAACACTTACAATTGTTATATCCTCATTATATTGTCCCTTTTATATAGTATCTCTTGTTACAGTCTTTGCTCTGCATCACTTGCCATTAGGGAAATACAAATCAAAACCACAATGGATACCACCTCACACCAGTGAGAATGGGGAAAATTAACAAGGCAGGAAACAACAAATGTTGGAGAGGATGTGGAGAAAGGGGAACCCTCTTGCACTGTTGGTGGGAATATGAACTGGTGCAGCCACTCTGGAAAACTGTGTGGGGGTTCCTCAAAGAGTTAAAAATAGATCTGCCCTACCACCCAGCGATTGCACTGCTGGGGATTTACCCCAAAGATACAGATGCAATGAAACATCGGGACACCTGCACCCCAATGTTTATAGCAGCAATGTCCACAATAGCCAAACTGTGGAAGGAGCCTCAGTATCCATCGAAAGATAAATGGATAAAGAAGATGTGGCTTATGTATACAATGGAATATTACTCAGTCATTAGAAACGACAAAGACCCACCATTTGCTTCGATGTGGATGGAACTGGAGGGTATTATGCTGAGTGAAATAAGTCAATTGGAGAAGGACAAACATTATATGGTCTCATTCATTTGGGGAATATAAAAAATAGTGAAAGGGAAGAAAGGGGAAAGGAGAAAAAATGAGTGGGAAATATCAGAAAGGGAGACAGAACATGAGACACTCCTAACTCTGGGAAACGAACAAGGAGTGGTAGAAAGGGAGATGGGCGGGGGTTGGGGGGGGACTGGGTGATCGGCACTGACGGGGGCACTTGATGGGATGAGCACTGGGTGTTATTTACATATTGCTCCCCTGGCTTTCTTTTTAACACCCAGCTGCATGATAAATATTTCTCCATTCCCTTATTTTCAATGTGCATGTCTTTAGGCCTGAAATTATCTCTTGTATATAGCACGTAAATGGGTCTTGTTTTTTTTTTTTTTCATTTTTTAAAAAAATATTTTATTTATTTATTCATGAGAGACACAGAGAGAGAGAAAGGCAGAGACACAGGCAGAGGGAGAAGCAGGCTCCATGCAGGGAGCCTGATGTGGGACTTGATCCTGGGTCTCCAGGATCATGCCCTGGGCTGAAGGTGGTGCTAAACTGCCAAGCCACTGGGGCTGTCCCTTTTACCCTATGTCTTTTGATTGGAGTGTTTAGTCCAATTATTGGTTGTTATTGGTAAGTATGTATTTATCGCCATTTTGTTACTTTTTTGAGGTTGTCTCATACTTCTTCTCTGATCCTTTATTCTTTTGGTCTCTTTCCTCATGGTTTGCTGGCTTTCTTTAGTGATGTATTTGTATTCCTTTCTCTTTATTCTTTGCATATTTTTACCGTTTTTTGATTTGTGGTTACCAATCAGTTTGTACATAACATCTACATATAGCAGTCTATATTAAACTGATGTTTGAACTTTTCTTTACTCCCCCCCACCCACGTTTTAGGTAAGTGGTGTCATACCTTTTATTTTGTGTACACCTTGATTGATTTTTACAGATATACTTACTTTTACTTGTTTTGTGCTCCCCATATTCCTGATTTATGGTTTTTCCTTTCCACTTGACCAGTCCCTCTTAACATTTCTTGTTGGGCTAATTTAGTGGTCATGAACTCTGCTGGCTTTTTTCTTTTACTTTTTTTCTTTTTCTTTTTTCTTTTTTTTTTTTTTGGTCTAGAAAACTGTTTATCTCTCTTATTCTGAAAATTGGCTTTACTGGGCAGAGTATTCTTGGCTGCACATTTTTTCCTTTCAGCACTTTAAAAATATCATGCGAAATTTTTGCCTGCAAAATTTCCTTTGAAAAGTTCACTGATAGCCTTATGGTGTTTCACTTATATGTAACTGTGTTCTCTCATTGCTTTAAATTTTTTTTTATCATTACTTTTTTACTGTTTAAATACTATGTGTCATGGTGTAGATCTCCTTGAGTTGATATTTTTGGGAGAATTTTTGTGCCTTTTGAATGTGGATATGTTTCTCTCTCCTGATTAGAGAAGTTTTCTCTCTCTTCTTTTGGGATCCATATATACAAATGTTGTTATGCTTGATGGAGTCACTGAGTTCTCTAAATTTATTTTCACTTTGCATAAATGTATTTCTCTCACCTGCTCAGGTTGATAACTTTCCATGACTCTGTCCTCCAGGTCACAAATTTGTTTTTCTGTCTCCTCTAGTCTATTTATGTCCTCCAATTTTTCTCAAGTCCAGTGAGTTGTGGAGGCTGAGAAAAGTAAGGCCATTCCACTTAAAGTTCAGTGTTAGCACAAGAACAGCCATCACAGGCCCCTGTGAATAAGAGTTGAAATTTACATTATTTCAGTTACAGGAAGAAAACAGCTTACAGCTTAATGTCCTAGAAAGCCCCATATTAGAATAAGAACAGAGCCCAAGCCAAGGGCAGGAAGCCCCTATTAGAAAAAGAACAGAGCTCAATGCCCTTGAAAGCCCCATATCAGAATGTAAACAGAACTTGAGAAATTCCTCCACCCCTTCTGGAGGTCCCCTAGACCAGCCCTTAAAACTAAGCTGAAACCCACCTCGGGGTCCAAATCCCTGCTCCGCTGTGTCGGGTATACTTGGACCCAAGCTCGAGCTGGTAAATAGACCCTTGTGTGTTTGCATTGGTGTCAGCTTCTTGGTGGTTTCTCAGATTCGCAATCTTGGGCACAACATGAGTATCTTTATGATCATTACTTAAATTCTCTAGCAGGCATATTACTTTAATCCAATTTAATATGCTTCAGTCTCTTCTTATGGTTTTGTCTGTTCTTTCATTTGGGATGTATTTCTCTGTCTCCTCATTTTGTCTAACCTCTGTATGTTTCTGTGTGATAGGAAAGTCTGCTATGTCTTTTGCTCTTGAAAATAATGGCCTTATGAAGAAGTGGTCCTATAGTGCCAAGCAGTGCAGTGTCCCCTGTTCAATAGAAGCGGGGCTTCAGGGATGTCTTCTATATGTGTAGTGTGCACTCTGCTGTTGTGCCTTGGCTGCTTTTTCTTTCACTCTGGTCATCTGCAGTGGCCTTCTTTGCATATTGTGGGCAGTGTTTGGTTTCTGTGGTGGTATAGTGCACCAGTCTGTGACCATCTTGGGTTTTATTTGAGTCAGACCAGGCATTTGCTAGAGATTCAGTATCACCAAACTGCATGGCATTTTCTCAGTGTTGTCCCCTGAGAAGTTTTCATTGGTAGGCAGGGCCTACAATCAGACCAATGGTCTGCCCCAGCCCCTGGCTGGGGTTGCCATTTGACTATTATGTGTGGTTATCTTCCTTCACTCCAGGGTAGGATTCACTTTGGAGTGGTTGGTGATGGTCCCTATCAGGGTAGTTTGCACACTGCTAGTTTGAATGGACTCCAGCTAAGAGCATGGTGGAGGGACTGGGCCAGCTGGAATGGAGCAGACAGTTTTAACAAGCTGTACTCCAAGCTTATGAAAGGAGACTCACTGTCTCCACCACTGCTGCTGGCACCCCTGCCACAGGGACCAAGGTCTTGCACAGTGTAGAAGACCAAGGTCCTGCATGGTTTGTGGGGCAGTAGAAGCTTTGTTGGCAAGGTTTGCTTTGGTTTTCTTGGTAAGGGACTTGCAGTGTTGGGACTGAGACACATGTGCCTAGAAAAGGCAGATCTGCCAAAGCCTGGGGTCAGGGGGCACGGCTTGGTGTAAAAATGTTAGGTGGTGAATGTCCGTTGTGGAGGTGGTTCCCTCAGGTGGCCATGTGTTTATGCAGGTGTAGGGGAGGGGAGGGAAATGGTGCCTGCTGGTTCCTTTGTTCCTGGAGAAGTCCCTCAGGGAACTTCCTCTCTGGATACTCCCCAGGACACACTCTGGATTTAGTAAAGGAGTTTCCCTCCTATATGCCCCAGGTGTTTTTCCAACTGTTGTTTCTGTGCTCTATCTCTGCAGGCTGTGTGTCATGCTGTCTCTTTAATAGCAGGGATTTAGTTTCCTGTCACTTTTTAGGCTTTGCCAGAGCTCAGCCAACTGATTTTTTAAATTCCAGGCTGCTGACTGTAAGAACTCAAGAAATTTAGCCCTTCTAGTTTTCAACGTCAAATGCTATGGGGATTTGTCTTGCCAAGTGGCCTTCCCAGTGTGAGGGTCTTTCTCTCTCTTCTCTGTGCCCACAGGTCCCTCCCACCCATGCTCGGCTCATGGTCCATTTAGCTCCCCACAGCATGTCTATCTTTCCTACCCTCTTCAATGTGATTTCTTTACCTTTAGTTTGTTCTGTCCTTCTTTGAGTCATTTTCCAGGTTATTTATACTGATGTGAGTGTTATGTAGTTGTATCCCTGGGACAAGGTGAGCTTAGTGTTTTCCTACTCTGCCATCTTTGAAGAGGTCCCTAATTTTTAAATTATTTCAGGTGAGAATGCCTAAGATCTGTTCTCAGCAAATTTCATTTAAACAGTCACCATGTTTGTATCCTTTTACCACCTCTTCCCATATCCTAATCACCCAGCCCTTGATAAACACCATTCTATTCTCTTTTGTATGAGTTCAAACTTAAAAAAAAAAAAATCCATATATAAACCTTGTAGTTTTTATTTTTCCCTGTTTGGCTTATTTCACTCAGCGTTATGCCCTCCAGGTTTATTCATATTTCCACAAATGGCAGGATTTCCTTTTTTTTTTTTTTTTTAAGGCCGAATAATATATACCATCACACACACAGACACACACACACGCACACACACTTTTCTTTATCATCCATACTGATGGGACACTTAACTTGTCTCCATATCATAGCTATTGTAAATAATGTTGAAATGCACATGGGAATGTAGATGTCTCTTCATGATAAAGTGATTTCATTTCCTTTGGATATATACCCAGAAATGAAATTAGTCGATTATATGATAGTTCTTTTTTTAATTTCTTGAGAAAACTCTATTATTTTCATAATGGCTGTGACAGTTCACACTCCCAGCAGTATATGAGTTCCCTTTCTCTATATCCTCACCAGCATTTATCTTTTTTTTTTTTTTTTTGATAATGGACACCCTAAAACATGTGAAGTCATACTTCATAGTGGTTTTGATTTGCATTTCCCTGATGATTAGTGTTGTTGAGAACCTTTTCATACATGTATTGACCATTTATATCTTTGGGAAAATGTCTATTCAGGTTCTTTGCTCATTTTTTCATTGTTATTGTGGGGTTTTTTTCTTTTGGCTATTGAGTTGTATTAGTTCTTTATATAATTTAGATATTAATCCCTTATCGTATAAATTGTCTGCAGATATTTTCTTCCATTCCATACGTTGCCTTTTTATTTTGTTGATTTTTTTTTTTTAAGCAGAAGCTTTTTAATTTGATGTAGTTCCATTTGTTCCTTTTTCCTTTCTTTGCCTTTGCTTTTAGTGTCAAATCAAGAAAAAAATCATTGGCAAACCCATGTCAAAGATCTTACATACATATATACATTTATTTATTTATTTATTTATTTATTTATTTATTTATTTATTTATAGGACTTTTATAGTTTTCATCTTATGTTCATCTTTAATCCATTTAAAATTATTTTGTGTGTGTAATATTTGTAATATAGGAGTCTAATTTAATTATTTTCATGTGAATATCCACTTACACTTAACATCATTTATTAAAGAGACTATCCTTTGCTGATTGTGTGTTCTTGGTGCTTCTGTCAAGAATTAATTGATAATTTACTTGTGGGCTTATTTCTGGACTCTCTATTCTGTTCCATTGATTTTTTTTTTGAGAGAGAGAGTAGGTGGGGAGAAGCAGAGAGAGAGGGAGAGAGAATCTTTTTTTTTGGTGGGGGGAGAATCCTAATTCCATGCTCAGTGCAAAGCCCAATGTGGGGCTTGATCTCATGACCCTGAGATCATGACCGAGGTGAAATCAAGTCAGACTCTTAATAGACTGAGCTACTCAGGAACTCCTGTGTATCTGTTTTTATGCTGATACCATGTTGTTTACTATAGCTTTGTAGTAAAATTTGAATCAGGAAGAATGATGCCTCCACCTTTGTTTTTTTCAAGATTGCTTTGGCTTTCTAGGTCTTGTGTGGTTCCACATGAATTTTAAGATATTTTTTTCTATTTCTGTGAAAAAAGCTATTGGAATTTTGAAAGGAATTGTATTGGATATATAGATGGATTTGGGCAATATGGGAATTGTAACACTATTAATTCCTCAATCCATGAAAATGGACTATCTTTATTTGTGTCTTCATTTTTTTTCATCAATTTCATAATTTTCATTATTTAGATTTTTTTATCCGTTTGGTTAAACTTGTTCCTAAGTATTTATTTTTCATACTGTTATAAAAGAGGTTGTCTTCTCAATTTCTCTTTGATAGTTTGTTAGTATATAAAAATGAAACTGATTTTTGTTTATTGCTTTTGCAACGTTGTTGAATTTGTTTAATCTAACAGGGTTTTTTTTTTTTTTTAAAGATTTTATTTATTTATTCATTAGAGACACAGAAAGAGGGGCAGAGGCATAGACAGAGGGAGAAGCAGGCTCCTTGCGGGTAGCCTGATTCTAGACTTAATCCTAGGACCCTGGGATCATGCTCTGAGCCAAAGCCACCTAGGCACCCCAGTCTTTTGGGTTCTTTATAAAATACCATATCATGCACAAACAGACAATTGTAATTCTTCCTTTCTGATTTGGATGCCTTTTATTATTTCCTTCTTTTGCTGAAAGACTCTGGTCAATACTCCTAGTAATATGTTATATAGAAGTGGTTATAGTGGGCATGCTTGTCTCTTTCCTCATCTTAGAAGAATAGCTTCAGATTTTCATTCTTAAGTATGATGTTAGCTGTGGCCTTGTCATATATGGTTTATAATGTTAAGGTACTTTACACGTATACTAATTTGTTGAATGTTTTTATCATAAAAGGATGTTTAAATTTTGTCAACTGCTTTTCTGCATGTTTTGGGATAATTATGTAATTTATCTTTTATTAATGTGGTGTATCACATTTATGGATTTGTATATGTTGAACTATCCTTGCATCCCAGAGATAAACCTCACTTGATTGTGAACTTTTAATGCATTGTTGAATCATTTTGTTGAGAATTTTTTATGTATATTCATCAGAGATATTGCCCTGTAATTTTTATTTCTTATAAAGTCCCTGTCAGACTTTGGTGTTAGGATGATGCTGGTTTCATAAAATGAATTTGGAATTGTTTTTTTATTTTTTAGAGGAGTTTGAGAGGTTTTGTATTAATTCTCCTTTAAATGTTTAGTAGAATTCACCAGTGAAGTTTCCAGAAAAGCCTGGGCTTTTCTTTGTTGGCAGTTTTTTTTTTTTTTTTTTAATTTTTTTAATGGAGTTCAATTTGCCAACATATAGCATAACACCCAGTGCTCATCCTGCCAAGTGCCCCCCTCAGTGCCCATCACCCAGTCACCCCAACCCCCCGCCCACCTCCCCTTTCACTACCCCTTGTTCATTTCCCAGAGTTAGGTGTCTCTCATGTTTTGTCACCCTCACTAATATTTTCACTCATTTTTTCTCCTTTCCCTTTATTCCCTTTCACTATTTTTTATATTCCCCAAATGAATGAGACCATATAATGTTTGTCCTTTTCCGACTGACTTATTTCACTCAGCATAATACCCTCCAGTTCCATCCACGACGAAGCGAATGGTGGGTATTTGCCATTTCTAATGGCTGAGTAATATTCCATTGTATACATAGATCACATCTTCTTTATCCATTCATCTTTCGATGGACACAGAGGCTCCTTCCACAGTTTGGCTGTTGTGGACATTGCTGCTATAAACATCGAGGTGCAGGTGTTCACTGCATCTGTATCTTTGGGGTATATCCCCAGCAGTGCAATTGCTGGGTCGTAGGGCAGATCTATTTTTAACTCTTTGAGGAACCTCCACACAGTTTTCCAGAGTGGCTGCACCAGTTCACATTCCCACCAACAGTGCAAGAGGGTTCCCCTTTCTCCACATCCTCTCCAACATTTGTTTCCTGTCTTGTTAATTTTCACCATTCTCACTGGTGTGAGCTGGTATCTCATTGTGGTTTTTTATTTTTCTCATTGTGGTTTTGATTTGTATTTCCCTGATGGCTAGTGATGTGGAGCATTTTCTTATGTGCTTGTTGGCCATGTCTATGTCTTCCTCGGTGAAATTTCTGTTCATGTCTTTTGCCCATTTCATGATTGGATTGTTTGTTTCTTTGCTGTTGAGTTTAATAAGTTCTTTGTAGATCTTGGATACTAGCCTTTTATCTGATAGGTCATCTGTAAATATCTTCTCCCATTCTGTAGATTGTCTTTTAGTTCTGTTGACTATTTTGCTGTGCAGAAGCTTCTTATCTTGATTAAGTACCAATAATTCATTTTTGCTTTTGTTTCTCTTGCCTTCATGGATGTATCTTGCAAGAAGTTGCTGTGGCCAAGTTCAAAAAGCGTGTTGCCTGTGTTCTCCTCTAGGATTTTGATGGATTCTTGTTTCACATTTAGATCTTTCATCCATTTTGAGTTTAACTTTGTGTATGGTATAAGAGAATGGTCTAGTTTCATTCTTCTGCATGTGGCTGTACAATTTTCCCAGCATCATTTATTGAAGAGACTGTCTTTTTTCCAGTGGATAGTCTTTCCTGCTTTGTTGAATATTAGTGACCATAAATTTGAGGGTCCACTTCTGGATTCTCTATTCTGTTCCATTGATCTATGTGTTTGTTTTGTGCCAGTACCACACTGTCTTGGTGATCACAGCTTTGTAGTACAACCTGAAATCTGGCGTTGTGATGTCCCCAGCTCTGGTTTTCTTTTTCAATATTCCCCTGGCTATTCAGGGTCTTTTCTGATTTCACACAAATCTTAAGATGATTTGTTCCAATTCTCTGAAGAAAGTCCATGGTATTTTGATAGGGATTGCATTAAATGTATACATTGCCCCGGGTAACATTGACATTTTCACAATATGAATTCTTTCAATTCATGAGCATGGAATATTTTTCCATTTCTTTGTGTCTTCCTCAATTTCTTTCAGAAGTGTTCTGTAGTTTTTAGTGTATAGATCCTTTACCTCTTTGGTTAGGTTTATTCCTAGGTATCTTATGCTTTTGGGTGTGATTGTAAATGGGATTGACTCCTTAATTTCTCTTTCTTCAGTCTCATTGTTAGTGTATAGAAATGCCACTGATTTCTGGGCATTGATTTTGTATCCTGTGTTGGCAGCTTTTGATTACTAATTTAATCTCCTTATTTGCTTTTGGTCTGTTCACATTTTCTATTTCTTCATGATTCAGTCTTGTTGGGTTCTAATTTTCTAGGAATGTACTCATTTCTTCTAACTTTTCCAATCCATTAATATATAATTGTTTCGTAGTCTTATGATCCATAGTATTTCTACATATCAGTTGTAATGCCTCTTCTTTTATTTCTATTTTTGTCCTTTCCTTTTTTTCTTAGTCTAGTTACAGATTTGTCAATGTTTTCTTTTGAAAAAAATTATCTCCATTTTATTAATATTTTCTATTGTCTTTCTGGTCTTTATTTCATTTCTTTCTGCTTTAATCTTTGCTATTCCCTTTCTTCTTCTACCCCTAGATTTAGTTTGTTCTTTTTTTTTTAGTTCTGTAAGGCATAAAGTTATCTATTTGAGATCTTCCTTTTATTAAAATGTAGGCATTTATTACAATAAACTTCCCTTTTTGAACTACATTTACTTCATCCTATTAGTTTTGTTAAATTGTTTCTATTTCAGTTATTTCATGATATTTTTTATTTTTCTTTTGATTTCTTCTTTGACCCATAGGTTATTCAGCAGTATGTTGTTTAACATCCATATATTTGTGAATTTTCCTGTTGTCTTCTTGTAATTGATTTCTAATTTCATACCATTGTGATTAGCAAAGATGCTTGATATGATTTAAATTTTCTTTAATGTTTTAAAAACATGTTTTGTCAGGTAACATATGATATATCCTGGATGATGTTTTGTCTGGGCTAGAGAAGATGTTTATTTACTTGCTGTTGGAAAGGATGTTCTATATGTATCTGTGAGGTCTATCTGGTCTAAAGTGAAGTTCAAGACCAAGTTTCCTTATTCATTTTCTATCTGGGTTATCTATTCATTAATGAAAGTGGTGAGTCCCCTACTTTTATTGTGTTGGTGCACAAATATTTACAGTTGCTATATCCAAAATAACAATACTTAGAATTTGCATGTTAATGCATCATCATTCCCCTATCTACTTCTTCCAGCACATTCTAATCGATGATTTCCTTAGCTCACTTAGTCTTTCCTCTTGCCACAGCAGAATTTTTTTCTTACAGTTCCTAAAATTTTCTTCCTGTTGTTACTCCCTTGGATACTTTATCAATTACTCTATCCTATAAACCCCTTTAGTCCTATTACTGTAGGTAATACATATTTTCTCTTCACTACTGAACAATATTTTCCACAATTTTTATATTTGTTTATTCAATTTCTTCCAGTATACAGTGAGACTCATAAGGACAGCAAAATGTGTTTTTGTGTTCTTGTTTCCCCAACCTGGCAACTCTCCCTTGAATATATAAATGCTCAATATTTTTTTGAGGTAATAATTAGTTCCAAAAATTAAATAGAATTGGAAATAGACTTGTTGGCAAATGGTATGCACATTTTAGAAACATTTGGTATTTACTTTCAAATTATCCAGAATAAAGTTTGTATCAATTCAAACTTCTGCCAGTAATGTATAAACTATCCACTTAATAATATTCTCACTTTTGGGGCATATTAACTTTAAAATAAGCTTTGCAAATGTTACATTGGTATTTTAATTTTTATTTTAGAAGTGAACTTGATCTCTTTTATCTATTTATTGGTCACCTATTTTTCTCCTATAAATTTTCTATTCATGTCCTTTGTTAATTTTTCTATTGTGAGTTTTAAATTGATTTCTAAAATCTTTTAGATATTAAATATAGCTCTTTGTCTATGTGATATTTTGTACTTATTTTTCCTAGATTTTCATTACACTTTAATTTTATTTTTAATTTACAGGGATTTTAGAATTTTGTGGCATCTATCTCCACATTTCCACTGAAATTGCTCTTACTAAAATTACCAATAGTCTTATAGTTATTATATCCAGTGGGCATTTTTCAGACTTCACCTTTTTTTAATCTACTCAGAACAAAGCAATATAGGTCACAGTTTAGATATTTGGTGTATGTTGATTTGAAACATCTCTGCCACCTCTAAATCATAGCTTTCAAAGTTATTATAATAAAAAAATGAAACTAAGTGCTACTTAGCACATTTGTTTTTGGTAACATTAAATGCAAATCATCAGGTAGAAGCCTTTTAGTAAATCCCTCTGGTTTTATGAATATGGAAATGAGTCAAATATTGTGTGAAACCAAATGCCAGACCTGAATTAGAAATAAAGAAACTAGCTCTAGAGATTGAGAAAGAATTGGAAGTACAGCATTCCAAGTAGAAGTCAGAAGTATGGGGTTCTGAAAGAATATCGTATTAGTTTCCCAGAACTGCAGTAAGAAAGTACGACACACTGGGATTAAACAACAGAACTTTATTTTCTCACAGTTCTAGAGAGTCAAAGTCCTAAATAATTGGCAGAGCCATGGTCCCTCTGAAGACCGTGGGAGAGAATTCACTGTTTCTTTTAGCTTCTGGTAGCCCTAGGTATTCCTTGCTTTATGGCAACATAACACAAATCTCTGCCTCCATCTTCACATGGACATCTTCATTCTGTGTCTTTTCCCCCTCTTTTTATAAGGACAACTTGACCTGATTAAATTTACAAAGATCCTTTTTCCAAATAAGGTCACATTCACAGTGCCCAATATATCTTTTTGGGATACACAATTCAATCCATAATGGATATAAACCAAGTAAATGGGAAAAAACTGAATCATGTGAAATTTCTAACAAAGGGTAAAACACCAAACCCTAAAGTGTCAAGATAGGTTGAATAATGATTAGTTCATGAGATAGATCAGCCGGGAAAAAGGAGCATTTTAAGAAATTTGAGAAATATGAGAATTTAAGAAATATGAGGAATTGCTGTGAATTTAAGAAATATGAGAAATTGGGATCCCTGGGTGGCGCAGCGGTTTGGCGCCTGCCTTTGGCCCAGGGCGCGATCCTGGAGACCTGGGATCGAATCCCACATCGGGCTCCCGGTGCATGGAGCCTGCTTCTCCCTCTGCCTGTGTCTCTGCCTCTCTCTCTCTCTCTCTGTAACTATCATAAATAAAAAAAAAAAAAAAAAAAAAATTTAAAAAAAAAAAAAAAAAAAAAAGAAATATGAGAAATTGCTCCCTGAAATCCCTTGTAATTCCATTTGGAATTTCAAGTAAATTTTTAATTGATTATTTAGGCATGTTATGTTGCTTCTATAAATAAGCTAGTGACAAAGGCAGTTTAGTACAATAGGTTGGTGTAACTAAGGTTGATCAAAGTCTTTGTTATTTATTGGAGGGGAAAAATAAATATCAAATAATTAGAAATTGAAAATTCAACTGATATTGAAAATTCAATTTGTGTCTATGGAAGATTTGGTAAAACCTTATTTAAGTGGAGGCAGCAAAGTTAATGCAATTGCATAATCCAACTAATGCAATATTGGTTTTGACATTTATTTCTTGTTATAAATCAACCCCCCCCAAAAAAATAAAAATAAAAAAATAAAAAATAAATCAACCCCAAATGGATTTTGAAGATACTCTATAAAATCTCAGAAACTTGATTACAAAAGACACATGCAATGTGTGACAGATGTATTTGATAACACCAGATCACAAAGAGGTTGATAAGCAACCTAATTTTCAAAGTACAACAGGTCTGATTAAAAATTATGTCCATTCTTTTGTAAAATGATTATTGTTATGCTTCACTCTATTAATTCTTATAAAGATAGAACATAGTGGAGCAGAATAGACAAAAATTAAAGCAGAGCAAGTTGAGATGTAGGACAAGCAACATGGTTTCTAACACATTTGTCCAATTATACTGAACAAATATTCACTGATTCCTGCCAAGAGACTGAGGTGGTTTTAGGGGCTAGGTCAAAGAATGTGAAAAGTATTAATTTATTTGGCTAAGATGACCTAACTACAATTATGGCTAATGCGTGTCAAACAAGGGTAATTATTCAATGACATTTTCATATTTCCTAGGGGCATAAAGAAATTTAAAAATATTTCTAGGTTAATCAAATTATGATTGTTTAAATATATTTGTCTCTGTGACTACATTTTTGAAGTCTGTATTTTTCCCTTTAACTTTCTGTAGACCAAAGTTATGTTTTTTTTGTACATCTTTTGATAAACTTTCATCTTGCTAGTAAAATTTTTGTGATGTGTAAGGTAAAGTTTTATTTACATTCCTAATATATTATACCATTTACAATTTGCTTAATTGAGTTTCCTCAATTTCAAGGCTTCAATTTGCAGTTTTTATCTTCATTAGAGAATTTATTCCTACTTGATTATTCAGTAGCTTATATATTTAAGAAAACATTTTATTTCACTTGACATATCTTTAGACATAACTTTTTTTATTCGGTAAACTTTGGGTGGAACTATTTTCTGAAATAGTTGAAAATAAAAATATCTCAAGTTGTTTGACAATGCAAATATGCTATCTATAGATATATAGATATAGATAGATAGGCTCTTGTAGTTACTGAGTACTAAAGACATAGGAAAGGAGTTTACATGGAATGGACCTCAGAACTCACATTTTTCAAGCAATATTCACTTTCTTCTAAATCATGTAAGTATATATTTTGATAGAACATTGCCACATACATGTCTCAGTTGTTTTCTTCAACAATTGAAAATAGGCTGCAGCATTCTGAGTTCTGCAGTATAACTGTCTTTGATAGCAGGATGAAAAGAGCAGAATTGAAAGTTCAAAAGCATCACTTTCGCTATTAGGAAGCAGCGTTACTGGAGTTTACTTGACATTCCTCCAATAGATAAATGCTTTTTTGAACTTGGTGTTTCAAACAGTAGCTCTCTGTCTTGCAGTCATTCTTTAAAAGTATTTATACCATGTTAAAAAGTGCTTGGAATACCACCAATGGAACCTTGTAGGGAGAACTGACTGTGATGTCATAGACCTTTAAGGGAAACTTCTAGAAGTGAGATTAGTCATATGAGAGACTAAACAGGAAAGATGCTTACTGAGTAAGGTGGGATCCAACAAGAGTGTAGTACAGAATGCAGTAAGTTATGAATTACTTTTTTTCTAAGGTAGCTTAATAGAACAACACTTAATGAAGAAAGGCAAAGGCTTACCTATCTGGTACATTTGTGGTTCTTGATGATTAATTACTTGAAGACTAATACCTTTGAAATTCACCAGTTTTAGAAATGGAAGAGAGTGATGAACCTGATCAGCCCATCTCAGCAGGGAGGCAAGAAATTCGAAAAAGAAGACGACTCAGCCAATCAATGGTAGACAAATCCCAGCAGACTGAAGTAACAGAGAAAAAGAAACACTTGCCTATATCACAATCATCTGGTCCTAAATCTACCGTTAGTATTGGTAATATTCCTGGAAGCAAAGTCAATTACGAGTCTCTCAGAGTATCTTCTCAACTTCAGCAAACTTGGACAAAGAGAAAGCATGTACAGGATATGACTGATAAATCTCTGCAAACAGAGGCTATTGTAGAAGAGAAAAAAGAAGAAATCAGATCAGTCGGTGAAACAGTGGTACCTGAAGAAAAGCCAGCTGCTGTTGGAGCAGCAGTCCCTGAATTTCCAGAGACTGTTCAGGAAGTAGAAATTCCACCAAGCAGACATTCAATTCAACTAAAAATAGACAGATCTCAGCAGACCAGTTGTACTGGAGACTGGTCAATGATGAACATTCCTCAAAAAGAAAAAGTGGACAAGGAACAGCAGACATACTTTAGTGAAACAGAAATAGTAGTTATTGGCCAACCAGATAGCTCTTTCTCAAAGTCAAATGAAGTTGTGCAAAAAAGTGAATCCTCAGGGAAGCTTTTCATTAGTGAATATCCTGAATTGCTACCCTCAACAAGTAGAGATGAAGAAATTAGGCGGATAAGTATTAGCAAATTTCTATTTAGTCAACAAAGCAAAAAAGGTTCTTTGGAACTTTCAGAAGATGAGCAATATGTTCTAGGTGATGTGTCTCCTACAGCAGAAGAGATCTTTGCTGAAGTCCAATCTCTGCCAGATGAGACTACTGCTGAAAACTTCCCTACTGAACCTCAGCCTCCACCAATTGAAGAGGCTCCTACAGAAGAGGGCCTTGCTACAATAGAGCCCACCCTAAGTGAAGAGGCTCTTTCAGAAGGGCCTCCTGTTGAAGTTCAGTCTCCAAAAGTTGAAGAAGCTCCTGTTGAAGTACAGATTTTCCCAGCTGAAGAGATTTCTGCAGAAGAGGCCCCTGCTAAAGTAGAGTCTATCCCTGCTAAAGAGGCTTTCTCAGAAGAGGTTTATCCTGAAGTTCAGCTTACAACAGCTGAAGAGCCTCCTATGCGAGAGACTGAAGAATTTCAGCCTCTACTGGCTGAGACCTCCCCTGAAGTTCAGCCTCCACCAGCTGAGAAGGCCCCTGCAGAAGAGGCCTCAGATGAAGTTCAGCCTCCACTGGCTGAGACCTCCCCTGAGGTTCAGCTTCCACCATCTGAGAAGGCCCCTGCAGATGAGACCTCTGATGAAGTTCAGCCCCCACCAGCTGAGACCTCTTCTGAAGTTCAGCCTCCACCAGCTGAGAAAGCCCCTGCAGAAGAGGCCTCAGATAAAGTTCAGCCTCCACCAGCTGAGAAAGCCCCTGCAGATGAGACCTCTGATGAAGTTCAGTCTCCACCAGCTGAGACCGCTCCTGAAGTTCAGCCTCCACCAGCTGAGAAAGCCCCTGCAGAAGAGGCCCCAGATGAATTTCAGCCTCCACCAGCTGAGAAAGCCCCTGCAGAAGAGGCCCCAGATGAAGTTCAGCCTCTACCAGCTGAAAAGGCCCCTGCAGATGAGACCTCTGATGAAGTTCAGTCCCCACCAGCTGAGACCACTCCTGAAGTTCAGCCTCCACCAGCTGAGAAAGCCCCTGCAGAAGAGGCCCCAGATGAAGTTCAGCCTCCACCAGCTGAAAAGGCCCTTGCAGATGAGACCTCTGATGAAGTTCAGTCTCCACCAGCTGAGACCGCTCCTGAAGTTCAGCCTCCACCAGCTGAGAAAGCCCTTGCAGAAGAGGCCCCAGATGAAGTTCAGCCTCCACCAGCTGAGAAAGCCCTTGCAGAAGAGGCCCCAGATGAAGTTCAGCCTCCACCAGCTGAGAAAGCCCTTGCAGAAGAGGCCCCAGATGAAGTTCAGCCGCCACCAGCTGAGAAGGCCCCTGCAGATGAGGCCCCAGATGAAGTTCAGCCTCTACCAGCTGAGAAAGCCCCTGCAGAAGAGGCCCCAGATGAAGTTCAGCCTCCACCAGCTGAGAAGGCCCCTGCAGATGAGACCTCTGATGAAGTTCAGTCTCCACCAGCTGAGACCGCTCCTGAAGTTCAGCCTCCACCAGCTGAGAAAGCCCCTGCAGAAGAGGCCCCAGATGAAGTTCAGCCTCCACCATCTGAGAAGGCCCCTGCAGATGAGACCTCTGATGAAGTTCAGCCTCCACCAGCTGAGAAAGCCCCTGCAGAAGAGGCGCCAGATGAAGTTCAGCCTCCACCAGCTGAGACCTCCCCTGAAATTCAGCCTCCACCATCTGAGAAGGCCCCTGCAGATGAGCCCTCTGATGAAATTCAGCATGCACCAGCTGAGACCTCTCCTGAAGTTGAGCCTCCTTCAGCTGAGGAGGTCCCTGCAGAAGAGGCCCCAATTGACGTTCAGTCTCCACCAGCTGAGACCTCTCCTGAAGTTCATTCTCCACTACTTGAGGAGGCCCCTGTAGAAGAGGCCGCAGTTGAAATTTGTTCTACACCACCTGAGGAGGCTCCTAAAGAAGATACCTCAGCTAGAGTTTGGTCTGAACCCGCTGGGGTAGCTCTTGTTGAACCTCAGCATCCATCAGCTGAAGAAACGACTTTAGAAATGGTCCCTGTTGACAAACAGTTTCCAGCAGCTGAAGAGGACTTTTTTACACAAATTTCTGTAGAAGATGTCCTTGCTGAAGTTCAGCCTCCACCATCTGAACACACTGCTGCAGATGAGCCTTTGGTAGACCATATGTCTACTGAATATCAACATCTCCAGACAGCAGATGTCCCAGTGGTAAAATTAGAATCACTGGTTTTGGAAGATCAGCAAAAACCTGAAGAGCCTTTGGAACTAGATCCTGTCCCTGAAGATTTGTCTAATATCAAGAAAGAACAGGCTCCTGCCTTTGAAATAGAGGGTGTCTTTCATATAGAAATAAAATAGAGGCCTCTTTCTCAGCTGTAATCAGGTCTTAACTAAGCTAGCAATCAGAAGCTAGGGACTTATGGATGTACACACTTTAGAAAAGTGTAGCATTTGGAAGTCACTCTGTGAACAAGGAAATAAAAGGAAACCCCAAGACATGGACCACTGGTCAGAAAATGAACAATAAAAACTACAGGTTTAAAGTTACTGTGTTATCTTAATTCAAATCTAGCACATATAAAATATCCATTTGGAAATGAAGTAAGTTGATGATTGAAATAATTACTTAAAATATCCTTTCTATAATAAACCCTGTTGAAAAGGGTAAAGTAAGCTCTATAGCTGTATATTCTTCTCACTACATGTAGTTTGTAGTGGAAAAGGCAGTTTCTTTGCTACAGTTCTCTCATCTCCTTTAAATTCCTTGAGTTTTAGTCACATGGCTAAAGGTTTGTGTTTTTTCCCTCCTTATTATAATACATCACATTTTTTTTAATACATCACATTTTTAATTCTTTTTCTATTTGATTCCTTCTGAGACCAGTATTCCTTTCCTGTTTTCATCCCTATCTTCTTGCATATTTTACATTTCCATATCTGGATAGGGAAATTTAATTCCTTTGTAAGTCTTTATTTTAATGAAGATAGCCTGGATAAAGTATTTTAAAAGGTGTGTAAACATAAAGAAAAATATGCTTCGATGGCCATGAGGGCATATTTCTACTTTTAATTTCATCTCAACTTAGAATGTAATGAGTCCTTTGGAAGCTTGGCTCAATTTTTGTATCCTGAATTTGTATGAAGAGAAACTTGAATAAAGTCAAATGACTAGTTGTTATATAGTAGTCTCCCCTTATCTGCAGTTTTGCTTTCCATAGTTTCACTTACCCAAGATCAACTGTGGTCCGGAAGCATATTTTCCTTCTGATGTACTTTCCCTTGAAGGTCAGTAGTAGCATACTGCTACATCACAATGCCTCTATCATTCACCACACTTCATCTCATCATGTAGGCATTTTATCATCTTACATCATCATCACAAAGAGAAGGGTGAGTACAGTACAAGAAGATATTTGAAAGAGAAAGACATTACATTCACATAACTTTTATTATAGGATATTGTTATAATTGTTCTAATGTATTATCAGTTATTGTTGTTAATCTCTTATTGTGCCTAATTTATAAATTAAGCTTTATTGTAGATATGTATGAAATAGGAAAAAACAGTATACATAGGGCTAATACTATACAGGATTTCAGGCATTCCCTGAGGATCTTTGACAGTACTCTCTGTGGATAAGAGGGAACTATTGGATAAGCTATTGACATTTTTAAAGAGTAATTATGAATTAATATAAGCTATATGTTAATAAATGACATCTTGGTTTCTATGGTTATGGCAACTTTTGGGAAAATATTTTCTTTAGCTACAATTTAGTTGCTATATGCTGAAATGAGATGATTCTCTTAAAAATTTAATTTGGTTAGTGTATTTTTCTGTTTAATAAAAACTCTAGATTGATGATTCCAGACTTTATTAAACTTTGATGCTCTATAATTGTTAGATTTTTCTCACATTCATCATTACCTATGTTTAGTGTATGATAAGAGCATGTGGCATTTTAAAAAAGATTTTGTTTATTTATTGAGAGAGCACAAGCGGAGGTGGGGAGTGGGAGAGGGAGAAACAGGCTCCCCACTAAGCAGAGATTGCCACATGGGACTCCATCCCAGGACCTGGGATTATGACCTGAGCCAAAGGCAGATGCTTAACTGAGCCACCCAGGGGCCCTAGAACATGTGACATTTTGAAGTGATTTTTGTTAAGTACAATATTTTAAAAATATGTGCCAGATTTGAGGTTGACAAACATTATTCTAGACTTCTTGAATGAGAGTTGCTTTTTTGGTATTTCCAAGTCCTTAAAATGATTTTGTTTTCTAAGATACTTAAAATCCAGTTAAACTCCTTTTTCTAAATTTGAAGCTTTTTCTGTTTTAGATTTTTTAAAGGTTTTTGTTTAAATTTGAGTTAGTTAACAGTGTAATATTAGTTTCAGGTGTACAATATAATGTTTCAACACTTCCATACAACAACTGGTGCTCATCATGAGATGTGTACTCCTTAATCCCCATCACCTAGTTCACCCATCCCCTCACCCCATCCTTCTAGTAACTATAAGTTTGTTCTCTATAGTTAAGAGTCTGTTTCTTGATTTGTGTCTCTTTTCTCCCCCTTTGTTTGATTGTTATGTTTCTTAAATTGTGCATATGAATGAGATCATATGGTATATGTCTTTTTCTGACTGACTTATTTCACTTAGTATAATACTCTCTAGCTCCACCTATGTCATTACAAACAACAAGACTTCATTCCTTCTTTGGGATATATATATATAAATATATATATTTAACTATATATATAATATATATTATGCATATATATATATATATATATATATATGCAACAGCTTCCATATCTATTTATCAGTTGGTGGACTCGTGGGCTGTTTCCACAATTTGGCTATTGTAAATAAGGCTGCTATAACAATTGAGGTGCATATATCCTTTTGAAATGGTATTTTATATTCTTTGGGTAAATACCTAGTAGTGTGATTGCTGGATCATAAGATAGTTCTATTTTTAACTTTTTGAGCAACCTCCATACTGTTTTCCAGAGTGGCTGCACCAATTTGCATTGAACAGTGCACGAGAGTTCTCTTTTCATTACACCTTCACCAACACCTGTTGTTTCTAGATTTTAGCCATTCTGACAGGTGTGAGGTAATATTTGGTAGTTTTGATTTGGCTATTGAGTTTTATAAGTTTTTAATATATTTTTGAATGCCAACTCTTTATTAAAAATGTCATTTGCAGATATCTTCTCCCATTCTGTAGGTTGCCTTTTAGTTTTGTTGCTTGTTTCCTTTGCTGTGCAGAAGCTATTTATTTTGATGCTGTTTCAATAGTTTATGTTTGCTTTTGCTTCTTTGACATGGAACACCTTTCTAGAAAAATGGTGCTATGGCTGATGTCAGAAAAATTACTGCCTGTGCTTTCTTCAAGGACTTTTATGGTTTTCTGTCTCATATTTACATCTTTAATCCATTTTGCATTTATTTTTGTGTATGATGAAATAAAGTGGCCCAGTTTCATTCTTTTGCATGTTGATGTCCAGTTTTCTTGACATCATTTGTTGAAGAGACAGTTTTTTTTCCCATTGGATATTTTTTCCTGCTTTTGTTGTTATTTCTTCTCTCTTGTTTGTGATTTTATTTATTTGAGTCCTTTCTTCTTTTTGGTATGTCTGGCTGGAGGTTTATCAATTTTACTGATTTTTTCATTGAACCAACTCCTAGTTTCATTGATTTAATCTATTTTTTGTTTTTGTTTCTATGTCATTTATTTTTGTTCTAGTTATTATTTCCTTTGCTCTTTTTAATTTTTTCCCCCTAGCTCCTTTAGGGGTGAGGTTAGGTTGTTTATTTGAGATTTTTCTTGCTTTTATCTCTGTAGTAGAGGGTCTCACTGATTTCTTCCATTCTTTCCTCAAGTCTAATGAGTATCTTTATGATCATTGCTTTAAATTCTCCATCAGGCATGTTACTTATATCTCTTTTGCTTAATCTCTGGCCATAGCCTTTTCTTGCTTTTTCATTTGGGATAATTTCCTCTGTCTTCTCATTTTATCTAAGTCTCTGCCTGCTCTCTGTGTTAGAAATGCAAGTTAAACCCCTCCTGCTCCTGCAAGTAATGGCTTTATGAAGAAGAGGTCATGTAGTGCCTGGAATCTGGTACTTCAGGGAATGTCTCTGGTATGTGCTATCATACACTCTACTGTTCTGTTCTAGCTGCTCTCTCCCTCAGGCTAAGTCATCTGCAGGGGCTCTGCTTGCCTGCTGTGGGCAGTGTTTGGTTGGTCCCTGGCCTAAATGTGGCAGATTTTAACTATATGTGCTCTGGTCTGCTTGTGAAATGAGAGCCATCACCACCTCCACTGGAACCGAGGCCCTGCAAAACTATCTGGTTGGGAGACATGTGGAGACACATGTTTGTGCTGGCCTTCTGGAGGAAGGGCCCACCATACTGGGACTGAAGTGTGACTGAGAAAGGTAGTTCTTCTGGAACTTAGTGTAAACAAGTTAGGCAGTCAATGTCCACACTGTGCTGGTTCCCACAAGTGGCCTTGTACTTATGCTGAGGGGTATGGGAGGGAAATGGTACCAGCTAGCTCCTTTGCCTCTGGAGAAGTTTGTCCATGAACACTCTCCTTTAGAGACATACTCCAATAAGAACAAATAATATCTCCACTATGTGCCCCCAGCAAACTCTTCAGATTGCTGTTTCCATGTTCTATATCCCCAGGTTGTTTGCTTGCTTTCTCTCCAAGAGAAATCCCAGTGTTTCTGAACTCTCCTAGAGCCCAGACTGCTGAGATTTAAAACTTCAGGCTTTATGTCCCTCTGCTTGCAAGAACTCACAAAATTGAGCTCTTCTCACTTTCCAACTTAATGGCTATGGGGAAACATTCTCCTTGTGCATTCCCCTATGAACCCCCTCTCTCTAGCCCTTCTCCATGACTGCAGCTCCCTCTCCTCTGCAGCAGCCAGGTTCTGTTTCTCCTCTAAACCATGTCTCCATACTTCCTATCTTCTTTGATGTGGCCTCTAGTCTACCTTTATTTTTTTTTTTTAAGATTTTATTTATTTATTCATGAGCGACACTCAGAGAGAGGCAGAGACATAGGCAAGGGAGAGACAGGATTTGTATGGGGAGCCTGATGCCTGACTTGATCCCAGGACCCTGGGATCATGACCTGAGCCAAAGGTAGATGCTCAACCACTGAGCCACTCAGGTGCTCTGGCCTCTTCTCTACCTTTAGTTGTGGCATTTTTACTGCTGGACTTTAGGTCAATTTGTGGGGTATGGTATTTAGGATGATTTAATAGTGATCTAGTTGTATTCATGGGATGAAGCGAGCCAGGGTCTCCTACTCTGCTGCCATCTTCCCCAGATCTATTTTAGATTTTTATGTCTTCTTTGGAAAAATGTTTATTCAGGTCATTTGTCTATTTTAATGTTGGTTTTTTTGGTGTGTTTTTTTTTTTTGTATGAATTCTTTGTATACTTTAGAAATTAACTCAGTATTGGATAGATGCTTTGCAACTATCTTTTCCCATTTCATAGGTTGCTTTTTCATTTTGTTAATGGTTTTCTTTTGCTGTACCAAAGCTTTTTAATTTAATGTAGTCTCTCGTTTATTTTTTATTTTGTTGTATTTGCTTTTGGGATCTAAAAAAAGATCATTGCCAAGACCAATGTCAAGGAGCTTACCCTGTATGTTTTCTTCTAGGAGTTTTATGACTTCTGGTCTTCCACTCAAGTCTTTAATGTATTTTGAGTTAAATTTTATGTATGATGTAAGATTAAGAGTGCAGTTTCACTTTTTTACATGTGAATATACAATTTATTGAATGCCATTTATTGAATAGACTTTCCCAATGCATATTTTAAGCTTCTTATTTACTTAAGTAACCCCTATACCCAATGTGGAGCTCAAACTCACAATCCTGAGATTGAGTATCATGCTCTTCTAGCAGAGCCAGTCAGGTGACATCCCCTCCCATTTCATATTCTTAGTAACTTTGTTGAAAATTAATTGAACATTAATTATATGCATGTGTTAATTTCTGGGCTTTCTATTCCATTGATCTACACATCTGTTTTAATGCCAATAACATATTGTTTTGATTATTATTATTACTTTTAAATATTTTATTCATTTATTCATGACAAGCACAGAGAGAGAAAGAGAATCAGAGACACAGGCAGAGGGAGAAGCAGGCTCCATGCAGGGGGCCTGACACGGGACTCGATCCTGGGTCTCCAGGATCACACCCCGGGCTGAAGGTGGCACTAAACTGATGAGCCACCAGGGCTGCCCTGTTTTGATTATTAAAGCTTTGTTATAGCATTTGAAATCAGGAAGTGTGAAGCCTGCACCTTTTTTCTTCTTGGTCAAAGATTGCTTTGACTTAGGGTTTTTGGTGGTTCCACAAAAATTTTAGACACTCTTTCTGTTCCTGTGAAAAATGCCACTGGAATTTTGGTAGAGATTGCATTGAATCTATAAATGGCTTTAGGGTAGTAGGGACATTTTAACAATATTTATTTTTTCCCATCCATGAATGTTGAATATCTTTCTCTTTATTTGTGTCTTTAATTTCTTTCATCAATGTCTTTCAGTGTACAGATATTTTATCTTCTTGGTTAATGTATTCCTAAATAATTTATTGTTTTTGTTGATGCTGTAAATGGGATGGTTTTCTTAATTGCTCTTTCCAGTAGTTCACTTTTAGTGTATAGAAACTTAACTGATTTTGTATGTTCATTTTGTATCCTGCAATTTTAATGAATTCATTTATTCTGAAGTTTCTGGTAAAGTCTGTAGGGTTTTCTACTTAAAATATGTCATTATAGGTAGAGATAATTTTTTTTTTGTCTTCCTTTCCAATTTGGATGACTTTTATGTCTTTTTCATACTTAATTGCTCTCGCTAGGATTTCCAGTGCTATGTTGAATAAAAGTGGCAAGAATGAGCATCTCTGTCTTGCTCCTGATCTTCAAAAGAAAGCTTTCAGCTTTTTTAATATGATGTTAGCTCTGGGCTTGTCTTATGTGGCCTCTATTATGATGAGATAAGTTCCTTCCCTATCCAATTTGCTTGTAGTCTTTATCATAAAAGAATGTTGATTTTGTCAAATGCTTTTTCTGCACCCTTTCAGAAGATTATGGAACTAACAACTGCTTTTTTTTATTTTGGTCCTCTGTGAGTTGAATGCAAACCTTGTTGGCTTTCAGAAGTAGATAATTTAGAGTCCCAAACCATTTGGTGGTGGTCTTAAAAGTTGGGGCACTGGATGTGTGGTTCAAGCTTTTTACTCTTGAGGAAGAACCTGGGCATTAAAGAGTTCCTTCCTGATTATACAGTGCTATGCCTTGGGGTAGGATTTATAGAAAGAGTATGTCTCAGACTTTATCTATTTCAAGTATTTTCTAATTTGCTTGATATGTAGAAGTTATTCAGCTAGTTTCTGAATTTCTCTCAGAGGGAACTGCTCTATATGTAGCTGTATCTGTGCATCTGTGGAAGGAGGGAAATACAGGAACATCCTATGTTGCCATCATAATAAAAGCCATCTTGGTCTGGACCCTAAGAGGGACTTTTGCTCGGGAAAATTCCCACTAGAAAGTTACATGAAAAATTATATTTCTCAATAGATGTATGGCTGTTTGTGGTATCTGCTATAATATTTCATCTTTTTTATGTCCATAAGATCGGTATTGATATTCTGTTTCTAATTAAGATAAAATTATCGGTATTTTATATCAATAAGTATTAGTAACTGTTTTCTTTCTCTGTCTCTTTCTATATCTCTCTCTTTAAAATAAAAAATCAGTCTGGCTTGAGGTATATTAGTTTTATTGATCTTTCCAAAGAATCAACCTTTGGTTTCATTTATGTCCCTACTTTTTTTTTTAATTTAATGACTTCTCTCATCCTTATTATTTATATTTTTCTACTTCTACTCCCTTATGTATTGTTTTTTTTTCAGATGTCATCTGATGTCATTGATTTAATCTTTATATCTTTTTCTTTTTTTTAAGATTTTGTTTATTTATTCATAGAGAGACACACAGAGAAAGAGGGGGGAGAGAGAGAGAGAGAGAGAGAGAGAGAGAGGCAGAGACACAGGCAGAGGGAGAAGCAGGCTCCATGCCGGGAGCCCAACGTGAGACTCGATCCCAGGTCTCCAGAATCACACCCTGGGCTGCAGGTGGCGCTAAACCGCTGCACCACCGGGGCTGCCCATCTATCTTTTTTAATGTGGTAATGTGGTCTTTTAGTACTGCACATTTCTGTTTTTTTTTTTTTTTTTTAATGATAGTCTCACACACACACACACACACACACACACACACACACACACACAGAGGCAGAGACACAGGCAGAGGGAGAAGCAGGCTACATGCACCGGGAGCCCGACGTGGGATTCGATCCCGGGTCTCCAAGATCGCGCCCTGGGCCAAAGGCAGGCGCTAAACCGCTGCGCCACCCAGGGATCCCTGCACATTTCTTTCAGCAGTGTTTTAGCTGCATCTCATAAGTTCCAATACCTCGTTCTTTCATTGCCATTCAGTTCAAATATTTTACAACTTCATTTTGTATCATTTGATATATGAGTTACTAAAGAATATGTTATTTGATTTCTAAATATTTGGAGATTTTTCAGATTTATTTCTGCTATTGATTTTAACTTAATAATGTTATTGTCATAAAATGTACTTAGTTTGATTTGACCTTTTCAATTTATTGAGACTTGTTTCATAGCCTAGCATATGGCCTATCTTGGTAAGTGCTCTGTGTTCTAAAATATTCTATTGTTTTCGGTTGGAGTGTTCTATAAATGTCAGTTTTAGAATCAACAATTGGTTGACAGTGTTGTTTACTTCTTCTATATCATTACTGATTTTCTATCCACCTGTTCTCTAGATTATTGAGAGAGTTATGCTGAAATCTCTAACTATAATTATGGATTTGTCTATTTCTCCCTGAAGTTCTATCAGTTTTTGCCTCATGTATCATGAGGCTTTTGTGTTGGCTGCATAAATGTTTAGAATTATTGTCTTCTTGATAAAGACTCCTTTTATTCCTGGTAATAGCCTCTCATCGGTAACATTGTTACTTGTCAGGTTTAGATCCTTAATATCCTTTCCTTTATTTACTGTGGCCATTATGTGCTTTTCTTATTTTAGCCTTTCTTTTTCTAAATAATCTTTCCTATTATTGCCAGAGTTATTTTTTTTATAATACACATCTGCTCATGCAGTCATTTGCTTATAGAATAAACCCTATATTCCTTACAATGATAGCCATGACCCTTTACATCTACTATAACCTACTTAAACTACCCTTATTAATTATAGAGTAGTAGTAGAAAGTAAAGGTTAAAATCATGACTGCTAGTTAGCAAATCCTGACTCATTACTTACAAGCTGTTTAGCAAGTCAGATTAATTAACTGCTCCATGCCTCATTTACTCATCTGAAAAATAATAAGCATAATACCTAACCAATAGGATTGTTGTAACAAAATAGTTAATCCATATTAAGTTCATTGAATGGTACCTAGCACAGAATCAGCAACAATTGCTGGTTCCTGCTCTCATCATTGTTACTTGCATTCTTTCTTTCTTGGGACATTCACTTTTTGTATTTAAGTTCTTATCATACCTGGCAATTATTGTTATGCTACAACTGTCTCTTATTTGTTCATTATGTTTTAGTCATTTGTGTCCTGGAGAGCCTGGGTCATATTAATTAACTAATTAAAGATTTATTTGTTTATTTATTTTGAGAGAGAGAGAGAGAGAGTAAGCACATAGGAGCAGGGGGTAGGGGCAAAGGGAGGGAGAGAATCCCAACCAGACTCCCCGCAGAACATGGAGCCCAATTCAGGGCTGGATCTCATAACTCTGAGATCATGACCTGAACCAAAATCAAGAGTCAGATGCTTAACTGACTGAGCCATGAGTCATATTTAAAGTTTTTATTTTAGCAGGCAGCTGCCCTGCTTTGGTTTACATATCCTGGCCTACTTTTATGGGCTGCGGTTCCAATGAAGATTTAATTTTCAAAGACTTTGTAGTGCTATTTTGGTCTGCCCTTTACCTTGGAACTTCCACTGGTTCCTGCTGAAGCCACCTGAGGAGGCCAAAGGAGCTTTTACTGGCCAGGCTGCCTGGTGCCTCTCGGGTACAGGAGGGAGAGGTTCATTCTTACCAAGAATAAGAAGCTTCCCTGGCAGGCAGTTGTGTGGCAGAATGTTCCTTGCCGGTGCCCCTGCTACCCTGTGTCGCCTTTTGGAGGATGGAGCATTTCAGGCCCATGAGGACAAACAGGCTTACAGGCTAGACATTATTGTTTGTTTGTTTTTGTTTGCTTTAAATTTTTTTTTTATTGGAGTTCGATACGCCAACATAACACCAGTGCTCATCCCGTCCAGTGCCCCTCTCAGTGCTCGTCACCCAGTCACCCCGTCCCCCTGCCCACCTCCCCTCCCACTACCCCTTGTTTGTTTCCCACAGTTCCCCATGTTTTGTCACCCTTTCTGATTTTTCCCCCTCATTTCAGGCTAGACATTATTGTGATGGGATTTCCCTTTCCTGGTGCCAATAGTGTCCCTAGGTAAAGACATGTTGGAGGAGAATCTCAGATCTGGCTAGAAGGAGAGAACTTCCCTGGCTTCACATTATTGGTGGAGCTCCTGATCCATTTCCTTTTCAAATACCTGCTGTGTTTGCTTGGTCTTGATGGCAGGCTTCCTTTTGACCCAAGGGAGGAAGAATACTACCTGGACTACCTTCTGTGGCTAGGTTGTGCACTGGGAAATAGTGCGCCTGTGTCATGGTCTTTGGTTGGGGAAAGGCTTGTAAGATGCCCTGCCAATACACTCACTGGACCTCTAGTCCTGGGGTCTCTAACCAGTCTGCCTGCCAATTTCCACCTTTCAGATTTCTCCTTCTCATTGCCTCTTGAATTATTTCCAGGGTACTTAGCAGGGTAGAAAAGGGAGAAATGAGTATGTGCAATCTTGCTGGGACTGGGAGTCTCTTTCTCCTCATTTGGAATTTTCTTGATCTCCATTAATTACCTCTAATTTATGAGATCCTATTTATTCATCAAGTCATAGTTTAGCCAGCAACTTCTCCATGAGAATTGCCTTGAAGCTGGTGCTTATCATCTTCTATATCTACTCATTGACAAGCTGCTTTTCCTGTGGATTTTATCTCCTTTACTGTTATTCTGAATAATTCTTCTTGGTCCTAACAATGGCCAATCCCTTTACCGAGGTGCCAGATTCTGTTCCTTCCTGCTGACTCAATGATACAGATTTGGCTAATCTCTTCTTTCCCCCTGCATCATCAATGTTTCACCAGATCTCATCAAAGTTTCTCTTCCTACTCATTCTCATTTGCTTTCAAACATGCCTTTTATTTTCACCTATCTTAAGTAAATAAGCAAATAGATATCCTCTTCATACTTTCCCCTTAAGCTGCTGCTCCATTCCTTGGCTTTCCTTGACAGCAAGTACTGTATTCAATTACTCTCTGTCCTATTCTTTTGAACTTTTTCTAAACAGGCTTTCACTCCTACTGCTCCAGTGAAACTGCTCAGTAATCATTGGCAAATGCAATAGGTAACACCTATCCTCATTTAGTCTAATAACACAATTTAACACAGTGGAGCATTTGCATTTGGTATTCTTTCTTCGTTGATCTATCATCCTCTGTACTTCTGGGATGCTTTCCTCCTATCTTATTGGCTAATTATTCTCAATCTTCTTTGCTGATTTCTCTTTGTCATCCTGATGCTGAAGAAACCCCAGGGTTCTGTTACTGTATCTCTTTTCTCTCTCTACATTGACTTCCTTCATAAACTCATTTAATCTCATAGTTCATATCCCATCTGTATCATCTGATGGTGTATATGGCCTACCCAAAACCTCCACTTGTATGACTAATAGACCTCTTTCCACTGTAAAGGTGCTACTATTTTGAAATAGCCAGAATGTTGTTTTTTCATCTCCATCAGTATCTTGAGACAATGAAACCAATTTTGAGGCCATAACTGGCTATGAAAGACAGGAATGCTTATAGTGGCACACTGCATCCTGAGAAGTGTAGTTCTATAAGAAAAAGAAAAAAAAGGGAAATGGAGATTAGATGGGGAAGTGGGAAAAAGGCTTTGTTTTGAGCATATTTTGATATTATAAATAAAAATTTGTTCCATTATTTTTGAGTGTCATGTAGCTAAGTGGGGGAAGATGGTTGGGTAGAAGTTTTTATCTCCTTCAGCAGAACTCTAAGAATGAGTCTTGAAAAAGAGAACTTGAAGTTACTCTTCAAGTCATAAGAGATACTTTTAAGACCATCAACCAGAAACAATTCTCAGATCATTAGGAGTCCTTTATGAAGCCAACTACACATAATTGAACTGGCAAGCAAAATACATCTCTGAGAATGTGAATGTGTTGGTATCTTTTTTTATAATAGTATATAAGTGATATTTAAAAAAATAGGAACTCTTGGTTATTAGCATGATCCTTTAATTTGACACAAGAAATATCTTTTGGGATGCTTTTCTTTTTGTTAGGTTTTACCGTAGAACTCACATGTGCATTCTTACTTAGGCCTAGAAAAAAGACTAAAGGAATTTTTGTATGGCTATGATGGCTAATAATATTGTTACTTTGGCTAGGCTATAGTACCCAGTTATTTAATCAAATACTTAGGTCTAACTGTTGCTGTGATGATATCTTAAAGATACAGATAATAGCTACAAGTTGACTTTAAGTAAAGGAGATTACCCCTGATAATGTAGGTGATCCTCATCCAATCAGTTGCAGGGTTTATGAGCAAAAATAGAGACTTCCTGGTGAGGGAATTCTGTCTGAAGACTGAAGCATAAATGCTTGCCTGAGTTTCCCACCTTCTGGCCTTCTGTATGGATTTTGGATTTGGTAACCCCCACATTTGTGGAAGGCAATTCCTTAAAATAAGTCTCATTATATATATATATATACACATATATACATATATATATACATATATACATACATACATACATATATACATACATACATACATATATACATATACATATATACATATATACATATATACATATACATATACATACATACATATATACATACATACATATATATACATACATATATACATACATACATACATATATACATATATATACATATATACATATATATATACACACACACGCACATATATAATTACATATATTTATGATAAAAAGTATTTTATTATATATAACAAATATATCTATCTCCTATTATATCTTGACTGATACAGTATTTATCTTTGAGTTTGGAATTATGGGTGTCTTTTTCTTACTTTGTATTTTTCTATATACCACATTGTCCTTAATGAACATATTTTACTGTTTCAGGGAAAGAACGTAAAGTGGGTTTGACCAATCTCCCAAGTATTTAGGAACTTTTAAGAGAATTCTGTTTTCTGTGATGAGAAATTGTCACTTTTGGCCGTGCTAAAGATATATTTGCAATTTTCATGCCAAGTTGGGCTAACCCAAATTATGTATTTGGAGTTTCAAGCAAATTTTGATATATTTCTCTTAAAACTTGTTTTAAAATATCACCATGGGAAATTGATGATTAGAAAGATTTTATGGCTATGGTAATAACTGGCATAGAGAGAGAAGAAAACAAAACCCAAACCAAAACAAACCAAAACAAAAAAGAAATCCTATAGCATGTCATAGTCAAGTAATGTGACAGAATAAATCATATTACCATATTACTGGCTTATTTCCTTTACTAATGAGGTTTCTGAATTAGCAAGTTAGAAAAAAGTTAGACTTAGTGAATTCTGATTTTAGGATTTGATGAGATTTCTTTTGATGTCTGAAAAATATGAAGAACTTCTAGGCTAGATGATGCTTGATTTAGATGTTGAGTTACTGAATCTGCCTGATACAGTCTATATATTTTCTCTGTGGATTATGAGCATGGCTATCAGCTAAGAGTAAGGGGACCAGAGGTGGGATTTAATAGAATGTTAAACGGAGATTTTTGACTAGTATATGTGGAGGAATGGAAGAGGAACTTGACCAGAAAGTATAACATGATTGCAAAGAGGGATTGAAATTTAGCTAAGGTAAGGTCAATGTGATGCATAAATGAACAGCTAGGTTGCATTAATAGAAATGGTATCTAGAATGTGAGGGAGGTGCCTGCCCCATTCCACTCTACACTAGAAGGCTGGATTTCTTCTGGACTATGATACTCTAACTAGAAAATATTTATGGGTGACCAGGCAGATGTTAGGAACTTGGCTCAATATCATGTCACATGTTGAATGATGGAAAGATTGGAGACGGTTAGCTGAGAGAAAAGCAGACTTCCAGAATGGGCCTCAGATAATTGAACTGGAATCGATAGTTGGAAGTTACAGGGAACCTTTTTACAACAGTTTAAAGAAGCATTTAAAAAAGCTGTTCAAATACACAAAGTATAGCTTTAATCTAGATATTTGATCACCCGCTAGAGATGTAAGTGCAGCAGGGCTAAGGTGAGGTCCAAGAATATGTAATTTTTAAAACTTCACAAGATAATCTGTAATATAGCTAGATTTGGGTTGCAGAGCTGGTTAATGTAGTGAATACTTGAACTAAATGATAGCTCAGATCCTTTCTAAACTGGGATTGCATGAATCTGCAATTGACCACATACTAGAGACCACCAGAAGTTGTTTTCAAAGAAGTACTAATCCTTATGCAGGCTTTTCTTGTAGCTTTAGGGAACAGTTGACTTCTGGATAATTAGTTTGTTTTCTGTGGCTACTCAACATAGCTCTGCCCATTGCTTAAGATATGACTCACTTAATGCAACTTATCTAGTTACTCATCAGTGCTGATGCTGATCTGTGTCTGAAATGCTTTAGTCAGAAGTACTAGCAGGAGTGCAGTTTAAGGCTGAGTTCTTGTACTCATGCATAAGGAGGTCACTTGGGATTTCCAATTTTGGAGGGCTTCAACCCTGGCAGAAGATGAAGCATATCATGGATCCTGGTCTGCTGTTCTTCATCGTCTTTGTTGGCCATTTTGTCTGTATTCACAAATCTGGAAATGGTATCCAAAGCAGTGGCTGGGAAAATTCCCTCTACAATATCCATGGAAAGGAAAAGTTACTAATGATATTTCTACAAAGTACATTTTCAACAGTTCTAGGGACAATAGCTTCATAGAGAAGAGGTCAAGCACTTCCTCCCATGGTGTTCTGTCAGACATCAACTTTCTTGTAACCAAAAATATAATAGTCCCTGCTCCTCTGTGCATGATAGACTGAATTTTGCTTCTAACAACAATTTTTAAAAAAATCTCTTTTAGTTATGTCATTCTCATGAAAGGATGTTACTCTCTTTGTAAGCCATGGTCACAGATTCTAAGTTTTTAGATACCCTCTTGGCCAAAGTTTCCCAAACATGTCCAATGATGAGAGTCATTTGGGGAACTTATTAACACAACTTTGTAGGTCTTAGCACTGGAAATTCACATTCAGTGGTTCTAGGATAGGCCTGACAATCTGTATTTTTAATGAAGTATTCAGATGGCTCTCTAGATTAGCAGTTCCCAAAGGTGGTTTCTAATTAGAATTATCTGGAGAGTGGTCACACATAGACATTCATAGGTCCCAGACATACATACTGATTAAAAATTTCTGGAAGAGGAACTTGAGAAATTTGTATTTTTAGTTTCTCCAAAGGATGCCCATGTGTAGCCCCTATGAAGCATAAATACCTCTGGATTTTACTTCCCATAAGAGAGAGTATTTGATTTGGGCCTTTAGGTATGGTTGCCTCATTAAATGTAGGAAGAACAATGATATCTTTAGAAAGAACCAAGATGAAATTCTGTACTGATCGCAGGGACAAAACATTCAGTTTGACTTAAATTGTATAACATCTCTAGAACAGGATTTCTCAACCTTAGGACTACTGATATTTGAGATGGGACAGTTGTTTGTTGTGGGAAGCTTCCCTGTGCATTATAGGGCATTACACAGCTGCTCTGGCCTCTACTCACTAGATGCCAGTAGCACTCCTAATGTTGAAATTGAAAAATGTCACTAGACATGGCAAAATGTCCTTGGGGGAGAAAATCACACTGAGTTGAATACCACTGTTCTATAGAAAAGGTAGAACAGTGATGGCAATTTAATCAAACTCTAAAAATCTTTATACTATAAATAAAAGAGCTGCCCTAATCACCTTGTTTTTTATCCTATGGCCTCTCCACGATATGATATAGATTCTTAGGACTGATCTTGTGGGACATAAACGCTTTCCAAAAACTGAAAGTAAGCAGATAGGATATTGTTTATTGAATTAAAAAAAACAAAAACAAAAACAACCTATCAGGTATCACAGGACTCTGGACTGGATATTACAATTTAGACCAATTTATCATGATTTTATAGAAAAATAAAGCCTCAATTATAGTGTAACCCTTTCAATATGCAAAAATCTTAAATATTTGGTAAATCTTATGGATGTGGCCTTCACACAAAATTAGGGAACCATATCTATCTTTAGCCAAACAAACATTAAGTACTTGAAGATATTTTTTAAATTATGTAACTTCTTTGTCATAAAAATGTATGATTGGTAGAACAGTGATGCTTCAGAAGAGTCCAGTGATTTGCTTTTTTAATATTTTTTTAAACACCTTATCACAAATGGCAAACTTGGAGCCAGGAATTGTCATTTATATGAACTTAAATGATACAAAATCATTTTACTCCAGAGTTAGCGAACCATAAGGATTAAAGGCACTGCCCCTAAGACTGCTCTGACTTCTAACACCAATTGCAAGTTTGAGAGGGCTCTCAAAGCCACCCAGTTTTGTTTTTTTTTTTTTTAAACTTAAGTAATAAAAATTTATTGACAATTCTTGGGATGGTTCTTATCACTTCCCAACCTGGAGAGAGGAACAAATACTGTAGGAAATCACTCAGAATTCACAGTGTCCTAATGCCTCTGGCCAACACAGGGATGAACAAAATTATTCTCCTGAAAATTGGTCAGTGTTTGTTCATCCAAGAAGAGTTGGGAAGATAGATGCAGAAGGGACTATCATATGATACTATGGGTGTGCTGGACCCTGAGCTGGCTCCTCAAACACCAGAAGGGAAAACATACCCATTTCTCTGGGAGTCAAAGCCACCCAGTTTTGATAATTGACCAGAAGGAGTCACAGAACTCACTGACAAGTATTATACTCTCTGTTATGGCTTATTACTGGGAAGGGATACAACCAAAGGAAGAGACTTTTATAGGACAGAGTCTAAGTCGGTTCCAAATGTGAAGCCTCCTTTGTCCTCAGGATATACCCTTACAGAATCGATGTGTGACACTATGCGCTGAGTATTGCCAATCAGGGAAGCTCAACCTAGCCTCAATGTTCAGAATTTGTAGGGGGCTCCATTATATAGTCATGATTGATTGATTGATTATGCTTGTGTTTGAAACCAAATGCTAGGTTACAGATGCCATGTGACCCATATCTCACACCCTAAAATATGATTGGTCTTTTGACATAACCAGTCCCCACTGCAGACTGTTGAGTGTGACAAGTTTCACCCATTTGGGAGGCTAGCCTCTCCTTTAAACAAAGACATTTCTATCAGATATGACATAGATTGCATCTCAAAAATTGAGGGCAAAGCTAGACTTCTCTTTGGGCAAAACCAAGTTCTTTACAGCATATATTTTAAAGGTAGAAACTTATAGAGCCTGTCTGACATATATGTGTAAATTATTGAGGATCCATTATGCTTCAGATGTTTTCAAATAAATTATTTCCTTAAATCCTCACATCAATTTATAATATAAGTGATAGTATCAGAAAGCCACAAGCACAATGATTAGACCTCATGTGTTACATTATTATTTTTATATTTTTTAAAATTTAAACTTAAATTTAAAGTCTTCCTGTTTAAATAGTGGTGGAATTTGCTTATTATTATGCAACATATGATTTGTCAGATCAGTCTTTTCCTAAGATCAGTGTTTATCCATTCCTCCCTTAAACTATAGTTATGGTTTCTAAAAATATATTTAAACATAACTTTGGGGTGCTTGAGTGGTGCAGTTGGTTAAGTGATCTGCTCCTGGTTTTGGCTCAGGTTGTGATCTCAGGGTCATGAGATTGAGTCCCCCCATCAGGCTCCAAGCTGATTAAGACTATCTCTCGCTCTAACCTCTGCTCCACTCCACCCCCACACATGTGCGCTCTCTCTAAAATAAATAAATCTTAAAAAATAAACATAACAAAATAAATTACTATAAAGAACCTAATCTTAATCGAACAGCTAATACCTAATAAGCCAGATTTTGAAGCTAGCTCTTTCGGTCCCATGGCTTCCTATTATTTCAATGCTGTATGATATAATAGAAAGTAGTATTCACAGGACTCTGGGATTGTCTTAGAACACATGAATAGCCTTTGGAAAATATTTCCATTGATCTGTGGGGACTCAATAGATGCTTACAGACTTCTGGTCATCTGATATGATAAAGGAAACTGAGAAACATGTTGTTTTTGTGACTAAAATGAAAGTCCATGTGGCAAACCAGAAAATTTGTTTCAATTAATGTCCAGGACCATGTAATTTTGGTTCATGACTTTTTTGTTTATTGAATAGGCTATTTGCCATCTCAGAGATTAAATCAAATTTGGGTCATGATGGTCCCCTTTACAAAAGAGCATACTCTTACTTCTTCATTATGAGGAATATATTTTTGTATTGCCATTGACTATTGGACACAATCACTTTAGGAAGATTATCCTAGTTTACATAAGTGTTACACAGTATCCCTTCTAAGTCTAAAATGCTAATAGGACTTAAAGGATTACTTGTGACTCTTTCTTAAAAACACTTGTTTCTACTGTTTAAATAATGATACAATTTGCTTATTACTTATCAGATGAAAATTGATTCCATTTTTCAAGAGAGAAGTAAACTATGATTAATACCTCCTTGTGCAGTTTTGTAGTTAAAATTATTAAAATTATTCTGGCCTATCAGTCCTAGTAGTTGTTGAATGAAATAGTTTTAAGACATTCACAAAAAAGGTTTATTAACGGGCAGATAACCCCACTAGATTAAGTTGAAAAGAAATAAAGCATATCACAGTAGTTCACAAGTATCAAAGAGCATAAGCAATATTGGTGAAAACCTTAGTGGTGACATGTGAACCAGGCCTCTTTGAAACATCTAATTCTGCAAGCATCATTTCATGTAGCTTCTTTAAGAAATAGCAGGGCTCATTGAACACTGCCACAGGCAAAAGGAGTACATTAGGCACTAAAATATTAAGATAGTAATAATAGTACCTTATGTTGAATAATTCTTTGCATTTTCCAGAATGTTTTCTAATATATATAATCAATGAGAAGGAAGAGTATAGAACTGTCACTCAAACTTTTTAGTTGGCTGTCTTTGATGCCTTGCTCAGTGTCCTGCAGTTGTTAAAATGTTGGGACACCTCAAAGGAAAATGTGCTTGGCCGCCTGAAGAGATATTTATTGTGGTTTCCCTACCAGAAAACTTGTATTTTGTACTCCAAATCACAAAATTTTCCTGAGGTTTATTTGTCTCTAACAAGTGACTCCGGGTGATTCTCATGTCTATGCAGATTTCAGAACCACTGCCTTACTGAATCAAATAACCTGAGAATTCTTCTTAGGGAATAAGTATCCACAAATAGTGAAGAGCTTAAGTTAGGTGGTATCTAGTATAGGAATGGGAAAAACTGATAGTAAGATTAGGAGGTGTAGTAAATGAAGGTCACCTCTGTTGAGATTATAGGTATCCAAAAAGAATAATGTACTTCTACACAACAGAGAGGCATTGGCTAGAAGAAGAAATGGGCAGATCCACATGATATAATCAGATGTTTCTCTATTGCTTATCTGGATATGGAGCATAAGGGAAGAGCTTCAATCTTTTAGGGCCCATGATTGGCTGGAAATCTTGAAAAAATTGTTCCTCGTAAAGACTGCTAACTCTGGGAAACGAACTAGGGGTGGTGGAAGGGGAGGAGGGCGGGGGGTGGGAGTCAATGGGTGACGGGCACTGGGGGTTATTCTGTATGTTAGTAAATTGAACACCAATAAAAAATAAATTAAAAAAAAAAAAAGAAAAGAAAAAAATTGTTCCTGTGAGACACTGAGAAACTGTGGGACATCACTGAGCTTCCAGGGACTGTAAACTGTTATAGAAAAATGGTGTAGAAAATTTGAATAACATGATTTGCCTATTGCAGCTCATATGATTTTCTATGATTCCCTCTTTCTTTTAATTTAAACTTAACAGCATCAAATTGTATGTTTGAATGTTAAAAATGCTGGGTTTAATTGGTTGTGTTTCCCTACATTTCTGGGTGAGGGCTTATGCTGATATATGACAATTACTCTTTGTCTTCATGTAACTGTGATTTATCATGCATCTGACTAAATGTATACATACATTATATTATTTGATTCTCTTTTTTTTCTTTTTTTTTAATTTTATTTATTCATGAGAGACACACAGAGAGAGAGAAAGAGAGAGGCACAGACACAGGCAGAGGGAGAAGCAGGCTCCATTCCATGCAGGGAGCCTGACGTGGGACTCGATCCCGGGTCTCCAGGACCACACCCGGGGCTGAAGGCGGTGCCAAGCCACTGAGCCACCCGGGATGCCCTATTATTTGATTCTCAGTGCTCTACAATTGTACCTCAGGGGAGACTAGACTTGATTACATGAACTTGGTCCCCTTATAGTGGGCATATAGAAATAAAAGATCAGTCTCTACTTTCAAAGATTTCTTACCAAAGTAGGAGAAAAAGAAATAAAACGATTACCATACATTATGATGGGGACTGTGAAAGAAATCAGTGTAAGTTTGTAGTATAGGTCACCAGGAGCACACAGATGAGAAGTTACCAGATCATTTTGGGAACAGAATAGGAAAATATTTCATGATGAGTTAAGTCTTAGACAAAGGAATAGGCTAGGCATAAAGGTATGCTAAGCAGGGATGCCCCTGTGGCTCAGGGTGTGATCCTGGGGTCTTGGGATCAAGTCCCACACTGGACTCCCTACATCAAGCCTCCTTCTCCTTCACCCTATGTCTCTGACTCTCTCTGTGTGTGTCTCTCATGAATAAATAAGTAAAATCTTAAAAAAAAAAAAAAAGGTATGCTAAGTAAATGAAGTGGTGGTGATGGGCTTTCCAGCCAGAAGGAACATGACAGGAAATCTAGCAGGTGATAGAGGACACATCACATCTTCAAACAGTTCAATTTGTCCAGGGCATAGACCTTGAGGATTAGAACAGTAAGAGATGCTGCTCGTGGAGAGGCAGGCAGAGGATTGTGAAAGATTCTATTTGCCATCATAAGGAATTTGGATTTTTTAAAAAAGATTTTATTTATTCATGAGAGACAGAGAGAGAGAGAGAGAGAGAGAGAAAGAGAGAGGGAGAGAGAGAGAGAGAGAGAGAGAGGCAGAGACACAGGCAGAGGGAGAAGCAGGCTCCACGAAGGGAGCCTGATGTGGGACTCGATCCCGGGACTCCAGGATCATGTTCTGGGCCAAAGGCGGGCGCTAAACTGCTGAGCCACCCGGGGATCCCCAGGAATTTGGATTTTTCATGAAGGTAGTGGGTATTTGTTGAAGGCATGGAAACAGGAAGCTAAACAATGATTCAATGTGCAGCTTAGAAAGAATTTCTTATAGTGATATGAAGGATGTACTTCAGTCAGAGGATTTGGGGTTATAGAGATACTTGTTGGATGGCTACTAGAACAATCCAGATCAGAAATGAAGATGGAAGCAAAGTATTGACAGGAGTAAAATGATGCTAAAGAATGATTAGGGAGAGAAAAAAAATATGTGACTTGGTGATAGGTTGGATAGAGAGTGACAGAAGAAGGAAGGTTCATGAATACTTTGTGGATAATGGTGTCATTTATAAAGATGGCAGTTCATAGTGGAATTAGATTTGGAGTAAGATTATAAACAGAGTTTGGGGTGTGTTGAGTTGTAAATGCTTTTGATATTGATGAAGAATTGCAAGTTACCACAAAATGCACATAATTGCTTTGCTTCACCAATTTGTAGCTCCCTTAATGTACACTATGTTCTTTCTGTGTCTGGCAAACATAAAATGTTTTCTTATCCAAAAAGTTGTAATATTTGCCATGGTTGGTGAAAGAAGGTTTTGTTTTTGTATTTGTTTTTAATAACTGAGTGGAACAGTATATACAGTTAAAAAAAAAAAAAAGAAGAGAGGTGAGAGTAGAAGACTTGGAACAAGTTAAAAAGAAAAAGCAAACAGATATTGCTCCAAGCAGTATTTGAAGAGATAGAAGAACCAGGAAAGCATATTGTAAAGAAATCTAAGAGGAGAACATATCAAAGAGATATTAGTCTACAGCAACAGGCAAAACCAAAGAAAATAAAAATTAAGTTATATTGAGATTAGACTTAGCATGTGAAGAGACTTTAGTAAAAAGTAGGTTCATTTAGTATATGAGCAAAGAGATCAAATTAAAATTGCTTGGATAAAGAAGTGGTTTATGAAGAACTGACCAAGATGTACTTAATGTCTCCTCAGCTTGACTAAATTTTGGACAGGTTTCTTCTTGCCATCATTTTCTTTCAACATTTACAAAAAGTGTTTGTAATTGTAAATCCTTTCTCTGCTTCTTCTAGATGTAATTCTCCCAGCCTCTTAAGAGTTTTATAAACTCTCAGGAATGTCTTTCTCAAAGACTTGGAGTCACTCCTTTGCAATATAATTGGGGAAGACAGTCTCTATCTCCTGGTCTCTATGGGAAGATAAAGTTATCCTTTTATTGATGCCAATTAGTAAACACAAATGGCTTAATCAGATTGACCAACCTCCTTTCTCCCCAATGTCTTCCAGTACTCTTACACTCACTCCAATGCTAAAAAAAAATCCTCTGCTTTTATTTCACTAGACTTCATTTTCTTTGCTTTATTGCAATAGCCTTGATCCCAATTGTAATTGTCTTGAAAAAAAAAAATCTTCCTTGAATGTTTAACTGCCTGGTACAATTTTTCTTTGATAGAAATGACAGATAAGGTAGATTTTTCTTTCAAGAAGCATAGCAATGAGGGGAAGAGAGAGGGTAGAGTTTAGAAGGACTTAGTGTCAAAGATTTGTTGTTTATAAAGATAGGAAAGATATGGACATGTTTATATGTCCAAATGATAGTGCCATGACTCTAAAGCTATATTTTCTAATCCCTATCTTGGTTCTTTATGCTTGACTCAATGTCTTAGAGCTCTTGATCTTTACTTCTGACTTGAGATTTGGATTCCATCTCTTGGCTGATAGATGGAAGTTCACTGATGGTGTTTGTATCACCTCTTCCTCTTACCCCTGAGTTGACTATACTTTTATTTATTTTTTTATTTTTTTATTTTTTTTTAATTTTTATTTATTTATGATAGTCACAGAGAGAGAGAGAGAGAGAGAGAGGCAGAGACATAGGCAGAGGGAGAAGCAGGCTCCATGCACCTGGAGCCTGATGTGGGATTCGATCCTGGGTCTCCAGGATCGCGCCCTGGGCCAAAGGCAGGCGCCAAACCACTGCGCCACCCAGGGATCCCTACACTTTTAAAATATACTTGTATTTCTTGTTTCTAACTTCAGACCAGTCCTTTTTTTCTTTAACACTGTAGACTTGTTAGTTTCCTCTCAAACATGTCATCTTTCTCTGAGTTTCTTATACTCCACAAATAAAGTATTTATAATAATAACTTTAACACTAAATGCCATGTAATTAACATGAAAATGTATAGTGTGTGAGTTTAAAGTGATTGCTGTATCTTACTTGATATTGTATGTATTTTTTCACCCATCCATCCATCCATCCATCCATCCATCCATCCATCCAGATAACTAACAAACATTTATTGTGCCAGGTACAATGTTTATCCTTGGAAATATAGAAATTATTAATAGTACTATATAAATCTAGTGACATTTATTATGTCCCAGATGATACACTAAGCATTTTACACACATTAATTCATTTATTTCACAAATCTCTAGTAATCAAAAAATTACATTAAGGAATTGGCCTATGTGACTGTGGAAGCTGGCAAGTCCAAAAACTGGAGGTTGGGACAATTGGTTGGAGATCCAGGAAGAGCTAATGTTGCAGCTCAAGTCTGAAGGCAGTCTGGTAGCAGGTTCTCTCTTTTTGGGGAGATATCAATCTTTTTCTCCTAAGGCTTTCAATAGATAGGAAGAAGTTTGCCACATTATGGAGAGTAATCTGGTTTACTCAAAGTCTGATTTTAATGTTAATGTCATCTAAAAAATAAACTCCACAATGATATCTAGATTGTTGTTTGATCAAATACATGGGTATTAAGGCCTAAGCCAAGTTGACACATACAATTAATCATTACCTACCTTACATATATTTTATCTTTATAGCTCTCAACAACTCTATGAGGTATTATTATCAATGCTGTTTTATAGATGAGGGATTGGGAGAAAGAGGACAGTGGTTTGCCTTAGATGACAGTGTTGGTAAACTGTAGAATAAGAATTCAAACAGGCCATATAATTCAAAGCCAGTGTGCAAAAATACAATGTTTATAATTACAGATGAAGAAACAAAGGCATAGAGAAGTTAAGTAACTTGCCTATGTCACTCAGCTAGTAAGTGATAGATTCAGAATTTGAACCCAGATCTGATTTTAACGTCTCTACTATTAATTACCAGAGGGTAAACATTTTCAATTTCTGTGCCTAGGCAGCTCTTAGTCTATTAAGGAAGTCATATATGAAAACCGAAGTCATATATGAAAACAAATAGTTTGCATTGATAGAGAGGAAATGATGAACTCTTTAGAAAGGCCAAAATCTTCCTGGAAAATAGGACCCAGAACTTGGGTTTGAAATGAATAAAGCTTTATTAGTTGTACAAAAGCACATTATAGGAAGATTTTATAGCATGTGGAAGGTAAAAGTAAAGCTAGGTGTTGAGAGAGAGTAAGCATTTTGTGTAGCTAGCTTCCAGTGGTATAAAGTGTTTGTGGTTGTGAGGGTTGAATGAGCTGGAGATCAGGAGATGATGATGGCTATTCCACTTAGTTGGAGTGGGACTGGATTTTATTTTGTGGTTGGGGGAGCCAGTGAGGAATTTTGAAAAGGGGAGAGAAATTATTATACTTTAGTTTTAGTAAAGATACTGTAGTCTGTCAGAAAAATTTGTGGAAGGTCAAAAACATTAGAAGAGGTCTTTAATCAAAATGTGTGTGGTATCTAGAGCGCACCCTGCTGGGTTATTTGATTCTATGGAGTTTGCATCTTTCTCTGTCTGAACTTTTTAAAACTATAAATTGTGGATCATGGCAATGCAAATGACTCTTGTCCATAGATGTGCAAATTAATTCTGTTTGGTGGAAGGAAAATCAGTTTCCCTCCCTGCTGTGGAAAAAGTTTTGCAACTATTTATAAATTCAGTTCAGCGTTCCTGATTAGCTATATAAGTTTGGTTTTTTGTTTTTTTTAAGATTTTATTTATTTATTCATGAGAGACACAGAGAGAGAGAGAGAGAAGCACTGACATAGGCAGAGGGAGAAGCAGGCTCCACACAGGAAGCCTGATGCAGGATTTGATCCTGGGACTCCGGGATCACGCCCACAAAGGCAGACGCTCAACCGCTGAACCAGTGGTTCAGAAGTGTGATATTTCGAGTTGTCCTTTCACCATATTACAACATCTTATTGGTTTCCTCATTAATTAATTAGTTAAATAAAATCATTAATAAATGTTCATTTTATATTTGTATAAAATTCATCATTTTACTTTAAAATGTTTTTTCTTAACAGGTTTGTCTTAAAGGAAGAGATGATATAATATGTACTAAGGCAATGTTAGCTATGGGGATAGAAGGAAGTTAATAGGTTACAGATGGCGTTGGGATATAGACTGACAGGACACAGTGCTCTGATGGGATATGGGAAGTAAGAAAGTATGAAGGTTCAAAAGTGATTCCCAGATTTCTGGCATGCTTGATTCATAAATAGTATTTTATCACTAAATGTCCTGCAGGAAAAATAGACATTTGGTAGACATTACAGTGAGCTTATTAGATACTTGGTGGTGGAGTTTAGAAGTATCTGAGACTAGAAGTTCTGGTTTGGGACTCAAGTTTATACATTTAAATTTATAAGAATAAAATGGGAATAGGGTTGGAACAATGGGAATAGGTTGGAATGGGAATAGGTTGGAACAAGAAGAAAGGAAATGTAAGGTGAAAATACAAGTGGGTCCAAAGTAAAGCATTTTAAGGATAAGCAGAATGAAAATATCCAATAAAAGAGATTAAGAGATTAAGAGATTAAAGGTTAAGAGATTAAGAGATTAAAGAATAAATGTCTTTTATTTAGGATGGTGTTATGGAAGCCAAGGAAAGACAGAGTTCTAAGAAGGAAAGGCTAATCAATAATGTCAACTGCTACAAATTTGTCCATGGGATTTGGCAATGTCGAAGTCAGTGGTGGCCATAACCATTAAAGTTTAAATGTCCAGATGGGAAGATAGAAGCAAATTGTTGGGAATTAGAAAATTAGATAGAAAACAATCCCTACCTCCCTTCCCCTACTGTGGGAAGGGAGGTAGGGATGAATGCAGAGTTAAGGAAGAAATTTTTAAGACTGAACATAGCATAAGAAGAAAGCCATTTGAAGGCAATGATAAAAAGAAAGCTTCAAGTTAGATGGATGTATATAGGACTCAGAATCTAAGTATAGATATCAACCTTCAAAAAGAGGAAGATATTGTTTTACCCTGATACTCAGGAAAGGAAGAATAGCTAGGAGGAGCACAGGAGCTTTTCAGGTTAGAAAGCAGGAAGGTGAGAGAAATTTTATTCGATGACTTTCATTTTCATGTACTCAGAGTCAAGGAGTGAAATTCAAGAGGAAAGGTAAAATTATGACTAACCATTGGGTTGAATGAGAGTGGGAGCCAATGAAAGATAAAGTCTGAATGGTAAAATTAGTCTATTAAAAGTACCTTTGGTCTTGGTGTATTGCTTTTTCCAAGGTTTTCTTTTCCAGGTGTGGAACAATAAGGTGGTCATGAATGGTTGTTAAGAGATTTGCCTACTCTTAAACATCTTTTTCATCTTCTTATACTTTTTACCATTACTCTTCATAGTATGGTATAAGAAAACTATAGGGACATGGATTAGTCCCCCCAAATCTTAGCTAGATATGGGTAACTGCAACAGTCCTTCAAAACTGCTGCCCATCAGTTTAGATCCATTATAGGGAACACTGGGTCATGGGATGATATAATATAGAACAGATAATTTCCAGTGGAGTAAAATTGTAACAGCAAGCTTTGTGGGTAGATAAGAACAAAAAAATATTATCTTGATTAGGAAGGGCAGATGGAGAAGGCATCATAAGTGAAATTTATCAAAAGGGAAAATACGATGTTATGGATAAACTACATCTCACAATTTTGCTTAGAAACAGCCCAGGGATATGGCTAATGATGGTTATTTTCCGTTAGCAGTGCAGTATTTATAGATAAGGACCCAGTAGTTTTAGATTGACTCTTTCTATTAGAGCTTATCTCAGGTCACTTCAGTGTTTTCCACAGAAAAAGTAAACAATAGAAAGTACTGGAAATCCTGTGGCAACATCTTTTGTCATAAGCCTTCTGACTGTGAAATGAATATTAAAAAAAAAAAAACTAAGCTATGACTGTGATGAAGCATTGGGAAAATGATTTCAGAAACTTCTATCCAGTTGAAATAAAGCTTGATTAATTCCACCTGGTGATCAAATTTTCATGGGAAAATTCTATCTCATGGAGATATCTTAGGAGAAATTTTGTTTAGCAGCTGAGCCAAACATGGTAAAATAGTAATTTCACAGAGTTGACTTTTTAGGAGAAAAGAATATGAATTGCTTTTATTTAATGAATCATTAAGAATAGCATATATAATATCCATGTGGCACTTTATGTGTAAAATACTGTATTTTCATTACATAGTTTCACAGAACTGGGTAATCATTTTCAAAGTTGATGCAATGATTTTTATCTCTCAAGAGAACTGCTTTGTGATCAATAAGACCTAATATATATTGAGAACTCATGCATTGAATGTTGCTCTGAGTGGTCTATATGTGTTAAAATGTTTGCTCCTCATAACCACTCTATGATTTAGAGTATTATTATTCTTATTTTACATGTAAAAACTGAGCCATAGAGTTAAAAAACTTGGCAATTGACAAAGTAAGCATTAATGAAGCTTTAAACCCAAGTGAATTGATGCACTTGTGGAGGATACCTACCTCATCTTGCCAACTGTCTGCTTGGACTGAGTTTCCACATTTTTTTTTTTGCATATTCTTCATTGCCTGTTACAAGGAACATACCTACTTGTAGCTCAGAGTGTTTTTCACCTGCTTTCTTCTGTTGCTGTGATTCTCAGACTTACATGCACTTAAAATCAAGGCATCTTAAAAAAAAATCATATTGCAGAGCTCTAATCCCAGAAATTCTAATTCTAGAAGTCTGAAGTGGGTTCCTTGAATTTGCATTCTGAACTGACTTCCCAGGTAATTATAAAGCAGGTGGTCTATGGAACACATTTTAAGAACTACCTCAGGGAATGGAACTAATTTTAGATTCTAGTCCTTTCTGGTGTGTCCTACTATAAATAACTGGATTCTGATGGATTATATTCTATGGTTAACATTGTGTAAATATGTGTGAGTTTTCTGACTAAAAATAAAATGTTGGGTAATATTTTTAATGTTGAGTAATTTTTATGGTTAGATTAGTAATATCTTTGAGAGGCCCTTTTTATTTTTACTAGACATTTTATTTCACAAATATCCATACTGAACCTGACTCTTTGTTGTGAAATCTTAAAAAGTTTTACATATTATAGTCTTGGTCAAAATCATGGCATTAAAGCTTACTCAAAAGTTAGTGGGAAAACCATTACGAAAATGTGAGAAATGTGAACAGTAAATTTACTATTCTTTCCTCTGTTATGCTTTTTAAAGTTAAAACTATGTATCTAGGGCATTAAGTATATATATATGTGTGTGTGTGTGTGTGTGTGTGTGTGTGTATAACCTTTTTCTACTTCAACACTTTTCACTTTTCAATTTCAGTTTTCTAATAAAGGTGTATCATTTTTGTTTTAAATATTTTATTTATTTATTCATGAGGGACACACAGAGAGAGAGACAGAGACATAGGGAAAGGAAGGGCTCCATGCAGGGAGCCCAATGTGGGACTCCAAGACCACGCCCTGAGCTGAAGGGAGATGCTCAAACACTGAGCCACCCAGGCATCCCTAAAGGTGTATCTTCCTATCAAGTTCAGGAATCCAATCTCTATCTAGTGTTGAAATAACCTTTAGGAGAGCCACGGGCAATTTATTAGTATTAATTACTTTTTCTAAATAGAGCTCTGTGGCAGTCAATATCATATTTTTGAATTTCTGTGGTAACAGTGGTGGTTAGGTGCTCAGCATTTAGGGGTTTCATTCCAGTGTGGAAGGATAGATCAGGAACCAGCTAAGGTAGGTGATAAGGAAATTAATTGGCCTCTACAAGCTGTTTCTCTCAAGGCAATAGGGCAGATAAATGCATAGTGTAAAAAAAAACCTTTGAGGCAAGACCACATGTAGATGGGACTCATCCACAGGACCAGCCTGATAACTAATTTGTATAGGCTGATACTGGTATGACAACAGAAAATGTTCAGTAAGCAGTAATATTTGAAATCAGGTAAATGATGACATTACTGATTTAGATGATGTGACCAAGATAGAACCCCAAGTAGCAATGGGGTTGATATAAGTTGTCAACTTATATCAACTTATATCAACTTATATCAAGCAAAATAGACTTAAACCACAAAAACCATAATAAGAGACAAAGAAGGACATTACATAATGATAAAGGGACCAATACAACAAGAGGATATAACTATTGTAAATACACACCCAACATTGGAGGACCTAAATATATAAAGCAAATATTAATAAACAAACCAGACAAAAACAGAAAAAAAAACTGGAGAAAGCAAACATGTGGAAGTTAAACAACACGGTACTAAACAATAAATGGATCAACAAAGCAATCAAAGAAGAAATAAATAATTACACATAGCCAAAGAAAATATAACAGTCCAATTTTTGGAACACAGTGAAAGCATTTCTAAGAGAGAAATAGAGGTCTACCTAAAGAAAAAAAAAAAGATCAAATAATCTTACACCTAAGTAGTTAAAGGAACTAGAAAAAGAAGGAAAACAAAACCCAAGCTAAGTGGAAGGAGGAAATAATAAAGATCAGAGTAGAAAAAATGAAATAGAGGCTACAAAAACAATAGAAAAAAATCAATGAAACCAAGAGCTGGTTCTTTGAAAAGAAACACAATGGATAAACCCTTAGCCAGACTCACTGAGAAAAAAATAGAAAGGACCTAAATAACATCAGAAATGGTAGAGAAATAACAACTGACACTGTAGAAATACAAAAAAATTATGAGAATATTATGAAAAACTATATGCCAACAAATTGGACAACTGGGAAGAAATGGATTAATTCCTAGAAACATACAATCTTACAAAGCTGAATCAGGAAGAAATAGAAAATATGAACAGATCAATTATTAGTAACAAAATTGAATCAGTAATAAAAAAATTCCAAAAAATCAAAGTCCAGGACCAGATGGATTTACAGGTGAATTGTACCAGATATTTCTCTTCAAATTATTTCAAAAATAAGAGAGGAAGGAAAGCTTTCAAATACATCCTACAAGGCCAGTAGTACCCTGATACCAAATAATACCCAGTATTACCCTGATACCAAAACCAGACAAAGGCATTTCAGAAGAAAATTATAATATCCTTGAACATGGATGCAAAAGTCTTTTTTTTTTTTTTTTTTTTTGGATGCAAAAGTCTCAACAGAATATTAGCAAAAACACATTCAACAATATATTAAAAGGATCATTCACCACAATTAAGTAGAATTTGTTCTGGGGGTGCAAGCATAGATCAATATTTGCATTTCAATGAAAGTAATGTACCACATGAATAAAAGAAAGGATAAAAATCATATAATATCAATAGATGTGGAAAAAGTATTTGACAAAATTTAACAACATGACAATTCAACAAAGTGGGTTTAGAGGTAACATACTTTAATATAATACAGGCCATATATGGAAAACCTATAGCTAACATTATACTCAATGGTGAAAAACAGAGAGCTTTTCCTTTAAGATTAGGAATATGACAAAGATGTCCACTCTCACCACTTTTATTCAACACAGTACTGGAAGTTCTAGCCACAGTAATCAGACAAGAAAAAGAAAGAAAAAATATTCAAATTGGTAAGAAAGAAGAGAGATGACATTCTATATATATATATAGAAAACCCTAAAGACTTCATGAAAAATCTACTAGAACTGATAAATGAATTCAGTAAGGTCACGGCATATTAAAAAAAATTAATACTCAGAAATGGGTAGCATTTCTATACACTAGTAATGAAGTAGCAGAAAGAGACATTTAGAAAATAATTCCATTTACAATTAAACCAAAAAGAACAAAATACTTAACCAAGGAGGTGAGAGACTATACACTAAAAACTTTTTTTTTTTTTTTAATTTTTATTTATTTATGATAGGCACACAGTGAGAGAGAGAGAGGCAGAGACACAGGCAGAGGGAGAAGCAGGCTCCATGCACCAGGAGCCCGACGTGGGATTCGATCCTGGGTCTCCAGGATCGTGCCCTGGGCCAAAGGCAGGCGCTAAACCGCTGCGCCACCCAGGGATCCCATATACACTAAAAACTTTTAAAAAATGATGAAAGAAGCTGAAAGATGACACAAAAAAATGGAAAGATATTCCATGCTCATGGATTGGAAGAACTAATACTGTTTGAATGTTTTTTCTACACAAAGCTGTCTACAGATTCTATGTAATCCCTATCAAAATACCAACAGCATTTTTTACAGAAGTAGAGCAAAAAGTACTAAGAATTGTAGAGAACCCCAAAAGTCCCCAAATAGCCTAAGGAGTCTTGAGAAAGAACAAAGTTGGAGGGATCACAATTCCATATTTCAAAATATACTACGTAGCTATAGTAATCAAAACAGTTTGGTATTAGCACAAAAATGGACATATAAATTAATGGAATTGCATAGAAAGCCTAGCAATAAACCAATACTTATATGGTCAATTAATCTATGACAAAGGAGGCAAGAGTATACAACGAGGAAAAAGACAGTCTTTTCAATAAATTATGCTGGAAAAACTAGACAGCTACATGCAAAAGAATGAAACTAGACCATTTTCTAACACCATACAAAAATAAACTCAAAATAGATTAAAGACCTAAATGTGAGACCTGAAACAATAAAAGTCCTAGAAGAGAAGAAAGGCAGTAATTTCCCTGATATTGAGTATATCAATATTTTTTAGATATGTCTTCTAGGGCACGTGAAACAAAAGTGAAAATAAACTATTGGGACTACATCAAAATAAAAAGCTTTTGCACAGCATAGGAAACCATTAACAAAACAAAAAGGCAACCTGTTGATGGGAGAAGATATTTGCAAATGCTATATCCAACAAGGAATTGATTATTCCAAATATAAAAAGAATTTATACAGCTCAACACCAAAAATACCCAAATAATCCAATTAAAATATGAGCAGAGGACCTGAACAGACATTTTTCCAAAGACATACAGATGGCCCACAGACACATGAAAAGTTGCTCAACATCACTAATCATCAGGGAAATGCAAATCAAAACTATGATGAGATATCATCTTACACCTCTAAGAAAAGACAAAAAGTAAGTATTGACAAGGATGCACTGTTGGGAGTGGAGAATGTAAAATGATGCAGCCACTGTAGAATACAGTATGGAGGTTCCTCAAAAAATTAGAAAAAATACCATATGATCCAATAATTCCATTACTGGGAAATGAAAACACTAACTTGAAAAAAAATATATGGGTTCCTATGGTAATGCAGCATTATTTACAATGGCCAAGACATGGAAACAACCTGTGTCCATCAATAGATAAATGGGTAAGAAAGGTGTGATTATGCGCGCGCACACACACACACACACACATACACACACACAATGGAATATTACTTGGCCATACAAAAACAAGAGATCTTGCCATGCAACAAAATAGTTAAACCCAGAAGGCATGATGCTAAGTGAAATAAGTCAGATTGAAAAAGACCAATACCATATGATTATATTCATATGTGGAATCTAAAAAATAAAACAAACAAAAAGTAGAATCAAACCTATAAATACAAAGAGCAAATTGATATTTGCTGGAGGAAAGGAGTTGGGAGGATGGGTGAAATGGATGAAGGGGAGTGGTAGACACAGGCTTCTCGTTATGGAATGAGTAAGTCATGGGGATAAAAGGTACATCATAGGCAATACAGTAATTGCCATTTACATGAGGACTGATGGTAGCTACATTTGTGGTGAGCATAACATACCATATAGAGAAGTTGAATCACTAAGTTGTATATGTGAAACTAATTTGACATCACCAATTATACTCAAAAAACTAACTAAAAAAAAAAAGACAGCACACTTCAGTTGCATCATGATAGGAATGGCAAGTGGTTGGTCATGATGATGATGGTGAAAAAAGTTTAGAGGCTATAAGTACAATAAGTTAACCTAGAACTCCTATCTGATATAATTCTGAGTATATATGGATCTATTTACTTTGGTAAAAATTATTTAGGTATTAGGGCTAGTGGTCTGGATTGGCAGATATATGTGAGAATCTGGGAAATGAATCTCATGATGATAGAATCTCTCTTTGCTACCAGTAAATTAATGACACAGCTTAAAAAAATCTAAGGCATGCCTGAAAATTCCTCTCCTAAATTCTAAGGGGACAAGCAAATTATAGTACAATGACATAAGAACTGAAAAAAAATATAAAAGACAAAGTGAGGGATCCCTGGGTGGCGCAGCGGTTTAGCGCCTGCCTTTGGCCCAGGGCGCGATCCTGGAGACCCAGGATCGAATCCCACATCGGGCTCCCAGTGCATGGAGCCTGCTTCTCCCTCTGCCTGTGTCTCTGCCTCTCTCTCTCTGTGACTATCATAAATAAATAATTAAAAATAAAAAAAAAAGAAAAATAAAGTCTGACTTTTTTAAAAAAAATAAAAGACAAAGTGAAAGGAAATAAGGAAGAATAATAAAATGAGATTACAAGAAATGTAGGAATACATGGTATGAACATCTCTCAGTGTCTAAAGGTGGGACACCAAGTCAATTCTAAGTTTCCTAATGAGTCAAAACAGTAACTTAGGACAAATTGAACGATTCACATTGTCCATATATGATAAAATATATCTAAAAAACCACAACACAACTGCTTGAAGTTTTGGAAAAATATTTCCTGTGCTTGTTACAAAGGAGACATAAAGTGAAAAAAGTGAATAATATAGAATAGATAATTAACCTATGTAGAGTAGATACAATGTAGAATAGATGTAGAATGTATATGTAGAATAGATAACTTAAACTAAAGCATAGTTTAACAAAAGTAATTCTATGGAAGGCCCAGATGGTATAGTCTGAATTGATCCTTGCATAGCACATAAAGGAGCAAAAGAATAGAATTGCACCCTTTGTGGACCATGCTCCATAAAGGCTTTTGAGGAATAGTACTGATAACTTCTGGCAAAATCCTTAGTTGGGGTTATTCCATGTTTGTGATGAAAGGAAGATTCCTATGTCTTAATATCTACTGAATGGAGTATAGAGTTCTCATACTTTTATTAAAATTAAGGAATTAAAAACTGTATTGAAGAGGTAGCTACTCTATAGGGTTAGCCATAGGCAAAGTAAAAAATGTCCAAGACTAGATTCAGTTTTGCTTTGGCTCCAGCCCTTGAACAAATGAAAGATCAAGTGCTCCAAGTTCCAAATTATGGAGCATCTGTGAGACTATCATAGTTTGGAAATTTTCTCGTAAATAAATAAATAAATAAATAAATAACACTCCTTAGTAAGAAAAGGAGATTTTATATCTATTCATATGACATGTGTCTGTCAGAATTTATGAGCTAGCATTCTTCCTGCTTTTAGCTAGCTCACAAGGCCCTTTGTTGAGGTCAGTCTAGGTTTATTATATTATATCCCTAGCATTGAGGAGAGAACTTAATTGTTCTCCTTGATGTGAAGTAGGGATGGAGAGCATATGTTAGGTTATTTACCATGTGTAGGTGGGCGAATGTGCTCTGTACCATGATGATGATATAATAATGATAAGTGTTTATTAATATTTACTATATGTTTGGTACCTACTGAGCACATCATGCATTTTTATTTCACTTGATTTTGAGCAACCACTTAGTTGTTATTAAGTATAATTGTTCTCAATTTACAGCTATGGAAATTGAAGGTTAGAGTTTAAATAGGTAACCTGCATTTGAACAACTACAAGGTGGAATGTGTAACCAAATGGACTTATTCCAAAGCCTGTGTTCTTTCATGTTTACCAGCACTATTTGGCTTTGCATATTTGCTTTTCAGTTTTACCATCTATAGATTGTACATGGATCAAAGACCAGATCAAGGGCCTTTGGCCACTCAGTATAAGGGAAGTGTGTTGCCAGACTGAAAGCTTAGTTATGATCTTAGGATGGGGGGTGTGCCCCACTAATTTTTAGGAAAATAACTGTTAACTGTTTATTATAACCAGCCTGGCATATTTGATTAAAATATTTTTATGTCCTCTCAGAACCCTTGAAAATTAGTATATGATCTAGGTCTTTTAAAAAATTTCATAGAAAATGAGTTATACTTTATTGTTAAAATTAAAACTTTTGTTTTAAAGATTTTATTTATTCATTCATGAAGGACACACAGAGAGAGACAGAGACACAGGCAGAGGGAGAAGCAGGCTCCATGCAGGAAGCCTGATGTGGGACTCGATTCTGGGACTCCAGGATCACACCCTGAGCCAAAGGCAGACACTCAAGGGCTGAGCCACCCAGGGAGTCCCTGAAAGTAAAACTTTTTTGAATTATTAAATAGTCTTATATTTTAATATGTCTTAAAATACTATTAGTCATATCTGTGAGTAATTTGATTCTGGGTTCTTTGTCAGAATTCATTACTGATGCTGTAGTCTTTCAAAGAGCAATTTTGATTCACATTATGGCAATCTAATTTACAAAATGATTTCCAGAAAGACATTATGATAAATGACCAAGAATGCATGCACATATTGTCTTCATAGTGTAAACCTTAGCAAAGTGCAAAAATCTCTACTTCAAGAAATACTATTCACATTCATAAAAACGTAAGGATGAAAAATGTGTATATATACTGTTAAAAAAATATACGCTCTACAGTCATTAGTTTTATACTTTACAAACAAACCCTGAAGGATATGGATAAACTGTCTTAAGGTAGTTTTGCTTTGAGGTAGTATATCCTAATGTAGTTCTAGTATAGAGTCATACATTCTCCTTCATTTCGTAAGGATACTGTCCTGGTGTCTGTGAGCTTAGGGTTTGCAAAGAAGTATATGAAAGAGTTAATCAGATAAGGCTTCTTAGGAGAGCAAATTTTTAAGCCAGATTTTGAAATGATTGACAAAGAAGGATATTTCATGAGGTGCAAAAGATATGGGAAAATAGAGATTGGATTTTAAAATATCCTCCAGGATGATAAGAAGGAGGAACACTGGGTAAGTAATATGTAAGGAGTTAAGAAAGATGAGAGGGATAACAATGCGGAGTTTTTAGTAAAGGACTGAAGCATTTAAATTGGGTTCATTGGCAGTGGAAAATTATATCCTAATACAGCCTTGTGTAGCAGATATGGTAAAAACAAATAAAAGACTAGTTTGTGTGAGACAAATGACTAAGAGTAACTGAGATTTGTTCAGTAAATTTTTTTTTCTTTTTTTGTTCAGTAAATTTTATGTTCAAGTACCTCTATTTGGCACTAAGATATGCAGTGAATTAGAAATAATTCCTTCCTTCAACCCAATTTGGTCATAGTCTTAGAGAGAATACTGGAGTATATGTAATATAAATAGAGGTGCTTTAAGAACAAAAATAAATTTCAAAAGTTTACTTTTAATTTGAAAAAATTGAGGAATATGTAATAAAGAAATGACTTATAAGCTGGTTTTGAAGGATTAATAGGACTTCACTAGACATGGCTAAAGGAAACCATTTCAGGTGGAAGTAGTAGAGTTGGCCAGAGGGAGGGGTAGCAGAGACAAGACTGCTGGTTGGTGCATTGGAAGGAATATGTAAGATATTGATAGGTGTTTGAAGCCTGTCGTAAAATTAGTGTCTAAATCTACATGTAGATCAAGGCTCGGTAAATAGGAAGAACTGTTAAGTTAGCAAATGACTTTTTCCTCCACTTGTTTCTTATGTGAAAATTATGATATGACTGAAGCAAAGAATTCTGATATAAAGTGTTAACAAAGCTCAATAGGCTGGCATCATAAAGCGACTTGAAATGTATATTGCTTTCACTTATATTTTCTAATTCCATCCTCTCAAAAACTTTATGAGTCATGGGGAAAATATTATTCTCCTATCCCATCTGAGATTATTTAGATTTAGAGACACTTGCTCCAGGTCACTCAATTAGGAAGTGGTAGAGAAGGGTTTCAACCCAGGTTTCCTGATGTCAGGTTTAGTCTTATTATACCACACATGCAAAATGACAAAAGAAACAAACATTGGAACTGACTGATGAATAGTAATACAAAGGGAGAATCACCATAGAGGAAAGTAGAAATATGTCTGAAAATGTCAAATTTCCTAGTTAGAGAGCTTTCTAGTCCATTATTTTAAGAGACAGCATTTCTTCTACTGGCTGATGGTATAGCTATGAAATGGCCAACTGCTGAGACACACTATTAAATTGCTATATCTGAATTTGAAATCAGTTGGTCTGGTCATGCCTCATTTAGTTGTTTTTTGAATGGACAATGGTGAACCTATCCTTTGTAACAGATAGAAATGAATGAGCTCCTACTAACAGGGTTCCATATTCTATGAAATTCATGTTTACTCATAATTTTTATCGTAAGGGCAAAAGGGAGAAAAGAATTCTTTAAGGAATTATTGTAGGATGTCTAGAAAAACAGAAAAATAAATACAGTCTCCTATTATACAATCTTTTTCTTTTTGGTCTTTTTAAACAGAAACAAGGAATTTTAAGTGCTTTAGTAATCAATCTTCACAATGTTCCTATAAGTCAAGTAGGTGGTAAGAATTACTATTAAGAAGAGAAGTTATTCATTTATTTGTTGCAATAAAAAGACATGTGGAGACCAGAAACTTGCAGTAAGAACACTTTAGTTTGAAATATTACACATAATAACAGAGAATAAAGAATTATCCAAGGGAGGAAAAAATTAAATCTAACTACTGTATTGGAATATGGAAATGTTTTCTCATAATGAGTGAAAATAGAAAATAAATCATAATGAAGATTAAAAATAGAAAAATTCATGACACTTCAGCTAAATTCAATAAACATTTATTGAGTGCCTAATGAATTTAAACTTTAATCATTTTCTGTTTCTAGTTATGTTGAAAAATGCTGTTTCTTAAGGGCCAAATATTAAAAATATTTTTTAAATGCTAAAGAAGTTTCCCTGAAAATATAAGCAGTATATGAAAATGAGCTTTAATAATGATTCTAGTTGTGAGCAGTTGTAAGGAAGGGGAAACAATAAAAATTCTTAGTAGGACCTCTGCGAAGGATTGCTTAAATTATAAAAGAGAAAACAGACACAAGAATAGCCTCTGTATTTAAGTACAGATTATGGAAAAGTGTTAAATAAAGGGTCATGATTATTCATTTTCAGTGTGCACAAAATAAAAGGAAAAAAAATATACCATAACATGAAGTTTTAGTAGATATTTGGAAAGATTTCCCAGCAATGATCATTGCCTAATGCAATGATAGATTGGGTTTTTATTAAGATAGTTTGTAGAACATTTTTAGGCAAGAAAGGAGGTAGAGATACTGAGTTATATGATTCTTAAGGTCCTGTGTGTGTGTGTGTGTGTGTGTGTGTGTGTGTATTAAGGCTATTTTTTTCAAAAGATTGCTAAATTCATTGTTAAATTCCATTAAATGATAGATTACTGTTCTCTTCAGATCGTCTCTTGAATGTGTATGAGTCTACATGTCTTAAAAAAAATCCAAGGAAATGCTTTCATGCTGAACTTTGCTATTCCCAGCAATCAAAAGTTTGTCCAAAACAATTAATTGAAGATGGAAAAATCAATTCCTCAATTTATATTGTGTATGTATTGTGAGAGTTCTCCAGATTTTAGAGTAGGTCAAGATGCCTTCCCTGTCAGTTAGATGCCCAACGCCATGACCACTGGTCCCTGTCAGGGAGGAAGGGCTTCTAGCTGGTAGTGGGTTCATATTCCAGAAGGTATATATCCCTTCCAGAAGCATACAGATTTTTAAAAGAGAAATTGATGGGTAAGGCAATACTTACCCTAAAGGAAAAAAGCTCTAAAATTTCAGCCAGAGGGAATGGGGCAGCCATGATATTGACAGAAGTCCATTTAATCACACTATAAAAGTGACTGTGCTTAAGGTTGGTGTAGGAACATGATATAATAAAATAGCAAATTGATAAAGTCACCAGGAAGAAATCACTGGAGAGAGAAAAAGAAATCAGAAAGGAGAAGAAAACTAAGAGAGGGAAGGTGATGATGGAGAAAGGAGATAGACATGGAGGGATGATTAAAAGTAGATAGATCCTGAAGGACTATATCCTGTTCTGAAGTAGCTAAAGGAAGTATGTCTATATGGTACTAAACATAACCATATGTTGCTAAACAACTGATCAATTTAATGTAAAAATTAAGATTGTTCTTACTTATGTAGATCTAATCTTAGCTGCCTTTTTTAAAAAAATTCTTATCTTCTTCTCTCTTCATCTCCTTTTCTCACTTCCCACTTGTCCTTGAATTTCTTCCCATTAGATCTGTCATCTATTATCTATCATCTATCTATCTATCTATCTATCTATCTATCTATCTATCTATCATCTATCTATCTATCTATCATCATTTCTCTGTGTTTATTTTGATTCTTCTAACAATACTTTCAAGACACCAGAGATGAAAATGGATTGTAGTCTTCCTAACAACAGCTTCTTGATAACTTACATGTGAACCTCAAAACTAGATCAGTGTTTTTCTTAATGTAGTTCAAGCCTTGACAAAGATATACATTTCTTAAGATGTGGATCTATTGCTTAAGAATCATCAGTGAAGATTGCAGTGATGATTTATGTGCTGGATTCTGTATTTTTAACAAGTTTTATGAATTTTATGCACTACAATATTTGAGATGTATTACTGTAAAGATATAGAAACTGTAAAGATATAGAAACTTAAAAGTAATAAATGTTTCCGATTTTAGGTATATACTCTTTTTGAAATATCAATGCAAGTAGAGAGGCCAGAAAAATGAAGCTGGATGGTGTTGGAGGAAGACTTCCAAGGACTGCTCTCAGAAGGCTAACAACAGGTTAAGGTGAATGTGTCACTGTTCTCTACATTCTTCTTACTGCTGTTAAAAAAAAAAAAAAAAAAAAAAAAGGAATCATTGAAATGCTGAGTGCTTAACTTCTTTCAGCAGTAAGCCTCATAAGAACATCAATAAAAATTTAAGATTTCTTTTTTCTTTCCTCTTATTTTTCTAGCTTGCATGAATGTCTCTCATCACCCTGCCTAACCTCTTCCCTACAACATTTTTCTTTTTGAAACTTGAGCTCTGCTTTCAATACTTTTGCTATTATGCAAAAGGTGATTTGAGGAAAGAGTCTTTTAGAAAAGTTTTACACATTTATGTTAAAGTTTTGACAATAGTTAAGAAAAATGGAATTTGTTACTGCTACCTCAATGAAATTATTCTTCTGTAAATACTTCAAAGATGATTTCTAGGCAATTAGCACTGTGAACAAGTTTGATTGTTTATTGATTTCTGAGTATAACAATTTTTTTGGAGGAAATGTTTAAATTTGCCTGAAATTAGGTTGTTTTTTTACCTGAAACTTTATTTTTTTTATTTTCTATTTTTTTACCTGAAACTTTAAAGTGGTTGAAATTAATCACGTTTTGAAAGTTCAGGGTCAGCCAGCTGATGAAGATATAGCCAACAAATTTCTCCATAAGTCTGTTAAATAAAAAGGGCGTCTTTCATAAGCCATATAATCTCTTGCATTAGATTTTATGATTATATTTTTCTTCTCCTTAATTCTTTCAAGGTGATAATTGGCTAAAGAAAGACTACTGAGGAATAAATTTTTATGCAAAGTGATTCTAGTGGTTTCATAATTATTCTAGATAAATGTGGAAAACTTTCAAGCATCTTTGGAGTTTGGTGTAATATGATATGTATGAATGTTATATTTTAGTTCTAGTGTAATATGATAAAGTTATTACTTTGGAAGAAAAATTTCATATCCTTATGGGTCCCCCAAGATAGTCTTTTCTACGAAAGAAAAAACATAAGACATTAGCTCAGCCTCTTGGTTTATAAACTGTGCAGCTTTGGGTATATTGTTAGAGTTTTAAAAACAAGGAAATACAAATTATAAAGAAGCCTATGAGTTATGGTCGAATGCAAAATTTAGTTAATTTTTGGAAGTGTATCCTGTAAGCCAATTATCCAGATCTTATTAAGATTAGATGTATTTCTATCCCAGATTTTTTTCTTGCTATTTAGCTCAGAACAGTTCCACACTAGTAGAGGGAAACAGAGAATTAAAGTAATTACCTGAAGATTTCAAGTGAGAAAGTGATTCTCTTTAAATATTAAGTTTAATGAGGCTTTAAAAAGTTGTTTTAGTTGACCTGAGTTGGACTTCCCAACCCACCTTCAATTGCCAATTGAATTTAATACTAAATACAAATAGTTTTTGGGGAAAAAAGAGGCTTCTTTATGGAGGATATATGGTCAAAGAATTAGAGAGAAGTAGACCTTCTAGTTAGGGGGCCAGCTCACTCTACCCCTTAATTCTCCACAGGAGGCTCTAAGACAGGTTACTCACAAATTTCAAGACTTCTGTATGAATAGGGTTGCTAGGATTTCAGGGATCTCCTTAGGACCATGTGATAATTTTCTGAAACCAGGGTTCAGCCCTGGGCTTTGCCCATTCTCTCCCATCCTTTCATTTATTAAAATCCTAATGTTTTCACTATTGCAACCCCCCAAAGCTTTTACCTAAGACATGGGGCTTATTTTCCATTGGCTTTTAAATGTAAAAGGAAACTAAATTGGAGGTTTTAACTGAGACAGTACTATATTTGCAAGATACTAAAGTGAGTCATGAAACATGATGCTGTAGGAAGTTTAAAATGGAATGAAAAAAAACCTATGATTTTCTCTTTCCATGGGGCGTGTCCCCCTTCACCTTATGTTAAGAGGGAGGGATTCAAGGAGATTACTCAGAAAGGTTGATTGGAGATCTACTGGTAAATGAACCAAAGGAGACATTGGGTTTACCCTATAGTTCTGGAGGTTGTGGAGGCCAAGACTGAGGAAGTGTTATTCTAGACTAGAGTGGACTAGAGGCTCGGGGGAGCTGGAATGCAGGCTGTCCTAATGCTGCCCAGTAGGATAGCCTAGAAGGAATTTAAAGAGAAGTTAGAGGTGACTGCCAGAATAGTAGACACTAGGAAGGGTATAACAAACCCTGAAAGAGAATGGATTTGCTAGATCAAGGAACCATATCTAAGAGTCCACTCTAATCCTGGACATCTCTGAAGAATCTACAAATTTGCCTCATCAGAGAAAGGCAGGTGTAAATATCTGTTATGCCAAGAGAGTGTGAAGGTAGCTTAGGACTGTGCGCTCAACAAATGCCAGGGAAAACACTATACTGATTTGAGTTTAGGGCCAAAAACAGAGGATACAGTAACCTCATTAAATGTATTTAAAGGGTGGTGGGAGGTGGAAGCGTAACTGTGCATTTTGACTATATTTCATTAACCATGTACATAAGTCCTAAGACTTGCTTAAACAATTAATACTGGCTCATGTGGTTTAAACTTAATAAAGAAGCAATGTTTAATAAAATTAGGAATCAAAGGTTTTAATTTCCAGCCAGTATAAATTTTTATTTACTTCATATAATAAAGCAACATAATAATCTAAACAAAACTACTTATGGTTTGCCTTTTTTCCCCCAGGATGGGATAATCACAAGTCACTAGGATATTGCTACATGTTCTTTCTTATTTAATTGTGGATTATTTTTTTTCCATTTTATTTTATTACTGTGTAGGTTAGCATCTCATTTGTAAGTGTAAGACTTTAAAAAAAAAATTTACCCAAAGACTTACAGTGACAGCAGGTAAGAAGCCAATAGAGCTAGAAATCACTGCCAAGTTTCCCTCTATGTGATTGTTGCATTCCAGATAGATTGCTTAATTATTGGGCCATGCTCTCTACAATTGGCATCTTGCCAAGGACAAGATAATAATGACCATCCTTGCTTCTGGTGTAGATTTTTTTTTTTTTGCTTTATTTATACAGATAATTTTAGAAAACAAAAGAAAACAATGCAAGATATGTGTAATTAAAAATATATATATATATATTTATATTCTATTTAGAGTAATGATCTGAGGACCTGACAATGAGATATCTACGGAGAATTATTTTGAACTGTTCCATTCTGCGATATTTGCAATAGTGTGGTATTGGTTATAATATTGAGATGCACCTAGTATGACTGCTACCTACTATTACCATTCTCTTGATTATTTTCATTTTTCTTAGACTTCTTGTTGGCCTCCCTCAAAGGTCTTCTTCCTCTATTCTGATTCCCCAGGGTTCATTCTTTGATATTGAACTGTACCCATTCAGATCCCTTTTACCTGCCAGCACACCCAACTCCTCAGAGGCTCTCAGTGTTTTAGCAGTTCAAAATTGACCCCCTTCTCTGAAGAATTGCCTAAATAAAGAGCCACTTCTCCTAGAAGTCATGCTCAGCTCCCTTCCCAAAGTAGTCTGCAGCTAACCACTCTCTGATGGGAGAAGGGCTATAAAAAGCTAGCTTCCTTGCCTCAAGGTGAGGCCAACTCTGGTACAGTGCTGACTCAGGCCTCTCTATGAGATTAATTTGAAGCTAGGCTCTATCTGAGACCACATCCTTGCTTAGCTTTTTCCCTCTGCACTATCCTTACTTCTTCTACTCTCCTCCTCTTGAATAAATCAGTAAGTGATTTGAACAAAAATTTCCCATCTTAGACCGTTTCTAAGGAATCAAACCTAAGACAATCATTTGTTCTTTTCTTACAGTCCCTTTCTGTGTAATCCCATGACTTCAACAGAAGCTAACATACTGACTTTCAAGCCAATATTCTCTAGCTCATATCTCATCTCCTGTCTAAATTTCAGACTGAGAAGTGCAATTTCCTTTTTTAGATTCCTATCTCTGGGCAAGGTTGTATTTTTATTCTTTTTAATTGCATTGAATTAGAAATTTCAGGATCATAAAAGTCTAAGGCCAGCTGAAAGCCTTATATGCCCTTTATTCCACATCAAATGCAATAGTCTTGTGAATATAACATATTCCTATGGGTACATCAAGATTATGGCAGCAGCATAAATCATACACACTTGGGTTATGTGTAGTTCCTGAAGTTTTTGCCCTTTAATGAAAGCCTATCAGCATTTAAGAACATAAAAGTGATATTATAGAGAATACCTTAACTGCTCTGAAATTCACAAAAATTATGCAAACCTCAACATATTAATCATTTTTAGTAATAAATTACTTGCTATAAGCTTCACAACACTGCTGTGCTACAACATAGTGAAGTTAATCTGCCTAATGCAAGCCCTCTTGAGTTCCACAGGCAAAGCTTGATTTGGTGAACACATCTCTGTTAGAGTCCCATCATATTGCATTTCAATTGTTTCCTTGTTCACATCTGCTCTGGTCCCTTGGAGACATGGATTGTATTTTTTAAAAATCTTTTCTTGTTAGTAGGTACTCAATAAATGTTAGTTTCTGAAGGAATGTGAGCAGGGAGGAGAGGTTGAAGGAGAGGGAAAGAGAATCCCAAGCAGGCTTCGTGCTCAGCACAGAGCTCCACGTGGGGCTGATCTCATCATCCTGAGATCATGCCCTGCGTTGAAATCAAGAGTCAGATGCTTAACCAACTGAGCCACTCAAGTGCCCCCAAGTATTTCTCCAGTAAAGTGAATAACATGTTCTTCCAGGAGAGGACACTGAATGGATATTGCAGGAGGAAGAAGCTCTTTTCCAGTCACTTGTGTGGAACTAGGGATTGGTAGTGTGGTTGTCAGGACATTGGGTGGCTCCTGCCACAGCCACAGGCCCAAAATAGTTCTTCCAAGGTCTTGGAGCCTCATCCTGGCTATTAGCTTCCCATGGCTTTTTTGGCATGATAGCCAGAGCTATAGTGTGCTCCTATGCTCTGAAGACCTCTTGTCTGACAGCAGTACCTAGACTCACAGTTTACCCCCATGTTACTGGTTGCTGTTCTTCGACTTTCCCACTTGTACTGTGGAGTTGCCTATTTCTTAAGCAGCAACTCTAGACCAGCTCAGGCCTGATTGAACCAGTGAAATTCTCTGCTATACAATAACCAAACCACACCTCCAATAATCTGATTACTTCTAAATTTGTTCTTCCTTGGGTGTCATATTGAGTTTCCCTATATCCCATAGTTACTTATAGTATATGTAATAATTCTTTATATTAACAATCCTCTTTTAACCTACTATGTAGTTTTTTTTTCCTGATTGCACTCATACTACAGTGTCTGTGCTACAGTATGCCTTTTACAAGTTAGCATAGTGACATACCTAAAACTAGACATTTGCATTAGTTTATCAAAATATGTTGGAGCTTAAAGAAAAGTCACAAAGATCTTTCACTATTTCATTTTATTTTTGTATTTATTTTTGATCTGATTCGTATTCTAGAATAGATAATTAGATTTTGTTTTATTTCATTTTTTTGCTTAAGACTTGTCATAAAATAACAATTTTGATCTGTGCAGCTTATAGACATACTCAAAAGTAATGGAGACTTGATATCCATATATATAAAACTAAAGATATTTGGGAAAGATTATTTACGGATATTTAGGAAAAATATCAAACACTATCAAAATTATATTTCAGGATTTCTTTTCCTTTCGTGCCTGATGTTCTTGGTCATGCCAGTTTGAAGAATGAAGAGGTAGACCAGATGAAGAGTGGTGGGCAGCAAAGTAAAGTTTGTTGAGTCCTAGTACAAAGATCCTGAAGAGGACGAGGACTCAAGACGGTTACCATCAGAGTTTCTAAATTGAGGAGTTTTTATGAGATTGTTTGCAGGCTGTTTTAATCTGATTAACCTTCCATGCACCTGTCACTCAGTCAGATTTTGGTCCACATGCTCATCTACCTATCAGGTGGTTGTTCATGTAGGAAAAGATGGAGGACTCCTTCCTGGGTGGTGTTTTGTAGCCTCTAGGATCAAGAGGATGGTGGCGACCACTGCCCTAAGGCACACTGACCAGCCACAGGCCACCACATCAAGTTCTTTACTTACATACCCATTGGCTGTTCAGCTGCCCTCCCAGGTCCTGAGTTAGAATGCCTAGGCCCATTCCCTTGCTTTCAGTCATATACATGTAAGTTCTTCCAGTAGGAAGACTTAAAGCTGGGGCACTGAGTAAAGCTGAAATAACAGGATGGGTTTTTTTTTTCCTTTTAAGGGTAGTTTTCTCTTACAGTGGGGCCCCTTTGACCCTGTCTGCCTTTCTTCTGACTATCCTCCATTAATTAGATGTGCATTAGTTACAAACATGAGTATGAATATGCAAAGATCCAATCAAAGACATCAGAATGCCATATAGCATGCTCTATGAGTCTGCCAGATTTGACTCTTCTAGTTTTCGTTGGCTACAGAAATGATGCCTTCAACCATCAGGATTCTTTTTGTTGAATGGAACAAAAAACCAATCCTAGCTGGCTTAGAAAAAAAAAAAAACAGGAAAAATTTTTGGCTCAAATAACTTGAAAATCCAGAAGATGGTCTCATTTTAAGTGCAGCTTACTCAGAGGCTCAAACCAAGACTTTATCCCTCTCTTTACTCCTTATCTCTTTTTCTGTTGTCTTTATTCTCAGTTTCTAGAAGAAGAAGAAAAAATCACCCAGAAGTCCTAGGCCACATCTTCCTAGGTTAAAAAATACAGTAGATGTGAAAGCAGTTTTCTTCTGGGAACTCCCTTCAAGTACTGGCATTCACTCTGACTAGATCCTCTTGGGTTACATCCCTGATCTTAAGCCAAAGGAGAGGGCAAAGGCGTTGCATGGCCCCTTTTGAGTTTGGGTCACCACTGGAGCCAGACAAGGTCAGTAAGGGATGATTCTCTACAGAAATTTAGAGAAATCTTCAGGGCAGGGTACCCTGAAGAACAGAAAAATGGTCAGTAGGTAAAATAACAAGTATGCACAGAACTAAGCAAATCCTGAACAGGACTGCCTGGCTTTCCATAGCCCCACTGCACTTTACTTGGACAAATCTTGTCAGCATCACATTCTCTTAAGAATTAGCTGGGTTCTTCCATCAAGAAGGTAGATCATTTGTCAGGCCAGCCAACTTTAAGTAAGGATACCTAATGTGACTAGCAGCCTTTCTATACTTATCCCACATGCAAAAGTAACTTGTGTGTTTTTTAAACCAGCCTATGTTGTCTTTGATCATTCTGTATGCCATTCAGCACTGCATACCTGCCAGTCTAAGATGATAAGAGCAGAGGGTGGATACATCTCTTAACTCCATTTCACCTGTTGATGGTAAAAGTAACTTATTGAGTGTTCACTAAATAATAAGCATGCTTATTAGCACCTTATGTATATTAACCTATTTTATCTTCACAATAAGCCTGTGAGATAGATATTATTATTATTATTATTATCATTTCATAAATGAGGAAATTAGGGCAGAGAGAGATTAGGAAATTTGCCCAGGGTCACACACCTAAAAAGAGGTGGACCAGGGGTTCTCCTTCAGGTAGCCTGCATTCACAACTGCTATATAATGTTGCCTCTAGTGGACACCAAGAGTCATCTTTGGTTCATATCTCGTAGCCTCGTGCCAGAGATGTGTTGACCACATTAAGGAATTTGCTTCTTTCAGAAGGAACATAGTGGTATAGCTTTCTTGTGTCTTTGGCATTTTTGCATAGTTGCTTAAATTTCTAATGCACCTTCTAGGTATAGAAATAGGCTCAGAAACAGTAAGATCTTGTTTAACATAACTCATTTTCCAAAACTTTGAATTTAAAAAACTAGCTTCTACATAGAAATATAGACTGCTAACCCCTTGACATTTCTTGCTCATATAGACCTTATCATTGCCTCAGTGGTTCGATCAGCACTTGAGAAAGGCAGAATAGTGTAGCAAGTCTGAGCAGGACAATGGGAGTCAGCAGACCTGGGTTCAAGTTCTGATTTGCCAATTCAGATGTGTGTGAACCTCGGTATATTCACCTTCCCTAAGCTTCAGTTTTCACAGATGTAAAATGGTGAGGAAATAGAATTTATAAGACAGAAAACGTGATTTAGCCTTGAAAAGAACCCACGTTGCACGAAACAATGGTAATGGATTAGGTTTAGAAGGAAAAAAATGCCAAGAATGAGCTGGTGAGGTAAAGCTATTTATATTTTGTGGCCAGAGGTACAATGGTCAACAAAGACTATTCTGTGAGCACCGACAAGTGGGGAAAAGGCCCTACTTAAGTTCAAATCGAGACAGACTTTATCTTGTTTTAACAGTGAGAAGAACAAAAAGCTTTCTTCATAAGAAGATAGGTTTTTAGGATGTTTAAAAATTCATGTTTAATTTCTCTGGAACCTAATTTCCGGGGACAAGCATCTGGAAACATTATATTTTCATTTAACTTATATAATAGATTTAGTATAGAAAATGGAAGTTCTTTCTTTAAAAGAAAGAAGAAGTCCCTTTCTTTAAATGGTAAAGGAACTTGCCAGTTTTCATGTTTCCCTGTGTGAATAGTATAAGTTCCAGCTCAGGTGTCCCTGGTCTGCCAGGCAAGTCAGGCCCAACTGAAGGTCATCTCCATATCTTGATGGAAGAACTCAGCCAATCTCTACGAGTGTGTGTTGTTGACAAGGATGGCTCAGTGGACACATATGTGCTTGAGGGCATTCAAGCAAGCCATCACTACCACCACCACCATCACCACCACAATCAGTACTTCCAATCCAAACAGGATGGGAGTTTGTTTTTTTTTGGCAATGGTTAATAGTGCCTTTTTCATAGTATATTCATTATGAAGATTTCATGAGACGATGCATGCCCAACAAATACATTTAATCAGTGATACTGATTCTCACCTTGGTGCATGTGGGGACTTACCTAGGAGCCCATCCCTTGGCTACATTGCACATACTCCCACTCTTCTCATTCCCTTCCTAAACTGGGTTCTCACCTTCTACTCCATTCTGCAAAAATACCTGCAGCATAGATTGTGCATACTAGTGGTTGAGATTTGACTCAAAATTTAGCACTTTTTTTCATGTCTCAGTAGGATTTGGCCTTAATCCTTACGGTCCTACCAGTGTTTCCTTGCTAGAGGTCTGAAAAGCTCTCTAATTTTTATCCCTGAGCAATGGGCTCGCTCTTTCTTCCTTCCTTCCTTCCTTCCTTCCTTCCTTCCTTCCTTCCTTCCTTCCTTCCTTCCTTCCTTCCTTCCTTTCTCTCTCTTTCTCTTTCTTTCTTTCTTTCTTTCTTTCTTTCTTTCTTTCTTTCTTTCTTTCTTTCTTTCTTTTTCTTTCTTTCTTCTTTTCTTTTCTTTTCTTTTCTCTCTTTTCTTTTCTTTTCTTTTTTCTTTTCTTTTCTTTCTTTCTTTCTTTCTTTCCTTTCTTTTCTTTCTTTTCTTTCTTCTTTTCTCTTTCTTCTCCAGCCTAAAATGTAACAGGATCCCTTGGTAGCCCATGTATCTTATAAACTGGAAAGACTGATTTCAGTTCTCCCAACTCATTTTGGGGATGTCAGAGCTTAGAATCTTTGCTCTAGCTAAGCAGAGTTGCTTATGATTATTTCTGGTTTCTCAGCAGCAAAGCTACTGAGTTACTGGAGCCACAGTTTGATATTCATTTCTCTACAATGTCTCTAAGGCCTATGTGGGTCCATAATTGTGTAGAATAAATAAATTTCTGAAATATCTATCAGTGCAAAATAAGGAAGATCTATATATGAAATAGATTGCCTATGAACAAACACAAATGTGGCTTTCTGATATTTAAGAAGTAGCTCAAATTTTGACCTGGGGTGCTTAACAAGTATTTCTATTTTACCTGCAGTATTCTATTCTCAGTTATTAATGGATTGGTATTCTCCTCCAGAGTACTCACCTGTTCTTTATATAACCTTGAACTTGTACTTAGTTTCTCTGTGTTAGTTGAGCCTACAAATGCTCTGCAGTTTCTCAGTTTCTGAAGACAATATAATACAACTTAAATCCTCCTGTTGTAGATGAAATAAGATTTTGTGATAAGAACATTGTCAGGAGCAGGAGGAAGATTAGTGGGAAATTAAAGTATATATATATATATATATATATATATATATATATATATATATATCTTCTGAAATGAGATAAAAGAGACATGAGATAGGAGACATGAATATTCCAAATCATTTAGACCACATTCAAAATCAAGACAGAAATGTCCCTTCTCTGGCTTTAAAAAATTTTTCTTTTACATTTTTATATTTTGATTCACTTCTATTCTTTACTTTGCCTTAATTAAGACCTCGAATTTAGGCTGATTCAAAGTTTGTTTTCCCTAGTTTCACTTTACTTCATTTCCTTCTGCCATCATCTTTATTAAATCTTCAAGTTTTTCTACAAGGGCTTCATTAATAACTTATAATCCATAATTTAATGCAACCTAAAGGGAATCTTTCCTGATATATGCATTTTCTGTGTATTATACTTTCCTAAAAGTCAGGCTTTAAAATGAAATTTATATGTTAAATTTCTTACTAGCATTTGGAAAATGCTGATTTTTTTTGGAGAATAAAATATTAACAATTTGTAAATTATTTGACAAATTCCTGTGATCTAATTCTCTAATCACTCCCTGACATCTAATACATCTGCCACTGGCTGTACACGGCAAGTGGGGCTGGATCTTGATCACAGAGCTGCCTCATGTTCTGCAGTTGGACCAAAGTCAGTGGTCCTGCTTTTGTCGGGCACACAGAAGAGTTTTTCTCCCACTAAGTCTCTGTGCAGGCAGAACTGCCTCTGAACTATGGCTAGGCATGGTTGGGGCTGAGTCACACAGGACCACTTCAGGATCTATGTCAAATTAAGGTCAGCAGGCTAGCCTTTGGGGCAGACAGGAGTATCTCCTTCTGGGTCCCCCAGTGGGCAGGACTGTTCTCCGTTGCAGCTGCAAAGGTCTAGAGCCAGGTTTGGGGGCTTCTCCAAGATTCACTGTTAGACCAAGGTCAGTGGGTCTCTACCTCTGGGAGCATGAAGGTGTGCATATCCCATTAGATCACTGGGTTGGTAGAAATGGTCCTCAGTCTGTGGTTGAAAGGGGCCATTGCAAAGCCATTTCAGATCTGCAGTTGGACTGAGGCCAGAGGATCTGAGGTCAGAGGAACAAACATGTCTCTCCCTAGCCCCTGTGTGGGTAGGACTGTCAGCTAAGAGGAGCTGCAGCCAAGTCATGGGCTACTTCTGGGTTCACAGCTGGGATTGAAATTGGCAGGCCTCTTACTGGGAACACAGGTGGAAGTGTTGACCTTGACCATTGGTGGATGGTAATGTGGCAGAGCCAAGGCCAAACAAAGCTATAAGTTGAGTCCATGAGGGGTTGGGGCTATTTCTGAGTCTGTAGCCAGGACCATTATCAGTGAGTCTGCCCCCTGGGAGCAGGCCTGCCTTCTCAAAATGGCACTCCTTGGTCTTTGGCTCTATTAGGTTTCACCTAATGTTTTGTTATTTTAGATATAGAAGCCAGCTTAAGCAGGGCTCCACTGACCTCATTTGGGACATGTTTTAAAAAAGATTTTATTTTTATTCATTTTAGAGACAGAGAGAGAGTAGGCAAGTAGGGGGGAAGGGTAGAGGGGAGGGAGAAACTCAAGTAGCCTCCATCCTCAGCAGGAGCATCACAAGGCAGGGCTTGATCCCACAACCCCAAGACCATGATCTGAGCTAAAACTAAGAGTTGAACACTCAACCAACTGAGCCACCCAGGCACCTCTAGGTTCATAGTTCTTTTACCTGGATCCCAAAGACACTTTTTACCATGGATGGTTACCAAATTATTGTTTCTGGGGGTAGATATGAATGGAGGTGGTGCCCTCCTATTCTGCCATCTTGCTCACAAGTCTCATTTAAAATTTTTGAGAAGCCTAATATTCCTTTCTTAGTCTTAGCTTGAGGGTGAGTTGCCTTCCTCCTTTGCGTTAGTTAGTAGTTGAAAAAAATGTAGCCTTGTTATAATCACATGACTCACTGCCCATCATGGCCCAGTTACTGCTCTGCTATGAAGTTTTGGTCTTTGAGAGTGAGTGTACTTCCCATTTTGTTCCTCTGGGCTGTCACTCTAACAGGTAAGTTAGGTCAGAATTCCATAGATGTAAATTTAACTTTATATAACTGAATTAACTTTTACTTTGCAAGTAGGAGAACTAAAAAATTTTAATTTATCTTGTATGGAAAATTGTATATATGGGTGTCAGACTAATCTCAGCTCTAGCCACTTAAGAACTTTATGCATTTTCTTGTCTATGGAAGATGGGATAATAATAGCTATTTTGTAGGGTTATTGAGGATTAGATTTGTTATTTTGAACAACTTATAATTCCCAGTATATAATTCCCAATTCTCTTTATAATTCCCAGTAATTCCCAAGTACTGTTACTTGTAGCTATCATCATAATCATCATTATCAGCATCATCATAATTAAGATTATATAAAAGAGATGTGTGTATATGTGTGTGTGTGTAGCTTCTTTTTCTTTATTCTGTTCAGTAGTATGGTGGGATCATGTTAAATATATAATTCTGCTTATACTGCAGAATTGGCTATCTCCTTGTAACTAAAAATTTTTTAGCAATATTAACTAGTATAATTGCAGTAAACTTTGATAGGCTTCCCCCAGGTTGCCCTTCCCTCCCTCCAAATTTTAAGGCAGGTGACATTATGTATAAATACTCAGCCTACTGACTTTTTGTAGTGGTGATGATTCTTCATAGATACAGCTTACTTTGCCCTTAATTAATTCATCTCACTATTGCTCATTTGGATAACATTAAGTACAATCTAAGAAATATACCAAAGATAACACTTAAGTATAAACTATAATGCAACAACTGTTTGTGCCACTCTTCTCCCTTTGTTGTTTTCACTTGGGTCAGGTAACATTCTTTCTTACTATGTAAGATAATGCTGGTGTCCAATTTCTGAGAGCTGTTTACTTGCCTCTGAATCAGAGGATGGCAAATTGGGGTCCATGGGCTACTCTTGTCTTATCCTGCTATCTGCTTTTGCAAATAAAACTTTTTTGGAGCACAGACACTCCCATTTGTTTATGTATTACTGTCTGTGGCTGCTTTGATGCTGCAAGGGCAGAGCTGAGTAGTTGCAACAGAGACTGCATGACTCGTAAAGCCTAAAATATTTATTATCTGGCCTTTTACAGAAGAAGTTTGCCAACTCCTTCTCTAACTCAACAAAACCCAGATTTTGGAACTGTGATTCTTCTTGTGGGCCATGCTCTAGCCTGCCTTATCTTGACCAATTTAATTTGGGAGTGTTTTTCTGAAAGAATATTAAAAGAGTTTAAAATTTCATTTTGAAATGAATATTGGCATCACAAGGTATTTTGATCATGGAAAAATAGCATTTAAAAATAATTATGAGTAACATTGCTGTTTTACAGCTTGCCAGAGAGGCACTCTTAATAAATGGCTACCAAGGATTGGAAGAAGTGTGGAGGTTTGGGGAGAGAGAGAGGGCAAGAGAGAGCAAGAGACAGAGAGAGAGAGAGAGAATGAATGGGCCTGTATTTTGGCAATAAGGATATGAAGAATCTACACTTTACTTATAATTTTACTTGCAGTTTTTCTTATCCTACATAATTTTCAAAGCAGAGAAAAGGCTTCTCTTTTCCAGAAAAGACTTGATTCCCGCAATTAGTAGCCTATGCTTACTGTGGAGTGATAAGAAGATCATTCTATGAAGTTCTTGGAGATGTGTGCTGTAATTGTCATGTAATGATGGAAGAAAAACCCTCTAAGCATTGTTGACAACTTACTGGCTACTGCAATTTTATCTCTTCAGAGAACAGTTTACTATTACTGCATGGTGCTAGTTATATCTACTACTTTTGAACTTGTAGGATGAAAGTGAGAAAGCAATCATTGCTGGGGAGTGGGGTGGGCGCAGACCAGAATGTTTAGTTTCATATTCACTTAGTCATGGGGAACTAAAGTGGTGTATTTTTTTTTTTTAAGATTTATTTTTAAGAAAGAGAGAGGGAGAGAGGACTCAAGTGCATCATTGAGCACGAGTGGGGCGAGGAGCAGAAGGAGAAAATCCTCAAGCAGACTCCCGCTGATCATGGATCCCAACCGACTGGGGCCGGCTCTCAGGACATTGAGATTATGACCTGAGCCAAAATCAAGAAGCAGAGGCTTAACCAACCGAGCCACACAGGTGCCCCATAAAATAGTATAATTTTATACAGGCAAGTTTCTCTTTCTCTCTTGCTATTTCTCTCTTTCTTGCTCTCTCTCTCTCTCTCTCTTAAATTTATTTTGAAAAGAGGAGACTCAATTCAGGCAGCTAGAAAACACATGCAAACTCTTGATTGTAGTAATTCACTTAAGAGCAGACAGGTGCATGCATGATACAGCAGGTGGCTCTAAAATGTGAAACTACCACAGCAGAGATTTCAAGAGAAATCCTCTCCCAAAGCTAGACTCCAGTTTGAGTTTGTGCCAGGGGTTAGAGCTTAAAAGCTTTATAGAAAGTCATTTTATTTCCAGTGCAACTTTGCATTTTTAAAGCTCAGTCTCTTTTGTATCCATTTGAAATGAATTTTCCATTCTCAGATTCATTTTCCATCTCGTAGGGACACTTTTCTTTCTAAATTGTAAAACTTTCTTTACCTTGATCTTTTCAAAATTATTAATATTTTTTATTTCTTTGCTATATACCATTTTGATGAGTTTGGTTAAAATAAACTTCTCCATTGTCCCTTTAATTCCTTTCAGAAGCTTTTGGAGAAAAGACTTCCTTCCAGGAAATTTTTAATGACAGATTTAATTTCAACATGTATTTATTAGATGATTTTATTGTTAACATACTGTTCCAGGAGTTTAGGGAGATACCAAAAAGAATAAAACTTAGACTCCTTCAAATTTCTTAGAATTTAGTGATATGTGAGTTCTTACTAGCTTTAAAATTCAGGAAGAAAGATGGATGGATAATAATAGAATAAACATTGGAGTTACGATGTATGAACAGGTCCTAATAATGGTGCAGACAAAATATACTGCTGTGGTGACTTTTGTGTAGTTTTGAAAGGCAGTAATCCTTCACATGTGGTCTTTGCTCTGTCTCCCTTGTCATATCACCACATCAGAAAAGGTCTATATATCTTGTATATATCTTATATGTTTAGGTATTATTTTGTATCTGTCTGTCTTGGGTTACAGTTCTTTTGTTTAGTTATCTTAAATTTATAACCTCAGAATGGATCTACTTCATCTGGCTTTTAGCCTTTCTTCAGTAGGCCCATGTGGAGACTAGCTCTAGCACATAATCTGTGGGGCAATAATGGCTAATCTCCTGACTCGCCACCTCCTCCTTGTTCCCCATATTTCCTGCCTTGTTTCCTGTAAGCAGTAGTAGTTAACAAATCAGTCACCTTGTTTGTGCACTCATATGAGTCATAACAGTAAAACCTGTCATATACTGGAGAGGAAGTAAAGAGTAGTGGATGAGTAACACACAGTCTTTGAACTCATATTGCCTGGTTTCAAACTCCGGCTCTGTGGCTTATGAAATGAACAGTCTGGGAGAAGTTACTTACCTCACTTTCCTATATCAAATGGTGGTATTGACAGTATTTGACTATACTCAAGTTGTTAGGATTAAATGAAGTTATCCCTAAAAGTATATAGAAAGGTATTAGTTATAGAAGGAAAGCTCAATGAATGTTAAGGTTTATTATTACTAGAAATAAATAGGCTTGGAAAAAGATTTCCTTCTTCTACTTTTGCTTTTGAGAATTTTTTTTTCTATCCACATTTTCAGGATTTCACATTTCTGTGGTCAGGATTTGCTATTGAAGGCCATGAATCAATGTGATGAATTGAGAGAAATTTCTGAAGAGTGAAGAGTTTGGGTTGTGATTTAAGAAAAACCATGATAGAAGAGAAAAAAAATGGGGATATTTTATACCTGTGGCATGGGGAAGAGACCAGTATTAGAGAGTGAGGATCAAGTGTAAAATGCCTCAAAAATTAAATGCTGTACAGTTTATGAGGATGCCAGCAGTTTGATATCTCAGGCAGTCATGCTGCAAAGGGAAGGTCACTTGGTTACTGCTGTGGAGCAACCTGGGTGTCCACTGATGTGGGGCCCAGCTGTTCTGGCAGTTATTGTTCCAATGTGCAGAGCTTCAAAACCTTTGTGGACAAGGCTACACCGAAGAACTTTCAAAGTGGGGACAACAGAGCCCAATTTTCATAAAGCTATGTGAGTATAGCTTAGAAAGATCTATCCAGAGTTGAAAATTCTGGAGTAGATCCAACTGGAAGTCTAGATTATTACATGGTTTCATCTTTTAAAATTTTTCTACAGCATGTTGATAATCGGTCTCTGCCTTAACATTACTTGAGCTCTGAAGGATCCTTCGTAGTAAGCTTGCTCAGTCCTCTGTCAGACATCTCTAATGATCAGCAGGAGATTTAAATATTGAGCTATGAATATTTATTCATATAATTTATTATTTATTATTTATTTATTCATATATTTATTATTCATATTTATTCATGTAATTTATTCTCATGGTTGTAGAGTCCCTTCTTTTGGCTCCCACAGCAGCTTGCATGTATGTCTATCCTGACAATTACAATACAAAGTAACTGTAACTGTTTACCTGCTTCTCTTTCCTGTTGGACTCTGAGCTCCTTGGGGACAAGTGACATGTTTCTCTAGCCCCTAGCATGATTCTGATCAGGTGAAGGTCCCTAGGAAACATTCATATCCTAGGGTTATACTAAGCAAGGCTAATACCTCTCAACATCTAATAAGCCATCAAAACTTTGAGAATGACTATGACGGCAAACAAGTCTCAAGTAATATCTGTACATCTGCAAACAATATTATTTGTAAAATACAGGTTGGTATATGATTCTAAACATTCAATTTTCCTGTCCTTGTAAATGTTTATATTTTGTGCTTATTCCAGTTTGTACAAGTCCTGAGGGAGTTGTAACAGTGTCAATGGAAAGTACCGGTTACCTTTTTAAATCACACTTCTACAGGTTTCTGGTGTTTATGGTTCACCACAGGAAGTTGGGGTATTCACTCCAAGCAGACTATGATTTCTGTATCTTCAGGGATGTGTCTTCCTTCTTAGCATAGTTCTTGTGGCTGGCACAGTGCCTGGTACTTTGTAAATTTTCAGTATATACCCATCAATGCATAATTAAATGAACATTTCTACTAAGTTGTTAAATTCAGTTATTTTACTTAGAAAAAAAAGAGATTTCATGTTACGTACACCTTTTCCAAAATGTTTAGGAGGCTCCCTGATTCCTCTGGGAATTTAACATTAGGTGAAACCATTATGTCTTTAGTATTTTTGCTTATGATTATTTCTTTCCTTTCATTTCTTGAGTGCATTTTTAGAATTAGTTTCAGAAACTGAGTTTTGAAACCTCTGAGCCATACCATTAACCAAGTCATTTAACAGTATGAAAGTGCTTTCAGAGAAATAGATTCAGGGTTTCCAGAGGAAATAATTTCCCTTCTCACCACTGGCTAGGACTTTCGAAACTGCCTTTTTGCCTCCTGAAGTTAGTGATAGCAGCAAGTGGCTTCTGTATCTATTCTAAATGCAACCTTCCATAGCAGCATTATAAAGCTTGCACTGGCATCCCTGAACATCCCGTTAATTAAGAATTCACAGCCCTGTTTCTCCTTCATTCTCCTCCACGGCCTGTGCTGTCAGCTTTTGCTCCTCTTCCTTAGTAACGGAAACTGAAATTAGAATTCCGAGTGGAGGCGTCACTCCCTGAGGAGACTGAGAACACCACACTCTTCTGAACTTGTTCTCTTTCAGAGCATCTGTCAGTTGTAGCTCACTCATTAAAACGTGGACATTTCATCATTCTGTCACTCACTTAGTGTCTACCCCTTGGGCAAGTAATGCCTTTGTAGAAGGAGGCGTACTGGAAACACTCATAGTTAATAAACCATCATTGTAACCATGCACTCATGAACATAAACAAACATTTTTCTCAGGTGTCCTATTGGTAGATAACTCCAATTTAAAGCCTTTAAAGGGTAAGTCAGGATATTAAAATCTACCTCATAGGGTTGTTATGACTAGTGCATGAATAAATGTGCTTAAATTGGTTTGTGCAATGGCTGAGAGATAACAAGCAGTCAATAAAATTTAGCACCTATTATTACCACTTTTACAATAATAAGTATGTATGTAACATAAATAAAATAAAGTCTTAATTACTTGACTAAATTTCTAGGCGTCCTAGCCTAAGAGCACCAATATTATTATAATTCAACCCAAAGACTTTAGTTGTAAAAGTGGAGATTTAACATGCATTTTATTAAATGGTATGTATTTTAAATAAATTAAATTGTATACATTATAATTAGAAAACATAATAGACAAGAGTAAAGGATCTAACAGGTTATTTTTAATGAATGTATGAACATAAAAGGAGTTTGATGCCTTTTGGTGAAGATGTAAGCTGATACAACCTTGCATCTTCTTGGATGTAGTACTTTTATTTTGTTTTAAAATCTAATGAGCACTGAGTGGTAGCTGATTTTTAAAGGCGATTTCCTTTCTTGATCTCAGTTTAAAGCTTAATAAACATACAAAGAGCCATTAAGTGTACACTTAATGTGACATGTAGAATATACTTAGATCATTGATTATTTTTCTAAATGATATTAATGTTGCTTCTATTTTATTTTATTTTTAAAAATATTTATTTATTTATTTATTTATTTTAGAGAAAGAGTGAGAGCAGGATACAGGAGGGGCAGAGGGAGAGGGAGACAGAAACTCAAGCCCACTGTGCACTGAGTGCAGCGCCCTATGTGGGGCTTGCTCTCATGACCCTGGGATCATGACCCTGAGATCACAGCCCAAGCCGAAACCAAGAGTCGGACACTTACCAACTGCGTTGCCCAGGTGCCCTTGCTTTTATTTTATATAACACCAATTTAATGTGCCATTGAAATGATAACTGTTTCTTATGAAGATATTAACTGATTATTTTACTCACATTTCTGTTGAAAAAGTTAGAGCAACTTGTTTTCCAAAAATAGACAATGAGGAAGGTGAGAAAGACTTTTAAGTTTGTGGTATTGCTTTAGAAAGGGTAGCACAGCCCAGTTTGTAAACTTGCTAATTATTTTGGCATTTTCTGGGCCTGGAACAGTTTCAAAATATATCCACACATTTTTACTGTCATAGTCAGAATTTCTTTGCCAGAACTGACTCAAACAGGCAAAGCTTAGCATGGTTTACAAAAGAAGATTATTTAAATTTATTTTTAGTAATCTGCCTCCCATTCCTCATTTACCACTACAGACTTGCTGGGGCAGACATGTAATTTTTCTGGGCCCTTTCAAATCTTTGTGTGAAACTAGAATTATATAATTGAAGGCAGTTCCTAATCTCTCACCTGTATTGATGTATTTATTTAAAAAAAAAAAGAGGGGTAACAAATAGGGACAGGAATATCATTCACAAAGCAGAATTGTATGTAATTTTTACTGCAAGTATTAAAACAAGGGAACATTCATATGCATATGTAGATGAATCTTTAGAGATGTTTCACAAAAATTGATAACCTAAATATTTATACAATATTACCTTTTTTGTGTTGTAGTTTTTCAATCAAGAGATAATGGTCTTGCAAAAGTGCTGAGATGTGGTAGGATTCTGGATATATTTCAAATATAGAAACAATAGGATTTCCTGACAGAATAGCTTGTGGGTTTTTGAGAAATAGAGGATTCAAGAATGACCCCAAAAGTTTTAGTATAAGCAACCAGAAGGATAGAGTCACATCCTATGAGAGAGGAAGGCTATAGATGGAGCAGTTTTGGAGGGAAAACGTTCAGTTTTAGAAATGTTAATTTTGACATGCCTATTACACATGATTGTAGAATATCTTCCCTTTGTTCTCTGACACCCTTTCTCTCCTTTTCTTTGTTTTGTTCTCTACCCCAGGAAATTGATCTATGTCCATTTCATCAGTGGGATCCCTTTACCCTTTGGCTTCTGATTGTGATCAGCCAATGGTGAACTCACAGGCTGGAGGGAGGAAAGAAAATGGGATCATGAATCTATAATCCTGGCTTCCCACAGCAAGGTTTTCCACAAGTTCTTTGTGTTACCTGACTAAATGTTATTACTATTCTCTTGGTGGTCTTATCTACACAATTTGCTCCTTCCAGTTGCTGTTGACTGCTCCTTCCCCTCATCACTTTGGCCTTATGGGGTCTTAACAGCTCTGGTGCTATTGATGCAGAGACACTGCACTGCCTACCATGGTTCCCCTACACTCTGCTCACACCTTTTTAAATAGTCACTTTGTTAATTAAGTCTCCTCAAATTTCCTAACTTAGAATGACCTCTGTTTCTTATCTGGACCCTCTATGATGTAATATCCATTTAGAGCTGAAGAGTAATAGTGACTATACAGGTTTGTAGTGCAGGGAAGAGGTCTGCCTTAGAGAGATAAATTGGAAGTTATTAGCATATAGATGGTATTTAAAGTCTTGAATCTGAAAAAGATTATTAAGGGAATAAATATGGATAAAATAGAAAAGGAATAAGTCCTGGGCTTCTTATGGAAAAAAATAGGAATCTTCAAAGGAATCCAAGAAGGAGTAACTAGTGAGGGTAAAGGAAAACTGAGTGTGGTCCTGACCAAATAAGGAAAGCACAGCAAAGAGAATGGGAGTGATCAGCTGTGTTAAATACTCCTGACAGCCAAGTATTATCAGGACAGAGAAGTGATCATTGAATTGAATAACACAATAGGAATAAAACCTTGATTAAAGTAGTTTTAAGAGAGAAGGTGAGAGGTTAGGAAACAGAATACAGATAATTTTTTGAAGAATTTTGTGGCAATGGGATGCAAAACAATGGGGTGGTATCTGGTGACAGAAGTGGAGTCAAAATAAGAATGGAGAACTTTCTGTACTTATTCTCTTGGTAATCTCTTATAGACACAAAGCTTTACACACTATGTAATGCACACACTTTATTGTAAGTGACATTCCAAGGAAAGGAAACAGAATGTGCCAAGGTCTAGGTCCAAGAGGAATCATGGTGCATTTCGGAAACTAAATGGTTACAAGTAGTTAAACATGGCTATAGGATAGAGTGAAGAAGAGATGAAACCCTTAGTTTGGTAGCCTAAGAGGTACTGAGTCCTTAATAAGCACATGAATGAGCTTGCCCGCAGATTGTTCCTCAGCTCAGTCTTGGATTTTCTGTAGCCCTTGATTGTAGTCTTATGGGAGACTCTGAGCCAGAAGACCAAGCAACCTCATCCAGATTCATGACCTACAGAAATGGGGAGATAATAAAATTGAAATAATTTGGTTTTGGACTAATAGTTATGTAGCAGTAGTTAAAAAATACCATTTCTTTTTTTTTTTTTTTTAAGATTTTATTTATTCATGAGAGGCACAGAGAGAGGGGCAGAAACATAGGCAGAGGGAGAAGCGAGCTCCCTGCTAGGACCCTGATGTGGGACTTTATCCCAGGACCCCGGGATTATGACCTGAGCCACAGGTAGATGCTCAACCACTGAACTACCCAAGTGCCCCCCAAAATACCATATTTCAGGAACTTCACTCCAGATGACACTGGACTCCTTAAAAGATTAAGGAGGGGCAAAACTGGAAGCAGTCACTCCAATAAGGAGGATACTTACAGAAATGCAGGTGAGAAGTAAAAGTTGCAAATAATGTACTCTCCTTAGACAACCTGGATGATCTTCCTTCTACTTTTCCCTGCAGATGTTAGTCCTCAGAGTATTTAGCTTGTTTCTGTAGGACAGCCAACTTTAGTCCTGGTGTCTCTTTTATATTGACCTATTACACTGTAGTTAAGTTTTCTGTTTGGACCTGTATTTTAAGGAATACCCTGTGATCCCCCAAAATTCTAAGAAGGAATATTTCAGCTTAATTACTTGGCCATTAAAATTGAGCACATCAATATCTTAGCATTTATCCATGCTTATCAAAACAATAGGATCAGGACCCTGAAAGAATAGAACACAGAACAGATGACTATTTTCATGCATGCACGAAAGAAGGGGAGGGAAAGGCATACTTACTGCAGTGTCTAGTGTCTGGTACATAGTTGGTGCTCAATAAATATTGAATGAATTAACAAATTGGTATATAAAAGCTGGGCCAAGGAGACTCTTATATTCAGGGAAGAATATTAGGGCACAGAAGGTTTGGAGGAGTCTAGGGTATTAGTGGAAGGAGAAAGTGAGGCATGAGGAGGAATTTGGGAAGAGGCACTATAAATAAAGTACCAATTTCACAGTTTTATCTAGACCTATCTATGCTTAACTCTTAAGGAAAAAAAAAAAAGAGACCTGACAAAGCTGAAGATTAGCACATAGTTTAGAGGATCTGAGGCAGTGCATTCTATTGCATAGGGAGGGGGAAAAGGACTGTTTTGTTCCTTAGATATTCTTGCAGTAGCTACAGATATAGTTTCTGGAGAAATATCCCTCAACTTACTCTGTCATTTTCAGGGAAAAGTCGATTGAAAGGGGTTTCCAGCATGTTCTGTGATTGTGAGCAAAAAAATCTATAAAATTTCAAGTCTGTGGAATGAAAAGAAATCCTTATTCCTACCTCTTTGATAGATCTGGAGAGTTTTGGTATTGGGGTTTTATTGAGCTGTATCTAATGATACAATAGATAGGCTGTGTTTATAGGGACTAGAATGGATTGTAGAATTATTACAATGGAAAATATTCAGTTAATAATGGAATGCATTAAGTAACAATGCAAAGAAGGATTAAATATTTCCTGTTTTCTGTTTCTAATTATAAAATTGTCACTTGTTGCTTAATTTTAGAATGCTCACAGCATGATTTAACTATGAGTTTAATTTTTCTACTATCATATTCTGAGGATAAAGATTAAAAATTTTGTCTATGTTTTCTCCAAATCTTATTGTTTTTCACGAGCTTTTCACTTAAATGGCAAAATGGTGATATCATTATTTTAATAAGATTAAACAAACAAGTTGAGCATCATATTGATGATATTAGAAGTTAATGTGCTTTTTGTCCTGTTTCTAAATAAAATGGAGAATTTAAATGTACTAGGATCACACTTTGTACCGTATAAAGTTTTTACACGATGTGCTTTGTTTAGAATGTAGCTTTTAGTAATTTATGCTTGGGGAAACAAATGAATATGTTAAAATTCCACCCTTTACACCACATGCAGTATTTATTAGTGAAGTCAACATATGCTTGACTCTCTTCATTATTACTTTACGACTACTTGTGTTTAACTAATAGCTTTTTTTTTTGTTTTATCCTTCCAATGTACTGAAACTTCCTGAATACTCAATACAGCTGTTCCATATAGTGACACTGCCTCATTAGTTTGATGCATTTGAGCATACATACTAATAAGGACAGTCACAAGGAAAACTACTTTATTTTGTTCTTCCCTGGTGTTTCTTTTTGAAATAAGAACATTTGCTACTAGTGGATGTTGCAGCTCAAATGTAACCAAAGGAAAAATCTCAGGAAAAGACACAGATGGTCTCATTGGACTCTAGAGAAACTACTTGTCTGTATCAGTGGCACTTTCTCCCTGGTTTATCTACCTGTTTGCACAACATAAAAATTAATTTTTCAAGTAATACTTCCATAGCTACAGTTAACATCAAGCCTGTAATTTCCTAGTGTGGGTGGATGAAGAGTTGCTTAGCTAAAAGTAGTCATGCCTAATAGTCTCTAGATAACCGTGTGGCTCTTTTCTATTAAGAGATTTTCCTGCAACGTGTGGCAGCATACACAGGTGTGCATTACTTATATGCATTCCTGCTTCAGCCATTGTTATGCATCATGAATTACACCATGGGGTCTGCCTTTCCTGAGGAGGAGGTGGAGGTATGTTCCTCCTCAGACAAATCCTAAATTGGATTTTCTGGACCATAACTGACATTGATGGTTTTGTCTGTAACAGACTTGATAAATAGTTTTCTTTTTTCTATTGTGGAATATTCTATTTGTTAGGAAGCTGTGTCAATAGAACAGTAGAAATTCATGCTATTATATTTGAAATTTAATGTCCATTCAATTTCACTGAAATGCTTTCTGAAAGACAGTCCCTATGTAGATTACAACATCTAGGAAGAGGGAAATTTTAAGCTGCCAAACTACAGTTGTAACCAAACATGAATCTTTTCCTAATAGATTTCCAATGGCTGGGTAGAGAGTTGGAAACTGGAGATTTGTTTTCAGGGCTCTGTATCTTGATTCACTAGTAGACTCTACTTAATTTGATTTCTTTTTACTCTTATACTACTAATTCTATTTTATCTAATTCTACTGAAAAATGAGCACTCAAAGCTTTTAGATATGTCCACTACAAAGAAAGAAATGCAAGACTTGGGTAATGACAGTGTGTCAAGAGATTGCAAATCAACAATATTTAGTTCATTTATATGCTTCTTTTGCCCTAAAAGGATTTAATGAAAGTTTAAAAATGTATACAATATATTAAAATTAATAATTAGAGGAGAAGCATATAGAAGTAGATAGATATGATTTCTTTGTTCTTGGAATCTTTTGGAAGCTCAATGTAACCTATGTTTAAGAGATATGATTATAAAGGAGGTGAAAGAGGAGACTGGTTAATGGAATATTTGTGTCAGCTAGCAGGCTGCTGCAGACAAATGGCAAGGCAAATCCTAACATCCATAGTCTCTTCTAATCTAACAAGTTTTAGAAGGCTCATTCCCCTTTCTGACTTTACCTAAAATCCATCTGGAAATGTTCTTGTAGTTTTAATTGGCTTTGTGGAATCCCTGCCCTACTGCCCCATGGCTCAGTGCCTGGCATATATTAAATACTTAGTAAATGTTAAATGTTTTATTACTAGAATGTTTCATTCAAATTGTATGGAGCTGTATGATTTCAGCAGAGGATATTATATTCATGAATATTCTGGATTTGATGTGCCCTAAATAAATCTATAGAGCATTTTATTCTATCCCTGAGGGAAAAAATAGAAAAAAAAATAGTTCTTATTTCATTATGGATACAATTTTTGGTCAATTAAAATAACCTTCAAAATGTTTTCTAAATGAGTAAGGAATTGTCCTTTAAATTTAATACCTCTGAATCTGACTAATTACAAGTTTAGAGATAAGATTTAGAAGCAAGATATAATATGTAAACAAAGGAAAAGATGATTTGGTTTTTAAACCAGAAGGTACTGGGCCTAATTCCAAAGGGTATATTGAATTTAGTTCTTAGTTAAAAGGCTACTATAAAGCCTTTCATAAGCATTCTGGGAGAGAAAAAGTATCCACATTACAAAGACCTTTAAAACCAAACAGATTTTTAGAAACTAGTTCCTCATCCTCCTGTACTGGTCATACCAGGCACTTTGTCCTAAGGGTCTGTTCCTTTGTAGTCATTAAAATATTGGCGAGACATGTAAACTGTAAGTAAATGCAAAATAAAGAGTAAAGGGTGGTCCAGATGGCTGTAGAGTGATTACTCGCTAGGGATAATGAAGAGTGAGATTTAAAAAAGATCCCTTGGATCAGGAGAGATATTAAAAGCAGGGAGGCAGTTAAGGAACTTGGAAGAGAAAATAAAGGAAGTTGAACACCTGTCCAGAGAGGTTGAGAAAAGTGGCCATAATTAGACAAGACTGTTTTTCATATTTTATTTATTCATATGGACAGACATATAATGGTGTTATAGTTTTCATCAAAATTTGGGGTAACATCAGCACTTAATTCTAGTTAAGAATTCTGCCTAATTTTGTCATCCTGTGTTTTCAGCCTGATGTGTATGTCTACACTGTTTCTTTTTCTTCCTTCTTTCTCTCCTTCCTGTTTATCTCTATATGTTTATTTAATATATACATATTTATTTTATTTATTTTCTACAAATGATATAAGAATAAATATAATAAAAAAAGCTCCACGTGATAGTGATCAATCAAGAGTCCCTTTTGGAGCAATCTTACTTCAACTCCCTACCTCCAACCTTACTGCTCTGTCACCAGAGTTAATCCCTGTGACTAGTCTATGTTGATTACTCTAACTATTCTGTGTTTAGATTTTTTTCCAACATATTTTTTTGAAGAAAGTAAAATTCTTCCTTGGGAGCATCAGGAAAAACAAAGTTGATGAACTTAGATGAATTCTCCCAACACTATGATCCTTATGGATTTATAAAAATCTGACCTGGCTGATTATGTACTGATATTTAATAGACATAAAATGTTAGAATACCTTTAGTTCTGGTGTGAGAAAAACTTCCTCATACCATATTCTTATACATGACATAAATCTTGCATAAAATATTAAAATATTCTAATTAGTACTGTTAGCCATTTATATTTATAAAATGTGAATAAAATTTAACCAAGTTTGATTTCATCCACTGCATATTGAGTTTTGTGGGGTTTTTTGACAGGAGGGAGGAAGTTCCCCATGACATGCATTTTTAGTGAAGCTACTTTAATTTTTACGAATGCTTTATAATAGTTATAGTGAATAACTGAATGAATAATGGGTAAGAAGATTCCTGCAGTAAAAAAGGTTCCTTCTTCTGTGTGGTTTTGGAGCATTGAATGTTGAGCCTTTTAGCTGGTAGTGGGTGCGACTGTAACGGAATTTTCTCATATGTTCCAGTTAAGTGGAGATGCTTCCAAGACATTAAGTCATTGTGTTCTACCAATCAAGTAAGCTTCATTTGGAACACAGTTGCACCTCTTCCTCTTTCATTGTACATAAGCAATGTGCTCTGTAACAGAACTTATTTCCATGTGCTTTTTCTTCTGGTCAATCAACTCCTTCAAATAAAAAGTTAAAGATACATGGCAGATGCTCAAAATTCCTTTTCTAAGTTCTCCAAAATTTAGTAATTTGTGCCAATAGCATGCTAAGAGCCAGGACAGGAATGGTGCACAGTGGTCTTTCCTAGGAGGGATACTTTGTACAGTTCTGATCTGAACTTAGTTTGAAGTCTTCAAATAAGTGATGTAATATTATTCCTGTAAACTTGCTTTTACTTGCATTCCAAATTGTTTCTTGAATGGTAAATAAATGAGTGGATTGAAAGCAGAGATTCGTATATTGTGCATGCTCCACAGTGTAGCTTACCATGAGAAAGCCTAACTTTGGCATGAGGTCGCTGACTGTAGCTGTCACTGGTGAAGTGGATTGCAAATTATTCTATTGCTTGTGAGCTGAACATTTGTAGCTGTGTCTCTGTTATTTTAAATTTTTACCCAGGGATCAAATTTTCTAGTAACTTAGAAAATGAGATGAAGAGATGCGTGACATATTCCTATACAAACGAAAAAGAAGGATAGTATGAACATTTGATGGATGTTGATGACAAAATCAAAAGCTAACAGAATATGTTGCTAATATATATATATATATATATTACATATATATGTTACTTATATATATTTTAAAATTTTTATTTATTTATGAGAGAGAGAGAGAGAGAGAGAGAGAGAGAGAGAAGAGACACAGGCAGAGGGAGAAGCAGGTTCCATGCAGGAAGCCCGACATGGGACTCGATCCCAGATCTCCAGGATCACTCCCTGGGCTGAAGGTGGCGCTAAACCGCCGAGCCACCCGGGCTGCCCTATATGTTACTTATAGATACTTATACACACATGTAATATAGATATGTATACATATATATTTATTTATATCTTATGTAAATCTGGAGGTTTTCTTAGAACATAGAAGAAGACCGTCCCATACCATAGTGCCTTGTGTGTGGATTCACTTTGTGAGAAATCTCAACTGTGGTAGTATAACTATGGGTAAGTTTTTTCCTTTTTCTGTCCCATGAAGTGTGCTTTCAGGTACCCTTTTAACTAGGGGTTGATGTCACTGTTTCTCTAGCCCAGCCCCTGATCTGTAATATTCCTGTCCATGAGCAGAGCTTTCTCCTACATGTTTCAATTAACGTGTTCCACCAAATTGAATATACTCCATGGCCCAGTAGGATAAAGAAAATTTCTATTGAAGATTTTAGGTAGTGGTTCTGAAGCCCTAGAAAATTGGAGGCCAGGATGAACTTTGTAAAACTGCTTTGGGTATTGAGAAATGAAGATTTTTATTTCTGTCTTTAATGACAAATTGTCATTAAGGATAAGCAAATTCTTTCCATCCTCTGCCTTAGAATATTTGGAATTTGGTTTCCTAATCTCTAGGTTGATAAAGAGTATATATCAAAATAAAATAAACACAAACAATAACAACAATGCACAAAATACCTACTAAACCCAGGGTTGATCAGTGTGGTGATACATGAAATTAAAATAAAAAAAAAAGAAATCAAAAGTATTTTTAGACTCAATTTTAAATCCCATTGTAAAATATTAAAAATAATTAAAGATAATAGGTACATATGTTAACATTAAATATCACTTAAAAAATAAACATCACTTATGGTTTCCTTTATTGGCACCGTTTTCTTGTATATCTTTCCAGAAATATTAGATTCTGTATTTATATACATCTGTTCCTCTCTCCTAAATTATAAATTCTTATAATACTTGCATATAGTAAGTTTATATGTGAAAACCTGAGTCTTACTGTTAGAAATGGAATTGGAGACAAAATCTAGAACAGGACTTTCAAATTTATGAGTTTCCTGGGGGATTCTAAAACGTATTTGTAAAAAAAATGAATAACTTCTTCCCCATCACTTTTCCAACCAATTAAACTGCCCCCAAATGTATAGACTTCAAATAACTTTCTGGTTGGATCTTGGTAATACTTCTTCATGTTGTATAAATAGTTTAAAATTCAAGCTAAATACAATCTACAGTGGAGTGGAGGTTTTTCTGCCCAAGTTATCATGGACCCTAATGCTCTTGCCAATTAACGTAACTTTATCAACTTTCTGATGGGATTTGGTCTCTTTTCTGCCCCTGCATTTTTATGAATGGTAATTATGCTCCCCTCAAATTATAGATAATTATCTCTCAGATCTATTTAAAATTTGTCTAACATCTTTCTTGATACATTATTTCAAACTTGCATTTTTCCAAAGAACAACAAATCCAGGGCATTGTTGTTTCACTGTTGACCACTGTCACAATATTATGATTATGTTTTTCTGTATATCTATATAGATTGCCTTTGATCAGGGTCCCTTAAAGGCCTCAGTGGGCAATTAATATGTGAAGGGCTCGTCTAGAGCAAAGGCTTTTGTCCCAAATTCCTACGTGGAATTTGGTGATTTAGGTTGTAGTTGAACCAGTGGTTAGCTCCTTTTGGCCATTTTGGTGAGAGCAAAATATTTTTTCCTTAAAGTGAGAGAAGAGCCAGCATAACCTGCCTGTCTAAAAACTTTTATGGAGGCAAAGGTTCTTACCAGCACTCTCTCAGACCATCTTACCAAGTATGGGAGGAAGAGTTAGAAAGGAGGAAAGGAGAGAAGAATGGCTGCAGTTTTTCCCAGAAGGGTAACATCCAACCCTATCCGTACTTTTCATTCTTTTACAAGCAAGCATGTATAAGACAGAAAGTCAGCCATTTTTCTGGCCTTTAATTTCCTCACTGCAATGAATACCAACCCATTAGCAAAATACACAAAAAATATCTTTGGTTTTGAGTAGCACTCTCCTTCCTTTGGGATAGATTGAAATGAAATATGCTTAGAGGCAGGTGGTGGTAACAGGGTGGAACAAAATTTGGTTCCTACAAGTGGACACGATGTTTTGTTAAAAGGTCAAAATTAACATGATCTAAAATTGTTGTGTTCTTATTGTGCAGCACTGATCTTTGGCACTTTGATCATCCTTTTATTTCTGAGGCGAGTAATTACTTTTAAGAAGAATCTTGGCCCTACCAGTGGATACCCGTTTATTTATCTCCACGTGCAGATGGAGTGGCTTTCTCTTCAAGCATTTGTTCTTGTCAGACTCATCAGCTCTCATAAGAAAATGTCAATATGGCCTCTGGGTTGAGGAGCTGTTAAAACATATGGCTTTGCATTTAACTAGAAAAACAGAATAGCTTCACTCCAGGTACTTGTCAGGGAATATAATCTTCAAGTCACTGCCATTCAACACTTATCAGAAGCTCAGCTGGGAGGAACAATATTTATGAAAGATTGTCTGAAGGACATGCAGTTTGTCCATTCACTTGGTTACTCTTAAATCTACTCCATCTAAGCCAGACGAGCAGAAATTCTGGAACACTGTCTGGTCCCCATGGAAATACTTTTACTAAATTGTGGTGTGGCATTTTGCCATAAGCTTATTCTGAGTGATGCTAGAAGGAACAGTTCTTTCAAATGCACTGTGTTTACTATGAGGCTATTGTTAATGATTCTTTACTACATTACACAGTTTTCTCTTTATGAGGGCCCACAGGAGAAATTTCTCTCTCATGTCAGTACCAGCCATGGAAGTTTCTACTTTGCAACTGGTTTGCCTATAAGCGTGTAAACACTGACCCATAACTGGGTTGTGCTTCTGGCTTTGAGTAATTTGCTAGCAAGTATAAAGCTCAAGTTGTAACCCATTTCTGGAAAGCTTATAGGAGTTCCCAACATATATTTTGAGGCCTGATTTTATGTCTGGTTTCACCTTATTTGACTTCATCTAATTTACCCTTTGTTCTGGGTAGGATGGGGAAGGGCAAAGAAAGTCTTCAAAAAAGGCCTGATTGGTGGAATCTAGAGGGGCAGTAGTTCCTGGATGAAGAAGAGGGATTCACTTCACCAGTAGGACAGAATACTTTGGTCTACAGATAAATCCATGCATAGATAACATTTCACAGAAATCCAGGTCATATTATTATATCCCGATGGTATGTCACTGTCTGTCTGGCACTCAAACATTCTGCCTCCAGTGACCCACTTTTTATTTCCTCTGGTCCTCCACTGAGGAAAAAAGCCTTTCTGCAGAATTGGAAAGAGAAGCCTCTCACAATAGGGTGAGTGGGGAGGAGATGGAGTTTAGAGATAAGAAGATAGAATCCATAGGAATTACATTGCTTTCAGAGTCCCATTCAGGAATTGTTTAAGTAGAAACATCTGAGTCGGAAGCGAACCATCCTGAGAAAACACTGGCACTCAGCCACCAAGTGAATGTGTGCGCCAGGCCATTAGTCACACAGATGCCTCTTTCACAGCTTGTGACAAAATCTGTCACTGATTTTGGCAGCGGCAGGTAAGTCATTCTTTCAAGGATATAACTGCATGCTACAGAAATGATAAACCTTAATTTTCATCAACTATTAAAAGGCCTTTTTGCTTTTTCTAAAGTATCACTTAAAGCGGTATTTTCCAAACTCTGATCTATGGAGGAGGATAAACGTTGTCTTTCATCAGCCTGGGATGTAAGGGGAATGTGATATGATGGTAATGCAAAGAGCTTTTCATGAAGCTAAAGTTATTTCATTTAAAATCCTGCGTTACATTCTGAGGTTATGTACTTCCTGCTTTTGGGTGTCCATATGTTCTTTCCTTTATGATACTGTGATAGTAGATTTTTTAAAAATGCCTCCTATTGTTAAGAAATAATAACAACTGAAGTGAGTCTGCTGGACTGGCAAGTATGGTGGTTCAGGTTTTCTACTGCATAAGGCGGTAAAATTCCATGTGAATTACATGTCTGGTGTTATCTAAATTCCACTAAAACTAAAAACCACCGAGTGAGAGAGGATGTGTGCTTTTCTTGTGCCAGATATACCCTTTTTTTCCCCTTAGAGAGTTTAGCTCTTGCTTCCCACTAAACATCACCACTTCATAAATGATTCCTATGAAAACATTGTGGAGATGAGAAGATAATTACCACAGCTTTGTCAAACAATATGGAACAGATTAATATGCTTCACTGATGTGCATAAGATGACAGCTGGAACCCCTTAAAAGAGCTTCTGCACTCAGGACCCTGAAGTCTCCAGTTGTCAAGAGCAACACCTCTTTCTCATGTTGTTGATTGGCACTGACAGGCACTTGTCAGTCCCTCACTTATTTGATATGCTGTAACACAGCGAAATTCAGGAGGGTTTTTTTTTTAATTTTTATTTATTTATGATAGTCACACAGAGAGAGAGAGAGAGGCAGAGACATAGGCAGAGGGAGAAGCAGGCTCCATGCAGGGAGCCCGACGTGGGATTCGATCCCGGGTCTCCAGGATCGCACCCTGGACCAAAGGCAGGCGCTAAACCGCTGCGCCACCCAGGGATCCCCAGGAGGGTTTATATGCGTTGTTTGCTGCCCTACTATGCCTTCAGGAAGCAAGTTTAAAATGATGATTTTCTATTAGGTTTCTTAGTCTTCCTTTTATAAAGTAAGATAGGTAGCACAGATGGCCTCCAGGCACATGTGTGCTCTCACACAGTCTTTGCTATATTCCACATCCATGATGAACAACTGAAATGGAATGGGATCAGAGTTATCGAAGGGTGAGGACTACCTGTTATTATGAACTAAGTACACTGGACACAAAGCCAGTACTTCACCAATTTTAGAAATTAGATTCTCAAGGTCATACAAACAACACCACTGCATGTCACTGCGTGACTGCTACAAGGATGAGGAAAGATTTTTTTTTTTTTATGTCATTGAAGTTTCTATAGAACTCTTAATCCTAACTCGCAATACACTGAAAAGCTGAATAAACACATCTCATCGCAGCAAAGGGTTTTGCAAGGTTGAATGACTGCAGGTGATATTTTAAGCAAAAGGATTTTTCATTTCCTCTCTACTAGAAAAGCAAAAATATACCCAGTGTGGGCAAAATATGCTGTAGAATTTGTCTTACTTACAGAATGCAGTTTCCTTGTCATATTTTTGTAAGAGATTATTTCCAGAATACAGCAAAAAGTTTTCTGGATGATTCCTCTACTGTTGGATTTGTGGTTAATTTCTAATGTGTGAGATTGAAAAACTACCTTGCAGCAACTAATTTATTTTATTTTATTTTATTTTTTTTCCTTTTTTCTTTTTTTCTTTTTGCAGCAACTAATTTAGTTAAGACTATCACTTAAATAATGTAGTAAGCTTTGGCTCACTTTTCTCCAAGAACATCACATGGTAAGCTACTTCTTTACCCATGTGCATGAGTCTCAAAACAATGTAGATATTTTATAAAAGGTGCACCTTATAATGATTTTGGGAAAAGGGTTTCTAGATGTGAGTAGAATGTAAGTCTAGTCTTATTTGAAATGTCAGTAATTACCTCAATAGGCTTTTTATTTTCCCAAAAAAAGAAGTTAAGCATTTGATAGTACTAAATATTCTTGTTCTATTAACACACTCAAGAAAAGGATGGGATATAAAATAAATATTAAAATGAGATTCTCTTAGTTTTTATCACAATACATGAATGTTTTTTGTCCATATGCTCTCTCTCTTTCTCTTCTTCCATCTCTTTGCTTTAAATTCTTAACCACCTACTATTCCTTTCACTTTTCTCTCCTCTTGGAATATTTTTTTCGTCTAGTCACTAAGATCTGTTTGACCTTACAGTCTGTGTTCTTTCCCTGTGCACTACTGATTGCAAGGGAGTTTGTTGCTAAGGTGAAATATCTATTTCTGGAAACATTTGAGCCTAACTTTTAAGGAAATCTAAAAAAAAAAAAATGATACTACCAGGAAGCAAAGAGATAACTAATTCCCTCATGGGGACTCTTCTAATATGATGACTTCACTTTCCATCAAGAAAAGTCTCATTCATGAGCACATCCATAGAATCCATATAATTTCTGAACAAATGAGAAACTTACTGGTAGCAAGCAAAGTAAAATTAAAATGAATTATAAACCTTTCTTCTTTCCAAAAATAAAAAGAAGGGATTGTACTATCATCTTTGACAAATCTTTTACTAATTCTTTTTTATTATTTTTTACTTTGTAATAACATTTGAATTAAATTTCTTCTAGAGCATTTTAGAATCTTAAAGACCGGTAAAATAGGCAGCCGTATCATTTTTTTAGTAGGCTGAGAAATGGAAATTTACATGTTTTATATTTATTATATTATATCTACATGTTACATCTCATGAGGGATGTAGCCCAGCCTTCTGTAATGTTTGTTTCCTCATATCACTTTTATGTTCATAATTTTTAAGAGCAGACTCTTAGAAAACAATGGTCTGTTTAGAATTGATTCTTAGAATTGACCAGTTCAAAATGAAAAGAAAAAAAAAGCAATATCTGAGGACACCTGGGTAGCTCAGTCGGTTAAGTTTCTGGCTCTTGATTTTGGCTCAGGTCATGATCTCTTAGGGTCCTGAGGTGGAGCTCCGATCCTGCTCCACGCTCAGCAGCAGTCTGCTTGAGATTCTTTCTCTCCCTCTTCCTCTGCCTCTCCCCCTGCTTGGCATGCACACTTCCCTAAGCACATTGCTCTCTCTCTAAAAGTAAATAAATAAACCTTCAAAAACAACAACAAAAAAACCAATATCTCAACATGACAAATAAAATCACTTTAAAAAGGACTATGATATGTTAAATATAAACGATAGTGGTAAACACTACTTTCCATCACAGCAACTGAAATGTTTTCTTTTACTTAAGTTGCCAAAAGGCAAAGTTAACACAGCCTGCTCAATAATGCTGTTTTAAAATAGGAAAACCTTGCAACAGACTTTATAGACAGATAAATATGTTTTTTCCTCAGCACTTTTCATTACTATTAATTTTTCCCTCTCTTTTCAGCTCTGGTTGATTAAAATAGCCAATAGCAAAACCATTATTTTTTTTTCTTGCTTTAAAACTTGCTTACCTGGGTTAATACACTAACATCAATCAATGTAATGCTCAGAAGGAGATAAATAGCTGTAAACTTTCCCACATGTTTACTCCTTAATGCAGCATAGAAAATGTGAGCTTCATTCTGTACCATGTTTCAGAGTTATGACCTGGTTTATAATTAATCTGTTGATGAAGGTATTTTTACATTCATATACTTACATGCACTCTAGTTCCAATGCAATTAATCACCATTCAGTATCACTCTATCACAAAAACTTTTGATACAGGGTTCATGAACAACAAGATCCCCTTAGACTTTCTATAGAATGGTCTAAAATGCAAAGATCAGCCAGTATCATTTTGAAGTTCCCAGTCAAGATGGACAGAAAGATTTTGACCCCATTGCAGTGGTTGATTGTCCTCACATTCCCTAGACCTCATAGCTCTTCCACACCACATCCTGGTCAGTCATCTCCCTTCTCCATTAAATGCAAATGACAAAGAATGAGAGTGCTCTTGCTGTCTTACCTATTTTAAAGGATCAACATTGTAAAAACTTTTTTCCTAATGCAAAGGCTGGGGCATCCTGGAGAAATTTCTATTCTAAAAGTGGCATCTACTGATGGAGTTAACTCATATTGGAATTGAAACTATGTGAGAGTATTCTGTAGAATGTAAGGTACCATTTACATTACATTACCTTACATTATAAGGTATTAGTTGTTTACTTGACACTAGAATAATTTGATTAATAAATATTACATATATCCATCAGCTGCTTATTTACTCATTAGTTTGGCTGGTTGGTTCAGTTTCAACACCACATTAAAGTAACTTCTGTGCACTCTCCTCACATTTCATTGAGGAGAGTAAATTTTTTATAATTTTGTGCCATATTTAGTAGTACCACATTTTCTTCTCATTTAAACAAATCTTGGGACACTCAGGCATTGTCAATAGGAGATTAGTAGTCATTATCCATTGTTCAAAGACATTATGAATTTCTAATGAATATTAAATGCCATACTATTAATATAAACCAAGAAAATGTTGACAACTCAAGTCAAACCCAAACTGGACACTTATTTAAATAACCACACATTTAAAGAACTTCCCCCCCCCTTTTTTTTTGATTGTAAAAGATAGTGACTCATAGCATAGGTAGTTAAGATGTATATATATATGAATTCCAACATGGTAAAGATGGGAGGTTCAAGATAAAATGGAAGATAAAGAGAGTAGACAGCTGAGACTCAGTTTCTTCCTGAATCAGATCTTATTCTAGAATATGAATAAAGAAGGAACTTTATATAATAAATGAGAAAATAAACATTAATTACAAACATGGTGATATTTTGTAAGCAATTAATGTGATAACATTGTTGGATAATTATATCATTTTATACTTATAGATTATGTCTCTTAAAGAGTAAGCATGCATCTAAAATATTATAGTTTTAATTGAATAGTTTTACATTTAATTAATTTGTAACATATTTGAAGAGTTTTATTTCAATTGTGATTTGGGTTTTTGATTGTGTCCTCTTTCCCATTTCCACTTTCTGTTCTGGTTATGATGTGCTTATTTAACAGTATCATTGGGATGTTTGTGCATTTGTTTATTCATCATTCAATAAATATTTGTTGAGAACTTGCTAAGTGCCAGGCACAAACCTTAGGCACATAGATATGAAAAAAAGGGATATATATATAGATGTATATATAGATAGATAGATTTATATATCTATATAATATATTTACTGTTATATAGTTTGTATTCTAGTGAAAGAGATAGAACATATATAAATAAACAAGCAAACATAAAAACGCCAAGTGATAAGTGTTACCAAAAAAATAAAGGGGATAGAAAGCGATGAAGTATGCTTTTTTAAGAGAGGGGGTAGGGGTCTTTTAAACAAAATCCTAGAAGGAACTGAGGGATTGAGCTAAGTAACTATTTAAGGAAAGAGTGTAAATGAAGAATTAGAGGTATGACCAGGAAAAAGTGCTCCAGATAGCTATTAGGAAGATAGCACTGAAGTTCTAAGTCACTAATTCAATTCTAAGATAAGCCACATTTTTTTTTTCAAAAGCATGTAGCGTCTTTTTACATGATCAAAACAACTGCAGTCCTGCGAGCTAGAAATGTATTTTTCATTGAAAAACATTCTTTATTCATCACTTAGGCAATTTCAGGTTGACTTCCTAAAATGAACTAAGATTTAATTTTATCATGATTATATTAAATATGCTAAATTTTGCAGCTCATTTAGATTTATGAAGAAAAAACCACATAATGAATTTTGATATGATTTTAGCTAAATTTGGAAGTCAATTTCTCAAGAAATGAAGAAATGTGTTACATTCCTTAACAGGGATCACTAAGAGTCAGTCTGCTTTCTCCAAGAACAAGTGATGCCAAACTAGTACCATTTCCTTTTTTTTTTTTGACAGAATTGCTAGGCTGGTAGATCAGAGGAAGGGTAGATATAAAGCTTATCTGGATTTTATTAAAGTAATTGGAAGTTTCTTGAAACCTGTGAAGAGATATGGGCTTGGTGTTAGTACAGCTATGTTTCCTGGTAACTGATTGATAAGGTATATCCCAGTTTGCTATTTAACAGATAAATGCTGGCTTGGAGAAAGTTTCTGTAACATGACTTAGGGAATCTGCCCTTGCCCTACATTTCAACTCTTTCGCCAGTGACTTGATTGAATTAGGTTCCAAGTCAAACTCAGTATGCTAGAATGATGGGACAGAGCAACAAAATGAGGGTTCGCAGGAATAAACATTAAAGTTTTATTCATGGACTCCCTCACCCCCCCAAAAAAGCTTCAGTGTCAACAAGGACAAAATACAGAAGACATGCCTTAGGAGAAGTATGTGTGGAAACTAAGATTTTCATTTAATGTGGGTAAACAGATTAATGTGGTTGCCAAAATTGCCACCTTGGGCTGTGTCACTTGAAAGAATCGTGTCTGGAACAAGGGTGATTCATTCTTTGCTCTACTTTGCATTAGCCAGACCATATGCCATTTTCAGTTTTAGGCACCAGACTAAATTTAGGGATACATTAGGAGAAAAGAGACCAGGGTAGTGAAAGAGCTTGAAAGGATATCATATGAAGAAATAAGAGAATATTTGCCTATTAAATATGAAAAGTAGAAAAGGACAAGTAGAAATCAGATGGAATCAGATTTTAGCTTACCATGACTCTATCCTAAGGATAAACTGGTCCAAAGAGCAACTTTTAGTTTCCTTGTGCTGCCATAACAAAGTACCACAAAGCAGGTGTCTAGAACAACAGAACTTTGTTGTTTCACAGTTCGGGAGACTAGAAGTCTGAGATCAAGGAATTTACATGACTGGTTTCTTTTTTTTTTTTTTTTTTTTGTTGTTTTTTTATTGGTGTTCAATTTACTAACATACAGAATAACACCCAGTGCCTGTCACCCATTCACTCCCACCCCCCGCCCTCCTCCCCTTCTACCACCCCTAGTTCGTTTCCCAGAGTTAGCAGTCTTTACGTTCTGTCTCCCTTTCTGATATTTCCCACACATTTCTTCTCCCTTCCCTTATTTTCCCTTTCACTATTATTTATATTCCCCAAATGAATGAGAACATATAATGTTTGTCCTTCTCCGACTGACTTACTTCACTCAGCATAATACCCTCCAGTTCCATCCACGTTGAAGCAAATGGTGGGTATTTGTCACAAAAGCAAAAATGAACTATTGGGACTTCATCAAGATAAGAAGCTTTTGCACAGCAAAGGATACAGTCAACAAAACTCAAAGACAACCTACAGAATGGGAGAAGATATTTGCAAATGACATATCAGACAAAGGGCTAGTTTCCAAGATCTATAAAGAACTTATTAAACTCAACACCAAAGAAACAAACAATCCAATCATGAAATGGGCAAAAGACATGAACAGAAATCTCACAGAGGAAGACATAGACATGGCCAACATGTATATGAGAAAATGCTCTGCATCACTTGCCATCAGGGAAATACAAATCAAAACCACAATGAGATACCACCTCACACCAGTGAGAATGGGGAAAATTAACAAGGCAGGAAACAACAAATGTTGGAGAGGATGCGGAGAAAAGGGGAACCCTCCTGCACTGTTGGTGGGAATGTGAACTGGTGCAGCCACTCTGGAAAACTGTGTGGAGGTTCCTCAAACAGTTAAAAATATACCTGCCCTACGACCCAGCAATTGCACTGTTGGGGATTTACCCCAAAGATACAAATGCAATGAAACGCCGGGACACCTGCACCCCGATGTTTCTAGCAGCAATGGCCACGATAGCCAAACTGTGGAAGGAGCCTCGGTGTCCAACATGACTGGTTTCTGAGGACTATATGGGAGAATCTGTCCCATGTTTCTCTTCTAACCTCTAGTGGTTTTCTGGCATTTTCTGGCATCTGTCATTCTTTGTCTTGGAGATGCAACATCTCCCTTGCAGTTTCATGTTCACATGGTATTCTCCCTGTGGGTGTTTCTGTCTTCACATTTTCCCCTTTTTTTATAAGGACACCATTCATATTGGATTAGGGGACCACCCTACATAAGCCTGACTTCATCTTAACTAATTACATCTGCAATGACCTCATTTCCAAATAAGGTCATATTCTAGGGTACCAGGTAGGAACTTCAACATGAGTTTTTAGGGAATGAAATTCAGCCCATCAGAGTAACTAATAGCTGAGGATCCTCTTAGAAATAAAGACATGAAAAAAAAAAAAAAAAAAAAAAAAAAAAGAAATAAAGACATGAGATTTTGTCTCAAGGATATTTTTTTTCCCTTTAAACACCAACAACAGAGAGATAAGACAGGCTGAGAAAGTCATAATTAAAAAAAAAAACTCTATGATTGAGAAGAGATGGCAAATATTTCTTATGGTAAAATCTCTAATATCCAAACTCTACTTAATCACTTGTTAGATAAAACTAAATTCTCCATTCTCTCTCAAATGTTCTAATACTGAATAGGTGTGCTGGGTCACCATAGATCACCATAGTTATGAGGCTTGAATCAAATTAAGCTGTTCACTTTTTGTCCCTTTATTTATTTATTTTTATTATTTTTGTTATTTTTTTAAGATTTTATTTATTTATTCATGAGAAACACGGAGAGGAGAGAGAGAGTCAGAGACACAGGCAGAGGGAGGATGCAGGCTCCATGCAGGGAGCCCGACAGGGGACTCAATCCAGGGTCTCCAGGATCATACCCTGGGCTGAAGGCAGCACTAAACCCCTGAGCCACCGGGCTACCCCTTTTGGTCCCTTTAATTGAGACTTTTTTTTTTATAAGATTAGGTTTTATTTGCTTCCATACTTGTATATTCCTGACATGTCAATATATCATTTAACTAAATGATGATATCATTTAACTAAACTCATAATAAATATTTAAGTGGGGGAAAATAAAGTCTTTGTTTTTATGAAAATAAAGTTCACACTTTGGAAATGCATCGTGAAGGCAAATTTTATTAAAAAAATACTGTCAGGGATCCCTGGGTGGCGCAGCGGTTTGGCGCCCGCCTTTGGCCCAGGGCGCGATCCTGGAGACCCGGGATCGAATCCCACGTCGGGCTCCCGGTGCATGGAGCCTGCTTCTCCCTCTGCCTGTGTCTCTGCCTCTCTCTCTCTCTGTGACTATCATAAATAAATAAAAATTTAAAAAAAAAAAAAAATACTGTCAGATGTAGGGATATAATTGTAAAAGCCTAGGAAAAAAGTTGTCAAACTGTGAAAAGGGGGTACATTTATTGTTTCCCAAATGCCTTCTTTCCTCTTGAAAGAAGCTGAACCTGGAGATTTTAGAATATGAATTATGAGTGTGGTTTATGCAAGAAGGATAATGGAGGATTACAATCAACAGACATTCAAAGAAAGGACTTTGGCACTGTATCAAAAGACAAGAAAGGAAGTCTGCCCTTACACATTTTAAATTAAAATAAAATGTTGATAATACATACTTGATGTTTTTAAAGCTGGCATTCAGTTACTAAGGCAGGAGGGGAGAATGGATGTTGGATAAAGAACTAGCAAGTCTGTTATTGTTAGTGTTTTCCTTTTGTGAATATTGAGCCTCTCAGCTTCAGCAGTTAGAGGCAAGAAGCACTGAATCATGAAGCATAAACTACGTATGCAGCATTCCTATCTTGTTCTCCTAAAAGAAATGGCAAAACTCTAGCAAACTGTCTTTGGTGCTTGCTTTTTGGAATGATGGAGATGGGATCTGAATCTTAATTGCCTTCAACTTTGATGACTGCTTTTTTACTGCATCAACTGTTTGACCGGTAAAGTACATTTCAGGGGACAACTACACTCCTTTTTATTTATTTATTTAATTTTATTTTTAAAAAAGATTTTATTTATTTATTCATGAGAGACACAGAGAAGAGAGAGAGAGGCAGAGACACAGACAGAGGGAGAAGCAGGCTCCACGCAGGAAGCCTGATGCAGACTCAATCCCAGAACCCCAGGATCACGCCCTGAGCCAAAGGCAGTTGCTCAACCGCTAAGCCACCCAGGCATCCCTACACTCCCTTTTAAAGTCCAAATGAAACTCCTCAGTAAGTGAGCTGAGATCCTGGTGTTCATTTTGGACAAGGCAGCATACTCCTTCATTAGGTCAGCTCACTTTGACATTTCTGGGTTAGGGTATCACCCTTAAAAGTTATGCAATGAATTGGAATCCAACTGTCCTGCTTGCTTTTATAGAATAGGTCAAAAAAGCAATAAGAGTAATCACTACTTAGAATCCTATTTAACAAATGCTTTCCATTTATCTAATCTCTAAGAATTGAGGCCGTTTGTCTAGTGAAATCCATTTGGTATCAGGATTTGTTAGTTATTCTATAATCAATCAAGTGCTCCAAAAACAAATGAATGAGATGAAATAATAATAATACTAAAACTTATATGGTGCCTACTACTTCCAGAAACTGTTACAGTACTTTATTAACCAACTTAATCTTCCTTACCCTAAGAGGTATGGACCAACATTATTCCTATTTTTGCAGATGATAGAATTGAGGCACAAAGAGATTAAATAATTCGTCTGAGGTTATACTGCTAGCAAGTAATGGAACTGGGATTATCAATCTCAAAATTTTATGGATTATATTTCATGATATGTGGAACTAGAAAAAAAGTCTCACAATATAGTTTGGTTAGAAATGACTACTACTTTATTATGGAATTGTATAAATCAATATCCCTGATTAGTTCCTTTTCAAACTCACTAAGCATCATTCACTATGGATAAGGAAGCATGTGAATATACTTTAATTTCTGTTAAATATTTCAGTAAAGATTGACAGATGGAAGAGATGATCACAAATGGTCTGGGGGGCTTTTCAAGATAAAATTCTTGCTGCTGCCCGTTCACCCTTATTCTGTATGCTTCTTTCCTCATATGTAGTTTTTATTAGAGTAGTGATTAGATGCAAATGATAGTGTATTTCAGCTGAGAAAGGTTGAAAGCCACTGAAATTTAATGTTCTATGTTATTTTTCTATATACTCTTTATGATTGTCTCCTTACATATGCCTAGTAGCATTATATTTAGGGCATTGCTTGGGAAGTTGCATTTTTAAATCTTTTTTTAAAGATTTTTTTATGTATTTATTTGAGAGAGAGAGAGAGAGAGAGAGACAAAGACACAGACAGAGGAAGAAGCAGGCTCCATGCAGGGAGCCGGATGTGGGACTCAATCCCGGGTCTCCAGGATCACACCCCAGCCGAAGGCAGCGCTAAACTGCTGGGCCACCGGGGCTGCCCGCATTTTTAAATCTTTTAATCCATATGTATACAATGAAGTCTTGTAGAAGCTGTCGTTGAAGATTTTATAAAACCTTGGATTCATGAATATTGCAGGTCAGGTTATCTATGTAAAAATGACCCTGCAAATAGAGATTTAAAACAATTTATAACTGTTTCCCATGATTCTGTGGTTGACAGGGCTCAAATTTTAACTTTTCTCACTTAGACTCTAGGGTGGTTGCATGCAGATAGCAGCTGGTACCTGAGTCATCTGAAAGTCCCACTGGGTGCAACTGTTCCGGGTGACTTTTTTCTTATGCATATCTAGTGCTTTTGAGCTGCCTGGTTTCTCTCTTTCTTTCTGTCACATCTTCCAACCTTTCCACATGGCTTGGGGTTCTCATTACATGATAGGGTGAGTTGCTCACATTTCTCACATGGTAACTGACCTTCAAGATACTTAAAGTGAACTTTTCTAGGCCAATCCAAGACTATGCTAAGACTGGCATAATATCACTTTTACTGTATTCTATTGGTTAAACTAGTTTTGGGCCTGATCAAATTTAAGGGGGTTGATAAATAGATTCCATATCTTAATGGAGGAATACCAAGGCCATATTTCACAAGAGCATGTAGAATCAGGGCTATTGTTATAAACATCTTTAGAAAATATAGTCTGCCTCAGAACTATGGTACCCAATCCGACATACTTTGTACATGATGTCAGGGAGAGAATAACGTAAATATGTTTAGATGTGCCTGCTAAACACTGCCTAGACTTTATTTATCATCCAAGTGACTTGTTTACATTCAAAGTCATAGACCTTGGGAGTCTAACAAGAGTGGTAAAAAGTTCCTGATTTCTCTTCTAGTCAATCTTTCCTGCTCAGAGAAGTCTAGGCAAAGGAGCTGGAATGGGCAGCTTTGGGAGTCTACCAAAAATGGATCAAAGTTTCTAATTAGTCTGCTTCCCTTATTATCCTTCCCTCTTAGAGGAAGCTCAACATAGGAGCCTAGGATGGGTATATAGTAGAGTCAATGTCTAGGCATGGAATCCAAACCAAACCTAGCATCCTGGTTAACCAAATGGATAGAAACACGGGAAATCATGCAGGACAATAAGGACAAAAATTTGAGTGTAGGAAGGAAAGCCTAAACAATTCTGATTTGAAGTATTAATATTACCAGTAATCTTATACTAAATTGCAGAATGGTACAATTGACCTTATTCTGCTTAAGGTCACAACTGGTTTAATATGCTGGATTGAGGCTGAGATAGAAGGTGGGTGATCTGTAGTCCTAGCTACAAGAAGAGGCCAGACAGGATACTAAGGAGGAATTGATGTCTTTCAAATACTGATTTTTCTACTTTGTGACTTCTAAAGCCCTGGATGACTGATTTGTTAGAAGTCAGAAAAAGACTCAAAATGACTACTAATAATTTTGTTAAGTGGCTAAAATATTTATTCATAGGATGTCTTAATAGATGCTACAATATATTTTTGATAGGTTAAACAGTAGGATGTAAAAGCATAAATCGGTCTTATTGTTTATACATTTTTTAGTTTCTAGTATCTGAATTTTCTAAACTAAGTTTTACATGTGAAGATAATGTGAGCAATGTATACATTTGTGAATATCTTGATTGCATTATTTTGTCCTACTATTGCTTATAACAGCACCAATCTGCATTACCTAAAAAATGTAACCTAGGTATAGCTGATTTAGTTCTGATGATTTTATCATCTTGATAAATGATGAAATCAGGTCATTGTGTAGTCATTGTGTAGTCTAGCTGATTTTTATACAATTGTTTGTGAGACTAATCAGAAGAAATACAAGGGCAATTTAGTTTTTGAGTTTAAACCCAAACCAAAGTTTCAAATTCCTACAGATAAAATGTTTTCTGAGCTTGCCTGAATAGGACTGGAATTGTTCTAGCCAAAGAGAAGTGTTGAATAATGATGAGTTTTTCTTAAACTCAGCTAATCTATTTTTAGGGAAAACATAGTGAATAAGAATCAGATCAGGTCTTCTGAAAAAAAAAAATGGCAATAGCAATAAGTGGCTATTAAAAAGACTTCTAAAGAGTAGCAGTTGCATTTGGATAGAGCTTTTTCCCAGTCATGTGAATCATTAGCTAATGTTTCATTTACTTAATTAGAAAATTGTGATTAAAGCTCTGGTTTCAAAAACTAAAGACAAAAATCCAAATCCAATCTTTTCCCTACAAAAGTTTTTATGTAAGAAACAGCACAAAGTAATTAAAGATAAAATGATTCACAAAATAATTACAGAATCTTTCTTACCTTAGAGAAAAACAATAAAAGAACTGATTGAGGTATTGAGGCTATTAAGAGTGTACGTGCCAGAGAAATAAACCCAAGCATAGGTAACTCAATTATAAAAAATTATCCTCAAAAATAAAGAGAATATATCTGTGTTTATTGAAAGAGAATATATGTATGTGTATATATGTATATATAATGGAATTCCATATGCCATATGTAATAGAATTAATATACTTTAATATAATTTATGTTAGAATTACATATACCATATGTAATAGAATTAATATATTTTAATATAATTTATGTTTTTAAAAATAATATGTGGACTTTATTGTGACTTTGAAAAAGTATTTGAAAGTATTACATTGATTTGCTTATTATTTATAATCTTTTTACTAATGAATGTGTAACTATACATGAGCACTCTTACTATTTTTCATTTTGTGGGTTTTTTTTTTTTTTAGATTTATTTATTATTAGCGAGAAACAGAGAGAGAGAGAGACAGAGAGGGAGAGGGAGAGCGAGAGAGAGAGAGGCAGAGACACAGGCAGAGGGAGAAGCAGGCTCCATGCAGGGAGCCTGATGTGGGACTCGATCCCGGGTCTCCAGGATCACGCCCTGGGCTTAACTGAAGGCAGGCGCTAAACCGCTGAGCCACCCAGGGTGCCCAATTTTTTTTTTTTAACAGACTTTATTTTTAAAGGCAGTTTTGTATTTTGTGGTTTTTATGTAAAATTTCTCAATTTCTCAATTTTATAAATTTTGAACCAAAAGGCTACATTTAGGTCACCAGAGAGGTTCTTAAAAGTTTCTCAAATTTTAAACCTTTTTGTTTTATCTTCTTTCCTTAGAATTTACATCCTGCCTATTTCTGAAAAGATTTGAAGTGGCTTATGAGATTAGGCATAATGCAAAATAAGGCCATTAGGAATAGAAGGAAAAGATCTCCAAATATAGCAGAGGGAATGAGGTGAACAGACACCCAGGGTGAGGTGATTGGTAGAATTGGGGCACTGATCTTGGCTGTAGCTTTCCTGTCAGCCAAAACAAAGAGGAAAAGCTCATGTAATAGAATTTTAATTTCTGACTAGAGAAAGCATTTAGATATTAAGATTTTTTTAAAAAAATCAAGCCTAAACTTTGGTTGTATTTTGATGACTTATTTAAGAGACAGTGTAAAGGTACAGAACAGTATTATTGCTTCATTTAAGACAAACACATTCATCCTGTTCAAATCTGTTCATAAAATACTGTATACCAATTTAATGCTTTAAGTTCTTTTGCTTGAAAAATAATACTTATGCATGGAAATAAAGTTTTAAACTTTCCAAAATGGCATAAAATTGAAAGTTGAAGTATTTTTTTTAAGATTTATTTATTTTAGAGGGGGGAAGGAGCAGAGGAAGAAGGAGAAACTAGGTAGACCCTGCAGGCTTGATCTCATAACCCCTGAGATTACAACCTGAGCCAAACCCAACAGACTGTTGTTTAACCAACTGTGCCACCCAGGCACCCCAAGGTTGAAGTACCTTTAGGATCTTTACTTTCTCTCATCTAGTCCAACCTTCCTCAGAAATAGTAACTGTTGACATCCTATTAGAGGTTCTTGCAATGGTTATCTCCATAACTCTAAATGATATGGGTACACTTTCTCCCTTTCTCTTTTTTTTTTAAAGAAAAAAATATACTTAAAAGAAAAACACAATTTTTTTTTGAAAAACACAATTTTTAAAAACAAAAATATGTGATCTTCACTTAAAAAATTTTATTTTCAAATTTTGAGGACATAATAATTATACTATAGGCAGTGTTTTCACATTTCTTGGAAATACATAAGCATAAAAGGTATGCTTTATTTCTTGATCAAATTGAGCCTATGGACGGCATAGACTTTTACTACTGATAAGGAACAGAGTTCATTATCTCTGCTAACATTTTCTCCTCACTCTTTCTCACATTTTTATTAGTCGTATTATTATATTTTAATCCTTTTACTGAATGAACTTAACAGCTTAAATTGTACTTAAATTTGTATTTGCTAACCCACAGATTTGAGATAGTATCTCTTGAGTTTTCTGGAGTAGTAGGAGGAAATCAGTGCTCTTACACTTCTCTTTTTCTCTCTCTTTCCCTCTCAATATTGCCAGCTCTAGGCTACTTCCCATAATCAGTGTTTAAATTATACAAGTTGAAAACTGTTGGCTGGAGGGCCATATCTAATTATTCAGAGGTATTAGCTTTTACCCATGTGGTGACTATTTTTAAAGGAAATCAAACTAATAGCCAATATGTGAAAATGGAGATATTTCATATATTCTGCTTTGTTTTTCTTTTCTAGAAAAATGGGAAGGCTGCTAGTATGGGGCCCACATTTCTATGTGGTTATAATTGGTAGGAAGAAGAATAACTTCTCCCTTTTGATGAGGCTTATGCTCATTTCTTCCCACTTTGATACATTCGCAATTACTTTGCCCTACTCCCTCCCATCACTGTAAGCATCTAAGTTTGTGTGTGGTCCTTAGTCTGTGGTATTCAGTTTTATTCTATTGTTATTGTTAAATGATCCATGTTTTGTCTATGGAATGATTCTATTCTGTGTTCTGAGATATTTCCTTATCTTTTTGGAGAGGTTATTTCTAAATACCTCATCCAAGATGGCTTCTAAGTCCCTTGCACTCACCTGGTAATTCTCTATGTGGCACCTTTGGTGATTCTGATATTTTCCCAGTTCATTTTTAAATGTATTTGTAACTTTCACACCTGAATAAAAGCTCTGTGAGAGCAAAGCCCTGGTACAAATCCACAGATGTTAGAAAAGGTTTTGAATTTATGGTAGGTATTCCACAAATAATAAGTTCTCCCTCCAGTTTTCAATACATTTGTATATTCTTTTCTTGTGCATTGTTATTATAATAAGGTTTGGGCAATAGGAGAGAAACAAATCTGTTTGCTGAGGATGCCATCATGAACCAGAGGAGCCATTGAGTGATATTTGAAATTCTTTTAGAAAGTGACCAAAGAAATAATGAATTTAGAAGAAAAATTCTTTGAAAGATTGTTTTTCATTATCATATAATATTTTTCTGCAAATCATGAGCCTGCTTTTTTGGTACCTTGGTAGTGTAGAAGATGATGGTATAGGTAGCTTTTAAGGTTAAGTTTACAGTACAATTTTTCTTTCATAGGTAAAAGTTCAGGAAAGATAACCTTGAAACGATATGTAAAAATGTTTATTTTTCTGGGCAGAAGGGGAAAATTTTACTCTCAGATTCTCCAAAGTGATTTTATGGAAGGTATCTTTGGTAATTAAATCTAATTTTATTTTCTCAGGTTTCTCTTCAGTAAAGTATGAAAATCAGTAAGGAAACAATTTTTCCCAAACTTCCAAAAGGGATTTGGAATTCATCCAATTTACATGGTATTTGATATTTTTCTTTGAATTCATTTTGCAAGCTCTTATACTGTAAGAGTTTCATTAAGTCAAGTGAAGAGAATCTTTTTGAGCATTAATCTGCTGTATACATAACTGACTTCGATGATGAACACTTGAAGTACATTATATTGTGCAATGATGCTGGCAGTTACTCTTTAAAGTAGATTCACTAAGTATATCCATTCAGTTTCTTCTTGGTATTTTAAACACTGGGCAAATCTCTCTTACAATTCTTCAATTCAATGAAGGGAATTTTCCTTTAGCAACTATGGAAGTTCAGTATAAAAATTGAGTAGAATTTTATTGTTGACATTAAAATCTTTATTAATAAAACAACAAAAAAGTACTTATGCTGGTTTTCTTTTTTTTTTTTTTAAGATTTTATTTATTCATGAGAAACACACAGAGAGAGGCAGAGACACAGGCAGAGGGAGAAGGAGGGTCCCTGCGAGGAGCCAGATGCTGGACTCTATCCCTGGACTCCATCCTGGGACTCCAGGATCACGCCCTGAGCTGAAGGCAGACGCCCAAACCCTGAGCCACGCAGACACCCCTTATGTTGGTTTTATTTTTTTTATTTTTTTTTAATTTATTTTTTATTGGTGTTCAATTTACTAACATACAGAATAACCCCCAGTGCCCGTCACCCATTCACTCCCACCCCCCGCCCTCCTCCCCTTCTACCACCCCTAGTTCGTTTCCCAGAGTTAGCAGTCTTTACGTTCTGTCTCCCTTTCTGATATTTCCCACACATTTCTTCTCCCTTCCCTTATATTCCCTTTCACTATTATTTATATTCCCCAAATGAATGAGACCATATAATGTTTGTCCTTCTCCGACTGACTTACTTCACTCAGCATAATACCCTCCAGTTCCATCCACGTTGAAGCAAATGGTGGGTATTTGTCGTTTCTCTAATAGCTGAGGAATATTCCATTGTATACATAAACCACATCTTCTTTATCCATTCATCTTTCGATGGACACCGAGGCTCCTTCCACAGTTTGGCTATCGTGGCCATTGCTGCTAGAAACATCGGGGTGCAGGTGTCCCGGCGTTTCATTGCATTTGTATCTTTGGGGTAAATCCCCAACAGTGCAATTCTTATGTTGGTTTTAAACTGAAAGTAAGGTTGGTGTCCTCTTGTAGATTTCTGAGGAGGGTTTTCAAAGTCAGTAGTTTTTCTATGGGGTGTAATCTCAGAACTAATTCTAAATTTGATTGTTTTCATATATATATGATTTATTCATTTGTCCAAAATTTTGATTTTGCAGGCTAACAGGCTGGAATTTCATAGTAAGCGATTCATTCTATATTATTCTTCCCTACCATTAATTGAGCTCATTTTCAATTCCCTTTTTCTTTTTCTTTCTTCTTTCTTTCTTTCTTTCTTTCTTTCTTTCTTTCTTTCTTTCTTTCTTCTTTCTTTCTTTCTCTCTTCTTTCTTTCTTTCTTTCTTTCTTTCTTTCTTTCTTTCTTTCTTTCTTTCTTTCTTCTTTCTTTCTTTCTTCCTTCTTTCTTTCTTTTTTCTTTCTTCTTTTTCTTTTTCTTTTTCTTCTTCTTCTTCTTCTTCTTCTTCTTCTTCTTCTTTTTCTTCTTCTTTTCTCTTTCTTTCTTTCTTTCTTTCTTTCTTCTCTTCTTTCTTTCTTTCTTTCTTTCTTTCTTTCTTTCTTTCTTTATTCTTTCTTTCTTTCTCTTTCTTTTTTTTTCTCTTTTTTTCCCCAGAATAATCCAATTTGGAAAGAATTTAATTAACAAAATAAAATGGGGGGAAGGGCCCAGGAGGGGCTCTGGAGAGAGAGGACCCCTCCCCATGGCTGTTGCCCCTGAGCCTGGCAAACCCAGAGAGGGCTCTTGGACCCGCCTGAGCAGAACCTGCCTTAACACCCAGAACCGCTCTGCACGATGCCACCTTCTCCTTGTGTACGCTCCTCCTTATATACAGATTTTAAAAACCAAACAATTGCAGTTGTTATAAAGTGGCTTCTAGCTCTCCTATGCTGGCTTGGCACATTAACGCATGCAAAGCAAGGTTTCAAGGGTTTCAAGGGAAAGAAACTCTTTCTTTCTTTTCTTTCTTTTTCTTTCTTTCTTTCTTTCTTTCTTTCTTTCTTTCTTTCTTTCTTTCTTTCTTTCTTTTCTTTCTTCTTTCTTTCTTCTTTTTCTTCTTTCTTTCCTGCCTTCCTGCCTTCCTTCCCTTTAAAGATTTTATTTATTTGGGAGCCCGCAGATAAGTAGGGGGAGGGGCAAAGCGTGAGGGAGAAGCAGACTCCCTGCTGAGCTGAGCAGGGAGCCTGACTTGATCCCAGGACCCAGAGATTATGATCTGAGTCAAAGACAGAGGCTTAACTGACTGAGCCACCCAGATACCCCAGTTTTGACTAATTTTCCTAGGTACTTAGTGTAATGATCTTTAAGGCTTGAGAAAGTGACTTTTTTTCCAGTTTGTTTGTAGCTTGTTTCTTTTGCATACTTTTTCTTGTATATTGTGTACATTTTTATTTTAATATTTTTGTCTCTACTTCTGTTCCCATTGATGTTATGCTTTCTGATAGATGTCATAGGCAAGAGCTTAGTTCTTTTATTTTGAGTACCCTTTTACTTAAGAGTAAAGTACTGCCACTCCAGTAGAGAGGAAACAGGGAAATCATCTCCTGAAGAAAGAAAACAGTAATTTCATTCTATGGTGATACTTCTTTTTCTCTGTTAAATTTCTCTCCAAATTCAGCAAATTTGTTTTACTTTAAAAGATATTGGTTTCCTATTCCTTAGATTATGTGCTGGCCACAGGACTTTTGCTTTTGAGTCCTTTATTGCTTTCTATGTGTGGCAGATGAACAGATATGGTATTCCAGAGCAGAAGCTCTAAGAGATGGCACACGTTTTTGGCAAGTTCTCTTGCTCTCATCCTCTATAGTGAAAGTGGAATATCTAAAAGATGGTATAGGAATGAGGAGACCTATTTAGCAGAGCCACAGCTGAATACAACTTATGTGAGATGTGGGTGAAAAAGAAATATTGTCATAAACCACTGAGATTTGGGGATTTTATCTGCTACTTCAGAAAAGCTAAAACATCACTCATATTGAGACCTCAGCCTTTGAAAATATTTGGGCAAGGAGGATATATTCAGAACTCTAAATCATATTTATTGATGACAGATGCCCAGTTATTGCACAAGTTTCTTAACTGTTGTCTTCGAATATCTGAGTAAGAAGGAAAAAGCCTTAAAGAGATCCCACTAAAAATAATTCATCACATTGTATTTTTCTGATATAACCATAAATAATTTTCATTGCATACAGCAGTTTGATATTCTTCATTGCAAGAGATAATTATGAATTTTGTTTTCCTGATTAGGCGAATTTTTCCAATTTTACTTTGTAAAATTTGTTTTAAATTAAAACTTTGTTTTTATTTAGGCCATTTTCACTTTTTGATTTTCTAATCTGGAACTAAAACTAACCAACAATATTTTAAATTTTAATTCTACTTTATGAAAGAGTAAAATTCATAGCAAAATTAGAATGTCAAAGCAATATCAAGATAAAATTTCTCCAGGTTTTTTTAAAAAATAATTTTGGCAGTGTTTACAAGTATTTACAATCTCAGGGTTGTATAAATCATTTTACTGTGTGAGGAAAACGGAATATTTATGTTTCTATAAGACAACATTTTTAATAAGAATTTTGCTCCTTTAATTTTCATAGTTTAATTTTAGACTGTAACAGTAACAATTTCAAAGTTGTTCTATTTCTCCTTGTTTGTTTATCTAAATATTAGTCCATTGACCTTAGCTGAAATATTTGTCTCAGGTTTAATCTGTAAATAAAATATATTTTGTTTTCTCTTTTAAAATATATATTACCATAAAGTTATAGGTAAGGTGCATTTCAATAACAAGGAATGTGAAATTTGGGTTTTAATAGAAATGAAATTTAAGCTAGTAGCAATACCTTACCAGAAAACATGCCGAATATATAATAAATAAAAAAAAGTTACTGTGAGCTTCTGTACACTTACACCCCAACTTCTTATATTAATAATTTACTAATACTTCATCGTATATTGATCTATCTGTATATCACTGTAAATATTCACCAATCCATTTCCATTTGTTGGATAAATTTTAAAATAAATTGCAGGCACCAGTACATTTTTTTCTTAAATAAGTCATACATAACATGATAGAGTTCCCTATTTGTTTAATAGTCTTTCTTTTGATGAAATGTTACATAAAATATAATGCACAAGTCTTAATTGCACATCAGAAAAGTTTTAACAAATGTATATACGTGTGTAATCCAAAACTCTAACAAAATGTAAACCGTTTCCTTTGCTCCAGAAAGTTTTTTCATGTCCTTTCTCAATGAATCTCCACCTTACTGCCTGGAAAGTTAACAGATTCTCTGGTTTTTGTTTTCCCCATAGAATAATGTTTTGTTTCTTCTAGAATGTATTATAAATGAAATCATAAACAGTATACTTTTTTGTGTAATGCTTCCTTCACACTGCATTATGTTTTGAGACTCACTCATGGGAGATTGCTTCTTTTTACTGTTGAATAGTATTCTACTGTATGAATATATAGCAATTTGTTCATTCTTTCTCTTATGGATGAGATAGATATCTGGGCTGTTTAAATCTCTGTATATCATGGTAAAGTTATTATGAACATTTTGGTATACATTTTCTTTTGTAAATACGTATATTTTTTTAGCATTTTTATTAGGTAAATACTTGGGACTGAAATTTCTGGCTCATAGGAATATTTTCACTTTTGTTAGAAATTGCCAGATCTTTCTCAAAGTGTTTGGATCATTTTACATTCCCACCAGCAAAGTATAAAAGTTCTGGTTACTTTGTATCCTCACTAACATTTGGTGTTATCAGTCTTTAAATTTTATTTTAGCCCTTTTGATAAGTTATATAGAAACATCTTCTTATAGTTTTAATTTGAATTTACCTAATTATTTATGATGTTGAACACCTCTCTCCATGTGTTATTGTCCATTTGCAAATCTTTTGTGAAGTATACACTTAAATCATTGCCCACTGCCCATATTTAATTTTTTCTAGAACTGTTTCAGTCCCATTTTATTCCCTGATTTCAAATATCTGTTTTTATCTCTTATCTTAAGAAGAAACTTAGGATCAACAGTTTTAAGATTGTGAGTCATATCTGTGGAGCTTCTCATGATTTTAGAGATCCTTTAAATTTCATATATAGTTGCCAAAACTATTGCACTATCCTTTTGACCATGGTGGTAATTTGGATACATATTTTCCACAATTTTACTTTTGGAGGCATGTTTTTAGACCTTTGCATAGGCTTATTTTAATTAGAAAAGATAGAATTATATGTTCCTTAAGAAACAAATTCTCTATATTCAGAAAAATGAGTTATTGCTGAATCTAAAAAGAAGGTACTTATGCCAATAAGTTTTGTACCACTAATTTTTCTCATATCAATGTATGTTGATACCCACAAGTTTTTCTGATGGAATGCCAGTGGAAGACTTCTATAGTTATTAGACCTGTTCTATTTAAAAAAGACTCTTTGCCTCTTCAAAATGTAATATGGGCATTTTTCTCCTCTTTTTACTTCCTTTTCTAATAATGATGATGATGGAATTCATAGAAACTGAGTTGTTGCTTGATTACTATGTGTTATATTACATTATTAAAAATATTTTATTGGATTATATGAGACAAAAATTAATTTGCCCTGATTTTAGAAATGAGATACCTAAAACAAGGGTATATTGTTATTTGTCTGAAGTCATGGGGCTGATATGTAATGGAATTGGAACCCAAATCTAGCTTTTTCTGCCTCTTATCAACTATGATGTGCTGCTTTGGAGATCACAGACTCGTGAACTTTGGAACATGAAACATGATTGATTGCACTATTATACTTGTGTAAGTCACTCTGATGGGTATCTGGAGTGTTCTATAAGACATTTTATAGGAGTGTTCTTGTTTGGTTTGTCTTTTATAGGCGCCTGAATTTTAACTCCATTGTCAATTTCAGTCTATCTGATCCAGACATATGATGATATCTAGAAGAATCCTTCAGTTCAAGCACTTGTAAATTCAACAAATAGATTACGTAAGAGTGAGTACTCTACACAGCATATGGAATATACAACAGTATGGAGCACCTACAATGTGCTTGACATTCTGCTAGGCAAAGCTGAATAAGTTATGGATCCTTGCCCAAATGAGCTTATCATCTAATGAGAGTTACTAAAATGTACACAATCTTTATTATATGGTTAAGCACTATGATAGAGTTATGCAATGGAATATATATCCTATACTTTCAGATAGTATAGGTAGGTGTTTCAGATAGTATCCTTTAGTTTTTGCTTGCTAAGACATTAGCAAAACTTATTAGGATTTCTTGTTTTTTTTTTGTTGTTGTTGTTGTTGTTGATTTATTTATTTTAGAGAGACACAGCGGGGTGGACAGAGGGAGAGAGAATCCCAAGCAGATTCTACATAGAGCAAAAGCCTGACAGGAGGCTCTGATCCCACAACCTTGAGATCATACCCTGGGCCAAAACCAAAGGTCAATCCACCCAGGTGCCTCTGTGGTTAGGATTACTGAAGGAAGTGTTTACGGACTTTAAGTTTGCATTTTATGCTCTTCTTGCCTAACCTCATTTTGTACTATAATTGGCTAATACTAATTTCAGAAACTTCTTTTTTAACCAATGTGCAAAATTCAGAATTTTTAAAATACTGAATCTTTAACATTAAAATTGTCTCTTAAGGAAAAAGGCACAAAATCCTGATCCTATTTCTCCATAGCCCTTCAGGCCCTAGCCTAACTGAGGGTTGGTCGTTCTGTTTGTTCTAGGCTGCTGAGAAATTTATATCCTTACATGAGCAGAGACTAAGGCAGAGAATGATGCTGGGGAGTAAGGGACATAGAGAATATGAAATACGTGGATTTGTTATTGGATTTCATCAGGATAAATGGCAATGGAACACCCCTTTATATCTGAAAATTGGACACTAACTATCTGTATGTTGCCTATGGTTTATTTAAGGTGCTTGGAAATGTACTATCGTAGACTTTTTTAAAGGGATGGAAAATGCAAGGATGGTGGAGTTGAATGCTTGTTTTTGGAGCATTAGTGACTTACAGCATGAGAAGGACAAACTTATCTCCCAAAATTATCTGGCTTGGGAAACAAAAAGAAACACAGTATGTAATTATGTTGCAGAAATTCCCTTCTGCCTGCAGTTGGTGCACTGAGACTGCTAAAAAGAAATTGCAGAAATTGATGTTTAAGAAGTACATTTTGGGTAGACAGCCTCTCCTCTGCTGTCTTGCCTACAGCTCCCTTGCAGTATACTTGATAAACTTCTATCTTCTTTAAGAAAAAAAGAAGTACAGTTTCCATCATGTTTTAGCAGATAGGTATGTATGGTGTGTGTGAGTAAACATAAACAAAAGTTTCCAGAAACAATACTAACCTTTATAATGTTCCATTGATTGTGATATTTTCTCTTCTATTATTCTATTCTATTCTATTCTATTCTATTCTATTCTATTCTATTCTATTCTATCCCATCCCATCCCATCCCATCCTATCTCATCTCATCCTATTTCACTCTATTCTTCTATTAATGGAAGAGTCTTTTCAATTAAGGTGTAGTCATAAGATCATTTAAGGAAGACAATTACTGAAAATTTGGAAGAGGCATATGAAAGCAAGCATAGGGGGTTGAATGTACTAGATGAATAGAACGTAGTGTTCTCTTTCATTCTCTTTCTAATAAATCCACTCTTCCTCCACCTCCATCTTCCTTCCTTCCTTCCTTAGCATTCTTATTGATACTGCATAACTGCCTGCCCTGTCCACAACTGATTGGACTATGGATAAATACCTGGCTCCAAAGAAATCAATCTGTAGTCTCAGTTGTACTAACCAGATACCTGGATTGTTCAGATTTTTCTAAGATTCTGATAGATCTTTATCTCTTCATAAGTTCATTTCTGGAATCAATTTGAGATTTCTTTTCCTTTTATTAAAATATGACTTGACAGAAGTGTAGGTTGTCAGTTATTGTCATTTAAATCTCAATCCATCCACAGATGAAACATGCTGTCTTGTAGCCTATATTATTATTTATTGACTGGTCAATATACTATGGCTATGGCACTACTTTTTATAACATTGGCCAACAAGTTTTATTCACAATTAAATTTAGTAAATTTTTATTTTTCTAGGTGCTTCATCACCTCTTCAGACACTTAGGCTAATAAATACATATTTTCTCAGACTACTTTTTGTTGGCTAAGTAGTCAGTAGTTTCTACAGAATGATTGGAAGATTATAGCCTCTCTTTCTTTTGATTGTCTTGTCTTTTCTTCTTCTATTTCTTTGGTTTATTAGATAGATCTTATATTTTCAACTTAGGCACTTTTCCCTTGGGTTGTTAGATGAAGTCTCTCGATGTCCTGACATGTCGGGTGATTTAGCCATGGAAATGATTCCTAGCCTGCCCTTTTTCTCTTCAAGAAGCATGAATTTAAGGCTAATCTAGAATTTAAAGTTTCTTTAATATTTGGAAAGGTGAGTTATTTTGAGAATTGAGTGATATTAAACACCTCAAGTAGCTTTAAAACCTTTCAAAAATCATCTGTTTTCAACTTAAGGTTAATTTTTCAGTTTCTAAGGCCATAGAACTGTTCCATTTTGGCCTGAAGCCAAATATTTAGACACACTGCAAAAGAATCCCATTATGAATCTCTCATTCAATTAGCTGTTTTCAAAGGGCAGAGAACAGAAATTTAGTCTCCTTTGTGAGAAGAGCAGATAAGAGTTTTATTTGCTAAGTGGTCTTTGAAAGAGAATTTTGAATAATTTTTGCCAATGAGTTCTATAGTGAATACATTCTCTGTATTAAAATTCCTGAGCTGCAGTTTCATTTCCCTTCTTATTTTAAAATAAACAAGAGTTGAACAAGTATACTAATTAGTTAGAGTTTGGAAGACATCTTTGTGTCCATGTTTCCACAGAAGTATTAGAACTAGTGATTTTATTCTAGAGAGAGTTGATATTTTTTTGTTGAATATTTTGGGGAATTACATTAATGTACTATTTGTTAAAATAATATTTGTACTCAAAGTGTTCTCTCTTTCTCCCAACCCTCCCATTCTATAAAATTAAGAATAGAGTGAATTTCCAAATAAATCCCAATTATATTTTCATTCTACTATAGGAGAGGATTATAGACGCTCTCATGCTTTATCTTTGAAATATTTTAGTCAAGAGAAAAAATTTTTTGTCAGATGATTTAGAACTAGCATCTCCAACATTCTTTGTTTTAAGATATATTTATTTATTTTAGTAAGAAGGGGAGTGTGCAAGTGGATAGAGGGGCAAAAGGAGAGAGAGAGAATCTTAAGTAGAGAGAGAATCTTAAGTAGACCTCACCACTGAGTGCAGAGCCCAAAGCAGGGCTTGATCCCACGGCCCTGAGATCACAACTGGAGCTGAAATCAAGAGTAAGATGTTCAACTGACTGAGTCACTCAAGTGCATCTCAAACTTTTCTGATGAAATATTTCTTAACTCATGAGACAGTGAACTTATAGCTAAGAGAAGTCAGGCTATGCATTCTATATAATGGGATTATAGGTAATTTTAAGCATTCTCCTTTTTAAACTTCCTATATCATCGTATTTTTAAATAATAAATATATACTAGTTTTATAATAGAAACTATTGAAACAATTTTCAGCCTAGCTTCCTTCCTTGGAAGATGAACAATAGCTGTTAAAGGCAGTGATAGAAACATCATTTGTTCATCTTTGCTGTGTTCACTTTGATTTTGAATCTGTGAATAGAAGTATCACATATTATACTCCTCTCCATTCTATGCACATAAACATTTCATGAATGAAAAATAAACTGTTTGATGGAGGAAGTTTGATTTTGCCTGTATGTGCATATAAAAAGTCTTCTAAGAATACAAACATTAAGAATGTAGACCAGCCTCTGCCTTCAAATCTTCAAGTATAAATGATGTTCTAGAAAAATGTAGCCTACTTATCTACCATTTTTTTCTTTGACAAATTGCTATAGGTCCAAGATGAGCATTTTCCAGTTTAAAATGCAAAAGTTTAGAAGATAAATGTAAAATTTCTCCTGCAAATTCTAACAGCCTTCATTATTATTAAGATGGTACAAGAAATTTTCCTATTAACAGAATTAAAAATCCTAGATTACAAATGCCTGAGTGATTGGGTAATATTTTACTCATATTTAATTTTGGTAATTTATTCCATACAATTCTTCAGAATTAATTTCTATTTTTTGTTATTCTTGTAAGAGAGACCTGGTTTTGTTAGTTACTCATTCCTTATTTTGTGAAATTTTAGTAAACCTCTTAAGTTTTCTCCACTCTCCTGGAAAAAGAATGATCATTCCACCTAAGATAAGCCAATCAGAGTCACTCTCCCAGGAATTTGACCTTAAATCATAAGATCTCAGGACGGAAAATATTTGGAGATGATTATCATGGAGTACATGGTGAAGGAAGTGTCATTAACTTTTCCTACCATCATTCTTAGTGTTGCTATGGTTTTTATATTTTTTGAAGTCTGATCTTTCAAATTTTCATCTGATCACGTGAGATTTCTTTCTTTATCCAAAAAAATGTTTAAGAATCTTTTTCTTTTAAAATAAAACACAGATCAGGAGCACCTGGGTGGCTCAGTCAGTTAAGTGTCTTACTTTTGATTTCAGCTCAGGTCATGATCTCAGAGTTGTGATATCGAGCCCTATATTGAATTAGGATTCTCTGTCTCTCCCTCTGCGCCCCCCCCACTCACTCTGTATGTATAAATAAATAAATAAATAAATAAATAAATAAATAAATAACACAGTTCCAGAAGGCTACACAAAACAAACAAAAAAACTAAATAACTATTATAAATACCCTATAACCACCATCCAAGGGAATAAATAGAACTTTGATGGAAGAAAGGTCTACAATTACCACTCCAGAATACCTCCTTGCCACTCTGTGCCCCATCTCAATCTCAACCTCTGCTTCATAATTAATCACTATATTGACATTTAAAATAATCACTTCTTTGAATTTCTTTATAGTTTTATCACCCATGTGCAGATCCCTGAATTAACACTGTTCTAAAATACACAGTAGTGGAATTATTGGATCATATGTGAAAACCGGATGAACAAAACAGAGAACAGAATTATGCAAAACAAAATAGAGTTCAGGAACTCAGCGACTCCATCAAATATAATAACATTCATATTATAAGAGTCCTAGAAGAAGAAGGAGAGAACACAGGCCAGAAAATTTATTTAAAGAAATAACAGCTGAAAACATCCCTAATCTGGAGAAGGAAACAGATATCCAGATCCTTGAGGTGCAGAGAACTACCCCCAAAATCAATTAAAGCAGACCCAGAGCAAGACATATCATAATTAAATCTACAAAATATAGTGATAAGGAAAAAGATTTTGAAGCAGCAAGACAGAAGAAGTCAGTAACTTAGAAGGAAAGCTCATAAGGCTAGCAGGAGATTTTCAACAAAAACTTCACAGGCCAGAAGAAAATGGCATGATATATCCAAAATGCTGAATGGGAAATATGTGCAATCAAGAATACTCTATTCAGCAGGGCTATCATTCAGAATAGGAGAGATATAGAGGTTCTCAGATAAACAAAAGCTAAAGGAGTTCATGACCACTAAATCCACTCTGTAAGAAATACTAAAGGAGACTCTTTGAGTGGAAAAGAGAGACCAAAAGTGACAATATGGAGGCAGGAAACACAAAAGCAGTAAAAAATTAATATTTCTGTAAAAAAATCACTCAAGGAACTCACAAAAAAGTATATAAAAGATAATAACATGTACCTAAAACATGGGAAAAGAGAAGACTGGGTTCAAACTTAAATGACCATCAAATGAATATAGACTGCTATATGCAGAAGAGGTTATACACAAACCTAATGGTAAACATATATCAAAAGCAACTAATAAATATGCAAAAAATAAGGAAAAAGAAATCCAAATATATCACTAAAAAGGATCATCAAAGCATAAAAAAGAGAAAGAAAAAAGAACAGAGAAAATCTTCAGGAAAAACCACAAACCAAATAATAAAATGGCAATAAATACATATCTGTCAATCCTTACTTTGAATGTAATGGACTAAATGTCCCAATCAAAAAATTTAAGGTGTCAGAATGGATAAAAAACAAGACCCATCTACATGCTATCTGCAAGAGACTCATTTTAGTCCTAAAGACACCTACAGATGGAAAGTGAAGGGATAAAGAAACATCTATCGTGAAAATAGTTATCAAAACAAAAGAAAGCTGGAGTAGCAATACTTATATCAGATTTTAAATAAAGTAGACTTTATTTTATTTTTTTTAAAGACTTATTTATTTAACTTAGAGAGAGAGAGCAGGTAGGGGCATTGGCAGAGAGAGAGGGAGAGAGAATATCAAGCAGACACTGTGATGAACATAGAGTCCGACACGGGGCTTGATCTCATGACCCCGAGATCCCAGCCTGAGCCAAAACCAAGATCAGATGCTTAATGAACTGTGTCACTCAGGTGCCCCAGAACAAAGTAGACTTTAAAACAGAGAGTTAAACAAGAGTTTAACAGGAGTTAGAGAAGGCACTAAAATAACAAAGAGGACAACCCAACGAGAAGATATAAGTATTTATGCACCCAGCATAGAACCCAAATACATAAAAGTTAATAATAAGTAACATAAAAGAACTAACTTATAATAATGTAATAATTAGTAGGGGACTTTAACCTACTTTAACCCTACTTAAATTAATGGACAGATTATCTAAACAGAAAATGAACAAGGAAATAATAGATTTGAATGACACACTGGAACAGATGGATTTAATAGATATGTTAAAAACATTCCATCCTAAACTGCAGGATACACGTCCTTTTCAAGTGCACATGGAACATTTTCCAAAATAGATAAAATATTTGCCCATAAAAAAAGGTCTTAACAAAAAAAAAAAAAAAAAAAAAAAAAAAAAAGGTCTTAACAAATTCAAGAAGATTGAAGTTACACCATGCACCTTTTCTGAATGCAATGCTATAAACTAGGAGTTAAACAAACAAACAAACAAACAAACAAACAAACAAACAAAACTAGGAGTCGATCATGCACACACATACACACACACACACACTCTCTAAATCTGGAAAGACCACAAATACATGGGAGGTTAAACAACATGCTACTAAACAATGAATGGGTCAACCAGGAAATAAAAGAAGAAACAAAAAAGTTAATGGAAACAAATATAAATGAAAACACAATGATCTAAAACCTTCAATATACAGCAAAAGTGGTTCTAAGAGGTAGGTTTATAGCAATTCAAGCTTGCCTCAAGAAGCAAAAGAAATCTCCAATAAATAACCAAACTTTACACTTAAAGGCACTAAAGAAAGAATAAAAAACAAAATGTGGAACCAACGGAAGGAAGGAAATAATAAAATTTAGAGCATAAATAAATGACATAGAGACCAAAACAAACAAAATCATAACAGATCAGTAAAACCAGGAGCTGGTTCTTTGAAAAAAATCAATGAAATTGATAAACTTTTGGCCAGACTTACCAAAAAGAAAGGAGAAAGGATCCAAATAAATAAGATTACAAATGAGAGAGAAGAAATAATAGTCAACACCACAGAAATATAATTAGAACATTATGAAAAACTCTATATGCCAACAAATTGGACAATCTAGAAGAAATGGATAAATTCCTAGAAACATATAAATACTAAAACCGAAAGAGAAATAGAAAACTTGAGCAGACCAATAATCAGCAAAGAAATTGAATCAGTAAAAAAAAAAATTCCAACAAACAAAAGTCCAGGACCAGATGGCTTCACAGGTGAATTCTACCAAACATTTAAAGAAGAGTGAATACCTATTCTTGTCTGCTTCAAACAATAGAAAAAGAAGAAAAACTTCCAAATTCATTCTATAAGGCCAGCATTATCCTGAAACCAAAACCAGATGAGGACAACTATAAAAAGAGAACTACCAAGGCCAATATCACTGATGAACATAGGTGTAAAAATCCTCAATAAAATAGTAGCAAACCAAATTTAACAGCACATTAAAACATCATTCATCATTTGATCAAGTAGGACTTATTTCTGGGTTGCAGGGTGTTTCATTATTTGCAAATCAACATTATAAATCAAACCAATGAGACAAAAGATAAGAACTACGTGATCCTTTCAACAGATACAGAAAAAGCATTTGACAAAGTACAACATCCATTCATGATAAACTCTCAGCAAAGTAGGGTGTTGAGGGAACATACCTCCACATGATAAAGACCTTTCATGAAAAACCCATGGTGAATATCACCCTCAATGGAGAAAAACTGATTTCTTTCCCCCTAAGGTCATGAATAAGACAAGGATGTCCACTTTTACCAGTTTATTCAACATAGTACTGAAAGTCGTAGCCACAGCAGTCAGACAACAAAAAGAAATAAAAGTCATTGGGATGCCTGGGTGGCTCAGTGGTTGAGCATCTGCCTTTGACTCAGGGTATAATTCTGGAGTCCCAGGATCGCATCCCACACTGGGCTTCCTGCATGGAGCCTGCTTCTCCGTCTGCTTATGTCTGCTTCTCTCTCTCTTTTCTGTGTCTCTTGTGAATAAATAAATAAAATCTTTTTAAAAATGCAAAAAAAAAGTCATCTAAATCATTAAGGAAGAAGTAACACTGTCGCTATTTGCTGATAACATGATATGATACATAGAAAATCTGAAAACCTCCACCAAAAAACTGCTGGAACTGATAAATGAATTCAATAAAGTCACAGGTTACAAAATCAATGTACAGAAATCTGTTGCATTTCTATACACCAATAATGAAGCAGAAGAAAGAGAAATTAAGAAATCAATCCCATTTACAATTGCACCAGATATCTAGAAATAAGCCAAACTAAGGAGGTGAAAAATCTGTATTCTGAAAACTATACAACACAGATGAAAAATATTGAAGATGGCACAAACATGTGAAAAGACATTCTATATTCATGAATTGGAAGAATTAATATTATTAAAACCTTTATACTACCCCCCAAATATATACATTTAATACAATCCCTATCAAAATACAACCAGCATTTTTTCACAGTCCTAGAACAAACAATGCTAAAATTTGTATTTGAAAAATAAAACAGGGAGTAAAGGGAAAAAGAGAGAAAGACAGTTGGACAAACTAAGAAACAGACTCTTAATAATAGAGAACTGATGTTTACCAGAGAAGTAGGTGGGAGAATGGATTATAGAGGTGATGGGGACTAAGGAGTGCACTTGTTGTGATGAGCACCAGGTGATGTATGGAATTGGGGAATATATTGTATACCTGAAACTAATATAATGTTGTATGTTAACTAACTGGAATTAAAAACTTAAAAAGAGGAAATAAAAACTCTAATTTGAAAAGAAGATACATGTACCCTCATGTTTATTGCAATATTATTTATAATGGTCAAGATGAGATTTTTTTTGCCACTTGCAACAACAAGGATGGACCTAGTTGTGCTAAATGAAATAAGTCAGACTGAGAAAGACAAATGTCGTATGATTTCACTCATTTATGAAATCTAAAGAAACAGATAAATAAACAAACAAAAAGCAGAATCAGACCTGTAAATACAGAGAAAAACTGATGGTTGCCATGGGGAAAGGTTAGGGGGATGAGCAACATGGGTAAAGGAAAGTAGGAGACACAGGTTTCTAGGAATGGAATCAATAAGTCATGGGAATAAAAAGCACAGCATAGGGAATATAGTCAATGATACCATAATAGCCTTGTATGGTGGCAGAATGTAGCCACATTAATGGTGAGCATAGCATGACACAATAGAGAAGTTGAATCAACATATTGTGCACATGAAATTAACATAACATTTGTGTGTCAGCTATCAGATAAAAATTAATTTCATGTCTTTTAATCTCTTTTTTAAAAATTTATTTATTCACGAGAGACAGAGGGAGAGGCAGAGACACAGGCAGAGGGAGAAGCAGGCTCCACGCAAGGAGCCTGATGTGGGACTCAATCCCGGATCCTAGGATCATGCCCTTAGCCGAAGGCAGACGCTCAACTGCTGAGCCACCCAGGCGTCCCTTAAATCTCTTTTGATGAACATCCCCCCATTCTTTATAATATTATATTTGAAATGAATTTCTTATAGACAGCACATCATTGGCTCATGTTTTATTTTTGACTCTGTCAATCTCTGTCTTTTAATTGGCATTTTTAGATAATTTACATCTAATTTAATTATTGATATGGTAGGGCTTAAGTCTGCAATCTTAGTTTTTGTTTTCTATTTGTTCTCTCTGCTTTTGATTCTCTGTTATCTTTTTCCTGCCTTCCTATAGGTTAAAAATGTTTTAGAATTCCATTTAGATTTATCTATGATATTTTTGAGTGTATCTCTTTGAATAGATATTTCAGTGTTTTCTTTGGGTATTACATTTGCAGACGTAACTTATCACAGTCTACTGATGTCATACTATTTTCATACAAATGTGAATATAGGATCTAATATAATGTGAGATGCCTACTATAATGCTAATTCGAGTAAAACAAGATTCCTTTTTTGATGCTGCAGTAAAAAAATGCAAGGTTTATGGTTTTGCATTTTATGGTTAGCCATGGTTTGTACAAAGAATTGAATCTCACACCAATTTTTATGTTGTGAATGGTGAGGCTATTTATTCTGACATGAAAAGTGCAACACTCAATCCTGATAGTAGAAAAATAATGAACTTATAGAATAGCACAAAGTATATATAATATTGAATTAAATAAACTATACTATTTTTTTAAAAAATAAGTTTTGAAAAGGAAAAACAATGCTAGCTTATAAGAACAAGATATTTTTATATTCTTTTCTCGAGCTATATAGTTGGACCCTGAAAACTGAAATAATTACTTGCTTGGTGTTCATAAAATACATGTTTACTTGAAGACTTTGCTAATACACATAGCTTTTTGAATTATATAAAACCAATTATATACTACAAAGTTGAACAAAAATTATGGAACAGAACCATTAGAAAAGTTAATGAGTAACTGGCCTTTTCACCTTAATTCAGTTTTAAAATTTGGTGTAATCATTAGCTATAGATTTTATAGACATATGTCCAAATTTTATCAATCTACAGTTTGTCTTACATATTATTACAAAATTAAGCTTATGATTTATGTATTAGTTAAATTTTGAGTATTTTAACTTATACTGCAACAAAAATGCTTAAAGAAACAAACAATGGAATAGAATGAGTCAGAAAAACTATTTGGTATCTAGCAATTTGGAGATGAGTTCAATTGCTTCTTAGACGAGGAAAATAGAAAATGGGCATTTTATATCCACTGGACATGGAATAGTGCCATAAGTCCAGTTCCTAATCCTGCAGACCAGAATAGCTCTTGGCTCTCTCCTGAGACTTCAGACTTGTAGTTGTCTTTCTGCCTAAGGATACTCTCACTTGGAAAGTGCAATATATTGAAAGTTGACTGATCCTGGCAAGTGTCCATTGAGGGTGCTCCTATTGAATCCTAAATCCTTTGTATTCAGTGTGGTTTCCTGGATTACTTTTTCTTGATACGATTTTCTTCACATTTTGCCTTATTGCACATAGTTTTGACTCATAGACCCCTGGCACATTGTTGGTTTTTCTCTTAGGGATGAAAAATGTAGACTGTGAAATGTTTCTTTATTGGGAATGCTGCTGTTGCTCAACTTCTTTTCTGAGATGAAATTGAGAATACAATTATTTATGTCCATAGTTTTTGGCTTGGGGTGTGTTTTATCATCCCTATAACCATTGTATAGGTCATGGGGCAAGAGTGGAAACAAGTTACTGATTCCTTGAGACCTTGGAGGGGTGTCCATATGGAGCAGCAATGATCATGAGTCTTGTTCTCCCCTGTGCCTTCATTATGATTCATTCTATGTCACAATTAGAAATATATTCTTGAATATGTATTCGTTGCTAAGTTTTAGGAAAGCCCAATTTTTAATGTTTAATTGCTTGTTTCCAAAGTTAAGTTCATTTGTTTTTCTCACTTTAAGATCTTCAAATAGATTTTCCTTTCTTATTTGAAACATCTTTCAGCAAAGATAAATGAGCCAGAAGAACGGCACTTGCTGATGTGCCTTCTCTTCTTGCTGGCTTGATGAAAGCTCTTTTTTTCCTTTTTGGACTAGACTGTTGAAGATCTAGTCTGGCAGGAAGTCAGTCTCTGCAATGTGTTCTCTCTTGGAAGCATTGATCTTCATTCTTTCTCCCTTTTCAGTTCTTTCTTCCTGATAGTGGTCTAGAAACCAAAATTCCTGATTGTGGCCAACAAAGCTCCCAATGTAAAATATTATCCTTCTCCACCTGAGCTCTGCATCATCATAGATCAGTAGCTGAGAAGCTATCTCTGGAAAATATCTTTGTAGTTCTCCCCTACTTATTCACAGCTCACATTATTTGTTTGACTCTCTAACATCTCTGTGATGCTGGGGAAGTTTTTAAACTTAGAATGGGAAGTACTGGGAACAAAATTGATATGACATGGTGCCTGGTCCATACTTTTCTATTTCAACTCATCCTATCTGCTGATTGTAGAAACATTGGTTGTATTGAAGTAAAACTGCTAAAATGAAATTTTAAATTAAAGTAAGTAATATCATTCTGGTAGACATATTTTGAAGTTTGACTACAATCTGTGTTATTGACTTAAGGACAAAATGAAGTTTGGATTGACTGAAGGAACCAAGAGAATATCATTACTCCACTGGTATATTTTAATTATTATTAACAACATATCAGCTAAACAGGTGGATTATGAGTTGATAATTAAAAAGATGCTCAACATAGTTTGATTATAATAGAACACATCATCACCACATTCACAATTTTAAATAACTTTCCTTTTAATTGCCAGGAAATAAGATTATCAGTATAGTGCAAAAGGTCAAGACGTCAAAGTAAGTTGAAAATGTGTAACTGTATAAACTTCTAAGCAACACTAAATACTTCTTTAACATAGTAAGTACTTAAGTAACAGTCAATTTCTTCATATTATTTTCATGTAATGTTAATTTTGTATTTGAAAACCAAATCAGCTCTGTAAAAAGTATAACTTTTTGGTGTTTATAGAGGAAACACTGTTTCTTTTGACTTATAACAAAAACTCCTTATATTTGTAGTTAGATCATCTTTAGCAGTCTATAAATCTTGACAGAAGGAGAGGCTATTTATTTTTTATGAATTAAGACATTTGGCAATTTAAAAAGCTATTATATTCTGTATCTTTCATTCCAGCTTATGTTCAGAAAAAATGCTGAATGAAAATATTGGCTGCAAAGATAATTGTATGGTGTTACTCATATTATATGGTGTTAGAAATTTTTTGTTTGCTCATTCAAATCTATCTTTCTGCCTTCTCATCCTGTTCTGTGCCCTTGCCCTCTCATTTTCCTGATTTGACCAATGAAAGGTATTAGCAGATGATCAAGGGGCAGATGAAAGAGAAAGTGGGGTTATTTGTCCCCCTTTCTCCCTTTGGGTCATGAATTATCAGTGACTTCTTTCTCTGTTTAAGGCCACAGCTCCTTCCAAGTGGCACTCTGCTATTCCTACTGCTTTTCTCTGGGTTGTAATAACTTCTCTTTCCCTTGTTTTTATGACCTAAGGGTGGGAATGACCTCCTACTCTTCTTTTGCCTCTCCATACCTTGATATTTATCCTAAATTCTTGCCAAATCCTTGTGAATAGTCTCTGTATTAATCTTCTAGGGCTGCCATAAGAAATTAACACAAACTTGGTAGCTTAAAATAACAAATTCTTTCACCGTTTTGAAATCCAGATATCCCAAATGAAGGTGTTAATAGGATTGTTTGTTGTGGAGGACAGGAGGAAGAATCTATTCCATGTCTCCCTCTTAGCTTCTCTGTCTCTCTGTGTCTTTTCCTGTCTCTTTTAAGGACATCTGTTATTGAATTTAGAACCAACCCTAACCTAGGATAATCTCATATTGAGACTTTTACCTTGATTGCATCTGCAAAGAACCTATTCCAAATAAGGTCACCTTCTGAAACTTCAGGTAGAAATGGTTTTGGAGGCCACTATTCAACTCACTATGGTCCTTTAGTTAAACTTTCATTGTCTGATCCTACTGGATCTCTGAATACAAGTACAAATATATTTGTAATTGTAATTGTACCTGTATTGACTAATACATGTACAAATATATTTGTATTATATCAATATAAGAAAAAAAGGAAAATTAAAAGGAAATATTTGATGCAAGAAGATACTCAAAATTAAACAGTGCCACTACTAGACTAATGACACAACAGAAACTAGAAATACATTGTCTAAAAGGAAGTCTAGCAAGAAGTATATTTACACTGTCTTTTTTTTTTTTTTTACACTGTCTTAATGGAATAATTTTCTTTAGAATCCCTTTAGAAAATATACTTCTAGTTTACTTTGGAAATTCTGTATTAGAAAAATAAGATTGTTTGGTTTATTTGAAGTTCACTCCCCCTAGTAGGACTTAAGAATATATAAAAAAAGAACTTCTAATAAAATGGTTCAGTTTTGATTTTCAGTCTTTCATGTGTAAACTGTTGGGATATAGAGAATAGGCCTCACATTCCTGAGTCTGAAACAGTTAAACAGCAGATGCTCCCCTTTCCATGATCTTAGCAGCTCAAAATTTTCAGTTGAATTGCACAGTATGTCAGTATAACTCTCTAGCAAGGAAACGAAGGAAGTTCAAGATTCCAGTTAAGAGGATATTTTTTTCCCATAATGGTTGAAAACACCCACAGAATTAAAAAAAAATAGTGGTAAAAGCTGAAGATAAAGCTGCAGACTTGAACGACCTAAGTCATGGGGAAGGCTAAAAGACTTTCTATAGAAATAAAGTAGTAGAACATTGTGTAGGATACTCAGAAGAGGAAGTTCAAGGAGAGGGTACAACCAGAGTCAAGACTACTCTTTCACTCAGTGGGTTAAGCATTTTCATCAGCTTATATTAAATCTTTCTTCTATGTTGTATTTAGAAAACTTGTGCTTATTTACTTCAGAGGAAAATGTGTAAGATCTTACTCAGACTGTCTAGTAATTGATGAATCTTTATAATTATTTGAACCTTGTCAATTAAACAACTCCTCCAGTTTTTGTTAAAAATATTGAATGCATTCTTCCTATCTATATAAGTTGATTCCAGTCAACCAAAGAAAACTATAACTATGTAAGAACCATCCCTTTCAGAGTGCTGCTTTTTAATAAACTATAAGAAGTCTGGATGTGCTGCATGGTGAGCAAAGACAAGGTCCTATTCTTGTCAGTTAGTTGAATACACAATGTTTAAATGAGATAAAATAATCTCTTTGTTTCTGTATTGTTCTTTGAAGAACCTATTTGAAAATGACATTTTCCTTATTATAAAAAATTCAAATCTTCATATTTCTAAATGTTTTATTTATATTGAGCAATCTAGCAAGATTAAAGTCTTTCTTCTTCTATGACAGAAATGAAGAATTATGAAACTTTAAACCTATATATATATTCATTCAAATAAAAGAAATTAAAATATCATTTCATGAGGTAAAAATGTCTTAATGAGTAATAGATAAACATGGCATGAAATAAATTACTTAATAAACAGTTTGCAGCTGTGATTTGTTCAATATGTTATAGTTGACTCATACTGCCTGTTCACATTAATGGCTGAGCATAAACCATTTTTGTCAGTGAAATTTTATTGAGATTTAAAAAGAATAATGTAGTTTATGACAGATTTAACTACAGCCATCAACCATATATGATCTTGTTTCTTTCAGGTTATAGATTGAACATATGTTTTTAAAATATTAATTTGTCATATAATCAGAAATGTTTTATGTTAATATATGGCTTTGTTCATCTGATTACAGCATTGGAAGAAGATTAAAGTTTTATGATAGTCCTATAAAATTCAGCAGTTTGATAGAATACTAAACAGTATAATCACTATACTTTATGGAACTTTATTCTGAGATGAGTTAGATTTTCTCCAATGATTATTAGGTGAACTGATTCTTTCAGATCATTAGCCTACCACTTGCCATACATCAGCAAGGATGGTGCCTGGGTCTAGAGTCTGGAGAAATTAAAAATATCTTTCAAAATATTTATCACATCACCAAAAAGCAACTTAAACATTGGAAAGAGAATCCCTTAAGTATGTCATGACAGACTTTCATAGGAATCTAACAATAAATCTTCTGTCCTCTTTTTATCCAGGAGGTCAGCAAAATTTTTCTATAAAATGTCAGATGGTAAATATTTTTAGTTTTGTGGGCCATATGACACTGTCTGTCTCAACTACTTAACTTTGCCTTTGTAATGTGAAAACAGCATAGATAATATGTAAGCTAATGTATGTGAATGTGGGTGTGTGTGGTTTTTTTTTTTTTTTTAAGATTTTATTTATTTATTCATGACAGACAGAGAGGCAGTGACATAAGCAGAGAGAGAAGCAGGCTCCTCACAGGGAGCCCGATGCAGGACTCGATCCCAGGACCCCTGGATTGTGACCTGAACCAAAGGCAGGTGCTCAACCACTGAGCCACCCAGGCATCCCTATGAATGTGTTTCAATAAACATTTACAAAAACAAACAATTGGCCAACAGGTTGTATTTTGCCAACTCTTTGAAGCCTTTGGTTAGCTAAACTTTTCTTGATGACAGCAGTCAGGTTAAGGATCAAGCCATTGGGCTGTTCAAATTAAAAACAAAAAACAAAAAACAAAAAACAAAAAACAAAAAACCACCAGAACAGGAAGGTGAACCAGTCCTAGAATTTCCAACTGTGTGGTATCAACCACTTGAAACATTTATTTAGTCCAACAGTGAAGTCAGTGAATGCAATAATTTGCATCATTTAAGAATCCTCAGAATAAGGGCTCATTCAATTATATACAGCAGCCAAAAACATCCACTCTCATATCGCGCTGTCTTAAATACTTCCATATCTCTTTTCCAACAGTTTTTGAAGGTTGAGCTGGCTAGAACTCATGCTGCTGTATCCCTGATTACTGTTCCTTTCATTTGCATAAAAATTGTCTAATTATGACAACATGGATAAGGGGGTTCTTGCTAGACTTGTAACCTGTAGAATTTATGTGCATTTTAATATTTGTAGAGAACTTTGCCCCACCAAATTCAGCTACTACTTTATCTGCAAATAAAGGTACATGGATCTTCCTTATCTCAATCATGTTGGCAGCCATTTAATTCTTTCTCCATATTTTACTGATCATAGCATTTTAAATATTCTTTCTCTTAGCCTGTAATCTCATATAAGTAACATATGTTTTGTTGTAACATATTCTTAATAAATTTCTTTCCTCATTGTATGAGATCCTACTAACCACAGTTGACCTTGTAGTATGTGGCATCCACACTTTGAGGTCTGATGAGATGGTGAGTTGCAGGGGATAGACATTCCTCAGTCAGCATCAACAGACTCCATCAATGTCTAAAGCTTGGGGAGAGGGCAGAGCTTGTTGGCTTGCTCTTTGTGAACTCTGTCCCACTGAGTTAGAGTTAAGTCTCAGGGTCCCCTCTTCAACTGCTTTTTGCTTGCTTTTGTAGACATTGATTTCTATTTATGTAGTGCCCCTGGAATTGATGGGTTTTGGGGAGATGGTACAGAACATGTAAGTATATGAACAATTAAAATGTCAAAAATTTTTAGATAATTTATTCATGCAACAAATATTCATGGATAGGTTGACCATTTATTGTACAAATCATGAAAATATTTTTTTTCTGAAAAGAAATAAAACAGAAAATAGAAAGAGAGAAAAGGATGGTCATTATATTAATGAGTGCTTTCTCCTTCTCTTCTAGGCATTAGAGATACAAAAAAAAAAAAAAAAAAAAAAAAAGTGACCAAAAAAGCTGAAGCCCCTGCCCTTAAGGGACTTTCATTTGGAGTAAAGAGAGACAAATAATTAAAAAGTTAACTTTTAAAAAAGTTTTCCTTGGGGCACCTGGGTGGCTCAGTCCATTAAGTATCTGCCTTCAGCTTAGGTCATGATCTCAAGGTAGTGGGATTGAGCCCCTCATTGGGCTCCCTGCTCAGTTGGGCATTTGCTTCTTCCTCTCCCTTTGCCCCTCTCCTGCTTGTGCTCTCTTTTTGTCAAATAAATAAAAATCCTAAAAATTTTTTAGTATAATGGTGGTTAAGAAGTGAACTACTGGTGGAACTTCATAGGTTTACATCCTGATTGTCTCAGTTGGAATACCAATATGGAAATTAAATGAGTTAAAGCATGGAAAAGGCAACAGTGCTGGCCACAAAATAAGACCTCAGTAAGTAATATGTTACTTTTATTATTACTTGACAAAGGCGCTACACTGATGAATCCTCTGAGAACCGGGAGATAAGATTGTTTTCACAGTTTGACTTCAAAATCAATACATCGGAATAGAGATATACAAATTGTCTCAAAAACAAAGAATAATTTTCTGGGGCCAAAGTCTGTACTGTAACTTTTTGCATGGATTAATACAATTTAAAAAAATACTATGTCAGTCATATATGGGTTTTGTTAGCCATTGAGGTGTAGAAAAAGAAGGGCTACATGGTAAATATTGGTGTTGCCTATTCAAACACTCCCAGGAGAGAGTGAATCTTAGTCTGATAACTTATCCCAGCATTCCTCTCTGTTTTGGTAGGAGTCCTCAGAAAAGGTCCCTTTAGGGATTTAATGCCTGAAGAGAAAGTCTTTTTTGTTTTGTTTTGTTTTTTCTTCATTTTATTGGTCACGAGATAGTCCTGTAAAGTAGGTCAAGACTGCAGTGGAAGTTTGGCTGATTGACTTTCTCTAGGGCAGTTAGATTTAGTTTCCTTTGCTCTGCTTAAAATCTACATTTGATTTGACTATGTTCTTTAAAGAGATTGCAGTGGGCAGCCCTGGTGGCTCAGCAGTTTAGTGCTGCCTTCAGCTCAGGGTGTGATCCTGGAGACCCGGGATCGAGTCCCACGTTGGGCTCCCTGCATGGAACCTGCTTCTCCCTCTGCCTGTGTCTCTGCCTCTCTTTCTCTCTGTGTGCCTCTCATGAATAAATAAATAAATAAAATCTTTAAAAAAATAAAAAAAATAAAGAGATCGATGCTTCTTTTCGGTGGGGGAATATAGAATCTTCAATTTTATGGCCAACTTTGATATACAGGTTCAACTGTACAAAATTGCCATATTATAGGTCACAATGGTCCAGTATTGGCAATATCACATGAGTTAATCAAAAACCTGGGCTGCCAAACTTAAGCACCCAGTTGTGCTTGATATGATTCAGTGCCTGCCTCTGGCTTGGCAGTGAGAGGGAGGCTTCCAGCCAGCCAGCCAAGTGCAAAGGCTGTCTCTTCGGGACGCTGAAGGCAACGAATGGGATGATGCATCCTGTCCTTATAGCCAGCCCCTTGGCAGCAGGCTGAGATGGTTCATGTAAGTGCTGCTGTATGGCTCCTGCCAGACACAAAGGGACTTGGTCTCCTCAAACTCTGGTGGACCATGGGGATAAATCTGCCTTCCAGACTGCTGTCTCTGCATACAAGACCCTTTCTGCAGCAATGACAAACTATAACCCTTATCTCTCCTCTTCAGCTAGGCATCCTTTTCTTTCCTACTGGGTCATGAAAGCTGTCTTTGTTTTATCCATATTCTGTAAGCCTATGCCTTGTATGAAGGCTCCCCTCATCTAGGAGATGGAAATCCCTCTAGCTTCCTGTCTCAGGCACACTCTGACAAAGCAAGGCCATTTCTGGCTTAGAGATAAAAGAAGGGAGCTATAGTCGAATATTCTAGTCCTATTGGAACGACCATAACCCCGTGGTTAGAGTCTTGCATCAGGCTGTTTTCCCCTAATGCCATTAAATATTTTATTCATCTGGTTTCCTCTTCAGATTTTAGGCTCATCCACAAATCTTCTGCTTATCATCTAGCTTGTCATATAGGTACGCCCTGTCACATGGACTTCCAACTATCCTGATTTCTGTGACTTTTATTTCTTGTTGTGAATTAATGAAGCTGAATCTGGATTATATCATAGTTTTATGAGTTCAGTTTGTATGAATTTCTGTTTGTGAAAGATCCTCTACTTATGGAGTGTGCCAACACCATCTGATCTCTAATCCTTCAAAAAAGTGGCAGGGGGTTGGACAAGTCAAATTCACCAAAGTAAGGAATGAAGTCCTGGGAGAGGTCTTTAAAAGCTAGCTAGATTTGACTTTTTGAGTCAGACAACAAATACCTTTTATCTCCATAGGGCTGATGGAGGAAAGGAAAGCACAAGGAAAAGCTTCTTTGTGCTTAGTATTAAATTTTTATATTCATGTCCCCTTCCAAACACCTTAATGCAAGCACTTCACAGAATTTTTTTGTCTAGTTGTGGCAATTTTCTAACATATTAGATATTAGGATATTAGATATTTTTGGAAAAAAACAATAATATTAAATAGCTGTATAATATGCCAGTTACATAGACACATCAAAATTTGTAGAACAATAGCACTGTTGTTGGATATTTGCATTGTTTATGTATTTATATATTATAAATATTTCTATGATGAACTGTCTTTTCAAAACTTTCTTATGTAAATCTATTTTCATCTTAGCATAAATGTCTGAGTTAATCATGAGTTAATATACATATAGTCATTGTAGGCTCTTAATATATACTTCCATTTTTTTCAATAAGAATATTAGTTTACACTCTCACCAACTTTGAAAGAGACTTCTTTTCACAGCACACTCACCAACACTGGTTTTATTCATATTCCTTACTATAGGTGAAACATACTACTATATTTTTATGAATAGCTTTTCTTTTATTCCTAGTCAGGCTAATTTTTTTTTTTAGATGTTTTTAGAAGTTTTTATTTTCTTTTTTTCAAAAACATATTTTTACCATGTGATTGCTGTCTGTGCAGAGAGAAGCAGAGAATAATGATCCTGGAAGTCTGAGGCTTGGAGACGCTAGTTATTTGATTTCTTCCTGAGCAGTGGTAGGACCCGTGGACTGTAGCTCTTCACTGACAGACTCCTGTGACTGGGACACCAAACTTATTTCTATCAGAGCTTTTATTGTAGTAGCTGAGGCTTTTATTGTAGTAACTGATGTCTTTTCACATAGTGCTAGAGGCCATATCATAGGCTACAAAGGGAGCTACTCAACTAAGTATATATTAACTGTACTTTCTAATAATTCATATAATTTAGGCACATACTTTTTTGTGATGTGCATTTCAAGCAGCAAACCCACTAGTGGCATTTATTACATCATCCTGAAGCAAACATTCCCCTAAAATCTATTAAACTTAGTACACTTGAAAAGCAAGTATTTGCCAATACATAATTTAAAGCATCACTCCAAAATAATTTGTTTACAGTTGTTGGATCTACTAAAATGACCTTCTGAAGCTAATTACCTGGAAAACATTATATAATTTCTACTGGAGAAAATCAGTCCTTTAGAAAGGTATTTTCTAGTGTCACCCTTGGACTCTTTTGTCTCTGATTCTTTCAATGTGTGAAGAAAAACTGAAGCATGCCTCTCTAAATGTCAAAACCCTTAACCTCAATTAGTCCCCTTTTCATTCTCAATCCTATTTCTTTTCCTTGGGGGAGCATTGGGGACAAGGCTCTCATCTAACTCTAGACTGACTGCTCTGAGAAGTAAGGGCTTCCAAAGATGCCACAAGTTATTGTGCATTTATCTCCTGTCTGCATTGTGTTGTGTAGCTTTTCTTGAATTTCCATTAACCTAGTCTGCATCTTTCAACTGACCCACAGCAGTCACCTACTTACCTATTGGACTCCATTTTTATTTTATTTATCTATATATATTCTTTTTTTCTTTTTTCTTTTTTGGGCTTCATTTTTAAATGATATAAATTGTTATTCAAATCTGTTCACATACTTTTGAATATGTCATATTGTTATGAAACATAACACATTATTATTCAGAGTAGTGCTATGTTGCTCTTTCGTTCTGTTCATCTTTATTTCTTTTCCTTTTCCATTTCCCAGCTGCTCTAAGCCTTTATTGCTTTTTTTAAAAATATGTTTTACTTGGGTATAGCTAACATACAATGTTGCATTAGTTTTAGGTGCATAACTTTGAAAGTTCCTAATTCCATATTGGGTTACTTGCTCTCAGCACTAGCTACTTTTCTCAGTGAGCAAATCTCAATTATGAGCCTTCTGTCCCACCTCCTTTCCATCTCTAAATCTTTTTTTTTTTTTTAATTTTTATTTATTTATGATAGTCACAGAGAGAGAAAGAGAGAGAGGCAGAGACATAGGCAGAGGGAGAAGCAGGCTCCATGCACCGGAAGCCCGATGTGGGATTCGATCCCGGGTCTCCAGGATCGCGCCCTGGGCCAAAGGCAGGCGCCAAACCACTGCGCCACTCAGGGATCCATCTCTAAATGCACTTACAGAATCAAATACCTCTGCTCCTCTCCTAAAGAAGAGTTTCTATTTCAAGCTTGATCCTATTAAATATTTCCTCTTTCTTAGCTTCATTTCCACCACCACCCCCGCCTTTTATTGGTTTCTTTACCACAGTTTAAAAATAAGGCTAAAGTTTTTCCCTCCCAAAATATTAATGTTACTTTCCCAGAAACACTTTCATCCAACTTTAAGCTCTCTGTTCTCTCTCATCATCTCTCTTCACCATTAGTTTAAATCTCAACCTACTGTAATTCAAAATTTGAGACAGTTCTTCCCAGGGGCCCCAAGGGCTTTCTAATCAAGTAGTCTGTTGTAAGTATTTTCATTCCTTCCCTGTCTGTAACACTAGCTCGCTTCTCTCATTTTCTCTCATGGCTTTCATGCCACCAATCTCTCTTGCTTTCTTCTTCCTCTCTGAATATTTCTTTTCAGGCATGTTTACAGGCTCCTGTGAGGTTATTTCATGATCTGTAGGAATCTAGAATGGTTTCTCTTTTTCTTCCCTTTTCCCCTCTCTCTGTTCTCTACATATACATTCATATCCTCTCCCATGGCTTCAGATTCCATCTGTTTACTGTAGGCAGTAAACAGTATATCTCTCTCTACTGAGAGAGAAATATAACACAAAATATGCACATCAGACAGTTATGATACCATACAGTAGTCATATACATGTGTATTATTCTCAAGATATTACCTGACCCAAATTGTTTCAATCTTCTCAACAATTTACATGGATTATGGTGTGGCTAATTTTAATGTGCAAATTAGAATCAAAAGGTACAGTAAAAGAGATTACACATTCCATGAGAACTGAAATTGTACTCCATTGATTCCCTGAAAGACTCAGGATTAGGGTTTTATATATCCTAGGCACTCAGCAGCTTTATGATACTTGTAAACAGTCACTGTGACAGCATGTGCTTATGCTCGCCTCAGAAAGTTTCTCATAAAGTACAAAGGATAAAAACAGATGCCACTTTTATCAACTGCAACTTTCCATAAATTATTTTTTGAAAACCAAAGCTGAAGAAATAACTTTAAATTACACACAATAAATTTGTATTCAAATATGACCTGTTCTTGAAAAGTTGAATAAAAAAATAAGATTCTGTAAACTACAAAACCCCAGAACCATTATAGATCCTGTGCCTCTCTGGTGATTTTCATTAAGTGGTAGGCAAAAGTGATTTTATATAATCATGTTAATCAAAAAATGAAGCTGTAAAAATGTATGAGATCTTTGAGCACTTCAAATAATTTTAGAACTGCTCTTGGTCTTACCTCTTCATTTTATGTGAGAGAAAATTGAAGCCAGAGGGGTTAAATGAGTTCTTCAATTTCACTTAGCTAATTAGTAGTGGCAAAGCAGGGAGGATTCAAGTTTCAAGGCTCAGAGTTTAATGTGCTTTACATTATAAAACAGTGCTCATAAATAGCCAAAGTTGTTGTCAATTCTGGCAGAAAAATTAGACCTGCTTTAACATCATCCTTTTAATTAAATAAATAGCTCTTCTTCCTTACATATGAATTTATTTATTTGTTCTCCCTTAGATGTCTGAGATGCTGTGCAGGTGGAGAAAAGTGGTATAATTGCTTTACTCAGCATGGAGTAAATCTGCCAGGTGATATTAATGTTAGGAATTATGTTACTTTTTTACATGACATCTTTTGTTCCCCAAATACACCACATAGTTATTTTATGTTTCTATATCTTTATCCCTTATTTGGTCAACAAATATTCCTTAAAAATGTACCTTATTCCAGTCATACTATTGGGAACCAAGAATAGAAAGCTGAATTATGTTCCAGTCTTTGCTCATAAAGGAGATGTGAGCATCCATTAAAGATTAATTGAAATAACATATGAAAGTGCCCTGTTAATTGTAAGTAGTAGTATATGTATATAGTCAAAATAATCAATTAAATGCAACTTTAACATTATAGTTTGTGTACATTCATTGTGCAGATGCATGTAGATATATGATACTGTGTAGATACAGTGGGCTTCTGGGAGAAGTTATAGTTTCATCAGTAAAAGAAAGAGACCCATCTGGCAAGCAGTTGTTTTGTGAGCCTGGAGATGAACATTACCTATTAAGGATTTTGGAGCAGGGAGCTACACAGGACTTCGGTCCTTACTAACTTTTTGAGCTACCTTGGGCTTCCTGCCTCCCCATTTCATCTTATTTACAAAAATATCTGCCCCAGCCTCCCCCATTAAGCCACTGTTCATTGAGTTTTTGTTATATGTCACTTAACATCGATTCCTGACATATTGACCAAAGAAGTGGATATCAAACTTTAATAAGCACCAGAATTATCTGGAGGTCTTGTTAAAACACAGATTGCTGGGCTCTTCCCAATTTTTGATTCAAAAAATCCAGGAGTAGATCCTGAAAGTTGGCATCTCCAGCAAGTTTCTAAGTGATGCTGCTGCTGCTGCTGCTGCAAGAACTGTGATCAGAGAAGGATTTAGCAAGTTAACAGACATGAAACAATTATAAGGTAATATGAAAGCTGTTTTAATTGAATTAGGTACCAAGTTAAGAGAAAAAGGGAAAACAGCACTTTAAGTCTTCCTGAAGAAGTTAGAGGAGTCAATGAAGAAAGAATTTGAATTGAAGAATGAATATGAGGATGCCTGGGTGGCTCGGTTGTTTAAGCATCTGCCTTTGGCTCAGGTTCTGATCTCAGCTACCTGGAATGGAGCCCTGAATCAGGCTCCCTGTTCAGTGGAGAACCTGTTTCTCCCGCTCCCTCTGCTACTTCCCTTGCTTGTTACCTCACTCTGTCAAATAAATAAATGAAATCTTTAAAAAAAATAATGAATACAAGTATGCTAGGCAGATTAATGGGAAGGGATGGAGAGAGAAAAAGTTGGCAATGACATGGAAACAGGAAAAACACTGGGTTTTCTGAGAACTATACAGATGCTTGTCTATAAGGTAGGGATATGTATGTGTGGTATTACGGGTGGTCAGGGCATTATGTACATGTATATCAGTGACCAGATAATGAAAAGTCTTATCTATCATGTCAAAGAATTTATATTGTGTTCTGTAAGATTGTGTTTAGTGGCAAAGCCATAAAAATCTTAAGAAGAGGGATATGTTTGGTGTGTGTGATTAAAAAGATGATGGTGACAGTGTAGAGGATAAGCTGGAGGAATATAAGCATAGAAGCAGAAGTCCAGTAAAGGGCTGTTGCGATTGTTCAGGCTGTGTCAATTTGTTGTTGAATAGTTTGATTTTAGTGTGGAGATATGAATGCTAAGTACTCATATCATCCGATCAAGACGGAATTTGTGAAAACCTTACCCCTAGCTGTGTAACAGTACCTAGTAAAGTGCTCAGACTACTGTCCACCAGAGGAGGCCATCTTCTGAAAGGTTTCCTTTCTTCAATATTGGAAGTAGAGGTGGGGCTGAGGTTCTTTAATTACCATGATATGTACCAGTCCTAGAAATCAAAATATTTCTCCCTAAGATGTCTTTAACCTATTATGAATTTAAGTCACAAATGTATACTATCTCAACTTAAGCATTAGAATAACCTTGTCTCTTGGATATAGATAAGGATATCTTGATATGTCACAGGGGAGGTCCTCTGTACACAGGCTAATATCTGCTCTCCCATACATCATCAAACTCATGAGATTCACACATGAAGCCCTAAGAAATATCCTCTACATATTTTTATCTAACAAAAAATTTATAAAAAAAATTATTCTTGCTGGAGCTATATACTATATTTGTATTTACAGTTCTTGTCATCAGTCAAACCAATGGCAAAGAGGACAACTTAGGGCTTGGAAAAAATGCTGAGGTATCAGGGATTTGTAAAATGAGCTGCCAGCTTTCAGCTGAAATGTTTAGAGCTTTTGGTAAACAGAGGCCAGCTCTCCAGGTTAACCTGACTGGTGTGTCTACGCACATACACACGACTTTGTAATGACACCTTAGTGGTTAATTTTTCTGGTTCAGAAACTTGTTTTTTGTTTCCTGTTCATTTATGGGTAATCATAGCAATACAGAATAATTATGTGGTATAAAAAATAAACTTACAGGAAAATGTCTTATAAATGCACGTAACTTGTAACTGGGGTGTATGGGGGTGTTATGGGGGAATATTACTTTCCTGGGGACCATCATCATTCTCTTATCTCATGGGCCCATATTTTCTTCTGTCAAGAAACAAGGACAATCAAATAAATGATTAATCAGAAGTGTGCTCAGGGAGCAAAGGGAACTGTGTGGTTTTGCAGGACATTTAATCTGGATTGGCTGATGTGGAGGCTGATGACCTTCCTCCAGTGTTGTGTCCTATTGCCAGGCTCACCCTGGCTTCTCAGATGCTGTCTTTTGCACAGCCCTGACGAACCACTCATAAAATGGTTATCTCTAGCTCTCTTTTTCTCTCCAGCTTTACACAAACTACCATACTTCTGTTCTGAAAATATTTTCTGGACACACTGGATATTATTGTCATAGTTTACTTCAACAGTAGTTAAACTTTGGATATTTTGATGACATTTTAGAGAAAATGTATTCTTTATATTTAAGAAATTATGCCTTATTTTCATTAGAAAAAATAATTTGTTAGTGTACAACTACATTTAAAAATATCATTTATTATTATTTTTTATATTACTCAGAAAACCTAAGTTTGATGCAAGAACACAGGATAATGGTAAACTAAGAAAATTTAAGACTCTAAAACATATTAGCAATTGGGAATATTCTCTTACATAGTCATTCTTACAAAAATGCTGATATGTTGAACATACTATTTTATGCACTGACTTGTATTATGAATAGTGTATTTTCCTATGGCAACGAATATTCTTCTATAATTGTTTACAATTGAATATTATTCTATTATATAGGGATAACATAATTTACTACATCCTATTGGTGGATATTTAGATTCTTCCCAAATATCAATTGTATAGATAATACTCTACTGAAAGCCTCTGTTTAAGTATCTGTTACTTGTATCTTTGATTCTTTCCTTAGAAACCATTTCTTAGCAAAACAAAACAAAACATTCCTAGAAGTATTTTGCCTTATGAACATTGCCAAGTACAGTGTATCAGTCTTTCATCTGACCACTCTCATCCATTATATACTGATGTTTTGTCTCAAACCCAGAGGGTGCTACTTTCTGATTATGATCTCAGAATCTGGTTGTTTCATGAATTGGGAGCCTGCGGTTCCTTATATACTCTATGTGTGTATATTTGTTTGCCTGTGTGTGTATGTGTATGTTAAATATAACATCTATATGGCAAAGAAAGTATATATACATAGTATATATTGTATAAAGTGTGTATATATATACACTTCACTTTTTTGAGTTTATATGTTTGTTTCATTAGATTTTCTATGAGCTTAATTTTAAGCTTTTTAAGTCTGGATTGAGGAATTTGAAATAAGTGATACAATTTATATCAAATACAACTTTGAGAATGTAACTTTACTTTATTTGGACCAAAAATATTTGATACATGGGAAATAACCCATGTTAAATCTTTTATTGCCATTTTACAATTTTATTTGTTTATCTTTTAAAAGTTTTTGAAGGCTACAAATAGTATAAGATTAAACTGGAAAATTTAAGGATGTGGTTCTGGATCAAGGCAAGTATGTGTGTGCATGTGTGTGTATGTGCGCAAGCACTCATGCACCTATGTCTATTATGAAAACAGCTGTATGTGTGCCATGTCAATCACAGAAACAACTATGCTTTCGTATGTTCTTAAAACATAGAGCTATTACCTTGGTGTTGCAACATATTATATAAATTCTTATATAAGAACGTGGGCATATTTAATCCACCCAGCAAGGAGAATCTGGCAGAAAAAAAATTTCATACTTCTATTCTCTTTTGGTTCTTTAATAGATATCCAGTCCATTACCTTAATCAAATATGAAATTATAACCAGAATTTTTTTTTTTGCACTAATGATTGAAAATATAGTTAACTAGTCCTATCTTTAAGATAAGGGTTTTTAGCTTGAGAACATTGACTCCTACAGAATTCCTGAATGGGCTTCACCATATGTATGAACCTACCAAAATTATACAATCCTAATGCTATATTTGTGTGTATTTATGCATTTTTCCCTTTTGTGAAAGATTCTACAGTTTTTAAATCTCATTCTTCAAGGGGTCTATGACACTTAAAAGGGTTAATAACCATAGTATAAGACATATTGTTAAATATTAGAAAACATAATTAAATGGAATATATATAAATTAGAAATCCAGAGGTTTTAGAATATTCAGCAACATGGTGTTATATTTTCTAATGTGATTTGCCCTGTCAGAGCACAATTCAATTTTAATTGTACTACTCAAATTGGTAGCTGAAACTAGTCACATAAAATTTTTTTGAAGAGTGACGATGTTACAGGAAAAAAACCTTAATCATAGCAATTTTTTTGGCTGTTCAAGTCAAGGTTAATTTAGGTAATCACCTCTGGTCTAATCTTGAGTTCATTTGTTGTTTACTTTTTAGTAAATGAGGGCGCCAGAATGAAAAGAAAATAAGCATATCAAAGAAATTGGTAATTATATCATTTGTTTGGCTAACTAGCTTAGTTAGTCTGGTCAAAAATCCAGAAATAGCAAAAGTAGAACCACCAAATCAATCAATAGTACTTAGTAGTAGCTTATTGTAGATATAAGATTAGTTCAGAAACTTGAGAGTCTTCAAAAATAAAAATTGATAGGAGGTTCAGGGGCATGGATTTACCAGAAGGCTTATAAAGTAAAAAGACGTTGTTTACTTTATAATGACTGGTTATAACAGGGGTATCTAGACAACAGGGGATTGGTTAAAAGTGCTTATCTCATTCCATTTTTAGGAAGAGGACTTGGGTTTCTTTTATGATTTTCAGAGGCATTTCTAAGAAATAACCTAGGTTGTTTTGCTTATGTTCATAAAACAAGATAGATTTAGTTTTGCCTATGTGGCTTAAATGGTTTTGTTTGCTCAGGGAATTCTCAAGTCTGGTCTCTACTGAGTATTTAATCTTAACAGCCTCATATATTTGAACCTGTAATATGTAGGATACTTTAGTACTGAGGGATACTGAGGATTTGGGTGCATATGAAGACATGTTAAAGATGGCCCAAATCTTCCAAAAGCTTACAATCTAGAATGAAAATAAAGTTTATAAGACCAACCACAAATCTAAGGCCTTTTGCTATAAATCACCCAGAAACAATATTACATCATGTTGCCCATTTATACTATCACAACCAGGCATGATTTCTACTCACAGCAGAAATCTGACAAGGGTCTATGATTCAAAATGTAGGTTGTTGTTTTTTTTAATTATTATTCACATATGGTGAAGCTAACAGATGGGGTGATAATTTGTTACATTACTTGAGAAGAGGGTTCATACAGGACACTATTGGGAAGCAATTATGGTTTTCAGGGGAAGGAATGGATGAGGCAGGATAGGCAAGTTTAAGATTGGTTAGTTTGAATAATTTCAGTGGGCTCTGAGGTATAGGGACCATCACTTCTTTCAGTCTGATATCTTGCCCTAATATGATTAGAGGGATAGTTGACCCTGAATGTAAAAGCCCACAAAAGGAGGTTGGGAGTGAGTGGGTTTTGAATTGGTTTATTTGTAAGCAAATGGCACACTCCTGGACCAGTTCTTTATGACCTCTAGGAATTAGCTAGCCCTGGGGGGAGTAGTCTTTCCAAGATTAGCAAGGCTCCAGATGTCAAAACATCAGAAAATACAGAAAATAAAAAGAAATAATATAGGTAGGTTATTAACAGACTATGGCCCTTGAGGCCCATTTACCTCCCTATACTAGTTTAAAACAATAATAAAGTACTTGGTCTGTCTACTGAATGCCAAATATTGAGAAAAATAGAAATTCAGTCCTTTCAATGGTCTAGGAATTGATTCAATTCTAGGATTGATTCTTAAAATGCTTCTATTATAAGTTAATACTATGTTTATAATATCAATCAATTACCTGAGGGAAACTCAAATTAATTCTTCTATTAATACTTTACTCCTCCCCTAGCCTCACAATTTTATTTTAGGAGTCAGTACAGAGATAAAAACATTGGTAAACTCTTAATCTAAGGCATTGCTGTCCACTTGAAATATAATGCTAATCATATGTAACATTTAATAAAAAATGTAACTAGCCACATAAAAATAAAAAGAAACAGGGGTACCTGGGTGGCTCAATGGTTGAGCGTCTGCCTTTGGCTCAGGGTTTGATCCCAGTGTCCAGAGATCGAGTCTCACATCAGGCTCCTCACAGGGAGCCTGCTTCTCCCTCTGTCTATGTCTCTGCCTCTCTCTCTGTCTCTCATGAATAAATAAATAAAATATCTTAAAAGATAAGAAGAAACAAGTAAAATTAATTTCTATATTATTTATGTGTATTTAATATATAATTTTAAATAATATGTTAATTTTGTATATCCAAAATATTTTAACATGTAACCAATATAAAGTTATTTATGGAATTTTTTTCATCCCTTTTAATGCTATTTCTTTGAAATCTGGTGTATATTCTATACTTATAGCACATCTCACTTTGGATGCTACTTTTTTATTGAAATACTTGATCTCCTTTTAAACAGTTGAACTGATAGGTTTACATATGCAAAATTGTTCCAAATATACAGAAAAGAAAGTTTCTTGATAAGTGAACTCTGACTATCAGTTTTAAAAATTTAAGTTAAGTGAAATTAAGTAAAATTTAAAATTCAATTCCTCGGTGGTATTAGGTGTATGTGGCCAGTGGTTACTCTATTGTACAGTTTAGGCCTAGGGTAATCAAAGTAGTCTATGCATTAGAATCACTGACAGATTACAGAAAGAATATAGATCCTAGAACTGTACCGTAAGCCTACTGGAATCTACACAGCGTTATGTGATCCACAGAATAGTTTGAGAGCCTCTGGAAACACCAAACATCCAAATGTCTGAAAATAGTATGTCCTTAGAAGGAAGTGGATAAATTTTTACTTAGTTGAGTGCCCTTTACTTTCCAACCTCACTTCTTACAAGCCTTCTCCAAAATTGCTCTGTTCCAGCCACACTGACATCTTTGTACCTTTTCCTCTATGCCTTTGAATTTATTTCATCTAGAATCATCTCTTCCATAACTGCTTGGCTCACACAGATATGTTCTCAGCGAAGCATTTCCTAAAAAATGTGAAACATGAAATAACATCTTTCCAGTCATACTCTGTCTCCTTGCCTTTTACATGTTAGTTCCAATACCTAACATTTGATATATTTCTCTATTAGTTATCTCCCCCTTACTAGAATGTAAGTCCAATGGAAGATGAGTCTTTGTTTTGTTTATGGCTTTATCACCATCATCTAGAAAAATACTTGGCATTCAGTAAATTGTGTTGAAGAGACAAATATAAAATCCCATTCAGCTGAAAGAATAGAACCTAGTCACTAACTTTTACAGTTTAATTAAGTTTGATGCAAGTCAGCTTCAGAGTCTATAGTAACCAAATGCTTAATATCAGTCCTCTGATTAATTTAGAACAGTTAATTTCTTTTTAAAAAAAAGATTTTGTTTATTCATTTGAGATAGAACACAAGTGGGGGGCAGAGAGAGAGGGAGGGAGCCTGATTCAGGGTTTGATCCTAGGACCCCAGGATAATGACCTGAGCTGAAGGCAGACACTTAACTGACTGAGCCACCCAGGCTCCCCTGAACAGTGAATTTTTGGCCACTGTATTTTAGGCCATATCTTGGGAAGCATGATAGACATCTATGGCCAATAACAGGACCTGGAGAAATGGAAGATCATGGCTGCTGACTAGACATACACACTTTGTAGTTGAGAGGATCAGGATACTCAATGATATTTGATATTCTCAAAGATAAGAAAATACTTAGAATAACGGTAGGCCTTTGGTAGACATATTGGCATTGACCCATATTTCCTTTGCTTTTTACCGTTGAGCAAAACTAGAAACCTGGAAATGGTACAGGAGAAAGTACAAAGATAACTCTGGAAAGTGTTAAGAAGAGGGTGAGCTGGTTTGGGACTCCCAAATTTGAGGCTTAGCACAGTGGCAGGCTGTCTTGAGTCCCCCCTACCCAATAAAGGATGGTGTTTAGGAGCAGCATTTCTAGGCCATGGAACTGCAATGGAAGGTAGTCCAGGTATGTTCTTCTTCCCCCCAAGCCCCAGATGGAATGGAGTACCTCTGACAGTGTCAGATGAGCCTGACAACATCAGGGAAGCCCCGCCAGAAATATATAATATGTATCCACTGTTTTTCCTGTTGGCCTCAGTATCTCTCTTTTTCCTTTCCTTTTCTTTTCTTTTCTTTTCTTTTCTTTTCTTTTCTTTTCTTTTCTTTTCTTTTCTTTTCTTTTCTTTTCTTTTCTTTTCTCTTTTCTTTCTTTTCTTTCTTTTTTCTTTTCTTTTCTTTCTTTTTTTCTTTTCTTTTCTTTCTTTTCTTTTCTTTTCTTTTCTTTTCTTTTCTTTTCTTCTTTTCTTTTCCTTTCCTTTCCTTTTTTCTTTTCTTTTTCCTTTCCTTTCTCTTTTCTTTTTCCTTTTCTTTCTTCTTTCTTTCTTTCTTTCTTTCTTTCTTTCTTTCTTTCTTTCTTTTCTTTCTTTCTTTCTTTTTCTCTTTCTTTTTGCAGAGAGATACTGAAGAGGGCAGATGAATCCTGCAGGGGAGATTCAGCTATAGCAGGCAACCTGGTCCCTGGTACTTGTGTGTCTCCATGGGAGACTCTTCTTCCCCACTCAGAGCCACCAGAAACCATCAATGGGGGATCCCACTATAATTTTCTCCTGCTAAGAGATATCTAGTGATCCTCTTGGGGAAATTCAACTTCCTCAGTAGCACCATTTGTGGCATCAGATAGACCAAATTAACTAAAGTAACACTTCCAAAACTTTGAAACTTAAATAGCCATTAATATCAGAGTCCACAAATATAGGCCTAGTGCTACATGCTACACCTGAACAGGGTGAATGCTTGCTAAATAGAAGAGTCAAATAGGAACTCAAGTCTCTTAACATAATAGACAAAATGTCCAAGATACAATAAAAAACAGATTGACAACTTGAATGAAAAAAGATGATTCAGTGGTATCAACACCAGGATGAATCGGATGTTGGTGAAGTCTGACAAGGATTTTATTTTATTTATTCATTTATTTATTTATTTATTTATTTATTTATTTATTTATTTATTTTTTTTTTTCTGACAAGGATTTTAAAGCAGCCATAATGAAAATGCTTCAAAAGTCAATTACAAATTATTTTAAGACAAATAAAAATTATAAACTCTCAACAAAGACACAAAAGTTATGAAAAAAGAAAAAATGGAGATTATGGAACTAAGTAACAATAATTGAGATAAAAAACTCATTAGATGAAATTTACAATTAGTGAAGTAGAGACAACTAATAGAAGATTATACTTATTCATTTAAAAGATACTTACTGAGAATTCACGCAGCATCAACAAGTCAGATATGTTACCTGTACGGACCTTCAGTGAAATAAAGGAGATAGATATTAAACAGATCACTGCAGAAACAGTTACAGTTGTGCCAAAAGCCATGAAGGAAATGCTATGAATAAGAAGTACAGGCAATTCTTCTTGCAGGCATGGAATTTGCAGCAAACATGAGGATAAGTAGAGGAGAAAGTCTCCTCTTTGAAGGGAATTTGCTGAGTTTCCTGCAGAGTTCCTCCTGGCTTGGCTACCTCATGATTGCCTCAGGAGGCTTGGTTGCCAAGATCTCTGAATAAAGCATATACTTTGAAATCCTTATACTCCCTCTGCAATTTAGGGTTTGTGATGAAGTGAGTCAAGGGTGACTAGCCAGTTTGTGGTATGGATGATGGGGAGAATATGGCCTCATTATTAGAATTGCATATAGAGGAAATAGAATGGGTTTGGAACTGGAAGAAAATGAAGTCACTTTTGAATACACTGAGTTGGAGATGGCTGGTTATCTGCTATATCCTATTGGCAGATGGATTTGTGGTTTGGAGCTCAGCAGTGACCAGAGTTGAGCTAGGATTTGCCAGTCCTTACCATAGATGGAAATTGATGCATGGAAGAAATGAAATCACCATAAGAAAGTAGGTAGGATGGGGGTGGGGGGGAAGGTCTAAAACATAAACTTAGAGATTGGGAGAGAAAGAGAGCCTGCATAGGAGATGAAGACAGAGAAAACAGAAAAGTAATCAAAGCTGGATAGTATTAAAGAAGTAAGGAATAGTTAATGTCTAATGCTACATAAATGTCAAGTAGCTAGGAGGGCAAGAACAGTTTGCAACAAGAATGTAATCAGTGTTTTTTGGCAGGAGCAGCTTCAATAATTTTTAAATGGAGAATATGGAGACAACTCATGTAGACTCTATTTCTGGAAATTTGACAGAGAGAGAGAGAGAAAGGTTTTTGGTTTTGGTAGGAGAGTGGCAATTTGAATGTTTGTAGGCTTAGTAGAAAGGGCAAACAGAAAGGAAGAAATGGGGCCATAGGTAAGGGAAGGAGGGAGTAACAGGGGAGGCAAGATGCCAGAAGTGCTGGTAGCATCAGGAAGGATGAAGCAGAAGAAGGGGCACTGGCCTTCATGGAGAATGCAGAAGGAAGGCTCATTTATAAAGGGGATAGGAATTGAGGTATTATTACCTGGTCCACTTGGATTTCCTTGTCATGAAGAAAAATCTCTGCTAAAACTAAAGGGACAAATCACAGGTGGTGAAAATTTGAAAAAAAACTATTGGTGGGAATATTAAGAGGAACAAAGGAAGAAAAAACTGCAGGGTTTCTGGGAAGCATTGATATATTAGTTGAGGTTAGAGGCATCTGCATGATAGATTCATTTGACTATTTCTTCAGCAGGTAATTTTTTATCATGAAGGTCCACTTGTATCTGTTAAATCACCTGATCAATTTTGGGATGGAAATTTAAGGAAGTGTAGGCACTTATTAAAGCTTTCACCAATGAGATTAAGTGTTTGTAGCATTGTTACTGTCAGTGTTTACCTCTTGGAAAACCATATCAATTTAGTAAATTAGGTGTTTATTCATTGCCTATGATGTACATGGCACTTTGTCAATCCCATTGGGAAAGTCTAGGAAAGTTGTAGTTCCTGCCTGTCACAAACTGTCCATTTGTTTGGAAGGAGTTGATAAATAGTACAGCTATTAGGAAAGATAAGCAAAAACAAAAAGACAACTGTTTTTTGAGTTAAGGTCTACTATGTATCAGACATTGGACTGGGTGTTTTATAAATGTTATACAGAAGCAGTATCGGGTGATGATGGAGTGTGAGCTCTGGAACCAGAGTCTAAGTACTTAACACATAATGGTGATTGTTATCATCTAATTGATTTTCTCAACAAACACATGGAGCAGGCATTCTTATCCCCACTGAATAGACTAGAAAAGCGAAGTCAGAGAGGTTGGATGTCTTGCATAAGATCACACAATTGAGGTAGATTAAGATTCTGATTTCTGATTGTGCAGCCTGCAGTTTTTTCACTTGACTCTGCTGCCTCTCACTAATGTATAATGTTGTACAAATTACATTCACCTTAGTACTTATGCTTGCAAAGTAGGGGGTATGCGCTCGGCATGTGGTGACATTAATCACAGAAAGTATACCGATGGAAATGAGTCTTACAGAGGGATTTGAGTGAAGTTGTGGGCATTAATTAGAGAAACAGAGTTAGAAAGGTATTCTAGAAAGAGGAAATAACATAAGTCAAGCAACAGCCATGGGAAAGACTTTTGTTTTGTTTTGTTTTTTAAGTCTGGGAAATGATAGGAGGTAATCTTAACTAGAGCTAGTCTCTGTGCATTGGGAGATGAAAGGTGGAGTAAGCATGGCCTTCATAATGATAATTTGATTTGATTTGTAGCTTTTGTTGCTTACCTGACTTTTTGGTATTATTGCATTTTAAGGAAAATTGGAACTTTTTTTTTCCTTTTCAATTTAGATCAATTTGGTGGGCCTATCCTGTGACATGGCCTTTCTTCTTCTGTGAATCACTACCCACACAGAATAGTCATGCATAGCAAAATCTGTAAGCTAATAATACTTTCTTATCAATTGTCTCATAAATACTAGCTATATTTCATTTGAATGGTTTTGGTTCTAGAATTTCCTGACTGGTTTCTCCACTTCCATCTCTGCATGCTCCCCTGCCCCCCATTCCCATGATGATCTTTGGAAAAATCTAAGTCCAGTCAAGCCAATCCTCTGCTTAGAATTTCCAATGACTTTTTTATTCAGTCAATATAAAATCCAGTGTTCTTACTATTATTGCCTATAAATCCCTACAAATCTTATCTCTTGCTGACCTCCCAGACCCATGTGCTGCTGTCCCTCTCAATCCACGGTGTCTGGTTGCTTATTTCCTTCATATTTTTGTTCAAATGCTATCTAATCATCTAATCATTAAGGTTTCGCCTTATCACCTTATCTAAAATAGCCGAGCTCTTTTCATCTCTCCCCAAATCTGTTCCAGCCCTCTATTCTTACTTACACTAATTTTGTTCATATCACTCATCACCATCTGATATATTACATATTTATTTGTTTATTGTCTGTCTTCTCTCACTGGATATAAGCCCACTGAGAGTGGGAACTTTGTTTTGTTCACTGTTCTAACACCAAAAGCATTGGCACATGGTAGGTTCCCAACAAATATTTACCAAAGGAATGGATGAGGGAAACTTTTTAAAAATGCTAATTAACATTTTAAATTATCATTGGGGAGAATAGTAACTCTAATATGGAAGTTATGCTGTACTAAAATAGTTTACAAAATATAGTAATTGAACAAAACCTTGTCATGCAGTGCCAAAACACATGCCAGTAGTGATTTTCTCCTTAGTCACATTCAATATAGTGATATTCACTATATTGATAGCATTTCCTAAAGAAGATATGAATACCTTCTTTAAAAACTGGAAGCCATTAATGTATAGTGGATGGGATGAAAAACACTAGTGATAGGAAAAAATCAACAACAACAACTTCTGCCTTTTCCTTTTGGTGAAGTGGTGAGATTCAAAAAGAAAATCTGGGATGGGTTATGAATGACAAATCTTACTAATAAAATGAGTTGCATTGCAAACCTCTGCTTGAAGGAGTCTAAGAGTCTAGAGTAGTTTGTCTTTATCTGAAATACAGTAGGAGACAGAGAAAGTTATTAATACCTTCTCAACTATCAACACAATTTATGAGCATGGGTGGGTTCACACATAGCCAATCAAGGCCTGTCATTCCCCCTTAGAGATGAGGCAGACTGTTTCTCCTTTTTTAGGAAGGAGCTAGGAATTGCTACTTTGTTATTGTAGTGATCATTGGAGGGAGGAGAGGATGACATAGGACCATTTGAGGTTAGCACAAGTTAGCATTCAAGTCTGTGTCCATCCTGGTGTCTTTGATCTAAGCAGTTCAACCTGTTTAGCCATCTGCTGAGGTCAAGTGAAAAACAGCAAATGAGAGTTTTGAAGTGTTCAACTTCAAATTTGTATCATTTGAAAACTTCCTTGACTTCTTCATGTTCTATTTCCCTAACTTATTGATACTTGTAGCTTAGTCAAGGCTGAGAAAAGTACAGTAGTGTGCTGCTTGTGAATTACCAAAGACAATCAGACCAGCTAGCCTCAGAGAGGTTTGTGTTGAAGACATTGGTAAATTGGTAAATAGTATAGGTATTGTGAGTTATCACTGGCTTCTAAGTATGTCCCCAAATGACTTGTTTGGGCATTGTATTCCTTTATAGTGATTTCATTAGAAGTGGAGCCTTCAAACAAGAAGCTAACACATTACAGTAGAAATGATAGCAGTACATGCTTGACACGTTTTAACAAAAACATTGTTAGAAGTTTTTTCCCTGACACCCAGTTTCTCATAAAATCATGTGAAGACAGCAAGCTGTCTCCAGAGGCTACAGTCAAAATGGTGATATCCCTTTTTATATTTATGTTCTCAGAGAAATCTCCCTGATAGTGGAATATATACCCAATTCCAGCAAACCTCCAGTTTGAGAACAGGAGAGGAACTCTTGGCCCCGGATTATTAGTCAACATACAGAACTCATTATATCAAATGGGGTATAACCTTCAATGGCTGCCACTTTTTTTTTTTATCCAGTAATATCAACATAACCCCTTCATCATGCAAACAAATAACAAGTCTGTTATCCACAATATTCTTATGTGTATGCTAATGACAGCAATCTCCGAGACTAGACATTGTTCTGGGGCTACCACACTTCAGACTGTCATGTGACATACTGCAAATAATGGGCTTTAAATTAAAAGTTGTCAGCTGCCTCAGTGACTACAATAGAAATATTGAGGGCTGGCCTGTCCCTCTCCTCTATAAGGTATCCAAACTCACCACTACACCTGATGCTTGGAGGGGAGCCCTTCCTGTTTTCCTCCATTCCCTCATCCTATGCCATCCTTTTTCCTCCATGGAGCTCAAAAAGACTTCCTTTCCAATAAGGAGAAGGGTTCAGATTCGGATTACTGTTATCTCGGTTAGTCATTCACTCTCAAGCATCTACATTTTCTGGGGCTCCCTTGGTTTATGGCACAGCTTCTGCATCTGTTGTGTCAGTGGTCATTACACTCCAGCTCGAGGACTTGCTACCACTCTCAGAGATGTCTGCTTCCTCTTGGGTGACTCAGTTCAACTTTTCTGCCTTTAAAAGCAGTCTGGGCTTATCAGTGTGGGCTTGCCATCTTGTTTTAATTTGCAGTCACCTGCAAGTTGTCATGTGCTTATTTTCCATCTGCATATCTTCTTGAGTGAGATATCTTTTCAGACCAACTGGCAATTGTGGGTTTTTAATGCTTCAGTTTTTCTTTTTTTTAAGATTTTATTTATTTATTCGTGAGAGACACAGAGAGAGAGAGAGGCAGAGACACAGGCAGAGGGAGAAGCAGACTCCATGCAGGGAGCCCGAGGCGGGACTCGATCCCGGGACTCCAGGATCATGCCCTGGACCAAAGGCAGGCACTAAACTGCTGAGCCACCCAGGGATCCCCTAATGCTTCAGTTTTAAGTGCTTTTTGTATATTTTGGATAGCAGTGCTTTATCAGATATGTATTTTGAAAAATTTTCTCCAAGGCTGTGACTATCTTTTGAAACTTTTCTTGATGTATTTTGGAGAGCAAAAGTTTTTAATTTTAATGAAGTCTAACATCATTTTTTTATAATAAATTTATTTTTTATTGGTGTTCAATTTACCAACATACAGAATAACACCCAGTGCTCATGCTGCCAAGTGCCCCCCTCAGTGCCCGCCGATGAGCACCTACAGAATGGGAGAAGATATTTGCAAATGACATATCAGATAAAGGGCTAGTTTCCAAGATCTATAAAGAACTTATTAAACTCAACGCCAAAGAAACAAACAATCCAATCGTGAAATGGGCAAAAGACATGAAGAGAAAACTCACAGAGGAAGACATAGACATGGCCAACATGCACATGAGAAAATGCTCTGCATCACTTGCCATGTCCACCCAGTGCTCTAAATTTATACCTCTCTATACAAATATACAACAAAATAAGCCAAAAACTAGGGCATAAAGATGCTAAAACAAATATCTATAAAAACACCACAAAAAATGCTCTTGAAAAAGTAGTCTATAGTGTTTCGCTCCAGTGAAGTACATCTTTTTAACCATATAATTGTACATAAAAGGTATATTCTTGCTGGCAAGCTTTCAATCTCCTTGCATCTCTCATCTGTTGTCTGAATAATTTCCTGTTATTTAGGAGTCTTTATGTTCTGTCTCCCTTTCTGATATTTCCCACACACTTCTCCCTTCCCTTATATTCCCTTTCACTATTATTTATATTCCTCAAATGAATGAGAACATATAATGTTTGTCCTTCTCCGACTGACTTACTTCACTCAGCATAATACCCTCCAGTTCCATCCACGTTGAAGCAATGGTGGGTATTTGTCATTTCTAATGGCTGAGTAATATTCCATTGTATACATAAACCACATCTTCTTTATCCATTCATCTTTCGTTGGACCCCGAGGCTCCTTCCACAGTTTGGCTATTGTGGCCATTGCTGCTATAAACATCGGGGTGCAGGTGTCCCGGCGTTTCATTGCATCTGTATCTTTGGGGTAAATCCCCAACAGTGCAATTGCTGGGTCGTAGGGCGGGTCTATTTTTAATTCTTTGAGGAACCTCCACAGAGGAACCTTTCCAGAGTGGCTGCACCAGTTCACATTCCCACCAACAGTGTAAGAGGGTTCCCTTTTCTCTGCATCCTCTCCAACATTTGTGGTTTCCTGCCTTGTTAATTTTCCCCATTTTCCCCATTCTCACTGGTGTGAGGTGGTATCTCATTGTGGTTTTGATTTGTATTTCCCTGATGGCAAGTGATGCAGAGCATTTTCTCATGTGCATGTTGGCCATGTCTATGTCTTCCTCTGTGAGATTTCTCTTCATGTCTTTTGCCCGTTTCATGATTGGATTGTTTGTTTCTTTGGTGTTGAGTTTAATAAGTTCTTTATAGATCTTGGAAACTAGCCCTTTTTCTGATACGTCATTTGCAAATATCTTCTCCCATTCTGTAGGTTGTCTTTTAGTTTTGTTGACTGTATCCTTTGCTGTGCAAAAGCTTCTTATTTGATGAAGCCCCAATAGTTCATTTTTGCTTTTGTTTCTTTTGCCTTCGTGGATGTATCTTGCAAGAAGTTACTGTGGCCGAGTTCAAAAAGGGTGTTGCCTGTGTTCTCCTCTAGGATTTTGATGGAATCTTGTCTCACATTTAGATCTTTCATCCATTTTGAGTTTATCTTTGTGTATGGTGCAAGAGAGTGGTCTAGTTTCATTCTTCTGCATGTGGATGTCCAATTTTCCCAGCACCATTTATTGAAGAGACGGTCTTTCTTCCAATGGATAGTGTTTCCTCCTTTATCGAATATTAGTTGCCCATAAAGTTCAGGGTCCACTTCTGGGTTCTCTATTCTGTTCCATTGATCTATGTGTCTGTTTTTGTGCCAGTACCACACTGTCTTGATGACCACAGCTTTGTAGCACAACCTGAAATCTGGCATTGTGATGCCCCCAGATATGGTTTTCTTTTTTAACATCATTTTTTTTTTATTTCAAGGATGATGCTTTCGATATTATATCTATAATCTCATTGTTAAACCCAAGGTCATATAGATTTTCTTCTATGCTCCTTCTAGGTATTTTGTAATATTATATTTTACATATAGTTCTATGATCCATTTTGAATTAATTTTTTCTGAAAGGTATAAGATCTATGTCTGGGTTCATTTATTGCATAAAGACCTGCAATTGTTCCAGTATCATTTATTGAAAAGACTATTCTTTCTCCATTTTATTGCCTTTGGTCCTTTGTTAAACATCAGTTGACAATATTTGTATGGGTCTATTTCTGGGCTTTCTATTCTGTTCCATTGATCTGTTTGTATTCTTTTGCCAATGCTACACTGTTTTGATAGAGTAAGACTTGCAGTCATATTGTATCTATCTTCCAATTTTATTCTTCTTTAGTATTGTGCTAGTCATTCTGGGTTTTGTGACTTTCCATATAAAGCTTAGAATCTGATTACTGAAAGCCACAAAATAAATTGTGGGGATTTTGTGTTGAATATATAAATAAAGTTGGGAACATCTTATTGAGCTTTCCTATATGTGAACACGGAATATCTTTCCATTTATGTAGGTCTTTAATTCCTTCACCAGAGTTTTGTCATTTTCCTTGTGTAGGTCTTGTAATATTTTGTTAGATTTATACGTTGTCTCCTTGGTACTAATGTAAATGGCATTATATTTTAATTTTCAAATTCCAATTGTTGCTGGTATATAGGAATCAGTTTACTTTTGTTCTTAACTTTGTATCCTTGCTAAAATCCCTCATTTGTTCCAGGCAACTTTTTCTTTTTTCGGTTCTTTGTCTATTCATCGTAGAGGCAATCATATCATCTGTGAACTAAAACAATTTCATTTCTTACTTCCCGATATGAATCCTCTTCTTACTTCACTACATAACACTTTCAGTAAGGTGTCTCTTATTTCCTATCTTAAAAGGGAAAGCAGTCAGTTTTTCACCATAAAATATAATGTTAGCTGTGAGTTTTTTGTGAGTGTTCTTATCAAGTTGAGGAGGGTTCCCTCTATTCCTAGTTTGTTGAGTTTTATCATAAATAGGTGTTGGATTTTATCAAATGCTTTCTCTTCTTTGGCATATTAATGTGGTAGATTACATTAGTTGATTTTCAAATGTTGAATCAGGCTTGTACACATGTAATAAATCCCATTTGGTCGTGTTGCATGATTCTTTTTATACAATGTTGGGTTCAGTTTGTCGATATTTTGTTGAGGATTTTTGCCAATGTGCAAGTATCTCCGATTCTCTCTCCTAAGTGAATGATGTCTTGCCTGAATATATGATTCTTGGGTGATAGTCCTTGCCCCTTTGAACAGTAGTGGTAAGAGATGGTAGGTTTGTTAGGCCCTTTTGACACCATGTATACCCAGATCTCCTTAGCTTCAAAGGCTACAGTTCTTTAAAGGCTCTTTTTACCTCCTAGACTTCTCTGAGGTTGGATTGGTAGGAAATTGCTGTCTTTTTGGGGGTAGATTTCCCTAGCCAATCTTTCTACACTAGCATACAGCTTTGATATTTGCCCTAGGATCCTCTACTTTTGATCTGCTTTGGCTGCAGTCACAGTGCATGAGAAAGTTGGTTATGGGCTTCTCTCTCTCTCTCACTCTCTTCCTCTTCTCCCACTTCCCCACCTTCCACCACTCTGTCTTAGGAGAACCTAAATCCTTATTCATAGTCTCCAGTCTCTTCAACCTGCTAAATCTAACAGCTAAGAAAATGAAAAACTAAGAAAAATCTATTGGTAATTAATTTCTAATGAGAGAGGAAAAGAGCAAAGACTTAAGAGTTAGGGCAATAACTTCCCAGAACTCCTGTGCATGTTGAAATCTGTTTGCCTTTTCCTTTCCCATTTCCCTCTCTGCATATAATAAATCTCATTTTATACCTTTTAAATCAAATGGTAAAATGCATCAGACATGCCATCATTTTTGGTGTCAGCTATACACAAACTCTGCACTTAGAGAAGTATTTTACATACAGTAAGAGACTCAATTTAAAAGCCTAAATTTTACTGATATAGATACAACAGGCAGGACTGAGGCAGCTGCATAGAGCTGACCCAGCAGGAGAGGGTTTGACAGAAGTGCCCAGAGCAAGCTGTCATTGGAGTTGATAGAATGGAAGAGGAGGAAAAATGGCAGATTCAAGTGGTAACAGACACAAGTAGTTCAGATATACAGGTGAAACCACTTCAAATATCTCTGAAATAATTCAGGATTTTTACAGGGAACTGGAGATCTTATAGGAGTAACAAGGGAATAGCAAAGTCAATGAAATCCAGTTGTTATCTAATATGACCTACTTTTATATATCCTTTTAAACCTGGTTTAGGTAACCCAGGTTACACAGCATTAGAATGTAGAGAGTAATTATGTAACACTTTTATTTAACTAGCAAGTATATTTTCTGTGTCTTTAGACACAGGTCTTTGGCCTTTGCTCCAATATCATTTCTTTGTAGGATTTAGTAAGATGATTAATTACCATATTTTTTTTTAAATTTTTATTTATTTATGATAATCAGAGAGAGAGAGAGAGAGAGGCAGAGAGAGGCAGAGACACAGGCAGAGGGAGAAGCAGGCTCCATGCACCGGGAGCCTGACGTGGGACTCGATTCCGGGTCTCCAGGATCGCGCCCTGGGCCAAAGGCAGGCGCCAAACCGCTGCGCCACCCAGGGATCCCCTAATTACCATATTTTAATGAACGTCTTATTATATTCTTGAGAAGATCACTTTATGAAGTATGTATAGTCACTTTACCAAGGGAAAAAATCTTTAGTTACTCCTGGTCAACAACTATCCATGTTCATTTAGAAGGAGGCAAAAGCATTTTCTCTGTTACCGCTATCTTTCTGACATATCCAGCAGACCTTGACAGGTATAGCACATAAAGCTTATTTCTGTAGTGATAGGAGTGGTGCTTCACTTCTGCCTAAGAAACCTTTATAGGCAAGGCTTCAGTTCCACAAAAATGAGCTGAGACAATCTTACAGCTTCTTCAAAACATAACTTGCTATTCTTGCTTCATTTCACTGGGTTTCTGAAAGTTCCACAGAACTACTTGTTGCTTCTAGTCATCTCCTCAGTTCATCCATCAATTTGGGGTACAATTTTTTTTCTGGAACATCAGATTGCTTAGGGACCAATGTAAAAGGATTTGGAGTTAGGGTCTTTCATGCAGGGGAAGGGATTCTTTGTATTCTTCTTATAAGTAACTCTCAATTTATATTCATTTAGAGTGTTTTAGTTCCTTATCGACAAAGAATGGATTTTTTCACAGTTGATAAGAAAAGTAAAGAGGAGTGTGAATTTTTGCTGAGCTTAAAGCTAACCTGCTTGAGTGACTGTGAGAATCTTAGAAATGCACATTGTATATTTAGGAATGTAACATAATCTTCAGGCAAATGGGGTATTGTTTGAGTCCTGGACAGAAGGGATTTGCTTCATTTGCTATGGTAGATCGTATTATATCTGCCAGATAGTAGAGTTATGAAAAATATAGTTTCTCTTCCTCTTTCTTTCCTGGCCAAGAGAAAAAATTAAAGTAACAATAAGATAATAAATTTTAAATGATATCCTTTTCTTCTGTTACATAGAATTAGAATAGAAAGAGCTAGCTTCATTTGGCATTCTACAATTGAGTTGGAAAATCATTATAACTTTACCCAGATTGATGCAAAGCAGTGGTTCTCAATTTGTTCTAATCAGCATCACCTGGGAAATTGTTAGAAATGCAAATTCTCAGGATCCACCCCAGACCTACTAAATCAGAAATTCTGGGGGTAGATGCCCACCCATCTATGTTTCAATAAGTCCTTAAGGTGATTAACTTGTAGGCTAAAGTTTGAGAATCACTGGTGTAGGACATACATCTTCTTTAGTGCCCCTGAAACTGATTTATTGCTAAGAACACCAAAGAAAGCGTTATCATTCTATTTCACACATGACATGGTAATAAAATGGGCATAGTAAGAAGAAGTTTTAGAGATTATCTTGTATTTAATTGATTTCTGTTTTAGAAGTTGACCTTTAATGCTAAAAAGGTCTCGTTTCATGGAAGGATAGATCAGAGTGAAATCTATTATATTGAAAGAGAAGAATGTATTCTTTTTCGTTAATAGAGAATATTTGTTATATCCAGTTGAGTTGGATATAATGTTTTGAACAACAGTAGAGATTAAGGGTAAACATTGGAAATACTTTACTCCAATATCACTTTTTTAATGAAGCCTAATCCAACCACATTAAGTAAAATAACAATGCTCTCTGTTCAGTTCTACTCATTCTTTCTCCCTCTTCTCATTCTCTCCTTTCTTTTCTCTTCCAGGGCATTTACTACTACTATCATATAAGTTTCTCGTTGATTAATTTTAAAGCGTATTGTCTGTCTCCCCTGAAAAAAATGTAAGATTCTCCAAGGATGGCATATTGTATTCTCTTGATCGATGCATTACCCGAAGAACCTAAAGCAGTGCTTGACATATAGTAAGTAATCAGTATTTGTTGCATGAATAAAATACATAGGGTTTATATTCTTGCTACTATAAGAATGAAGAAAGCAAAGGGTATTGTGAGAGTTTAACCAAATGGGAGAGATAATCTACCTAAGACTAATCTGGGCAAGCACTTATGCTATTTATCTCAGTTGTGGGATCTCTTTATCACATTAATGATATTATAAGAAGCCACTTTACAACAAATAATGTAAATTTTAACTAGGGGTAGAGTAACAAAAGTGTTCCAGCTGGTTCCTAGATTGGAGGATGGTTAAAGGGGGATGTTTGGGTGGATATTTTACTGTGGGCAAAGAACAAAGGCTATAAATAAATAATAAAAAAAAAAGATTGGTGTATAAATAGAATATCTCATAAATAAAAGATATTGCATTGAATTGTGAGTTCATGAATTTTTGAGTACTGAAGATCTAGAAGTTTTACTAAGAAATCAAGACTGGCAGGTAGTAGCTTTTGTGAACCAGCTTGTGTTGTTATTATGACAAGTGGTCTTACTTGTTTTCCCTTCCCCCTGCTGCTACTCAGCAGCTCATCCAAAGGGATTAGAACAGATAGAAGGGGGAGTTAACCAGAGAGTGTGTTGGATTAGTATTCTAATATTACTGCCTTTAACTGATGGAAATAGTTTTTAAAATAATTTATTCCACTTCATAATGTTCTTGTCCTAAGTGGTAAGTGCAAGAATATTCCAGAGGGTTGTTAAAAATGTTATTGATGATGGCTGTGTAGTTCCAGGTACTGGGCAGTGTAGGTGGCAGTGGACAAGATTAAATTATGTTTATTAAATATAAGCTGAGGGTAAAGAGCAGAACTCAACTTGGAGTACAAGCATTTGCTGATGCATTGCTCATTATCCCCAATGATAATTGCTCAGAACTCTGGTTTTGACCTTCAGGAGATGTTAGTTAGAAGTTCAAGCAGAAGATTCAACATCAGATCAACTTGTGGATGTGGACTTGAACACAAGTGAGCCCATGGTAGCAGCAGAAGTAGCATATGGGATAACTATTGACAGCTAAAGAGACAGCTTCTTCACTCCTGCACTATGATTGCCACCAACATTCTCCTGGTTGATGAGATCATGCAAGATGGAATATCTTTTCAAAAAGATTGAACTGAAGCTTCTCTTGTGTCATCTCAATCATGAAGATTCTACAGAGTGATCCTAAGAATATAGCTATGGAATTTTTGTCTAAGCTTCAAATGATTTTCAAACGAATTTTCTTTTTCCATGTGAAAAAAACAGAGTACACGGATACTCAAATTCTGAAGTTCTGCAATTATAATTACAATATTTTTTAAAAATCAGGCTGTACTGTTTACATAGGAAGCAGGCCATTTTTACCCAATGAACAAGATGTTTTGTTCTAGCTTCAGTGATATAAAAGTACCAAGTTAGATAAGTATATATTATCTACCTTAGTAAATATTCCCTGGGAAAAACAAAAACAAAAACAAAAAGAATATCCAGGGAGCTGAAGTCAGTAGAGAAATTAAGTCATTAGGTGACTGTAAGATAGAACTAGGTTACCAAATTGGAAAATTAGGTCATTTCTTTCTTTTTCTTATATTCCTATTACCTCTATGTATACCTCAGAGTTCTACTTCTGTCCCATTAATAACTCTTGTAAGGGATACATTTTTCCAAGTTATCATTTTCAAATATCTTCTTTTACTAAAGAGAATGCTAACTGTTGAAAGGATATATTTAAAGTCATAGTCCTCTCATTCGTAGCCTGAGAATAGCTTCAGGTCAGGTGAATTTGCTTCAGTAACTAAAGAAAACACTGTTAAAATTTATCACAGCAGATTCTGAAAAATTAAATGAACAGCGAGACACCATTTTTTGAAACTGGTTTATGTCTTATCCCTGGGCTTTTCCTGATCATAGCCCAGGAACAATGAAGAAACAAACATTTCTCTACAAGGTGGCTATTCATTTAAGCTGTCATCTTCACCCACTTTGGTAAATAAGAATGCAAATGAAAAGAGCCATGTTGGCTTCTGTTCTTTGAGACACTCTAGAGAGAACATGGCATCTGGCAGATGGGAAATAAAAATAGTGGGTTTATGTTTTACTAATTATAGATTTCTAAAACAATAGATATGTCAAGAAAACACATGTTGAAAAAAAAAAAGAAAAAAAGCACAGCTATCTACAAGTTACTTTAGAGAAACATTCTCACGTTTTAGGTGCTAAACTTGGATGCTTGCTAAAGAAATTTATTTTTAGCAGGAGAAAAGAAAACTGCATCCACAAGTATGCCTGTGTGTTTGCTCATGTGTGAATGAACTTAGGAAGTGAAAGAGAGGCAGAGAGGCAGAGAAGGAAAGATCAAGAGAGTGAGTGAGGGAGAGCAATTGGTTGATTTCCTTTCCAGAAGATTTGGTTTAAATATGTTTCCCTGAAAGTGGAAACCTATCTGGGGCAGCAAAGATCTAAAACTCAGCAGATCTATCGTGATCTATCTTTCATAGAAGGGATGCTCTACTTTCCTTTGATGAAAAAGTAGAGGTAAGAGGCTTGTGCCTGGACTCAACTATTTGCTTTGGATAATTCTGTGCCCCTAGAACTCAGAAAATGCCTGGATGCAAAATAGAGAGATGGAATAGATGTCTAGAATTTTACAGGCCTTTTGTGAAATGTAAGGGGCTTTCTAACTCTCCCAGATTGCATTGAATTGATCCATATCAGTGAGTTAGCTAGGTCTCCAAGAAATTAAGGTGTATTTGTGCTTTAGGATATAAACACACTCATTCCATTTCACAGTAGTACATTTTTCTGGTTTAACTTAACTCAGTATTAAGTAATACGAATTAACAGCTTAAAATATATTTTTCAGAAATTTATATTTTAAAATTGTATTACATTAACATTATTTATTCTTTTCATTTTTCTATGAATGTAAATTTAGTACCTGACACACATTTCATTAAAATATAACAACAACCATTCATGGACAGTAGGCACTGTATCTAGTTAATGACTGGAGAATTTAATCTTTTGGTTTAAGAGAAAGGAGGTCATTAACAAAATAGTAAAATTAGTAACAATTAGTCACTTATAGACAAAGGCCTCTAATCACTGTGAGCAGGCTGTGAGCATGATCTGCAAACAGCAAAAGTGAGATTTGTCTCTAGAGAGTTGAAAAACAATTACAAAATTAAGTGAAAATCAGTCTTCTAATTGGTATCACCAAGAACTTGGACAATTTTAAACTTCAGTGATAGAATGTAACTCCCTGCCTGGGCAGACTGCTTCCAGGCTTCTGTTCATAGAATTTCCTGTTTAACCCTTGCAACAACCCAATAAGGCAGGTATTACTAATATCCCCATTTTACAGAGGGAGAATCTGAGGCCTAAAGAGGTTAATTTGCCTAAATAATAAAGTCAGTCAGGGTGTTGCCATGAGGGACCACACTGAAAACTAATATGCCATATTGCTTTCCTAAAACAATTGTGGATGTTTTGACCTCCTCCTTACCCCATTATACATTTTTCTGCTAATCTAGGTGGAGGAAATTTGATCATTCCACAAATTAATTTCTATCAGATAATTCTGTTCTAGAATTTTTCCATCTTCTGTAAAGCCTTATTTGTGAACAAAATTTAAGCTCCAGATTTTACTCTCAGAAAAGTCACTCATACATCTATGACTGATTTTATTAGATCCTTGTCAGATGTGGTTCTTAATCAAAAGCAGACATTATAAAGTAAATACAATATTCTGTAGTTCTCCTGAGTTAGGTTGAGTGGTTAGCGATTGCACTGTCAACTACCAATGAATAAATGGAAATATATGGATACTGCACATAGGAAGTATGACCTTATCAAATTGTCATTTGGAGATATTTAGTGTTCTTAGAGGTATGACTGTTGGAGATTCCTCCAGGAGACGTTTAGCACATCCTTGACTATAAGAATAGTAATAATTATCAATTAGCATTAGTAGATAGCTAAGTAGAGAGTTTTGAGCCTAAACAAGTGTGTGTTTGTGTGGGTGTTTGTGTGGGTGTAGGGATCAGAACTGAGTAAGCATGGAATAATGAGAGGACTTGAGAAATAAGCCCTGTGGGGTATAGTAAACTCTGAGTCAACTTGAGGTCTGGACCAATTACCTGGGAGTCTAGACCCAAAGAGTAGGATGTGAACAGAGGGCCTTAGGCTTTGGAATGAGGGAGGTAGGGTGAACTCCATCCAGAACACCAGGACCTAGCTGAGTTCAGAAGTTCTACCTTGACAAAATGAAAACATGATTCTCTCTAGTGTGGAAGGGGATGGGGACTAGGACCCTGTCATATGCAGAGTCTTTTCTGTCATAGAAATACAGAACAGTTGATGGATCCAAATGCTAATGGAAATTCTTTACTCGTTTGTCCATGAAATTTCTTTTCCATTTCCCATAACTGATACTCTTTACCATGCTCTCGAAAACATCTGGTCTTACTGCCTTTCCCCTCCTACAAATGTAATTCCTAATTTCCAATGATCATAGAAGCCACAGGGAGGAACTCCTTTGACTTTCTACTAAAAGGAAGATTTAGCTAAATCTGCACTCATTTTTTTCCTTCATCCATCCTGTTACAATGAAGTATACTTAGGAATCTCCTAAAATAACCTTTCTGGTTTTGCTCTGGATCTCATCTCCCATACCCTCCTAGGGAGCTTATTGTTCTGGCTCTTTCCTCTCTTTTCCTGTGTCTTCAATTTCTCCCTATTTCCTTCTTCCCAAAAGAATTTAAACAGACTCTGGCCTCTCATAAAAACACAACATAGCTAGTTCTGCTTTCTTTATCACCAAATACTTTTTAACTAGATGTGCCCTGGCTTTTGTGTTCATCCAGGTATTAACATTATTTTAACCAACATCACCAAATATATCTTTGTTGTTAAATCTAATGAATACTTTTCAACTTTTTTCTAAACTGAACCACTGATTTTCACTCTCCTCTTTAAATACTCCTTTGTCTTCTAGATTACTCATTTCCCTGCTTTTTCACAATTCTTTTTTTTTTGTTTTTTCTGATAGCCACTAAAAATCTGCTTTGCAGGGTCCTTTTCTTTTGCCAGGAATTCTAGCCCCTCCTTTCTTTTTTCTTCCTATCTGCTCTCTACCCTTTATCTGTAGAACCCCTACCTTTCCTAAGAAGTTTTGTTTTTATGTTCTTCAAGAAGTTTTTCCCGAATTTTGAAATGTGTTATGTCCAAGTTTATATCCTTCCACAGCACATTTTCCTCAAATAGCGCTTACCACTATAGTGTTGTAATCACCTGTATACTAACCTGTGTTCCTTACTCTCTTCTCAAAATATGGCTCACAAAACCCTCAGCATCAGTATCACTTGGGAGCTCCTTAGAAATACAAACCCTCAGGCACCACCTCAGACCACTAAATCAGAATCTGCATTTTAACAATTTCACTGTGATTCGTATCTGCATTAAAATTGGGAATCTTGGTATGGTCATAATAGGAACTTGATAAATATTTGTTAAATGAAATAGAAAAATCCCCCTCTTTCAAGAAGTCTAGACAGAAGAAAGCATATGGGTTGGATTGCCTTAAGGCTGGAGTGACATACCTAAAAAGACACAGCTTAAAACTATGACCAAACCAAGAGAGAAGTCTCTTTTCACTCAGATGTGGAAGATGACATCCACCCAGCTGCTCTGTGTCTGTTTGATGCAAAGAAAGGTGTGTGTATGTGTGTGTGACAGGGGAGGAGAAAGAATGAGAGGGACAGAGAGAATGAGAAAGAAGAGAGGGTGAGTAGAAAATACATAGAACTAGTGAGCTTTTGAAATCTCAACAGGTTAAACTTCCACTTGATCCCTGAGCACCGTGGAGTAGCTCAGTTTATGAGTGAGTGGGTAACTACTGTCTGAAGTGAAGTTCATGGAAGAAGCAGGATTTGGAAGGTCCTTCTAAGGCAATACCAAGTCTGCTGATTTTATTCTATTTCAAAATCATAAGAACAGAGGCTTTGTATTTGGTAAACATTTACTTGCAACGTGATAATTCAAAGCAGGAGTCAGCACACTATGCCCTGTAGGCCAACATCTTTTTGTGTCCTATTTTTGAATTGCAGAGGAGCTAGGAGTGGTTTTCACTCTTTAAAAAGGCTTTTTAAGAAAACAAAGAATATACAATAGAGACCATAAGTGGCCTGCAAATCCTCAAATATCTACTCTCTGGGCCTTTACAGAAACTGTGTCCTGATCCTAATTCAGAACTTCACACCAAGATCAATAACACTATCAGAAGAACCATTTTAGGGCAAAATAGTAGAACCTAAGAAATATTCAGTAACAGGAAAAGATTTTTAAGTTGCCATATGTCATCCCTGTAGTGTGCATGTATACACATGTATACATACACACACACATATAGTGATCTGTTATCTACAAGACACTCCTGGATATGCTTTTTAGTAAAATAGTTTTCATGGAAGATAGCATTTTCCTAACAATTCTTTGCTTGTGTTTAATGGGTGGTAGAATTTATGTTCTCCAAGTTTTCACTTAAAGTTTTAGAAAGAAACCATTATCATTCTAGAAAAAAAATGACTTTTCAATAAATAAGTGCAGTCATTTCACCATCCTCTCATTTATTTGCATGTGTTAGTTTAAAACAATGGGTTCTGGCTATCACTTCATCTGTAACAAAGTGGTACTTAGGAAGAAACTCAGAGAGAGTAGATTGCTGTTATGATCTGATGTAAATACAGTGACAGTCTGAGTAAAATCCCAGGATTTGACTGAGAGTACATTCAAATTAGGGTGGAAAGACCTCTTTATAAACTCCACCAGGGAATGTAAAAAAATTTGGTTTTAAAATTTCTCAATTGGTAGTGGGACGTGCATGTGTGTCTATGTGTGTATATTTTTGACACATGACCTATTTTTTTATTAATGAAGTAATAACTATTTTGCTTAATAGGTAAAGGACTTTGCATTATTTTTATCTTTCTGTTTAGTTTGGAAATTGTGGTCTTGTATACATACAAAATACAAAATTATCTCTCATCACAAATGTGAGGTAATTTTTTGGAAGCACTTATCTATTGGCATTCATAATTTCTTTGTCCTGCACAAGCTAGATAATCCAAAATAAAGTTTAAAAAAAGGTTTTTTAAGGGGACTTTCTGGAATAAATCCTATGTGTGTGATTATATGCAAATTATGGAGGGAGGGAATACTTATGAGCAGATGAAATTATTCTCTAATTTAAATTTGCCAGATAATCTGTCAGTATTACAACTTCAGTGCTGTGTTCTTATACATGGAAAAATAACTTTATGCAGTACATGTATCTGTAAATTATTTGAAAACAATTTTAATTGCTGAAACTACTGTGATTAGACTTGAATTTAGTTTATCCCCCTTCTGTTTAATACAGCAGCATTTAATGTGACCCAGAGGGTGCTTTATAAAATTTAATGTGTTTAAGGAATCTCTAATGATGTTAATTAAGTTTGATCTTGCCTCTAGGATAGGACGGTCCTGTAAAAAATTATTTTTTAAATTAACCTGTGTGACATTCAATTTTTCTCCATATTAGGTAGCATCCTCAAAGTTAAGGAAAAAAGTAATTACTTTTAACCATATTAATTTTTAGAGGGAAGCCCTGGCTTTACATAAGGTATTAATGGTTTTACGCAATATACCAAATTATCAACTATATTTTTTGATTTTTTGTATGCTATTGGCACTCAAGTTATAATGAATTAATTCAATTATAGAAAATCTATCGTATGACTAAAATATGCACAATGCTCTGAACAACAAGGAGGGTAAAGAAAATGAGTGGGTAATGCCGTCAAGGTAAATTCCATGAGGGTGGGATAATGTCATTTTCATTTTATTGAGTTAGATCATGGCACATAGATTATATATAGAAGATGGTTGTTAAATGTTGTACGTGTTGAATAGAAGAATGAATCCATAATGAATATAATAGAGAAAGATCTAAGGAAAATGTACAACAGGGACATATGACTATAATAATGCCTTAGAAAAATTCAGAGTGATGTGTCAGTTCCCAGGAGAAAGTAATCATATTAGATTAAGATTGGGAGAGGGGAAGAAACCTAGGAAGGCTGCATCTCATAGGGATTCTTGAGATGGCATTGGAGGATAGAATAGAATTTTAACATCAAAAAATGGGTTTAGGAGTACTCCAGACAAAGAGAAATCACATGAAACAAGGGACAGAGATAGTAACACATGGCAGGTGTTAGGTGATAAGTGACTACTCTGGATCATTTATAATGTGAGATTATGGACTGAAAAATATGGGAAGATTGGACTTTAACATGCTCTGTTAGAATTAGAAAAAAGGAATAATTTATATTCTCTAATCTGTGGGATTGCCAAAATGCTCTACAATAAAGTAAAAAAATCTCCTCAAATTGATAGTGAAAACTATAACATTGCTTTAGGTAAATTGTGCCAGATTTTAAGAGGCAGGATTATCAAATCAGTACCTTAAATTAACCCCAGATTTTTTTTAAAGATTTTATTTATTTACTCATGAGAGACACACACACACACACATACACAGAGAGAGAGAGAGAGAGAGGCAGATACACAGGCAGAGGGAGAAGCAGGCTCCATGCAGGGAGCCTGATGCCAGACTCCATCCAGGGACTCAATCCAGGGACTTGATTCAGGGACTTGATCCAGGGACTTGATCCAGGGACTCCAGGATCACACCCTGGGCTAAAGGCAGACACTAAACCTCTGAGCCACCTAGGGATCCCCTAACCCCAGATTTGATTCAGAAATAGAAGACATGACTTTGGTAATCCTTTCAGTAAACACATTGTAAACTCTCTTGTCTTAATTAGATTTTCTTTTTGTGAATAGAATAAGTTTAGATATTTTTACATCCCCTTAAAGTTATTTCACTAATTATCTGTTTTCCAAATCAGCCACCAAGATACTTGGGTAATAAAGTTTTAATGATAAGAAATCATATTTTTGTATACATCTAAATCTTGGTCCCTAATATATATTTCTACTTTTCATATGTCATTTTAAAAAATTATTTCTTGACTGTACTTTTATAGGAAGTATTGAAGAATTTTTCTTGAACACTTGCGTTTCCTATCTATGGCAATACTGTCATATGGCCATTTGAAGTTGTAAAAGACAATTGGATTGAAAGGAAGCAGATGTTCATTGCTCATGATGAACTCATGTGATGCTACTACCAAAGTATACATCTTCCATATCAATAAGATATTTTTTCATTTCTGCCTTTCTCTGTGTGCACTGGAATTTCTTATGTATGTTATTCACTGCAGGAAGTATAATGTTTGGGGGGAATATTGTGATAAGATTTAAGTGTCATACCAAAGGAATAGTTTTGAGAAATTAACTCAGGAGATTTGAACAGCTGCTTATTTCCTTTTTTTATTATTTCTAGGAAGTGAAACTTTTAAACTAGATTTTCTGAGATGGTTTACAGATAGTTCATATACTAGGAAAAAGATAATAAGGTGCAGGAATCCAGGGAGAAGAAAATCTTTGTGTTTAAAGGTATATTTGAGAATATGTTTAAAATAATTTCTAGTGAAATATTGCCTTCACATCTTAATGAACTTAGTTAAGAGAAATTTTAATGTAATAGTAAATTTATACTCATCATTCTTCTCAGAACTTACTGGAATGTGAATCACTTCCTAGAAACCATAGGATATTTATTTGAAGTCAATGTCTGCTTTTTATGATTCTTTTAAAATGAGAGGATATTCAGGGTCTTCTTAGTATCATCTCCTGTGGCCTTGCATGTGGTCTTGCACATCATTACACAAAGCTGAAATAATGTAGTAATCATAGAAATATTTATTTAAAGCCAGGACTAAGAATTTTATTTATGCTTGATTAACCAATCAAAGTTCCTTGCTCTGACCTTATCCTAGTAGAGGTAATAGTTAAGAAATGATAATCTCTTAGATTTACACTAATATTTTTTTATTTACATTAATATTTACAGGTAACATTATATTTTGAAATATATAATGTAATAATAAATAACAATAAAAAGTAAAAGAAAGCATAATTATGTTAATGTTAAAAATCATATTGCAAGTAGCATAATTAATTTGAGTTTCTCAATTAGGAAAAGTGTCATTAAATCTCTTAATCTCAATGTGTCTCTGTTTTTTTCAGCTGTAAATAAGCTTTAGTAATAACTCTGTCTTGTCTGAGCTGACATTGCTAGTGTGAAAATTGGACTCTAACCCAGGACTTCTGAATCCAAAATGATGATCCTATCTTTAGTAAAATGTCAGTTGTCCCAGAAAACAACCATACAAAGCATATTGACTTTAAACCTTCACTTTTGTTCTATTTTCTCATGTATTTGAGCTAATTGTATGATAGAAAATTTTGAAATTTGAAAATTAAAATGTTCAGTCAAGAATTTAGACATTTTTGTCTCTTGATAACCACCAGCTATGCAGAAACCCAGAATCAAGAGATAACCTGAACTAACAATTTAGAGAGCATATGGTACCATATCCTCATTTTAGGGAGGAAAATACTGGATTGATAGTTCTTTTTATAAAGACACAGCAGGGCTCTCCATGAACTCCATAAAAACTAGAAATAATATTATAATAATGGAAGTTTTGGAGGAAATGATTGCGTCTTTTTGAGCTTTTCATTTAAATAGTCCTTTTTAGGGATGCCTGGGTCACTCAGGGGTTGAGTGTCTGCCTTTGGCTCAGGTCATAATCCCAGGGTCCTGGGAGCAAGTCCTGCATCAGGTGCCCTGCATGGAGCCTGCTTCCTTTCTGCCTATATCTCTGCCTTTCTCTCTGTGTCTCTCATGAATAAATAAATAAAATCTTAAAAAAAAAAAAGTCCTTTTTATATTTGGAGAAAGGAAGAATTTTATCATATTCTTAAGTAAATAAAAAGCAATCCAGATATTTTGTGAAAAGGAGGTATATGCAAAAGGCCAAAAGAGCCTTAGGACCAAAGAAAAAGGCAGACAAGTCCAGCTTCATAAGAAATGGTACATTAAGGGGGCTTACAGGCAGAAATTTGTCTTCAGTGGCCTCAAGATGAGTAGATCTCTGCAACTCCATCTCCCATAAAACCTGCTTTTATAGTCCTAAAGGCTTGGGAGTACATGCTGAGGTACTACCAAGAGAAGAATGTTGCCACTACCGATGTCAGACAAATTATTGTTTGTGTTCTCTTCCAGGATTTTTATGGTTTCAGATCTTTAATCCATTTTGAGTTTACTTTTGTGCATGGTGTAAGAAAGTAGTCCAATTTCATTCTTTTGCATGTAATTGTCCTGTTTTCCCAGCACCATTTGTTGAAAAGACTCTTTTTTCTTGTGTGTTTTTCCCTCTGTTAATTAATCTATGACTATAGATTAGTCATGTGATTATATACATGTGAGTTTATTTCTAGAGTCTTTATCTTGTTCCATTGATCTTATGTCCATTTTTGTGCCAGTATCAGTGTTTTGATTATTACAGTTTTGTAGTATATCTTGAAATCTGGAATTGTGATACCTCCAGGTTTTAGTTCTCTCTCAGGATTGCCTCAACTATTCAGGTTCTTTTGTGATTCCATACAAATTTTAGGATTAATTGTTCTAGTTTTGCAAAGAATGTTATTGGTATTCTGATAGGGATTGCACTGAATCCTATATATTGCTTTGGGTAACATGGACATCTGACAATATTAATTCTTTGAATCCATGAGCACAGGATATCTTTCCATTTGTGTCATTTTCAATTTCTTTCATCAATGTTTTGCAGTACAGATCTTTCAACTCTTTGGTTAAGTTTATTTCTGGGTGTTTTATTCTTTTTGGTACAGTTGTGAATGGTGGTGTTTTTTAGATTTTTGTTTTGTGATTTCATTGTTAGTGCATAGTAACAATACTGATTTCTAGATATTAATTTTGTATCCTGCCACTTTACTAAATGCACTTATGTTAGTAGTTTTTTGGTAGAATCTTTAGGATTTTTGATATATAGTATTCTGTTGTCTGCAAATAGTGACAGTTTAACTTCTTCTTTACCAATATGGATGCTTCTTTTTTTTTTTTTTTTTTATCTGTTGTGCCTAGGACTTCTAGTATTATGTTAAATAAAAATAGCAAGTGTGAATGTCCTTGTTTTCTTTCTGACCTTAGAGGGAATGCTCTCAGTTTTTCACCATTGAGAATGATGTTGGCTATGGGTTTTTCATAATAATGCCTTTATTATTGTTGAGAGTTTCTATCATGAATGGACGTTGAATCTTGCCAGATACTTTTCTGCATCTATTGAAATAATCATATGATTTTTATTCATTTTGTTAATGTCATATATGACATTGATTGATTTGCAAATATTGAACCATCCCTGCATCCCAGGAAGAAGTCCTTCCTGATCATGGTGAATGATTTTTTTTTTTTTTTAATGTGTTGCTATATGTGGTTTGCTAACATTTTTAAGGCTTTTTGCATCTATATTCATCAAGGATATTGGCCTGTAGTTTTGTTTTGTTTTTCTTTGTGCTGTCTTTGTCTGGTTTTGGTATCAGGGTAATGCTTGCCTTGTAGAATGTATTTGGAAGCTTTCCTAAGTGGAAGAAAATTTTAAAGTGACTCTTTCATGCTGTCATTTTGTAGCCCCTCTCTTTATTGTTTCCTAGATTTTAAAAGATATACAAAATCAATAATTTTTGGTTTTAATGAATCTATACTTCCCACCAAATATCAGAATTAGAATGTATATTTCACACGTGGTTGGGAACTAGAAGAAAGAGATTTTAAACTAACATGGTAGATTTCTTGCCTTTAATTTAGTCAGTGGTCTCAAAAAGGATTCCCAAGTACCCAAGATGATATACTGCCAGATTCAATAAAATAACAGCAAACATTACTCAGGTTAAATAACCCATTCTTAGAAATAAAAAAAGAAACAACAGGTGACTTGTTTTGCATATAGTGGGAAAGAAGGTTTCATAGCCCTGTAGGAAATGGCCAGTGGAAGGTTTCCCTCCAGCTAGTTATGGATAGCAGACAGTTAAGAAAATTAAGGTGCAATGTTCTTCTTTTGGCAGATTTTGTGAAATACAAAGTACTAGACTCTGGACTTTAAAATACAGATCATAAGTAAGAGATTTATGAAAATATGAATATAAACCATAATTTTATGTGTATTCTCGATCTGTCTACTCACATATTTATCTAGAAAATGTGAATATTAAGCAAAAAATAGGAAAGAAAATAACCTCTTTAGATTTCAACTTCAATCTAGGATTCTGTTTCTACTTATTTATATGAGATAACAGATTTGCAATCAAATTAAATTAAATTATTAAATTATAGGCTTGCAATCAATGAAGTAAAGAGCTGGCCTTAAGTAACATGGGAAGATTGGATTATTTCCTTTAAGTTTGTATTCTTAGATGCTCTTACCTCAGAGATAATAGATATAAGCAGGAAAACTTAGAAGAAAAACTCTTCCTTCCTCTTTTCTCACTAGCCATTGCAGTAATGAAAGGATTAGGTTTAGGAGATATGGGAAGAGAAAAGGCAAGAAAGTACTCATAGGTCTTATTAACTTAGTTGTACTAAAAATACAGGCTATGAATGAAAGTTCAAAATATTTTTATTTTTTAAAATACTATTTACATTTCAATAAAGGCTATTTCTGGGATGCTGAATCTAGAAATCAGACTAAGATGAACATAAACCAAGAGTAGAGAAAAATAATTCTCTAAACAGACTTTTCTGAGGACTAGCATTCTTACCTGAAATCAGCTATGCACTGTGTAATTTTATAGATTTTTATGTAGTTGAAAATGTACCATTTTTCAATTAAATTATCAATTTTTTAAAAAAGTCTTATTTTTTTTATTCATGAGACACACACAGAGAGAGAGAGAGAGAGGCAGAGACACAGGCAGAGGGAGAGGCAGGCTCCATGCAGGGAGCCAGTCTGATGTGGGACTTGATCCCAGGACTCCAGGATCAGGCCCTGAGCTGAAGGCAGGCACTAAACTGCTGAGCCACCCAGGCATCCCAAAATTTTCAATTTTTTAATTCATTCTGAAATTACTGAAAAATTTCAATTTTGTTCTATTTGTTTCATTAAGGTTTGAGAATAATTTTATTTTTTAAAAGAGAGAAATGGTGATTTCAACAAATGACATTGTTAGGAGTAATGGCAAGGACAGAGACTGAAACCATAGTACTAAGTATTTCCTGAAGGCACATGCTGGTTCAGTTATGAGAAGTTGTATATAATTTAAAACAAATTCATATTCATGGCCAAATTAAAGAAGAAAATTCAATTTAACTTTTAAAATTCCTTAAGCAGAAACAGGTACAGCTTTCAGGCCAGCGCTCTAGCTAGTTGTTATTTCACAGCAGGAATTCTTCCTCTCCCTTTCTTCCTTCCTCCTTCTTGTCCCTTTCCTTACACATGTATTGAATACCAACTGTGTGGGTGGCACTGTTTGGTGCAGAGGCTAGGAAAAGATAAATAGCCTCTGTCTTTAAGGGATTTGCAATTAATAGTTAAACAGCCTTGAAATTTTAACTTAGTTTGAAGAAACTAAATGCAAAGAGATTTAAAAGGAGAAAAGTCTTTAGGGACAGCCAATTCACGTGTAGTTATTAAGATTCTCATAAACAAGATCTACAACTGTATTCTTTGTCTAATGTACTGAAGACTGACTTTACAATCTATTAGCTTGTCGAGGAGAGCTATGAAGTTGCGGAATGAAACAAATAGCCTTGTTTTTTTCTGAATTAGAGACAGAGACTGGGATTGGAAGACCACAGAGGATGGATCTTTGAAACTGTCTCTCCAATGTGGCATTAACCATTCTCCTTTTTCTTCTGACCTAAAAATACAGCTAGAGTATAAAAGGGGAAATAATAAAAACATTTTTATAGTTGCCCTGTATCATATAATCCAATAATTTCAGCAAGATATTTGAAGAATTTCTTTGTCTTGTGGATATTTATCTTTTCCAAGTCTAAAGAGTTTAGCAAATGGCAACATAATGAGCAGTGCAAAAACAACTCTTAGGTGACCAGTTTGCAATCAAAGCATGCTCTATGAATCCCTGTTATTATTCCCCCTTGTTTGCTTTATTATTTTCTGTCTTATTTTGTCTAAAGCATTCTCTTACTTGATACTGCATCTTTTCAATAGCTCCTTTCTGTAAAATCAACTGCCAATGCTAATTGCAGAGGCTTAGTACAGATGCACTGAGTGGAGACCTCAGAGATAACATCTTTATCTTAAGTTTTATAGAGCCCAAGACTGCTCTTATCTTTTAATTCTCTCTGTAGCAGCTGCACTTATCTTTCATGAACAGATTTGAAATGTGACGAAAATGCTAACAAATTTGCCAATACATAACCTTTTCTTTCCAGTATCATTAAGGATTAGGGTGAATGACTCATTTTCTAGTATTATCCATATGCAATTGTGGTCATTACTGACCCCTTAATTATTGCTATTAGATTCCATAGAATTTTAAGCACTTTGCAACTTTCCTATTATTTGGAAACGAAATATTTTCAAAGATGCCAATATTACTGCTCTGATATTCAAGCATATTTCTTCAATAGCTAAATTTTGCCTCATTCTACTCATAGAAATAAATAATATTAATGAATAAAATCTCAAATGAGGGATGCCTGGGTGGCTCGGTGGTTTCGTGCCTGCCTTTGGCCCAGGGCGTGATCCTGGAGTCCCGGGATCGAGTCCCACGTCGGGCTTCCTGCATGGAGCCTGCTTCTCCCTCTGCCTGTGTCTCTGCCTCTCTCTCTCTCTCTCTCTCTCATGAATAAATAAATTAAATATTTTTTAAAAATCTCAAATGATCTCCCCACTCCTATTTTCCCCACAAAATACTCACTTTTAATTAATGATAAATAATATAAAGAAATACACATTTTAAAAATTAAATGCCTAGAAGTCAAAATCCACTTTAGAGGCAGACAAATTATTGATACTGCTATTTAGTTCTTACTAACTTTTCTATAATTTCTATTGGTATGCCTGGCTGAAAATCACTACTTTTTATTCACTTGGATACAGGCAATAATAATAATGATAATGGCTAACCTTTATTTTGTACCTATGATGTGGGAGCCATTATACTGCCTGACTTGGAATATTTTATTAATTCACACAGTAATCATAGTATCTTCATTTTATAGCTGTGGTTAAGTATTTTGCCCCAATTTGCATAGGCAGAAACTGACATAACTAGGATTTGAACCTTTGTCTTTGTGAGTGATGCCCAAACCAGCTGCAACCTCCTCCACACACACATTCAATCACTGTAGTATAATTTGTCCTTCATTACCTTGCTCTCCAGGTGCCTCTGAGGATGAATGTAAATTGATTTATTTGAGACTTTTCAGAGCCATATTTTGCATGATAATGATTTTCTTTTTATCCCTCAAATTGCCACTTTATTTTCTACCCATAAGGTCTAATGCATTTTTATGTTTTTTCTTTTTTTTTTCTGAGAACACAGTTGCTTATCTCTGTATTTCCTGTGCATAGCACAGTTTCTGGCAAATGGAAGACTCTAAGTGAATATTTACTTATTTTCTTATAGATTCATATGTAATTTTTATTTAAAATCAAACTGTGCATACAATTTTGCTAATAATTATTATCAAATAAGTTTAGAACATCAATCCGAACATCATCCCAAGTCAATAATATCAGTTCAGATACATCATGTTTAATAGATCCATGGTATTCCTTGATATGCCTGTACCATAGTTAATTCACCCAATCCACCATTTTTGAAATTTTAGGTAGTTTCCAATTTTTAGCATTTGTTATCAGTGTTGAGAGGCATGTCTCTATGCTTAGTTCTTTATATATAGCTATGCCCAATTTTTAAAGAAAAGGCATTTATTAGGTCAATGGGTGTGTACATTTCAAGTTTTGGTCGACACTGATAAAATTTATGTTCCCCGCAGAGCGAGATGAGGTAGAAACAAACAAACATCGCTAGATAAAACATAGATTTTATTTACTGCAACAACAGATTTGCTACTATATTCTGAGCAAGCCACCTAACCTATCTATGAGTTTATTGATAACATCCTGGATGGAGATTTAATGCCTGTTATAATTTACAATTCGTAAGTATTCACAGAACATGTAAGAAAACACTCAAAACTCAAAAATGAGAAAACAAAACATCCATTTAAAAAGTGGGCACAATATTTGAATAGGTCTTCACCAAAGAAGATATAAGGATGGCAAATTGCATTTGAAAAGATGCTCAACATAATTTGTCATTAGGGAAATGAAAATTAAAATCATAGTTAGGTACCATTACACACATATTAGAATGATTAAGATAAAATAAGACAGAATAAAATAACAAAACCCGACAAACCTGGTGAGGATGTGGAACAATTGTAACTCTCATTCATTGCTGATGGGAATGCAAAATGGTACAACTACTTTGAAAAACAATTGAGCAGTTCGTTGTAAAGTTAAATATACCATATGATCCAGCAATTCTACCCCTGGGTGTTTACTCAAAGGAAACAAATGTTTGTGTGTACATAAAAACCTATAGTGAATATTTACAGCAGCTTTATTCATGATTGCTCAAAATTGGAAACAACTGATATCCTTCACCATGTGAATGGATAAACCAACCATGGTATATCCACTCAATAAAATAATACTCTGCCATAAAAAGAAATGAACTGTTGATATAAACCAATAACATGTATCTCTGAGATAGCTGAATAAATATAGACAGAACTGAGAACACAATGTGCTTATATGAAAGAGATATGAATATTTGATTTCTGTGAAGCTATAGTATTTATCCATTTGTATTAAATCTATTTATTATTTTGTTTATTCTTTAGCTCATTCATGATCTCAGTAAATTATTAGTGAGTTCCTAAAAATAGGCCTGATAGCATTCCAGAACTGAAGGATAAAGATGAAAATACCTACCCTTGAAGAAGTTGTAATGTAGCTGGGGAGAGTTATTTTTCACTACTTAAAAACAAAAACATAAGCTATATAGTCAAACAAGCAGTTGTGAAATATATGTTCAAAGTGCCAGTGGGTGCAGAGATGAGGGTGCTACTAACTGCTTGGTAGAGTGTGAAATCATATGTTATATTTGATGCGGGGTGGGCCTATGTTTGTTAAAGATTGATATGCATTTTCTAAAAAGAATTTGGGATGGTGTCACTGCATCTATCTAGAACTGAGTGATATGTCCTCACAATATATTTGAATGAAATAAATTACCAACTCCAAAGGCTATTTGGGAATAAATAAATTTTCTTTCTCTTGGATAGATGGTTTCGATATATACTCCTAAATTGGGATTAGGCATACATCAATATAATATAATATAATATAATATAATATAATATAATATAATATAATAATATAATATAATCTGAATCATGAGTATAATATAATTTATTTGGGATATTATTTATTTTAAGGCACATTTTACTTTATAAAAAATTTTTCAGGTAAAACATGGATGTATTCTCATCAAGAATCTGGCAATATGTTATAATTTTTTAAAATCTCATGTTTTTCAAATTCTATATTTCTCCAGAGAATATGAATCATGAGTAGGACCGTGTTTTTTTTATTTTAATAGCATCACAGAACTTTTCCACAGGCAATTTGACATTTAATTATGTTAGTAATGGAATTTACAGAGGATAAAGATCTATTAAATTATATTGTCATTATTTGAAAAATATTATTTCTGCATTTATCCCTGAGGTCATCCTTCCATTCCCCATTTTCCCCTCTTCCCCTTCCCAGATATTATGTTTTCTCTCTCAGAATTGAAGAATTTCCTAGTATCATTGTATATTTTTTCTTTTTTTTTTTTAATTTTTATTTATTTATGATAGTCATCAGAGAGAGAGAGAGAGAGGCAGAGATACAGGCAGAGGGAGAAGCAGGCTCCATGCACCGGGAGCCCGATGTGGGATTCGATCCCGGGTCTCCAGGATCGCGCCCTGGGCCAAAGGCAGGCGCCGAACCGCTGCGCCACCCAGGGATCCCCATTGTATATTTTTTCTATATGTAGTATTATATCATCTACAAATAGTGAAACTACTTCTTCTTTACCAATCTGGATGATTTTTATTTCTCTTTATTGTCTGATTGCTGTGGCTAGAAATTTCAGTACTAAGTTGAATAAAAGTAGTGTCATTGGACATCCTTGTCATGTTCTTCATCTTAGAGTAAAAGTTCTCAGGTTTTCACCATTGAGAATGCTGTTTGCTGTGGGTTTTTCACTTATGGAACATATTATGTGGAGGTATATTCTCTCTAAACGTACTTTGTTGAGAGTTTTTATCATGAAAGGATGTTGTACTTTGTCAAATGGCTTTTCTGCATCAGTTGAGATAGTCATGTAGTTTAGAACTTTGTCTTATTAATGTGGTGTGTCATGTTGATTGATTTGTGAATATGGAACCACCTTTGCATCCCAGGAATATATCCTATTGATCATGGTGAATATATTTTTAATGTATTTTTTTTGTATTCAGTTTGCTTGTATCTTGCTATTGATTTTCGCATTTATGTTTTTTTCATTCAATCTGCTTTGTTTAATTAAAATTAATATACACAAATATGTCCACCCAGTGCTCTAAATTTATACCTCTCTATACAAATACACAACAAAATAAGGCAAAAACTAGGGCATAAAGATGCTAAAACAAATATCTATAAAAACACCACATAAAAATGCTCTTGAAAAAGTAGTCTATAGTGTTTCGCTCCAGTGAAGTACATCTTTTTAACCATATAATTGTACATAAAAGGTATATTCTTGCTGGCAAGCTAACTTTCAATCTCCTTGCACCTCTCATCTGTTGTCTGAATAATTTCCTGTTTTTTTTTTTAAATAAATTTATTTTTTATTGGTGTTCAATTTACCAACATACAGAATAACACCCAGTGCTTATGCTGCCAAGTGCCCCCCTCAGTGCCCGCCACCCATTCACCCCCACCTCCTGCCCCCCTCCCCTTTCACCACCCCTAGTTCATTTCCCAGAGTTAGGAGTCTTTTTGTTCTGTCTCCCTTTCTGATATTTCCCACACACTTCTTCTCCCTTCCCTTCTATTCCCTTTCACTATTATTTATATTCCCCAAATGAATGAGAACATATAATGTTTGTCCTTCTCCGATTGACTTATTTCACTCAGCATAATACCGTCCAGTTCCATCCACGTCGAAGCAAATCATGGGTATTTGTTGTTTCTAATGCCTGAGTAATATTCCATTGTATACATAGACCACATCTTCTTTATCCATTCATCTTTCGATGGACCCCGAGGCTCCTTCCACAGTTTGGCTATTGTGGCCATTGCTGCTAGAAACATCGGGGTGCAGGTGTCCCGGCGTTTCATTGCATCTGTATCTTTGGGGTAAATCCCCAACAGTGCAATTGCTGGGTCGTAGGGCAGGTCTATTTTTAACTCTTTGAGGAACCTCCACACAGTTTTCCAGAGTGGCTGCACCAGTTCACATTCCCACCAACAGTGTAAGAGGGTTCCCTTTTCTCCACATCCTTTCCAACATTTGTGGTTTCCTGCCTTGTTAATTTTCCCCATTCTCGCTGGTGTGAGGTGGTATCTCATTGTGGTTTTGATTTGTATTTCCCTGATGGCAAGTGATGTGGAGCATTTTCTCATGTGCCTGTTGGCCATGTCTATGTCTTCCTCTGTGAGATTTCTCTTCATGTCTTTTGCCCATTTCATGATTGGATTCTTTGTTTCTTTGGTGTTGAGTTTAATAAGTTCTTTATAGATCTTGGAAACTAGCCCTTTATCTGATACGTCATTTGCAAATATCTTCTCCCATTCTGTAGGTTGTCTTTTAGTTTTGTTGACTGTATCCTTTGCTGTGCAAAAGCTTCTTATCTTGATGAAGTCCCAATAGTTCATTTTTGCTTTTGTTTCTTTTGCCTTCGGGGATGTATCTTGCAAGAAGTTACTGTGTATCAGTTGAGTTTGGATGTAAAGTTCTGTAGATATCTGTGAAATCCATCTGGTCCAGTGTTATCATTTACAGCTCTCCTTTCTTTGGAGATGTTGTGCTTAGAAGACCTATCAAGTATAGAAAGAGCTAGATTGAAGTCACCAAGTATAAGAGTATTATTATCTAAGTATTTCTTCACTTTGGTTATTAATTGATATATTTGGCAGCTCCCACATTCGGGGCATATATATTGAGGATTAAGTCCTCTTGTTGGATAGATCCTTTAAGTATGATATAGTGTCCCTCTTCGTCTCTCACTACAGTCTTCGGGATAAATTTTAGTTTATCTGATATAAGGATGGCTACCCCTGCTTTCTTTTGAGGACCATTTGAATGGTAAATGGTTCTCCAACCTTTTATTTTCAGGCTGTAGGTGTCCTTCTGTCTAAAATGAGTCTCTTGTAGACAGCAAATAGATGGGTCCTGCTTTTTTATCCAGTCTGAAACCCTGCGCCTTTTGATGGGGTCATTAAGCCCGTTCACGTTCAGAGTTACTATTGAAAGTATGAATTTAATGTCATCATGATATCTATTCAGTCCTTGTTTTTGTGGATTGTTCCACTGAACTTCTTCTTAAAGGGGAATTTTAAGAGTCCCCCTTAAAATTTCTTGCAGAGCTGGTTTGGAGGTCACATATTCTTTTAGTTGCTGCCTGTCTTGGAAGCTCTTTATCTCTCCTTCCATTTTGAATGAGAGCCTTGCTGGATAAAGGATTCTTGGTTGCATGTTCTTCTCATTTAGGACCCTGAATATATCCTGCCAGCCCTTTCTGGCCTGCCAGGTCTCTGTGGAGAGGTCTGCTGTTACCCTAATACTCCTCCCCATAAAAGTCAGGGATTTCTTGTCTCTTGCTGCTTTAAGGATCTTCTCTTTATCTTTGGAATTTGCAAGCTTCACTATTAAATGTCGAGGTGTTGAATGGTTTTTATTGATTTTAGGGGGGATCTCTCTATTTCCTGGATCTGAATGCCTGTTTCCCTTCCCAGATTAGGAAAGTTTTCAGCTATGATTTTTCAAATACATATTCTGGCCCTCTGGCCCTTTCCACGCCCTCGGGAACCCCAATTAAACGTAGGTTTTTCTTCTTCAGGCTGTCGTTTATTTCCCTTAATCTATCTTCATGGTCTTTTAATTGTTTGTCTCTTTTTTCCTCAGTTTCCCTCTTTGCTATCAACTTGTCTTCTATGTCACTCACTCGTTCTTCCACCTCGTTAACCCTCATCGTTAGGACTTCTGGTTTGGATTGCATCTCATTCAATTGATTTTTAATTTCTGCCTGATTAGCTCTAAATTCTGCAGTCATGAAGTCTCTTGAGTCCTTTATCCTTTTTTCTAGAGCCACCAGTAGCTGTATAATAGTGCTTCTGAATTGGCTTTCTGACATTGAATTGTAATCCAGATTTTGTAACTCTGTGGGAGAGAGGACTGTTTCTGATTCTTTCTTTTGAGGTGAGGTTTTCCTTATAGTCGTTTTGCTCAGTGCAGAGTTGCCAAAAACAAGTTGTATTGGGAAAAAGAGAAAAAGAGAGGAGAGAAAGAAGGAAAGAAAAGAGAAAAAGAAAAAAGAAAAAAGGAAGAAAAAAGGAAAAAAGAGAAGAAAAAGAAAGAAAAAGAAAGAAAGGTGAAAAAAAAAAGGATGGGGAAGCATCAGAAATCAAAAAGAAAAAAAAAGAAGAAAAAAAAACATGGGGGAGTATCTCCTGATTCTGTATACTTTAAGTCCCTTGACTTCCCCCGGACCTTGTCCGTCTAGCTGGTCTTCTGGGGGAGGGGCCTGTTGTGCTGATTTTCAGGTGTGAGCACTTGGGGGAGCTGCTCAGCCCCCTGCCTGGTGCAGGGCTCAGTGGGGGTTGTTTACCCCGTGAGGCCCCAGGAGCAACAGCCCCAGTGGCGGTGGCAGCTCTGGAGCCCTGGAGTCCGCTCCCGCAGTGACTAGGGAGCTCTCGGTCTGCTCAGATCTGCTCAGCTCGGGGCAGGAGCGTCCTCGCTGTCCTGGGCCCTCCCGGCCTTTCCCTGATCCGGGGGGAGGCCGAATCCTGGGCTGTGTCCCGGCGCCCTGTGCTCCGGGGCCTGCGCTGTTGGATTTGCGCTCCCGCCCTGCAGCCCCCTCCGGGGAGCCGCCCCCGAGCCCCCCCAGCTGCTCCCGCCCCGCAGCCCCCTCCGCGGAGCCGCCCCCGACTCCCCCCCAGCTGCTCCGGGTCCTGCCTGCGCGCTGCAGCCCTTAGGGAGCTCGGCGCACTCTCCCGGGGCGCAAGTGTCTGTTAGTGTCCCCGGGAGCCCGAGGGCATCCCCGCCCCCCTGGTTCCTGCTCCCACTCCCCGCGAGCCCCTTTCCGCCCGGGAAGGTCGGTGCAGCTCCTGCTCCTCCGGGACGGGGCTCTCCTGTCCTGGGGACACTCGCCCCGGCCTCAGCCCGGCTCCTCGCGGGCCCCTCCCCCTTGGAGGCCTTTTGTTTCTTTATTTCTTTTTCCCCGTCTTCCTACCTGGATAGAAGCGCGAACTCTTCTCACTGTAGCGTTCCAGCTGGTCTCTCTTTAAATCTCAGGCCGAATTCGTAGATTTTCGGGATGATTTGAAGGTTATCCAGGTAATTTGGTGGGGACAGGTGACTTGGGGACCCTGCTCTTCTGCCATCTTGCCCCTCCCCCTCTGATTTTCGCATTTATGTTCATCAGAGATATTGGTCTATAATTCTCTTTTTTGATAGTATATCTGGTTTTGGTATGAAGGGAATATTGCCTGATAGAAAGAATTTAGTAGCTTTCCTTCCTCTTTAATTTTTGGAGTAGTTTCAGAAGAATAGGTATTTGCTTTAAATGTTTGGTAGAGGGGATCCCTGGGTGGCGCAGCGGTTTAGCGCCGCCATCGGCCCAGGGTGTGATCCTGGAGTCGTGGGATCAAGTCCCACATGAGGCTCTCTGCTTTTCTCTCTCCTCTCTCTCTCTCATGAATAAATAAATAACATCTTTAAAAAATAAAAAAAACAAATAAATGTTTAGTAGAATTCATCTGTGAGGTCATCTGATTCTGGGCTTTTGTTTGCTGAACGTTTTTATTACTGATTCATTTTCATTACTAGTAGTTAGTCTGTTAAAATTTTCTGTTTCTTCCTGATTCAGTTTTGGATGGTTATGTTTCTAGGAATTTATCCATTTCTTTTAGGTTGTCTAGTTTGTTTACATATAGTTTTTTTCATAATAATCTCTTATAATTCTTTGTATTTCTGTGGTATCAGTTGTTATTTCTCCTCCGTTTCTGATCTTATTGATTCAGGTTCTCTGTCTTTATCTTTTATGAGTCTGGCTAAAGGTTTATCGATTTTGCCAATCTTTTCAAAGAACCAGCTCCTGGTATCATTAATCTGTTTTTTCAAAGTCTCTATTTCATTTATTTGTTTTCTAATCTTTATTATTTTTTTTCCTTCTACTGAATTTTGGGTCGTTATCTGTTCTTCCTTTTCTAGCTCCTTTAAGTGTAAGGTTATGTTATTTATTTGAGATTTTTTTTGCTTCTTGAGGTAAGCCTGAATTACTATAATCTTCACTCTTAGAACAGCTTTGCTGCATCCCAAAGATTTTGAAATATAGTGATTTCATTTTTATTTGTCTCCATGTATTTTTTTGGTTTCCTTTTTGATTTCTTGGTTGACCCATTTATTTTTTAGTAGCATGTTATTTTACTTCTATGTATTTCCATTATTTCCAGACTTTTTTTGGTGATTGAGTTCTAGTTTCATAGTGTCATGGTCAGAAAAAAATGCATGGTATGACTTTAATATTTTTGAATTTATTGAGACTTGATTTATGGCCTAATAAGTGGTCTCTTCTGCAGAATGTTCCATGTGCATTTGAAAAAAATGCATTCCACTGTTTTTGGATAAGATGTTCTGAATATATCTGTTAGGTCCATCTGCTTCAACATATCACTTAAAGCTAATTGTTTCCTTGTTGATTTTTCTGCCTGGATGATGCATCCATTGCTGTAAGCAGGGTGGTAAAGTCCTCTATTAATATTGTGTGACTGTTCATTTTTTCCTATATGTCTGTTAATAGTTGTTTGATCTATTTAGGTTCTCCCGTGTTGGATGCATAAATAATTACAGTTATTATATTCTCTTGTTGGATTGTTACCTTTATTATGATGTAGTATCCTTCTTTGTCTCTTATTACAGTCTTTGTTTTAAAGTCTATTTTGTCTAATTTAGTATTATTTCCCCAACTTTCTTTTTACTTCCATTTACATGGTAATTGTTTTTCCACTTTTTCACTTTCAATCTGCCTGTGTCTTTAGGTCTGAAATGAGTCTCCTATAGACAGCATATAGTTGGGTCTTTCTTTTTTATCCATTCAGTCACTTTATGTCTTTTTATTGGAGCATTTAGTCCTTTTACATTTGATTTAATTATTGATAAGTAGATACTTATTGTCATTGTATTACTTGTTTTATGGTGGTTTTTGTAGTTCTACTCTGTTCTATTCTTTTTCTCTAGCTCTCTTCCCTTGTAGTTTGATAGCTTTCTTTAGTGTTATGTTTGGATTCCTTTCTCTTTTTTGTGTCTGTACCTATTGTAAATTTTTGGATTGTTATTACCATTAGGTTCATATATAGCATCTTATGTGTATATAGAGGGTCTATAAGTATGAACCCATTATAAAAGCACTAAATTTTTACCCCATCACAATGTATATGTTATTCTTTATGCCTTTTTATTTTGTGAATCCCTTGATGATTTTTATAGATAAAATTGATTTTACGGCTTTATGCTTTAACCTTTGTACTGGTTTTATAAGTGATTAATCTATTATATCATATGTTTGCAATTACCTATGATAATTTTTCCTTTCCTAGTTTCCCTACTCCTGAACATGGCCTTTTCTTTCCACTCAACGAATTCCCTTTAATGTTTCTTCCAAGGCTGGTTTAGTGATGACAAACTCATTTAGCGTGTGTTTGTGTGGGAAACTCCTTATCTATCCTTCTGTTCTAAATGTTATGGAAGGAGTATTTTCGGTTGAAGGTTTTTTTCCTTTTAGTACCTTGAATATACCATGCCACTTTCTTCTGCCTGCAAAGTTTCTGCTAAAAAACCTATTGATAGCTTTATGGAGTTTCCCTTGTATGTAACTGTTTTCCTACCCTTCCCTCCCCACCATTTCCTTTCCTTTTTCTTTCTTTTTGGTGCTTTTAAAATTGTCTATCACTGTGTTTGTTTGTTTGTTTGTTTTCCATTGTAATTATTATGTATCTGGGCATGGACTTCCTTTGATCATTTTTTTTTCTCTGTTCCTCCTGGATTTGTATGTCTGTTTGTTTTCTCAGATTAGAGATGTTTTCAGCTCTTATTTCTTCAAAGAATTTTTTCTGCTCTTTTCTCCTCTCTTCTGGGATCCCTACAATGAAAATGCTATTAAGCTGGATGATGTCAAGTTCCCTTAATCTAGTCTCATTTTTTTTATCATGTTTTTTTCTACTTGCTCTTCAGTTAGATAGCTTTCCATTACCCTGTCTTCCACAATGCTAATTTATTCCTTTGCCTCCTCTAATCTTCTATTGATTCTCTCTAGTGTTTTTCATTTCAGTTACTGGGTTCTTCATTTCTGATTGGATCTTTTTTATATTTTCTATCTCTTTGTTGAAAGTCTCATTGAGATCCTCCACTCTTTTCTCAGGCCCTTTATCTTTATTACTTAGAATTCTTTACTAGTTATATTGCTTATCTCTATTTCCTTTAGCTCTTTGGTTGTGGCTCCTGTCTTGACAGCCTGCAAGGTACTCCAGCAGGGATGGATGCCGCTCCAAAGTGACCCTTGCCCTGAGGACAGGGAAAGATAACTATACATACCAGTATATCCACAGCCCCACCAGTCAAACTTTATAGCTGGCACAGAGGATGCCCTGCCCAACAGTGTACCTGCAGTTCTGGCAGATGGCCTAGGGTAATGTGTCTGGTCTGATTGCCAGCCTGCCCACCAACAAAAGCCTTTCAGAGTGCAACACAGGGAGAGCACCATACAGTTCAGTGTGACTGTAGTCCTGGCAGATAGGCTGTTGGCAGATATCTGGTATAATAACTAACATGGCCCAATTATAACCTGGAAGCTGCCCCAGAATGGTCACTTAATAGCACAGGGGCCAAACCCTTTGCAGTGTGCCCACAACAGGAAAAGTGGGATGTTACATCTGACTAGACTGAAGGCAAATGTGGCTCAGCCACAACAGTATAGGGCACACACAATCCACATAGGATATATTCCTAAAGTGCCTAGTTCTAGTGAACAACTGGCATTGTGCTACAGGGTATCACACAACCTCTTCTTCATAAGGCTGCTACTTTCAAAATCAGGAGATGTAGCTGACTACTCTAATACATAGAAACAAACACAGAGAGTCAGATAAAATGAGGAGACAGAGGAATATGTCCCACATGAGATAACAGGACAAAGCAACGGTCAATATTTTTTTCTTTGTGAAGGTTCTTTAAATTTTTGGCTACATTTAGTTCCATAGACTTCTCATCTGAATTTTAAAAATGCCTCATTAGTATCTACTGAACACAAATCTTCTAGGCTTTTGAATGTGATTTTTTTGAATCTATTGATCAATTTGGTGAAAATCGACATCACAACAGTACTGATGATTCTGGTCCATGAACATGGTATATTTCTCCATTTATTTAGGTTTTCCTTAGTATCTCTTGGTAACATTTTATGGTTTTAACGCACATATTTTACACATTGTCATATTTATCTCTAAGTATCTAATACCTTTATGCTATAAGTGGCACTATTTTTTTAAATGGCCCATCTTTTTGTTTCAATTTATGAATATTCATTGCTAGTATATCAAATGCAATTAATTTTATGTGTTGCTCTTATTCTTGCTAACCTGATAAACTTACATACTAGCTCTAATACAAGTTGAAAATAATAGACATCTTTGATTTGCTTTGTTCATAGAAGAAATTAAGAAATTAAGTCTTTCATCATGATGTATTATGTTAACAGTAGGATTTTATAGATGTTCTTTATCAAATTGAAGTTTTCTTCTATTCTTGGTTTGTTCATATATAAGTTTGACTGGAGGATTTGGACTTTTTCTCATTTCACAATTCCATGTATTTTTCTGAAGCACCTGGAGGTGGGGAAGAGCACATTCCCCTTAATTAGAGAAGGTAATAATAATAAAAAAGAACCTAAATAACTCTGAAGATAAACTTGGCTAAATGATAATTTTGATTAAGACACTGTACACTTACATTCACATTTAATCTTTAAGGAGGAACGTTCATTTTGGTAGTGCCTAAGACAGTGCTTTGCAAATAGTTGGCTATTAATAAGTACATTTCTTGGATAAAGTGAGAAATTCCATATACAGTGTCAAAGATTGAACTGGACAGAATTAAATAGGCAATCAAGGCTATTATAGTAGGGTAGAGAGATTGAACTCTTAATGAAAGGTAGGAGGATTTCTTAAGCATTAGAGTGAGCTAATGAGAAAGTACTGAAAGACTTTAAGGGGAGTGGCAGTCAATGTGATTAGACCATTTGTCTTTGCTAATTGGTACTTATTAATTAAGACAGGGAAATAGGAACAGTGTCTTCCTTGATGATCACACTTTCAAGGGATGACTTCCAAGTCCTTGAGAAAGATATTCCTGGGAAGTAAAATGGGCAAGGGGCTGGAGAAGATTTACATTTTAAAGAGAAAAAAATTTACAGTTGAAAGATTTCTAAAGTACATGCTCTAAGAAAAGTGAAGTCAGGGGCCAGTAGTGTGAAAGAAACTTGTCTGAAATTTAGTCAAACCAAGGGTTACTTTAAGGCCTAAGACCATCTTGGGAAACAGATTGCTGGTACTATTATCCAGAAGTCTACACATTTAACCTTTACTCTTTTACAAATGTAGATTTATACAAAACAAAAGAGGATGGAAAGATTAACATAAATCTATCATCATAATAGACAATAACTCAGAGGATGGGTGTATGGCATCTTTCTATATGAAAATGCATGTAATTTTACTTATTCTAAGGACCTGCAGCAATATTCTAAGAATACTGCAGCAAATGCAATTTAATGGTTCTACTTAAGGCTCATTATTGGGATTTATGATGATTTGGTTTTATGATGATAATTTTTTAGATAGCTAAATGGTCTTTAATTTTTTTGTGCCTTCTATATATCTGACTTTAGTTGTTCAGAATAGTTAGCTTTATTATAAATGGATTTTAAAAGTTAGGTAATTTTTTTGCATATTTTAAATGTATAAAATTATAAATTATGTTAATAAATCTCCATTTATGCCATTTTGCTAAATTATTCTGTTGAAATTATGTATTCTGATAATAGCAACTTAAATTTTTGCCAGTTCCTTTAACACAGGGTAGTAAACCATATTACATGTTACTTTTAAGGGAAAACACATTTTTTGAAATATTTGTATTAATTAGGTCAATTTAATAATTAAGAGATGTAGTTAATTATATGTAATCCTGATTATATACAAACTTCTTTGTATTATATCCAACTTGATAATTACTATGGAAATATCAAGTATGTTTTAAAAGGATAATATTGTTGGAGAAGAAACTGTCTCCTATTCAAATACAGTATTTGTGCTAATAATATTTAGAAGAATTCAGGGAGACCCAAGGTGGTGAAACCCACCCAAGCACCTGAATAAGTGAGACTTGCTCCCAAACTCTGCAAAAGACTGGAGAAAACTTTATTGAAGAGATTGGCGACAGGGTAAACATTCAGTATTTTCTGAACTGAAATTTCTGCAGGGGTTCATAGGCTTGGTTTAGAACTTTCACAAGGTAAAAGAAGCTGGTGTAATGAATTTAGGGATGAGGAAGTAATACAAGTAATATTTATTTCATAGTACTTTCTTATACACTTTGCCACAAATTGAAAAAGTAAACTGTACCTCTGAGCAGATCCAGATATCAGCCTTGCTACTACCATGGCTCAGAGACCACAAAACACTTTTCTACCCACTGCCAACCACTTCTGACACAGAACATCCAGTAAAGTATACTGGTGCAGAAGGCCAAACTGGCCAAGTAAGCTGAGTAATACATTAACATAGCAGCCTGCATGAAGTCTGTAACTGAGCAAGGAGCTGTATTATCCAACAAGGAGAGGAATCATCTCTCAGTTGCTTATAAAAATGTCATAGGAGCCTGTAGGTCATCTTGGAGGTTTATCTCAGGGAGTGAGCTAATGATGTGAAGTGCTGAGAGAAACAGCAGATGGCTTGAGAATACAGAAAGTGATCTCAGAGGTGTCTGCAACGGTGTACTGTCTCTTTGGGAAACTTGCTTCACAAGCACAGAGCAAAGTCTTCTGCTTGAAAATGTAAGAAGACTACTACTGATACTTGGCCAGGTTGCTGCTGGTGGGGACCAGAAAGAGACTATGAATCCATCATAACAGGCATACCAAGAAGTTGTTTAAATCAGTAAAAGGAAATGAAACGAAAACATCCTATGGTGTTAGGTCTGGCTGTCATTTCTCTGTGTTTTATTGTGCAATTCTGAACTTCCTGGACAAAGACTGCTCTTTTGCAAAGACAACTTCCTTTCCTGTTTAATTGAAATATAACTGGCACATAATATTGTGTAAATGTAAGGTTTGTAGCATAATAATTTAATATATTTATATATTGCAAATTGATTATCACAATAAATTTAGGTAACATCTCACATAGTTACATTTTTTTCCCTTGTGATAAGAAATTTTAAGATTTATTCTCTTAGCACTTTCAAATATATGATGTTATTAATTATAGTCATTATCTTGTACATTACACCCCCAGAACTTATTTATCTTATGATTGGAAGTCTGTAGACTTGATCACCGGTACTCAATTCTCCCATGCCACCCCCTCAAACTCTGGCAACCACAAATCTGGCTCTATTTCTAGGAGTTTGGTTATTTTAGATTTCACATACAAATGAGATCATACAGTATTTTTCTTTCTTAGGATCTATCCATGTTGTCACAAATGGCAAGATTTTTCTTTTTTATGGGTGAATAGTATTCCTGTACTTTGTATTTGTGTATGCATGTATACACTACATTTTCTTTATCCATATACCTATAGATAGACACTTAAACTGCTAAGGCAGCTTTTGAGGAAGCCATTGATAAATTCAATATATTAATAGAGAGTCATACAAAGGCAACTTGCTAATAATGCAAAGACTGAGAAGCAGCTTGGCATGTGGACATAGGATCCTTAAGAAGACAAAGTGAGAGAGGAGGGGATAATTAACCAGACTTCCAGCTTTAGTCTATCTTATTCTGAAATTTACACAGTGGACCATTTGTTATCCATATAAGAAGTTTCTTGTTTACAATTTGTGACATGGATATGTCACTTCTATTTGAATTTCTATTTTTCCCCATATTGATTTTGGGTTTAATATTAGGAAAATAGAGCCAGTTAACATACAGAAATGTATCTATTTTCATTTCCTTTTTTCACATTTAGACTCGATTCCTTTCTCCATTGATTCTACTTTTGTTTTATCAAGATATTTCATCTTTCTTTAATAAGGTTTTGCCATTTTTTTCATATAGGTCTCTTAATTTTTATTACTTTTCCTAGATATTTTATCATTTTGTTTGGCTATTGTTCACTAGATTTTTTATTTTTACTTGATATATAATTGACATATATTAGTTTCAGGAATATAATATAATACAATTAAATGATTACAAAAATAGGTTGATCATTCACTACCATATATAGTTATAAATTTTTTTTCTTGTGATGAAAATTTTAAAGATTTACTTTTAGCAACTTTCAAATATAGAATACAATATTTTAAAAAACAATTTTATTTATTTGAGAGTGAGAGAGAATGAGAGCATGAATGGGGTGGGGCAGGAGCAGAGGGAGAAAGAGGGGGAGAAGCAGGCTCCCTACTGAGTAGGGAGTCCAATGTGGGGCTCTATTACAGGACCTTCAGATTGTAACCTGAGCAGAAGACAGATGCTTAACTGACTGAGCCACCCAGGTGCCCCAAATATACAATACAGTACTAACAATGATAGTCACCATGCTGTACATTCCATTCCATTACTTACTTATTTTATAAATGGGAGGGAGTTTATACATTTTGACCCCTCCCTTACCCATTTCATCCATCTCTTATTGCCTGCCTCTGACAACCAACAATCTATGAGTTTGTTTTTTTGCTTTTAGATTCTACATATAAGTGAGATCATATGGTATTTGTCTTTCTTTGTCTGACTTATTTCACATAGCATAATGCCTTTAAGGTTCATCCATGTTGTCACAAATGGCAAGATTTTATTCTTTTTTATGGCTTAATAATACTATATATAAATATACATACATATATATATATATATATTACATTTCTAGCCATTCATCTATCAATGGACACTTAGATTGCTTCTATGTCTTGGCTATTGTAAATAATGCTACAACAAACACAGAGGTTCATAAGCTTTTCAGGTTAGTATTTTCATTTCCTTTAGACAAATACCCAAGGTTTAATTTCTGCATCATATGGTTCATTTTTGTTTTTTTTTTTAAAAAAACCTCCATACTTTTTCCCATAGTGGTTACAACAATTTACATTTCCACCAACAGTACAAATGGGTTCCTTTTGTTCCCAACACTTGTTATTTTTTCGTCTTTTGATATAGTCATTCTAACAAACATGAGGTGATATCTCATTCTGGTTTTCATTTACATTTCTCTGATGATTAGTGATGTTGAGCATCTTTTCATGTGTCTGTTGGCCATCTCTAGAATAATGTCTATTCAGACCCTCAGCCTATTTTTTTTTTTTTTTTTTGCTATTGAGTTATAAGGGTTCTTTATATGTTTTGGATATTAACCCTTATCATTTATATGATTTGCAAGTGTTTTCTCCCATTTGATAGATTGTTTTTTTCATTTTATTTATAGTTTGCTTTGCTGCAGAGGGGCTGTTTGGTTTTATTCAGTTCCATTTGTTTATTTCTGCTTTTGTTGCCTTTGCTTTTGGTGTCATGTTTTTCACATTGCATTATTTGTAAAATTACCTATTGTTTATTTTCATTTTTTTTGTTATACTCATTTTATTTTTGCTTAAATATTTTAAGCAAAGTAAACAAAGACTTAAAAGTAAAGATGCAGTTAAAGTGAATTGCTTTTTATAAAGTAATATCCATTACTTTATATATATCAAATAGAGAAGTAATAAAAGCAAAAACAGTAAATGAACGAATGCTTAACACTTTTAAGGTTTTTTGCTTTTTTGGTATTTAAGAAACTTGTTAAACATGCATGTACTTGAACAGAAATCTCACAGAGGAAGACATAGACATGGCCAACACGCACATGAGAAAATGCTCTGCATCAGGGAAATACAAATCAAAACCACAATGAGATACCACCTCACACCAGTGAGAATGGGGAAAATTAACAAGGCAGGAAACCACAAATGTTGGAGAGGATGCGGAGAAAAGGGAACCCTCTTGCACTGTTGGTGGGAATGTGAACTGGTGCAGCCACTCTGGAAAACAGTGTGGAGGTTCCTCAAAGAGTTAAAAATAGACCTGCCCTACGACCCAGCAATTGCACTGCTGGGGATTTACCCCAAAGATACAGATGCAATGAAACGCTGGGAAACCTGCACCCGGATGTTTGTAGCAGCAATGGCCACAATAGCCAAGATGAATGGATAAAGAAGATGTGGTTTATGTATACAATGTATACAATGGAATATTACTCAGCCATTAGAAACGACAAATACCCACCATTTGCTTCAACGTGGATGGAACTGGAGGGTATTATGCTGAGTGAAGTAAGTCAATCGGAGAAGGGCAAACATTATATGTTCTCATTCATTTGGGGAATATAAATAATAGTGAAAGGGAATAGAAGGGAAGGGAGAAGAAATGAGTAGGAAATATCAGAAAGGGAGACAGAACATAAAGACTCCTAACTCTGGGAAATGAACTAGGGGTGATGGAAGGGGAGGAGGGAAGGGGGTGGGAGTGAATGGGTGACGGGCACTGAGGGGGGCACTTGACAGGATGAGCACTGGGTGTTATTCTGTATGTTGGCAAATTGAACACCAATAAAAAATAATTTTATTATAAAAAAATTAAAAAAATTAAAAAACATGCATGTACTATAAAAATAGTTAACCGGAAAATAACAAGATGATGGCTAGCTTTGTTTAATATCTTACAAAATTTTTTGAACATCCAAGCATAATTAAGAATGTATATTAAGTTGACGTAAGTGGAACAAAAGTTTTATACATGGAGAAAAAATAGAAATATTAACTCACAGTTTTTCTTTTACTTTATTCTTCAGTTTAATTTTAATGTTAAAAATCACATTCTAAGTTTTTGGGTGTCAATATGTAGCTTAGAAGATAATCAAGTTTTTCTTCTACTTTCAGGGTATGCTTTTGAAGTGTAACTGGTTTTAATATATACTTTTCACCACTCTTTGCTTTGACTGTATTTATTCAGTTTTAATGCTTTGAAATCTTAGTTGCTTTTTTTTTTTTAAGATGTTTAAATTTTTTTTATTTTGTCATGAAAGACACAGAGAGAGAGGAAAAGACATAGGTAGAGGAAGAAGCAGGCTCCATGCAGGGAAGGAAGACACTAAACTACTGACCCACCCAGGCATCCCGAAATCTTAGTTGTTTTAACAAAACTTAAGTACTGTTTATAGACTATCTAAAAATTGTTTTATTCATTGGTGAGAATATGAACATGTGAATATGGTAGAATGTCTTTAAGAAATAAATACTGAAACATTTAGCCAGTATAATGTTTAGAGCTTTATAAAATGCACATGCTTTTTCTGCTGAAGCCAGAATGTTGACAGTAGCAGCAGCAGCTGGAGAAGGCCAGGAGTCCAGTGGGACAGTGATCTTATCAGGGGCATTATACTAATCTGGAATCAGAGTAAGATATGAAGAAACTTATCCTAAGCATGTGAATGAGCAACAGGAGGTGAGTGAGATGCAGAGTGACCGGGCAATAAAGCTAGTGTCATTACATTTTGGATGACAACTTTCTAAACCATGTTTTAAATATTTACATAGTAGTTGACTGATTAGCAACTTTGGCTCTTTATTTTATGAGATCTCAGAGAAAGATCTCTGAGTTATATTTGAAGATTTCATTCTACTTGAAGAAAAAATTCATACCTTATTTTACATTTTAATTTATAGATGAGATATAAATAAATATCAGGGTTTTAACAAATCAAGCAAGAGCTTTTACTATAAATTAATATTGGATCTTAGAGTAGAAATAATTTTATAATGAAATACATATAAATCTGTAAGGAACTGAATATACAAATGGATAATTTCCAGGCCATAAATAAAAGTAGAACTGTGACCCACACCTTTTGTAGTAATCAACTACAAATGGCAGAACTTGATCAATAACTGCCGCTTTCCTAATTTTTTTCTCACTTGCAATGTAGGACTAACTAGAGAAAACCAAATATTCTTCCCCAACCAATCCCATAAGGTAACCCATTTCTAGTTAGCTCTTCTCCAACATCTTCTAATCAGGGTGTACCTGAACTGAAGCCTTACCTTTTTCTACTTGAAAACCTTTATGCTCAACTGATGGCCTTTGAATCTCTGCCAAATGCAAGTGATGGTGGCTGGTTCCATTGCTATAGTAATATCTGAGTAAATAGCCATTGCTTGGTCTCATATGGGTAGTCTGCATTTTTTTCCACATCTGGAAATATTATGGGATATTAAAAGTTATGGAATCCTAACAAGTATCTAAGATTTAACAATTACTCAATATTAAATAATCTCATGACTGTAAAAATTTGGTGAATCTTAGCTAGACACTGAAAAAGCAGTCAATTCTAATTTAGACAACAGTTTTCCAACCGTTTCTTGATTTTAAAATATAGATTTTTACATTCACACTTTTAAAAATAACTGAGATCATCTAAAAATTATTTTAATATATAATTTATAGTGGTCTTTGAGTCATTAACCCAGGATCATACCTGATAATTTAAAGTTTTATCTAGAAAAGAATTTTGACTTTCAGTTAGTGGGCAAGGAATATCCAATATTTAGATAAGAAATTCAATTATCTTTTCATAGAAGCCAAGATGATTAGAGTTCAGAGAGCCAGAGGCACTATGCTGTTTCATTTTAATGTATAGCTGAACTAATTCTGTTTTTAAGTATATATTTCATTTCAAGAAATTGGATCTGCCTTAAGAGCCATAAACACACTACTGTGTTTATATTTATTGTTTTTAAACTTTTTTTTGCTAATATATTAGGTCTGTTCTGTTAAATAACAGAAGAACTTAACTTATAAAAATCTCCCTGAAGTTTTCTCCTCGACTATTAGTTAGGTTTGAACACAAATTATAATAGACAAGGCAAAAGAACTTTTTTAGGAGCTTAAAGAGATGAAACAGGGGTGCCTGCGTGGCTCAGTCCATTAAGTGTCCAACTTGATTTGGGGTCAGATCATGATCTCAGGGTGGTGAGATCAAGCCCATGTTTGATGTCTAGTTCTGAGCTGGGTGTGGAGCCTGCTTAATGTTCTCTCTCTCCTTCTGCCCCTCCCCCACACCCTCCCTCCTGCATGCTCTCTCTATAAAAAAAGAAAAAAAAAGGATGAAGCAAAAGTGAAACAATACCTGTTAATATACATTTCAATGAGAAAATCTAAGAATTCCCTAATGGTTCTCAACCTTTTCTAGTCTTTATAATCATCATATCAATGCAAACACAAATAGTGCTTATTAGATTCCAGCTAGTGTTCTATGAACATTACAGGTATGAACTCATGTAATCATACTACCAATTCTGGGAGGTAAGTATAACAGTTTCTTATTACTTTCTCTAGATTTGTAATTTTTGTTGTCTAAATTAATGGTTCTTATATTCTAGATCTGAGTATAACTTAAAATTAAAAAGAATAGAAAACTGTCACAGAGTAGTTTTGCCAAGTAAGGTCATAGGAAACTACCCACCACCATCAGCACAACTATTATCTACTATAATCACCTTTCATTTAAAAAGCTTAATATTAAAACCATGAACACAAGCTAAGAACAAAGTGCTTTCTCTTACTGAAAAAAAAATTCTCTTTGTGAAAATCTTATTTTATCATTTATTTTTTTCAGATTTTAACATGGATCAGTAAAGGTTTTATTTCAAACCAAAGCTAGTTAGTTTTTTTTGTTTTGTTTTGTATTGTTTTTTAAAATTTTATTTATGCATGACAGAGCGAGAGAAAGACAGAGAGAGAGAGGGAAAAACAGGCTCCACACAGGGAGCCCTACATGGGACTCGATCCTGGGTTCCCCAGGATGAAGGCGCTAAACCGCTGGGCTGAAGGCGGCGCTAAACCGCTGAGCCACCTGGGCTGCCCCAGTTAGTTGTTTTTACCTTAAGGAATAAATTGGAAATTTTAATGGTCCCAACTAGTTGATGGCAAAACAACTAACCCTTTTTGTCAATATTATTAAAAATGGAAAACAGTCACATTTCCTTAGTTTTATGTGGATAAATTAATTGGCTCAATTTTTAAAAATTTTCTTAGTGTTATTCTAATGCCTGAAAGTATTGAATAGAATATGAACAGTAATTAGAAAAAAAGAACTAAGCAGGAAAGCCACATACACACAAAATGGATTCACATCCATGTCCATTTGTAAAATTGTTAAGTAAGGGTGTTTTGCATATAGAGCAGTAAGTTTATTTTCTTCATACCTTCCTTTAGTTATATGGTTTCTTAGATCTATGAGTTACCACTTCTCCAAAGACCCCTACTTTGACTTTTTTTTTTAAGTTTTATTTATTTATTTATTTATTTATTTATTTATTTATTTAATCATGAACGACACACACACACACACACACACACACACAGAGGCAGAGACACAGGCAGAGGGAGAAGCAGGCTCCATGCAGGGAGCCCGATGTTGGGACTAGATCTGGGTCTCCAGGATCAGGCCCTGGGCTGAAGGTGGCGTTAAACTGCTGAGTCAACCAGGCTGCCCTCCTACTTTGACTTTAATATCACCATATCCTTGGAAATACTAAGAATTGCATTTCAAACTCAAGGGATTTGTTGTTTTTATAAAGCAATATAAAGCATAACTCAATTTTCCCCAAGGGTTTAGCTTTCAAGCTATGTAATTTGTTGTTTAATGCTACTTACTGATTTTTTTCATTAGTTATTTATTCAGTTTTTTGATTGTTCTATAACAGGAATATATGGATTATTATTGTGACTGATTGAAGCAAACAAGCTCTTAATTCTATATCCAGAAATCAGGAAATAGCTAACAAAATGACTCAATGTCAAAATGTACATTATTTATTGAATAGACAGTTGGATGATAATTCAACTCTGCATAGGGATAAATGATCACTGAGAATAATGGAAGTGTTAGATTAATATTTTATTGATTTTGTGAAAGAGAACAAGAATGTGGTCATGTTTTTTGCTTTTCAAGAGGATATTATTTCTGGGGTGGCTCTTTTGATCACAATTAACATCTTAAAGTAATGAGAAAATGATTATGTGGTCATCAGCTAGTTAAAATGTTACTCAGAAATATCTGAAACAACATTTGGGTTTGACTGTCGAAAGATCAACTAGGGCAAATTGATTTGGTTAATGATTCATATAGAGTTCACAGAGGAACGGACCCTAGTAAAAATAATTTTATGCTGCATAGTAATGTGTTTGGTCTCAGATATTTCATTTAAAAAATCAGTTTAGAATAATTTTAATGAGACATATTGCATATTGTAATGATTTGAATTGTGCCCCCCCCCCAAGATATGCCCTAATCCTAACCCTCAGTACCTATGACTGTGGATTTATTTGGAAAAAGGTCTTTGCAGATATAATTTTAAAAGGTCCTTAAAAGAGAATAAAAAATAAGAACTATGCATTAGGTCCATGAAATAGAATATTGTGAAGAGTAGCTAATATAAAGAAAGATGGGTAAAGTAGGAGGCTAATTCTTTTTAATTCTGAAATAATAAACTATGGTTTGGAAATTTAAATGAATGGATGAATGAATGAATTAAATGTCCCAAGATGAGGACATCCTGAAATACCCAGGTGGGTCCTTAGTCCAATGAAACCTCTTTATATGAGACGGAGGGGACAAAATCATGTGAAGATGGAGGCAGAGACCAGAGACTAGTGATGGATCCACTAGCCAGAAGATAAGAAAGAATCATGGACAGATTCTCCCTCAGAACTTCAGGAAGCAACAATCCTGCCAGCACTGATTTTAGACTTTTGGCTTTTTAAATTTCTTTTCTTTTCTTTTCTTTTTTTTTGTCATCAAGTTGTGAAAGTTAAACAGCTCTCATAAACTAACACCCTTCTTCACAGACTAAAATGTCAGACTGTAAAACTAAAATGGAAAAGTAGTTACAGCATATTGAATTGACAGAAATTAAGTTGAGGAATAACTCTAAATAATGAGTCATCCCTACTTTTATTTCATATCTATAATAACAAGCTTAAATAAAATTAGTTGAATTTGTAACAGCTCTTGATTGTATGTTATATTTCAACACCATTGAAGATAGAGGAATAATATGAATGGAATGGATAAAGTGAATTAAAATTTATAAGCAGAAACTGATTAAAAATGAAAATTAATTTCAAATCCAAACATCTAAATATTTTGAGAAAAGACTTCCTAAAACATAAATATTTAAGGGGGAGAGTCAATTGGGAAATCCTTAATTGCTTAAGTAGAACACACAAGGTATTAACCAAATGATATTAACTGCTGTGAGATTAAATAGCTAACAGCAGACAACAATTTTTATGAATAAAGTCTTTCTAGTTTTCAGTCAATTATTGTTTACATAATTAGCAATTTCATGTATGTACGAGTTATTTAAAATCAAGTCAAAAGAATTCGATCATATTTTTTGGACATGATTTTATGCCCTAAATTAGGCTGACACATAGAAAAATGCTCCAAATTTATCTACTTAAACTTAACAACATCTATTTAAAAGAGCAACTAACTGACATAATTTAGGTCAGATGCTTTATCCTCTTAAAATGTATTTTAGAAAATGATTAAGTAGCATTTTAAAAAATTCTACCCAAATTATACAGAATCTGGATGGTTGCTATCACTGCTAGTAGCTATTACCAGAATAAATATATATATCTAAATGCCAGGATTTTTACTTATTCATTAACTTTACAGAAGATAGAGTTCTTATTAAACAAACAAAATGTGGCATCCAGCCAAGGTAATGAAGAATATTGAAATCCCACTTTGGATAAATGTTTAGTTAATCATTGTTGACTAATTAATTCAACCCTTTTATTTCTATTCTAAGCTTTTCTCACTTGATATTAAAATATATAACAAACAGAGTTTCAAGAATATATTTTGAAAGATGCTATGTCAAAGTAAAGGTTATTTCCTGATGAGATTTTTAATTAATTAGAGAAAAGTTCAGCAGGGGTTTAATATGAAAAAAAATTTCACTGTAAATATGTTCAGTAAAGCTACAACTTGTTTTGATGTGCTACTGAGTAAAATAAGTTTGTAAGGCAATATGGAAATATGTTTTACTAACTCAAGTTTCTCTTTATCAAAGCATTGTATTAAACTTTATTCTGTAAAATTTTTATTGCAGGTGAAAGTAGGTATGTCAGGAAACTATGAGGCAAGTTTTAGTGCTAGATCAGTTTTGGACTTGATTCCTTGCCCTGCAACCTACAATACTGAATAAGCTAACCAATGTAAAGCACATCACATAGTAAATGAGGTAGATAGGTACTCAATGAATGTTATTTAATTTTACATTTAAAATTGTATTTCTTTGGTCATCATTACTAGATGTTTTAAAAACTTTTAGGGTAGCCATTTTCTCATTTTAAAATTTCGAAAGTATTTGAAGATATTACTGGATTTTAATGAATCCCTTATTGAAAAAAATATTTTTTTCCTATTTATTAATCAGAAAATTGGCATGGATTAGAGTTCCTGTGTGTTCTTATATGATAAGAGAAATAGCTTGCTATTTTTGATATATTTTTCAGTGATGTCAACATCTGGAGGTGGATATTTATAAATACTTTGGCCTTTCCTGCCTTCTTCAGCTCCTTTAACCTTCACCTTTATGCTATTTTAACAACCCAGCTTCATGAACATACATTGGATTTTGTCTTTTAGAATTGATGTCTTTTGAAATTGTTAGAAACAGTTTATTTGCCTACCATGTTCACTGAATCTTTGATCTCATGGAGACCTCAATCTCTTTCTTTCTCCCTTTCTTTCTCTTTCTTTCTTTCTCTTTCTTTCTTTCTTTCTTTCTTTCTTTCTTTCTTTCTTTCTTTCTTTCTTTCTTTCTTTCTTTCTTTCTTTCTTTCTTCCTTTCCTCCTTTCTCTCTGTCTCCCTCTCTTTCTCTCCTGTTTATTATTTATTGTATTTACTAATTTATTGGGCCTTTCCTATCTTTACTTTCTTCTCATTTTAAAGCATATCCTATGGTCAGTATGAGTCACACTGTTTTGATTGCAATCAATAGAAAAACATAAATATGATTAAGGCAAAAAAAAGGGTAAATAATAATTATAAAAAGGGCAGGGGTTTTAGCTGGTCCTCATAGCAACCTAGAAATGGATTGTTTATTCAATAGATGGCCCTAAAACAATTGATTACTAGATAGGAAAACAAACTAAAATATCTATCTATCATCTATCTATCTATTATCTATCTATCTATCATCTATCTATCTATCTATCTATCTATCATCTATCTATCTATCTATCTATCTATCTATCTATCTATCTATCATCTATCTGGCATGTGCATGTGCAAGTGTGCCTGAAAGAGAAAAGAGGCAGAGGGAGAGGGAGAGAAAGAAAATCTTAAGCACTCCAGGCCCAACATGGAGCCCTACACAGGCCTCTTTCTCATGACCCTGAGATCATGACCTGAGCCAAAACCAAGAGTTGGTTTCTGAACTGACTGAGCCACCAAGGCACCCCTAAAATACTTAATTTAATTTATATTTTATTTTTACATAAAAATAAATTTTAAAAAAGTAAATTGAAGATCTGTTTATAAAAGCAAATCTATATCTCTAAAAAATTGTAGGAAAATCTTCATAAAATTGAAGTAGAAAAGAATTTCTCACACAAAGCACAAAGGAGAAATATATCTTACAACCATAAATTTTATATATATGTATATCTGCACCACAAAAAATACCATAAATAGGTTTCAAAGCAAGATTAAACATTAGTAATGTATAGAACTGGCAAAAAGTTGATAACCAGAGTATGAAAATAATTTCTACAAATTGAAAAGGGAAAACACAGAATAGAAAACTGGTTAAAAAAAATTGTATCAGGAACCTCTGGGTGGCTCAGTGGTTGAGTGTTTGCCTTTGGCTCAGTGCATGATCCTGGGGTCCTGGGATCGAGTCCCACATCAGGCTCCCTATGAGGAGCCTGCTTCTCCCTCTGCCTAGGTTTCTGCCTCTCTTTCTGTGTCTCTCATGAATAAATAAAATATTAAAGAAAATATCTGTCAAGGTTTAGGAGGAACCATATGGTACATTCAATAGGGTATTTGGAGAGAGTTTAATACATGGACCATTTACAAAGGCAAGGGCAGGATTAGGAAATCAACTAGGGACAGACCAGTTCTGTAGTGCCAGCAGAAGAAGAAAGAAAAATGGAATAAAGGAAGAGAGAAGTTACCAGAACACAAAAAAATTAAGAAGGCCTTTTACCTGGTTCTGCAGCTCTGGTAGAGGGATACACCAACCCATAGCAACCAGCAAAGAGAACGCCAATGGGATAGTGGGACAAATATCTAATATCACTCCCTTTCTAATCTCCGGATTTTCTGCTAATATAACGCTCTTTAAGTTTTCTGTGATTGTTGGGGCCCCTGGGTGGCTCAGTCAGTTAAGCATTCAATTCTTGATTTGTCTAGATGGATGATGAGAGCAGTTCTGTCACAAATAAACTTTAAATCAAAAGGACTGATTTGGGGGTATGTTGTTGATAGGGTGCCCCATTGTTTGCCAATAAAAATATCCATGGCTGAGGTTAGAACTCCAAATTAGCCTATAGGCAGACCCTCTAATTTAATCAATTACTATGGGCCCTTTGTGTCAGTAGTTAGCTTGTTTGGTGATGGGCAAACTGGTGAGATCTTTGAGATATGGTGTATTAAGCCAAACCAGATGAGAAAGAGGGTTGGGAGAAGAGAGGGAGAGATGAGAACATATCATAAGCTAGTTAGTTGAGAAATAAAAGGCCATATCTTTTTTTAAAGACTTTATTTATTCATGAGAAACACAGAGAGGAGAGAGAGAAAGGCAGAGACACAGGCAGAGGGAGGAGCAGGCTCCATGCAGGGAGTTTGACGTGGAACTCGATCCCGGGTCTCCAGGATCACAGCCCTGGGGCTGAAGGCAGCGCTAAACTGCTGAGCCACCTGGGCTGCCCAGTAAAAGGCCATAGAATGGTAAGAAGGACATACTCTCTCACTGACATAGGACACATTTAAGACATAATAGAGAATGTGTAAGCCATATGTAAGTTTTATTAATTTAGTTCATAAAACAGAAATTGGCTGTTCTGAAAAAGCCCAATAGTACATATTCTATATTTATAAGCCATTTCTAGTCTTGCTGCAAATGATGGTGTCAACTGTGGATCAGCTAGTAAAACTTTAGAATGCACTACTGATACCATATTGGCATATTATCACTATGATGTATGATCCAAGTTACTCTTTTACTTATCAAAGTGGAATCTAGCATGTACATTTTATGTAGTATTCAGATGCTTGAGAATCTTTCTGAACTTACAGGGTTTTAAATGATTTGGACCACTGCCAACCCCAGTGATAATCAAGGGGTGATAATGATTGAGTTTTGTGTGGAAGCATCTAATTTCAATAGGAATCACTAATAAAACAGTATCTCATTAGACAAGTAGTAGGAACTGCCATTGCTTAAAGAAAGTGCTTTATAGTGAAGGTAACTATATAGCTTCTTAGTGACCTAATTGGTATGCATGGCAGAGAACAGTGCACACTAAACAAGTGGAAGATTCACTTTATCATCTTACTGCAAAACCCTTCCATAAAATATTCTTTTTAATTAAATCTTTAGCATAATATTATATAGAGATCATTTCTGTAGTTGATTAATTATGTACTTTTTGAGGGGAGAAGAGTGGTTTCTTTGAATAGTGGCTATCATGTAAAAATGTTAGCTGTGGCTTAGACTTGTCTTTAATTAGAGTACTATTAATTTTGTGTGACACAGAGGGAAACAGAGCTAAAGGATTTACTTTAAAACAAACAAACGAACAAACAAACAGCAAAAGCAAATCTTATTACTTCCTGTAGCTGGCATAAGATGAGTGATAATTAGCATAAAACTGGCCACTGGACTAAGCAGAGAACTTTTCCAGAATGTAGCATAAATCAGATTAGAGTAAGTCATTCGAACCTGCTGGACTTGCTAAAGGTGTCAGAAAGGATGTAATCTGTTTTAAGAAAGGATAGGCCCTTTTCACAGGGTTTCTTATGAGAATCAGGGACAGTTCTTCAGACTCTATTTAACATTGGAGGTGCAATAAAAGAAGAAAAAATTAATAATGACACTAGCTAGTGATGATACTAGTTGGTGTTGATAATAGTTATGATACTAGGGGGTAATGGTATTCCTTATTACAGAATACCAAGAAGTTGGTGTTGGAATCATTTCTATAAAATTCCTGACAAGCACAGGTATGGCTTTGCCAGAACACCTACTGTGAAAGGGCATTTATTTATTACTTTTTAAGACTGCTCACTCTTATTTAGGGAAAGGTTTGATTTTAGATTTCCTGTCTTGTGTGTCTCCATAGGACTTCTCCCTAGTATCATTGGTTTGACCTACATGAACCATAATAAAAAAAAATGTCAATCCCCATTCCACAGGATAACGTGTCTATATTTAAGTCATCATGCTTTTTGAGATTATTCTTACCTTGGGTTGTCTTTTGTAAGACATGAAAAATGAAGCTTATGGGCAGGGCTGGGTTTACACAAAGTTGTTCATCAGAGAAGATTTTGCCTTTAGTAACACCTTTCTAGGGCATCCACGCAGGTACATTTTCTTGGTCCCACTGATTGCCACGTGCCGTTTAAGGTATAGTCTTGCCACCCAGTGACCAGCAACTTCATCTATCCCAGCACTCACTGATCAGTTGAAGATATCACATTCTTTTGATAATAGCTCTTTTACCATTAATTATTATTGTTTATTTTATAGGTGTGTTTGTGTTTTTTATTGAAAGGTCTTAAGTATAGGGAAAAGCTGTATTTTCTTGGGATCATCATTAATAATCATTTTCAACTTTATAATAGCTTACATTTATTATGTGCTTGCTGTGTGACAATGTTCTAGGCCTTTATAAGTATTACCATTTCAAAGTAATCTCATAAAATAGGTAGTTTTAGTACCCACACTTTACTTATAAGGACACTAAACCATTTAGAGACCAAGCAACTTTTTCATAGTAAGTATGGGAACCATGATTTGAACCTGGGCAGTCTGGCTTCAGTGCCCTTTGCACTCCATTTTTAGTTTGATTATATTTTGGTTCATGTTTTCATGATTTTTCACTGGGGCTGTTACAGTTCTGGCCCCAGAAAATTCCTCTACTCAAAGATTTCTCCCTTCCAATGGATCTACCACAGCACTACCAGGAGCCTTTATAAAATGTAAAACTGATTCTGTCATGTGCCTGTTTGAAATGCTTAAATGTCTCCCTAACTCTTTCAGGATAAAAGACAGACTACAGCAAATCACACAAAGCCCTTCATCATTTGGCTTTGTTCATTTTTCCAGCCTTACATATTGTCACACATTCTTAAGCAACCTGTTATATGCTGTTTTCTCTGCCTAGGATGGCTTATCCCTCATGGCCTTTGACTGGTTCTTAGCAATTTTTTGAAGAGTAGCTAAAATATTTTTTCCTTTGGAATTGTTCCCTATAGCTACTTACACTTTGATATCTGATTATTTTCCCTTGCCTTTACATATGTACATCTTATTTCTTCTATATGATTTTGGCAGTTAGTAATGGTTGATTTTTTTTCTCTTTTTCCCTCTATTTTCCCAATGGCCTCTGAGTTTCTTCAGGGCAAGTATTACACTTGCTATTGTTGTAGTCCCAATATTTTGCACAGTACATGGGTAACAGTGGACTACAACGAAACTTAGTTGGATAAATGTCAATAATGCCTTCCAGTCTGTAAACGGAAATAAGAGAGCCTAGGGCCAAGATGAGAAAATATTTTGTCTATGTGCTAGTTCTCACTGTTTGAGGAACTACCTGGAGCATGATCTTAACATAAATTCTAAGGCAACATTTAGGCTCGGTGTGAATATTTTGGAATTTATTATTGATATTTATTATGGGCCTAGTAGGGGGTAGGGAAAAATGGCATTTGCCTACCTTGGTGTAGTTCCAACAATATTTTTCATTAAGATTTGCCTTCAGATAGGAAATTGTCAAAGATTATGAAGATGTTAATGTTCCTTGAAGTTAATTTAAAAATTAATGAAATCTTTGGAACTTATTCCAGGGGCTGGAAACTTGCTTTTGTCCTTCTAATTATACCACTGCTTCAAACAAAGGGAGGAGTACAGTATGGTAATGTTCCAGGGTTGAGGTGCCAGTTAGTGTTAGTTCGAAACTTTATTCTACCACTTATTATTTGCTTGATCCTGGGCGAGTAACTTAAACTTTCCTGGTGTCAGTTTCCTCATCAAGAAAATGGGAGTAACAGTACTAATCCCCCCTGCTGTTATAATTCTATTGTATCTCTACAAGAACAGTTTTATACAAGCATGTCCTATTGATAGATTTAAACACAACACAGCATTATAGGTTACGTCAAATTATGTATACCACCAGTAGGTATACTTAGCTTATATAGTGTGGGATTTCACCACAGTGTGACTTTATGTAATGCAGGATGTAATTGACTCACAGTGAAGCTGAGTAATTCTAAGCAGGTCAGTTTACATTGTACAATGTGTGATGTAGTCAGATCATGGTAAGTATCACTATTGAGTTCTTTCTGCATGCTGGGTATGGTTTAGGTCCTTTATACATCTGCTAAAATAATATTGTGTAAAGGTCTTAGTACAGTGTTTAACACACTGACATATAAATATGCTACTAACAGCATTATTTATAATCTTCACAAAAACTAGATTGAGAAGATGTCTTTATATGATACTACATGTTAACCTAGTCACTATAGTTAGTAAAGGCATGGTCAATGCCTTATATTTATTAAGCACTTTATATATGACAGATACTGATTCTAACTTCAGTAACTCCTAGATCATCTGCTACCTCAGGAAGCCCTTACGAGGCCATGTGGTACTTCTAAAGATTGATGAATGAACACAATGATCTAGTTAAATGAAATATGGTGACATATTACTAAGAAGAGTTAATAATGCGACTGATTTTCCAAGAAGGAACTTGGGGATATAAGCTGATCATTGTGGAAAACTCCTTCTGTGGCCACTATACTAATACTGGGTTATATGCTAATATACTATGTACTGATTTCTCACAAAGATCAGGATTTTCAAAGAGTGTAAAATTACCAGAAGGAATGTATTTCTTAATTTTTTGACTTTTTCTTAGAGCAGGGAAAGGCATCTTAGGGAATCTGGACCTAACCTTTAGAGCCAAATTTCTACATGACTGAAAGCTAAGCTTGATAGGTTTCAGCCTCAAGAAAAGCTGAATACTTGATCATGCAGACACTGAGCCCATGATATCTCACAATGCAATTGTTTAAACCAGCCTTCTCAAAACAATCATGAAGTGTGTTTAGCAGCTCTTTTATTTCATTTTACAGTTGTTAAAAGAATATTAAAGTAAAACCATGGAAATGAGACTCATCTGTATAAGCATGTTTAAGCAGGGATTACATAGAGATGAGTTATCTGAAAGTATCTGCACTTCTAAGCATTCGAATGTGCTTCTTAGTCACTTATCCCAAGTTAAATTTGATTGCATTGGGATCAAGCTTTTATCCTTTATTTTCAATAACAAAAATCACACCCAGCAGTATGACAGCTAAAGCAGCCCTGAAAATTAAGTATTTTGCTGAGAAGAAGAAAAGCCTCATAAATGGGCTTGGTTAAGGGTTTTTTAAAATTTTATTTTATTATTTTTTTTAGGACCCACAGAGCTTATTTTCTTCTTAGCATTTGGTGGTTTGAGGAGTACTGGGCCGTGGAGCTGAATGTGCTGCAGTGGCTAATTTAAAGTTCTAAGAAAGTTTAAACCAGCATGCATTTTTCATCACAGATAGGTTAAAAGGTTTTTAAAGTATTCTACTTATTCATAGGCAGCTGGAATCCAGTAGTATTGCATATCTGCCACGACTTGAGCAAATATCATCCCCAATTTGGCCCTGTAAAGGACAGCACTAGAAATTCTCTACACTTTTCCTACCTGGAAATAGACTGCAAATTTTATGGCAACTTTAGCTGTGAACTCTTCATTTCAAGGCTCTACATCTTCATTTTAATATGCATTGCTGTTCTTTACGTGTGTGCCTAAGGAATACTAAATTCATGGTAGGCTGTGAATGATATGGGTCATTGTAGCTCACTTTAAATTAGGACTACTTACAGGGTGTGAGAACCCCTGATCACAGATAATAAAAGTGTATTTTTTATTCCTACTACTTTTATTTCTCCACTTGGGCCACAGCAGATTGATTTTTATCAAAAAAGAAATTATACTTTTCAGGGTCTTACTGCCATATATGAATATGTATCCTCTATATGTATTGTCTAGTCAATGCGTTGTATTGATATCAATGTTGCCTTTTTATTCAAAATGAGAACACTTTGATAAATAGAGGCCTATGGAAAAAGTGAAAAAAAAAAAGTCAAAATAGAGGGGTGGTTCATACAGCTGTGAGACATTGCTATACCCTGGTGTCTCATATAAAGCCTGCCACCTCAGACCTACTGTCGATAAATAATGACACGTTATCAAAACTACACCATTGAGTTAAAATGGTTGATGTCAAACTAATTCTACCTCACTGGGTATTTCTTCCCATTTATAATACTCTTTTTAAAATAAAAAAAGGGTCCACAAATTCAGATGTGTATATAATAGGGATGATATACAATTGTACTTCAAGCTGACTGCAAGCAATCTGTCAAAAAACAAAGCTAAATTCTGAGTAATAAAATTCACCATATGATTGATATCTTGCATTAAAGTGTGAGTTGAAGAAAGCAATTTTGTTTATGGAAAAGTCTTGGCTTGGCACATTTTTCATGTCACATAAAGATGGAAATCTTACCTTATGGTTGTAGATTACAGTTATATTTCAGCTTCTGTAATTGTAAAAAGACATGCATCTGTTTTAAAATAAGAACCATTTTCTTCTGATAAAAATGAGCTCATTTTAATATAGTTCTTTTTTCTAATACATATCATATTCTCTTTTGCTTTTGTTCCCATGTTAACTCTTTTGTGACTCTTTACTGTGGTTTAGTAAACAAATACACCTTTTAAGAATTTTCAGAGTTTTGAAATTGCTGTGTTTCTGGGCACCCTATGGTATAAACAATGAGTTAAAGATATAAAGCACTTACTTAACATTTAAGAGTATTACAAATCGAAGAAAACTGGGTCGGCATGTTCTCATTTTTCTGCGTAGGAGAGAAATGAGTGGTGATGTTAAAAATCTTGTATAATTTCCTAAGTTTATCATTTTCCAATTTCGTTGTGTTAACTACTTTTTAAATAAAACTTTCTAAATATGCACAGTATTGTATAGGTTACAAAATGCTAACACATGTATCACTAATCTTCATCTGTCCTTTGAAGTAAGAAATAATATTGTGATTATATTTATGTTCCTATTTTGTATATCAGGAAACTGAGGTTCAGTGAGGTTAAATCATCCTTCCAAAGCTGATCTAGAATTTAGCAGACTCAAGTCTTTTGATGTAGTAAAATCTTAAATGATTTAAGCTCACTTGCCTTCTGACTAAAATATGGCTAGACCAACTGTAGCATTGGAGTTAACCTACTTTGGCTCAATTAAATTTAATAAAAAATTTTTTGCTGTTTTTGTGTTTTTGGAGGAGGGCACATATGTCAGATAAGAGAAGAAGAATTGGAATTGAAAGGGATAAAGAAGATAATTCTGTTATTTTTGAAATAATAAATGTTTTCATTATATAAGTAATTAATGTTGAATAAATATTGAGCAAAAATAGAAGTGTCAGTTCTATAACAAACCTGTGTAAAATTTGTGAAAGTTGAGCAGTAGATTCTCTCTCTGGATTATCTTTGTTTACTGTGCAAAAGTTTCTTTCTTAGGTAAAGAAGATTAGCTAAATCTGGATTCTTCCTCGTGTTATTCAGGACTGCATATTACAACTTCTGCATATCACAATTTCATGTCCTTTTCTGCCTTCTGATTTCCTATGGGGTAGGCTGGTTCTAAAACAGTTCCTAGTGGCTGATTCCTGATTTCTGGTATTTGTACTCTTATGTAATTCTCTCCATTTTTGTGTGGGCTACTCCTAGTAACTTGCTTCTAATGAAATAGAAAATGACAAAGTGACAGATGCCATTTCTGAGATAAGGCTATAAAATACTGACTTCTGTCTTTCCCTCTCTCTTGCTCACTCTTCCCTCTTTGGTGAGCTTGGATGAAGACAGCTGCCATGTGGTGAGCTGCTCTATGGTGAAACTCATTTGGCAAAAACTGAGAGACAGTCTACCAGTCCACAGAGAACTAAATCCTGCCAACAACCACCAAGTAAGCATACAAGCAGATTTCACACTAGTTGAACGTGAGGCTAACAGGTGGACACTTTGATGGTAGCCTGGGGAGAAACCCTGAGCTGGAGGACCCAGCCAATCTGGGTCCAGATTCCGGACTCACAGAAATTCTGAGAAAATACATATGTGTTTTTTTTAAGCAGCTAAATTTTGTGGCGGTTTGTTACCCTTCTAGTTATTCTGTGTCACATCATCTTATATTATTTAAATGAAAGCTCTTATTATCTGAAACAATCTTAATGTGTTTGTCATTTATTTATCTTTCTTCAATTAAAATGTAAATCTTATAAGAATTGAGACTTTTCTTGTTGATCTTTAGTTCCAGTTCTTCTAGTTTAGTTTCTAGAAGAGCACCTGTCACATAGTTACTGGTACTCAGTTACTGTTGGTTGAATGAATTAATGGACAGATTTTGCTTAGAGTCTTCTCTCTAGGCCCTTATTATTATGTCTCCCTAAAATAGACAAATGGCTTAGTTGCCTTTTCTCTTTATCTTTACCTATTCAAGGATTATTTCTCAAAAAAAAAAAAAATTAACCTGCTGCTAAGCTTCCAACAACTGTTTTACTATATTAACTTCATGTCCAAAGGTCTTCGTTTTCATTTTGCATAAAATTAGGTTAATAAAACAAGATTCTTTGACATACAGTACATTTTCACATTTGCTTTTCTCTGGATTCTGAGCTTGTGTTTACAACATATTATCTGTGGTATTAAAATTGTTTTATTTTCCATGTTTGTTTCTTTTAAGATTTTATTTATTTATTAATGAGAGACACAGAGAGAGAGAGAGAGCCAGAGACACAGGCAGAGGGAGAAGCAGGCTACCTGTGGGCAGCACGATGAGGGACTCAATCCCAGGACCAGGGGATCACAACCTAAGCCAAAGACAGACGCTAAACCACTGAGCCACCCAGGTGTCCTCCATGTTGTTTCACTGTGAAAGGTGTTACCTTCTTTAGCAAAGTTCTCAAAAGTGAAAATAAGAAATATCTTCTTTCTCTCTGTCTCTCTGTCTCCTTGTTTCTCTTCTTTCGTTTCCCTAAACTACTGTTGATTTCATAAAAGGTAGGGAACTTCTGGCTTTTGGAACATATCTTGTCTCAGCTTCATTTCATCCAGGTTTCAGAGCAATTTTGCAATTGTCACTGTTATAGAAGCTCATAAAATAAAGCACTTCTCTTGTCCTTTCATTTATTGTAAAACCTCTTCAGGTTTAAAATTACAGTAGTTAAAAAGTTATAAACAATAGCTTCAAGGTTCAAAAAGTATTGATGTTTACAATCTAGAGTTGTATCAAAAGTAAATATCAAACGTATAGTTACATATCTTTGCTCATCATGTACCTTGCTAAGGGATACATAACTAATCCCACATATCTTTATGTTTACAGATGATTTCTATGTTGATGATTATATCCTCAAAACTCAGAGTATTCAGCTGTCAGTGAAGTAAAGTAATTAGAGTTTATAGTCACCTGGTATTTAATATTATTAACTACTTTTGAAATCTAAAGTAATTAACTGAAAATTCCAGTCAATAAATTCAACACACACAGTTCTGTGTTAGGGCAAAGTGGGCAGTCAAGGGAGAGCAAGAGAGGCAAAAGCAAGTTGGGAGAAGGAGAAGACAAACAGACACAGACCTAAAAGTCTGTGATGGCACTTAATTATTTTCAGTAGACTAAGTCCTAACAGTCTTTAGTGAGTGGGGAATTTAAGAATTAGAATTAGAATTAGAATTCACTTTAAAAAGTAAAGACAAGGTAGGGGAGAAAGTGAAATAATAATATATAATAATATATAGAGGGTACCCATGATATGCTGGATACTATATTAGGTGCCTCATATACCTTACCTTTTTATCACTTATAATAATCTTAAGAGATAGATTTCACTATCCCTGGGTAGATCCAAGTCTGTCTTCTCACAACACTGCTAGCACTGAAATAAATAACACAAATGGTCTTTCTCTGACTTCAGCCTCAACCATATCCTTAACAGTGAATTAGTTTACTTTCCTAATGACCCAAATATGACTTCAAACATCTGTACTTTTTTTGAATCTCTCACTCTTCCCTTCCCATGTTACTCTTGGTTGATGATTTTGTGCCTTATTTCAGAGGGGAAAATGGAAGCCATCAGACAATACCTACTTCATTTTCCGATCATCCCCACCTACTAATTTGCTGTTGTCTGCCCTTTCCTCCCTCTTTCTTGTTAAACTGGGAAAATTATATTTCTTTCCATGATGTGGATTAGATAGTGTCCTGCCTTTTTAGAAACTTTTCAGAAAATATGCCTTTTCTTTCCTTATTTTTCAACATATTTCTCTGAATGGAACTCTTTTTATTAACAATTAAATATGCTATATGCAAGTATATATTCTAAATATAATGTATGTGTTACAAATGTGTTTATACATTATTTTACATGTTAATTTTATTAATTACAAATTCATGGAAAATTAATAATTATTATTTCCTCTACTGAGGGCAATAATTATTCCCCTCCTTATTATAAGCACACTTTTTAAATCTTAAAATCACCCTCCTTAGCTTACTCCTGCTTTCAACTATTGCCCTATTTCTGTCTTCCTTTCCTAGCAAAACTCTTTGAAAGACTATTATATACTCCTATTTCTAATTTCTCTCTCTTCTTTCCTCTTATCAAACTTCTTGTATCAGGGTCATCAATAGATATTATTACATTCTGCGGTCACCTCGCTTTTGTGATATTTCTTGAAATTTCAGCAACATTTGCCATAGTTGATGATGCTTTTCCTCAAGTCTCTTTCTTCACTTGGCTTCTAAGATGTCTGATTTTCCCATTAATTCTCTGGATTTTCCTTCTCACTGCCCTTTGCTAATTCCTTCTCATCTCCTTGACCTCTTATGTGAGATTATTTGGAGCTTCCTACTTGAACTTCTTCTCTTTTCTATTTAGTCTCACTCCTTTGGGATTCTCAAGATTCAGAACTTTAAATATGAGCTGTTGACTCCCAAACTAATACTTGCAACAGAGATCTCTTCTCTGACCCCCAGCCTCACATAACCACCTGCCTTACTTGTTCCTTCAACTTAAATATGTAATACACATCATAAACATAACATTTCTAAAACTGATATCTTTATATGCCCACCACTCAAGCCTGTACTTCTCATAGTGTTCTCTAATGCAGGAGATGGCAAATTCACTCTTGAAATTTCTTAGGACAGAAGCTTGGAATCTTCTTTCATATCTCTTTCTCCCTCATCCTTCATATCTCAGGCTCAACTTTTAAAATATATCTGGCATACAAATTCTTATACCTTCACTGTCATTCCATCCTCCACTGTCATTCTGCCTTATGCCTCTGCTATCATTCCACCCTAATCAAAATCTCAATTATCATTTACACAAAATCTCTTGATTGGTCTCCCCATGTCTAACTTCAACTTATTCCCAGCCTGTGAGGAGTATAGAGTAAATATGTTGAAACCCAAAGCCAACCAAGCTCAGAATCTTGCAATTCCTATTACATTCTGAATAAAAGTCTAAGTCATAGCGACCACAGGACCTTATATTATTCTCATTTCAAATGATCTCCTGCTTTATAGTCTCTAACTTCTATTCCAGCCATAATAGCCCTTAGCTCTTCAGCTTTTCTTAAACACGCCAGCATGCTTACAACTGAGACTCTCCTACTTGATACTGCTTCTGCTTGCAGTGGTCTTTACTTAGATATTTATTTGGCCTACTACTCTGTTTTTTTTTTTTTTTCACAATAGAAGATATGTTTTACTTATTTTTGTCTGTCTCCCCTAATAAAATATAAGTAATATATAAGTAATTAGAGTAATGCTAATAAATAGCCCCCAAATTCCAAGGGTTAATAATAGTTTATTTTTGGCTCATAGAGATGTTCATTTATTTTTATGATCAGTGGTTCTGCCTCTAAATAGTCATTTAGTGACCCAGGCTGATAAAAGTCCTATCATCTTCTGATTTCATAATTTAAAGCCATTCTGGAGGCAATTCTTATTTTCTAAAGGTCATAGCACAGAAATGACCTACTTTAGTTCCATTTGAATTCCAATGAAGGTACCCAGTAAGATAGCAATATTTGGATGAAAATGTGTGGGGGAATGTAGCTCCTGATTGGACAGCGACCCTCCAGTGGCTATAAAGAAACTTGATATTTGGTGAATACCTAGCTGTCTATGACACATTCCATAAGTGCAGTGAATTTTGACTATTTACTTCACTTCAATAGCTAAATGAATAAGTGAAATACAAACAAACACAAAAACCATTTACTGGCCTATAACTCTGCCCAACTATTGTCTTTTCCCTTCTCAAGCTTATCAAAATGGTAGCCCAGATTGCCTGTTTCACTCTAATTTCCTAGTCGCTCCAATCTGAATTCCACTGAACATGAACTGCAAATAAATTCACTAGAAAATGTGGCAGGATAATATTTTTGCCATTTTTAAAAATACCTGTGATTCTCTCTCTCTCACTCTCTCTCTCTCTCTCTCTCTCTCTCTCTCTCTCTCTCTCTCACCTTGTGGTGCTTTGTCCCTTGAAATGGAATCAAATCTTACCTCAGGGAGAGGACAGAACACAGTTGAATGCGAAGAAGTCAATGTTCAGCTTTAATGTTCCACAGACAATTTTAAAATCTCACAAGAGTGCCAAAGGTTATGAAAACCGATTTTCAGTTGCAACAGTTAGGCACTTGTGAGTAAGAGAAGTTTCTCTTTTTCTCTGAACTTCCAAAGATGTTTTTAATAGCAAGAAAGCATACTTGAAAATGTATATTTGGCATTTTAGTCTAAGCTATAGACACAGTATTATATGGGAATGGTTTCATTTCATTATGGAAGGAGATTAAAAAAAATCATCCCTTTGTGGCAGTGGGAGAGTAGTCTGGGGTGGGGAGCATTTCAACTTGGGTTTTCCAAAAGTAGATGCTATCATAAGAGCTTACATATAACCATGTAACTTTTCATATGGGGGAGTGATCTTTAGGAATAGGAGGAGAAATTGGAGAGAGTGAGATAAGAAAGCTGAAAAAAAAAAAGCCAGTATAAGTGTATTATTGAAATACCTCTTATGAACAATAAAGGTTTTATTTTCCTGAGAGATACAGTCTGCCTTGTTGAACTGTATATATGCCATTCAAGCTATCACAGCACTGGAGGTCCTAGGGGGCAAAGTGTAAAAGGGGGCAGTGTGTCTTAGTAGTGGGATGCTAAAGGCATGAAATGACTTAAAGCCCTTATGGAACCGTTCACTCCAATTTTGACTGAAGTGAGGTGAGACCTTAAGTTTATGCACTAGACACCAAGACGAGAAATATATCATACAGAGGTTCTCAAGTAATTTGACAGCCATTTAGAATTAGCAAGGGACATGTTTTCTTCCCTTCCAGATTTTAGACCAGAAGAAACATTTAATTAAGCATGATAAGGACATTCAGCAAATGAATGCCACCCAAGTAACAAAAACTAAGCAGGACAATCTACATAGAAGTTGGAGGCTATCAAACGCCTGAGGGCTATACAATGACTAGACACCCACCTCTGACATTAGACTGCCCTATGCATGGAGAAAGGAAGAAAGGGCACATGGTGAGGACTCTGAATATGACTGAATTCTTGACCAAAAAGATGATTCTAAAAGGGCATTCATTTAATACTTCCAAAATTTATTCACAACTTCTAAAAGAAAAAAAGAATTAGGAAAAATAGAAGTTTATGAATAAGTTAAATTCTATTATGGAGAAATAAATGTCTTTAAATTTTGATCAATTATGCTTTCAGAACTAAAATCTAGAATTCACTAGAATTCTTTGGTCTCCATCAACATGAAACTAACTTGGCCACTGTTGCTTGCAAACAAAGAAGCCTAACTAACAATCGTTTTCAGAGTATGAATTAGCTGACTATGCTATTCTCTTGAAAATGAAACTTGGGGGCAGCCCCGGCGGCTCAGCTGTTTAGCGCTACCTTCATCCCAGGGCGTGATCCTGGAGACCTGGGATTGAGTCCCACATCAGGCTCCCTGCCTGGAGCCTGCTTCTCCCTCTGCCTGTGTCTCTGCCTCCCCCCCCACCCCTCTCTCTCACTCTGTGTCTCTCATAAATAAATAAATAAAATCTTTAAAAAAGAAAATGAAACTAGGTATTCTGAGACAATAATATTCCAGTTCATATTCTGAGAAGGGGAACTAATAGCCCATGAGACAAAATCAAACCATGATGTTGACATTCTTGAGATTCAAGCAGCTGCCACAATAGAATAATTTAAAAGAGTATGCATTCCGGGACTGCTATGTATGGTGAGGACTTCTGATAACTGGATCACTTAAAGTAAGAAGATAAAAGTTCAAGTCACTAAATTGTCACCATATATCATGGAATGAAACCCAGGGGCTTTCTGACTCTCTTAAAAGACGTTTATTTTTTAATAACAGAAAGGCTGAAGTCACTAATTATTGATTCTGAAGATTGCTGAATTACATCAATTGAAATAATAACCTCATCAGGTCTCTTGTATGAATGTTAGGGAACTAATCATTAACTGATGAAGATCTGATTATGAGAAAAAAATCTAGAAAAGTTTAGAGACTCTGGATATGGAGTGCATCAAATTGGAAGTCATCTGAAACTCCCTATTGGTATGTTGTTTGAGAAATTCCTCTTCTGCTAACAAGGGGAAGCTAGCAATTCCCTTCATGCCCATGCTGTTGCATGTTGGTAACCAGAATCCAAACTCCACATTGCCAGGGCATTGAAGTGCATAGTTAGAAGAGGGAATGAGAGGCTATATACAGACAAATTTGAAGAATTTGCCAATTTGATTAATCAAAAATCTAAAAAAAAATTGAGGGAGTTGTTTTAGAGGATATAATAATTAAGGCAGGTGTAACAGCATTGTAATTATGCTTTCTTTATTGCAATGGCTAGACTTTTTTGAAATTCTGAGTTTAATGGATTAACCAGAGCTAGAGCTGTGATTCTAATGGTTTCTGGGTTGAATAACAAAAATCCAATTCAAAGTTGGCCCATTCTAAAGGTATGAGTTGGCCTAGTGTCATGTAGAACAGAGGTTGCTATCTGGCAGCGTGCAGCTTGTTTCTGGCCTGTCAACATGCTTTGTTTGGCTCTTGAAATTTTGGTCCACACGGTGTTTTTAAAACTGTTGATTTATATGCCAAGAAGCTTCCGTAAAACCTTTTATTTCTACCCTCTTTTAAAAAAATCTGGCAACATTGAGCTCCTACTCCTATGTGGCAACACTTTGCTGCTCTCTGATTAAGATGGGGCAGGTGTGCTTCTGTTTGCTCTAGGCCCATCCCTTTTATGGCAACCTGCTTCAGTCCATTGCACTCATTTAAATTTGATTTTGTGATCCCTTTTCATAAGGGAGGAATAAAAATCTTTGAATAATAGAGCTCTGGATTAAATCTATCCTTTATCTCACCTACCTACTCAGAGTTGCCTTGAACAATGGATTGATGAAGAAGCAGAAGAATCTGTAAAAAAATACTTTTAGTGACTCTCTAGGCCTTTGGATACTGGTGAAAGGTCCCACAAGTGAAAGAGCCTTAGATTTTCACAAAAATGGAAAGTCCTATAGTGCAGAACCCAGGGTATGGTACTAATGAAAGGGAGTAGAGATTATACCTTAGAATGTAACCTTATTTGGAAATAGGGTCACTGCAAATGTAATTAGTTAAGATGAGGTCATACTGAAGCAGGGTGGACCTGACTCCAATATGACCGATTCTTTATAAAAAGGAGAAATTTGGACACAGACACATAGACAGACAGTATCAGCTGAAGATGAAAGCAGAGATCAAGGAGATGCAGCAGAAGCCAAAGATTACCAAGGGTTGCCAGCAAACCACCAGAATCTAGAAGACAGACATGGAACGGATTCTTCTTCATAGCCCATAGAAGGAGCCAACTCTGCCAATCTCTTGATCTTGAACTTCTAGCCTCCAGAACCATGAGACAATAAATTCCTGTTATTTAAGCCACTCAGTTCATGATACTTTTGTTACAGCAGCCCTCATAGACCAATATAGTTCCAGTAGTTTCTGAGGACAAGATCTTCAGTTTTTCCTTCTATTCTGTTATCTGATATTCTCTGAACTGTCTCCTTTTTGGTGGGGGGCAGAAAAGAAGGCTTAAGGTAAAAATCTATTTCTTTTCTTTTTTTCAGAGAAAGTAATAGGCACAGATACATATATACCATAAAGCTTTGACTAGGTCACTGTGGATCTATTCAGTATCACCTCTACACCTTACTCATCTTTAAAATCCTAGCTAAATGGAAGGTAATGGGAAGAGAAATCTCTACACAGACATACACACACATTCACCAAGACTAGATTAGTACTCAGTATTTTTCCCCCATAGAAAGATTTTAATTACAATGGAAAATAATTACTTGGGGGGTTGTCAAGTATACTTCTCCACTAGACTGAAATCTATCACAGCAGGCAAGAATTGTTTTATGTACAGTTAGTAGTACCTGGAACATGGTAGGCACTCAATAAATATTTTGGAATGAATTAAATATTAGGTTTATCTTATTCCTAAAGTCAATAATAGTCACTAGGTGTAATTAACAATGAAAAATCTCCCATAATTAAACTAAAAAATTTAGTATCTGTTTTAGAGTTCTTACAATATCTGCCACCATTGCTTTTGTGATAAAATGCAATTAATTCTGAAAGTTATTTCTCCTCTAATCTTCTGTTCATTTCACATGATGACTGTGGCTATACACTAATGCAGTATATATTTACATATCAAGTTGAATGGTCTAGAATTAAATGGTCCTTTTAGCAATTTAAAAGAAATTAGCATTAATTACTGGTGAAGTGAAAAAAACTATAAGCCTTTTGTTTCCTGAGTCTTGATCAATGAAATTTAAATGGATTTATCCTTCTCATAACTTATTGTAAAATAAATCATCAAAATTATCCTTGCCTTGACAAAACCATGTCAATGGAGAGTTGAACATAATTGGAGAAATAATCTTCACATATAACATTGAATGCTATTTAAAAATGCTCAAATGCTTGTTTCACTCTTAAAAAAAACACACAAAATTTACAATACAGGTCTCTTTTATATTATTTCTACATATATGTTTTTTTCAAGTACCCTATCTGAAACTACCACGTCAGTGTCTAACAGGCATCCAAATTTACATCTCTAAATAGAACTCTTAATTTCCTCTCCATTTCAAAGTTGGTTCTTACCTCCTTTTTTGTCTTACGACAAAAATTTTCTGAAGACAAGAGTGTGGAAGTCAGTCTTACCTTACTTTCTTTGATCTTAACATCCATACCAATAGCAAGTCCTGTTGATTTTTATTTTATTTTATTTTATTTTATTTTATTTATTTTATTTTATTTTATTTTATTTTATTTATTCATGACAGACACACACAGAGAGAGGCAGAGACACAGGCAGAGGGAGAAGCAGGCTCCATGCAGGGAGCCTGACGTGGGACTCTATCCTCGGTCTCCAGGATCACACCCCAGGCTGAAGGTGGAGCTACACTGCTGGGCCACCAGGGCTGCCCAGTCCTGTTGATTTTAACTTCAAAAATGTGTATTTAATATGAGAAGTACCTGGGCAGTTCAGTCAGTTAAGAGTCTGACTTTTGATTTCTGCTCAGGTCATGATCTCAGGGTCCTGGCATTGAGCTCAGCATCGGGTTCCATGCGCAGTGGGGAGGCTGCTTCTCTCCCTCACTCTCTGCCTCTCCCACCCCCCTTTCTATCTCTCAAATAAATAAATCTTTTTAAAAAATTATGTACTTAATACGAATACTTCTCTCCATCTCCTTTGTCACAACCTAAGTCTGTGCATTGAGTTAACTGAGCAACTTCAATAGCCCCTCTAAGTGGTCTTCCTGCTTTCCTCTTTCCCTCTTAAAATCCATTGTCCACAGAAAAGATTTCACCATCAATGGCTCCCCATTGCATTTAGACTACAAAATAAAGCAATTACCAGGGTCTTTGTATCAGTTGGGTCCTTGCAGAGGAGTTAGAAATGCTATGGTTTAGGGGGAGAAATAACTTGGGGGAGTTATTTGGGTTGGGAGAGCAAGATTTGGCAGAGATAGCAATGAAAGAGCAATGCAGATCTAAAAATGTCTCTGCACCACCAACAGCTTGTTACAGAGTGACAGTTGCTCACTGGAGGAGTCCTGCACCAGGTGGACATGGATATGGCCTTATACTAGAATCTTGGTTAGTCACCTATTCATGCTACCACAAGGAAAGAATGCCATTAGTTTAAAAGCCAAGGTGGATTTTGTGGTGCTGACTGCTGGAAGCTGTTAGTTAACCACATTCCTTGCAGCTGGGCATCCTTAAAGATAGATTTAGGTAGTAAGCTTCAGGGTGCTCTAGGTCCTCATTCAAATTTTCAAACTCATCTCTTGGCACCCTTTTTTCCAGCCCTTCATCTCCAGTTTCCTTGTTCACACTGACTCCTTTCTTGCCTCAGAATCTTTGAATGTTCTATTACCACTGGAGTATTTTTTGTATTGTATTAATTCTAATAACAGGCCTATTCAGGTGAGTATTATAATTATTGCCATTTTACAGATGAGGAAACTGAGGCACAAAGAAGTTAAGTAACTTCCTCAGTGTTCCATATCTTGTATTTGTAGAGCAGAGCTTCTGACCCAAGAGTCAGGCTCTAGATTTGCTATTAATGTTTCTACTCTACTGTCTTTCTAGATACTCTCATGGTTTAGGTCTCAGCTTACTGATTACTTTCTCAAGAAGCATTCACTAACCACCTTTACTTTAGTAATACTTAAACGCACTCCGGTAACTATTTGTAATCCCGAGTATATGATCATATATATAAAATATCTTTTCATTGTTGCCTTTGACATTTATTTTATCTTACCATACAAGAATGTAAATTCTTTGAGGACATGTCTGTCTGCAGTCACTGTGCTCTCCCTTGCACTTATAATAGAGCCTAGCTTTCATAGAAGCTCTTAAAGTGTTTCTCTTTTATAAAAAAGATAAGTTACCAAATCTTTCATTCTCTAGGAAAAGGAACAGTATTAGGCTATATTCATCTCAGAAATAAATGTAGCTATAATGAATAAGTAGATACTGAAATCTATTGTATTCTTTCTTCCTCTTACCTAAGAAGGGTTTCATGATAATCCATCTCTGAAACACACTGTACTAAAGGGGAAACTAGAAAATGTTTGGGCTTTTAAAGGTACTATATATATATATATATATATATATATATATGTATATATATATATATATATAATCTTTATTACCTACCAGTAATCTATCATCTATCTACACACACAGATACCTGCATACACACACAGCATACCAAGGGGCTGCTTTACTAAAATAGGAAAAAAAATCTAGGTCTTCTGGGCACTGAGATAACTTGAGATGCCTTAGAGGGAATTTGTAGCTTCTTATCCATTTCTCACTAAGTGAGTTTGCATTGTAGAAGCGTCTGATTGAGAGTGGTACCAAGTACATGGGAAAGGACCATGTAATGTGGCCCAGAGGTGTACATATCTACCCCCAAAAAGCCTCTCTTAAAGGGGCCTGTGGCTATTAGCCATATTGGGAAAAGAGAAAAAACAGATCTTTCAGGGGTTAGAAGATTATGAATCTGAACCAACACTAATCCTCACTGACAGTAAACTCTACATGTTTTGGCAGTCAGAATGGAGATATATAGGTCAGGTGACAAGTAAAGTCTTAAACTGGTATGTCCACATTGGGTTTAATGCTACCACTGAATCATCCTCAGATTGTAGGATATGAATTGATATATTTAGAAATTGGAAGAATTCCAAAGTAGTTTCATGATCCATGAAGTCAAGGCCATTAGGTTTGGAATTGTCAAGTAAGCCCCAGGAATTACCTTCTACCCTTGTTCCCATCCCTGAACTCCAAGATAATGAGTCAATATTCCAACGTTGGGGGCATTAAGAGTTTATAGGCATTGACAAAAACTTGAAAGATGCAAGGGGTTTAACTCCTGTTGGGTACAAATCTAGGTAGGTCTTGGAGAACGGTTGTAGCTTATTAGAGTTGGAGATACTAATCACAGCTGCAGTTCCAGATTTGTGTTCTTTATTGGGGGAAATAAAAACATTCCCTGCACCTAATATGCAGCTATGGTAATTTCTTCCTAAGCTTATTAGTAAAGATAATCAGAAGCAGCTTGCTTTCTCATTGCAGAGACAGCAGAACATCTTTATTGGTTTCCCCTAAAGCTATACCAATTTTCCTGTTCTCTGTCATAATCCTTCTCCTTTAAGCTTTATAGAGTATTCATATCCATCTTAATATCTTAAATAAATGTGTTTGCTCTTTCTTTACTGTAGTTATCTTCAATAAAAACATTAATAGTCATAGAAGCATCTTTAAATGACTCATATCTTACAAAGTTTTATCGTTCCCAAATGAGTAGAAATACCCAAATGTCTGGGTGAGTTGGTTCTAATTAAAATGTTAATTATAGTTTAAAAACACATGTGAATTATTAGGAGTCTTGGCAGTTTTGTGTGACTGTACCATTTATTAAAAGTCTCAGAAATTTAAAGATAAACCTTATGGTGCAAATTTTAATTGTAATATCATTAGTCTTTCTCCCTGTGCAGTCTATGCCCTTTAACCCTAGAACCCTAACACCCCCACCTCCAAGAGCGTCCCTTCTTTTCTTCACAAACTAAAAGATGGTCTTGATCAATAAGGTAGACTGGGCTAAATATAGACTCTGTGGTCTTTGGGGATGTGTAAATCAATTCCGGTGCCTCCAGCTTTTTCTAGATATTGTAGTACACATTGTTTACTGAATGTGATACTGCACAATGGGGTCACAAAAGGAGAACATGTTCCATATTCATATTTTAAAAGAAACGATAACTAAAAAATTATCATACTAAAGAGGATTTTTGGAAAACTTAGTGGTAGTGGCAGCATACATTTTGGATCTTCCCAAATCTTTACATAAAAATAAGGCAACTAGGAAGGAGAGAGCTGAGGGCTATGGTCAGATGGGGGCAGTTCAATATCTTTTTTGGCTGGAGGCACTGTTTCAAGGCTGATGGTGGCCAAGGCCCACCCCTGGGGCTGATTGGATGGGGCCAAGGCAACAATACTAAATTAAGTCAGGAGCTTTGTTCCCTACAACATACCCCCTGTTGCTCCCTGCAACATACCCCCTTGATCAGGAGGCTCCCATGCAGGGTGGGGAGCACACTGGAGAATGGGAAACAAAAGTGACCTAGGTCTAGTCTGAGGCTGGCTGCCCTTGGTGTGCCTCTGTGTGGTGTGCAGCTGTCTCTGAGAGTCTGGGACCCCTGCCCAGAGTAGGAAAACTGTGACAGTCAATTTAAGAGTGTAGTAGGGAATATTTAGGACAGCAGCTGCAGCTGGGAATGGGTGCTACTTTCTCTAAAGTGAATTGAGTGTAAGATATCTGTGGACCAATCTATGCCATGCCATGTGCAGTATAGCCCCAAGAACTTTGAAACTGGTCCTCCATGACTTTTTTTTTAAGTTTTAATTCTAATATAGTTAACATACAGTGTTATATTAGTTTCAGATTACAATATAGTGATTTAACAATTCTATACATTACTCAGTGCTCATGATAAGTGTATTCTTTATTCCCCAACACCTATATCACCCATCCCCACCCACCTCCCCTCTGGTAACCATCAGTATATTCTCTAAAGCTAAGAATCTGTTTTTTGTTTGTTTGGGTTTATCTCTATTTTTGTTGTTTTGTTCATTTGTTTTGTTTCTTAAATTCCACATATGAGTGAAATCATGTCTTTGTCTTTCTCTGATTGACTTCACTTAGGATTATATTTGCTGGCTCTATTCATGTTTTTGCAAATGGCAAGATTCCATTCTTTTTTTTAGTGGCTGGGTAGTATTCCATTGTGTTTGTGTGTGTGTGTGTGTGTGTGTGTGTGTGTATCTATCTCACATCTTCTTTATCTATTCATCTATCAATGGACATTTGAGTTATTTTCATAATTTGGCTACTGTAATTAATGTTGCAATAAACATAGGAGTGCCTGCCACCAAAAACTACTAGAACTGATAAATGAATTCAGTAATATTATATAAAATCAATATGTGGAAAACTATTGCTTTTCTAAACACTAATAATAAGGCAGCAAAAGGTGAAATTAAGGAAACAATCCCATTTATAATTATACCAAAAGTTATAACATGCCCAGTAATAAACTTAATCAAGGAAGCAAAAGACCTGTACTCTAAAAACTATAAAACATAGATAAAAGAAATTGAAGATAACACAAATGGAAAGATATTTCATGCTCACAGATTGGAAGAACAAATATTGTTAAAATGTCCATAGTACCCAAAGCCGTCTACAAATTTAAAACAGTCTTTAACAAAATACTAACAATTTTTCACAGAAGTAGAACAAATAATTTTAAAATTTGTCTAGAACTGCAGAAGACTGTGAGTAGCCAAAGGAATCTTGAACAAGGAGAACAAAACTGGAGGTATTTTAATCCCAGATTTCAAGAGGTACTACAAAACTGTAGTAATCAAAACAGTACAGAACTGGCATAAAAATAGACAGATCAATGGAACAGAATAGAAAATCCAGAAATGAACCCACAACTATACTATCAATTAATTTTCAACAAAACAGGAAAGAACATGCAATGGGAAAACAGTCTCTTTAACAAATGGTGTTGGGAAAACTGGACAGCTACTTGCAAAAGAGTGAAACTGGACCACTTTCTTACACCCACAAAAATAAGCTTGAAATGGATTAAAGGCCTACACGTGAGATCTGAAACATAAAAATCCTAGAAGAGAGCACAGGCAGTAATTTCTCCAGGGCTCTTTTTCAAGACAAGATTCCACCTGTAGGGGAAAGTACTGACAGTGGAAGGATAATTGAAAGGAACAGAAAGAAAAAAAAAAGACATATAATTAGAAGTTAGGGAGGAGAAGATTTTCTAATTCTGATTTTTGTTCTGATATACTTATCAGAGATCTCAAAAATCAAGGTGTCATATTTTTAACACTATACAAAAACAAGAGAAGAGAGGACTCTGTGATGTTAGAAAAGATATCTGAACCCAGTCTCCTAAAAGTGTAGAAAAATAAAATTTACACAAAAATGAGGTACAGAAAATTCTCAAATCTCAGAACGTTTGCCAGAGGAAAAATAAGTATAAGGAGAAGAGAACATTTTTACAAGGATTAAATTCTGTGGAAAGACATGTTTAAGAAACAGGTAAAAAATGTAACATATTATTTAAAAATGAGTCAAAAGACATGAAGAAAATGATTTAAAACATTGCAGAACAACATAAATCAGAATTAGAAAATCACAGAAAGAGAAAAAATTCAAATGAAATTAGAAACAAAAGAAAAAACATTTTAGAAATGAAGATTAAACTAGAGGAGATATAAGAAGAAACAACTATTAAAGACAGGTGTGGTAGATGGATAGTACCTCTGATACCTTCTCTCTGCTCCCTTTTTCAAAAAAAAAAAAAAAAAAAGGAAGAAGAAGAAGATACCAGGTCCTAATCCCTGGGACCTATAAGTGATTAAGTGATACCTTATATAAAAACAGGGTTTTTGCAAATGTGAATTAGAGTCTTGAGATGGGAAGATTATCCAACATGCCAGGGTGGGTTCTACACTCAATCATATATATCTTTCTAAGAGGGAGGCAGGGGTGATGTATTGAAGATGAAGATAGAGTTTGGAGTGATATGGACAGAAGCCAAAGAATGCTGGCAGCCACTAGAAGCTGGAGGAGGCCAGGAAAGGACTCTTCTCTAGAACTTCCAGAGGGAGAGTGGCCCTGTTAACACCTTGATTTTGGGTCAGTTATACAGATTTTAAACTTTTGGCTTTCAAAGTTATGAGAAAAGGAATTTCAATTGCTTAAGGGACTAAGCTCATGATAATTTGTCACAGCAGTCTTATGAAACTAACACAATAGACAACTCATGGAAAATAGGCAGCATATGGAAAATAGGTGTCCATAAAGAAGAAAACCAAAGCATGTAGAATATGACAAATACTAAAAACTATAATTCAATAAAAGCTTACTGATATATATTAAAAATGGAAGTACATATTAATAGAACATACCATGTGCCTAAGAGTATCAACCTGGAGTAACTAACACAAGGACGTATTTTAGTAAATTTCCTGGATTTTTAAGAAAAGAGAGAGAAATCATTTGGCATCTAGTCAGAAAAGGTACATGTGACTTAGAAGTGAAATAAAATTAAATCGTCGGACTTTGTGACAGCAACTTCTTATGCCAAAGAAAATACAGTAACATATTTAAGATATTAAGAGAAAGAATATATGAGCCAAGGATTTATATATGGAAAAAGCTGGTCTCCCAAGTAAAGAGAAAGACACACTGTTATTAGTATTCAAGAAGTCAAGGAGTGTTATTTGCAGTTATTTCTAAGGAATATACTACAAAATGAATTTCAGAGTATCAAAATGAATTGAGATGGTGATGTAAGACCAGAGATAACCATAAAATGTATGGTTCTTAGTAAAACTAAGATTAAACAAATATGTAAAGAGAAAGATATTATAATATGTAATATATAGTGGATACGTGATTTGACTATAAATATAAAAATGGGGAAAGAATAAGAGTGGCATAGGCAAAAAGTTATAGCTGATTTAATTATTTACAATAGTGGTAGTACTGTTATTATATCTAAAGCATTTATATTTTTAAGATGGGGTGAAACAAAAAAGTAATTATAAGCTATCCTAATCCCATCATCTGGCTCTTAACAATCATGATCCTCAGCGTAGAAGAAAGGAGATACAGGGTAACGAAGATGAATTTAAACAAGAACCCTATAGTCCTGTATTTGAATTGGAAATATTATTTACTCATGAGGTATTGTATCTACCAGTGTCTATGTTTATCTATATCCTGTTCTGTCCGCTGAAAAGGAAACAATGACCAAATCAGTAGTAACGAACATGCCTTGCACAGAGATTGCCAACTTGAAATATCACTTCCCATTTTTAGGGATAGATGGCTGATCTTAGAGCAGGTAATGTAACAGATGAACCTAAAGCATCTTGACATATTAGGTATCAAGGAAGCCATCAAAAATACTCTGGCTCTATCAAAAAGATTTATTTTATTTTTTTTATTTATTTTTATTTTATTTAATTTATTTATGATAGTCACAGAGAGAAAGAGAGAGGCAGAGGGAGAAGCAGGCTCCATGCACCGGGAGCCCGACGTGGGATTCGATCCCGGGTCTCCAGGATCACGTCCTGGGCCAAAGGCAGGTGCCAAACCGCTGCGCCACCCAGGGATCCCCTATCAAAAAGATTTAGCAGCTAACTTAAAAATTCTTCCACTAGCTGAAAATTCAGCAATTTAAGGTGAAAAAGAATTAGATTGAATTTAAACTCATAAAGCTTTTTTTTATCCATGAGTTTATTATTTAGTTAGTTATTTTATATCCATGAGTTTAAAATGATATTTTAAAGATTTTATTTTTTTAATTTTTATTTATTTATGATAGTCACACAGAGAGAGAGAGAGGCAGAGACACAGGCAGAGGGAGAAGCAGGCTCCATGTACTAGGAGCCCGACGTGGGATTCGATCCCGGGTCTTCAGGATCACGCCGTGGGCCAAAGGCAGGCGCCAAACCGCTGCGCCACCCAGGGATCCCTTAAAATGATATTTTAAAACACACCAATTGGTCACATTTCAAAAACGAGAGAGAACAAATCATTTTCTTGGAAACAGGTTATATAAGAGAAAGGACTGAGCATTGATCTTGCTTTTTCCATAAGAACCATTCCGCTACGTAGCCACAAAGAAAAAGAGAAGTGCTTCATTAAAAAATCATTACAGCTACCACATGAAAAAAAATGATAGAATATTACCTTTTTATTATGCCACTGAACTGAATTTATAGATCCAGGCCTGAGCATCCACCTCTGCCAGCATAAATAAATAAATAAATAAATAAGCAACTGGCTATCCTGTATTTCCTGTTAACAGAACCCAGTGGAAACCTTGCCCCCCCCCTTTTTTTTCAAAGGGATTGAAATTGAATTCGGTCAAATATCTTAATCCATGTATCAATTTGCAGAAAATTCAGAGAAGGTGTTGAACTGCATGGTGAATATACAATTAGCACAAAGCAGATTGGAAAAACTACAGGTCAGGACATCATCTCATCTCTTTGCTATTGTATTTGATTAAAGGTTTGGATAAGGAGTCCCAGGTTAGCAATAACTACCTTTCAATATTTTGAAGGCATTGCTCCATTGTCCTTTACTTTTCCATGTGGCAATTGAAAAGTCAAAAGCCATTCTGATTCCTGTTCATTTGTTTTTTGAGCCTTTTAGTCTTTTCTCTGAAACTTTTTTGCTATTGACTTGGTTTTCATATTCTTAAATTTCACAATGATGAATATTAGTATGACTCTATTTCTTATTCCTTGAGTTAGGAATTCTGTAGAATTTTTATTTTGAAAAATCATATCCTTCAATTTCAGAGAAATTTTAAACATACTTGATGTTTTCTTCTGAGAAAATTCTGTTACTTTAGTGTGGAAGTTCCTGGATCAATTAAGTCCAATAACATATTAAACAAATATATCATGGCCAAATGGGGTTTGTTGTAGGAAGGCAGATCAGGGTAAATATGAAAATCAATTCATTTGCCACATTAATAATAAAAGAGGAAAGTGATAAGATGATCTAGTAAATACAGGAAAGCAGTTGATAATTTCAATATTCGTGCAGGGTAAAAATCTCTCAGCAAGGCAGAAAAACATAGGAGTTTCCACAAGCTCATATATCTAAAACTTACAGCTAACATCGTAGCTAATTATAGAAAATTGAATTCTTTATTTTTGAGTTTCAGAAAAGGATAAATTATGTCCACTATTCCCACCCCTGATTCTTGTTACTTTCCAATATGCTAAAACTCAGATCCACTTTCATCTTGAATTTTGCCAATTCAGGTGGCTAAGTGCGGCTTTCTCTTCGACCATGTTTTTATTGTACTACATGGGTTCAAGCTTCAAAAACTTGTGTTTCTTGTCAATTATTTTCTTTTTCCTGTTTTAGTTTTATTTATTATTGTAGTTTTTTCCCTTGCCTCCACTGAAACAAATCTCTTTTCTGTAATTGTAATAAGGTTTCAGATGATGCACCAATATGCCATGATTAATGGTCATTCCACTCAGTTGTTTAATTTTATTTATATCATTTGTAGTAACCTGACCCCCCTATATCCTACACACAAATTAAATTGATTAAAAGATTAAACATTAAAATAATAAAGTATGAGAAGCCAAATATTTTAATTCTATCAAGGTGGAAATAAACTTTCTCAGCAAACATGAAAACTTAAATGATCTGTATGAAAAGACATCTATTTTAAAGCTCAAAAAATTTAAACCCATCTACTCTGGCATATTTTGAAATGGATAGCAAATAATCCAATATAATTTATTAGATGATCTATACTCTCCCACTGGTGTGAATGCTTGCCAGTTTTATTTAGACTATAGTTCTATATATGTGTTTGTGCTTTTAAATGGAATCTATACTCTGTTCCCTTTGCACATTTGTCAATTTCTGTGCTAGTTTGTATTGTTTCATTTACAGTAACTGAATATTTTAATAGCATATGGGGCAATATTTTGGCTGTACTTGCAAATTATTTTTCATATGAACTGTACAATTAGATTTTTGTGTTCCATAAAAATTCTGTTGAGATTTTATTTGAGAATATTTTGAATTTCTGTGTAGATTATGAAATAGTTCATCTTCATTCTCAGGTCAATTTAATACTATCAATTTTCTGAGGGTAGTGATTATGTCTGTTTGGTTCATGATTTTATCCCCATTGCCTAACATAGTGTAGGCATGCAATAAAATACTTTATATATGAATAAATAAATGTGTATAATCTTTCTTTGTAACTAATATACTATTCACTGCAAAATATAATATGATGCCATTAGGTAGCACAAAGCCCACTGAGGCAAAAATATATCTCCCATCATTAAAGCATTTTCTCCTTAAGTTCAGACAAATCTCAATTAGACAGGAAAAGAGAAATTGCATTGTGTGTGAACATACATTTATGACAAGTTATGCTCAATATAATAAAAAAGGACATATTTGTTGTTATTTGAACATATACTACTAATTATAAGATTTGGACTAATGCCAGTAATAGTACTAAAATTATTAAAAATGTTAACTGTACGCTCCTTTAACATTTAAGTAATAGTTTTAAAAAAGTCTGTTGATATATTTAAATTGATTAATGAAGTCAAGAATCTGTCATATATTTCATATTGTTTCTTAGAGTTATGTTTCTATTTTTAAGAACTTAACTTTGGTTCCACAAATGAATAGTTCTTTATTTCATCCACAACGCTGGAGGAAACTTTTTCTTTCTCCTCTTTTTCCTTTGTAAACAGATTGCTTCATGGTACCAATCTTACTCTAAACTGCTCTGTGTTCTCTGTACCTCTTTCTCTAAAGGCTGGGAACATGGAGCTACCTGGCCTTGGTGTTGTGCCTCTGGATGCTAACTATCACAACTAAAGTAGTTCATTTGGTACCTTTGACAGGCTTCTGATTGAACAAATGAAGGTTTCCAAGTTTACAGTTTATTCGCACTCTCATTATCCAAGATAGGTACCTGAAAGCTGCAAAGATAATAAAATATATTGGAAACTTTACGGACAGATGAATTGCCACTCTCGTATTATCTCCGCTGCTGTCTGTTCATCTTTGGGAGACAATTACTAACTTCATGCATTTTCTAAGTGAAGGAGGTACAGGTGCATTTCCCTTTTCTGATCTAGATGTTGCTCATAGAGTAAATGCTTTGATAAAAAGCTCTAAAGGAGAGTATGATTTATTATAGTGTCAGTTTTCCAGTGTACATATATTTGAATATATTGATATGTTAAGCTCATAGCTCTTGATTTTATATCAGACCAATGCAGGAAATTCTGAGAGACTTAGCCATGTAAGTTTCTTTCGCTTGTATTGTTTGACAGCATGCCAACTTAAATCTTTTCCACTGTTTATTTTTAAATGTTGAAAATAGTTTTGTTCATGTGTTTTAGACAGACAAAATAATTTAAATCATACTTTACTATTTAGCAGCTGTTTGCACCCACATTAAGGACATTGTGAGATAAAAGTAAGCAAAATCTTTTCCAGTTTATTAGGAAACAATTTAATAGAGCTTTTCTAAATATGTATCTATCACATTAGGTTTTTAAAAATATGAGCTAAACTAATTTGAGATTATTATGTTTATTATGTTTTTTAAACTATTTTTTCACTAATCATAACAGTTAACATTTATTAGGTCATTAACTCTTCTTAGAAAATATCAGTTCTTGTTTATAGCTGCATAGTAGTTCATCTGATTGTATAGGGAGTTATTAGGCACTTGTCCTTATGGACTGAACTGTGTCCCATTCCTCCCCCCAACCTGACCCAAAATGTTGAAGGTCTAACTCCCAGTGTGGCTGCATTTTGAAATGAGGCCTTTAAGGAAGTAGTTAAGGTTAACTGAGGTCATAAGAGTAGGGACCTAATTCAAAGGACTTGTGTTCTTATAAGGAAGAGACACCAGAGACCATTCTCTTTCCACAAGGGAGAGACCATTTAAGGACAGAGTAAGAAAGCAATATACCAGATAAGTAGAGAGTCTCACCAGAAACCAACCCTGGTCACAACCCTGGTCACACTTAACTTCCAGTGTCCAGAACTGTGAGAAATAAATTTCTATTTGTCTAAGCAAAATGCCCAATCTATGGTATTTTGTTGTGGTAGCCCAAACAGACTACGACATCCTGTTATGAACATTTGTTTTATATGTTTTGCTATTACTATTTTACTATTATATTTTACTATTTGTTATTCTGTATGTTTTATTAAATATTTTACTATTATATTTATATAATTGGAATTCTTGTCCATAAATCTTAATGCACAGGTATCTCTATTTTTTTCTAGTTAAATCAATATGTGGAAATGCTCAACCAAAACTAAGAGAAATTTTTATCTAGAATTTTTTTTCCAGAAATGTTTTATATGTTTATGCTGCCATCAGTTGCATAAGAGAAATCCTTTCATCACAGGCTTGCCAAAACTACATTTTCTTAACAAAAAAATTATTTCTGAAGTTAAAAGTAAAAAAATTCTCTTAACATAACTTAGGGCTTAAAAAAATAAAAGCTCACCTAAATTGTATTTCTATTAGACATTTAAAATATTCATTTATTCACCTGTTCTTTGATGAATATCTATTCAGTGCCTTCCGTGTGCCTGACAGTACCCTGTGTCCTAGTATTAGATCACCAAACAAAATACTGTTTTTATCTTCTAAAATTTATATTCTCATAAAGAAGCAACAGAAAGCAAGCAGTGTGTCAGATGGTGTAAAGATCTTAAAACAGAGGAAAGGGCAAAGGAAGGGTGAAAAGTGGGTGAGGCGGTTGCTGTTGTACATAGATGTGTCAAAAAGTCTCTGACAAAGTGACTTTCAGATCTGGTGAAAACTTGAGAGTGGGCCAAGCAACTGTCTGGAAAAAAAGCTTAAGGAGTGGGAGATGCAAATGCAAAGGGCTTTAAGCCAATGTGTACTTATATGATGTCAGTTCTTAAAAATTGTATATTGTTGCTAATATTTCAAGATCTACATACTCCATGAATGTAGTATTAAATAAAAGATGACTACTCATTTAAGTACTAAAATGGTTAGATTTAAAGTGACTTATCTGTATTCTCTGGTTAATTGCTCAACCACTATTTTTGAGCTAGGCAATTTGGTAAACACTTAAATGTATCATTGAAAAAACAGATACACCTTTCACACTTTTCAATTATTATTGTATGCTACTGCTATTCTGAAATGATGGTGGAAGCCATTGCATGAATTTGTATAATACTGAGGATCTTTATGGCAGCACTTCCAAGTATGGGTTCCATGGAATGCTATTTGAGAATTTTTAATATCTCTCAAAGAAAATATTTCCTTTGTAATATAGATTTTGGAAATGCTATACATCATTCCCTTCCACGAAGAGCTTTCCCAATAAAGAATTGTAGTAATTCAGTCAGGAAAGACAGATACCATGTGATTTCATCCGTATGTGGCATTTAAAAAACAGAGAAAATGAGCAAAGGGGGGAAAAAAAGAGAGAGAAGGAGAAGCCAAGAAACAGACTCAACTATAGAGAACAAACTGATGGTTACCAGGGAGGGGTTGCAGGGATGGGTGAAATAGATGATGAAGATTAAGGAGTGCACTTGTGAGGAGCACGAGGTGATGTATGGAAGTGTTGAATCACTATATTGTACACATGAAACTAATATAATATTTTATGTTAGCTATACTGGAACCTATTTTTTTAAAGATTTATTTATTCATGAGAGACAGAGAAAGAGGCAGAGACACAGGTAGAGGGAGAAACAGGTGCCTTGCAGGGACCCCGATGCGGGACTCCATCCTGGATCCTGGGATCAGGATCCTGAGCCGGAGGCAGACACTCAACTGCTGAGCCACCCAGATGTCCCATATACTGGAACTTAAAGAAATAATTGCAAATACAAAGTCCTTGAAGATAATGTATGTTTATATTAGCATAATAGTAGCTGTGTAAAATTTCCGAAAAACATTTATTTTATTTTTCTGTTGAATATTTATTGACATGGTATGGAAAAGCATCTTGTGAAACACTGGATTTGATTGGTGGAGAAGTACATTGAACTTCATTTTTTCCCTGGAAGCTAGATGAGTATTGTATCATGAGATAAACTACCTTCCCAAATCATAGGTTGATCATAATCAAATTATCTTTTTACAGTAGTTCTGCATTAAATGCAGGCATAATACATTTACAATAATATAATATCAAGATCCTATATTTAAGAAGATACTTTTTTAGTAGGGTAGCTAGGTGACAGGCACTGAGGAGAGCACTTGATGGGATGAGCACTGGGTGTTATACTATATGTTCGCAAATTGAATTTAAATAAAAAAAGGGACTTTATTAGACTATCTTTCCTTACCCAAAATCTCTGATTTCGATTTGCAAATACAACATCAATGAAAAATCATTCCTTTGTATAGGAGGTAAGCTTACTGAATGTCTTACTTCTTGGCATTCATTCTTTTACTTCCAGAGCCTTGTGAAGCTTTTCAACTTACTCTAAATGAGGAATCATGTATTTGTTTTTTTTACTGAGCTAACTGATATTTGTACTTCACATCTGAATTTTCATTCAGTTAGGTACTGAGACTGGAGATAATTTCAGTGTTAGAATTTTAACATCCCAGTGCAGTGGGAAGGGGAGGAGAAAAAGGTAGTAGCTTTTTTTCTGGAACAGGCGATTAGATGTCCTCTCCTTTGGAAAATATCCATCAGGTTCAATCTGGTCTGTCTTAGTAGAGAATTTAATATCTAGGAACAAATGGATTAGGATTTTCTCTTTGACCACCCATTGTCTTATGCATGTGATTGCTTGTTTATCATCAAATACCTAGTAGTAATCTTAACTTTTAAAAGACATTCTAACTAAAAAGATTTCATTTCTCAGTACTGTTTATAATTTATTTTCTCTATTTATAATTATTTTGATTAGTGTTTTTTCATTTAGATATATCTTTGAATATTTTTTCCAGAAAGTACATGTGAAGAATGTATTCCTTTAATTCCATAAGTACTGGCATGCCTGAGAATTTCATTCACTTACTTTCAAATGAGAATATTAGCCAGGATGGATTGATTTTTAAATTGAAATATTTTCCCTTTGAAACTCAAATTTAGGATTTATCTTTATTTTTTAAATTAGAAAAGGAAAAAAAGAAGATATGTTTATGTGCTCCCTTTAATTATGCTTGGTACAAGGCAATATCTTTCATCTGAAAAAATATTCAGCTTATTAACATTTAATTGTATTATTTCTTTTTCTTTTTCTTTTTTATAAAGATTTTGTTTATTTATTTGAGAGAGAGAGAGTAAGTAAGGGGAGAGGTGAGGGGAGAGAGAGAGAGAATCTCACCAACTCTATGCTGAGTGTAGACTGTGATGTGGGGCTTGATCTCATGACTCTGAGATAGTGACCTGAGCCAAAACCTTGAGCCTGTCACTTAACTGACTGAACCACTCAGGATCCCCTAATAATAACTATTGTTTTTTATTCATATTTTACCTCATTAAAAAAAAATCTCCTTAGTATTGATATAGACTGTATCTTTCTGTTATAGTTTCCTATTTCTATAGTTTCCTATTTTCATATTATCTATTGAAGTGTAACAAACCCCTTCCAAACTTACTTGTATAAATACAGTTTTCTAAGATACCATGAAGAGATTTTAATTTTATTAATGTACACATTCATTCAGTCCAGCTACACAGCTGCATTCACTGTTAAAAAAGAAAAACATGGGGAAGCCCGGGTGGCTCAGTGGTTTAGCGCCGCCTTCAGCCCAGGGCATGATCCTGGAGACCCGGGATCGGGATCGAGTCCCACGTCGGGCTCCCCACATAGAGCCTGCTTCTCCCTCTGTGTCTCTGCCTCTCTCTCTCTCGATCTGTGTCTCTCATGAATAAATAAAATCTGTAAAAAAAAATATGTAGCCTTTCTTTGAGATCTTATAAGCCATTACAAATACTTTTTTTGCTATATCATAGAGTTTTGTTTGTTTGTTTGTTTTTAAGTAGGGTCCATTCCAAGAGTGGAGCCCAATGCAGGGCTTGAGTTCATGAGACCTGAGCCAGATGAGTAATTGGCTGAGCCACCCAGGTGCCGATGTTTCGTTTTTTCAATACACATATATCTTTAGTATAAGCCCTAACCCCTGACTTGACAGACACATCTCTTTGTTGTATATAAACTAACCCTGAGCTTGTCAGGAAGCACCCTGAGCTTGTCATTGAAATTCTACGGTCACATTCTGATTCTTATTGCTTTGGTGACCAATAGGGAGGACTCTAATCTTGCATTGCCATGGACTTGTAATCAATCCTGTGATTATAGGCTTTGTGCTGCTACCTACAAAACTATTTTTAGACTAGGGAAACGTGTACAAAGAACTTGAATAGAAAAATCTACTAAAAGCCTACCTATGGAATGAGCTTGAATGAGAGCTGTTGCTTCTCTTTTGGTTACTTAAACATAACTATTATGGAACTTTGTGTTGGTAGAAGTACAGTAGACATTTCCTACCCTTTCCTCTTCTGTTCTATGTTTGTCCTAATCTACCCTTTTGCTAGACTATGCAGATGGTTCCATTGTTAAGGGGTGTGCCCAATAGTGAGAGAATAGTCTTCATATGATAAAGAAAGGAGCGTCTTCTTCACGTATGTGTAGATGAGTTGAAAGGAATAGAACGAGACTAAATGCCCAAAGCCATTTCTTTTAAATATCTGTATTTACTATGTATATTTATATACCTTGTATACAAACATGTATTTGAAGTTTGTAGAGCTCAGCTGATATTATAAATGACTGAATAGTTGAGTACTACTCAGTGTGATTGGAAGCAGTGACTTCTTTTAAATATCTCTCAGCCTGGCTTGTCATTGTCTTCAATTTCAGTTATTATAGCATTGAACTTTCCTTTATTGTATTTCCCATGCTGGAGTTGGCTGACTCTTATGTGTTTATTTTTGGGGATTTTCAAGTTATTTTCTTTTGTGTTTGAATTTCAATGGTAATAAAATTATATAAACATATTCTGGATCACCTGACTGAAACAGAAAAAAAATCATTAGAACAAATTTGTGATGAAGTTGTGTATTATTCTATTCTGAAGAATAAGCTTTTGATAAAGAATGCTATATTATCAGTAGAAAATTTAACTTCAACCAGATACTATAATATACAATAATCCAATCAATCATTTACTCATTTATTCAACACTATCTGTTAAGTGCTCAGGAGTAATAAAGGCAAGCATTTCTTTACTCTTATTGTCAAGTAGGCAGACATTAAACAAATTATTACATATTTCATTACTTCTGTCCTAGCATATTTATAGAAACTCAAGCTTATTGAAATTCACTAACAGATATTAATACTTCAGAAGACAATTATATGATAAATTGTTCACTATAGAATTATAAATAGAACCTGAATTAATACATTTATCAGTATTTCATTCTAGGGTATTAATACTCTGTCTTAAAATGGTAAGACAATTTAATCATTCAGTTTTGCTCCGCTTAGTATAAGCTTTGTAACTAAACTTTTGCAATTGTACTAAATTTTTGAGATGGTTTTCTGTTTAGGTATATGTGATGTTTCGCAATTGTAGCTAGTAATTAGTAGTGTAATGCATGACCACAGATGAAACCTCTAGTAGTGAGTTTTATTTTTCCAAGAAATTATGAGTGCTGAGGAAAATGATTTATTTTTCACATTTTAAATTTAATCTTATTTACATTTTTTAAAAACTTTCTGCTAGATTTACTTTTTAAAGGTTTTAAGTTCCAATTAATTACCATACAGTGTAATATTAGTTTCAGTTGTGCAATATAGTGATTCAGCACTTCCATACATCACCAAGTGCTCATCACAAGTGCACTCCTTAATACTCATCACCTATTTCACCTGTCCCCCACCCACCTCCCCTCTGGTGACATCAGTTTGTTCTCTATAGTTATGAAACTGTTTCTTTATTTGCTTCTCTCATTTTTTCTGTTTACCTGTTTGTTTTGTTTCTTAAATTCCAATTCATTCATATGAATGAAATCATATAGTATTTATCTTTCTTTGACTGATTTATTTTGCTTAAGCATAATACTGTCACCCTCCATGCATGTTGTTGCAAATGGCAAGATTTCATTCTTTTTTGTGACTGAATAATATTCCATTGTGTATATATACTGCTTCTTTATCCATTCATCAGTTGATGGGCATTTGAGTTGTTTCTATATTTCAGCTATTGTAGATAACACTGCTGTAAACATTGGGGGTGTGTGTATCCCTTTGAATGAGTATTGTTGTATTCCTTGGGTAAATATCTACAAGCTCAATTGCTGGGTCAGAGAGTAATTCCTCGCCAAAGAGCTGTGAAAACTTAAAACACTGATTGGAGATTAAAATAATTGATTTAGAAGATTATGTTTCAGTTGGAAAACTGATGACTACATGGTACTGAATGAATTATTAAAAAGACATAAGCATAATTAGCCATAGTGGAGGTATACCTAGACAATATTAATTTTTATGACAAAAATAGTTTTGCCTCATAATATATACTTTTAAATACCTCTGGGCAATGAGTAATTTAAATAGAAGAGTTGGAGAAAGTAGATGATGTTTTCCAATTGTAATCTTGTGGGTCAATAGGCAGAAAGGGTTGATTCATTAATTTTATTATCTTGGGGGGCTCCTGGGTGGCTCATTCAGTTAAGCATCTGTCTTCGGTTCAGGTCATGATCCCAGGGTCCTGGGATTGAGTCCTGCATAGGGATTCCTGTTCTGCAGGGAGTCTACTTCTTAATCTGCTCCTCCAACTCATTCTTTCTCTTTCTCTCTCTCAAATAAATAAAATCCTAAAAAATATATATATATATTTTTTTCTATATAATGTCACCACCATTATATGGTTCTAAAAACTAAAAAAACTCACAAAATCCCAACTAATACTTTTTTCTCCCCAGAATGATGTCAAATTATCAACTTGACATTTTATTTTATTTTATTTTTTAGATTTTAAAAATTTATTTATGCATGAGAGACAGAAAGAAAGAGAGAGAGAGAGGCAGAGACACAGACACAGGCAGAGGGAGAAGCAGGCTCCATGCAGGGAGCCCGAGGTGGGACTTGATCCCAGGTCTCCAGGATCAGGCCCTGGGCTGAAGGCAGCAGTAAACCGCTGAGCCACCAGGGCTGCCCAACATTTTAAATCATATAGCATGATATGAAACGTAGGTTTGAATGGATTCAATCAGTTGCTCTTACAGATTCAGCTTTATACAAACCATATATCTCCAGGGTTAGCTTCCACTCTAGCCATTTTATTGAAGAAAATTATTCTACATAGTAAGGCTAATTCGGCCTTTGGCATGTGCCTAAAGGCTAGTAATGCCTCCTTCAGGAACTGCAGGAAACTTCCCTCCTTTTTTTCTGAAATGATTCCTTTGACATACATTCAAATAGGATTTGAGAAAATAATCTCTAACATTACATAGGAGGTCAACTATGTAATTGTTAATAGGGCAGATTCGTCATATTCTTCAAGAAAGGTACAAGAAGCTGCAGTTGAAATAAGTATGTGTATGTGTGTGTGAGACAGAGACAGGGAAGGGGAGCGGGGAGGAGGGAGAGGAAAGGAAGAGGAGAGGAAGAAGGAGGATATAAGGGGCTGGGGGAAAAGGAGAGGGAGAGGGTGAACAAGAAAGACTGATTTTGCTGCTGGCTGGTAGTATGCTGTTGATATTTGGTAATAAATGTATAAGCAGTTTTATTGTTGAGCTGCTTGCCATGTGATGTCTACCTTTAGTGCTCCTTCTCCCACTCCTTGCCATGACCCTTCTCCAGTTACGGGACAGGAAAAAGAGCTGCTTCTATTATTTTTAACAGATTAATTAATTAATTAATTAATTAATTAATTAATTAATTAATTCTCACAAGTGGGGGAAGGGCAGAGGGAGAAGCAGACTCCCCACTGAGCAATGTTCCCTAATCTGGGCTTGATCCCAGAGTTCTGAGATCATAACCTGAACCTAAGGCAGACACTTAACAAGCTGAGCCATCCAGGTGCCCCTGCTTTTATCATTTTTAAATGTAAATTCGGGCATAGAAATTCTATTGGAATTCTATTTTCTCATTGGCGGAGCAGTTTTCAAAGCACAAGATAAAATATTATGGAGTTTGTTATGTTAAAACAAAGAAAAACACAACTTTAGAAATGTATTTCTAATGAGTTATTATTTCTTAAGGGAGAAAAGTTTTCAAAATGAGTCTTACATTGTTAAGGGGATATGTGGGGGTTTTTTTGTTGTTGTTCTTTAGTGTGTTTATAAGATAAATGGATAAACCCAAAGGGCTTCATTTTTATTATTGTTCCATTAACATTGCAGATTTTGTTATAAAGATTTCATTAAAATTTTGGAAAATTTGGTTGTTTATATATGACTTAACACAGCATGCTTTTCCAATAGATAAGAATAAATAACTTTTTGCCAAATGTACACAGTTCAAAAATTACTTACTTGTCTGGGTTAAGCAAAAGTATTAAATTTTGGGTAATGTACCTGTTACATAGTTTCTAGAGCTGGGGGCAAGTGGAATGGCTAATGTATATCTTTCCTTCCTCCATTTTATAGTTTAACCACCTTCATGGTGTATTATTTCCTGTAGAAACCTATCAAAATAATTCTTTTCCCCTGTGCCATGATATTTTTCCTTGGCTTGAATTTTTATCTTATTTTCATTTTTAATGTGGGATATTCATTGCATAACAAAGTAATAAAATATACTATAAGAATAATAAAGCAATTATTATTGTAAACCATCCAGATTATTAAATCAAATGTCACCAATATCACTAAAGCTACTCCCCACCATCCTGTGATCTCATTACTACCTTCCCTACCAGAGATAAGCCCCTCTTTCTTGAGATATTCTGTTACGTGACTTCAGGGACACCTCTTTTGCTTGATTTCCTCTTACCTAAATGATATTCCTAAATCTTTGCTGACTCCTCCTTCTCTTCCAGACCACTGTTTAGTGAAATGTTGCAGATCTAGTTCTCCTCTCTTCTCCCTCTATAGTTATTTCTAAGTGAACTAATCCAGACTCAGCTTTATAAGATCATAATTGCCCTGAAAGTTCCCATATTTTAACTGCCAGTCAAGAAATTCCCTTTGAACACTAGACTTCTATATCTAATTCCCTACTCAACTTCTTCATTTAGATGGTTAATAGCCATCTCAAATCCAATATATCCAAAATCCATACCTCATTTTTTAGCCATAATTGCCAATTTCCACCCTCCAGACACTGAATCCAAACATCTTAGAACCTCTTTGACACTTCTCTTTCTCTTATAACCCACATTAAGTGTATTAAGAAATTGGTTTTTGCCTTCAAAATTGGATTCAGAATTAATTCTCACTACCTCCAGGGCTACCAGCCTAGTCCCATGCCACCATTTTCTCTTTCCTGAATCATTGCAGTTGCTTTCTAGTTGATTTTCCATCTTTCCCTTCCTTACAATCTCTTCTCCATATAGTAGTATCCAGAGTGATCCTTGTAAAACAGAAAGATGATAACATTATTTATCTGTTGAAAACTTTCCAGCAACTTTCCATCTGATGCAAAATAAAAGACAGTTTTTATAATGGTTTATAGGTCCCTACATGATCTGACTCCTTGCTTCTCTGACCTCATTTTTATCCATCTCCCTACTCCACTACCAATCTATTTCACTCCAGCTACATAAGCTTCCTTGCTGTCCTTGGGATAATCCAGAGTACTCTTTCAGGGCATTTTCCTCTGCTTTTCCTTCTGCCAATAATGCCATTCCTCCAGAGAGCCAATGATCCCTTTTTTCTATCAGCTTTCTTTTCAAATTATGCCTAATCTCTGTCTCCTCGCTAAAACAGCTAGCCCACTTCCTCCAAATCCACTAAATCTGCCTACTCTGCTTTGTTTCTGTTTTTTTTTCATATTTACCACGTGACAGTTTATTGTTTTCTTTCTGCACTGAAATGACTGCTGCATGATAATAGATTTTTTTAAAGAACTATTTTGTTGACTGCTCATCTTCATTGATGTCAACCATGTCAAGTATGTGAATAAATAGATTCTGAATATTATATTAAGCACTGCACTGCATTTCTGTATAATTTTGCCATGTGTATTTATATTAGATTGAACCATACAAAATATCTAATACTCACCTATGAAAATGGGCGATTTCAAATGGGTAAACATTACTGCTCCCTAAATTTTATATGCTGTTTGGACTTGCATGTTTAAAATTTATGCAAAATATGTGATATAATATGTAGTTTTATGAGAGTTGTTTTCTCACCAATATTATGTACCTGACAATTACCCACATTGTGTATGTAGTTATAGTTGCTCATTTTTTACAGCTACACAATATTCTTTTGTATAGATACTCTAGGATTTATTTATGTAGTCTCCAGACTGTGAACATTCAGTTGCTTACAGTTTTTATTCTTTCAAGCAATGTTGCCATTAAATTCTTATACATGGGGATCCCTGGGTGGCGCAGTGGTTTGGCGCCTGCCTTTGGCCCAGGGTGTGATCCTGGAGACCCGGGATCGAATCCCACATCGGGCTCCCGGTGCATGGAGCCTGCTTCTCCCTCTGCCTGTGTCTCTGCCTCTCTCTCTCTCTCTGTGTGACTATCTTAAGTAAAAATTAAAAAAAAATTCTTATACATGACTTGTGCATGTGTGTTTCTGCTTTGTCAATGTAGAATTGGTAGGTTATAGGGGTACATATTTAACTTTATGAGGTAATTGCAATGTTTTTATGAGATTAGTAGTTGTATTGACTTTTATTTTCACTGACAGTTTATAAACTTCTACTTTGTAGTCTTGTTGATACTTAGTATTGCCACATTTAATTTTTGCTGTTCCAGAGGATATAAAATAGTATTTGTGGTTTTAATGTTCATTTTCCTAAACTGTTAATGAGATTGATCATCGTTTGAAGTGTTTATTGGTCCTTCATGTATCTTAATCTGTGAAATGCTTTGTGCCCATTATCTGAGTGTGGTTGGGTGATTTGGATTGTTTTCTTTTTCTTATTATTTTGAAAGCTTTTAATATTCTAGTTGGAAACGTGCTTACATCTTCTCCTGTGTGACTTCTTTTTGTGTTTTTTAGTGTTATAATTTTTTTAAAAGATTTATTTCTTTATTCATGAAAGACGCAGACTGAGAGAGAGAGGCAGAGACATAGGCAGAGAGATAAGCAGGCTCCTCACAGGAAGCCGGATACGGGACTCGATCTCGGATCTCAGGATCATGACCTGAGCAGAAGGCCCAACTGCTGAGCCACCCCGGTGTCCCTTAGTGTTATAATTTTATGAAGGATTTTACACTTTAATAATGTCTGATATATATAGTTTTATGATTTGTACTTTTGTGTATTATTTAAGAAGTCTTTTCACATCCAGAGTCACTAAGGGCCACATTTTTAGAACCAGTGCTATAGATTATGACAAATGTAATCAGGTGGTTTTGATAATTACATCCCCATTTCAAGTTGTAGTATGTTTACTGGTACAAACAAGCATAATCACTAATACCACATATGAAGCTGTTTCCCTAGTAAATTCTTTTGCATCCATCATATAATTAAAGAAAATCAGAAACACTTTTGCCTCACATGGCAGTGACAAAAGGATCTATTGATTTTTGCCTCAGGCCTCGTAATGGTCATATCACAGAGAATATCTGATGATGATATGTTAATTAGACCTTTATCTTTTACTGTATTACAAATTACCTACTACTTAGCAGCTTAATACAACCATTTTTATTTTGTTCACAATTTTGGGAATCAAATTTGGGAGTGGCTCGAATGCATGATTTTGACTTGAGATTTTCCAGGTGACATTTGTATTTGGTTGGAGATTTAGTCATTTGAAAGTCAAAATGATTCATTCACATGGTAGACAATTATTATGAGCTATCTGCATGACAACTGAATTCTGAAAGAAGATGTCCTAAGAGGAAGTGACAAAGGATGTCCCGGGGTCCAAGGAAGATGCTCCAAGTTTTCTGAGTAGGCCTTTGAAGTCATATAGCATTACTTCTATTGCAAGTCAGTTACTAAGGTCAGCCAGATTCAAGGGGAAGGGAATTAGATATCACATCTCAATGGGGAAAATATCAGAATATTTGTAGTTTTCTTTACACACCTGATGAGTATAAAGAACTAAGGACCCTATTTGCCTGAATAAGAAATATGAATTCTAAGGAGAAGGTTATGTATCTTGTTAAAAGTTCAAGAGTCTGTCACTTGGGTGAAATTTCTAGTGCTTATTAATTTGGGACATGTTAAGATATCTCTTCTAAAAGGAGAAAAAAAGGTTGCATTTTACACTGCCTATCATAAAGACAGAGACACAATATTCGGTAGGCCTCATAAGATTTGGGAGGTAACACAACAACTTGTAGTGAGCTGCTCTGATCCAATGTGTAGATATACTATATCTACACTATCTATACACTCCTAGCTTAGAGTGAGCATTAGAATAAGATCATCTGTGGTATAAGCTCCCCTTCCACTTTGGGCCTGTGATCTAGTATTTATAGGGCCTTAAGGGATGTGTGTGTGTGTGTGTGTGTTTATCTGCTATTGGACACCTGCTATTTTATTGGTCTATCTCATTTATTGCCAGTACTAATATAGTATTCATAGTAATATAAAAACGACTCACTATCTGGCAGCATATGATATTCAGTCTTCCCCCTACCATGTAATCCTTTCTCTTCCAGTGTATCATGGCATCTCTTTTATCCTTCAGTCTTTCATATGTATCTAAGAATGAGCTTATCATGTTCTACCAAAGAAGGAAAGGAATGGGAAGGAAAGAAAGAAGGAAGGAGAAAAGGATGGTAAGAAGGACGGAAATACAAGAAACCTTCTTTGGATGTTTTGTTAGAATTTTCTTCATGCCCAAAGTCAATTTAAACCAATAATATATCTTACTAGGCTTATCCCTCCATTTACTTTGTTTTTAAAATGTATATCAATAAAGATGCTTATGGTTTTCATAAACATCTTTTCAAAACTTATTCTTTGGTGCCTCATATTTTGCGGTTGTTATTGCAAGTGGCAACTTTTAAAAAAATATTTATTTATTTATTTTAGAGAGGGAGAGAGAGTTCGAGCAATGAGGAGGGACAGAAGGAGAGGGAGAGAGAGAATCTCAAGCAGACTCCATGCTCAGCTCAGGCCCTGTGCAGAGCTCTCTATCTCATGACCCTGACCTGAGAAGTAAGTAAGAGTCCAATTTTGGACCACCAGCCACCCTGAAAATTTTGAAATTACTTTCTTTTTTACCTTCTTGTTATCATTTAAAAATAGAAATAGTTTATACTTTTATATCAAAATGATTTATTTTAAATAATATCTAAGTAAATTAAATCTTGTTCTAATAATTTCCTCCATATTTATGTAGACATATATACATAATAATGACAATGTCTCAAAGTACTTTTCAAAACCATATACTTTTTTTTTATACTTTCTGTACTAATATTTCAGTTAGACTTAACCAAAACAGTATTAGCAGGTATCTAATATTGTCAATTTTTTCTAATATCAAAATAGATATGCAAATTTCAGTTTCTTTCTTTCATTTCCAGTTTACATTGCATTTCTTTAAAAATCCTTTCTCATATTCTATTTTTTGGTACAGATTTTTATGTATGTTCATTAAATCAAACCATTAATTATAATGTTTAAATATTCTGTATCTTTTACTAATTTTTATCTGCTTTATATAATTGATAAAGCATATATTTGAAAATTTAGAAAATTTTTGTAGTATCCAATTTGAATGTACATAGCATCTTCAATCCAATTCCCTTAAATGGGGATAGGACCAGTGACTGTAAAGAACTAGTACTTTGTGATTAGATTACTTATCAGTTACTTTTGAATTACTCAAAGTGGATATTGTTTCATGTGGGCCTGATCTAATCAGGTGAGTCCTTTAAGTGAAGATGAAGCATTAGAGAGAAGTCCTTTTGATGATTCAGTTCATGATTTCTTAAATTGTAAGGATATGAATTCTTCCAATAACCACATTAGTTTGGAAGACTACCTCAAGGCTCAGCTATTCAACCTTGGCCCCAGTTGTCACCTGGATTTCAGTGAGACCCTAAGCAGAGAACCCAGGTGGACTTCCAACATGTAGAAACTATGATACAGTGATTTTGCATTGTTTTAAAGTGATAACTTTTTGGTAATTTGTTATGTAGCATTAGAGATATAAAATATCTCTTTTTATATATTTATAAAGTCTCTTATATCCCCATTTCTTATCATATTACCTACCCAACTACCATCCTGCAAAGGTAACCCTTTATTATGTGTGTGTATTTTTGAAAAATACATGTTATCTTATACATATGTATTTTTATTTATAAGCTGTGGTGTTATAGGTCTCATTTAATCTTATAATTTTAACATGACAATGTTTCTATGAACTATTTAAATCATATTTACGTCTAGTCTGTTGCTTCTCATAGCCTTCTAATATTCCGGTTTGCATCCACCATATTTTTATGTCTATTCTCCAGTAATGGCCAAACTGTGGGCAGTGTCTCTAGGATATATGCTCAGGAGAGGATTACTGGTTCTCAGAGTATTTGCATATTTAACCTGACTGAGTACTATCAGATTGCTCTCCAGAATACCTGCACATTTAATACCATCATTTGTACTTCATGAACCTTTTTATAGTCCAGTGTTCTCTTCAAGGATTCATGTTATCTAGCATTTTAATTTTTGCTAATACGGGCAGGAAATTATATCACATTGTTTTAATTTGGTCTTCTCTTTTAAAAATGAGTTTAAGCATTTCTTCATGTCTTTGCCATTTACATTATTTCTTCTGTGATTATGTTTTTAATTTTTGAAATTTATTAATATTTGTTTTCTCATTTCCAGAAGGGTTATTTTTTAAGCAGTCACATCATTTTGGTGTTCATCCTACTCTTTCAGTATGTTTTTTTTAAAGATTTTATCTATCTATCTATCTATCTATCTATCTATCTATCTATCTATTATCTATCTATCTATCTATCTATCTATCTATCTATCTATCTATCATCTATTTATTTAAGAGAGAATGAGAGCAGGAATATGCATGCAGGCAGAGCAGTAGAGGGGGAAGGAGAGGGACAAGGAGACTTCATGCTGAACAGGGAGCCAATATGGGGCTTGATCCCACAAAGCTGAGATCGTGACCTGGACCAAAATCATGACCCAGATATCCAACTAATTGATCCACCCAGGCACGTCTTCCCCCTGACCATGTTCATGTTATCTGTAATTTTGGGATTGGTTGTTATGAAATGCTTTTACTTTTTCTGTTTTTTTTTTTTAATTTTAAAATATACCTATTGAGAATTAATCACAAATATGTTGTCTTTTTCTGGAAAATCATACAAAACATTTGATTTGAATTTTAGAGCTGGGCTTAAATACTGGAGACTCATAGAACCTCTCATTTCCATATAACTCTTTGCTCATTGAAGTATCCAACCTCTGTGTCATTTTTCTTTTTAACATTAAATTCACTTGAATGGTTAGTGCAATGAATTATTGGCCTTATGATATACCAAGAAGAATACTCCCATATCAGAACAGAGTTTACCAAACATGTATGGGCAGTTGCTCTTGTAGGAATATAGGATTTCATATGAAGAGTTACCAAAAAAGAAAATGTGGATAGACTGAAAATATCACTGATTCTTATAGGTCATTGATCTTGGAATGATATTAATGAGAAAATGTTAAATGTTCTCACAAGTATATAAATTTCACTTGCTTTTTCTGTATTGATTATATACTGTTCTCCACCCCGTTCCAGCTTAATAAAAAGGTAAAAAGAAACAATATTAAGAGCTACCATTTATTCATTTTAAAGCTTGTCTTTTTTTCTTTATTTAGTGCTTTAATTGCAATAGCTCATATGATTCTCAGAAAACTCCTATGAAATTTGTACTCTTGCATCATTGTTTTACAATGAAAATCTGGAGGCTTATTTTCACCACGGGGTCAAAAGCTTGTTTTACCATATGAATTCTACTATGCTATGCCGCCTCAATTTAAATTAATGTTCTTGTATAATGTAGACTATGACAGGCTAGTTCCAGCCTGGGTATGGCTTTTCAGGGAGTATGTGTATGAATAATGCTGATATCTTAGCATTATTGCTGACATTAGTGCTTGGCTAAGCAAGCTCAGAGGTGGAGTGGCAGTACATATTGAATTGGGCAATGTCCATTCAAAATGTATTTTCAAGATTTAGTAGTTCTTTGTCTTTTTAGTACTGCTAGTTCTTATTCCCTTCCAACCCCTATCATCTAGGAGTTCTTGAATTTGGGCAGAGATACACTTACTATTATAAGGAAAACAGCACTAAAAAAGAAAGTAAGTTGCATTATTTTTAGTGCCTAAAAACCTCCAAATGCTGACATGGTAAAAAGAAAATCTGGCTATATAGAGATCACTGAAAAAAAAAAAAACAAAAAACAAAAAACAAGCACTATCATTGTTATAACAAAGGTTTCAAGAATACTAAGTGATATTGATCATTAAGGCATTGCCTAGTGATTTCCCCTTATGTGACATTAAACATTTGCATTTTAAGTAATGTAGTGGTTCTGAGTACAAAGAAATCTGAACGCTGGAAAACATACAGCTGTTGATACAGCAGATATAGACATTCTTTTTAAAATGATTTAAACTTGATATCTAGTATTTGATTCTTTTTTGGTATGGTTTTTTTTTTCCCTGGGAAAAGAAGAAGCAAAAGTTGTGTTTTGACATAGGATTAGACAGTCAGGATTATGGAAAAAGAAATTAAACCGGTGATATCCAAATCCTTATTCTTCTGACTGAGTTTTGAGAGTATAAATAAATGAGAATATGCTCCCACCTTAGAAAGGAGAAACAGTGGGTTAAGCCTTGATGGAGAGAAACGGAAAGCTAAGGTACTATAGAAGCCCCATACCCAGGCCCTAGACTAGTGAGTTCTGCTGGACATGCAGTTATATCCACTTTGTTGAGGTGCTCTGCTGATACTGAGGCATTTTCCTTGAGCTTTAACTTAGACAGCAAAACAGGAATACATGAAGTTGTAGTATGTCCAGAGGAACCAAGGAAAACATGCAAGTGCATTGATTCTGAGTGGGAGACCTGTGTTAAGTCTTCCACTCAGGGACCAGGCGTGAGCTATTGAAAAGCTGAACACTTGACATTACTTCTACTTTTCCCTTTTGTCTGTGTGCTCTCTAAATAGGCTTATTTTTCTTTTTCAAGTGCCTGCTGTTAAGAAGTGTTGATTTGGTTTGAACTATGTGGGAGGGCTAGGACAAAGTGGACCAGATTGAAAGAAAATTATTGAAGTTAACCCAGAGAAACCATTCTGAAGCAGTTGAAAAAAATGTCAGTTGCTTGCCATATGATACACTCTTTTTGCTTTTGATCCAGATGTTTTAGACACTTGTTGACCTAGAAGGCTTTTATAAATATTCTGCTTTTAGCACAGTGGACCTCTGATCACCAATCATTATATACATTTAGTATCTGAAATTAGCTTTAGGCAGTTTTGTCACATTGTAGCAGCAATCATTTACTTTCCCTGCCAAAAATGTATACACAGTTGTCCTTCCCTATCAGACTGCCAACTTTTAACACTTAGGTAATAATACAGATAAATGGCCACTGAAAACAAAATATGAATGCCTTCTGTATGTGTGTTAAAGTAATTATTGTCGTTAGATGGTTCTTTTGGGTTTGTTTAAGATATTATTTATTTATTATATATCTAGAGAGCGAGCATGAGGAGGAGGTGCAGAGGGAGAAGCAGACTCCCCATTGAGCAAGGACCCAGACATATGGCTCAGTCCCAGAACCCCAGGATCATGAAGGCAGATGCTTAACTGACTGAGCCACTCAGGTGCTCTAATGGTTCTTTGGTTAAGAAAGCAACTTGATGGATCTTTTTCTACCTCAAGTACAGCTCCTATTCTGGATGAAATAGGCTAAGTCAAAGGTTGGCCAAATAAATTTGCATAATCAATTAAGAAAAATTTGAGTTTCTCCTAGGAGAGATATGGCAATGATGAGAAACAGTAATGGAGAAAAGAGAAAAATATACAGCTAGCAAGGCTGGTAGGACATGATAGGTGATAAATTTCATTGTTTTGAAGTCTGATATGGAAAACATTTTTTGGATAATATTTATTTAGTGATGAAGAGTTGTAGAAAGAGGATGGCAGCAAAGGAACCAAGAAAACAATAAAGGGCCAAGTGAAAACAAAGAAGCAGGGAGTACATAAATCTAAAACAAGATGAGAAGTATTTGACTGTTGGAAAGACTGTTGGACTTTAAAATTTTAAAACCTTACCTACCTATCTACCTACCTATCTACTTGCCTGTCTATCCATCTGTCTGTCCATCTGTCCATCCACCTATCCACCCACCATCCACCATCCACCTACCTATCAACCTATCATCTATATGCCTAATATCCTTTAGTGATCTTCTGACTACAGATATCTGAAGGTCTTATAAACTTTCTGACTGATAGCATCTTTAAACACTTAAATAAAAGATTAATACCCTTATTTTTTGTAGAGTGTCATTTTATAGACCAGGAAAACTTCTACATCAGTTCTTGCTTTTCCTATTTATTTCTGCCTTAATATGAAGGGTCAAAATGAGAAAGACATATCCTGTTTCCAAGTAGTTTTAGCAAAAGAGCTAATGGTGGACACAATTATAGCTATAAGCTAAAATGAGCTCTTTAGATTAATTCTTTTTTTCTTTTTTTTAAAGATTTATTTATTTGAGAGAGAGAGAGAGAGAACAAGAATTGAGGGAGAGGCCAGAGAAGGGAGAGAGAAAATCTTCAAGCCGACTTCCGACTGAGCACAGAGCCCAACATAGGGCTTGATCTCATCACCCATGAGATCATGACCTTAGCAGAAAGCCAGTGTTGTATGCTTAACTGACTGAGTCACCCAGGCACCCCTAGATAAATTCTTTTTTTTTGGCTGGGTACAGTATACTTTATTGATGGTACATGACAAGGTAGGGCTCCCCAAGCCCCTCCTCTTCCTCGGGGTCTAGGATGTAAATTGGAGGTCAGGAGATTCTCAGTGTGTTGGGGGATTAAGTTGGGGCAGGGACTCCCCAGCAGCTGAGGGCCTCTCTCTTCCTCTTGTTCTTACTGGGGCTGGTGGTCCAGGAGGCTCTTACTCCTTGGAGGCCATGTGGACCATGAGGTCCGAATTCATTGTCATACCAGGAAATGAGCTTGACAAAGTGGTCATTGAGGGCAATGGCAGCCCCAGCGTCGTGGAAGGTAGAAGAGTGGGTGTCACTGTTGAAGTCACAGGAGATCACCTGGTCCTCTGTAGCCCAGGATGCCCTTGAGGGGTCCCTCCGATGCCTGCTTCACTACCTTCTTGATGTTGTCATATTTGGCAGCTTTCTCCAGGCGGCAGGTCAGATCCACAACTGATACATTGTGGGTGGGGACACGGAAGGCCATGCCAGTGAGCTTCCCGTTCAGCTCAGGGATGACCTTGCCCACAGCCTTGGCGGCGCCAGTGGAAGCAGGGATGATGTTCTGGGCAGCCCCTCGGCCGTCATGTCACGGCTTCCCAGAGGGGCCGTCCACGGTCTTCTGGGTGGCAGTGATGGCATGGACGGTGGTCATGAGGCCCTCCACGATGCCGAAGTGGTCACGGATGACTTTGGCTAGAGGAGCCAAGCAGTTGGTGGTGCAGGAGGCATTGCTGACAATCTTGAGGGAGTGGTCACACTTCTCGTGGTTCAGGCCCATCACAAACATGGGGGCATCAGCAGAAGGAGCAGAGATGATGACCCTCTTGGCCCCGTCTTTCAAGTGAGCCCCAGCCTTCTCCGTGGTGGTGAAGACCCCAGTGGACTCCACAACATACTCAGCACCAGCATCACCCCATTTGATGTTGGCGGGGTCTCGCTCGTGGAAGATGGAGATGGACTTCCCGTTGATGACAAGTTTCCCTTCTCAGCCTTGACTGTGCCGTGGAATTTGCCGTGGGTAGAATCATACTGGAACATGTACACCATGTAGTTGAGATCAATGAAGGGGTCATTGATGGCGACAATATCCACTTTGCCAGAGTTAAAAGCAGCCCTGGTGCCCAGGCGCCCAATACGGCCAAATCCGTTCACTCCGACCTTCATTTAGGACGCGCCTGGCTCTGCACCAGAAGATGCGGCTGTCTGTCGGGCGGGGAGGAGCAGAGAGCCTAGATAAATTCTTTTTAGAGCTATACCTTACACCCCAGTTAATAAAAATTAAGGTTTAAATATGTGAGGATATTTTCTAGATTTGGAAATATGGAGTCTGTTTATTTTTGTTCTTCTGTATTTTAAAACCCATAAAAAAAATCATAAGGAGACCTCCAAGATTAAAGATGGATATTAGGACTGGGTTTAAATAAATTTCCATGGTTCCTTAGATCTTTTTTTAACCTCTTCCCCTTGCCCTTGCAAAAGGGTTTCACTATAGATTGAACACTTTTGGACTGAAATTGGGGAAACATTATGTGCATGGAGGTGGAAAATGCACATTATTCCAAAAGAATGGAAGATGATAGAAGGTTGTCTTTGAACCTCAAAGTTTTTCTCCTGGCAAATGAGCTATAAAATGGTTTTCTCAATATGAGCCCAATTTAGTACAGTTCTAAGTTTCAATGACTTCTGGATTTTTGAGGTCAAGAAGAGTGGAAAATTGGGTTCCCTGTGATTATCTCCTATAGAAATTCCATGCCTGTGATGAAGAAAGAAGATTCAAGGATGTTATCGTGTTTACTTTTATTTTATTTTATTTTTTGTGTGTTTACCTTAAATCTTGAAAATATGTGAAGAAAAATATAAATGATCAAGTCAATTACTGCAAACATACTAAATTGCTTTTTATTCTGTTTCTGATCTGTCATTTAGTTTTTCATCAAAGTTAGAATTGAACGAAGCTTATCTCTACCTCATCAGGGAAACTTATTTTGTGTTTGGAAGTAGTGGGATTCAATAGTAATAGTTTGTAAGAAGAGCACTCCAGTTGGTTTGGAAATTTTCTTGGTAAGTTTTTGAAATTGACATGAGCTTAGCTGACTTTATACAATAGCTGAGTAAGAAGCTCCCTGGAGTAACATATAAGGGGAACTTCTGAATGGATGTCACAAACTATTTTACATAAAAATTGAAAGTATCAGTAGGAAATCATCCTTTAGCTCTTTTGTCTACTTAAATATCCCATAGCCACAACTTCTTATAACCCATCTTTATTAAATTACTTCAGTTGTCGTCTTCATCAAAGCTATAGAGGATGCCCATTCCTTGTTATGTTTTCTTTCTTTCTTTTTTTATTATTAGCATTTTACTCCTCACTTCCTTCCTCAGTTTCAAGTATCATTTTCATCACTTTGATACTTCTCTCACCAATATCCTTGGAGATCTATATCACTGTTATTCTATTGCACTGGCCTGGTCAAACACCAACCCTTCATGAATCTTGGAAGGAATTGCTTTTTCGAGGCAGTTAGTGTCAGAATTACTTGGTGTGGAAAACCTGTATATCTGGTGTCAGATGTGTGGTGAGTGTGGTAATGGTGTAAGAATAAAAGTACACAATAAATTGTCCTTTTCCCTCACTTACTAACTTACCTGCATCTGCACTCAGAGTCTCCTACTGGCCATTCATTATGGAGGAAAGCATGTTCTGTCCCACTGAACCCTTGCATTTCTTCTCTGAGCTCCATGTCACCTCACTTTCACAGAGGCCTTACTTTCTGAGGCTAATTACTTCTCCTGTATGTCAATATCCCCTTCTTAACAGTGCCTTAAAGCAGATCAGTGTTTTAACGCGTTCAGTTCTCTACTATCTTAAAACAATTCTTCTATCCAAAATCTCCTTAGAGTTGACAGTTTCTTTTCACAACAAAGATTCTTTAAAAGGTCTTCTTATTGTCTTTATTCCTTTCTCTGTCATTTTACCTTTGCCTTTATTCCTTTATAATTTTATTAGTCAGCTTCACTGCAGTGGTAAATAACCCCCCCAGTCTCAGCAGATTAACACAACAAGCACTTATTTCATGCTCATGTTACATGTCAACCCCTGGTGGTTTGCTGCTTTGGCTCTTCTCTCTGTATCTTATTATTCTAGGACCCATTCTGAAGGAGAAGCCCTTTTGGGAAATGCCGTTTCCATGGCAGAAAGAAAAAAGTGAGAACTGATGAAAACACTTCATGCTCATCCGGCTTTTATTTGGAGCTGTTTAAGCTCTAATCCATCAACTTTTGTGATATTTGGACACAATTATCTTTTGTATGATCGATATAAACCAAAAGATATGGAAAACCATTTTGATGGAGCATAAGCCAAGTTAGTAATGAGAGCAAAAATTTAGGGCTACAGCTTGTGCTAGTAGGGCTGAGCACCAGATCCTGAGAGACAGAGGTGTCTGTCTAGGTGTTAATGCTTTAACACATTTGGTTGTGTGTGTGTGTGTGTGTGTGTGTGTGTGTGTGTGTGTCTGTGATACGTGAAGCCCTCTAAATAGCAGACCCCTGACTGGGGCTCCTTTTCCTGAGCTAAGGATGGTCTACACTTGGATGTTCCATATTGACATTGAGCCTAACCCGAAATGAACTAATTTTTGCTCCAGATCTGCTCCTTTTCCAGGGGTATGAGGGCAGAGATCATGTTCTTTCTATTCAGCTTTAATCCTGATGCTCCACAGACACATAGGTGGCTCAGTGGTTGCACATCTGCCTTCAGCTCTGGGCATGGTCCTGGAGTCCTGGGATGGAGTCCTATATTGGGCTCCCCATGGGAGCCAGCTTCTTGTTCTGCCCATGTCTCTGCCTCTCTCTGTGTGTCTCTTACAAACAAATAAATAAAATCTTTAAAAAAAATCCTGATGGGGATCCCTGGGTGGCGCAGTGGTTTGGCGCCTGCCTTTGGCCCAGGGCACGATCCTGGAGACTCAGGATCGAATCCCACGTCGGGCTCCCTGCATGGAGCCTGCTTCTCCCTCTGCCTGTGTCTCTGCCTCTCTCTCCCTCTCTTTGTGTGACTATCATAAATAAATAAAAATTAAAAAAAAATCCTGATGTTCCAATTTCCTAATATTGCTGTGGAGCCTCTTTCTAAACTGGAAATGTGATGATAACCCTCTACTCAGACAAAGCTCAGAGTCCACATTCTCATGGGATGAAATCCAAAATTCCTGGCTTGCCATTAAACTCTGCTTGTTTCTCCTTCCATCCTCTTATAGCCCTCATTTTGGTAGTTTGGATTAGTAATATTTTACTCTTGCCTTTGATATTTTTTCTAAGATGTATCTATCACTAACTTATAGTTCAGTTTCCTATTTATCAACTAGGCCTCAGCTCAGATATTACCTACTCTATTGAACTTAGCACCACACACAGACTTTTGTGTCCCTTCCCTTATGCTTCTACTGAAATCCTCTTACATAATTATGACAAAACATTTAATTATGTTATCTGATATAATTTGTGTTATAAAGTTAAAATTATATAAGTATATATAGCCATATTGTATGACTTATATGTTTGGAATATATATGTGCTATATATGTGTGTATGTATCAATATATGCCACTCATAGACCTTAATGTAAAATAATATATCAATACACATTCACTAAATAAATAAAGTGTTCTTGGCAAGCACATTTTTCCTAGATATTAAGACATAATCTCTGTTATTTTGAATTTCTCTATTCAATAATTGAATAGTCCAAAATAAGAAATTCTGCTTTTTATTTGATGTATCTTCCCTCCGATGTAATTAGTTTCTAGTGGAGAAGCATATAAAGTTCACACACACCTTAAAGTTTCAGATTCTTCTCCAAATATTTGAAGTTATTAGAGATATGTTCCTGGGCTATGTCTGACTCTGCCATTCATTTCCATGTGAATTACCTGAAGTTCTAAACAGTTTAGGAGAATTGATGAATCTTAGCAAAGGATTTATAATACTTTGTTTTAATCCATTTATATTACTTTGGATTACCAACAACTTTTATCTGAAACCTTACATTTATCTCTTAAACCATTTCCTTACCTCCAGTCTCCCCTCTATCCCAACTTTTTAGAATGATTTTTTAAAAATACAAATCTGGTTCTTTCACTCGTTAGTCAAAAACTATCAATAACATTCTATTTCTTATATTTATAACCGACAACCTCCCTGTCTTTCAGTCTTTACCCCCATTCAATCATCGAGTTTTAGAGATTCAACTTCCCTGTCCTCTATCAAATCTAGCCTATCCTTTCTACCCCTAGAGCTACTGATAATTAAAGCATCTATCATATTGTGCTTGAGCTATTAGAATAGTCTCAAAATTAGTCTCTCTTCTTGGAGGATTGTCTTTCCCTAATACATTCTGTACTCTACTGACCGATGGATTATTCAGAAATTAAAATTAGTTCATATAGATACATGATAAACTCCATAATATTATCACACAAAAGGTCTTCCTTTATCTACTGGGCTGTCTTTTTCTTTTCTCTTTTGTTTTCTTTTCCTTTGTTTCCTTTTTTTGTTAATAACACTGGTTAACCATCTAGAAAGACTCTTTAGCTCCATCCTTATATAAAATACTTTTAACACTGAGTTTTATCAACCTTGTCTGTGAAATCTTTTCTGTAGCCTTCACTGCCTTTAGCAGAGAGTTCACCATTCCATTCCATCCTCGGTACCCCTTTTTGATTTTGTTAATATTTCTTTAATAGTCATTATAAAATTCAATCACTTTCGTATACTTACCCATATAAATTCTTTTATGCATTTTATTTAATGTTTATGACATCTCAAAAAAGAGTTACATTGTTTTATATGTTTATTCATCATTCTACACATATATTAATCATCTATTTAGTATGAAGCATTTTTGCAATATGTTAAAGCTTATACAGTAAGAAAGCCATAGTTGCCATAATAGAACTTCAGAAAATTAAGGCTCAAAATATGTAAGTAACCTAACCTAGTGATACATAGTTGCAAATACCAGTGGATTCAGATCTAGGCTCTTAAGGGCATAAGCAACCTCTTATTTATGATTTCATCACTAGTACTTTCTTCAATTTCTAGCTCATTGCAGTTGAATAAATGATATAATGAAAAATTTTACTTTTTAGATATAATTCTTTTATTTGGGGATAGTTCATCCACTCCTGAAATTCCTTTCATTGTATGTACATTCCAGGATGGGAACACTTTGGAAAATACACTGAATCACAGAAATTATAATTACTACTATGACAGTTGATATTTAAGTATCTATTTTATAGCTTTGCATGTCTTAATTAAGGATTGACCTGAGATACAAAAGAGCTCACCTCATCTTATGAATGCAGCTAGATAACAGCCACACCAGTAGAACTAACCCAGAAAATGACTCAAATCCTGGCATAACGGACACTCTACAGTTAATTGTAGAGAGGAGGTCATATCAGAAATGGCAGGAGGGGCAGAGACCTGGTAGGAAGACAAACTTCCTGTGAGGCTAACCACAAACTGGAGGGATACATGGAGATTGGAGAGAACAGACCCTATTCCTACCCTACACAGAGGACCCGCGCTGAAAAGACAATCCATAACATTTGGATTTAAAAACCAGTGGGGTTTTTACAGTCAGTGGGTCTTAACTCTGGGTACTTTAGAAATCAGCAGACTTGAGGCACTTGGGTGGGCGTCTGCCATTGGCTTAGGTCATAATTCTGAGGTCCTGGGATCGAGTCCCACATCTTCCTCTGAGGAGCCTGCTTCTCCCTCTGCCAATGTCTCTGCCTCTCTCTCTGTGAATAAATAAATAAATCTTAAAAAAAATAAGCAGATTCAGCACTGGGAGAGCCAGAGGGTGATAGGAAACTGAGTCTCTGCCCTTAAGGAGAGAGTATTAAGGAGGACACTTGTTATGATGAACCCTGGGTATTGAATATAAGTGACAGATCACTGAATTCTATTCCAGAAACCAATACTGCACTGTATGTTAACTATCTAAGATTAATAAACAAACAAAACAGCACAACAAATAACCCCACTAAAATACAGCATAGAAGCAGCAGTTTGAGAAGCAAGCACCTTGGGTATATGGGAAGAAGGTTTATTTACTATTCTCAGAACATGCAGTAGAGAGGCAGGGATTGTAAGGAGACTTCTCCAAAAGCAAAAGACCTTGCAGGCACCATTTTTCTCCTTCAACCCAGCCTAGATACCACGACAGCCTCCAGAAATCAACACAAACACACTCCACATAGCTCGCTAACACTGTGTGCTCTGCCCCCACGTTCTCCAGATCTGCCTCATCCAACTGTCCCCACTCAGCAGGCTTCTGTTCAAAGCAGCTCTAGCCAGGTCCCACCCTGTGAGCAATCCTGGTAGGGACTAGTGCCTACTTGGCTAAAACTGTGCAGTCTGCCCTGCTGTTCTCCTATGAACACACCAGCCTCAGCTGCACTCCCTTCAAAGTACTGCCTGACATATCTCATTCTGCAAGCAGCCCTAACAATGAGCAGCACCACTCCAAAGTGACTCTTGCCCTGGGGAGAGGGGAAGATAACCAAACACAACAATTCAACTGCACCCCCAGCAGTGGGCTGGGGGCACACATCTTACCTAACTGCCAGTCCTACCCACCAACAAAACCTCAGAGGGGGCAGTACAATGAGATAGCCCTATATCTCAGGACCACTGCTTCCTCCCAAAAAAATGTGTGTGTGGGTGTCTGGGTGGCTCAGGCGGTTAAGCATCTGACTCTTGGTTTTGGCTCAAGTCATTATCTCAGGGTCATAGGATCAAGCCCTGGGCAAGACTCCAGGCTCAGCCCAGAGTCTGCTTGAGATTCTCTCTCTCCATCTCTCTCCCTTCCCCCTTTGCACACATGCTCTCTCTCTCTCTCCCAAATAAATAAATCTTTTTTTTAAAAAAAGCATCCAAATTGGTAAGAAAGAAGCAAAACTTTGATCTCACTTATATGTTGAATTTAAGAAACAAAGCAGAGGATCATAGAGGAAAGGAGGGAAAAAATATAAAAGATAAAATCAAAGAAGGAGACAAACCATAAGAGACTCTTAATCATAAGAAACAAACTGAGGGTTGCTGAGGGGGGATGGGGTAACTAGATGATGGACATTAAGGGTACATGATGTAATAAGCAGTGGGTGTTATATAAGACTGATGAATCACTGAACTCTACCTCTGAAACTAATAATATACTATATGTTAATTAATTGAATTTAAATTTTAAAAAGACTTTAAAAAAGGAAGAAGTAAAACTTTCACTATTTGAAAAGGACATGATACTATATATAGAAAGCCCTATATACTCCACCAAAAAACTACTAGAACTGTAAATGAATTTAGTAAGGTTTCAGGATACTGAATTAATATACAGAATTCTTTTGCATTTTTATAACTAGCAGAAAGAGAAATTAAGAAAACGATCCCATTTATAATTGCACCAAAAACAATAAAATACATAGGAATAAACTTAACCAAAGATGTGAAAGATTTGTACCCTGAAAACTATAACATACTGATAAAAGAAATTGAAGATAAAACAAACAAATGGAAAGATATTCCATGCTCATAGTTGGGAGAATGAATATTGTTAAAATGTCATTATCACCTAAAGAAGTCTACAGATTGAATGCAATCCATAACAAAATACCAAAGCATTTTTCACAGAAGTAGAACAAGTCATCCTAAAATTTGTGTGGAACCACAAAAGGTGTGAGTAGCTAAAGCAATCTTGAGAAAGAAGAATAAAGTTGAAGGGATTACAATTCCAAACTTCAAGATTACTACAAAGCTGTAGTAATCAAAATAGTATGGTACTAGCACAAAAATAGACACATAGATCAATTAAATAGAGGATCCAGAAGTCAGTACACAATTATATGGTAAATCTATTACAGAAGAGGCAAGAATATAAAATGGGAAAAGATAGTGTCTTCAACAAATGGCCTTTGAAAAACTTAACAGCTACATGTAAAGCTACATGGATCACTTTTTTACACTATACACAATGGATTAAAGACCTAAATGTGAGAACTGAAACCGTAAAATTTCTAGAAGAAGACACAGTCAATAACACCTTTGACATCAGCCATAGCAACATTTTTCTAGATATATCTCCTGGCATGGGAAACAAAAGCAAAAATAAACTATTGGGAACATCAAAATAAAAAGCTTCTGTACAGCAAAGGAAACCATCAACAAAACTAAAATACAGTCTATTAAATGAGAAAAGACATTTGCAAATGATATATTTGATAAGGGGTTAATATCCAAAATATATAATGAACCTATTCAACACCAACAACATGGATAGATCTAGAGGGTATAATGCTAAATGAATCAAGTCAGTCAGGGAAAGAAAAATATCATATGATTTCACTCATATGTGGAATTTAAGAATCAAAACAAACAAAGAAAATAAAAGACAGAAAAGAGAGAGTGTCTTAAATATAGAGAACTGGTAGTTGCCAGAGGGGAGGTGGGTATAGGGATGGGTGAAAAAGCTAAAGGGGATTAAGAATACACTTATCATGATGAACACTGAGTAATGTATATAATTGTTGAATCATTATATTGTACCCTGAAAGTAATCTAACACTGTTTTAATTATATTTGAATAGAAAAGCCAATAGTAGCAAAAAGAAGGCAGCAGTAGCTATACTTCTATTAGACAAAATAGACTTAAGCTAAAAAATTGTCACAAAAAAGTCATTATTTAATGATAAAGGGGTGAATAATAATGATATAATAACTATATGTATATATGTATCCAACTGTGAAGCTTCTGAATATATAAAACTAATACTAACAGAACTAGAAGGTGAAATAAACAGCAATACAGTAATATTTGGACACTGATACTGCACTCTAAACAATGAATATGTCATCTGGACAGAGAATCAATAAAGAAATTGCATTTGAACAACAGATAGCCCAAATGGACCTTACACAATATACAAGATAGTCCATCCAACAGCAGTGGAATACGCATTCTTCTCAAGTGTACATGGAGCATATTCTAGGATAGGTCCTATGTTAGGCCAACAAATAAGTCTCAGCACATTCAAGGAGATAGAAAGCATGTCAAATATTGTTTCTTTTTTAAAAGATTTTATTTATTTGAGAGAGAGAAGGAGAGCTTGAGCAAGGGGAGGGGCAGAGGGAGAGAGAGAAGCAGACTCTTTGCTGAGTGGGGAGCCTGATGTGCAGCTTGATCCTACGACTCCAGGATCCTGACCTGAGCCACAGGCAGATTCTTAACCAACTGAGCCACTCAGGTGCCCCTCAAGTATTGTTTCTGACCACAGTGTTATAAAACTAGAAATCAACAAGAAGAAGGCTGGAAAATTCTCAAACATGAGGATGTTGACATACTCCCCCAAAATCACTGGATCAAAGAAGAAATCAGAAGGGAAATCAAACTATATCTATATCTATCTATATCTATCTATATCTATATCTATATCTATCTATATCTATATCTATATCTATCTATATCTATATATTAAAGATTTATTTGTTTTAGAGACAAAGAGTACAGAGGGTGGAGGAGAGAGAGGGAAGAGAGAATCCTAAGCAGACTCCCTGCTGAGCACAGAGAGCCCAATGCTAGTTTTGATCCCACAACCCTGTGATCATGACCTGAGTTGAAACCAGGAGTCTGATGCTTATCCAACTCTGCCACACAAGTGCCCCAAAATATTTTTTGAAACAGATAATAGAAACACACCAAAATTTATGGGATGTACCAAAAGCAGTTCTAAGAGGAAAGTTTAGAGCTAAATATGCATATATTATTAAAAATATATTATTTTTACATATATTATTTTAAAAAAGCTCAAACCTAACATTACACTCCAAGAAACTAGAAAAGGAAGAATAAACTGAGCCCAAAGTTAGCAGAAAGACAGAATTAAGATTAAGGCAGAAACTGAAATTGAGAAAAGAAAAACATACAAGAGACTCACAAAACTAAGAGTTCTTTGAAAAGATAAACAAAAAGACAAACCTTTAGTTAGACTGACCAAGAAAAAAATGAATAAATGAATAAAAATTATAAATGAAAGAAGAGACATTATAACTGATTCCACAGAAATACAGAGGATCATAGAGAATTACTACAATCTATTATATGCCAACAAAGTATGGGTTTACCCTACTATCCAAAAGTAGAGTGGTCCTATGAAACTATTTTAATCCAAAATGGCATAAAGAACAATTATTACTAATTTATATGGAAGACATTTTTAAGCATTCCTAACCCCAAATATAACTTTTGTTAGGCTTTTCTGGTACCTTAGGACACATTCTGGTAATGGAGACACAAAGTAAATTGAGATAAAGTGCAGATGCTCGCAGACAAAATTGTGGCCTGATGCTGAGATGCTGACTGTAGTTCTGGGAGAAGGAGCTTGGTGATGCCACTCTCACTGCTTGAGGTGTGCACAGCCTGCATCGTGGCTTGCTGGAATATAAGCACTGAACACATTTTTGCAAATGCAGAAATTAGACCTTTTTTCTTAAGTCTTAACCTTCAGGTTTCTTTCTTTTCTGATCCTGTGAAATGTTTTCCTTCTTCATTGAAAATGACAGTAGTTTTTATTTTTATTTTCTCTTTTACATATAATTATTGTTGAAAAAAAAAAGGTATAAGCCCAAGGCCTCAAAATACTAAAAGAAAAAAGAAATATGTGAAGTGAATTCCAAAATGAGTTACTAGATCACTATGCCTAACTTGCTAAGGAGGTAATAACAATTTGATCATTGTGAGCAGAACGAGGTACTACAAATGAGGTTGAAGTCGAAGACTTTAGTGAGAGGCTCTGAGAAAATCACACAGAGACTTGATAGTTTGGAGACATGGTGGACAGCATTTAAAACACAAAAGTACCTAAAAACAAAACAAAACAAAACTCAAAGTACCTAAAGATGAGAAGCTGGCTGAACATTCTACGATAGCAGGTAAGAGGTTTGCACTGGGATTAAAAATACATATCTGTTTACATCAAGATCAGAGATGCATGAGAACTTCCCTTAGATCTAATGTTAACCATATATGAGAGATTAAGCCTGGAGCTATTTAAAATCATAACCAAAAGACAGTATAGAGAGTTGTTTGAATCCTAACAGAATAAGTCCGAGTGGTGTTGGGGTATTCAGGTGTTAAAAAAAGGTATCTCTGTAAGATTAAAGACACGCTGTGTTGTGCAGTAACAAACAGCTCTCAAATCTCAGTAGCTTAACACAGTATCATGCTGTGCATTCATCACAGGTCAGTACAGGTGATCTGCTTTTGGTAGACTCTGTTAACCCAGGCTGATAGAGTCTCTTTCTTAACATGGGTTTTCATTATCACTGAAGCAGCAAAAAGGGGATCTAACAAGTCATATAACTAAGAGTATACTATTATAAGGATCTAACATTATAAGTAAAGAAGTGTAATATAATTTAAAGGTAAAATGTGATATATATACATGTTGTAAGCCCTAGAGCAATTACAAGAAAATAATAAAAAGTAGCCTATATCTACTAAGCCAATAGTGGAGATAAAATACTTTAAAAAGATCTTCCACACATGTAAAGATGTAAGAATCAAAAACTAATAGGAAGTGTAAAAAACAAATAGCAAGATAGGATGTTTAAACCCAATTATATCAATAATTACATTAAATATAAATGATTCAAATTCCAATTAAAAGAGATATGGTCACACTGGATTAAAATCAAAACCAAAATCCAAGACCTTAATTTATGATGTCTGGAAAAAATTCACATGAAATATAAATTTACACACAGGATAAAATTGAAAAGGAGATATTCAATAAATAACAACCATCAGAAAACTGCAATAACTATATCAACTTAGATTTCAGAATAAAGAACACTACCAGGGGTAAGGAAGAACATTGCATAATGATAAAAAGGTAAATTCATCAGTCCTGTTTAAGCAGGCACATAATCACAAAGCTTCAAAATACATGAAGTAGAAAGTGACAAAATTAAAAAGAGAAATAGGCAAATCTACAATTACATCTGGAAACTTCAACCCTCTGATAGAGGGTTTATAATTGATAGAACAAATGGGCATAAAATCAATAAGGATACAGAAGACTAACATTATCAGTCCACTTTAAATAATGGACATTTTAAACACACCACACACTTTTTTTTCAAGTTCACATGGTAAAATCACCAAAATGGACCGTATGCTTGGTCCTAAAAGAAGGCAGAATTAAGAAGTATTAAATCATTCAATGTATGATTTCTGATCAAAGCAGAATTAATAACCGATATAAACCTGAAAAATTGTCAAGTACTTAGTAATTACAATATGCTTTTTTAAACATTATACTTCTATTTTTTAAGATTTATTTATTTATTCATGAAAGACACACAAAGAGGCAGAAGCATAGGCAGAGGAGGAAGCAGGCTACCCCCAGGGAGCCCAGAGTGGGACTTGATACCAGATCCTACCCGGGGTTACACCCTGAGCCATAGGAAGAAGCTCAACCACTGAGCCACCCAGGCGTCCCAACGTTATACTTCTAAATAGCATCTGGAACAAAGAAAAACTAGCAAATATTTTGTACTCTATACAACTGAAATTATAAGATGTCAATTTTTTTTTTTTTATGATAGTCACAGAGAGAGAGAGAGAGAGGCAGAGACACAGGCAGAGGGAGAAGCAGGCTCCATGCACCGGGAGCCTGATGTGGGATTCGATCCCAGGTCTCCAGGATCGCGCCCTGGGCCAAAGGCAGGCGCCAAACCGCTGCGCCACCCAGGGATCCCAAATTTTTTCGATACAACTAGAGAAGTGCCTGGAAAGATATTTGTATTTTTAAATGATTATATTATAAATGAAGAAATAATAAATATGAAATAAGTGATACGATGTTCTCTCTCATTTTCTTGAAAAAATCAAACAGATTCAGAAATTTTCAGCCAGTTGTTAACTTATTATTTTTTTAACTAGATGAAAAATTGTTTCTATCATTTCAAAATATAGGATTGGTAGAAATAATTTCAGAAAACTTTGTTTCTTTTCAGTCTGTTACAATCTATTTTTAAGTTTTATTTTTCAGGTCATTAATTTATATGGTAGAGTAGCAGCTTCAGGCTTTTGAAAAATGATACATTTAACAATGGCTAAAGTACTCAATTCTAGGAAAATCACTGAATGTGAAGTTACTCTCTAAACTAAAGTAAGTTATGAGCGTCAGTATATCTATTTAGTATGCCTGCCTAGATACTATGTAAACACATAGTAATGAACAACTATAAGGCGTTTCAGTGCAAAGAGTTAAATTCATCAGCTGGTCCCTCAAAAAAAGTTTTTGGCCTACAGACAGTTGCCTCTATTCTATGAATTTTGAATTCTCATACAAATAATTACCTAAACTCTGAATATTCATTTACGTTTTATAGAACAAGTGTTGTGATCATTTGTAGAATAAAAACAGATAAAAATCACAAAAGTATGTATTTAAAAAGAGGGTTATAGCTTTGAAGAGTTTGCTGGGATATATTAGACCAAGATTTCAACCTTTAGTTTTCTCAGTTCATTAACATTCACATACTTAATTTTTCAAAAAAATACATCTTAGACAAACTTAAGAATAGTTTTGAGAATTGGGTTTTCTAAATATTCATTTTCCATTGTGATTAAATATTGTTATGACTCAAGAGAACTGTTTTTTCTTAGGATTATGTTTTTGACTCAAAATAACTTTGCTCAGTCTTATTTGCCATAGGGATTTTTGGATTATTAAATGTTTTACTTTATACATTTCTGAATAGTGAATGTGTGGAAGAATGCAATGTGGAATTTGGCAATTCAGAGGGTTAGAAAAACAAAACTATTAAGAAGCAGCTTTATAATAAACAAATCATTTGCATTTTCAGTGAGTTTAGTAGGGTCTAACTTTAGACTCTAAGCGCAATGTGATGATTACTTTTGATGGCAACATATAATCTAAATTCCTACATTTAGTTTTGGTAAAGTCTCTATTTTGAAGAAACCTTTCAATAACTTTTTCTTTACTTATATATATTGCATATATATAATAGAAAAAACCCAAATTATCTTAGTCTCCTACATTTGGCCAAATCTAACTAAATGAAGTATGCAGTTGATAGCATTTTATGAATTCTAAAATTTTAAGCAGAAAAATGTGAGTTGTTTTTTCAAGGAGAATATTTTGAGTAATTTTTTAAAAGATTTTTATTTATTTATTTAAAATAGAGTGAGAGTGAGAGTGAGTGAGAGAGATGGAGCACAAGCAGGAGACAGAGGGAGGAGAAGCAGACTCCTCACTGAGCAGGAAGCCCAACAGTGGGCTGGATCCCAGGACTCCAGGATCATGGCCGGAGCCAAAAAAATAAACTGGTACACCCACTTTGAAAAATAATATGGTCTTTCCTGGTAAAAATAAAATTACACAAATCATATAATATACCAATACATTATAGGTTAATATTTTAGCTTCCTATAATTTACGACAGTCCCATGTTACAAAGAATAACTTATGCTTCATTTGTCATCCTTAAAGGTGAGGAACTGTTTCTTTCTTCATGGTTTGTCCTAAAAAAAAAAAAAAAAAAAAAAAAAAATCCCAACTAATCCTTTGTCTTTCACATATTTCCTAACTTGTCATACTTTTAAACATTTGCATTTTTATGATGAATGAATAACCCATAATGGGTATTTTGTCTAGTCATCTGATGGTGATGTGAGGTTTTGAATTTAAATTATACTGATTTCAAAGATAATAATGTCATACTATTTTCCAGAGTGATTCTTAAAGGTAAAACCATTGTCATATTAAAAATTAAAAATGTCAAAAAAAATTAAAAAAAGTCACATAAGATTTTAAAGATCAAATATAGATATTTCTAAGATAAATAGATTCTATCATTTTAAAAGGCAATTCTTAAAGGTAAAACTACTTTTATATTAAAATTAAAGATGCACAATATTTAGTACAAGAAAGCTATGTAGATAGCCAAGAAGAGTTTGTTTTCTTCAAATTTCACACACTTATTTTCTTTTACTGTGTAGTATCAAAAAAAAAAAAAAACTTTTTTTTTTTCCAGTTAATTTGTTGGTGTGCCTGCTATCATGACAGTAAATATTGTTTCCATTTATCCTGGGTGTTACAAAACTGAGACTAATTTGTTCACTTTTTTTTTTTTTTTAAGATTTATTTATTAGAGAACCTGGGTGGCTCATTTGGTTAAGCAGCTGCCTCTGGCTCAGGTCATGATCCCAGGGTCCTGGGATCAAGCCTCACATCAGGCTCCCTGCTCAGTGGGGAGCCTGCTTCTCCCTCTCACACTACCCCCTGCTTGTGCTTTCTCTGTTAAATAAATAATCAAAATCTTTTTAAAAAATATTTATTTCTTTATTTGAGAGAAAGCATGAGCAGGAGGGGCAGAGGGAGAGGAGAGAGAATCTAAAGCAGCCCTGACGTGGGGCTCCATCTGATGACCCTGAAATCAGACCTGTGCCAAAACCAAGACGTCTTGCTCAACCTACTGCACCACCTAAGTGCCTATGCTCATTACTTTTTAGAGTTTTCCTCACTTGGATATTTTAGTATAATTTTTCTCCCCTTCTCTACCTTTATTTCTTCTTTGCTTTCTTTCTTATTCAATATGTTTGAACATATTTTAAGTACTGCTTTAAGTAAAGGCATATTTGTGTTTCTGTTGTGTGAATTAATTGAGAAATAAAACATTTTTCTCTCTAATATTTGAAATAGTATCTTGATTGTTCTCAGCTATTAGCAAATTATTTAATTTTATCAGAACTTTTGGCAAAGTTACAAAGTAGAATGAAGATTAAAACAATACTCAAGGGTCGCCTTGGTAGCTCAGTGGGTTAAGTGTCTGCCTTTGGCTCAGGTCATGATCTCAGGGTTGTGAGAATGAGCCCCATCCCCAGTTCATGCTCCCTGTTCAGCTCAGCAGGGGGATCTGCTTCTCCCTCACCCTCTGCCCCTCCCCCTTTGCACAGGCTCTCTCCTTCTCTCTCTCTATAATAAATAAATCTTTTTAAAAAGTAATTATGATCCTAATATATATATATTAAAGATTTATTTTTTTATTCATGAGAGACACAGAGAGAGGCAGAGACATAGGCAGAGGGAGAAGCAGGCTTCATGCAGGGAGCCCAATGTGGGACTAGCCCTGAGCCACCCAGGAGTCCCTAAAAGTTTCATATTTTGGTCTTTCACTTTTAATTCTTTGATTCACCTGGGCTGATTTTTGTAACTGTTATAATATAAAGAATTCTTTTTGTTCCCTTGAGGAATAATAAATAACCGAGCTCTATTAATTGAAAAGTCAACCTTTCCTCCATTAATCTATAATAGAATAAATCAAATGTCCAGTTATGCATGAATTTGTTTCTGGACTCCCTATTTGGTTTCATATAAACCTTGATATCTAGTGGTACAGTTACTGTTATTTCCTCCTTTTAAAAATATATGTTGGCTATCATTGAATCTTTGCAGTTAACTGTGAATTTTATAATCAGCTTCACATTCATGCAATAAGATGCTTTTGATTTGAGTAGATTACAGATTAACTGTACATCTTTACAAAGTTGAGTCCTTTATTTACAGAAACAGAGTATTTCCATTTACTCATAGCATCTTTAATTTCAGCCCACATAAATTTTGGATTTTTTCCACAAAATTTTTGCACCTCCTTTGTTAGATTTATTTTCAAGTATTTTTGATTCTATATACTGATATATATGTATAAGTTGATATATATTTTGATTATATTGCAAACACCATATTTTTATGGTGAAAATACCATACACACAGATACATTTATAAAAGTATAATTCTAGATTAAAGAATAATTTGAGGGATCCCTGGGTGGCGCAGCGGTTTAGCACCTGCCTTTGGCCCAGGGCGCGATCCTGGAGACTCGGGATCAAATCCCACGTCAGGCTCCTGGTGCATGGAGCCTGCTTCTCCCTCTGCCTATGTCTCTGCCTCTCTCTCTCTCTCTCTCTCTCTGTGACTATAATAAATAAATAAAAATTTAAAAAAAATAATAATTTGAAATGAAACATCCCTGTTATAACCACCACAATTGGAAAGAGAATATAACCTGTTCCTTAAAACCTCCCTTCATGTCAACACCTTCTCTAATGGCAGACTTTCCCTCCTTCTAGAGGTAACCACTGTTCTGACTTATGTGATAATTGTTTTCTTGCTTTTCTTTATAGTTTGTTATGTGGTATGACCCTTTAGATAACATTAAAATTATGTAGTTTAGTGATACATAAACGGTTATGCTGTATGTATAATTCAATTATTTGACTTCCTTCCTTCACTAAAAATTATGGTATTGAGATTTATGCATATTGATAAATGTAGATTATTCTATTACAAGAAAATACCATGATTTTTATACAATTCTACTGTTAAGAGACATTTAGAATGTTTCCACTTTTTGACTATTGTTGAGAATGCTATTATCTACATTCTCATGTATGTTTTCTGATCTAGCTGTGCACAGAGTATGTCTGGATCAAAGAATAGAATGCTGTGTTCTAGCATATACAAAAGATTACTGTACCAGATAATATCAAACCATGGTTAAAAGCGGGGCAATTTGCCCTGCAAAGTTCCTGTTGTTTTATATCTTCATCAATATACAGTATCATTATCAAGCCTTTTAACATATATTATTCTGATATATTTAAATATGCCCATTAAAATTGGTATTTCTTTGATTGTTAATGAAGTTGAGCAATTATTATATGTTAGCCACTTACAGTAACTGTTATGAAACATCTATTCAAGTTTTTTTCATATTTTACTGGTTTGTAGGAATACCTTGCATATTATAGATGTGAGTGCTATATAAAGTTTGTGTGTTGCTTATGGTCTCAGGGTTTGAGATTGGACCTCAGTTCACTTTCCAATAGACCCAATAATATGTCCTTCCAGCAGGGAAATGCAATTTCCATTGGTTTCTAAAACACGGATTTCCAAGACAAAATGAGTAAAAATTGTGAAAATCTTAGACAGATAGACTGGCATAACACCCTATTTAGCCAACTGAAAAGTCTGCTTTTTATATTTCACCCATAACAATTTATATATACAGGGACTGTGTCTTCTGAGTAGCGTATGGACTTTTTTTTGTGTGGATTTAGCAGTACTCTGGCCTAGGTACAGGAAAAGCAAAACAATAGTGTCTTCTATTCTTTTTTTGATCCTTGTATATGTTAATTTCTGCTTGTGCCAGTGGAAATTAAGCCATAACATATGATATTGTGAAATTTGTCCCAAACTTTGTTAATCAGAAGTGATGACCCAGATGGGACTCACCCTGTATAGCAAACATTTAAAGAAACTATTTCATGGTTCTCCACTGATCAGCAATACCATCTATGTCTTACATAAATGTTCATGCATATGTCAGTTTTTGACCCATCTAATCTTTTCTGTTTATTTTCCCACCCTCATACCAACACTATTAGTGTAAGTGTCCAAATTACTCTAAGTTGTGAAAAAATATCTTGAAACCAGTGTGGCACTTTGCTGTTGTTCAGAGTCTTGGCTATCTTTGAACCTCTGTGCTTAAAAATATTAGGATCAGCTCTTCAAGTTCTACAAAGATATGTTTACATTGAAATAAGTTTACATGGAGATTGCATTGAATCTGTACATCAATTTGGAAAGAATCAGCATGTTTACTAAATTCATTTAGATCTTAAATATCTTAAATTGTTTTATGATTTTGTAGGTAGTTTGTTCAATATACTTTTGCACACTTTATTTTGATGCTTTTAAATGGTCAAATTTTTAATTTGTCTGTTTTGAAAAATAGAAATGTCATTAATACTTATACATTGATTTTCATATCCAACAGCCCCCTAAATTATTTTTTTTAAAGATTTTATTTGTTTATTCATGAGAGACATAGAGAGAGAGAGGCAAAGACACAGGCAGAGGGAGAAGCAGGCTCCATGCAGGGAACCTGATGCAGGATTTGATTCCGGGAGTCCAGGAGCCAAAGTCAGAAGCTTAACCGCTGAGCCACCCAGGTGTCCCCCAGATTCTTATCAATAAAATAATTTATACGAGAGTTTAGATATTCAAAATATGTAATCATATCATTTATAAATGATAAACATTTTGTTCCTTCTCTTTAAATAATTATAACTTTGTTTTTTTCTTATTAGAACCTCAAGCATCATGTTGATTAAAAGCGCTGCTAGTAGCAATCCTTAATTTGTTTACTAATTCAAAGGGAAAGCTTTCACTTTTCATAAACACAATGCTTATTGTAGGATTTTTAGGAACCTTTTGTCCAATTAAAGAAATGCCTTTCTGTTAACAGTTAACTAAGGTATTCTTGAACATTAACGGTTATTAAATTTTATTAATTATATTTTCTATGTCTTTTGAGGTAATTATATTGTATTCTCCTTTAATCTAATAATATGGTGGAATTCATTATTGAATCTTCTAATGTTAAATGTGATTTTCACTCATTGGAAAAACTCAGATTAGTCATGTTTTATTATCTTTTTAATATACTGCAGATTATTATTTGCTGATATTTTTCTTTAGGTTTGTTACATCAATGCTTATTAGCAAAATTTTCCCATTTTGGTATCTCAGGTTTTGTCTTCCAGAAGCAGATGCTGACAGAGTTTGGTGTGTAAGATATTTACAAAGGATCAACATTTATGGAAAGGAGGGAAAAGGGGGGACTGAGAAAAGATTAGGCAGCTGTCTGTGTCTGAGGCAAGCCCTAAAGGGCTTAAGAGATGGAGGCTGCCTGCTGACAGCCCTCACAGTTGCTGGAAAAATCTTTGTTGAAGGGGAATTTTAATAGCAAGACAATGTGTCCATTTTACTTAGAATGAAGTGTTCTCTCTCTTTCTTTACCTAGAAATGTTTGAGTATGCTTTTGAGGAAAAAAAACCCAGTAAATTTCAATTTGAGTTAAAATGACTCTTGAATGTTTAGTTGAAATCAGCAAATTACTCAGATGCCAAGTTTTCTTCAAAGAAAGAATTTTGACTACTGAGTTTAAATATTTGATAGCTTCAAGAGTGTTTTATGTACCATTGGAATTATTTCATCTTTGAATATTTGGAGATAATCACCTGTGAAACTGTCCATGGCATAGAAGGGATGTGAAGGATCTGGGATTTTATCTTGTTTGCAAGCCAGCAAGTTTAGTTAGTCTGTCACAGTTGCATGGAGGCTGAGAGGACATGAAACACATGGGTTAGAGACAAAGGACTTTATTGCTTACAACAATAGTAGTGGTCAGAGCATCTGCATTTGCACCAGTTCCCGAAGCCTCAATTTCTGAACAGTTAATTGGGTTGCATTACAGGTTTAGGGAACCTAAATCTCTTGTAATGTGTAGTTTGCTTGCCTTACTTACCTTCACCAAAGAGGGAGACATGGTCTTTATCATATTGCAGAATAAGTAAATATTCTTTTGTTCTGAAGGGAGAATCTACTTCTCCCAAGGATGTTTGCTCTACAAACATTTTCAAAAAAACAAAAACAGCCCATAAACCCAGTTGGTGCCTTTGTTTACAAGACATACAGAGAAATGAGAAACCCACAGGGAATTATTTCTCATCAAGGCTATCATATATGAAGATATCTTTGCTTATTGACTGAATATTTAATAGTTTTAGGACTAGTTTTTTAGTCATTTTTGAGTCAGTTTTAGTAAATTAAACTTGACAGAAATATGTTCATTTCACCTCAATTTTCACATCTATTGGTCTTTATTTATAATATCTTCATTTTATTTCCTTGTTTGTACTGACTATACTTATGTATACCTCTTTAATTCTAATTCATTTTATTTGTGCCTTCTCTCTTTTTTCTTTTATTTAGATTTTATTTATTTATTTATTTATTTACTTACTTACTTACTTCAGAGAAAAAGAGAGTGTGAGTGAGGGTGATGAGCAGAGGAAGAGGGAAAGGGAAAATAATCTCAAGCAGACTTCATGTTGAGGGCAGAACCCAACCTGGAGCTCAGGACCCTGAGATCATGACCTGAGCTGAAACCAAGAATTGTATGCTCAACTGACTGAGCCACCCAGGCACCCTTCCTTTTTCTTGATTAATATTGGTAGAAGCTTATCAATTTTATTGATCTTTTAAAGAACCAATTCTGTCAGATTCTGTAGTATTTTGTTGCCTCCTTTTTTTTTTTTTTAGTTACTCTAGAAAATACAGCTAGACTATATTTGTCAGGACCCCTAATACATGAAGTTATATCTTAAGTTTTAGCCACTATAATATAGGTAGAAATGCTAGTTGTGCAGAAATGATATAGACCATTCCCAGACCAAGCTTTGAAAAACTAGCCTTTGGGATACCTGGGTAGCTCAGCGGTTGAGTGTCTGCCTTCGGCTCGGCATGATCCCAGGGTCCCAGGTTTAAATCCCACATCAGGCTCCTTGCAGGGAGCCTGCTTCTCCCTCTGCTATGTCTCTACCTTTCTCTATGTCTCTAATGAATGAATGAATAAATAAATAAATAAATAATAAATACCCAACCTTCTTTGTAATCCTCCATGATCTCTTGCTTTCATCAGTTTTCTGATAACAGGGTACAAATAACTAATTAGTGGAGTTAGAGGCCCTGGTGAACTGTCAAACATAATACAAAGAATGACAAGGAGTGACTGCAACGACCAGAGTTCCCTGTCCCCTTTACTCCCCAACTCCCATTACTTTCACTGAACATGAACAACACATAAACCTTTATTGTGTTAATCTACTGAGATGTTGGTCTTGTCTTAGCATTTAGTGAATTCTAACCCATTGTTGACCTCTATTGTAGGTTTGTCTTCTAATGCATTAACTTCGGCACTTATTTTCAAAATTTCCATTCTTCTACCCTCATTTTATTATATATATTTAATAACTTATTCAAGTAGATGTTTATATCATTCATTTTCAATGTTTCTTTTTATATAAGCATATGAGGTCACAAATGTCCAACTAAATACTTCTAGAGTCCATATATTTTAATGTAATATATTAATTTTCATTGTTTTAATATTTTCTAATTTCCCTTTTCCTTACTTGACTACCAGTTATTTGATAGTATACTTATTTTTTTTAAAGATTTTATTTATTTATTTGAGAGAGAGAGAGTGAGAGAAAGTGTGAGCGTATAAGTAGGGGGAGGGGCAGAGGAAGAAAGAGAAGCAGACTCCCCTCTGAGCAGGAAGCCCAAAATAGGGCTGGATCCCAGTACCTTGGGTTTATGACCTAAGCTGAAGGCAGGCGCTTAACAGACTGAGCCACTCAGGTGTCCCTTGATAGTATATTTCTTAGTTTCAAAACATTTACAAATACTCTGTTTATAATTGTTATTTTAAACTTCCAATTATTTTGTCTGAGAGGGTGGTATAATGATATTAGACTGACGAAAATTATTGAGATATACTTTATTGCCAAGTACATGACCAGTTTTAGTAAATCTTCTGTGTGTTCTGGAAAATAATATATTCTCTGTAGCTATTAGGTACTATGTTCTGTAGATATGCTCCCCATAGGAAGCCTGATGAGGGACTGGATCCCAGGACCCAGGGATCATGACCTAAGCCAAAGGCAGATGCTCAACCACTGAGTCCCTGCCACCCTGCCTCATTTTTTCCTTATTCTTAATGAATTTTTTGTTTGCTTAATATCTTGCTATTGAGACAACTATACTAATATAGTCCACAATACTTGTGGATTTATCTATTTCTCTTTATACATGTAACAATTTTAACTTTATATATTTTGAGGCTGAGGCTATTACATTTGGTGAATAATAATTTAGAATTTTATAGTTTAGAATTGTTATATCTCTCTGAGGAATTTACTGTTTTATTATTATGCATTGAAGCATCAATAAAATACTGAATGTTTTATCAGTATGTATTGAGGGGTATTTTAAGGACAATTACGTATTCAGATTCACAGCACCAGAATAGGCCACACATGGCACTGATTTACTCAGAGAGACAGGAAACACAGCTTGCCAATAATGCAGCATCCTCTTTAGGGGAAGTGGCTTTTGCATTATTCTTTGCAATAGTTTACACAGTTGTTTAGGAACTATTCCCTTTGATCTTTAGGTGTTAGCTCTCAGGTACAAGCATTTAGGGTCACATCAATGGGTTTAGGGTTCATTTTGGCTCAGAGCCAATATACAGCCAATATATCTCATCATGTATCTAGGTACATAATCCAAGATTATCCATACTCCAAGTTTATCCATAATCCAAGTACATATCCATAATCCATACCCATTAGAAATATGATCTGTATGAAGATCACTATCCTTAAGGAATTCTAAAGCTATGGCTTCCTATTAAGCATTTAGAGTGCATCCATACCTCTAGGTCAAATACAATTTACCAATCAGCAGTTGTTTTTACCATAAGCAATCTTGCCTGGCAATACAGCTGACAGTCAACTTTTATCAGGTTTCCAGGTGAAGAGAGATGGCAAGTTACTTCAAGGTCAAATGTGTCTTTAGAGAAAGAGACACAAATTTGTTGTCCTTTACTCACAAGTGACTTTATTTTCTTTAGTAATCCATTTTGCTTAAAGTGTATAGTGTCTGATATTACTTTAGCTATATGTTTTCTTTTAGTTAAAAATTTCTTATATCATTTTCTAGCTTTTCATTTTCATACTTCCTGTATCTTTATGATTTTTATATGTCTCTTGTTCAAAGATACACACTTCCTATTTAATTTTTATGCAGTGTGACTTTTTTTTTTAGATTTTATGGGAGATTTATTTGCTTTCTTTTTAACTAATTAGTTATTTCTTATAATTCCATTTTTTTCTCTTTTGCTAATGCTGCTTGCTTCCATTGTGCTGTTTAGAAGTCAGTTGTCAATCTAATTATCTCTCTCTTTAGAAGTTTTTTAATCTCTTTTCTCTAATTTCATCTAAGATTTTTAGTTTAAGCGTTCTATAGTTTCACTATGATATATATATAGATGTATATATTTATTTTTATTTATCTTCCTGATAGTTAATTGGGTTTTCTAAATTTGTGGATTGATCTTTTAGTTCTTTTGGAAAATTTTCACCATTATTTATGTGGCTATTTCCTCTGTTCAATTGTCTCCTTCATTTTAATACTTTGATTAGACTTTTGCTAGGTCCATTCACTTTATCTTATGTCTCTTGATGTCTTCTTATAATTTTTCATCTTTTGTCCTTTTTTTTTGTTTTCTAGATAATTTTTTCAGTTATGTCTTGCAGATTTCTAATTCTCTTAGCTCAGACTAGTCTGTTATTAAGAGATAAACTTTACATTGAGTCTTAATTTCAATTATATATATGAAAATAATTTCTAGGTACTTTTTTCTTTCTTTCTTAAATTCTCTTGCACTGAACTAATATTTTAAGTACAATTTTTATTTTTTGACACATACTAGGTATATATTTTGATATTTTTAAATCTCATAATTCTAGGAGTTAATTCTCAGATATATTATTCTATTGTCTTTTATTTTTCTTTGTCATATCATGGTGACTTTGTTAACTTCTTCTTTTTCCTGCAACTTAGCTCTGATAATCCTTTGAGGCCTGCAAAGAAGAGATGTTTCTCCAGAAAATATTGCTTTTCTTTCTGATTGACACTTTAGACACTAGAAATCCCAGAGTACTTAAGGCTCAGTTCTTTATTATTATTTTTGTTATTTTTTCCAGGTTTATTGACATGTAATTGACATACAACACTGTGTAAGTTTAAGGTATATAACGTGATTTGATATATGAATATATTGTAAAATGATTACCACAATAGGCTTAGTTAACATTAATCACCTCATAATAGTTATACATTTCCTTTCCTTGTGATAAGAACATTCAAGATTTACTCCTTTAGCAACTTCTGAATATGCACTGTAATGTTGTTAACTATAGTCATCATGCCATCCATTATATCCTCCAAATTTATTTGTCTTATAACTGGACATTTGTGCCTTTTGACCACCCTTCTCCAATTTCCCCACTCCCCACCCCACCTCTGGTAACCACCATTCTGATCTCTGTTTCTATGAGTTTGGTTTCTTTAGATTCAACATATAAGTGAGATCATACAGTATTTGTCTTTGTCTGACTTCACTTAGCATAATACTGCCTTTGAGAATCATCCATGGTATTGTATGTGGCAGGATTTCCTTCTATTCTATGGCTGAGTAAAATGATATCACATTTCATTTTCCATTCATCCATCGATGGACACTTTGGTTGTTTCCATGTAATGTCTTGGTTATTGTAAATAATGCTGCAGTGAACATAGAGATGCAGGTATCTCTTTGGGATAGTGATTTTGTTTCCTTTGAATATAAACCCAGAGGTGGAATTGCTGATCATATGGTAGTTCTTAAGTTCAATTCTTATTTTATAAACTTGAGCAGTAGTAAAATCATATGAGCATTGGATTTTTTTTAATGTCCCTACACTTTTTTCACCAAGGAGCGTTTTGTCTTAATCAAAGGTGAGGAAATGAGTTGGGGGGAGCACAGAATTTTTGCCATATATGCCCACTTTATTGTCCCATTTTTTGCATCTCATCCTTTAGTCAGGGCTGGCATTTGCTTAATGGGAAAAGAAGTTGAGTAGACAATTCTTCAAAGATGTATAAAGGGCCCTCAGGTTCCAGGTATATAAAAATATATGCAGTATCATGAATTATCAGGGAAATGTAAACTAAAACCACAATAAGAAACTATCTCATGTCTGTTAGGAAGGGTATTTTAAAAAGACACAAAATAATGAAAGATAACAAGTACTGGCGAGAGTGTGAAGAAATTGGAATCCTTGTGCACTGTTGGTGGGAATACAAAATGGTGCAGCCACTATATAAAACAGTATGGAAATTCCTCAAAAAACTAAGAGTACTACTGTGTGATCTATTTCTGTGTGTATATTCAAAATAATTGAAATCAGGAGCTTGAAGAGTTATCTGCACTTTCCTGATTATTATTTACAATAGTCAAGAGATAGAAACAAACTAAAGGTCTATTGACAGATGAGTGGATAAAGAAAATGTAGTAAATACATTCAGTGGAATATCATATACCCTTAAAATAGAAGGAAATCCTGCCATGTGTGACAACATGGAACCTGTAACACATTATACCAAGAGTAATAAGGCAGCCATAAAAAGGACAAATTATGCATGACTCCACTTATGTAAGGTATCTGAAATAGTCAAACTCATAGAAGCAGAGAGTAAATGGTGGTTGCCAGTGGTTGAGTGAGTTTTTATTCAATAGACACACAATTTCAGCTATGAAAAATAAGTTCTAAACATCTGCTGTTCAACATGTGTCAATAATTGATAATCTGTATTGTGCACTTAAAGATAAAAGGGTAAATTTCATGTTAAGTATTCTACCACAATAAAACAAAACAGAGATGCCTGAGTGGCTTAGCGGTTGAGCACCTGCCTTCGGCCCAGGGCGTAATCCAGGGGTCCCCGGATCGAGTCCTGCATCGGGCTCCTTGCGTGGAGCCTGCTTATCCCTCTGCCTGTATCTCTGCCTCTCTCTCTGAGTGTGTCTCTCATGAATAAATAAATAAAATCTTTAAAACAAAACAAAAACACAAAGGGATAGAAGAAAATTTTGGGAGAAGAGAGATATAATTACTAACTTGATTGTGGTAATGGTTTCACAAATATATACATAGGTCAATACTCATCATGTTGTATACTTTAAATATGTTCAGTGCCTTGTATAAACTTCCATTAAGCTGTTAAAAAAGTAGCATGGGTAGTTTTGTCTTGAGTTCCATTCCACTTATTCACATAACTTCCTTAAGAGTGATGTCTGGATAGTAAATATTTCTATTATAGCATTATCTATCAAGAGGTCCTAGAAAAGAAACTAAGATTCTGGGCAGTACCAGATTTAGAACTTGATGCCCGCCCATTTTTTCTATGCCCTAGTAGTGAGTGTTCTTTAGCCATAGTACCACTCATTATATCTCCACTCCAGGTACATAGTGTTTAATCCTAATTTATATAGTTTTGTCCTCTTTGGTTCTAAGAGGTGCTCTGTCACACCTTTTGAAAACTTTCTGTTACTCCTGAGTGAAATAAAAAGGAGAGTACTACTTCCTGTGAGTTTTTGTTTGGAGAATCCATTTGTAATTGTCTACCTTTTTTACTTCTTTTTTTTTTTTTCCTTTTTTACTTCTTAGTAAGGAAAATATCTGTTGGTAGATTGAGCTCCTCTTTCTCAGAGCCTGTCAAACTTCCACACTTCAACTCTCCTTTATCATCCACAATAGAGAAATTACCTAACCTATTTGTTTGTAGGTCACTATTTCCCTTTTGATAACCAGTGTTAGAGAAAACCACCCAAAGTGGTTTTAAGTTTCCCTTTTCTTTATATGGTACTTGAAAAAGTGTACTCACTGGGAGTGATTCTCATCTTTTCCTTGTCTTGCTGAAGTTTCTAGATTCCACTTCCCTAAATGAGAGGGTATAATAGAAATGGCCAGAATTCTCTTGGCCTAGATTTCCAAATGAATGCTTGCATTGTTTTTAATTTATTTTTTATTATTTTTTAAAGATTTTATTTATTTATTCATGAAGGACACAGAGAGGGAGGGGTAGACACAGGCAGAGGGAGAAGCAGGCTCCACGCAGGGAGCCTGATGTGGGACTCGATCCCTTGGATCACGCCCTGGGCCAAAGGCAGGGGCTAAACCGCTGAGCCACCCAGGGATCCCCTGTTTTTAATTATAAGTGTATTCTATACATGGAAGAAATATATCAATATTTGTAATATGCATTTAAAACATTCTCTAATGGGACACCTGGATGGCTCAGTGGTTGAGTGTCTGCCTTTAGCTCAGGGTTTGATCCCAGGATCTGGGACTAGATCACTCATCAGGCTCCCTGTGGGGAGCCTGCTTCTCCTTCTGCCTATATCTTTGCCTCTCTCTGTGTCTCTCATGAATAAATAAATAAAGTCTTAAAAAAAATTTCCCTAGCTTTGGGCTTCCATATTTCTTTTCTATCTATTCATTCTCCTCTCTGCTTACTTAGGGTTAATTCCAAGGAGGAGATTTAATAGAGGCAAGCATTTAGACTCCTGCCTTTAACAGAATTCCTGTCAATACACTTTTTTTTTTATCACTATTTCTCAAACAAGTAAACATTATTTGCAAATAATTAAGCTTAAAATTTATTTTGCTAACTAGTAAACTATAGAAACAAGGAAAACATTGAGGCCATTCATAAATTCATCCTATTATTTATAATTTGTCTCTAGAATTCCTAACTAGGCCAGTCTTTACACATTTACAATCACTATGGATATGTTGACTGAAATTAGTTCCCCAATGTAAAATTCAGTATAATTCTATTGATAGCTCTATTTGTTTGTAGTAAGAACAAAATTTATTAATTTTCCAATTTTTAGCTCCTGTTTCAGATTTTTCTATGGTAAACATTCTTTTTCAGTGTACCCTTTTACCTACATCCAGAAATGGTCCAACTCAACTCTGATGGTTACCTCTCAAAAATACTTCTTCAGCATAGTGTAAAAATCAAAGTCACTATCTGAAATGTCCTTTTATGCATCAATAAAGTCACCTTCTAAAATTCAGGTATATATTTAGAGAACAACTGATAATTCCCTTAAGCCATTGGGGATCCATTTAAAACATGCTTCAGTATATAATGCATAAAAGCCATTATTGTTCTATAATGTCAATTGCAATTTGTAATGTAAGAGAAAATTCAGCTCTATTAGAGGATATTGATTATAACTGTGGATCCTTATGTAAGGAGAGGGAAATACCATCTATTTACGTTTATAATAAAAGTTGGGAAGTACAAGAATTATATTTTCAAATCTCCAACATGATTCAATTTTATATGGCCTTTCATGTCATTATGATGATACTGTAAGCTTAATATATGTGTTTCTAGTCTCCATAGGATGGTTTTATACATCCAATTTATTTCTTTAAAATCATTCAATTGGACTGCAAATAGCACACAGCATTTTCTGAAATGACTATTGTAGGTGTGTTATATATAAAGCTTACCTATATGTTAACAAATTTTTAAAACTTTCAATTTCATGTGTACTTTTTTTAAATCGTATAAAATGTATGAAAGAAACAGAAAATGCTATTTAGCTAGGAAAAAAAAAAGAAATGAAATCCAGTCATTCAAAAGATTTGGTGTATTTACTTTCATATACTTTTACATTTGTACATTTAAGTAGAATTATATTATTTGCAATATTCTTTTCAGTCTACTTATTTAATAGTATATTAAGAACATTCTTTATAGAATATGTATTTCTGTATACTATAATTGCTGCATCAAGCTCAATTACATGATTATAATATTACTTACCCAGTAACCAACCATTATTAAAATGAACTTTTCCTTTTTTTCTTATCATAATCCATACAGTGGTAAGTTCAGCAATTAAGTTATTTTTACACAGTTGTTGATTATATACTGATACCAGGGCATTCAGTGAGGTGTCACAGATAATGATGGGCCAGAAACAGATATTATCCTGATTCTCAAATCACTTATAATCTATTGGGGGAAGCAGAAATTAATAAAATGATCACACAAACAAAAGTTAAATGGTGAGTGTTTAAGGTATTTATAAAGGAAAAATACCTATGACTTTAAGGTCTCATAATTAGGGCATTTAACACCTAGAGAGTTTAAGGAAGACTCGTTAAGGATGTGATTCTTGAACTAAACTATGGACAAGTTAATCAGGTGAGTAAGAAACATCGAATCCTGTGGCTGTCTGGCAAGTGGGTGTGTGAGAAAAATAAGAACCCGAAGGAGGCCAGTGTGGAAGTAGTATCAAGAACAAGAAGAGTTTTCTGTGAGATTAGGTTGGAAAAAGAATACAAGAATAATAATTGCATGGCTTGTTAGCCAGTTAATAGCTTTAATTTTTTTCTAAGACTAATGGGGTAGATGATATGAATGACCAGACTTGCCTTATGAAAAAGATTGTGCTGCTTCAGTGTGGGTACATGTTTCACTAGTTAGGTGGTTAGTGCCCAGGTACAAGAGAACACTGAAGGAATGAAGATCAATGCAATGGTAGTAGAAATGGGAGAAAACGAGATTTAAAAAGTACTTAGTATGCAAAGGCCTTAAGATGTAGACAGGTGATATCAATGATGGTTATAAACACAAAATATTTGGCACCCCAACATTTCAACATGAGTAAATGTACGAATATAGAAAGGACAGAGAAAAATATTATCAAACATTTGGCATTGGGCACTGGGCATCATTCATTGAAAAGAATATGGCGAGACACTGATTGCCACTTGTTTTAGGCTATCTTTTTTTTTTTTTTGGGGGGGGGCTATCTTTTCAAGGATATTTGTATAGCAAATGGTCTTGAAAGATATGGACAGTGCCACCCTCTGGAACAAAGTGAAAGTTTGTTTACAGTTTGTAAAATAGAGAGTCTCCCTCCTGGAAAAGGGCGAGTATACTTATTGACCATTATAAAATATTTGGGTTCATGAAGCCTAGGGATCATCACCATTAATGCAACCCACCATGTGTGCAGGTGTCACTTGGCCCTCTTTACATTACATTATGGGAATGGGGCTCAGGGAAGTGGCATAAAAATGCTGATATTCTGGCTATTGTTTTTGCTGTGATAATAAGTCATTCTTCATCTCAGACTCCAGAGTCTTCTCCAGCATTAGTAAGATGATGGCAGGCTAATTTGTTTGGTAAAATCTCAGCCTCTTCAGTCCTGACATTAGGTTCCATTTGACTTAAAATTGAAGAGCTATATATTAATTTCAAGTATGGTACCATCACTTACCTTTTTTTTTTTTCTTTTTTTTTTTTTAAAGAACTCTTCTTTTAGAACTGAGAATATTGGGCAGCCTGGGTGGCTCAGCGGTTTAGATCCTGGAGACCTGGAATCGAGTCCCACGTAGGGCTCCCTGCATGGAGGCTGCTTCTCCCTCTGCCTGTGTCTCTGCCTCTCTCTCTCTTTCTCTCATGAGTAAATAAAGAAAATCTTAAAAAAAAGAACTGAGAATTTTAAATTATGCATTTTTGGCTCTTTTGGCCAAGTGTTGGTATATATTTCAGCAACATACATGTCTTCACATCTGTCTTCACACCATTCTATTCCAATATTTTTTTTTTAAGATTTTATTTACCCTGGACTGAAGGTGGCGCTAAACCACTGAGCCCCCCCGGGCTGCCCTCTATTCTAATATTTTTATAGCACAAACTATTTTTGAAAAACTGAACACTCGTGTGTGTGTATAATTATAATATTATTTAAAAACATTTTTCCATTGATTGTTCCTTTTGGGCAATATACATCATAATATTTATCTTTCCCCTTTTATTCATCGTTGTGCCATCATAACATTCCAATCCACATTCTGCATATTTTGGAAGCATCTACATTATAACATTAAACCAAAACATTCTTCCCTCTTGTTCTTTATTATTCTCAATGAGGACATCTACTTTGGTAGATCCCTACCAAGGAATCAGATTGGGAGGCATAAACATTAACTTGCTAGCTTTTAATTTTTATTGTAGTCTGATTCAACATCGATAGGATACAGGACCTTTGACTAGATTTTTAAATTATAATATTTTTATATTTTCAATGTGGGAGGCAGATGTAAACAATTTGGTGGTGTTTTAAGCATGATGTGAAAGATTGCTTTTTTGACTCCAGCATCCATCTTTTGTAGGAGAAAACTGGGCATTATGTTCATATGTGTGACTTCTGTTCACCTACATGAAAGTGTAAGCATTAGATGGGACTTTGGGAAGGCTATAAGGAGAAGGGGTGCAAAGTTTTTTTCCCTACTATTTTCTCTGTTGCCTGCCTGATAAAGCTGTATCGCCAGAGATTTATTAGATATCTCTTATAACGAGTAGACTCTGAAGATGGAACTGTGGAAAAATAGGAGTCTGAGTCCCTGATGACCCTGTAAAGCTGTTTATAAGCTCTAAACTAGTTTTTTTACACGAGAGAGAATTATCTTTTATCTTATTTAAGCCACTGGCTCTTAAACTTGACTGCAAATTGGAAATACCTGGAGAGTTTTAAATACTTGAGATGCCTGGGTTCTATCTCAAGAGATACTGATTTAATTTATATAGAATGCAGCCAGGGCATTGGGAACTTTCAAAGCTCCTCAAATGATTCTAACATACAGAAAAGTTTGATAACTACCAGTTTAATGGTAGTTTTTTTTTTTTTTTTATTTTTTATTTTTTTTTTTTTTTGGTTTCATTTTGTTTTGGTTTGGTTTTCGTGGGGTATATTTTGTTATAGCTGAAGACAGTTCTTAGCTGATATATCTATTTTACACAGCTGAATTTAAGTATTATTCTTTTGTTTTTGTCATAGTCTATTTGATAAATTCAAATGAACCCTCAGGGTACAGAATAAACTATTGCCGAATTTGTTAAACTAAATTAGTTCCTATTACAGCAAGAATCGTTGCATAACTGGTTAATTACTTATAGATACAAAACAAAGATAAGTTTATTTAAAGATTTATGGATACTTAATAACATATCTAGTGAAATATTCCTATGGTGAAAGTAAGTATCAAATAAAATTGAAATACTTTGGTTGTTTCATGTTATAAGAAAGATTATGGGTAATAATAAAGAGCTTAAGTTTAATAATTTTATTATTGAAATTAAATTTAAATGATCAGGGTTTTAAATAAGATTTAAAATCCTTTGAAAATACTGACATTTTGAGAAGTTATCAGGATAGAAACTAATTATCATAATAAAACCAAGTACTTGTATATATGTTACATCTAGAATACTGTTTCATCATTGCCTTGGTATCATTCTTCCATAAATTTATTTTATTTTACTTAATATTAATATTACATAATACATACAATGTTTCATCGTATATAACACTCTTGGGCAGCCTGGGTGGCTCAGTGGTTTAGCGCCGCCTTCAGCCCGGGGTGTGATCCTGGAGACCTGGGATCAAGTCCCAAGTTGGGCTCCCTGCATGGAGCCTGCTTGTCCCTCTGCCTGTGTCTGCCTCTCTCTCTCTCTCTCTCTCTCTCTCTATCCCCCACCCCGTGTCTCTCACAAATAAATAAAATCTTTAATTAAAAAAATACATTTATATAACACTATTAACCACATGAATATTCATGATACATGTTAAATGATTACAATTACATGGGACCTACTATTACTGATTTACACACATCAAATCAAATAATTGTTTTGTCAACATTCTTAGTATAGTCAATGACAAATTCTTAATCGCTATGTTTTGAGAAACAAGCAACCCATCCACTATTGTGCCCCTTGCCCCTCTTTTTGCTTCAGGCACATAATATGTAGGGGTTTTTAGAAATGACCTATGTGTAGTACCTGGTTCTTATTTCAGGACCATCTCCCCTAAAATTTCCACTCATTCCTCTTTAAATTCTTTGGAACTACAGGCCTCATAGTAAGCAACAGGTATTAGCAGTCCAACAGTGGAGGATCCCAGTCCAGTTCACCTAAGTGAACTCTAGCAACAATGAAACACAAAATCCAATCAATTCCTGACAACCTTTTTATACTTTTTATCCTCCCCACTGATCTCCCATGAATCACTTAACAATTGCAGTATTTTTATACAAAAATATTATTTACATCAGACAGTCTTATTTTAAGACACATGTCTGGCACTCAATAAAAACTATGAGAAACAATAAGTCATTTATCAAGAGAAAAATGCAGACCTGGAGCTGTCCCAGACTAAGCTCCAGAAATGGCCCAGAATTTTAAAAAATTAGTAAATTTAGTCATTTATTTGACTTTTTAGTAAGAAAGTGGCAAGTTTTTATTTATCGTGATTATAGGATTGTGCTAGGCACTGGGATGTAGAGGCAAAGCCATTGCACCCCAGCAAACAGGCAGCTACAGTGTTGTGCTGTGAACAGTGATTAAGTAAAAGTCCTTCAACACAGAGAATGCAGAGAACTTCCCTCTTCACTTACCTCTTCCTCCCACTCCTTTCCTAATCTGGCTCAATTATCTAACCACATCCTCCAGGCAGAAGATTAAAAGATAACACTCTTGTTCTCTGAACACTTCTTCCTTTAAGAGTATCCTATTATTTCATGGATGCGTGATCTCTTTTTTTCCTCCCTGAGTATGTAAGTTGCCAACATCTTAAATAAATCAGCTTTACTTTCGTTGATTCCTGTCATTGTCCTTATTTCTTCATTTTCCTTTTTTCCCTTTTATTTTCTAAAGATTTTATTTATTTATGAGAGACACAGAGACATAGGCAGAGGGAGAAGCAGGCTCCCTGAGAGCAGCCTCATGCGGGACTCAATTCCAGAATCGCAAGATCACAACCTAAGCCATAGGTAGATGCTCAACCACTAAGCCACACAGGCACCTGCTTTTTCCCCTTTGTTTTGATTTGTATCTTCCATGATAACACCTTTCTCTAATGTGTGGAACTCTTTGATTTTCCATTCGTATTTAACAATTAAGCAATATTAGCTTTTATTTATTTATTTTTATTTTTATTTATTTATTTATTTTAAGCAATATTAGCTTTTTAAAGGGAAATCTGAGACCTTTCCACTGATGGGCTGGTTCATGGGGCGGGCTGGGGGAGGGGGGGAGACGGGACATGATTGCCACTTAACTCTCAGTATTTCTCTTTGATTCATTTCCCTTTACAGAAATCTTCCAACATTATGCCTGGAGGATATGATTTTGAACCAAATTGGGGACGAAACAATCAGGAGGAGGTACATAGAAGGGGAAAGTCTGTATCTTATGTTGACTTTCATTTAATCACTATTTACAGCACAAAACTGTCACACTTAATAACCCCTGGTTTCCTGGTTCTCCAAATAATGAACCTCATGTTTCTGCCAGTTTGTAGGTATAGTCAATTGATACTAAGTTGGAAAGGGGATCTGAAGCCTAATAACTTTTCATATAACTTTAATAAATCTTCCTGTTTTCTGCTTCATTTACAAACCAGTCTCCAAAGGCATTTTTGGCTCTCATACTCGAAATTTTTACAGAATCTGTAGCATGAATAAACTTTTTTTTTTTTTTTCTGGATGATCCTTTTGAACTGAAATGAAAGTCTTATGAGCTATGTAAAGTCTCCACTCATCTATTTGCTTTCCTGCTTCTCAAAATTACACTTCTTCTATTGTCTTCCCTTTTCTTTGTTGATAGAAGCATATTTTTTCCCCTTCATTCTCATTTCATTGAGGTTTAAGAGGGAGTTTATTTTAATCCAAAATGCTTAACCAGAATCCTTCTAGACACATTTTCCATTTTCTTTACTTTTTAAAAATTATTATTTCATCCTAAGTGAGTTTTATGCAAGTATTTTCATGAGTAGGTGTAAATCCCTCAAATCTTAGCAAATCTGCTTTAAGGTAAGAGGTTTAACTTACCTCTCATTTTTTATGATTATTATGCTTTTGTATTTATTTCTGCAATCTTATTTTTTTCAATTTATCATTATTTCTTTTTATTTTGTTAGTATTTCATCCCCACTATTGGACTATTTGAAGTATTTTTTTCCCTCTAGTTGTATGCAGGTCAAACATTCTGTTACTGTGTTTACACAGGTTACACATAAATGTTTTAAAAAGAGTAACTTTTGTATTTCTATGATTGTTTAAATTTATTTTATATTTATATCCTACCGTTAAATAATACAAAAAGCTTCCCACATTCCCCCCTCTCCGCTTGAGCTTATCACAGATTTTTCTTCCAGTTTCATATACTTCTGTTACGCATCAATAATTATGTTGAATGAAACTTAACGTCCACTGCTATATTTCTCAGTGCCATTTCTTATATTCTTTATTTTTATTTCTTTGAATTGTCTTATTTTTTTTATTTTCTTAATTTTTTTATTACGTAGACCATACTGAAAGTAGTAACATTTCTGCAAATATGATTTTCTGTTTCCAATTATTGTCCTTATATTTGATTGCTAATGGGGGTGGGAACTATTTAAAAAAAGTATATTAACTTGTTCACCAATCCAAGATCCTATTCTGTATGTCTCTCTTTTTAAATGTTTTTTCTTAGAGAAATTAAGCCTTTATGAAGTCTTGAATCTTGAATCGTTATCAGCAGCTCCCAGCTCTTTTGCTCCATCTTTCCTTCCTCCTCCTTTCCTTCTTCCTCCCTTCTTCCCAAGTATTTCCCTTGTGCATGTTTGCAGCTACTTCAGGCTCTAATCTGATTCTTTCTATAGTCTCAAACTAAATCTTAGAATGTTTTCTAGAGATTGTTCAATTTTTCTGAGCAGTATTTCTCTGCAGTCAGATCATAATCATCACCTATAGGGATAATTAAAATACATGTTACTGTGAAGGAAAGAGGGTTGGAAATATGAATTTCTAACAGATACCTGGAGATTCTTATGCATTAGAAGACAGTGTTCACGATTTTAGCCTGAGGGGAAAAAACACTGTTTCCGGTTGTCTAATATATACATGGGGGTAGGAAATGCTTAACCAGACCGGTTCTTCTTCTCCTTCTTCTTCTTCTTCTTCTTCTTCTTCTTCTTCTTCTTCTTCTTCTTCTTCTTCTTCTCCTTCTCCTTCTCCTTCTCCTTCTCCTTCTCCTTCTCCTTCTCCTTCTCCTTCTTCTTCTTCTTCTTCTTCTTCTTCTTCAGATTTTATTTATTTATTCATGAGAGACACAGAGAGAAGGCAGAGACATAGGCAGAGGGAGAAGCAGGCTCCATGCATATCTGGATGTGGGACTCGACCCCGGAACACCGGGATCACGCCCTGACCTGAAGGCAGAGGACACTCAACCTCTGAGCCACTCAGGCGCCCCCAGAGCGGTTATCTTAAGCAATTATAGTTCCTACACTGAAAATTACCCCACAAGTCCTCTGCGATAGTTGTTGTTTACAGATAGATAGTTGTTGTTTGCAAGCTTGGACTGTATTTGGAGTTTCGAAAGGAAGAACTACTTGTGACTTTGAAGAAGAGCTACTCCTTCCTCTGCTTTGGATGCTTTTCCTGAGGCCAGTCAGCATTTTATGAAGTGCTGAAACTTGATGAGGAACAAAAGCAGTGCCATTTATGGCTGAGCTAAGAACAGTAGGGAGTACACCTGATGTGAAGATGAAACTGCCCATTGGGATAGCTCAGTAATGATCAAATGGCTCTATTTCCAAGTAGCACAGAGGAAGTCTGTCCTAGAAAAGGCTGGAGGACATTTAGATGACTTGTGCAGAATTTATTATCAGCGTATTTCCTAAAAAAAAAAAAAATTAGGTATGATGTTAGAAAATTACTCTATGAATAAATTTAAAAATAGCAGAGCAATATTGTATGAGACAACTATCATGCCCCTTCCCCGTCTACTTGTATTAAATCTAGATTAGTAGTCTAAGATTTATAAGTAAGGAAATGTTTCATTGCCACTGAGTGAAGAGTAGTAGTAGTTTAATTGCCTCTGAGTAGAGAAACAGCTAAAAGTAGTAGCATAATATTATATAGTTAAACAATAGCACTCTTTATATTTGATTTCCTGCATGAGGGTAGAATATATCATCCTAGCCCTGGATATTTCTTTAGGATATGTGCTTACACTACGTATTTCTTAGCAAGTAAAATGATATGAATACATTATATAAAAGATAGACTATATGTTTCTCATGAAACATGTAGCCTAAACCAGGATCCAGTCTTTATAAAAATAAACTCTTTATTAAAACAGTGTCATGATTAGTTGATCTATGTAGACTATGAACAATGAGTAGCTATTTGAAACTTACTTTTAAAATATTTGCTTTAAACACAGTAAGGTAAAATATTTTAACTTTATCTCTTAGTATAGGCAGTTAATTAGCTATAATGTCAAATTTGTTTTAAAAGTCAGATCATAAGTGCCAGGAAATAGCAGTTCCACCTCTAGGTCTGAGCATAGTTACTCTTGTACATGGTTCATTGTTGTCATTATATGGCTTTATGTTGTTCTAGCACTTAGCAGATTAGAAACATCTGTGTGTCTAGGTTTGCTGTGATTTCACCAAGTGTTCTTTGTTTAGTGCCTCTTCTCTGCACTAGAGGTTAAGTAAACTCATGTTCTCAAGACTTTTTCTTTCTCTGTTATCACTCTCCAGAGCTTTCAGGTTTTCTTGCTTAATTTGAGATTCTGACTTTGGCTGAAGTATATAGAAAAATACTCTTTTCACCTGGGATCATCATTCTTGATAAGAATATAATGGCATATTTCTGGTTCTCTGCTCCTAAAAATCTTCTTAGCAAGGAAGATCCGGCATACATATGCTGCATTATGGAAGGAAGAGTCCTGCTCTTCCCACATAACTACCATCTACCTTTCTTTAAAAAATTTTCTTCCCTAAAAATAGTTATCTTATATATGATAAGTCCATTCTTATTACTATTATCACCTAATTTAGGAGCATTGATTATTTTCTGAACACCTAAAAAATACTAGAATTTTAACAAACATCCTAAAAAACTATTGAGCATATAGGCCTGGGGTTTTGTACAAATATATACTTCCCCCACACTATAATAATAAGGACAACCTTTGAAATTTCTTTATGATTCAGTCAAAAGGTACTACAGTCATTAAGAAAAATGTTAAGACTTAAAATAGTCTAAATGACTCTACCATGTCCTTTTAGTTTACCATGGAGGAAGGACCCTCAAATTAAATAAATTGATTTTTAAACATAAATACCATATTGTAGGTCCAATTTAGAGTCTTATTAACAGTCTCTCTAGCTGAAGCAATTGGAAAACAGGATATTTAGCCACTAGAGCAGTTATAATTAAAATGAACATAAACTTACAGTTTTACAACATTGCAATTATCTGTTATATAACATCCAAGTTTTCAAATTACAAAGCAAATAGAATCCAAATGAACACTGAAAATTCTCATTAGTTATCAGGGACATAAGGTGAAAGAGTTAAAATAAAAGAATCTTAAATATCAGCAAATTTAATTATCTTATTTTAACTCTGTACTAGAGGTTACTCTGTGCCATTGTATGCATTTTCTCCCTTGATGTCTTCCACTTATTTGGTATTCAGTTCTAGCTAATTTCATGAGCCTATCCTTGTTTCTTACATGATTTACAATATTCCCTCAAAAAATTCCAGAAATGCTCAGATGCACTTAGTTGAGACTCCATTTTGTGAAAAACCCAAACACTGCAACTTGCTTCAGGTTATGATTGTGTAGGAGAGGGTACAACTAAATGTAAAGATAAAATATTATTGTTCAAATGATATGATTTTCTACTGAGAGGGTCTGCTACAATGTCAGCCCTGGAAGAGTCTTTTGGAACTCATCTGTTCTCATCTACTTTTGGGAACGTAGAAACGTTCTGCCTTCTTGTACTCTTAATAGTTGGACCCATAATCTATGATTGGAAGTGACATTATCAGGATGCCTGGGTGGCTCAGCGGTTGGGCATCTGCCTTTGGCTCAGGGCGTGATCCTGGAATGCCAGGATCAAGTCCCACCTTGGGCTTCCTGGATGGAGCCTGCTTCTCCCTCTGCCTGTATCTCTGCCTGTCTCTCATGAATAAATAAATAAAATATTTTTTTAAAAAGGAAGTGACATTGTCACTTTGTGACTGGGGCATTTAATTTCTAGTGTGAAACCCATTAGTGCTGTCTTCCTTGGCCCCACTGAAAAAGGTTACAAATGCCAGATAGCGCAACTACAGGTAGTAGCATTTTGTCACCCTGTGTGACTATGGATTAGCCCCCACAACCACAAATTGCACATATAAACAGAAATAAACTCCTATTGTCTTAAAGAATTATTTATTAACAGAGCATAACCTAGTCTATTCTGATCAATATATTACCTTATTTTTAATTGCTCTCATTTAAACAGCATAACAAATCTGTGAAAAAGTATTCTCCTTTTGCAGATGAAGACACAAACTCCAAAAGTTACGAGGACCAATTTCTCAAGTCTTTTGAGGCTGCAAGGATAATACATGGGAGCTAATTCCAAATGTAGAACCCTGCTTCCTATTTCAGTTGCATTGTAAAGACAATTATAAAATACAGCTGCATTATGTTTTATATCAGAATTGTATTGGTTCACTGGATTATACAGGGTTACATAAAAAATGATTCAGGAAAAGCAGGGAGCAGAGATGCAGTGATTTTTTACTATTCAGTTTTAGTCTAGCCAAAGAGAGAACATCTGCTATCTTCATTGCTGCTATAGCTGTTGGAGATGCTTTCCTTAGGTTGATGCTTAGCCTGAGGGGAGAAAACCAGCTGAATCTGCTTAGACGGATTTGTTTTTTCTTGGGTTTAGAAGGTTACATAGGTATACTGGATACAGACTGAAAGGTGAATTACTTTAATGTTGCTTGTTACTTCATGTTGCTCGATTTGGGGAATAGTATCATTTTAAAGACTTTTTTTTAAACAAAATTTGTGGTCAGACCATGTTCTCATATTTGGTCTAGAGACAAGGATCCCTATAAGCATATTTCAAATGACATGTTAATTTCACATAGTGGACATTGCTTATTGGCAGAGACAAAGAAAGTTTCTAGGCTTATCCTTGAAAATAGTAGTTTGCTATTCAGAACCTGGAACCAGAGCACCTACTATGCAGGCAACCTTGGAAGAATATGTAATTTCTCCTACTCAGATGCTTTATCTGTTAAACAGGGGAAAAATAGAGTTTGGTGTGTTTTAATGAGATGATATAAGTGAAACACTCAACAGAGAGTCTGAGACAAAGAAAACAATGTTGAGATTGGAAGATTTTCAACCAATTGAGGTGTAGACGTCTATGTTATTGGAATTAAATTTATCTTTTTTAATACCGGCACATGAACTAAAAAACTCAATTGAGGCAAGAGGCCACCATTTATATTTTTATTTAATTGAACCAACTTGTTGTATCAGTCAGCTTTTGTTAGGTGATATTGTGGTAACAAATAATCCCAAATACCTGTGGCTTACAAAAACAAAGATTTATCTCCTATCCCATTACATGTTGGCTATAGGTCATCTTAGATTCTGCTCTATGTCTTTTCTTTTTCAGGATCTACAATAAAGGCACAGGCACTATTCAGGACATTATTAGGCTGGCAGCCTAGAGAAATTAAAGAGAGGGTGAGCCATGAAATACCAATGCTTAGAGGTAGCACATGCTAGTTCTACTTTTCACTGATCAAAACAAGTCATGTGTCAAGCCTGGCATCAACCTGGCAGAGATGTATAATTTATCTTTTAAAAAGAAGCCATCAATATTTTTACAATAATACAGTCTATAAGAGTCCACATTTTGGGTATAAATATTTATTACCTTTTTTTTTTTTTTTTTTTCCCACAAGCAAAGTACATTCACTCTTTCCTTGAGTACAACATCAATCAGGTTCAGGTTCTGTGAGTGATTATCTTGTATCAGTTCTGGATGTGGTTTTGCTTATCTGGAGGCCTGTGAACTAAAGGAAACGTATCTGCTTCCTATACAATCTATTTATATCATGGAGTGGGTCAGGGCATATAGTAACAATGAACACTACAATTCAGGAAAGATAAAGGTGTGAAGTGCTCAGCAATCACTTCTCCACAGTAATTCTGAGTTCTGTGTAGATGTCCCAAGGCCTTCCCTTAGGACATGTGGAAGGTACATAATTAAGCTCTTGCATCCTAGAAGTTACTTTCTTTTTTAACCTGACTTGTTTGAAAGTACAGCTCTCTCAAAAATGTGATTAGCTTCTTATCTATATGATACCATTTAGCTTTTGCTTCTAGCTATACACATAGCTCTTTTGAAGATATGTCTTTTTCTTTAGATTTAATTAAGGACAACTTGAATTGACCAGGTCTTCTATGGGAGAACCAGATCTTTAGTCTCTTTCTTCTAAGCCATTTTGTCCAATTAAAATGATTTAATGGGTACTACATTAACCAATTCAGAGGCTTTAAAACACATTTTTATGGCTTCTCTCTGATTTGGTCTTGACACTAGGTTGAGGTTTTGTAGACCTTTGTATTTTTCAATTTTATCTTTCTTAGGTTGGAAATGAGGACCAGTTGCATTTTCCATCTTTGAAAGTCGAGGAATTTCTATATTTTCTAAACTCCCTTTATGCTATTTGCAAATTAGCCAATTCTTTCCTGAACTCATCTCTTAGAGGTTTTAAAAATACTTACCAAATTCATTCATAGAAACTAAATCATACCACCATATTCTCCTTTTTTATTTTACCTAAAGTCACAAGCTTATTAAGTATAGTAATTAATGGGAAACAGTTTCACCAGATATTTGCCACTGCAGAGCATGAGTCTCCCATCTTTCTTGGCTCTAATAATAGTTGATTGAATGTCCATTGTCTAATTCCAGAGCCAATTCTGCACATTTCAGAATTTTTACTGCAGTGCCCTAATTATAGTTACCACTTGTATCGATCACTTTGTTCTATGTTATGTTATAGTAACAAGTGCACCCCAAACTTTAATAGCTTAGCACAATTAAAGCTTGTTGACATTACATGACTACTATGGTTTGGCTGTAGGTTTCCTGTGGCTCTGGTCTCTGTCTCATCTAGGATCCAGACTGAGGAGCAGAAACAATATCAGGTTTATCTTGGAGGGAAAAATGAATTACCAAATAATGGCCCTTAAAATCTTTACTTAGAAGTAGCACAATTATTGTTACTCATATTCTGTTGGCTATAACAAATTACATGGGCAAACCTGACATCAATAGGTAGGAATATGCAATATATTCAGTTGGTGGGGGTAGCAGATGTTTTCATATCGATATAGTTCACTACAGTGCCCTTTTAGTCACAGATATTTGCTTCTAAAATGAATGGACAATATTTGAAAAAAATAACACAATCTATATCATCTACCCCTAAGTCAGTTTGAAGAATTAGAAAGTTACAGGACATTTTTACTGAGTGGGGAATCTCTCCCTGAAAGTTTGTGACACATGAAAGAGAGATACAAGAAGTTAAGACACACACTGTAGGATGTAGGCAGCTCAGAGAAAGAGAGGGAACCAAAAGACTAGGTCATGCATATGCAGAGACCTCTTCTGCACTGACCCCAAGTGAAGGCACTGACCACCATCCCTACTTTTCTGATGAGGAGGGGTAAGAGGAGGGCCATAAATCATACTTCAAAACTGTTCCTCCTTCTGGGAGTGGAATGAAAGTTTCTTATTTTCTAGAGGAGCATATTTTCTGTTCTTCCTCAGATTGTTGTCCCCTTATCTCACTGAACTTAACCATCAAATCTATAACAACCAGTATTTGGTTTTCTTCTCTCAGTGGGGAAGAGACCCTGGCACAGCTTATGCATAGCTAAGCCTATTTTTATCAAGCTGTTCTTAAATGAAAACTACCACTCCTTTATGTGTTTTCCTAGGATCCAGAATGAGCATCTCAGCTTTTTTTTTTTTTTTTTTTTTTTTGCATCTTAGCTTTTTCCCCAGAAATCTCTGAAATGAGGCCAGTATGAGACAAAAATAAATTAACTCTAAAGCATACTTCATTATTAACTAAAACTTTGTTGCTTATTTTATTTCCCAAATTAAATTATGCCTTAAGTTTAATATAACTGAGCTGAGATTAGGCAGCAAGAACAACTGTCAACATAAGTCAGAATGTAAGAATTCTCCAGGAGTGTGTATTCTCATGTTATTTTACAGGGATAAATTAGAGTCCAAAATCCCTTATTAAATCCAATTAAATTAAAGTATGAAATTCCGCCTTTTCCAATTCCATATTTTACTCATTTTCTGCCCATTGTATTTCATTCAGCTGCCTGGGTGGAGATGAATATCAGCAGCAGCAGCTTGGGCTGTCACTGTCTTCCTTCTTTGTGAAGGAAAGAATGGATAGAGTTTGTTGGTACTTACAAAATTAAATCAGCCCAATATCAAATCTCTTCTGGGACCAAATCTTCTAAAGAGATAGTCAAGAGGACACAACAAAGTATCAATGCACAGCCATATTCCTATATGAAAATAAGACAGACATTCCATCAAGCTATAATATCCAGATTTTGGTTAGGATACTTTAGAGCCACATTACTTTGGCCAGCCAAAATCTAGAGCAAAGGTCTAGTTGTCTAGGGGAAAGAATTAGTGGAAGGGCAGGAAAGAGGGAGAAACACACACACACACACACACACACACACACACAGAGAGATTTTATTCTTACCAAAATACATCTCTGTTATCTAAAAAAAATATATTACTGAAATCCTATCTTAATATCAATTGGAAAAAATCTCTCATTTAAAGAATACATAGGAATAAAATAAAGAGTATATAAGATTTTACAGTGACCAAACATCATATTTAGGGGGAAAATCCAAGAAAGTCCTATGGCTGCTTCTTCTTCTTCTCTTCCTCTTTTTTTTTTTTTTTTTTTTTTTTTTTTTTTTTTTTTTGTGTGTGTGTGTAGCATTTGAAAACTCCCACCATCTTCTTGGCAAACCAGAACTGATTTTAGATTTCTATTTTACCCTTAGGTCTAATGGCTCATACTTAATATCCCTCTTGATTTTTATTTCTCCTTTAAAACCTAGATTTCTGACAACCAAACTGAAGACGGGCTTCTTCTCACATTTGTAAACAAAGTGTCCATATTTTTAAGAGGCCCATAGGCTTACAAACCTGGGTTCCCAGCCTTAGATATTTCTTTACCCTAATCTCTCGAACTCTTTTGAACTTTGGCAGATTCTGAATTTTTCCATCCTGGAGGTGACCATGCTGTACTGAAAAACCCTTTTTGCCAATGAGTTTTTAACTTTACAAATAACCAACCTCTATTCTGCCTCCATATCATCAATGTCAACATTCACATACACACACACAAATATAGGAAAAGAAAAAATATAAGGTGGTATTTTATGGGCCATTTACAGATGAAGAAATAAAATTAATAGAGTTGCAGATTTTGCCAGAGCTTAAATAAGCTAATACCTTTTATCTAGAAGTAGAAGAGTTTAAAATTTTCAATAGGATTGGATACTAGAATGATCAAAAATCATTTACTTAGAAGTAGCACAATTATTGTTACTCATATAACAATGAGTAACAATCTCTTGGGGGTCCATCCCCAGAGATTTGGGGATTTATTTTTACAGTTCCTAAGTCGCTTTTAAGCATTTGTAGCAATGATTATACTATTAAGTCAGATCTAGAAATTTTAGAGCTATTAATTTTACTTCTGGGGACAATCTTTCCTTTTGTCCATTTTTATTCTCACTTGGAAATCAGAGTCAATATTTTTTTCTAAGATAATATCTTCAGGAGCCTATAGAGTAGAAACATTTATTTTTTAATGTACATTTATTATCTTATTTTTTCATATTTTCAAGGTAATATGTATGTAACTGATAACTACATTTTATGTAGTGTTTGAGTTGCCTCTACTTACCACCTCTTTCTTTGTAGCAATGAATGCCCCTAAATAAATTTCTTTTATTTCTTTTTATTTTTTTCTTTTATTTCTTAATCATTTACAGTGGGCCAATTTGGGTTTTAATCTTCGTGTTTTTTTTAGATTTTTTTTTTTTTCTTTCTCTACCATGTACAATGCTAAGTTATAATGCTCCTTCCTTTTTTTACCCATTTCCTTTTTTTGGCCCACACACTTGGTTTCCTATTATATTTCAGTAGATTCTCTTTTGAGGTATGTTACATGGTGAGATATGAAGACACGAAGACACAAATCCTATCGGCCTGTGACCATTGTATTGGCTAATTCTACACAGAATATAACCTAGACCAGAACTTGTTCTATTTTTGTCTGTTATGAGTCTTTTTAGGATGACTCATCTTCAATGTGTCTTCTTTAGAGATCTAACTTCATAAATTGTCTGACCATATTCCCCTAAGAAATATACAGATATATTTTCTCAGATAAAAGCAAAACAAAAGAAAACTATCACAAACAACAAAAGATATAACAACAAAAAGCGTTACCTTGAAACAACCAAATATTGCTTGAAGTATTTTAGACTGATCTTAGTCCTTCCTTCTGAAATCTTTCTGAATTTTCTTCAACTACCCAGCTATCTCTGTTTTCAAGCTGAGGGTTCCCAATTGCACTTATTACAGACTTTCCATCTGTAGTTCTGAGTGCTTTTTAATAGTGTTTTTTTTTTTTATCTGAGATGTCTCTGTGAGCATAATTTTATTTTATTTTTTGTGATCTTGTTTCCTTTTCTTCTTTAGTATCTCTCTATATTTTTCCTCCACCTGAGCCTAAGAAGAAGACTACCCCAATCAAAAGAGTCTCTGCTTTTCAACTGGCTGACAAATACACTAACTCCACTATCATGGCTGCAATATCTAGGTTTCTAAAGTCAAAAGCCTTTGTCAGGGCTTAATTAATTGTGATGAATGAATTTGAGATTATCATCTAGAAATCAGTAGCAAATCATATGAATCTAAAATTAGAATCTTCAGTTTCTTCTTTGTTCTTAGGTGAAATTCAATACATCTACAGAGCAATAATTAACAATGTATCATTAAAGTTTAAAAGTGGTGATAGGGGGCGCTTGGGTGATTCAGTTGGTTAGGTGTCTGCCTTAGGTTCAAGTGTCAGTCTCCTTGCTCAGTGGGGAGTCTGCTTCTCCCGCTCCCTCTGCTCCTCTCCCTACTTGTGCTGTCTCATTCTCTCTCTGTCAAATAAATAAAATCTCAAAAAAAAAAAAAAGTGGTGATAGATTGCAAAATAGCCAGATTTCTTTACGTCTTAATAATATTCACATTGTTTGATTTTGGAGTTTCTCTCAACAGAGTGGTATATTTTATTTGCCTTGTTTTTGAAATTGCCCTTACTTTATAACTTCTTTTGGCTATTAGAATGCCGTGGTATTAATGGATGTATCAGTTCTGAGTCTTGACCTTAAGAGAGCAACTTCTTGCTTACTTGGACCCTTACCTCTACCATGAGAAAAACCCTACTTACTCAGGGGGTGAAAAAGATACATCTAAGAGAGGTGAGGCTCTTATGACCTACCAACAGCCTACCCCCAAACATGTGGGAGAACCTAGTCAAACTCAGCTGAGAGACCTCCTGACCCATACCTGATATAGAGACCAGAGTGATCTTCCAGCTGACCTCCTAAAATCCTATACAGTTCTGTTAAACCTAAACAGATATTGTTTTAAGCCATTGACTTTGGAATGGTTTGTTATACAGAAAAACTCTGGTGATAGTTGATAATTTATACAGAGGATCATGCACTAGAACTCTGTAGTCTGCAAGGAATTTACATGCTTATTGCAATTTAAGCTTTGGGACTACAGTCCTGGTTGAAAACAGAATATAGTAATTTTACTCAGTAATACCTTAACACCCTACATACAGAAGCTTGACAGTTTTGATGTGAGCCTTAACTGAAATGACATGACTACCTGTCTCAGCTTCATCTTCAATGTGAGAAAAGGCCAGGTTGTGTCAGGAGTATAGTCAGATCCGTGCTTGATTTTCTACCAGCTAACAACAGTCCCTATTCCTACAACATGTCTATTGAAGCCAGATTCAACCCTGCAGAAACCTACCATTACATCACAGAAAGTATTTCATGTTTTCTATGTGTTTCTTAGTCCCCTAATCTTCTGCTTTATCCCTCTTTGTAATTTCTTTTCACCATGTTTTGGTCATTTTGAGTCAGACTAAATAGTCATACCTCCTATGTGTGCTGAGCCAATAGAAAATGTGAGCAGGAGACAGACAGGAATTAAGGTATGTTTAGATTGGGTAATATCGCTTGAACTAGAGGCCACAATCCAGCTTTCTACACTTTTCTGTGTAAGTTGAATTTATGCACTCATTCTGTTACTGGCAGAATAGTTCGCTTTCTCTACAGTTTGGGAAGGAATTTAATACAAAGGAAAAAGTTAATATACAGGAAGAGACATAGGGAACATATACTATTTACAAGTAGGCACTTTATAGAAAGGGAGAGAACAAGAAGCTTCATAGTTGAACAATGGCTTTTAATATATTAACCTAGTTAAATTACACAATGGAGGACCAGGACCTTGCAAGTTGGCGCCACATTTCCTTCTGCAAATAGGAGAGTGTGGGCAGAAAGAGAGAGACCAAACAGTTTTCTTTGGGCATGTAGTAGTACAAATCCTCTACTCTCCATGAAACTTATGTAGTTGGAGTAAGAGCTTTTTTCCTTGCAAAAGGTAACTTTTATTAATGATAATAATAATTCTTAATATTTTTGTTCTAAAGCTATATATCCCAAATTGTTTAGAACCTAAATTACCAAGGCTACCATTAGAATCTCATTAAGTTACACAAAACATGGTAGTGATATTGGACATAAAGTAATATGTTATCATAAAATATAATTTAATAATTTGTAGTCAGGACATGCAGGAAGCCAGTATGTGGACATGGAAATGATTAGTGCTATTTTCTAGGCATGGATTACATTCCCTTTAAGTTGGGTATATTTGCTTTGACCGATGAAATGTGAGAAGAGGTGATATGAGTTACTTCCTGGCTGAAGCCTTTTAGGACAATGTGTGATTTACCAGATTCCTTCTCATTCTTTGAGACTTCATGAAGCATGTGAGATTATAGAATGTACATCAGTTAAGGTCCCTAATGGAGAAAATCCTCCAAATGACCCACACTAAACATGTAACCTGAGTAAGAAATAAACCTTTGTTTAAATCATGGGTATTTCAGGATTATTTGTTACTGTAGCATAACTTGCATTGTCCTTTTTGTTGTTGTTGTTTTATTTTTATTTCCATAAAAAATACTTACAGGCACTATAGTGACTGATACCATAGGTTCTCATTATGTTAGTACTCACTTACAATGGTTTTAGCTTTTTGTTACTAAAAGCTAGAAGGATGACATTCGAGGGTTTTAAGTTAGTGGAGCAGTAGGTATAAAACTGCATTCTTTTAATAAGTTGGAAGGGAGACGATATAATGAATGATCATTAAACTCTAAGAAAATATATCAAAAAAGGAGCATATTAGTTCCTATTTAGTTGTTGACTGCATTTGACAAGGAATTACAGAGAAGAAATAAACCCAGAATTTGCTGTCATTGTCTCAGATATTACTATAAAAGATAAAAAAAGATATTTAATAAATTTGGGGACTTGTAGAGGTAGAAAGGTAACCACTTCTTAACCCCAAATAGTTAAAGATAAAATGAGGAAATTCTTTGACCAAGCAAGACAGAAAATTTCAGCTACAAGGCAATATTTACAAGAAGAAGAATGGCTGATACATCCATTTTGTTAAAATCTCTAAATAAACTAAGATGAAGATGTCTCAGTGCAAAAGTCCAAGTAAGAGGATAGTTTCAATTAATCTTTTTTAACTAGAAAAAATAGCTTAATGAAAAAAGACTAAATATGTGATTCTTCCAATAAAGGCAGATGGGTGCAGAGAGCTGCAATGAATTTGAGAAATAAAGAGTCAAAGGGATGAGAAAGCAATGAGGTATTATAAAAATCTAAAAAAATCTTGAAAAGATTTTCTGTATAGTACAGACTTACCTCAGAGCTGTTACTGGTTTGGGTCTAGACCACTGCAATAAAGCAGATATTATAATAAGGTGACTCAAATACATTTTTTGGTTTCCCAATATGTACAAAAGTTATGTTTACACTATACTGTAGTCTAGTAAGTGTGCAATAGCATTATGTTTAAAAAAGCAATTTACTTACCTTAATTAAAAAGTAGTTTATCACTAAAAAAAATGCCAACTATCATCTGAACTTTCAGTAAACCCTAATCTTTCTGTTGGTGGAGAGTCTTGCCTCAGTGTTGATGGCTACTGACTTATTAGAGTGGTGGTTGCTGAAGGCTAGGGTGACTGTAGTAGTTTCTTAGAATAAGAGCACAGTGAAGATTGCTGCATCAATTAACTGTTACTTTCATGAGTGACTTTTCTATAGCATGTTTTAAACCATTTTACCCATATTAAAATTTCTTTCAAAATTGTAGTCAATCTTCTCAAATACTGCCACTGTTTTTATCAACTAAATTTATGTCATATTCTGAATCCCCTGTTGTCATTTCCAAAATCTTCACAGCATCTCATCAGGCATAGATTCCATCTCAAGAAACCACTTTCTTTTCTCATAGATAAGAAGCAACTCCTCATTCTTGAAAGTCTTGAAATCCTCAAAGTCATCCATGAGCACTGGAATTAACTTCTTCCAAACTCCTGTTAATGTTGATACATTGACCTTTTCTCATGAATCATAAATGTTAATTTCATCTAGAATGGTGAATCTTTTACAGAAGGTTTTCAGCTTACTTTGCCCAGATCCTTCAGAGGAATCATTTTCTATGGCATCTATGGCCTTATAAAATGTATTTTTAAATAATAAGACTTGAAAATCAAAATGACTCCTTGACCTGCAGACTGCAGAAAGGACATTGTATTAGCAGACAGGAAAGCAACATTGCTGTCATTGTATAGCTCCATCAGTGTTCTTTGGTGATCAGGTGATCAGGTGTATTGTCAATGAGTAGGAATACTTTTTGAAAGGATATTTATTTATTTATTTATTTATTTATTTATTTATTTATTTATTTGTTTGTTTATTTGCAGTAGCACTCACCAGTGAGCTTAAAATACTTAGTAAACCATGTTGTAAACAGTTGTGCTGTCATCTGGGCTTTGGCGTTCCATTTACAGAACACAAGCAGAGTAAATTTAGTATAATTCTTAAGGGCCACAGGATTTTTGAAAGGTAAATAAACACTGGCTTCAACATAAAGTCACCAGCTCCTGACAAGAGTCTGTCCTTTGAAACTTTGAAACCAAGCATTAACTTTTCCTCTTTATGAAAGTCCTAGGTAGCATCTTTTTCCACTAGACAGGTATTTCACCTACACTGAAAATCTGTTGTTAAGAGTAGCCATCTTCATTAATTTTCTTAGGTAGATCTTCTGGACAACTTGCTGCAGTTTTCTACATCAGCACTTGCTGCTTTACCTACCATTTTTATATTGTGGAGATGACTTCTTTCCTTAAATCTACCTTCAAATTTTTCTTTTCTACAGCTTCCTCACCATTCTAAGCCTTCATAGAATTGAAGAAAGTTAGGGCCCTGCTCTGGGTCAGGCATTGGTATAAGGGAATGTGTGGCTGGTTTGATTTTCTGTCCAGATCACTACAACTTTCTCCATACCATCAATAAGCCTCTTTTGCTTTCTCATTTTTGTCTTCAGTAGAGTATCACTTTTCAAAAAAATTATCTAGGGATCCCTGGGTGGCGCAGCGGTTTGGCGCCTGCCTTTGGCCCAGGGCGCGATCCTGGAGACCCGGGATCGAATCCCACATCGGGCTCCCGGTGCGTGGAGCCTGCTTCTCCCTCTGTCTGTGTCTCTGCCTCTCTCTCTCTCTGTGTGACTATCATAAATAAATAAAAATTTAAAAAAAAATTATCTAAATTCCAGTTAACATACAGTGTAACATACAGTATAATATTAGTCTCAGGTGTACAATATAGTAGTGATTCAACACTTCCATACAATACCCAGTGCTCATCACAGCAAGTACATCCTTCATCCCCATCACCTATTTAACCCATCCCCCACCACCTCCCCTTCAATAACCTTTAATTTGTTCTCTATAGTTAAGAGTCTGTTTCTTGGTTTGCCTTTCTCTTTTTGTTTGCCTTTGCTTCTTTGTTTTGTTTCTTAAATTCCACCTATGAGTCAAGTCATATGGTATTTGTCTTTCTCTGACTGACTTACTTCATTTAGCTTTATACTCTCTAGCTCCATCCACATCATTGGAAATAGCAAATTTTCATTCTTTTTGATGGCTAAGTTATATATATACATATATTATATATATATATATATATATATATATATATATATATATATATAATCTTCTCCCATTCAGGAGGTTGCCTATAATTTTATATATAAAGAAAAGGTGGTGTGTACAGTTGATGGACACAGCTGTTTTCATACTTTGGCTCTTTTGGGTAATACTGCTATAAATATTGGGGGCACATATATCCCTCTGAATTAGTACTTTTGTTTCCTTTGGGTAAAAACCTACTGGTTCAATTGCTGGATTCTAGGGTAGTTCTATTTTTAACTTTTTGAGGCACAACCATACTGTTTTCCAGAGTGGCTACTCCAGTTTGCATCCCCACCGACAGTGTGAGATGGTTCCCCTTTTTCCACATCTTTGCCAACACCTGCTGTTTCTTGTGTTATTGATTTTATCCATTCTGACTGATGTGAGATGATATCTCATTGTAATTTTGATTTCATATCCATAATGATCAGTAAGGTTGAGCATCTTTCGATGTGTGGTTGACCATCTATATGTCTTCTTCTTCAAAAAAATGTCTACTCATGTTTTCTACCCATTCCTTAACTGAATTATTTTTTTGGGTGGGGTTTGAGTTTTATAAGTTCTTTACATATTTTGGATACTAACCCTTTATCAGATATGTCATTTGTAAATATCTTCTCTCATTCAGTAAGTTGCCTATAGTTTTATCGATTGTTTCTTTTGCTGTGCAGAAAGTTGTTATTTTGATGAAGTGCCAATAGTTTATTTTCCCTTTTGTTTACCCTGCCTCTGGAAATGTGTCTAGTAAGAAGTTGCCATGACCAATGTCAAATAAAATTACTGCCTGTTTTCTTTGGGATTTTTATGGTTTCAAGTATAACATTGAGGTCTTCCATCCATTTTTAATTTATTATTGTGTATGGTGTAAGAAAGTGGTCCAGTTTCATTCTTTTGCATGTTGCTATTGAGCTTTTCCAACACCATTTGTTGAAGAAACTTCCTTTTCCCATTGGATATTCTTTCCTTCTTTGTGAAAGATTAGTTGACATATAGTTGCAGGTTTATTTCTGGGTTTTCAATTCTGTTCTATTGACCTATGTGTCTATTTTTGTGCCAATACCATACTATTTAGATTACGACAGCTGTGTAATATAACTTGAAGTCTGGAATTGTGATGACTCCAGCTTTGTTTTTCTTTCTTCAAGGTTGTGTTGGCTATTCAGGGTCTTTTGTGGATCTATACAAAGTTTGGGATTGTTTGTTCTAGCTCTGTGAAAAATACTGTTAGTCTTTTGATAAAGATTGCATTAAATGTCTAGATTAGTTTAGGTAGTGTAGACATTTTAACAATGTTTTATCTTCCAATCCACGGGCATGAAATATCTTTCCATTTCTTTGTGTCATCTTCAGTTTCTTTCATCAGTGCCTTAAAGTTTTCAGAGTATAGTTCTTTCACTTCTTTGATTAAGTTTATTCATAAGTATCTTATAGGGTTTGCTGTAATTATAAATGGGATCGATTCCATAATTTCTTTCTCCTGTTTCATTATTGGTGTATAGAATTGTACCAGATTTCCATATGTTGATTTTGTATCCTGAGACTTTACTGAATTTGTATATCAGTTCTAGCAGTTTTTTGGTGGTCTTTTGGGTTTTCTGCATACAGTATCATGTCATCTGCAAATTGTGGAAGTTTGACTTCTTCCATGCTAATTTGGATGCCTTTTATTTGTTTGTGTTGTTTGATTGCTATAGCTAGGACTTCCATTACTATATTAAGTAACATTGGTGAAAGTGGACATCTCTATCTCATTCCTGACTGTAGAGGAAAAACCTTCAGTTTTCCCCCATTGAGGATGATAATAGCTGTGGGTTTTTCATATATGGCTTTTATTATGTTCCCTCTAAACCTACTTTTTTGAAGATTTTATCATGAATGGTCGTTATATTTTGCCGAATGTCTTTTTCTGCATCTATTGAGAGGATCATATGGTTCCTATCCTTTCTTTTATTAATGTAGTATATCATGTTGATTGATTTGCAATTATTGAATCATCCTTACAATCCAGTAATAAATCCCACTTGATCATAGTGGGTGATTTTTTTCAAATGTATTGCTGGATTCAGCTTGTTAGTATTTTCTTGAGATTTTTGAGTTTTTGCATCTGTGTTCATGAGAGTTATTGGACTATAGTTTTGTTTTGTGTTTTTTTTTTTTTTTTTTTTTTTTTAGTGGTGTTTTTATCTGGTTTGGGTATCAGGGTAATGCTGGCATCACAGAATAAATTTGGAAGCTTTTTTGTCTTCCATGTTTTGAAATAGTCTGAGAAGAATAGGTATTAACTCTTCTTTAAATCCTGGGTAGAATTTTCCCGTGAAGCCATCTGGACTGTTGTTTGTTGGGAGTTTTTCATTACAGATTCAATTTCCTTGCTTATTATCAGTCTTTTCAAGTTTTCTATTTCTTTCTGTTTTGGTTTTGGTAGTTCATATGTTTCTAGGAATTTACAGTGGAGTATCATTTTTAATTTCCTTCAAGAACTTTCCTGTTATCTTCACAACTAGGGTAAGTGTTTGGCACAAGAGACCTAGCTCTTGACCTATCTTGGCTTTTGACATGCTTTCTTCACTTGCCTTAATTATTTCCAGCTTTTGATTTAAAGTAAGAGAAATGTGAGTCATTTTTTTTTTCACTTGAACACTTAGAGGACATTGTAGGGTCATTGAATGGCCTTACTTCAATATTGTATCTCAGGGAATAGGATGAGGGAGAGTGAGAGAAATGGGAACAACTGGTTGGGAGAGCAATCAGAATACATTCACACAACATTTATCAATGAATTTCACTTTGTTATATGGCTGCAGTTTATGATGCCCCAAAACAGTTATGATAGTAACATCAAAAATCACTCATCATAGATCATATAACAAATATAATAATAATGAGTTTAAAATGTTGTGAGAATTACCAAACTGACAGAGAGACACAGTGTTGGCAAATGCTACTAGAAAAATGGTACCAATACACTTACTTGATGTAGAGTACCACAAAATTTTAGTTTGTTAAAAATGAAGTATCTGTGAAGTGCAGAAAAGAAAGCTGCCATCAGATGAGGTATGCCTGTAACTGGCACATGGAATAGGTTGGATTCCAATAAATAGGAAGTCTCTGAAGATTTTAAGAGGATTGACTGCCAAAGAAGACATGAAGTGATTTAAGATTTTTAAAATTATGTCTTCAAAGCTTAAAATGATGATTGGATCCCCAACATTCTCTAAGTGGTAAACAGGCTGTGAAGCCTGTTGAGCCTATAAACGTGACATTTTTTCCCCTAATGCCCAATGTATGTGTCTAAGTAGACTAATGGAAATGAAATAATCCCTTGAAGACCAGAACGAAAGATGAAATAAAGCAATGGTTGGAAACTTTATCCCATTGAGCAGAAATATGAGCTATTTAAGAAATGTGTTTCTTTCCATGCTAGAGTTAGGAGTCCTTAAATGTTTGCTGAGAGAAATTTCAGAGTGTTACAACTGGTTATTAGGCACATTTTCTACTCTTCCATTTTCCAGTGTGAAATGTTTGTTGTAGTGATAAATATTGAAATATTGAAATGAAATATTCATTCATTATATATTATGTGCATGGGATGCACTTATTTTCTCTTAGGTCTCCAGACCAAAGACCATGAATGTTTCATCTCTTCTTCACAACATATATGAAAATAACTTCTATGTGGAGTAAATATTCAAACTTTATTATTTTTTTTTTTAAATATTCAAACTTTAAAAGGATTTCTATTTCTACCGAGAGCTCCATTTTTTCCCCCTCTAAGATTGTCAAATTAATACAAACTTCATTCTGGATATTTTAAGTGGAACATTTTGAGGAAAGGGACCAAAAGGATGAATAATTGGCTATTAGGAATAATGATGCTTGCTTATAGTAGTGGCATGAGTGATGTGGTACAGAAAAGAAAAAAAATAGTCCCTGGACTTGATCCTAGCTCTTTTTGGTGCCTAAATTCATTAATTATTATTTACATTCATCAGCTAATTTCCACGTGGGTTAAAAAAAGAAGTTGTCCTAGATATTGCAGCATTAAGTACATGTGGATCAGAGTAAAGGGGTATGTGGTATATTTTTAGATATTTAATATGAAACACTAAAAAGATCTGAGTGGTAGATGATTGAATTCATGCTTCATATCTTCCCATACCAGAAAGTGAATTAACATAGGAGAATGTTTAGAAATAAAATATAAACCATGATGTACTTTTACAGAAGCCACACAGGAAAAAAGAAAGAGCAAACTTGTAAACATTGTGCTAATGACTCACACACAAATGCAGCTTTAAACTACAAACAGCTGCTTTCAGAAAAATCAACCTTATAGTGGAATATCTTTGATTGCCTGGAGCTAAATTATCTGGCTGCAAAGCTCAGGGAAAAAAAAATAAAGTAACATTTTGTAGGTATCAGCATAATTTCTGGCATGTTAATCTGGTACTGAGCCTTGAAAAAAATGTCATTCAATTCTCTGTTGGGGGTTATGATAGTCTTTAACAGAAGCGTGTTTAGATTAGACAAAACAGAGGACAACAGTATACAGTATGTTAACAAAGAGTGACAATATTTCCATAAATAGAATGAAGGTAAGATATTTTGAGAGTATAAACCACTCTGTTACTAGGTCCCTATGATGATATTGTTTGCTTTCAAAAGTTTGGAGGAATTACTAAGAACTTTTTCTTTTTTTTTTTAAGAATAAAAGCATAGCCAATATTTAGGTATATAATCAAGCTCACGTGACAACTCACACCCTCCGCTTTCAATTCCATTTGTTTCCAATTTTTTTTTACTTCCACTCTTTTTTGACACTGTCCTTTCTTCTCCAACATCAGTTATTCTCCTCTCACTGGAAAATTCCCATTATTGTATAAGTATTTTATAATATCTCTCTTTTTAAAAAAAAGATTCAGAGTGTATGAATGGAATGAAGAGTAGAGAGAGAGAATCTTAGACTCCATGCTGAGTGCAGAGCCTGACATGGGGCTCAATCTCACGAGCCTGAGATCATGACCTGATCCGAAATCAAGACCCAGATGCTTAACCAACTGAGCCATCCAGGTGCTCTTAAAATCTTCTAACATACATTGAATGTACCCCTTCAGCCACCTCCCCATTTCTTTGCTCACTTTTATGGTAAAATTCCTCAAACTGTTCATAGTCACTATCACCACTTTCCTTAGTCTGTCTAGGTTTTCATATGTATCCATGTGCAAAAACTGCTGGTTTCAAGATTATCATTAGCGGGATCCCCGGGTGGCTCAGCGGTTTAGCGCCTGCCTTCAGTTCACCCCAGGGCATGATACTGGAGACCCCCGATCGAGTCCCACATCGGGCGCCCTGCCTGGAGCCTGCTTCTCCCTTTGCCTGTGTCTCTGCCTCTCTCTCTCTCTCTCTGTGTCTGTGTCTCTCATGAATAAATAAATAAAATCTTAAAAAAAAAAAAGATTATCATTAGCTTCCACATTGTTAAATTTAATGGTAAGTTCTCATCTAACTGGACCCATCAGGAACAATCAACAAAATGACTATCATAACTCTTCCGTGAGACACTGTCATCACCTGACTTTTAGAAAATCTCTTGTTTCTCCTTCTATATCACTGAAGACTCTCTTAAAAGAGATACTAAAGTATCCTTTCTGTTGTCACTTCATTGGCCTGACCTCTAAACATTAGGGTGCCAAAATACTCAACCCTTTGAGCATTGTTTCTCTATCTACAAGAATTTTCTAATTGACCTCAAGCAGTAATATGCATGTATATCTCATCTGTATGTTGATGACTCCCAAATTTATGTCCTCAGTGCTAACTTTTCTCAAAACTTGAAACACAAATTCAACTTGCATTCTTGTAGACATCTCAAACTTAATATATCTAAAACATTTCATGATTTCATTATGAAATCATCCTCAATCATCCTCAATCTAAATATAGCAGCTCCATTCTTAGAATTGCTCAGGCCAAAACCCTAGAGCAATCCATAACTACTCTTTTTCTCTCATGTACTTACATAAACTATTGTTTTTATCCTTAAAATATTTCCAAATCCTAACCCACCATCACTTCTTATCTGAATTACTGCAATATTTTCCATTTTTCTGTACCTACATTTTTGTTCCTTATGATTGTGATGCTTTCCATCTCTTCTTTCTCTGAAAGGAAGGAAAAAATATGCATGGTTCAACTCCTGACTTGTAATGGTCTTTGCTCAGATGGCTCATCATAAGGAAGAAATTTCCTTACTCCTTTATATAAAGCAGCACCTTGTTTACTATTACTCTTATCTCTTTACTAAAGTCTCATTAATAGTATTTTTTTACTTTCTGAAATGCAACTCATTCATTTTTTCATTCATTCATTTACTCAGTTTTTCTCTGTCACATCTCACTAAAATGTAGACTCCACAAGAGAAATAATTTGTGAGTTTTGTTCATTGTTGTGCCTGGAACACTGACTGGCACACGATGGATATTCAATAAATAACTATTGAACAGATCCCAATCTTATCTTGACTTCCAGTGATTTTCAGTAGTATCTAGTCACATAAAGTATAGCTAAAATTACACTTAACTTCAAGATATTTTTTTTAGCTCTGGATATATCTTAACGTACAACTGCCATAGCCTATATTTCTCCTTAGTTAGTATGTTTGCACTTAAAACTTTGTACTCTGCTGGAGAGAGTTCACATGGGATGGAGGGAATAAGATGACCCTATAAAGCCAGTCAGATAAACCAGATCAAACTGAATGATTGGTAGGGTGGTATGTTGCAGCCAGATCATAATAAAATCACAAATAAGATGTCTGCAACAGTAAAGTGTGCCAAACTTCTCTTTTGGAGTTTTGTTGGGTAATCTATTATTATAAAAAGAGAGAATTTAAGAGTCCTAAGAGCCTCTGCTAAATTAATTTTTATATTAATGTTCCCTTGGAGAAGAGTATAGTATTAGTGTCTAAGGTAAATATATCTTCTGTTGATTTTTTTCTTCCTGAAAACTATTTTTTTAAAATCCGCTCTTGAATAAAATACAATCTCTTAATTTTTGTTCCTATATGTGACTATTAATTTTTTTCACTGTATCCTTTTGCACTTATCTATGCTTCCATTCTTTGCTTTCTTCTTTTTTGAGGGGAAGGTGACACCTTTATTAAAATATAATTTATATATCATATAATTCACCCTTTTAAAGTATACAAATCAGAGTTATGCAGTTATTACCACAATGAATTTTAGACTATTTTTATCTTTAGAGTATCTTTTATCTTTTTATCACACTAAAAAGAAACTTTAGAACCTTTAAATTGCAGCTCCTTCTGTTCCGTAATCATACTTTTATGACTAGCTCTTTTCTTTTCGTTTAATATTTCAAGAATCATCCATGTTATATCATGTTATCAGTACTTCATTCCTTTTGATTGCTAATACTCCATTTTATGAGTACACTACATTGTATTTAACCATTCACTAGTTAGTGGACATTTAGGTCATTTCTATTTTTTGGCTATTACAAATAATGCTGCTGTGAATATTCATGCACAACTTTTTTTATAGATACACATTTTGATTTCTTTTGGTTATATACCTAGAAGTGGAATACTGGGTTATATGGTAACTATGTTCAATCTTTTGAGGAACTGCTGAACTGTTTTTCAAAGTGGCTAAACAGTTTTAAGTATCTATTAGCAATGCATAAAGTTTCCAAATTTTTTTACTTCCACTCCAACACTTGTTATTATATCTTTGTTATTTATCCTTCCTAGTAGATATAGAGTATCTCGTTGTGTTTTGATTTATATGTCCCTAAGACTATTGATATTGAAAATCTTTTTTGTGCTTATTGGCAATTTGTATGTTTTCATTGGAGAAATGTCAGATCCTTTGCCCATTTGTGTAGTTGGGTTATTTGCTTTTGTATTATTGATTTGTAAATATTCTTTATATATTTTAGGTACAAGTCCCTTATCAGATATACCTTTTGTAAATATTATTTTCCCATCTTGTGGGTTGTCTGTTCATTTTTTTGATGTTATTCTTGGAAGCTTAATTTTTAAAAATTCTGATAAAGTCATTTTTTGTTGTTATTGCATATATTTTTGATGTTCTAAGAAACCATCGCATGACCCAAGATTACAAATATTTATACTCTTTTTTCTTCTAAGGTTCTTATAGTTTTAGCCCTTACATTTGGGTCATTGTTATATTTTTGAGTTAATTTTTTTGTAATGTATGAGATAGGAGCTCAGTTTTTGCATGTGCATATCCCACTGTCCCAGTACCCTTTGTTGAAAAGCCTATTTTTTCCTTTTCAATATATTGTCTTGACATCTTTATTAAAAATAAATTGAAAGATCAAAGGAGAACAAAATAAAATCATCAGTAATAGAAGATACTGAATAAGATATCAAAGGTCACAAGAAATATACATTAATTAAATTTGACTATTAAAAGACAGAAATAGGGATCCCTGGGTGGCGCAGCGGTTTGGCGCCTGCCTTTGGCCCAGGGCGCGATCCTGGAGACCCAAGATCGAATCCCACGTAGGGATCCCCGTGCATGGAGCCTGCTTCTCCCTCTGCCTGTGTCTCTGCCTCTCTCTCTCTCTCTCTGTGTGACTATCATAAAAAAAAAAAATTAAAAGACAGAAATCACCATATGTGTTAAAAAAAAAAGCTCAGTTATGAGGACTACAAACAGGCTCACCTGCAATATAATGATGTAGAAGTGTAGAAATAAAGACCTAACAAATACATTCCAAAAAATACTAATCAAAAGAAAGAAATTCTAATATCTATATTACTTTCAAGAGAAATAGATATTAAAGAGAAAAGCAATTATTAAAGATAAAGGTCATTATGCAATTATAAGAGGCCAGGACTACATGCAAAGCCTATATCTGAAGACATGAAAATATAGCTATGTGTGTGTATATATGCATGTGTGACCAATGTAAGTAGTGTTCATACATAAAATTTGAATTAGAAAGAAAAATGTATAAATTCAAGATCACGTTGGGAGATTTAAACAACTTTCTCCAAAGTTTAGAAATCAAACAAACTAAAAGAATAGGAATGACATGAATAGCATAATTTGCAAACTTGTTTTTGTTTTTGTTTTTTTTTTGTACATTAGATATCTGGCAAAAAGAGTACAATTATTTTTAGGCACACATGACATAATTACAAAATTGACTAGCAGCCACAAAAAGGCTCAAATATAGTAAAGAATTTAGAGTATAGAGAACATATTCTCAAACCACAGTGGAATATAATAAAAAATCAATAACAAAAGCAACAATAACAAAATAACAAAAATAGAATAAGGCATTTTAAAAATCCAAACAATTAATATACTGTGGAAGGAGAAATCACAAGGTCAATCAGCAAATATTCATAACTGAATGTTTGCAAACTGTAAGACCGTTTTGAAGGAGAAGAAGCAAGGATGTGCCAATTAGCCTTAATAGACGTCATGAGTTTTACAGTGTAGGATAGTCAAGTAACATAATGGGACAAAATAATGAACATAATATATGGAACTTGGTGTGACAAAAATACACATAATTGGGAATTTAACATACTATTCAAGAAGTGGGGAAAGAATGAGGATGGTGTATTGGAAAAATAAAAATTAGATCCCTGCTATATACTACATATTTAGAGCCCTAAATTTGAAAAGCTAAACTTTAAAATTATTAGTGGAAATTCTCAAAGAACTATATTAATATATCTGGGGTATTTTTAGAGATTTTATTTATTTATTCATGAGACACAGAGAGAAAGAGAGAGAGAGAAAGAAAGAGAGAGAGAGAGAGAGAGAGGCAGAAGGAGAAGCAGGGTGCCCAACGTGGGACTGGATCCTAGATCTCCAGGATCGTACCCTGGGCTGAAGGTGGCGCTAAACCGCTGGGTCGCAGGGGCTGCCCTGTTTTCTTAAAAGAGAATTCTTTCAATAAGACCTAAAAGCACAAAACATAATAGGAAATATTTCACTTCGTAGTTGAGTTCATCAACATTAAAATTCTCTATACAACTAGGCTCAAAAAACTAAATTAAAGACAAACCACAGATTTGGACAAAATATTTGTAATGATTAAATCACAAAGGAAAACCTTGTGGAAATCTCATGACTGGGCAAAGACCACAAACCCACAAACCACAGAACAACAACAACAAAAAAAACGCTGAAAGTCTCTTGCTCTGTTATGATAGGACAGCTAATTCCACAACTCATCACTTACAAATTAAAATAGCAATGATAGACCATTTCATTCCTATTAATTTGGAGAATTTTTTAATTTGATAAAACTAAGTGTTATTAAGCTGGGGAAATTAGACACTCAAAGAGTCAGTAGGAACTTAAATTAGAATAACTATTTTGGAGGACAATTTGGCAATAACTGGATTTGCAAGAACCTACATACCAGCATTTTTTTTTTTTTTTTTAATTTCAGGAATCTTTCTCTCCACATATATTTCCTATTTCTCTGTTGGTCTCTGTCTCTTTGTCTCTCCCTGTCTATACACATACGTATGAATTCTGGTTAATGTTCACAAGAAAGCTTATAGAAAATAATGCAGCACTTTTATCATAGTAAAATAAAATTACAAACAACATATAGGTAAGAATCATCCTTATCTTCATGGAGAGATAAGCTATGGTTTAGTCATATAATTGGATACTATCGAAGGAGTTAAAATAAATAGATGTACAAGTTTCATGGAAACCTTAAAATAATAATAATAATAATAATAATAATAATAAAATACCACAAGTTACAGAATGATGAGAATTGTAGATTATAACGAAGTTATGGTTAAAATAAATATCCTATATATTGATTATAGATACATGCATGTCTGTAGTGATTTGAATGAAAGAATAACTTCAAGTAAAGCTTTTCTCTTGGTAAAATGAGAGTGGAAATGGGATGGATGGTGGCTTTTGTATATATCCTTAAATTTTACTCTAAAAAACATGGAGATTGGAAACAAACATGGAAAGATGTTAACATTTGATAAATCTGATTCATAGAGTGTCTGCTAAATTTTCAAAACATTTTCTCTAAAATATTTTGTAATTGAAAATTTTCCAATGAAAATTGAGTTTTATCTGCTTGTAAACCTTTATGGTCTTGCCATCTTACAAATGCCATTACTATTTTGTTCCAATGTACTTCTCTGAACTGTAGGGCATTTTAGCCATGTTCTGAGATCCCCAATTTATACTCAGACCTAGACTCTCTTGTGTGTAGTCACCAAATTTGAAGAAGAGGTTCATAATTGCAAGTATTGATAGTGTTTGCCATGAGTTTGGGTAACATGACCATTTCCTAGGCAGTGCTAGGGATGCAGTTTGCATTTTTTATATTTCCATTATTATTATTTATTTTTTTTTTCTTGACTAAGTGATCAAGGCAAGAGGGAAACCTGAGTGGCTCAGTTGATTGAGCACTGACTCTTGTTTTGGCTCAGGTCATGATCTCAAAGTCATGGGATCCAGCCCTGCCTCAGACTCCAGGCTCAACACTTGAAATTCTCTCTCCCTTTGCCTTTCCTCCTGCTCATGGATTCTCTTGCTCTCTCTTAAATAAATAAACAAAATCTTAAAAAAAAAATAACCAAGGCAAGAGACTATTAACCTTAGAAGATCAAGGATGTTGGAATTCATGCCAGTTAAGAACCTTGATAGCAACTAGTGTCCTGTAGGCTTCTATAGGGTTTGGATATATACCTGCTTCCCCAAGAAACAGATACCATCCTTTGTAAAATTTAAAAATAAGTAAGGCAGCTGAGGTGGCTCAGTGGTTTAGGCTGCCTTTAGCCTAGGGCTTGATCCTGGAGACCTGAGATGGAGTCCCATGTCAGGCTCCCTGCTTGGAGCCTGCTTCTCCCTCTGCCTGTGTCCCTGCCTCTGTGTGTGTGTGTGTGTGTGTGTGTGTGTGTGTCTCGTGAATAAATAAATAAAACCTTTTATAAAAAAATAAATATTAGTAATGGCTAGTCACATGTTTCAATTTGCATGTTTCGGTTTGATCTTTTGTACTGATTTCTTTTCAGTCACTTTTTCCCAGTTGTTCTTGATTCATTTGTGCTTTAATTTTGATTAAAATCTAGATGTAACACTTTAATACTTGTAGAATCCTAGAATTTTTAATGGTTTGAATATGGTATAATTACATATATACACAAATACCCCAGTTATGTTAATTTATTGTTATATACCTGTAAGAAATACTTTTTCAAATTATTCCTAACAAAGAATGTCAAAGCAATAACACCTTTCTGAGGCTATCAAATGTGAAAGGGAGCAAAAAAATTCTATCTACTTATAAAGCTATTTGTCCACTTAAAATATTTATATGCCATGTGGCAGTGATTCACCTCAGTGAATAATTTAGTGACTTCAGGATTTGTTTACCTTTCTTATATTGCATAAATATAATGAGAGAGAGTTGGATTAAATATGGTATTTTAATTTAGTTTACTGGCTTACAGTGGGCTTTCAACCCTCCAAAACAAATATTTATACCCTTTCAGTGACAGTAATATTTAAAATGTTTTGCTTTATAGGAAGTACTTCAAAAATGTGTCTGTGATGTGGCCAATTATATCATCTACTTTTTAATACTCAGAATATTAAAATATATTTTACCTAACTCCTTTCAGATTTAATTTGGAAAACATTTTGTTTTTATTCTTTATATTTAAGATAATGATATGACACAGACAGACTGTGACTATTTGCCAAAGGGAAAGCCAGGGTTTTTAGGTGAGTATTCAGACTCCAGACTCTTTAAGTCATTATAACGTATCTTTCCCACATTTCTAATTTCAGGTGGTGATAGATTAATTTAATTTAGCTTCTAGACCTGGCAGGGAGATAGCATGGAGACACGTGCCATAAGTTACTCACCCTGTGGAGATAACAAATGGCTCATTAAGTAGAGCATATTTAATTACGGAATCATAGAGTGGAAGAGGTTTTTGAGGGCTTCTAGTTTAACCTTTCTTCCAATCCAAGAACTTTTGTCAACATGCCAGATGGATGGTTATTTTGCTACTGCTTTAAATGTGTGCAGTGTTGAAGATTCCACAGCTTTTAAGAGAAACCTTATTTCATTTGGGACTAGGAAAATGATTAGAAAATTCTTGCTCATATATATCTAACAGATGCTCTTTTTAAATTCAGTCTCTTGGCCCCTGTGGTACAGCACAGTATCCATTAGTTACTTATTTTACTTGTCAATTTTTTGGATGTTTTAGTCTGATGTAATGCCCCTTTATTCTCCAAATTAAGTCCTAAAAACTGGCTTGTGGGAATAAAGTATTTTATTATATATTGATGAAATATAAATAAAAAGAGAGAAGCATAACCAGGAAAAATAAATGTTTATTAATTCAGTACAACAATGAGAAGGACATAAACAGAAAACCTTTGTGCCACAGTGGTTTCTATGGTTCATTTTCAATTTGGGTTCTATACTTCCTAGTAATCAAAGTAAAAATAGATGATATGGTCGCTTACATAAAGTTCCTCTATAAATTTCCAGAGGATTCCCACTGACATAAATTTTAAAAGGATATATTATGTGGTAATTCATATGTAGTTTTGTATTTTAAAGACCATTGTCCTCAGTAGAGTTTTTTCAGCAAAATATTATTATTATTCCTATGGTGTTTGTGTCTAGCACTTTCACAAACCTCTGACATATTCAGAGAAAAAAATTGGAATGTGTGATTCATTTTCACGTGAATTATGAAATTAGAAAACATGGATAGTCTACCATGTATTTAATGAATCTTGTCAGGCTGTCTGATATGTCTCGCAATATAGGTTGCAAGGATGCTGTAATTCTCCAGGATGAGCCATGTCAAAAAATAGGTTTGGTCATCTTTGAAAGACTCAATAGGGAGTTATCAGCTCCTGAGATGTCTTTCCTTCTCCTAGGAGTAGTAATAGGATTCCTGCTGCTTGGCACAGCTTATATATCTTCATTAGCACAACACTGAGTGCAGATTGCACTTCAGAAGCTGCAGTGCTTTCACATGGATGAAAGTGCTAATTCTAAAAGTTCATTCCAGTGGTCTCAAATTAAAAATTATTTTTTTCTCCTTTTATTTTTTATCCCTACTATGGGGTCAAAAAATTAAACTGAAAATTGAATGACTTTTAATTTTCTATAGCTCAAAAATAATTTTGAAAGCATTTGTTAAGGCAAAGCTCATCATTTCTACATCAGTCTGTTCATTAGTGTGTTTATTCATAATACGGCTGATGTTGATTGATAGGTAATGCAATCATTTAACAACAACTTTGCTGGATGTCACTTGTAATTGTTGCAAATAGGCAATTGTAAAGGTAAATTATAATCTTTATAACAATAGTTATTTATTGGGAAACTCTTTGTTATGTTTTCTCTGCTACCCTCTTATCTTGGAAACAGTAAGTAAAAATTACTTGATAGAAAATCCTGTTTGATCTAAAGAATGCTGGAAATCTCAAAATAGCTTTGTATAAAATAGAACAAAAAAGACAAGTTACTCACCACAGCCAAACATAATTATTTTAGAATATTAAATAATGAATTATTTCACTACTTTTGTTGTTGAAGAAAATGTAAACAATCAATTCAAAATAACCACATTAGCTAGAAATTTAGTCGAGATTTATAAGAGAAGAGTGCCATTTTCTTGTCTGTAGTTATATTGGTGGCCTACATGCATACAAAAGAAGTGGTAGGAAAAGTACGTGGTTAATGCGTCAGTAGAGACAAATTAGAACATTTAGCCTCCACGGAAATTGTTTGGTTTTGAATTATCTGGATTGTCTCTAATTTTTAGCTATCTCTTTGGATCAGGTCTTTTCACCTGCCTTTTCTTCAGGCTAAAGATCACGAATCCTGACTATGTTTCCCAGCAAATCTGCATAAAGAAAGAAATAAGTACTTAGAGATGCTTTCTCATATTTGTGGTGTGTATTATTCTGTGTGATATTTTGTTTTGCAAAAGGAAGTAATTCAAGTCAACGCTATTATAAATTTCAGCTAGCCAAAAAATCGTGAAATATTTGCATAGTGTAAATTATTCATGCTAATGTGAAGTAATAACAGGATGTATTCTGCAGCCATTTGCTGTCCTAGGAGGCCTCACCAAAGCTATTCAAGAAGGAATCTGGAGATCAGAAGTGGGAGAGGAGGGTCAAACACTGTGGGAGTGTTTCTTATTACAAAGTCTCTAGTATGATGGGGGAAGCAGATAGGCTAGGGGCAGAATTTAAAATTTGTTGCACTTCCTTCTCCATTTCTAATATTCCCATTGCAGAGAGGCTTTGTGCCCTTAGGAACCAAACTGAAGCCCCTCAGGTACTGATGGCCTGGAAGCCTTGAGATGAGACACGAGAGCATCCCAGTGCAATGTGGAATGACAGAGCAGCAGGAGACGAAGCATAGTTAGGAATGTATGGTTTTGATATTTGCTAATAATTAAGAGGTTTGAAGAAAATCAAATCTCTAGAGTGGCACATGCATGGGTTGGGGGTTTTGATGGTTAAAAAGGGAAAGTGGGAGGAATTCACTTTACAATATGTCTTTTAAAAGTTGTATTTACTTCTGGTGTCCTTGGCTTCAAGTAATGAATGCTGTGAACAGAGTGAATTAGATGCTTTTAAGAAGAAACATATAGTGCACAGAGCACAATCAGAGCTGTGATAGATAAGTTCAGATCTGTCTAGTGCTCTCAGTTTATTGGTCCCTCAGGGACTGCCTGGAAAGTACCACCAGAAAGATATTTTTAGGCTCTAGGCAATTGAAGTGCTATAGTAAGATCACTTATTAATCTTTAAACAGTACTGTCTGCTATTGTGTATGTGTTTTAGAGTCTAATTTATCTTACTTTCTCCTGTTACTGTAAGATATAAGGTCACATTCATAAATACGATCAAACAGCACCATAACAAAAGGTGAAGAAAAGCCACTAGAAGTACTAAATCTTTGGCCAATTGCAAACCTATAAATTAAACTGAAGTCCACTAAGAATCTAATAAATGTATGTGTGTGTGTGTGTGTGTAAGTGTGTGTATATCATGCTACCCTATCTTGGAAATATTATCACAGGACAAAAGGCCTTTATATGATTTGAAAATATTATATGCAAAAGTTGTTAGTCTGACAATGAACAAGAGCAAATTTTCTTCAGTTTAATTTTTTCTGGTTCATTAAAATTCCATCATGGAAGAAATGTAGGTTTTCAATGGCATTTGAATATCAATGGTATAATAATCTCGACATTTTTCTGTATTTTATGGGAGAAAAACAAAGCTGTTGGAACTCAAGATTAATTATATAGGTTCTTAGGTTAGTGCTCTAGGTATACACATAACGTGTGTGTGTGTGTGTGTGTGTTTCTATGAGTAATTTTTGTATCTAGTGTGAGGAAACATCGTGGAATGTGTTTCTAATTTTCTTATATATCTCTTTTCTTGCCAGTGACATGGGGTACTTCTAGAAAGTAGTCTAACAGATAGATTTTTAGATTTCAAGAGTTGCCTGGGAGGTGACTCCGTATATGGGAGTGAAGAACTTTCTGATGGAATCTAAAAGTAAAATGCTACTATCTTATTTAATGGGAATAACTTAGATATTAAGGAATTTCCCTTGAAGCAAGAATGTGCTGCTTATATTCACATTCTATCATCATTTATTTGCAGTTATTTATTTAGATATTTGTTTGGTGTTAAGCTTTGCATGGACAGGTTGTGATAGCCCATGAGATAAAACCCAAGTGTATATATATTATTCTACTAAGTATTTTCATTCAGTTTTAGGGATTATGCCATTATTCACATCTACAGAAAATGAATAAGGAAGTAAGGAAGTGACACCATATACTCAAGCCAATCATTACATTATATTATAGGAAACCACATGAAATGAAGCGAAGGTCCCAAATATGACATTACTAATTTTGTTGTGGTTTCTTGGGAAATTAGCATATTTCACCATAGTCTGTAAATAGAAACACCACCTTATTTTATGAACTATATTGCTACATATTTTGCAGTGTGAAAAAAAGATATACGCTTGCATTTATTTTTTTTAAGATTTTATTTATTCATGAGAGACACAGAGAGAGAAGCAGAGACATAGGCAGAGGGAGAAGCAGGCTCCACGTAAGGAGCCGGATGCAGGACTCAACCCCCGGACCCAGGATCACGACCTGAGCGGAAGGCAGACACTCAACTGCTGAGCCACCCAGGAGTCCCTACACATGCACTTATTTTCTTAATATTTGGAAATGCCACATGATTCAGACTTTATCGGGTTAAATATCTTTTAAGAGAAAAGCAGAAAATTTATGGTTATGTGGGAGACTACTATTATCCATCTCCTGCTGCTAATGAGCCTGTTCATTCTGAGTCTGATATAGAACAGCATTGACTCTGGCCACTGAATCACACTGCAGCTCTAGGACACTGTGGAATTATAGATAACAATTGCAGAGCCACAGAGACCTGAGGAAAAGATGAGAACATAAATGTGTCCTTTATATTGAATCCATACTCTTAGGAGTATATGGTTTGCTATCTGTAACTGATTATCAGATTTCAATAATATTTGATTGTCCAGAGAAGTTGACACAGTTCATGAAAATAATGTTGTATAAGTAACTGTTTCAGTTAATGATGCATTTGTTGTCTCCATTAGTGCAAGTTTGTGTGGTGGGTATTTTTTTATTTAATTAAAAAAAAATGAAGCTTGACTTATGGTTGGAACAATGCCTTAAAAACTAGTATCTGATTACTTATTTCCTGAATTTTGGCAGTCTTATTGATTACCTATTCACCACCTAACTCTAATATCCTTTACCAATTAAAGAATGTAATAGCTTCTATGACATGATAAATTACACGTGTTTCAACTATAACATGTTTTTAAGAAACATATTCTCATATATTGCTTTATTTATTCACAATCTGTAGTTTTTTAATACCTTGAACTGATGAACTTTACACATATTAAACATGTACTGTTTATTTCACTACTAAGTTTTTTAGCAGAAAGTCCGTTTTTAGCTCCTTAGAGACATCATGCCATATGCTACTTTCTGCAGTGTAATGATGTGATGTACCTTCATGATGAAGTCTGGACTTCTTCCAAAGAAGGAAAGTGATATAATCCTTCTGCTGAACTGTGAAATTCTCTCCTTGCACAGTGTCTTATCCAGCAGAAAATGAGCATTTGTCATAGATAGGTTCCTTTAGGGGTCTAAGGGAAAAGGTTATATCAGGGGGGTTCAATTCAATGCCAACTTCAGTGGCAGGTTAATGGCTATATCCAAAACATTTTTGTACCTTTTTTGGGGGAGGTGTGGATAAATAAACTCTTCAGCCACATACCACAAAGCAATTCATATTACATTCTGTTGTTTTCATTGTTGACATGCTTTATTAGCTTCTATAAATTCTCCCTGAAGAGTTAGTGCTATTGGTGGCAGCATCTTTTTAATTACACAGAAATCAGGGCAGGTGACAATTTTGTGATCACTATGGTTTTCATTGTTTAGTTTTGTATTGATGGAAAAATCCATGAATATGAGAAATACTAGCTCTTTAAAAAAAGACATATAATATGTCTTACACATTTATAAGGCCATTTCATGTGGCATAGTAACTTGAATAAATATTTCCTGTAAAAATTTTTAAATGGGGTTGAGAATTATACCATAGTTCTTATCAGTATGTTGTCTAGATTGTAGAAATAATGGGACACTGGTATCTTATTTAAATAAATCAAGCACTGATAATGTAAAACAAAAAGGAGTCACATACCTCTCACAGCACAAGAGGCAGAGTATTGCTAATGTCACAGTGGCCTATAAGACAGTGCTGCAGAGAATTGTTAGGAGTTCATTGGACATTGGTGTTTTCAGAAAACAAATGTAGTAATCCTCCTTGGAAATGTTTTCTTTGAAACTTCAATCACAGAGTTGATTGGTAACTAAGAAATGTGGGGTCTAGGGGTAGCTCAGAGCTTTCTAAAGATTTCTCAGAGTTCTTCGGTGAGACTGTTGGTCATGGAAAAAGGAGATTACTGAGACCTCTAAGTGTTTTACATATTAAGGGTTGAATAAGTGTATTTATTTTTTATTCTCACTTCTTGTGTGTGTGTGTGTGCATGCACACGCGTGTGTGTGTGACAACTCAGTTTTGTAATCTCTGTCTTTACTTCACTTACTCAGCTAGTATGGTTCAGTTTTCCTGAAAGGTAATTTTTTTCCCTTCCTCATTACTTATTTCCTCTTCAAACACAGTTTCTTTGCTTGCTTCTGTTTTGACATTGTTCATTCCTAGGGTAATGGCTGGGAATGCTCAAGCTCCAGAGGTAGATAGAACTGGTATTGAACTGAACTGCCACACCTAATTGTAGGCAATACCTAATATTGAGTTACTTTACTTGTTTAAATTGTTGGTGCCTCGGGGATCCCTGGATGGCTCAGTGGTTTAGCGCCTGCCTTTGGCCCAGGGCGTGATCCTGTGTCAAGGGACACACGAGTGGATGAGTCCCTGTCATCCCGCTCTCTCTGGCCCCCAAATCTTTTTATATCTGTCTGCTAGATATTTCAACAGTGATAAAACAACACCATCTCAAGCTCTGTTTTTCTACTCCAAATTTGTCTCCTTTCCTGGCTGCTACCATCCAATGAAACATTTTTCCTATAGCAACATTTTTCTTTCTTTCACCCGTTGTTGAAGATTATAAAACAAATAATTATACCATCGCTATGCTCCGCTTGTGTAGAACTCCAATCCTTACAAAGCTCTTTAGCAAACGTTATTTCATTGAAGACTTTAAAAACCCTTAGGTAACAGTATTATTCCAGAATTATTAAAGAAACTGTTTTCTGGTTTTATAAAACTTTCCTAAGTCTATATAATTTATAACAATAGCAAGAGCTACCATTTATTCTGTGCCCACTTTTACTTTCCACATATTATTTAATCTTTACAACAATGCTGTAAGGCTATTATTTTTCACAGAAGAGGCATCTGAAATTCAGAGATTTAAAGAACTTTAAATAGCCTGTTAACTGAATATACTTCCCATTAATTCTTCCTCCCACCCAGTCTTGCTTGATAAATAGTTGCCTGAATCATTTTCCTATCCTGCTGCCAGGATGTCATCACTCACCTCATAATATCCTTTTAGTGAGTATTCACTGCTTTCTAATGCTTCCTGAAAGTAGTGGAGATTTTGTACCCTGATCTATAAGGTCCAAGATAGAGTTGTCCGGAATAACATTTCAAAGCTTACTCCAGATTTTCCAATGTTCTGCAATACATCATATCTAACGTTAGCTCTCCACCAGAACATCTCCAAACTTTACAGCATGAATTTTTACTTATACTAGTAACTGTCTAATAAACATTTGGCAATATCTTCCTGTCATCTTATAGACCTACCTGTAATATATTCTTCACCAAAGAATCTTTAACCCATCAAGCATATTTGATCACTTCTTCCATTGTATTTCCATGATATTTGCATTTTATGAAGATACTTTGGCAGATACCATCTTATCTTTTAGTCTTAACTTTGTGCTTGTCTTATTCCCTGAAGCTATTCTCTGAATGTTTCAGTTTTTAGTACAATATTCCATATATTGCATGTTATTGACTAAATTAAATTATATTATATCAGTCTCTGTTATAGAAATGACCTAGTTCAGTAAAAATAACTTAAAAAATATATTCACTCAAAAAAACAAAATCTAGGGATTTAGAGTGCATATTACCAAAGGTAATCTCAATTATGGGTATTGAAATGGAGGAAAAGTAATAATGTAGCCAAATTCCTACTGGAGTTTAGGCCCTAGATCTAATCAAGAAAGGAGAAGGAAAGAAAAAAGAATGCAAAGCCATTTTAGAGATGGGAAAGACTGAAATATTTTAGAGATGAGAAAGACTGAAACAAGACTCTTCTCTCTTTGACTCTTTGTTTGATCCTACGGGAGTTATACACAGCATTCATCTGCTGACAGCCATACACCAGGATTTTCTCATTATTTTATTACCAGATAACACCATCTACACATTGTGGAGCACTATCACATTCTTAGAGGATTTCTTATGCAACACATGCAGTTTTTGCCTTTGTCACTGAAAAATTTAAAATACCCAATGGCTATGGTGTCTTGTTAGGAAATACGGGAGCTTTTACTTTCTGATCCCTCATGTTAATATCAACGTAATATCTAATACATACATCTATTATATATAGTCATATTAAGTGAAAAATCATATGAAAAATTGGCAAGTTCACATTATTTTTCTTTTTATAGTCAGAAAATATCGAGAGAGAGAGAAACTGTATTATCTAATTTAATAAGTCACCTTCTTTCACAGCAGGTTTAACAAAAAAACATGAAAAAGATCAAATTGAAGTGGTATTATTACTTTGCTTTTTGTTAAAAAGAATACAGGGTCCTCTCAAGTTGATCTTACAGTTAGCTCTGTTGTTTTTTTTTTTTTTTTCTAGTTTGAATTTATTATGAAATCCAACCACAGTGATTTTCACAAAATAGCAAATAGCTTAGGGGAAACAATATAGTAGAAAATAGGTTTGTTTGCTAATTATCACTCCATTCCTCCTCCCAAAGCAAGATTGGCATAGGGAGCTGGTCCAAATAAATTTTGTTGTATCATATATCCTGTATGAATGGTTTCTCATAGCCTGGAGGGTAAGCCTTGGTAGAATTTAGAGTTCAATGCACTTCATGGTTAATATTGAAAAGCAACATATATACACACTATATATACAGTATATACACACACATACACTTCATGGTTAATATTGAAAAGCAGTATGTGTTTGTGTATATATATGATAAGTCAATTAAGCAGGGCCAAAACTAGCTTGAAGAAAGCAAGATACCAAGGGCACAGAATTTAAGGAGGCATCACTCTTAGCTGTGGACAAATGAAGACAAAGGAATATGATATGCAGAAGTATAGATGCATGTTTTTTGCCTCAGATATAGCCAATCAGTACCTTAGTGGAGGAGCAGAACATTCCCTAAGTGAGTTTGGGGGCACAGTGCAGAGGTATATTTTAGTCCTTTTGACATAGGTGGTAGAGATGTCTTCCAGAATATATATATATATATGTATTTCATATTCCAGGAAAAAATATATATTCCAGTATTTATTTATTTATTTATTTATTTATTTATGAGAGACAGTATATATATATTCCAGTATGTGTGTATATATATATAATATATATATATATATATATATTATTTATTCATGAGAGACACACACAGAGAAAGAGGCAGAGACAGAGAGAGAAGCAGGCTCCATGCAGGGAGACCGATGTGGGATTCTATCCTGGGACTCCAGGATCACGCCCTGGGCTGAAGGCTAATGCTCAACCACTGAGCCACCTAGGTGTCCTCAGAATATATACATTTTAATGCTGAAATGAGCTCTTTTCAGTGTATAGGGAAATCTTTCTTTGTAGCAAATGTTGAAGTATCCTTTCCTTGGTGATTTTACATTATTTAAAGCTGTTTGTACAAAGATAAACATTCTCATAATATATATTAAACATATATATATATATATACATATTTCTGAGATATCTCGGAAAATTTAGCTAATTATACAGAAAAGGGGCTTGGATATTTTAATTTTGTATGTTTTAAACAAACTGAATTAAAAGGGGAATCATATTTTGTCCTTCCAAAGAGAAGGGAGCCAAACACCCATGCCTAGGGTTTCTCCCTTAGTCCTCTAGTGAAGACTCAGTCCTTTATACAGATGTACATGTGTTGCTTTTTCATTTTAGAGTCTCTATTTTGTAAGCCCCTGCTCATGTAATTATCCACACTTTCCCCAAGGCATCACCTGATAATTTAGATTATCAAGGGTTATTAATAACAACCCTCCTCTTCATTATTTTCTAGACCAGTAGAAAATTAAAGGCATATGGATAATATATGGTAAAGTTGGTTTGGGGAACAGCATTCCAGCTTAAAGGCAAAAAAGAACCCTTGTAATGCTCCTCCCATCCTAAATCTTGGGACCTGGAACTGCAAAGTTGATGCTTGGTCAGGAAGCCAATGGAAAGGAGCATACCCTGACTCACAGATCATGAAGTAATAGACTAGGCAGCTAAGGATCTGGATTTATCAGAAGCCAGAGTGGGAAAGAGAATTTGCTTTACTTACTGGCCACTAACTGAAAGCAAAAGAGAGGGAAAGAAGAAGAGAGAGGGAAATATGGGCCACGCAGGATCAATAACTATTATTTCAAGCTCATTTATTGATTCTGCTGTCATAAAGAGGAGTGATTGAGAAATGGAGAACAGAGTAAAAGCCTTTCTCCTTCTCTGAGAGAGCAGAAATAGCACTACATGTTCCTATATTGTGTTTAAAGCAGTAACTTGTGGAGAGGGGAAGAAGATTTTCTCCTATGTGATGTACTATGTGCTAGGAAAGCATTCTATATGTATTATCTCTTTTTATTTCAGAGAGAGCAATGATATAGGGGATTTGCATTCTTCATCTATACATTCAGGACTTGAGGCTTAGAGAAGTGGAGCAGCTTGGCCCATGGCACAAGGCCAGTGTAATGCAGATCTGGGACTCCAACTTGTGCTCTGAAATCCTACATGGCATTTCATCACAAATCCTTCCATGGCCCAGTTAACATTAACATGTTTTCCTCTTCCTTTCTTTCTTCCTTCCGTCCTTCCTTCCTTGATTTTATTTATTTATTTAGTTATTTATTTATTCATTTATTTGAGAGGGAGGAGGGATGAAGGTAGAAGGAGAGTATAAGCAGACCCCACCCTGAGAGGGAGTTTGATCTCACGACCTTGAGATCAGGACTGGAGCCATCAACCTACTGAACCCCTCAGCAACATACTCCCCTCCCCTTTCTGATATACTTCCCTTACTCTTGTATCAGACAAATATATTTTACTCTCAGCATCTCTGCATCTACTTAGTATGTCTGGGATCTCTAAGAATTTTGATCATTTATTCATGTACAAATGTTACCTCCTTTACTTATTTTAAGCTCCTTGGGGAGGAGTTCACGTCAAAATGGTAGTATATCACATAGTACCTCACCAGTGTTTATGCAATGACTTAAATTTTGCTTTGGGAAATTTAGTAATTCCTTTAGTTCTGACTTTTAAAAAATGGTGAGACTTTGTCATTGTAGAGAAAATTTCAGTTACCTTTCCTTTAGGATAAAATTGATATTTTGATTTTTGAGCGTTATGTTCAGTTGTATACATAATTAAATTCCTCATATCAAGGTCTTTGGTTTAAGTTTTCTTTAGCAAAAAGGCCATTTGGCAAGAAATTTTCTGGTGCCGTCAAGTTAAAATCTCTAATGCTGTTTTGTACCATTTGAATTGGAATGTAAAAAGAAAGCAATTATTAACTGGAGCTCTTTTTCTCAACTGGAATTCTGCCTAAGGTCTGACAGGCTTTATTTTAAGCCCTACTTCTTATGTGAAGAGTTTACACGCAAGCTCTGAGATTTTGAAAGCTAACTATCATGGTGTGTGCATGAAATTTTGAGTCTTTTCTACATCTGGTATCTGTTTGAAAATTCTGACCTGAAGGCACAAAACATTTGAATTACAGACCATATGGAACATCTGGAAATTTCTCATTTCCGTTTGGTGGGCCATAACTAAAACGCCATCTCTTTCCTAGTTCATTACTTCACTCACTAACGATTAGTGCTACGGCAAGTCTGATTCAATTCCCCTTTCTGGCTCAATAGTTTTCTATGCCTTTTATTTCCTGCTGTCTTGAACTCAACTTTGCTTCCCTCCATATCATTTACTCTGATAATAAGCCACCCTCCATAGATTACTCTGTTTTCATAAGTACCCAGGAAGGCCAGATATTAACAACACTTTATCCTTCACGTTAAATTATTCCTTGTCATCAGCACACCTTATTTCAAAGAGTAATTGTGATATTTTCATTCATAAGTCTTATGTTTATGTATAGAGCTATGAAAACTGTTTGAATATATATATATATTCATATTACTTTCTAATGTGATACAGATTCAATTATCTTACACATTACATTAAGTTTTTCTCTCATGGGTTTAAAGATGACAATAAGGATAAGCCACCTTTACAGCATTTTAATATTCTACATTGCTCATTAGTTTTAGGAAGAGGATCAGAGAAAGAGAAGTAATTGCATATGCAGCAAACAGCTTTTTTAGGATCTTCTTCCTTGTATTTTACTTTTTTTTATCATTGTGCTTCCTCTTCAATATTCTCTTCAACAAAGCTTGTCCACTTCCCATGAAGCTTGCGTGGAGTCTACTTGCTCTTTCTTCCAATAAATATATGATAATGCTTTAGGAAAGCAAGTAATGGGGGTAAGAATTGGCCTAGAAATAGGGCAGGAAGATTGAAGAAAATAATGAGAATTTTATAAATTCAAAAATGATATTTTTCCTTCTCTTTTCTCTTAGAGATGACTTGCAAACTTTGATATGAATGGCTCATGTAGAAATATGTTTCTATATCCTGTAAATCTGTATTGATGTTAAAAAATGCAATAGAGTTGCATTGATGGTGTAGGGGCTTGAGGGCCTGATAACTAAGCATACTCTTCTCTCCTCTCAGCTATGAACCAATCTGGACATGAGAAACAGGAATAAAAATAGAGGTTTTATGACTGCTAAATCTAATTTCTAGAATGCAGCTTGGACCAAACACTCCCCCCTGCCCCATGAACCTTGGAACCCATACTGGGTTGAGAGGCATATAGAACCAAGGCTTCCCCCACACGCCATTGGAAAGGATCAGAGAGCACAATGGAGATCATGTGTCAGTTGCCGTACTCAGTACCTTAGGTGCTATTTAGTAGGGAAATACTGACCAGCAGATGGCAGGCTGTCTCCAGGGGCAACAGCCAGGGGACCACCCTACCTGTTCTCTCTGGCAATATGCACAGAAGAAAGGGCAAGAACTTCCCTAATATTTTGGAGAGGGTTAGTGGTTCTATATGAGTTGGTGAGAAAATGGGGGTAGAAAATGCATCGTTCTTATTAATAACATCTCTGTTAAAAAGAAATTGGTACAGATTTCATCTTTACAATCACGTATACAAGTTATGTTTTTAAGCTTGATATGTAATTTTGTGACCCAGATACTTTTATATTCTTAGGAGTTATGAACTTATAATTGTTACTAATTCACCAAGTAATAAAAAAATATTAACCAAGAGAGAGTTTTAAACTTAAAAATAGTCTCAATCAGGGGTCAGTGCAAAGAAATGATAACAGAGGGTAAGAAGTCTTGGAGCAGAGGCATGAATGGAAAAAAAAAGTTTAACAAAGAGACAACTACTCTGAGAAAAAGTCAGAAAAAAAGAAAGATAAAAAAAGAAATTAAAAAAAAATGCCTTTATTTTTTAGAGCAGCTTTAGGTCCACAGCAAAACTGAGCAGATTTTCCAATAGCCACTCCCTCTACATATTCACAGCCACTCCCATTATTAACATCCCACACCAGTGGTACATTTGTCACAGTCAATGAACCTACACTGACATATCCCCCAAGTCTGTAAATTACATTAGAATTCATTCCTGATATTGTACATTCTATGGTTTTGAACAAATGTATAGTGACTTGCGTCCACCATTATAGTATCATACAGAATAAGGTCACTGCCCTAAAAATTTTCAGTGCCCCTCTGACTCTTCCTTCCCTCTCTGTTACCCCATGGCAACCAGTCATTCTTTACTATGTCTATAATTTTGCCGTTTCTAGACTGGCATACAGTGGGAATCATGTAATATGTAGCCTTTTCAGATTGGCTTCTCTGACATTTTTCTTTAAGATTTTATTTATTTATTCATGAGAGACAGATAGAGAGAGAGAGAGGCAGAGACACAGGCAGAGGGAGAAGCAGGCTCCATGCAGGGAGTCCGACATGGGACCTGATCCCGGATCTCTAGGATCACACCCTGGGCTGCAGGCGGTGCCAAACCCTGCGCCACCAGGGCTGCCCAGCTTCTCTGACTTATTAATATGCATTTAAGATTCTTTCATATTTTTTCATGGCTTGATAGGTCATTTCTTCTTAGCAATGAGTGATATTCCATTGTCTGGATGTACCACAGTTTATTCATTCACTTGCTAAAGGACATACTAGTTGCTTTCAAGTTTTTGCAATTCTGAATAAAGTTGCTATCAACATCCATGTGCAGGCTACTGTGTGGATATATATGTTCAACACTTTTGGGCAAATACCAAAGAATGTGATTGCTGAATTGTATGGTAAGAGTGTGCAGTTTTGTAAGAAAATGCCAAACTATCTTCTAAAATGGCTATACCATTTTACATTCCCACTGACAATGACTAAGAGTTCCTGTTGTCCCACATCCTTATCAGCATTTGATGTAGTCAGTGTTCCGAATGTTAGCCACTGTAATAGGTGTGTAGTGGTACCTTATTGTTTTAATTTTCAATTTCCTGATGAAATTTGATATGGAGGATTTTTTATTATGATTATTTACCATCTGTATATCTTCTTTGGTGAATCATCTGTTCAGGCCTTTGACTCATTTTTTAACCGAGTTGTTTCCTTTTGTTAAGTTTTTAGAGTTTTTTGTATGTTTTGAATAATAAACCTTAATCAGTTATGTTTTTTGCCAATATTTACCCTTAGTCTGTAGTGTGTATTACTTATTCTCTTGACAAGGTCTTTTGCCCAGCAGAATTTTTTAACTTTAATGAAATCCAGCTTATCAATTATTTCTTTCATGGGTCATACCTTTGATGTTGTATTTAAAACGTCATCACCATACCTGTGGTCATCTAGATTATTTCCTTGTTATATTCCAGAGGTTTTTAATTTTGTATTTTATATTTAAGTCTATGAGTCATTTTTAGTTGATTTAGATGAAGGGTATAACGTCTGCATGTAGATTAATTTTTTTACATGTAGATGTCCAGTTATTACAGAATCATTTGCTTTAGAGACTGTCTCTGCTGCATTATATTAATTTTTGCTTCTTTGTCAAAGATAAGTTGATTGTATTTATGGAAACTTATTTCTGAGTTCTCTATTCTTTTCCCATGATCTTCTCATTTATTCTTTTACAAATATCTCCATTGTCTTCATTACTGTAGCTTTATAGAAAGTCTTAAAGTTGGGTAGCATCTATCCAAATTTGTTCTTCTTTAGTATTAAGTTGTCTATTCTGGTCTTTTGCCTTTACATCCAGAGCTTAGATTCATTTTATAAATATTTACAAAATAATTTTCTGGGATTTTAGTCGGGATTGCATTGAATCTATAGATCAAGTTGAGATGAACTGACATCTTGACAATATTGAATCTATTTATCCATGAAACATGGAATGTCTCTCCATTTATCATTTGATTTCCCTCATCATAGTTTTATAGAAACATGGAATATCTCTCCATTTATTTAGTTATTTGATTTCTTTCATCACAGTTTTATAGTTTTTCTCACACAGATCTTGTACAATTTTGTTGGATTTATACCTAAGTATTTTATTATTTTGGGAGCTAATGTAAATGGTATTGTTTTTTTTTTAATTTATTTTTTATTTATGTTTTTAAATTTCAAATTCCATCTGTTCCTTGCTGGTGTGTAGGAAAGCAATTGGCCTCTGTATATTAAGTATATGCTCTGTGACCTTGCCATAATCTCTTATTGTTCCAAGTTTATTTTATAAAGGAGTAATGTTTCTTACTTCAACAGAATTTTAAAAGACTCTAAGGGAATGTATGGTAGCACTAAGCCATTGGAATTTGAAAAAGAAATAGAAGCAGCTTAGATGAGAATCATAAAGTGAATAAGAGGATTTCACAGCACCCAAGAAAAGCTCTATTTATTCATCTATCATCTGTCATGTTTCCAAATGTCAAATGTGCACCGAGGAATGTGGAAGTTAGCATACCAAAAATAACGAATATCTTCTGCATAGAGCCCTTTACTATTGATTAAACAGTAGTGTCAATAAAGAAAGACTGCTACTTCAACAATAATAAAATATTTCCAGAATTTACTGGAGGTTAAGCATCAGTGTAAGTATATCTCAAATTACCTGTATATCCAGCTACTTCTACTCAAGGTGAGGTAGTCTTGAAAAATTCACACTGACTTGATGTTCTGGACCAAAATTTACTTAATGTCACACTATGTAGCATTGTGAAAGATATTTGCCTCTTTGTGCCATAATTTTCCCCAATTTAAAGGATGCAATTAACTAGGCCATTTTAAAGATTTCTTTCTACTCTTGAATGTGATGACTATAGTTGGAAATAGAGCACTCACTCCAATGTATAGTCGGGTCAATGCCAATTTTGATGCTTTTTGTTTTCAACAGTAGAAAATCAACTCATATATTTATATAATTTAATAAGCACCTGCTTCCTAACTTTTTTCTGGTGTCAGGTTATCAGGGGAGATATAATAATTCATTTATGTCATCCTAATATAAAGAATATTTCTAGGACTATCAAGGCCAGAATTATAATGTGAGTGCATGTCTCTTCTAGTTAAACTGGATCTTTTTTTATTAGTTTGTAGTAACTATACATGGAATCACATACTTTTGCTTTCCAACACATCATTAAAAAGTTTGGAAAATCATCCGAAAATCTTTATTGAGCATAGTAGAGATTATATACCAAACACAAGGGAGAATAAAGGAGGGAGGTCAGTAAAAATATAAATAATATGTGTTTCCCAGTCCAAAAGCATTTTTAGTTTGGTAGAGGAGGGCACATAAAAAATACATGTGAATGTGGGATTTGCATGGGATGCCTTAATCAAAGCTGATTTGGGGAATATCTGATCTCAAGTTTTCCAAAATGGTACACTGGAGACCCAATGTGATATCACTCTTGTTTAGTGGTTAAGGGCATGCCTTTGAATCAGATGGGCTTAGGTCCTGCAGTACTATTTATTAGCTGTTTTACCTTGGGCAAATTACCATATCGTTCTAATCTTCACCTTCCCCATTTGAAAAATGGGAATAATCATAGTATTTATTTCAAAGTATTAATATGAAAAATAAGATAATTCTCAGTATTTAGTATAATGCTAACACATATGTGGTCAATATCTGTTGGATATCATTTATAAATAATTATTACTATGTTGATAAATCTCATTGTACTGAATGATGTATGCTAGAAAATACTTCTAGCTCTAGAAAATGGAACAACAGTTCAAATACTAGGGATTTTTTTCTCCTCTATTTTTTAAATTTTGTTCAAAGATTTTATTTATTCATTCATGACAGATATATATATAGAGAGAGGCAGAGACAGAGGCAGAGGGAGAAGCAGGCTCCATGCAAAAAGCCTGATGTGGGACTTGATCCTGGGACTCCAGAATCACGCCCTGAGCTGAAGGTAGACGCTCAACCACTGAGCCATCCAGGGGCCCCTATTTTTAATTTTTTAAAAAGATTTTATTTATTTACTTGAGAGAGAGAAAAAGAGAGCATAAGTGGGGGATAGGGACAGAGGGAGAAGGAGAAGCAGACTTCCCCCTGAGCAGGGAGCCTGACAAGAACCTCAATCCCAGACCCTGGGATCATGCCCTGAACCAAAGGCAGACACTAAATGTACTAAGCTACCCAGGCACTCCTTCTTTTCTCTTTAATGCTTTGGTTTATATAAGCATGAGTTATCAAAACTGTAATATTAATTGACATAGGAGAGTTATAGACAGAGAAGTTAAATATTCTTTTTTATTATTGTTATGTTTTATTTTAAATAGGCTCCACAGCCAACATGGGGCTTGAACTCATGATCCTGAGATCAAGAGTTGCACACTCCAATGACTGAGCCAGCCAGAAGTTAAATATTCTAACTTATTTTGTTCAAATGTTCTTCTGTAGTCTAAGGTCTAATTTTATTTTTATTTTTTAAAGATTTTATTTTTTTATTAGAGAGAGACACAAAGAGAGAGAGAGAGAGAGAGAGGCAGAGACATAGACAGAGGGGGAAGCAGGCTCCATGCAGGGAGCCTGATGTGGGACTTGATCCTGGGACTCCAGGATCAAGCCCTGGGCCGAAGGCAGACGTTCAACTGCTGAGCCATCCAGGCATCCCAAAGGTCTAATTTTCATAGAAGAAATGAAATCATCTACTAAAAAGCACTATCCCTTTTACAACTAAATGATTTGTAAGTTGCCTTGATAGGGGATCCTTGAATCGTACACTGATGCCTTTATTTTTACCTTTACATTAAGCTTCATGCCTAGACTGGAACTCAATTGCCTGGTTAAGAATAGAATATGCTAATTACTTATTCTGCCACAGACATTTAAAAACTCTTATCAACAATTTGTGAAACAGATACTTCTCTAAAATGTTTATGTGCTTACTAAAAACTTAAATAAAATAGTTTATTTTGCTATATAGTATTAAAGTGATGTAATAAGTAATTATCTATTGAATTAGTGTAATCTTTGGCTTTTGTTATTGATTCAATTAACTGCTTACTCTTAACCAGGAGGCAAGCTCTACAGCATATAGCAACACTTGTAATTCACTCTATTTCTCATAATTTAATATGCATCTATCGATTTTGCTACTTAACCGTTGTAAACACTAACAGTTTTCATCATTTACAAGTTATAGCACCCCAGTCTGATAGTTAAATCTCAAGGAGAGATGCTTCATTTAGGTGTGAAGCTTTTTATGCCAACGTAAAAAGCATCATGACTTACTTTTACTTAAGGCTATTGGAGTTACGCTAGATTAGGGAAACAGCGTGAGATTATAAAGCATGTTGTGTATTCATGTATTCCTCATTTATACTCATTCAGAAGTAGAAAGTATTAACTGTCATTACAAGTTTTTTTGAGACTTTGAGTACATTATTAGTTTCAAATTTTCCATGATTACATCTTAGATATACAACAGGGAGAATATAATGATACTATTAAATGCACACTCTTTTTTCTAATATCTGTCACTTAATGAAAAGCAAAAGCTTTTAAATCATTGCACTTAACCTGAAGTGTAATGAAATGAAGTGTTCTCACTCCAACAGAAAGAATAATCAAAATATATTAGGCAATTAACATCTTTGGTTTTTGCTCCACTCCATACTCCATCATTATGACACCCATATCTTTATTCCTGAGTGGACTTGTAGCAGAAGCTGGGTCAAGGAGGCTGATAAGCTCTGCCGGATCTTTTCACAAATCATGAACTGTAAAAAATGCTCGGGTGCAGTTTTATTGTTTGTATTCTATAGCTTTATCAATTGCCTACTCTTCCTTAAAAGACTAACAATAATACCTTGGAGGGTGCAGTGTTTTGTTCATGTAGAGGTGCTGGAAATAGTTTCTGATGACATCTCTGTATAGTATTGCTTTTGTGTACAGGCTCCTTGCACAGGTGTAGAGGAGGAATGATCATTTTAAAGGGCATATTTTAAAACAGAGTGAAGTATAGATTTGGCATTCTCTGGTTTGTATGGTTGAGAGTAGAGGACCTGTATCAAAGACATAAGAATGTATGTTTTTTAGACTAAATTTATCTTCCTTTATCATATGAATTAAATGATGGCATAACTTCTAATTTTTGTATATGCCAAATTTTTTTATTAAAGAAAAAAGTGAGAAGTAAGGTTATTAACTGAATCTAATAAATGACATAAAATTTGTAAAAAAAAAAAAAAACTATTTTGCTTTAATTACCTAGATGTCAAGATGTTTTATTTGTTTTGCTTAAATCCTTCATATACCTGCCTTGTGTTTTCTTTTTATTGTTACAGTCTCTTTGACTGTGTTAATAAATATTCAAAGTAAATAGTTTTATTCATTTGTGAAGAGATACTGAAAATTAATGCATAATTTGTGGAATAAAGGTTGGAATGATAAGTAACCAATTTTAAAACAGTTTAATAATTATATATACATGTGACTGGCTAATTGCATTATACAGACTCAATAAAGATTAGATGAGTGAATATAAATACAAGAATGATTATAAGAATGAATATTAACCCTCTTATATTTTCTAAATGGTAGACAATATTTGTGTTGATTTACTTTGTGTATAATAAAATAGTTCTATCTGTTTTCAATTTTTATCTCTTGGACTACTTTAGAGATTTGTTGTTGGGTAGATCAAGTATATTTACAAAATAAACATATCAGTTAAATCGTACTGTTTAATTGTGAGGCATTTTTTTCTGCAGATGCAGGATTTATTTCTAAGAGACAAAAGGAGAAATGTTTACTTTTAGACTTAAGTTGTTTTGCCTTATTTTTATTTCATGAGCTTTTGTACAAAAATAGCTCAGTCATACTGATTTCTGATCACCTGTCTCAGGAAATAAAAGTAACACTAATCTCTTCCTATTTCCTACTCTCTTCCCTCTTGAGTGATTATGGTTAAGAATCAGTTTTGCTAATGGAAGGCTGCTTAATTTAATAGTTGTTGAATATATCTGGGGAGAGCAATATCACAATTGTGAAGACTTAAATGGGATCTTACTTGTCAGATTTGGAATTAAAACAATAAAGATAGCCACCTAATCACACATGTTTTAGAAGACATGGAGTAAGAATGGATTTCCTGAAAATCACAGACTAGTGAGGTATTGCAGGCATAGTGCTGTTGAAATCACAGTGGAGGCAGCTTGATGACTGCTTCTTTACATATTTTTATACTGTGTGTGTGTGTGTATGTGTGTGTGTGTGTTTTCTGTTTTGCTTTTCTTTTAAATATAAACACATTGAAGGAGTTTTCCTGTTGTTACTATTGAATTCCAGAAATGAAATCTGGCACATGTCCTTCCAAATTTAAATCTGATTGTTTATATTGTATTCTCAATACCTAAAAATGGAATTGACTCATGATAGATATTCAATTTGTATTTGAATTTTTAAAATGAATAAGGAATTAATGAATAAATAAAAGGGATAACAGGTGAAAATCAATGCTAATTATTAACTATAGGTAGTGAAGCCTTCTCAGAAGTGATAACATGTGAGCAGGGTACAAGAAAGTGAAGAAGAGAGCTCTGGATATGTTGTAGATAAGTGTCCTTAGGCAACAGGACAGGAAAATCCTTTAGTGTTTAAGGCAAAGACTTAATGGAGTGCTTGAGAAACAGCAAAGAGAAAGAGAGAAAAGACAAAAATGACCAAAGGTGAAGTGGGATAAGTTACTAGGGCTCAGGTGTTAAGGGCCCTGAAAGACTTTCAGCAAAAATCTTTGCGTCTTTTTCTGGGGGAAATGAGAGACCATTAAAAGGTGTTTGGCAGAGCAGTGACTTGGTTAAATTTTTTTTAATAATAAATTTATTTTTTATTGGTGTTCAATTTGCCAACATACAGAATAACACCCAGTGCTCATCCCGTCAAGTGCCCCACTAAGTGCCTGCCACCCAGTCACCCCCACCCCCCGCCCTCCTCCCCTTCCACCACCCCTAGTTCATTTCCCAGAGTTGGTTAAATTTATATTTTAAAGGAGCACCCTGGCTTGTGTATGGATAATCCATGTAGAGGGTTTAAGAGGGAATGTGGGGCTGCTAGTCCAGAAGGGCTGTAGTCAAGATCAAAAAGGGTGGTATCTTGGTTAGAGAAGGAGATGCTAGGAAGTTTTATGTAAAAAGAATTTGCTGACATGTGTGAAAGAAAGACAGTAATCAAAGAGGGCTACAGGCCTGAGCAAAGGGAGAATGATAATATCTTATCCAAAGTTAGGGATTCCTCACATATAAGCAAGTGGTCAATAGAGGCTGTAGAATCAATAGTTCTAGTTACATATTAAATTTGAATGGATTTATTAAGTTTGGAGAGGTTGTAGGTAGGTAGAGAAGTTTATATGGTCTGGTCCAGTGGAGATTGTGATTGCATGAGAATCGTTAGAAGAAACTGTTAAGATCAACATAAGAATTAATGTAGATAGAGAAGAGTTCAGAGGGCTTGGGTTTGAGGTGGTGTAAATCTGTGTATGTCAGCTATACTCAGATTTTTTAAAAAAGCCATATCCTCCCAAATTAGTACTCTCTTTGTGTTTTTAACAATGAACAAACTTTATTAATTTTAAATAGTTCTTAAATTGTCACTGTATGTATGTAAGTTATGTTCAATCTGGAATATTTCTAGTTCTTATTTTTTTCCCAAAGAAGATGCTCTCTTTTTTCCTTCAAGTTTTTACTTAAATTCTAGCAAGTTAACTTATAGTATAATGTTGTTTCAGGAACATTCAGTGGTTCATCACTTGCATACAATACCAGTGCTCATCACATCAAGTGCCTTCCTTTTAAACCCTCATCCATGGGGCAGCCCGGGTGGCTCAGCGGTTTAGTGCCGCCTTCAGCCCAGGGCCTGATCCTGGAGTCCCGGGATCGAGTCCCACATCAGTCTCCCTGCATGGAGCCTGCTTGTCCCTCTGCCTGTGTCTCTGCCTTTCTCTCTCTCTCTGTGTGTCTCTCATGAATAAATGAATACATTAAAAAAAATAAAAAAAAAACCTCATCCATCTAGCCCATTCACCACCCAACTCCCTCCATCAATCCTCAGCTTGTTCTCTATCTTTAAAGAGTCTCTTATGGCCTGTTTCTCTCTCTCCTTTTCTCCTTTTCTTTCCCCCCTTCCCATACATTTGTCTATTTTCTTTCTTAAATTCACATATGAGTGAAATTATATGGTATTTGTCTTTCTCTGACTTATTTCACTTAGCATAATACACTCTCCATCCATGTTGTTGCAAATGGCAGTTTCATTTTTTGATGGCTGAGTTATATATGTGTGTGTATATATATGTATGTATGTATATATATGTATATATGTGTATGTACGTGTATATGTATATGTATATGTATATATATACATATACCATCTCTTCTTTAGCCATTTATTGGTCCGTGGATATTTGGGCTCTCTCCATAGTTTGGCTATTGCTGATAATGCTGCTATAAACATTGGGGTGCATGTGTCCCTTTGGATCTTTATCTTTGTATCCTTTCAGTAAGTACGTAGTAGTGCAATTGCTGGATTGTAGGTTAGTTCTATTTTTAACTTTTTGGGGAACCTCTTTACTGTTCTCTAGAGTGGCTCCACTGGTTTGCACTCCCGCCACCAGTGCAAGAGGGTTCCCTTTTCTCCACATCCTTGCCAACATTTGTTGTTTCTTGTGTTGTTAATTATAGCCATTTTGATAGGTGTGAGGTTGTATCTCATCGTGGTTTTGATTTGTATTTTCCTGATGATGAGAGATGTCGAGCATCTTTTCATATGTCTGTTAGCCATTTGGTGTCTTCTTTGAAAAAGTGTCTGTTCATGTCTTCTGTCCATTTCTTAACTAGGTTGTTTTTGGGGTGTTGAGTTGATAAGTTCTTTGTAAGTTTTGGATACTAACCCTTTATCAAGGTAATGTTGGCTTTGTAGAATGTGTTTGGAAGTTTTCCATTTCTATTTTTTTGGAACAGTTTGAGAAGAATAGGTATTAACTATTCTATAAATGTCTGGTAGAACTCCCCTGAGAAGCCATATTGCCCAGTATTTTTATGTGTTGGGAGACTTTTGATTACTGATTCAATTTATTTGCTGATGTTGGGTCTGTTCAAATTTTCCATTTCTTCCTGTTTCAGTTTTGCTGGTTTGTAAGTTTCTAGTAATTTGTCTATTTCTTCCACGTTGTCCAGTTTATTGGCATATAATTTTTCTTAGTATTCTCATAATTATTTGTATTTCTCTGGTGTTGGTCGTGATCTTGCTCCTTTCATTTTGATTTTATCTATTTAGGTCCTTTCTGTATTCCTTTTGATAAGATTGGCTAGAGGCTTATCAATTTTATTAGTTCTTTCATAGAAACAGCTCTTAGTCTTGTTAATTGTTGTTAATTGTTGCTTGTTTTAAATCATTTATTGTCTGCTCTAATCTTTATTATTTCCCTTCTTCTGCTGCCTTGCATCTATATTTTTTTCTTCCTTTTCTAGCTCCTATGGGTGTAAGGTTAGGTTGTATATTTGAAATTTTTCTTGCTTCTTGAGATAGGTATGCATTGCAATATATTTCTCTCTTAAGACTGTCTTTGCTGCATCCCAAAGGTTTTGGACTGTCATACTTTCATTTTCATTTACTTCCATGTATTTTTTAAATTTTTTTAATTTCCTGGCTAGTGCATTCATTTTCTAGTAGGATTTTCTTTAACCTCCATGTATCTGAGGTCTTTCCAATGTTTTTCTTATAGTTGACTTCCAGTTTCATAGCTTTGTGGTCTGAAAATATGTATGGTATGATCTTGATCTTTTTGTACTTGTTGAGAGCTGATTTGTGACCTGTATGTGAGCTACTCTGGAGAATGTTCCAGGTGCCCTTGAGAAGAATGTGTATTCTGCTGCTTTATAATTAAATGTTCTGAATGTATCTGTTACGTCCATCTGGTCCAGGTGTCATTCTAAGTGATTGTTTTCTTACTAATTTTCTGCTTAGATGGTCTGTCTGTTACTGTAAGTGGGGTGTTAAAGTCCCCTACTATTATTGTATTATCATCAATGAGTTTCATGTTTATTATTAATTGGTTTATATATTTAGACGTTCCCAAGTTGGGGGCATAAATACTTATAATTATTATATCTGCTTGATAGGCCCCTTAATTCTGATATAATGCCCTTCTTCATCTCTTATTACAGTCTTTGGTTTAAAATCTAGTTTCTCTGATATAAATATGGCAACTCTGATTTTCTTTTGACATCCATTAGCATGATAGGTGGTTCTCCATCCCCTCATTTTTAATCTGGAATCATCTTTAGATCTAAAACGAGTCTCTTATTGGCAGCATATAGATGGATATATATATTTTTTTTACCCATTCTGATACCCTATGTCTTTTGATTGGAATATCGAGTCCATTTATGTTGTGATTATTGAACGATATGAATTTAGTGCCATTGTGTTACCTGTAGAATTATTGTTTCTGATGATGTTCACTGGTCCTTTCTAGCCTTTGCTGCTTTTGGTGTTTTTTACTTCACTCAAAGAGTCCTCATTAAAATTTCTTGCAGGGCTGGTTTAGTGCTCATTAACTCCTTTAGTTTTTGTTTGTCTAGGAAACTCTTTATCTCTTCCTCTATTCTGAGTGACAGCCTGGCTGAATAAAGAATCCTTGGCTGCATATTTTTCCCATTCAGTTTGTTGAGTATTTCCTTTCACTTCTTTCTGCCTGCCAAGTCTTTGTAGAAAGAGCCACTGTGAACCTGTTCTGTCTTCCCTTATAGGCTAAAGACCTTTTCTCCCTTGCTGCTTTTAGGAGTCTTTCCTTGTCTGTGTATTTGTGAATTTGATTATTATATGCCCCGGTAATGGCCAGCTTTTGTTGAATTTAATAGTTCTTTGTGCTTCTTGGATTTTGATGTCTATGTATTTCCTCAGATTAGGGAAATTTTCAGCTATAATTTGTTCAAATAAACTTTCTACCCCTTTATCTCTCTCTTCATCTTCTGGGGCTTCTAACATGAGTATTATTACTTTTTAATAAGTCTCTGAGTTCCCTTTCTTTCCCTCTGCTTTTCAGCTTCATTATTTTCCATAATTTTATCTTCTATATCACTGAATCATTCCTTTACTTCTCTCATCCCTTTTTTTTTTTTATGGCTTCCATTTGTATTTGCATCTCAGTTATAGTATTTTTAATTTTACCCTAGCTGGATTTTAGTTATTTTATCTCTGCAGTAAGGGATTCCCTAGTTTCTATGTTTTTTTTTTTTTTCAAGCCCTGTTAGTATTCTTATAATCATTGCTTTAAATTTTAGTTCAGAAATCTTATTTACATGTGTATTGATTAAATTCTTGGCCATGAGTTCTACCTCATGTTCTTTCTTTTGGGATGAATTTCTTCATTTTATCATTTTGTCCAAAAAGAAAAAAAAAGGGGAAAAAGAACAACAACAACAACAACAACAAAAAACCCCAAACCAAAACCAAAGCAAAAAAGAAAAAAGAAAGGAAAAAACCCACAAAATAACAAAAACAAAAACAAGAAAACAACAACAAAAAACCTGGGTCCTGGGTGTATTTTGGTCTGCTTGTTAAAAGAATCTAGATCCCAAAATTAAAAAAAAAAAAATTAAATTAAATTAAAAATTAAAAATATATAAAAATAAAATTAAAAAATAATAAATTTAAAAAGGAATTGGAAAATATAAGAAAATAAATGAAAAATTAATAATTAAAAAAGAATAAAAATAAAAAGGAAGCTAGATCCTATTTCCCTTAGAGTTGAAGCTTTGCAGCACACTATGGTCCATAAACTTGGTGTTGGCTAGTTGTTTGTGCTGGTCTTCTGGGGAGGGGCTTGCTGTGCTGATTCTCAGGCTGACTTATTTCAGTAGAAATGTGCCTCTAGGGCACGAGGTTGGCAAGGCTTGGTGTAAGTGGCTCTGGCCTTCAGAGCTACTTAGGTGGCACTGTTTTGTTCCCCTTTGAAAGCTTTCAGCACTGAAGGGCAGAATGAAAATGGCTGAGCCCTGCTCTTTAGACTTGTAGCTGAAGGTTCCCACCCCTACTCTTAGGTGAGCCCTCACAGAAAAGCAATCAATCACCCCTCTTGTGCCTTGATCTGAACCCCGCATTTATCCTATTCACATCCAAACATTTTTATCTCAGGTGTATGGCCAAGTTTCAAAACTTTAAATTTCAGGGACACCTGTGGTGTGGACCCATACTGTTCCTCGTGAGGTGGATCTTGCCAAGCTTGCTGGCCTGTCCCAGGAAAGCAATCACGCTACTGTGTGTGGTTTGTAGTTTATAGCAGAAAGCTAGCACCAAGACCCACTGCTCTCAGTCAGCTTCTGGCTCCTATATCTGGGAATAGGGCAGCAGCTTGGTGCCACCTGTTCTTTCTGCAACACAGGGGATCCTCAGACCTCTCTATCAGTCGTGGGATTGTGCCCCTCTTTGCCACCTGAGCACCTTTAAGCCAAGCACGTCCTTAAGGTCGTAGACTTCCAAAAGTTCAGATTTTGCACTCTGCAGCTTCTAATACTTTGTAGTAGCCTCCATAAGCAGGGGTCCCTCCCTGCTGCAGTTTCCACAGCTATGTCTCCCCCAGTGAACTTCCACACTGCCTACCCTCCAAAAGGTAGTCACTTTTCTACTTTTGTAGACTTGTAGTTTTTGTTCTCTCATACCTCTGATTGACTTCTTGGGTGTTTAGAATGATTTGATAACTATCTAGCTGTGTTTGAGGGGCCCTCAAAACTCAGGATGCCCCTGCTCCTCCACCATCTTAACTCGTCCCCACTACTCACCTTTTCTATCAAATTTTTGTTGAAATCTTTTGGGTTATTATTATTTATTGATGCATAGAAGTTCTTTATATATTCTAGATACTAGTCTTTAATCAGTTATATGGATTGCAAAATCTCTTAGCTTCTGGCTTATCATTTTACTCATGAGGTGGTATCTTTTGATAAACAGATATTCCCAAATTTAATACGATCGATTTTGCTAACGTTTTTCCATAATGGTTTATGACTTTTGAATCCTACCTAGGATTCTCTTCATATTTAAAGATAATTAAAGCTATTTTACATTTAAAAAAAAAAGTTTTATAGTGCTGCTTTCTATATGTAAGACCTTAATCTATCCAGAATTGACACTTTTGTATAGCATAAGCCTGTATACCAATGTGCAATATTGCAGTTATTATCTATGTATTCATATTGTTTTAATATAAACAAATCCTCTGCTTGATTTATCTTTAGGGCTAATTTGTCCGTTGTGATTTTCTTCTTTTTTTTTTTTTTAAGATTTATTTATTTATTCATGAGAGACACAGACAGAGGCAGAGAAATAGGCAGAGGGAGAAGCAGGCTCCCCGCAGGGAGCCTGATGCGGGACTCAATCCCAGATCCCGGGATCATGACCTGAGCCGAAGGCAAGTGCCCAACCACTGAGCCACCCGGGCGTCTGGTGGATTTCTTCTTTTATAAGCTTTTTGCTTGTTCACATATAGAGATATGTGAACATCCTAATGTTCAACTGTATACAAAGTAAATATACCATTGTAACCAGAACTCAGATCAAGAAAGAACATTACTGGGCAGCCGGGGTGGCGCAGCGGTTTAGCGCCGCCTTCAGCCCAGGGCCGGATCCTGGGGACCGAGGATCGAGTCCCACGTCGGGCTCCCTGCATAGAGCCTGCTTCTCCCTCTGCCTGTGTCTCTGCCTCTCTCTCTCCCTCTCTGTGTGTCTGTCATGAATAAACAAATAAAAAAAAATTAAGAAAGAACATTACTACTAGCATTTCAGAACTCCCAGTTGTGAGCTCCAATGTGAAACCACTATCCTGGCTTCCAATCCAGTTTAAGTTTGCTTATTTTTGAATTCTATATACACTTCCTTCTAGACTTCACTTAGCTGTACCTTAGGTTTTATTGGTAGTATTTTCATTATGTTGTTCATTGGATTTTATAATTTTCATTACAATTTCTTGTTTAGCCAACAGGTTATTTAAATTGTGAGATGCTATATAAATATATATAATATATAATTTTATATATATATAAAAATGCATTGCATATTTTGTCACTTTTTTATCATTAACTAGTAAATTTTTTGGTTTTATCTTTTAAATGCCCAAATTATGTCCAGTTTTCATAAATGTTCCATTAGTACATGTAAAGTTTATGTCTTAATTTATGTTTATTTGTCCTTCTTGGTCTGTAATTCTTTTTCTTACCTTTTTGGCACTTTCTTGATTTCTTTTGATTTTAATGATGTTTTGCTCCTGAATGCTTCAATTTAGATTTTACCCTTACTACTTTTGAAGTTATAAACTTTATTTATATCCTCTTTGTCATTGTGGTAGCCCCAAGCTTCATCTCCTAGTTTCATTGCTCTTGAGGTCAATCAAGTCCCAGGCTATAAATCAGATTTAGAAGATCCCTTCAGGGAAAATATCTGCTTGGATATTCTCTTGTATCTTTGTAATCTTGTTCTTTATCTCTTCTGTCTCATGACTTTCTTACCCATATTTTGAGAAAAATTTTAAAATTTAACAATTTGTATATATATTTTTTAGCTGAAAATGTTTTCATTACATTTTTAACAAGTTTTTAGAAATGGGAAACTAATTCCTTTTAAAAAATAAATTTTCTAGCAGTTAAGTAATTTAGGAACATGCTAGAAAATAGACATATGGACTTAGCCACTCTGAGCCAATCATCCAACTAGCTATAATTTTTTCTGCCTCCTCAAACATTCTCAGATAATGCTCAATGATATCCCTTTAGTTTATGTTAACCTATTAGTTTAGCTTAAACTTGATAGAGTTATATGAGGTCCTGAGATTCTTGAGTTCAGTATTTCTGCTTATTCATATTTCAAGGCAGGCAGTAGGGCAGAGTGGCAGAAATTAAAAAACAAAACAAAACAAAAAACAAAACAAAACAAAACAAAATAAACAACAACAACAAAACATGGGCTTTATTTTCTGATGGCCCTGAATTCACATGATAATTCCTCACTAGTTATGTGATTTTCTGCAGAATACTTCTTTGGGCTTCAGTTTCTGCTCCAGAAAATGCTGGTCCTAGTATCCAAGTAAACTGCTATAGTAAAGATTAATTAAGATACTATATATCTGGTAATGTGTTTCTATTGTACCTTCAGATCCACTCCTTAAGCTTCTCAACTCTCCCTTGTGCTATAGGAGTCCTACGTTTATGGACTATAACCATATGCTACTCCAGAGAATATATAATAAATAACCTGGCATACTGACTTAAATTATTTGTTGAATAAAAAAATGAATGAGCTTCCTACTACCATTAGCTATATTACTGAAATTAAATAAATAAATTAAGATCTAATGATAATAGTAGCATCTACTGATGTTATTATGCCATGTTACAAGACCTATGATAATAATTTATCATGCATGATAATAGCAGTCAGCAAACTATGATCTACAATACACATCTTGTCGCCTTTTTTTTAATGAAGTATTATTGAAACATAGTTACCTCCATTCTTTTGTATATTTTCTGTAGCTGCATCTATGCAGCATTGAGGAGCTGAGACCAAGACTATCTGGCCCACAAAGAAGAAATATTCACTAGCTGGCCCTTTATGGGCAAAGTTTGCTGACCTAAGCTTTATAACATTTAATCTTCATAATGCTTCCATGAAATAACTATAATTTATATGCCCATTTCACATATGAGGAAACCATGATTGGAAATGTTAATTAAGTTGTACAAGCTATTGCAGTATAGATACAGAACCTTTTTAATTGATTTAAGAAAACCAGTTATACATTTCTCCAATCTCCCAAGATGTTTTCAATAAACTGTATACTCTTTGTACATCAAACTGTACATAAGGGGAAAAAAAAGCCTATTAATTTAGGCATTGTGGATTAAAAAAAAAAAAGAAGGAAAGGAGAAAAATGGCACCAATAGCTATTACTCCTTTGTGTCCCTCCTTGATGCTGGAAAAGTATTTCTTACCATCTGGGCATCCTCCTCAGGAAGGTGCTTGTAGGATGACTGGCCTCTATTTTGGACCACTCTACTAGATCCTGTAGGCATTCTTGAGGGTCTCTGTTGGGTCTCAAAGCATCATCTAAGGGACAATGAGTCCTCCAGGAATCCCACCCAGGACTAATTCATCCTGTTATCCTACTCTTTCCTGTGTTCCCAACTCTGAGATGCTGGTTCTTTGCAAGTGGTCCCTCTGGATGGCAGCTCTGGAAGTGGTGGGGGATTGCTTCTTCTTAGTTTTTTTCTCTACTTTTACCTTATTCAGAAGAACAAGACTTTTTAGTGTATCATTTTATTGCCTCATTTTATTACTTAAGGGAACAATTTAATAACATTAGAAATCAGAATTCTTCTGTTAGATCGTATTTGTGAGTGCAAAGCTATTGATAATTCTGAGAACATTTTAAGTGAAAATACACTCACTGTTTGAAACCTAGGTATAATTAGCTTAAATTTGCTTGATTTTTCTAAAGAGGAAATCATAATAATATTTTATGATTTACGATATAGAAGCTTCTTTACCTTTCCTTGTACTTCTTGTGGGATAATCAGAGATAATTAAGAAATTTCCTTTGCACCAAGGCCCCATATTTGGATGTTAAGCTTGTACTGGAGAGATTTGAATCTCTGCTTTTTATTAAAAGCAGACTTCATCTCTGATACATATTCTTTCTTTATTGTTGTTATTAGTAGTATTACAATTATTTTATGCATTAATGTAAACTAATACAATATAATAATGAGGTATGTATTAAGATATTTGTATGATTAGGGCAGTCCCAGTAGCACAGCGCTTTGGCGCCGCCTGCAGCCTGGGGTGTAATCCTCGGACCCGGAATCGAGTCCCACTCAGGCTTTCTGTATGGAGTCTGCTTCTCCCTCTGCCTGTGTCTCTGTCTCTCTCTCTCTGTGTCTCTATGAATAAATAAACAAAATCTTAAAAAAAGATATTTGTATGATTATTATCATTATTGTAATTATCATCAGTAGTAGTAATAGAAATAGTAACAGTAGTATATATGTGTGTATATATGCTACTAATATATTAACAGATAATATTAATATATATAATATTATCATGTAGTATATATACCTATATGTACTTATGTATTATATAATGTATAATTACATAGTGATATATATGGTGTGTTTGTCTGTGTGTGTGTATATATATATATATATATATATATATATACCATTAACATAATGAAGCTTTTATTAAATACCGTTGACTAGACACTCATTGTAATAACCAGTGTAGTGTATTGTCTAAAATTCAAGCAATGATGATTTCAAGTGCTCTTTAAATTAGTATCCAGGTTTATTCCTCAGGCCTAGCCACTTTGCTTTCTGTGATTATATCAATATATTGTATCCTGTGTTTTTGGTAATTATCACAATACCTGTTATATACATGGTGTTCAATAAATATTTGTTGAATAATTGAATAAATTACTCAATGAAAGAAATAGGAATAGAAGTACAATTAAAATTTATCAGTGGATATAAACTAAGTGGATCAGTGGATATAAACTACTAACTGGAGAAATAAACTAGGATATTTCTGGACTTAATACAAATTGATGAAAGATAGCACATAATTCATATAACAACATATTTAGAAACAAAAGCAATATAAATAATTGTGATATTTTATATGTTATAGGAAATAGTATATACTATTATATATCAAATATTTAGTTCCTAGATTTGTTTCTCAGGACCATCACCTATGTTAAAGTTAAAAAAAAAAAAACCCAAAAACCTAGAGCATGTATTATATTGTCTAAAGTTTAGAGCAAATGTATTTAATTCAGCTGTTATTCCCAATTTTAATAATGTAAAGGGATATATTAAAACTGAATATGTAGAATTTTCTGGAGAAAATATTTGGGAAAGCAAATGCAATAGTAAAGAAGAAGCAAGAACACTAGGGACTAGGTAAACATTTTATCTGTCAATTCATTCAACGTGCATTAAAAACACTTCCATCTGCTTGTGATTGTAAAAGTCCCCTGGATGCTAGTAAGTTCAATGTTATTACCTAATAATCCAGTATCACTTGCTTCAGCTAATTAATAATATCTCATATATATTCAAAGCACACTACAGTATATATGCTGGAGATTCATGGACATAACAAAGAGGCAAAATTTTAAATACTGGACACTGAAATGGGTAAATGAAGTTGAAAAATTATCAGTTTTTACAAACAATCCTGCAACATATGCCCGTGTACTTATGCCCGTGTACTTATGCCCGTGCCCCACACCTTATTTTTGCTTTTGAATGATAAACTGGAAAGTTATGAGTAAAGTTTTGATATTGACCAAAATTTCCCTTATGTTCTCCTCAGCAGGACTAAACTTTAGGCAGGTTTCTTCTTGACTATAGGCCCCTGACCTCCATTTACATAGAGCATATACTTTAGAAACCTTGAAATTATAAATTATTTTTCTACTTTTTTGAGATATAAGTTTTCTCCCAGCCTCTGGCAAGTTTTAGACCCCAGGAATGTCTTCCCCAGGAATCTGGAAACTAACCTTCTGAAATGTAATCACCAAAAAGGATAGTGTCCTTGTCACCAAGGCATTATGAGAGGGTAGGAGACTACTTTTTATAATCAATTAGCGGATAGAGATGACCTAATCATGATGACCAGTCTTACCTCTAATGTCCTCTAGCTCACCTCAGTACTTAAACACTCTTTGCCTTTCCTTTCAATGGAGTTCAGTCTTTCTCCCCAATAGCAGTAACATTGATCCATCTTGCAATATTCTTGAATCGACTCTTCCTTACCATTTTTAACAAGTGCCTAGTACAATTTCTTTTTTGACAGTATAGAATTTAAAAATAAGTTATAAAGTTTATTTATATTAACCACTCTAACAATGAACAACATTAAAAAAAATTAGTTGATGAAATTGTGGTCACTATGGTTACCTAGCCATATTTTCTTTTCTTCTCTTGGGGTGGGCAGAAGAGCCCTGTAATGGTTAATTTTATGTGTTCTCCTTGACCAGGCCATGAGGTGCCCAGATATTGGGTTAAACATTATTCTGAGTATGTACATATGTGAGGATGTTTCTGGATGGAATTAATATTTGAATTGGTAGATTTAGCACAACAGACTGCCTTTCCTAATGTGGGTGGACCTCATCCAACGAACCGAACACTTACGTAGAACAAAAAGGCTGAGTAGAAGAAACTCTTCCTACTAGACTATTGAGTTGGGACCTTGATCTTTTCCTGCCCTCAGATCCAAACTGAAATAACTGCTCTTTACTGATTTCAAGCCAGTTGGCTCTCAGGCTGGAAATTACATCATCAGTTTTCCTGGTGAGTTCTCAGGTCATCAGACTGTATCTGGAACTATACCATCGGTTCTCCCGGTCTTCAGCTTGCTGACTGCAGATGTTGGGGCTTCTTAGCCTCTACAATCATGTAAGCATAAGCCAATTCCTATGAATGTATGAATGAATTCACGAATTAATGAATGAATGGTTGTTTCTTTAGAGAACCCTGACTACACAGCCCCGGCAAATTTGGCTTTAGGTAGAACTTCTAGATGGGACAAAGCATCTGGTTATACTACTAGTGACATTTATAGGGGTTTGGCCGAACATTAATCTCTTTATGCAGGTTCCGGTCAGAGAAGAGCTATTTGTCAAGTGTTTGATTTCTGGAACTTCTTTAAATAGCCTTGACCTTCTAAAGTTGCTTCATTTATTCAATGTGAGATTTCCACATTCACCTTATAAAATTTCTGTGTCCCACTAAATAGCACATATGTAAGTGTCTTTTTGTAAAGAATAACAAAGTTGAAAAAAAATTTTTAAAAAGAATAACAACGTTGTACTATATAGTGTTAATTTTCAGATATAAAAGCTTTAATTAGTTTTAATCTGCGTATTAAAATGACAAGCTTGTGATGGTGAGGAATTATGTGACCCCCACTAGCCTGCATGCTAGGAGAATTGCTCAAGAATGGGCCCTATACATTATGAAAGGCAAGAGGCTGCAGAGCGAATGCTAGGCAGACAACAGGTATTGTGTGCCAAGGCTTTCTGAATGCCGAGTTTTAATTTGGCTTTCATAGGGCCGAGATACATCTATTTGTTACCGAGTATCTATAATGTCAACAAAATGTAACCAGAGTCCATAATATCTTTAAAGCATTATAACATGGTTAGAATTTTATAAATAGTTTTCTTTAGGTCCTCTTTGATCTAATGATGTAATTAAAATAAAATGAAAATCAGAATTATGGAACTTTATTTTCATGAATATTCTGTCTTTGTGTCAGTGTAATTCTACGAACCATGCAGTCTCTAGTTTAACTAATAGTTTCAGGAAATTAAAATAATTGATGACAAAAAGTAATTTCTCCATATAATTTTCTCATCTTTCAAAAAAATTTCACACTATATAGCTACTAGAAGATTCCCTACTTAAATCATACTCATGTCTATCAAACAAATGATCAACTGATTTAAAATTAACACAGTTGAAAGGATGAAGCATAGAATATACTGTAGTGCTCTGCTATTATTTAGGAGCTTATTTTTCACTATGATTAAGAGGATATTTCTTTTACTTCTTTTTCAATTGGAGAACAGAAGATTTAAACCCTTTGCACCTATGGAGGCTACATAGGATTTGGGTCTACAAGTGTTGTAGTGTCCTTTTTACTCTGGAGATGGAGATAATTATGCCAGTCTAAATCTTGGTGAGTGAAAAAGAAGGTAACAGTAAATATTTATACTGCTTATCAACTATAATGAATCATCTTTCAATTTTCCTCATTTGCATGGCTAACTGACTGAAAGCCCGTAGAAGTTGGAGATCAAGAATTCAATTAACTTTCCTGCTGAATTTTGATAATAGTTCTTTAATAAATGGTGGTGATGATATAAAAAAGTTAATGCATGTTGCTGAGAAGGTTGCTTGAGTCAGGCCCAAATGGTTGCAAAATTCTCCATGACCCACATTTTAGACTGAAAACTAAATGAAAACTGGAGGATTATTAAAAAGTTTTATTCATTGTGTTGGTCTTCTTCTGATTTCCTACACTAAATTCAGCTGTGAGTTACAAAGTTAAATTTGCCTTTTCCTCATTTTGCCCCAATTGCTCATTTTCTCTGTTAAAAAAATAGAAAAATATTTTAAGCTCAAAAGAATTTTGGTATTTCTGTCACCTTTGTTCTGAAGACAAATTTGAAATACTATATTATTTCAATTAGGCAAAAATAGTTGAGATATAAGACATTACCTGAGAATTAATAGGTGTTAGGAAGTGCTGATACCTTGGGTAAGCTGATAGCTACTGATTTCTTAGTAAAACAGAGTTTTAAGGGACTGCTTGGTGGCTCAGAGGTTGGTTGAGTGTCTGCCTTTTTCTCAGGTCAAGATCCTGGGGTCCTGGGATTGAGTCCCTTATCAGGCTCCTGCCAGGGAGCCTACCTCTTCCTCTGCCTATGTCTTTGCTTCTCTCTGTGTGTCTCTCCTGAATAAATAAATAAAATCTTGAAAAAAATCACAGATTTTTAAATCATTATTGCATTTCTGAGATAAAACAAAAACCAAATAATGTGGTCCAACGATTTTTATTCCTTGTCTTATAAAGTTATTTTCCTATATTATTCTTTTTTTCATATCTGTTCTATTCTTTCACTGTGACTTTCTACTTTATTCTTCAACTTAAATAAAATAGTTTTGTGCATCTGCTAAAAGAAAGGTACTGTCCTAAACACCATAGGGAATGTGAATATTGTGAAGGCTGTCTTTGTCCTTCAAAGGCACACAGTTCTGTGAGAATCTCTTCAGGTAAATGAAACATAAAGCCAACTGATTTACCATTACTCTAGAGTTACAAAATACAAAGAAAGAAAGGTAGCCATACTTCAATTGCTTATAGAGGAATCCACTAAGTCCTCTGGAGAAAAAAAGTAGACTAGAAGTAAAATTTTTTCTGGGTCTGTATATCAGTTAGAATTGATTTTTTTAAATGAGTTACAGAAACTCTACTATAGAAGCTTAGGCAAATAAAAGATTTAATTTTCTCGCATGAAAGTCATCTAGAAGTGGGTAGTCCATGGAGATTATAGCAATCCAAAACTTTCATGAAGGAACCAGAAACTTTTTCCCTTTTTGCTCTATCATCCCTAGTGACAATATTACAAATATAACATATTCCAGGCAGTAGGAAGGATAGCATGAGAAAATATAACACGTGTACTTTTATATTCCTGTCATACTGCACCAACTAGCGGCACAGGTAAATTTAGTATTTTAGTTTTCCAGCCTTTGGAAGGTAAGAAAAACAGAAAGAGATTGGAATCTGTGTTGAGTGTCCCAATTTATAATGACTATAACAATTCAAATATTTGACTTTATACAACCTCTCAGAATTGGAAAGATATGGTATTACTTTTTTTGTCATTTTGGACTGCTACAATAAAAATACCATAGACTAGGTCATTTAAACAGCAAACATTTATTTCTCACAGTCCTGGAGGGTGTGAAGTCCAGGATCAAGGTCTTGGCTGACCTGGTGTCTGCTGAGGTTAGGCTTCTGACTAGTAGAAAGCTGCCTTTTTGCTATATACTCACTGACAGGGAAATGGGGTGTTGGGAGAGGAAGGGAGAAAGAGAGAGAGGTAGAAGAGAGAGGAAGCTCTCCGATGTCTCTAATGTAAGAGAACTAATCCCATCATAATGGTCCCACTCTCATGACCTAATTAACCCCCAAAGGCCCCATCTCCAAATACTATTACATTGGGAATTATGGTTTCAACATATGAATTTGAGGTGGGGTGCAAACATGCAGTCTATAACATTCCATCCCTGGACACCCAGAATTCATCTTTCCCTCGTGACAAATGCATCTATTTCATCCCAATACCCTCAAATGTCTGAACTCACTCCAGCATCAATTCTAAATCTAACGTCCAAAGTCTTATCTCAATATCATCTAAATCAGATATGGTTGAGACTTGAGGTACTAGTTATCCTGAGGCAAAATTCCTCTCTAGCTGTGAAACTGAGAGAGAGGGAGGGAGGAGAGAGAGCACATGAGTGGGGGGAGGGGCAGGGGGGAAAACCTTCCAGCTGATCCCCAGCGGAGCATGGAGCCCAATCCGTTACTTGATCCCATGACCCATGAGATCGTGACCTGAGCTGAAATCAAGAATCAGACACTCAACGAACGATAGAGGTTACCCAGGTGCCCCTCTATCTCTTCTTAAAAGGATACTAATTCTGTTGTGAGGGCTCCATTCTCATATCCTAATTACCATCCAAAGACCCCATCTCCACATTCCATCAAGTTGAGACTTTGAGTTTCAACGTATGAGTTTGGGGGACACAAATATGTAGTCCATAACATTTTGTCTATATGTAGAGTGTATATATGTTGAAACCCCACAAGTATAGAAAAATTAATGGAAACACTATACACAAAAATTGATGTCTTATTTTTGGCAATCAAGTTCTTATAACTATAAAACTTACATATGTATATTTTTATTGGAGTTTGATTTGCCAACATATAGTATAACACGCAGTGCCCATCTTGTCAAGTGCCCCCCTCAGTGCCCGTCACCCAGTCACCCCATCCCCCCACCCACCACCCCTTGTTCGTTTCCCAGAGTTAAGAGTCTATCATGTTTTGTCACCCTCTCTGATTTTTCCCACTCATTTTCTCTCTTTTCCCCTATAATCCTTTTCACTACTTTTTATATTCCCTGAATGAATGAAACCATATAATGATTGTACTTCTCCGATTGACTTACTTCACTCAGCATAATACCCTCCAGTTCCATCCATGTTGAAGCAAATGGTGGGTATTCGTCATTTCTATTGGCTGAGTAATATTCCATTGTATATATACACCACATCTCCCACACAAATCTTAAGATTATTTGTTCTAACTCTCTGAAGAAAGTCTATAGTATTTTGATAGGGATTGCATTGAACGTGTAAATTGCCCTGGGTAGCATTGACATTTTCACAATATTAATTCTTCCAATCCATGAGCATGGAATATTTTTCCATCTCTTTGTGTCTTCGTCAATTTCTTTCAGAAGTGTTCTGTAGTTTTTAGGGTATAGGTCCTTTACCTCTTTGGCCAGGTTTATTCCTAGGTATCTTATGCTTTTGGGTGCAATTGTAAATGGGATTGACTCCTTAATTTCTTTTTCTTCAGTCTCATTGCTAGTGTCTAGAAATGCCACAGATTTCTGAACATTGATTTTGTATCCTGCCACATTGCTGAATTGCTGTATGAGTTCTAGCGATCTTGAGGTGGAGTCTTTTGGGTTTTCTACGTACAGGATCATGTCATCTACGAACCTTCTTAGCTTCCCCATACTCTAATCTTATCAGATATTTATACCTATAAATATATAAGGTGATATTCAATATGTTTAGTAACCATAATGATAAATGAACTGATCAATCAGAACTGACAGACTTTTGTGCTGAAGGAGGTCCCAGAAACCTGCTTTGCTAGCATTAAGCCTACTGCTACTGGATTCTGAGCTGTGGAATTTCTTTAGTGGTTCCTAGAAAGGACTGGGATTGGAATAAGACATGTGGGCACCTTGGCAGGACATAAACTGCAACATACCAGTAATATCAGCTGAATATTGCAGTACTGTTTCTAAATTCTATTTCAGGGATTGATTTGTGTATTAATCCTGTGCCAACACCACAATTATTTTTCAGTATAAGTGCAAATTCTTAGAAGCAGTTTCAGATTTACAGCAAAGTTGAGAGAAATGTAATAGATTTCCCATATACCTACTGCCCTTATACATGTAGAGCTTCCCCCATTATCAACATCATGCACCAGAATCATACAATTTTACCGAAAGGATGAACCAACATTGACACATCATAGTCACCCAAATTCTACAGTTTATCTTGGAGATCACTCTTGGTATTTTATATTTTATTGTTTCATATAATGTATCATGGCATACATCCATTAGTATGATATACATAGTATTTTCACTACCAAAAAATTCTCTATGCCTGCCTGTGCATCTCTTTGGTTCATGCCTACCAACCACTTATCCTTTTATTGTCTTCATAGTTTTGTCTTTTCCAGTTATGTCATATATTTGAAATAATAAGTATGTGACCTTTTCAGATTGGCTTATTTCACTTAGTAATATAGATTTAAGAATCCTCCATGTCTTAAAAAAGAAAGATCTTTTATGTATTTTTATGGCTTGACAGTTCATTTCTTTTTAGTGCTGAATAATATTATGTTGCCTGGATGTACTACTGTTTATTAATCCATCCACCCACTGAAGAGCACAGCTGCTTCCAAGTTTTGGCATTTGTGAATAAGGCTGCTAAACACTCATGCAGAGAATGATTTGTTAATAGTTTGTTGAGGATTTTTTCAGAAGAGTATCAGTCTACAGTTTTCTTGTAATGTCTTTATTGGGTTTGGTGTTAGGGAAATGCTGGCCTTGTAGAATGAGTTGGATAGTGTTACTTCTGCTTCTACTCTCTGGAAGAGATTGAGAAGAATTGGCATAATTTTTTCCGATGAATCCATCTAGGTCTGACGATGTCTCTTTTGGGAGGTAGAAGGTTGTTAATTATTGATTCAATTTCTATAATAGATATAGGTCTATTTATATTATATATTACTTCTTGTGTGAGTTTTAACAGATTGTGTCTTTCAAAAAAATTAGTCCATTTCATTTAGGCTATCTTGTGTCCCCCCTTTTTTCTTTGTTAGCCTGGCTAGAGACTTAAAGATTCTGTTGAACTTTACAGAGAACCAGCTTTTGGCTTGTTGTTGATTTTCTTTATTTATTATTTCAATTTTATTGATCTCTACTCTAATTATTAGTATTTCTTTTATTCTACTTATTTTGAATTTAATTTGCCTTTCTTTTTCTAGTTTCCTAAGGTAGGAACTTAGATGATTAGTTTAGACCTTTCTTGTTTTCTAATATGTGATGTGCATTCAATGCTATAAGTTTCCCTCAAAGCACTGCTTTCACTGCATCACACAAATTTTGATAATTTCTGTTTTTGTTTTAATTTGGTTCAGAATATTTCAAAATTGCTCTTGAGATTTCTTCTTTCATTTTATTTAGAAGTATGGTATTGATTTATTGATTCTCTTTATTTTAGCTTTATCTAGTTATGTTTCTATTATTGATTTCTAGTTCAGTCTACTGTAATCCGAGAGGAGATAATTCTTTTAAATTTATTCTTTTAAATTTATTATGGAATGTTTTATGACCCAGAATGTGGTCTGTCTTGGCAGCTATTCCATGGGAGCTTGAGAAAAATGCATATCCTGGCACTATTGGATAAAATAGTCTATAGATGTCAATTATATCCAGTTGATTGATGGTGTTGTTGAGTTCAACCATGTGCCTTACTAAGTTTCAGTCTTCTAGATCTGGCCATTTCTGACAGAGGGATGTTGAAAATAATTATGATAGTATATTCATCTATTTTTTTTTTGCAGATCTATAAATTTTTGCCTTATGTAGTCTGAAATTCTGTTGTTACATGCATACTTATTAAGAACTGCTGTATATTCCTGGACAACTGACTCTTTCACTATTAAGCAATGCCTTCCCTTATCCCTGATAACTTTCCTTACTTTAAATTCTGGGTGTGAAATGAAAATAGCTACTTCTTTCTTTTGATAATGTTATTGTGGCATATTTTTCTCCTACTTTTAATCTATATGTGTCTTAATATTTATAATGAATTTCTCATAGCAACATATAGTTTGGTCATTTTTTTTTTATCCACTCTGACAATCTCTGTCTTTTGATTGGTGCATTTAGACCATTGACATATCACATGATTATTGATATAGTTGGATTAGTATCTACCATATTCATTACTGTGTTCTATTTGTTGCCCTTGTTTTTTGTTCCTATTTTTGTCTTTACTCTTTTTCTGCCTTTTGTGATTTTAATTGAACATTTTCTGTGATTCCATTTTTTTTCTCCTTCCTTAATGTTGAGAGTTTAACTAAGCTGCTGAGGTATTGCTACCTCTGCATCCATTTTGTTTGACCAAGAAGCCTGCAGTGACTAACTCTAGCCTCTCATATAAGTACATGTCCTAGTTAGAAGCCTACATAATCACAAGTAAATGTTAAATTCTTGATATGACTTCCCCAGAAGCTTTGTGATCAACAGTCTTCCCTGCCTCCCAAAACCTTTCCTCTTATGTGCTCCTTAGATAAGAACTCTGGGACTAACTAAAATCTTATTGTTTTGGTTTGCATTGACCAATCTAGACTTAGTCTGAGATCCTTTTAGTACTCTGTCCACATATCTTAAAAAATATATTCACTCCATGACCCATCTCTCCCTCTATATGTACTCTGTCTTGACCTCTGCAGTGGCTTCTTGAATTTTGTCAGGTACTTCAGCCAAGATCCATAAGTAGTTAAATCCAGTTGGGCTGGATTTGAGTATTTTTCTTTTTCCAGGTGAAATGCTAGAGCCAGTTGGAGTTGGGCATTTCCCTTCAGGAAGCAAGAGGGAATTTTTTTTTTTTCTGAAATTTATTATGGGAATCTAGTCAAGATCTCTAGGTAAATTCCACAATATTGTGGAGCCCTCTTGGAACTTTCAACTCAGAGTTGTCAGCACTTAGCCTCCAGCAATTTGTCAATTATAGGTCAAATTTTCCTACTCCAGCACTGGTTCCCCTGGCAATTTCTGCTGAAAAGTCTCTGCTCCAAGAAGTCATGACTCTCTACATTCATCAATCTGTCTCTCTAATCTTGGGAGCAGAAGTGTGTTCTGTGTCCTCCCTTCATATATGGACCCAATAAGAGTTGATTTTTCAGTCTATTCAGTTTTTTATTTGTTGTGAGGTCAGACTTTAAAGCTTTTTACATGGGGAAATGAAAACTGGCAGTCTTGGGATCCCTGGGTGGCGCAGCGGTTTGGCGCCTGCCTTTGGACCAGGGCGCGATCCTGGAGCCCCGGGATCGAGTCCCACGTCGGGCTCCCGGTGCATGGAGCCTGCTTCTCCCTCTGCCTATGTCTCTGCCTCTCTCTCTCTCTCTGTGTGACTATCATAAATAAATTTGAAAAAATAAAAAAAAAGAATATTTAAAAAAAAAAAAAAGAAAACTGGCAGTCTTCACAATATTTTTAGTTAATGTATTTTATAGCATATTTTATAGATTAATCTCCTAATTATATTTTTTAGAAAATAATTTTATATTTTCAGGCAAAATTTCTTCTAGCTTAACTTAAGAATCAGTTTTTTTAAGGTACTTAAAACTTCTTATTGTGATTTTCTTTAAAATTAAATTGAATTTGTGGAACACTAACTACTAAGATATTGAGCTTCATCTAAGAACATGGTATCTACCTTGATGAGAACCAGATAGGATAGGATAACTTATTCAATGGAGAGATATTTGGCATTACTATTTAAGTTCTCTTGACTTTTAGAATCAAGTCCTTCTAACTGTATAAAATATCACATTCTTAGCTCACCTACTATAATTACAAGGTCACTGACTCACTTTAAAATCCTGTTGTGCCCTTGCCCTTCAGAATCTTCTACTAGATTTCTCTTAAAGAATTCACCATAAACTCACTGTCCAGTTTATACCCTTGAAAAGGTCTACAAGTTTATCTTAAATAAGTCCTCACTGAACACAAAGTACATTCACAAATCAATTTCTAAAAATACACAGCTCTTGGATCTATGTAAATTAACCTTGGTTTTATATATGTGTCTCTCTATATGAGTGTGTGTATATATATATGCATACACACATATAGAAATATATATTTTAATATATGATCTTATATAATTTCCACAGATCTTATTTTTAGCAGTTTATATTTTTCTTGATGTGGTAATTTAATTTTCATTGTCAGAAGCTTTTGGATTTGATGATCATGCTCAACAACGGACTTTTACAGGTTTTCCCTGTGACTTGGCAGCTTTGTAGATTAAAGTGTTATAGAATGGTGTGAAGAAGGCGACTTTACATATGAAAATACCTTAATTAGCTAAATAAATATATTTAACTTATTTCACTATTGGACTATAGACTTCTTAAGAACATAACATGAGTCTGAATTAAATTTTTATATTCCAGGGTGCTGAGTGTAACTATTTTGTGACTGGTAGGTGGATGTAGTGATCTAAGGTATTGAAGATAATTAACATCCATTGAGTACCTGCTGTGTGTGTCAGTTTGCTAAGCACTTTCCATGAATTTTACCTTTTTCAATAAAGCTCTGAAGTAAGTACTACTATACTTATTTTACATATGGCTCAGAAATATTAAGAAACTTGCTAAAGTTCTCAGCATTAAACAATTATGGAACTATAGTCAATCTAGGCAATTTGATGTCAGAAGTTCATCTTGAATCTAAGCTAAGTTTTTGGTCCTGCCTATATATGCTTCCTACAGATCCCTTATATTGTGTCTAATATTCTGGTCAGGCCTTAGGAGACCTAAGGCCAAGGTGAGCTCAGCCGCTGACTAACAATGAGACTTTGACCATTGTTTCTTACTTCTAACAGAAATAGTTTGTGTCACAGGCACTTTATGATGTATTATTTAAGTAGTTGTAATGACAGGCAAAATAATGCACTCTCTACCTCCAAATATCTACATCCAAATCCCTAGAACCTGTGAATATGTTGTTAAAAGGGAAGAGGAATTGGGCAGCCCAGCTGGCTCAGTGGTTTAACGCCACCTTCAGCCCAGGGTGTGATTCTGGAGACCCAGGGTCGAGTCTCACATCTGGCTCCCTGCATGGAGTTTGCTTCTCCCTCTGCCTATGTCTCAGTCTCTCTCTCTCTCTCTCAAATAAATAAATAAATAAATAAATAAATAAATAAATAAATCTTTAAAGAATGGAATAGGAATTAAGATTATTCATAGAATTAAGGTTGTTAATCAGCTGGCGCTGAGATAGGGAGGGTATCCTGGTTTATCCAAGTATGCTTAATGTTATTAACAGGTCTTTATAAGAGAAGGAGAGAGGGAGAAGCAGGAGAGGTAGAAGAGGTAGGAGAGTTGATGTCAGAGTGGAAAGAAATGCACCAGGAGCCAAGAACTTCTGGCAGCCTCTAAAGCCAGAAAAGGTAAGATAACATTTACCTTAGAGCCTCCAAAAGGAATTCAAGCCTGCTAATACCTTGGTTTTAACTTAGTGTGAGCCTTGCAGGTCTCTGGCCTCCAGAATTGTAAGATAATGAATTCATGTTTTATAATTCACCAAGTTTGTGATGACTTTTTTTTTTTTCAGTAGTAATAGGAAACTAATATAATTACCATTATAAAACTGTAACATAGATACCATTTTCCTAGTTTTGTGGATATGAAAAGGAGGTTCGAAGTTCAAATGGCATATTAAATACAGATCAGGAAATTAACTCAAGTATTTGGACTCCAAATCCAATGCACTTTTTACTGTAAATCGGGGAGTGTGGATGACAGGCTCTCTAAGGTCCATCTAGCTATAACATTTCATGACTTAATGTGTCAAATGAAATCACAGACTAAAATGTGAGGATTTTTTGGCTCAGTTCTCAGAGTGTTTCTATACCAGAAAAGTTGTGGCATTTTTTGCTGCATACCAAAATAGGTGGGGATTTTGTTTTTGTTTTTGTTTTTTCCAAATGTGAGCCTTTTAGTCTTTGCTCCTGGCTCTGAAGTTTAGCTACTTAGGCTCTTTCATTTACCTAAGTAGTTTTTCTCCTTCTGTGCCTGTTAAGGATTTACTGACAGTCACTAAACTGACTTTCTGCTGACAGAAACTAATTTTTGCTTGACCCACTTCTTGAATGAGAGTTGTCTTTCAACAATTCAAAACATTTTGGACAAGGAGGATTAAATTTGTCATTTGTTATGAAGCCTATTACATTATTTATTTATCTATGTGTGAGAGAGAGCATGAAACAGCAGTGAGAAGGGTAAAGGGAGAGAGAGAATCTCAAGCAGACTACCTGCTGAACACAGAGATGGATGTGGGGCTCAATCTCAGGACCCTGAGATCATGACCTGAGCTTAAATCAAGAGTTGGACACTTCACTTAACTCATTGAGCCATTTGGGTACGCCTATAGTTTCTTATATACATGTTAATTAATATATGTTTATATACTAATATAAATACCTTTAAAATATTTTTAATTTTTTTTTAAAGATTTTATTTATTTATACACGAGAGACACACACTGAGGGGGGGAGGGGTGGGCAGAGACACAGGCAGAGGGACACAGGCTCCCTGCATGGAGCCTGACGTGGGACTCGATCACGGGTCTCCAGGATCACATTCTGGGCTGAAGGCGGCGCTAAACAGCTGAGCCACCCAGGCTGCCCTTTAAAATATTTTTCACTTATAAATTTTACTTTTTAGTTTTAGCATTTTATTTTCAATAACTATTCACAGGATTTAGAGAAAAGTGTGTAGAAAAATAATCTATATTCTGATCAGATAATTCTTTGCTGACCTTTCACACACAGAAAAAAAAAGAAATAATCTATGCAGATGGATAGAAAATATGAACAGAATAGGTTGATGTAGAATGAAAGAAAAAGGAAATGATTTTTATGTGACTGGTTAAGTATATGTGCATACTTATTAAATTTGATAAAATTTAATCACTTTCTATAAGCAGCATCACATATTAGTATAGTATATGATGTACCCAAACAAGAGAAAGTTCTCCATGGGATGCTGCTTACCTGATCTGGTTGTAACACTTCTAAGTGTTTTTTGTTATTTTGGCTTTGGTTTTTGTTGAATTATTTTTAAGCTCCTTAGGAGTTTTGTCAGAAACACTGTTGCCAGGGTGGGCAAGAGCATTAAAGTGTAGAGGAATGTCCCTGTCATTGAGGAGCTCTGATATTCACTGGGGCTACAGATTATGTCTGAAAAGTTAAATATTAAAATAGAATTCAATGCAAAAGCATAGTATGTACATAACTAACTTACAAATACATCAATATGTTTTAATATTTCATTGAAATGTGTAATATGCAAAGGTGAAAACGAAACCTTTTGTATGTATGGATTATGAATCATTTGAATGCATGTAATATCACTTATTGGGCACTCTTATATCAGGAACTTTATATGCATGAACATAATGATCCCAACAATGGTATAGTGTATCATTATTTTTCCTATTTTATAAATCAGGAAACTAAGGGAGAAGTTAGGTAATATGATGGAGATCACAGGCTAGAAATTCATTGTGAAAATATAACCAGGAACTTTTGATGCCAAATACAGGTTTGTTTTTCTGTGTTTTATTGCCATTGTCTGGATAAAAATTCTCTAGTTTTCTTACCCTGGTTATAAACTATTTATAAACTTATAAAGATGCTAGCAATATTTTATCAGGTACAAACACCTTTGAGGCTGATTTGCTACTCAAAGATGAACAATTTGATTTTAGAAATACCTTCTTCCAGGGAAAGAATAGCATTCCAAATGATTTTAAGCAAGTACCTATGCTATAAAAGTAGAACAGTGGAATAACAGATCAGTAGTTAAATTGTGAAAATTCAGAAGTTTATTCATAAGCAGAAGACACCATTTTTGCATTAATTATATAGTTATTAAAATGTTTTCAATTGTTCCTTTTTCTAGAATCAGAGTTACTGCCAAGTAATCATTTGTTCATCCAGTAGTCATTTGTTAATAATGGAAAGGAACCATATGTGGCAAAGTTTAACTCTAGTTGAAATTATTGTGTGCTTTTGTATAAGGTTATGAATTGCTATTTTGAATCAATCTCAGGATTTATTTGTGGAGAAAATATGGCACAAACTGCTACTAATTAACTCCTCATCCATTGTGAGAACATTATGTACTAAAATCAATGAATTGGACCCCAAAAGAGTCCATGTTGAAAGCTTTATAACACATGAATAAAAATAAAAATATATGTGTTTGCATTCTAAAACAATTTCATGGAGATGGAATTTAATGATAGTGATTTTTAAGTAGAAATATTTTAAGTTAATGGACTCAATTAGAATCTAGGTTATATTGATTTAAGGCTTAACTTTCTTTTTCTTTTCTTTTAAAGATGTTATTTATTCATGAGAGTCAGAGAGAGGCAGAGACATAGGTAGAGGGAGAAGCAGGCTCCTCACAGGGATCCTGATATGGGACTCGATCCCTAAACTGGGATCACACCCTGAGCCAAAGGCAGAAGCTTAACCGCTAAGCCACCCAGGTATCCCAAGGCTTAATTTTCTGAATGTCTTTTCTGAAGACATTTTCTAATATATCAAAGCTGGTGTAATTGTCATATATACAAATTACACATGTATGTGCATGTGCACATGTGTGGGTATGTGCATATATGTAACCTTAATCAGAATGAATTACCAATTCATACAGTTCTATTTTAGTCTGCCCTGAGATGCCTTTTTTTTTTTTTTAAATCAGTGTTTCATTTGGGAAAAGGGGCATTTCTTTGGATACACATATGCTGGCTAACAGTTATTTTATAATAATGGTTTTTGTCAGCAATGTGTAAAGAGGTAAAGGAGTTGCATTGGATGGGTAATTTAAGAGTAAATTAATATTAATATTAAATTTGCGATCCAGCCAGACTTTATTGACTTAATTGCTGACCATATCTCAGACATTTTACATTTACAGTATTTCATTCATTCTAAGTTGCATATTTTTAGTTTTCATTGATACATCCTGATTTCAGAGGTCAAAATACAATTGAGGATGTTTTACAATTGTTGACCAGAAAGCAGTTGCTATGTAGTTTCTATTATTATGCATGCAGGGATTTGGTTATAGACATTTATTTCCACATCAACTGAATATGTGCATTGTATTACTGTAAATGTTGAATTTGACATTTAAATGTCAAATAACTTAGATAATTTGAGAAAGGAGTACAGTTGCTGCCTGAAAACCTGCCAGTGATAAATTATGGTAAAATAAATAATCCTTAAAATGTATAGACTTAAATGGTATTTAGAAACTAAGATCTGTGCTCGCTTCGGCAGCGCATATACTAAAATGGAACGATACAGAGAAGATTAGCATGGCCCTTGCGCAAGGATGACACGCAAATTCGTGAAGCGTTCCATATTTTTGAAAACCATATCTGGGGGCATCACAATGCCAGATTTCAGGTTGTACTACAAAGCTGTGGTCATCAAGACAGTGTGGTACTGGCACAAAAACAGACGCATAGATCAGTGGAACAGAATAGAGAATCCAGAAGTGGACCCTGAACTTTATGGTCAACTAATATTCGATAAAGGAGGAAAGACTATCCATTGGAAGAAAGACAGTCTCTTCAATAAATGGTGCTGGGAAAATTGGACATCCACATGCAGAAGAATGAAACTAGACCACTCTCTTGCACCATACACAAAGATAAACTCAAAATGGATGAAAGATCTAAATGTGAGACAAGATTCCATCAAAATCCTAGAGAAGAACACAGGCACACCCTTTTTGAACTCGGCCACAGTAACTTCTTGCAAGATACATCCACGAAGGCAAAAGAAACAAAAGCAAAAATGAACTATTGGGACTTCATCAAGATAAGAAGCTTTTGCACAGCAAAGGATACAGTCAACAAAACTCAAAGACAACCTACAGAATGGGAGAAGATATTTGCAAATGACCTATCAGATAAAGGGCTAGTTTCCAAGATCTATAAAGAACTTATTAAACTCAACAGCAAAGAAACAAACAATCCAATCATGAAATGGGCAAAAGACATGAAGAGAAATCACACAGAGGAAGACATAGACATGGCCAACATGCACATGAGAAAATGCTCTGCATCACTGCCATCAGGGAAATACAAATCAAAACCACAATGAGATACCACCTCACACCAGTGAGAATGGGGCAAATTAACAAGGCAGGAAACAACAAATGTTGGAGAGGATACGGAGAAAAGGGAACCCTCTTACACTGTTGGTGGGAATGTGAACTGGTGCAGCCACTCTGGAAAACTGTGTGGAGGTTCCTCAAAGAGTTAAAAATAGACCTGCCCTACGACCCAGCAATTGCACTGTTGGGGATTTACCCCAAAGATACAAATGCAATGAAACGCCGGGACACCTGCACCCCGATGTTTATAGCAGCAATGGCCACGATAGCCAAACTGTGGAAGGAGCCTCGGTATCCAACGAAAGATGAATGGATAAAGAAGATGTGGTTTATGTATACAATGGAATATTACTCAGCTATTAGAAATGACAAATACCCACCATTTGCTTTAACGTGGATGGAACTGGAGGGTATTATGCTGAGTGAAGTAAGTCAGTCGGAGAAGGACAAACATTATATGTTCTCATTCATTTGGGGAATATAAATAATAGTGAAAGGGAATATAAGGGAAGGGAGAAGAAATGTGTGGGAACTATCAGAAAGGGAGACAGAACGTAAAGACTGCTAACTCTGGGAAACGAACTAGGGGTGGTAGAAGGGGAGGAGGGCGGGGGGGTGGGAGTGAATGGGTGACGGGCACTGGGGGTTATTCTGTATGTTAGTAAATTGAACACCAATAAAAAATAAATTAAAAAAAAAAAGAAAAAGAAACTAAGATCTGATCCTAAGTGTTGCTTATTGCTAATGGTGTCACTATTTTTATACGATACACTTATTTACTTGTATATTTACTTTTATATTACTAGGGTAATATAAAATAGTTCCAGAATTGCTAACCCACTCTCCTGTGAGAAACTATTTTACCAACTAGATTACAGTGTTGCTTAATATTACATTTTATTTAGCCTCCTAGTTAAAACCCTAAAGTTTAAATGAGCTCTCCAGTACATTTTCAGACAGACTTAAAAAATCAGAAGAATGTGATCTCCCCATTCTGGTTTAAACATGAAAGAGGGCGACAAAAGGAATGTAGACAGCCTCTAGAAGCTGAAATCAACCCTGGCTGATAGCCAGCAAGGAAATGGGAACTAAATTTTTAAAAATAATAATAACCTAAATACGGGAAAAAGTAGACTCTTCCCCAAAACTTTGAGTAAGGGAGGCAGCTTTGCCAAATCTCTACATCAGCGTGTGATATCACAGAGAAAACCAGCCAAGCCAACCAGAATTTCTGACCTATAGAACAATGAGATGATTAATTTTGTGGTAATGTGACCAAAACAGAAAATGAATATAGTGTCCTTCCCAAAAATTAATAACTTCTATCATGAGAAAAGATCAAACGCATCCAAAATACTCAACCTGTATTCTTCAAAGATGTCAAAGTCCTGAAACACAAGGAATAGGAACAAATAGAAGGGATTACAATGACAATGGCAACTCCATGCTGTATGAGTCTTCAACTCATTTGAACTGAAACAAAGAGTAACAGTCATGAGAGAACTGTTGATGTGAAATGAAGTCTGCAGTTTGGTTTATAGTATTCTACCAATATTAATCTCTAAAATTTCAGAATTATACTATCATCACATTCACGATAACATTGGGAAGCACCCTGCTGAAAATGGAAATGCTCGGTACGACTTTGTAACTCTTTTCTAAATCTAGAGTTGCTTAAAAATAAAGAGATTGGGGGTGGTCACTTTCTTGGAAGGGAATCTTAATAGAGGAGCAATCTGAAATGTTGCTTTTCCAGGATGCCTTATCTCAGAAAATGTTGACAATGCCAACTAAAAAAAAAAAAAAAAAAAAATCAAGAGAGATAAACGTTGGTTATTCTAAAAGCATTTTCATATTTTATTTGTTTAGCTCTTTTTTTACATACATAAGTAAATACATTATTTTGACTAAATTATTCAAGAGTTCAAGTATAAAAATTTAAGGGATTAGAAAGAATTGTGTCATAACTTAATTAGCCATATTTACTGTGGTATAGCGAGATGGGGACATTTACAATAGATGGTATCTTAGGTGTGGAAAAAACACATTTTTATATCGCTTAATCCTTATAGCATAAAGGCAATGAAATACACTCATTATTATTCTTTACATAGGGGTAAACTAAAGTTCAGTAATATTAAGTAATTTGCCCAAACTCATAGTATTAATAAAGGACATAGCTGAAATTTAAAGCATTCTTGTCATACTAAAGAGACTATAGTCTCTTTTACATAAAATATGCTACCTCTCATAACAAATCAGAGTGTACACCAGGGCACAGACTGAACCCTGGATTCACAAAACTAAAGTCCTAACCTCTTGGACCTGCACATCTAACATGCAGCATATGGCATAGGAACTAAATGCTGCAAATTAAGTAATTAAACTTATTTAGAAGGGTGAAATATTGAAAATGAGAAAATAATCGCATGACAATTTATTCTTTTGGATGTTAATTATGTTCTGAGACCCAAAGTAGCCATAAATTTGACTGATTTTATTTTATTTTTCTTTAGATCAAATAAAATAGTGAAGCATGCATACTTTGAATTGTTTTAAGTTATACTTAAATTATAAAATTTGTCTTATTAGAGATAGTGAAGTTAAGGGTGATGGTGCTGAATATTCTCATTTAGAAGCTCTTATAGCTTTTGTGTGAAATTGAAACACATAACAAGTTAACAAAGTTTGTAAAGCACATGCTATCATCCTAGGCTTTTCAAAGGCACTTGAGAAAGGAACACGGAAGAGTAAACAAGAAGAGTTTAGTTTGTAGACCATATTTCATCTTTTATGTCATGCCAGTCAAAATATTTCCTGTTTATTTTGCAACTTTCTCAAATGAAACATTTTAGAATTGATATTTACTCTCAACTTGGTGTCTTGAAAGTGGTATTTGAATAGCCACAAAGTTGACATAGTAGGAATTTGAAAAAAAAAAAAAAAAGATGTGGAAATGCGTAATTTAGGTAGCTATCTACATAAACAAAATTTTTGATACTTTCAAAGTTGGGTTAGTCGAATGAGTCAAACTAATTGGCATTCTTTATGTTTCCAGAAACAAGATACTTTAAAAAGAAGTCTTATTTTTGGCATTATCAAGGTAATATCTGTTCATGATATATTCAAGCTATTAACAAAAACCTACATAAACTGAAATCCACTCCAGATTCTAATGTGCAGAAATAATTTCCATCAGTATGAGATAACTATTACTTAGAGACAAGAGATCCATCCTTCTATCTAAAAACGGATTTTCATGTGTGCTATTTAAATAAAAGGTTGCATGCTATTCTTCAAATAGAACAAATACGGGATTGACATTTCAGTAATTTTTCATCTCCTTATTCATCTTTACAAAAATTGAGCATTAAAAATCTCTCTAAAGTGAGATTATGCAATAAATTAAGACATTGTAACTTAATATATTTTTCAAACTTAAAAAAAAATTTAGGCATCACTGATGAACTCACTGCTTGAGAATAAGAGCAATTTGCACTCTGACATTCTCTTCCATTGCTACACTTTCAGATTAAGTGTTTTATGTGGTCAAGCTTCTAATAGTTATAGTATGTTACATAACCATAATTCACACAGTTATTTAGTAGAAGCATTATATTTAAAGGGATTTGGTGTTCACTACTGTACATTTACAATGGCTTCTTCATTCTGTATGTTTATTTTGATGTCTCTTAATAGTTTTTTTTTGTTAAATGCAGCTTATGTTTCCCCCACAAGAATTTTAAGTACTATAGATGCAGAGATATTATAGATAATAGGTATTGTCTGCTTGAATATATGGAATTTTCTTTTTTCTATACTATAAATATATGAGAGGAAGTCTTGATTTTGAGCACTTTGTACTGAATTTACCTGGAACTCTGTGTGGTCTGTCAATTTACAGATTGATTCCTTACATTTTAAGGATAGCTTTCTTTATCCACTATTTCCTATGATCAACTTAAGCCTTACTTATTGTTAATAATTTGCTGTTCAATTGTCCATGATGTCTATTTCATTCCTTGCTGTAGTCTATTTTATTTAGTTATTTATTTATTATTTATTTATTTTTAAGAGATTGTATTTGTTTTTTAATGAGAGACACAAAAAGAGAGAGGCAGAGGGAGAAGGAGGCTCCATGCAGGGAGCCCGATGTGGGACTCGATCCCAGGACTCCAAGATAGCGCCCTGCGCCGAAGACAAAAATTCAACCCCTGAGCCACGCAGGCATCCCAGTCTATGTTACTCAATACTGTGACTTTGTTCCTTAATGTATTTTAGTTCCCTATTTCTCTTTAATTCAGTTTCTTTATCATCACCTATATGAATTCTTATTTATCAAATTTGCTTTCATAAAAAAATGTTCTAATGTAAAACACTGTGGCAAATATCTTTCTATTCTTTGGATTTTTATTTTCCTAGCCTACATTCTTCACTTGGCCTTTGCATTCTATAGTTCCTTTTTTCCTGCTCAAGTGTTTTCTCCATTTCTTTAGGGGTGGGGGGAATCTCTCTAAATTTATCTGTACAGGATTAACCACTGAGGGACTGATTTTCTGTCCTATTTCTAAATACTGAGGGAAATCAGGGCACTTGACTGGCTCAATGGTTGAGCTTCTGCCTTTGGCTCAGGTGGTGATACTGGGGTCCTGGGATTGAGTCCCCGCATTGGGCTCCCCACAGGGAGCCTGCTGCTCCCTCTACCTATGTCTCTGCCTCTTTCTCTGTGTCTTCTCGTGAATAAATAAATAAAATCTTTAAAAATAAACAAATACATACATATATACATACATAATGAGGGAAATCTTGAATTTTGTTTAGACTTTTCTGTTTCAACTGTTTATCCAATACTTTAGGATATTTGTTTCTTAATATTCCAAACTGGCATATTAGGGGAAAATATCTGGATGAGACCATAATCTGAAAATACCATCTAGAAATTCAACACAGCCTTATCATGATCATTTCTGTATTTAATTTGAGCTTTATCTTATTACATGAATAGTTGTTTGTTAATGCTTTATTATTCTTAAAGTATAAATAGAAACAAAAGGTAAAATTTTAGTCGAAGGATACATTTATCTAATTTTTAATGGAAAAATATGGCTAATTATGCTATTCTTTGTATTTTTTTTCTTATTGTCAGAAGGTTTAAATACAATGTATAACACTAGCATTAATAGCAAGATTAGAGGGAAGTATATATTCTATATGTCAATGTATTTTTTCTTGTTAATAATGGGACTATAAACTGCTCTTCAATTTTATAGCAAGAAAATATTTTATTTTTTTTAATTTTTATTTATTTATGATAGTCACAGAGAGAGAGAGAGAGAGAGGCAGAGACACAGGCAGAGGGAGAAGCAGGCTCCATGCACCGGGAGCCCGACGTGGGATTCGATCCCAAGTCTCCAGGATCGCGCCCTGGGCCAAAGGCAGGCGCTAAACCACTGCGCCACCCAGGGATCCCAAGAAAATATTTTAAAAAGTAAACTCTGCCGCAGGCATCTGCAGTTTCCCTTCACTATTGTATGATACCTCTATAATATCTATCTGCTAGGGACAAGAGTTCCTGCTGCTATATCAAAAATGGAAGCTTTCGTTTTCATTGTAATAAATATTGTACTTCAATTCCAAGTTTAATTATGGAAAAATAGTACAGCATTTGGAAGTATGGTTTTAACTGTTCGATATAAAATATCTATGTAACATAAAAACAACTAAAATGCTCTTTCAATGAAAACATCTGCTTTAAAGTTTTTTTGACAATAATTTTAGAAGTAGTTTAGTTTTTATATTTATTTATTTATTTATTTAAGATTTATTTATTTATTTATTTATTTATTTAAGATTTATTTATTTATTTATTCATGACAGAGGCACAGAGAGGCAGAGACACAGGCAGATGGAGAAGCAGGCTCCATGCAAGGAGCCTAACGAGGGACTCCATCCCTGGTCTCCAGGGTCACGCCCTGGGTTGAAGGCAGCACTAAACTGCTGAGCCACCCGGGCTGCCCTAGTTTTTATTTTTAAAGAGTTAGTTTTCAAATAGCTTCTGAAATACCAGTGTGTACAGAGAAAGTATCCTATTAAGGCTTCTTGCTGGGGCTCTAAATTTTGTATGCTTGAAGTTGTTTTGGAGAAATCTGATTAGACCATGTTCCTCCTGTATTCCTATTAAATGATGGCAGTATTATGCTTCCTGAAAGCCTTGGGTTTTCTGCCCTTGGCTTTATATCCGTGTTTATTTGACCACAAATACTGCTTTATTGTCATTTGCAAAACAGTTGAGCTCTAAGGCCCTGATTGCTCCTCCGTGGTAGTTGACCATTAGACTTTATGCTCGAAAAGTAGTTAGTAGGTTGAAAAAAAAAAAAAAAAAGAAAAGGTTCACATGCTTTTCTCTGAATGTCACAACTGATTGCTAATATTATACCTTCTCCTTTCATTTCAGTTTTACAAATGGCAAACTAGAAATTCTAGCAGAAGGGGAAAATTATGCAGAAAGTTAATGCTGAAAGTTAAGGAGGTTGAACATTTTTTTCCCAACAGAAATAGTTCCCCACATTCCTTCTATAGCTGAAGTCTCTATTACAACACAGTCTACAAGAAAAAGCTGACAATGTGAACAGAAAAACCACTGAGCTGGGCAGCTCAGAAGAACCATCAACCCAAACTTCCCCCTTGACAGCAGTAAGTCCACCCTAGGTTACAATTCAGCTGAATTGCTTGTGTGTGTTGTCTGGAACGATTTTTCTTTTTATGAGAAAGGGGAAATTATCCAAAATCCATTGTCTCCAATTTATGTGATTAATGGACATTAACCAATATGTGCAAACATAATAGGAGAAAGACAGGTTAGAAGAGCCTGCCAAAGAGGGACTCTTGAGTATACTCCCTCAGGCTTAACTCAGCAGTTAATCAAACAGTTCTTCACCTGCCATTAAGGCTTTCCTCAAAGGAAGCAAAGTGGAGGATCAGGAAACATCACTTTGGAAGCCCCTTTTACCTTCCCCAGAACAAGTATCAAACATTTGTTCTCCATCAAGGTACAACTTCAGGTTTATTCTCCTATGTGTGCTCGTCAATATCCTTCTCTAATGAAAGCGTTGGAAAAAGATTCACATCCCCCTATCCCTCCACTCCCCACCAAAGATTTTGTTCCTATGTCGGTGGTAGTGGTAGTGGTAGTGGTAGTGGTGGTGGTGGTGGTGGTGGTGGTGGTGCTGTTTTCATTTCTAAATGAGAAGTTACTATATCTGTTTGATCATGACTATGTATTAAAATAGAAACAGCATGAGTCAACCAGGGATGATCTACAGTCAGCAAGAGTACAATTTTTTTTTGCTTAGCCCATCACGAGGTTTCCCTGTTTCTTATTTTCAAGAGGATGGTAGGAGACTGTGATAAGCAGACCTGAGTCACTGTAGGGATTCAAATGGAAATGACAGTGCTTATAAGTTTAATTTACCACATCTAACATTATTTATAATGTATCCTAAGGACCTTTGTAATTGCAAACCTTATTTCATTCATGGAATCCGCACATTGGCACTGATGTTAATGATTAATACTGCTGAATTTTTCTCATAATATTATTCCTTGCAAAATGTTTCAGCATAGTTAGATCTTCAGATGTTCCACTTTCCCAATTTGTACAATGAAGCAATCCTCTAGAGTTGACTGTCCCCTGCCCCCCTCCTGTCTTTAGATAGCTTGGTTTAAGAAGCCTATCGGCTTTCTCACCACACAGAATTAGTCATTTATACTGACTCTTCAATATGACACCTGGGATCTATTCAGCTCTGGTAGTGTTATTGAAACTTCAACTATAAAACTTAAATTCCCCAAATCTAATGATTTCCTTTTCCTTTATACCATGGACACTATGGGATTATCTTTTAAGACAGGTGATCCCATCCTGATGATGAGTTGCGTTGGGAAATGGATCTAAATGCAATATCCTGAATTTGATTGTCCTAAATCGTATTTTTTCCTAAAAATAATATTAAAAAATGTTTAGTATCTTTGTTATCAAGACATACAATTTTCTACTAAAAATAGGGATTAACCAGCCATGCTATTACTATTATAAGTGTATTATGACTCGCCTTGCAAATTATAGACCTTTTCATTGTAGGTCCTCAATAATAGTAAAATTATATTTTACCACTTTTATTCCTTTTGTTAAGATGCATACACCTCTGTTTAATGTCTACTCAACTTAATTTTCTTTAGTCTTTGTCATTTTAGTTGTATCTATGTCTGTTAACTTATACTATCTCAGGGAATCTCAATCCTAGTGCCATAATGAATCCTTCTCTCCATAGACATACATTCTTGGATGATAACCTTATTTTTAAAGAGATTACTTTGACCAAATTATTTTAGAAGATTGGCTCCAGATAACTAAATGATAGCTGATAAGAGAAATCTTAGCATTACCTTGAAGTAGATATCTGATATCTGTTTGGCAGATTTATTTGTGTGTGTGTGTGTGTGTGTGTGTGTGTGTGTGTGTGTGTGAATTCTGTGTTTCACTGAAATATTAACTATATCAGGGCATACAAAATAATGAGATTGAATGAGGAATTCTTTTAACTTAATAGGCAATTTTCTTTGATAGTTTCTTGCCTCTTACTCATATAGATATAACACAGGGAGACTTAAATGGCTCTGTTCCATATTTAGCATAAGATTTAAGATTAAATACAAATTTTATATCATGAAAGTAATTAAAAATTCACTACTTTTCCATTATGTGTATAAAACATCACTGACATTCTTATATTAATTAGTTTTCTAGATATTTATGATAGAGATGACATAAGATTGTATCTATGTGATGAGAAATTATCAGCTGAATACACTGAGAGATGGATTTCACAAGCCTCTCCTAATTTTTTCATCCCTATGTATATTTGTGTGTTTCATGTATTGAAATCTTAAAATATTAAGCTATTTCAATTTGGCAGCCTAACATAACAAGAAATCCGTTAACAAAAGAAAAAGTGTTATTTATAAAGAAAAAGTGATATTTATATATCGCTATATATATAATTCTATAGTTAACACATTTTTATATTAAGCAGAGAAGCTTAAGTAAATTAAGAACAGTACTATATATTATTGAAACAAAATGTGATTAAATATACCAAGGTCTAATGACTAAGTAGAAGAGAAGAAACTATAATTCAATATGAAACAATCAAATAACAATTTTATAAGATATTTCAGCTGCAGTGTTCCTTATCAACTAATTTTCCATTTAAATAAATGGACATATAAAGAGATGTGAGGCAATAAAGTGAGTTTTTTGGCTAAAACAAATTTCTTCACAATTAACATTATGATTTTAAAAACCACATTTTACCCTAAATGTTTTCACATGATTAGAAAAAAAGATTTAAAAATATATCACTGGAAGAATTAGGAATGTTGGCATAGAAATCAGTGAATGCAAGAGGCTTCTAAATTTCTTACACAAGCTAATGTGTATTTTCTATGTATTTAGCCTAGTATAAAGTTGTTTCCAGAGTCTTTTTCCTTCATAGCTGAATAAATAATATATAACATGATTTCCTCTTGAAAAACATATTAACAAAAATATAAAAAAACAAAAAAATAAAATGTAAATTTATTAACCTTTATTACTAAAGGTTAATAAAGATTGAAAGTCAAATTTTTAACATACTCACATACTGAATTGCCATTTACAATCTAGGACCATCTATTTCGATTCTGTATGTATAAAAAACAGGAAACAGATTTCTATTTGTGCACAGCACAGCAAAAAATACAATTTGAAGAATGATATATCAAACATTGTCCCAATTTTGTATGTATTAGAATACTGAACACATGATCAGCTTCTTTAGCAAATTTGTATTATAATTAATTTTTATTTTCAATGAATTACCCATTTACAAGCAGTAACAAAGTTGAAAGATGTCATATGTTCTTCACCCAGTGCCCTAAATGGTTATACATTATGTAACTATAGTATAGTATCAAAACCAGGAAATTGACATTGGTACTATATATATACATAAAATTCTATGTCAATTTTATTATATGTATAAAATCATGTAACCACCACTGCCATCAAGGTACATAACTATTCTATCTCCACAAAAATCTACTAGTGTCTATGTTTCAGTAAAGAGTAGAAAACTTACTTTAAGTCCCTTTATCCTCTCCTGTTTGTAATATAATTGTCTTAAAAATTTCTTCATACAACGGGCTCCCTGGAGGGAGCCTGTTCTCCCTCTGCTTATGTCTTTGTCCCTCTCTGTCTCTCATGAATAAATAAATAAAATATTTAAAAGGGGGAGTATTTTTAGGGATATATCCACTTATTCCCAAATAAAGCTAAAGCAAGAGATATCAGCTATTTATTATATTGGTGTTTCCCAATATGCCGATTTCTGATTAAGGGAAAAGATTTAGGATCTTCTTCAGTAGTAGAACTAGAGGTGAGAACAGCTTAATCTGTGTGTTATTTTGTGAAAAGTCCACAGATTAAATAACAAATGCTTTTTTTTCTTACAAGAAAAGTAATTTTGAATAGTTCTCATATTCATATATTCAAAATAAAAATGCATTGTGAGGTAAACATTAAATTACTATTTACCTATTACCTGTATTACTAATATAATTTTGCATTTTATGGAAGTGCAGATTTAGATTATTTTCCACTGTTTGCACACTATTCATCTTCTTGGAGACACACCATATATCTTAAGTTCCTTATAGATATTTTTTAATGATATCATCTATATTTCTAAGGCCAACAGTTCTATGAGAAATAATGTTGCATATATGTCACCTTACATAAAAGACACAGCTGTGGAATATATTTCTGGTAATTGAACAGCCAGGTAAAATCAAGGAGCATGTACCATTTTATATTTTCATCATTAATCCATGAGGCCAAACTTTCCACACTGCCCTGACAACTACATTTGTTATAGACCTTCTCAACTAAGAAATTTAATTTTTAATAGTTTTTCAATGTATTTTTTAAGACTCTGTAGTTTTGATTTGAATTTCATTTTGTATAAGTGAGATCATGTATTCTTATATGCTACAAATACTTTTCACCAGTTTGTTATTAGTGTTTCGACATTGTTTATAGTATTTTTATTCTCCTTTGGGAGTTCTCAATTTTCTTATAGTGCAATTTCTCAATTTTGGATTTTCAAATTTTGGTAATTGTTAAAATAGTTTCCAACACTTTATCTGTTGTGATTCTCCATAGCAACTATCACTTTATAATACATGATTAATTTATTACAATTACTTATTACATGCTTCTCCCATAGTCATGAGCACAGAGATTTTATTGAACTGCTGTATTTTCTGCACTTAAAATACTACCTGGCATAGAGTGATCTATAAATATTTGTTGAATGAATGAGTGTAGATTTTCTAGATTAGAACTTTGTACAGAATAATGTAAATAGTGGTGTACAGATTGTATTAGAGTTGGAAGTCCAGTTGAGTAGTATTGTTCTTTGTCCATTGATAAATAACTAAGAAAAAATTCTAATTAAAGATCAATGATTAGGAGCTAAATAGTGATAGTATGTCATAACCATAAACTGTCTGTCATAGAAAATAAGAGTCTTTGTTTATTCTTTGAAAGATAATCAAATGGCTAATTTAAGTTTATATATATATTACACACACATACACACACACATATATATAAAACATATAGATATATGTATTTTTCTATGCTTTCTAGAGTAGCTACTTAAATTACCAATGGAAACCATATAAAGGTTAATTTTTTCAGTGTCTCTACCTATACACTTTAACCCTGTTTTAAATGTTGAAAACTGACACTTCAAGAGCACTTCCGAGACTACTGAATTAAGAAGGAAACTCACCTCATGAAAAATTTGCAAAAGAAAAAGATAAAACAAAAAGGAACTGCCAAAGAATAAGTTGGTAAATTGACACTTGATGTTCCCTGAAAGGACAGAATTTAAAAGTATTTAGAAAGAGAGAAACTGGGGTGTAGATGTGGGAAAGGCTAGAAAGTGAAGCTAAAAGACCTAAGGGTTGAGTTTGGTATTGGTATTGGTAGTTTTGGGGGTTTTCTTTGCAATATGCATTAGAAAAACACAAAGATAGTGCCAAAAATGTGAAGGCAAGCTTCTTGCCACTATATATATGTTATTAAGAGATGGTCGACAGGCAGGCAAATTTTGTTACCTTTACACAATCCGTGTTACTGAAAATGGAAATTTAAAGAATGTGCTTGAATCTGTTGAGTGAAGAGTACATGTGGCCATACTGAAGAAGGCAATTGCCAAAGAGATGACTGTAGTAAAATTAAGAAGTAAGGTGCTGGGATTGAATTGTGTCTCCAGAATTCAAGTGTTGAAGTTCTGCCCCAACACCCTTCCCACCTCAGGGCAGGACCTTATTTAGACATGGGGTCATGGAGTAATATGGGCCCCTCATCCAATATGTCTGGTATGCTTATCAAAAAAATTGCACACACAAACAGACTTGCATGGGAGGTAGAGGATACAAGTAGGGAAAAGATGGCCATCTATAAGGCAAGGAGAGAGGCCTTGAAGAGGCGAGGCCCCTCTGTCACAGCCTTCAGAAGGAAACAAACCCTGCTGACACTGATTTTGGACTTCCAGCCTCCAAAGCTGAGAAAGCAAATTTCTTTTTGCCGAGGTCCCTCAACTGGTAGTACTTTATTATGGCCTTTTAATTACACAACAAAATTGTTACTGTAAAGTTTTAAAGAAATGAGTTTTCACTGAAGAATAAATATTACTTTATCTGGCATAGGTTTCCAAAAACTATTCTGATTCTTAACAGAGGTCTATTTTTTTCTCAGCTATTTTTTTTTCTTTTTATGACTACTGGCAGATTTCTATTTATTTTCTGAGGAAAAGCCCTAATTTTAAAGCCACTTGCAAAGAGATATTTCTTTTAAGCAGTTTCTAGCCTTGTCTACTAAGAGTCAAATCATTGCTAATGAATATGGCAATTAATGCACAGCACAGCTACAGGTTTATGGAATATAAGAAGCAGAATTTCTCTGGTTTTGATAGCTACAGTTCTTTAACGTTAATGTTTTTTGAACTCTAAATAAAACAATTTCTCGCCAGTTTCTACAAGCTACAGAAGATCTGGGGAACAGGGTTCATTTTATTATTCCAAGGACATTTCAAACAGAATACAACTAACCCAACTGATCATGGTCAGAGAAGCAGGTTAATCAGTTTGATCTATTTCCTTTAATTTTTTTTCTATTGAAGTGTTACATGTTTATTTCTGAATTTGCAACAAAAAAAGTAGCAGAATACACTGATAATATAAGCAAAAGCCTAAAGCACAGTGGGAATGCATTCAGTAGTTAAGGAATAGCACTCTTTTTTTTCTATTTATCATACAATGCCATTCTGAGCACTGTTACACTTGGGTTTATGACGAATTGGCTTGGAATTATAAAAACTGAATTTTCAAATAAATGACTGAGGTACTATTCCATATTAAATATTTCTAAGTGCTTCTACATTTACATATTAAAAGATAGATGTCCCACTCTCCATTGTCCTTGGATCTGCTCTATGAAAAATAAAGTATGTGACGTATAAAACAGGTTTTAACCAACACGGTTCTTGGTAATCATTTTAGGATAAAGCTTTATGATGACAAATCTTACAAAAAGTTGTTATTTTCAAATCAAATCAATTTTAGTTGTAACTTTATACTTGGCCACAGGTATTGCTATCTACCTGTACAATTATATAGAAATAGATTTTTTAACAGATATAACTTAAAATATTTAATAGTTTTATCTTAATTACTGAGCAAGAAAATTATACTAGAAATTGGATTCTAACAGAATTAAGATTGTCTAGATAAGAAAGTCACTACTACTATAATAGCTAATTTGTAAGTGTTTTGCATGTACCAAATAATTTAATCATGACTACAACTCTCTGACAAGAAATACTATTAGTGAGGTGCCTGGGTAGCTCAGTTGGTTAAGCAGCAACTCTTGGTTTTGGCTCAGGTCATGATCTCAGAGGCTTGGGTTGGAGTCCATACTATTAGGGAGTCTGCTTGAGGATTCTCTCTCTCCCTCTGTCCCACCCTCCTGCTCCTGTGCTCTTGCTCATTCTCTCTCTCCTCTCAAAAAAATATGTATTTCTTAAGAAAAAGGATACTGTAAGTATTTACTTTTTCCAGATGTAGAAATTGAGGCATGGCCAGGTGAATTGAGTGCTAAGTAATTAAAATCAAATATGATCTGTATAGTGTAAGTAAATAAATAGTATTCTTCATTCATGCTAGGGACAGAAATCATTTTGGCCTAAGAAGGTAGAAAATGAATTCATAGAGTTGGCAATGTTTGAGCTAAGTTTTGACATGAAAGTAGGAATTTTACAAAGGGAGAAAAATTTGCCAGGGGAAAAAATATAAGATGACTGAGAAGAGCTCATCTGTTCTGTTCATGTCAAGACTTTTTCAGTGGAAAAGAGCAAAAACATACTAAAGCTGGCTCAAGAAATAAGGGAAAGCTTATTTTTAAAAGGCACAAAAATCTCAGTGAAATAGTATCTAGAAAGTGTGATGAATCAAGGCAGTCTGTCCATATCTCCCTGTCTGCCTCTGTTTGAGTGTCCTCATTGACTAAATTTCTGAGCCTGAATCTCTGTTTTTCTTTTCTAATTTCTGCTCTGTTATTTTCTCTGTACACTCATAGCTGATGGCTTCTGGCTTCAAAGTACATGACTTTCTAGCTGAGGTCTCCATGGATTACTATATTTATTCCTCAATGTACAAAATATAAGTTGTCAGAGAATTCTGATTGGCCTAGTCCATCTGTTAATGCCACAGCACATAAGTTCTTTAGTATATTACACTATAACCAGAAACTGAGTTGGGCATGACCCATTCTATTGTCAAGTCTATAAACAAGCATTCATTAACTAAGTGTACTGGGTACTAATATAGGATAGTAATTGGCTCAGTATGGCAGGTATATATGCATTTGGTACCTGGGAGTAAAGCAGGATAATGGACGGCTTTCTTTTTTATGGTACTGACCTTGATCAAGGTCAGTAGGGGGAGGAAGGAGTGAAGAAGCTCTAATTTTTGAAAACTTTGTTTCATAATCATACTAGAAATAACTCTTCTGGATAGGTGAAAAAAAAGTAAGTTAAGATAGATAACAGGGGGACAATTGTAGTGATCCAGGCTAGAGAAATAATTCAAAATGACAGGCACCAATCCCTAACATTGATGGCAAATTTAAATGTTCACAGAATGTCTTTCTGATTCTGAAATGTTACAGAGGAGGGAGTGTTTGTTACTTTACTATTTGGGAGAATGCTTTGAGGGGTGAAAACAAGAAAAAAAAAGTATAATGAAACAGAGATGCAAACCAGAACCCAGAAATTGGTGAATGGAAAAGCAAAAGGAAAAAGGGATTTATAGGAGTTTTGTATCAGCTCTATTATTTTTCAATAGGGAGGATATAGAAGAGACTCCTATCTTTAAAAAAAATAATAATGGCATGTTTTAGACTATAAAAAACAAAAGCATTTTCAGACAAGAGCAGATGTAAAGAATTTAGAAGGAAAATGGAAGTAATTTGGTAGTTCTCTGTGGGTGGGAAGATATCTATAGGAAGAAAGTTAACTTAGGAATAGGCTACTAGGGAACCCTGGGTGGCGCAGCAGTTTGGCACCTGCCTTTGGCCTAGGGCGCGATCCTGGAGACCCGGGATCGAATCCCATGTCAGGCTCCCGATGCATGGAGCCTGCTTCTCCCTCTGCCTGTGTCTCTGCGCCTCTCTCTCTCTCTCTCTCTCTCTCTCTCTGTGACTATCATAAATAAATAAAAAGTTAATTTTTAAAAAAAAAGGAATAGGCTACTATTGGAAAAACAGTTCTTACCTTGAAATTATTCTTGATGGAGGCATTAAAGAAAAAAAATCTAACATACTGTAACAGTAACAATAATAAAAGACAACCTCATATTAAACACTACCATATATCACACTAAGTAAGTACTCTATTCAAGTTATTATATCTAATCTTTATAGCAGCTCCAAGATGCATATAATATAATCATTTTATAGAGAAAAACATTAAATCATCAAATAAGTTAATACTCAAGTTATTAAACATTTCAGCAAGAAGAGTAGAAATCCTTAAACTGTGTTCTTCATGTTGCATTATGATATCTCCTGGAGTACTGTTGAGAGCAGACAAGCACCATGAGAAAATGGGATCATGTAATTCTTAAGTTTATAATACTTAAAAGAGAGGCTGTTAGATATAGGCAGACATAAGCTCCATAATTTAGGGGCTAAGAAACCACATTCAAGATGGCATAGTTTTAGATTTTTGAAAGCAGATTTTTTTTTTTTTGAGAATGAGGATTTCTAAAAATTAGAAAAACTTAAGTTTTATTACAAATTACAGAATAAAGAAGGAGAATGTAAAAGATCAATTAAAGAAATCGAATATGTGAGGATTTTAAAGGAGCACAGATTTTACAAGATTGCATCAATGTTGGAACAAATGTCTTAGATAGAATATAGATGTACAAGTGACATTTATAGTGTCAGGAATACTAAATGATAGATTGTGCCAAAAGCCTGTGAAAATTACTCTTAAAAAGAATGTATGTGTTTTAACTATGTGAAGTGTAAGAAGACAGGCAGAGACCTCTATCACTTGAAGATCTAATATGAACAAAATAAAAATGGAATAATATCTTTAAACAGGAATTTAATCTCAAATCTAAATGTGCTTAAGAAAAAAAAATGTCTTAAGAAGAATGATAACCAACACATAAAAGACCACATAGCTGTTTTAATGAGACCAGTTTTTTTCTAATTATTGAAAGAACTTTAAGATATACAACAACTCATTGGAGGACAGAATCATAACTTTTTTTTCTTCAGAAAAAAAGGAACGTTGTATAATCTATTAATGGTAAACCTAATAAAACTCTGAGATTATTCAGCAGATGTTTATAAACATTTATAAAAGAAAATGATGCTTACTAAAAGTCACCAGAGGCCTACCAACAAATTTCAACAAAAGTTAAATTTAGGGACTCCTGGGTGGCTCAGTGGTTGAGAGTCTGCCTTGGGCTCAGGTCCTGATCCCAGGTCTGGGGATCGAGTCCTACATCAGGCTCCCTGAGAAAAGCCTACTTTTCCCTCTACTTCTCTCACTTTTTTTTTTTTAAGATTTTATTTATTTATTCATGACTGACACACAGAAAGAGAGAGAGAGAGAGAGAGAAAGAGAGAGAGAGGGAGAGACACAAGCAGGCTCCATACAGGGAGCCTGACGTCGGACTTGATCCCGAGTCTCCAGGATCACACCCCAGACCGAAGGTGGCACTAAATTGCTGGGCCACCGGGGCTGGCCTCTGCTTCTCTCTCTTTGTCTCTTATGAATAAATAAATAACATCTTAAAAAAATAAAAATAAAGTTAAATTTATTAAAATTTTCAACATGCTTTATGGCTGTTTCTTTCTACTTCAATTTTTTCCCCATTTCTTTTATTGTTAAAGAACCTTTATTTTCTTTTGTGGAACCATCCCCAGTCTCCTTTAGGTTCTTGGTGTTGGTCAGGCATGGGTTAGGTTTTGTCAGATAATTCCATCTCTTAGACAAGCTGATTGAATCAGCTAGACAACGAACAGACGCCTGGGATGTTTCTGCAACCATCTGCAAAAAGAAAAGCCCCTTCCTCAGGCACTAAACTAGAGGAATGTGAGTTTGTGTTTTTCTGGTGGCCATTTTGTGTTGTGATTGAAACTTAACTGAGAATGTCACCAACAAAAGAGAATTTCTAGACTGAGTGAGACAGAATTCTAGCAACAAGATTGATTATTTGGAATATTCAGGTAAATGAAATATTGTTTTTGCTTATGCCACTTTGAATTAGTTGGAACTAAAAGAGTTCTAATTCTGAAATTGGTCCTGGGAAGTGGAGTATTACAATTAGAATACTTAACTTGTGGGTTAAGTTTATTTGTTAAATAACACAGAGTGAGAATTCTCCCAAACTTTACTTGAAAAATTAGTGATGATTGTTATAAAGTGGAAAAATTACTTATATTGCCATGTTCATGCAAATTCACTTGGTTCTCAGATTTTTAGTTTTCTGAGACTAGGCTTTTGGAAATTCTGTACAGAAATGGCAGTATTTTAGAATGTGTCAACTAGTTTTTTGGTGACTTTCAGTAAGTTCCTCCAAGAAAGAGATTAACTTCTTCTCAACAGCCTCTCTGAAAATAGAAGAACCTAAGGAAGAAAAGCTCTTTGTGCCTGCAACTATTGACACCTGATGGCTGAGAATCTGATATTCCTCAGTTTGACAGGACTGTAAATCTTAGTACCATGCTCCAAGCTAGAGTTCATGGTGGAAAACACAGCGAAGGAAGTAAGAAGCAAAAGAGAGATAGTGTTAAAACCCTGGAGGAGGGATCCCTGGGTGGCTCAGCGGTTTAGTTCCTGCCTTTGGCCCAGGGCATGATCCTGGAGTCCTGGGATTGAGTCCTGCATTGGGCACCCTGCACGGAGCCTGCTTCTCCCTCTGCCTGTGTCTCTGCCTCTCTGTGTCTCTCTTGAATAAACAAAATCTTAAAAAAACAAAACAAAACAAAAAACAAAAAACCCTGGAGGAAACACTGTCCTTCCTCATGTAGCTAAGTTTTCAATTTCTGTCTGACAAGTATAAAAATTGCTCCCATTGCAGCATACCATCTATTGGAAAACAGCCTTAAAGAAAGAACTATATTAGTTCTGTTGTTGCAGAAGAATGGCCAAGATGGAAGCCATCATACCTATTTCTAGGGAGGTGACAGAGCACCAAAGCCTCTTGTATAAAAGAAAGAATTCCCAATTAATGTCTTGATTCTAGAACTGTGACTGGACTAAACCTCTAGTTTTGGTTATTAGTCCATGAAGCTTTACATTTATGGTCTAACTATAGATTTCTGAACCGTAAAGAACTTTGCCTGGTAAAGACCAAGAGGCATGCTTATTACTTAGAAGTCTTGTGCTCTGCAGCAATTTAACTGTGAGTGAATCTTGCCTCTGTGTCCTTAATGACTTAAGATAAATTTTATTGGATGGATCAAAGGCTCAGATTCTCTATCTTGAGGGAAAGTAGTTAAAGAAGTTTCTTTCTCTTTGTAACCATTGCCTTCCAGGCCTACAAAGTCTCTTCTCTAAGCACAAGCCTGATGTCTGTTTAATGCCCTAAGTGACCTGAGAAACAACTGCAATTTAAGATTTAGTATTATTCATAGAGTTGAAAAAAACAAAAACAAAAACAAAACCTCAAGGTAGAAGACTAAATGTAAGTAAAATATACATATTTAGCTGTATGTTTAAGAGGGTGTAGGTACTGTGAAACAATATAATTGGTCCCTGACTGTGTCTTAAACATTTTGGTCTTGATACACTTAAATAATCACATTTAATTTCCTCCAAAGATGAGAGGCGGTGCTATTTGGAAATCCCAGATTCTACCACTAAAGATGACCCAAATCTAAGAGAAAGTTGGTACTTAGAATCTAAAGTATCTAAGATAGTAGAATGAGGATTCAAAAAGCATCCATATATTTTTTTTATCACCCATGCATAATTTTCAAAAATTTAAAACATTCTCTTAGAGACATAGAATAAAATGTCAGAATTAGTCAACTCATTATTGAAAGAACCAGTAAAACAGTAAATCAAGCCCAAATGTGAATTAGCAAAATAAGGATTAAAGAGTCTTCCCAAAAAGGCATTAGAAAACTGAGATTGCTAGGCTAGATAATGGTTAATATCCTACAAGGCAATAGAACAATAGCTTTTGTATATTATCCTTGATGCTGAACAGAAATGTGCAAATTAACATGTAAACTCACAGAACTTTGTTTTATAGAAAACAACAAAGATAAACACAAGTGTATTTCCCTTGATCAAGGCCAACAAATTATGCCTGCTGCCCAATCTCCTGTTTTCATAAAGTTTTAATGGAGCACAGCCACATCCATTAATTTATGCCCTGTTTTTTTCTGGGTTGAGTAGTTGTGATATATAGACCGTATAGTCTGCAAAACTTAAAATACTCTAAGAAAAAATTTGCCTATCCTTGCCTTAGATACTTAAATGATATTTAAATAACTTTTACTAACAGCCTCTCTCATTTTGATAATAAATTTCTAAACAGTATTGGTGACAAAAAGGTTCTTTTTATGTGTAGTTCTGCTTGCTAACATAGGTTTAGCAAGAGTTGCTAAATGACTATATAAGTCTCTTTTATTCATATAGTGTCAAAATAACTATGGAGACCTGGTAATTCTTTCAAGAAATTTTCATTTAAAAGTCACTAAAGGTCTCTACAATTTCTTCTGTCCTGAGGCTCGAAAAACCAAGTGTAAGAGCCTTTCTTTACCAGATTTCTCCAGCAGTTATCTGGAGACCACCAGATTTTTTTTAATCTTCCTAGCTTTCCAGGGAGTCACCTTCCTTACCACCTGGGAAGCTGGGACCCTGGAAACTGAGTGAAAAGCCTGTTTCCTTGAAGAGATTTAAAGATGTTGATCCTACATATAAAGTGCAGTCCCTTTTCATTAGTGGTGGAATTGTTATTGACTTATTACAAAACATAACACTCCAGGTTTGCTCTTGATTGTTGCAAAATCAATTTGACAACGGTTAAATTCTTGTATAGACAAGGGTTAAGACTTGTACTTAAGTTGAATAACAATATTATGAAAAGTAAGGAGACAGAATAAAAGGAATTTTTACCAAAATCACTTTTCTTTTGAACAAAAGTACTCTTTTTCTTGAAAAACAAAAAGATATCCCATTATTTTGTATACACAGTTGTATTTCTTTGCAATTATATCCAGTGTACATTCAGTCACTCATATAAATTATAACTGAACCAGATTAACTATTATTTCATAGAGAATATTGGGAGTTGAAATACTGAATATTGGCAATTAAAAATTCTTGTTATACAAGCATTTTAGCAAAGTAGCAAAGCTCACGTTCCTACCTAATGACCACTTTACACACTCACATCACTTTTTCACCAGATTTAAGCCCTCTAACATATAAAACTAAGAAACATAGCTTTCTATGTTCTCAAACTGTACTTTGTGACCAGTGTTTCAGTAGTCTATCTCAGGTAATATTAGATATGCAGAGATTACTTAATAATGAACTCGATAGTATTCAAGGCTTTAAAATTAAGGATCTGAATTATTTTGAAGTTAACATACTACTGAGCAAAATTATTAAAAGTATTTTTAGAAATATGGCTTCATTTAGCAGAAGCTATAATTATGCAATTTTTTCAATCCTAAACATGATGTAAGAGTTACATTAGTTCATCTGCTAGTAACCAGTGTAAGAAGTTTAGGAATTTCAGAATACCTAGTTCTTCTATGAAAAGCAAAACCCAAAACATTAGATACTTGTATTATATCTTAAATGGATAAGGTCAGAAAAAGCCTATTTGGTTGGTTTGTTTCTAAAAATTTCAGACCATCTCGTTGGTCTAATGATTCATCTTGATTGACTGGATTTGCCTTTTTATATAAAAATGTTGCTAATGTAGCAGGTTCTGTAAGAGTAATTTTTAAAAGGCTATCACTTTTATATTATTAGAAGTTTAATTTAAAAGAGTTCTTGCTAACTATTGAGGAGGATTATTTATTTATTTATTTATTTATTTATTTATTTATTTATTTATTTACATGTGTTAATCTCTCCAAACCAATCAGAATAGAGCTGAACTGTTTAAGAGATTTTTAAATCTTATTTGTTCATATCCTTCAAAGATAGGAAAATATTTTACACTTGGTAAATCCTTTTCTAGTTCTTCAGTCTCTGCAGTGGGTCAAGACAAAAGAAGTAGGAAACATTCATAATTCGGATCTCAAAGGGTAATCTTTCTAAGAGTCTAGACATATTTTCTCTATTTCTATGAAGTCATATAGAAAGTTTGAAAGACCAGAAAGAAAAAAAACAAAAATCTAGGAAACCATTTTTTAAAAGATTTTATTTATTTATTCATGACTGAGAGAGAGAGAGGGAGAGAGAGAGAGGCAGAGACACAGGCCAAAGGAGAAGCAGGCTCCCTAAGGGGACCCTGATGCGGGATTTGATGCCAGAACCCAGAATCATGCCCTGACAAAGGCGGACACTCAATCACCAAGCCACACAGGTGTCCTGCTATGTTAACTTTATTAATGAGGAAATAGTGAAATGGTAAATCTAGTTCAAAGGACAATGAGAAAAAGTAATTATAGATATTAAAATATTGAGGTAAAATTGATAAATATAGACCTGGGTAATGTTTTACAAGTTAATCATATATCAAACTTTGAAGTTATCATTCTTATATGACAAAAATCTAAATTAACATGTAATTCCACAGTGTGAGGGCTCCAGGTGTACAATAAATAGCTAAGCCAATCAATGAGGTAAATTGTCTTCTAGACTTGAGTAATTCTCAGGCCAGTTTGTTAAACATCATTCTGGAAGTCATATTCTCCTCCTACTGCCTTATTTCCAAATTTTGATTAATTTTCCTAGTATCTAATAGATACATGACACTGTACTGGTGCTGGTATAAAATAGTGAACAAAATAGACATAAGTCTTGACTTTATGAAATTTGTAATTATTGAGGAAATCTGACTAACAAGCAAACAAATAACTTCTGTAAGTGTTTGTAAAAAGTACAGAAGTTTCTGATATAGAAAATGATGCTGAGAAAGAGAGATGATTATAAATAATAATCAGGAAAAGCCTTTTTGAGGGATCAAACAATGGATAAAAAAACTAAAATGAAGATGAGGAAAAAGCATTCAAGATAGAGAAAGCAACATGTGCAACATATCTGAGGAGGGAAAGCATTTGGCATAGACAAGAAATGAACAGTGTGATTTTATTTTTATTTTTTACTTTTTAACAAAGTGTACTTTTTCATTTTTTTAATAATAAATTTATTTATTTATTTATTTATTTTTATGATAGTCACAGAGAGAGAGAGAGAGGCAGAGACACAGGCAGAGGGAGAAGCAGGCTCCATGCACCGGGAGCCCGATGTGGGATTCGATCCCGGGTCTCCAGGATCGCGCCCTGGGCCAAAGGCAGGCGCCAAACCGCTGCGCCACCCAGGGATCCCAATAAATTTATTTTTTAATGGTGTTCAATTTGCCAACTTACAGAATAACACCCAGTGTTCATCCCGTCAAGTGCCCCACCAAGTGCCCGTCACCCATTCACCCCCACCCCCCGCCCTCCTCTCCTTCCACCACCCCTAGTTCGTTTCCCAGAGTTAGCAGTCTTTACGTTCTGTCTCCCTTTCTGATATTTCCCACACATTTCTTCTCCCTTCCCTTATATTCCCTTTCACTATTATTTATATTCCCCAAATGAATGAGAACATATAATGTTTGTCCTTCTCCGATTGACTTATTTCACTCAGCATAATACCCTCCAGTTCCGTCCACGTGGAAGCAAATGGTGGGTATTTGTCATTTCTAATGGCTGAGGAATATTCCATCGTATACATAGACCACATCTTCTTTATCCATTCATCTTTCGATGGACACCGAGGCTCCTTCCACAGTTTGGCTATTGTGGCCATTGCTGCTAGAAACATCGGGGTGCAGGTGTCCCGGCGTTTCATTGCATCTGTATCTTTGGGGTAAATCCCCAACAGTGCAATTGCTGGGTCGTAGGGCAGGTATATTGTTAACTCTTTGAGGAACCTCCACACAGTTTTCCAGAGTGGCTGCACCAGTTCACATTCCCACCAACAGTGTACGAGGGTTCCCCTTTCTCCACATCCTCTCCAACATTTGCGGTTTCCTGCCTTGTTAATGTTCCCCATTCTCACTGGTGTGAGGTGGTATCTCATTGTGGTTTTGATTTGTATTTCCCTGATGGCAAGTGATGCAGAGCATTTTCTCATGTGCATGTTGGCCATGTCTATGTCTTCCTCTGTGAGATTTCTCTTCATGTCTTTTGCCCATTTCATGATTGGATTGTTTGTTTCTTTGGTGTTGAGTTTAATAAGTTCTTTATAGCTCTTGGAAACTAGCCCTTTATCTGATAGGTCATTTGCAAATATCTTCTCCCATTCTGTAGGTTGTCTTTTAGTTTTGTTGACTGTATCCTTTGCTGTGCAAAAGCTTCTTATCTTGATGAAGCCCCAATAGTTCATTTTTGCTTTTGTTTCTTTTGCCTTCGTGGATGTATCTTGCAAGAAGTTACTGTGGCCGAGTTCAAAAAGGGTGTTGCCTGTGTTCTCCTCTAGGATTTTGATGGAATCTTGTCTCACATTTAGATCTTTCATCCCTTTTGAGTTTATCTTTGTGTATGGTGAAAGAGAGTGGTCTAGTTTCATTCTTCTGCATGTGGATGTCCAATTTTTCCAGCACCATTTATTGAAGAGACTGTCTTTCTTCCAATGGATAGTCTTTCCTCCTTTATCGAATATTAGTTGACCATAAAGTTCAGGGTCCACTTCTGGTTTCTCTATTCTGTTCCATTGATCTATGTGTCTGTTTTTTGTGCCAGTACCACACTGTCTTGATGACCCCAGCTTTGTAGTACAACCTGAAATCTGGCATTGTGAGGCCCCCAGCTATGGTTTTCTTTTTTAAAATTCCCCTGGCTATTCGCGGTCTTTTCTGATTCCACACAAATCTTAAAATAATTTGTTCTAACTCTCTGAAGAAGAAAGTCCATGGTATTTTGATAGGGATTGTGGTGAGGTCTTTTTCTGGTTTTGGAATTAAGGTGATGCTGGCCTCATAGAACGAATTTGGAAGTACTCCATCTCTTTCTATGTTTCCAAACAGCTTTAGGAGAATAGGTATGGTTTCTTCTTTAAACGTTTGATAAAATTCCCCTGGGAAGCCATCTGGCCCTGGACTTTTGTGTCTTGGGAGGTTTTTGATGACTGCTTCAATTTCCTCCCGGTTTTTGGCCTGTTCAGGTTTTCTATTGCTTCCTGTTCCAGTTTTGGTAGTTCGTGGCTTTCCAGAAATGCATCCATTTCTTCTAGATTGCCTAATTTATTGGCGTATAGCTGTTTATAATATGTTTTTAAAATCGTTTACATTTCCTTTGTGTTGGTAGTGATCTCTCCTTTCTCATTCATGATTTTATTAATTTGAGTCTTCTCTCTCTTCTTTTTTTATTTTTTTATTTTTATTTTTTTCTCTCTCTTCTTTTTAATAAGGTGTACTTTTAAATGGCACAAATAAAACTGGCTTGATTAAAAAAACTCAATATATAAGGTAGGGAGGGTTCATATTTATCAGAAGCTTACATAGAAAAGATATAAGAAATTGAGTAGATCATAAATTCAATACTATTTAGTTGTGTGGTAAAGCTGACAAACCAACTAAGGTAATCAGGTCATATTTAAACACACACACACACACAAGAATAAAAAATAAAAACACATTTTTTTATGAAGAAAGGAAATCATTAAATTATGGGACTTGAGCTCATGGATAAATGGCAAAAGAGTGGAAATAGAAAATGGGAAGGAGACATTAGTAGAAACCAAATCCTGTTGGGAACACCAGGAAGAATTCTAAGTATATAGAAAGAAAGAAGACCTAGTAGAGATGTAATAGTTATCATTAGGAGAAGCTACTGCTATGTAGGAGTATAATTAGATTGATTTTTGTTTAGCTTCAAAATGTGAAATTAAGCCTGGTGAATGGAGGTGAGAGGGAAGCTAATTGTAAGAATGAGTTCCATTAAAAAATAAAAATTCTATCATGTGTTGTAGCAGTTGCCAGTTGCTCATTACCAGAAGTTTTCAAATTGAAGTTGAACATTAGTGTTTCTTTTCTTGGAGAGGAATTTAAGAATAATGCCTATTCCTGAATTGGTCAAGCCATGTATTTAGGTTTATAAATTGCTTTAACTTAATTTCTCTTTTTTCTATTTCTGAACCTGTTGTCCCGTCCCACTCCTCGTGTCCTCCTCCCTTTGCCTGTCACTTGTTAACAAACTGACTGTTGTGTGGTGTTGCTACCAATGCAGCATTGTTCATATATATTTTTTTCTTTACTTCAATCTAGAAAATAAAGAACAATGTCATTTTCCAATGGTTATCTAATATTAGAATGAGGAAGGATCTTAAAGTTCGTTTTTTAATAGACTATTTTTTAGAACAGTTTTAGGTCAAAGCAAAATTGAATGGAAGGTACAGAGATTTTCCATAAGCCATCTGCCTCCCACATATGCATAGTCTCCCCCATTATTAACATTCCCTATCTGAGTGATACATTTGTTATAATTGATGCATTGACACATCTTTATCACACAATCTGTAATTTATATTAGGGTTCCTGTTGTACATACCATGAGTTTGGACAAATGTATTAATACCTATTCACATTATAATATCATACAGAGTAGTGTCAATGCCCTAAAAAATCCTCTACTTGACTAATTGATCCCTTCCTATTTCTTAATTTCTGGAAACTACTCATCTTTTATTGTCTACATAGTTTTGTCTTTTTCAGAATATCATTTAATTAGAATAATACAGTATGTAGTCTTTTATAATTGGCTTCTTTCAATTAATAATATGTGTTTTAAGCTTTCTCCATGTCTTTCAATGAATTGATAGCTCATTTTTTAGGGTCAAATACTACTCCATTGTTCAGGTTATGAAAGTTTAGAATAAATAAACTTACGTACACATACAAAAGGGCATTTTAGTCGCTTCTGTGCTTTGGCAATTAAGAATAAGGCTACTATAAATGTCTGTGTGCAGTTTTTTGTGGGGACCTAAGTTGATGACTCTTTTGGTAAATACTAAGAAACCGAATGTTGGATTTTAGGATAAGAATAAATTTACAAGGGATCCCTGGGTGGTGCAGCGGTTTGGCACCTGCCTTTGGCCTGGGGCGTAATCCTGGAGACCTGGGATCGAATCCCACATCGGGCTCCCGGTGCATGGAGCCTGCTTCTCCCTCTGCCTGTGTCTCTGCCTCTCTCTCTCTCTCTCTCTCTGTGACTATCATAGATAAATAAAAATTAAAAAAAAAAGAATAAATTTACAAGAAACAGCCAAATTGTCTTCACCATTTTTTTCATTCCTACTGGCAATATAAGAGAATTCCTGCTGCTCCACACATAATCACCAGCATTTGGGTTTTCGGTGTTCTGGATTTTGGTCATTGTAATGAGCGTGGTGGTAACTTTGTTTTAATTTGCATTACCAGGGTGACAGAGTGTCGTTTTTTGCACTTATTTGCTATCTATATATTTTCTCTGATGAGGTGTCTGTAAAGGTCCTTGGGTAATTTTCTAAATGTGTAATTTCCTTTTTTTTTTTTTTTTTTTTTAAAGAACTTAAAGGCAGCCAGGTGGCTCAGAAGCCAAGGGCCAGATCCTGGAGACTGGGGATCGGATCCCACATCAGGCTCCCTGCATAGAGCCTGCTTCTCCCTCTGCCTGTGTCTCTGCCTCTCTCTTTCTCTCTGTGTGCGTGTGTGTGTGTGTGTGTGTGTGTGTGTCTCATGAATGAATAAATAAAAAATTTTTAAAAAGTAACAAAAAGAACTTAAGGCATATAATGTTTTTATATACATAGTGAAATGAGTAGTATATTAACATATTCTTTTCCTCACATAGTTACTTTTTTGGTGGTAAGAGCATCTGAAATCTACTTCTAGCAAATTTCCAATATACAATACAGTATTATTAACTATAGTTATCCTGCTGTGCACTAGATCTCTAGAACTTATTTATTGTACATGAGCAACTTTGTACCTTTTGACCAATGTGTCTCTGTTACCTCACCTCCTTATCCTGCTAACCAGTGTTTTACTTTATGTTTCTATGATTTTGAGTTTGTTAGATTCTGGATATAGTTTAATTCATGTAGTATTTTTCTTTTTAAAAAAATTTTATTATTTATTTATTTATCTATTTATCTATTTATTTATTTCTTTTTTATTGGAGTTCAATTTGCCAACATATAGCATATTACCCAGTGCTTCATGTGGTATTTTTCTTAATGTGCATGCCTTATTTCACTTAGAAAAATATTCTCCAGGTTCATCCATGTTATTGTCAATGACAAGATCATTTTCATTTTTAAGGCTGAATAATATCTCAGTGCTTGTATATGTGTGTGTATAATTATGGTTTCTTTATCTATTATTCATCCATCAGTAGACACTTAAATTTTTTATGTCCTGGCTATTGTGAATAATGCTACAGTGAACATGATTGGGTTGTTTTCTCTTGGATAAGTTTTAAGAGTTCTTTGTATATTTTGGATTACAGTGCTTTATCAGATATCTTTTTCAAATATTCTAGTCTGTGACTTTTCATTTTCTATTGTTTTTTACAGAAGAATTTTTAATTTTAATGAAGTCCAGTGTATCAGTTATTTTTCTGGCTCATACCTTTTGTGTTGTATCTAAAAAGGCATACCTTACCTAAAGTCATCTAGATTTTCTCCTGTGTTATCCTCCAACAGCTTTATACTTACACATGTTATATTTAGGTCTGTGATCCACTCTGAGTTAGTTTTTGTGAAGAGTACAACATCTGTGTCTAGATTCACTTAAATCCCACTTAGTCATTGTATAGAATTCTTTACACATTGTTGGATTTAATTTGATAATATTTTGTTGAGAAACTTGTGTCTTGGTACATGAGAGATACTGATCTGTAGTTTTCTTGTAATATCTTTGTCTAGTTTTGGTGTCTCAGTAATTCCAGCCTCAAAAAATGAGTTAGGCAATATTCCTTTTCCTTCTATATTTCTGGAAGAAATTGTAGAGAATTGGTATAATTTCTTACTTAAATGTCTGGTCAGATTCACCAGTGAACTCATCTGGGCCTGGTACTTTCTACTTTAGACATTTACTTACTATTTATTCAGTTCATTTAATAGTTTAGAAAGAGCTTGTAAAAGAGATTTGTTCAGGGCTATTCAGATTGTCTGTTTCTTCTTGTGTGAATTTTGGCTAATTGTATCTTTCAAGAAATTGGTCTATTTCATCTAAGTTATTAAATTTATGGGTATAGAGTTGTTCATAGTATTTCTTTATTAGACTTTTAATGTCAATGGGATCTGTAGTGAGGTCTCTTATTTCACTACCGTTATTAGTAATTTGTATACTATCTGTTTTTTTCTGAGTTACCCTGGCTAGAGGCTTACAGATTTTACTGATCTTTTCAAATAATTAGCTTTTGGTTTTATTTATTTGTCTCTATTGATATCCTATGTTCAATTTCATTGATTTGTGTTCTAAGTTCACCTAATCTTTGTTCTTTCCGAAAACATTTATTGAGTTTTGGCATATGCTTGATACTCTTTCAAGCTCCTGGAAATGAGTAATGAAACAACAGATGAAATCCTACACCAAAATGGCATGTAAAATGTTCCTGTGACCAAAAAAATGAACGGGACAGAATGTAGATCTTATAGATGATATAAAGAATAGTAGTTTTTACTCTAAGAGTGCTGATTTTTTAAAATAGATTTTAATATTTTTGATAGAGTTGAATAGGAAAAAGTAAACATGTAGAGGTCATTTATGAAGTCATTCAGTAGTACAGATGAGACTTGAATTAGGCCACTTGATATATATTTGTGGTGGTACAATTGGAGAAATGAACTGACTTAGGAGAAGATTTATTGGTACAATTAAGAGGTTTTTGTGGGGGATTGATTTAGATATATGAGAAAACCACGTATATTTTATCAATTATGATACAGATGTTATTTTTTGGCTTGTGGAAAATATGCATAGTATTAGGAAACAGGAATTGTTTACTCATACTAAATAATATTTAAAATAATACAAGTGCTCCAAGTAAGCTGTCTTTTTTAATATCAGCTTCCCCCACTTCCATACACTTTTTTTTTTTTTAAGCCAAATATAACCTGTCATTCACTGGCTCAAAAATGAGTTGGAATGTCTCATTTTAGAAATTATTGTGAAGAATTCTTGCAAAGTAAAGGCTTGGTATCTCTGTGTCCATTAGGAAATATTTGTAGAACAAAGTGTATCAAATATACATTTTATTTATGAGGACACCAAAGCATTAATAAATTTTATATTCTAAAATTTATCACTATTATCAGTTGAATAATAACTTTTACTTTCTTATGTTTTACTATTTCAGAATATTGGGCAACATCTTAATTTCAAGATGCTTAACATTAATACAGTAATACATTTAGTAATATAACTTGAATTTTTATATGTGCTCTGTTCAGTAAACATCCTGTACAATTCCTACTAACCATATTTTTGAAAACCTAATGAGTATACTTTTAAAACTACTCATAAAATAGATGATGTTGTCTACTCATAAACTATCTAATAACTAATATGTGTATTAGTGACTTATATTAGTCTTTCTGCTAACATCTCTTAGCTTACTGTATATCAAGTGTATATGTCTTATACTTCTATATACCAGTCTTCAGTCTTTAAAATAATATATCAAACTGAAAGTTACCATAAAGATTTTACTTAGGGAATAAACGTTTAGTCTGATATTTAAAGCTCTACTCATTTGGTGGTCAAGTTTTTCTTCTACTAACATGATCAAAATAAAAATTACTTAGGAGCATTAAATATATGTCAAAAATTTTCTACAAGTGTTTAATATTTCTGCAACAGTATATAGAAAAAACAAGATTTGTATTACAAAGAGAATCTTATGTTCACTTTGGCAGTACAAATACTAAAATTGGAATGATACAGAGATTATCATGGCTTCTATGCAAGGATGACATACAAATTTGTGAAGTGTTCCATGTTAAAAAGAATTTTAAAAATGAAATATTTTCTGCAGCTCAATTTTCAAAATCATTATGCCATGAGAAAAATCAATTCAGATAATAACTGATTTATGATCAACTCCTAAGGGATATTTATTTTTTTCTGTGTATCCATTGAATAATACTCAAAGAGCCCTGTTTTAGAGACCAATGCAACATTTATCTCTACTTTTTTTTTTTTCTTTCTTTGTTTTCCTATGCTATTGATTTGGGATAGTGAATATCGTTACAACTGAGGTCTGATATCCTGGGCTGAGCTTTTTCTAAGAACATCATTTGTGGCACAGATTCTGTAAGATGTGGATTTTGAGTGGTACATTTTGACTGCTAAGTGCTTAAGCTATTTTTACTCACTTGGCCAGCCCTACTTGCAAGCAGTATAATACATTTTCTTAGGTGACTGGCAAGATTTAAGAATGTAGTTAGAAACATTTATTATAGACGTTGGCCTAAAGGGTGGCCTCTAAGACATTTTTTGACCTACTTTTAAGCAAGAAATCACACAAAAATCTGTTGATCATTGGGATAATGGAATTTAAAGTCTAGGGGTGCCTAATTACACTACAATGTTAATTATGAATATCTGCTATCAGATGCATTTTCACATAATCATTACTTCTGAGGATCAGAAGCATCAGATAACAAAATACTGTGTTTTAACGCTTTTAATAGTGACCATTTACTACCCTTTGTCATAATGGCATAAGGTATCAGATTTGACTTACTCAACATGTTAATTCAATATGAATTTCCTCTGTGGATTATATTTCTTTCATGGTCAGAACAAAGTTATGCTTCTCAAACAACTGGGTTTCTTTTTAATTCTTTCATTTCACCTCATGTGTCAAAATTATAATGAAGATACATAGTATTGCAACTCTTGTGTTATCCCCCTGGGTCATATCAGGTTATGATTGTCTGCATGATTAGGTTACTGATGTTGCCAGGCACATCCTGCTTGTTCTGCTAATTTCTTTAGACACATTCTCTCAAAGAGAAAGAACAGATCAGATCTTCTGCATCTTAACATCCTTAAGATTTTTTTTTAATATTTTGCAATATATTTGTTTTAAAAGAGGATTTATCCACTTTTGAATCTTTTAAGTATTACAAATTAACATACAATTACAAAACTTTATAGAATAGAGAAGATATACAGTGCTTTTTATCATGATTGTAAAGTGATTGTATAACAGATAGGAAATAGTATGTGTCATATTGTCAAACAACAAAAAATATTAAATAGGTAAAAACCAAGATTCAGGTTATGAACACCATCATGAATACACATAAAAGGAATATGTGCTGTCTAATGTTCCTAAATAATAATAAATGTATGTCACAATTCAGGGAAATTATCATATAAGATAGGCAATCATTAATTGAATCACAGGGCATAAATGAATGAATAATTTACAGATTCCAACTGAATAACAATGGTTATAGATACCATTTCCAACATATTGTTTGGTCTTTGTAAAAATTGCAATAAACTGTCTTTAACCCAGTTCCCTTGGCATAGACTCTGAAATGGAGATTTGTTAACAGTAAGTTTATTGTGTGTGTGTGTGGGTCTCTCAATATCAAAATCTGTACTGTAGGGTGAATGTGGTGACCCCCAAAATCATACATTGAAATACTATCCCTGACGGTGATAATATTAGGAAGTGAGATTTTGGGGGGTGATTATTTTATGAGGGTGGAACATGCATGCTTGGGATATTAGTATGCTTATAAAAGAAATTCCAGAGAGTTCCCTCACTCCTTCTGCCAAGTGAGATTATGGAAAGAAGAGGGTCCTTATCTGACACCACATCTGCCAGTGCCTTGATCTTGGACTTCCCAGCCTTCAGAACTGTAGGAAATAAGCCTGTTGTTCATAAGTCCCGCAATTTATGGTATTTTGTTATAATAGCCCAAATGGAATAAAACATCCTGTGAGGGAGGGAATGAAGGAAACAGGATCCAGTACACATACTGCAATGCCATGGGGAGTGCTGCAGGTGGGAGGCCCTAGAAGTTGGGAATTGAGACAGAAGGGCTGGGGCTTAGTGTCCATATATAGATCAGGAACTGGGAAAGGCTTTCAAGCCAGTATGAAGCAGCTCCCTTGGGCTGATGGGAGTTCTAGGGGAGAGATTCAGCTGCGAACTGGCAGCAGGTGACACTTGTAGCAACTGAGGAAATGAGGGCTTTAATCTGAAATTATGGAAAATAAGCAGCACACCCTAGGATTTACTACTGATCAATAACCCAATATAACCTGGTGATGTTCAGGACTTTAATATACTCTTCTAGTTGTTATGAAAAGGTAATGACCATTTATCAAGCCAACTAATATTTAAAGATGCTTATTTAATAAGTATGGTTTAAACAATACAGTAATATGGTGAAATGAAACCATTTAATATAAAAGTAAATTATACATGGATAAAATAGAAGACTCAAGTTATAAATGCAGCAAGAACTTCTTCAAAAATCAGTAAAACTAAAAAGAAAATGTAAAATATGCCAAAATACTAACAGTAATAGTTGTTTTAGATGTTTTTCAGAGCAACATTTTTTTACACTTTTCTTTCAATTTTTTTTTTATCAATGAACATAAAATAAACAAGTGATTTTAAAAATAATGACTGGAGGAGTAGCTTAGTATGTGTAAGTTCAGAAGAGAGATGTAGAAATCATGACATTATTCAAAGCTAGGTTTCAGTGTCCTTAGGACAGACACATTGCATACTAGATAATTTTGCAAGCTTTGGATTTCTTGGTTTTGATTTACTTTGTTTCCGGGCATTCCGTTGTCATTTTTAGCTTGGTTATTTGCCCTGAAGGTTGCATATTATTTCTGCTAAATCAAGACCACACTGTCCTGAAAAACAGTATATTATTATCTATATAATTTTCGTAGATAACAATAATTTTTCAACTTTATGTTACATTTTACTGCATCCTTAAGGAGTTTATCCAGATCTCTTTGAGTTGTTTTGTTATTTTGTTCTTTCATATCACACATCTTATAGTCTTATGTAAGAGTCCACCCTACTCCTACTCTTGAGTTTTTCTTGCCCAAGTATGGTGATCTCTAATAACTTTTCTAGAAAAAGTGAGCTATTTAAAGCCTTGGGATATGTGAGGCATTTTTGGAAGAAGAGTGTTGGGAGAGAAAGAAGAAGGAAAGAAAGAAAGAAAGAAAGAAAGAAAGAAAGAAAGAAAGAAAGAAAGAAAGAAAGAAAGAAAGAAAGAAAGAAAGAAAGAAAGAAAGAAAGAAAGAAAAGAAAGAAAGAAAGAAAGAAAGAAAGAAAGAAAGAAAGAAAGAAAGAAGAAAGAAAGAAAGAAAGAAAGAAAGAAAGAAAGAAAGAAAGAAGGAAGGAAGGAAGGAAGGAAGGAAGGAAGGAAGGAAGGAAGGAAGAAAGAAAGAAAGAAAGAAAGAAAGAAAGAAAGAAAGAAAGAAGAAAGAGAGAGAGAGAGAAAGAAAGAAAGAAAGAAAGAAGAAAGAAAGAAAGAAAGAAAGAAAGAAAGAAAGAAAGAAAGAAAGAAAGAAAGGAACATAAGTTGAAAAAGAGAAAGAGAAGGAGGCAAAATAGATGGTAAGAGAAAATAGAAAAATGATTTCCAGTTAGTATGTCTGTCTTCATTCCATTAGCAAGAGAAACAGCATTGTAAACCCCTTATCTTTGCTGCAGGACTAATCACATTTCCTAGATGCCTAGGTAAAGGCTGTGCTGTTTTAATTTTAGTGCAAAGGTATCTGTGCACTAAACCTATGTTTTAATAAGGTAAATAATCTATTTTAGATATCTCCTATCTAAATATAGTGCTTTTGTATTAGCTGAATTTTTGTGTGATAAATTCTCCAGGCTGTCACCAAAATAATATGTGGTTGTGTATATATGAAATAATTGCTCCTATAATGTGCTATGCCTGGCCTCAAAGTAGATACTGAAATGTTTATCAGCCTTGGCTTGTTTCTCGTTATTAGAACACAGTAGTTCTGAAAACTCACCAGAATGTTATTTTTTTAAGCTGCTCCTTATCAGCTGCTTATCCACCAGAATCAGGCAGTAAGTGACATATTTTATGGAACATTTTAGTATTTCTAAATATCTATTATATAGTATTTATTTTTACTGCCATAACTGGATAATATGGGTAACTGGTTCCTCTGTAAAAGAGAAGTGGAATTTGTATGTAATATGCTAACAGAAAAAATTGTAAAATATAGGAAAAGACAGATTCATGCAGAAAAAATTAATATAACCTTAAAATGTCAAATCCTTATAGCATTACAAAAGTCAAAATATAAAAAATTATCCTTTGAGTAAAAGTAGGATTGTTAATAGTGTATAAATAGTTTACATTTTATTCTACAAGTGAATATGCCTTGTCACAGAGAGGCAAAGGAAGGATATTGTTAATGTCCCCTGTATATAAAGTTAGATTTTAGTAAAAATTTTAAAAGTAAGCTCAAACATCAAAGGCAATACATCTACGAATCACAGCAAACATATAACAATAGTTGATGTCTATAATTACCTTGAAAGAAGTGATTTAATATCTAAGACTAGAGCATATTTCTTGACTGTACCTTTTTCCCCCTTTAATTCCGGTATAATCAACATAGGGTGTCATGTGAGTTTCAGGCACACAATACAGCAATTTGAGAATTCTACAAATTACTCAAGGCCCATCATGATGAGTGTGCTCTTAATCTCCTTCACCTGTTTCATCCATTCTCCCATCTACCTCCTGTGCTTTTATATATACAAGGCATCTAGACACATGGGTATGTGGAAATCATACTATATAGGAAGAAACTCTGCATTAGGATATGGTGGTGATATCACTAATCATTATCTAAGAAAGTAGTATAGAAAAATAGATAAAACAGTTACATTTAATATTTGTTTTATAGATGGATATAAATAAATAACAGCCTGATCATTTTGGTCACTCTTGCCATGCTGGATTCCCAGAACTGTGAGTGCATGGACTGAAAATTTCACTTCAATGTGAATAACTTGAATCCAATCAAAAGATTAATTAATCTGTGCAGTTTGTTCAGTAGTGGAAGCTTCAGTTTAGCAGCTTTTTAAATGCAAGTTCAATTTAGTTGTTTCCACCCTCTTTTTCCTCTCTTGCATTTTATTCTTTTAAACTAAGTGCTACTCATCTAAGATACAGATGAAAAATGGAGATTCAAAGAACAGTGCTGAAGAAAATGCAAATGCATACTTTGAAGGCATAAAAACATAGGTTATCACATAAAATAGTATGGAATGACCAAGGGAAATTATATAAAGCAGTAAATGGAGGTGGATTAGAGTGAGTTTGCAAAAGGGCAAAGGAAAAGTTCATTGCCAAAAAAAAACAAACATGAGCCTAGGATCAATATTTTAAAATGACAGCATCAAACTACTGTCACATTTTTTAAAGGTTAGTTAAGGCAGGGGTTTTAAGATTCTTAAGGAACTTAGCAAATGCTCATTAAATACAAGCTGCTACTATTATCTGCCATATAGCTTTTTAAAAACAACTATTTATTTATTATTTATTTTAGAGAGAGCAAGGGATGGGGAGAAAGAAAGGGGGAGGAGACAGAGAGAGAGAGAGAGAGAGAGAGAATCTTAAACAGGCTCCATGCCCTTCATGGAGCCTGATGTGGAGCTTGATCCCATGACCCTGAGATCATGACCTGAGCCAAAATCAAGAGTTAGATGCTTAACCAAATGCACCACCCAGGCGCTCCTATATGTGTCTAGTATTATCTTACATGAAGTGATTTTATCACAAATAGGCAGGGTTGCTGCCCTTTAATATTCTTAGATAATAAACTTAATATATGTATTTTAAAAATAAATGTTAAATAAAACCTATTCTGATGTTTTTCAAATTAGGAAAAAAAACCCTTCACTTCTCTGGACTGCCTTAGAAAAATTCAAATAGTTATATCTGTTAGAAAATTACTGCTAGAGAGTAATAGAGGATATAAATATTGTTAATATTTATACCTACATTTGGGATGTAAGGTACGAAAGAGACAAAGTGAAATTTAAGGGCTACAATAAGTAGCTAGCAGATTTGCAAATATTTTACGGATTTTAAAATGAAAGCTTTAGATACATAATAATAGTAATCTCTTTTTTTAATTTTGGATTGATTAACACACGTTTACTTATGATATGACTGTTAAAATCTAGTTAACAGTGACATAGTGCTAAGTCTAGATAATGAACTTTTTCTCTCCTCTAGAAAATGGTCCTGTTCTATCTTCTGTGTATGAAGGCAAAGGACAAGGAAATACAAACAAATCCTTTCACTTGCTCTGACCAAATAAAATTTCTGATAAGCTTCCTTCTGCCCCACCTACCCCAGCTTTCCAGTCTTCCACATTCCCCCCTTCCTTTCTCCCTTCCTAACTTCACTGAATACTTACCATGGTATTATGCTACCCAAATAGTCATTTCTTCTTGAATTTGATTTTTCTTTCTCTTCCAATAAAGAAACTATGCTCTATGATCTTAGAAGAGTGGCCATGAAGGGTGGCTGGTTGGCTCAGTTGGTTAAATATCTGCCTTTGGCTCAGGTCATGATCTCAGTGTCCTGGGACTGAGACCCATCTCTGGTTTCTCTGCTCAGCAGGGAGCCTGCTTCTCCCTTTGCCTCTGTCCACCCCCCTCCCCCAATTAATGTGCTCTCTCTCTCTCTCTCTTTCTCTCTCAAATAAATATTTAAATAAATCTTAAAAAAAAAAAGAATGGCCATGACTCATCACAAAATCCTTAATCTCCAACTCCAAAACACATTTGAACAAATTCTTTGTTGATTGTCAATTATCTACAACCATCATTAATGTAATATTTTTATTTAGCTGGGTAGTTTAACTTTATTATTTTTTTCCGAATAAGTTATACTCATTGATTCATCCCCTTCCAGCAAAACTTCAACAGAATTGTCCAAAATTAAAGGACAAAATGTATTTTTCACCTATATTCCTAATTTTAATCTTATTTTTTAATATCAGTTGGAAAAATCATTTTTCTTTCTAAAAATCTTAAATAAATGCTTGGCTAATTCCATTATAAAATATATAGAAAGCATTACTTGAACATTTATGTCTTAATTAATTATTTGTTGAGTGCTAAATAGCAGTTGTGACCCTGTAGGTGTCATAGTGATTTTCAACTGGATATCCCAATCCTCCAGGAACTCAGTCTATAGGAGGCAGACATGTTCATAAATAACCCTTATGGGAAATACTATGAAAGCTATTTAGCAAAGAAAAGAGGCAGATGGTTTGCAAAGACTGATCTCATAATCATTGAACCTTCACATTTTTTATATTTAGTGAAATGAGAAACATATGAAAGTTAGAAAGCCCCATATAATAAGTACAAGCTTTGTATCATGCTCAATAGATTCTACGGTTCAGAAGGAGCAATCTTTTCCATTTATGAGACCTTATGATAGGTATTACAGGAAGAAAATGGAACTTGATAAGGCAAAGAATGGGGAGGAAATTCAAATGAAGATAGCAGAGTCTGTCTCTAAAACAAGTTGAACTGAACTCCTCACTTTGATCCTCTGGTGCAAATATTGTTTTGCTGCAGTAAATGGTTTTTTTTTTTGCTGCAGAGTTTTCTTTTTCCTTTTTTTAAGATTTATTCAAATTCCAGTTAACATACTATGTAATATTAGTTTCAGGCATAGGGTTTAGTGATCTGTCATTTACATACAATACCCAGTGCTCATCACAAGAGTCTAACACCCATTAGCCATTTAATCCATCCCTCCACCCACTTCCCTCCAGTACCCTTCAGTTGGTTCTTTATAGTTGAGTTTTCTGGTTTGCCCCCTCTCTCTTTTTCCCCTAATGTTCTTCTATTTTGTTTCTTAAATTCCACAGATGAGTGAAATCATATGGTATTTATCTTCCTCTGAATGACTTATTTCACTTAGCAAAATAGTCTTTATCTCTATCCACATTGTTACAAAGAGCAAGATTTCATTCTTTTTTATGGCCTGGTAAAAATTCTATATTCCATGTGATATGTATATGCTACATCTTCTTTATCCACTCATCAGTGGATGGCCTTTTGGGCCTTCCCATAAATTGGCTATCGTTAATACTGCTACAAATATCTGAGATGCATGTATCTCTTTGAATTAGTATTTTTGTATCCTTTGGGTCAATACTTAGTAATACAATTGCTGGATTGCAGGCGTGGAGAGAGGGGAACCCTCTTATATCGTTAGTAGGAATGCAAACTGGTGAAGCCATTATGGAAAACAGTATGGAGTTTCCTCAAAAAGTTAAAAATAGAGCTACCCTGTGGCAGAGGTTTGATTGAAACCGTGTGCTAGTCATCGCTGAGTAGAAAGATTAGGAATAAACTGGGAATCAGGAAATTTTCATTCTGATACAATGGTTGACATTATTGTGTGAGTGACATTTGCACAAGAAATGAAATCTAATTTCTTGATCTAGGAGACAAAAATAATTTTGAATATACCTATATTGCTTACAGGATGTTATAACCATGAAATTAGATAGTAGCCTTGAGAAATTAATGTATAATCTCTCTCTCTCTTTTTGGTACAATAATCTTGGGCTGTATAGGTATAACAAAAATGCCAACTAGTTGATTTCTTCTTTATTTCACTGGACTCTATCTCTCTAGTTTCTTCCTTTCTTCCCTGGAATTATTAAGATATATCATTATAATGCTGAAAAATTATATTTGATGAATTTCCAAGATAAACAGTCCTTATTATTAATAGGTGTTAGGTACAAAAACTTTATTTCAACAGTTACCTTTTTGGAAATTCTAAAATATCTTTAAAATATCTAAGACAGATATTATAATGCATTTAACTATAATATGGAATCAGAGTTAAGTTATATAGCACAAGGCTAATTAATGGCAAAGTTAATACACAACCTGAATTCTGGAATCCTATTTCATTGTTTCTCCTGAGTGTATAGAGCAATATGTTTGTTTTAAATTTTTATTATATTTGAAAAGGGAAAGTGCTGCCCGTAAGAACCACTTTTAATTGCATATCACTTGCTGTTTACTTTAGCTAATCAGAAGCATTAGTTCCCCTGTGGGGAAAATTAACATTTATAAGATATATTAAAGATCTTGTTAGTTTATCATATCTCTGGAAAGTGTAAGTGTATTTCCTAACTAAATCTATGCATAAATTAAGTAGAATTATAATTGTGTCTTCTATTAATTTGCATTACGCTTGTCTATTTTTGTTGTATTATAAATTTTTCTAAGTATGTACTTCTGTTTCATAATTAAGAATAAACCATTAATTATTTTCCACTATAACCACCCAACTCTTTAGGTTTTTGATAATCTACGAAGCATTTAATGATTAATTTTTATATAACTAGTAAAAAGCTTTAAAATATTAAACTCTATGGGCTTGAAATTAATTACTTTGGACCTATTTTCAGTATAATACTAAGCATGAACAAGTAGTTATTATTTCTGATATTACTACATAAAATACCGATAATTATATCCAGAGTGGAAATTCAATTACAAAACTTGACATCCATGACAAAGTTGCAAACAGGCTATCTACTTTGATGATTTTGAATTGTTGCTAGGATTGTGGGTTTATCATTGTATAAAAGTCAGCTGATTCCATTTGTTAAACTGTATATTGGAAGTTATTAAAGTATTATATATATTATATATGCATTTGTGTATTTCACTCAGGTTGACTTTATGACCATTCTCAGCTAGGCTTATTGGAAGAGAAATTTAGTAAAATACATATGGTATGAACTGAGGCAAGAGTTTAAAAAAATACTTTTAAAAGCAGTTTATATATCAGTGCCATTTAACCTAGAAAATAAGAAAAAAAATCCCTCCAAAGTTCCATTATTTACCTATCTTTTTGAACATGACCTAGAGACCTATTTTAGGGCATTTTAGAAAGTGGTTTAATAACTAACATGAATGGAGTGTTTGGAGTACATGGCAAGGGAAAGTTGAGAGATGATCTGTTAAAATAAAGCCTAAACAAAATCTTTATGGGGCTCTAAGATTTAAATTGGCTGTAGTGATGTGAGAACATTTTATTGTCTGGTATACATAAAATTTATTGTTCTGGTTTGGTAGATGCAATTTATTTGCAAACTGGCAATTACAGAACAGGGTATAGTTTAATTATAGTGGTCTATATAAGTGTGAGATGTAGTGGGATTCTTACATGATTGGTTTTATGAAGGAATAATGAAAGCTTCTTCAAGATTAATGAATAAAGATGACAGTCTTGAATTCAGTAAAACTCCAAAGTGCCTTATAAATGTATAGCATTAATATTCATGCATGTTATCTCCTTCAAATTATAGCAATAAATAGTAAGTTTAGAATCAGAACATAAATTTTTTTAGCTTTTTATTAATCTTAAAGATTAATTAATTAATTAATTATTAATTATCTTGAGGGATAAAGAAAAAGTATACTAAATTCATAAAGTTGGTTTATTTGTGTTGCATAGTTTACTGAATTTTATAATGGTAAACTGGTTATATAGGAGTTACGTTGTAGCCTATGTAGGGTCATAAGATAAGGATCAAGATATCCTCTAAGTGATAAGGCTAGAGAACATATCTTTGTTATTATTAAAATAATTATTATTTTTGTAAAATATTTTATTTATTAGAGAGAAAGCATGAGTGGAGGGGAAGGGCAGAGAGAGAAGGACAAGCAGACCCCTGGCTGAGCAGGGAGCCTGATGTGGAGCTCCATCCCAGAACCCTGAGATCAAGACTTGAAGTGAAGGCAGATGCTTAACTGACTGAGCCACCCAGGCACCCCTAAAGAATTATTCTATTTTTTAAAGAATTATTCTTAAAGCTGATGTCTACTGTGACATTTCGTCTATTTTCATACTTCAGGTTTTAGAAATATGAAACCAGTGAAAATCTGCTTTTAGACATGAGATTTTTTTTATAAGCAAAGATGAGAATTTCTTTTTTTTTACATATACAAAGTTACTTTATTTTATTTTTATAAATTTATTTTTTATTGGTGTTCAATTTGCCAACATATAGGATAACACCCAGTGCTCATCCCGTCAAAGTGCCCACCTCAGTGCCTGTCACCCAGTCACCCCCACCCCCCGCCCACTTCCCCTTCCACCACCCCTAGTTCGTTTCCCAGAGTTAGGAGTCTTTCATGTTCTGTCTCCCTTTCTGATATTTCCCACTTATTTTTTTCTCCTTTCTCCTTTATTCCCTATCACTATTTTTTATATTCCCCAAATGAATGAGACCATATAATGTTTGTCTCTCTCTGATTGACTTATTTCACTCAGCATAACACCCTCCAGTTCCATCCACGTCGAAGCAAATGGTGGGTTTTTGTCGTTTCTAATGGCTGAGTAATATTCCATTGTATACATAGACTACAGCTTCTTTATCCATTCATCTTTCAATGGACACCTTCCTTTCGAGGCTCCTTCCACAGTTTGGCTATTGTGGACATTGCTGCTAGAAACATCGGGGTGCAGGTGTCCCTGCGTTTCACTGCATCTGTATCTTTGGGGTAAATCCTCAGCAGTGCAATTGCTGGGTCGTAGGGCAGGTCTATTTTTAACTCTTTGAGGAACCTCCACACAGTTTTCCAGAGTGGCTGCACCAGTTCACATTCCCACCAACAGTGCAGGAGGGTTCCCCTTTTCTCCGCATCCTCTCCAACATTTGTGGTTTCCTGCCTTGTTAGTTTTCCTCATTCTCACTGGTGTGAAGTAGTATCTCATTGTGGTTTTGATTTGTATTTCCCTGATGGCAAGTGATGCAGAGCATTTTCTCATGTGCGTGTTGGCCATGTCTATGTCTTCCTCTGTGAGATTTCTCTTCTTGTCTTTTGCCCATTTCATGTTTGGACTGTTTGTTTCTTTGCTGTTGAGTTTAAGAAGTTCTTTATAGATCTTGGATACTAGTCCTTTATCTGATAGGTCATTTGCAAATATCTTCTCCCATTCTGTAGGTTGTCTTTTAGTTTTGTTGACTGTATCCTTTGCTGTGCAAAAGCTTCTTAATAGATGAGAATTTCTATGTGGATCTAATGTTCCCAATAGTAATCACACATATGATTACATTAATTACATATTCCATAAAATTACTATACATATCTTTATATATATGTGTGTGTGTATATATGTAAAATAAGACATAACTTTTTGTAATATAAACTTATTGTTTGTGGTTGTCTAGTTCTTGTGTGTTTTCCTTTATAACTTAGAAGAAACACACAACATGAAGCAAAGTCTATCATGCTTCTTTGGTAAATGAAGTACTTGAAATCCCCAGGTACTTTTGTAGGAGCTTTTATAGAAGCGTGTGAATGACATAGCAAACATTAACAAAAATACTGGTCTAAAAGGATACAACCTTGAGCTTTGTTTGCTGTGTGTTTAAGACAAGCCAACTTGAATTTCCTAACTGTGAAAGATAGTCATTCAGTAACTGTAAGAGAGCATCTTTATAGAGCATTAGATGTTAACCAAATGAAAGACAACCCAAAAGAGAAGAGGAAGGAAGTAACCTGAGACACATTATGAGGCTAATGTGATCAGTGAATCTCCCACAAATATTATGGTATTAGGTCTTTCTGTCTGATCTTAGGCATACTATTGTAATACTACAGTCTTGGAAGTGTGAAATTAATTTAAATGCTTTCTATAAAAGAGACAACTACTACACTAATATGTAGGTAATAACCAGACATTAAAAAATTCTGAAGAAGATTATCATAGGAGGTATGAGATATTTTACTTGGAAATGGTGACTTCTAAGATATAATTGATAAGCATTTTTCATATTTAGAAATATGTAGTGCATGACTTTAGGTTACATTTTGTTTTATATATTGGTGTACACTAACCTGTGTAGTTAATAAAGATTAAGCTATTAGAAACATCAAGAAGGCCAAGTGTACTTCTACAGAAAATATCAAACTAGAATGCAGTAGTTTTGTTTAACATTTTACTTAAATTGTTTACATTCTACACTAACCATGTAAAATATGATATTCAAAATAGTTGATTATTAAATATATTGAAAATAAATTATTTAAAGGACACATTTCCTTTTCAATTTTCATAGTGCATGATTTTAGATTCCTAACTAAGATTATAAGGAATTTAAAATATTAAGCAGGTCTGATTTAAATTTCCGAGAGGATAGCACACAGATCACCCAAATAAGCAGCCGCAGGAAAGGGTACCTTAAAGTAGTCATAATATAAAATCCTTTTACTGTATTTCAGAATTTTAGTTTCCCAAGGACTCAAAATATTACTAGTAAATGGAGAAACCAGTTAGAATAAGCTCTTTGTAGCAAAATAAAAATAAAACAAAACAAAACATATGTTCTCCCAAACTAGTGAATCTTTTTAAAGACGGGAAGCAGTATACAATCTTGGAGTTTGGTCCCATGACAGCTGGTAATCAACAGAAGCTAGCAGCCCCACTGGGGCTCACTTTATTCTTATTCCTTTGATTCTGAACTGCATTTTAAGATTGCACACCAGCTGCTCTTTTAGAAACATACATCCATACAACATTCTTGCCTTGAGATTAGTTACTTGCACATGTTGAGTGCTGTGAGAACAGATTGAAAGTTCCCTTTGGAGGGTTGCCCTAGTGGCACACCAATAAATGGTGAACTGGTACTGGTGCTTGATACATTAAAAATTATTTTGTAGCCAGAATAGATCCTTAATATAAATTATAGATTTAAATAAAACTGGTCACACACTAAAATTTGGTGGCTTATATATTTTAGTGGTAAGAATGGCCCCAAATTAATGAATCTTGACAAGCCACTTAAAGTTTACTCTTGATTTAATTGAAGCAAGGTAGGCAAAATGCTCGTCATTTTGAAGCTTTCCATCACCTTCTGAAATCACATCTAGAAATAAAACTCTTTGGAGCTTTTCTTAATAAACTAAATGTATCTGGATAAATGAGAGTAAGAGCTTTTCTTTTAGAAATGACTTAACTCCTCCAGTTGATAAGTTAAGTATCTAAATTGGGTTCTTGGATTATAGTTCCTAAATCTGATTCTTGACTTCAAGTAGGAATAATTTAACAAGCTAGGATTGATTTTTTAAATGTATTTATTTAATTTATTATTTTAAAATGTGCCTTATTTTTTTCAGGTAAATAGAAACAAATAACATTTTTTCATTCTCTTGAACACACAGAATAATTGTTCTCAGCAATGACTTTTTAAGATTATAGATAAAAGCATCAGGGATAATTTTGGGATATTTTTAAATGATAAGTTTATTGAACTTCTGGTAACGAGTGACATAAAATGAAGATTATGGGATATCTTTTGAGTTAATTTCAGTATAAACTTAACATTAATATTATTAAAATAGGTAAGACCAAGACATCAGGCTGTTTTAATTGACATAATTAAGACACTGAGTCATCATACTGTATTGTATTATAGTCTTATCTTTTTATTAATTAGAGCAGAAAATTTCGGAAATGCTGTTGCCTTTTATCACTTTGTTTCTGGCAACTCTCTAAAATAATTTGAGGCTATTGTACTAGTTCAAAGCAACTTTTTAGGTGCTTAAAAATTAGAGTAAGATTAGAAAACTACTAATCCTCTTTCCCCAAAGTGAGCTGGTATGATGGATCAGACTTAGATAAGTAGTATCATCTCTTTTCCTCCCAAGGACAGGTCCAAGGATTCCTTCCTCATAGTAGAAGTAATAGATAGTTTTTTAGACTAAAACCCCCAGAAGTTAATAAAAGTATTAACTTGTGGGCAATGGCATAGCATAGAGGTTAAGTGTACAGCCATACAATCCAATGGGTGTGAGTCAAATCCAGTCTTGATTATTTTTGACTTAGACAAGTTACTTAATCACCTGGGACCTCAGGTTTCTCATCAGCAGAATGTGGGTAAAGTCTCTACTTCATAGGGTTGGGGTCATGGGTGAATGATGTGAAATACATAACATACTCCACAAAAATTAATGGCCCAGAAAGGAAAAAGGTCTTTCAAAAAGTAATTTTGGATGTAACATGTGCTGGGATAGATGGATTCATAGAAGAATGAAGAGAGAGTTCTTGGAAAACTACACCCTTAGACTAATAAGGCTTTCAAAAAGACGTAATGCATGAGCCTTAACTTTCTAAAAGATAGATATTGTCTTACCTATTCAAGAAATGTTAACCATGGGAAAGGTACTAAAGTATGAGAGATTGAAGTATGCAAATTAATTACTATAATACAGGGTATAAAGTGTAGGAAAAGTAAAGAAAGTGTTATGGGTTATAAATTATTTCAATTTAGAGTGCCCAAGTCAGAGTCCTTAGAAGCAATCATGTTTGCACGCTGTATCTTAAAGAGTGGGCAATCTCATTATACTCATTCATGCTTACTGGTCCCTTTATTCATTTTTTTTCTTTTTACCATTCATTTTGTCTGTGAATCATCTTGCCTTACCCTTTTATTTCTTGCCACTCTAAGAAAGCTTGTGCATTTTTGAAAAATCACTTGATTTAGTTTTGAATAGGTAGTGCATGCAGTGGTTAGACAAATTAAAAGCTAGGATGGAATATAACATGAAAAGTATATTTTTGAAAAGTATATTTTTCTCATTTCTTGTTTTTAAATAATTGCTGTGAGTTTTCTATTATTTTACAAATATACATTTTCAGTATATATACTCAATTTTTTCTTTTTATATAAATATATTATGCATGTGTGTATACACATATACTATTCTGTTCTTTCTTTTTTATTCAAGAATATGCCTTTCATAAGTACATACAGAAATGAATTTTTTATTGTATTAGCTAATCAGTATTTTACTATATGAATGTGCCATAATTTAGCTATAATAGCTCCATTGGAGAAGTTTAATGTATTTCTGATAGACATTCTGCATTCTGATAGACATTTACTGCTTTCCCACTTTTAACTGTTAAAATTTTAAAATATGTTTTTTTATTACATATCTATGTTAAAATATATTTTTTGTCTTAGGAACATAGTATAATATGTCAAAATATTTCAAAGAGTGAGCCATCCCGAAACTTCTGAGAAAAGTCTAATTTTGATTGTATTTATTATTTGGTTGCTGGATACTGTAGGCTAATATTTGTAGAATTTTTGAATATTTTTTTTCTGTTTCCCCCCATTATTATTTCTTGGGTGTAGTATATGTTAAATTTTAACGAAAGTTTCCCTTTTCATTCCTCAATACTTTGAAACCATTTATATAGCATTAAATGTGTCAGATTCTTTTTTAAAAAAATGTGTCAGATTCTTAAAGGAAGTTTTTGTTTGTTTGTGTTTGTTTTGTTTTGTTTTGTTTTGTTTTAGAATTCCCCTGCAAATGCTTTTGTAGAGAGTTTATTTAATTCTGGAAGAATATGTTGGTTGTCTTTGACAAATTTCTTCTTGCTTTTTTTTTTTTTTAAGTAAGGCATTTGACTCACATATGGTTGTTCACCAGTTAGGACATCCTATTCATCTCTTGGCATATATTCTACTTTAAGAGTAGCTGCATACTCTCTAGGCTTTGTCTGAGACAGACCACTGAAAGTGTCCACTCTTGATGGGATCCCTGTGGTTCACTAATCTTCATTACATTTGGCGGTTTTTTCCTTATTTTTCTGTGTAGAAGTTATGAGATTTTCTAATTTCATTAGAGATAGGTTCTGTATTTCCAAGTTGGTTTCTCTGCCTTGTTTTGGGGGCATACATAGTTCTAAGTATAAAAAATTAAATACTTTCTCTTTGAAATTAAGTATAGACTGAATCGTGACCCCAGAATTCATATGCTGAAGCCCTAACCCCCAATGTGACTATATTTGGAGATCAGATCCTTAGGTAATTAAGGTTAAATGTGGTCATACATTAGGTCCCTAATCTGATAAAATGGATGTCCTTATAAGAAGAGAAACAGAAACCAGACCTCCTCCTAAAAAGGCCATTTGAGGACACAATGAGAAGGTGGCTGTCTTCATGTCAGGGAGAGGGTTGTCACCAAAAAGACCACTTTGAATTTATAGTTTCCAAACTCCAGAACTGTAGAAAAACAAATTGTCTGTTTAAGTAACTCAGTCTGTGTTAATTTTTTAAATGGTAGCCCTAGCAGACTAATAGATTATGTAAAAAAGAGCCATGATTGAAAAATTAATAAGAAAACTTGTTTCCAATACTTGCCTAAATGTTTTAATTCCAGTTAGTTAACATACAGTGTTTTATTGCTTTACTGTGTTTTCAATCTTTAGGAGTGAAAGAATATCCAAAACTTTAGCGTTTGTCCTTAAAAGGAGAATAAGATAGATATAAACAGGTTAAGTGCTAATTTTAATATCTGATAGTATCTAAATGGCTCCATTTCTCAAGATGCTCTTTTATGTAAGACCTAAGATTCTTATGTCCAATTATATTCTTTGTGAACTACTGTTATAATATAGCAGCAAATAATTAGATGACACATTAAAATAACCTGTGTAGAAGCAAGAGTTCTACCTTTCTATCATTGTCAGCTGTATTTAACAGTTACTAATACTTAGTCATTCATATCTGTAGTTTCCACAAAAGATTATTATATAAAACCTAAACTTCTTATGAATATTAACACATAACCCAGCTTATGAAAAATGGTACATGTGAGAGGAAGAGGGAGAGAGATTCTAAAATATGCTTTGAAGTTTTGTAATTCTTTAATATGTGGTCTTGTCTTCTGAGTAAGCAGTATTTTTCTGCTATTGTTAACAACCCTTTACCGTAGGTATGGCTGGGTTTTTTTGTTTGTTTATTTGTTTTATTTGTTTTTTTTAGATTTTATTTATTCATGAGAGACAGAGAGAGAGACGTAGAGACACAGGCAGAGGAAGAATCAGGCTTCTCGCAGGGAGCCCAATGTGGGACTCGATCCCGGATCCCTGGGATCACAACCTGAGCCAAAGGCAGACACTTAACCACTGAGCCACCCAGGCATCCTAGATATGGCTGTATATCTGATTCCAGAAAACATATTTTTATCATTAAATGACCCTTTTTGTAATTTTTAATCGTTAGTGGTGATACTTCTTTTCTTTCTCTTATGTAGATTTTACCCACTAATCAAAATTTAGATACTGTTATGGACTGAAATGTGTTCCTTCAAAATTTATATGTTGAAGTCCTAACTTCATGTCACTGTATTTACAGTTAGGGCCTTTAAAAAGGTTAAATGGTTAAGGTTAAGGTTAATTGAAGTCATAAAGGTAAGGCCCTAATCTTATAGAAATGAAACAGATACCAGGGAGTGTTCTCTTTTCCTCCACATTCCCACAAAAAAGAGGTTATATGAGCACACAATACTATGGAGCTGTGGGAAGCCAAGAGGGAAAAGTCAAGAGGAAAAGGCCTCAGAATAAAACAAACTTGGTCAGCACTTTGTTTCTGTTGGGCATGCCAGCAGTCATGACAGCCTAGGCAGACTAAGATTCTAGCCTAACAATCAATAAAACATGATAATTCTGTAGCCATTTAATATCCTTTTTAAAACTCTGTTTTGCCTCTAATTTATATAATCTTAATTACATATTTTTTAATATCTTTCTCATTTTGTCAAGTAAATGATAGATTCTGAGAGCAGTTTCATCTTGTTTGTTTTATACAGCTCTATCACCTAGCAGAAGGGTGAGTACAAAAACAGAACCCTAATGATTTGATTGATTAGGTATCTTGAAAGTTCTTAAAAAATGGAAAATTTACCTGGAAAATTATACAATTATTTTTTTACTCTTGAGTATAACATTTTAAGATGAATGACTTGATAAACAGCTCAAGTTTTAAATACTCTTAATTCAGTAAGTTTTAAAAATTTGACTCAATACCTATAAGATAAATACTTATTTTTTCTTATTGTGATAATCACAATTAATACAGTATTATGGCAATAAAATAAGGTGAATGTATTTGAACCTTTGAAGATGGAGATCTTGCCTAGGACATAACATAAATTTTAATGAATATATATCCTATGATTTTTGAAGGAAATTTATAAATAAGTATTCAGAACTATATTAGAAAAGTGATTTAGAAAGGATAGCCTTTATATTTCAAATAAGTGTTTCCAATTAATAATATTTAGCATGGGTCTACATTTTGTCAAAAGTTTATACAAATAGAATTTTGAATACGTAATCGATATCAGATCTAGAAGAAATTAATTTAATTTTCCATGAGTACAATGATAACAGAATTTCCATAAGTTATAACAACTTGTCATCAAACCTGCTGGTTTTAATGCACAGGACTTATTTTTTAGTTGCTGAGTTGAAAATTGGTGTTGGCAGACAAAAAGAAGCTGGTTTCATTTCAAGAACACAACTAAATGCTAATTATAAAAATGGATTTAATGTTTACCAGAGGAAACATTTTTCACAAGCCTTATGAAAAGAACTGCTAGTCAGTGCTCAATTAATTAAGACACCAAGAGAGTTCTTTTTTCCTGTATTGTATTAGCTCAGTATTAGTCATGGAGGAGATAAAAGCAGGAAGTTAAACTTTTTATTTGCTGTGTTTTTACTTTTGCATTTTAAAATGATCCATCCTGCCTTTCTATACCAGTTGTTGGCATTTTGAGTTACATTTTTCCCATCTTTGATTATGAAGCATCATGGGAGAAAGTAGAGAAAGGATGTTTAGATTGATAAGTTAAAGGGGCTATTAATATTCATCAGGGAGTGTATAGTTTACTTTCAATGGCATAAACATAATGAAACAGAAACTCAAACACAAATAGGTTTTCATATTTTCTTTCTACTGTGTTTCTTTGAATGGTAAATCATGTTATAAAAATATTTATAAGAAATATAAAGAATTTATATGGGTTGAATAATTTGTGAGGAATATAAAGAAATGATTGGCCAAGAAGGGTAATAGTCTTAAAGATCTTATGTTCATTCATTCATTCATTCATTCATTCATCTCATTATGTATTCCTTTATTTATTGTCACTAATGGCCAGTAATCTTGGATTTAAATCATTAAATCCTAACTTTCTCAACTCCTCATCCTACCTTTTCCCCAAAATGTTATTAAAATTGTAGGCATATGGAAGAATTTTATTTCTTGCCCCAGTTTTGCATAGCCATTTGTTGATATTTGTTGGAGTTCCTAATATTTCAGTAACTGAAGTAACCCTTGATGAAAAACGTTTTTTGAAGATTATTTTTTAATGACTTTTCCCCCAAGCAGAAGTATATGGTGAAAAACACAAACACAAAAGCCTCTAAAGAAATCGAACCAATACATCAACCACTGGAATTTTTTAAAACACATGTATTTTTAATTCAATCACAGTCTTTGAATTTTAAACATGAATCTTTCTCAGCCTGTTGCAATAAAAACGGAGAATAGAGTCCTGGTACTTTTCTTTTTCTCAGGAGGAGGTCAGCTGGTAGTAAAAACTCGTGCAGTTTTCGGTGATTTATTTAGGACAAAATCTGTTGAAGAAACTTTAAATTAATATTATAGCTACTTAGAAAAACTTTTGGAGAAAAGAAATTAGATTGAATAGCATAGTGTTACTTTGTCAAAGCACAGTCAAGAACAAAAGATCCTTAGGAGATTATGAATGCGGGAACATCCCACCTTTGGCTTTCGATATGAAATGTTAAAACACAAATGGGAACAAGTCTGAAATAAATGCTCACAGATTATAAATTTGCTTATTTTAGGTGAAACAGAAGAAATGATACAGCGTATTAACATCTGAAGAATGCCAGATAAAAAGTTAAGGAATTGGGACACCTGGGTGGCTCAGCCATTAGGCTTCTGCCTTTGGCCCAGGGTGTGATGCTGGGATGATGGATCGAGTCCCACATAGGGCTCCCTGTGTGGAACCTGCTTCTCCTCTGCCTATGTCTCTGCCCCCTTCTCTGTGTCTAGATTCTTTTTCTTTTTCTTTTTTGAATATCAGTTGTTCTAGTGTCATTTATTGAAAAGACTTTGTTTTCATTATATTGTCTTTGTTCCCTTATCAAAGATTAATTGTTTATGTGGGTCTATTTCTGGATTTAATTTTTTTTATAGTAAAATTTCATTATATTGGGTTTGCCTAAGTTGGTGGAAAATGTTATGTCTTTCTGACTTTTTTTTATCCCAATATTCAGCTGATTCTTACTTATTCTTCATGTTTCAGATTAAATGCCATTGGGTTATATGGTTCATAGTACCTATAGTTTCTTTATTCATTATAATCATGACTAATATCTTTAGAAAATGTGTCTCATTTTAAAAGGCCCTTATATAAGGAATGCATATTCTGTGTTACATTCCTATAAAGAAATACTACTCAGCCATAAAAATATTAACTACTGATACATACAACAATTCAATGAATCTCAAATGCATTATGCTTAGTAAAAGTCAGATTCAAAGGCTACATATTCTGTGCATCTATATAGGATTCTAGAAAAGGCAAAATCAGAGGGTAAGAATCAGATTAGTGTTTGTAAGGGGGTTAGTTTGGTGAAATTGTCGAGTGGAGGGGCACTGGGGAAATTTTAGAGGGTAGACATGCATTTGTCAAAACTAGTAGAATTATATATAAATAAGTTATATGTCAATTATATCTTAATATATATGCATAAGAATTTTGTTTTATAATTATTTTAAGTAAAATATTTTTCCAATTACTATTTTACATTTTTCTTGAATAGGTGAAACTTATACCTGGCCATTTTAACAATTCCTTTACCAATTTCAATTTTTTTTATTAGAATCTCTTTGAGTGTCTGTATGCAGTCATCAACAATAGGAGTTAACTTTAGTTCTGCCTTTTAATTTTTTTCTGCCAGATTTTGATGTTCTGATCTTACAGAATTTTCTAGAGACTCCAAGAAATACTGAAGATTAATGGTGGCAGTAGACACCCCTCTATAGTTTCTGATTTCATTTAAAATTATTTTTTACTTGGAAAATATGTGGTTGACTTTTGATAAATTATCTCTGCTATACTAAAGAGTTTCCACTTCATATTTTACTGAAAACTAAGTATTATTTATATGGAATATATTAGATATAGGAAATATGTTAGATTTTTATCATCCTTTGGTATAATTTATGATATTTTGCTATAGACTCACTGCCTTTTCAAGAAGATAATTAAAATTCTTTTTATTAAGAGATACCATTTAATTGAAAATTTTAAGTCCTCTTGCTTTTGCAACTTTAAGGAAAATTGGAGCTACTAAATAAAATTTGAAATGGTGATTTGTTAAATCTGCATCTCCATTACAGGAGTACTAATTTGGAGATGATTTGTCATAGTGGTCTGGACAAGCAAGATGATTCTTATCTTTAACACTATAAAAAGCTGGACATTTTAGACAGTTCTATCACTTGAACTTCATCTCAAAGGTATATACTACTAGCTACACATTACACAGATGCTAAGGACACAGAACTTAAGATAAATATTGTGTCAAAGGCTATATAACTGGTAAGAGACAGTATTGGAACCTCAGCCTGTCAGAATAGTATTCTTGGTTGCAAGGTTTTTTTTTTCCTTCCAGCATTTTGAATATATCAAGCCACTCCTTTTAGGCCTGTAAAGTTTCCGCTGAAAATCAGCTCATATCTTTATTCAGTTTTCCTTGTATGCAACTGTTTTCTCTTGCTGCTTTTAAAATTCTCCTTTTATTACTACTTTTTGCAATTTTGATTATTATGTGTCTTAGTTTAGCATCCTTGGATTGATTTTGTTGGGAGTTTTCTGCATCCTGGATCTAGACTTCTGTTTCCTTCACCAGATGAAGGATGTTTTCAGCTGTTATCTCTTGAAATACAATTTCTGCCCTCTTTTCCTTCTCTTCTCCTTCTGGAATGCCTATAATGCAAAAGTTATTGTGCTTAATGGCGTTGCGGAGTTCCCTTCACCTAATCTCATTTTTTATTATTCTTTTTTTCTTTTTCCTATTAATTTGGTTGCTTTCCATTACTCTTTCAGCTCACTTACCCACTCTCTGCTTCCTCTATTCAACTATTTATTCCCTCTAGTGTATTTTTATTTCAGTTACTGAGTTCTTCGTCTCTGATGGGTTCTTTTTTTATAATTTTCTAACTTTTGTTGAAGATCTCACTGACATCCTCCACTCTTTTCTCAAGTCCCTATTGTCTTTATGACCATTACTTTGAATTCTTTATCTCTGTTTTGTTAACTCTGTTGTGATTTTTTCCTGTTCTTTCATTTTGAGCATATTCCTTTCTTTCCTTATTTTGTCTAACTTTCTGTGTCTGTTTCTAAGTGTTAGGAAAGTCATCTATGTCACCTGGCCTTGAAAATAGTGGTTTTCTGAAGAAGAGGTGCTGTAGTACCCTATAATGCAATGTTCCCTATTTACCGGAACCTGGAGCTTCAAGGGGTATCTCCTATGTGTGTTTTATATGTCCTACTGTTGTGGTTACACCAGGTTTGCCTTCAGTCCAGTTCCCTACAATGGTGCATTTTGCCTGCTCTGGGTGCCCTTGACAGGGGTTGGGGCTAGTCTGGGGCTGCAGAGAGCTTTTAGTGGGTATTATCAGCAGTCAGACCAGATGCCTGCCCTTAGCCTGTTTTGTGGGCTAGCAGTCACATCAAAGTACAAGGTGCTCTCCCTCTGTTGCTCCTCGAGAGCCTTTATTGGGGGGTGGGCTGGCAGTCAGACTAGATGCTTGTCCCCAGTCCAACCTGCCAGAGCTACAGTTGCACTGATTGGCAAGGCACTCTCTGTGCTGCCAGCTATTAGATTCAGCTACTGAGACTGTGAGTGTGTTGGTGTGTATGTGGTTATTTTCCCCTCTTCCCAGGGCAGGAGTCACTTTATAATGGTGCCAGTCCCCACTGGGGTCACCTGCAGAGTGTGATGGGGTAAGAGCTGCTTTGGAGGGATTCCAGCAGTGTGGAGTGGGATGAATGGGCGCAGATCTGTAAGAGAACAGAGGGAAAGAGCACAGTGTACTAGCAAGATAGGTGGAAAGTGTTCTCACTGGTTCTTGCCTGTATCCATCTATTTAGGTTGGGGTAGGGGTTGGGTGAATGGCACCCACCAGCACTTCTGTTCTTGGAGAAGTCTCCTAAAAATCCCTGCTCCTCCCTTACACATTCTGAGATTAGTAAATAAATCTCTGATACCTTCTGTGTTTTTCAGACTGCTGCTTCTATGTTGTATCTCTCCTGGATTGTTTGTTATGCTGACTCATTAAGGACAGAGACTGTTTCCTATTGCCCTCAGGCTCTCCTGGAGCTAACCCTGCTGTTAGTAAAGATTCATGAAGCTAAACCAAAGCCAGATTTTCAAAGCCAGAATGTTATGGAGACTTGCCTTCTTAGTGCAGTTCCCTCTGCAGGGTACCTGGTACAGTGATCTTCTCACTTCTCTGTGCTTTTGCTTGTAGTGTCCCTCCCATTTGTGGTTACTGTCATGGGGGGTTTGGTTCTAAACCATATCTCCTACCCATTTGGATTCAGTCTTCTCTATACAATTAACTGTGGAAAGTCTGTTCTGCCAGTTGTCAGGTCATTTTCAGAGTTAGTTTCACTGATGTGGTTGTTATCTCAGTTTGTCCATGAGATGAATTGAGGTCAGGATCCTCTACTTTACCATCTTCTCAGAAGTCCAGATATTTGAAAATCTTAACTGTGCGAAATAATAACCAACAAAAAAGTTATTCAAAAATAATGAAAGGGAAATTTATTATCCAGTAATATGTATTTTTCTACCGCCTCCTGGCTTCTTTTATATAACCTATGAAATTTATGCTGCAGACGGCATAAAGTTTGTGTGTTCACTTTGATAGTTTTACCTTCAAAACAATCTTCAGAAAAGGTTATTTTTATTTCCAACTTCAAGTTCAGCACACTTTTTCCCAGTGTATAACTTGCTGTTATGCACTTCAACAAGTGTAACTGCTTGGGTTATGCCGATGAGTTTCGTGATATCAGCTAATTCCATTTTTGTACTTTCAGATTAGTTGTCTGGTTTGTCATACACTTCTGTTGACTATTCAATTGTACAGTTTAACAATTAACAATGGACAGATCTACCATGGAGCATTTCATTGTTCTGGTTCTATCAAAGCCACTTGAATTTATAATACCTTCATAGTTGTCAACTTGTTCCTGCCATACTGTCCAACTTTACTTGAACTTCTTATGAAAAGGCTCCAATCTTTAATTACAAAAAAGAAATATTCGTTAGTTAGCAAATAACAATTCCTTATGATGTAAATTATGTTCCAGTAGTGGTAGGTAAAACAATGCTTAGAATAAATGTTTTTATTTAGAATATTTTTCATTAAGAAAATAAAGGAAATTCATTTAAATTCTAGTCTATTTTGATAGTGTAATGAAGTGATAAAAATTATGAGCCTCAGAGCCAGATAACTTGACTACAAATCATATTACCACATAAACAAAATAAATACCATGAGCCTCAGTTTCCACAATTTTAATGTAGGTATTAAAACACTGTTGCTGGCAGCCCAGGTGGCTCAGTGGTTTAGCGCCGCCTTCAGCCCAGGGTGTGATCCTAGAGACCCGGGATCGAGTCCCACGTCAGGCTCCCTGCATGGAGCCTGCTTCTCCCTCTGCCTGTGTCTCTGCCTCTCTCTCTCTTTCTCTCTCTCTCTCTCTCTCTGTGTGTGTCTCATGAATAAATAAATAAAATTTTAAAAAATAAACACTGTTGCTAAAATAATTAAGGTAAGTACAGAGGCATGCTTAGTTTGTTTTATTAATTGGTACATAGTAAAATAACAAAATAAAAAGGTAACTTTTATATTTAGTAGCACTAGTTTCTACTTAAATAAGTGCATATTAAGTAACAAAACCTTTTCAGCCTTCTTGGTAGATGTCTAACAATTATATGAGGAATAGTAAATATCTCCTTCTATCCTGTAATATTAATCATTCCCTTGATTATGTCAACTTTTGTAAGATTCTTGTCCACATCTTAATTAAATTCGTCTGAAATAAATCCGAATCCAATACCAATAAAACTATCAGGTAATCTGCATACTATAGATACTGGGTCTTGAGCTATGTTACCAAACTTAAACAATTTTAAGTATTGAAGGTATTCTCCCATCAGCAATACCGGCAACACTTTTACTATTTTGACTAATGACTTGGATGCTGTTTTTACTGTCTTTTCGTAGTATATTAATGGTATCTATAGGGTTCCATTTTAACATTTGGCTGAGTGCTAGGAAAATAGGTCCTCAGCAAAATCAATTCTCCAAATATTACTGTCAGCTCAGAGCAAGACCATATGAATAAATATTTAAAGTCTTACTTATTTCATTTCAAAATAAAAGAACATTTTTTCTTAGTTTCAAAAGAAACTATTGTGATTTGATCCATATAGAATAATACAGTAATATGTCAAAGGAGCTTCAAAATAGTGTAAAGAGCCATCACTAGAAGATAAGTTATTGCAGAGAACTCTGTGAAAATGTGTGAGAAATTTGAATGACTATGCATTGATCTTTAGATATACACTGATACCATGCTCTCATATCTTTTACCTTTCTTCCTCAAAGGCAAAGTGCACAGAAAGTAAATTCTATTAAGTTTATTCTGCCATTGATAATAAAAAGGAAAGCTTACTGACAATTTAACTCTATTTTATCTTAAACATCATCCATATGCACTTACTTATCTGGTCCTTGAAGACAAGCAAAAGACAAAAGATTTTATGGAATAAGATACCATCAAAGTGTTGACACAGAGTGGCTTTAACTCTTTCCTATTTTATAAGAATGGCTCTGAGTTTTGTGTGGAGGATGGTCTGTGTAGCAAGAGAAGAATCAAAGCCGTATCTGTTTTCTGCATTGTTCAGTGGAATAGATGATGTGAATTAGACTATGTTGTAGCAATGGTGGAAATAATTTTGGAAATATTGATTAGATACATTGGCTGGATTCCTAATTAATAAACTCAAAATACTTCTTTTCTTTGTAATGTTTGTAGTTACACAAATCTAACTTTTCTTTTTTCTTTCTTTAGAACCAGAATGCTATTTTTTGAAAGTAAGAGACAACTCAATAAATGCCTGTTGAATAAACAAATGACAGAAATATATCTTTTTTATGTTTTGTAGACCTATCTTCACATGCAACGTTGAATATTTATTTACATTGTACTCTGGTAAGTTCAGCATGCTTCATAGCTTCAACATCATTTTTTAACTTCAGTTATCTAAGTAATCCTAAAATGTGACATGGAGTGTAGGATTTAAACTAAACAATCTTTTTTCTGTAGTTTTCTAGCTGCTATCATGTCTTTTAAATGTCACCAATGCTAACCTTTATTGTGTACTGATCAAACACTGCAGATAAATTGTTATATCAGTCTTAACTCTATGAGATTTTGGCTGAAATGCAAGAAATTATAAAAAATGTATAAAATGAAAATGATCTATAATGCTATTATTTTTATCTTTACAAGTTTTGAAGGAGAAATACCAATAGCTTCATATTCAATATATATGAGGCAATGAATGAAAAGAATGAAAAACACATTTTCTTAAGAGACTGTTAAATTGGCTTTGAAAACTGTACTGAACATACATTTTTTTTTTCTCCTGGCACTTTCCCTCTTATCTTTCTGAAAACTGTGTTTTCTCTGAATCTTAGAAACCATAAGGTGTTAAGATGCAGAGTTGTTGGTGAATGTACTTTCTGCCATGTGGAGAAAGTTGGTCTTCAGGGAGAAGGAAACATGCAGTAGACATACATGGAGAGACTCTGAGACAGGAGACTCAGATGAGTCCTGACTCTGTTAAAGCACTGGTAGTACTGTCCTAGGATTCTGTTAGATACCACAAATATCTTAGTATGAGCTGGATTTGTAACAGAGACCTAAAGAATACAACAAAAGACAAGCTCAGGAATACTTGGAGTAAATGTATGACTCCTCATTGTGAATACTTTAGCAAGAATATTTTAAAGTATAAGATCCTACAATTTAAAAGAAATCTATAATTTTTCTGTATTATTAATCTATAGATCATTACTTGTTTTATTCTCTACTGATTCTTTAGCACCTAAAACTGTATCTAGCACATAGTAATAGCTCATGAAATATTTGTGACTGAATAACTGTACCAATAGTGACTATGAAAATGATCTTGCACCGAAGAGTGAACTTTGAAATAGAAACATTTTGTGTAAGGTATGTTTGGTCCATCCCACAGAGTTAGCTGCTATACTTCAAATGAAATTTTATATCTGCATACTGCAAATTCCAAGCAACTGGTTGGACATACAAAACTGAAACATTCCAACAAATAGGCACACTCATAAAGGGGAAAGGAGAAAAAATGAGTGGGAAATATCAGAAAGGGAGACAGAACATGAGAGACTCCTAACTCTGGGAAACGAAATAGGGGTGGTAGAAGGGGAGGTGGGCGGGGGGTGGAGGTGACTGGGTGATGGGCACTGAGGGGGGCACTTGATGGGATGAGCACTGGGTGTTATTCTATATGTTGGCAAATTGAATACCAATAAAAAATAAATTTATAAAAAAATAGGCACACTCACAATCAGAAGAAACTGATAGAGCCACCCAATAATTAAAGTTTTAAAAAAAGTTACTCTAAACAAGAATAATTCAAGTTCCCCTGGAGCATAAATAGACATTCAGTATCATTTTTTTAAAGATTTTATTTACTCATGAGAGATACAGAGAGAGAGAGGCAGAGACACAGGCAGAGACAGAAGCAGGCTCCATGCAGGGAGCCTGGAATGGGACTGGATATTGGGTCTTCAGGATCAGGCCCTGAGCCAAAGTCAGGTGGTCAACCGCTGAGCCACCCAGGCGTCCCAGTATCATTTAATACATGACTATGTTACTACCTCCTACAGAAATCGATGGTCATGTTGGTGACTTGAAACATCAAATATATATTTTATTATGCATCAGCTAATAGGGATGTTAAAATATAATCAATGTATTAAAATTTTTCCACTGAAGTTGTAAAACTAACATCTTTGTTCTTAAGGTGTAAACTTCTAGAAAATTCTTTCATAGAAAATTTCCCTGCTGCTGGATAAATGAAACTGTTCTCTTTGTTTTGTATATATAATGCACATAGAAAATACAATAAGTATCCTTTAAAATTGTCTGACTTTTAATCAGAGGATATAATTTCAAATGATGTTATAATTTGTTTGACTTTGGGCAAGTTATTAAACTGCTTTGACATTTAAGTTTTTTCATTTTACAGATTTATTGAAAGGATTAAATGAAATAATATTGATCTTTTTTAAAAAATATTTTATTTATTGATTCATGAGAGACAGAGAGAGAGAGAGAGAAAGAGAGAGAGAGAGAGGCAGAGACACACAGGCAGAGGGAGCAGGCTCCATGCAGGGAGCCCGATGCGGGACTAGATCCCGGGACTCCAGGATCATGCCCTGGGCGAAAGGCAGATGCTCAACCGCTGAGCCACCCAGGGATTCCAACATTGATCTTTTACATTTTCTAGCAAACTACCTAGCACATAGGAATGCCATTTTAAGTCTTGAAATGCAATTATGTATACTCAAGTACAGTTGAGTATGTAGATTAGAAAAATGCATTTGGTTAGATATTATTTTTATAATCAACAGTATTTTGAAGTAGATTGTTGAAATATAATCTGCAGTAAAACTCTAAAATATTATTTATAATAACTGCTAAAACAGAAATGGAATAACTCTGGTATATGTCAGGAGATGCATTATTAAACATCTTTTGAAAACTTAGGATTCAGAATATTTTCTGTCAAATTAAATTTAAAGTGAAATTACTATTTTGGCTGTAGTTATTATGTCAAATGAAAATTCTCACATTTTAATGTTTCTTTAATTTTCATAGATAATATCGTTAAGTGGCATTTTCTGTAAATTTTTTTGATATGTCTAGTGTAGATTTGATTTAAAAATTGCTTTTTATATCTCATGATGACCATTTTAACATAATTGCCTAGAACAAAATTGATCAGATGATTATGTGTTACTCTTTTAAAAGCATGCAATTGGGTAACACTAATTCATTGGCCTATTTATTTTCCCCAAACATAAGCATAAAGAAGATGAAGATGCAGTTTTGATTTAAGACGTTAAGAATTAAAAAAAAAAAAAAAAGACGTTAAGAATTTTTTTCATGAGGTGTTAACTACATTTTCCACAGTATCTGATTTTATTGTTTGGGATTTTATTACCTCAAGGTGTGAAATGTGTGATAATTATCAGTCCCTAGTAATTTGCAGGAATATATTGGAAGCTACTCAAATGCCATGGATCTCAGGGTTGATGTGATGAAGAGTGTATATACTTCACAAAAGTTTAACTCTGCTACTGAAATTTAATCACAAAAGTGTATCAAAATACTGACCCCTAACAGACAGTAATAACATGGGTAATATGAACTGGAGTGATATTTTCTAAGTGTGAAATCTAGTAGAACATGGTAAATAATTTCTGTAGATTACTGCATTACATAATACTGGGGAAATGGAATAGGCATTCAACACCCAACTATATATTTTTATAACTATACATATTTCATAGTGATAATTATTCATTCATCTATTCAAAAAAAGTTTTATTGAGATTCTCCTATGTACATAGCACTGTGCTTTATGAAAAACTCAGAAATTATAAAGTTTTGTTTGCCTTTATAACTTAGGTGATAACTAAATATGTGGTAATAAATATAGCACAAGAGAGCTGTATTTGCAATCTGTTTATCCTGCTTTACCCAGGTGCAAGCAATAATATGCATGTGCAGCCCTATCCTATGCTTCAACTAGAGAATCAGGCTGAAAGAATTGGCAAGAGTTTCTATTTCCTAGGGAAATGAAGAAAGAAAGAAATTATATTCAGAATTTGGGGTGCTGCTCATCACGTGCTTGGCACTCCTTGGTTTTAGCCTTCTTTTTCTGGTTTGTGTGCAATGATCCAGCTAACAAGTCTAGTGCTGAGGTTCCTAATTCTGAATCCTTATCACCAGGATGAGGCAAATTTTGTAATCCACACCTCAAGATTTTCCATGCTTTGATTGACTTTTTGCTACTCATCAGGTAGTCTTTAGCCAGTCAGTTAAGCAGGGCCACAGTATTCAACCTACTACAAAATACTGAGAGAATTTAGTAGTAGAGGAAATTCCGGCTCGGCAGACCAGCTAATACTTTGTGGAACAACTTACCGTTGAACTTAGCTTTGATAAATAGATAGGATTTTGATAAACAAAGCCACAGAGAGTGCTTTCTTAACAAAGACCTCATTCCAGTTTTCAAAATGCATACCAACCATTTAATATTTTTTGTAATCTTTGCTGGAAACATAGAGCAATACTGCTTAGCATATCAAAAGCCTCCTTCCTGAGACCAGTAAATTTTAAGAATAGCATTTCTGAGTCTCACTCTAAAATTATATCCACATCACACATAACTTGCTGTCCCCCAATTTTGGATTTTTCTTCCTGAGCAGGCAGGTTACCTATATGACTTGCCTTGCATTGAACTCTCAAAGGCAGGGTGACTTTATGCCTGTGTAGGAACCTCATCAAACTGAAGAAAAAGGAAAACTAAAAATCTAAGACAACTTCTTTGTTAATGCCAGCCCATATTGAGGGCACTGACCTTATGTTTTGACTTCCTCTGCCTTTTTTTTGAGATAAATGCCTGGATTGACCCTGACTCTAACACACCTGCCATTACTGTTTCCCACTTAGAAAATGGTATCCAGGCTCCATTCCCAAGAATGAATTTCATTTCCAACACTTGAAATTAACTACCATGAATATGCAAAATTTATACTTGAACTCTGGACTAATCAGTTTTTGGTGATGTTACAGAATTGATTGTAGTTACTTTAAACAGAAAACAATTTATTCGAGACATTTGAGAACTATCACAGAGTAAGAACAAAATCTGGTATAGAATAAGGTTTTTAAGAAGGAAGGAACCAATGGATTTAGGACATATGAGAATGCTGCCACTATTCCTTGTCCCAGGAACTGTACATAGGCCTGTATGCAGATGGAGTAGACATTATTTACTGCCACTAGGTGCAGCTGCTGCTCAGCCCTCTGCCTTGAGTCTAATCATCCTGTCCATTTTTCCTTGCACAGTTCACTCTAGACTGTCAAGTTCTCCAAAACGCCATATGGTTAGCCATAAAGTTATGGCCCTCATCCTCAAATCTGCCATGAGAAATTGGGTTCTATCTTTCATCAAAATGTAGAAAATGGAGCAGTTCTCCAAAATATAAAAATTCAGATAAAGGACAAAAATTAAAATAATGACAAATACCCTTATGTCTACCTTCTGACTGCCCAGCTTCCACATACATTTTAAAGCTTACATTCATAAAATTAAAATGCTTCAGAAATCATTGGGTTTTTTACTTCATATTATGCCAACTATCAACTATGTGTAGTGTCCAACACTCCTGCATCCAGGTTTCCATAAAACAGCAAGCAAACAATGTTAATTATTCCTAGATCTATCAATGAGAATATCCAATGCAGAATCACTGGTAATTGCACCCCTAAAAAGTTCATCCCATTCTAAAGTTATGATTCATACACCTTTGTAATCCATTCTCATATGTAATCCCTAGATTTTTGTTGATGGCAATTAACAAAGTTTGGCAGTTCATTCATGTAGTCTTCTTTTTCACATTTTGACTTTGCAATTGGCCACATAGGAATATAATGGAATGTGATTCTAGATCTATAAATCTGTAGACTACAGTTGGTTATGAGGAAACCTAAATTTCTCCAAAAAAGAACTGATATTATGCCTCAGAGATATGAGAATATTACAAGTCTGATCAGGGAAGTTCAGTGGTCTTTGGGAGTTTGAGTTACTCTTGGGCTCTTTGGATTTTCATGCATATCTCCATTGCTGTGTTTGTGGTCTCACCTCTTTCTGATAAATTCTCTAAATGTCACATAAGAGATACAGAGAGGTCATGATTCAACAGATATAATTCTCATGTTGTGCAGAATCAAACTCTGACTTTGGTTTGCTTACTCTAGCTGGAAAAGAAATAAATTCTGTTAGCATTGTCACAGAAAGACACTGTGGGTCATTGTTAGGAGTCATTTTGTCCCAGGAAATACATTTGCTTTTTCTACTATTCATACGTTCTTATGGCAGGGGCCTCACAGACTCCAAAAAATTACTGCTTATTTCATTTTCAGGTAACTATAGGAGACTATTTAGTTAGCTATTTCTCTTCTGCAGCTAGATGCCTTCCCCTGACCACCAACAGAATTTTCTACCTTCTGATTTACACAGGTTAGTTTACCAAATCATAGCCCCTACATTTCCCTGAGGAAATTCTACCTTCAGTCCAGATATGGTACTTGGTTCAATTTATAGATACTGACCTACTTAATAATGCAGAAAATACTTCCCTAGAAGTATTTTTGCATAGCTCCCTAAGTTGTCAAAAAAAGCTTGAGAACTATATTTTGAAAATAATCAAGAACCAGTGGAACTTAGGCAAAAAACCAATCTGGCCACAATACCACCATGGGCAAAGGCTGCCTCTATAATGACCATCTGTACAATGTACAAATCTTGCCACTGTACACAAGTAAATATTGCTGTTACTGCCACAGATTGAAACTCCTTCCTTATATTTTTTCACGAATCACATTTCTAGGTGGTTATGTCTGATTGGCGAACCTGGGTTATTTGCTCTCATCTTAGCTTGCATGATGTAGGAAGAACATAGCTACTTTAGGCTGACATGGTAAGGAGATTCTCAGTCTCCTGAGGGGCTCACATCATGAAAAATTGCCTCTTACATAGGAAGAATCTTTCATAATAGGAAGTCCAAAAAAGACAAACATTCATAGAAAAGTTGATTTTGTGTCCTCCCTAGTTTTCCTTGCATTCCTCTTGGATAGCTGACAAATAACACTTTCCCACCTTGGAGCCCTCCTCCACCTTAGATCTTAGAATTTACTGTAGGGATTATCACAAGAACCCTGTCCTCTCTCCCTACTAGGACCAAGCTTTGAAGTTGTGGACTTTTTAGAAGGTAAAGAGAAGCTGTTGGATCCTATGGGCAGGGCAATGATACATACAGTCAATGAGCCAAGAGGATATTACATGATAAGAAAGGTGAATGGTGGAAAGCCAGGGGAAGCTGTTGTTTTATTTTGGATTTTCTCATAAAAGATGAAATGAGAGGTAAGATGGGACTTAAGTAATTTTGTGGTGATAATAAAATTGAAGTAAACTAAGGTTCACTACACAAAAGATGATGTTCAATGAAGTATGCTGTCTGAGGAGTTAAAATATACGCACAGCTTTTCTAGCATGGATGACTAGAAGAATGGTGCCAGAAATAGGGGAGTCAGGAAGAGAAATTTATTGTAGCGCAGGGGCTAAATGATAAATAAGGTTCTGAATATTTTTAGTTTGATGGGCTGGTAAAAACAAACAAGTAAGCAAGTGTGGGACATTGGCTATGCAGAGTTGCTGCATGCAGTCCTTCATGATTTCAGTTTGTTGATTTGATTTATTATGATAGGTGATTTCAAGCTCTCAAAGGGACATGAGATGAGATGGTGAAAGGCACTAAGCATATGAGTTAATGATCATAAACAAGTAATGGATTGCTTATGAGCCTGGTATGAAATCTAGAAAACAAACTTCTGAAGTTTTAAAATCACTTGCTGAAGAGTGGAGAGGAGAAAAACAAGAACAAAAAAGCATGTGATTTATAAAGCTTATTAAACCACTTTAAATCCTTTTGAAAATTCTATACTTTATTAAGATTGAGAAAAGTGCTGGGAAAAAAACCTTCTAGAAATGACCCATGTTCTAATAAAAGTAGTATTTATAAATTTTTTATTTTTTAATAAAACCAAAGTTGAGGAATTATTTGTGTTGATTGGTTTATTGGAAAGACAATTTTTAAGGAAATATGTTTTTAGTAAGCAATTACATTATGGCAATTGTACATAAATGCAATAGCAGGAAAATTATATATGCTCTATTACTTGGTTGCACTTAAAATGAATATTTATTTTTATAATATTAATAAGATTATAAAAATTTATGAATTAATTTTAAAGTTTTCCTTCTTTAGACCACTGTTTTATGACAGAATGGCTAACAACGCAAGCTGGCTCACAAAAACAATTACTCTAACAAAGACCATTTCCAATTGAGGTATTTCCATTTGCATTAATTAGAAGCTAGGTAAATACTTCGTTAGGGAGTTCTCACAATTGACTTAGGTATGATTTGACAAATAATTCTTATTGATTTATAAAACAAAAGCCCTGAAAATTAAGATAATCTAGCTCATGGTCTTACATTTCTCGAATAGGATAACTATCCAAATTGGTAGAGTGTTAAACACAATTTTATCTTATTTTATTTGGTTTTGTATTGGTTTGCATGTCTAATCATGAATAAAATTTTCATTTTTTTCTAATGTTTTCACCAGTAATTTGCAAGATTAATTCAGAAATATCAAAGTCTTATCCTTTATTCATCTCTGTGTTGGATTCTGCTTAATATTTTAAACAGACTGAAGACACTGATTATAATTCTTCTAATGTAATTTCAACAAATATTTAACAGAAGATTTTTGATAAAAGCTGTGTTTAATTAAACCCAAAATTCTTAGGAAAGAATTTGCAAGTTTATATACCTTCAGCTATAAACATGATTTTATTTAAGATTCACAGCAAACCTTTAAAAACTATTATGAACTCAATTTTTATACAAGACAGTTTTTTTCAAAGTGAACAAGTAGCCTGCATAATAGAGGAGCAAATTCAGGTACTATAAATCACAAACACATTTGTTCATCATTACACTATTATTTGAAGAACTGACATATTTAAGATTTTTTCCCTCTTTGCTAAAAAGGGTGGAGTGTTATATGGGCACATAATTGATCAAATACATTTGTTTATACAATAGTGAATAATATTATTTATCTATTTTTTATTTTATTTTATTTTTATTTAATATTTCTTATTGAATAATATTTTTTTCTAGTCAATGGTGGCATGATTCTAAAATTAAAACAGAATCCTTGCCCTGGTGAAGCTTATTTTCTATCAAAGAAATTTATAAATAAAACATAGATATATCATGTAATGTGATAGGTGTTTTGAGGGAAAAATACACACATTAGCAGAATGTCATCAAGATCCATTCATGTTGTTGCATATGGCAAAATTTCTCCATATCTATGGTTGAATAATAATCCATTATGTGTGTATATGTACATGGTATATATATATACACATATATGTGTACATATGTGTATATCTATCTATATCTATATCTATATCTATATCTATATCTATATCTATATCTATATCTATATCATCTATCTTCACCTCTCTCTTTTCATAGAATTGAGTAGTTAGGGCCTTACTGTGGATTAGGCTTTGGGAAACAAAAGCAAATATAAACTATTAGGACTACACCAAAATGAAAGAGAATCATTTCTAGCTTTTGATTTAGGGTTAGAGTGAAGGGACTCTTCCTTTCACTTAAACACTTAGAGGTCACTGTAAGGTTATTAATTGGCCTGGTTTCAATATTGTGTCTCAGAGAGGAGAGAAATTTGAGTAAAGGGAGAAAGAAAGGGGGGAATGGCCATTTAGTGGAAAGGTCAGAACACAGACAAGATTTATCAATTAGTTTTGCACAATCATATATGGGCGTGATTGTGATACCCCCAAAAAGTTGCAATAGTAACATCAAAGACCACTAATTACAGATCACAATAACATCCTCCTCCTCCTCCTCCTCATCATCATCAAAAAAGTTTGAAATACTGAGAGAATTTTGAAAATGTGATGGAGACATAAAGTGGGTAAATGCTTTTGGAAAAATGGAACTATAGACTTGCTTGACACAGGGCTGCCACAAACTTTTAATTTGTAAGTATATATGCTAGGTATAATAATGCAAAATGCAATAAAATGAAATATGCCTTTTTTAAATGATCATAATAGTATCCTTTCATTTTGTTAATGTGATGTAGTACATTGATTTGTGGATGTTGAATCATCCTTGCATTCTGTAAGTAAATCTCAGTTAATCATGGTGTATGATTTGTCTAATGTACTGTTAAATTTATTTTTTGCTAATAAAAGAGAAAAAATAAAGACTGACACTGCAGAAATACAAAGGATTATAAGAGACTACTAAGAAAAATATTTTGTTGAAGACTTTTACCATCTGTGTTCATCAGGGATATTGACCTTGTTGCTTGTAATTTTCTTGTGTTTTTCTTGCCTGTTTTTTTTTTTAAGATTTTATTTATTTATTCATGAGTGACACAGAGGTAGAGAAGCAGAGGGAGAAGCAGGGTCCATGCAGGAAGCCTGAAGTGGGACTGGATTCCGGGACTCGAGGATCATGCCCTGAGCCAAAGGCAGACAGACGCTCAACTGCTGAGCCACTCAGGTATCCCACTGCCTGGTTTTGGTAGTGTTAACTCTGGGCACATAAAATGAGCTTAGAAGTGTTTGCTTCTAATTTTTGAAGAGTTTGAGAAGAAAAAAAAGAGTTTGAGAAGGATTCATATGAATTATTTTTTAAATGTTTGGTTGAATTCATCAGTGAAGAAATCTTATCTTAGACCTTTGTTTATTGGGAAATTTTGGATTATGAATAAAGAGATTGAATCAGTTGCTTCAGGAATTTCTATGTCTTCATGATTCAGTTGCATATTTGTAATTAGTTACAGCCTTTCTCTAGGGTGTCCCATTTGGTGATGTATAGTTGTTCATAGTAGTCACTTATGGTTCTTTGTAGTTCTGTGGTATCAGTTGTAATGTCTCCTATTTAATTTCTGATTTTATTATTTGAGCATTCTATTTTTTTCTTGATGCATTTAGCTAAAGGTTGATTATTTTTATCTTTTCAAAAATATTTTAGTTTTATTCATCTTTTTAAATTATATTTTTCAGTCTCTATTGCACTGATTTCTACTCTGATCTTTGTAATTGCCTTCTTTCTAGTTTCTTGAGGTTCATGTCTTTCTTATATCTTGTTATAGGCATTTAGTGCTATGAACTTTCATCTTAGAATTGTTTTTATTATATCTCATAAGTTTTGGTATGTTTATTTCCATTTTCATTTTCTCAAGGTTTTTCTTTTGATTTCTTCTTTGACCGTTGGTTGTTCAGCAGCATACTGTTTACTCTCCACATATTTGTGAAATTTCCAATTTTTTTTCTTGTATTTGATTCCTAGTTTCATACCATTGTGGTTGGAAAAGATGCTTGATATGATTTTAATTATATTAAATTTATTAAGACTTGTTTTGTGAGCTAGCATATGATCATTCCTGGAGAATGTTTCATGTGGGTTTGAGAAGAATGTGTATCCTGTTGCTTTTAGACAAAATGTTCTGTAGACATCTGTTAAGTCCATCTGGTCTAGTGTATCATTTAAAGCTGACGTTCAGGGATCCCTGGGTGGCGCAGCGGTTTGGCGCCTGCCTTTGACCCAGGGCGCGATCCTGGAGACCCAAGATCGAATCCCACGTCGGGCTCCCGGTGCATGGAGCCTGCTTCTCCCTCTGCCTATGTCTCTGCTTCTCTCTCTCTCTCTCTCTCTGTGTGACTATCATAAATAAATAATAAAAAATAAAGCCGATGTTTATGTATTGACTTTGTTTCTAGATGATCTATCCCTTGGTGAGAATAGCGTATTAAAGTTAAAACTGTTATTCTACTTTCTTTCTCCATGTCTGTTAACATATGCTTTATATATTTAGATGCTCCGGGGTTCTGTACATAAATATTTACAATATTGTATCCTTTTGTTGAATTGACCCCTTTATGATTATGTAGTGATTTTCTTTGTCTCATTATAATTTTTGCCCAATAGTTTCTTTTGACATGAATATAGCTACCTCTGTTATCTTTTGGTTTCCATTTGCATGGAATATCTTTGTCCATCCCTTTATTTTTCAGTGTGTGTATGTACTTAAAATCTAAAGTTGACTTCTTGTAGGCAATATATGGATGGTTTTCTTATTCTTCTTATTATTATTAATTTAGCCACTCTATGTCTTTTGATGTGAAAATTTAGTCCATTTACATTTAAAATAATTATTGGTAGTTATTTATTTTTGCCATTTTGCTATTTGTTCCTTGCCTGTTTTGTAGTTCCTGTGTGCCTTTTTTCTTGCTCTCTTCCTTTGTGATTTCTTTTTATTTATTCATGAGAGACACAGAGAAAGAGACAGAGACATAGGCAGAGGGAGAAACAGGCTCCCTGCAGGGAGATGATGCGGGACTTGATCACAGGACTCCAGAATCATGACCTAAGCCAAAGGCAGTTGCTCAGCGACTGAGCCATGCAGGTGTTCCTCTTCCTTTGTGATTTGATGATTTTCTGCAGTGATATACTTACATTCTCTTCTCTTTGTCTTTTATGTATCTATTATAGGTTTTTGCATCATGGTTACCATGAGGATTATAATAATTCATAAAAATCTATGTTAGGTTGATAGCAACTTACTTTGAACATATTTTATTTATTTTTATTTTTTTAAAGATTCTATATTTATGAGAGACAGAGAGAGAGAGAGAGGCAGACACAAACAGAGGGAGAAGCAGGCTCCATGCAGGAAGCCCAACATAGGACTCAATCCTGGGTCTCCAGGATCAGGCCCTGGGCTGAAGGTGGCGCTAAACCACCGAGCCACCCAGGCTGCCCACTTTGAACATATTTTAAATCTCTCTATATTTACTCACATCCACGTTTTTATGTTTTTGATGTCACAATTTACATCTTTTTATCTTGTGTACTCCCTAATTACTGTAGTTATAATTATTTTTATTACTTTTGTCTTTTAACCTTCATACTAATTTGATTAGTGATTAGCCCACCACCTATACAACATTAGATGATTTTGAATTTTACTACATGTTTACATTTACTAGTGAGAATTACACTTCCATATACTTTCTTCTTACTAATAAGTCCCTTTTTGTTTCAGCTTAAAAAAAAAAAAAAGAGAAACCTTTAGCATTTCTTCTAAGTCCAATCTAGTGTTGATGAACACCTTTAGATTTGCTTGTCTGAAAGACTTGCTCTCTTCAATTCTGAATGTCAATTTTTCTGGTTAGAAAATTCTTGGTTGGAAGTTTCTTTTTCTTTCCTCAATTTGAATATATTGTGCCACCCTCTTCTGTCCTGCAAAGTTTCTGCTGAAAAAAATTATTTTACAGATATTCCCCTGTATGTAATAAACTGTTTTTCTCTTGCTGTTTTTAAGATTCTCTCTATTTATTTAACTTTTGACACCTTAATTATAATGTGTCTTGGTGTGGGTCTTTTTGGGTTCCTCTTACTTGGAATAATCTGAACCTTCTGGATCTGGATATCTATTTCCTTCTCCTGGTTAGGGAAGTTCTCAGCCATTATTTCTTCAAAAAAATTTTCCCTTTCTCTCTCTTTCTCTTCTGGGACCTCTATTATGCAAATGTTGGTTCACTTCATATTGTCTCATAAGGCCTTTAAGGTGTCTTCACTTTTTTTGTTTCTTTTTCTTTTGGCTGCTTTGATTAAGTGAGTTCCTCTGCCTTGTTTTAAGTTCACTAATTTTTCTCTTCTGTTTCTTCTAATCTACTGTTGAACCTCTTTAGTATATTTTTCAGTTAAGTTACTGTATTTTCAGCTCTGTGACTCTTATATTTGGCACTTTTTTCTTGGACACGAAGACCAAAACATTCGTTTTTTATTATATGGGAACATCACAACCAATATCGATCCCTCCATTATTCTTAGTGACTATTTGGTACTTATAATTGTTATCGATGTTCTCACTTTGATCATGTTTTTCTTCAACTTGATGAATGAGCACCCTTGTTATTTTGAATTGTTTATCATGTAAATTACTTATCTTCATTTCAATAAGGCCTGTTTTTGGGGTTTCATCTCATTCTTTCACTTGGAACATATTCCTCTGTTTCTTCATTTCTCTTGACTCTGTGTATTGGTTTCTATGCATTACATAAAAAAGCCACATTTTCCAGTCTTAAAAGAGTGATCTTGTGTAGGAAATGGGCCTTATTTTTCAACCCTGTCCATGCCTCTTTGTTGTCTCTGAAGTCTTTGTGATGATATAAGCATCCTATTTTTTAAAAAATTATTTTCAGTATTTGAGGGTGTATAAGACCTATCAGTATCCCAAAGGAGAGGATATCAGTCTGCACCTAGATTCAGACTGATAGGAAATCAAATGTTCAAGCATCAGCTTTTAAGGTATTCAAGTATATACAATCCTGGAAGACAACAAGCATATTTCTGCTGGTTATCAGTGTTGGACAATCTAGAGATGTCCCTTGGGTGACAAAAATTGGGATGCCAGACAAGTGTACAAACCCCTTTCTTGGTGATATTGACAACCTGACCATCAGGTTGAAACTCCAAGACAAGTAAATAGACCTCTTTAACAGAAGACTGAGGTGTGTTTTATTCTGTCATCTATGCTGTGTCCTGTGAATGTTAGCTGACCACAAATTATCTCACTATTTGTTATAATCCCATGGGACCTAGGAATGCAAGGTGATCAAGGGGCTACTCTTGGGTGGCAGCCACAAAAAAAAAAATGGAGCACCAGAAGTAAAAACTGGGCATCAGACACATGTACAAGCTTTCCTATGAGAGATAGGAGTGCTCTGGAGCTTAGCAGAGGAAGCATGTGAATTTAATACCTGTTTTCCAAGGTCTTTGGAAAGGATTACAATTGGCCCTTAGATATATGTTTAATTAGAAGCCTGCCCCCCAGGCAACAACTATAAAAATGAACTGTTGGGCCTGTTTCACAGGAAAACTGTGTTCCCTGGAGATGGTAGCTGGTTACAAATGCTTTGTTCAGGGATGCCTGGGTGGCTCAGTGGTTGAGCGTCTCTGCCTTTGGCTCAGGATGTGATCCTGGAGTTCCGGCATCAAATCTCACATTGGGCTCCTGCATGGAGCCTGTTTCTCCTCCCTCTGCCTATGTCTCTATCTCTCTCTGTATCTCTCATGAATAAATAAATAAAATCTTTTAAAAAAATGCTTTGTCCATTGGCTATAAGTCCATTGGCTTGTGAGTATAAGCCCCACTGGCCAAGAAAGGCTAGCAAACTAAGATATATCATGTGGGTGACAGCTCAAAAAATCAGGGCACCAGAGAAGGATATAAGCTCCTTTCTAGGAGTGAGGCATAGGGAAAGCACAAATATGTCACCCACTATACTCTGTCTCCAGAGAATATTTCAGTAGATCCCTAGGTATATGTTAAGTTCCTGGCATTCTGGTCACTGCCTTAAGATAAACAAGTAAGCCTCTTTAACAGAAAATCTAGGTGCTTTACAGTCAGCTGATTCCATGCTGAACCCAGGGGTGGGTGAGTCTACATAGGCAAGCCTTTAAACAACTGTTTCTCCATTTGCTATAGCCTTGTGTGTCTTGTGGACATAAACCAACCCTGTTGGTTTTCAAAACTAGATGTCTTGGGAGCTTGTCTCAGGTGCAGGTCTTAAAAGTTGAGGTGAGGTTCTGATTTTCAGGTACACACTTGAGCTTTTGAATTTCCTCCCATTTGTGGGTTATAGTGCCAGGGCTGGGTTTATGGTGATATTGTGTCTCAACTTCTCTACCGACTTGATGTGGAATTTTCTTATCTACATGATGTGTAGCAGTTGTCCAATGAGTTTTTAACTTTTTTTCAGAGAAAATTGTTCCATATGTAATTATAGATTTGGTATGCTGGTGGGAAGATATGAGTTCAGGCTCTCCCTGCATGGTTATCTTTATAACTAATGCAAGTGTTCTTTTATTTTTATTATGTATATTTTGCATATAAAGTATTTAGACTTTTTTTTTTTAAGAAATTTGTATTAAATACGATTTTAAAGAACAAGAATGGGCAGCCCAGGTGGTTCAGTGGTTTAGTACCACCTTCAGCCCAAGGCATGATCCTCGAGACTGGAGATGGAGTTCCACATCGGGCTCCCTGTGTGGAGCCTGCTTCTCCTTCTGCCTGTGTCTCTGTCTCTGTCTCTCTCTCTCTGTATCTCTCATAAATGAATAAATAAAATCTTTTAAAAAAATAAAGAACAAGAATTAGAGGTGATAAGTGGAAGTAAGTATACCCAGCTCTTTCAAATATTTTATTGTAAAAGCAGAAGGAATATAGGTGTTAGATGAAAGCAAATAATGTGGCCCAAAAGATGCTTTCATAGGTGTGTTTATATTGTAGAGTTTATTTTGATGAGCATTTTTTGGATAGATTGTTTTGCTTGTAAGTCATTGTAAGTTAATGGAAGTGCTCTAGAGAAGAAAAAAGGAGGTGATGCTTTACTTCAGCCAAGTCATTGAGAAGGGAGGGGAGGAAATCCATCCCACCATTCATTAACAGGGATTTTGTGTTCCAGCCACATTGAACATTGATAATTCTACAGGATTACAGTGTCTTTCATAGCAACATGTCTTTGGACATCACATTTATTGTTCTTCATTCTGATTTCCTCACTAGTTTGTGAGCATTTTGTCTTACTCATTTGTATTTATTTCTACTGCTTAGTACTAGGCCTGACATATCATACATATCATAGTTTGTCATAAAATGTTTGAATGAATAAAAAAATAGAGATGTCACTTAAAAATACTAGATTATATAAAGTGTCTTGAAGGCATAATTAGTTCTTTCATCTCCTCACATCCCACAGGATACAAAGTCTGCAATTAAAAGAAGGCAAAGTAAACATATTTTTAAAAAAGTAAAGATACATTAATCCACTTTCCTCCAAAGATCTGTGAAAAGTTGGGAGTGTAAAAGCCTTCTGTATTTAAGAAAGAAAAGAAAAGTCATCCAGAGGAAATGTATACATGATGCTGCTACAAAATCTGGTCCATAATTATACATACCTTATACTACCTAAAGCAAAAACCCCACATGTCCACAAAAGGTAGGCTCATGTTTTTTGTTTTGTTTTGTTTTGTTTTTAAGATTTTATTTATTTATTCATGAGAGACACAGAGAGAGAGAGGCAGAGACACAGGCAGAGGGAAAAGCAGGCTCCGTGCAGGAGGCCTGGTACAGGACTCGATCTTGGGTCTCTTGGATCACACCCTGAGCCAAATGCAGATGTTCAACCACTGGGCCACCCAGGCATCCCTAGGCTCATGGTTCTGAAGATACTTTGATTAACACCATATGTCAAAAATTGTGGGTGGGTCTTTGGATTAAAGGAGGAGGATTTCGATGAAGACTTAGACCAATAATATAGATAATTAAAGGAGAAGCTGGAAAGGGAAAAACCATGCTGATGTGCCATCTAAACTAGCTCCTAGGCAAGAAGCTTTTAATTAGGAAACATGCTCCAAGTCCCATAAAAATGACCAGTTTTATTATGCAGCAACTGACTGTAAACTTGATAGGTTATAAAGCTGTTTCAAATTAATTTTCTTGTCTCTCTTATTTTCCTTTTTCTTTTCTTGCACTTTTTAATACTGTTCTTCAACAAAATTCTGGCCCTATCCAAAAATGAATAATAAAATGAGCAGAACCACAGTAAGGTACTGTTTGTGTGTGTGTGTGTATGTGTGTGTGTGTGTGATATACCAAAAAAGAACAATCTTTAAATGTGACCAAAAAAAAGTTAAAGAAATTATAAGAGCTTTAAAATATATTTTGTAAAAGATAAGGCAAGATGCAAAGTAATCTGGCAAAGAACAGGTTACTAATAGTATAAAATGAAAACCTATAGCTATACTGTAAATGACTTTGCAAAGTCATTACTAAAGGACAATTACAAGTATATTACTAAAACCATTGTTACTTCGGGGAAATCAAATATATATATATATATATATATATATATATATATATATATATATATAAATAACATGTATGTAATTCCTTTATTATAGGACAACTTTGGCTGCCCACAACAATGGTAGTCAAAGTGGAAGAATAAAAATTACCATGTGTGCACACTTGCAGAAATTTTCTTTTCCAGTTGGATAAATCTACTGGGAAGGGGATGGATCTTCACTTGCTATGTGTGCTGCGTATAAAAGGAAGGTGTGCTTAACAACTTTTTGCTCTCTTTACTTCAGTTAACACAGTTTTATTAATGGTGGGTGTGAGATTAATTATGTTGGGCTCCAGGTGTGTGCACTATAAAGAAAGACATTGCTATTTGAAATAAAAGAAAATTCCACCTAAATGCAATATACACAAAAATAGTGGATGGGCACAAAAGTCCTCCTAATTTTAATCATCTTGAAGGACATAGCAAGAAAAATCAATTTGATCCAATGGTGGCCACTAAGTACATTTCTTTTCAATGTGATTTTGAAAAGAAGTAAGTAGCAATTAACAGCTTCCTTTTTTAACTCTCTGTGAAGAGGTAGGCTGTGTTAGCAATAAGTTCTTCAAATTGAGGAATGAGATAAAAACAATTCCTTCAGAACACATGGGTTATGAGAGAAGACTATTGCTGTGACTTCAAGTGGCTTATTCTGAGGACCTATCTCAGGTCATCTCTAGGTTGTGTTGAGCTCATATCCTCAAACTCCATTGCCCAAATCAGGTCATATGGCCAAACTAAATATATGTCAGAAGAGAAAGTGAGCTTCTCATGGGGGAGGGTATGTTGTAAATATTGGGAACAATAATACTATCTATCATACACACCAAAAACTATTTGTGTTTTTGATTATGAAAAATGTTTTTTCCAACTACTTTAGAAAAAATTCTTTTTTATCGTTCCTTTTTTAAAATTTAAATTCAATTTGCCCAGTGCTCATCTCGTCATGTACCCTCCTTAATGCCTGTGACCTAGTTACCCTATCCTCCAACACACCTCCCCTTCTGCAACCCTTTGATTGTTTCCCAGAGTTAGGAGTCTCTTATGGTTTTTCTTCCTCTCTAATTTTTCTCCACTCAGTTTCCCCCATTTCCTATGGTCCTTTCACTATTTCTTATATTCCATATATGAGTGAAATCATATGATAAGGTTGACTTATTTCACTCAGCGTAACCCTCCAGTTCCATTCACATCGATGTAAATGGTATTCTTCCTTTCTGATGGCTGGGTAATATTCCATTACAGTTATATACCACATCATCTTTATCCTTTCATCTGTCAAAGGACATTGTTGCTCCTTCTACAGTTTGGCTATTGTGGACATTGCTACTAAACATTGGAGTACAGGTGTCCCATCGTTTCACTACATCTGTATCTTTGGGGTAAATACCTAGTATTGCAATTGTTAGGTTGTAGGATAGCTCTATTTTTAACTTTTTGAGGAACCTCCACACTGTTTTCCAGAGTGATTACACCAGTCTGTATTCCCACCAACAGTGTAAGAGGGTTCGGTTCCCTTTTTCCCATATCCTCGCCAACATTTGTTTCCTGTCTTGTTAATTATAGCAATTCTGACTGGTATAAAGTAGACTCTTGTGGTTTTGATTTGTATTGCCCTGATGACAGGTGATGTGGAACATTTTTTCATGTGTTGTTGGCCATGTGTAGATCTTCTTTGGAGAAATATCTGTCCATATCTTCTGCCCATTTGTTGACTGGATTGTTTGTTTTTCAAGTGTTGAGTTTGATAAATTTCTTTATAGATCTTGGATACTAGCCCTTTATCTGATATGCCATTTGCAAATATCTTCTCCCATTCTGTAGGTTGTCTTTTAGTTTTGTTGACTGTATCCTTTGCTGTGCAAAAGCTTCTTATCTTGATGAAGTCCCAATAGTTCATTTTTGCTTTTGTTTCCCTTGCCTTCATAGATGTATCTTGCAAGAAATTACTGTGGCCGAGTTCAAAAAGGTAGTTGCCTGTGTTCTTCTCTAGGATTTTGATGGATTCTTGTCTCACATTTAGATCTTTCAACCACTTTGAGTTTATGGTGTAAGAAAATGGTTTAGTTTCATTCTTCTACATGTGGCTGTCCAATTTTCCCAACACCATTTATTGAAGAGACTGTATTTCCCCCATTGGATATTCTTTACTACTTTGTCAAATATTAGTTGACCAATGGCCCATTTCTGAGTTCTATATTCCATTGATCGATGTGTTTGTTTTTGAGCCAGTATCATGCTGTCTATCAAGCTTTGTAATACAGCTTGAAGTCAGGCATTGTGATATCCCCATCTTTGCTTTTCTTTTTCAGCATTCTTCTGGCTATTTGGGGTCTTTTATGGTTCCATACAAATCTTAGGATTATTTGTTCCAAGACTATGAAGAAAAACTACTATTTTGATAAGGATTGCACTGAATGTGTAGATTACTCTGGGTAGAATAGACATTTTTACAATATTTATTCTTCCAATCTATGAGCATGGAATGTTTTTCAATCTCTTTGTCTTCCTCAGTTTCTTTCAGAAGTGTTCTGTAGTTTTTAGGGTATAGATCCTTTACCTCTTTGGTTAGGTTTATTCCTAGGTATCTTATGCTTTTGGGTGCAATTGTAAATGGGATTGACTCCTTAATTTCTCTTTCTTCAGTTTCATTGTTAGTGTACAGAAAAGCAACTGTTTCCGGAGCATTGATTTTGTATCCTGCCACATTAATAAATTGCTTTATGGGTTCTAGAAAATTTGGGGTGGAGTCTTTTGTTTTCTATATACAGTATCATGTCATCTGGGAGGAGGGAGAGTTTGATTTCTTCTTTGCCAGTTTGAATGCCTTTTATTTCTCTTTGTTGTCTGATTGCTGAGGCTAGGATTTCTAGTACAGTGTTGAACAGCACTGGTGAGAGCGGGCATCCCTGTTGTATTCCTGATCTTCAGAGGAAAGCTCTCAGGTTTTCCTCACTGAGAATGATATTTTCTGTGGGTTTTTTTTAAAGATTTTATTTTTTTATTCATGAGAGAGACAACACACACACACACAGAGAGAGAGAGAGAGAGAGAAAGAGAGGCAGAGACACAGGCAGAGGGAGAAGCAGGCTCCATGCAGGAAGCCTGATGTGGGACTTGATCCCAGGAATCCAGGATCATGCCCTAGACCAAAGGCAGGGGCTAAACCACTGAGCCACCCAGGGATTCTGCTGTGGGTTTTTCATAGATGTCTTTTATAATATTGAGATATGATCCTTCTATCCCCACAATTTGAAAAGTTTTGATCAGGAATGTCTGCTGTATTTTGTCAAATGCTTTCTCTGCATCAATTGAGAGGATCATATGGTTCTTGTCTTTTTTTTTTTTAAATGTGATTTATCACATTGATTGATTTATGAATGTTGAAGCACCCTGGCATCCCAGAGATAAATCCCACTTGGTCGTGGTGAATAAACCTCTTAATGTACTGTTGGATCCTATTGGCTAGTATCTTGGTGAGAATTTTTGCATCCATGTTCATCAGGGATATTGGTCTCTAATCTTCCTTTTTGGTGGGGTCTTTGTCCAGTTTTGGGATCGAGGTAATTCTGGCTTCATAGAACAAGTTTCAATGTATGCTTTGCATGCATTTCTATGTTTTGAAACAGCTTTAGTAGAACAGGTGCCATTCCTTTAAATGATTGGTAGAACTCCCCTGGGAAGCCATCTGGCCCAGGATTCTATTTTCTTGGGAGGTTTTTGATGACCACTTCTATTTCCTTGCTGGTTATTCATCTGTTCAGGTTTTTTATTTCTTTCTGTTTCAGTTTTCATAATTTATAGGTTTCCAGGAATGCATCCATTTCTTCCAGATTGCCTAATTTGTTGGCATATAGTTGCTCTTAATACATTTTTAAAGATCATATGTATTTCCTTGATATTGGTTGTGATCTCTCCTCTTTCATTCATGGTTTATTAATTTGAGTCTTTTTTCTTTTTAATAAGTCTGGCTAGGGGTTACCTCTCTTATTAATTCTTTCAAAGAATCAGCTCCTGATTTCATTGATCTGTTCTACAGTTCTTCTGATCTCTATTTCATTGAGTTCTGCTCGTATATTTATTATTTCTCTTCTCCTGCTAGTTTAGACTTTATTTGCTGTTTTTTTAATAGTTACTTTAGGTGTAGGATTAGCTTGTGTATGTAAGATTTTTCCAATTTTTTTGAGGGAGACTTGTATCAAAATGTATCTTCCTCGTAGGACCACCTTTGCTGTATTCCAAAGATTTTGAACAGTTGTGCTTTCATTTTTGTTAGTTTGTATTACATTTTTAAATTCTTCTCTAATTTCCTGGTTGACCCATTCAGTTTTTAGTAGGATGCTTTTTAATCTCCAAGTGTTTGAGTTCCTTCCAATTTCTTCTTGTGATTCAGTTCCAGTTTCAAAGCACTGTGGTCCAAAAATATGCAAGGAATAATCCCAATCTTTTGGTATTGGCTGAGACCTGATTTGTGACCCCATATGTGGTCTATTATGGAGAAAATTCTATGTGCATTTGAGAAGAATGCGTATTCTGTTGCGTTAGGATGGAATGTTCTGTATATCTGTGAAATCCATTTGGTCCAGAGTGTCATTCAAAGCCCTTGATTCTTCAATGATGTTCTGCCTAGAAGATTTATCCCTGGCTGACAGCGGAGGGTTGAAGTCTCCTACTATTAATGTATTATTGTCTATGTGTCTCTTTGCTTTGGTTAATCAATTTATCTTATTGGCTGCTCCCACATTAGGGGCATAAATATTCATAATTGTTACATCTTTTTGTTAGATAGATCCTTTAAGTATGATATATTGTCCCTCTTCATCTCTTAATACAGTCTCTGGTTTAAAATCTAATTTATCTGATATGAGGATAATTGCTACCTGAGCTTTCTTTTGAAGTCCATTTGTGTGAACAACAGTTCTCCATCCCCTCATTTTCAGGCTGTAGATGTCCTTAGGTCTAAAATGAGTCTCTTGTAGACAGCAAATAGATGGGTCTTGCTTTTTTATTCAGTCTGATACCCTGTATCTTTTGAATGGATCATTTAGCCCATCACATTTGGAGTAACTATTGAAAGATATGAATTTACTGTCATAGTATTACTTGTACAGTCCCTGTTTCTGCAGATTGTTTCTTTGGTCTCTCCCTTCACTTATAGGGTCCTCCCTAATATTTCTTGCAGAGCTGGTTTGGTGGTCACATATTCTTTCAGTTTCTGTCTATCCTGAAAGCTCTTTATCTCTCCTATTCTGAATGAGAGTCTTGCTGGATAAAGTATTCTTGGCCGCATGTTCTTCTCATTTAGTATCCTGTATATATCATGCTAGCCCTTTCTGTCCTACCAGGTCTCTGTAGAGAGGTCTGCTGTTAATCTGATATTTATCCCATATATGTTAGGAATCTCTTATCTTGAGCTGCTTTCAGGATATTCTCTTTATATCTGAAATTTGCAAGCTTCACTATTTTATGTTGGGGTGTTGATCATTTTTTGTTGGTTTTGGGGGTCCTCTCTATCTCTTGGGTATGAATGCCTGTTTCCTTCCCCAGATTAGGGAAGTCCTCAGCTATGATTTGTTCAAACACACTTTCTGGTCTGCTCTTTCTGTCCACGCCCTTGGAATCCCAATAAGATTGATGTTATTCTTTCTCAACCTATCACTTAATTCTCAGAGTCTGTCCTCATGGGCTTTTAATTGCTTTTCTCTCTTTTTCCTCAGCTTCCTTCCTTTCCATCAACTAGTCTTCTTTTTTTTAAAAATTTTTTTAATTTATTTATGATAGTCACACACACACAGAGAGAGAGAGAGGCAGAGACATAGGCAGAGGGAGAAGCAAGCTCCATGCACTGGGAGCCCGACGTGGGATTCGATCCCGGGTCTCCAGGATCGCACCCTGGGCCAAAGGCAGGTGTTAAACCGCTGCGCCACCCAGGAATCCCTCCATCAACTTGTCTTCTATGTCATTCACTCTCTCTTCTTCCTCATTTACCTTAGCTGTTAGAGCATCCAGCTCAGACTGCATCTTAGTTATAGTATTTTTAATCTCAGCCTGATTAGATCTCATTTCTACAATTAGAGATTCTTTAGAGTCTTTTGTGCTTTTTTCAAAGCCACCAGTAATTTTATTTTATTTTTTAAAGGATTTTATTTTTTTATTCATGAGAGACACAGAAAGAGGCAGAGACACAGACAGAGGGAGAAGCAGGCTCCATGAAGGAAGCCTGATGTGGGTCTTGATCCTGGGACTCTGGGATCATGCCCTGAGCCAAATGCAGATGCTCAACCGCTGAGCCACCTAGCTGTCCTGAGCCATCAGTAATTTTATAATTGTAAACCTGAATTCTATTTCTGACATATTATGTAAATCCATTAGATCTGTGACAGAGTATTACTTCTTATTCTTTATTTTGTGGTGAATTCTTCCTTCTAGCCATTTTTTCCAATACAGAATGGCTGTATGAGTGAGCAGAGTCAAGAATATCAACCATGATCTAAGTAAAATATACCCTAGACGATTCCAAAGACACCACAGACCAAACAATAAAAGAAAAAGAAAAAGGACCAGAAAAGTGAAACAAATTTAAAAAAATAGTAAAAAAAAAATTAAAACGGTAGGGTGAGGGAGAGAGAATATGGTCTCACAGAGTGCACCAAGACAGTGATCCTCTTGGTTCTGAGTGTATTTTGTTCTGTATGTTAGAAGGTGCCAAATTCCAAATTTATATAAACTAGCACAACCTATACAGAGAAACAGCAGCAACAAAATCAAAAACAAGAAGACAAAAGGAGGGCAAAATGGGAAGGAAGAGACAATATAATTTCAGATTGGGCCAACACAGCGCTCCACTTGGTTCTGAGTGTATTTTGGTCTGTACGTCAGAAGGTACTAAATTCCAGATTTATAAAACAAAACAAGGCAAAAAAAACAAAAAACAAAAACAAAACAAACAAAAAAAAACAACCTTAACTTCTATATCTACAAAAATTAAATGGAATATGGTGAAAATAATCCATAAATGAAGAATATATTTATGAGATGTAATTGTTAAAATATGAAGTCAAAAGAAAAAAACTTTAAAATGAAAAGTTGATAAAATGTTGTAATTAAGACAGTGAATAAAGAAAGAATATTGGAAATTTTTAACTGAAAAGATAAATGAATCATAAGGAAAAAAAACACCTCAAGTTCTATGCACTTTTTCCCTCAATCCTGGAGTTTTCCACTCTGTTTGGTCAGAAAACTTGCTGTTCCCCTCTTCTTCCAACTGGTCTTCTGGGGGAGGGGCCTGATTCTAGGTGTCTGTGCCTCTTGGAGCTGCCCCACCCTTTGACTGGTGGTCCGGCTCAGGGTAAGCTGTTTGCCCTTTGAGGTCTTTATTCCTAGAGGCTGTGCCTCCCCAGGGTAAAAGGAAAAAATAACAATAATGGTAGGGTCCAGGTCTCTAGCCCTGGAGCCAAGAGTTCCCAGTGTGTCCCACACTGCAGACTTTTAGTGCCCACTGCCTCAGATCCTCCTGAGGGCAGATGTGGGGCATTGATTTGTACCATTTGAAGGGTGTCAGGTGGCTGAAAAGCTTTCAAAATCTTGTGTGCTTACTGGCTCTGTCCCTCCTGGAGGAAGCTGACGATTCTGTCCTCTGCCAGGCCCTGGTATGGAGAGCAATCACCTCTTTGAGTATACACTGGCTCTGCCTCTCTGGGATGCCAGTGGAGGGTTGCTGCATTCCAGTCCTTCCAGGGGACACAGCATGGCAGCGGTCCCCTGATCTGACTGTGCTTTGAGGTTTATGCCACAGGTGGGGCTTTCTTGAAACCAGGCTCACTGACCTAAACCTGTTTCCAGCTCCAGTGCTTAGGAACCTGGCTGACTTAGGTGCCCCTATTTTTTTTTTGTGCCTCCAGGAGTATTGAGACCTCACTGTCCCTCTTTTGATACTGCTCTATTTTACCACTGAACACTCTTCAGGCAGGGAAGACTCTCAGGAGCAGATATCTAAAGGTCCCAATTTCATGTCCCAAGTTTGTGTCACTTTCCTGCAGCCGGCTTGCAAAGACACCCTCTCCCCACTGTTTTTCTTCTCTGTACTCCTATCATACAAGAGGCAATCACATTTCTGTTTGTAGCATTTCAGCTATTCTTTTTTTACATCTCAAGTTGAATTCATAGGTTTTCAGGATGGTTTTAAGGTTATCCAGCTAAATTTGGGGGACCAGATGAATTGAGGATCCCTACTTTCTGCCATCTAGCCCCCTCCAGAAAAAATTTTTATGTAAGTAAAATTTATGTACAAAAGTTTCAGGGATATCCCATATTCAATGTTCAGATGTCACTTCTACCATACAGCATTAAATAGATAATAAATATTATTTAATAAATAATAAATATTATTTTAAAAATAAATAATAAAATAAATATTTTACTATTTTTTTCTTTTACACAAGCATTTCAATTGTTAATTGGGCAAAAGTGTATCTTAATCTGAATATTCTTTCAATAAACATGCCTAATTATTTTAATTAGAAATTTTAATAAAAGTCATAGTTGAAGTGAAGATATCCCATGTGAATTAGACTAGTGGAGGGGTAGAATTGCAAATAGCGTGATATATATTGTTAAAAGATTGTTGTTATACAAAACAGATTTAACTTATTGCATATGATTCAAGAAACCATACTTAGAAAATGCAGAAGACAGGGACGCCTGGGTGGCTCAGTGGTTAAGCGCCATCTGCCTTTGGCTCAGGGCATAATCCTGGAGTCCTGGGATGGAGTCCCACATTGGAGCCTGCTCCTCCCTCTGCCTATGTCTCTCCCTCTCTCTCTGTGTCTCTCATGAATAAATAAATAAAATCTTTTTTCTTTTTTTTTTTAAAGAGCAGTTCGTAAAGGTTATTCATTTATCTAATATATCATATAATATTATGGCCATGTTCTATGTATCTGTTCTTTATTTCTCTTAAAGTGCTAGAAAGTGTGTGAATGAGCACAGAGAACATTAGCCCTTCAGGAAAAACAGAGAACTAACTTTGACATGAACAAAGAGCAATTCCTCAGTCATGAAGGGTTGTGTGACTGTTCAATCCTGAACAGTCACTGTAGTATGAATTAATACCACATTTTCTTTCTAGAAAGACAAAAAATCAATTTAAACAATTCTTGCATCTTTCATAAAACTGTGGTTTAAATATTATCCACCATGTTACCCAGGATCCTTTCTACTTATGTCTATCAGATATATTTCCATGTAATCTCAAAAAAACTCTAAAGATTATTTCTGGTTTTCTTTTTAAGAAATACAAGCAAATTGCAACATTTCATTTCCCCTTTCTCTAATTAATTGATTAAATTCATTTGTATTTGAAAGGCATACATAATTAATTATTAATTCATCTATGTGATTGACTAGTATCTATTCCCTTTGATACTGAAGATGGTCTTTCAATCCATCAAGGTTAGCAGGAGCAGTACATTTTCAAACTCATTAATTGAGGATAGTTTTAAAAGTTGACTATTTACCAAGGTGTAATCAGAAATTAGGGACACCAACAAAAGGGTGTTTGGTATTCAAGGGTCAACAGAATTTCTATTTTTATTATTAATGTTGTATTTAACTGTTTTTAACTTACATATAAGCTCAAATCATTTAAGAAAATTCTAATAGAGATGCCTTCATGGCTTAGTCATTTAGGCAGAAGACTTGATTTCTGCTCAGGTCATGATCTCAGGATTGCAGGAGTGATCCCTGCAGAGGGCTCTGCACCCAGCATGGAGTCTGCTTGTCCCTCTCCTTCTGCTCCTTCCCCATCCTCTCAAATAAGTAAATAAAATCTTTAAAAAAAAAAGAGAGAACATTCTAATAAAGTAAATAAAATAGTAAAAAAAATTAACCTAATAAACACTAAGATTTATTTTATATTCAAATCATGTGTTATAAAATCCACTTCATTAAAATATGAGTATTTATTACAGGCGAAGTGAAGATATTCTTAATAATTTGAGCATGGCTCATAATAATATTTTATTATTAATTACCTTGCAGAAATTTTTGTTATAATCCTTTTTATATGTATGGTGCTTTGCATTTTACAAAGAAGCTTTACAATTATTATCTTATTACCCAGAATAACTCAATAGAATGAATGCTAATTTTCCAGATAATTTTCATTTACTTGAATGAAAAAAATCAAAGACCTAATTGAGTTTGATAGCACTTATGCAAGGTTGAATATAAATAAATTTGTTACTTGCAGAAAACTGGTTTTATAGCCAAGACTTACCAGAGAAATAAGAAAGTAAAGCCATTCATTTAAAAATAAAAAAACAGGGGCACTTGGATGGCTCAGTTAAGTATCTGCCTTTCTCTCAGATCATGATCTTACAGTTGTGGGATGGAGCCCCACACCGGGTTCTCTGCTCAACAAGGAGTCTGCTTTTCCCTCTCCTTCTCCACCCCCCTTTGTGTGCATTCTCTCTTTCTCTCAAATAGTAAAATCTTTTTAAAAAGTTAATTTTGTTTTCTATAATTTTTAAAAATGAGATATAAATAAGTAAAAATATAGTGATGGGTAATAAAGATTGAATGACAATAATGATGGCTAACATAGGTGACAGATATTTTAAAAATAGTACTATTGAGTACATGGTTATAATTTCTAGGATGAATATTGGATTGGAAACAACTGTGCCTAGCTTTGAGGCTTAGGGAAGTTTACTTTGTGAAGCATGTATCTGTTCATTAGTCATTGCTGCAAAAAGACTGTGATGCAAAAACCTCAGAAATGCAGTGGTTTAAAACAGTAATGACTTATTCCTATAGATTTGGGGGTTCTTTGAGAAGTTGTTGATCCAGGTCTGGCTACCTCATGCTTCTTCTTCTTTGTTTTTTAAAAGATAGATTTATTTATTTATTTATTTATTTATTTATTTATTTATTTATTTATTTATTTCTGAGAGACACACAGAGACATAGGCAGAGGGAGAGGGAGAGGCAGGCTCCTCACTGGGAGCCTGATGTGGGACTTGATCTTGAAACTCCAGGATAACTACGTGAGCCAAAGGCAGACACTCAGTCACTGAGCCACCCAGGTGCCCTATCTAATCCTTCTTTGGCTGATTGGAGTTAATTAGTCTGATTAGACTTGGCTGGGGTGATTCAATTCCACTTGTCTCTCATTTCTCTTTCAGGGATTATGATTGCTTGGGTATATTCCTATCCCAGCAATGAGAAAGTCTCCGGACACCAATTAAAAAAACACAAGTTCTCTTGAACCTAGGCTTAGGTTATCATTTTGCCTAATTTTATTGGCTAAAGGAAGTGATATTTTCAAATCTAAAGTCAAGAAGTAAAATGGCATAGATACTTGGAACTTGAAGAATAGGGGTGAAGTAAGCAGCCTACTACATAGTTTTCTTTAAAGAGTTCTTAGTGACTTAAGATAACAGTAAGATGACAAAATAGGAGATCCCTGCTCATATCCTCCCTCAGTAACAATAATTTGACAGTCACCCATGGACAAAAATGTCTTTGTGTGAACTTTGGGATCCAGTTAGTGGATGGTGGAGCACAAGGAGAAGAATTGATAGAGTAGATACAATATGGAATCACATACAATTACAATTGTTTTAGCAATAATCATAGTTTTAGGAATTGGGAATCAGTTAATTATGGAAAATGATCATTTTCAGTTCATCACCATTAACATAATTCAGATATCTGGCTATAGTACAAGAAGACTCTCTCTTGTATTTCACCACATCCTCAATTTCCCTTTCCTCCTCAGTTTCTCCTACAATCTGAGGCCATACCTCATCCATTTTCATAATCACCCTGCTCTGTTAGTAAGCATTGAGACAGGAACTTATGAGGAGAGGGATGATTTTGGAAGACTTCCTTTTTAGCAAGATGAAAGTGAGTATTAGGACTAACTTTTATCAGTTAGTATTTTTTCAATAGACAGATTTTAAAACCTCCATGACCAGCATGTTTGAAGGAAAAGGATAATACTAGTCAATAAGAAGTAAAGGTATTGGGTTGAAACTACCTATTAATTGGTCAGCCAACTATTAAGCAATTAACCTCAAGTATTTCTTTGCAAAACACCTATTGTAGTCCATTTTAAGGTATTTTCTCTACCATGGTATTTGATGCATTGCTCAACAAGTGCTTGTTCCTTGCTGAATGTCATGGAATATTCTGTTTAACAGTGCTTTTCAGTGCTCCCTCTTCAACATTAATCAGTGAATAGAAAACCTATCAAAAACATTCTACCAAATGCCCTAGATTAGAGAAGAAATAATCAAAAGTATATTAGCTATTAATAAGGGAGGGGCAGCCAAATGGAAGTCTGTGGGAGTTTCACTCTCTAAAAACCAAAAAACCCCAACAACAATAATAATAAAATTGGACTAAGTAAGGAGAGACTTTATTTCAAAAGACTAATACATAGGCAGAACACCTTGACTACAAGACTTATGAATATCTAAAAGAGCAAGCAAAACTAATTTTCTTTTAGAGGGAGGAGTAAATAAGGCTTGAAGGGACTGGGTATGGGAGAGCAGGATGAGTGGCTGGTAGTTGAACTTGAGCAGGAAGAGTCTGACAACAAAGCTTCTTTGTTAAGAACTAATTAATCAGTATATTAAAAAAATAAATAAATAAAAATTAAAAAAATAAAAACAAAACAAAACCAATAAAATTTGACATTCCAAAGTAATTCTTATTGATATAAATTCTTTCATATTCAAATCCTACATTGGTCATTGTTCATAGACAACAATTTATTTACTGTCTCCTTGCCTATTAGTAAATATGCATGTGGGTAATAACGAAATATGAGGGGTCTGGGGGATCCAATCAATTTACTACTGTTAAAGATGGAGACTTTAACTCACTACCATTAATTGTACCCTATTCACTTCCATGTTTTGGTTTATTGTTTATTTTGTCTTTTTAAAAATTTTCTATATGTTTTCACTAATTTTTTATATTTCATATATATATTTAGCTTTTTCACTATTGGAATTTTCAAACTTTAGTGTCTATAAGAATCAGTTGAAGACCTCTTCAAAATGCAGAGGCCCAGTTTCCTCTGAGATATTCTGATTTGGTAGATGTAGGACAGGACATCTGCATTTTTATTCAACACCCTGTGTTCAGAATAGCCATGAAAAGGAATTCAAGAGATAGTCAAATAAGAACAAATAAATTGGTAAAACAAAAACAAAAACAAAAAAAGATGGATCATTATTGGAAAAACCTAAGTTGATTTGAAGAAGATGAAGGAATCAGGATTTGAAGTGCTATCAACCCAAAAATCCCTTATATTTTTACTTTTCTCCACTATTTCCCTGTGGTCTAGTCATAAAAGTAAAGAAGCATTTTTTAGAATCAATCTAGATTTCGACTGGCCGAGTGTGACAGAAAAAAAAAAAAATGGAGGTGGAGTGAGTGGATGGAGTCTATGAAGACTATAAGGAGTTCGGTAGATCCAGGCTTATAAAGAATGAAGAGCAGAATGAGCTGTGGAAACATGAAGGCAGCATTGCTGATGTATGGGAAGAATTTGTCGTCCTTCAGTTAAAGTCAAAGAGAAGATGTAGATAAAAATATGGAAGACAGAACTTGCATTGATTATTTGTTTGTTTTTTAAATTTAAATTTAATGAATTAATATATAGTATTTTATTATTTTCAGAGGTAGAATTCAGTGATTCATCAGTTATATATAGCACCCAGTGCTCATTATATCATATGCCCTCCTTAATGCTTGTCACTCAGTTACCCCATCCTCCGACATTCCTCCCCTCCAGTAACACTCAGTTTGTTTCCTATGTTTAACAGTCTCTTATGGTTTGTCTTCCTCTCTGATTTTATCTTGTTTTATTTTTTCCTCTTCTCCTTTATGATCCTCTGTTTTGTTTCTTAAATTCCACATATAAGTGAAACCATATGACAATTGTCTTTCTCTGATTGACTTATTTTGCTTAGCATAATAGCCTCTAGTTCCATCCATGTCATTGCAAATGGTAAGATTTCATTTTTTGATGGCTGAGTAATATTCCATCGTACTGAATAATATTCCATTGTGTGAAATATATATACATACATATCACATCTTCTTTATCCATTCATCTGTTGATGGACATCTGAGCTCTTTCTATAGTTTAGCTATTGTGGACATTGCTGCTATAAATATTTAAAAAGGTGCTCAGCATGCACTTTTTTTAAATACAAGGAAAAATGTTTATAGTTATCTAGAATTTATACAAAAGTATATAATGATAAATATTAAGATATATTTAGTATTTTGTAGTAGTGCATATGAATATGTCTAGGAGTTTGATGAACCAAGAAGGATTTTCTGTTTACCACAGTTCCAAGTTGATTATTATTTCCTGTGAAACTGAAAGACTGTGAAAACCAGACTTGTAAAAAGTTTTCCAATCTATGTGAGATCTTATGCCAGTTTTACCTACTGAAATAATACAGCTTAAATGGATTTGGCATAAATATCATGAGACTTTTCCTAAATGTTCTAGAAGTAATTACCAATGATCCAAATGACGATGTACAAATCACATTTTTTATTGTATACTTTTTAAATTTAGCATTCTTTTGATCTATCACTGAAGAAAATCAGATTTTTTGAATGAAGAATGAAAGATGGGAGTACACAGTTCAAATGAAATGAGGTGGATAACCTGGCTCTCATTCAGATTTCTCCTGGACACATACCACAAAGCCTTGGGTCTCATACCTTGAAAAGCATAGAAATGGAGAGCAAGGTTCTTTGCATCAAAATTACTTTGCAAAATAGAGGAGTGAGAGTCTGGTTACAGCTTAGGAAAAAATAATTAGCATGGAGATATAGGGACTACAAAGAAGACTAAATATCAACTATGTGTGACCATATATATATCTCAAGTAAAGACTACAAAATTAAAATATTCTTCATACAAATGCATTTGCTATTGAAAGGTCAGGTCTGCATACCGGTTAACATGAGGCTTAGAGTCTGACATTTAGGTTAAAAAATCAGTGGAATCCTAAATAATGGTATATACTACATGCTTCCCTCTGGCAAGAAAATGTTCAGACATAAATAACATTTTCTCTTATTTCTAGAAAACTATTAATCCCAATAAAGTATATCTATGGCTAATAACTGTTGGCTCACATTGTGAGTAAAAAAAACTAGTCTTTATGAAACATTGAATGAATTTAACATTGAAAACACTATTTGTTTGAGTATATCATACACTCACCTGAAATTTATAATAGTCTGAGATGATTTTGTTAATTTTGTGTGAATGGTTGAGATTATACAACAACTAGACATCTACTCCTTTTGTAATTAAAAGGGAGATGATTACTCTTTGTATCGTAGATATTATATGAGGTGTGAGACTCTTCTATTGAATTTATAAATTATTACATAGGAAAACATATTAATTCCTGACTTTATAAATGTGATTTTATTTTTAAGTGGATGCTTTCAAATTTTTATTACTTAGAAGATTAACTGGTGAAAAAATATGACATTGATGAATACAAAATTTGTGCAGTTAGGATCTTTATAACAGTATATATGAAAGTGGCATTTTTAAAAGCAAAACTGTGGTCCCATGATTGAAAAGAAAAAATGCCATGGAAAGAAGTAACCTCCTTTTTAATGTACCAAGTGACTTTGTTGACAATACAGAAACAATCGTCTGAGATGCCAAATACGTACAAAGAGATATATTTTTAATTTTACCACTTCAAAACTGTTTTATATTCAGAAGACATTAATAAAAACATTAAACATTACCAGGAAAAGTAAAATTATTTTACAAGATACTATTGCCTGAAAGTATGCTTTTTCTATATATTTATGAAAAATGAGAGATTAAAACACTTTAAATCCAAAATATTTTCTCCTAAAATACACAAAGGGACTTTTATGAACTTTAAACTTCAATTGTTTTTCCATGATTCAGTTATTCTCATGTATTCAGTCACAATTTTACTATTAGTCATATCTTTTTAAAAGTAGTTTTATGAGCATAAAACCACCAGTTACAAAGTCATAAATAAAATAGTGGATATGTTTTCATTGATTTTAAGAGTGGTAGAGGATATAAATTATAGTAAAACCAATTTTAGTTTTAAACACTTATGTCGTACAAGCCATTGTACACAGCTCATATACCTTAATGTAATTTTATCCTCATACCAGTCTAAGAAGTTGGGATGTTCTCAAATTGCAGTGTAGGAAACCGAAGATTATAAAGAAAAATTGCTTTACAATTACATGGCTGGTAAATGAGCTCAGAGGCACATTCAGATCTGTCTGATTATGAGGATGGCTTTTTTAACATTTAGACTTTTCTGATGTAGAAATCCATAAGGACCCAAAAATGAAGTCTCAGGGCTAATTAGCAACAGGCTGTGTATGAGGTGTACTCAATCTATTTCTCTTGGCAGTATACTACATACATTGTATTTATGTCATTTTATACCTTAATTATAATTCCAGACATGCTGCTAAGTTTGTACTTATATCTGAAAAATTAACAATCACACCGCTAACAGACAAAACATGATTATTTTCTTAGTCTGCTTAAATATATCTTTCTTGAAACGGCCCAGATTTCTTTCTCCCCATCCAGGTTCATTTGGTTTCCAAATCCAACCAATTCTCATCAACATGTCTTCTCAACATATGTATACTTCTCTCCATCCCCTCTGCCTTGGTCTAGAATGTCATCATTTTTGCTTGGCCATTGCTACTCAGTCTCCTTCCTCTGCTTTTCCCTTCACTTACTCCAGACATATAGTTCTAAAAGCAACAATGACCTCAAGTACAAAATGAATCCATAAACTAACATAACCAGTTATTTACCACCTTATCTTAATGTTGGATTTACTGACAGGGTAGCTGGCTTTGAAGCTATGCTCTTTATTTTCTTCCTTTCCTTTCTTTTATGTTCCTGACATACGTACAGTAAACTGCCCTCATTTAAAGTGTACAATTTTATAAGTACAGACATATGTCTACATTTGTGAAATCATTACCATGATCAAGATAATGAACATTTGTCCCTAAAGTTTTCTTATGCACCTTTGCCATCCCACCTTCCTGCCCTGCCATGTGTCTCCTGCCACCCTCTCTGGTCTTATCTGGTTTCAGACTCTACAGGTACAGCTTAATGCAGTCATAAATGCAAATATCTTCAAAGAAAATAATTTTCTTGAAATCCGTATCATCTATTTATTTTCCTGACTGAGGGATCTTTGAATGATTTCATATTTCCTTTGGGAAATGTACATTTTAATCTGTGCCAAAGAAAAATTGTACCAGATGAAGCTGGGCAGGGGATAAGTTATTCAAGAAGGCAAAGAAGGCAATATGTTATTGAGAAATGGTCATGGAGGTCAAGACTATTACAATAAGGATGGGAGATTAACTCAACTCTCCGGGAACAAAAAGCAGGAGAGTGTCTTGAGTGTTGGGGTGAACTAGTAGGAAAGTACTAGGAGATGCTAGGGCACAGGTTAGTCAATATCATTAAGTCATCTGGGTTTGCTAGTTGGTACTTATGCAAGTTTGGCTGCTATCTTCTCACAGACATTAAGAGACAGGAGGACTAACTTCTTTGATAATTATATTTCAAAGAGATGGCTTCTAGGTATTTGAGAATGACATTTCTGGGTTGTAAAACTGACAATAGTCTGGGAGAAGATTTGCATCTCAAAGAGACAGAAAAAATTTACAATGGCAACTTTTCAAAAGAATATGGTTCAAGAAAAGGGAGGTCAGGGTCCTATAGTCAGGAAGAAATCTGAAGTTTAGTCAGGCTGAGGGGAAATTTAAAGTCATCTTGGTCATCTGACATCTATCTCACTTAGGTATTTCCTTTCTGTGTAATTTAGTGCTGCAATCATATATATCTATGTACATACATACATGTACACATAGATTTTAAATTTCATTTAGACAGCTATCCCTAAAAATTCCTGACACTAGGTCATAAAGATATGATAAATACCAAGAGAAAATGTATTTCATTACCCATAATGAAAATGATCAGCTTTACTTAAAATTATATATTGAGATTGCAGTGTGAATTATAATAGCACATTTTTATTACATAGTGTATATGTTTATTAAATAGCATGTTTAAATTTACTAAATAGCATGCTTTTCCCAATGGGAATATTGAAGGTTTCACAAAGATGTTTACTCCTACGTTATTGTAGTACAATAAATTAATATAGCTTTGTGAAAAGTAGATAGATAGCATATGTAGAAACACATATACTCATATTTTTTTCTATTTTGACTCAGTAAATCTAATTTTAGTGTTTGTCCTAAGAGAATAATCTAAATGAAAAATAAAATCTTTGCATATATGTCTGTATTCATGTGTATGAAGATATATATGCAGGTATATATGTATGTATTTCACATATGTCTATATGAGTACGTATATGTATAGATAGATATCAAGATATCTAATAATAGTCACTTTTCCTAGAATTCATCTAGTCTCCAGAAATAAGATCTATAGGTTCTTGAGTTGTTACTTGTAGACTAATGGTCAAATACAGGTATCTTGATTCTTTTTAAATACTTAATACTTAAGTGTACATTTTTTCTGTAAATGCACAATAAAATGTTTGGAGGTGTATTTTCAGATAGTGATTCATTTGTCCTTCTGGAAAACATTATCATGAATTGGCTATGATCATAGATAGAAGGGGTACAGTCTGGGGTAATTGAAAAGAAAACAACTCATTTACCCAAGTCAATAAGTAGGTTTATTAGATAGTGTCTTCTGATAGTAGAATGACTTAGGACATTTTAATTTTGTACCACATAACTTTTTAGTAGATGTTAAAAATCATCAATGTACCTATAATAACAATGATACCATTGAGACTAATGTTTTCTATTACCTAATACTGGTAACATAATAATAATGTAAAAATAGCTAATATATCTTGAGGGTTTATAATGAGTAAGGTACTATTCTGAATTACTTACATGAATTACCTGGGCTCATTCCCACTACAACCCTCTAAGGTGGGTACTTTTATCATCTATCTATAGTTTACATGTGGAGTCTGGGACACAGGGACATTATTTAACTTGTCCAAGTGGTACAGCCTGCTAGTAATATGGCTGGGATTTGGGATCAGTGTTTTCAGTAGAGCTGACAGTGTGTTCTTGCTTAGGTATTTGCAAAGTGAGGATTTGTCATTTTCTTTCATGGAAGAGTATTTGAGAATTTCTAAAACTAAGAAATAGGATCAACTTTGGTCTTCAACTAAATTCTGTATTTGTGAAGAACATTAAACCAACGTTTCAACCAGGAGCCTGTTTTACAAGATGATAGTTTTATTCATTTTTTTCTTAATCTTTTGTTCTTTCTTTTTTTCCTATTGTTGAACTTGATTGGAGAAAAATATTAGCTCGGTAGTCTGCTCTCAAAAGAATACCTAGTAAAGAATATGGTGGAAGGGTAGGGGTCCTCAACTCACCTGACCCCACAAACTTACTTTGATAACATTCAAAATATCCTGAACACCTATGAATTCAACCTGAATTTTAAAGGGAGAACAGATGGAATGTTACAGAGAGAAACGTTTTTGCTTCTAACAAGCTCTTCATTTTTAAGCTTTTTCCTTTTTTGAATTTCATATTTCTACAATTACATGTCTTAGATATATTTTTCACATCTGGGTTCCCTTCAATGTATTCAATTTAATTTTGTTAGATATACAAGATATGGATTTTTTGTTTGTTTGTTTGTTTTTTCTGCCTCATTTTGCTTTACAATGGTGGGAGTTAGTACCTTCTAAAACATGACCAACATACACCCAGAACCAAGTGAAACACTGTTTTTGTTGCTTCATTCTATGAGAATATATTCTCTCTTCCTTCCCATTCTTCCTGCCTCTTTTATCCTGTTTATGTTTTTGTGGTCAATGTTGGGGCTTTATATAAGTATTACTGGTTTGTATAAATTTGGGATTGAGCATCTTCTAACATACAGAACAAAATAAATTCAGCACCAAGAGGATCACCCTCTAGAACTCCTCAGGTAGACAACATTCTCTCTCCACTATCACTTCCTTACCACCACCATCTCCCCCACCCCTTTGTTTTTTACTCTTTTTTTTTCTTCTTTTTTTCTTCTTTGTTTTTGGTTTTGGCTTTTTATTTTTACTACTTTGTTTTCAAATTTGTTTTTCACGTTAGTGGTCCTTTTGTTTTATTTTGTTCTGTTCCTTTTCTTTTATTTTCTGGTTTCTGACCTCTTCAGAATCATCTAGGGTGTATTTTACTTAGGTCATGGTTGATATTTTTGACTCAGCCTGCTCATACAGCCACTCTGCACTGGACAAAATGACTAGAAGGAAGAATTCACCATAAAAGAAAGAACCAGAAACAGTACTCTCTGGCACAGAGTTACAGAATTTGGATTTCAATACAATGTCAGAAATTCAATTCAGAAGTACAATTATAAAGCTACTGCTGGCTCTGGGAAAAAGAAAATACTCTAGAGACTTCATTACTGCAGAATTGAGATCTAAGAAGGCCATTATTAAAAATAGATTAAATGAGATGGAATCCAAACTGGGTGTTCTAATGGCTAGGGTTAATGAGGTGGAAAAGAGAGTGAGTGACATAGAAGACAAGTTGATGGTAAGGAAGGAGCTGGGGAAAAAAGAGAAAAACAATTAAGAGCCCATGAGGAAAGGCTTAGAGAAATAAATGATAGCCTGAGAAGGAAGAATATATGTCTAATTGGGATTCTAGAATAGGCAGAGAGAGAGAGAGAGGACCACAAAGCATATTTGAACAAATCATAGCTGAGAATTTCCCTAATTTGGGGAAGGAAACAGGCATTCGGATCCAAAAGATAGAAAGGACCTCTCCCTCCAAATCAACAAAAACTCTTCAACACCTCGACGTTTAATAGTGAAACTTGCAAATTTCAAAGAAAAAGAGAAAATTCTTAAAGCAGTGCAAGGCAAGAGATTATTAACTTAATGGGGAGAAATATCAGATTAAAAGCAGACCTCTCCAGAGACCTGGCAGGCCAGAAAGGGTTGGCATGATATATACAGAGTACTAAATTAGAAGAACATGCAGCCAAGAATACCTATCCAGCAAGGTTGTCATTCAGAATAGAAGGAGAGATAAAGATTCCAGAACAGGTAGAAACTGAAAGAAATGTGACCACCAAACCAGCTCGGCAAGTAATATTAAGGGGGAATCCTGTAAAAGAAAGAGGGAGGCCAAAGAACAAATCCACAAAAACACGGATAGAATAGGTAATACTATGACACTAAATTCATATCTTTCAATAGTTACCCTGAACGTGAATGGGCTAAATGATGCCATCAAAAGACGCAGGGTATCAGACTGGATAAAAAAGCAAGACCCATCTATTTGCTGTCTACAAGAGACTCGTTTTATACCTAAGGATACCTACAGCCTGAAAATGAAGGGGTGGAGAACCATTTACCATTCAAATGGTCCTCAAAAGAAAGCAGGGGTAGCCATCCTCATATCAGATAAACTAGAGTTTATGTCAAAGACTGTAGTAAGAGATGAAGAGGGATACTATATCATACTTAAAGAGTCTATCCAACAACAAGACCTAACAATCATCAATATTTTTATGCCCCTAATGTGGGAGCTGTCAAGTATATCAATTAATAACCAAAGTAAAGAGATACTAAGAAAATAATACACTAATAGTAGGAGACTTCAACACGGAACCTTCAGCAAATGACATATATTCTAAGCAGAATATCACCAACGAAACAAGAGCCTTAAATGATACACTGGACCAAATATATTTCGCAGATATATACAGAACTTTCCATCCAAACACAACTTAATACACATTCTTCTCAAGTGCACAAAGAACTTTCCCCAGAATAGAATACATACTGGGTCACAAATCTCACCCGATATCAAAAGATTGGGATTGTCCCCTGCATATTTTCAGACCACAATGCCTTGAAATTAGAACTCAATCACAAGAAGAAATTTGGAAGAATTTCAAACACATGGAGGTTAAAGAGTATCCTACTAAAAGATGACTAGGTCAACCAGAAAATTAGAGATGAATTAAGATTCATGGAAATGAATGAAAATGAAAATACAACCATTCAAAATCTTTGTGATATAGCAAAAGTGGTCCTGAGAGGGAAATACATTGCAATACAAGCCTCCCTCAAAAAAATTGGAAAAAATCAAGTACACAAGCTAATATCACAACTAAAGGAATTGGAGAAAGAACAGAAGGAAAGCCTACACCAAGCAGAAGAAGAGAGATAATAAAGATTTGAGCAGAACTCAATGAAATACAGACCAGAGAACTGCAGAACAGATCAACAAAACCAGGAGTTGATTCTTTGAAAGAATTAATAAGATAGATAAACCCCTAGCCAGACTTATTGAAAATAGAAAAGACTCAAATTAATACAATTATGAATGAAAGAGGAGACATCACAACCAATACCAAGGAAATACAAATGATTTTATAAACATATTATGAGCAGCGATATGCCAACAAATTAGTCAATCTAGAAGAAATGGATCTATTTCTGGAAAGTTACAAGTTACCAACTGGAACAGGAAGAAATAGAAAAACTTAACAGGCCAATAACCAGTGAAGAAATTGAAGCAGTCATCAAAAACCTCCCAAGACACAAAAGTCTAGGGCCAGATCCTTCCTAGGGGAATTCTATCAACTTTTAAAGAAGAAATAATACCAATTCTACAAAAGCTGTTCCAAAGGATAGAAAGGGATGGAATACTTCCAAACTTGTATAAGGTCAGCATTACCTTGATTCCAAAACCGACAAAGACTCCACCAAAAAGGAGGATTATAGACTAATATCCCTGATGAACATGGATTCAAAGATTTTCACCATGATGCTAGTCAATAGGATCCAAGTACATTAAGAAGATTATTCACAATGACCAAGTGAGATTTATCCCTGGGATGCAAGGGTGGTTCAACACTCATAAAACAATCAATGTGATAGATCACATCAACAAGAGAAAAAAAAAGAACCATAGGATCCTCTCAATATATGCAGAGAAAGCATTTGACAAAATACAGCATCCATTCCTGATTAAAACTCTTCAAAGTGTAGAGATAGAGCGAACATTTCTCAATATCTTAAAAGCCATTTATCTAAAACCCACAGCAAATATCATTCTCAATGGGGAAACACTGAGGGCCTTTTTCCTAAGATCAGGAACACAACAGGGATGTCCACTCTCACCACTGCTATTCGACATAGTACTAGAAGTCCTAGCCTCAGCAATCAGACAACAAAGAGAAATAAAAGGCATTCAAACTGGCAAAGAAGAAGTCAAATTCTCCTTCTTCCCAGATGACATGATACTGTATATAGAAAACCCAAAAGACTCCACCCCAAGATTGCTGGAACTCATACAGCAATTCGGCAATGTGGTAGGGTACAAAATCAATGCCCAGAAATCAGTGGCATTCTATACACTAACCATAAAATTGAAAAAAGAGAAGTTAAGGAATCAATCCCATTTACAATTGCACCCAAAAAGCATAAGATACCTAAGAATAAACCTAACCAAAAAGGTAAAGGATCAATACCCTAAAAACTACAGAACACTTCTGAAAGAAATTGAGGAAGACACAAAGAAATGGAAAAACATTCCGTGCTCATGGATTGGAAGCATAAATATTGTGAAAATGTCAATGCCACCCAGGGCAATTTACACATTCAATGCAATCCCTTTCAAAATATAATAGATTTTTTTTCACAGAGTTGGAACACATAATCTTAAGATTTGTGTGGAATCAGAAAAGACCCCAAATAGCTAGAGGAATATTGAAAAAGAAAACCAGATCTGGGGGCATCACAACGCCAGATTTCAAGTTGTACTACAAAGCTGTGATCATCAAGACAGTGTGGTACTGGCACAAAAACAGACACATAGATCAATGGAAGAGAATAGAGGACCCAGAAATGGCCCCTCAACTCTATAGTCAACTAATATTTGACAAATCAGGAAAGACTCTCCACTGGAAAAAAGACAGTCTCTTCAATAAATGGTGCTGGGAAAATTGGACATCCACATGCAGAAGAATGAAACTGGACCATTCTCTTACACCATACACAAAGATAAACTCAAAATGGATGAAAGATCTAAATGGGAGACAAGAATCCATCAAAATCCGGGATCCCTGGGTGGCGCAGCGGTTTGGCGCCTGCCTTTGGCCCAGGGCGCGATTCTGGAGACCCGGGATCGAATCCCACGTCAGGCTCCCGGTGCATGGAGCCTGCTTCTCCCTCTGCCTGTGTCTCTGCCTCTCTCTCTCTCACTGTGTGCCTATCATGAATAAAAAAAAAAAAAAAAAAGAATCCATCAAAATCCTAGAGGAGAACACAGGCAACACCCTTTTTGAACTCAGCCACAGCAACTTCTTGCAAGATACAGTTATGAAGGCAAGGGAAACAAAAGCAAAAATGAATTAGTGGGACTTAATCAAGATAAAAAGCTTCTGCACAGGAAAGGAAACAGTCAACAAAACTAAAAGACAACCTACAGAATGGAAGAAGATATTTGCAAGTTATGTATCAGATAAAAGGCTAGTATCCAAGATCTATAAAGAACTTATTAAACTCGACACCAAAGAAACAAACAATCCAATCATAAAATGGGCAGAAGTCACGAACAGAAATGTCACCAAAATGTCACCAATGTTCACACATGGCCAACAAGTACATGAGAAAATGCTCCGCATCACTTGCCATCAGGGAAATACAAATCAAAACCACAATGAGATAGCACCTCACACCAGTGAGAATGGAACCAACAAATGTTGGAGAGGATGTGGAGAAAAGGGAACCCTCTTTCACAGTTGGTGGGAATGTCAACTGGTACAGCCACTCTGGAAAACTGTGTGGAGGTTCCTCAAAGAGTTAAAAATAGAGCTACCCTATTACCCGGAAACTACACTACTGGGTATTTACCCCCAAAATACAGACGCAGTGAAAAGGCAGGACACCTGCACCCCAATGTTTATAGCAGCAATGTCCACAATAGCCAAACTGTGAAGGAGCCACAGCGACAGATGAATGGATAAAGAAGATGTGGTCTGTATATACAATGGAGTATTAGACATTAGAAAGGACAAATACCCACCATTTGATTCAACGTGAATGAAACTGGAGGTTATTATGCTGAGTGAAGTAAGTCGATCAGAGAAGGACAATTATCATATGATTTCATTCATAGGGGAATATAAGAAATAGTGAAAAAGATTATATGGGAAAGGAAGGGAACTGCGTGGGAAAAATTAGAGATGGAGACAAATCATGAGAAGCTTCTATCTGGGAAATGAACAAAGATTTGCAGAAAGTGGGTCAGAGGTTGGGGTAACTGGGTGATGGGCACTGAGAAGGGCACTTACTTGAGGGGATGAGCACTGGGTATTATACTATATGTTGGGAAATTGAACTTCAATAAAAACAAATGAAAAATAAAAGCATACCTAGTAAAGGCAAAGAACATTTAAAGGAATAAATCCTTTTGTTCCCTATCTGACAAAATATAGGACTATGGTACAATGAAATATCTCAAATGAATTTTCAGCAAAGAGGGAAAAGAAACCTGTTAAAATGTAACAGCTATTTGAAATTTTTTCCAAGATAAATCAAGTACATTTCATTTCACGTGGAGCCCTCTTTCATGGAAATTGTTGGAAGACAGATTGAGCAATACTAAAGTAATTGGATGCTTCCTGCAATGTATAAGCAGTCCATGAAAAGTAATCAGTGAATCCTATCTCTGAGTATCTGTATACATGATCAATCCAGTGTGCTCTTTACTAATGCAGGTTGAAAATATAATTCAGAATAAACATATATTTGGCTTAAATAAAATGGAGGCATTACTTGTGAATGCTTAGAGAAAATATTTTACAAAGGAGAAAAATGGAATACACATCAAATTCAATCCCCTAAGACAACTTCACTAGTAACTTCATATATATTTTCCAGCCATTTTACTTTGCTTATATGACACACATGGTGCAATTTCATTTTGTTTTTTTATGTCTTTCAGTTCTGTTTATCGTTTGAAAGTTCTGCTTTCACTTAGTTGTATGTGGTGCATAACAATAAATATTTCTATGTAAGATGACTGCTAATGATTAAATATGACTTTCTTGTAATATATAACTTATTCTAAATTACTGATACACTATCTGATACACTATCATTAACCATTCAGTTTGTTCACTATAGTGAACTGAAGTGCTATTGGAGTTAAATCTTTAAACAATCTTCATTAATAAAAGCCTATATTTTAACATTTTAAAGATACCACAGGACACTAATTGCAACAATGATATAAGCCTAAGACTTAACAAATTAGTTATTGATGCCAAAAGTACTTTTAGCACCTATTATGTGTCAAGCACCAAATAATTCACTAACAGTGACTTCAGAAATGTAGCAATTTAGAAATCCTCATTAATCTAAACCAAATGCTAATAGTAGATGTGAGGATAGTCTCCTACTTTGTTTACAATTTGATAAATACTTTGTTGAAATGTTTGTATTCCTTTTGGAGAGTTTTACATTATGTTACCAGATATAAGTTAGCAGATAAGTTTTATGCATGTAAGACTGAACTGTGAAAGAGTCTAAACAAGATTGATTATATCTTCCCTATTCATTCCTTTATTAACTCTTGCATTCAGTCAACAGGAACTGGGTTCACAGACTTGCATACTCTCCTCTCTGCCCTATAAATTTCCTCAGTAACATGTATTTTTACTCTTTAAGATAGACCTTCGGGACTCATCTCACCAGATAAAGTGTCCTTTTAGCATCACCACTCAGTGGTGATGATAATAGTTACCCATGGCCTTATTTACACAGCTATTAAGCAATATGGATGATATTTTCTTCTTAAATATGCCATACTTTCAAGTAGATTATCTAGAATGTTGTACAACATAATTCATTTGCATTAAAGGACATGTACATATATTGTCCTGTTTTTACACTGCAGCAGATTTTCTCACGTAAACAAAAATATTTATACAAAACTCAACATCTCATCACACTTTATACAATAGCCAAAAGGTAGAAAATACCCAGGTATCCATCAATGGATAGATAGGTAAATAAAATGTGGCATATCCTTACAACATATGTAATACTATTCAGCCTCAGATTTTTTTTTTTTAAGATTTTACTTATTTATTCATGAGAGACACAGAGAGAGAGTCAGAGACATAGGCAGAGGGAGAAGCAGGCTTGCCGCAGGGAGCCCAATAGGGGACTGGATCTCTGGACCAGAGATCATGCTCTGAGCCAAAGGCAGACGCTCAACCACTGAGCCATCCAGGCGTCCCATCAGCCTTAAAAATTAATGAAGCATTGACACATTACACAATATGAAGAAAACTCAAAATTATTATGCTAATTAGAAGAAGACATACATAAAAGATCACCTATTATATGAGTCCATTTATATAAAATATCTAGAATAGATAAATCCATTCAGATAGAAAGCAGATTGGTGATAGCCAACAACTAGGAGAAAGAGGAATAGAGAATGAAGGGTATAGATTTTCCTTTGGGGAAAAATAAAAATATTTTGGAGCTAGATATGGATAGTGGTTGTAAAAACGGTGCAAATGAAGTGACATTTAGTTGTGCCCTTTAAAATGGTTGATTTAATATTATGTGGATCAATTAAAGAAATAAAAAATGATGTTTACACAGAAAGATTTTTTTGGGGAAAATCTTTACAAAGGTTCCTAAGTAATTTGTTTCTGAATTATCAATGAGAATCAAGTCCTATTTAAAATGTTTTAATTTCAGTTGACAAAATCATTGTAAATTAAATTGACAGTTGAAAACAGAATAAGAAAACTGGGCTTTTTCTTAAGTCTATTGGAAAACAGAACATTAAGAAATAATACCAATAATACACCAAAACAAATTACCGCAACTACTTTTCACTCAGCCAATTCAGTCCTGTGTAACTTGTTTTTGTAAGAGTAGGTTTTGGATTAGCCTCTCCTTTACCATAAAGTTATGCTTTGGACTAAAATGAGTCCGGACAAATGTCTAAGTTATGTCAGCTTTCATCTTTGAAGTCTGGTCTATTCTTTCAAATATCAGTAGTAAAGAGTATATGGCTTACTTTTTATACAATTTTCTGAGCTTGCCTTTCTTTATTAAAGTCATGTGATCTAGGCTGTGAGCCTTAAGGTGAGCCAAGATCATCTGTAGATGATAGTAAATAGATGTGATTAATTTAATATAGTAACAAATAATAAAAGAAAGGAGAGGACTAAAATCCTTTGCTAGAGTAAATTACATAATAATTTCATCAGTATCTCCTCATTGATTCTCCTGGGGCTCAGAATATGTTATGTACAATGATAGCATTACCAGATCTAAACCTTCCAATCCTTTCTGTAAGTGCACAATTTCTCACACATGTATAGACATTAGTAGCATTTCAGCTTTACAAAAATATTTTTGATTTAGTAATTTTTTCTCTGTACTTCTTATAAATATTTAAATATTTAAGAACTACAGGACATAACATGCACCTAGGAACACAATTTTAGCAAATTTAATTCAATAATACATAACAAGGAAAATACATGATAACCAAGTGACATTTTTCCTCAGAGTACAATTTTGTGATGACATTTAAAAATCAGTTAATATAATTAAACAGATTACAAAATATAAAGAAAACCATATGTTCAACTTAATAAATAGGGAGTTGGCACTTGCCAAAATCCAAGATTCACTCTTGATAAATCTTCCAGCAGAGTGGGGAATATAAAAGAACTTCTTCAACCAGATAAAGGGTATTATACACTGGGGCTGTCAGAACAAAGTACCACAAGCTGGGTGCCTTAAACAACAGAACTTCTTTGTCCCACTATTCTGGAAGCTAGAAGTATGAAATCAGCAGGGCTGGTTTCATCTGAGGGCTGTGAAGGAAAAAATTATTTTATGCCTCTCTCCTTGTTTCTGGTGGCTTCAGGCACTCCTTGGCTCATAAATGGTGTTTTCCCTGTGTCTTCACATCATCTTCCTTCTGTGCGTGTCTGCCCTTGTGTTCTAAACAGGCATCTAAATCAAAGAAGTAAAACTGTCTTTATTATAATATAACATGATCATCTGTATTAAAAATTCAATGGAATCTAAAAAAATGCTATAAGAACTAACAAGTATGTTTAGCAAGGATGTAGGATATAAGGTCAATATACAAAAATTAATCACATTTAAACATATTAGCAACAAACACTTGGAAATCAAAATTAAGCACTACTTTTTATGATAGCTTTAAAAAACCTGAAATACTTAGGACTAAATCTGACAAAATATGTGTATGACCCAAACACTGAACAAACACAAACCATTGTTAAAAAGATCTAAATGAAGAGAGTTTAACTGCATTTATTTGTTAGAAAACCAAATAGAAAGAAGACGCTAATCACCAAATTTGATACATAGATTCAATACAATCTCAATCAAAATCTCAGAAGGTATTCTTATAGAACCTAAGAAGCTAACTTTAAAATTCATAACAAAATACAAAAGACAGAATAGTTAACAATTTTTAAAGAATAATATAATACTAACATTACTTGGTTTCAACTAGTATGTCTTTTTTCTTTTTTTCCCCCATAGGTTTTTATTATTATTATTATTATTATTATTATTATTTATTATATTTTTTTTAGAAAGGGAGAGAGAGAGAAGGAGAGGGCAGGGGAGGGGAAGAAGGAGAGAGATAATTTTAAGCAGGCTCCAGGTCCAGCACAGAGCCCATAACCCTGAGGTCATGATTGGTCTTGGGCTGAAACTAAGAGTTGGATGCTTAATGGACTGAGTCCCTCAAGTGCCCCTTTTTTTGTTCTCCCTCCCTGTCCTCTCCTTCTGTTTATATTTTATATATTCTGAAGTTGTCTAATAGTACAATGATCCTTGATAAGTTTCCTTTCTTTGTATATATGTATTTAATTTTGTATCAGTTCTGTTGTTATGCCTTCACTTTTATTGCATTTTCTTCTCTGATATCTAATCTGTTATAACTCTATCCAGTATATTGCTCATCTCAGGAGTTATAGTTTTCATTTCTAGAGGTTCAGTTTAAGTCTCTTTTCTAACTTTTGCATCTACACTTGTTCAATTTATCTACTCGTTTTTGACATAGGGAATATATTTTAATATCTGTTCAATGTCCTTTGCTACCAATTCTAACAGCTGTGTCAGTTTGGGATTGTTTTGATTAATTCTTTCTCCTCATTATGGTTCATATTTTCCTTCTCCTTTGCTGACTGCTAATTTGGATTTAATGCCATACATTTTAAATTTTATCTTTTTATTGGATATTTTTGTATTTCTGTAAGTATATTTGAGCTTTGCTCTGAGATGCTGTTAAATTACTTGGAAATACTTTGATTTCTTCAGTTCTTGGTTTTAAAATGAGTTACACAGAAATAGATTAGCATGTAGACTAAAGTTAATTTTGTCTTGATAATGAGTCAAGAAGTTTTATCCAATACCTTGTAAATTTTGATGTTTTTCAGTTCCGCTAGCCCTGTGGGAACATTAACTACTATTTCCTCTACTCCTTTCAGGTGGTAATTTACTTGGTCTTTGATAGTTTACTCACTGAACGTGTTGAGCAGTACTCTGCTGAGTACTTAAGTGAGACCCACTGCAAATCTTTGGATTTTTCTGTTCATTTCTTTGTTCTCCAGTTCTCTGTTCTAGTCATCTTAGACTCTCAAATAAAGAACTCCATCAATTCAAATGGATTCTTCTTATTTATGTCATGGCCTGGAAACTCTTAAAACAGTGAATCACAACTCTTATAGGACCACCTGTTTGGGTCTTGTCTCTTAGGGATAATTGTCCTTTGTTGCATAATATTCAAAGTCTTAAAAACCATTGTTTCATATAGTTCTACTTTTTTTGATTGTTGCAGATAGAAAATTGAATCTTATCCTTTCTGCAGCATGATGCCCTGAAGAAGTGATCCTTTACTTCTTTTATGAAGCAAATGACATTTTTATCATGGACTTATTTTTAAAAATGACTTTTTTTAGTTGACACATTATGGGGAAGGAATCAAATCCAGTGACTTGCTTACTGACAATGAATTATTTGATAGTAAAAGATAATGAGTTAAAAATCTATATCCAAACAATTAAAAGTGGGCTATGCCAACAAAGAGTGACTTTCAAAGTTTATAAATTGCTGTTAATAGAATTTACACCAATCTTGGACTCCAGAAGGCTAAAAGATTAAAAGCTAAATATCTTTTTTTGTTGTTGTTGTCATTGTTTGTTGATTTAAACTTCACCTTAAAAGAAACTTTCTAAACAACTCTATAGGATATACTTTTTTATAATAAAGGCTTCAAAAGAAATTTTATATTATACATAAACACATATACAATCAAATATTTATTTGAAAACATATTTTGGATCAAAAACTTTTAGCTGACAAAATGCTGATGTCATTTGAGATATGTGTTTAATAGAAATCACTAATGTGCTTCCATGCTGCTTTTGTCTTTCATCACCAAAAGAGAAATGCATGGGAATATACACCCATTAAATATATAATAGAACTGACTTTTAACATCTTTAGAGAGGACATATGGATTTTCTTTTTTTTTTTTTAGATTTATTTTTTATTGGTGTTCAATTTACTAACATACAGAATAACCCCCAGTGCCCGTCACCCATTCACTCCCACCTTGTTCTCCTAAATGAGAGCCAGAAATTTGCATACATAACACAATAACCCATAAATTATGTTTACCATGTAAAATTAATAAAAATTAAGTTCATCTCTTATTCAGTAGGTTCTATATATAAAACCTTGTTTGAGCTTCTGATATTCAAAAATAAATACAGTCTGATTTTGAGGAATTTAGGTTCTGGAGAGGAGGACAATGTTTGAAGTATCTATTCCATAGCATGTGATACTGCTTGTCATTGTAGAAGAGAAAAGAACTTTGGCAGTCTTGGAAGAAGTCCAAAGGGGAAATTATTCCTGAGTTCAGTCTTTAAAAACATAGGTAAAAATATGCTCCAAGTTCCTTCACGTTCTGGTCACTAGTAGTTCCTTTATTTTTTATTTATTTATTTTTTTATTATTATTTATTTATGATAGTCACTCACAGAGAGAGAGAGAGAGAGGCAGAGACACAGGCAGAGGGAAAAGCAGGCTCCATGCACCGGGAGCCCGACGTGGGATTCGATCCCGGGTCTCCAGGATCGCGCCCTGGGCCAAAGGCAGGCGCCAAACCGCTGAGCCACCCAGGGATCCCTAGTAGTTCCTTTAATTTTATCTCATTTTCATGTCACTTTCCTCATTGATTTTAGGATCAGCCATATTAATTCCCATGTTGTTGTTCCTTTTAAGTTTCAGGCTTTTTTTTTTTTTCCAGCAAATATTCTTATATTTTTTTTTTCCAGCAAATATTCTTATATCCAGCTTCTTGATATCTTTCTTCCTGGCATTTTTGCCTCCATTAGCAAGAGTCCACAGAGATTCCTGCATACTGGAAATAAGACTTTCTCACCCTAATACCACCAAACTTCTGACAGCATTTCCTAGAAGCAATCTCTGTCTTCTCAGAGGCAGACCATTGGTCTCTATGCATTTGGTTTTCACATCTTTACTTGCCAAAGTGGGGAAGGGTAGAGGTCTCCACTCCTATCCTCCCCAAATTTACTACCTTGTTAGCACTATCTGCCTTCAATCATCATCACTGCTCTCACTGTGCACTTACTTCCTCTTTATGTTAGGCACCATGAGAGGCACACCTGCAGGGCATTCCGCATTTCCCCTGGACTAAGCCAAACTTTTACTTGTTTACTGGATCCTATCCCCCTTCTTTTATGCAAGCACAGTCCTCCAGCAACTCTCCCCACTACCTAAAGAAACACTGGATTTTCTTTCACACTATTTCTTGAACTTGACCATCAAACTTGACCACATTTACCTCTTTAGGTACTTCCCAATTATCTCTTCCCCTTTACATCAAATCTTCTCCCTAAAAGCTGCCTAGGTTCTTCTCACATCTTATTTTATTACCATCTCTTCACTAAATCCAGCATTTTTAAAGTTACCAATGATCTCCATATTGCTATATTCAGTGATAAATCCCATTGACCTTTCAGTAGAATTCATCAAAATTATCATTTCTTCTTTTTGAAACATATTCTTTCTTGGCTTTTTGAGAAGTGTGCTTGCCCTGTTTTCTTTCCATCTCATCATTCTATTCCTCAATCTTCTGTGTGAGATATCTCTCATTTTTATGAGTGTGCTAATATAGGGATGTTCCAGGCTTAGTCCTTGATAGTCTCTTTTATGAATACATACTTAATCTCTTGGTGATCTCAGTCTCACAGATTTAAATTACCATCTCCATTTGCCCTAAATGATCAGGCTCCTTCTTTCATCCCTTGGCTCACCTGTAGTATTATCCTTCGTGGCCTCTCTGTTACTCCCTACTAAACTCCTTGCTGGTGCTTGAGGTTTGTTAGAAGTACCTTTGAAACTTTGCATTTGCTATTTTTTCTGCCCCAAATGTCTTTGTCTCAATTATTTTTACGGCTGTCACCTGCTTTAAATACTTGCTCAAATATAACCTCCCCAGTGAAAAGTTTCTTGACCAATCTATTTAAAATTACCCATCACTTTCACCTTGGCACTGACTGACTATACGCTTGCTCTGGTTTGTTTTTCTCCACAGCCTTTATCACCTAACTTATTATATATTTTACATATTTATTTGTATGTTTTGTGTCCCCAACCCAATAGAATATAAAGTCTGCAAGAGAGAGATTCTCCCCCCCTCCCATTTTGTTCAGTAATGCCTCCACTGCTTATAAAAGAACAGTTAGGTATTTATAAATTCTTTTTGGATAAATAAATAAATGAGTGGAACACTTGTCCATGTTGTCTAAATCTTAATTTACCTTTAGTACTCAGTATAGTTTCATTGTTTCTAGCAAGTTTAGCCTAACCCTGTGTGCCCAGGTCTCATCATGGTGTGCTTTCCTTATAATAAGAATTACTGTGCTATACACATTGTTACCACTTGATCAATTGCCTGTATTTCTCACTAAACCTAAATCATGGGCTAAAAGAAGGGCTAAGTCTTACTTGTGGATCTTATTTTACTAATATTTAGAAGAGTTCCTGCAAAAACAAGGTTTTCCACTTAATGGATTCTTAATATGTCTTGTGATCAGATTAAAAGGCATATGGAAAGTACTTTCAAAGCTGATTGAAATAGTTTGTAATGTATATAACTTCTTAGAAAGTATTCCTTTTGTTAAAACTAGTACTTAAAATGGAAGGGTTGTTTTGTATCCCCTATGTTTCTGAACCTTTCAAGTAGCTATCAGGGAAGTCAGATCTCACACTTTATAGCACAGTGGAAGAACCACTGCCTCAAGTCATCTGGAAGAGTTAAATATGGGTGATGGAGATGTTGCAAATCCTGCTATGGAGGCCAATGGGGGGCAGGCTGAAGGCAAGCCTAACCATAGGGAAGACTGAATCAACGACCTATGTTGCTTCAATTTTTTTTTGTCTTTTAATAAAATAGAAAATTATTTCTCTTTAATGTAATAAGAGGTTTCTGAGCAAATGTAAGGTATTATAGCTGTGTTTGCGCAATGCAATAATTTTTAATTTTTTAAAAGTATAATTAACATATAGTGTTATATTAGTTTCAGGTGTGCAATATAATTCAACAATTCTATTCATTACTCAGTCCTCATCAAGAAAAGTGTACTCTTAATCCCTTTTATATATTTTATCTTTATGTCTATACCTCCCTTCTGAAGCCACCAGTTTGTTCTCTGTATTTGAGATTCTATTTTTTTCTTTTTTTCCCCCTTTGTTCTGTTTCTTAAATTCCACATATAAGTGAAATCACATGGTATTTGTCTTTCTCTGACTGATTTATTTTGCTTATTATTATATCCTCTAAGTCCATCTTTGTTGCAAATCACAGTATTGCATTTTTTCCTGTAGCAGGGTGATATTCTACTGTCATCTACTGATGGATAATGGCTTTGCTTCCACATCTTGGCTATTGTAAATAATGCTATAGTAAGCATAAGGCTACATGTTTCTTTTTGAATTAGCGTTTTTATTTTCTTTGGGTAAACAGTAGTGGAATTCCTGAATCATATGGTATTTCTATTTTTAATTTTTTGAGGAATCTCTGATGTTTTCCACAGTGACCATGCATTTTCATAAACAGTTCACAAGGGTTCATTTTTCTTTACCTCCTCACCAACATTTGTTATTTCTTGTCTTTTTTATTCTAGCCATTTTGACAGATATAATATGATATCTCATTGTGGTTTTGATTTGCATTTCCCTGACAGTAACATTGAGCATCTTTTTATGTCTCTGCCATCTGTATGTCTTTTTTGGAAAAATGTCTATGCAGTTTCTCTGCTCATTTATAAAATCAGATTATTTGTTGTTTTTTTTTGTGTTGAATTATCTAAGTCATATATATATATATGAATGAATATATATATATATGAATGATATTAACCTCTCATTGGATATATCATTTTCAAATATATTTTCCCATTCAGTAAGTTGCCTTTCCTTTTGCTGATGGTTTCCTTTGCCATGCATGAGCTTTTTATTGTGATATAGTACCAATAGTTTATTTTACTTTGATTTCCCTGAGTTTAGAAGACATATCTAGAAAAATGTTCCTCCAGGTAATGTTACAGAATTACTGCTGATGTTCTCTTCCGGGAATTTAATGGCTTTGGGTCTCACATTGAGGTGTTTAATACATTTTGAGTTTATTTTTGTGTAAGAAAGTGGTGTAAAAAAGTAGTCCAGTTTTGTTCATTTGCACGTAGCTATCCAACTTTCCCAGCACCATATGTGGAAAAGACTGTTTTTACCCAGTTTCATATTCTTGGTTTCTTTGTCATAGATTAATTGGCCATATAAGCATGGGTTAATTTCTGGGCTCTCTATTTTGTTTAATTGATCTATGTATATGTTTTTGTGCCAGTATCATACTGGTTTGGTTACTGAAGTTTTGTAATATATCTTGAAATCAAGAATTGTGATCCTTCCAACTTTGTTCCTTCTCAAAATTGCTTTGTAATTCCATACAAATTGTAGAATTATTTGTTCTAATACTATGAAAAATGCTGTTGTTATTTCAGTAGGGATTACATTAAATCTATAGATTACTTTGTATAATATGAACATTTGAACAATTTTGGTTATTTCAATCCATGAACATAGAAAATCTTTCCATTGTTTGTGTTATCTTTAATTTCTGTCATCAATGTTTTCTAGTTTTCAAAGTACAGGCCTTTTACCTCCTTGCTTAAGTTTATTCCTAGATATTTTATTCTTTCTGGCACAATCATATATGTGATTGCATTTTAAATTTCTATTTCTGCTACTTCATTATTAGTATATAGAATTGCAACCAGTTTCCATGTATTAATTTTGTATCCTATCACTTTACTGAATTCATTCATTAATTCTAATAGTTTTTTGGTAGAGTCTTGAGGGTTTTCTGTGTATATGTAATCTGCAAATAGTGACAATTTTATTTCTTTCTTACCAATTTGGATGCCTTTTATTTCTCTTTCTAGCCTGATTGCAGTGGCTAGGACTTCTATTACTATGTTGAATGTAAGTGGTAAGAGCGGACATCTTTTTTTCTTATTCCCAAATTTAGAGGGAAAGTTTTTAGTTTTTCATCATTTCATCATCATAGTGTTAACTGTGAGTTTTTCATATATGGTCTTTGCCATGTTGAGGTATGTTCTCTCTAAAGCTAGTTTGTTGAGAGTTTTTGTCATGAATAGATATTGTACTTTGTCAAATTCTTTTTATGCATTTACTGAGATGTCCATCTAGTTTTTATCCTTTCTCTCTTTTTTTTTAAAAAAAAATATTTATTTACTCATGAGAGACACAGAGAAAGTGAGAGAGAGAGAGGCAGAGACACAGGCAGAAGGAGAAGCAGGCTCCATGCAGAGAGCCGGATGTGGGACTTGATCCCAGGACCCCAGAATCAGGCTCTGGGCTGAAAGCAGGTGCTAAACCACTGGGCCACCCAGGGATCCCCTCCTTTCTCTTGTTAATGTGATGAATTACACTGATTGATTTGTAAATATTGAACCATGCCTGCATTTTGGGAATAAATCCCATTTGATCATGGTGAATGATTTTTTAAATGTATTGTTGAATTTGATGTGCTAATATTTTATTGAGGATTTCTACCTCTATGTTTATCAGGGATATTGGCCTGTAGTTAGTTTTTTCTTTCTTTCTTTCTTTCTTTCTTTCTTTCTTTCTTTCTTTCTTTCTTTCTTTCTTTCTTTCTTCTTTTTTATCTTTTTCTGGTTTGGGTATCAGTGTAATGCTGGCCTCATTGAATAAACTTGGAAGCTTTGCTGTCTTTTATTTTTTTGGACAACTTTCAAAAAGTAAGTATTAACTCTTTTTTCAATGTTTGGTAGAATTTGCCTGTGAGGCTGCCTGGTCTTAGACTTTTCTTGGTTGGAAGATTTTAAATTCCTGATTCATTTTCATTGTTAGTAATCAGTCTGTTCAGATTTTCTATTTCTTTCTGCTTCAGTTTTGGTAGGTTATATGGTTCTCAAAAGGTTTCCATTTCTTCTAGATCATTCAGTTTGTTGGCATATCATTTTTCATAATACTCTCTATAATCCTTTGTGTTTCTGTAGTGTATGTTTTTATTTCTCCTCCTTCATTTATTTACTTTATATATTTGAGTTCTCTTTTTCTCTTGGTAGGACTGGTGAAAGATTTGTTGATTTTTTTTCTCAGAAATAGCTTCTGATTTAATTGGTCTGTTCTATTTTTCTCATAGTTTCTATAATATTTATTTCTACTCTAATCTTTATTATTTCCTTTTCTTTTGCTGGTTTCAGCTTTTGTTTTTTTCTTTTTCTAGCTCTTTTAGATATGATTAGGTTTTCATTTGAAGTTCTTGCTTTTTGAGGAAGCCTTGTATTACTATAAACTTCCCTCTTAGGCGATCCCTGGGTGGCTCAGCAGTTTGGCGCCTGCCTTTGGTCCAGGGCGCAATCCTGGAGTCCCGGGATTGAGTCCAGCATTGGGCTCCCCGCATGGAGCCTGCTTCTCCCTCTGCCTGTGTCTCTGCCTCTCTGTCTCGCTCTCTCTCTGTGTGTCTATCATAAATAAATAAATAAATAAATAAATAAATAAATAAATAAATCTTTAAAAAAAAAAAAAAAACCAAACAACTTCCCTCTTGGAATTGCTTTTGAGGCATTCCAAAGCTTTTGGACCATTGTATTTTAATTTATATCCATGTTTTTTTGTTTTGTTTTTTTTTAATTTTCTCTTTGATTTCTTGTTTCACCCATTCTTTTTTTTTTTTTTTTTTTTTTTTTGTAGCATGGTGTTTAATCTCCATGTATGTGTGCTCTTTCCAGATTTTTCCTGTGGTTTATTTCTAGTTTCATAGCATTGTGGTCAGAAAAGTTAAATGGTATGACTTCAAACTTTTTGAATTTGTTGCGATTTATTTCAACAAAAATATATGATCTATTCTGGTGAATGAATGTTCCGTGAGCACTTGAAAAGAATGTGTAATATGTTGATTTAGGATGGAATGTTCTGAATATGCCTCTTAAATCCATCTGGTCCAATTTGACATTTAAAGCCACTGCTTTCTTGTTGATTTTCTGTTTGGATCATCTGTCCTTTGATATAAGCAGGGTGTTAAAGTACCCTATTATTACTGTATTACCATTTCTCAGTTCCTTTGTGTTTGTTATTAACTGCTTTATGTATCTGGATGCTCCCATGTTGGGTATATAAGTACTTACAATTGTTAAATCTTGTTGGATTGTCCCCTTATTGATTATATAGTATCCTTTGGTACAGTCTTTGTTTTATTTTTATTTATTTATTTCTTTTCAGTCTTTGTTTTAAAGTCTATTTTGTCTGATATAAACAAAATAATAATAGTTATATAACTATTACTGCCCCAGCTTTCTTTTCACATCTGTTAGCATATAAATGCTCCTCTATCCTGTCACTTTCAGTCTGCATATGTCTGTAGGTCTAAAATAAGTTTCTTGTAGGCAGTATATAAATGGTTCTTGATTTTTTTAATCCATTCTATTAATGTATGTCTTTTGACCTCTTAGTCCATTTATATTCAAAGTAACTATTGATAAGTATGTATTTATTGCCATTTTGTTACTTGTTTTATGGTTGTTTTTATAGATCTTTTCTGTTCTTTTTTTCCCTTGCTCTTTTCTCTCATGATAAGCTGGCTTTCCTTAGTTTTATTTCTCTTTATTCTTGCATATCTTTTACTGTTTTTTTTTTTTTTTTTTTTTTTTTTTTTTTTTTTACTGGTAAATTTGTGATTACCATTAGGTTTGTATGTAACATCTTCTGAATATAGCAGTCTATCCTAAGTTGATGGTCATTTAAGTTTGAACTCATTCTTTACTCCTTCCCTGCCCAACACACATTTTAGGTATATAGTGTCATACTTTACTTCCTTTTATTTTGTGAGACCCTTGACTTTTATAGATATACTTATTTTTACTGTTTTTGTTCTTCCCACTTTTCTTACTCTTACTTATGGTTTTTTCTTTCCATTCAAATCCCCTCTAACATTTCTTATAGGGCTAGTTTAGTAGTCATGAATTCATTTAACTTTTTTGAGGGAACTTTTTATCTCTCCTATTCTGAATGGTGACTTTGCTCGATAGAGAATTCTTGGCTGCAGATTTTTTTCCTGTCAACACTTTGAATATATTATGCCTTTCTCTGTTGGCCTGCAAAATTTCTGCTGAAAAATCAGGTGATAGCCTTATGAGGTCTCCCTTGTATGTAATTATTTTCTTTTCTCTTGCTTCTCTTAAAATTCTCTTTATCACCAATTTTTGCCATTTGTATTATGTGTCTTGGGGTGGACCTCCTTGAGTTTATTTTGTTTGGGGAATCTGTACCTCCTGGATCTAGATGTTTGTTTGTTTCCCTGGATTAGGGAAGTTTTCAGTTATTATTTTTAAGTAAGTTTTTCTGCTCTCTTTTCTCTCTCTTATTTTTCTGGAACCCTGCAATGCAAGTGTTATTACACTGGATGGTGTCCCTGAATTCCTTTAACCTAGTCTCATTTTGTATTATTGTTTTTTCTTTGTGCTATTCAGCTTGCTTGCTTTCCATTACTCTCTTCCAGTGTGCTGGTCTATTCTTCTGCATCCTCTAATCTGTGATTGTTTTCCTCTGGTGTATTATTTATTTCAGCTATTGAGGTCTTCATCTCCAACTGGTTATTTTTTATTTTTTTTTAAACTTTTTGTTGAAGGTCTTGTTGAGATGCTCTACTCTTTTCTCAAGTGCAGTATGACAATTACTTTATGACCATTACTTTGAATTGTGCATCAGAGATATTGCTTACCTCTGTTTGATTTAGTTCTTTTTTTTAAAGATTTTATTTATTATTTATTCATGATAGACAGACAGAGAGAGAGAGACAGAGAGACAGAGAGAGAGGCAGAGACACAGGCAGAGGGAGAAGCAGGCTCCATGCCGAGAGCCTGACGCGGGACTCCATCCCGGGACTCCAGGATCACGCCCTGGGCCAAAGGCAGATGCTGAACCGCTGAGCCACCCAGGGATCCCTGATTTAGTTCTTTTGCTCTGATTTTGTCCTGTTCTTTCATTTGGGACCTATCTTCTGTGTCCTAATTTTGTCTAACTCTCTGTGTCTTTCTGTATTACAAACCTCAACTCCATCTTCTAATCATGAGAGTAATGGTTTTATGTAAGAGATCCTGTGGTGCCCTGCAGTACAATGACCCTAGTCACCAGGGGGCCTCTAGGGGTGTCTCCTATGTGGGTTGCATGCACCCTATTGTTGTAGCTGAGCCATGTTTGCCTTCAGTCCAGTGAGAAGCAATGACCTACCTCGCTTACTGTGAGCATACAGGCAGGGTTTGGTCCCTGTGCTGCTGAGGAGAAGCTGACATGGGCATGGGCTAGTAGTTAGGGAATGCCAACACTCAGGGTAGCTGTATGCTAGGACTTCAGCTGCAGTGAAGTCCCTGTGTTGTAAGCTAAAAGAATCAGGCAAGCTGGTATGTGTGGCTATCACCCTCTCTCCCCAGGACAGGAAGCACCTGTGCTGAGTCTAGTTCCTCTCAGAGCTACTTGAAAAGTATGTTGGAGTAACAGCTGCTTTTGGAAGGACATTTGCCAAATGGGGTGGGTTTATAGGGGAATACAGAGATGGAGCGCATGTTGCTAGCAAGATAGGTAAAGCATGTTCTTACTGACTCCTGCAAATGTCCAGTTACCTAGGTTGTAGGCTAGAAGAGAAATAGGTTTCCAATACCACTTTTCTTTCTGGAAAAGTCTCCTAAAGATCCTTGCTCCTCCAGTGCACTCTCTGAGATTAGTAAGTAAATCTTCACATATTCCCCAGGCCCTTTTCAAACTACTGCTTCTATGTTTGTCTTGGGAGGATTATTTGTAATGCTGACTCTTTAAGGGTGGGGACTCAGTTTTCTGTTGCTCTCTGGCTCTCTTGGAGCTAAGCCCAATGATTTTTAATGTACCCAGAGTAAAGCCCTGCTGATTTAAAGAAAATGATGAAGTTATGGCTCCTGGTATCCTTTTCTCTTTTTTCCTTTCTCCCTTTTTCTTTCTTTCTTTCTTTCTTTCTTTCTTTCTTTCTTTCTTTCTTTCTTTCTTTCTTTCTTTCTTTTTTTTCTTTCTTTCTTTCTTTCCCCTTTCTTTCTTTCTTTCTTTCTTTCTTTCTTTCTTTCTTTCTTTCTTTCTTTCTTTCTTTCTTTCTTTCTTCTTCAATATTTATTTGAGAGAGAGAGAGGAGAATAAGAGGAGAATAGGTATGCATGAGTGGTGGTAGAAGTAGAGGGAAGGAATCTTTCAAGCAGACTCCATATTGAGCACAGAACCCAATGTGAGGCTGATCCCAGGACCCATGAGATCATGACCTGAGATGATACCAAGAGACGGATACTTAACTAATTGAGACACCCAGGCACCCCACCCCACTGGTTTTCAAAGCCAAATGTTACAGTGCAGCTCCCCTGTGCTTGGGGTGCTGGTATGGGATCTGATCCTCTTGTATCTCTGTGCTTATAGTATTCCTGATGTTTATGGTTGATCTCACAGGGAGTTTGGTTTCCAACCACATCATCTCCACTCCTTCTACCCTTTATGATGTGGTCTCCTTTCTATGATTAACTATGAATAGTCTGTTCTGCCAGTCTTCAGGTCACTTTCAGTATTTTTTTGCACAAATAAAATAGCTTTTATCTTGGTTTGTCTAGGGGATGATTGAGCTCAGCGATCTCCTACTCTGCTATCTTCCTGACATCCTTAATAGTCAATTTTGAAATATTATTAAAAGTATATCATTCATTATAGTGGACTGAATTAATTGTAAAAAGACAGGGCAAACCAAAAATACTTTAATATTTAAAATAAAATCACCATGAAAAAATTGATTAAAATTAAAAATGCTACTTAGGGGTTCTAGTATTTTGTGCCTAATTAGAATGTGATTTTGTTAAAAATGTAAATTATAATTTTTTCATTAAAATAAATACATTCTATAGAAAAATAGAAAAAGAGAGACAAAATATATGAAACAAATTAAAGCACTAAGAACTAATGACACAGTACTATTGCTAAAATTTGATTATGCTTTCTTTCTTTTCTTTCCATTTTACACAAAATTGGGATAGTATTACTTCCATAGCATTGTAACATTTCCCCTTTATGTACTATATTGTAAACATTTTCTCAAATCACAAAATACTCCATAAAATTTTTAATTTAAAAATACCATACCCTAATTTAACATTTCTCTATTTTTTGATATTCATATTGCTATAAGTTTTTTTTCTATTATATAAAGAGACTTTACTGAACATACTTTTGCATAAATTTTTGTACATAGCCCTAATTTTATCCTATGGTGAATATTAGATATGTAGTTTCTGAGCTAAGGAACTTGAATATACTTAGGGTCTTGATTTAACATGTCAAACTGCCATCCTGAAAGATTGTACTAACATTCTTAGTAGTAGTCTTTCTATTTTACTATACTTCAATCCAAATGAAAATGCATCGGTTTTTGAAAATCTATTATTGCTTTTTTAGGTTATTCTTTATCCATAAGTTATTTGAATACTGATTTTCTGAGTGACTAGTATATTTTTAAGTATGTGTTAAGCATGTTTTTATAATAAATGGCAGACTCATTTATTATTTATTTGCAAATTTATATCAAGGATAATATCCACTCAATTTTTAAAAAGATTTTATGTATTTATTTATTTATTTATTTATTTGAGAGAGAGAAAGCAACAAAGAGAGCACACGTGGCATGAGGGCCATAGGGAGAAGTAGACTTCCTGCTGAGTAGGGAGCCCTATGTGGGGCTCCATTCCTGGACTTCAGGATCATAACCTGAGCTGAAAGCCACCCAGGCACCTCAATATCCATTCAATTTGGATGTTATAATTATTAGATATTATAATTATTTTTTTAGTTTATTTTTCTTTTGGTTTTGCTTACAATATTTTTTGAAGTAGTGTTTCATGTTTTAAAAAATATTAGTTATTCTTGTATTGTTTATTTATCTGGTTTAATATTTATAATGTTTTTCTACATTTCTACTTTAGTTATATGAAGCTTCCTATGTATCAGGCACTGTTCTTTACAACGTATTCACTCTTTTAATCCTCACAAAAATCCTTATAAGAAGTCACTATTGTTCATATTTTACAGACTAGGAAATTTAGGGATAAAAACATTAAATAATTTCCCTAAAGTCATAACAGTCTGTAATTTGCAGAGCTGGGATTTTAATCCAAACAGTCTAACTCTATACTCTATGCACTAAACCATTGTGAGAAACTCCCTATAGTTTCTTCTATTCGCATACTTTTAACTTTTTATCCCTGTCATCTTTTTGGCTAATAATATATATAAAACCAGAACAAGGGGTAGTGGAAAGGGAGGTGGGCAAGGGGGTTAGGATGACTGAGTGATGGACACTGAGGGGGGCAATTGACGGGATGAGCACTGGGTGATATGCTATATGTTGGCAAATTGAACTCCAATAAAAAACAAATTTTAAAAAATCAGAATGTTATTTTTCATTTGTTCCCCCATTGGGAGGACTTACAGTACCATTTTTGAATAATTTATTCTTGCCTCATGATCAAACTGATACAGTCAGCACATGCTGAATGTGTGTATAGTGTAAATGTTGCAGTTTGAATTTCTATTTAGTTTTACTATCAGAGTATTACCAAAATTATTATACTTTAAATACTTTCAATTTTTGAAATTATATCCTCCATCACTACTTTCTCAGTGAAAAACGTTTTTAGTTTTTTCTTGCTTATTTAGTCATTCTTAAACTTTAGAAATATTTACAAGATGTAAAAAAGTTTCCATCAGAATTTTATTTTTGATTTGCTTAAAATAGATAAGGTTATTTTTTAATAGATAAGGTTATTGATGGACAATTCACACTTTAATATTTTTTCCATCTAGAATGTGGCACAAACCTCCAATTCACAATTAATATGCCTAGTAATAATTACACTTTAATGTAGAGTTTCTGCATATATGTATAATGTATATATGTATATATAAAGGAAAACACTCGTGCTTCTCTTGTACTACTTTTATACTGCTGCCACACAATACTTCTGACACTGGATGTGTGTTTTTTCCCCCACACCCACCAATTCTCTAAATGCTAGCTGGGTGTCCAGCAATTCAGTTCAATTTTGACACTAACTAACCAGAATTAATGCAGATCTCACAGGTTAAGGACTCATTCCCATCATACTGCCCCCCACTTTAAGTGCCAATCATAAATCATAGGTCCCAAGATTATCCACAATTTCTGTCCTACATGGCTAAAAACCAGAAATTCTGACAATCTCTTTGATCATTTGCTAGAACCTACAGAACTCAGAGAAACATTTGCCTACATTTTCTAGTTTATTATATAACAAAGGATATGATGATACAGAGGAACAGCCAGACAAGTATTACATAGGGCAAGGTCTGGAAGGATCTTGAGCATGGAAGTTCCTATGGAATTAGGATGTGTCAGGCTTCTGGCGCATATATATATATATGCGAAGTAAAAAAAAAAAAAAAAATATATATATATATATATATATATATATATATATATATATATATATATTTACCAACCTGGAAACTCTCAGAACCTTGAAGTTTGAGAATTTCTTGGAAGCTTCATCAAACATTCATAATTAATCATTAACTCAACTACTAGATCCTCTCTCCTTCCCAGAAGCTGGGAGCCTGGGGCTGAAAGTTCCAAGCTTCTAATCATGGTTTGGTCTTTCTAATGACTATCATTCATCCTGAAGTTATCCAGAAGCCCATCAAAAGTTGCTTCATCGGAACAAAATATATTCTTATTACCTAGAGAATTCCATGGAATTTAGGACCTCTGTTAAAAACTAAGGTCAAAAAAAAAAAAAAAAAAAAAAAAACAAGGTCAAAGACCAAAAGTTAGAGCAAAAGATGCTCCTGTGCCAAGAAACAAGAAACTACATGAATATAGATATAGACATAGATATACAGAGGTATCAGTAGATATAATTTTACTATATATATGAAATGTATTCCAAAATAAGTTTATGGGAACATGTTATATGCAGTGAATATATATATATATATATAATTTATTATGACTATTCTATAATTAACCAACTCTATCATTCATTTTAATCTGTTACCACAGTTCATTATGATTACTCATTTGTGTGTCTATTCTCTCCAAAACTAGGGAAAACATTAGGATTAAGATCTGAAAGTATATTTTATACCCCTCAGTACTTATAAGAAACACAATAAATGCTTGCTAAATGAATGAATGTTTATCTCCTCCCTATGTAAAGTGGAAACCCCTCAGTCCTTTGTATTTAACTCATATATCTTTTTTTTTATTTTTTTTTAATTTATTTATGATAGTCACACAGAGACTGAGGCAGAGACATAGGCAGAGGGAGAAGCAGGCTCCAGGCACCGGGAGTCCGATGTGGGATTCGATCCCGGGTCTCCAGGATCGCGCCCTGGGCCAAAGGCAGGCGCCAAACCGCTGCGCCACCCAGGGATCCCCAACTCATATATCTTTACCAACAACTTGCAAACCACTAGAAGTAATATATTTGATAAAAATTTATGTTGCATTTTTACAAATTATTTTTGATCCAGAATAAAACAATTTCAACTGAAGATTTGTCTTTAAAATGCTAACTATTCTTATTCTTAACGTTGTTTGAAGTAGGTTCTAAGTGTGGTCAGAGGTAGGAAAGCACCTGTGCATAGAAGCTATTTGTTGACTCTTCAGTACTGCTCTCATACAATTAAAAACAGCAAGAATTTCACTCTGTAAACCTAGGAGTTCTTCAGAAGTGTTTACTTTGTCACGTGCAAATCTTTCAAATGTCAGTAATTAATATTTAACAATAGTTTCATGAAAACACAATCTTAGGGATCCCTGGGTGGCGCAGCGGTTTGGCGCCTGCCTTTGGCCCAGGGCGCGATCCTGGAGACCCGGGATCAAATCCCATATTGGGCTCCCGGTGCATGGAGCCTGCTTCTCCCTCTGCCTGTGTCTCTGCCTCTCTCTCTCTCTGTGTGACTGTCATAAATGAATTAAAAAAAAAAAAAAAAAAAAAACAATCTTAAAAAGCAATGAGAAAAATGTTTTGGAATTTCACCTAATGTTGATGTTTTCTACTTATTACGATAAAAAATTAAACATATTATCGAACTATATATTTGCATCTATAACAACCTATCCTAGATTATGTGTTATATATAAATACAGGTTAAATAGAAGGTTTTTTTTTAATTAAGCAAAATATTCCTTAGTTCTCTTATGTGTTTTTATAGTAGGTTGACATTTTCTGTCAGCATAGCTTTGAGTACCAACTAACTTTCCTTTACAATTCCTACACGCCATAACTTGAAGAACATCACAAATGAAAGGCAGATTTCATCCTATAGAAGTTTCAGGCCTCACTGAAGGTGTGTGTGTGTGCGCACACACAGGGTTTATTTGCATTGATTTAGTTTATATTATATTAAATTTGTAATACTATAGGGCTTGATGTTTTGTCAGTTATGGCTTTAATATTCTTGAGGAAAATGGAAATGATTAGATAAACAAAATATTCATTTACAGCTGATACACCTTTATTTGTACCATTTGTTTTTGGGAAGAAAAACATATAAGTGGAAATGGATTCATATGCAATAACTTGTAACATGTTAGGAATTAGGCTAAAATGGTATGTAATTTTGAGCAAGCTGTAAAGTATGTGACCTTATCCTATCATATTTCACATGTAGAAAGCATTGTATAGAGAGATTACTTTATTCAAAGTCACATAATTACTGACTAATATAGTCTGGCATCCATCATCTTTGTGTTTTATACTTTCTGCTACACCATCCTATCATCAAGGGCTTTTGACATGTAACTGGAGAGATGAGATTGTAGTTCAGTACAGTATAACTAGGTGAGATTTTATCTGTTAAATTAAACTTTGAAGAATAGAGAAAGTAAAGGAAAGAGGCATTTCAGAACTGGAGAAGAAAGTGACAAAAAACAGTTCAGGAGGTTACAGAGCAGGGGGAGACCTGCTTGAACCACAACATATACATGGAAGTTGGGTTCAAAGGATATCAGATTGGAAAAATTGGGTGGAGCTGAGCTAAGGAAGGTCTCTATGACCAAGCAGAGTGGTTCACTTAAAATTATATGTGCAGTAGATAGCCATAGTTGTTTGTAGGAGAGAACTAACACGATGGCAGTGGCATGCTGTTTGAGGGAAGAGGGTTGAAGTAAAATAAAAGGCAGGAGAGTGAAATTAGATCATTAGAATTTCAGTAAAAGGCTGATATTCGGGACTATTTTCCAATTTCATGTTTGATTTCTTGACATATCTATGGTCTCAAAACAAACACAAATGACCCAGTCTTAAGTAAGACATGATTTGGATTTTTAAGATACAACAGTGAACAAAACAAGGTCCCTATTTTCCAAAAGCATATTCTAATTGATAATTTGTACAATAAATACATAAATCCAAAGATTTCAATTGCAGTAAGTGTTAGAAAAAATATTATTTATCCCTTATGAACATTATTTATGATACTGTTATTGTTTTCAGCATCCATGTTTCTCCTTTTTTGTTTCTTTGTGTCTTAATATGGTTTTTTTCTGAATAACATATTGCAATTAATTCAGTATCTTAATATAAATTTATCACACAATTTCTGTAGTTCAGGAATCTGAGTATTTGGTTCCTCTGCTCATAGTCTCACAAGACTGCAATGAAAGGATATGCATTCTCATCTGAGGCTCAAGATCCTTTTCCAAGCTCACAGTTTTTGGTAGAATTTACTTCCTCACAGCTCCAGAATTCATGACAGTTTGTTTCTTCAAGACCACCAGGAGTGTCTGTCTCTCTGATCTCTAAATTTCCTTTTAATGGGCTCATCAGATTAGATCAGGTCCACCCAAGATAATTTTCCTTTTGATTAACATGAAGTTAACTGATTAGAGATCTTAACTATATCTTCAAAATCCCTCTACCTTTGCCATATTTTAATAATCAGAAGCAAGCCTCAGAGTCAGACCACATTCAAAAAGAGAGAATTAAACAAAGAATGCTAGGAATGGGAATGACTGGGATCATTTTATAATCTTGTCTACCACACTCTGTGACTATAGTTTATTTATTTATTTATTTACTTACTTACTTATTTTTTTTAATATTTTATTATTTATTTATTATTGAGAGAGAGACAGAGAGGCAGAGACACAGGCAGAGGGAGAAGCAGGCTCCATGCAGGGAGCCTGACGTGGCACTCGATCCTAGGTCTCCAGGATCAGGCCCTGGGCTGAAGACGGCCCTAAACTGCTGAGCCACCGGGGCTGCCCCAGTGACTACAGTTTAAAAATAGTTTAAGGGAGAGTAAATATATTCTGTTTATGTTATCTTAATTTATACCTTTCACACCAATTGTAACCAGCAAGATAGTATTCAAAAGCACTAATATTCTTTATAAATATTAAGTAACACTGTGCTTGTGAAAGTTTTATTATCTTTTCATCATAACTAAGACTTTTGTGGCCATTCTCTTATTAAGGTAATTTTAACATAATCTATAGAAGTATTCTTCAGATACTTGACCTAATTCAGAAGCGATGCTTTGGAAGAGAGACCATCATAAATGTGTATATACTTGAATACTTTCATGAAGTGAAGAATGAGAAATCTTAAAAGATTTTTCCATCATTTGGACTTTTAGTATCTTCTAACATTAATCCATATCAGTCAAGGAGTACTTGTGCCCTACTTGTGTTTTAGATTGCATAATACAGAAGTGTCTAATGTTATCAAATAATACTTTCCTGAATTTAAGATCGTTTGAATCTTTCAGGAAATGGAAAAACAGTCAAGAGAAGTCATTGCATTATACTGGATTTCATTTTAAAATCCTAATGATTTATTGAAAATTATTAATAAATAAAATGTGAATGTACATGGAAGTGTTTCCATAGTGGAATAATCTTTTATTTTGATATATTTATGCCTTAAAGCTTACCTATTTATGAACCTAAATAATTATATTCAAATTAATATAGAAAAATATCTGCAGTCCTTTTTTAGGGCAAATATACTGCATTTAAAGTTTTAAAATATGTTATTTATAACTTGATTGAGCCCAATCTATAAATTATGGCTTCAGTTTCCATTTTGCCATTTCTATTTTCAACTTAGGCTATAGTAGAAATTCATGTGATAAGGCAAAATAGAAGTCTTATTATCATTGTCTTCTCCTTTAATTTGGAGCTTTCCTGAGTGGGGGCCAAACAATGAAAGCTTGAGGAGAGAAAATACTTTTAGTTATATAGGGATGTCCATTATTCAAATACTACATTCTTTTGTCTCATAAAGTAAATATCATCTAGAGGTTATACATAATTAGACACATAATCTTTCCACAATTAAACCAGAACTCTTTCCTGTGCCAATTCCCTGGAATGTTCATATTATTGTGATTGAAATGTTTATAAGTAGTTGAACATTCTCTGTTCATCAGGGGTTCTTTTTCTCCCCCCAAATTTAGAAGATTTTAAAGGCTGTATTGATCTAAAAGCACTTTCTTCCAGCCCATGTTGCTTTCTCTGTAAGCTTTACTGCTCATTAATTGCTCTTGAATTGATAGCCATTATAAGTAACTCCCACTGTGGTCAATTATCAAGTGGTAGAGCTTAGAACAGTGGGGACTATCTGTTAATGTGATTCTTTGATCAACTCAAAAAATATGAAGACTTTTGAGGATGACACTGAATGCATGTAGATTTCATTTTGTGCACAAAAAGAAAGCCTAATATAAAATTCCAACAATTGATGAAGACCATCATATTAAGAAGCATAAGTGCTGGAAGGCATTTAGCATGAAGAAAGAGAGCTCATGTTATTACACTTTGTCAAGGCAATGCATCCTAGCAGATACCAGTCCTAGAGCTTTCCACTGCCTACAAAGACATAACATTATTTAGTGTGATATGAAGGTCTACTAAAAAAAAAATCCTGACCATGTCATGGATTCTCTCATAATATATAGAACTCTGAGTTAAACTTTGGGAATTTTTGTTAAAATAAAAGCATAATCTCAAAAAAGGGTAGCAAATCATGTATTAAGGCAACTTGTGACAAACTTTATCAGAATATGGTACTGAATGCCACTGAAGCAAAGAAAGGAATTTTTGTTTTGTCTCTTGGTAAGAAAGACAAAGAGTCATTCATTGTAGAATATCTGTGCTATTCTTACTCATTTTATACTTTCCTTCTTTCACCTACCAATATACCATTTCATTTGACAGCACCTGTGCATTACCAAAAAGGTCAAGTATAATCTGTAGATAGGCATACAAATAACTTCATTGTCCCTCAAGAAGACAGACTCAGGAAGAGACTTGCATAGACCCTAGAAATGGATACAGGGAATTCAAATAGCTATTACAGTGTCTTAGAATCTAGAGCATGGCCTAGAATAAGTGAAAGGCTCAATGTGGGCATGTCTTATTGGCCCCAAAAACTTCTCATCCACTGGGGAGAGTTGTGGTCAGGGTAAGGTCAGAACTGGACAATCTAGAGACTGAGTCCAGGACAAGGGTCCCCGATTTCTTTCTTATTTTATTTTTTTTCCTTAAAAAACTTCTATTGATATGTATACGTATACATACATTCCTCTTAATTCATTGATTTATTTTCATTAACTAATATAGTTTAATAGTTAATAGTTTTTCCCCAATATAATATTTTCATATTAACATTATATAACATCAATAAAATATTTTCTTTTAAAAAAAGGTATATTTACTTTCTTAGAATTCCTTCAATTGTGCCATTATTATTTTAAGATCCATTTATTTAATTTTGAATTTAACTTTAGTTAACCTAAGTTTTACTCACATTTGCTTCATCTGTATGTCTAGAAACATTAGTATTAGCTTTTACTTCTGTAAGATTATCCTGATAATTTCAGAATTTTGTGCCTAACTCTGAGAGTTCAGTCTTTAGACAAACTAATTGGGTGAAATTAGGAGCTTAATTATTCAAAGATAAGGAACCTAATTCCATGATGATTTGACGGTTTATGTGGTGTCAAAAGGTAAAGACAGCTGGATATGAAATGTCATTAATAATATTTTTCATAATTTTAGAGGAAATTAATTCTAAATAACAAATATATATCATTTGATTTTGAGAGAAATCAAGGGAGGTTTATGTTTATTAAAGATTCCTGATAGTTCACCTGGATGGAAATAATTCATTGACCCAACTGGCAGAAAGACTACTGAGCACAGGAAAATATTTTCCATTACGGTGACTTGTGCCTTCTAATATAAGAGAGTATGGTAATTCTTCTCTGCTGCCCATGTTAGCACAATTAATTGTGGAGCAAAATTCTCAGCTGACCACAAGATGAGATTGTGGCAGAGGAAAGGTCCTTCTGGTTGTAAGGGAGAGTAGCTCCTAAACTGTTTTTCAAAATGGTTATGAAATAAGTAATTTCAAAGACCATCTTTTGAAAACTCCTGTGTTAGCAGTATCAAAAAAGTCAGCTTAGACTTAAGCAGTATATAAGGTTTGACCTTATTTAAAGTGATAAAGATAGTATGACTTTTAAGTTATAAAATGCAATTATTGAACTACACTTAGAGATCCATATTAGCTTAAGTTTTTTTCCTCACCACCACTCCGGGTAATGGTGATAAAATTCATTGTATACTTTTAAGAGTCATGAAAAAAATTCTCATAGTTAATACTTTTCGATTATTGTTAGCTATAGCATAAAATATAAAATAGCCTATGAGGAAGCATTATTTTTTATTTTTAAGAAAGTAACTGGAGTTTGAAAAATAATCAGAACTGAGATAAGATCCAATTCTTTCAATAATTGTGTAATATTTACATTTTCTACATCGTGTCTTCATGTGTTAAATTGTTGAAGTGAATAATAGCTAAGCTTCTTTTAACCATAAAATTCTACATTTATTTGCAAGATAATAAGGGACAATTCCCTCTTAATTATAAATTATACATATTTATGCCATTTTACATAAATTCTGCATCTTGGAGGCACTAACGTTTATAATCATTTTGAAGGGTCCTGAATTCTTTTACACTAAAATATCCTGTCCAATAGTAATATTACTAACCTGATGTTCTTTGTGAATATACATACAGTAATATGTATATGTTGGTAGATAACAGACTCAATACATGTTTGTTGAATGAACTATGCAGTCCATAAATCTATAAGTAAATCTATATAGTTATATACTTTCTCTGTTTTAGTTATTTGGGATAAAATCACATTAAGTCACATCCATTGACTTACATAACACATTCCCTAGGGTTATAGGACAAAGGTACCTTGCTCTGTCAAATAGGAAAATGTTTGGGCCTTCTCAGGGTGTTACCAAGTGAAGAAATTGCTGGGGAGCAAGAAGCAGTAAGAAACACTTGAAAGATGAGAAGTCATCAAGACTAAAAATAGAGCCCAATATGGATGATGTGTCGTTCTTTCCAGTTTGTTGAAAGATAAATCTGGGATATATACTTTTAAACAAAATTATTAAATGGTAGGAGGTATATTTTTGTTTTTAGAATTTCCAATTTAGAAAGAAGGTGAAAATGGTAATTTCCTTTCTCATCTTTAAAAATTCAAGTGTTTGGTGACATAAAGTCATATTCTGAGTTTTTGTATTCTTGCACCATAAATGTAGTGTTAGGAAGAAACTAAATTCTTTTTACTTGGATATCAATTGAGCTATTAGTTCTGATAGACACACAGTCTGCCTCTTAGGTTTGCTATGTCCTTCTCCAGGAAACATGTCTAATTTAGGTACATTTTAGAAAACTGGACATGGGATGAATAGGATAAGGAATTTGGTTTCAGTGCAAAGCAGATCAAGGAGATTTTATTCAATCTCTGAGAAAATTGAGAAACTTAGGTTATTTGGAAATAAGACAGATAATTAATGCACCTAGGTCTGTTGTAGAGTGAAGTGGAACATCGAAGTTTATCTCTAGGCTAATCCAGGGTATAAGTAAGCCAGACCAGTCTCTCAGGTCCTGATCAGATATACTTTGTTTCTGAGTATTGGGAATCTGGAGCCTTAGGCATTGCCTGAAAGCTAAAAGTCTTGACTAGAACTGTATTTAGGAAATATCATAATCTTTTGGTAATATTTTTCCTTTTCTTTGCTTACATGAAAAATGAAAAAGATACTTTTTTAAAAATGCTCTTTTTATTATTTTCTGTAATAGGATAGGATATTAGAGTTAAGGTAAGAACAAAAGAGGAAAAAAAGCAATCAAAATATATTTACAGGTAAACTCATTTCTGTAGGTAAGATATCTTCAGCTAATTGATCTTAAAAGAAATACAAAACCAAAACAAAACACTCACAAATCTTCTAAAAGAGCAATCTGCCTTTATTCCAGAGTCAGTTTGTAGTCAAAAAGTTTGAAATCCAAAGATGAAAGACAGTATCCAGAGGATTGCCACCAAAATGTGAACACTGGGTTTACTAGAATAAAACAAACAGACCCAGGTGATAGTTTCATTTGTCTAAGTACCTAATAATGTATTATGAGAGGATGGTGACTGTTACCATCTCAATAATGAACCAGAAACTAAGTTTCAATTACAGCGCAAATAATTTGTGTTACTCATGACAATTATTTTTTCTGACTTGGATTACAAACCATTGGAAAGATTAAGCAAGGGTAAACTTTGAGATTTCTAGTTCTTTGCTAGAAGAAAGTTTATAATGTATCACATTTGGCTTTAAGGAGAAGTCAGGGCTAGTAAATTTTTTGAGATTTGTAATCTGTAATTATAGCCACATCTATATAAATTATTTTTATGCTTGTTCATGACATCTCAAGACCAAGATTTAGCAAGCGTTCATTTGTTTTAGTGCACTCACTAGTTACAAATAATTTTTAGAGTCTCTTTTATTTTATTCTTCTGTCACATTTCAGGATAAAGTATGCAGAAAGTATAGAAGATGGAATACAGAAGAAAATATATCTGTTCCAGAAAAACTTTTAATGTGTTCCACATTGGCACATGCCTTTAGAGAATAATGTAAATTATTTTCATCTTAAGAAACAAGAGGAGAAAGGCTTAACTTGCAGCAAAAAAAAAAAAAAAAATGCATTAAACATAAAATGCCTTTTAGTTCCTACTCTGCTCTCCAAACATAAACCCATTATAAGGTGTACTCTCTCACCAACGTTCTCACGTAATTTTCTAAATACCCCAGAGAAAATAAAATAAAAATACTTTACACTGTTGAAAATGTGAAACTTAAGTGTATGTGAAAAGAGCCCCCCAAATATACCAAACAAGTTGTGATTTCATTAACTTTTGGTAAACATAGGAACTAAAAACTAAAGAATACAGGTATAATGATTTTAGAAATGGCTCATTAGCTTATGTACTTGCACCACAACTATTTTAGTAATGGTGCACCATACCAAAAGGAAAGGATCGACAGAAATAAGATGGTGGATGATTTTTGAGGCAAGTATTATTTATTCCCTTATTTGGTAAATGTATGTATTGGAGGTGAAAGGGGGAGGCAAAGGTTTGGTAAAGAATTTTCTTGGCCATTTATTTATCATAAGCCTAAGGGAAACCAGGTGGTGTAGGTGTTAGAAACAACACTGTAAATCATTTCTGTTGCCTGTGCCAGAGGAAACCACCAGGTGCTATGTAATAGTCATTGTAGAAGGGATTACATTGAAATGAAAAGTCAAAAACTAGAAAATGGAAAAGTAACAATAGATGGTTCATTATTCACAGTTCCTTTAGACATTTGTGAAAAAGAGGTGGGAAACTCATTGGAAACAAATGAAGAATCAATGAGAAAGGAAGGATAGAGCACTTTTAAACAAATTACCTTATTCTGTCTAAGAAGCAAATAAATACGTGGCTAAGGATATACAGGAGGGAACAGGAAATGTATGTTGCATGTTATGGACTTTGTCTGAAAATGAGTTCTGATCTTTGATGTAGTGAATATCTTGAAAGAGAGTTGGAAAGTAATCCTAGAATGGATGTGAGTTTGCCATGTTCTCTTTACGCAGCTGAAAGAACAATTTTGCCCTAAAGTTTTATGACTTTTATAGTTTTCAGTGAATCTTTGTGCATAAAATATGTGAAAATATAAAAGCAAAATGGGGGTTACAAGAAGGTCATCTTGAAAAGAACGTGTAATGAGACTTTCACTTTTCTTGCAAGTTGACATCACTGCCCTAATGAAGTTTGATTTCAAGTTACTTTATCTTGCCCTTGGATGACCCATTAAGCAGAAAGTCAAGAAAAAAACCCACAGTATTGCAATAGGAACAAATTACATTTCTTTTCCTTTCCTGTAAAAAGGTCATTGTAGTATTTATTTCACTATTAAAAGTAAATTAAACCACTCTGAATTATTAAAACAATATGAGTTTTAAATATAAAAGTATAAAAATGAGGTTTAGGATTAGCATAAAGCTCTCACCTTAAAAGTACAGCCCTTAGTTTTTTCTATATTTCCCTCCTTTGTGCTCACAATTGCTTATCTTATCCCAAGAGAAGAAACTCATTGGGTTTAATATACATAAAAGAGTTGTTTGCTACATTCTCAAATGGGTATAAATTTTCAATATGGTTACTCATCCAGCATTTGTGACTTAAAAAAAAATATTTATTTGGCATTGCTATGGAAAACCACTCAGCTGAACTCTCATTATGGATTTACAAGGCAAATAAATCAGGAACTCTAAGTATGTTTAGAAGTAGTAACTATAATTAAAGTATTATTGTGGTAGCCATCATTTGAAGTATACTTTAATTGTTGTTATCCTGAGAAAGCAGCCATTAATTCCCACTACAGAGTTCTGGGAAGGCATAAGAGTAGAGCTGGTGCTGCAGCTGCTTTACAGAAGATGGATTGATCTAGATGGTAGACAAACTAAAGAGTAATCTAACAGAAATCTTATGAGCAAACATTAAGAGGTATAAAAGTCTACAGAATATTTAAATTATACTCAGTTTAAGAAGTATTTACTTGCTTGATCTTGTGCATAAGGAATGATTACAACTCTGAAATTTATAATTCAGAGTGCATTTCAGATTGACTTTCAGCCGGTAAACACGGATACAGCATTCTGAGTGTTAAAATATTGAAACACTGTGATTCTACTTGATAAATAATCACAGCCCTAGCTCTTCATGTGAAGTATGCTCCTGTGGTCTGTTCAGCCCAGAACGTTGTCTGGGATTCAGTGGACCTCTCCAGGATCTAATAATGAAAGCAAAAACCTGCTTGTTTTTTTCAGAAGAGATTTCAAAGATCCTGATTCAGACCAAAGCTTCCTAGTATCAATTTTTGTCAGTCAGTGAATTTACCATAGTGGTTATTACATATTTTGAGTTTAACTCTTGGGTTGATAGATTAGAATGAAAGATATATCTAGAAAGAAAGATTGAAAACATAATGTGAAGAGCTTTGACTATAATGCTCAGGATTTGTGGGGAATTTAATATTTTTGGTTTTTATTTCTTTATGAGAAGTAGGTGACATGATCAAAACTGTAATTATTTTAAAAGTATCTATAAGGGTAAGATAGAATATAGATTTTATATTTGGCATAGGTGTCCAAATTAGCTAAGAGAAAGTTATAATTAAGAAGAGCATGTGAAATCACATAGATTCCATCCAATGTGATTTTTGAAACCTATTCTTGTTCTTTTTATATGTATTCAGGATTGTTTCTAATTTCATTAAATAAAATTTCTTTTCACATTACTCATAAACTTATGTATAGCAAGTGAGATCAAGTGTCCTTTATGGGAAGACAGCTGGGGGAAGTGGTGTAAATGTAACAAATTGCATCACCATGTCTGTGTTCATTTGTACTCTATAGAGTTACAGAAGGACCAAGACAGAAAACATGAGGAGAGCAAGAGGAGTGTTCCATATTGAATTCCTCCTGTCAATTCCTTTACTAAGATGTCAATGTTCAATATTCAGGATATTTTACTAGTTAAAATTCCAAGTGAAACTGATCCTTTTAGAAGATTCCCACCATTTCCAAGATTTAATGCCTCCTGAAGAATTACTTTTCACAGTTCACAAACTACAGTAGCCTACGTTAGGACAGCATTAATTTCATTTGATGGCTTCACTTCATATTACTCTACCCTCTATTGCCCACAAGTAAGCTACACTGCTTGAAATTATAATTCACTTTGTGCTTATCCTTCTGCAGATTCAGGTCTTACTCCCTCCTTTCAATAGTCCATCTGGGAATTATTTGCCTATCTTCAGCCACTACCTGCAACTATTAGAGCAGTGATCAGCTTTGCTTTAAAAGTTGGTGGATTGACAAGCCTTTGGGGAATAACTCCTGCCTAATCTATTTCATACTTATTATATCTTCCAGGTTAGGCTGATTAATTTAAGGAGCTTACTTTGCCATCTGTGAGATGAACAAATCTCAGAGTGGTGTTATGTTGACATTTTGAAAGCAATATGCATGCTAAAAAGGGAGCATTGCCAGGGAAGTTTTGGCTTCCTTGCAGGATTCCCAGATCCTTCACAGAATATTATTATGTCAGTGGATTTAACTAGGTCTGTGGTCTGAAACTCTACCTTATAGGTTTAGGAACATGATTTTATCAGGACACCCACGTGTCAAATACTAAGAAGAATGCTTCATAGTAAGCAAGGCACTAGCTTCTTGAATGATGGTTTTGAGAAGTATTTTGAGCAGGCTAGTAGTTTTTAAGCTGTATTCCATGGCACTTTAGAACTTTCTGGATTCCAATATTCCATAATTTGGGTTCAGTTGTTGGAAAATTGCCTGTTTCTTTTTGTGATACAGTATTACCATGATTTTTCAAGTACTTGATGAAAAGTGCCTCTGCCACCATATTTAAAGTAGCTAACACCTTTCTTATTTAGGCAAGGTTTTGTTTTCTTTGATTCTTAAATTCAACAGGTTGGTAGTTAGGAGCCTTCCTCTTGATTTCCAGAAGATGGAGTAATAGCACAAGTTTTTGGTTTCCCTTAACCAGTGCTGATTCCCTGCCAAAGTTGGGAGTGCTTGAATTATAAACAAACAAACAAACAAATACATACATACATACATACTAAATAAATAAATAAAGGCGGTGGGTGGGAAGTATACTTAGCATTTGGGGCTTTGAGTATACCCATAGAACAGTAGGGGTATCCTTCAAGTGTGTGGGAGGGAATCTCAGAGGTCCTTGGGGAGTCCTCTCCCCTCCCAGGGCAGACAGAATGAGACATTTTCCTTTAATTCTCTTTGCCTATTTTTCTTTCTTTTCCATCTTTCTGGTCATACCTCTCTTCTCAGAGAAAGCAGCTGGTCCCTACAGCTTCAGCCTGTACCAGTTGATTAGACTCTTCTACTCACTGCCTTCACCCTCTACCTCCTCTGCAAAAAAATCGTGCTGGCTCACTGTCAGACGTGCCACTGTGTTTTCTGGTACTGCTACCTCTACTGCTGTTAGCTCTGCTGACACTTCCCTTGATCCACAGCCTCCCCTGTGAAAGATCCCAGGATCTTTCAGGGATCCTGGTGTGTTGCGCAGAGGTGCCTTTTGTCTGGTACAGGTGTTTGATGCTTGTAATATACATATATATACATATATATATTTTAACATATTATATGTTGTAAATTAATTTCACTTAAACTTTTTACTTTTTAAAAAGATGGCTCCTAGGAAATTTAAAATTATACACATGTAGCTTACAGTATATTTTTACTGGACAGAGTTGTTTTGGAACCTAGGGGTATGTGGAGATGAGGGTTTTCTGTGTTATCCTTCCAATGCCAAACAAACTTCCCTGAAACAAGTTCTGCTTTTCTCTTATACTTTTGTTTTATATGTTGGGCTTCCATGTAAGATTTAATCTCAAGAAAGCACTCTGTTGCTAATAATCATTTTAAAAACCGCATTTTAGATCAGAATGAGTTTTTTTTTTATTTATTTTTTATTGGTGTTCAATTTGCCAACATACAGAATAATACCCAGTGCTCATCTCATCAAGTGTCCCCCTCAGCGTCCCTCACCCAGTCACCCCTACCCCCCACCCACCTCCCTTTCTCCGTTTCTGGGAAACGAACCCCTTGTTCGTTTCCCAGAGTTTTAATACAACAAAACAAGTTAACAAGTACTCTTTGTTTTTGGTTTTCTGCAATTTGAATATGACAAGCAGAGGTATAGATTTTTGGGGTAGTTATCTGGCTTAGAATTTTTGAGCTTCCTGGATATATGATTTAGTGTCCATCACTAACTTTAGAAAAATTTTGGTCATTTTTACTTCAATTATTTATTCAGCTCTGTTATGTTTTCCTTCTCCTTCTGGTATGCCAGCTATGTTTATATTTCACCTTTTATAGTTTTCTCATAGTTCTTGCATGTTCTATTTCATTTTTTTTAATTTTTATTTTTTGTAATTTTATTTTTTATTGGTGTTCAATTTGCCAACATACAGAATAACACCCAGTGCTCATCCTGTCAAGTGCCTCCCTCCGTGCCCATCACCCAGTCACCCCCACCCCCGCCCACCTCCCCTTCCGCCACCCCTAGTTCATTTCCCAGAGTCAGGAGTCTTTCATGTTCTGTCTCCCCTTCTGATATTTCCCACTCATTTTTTCTCCTTTCCCCTTTATTCCCTGTCACTATTTTTTATATTCCCCAAATGAATGAGACCATATAATGTTTGTCCTCCAATTGACTTATTCCACTCAGCATAATACCCTCCAGTTACATCCACGTCGAAGTAAATGGTGGGTACTTGTCGTTTCTAATGGCTGAGTAATATTCCATTGTATACATAGAACACATCTTCTTTATCCATTCATCTTTCAATGGACACCTCCTTTCGAGGCTCCTTCCACAGTTTGGCTATTGTGGACATTGCTGCTATAAACATCGGGGTGCAGGTGTCCCAGCTTTCATTGCATCTGTATCTTTGGGGTAAATTGCCAGCAATGCAATTGCTGGGTCGTAGGGCAGATCTATTTTTAACTCTTTGAGGAACCTCCACACAGTTTTCAGAGTGGCTGCACCGGTTCACATTCCCACCAACAGTGCAAGAGGGTTCCCCTTTCTCCACATTCTCTCCAACATTTGCGTTTTCCTGCCTTGTTAATTTTCCCCATTATCACTGGTGTGAGGTGGTATCTCATTGTGGTTTTGATTTGTATTTCCCTGATGGCAAGTGATGCAGAGCATTTTCTCATGTGCTTGTTGGCCATGTCTATGTCTTCCTCTGTGAGATTTCTCTTCATGTCTTTTGCCCATTTCATGATTGGATTGTCTGTTTCTTTGGTGTTGAGTTTAAGAAGTTCTTTATAGATCTTGGAAACTAGCCCTTCATCTGATAGGTCATTTGTAAATATCTTCTCCCATTCTGTAGGTTGTCTTTTGGTTTTGTTGACTATCTTTTGCTGTGAAAAAGCTTCTTATCTTGATGACATCCCAATAGTTCATTTTTGCTTTTGTTTCCCTTGCCTTCATGGATGTATCTTGCAAGATGTTACTGTGGCCAAGTTCAAAAAGGGTGTTGCCTGTCTTCTCCTCTAGGATTTTGATGGTTATTCCATTTTTATTATTGTTTACTATTTGCATTTCATTTTGGGAAGTTACCATTGTCCTATTCACTGATTCTTATTCCTGGTTTGTCCAACCCACTGATGTGCTCATCAAATGTATTCTTCATTTTTGCCCTAGTGTTGCTGATTTCTAGTATTTCCTTTCCATTTTTTTCTTAGCATTTTCATGTTTCTACTTATATTACTCATCAATTCTTACATGTTATCAACTTTTCCATTAGAAACCTTACTATGTTAATCATAGTTATTCGATCTTTAATATGTTATAATTCCAAAAATCTGTCCCATCTTAGTCTCGTTCTATGACTTACTTTGTCTCTTCAGATTTTTTTTTTTATGTTGAGTATGTCTTATAATGTTTTGTTGAAACTACACACATGTTGAGTAATGGAAACTGAGCTAAATAGGCCCTTCTTGTGAGAATGCAGGTTAATCTAGTAAGGAGTTGGTTGTATTTAGTGTTTGATGTAGTTATGGGTTCCAAAGTCTTCAGAATCTTCCAGGGTCCTTATTTCAGTCTCCTGATGTCTTTGCACTTCCCTAAAAACGATCTCTTAGTCTACATTTTGCACTTCTTTCTGCTATAATCTGTTGTTATTATACTGGATCCTTGTTGTGACTGTGGAGAGGTACAGGAGAGAGAAAGCATTTTGTACATGTGTGATTAGAAGAGTGCTTAAATAGGTCTGTGTCTCTGACCTTCATGAAAGTTTATTAGCTTTCCTATTGCCACCCTATTAGTTGATAAAGAAGACTGGAAGATGCTGAGGTCTGAGAAATGCCCTTACCTCATGTAGGATAAAGTCTTTCCCACCAGAGGGTAGACTTTTGTGTGATTATATATCATGATGGTTACTCTTCCTCTCCCACTGCCTCATTCACAAGGGGATTTTTGTTGTTGTTGTTGTTCTTTACTAAAGAGAATCTGATGGGATTCCTGAAGATAAAATCAACTTAGGTATTGGGACCCCTTTGATAGTGGCTTCTAGGTTCTCACTTATATGCTAGTCCATAGTGAGTCTCTAGCAATTTGCCAAATTTACTATTTAAGTGTTCCAACTCCATCCAGTTTACTTTTCCAGAAGTTTCTGCTCTCAGTAAGCAGATCTCAGCTTATATACTGTCTGGATTCTCCTCTCTTTCTGGGTTTTGAATTGGATGTTTGCCTTGTGACTTTAAGTCTCATTTTCCTCATATAATGGAAGTTAAGAAAAGCTAATATTCATACATTTAAGTTTTGAATGAATCATGAATTACTGAAGTTGGTGTTGTTGGAGTTACAAATAAGAGTAAAACAAAAAAAAATCTCCAGGGAAATTTATCATGTATATAAAGACAAATCTCACTGTCTTGAAATAATTTTTTTTAAAAAGATTACTTATTGATGAAATTTGGTGAGTGGAGAATGGCTCTTAAAGCCCCATCAGTGTAAGAAATTATGGACTTTGGAGCCTATGTAAGCATGCAGAACATGAGACCAGGACAAAAAGTGAAGGCGTTTAATTAAATTGTCATATTTCATAAATTTAAGACATTGACAAGAAATACTTTGTAAATAGTTATTGATGTAGCTGAGGATATTTTAAGTTTTCTAAATGTTTATTATTTTAAACACATGGTTTGGAGTTAAAAAATTAAATTTTCATTGATACACCACCTGCATGTTTCAGATGGTATATCTCAGCTAAAGTAAGCTGAGTAAAAGTAATTTATGAATGTTGTTCAGTACTAAATATTTAAAGATGATTATGATGTTACATGGAAGTGGAGATTACAGCCCCAGAATTCACCAAGCTGATTAACATCATTCTGAAGTATTTGATCCTTGCTCTGGAAATGAACACATTTTCTTATATGTGCACTTCCAAACTATAGCCGTCAGCAAGTAGTAGTTACTAAATGATATTTCCAAAAATGTTTTTAAATTTTATTTATTTATTCATGAGAGACACGGAGGGAGAGAGAGAGAGGCAGAGACACTGGCAGAAGAGAGAAGCAGGCTCCATGCAGGGAGCCTGACCTGGACTCGGTCCCAGGTCCCCAGGATCACATCCTGGGCTGAAGGCGGCGCTAAACCACTGAGCCACCCGGGCTGCCCTCCAACTTTTTTTCTTTGGGAAATTGCAACATTTTCAAATAGCATTTCAATACTAGTTTTGTTTTTTGATTAAAAATAAGTTCAAGATATTTATTTTATTCTATTGTAATAAAATAATAAAATATATAACATTTAAAACCTCAGCACTAATTATCTTTAATATCTTTTTAAATTTAGAAATTCAGGCTGTGATAAAATTCCGATAGTCCCTGGGTCAGGCATGTCTATAAATAAGAGATTTAAATATGGGGATTTTGTTATGTCGTAGTATGAAAAATACAGGTTATCAAACCTTATCTCTTACTACTCACCAATGCAACTTCTGCTCATTTGTACCTCCTGTTCGAAGTCCTTTCCTGGAAAAGGAGCATAAAATGATCATTAAAAATGTAGATTCTGAAGCCTGGGTATATATCTGGTTATATATCTTTTAGCTACTACTGTAGTAAGACCATTTAATATATCTTTGAGCAATCTCCTCTTAGTACAAAGGGGAATACTACCTATATCATAGGGTTTTGAAAGAATTAAAGTAACAAATCCTTTGTAATTTATTTGTAATTACTTGTAATTATTTGTAAACTACTCACTATGCACCATACCCTGTCTTAGTTCCTGAATATATACCAATGAAGTAAAAAATAGACATAATCTCTACTTTTATAGCACTGAAATTCTAGTAATAAGAAATAAGTAATGGATAAATACATAGCACTACAGGCGGTAATAAATGTTTTTAAAAAGAATAAAGCAAGATAAAGACATTAAGAGTAAATGGGATCACTATTTTAGATACAGTTATTGTGCAAGACCTCTCTCAAGAGGTGATCTTTGAGTAGAGCCCAAATAATGTGAAAGCAGTCAAGTGGTTATCATATGGAGAAGAGGGTTTTGTCTTTTGGTTTTTGTTTTGTTTTGTTTTTAAGAGAGACCAGCAAATGAGTGCAAAGGCCCAAAGATAGGCATGTGTTTGACATCCTTAAAGAAAGGCAAAAAGGCACATGTGGCTGGATCGGTTGATGATTGGATGAGAGAGATCTTGGGGAAAGTCCCAGACCTCCTGAAGCCATAGTAGGAATTTTTTGGATTTTATTCTGAATCAGGAAGAGAAACCACTAGAGTTTTATGTGGAACAATAAAATGATCCTCCTTGGGATTTTTTTTTTTTATTGTTGTTCAATTTACTAACATACAGAATAACACCCAGTGCCCGTCACCCATTCACTCCCACCCCCCGCCCTCCTCCCCTTCTACCACCCCTAGTTCGTTTCCCAGAGTTAGCAGTCTTTACGTTCTGTCTCCCTTTCTGATATTTCCCACACATTTCTTCCCCCTTCCCTTCTTTTCCCTTTCACTATTATTTATATTCCCCAAATGAATGAGAACATATGTTTGTCCTTCTCCGACTGACTTACTTCACTCAGCATAATACCCTCCAGTTCCATCCACGTTGAAGCAAATGGTGGGTATTTGTCATTTCTAATAGCTGAGTAATATTCCATTGTATACATAAACCACATCTTCTTTATCCATTCATCTTTCGTTGGACACCGAGGCTCCTTCCACAGTTTGGCTATCGTGGCCATTGCTGCTAGAAACATCGGGGTGCAGGTGTCCCGGCGTTTCATTGCATTTGTATCTTTGGGGTAAATCCCCAACAGTGCAATTGCTGGGTCGTAGGGCAGGTATATTTTTAACTCTTTGAGGAACCTCCACACAGTTTTCCAGAGTGGCTGCACCAGTTCACATTCCCACCAACAGTGTAAGAGGGTTCCCTTTTCTCCGCATCCTCTCCAACATTTGTTGTTTCCTGCCTTGTTAATTTTCCCCATTCTCACTGGTGTGAGGTGGTATCTCATTTTAGTTTTGATTTGTATTTCCCTGATGGCAAGTGATGCAGAGCATTTTCTCATATGCATGTTGGCCATGTCTATGTCTTCCTCTGTGAGATTTCTGTTCATGTCTTTTGCCCATTTCATGATTGGATTGTTTGTTTCTTTGGTGTTGAGTTTAATAAGTTCTTTATAGATCTTGGAAACTAGCCCTTTATCTGATATGTCATTTGCAAATATCTTCTCCCATTCTGTAGGTTGTCTTTGAGTTTTGTTGACTGTATCCTTTGCTGTGCAAAAGCTTCTTATCTTGATGAAGTCCCAAGAGTTCATTTTTGCTTTTGTTTCTTTTGCCTTCGTGGATGTATCTTGCAAGAAGTTACTATGGCCGAGTTCAAAAAGGGTGTTGCCTGTGTTCTTCTCTAGGATTTTGATGGAATCTTGTCTCACATTTAGATCTTTCATCCATTTTGAGTTTATCTTTGTGTATGGTGAAAGAGAGTGGTCTAGTTTCATTCTTCTGCATGTGGATGTCCAATTTTCCCAGCACCATTTATTGAAGAGACTGTCTTTCTTCCAATGGATAGTCTTTCCTCCTTTATCGAATATTAGTTGCCCATAAAGTTCAGGGTCCACTTCTGGATTCTCTATTCTGTTCCACTGATCTATGTGTCTGTTTTTGTGCCAGTACCACACTGTCTTGATGACCACAGCTTTGTAATACAACCTGAAATCTGGCATTGTGATGCCCCCAGATATGGTTTTCTTTTTTAAAATTCCCCTGGCTATTCGGGGTCTTTTCTGATTCCACACAAATCTTAAAATAATTTGTTCTAACTCTCTGAAGAAAGTCCATGGTATTTTGATAGGGATTGCATTAAACGTGTATATTGCCCTGGGTAACATTGACATTTTCACAATATTAATTCTGCCAATCCATGAGCATGGAATATTTTTCCATCTCTTTGTGTCTTCCTCAATTTCTTTCAGAAGTGTTCTATAGTTTTGAGGGTATAGATCCTTTACATCTTTGGTGAGGTTTATTCCTAGGTCTCCTTGGGATTTTAAGGAATTGTTACACTTGCTTCTTGTGGAAGAAGAGACTAGGAGAGCAAAGGTAGGTACAGTGAGACCAAAACGAAGGAAGAGTCCAGGAGAAACATGACTGTGGGTTCGATGAGACTATTGGTGGTAGATTTATAGGCTCAGTACATAAGTTGAAGTACAGCAGACAAGATTTGTAGATTGATAGACCCTCAAGTTTTTAGCTGAGCACCTACAAGATTTGAAATTCACTGAGATGAGAAAAGCTGAGACAGAATAGGACTTCAACTGGAGAGAGGAATGGAATGAACATGGCCTAGAGTATGACCTGGTTCCTACAAAAAGTGCAGTAAGTATTAGCTCTGCTTTTCCACCATACCTGCTATTTCTATTCTTGTGTACCTTTTACCTTGCTCTTACTCCTTGTCATCCCAAACTCTTCCTTTCCTTCAAAAGCCAGTTTGAAATTCATTTTTAATCTCACTACAATAATCTTCTTTCCCTTGTATGGAATCTTAAATATGAATAACACATATAGATTTCCTCATGTAATTCTATTTGTTTTATATGTTTTCTTTTATTCAAGAGACTATAACATTGTCTATGTTGATTAGTATAAAAAGTTATCGCATGTCTTACCTCTTAAACCTTCAGATGATTTGGTGTCAGATATACTAACAATTGAAGTCTAAAAAATAAGGGAGCTGGAGTCATCGTAAAATATTTATTATAAATTTCTTTCCATTTGAAAACATTTATTGACATTTAGATGTTGGGTATGCCTTTAACTATGGCTCAGATGTTCACCAAATGAGACTCTCAGTTCTTTTTTTAATTTAAATTTTAGTTAACATACAGTGCAATATTGGTTTCTGGAGTAGCATTCAGTGATTTATCACTTATGTACAACACCCAGTGCTCATCACAAGTGCCCTCTTTAATACCCACCACCCATCTAGCCCATTCCCCACCCATGTTCTTCCTCAACCCTCAGTTTGTTCTCTATCATTAAGAGTCTCTTATGGTTTGTTTACCTTTCTTTTCTTTTCATCCTTCCCATATACTCATCTCTTTTCTTTCTTAAATTCCACATATAAGTAAGATCATATGCTATTTGTCTTTCTTGTCTTTCTCTAATTGACTTATTTTGCTTAGTATAATACACTCTAGTTCTATCCATGTCATTACAAATGGCAAGATTTCATTCTTTTTGATGATTGAGTAATACCCCATTGTGTATATATACCACTTCTTCTTTACCCATTCATTTGTAAAAGGACAACTAGGTTCTTTCCATATTTCAACTATTGTTAATAATGCCGCTATAAACATGAGGGTGCATGTATTCCTTTGAATCTTTATTTTTTTGTATCCTTCGGGTAAATACCCACTAGTGCAATTGCTAGGTGGTAGGGTAGTTCTATTTTTAATTTTTTGAGGAACCTCCATACTGTTCTCTAGAGTGGCTGTACTAGTGCGCATTCCCACCAACAGTGCAAAAGGGTTGCCCTTTCTTCACATCCTTTCCAACACCTATTTTTTCTGTGTTGTTAATTTTAGCCATTGTGACAGGTGTGAGGTTGTATCTCATTGTGGTTTTGATTTATATTTACCTAATGATGAATGATGTTGAGCATCTTTTCATCTGTCTGTTATCCATCTGAGTGTCTTCTTTGGAAAAGTGTCTGATCATGTCTTCTGTCCATTTCTCAACTGGATTATTTGTTTTTTGGATGTTGAGTTGGTAAGTTCTTTGTAGATTTTGGATACTAACCCTATATCAGATTTGTCATTTGCAAATCTCTTTTTCACACTCAGGAGGTTGCCTTTTATTTTAGTTTTTTTTTTTTATTGTTTCCTTTGCTGTGTAGAAGGTTTTTATCTTGATGAAGTCCCAATAGTTCATTTTTGCTTTTGTTGCCCTTACCTGTGATGATGTGTCTAGGAAGAATTTGCTATGGTCAAGGTCAAAGAGGTTTCAACCTGTGTTCTCCTTTAGGATTTTAATGGTTTTATGTCTTATATTTAGGTTTTTCATCCATTTTGAATTTATTTTTGTGTGTGATGTAAGAAAGTGGTCCAGTTTCATTTTTCTGCATGATGCTGTCCAGTTTTCCCAGCACCATTTGTTGTAGAGACTGTCATTTTTTCCTTTCCTGCTTTGTCTTTCTTTCCTGCTTTGTCAAAGAGTAGTTGACTATATGGTTGTGGGTCCATTTCTGGGTTCTCTGTTCTGTCCCATTGATCTATGTGTCTGTTTTTGTGCCAGCACCATACTGTCTTGATGACTACAGCTTTATAATATACCTTGAAATCTGGGATCATGATAAGGCTCTGAATTCTTTTGAAAAATGGTGATCTTCTTTGTGAAATGTTTCTGATATATATTCCTATGCATTGGTTGCTTAATGCCACTTCCACTATAGGTGTTTTCTTGTTGGAATTCATATGTCATTAAAAATCTTCACATTTGCCCACTTTCATACTTCCATCCATACTTTCTTTTTCCCAAAACTTTTTGCCCACCATCTTCTAACTTTTCTTTTTTCAGGCCCCTAGACAAGTGATCAACCAATTTAAAACTATTAGGACCACTCCTGTAAACAGTTGTCTCAGGATCAGAGACTATGTCTTGAATGCAAGTACCTTCCTGATCAGGAATGGCGGGGGGACAAAAAATGGCAAAAAAAGGAAGAAATGTACTTCAAGAGTACATTTCAAGAGTATGATGAGCTGGTTACCACTGAGAGTAACTAGGGTTCAAATGCCTTTTGAGGAATCATGTAAAATATCCTTCAGCATTATTTGCTTGGGACATGAGGGACTTTTTGTATTGGTTTCATTCAGTTTCCCATTTGTCAAGGGTTGTCCGGGGAGAATAAATACCTCAAACGTCCATGTTTGTTTTGCTCATGGGCTAGAGTAGTTAGTTGGGCTATTGCAACCTGTATGGTGGTAGTAGAAATGTCAAGGGCAGAAAAGAAGAGATGTATTCATATTAGCTGAGTCTAGGTGATGTTAGGCTACATTGTGCATAGCTGGATACCACAGCTATGTCTGGAGCAAAGAGTTGAACTTACAGGATGTGACAAGGGGAATAGAAAGATTTTCTACATAGAGAAAGTATACTTTCAATAATAAACATATGATTATTCTATTAAAATAGTTCATTTAGCAATATTAATGGGTCATAATATAGATCTTACATTTTGTTCTGAGTATAAATCATTTCAGTTAATCTCTATCAAGCTTTTTTTAGTTAGTAAAATTAAAGTTGTGTTTCTGTTAGTACTTTAGAGAGGCAGCTGTTCCCCAAGAGACTTTATTTTTTGGTGTTTACTGATTATCTAAATGGCTTGTGAAGGAGTAGATTAAGGGTTTAAAAGTATAATTATAGTTGACTTAGTGTTCTATGTGTTATCCAACTTTCTTTTTGCAGGGATGGTCTATGTCAGCACTTTAAAATCATCAGGCATTCATTTACTCTTAAGGGATAAAACTGGCTTCAGAATTTGGTGATTTTATATTTTTTAAAGATTTATTTATTTATTTATTTATTTATTTATTTATTTATTTTGGTGGGGAGAAGGAGCAGAGGGAGAGAGAGTCACAAGCAGACTTGGTGATGAGTGTGGGCCCTTATGTGGGGCTCAATCTCACAAACCTGAGATCATGACCTGAGGTGAAACCAAGAGTCGGACACTTAACTGACTGTACCACCCAGGTGCTCCCATAGTTCAGTGATTTTAGAGGAAATGAGAAAAGATCCATGACTTTAATCTCTATGCTGGATCCCTCTTCCCAAAAAAGCTTTCTCCACCCTTGCAGGGTCTAAATTCTATAACTGAGTTTCCTTTCTGTGGCCTAGGTAGTTACCCTTTTTTAAAATGCAAATAATACATTCTTCATAACTTAATGTACTTGTGCTAATTAGATTCTCACCTGAAATCATGTTTTGATATTGAGAGTTAAGAATGAGGAGGTGAATGGAAAGACACTAATATTGCCAAGTATTAGTTCGACTTTGATGATGGAAAAATGCCTACTTCTCGATGTTTACTAGAGTTCTCTTTGAAAGAAGAGATTATTATTTAAGTTGAAAAAAAGTTAGAATAAATGGTGCTTAAGAGGATAGAGGGAAATGGGAAAAAGCTATTGACACAATTTAGTAATGAACCTGTAAAAGAGAAGGGTAAGGAGAGAGATGCAATTCTTGCTTTGCTGATTTATTCTATCAAAAGAGTTGAGTGTTTCCTTGAGGAGCGGATTTAAATAGAAAACGAATTTGGGGGATCCCTGGGTGGCTCAGTGGTTTAGCACCTGCCTTTGGCCCAGGGCATGATCCTGGAGTCCCAGGATCGAGTCCCATGTTGGGCTCCCTGCATGGAGCCTGCTTCTCCCTCTGCCTGTGTCTCTGCCTCTCTCTCTCTCTCTCTCTCTCTCATAAATAAATAAATAAATAAATAAATAAATAAATAAATAAATAAAATATTTTTAAAAAAAGAAAACAAATTTGGAACAGAAAGGAGCAACAATGCTATGCATTTGTCAGCTTGGGACTGAATAACACAGGTTCCTTTTTAGACTAAATATCTTACTGAACTAACTCAAGTACACTATCAAGAAAGCACGGCTATTCCTGTTTATGATTTTAAAGGAGCTTAATGGATGGTTTTAATAATAGTGGGTCCTGGCTTTGAAGACCTGTTAAACTGATATTTTGAATGAAGTTGCTAAGGCTTAAAATGAACATTTCTACAGTGACAAATTAGATATATAACTGTTCTTATAAACTTTAGCACTGGATTTGGAGACAACCATTTAAAACCACAGCTTAGCAACTTACTAAGTTGAATATTAGACACAGCTTCCCTGAATCTCATTTTCTTTATCTGTAAAAAAGAATAAAAAGAACTTGCTTTAAGTTAAGTGAATATATATAATGTATTTTAGCAGTTTTTATTACAATTTCATTATCTCAAATTTCATCACAAAAAGGCATTTTATAAAACACTAACATATATTGTGGTGTAGAATGTAAAATTTATAGCTCAATAACAGATTACTGTAGTATAGTTAAGTATTGGGTACTGCAATCTAATACAGTGCTTACATCAGTTAAATCAGAGGAATCAAAATATATTTTGCCAAGTTTATCTAAAATATTCTCTCAAGACGAGAGCACAATCTGAAAATGAAGATAAATATTTCAGATAGTATCTTTTTTCCCTTTAACCTATTAAAAGATTATATCTTAATGTTCTGGGAAAGTTAACATTTTGCAAACACTCTAGAGCTCACAGTTTTATTTTGTTTTGTATGTTAACTTGTAAGAATCTGCCTATACGATTCATTCATTTTCATGGTATTTTTGTGTAGTAGAGAGGCAATTACTGTCTTGGGGGTAATATGGATGACAGGTGTTTCAGGACTCATTCACCTGGATTATTTTAATAGTCTCACCCTGGCCAGTTATCACTTCACTTTAGTCCTTTTTAGACATCTCCATGCATGCTACTTCCTTTGCGTTAATGAATAATGAAAATCTTGTCCTTTCTATAACAGTTTTCTGTAATTCTGCTTGTTTCTTAAGCTCCATAGTCTTTCTTTTCCATGGCACTGTTGTCTGGCAAAGTAGAATTATTCACTTCTTCCTTGAATTCCCAACAATTTACTGATTTTATATGTAGACACTAGTTGTTTTCAAAATTTGAGGAATGTTATTTTTGTTTCTTTTTCTATATCCATCTTTAACATAGGCTCATATAGAATATTGGCTGTCCCTTCTCCACTGTTCTTGCCTCACCAGAGCAAGACTGTCTGTAAAGGAAAGGCTTTTGAAGTTAATCTTTACATTAAATGGGTCTAATGGCTTTAAAAAAAAAAAGGCTGGTTAATTTGTTAATTAATAAAATAACATTTTAAAATAAGGATGCAAACTATATTTTCTATGGAGATTAATATTTGTACTTGGGAATGTACATATGTTTAATTGAGCAGAAACATAGAGGAAACTGGAATATCTCCTCCTAACATGGGTAGGAAAATAAAAAAGAGATTCTACTAACCAGACGATTCATACTAACCCTCAGGTGGGATTTTAGATTCCCTGATTCATTTGCAGCTTAGGGAACAATAGACATCATTGATGAAACCCAGGGCTTTCTTCAGATAGATCAACTCAAAGCTAGTGAAGGGAAGGGGTTTCAGGGGACATAGAGATTTAAGGTGCAAGATTTCTTCTTGTCAATAGGAAAAGGTATATGTCTAGGAGTGTAGGTGGAGATTTGGATGAAGAAGTTTAAAGAAGGACTACCTGGAGAGATTTAATAAACCTGAGGGAAGGGAATCTACCTGAGCAGGAGAGAAGCACACATTAGAACTCTCAAAATCCCTTTACTTTGAAATCTAGAGTATAGTCCACAGTACTACATTGTACCTTTTATTTGGAATTGTTCCATTTTTCGGTACAACATAGGTTGACTATCTTGGAGGAGACTCAGCAGGCAGAGACTTTCTCACTTGATCTCCTCATTGACTCCAGGAGAGAAATAGTTAAGCATGTATCTGACTTCTATTTGATGACCACATATAAGACTATTGTGTATAGAGATTTTAGGATCAATGGAAAAAGACTATTAGTACTAAGAAGGATTCAGAAATAGATGAACACAAGAAAACCTGTCAAATTTTATTTTCATGCCATATGTCAAAAGATACTTCCCCTGGCCAGGAGGAAAGAAGAGTTGGAAATGTGCATTATGGCTTCTGTACTACAAATGTTTTACTATTTTCCAGCAAAAACCTCTCCCACTATTTCTCATTTTTAACTGACATGGTTTTTTAATCTCAATTATGGCATGTATCCCTTTCTAACTTATATAATAAGTTATATAAACTTATATGCTGCCATATAAATCACAGCATTGGGTTCTGTAATATCTTGATTTACAACCAGGGACCTAGGATTGGATAAGATGACATTTGCATTGATTATATTATATAGTCTTAGTTCATCAGAGCTTAATTTTTAAAATAAATGGAGGATATTTAATAACATCTGTACAGTAAATTGCTGAAGATAGACCATAGATGATAAAAAGAGGATAATAATGAAAAAAGTACTTACTTTATTGATCCATTCATCAATCCATCCATTCATCTGTCCATCTGCTATTTAGATATCTAGCCATCCATCTACCATAAAAATTGTTTTCACCTTCAGAACAACACAGATTATAAGTCCACCCATCATAAAACAAAGGAAAATAAATTTAAAATATAGAATAAAAGTTGCTGTTCTTTAAGCTTAACGCTTTCTTTCGTGCTTCATAGCTTCTCTACATCTTTTCCTGCCCAACTTCTCTCTCTGTTTTATTTGTTTAATTCGTGTTTAAGGAAGGAAGGAGGTGGTTATGACTATAAAAAGTAGGACAAGAGATACTTGTGATGGAACATTTCTGTGTCTTAAATGTTGTGGTGATCACATCAACCTACAAATATAATGAAATTGCATAGGACAAAATACCCACAAGTGAATATAACATTTGTGATGTCTGAATGGGTTTTTCAATGTCAGTTTACTAGTTGTGTATTATATGATAGCTATGCAAGATGTTACCACTAAAGAAAACTGGGTGAGGCATAATTAGATCTCTCTGTATCATTTCTTACAACTGCATGTGAATCTACAGTTATTTCAAAATTAAAAAAAAAACTTTGAAAAATAACTTTCCCAGATGACCATAAATATTTGTATCATTTGTGTGACATTTGCAATGTCTGCTTATTAAAGAAATTGAGGTTTTTCACAGATCTATGAATCAGTTATGGTCAATGGTAATGGATTATTAGTTAAGCTCCTTAATTAGTTTCTACAACTTACTAGATCCAGTGGCCAATTATCTATTCAAACCCTTGGCAACAGAACAAAGATGATCTCCTATTCGAAATACATTTTAAATATAGGATTCCATGGAAAATAGTAAAATAAGTTCTGGTTTTGCTCCAATATGACTCTTACTTTACTTTTTATTCTTCTTTCTTTCATCCCCAGTCCCTCTTGATCTATACATATCAGCTAGTCCAAAATGTCATTCATTTTCTCTTTTTTCTTCTTCATTTACATTTTCAAGAACTAAAAAGTTCTGCTTTGCTAAAGTTTTATAGATGCTAGCAGAAGACTCAAAACTCCTAAGTCAGAGACAATGGTCTTTACTGCTCATGGCATGACAGATAGCATGATGCCTTCATGTTTCCATTATTTTCTCTTTTTTTTTCTCAATGCACTTAGAAAAGATATAAGATGATCCAGTAGGATACTATGGCACACCTCCATCACATTTTCAGGAAAGCCCTGAACTGATCTTTCAAGAGCTACTAGCAAAAATGCTCAGCATTCTTGCTAGATGGAGTCATTCTTTCTGGTACCCTGGTCAGGAAACAAATTTCCCCTCTGCACTAGGTAGGTCTCTATCCATCTCTACCTTTCAAGGCAGACTACTACTGAAATATTCTCAAAAAAAGACAGTCACAAACAAAAAACTGCAGCAATGTCTTGGAGAATTGTTTCCTAATGTTTTCTCTGGCAACTTCATCTACTTCCATGGTTTTCAATATCATCATTATTTGAATGAATATTTATAACTATAACTCTAACCTATCCCCTAAATTTAGACTAACGTCAAACAGGCATGATAGGTCTTTTATGCACTGTAAACTTGGTAATATCAAAACAGAAATCTTGGATTTTCTCCCTGATCCAAAACTTGTTCCTTCTAAATTAATGCCATCTGTAGCCACCCATTTCCTCAGGCCTAAAACCTACATGTTATCCTGAAGTCTTGTTTGCTTCAATTCTCATATACACAACACTAATAAATTTTGTTGAGCCTGACCCTAAAACATATTCTGAGCCCAAATCTATATTGCAGAGATGATTATTACCACTACCATTATTATTTCTTCATTTGTAGCTAGAAATGGACATATAATATGCAAATAGAAGTATTGTGTAGTAACTCCAGAAAAGTTATTTAAGGAAGCTGACCCAACAGAAATAAAGCCCCCCACCCTTGGTTCTCTCTTCTCTTTCCCGGAATACACAGTAGGATGCCAGAAGTTCTAGAAATGTTAAGCCACTTGGAGTGCTAAAGATTGAAGAAAGCTCAAGATCTGATAACCCTGTGTATTAGCCTGGGAAAAGGTAGAAAGTGATTGTCTTCATTCTTATAAACACGAGGAATTGACCAATTTTTTTTTCTTAGATTGTAAGAAAATGGCCGGTGAGAATAGAGCTTAGGAAGATGGATGACAGGATCACATAGAATCTAGACTTTGAGAATCTAAAAAACCCCTGCTCATCAATAGATCACTTTTTCACCTGACACCAAAGAGCTCCTTTTATTTCATTTACTAGTTCTTTATCGGAAAAATGCGTCTGCCTAATTTCTTCTTCCCTGTTGAGTCCCCTATCTCTAAAACTAAGAGGATGAGAAAGGGGCAATAAGGCCTAGTCTATATTTCAATACCAGAAATAAGTCTTTTTAAGAGCCAAGTAAGTACTTATTTTAATTGACTCAGCAAATAAAGATGATTAAGGAAAATTTTACTGAGTGCTAAAAACAGTGAGTTTAATTCACGGAGTGACTACTGGATTAAGGATATTGCACTACAAATACTCAGTTCAAATGCTACTTCCTCTGGGAAGCTTTTCTAGATAAAAAGGTCTCAATTAAATGCACCTTCCTTGTGTTCTAATTAGAGTCAAGTACATGCTACTATTACAGCATTTATCTCCCTGAGTTATAAGTAAGGTTTTAAATTGATTATTATTCAGTACACTGGAAATCTCTTAAGGCAGTGTATACATATTATATTTCTAGATCTTGAGAGCTAGGATGAGGCTAGATGTTATATGCTCAATAAATATGACTGATTGAATGAATGAATGATATAGGAAAAAAGGAACAGGTGAATTACTTTTCATTGTGTAAGGACAGATAGAATAGCACAGGGTACTTGTGAATTGCTTAGGGCTATACAATGATCAACCACAAAAGTAAGATCTTGGTTATTGTTGACTATTAAACCAGAAAGTCTATGCAATTTATGAAGCTTTGCAAAAGCCCTAGAAATGGAGTCAGATAATTTTGTCCCAGAATCCCACCTTTCTACACTGTAAAGTTGGCATTGTTTTATATATATATATATATATACATATATATATATTATAGAATTGTTACTGAAGTAAACAAAACAATAAAGTTTTCAACATATTCTTCAATTTAAAGTAAGTACATAATAAAAATTCATATTTAATTTAAATTTAAAATTTTTAACATTTATATTTTAAAAATCACATTTACTTACCTTAAATGCTCACTGCTCCTAGGGTACATAAAATCAAATAAACATTTGACATAAGTTATTAATGATCCATAGGCTTATGTATAAATGCATTCTCATATCTGTTCTTAGTTGTCAACAGAGAGTAACAAATGCAATGAATAAGTTATATACAAATTTTTTTAGACAGTAGATGCTTTATTCCTTTGCAGAAATTGTGTCAAAAGTTAAAAACTATTTAAATCATCTCTCTATTTCATTTGATTTTCTTCTTTCTATTAAGTGGTGCTAACATATTCAAAGGTCAGATGCATCAAGTATCTAGTGTTAGTATTACATTTTATTGTTTTTTGGGGTAAGTATAGTTCAATTATTTGCTCACATTTGATGGGACTTAATTTTTTAAAACCCTAAGTTATGTATAGTAAAAGATATATTTTAACAACGGGAATTGTAAAAACAAGAAAGAAAGCCATGTTTCCAAATGCATTTTCAAGACTCTTTCAGGTAAGCTTATGTTCTTAGTGTCTTGTGGACCATGAGTAGTTGGGTAGATAGGGTAGAAAGAAAAAAAATGCAGACAAAAAGCTGGTAGTGGAAATGAAACTTTATTGATACCCAGAAGGTTTTGTCTTATTACAATCTTTTCAGTTTTTACAAAAATCCAAGCCAGCCAATTGAAGTGAATTCAAAAATGTTATTTCTGGTGGGTTTCCTTTATTCAGTAAGAATAACAAGTGAGAGCATTTCTCCTAACCTAAGCTATAGAACAATACATTACTTTTTGTTGATACTGTATTTGTGGTTAATGTTGGAAATAAGCATCATCTCATACTTTATGGGATATAGTAGGAAATGTATATGCTGGATGTGAAAGGATAACATACCATCATGTTCATTCAACAAAATATATTGAACATGTATTATGTATAACACTTTATGATTCAGAAGTCTGTGGGGATATGAAACCGTGAAATCATAATCCTCAGCTTCAAGAGCTTACGTTAAATTAGAGGAGACGAGGAACTGTGAAGAAACAATGAGAAGAAGCTATTGATAAAATGTAGAAACAGATTATTTTGTCTGAGGAATCTGTTGATTGATAAAGAAATATATAAATAGATATTAAATATGAAAATACACGTTAATAAATATTTCTCACTTTGCATGTTGGTATAGGATTTTACTGCTTTGAAATATTTTTGATATGTTATTTAAGTCACATAACAACCACACCGACTTAATTGGCATGGTTTCACTTTTGCAGATAAGGAAAATGAAGCTCATTGGAGTAATGTTCACAAATTTAAAAAAAGCATACGTGTTTCTTCATTCCAAATCTAGTATAATAGAACCACTTTCAAATGTAGATCATTGTTTTAATATGCATGTTTAATTACATGTATAGTAGTATGAAAGGTAATACAGCAATGACCTAAATAGCTGGGGCACTAGAATTAGATACAGCCGATATTTAGTTTGATGTTGACACTTATCAGCTATGTGACTTCATTAAGTTCCCTTTTGGACTTTTTTTTAAAAATCTGGATAATGGGAATAACAACAGTAATTGTCTCACAACGTAGTATATTAGATATTTGCAACTACAAATAACAGAATTGCAGCTTAAATAATATAAATACTTTTTTAAACTAAGTATTTTTGAGAGAAATTTAAAATTCATAGCGAAATTGAAGGGAAGTTATAGAAATTTCCCATATACATCTGCCTCAACACATGCCTAGCCTCTCCTATTATCATTGTCTCTACCAGAGTAGTACCTTTGTTACTACAGACGAACCTGATTGACACATCATAATCATGCAAAATACATAATTTACATTATAGTTTACTCTTGATGTTTAACATTCTATGGATTCAGATAAATAATGACATATATTATCATTACAGTATCATGGTATTTTATTTTCATTGTCCCATTAACTGTATTCACTTTTTTGTCTGTCCCTTTCACTATCCTGGCAACCACTGATCCTTTTACTGCCTCCATAGTTTTTGCATTTTCCAGAATAGAATCATACAGTATATAGCGTTTTCTTATTAATTTATTTAATTTAGAACTATGAATGTATGGCTTGAAAGTTCCTTTTTACTTAGTACTAAATAATATTCCATCGTCTGAATGTACCCAAGTTTATTCATTTACCTACTGAATAAATGGCTTCCAAATTTTGCAATTATGAATAAAGCTGCTAGTTTTGTGCAAGTTTTGGTGTGGATATGTTTTCACTACTTTTGGGTAAATACTGAAGAGAATAATTGCTGGAACCTATGGTAAAAGTATATATAGTTTTGTAAGAAACCACAAAACTGTTGTCCAAAGTGGCTCTATTATTCTCACTAGCAATAAATAAAAGTTCCTTATTCCAACTCCACATCATTGCCTGCATTTGATGCTGTCAGTGTTCTGGATTTGTACATTCTAATAGGTGTAATAGTAGTAATTGTTTTAATTTGCATTTCCTAGATGGCATGTGTGGAGTATCTTATGCTTGTGTTTGTCATTCATATATCTTCTTTGATGAGGTGTATTTGTTAAGCTCATAAGCCTACTTTTTATCTAGTTTCTTTCTTATTATTGTTTTAAGAGTTCTTTCTACACTTTGGGTAATATTCCTTTATCAGATAAATCTCTTACCAATATTTTATCCCCGTCTGTTTCTTGTCTTTTTATTGTCCGGACATTGTTTTTTTGCAGAGCAAAAATTTTAATGGCCTAGTTTATCAATTATTCTTTCATTTATCATGCCTTTAGTATTGTATCTAAAGTCGTTGCCATATCCAAGGTCATGTAGGTTTTTTTCAGGCGTTATATTCTAGGAGAACTTTATTATTTTTAATGCAGATAGTTTGAGGTAAGTTGTCTTCACATATGATTCTGTAGCTCAGCATTAACACCAAATTTCCAGGGTTATTTTAATCTCACTATGTCATAATCAGGGTGTTTATAATATCTTTCCTCCTGGTTTGATATTTGTGCGATATTGGTTTCCTTCAGATCTGATGTTTGTATGAAGATGTTTCTATGTGTAAATATGCCCTCCCTGAACTGTGTAGAATGTGATTGTCCTGCATATGTTCCATTTTCCCTTCCATATGCCTTTTTTACCCTTCTCTAGTCATTCTGTGACACAGAGGATTAACAGAAATGGAATTCTTCAGCTAACTCTGATATCTGGTTTGTTTTAGCTAATCATACCAGAAGGTTGAAAGTAGAAAGGAGAGTGATGTTGAAATATTCTTTTCCTTTAGCATCTTCCTTGCCAGGTCTCTGTGGGTTATTTATCTACCACAATAATAGTCCTGTCATCCCAGCTATTCCTACAAAGCAATTATTTACTATGCCAATGACTCAGTACAAATACTGAGTCTACAAATACTGAACTATTAATGATTTATATGTATATTATCTTAGAAGTTATTACATAAACAATTTCTTTCCAAAATGTCATATAATTAAGCAGATTTTTCTAACTTATAAAATATAAAATATTTCCAACTTACAAAAGAAAATTATACCAATAAAAGCAGTAAAAGGCAACTCATGATGTGATTTACAATAAATACATATTGAGTCTTTGTCCCCATTTTTGGCACAGAGCTCCTAAAATCCATGAAATTTCCTAAGTCATGATAGAAATAAAGGTTTTTATTGTTGTTGCTGTAGTTATATTAGTAAGGTGACTTTTGGAAAGACTTCAGGTATAGAGGCTGGCTGCTTGGGGAACCAACAAGGTGATTAGAGGATTGGCACATCCAGTCCCAGCCTCATGAGGGGTAAAGGATTAGAGAAGATTGGGTAAAATGACCAATAGCCAATGATTTAACCAAGCATGACTATGTTATGAAGGCTCAACAGAACCCCAAAATGACAGAGACTGGAGAGCTTCTAGGTTTGCAAACCAAATGCATCTGTGTGCTGGGAGGGTGGCATACCCCAAACTCCATAGGGACAAGAGCTTCTGTGTTTTGGATCCTTCTGGACCTTGTCCCATGTAACTCTTCATCTGGATGCTAATTTGAATCCTTTAATAAAGTGGTAATCTAGTAAGCAAACATTGTCCTGAGGTCTGAGCCACTCTAGCAAATTAATTGACCCCTAGGAGGCATTGGGAACCTCTGATTTGTAACCAGTTGGTCAGAAGGACAGGTTAACAACATGAACTTGTGACTAGCATCTGATACACAGTTAGTGTCTGTTAAGAATTTGAGAATTTCTTGGTGGTGGTAAAAAATACACTGGACAATCTAATTATAGAATCAGTAATAATGCATAACTAACCCTATGATAAATTAATATATGTTGAAAAATATGTTTTAACTCTTGGAATTTGTACTTTTACAATATGAAAGAAACCCAACCAAAAACACAAAATGTGCTTTGTTCCTTTCCACCATAATCTCTGTGATTCACATTTTTAGAACGTAGGCAAATCTAAAATGGCGTTGCCCACTCACTTTTTCTGAAGAGTTGCTTCATGAAGTTAGCTGTTTCTTCCATTCTATTTTCCTTGAATACTGATAGCAACATAATTTCCTGTCCCTGAGATGAACACTACTGTGACCAGGCAAAAACAATTTAGCAATTTGCCCTAAGAAAAGCTTGTTTCTGAAAGATAAGGCTGGGGAAAGAACTAAAATATCTTACTTTACCAAACTATTTGCTATTAAGACTTGCTTCAAGACTAACTTCACCATGTCAATGAAGCTAAAACTATTATGTTGTAAACTTCCTAATCATAATAAGTTTCCTACCTTGCAACATTCACCACAAAATCCTTTAGCCTAGTCCCTACCCCCCACCAAAACCAAGTAAAAAATAAAACTTTGAAACTATTCAGCCCAGTCCCTAAGACACTTCAAGTATACTCCTTGACTTCACCTTTCTGAGACCCTACTAAGAGTCAGTCAAAATAATGTCCTCCTTACTGCGGTAAGTCTAAAAAACAGCTTTGATCAGTAGTGCTTTCCTAGTGGTTTCTAGACAGTTGACATTTTTACCTGTAGCTGTGCTGAGATCCTACTGCACCCAGATGAAGAATCATAGGCAGGGATGCTTGGTGGCTCAGTGGTTGAATGCTTGCCTTCGGCCCAGGGCGTGATCCTGGAGTCCCAGGATTGAGTCCCACATCAGGCTCCCTGCATGGAACCTGCTTCTCTCTCTGCCTATGTTTCTGCTTCTCTCTCTCTCTGTCTCTGTCTCTCTCTCTCTGTTTGTGTCTCTCATGAATAAATAAATAAAATCTTTTTTTTTTTTTAAAGAATCCTAGAAATAAAGGAACAAAAAGGACTGTGAGAGGATGGATTAATACATTCCATGGTTTTAGCTTTTTTCAATAAAGTGGAGTTGGAAGTGTCAGAAAGAAGAAGGAGGGTAATGATTTTTATTTGAAAGTAGTTTTTGATGTATTAAATTGTTGCAGAGCACCATACCACCAGGAGATGAAGGGTAGAATAAAGATAGAACTCTACTGTATTTTGCTAGAAGGGAGGAATAGGACTAAAATTCTTTTTTTTTTAATTTTAATTTATGATAGTCACAGAGAGAGAGAGAGACAGAGACAGAGACACAGGCAGAGGGAGAAGCAGGCTCCATGCACCGGGAGCCCGACGTGGGATTCAATCCCGGGTTGCCAGGATCGCGCCCTGGGCCAATCCAGGCGCTAAACCACTGTGCCACCCAGGGATCCCAGGACTAAAATTCTTGACCTCACTTGCAGGAGATCTAAGAAAGGTATTCATCTGCTCACAGAGTAGAGAGTAAACAGAGAGATCTGCAATTCCCTCATACTTTTGCCGTACATGTAGATTGAGATTATATAGATACTTGGGGAGAATTAATATAAAGGGGGAAAAATCAAACAGTGGCATGGAAGGAAAATACTTTGTTAACAGAATTGATTAGAATCTCAACACTGAAATCATCTAGGAGGCTTTTACATTGTAAGAAAGCCCCACAGGCCCCAGTAACAGGGATTAGGATTAAACTGATTGGTTTAAATCCTAGTTCCAATATGTAGCTAGAATTGAGAAGTACAGATCTAGAACAGAGATTGGCAAAGCACAGTTTTTGGGCAAAAATCTGGCCCACTGCCTATTTTTTTGCACAGCTCACAAGCCAAGAATAGTTTTTTTTTTTCAATTTTAAAGAGTTGAAATAAAAAACAAGAATATTTGAGGACACATAAAAATTATATGCAGTTTAAATCATAGCGTACACAAAGTTTTATGAGAACATAGCCACCCTCATTTATTTGCATTCTGTCTGTGGTAGCTTTTGTGTTGTACAAATGGAGCTCAGTAGTTGGAACAGAGACTGTATGGCTGGCAAAGCCTAAAATTTTTAATATTTAGCCCTTTACTCCTGACTCTTGATTTGGACGACTCAGAGGAAAATCATATCTCTAACAAGGGTCTGCTGCACAGTTCAAAAAAAGTTAGGAACCTTTTTTGATATATTAATACATTAAACATAACCATTAAAAATGATAATACATAATTATACAGAGAAAACACTTTATCACTATCCAAAGGCATAAGAGGAAATGAAATGAATTCAACAAGGAACAGGTAACTGAGCTGCAAGAGCAATGCTGGACACATTCCTGTCCACATATTTACAATGACAAATCAAAATTTCACTCTTCTTCACTATGGCTCCATTTTACAATAGCAGTATCATAGGATGGACAAATATAAACACCAAAGAAACACATATTCAGTTGGCAAATAAACTCAGATTCTCTGATGCAACTACTTCTATGTAAGGTTCTACTTTCAAGAAATTGAACCCATTGCCTGAACTGAAATCCTTGAGCTATAACTTATTTTATTCAGCTACAGTCATATGCATTCTTCAAGATTTGCATTAAAATATTACTAATTTATATATCATTGCAGTTCTAAGTTGTTACAATAGCAGTGGACATGACCAGTTTTCATCAGCAATTCTATCTGGCCAAACAAACGAAAAATGGCTGTGAATAGAAGTTCATACTATATAGATTAATTATCTTTCCTCTTGACATTTAGCAATGAATTATCAATTTTGATGATAAGCCTGCAAGTGTATGACTAATTAGAGGTGGTGAGAAGCAAGCGACCTTGTGAAGGAACAAAGATCTATTATTTTATAGAAGTGTAACTTTAAGCAAATAATTTTTAAAGGTAAAAAAACAGATTGAAACTGGAAAAAGTAAATAATATATATTTGGGGTTTAAAAAGGAGCATGGAAATTATTAACAAAATTTCAGAATAGCAATTATTTCTAGCCACAGGGAGAGTAATGCTTTTTTGGAGGCAGATACAAAAATTCAAAGATAATGCTATTGTTCACTTGTTTTTAGTGAATGAATGATTGCTTTTTTTTTTCTGTATGTAATCTGTACATATTACTTTATACAAAGTATAGTTAAAAAATGGCAATACAAAATATTTGAATGTAACATTAAGTGATTGAACTTTGATGGCAATTTTCAATAGATACAAAAAAAAGTTAAAAATCATGGAATTTTTTACTTGTGTATAATGAAGTTTGTACCAATACATTTCAGAAATATAAATCTTGGGCAGACCCGGTGGTGCAGCAGTTTAGTACCACCTGCAGCCCAGGGTGTGATCCTGGAGTCCTGGGTTCGAGTCCCACATTGGGCGCCCTGCATGGAGCCTGCTTCTCCCTCTGCCTGTGTCTCTGCCTCTCTCTGATAAATAAATTTAAAAAATCTTTACAAAAAAGAAATATAAATCTTCCCTTTTGTCAAAGCCTATCAGAATAATCAAGAAAAATTTTAATAACAACTTGAGAACATACTCAAGTATTTAATATTAAAAATATGGAGAAGGGGCGGGCAAGATGGTGGAGGAGTAGGGTCCCCAAGTCACCTGTCCCCACCAACTTACTTGGATAACTTTCAAATTATCGTGATAACCTACAAATTCGACCTGAGATTTAAAGAGAGAACAGGGGAATGCTACAGAGAGAAGAGTTTGCGCTTCTAACAAGGTAGGAAGACGAAAATAAAATAAAAAAGAATCCAGTGGGGTTGGAGCCCCACGAGAAGCCGGGCTAAGGCCCGTCAGTGAGAGCCTCGGGGACAGGAGAACCCAGACCCGGAGAAGTGGGAACTTTAAAGATCCGCACCAGATTCTTCCCGGATGGAAAGGTGCGCAGGAACTCAGGAAGAATCACCCAAGGGACAGTGGAGCCCCCAGGTTCCCGGGGTCACTAACAGAGGAAGTGAACCAGGGTGAGAGCGGGCCTCATATTGCTGGCCCATCTCGGTAAAGGGCTGGAGCGGCCCAGTGGGCCCTCGGGGAGAAGCAGGTCGGTCAGGTGGGGGCTCCGGGCAGAGGGGGCTGCGCCCTGCTGCCTTCCGGAGCGACCCGGGGAGCGGGATTCCAGCGGTGAAGGTCCCTGATCCCAGGGCACTGGGGGGACACAGCCCAGGATCCTGCGCTCCCCCCGGGACAGACAGAGGCATGGAGGGCACAGGACAGCAACGACTCCCCTGCCACTAGGTGCCCCCAAGCTGTGCAGGTGAGCTCCCCCTGCCCCTGGAGCATCCAGGCCAGTGTGGACCGGGACCTGCCATACTTACTGCGGGAGCTGACTCTAGAGCTGTAGAGCTGGCCGCTGCCAGTGGGGTTGTTCCTCCTGGTGTCACCCTGTCCTGGAGGGGTGGGGCCGCCAGGGGACAGGAGCCTAATAGGATAAACAGCTCCCGCTGAGCCCTGCACGCACCTGAGAATCAGCACAGCAGGCCAGCTAGAAGGACAGAAGACCAGCTAGAAGGACAGGGAGAGAGCAAGTTGTTGGCTGAGCAGAGCTGGAAAATGCCAGGGGAAGTCAAGGGATTTACAGTATATAGAATCAGAGGATACCCCTCCTGCTTATTTTGTTTGTTTCTTTTTCTTTTTCTTTTTTTTTCCTATTTTTTTCCAGTACAACTCATTTTTCAGCCACTCTGCACTGAGCAAAATGATTAGAAAGAACTCACCACAAAAGAAAGAATCAGAAAAAGTATTCTCTGCTACAGAGTTACAGAAGTTGGATTACAATTCAATGTCAGAAAGCCAGTTCAGAAGCACAATTATACAGCTACTGGTGGCTCTGGAGAAAAGCATAAAGGATTCAAGAGACTTCATGACTGCAGAATTTAGATCTAATCAGGCCAAAATTAAAAATCAATTAAATGAGATGTAATCCAAATTGGAGGTCCTAATGACGAGGGTTAATGAGGTAGAAGAAAGAGTGGGTGACATACAAGACAAGTTCATGGCAAGGAAGGAAGCTGAGGAAAAAAGAGAAAATCAATTAAAAGACCATGAGGAAAGGTTAAAGGAAATAAATGACAGCATCAGAAGGAAAAATCTACCTTTAATTGAGGTTCCAGAGGGCGCTGAGAGGGACTGAGGGCCATAAAGCATATTTGAACAAATAATAGCTGAGAACTTCCCTAATTGTGGAAGGGAAACAGGCATTCACATCCAGGAAGTAGAGAGATCCCTCCCTAAAATCAATAAGACTGTTCAACACCTCAACATTTGATAGTGAAACTTGCAAATTCCAAAGATCCTTAAAGCAGCAAGAGACAAGAGATCCCTAACTTACATGGGGAGAACTATTAGATTAACAGCAGACCTCTCTACAGAGACCTTGCAGGCCAGAAAAGGGCTGGCAGGATATATTCAGGTCCTAAATGAGAAGAACATGAAACCAAGAATATGTTATCCAGCAAGACTGTCATTCAGAATAGAAGGAGAGATAAAGAGCTTCCAAGAGAGGCAGAAACTGAAAGAATATGTGACCACCAAATTAGCTCTGCAAGAAACATTAAGGAGGACTCTGTAAAAGAAAGAGGATGTCCAAGAAATAAATCCACAAAAACAGGGAATGAATAGGTATTATGATGACACTAAATTCATATCTTTCAATAGTAACTTTGAGCATGAATGGGCTTAATGATCCCATCAAAAGGCGCAGGATTTCAGACTGGATGAAAAAGCAAAACCCATCTATCTGCTGTCTACAAGAGACTCATTTTAGACCTAGGACACCTACAGCCTGAAAATAAAAGGTAAGAGAACCACTTACCTTTCAAATGGTCCTCGAAAGAAATCAGGGGTAGCCATCCTCATATCAGAAAAATTAAAGTTTATCCCAAAGACTGTAGTAAGAGATGAAGAGGGACACTATATCATACTTAAAGGGTCTATCCAACAAGAAGACCTAACAATCATGAATATTTATACCCCTAATGGGAGCTTCCAAGTATATCAATTAATAACCAAAGTAAAGACATACTTAGATAATAATAAACTAATACTGGAAGACTTCAACATGGCACTTTCTACAAATGACAGATATTCTAAGCACTATATCTACAAAGAAACAAGAACTTTAAATGGTGCACTGGACCAGATGGATTTCACAGATATTTACAGAACTTTATAGCTAAACGCAACTGAATACACATTCTTCTCAAGTGCGCATGGAACTTTCTCCAGAAGAGACCGCATACTGAATCACAAATGACGTCTTAACTGATACCAAAAGATTGGGGCTGTCCCTTGCATATTTTCAGACCATAATGCTTTGAACTTGAATTCAATCACAAGAAGAAATTTGGAAGAAATTAAACATGTGGAAGTTAAAGACCATCCTGCTAAAAGATGAAAGGGTCAACCAGGAAATTAGAGAAGAATTAAAATGATTCATTGAAACTAATGAAAATGAAGATAGAACCGTTCAAAATCTTTGGGATACAGCAAAAGCAGTCCTAAGAGGGAAATACATCGCATACAAGTGTCCCTCAAAAATTGGAAAAACCTCAAATACACAAGCTGACCTTGCACCTAAAGGAACTGGAGAAAGAACAACAAATAAAACCTACACCAAGCAGAAAGCAGAAGAAGAGAGACAATAAAGATTCGAGCAGAACTCAATGAAAGAGAGACCAGAAGAACTGTAGAACAGATCAACAAAACCAGGAGTTGGTTCTTTGAAAGAATTAATAAGTTACATAAACCATTACCCAGCCTTATTAAAAACGAAAGAGAAAAGACTCTAGTTAATAAAATCACGAATGAAAAGAGAGACCACAATCAGTACCAAGGAAATACAAATGATTTTAAAACCATATTATGAGCGGCTATTGCCAATAAATTAGGCAATCTTGAAGAAATGGACATGTTCCTGGAAAACCACAAACTACCAAAACTGGAACAGGAAGAAATAGAAAACCTGAACAGGCTGATAACTAGGGAGGAAATTAAAGCAGTCATCAAAAACTTTCCAAGACACAACAGTCCAGGGCCAGATGGCTTCCCAGAGGAATTCTATCAAACCTTTGAAGAAGAAACCATACCTATTCCACTAAACCTGTTCTGAAAGATAAAAAGGGATGGAATACTTCCAAACTCATTCTATGAGGCCAGCATCACATTAATTCCAAAACCAGACAAAGACCCAGACAAAAGGAGAATTATAGACCAATATCCCTCATGAACACGGATGCAAAAATTCTCATCAGGATACTAGCCAATAGGATCCAGCAGTACATTAAGAAGATTATTCACCATGACAAAGTGGGATTTATCCCCGGGATGCAAGGCTGATTCCACACTCATAAAACAATCAACGTGATAGATCTTATCAACAAGAGAAAAAACAAGAACCATATGATCCTCTCAATAGATGCAGAGAAAGAATTTCACAACATACAGCATCCATTCCTGATCAATACTCTTCAAAGTGTAGGGCTAGAGCGAATATTCCTCAGCATCTTAAAAACCATCTACAAAAAGCCCACAGCAAATATCAGTCTCAATGGGGAAACACTGGGAGCCTGTCCCCTAAGATCAGGAACATGACAGGGATGTCCACTCTCCCCACTGCTATTCAACATGTACTAGAAGTCCTAGCCTCAGCAGTTAGACAACAAAAAGAAATAAAAGGCATTCAAATTGGCAAAGAAGAAGTCAAACTCTCCCTCTTTGCTGATGACAAGGTACTGTACATTGAAAAACCCAAAGATCCCACCCAAAGATTACTAGAACTCATACAGCAATTCAATGTGGGAGGATACAAAATCAATGCCTAGAAATCAGTGGCATGTCTATACACTAACAATGAAACAAAAGAAAGAGAAATTAAAGAATCAAACCCATTTACAATTGCATCCAAAAGCATAAGATACCTAGGAATAAGCCTAACCAAAGAGGTAAAGGATCTATACCCTAAAAACTACAGAACACTTCTGAAAGAAATTGAGGAAGACACAAAAAGATGGAAAAATATTCCATGCTCATGGATTGGAAGAATTAATATTGTGAAAATGTCAATGCTACCTGGGGCAATTTATACATTTAATGCAATCCCTATCAAAATACCATGGACTTTCTTCAGAGAGTGGGAAGAAATAATCTTAAGATTTGTGTGGAATCAGAAAAGACCCTGAATAGCCAGAGAAATATTGAAAAAGAAAACCAGAGCCGGGGACATCACAATGCCGGATTTCAGGTTGTACTACAAAGCTGTGGTCATCAAGATAGTGTGGTACTGGCACAAAAACAGACACATAGATCAATGGAACAGAATAGAGAATCCAGAAATGGGCCCTCAACTCTATGGTCAACTAATATTCAACAAAGCAGGAAAGACTGTCCACTGGCAAAAGACAGTCTCTTCAATAAATGGTGCTGGAAAAATTGGACATCCACATGCAGAAGAATGAAACTAGACCATTTTTTTACACCATACACAAAGATAAACTCAAAGTGGATGAAAGATCTTAATGTGAGACAAGATTCCATCAAAATCCTAGAGGAGAACACAGGCAACACCATTTTTGTACTTGGCAACAGCAACTTCTTGCAAGATACATCTATGAAGGTAAAGGAAGCAAAAGCAAAAGTGAATTATTGGGACCTCATCAAGATAAAAGCTTCTGCAAAGCAAAAGAAACAGTCACCAAAACTAAAAGACAACCTACAGAATGGGAGAAGATATTTGCAAATGACATATCAGATAAAGGGCTAGTATCCAGGATATATAAAGAACTTCTTAAACTCACCTGCAAAGAAACAAACAATCCAATCATGAAATGGGCAAAAGACATGAAGAGAAATCTCACAGAGGAAGACATAGACATGGCCAACAAGCACATGAGAAAATGTTCCGCATCACTTGCCATCAGGGAAATACAAATCAAAACCACAATGAGATACCACCTCACACCAGTGAGAATGGGGAAAATGAACAAGACAGGAAACAACCAATGTTGGAGAGGATGTGGAGAAAGGGGAATCCTCTTTCACAGTTGGTGGGAATGTGAACTGGTACCCTGGAAAATGTGTGGAGGTTCCTCAGAGTTCAAAATAGACCTGCCCTACAACCCTGCAATTGCACTACTGGGTATTTACCCCAAAGATACAGATGCAGTGAAACGGCAGGATACCTGCACCCCGATGTTTATAGCAGCAATGTCCACAATAGCCAAACTGTGGAAGGAGCCTCGAAAGGAGGTGTCCATCGAAAGATGAATGGATAAAGAAAATGTGGTCTATATATACAATGGAATATTACTCAGCCATTAGAAATGACAAATACCCACCATTTTCTTCAATGTGGTTGGAACTGGAGGGTATCATGCTGAGTGAAGTATGTCAACCAGAGAAGGACAAACATTATATGGTCTCATTCATATGGGGAATATAAAAATAGTGAAAGGGAATAAAGAGCTAGGAGAGAAACTGAGTGAGAAATATCAGTAAAAATGACAGAAGATGAGAGACTCCTAACTCTGGGAAACGAACAAGGGGTAGTGGAAAGGGAGGTGGGCGGAGGGATGGGGTGACTGGGTGATGGGCACTGAGGAGGGCACTTGACAGGATGAGCACCGTGTGTTATGCTATTTATTTTATTGGTAAATCGAACTCCAATAAAAATATATATACAAAAATTAAAAAATATAAAAAATATTAAAATGAGAATAGAGAAAAATAAAATTGCTGTTATCTACATATATAAAGACATGAGAAGTTTTGAAGCCTAAGTTTCAAAACTTTGGAAGATAACTTTTTAAATCAAAAACCAAAGCCATGAATATTTTTTCAGGTAAATTTTAATATTTAAACCTGTAAGTATGGAGTGAACTCATATATATATATATATCCAGTTTAAATCATAGCATATATATATTGGGGGGCAGAGAGGCAGATCTTCACATTTTATTTCCAAAAATGATCTTGTAAGGGAGGCATTTGTCTTTCAGTTTTTGCTGGCCTTATTCTTTCCATTTGTGGGAGTTTGAGCATATATACTTCATAATATTTCAAATAATGTCAAATGTGTAAAATATTTAAATACCTAATTTCACACCAGATACAAAAGTGTGTGTGTGTGTGTGTGTGTGTGCGTGTATATATATATACTTTTTAAAAGAAGTTTTAGAAATGCTCTAGTGCTAATGTTTCCTGGAATATTTAGTGTTGTATATGTATATAGGAATGGGGCTTTAAATGGGTTATCAGCAATTCTCTTTGATCATGTAAATATACACATTTCATAGTACAATATTAAGTGTTTTGGAAATGAATAACTCCCGAATGCAATCATAATAGCTTTTGTAAAATTAATTTTTATTACATACCCTAAAATATTTCATACATTTTCCATATTTCATGGACTTTAAGTTGCAATCTATAAAACAAGCCATTATTTTATGTACCAACAGGAAATTAAAAAAATCACATAATTATCAATGAATCATAAACTATAAGATAACTACCATTTTCAGAGATGTTATAATGTAAAAAAACAAACAAACAAACAAAACCTAGATCTTAAATTCGAGACAATAAAAAATTATTTTATCAATTTTCTAGCCATGATCTACTGGCCCAATTTCTCAACACTTGTTTAGCATCTTCATTTTTAAATTTATTTTCCTTCTTTTCTTTGATTTTCTATTTAGCATTACAAATAGTATGTCTTATACTTCAAAACAAGATCTTACATTTTCTTCAGCTCTAACATAATAGTTTCTTTCAATAAGCACTCTTGTTGAGAGAAAGAAAGGGTTTATCTTTTAGCTATAACTATACTTTGACATACCTGATATATTTTACTGAATAGTAAAGTGATAGCATTTCTAATGATATCCATGATATATAAAAACTAAAGTGTGAATGATTTTGAGATAGACAAGATGATTCTCTTTTTCTAGACTATTAGAACTGAAAGATATTCTGTTAAAAATATATTCTATAAAAAGATATTTTGTGAAAGATTTCTGTACTTTTGAGTCAACCTAAAACTGCTCTAAAAATAAAGTGTGTGTGTGTGTGTGTGTGTATGTGTAGGTAGGTAGGTAGGTAGGTAGGTGTTCTGAATGGTGGCTTTAAATATGACTGAAACAGCTGGATAAAGATAAGTTAAATTCTGAGAAGTGGATAGACTAGAGCACAGAGAATATATTTGATCTAGTTTGTAAGTTAAGTAATATCCAAAAGTGATTTAACCATTTCACCAGTAGCATAGTGACTGCATTTCTATATGAGCAATTCATACTCAAAAATCAGATAAACAAATATGGAGAATTTCTGAATATCTTATAGAAAGACACTTAATCAAATATATACTGAGTGTCAGTGACCTATAAAACACTGCATTGGTAAAACTAGGCTTCTCAACATGAGGGAATTTTGTAAAATGGAGATTTTGATAAGATTTTGGGAGAAGGAAATTGAGATTCTCTGGAAAAGAAGATTCATTGCAAAAAAGCAATGTTTTGTCATGTTCTTTTCACTTTACACATCACAGTTCTCATTGAGAAATGTAAACATTCTATTACTGTTATTGTTGTGAAGAACAATTATATCGTTGAATATAGATATATATCTGGATATCTAACTGATATTTCAATAGTCTTCATAATTATAGTATAATTTTAAAGATGCAACTATTATTCAATGATAAACTTATAACAACACAACTTGTGATAAAAAATTAATAGTAAGCATAAGGCAAAATTATGTCTGGTATGGGAGTTAAAATTCTTTGGTACACAAAGTTCAGAAAGCAAGCTCAACACTTATACATTAAACAATCATTAATGGTGAAATGAGATTGAGTAAGTAAAAAGGACTAGCACTTATTAAAAAAAATGCCTGCTTCAATATTATCTCTACTGTCAAAATGGGATTTATAAAAATTTTCAGTTATGGGTAATTAATTAGAAATTATATCCTCTCAATAAAATAGCAAATTTAATTCTCATGAACAAACCAGCATTAGGAACCAAATCCATTTGCATTATTTTAGTCAGATTTGAGTAGTTTATGCATGGCAGCGAACAACCCGTAGACAGTTATAAATTAAAACAATAAGGATGGGTTTCCTGTTCACATTGTATATTCATGTTGGCTTAGATCATGTTCCATTTTACATTGAACTCACTCATGGATGCAGCCTGAGTCTGTATCATGGATATTGTCTGTTGTCATGGCAGTTGGGGAAAGCAAGAATCATGCACTATTTCCTAAAAACTTTTGTCTGGAAATGACACCTGTCAAGTCCACATATATTTCCTGACTCAAATCAGAGCACGGTCAAAAGCACATTTGGATTTCCTGTCCATTCCCCATTGATAGAAAACTACTTGTACTAATATAGGTCCTAGAGTGCAGATGGCTTTCTCTAGGTTTTATGTACATGGACTAGAGATGGCTAGTGCATATTGGTACTTCTTCACAGCACGCTGGGAAGCCCATCAGCACTAAACTCAAATTCCCGCACATCCAACTACTTTAAATGTATCTCATAGAATTTAAAAAAATCATTTGAGAGTCTGCCTGCTTTTCATACCCTGTGAAACTGAACTTGACACCTGCTAGCCCTAGATTAGATAAATTTGGTAGTTATAAAAGACCTCAAACCACTGTTGGCCTTCAGAGCTTCTGACCCTAGAAACAATTCACTTTTCTGTTGAATCACGTTGTCTAGACAGGTAAGCTTCACCTCAGATTTTCCTTTCCTCAGCGACTTTCTTCCTCACTTCTCCAAGGAGTCAGTGGAAGACTGTATAAAAGAGTTGGAAAGCAGGTACAGAGTTGCCTTGTTTCTAGGGTTCCCAGGGATTTTAAACCTTACTACTTAAAGGATTCTTTAAGAATCCAGCTGTTTTCTTACTTACTTTATTGTGACCATCTGTTCCTTTCATGCTCAGCCAAGATGAAACAATCCATATGACCTATCTCTTCACAGAGAGACATGTCACTCTTTGGGTTTGGTTGATCAAATGGGCTTGCTTTCTCAGTTTTCAGGTGGACATCCCCCTCCCCCAAATATGATTTTATAGATTATGCATTTTGTTCTTGTGGTTAGGGTTGTTAGTGACTTTTTCTTGAGGCTTAATACTTCTAACACAGAATCAGAAAATGATACTCGATTTTGAATTTGATTTTATAATTGAAGTGACATGCTTTCTATTGATTTGATGGGCGTGAATTTGTCATTGTCTGAGGATGACTTTTGAATCAGAAGGCATTCTGTAAATGTCTGATACTCAGATATAACTGATACTACATTTGAAAAAAGAAGATGTGAATGTTTGGATCAGTAAACTATTTAAAGCTAACATCTACTGAGTATTTATTTACCTTATGCTTAGAAATAATCATAAGACCAACCTTACATGGTAGGTACCCAATTTTATGGTTGAAGTAACACAGGCCGAAAGATGTGATATAACTTTCTTCAATGTCAGTATCACTGGTAATTGATGTAAATTTGACTCCAAATTAGGGCTCTCAAATTTCAAAGCCTGGGCTCTTATTGCGTATTATCCTGTCTCAAATCATGATAAAATTATGAAGGCTATTATAATTTTATAATCATTTGCAATGTAGTAGTTAACTAAAATTCAAAATAAAAATGTAATTACCTTTTAAATTACAAAAACTAGAAAGCCAAGTATTCATTAATGATTGATCATTGTAATTCATGACACATATAGTTCAGTCATGAATATATATCTATATGAACTATATCATTATTATATAGATACTTTTAATTTTAATGTTTTAAAATTATATTTCCACAACTATATAAAACTCCAAATTGAATGCATTTTTTAAAAAAATAATAGCTAAATATGACATTGTATTTACATCAGTGACACAGAAGAATTATATTGAGAGATGTGTTAAACTGTTGTGTTTTCACTAGGTTTCACATGGTAGATTTTCACCATATACTTTCATGGCATTCCTGCTAAAGCAATCTCTAGAATTAGAGGTAGTTTAACGTATCACTAAGAAATAGCCATCTGCCTTAAACTCTGGCAATTATTTCTATTTGTGTGATCTTGGTAGACAAGTCAACATTTCCAATCAGGGTGACTATATAGCCATCCAAATTTTATAGTTTCACTGGGAAAGCAGAAATCATTGAGCTTACAGAAGAGAAACTAATTTTTGTAAGATATGACATTAAACAAGAGGACCCAAATTTATCTTTCAGTCAATCTTATAAGATTATTACTTTTAAACATTTGAACAATTATAGAGTTTTAGAGTTCACATATGGGGATTTTTTTTCGTATCTGAAAACAGATGGTGTCTTGCATCATAGTCCTGTTTCAACATTAGAATTATTAAAATGATGAAATCCAGAAATAAAAATCATTTATAGTAATGATTTTTCCTTCATCTATCTAGTCCTTAATAATTATATATGGCTAAATAAAAGTAAAAACATAGATGGAACAGAATCTATGTAGATATACCATACCTTATTGCCTGTATTTTGTTCTTAAAAATGAAAAGACATTCATATAGAAGTTATATGAAATTCTCAGGTCACAGATGCTTGAAGTATTCTCATTTCTTGATTAGCAACCAGATTCCAAAGTTATGGGTAGTTTTGCTTTTTCAAATTAATATAATTTATTTATTTTTAGATGCTTTTATAAGATTAATTGATTTAAACTTAAGCAAATGGATCAGTACAAATATGTTCACATCTAGCTTTATAGACAGAAACATAGCACATACTTAGATATTTTCTAGCTAGTTATTGCTGGCATATGGGAAATTTCTGACTACATTTTATGTAGCTAAAACTTTAATTGATGTTCTTGAGTTTTCTGGCTGTAATGGGAATAATATTTTTGGTAACTCTCATCGCATCTTTCTCTATTTCTCTCTCTCTCTCTTTTAACAAAGATTTTATTTGTTTATTCGTGAGGGAACAGAGAGGTGGAGACATAGGCAGAGGGATAAGTAGGCTTCCCAGGGGAAGCCCTATGTGGCATACGATCCCAGGACCTTGGGATCATGACCTGAGCCCAAGGTAGATGCGCAACCACTAAGCCACCCAGGCGCCCCTCTTTCTCTATTTCTCAACTTGTTTCTTTGTTTGCTTATCATCTACAATTTGGAAATCTGTGAAAGGATCAGAACAAATTCCATGTGGGCGTTGGGCAGGAGATGTGATATAGGAAAAATCCTATATCCTGCAAGAAGATGAGAGAAGAAGCCTGCTACTCTAAATCTGATGGATATAGAAAATAGATTAGGGATATGGAGGCAAGGAGGACAAATAATTAGATACAGGTGCATGGATCTCCTCTTGAAGTTCGTTTTAATCAATAGGTTGAAGGGAAAACAAAACAAAGCAAAAGAAAAAAAAAACAAAAAACAAAAAAACAAACCAAAAAAACCCCACAAAATATTCTGTCCCAATTCCTTTTTAGAGTTTTAGCGATGTCACCCAGCTGGGGAAATTGAACAGTAGTAGTACAGGGAGATGAGCAACACAGGTTAGACTGAGGTAGAACTTCTGACTTCCTACAGCCTTACTATGCCACATAGAAAATCAAGAAACATCTATATCTCAAGGTAGGGGCAAGAAAGTGCTGAAAGAATTCTAGAACCACTAGAGATCTGCAGTAGAACAAAGAGGTTTCTTTCTTGCCATGGCTGGGAACATGTGTAGCAGGAGTGGATGACAACATATTGACCCTAAAAACATATCAGCACTTTTTCACGGCAGTCCCTAGTCCAGTGATCAGGTCAGACTGCAGCAGGAAACAATATGAACACTCTGTAGATCTATATAGCTCCCATTCTCTCTCTGAGTCATGGGACCATTTAAGCTACCTGCCCCTACAAATACAATCAGGTGTTATCTTGAAGAGTAGCAATCAGGTAAGAGTGAGGGATATATTTGAAAGACTGTGTATGTACCTTGTAGAGACTGAGATATCCAGAGGATACTGTTTAAACTAGAAAACACTTCAATTTCTAAAGTACTCAGGTTGAAAACTTTCTCCTCTGTTACCTAGTGTGGTCCATGCTTACTTAGGAGGCTTGATTTGTTATAAAATATACAAATACTCATTTGAATAGTAGTCAGTAATATTCTCTCAGGAATAATATATCATTTTTCTATAATGATATATAAAATGTAATATATATCACTTTCTATAATGACCCCGTTTGTTCTGATATGTATATAAGTATTTTGATTTACTGTGTATTTTTACTGCTAAAAATTGCTAAACTGAAATAATAAAAGTAGTGTTAGGTTGGTCGTTGCTTTCAGTTGGAAAATTCCGTAACAGGGTAACAAATGTATTTGTCTTCCTTTGTTTCTAAGTAGTGATCTCTCATATCCTTTTAGATATATTTACCTTGTCACTAGCCTGTCAGATGAATTTAGTTCTCTTTGACTATGTCATCATAGGACACTGTACAACACAATATTTAGACATTCTACTATATTATGAATTAGAACTGTTGGCCTGGGCTTTCCATTTGGGCAGTGGCCCTCTGACAGTAAAACTTTGGTTTTCTGTGATCTTTAGCCCACAATTTAATGCTCATTATATGATAGGTATTAAATAAATATTTGTTTGGGATTGAATAAATATAAACTAGAAATACAAAACCAGATACAACTGGATTATATATTTTTTCTTTTTCCAATTTTTTATATAATTTTCAAAGTGTTCCAATGTAGATATCTTATTAAAATCTTTATAACATGCCTCCTACCAATAACAAAATAATTTCATGTTTATTTGCCCAGATATTCTAACTTTAAAATATGAATCCACTTATTCTATGTGCCTAACAAAAGCAACAAATTGATGTTTTGAGGAAATGCATTTGATTCTAAGGTAAAAGTGTTGTCTGAAAATAGACATTATAATTACAGTATCATTATTACATTGTCATTAGAGATTATTTTAAATTATAATTAGCCAGAAAGATGATGCATATAATGCATGAATCATCTTTATATTTGGTGTGTATATAAAAAGGAAATAGAAAGTTAATAAGTACTTTAAGATAATGAGAGTTTTCCTGAATTCCACTGTTTTTTCTCTGATTTAAATTTCAGTTGAATCAGGCATCATATTTTCATTTTGTGGTAATTCTCAGTTTGTGACCTTTCTAAATTAAAAATGAGACAAGAATTTTAGATGATTTAAAGCCATATTTTAAAACATGTTCAATCAATCATCAGTTTCAGTTGCTTAAAAGTAAGAATTGTCACTCTTTTCTGTGGCTTAATATGATGCATAAAACTTATGATACATTAAAGGGATAAGGTTGAATACCCAGAGGTTTTTAAATGAAATAAATCTGTCTTTATTTAAAATTGAAATGTTGAATTGAGTTTAGGAACAAGTGAATAAGTAGTAGAATGTAATTTTGAGAGCACAATGGCAAATTCAAGAATTATCTGAGCTACTATAGACTCTAGAAAAAGTGTTGAGAAGACAGACAATACAGAGCTGAGTGACAGTGTATTTATTCTTTCAGGTTCCTCACCTGTAAAGTAAGTAGAATATAATAATATTATACCTATAAATTTTTCTGCAGTTTTAAACATCTTAATCTATGGACTCCTACAGTGTGCTAAAGCATAGATTTTGAAAAATAAATGATAATGCCCTAAAAACCCACATTTTCTTTTAAGGAAAAACCCTGTCTTGTTTACTTTCCCTTCTGTTAAAGAAAGTTAATTAATTAACGAATTAGCATGCATGATATATGTAGAATAAGCTATTTAGCCATTAATTTAGAGGGAAAGTCCATTAATAACTTAATGGACTTCAAAATTCAAAATTTGAAGGATGACAAATTCTATTTATAATTTATTATTATTATTATTTTAAGGATTTTATTTATTTATTCATAAGAGACACACAGAGAGAGGCAGAGATATAGGCAGAGGGAGGAGCAGGCTCCCTGGGGAGAGTCTGATGCAGGACTCAATCCCAGGACCCCAGGATCACACTCTCAGCTGCAGGCAGATGCTCAATCACTGAACCATCCAGGTGTCCTCACTATTTATAATTTTAATGGGAGATAAAAATTATCATAGGAATTCATGTCTTTGAAGAGTCAGTGTTTTCTTGTGTTCCATACCCATAAAGACTTAAAAAATAATTCCCTACTCATTTTTCCCTTAGTATAAAGGCAATGCATATTCCTTATAACTAGTCAAAATATTCATGGTTCATAAAGAAAAAAATTAGATTTTTGGGTAAATAGTGTCATGGAATAAACCCTTAATAGTCTCTCTTCCATTTTCTTCTCTGAAATAATATAATGGTAACAAAGAAGTTTAAACATTATGACTCATGCTTTTCTGAGTACCAATGACAATCGGAGCAGAGAGTTTTCCTGAGGAAACAAAGAAGATAGCTGATCTGGTCTAATATCTTTGTAAAGAGTATGGTAAGTGATCCTGGTAAATAGACTATATCTATGATATTTGGTAGGAGTGTCCTCATTTATGCAATGCTTTGATTGGGATGTCCTTAGTTTAGGATTGCTTATGGTATCTGAACACAAGTTCTATGGATTAAGGGGGGACATGATTTCCTGACCAATGTCACATAAGCTGGTTGAACATCTAAATATAAAATAGGCACTTTTTGTATCCTAAATGCTCTCCATTTGTGAGATTACTTGCAAAGTTCATTTAAGATATCATCTACAACTCTAAGCCATAGAATGTGATGAGGAAAAGGAGGATTTGTGAAGCCACATGAGTTGTCTTAGACCTCTATTTCATCTGTGCCTCTTGATTTCTTATATTCCTGAACTTATTATAAAGCTTGATACTGTATAAATGTGATCTAATGTTTATGTCACTCACATAAACTAAAGCAAGTTGAGATAAAGTATGTGACTGAGATATCATTCTATGTATATCTCTATGAGGATGGAGATCTAGAGAAGATGAATAGGACTTTGTTTTCTCTGTACCTATTAGGCCAGTGGAAAAGGAAAGAATGTTTTTCTTTATGTCTGGGATGAAGACATGTAATTTCCTGACTATCTGAAAGAGGTTGACATTTGGAAACCTACGGATGCTTTTCAGAGATGGAATACTGCTATTTGTGGTTTTGATTATTGGATGAGTGGCATAATCATGCTAATATTGATGGAACTGGAAGAGTGTATAATGAGCTACAGCTACCAATATATATGATGCATTGCTTCCAATATTTTTGCTTCAGAAACAGGATCATTTGAAATTCCAACCCTAGACCTGGGTAAAAAGGGTCCTTTAACTAGGCTACATACCTCAGATAGCCTTACTATAGACTTTGGTTAACTGAAGCACATTTCAAGGTGAGGATTCTATAGAACCAAAGGGATTATCTATAGGAATTCATACTGCTGCTTCTACCCTGCAAATCAATATTTTTTGCCCAAATGGTCTTCAACCTATTTCAGAAACTGATGGGGGCTGATTCCTGAGTCTGTCTCCCCAAATATGGAATACATAGCTGGTATACAAACCTTGGGCTCAAGAGTTCATGGTACTGGGTATAAGCAATGGACATGCAGTATAAGCTGGGACTCAGCAAATGTAAATCTTCTTAAAATTCACAATGGAACTAGATACAAGACTAAAAAGAGAAGGAGTCAGGTCAGGACCAGGCACTGGTGGTAGAACTATGAGTTACAAAACTCTAAATTTAATATTCCAGCCTATCTATCTTCATTAAAATTAAGAGAATAGAACTATTCCCTCCTTTTTGTTGAAGGTACAGATATTTCCCATAAACCCTCTGCCCCACACATGCATAGCTTACCAACATCCCCCACCAGAGTGGTACGTTTGTAACAACTGATGAACTGTAAGTGACACATCATTATCACTCTTGGTTCACTCTTGGTGTTGTACATGGTACCTATGGTAATTTTCATTCTACTTTTAGGTTTGTGCATCCAGAAAAAGCAATTGTTTCTTTTTGTTATTGTTGTTCAGTAATACATCATATACTTTTTTTTTCTTTTTGCCTTTTGTCCTCTTTCACCAGTTTCTCCCATACCCTAGCCCCTACTTTGGGCAACTACCAGTCTGTTCTCTGTATCTATAAGCTTTTTTCTTTTTTTTTTTTTCTTTTTTGGTTCCTTACATAAGTATAAGTGAGATCATATAGCATTTGTCTATCTCTGTCTGACTAATTTCACTTAGCATAATGCCCTTGACATCCATCCATGTTGTTGCAGATGGCAGGATTTCATTCTTTTTTATGGCTAAATAAAATTCCATTGTATATTTACCACAATTTATCCATTCATTCCTAGTGGACACTTAGATTGTTTCCATATCTTCCCTATTGTAAATAATGCTGAAATGAACATCAGGGTATATATTTCTTTTCTAATTGGTGTTTTTTTTTTTTAATTTCTGCAGATAAATACTCAGAAGTGGATTTGCAGGATCATACGGTAGTTGTTTGCTGTTTTTTTTTTTTTTTTTTTTAAGAAACTTCCATACCATTTTCCATAGTAGCTCCACTGATTTACATTCCCACCAACAGTATACAAACAAGAATTAAGAGTTCCCTCTTCTCTGAATTCTTACTAACACTTGTTATTTCTTATCTTTTTAATACTAGCCATTCTAACAGGTGTGAGGTGTTATTTAATTGTGGTGTAGATTTGCATTTTCCTGATGATTAGTGATGTTGAGCAATTTTGCATTTGCCTGTTGGCCATCCATATGTCTTCTTTGGGAAAAATGTCTATCTAGATCTTCTGTCCATTTTTTTGATAGGATCATTGGCTTTTATACTATTGAATTGTGTGAGTTCTTTATTTTTTTATACTTTGGGTAGTAATCTTTTATCAGATATTTGATTTGCAAATATTTTCTCCTGTTCAGTAGGCTGTCTTTTAATTTTGTTGATGGTTTTCTTTGCTCTTTAGTATGATATAGTAGCATTTACTTGTTTTTGCTTTTGTTGCTTTTGCTTTTAGTGTCAAGAAAATTATCACTAAGATGTATGGCAAGGAACTTATTATTTAAGTTTTCTTCTAGGAGTTTTATGGTTGCAGATATTATTTTCAAGTGTTTAATTCATTTTGATCTTCTTTTATGTATGATTTAAGATAATGCTCCAGTTTCATTCTTTTGCATGTGATTGTCCAGTTTCCCAACATCATTTATTGAAGATACGATCCTTTCCCCATTGTATGTTGTTGGCCCTCTTTTTTTTTTTTTTTTTCTTTTGAGAAAAACAATGCATTTATTATACCTTGGATAACATGTCGGACCAGTGCCCCTCTCAGAGCAGCTGCAGAGTATGGCAGCATGGCTGGAAGTTCAGGCATTTTTTGACTTCCCTCCTGATAGAGGTTTGGGTTGTCTCCTGTTTGGCACCATTATAGGTGATGCTACAGTGACACTCTGTTCTTTACCTTTGGGTATTTTCACAGGAAATTCAGTATCAAATACTTTTTTTTTAATAAATTTATTTTTTATTGGTGTTCAATTTACCAACATACAAAATAACACCCAGTGCTCATCCCGTCAAGTGCCCCACCCAGTGCCCATCACCCATTCACCCCCACCCCCCGCCCTCCTCCCCTTCCACCACCCCTAGTTCGTTTCCCAGAGTTAGGAGTCTTTACGTTCTGTCTCCCTTTCTGATATTTTCCACACATTTCTTCTCCCTTCCCTTACATTCCCTTTCACTATTATTTATATTCCCCAAATGAATGAGAACATATAATATTTGTCCTTCTCCGATTGACTTATTTCACTCAGCATAATACCCTCCAGTTCCATCCACGTTGAAGCAAATGGTGGGTATTTGTCGTTTCTAATGGCTGAGGAATATTCCATTGTATACATAGACCACAGCTTCTTTATCCATTCATCTTTCGATGGACACCGAGGCTCCTTCCACAGTTTGGCTATTGTGGACATTGCTGCTAGAAACATCGGGGTGCAGGTGTCCTGGCGTTTCATTGCATCTGTATCTTTGGGGTAAATCCCCAGCAGTGCAATTGCGGGGTCGTAGGGCAGGTCTATTGTTAACTCTTTGAGGAACCTCCACACAGTTTTCCAGAGTGGCTGCACCAGTTCACATTCCCACCAACAGTGTAAGAGGGTTCCCTTTTCTCCGCATCCTCTCCAACATTTGTGGTTTCCTGCCTTGTTAATTTTCCCCATTCTCACCGGTGTGAGGTGGTATCTCATTGTGGTTTTGATTTGTATTTCCCTGATGGCAAGTGATGCAGAGCATTTTCTCATGTGCATGTTGGCCATGTCTATGTCTTCCTCTGTGAGATTTCTCTTCATGTCTTTTGCCCATTTCATGATTGGATTGTTTGTTTCTTTGCTGTTGAGTTTAAGAAGTTATTTATAGATCTTGGAAACTAGCCCTTTATCTGATACGTCATTTGCAAATACCTTCTCCCATTCTGTAGGTTGTCTTTTAGTTTTGTTGACTGTATCCTTTGCTGTGCAAAAGCTTCTTATCTTGATGAAGTCCCAATAGTTCATTTTTGCTTTTGTTTCTTTTGCCTTCATGGAGGTATCTTGCAAGAAGTTACTGTGGCTGAGTTCAAAAAGGGTGTTGCCTGTGTTCTCCTCTAGGATTTTGTTGGAATCTTGTCTCACATTTAGATCTTTCATCCATTTTGAGTTTATCTTTGCGTATGGTGCAAGAGAGTGGTCTAGTTTCATTCTTCTGCATGTGGATGTCCAATTTTTCCAGCACCATTTATTGAAGAGACTGTCTTTCTTCCAATGGATAGTCTTTCCTCCTTTATCGAATATTAGTTGACCATAAAGTTCAGGGTCCACTTCTGGGTTTTCTACTCTGTTCCATTGATCTATGTGTCTGTTTTTGTGCCAGTACCACACTGTCTTGATGACCACAGCTTTGTAGTACAACCTGAAATCTGGCATTGTGATGCCCCCCCATCCCCCGCTATGGTTTGCTTTTTTAAAATTCCCCTGGCTATTCGGGGTCTTTTCTGATTCTGTTGGTCGGTTCCACAGTTCTTCTGGTCTCGATTTCATTGAGTTCTGCTTGAATCTTTATTAACTCTCTTCTTCTGCTGGGTGTAGGATCTATTTGCTGTTTTTTCTCTAGCTCCTTTATGTGTAAGGTTAGCTTTTGCTGCATCCCAAAGATTTTGAACGGTTGTATCTTCATTCTCATTGGTTTCCACGAATCTTTTTAATTCTTCCTTAATTTCCTGGTTGACCCTTTCATCTTTTAGCAGGATGGTCCTTAACTTCCACGTGTTTGAGGTCCTTCCAAACTTCTTGTTGTGATTTAGTTCTAATTTCAAGGCATTATGGTCTGAGAATATGCAGGGGACGATCCCAATCTTTTGGTATCGTTCAGACCCGATTTGTGACCCAGTATGTGGTCTTCTGGAGAAAGTTCCATGTGCACTTGAGAAGAATGTGTATTCAGTTGAGTTTGGATGTAAAGTTCTGTAGATATCTGTGAAATCCATCTGGTCCAGTGTATCATTTAAAGCTCTCGTTTCTTTGGAGATGTTGTGCTAGAAGACTTATCGAGTATAGAAAGAGCTAGATTGAAGTCACCAAGTATAAGTGTATTATTACTTAATTATTTCTTCACTTTGGTTATTAATTGATTGATATATTTGGCAGCTCCCACATTCGGGGCATATATATTGAGGATTGCTAAGTCCTCTTGTTGGATAGATCCTTTAAGTATGATATAGTGTCCCTCTTCATCTCTCACTACAGTCTTCGGGGTAAATTTTAGTTTATCTGATATAAGGATGGCTACCCCTGCTTTCTTTTGAGTTTAGTGTCATTATACCTATTCAGTCCCTGTTTGTGGATTGCTCCATTGGACTTCCTTTTTCTTTTACAGAGTCCCCCTTAATATTTCTTGGAGAACTGATTTGGTGATCACATATTCTTTCAGTTTCTGCCTATCTTGGAAGGTCTTTATCTCTCCTTTTATTCTGAATGAGAGCCTTGAAGGATAAAGTATTCTCAGCTGCATGTTCTTCTCATTTAGGACCCTGAATATATCCTGCCAACCCTTTCTGGCCTGCCAGGTCTCTGTGGAGAGGTCTCTGTGGAGAGCCTTGAAGGATAAAGTATTCTCAGCTCCATGTTCTTCTCATTTAGGACCCTGAATATATCCTGCCAACCCTTTCTGGCCTGCCAGGTCTCTGTGGAGAGGTCTGCCTCCCCATAAAAGTCAGGGATTTCTTGTCTCTTGCTGCTTTAAGGATCTTCTCTTTATCTTTGGAATTTGCAAGCTTCACTATTAAATGTCGAGGTGTTGAACGGCTTTTATTGATTTTAGGGGGGGATCTCTCTATTTCCTGGATCTGAATGCCTGTTTCCCTTCCCAGATTAGCAAAGTTTTCAGCTATGATTTGTTCAAATACATATTCTGGCCCTTGTCTCTTTCGGCGCCCTCAGGAACCCCAATTAAAGGTAGGTTTTTCTTCCTCAGGCTGTCGTTTATTTTCCCTTAATCTATCTTCATGGTCTTTTAATTGTTTGTCTCTTTTTTCCTCAGTTTCCCTCTTTGCCATCAGCTTGTCTTCTATGTCACTCACTCGTTCTTCCACCTCGTTAACCCTCGTCGTTAGGACTTCTGGTTTGGATTGCATCTCATTCAATTGATTTTTAATTTCTGCCTGATTGGATCTAAATTGTGCAGTCATGAAGTCTCTTGAGTCCTTTATGCTTTTTTCTAGAGCCACTAGTAGCTTTATAATAGTTCTCTTGAATTGGCTTTCTGACATTGAATTGTAATCCAGATTTTGTAACTCTGTGGGAGAGAGGACTGTTTCTGATTCTTTCTTTTGAGGTGAGGCTTTCCTTCTAGTCATTTTGCTCAGTGCAGAGTGGCCAAAAACAAGTTGTATTGGGAAAAAGAGAAAAAGAGAGGAGAGAAAGAAGGAAAGAAAAGAGAAAAAGAAAAAAGAAAAAAAAGGAAGGAAAAAAAGAAAAAAAAAGAGAAGAAAAAGAGAAAGAAAAAGAAAAAGAAAGAAAGGAAAAAAGGAGGTGGGGAAGCAAACAAATAAAAAGCCAAAACAAAACAAAACAAAACAAGACACGGGGGAGTATCTTCTGATTCTGTGTACTTTAAGTCCCTTGACTTCCCCTGGACCTTGTCCGTCTAGCTGGTCTTCTGGGGGAGGGGCCTGTTGTGCTGATTTTCAGGTGTGAGCACTTGGGGGAGCTGCTCTGCCCCCTGCCTGGTGCAGGGCTCAGTGGGGGTTGTTTACCCCGTGAGGCCCCAGGAGGAACAGCCCCAGTGGCGGGGCCAGCTCTGGAGCCCTGGAGTCAGCTCCTGCAGTAGCTCCAGAGCTCTCCTTCTGCAGGGCCTGGAAGCTCCGGGCGGGGGCCGCTGATCTGCTCAGCTGGGGCAGGAGCGTCCTTGCTGTCCTGGGCCCTCCCGGCCTCTGCCTGTCCCGGGGGGAGGCTGGATCCTGGGCTGTGTCCCGGCGCCCTGTGCTCCCGGGACCTGTGCTGTTGGATTCGCGCTCCCGCCCCGCAGCCCCCTCCGCGGAGCCGCCCCCGAGCCCCCCCCGAGTTGCTCCGGGTCCCGCCGTGCGCGCTGCAGCCCTTAGGGAGCTCGGCGCACTCTCCCGGGGCGCAGGTGCCTGTTAGTGTCCCCGGGAGCCCGAGGGCATCCCCTCCCTCCTGGGTCCTGCTCCAACTCCCCGCGAGCCCCTTTCCGCCGGGGAAGGTCGGTGCAGCTCCTGCTCCTCCGGGACGGGGCTCTCCTGTCCTGGGGACACTCGCCCCGGCCTCAGCCCGGCTCCTCGCGGGCCCCTCCCCCTTGGAGGCCTTTGTTCCTTTATTTCTTTTTCCCGTCTTCCTACCTTGATAGAAGCCCGAACTCTTCTCACTGTAGTGTACCAGCTGTTCTCTCTTTAAATCTCAGGCTGAATTCGTAGATTTTCAGGATGATTTGAAGGTTATCTAGGTAGTTTGGTGGGGACAGGTGATTTGGGGACCCTACTCTTCCACCGTCTTGCCCCTCCTCTTGTTGTTGGCCCTCTTATTTTAACGTAATTGACCATATTTTTATGGGTTTATTTCTGGGCTCTGTACTCTGTTCTATTGATTTTATTTTTTATTTTTTTAAAGATTTTATTTTATTTATTTTACACACACACACACACACACACACACACACACACAGAGACACAGGCCGAGGAAGAAGCAGGCTCCACGCAGGGAGCCCATGCGGGACTCAATCCTGGGACTCCAGAATCAGGCTCTAGGCCAAAGGCAGGCACCAAATCACTGAGCCACCCAGGCGTCCATGTCCTATTGATTTATATGTCTGTTTTTATGCCAATGCCATATTATTTTACTGCATCTTTGTAATATAGTTTGAAATCAGAGAGCATGATGTCTTCAGCTTTTTTTCTTCTTTTTCAAGATTGCTTTGCTTACTCAAGGTTTTCTGTAATTCCATAGAAATTTTAAGATTATTCATTTTATTTCTTTAAAAATGCCACTGGAATTTTAAGATATTGCATCAAACCTATAGATTGCTTTGGATTGTATGGAGATTGAATCAGTAATCAAAAACCTCCCAAACAAAAATGTCCATAACCGGATGGTTTCACTATTGTATTCTCCCAAACATTTAAAAAGAACTAAAACCAACCCTTTTCGAATTCTTCCAAAAAAGACAAGAGGAGGGAACACTTTCTAACTCATATCTGAGGCCAGCATTACTCTAATACCGAAACCAGATAAGGATGCCATAGGAAAAAAAAAAATACCAGCCAACATTCCTGGTAAACATAGATACAAAAATCTTCAACAAAATACCAGTAGACCAAATTCAACAATATATTAAAAGGATCATACATCATGATCAAAATAAGATTTATTTCATGCATGCATGCATGGAGGGTACAACAACTTCAAATCCATGTAATATATCACATAAAAAGAAGGATAAAAATATGATCATCTCAATAGATACAGATAAAAGCATTTAACAATGTATTTCTGTCCCAAAGCATTTAACAATGTATTTCTGTCCCAAAAATAATATATATTTTTATGTGTTTTTCTGTCCTGCTGGTTTGTCACTGCTCTGTAAACTCCTCTTATCTGAGCAATAGATTGCTGATTTCATACAATAATGAATAGGCTCATAGGTATTAAAACACCCTTATGGAAACTGCAAGTATAGTTAATTAATGGAACCCATAATTATTCAAAAATTGAATAACCCTGCACCCAATTGATTAAATCATATATAAATACATGGACTTCTGTTGATACAAAACAGTATTTCACATAATCCAATAGTAATTTCTAATTAAATACAAAGAGAAAAGTTTCCTTTTAAAGATTTACTAAATATGGTAATTTTTAATTCAAAAATAAAATATAATACTCTTACTAAATGCTAAAGTAATAAATGAACTTATAGGAGTTATAATTAAGAAAGAGATGTATAAGTACTACTTCTTTTAAAGATTTATTTATTTATTTATTTATTTATTTATTTATTTATTTATTTATTTTAGAGAGAGAGAGTGAGCAGGGGGAAGGACAGAGGGAGAGAGTGAATCCTCAAGCTAACTCCCTGCTGAGCAAGTTGCCCAAGGCAGGGCTCTGAGATCATGACCTAACCTGAAATCAAGAGCCAGACACAACTGACTGAGCCACTCAGGCACCCCTATCAGTTCTATTTTAAAACATTTTTTAGAAGTGGTAACAACTTTAATAAAATTTAAATACAAAATTAGTAATTTTGAAAATTGAACTAAAATTATTTTAGTTATGGTTAAGATAATCAGGTACAAAAAAGACATGTGAAGTAAATATAATTGAAAGTTGAAAGTGCTTAGATAAAAGAAAAAATACAACAATTAATAGCTTCTCTTTATTTTGGCCTAATATTGAATATGTAATAAATATACAATTTGTACAAAATGAAAAAATTAAAATTTTTATCAATAAGTTAGGTTTTGAAAAAAAAATAAGTTAGGTTTTGGCCAATGTTAGTATTAAATTAAACATCTTTTATTACTAGTTTGGTGAATTTTTTTAAAAAATTATGAACGCACATTATATTTTATCAAATATTTCTCGTGCATCTGTGTAGGTGATACTTTTAAACTATTATTTTTATTATTGAATTAGTTTAGTAGATATACTATTATTAGTACTTTCTTAGATTCCTTGGGAAGATCCAGTTTGTCGATTATACTTTTTATATTTACAGTAATTTCATAAATAATATTAATTTTTAATTTTCCTTTTTGGTATATACTATTATACTGGCTTCATTAAATAGGTTGGGAACATTTCCTCTTTCTCTAGTCTATCAAAGAGACTAATGATAAGGTGATTAATTATTTTTCCTTTTGTGCTTGACAGAATTGTTCTATAGAAAAAAATGGAAACTTCTTGTTCTTTTTAATGGGGAGTGGATTTCAAATACTTATTCATTTATTTTATACTTATAGGCCCTTTTGGAATCTCTCCTATTTGAGTCAGTTTTGGAAAGTGGTAGTTTTCTAGAAAATTGTTCAATCATTTTTCATTTTAAGATGTATCAATACTTTTTTTTTTAAAGATTTTATTTATTTATTCATGAGAGACACAGAGCGAGAGAGAGAGAGAGAGAGGGAGGCAGAGACACAGACAGAGTGAGAAGCAAGCTCCATGCAGGGAGCCCAACGGGGACTCGATCTAGGGTCTCCAGGGTCTCCACAACCTGGGCTGAAGGCGGTGCTAAACCGCTGAGCCACCCAGGCTACCCATATTAATACTTTTATATTATTATTTTGTTATCTTATTAATCTTTCCTGTAGCTGTAATTATGTCCTTTCTATTCCAAATGTTGCTTACATCTTAATTTTCTCTTTAAAATTCTGCTAGAGAGGACCCTTGGGGTGGCTCAGTGGTTTGGCGCCTGCCTTCGGCCCAGGGCGTGATCCTAGAGTCCCGGGATCGAGTCCCACATCGGGCTCCTTGTGGAGGCTACTTCCCCAATGCCTGTGTCTCTGCCTCTCTCTCTCTCTCTGTCTCTCATGAATAAATAAAATTTTTAAAATTAATAAAATAAAATAAAATAAAATAAAATTCTGCTAGAAGTTTAATTTTTTATTTTTATATACTTACTTTCTATTGCAGTATTTTAAAACCTAATATTTATATATAGAAATGTGCATATAATAATTACATAACAATAAGTTTTCATAAACTGGAGACATCTAGGTAATACACCTATATGAAGAAACAGAATATTCCCCAGACTCTAAAGACCCTTAATGCAATGGTCATTACATTACACACCACCATCATTACACACCACCACCTCAACTATGCTCTGTATACTTTTTTTTTTCAAATTTTTATTTAAATTCTAGTTAGTTAACATATAGTGTAATATTGGTTTCAGGAGCAGAATTTAGTGATTTGTCACATATAATACCTAGTGCTCATTACAACAAGTGAGCACATCCCCCATTGGCCTTAATACACATCACCCATTGGCCCATCCTCCACCCACCTTCGTCTAGCAACCATCAGTTTGTTCTCTATCTTTAAGAGTCTCTTACTTGTTTCCCCCACTTCCCCTTCTCATACATTCATCTGTTTTGTTTCTTAAATTCCATATGAATGAAATCATATGCTATTTCTTTCTCTGACTGACTTATTTTGCTTAGCATAATATTTATTTTATTCATGTCATTGCAAATAGCAAGATTTCAGTATTTTTTTAAAGATTTTATTTATTTATTTATTTGAAAGAGAGAGAGAGAGTTACATGCAGGGGGAGGGGCAGAGGGGCAAGCAGACTTCCCACTGAGTGCAGAACCCTATGTGGGGCTTGATCCCTGGACCATGAGACTAGGACACTGACAAAATCAGACAACCAACTGAGCCACCCAGGTGCCCCAAGATTTCATTATTTTTGATGGCTAAGTAGTATTCCATTGTACATATATGTACCATCTATTCTTTATCCATTCATTAGTAGATGGACATGGCTCTTTCCATAGTTTGACTGTTGTTGAAAATGCTGATATTTTATTTGGGTGCATGTCTCCCTTTGAATCTATATTTTTGTATCCTTTGAGTAAAGTAGTGCAACTGCTAGTAGTGCAATTGCTGAGTTGTAGGGTAGTTCTGCTTTTAACTTCTTCAGGATGTATAGACTTCTAACAGCATAAGTATTGCCATTTTGGCATTTTTTTTGTGGATACCTGATTTCTGTTGATTGACGTTCATTTTAGGTTTGTGAAATTCATCTATATTATTGCATGTCATTTGCAATTATTTATCCCATTGTTGTGTAGTATTCTGCCATATGAACTTAGAAGTTATTCATTCATTCTATGCTTGATGAGCTTTGGGGTGGTTTCCAGATTGGAGCTACTAACATGTGAGCATTATGAGGATGTATGAGGATGCATAACTTAATTTTTGTTTTAAACACATCAGTCAGGAGTTTCTAGGGCCTAAGGTATGCATATATTCAGTTTTAGTAGATACTGACAAAAATTGTCTAAAATGTTTGCCAAGTCAAGTACCCCTCACCACCAATAACAATAGTATGTGAAAGTTCCTGTTAATCCAAACACTTTCCATTACTTGGTATTCTCCTTAATTTCTCACTTTATTTTTATGAGTATGTGGTATTATACCATTGTGATTTAATTTAAATATATCTAATGCCTAATGTATATTTACTGTTAAGTTCCTAAGTTATGAACTTAACATTTTTTCTTGTATATTTTTTTCATAAAACTATTCCTTGTAACTTTTGCCAGTTATGTCACCTTTTAAGTTTCTAAAGTGTAAAATAGTAGATCAAATAGAAAGACCTCTAAGTTATATTTAGTTTTAAACATCTTATTCAATCCATATGAAAAATTAATTTCTATAGTATGCCAAAACATAGTGTTATAAACCAAAATGATAGATATTATATATGTAGAATTAATGAAATATTTGGCAGTTAATTTAGGAAAAGAGGCTATTTATACTTCACCTCAGTGAGTTGTTTTTGTTAAGAATTAGAAGGATGACAATTCCATTTACCATTCAAACAGGAAAGAAAAATGTAACAAAGTCCTATGTTTGAAGTCAATATTTTCAATTTAAGTCCATAATGGATTTTAGTATTGAAAGACTTAAAAATAAACATAATTTTCCCCCAATTCTATTTATATATACAATGCAAGATACATTTTTATATAACAATATACTTGAATTTGAAAGGACAATTAAATATAAAAATATATTAAGTAAAAAATACCAATAGAGGAAATAAGGTGTGGAACAGAGTTCTTACTTGACTTCACCCATATTCTTTTTTCCTTTGCTCATTTTTTTTAAATTCAAATTCAGTTTGCCAGCATATAGTCTGACATCCAGTGCTCATCTCATCATGTGCCCTTCTTAAGGCCCGTCACCCAGTTACCCTATCTTCCTACCCACCTCCCCTTCTGAAACCCTTTGTTTGTTGCCAGAGTTAGGAGTCTCTTATGGTTTGTCTTCCCCTCTAATTTTTCCCCACTCAGTTTCCCCCCTTCTTTATGGTACCTTTTACTATTTCTTATATTCCATATATGAGTGAAACCATGATAATTGACTTTCTCAATTGATGATTGACTTTCTCAATTGATGATTGACTTATTTCATTATACCCTCAAGTGCCATCCATGTCAATGTAAATTGTAGGTATTCATCCTTTCTGATGGCTGAGTAATATTCCATTGTGTGTGTGTGTGTGTGTGTGTATACACGTATATATATCACATTTTCTTTATCCATCCATCTGTTGAAGGACATCGTGGTTCCTTCCACAGTTTGGCTATTGTGGACGTTGCTGTTATGAACACTGGGGTGCAGGTGTCCCATTGTTTCATTACATCTGTAAATGTAATGGGGTAAATACCCAGTAGTGAAATTGCTGGGTCATAGGGTGCCTCTATTTTTAACTTTTTGAGGAACCTCCACACTGTTTTCTAGAATGGATGCACCAGCTCAAATTCCAACCAAAGTACAAGAGGGTTCCCCTTTCTCCACATCCTCACCAACATTTGTTGTTTCCTGTCTTGTTATTTTTAGTCATTCTCACTGTGAAAAGTGGTAACTCATTGTGGTTTTGATATATATTTCTGTGATGACAAATGATATGGAACATTTTTTTCACATGCTTGTTGGCTTGTTGGTCTTCTTTGGAGAAATGTCTGTTCATATCTTCTGCCCATTTCTTGACTTGATTGTTTGTTTTTTGGGTGTTGAGTTTGATAAGTTCTTTATAGATCTTAGATACTAGCCCTTTATCTGATGTGTCATTTGCAAATATCTTCTCCCATTCTGTAGGTTGTTTTTTAGCTTTGTTGGCTGTTTCCTTTGCTGTACAAAAGCTTTTTTATCTTGATGAAATCTCAATAGTTCATATTGCTTTGGTTTTCCGTGCCTTTATAGACATGTCTTGCAAGAAGTTGCTGTATCCAACTTCAAAAAGGTTGCTGCCTGTGTTCTCCCCTAGGATTTTGATGGATTCCTGTATCACATTAAGAACTTCCATCCATTTTGAGTTTATCTTTGTGTGTAGTGCAAGAGAATGGTCCAGTTTTGTTTTTCTGCATTTGGCTGTCCAATTTTCCCAACACCATTTATTGAAGAGACTGTCTTTTTTCCATTGGATATTTTTTCCTGCTTTGTCAAATGTTAGTTGACCATAGAGTTGAAGGTCAATTTCTGGGTTTTCTATTCTGTTCCATTGATCTATATGTCTTTTTTTTTTTTTCTGCCAGTACCCTGCTGTCTTGATGATCACAGCCTTGTAATACAGCTTGAAGTCAAACTCTAATTCTTTGCAGATGACATGATACTATATATGGAGAACCCAAAAGACTGCATCTTAAAATTGCTAGAACTGATACAGCAATTCAGCAATGTGGCAGGATACAAAAGTCAATACACAGAAATCAGTTGCATTTCTATACATTAACAAAGAGTGAAGAAAGAGAAATTAAGTAATTGATCCCATTTACAATTGCACAATTACAATAATCATAAGATACCTAGGAATAAACCTAATCCTTTGCTCATTTTAATCTGCATTTTTCTGCAATAAATCATAACTGTGAGTAGGACATTTTTTCTTATTCCCGAGTCCTTTTAGTGAACCACCATATTTAAGGTGCTCTTGATAACCCCATCTAACTTATATAACCTACCTATTTTCATCCACCAAAACAGATGAGCCTTAAGTGGAATATTTTAAAATGTTGAATGTTATGTAGATGAGTAAATACATGAAAATTTGGCAGCAAAATTTACATAGCATGTTACAACTAAGCAGAAGTGTATGTCCTTTAGAGTTGGCTTGCAATAATTTAAAAATCATATCACTTAGTGGCCATACACATAAAATTTTTCAAAATGTGATGCTACTCTTACCATGGTTGGTTCTATACCTGTAGTATTACCCTACTTGCTGTCAACTATTTCTACTATTACCAAGGCATCTCTAGGGCTCTAAGAAGCAGATTCTGAAAATGAGTCACTCATGTTAAAGGATGAGAAAACAATATTAAGTCAATAGTTTGGTTTTGGATAGCTGCTGTGATGAGGAGCAATTGCTGCATAAAAATCAATGTGGAATCTGAAGTGAAGGAGAAGTCCTGCAGTGCCCAAGAGTTCCTAGCATACATGCCAGTAAATGATAGATATTCCTTAACAATAATATTTGTATTCATCATTTTTTGAAGTGGTTATGGAGTTTTTAGGATATAAGTACTTACTAAGTTGTTTAGCCATTCAATAAACAATTATGTATTTCTTTCAGCTAAAGGTGCTATGAGACAAAACACAGCACAACAGACCACTAAGAGCGCTGAGAACAGAGGAAGTTTTGGAATGTCTTATCTCTGACATTTAATAACATAGAATCTCGGGATTTCTTTACCTTAGAGTTATTGAACCAGGATCTAAATCTTATATAGACCAACCAGAAGTTTGACAAGCATCCTCATCGACTGTGATAATTTACATCTACATTTTCAGAAATATTCTTTGTTACTGCCTATGATTATTTTTGCCTAGTGATTAGAGATTTCATGAAGTTTGGCTTAATGATATTGTTCATATTCGTTATGGTCAATTGGTAGTGTTTTATATTAATGTTGTTGTTTATTATTATTTTCATTATTATATGTATAAGGACATTTTTTTGCAGCAATGCACAAGTTTCAAAGAAGTTGTAATCTTAAGACCTCCCATTGGAACCAATTAGCACTTAAAATGTTTATCATGAAAACTCTAATTGTTCCTTAATACATGCACTCTATGTTAAATTTTAATGAGGTTATTTATTTGGTTCTTCTGACAATGGGCCTTTATATTCTACATGTGCCTTTGATGGTATTAATGAGCTATTATAAAATAGTTCTGTAAAAAGAACTTCCATATGATTCTTTGATCTGTGGAAGTGTTAGAATTTTGTTATTAATTAGCTTACAAATGTTGAGAGCAAAGGGCACCATTAACTCTTGCAGGAAGACTTACCTCTGGCTTAACTGTAGAGAAAGAAAAAGGTTGTAGAAGGATGTTGACTTAAAGTTAGTCATACAGATTAATCAATATGAGAGATGCTGTGAGAAAAAAAATTGTGCAATAAAACCATTTGGAAAAAGCAGGATATAGTGTTATCTTCATAATTCATCATCTCCATTTTCATATTAAGTGTCCTGAGTATGTCTCTACTAAATAATCAAGGTAAACATTGTTAAATTCATTGATTGGCTATGAAAACTTCGTGTTTTTTTTTTTTTTGAGGTAACACTCAGTAGTAGTCCAAATAATTAGCATTCCTAGCAAGATACTTTGAGAAATGCTGTGCAAGAAATGTATTATGATATTCAACAGCACTCAGTGTTCATTGAATGTCCGTTATATATCAGTCACTGCTAGATGCTGGGCATGCAATGATAGAGATAGGTAGGCATAATCTCTTATCCTCCTGGAAATAGACAGTCAATTCAATAAGTTGCTGAAATAAAATGTAAAATATTTTATCACTATGCTATGAATTGACAACACAACAAAGGTGACCATAAGAGAATTTTTAGAAAAGAGCTAGTGTAAGATCTGAAATATGAGTAGTTGAGTGTTGTATATAGTGTAGTAGGAGACAAATAGAAACACAGGGAGAGACAGAGAGAGAGGCAGGCAGGCTTGGGAGAGGTAAAAAGAGGTAGAGAATATTCCAGCTTTGGAAATAAACTTAGTGACATTGCATTTAGTTCTGCAGACTAAGAGAACATGGTTTCTCATTTAGTATATGTTCTATGTCAAATGAGGAGGCATTTAAAGTTTTCAGTTTTCAAGCAAGAGCATATTAGAAAATCACTCTGACTGCAATGTAGATCATGGTTGTAGGCTATCATGGAGAAGTGGCTGTGGGGGTTTTAGATATATTTGAAAATGTAGATTGACATAATTTTATTTCTAATTGCATAGTAGAATTTTATGACTATGACCCTCAAATTTGAGTTATTGTGGAAAGCTGAAGTGTTCAGTGTTGGGCATGTTGAGTTTGATATTATAAGATATCTTATAAAGACATCCAAGGGGCAGTTCAATAATTTGTCTGCAGCTTGAGGAAAAGGATGACTTATACATATAGAATTGCTCTCATCGAGATTTCTGTGTAACTCTAATCCATGGCAAGATTTTTTAAAAAGAGTAAAGAAGAGAACCTAGAAGACAAACCTAAGGAAGAAAACAATTTAAAGGACTAGAGGAGGCAAAGAGCTTGCAAGGAAATATGTCCAATCATAGGGTGGAAACAGAAGGCAAGGAGACATTTGTGGAAGAATTGGTGGAAGGAAAAATGGGAATATGAAAAATAATTTCAAATTGGACATAGTATATTTCTTGAAAACATAAAGAATGACATTTCCTCCTTCTAAAACTGACACAAAGAGCAAGATGTGGGTGAAGATGGTAAAAAGGTATAAACTTGCAATTATAAGAAAGTAAGTTCTGGAAATGCAGTGTGCAACATGATGACTGTGAGTAATAACAAGGTTTGTATATTTGGAAGTTACTGAGAGCCTAGATCTTAAAAGTTATCACCAGAAGTTCACATAGTTACAACTTTGTAACTATATGACTTGATGGGTTGTTAACTAAACTTGTGTCAATCATTTCACAGTATGTCCATATACCAAATCATCACAGTGTACACCTTATACAATGTTACATGTCAATTATGTCTGAATAAAAATGAAAAAAATGATAACCTATATTCAAATACCTATTCTACTTATCAAAATTTAATTTCAAAGTAAAATAAAATGAAACTATGCCAGTATCCATCTTAGCTGCCTATATGTAGAAATCCTTCCAATGTGAGACATTATTTTACTTTTCAGAATGTATCCATCATCAAAAAATATGTTTATCTTACAACATTGACCCCCTTGCTAAACATAATTTTGTGGGCCCTATGCAAGTACAGGAGTCATGCATTTACAAAGAACATCCTATGTGTATTATACAAAATATTATCAATTATTTAACAACAAAATCTTTCACTATTGCAAAAATACAAAGATGTAAGAAAGAGTTCTATTTATACCTATTAGGATGGGAAAGAAGAACATTTAATTAAAATAAATGGTGAGTAAAGTCTTGATCCTAAAACACCTGTTCACATAATTAAATTACTTAAGAGATAAAAATGACAGGCTTTATAATAATCGTATGGTGGTTTGAGTATTAAATCTTAAATATCTCAATATTCAAATGCATTTTATTTTTATTTTATACTTAAGTGATTTATATAGACTCTATTTTAAGGTGCTCTCCTGTGAAATTCAAGTGTATCTGTATTCCCACCTCCAAGAAGATGACAGAAAAATTACCTTATTTCTATTTCAGTTTACAAATGAGATTCTTTATTGTCACTTTTCTCTGGAGGTGAAATGCAAAATATTAATATAGGCAATGAATAGTAATTTGCCATATGAATGGTATAGTAATCAAAAGAAAGGAAATTTTTTAAAGAATTTATTTATTTGTTTGTGTGTTTGTTTATTTATGACACAGAGAGCAAGAGAGAGGCAGAAACATAGGCAGAGGGAGAAGCAGGCTCCATGCAGGAAGCTTGATGTGGGGCTCAATCCTGGGACTCCAGGATCATGCCCTGGGCCAAAGGCAGACACTTAACCACTGAGCCACCCAAATGTCCCAAAAGAAAGGAAATATTGATGGAACAAAAGAATATCAAGTAAAAGGGAGGGAGATTTACAGAACAGTAATGATTTTAAGCAGTACAATTATTTCACTGGTCAATCTTTCACTAGGAAAGTTTTTGTAATAGATAGTTATTTTAGTTTAGTTTAGTTTAATAGAGCGATTTACAATCTTTTTGTTGTTGTTAAAGATTTTATTTATTTATTCATGAGAGACACAGAGAGTAGAGAGAGAGACAGAGGAGAGGAAGAAGCAGGCTCCATGCAGGGAGCCTGACGCAGGACTCGATCCCAGGTTTTCAAGATCACGCCCTGGGCTGAAGGCAGCACTAAGCTGAGCCACCCGGGCTGTCCGATTTACAGTCTTTTTAATGGTCTTGTTTTTGGATTCTATAAACCATATAAGCTTACAATTTCTTATGTAATAGGATTTATATTAATTATACAGTACTCAGAATAATAGCAAGATTAAGGTTTTTTAATTGAATGAGATCCTTGCATTCATTGTTATTTTTTATATTCAATTATATTACTTTTGCTATTCATAGAGTTGCTTAAAAATTTCGGGTGCCTGGATGTCTTAACCTTCCTGGGATCATGGGAAGCTCTGCTTGCTACAAGCAGGTATGTGATTTTTTTTTTTTTTTGGCATAATGGACTATCCTTGGGACAAATGAGAAGCTTAGTAATACAATTTCCCAGACATTTATATTTAGGGGAATGACATTAGGTTTGTTTTGAAATAATTTTTATTTCTTAAAAATATTGATTTAATTAAATGTGAATATTAACTACTTAATAAGAAAAACGCCATGTGTTTTGGGCCCTAAAATTTTATAATTTTTAATATCCCTTTTTATTTTTATATTTTTTAAATATTTATTTATTTATTTTAGAGAAAGAGAGGGAAAAAGTGGGAGTGGGGAGAGAGGCACAGGGAGAGGGAGAGAGCACCTAAGCAGACTACTGAGATCACAATCTGAGCAAAACCAAGAGTTAAATGCTGAACCGAATGCACCACCCAGGCTCTCCGATAGTCTCTTCTAAAAATAGGACATAAAATTATAAGAGAGTGGCACCTGAGTGACTCGGCGGTTGAGCATTTGCCTTTGGCTCAGGTCATGATTCTGGGATCCTGGGATTGAGTCCTGCATCAGGCTCCCCACGGGATGCCTGCTTCTCCCTCTGCCTATGTCTCTGCCTCTCTCTCTGTGTCTCTCATGAATAAATAAAATCTTTAAAATAAAATAAAATTATAAGAGAAAAGAAATGACAAAAATATAAATTATAAAATGTTTATTAATACCATAAACATAATAAAATTTAAAAAGTAAGTAATTATTAATATTTTGATATATCCCTATTATTTCCATATTTTGGGCTTGCATATTCATATTTCCCCTTCATATCATCATGATTTTTATAATAAAATTTTCTATAGAAAAATGAAAAGGTAATTTGGAGTTTTCTCTACTGTAGTTCTCAAAATTTGTTTTAATTACTGAGATTTGACTCTTCACATGGACTTGTTCACTCGAGTAGCACTGTAGTAACATTCAGATGTGTATTATAACAGTAAGGAATTGGAATTCTGATATTTTCTCTTTTGCATGATTCCCATGAGAAAAGGTAAAAGAAAAATATTGTGCATTCACATTATACAAATACTGCATATATCGCATTATACTACTGCATTATATATTTCTGATAGAATTTGATTAAAATTTGACTAGAATTAAATCTTCCACTTTTAATTTTTCTCATGGAATTTTTGGAAGAATTTGCATGACTACCTTCTTATTCTGTTCACTTTAAACTTTGTTACCCTTCCACTGTGTGCATACATCTCATTCAAGGCATTTTGGGCACATTGTAACATCATTAGTCCTTATCCCCAGAGCCTCTGTCCTGTGATGTTAGGTAAGTTGACATAGTGGAGCTCCTCTCTACCAGATGGGCACTAATAACCTAACTATGCATTGAATTCACTACAATTCATATAATGACGTTGGTCTATATCTTAAATGTAGCGCAAATCCAACTTCATTCCTGGATCCCCAAAGTGTTCAAAATCACTCCAGCAACATATAATTGTCTATAAAGTATATGGTTTTTACTTGATTTCAGTCAAAATATTACTCATAAATATCTTTTTTTTTTTTTAATGTAGGATCACATGAACACATTGCTGTAGTTTCTCTCAAGGTCCAGGAGGGGCCTATGAAAGTGAATAGCACTGTGTTAAGCTTCATTAGCTTCACATTAATCTACCTCTCTGCTTCCATTCTTAATCACACATTTTTATGGCTACTAAAAACAGCTTCCCAGTAATAAAAATAATACATGATATATTTCAGTGACTGGCAAGGTGATTAATTACAGGCTAAAATCTGGGTTATTCTTCATGAGAAAATAATTGCTATGATTATCTTTAGACCTGATATGCATTTAAATGAAGAATTTTAAAAGAAATGTTCTAATTGTCTTGACTTTGTAAAATTTCCAAATCTTATTCTTCTTATGGAAATCAGTTCTTGTAATTCTAAGCTCTTAAGATAAATCATTTAGTGATGACTAATTAATAGAATGTCAAAGATGATGTTTGTACTTTATATTTTCTACTTATAGTGTCATATTTTCCTAAAAATCAAAATTATTGTGAAATACTGAATCATAAAAATCTAAATAAAAATATCTATGGATTTTATAACAAAATGGAAAATATTAACTTTCATTATTATAAAGATGGCTATATTTTATGTGAATTAATGAAGCCTCAACTGATCATAACACGTATTGTTTATTTTGCTTGAAAATACAGTATCTGACAATTTCATTGCAACTAAAGCAATTTGTCTAGCACCACTTTTTATGCAGTTTCATAAATAAGTAATGGGAAATGAATCCACACACGTTACAAAAGGACTTTTGATAGTCAGCACTAATATGTAAATGGCCTTTTAGCATTGTACCTTGGGCTGTAGCAAACTGAAATAAATCCTTAGTGACTTGGCAAACATTTTCACTTCAGCATTGAATTCAGTCAAGTGTTCTGATAAGCTTTGAGTTTGAGCTTAACTGTTCATTTATTTCTATTCCATAGTGAATATTGAGAGCCATTTCAGGAATCTGATCTGCATCCTCCAAGGAGAAACTTTCTAAACAAACACAAGAAGCCTTTTAAGGGAACCCTGTGCACTCTTAATAACAAGTCATCTAAAAGTAGATACTATTAAGCCCAAACTCATTTTTATTGAATATTTTTCTTTGAACCTTTAATGACTTTCTCATTGTGATTTATAGTTTAAATATGTCTGAAAAAGCAGCAAAATATATTACACAGGATAATTCTTTTTTAAATTCAGTAATTGTCCAGACTCTCTACATAGGAAAGACTGTGGCATTTGGACATGATTTCTCTAGCATGAGGAATTCGTAATAAAATTCCAAAGATAGGCAGTTGCATCTAAGCAGCATATAGATTTAAAGTAGTGAAAAATAAAATAAAATAAATTTAAAGTAGTCTACATTCTGGAAAACACACAATAGGTATTAAAATTGATTCACATTTAGAAGTACTTAAAAGGTATAGGAAAACTATTAATAAGAAATGTAAAGCACTGGAGTTGCCTTTAATAATTTATTTATTCTTTTTAGAAGCTAAAGTAGATCTTATGTTAGAAAACTCTTCCACTAAAAGTAATTTATGCCAAAGTATTTATTTTATAAGATATTTATGTTTCCGTTAAACGAGAACGTGTTTGGCCAAAGAGCATCATACACACAATCCAAGTCAAATAGGCAAATTTTCATTATCAGAACAACTTTATAAAGTACAAAGATGTAGAATGATATATAAAAAATATTTCTTTGTGGTTATAGGACCATATAAACTCTATGTACAGAGTAATTTTAGAACACAAAAGTATGATATTGAGTAAATATACCTTACAATTTTTAACATTAAATAGTGGGATATAGGAAGCTTCCTTAAGTATATGCATGATGGTATGACTGATAAGAAATTTGGTAGCATTTCCTAGAAACTTTGATGAAGCATGTGGACCTCACGCCCAAGAATCTGCTCATATGATTATGAATGTGTAGGACAATCTAAGGTTAAGTGAAAATAGTCAGAATGAGCAGCACTACAAAAACAGATTGTTCAGGCTTTTGGAATTTGGTAGAATTTACCTTTGATTATGGTGGTGAGTATGATTTGCAAATATTTTGCAAAAATACAGAGGCAGCACATTTCAATGTCTTTAGTGAACAGGGTAGTAACATGAGTATGTGATTTATTAGTATTTCTATTTTATTAGAAAATTAGTATACTAATTTTCAGGTGTTCAGATCAGTGGGTTTGACAGATGTGCAAACACAACTAACCATCACACTAAAAAAAAGGTATGTCACATTTTCATCATCCCAAAAGGTAAATTCACCCATGCTACATTCAGTAAATCGCTACTCCCAACACCTGGCCTTGGTATCCATCACTGTAGATTAATCTTGCCTTTATATTGTTTCAGATAATGAATCATGCAGTTGGTACTCTTTGTGTTTGACTTGTTCTATTCGACATCTTATTTTTGATATATTATTGAGGTATCAGTAGTTTGTTGTATTTTATTGCTATTAATCCATTAAATAAGCATAACAGTTTTTTTCATTCCTTGTATTGACAGACCCTTAGCCTATTTCCATTTATGGCCTATTGTGAAAAGTTTTTTTGGTGGAATGCCTATGAATGTAGTTGTTTTGTCATATGTTAAATGTATGACCAACTTTATAAGAGATTGCCAAACTAATTTCCAAAGTAGTTATATTATTTAACAGAGCATTAGAGTTCTCATTACATCACATACTTGTCCATACTTGATATTTGTCTATTGTTTTCAAAATTTTTGCTATTTCACTTGGTATCTGAAAAGTTTTCATTTTGATTTTAGATCTCAATGATAAATAATGATGTTGAACATCTGATGCATTCAATAGCCTTTTCCTGTATTCCTTTTGTGAATTGTCTTTTCCAATTTGAGGCCAATTTTTATTTGGTAGTTGTATTCTTATTATTAACATCTTTCTTTATATATTTTAGACAAATATTCATGTTTTATAGTTTTTAATATACATTGCTATATTTTCTGAAGTTTACCCCTATGCATTTCATGTTTTTTAATGCTATTTTTTTTAGAATCGTAATTGTTTATTGCTATTATGTTAAAATAAGGTTTATTTTCTTATTTTACCTGGTAATCTGCACTTTCTATAAATTTATAATGTTTAGTAGTATTTTGTAGATTCCTTAGCATTTTTATTAGAATAACCTCTGTAAATAGTTTTATTTATTCCTCAACATTTATTTATTTTTTTTTTTGTGATTCTGTTTTTCTCTATTGTAATGGCTACAATGTCCAGTAAAATGTTAAGCAGAAATAGATCAGACACACTGCCTTTATCTCTGAGGGAAATGCCATTCTTTTGTCATTACACATTAGTTATATGCTTTTTTCACAATGCCTTTTAGTCTTTTTTGTATCTATTGAGACATACTATTTTTCTTTTCTTCTTATCTTAATGTTATGAGCTAATTCCATATATTCAATAACCTTATAATCCTAGGATGGTTCCATATATTCAATCAACCTTATAATCCTAGGATAAATTCCTCTTGGTCATAACATAACTTTACAAATATGTTAGATTTGACATGCTAATATTTTAAATCACTTTTTATAGTAGTATAATTTAAATACATATTTACTATTATTTGGTTAGGGGTTTGTGTTTGTGTGTCTATGGGGGATAGCAGTCTTTAGTTTTCTAGTAATGTTTTTCTCATATTTTCTTTTTTTTAAGATTTTATTTATTTATTCATGAGAGACACGGAGAGAGAAGCAGAGACATAGATTGAGAGAGAAACAGACTTCATGCAAGGAGCCGGATGCAGGACTCGATCCCAGGACTCCAGGATCATGCTCTGGGCAGAAGACAGATGCTCAACCACTGAGCCACACAGGTGTCCGTGTTTTTCTCATATTTTTGTGATAGTGGTTTCCTATATTGAGTTTGAGGGTGTCCCTGCTTCTCTCTTTTTCTGAAAGTTTGTATTAACATGACCATTATTTCTTCCTTCAAGGTGTCATGGAATTTACTTCAAAAGCCTCTTGGGGATCCCTGGGTTGGTCAGCGGTTAAGCATCTGCCTTTGGCTCAGGGTGTGATCCTGGAGTCCTGGGATTGAGTCCCACATAGGGCTCCCTGCATGGAGCCTTCTCCCTCTGCCTGTGTCTCTGCCTCTCTCTCTCCCTCTCTCTCTCTCTGTGCCTCTCATGAATAAATAAATAAAATCTTTAAAAAAAAAAAAAAAGCCTCTTGAATCTGGAATGTTCAGGTGAGAATACTTTTACTTAAAACTCAATTTATTTGACATTGCTATTTAAATAGGACTATTCATATTTTCTATTTCTTCCTAAGGATATTTTATAGTTTGATTTGAAGTAATAGGTCAGTTGTATCTATGTTATTGTCTACTTTGGCCTACAATAATTTTTTAATATAAAATCATATTTTAAAATATTTATTTAAATTCCAGTTAGTTAACATACCGTGTCATATTAGTTTCAAGTGCACAATATAGTGATTCAACATTTCCATGCAACACCCGGTGCTCATCACAAGTGTATTCCTTAATCCTGTTTGATATGACCCATCTTTAAAATCAGAAGTGATACTCCATCATTCATTCTGTTGTACCAGTGATTTTTGCTTTCTCTCCTTTTTTAATGGTAAATCTAGAGATTTATCTGTTTTATTAATTTTTAAGAATCTTTTTGTTTTTATTGGTTTTCCTCTATTACCCATTTAATATTTTGTTCACTTCTACCCTTATCTTTATTATTTTGTTTAATTTGATAATTTCCTAGCTTCACTAGATAGAAATTTAGATCATTAATTTTAAATGCACCTATTTCTTTTTCTAATGTACTCATTTAAACTTAAGCATTTCCATATATGCAGAGCTTTAAATGCTTCTCCCACATTTGACATGTTTTTATCATCAATAAGTTCAAATATTTTCCAATTTCCTTTGTCATTTCTTTTTTCATCTGTAGATAATCTAAATTTATACTATTTAATTTTAAAATGTTTGGCTATTGTCCAGATATATTTTTGTTATTTATATCTTATTTAATCTGTAAGTGCTCAGTTACAATTCTCTCTATAATTTCAAACGTTTTACATTTTGGCACTGCCTTATGTCCACTCTCCCCTATTATAGTTTGTCTTGGTGAAAGGTAGATATGTCCTTTCCACCTCCCATACACTTTATTGAGATATACAATTGCCATGCAACATTGTGCAAGTTTGAAAATGTGTTCATAAAAATAATGTATCAACTTCTAGAAACCATGCTGGAAATTTTGATAAGTACAATTGCTTATAAATTATAAATTTCTCTATGATGTCAAAGTCTAAAGAAAAGGCAATGTTCAAACTGTATGTGTCACAGATGGCAATTTCATTCCTTTTTAATGAACTCTCATAAAGTTTGTTTGTTTAGTGTGTTTGCTGAGTAGAGGAAAATCAGTTTATATTTTCATCTTTATTTTTAATTAAGATATAATTGGCATTAACATTATATTAGTTTCAGATGTAAAGTATAATGAGTATCTTTTGCTCTTGTCATTACATTCCTGAGTACAGCAGACCTGCTTAGATCTCAATTGTTATAGGTCCTTAAGACAAATGTATCCAAGTTCACTTTTCAGTAGTGATTGTAGTAGCAACCTACTTGTTGGTAACTTGAATAACTGAATTGTAGTATATGCAATGACTGTAGGTTGGCTATAATGGGAAGGGAGTGATATTGTTAATTCCTCTAGCCAAAGACTTCCAGGAACACACCTATAATTGAACAATTTAGACTTTTTGCTCTTTCCAATGAGAGACAACACACATCACAAGGAACCAAATGGTGTTGTAGTAAGAGATTGTTGAATGAACTTAGTATATAGCATTTGGGCACCTGTTAGGTGATTTTGGAGAAGGCTTTGTTCTGAGTTGGATTCTGTCTGAAAGTAAGTGAAAACTTATGATTCATTATCTTAATAAACTAGATCTATTAGACAGTAAGAATTAATGACAGCTAAATAGATACAAAGTGAAGAAGCAGCAACCACTTACTTTAATCAAAATAGGAAAACATTTCTTCATTTTTGTGGTATGGATGACATGTTTTTGTCTATGTTCAGAATGATTCCCTGGTGGTCTTGTTTTTGTGCTGATCTTTTTTTTTTTTTTTCCTTTTTCCATTTGCTTTTATTTTATTTTTTTTTTATTTTTTAAGGTTATTTATTTATTTATTTATTTATTTATTGGAGTTCAATTTGTCAACATATAGCATAACATCCAGTGCTCATCCCATCAAGTGCCCCTCTCAGTGCCCATCATAGAGTCACCCCCACCCCCCGCCCACCTCTCTTCCCACCACTCCTTGTTCGTTTCCCAGAGTTAGGGGTCTCTCATGCTCTGTCTCCCTTTCTGATATTTCCCATTCATTTTTTCTCCTTTCCCCTTTATTCCCTTTCACTATTTTTTATATTCCCTAAATGAATGAGACCATATAATGTTTGTCCTTCTCTATTGTAGTCATGAAGTGGCCTTGCCTGAACACAAAATTAAATAGATTCAACAGGAAAAGAGCAAGTCCTACATTGAAATTAGGTCATGTCCCAGAAGTTAGAGACTACTTTTATCTTCCTCAGAATGAGAGATGGAAGAAAGAGAGAAAAATAATGAACATTTAAAAACACGAAAACAAAAAGGCTCCTTGTGCCAGCTGGTGATGTTATATGCCATGAATATAGGAGTCTGATTAAAATTGTGTGTACTTCAGGGTCATCTCCCCATCCACACACATAATATATTTTTTTTAAAAAAAGAAATTGAAATTAGACTGTTCAAAACAGAAAAACCTAATAAATTGCTACATGAAATATCTAAGTTGCCCTTATACTCAAACAGAAGGGATCTCAGGAGGTAAAGAGCTTTATACAAAAATCTTACGGGATCCCTGGGTGGCGCAGCGGCTTAGCGCCTGCCTTTGGCCCAGGGCGCGATCCTGGAGACCCGGGATCGAATCCCACATCGGGCTCCCGGTGCATGGAGCCTGCTTCTCCCTCTGCCTATGTCTCTGTCTCTCTCTCTCTCTCTCTCTCTCTCTGTGTGACTATCATAAATTAAAAAAAAAAAAAAAAAATCTTACATTTTCCTTGAAGTTTGAGCAATTTCTCCATTGGTTTTAGTATTCATTATTGCTGAAGAAAGAGCTAATGCTAATCTGAATTGTGTTACTATACTACCCTGTTTTATTCTCATGCAGCTATGTTTTTAAAGATTTATTTATTTATTTATTATTTATTTGTTTATTTATTTATTTATTTATTTATTTATTTATTTATTTTAGAGAGAGATAATCCACAAGTGAGTTAAGGGAGAGGCAGAGAGAGAGGAAGAGAAGCAGACTTTTTGCAGAGGTTGGAGCCCAAAGTGGGGCTCAGCCCCACAACTCACGATATCATGACCTGAGCCAAAATCAAGAGTCAGATGTTTGACAGACTTAACCACCCAGGCACCCCTCTCATGTAGCTATCTTATAATTGTCTTGTTTCTTTTATGTATAAAGAGCCACACTGATAAATATATTAAGTGACCTCCCATTTCTCCATTAAATTGCTGGAAAGTGAGTGTGTGTGACATTCTGTTTTTCATCATTCTTATTTTGTCAAGGAGTGGACTCAGTGGGTCTATTCAATCTGGAAACACATATTCTTCATTTCTGTGAAATTTTCTCACACCATTTAAAAAACTGTTTCTCTTTTTCATAGTTTTTAATTTCCCTATCTGTAATTTCTATTAGTCCAGATGTTGAGTCCTCTAAATAGATTTAGTAGATTTTCTTAACTACTTTCCAATTTTTCTGGATGTTTTTAGATTTTAGCAAGCATTTAAATTTTATATTTTCTGGTTTTTTTATTTTTTCTTTCCACTTTATGAATGAATTGTCTTCTCTTGCCCTGAGGTACCTATGTGGAAGTAATTTTGTGAGGTGGTATGATTTGTGTAAAGATTTATTTGTGGAGGACCTGGGTTGCTGAGTGGTTAAGCATCTGCCTTTGCCTCAGGTTGTGATCCTGGGGTCCTGGGATCCAGTCCTATCTCGGGCTCCCCATAGGAAGCCTGCTTCTACTCTGCCTATGTTTCTGCCCCTCTCTCTGTGACTCTCATGAATAGGTGAATAAAATCTTTTTTAAAAAATATTTATTTAGGTTTCCTTATTTATATTTGTTTCTTTCCTATAACATGTTTTTGTTTCCTTATTTTTTTTTCTGTTCCATGTGGGTGTGTTTGTCAATTATACGATGATTCTTGATTGTCCATTTATGTTTAATAATTTAAAAAACCCAAAGCAGAAAGCACAGTTTGGGGCTCTTTGTTTATGTGTGTATTATGAACAAATTCACTGCCGATTAAAATGATTATTCTATCTTTAGCATAGAATATTCTTCTTTTTTCCCTTATTCAACTCCCCTCCCCCTATTTTTGGCTTTTTATCCTCCAGTTCTGTCCAAGAGTCTTTAGGAGGTAAAGAGTGTTGACTTTTTTGCATAAATATTTTTATATATTATGCTACTTTAAACCTTATCATTGTGGCCAACCAGTGTACAAATTGGTATTTCTAATTTATAAATTTTTCAGGGATATTTGCTGGGAGATCTTCCTTGAGTGGATATCATATTTACTTATTTCTAGTTTTGAGAATCCATGTATTTTCATTTTTAGTAAGTTGGATTTTTTTATAGCTTCCAGTTTCTCATTGCCTCTTCCTTGCTCCATGATTGATCAAAGATTCTAAACATTTATTATCTAGTTCTGTTGATATAAGTTTAAGCCCATTCAGACCAAGAGATTTTAAGTTACTTAGTTATTTTTATGATTCCTCTACTTATTATGGGTTTCTATTAGGTATTGTTGTTCTTGTTGCTATTATTAGTAATATTTAGTTTATACCTTTTACATTGAAAAGAGAAAGCAGGTCTTTGCCATCCATCAGACTTACACTGTGACCTTCTCCTTCATTTATGTTTCTTTTTCTTCTTTTATAACAGTAATATATTTGCAAGCTTTATGAATTTGAATATTGAGTCTTCTTATTTTTTAAGATTTTATTTATTTATTCATGAGATACACAGAGAGAGAGAGAGAGAGAGAGAGAGAGAGGCAGAGACACAGGCAGAGGGAGAAGCAGGCTCCATGCAGGGAACTGGACATGGGACTCCATCCCGGGTCCCCAGGATCACACCCCAGGCTGAAAGTGGCTCTAAACTGCCGAACCACCGAGGCTGCCCAGAATCGTGAGTCTTCACATCATTTCTTCAGTTCCTTGGTATCCTTTTTATCAGTCTTTTGCCATGTTTCCTTTTTGTCTATTATATAAGTTAAAAGTCTCAAACAATTGAAAAGTTCTCTATGCAAATTAATCAATTTCTCCAGGTATCTCTTCTTTTCTTCAAATACAGCCAGAACTGCTTTTTGGAAACATTTTTAGCTTTCTTGACTCATATTTTAATATTTAATCTAAGGTGTACTATAATTTTTGGATTTATCTCCATCTTGGTGAAAAAGGAATATCATAGTGTAATGAAAAGGTTATATAGGTTTGTTTGTTTCAGACAGAACTTAATAAAAATTTCAACTCTACCACTTCCTATAAGTTTACTTCTTTGAGCTTAAATTTTCTCTCCTATAAAAATAAAGATGACAACTCTAGAATTCATAGAGAAATTCCTAGAGAAAATATCTATGAATGAAAATTTCATATGCAGCTTCTGGAAAGCAACCAATAAAAGCCACTTAGCATTTCACCTCTATAAACATAAGGAGATACTTTAATCAGAGTAATGCAGATACAAAGTAAATAGGTATATTGAGAGGGACCCTTACGTGGCTTAGTCTATTGAGTATCTGAGTCTTGGTTTGGGCTCAGGTCAGATCTCAGACTCCTGAGATTCAGCCTCACATTGGGCTCCACATGGCAGCAAGTCTGCTTAAGGGGCTCTTCCTCTCCCTCTCCCTCTATCCCTCCACTGTTCTTGCACTTCCTTTTATTCAAATAAATAAAATATTTAAAAATTATGTGGATGGAGAGTTACAGTAATGACCAGGGGATGTGTGACCTATTTAGAGAGATAAAATTTAAGTGAACTATTAATGAATTACTGAGAAAGTTAACTATTTGGTCTAGATATAAATTTGTTACTTAATTGGTAAATGTTATAGTACTGTAAGTTATTCTAATGAGAAATCTCAGTGGGAAGACTTTAATGACATAATTATTCTCTCCAATAAAATAACAATTAGTTTGTCTGGTATTGTACTAATTGTTATTAACATAGGGTATTGAAAATGCTTGAAAGCTAAGTGTTGAGTCACTTCAGAAAAAAAGTCTTATAAAACTACATTACACATACAGAACTGATCTTGTTATGCTGAAAAGAACATTTACTCTAAAATTTTCTAAACTTCCTTTTTAATTAATAGCATTTATTTGTGTACATTTTTAGATTCACAGAAGAACTGAAAAAGATAATATAGAGAGCTTTCATGTGCCTTCTCCACTTGCCTACATACATATTTCCTTGTCTTTTTACATTTTGCATTAGTGTGGTACATTTGTTATAATTAATGAATCAATTTTGATATATTAAAATGGACTAAAGGCTGTAGTTTACATTGTTTCACTCTGTATTATAGTTCTATGGGTTTTGACAAATGCATGTTGAAACATTTCAGTCATTACGATATCACACAGGATAGTTTCATCACCCTAAAAATTTCCTATATTAAACATATCCCCCTTTCCCTCCCCATGAAATTTTGTCACCTATCATTCTTTTTACTATCTCTATAGTTTTCCAGAATGCCATAGAGTTATAATAATAATACTCTTCAGATTGTGTTGAAAAAACATTTAACATCATGTGTCATTATATAGGTGAAAATTAAAAAAAAAATGACAGTATCAAATGCTGATGAAGATGTTGAGCAACAAATTCATTGCTAGTGGAAAATCTAAATGGCCCAGCCACTTTGTAATATAATCTGGCAGCTTCCTATAAAGCTAAATATTTTCTTACTATATAATCCAGCTGTCTTTCTCCAATAGATCTACCCAAATGAGTTGGAAAATTATGTTAAAAAAATCCTGCACCCAAATGTTTATTGAAGTTTTATTCTTAATTTTGAAAAACCGGAAACAACTAAGATGATCTTCAAAAAGTAGATGAATAAACAAAATTGATACACCTATACACATGATGTTAAATGTCTTTTCAAATCATTGTTGGACATCTGCATATCTTCTTTGGTGAGGCATCTATTAGACTATTTTGCCCATATTTCCATTGCATTTTTTCTTTTCTTACTGTTGAGTTTTAACAGTTGGTCATTTATTTTGTCTATGTCTTCCATTAGATATATGTTTTACAACTATTTTTCCCAATTATTGGCTTTTAATTTTCTTAAAATTGTCTTTTGCAGAGCACATATCCTTAATATTTTTAGAAGATATTATTTATTTATTCATGAGAGAGAGCAAGGCAGAGACACAGGCAGAGGGAGAAGCAGGCTCCATATGCAGGGAGCCGGACATAGGACTTGATCCCGGGTCTTCAGGTTCACACCCTGGGCTGAAGGCGGCATTAAACCGAGCCACTGGGGCTGCCCCTTAATTTTAATAAAGTCTACAATAACTTTTGTTTTTATGGATTCCCCTTTAGTGTTGTATCTTAAAACTAGAGATTTCGAGGGCAGGGAGAGACGGTGGAAGAGTAGGCTCCCCAAGTCACCTGTCCCCACCAAATTACCTAGATAACTTTCAAATCATCCTGAACACCTACGAATTCGGCTTGAGATTTAAAGAGAGAACACCTGGAATGCTACAGTGAGAAGAGTTCGTGCTTCTATCAAGGTAGGAAGACGGAAAAAAATAAACAAATAAAAAAGCACCCAAGGGGGAGGGGCCCCACGAGGAGCCAGGCTAAGGCCGGGCGAGTGCCCCCAGTACAGGAAAGCCCCAGGAAAGTCCCGCCCAGGAGAAGCAGGAGCTTCACCAATCTTCCCGGGTGGAAAGGCGCTTGCAGGGAGTTGGAGCAGGATCCCAGGAAGGGCAGGAATGCCCTCAGGGTCCCTGGGACACTAACAGAGCACCTGCGACTTGGGGGAGAGGGCGCCACACCCCGCGGCCAAGAGGCCTAAAGGGCTGCAGTGCATCCCCAGCTGGACCCGGGAAAAGTTGGAGGTGGCTTGGGCAGAGGGAGCTGCGCAGAGCAGGAGCGCGATTCCAGCAGCCCAGGCCCAGAGCCCAGGGCGCCGGGGAACAGAGCCCAGGATCCTGCGCTCCCCCCGGGACAGGCAGAGGCAGGGAGGGCACAGGACAGCAAGGACACTCCTGCGGTTGGGCGACGGAGCAGTACAGATCAGTGCCCCCGCCACTGGAGCGTCCAGGCCCCTGCAGACTGGGAGCTGCGGTAGTGTGTATACACCTATACACATGATGTTAAATGTCTTTTCATTTAGGAGCTGACTCTAGGGCTGACTCTAGGGCTGCAGAGCTGGCCCCGCCACTGTTGTTGTTCCTCCTGGGGCCTCATAGGATAAACAACCCCCACTGAGCTTCACAGTGGCCTCACAGGATAAACAGGTTAAACAACTTTCACTGAGCGGTATACCAGGCAGGGGGCAGAGCCAGCTCCCCCAAGTGCTCACACCTGAGAATCAGCACAGCAGGCCCCTCCCACAGAAGACCAGCTAGAGGGACAGAGGAAAAACAAATTATTGACCAAGAAGCACTGGAAAGTTCCACATGAAGTCGAGGGATTTACAGTATACAAAATCAGAGGATACTCCCCCTTGTTTCTTGTTTTCTGTTTGCTCCCCCCTTTTTCTTCTTTTTTTTTCCTTCTTCGTTTTTTCTTTCTTTCTCTTTTTCGTTTCTTCTTTCTCTTCTCTCATTTTCTCCTTTTCCCAATACAACTTGTTTTTGGCCACTCTGCACTGCAAAATGACTAGAAGGAAAACCTCACCTCAAAAGAAAGAATCAGAAACAGTCCTCTCTCCCACAGAGTTACAAAATCTGGATTACAATTCAATGTCAGAAAGCCGATTAGAAGCACAATGATAAAGCTACTGGTGGCTCTAGAAAAAAGCATAAAGGATTCAAGAGACTTCATGACCGCAGAATTTAGATCTAATCAGGCTGAAATTAAAAATCAATTAAATGAGATGCAATCCAAACTAGAGGTCCTAACGACCAGGCTTAACGAGGTAGAAGAACGAGTGAGTGACATAAGAAGACAAGTTGATGGCAAAGAGGGAAACTGAGGAAAAAAGAAAAACAAAAGATCATGAGGATAGATTAAGGGAAATAAGTGACAGCCTAAGGAAGAAAAATCTACATTTAACTGGGTTTCCCGAGGGTGCTGAAAGGGACAGAGGTCCAGAATATGTATTTGAACAAATCCTAGCTGAAAACTTTCTTAATCTGGGAAGGGAAACAGGCATTCAGATCCAGGAAATAGAGAGATCCCCCCCTAAAATCAATAAAAACCACTCAACACCTCGACATTTAATAGTGAAGCTTGCAAATTTCAAAGATAAAGAGAAGATCCTTAAAGCAACAAGAGACAAGAAATCTCTAATTTTATGGGGAGAAATATTAGATTAACAGCAGACTTCTCCAAAGAGACCTGGCAGGCCAGAAAGGGCTGGCAGGATATATTCAGGGTCCTAAATGAGAAGAACATGCAGCTGAGAATACTTTATCCTGCAAGGCTCTCATTCAGAATAGAAGGAGAGATAAAGAGTTTCCAATAGACAGAAACTGAAAGAATATGTGATAACCAAGCCAGTTCTCCAAGAAATATTAAGGGGTACTCTGTAAAAGAAAAAGGAAGTCCAATGGAGCAATCCACAAACAGGGACTGAATAGGTATAATGACACTAAACTCAAAGGAAAGCAGGGGTAGCCATCCTTATATCAGATAAACTATAGTTTATCCCGAAGACTGTAGTGAGACAAGAAGAAGGACACTATATCATACTTAAAGGATATATCCAACAAGAGGACCTAACAATCATCAATATATATGCCCTGAATGTGGGAGCTGCCAAGTATATCAATCAATTAATAACCAAAGTTAAGACATGCTTAGATAATAATACAGTTATACTAGGTGACTTCAGTGTAGCGCTTTCTACAATCGACAGGTTTCACCTTAATTCCAAAACCAGACAAAGACCCCACCAAAAAGAATTATAGACCAATATCCCTGATGAACATGGATGCAAAAATTCTCAACAAGATACTACCCAATAGGATCCAACAATACATTAATATTCACCATGACCAAGTGGGATTTATCCCCAGAATGCAAGGCTGGTTCAATATTCATAAAACAATCAATGTGATAGACCGTATCAACAAGAGGAAAACCAAGAACCATATGATCCTCTCAATAGATGCAGAGAAAGCATTTGACAAAATACAGCATCTATTTCTGATTAAAACTCTTCAGAGTGTAGGGATAGAGGGAACATTCCTCAGCATCTTAAAAGCCATCTACAAAAAGCCCACAGCAAATATCATTCTCAATGGGGAAACACTGGGAGCCTTTCCCCTAAGATCAGGAACAAAACAGGGATGTCCACTCTCACCACTGCTATTCAACATAGTACTAGAAGTCCTAGCCTCAGCAATCAGACAACAAAAAGAAATAAAAGGCATTCAAATTGGCAAAGAAGAAGTCAAACTCTCCCTCTTCGCCGATGACATGATACTCTACATAGAAAACCCAAAAGCCTCCACCCCAAAATTGCTAGAACTCATACAGCAATTTGGCAGTGTGGCAGGATACAAAATCAATGCCCAGAAGTCAGTGGCATTTCTATACACTAACAATGAGACTGAGTAAAGAGAAATTAAGGAATCAATCCCATTTATAATTGCACCCAAAAGCATAAGATACCTAGGAATAAACCTAACCAAAAAAAAGGTAAAGGATCTATACCCTAAAAACTACAGAACACTTCTGAAAGAAATTGAGGAAGACACAAAGAGATGGAAAAACATTCCGTGCTCATGGATTGGAAGAATTAATATTGTGAAAATGTCAATGTTACCCAGGGCAATTTACACGTTTAATGCAATCCCTATCAAAATACCATGGACTTTCTTCAGAGAGTTAGAACAAATTATTTTAAGATTTGTGTGGAATCAGAAAAGACCCCGAATAGCCAGGGGAATATTAAAAAAGAAAACCAGAGCTGGGGGCATCGCAATGCCAGATTTCAGGTTGTACTACAAAGCTGTGGTCATCAAGACAGTGTGGTACTGGAACAAAAACAGACACATAGATCAATGGAACAGCATAGAGAATCCAGAAGTGGACCCTCCACTTTATGGTCAACTAATATTTGACAAAAAATATCCACTGGAAAAAGGACAGTATCTTCAATAAATGGTGCTGGGAAAATTGGACAGCCACATGCAGGAGAATGAAACTAGATGATTCTCTTACACCATACACAAAGATACACTCAAAATGGATGAAAGAACTTTTTTTAATTCATTTTTTATTTTTTTTTTAATTTTATTTATTTATTCATGATAGACAAAGAAAGAGAGAGAGGGGGGCAGAGACACAGGCAGAAGGTGAAGCAGGCTCCATGCCGGGAGCTCGACATGGGACTCGATCCTGGGGCTCCACGATAACACTCTGGGCCTAAGGCAGGCGCTAAACCGCTGAGACACCCAGGGATTCCCCTGGATGAAAGATCTTAATGTGACACAAGATTCCATCAAAATCCTAGAGGAGAACATAAGTAACATCCTTTTTGAACTTGGCCACAGTAACTTCTTGCAAGATACATCCATGAAGGCAAGGGAAACAAAAGCAAATATGAACTTTTGGGACTTCATCAAGATAAGAAGCTTTTGCACATCAAAAGAAACAGTCAACAAAACTAAAAGACAACCTACAGAATGGGAGAAGATATTTGCAAATGACCTATCAGATAAAGGGCTAGTATCCAAGATCTATAAAGAACGTATTAAACTCAACAACAAAGAAACAAACAATCCAATCATGAAATGGGCAAAAGACGTGAACAGAAATCTCACAGAGGAAGACATAGACATGGCCAACACGCACATGAGAAAATGCTCCGCATCACTGGCCATCAGGGAAATACAAATCAAAACCACAATGAGATACCGTAACCTCACAACAGTGAGAATGGGGAAAATTAACAAGGCAGGAAACAACCAATGTTGGACAGGATGTGGAGAAGGGGAACCCTCTTTCACAGTTGGTGGGAATGTGAACTGGTGAAGCCACTCTGGAAAACTGTGGAGGTTCCTCAAAGAGTTCAAAATAGATCTGCCCTATGACCCAGCAATTGCACTGTTGGGGATTTACCCCAAAGATACAGATGCAATGAAACGCCGGGACACCTGTACCCCGATGTTTCTAGCAGCAATGTCCACAATAGCCAAACTGTGGAAGGAGCCTCGGTGTCCATTGAAAGACGAATGGATAAAGAAGATGTGGTCTATGTATACAATGGAATATTACTCAGCCATTAGAAACGACAAATACCCACCATTTGCTTCAACGTGGATGGAACTGGAGGGTATTATGCTGAGTGAAGTAAGTCAATCGGAGAAGGACAAACATTATATGTTCTCATTCATTTGGGGAATATAAAAAATAGTGAAAGGGAATAAAGGGGAAAGGAGAAAAAATGAGTGGGAAATATCAGAAAGGGAGACAGAACATAAAGACTCCTAACTCTGGGAAACGAACAAGGGGTGGTAGAAAGGGAGGTGGGCTGGGGGAGGGGGTGACTGGGTGACAGGCACTTGATGGATGAGCACTGGGTGTTATTCTATATTTTGGCAAATTGAACACCAATAAAAATAAATTAAAAAAAAAAAAACTAGAGATTTCATTACTGCAGAATTGAGATCTAATCAGGCCAAAATTAAAAATAGATTAAATGAGATGCAATCCAAACTGGATGTTCTAACAGCTAGGGTTAATGAGGTGGAAGAGAGCTTGAGTGACATAGAATACAAGTTGCTGGTAAGGAAGGAAGCTGAAGAAAAAAAGAAAAACAATTAAGAGCCCATGAGGAAAGGCTTAGAAAAATAAATGATAGCTTAAGAAGGAAGAATATATGTATAACTGTGATTACAGAAGAGGCTGGGAGAGAGAGAGAGAGGACCACAAAGCATATTTTGAACAAATTATAGCTGAGAACTTCCCAAATCTGGGGAAGGAAACAAGCATTCAGATCCAAGAGATGGAGAGGATCCCCCCAAATCAATAAAAATCAACACCTCGACCTTTAATAGTGAAACTTGCAAATTTCAAAGGAAAAGAGAAAATTCTTAAAGCAGTGCAAGGCAAGAGATTCTTTGCTTATATGGGAAGAAATATCAGATTAACAGCAGACCTTTCCACAGAGACCTGGTAGACCAGAAAGTCCTGGCATGATATTTTCAGGGTAGTAAATGAGAAGAACATGCAGTCAAGAATACTTTATCCTGCAATGTTGTCATTCAGAATAGAATGAGAGATAAAGAGCTTCCAAGATAGGCAGAAACTGAAAGAATATGTGACCGCTCAACTGACTATGCAAGAAATAATAAGGAGACCCTGTAAAAGAACGAAGGAGCCCAAAGAAACAATCCAGAAAAACAGGGACTGAATAGGTATGACAGTAAATTCATGTCTTTCAATAATTACTCTGAATGTGAATGGGCTAATGGTCTAATCAAAAGACACAGGGTATCAGACTGGATAAAAAAGCAAGACCCATTTATATGCTGAAAGAGACTCATTTTAGACGTTTGGACATGTTTGCAAAATTTCTTACCAGATACTAGTCAATAGAATCCAACAGTACATTAAGAGCATTATTCACTATGACCAAGTGGAATTTTTCCCTGGGATGCAAGGGTGGTTCAACACTCATAAAACAATTAACGTGATAGATCACATCAACAAGAAAAAAAAAAAAAAAAACATATGATCCTCTTAATAGATGCAGAGAAAGCATTTGACAAAATACAGAACCTATTCCTGATCAAAACTCTTCAAAATGTAAGGACAGAGGAACATTCCTCAATATCTTAAATGCCATTTATGGAAAGCCCACAGCAAATATCATTCTCAATGGGGAAAAATTGAGAGCCTTTCTCCTAAGATCAGGAACACAACAGGGATGTCCACTCTCACCACTGCTATTCAACATAGTACTAGAAGTCCTAGCCTCAGCAATCAGACAACAAAAAGAAATAAGAGGCATTCAAATTGGCAAAGAAGAAGTCAAACTCTCCCTTTTTGCAGATGACATGATACTGTGCAGAGAAAACCCAAAAGACTCCACCCCAAGATTGCTAGAACTCATACAGCAATTTGGCAGTGTGGCAGGATACAAAATCAATGCCCAGAAATCAGTGGCATTTCTATACAGTAACAATGAAACTGAAGAAAGAGAAATTAAAGGGTCAATCCCATTTACAATTGCACCCAAAATCATAAGATACCTAAGAATAAACCTAACCAAAGAGGTGAAGGATCAATATCCTAAAAACTATAGAACATTTCTGAAAGAAATTGAGGAAGACACAAAGAGATGGAAAAACATTCCGTGCTCATGGATTGGAAGAATTAATATTGTGAAAATGTCAATGCCACCCAGGGCAATTTACATGTTCAACGCAATCCCTTTCAAAATATCATAGACTTTCTTCATAGAATTGGAACAAATAATCTTAAGATTTGTGTGGAATCAGAAAAGACCCCAAATAGCCAGAGGAATATTGAAAAAGAAAACCAATGCGGGGGCATCACAATGCCAGATCTCAAGCTGTGTTACAAAGCTTTGATCATCAAGACAGTATGGTACTGCACAAAAGCAGACACATAGATCAATGGAATAGAATTGAGAACCCAGAAATGGGCATTTAACTGTATGGTCAACTAACCTTTCACAAAGCAGGAAAGAATATCCACTGGAAAAATGACAGTCTATTCAATAAATTGTATTGGGAAAATTGGACAGAAAAATGAAACTGGACTATTCTCTTGAAGGCAAAGGAAACAAAAGCAAAAATGAACTACTGAGACGTCATCAAGATAAAAAGCTTCTGCACAGCAAAGGAAACAGTCAACAAAACAAAAAGACAACCTACAGAATCTTTGCAAGTGACATATCAGATAAAGGGCTAGTATCCAAGATCTATAAAGAACTTATTAAACTCAACACCCAAGAAACAAAAAATCCAATCATGAAATGGGCAGAAGTCATGAACATAAATGTCACCAAAGAAGAGATACATATGGCCAACAAACACATGAGAACATGCCCTGCATCACTTTCCATCAGGAAAAGACAAATCAAAACCACAATGAGATACCACCTCACACCATTCAGAATGGCGAAAATGAACAAGACAGGAAACAACTGTTGGAGATGATGTGGAGAAGGGGGAACCTTCTTACACTGTTGGTGGGAATGTGAACTGGTACAGCAACTCTGGAAAACTGTGTGGAGGTTCCTCAAAAAGTTAAAAATAGAGTCACCCTATGAACAGCAATTGCACTACTAGGTATGTACCACAAAGATACAGATATAATGAAATGATGGGACACTTCCAGCCCAATGTTCATAGCAGCAATGTCCACAATAGCCAAACTGTGGAAGGAACCATGATGTCCCTTAACAGATGAGTGAATAAAGGAAATGTGATATGTGATGATAGATAGATAGAGAGATAGATAGATAGATGATATAGATATAGATATGTGATAAACACACACAATGGAATATTACTCAGCCATCAGAAAGGTTGAATACCCACCATTTGCTTCAAGGTGAATGGAACTGGAGGGTATTATGCTGAGTGAAGTAAGTCAATCAGAGAAGGACAATCATCATATAGTTTTACTCATAGGGGGAATATAAGAAATAGTGAAAGGGCTTATAAGGGAAAGGAGGGGAACTGAGTGGACAAAATCAGAGAAGGAGACAAACCATGAGAGACTCCTAACTCTGGGAAACAAAGGGTTGTGGAAGGGGAAGTGGGCAGAGGTTTGGGGTAACTGGGTGACAGGCACTAGGAGGATACTTGATGGGATGAGCACTGGGTGTTATACTATATGTTGGCAAATTGAACTTAAATAAAAACATTTAAAAGTTTGAAATTTAGACAAAAGTGTAAAATTGCTAGAAAAAATAAAATTTGACAATTACCTCAAGGAAAAATATAAATATCACCAGATAGAAATATTTTTAAATGCATTTTCAAGGAATTCATGTCCTCAGTCCCCTCTTTTTTTCTAGAGGATAGAAAAAGTATAGTTTTCCTAAAATAATTGCGTGAAGCTATTCAAACTTTAAATTCAAAATATTAAGGAAATTAATAATAGGGCAACTTTTAAATTATAGGCCATAATCCAGTATCATATAAAGAAGATATATCCAAATTAGATTTACCTTTTTGATGCAGGGATAGTACCCTTAAGACAATAAATTTAATATATTACCAGATTAAAAGGGAAAATCCATGGTGTCTCAATAGATGCAGGAAAAAGAAGAATAGAAAAATATCATTACCCATTTATTTATTTTTTTAAATTAGGAAACATAAAAATGAATACCCTTAATTAAAAAGACTAAAAATGGGGCTCAGTCAGTTAACCATCTGCCTTTGGCTCAGGTCGTGATCCCAGAGTCCTGGGATGGAGCCCCACATCAGACTCCGTGCTCAAACAGGAAGTCTGCTTCTACCTCTCTCTCTGCCGCTCCTCCCCACTCATATGCTTTCTCTCACTCTGGTTTCTCTCTCAAATAAATAAATAAAATCTTTTTTTTTTTTAAAGAAAGGCTAAAAATGAAATCTTTCAGCATTCTATATTTTGAACCGTTTAACTCTTAAAATCAGTAACTATATACAAACATGCCAACTATAATACCTTTTAATCAACTTCATTCCATGGATCCTAATCAGTTCAGTAAGGTAAGCTAAAAACATACACAATATAAAGATTAAAAAGAAAGAAACAAAATCTGCATTAATTACAAATATTATATTTATACTGAAATAATATTCAGGAAAACAAAATTTTTTTAAAGAGTAGCAAACTGGATGTATGAAATAAATAGCATTTATTTATTTAAGCACAAACAGTAAGAATTCTATTTATACTTCAGTGCCTTACATCTTTATGCTAGTGTTGTATTTTTCAAGTTAATATTTTAAGAAAAAATATGTAAAACCTCTACAGAGAAAATTTTAAAACCTCATGAAAAACACTGAAGGTAATATATATTTGGATAGGAGGGATCAATATTTTAATAATCTCAATTCTCCTCAAATAGATCTTTATATATAATTATTTGAAATAAAATTACCAACAGGGTATTTTCATGAAATATTGGTAAAATATATGTGGATGTGGAACCAAAACCCTGCTTGAAAATTAACAGTGAAAGTGAATCTTCCTACAGATACCTAAACTCATTATCAAGACAGAATGATTCACATAGTGAGCTATTTGTGCTATAAATATGTAGATTTATTTATTTTTATATAAATAAAGATACATATGGATTTAAAAGTCAGGATATATATATGTTTATATAAATCATTTATTATATAAATCAGGATGAAAATATATACACATTTATGTAAGAATATATAAATTGACAAATGGGTTGGAGGGGCAAGTCCATACCATTTATGTGTATATGTGCAATAACGTTCTTTTGTTTACAAACTACTCAATTTATATCAATTTGTTTTAGCAGCCCAAAGTAAGATACTGGGTAACATGAATCATCTCCGCACCTTTGTGACTATATCAATGTATAATTGTGTAACATGGATGATAGTGCTGCTGCACCCTTAAAGCTGCAGTCAAAATTTCTGTTTCTGTTGTGTTCATGGTAAAAATACAATTGCATTGCCAAGCACATGGTACAGAAAGATAGATGATGCAGGAAGGGCAAAAGCCGCTCAATTTCTGCTATTCATTGACTTCCAGACATTTATGTTTACTTGGTACTGAGGCTATTAAGAAATAAACTTCTGATCCAATGTCCTGCATCCAATCTTTATTCAGATATATGGACAGTTAGGATTAAGGTCAGATTGGCAAGTATTCTACACATTATAAATAGTGTCTTCCCTATAAAAAAAGCATGAAAAGTTTCTTAGTATATGTCTTATTTTCAGAAAATTCTGTTTCTTTGGTATCCATAACTATGGTACCATTAATTACACTTCCTTGCAGTATTATTTGTATGAAGAAACAGTTAATTACTTTGCTAATGGACTGGTTTCTTTCTCAGGGTTTCTAATTTCTATTTGCCAATCTACTATCTTATTCATGCTCATTGTTTAAAGAATGGTAACAGGGGAAAAACTAAAAACATGAACTTTGTAGGTGATTTGATATAGTGTAATTATCCACACCATGGCCTATAAAATTGTGTGTGTGTGTGTGTGTGTGTAAGTGTTTTTTCAATCAATCAAGAGTCACCATTAGAGTGGTTAATTCTCAAGGTACTCACAGTAAATTCTCATCCAGAGAGCTCTCCTTGTTAATTTTCTAAAGAAACTAAGATGTCTGTGTTGATCACTACTTTACCTTGCCTAGGCTGTTCATTAATGTCAATACAAAAGTTCATGAGCTGTAAAATCCTGAGGTTACAATTAAGCAGCTATTACAAGTGTACCTTCTGGCCTAAAGTAAAAGGCTCATAGAATAAATTACACTCCTGCATATCATTGCTTAGTGGTTCGAGAGTGATTATTTTTTGCTATTTTTACTATTTTATAAGATCACGTGAAAACCTCACCACATTTTTTTTATTACCTTCCTTGCAGTAATCTCCAGGGGGGAAAAAAAACACCTTCAGTCTGAATGGAATTTGTTATTTTTCATCCTCTGAAGATTTATACTTCAATTGAATTTTTTCTTTCAGTACAGGGGAAAAGTGCACTTTCCATCTCACAGCATTCTCTTTACTGTTTTTCTAGGCACCATTTTTTCTTGTAGAAATAAAAATAAGATGAGGAATACTTTGTCCTTTTGTTTTTGACTTAATATATTCAGTTGCTTTTTTCTCCTCCTCCTCCTCTTGCTCCTCCTCCTCCTCCTTCTATGTTGTTGGCCAAAGACCAAGATATCACTTCAATATGCAACACAAAGAATGTCAACATAAAACTCACTAAATGTAAAAATGTTTTGAAGATTTCCTCCTAAAAGGATTTCTAAGTCCTTTTATCAATTTAATGTTGTTGTTATTCTCAGTGAACATTTAAATATTTATTTCTTTAAACTTTCCTAGATTTGTGAGTGTAAATCTTCTATTGCTTGATTTGTTGTCTTAAAGAAATGACATAGTCTCAGTTTCTGTCTGTCCTTGAATAATTAATTGCAGCCAGTATCTTCCCACATTTTGTCATCAGAACTTATTGTCCTGTGTAATAGAAATGGGGTTAGTTATACAATAGACCCATTTCCACATATCCTCAAACCCTAAACTGCTTTGGCTTACTTGTTATAAGTCTCACATGGATGCTGAATTTATTCTAGGTTACAAAGAATAAATTGTAATACTCTACCTGAATATCATGTTATCTGCCATGTAAATGGAATGCTGTTCATCTTACCTGATGCTAACCTAGGCTTATGTTTGGTATGTGCTGCTATTTTTTGGGTTAATTGGAACTCCATTTTTGGTAAATATATCAACTAATTGTAGTAGTTAGGGTAACTGGCAGCTAGAACAATATAGGCCCATACTGCAGAATGCCTCAAACACACTGTATGTTTATTTTTCATTCATATAATAGTTGCAAATAGATGGTACTGATTTCTGTGTGGATTTTATTGTGATGATTCAAGAACTCAGTCTATTTCTGTAATTTTATCTCACCATGGTTTAGGGCCACACAGTCCTATAGAACTTTCTGCAATGATAGATATATTTTATAATGGACACCATTTTTGTTGCTTTTAAGCCCCTGGAATGTGACTGACATGACTGAGGAGCTGACTTATAATTGCATTTCATTTTCATTAATTCATATATAAATAGCTATATGTAGCCAGTGGCTATCTTAATCTAGGGTTTTATTGGTGCTATCTCTATCTAGCTGGAAAAAGGAGTCAGAGGCTATGGAAGAGACATAGCTACTTTATTAAAGCCTTGATCTGAAAAAGCCACACATAAGTTCTACTCAAAATTCATTGTCTAGGGCTCAGTAACCTGGACATATATAATTAAAAGAAAGTTAAGAAAAAAAGAAAGCTGAGAAATGCTATCTTGCTATGTACTTAGGAGGAAGGTGAGGAAGGTCACATACACTTAAATGAGCAATTAGCATCTCCTTCACTGAACTGAGCAAATAAATTTATTAAGCATCCTAATATAACAATGTAATTTATTTTTTAACTTAGTTAATATTATTATAGAGGAACTAAAATTCCTTTTTGGTTATATCGACCACCTCAGTGTCAAAGAGAGGAGATGTTAACCTTGTTTAATAAAAACATATTTAATGGATAAATCAATAAATGATTCATCTGGATACATATTGCTATTGGTTATACACTAACAGTCCTTATGACCACAGAGAGCAGAAAACAAACTCATTGAATCACGCTTCCTTATTACTAACATGCTTACATGTCTTTTACTATGTTTCTTCTGCTTCCTCTGATTCTCTGGCCCCATTTTCCATGGCATGTATGGCCCAGGTGCCTAATTCTCTCATGCTGCAATATTTTCCCATTTTTATGTTCTTAATTACAAGTGTGGTTGCTCTACCTTTTCCTGGACAGTTTCACAGCTGACTCTTGTCTTTCATGAATGCTGACAGTCATGCTTACCCAGATATTTGCTTTTCTGTCAAGTTACTATTTAATGGCCTAAACTGATCTGAATTGATCTTACTAACTTCATGTATTACTGACTTCCAAACACCCATACAGGAGCTGAGGAGCCTTTTGGGGAATTTCATCTTTTAATCTGACATGACTTAGACTCTTTTTCCTTATTCCTTTTTTTTATAAGCTTTCCAAATACTGCCAGTAAGCACCTGCCAGCACTGATAATAACTAGCAAACTGTATTCTAAAAATACATGACAGGACTAGTGTGTATGTAGATGGGTGTATTTTTCCTAAATTTTCATTTTAATACATTTCTATATATCTTGCATTTTTCCTGGCCTAGCTTCATCTGAATTTCATTAGGGACCTGAGTAGAAGAACTTAAAGATAATAGATCTGTTTTTTTTAAAAAAAAGTAGTCACAGGAAATGATCAAAGGCAATTTTAAACTTTTCCTTTTGAGATACTTTTCAATTGCCAGTTTTTTTCTTCAGGAGTTTTTGAATTGTCTTTCTTAAATGTACCAATATTATTCATGTATAGAATGAGAGAAAGCTAAATGGCCAAAACAGAACAAGGAGATCCTTGACAGACTCATATACAAAGACCTGTCACTTTCTAACTTTTTACTTTTTAAAATTTTGTATCTACTCATTTAATTTTTTAAAAGGATCTTTGTTTCTTTTAAAACGTTACCAAGGAATTTTTGTTCAGAAGTACCATCTAGATGACAGAAATTTTAAGATGCCTATGTTATAGTTACTATGTATATTGGCATCTCAGAGAAAGCAGACTGTTACATAAGTCTTCTGGTGAGCAAGGAAGAGATAATGAAATTGGCTTATTATGTAAAGTTACATATACACAGTATAGTAGTTTTGAATAATTCACTCACCACTTTTGATATTTATTTTTAGCTTTTATTATAAAAAAGTTATCATCTGTATGACATTAGTTTGGTATTGTATAGACTGTTCATTAGCTTACCCAGGCTTGTAAAAAATTTAAAGCATTACAATGAATCTGATAATGACTTGAAAGATAATAATCTTGCCTCACAAGTTGTAGAGTCCTCTCATAACCCCACACTTCAGCACTATTAAAAATGGTTGAAATACCATAGCAGAAAGAACTATAAAATAAGAAAATGAAGGCGGCCCAGGTGGCTCAGCAGTTTAGTGCTGCCTTCAGTCCAGGGCCTGATCCTGGAGAACCGGGATCGAGTCCCATGTCAGGCTCCCTGCATGGAGCCTGCTTCTCCCTCTGCCTGTGTCTCTGTCTCTGCCTCTCTCTCTCTCTCTCTCTCTCTGTCTCTGTCTCTCATGAATAAACAAATAAAATATTTTAAAAAATAAGAAAATGATTATTGAGATTAATTATCCATAAAATGATTATTTCAGTGAATTGATTTGTCCATTAAATAGTTATGGATAGTATTTTCCAGCTTACTCTAGATTTGAGAAATAGATATCCAAGTTCCAACACTTATTCTCCATTTCACCTGTGCATGCTTTATCATAGTACTTATCACACTGAGTTTGATTTATTTATGGGTATTTTCTTATACACTAGATGACAAGTTGCCTCAAGTAAGGACAAGACAGGGAAACTGTTGGGCCTGGATTCAAAGGAGTCCAATTCAGAGAATGTGAAAAATTTAGGTTACAACTTTTGTGGAGGAGAGAACCAGTGCTGGAATGATGAGCCTTCTGGGATAAATGAGTAGTTGCTCTCAAGTGAGATAAGAAATTTCCCAAGACCAAGCCAAACGAGTGAACAATAGACCTGAGGAAAATACTGCAACACCCCCATCACACCCATATATTCCTTAAATGTGGTGTATTCAATCATGTAATACCCAGTCTATAATATATATCTGGCTCCCATCTTTTTATGGAAGTAATATTTGTCTTCAAGTTTGCAAAAAAATCTATTAATGGGAGAAAAGTGGTGATGGCATAGGTAATATTTTTGAAGTATTGTCCAATGTTGCTTCCTAGTATTTCCATTTTCTAACACTTTCCCTATTTAATGAGCTACCTTGTTGCCTTGGAAATCGTGTAATAAAATGAAAAAGAGCTTAAGTGGTAGAACATGTCAGAAGACCTAGAATTGAAGCCCTAAGCATTATGATACCAGAGACCACACTATTAATCACTATTCAATACAGTCTCTTATCAGAACATGTCAGGCAACCAGATACTGCATATTAGAGCTAACTTTACTAGAAAATAATTTTATATAAGAATATATATATGAGCCATTTCAATATATATTGGTATTTTACTGACAAAGGAGTATTCACCATGGTTCAAAGAAAATATGTAAGTGATCAGGAAAGACAGCATAAAATCAAGAATTTGAGTTGGTCATCAAAATCATTAGAGAAGGAAAATAATTTAGGTGGGTTGAAATATAAGATATACTAAATAAAACTTAAATAGTGGATTGTGGTGGTGCCTAGGTGGCTCAGTCGGTTGAGCTTCTGACTCTTGGTTTCAGACTGGGTCATGATCTCAGGGTTGTGGGATCTAGCCCAACATTCAACTCCACACTCCATGGGGAGTCTGCCTAAGATTCTTTTCTCTCTCTTTCTCTCTCTTCTCTCTCCCCCACTCAAATAAATAAGTAAATATTTTTAAAAGTAGTATACTGTGGTCAAATTACAGAGGCTTTTGCGCTGGTCATTGAAAGACTTAGAAAAGTATAAGATGGCAGATTGAATATAATTTCATTGGAAGTATGATAGGCATGCAATTTATCTCCCAACTGGATCATTTTGTTTCTTTTCCAAGTTTTAATTAAAATCTAGTTAGTTAACCTACAGTGTAATATTATTTTCAGGTGTAGAATTTAGTAATTCACCACTTCTATACAAGACCCAGAACTCAACATGTGCCCTTCATAACTCATCACCCATTTAGCCCATCCTCCACCCACCTCGCCTCCAGCAACCCTCAGTTTGTTCTCTATAGTTAAATGTCCATTTCCTAGTTTGTCTCATATTTCCCCCCATGTTCATCTGTTTTGATTCTTAAATTCCACATATGAGTGAAATCCTATGGTATTTGCCTTTCTCTGTCTGACTTATCTCTCTTAGCATAATACTTTCTAGCTTCATTCATGTTGTTTCAAATGGCAAGATTTCATTCTACTTGATGGCTGAGTAATATATATCCATTCATCACTCAATGAGCATTTGTGTTCTTTCCATAATTTGACACTTGTGGATAATGCTGCTATAAACATTGGAGTACATGTATCTCTTTAAATAAGTATTTTTGTATCCTTTGGGTAAATACCTAGTAGTGTAATTGCTGGCTTATAGAGTAGTTCTATTTTTAACTTATTGTGGAGCCTCCATACTGTTTTCCAAAGTGGCTGCCCCAGTTTACATTCCGACCAACAGTGCAAGAAGGTTTCCCTTTCTCATCCTTGCCAACACCTGTTGTTCCTTGTGTTGTTAATTTTAGCCATTCTGACAGGTGTGAGTAGATATCTCATAGTTTGGATTTGTATTTTCCTGATGATGGGTGATGTTGAGCATCTTTTCATGTGTCTCCAGTTGGTCATTTTTTTAGACTGAATGGTTCTGCTTTCAATAATTATAGTAGGCAAAACTGAGAATTTCTCAGGCAAATTAGAATGTATCGTTGCCCAAATTATAGACCATGGTGTGCTTTAGGGATGTATATAAGAGGATGGAAGAAAAGAAAGAGAACACAGTTATAATCTAGATATGAAATAGACTACAGTGATATTGGGATAAAATCAAAGAAAACTTTTCAAAGGCACAAATACAGACAAATGGGCAGGATTTGGCATTTGTTTAGGTATGCTTATGGGTAAAAATAGTGCCTATTTTTAGCTGTATGTTTAAGAGAATATATGACCATTAAATATTAGTAAATCCATTCTACTGATTTCAAATTCAACATGTATCAGAGAAAATAAAATCGTATGTATATGATGTCATGAAATTCTAAAGCAAAATACTCTTGAGTTTTACAAAGTAAACTAAAATTCTTCAGTAATCAGTGAAGGTATAGGATTAAGTCATTCCTTTTTTAACCCTCAGAATCTAGTTCATTCTATGGCACATTGTAGGTACTTTATTGATACTACTTTGGTTATCCTTAAAGGCAAATTTCTATTTAAAACTCTTTATATATATATATATCCCAAAGCTCAATGCCCCTGGTACATCATGGAAGAGCAAATAATGTCAATTTCTAATATATTAAATAAAGACACCTAGTGTCTTTTACTGAATCAGGATAAATGAGAAGCCAATGGGATAGCAGAAATCAGTTAACTAGTTTGATAGTTTGATACTATTTTAGCCCACCCAATAATTATAACAAAAATACCATAAAATTAAGAGTATAATTATTGACTTTAACTCATCTAACTTTATTTTGAATGAGAACTCAACAAGAAAAACAATTGGTATATCAAAAAATTGATGCAAAAACATCATGAATTTCCCTTAGATTAATTGGAAAATCTTGATTCTTTGCTTTGAGATTCTTTGATTTGAGATAAAGGATTTATGTGGGAGAATAAATCTGATTTTCATGGCTTAGGTTTATATTATTTTTAGAAGAAGGAAGATCATCTACTAACATAATAAAACAAAGCCTCTCACTGGCTGAGAAAAATAATTCAAAATTACTGTATATTATAGACATCTCTTGTAATAGCCAGTTATTTTCTTTAAGTAGTATGTTAGCTAATGGCTTATTATAGTTATACAATTTTATTGATATAGGACATATTGAAGGATCAACTTGATTCTTCTTGGAGGAAGAAAAATAAATATTGATATTTATTTATAAATTTATATATATATTGATAAAGTAACCACAGAATGAGAATTCACTTTCACTATGACCATCTTAACCATCGGAATGTACTGAGCCTCTGCCAAGCTTTTCTGCCAACTTCATAACCTCTTACCTTCACCACCTATTTCAGTCATGTTGTAATGGGTTTGTGCAGTCTTTCACAAACTTTACAGAGCTTACCCTGATTACACTTTGCTTTGGCATCCCCTGCACCTTGCACTTCCTGCCCCAGGGCTTCTCTGAAGACAAGATATAGAAAGCCAGCTGAGAAAGCCTGAAGGAACCTCTTGATCCTAATGAACGAGTTACTTGGAAGAGTGGAAGAGTTAATACTCCATAGGCTACATTTTATCCGAGGAGGATAAGAGCCAACAGATATGTTTCCTTGTCCTGAGTGGATACTTCACTCCTTTTCACCAATTCCCTAGCACTACAAAAATAAACAAACAAAAACCTATCAAAAACCTACCTGACTATAGGTCTTGGTCTCAGACTCTGCTTTTGATGAGAGAGTTAATACAGGAAGTAGCTATAGAAAGCATATTCACAGGTTAGTAGTTGAGGACTGTGTTACTAGTCATCTGACAATAGGAGCCCATTATAAGTGCTACCGGATGTCATCATCATGGGAGAATTTACAGAATCCTGATTTATTACCATGGCACCTGCACAATGTAACATTGGAAAAGGGGTCTTAATTTTTAATAAATGAGATTCTATAATATGCATATGACTATGGGATCCACTAGTCCTCCTATATGTCTCATTACTCAGAAACATCTAGACTGATAGAAACATAGATTGAACTCATAAAGTTTCAGATAAAATATCAGCTCAGTGAGTACCACTGAGAGTTGGAATTCTGTCTCCTAGGATGTGGTCTCAATGTTCAACCAATGAATGATATGGTGTGCTGCATCCTAAAAACAAAACAAAACAAACAAAACAAAACAAAACAAAACAAAACAAAAATACACACTCATCTGGGAACAAGAAGAATGCAAGGTGGGCCCCATTCATCCTAACTTCTCTTGGCCTGCACTTGCAGCAGCCAGAGCCTCAAAAAGGCAAGGCAATTGAGGGATTCCTTGAGGGATGATGTTCTGAGCTGTATCAACAGACAAAAACACACTGGACCAGTTGATATGAGAAATGAAAGCTCAGGAAATCTAGAATGCATGGTAGAGGAGGATGAGAGGAATATGGTTAATATCAGTTAAGGCCTCAAGGTAACTTGCAGAATCAGGGACTATAATTAGTTACAATAATCATCTTTCATGAAATCTCACAATATTTGAATCCAGCTGAAAGGGATTATAGGATGGATTGGGGTTAATGGAGAACACACACACATCTGAGTGGCACATGGAGTGGATTGTATAAAATGCCTCTTTAAAACACTTAAAATCATCTTGGCTTCATCTCATATATAGCATAATTGTCACAACTAATTTGGAGTGGGTAAAACCTGACAGTTTCTCATGTCAAGCACATACTCTGCACCTCTTGCTTCTTGCCCTAGTTCTCTGATGCCTTAACATGAGAATTTGTAGGAACCTCCTGTCTCTCATGCATATACAACTTAGAAGTACTAATGTTCCATGAGCAGTGTTTTATTCTATAAGGGGAGAGTGACAAGTAAATGTTTCTTTTTATCATCCTTGGAAGGCTTGGTTCTAAGATACTTTTCATGAGGCTCCTCAACAGGTCCTAGCAGTATTGAGAATGGATCCATACACACAATAGTGCCTAAGTCAGTAATGTAACCATGGGTAAGTATCCCTTCCTTCCCTGTGTCACTCCCTCAGTTCCTCATTTCTGTTCCTACAAGCTTGCTTTGGTCTCAGACATTACTAAGTGGGGACCTTACCTAAGGAAAAAAAGCATTAGTAAAGGAATTATGTGATTGCAATTCCTTTAAGTGCTGAGTGCAGGAGGAGGCACAACTACATCTAGGTGAGATTATAAAGTAGAAAAAAACGCCTTTCATGCTTGTGTGTTTTCCTCTTAAGCATCTTTCTGTATTTATTCTTATTACTGTGCACAGTTTTCATGTTCTGTACATCTCACTTTCTATTCAAAGTAATTTAGTTATAATGAGATGCTGAGTTAAAGGTGAAAAAAATCAGTTAAGTTGTTTAAATATGTAAATTGATAATAATAAAAATATATTAGTTCACCAAGATATATTTTCCCTTTAGTAATGAATAGTTGCTCAATCTAAAATATAAATTTAGTGCTAGATTGTGAAGGGACTCTGACTGGTTGTGAGAAACATAGTTTTGAAGAAAGGATGTCTGGGTGTCTTTTAAATACCTTTGCTATGAAAAAAGTGAGAACAAACCTAGGATGAAATGACAGTAATTGCTCTTTCTTACATACTTGTATTCATATCTATTGTTAACAAATTTCAGGAAAATGACTATGTAGATTCCAACAATAGGGTAAATTTTGGTCAAATTTTCCAACCTGACATAAGGATAGAATTTGAATTATATATTTGTAAATTATCAATATGATATTCTTGACTTAAATTTAATGCAAGGAATGTACATTTTGGAGTGGAACTTTTGGGAGCACTTGAAAATTAATATCTTTATTAAAAATTCTTGTGGACAAAAAAAAAAAACCAAATAGGAAATATTGCACTGATCTTAAATGGTTTTTTTGGCCTGATTTGGTCAAAGCTACTTTATCAAATATTTTAGCAGTATTATTATTAAGAAATATATACTTTAGCTGTTAATATTTTGTAGAAAATAATGGTATAAATTAATCTGAAAGTGACAAAATTTTCATATTTCTTAATCATCCTCTAATACCTACCTAATAACTTAACATTACATAGATTTACAAAATGCATTCATGTGTTTGCCTGAATCCTACAATATAAAGTTTGTCATTGAAATAGAAAATCACATTTGTTTTCTGATTTCTGTATTACTAATTTTTGTTCTTATTTAGTAAAATTGTAAAAGAACATTTCCTTATTATATCTGAGTGATTTATGTTTACTGTACCTACTACATTACTATTTAGTTCCTCAATCATTAAAAGTACAAGTACAGTGCTGCATAAATACATATGTACAAACATTTTAGTTTTTTCAGTTTGCTGGCACTCTTTACATAGTTAATTTTTTAATAACATGGGATAATTTTCAGGTTAAAAAATAGAAAAAGACTATCCAGGGGCTCCTGAGCGTCTCAGTTGGTTGAGTGTCAGACTGGATTTCAGCTGAAGTCAAGATCTCAGGGTCATGAAATCGAGCCTCTGCATGGAGCTCCATGCTCAGTGGTGAGTCCGCTTGAAGATTATCCCCCTCTACCCCTAATCCCCCATCCCTGCTTGCACATGCACTCACTTTCTCTCTAAATAAATAAATAGGGGCACCTGGGTGGCTCAGTAGGTTAAGCATCTGCCTTCTGTTCAGGTCATGATCTCAGGGTCTGGGGATCAAGCCCCAGGTCAGGCTCTCTGTTCAGCAGGGAGTCTGCTTCTTCTTCTCTCTTTTCCTCTTCACTCTTGTACTCTCTCTCTCTCTCTCAAATAAATAAAAATAAACTCTTAAAATAAATAAAGCTAAAAAAAGATAGACTATGAAAATAAATAAAGTGCCCTATGGTTGTTCTGCATAAGGGTAACTGGTAATGAACATTCTTTGCCATTTGCCTCATTTTTATGATTGCTCATGGCCAAACAGTTATGCTAAAAGTTGTAGATGTAAGTGTCCAAAATATGTAGAAATGGTATTAGTGAAATGATTTGTAATAAAGGACTGAATAGCTCTCACAAAACATAAAAAAGTATAAAGAAGAGGAATGGAGTATAAGTGGTTCATACCTGAGCTTATGTACCACCTATCTTTTTTTTCTCAGTGATCTAAATTGTTTTACATTTTTTGGATCTGTGTTTTTCGAAGCTGTGGGAATTATAAACTAACATTAGTTTAGCTCTTTATATTTTTCAGGTGTCATGAGATATTTTGCATATATTATCTTAGTAATTAAAAATGCACAACAAATGCATGGTAATAATAATGAATGAGGAACAGCTTGGTTATGTGACTCTATCTAAGGACTCAGCTCTTCAATAATTGGATGGAAGGGTCTAACTTAACTTCAGTGTCTTCAGTCCTTTATCTATGTCATTTGCCTCCTTCTTGTTCATGACTAGTGTCATTTAAAATATTATTTCCAAAGCTCATAATTGTTCTTTAATGAAGACAAAAAAAAAAGGAAGAAGAAAGGTGAGTACATTGTAAAATATCACAGATCTATCTGTATCCTTCTATGCATTTTCTTACTTGGGAAATTCAGGAAACTTAAAATTAGCAAGTTAACATTTCACTAGTCTATAAATTGCTAAATTGATGGGTAAAATAAAGAGAATGACAATTATGATTGAGAGAGGTTGATTCGCTGGTGAGACTAAAATTATCATAGCCTTTTCAAACTACAAAAGCAAACATGAGTTAAAATATCATTATTCATTTATTATATGATCATACTGAAGAAATGTGAAAAGAAAGAAGATATTCATTATTAATGGACATAATGCATGAGATGATTTGATATAACTTGGCACCAAACCAACAATAAGAAGATCAAAAATCAAGACACAAAAAGGCAGGTGATTCTAAAATATTACTACTGGCAAGATGCACTCAGAGACTAAATAATAGCCCTTTATCTTTAACCACTTTATCTTTAACCATGAACCACATTAGCTTCATTCTAATTCTTGGCCAAAATATGTCATCAGTTTTTATTCCTTTCTCTCAGAACCTACATGAAATCCCTTATCTATCCCTGACAGCTCCTACCTTCACAATTTAAGCAGAGTCTCACTATTCTTGGTCTCCACCGTAACTACTCTCATCCGAAACTTCAGCATGACTTGCTTGAATTCTTGCTGCAAGTCTTTAGTTCTTTCCTTCTGCCCTTGCTCCCTATAGTCTATTCTAAATGAAAAAAAGCCTGCTAAAATATGTCAGATTGTGTCACTCCAGCTCAAAACCTTCAGATGACTTCATATCTCTGAATAAAAGAAATTCATGAAAATGGGTTGTGAGAGGTCCTGGGAGATGTGACCTGTTGCCTCTCACACATAGGACTATGTTTGTCTCCTATTTCTCTTCCTTTTTCTCTGCATGCCACCATCCTGTCTTCCTCTCTTTGGGACATAAGAGGTATTCTCTGGCCTCAGGACCTCAGTGTTTGCTGTTCGCCTGTAATCTTTTCTACTCATCTGTGGTATGACTCATTACCCCAACGCCTTTAGGTCTTCATGTAAGAGTCACATTCTCACTAAGATTTTTCCTTTTTAAAAATTGCAAACTCCCTTGGGCAGCCCCGGTGGCGCAGTGGTTTGGCGCCGCCTGAAGCCCGGGGTGTGATCCTGGAGACCCGGGATCGAGTCCCACCTCAGGCTCCCTGCATGGAGCCTGCTTCTCCCTCTGCCTGTGTCTCTGCCTCTCTCTTTCTCTCTAGGTCTCTATGAATAAATAAATAAAATCTTAAAAAAAAAAAAAATTGCAAACTCTCTTTCAACCCTGCTTATTCTCCTTCCTGTTTTCTACACTATCACCAGTTTACATATATGTATTAGTTATCCATCTTCTTTATTCTTCCCTCATTAAAATGAATATAAGAGACATTTGTTTACTATCTGACACACAGGTGCTCAATATATGTATGTCGAATAAAAGAATGAATAACATAAGAAAAAGGGCTTCTGGGTATTCTGAGTGTAGAATCTTTTCCTCATGACTGAGCAATTGGATATTGTGAAGGCCTGATTTGAATTCTCTAATAAAATTATATTCCCCCTTTTGGTGGATGAAGCATCTAAAAAGGAGTCTGTGATGAGATGTTTTATAGGTAAAGCTATTTCATTTTCTTACTCTCTACCATCTTCTTTCTCTTGTTAGTGTAGTGGTGAGCCTTCCTAGTGTCAATGTAAATGCTAAAAAAAGCAAAAAAATGTGAGTTAGCAAAATGATAACGGCAAAGGACTGTTCATGTTTAAGCATAAGTAAAGTGTTCATTAGTTTGGGCTATAATTGAAATAATGAAACCTGCATTTAATCTTGGAACTTCTAATTGTGTAACCTTGGAAAAATCATGAAAATTTTCTTTTTCAAGCAGTGGGATGGGAATGCTACTGGCTCTATTTCATGGGCTCTTTGGAAAGATTAAATAAATGAATAAATAAAACTGTAAAGTTATGACTATTTATAACTGGCTTTTGAGTACAATTTCTGAGTTTTAGAAAAATATGCCAGGATCATACACAAGATTAATGTAAAATATGGTCTCTCTCAAACTACATTATACTTTCATAGCTATAGTAACTCAGTTACCTTTAGCAACCCACCAATAATTTGTGTTATTAAAATATTTTATATATATGAGTATGCTATTTTAGGAATAATGTCTATCTTAATCTGTTCTTACTTGCTTGTCCCACACATATTCAATGAATGGCTTTAATGCTTCCTCTAGTCAATGTCTTCATTTTGATTATCTACCATGCCTTGAAATATTCCTAACATTTCAACCGTTTATTGATCCCAAGGATTTTAAAGCAAGTTTATTACTAGAGAAGCATCCCAGTACTGTTAAACAGAGAAGCATACTCAAATGGAGTTTTGATGATCTTTATATAAACCTTAAGGTACTTAAATACTTCATAAGAAAATTACACCATGAAACTTGGGCACTCTACTATTTATGATAAATTTTCTCTCTAAATCTGCTTTTTTTTTTTTGTTTTTTTGTTTTGTTTTTTTTGTTTTGTTTTGTTTTGTTTTTTTGATCAGGACAAATTGAATTCTATTGTGCTTCCAAGTCTTGGTTTTATTTTAAAGAACATTCTGACAGGTTCTTAATATAGTAGCTCCCAAACAGCATGTAAGTGAATATGAAATAGTGAAGTCAATGTTAATTCATATCACTGAGCAAGTATTGCTTCAGCTTTGATTCTTCCCGAAATTTTTTTTCAGCCCATAAGTTTGTCATGCTTTTGAATGGAAGAGATTTTTCCCTCAAGGCAATTCCTTGAATACCTCTTCAGTGCTGAGTGGAAGTTCTAAATTATTTCTTTTCCTTTGCTGAGGGAATAAACACAAGTATCATTTTCTTTGGAAGTTTTCTCCGTACAGTTTTTCTACTCCTCTTTAATACTGAAGATCTGGCCAGGTATTGAAAACATTGGTATATATATATTTTTATATATTTTTTTTTTAATTCTAAATCTTGCCATAACCCTAGCTTAGTACAAATCTCATGAGGAAGTTTTATTCAAACAACATCTTCCGGCTATTTCCTAACTATCTCGACTCCACTCCTTGCAAACATCCATGGTGATAGCCTAAATCTTGTTGCCACCTAATAGTATTATAAATCACAAATCTTAAATTTTAGCATTTCACTTTTTTTTTCCCATCCAAATTCTTTATACCACAACATATAGTGCATTCACTCTATGAAATCCTATAAACTTCCACTGTATTGATCAGTGGATCCTAAACTCTTCTCAAGGTCTAAGAGGAGCTTTATTATTTCATGTATTTCTAGATAGCCTAAGACCTTTGATTCATCACCCACAGCATGTTCTCACCATCACTCTGAGATCTATCCAGCATGTCTTGTCTTTTCCCCCCAGCCTTCTACCACTGGCCTATTTCAGCCCTTAACAGATCTCATCTAGATTCTTTTAATAGGCTTTGAAATGGTTTACTTGCCTCCAGAGTGGAAGCTTTATCTATACCATATTGATAACTATACCACTCTTTTGCTTAAAAACCATTAGGTACCTCCTGCACTGCCTTTACAGGTAAAAAAGTGTCTTTTCTACACCTCTGCAATGTTTTTACTGTATCATAGAACTAAGTATAATATATTGCTGTTTTATTTTATAGGATAGCTTATTTCCACTAAATACAACTTCTTTGAGAACTATGATCATGTGTATCTAGTTGTATGCTAACAGTACTTCTAAAAAAATGGTGCTTAGTGAATATATGATAAATAAAATAAGTCATTCAGATTACTAATACCAATTTATGTAGCAAGATATGAAGCAAAATGCTAAGTCACAAAATTCTATTAATATCTATATAAATATAAATATAAATCAAAATATTATCCTTTAGTGCTGAGTGCTTAGCCTTATATACTTCCATATGGGTTGATGGTTTCTACAGGTCAGGGGTAAATTTTGCTTTCTTTAATATACAAATAAATCTAGTCAAAAAGTTCTTAATCTGACCCTGAAAATATTTGTTGCATCAGTTTATATCACTATCAAAAATGTTTACTATTTAAAGAATGTATAGCAGCAGTGTTCACAAATTAAATTTCTGTGTCCAGGTTTTTTTGTTTTCCAGGTAAATAACATATTGGCAATTTTATGGCCACCCACATTATTTACATGTCCTCTGCATGATGCTAGGATCAATCAGTGATTATTGCCTATCTAAACCAAAATTATTATACAATTATAATTTTACCTTTTTAATCAGTAACTCTCAACAATTTTGCCTACTCCTCTACCAGAGAATATGTGACAATGTCTGGAGATATTTGTAGCTGTCACAACTGTTAGGAGGAAACTGGGAACTACTGGCATCTAGTGGATAAAGGCCAGAGACATCACTTAACATTGTACAATGAATGACAGAGGTTAGCCCACAAAGTCTAAATGATCAGTGAGATCGTTAGGAAACCCCAAAATATCAATAGTTCTGGGGTTGGGAGACCCTAGTTTAGATATTATCTTATGTTGGAAAATACTCCAGTAGAGAAAATTAGATTTCATTAATGCATTTATCAAATACTTAAGACTTATACATATTGCAGCACACTGTACTAGACACTGTTGGGAACAAATGGATTCTATAAGAAACCTGCTTTCAAGTATTTTATAATCCAATCTACCACGAGAAGAAACTAAGTATACACATACACACACAGAAAGAAAGAAATATAAATAACTAACAATGGAGATAGACATAGAGGCATTGAGGCAGAAAAATTTGAAATTATATGGGAGTTCAAAGACTTATTTCAATCTGAGTAGAAAGCTAGAAAAACTTTTAAAGAAAGATTTATATTAAAATTAAGGGATTTATAGGTTTTAGACATGGTAAGTCAGGGGTAAAGAATTTCCAAACTCTGTGATAAGAACAGTGAAATCTTCCTCTATTCTATTCTTATTTTCATTTCCCCTTCTATCTTTACATTCTATTTCATTCATGCTTTTTGTACTACTTAATATGGTCCAGTGACAGTCTCCAGTGGAATAAAATTAATTGCAATTATTCAATAACTATTACTTTTCAAAACATGTTGCTAGACCAAGGACATACTACTGAATTTTTTGAGAATGTTTAATTAAATATTTTAATTAAATGTTTAATTAAATATCTATAAGTATATCCATATCCACATGCATATGTGCATGTGCAAATGTCCATGGAAGAGGCAGACATGGATGAGTAATTGATTCATTCCATGGAAGAACATGAGAGACAAATGCCCAGAAACTGTGAAATTTGGGCTGAACACTGTTGAGTGAGTAAGAATTTGAGGAGAGAGGAAAGAGGAAGAAGCACCACAGTATATAAGTAAAATCAAAGGTGTGAATATGCTTTTTTTTAAATTTTTTTTTTTTTACTTATGATGCTGGATACATATCCTGGAATCAGGGAGTAAATGGACTTATGTGCATATTTAATTCACCTGGGTACTCTGTGCACAAAGGTTTCATTAAATATTTAGTTTAAATAACATCATAACCTAATATTATTGGCATATTATTTTGCTTTCAAATTCAATGCCAGTAAATATCACACGTAGGGCTCCATTTTATGCCTGTGTGTGTGTGGGGGGGGGGGTTTCTTTGTTTTCTTGTGTTTGTATTATTTTAAATATTTAACTCTCTGCATTTATATCTTCTATCCACCTAAGACTTCCCTTTGCAACTGAGACCCTGAGACTCCCCGCCCCCATGCTCCCAAATCACATTTAATAGTCTGTATTTCTTTGTTTGACAATTGGCACCAATCTGAGACACAGTGCTGTGTAATCACAGCAAGAACTAGATTACAGGGAGATGATCAAGGATCTGGCTGCGATAATTAGACAACTTAACTTTTTGAGTGGTAGAAGTTTGCAGTGAGCCTCATTTTATTATTTCCTTTAAAGCTTATTCTCAGAGCATACAGGAGTTTTATGTCCTAGAAAATTAGAAGGTGTCCCAGCCTCCTTGCTCTTATTTACTCCTCAAGTCTAACCTGTCATCACAGGTGGAAGTGCCTGCCTACTTAGTGCCTCTCTAATTCTCTCCTGCCCCTCATTTCTACAACAGGCTCTCTGTTCACGCTTTCACAAGGGCTTCTCCAGCACCTGCTCACCAATGGCCCCGTATTCAGGTTTCATTTCAGGGCTGCAGAGAAGATTTAGAACACAAATTTGCAAATTCTATTGCTTCCTTAACTTAAACTTACCAGTGGCCTTCACCGCCTCTGGGATAAGATCCAAAATCCTGAGACGTGCACAAGCCCTTGAGTCCTGGCTCTGGCCTCCCTCCTGCCGAGCCTCATGCCTTGCTCTGTCCTAACGTGCACATTCTCCGTGCGTACGGAACAGACCGTTGCTGCCTGCACCTGTCAGGCTTAAGGCAGACAGGGAGTCCTCAAAAGCTGAGCTGAGCCAGGCTCTTCTCCGCGTGGCCCCGGGGCCAAAGGCTGAAAAAGACTGTGTCACAGTCCTTGGCCACTTCTGCCTGTTGCAGGACCCTCTAACTAGAAATCTTCGCCCTAGGCTCCCTGTGAGCCTGTCAGAGACCCTGTCAGGCTTGTACTGAAGTTTCAGCTCCCCTGCCTGATCCTGCATCCCTTTCTCTCCTTTCACAGGTCTAACTCTCCAGTTAGCTTTTAGGTCCATCTCAGTTTCCATTTCCAGAGGAACCGAGTAGGATGGATTCGTGCGCTCCATCCTATACAAGCTGTCCCTCAGCTGAGAATGCCTGCTCCCTGTCCGTTTTCCAGGAGTTTTGTCTTGACCCCTCAGACTCCTGGAAACTGAAATCTAATGGATCCCTTCACCTTCATGGTTTCACTGAACTATAATTGTGCATTTACTTGTCTCACTGTCTCCCAGCAGCTGCTCTTCCTGAGGGCATGTCCATACCTTATTTGATTCTATAACTTTAGTGCCTAAAATTATACCTGGTAGATTTACTCACTTATTGATTATACAGAGTTGATTTAGTGTTTATTAAGTGAAAGGCCTTGTTCCAGCTGCTGGAGGTGTAGATATAAATAAGGAAAATCCTTTTTTCTCTTCATTCTATGTGTGTGTGTGTATCTATGGAAAAACGTAGCACACAATTATTTATTTACTACTATGGTAAGTGCAAGGAAAGACAGAATAATAAGGATATAAAATGCAGGATGGACCCAACATAGAAAGGTTTGAAAAAATATTGTATAAGCTGAATTCTGTAAGCTGAGTAGAAATTAATTAGCTGAAGGAGGAGGAAATATGATAAATATTTATTGAATGAATAAAATAATGTAGTTTGTGGTTATAAAACTACGCTCCAGAGACAAAATGCAACAAGTTTTATTAGCCACATCAAATCTTTTTTTCTTTATGTGTGACCAATTACATTTAATATATTTTTTCTTCCAAAAAATGATTTATTTACATTGTTTTGTTTTTTTTTTTTTTTTTAAAGATTTTATTTATTTATGATAGTCACAGAGAGAGAGAGAGAGAGGCAGAGACATAGGCAGAGGGAGAAGCAGGCTCCATGCACCGGGAGCCTGACGTGGGATTCGATCCCGCGTCTCCAGGATCGCGCCCTGGGCCAAAGGCAGGCGCCAAACCGCTGCGCCACCCAGGGATCCCGATTTATTTACATTGTAACTACCATCTCCACAAAACTATTTTAGTGTACTTTTCTAGTTGTAAATATGTTTAGTTTAAAATCTCAAGGTATCATCTGCTTATGGTTTGAGAGCCTATGGGAGCCCCATGGAGTCTTAGACCTACTAGTTTCCATGATTTTCCAAATACCATTTATTTTTAACCTCTTCAATAAATCATGAAAACAAGTATTTACCAGCAGAATTGATTCTTACAAATGTTTATAGCAGACAGCCAAGAGTATATTTTTATACATTTTGGCAATGGACTCTTCAATTTTAATGGCACTTCTGTAGAATATATTAAATAAAATGTCCTACCAGTTCTAGGTTCATAGAAGGTACTCAGTTGCAACATGTTTGATGGAAGAGAATTGAATCACTAAAATTCAAAAAAGCCATAATGATTTTGGAAAAAGTTTTTGGACATTTGTGAGTATAGCATTTTGATACCAAATAGCTGGTCCGATTAATTTTTTATTTCATCACTGTCTTGTTGGCCCCATGCAGACACAAATCTATTTCTATTGTTTCCATTTTCACTTCACCCCTTATGCCTCATTAGGCTTGCAATAGAGAAAAGGCTAGCACAAAATAGAGCTTAGATCAATCATACCCCTATAGTCCAGAGCAAGCAAAATCAATCACTGTACATTCAAGTGGTTCTCAGCTATTGACTTTAAACTTTCCTGTTCCAGAGGTTACTGTACTGTTAATTGCACTGAAGTTGAATGTTTGTGCTTCAGCATATTTCTTAACTATCTTTAGAGAATGCACACTACTATATCTCTATGTGAATTGATGAAGGTGGGGATCTTTAAACTACGATTAGAAGCTTGATAATACCCTAAAGCATTATGAATAGCTCTGACATAGAAACTGCTACTAGTTTGCTGAAGAATTTACAGCTCTCAGTTTCAAATCCTACTGTTTACTGATTTTTTAAAGCCCTGTGTATCAACTATTAACATATCTATATAATGGAAAATTGGTCATAAGTCATGAGGATAAAATATTTTTTTAAAAACATGTAAACAAACAAACAAAAAAAAACATGTAAACATATGATTTGTGTTATTTGGCACATTTTTAAAATTTCATTTTTCCTACAATCACTATTTTAAATCTAGTAGTTGGTTATTATTACACTAATATTTATCATATGAATTTATTACTTTGCATATAGTAGGCAATAGGTATCATGACTTTAGAAAGAATGCTTTTGAGCTTGAAAACTTGGTTTTCAAATATGCCTTTTGCTTAAAAACAGAGGCAATTGATGCAAGACTAAATATAGACCTGTATATCTTTATATGGTCTTAAAAGGTTACCAACACCCTGAAACAAAATGATTCAACCTATCAGATGTTTGATAAATTAAAAACTAAATGCACACACACACACACACACACACACACACACAAACTAAAACTAAATGCACAGATTGGTCGAATATTGAGTCTGATTTTTTTTGTTGCTGTTGTTGGCATATTGTAGGGGGTCATTTTTATGTGCTATTCATTGTTCCCATGTAGCTATGTCATGGTGAGCTCCAGAAAAATTTGTGAAGTCAGTAATGCTGTCCTTTTTGGGCTTCTTGTCTCTCTTTTTGATTGTTTATATCTTTATTTTACTAGATCTATCACTACCTAACACAAAAGTACTGAATAAACCACATATAAATAAATGAACTATTTATTACATAACTAATATTATAGTTAGTACTAATAAACTATTCACATTTATCGAACACTCTAAGCGCTTTACATACATTATCTCCTATAATCACCCTGCAAACTGTGTATATCCTATCATCATATCCATTAAACAGGTTACAAAAAAGAAAGAAAAGAAAGAAAAAGAAAAACAGTGTAGGAGAAATTGAGTGAATTTACCAGTGTTACAAAGGTAGAGTGTGATCAGAACCAGATTGGCTTCATAGATGTGAATGTCACAGATCTTCACTCTGGAAATAAACCAATAAAATACTCATAGCAGCAAGTAAAGGAGAAAAAACAAGTAGCTGCCCTTACTCCATTAGCAAAAAATATTTGTTTGAAGGAAAAATAATGTATATTAAATTCAGAGAAATGATAATAACTTGTTCCTTAAAAATAACATAAGACAAGAATTTTATTTTGGCACCAAAGATACCCTAAATATTCCAATTAAAATCTGATCCTTAAGATTGAGCTTTAAGGTACAAATCTTGTTATCTTCAATATTTTTATTTCCTTGTTTAAATAATTGAATGGCTAAGCACTTTGAAATAATGAAAAAAAAAAAAAAATGAGGACGCCTGGGTGGCTCAGCGGTTGAGCGTCTGCCTTCAGCTCAGGGTGTGGTCCCGGAGTCTCAGGATCGAGTCCCACATCGGGATTCCTGCAGGGAGCCTGCTTCTCCCTCTGCCTGTGGCTCTGCCTCTCTCTCTAACGTGTCTCATGAATAAATAAATAAAATATTTTTAAAAAAAGAAAAGAAAAAAAATGAATGGCATTCATGTCTAGAAGTCACAGAATGTATGCTTCCAAAAGCCAAATGAGAGGTGTGTCTCAGGTTGCAAAGGAGGAAGAAGAATCTAGAATTAAAGCCAGACAAACAAACAAAAAAAAAAAAACAATTATAGAGCTGAATTTTCAGCTTCTCATGTTAAAAATCTTTGTCGGTTATATTATTAAATTAAAAACAATGCCTATCTAATTTGGTTTGTAAAGGTCATCAAAATATTTTAAAAGATCAAGCTAAAGGTGACACTATAATGTATTGATCTTGTAATTGCCTTTGAGGACACAAGGCACGACTAATAATACGAAGTCTGTATGTAATATGCTGTCATTGAGTATTCTGACATTTTCTTGATTCATGAAGCTCTTGAAATGCTCAGAAAAAGTTATAGGTTTCAAAAACAAAAACAATTTAAAAACAACTTAAAAATGTTCTCCAGAAAGTATCGTCTAAATACTCCCCCACAGCTGCACAAAAGTAATGTCTGGCTATAGGTGGCACTGAAACTCAACAGCCCATGTCCAATCAAAATCAACACACTAAATGAGGGAGAGCCCCTCCAGGTCTTTGGCCTTACTGCAAACCTATTTCTGCCAAAAAGTGTGTTAAGATTGGAAATACATTTATTGTGTTTCTTCGTGAATGGTAGTTGGAAGTTAAGAAATGTTATAGAGTGAGTGAAATAGAACATAGAGTGAAGAAGCACAGAAACTGTGGACATACTTTTAAAATACCAAAAATTGAAGAACATAGAGAAGTGATAAGTGTAGCCATGAAATAGTATAATTATTAATGATTTTTTAAATTTAAAATAAGTAAAAATAAAAAAACAAAAAATAGTGCCACTATATTAAATATAGATTTATGTATGTTTACATATTTAGCCAAACTTTTCCACCAAGGATGTTTTTATCATTTGTGCATTCTTTGTTCCCCTTATTCCTGCTACTCTTGCTTTATTTTTTAAATTGACTCTTATTTATTTAATAAATATATTGATTTAATATTTTATGTTATTCCTAAATGGTCAAGGATTTATGTTTTTTATTATTTTTACTTTATATTTTCAAATAAACAAAATTAAATTTAAAAATAATTATCAGAACACCAAAGATTTCTTAACTCTAAGTTGAAATATATGTAAAAGGCAAAAAAGAAGAAAAATCCCGTTATGCATATCAACCTGTCATAGACACCATTTAGTAATTTTATAATTTTTATTCCACTATTTGAATGTAAATTTCATAAACTGTAGTAAGCTTTTGTAAGTTTTGGCATAGTTTGTGGATCCATTACTATTTTTGTTCATACCTATAAATAAAAGCCCCTTAGTTGAAAATCATTGCTTTGTATGTTATATTATGTATCATGACCTTTATGTTTTTTCCCTCTTCTTAGTGATAATTCTATTTATGAGAAGATACTTTGATTAGAGAGTGAGGTAGTCACTAGAATTTGTGCACATTTAGAGCTTGTCCAAGTCTGAGGTTTTATTCCCATTTCAGAGCCTGATGAAGACTTTCACATTTCCTACATAGGCAGTAACTTTCAGCAGTTATACACTCTGCTTCCTTTCATTCTAATTTAATGATTGCTCATGTGCTAGAGAGCCACTAATTAAAGTATTTACAGCTTTCAATATATATTTATTTTCCATTGTTATAATGATAGAATTTCAAGTCAATTTTGAAACTGTACCTTAATTTTCTAAGAACTTGAGTGGGAGCCAAAAGATCTTTTTAAGATTTTATTTACTTATTTGAGAGAGAGAGAAAAAAAAACAAAACAAAACAAAACCACAGAAGTAGAGGGAGCAGCAGAGGGAGAAGGAGAAACAAAGTCTCCACCAAGCATGGAGACCCATGCTGGCTGGATCCCAGGACCCCTACATCCTGATCTCGGCCAAAGTCAGATGCTCAACCAACAGCAGGCTTCCCTGGATCAGAAAATGTAAACTATTTCACAGTATCTTCAACATCTTCCTGGGGCGCTAGCAAGTAGTAATCTTCTCTGTGCCTCTACCATTCCTGGATTGAATTAAACACACATATACAACCTTATCCTAAATAAACTGAGAGAGTAAATATGGGTTTTTGAAAGCTTAGTGTCTTATCAAATGCTTGTTTGTTTTTTGTTGTGTGTGTGCACACACATGCACGCGCATGTATTTGCTTTCTTATTGGAGAAATCAGGATTTTGTAACATTGAACAAGGGTCATAACCTCACCTTCTGGATCTTTAAAATGATGATAATAACAACATAACTGTTAGAATTAAATAAGATTTGATATGTATAGCATCAAGTAGATGAATGCCTCCACATAGCTCATACTTAAGAACATTTACTTACCTCAGTAATTGTCATGATAAACTTCATGCAAATACATAGTTAATAAGATAAACTGAGAATATCTAAATTGACATGACTTTTTCAGAAAATTCTTTCCTAGGAAGGTAATATTGTATTAACATTATAATTTTTTCAGAAACTTCCTGAAAATCTGTTTATGCAAATAACTGCTCCATTAGCTTGCCTATTGAGGAAAGTCATTCTCTTAGCAACTGAATGGTTATTCATCAAGACACTTTCAAAACCCTTATCACTCTATCAATTCTCTGTTATTATATCATGAATTTGAGAATGTTGCATTGAAAGATCCACCTTACATCAAAGCCTAATTGTTATAAATGCCAACTAACTAACTGAGACACTACTAAGACTGTCAATGGTGTTGTCCATTACTGCAGTAAGCAACAAACTCATGTTTGCTTGACCAACTGGTTAGTTTGGTGGGCTATTCTGAATGTTGGAAATTGATAAAGATGATGAAAATAACAAGGTTTATGCTTTTGTGTACTCACTTATTTTCAATAGCCATTCTCAGATTTAATAATTGCATCTTTGCCTTGTCATAAACTGGGAGTTTTCTATATTTATTTTATAGACAAGGAAACATTTTTCATGAAATCATTGTAAATAAGTGGCTGAGTTGGACTAGAATCCCTACTTTTTGATTTTATGTCTAGTGTTCCTTTGTGTTTTTTTATCATGTGTCCTCTGTCATAGGTTGTTCCATATTTCTCTTCACTTTTAAAAATTATTTTAAAGAATGAGGTCAAAATAACTGAAGACTACAGGGAGGCATATTATTCTTAGCAACATTATTTGAACCAAGCAATTGTTTGAAGTTATAATTTATTTCTAAGCCGAAATAGCCACAGATATAACTTTAATTTATTTTCTTTATCACTACAACAGATATTTCAAAATTTTGGCAGGGAAAAACGTCAAAAGGACCTCACTCTACCACTCAAAGCTTCACTGGTGACTTCACAAAATGTTCTTTTCACAATTCTTATTAAAATACCATTGTCTTTGTAAAGTACTTGAAAGAAACGTAGCTTATGTAAGTTCATCTTTTCTTTCATAATAAGTGTACCTGAGAAGGATCACTTGCTTATTTTGTGAAGATTTTGTTTACAAAGCATCTAAAATTTCTTATGCAAAATGCAAGTGCATGCAAGGGGATGAGGTTTTCTTTAAAGAACGAGTTGCTTTAAGAATATAAATATAAGAAGGTAATAAAACCTGTGGAGTTCTCTTCAGAAATGTATGGACATTAAGGCTTTGTTAAGTCTGTTCTTATACAACCTTGATTACCACTTATTGACCTCCTAGAAAAGAGCATGCCAAATTTTGTGTCACATAATTTGTATCACAAAACAATGAATATATTTTGCAATGCCTATTTAAAAAAATAGTTTGGCTCTATTTGTTGATTCTTACCATGATTAATTCACTTGTATATTTAACCACCATGATCTTGGTCATGAATCAGCTAAAGTTCTGAACTACTCCATAGCAACCCTTGTAGGAGAATAATGATATTAAAGATCTTTCAGATTAATGGTCAAATGTGGGTCCATGTTCAATTCATACTCTGAAGCAAGGGAGTTTTTAATATTTCCTTTTGATGCTACAAGGGGAGAGAACTCAACTATCCAAGAAGAAAATGGAAGATTTTGGTAAAAAGAGAGCAGAAACAATGCTCTTAGATTAGAGCTGCCGATTTGGGTAATCACTTCTGGGCTGTAGTTAATAGGAAGAGTGAAAGAATTCCACAGAGCACTTCGAGCTAGTGCCTGATCAAAGGCAGCGTTTTTTTGTGTGTGTTTTTTTTAATTGGAGTTCAATTTGCCAACATATAGCATAACACCCAGTGCTCATCCCACTAAGTGCCCTTTCAGTGCCTGCCACTCAGTCACCCCCACCACCCACCCACCTCCCTTTCTACCACTCCTTGTTCTTTTCCTAGAGTTAGGAGTCTCTCATGTTCTGTCTCCCTTTCTAATATTTTCCCAGTCATTTTTTTCTCCTTTCCCCTTTATTCCCTTTCATTATTTTTTATATTCCCCAAATGAATGAGACCATATAATGTTTGTCCTTCTCCGATTGACTTACTTCACTCAGCATAATACCCTCCAGTTCCATCCACATCGAAGCAAATGGTGGGTATTTGTCGTTTCTAGTGGCTGAGTAATATTCCATTGTATACATAGACCACATCTTCTTTATTCATTCATCTTTCGATGGACCCCGAGGCTCCTTCCACAGTTTGGCTATTGTGGACATTGCTGTTACAAACATCGGGGTGCAGGTGTCCCAGCATTTCACTACATCTGTATCTTTTGGGTAAATCCCCAGCAGTGCAATTGCTGGGTCATAGGGCAGATCTATTTTGAACTCTTTGAGGAACCTCCACACAGTTTTCCAGAGTGGCTGCACCAGTTCACATTCCCACCAATAGTACAAGAAGGTTCCTCTTTCTCCACATCCTCTCCAACATTTGTTGTTTCCTGCCTTGTTAATTTTCCCCATTCTCACTGGTGTGAGGTTACGGTATCTCATTGTGGTTTTGATTTGTATTTCTCTGATGGCCAGTGATGCAGAACATTTTATCATGTGCTTGTTGGCCATGTCTATGTCTTCCTCTGTGAGATTTCTGTTCATGTCTTTTGCCCATTTCATGATTGGATTGTTTGTTTCTTTGCTGTTGAGTTTAAGAAGTTCTTTATAGATCCTGGATACTAGCCCTTTATCTGATAGGTCATTTGCAAATATCTTCTCCCATTCTGTAGGCTGTCTTTTAGTTTTGTTGATGGTTTATTATGCTGTGCAAAAGCTTCTTATCTTGATGAAGTCCCAATAGTTCATTTTTGCTTTTGTTTCTCTTGCCTTCATGGATGTATCTTGCAAGAAGTTACTGTGGCCAAGTTCAAAAAGGGTGTTGCCTGTGTTCTCCTCTAGGACAATGCCAGATTTCAGGTTGTACTACAAAGTTGTGGTCATCAAGACAGTGTCGTACTGGCACAAAAACAGACACATAGATCAATGGAACAGAACAGAGAATCCAGAAGTGGAAGGTAGTGGCTGATCATTCATGTTCTTTGCTTAGTAATCCCACAGAAAGCAGTACGAAGAAGTCAAAGGAAGTCCTCATATGTTAACTCAATGCATACAACTCAATATCCCTTTTATAAGTGGGTGGGTGGGAGACACCTAGGATAAATATATATATACTTTAGCTCTTTGAATTAACTATGGTCATTTTGGAAAGAGGTAACTCATTTTCAATGAGTACAGATACGAGGTACACTGGTATGAAAAGCCACTACCTTCAACAGACTAGGCATCTTCAACAATAATAGATGGAATGCTATTTAATGCACTTAAGATGTTAGAAGCAGCACAACACCCCTGATTTAGAGTCAGAGTAATCCAATTTAAAGATGGAGAAATTGAGTCCTAGGAAGATGAATTGACAAATTAAATACTACCTCTCAGTTAATGACCCAAGAAGAATTAAATTCCATTTTTTCTCTCCAATATCTACATCTAATACCATGACCCAAAACTTAGAGGTCTCCTTATACTTTTTTCTCCAATCTAATATTTCACTAAGTCACTCTGTAAACCCAGCTTTCCTACATCCAGAGCTTCAGATGGGGATTTTCATACAGGTGATACTTAAAGGGTATTCTATCAGGAAAAACTTGTAGAAAAAAAAATAAAATGGGATAAAGATGAATGTATAAAGAAGATGTGGTTTATTTATACAATGGAATATTACTCAGCCATTAGAAACGACAAATACCCACCATTTGCTTCGACGTGGATGGAACTGGAGGGTATTATTATGCTGAGTGAAGTAAGTCAATCAGAGAAGGACAAACATTATATGGTCTCATTCATTTGGGGAATATAAAAAATAGTGAAAGGGAATAAAGGGGAAAGGAGAAAAAATAAGTGGGAAATATCAGAAAGGGAGACAGAACATGAAAGACTCCTAACTCTGGGAAACGAACTAGGGGTGGTGGAAGGGGAGGTGGGTGGGGGGTGGGGGTGACTGGGTGGTGGGCACTGAAAGGGCACTTGACGGGATGAGCACTGGGTGTTATTCGGTATGTTGACAAATTGAACACCAATAAAAAATAAATTTATTTAAAAAAACACTGGCATATGATGTAAAATAAACAAAATATTCTATTATAAAAAAAAAAGAAAAGGGGATAAACTAGTCTTCTCAGGTTGTCATAACAAAATATCACAGATTGGTGGCTTAAGCAACTGGAAATTCATTTTCTCACAGTTTTGTAATCTAAATGTCCAAGATCAGGGTGCCAGCAAATTCAGTTCCTATTGAGGCCTGCCTTCCTAGCTTCTTGCTATATGTTCACATGGTGTTTTCCACATGTGCAGAAAGAAAATGATCTCTGATATCTTCTTCTTATCAGGACACCAGTCCTATCAGATTATGATGCCACCCTTGTAAACTCATTTAACCTTATCTCCCAAATAATAGTAATATTAATTATAATATAGTAATAGTAATAATAGAAGTAGCAATAGTAAAAGAATTAATAACTATCTCCCTAAATGCTCTACCTTCACATACAGTCTTACTGGGCATTAATACTTCAATATACAAATTTGGGAAGGAGAAATAATTAGGTCCATAATGGAAGAGAAAGTCAAGCCATGCAGTTTTAGCTAACGCCTATGCTTAGCCTGACCAAGAAAGAATTACAGATTGCACTATAGAATTAGTTTCATCAGGAGAGCTAGGATTTTGTACCAGTTCTCTCCCCATTTCTAGTCTGAATACTATCATTGGTTAGTCATATTAGTAGACCATGGGATGATATAAATGCCAAGATGGCTCCGTTTATGCAAAAAACACTTCTCTGAAAGAGTTTGCAGGTGGGAGTCACTGGTAACTACACGGATAAGAGTTAGAAAAATAGGCTTACCAACCAGTAAAAGAGATCCCTGGGGATTTGGGCAGGACCGAAGTCACTAAATTCTCTATGTGTTTTACTTATTTGAACGTCATTTTCTTAGTTCAAATCCCGATGTGTGTCATCTGGATACTGTAATAGTCTTTTACCTGATTTTCCTACTTCCAGCATTTTCCTTCTCTATCTCATCCTTCTTCTTGTTGCCAAAATGTATTTAAAACACAAATCTGACCATGTCACATCTTTCTAAATTTGCCAGTATTATACTTAAGGGAAACATAAAACTCTTGATGCTATACCTACAATTCTCCTTGTCTGAATCTTCTCTACTTTTCCATCTAAACCCATTGCAATCCATACGCCATGATTTAACTATACTAAATAAAAAATTATTTTTTTAATCCTCACTCATCTAAGCTTTGGGGACTATTCACATGTTATTTTATTCCCGTGGATTGCTCATTAGCTTTTCTTCCCAATTGAATTTCTTGTACCTACTCTATAAATCTAGCTAAAATGTCAGCTACTCCAGGAAATCATCCGCTCACCTAAATTCAAGCTGTTTTAGTTGCTTGCAGGGCTATTTGAGCAGCATTCATTTATTAGAGTATTTCATATTATAAGTAGTTGGTTTACATATCTAATTGGTAGCACAAAGCACAGGTATTACACTAGTAAAACAATTTCTGTCAAATAAAAACAAGAGGGTCATAGCTATGAGTTGATGCAATCATTTTTAGTTATATTGAAATTAACACAGAGCACTGTATAAGGTTAATGTGTACAAGTGACTTGGTATTTTCTGAAATGATTAACACAATAACTTAACATCATCATCTCAAATATATAGAAAAAAAAGGAAAAATGTTTTTCTTTTCTTTATTATGCGAACTTTTAGGATTTATTCTTTTAGCAACTTTCAAATATACCATAAAGCAGCATTAGCTATAATCACTATATGTTGTACATTACATCTCAGTACTTGCTTAACTGATCACCAGGAGTTTATACCTTTTGAATATCTTCATCCAATTCCCCTACCCCCACCTCTGGTAACCACAAATCAGATCTCTTTTCCTATGATTTTGATTTTTTTGTTTTTTTGTTTTATTTTTTCAAGTTTTTATTCATTTATTCATGAGAGAGAGAGAGAGAGAGGCAGAGATACAGGAAGAGGGAGAAGCAGGCTCCACACAGGGAGCCTCACGTGGGACTCCATCCCAGGTCTCCAGGATCAGGCCCTGGGCTGAAGGCAGCGCTAAACTGCTGAGCCACCTGGGCTGCCCTGATTTTTTTTGGTTTTATTTTGAGTTCATTTGTTTGCTTGTGTTTTAGATTCCACATATAATTGATATCATACAGTATTTGTCTTTCTCTGATTTATTTCACTCAGCATACCTTCAAGGTCTATCCATGTTATTGAAAATTGTAAGATTTCCTTCTTTTGTATGGCTGAATAATATTTCATTTTATATGTTATAAAAATACACATTATATACATGCATATATACATGCGTATACATATCACATTTTATTTATCCATTTTTTCCATAGATGGACATTTAGGTTGTTTCTATGTCCCTAATATTATAAATGATGCTGCAAAGAACATGGTGCTGCATATTCTCTTCAACATAGTGTGTTCATTTCCTTCAGATATATACGCAAAAGTGGAATTTTAGTGTCATATGGGACATCTATTTTAAAATTGTTGAGGAAATTTCATACTTTTTTCTGTGGTGGTCATATAAATTTACAATCCCATCAAGAGTGCACAAGTTTCTGTTTCTCTATATCCTGCCAACATTTGTTATCTCCTGTTCTTTGGTGATTGTTATTCTAACAATTGTGAGGTGATAGCTCATTGTGGTGTTGAGTTGCATTTCCCAGATGATTAGTTATTTTGAGCACGTTTCAGGTACCTGTTGACCACTTATATGTCTTCCTTAGAAAAATGTCTACTCAGGTCCTTTGCCCATTTTTAAAATTGGATTAGCGGTTTATATTTTTTATACATTTTTCCCACTTGTGGACTGTCTCTTCATTTTCTTGTGGGTTTTTTTTTAAGATTTTATTTATTTATTCATGAGAGACACATACAGAGAGAGAAAGAGAGAGAGAGAGAGAGATAGAGAGGCAGAGACACAGGCAGACAGAGAAGCAGGCTCCATTCAGGGAGCCTAATGTGGGACTTAATCCCTGGTCTTCAGGATCACGCCCTGGGCTGAAGGTGGTGCTAAACCGCTGAGCCCTGGGGGGCTGCCCCCCGTCTCTTCATATTGTTGGTGATTCCTTTATCTATATGAAAGCTTTTTAGTTTGGTATGGTCCCAAGTTGTTTTATATTTTGTTGGTTATGCCTTGAGTTTTTTTTCCCTATATTTCTTCTTGGAAGTTTTATTGTCTCAGTTCTCAATCTAAGTCTTTAATCCATTTCTAGAAAAACAATTGTAAATGGCATAAAACAAGAGTCTAGTATCATTCTTTGACATGTGAATACCCAATTTTCTTAGTACCATTTATTGAAGGGACTGACTTTTCTCCACTGAGTATTCTTGGCTTTCTTGTCAAATATTAGTTGACTGTGTATGCATGGATTTATTTCTGAGCTTTGATTCTGACCCATTGGACTATGCATCTGTTTTTATGCTGGTACCAAACTGCTTGTATTACTATACTTTGTAATATAGCTTTGATTCAGGAAATGTGGTGCCTCCTCCCACTTTGTTCTTTCTGAGCATCACTTGGGTTATTAAAAAATTCTATTTCTTCCCGATTCAATCAGGGTAAGTTGTATGTTTCTCAGAATACCTATGTTTCTTTTAAGCTGTCCAAAAATTGTTGGAGTATAATTGTTCTTACTATCCTCTTATGATTTTGTATTTCTTTTTTTTTAAGATTTATTTATTTATTTATGATAGACATAGAGAGAGAGGCAGAGACACAGGAGGAGGGAGAAGCAGGTTCCATGCAGGGAGCCCAATGCAAGGACTCGATCCCAGGACTCCAGGATTGTGCCCTGGGCCAAAGGCAGGCGCTAAACCGCTGAGCCACCCAGGGATCCCCAATTTTGTATTTCTATGGTACCAGTTGTAATGTCTCCATTTTATAATTGTATTGATTTAGGTTTTCTTTTTCCCTTGGTTAGTCTAGCTAAAGTTAGTTTTTTTCTTTTCAAGTACTTACTTTTGTTAATGTTTTCTGTCATTTGCCTGTTATTTATTTCATTTGTTTCTGCTCTAATCTTTATTATATCCTTCCTTTTGCTAACTTTAGGCTTAGTTTGTTCTTTTTCAAATCCTTGAGGCACAGTGTTACATTGTTTAAGATATTTCTTGTTTCTTAATGTAGGTGTTTACTGCTATCAACTTCTCTTTTAGGACTGCTTTTGCTGCATCTCCTATGTTTTAGTACGATATGTTTCCATTTTGTTGGTCTCAAATACACTTTATCTTCTCTTTAATATTTTCTTTGATCTATTAGCTGTTCAGGAGAATGCAAATTTTTAAGTATTCATGAGTTTTCCAGTTTTCCTCCTGTTATTAATTTCTAGTTTCATACAATTGTATTCAGAGAAGATACTTGGCATAATTTCAGTCTTCTTTAATTTTGTAAGACTTGTTTTGTGGCCTAACATATGTTCTATCCTAGAAAATGGGCTTGAGAAAATATGTGCTCTGCTTTTGTTGCAGAATGTTCTTTATATGTCTGTCAGGTTGTTTGGTCTATAGTGTTCAAATCTGCTGTTTTCTTATTAACTCTGTCTGTGTGATCTATCCATTGTTGAGAGTGGGATTTTTTTAAAGATTTTATTTATTTATTCACGAGAGACACAAAGAGAAGCAGAGACAGAGGTAAAGGGAGAAGCAGGCTCCCTGTGAGGAGCCTGATACAGGACTTGATCCCAGGACCCTGGGATCAGGACCTGAGCTGAAGGCAGACACTCAACCACTGGGCCATCTAGGCATCCTGAGAGTGGGATATTAAAGTCCCAAATATTATTGTAATTTGTTTTAGCTCTGTTCATTTTTGTTTTATAGATTTAGGTGCTTTGATGTTGGGTACATGAATATCTACGATTGTTGTATCTTCTTGATATATTCATTTCTTTATCACTATGTGACAACCTTTGTCTCCACTTTACCAATTAAAGCTTAAAGTCTATTTTGTCTAATATAAGTATAGCTACTCTGTTTCTGTTTTGACTACCATTTACTTTAATTTTTTTTTCCTTCCCTTTGCTCTCAGTCTTTAAGGCTAAAACGAGTCTCCTGTAGGCAGCATTATAGTGGGCCTTATTTTTTATCCATTCAGTCATTGATTAGAGAATTTAAACTGTTTACATTTACAATAATTATTTTTCATTTTAAAAAATTAATTCCTTTATTGTTCTTAAATTTAATTTCAGTATAGTCAATATATAGTGTTATATTAATTTCAGGTATACAGTATAGTGATTCAACAATTCCATATATTTCTCTATGTTCATCATGATAAGTGTACAATTCCCATCACCTATTTGCCTCATCTCTCCACTCACCATCCCTCTAGTAACCATCAGTTTGTTTTCTATAGTTAAGAGATTGTTTCTTAGTTTGTCTCTCTCTTTTTTTTCTGTTGCTTATTTGTTTCCTTTCTTAAATTCCACATATAAGTGAAATCATAGGATATTTGTCTTTCTCTGACTTATTTCACTTAGCATTATATTTTCTAGCTCTATCTATGTCCTTGTAAATGGCAAGATTTCATTCCTTTTTATGGATGAATAATATTCCATTGCTGGATAATTGAGCTGATTCCAAAATTTGGCTATTGTAAGTGCTGCAATAAACATAGTGTGCATTTAATCTTTTCAATTAGTGTTTTTATTATTTTGGGGGCAAATATCCAGTACTGAATTGTAGGGTAGTTCTACTTCTAACTTTTTGAGGAATCTCCATACTATTTTTTCACAGTGGCTGCACCAGTTTGCATTCCCACCAACAATGCAGAAGGCTCCTTTTTTCCCCTACATCCCTCTACACTTGTTTTTTCTTGTGTGTGGTTTTTTTTGTGTGTTTGTGTGTATTTTTGTTTTTGTTTTGTTTTTAGTCATTCTGACAAGTGTGAGGTGATATTGCAGTTTGGTTTTCATATCTCTGATGATGAGTGATGTTGAGCATCTTTTCATGTATCTGTTGGCCACCTGTATGTCTTCTTTGGAAAAATGTTTATGTCTTGTGTCTATTTTTTAATTGGGTTATTTGTTTTTTGGGTATTGAGTTGTACCGGTTTTTTATATACTTTAGATATTAACTCATTATTGGATATGCCATTTGCAAGAATCTTCAGTAGGTTGCCTTTTTAGTTTTGTTGTTTCTTTCACTGTGCAGAAACTTTTTATTTTGATATAGTCCCAATAGTTTATTTACTTTTATCTTCTTTTCTTCAGGAGACAGATCTAGACACTGTTACAGCCATAGTCAGAGAAATTACTGCCTGTGCTCTTTTCTAGGACTTTTATGGTTTCAGGTTTCATATATAGGTCTTTAATCCATTTTGCATTTTTGTGTGTGTGTATAGTGTGAGAAGTGATCCAGTTTCATTCTTTTGCATGTAGCTGTCCAGTATTCTCAACACTATTTGTTGAACAGACTTTTTCCCATTGGATATTATTTCCTGCTTTGTCAAAGATTGACCATATAGTTGTAGGTTCATTTCTGGGTTTTCTATTCTGTTCCATTGATCTACATGTTTATTTTTATGCCAGTACCAAAATCCTTTGGTGGCTACAATTTTGTAATATAACCTGAAGTCGAGAATTGTGGTATCTCCAGCTTAGTTTTTCTTTTCAAGACTTCTTTGGCTGTTCAAGGTCTTTTGTGACTCCATACAAATTTTAGGATTGTTTGGTCTAGTTCAGTGAAGAATGCTGTTGGTATATTGATAAGGATTGCATAAAAATATGGATTGCTATGGATAGTATAGACATATTCATTCTTCCAATCCATAAGCATGGAATATTTTTCCATTTCTTTGTATCATATTCAATTTCTTTCATTAATGTTTCATCGTTTTCAGAGTAAAGGTCGTTCACCTCTTTGGTTATGTTTATTTACAAGAATGTTATTCTCTTTCATGTATTGTAAATGGAATTGATTTCTTAATATCTTTCTGCTGCTTCATTACTAGAGTATAGAAATGCAACACATTTCTATACATTGATTTTATATCCTATGACTTTACTGAATTCATTTATCAGTTCTGGGAGTTTTTTGGTGGAGACTTTAGGGTTATCTATATATAGTATCATGCTATCTACAAATAGTGAGTTTTACATCTTTGTTACTGATTTGGATGCCTTTTATTTCTTTTTGTTGTCTGATTGCTGTGGATAGAACTTCTAGTACTATAATGAATAACAGTGGTGAGAGTGAACATCCTTGTCTTGCTCCTGATTTTAGGGGAAAAACTTTCATTTTTCACCATTGACTATAATGTCAACTGTGGATTTTTCATATAAGGTCTTCATCATCTAGAAGTAGGTTTCATCTAGACCTACTTTATTGAAAATTTTTATCATGAACAGATCTTATATTTTATTAAGTTCTTTTATCTGCATCTATTAGAATGATTATATTGTTTTTATCCTTTGTCTATTAATGTGACATATCATGTTGATTTGCAAATATTTAACCACATTGTGCATACTGAGAATATTTACCACTTATTATTGGCCTGTATGGCTCTTTTTTGTTGTTGTTGTTAATTTTTTTAATATTTTTAATTTAAATTTTATTTGCCAACATATAGTATAACACCCAGTGCACATCTCATCATGCTCCCTAATGTCTATCACCCAGTTACTCCATTACCCTACTTCCCCACCTATCTCTCCGTCTGAAACCTTTTGCTTGTTTCCAGAGTTAAGAGTCACTTAAGGTTTGTCTCCCTCTCTAATTTTTCCCACTCGGTTTCCGCCCTTTCCCTTATGGTCCCTTTCACATTTCTTATATTCCACATATGAGTGAAACCATATGATAATTGTCTTTCTCCAACTGACTTATTTCAATGTAAATTGTAGGTATTTACCCTTTCTGATGGCTGAGTAATATTCCATTGTGTGTGTGTGTGTGTGTATGTGTATGACATCATGACTCCTTCCACAGTTTGGCTATTATGGAAATTGCTTCTATGAACATTGGGGTGCAGGTGTCCCATCATTTTATTACATCTGTATCTTTGGGGCAAATACCTAGTAGTGCAATCGCTGGGTCATAGGGTAGCTCTATTTTTAATTCTTGAGGAAACTCCACGCTGTTTTCTAGAGTGGCTGCACCAGCTCACATTCCAACCAAAAGTATAAGAAGGTTCCTCTTTCTCCACATCCACACCAACATTTGTTGTTTCTTATCTTGTTATTTGTATTTCCCTGATGACAAGTGATATGGAACATTTTTTCACATGCTTGTTGGCTATGTATAGGTCTTCTTTGGAGAAATGTCTATTCATCTCTTCTGCCCATTTCTGATGGGATTATTTGTTTTCTTGGTATTGAGTTTGATAAGTTATTTATAGGTCTTGGATACTAGCCCTTTGATATGTCATTTGAAAATATCTTCTCCCATTCTGTAGGCTGTCTTTTAGTTTTGTTAGTTGTTTCCTTTGCTGTACAGCTTTTTGTCTTGATGAAATCCCAATAGTTCATTATTGCTTTTATTCCCTTGCCTCTGTAGACATGTCTTGTAAGAAGTTACTGTGGCCAAGGTCAAAAAGGTTGTTGACTGTGTTCTCCCCTAAGATTTTGATGGATTCCTGTCTCACATTAAGAATATTCAACCATTTTGGGTTTATCTTTGTGTGTAGTGTAAGATAATGGTCCAGTTTTGTTTTTCTGCATGTGGCTGCCCAATTTTCCCAACACCATTTATTGAAGAGACTGTCTTTATTTCCATTGGATATTATTTCCTGTTTTGTCGAAGATGAGTTGACCATAGAGTTGAAGATCCATTTCTGGGTTCTGTATTCTGTTACATTGATCTATGTGTCTGTTTTTGTGCCAGTACCATAATGTCTTGATGATCACAGATTTGTAATACAGTTTGAAGCCAGGCATTATGATGTTCCCAGCTTTCGTTTTCTTTTTCAACATTCCTCTATTTGGGTCTTTTGTGGTTCCATACAAATCTTAAGATTATTCCAAGACTGTGAAGAAAGACTGTAATATTTTGATAGGGATTGCATTGAGTGTAGATTTCTCTGGGTAGCATAGATATTTTCAATATTATTCTTCCAATCCATGTGCATGGAATCTTTTTCCATCTCTTTGCGTCTTCCTCAATTTCTTTCAGAAGTGTTCTGTAGTTTTTAGGGTATAGATCCTTCACCTCTTTGGTTAGGTTTATTCCTAGGTATCTTACTATTTTGGGTGCAATTGTAAATGGGATTGATTCCTTAATTTCTCTTTCTTCAGTCTCATTGTTAGTGTATAGAAATGCCACTGATTTATGGGCATTGATTTTTTATCCTGCCACATTGCCGAATTGCTGTATGAGTTCTAGCAATCTTGGGGTGGAGTCTTTTGGGTTTTCTCTATACAGTATCATGTCATCTGCGAAGAGGGAGAGTTTGACTTCTTCTTTGCCAATTTGAATGCTTTTTATTTCCTTTTTGCGTCTGATTGCTAAGGCTAGGATTTTCTAGTACTACGTTGAATAACAGTGGTGAGAGTGGACATCCCTGTCGTGTTCCTGATCTTAGGAGAAAGGCTCCCAGTGTTTACCCATTGAGAATGATATTTGCTGTGGGCTTTCCATAAATGGCTTTTAAGATATTGAGGAATATTCGCTCTATCCTTACACTTTGAAGAGTTTTAATCAAGAAAGAATGATGAATTTTGTCAAATGCTTTCTCTGCATCTATTTAGAGGATCATATGATTCTTTTATTTATGTGATTTATTGTGTTGATTGATTTATGAATGTTGAACCACTCTTGCATACCAACCACTCTTGCATACCACTCATAAATCCCATTTGGTCATGGTGAATAATCTTCTTAATGTACTGTTGGATCCTATTGGCTACTATCTTGGTGAGAATTTTTGCATCCATGTTCATCAGGGATATTGGTCCTGTCTAGTTTTGGCCTCATGGAACTAGTTTGGGAGTTTTCTTTCCATTTCTATATTTTGAAACAGCTCTAGTAGAATTGGTATTATTTCTTCTTTAAGTGTTTGGTAGAATTCCCCTGGGAAGCCATGTGGTCCTGGACTTTTTTTTCTTGGGAGGTTTTTGATGACTACTTCTACTTGCTTTCTGGTTATTGGTCTGTTTAGGTCTTCTATTACTTCCTGATTTGGTTTTGGTAACTTATACATTTACAGGAATGCACCCATTTCTTCCAGATTGCCTAATTTTTTGACATATAGTTACTCATAATACATTTAAATCATTTTTATTTTCTTGGTGTTAGTTGTGATCTCTCCTCTTTCATTCATGATTTAATTAATTTGATTATTTTTCTCTTTTTAATATGTCTGGCTAGGGGTTTATCTATTTTTTAAAATATTTTTATTTATTCATGAGAGACACAGAGAGAAAGAGAGGCAGGGACATAGGCAGAGGGAGAAGCAGGCTCCCTTGAGGGAGCCTGATGCGAGACTCAATCCCAGGACCCTGGGATCACGACCTGAGCCAAAGGTAGATGCTCAACCACTGAGCCACCTATGTGCCCTGGGGTTTATCTATCTTATCACTTCTTTCAATGAACCAGCTCCTAGTTGCATTGATTTGTTCTAGAGTTCTTCTGGTCTCTATTTCATGAGTTCTGATCTAATTTTTATTTCTTTTCTACTGCTTGGTTTAGGCTTTATTTGCTATTGTTTCTCCAGTTCCTTTAGGTATGTTAGCTTGTGCTGAGTGAAATAAGTCAATCAGAGAAGGACAAACATTATATGTTCTCATTCATTTGGGGAATATAAATAATAGTGAAAGGGAATATAAGGGAAGGGAGAAGAAATGGATGGGAAATATCAGAAAGGGAGACAGAACATAAAGACTCCTAACTCTGGGAAACAAACTAGGGGTGGTGGAAGGGGAGGAGGATGGGGGTGGGGGTGAATGGGTGACAGGCACTGAGGGGGGCACTTGACGGGATGAGCACTGGGTGTTATTCTTTATGTTGGCAAATTGAACACCAATAAAAAATAAATTTATTATAAAAAAAGAAACTTTTCCACTTTTTTGAGAGAGGCTTGTATTGCAATGTACTTCCCTCTTAGGACCACCTTTGCTGTATCCCAAAGATTTTGAACAGTTATGCTTTTATTTCATTAGTTTGCATTAATCTTTTTAATTTTTCTCTAATTTCCTGGTTGACCCATTTATTTTTTAGTAGGATGCTCTTTAGCCTCCAAGTGTTTGCGTTCCTTCCAATTTTTTCTTGTGATTCAGTTCTAGTTTCAAAGCACTGGGGTCTAAAAATATGCAAGGGATATTCCCAATTTTTGGTATCAGTTGAGGCCTGTTTGTGACATAGTATGTGGTCTATACTGGGGAAAGTTCCATGTGCATTGAGAAGAATGTGTATTCGGTTACATTAGTTTGGAATATTCCATCTGTATCCATGAAGTCTATTTGGTCCAGTGTGTCATTCAAAGCCCTTGTTTCTTTGGTAATCTTATGCATAGAAGATCTATCCTTGGCTGAGAATGGAGTGAAGTTCTAAGATTAATGTATTATTGTCTATGTGTCTCTTTACTTTGGTTATTAATTGGTTGATATAATTGGGTGCTTCCACATTAGGAGCATAAATATTTATAATTGTTAGGTCTTCTTGTTGGATAAACCCTTTAAGTATGATATAGTGTCCCTCTTCTTCTCTCAATATGGTCTTTGGTTTAAAATCTAATCTATCTGATATGAGGATTGTTACCGCAGCTCTTTTTTTTTTTTTTTTTCTTTGAGGTCCATTTGATGGTAAACAGGTTTACACCCCATCATTTTCAGTTTGAAGTTGTCCTTAGGTCGAAAATGAGTCTATTGTAGACAGCATATAGATGGGTCTTGCTTTTTTATCCAGTTTGATACCTTGTGTCTTTTAACTGGAACATTTATCCCATCATGTTCAGAATAACTATTGAATTCTTGGCTGCATGTTTTTCTCATTTAGGACCTTGAATATATCTGCCAGCCCTTTCTGGCCTGCCGGGTCTCAGTGGAGAGGTCTGCTGTTAATCTGATATCTCTCCCCATATATATTAGGAATCTCTTGTCCTGAGCTGCTTTTAGGTTTTTCTCTTTATCTCTGAAATTTGTAAGTTTCACTATTATATGTTGGGGTGTTAATCAGTTTTTGTTGATTTGGGGAGGGGTCCTCGGATATGAATGCCTGTTTCCTTCCCCTTCCCCAAATCTCACTAGGATTTGTTCAATCATACCTCCTTGTTCTCTCTCTCTCTCTCTCTCTCTCTCTCTCCATCCTCTGGAATGTCAATAATATGGATATTATTCTTTTTGTAACTATCACTTAATTCACAGAGTCTCTCTTCATGGGTTCTAAATTGTTTTTCTCTCTTTTCCTTAGCTTCCTTTCCTTCCATCATCTTGTCTTCTATGTCACTCTCTCTTCTGACTCATTTACTCTAGCTCTTAGAGCATCCATTTAAGACTGCATCTTAGAGTATTTTTAATTTTGGTCTGATTAGATCTCATGTCTTCAGTAAGAGATTCTCTAGAATCATTTATGCTTTTTTCAAGTCCCACTAGTAATTTTATAAATGTAATTCTGAATTCTATCTCAGACATTTAACTTAAATCCATATCCATTAGATCTGTGGCAAACAGCATTAATTCTGGTTCTTTCTTTTGTGGTGAACTCTTCTTTCTAGCTGTTTTTTCCAGTGCAGAATGGCTATATGAGTAAGCAGAGTCAAAAATATCAACCACGACTCAAGAAAAATACACACTAGAAAATTCCAAAGAGGTCAGGGACCAGAAAATGAAAAAGAAAAAGACAACAAAAAGGGAAAAAAATTAAAAAAAAAAAAAAGAGTGGGGATAGGGAAATGGTGAGAGAGAGTAAATGTAATCTCACAGAATGAACCAAGATGGTGATCCATTTGTTTCTGAGTGTATTTTGGTCTATATGTTAGAATATACTAAATTCCAAAATCATTAAAAAAAAACAAGCCAACAAAACTCATATATATATATATATATATATATATATACACACACACACACATATATGTATATATATATATACACACATATATGTATATATATATATATACACAAAAAAATAAGATTGAATATGGTGAAAGCCAAAATTGAAGAATGTATCTATATCATGTAATTGTAAAATATGAAAGTCAAAAAAGAAAAAAAAACTTAAAAATGAAGTGTTGTTAAAATATTATAGTTAAGATGGCAAAAAATATTGGAAAATTTGAACCTGAAAGATAAATGAATCATCAGAAAAAAACCTCAAGTTCTATATACTAGTGTTTTCTCTCAGTCCTGGAGCTTTCCAGGGCTTTTTGGTTAGTAAACTCACTGCTCCCTGTTTTTCTATCTGTTCTTCTCAGGGAGGGGCCTGCTGCACAGATTCTCAGGTGTCTGTGCCTGGTGAAGATGCACTGCCCCTTGCCAGCTGGCCAGTCTCAGTGTAAACTATTTTCCCTACAAGGTCTTTCTTCCCTGGAGGCTGTGTCTCTCCTGAAGGTGAAAGAAAAAAAAAAAAAAAATGACAGTGGCCAGGTTTCCAGCCTGGAGCCAAGGGCTCCTAGTGCATGCCAAACTACAGACTTTTATAGTGCCCACTCCTTCAGGTCCTCCTCAGGGGCAGGTTGGGGGGTGGGTGGGCACTGATTTGCAGAATTTAAAGAGTGCTGGGCTGCAGGAGAGCTTTTGCTCACTTGTGCAGGCACCCATTCCTTCCTTCCCAAAGGAAACGGAGGGTTATCCGTTTCTGTCCATTGCAAGACCCTGGCACAGAGAGTGGTCACCCCAATGGAGTGCACACCGCTCTTCCTCCCCTAGATGAAAGTGGATGGTTGCTGTATTCCAGTCCTTTGCAGGGACCCAGCATGGACAGTGGTTCCCTGATCATTGGCAGTTGGCAGCTTATGGAACATGATGAGCCTTTTCCCAAGTTCACTGACCTGTTTCCAGCTCCAATGCTTAGGAACTTTACCTGTTTAGGTGCCCTTGTTCTTTCTGTGTGTCCAGGAATATTTAAACCTCTCTGTCACTCCTGCAATTCTGCCCTGTTTCACCACTGAACACTTTTCAGACAGGGAAGACTCTTTCAGGAGCAAATCCCTAAAGTCCTGCTTGTGTGCCCCCAGGTTGTATCACTTTCCTGCAGCCAGCTTACAAAGGATCCCCCCCCTTCGACTCCCCCTCTGGGCCTATCTTCCAATAAACCCCCTTCATTTCTCTTCTCAGCTCTCCTACTTTACAAGAAGTGATCACTTTTCCCTTTGTAGTGTTCCAGCTATTCTTTCTTTACACCTCAGGTTGAACTCATAGGTGTTCAGAATGGTTTGAAAGTTATCAGCTAAATTTGGAGAACCAGATGAAACAAGGACCCCTACTCTTCTGACATCTTGCCTCTCCCCCTGTATGTCTCTTTTTTTGTGATGTCTTCATTTGGCTTTAGTATCAAGGTAATACTAGCCTCATAGAATGAATTTGGAGGTTTTCTTACTCCTATGTTTTGGAATAGTTTGAAAAGAATCGCTATTAACTTTAAATTTTTGTAGAATTTGTGAAGTTGCCTCATCCTGGACTTTTGTTTGGAGATATTATTATTATTATTATTATTATTGATTAAATTTCATTACTGGTAGTTGGTCTGTTCAAATTTTCTATCTCTTATTGATTTACTTTTGGTAGAATATGTTTCTAGGAATTTATTCACTTGTCTTAGGTTGTCCAATTTGTTGGCATACAATTTTTCATAATATTCTCTTGCAATTTATGTAGTATTGTTTGTTATTTTTCTTCTTTAATTATTGTTTATTTGAATCCACTCTTATTTATTTATTTATTTATTTATTTATTTATTTATTTATTTATTGTGAGTCTGGCTAGAGGCTTAGCAATTTTGATCTTTTCAAAGAACTAGCTCCTGATTTCATTAATATGCTCTATTGTTTTGTTTTGTTTTTAATTTCTATATCATTTGTTTCCTCAGTAATTGGTATTATTTTCTTCCTTCTTCTGTTTTTGGGTTTTCATTATTTTTTCTTTTTCTACGTTTTTTAGGTGGAAGGTTGTTTATTTGAGATTTTTCTTTCTTCTTCTTTTTATTTTTTTTAATTTTTCTTTCTTCTTAAGGTAGGTCTATATTCTAACTTCCCTCTTAGAACTGCCTTTGTTGCATCCCAAAGATTTGGGGTCATTGTGTTTTCATTTGTTGTCATGTAATTTTTAAAATTTCTACTTTGTTTCTTGGTTCACCATTCATTGTTTAGTAGAATGTTGTTTAACCTCCATGTATTTGTGCTCTTTCAGATTTTCTCTTGCGGTTGATTTCTAGTTTCATTGTTGTGGTCAGAAAAAATGCATGGTATTTTTGAATTTGTTGAGACTTGTTTTGTGGTCTAATATGTGATCTATCCTAGATAATGTCCTATGTGCACTGGAAAAGAATGTGTATTTTGCTGTTTTAGGACGGAATATTCTGAATATATCTGTTAAGTTCATCTGGTCCAGTGTGTCATTCAAAGCCACTGTTTCCTTGTTGATTTTGTTTGGACATCTGTCCATTGATGTAAGTGGGGTATTAAAGTCCCTTACTATTATTTTACTATGATTGATTACTTATTAACAGTATTATGCATTTTGGTATCCCATGTTGGATACATAAATATTTACAATATCTTCCTATTGGATTGTTCTATTTATTATTACATAATGTTCTTTTTTCTCTTTTGTTACAGTCTTTGTTTTAAAGCCTATTATATATATATATATATACACATATACATATATATATACATATATATATATGTAATGCCACTCAGCATATTTATTTATTTATTTATTTATTTATTTATTTATTTATTTATTTTGGATTCCATTTGCAGGATAAATGTTTCTCCATCCCTTAATTTCAATCTGCATGTATCTTTAGGTCTGAAATGAGTCTCTTGTAGGTAGCATGTAGATGGATCTTGTTGTTGTTGTTTTAATCCTTTCTGTCACCCTGTGTCTTTTGACTGGAGTTTCAAGTCTATTTACTTTTTTATTGATTATAAATGTATTACCATTTTGTTACTTGTGGTTGCTTTTGTAGTTTTTGTCTGATTTTTTTCCTTTCGTGCTCTCTTTCATGGCTTGTTGCCTTTCTTTAGTAATAAATATACTTGGATTCCTTTGTCTTTATACTTTGCATATCTATTACTGGTTTTTGATTTGTGGTTACCATTTGGTTGCATATAACCTCTTCCACATCTAGCAGTCCATATTAAGTTAATGGTCACTTATGTTTGAACGCATTCTTTACTCCTCTCCCCATCCATCCCCCGCATTTTAGGTATATGTTGTCATATTTTCTTTCCTTTTATTTGTGAATTCCTAGACTGATTTTTATGGATATACGCATTTTTACTGCTTTTGTGCTTCCAGCTTTTTATATTCTCACTTCTGATCTTTCCTTTTCACTCAGTGTTCCTTTTAATATTTCTTGTAGGGCTGGTTTAGTGATATGACCTCCTTTAGTTTTTGTTTGTCTGAGAAGCTCTTTACCTCTCTTTCTATTCTGAATGAGAGCCTTGCTGGATATTCTTGGCTGAAGATTTTTTTCTTTCAGCTGCTCTGAATATATCCTGCCATTCTCTTCTGGCCTACAAAGTTTCTTCTGAAAAATCCACTGATAGTTTATGGATTTTCCCTTGTATATACCTGTCTTCTTTTCTCTTGCTTCTTTTGAAAATTTTTTATCAGTATGTTTTGACATTTTAATTACTATGTGTCTTGGTGTGGAACTCCTTGGGTTGATTTTGTTGGGGGATCTCAGTGCCTCCTGAATCTAGATATCTGTTTCCATTCACAGAGTAGGGAAGTTTTCAGCTATTATATCTCCAAATAAATTGTCTGCCCCTGCTCCTCTCTTTTCTTCTTTTGGGATCCTATAATGTGAATGTTATTATACTTGATGGAGTCACTGAGGTCCCTAAGTCTATTTCTGTTTTGAATAACTCTTTTTGCTCTCATTTGCTCAGCTTGATTATTTTCTATTACTCGGTCTTCCAGGTCACATATGTGCTCTGCTGCTTCCTATAGCCTACTATTTATCCTATCTAGTGTATTTTTAATTTCATTTATTATGTTATCTCTGATTAGTTCATTTTTAATCTATTTTTAAGGGTCTCAATGATGTCTTCCACACTTCTCAAGTCCAACGAATTATCTTTCTGATCATTACTTAAAACTTATTATGCAGTATATTACTTATATCCATTTTGTCTAGGTCTCTTGCTTTGGTTTTGTCCTGTTCTTTCATTTGAGACACTTTCCTCTATCTCCTCATTTCATCTATCTATCTGTGTTTCTTCTGTGTGTTAACAAAGTCAGTTATGTCTCCTTCTTTTGAAGGTAATGGCTTTATGAAGAAGAGGTACTATAGTGTCCTGCAGGGCAGTCCCCCACTATTCCCCAGGCACTGGTACTTCCAGGAGTTTTCATATATATGTTGTATAAGCTCTGCTGTTGAGTCCTGGTCACTTTTTCCTTCAATCGAGTTGTCTACAGGGCTCTCTTTGCATGTTGTGGGCAATCTTTGCTATTCAGCTGGGTGGGGTGATTCAACAAGGTGTGTGCTGGTCTACTTGCAGAATGAGACCTGCAGCTGCTGGAATTGAGGTCCTGCAAAACACTCAGGTTGGGAGATAATATGTAGGTGGGGTCTGTGCTGATTTTCTAAGGGAGGGGGCTCCCAGCACAGGGACTGAGGCAAGCATGGCAGATCCTCAAAGCATGGGGGATGGGCTTGGTGAAAGTAAGTTAGGTACTGAGAATCTGCACAAACTGTTTCCTGTGGTTCCTGCAGGTGGCCTTATGTTTATGCTGGGGGGGCGGGGGTAGTGGAGTGAGTGAAATGGTGTTGACCACATCCTTTGTTCCTCGAGTAGTCTCCCTGTGATCCTTGCCTCTGGGCCATGCTCTGAGATGAGTAAATAACTTTCTCTCCTGTCCCCCCACTGGCAGGCATTTTTCAACCTGCTATTTTCATGCTATCTTTCTCTCTCTTCTTTTTAAGATTTTATATATTCATTAGAGAGAGAGAGAGAATGCACATGAGCAGAGAGAGGAACAGAGGGGGAAGGAGAAGCAGACTCCCTGTTGATTGGGGAACTCAATGTGGGGCTCAATCCCCAGGACCCTGGGATCATGGACCTGAGCCAAAGGCAGACGCTTAACCAACTGAGCCACCCAGATGCCTCAGCCATGCTATATCTCTACTGGCTGTTTGTTGTGCTATGTCTTTAAGGGTGGGGACTCAGCTTCTTAAAGCCCTCCAGGCTCTCCCAGGGCGAAACTAGTGGATTTTTAAAATACCAGGCTTAACTTCTGCTAGTTCTAAGAACTCACAAAACTAGGCTCTGTTACTTTCAAAACATGTTATGGGCATTCATCTTCCCTGTGTGGGCTCTCCAGTATGATAGCCTGTTTTTCATCCTTCTCCATGCCACTGTCTCCCTCCCAACTGCAGATAGACACAGTTCATTTTGTTCCAAAACTGTTTTTGCTCTTCTTACCTTCTTTGATGTGGCCGCTTCTCTAGTGGAGTTTGTTCTGCCAGTCTTTAAGGTCATTTTCTGAGTTATTGATGCTGATATGAGTGTTACTTAATTGTATTCCATGGGATGAGGCAAGTTTAGGATCCTCCTCCTACTCCATCTTCCCAGTTTCTCCATTTAAATAATTATTGACAAATAAGGACTTGCTATTCTGTTGTTTTTTGATTCTTTTGTACCTCCATTGTTTCTTCTTACCCTTTTACATTTTTTCTGGTGTCTGCTATTTTTTGAGCTATAATGTCTTGTGATATCAGCATGCTCTGTCTTCTTTATCATGTTCTTCCATTTAATTGCTGCAGGTTTATCCTTCTTGGTAACAATGAGGCTTCCATAAAATATCTTAAAATTATAGCACCCTTTTAAAAAAATAACTTCAATAGCATTGCTATACTCTGCCTCCCCTTCACATTTTAGGTTATCAATGCTATAGTTTACATATTTTTGACTGTATATTTACTAATGGATTATTGTAGGTATGCTTATTTTTACAACATTTGTTTTCTATAACTAACATACAGTGCTATATTTGTTTCAAGTGTACAAGAATTCAATAATTCTACACATTACTGAAGATTTATCATAATAAGCATACTTTTAATTCCCTTCACCTACCTCACCCATCCCCCTATTTTCCCTCTGGCAACCACAAGTTTGTTCTCTATATTTAAGTGTCCCATTTTTTTCTTTGTACATTTGTTTCTTAAATTCTACATATGCGTGAAATCATATGGTATTTTTCTTTCTCTGACTTATTTATTTCACTTAGCCTTATACTCTTTAGATTCATCCACATTGTTGCAAATGGCAAGACTGTATTTCTTTTTTATGGTTGAGTAATAGTCCACTTGGGTGTCTGTGTCTGTGTGTGTATACACACACATATATGTATTTATATATTAAACATTATTTCTTTATTTATGTATGGATGCATACTTGGATTACTTCCATATCTTGGCAATTATAAATATAATGTTGCTACAAGCATAGGGGCTCATATATCTTTTCAGAATGTTTTTATATTCTTTGGGTAAATACTTAGTATTTAAATTACTAGATCCTTTGATAATTTTATTTTTAATTTTTTGAGGGACTTCCACAGTGGCTGCACCAATTGTGTTTCCACTAACAGTGTATGAGGCTTCCTTTTCTCCACAGCCTTACCAATACTTTGTTTCTTGTGTTTTTTATTCTAGCCATCCTGACAAGTATGTGGTTTTGATCTGTATTTCGCTGATGATTAGTGATATTGACCATCTTGTCATATATCTGTTGGCTATCTGTATGTCTTCTTTGGAAAACTGTTATTCAGGTCCTCTACCCATTTTTTAATCACGTTGTTTCTCGGGTATTGAGTTGTGTATTGAGTTATATATTTTGGATATTCAACCCTTATTAGATACATCATTTGCAAATGCCTTCTACCACTCAGTAGGTTGTCTTTTTTGGTTTGTTAATTATTTCCTTCACTGTGCAAAAGCTTTTTTTTTTTTTTTTTTTTTTTTTTTGGTGTAGTCCCAGTAGTTTAATTTTGCTTCTGTTTCCCTTGACAAAAGAGACATACCTGGAAAAATGTTTCTATGGCTGATAGCAAAGAGATTACTGAGATTACTGCTTATGTTTTCTTTTAGGAATTTTATGGTTTTAGGTCTCTTATTTATATCTTTAATTCATTTTGGTTTATTTTTTGTGTGTGGTATAAGAAAGTGGTCTAGTTCCATTCTTATAAATGTGGATGTTGCTGTGCAGTTTCTCAGCACCATTTCTTGATAAGACTGTCTTTTTCCCTTTCTATATTCTTGCCTCCTTTGTCGAAGATTAGCTGACCATAAAAGAGAAATAAAAGGCATCAGAATTGAAAAAGGCAGGAGTAATTTTTGATATATTCAACATACTAAAAGAAATAAGCAATCAAGCTATAAAAAGAAATGGCAGAAACTTAAATGCATATTATTAAGTGAATGAAATCAATCTGAAAGGCTACATATTGTATTATTCCAACTCTGTAATTTTCTGGAAGAAGAAAATCTATAAAGACAGTATAAATATTAGTGGCTATATGATGAGAAATAACTTTGTTTTTCTGAGGGTATGATAACCTGCTCACACCCAGAGTCTGACCATTTAGATAAGGATTTGAGTTTACGATGCCCCCACGAATTCCCACTTTGCTTTTCTCAGGTGGGAGAAATAACCATTTAAGAGTTAAGCTAGAAAGCTTAGTGACTTAGTGGCTTCTACCTTATAAGTAATTGAAAAGGGCTTGCTTTATTTCCTGTTCATGTCCCCAAAGTGGGACTTTAGATGCCGAGGGAGCTACCTACTGCCCTCTTCTGGGTAACTTGCCTAATCACGCAGCAGGTGATATTCTGCATATTTTTTTTTAAAATTCTGCATATTAATTCAATACACCAGTTCCACCTTCTCAACACAAATGGAAATGAGGAAGTTAGAATTGTGGGTGCAGTTTGTAGCCCTATGTCATGGCTTGAGCCTGCAAAGGTCTTAATGAACTTTCTTTCCCAGGCTGCTCAGTATCTCTAGGAAGGAAACATTTACTGGCAGGTTGAGAAGTGCTGCTGCTGCCAGATGTTGCCATGAATACCCACCCCAAATTTGGTCAGTGCTGTAAAAGGTCAGAATCCTGCCTCTTTCTTCCAGACAGGGAATTGCATAGGCTATCAGGTCCTGGGAGCCAAGGAAAGTTACCCAAAGATTAGTGCCAGAAGAAGAGATTGGTTGCTAGGCCTACTGTGTTGGTGGTTAGGACAAGGTAGTTGAGCTTAGGGAGCCAGCCCTAACCCATGACAGAGGCAACTCTACTAGGGGCATCATGGCACCCCAGATAGGCAAATGGGGCCAAGACATTTAGGGAGGATATCAGGAGTACCACTCCTGGCATAGTACAGATAAACAAATTCTAGCTAAAAGTTGGGTCCCTTGAGATCATGGTACAAGTTCTTCCCAAGTCCCAAGAGGAGGTAAAGAAAATTACTAGATACTGCTCATAAGACTCACACTTAGATGGCTTGGGCTCCACTGAGCATGATGGCATATTAATATGCCAAACCACTGGTGCTATGTTCTCAGGGCTTGGGGGCCTTCCCAAATATATCAGCTTACATTGCACTGGAGGAGGTAGATCACAATTCCTTGGAAGTAGATTAGGACACCCTAGACCCAGAGGCTGTAGCTTGAGTCTGGGAAGAGGCAACCTTTCTCCAAGGTGTTCCTTGTTGCTAGTCATGGTACCAAAATGTTCACTGATGACTAGTCTGAATGAGTAATGGAGACATGGAAGTACACTGATAGAAATGCAAGGTTTGCTAGAATAGTTTATCTAAAGAGAGGGTGAAAAGGGTGCTTGGCTCCTATAGGTTTTTGAACTGTGTTTGAGCTGTTGTTTACAGTGATTGAGATGCAGCAGCTAATCAGATTGGCCAAAGACCTCAAAATTCAAAATTTGTTAAAAAAAACCTAAGTTATTAAGGGTCCATTTTCATAGAAATACCCTAGAGGAGACCTTGAACCTGTTGCCATAGGGAAGGTACTCCCAAATGTATTGAGCCACCAAGGTATGAGAAAACATAAAAAGAGCTGACTTTTGAGAAAGTGACTTCCTAAATCTCCTGAGCCCAAAGGGATTGGGAGGAAAGAAGATCTTTTTTTCCTGACTTGGATTTTTTGACTTTTTATGACCTAGTACCAGGATCATATGTCCTTCACATTTATTACAGCCAAAGCTCACTGTAAGTAAACAGCCTTGGATAAAGTATGCTTCCTCTTATATAAAATTGGGATGTTCAATGGATATATCTGTTTACTGAGCATCATTTTCCCACAGACCCCTGAACATTTCCAACCCAGAGGAGGCACCCTTGGGGCCAAAATCTAAGGATTTCTTCTTAAAAGGTACACGCTCCTCCCAATTATAAGTCCATGCTGTTACCATCATAGAAATGACAGATACTGTAGGACAAGCATTAGACTGCCTCAATACTGTAGTTAGACATGAAAAAAAATTTTACTGAAGTCCAAATTTTGTTTGCTTATAAAGGCATTGGGCCCCACTGTCCCCCTCAGCCAGGAACCCATTGGGTGGTTCCTAGTGATGGCACCTCAAACCAGCACCCTCCCTCATGAGATGATTAACAGACTTCTTTATTTTGGCAGCTCTGGAGATCAGGAGTCTCTAACAACTTAATCTCAAAACAGCCCAAATACAAATTAGAAGATGTTGTTCAGGCTCTGCAGGCATTTCAGGAGACTGATGGCTTCTCCAAAGTTGGATGCACTCATCCCTCTAGCCTCAGCAACAGGATTTGGGATCATGTACCCTGAATGGGAATGGCAACTTGCAAGGATCCTGCCATAGGGATCCAGCAGTGCCCTGGAGCTTGTCTCATCTCCAGAAACAATCACATATATACTTTTCATTATCCAATGGGACACACAAAATAGATATTTTACTGCTCTCATTGATATTGCAGCCCAAATTACAGTACTTCCTGGCAACCCTTCCAACCATAAAAAGATGGCACCCTTTAAATTACAAGATTTAACAGGTAGGAGGGTAGAAGGCATTCAGCTTTCTTGCATGTCACTATTGTAACAGTCTATTAAAATCTTTTAGTGGTGGCACCTCCTTTGATCCTGCCTTTCCTGTTATAGGATGGATGCCTTGGTATATCACCATGTGATCTGGAACAAACCCAAATTCCTAGCCTCCAACATGGGAACTGTATATTGGGAACCTACAAGACTTCTACTCCTGATTAAGATGGCAAAGATCCCCCAATATTGCCTGCAACAAGGGACTGAAGGACTGTAGTCCATAGGCCCATAATTCAAGATTAATTAAAAAAAAAAAAAGGAGTTATAAACACACCATTTCTCCTTTCAATTCCTCCATTTGGCCAGTATTAAAGTCTTCTGGGTGGTGCCTTACAGTCAACTATTGAAGTTTAAATGTACAAGTTACCTCTATTAAGGATTCCATATTAATAGTGTCCAGTTGAGGATACTGAAAGGGTTCCAGGAAACTACTTCACCATGATCCATCTAGCTCATATGTTCTATTTGATTTTTACTGCCAAGGAGTCCCAACCACAGTTTTCCTTCACATTTAAAAGCACTCAATATACCTTTATGTGGCTGTTAATGGATTATCTTAACAATCTAGCTATTGTGCATAGTCTTTGCCAGCAAGACCTAGATGCTTTTACCATGTACCTTGTACCATATGGCCCTATATTGATGGCATTCTCATCTGGAGTCCCTCAGAAAACATGGTGTATGAGTCCCTAACATGACTGATGATCCACGTACAACATAAAGGTTGGGCTATTGCCCAAAGTAAAATTCAAGGGCCAGCTAAACTGTGAATTTCTGGGTATTAATTTGTCCTCTAAAGGTTGGGAAATTCCACTTGCAGTTAAACATCAATTGTTAAGTATTCAGCCTCCCACATGCAAGCTCAGCATGTTTTGGGTCTCTTCATACTTTAAAATAGTCACATGCATATTCTCCACATTTTATTAGGGAGAAGTTCAACAGCAACATAAAAGTCCATTAATTAAGCTCTCTCCAATTCCCACCAGCCTCTATTTCTGGGCAGATGTACTGGCCACCATGAAGTATGGGTCTTGGGGCCTATGGACTAAACATGGCTTCTTCTGGCTGTCTATGGGCTTTTGAACCAGACAAGTATCCATTATATTCCTTATTCCCTGGCCAACTGGTCCCATATATCTTGGGTCATTGAGAAGCTGCTGCTGCAATGGCCTGGGTCTGCATAGGGCCATTTTGCTTAAGGGGAGCCTTGTAAAATGCATTGTTTTGAGTTGCAAATTATGCTCCCAAACTCAATACTAGAAAATGCCTCTTCATTCTTTGGTTCCTTTAGGCACCACTGTTTAGCAGCTAGAAGGATGATTTCATAGGGCCCCATCTCTCATTAACAAGCACTACCCACTTTACCACATGTGTAGATATTTTCACCAGTCTACTGCTTGGTATACCCACTAGAAATACCTATGAGGATCAGGTAATCTCTTTCCTAAGTGTATTTTACCTCTATATTTGTCTTCCTGACATTATTGACTCATATCAAGAATCTTATTTCACTGCCCATGTAACACAGCACTAGGTTCTCTTACAGGATATCTGATGGAACTTACATTCCCCATACCCTCCACAGGCCTCTGGCATTATTAAATGTCTCAATAGTCTTTTAAAATCCTTGCTCCTTAAGTTATGGGGCAGTACATGGACTCCTTAATGGACTTCTTTGCTGCCAGGACACCTATCACTTTAAATTCTTGGCCTTGTGGCCACCACTTTCCTAACAACAACTAGGCTCATCTGGCTATGCTGCCTGTGAATATTATCATGGGGAATCTGATGACTTTATTTTATAGAACAGTATTATTTACATTTTCCCCAACAATTTTGAGTTCCCATACAAATTTAAAATGCTGATCATCTTATCTTCCAGTATTCATCGCAACACAATTGAGGATGGGTGATGGGCTGTGATCAGCTAGTCATTAGATAGTCTTAGCCTATTAGAAAAACATAGACCCACGATGCTGCTGCTGGACCACACTTAACCACTTGATATGTTCCAGCTGAAATTTCAATGTCTGGTAGCTTTAGTGGATGGCTCATTTCTCCTGAATACACCTGGCCAATTGCAGCTGGACCCACAAGGAATGGTTTGGATCTCTAAAAGGAGGAAGAGGCACTCAGGTTGCAATATTAGAAGATGACAGCATGGTGATGCAATTGCAACACTTAGCTCTATCCCACTTTGGAGGAAGCTACCAATAAGTTGTAGACCCACAACAGCTCCATAATAAACCTTTACATGCTGCAATTAGGGGGAGGGTGAACAACTATAAAATGAAGATGCTTGCTGCTGCTGGCCTTACTCTGTGGCTTTTGTGCCATCTGGGTCATGGGGCTTTTCCTAGACTTCAGAGAGAAACAACACTAGCAGTTGCTGAATCACATAGCATTTGCCTGCAATTTGATCTCAGGATCAAGGATGGCAAATATAAAAAGTCAGCCATAGCAGAACTGTACCTGAAATGACACCAAGTGTGGATACTACCTGAGCAATTTTAAAAAGAACCAATAGAACAAGTGCTTAAAGACCACCAGTCCTGTTCAAATGGTCACTGACCATCATGTTGCTCTAATTTCAACCCTAATAGGCTGATAGGCTTAGGTAGTTCAGACCCATCTCTGGTAACAGAGGGCCAAACATTGTCAGGGCAAATAGATAACATTTCTTTAAGACCGGGCTTCACATGTGCCACCAACCTTTTCTATTTATGGATGGAAATCTAGGCCTTAGAGGAGAGTACTGACCAATAATTTGTGAGGTACACTCCTGAGGACCCCAAAAATTGAGACACAAGTAAATTCTAATGGTGTAAGTAAACCTTAATCAGAGCATCCAAAATCTTTGTGACCCCCTGGTCCCTCAGTTCCCCCCATAAGCGATTACCTGGGAGAACTATCCCTTCCTGGGATGGCTCCCTCCATCTATGACAATGCTGGAGATGAGAAACCCAGGCCATGACAACAGAGCACAAGATATAAGAATGTGAGAGATGACAACACCCTGGCCTACAACATCACAAGATTCAACCACATCCAAATGCTGCCTCTGCAACCTTCTGGTATAACAGAGATGACATGGTAGTTGATGATGGCGAGCACTTTCTGGCACTCAATTGCTATACTAAATGCTAGTTTATCTAAATTCTCTGCTGATGACCACTGTGACTGGCATTTTGCAGAATTGACGGTGCGTTTACCCCAGAAACCCCTTGCTTACGATAGTGATTGCTGCTTGAGTGTGAGGCAGTACTGTGGTTGCCAAACTGCTCTCTGCTACACCTTTGAGCTTTAGAAGGCCAAGGTATATGCTGAGTTTCACAACCTTATGGCAGCACCTTTGAATACCCCACTTAGCTGCTTGACTTTACCACACCCCATTAGATTGACCTACATTATGCATCATGCTGGAAGTTAATAAGTTTGATTTCTGGTGGAAAGATTTGTCTCTGGTGGTGGATGCTGCCACCACCACAGCATCATATTTTCCAGGATCACAACCACAGGGTCGCTTCCCTACATGACCTCAAGGGGATCTTTCCCTATGGTCACTATTCATAACTCCACAATCCTCTCATTCAACTACTTCAATAAGGTTAAGATTTTTTATACAATTTACAGATACTGAGACTCCTTTTTTTGGGCCATAGTAATTGCTGACCATGTTAACAAGCTCAACAAATGCTGTTTTCCGAGTCAGTTGCCTACCCATGTAATTTGCCCAACAGAAGGCAACCTGTGCATCTCTGCAGTTTGCTTAGCTAATCTGTAGAGTGGTCTACTGCTCCCATGAAGGGCACTTTGAAATACAGTATGTGGCACCTGACAAGAGCCCCCACATGTCCTTTATAATCCTCCATATGTATCTAGGTATAAACCTCACATGGATGAATATGACCTTCCCCTCATCTGAAGGAGCATAAAATTCTATAGTCTTGGGTATCCCAGCCCAGCCATCTAAGGATAACCCCAATTTATTTTGGCTTCCCTAATCAAGTAGAGTGACCAGTGCTTTGAGGCTGTCACACATATATGACTTGCCATATGTATACTTTGTCCCTCAAATTATAAACTGTTTGCTTCTGCATCCTGGAAGCCCCAGGAAGTCCTGTCTGTCAATACTGATATACTTTAGTATCCCTGGGGCTATCTTTATAAGTCACTGAGCAGGATCCCGAGCCCATCTCACTTTCTGACTCCTCACGTCAAAAGCGTTCAGTATTCATCTTCATTATATTGGGTGTAGGTCTGCTAGTATCCCTTACAGGGATGTGGCAAGCACCAACAAATCATGAAGGCAAACACCAGCCTGTCAGCCACACTGGCTGAACACAGTGGACTGTTATACTAAAACCTAGCTTTAACACAACAATGTGATTCTTTAGCAGTACTATCTGCCACATGCGCATGAATTCCATAGTCTTATATGGATTTTTAACCAAATGCCTACCACTATCTTAGCTCAGGACTTTTATTTTTGTGTCTAGACATCAACAAATGGGGAGGTGTTTACAGATAATATTTTAGAGTTGTGTTTGCTTTATTCAAATGTTTCTTGTGCTAGGTGACCAAAAATCTGCCAGTGGCTTTTAATATTTCCACCAGACAGTGCCTATGATTTTCCGTAAAGATTAATGACTAGCATGAGTTGCTGCATTTTACTATATAATAACTCTGCTCACACCCAGAATCTGGACATTTAGTTAAAGATGCCTGTCCCCCATAAGTTCCTGCTTTACTTTTACCGGGAACTTTCTAAAATAACCACTTAAAGTTAAGCCTGTGAAAAATTAGTGACCTCCAGAGAGGAGTGCAAGATGGCAACATAGGAAGATCCTGAACTTACTTCTTCCATAGGACACACCAATCTGTACCTCTGTGTTTATAAAGCACTTCTCCCTAAAGAAGAAGATAGGCCACATAGAGAACACAGAGAGATGGAAACACAGTAATGAAGGGAATCCCCATCCCTGATACTTTGAACTATGGTTGGTATGGATAGTACCGAAGGATTGTGAGCATTAAGGTCTGCCCTGATGCTCATGAAAGAAATCATGGTTTAAAAGCACAGCGGGAATATAAAGAAACTAGCCCGGGATCCCTGGGTGGCGCAGCGGTTTGGCGCCTGCCTTTGGCCCAGGGCGTGATCCTGGAGACCCGGGATCGAGTCCCACGTCGCGCTCCCGGTGCTTGGAGCCTGCTTCTCCCTCTGCCTGTGTCTCTGCCTCTCTCTCTCTGTGACTATCATAAATAATAAATAAAAGAAAAAAAATAAAGAAACTAGCCCTAAAACCCTGCTAAATGGTGGAACTCTCTATGTGTTAGAGGTGCCATGGTTTGTGTTCCCTTCCATCTAGACTGCAGATGGAAGAAGGGTCTGGGTGCCACAGCCATCCTGTCACCACACTAAGGCACAGGGAAAAAAACTGCCACTTAAAAGAGAAACTAGAATATAAAAGATCCAGCTGGAACTGTACCAAAGGGCAGAAAAGCTGCTGGAACTCTCTTAAAGCTGGAGGGCAAGAGCTACTGTTTACATTCCCCCTACACATTGATGGTTTGGATGGGAACAGGGTCCAGGAACTCTAGCTGACCTACTCTTTCAAAGAGCCCCAAAACCTTAGCTCGCACCAGCCTCAGTCATCCTGCCAACATGGCCCCAGCAGAATATACATCAGGACACCCTTGGTCAGTGCCCACTTTAGCTCTAATCATCCTGCCAAAGTGACATAGGCACAAAGCACCCTAGAACACATAGGCAACAGATACTTGCAAGGGTACTCCAGTGCATAGCACCCCAGGACCTCTGGGCCCACATCCTTTGGCTCCAGCTGCCCCATCATTGGCCCTAGTCCATGCAAATGGAATAACAACAACAAAAAAGCCAGGGTAGTAATACTTATATCAAACAAAATAGACTTTAAAATGACTATAAGAGAACAATTAAGGGACTATATAATGATGAAAGGATCAATCCAACAAGAGGATATAACAATTATAAATAACTATATACTCAGCATTGTAGTGTCTAAATATACAAGGCAAATATTAGAAGACATAAAAGAAGAAATTGGCACTAATAATAGACTTTAACACCCCACTTACATCAATGGATGAATCATGTAGAAAATAAGAAAATAGTGTTTTTGAATGATATATTAGGTCAAAGGATTTAACATATATATATATAGAATGTTCCATCCCCAAACCACAAAATTTACATTTTTTTTCAAGTGCACATAGAACATTCTCCAGAATAGATCACATTTAAGGGCACAGTCTGAATAAAAAGACTAAAATCATATCAAGCATCTTTTCTGACCTCACGGTATAAAGCTAGAAATCAGTAATAAGGAAAAAACTGGGTTAAAAAAGAACAACAAAAAATCCCCACATACATGGAGGCAAAACAACATGTTATTAAACAACCAATGGGCCAATGAAGCGATCAAATGATAAATAAATATAGAGAAATAAAAATTAAAAATACCACTATCCAAAGTCTTTGGGATGCAGTTCTAAGAGGGAAAAAAAAGGAATGCCTCAAGAAAAAAAAAGGAATCACAAATAAAAAATCTAAACTCACACCTAAAAGCCCTAGAAAAAGAACAAAGCCCAATGTTAGAAGGAAGGAAATAAATGAAATATTTATTTCACAGATATTTACAGAACTTTACATCCAAATGCAACTGAATACACATTCTTCTCAAGTGCACACGGAACTTTCTCCAGAATAGAACTCATATTGGGTCACAAATCAGGTCTTAACTGATACCAAAATATAGGGATCATCCCCTGCATATTTTCAGACCATAATGCTTTGAAACTAGAACTAAACCACAAGAAGGAGTTTGGAAGGATTTCAAACATGTGGAGGGTAAGGACCATCCTGCTAAAAGATGAAAGGGTCAACCAGGAAGTTAGAGAAGAATTAAAAAGATTCATGGAAACTAATGAGAATGAAGACACAACCGTTCAAAAGCTTTCGGATACAGCAAAAGCATTCCTGAGGGGGAAATACACCACAATACAAGCATCCATCCAAAAACTGGAAAGAACTAGAATACAAAAGCTAACCTTGCACCTAAAGGAGCTGGAGAAGGAACAGCAAATAATACCTTCACCCAGCAGAAGAAGAGAATTAAAAAAGATTCGAGCAGAACTCAATGAAATAGAGACCAGAAGAGCTGTGGAACAGATCAACAAAACCATGAGCTAGTTCTTTGAAAGAATTAATAAGATAGATAAACCAATAGCCAACCTTATTAAAAAGAAGAGAGAAAAGACTCAAATTAATAAAATCATGAATAAGAAAGGAGAGATCATCACAAATACCAAGGAAATACAAACGATCTTAAAAACTTATTATGAGCAGCTTTACGTCAATAAATTAGGCAATCTAAAAGAAATGGACGCATTTCTGGAAAACCACAAACTACCAAAACTGGAACAGGAAGAAATAGAGAACCTAAACAGGCCGATAAACAGGGAGGAAATTGAAGCAGTCATCAAAAACCTCCCAAAACACAAAAGTCCAGGGCCAGATGGCTTCTCAGGGGAATTCTATCCTGTTTAAAAAAGAAACCATACCTATTCTACTAAAGCTGTTCGGAAAGATAGAAAGAGATGGAATACTTCCAAACTCGTTTTATGAGGCCAGCATCACCTTAATTCCAAAACCAGACAAAGACCCAGACAAAAGGAGAATTATAGACCAATATCCCTGACAAACACAGATGCAAAAATTCTCATCAGGATACTAGCTAATAGATAGGAGGAGCAAGATGGCGGAAGAGTAGGGTCCCCAAATCACCTGTCTCCACCAAACTACCTAGAAAACCTTCAAATTATCCTGAAAATCTATGAATTCGGCCTGAGATTTAAAGAGAGACCAGCTGGAATGCTACAGTGAGAAGAGTTCGCGCTTCTATCAAGGTAGGAAGACGGGGAAAAAGAAATAAAGAAACAAAGGCCTCCAAGGGGGAGGGGCCCGCGAGGAGCCGGGCTGAGGCCGGGGCGAGTGTCCCCAGGACAGGAGAGCCCCGTCCCGGAGGAGCAGGAGCTGCACCGACCTTCCCGGCGGAAAGGGGCTCTCGGGGAGTTGGAGCAGGACCCAGGAGGGCGGGGATGCCCTCGGGCTCCCCGGGACAGTAACAGCAACTGCGCGCCCAGGAGAGTGCGCCGAGCTCCCTAAGGGCTGCAGCGCGCACGGCGGGACCCGGCGGGACCCGGAGCAGCTCGGGGGGCTCGGGGGCGGCTCCGCGGAGGGGGCTGCGCGGCCCCGGGAGCAGCTCGGTGGGGCTCGGGCAGAGGAAGAGGCTCCGTGCGGAGGGGGCTGCGCGGTTCCAGGAGCAACTCGAAGGGGCTCGGGCGGCGGCTCCGCGGAGGGGGCTGCGGGGCGGGAGCGCGAATCCACCAGCGCAGGCTCCGGAGCACAGGGCGCCGGGACACAGCCCAGGATCCGGCCTCCCCCGGGACAGGCAGAGGCCGGGAGGGCCCAGGACAGCGAGGACGCTCCTGCCCCAGCTGAGCACATCAGCGGCCCCGCCCCGGAGCCTCCAGGCCCTGCAGACGGAGTTCCTGCCGGAGCTGAATCCAGGTTTCCAGAGCTGCCCCGCCACTGGGGCTGTTCCTCCTGCGGCCTCACGGGGTAAACAACCCCCACCGAGCCCTGCACCAGGCAGGGGCACAGCAGCTCCCCCAACTGCTAACACCTGAAAATCAGCACAACAGGCCCCTCCCCCAGAACACCAGCTAGACTGACAACTTCCAGGAGAAGCCAAGGGACTTAAAGTACACAGAATCAGAAGATACTCCCCCGTGGTTCTTTCTTTCTTTCTTTCTTTCTTTCTTTCTTTCTTTCTTTCTTTCTTTCTTTCTTTCTTTCTTTCTTTCTTTCTTTCTTTCTTTCTTTCTTTCTTTCTTTCTCTTCTTTCTTTCTTTCTTTCTTTCTTTCTTTCTTTCTTTCTTCTTTCTTTCTTTCTTTCTTTTTTCTTTTTTTTTGTTTTGCTTTTTGATTTGTTTCCTTCCCCCATCCCCTTTTTTCTCCTTTCTTTTTCTTTCTCTTTTTCTTCTTTTTTTTTTTTTCGTTTTTGTTTTTTTCTTTTTCTTCCCTTTTTTTTTCTCTTTCTCTTTTCTTTCCTTCTTTCTCTCCTCTCTTTGTCTCTTTTTCCCAATACAACTTGCTTTTGGCCACTCTGCACTGAGCAAAATGACTAGAAGGAAAACCTCACCTCAAAAGAAAGAATCAGAAACAGTCCTCTCTCCCACAGAGTTACAAAATCTGGATTACAATTCAATGTCAGAAAGCCAATTCAGAAGCACTATTATACAGCTACTGGTGGCTCTAGAAAAAAGTATAAAGGACTCAAGAGACTTCATGACTGCAGAATTTAGAGCTAATCAGGCAGAAATTAAAAATCAATTGAATGAGATGCAATCCAAACTAGAAGTCCTAACGACGAGGGTTAACGAGGTGGAAGAACGAGTGAGTGACCTAGAAGACAAGTTGATAGCAAAGAGGGAAACTGAGGAAAAAAGAGACAAACAATTAAAAGACCATGAAGATAGATTAAGGGAAATAAACGACAGCCTGAGGAAGAAAAACCTACGTTTAATTGGGGTTCCGGAGGGCGCCGAAAGGGACAGAGGGCCAGAATATGTATTTGAACAAATTCTAGCTGAAAACTTTCCTAATCTGGGAAGGGAAACAGGCATTCAGATCCAGGAAATAGAGAGATCCCCCCCTAAAATCAATAAAAACCGTTCAACACCTCGACATTTAATTGTGAAGCTTGCAAATTCCAAAGATAAAGAGAAGATCCTTAAAGCAGCAAGAGACAAGAAATCCCTGACTTTTATGGGGAGGAGTATTAGGGTAACAGCAGACCTCTCCACAGAGACCTGGCAGGCCAGAAAGGGCTGGCAGGATATATTCAGGGTCCTAAATGAGAAGAACATGCAACCAAGAATACTTTATCCAGCAAGGCTCTCATTCAAAATGGAAGGAGAGATAAAGAGCTTCCAAGACAGGCAGCAACTAAAAGAATATGTGACCTCCAAACCAGCTCTGCAAGAAATTTTAAGGGGGCCTCTTAAATTCCCCTTTAAGAAGAAGTTCAGTGGAACAGTCCACAAAAACAAAGACTGAATAGATATCATGATGACACTAAACTCATATCTCTCAATAGTAACTCTGAATGTGAACGGGCTTATTGACCCCATCAAAAGGCGCAGGGTTTCAGACTGGATAAAAAAGCAGGACCCATCTATTTGCTGTCTACAAGAGACTCATTTTAGACAGAAGGACACCTACAGCCTGAAAATAAAAGGTTGGAGAACCATTTACCATTCGAATGGTCCTCAAAAGAGAGCAGGGGTAGCCATCCTTATATCAGATAAACTAAAATTTACCCCAAAGACTGTAGTGAGAGATGAAGAGGGACACTATATCATACTTAAAGGATCTATTCAACAAGAGGACTTAACAATCCTCAATATATATGCTCCGAATGTGGGAGCTGCCAAATATATAAATCAATTATTAACCAAAGTGAAGAAATACTTAGATAATAATACACTTATACTTGGTGACTTCAATCTAGCTCTTTCTATACTCGATAGGTCTTCTAAGCAAAACATCTCCAAAGAAACGAGAGCTTTAAATGATACACTGGACCAGATGGATTTCACAGATATCTACAGAACTTTACATCCAAACTCAACTGAATACACATTCTTCTCAAGCGCACATGGAACTTTCTCCAGAATAGACCACATATTGGGTCACAAATCGGGTCTGAACCGATACCAAAAGATTGGGATTGTCCCCTGCATATTCTCGGACCATAATGCCTTGAAATTAGAACTAAATCACAACAAGAAGTTTGGAAGGACGTCAAACACATGGAGGTTAAGGACCATCCTGCTAAAAGATAAAAGGGTCAACCAGGAAATTAAGGAAGAATTAAAAAGATTCATGGAAACTAATGAGAATGAAGATACAACCGTTCAAAATCTTTGGGATGCAGCAAAAGCAGTCCTAAGGGGGAAATACATCGCAATACAAGCATCCATTCAAAAACTGGAAAGAACTCAAATACAAAAGCTAACCTTACACATAAAGGAGCTAGAGAAAAAACAGCAAATAGATCCTACACCCAAGAGAAGAAGGGAGTTAATAAAGATTCGAGCAGAACTCAACGAAATCGAGACCAGAAGAACTGTGGAACAGATCAACAGAACCAGGAGTTGGTTCTTTGAAAGAATTAATAAGATAGATAAACCATTAGCCAGCCTTATTAAAAAGAAGAGAGAGAAGACTCAAATTAATAAAATCATGAATGAGAAAGGAGAGATCACTACCAACACCAAGGAAATACAAACGATTTTAAAAACATATTATGAACAGCTATACGCCAATAAATTAGGCAATCTAGAAGAAATGGACGCATTCCTGGAAAGCCACAAACTACCAAAACTGGAACAGGAAGAAATAGAAAACCTGAACAGGCCAATAACCAGGGAGGAAATTGAAGCAGTCATCAAAAACCTCCCAAGACACAAGAGTCCAGGGCCAGATGGCTTCCCAGGGGAATTTTATCAAACGTTTAAAGAAGAAATCATACCTATTCTCCTAAAGCTGTTTGGAAAGATAGAAAGAGATGGAGTACTTCCAAATTCGTTCTATGAAGCCAGCATCACCTTAATTCCAAAGCCAGACAAAGACCCCACCAAAAAGGAGAATTACAGACCAATATCCCTGATGAACATGGATGCAAAAATTCTCAACAAGATACTGGCCAATAGGATCCAACAGTACATTAAGAAAATTATTCACCATGACCAAGTAGGATTTATCCCTGGGACACAAGGCTGGTTCAACACCCGTAAAACAATCAATGTGATTCATCATATCAGCAAGAGAAAAACCAAGAACCATATGATCCTCTCATTGGATGCAGAGAAAGCATTTGACAAAATACAGCATCCATTCCTGATCAAAACTCTTCAGAGTGTAGGGATAGAGGGAACATTCCTCGACATCTTAAAAGCCATCTATGAAAAGCCCACAGCAAATATCATTCTCAATGGGGAAGCACTGGGAGCCTTTCCCCTAAGATCAGGAACAAGACAGGGATGTCCACTCTCACCACTGCTATTCAACATAGTACTGGAAGTCCTAGCCTCAGCAATCAGACAACAAAAAGACATTAAAGGCATTCAAATTGGCAAAGAAGAAGTCAAACTCTCCCTCTTCGCCGATGACATGATACTCTACATAGAAAACCCAAAAGTCTCCACCCCAAGATTGCTAGAACTCATACAGCAATTCGGTAGCGTGGCAGGATACAAAATCAATGCCCAGAAGTCAGTGGCATTTCTATTCACTAACAATGAGACTGAAGAAAGAGAAATTAAGGAGTCAATCCCATTTACAATTGCACCCAAAAGCATAAGATACCTAGGAATAAACCTCACCAAAGATGTAAAGGATCTATACCCTCAAAACTATAGAACACTTCTGAAAGAAATTGAGGAAGACACAAAGAGATGGAAAAATATTCCATGCTCATGGATTGGCAGAATTAATATTGTGAAAATGTCAATGTTACCCAGGGCAATATACACATTTAATGCAATCCCTATCAAATACCATGGACTTTCTTCAGAGAGTTAGAACAAATTATTTTAAGATTTGTGTGGAATCAGAAAAGACCCCGAATAGCCAGGGGAATTTTAAAAAAGAAAACCATATCTGGGGGCATCACAATGCCAGATTTCAGGTTGTACTACCAAGCTGTGGTCATCAAGACAGTGTGGTACTGGCACAAAAACAGACACATAGATCAGTGGAACAGAATAGAGAATCCAGAAGTGGACCCTGAACTTTATGGGCAACTAATATTCGATAAAGGAGGAAAGACTATCCATTGGAAGAAAGACAGTCTCTTCAATAAATGGTGCTGGGAAAATTGGACATCCACATGCAGAAGAATGAAACTAGACCACTCTCTTTCACCATACACAAAGATAAACTCAAAATGGATGAAAGATCTAAATGTGAGACAAGATTCCATCAAAATCCTAGAGAAGAACACGGGCAACACCCTTTTTGAACTCGGCCATAGTAACTTCTTGCAAGATACATCCACAAAGGCAAAAGAAACAAAAGCAAAAATGAACTATTGGGACTTCATCAAGATAAGAAGCTTTTGCACAGCAAAGGATACAGTCAACAAAACTCAAAGACAACCTACAGAATGGGAGAAGATATTTGCAAATGACATATCAGATAAAGGGCTAGTTTCCAAGATCTATAAAGAACTTATTAAACTCAACACCAAAGAAACAAACAATCCAATCATGAAATGGGCAAAAGACATGAAGAGAAATCTCACAGAGGAAGACATAGACATGGCCAACATGCATATGAGAAAAAGCTCTGCATCACTTGCCATCAGGGAAATACAAATCAAAACTACAATGAGATACCACCTCACACCAGTGAGAATGGGGAAAATTAACAAGGCAGGAAACAACAAATGTTGGAGAGGATGCGGAGAAAAGGGAACCCTCTTACACTGTTGGTGGGAATGTGAACTGGTGCAGCCACTCTGGAAAACTGTGTGGAGGTTCCTCAAACAGTTAAAAATATACCTGCCCTACGACCCAGCAATTGCACTGTTGGGGATTTACCCCAAAGATACAAATGCAATGAAACGCCGGGACACCTGCACCCCGATGTTTCTAGCAGCAATGGCCACTATAGCCAAACTGTGGAAGGAGCCTCGGTGTCCAACGAAAGATGAATGGATAAAGAAGATGTGGTTTATGTATACAATGGAATATTACTCAGCTATTAGAAATGACAAATACCCACCATTTGCTTCAACGTGGATGGAACTGGAGGGTATTATGCTGAGTGAAGTAAGTCAGTCGGAGAAGGACAAACATTATATGTTCTCATTCATTTGGGGAATATAAATAATAGTGAAAGGGAAAAGAAGGGAAGGGAGAAGAAATGTGTGGGAAATATCAGAAAGGGAGACAGAACGTAAAGACTGCTAACTCTGGGAAACGAACTAGGGGTGGTAGAAGGGGAGGAGGGCGGGGGGTGGGAGTGAATGGGTGACGGGCACTGGGTGTTATTCTGTATGTTAGTAAATTGAACACCAATAAAAAAAATAAATAAAAAATAAAAAAAAATAAAAATAAAAATAAAAAAGGATACTAGCTAATAGGATCTAACAATATATTAAGAAGATTATTCACCATGACCATGTAGGATTTATCCCTGGGATGCAAGGTTGGTTCAACACTCATAAAGCAATCAACATGATAGATCATATCAACAAGAGAAATAACAAGAACCATTATGATCCTCTCAATAGACGCAGAGAAAGCATTTGACAAAATACAGCATCTATTCCTGATCAAAACTCTTCAGAGTGTAGGGATAGAGGGAACATTCCTCAGCATCTTAAAAGTCATCTACAAAAGTCCACAGCAAACATCATTCTCAGTGGGGAAACACTGGGAGCCTTTCCCCTAAGATCAGGAACAGGACAGGGATGTCCACTCTCACCACTGCTATTCAACATAGTATTAGAAGTCCTAGCCTCAGCAATCAGACAACAAAAAGAAATAAAAGGCATTCAGATTGGCAAGGAAGTAGTCAAACTCTCCTTCTTTGTAGATGACATGATACTGTACATAGAAAACCCAAAAGCGTCCACCCCAAGATTGCTAGAACTCATGCAGCAATTTGGCAGTGTGGCAGGATACAAAATCAATGCCCAGAAATCAGTGGCATTTCTATACACTAACAATGAGACTGAGGAAAGAAAAATTAAGGCGTCAATCCCGTTTACAATTGCACCCAAAAGCATAAGATACCTAGGAATAAACCCAACCAAAAAAGAGGTAAAGAATCTATACCCTAAAAACTACAGAACACTTCTGAAAGAAATTGAGGAAGACACAAAGATATGAAAAAATATTCCATGTTCATGGATTGGAAGAATTAATATTGTGAAAATGTCAATGTTACCCAGGGCAATTTACACATTTAATGCAATCCCTATCAAAGTACCATGGACTTTCTTCAGAGAGTTGGAACAAATCATCTTAAGATTTGTGTGGAATCAGAAAAGACCCTGAATAGGCAGGGGAATATTAAAGAAGAAAACCATAGCTGGGGGCCTACAATGCCAGATTTCAGGTTGTACTACAAAGCTGTGGTCATCAAGATAGTGTGGTACTGGCACAAAAACAAACACATAGATCAATGGAACAGAATAGAGAATCCATAAGTGGACCCTCAACTTTATGGTCAACTAATATTCGACAAAGCAGGAAAGACTGTCCACTGGAAAAGACACAGTCTCTTCAACAAATGGTGCTGGGAAAATTGGACATCCACATGCAGAAGAATGAAACTAGACCATTCTCTTACACCAGACACAAAGATAAGCTCAAAATGGATAAAATATCTAAATGTGAGACAAGATTCCATCAAAATCCTAGAGGAGAACACAGGCAACACCCTTTTGAACTTGGCCACAGTAACTTCTTGCAAGATACACCCACGAAGGCAAAAGAAACAAAAGCAAAAATGAACTATTGGGACTTCATCAAGATAAGAAGCTTTTGCACAGCAAAGGATACAGTCAACAAAACTAAAAGACAACCTACAGAATGGGAGAAGATATTTGCAAATGACGTATCAGATAAAGGGCTAGTTTCCAAGATCTATAAAGAACTTATTAAACTCAACACCAAAGAAACAAACAATCCAATCATGAAATGGGCAAAAGACATGAAGAGAAATCTCACAGAGGAAGACATAGACATGGCCAACACGCACAGGAGAAAATGCTCTGCATCACTTGCCATCAGGGAAATACAAATCAAAACCACAATGAGATACCACCTCACACCAGTGAGAATGGGGAAAATTAACAAGGCAGGAAACCACAAATGTTGGAGACGATGCGGAGAAAAGGGAACCCTCTTACACTGTTGGTGGGAATGTGAACTGGTGCAGCCACTCTGGAAAACTGTGTGGAGGTTCCTCAAACAGTTAAAAATATACCTGCCCTACGACCCAGCAATTCCACTGTTGGGGATTTACCCAAAAAGATACAAATGCAATGAAACGCCGGGACACCTGCACCCCGATGTTTCTAGCAGCAATGGCCACAATAGCCAAACTGTGGAAGGAGCCTCGGTGTCCAACGAAAGATGAATGGATAAAGAAGATGTGGTCTATGTATACAATGGAATATTACTCAGCCATTAGAAATGACAAATACCCACCATTTGCTTTGACATGGATGGAACTGGAGGGTATTATGCTGAGTGAAATAAGTCAATTGGAGAAGGACAAACATTATATGGTCTTATTCATTTGGGGAATATAAAAATTAGTGAAAGGTAATAAAGGGAAAGGGGAGAAAATGATTGAAAATATCAGTGAGGGTGACAAAACATGAGAGACACCTAACTCTGGGAAAAGAGCAAGGGGTAGTGGAAAGGTAGATGGGTAGGGGGAGGGGTGACTTGGTGATGGGCACTGAGGAGGGCACTTGGCGGGATGAGCACTGTGTGTTATGCTATATGTTGGCAAATTGAACTCCGATAAAAAAAAAAAGAAACACTTTAATGAAGACTTATTCTGTTTTCAAGCGACAATCCTACATACAAATGTATGCAATATCTACATATATAAAATTACATTTCTCTACTCTTATGTACATCACCTATTTTTCTTTGTGCATTACTAACAATCTATGTACTTGATTATGTATCAGCCATTAAATCAATTCATTAACCAATTACCTGTAATTCACTGAATGCTGAAAGACTGGCTATTCATTGGGTTGAGAGAAAAATATTGTATTTTCACCTTCACACCTCATGGACACTGAATGGGAGGAGTGGTAGTACATAACTGATATCTCTATTAAATATGATTTCAGATTTTAAATAAAGGATATTGCCCTGGGCCAAAGGCAGTGCTAAACCACCGAGCCACCCAGGCTTCTTTTCAAGCTCCTATGGAATATTCATCAATATAGAATGTAGTGTGGCACAAAACACATCCTAATATATTTAACAAAACAGAAATCATATACAGTATGTTTGAAGGCCACAATGGAATTAAACTAGAAGTCAAAAAGAGAATGCTCAAAATGCTCAAATGTTTTAAAATTTAATAGCACACTTGTAAATATATATAGGTCAAAGTTCAAGAGAAATTAAAAGTATTTTATACTAAATGAAAATTTACCTTTATTTGTGGAATGCAGTGAAATTGCTGCTTACAGAGAAAGTTATGGTGTTAAGCAGACATAAGGAAATAAGAAAATTCTAAAGTCAATAATCCTATTTTTCAGACAGATGAGAAAACAAACAGGTAAAAATAAAGTAAGCCTAATTATGAGAAAGTAAACCATACTATGAGAAAGAAAAACTACAGGCCAATATTTCTCATGAATATAAGATGCAAAAAACCTTAACAAAATATTAGCAAGTCAAATCCAAGAATGTGTAAAAAAAATACACATCATGACCTTATCGAAGGTTTGCAAGACTGTTTCAAATTTGGAAGTCAAACAATATGATCCAATACCTCATACTAAGAAATGAATCATATGCTCATATAAACAGATTAAGACAAACCATTTGACCAAATCCAACACCCATTCATAATAAAAATTCTGAACAAGGTAGTAATTGAAGGGAATTTCCTAAGCTTGATAAATAACATTAAAAAAAAAAAAAAAAACTATAGTTAAGGCCATACTTAAGTCTAAGAAACGACACTTTTCCTTTAAGGTTGGCAATAAGGCAGGGTTATCCTTTTCAACACCCCCATCAAGATGCACTGGAAGTCCTATTAGTCCAATGAGACAAGAAGTAACAAGATTATATATGTTTGAAAGGAAGAAATAAAGCTGTTTTTCATAGATAACATGATTATCTATAAAGAAAATACTGAAGAAGCAATAAAGAAAACTTCTTGAGACTATTAACTGCATACCTTCCTGGAACTAACTGCATACTTGCAAGATAGAAGGATACTACAGAAATCCAATTGTCCTGTATCCCAGCAATTAACAATCTGAGCCACCAAATAATTAATATTGGATCATAACCAGATGTATAAAATAAATATGCATGAGTCCATATTGGCAAATTTTTGTAAAAGATTTTCTTGGGGGAAAAGACAAATCTCTTACATAGAATTTTTAAGAATTTTTAAGAATGTATGTAGATATTCTACCCTCAAGGAGGTAGAGTGTTACTCCTTAACCCTGAAGTGTACATTGCACTTAATGTAATGACTTCCTTTTAAATGATAAGGTATGGAAAATAAGATAAAAAATAAACTTTAAGTATGGAATCCTGAAAAATAGTGCTTTAGTTATCATGTTGATCATATGCACTCCTGATGTGCTGTAATGAAATGGCACTTTATCTCTGTAGTCTTCTTTCTAAAAACCCATAATCCCATTCTAATTATAAAAAAAAAAAAAATGAGACAAATCCCAGAGGAAACCTAAAAGCAAACAAAGAAATAAACAATCATCTTCATGTTTGTGTTTTAAAAATTATAATAAATCTACAATCCAAAGTGGAGACCAGGGTTATGGCTTCTGTTTTCATTTCATAAATATTCCCTTTATTATTGGAAGCTGAATTGTTCAAATCCCATATTAATAAAATTTGGCAATTTTGTAGGGTTTTCTACTCTGTGCTAGCCATAATATATTTTTAGAGTTAGAAAGCTATCAACATAGAACCACAGTTATTGCTGTATTTTGATTACTTAAAATACCTACACTATAAAACTAGTGTATATAATACATTTCTGGTTATATTTCTAGAACGTTATACTATTTTGGAATATAACTTATATTACTAGGACTTTGAAGGATTTCACTTGTATTTGCTTGGAGTCAATGAATTATTACTAAGTGATAATTTGCATTATTTTCTTGTATTTAATATATGAAACAATTTACTAGTTTATTGTACTATTTTTTTATTTGCTTTGCTTTTCAAAACAAGTGACTTTTTTATACTAGTCCCATTTATTTCCTCTTATGTCAACATTTTTTCCCCAAAACTGATTTGGCATAGTATAAGCATTTATGCTTGAGGTTAAGTTGCTTAGTTTAGTCATATGCTTTAAGGAAAAATATTTTCTAAATAATATTTTATACAATGCATTTTCTATTGTTCCATAAGTTATTTAAACTGTTCTAACATTCCTAGAAACTGAATTTCATTTAAATGTGTACACTTTAAACTTCTTTTGAATGTGTATATCTGTGTCACTTCTCGAGTGACATTTACAACACCGTGTATTTTTCAGTGAAGTCTAATTAGAGACAATAATTCTCCCAACCTGAATTATATTTAATACTATGGTTATCTGTATTTTGACAAGAAATATGTTTTTACTCAGGAACAACAATTTGTTTGAAAAATAATTTAACTGACTTAGACGTTTATTTCAATGATGAATACTACTCTCATTTTCTTAAGTCTTCCATCTCTATACTTAAGAAGAATTGTGAAATCTCTGTAGAGGTTATCATTCATTCTGGTCAGCATGTGTACTCAGAGAATTAGGTACATAATTGCTAATTCTTTCCTGAATTGTTTAGGTTTGAATCTAGCATTAAGCATTCCATGGTAAATTATTTCCTAAAAGCCCACATTGGCACAACATAGTCAAAGAAAAATGAGATTTTTAGGGCCTGTATTGTTACTATTTTAAACATATTGGTTTAAATTCCATTTAAAAACTGAAAGAAAAAAAGGATTAAAGATCTTTGTTCTATCCACATGAAACTTTTTAAGTCAATGATTTCATCTTTTTTGAGCTCTAATCAAAATATTTAATGGGGTCTAGGAAATGAATTTTCCATCCTTCCTGATAATCTTCCCAGCCTTTAGCTTAAAATCAATTGAATGACACCACTAAGCTATTCTGAAAACTTTGCTTAGAAAGAAACTCAGTATGTTTCTTTTTCAACACAGGGAGCAGAGTTTTTAAAATATGATTAAAAGAACCCAAAACTCAGGCAGAATTCTATCTCACAGATACCTTAAACTCAATGAATCTTTTGTAAGCAGAATAATGTCTCCCTATCCTCATATTGTCCATGTCCTAATTTCTGGGAGCTGTGACTATGTTACTTCACACTGTAAAGGAATTTTGCAGATGTGATTGTTAAAGACTGACATGGGAGATTACTCTGGATTATCTGAGCGAGTCCAATCTAATCACATGAATACTTAAAAGTTGAAAACGTTTTCTGACTATGGTCAGAAGGAAATATGATTATGAAAAAATGTTCAGAGAGATGCAGTGTTGCTGGCTTTAAAGATGGAAGAAGGGGATTACCATGAAATATTAAGAGTTGGAAAGTACAAGGAAATGGATTCTGCACTAGAGTCTCCAGAAAGGTATATGGCCCTGTCAACACAATTATTTTAGTCTACGATGAGTTTTGTATAACTTTTAACTTACAAGACTTTCACATAATAAATGTGCATTGTATTAAGACATGGAGCTTATGTAATGTTTTAAATCAGTAGTGGTAAAGTAAGACACAGTCTGAAATAGAAACTATGGATCTACACTCAAATTGCATCTTTTCACACAGTTTTTTTTTTTTTTTTTCCTTATTCAGGGTATTCCTATACCTTTGATATTTATTTTCTCCCCTATATTGTAAGTTTCATGAGGGAATGACCAATTTGATCAACAGTTTTCCCTGGTTGACTGTAAGTCACATAATATTGTACAGACCTCATTTGTGTGGTGCCCAAGTTTGCGAATCCGAGAAACCACCAAGGAGCCGACACCGATGCAAACACACGAGGGTTTATTTACAAGCTCGAGCTTGGGTCCAAGTATACCTGACACAGTGGAGCAGGGACTTGGACCCCGAGGCTAAGAGGCGTAGCAGCTTTATAGGGGACAGTGGCCAATGGGATTGTAACACACATAGAAAGTTGCGCATTCATGTCGCTTCGCATGCAGGTGGCCAATTGAATCACAATTTACCCTATAGTGACCATTTGAACTGGCCTATCACTCTGGTCAGAATTGGTGTGCAGTTTTTTTTTGTTTTGTTTTTTTGTTTTGTTTTGTTTTTTGTTTTTTGTTTTTTTTTTTGGTGTGCAGTTTTGGCGGGCACAAGGCAGGGTTACATTTCCATGAGCTGATTTCCGATTTCCGATAAGGGTGTGCCCAGCGGCTTGACTAGGGTGGGGCAGCGCCTTAAGCAATAAGCAGGTCATGTGGGGGTTATACAGGAGGTGGCGGGTGTAGCACAAAATGTAGTTAGTCCTGCTCTGCTTGTCCAGAGGTAGGGGATTTTTGTTAAATTTCCTGGGTCCCACAATTTGCCTTATCATAGCTATATGATCTATCTTACATGTTTGAAATCAAACTTACAAAGGGGGTTGTTCTTGAATATATTCTTGTTGTATTCCCAAGAGAGTAAAGCAGAATAGGGAAAGGATAAAATTTCCAGGGACAAGAGAGAAATAGAAAATTGAGAGGTGGAGTATGGGTGATGGGAGAAAGAGAGTAGAATCTGTCTGCAAATCTGTGGCACATATTTGGGAGTGATAATACTTGGAGGGGAAGAAAGAGATGACAGTGTGTTGTGCCTTCAGAGGCTGGGTCCCAGGCATTAAAGTCCAGAAGCTGGCATGGAAACAGCAGAGCTCACTGTCTAGAGGGCTTTACAGATCATACAATGGGCATCTCAGCAGGAGCAAAGGTGCACTGCTGTTGTCCATAAGAGATTTTTTCCTGCCACCATGGCTGTGTGTCAAATATTAGAATTTTAAGAAAATCTGGGCTAACAAACTGAATATTTCACCTATCTGGCAGAATAAGAATTCAGAATTAACTGATATCAAGAAAGCAAGAATATGTCTAAGACACCTGAGCAGCTATATTAAAATGTAACATGTTAAGTATAGAAATATTTTATATTCCCTTCAAATGGTGGATTGCTACATACTATGAAGTATTTCAGCACTCAACTTGCATATCTATAAGTGATAACCCTGATGAATTATATTCTATGATCTCATTTTCCTCAAAAAAGATGACTAAAATATATTTAAGGATCCAATAAAAAACTAAAATAGACTATAGAAAATGACTACAATGAGCCAATAGTTAAGGAATGGGAATTTGAATAAATAGGATGCTGGAGTTAAGTAGGGTAATAATTATGAATGAAATAAAACACTTATTGGCGAGAATAAAGAAATGGCAATTGTAGTAGCTATCTCCCATTCACATTCGAGGGCAGGAACTAGAATCTGAGTTGCTGTATTGTGTTAAATACTTTGAAGAAAATGTTATTAATAAGGTGTAAATCAGGTTGTTAGGGGGATGGAGGAAATAAAGGAGAAAGATAGGTTGAGACTTTCATAAACAGGTGCTGCTACTCTAAAGATTTCTGAAAAATTACTGAATTTAGGAAATAAAATATTTGTGATAGTGTATATTTTTTTAAGCATATAATTCTTTTTAGATTTATTTCAGAGAGACAGAGAGAGTGAGAGAGAGTGCACAAGTGAAAGAGTGGAGGCAGAAGGAGAGGGAGAGAATCTCAGGCAGACTCTCCTCCACTGAGCAAGGAGTCAGACACAGGGCTTGATCTCATGACCTGAGATCATGACCTGAGCTAAAACTAAGAGTCGGATGGTTAACCAACTGAACCACCAAGGTACCCCTATATTTTATTTTAAAAAGAAATAATTTTAAACATTTAATTAAAAAAAATTTAAAGTTCTCTGTGATTGTATACTAGCAGAGGTGTTAGCCTGTAATGATTTCTCTTTTCAGATTGATTTTTATGTATTCATGCTTCATAGCTTCCACTGTTCCCTGGGATATCTATTTCTAGTTGATTACCTCTTATCAAAAAGTGTTTTCAATAATTCCCATGTGATCTAACCTTTCATTAGCTTCAAATGTAATTTCTGTTCTTAGAATGTGGCACTTTAAAAAAGATTTGTCCAATTCATCTCCTTGTAACTTTGAGAAGCAAATTCCACTAATTCTCCCTCCCCCTGCCACTTTTTTAATGCAAAGTCCTAAGGAGTTTCCATGAGCATAACTCTGGCTATTTATTCAAGTGAGCTAAATGGCAAGTGTTTTCATGTGATGGCCTGAGTTCATATCCTTACAATTCACCCTAAATTTGAGCATCTCCAGAGAATTTATAGGAAGCATTCAACTAGAATCTGTTCTAAAGAATATCTTTGTGACATATTAGATAAGAAAAAGTAGAAGGTTGATGGTATAGTTTAAGTTCAAGGATAACAGCCTAACTTAGGGGGAGGCAATGATTCTGAGTACTGAACTGAAATCATTCCTGGCCCAGTTCCCAAGAACTCATGGCTGAATATTAGAGTAAATAAGAACTAAACAAAGTTTGCCATTTTAATACTATATTCACCAAAAAACTTTGAGAAGGGTGACTATCACAATCATTGGTAATCACAACTTACCTGTGATATAAGAAATAAGTTGACAAATCCAAACTAAAAAATCTTAGCCTTGTAGGGGAACTCAATAAATCGATTTTTCTGGGCCATTCACCTTCTGGCTGGGAAGACATTACTGTATTCAACTGTAAAATGGGGATACATAATGAATTATGCTCTAAATAATTATTTTAATTTGTTTAGTATATATCAAGTCAATGATATTAGACATGGCATAGATGACCGAACAGAGGTAGATTACTGGCAACATCCTAGAATTATCTTTCTAAGTGAGAATGAAACTACATTCACAGCAGAGGGGGCAAAACCGAGTAAAATGGTGCATTATTTCTGCTAATTAGGAGCCAGATGTAATTTTAGGTATTTCTGCCAACCTAAACTTTTCTGAAATTTTCTTCACCATTAGTTTCTTGCTTAACCTCCTCATTTAATTTACTGGTCTTTAATTAAATTATGTCGTTTTTTAAATTCTCCAGATTTCTTAAGCAGGCAATTGCGGTAATACACATTTGTAGAATAGTGTTAATATTCAACTTGGCCACAGTGGAAAAATAGTTGTTGAGAGTAGGTACCTTTTCTTTCTCCTGATCTCACAGGTGCACCAGCAGTCACAGTTCCCCAGATGCACTGCATCTCTTCATATGCATCCTGCAACTTTTCAGGACTCTATATCCAAGTGCTCAGGCATTACAAGGCATCTAAAGGATATATTGTTTCAAACAGACTTTAATAGAGGGATAACCCTAAATGCCTCCCTTTAGTGAAATCTACTGGATTAAAAATAAAATTGGATGGACATAAAAAAGTAATTTTTAGATTGTTTACTAAATGTGTCTATGTATTCAGGGGAATCTGCTGCTTTAACACCTTTTGCTCTAGAATCTTTCAACAAGAATAATAACTCTTGAAATATTCTGACTTCCTCCACCCCTGCTTTAGTGTGGATTATATGTGTAATCATGCCTAATATTTTGCACAAAGCATTTTATTTTGAAAATTCATTTCCTTTAAGACAAAACTCAGAAAATGCACATTTAATACCACATCTAGTTCAACAGCAACAAAACAAAATCAAAGCCTTTTTCCTTTCTTATGCCCTTTAAAATTGTAAGCATGATACAGAAAGCCCTTTAAAACTATAAGCATGATATAAATGTCCATATGTATACTTGTATATACATTTTTAGGCTTATCAACATTCTCTTCCACATGCTGATAACTTAGTAATATCTTGTGTATTTTCTCCTTCTTCAAATCTCCCAACAGCCTCCTCTCCTCACCTTCTGATTAATCTCATTTTTAATGCCACTGAAAACTTCTACATTTTGTCACAAATGTACCAGTGTTCTTCTCTTGGTTTCATTTGCCCCATTTCTACTCCCAGCATGCCTGGCACAGGTCTTCATTACAGATCTTCTTTTCCCACTCATATGCAGTAGACAGACCTACAAAACTCAGTACACAATGACGGTAGATATTGATAAATTTCTAAGGGGTGATTTCTTTAGACACAAGTAATGGGAGTTCAGGTAGAGCAGTTTTAAACCACTTGCTGTCTCTTTCATATCCTTTTTCTTGAGCCAAAAGTAAAGAAAAATCAAACCAGTACACTGTCCTGGAAAAGTCTCTAATGTTTCTTAAAAATCTCTTCCTAATGTGACTGGAATTAATTGCATAAATACAGATATACACACACCCACAACTCCCAAAATACATACTTTCTATAAATAAAAATGAACCAACAAGGAAAACACATACCCACAAAGCTTTTGGGGTCAGTCTGTCAATCTAAACTAAAACCATCTTTTGAAAAGAAAAATTATTACAACAGAATACATTTACACTAAAAAAAAAAAAACCCTGTAAGATACCTTTCATTATTGGAACAGAACTTGCCCCTCTTTCTTCAGGGTTATCTAAAAAATGATAGCTGAACTTATACTTAAATACATTCACAGAAGTATTTTTTAGTGAAATAGTCATAAAACTCTCCAAAAGCAAATCCATCTTTCCTTCTAAATTATATGAAGTATATTTTAATGCTACAGATCATGATAAAGCTTAGGATACAATGATAGCTGATTCTAAAGTGGCTCATTTTTTGGCCTCCATTTTAACGCTTAAAAAATACTTAAGTACGGCTATTGAGTAATCTTACTAATACATAGTATACCATGGTTTTTATTAAACTATGAATATATTTTTAAATTAGTAGTATGATAAAATATTGACCAATTTTATTAACAATCAAACAAGTATAGATAAAAGCTCTGTGAAAGCTAATGAAATTTCTCCTAACCCTATATCCTTATTCAACTTCTTTCTGTATTACCATTTCCTGAGTATTTGTTTGATTTCAAAATATGGTAATTCACCAATACTCTCTAGTTAAAAAATTAAACTGTCATAAAAGGAAACTTTCTCTAAATAATAAATGATGTCCCTAATTTTAAAGAAAAATGTAGAAGGCACTATAATTAGGCAATTTTCTTTTTTTTTTTTTTTTTTTTTTAATTAGGCAATTTTCATCCAAACAGTTTATGTTGGACAATTTATATAAGCCCATAAGCCATGTAAATTTTACAATATTACTTGGTTTCTAAGCTCATGAACTAAATTAATACTCAAATTGAAAACTCACTCTTTTTACAATGAAAATTTGTAAGTGCAGCTATAACCAGGGGAAGCAACAATATTTGTCAGCTATAGCTTTAAAATCATTATTTTACAGACGTCAACCAACTATTTTATGTAATTCCTAGCCACTCTTGGAAAAAGTGTTTTTTGTTTGCTTGTTTCATGAAAGTAATAAATGACATTATTTGTAATCATGTATAATATTTTTACAATTCCATTGCAATTGAAAGGCTAATGCACAACTATTTTCCATGAACAAAATTAAATGGATGATTTTTTTTTTTTGCCAGAAGCCATTATGCCCCTAATAGTTGTAGTCTCAAATGAGTTTGAGGTTTTCCCTCTCCCCCTTCTATTATTCACAGCAGAGAAGCCAATTCAAATTTTACGAGTAAATCACAGATAGTCTAAAAGTCCATTTTTGTGGCCCATTTCTATTGCTAGTGATTGGTTTAGTATGGATGTGTGATGCAATCCTGGCCAATGAGATAAATAAATAAAAACATCCATTGAGAGACTGCTTGAAATTGTTTAGTCTTACAAAGTTGAATAAGAGATAACTCCTCTTTTTCTAATGGGCATTGTCATTCCTGTATTTTATGCTTCTTATAGACTGTAACTATTTCTGTGATCTTGTGGTTATAGTAGCTGGAGCCTAAGGGTACCCCACTGAAGGTGGTAGGATGGAAAGATGGTAATAATTTAGGACCATGATGATGTGACTGTGCTGCTAAATTAATCAAATCTGAAGCATACTTTTCCTTGAATCTTTTTATATGAAAATAAATTCTTTATTATTTGAGCCTGTGGAGTTGGAGTTTTCTTGGTTTTGCAGTCAAAACATTAAAATAGGTATATTAATGCTTTAATCCCAAATTTCACATTTTATTTGCAATTCTTGTATCCATTGCCCCTTCAAGTTTAATAAAATATGGGATGATGAATTTTATATATATATAAATATATATATATTTTAGATTTTATTTATTTATTCATGAGAGACAGAAGCAGACACAGAGGCAGAGGGAGAAGCAGACTCCATGCATGGAGCCCAATGTGGGACTCAATCCTGGGACCATGGGATCATGCCTTGACCAAACGCAGAGAAGCTCAACCAGTGAGCCACCCAGGCATCCCTAAATTCTATAGTTGAATGTGTAACCATAAAAACAACTATTTCCAATCTATATTCCAAGATTCAGATTCACTAGACCAGAATATAAATTAAACCTATTTAAAAATATGTATATATAATATATATAGCTATGTATAATATCTTAGGAATAATCTTTTAAGGATTTTTAAAATATTGTTAGGTATAATATGAACTTAGTCATCAGCACTATAAAGTACAAAAATTTATTTGCATCCTTTCAAAATATCTTGTAGAGAGTATATATAGTTAACCAAAAAGCAAGTTGTTTATCAAAGAAATGTGTATTATATTTCTGTCTTTCAGAGGTCTAGAATTTATAAGGATGTGAGAGGATCAGTGACAGCCAATTCATGCGATTTAGTATAAATATTTAGTACTACTCAATAAATAATACCCCTATAACCCCAAGGAATTATGTATAGTCTTAGGGTAGTGGTTAAGAAATGATCTAGATTAAAAGTAGCTCTGCAGTTAAACTCACTGGCTTGGTGACTGAGAGCTCATTATTTATTGGGCTTTGTGACTTAGAGGTCATTACCTATTACTCTTCTAAGGCTCATATTCCTACTTTCTGAGATGGATATAATAATATTCTTATCTCTTAATTGTCCCTAATGATATCTAAATGAAAATTAGTAGTTAGTACATGAATAATATATATTATGCAATAAATATGTTATTTTGGAATGCATATTGGCTATTCAATTATAAATTTGTTTTTTTGCATTTTTTGCATGATTGTAATGCAAATAAATATTCTTCCTATAGACTTTTAATTTTTTATTTTTTTTACATATGTAAACCCATGTCATCAATTTAGTTTGTGTGTTTAGTAAATTATTTTGCTGCCATATCAAATAGTATTTAAATGAAGTAAAGATCTTTTATACTCACCAAAATGCTATCATTCATGTTTAACTGCTGAGGATTTATAAAATGTTCTGTGAAAGATATAATTTAGGTGAAATTTTCAATGTTGAACCATGAAAGTACAAATACTTTTAAATCATGATGTTAGATACTGGATGAGCATTTGACCTTCAGTCAATTTTCAAGTTCCTTTCTCTTAGAAGCATAAAAGTAGAACATTTCTTATGGTAAAATTGACCACTTTTAGGTATGTTGCATCTACAACAAGAGACTTATAAATACTGGGTAGGAAGTCATAGTTTTGAACAATCCTGTTTGCAGTGACCCTTATAACTGGCCTGTCCTTTGCTGGAACCTGAAAGCAATACTCAGTAGAATTGTTATGAGAGATACAGTTCCTGTGAGGAAATAAGTATTAACCTAGGGTGATTTCTGTACCTCCCGAGTGTAAGTTTCCTTTCATTCCCTCATCTGTGACCTATCATCTGAAGAACCAAAGAAAATACCTTCTGGGAACTACACAGACTACTTGAAGGACACCTATACCAATAGAATATGCATCACTGCCCTGATGGAAAATTGTGTTTTCTGACCTGAATTTTTCTAAGTGATTCTACTGTCAAAAATGGCCTATGACATCCTGTGAGTCCTAAGTGGACCCTAAGAAAACTCCCATGGGCATTTCAGTGTGATACTACATATACGTTCCTTTAGAAATTCATAATTAATAATTTCTTTACCAGAAATCTTAAAAATATCTCTAACATGAAAACAAAATTTTCAGTTAGATAAATGTTATTAGACATGGCATATTAGATACTATATATCTCTAAATTATCTTGGTAGGCACTGAAAAATACAAAAAGAATAAAAAGAAACTTTTGGTTATATTATAGGAAGCTACAAGAGATTATTGCCCTTAAAGAAACAAACAAACAAAAAGAAAGTGATTTAAAAAAAAAAAAAGAAAGTTAAAATAAGCCAAATAAATTACCAAATCAAAGAAATTTTTAAAACCCACTGGAAGACTGCTGACGAATTTAATTCAAGAAATTTAAATAAATTTAATTCAGAATAGTAAGGCCCATTTTAGGACGGAAGGGTCTCATGACTGTTTTCATTGGTAAAATGGTGGGAGAAGAAGAAATCCTTTGGCATTTCAGCTACAAAGCAGGTCAGCAGCCATCTCCAACTTTTGCCCATTGATACTCAATGAATATCTGAGTAATATGCTGAAGGCTAGGCAAAGCCATGGAAGCTAAGATATCAGTACATTAGGCACATGGGATCTCTTCCAAGTATAAAAGTCATACCATCAAATACTGGGACTGGTCAGCAAGACCAGATATTAAGCTAGAGCAGGTATTAGAAGGATAAGAGAATCCCCCAACATTCTTAAAAACCAGAGATCATCAAAGATTATTTCCCCCTTAAAACATTTGAAGCTAGTGGTGAGCTGAATCTATCAAAAGGTGCACAATGCCCCAACTCAGCTCAACTACAGAGTAGAGTGATACACTATCACTATCAATCTGTCAATGGTAAGGACATACTTCTTTTTATTACTTATTCCAGTCCCCACTGCCATTTTATACACAGTAGCAGTATACCATAAACATTTTAAAGTCTCATGAAGAAGCAGGAGAATGGGATCTAAGATTAGGAAAGCAAGAAACAAACCCACAGATGGCCCTGATACTGGAATTTTCAGACAAGAGAATTGGAATAACTATAAAAATTATATAAAAATTTACAGGGGGTTGTACGTATTAGTCAAGTGTCTCCAGAGAAACAGAGCCATGTATGATATACATCTTTTTAATATATATATATGTATATATATAAAATTATATATATATATAATATATACATATCAAAGGAGATGGTAAAGAGGAGATTTGTTATAGGAATTTACTCACATGGTTATGGAAGCAGAGAAGTCCCATAATCTTCCATCTGCAAACTGGAGAACCAGGAAAGCCTGCGGTATGATTCAACCTGAATTTGAATTTCTGAGAATTAGGGAGCTACTGGTATAAGTCCCTAGTTTGAAAACTAGGAGCTCTGATGTCCATGAAGAGAATAAATGGAATTCAACTAGTATAAGGTTCTTCCTGTATTCATAAAGTCAATTTAATAATATTATTTGAAAATAGACTGAAGGGGTGTCTGGGTGCCTCAGTCATTTAAGCATCTGCCTTGGGTTCAGGTCATGATGCCAGAATCCTGGGATTGAGTCCCACATCAGGCTCCCTGCTTCATGAGTCTGTTTCTCCCTCTCCCTCTACCTGCCACTCCCCCTGCTTGTGCACTTCTCTATTAAATAAATAAATAAATAAATAAATAAATAAATAAATAAATAAAATCTTAAAAGAAAAAGAAAATAGAAGTTAAAATGCATATCAGAATCTTTAGAGCAATCTCTAGAATAATCCAAATAACTTTAACTAAAAATTCACAGAAGACTTAAACTGAAATGCTAAAAAAAATTGATTAAACATAGAAAGCAGAACATAAGAAGCGGAGAAAAAAGGACAGATGGAAAAAACAGATGACACATGACAACATGATACATTTAAATTCAGGCATATAAACACTTACATTATATGTAAATGGACCAAACACTTCCATTTAAAGACAGACTGCCATAATGGATTAGAAAATAAGGTACTGGTTAGAAGAAATACTTCTAAATTAATAAACCAGACCAATTGAAAACAAAATAATAGAAAAATACATTCTATGCAAACAATAAACATAATAAAACTGGTGTGGCCATATTAACGTTAAATTGAGTAGATTTAAAGGCAAAAGACACACTAGAAGTAAAAAAAAAAAAGGATATTTTATAAGATACGTAAGTGAATCTGTCAAAAACTCATAACTACCTTAAATATGTATGAATCTAAATACAGAACTTCAAAATATAGAAAGATTCAAATGACAGAAATATAGGAATATTAAAAAATCCATAATCACAGTTGAGAATTTAAAAAAGAAGGAAATATGGTTACTACCCACAAAAAAGTCTTCAATTTGGTAAAAGGAGTAACAAATATAAAATCAACACTAATTTACCTCAGAATATGATAATGCTAACCTAGAGTTATAGAGTGCTATAAGGGGACAGAAAAAAAGTAAAAATCTGAATTAAATTTTGTTTGGATGAATGTGAGGATAAGTGGTCTAGACAAAGACAATATTGGCACAGGGGAAAAAAATCAGAATGCATTTGCAGCTTTATCATTACTGTGATCTTCATGGAGAATAGCATGTTTGATAAGGAATGGAATAAGAGCTAAAAAACATATTGTAACTAAATATATCAATGAACTAAAGAACGACGCTTTTATATTTCACATTTTGTTCTACATGAATATAATTTTGAAAATTATAACTTTCAAATTTCTTCCACTACAAAAATAATAAACCATGTTTGCACAAGTTAGATTTTTCATAGTGTTGGAAATGCAATTTATCTCCTAGAGTCCATACAATAAAACACCTCAAGAGATTTTGTTATACCATTGAAATAAACTTCTCCTGTAGAGCTGGAGATGATGATAACTTGAATCCCCAGGTGTTTTCATATTTTACCAAGTCTCTGTATTCATCTATGAAATAACTTACATTTCCAAATTATTGATGTTAAGAAGAATTTTGACTTAATCAAAGTTTAAAGACCTGTGAAAATCATCAAATGAACCCTGCTAACATAAAACAATAAACTAGAAAAGAAAGACTGCCATATTTTGTTAAATCTGGAAGACATAGTAAAAAGACACTTTAACGTGGTTTATAATTCCTGTTTTCAAGTGAGAGAGGGATTTTTCCAACATAACTTGTGTTACTGAGTGTCATATCCAGAGGATCTATGCAAACAACAGCAGGAACCTATGTTTTCTTATAGTGACTAAGATCATATCCATTATAGAAGTCCAGGGGAGGTGAAAATCAATGGTGAAGTCTGTGTACAAACCAATATTATAATTATCATCATAATCAGTATCATTATCCAGTCTTGACCTCTAGGCTACCTATTAGAAATGAGAGGAGGATAATAAGTGTTAGCGCCAACTGAAGGCATGTAGATTATGCGACTTTACTGTGGGCCTTTTTTTTTTTTTTAATTTCCTAAACAGTAAAAATTGCACATAAAGATGCCAACAAAGCAGAAGACAAAACAGAGTTGGTAAGAAGATATTAGATTCTGTAAATCCTTTTGGAAAATGTGCCTTAACTCAGTTCCTCTTCCTTCACTTATACAATCCTTAAATTAACATTAGCTTGAATATAACAGCCCCCTTCTAAAAATGAGTAATATTTACAAAGGGTTCAATAGAGACTTTATGAACAAGTTTTTACAAAGGGAGGTAAGTAAAATCAGAAGACATTTGATAAATCTGTAATCTATGCCTATGACAAATATATATATACTCTACTGGGTATACATAGAAGTGTGTAAGATGTGATAAAGATTCTTTTTTGCTATAGGAATTTTTTATTGTGATCATTTGATAATTCTGGGAGGCTTTTGGCAGAATAATCAATAACATTGTAGTGTTTTGACAATTATTGACAGAGAATAGAGGCATGTAAATATGTGTCAGAATATCCAGATGTCACTAAGTCAGTATATAATCTATGTCAGTGGGCATAAACATTGGGGAAAAGAAAAACGGAAATGTATTTATTACATATTTTGTGTTCTTTCATATGTTACCTCAAGTAATTCTTACAACATCCTATTAGTTAAAGGTTATTTCCATTGTATCAATAAGGGAATTGAAAAATAAGGGTTTCTTTGTCCTGTTCAAGATCACACAAGTTGTTGGGACGCCTGGGTGGCTCAGTGGTTGAGCGTCTGCCTTTGGCCCAGGGCATGATCCTAGGGTCCTGGGATCGAGTCCCACATCGGGCTCCCTGCAGGAAGCCTGCTTCTCCTCTCTCTGCCTGTGTCTCTGCCTTTCTCTCTCTGTGTCTCTCATGAATAAATAAATAAAATATTAAAAAAAAAAAAAGATCACACAAGTTGTAAGTGGAGAAACCAGGATTTGAAACCATTATTACATTCTCAAACAAAGAGAGATACTGGTGACATAAATGGAATTCTCTCTGGTTTTATTTGAGCTTTGAGGAAGAGACAAGAGATACACTTAACTGTATAGTTGTTATGGTGAGTATTGTGCCATTAACTAAGGTAGAACATAGAGAAAGAAGAGTATATTTTAGGATAAAAAAAAATCAAGTTAGTATATAGCAAGCTTGAGATGTTCACAGAATTTAAAAGTGAAGATTTCTAGAAAGACATTGGAAATGTATTATTACATTTAGTAAGTATGCTATTAGAGCTTCTAGAAGGCAGTTTATTAATTAATATTGATACGGCTTGGTACATGAATGATGTTGACCTTATGAAAGTTGGTGAGAATGTCAATAAATAGAAAGAAAAGTGTAATGAGCTTAGAATACAAGGCCCAATGATAGGAAATTCAAAATAATGTTCAAATTGGTTTAAAAAAAAGGAATCTGGAAAATGCAGTACCAGAGAAAGCAGTACCACAAAATGTACCAAAATCAGAAATTAAGGACTGTTAAAATCTGTCAAATGTTATCGAAGAGTCTAGTGATTGAGATTTTAAGAAATATTATTTGATTTTTTGACAAGTAATAGGAATGTTAAACGAATAAATATGAAAGTTTAGTGTTCCAGAATTTAAAGGCTCAACGTACTGAAATGTGTTGATTTAACTAGCATAATAGAAGTCACTGTGAAAGAGGAAAAGTTTAGGGGTAGTGAACTAGTATAAGTCATCAATCCAAAGAAAATATTTTCAAATGTTTGAGTCATGGCTCCAATGACACTTGAGTTGTGAAGAGTGGCTCACTTGCTAGAATATATAGGACTTTTGAGATTTGTACAAAGTTAGCTGTAACTGAAATGAATTATTTCTAGAGAAAACAGTTTGCTCTTAGAAGTAGCTGTGACTAAATGAATTTGTGATTCATGAGACAACAGAGGTATCTATTTGAATCTAATCTTGCTCTTTCAAACTGGAATAAATATGACTTCACATAACTATACAGTTTTAAAAAGTCATGTGACATTAGTGCAAATGTATATACTCAATGACTGATGTAGAAAATGGGAAAATTAATTAAAAACTTGAAAGTTTATCAGAAAATAATTGAAAACATTTTCAAGTTTGAAAGAAGTTGATAATTCAGAAAATGTCTCTTGACTATGTTCCTATGTGGTACCACATTATTTTCTAGGCCATGCTTACATTTTTCTCAAAATATGCCACTTCTATATTTTTTAAAAGATTTTATTCATTTATTCATGAGAGACACGGAGAGCAATAGGCAGAGACATAGGCAGAGGGAGAAGCAGGCTCCCTGCAGGGAGCCTGATGCAGGACTCGATCCCAGGACCCCAGGATCATAACCTGAGACAAAGGTAGAAGCTCAACCCCTGAGGCAGCAAGGTGCCCCAAAACATGCCACTTCTTAAAGGAGTCACTCTTAAAGGTAAGTTTTGCCTGTTGACTTACATGCTTTCTGCAAAGCAGTGATGAGGTTCTTTTTTTTACGTTTACTTGCTACCATGTTTCTCAACAATTTTTTCCTTATCCCACTCCACAATGAGACTTATTAATCTTTTTTTTTCCTAATCACCTCCAAGAATTGTTAATATCACAAACATACTATTTGTTATATGCTATATACATATCTGTGTGTTATGCATTTTAAAAAGTAATATTTCTTTTTGCTCTCACCCAAGATCAATTTTTGACCCTTCAGGAGTGATCTCATGCCATTAAGAATGTATGATATACCTCATGCAATGAACAATGGGTGATGCCCTGGTGATGGTGGGTCATTAAGAAGGCTATACAATTGGGCAGCTCAGGTAGCTCAGCGGTTTAGCCCCACCTTCAGCCCAGGGTGTGATTCTGGAGACCCAGGATCGAGTCCCACATCAGGCTCCCTGCATGGAGCCTGTTTTTCCCTTTGCCTGTGTCTCTGTGCCTCTCCTTCTGTGTCTCTCATGAATAAATAAATAAATCCTTAAAAAAAAAAGAAAGCTATACAATTAATTAGTACTCATAGCAGTTTTATTTTAAGAAGCCAAGTCAGATGTTATCTTGAGCACAGTATGGCATATAAAATCAAGAAAAAAACTTTAGCATAGTTTCCCACAACATTTGGAAATGTTGGTTTAAATACTTAGTGAATCTGATGCATCACTGTGAAATGCAAAGTGTTATGAAATGTAACCATACTTGCGCGAATTTAAATATAGAATTATATGTAATTTTTTATAAACATGAGAGATCTAAGGTAAAATAAGCAAATTATTTATTCAAAAATATTGTTGAACATTGGACATTTAGTTGGAGCTAAATGGAAACAGGCTAACCTGAAGGAGACTATTACCTAATGGCTGAAAGAGCAGCCCAAATCAGGTTAGTAAAGGTCAAGTTCAAAGGTACAGTGAACTATGAAGATTTAAATTGAAAATGCCCACAGGCAGACCAGCTGGCATAGGAGACAATTGGCAGGCTATAACAATTCTATGGGCATGGCAGATTCTGGATCCTGAGGTGCCAGGAGTGAAGGGAAGCAGGCATAAAATCTGTTCCACATAGGAAAGCAGTTGGCAAATGTCAAATGAGAGCAGTAAGTAGTGATGATTTCAACAAGGCAGGCTGAGTCACATCCAGGGTCAGTTGTTTTCTTTTGTTTGTTTTTTTGTTTTGGGTTTTTTTTTTTTTTTAATTTGTGTTTTGTTTTGTTTTGTGTTATAGGAAGAAGAGACAATTACAGAGAAATCTACTACTAGTATAAGAGAGATAAATAAGTCAAGTCACAGTTTGAGGAATAAAGCTCAATTATCCAGACACAGGAACCTGGGTTAATAGAAGTAGAGACCTAAAGGACGGTAAGCATTAGATGTCTACAAACTAATGATATATAAGAAACAAAGAGGAAAGAGACTTGTGCCACTAGCAGCAGTGTAACAACCAGTGATAGAGGATTAGAAAATACCTTCCTTCACCTCTTATTTTATGTTTCTTGGTGTAAAACACCTGTTAATAGTGGCAAATAACAGAGCATCCGTGGGCAGAGAATTGATGGCAGCCGTAACTTTAAGAGAAGACTTTTCTGGGAGTTCCAAAGTCTAATTCCCTTTACCATTTTACCATGTCAATCTCCAGTGCTGAATCACTCCTTTTGTTTTCTCTGCAATGGCTCTCAAAATGAACACTATTAAAGAAAATAAAACAAATGAATTATATTGACATATAACTCTAAGTATCAGTTTTAAGTATAAGTTCTGTAAATAGTGAGTATTATTCCAAGTATAAACCTACAATCAGAATCCTTGTTTTATGTACTCCATGGTACAATGTATGTCATCATTTTTGTTAAAATAATCCCACCTCCGTTAAATGTTTCATGTTTGTCTTCTCTAATAAGATGTCAGCTTCTTGAGTGAAATAATAATATTCCGTAGGACCATAAATATTATCCCATCTTATAAGGGATATTCCATGTTTTAGTTAATCTATCTTCTAAAGTGTTGTATAGCTTTTATTACCATAAAGAAAACTAACTTTGATAAGCTTTTGGAGGATATGCCATGCTTGGTTTTCTCAGGGGCTCTAGGCTACCCTCAGCCACCATAGATGATCACTACTACAAACAGCAGGATCCTGTGGGTCCTGCATCCTTAGCCAGTGAAGCACGTCCTTGGCATCCTTATTTGGAACTTATAAATCAATTTCACAATATAAAAATATCTGATAGGGTAAAACATTAATCAGTACTATATTTTAATATATTTTAAGGATTAAATTAGGCATCCATGGCTTAACTGAGATGTACCAATCCCCACTATCTATTTTGAGAAATGGATTCAGAGTTCCAAAGATCAACTTACAAATGATTTTTTTTTTTTTTGGCAGAAAAACTGTTTGTCAATTGAGCTATATTCATAGTTGCCTAAAATATTTTTTTTCACACTTTGTGTATGGCAGCCTCATTAAACCCAAGCGTACTATTGCTGCTTCAAAGAAACTAACTCTCAGTGATTTTTGGCAAGGCTTTGCAATATTCTAAGCCAGCTTGCAGAGCCTCAAACAAGTATATATATCTGTGCTTAGGCAGCTTTAACTTAGATCCTTAAACTTGTTTCAGACTACTTCTTCTCTTCTCTGTCAGAGTACATTTAGTCAAAACCAAATCTCTGGCCTACTCTGAGCAAATTCTTCTAGGCTATCCTTTGTCACTCTCCCGGGGATATCCAGGTGCTTTAATGGCTGCTTAACCAGAAAGAATTTTAGGAAATGTGTTCTCAGCATTACCAGTTTTTTTTTTTTTTTTCTACCACTGTCTTTCCTTTACATCCTGTGTTTGTGAGCCTGCTTAATAATACCTACTTTCCAAAAACAAACATGCAGTCTATTTTACAGGTAGTTTTATGGAGCTGGGAACTAAAGGATGATATGCTAATGTAGCTTTCTTTTGGGAAACATAAAGCAGTTTTGTTTTGTTTTTTTTTCCAGCTGTAGCACACAGAACTGGATAACACTGGTAGCTTCAAGCATGACTTTTGTAAATAAAAATGATACCTATGGCTGAAATAAATGTTGCAAATTAAAAATCAAAGTAATGATGTGTTGATTCTTTATATACTTTTGATTATACAATAGTATATAACATTTCTGATAAAATTGTGTATGTAAAAAGCTAATTGTTTTTTTAATCTAATGTTTAAGGAAGAAAATATGAAGTCTGAATCAGGAGCAGTCAGACTAAAACCTGTATACTTGTGTAATGTTCAATTTATTTTATTCCTTTTTCTTTAAAGAGTTTATTCATTTGAGAGAGGGTTGGGCAAGGGGCATCAGGAGAGTGAGAATCCCAAGCAGACTGTGCTGAGCTTAGAGCCTGATGCCAGGCTTGATCGCAGGACCCAGAGATCATGACCTGAGCTGAAATCAAGAGTTGGATTCTCATCTGACTAAGCCATTCAGGCACCCTATTTCAGTCTTTATATCCATCAGATTCATTTTCTATTTTCTGAACAAATATCTGATGTAAGAATGACAGAAATTCTGTTTGATATAATTATATAAATTCCTTATTGATATATTATTAGAGATACTTCTTTTTTAAAAGATAAGTATATCTGTCTAGGCTTAGTTTAATCCCCTTGGAACGAATGTTCTGAATAATCACTTTTCTCTGATTTCCAAAAAGGAAAGAAGAAAATGGCTGTATAGGCTGAATATGTAACTCCCACAATTTCTCCCTGCAGAACTGCATTAACATCACCAATATAGACGCCAATATAGACACAATATAGTATTTCATTTTAATTTGTATCAAACTAGCTATAGACTCAATTATTCCAACCACTAAAAAAAAAAAAAAAAAAGATAACTGGGTAATTACAATGGTAATCTTATTACAATATATAAATCTATACAAGTAATATGTTGCATTCCTTAAAACTACACAATGTTCTTTGTCAAATACATCTCAATAAAATGGTGTTTTTTAAAAACAACAAACAGGACACCTAGAGGCAGTGTGATGCAATGAAAAGATCCTTAATTGGGTAATACTCTGGCTTTGTCTTTAATCAGTTGCACAACTCTAGCCAAATCACTTAAGCTTAATTTTAATTTTCTTATCTACCACATAACTTTAGTGATATGTTATAGAGTGATTTAGAGGCATCACTGAAACAGCCAGAATGAATTATGTTAGATTGAGATGTAAATACATACTAGCATCCCATTTCTTTTGAATTTTTTTACTTATTTATTGGTGTGCCATGTTTGTTGTTTTGCTAATATTAAATTATAAGCCAAATTCTTATCCCATTTTTGTATGTTCATCACACACACACACACACACACACAACACACACACACACAAGTGGCTATAGGGATTCCTCCTCTTTGTTATGACCCCTGCCCAAGTATTCATCTTCTATTCATTGTTCTTTCTTTCTTACCCTTAGAAAACAGCAATTACTTAGTTTTAAATTAATAATTAATCAAATGAAATATTTTATTTTTAGCATCCATACATTTTAAAATATTACCAGAGATGTCTAGCTGGAATCATCAATGCAGAGGGGTTGTCATGAATGCAGAGGAGGAGCCATGGGAGCTCATAGGCATGTCTACCAGCTGAGGTGTCAATATTCATTCTGTGAGTAAAAATAAACAGAATAAATACAGATAGCTTCAGATTTTGTGAAAACTGTTATTTATAAAATTTTAATTGTTGTTTTTTAAAAAATACAAAAGTATAAGTACAAAATTGCATATTAAAATATTCATTTAGAATTAGGAAAAATAACTACAAAATAGACCTTAAGAAAACAATAATTTATCACAAACTTGAAAATATCTAGACAAATAGCATAATTTTTATAATAATTAACTTCCTGATATACCACTCAGACATGTTTCTCTCTAAAGATTTGAATGTATAATCTTTGATCACTGCTTTATATATTCTTGTCAGGAGAGAACTTCTGGTTTGACCATGCTTTAAAGAGAGCCAAATCTTCTGCTTTCAATTTTTCACATTGATTACTGAAAGAATTTTCCAAAGACTAGCTTCTGGCTTTGCATATTTTAAGATGTCTTTTCTCATACATATTTAGGATTGGGTGTCACAGAATTCTTATATATTTAGATATTTGAAGGGTTTCTGGTCCTTACTTCTTGTCCTGACATCTACTGTGTTGGCACATTGGATGATAGGATATTCATGGAATTACTTACAATTGTTACTTTAAAAAAAGCAGCTATGGACCATTTTACATATATCCTGTGAAAGCTAAAACTCAACATCCAAGGGGTTTCTAGATCCTAGAAATGCCAGAGGCCGTGCCAATGCCACACAAAAGAAAGAGAACTGTGAATGAAAATAATTTAGAGTGTTAAAAGAGTGGGTTGAACCTTTGGCAATAAAATATCTTACTTCCCCAAATTGTACAAAAATACACAAAAATGTGAATACTTGCCAGTGCTTCCAACAGCATAAGTGAAAGTTCCTAAAGCTTAAGTGTTATTAGCTTCACATTATATCTTTTTTTAAAATTAAATACAAAATATAATATGCTTAGTGTTGCCTGGGAATGGGAAAAACAAAGACTTTGATAATAAAAATTTTTAATGGCAGAAATTTGCATGCATAATTTTGACAACATTGAGGCAATTGGTGTGCTTAATAATTACAACATCTGTGGGAACTTAAGGATAGAAATTTAACTGTAGTATAGAAGGACTAAATAGAATTTGGTAAGAGTGAACAGTAAGATGCAGAGAGTGAGACAGGCCTCTGGAGGCCCCATTTTGCTTTGACTTGATGTTTTGAGTAAGACTGATTTGAGCTTATATAACTCCAAGTGAAAGGAAAATAAGAGTTACATAGAATTTGAAAAATAAAGATTAATTGATAGCCCAAGGTTACTTAGAATGTGGAAAAATGAAGGGATGAAGTATAAAATGATCAGTTCAACTTTAAAAGAAGAAACGATTCTATTACAATAGAAAAGAATGAAAACAGTATGAAGCTGATGTAAAAAGGATTATTCATTATACTTATCTATATTTATGATTTTTTTTACTAGAGGATAATTTTAACTTTATGATCACAAAGGATCCAGACTTCTGAAATGCAAATACAAAGGCACTGAACAGGATATGCCTCATTTCCTAATCAAGAATTGTAAAACTATTTAAGAAATATATAATCCCTTCAATTATACCCAAATGCACACATGACAGTTTAAAAAAAGATTTTGTAATAAGCACATTTTAAAATTAAATCTTAAAACATTTTAGAAAATGGCGGGTTCACATGTAATCATGGAAAACAATAGAGAGATGTCCCATGTGCCCTCTACCCAGTTTCCCCAATGGTAACATCTTGATAATCAATAGTGCAGTATCATGACCAGGATACTGACTGTCTAAATACAGTTTCATCAAAATAAGAATCCCTCATGTTGCTCTTCATAGCCAAACTCACATTTTCCTTCTCATTTTTCTTCCTTCCTGGCAACTCCAGTCTCTAACCTCTGGAAATGACTGTATATTCTCCATTACGATAATTTTTTTTTTAAAGATTTTACTTATTTATTCATGAGAGACACAGAGAGAGAGGCAGAGACATAGGCAGAGGGAGAAGCAGGCTCCTGGCAGGAAGCCCGATGGAGACTAGATCTTAGGACCCCTGGTCTTAGGACCTGGGCCAAAAGCAGACTAGTCAACTACTGAGTCACCCAGGTGTCCCTTCATTACAATAAATTTGTCATATCAATAATGTTACATTAATGGATTCATTTGCTATGCAGCACTTTGGTATTAGCTATTTGTTCTCAGCATAATTCCTTGGAGATTCATTCATGTTGTGTGTACCAAAAGTTTGTTCCTTGTATTATAGAGTATTAGTCCAGTGTGTATATACACAAGTTTGTTTAACCATTCCCTCATTGAAACACACTTGGATATTTTTGCTTTGGGGTTACTCAAAATGATGCTACTATAAATGTTTATATACATATTTTTGATTGAACATATGTATCCATATACTCTGGGATAAATGTCCAAGTGTACAGTTATTGAGTTGTGTGTGTAGACATAGACATGTTTACTTTATAACTTGCCAACTTGTTCTTCATAGTTGCTATACCATTTTATATTCCACCAACAATATATGAGCAAGTAAGCTGCTCTGCATTCTTGCCAGCATTTGGTGTTGTCACTATTTTTTTTTTTTTATTTTAACTCTACTTATAGATATGTAGTGATGTTTCATTATGTTCCAACTTACATTTCCCTAATGGATGATACTGAACATCTTTTTGTATGATTACTTGTATTTTTCATATGTTTTGAAATTTTATCATTAAACTGTTTTTATTATTGAATTTTGAGATACTTTTATATAATCTAGATATGACTCTTTTGGTCTTTTTTCAGGTAAGTTGTTTTCAAGTAATTTCTCCACACCTATAGCTTGCTTTTTTTTTTTTTTTTCTTTAAGGTTTTACTTAAATTCTATCTAGTTAACATACAGTACAATGTTGTTTCAGGAATTCAGTGGTTCATCACTTACATATAATACCCAGGCCTTAAAAAAAATGCCCAGGGTTCATCACATCAAGTGCCTTCCTTAATACCCATCACTCATCTAGCCCTTCCTTCCACCCATGTATCTCTATCACATCTCAGTTTGTTCTCTATCTTTACGAGTCTCTTCTGGTTTGTTTCCTCCCCACCTCTCTCTCTGTGTTTGTTTTTTTTAATCCCCTCCTATATGTTCATCTGTCTTGTTTCTTAAATTCCACATATGAGTGAGATCATATGGTTTTTGTCTTTCTCTGATTTATTTCCCTTAGCATAATAAATTTTAACTTCTTCCACACTGTTGCAAATGGCAAGAGTTCATTCTTTTTGATGGCTGAGTAGTCTTCCTTTGTGTATTTATACCACCTACTCTGTAGTTAGTGGACATTTGGGCTCTTTTCAATAATTTGGCTATTGTTAATAATGCAGCTATGAACATCAGGGTATGTATATCCCTTTGAACCAGTATTTTTGTATACTTTGGGTAAATACCTAGTAGTGTAATTGCTGGATTGTAAGGTATTTCTATTTTTAACTTTTTTGAGAAGCCTCCATACTGTTTTCCAGAGAGGCTGCACCAGTATGCATTTCCACCACCAGTGTAAGAGGGTTCCCCTTTCTCTACATCCTCGTCAACACCTGTTGTTTCCTATGCTGTTAATTTTAGCCATTCTGATAGGTGTGAGATGGTATTACATCATGGTTTTGATTTGTATTTCCCTGATGATGAGTGATGTTGAGCATCTTTTCATGTATTTCTTAGCCATCTGGATGTCTTCTTTGGAAAAGTGCCTATATATGTCTTCTGCTCATTTATAACTGGATTGTTTATTTTTTAGGTGTTGAGTTTGAGAAGTTCTTTATAGATTTTTGGATACTAACCCTTTATCAGATATTTCATTTGCAAATACTTTCTTCCATCCTATAGGTTGCCTTTCAGTTTTGTTGACTGTTTCCTTCGTTGTGCAGAAGAATTTATATTGATGAAGTCCCAACAGTTCATTTTTGCTTTTGTTTCCTTTGTCTCTGGAGATGTGCTTAATTGGAAGTTGCTCCAGCAGAGGTCAAAGAGGTTGCTGCCTGTGTTCTCCTCTAAGATTTTGATGGTTTTCTGTCTCACATTTATGTCTTTCATTCATTTTGAATATATTTTTGTGGATGATGTAAGAAAGTGGTCCAGGTTCATTCTTCCAAACGTTGATGTCCAGTTTTCCCAACACCACTCTTTATTTTCATTCTCTTAACAGAATCTTTTGCAGGGAAAAGTTTTGAACTTTCCTGAGATACAACTTATCATATTTTTCCTTAAATGGATAGTATTTGTAATGTCAGGTCTAAGAATCTGCCCTAGATAGCAATTTTTTTCTGTTTTTTCCCCCTAAAACTTTTATAGTTTTGCAATTTGCATTTAAGTAAATTGCATTGATTTATTTTGAGTTAATTTTTGTGTATTGTACAAGGTGTAAGTCAAAGTATATTTATTTATTCCTATACATATCCAAATTCTCCAGCATAATTTGTTGAAAAGCAGTCCTTCTTCTACTCAAGTGCTTTTGTAACTTTATAGAGATATATTTCTGGGTTCTTTGTTCTGGTGCACCGGTCTATTTGTTTATCCCTCCATCAACACCACACCATCTTGAGAACTGTAGATATATACTAAGTCTTAATTTTAAGTAAAGTGATTCCTTCTACTGTATTCACTTTTTAATGTTATTTTAGCTATTACAGTGTTGTATATTTCCACATAATTTTATAGTAATTTTCCATAGCCTACAAAAACCTTACTGGGATTTTGACAGGAATTACATTAAAACTTAGATCAAAAAAAATTAGATCAGTTTGGGGAGAATTGATATGTTTACTGTGTTAAGTCTCCAAAATATGGAGATTGTATGTCTTTCCATTTACTTAGGTCACTCTTGATTTTCTTAATTTTAAAAAATTTTCAGCATACATGTGCCATATATTTTTTTGTGTGTTTTAAAATTTTTTACACCTTAATATTTTATTTTATTTGGAATGATTTTTTTAGAAAAAAATATTTTGTTATATAACCATTTATTCAGTTTTTTAATTAATATTTTTTCTGGAAAATTAGTGAAAAATAAAAATCCTCTTAATCCTATTACTGGAGAAAACCACAGTTATGTTTTGCTAAATATTATTAGGAAATTTTCCTTCTATATATATGTAAGTGCATGGCAAAAATGAAAATATGTTGTTTTTTAACCTGTTATTTTTGTTGGTTTTACTCATTATATGAAGTTCTACCTTCTGATACAGCCATTTATCTAAAGGTTTTTACAGTTATGGGCTTCTAGATTCCTGGAGACTTAAAATCCCCTTTATTTTAGCAAAAATAAACAAGCAAAAATATCACTTATACCTAGCAATGATCGTGATTCTAGGTATCTTAAGTTGACTGGGAAAATAAACTGCGTTCATAAGTAGTAATAGCAGACAATAACACTAGAAGATTCATAAATGCTTCTATGTACCAGGTACTTTTACAAGGGCTTTAGATACATGAGTTTATTTAACTCTTATAACAATTTTGTAAGGCAAGAACTATTCTTAGAGTGTATGGATAAAATATAGGAGGCACAGAGAGATTAAGTAATTTGCCCTAGTATACACAGCAAATAAATGGCAAAGCTAATTTTTGAACACAGGCCAACTTGTTTTAGAGTCTGCACTCTTTGCAATACCATATTGACTTTTATATGGTAATTTAATATTTACATTTTTTTCGATGTGGCAGGATAAAACTTTACAACAGAAAGCACCATAAAATACTGGAATAGTTTCTATGAAATTCTCAAAATATTGGGAATCATTTAGAATCATTTAAATGAATTCTTGACCACATACAGGAAGAGAAAATAAATGACCCTTTGAAATTCTACAAACTATACTTTTTCATACCTTATATTATCTGGCTCCAATTAACAAAGCAAGTTTATTTTTGTTACTAATCAAGATAATTGAATACAAAGGATTAACAATTAGATTACAAATATATCAACATTAATTTTTATGGGCTAATAATATTTGCCCCAAAGCATTATGACAAGTTCAAGTAATTGCTTATTTACGAAATATATGCCATTATTTATGAACAAATAATTGATATTCACTTTTGGCTATGTAAAATATCTTTGTTTCATGACCCTTAAATCTTATACCTCAGAAACAAGTCAGATTGTTTCCAACTCAGGAGACTGAGCTGCTAATGACTGACTTCATCTATTAAAAACATTACCCTGCTTTTGTTCTCAGAGAACATCACATTTCTTGTAATTCAGCACAAATTTTAAGAAAAACTATCTTTACTATAAAGAGGATCAAAAGCAATATGTATCTGAAATCTTCCTGGTCACACAGAGATGAGAGGAAATTCTTTTTTTTTTTTTTTTCGTTTTATATTGACATATAAATTATCAATCAATAAAATATTTCACTTCTTTTTTGCTGTTTCATCTGCCTGGTCTGAAAGCTAATAATAGTTTTTGACAGGTACAAAAAAAACACACCTGAAAATGAAAATAAAATTCAATTTTATCCTCTAAGTCTTTCTATCTAGTCTTAAGTAGGTACTTGGTCAGTAATACCACTTCAAATAAGTTACTAAGACACAGTTTAAGAGCAATGGTTAAAACACCTTCTTTGCAATCATTCTAGTTCTATGTCCCTTCAGTAGAAGTATGAAGTTTCTAGAGTACTTTAGCAAACTCAACAGGAAATAGAAAAATGAGACCATGATTTTATCTACCATTATTTGGACTTTCTAAAGAGGCAAAAGGCCAGGAAAATATTAGAAAACTAAGACCTGAACCAAGCTGATTTCACTTTTTTTACTTGGATTTCTATTATTATATTATATATACATATACATCATATTATATTATATTATATTATATTATATTATATTATATTATATTATATATAATTGAAGTTCTATTTACCAAAAAACAAGGATAACACCCAGTGCTCATCCCATCAAGTGTCCTCCTCAGTGCTCGCCTCCCCTTTCACTTCCCCTTGTTTGTTTCCCAGAGTTAGGAGTCTCATGTTTTGTCACCCTCTCTAATTTTTCCCACTCATTTTCCCTCCTTCCCCCTATAATCCTTTTCACTATTTCTTATATTCCCCATATGAGTGAAACCATATAATGATTGTCCTTCTCTGATTAACTTACTTCATTCAGCATAAATTTCTAAATTTGAGATCTACTTGTGCTAATTGATATATATAAACTGAATATAAAATGAATATAAAATGGAACTCTGTTCAGAATTAAACATTTATGTAAGTTTTTTAAAATTGTGATATTGTTGTATTTTAAATTTTGAGATCAGTATGTTTGTTGATAACAAATTGAAATGTAATTATTGTTAGTTGATTTTTTTTTCTGTGAACTTATTAAACTCAATTATTAATTCTAGGAGCTTTTTTATTGTTTGCTTCATTGTTAGCAGATCTCTTGAGTTTTTCTATGCAGATAATCATGCAATCTGCATACAGTGGCAGTTTTATTTTGTCTTTTAGAATCTGTGTGTATTATATTTCTTTTTCTTGCTAATTGCAATTGGTAGCTTATTTAGACTATGTTAAATGAAAGTCTTAAGAACAGACATTGCTTTGTTCTTGATCTTAGAGTAAAAGCTTTCAGTATTTTCCTCTGACATTCAAGTTACATTATATGCTGTGGGTTTTTTGTTTGTTTTAGATACTCTTTATCAAGTTTAGGTCATTTCCTACTACTCCTAATTGCTGAGGTTTTTCTTCTTTTTGTTGTTGATGTTTAACATCATGAATGAGTTTTGGACTTTGTTGAATGCCTTTTCTTTGCCAATTAAGATGGTCATAGTCCTCTTTAACAAATTGATATGGCCAATTACATTGATAGATTTTCAAATACTGAATCAAACCTGCAAACCTGGGATAAATCACACTTGATCGTGATGTATAATTCTTTGTATACAATGTTTTCAGTTCTATTTGTTAATATTTCAGAATATTTTTTGTATTTTAATATATTAAGAGATGTTAACCTGCAATTTTCTTTTTTTTATTACAGATAATATGGCCTTGTAATATGACTTCAGAGTATTCCTTCCTATTGAATTTTCTTGGAAGAATTTGTGTAAAGTTAGTTTAATTCTTTAAATGTTTGGCTGACATCTACAGTGGAGCAATTGGCATAAATATTTTATTTACAAGTTCAATTTAATATATCTAGTACAACTCTGAGGATTGTTCTCATCTTGGATTTTGTTATTTTGTAATTTTTGAGGACTTGTTCCAGATCTTCTACATGTGTGGGATTTATGAATATAAACTTGTTAATAATATTGCCTCATTTTTCATGTAATGGCTAAAGAATCTGTATTGATATCCTATTTCACACCTGATATTGGTGATTTGTAACTTCTCTCTTTTTATTTTTGTTAATCTTCTTTGTGCTTTTTTCTCAATTTTATTATTTTTTATTTTTATTTATTTTTTTAAAGATTTATTTATTTGCTTGACAGAAAGAGAGAGAGAGAGAGAAGTATGGGGCACAGGGAGAGAGAGAATCTCAAGCAGACTTCCAATTGAGTGCAGAGTCCAATGAGGGGTTCAATCTCAGGACCCAGAGATCATGACCTGAGCCGAAACCGAGTCAGACACTTAACCAACTGAATCACCCCAGTGCCTCACTGATTATTTTTAAAGAATGTGATTTTTATTTATTTTCTCTATTGCTTTTATGTATTCAATGTTATTAATTTCTGCTCTAAACTTTATTATTTATTTTCTTCTGCTTTCATTTGGGTATATTTTGCTCTTAGTTATCCAGTTTCCTGAAGTAGAAACTTAGATGAAACTTTTCTAATGTAAGCATTTAATGCTGCAAATTTCCTTGTTAGCACTGATTTAGTTGCATTCCATATATTTTAATTAAAAAAATAGATATTTTAACTGTTCTTTATGATAACCTTGCTACTGACAAATTATTTTCATTTTCTTTCATCTCAGAATGTCTTTATTTTCCCCTCCTACCCACAAGATAGTTTCCTCATATATGGAATTCATGTGCGACTTTTTTTTTTTCTTTCAGCACAATTCTTTTCTATTTCCTTCTCCCTCTATGGTTTCAGATGGAAAATATACTGAGATTCTCATGGCAAATTGGGAGACAACTTCCCATAGCCACTTATCACTGAGCCTTCCCATAAGTTCCTTTTGCCTCTTCTGCCAGACTTACCTTCTAGGGGAGAAAATGAGCCTACCTACACTGCCTACTACTACTAGACTGGGTATCAGGAAAAGCTAGGCCCAGTTTACCTTCTTTTGTTGGGTGGAGGCCACAACACTGTCCCCCTGTGTTGTTCCTCTAATCATGGAGTCTCAAGCCAGTACAACTTTTTCTTCTATCTTTTGGAATTCTCCTTTGGACATCTCTTGAGTTGTTTTCAAGTTTCGTAATTGTACTTGGTGGAAAAAGAATAGGAAGAGACAAGTCTATGCCATATGTATAGAACCAAAGGTTGATAACACATTTTGATCTGAAATTATTTGCCACTGTGACAGTTATCAACTTGATTTATTATATTTGATTTCTACTTTTATTTCTAATCCTTCCAGAATGTATAATATATAAAGGTAGGGGATTTATTTTTGTTCACTTAGTCTGTTCCTATTTTTTTGAATGATACTAGGCATATAGGAAGCATATATTTGCTGTGAATAAAATATAAATTTAACATTTCACAAAATTAATAAAAATCAAATGTTCTAAGTGTATCAAATTGCAGCATAAGTGCGAAGTGACTTTGTTTCTACATTATTCAATGAAAATATTGTTTAGGCACAGTTCTTATTATATAGCCCAATACATGAAAAATATCTAATAATAAGATTATTACTTTATTCACTTTTCCATTTAAACAAGTAGAAACTGTATCTAGAGAATTATACTGATCTCAGATAAATGGACATCCTGAGGAATGTTTTAAGCTAAAATTTTTGGTTATTAGCCCACTAGCTTAAGCCATCATGCAAATTTCATATTTCTGGTTATATTTATCTTATTGTTATTTTGATATTCTAGGAATATTTCACTATTGAAAGATAGTCATGGATGGAACCTGAAGGAACTGTAAGGCTTATTGCTCTTTTTTCATGCATCCTGGCTTCTATACTATTCCAGGAAGATGTGATTCCTGATATAATCAATCTTGTCATTATTATTCACCAAATGTGTCAGCCAAAGCTCATTCTAGTATAATTAACATACACAAACACACATATATGAAGAAGGAAATGAAAACACACTTTCTTTAAAAATACTTTAGAAAGGGATCCCTGGGTGGTGCAGCGGTTTAGCGCCTGCCTTTGGCCCAGGGCGCGATCCTGGAGACCCGGGATCGAGTCCCACGTCGGGCTCCCGGTGCATGGAGCCTGCTTCTCCCTCTGCCTGTGTCTCTGCCTCTCTCTCTCTCTCTCTCTCTCTCTCTCTGTGTGACTATCATAAATAAATAAAAATTAAAAAAAATACTTTAGAAAATGTGTGTTAATAGGAGAGCACATATGTATCAATTATTAGCAGTTTGTTCACAATAGCCAAAATATGGCCACTATGAGGTTTAGTCTCTTTACTCAGAGATTTTCTGCTGATGCTATTTTAATTTATAGATTTATGGAAAAGATTGGGAACTTTGAAATGACTTAGTCCCAACTTATCATTTACAGATAATAAAGGTAGAAAGGATAAGTTACCCACCCATGGCTACTTAGCTTGTTAGTGGCAGATCTAGAAGTTTATAATCTTCATGACTCCCATTATACAATGAAGAGAAGCATATTATCTATGAGATCTTACTATATGTATTTTCTAGACAATGTTTTCAAAAGGAATTGCTGAGTATCAAAGCCATATACTTTAAAGAAATATATATATATATATATATATATATATATATATATATATATATACTATGACTTCCTTAACTTGGAGGGAAATATATAGAGCCTACTGTGAGTAGGAAATGAAGTAAATATAGGTTAACTACTTGGCTTAGAAAGTAGCTACACTTGACCCACTAAACAAATATTTATTGAGGGATAACTATGTGTGAGGCACTGTGCTATTACTTTGAATATAAAGATAAATAAGATAATTCTGTGCTAAGAATACCTGGTGTCATAAGGTGTTTTATCCCACAACTGTGGCTCTGTCAATAATGAGCTGTATGACTTTTGGTAAATATTTTAATGACTGTGCCAATTTTCTCTTCTCTGAATGGGGATATCATAAGATTGGTATGAATGGAAAATGTAACAAAGATAATACAGTGTCTAGAAAAAGTAACCATTCCAAATATATTAACCATTATCTTTCAGATTCCATTTATCTGTCTTCAAATTTTTAATGTCATTTTTCCTCAGTCATTTCTATTTAAGAGAAACTACACAAAATCCATGCCATAGTTACTGAATAATTGCAAATGGGATTTGAAACTAGAACACAGCTACTAAATTTGTAAGGTCTCTTAAAAATAAATATTATCATGTCAATATTTGTATTTTCAACATTAATAAAATGCAACAATGTTAACTTAAAACCTTTGTTGTAACAAGGAAAAAGCATTTCAAACTACATGTTCCATAAAAACATTTAAATTGGAAATCTTCCTTTTTTAAGAAAACAATTTTTCAGTTACAACTATCCAGTATTTCTTTGTTTAGACCAACTTGTAACCTAGAAAAATAATGTCTTTGAAAATCAGAATTACATAAGGCAAAACAATTTTTGAAATCACATATGTGCACAAATATATGATAATATATTTGATTTCTGAAGAATGATATTGCATTAAATACAGAAACAGCCACATGGAACAAATAGAAAAAATGGTGAGTATTTGGAAGAAAAAAGATAAAGTGAGAATAATAAGGATGAAAGGAAGTGAATAGAAATAACAAAAGATTCATTGAGAATATAATTTTAGCATTTCAATCAAGAGAAATAGGTGCTAAGCAATTAATATGTTCACCTTAAACTACTCTCCCTTAATTTTTATATTTTTTTGTGTAAGAAATGGATGGAATATAAATGTAGGAGACAAAAATGGGGATGGAATAATAACATATAATATACATATTCAACTGTCATCATTCCTAAAAAGAACATTTAGAGAATACAAAAACAATTTGGATAGCACTGACATTAAATTTACACATTATATGTTATACATATACACATCACTTTATGGATATGAATATACATAAATTATTAATAGTGTGTAGGACCTTGTAAGTATACAATAAATGTTCTTGCAGTAAGTATTCAGCATAGATGGTTCCAAGATAAGGCAGAACATCAAATAAGTGGATCATTTCTTTTTTTTATTTTTATTTTTTTTGGTGGACCATTATTTAAGAGAATTTTTTAAATGGTTAGATACTTAAAAGTTGCATGACAATGTCCAATCCTACAAAAGTTAGCATTTCAGAATAGAAGCATTTTGTATGCTTCATTTAATCCCTAAGAACTAGGGTACCTGGGGGGCTCAGCGGTTGAGCATCTGCCTTTGGCTCAAGTCCTGAGACCAGGGGTCCTGGGTTGAGTCCCCATCAGGCACCCTACTGGAGTCTACCTCTCCTTCTGCCTGTATCTCTGGTCTCTCTCTGTGTGTCTCTCATGAGTAAACAAATAAAATCTTAAAAAAATAAAATAATACCTAAATACTGGCCTAATACTTTTCTATAACAATGAGAATTTAAACTATTGGTTGGGTTTTTTTTTATTATTATTATTTGACATCATAAACATTTTCTGTCTGAAGCAAAGAATGTATTACTTGTTGAAGGAATAGTTTCAGTGAAATAAATCTGAGGTCCTAAAGCCAGTGAAGCTAAAACACTTACAAATGTGAGACCACAGATAGGGGGAACCAACCATCCATCTTGCCACCTCACAAAGAAGGAAATGCCCTGTCTCACATATCCAATAATCATAACAAGTTCTAAGGGATTGGACAGGTCCCAGAGCAGAGGGAGAGATTTTGAGCTCCAACAGATACAGTGTCAAAACATGAGAGAAATAAAATGTAGACAAAATGTTTCTTTTAATGTGGGTTTCTAAGTCTATTAAGTGATTGCTTGACAATTTTTTTTTTATTTTTGTTAAGATAGGTGTTATTTTTCTTAAATTTTAATTTAAATTCCAGTTATGTGGAATTATATGTATGACACATACAATGTCATATTAGTTTCAAATGTACAATATAGTGATTCAACACTTCCAGACAACACGTGGTGCTTATCACAACTGCACTCCTTAATGCCTGTTACCTATTTGACCTATCGCCCTAAGCCACCTACTCTCTGATAAACACCAGTTTGTTTTCTGTAGTTAAAAGTCTGTTTTTCGGTTTGCCTCTCTCTCTTTCTCTTTTTTCCTCTTTGGTTGTTTTGTTTCTGAAATTATCAAATTGTTAATTTGATCATTGCACTGAAGAAAACACTTCCCGGTTTAAAAATGAAAGAAAAAAAGGGGACAGGGATCCCTGGGTGGCGCAGCGGTTTGGCGCCTGCCTTTGGCCCAGGGCGCGGTCCTGGAGACCCGGGATCGAATCCCACGTCGGGCTCCCGGTGCATGGAGCCTGCTTCTCCCTCTGCCTGTGTCTCTGCCTCTCTCTCTCTCTCACTGTGTGCCTATCATAAAAAAAAAAATAAAATAAAATAAAAAAAAAAAAAGGGGGACAGCCCCGGTGGTGCAGCGGTTTAGTGCCGCCTGCAGCCCAGGGCATGATCCTGTCGACCCTGGGTCGAGTCCCACATCAGGCTCTCTGTGTGGAGCCTGCTTCTCCCTCTGCCTGTGTCCCTGCCTCTCTCTCTGTGTGTCTCTCTCATGAATAAATAAATAAAATCTTAAAAAGAATAAAAGGGAAAGAAAGAAACAAAGAAAAATCTTTTTTTTTAACTTGATGAACTAAATAAAATGATGAGTTGAGAAAACAGCTTCAAATCTCAAAATCACCTATTCTCTGATCAGTTTGATCTTGTTCTTTGTCCCCCTTCTTTATGTCTTCTGACAGAAATAAAACAAAACAACTAAACAGAAAAAAATCACTGGAAAATATTTGTGTCAGGAAATAGTTTTTCATAAAAACAGTTTTTCATAGAAATAATATTTCACAAGGATTAATTTAATATTTGGCTATTAGAATCTATTAATAATTAAAAATATAATTAGAGAAGGGAGTTTGATATAAAGTTGATTTTTTAATCTACATAGAATAAGTCAAATGAAGAGATAATCCACAATTTATTATTTCTTTTCCTATCCATTCACCGATTATTACAGAGTTCTTAATATGGGTTTGCCAGTGAGGTGATACAAATTTTTGTTTCAGTTCTGATATGTAGGGAGCTTGAAAACAATCACTTCCCTATTAAAATTAACTCAAAATGGATTAAAGATTTGAATGTAAGACTAAACAAAGAGTGTAAGTTCCTTGTCATTGATCTTGGCAATGACTTTTTGGATTTGACATCAAAAGCAAAGACAAAAAAAACAAAATTAAACTATTGGGACTACATCAAATTAAAAAAGCTACTGAACAGTAAAGGAAACAATCAACAAAATGAAAAGACAATATATTGAATGGGTGGAAATATTTGTAAATCATATATCTGACAAGGAATTAATATCTAAAATATAGAAATAACTCATAGAACTCAATAGCAAAAGAACAAAAAACAAAAACAGTTTAAAAAGAGGCAGATGTAAAGGATGTAAATAGACATTTTCCCAAAGAAGACATAGAGATGACCAACAGACGGATGAAAAAATGTGCAGCATCATTCAACATCAGGGAAATGCAAATCAAAACCACAATAAGAAATCACCTCACTCTGTCAGAATAGCTTTTATCAGGAAGCTAAAAGGCAACAAGTGTTGGTAAGGGTATGGAGAAAAGGGAACACTTGTGCATTGTTGGTGGGAATGTAAATCATAGCAGCCACTGTGGAAGCCACCTTTTGAGGAAGAGGTTCTTCAAAAAATTAAAAATAGAAATACCATGTAATCCAGTAATTCCACTACTGGGTATTTACTCCCCAAAAATGAAAATACCAATTTGAAAATATATAAGTACCTTTATGTTTATTGCAGCATTATTTACAGTAGGCAAGATGTGGAAATAACCCATGTCTATCCATGGATAAATGAATAAAGAATATGTGGCATACATATCTATATCTCTATATATGCACATGAACACACAAACACACAAAATGGAATATTATTCAACCATTAAAATGAGATTTTGTCATTTGCAACAACATGGATGGATCTAGAGTATATTATGCTAATGAAATAATCAGAGAAAGATAAATACCATATATTTTCACTCATATGTGGATTTAAGAAACAGAACAGATAAACATAGAGGAAAAAAGGAAAAAGAGGGGTGAACCAGAGAACAGAGTTTAACTATAGAGAATGAACTGAGGGCTTCTGATTGGAGGTGAGTGGGGGATGGGCTAAATGGGTGACAAGTATTAAGGAAGACACTTGTGATGAGCACTGAGTGTTGTTTTTAAAAGATGAATCACTAAAATCTACACCTGAAGCTAATGTTACACTGTATGTTAACTAACTGGAATTAAAAAAAAAATTGAAAAAAATTAAAAATAAAATTAGAAAAAACAGAAACAGACTCATAAATATAGAGAACCACTGGTTGCCAGAGGTGGAGGATGAGCAAAATAGGTGAAAGGGATTAAGAGGTAAAAATTTCTATTTATGAAATAGATAAATCACAGAGATGAAATGTAGAGAATAGTAAATATAGTCAATATTATTATAATAACATTTGATCATGGCAGATGGTGACTATCATTATGATAAATACTAATTCATAGAATTACCAAATCATTATGTCATAAACCTGAAACTAATATAATATTGTATGTTAGCTATACTTTAATAGTAAATAATTTTAAAAATCACTGAAACTTTTTGATTTGTATAGAAAAATCTTATCTGCAAACTGAAAAAAAAAATTACAAAGTAATGCATTTCTATGTGTCTTTGATTCAATTATGGCCTGACTCTCGGCCACCTTTACTATTAAAGCAGCATATCTAAGGAGAAATAGACATTTATTCCAATCTTACTTTTATTCCAATTTTACTTTTTCTTATTTTGACAGTTTCTTACTCCTTCTTTATGGATCCTATCAAGTTATCTACAATTGCTTCTAACCATACCAAACCAAAGCAAAAACAAAAACTACTGATATTGACATATCTAAGAAATGGTTTGTTTGTTTTAAGCAATAGAAATACAATGTGAATAAGTTATTTTCAGATAGGTTACATTTTAGTGAAAAATAAGCATATAAAAATATGGTAGAAATTAAATGTAGAGCTAAATATTATGAAAAAAATTGAGTAACTTCTCCTCTTGATAGGCAAAAGTTAAATGGTTAGTGACCACAAGAAGGTAATAATTGTACAAAATAAGTGAAGCTAAGAAATCATGACCTCTTTTGATGTAGAGTAGCGATCTACATGCTGGAGTATATATACTCCTGGAAAAACAGATTTTCCAGCAGGTTCTTAAGAATGGCTTTCTTTTAAAAATCTGGTTTTAGATCCTCACCTGAAATAAATACTTTTTCCACCTGAATATGATGTTCTTTCTTTGCTTTACTCTATTTCAGAATTAAAATTCAGAGCTAAAGGGACATGTGTTAGAAGGAAAATAGGAAGTTATTTCTTTGGGGCAGAAAGTTAGTCTTTAGTCAATAGATTTGATAGTGAGAACAGGTTGTACGGTACGTGACACATGGTAAATATTTTTAATAAATTGAATGACTTAAGCCTGTAGTTGCAAGATTTTGTATAGTGCCACTGAAGTGAGCACAGTAGTTCCAAGATCTTGGTAAAAATGTGTTTGAAGCTCATGTAATACACAACACGTTAGATAATTTATGCGTTGAAATTGTTTAAAATTTTAGATACTAACTAGAAATTATATAGGGCAATACACATGTTTTTAATAAAGATATGTTAGCAAAACTATTTGGAGAACATTGACATTGAGGGAACAAACATCAAAGTTAGTAATGCTAGACATAAATTTTATTGATTCTTAAGAAATACTGCTTAAATAGTTAACTTGGTCTCATCCCTTTGAGGGTAAGACTATATTAGTATTAGAATGTGAAATACTTTATTTAAATGCTTGATTGGACTTTGTCAGTCAAGAGATGAAATAGCCAAAGTCTTCTAATTTTTTGCAGTTTTCTAAGGTGGCTATTTCTGATTACTTCAACGAGGACACACTTTCAATGATTTGGCATAAGAAGTCCTATTGACTATTTATTTATTTATTTATTTATTTATTTATTTATTTAAGGAAGAGAGAAAGGGGGAGGGGCAGAGGGAGAGAGAGAAAAAAAATCTCAAGTAGAGTCTCCACTGAGGGCAAAGTCCTGCAAGGTCTCCATCTCACCACCCAGAGATCATAACCTGAGCCAAAATCAAGAGTTGGACACTTAACTGACTGAGCCACCCAGGCTCCCCTAGAAACATAGATTTTTAAGAAACTGTCCCCAAATCACATTTAGAGATCCTAATGGCACAATTCAGAGTAATTGGTAGCCTCTCCCCTTCCATCTCTGCACTGGATGCAGTTGTGCTTTGCCCTGATCCCCCAGTTCCCTTAGAACTAAAACATTCATCCCCCCCTGAGCTCCCAACCCCATCGCTCTGAGCTTACTCAAGGACACTCCCAAGGTCAAGCTCAATGACCGGTTCATGCCCAATTCTGGATAGTTCCAAACTACAATTCAACTTCCTAAGGTCCCTGTGGTATTGAATGGCTTTTGTTGAGAGATCTTGTAACCTAACTTTTGCTCAACCCTGTTTCCATTTTCTCTGTGCAGGACTGACTTCTAGTGCACTCCCAAATGAGCTCTGTACATGCACAGTTCTGCCATAAGATCTGTTTCTAGGGAAGTCTAATTCATGACATCTTCTTTATTTACATCCTATTAATCATTAAAATTTGTCCTTTCATCTCAAATACAGCTCCAAAATCTGCTAATTCTTTCCCATTCTCAGTACTTCAAAGCTACACCAGACCCTTATCTGACTTCTTCCAACTGCTCTGTCTGCTTCCATTTATTTCCTCATTAAACCCATCCTCAAACTGCTATACAATGGTCTTTCAAAACTTCAAGTCTTATCAAGCCTCCACCTGTCTTAAAATCTTCCAGCATTATTTTGTCTTTTAGAAAAAAAATCCAAACTCTTTAAGAAGACATATTAGGATCTACAGGATCTAATCCTACAACCTATTCTCACTCTTTATTTTAGTAATCCTAAAATATTTTTAGTTTCCTTTGTATTTAATGCTCTTTTACCCCTTCATTGATTCATATGTGTCCTCCCAATTTGGAATTATATTTCATTTTTGTGTACTTCTAATCTAATATACATCCCACAAAGATCTGGCCAATTTTTACCCTATCTAGGAAGACCTCTTTGGGTAGAGTTTGCCTCTCCTCCTAGGACTATTGGGTGTATTTATTATATAACTTATTGCATTATTATATATATTTTTAACCCTGTGAATTAAACTTTGAACTTTATGTATATGTTTTTATTTTTCATAATAAAATAATGTTCATAACATAAATAATTTTATTTATCTTTTTTCCATGGTATCTGATTTTATAAATAAGTGAGGGAGGTGGTATTAATTAATATGCTGATAGGGAAAATGGCATAACAATTCCATTTTTATGATTATACAGGATTTTTTGGAGAACATTGTAATGATTCTCTACCAGAGGAAAGAGTATTCTTTCCCTCCAGATTTCAAACAATTAAGAATCTAATGCTTAACTACTGTTTTGCATTTATTAGATGAGACTTTGAGAGATAATCAAGAAATATAACACAGAGTTTTGCCCTGAGGAAGAGTATAATTTGAGGAATAGAACAAAAAGGCTAAATGATTATAAAAATATGGTACATTTTAAAGTATGTAAAATATATATTCTTAAAGAACTTTAAACACAGTCAGACAAGGCCTTGAAATCTGAAGGAAAAAAGGAAATAACCACATGTATTGATCAACTACAATTTTAAAAATTTCATCTGTAAAACTCCTCTTTGGGTTAGCTATTTCTTTCACTTCAACTCATGAGGGAATTGTGCCCACCAACACTAGCATTAAATAGCTTTAGGAACTCGAATGAAGGACATGTGACTCCTGAGTCAGGAACTTTTTTTCTTTGATAATCTATTTAGGTTTTTCTAAAATACACTTCACTTCATTGAGTACCGATTTACTAAATGATACCTCTATTATAATTTAAATTATTTCATCCTCCTTCTAGGAAAACCTCCAACATTTTTTGGGTTCCTGTCTCTACCCTCCTTCTTGCTTTTTGTCCTAAAGTACATGATCAACCCAAAATATCACTAAGGTGTTTTGATGATTAAACAACATATCAGGGATCCCTGGGTGGCCCAGCGGTTTGGCGCCTGCCTTTGGCCCAGGGCGCGATCCTGGAGACCCGGGATCGAATCCCACGTCGGGCTCCCGGTGCATGGAGCCTGCTTCTCCCTCTGCCTCTCTCTCTCTCTCTCTCTGTGACTATCATAAATAAAAATTAAAAAAATTAAAAAAAAAAAAGAATAAACAACATATCAATATACCAAAACCAGTTATAATGACTAGGGAATTATCCATGAATAATGATAATGATCCAGAATCTATTTCTCTGAAAAGTTACTGGACTGCTCTAAAATATAAAGAAAACAAAATTATAAAATTCCATAGTAGAATCTGGCCAACTATTTTCTGCCAACAGCACTAGAATTGATGACATGCCTCAAAACAGACCCTTTGACAACAGTAAATAGCCACATAGCTGTGTGCTAAAAAAATAAATAAATAAAAATAAAAAAAATAATGGAGACTAGAGTTGGAAGATAAAACTAAACAGATAATCACAATTTTGACATGTTGGAGTACACCAGTGATGGTTATTATGTGGCCAGTTACTGGAAATACATAACTATACAGATGCTATATTCAGGGCACTGTTACTATGGCATCATTATAGGCAGTGATTATATCTAGGAAAAGGCTATTCAGTTGGAAAATTGAAATGTGTGTGAGAGAAAGCTTCCTTTGGAAAAGAAAAATTTAAACGTTTTATAAATACTTAGTATTTCAAGTTTACTTGTTTAGATCTATGTTATTATATCATGAATAAAATCGAAATTTATCCAGACATTATTACCTTAAGAGAAAACACATAGAATGAATATAATCATCATACAGGGCCATATCATCAATTGCAAAATAAAAGAGAGCATTAAGTCTATTTTTTAAAATGTAGCATTTAAAACATTCCCTAATTTTTAAAGTGTTATTCATAAATATTAGCTATAGCTTTTTCTAATAAATTTTCTTGAATACATCTTAGTTGAGTCTTGACCAATATGCTGAATTTGCAACCATAAATAAGAATAAATCATAAATAAATAAGCAAGATTAAATATTGTTCAGCATACTGAGGTGAGTTCAGAGCCACCTTACCTATATGCTAGAATATTTTGACCTCTTATATAGGTCATCTTCAGCTTTACTGCAGTGAAAATTAGTATATGCAAAGCCTTTCAGATGGAAATGCAAATTTCTGTGTGTCTAGGTCTCTTCCTGTTAATCCAGCTGGTAAACTTTTATGTCTAAATTGTTTCCTTAATATAAGCTGTTCTGTCTTGCCTGAGGGAGATTTCCAGCTGATAGTGGTTGATACCTATTGCATAAGTAGTGCAAAGAGTTTGAGAAAAGAAGAGGACAACATCTTAATTAGAATTCATGTTTTGTTTGTAAAAATTGCCATTCCTGATTCCAAATTGTTCTTTCTTTTCATTTTAATCCTTTTCTAGATGTCAGGCAGGAGAGCTAGATCTAATATAATCCTTACCCATTGGGAGAAATAATAGCTGAGGTAGATTAATAAGGACATCATAAGAGCATTAATTTGTAAACATGGACTAGATTCATTTTTACATAGGCCTAAATTTTAGTTCAAAATTTAGTTTTTTCGGGATCCCTGGGTGGCGCAGCGGTTTGGCGCCTGCCTTTGGCCCAGGGCGCGATCCTGGAGACCCGGGATCGAATCCCACGTCGGGCTGCCGGTGCATGGAGCCTGCTTCTCCCTCTGCCTATGTCTCTGCCTCTCTCTCTCTCTCTCTGTGACTATCATAAATAAATAAAAATTAAAAAAAAAATTAAGGTTTAAAAAAAATTTAGTTTTTTCTTTGCTTCACAAAAATGATAAAAAATGTATGTTTATGTATGTTTCCTTTACATTCATTTTCTTTATTCTACAAATTTATCAAGGCCAGTTTCAATCTTAATGTGGAAATTTCAAACATCTTAAAAATTGAAAATTTTAATAAACATTATAAATAGAATATAGTATTTGGTTTCTGAGAAGATGAAGGCTTTGTGTAAGCACATTAGTAAAAAGACACACTAGAAATTTGAATTACTGATTCTAATATGAAAACTTTCAATCACAGAATTTACTACAGTTTTCTCTTCTTACATAATGAAACTTTAGCTAAATTGCAAGGAAGTCTCAAAAAGGGTCACAAAACTTTGAGTTTATATTGGCATTATATAAATGTGAGTTTGTAATGACAAAAATACCATTCCTTCAGTCACTTCTACTTCTGTCTGGACAGTGATAAATTTAGTAATTTGCTTTACTGCCATAAAAACTGATTTCTAGCTGGGATCCTCAACAAATGCAACAGTAATCATAGATAGATGGACAGATCAATAGATATACAGATGGATATACTATATGCTACATATATAATATGTATTATACACATATAAAATACATATGCATACATATGACAGATTAGATTTTTAAAAAACCAAACATTTTACTTTCTTCTTTTCACTATTTGAAAAGTATAAATAGAAAAATGTAATTTTAGATGCTTCATGCACCAAGTAAATATTTGTTATTGTTATTATCAAAAGCAATATCATATAGATAATTTGTTGTTGATTAAACTTCCCGTTGGCAATAGATTTTGATTGAGGACAACAAAATGGAACCAGCAGATGCAAACCCATTGATTTTTGGCAGCTGGAAGTTGAACAGCTGAAAGACATGACATTTTAAAGCAGGGATGGAAGAGCAAGAATATTTGGCACACAAACATTTGCTTTCTGAGTCACTAATGCATACTATAAACACAATATTAGGATTGGTAGTGGCACAGTAACTATATATATCTCAGTGTTACCCTTCTGAATTCAAACTCAACTCAATATTTGCAAAAATTACATAAACTACTTGAAATATCTCTTCTAAATGAATTTTAAAACATAGAAAAATAAGTGCCATTTTAAAAACCCTTAGGTTTTGAATTCAGCTTACAAAGTACACATAGGTCTCAAGGTTAAATGTTTAGGAATAAAATTTCGATGTTTAGTAATGATAATAAGCCTAGTAACAAATAATGCTTTAGAACATATAAAACGTTGCCATGAAACTTATTAAAGGAATATAGCCACTGTATTATTTCTTACTCAGTGTTTGATTAATTCTCATTTAATATGTAACTCTTAAAATCAATTACTTGGTATCAGCATCTAGTAGATCAGAACAGAACCCTAAAGTAAGGACAGGCAAAAGGCATGCTAGCTGACAGTCCTGAGACTGAAAGAAGAAAAAAAAGAAAAAGCTATCCTGCAATAATATTATCATATAGTAAAAAGATACAGATTGTTAATGAGACTACTGAGTCATCAAGTAAAGTCTGAATTCTAGTCAGTTCAGATTATGAACCAAGAGAGGACATAATGGAAAAAAAATTATTAGAAAAAAAATGACCAGAAAAATGTGTAAAATGTCAAAAAACAATAAGAGGGCTCAAACAGATGAAACATGATGTTATATGAATCACATTTTCCCTCATTGATATTAGTAAGATTAGATGTTGCTATATTACCTCATGCATTTGGCAATCATTCATTGCACACAGCAGAGAAAAATCTCCTTGTGGACATTTAACTCTCTCCCATGTATCTCACAGTCTAAAGTATGGAACACATACAAAAATATGAATGTGTATATAAATGCATATATATGTGTGTGTACCTTACTCTACCCACATTCATATACATGTATGTGGACCTTATACCAAATTGTGAGATATATGTGAAAGGGAATTGTAGAGGAATAAGTAAAAAATATTATCACAAGGAAAGTAAAACATTACTAGGGGCCAAAGGAAAGAAACAATTGCTTTACAGAGTAAGTAATGATTAAGTTGGGTCTCAAAAAATTGCATTTATCACAAGGACTATGTAGGAAAGTATCTTACCATCTTTAAGAAATCACTTTTGGAAAACTTTAAGTACTGAAAGACTGGTAAAAAGTTTGAGTATAGACTTTATTCTCTAAAGGCAAGGGTCCTCACATTTTTGCTATAAAGAGTAAGATAGTAACTATTTTAAGCTTTGCAGATTATATGGTCTCTGTGCAACTACTCAGCTCACATTATTTCAGGATAGGCTGGGATGTATCTACTACCTACCATGCACCTGCCCTCCTCACACTGATAGGATCCCAACACCTCATTACAGACATCTTCACCATGGATGCTTCCCTCACCTAGCTTAAGCTCCTGTATTCTACACTAGGACTTACTCAACCCCATGGACACTCTCGTCACTACACTTTGGTTCTGTCACCCCATGCCATTGCAGTTCTCTCATATGAATGACCTCTTCTTCCAACTCGGATTTAGGTTCCTATTCTGATCTACCATTATATTTTGATGCTCTTCTCACCCATTCTAGCTCTGATGATAGATACCAGGGTGCCCCTACGTAGACATGGCAGCCCTCTTAACTCTGCTTAGATTGACCCCCCTCATCAGACTGTTGCTTTTCATGGACATTATTTTTATCTGTCCTCAGTTTCCTCTGTCCTGGCCTTCTTGGGACTCCCTCCTCACATGCTTTGGGCCCTGAACCCATGGAGATGGAGATTGGTGAATATGGGGAGAGAAAACAGACCATTCAGTATATTAAACATGATGGGGACTAGGTTTTTTATGGTTGGTGAGAAGAGTTACAAATATATACATAGTATAAAAGCACCTTCTCCTTAATAGTTATTTATAATGGAGGGAAGACCAGGTAAAGACAAAGAAAAGACAGCTATCTCCAAGCCCAGGAGATAAACCACAGAGGGAAGCAACACTGCTAACACCTTACTCTCAGACGGCTAACCTCCAGAATTGTGAGAAATTTAATTTTTGTTTAAGCTACTCAGTCTGTGGCACTTTATTATGGCAGTCATAGAAGACTACTACAAGAGTTATGCCAAAGGTACATAGCATTAATCTAATTGTAAGGAAACATCAGACAAGCCCAAACTGAATGACAATCTACAATTAAGTAGCCTATAATTTTCAAAAGCAGCGAAATCATTAAAACCTCAAGCAGTTTCATGTTTGCAAACAAACCTTTGCTTAGCTCTGCTAAGGGACACTGTCAGCTGCCTGAAGTCTAAATTTATCAGGAACCATAATTTAAGCCCTGCAAAGTCGGGGGAGAAAACTTATTTTTCCAACAAACACAGAAGGAAGATATACTCAGTCTTTCTTCAGAACCCCCTCCCCTTTTTAAGATTTTATTTATTTATTCATGAGAGACACACAGAGAGAGGCAGAGACATAGGCAGAGGGAGAAGCAGGCTTCATGCAGGAACCTAATGTGGGACTCAGTCCTGGGACTCTGGGATCACACCCTGAGCCGAAGGCAGACGCTCAATCACTGAGCCACCCAGGCGTCCCAAGAACCCCCCTTGAATTGCCCTCCATCAGACAGTAGGATCCAGGCCAAAGAACACATCTTTTTTGGTCAAAGTTAGTGCTTAAATGGCCACAAAATTTCACTAAATTAAGAAGAGGTGCATGAGTTGAGAAGAGAAGAAAAAGCAAATAAAAAGGTTACTTTATTTTAAGACTACATTCATGAGAATTTTTGCTTTGATGAATTACAGTAATTGTCCAGAAACCTAAATTTTTTGAGTAAAGATATTGCCAAAAACATCAACTTCCAACACCCTTGATCAACTCCTAAAGCAACTTGCAACCTCTGAGCTCACAATTTTCCCACAAGTAACAGGCTGTAGAAGCCATACCCTGATACACACTCCAGCGGCACATGGGTGGCTCAGTTGGTTAAGTGTCCAACTCTTGATTTCAGCTCTGGTCAGGATCTCAGGGTCGTGGTCTTGAGCCCTGCATTGGGCTCTGTGCTCAGTGTGGTGTCTGCTTGAGAGTCTCTCTCTCCCTCTCTCTCTGCCCCACCCCCCACTCTCTCTAAATAAACAAATCTTTAAAAAAGGGGGGGGGGATACACACTCCAATGTCATTTGATGCATAATGAATAAGTAAAAACAAAAAACAAAAACAGAAAGGAGTGTTGAGAGGGATGGGACTATTCCCTAAAAACACTTATCTCTTTCTTCTCAGTAATAATGTTCCAAATTCTGGGCATATAGCCAGAGACTATGTTTCCCAACATCCCTTGTCACCAGGGATGATATGATCATATGGCTAACTTCTGGCCAATGGGATTTCATTGGAAGTGATGAGAGCAAGTCTTCAGAAAGAAGATGCTTTCTTTCTTTGTATGTCTGTGTGTGTGTGTGTGTGTGTGTGTGAATAGCAGAACAAAATAATTGTCTTTTGCTAAGCCTCACCTGCTTCAATCAAGAGGATATTTATACCATAAATGTTAAAGCAAAATAACAAATAAAATAACAATAATAATAATAGTCATGATATGAAGGAGGAGAAGAAGAAGAGGAAATTGTCATCATTTCCTTAAATGACTTCATGTAGTAGAATAACCTACCTAATCCTGATAGCTCATCTGCATCTGGACTGTTCCATGAGCAGTGAAGAATGCAGTATCATTTAATATTATCACTATTACAGTTTAGTCTTGGTATCAACTAAAAAAAAGATCACTATTCAGAGTAATATTGATTATAGCCAATACATTGATTCATTACATGTTATGTACCAAGCATTCTGCTAAATGCTTTAAATTAATCATTGGATTTTTCTCCCATTAAAAATCCTACAGGTCTTATACTACTAACTTCATTGTATAAATGAAGAAACAGAGTCTCAATAATGTTTTCTATAATGTGCCAAAATTGCCAGAATTCATTAAAAATAAATAAGTTGTAGAAAATATTTTTGTTGGAATATTTTGTCATTGTTACATAGCTACAAAACACATGTGAAAATATTTCAGAAAAATATTCCATTTTATTTAAAAATAATTTATAATTGTATGTAGAATATGGATACAATTATCTAAAACTCTTATCAACTAAAAAGGCTTATGAATATAAAAATACCAACTATATACTACACACCATATAAGAAGACATTGATTTTTGTGAGTTGTTGAAGCCTAATTTAAAACACCACCAACATAGGACGCCTGGGTGGCTCAGTGGTTGAACACCTGCCCCTGGCTCAGGGCATGATCCTCGGTCTCAGGATCAAGTCCCATATTGGGCTCCCTGCCTGGAGCCTGCTTCTCCCTCTGCCTACGTCTCTGCCTTTCTCTGTGTTTTCATGAGTAAATAAATACAATCATTTAAAAACAAAACAAAACAAAAACCCACCACCAACAAAAGAAAAACTAGTTCATTTTTAAAAATATTTTTTTATTTATTCATGAGAGACGCAGAGAGAGGCTGAGACAGAGGTAGAGGGAGAAGCAGGCTCCATGCAGGGAGCCCTATGTGATATTCGATCCCAGAATCCTGGGATCATGCCCTGAGCTGAAGATGGTCATAGACTCCCAATATGTAGTGTCTCTAAATCATTATTTGACCATTTATTTATTTTTGGACCCTAGTGATTCAGTATTTATTAACTCTGCATGTAAATTTATTGATTCTGTCTGAAAACATTATACTATTGCTTTCTAAACATTTAGTAATATTAAAACTCTATTTATCTTAATGAGTTTTTAAAACTGTCTAGCAATTCAAGGTTATTGTATTCCTATAGCATGTTTTATGTTCTAGGAACTGTGGAGACATATATAAATGAGACACACTTGAATGATATGAGGTTACAAAAATAGCCAGTTGTTAGGATTCACTTCCACAAATAGCAACTAAATTTTTTTTTTTAAAATCTGTTGTAATTTAATGTAGAAAGGAAAAGCTAAATGCATAAAATCTGATCTGCTTCCCTTAGTAATAAGTACTTTTAAAAATTAGGAAGTGTGTGATGTTGTAACATGGTATTTCTATTTAAAATAAATTCAGATAGTTGACAGAATTTTTATAATATGAAGCACCTTGTCTTGTTTTAATATTTATTTATTCATGAAAGACACACAGAGAGGAAGAGACATAGGCAGAGGGTGAAGCAGGCTCCTTGTGGGGACCCTGATGCAGGACCGGATCCCATGACCCCAAGAATCATGACCTAAGCTGAAGGCAGACCTCAACCACTGAGCCACCCAGGCAGCCCGAAGCACTTTGTCTTTTTAATACTCAATGTATATAATTTTGAAATTCATGTACCATAAGTATAGTAAATTTGTTTGAATTTCACAAAGTTCATCTATAAAAGTAACATAAAAGCAAACAAAAACCAATTCATATGGGCAAAGGAAAGAGACAACTAAAAGAACTTAAAACGACAAATACACTTTGAAAGATAAGCAATTTAGTAGCAATCAAGGAAATGTGAATTAAATAAATAGAAAAGTCAGCTTATCAAACTGTGAGAGATAGCACTAAACGTTCATACATATGTTGTGAAAAATTCCCTTTCATGCCAGGTGTTTGGAGTAATTAATAGGCACAACTATTTTGTAGGATAATTTATAAAGATGGATGATAATTATATATTGACACAAACATATTTAGTATGTGAATATTGGTTTGGGATTCACATAACTAAAATAGAAAAGACTTAAAATAATACTAAGGACTTGCATGAATAAAATATGGCACATTGATAAGGACATATTAGCAGGATTTATAATACTGGTTGTTTTCATAAAAGACTTCTTTTTGGCATCTTTAATTATTTTCAAATATTCTCATGTGGATATATATTCTATTTTTACTCAGAAAAAGTAGTGCATAATATTTTAAATTTGAATTTAAGGTAGTAAGGAATCCATGGAAATACTATGAAGGCTCTCCGTGCTTATACCATATTTCCACGGTCATGTTATTTAAAGGCATAATCATATTAAGCATAGAAATAATCAAAGAATTCTGTATAAATATGTTCTGTATTTTAATGGTTAAGATATCTGTAACGTGAGCCTCTTTTCAGCTGAACTCCTATGAATGTATTGAAGGTTTGTTTTTTATAATTAATAATCATGGGCATTTTGGACCCAGGAAAAATATGTCTTATTCTTCACAGAACCAAGAATCATATAATGAATGTTTGGTGCCATTTTATGAGTAAAACAAATAGACTATAAACGTCTCTATACCATTGACAAGATTTTGTATTTTCTCCTAAGTATTTAAAACAAAATCTGATTCATTACACTCAACAGATAGTTATACTTTGAATGAATGAGTCAATAACTTTTTTTCAAAAAAGTTAACATTTTAGCTCAAGAGCAAGAGTTGAGTTAAAATTTAGCAAAATGAAGAAAATAGTTTATATGCTTAGCCACTAAAATGAACCTTTTGGAATTTTGTAAGCACTTTTTCAAAACATTGTTTGCTTTTATCAAGTGCAATTTTCAGAAATAGTATTTTTTTGCTTTGGTCATAATTTAAAGCCTTGGAACTACAGCATTTAAAAGAAAATACAGAGAAAATAAATGTTTATATAATGGCCACTGAATGCGAAATTCAAGACCAACAACCATTAAAAAAGAAATGAGAGTAAAAGAATGAAAAATAGAATACCGTACAACAAAAGCATTAAAAGGTTTTTCTTTCAAAAAATGCTTGGAATACAAATACTGATATGTGTTTCATGAATGTTATCTTTGCATTTTTAAAACTATGTTTTATCCTTAGTGTACAATGGGATCATCTTAGTGTGTCTGAAACCACACATTCTAATAGAATAGAATGGAATAGAGTATATATTTCAGAGTTCATCACTTTTAGAAAGACTAAGCATTATTCTTTTTGTTTCAATTCTGTTTGCCTGTTTGCCTGTGCGTGCAAGTGCCCCCTTTTTTTCTTGTTGTAATTGCTTTTTACAGTAGGGCATGGGCCAAACATTTGAAAGTCACTGCTTTATCTCATCACAACAAAATTATGTATTAAATGCAATCACCATTGACAATTTACAGAAGGAAAATTGAGTTTCAGATCTGACACTAAGATTCTGCATGTACAGCAGGTCTTGATTTAGATTCTTGACTTTATCTAGATAATCTGCTCTTTCACATATTTTCTGGTTATTAATCTCTTTCTTTCTCTCTCTCTCCCTACTCTTCTCCAATTTATAATCCATAATAATTCTGCTCTATTCTTCTGTAGCAACTTCTGGGGATTCCCATCTTTTACCCAAAAAGAAACAAAAATATTTCTAAGACACGCATAACCTCTCCTATTAACAATTCAGAAATCTTATATCTCAATAGATTTGTGGTTTTCTCTTTGAAATTTTTATGAATTTAGGTCAAAGATCTCCTCCCTCTTCTTCCAGGGTTCTAGCAAAATCACATCAACACATGAATCTTTTCTTTTCTTTTCTTTTTTATTTTTATTTTTTGGATTTATTTATTTGAGAGAGAGAATGAGGGAGTGGGGGGAACAGAGGGAGAGAGAATCCTTAAACTGACTCCCCCACTTAGCATGAAGGTTGACAGAGTTGGATCTCAGAACCTTGAGATCAAGACCTGCACTGAAATTCAGAATCAGCCACTTAACCAACTGAGCCATCCAGGTGATCCAACACATGAATTTTTGCACATACACTCTAAAATCTACCTAAAACATCTGTTTAGAACAGTATAGCATTTTAGATATTATGTACAGAACATTTAGGAGTTAAAAAACAGATGTATTATAAATGTGTTGCCAAGCTTTTTAAGAAGTTATAAAAGAAATACCCAGGAGAAACAAGCAAACAAAACCCCCAAACAAGATGTTTCTAGAAACCAGAAGATAAGTTAGAAGAAGAATGAATGCAAAAGATGAAGTTGCCTGCTCCAGAGCAAAAGCCTAATGCACATATGTGAGGTAACTATGTGAGGTAATAGATGTGTTAATTAACTTTATTTTGTGGTAATCATTTCACAATATGTATGTATTTCAAATCACCATGTTGTACATCTTATTTCATTTTTTGTACATTTTGATTATATACAATTTTGTCATTTATGCCTCAAAGAAGCTGGGAAAAAAATAATTTGGGGCCCTGTAATTCTAAGAGGAAACTGCACATTAGTCCTAGAGCCAGAAGAAGTCAAAAGGCAAGCTGGTGATGCAAAGAACTGGAGAAACCTAATGCTAAAACATATATAAATGATGCTTTATTCTATTAGTCATCTTGCATGCCCTACTTCATTTGTTGTATAAGAAACGCAAATTGTTTGAATGGTTTTGCTGAAAGAGAGTTAACATGCATATATTTAAAGTATACAATTTGGGGGCACCTGGGTAGCTCAGTCAGTTAAGTGGCCAACTCTTGGTTTCAGCTCTTGGGATGATCTCAGGGTCCTGCGAGTAAGTCTTGCTAGGCATGGAGGCTGGTTAAGATTATCTCTCTCTCTCTGCATTCCCCACTCCCACTTCTCTTTCTCAAAATAAATACATCTTAAAAAATAAAAAAAAATAAAATGTACAGTTAAGTTTATTAATAAATGTATAAAACCATCACCACAATCAAGATAATGAAGCAATCAGTCACCACCAAAAGTTTCCTCATGCTGCTTTGTGATTTCCATATCCATCCAGCCACTCTTCACCTCCATGACTACCCCCTCAAACTCTCCACCCCAGTTATCAGTTACCACACTTCTATCTCCTATTTTTACAGTTTAGTTTGCATTTCCACAAATGTTATGCAAGTGAAATCATTAATACTAATATCATCTTTTTGTTTGGCCGTTTTTACTCAGCTTAACTATTTTGAGATTGATCCATGTTGCTGCATGTACCAATCTAAAAAAAAATATGTCTAAATAATACTGCATCATACATACTATAATTTTTCAATTCACCATTTAAAAATACTTACATTGTTTATAATATTGACTATTAAAAATAAATTCTTTGTAAAATTTTGCACAGCAATTTTGTATGGATAGTCTTTCATTTCTTTTGAGTAAACCCCTAGTAATATAACTTCAGCCTTATGGCTATTATAGGTTTATCTTTTATGACACTCCTGTTACCTTATCCCTTACCCCAAAGTGGTTGTACTATTTTAGGTGTATGAGCACTCTAGTTGCTCTACATCTTCACTCTTACCTGGTATTTTGTTCTTGTTAATTTGAATGTAAACTATTTTAAAACATGTACAATGGTACCTCAGTGTGGTTTAATTGACATTCCCTAATGGCTAATAATTTTGAATGGATATTACTGTGCTCATTTGTCAAATGTATCTTCTTTGAAATATCTGATCAAATCTTGTGCTCTTTTAAAGCATTTTTTTTTTTGTTTTCTTATGCTTGGATTTTGAGAAATCTTTATATATTCTGAATATAAGCATTTTATCAAATTCATCACTTGCAAATATTCTCTCCCACTCTGTATTTTGCTTTTTGCTTTCTTAAGAGTATTTTTTGAATAGCAAAAGTTCTTAAAAACTTTTTTAGAACAACTTATCCTTTTATTCTTTTAGTGATTGTGTTTTTTGTGTCATATGAAAAAATCCTTGCTTAACAAAAACTCACCAAAAAATTCCTATTATATTCTAGAAGTTTTATAGTCATGGTCCATACATCATTTGTTGAAAAGACTATTCTTTGCCCACTTAAATGTATTTTGCACTTTTGTCAAATATCAGTTGATCATATATGTATGGGCCTATGTGAACTCTATATTCTGAACTATGATTCTAATTCTGAACTCTATATCAATCTATTTTTCTGTCTTTATGATATTACCACATTCTATTGATTACTGTAACTTTATAACACACCTTCCAAATTTAGCATTTTGTGAGACCCAAATGCTGGCAGACTCGATATTCAGAAAGTGCGTGTATTTCAGTTTGAATCCTAAGGCAGGACAAAAGGTAATGCCCTAGTTCTGAGGCAGTCAGGCAGAAGAATTCTTACTTGGGATGAGGTCAGTCATTTTGTTCTATTCAACGGATTGGATGAGGCCCACCCACATTAGAGAGAGCAATCTATATTTTGCTCAATCTAACAATTTAAATGTCCGTCCCATACAAAAACCCAGAAACACCTTGAATATTGCTTGATAAAATATCTGGGCACCCTGTGGCCTGGTCAAGATGACATGTAAACTTAACCAACACAACTACTATAGGTCCTTTGCATTTCAATAGGAATTTCAGTTTATTTCTACAAAAAGTCCTGCCGGCATTTTGATTGGGATTGCATTGAATCTAAAGATCACTTAGAAAAATATGAAATAATAAATATATTGGGTCAACTTGACCCATAAACATTTTCTATCTCATTATTAATTTTGGTCTCCTATAATTGCTTTAAGATGTTTTGTACTTTTCAATGAATAGTTCTTGGAATTTTTGCTGAATTATCTCTAAGTAGCTTATATTTTTATTATTACTATAAGTGGTATCACCCATTGCTGATGTTTACAATTTGTGTCTTTTTCCTCTCTTTTCACATAAGTTTGGGCAGAGGTTAATAAATTTCATTGATTTTCTAAAAAGACCAAATTTTGTTTTCATTGAGTTTTTTGGTCATTGTTTTCTATATCATTGATTCCTACTCTTACCTTTATTATTACTTTCATTTGTTTACATTTTGGTTTGTCTGCTTTTATTTCTCTAGTTTCTCAAGGTAATATCTGCACATATTTATTTGTAATCTTTATTCTATTTTAATTTAGATCTTTACTGCTATAAATTCCCCTTTATGTTTAACTGCATCCAATACATTGGGTACATCGTGTTCTTACTTTCATTGAGTTCAAAATATTTCTAAATTCCCTTTTGATTTTTGCTTTGACCTATGTATTATTTAGAAAAATGCCATTTAATCTCCAAATGTTTGTGGATTCTCCAGGTGTCTTTCAATTATTGATTTCATTCATTCATTCATTCATTCATTCATTTCATTCATAGAACTTACTTTGTATTATTTGCATCCTTTTGAATTTATTGAGATTTGTTTTATTGTGAATGTTCTTGATGAATGTTTTCAGTGCACTGGAGAAGTGTGTGCATTTATGTTGTTGGGTAAAGTATTCCATAAGTGGTTCAGTTCAGCTCCATAAGTATCAGTTCAATTAACTTATTTAATAGTTTAATTTTTTTCAAGTTTTTAAGGTTTTTCTATTTGTTCTGTTATTCTGAGAGGAGTGTTGGAATCCGTGAGTACTATCATAGATCTGCTTATTCTCCTTTCAGTTTTATAAGTTTGTGCTTTAGTACTTTGAATCTTTGTTATTTGGTTCAGAAACATCTATGACTTTTGTTTTTTCTTATTTTGTTTTGATGCATTTATCTTCCTATCATTGTACAATTACTCTTTAGCCCTGAAATCAACTTTGATTTTAATAGAACCACCCCTATTTTCTTTTGAAAGATATAGCATGGCATATTTTTCCATTATTTTACTTTTTTTCTGTGTATACTCAATGCAGTTTTCTTGTAAGCAGCATTTAGTTGGGCTTTGTTTTTATTTTTGTTTTTTGTTGTATATGTCAAGTTCTGTCTCTTTAGCTCATTTTGATTTTTTTTTTTATATTGCTGGGCTTAAGTCTTCTATTTTTCTCTTTGATATGTACACTATCCATTATTGTTCTATTTTTCTTCTTTGACTTATGAGTTGTATTCTTTTAATTCTTTTTAGGATTTACATACATCATTAATTTATCATACCTTACTTGCAAGTGATACTATGCTACCTTATGTTTAATATAAGAATCTCATAACTTTGTACTTCCATTTCTCTCTCCCCAGATTTTGTGATTTTTGTTTTTATTTATTTATTTTCTTTACTTTTTTAAAGATTTATTTATTCATTAGAGACACAGAAAGAGAGAGGCAGAGATATAGGCAGAGGGAGAAGCAGGCTCCTCACAGGGAGCCTGATGTGGGACTTGATCCAGGACCTGGGACCATGCCCTGAGACTAAGGCAGACACTCAACCACGGAGCCACCCAGGCGTCCCTTGATTTTTGTTTTTAATAAAAAGGAAAAAAAAAAGGGGGGGGATGGCTGAGTGGCTCACTTATTGAGCATCTGCCTTCGGCCTAGGGCGTGATCCTAGGGTCCTGGGATTGAGTCCCATGTCGGGCTCCCTGCATGGAGCTCCATGCAAGAAAAAACAGAAAAATGAAAACCAAGCTCATAAAGAACAGATTAGTGGTTATCAGACATGGGGATTAGGGGTGGGAGAAATGGGTAAAGGGGGTCAAAAGGTACAAACTTCTTATATAATAAATAATTCACAGGGATGTAAGGTAAAGCATGGTAAGTACAGTTAAAAATACTGTATTACTTATTTGCAAATGGGTAAAAGTGTAGACCTCAAAAGTTCTCATCACAGAAAAAAAGTTTTTTTTCCTTCTTTTATATCTATGTGAGGCAAGGTATGTTAAGTAGATCTTGTGGTAATCATTTCACAGTGTATACAATCATTGGATCATTATGTTATACACTTAAAACTAACGTTATATGTCAATTTTACCTCAACTAAAAAGATAATTTTTTGAAAAAAGTGAATAAAATTCTTTTTTAAGGGTTTATTTGTTTATGAGGGGGAGTGTGTGTGTGTGTACACATGCATGCCTAAGGGTGGAGGAGTGGGGGGAGGGGGAAGGAGGGAGGGGCAGAGAGAGAGAGAGAGAGAATCTAAAGCAGACTCCCCACTGAGCATGAGGCCCACACAGGGCTGGATACCAAAAAAACGAGATGACCTGAGCCAAAATAATGAATCGGACACTTAACTGAGCCACCCAGGTGCCCCAGAAGTGAATAAAACTCTGACATACGCTATAAGGATGAGCCATGTAGATATCATGTTAAGTGAAGCGAGCCAGATGTAAGTATAAATATTTTATGACATCACTCATATGAGATACCTAGAGTATTGTTGAACACACAGACACAGAACATAGAACAATGGTTACCAGAGCCTGTTATTAGTGGGGATAAATGGGTACAGGATAGGATGATGAAGTTCTGGGGATGGATAATGGTGACTATTGTACAAGATGCAAATGTACTTAATGTCACTTAACTATATACCTAAAAATGGTAAAGAAGGCAAATTTTCTGTTAAGTATATTTAGCCACAGTAAAAAGTTATGATAGATTAGTATTTGAAAGATACTCAGGGGTCCACACTCTAGAGCTGCATGAAAGTTTTAATTAGAGCTTCAACTACGTTTCATTAAATCTACCCTGGAGGAGTCTTTAGCTGGCATATGAAATGACAGACATATGCTTTCTTTGGTGAAGTGCATGGTGTTCCTACCATGGGAAGCACTAGAAATTCTGTGCAGACCTCTATTCTGGGTGCAATAATTTGGGAAACCTATAGTTCTCTTGTGTGGCAGTACACCCCTGAATTCTTGAGTACTGCCACCTAGAAGCAAGTTCTATTCCTGATCCAACTAAAGGGATGCTTAATTCTACAATAGGATATTGTCATATCTGGCCCTATAATGAACCTCTCACACGAGATTTTGGATAAAGTTCCTAAATGCAAGCCTTGGCACTTCACTGAACTTCAGAGGACAAGTAATATGATTGGTGTATATCGCCTTGCCAATAAATATGAGTGATCATTCTAAAAAATAAGTAAAAAATATCCAAATTTGAAAATAAGGTAAAATATGACAATATAATTGTAATAGACCACACTAGAACATTATCTAACAAGCCTGCCTAAGTGAGTGATGCTGCCTCATTCTGCAAATACACAACATTGAACAATTGCTTGGGGCTTATGAAGTTTATAATTCTACAAAACTGATAAAGCATGATGTGTTTCTGTCCAGTACAGAGAAGATATCCTCAAAAGCTTAACAAAAGTTAATTTTTTATTATGTATTGAACTCACTTCACTGTTCCTTTTCTTCACTATATGAAATGTCAGCTCTCAAATCCTCTTTTGAACTAGATTTGCATCCTGCTGGTTCCCTCATTAAGTAAATGAAATTCTGTTACATGCATTTTATTTGTTTGGGCATTATGTTTTTAACATTTTGAGAATTATAACTGACTCTTATGGAAGTCCCACTGAGATGTTACATTCACTGGATTGGAAAACAGCTCATGGTTCAAGGAAATCACAAGTGCAACTTTGAAATCTCTGACCTTCCTGATCATGGAGTCCTTGCTGAGTTGTGGCAGAGAAGGACTTAATATTAGAGTCTTCATATGTTAATGTCTCATGACCCATGATGTCTTTATCTTTCAAAAATTATAAAATGCAAAACCTATAAGTAATAATGAAGCACTGGTTAAAAGATGATTAATGCCTCATTATCCTGTTTACTACCTTGCAAAGAGGAATCTGAAATACCTAGTCTGGCTAGGTCTGGAGTTCATCACAGCAATCTTTTATCCAATTGATTCTGGCTGTGATACACAAGAGCTTGGTTCTTGTCTCACAGAGTCGAAGAATGACTCTCTTGGACAACAGAGTCAGGGAAGCTATAGACGTTTATTAAGCAGAGATACAGAGAAAGCTCTCAAAAGTGAGAGGGGTCCCAACAGGGTTGCCACTGAGGGCTTTTTTGGTCTTTTTTAGGAAACTGACCAGGGAACTTGATAGATTTCTTGTCAATATCAGGGTAGATTTGTAAATATCATGTCTATATTTAGAACAGACATAGCGGACTTGTAACAAACAAGATGTTTCTTTGTAAATAACATGAGCACAAACAGGTGTTCCCTTCTCTCTGGTTAGTATCTCTTCCATAACATTTCTCTACATCTGGGATTTCTTAGTAGCCATTGAAGGAGATGGTCCATGTTAGGGATACTCCCTAACACTTTGGAGCTAGAGAGCCTGATTTATTTTTTTCTGTTTTTACTGTCTTATCTCTGTTTTCTTGAGATGCATAGGAGCCTGACTCTGGGGCCTTTCCCTTATCTTTCCCTGCCTAGCCCCGTCTGCCCCTAACTTGTTCTGACGTTAGTTGGACATCTATCTTTTTGGTTTTGAAACAGGTATATTGTGTGAGATGCCAGTGTTTCAATGTCAAAATCTGTGAAAGCTTCAAAAGGTAAAATCAAATAATAAACTTTTAAGTGTCTGTGTTTCTTTTGTTTCAGGAATTTCATAGTGTGGAAGGTTTAAATTCACAGCGGGGGAGAAAAGTAGTAGCCCACAGGAGACCATATGTCTTACAGCTGAAGAAAGGGTGAAATACATAATACATGATATATTTAGGGTAAGTAATTAGCCTTTCTTAGAGGTCTGCCCACTTGAAAGGGTTTGTGTGTATGTTGTGTGTGTGTGTGGTGGGGCGGTTGTTAGTCTATTTCACCTCACAGGAGTTGTTTTTTCTTTGTTTCTTTTTTTTTTTTTTTTTTAATCTTTCTGTGCCTCTATTATTTTCATCTGTAGAGAAAGTTGTAAAACAGGTTGCAAGCCCTTTGTGATTTGAGCATCTTTTCTGTAAAAGAAAAGAGGCTTTATTTCTTGTTGTGTTAGTGTTAATGTGACATCTTTTATTTGTATATAACACATTAGATTATGAAGTTTCTTAACTTTAAAGAAACTCTTATTCTGATCAGCTAATAAAGAATAAATGTTTATATAGAATTAATGGAAATGCTCATATAAATCTAATATCTAATTTGAGTATACAGAAAGGAAAAAGCTAAACTTCTAGTAGTTTAAATAGGCTAGACTTTTCAGAAAAATGCCCTCTCACAGAAGCTGCTAATATAGTCACTAATTTTGAAAATTTTGTATGGAATATAATAAAAGTGCATGCTTAACATTTTTCAGATTTTTTTTTTTTTGGGGGGGGGAAAGCCTAGTTAATGAAAAATTTCCTAAACTAATGTCAGCCAGATGACAGAATAGGAAGTCCCAGCCTTGAGATGCCCACAGAAATCCCAAATTAACAACAGAGCAGCAGAGTAGAGATTCTCCTCCTGGCTTTGAAGAAGATGCCATGTTGTGGAGTTCAGTGGCTAAGACCCAAGGAGAGTTTCAAGGAGCTCAGAGTGACTCCTAACAATAGCCAGGAAAAAAAAGGGGGAGGGGGAACCTCTGTCCCACAGTCACAAGGAACTTAATTAAACTAGCAATTGGCACAAGTTTAGGAAAAGGCCCCCAAACTTAAGTTAAGATTTCAGTGCTGGCCAGGCAGACACCTTGATTTTAGCCGGTGAGGCTGAGCAGAGAACTCAATTAAGAAGACCCAGACTCCTGAGTTTTAAAAACAGAGATAAAGCTTTGTATTATTTTAAGCAGGAAAGATGGTGGTAATGTATTATGTTGCAACAGAAAACTGATACAGGATACATGCTATATCTTTCTTGCTTGAAGAAATGTAAATAGGTATTGTGATTATAGGGAAATGTACTGTATGGACTTGTGAGCCATGCTGATCTTATGTATAACAAATGAAATTACACTTTTCCAAATTTCCTCTAGTCTGTAGGAAATAGAATGATTTCAATTATAAGTGTAATTAATATGGATAATCAGGGGATGCCTGGGTGGCTCAGCAGTTGAGCATTTGCCTTCAGCTCAGGGTGTGACCCTGGGGTTCCAGGATCAAGTCCTACATTGGGCTTCTTTCATGGAGCCTGCTTCTCTCTCTGCCTATGTCTCTGCCTCTCTCTGTGTCTCTCATGAATAAATAAATAAAAATCTTTTTTAAAATATGGAAAATCAAGACTATAACAGAGAGAATGATTATTAAAGAAATACAATGTATTTTTAAGGGGTGTGTGTCTGTATGTGTGTCTATGTTTTAATTAGGACTGTGGTTTCTGGGATCCCTGGGTGGCACAGCAGTTTAGTGCCTGCCTTTGGCCCAGGGCGTGATCCTAGAGACTCAGGATCGAATCCCATGTCGGGCTCCCGGTGCATGGAGCCTGCTTCTCCCTCTGCCTATGTCTCTGCCTCTCTCTCTCTCTCTCTCTCTCTCTGTGACTATCATAAATAAATTAAAAAAAAAAAAAGGGCTGTGGTTCCTTTATCAAAGGAAAAAAAGATTATCAAAAAAAAAAAAAGTTTTCTGATTATCTTAAAGTAAAAATGTGTGGCTATACCAAAAAGTGAAAAGTATATATATGTAAAAACATAAATTTGCAATGAATACGGAAAGTGGTAAAAGGTTTGACAGAAAGTGAACTGGTTGTATTTTGGTTTAAATACCTGCGAAAATGAGTCTGAAAAGAAATAATATGTTAAATTTTGACAAAGTTGGCTCTGTTTGGATGGGCTTATTCATTTTTTTTTTTTTATTTTTGGATGGGCTTATTCAAAAGAAAAGTAAAACCTTATGAATTATTTACTACTAATTGTTATATTACTGCAAGACTACAATTTTTTTCCTCTTTGTAAAATGACAAATTGGAATATTCATTTGCTCTTAAGGAGAGGTAGTGTAATCTGCCCAGGTGTGAAAACTTGCTGTCATACTAGAATGACTTTATATGCTTTTATGTTGAATCTGTCTTGCCTTTAATTATTTAAAAAATTACAAATGACAAATTTCCTGACACTTTAAATAGTTTAAAAGTCCTTATAATTATATTACTTCTGCTATATTTTTGAGTATTGTCATTCGAAGTAAATGTTGCCTGATCTAAAAGAATAGGAATTAATTATGTAGGATTGAGTAAACTGATGAGAAAAAAAATGTGTTTTTAAAAATCCATTATAGCTAGAATTTTGGACATTTCATTATCTGATAGATCTATAAAGAAATCTTTTCTCTTTCTCCTTGATACTTTTCCTCTCTTGTTTGATTTATGTAAAGATTTCTGTTATCTTTGTAGATTAACAGGTAGACTTTAGAGCCTTAAGGTGGGAGTAGACACCAAAATTAGAAACATACTCCCTTCTGGAACTGTAGTCCAGTAAACATTTGAAAAAGTTACTGCCTGTGCTCAGTATTTGACATTCAATGAATAAAAAAGTCTGGCTTGGTTTTTCTTTTCTTTCATTTATTTTCTTTTTTTCTTTCTTTCTTTCTTTCTTTCTTTCTTTCTTTCTTTCTTTCTTAATAAATCTTTTTTTAAAGGTTTATTTATTTATTTATTTATTTATTTATTTATTTATTTATGATATATATAGAGAGAAAGAGGCAGAGACACAGGAGGAGGGAGAAGCAGGCTCCATGCTGGGAGCCTGACGTGGGACTCAATCCCAGGACTCCAGGATCGCACCTTGGGCCAAAGGCAGACACTAAACCGCTGAGCCACCCAGGGATTCCCTCTTTCTTTTTTTTAAACTGCTATACCAGTTCTTATGTTCAGTGGGAGGAAAAATAATGTTTTGTTTATTTGTTTGTTATTGAGAAAATCATCAGCCACAACTCCTGTCCTCTAAGAAATTCAGATTATTTAAACTTAAAAATCAAATCTCTCTCATGATGGCACTGAGTGAAATCTACCCATCATGGAGGTATGCCCTTCCATGAGAAAGGACAAGGGCATCAAATTATTCTCTGGTTTTAGTTTCCTTTTTTTTCCAAATCTCAGAATAGGAAGCATATGTCCTTACAATGTAGCTCACATAGACAGGACTTCCCTAACTATAATAATTATTATACTTTGTTTTTACACTTTAAAATTTTCATTTTCAATCTTTTAATTACTTGTACTCTTCATTAGACAAGGGCTTCGTGAGAGAAATGCCTTCATCTATTTAAAGGCCATTCAGCAGGATTTTGCTGTTTGTATATTAAAAAAAGATTCCCCCATCTAGGAATGGATGTTTTGAGGGTCAACAGTCTACTCTTTTTAAACCATTTGCTCTGCCAACTTCTGCCCAGATGCAGTGTGGTTTTGCAATTATCAGAGCCTTTTAAAAAAAATTGTATAATCTAATGGGCCCCTAGGCTTGTTGCTTCTCCTCATCTATCAAAGATCTATCCTGGGAAAGATAAGTACTTTTTAAATGTATTTAATCAATTGAATGGCTTGATTATGTTAGGTCCTGATAAATGGTGTTTCCTCCACTCAGTAAGAGTACTTTAGTTTTATGCCATCTTAGGTCAGAAGTAGTTGGTGTAGTGGTGAAAAAAATAAACTTGGAGCTCCTGAGTCCATTATTCCAGTTATATCACTTACTAACTGTGTGACCCTGGGAAAGTTACTTAACATCTCTGATTTTTAGTTTCCTAATAACGTTAAATGGCACTAACAATAGTAGTTATTCCATAGAATTACATGGGAATTAAAGGAGAGAAAAGGAGCTTGAGATAGTGCTTGTTATATAAATATGCTATTTAAGTTATCCTATTTTTAGCATCAGTAACAATCCTATAAAAATTCATTGCTTAATTACTTAGAAGGTTTTGTTTACTGCATCTTTCTACATATTCAAATTTCTTAAAGGAGAAATTTCTTTGTGGCATCTGTTCTAGGAACAGTGTTATTTCTGCTAAGAAATGGATTGTTACCAATTGATCATTTTTGTACTGCTTTGTATTGCTGCTTGAGTATTCAAAACCAAACCTACAGTCCCATTTGTAGCCAATTAATACTATTTTACAACATGTAATTCATATACTTACATAGTTTCTGTTTTTATTTACCTTTATTTTTTATAAAGATATTATTTATTTATTCATGAGAGATAGAGAGAGAGAGAGAGGCAGAGACATAGGCAGAGGGAGAAGCAGGCTCCATGCAGGGAGCCTGATGTGGGACTCGATCCTGGGACTCCAAGATCACGCCCTGGGCTGAAGGCAGGCACTAAACCGCTGAGCCACCCAGGGATCCCTATATTTACCTTTAGATTGTATTTTTTTTTTAATCTCAAATTAGTTTAGAAAATTGATGTTTTATATCAATTATATTATATAACAGTTATATTTACACGCTGTCATAGAGTGCTTACTGTTACATTATGTCTTTACAGTACATATATAAGGAACCATACGTTTTATGGAAAATGTCTGTTATAAACATTACCAGCCTGAAGTGGGCTATATAAGGAAAATAAAAATTTTCCTTTGAAAGTAAAAACAAGAACAAAATGACAAACAAAAACTCCTGGTTATTCTAAAATCATGGTGAAATTTTAGTATTTGATTCAAAATTGCTCGAATATCAGAGCCATTAATGGTTCCTAGAAATGCTATTAAAATTATCATTATGCAAAGACTAGAATAATTGCTATTTTCCTTGTTATTAAACAATTGCTTGGACTTCTTTAAACAATTTCTAATTGGCAATAGTTTAGAAATATGTTAATAGCATTCTGATTTAATTATAACATGGGAAATGTAGTGTTTCTATATTCTGAATTTAAATTTTCATTTTATTTTAATTGGGATAGAAAACTGAGCTTCTAAGGTATATAATTCTGAGTTTTTTTATGCAGCAGAGAGCTTTCAGTATTATTTTTCCGCTTTACACAATCTTCTTAAGGTCAAATACTTGTTGGGCCATTGAATTTTAAGATACTTTCTGGAGAAACTGATATTAGCAAGTTTAAAGTAAATTTACCAGAGTTCCTAGATTCCTCCCAGAGTAGGTATCTTAGCAAGTAAGGGTTATAAGCCTTATTCTTTCCTCCATTCTCTTATCAAAAATCCTCATGCTAATACCCATACATGAGAGTAAAAAGAACCCTTTTACTGGCCTAGGTAATTAGAACCCAAGAAAAACTGCAGGAGGGAATAGTCTTGAGCCTTTTTACTTTTTCCCCCAGAAATCATTTTAGGAAAAAAAAAAAAAAAAAAAAGGAAGTGAGGTCCCTGAAATTATTGCATAATCTCTATGGTGCTGTGTTTTCTTGTATCTTCAGGAGAAATGCTTAACCAAAAGGTGAACGACCAAAGCAGAAAACCTTTATGCTGCCAATCCCCTTTGATAAACTGTGGGATTGAAGAGCCGGAGGTCCCTTCTCTAATTTAACTTTGATAGATTGGTTACACTGTGAAAGGATTTCAGTCTCTAATGGAATTGGAGAATATGAAATGGAGCTTCTCCGTTATATGCCCTCAGCAGAATGGGATTTGAGAACTGAAAGACCTGGGGTACCTGGGCTCAGTTCATGATCCAGGGGCTGGGGATCGATCCCTGCACCAGGCTCCCTGCTCAGTGGGTTGCTTGCTTTTCCCTCTCCCTCTGCCATTCCCCCTGCTTGTTCCCTCTCTCTCTCTCTCTCTCTCTCTCATAAATAAAATTAAAAAAAAAAAAGAACTGAGAGACTGATTTACATTCAATGCCTAACTTACAGAAGATGGATAACTGTCCCTTGATCAATGAACATCCACCAAGAATCTCTCCCCATCCTCAAGCCAATCAACTTTGTGCTTAGACTCTGGCCGGATTGTCTTTCTCTGCACTGCTTGCAGATAAACCCTAGATAAGCTTGCCTATAGCTTGCTACAGCATGCATTTCCCAAACTGCAGTACCTCTACTATTCCTGAAAAGACTCAATTTCTGGCTCAATTTGTGGCAAACTCCATTTGCCTCCTTATTTAGGTTGACGACATCGTCATATTGTATTACTTGCTCAATGTCATAAAGTGAGTTATTAGTAGGAATCTGATTATAATAATGTGATCTTTCATCAAGTCAGTCTCTACCAGTTGCTTTCTCTTACACAGATGATGCCATTTGTCTTGCAAGGATTGGGGACAAATATACCAGTTTACCAAGTTAATGACATACCTCAAAACTTGAGTTTTTTACTTTTGATGATAATGATGAATTACTGTTAGACCTTAAGCAGCCAAAATTAAGAATCAAGCTTAAACTCTAAATAGGTACAGTGATGAGAAGGATGCTAGAGAACAAGAGATCAATAAAGAGGCCATTCTCATGGTGCAGGCAGGAGTGTGAGAGAGTTTCACCAATGATAGAGATAGGCTAATCATTTGAAATGGAAAGATTAGGTAAGCATTGGGGAGATAAAAACCACAGGCTTTGGGATTGAACCTGAGGGAGAGGAAGACCTTGAGAATAACACCTCCAGCTTCCATCAGAAGTGAAGAATTACGGACTGAAAGACTGCCTTCACATTTACCTCTGCTTCCTTAACCTTTTGAAGGCTTCTTTCTGCTTCTGGGTCCCTGATTTGGCCCTCACCCAGGCACATCCATAGAGGATCTCTTTACTCTTAGAGCATTTACTGAGAAAACTTGTACTTGAAGATGTTTTTCTCTGCCCTTTTGAGATAGAAATCATTTTAAGAGTCTCATGCCAGTTTCCTGATCCAAGGCTGTCTTTCTCACAGACCTGAGAACCTGCTCTTTGAAATGTAATCACCAAGGAAAAATCATCCCTATCCCACAGTCACCCTGGGAGGACAGGCCTCTACCTCTAATTTGCAGAACTACCTCTTGTGATAAAGATATGAGAAGTTTATTTTCCCTTTGGATAAAGCAAATTGGTTAACACAGATGGTCAGCCCAGTTATTCTGTTGGTCTTGTTATTTTGTCACTCTATCTCCACCCTGACATTTGCTTCTCTAAACCTATATTGATTTTTATCTCAGCTAACAGTACCTGAACTAACAGCTCAGTAAAGGTGTATTTTTCATTTGGGGAGCTCAGTTAAGACTAAGCATTCCATAAATACCTGCCTTCTCAGCATCAGTGTCTATCTGGTCATCTAGTACAAACATTGAATTTTAAAAGGAAAATTACATTAGTTTTTTTGGGTTACTGTAATCAGGTACCACAAACTGGGTAACTTAAAATAAGAGAAATCTGTTGGTTTTACAGATCTAGAGGTTAGAAGTCCAAAAACATGGTATCATCAGGGCTCTGTGAAACTGGCAATACTGATGTACCTTGGCTTATAGATATATCACCCTAATCTATTCCTCCATCTGCACATGGCCATCTTCACCCGTATGTTTTCACACCATCTTCCCTCTAGTAAGTGTCTGGGTCCAAATTCCCCTCTCCTCATAAGGCATCAGCCATATTGGACTAGGGATTGCTCTATTCCAATACAACCTCTTTTTAACTAATTTGATCTGCAACAATTTTCAAATCAATTCACATTCTATGGTACTAGGGGTTATTGACCTCAAGATATCTTTTGGGGACAGAATTCAACCCTTAGCAGAGATTAAAAGATGATACCATGCCTTCATATTCAAAGCACTTAATTAAGCTCTCAGAATACTTACACCTAATCACCCTCTGTTTATCCTGGATACTTTAAAACTTGATGGAATTTTCCAACAAATTGGGAAGCACAAATATCAAGTCCTTTTATTATAAAAATCTCTCAAATATGGATATTTTTGGGAAAACATCTATACTAGCTACTACTTCTCTTTGTATTTTGGTGATAGTTTTGATTATTTTTAGTAACTATTAAAGATGATATAAAAGATATACTTGGAAAAATATAACTTTCAGGTTTGATTATTTTTAGTAACTATTAAAGATGATATAAAAGATATACTTGGAAAAATATAACTTTCCTGAAATGTAATTCAGAAACTACCACTTGGTGGCAAGATAATGCTGCTGTTAATGTGCCTAACAGTGACCTAAATACTTGCTCTTTTGCATTATACATTCTTGATAAATTTGAAATACTTTTGCAAAGGGAGTCAGGCTAAATCATAGGTACTCTCTCTCTTTTTTTTAAGAAAATAATTTGCATAATGGAAGTGACTCTGCTAAAATACACATGTAAAATCCAATTCAAATAATGAGTTAACTTGATTATCATTAAAATGATAGCTAAAATGAAACATGAAAATGAATAAGAAAATAATTATTTCACAGATATATTTCATGTTTGCATGTTTCTCTAAAATTCTAGCTTAAGATGTGGTGTCATAAAATATGTTTTGATTCTAATTCATTAGGTTGAGTATAATTATTCAAACCAATAGTTATATTTATCTCCTGGTGGAACTTTAGAATGCTACCCTGTATTATTGAACTGTTGCCACTTTTTACCGGAATTAATGAAGCTTCTGGCAGAGCAAATGGATTCCCTATTTACTTTATCAGTGGTGTGATCTCACAGTGTTATACTTGGAAAATGTACAAGACTTGCTTAATGAGTCCATGTTCATTCTGAAAGGAGCATAGAAAGATATTATATGGTCATAAAGAATATCAAACATTTAATGACATTCTTAAGCAAAAAGGGTTGCATATAAACTAGTTGTTTTTTTGCCAATTGACCTTTTTAACATTCTTTTTTTTATATAAATAATTATTCTAGGGAATATTTGAAGGCTAGGAGTAGCCTCTTACTGACATGGAAGAAATAAGGGTTTGAACTATTGTATTTTGACATTATTTTGAGGCAATATATTATAGAAGTTAGGTAAGCAAGATTTGGCATCAGACCATTTGGCTTGAGCCGCACTTCTATCATCTGCTAACTATTTAACTTGAACAAATTACTTGATTTCACTCAGTTTCATCACTTATAAAATGGGTGGTAATAATGGTACCAGCCTCATAGCGTTGATGTAAGTATTAAATAGAATTATCCATTGAAGGTGCTTATCATAGCATCTCTTATATTGCAAACATAAAATATTACTTTTCTTGTTATCTTCCCTAACCATCCATGAGTACACATTTCTTAAAGATGAACAGTGAGTATCTTGGAAAGATCTCAGGAAAGATATTGGTACCAAATTTCCTTCTCCCAAGCCTTTTCATAGCTTACTAACAATTTTCAAGTAGGCAAAGATTATGGGGTCGTTTTGGTTCCTGACAGAAGATCAATTTTTCTTACTCTCTCTGGCCTGTGGTGCGGTGCTTTGGCTGGCAAGTGGAATTCAAAGAATGCCTGAAGGTGCTGCATTTTCTTGGAAAATGCTGGAGCCCTGTAGTGTTAATGCTGACTGTAGCTCCACGATGAGCTTTTTAACTTCTGCGCCATGTTCTTTAATGAGTATTGCCAGGGGTTGCCAACTTTTAAACTTTTTCTTTTTTCTCACATTTTTTTAGTCTCTGAATGTATTGCCAAAACAGAGAGAGATACCTCAATGTCACTCAGGGTTCTGAAATAGTCTACTGTATGGTGACTGTCATTGGCAAAAGGGCAATGCTGTATCTAAGCAACAGATTCTAAATGTATTTAAAGATTATATCTTAGACAGATGTTCCTTATTGTTAGTTTTAAGGTTGGCTATTTGTTAATTTAACAATGTAATTTACCATAAACAATATGGGAATACATAAAAAAGTATTTTTGGAAATTGTATTAGTTTAAAAAAAGTTTAATTTTTTAAAAAGATTTTATTTATTTATTCATGAGAGATGTAAAGAGAGAAGCAAAGACATAGGCAGAGGGAGAAGCAGGCTCCATGCAGGGACCCTAACACAGGACTTGGTTCCAGGACCCCAGGATCATGACCTGAGCCAAAGGCAGATGCTCAACCACTGAGCCACCCAGGTGCCCCCTGGAAATTGTTTAAATTTTAAGAAATATTTTTTATAGAAATACATAACATCTCAGGACTTCAAGTTTGTTTTCACACATTATAGGTAGTTTTTGATATTTGTGAAATAAGTTATTTGTTTGGGCATAGTCCCCTTCTGTCATAAACAGTATCAGCACAAGCTGAGGGAATCAAAGAGCACTGGAATATCAACACACAGCAGTCAGCAGTGACATGAAAATGAGCTAGGGACTATTATGGGGGGCAAGAATAGTATTTTTTCTCTCACCTATTTCTACTCAAAATACATAGAAATGAAAAAAAATCAAGCAAACAAATAAGCAAAAAACATGGTCATGTTTAGCTCTTTGCTCTTGTAATAAAAAATAGATGATCATTTGTAGCTATATACCAAAGAAGCCTGGCCAGTTCAGTGACAATTCTAGAAGTAATAAAATATAAAAGGTAGTGGTGGGGGATAAAAGGATTAAAAATTCTTAAAGGTTAAAATTTAAGGCTTATTTATTAGCTCTTGAGGTACATTCCTGTACAGTGGAGAAAGATACTACCAACAAATTATGGCTCACCCAGTTACAGGCTCAGTTCCTCAAACATTGTAGTATTCTTTCAATTTCTTTCTTTCTCTTTTTTTCAAAGTTTCGAGTTTTTATTTAAATTATTGTTGGTTCACATATAATATAATATTAGTTTCTGTCAGGAGTAGTATTTAGTGATTCATTCTTCCTGTCTATTTCTAAAGTCAGTCACAGAAGGGCAAATGCTGCATGACTCCACTTACATGAGATGTCTAAAATAGTCAAACTTAGAGAAAAGAAAGCTGGTTGCCCAAGGCTCGGGGAGCAGGGCAGGGAATGGAAAGTTGCCGTTCAAGGATATAGTTTCTGTTATGCAAGATGCATAAGTTCTAGAGATCAGCTGCATAATGTTGTGCCTATAGTTAACCACAACACTATATTGCAAAAAATTTGTTGAGAAAAAAAATAAATGAGTACATCTTCTGTCATGTTCTTAAATCTTTATATGATTCTATTTATTTACTAATAGAAGAGTTTCTGAAATTATCTCCTCTCCAAAATGTATGTACCTTGGGATTTATTTTTATTTCCCACCCTTCTCTGTTGCACATAGCGAATTTCAATATGTTTGTTGATGACTGATATGAGATTCCTAACACTGTTCTAGTCTTAAACTATTCCCTTCAGAATTCCCAAAATACTGTATTTATGGCATATGGGGTTGCTGTAAATAAAGACACTCCGCAGTGTATAATATATATGCTGTAGATACAGAGAGTGAAGAATTGGCTGGTCTCCAGGGCAAGGACTATTAAGGTAGAAGTAATTAACCATGTGTCTCAGAATTTTATTCTCACCATGCCCATGCAAAAATTCAATCAAGCTTCTTAACTTGGATGTCAGTGGGGGAAGAATGGCTATGTTTAACTACATTCTTAAAATTACAAAAGAATGATAAACTATATGATCAATATACTAACTTTTTACTACATCATTTCTTTAGAGTTACTATCATTCTTCTGCCTTCTATCCACTTTTAAAATTGTAAAGCTTAAAAAAAATGGAATAAAGAATCAGGTTTTCTTGGTGAACATATGTGAATGAAAGGAGATGAGATTACCTAGATACAATGAGCCATTTGTGTCTTATACTAGAGATCACCTCCCAGGGGAAGAGAGTGCTCACAATACTACATCACTCAAAACTAGGCAGAGAATAAATGGAAGAAATAGTGTCAAACTTGCTCTCTCATCACTGTCTTGTTATTTCAAGTGGCCATCCTTGCTATGGTAGCCTCTTATCCTTTTTGATATATTAATAATATTGATTACATTACAAATTCTTTCACCTCTAGCTGCCTTTTGATTGAAATTTAAGAACTTGCTTTCCTTTTTGACAAGGTAGATTGCCTGTCCTTGTTTTCCTATTTTAACAAAAAGGGCTTATTATTTTTTTTTTTTTTTGTTAAGTTTTGGAGTCATTGCCCCATAGCTGATTTTTTTATGCATTTTTATGACTACTTTGGAAACAATCTATAAAAGAAACTACAACAAACATTTAATTATTAAAAATGTCTATAAAAATGTCTATAAAATTTCAAAAGAAAAAAAGGCAGAAAAATATGAAATACTTAAAAACTCACCAGAGTGAAAAAGAAAATAAAAACAAAAAAAAAAATCAACACTGTGAGAAATAATCATATTTTCTCACTGGGACATAAATAATGTGGGATAGCCTAATATTCATAATATGAATGTGTATGATTTCCATGTAGGATTTTAGATTTTTGTAAATTGTTGCTTCAAACAAGTTTGTGTTACAGCACTTAATACTTTATACTTTTTGTTAATTATAGAATTATAAAAATAAAAAATCACTAGCTGACTTTTTTCATATTATTTGTGACAAGTAGAAATCATCAATGAAAATCTGTATTTTCACAATAACTTTTTGGAAATCAAATGAAATTTTATTAAAAATATACTTTCCAGGGGCACCTGTGAGATACAGTGGGTTGAGTTTGATACTCTTGGTTTTAGCTCAGGTGCTGATCTCAGGGTCCTAAGATCAGCTCTGCCTTGGGCTCCCAGCTGAGCATGGAGTTTGCTTAAGACTCTATCCTTCTTCCTCTGTCTCTTCCTGTCCAATGTTTGCTCATGTGCTCTCTCTCCCTCTTTCTCTCTAAAATAAATAAATACTTTAAAAATATATTTTCTATATAAATCCATCTAAATCATAGATATCACCATATATAAATTTTACTGGTTCTTTAGAATTAAAAAAAGTAACAGCATAGGGATTTAGAGATGATTTAGATCATGAGGTGGGGGTGAGAATAAAGATAACAGATTATTAAAATCTTATAAGAGATAAAAACAGTAAGAAAAAGAACTGAAAAATTCTCATGCTGTTATATTTCTTTATCGAATATCTGCTCTCTTTTTTAAACTAGATAAAATTGCTACATGCATTTATGTCTCTATTTGGGTAATATCCTCTTTTGAATAGTCATATAAAAATAGAAAATTTAGCAGAAGCTATATTATTTCTTTCAAATGAAGTTATCCTGGAAATTCACATCTCAATCTGTATAAATCAATATGTAATAAGCTTAATGGCAATAAATTAGCAAGATTGGGGCTGATTCTCACAATTTAGGTCTCTCAATAGAAGCTTTAACAATTGCTAGAAGACTCTGGAAACTAAGTAGAATTGAGGACAAAGGCTTTTTGGGAGTAATAAATCAGGAAAAAAACATCTTTGCCAAGTAGTTTTTCTAAGTCACAATGGGTAAGACTGCTAAATAGTTTGTAAAATGTATTCTAGTAGATTAGAGTGCCTTGCAAAATAAGATACTGATTCACAAATTCTGTATCCATTCCTACTTCAGTGCCTATAGACAGTGGCTTCTCTAGCAAAAATTTTCAGAGGCAATTCAATAAGTTCACTGTTGTATCAACAAACAAACAAACAAACAGGCCTTCTTCAAGGTTCACCTTCCTGGGGTAAGCAGGGTGTGAAGACAGGAAGATACAGGAATATATTCTGATGATAATTGGTCTTCAACAGGGTAGACTTTTCCTGGCTACAAACTTTACCGGCTAGCGCACATCTTCGACTTTCACCTAGATAGGCAACAAATTGTTCTAGGGTTGATTGAACTACCTGAGGTAGCACTGGGGGGAACTGCAGGCAGATAGGAATGGTACCACATTTCTTCTCTTCTATCAAAGAACTATGTACATTATGGTTTACCTGTTATATGGCTGTAATCCTAATTTAGAGAAGCACTTAGTTCTGTGCCTTATTCTGGATAAGTGTTCAATATTTATTGAATGGGAACTAATAAACTTCTTTCCCTGTGCTTGTCTCTTTTTTTGCTCACCTGAACATATGCACATTGATGTGCACTTATGCATACAACTTCTCAGGTAGTGTGCATTCACCTCTAATGACCATTTCACTGGATAAAAAAATTAAAAATAAAAAAAAAACCTCTCCTTAAAAATGTCTACTTTTTATTTTATGTATTTATTTTAAAAATGTCTACTTTAATCATCTTTATTAATCACAACTACACACACTAGAAAACAGGAATAGTTACATGTGGAAGATGTCGTTTAGTCTCCAGAAAACATGTATTTCTTGTGTGAACTGCAGAACCCTTGCACTGCCTCTTGCCTGCTCTAGCATGCTCAGCACATTGCATAAAGCATAATGCACTGTACCTACTAGGTAAATAATTGTTTAAATGAGTGAAAGAGAATTGAATTAATGTAATTTTAACTGTGAGATATACATACATAAAACAGCAGGAGGATCAGATTAACCACAACAAAATCAACATTAATTACAGGAGGTAAAAATTCTCATATCCTGGTATATGTGTAGTATTTTACACATAAATACTTTAGATATTTCTAGTAGTTTGAAAAAGTCAGTACAAAGAATTTCATTTAAAGAACCTTTATATATAAAGAATGTCATGTTCAATGAGTTAACCTATTTAGAATTACAACTGCCAAATAGCAGAAATATTTCTATCATTTCATACTCCTTCTTAAACTATGGAGTCCTTATAGAAATACTGACCTGGACTTTCCTTGAAACTGCTATCAGAAGAGACTTTACCTTTTTGATCTATATAACAAAGGCTTAGATGCTTTCAATACTCTTCCTTCTCCATTCTCCTTTACCTCACCTGCTTAGCATAGAAATATTTTCAAACTTCTTAATTTTCCCTCCATTCACTTCTTATATGACTTTTCCGAAAGATACTAGTGATAAACAGTTCTGTCCTTAATGATGTTAAGAAGCTTTTAAAGTGAAATGAAACATAAATACTGCTATACATCTTTAAATCCATTAAGCTAGTTAGAAAATATGTTCAAAATTGTGATAAAAGTTCCAACTAAATCTGCATTTCTTTCTTCTAGCATTAGCATTTATATACAATTAAAAACTATTATTCATTTTTAACTTTTAAACTATTTATTTCTTTTAGAGAGAGAGAAAGAGAGAATTGGGAGAGTGACAGAGGGAGAGAATCTTCAAGCAGACTCTGCTAACATAAAGCCCATGAGATCATGACCTCAGTTGAAACCAAGAGTTGGAGGCTTAACTAATTGAGCCACCCAGGCACCCCTAAATTTTTTCTTTTATTCATTTACTTATGGTGCCTCACATTATTGTTGTTGCTTTTAATCTCCATTATAAAGACTAAATGTTTCAGTCACTCTAGAAATTAAATAAGTAATTCTGGGTTAGCCTCGTAATCATTTTACTGAGAAAAAGAGTAGACTAACCTTTCCCTGAGCAATGACAATGTAAGAATGTTAACTGTGAATATTCATACTCACACAATCATCACTTCAAGGTAATACCAGACCGATCATACTTCCAAACTCATCAAATTGTATACAGTAAAAGGTTCAGTTTTTAAAATTTATTTTATATCTCAGTATAGCTGTTAAAGTATCATTTTTCACAACATAGAGCATATATTCCAATAAGGGGAACATGAAAATTTTGTCCTAAAGAACAGAAACAGACAAAAACAAAATAAAAAGCATGAGAAAATAACAGCTACAAACAGGTCTTTCTACTATGTTCTCAAAAGAAAACAAATTAGTGTTAAAACTTGAACATTAGCTAAAGGATATACTCACTAGATACACCATAAATTTTTAGCGAGATTTTATTTATGTTTGAAAGATTTGGTAGTTGATGACATGAAGGCTTTTATATCCTATATTATGGCAGACTAGTTTCTTCAGACAAGCCATCCTGCTGGAAACAAAAAAAAAAAAAAATGCTCAAAGCAAGTTAAGTTGCTTCTCTCTGGAGAAATAAAACTTCATCCTAGGACCTACCAAGCCTTATGTATCAGAATGATCACACACACAAAATAAACAGCTCAACTTACTTTGTTCAAATATTATAAAAAGTCTTCAAGATATCTACCAGAGGGCAGCCTGGATGGTTCAGTGGTTTAGTGCCACCTTCAGCTCAGGGCGTGATCCTGAAGACCTGGGATCAAGTCCCACGTCAGGTTCCCTGCATGGAGCCTGCTTCTCCCTCTGCCTGTGTCTCTGCCTCTCTCTCTGTGTGTCTCTCATGAACAAATAAAAAAAATCTAAAAAAAAATAAACAAAATGTCTAGAAGGAAACTAAAACACAGTGACCTGGCTGATTTAGGAGTAAAATATGAATAGAAATTGAATGAATTAAACACCGAGTAATCTAAAATAAAAATGGAATACATGGGTTTGTAAGCTAATTAAATGTAGTTAATGATACAACAAAGAAACTGGAAAATAGAGTAGCAAGATTACGCAAAATATAGCAAATAGTAACTACCAGGAATATTTCAGGAAAGTTTGGCAAGATGGTGAGTAGGGTAAGAAAGCCCAGTTAGTAAAAGTGAAAGGAGAGCAGCAAACATAGGTCACAGGCAATACTGAAGAGTTAATGCATGAGAACTTTCCAGAATTTAAGGATAAAAGCCACAGATTCAAGAAGCCCAATGAATCCCAAGCCAAATAAATAGAAGAAATATATGTTTAAGCATGACAGAGTGAAACTGAACAATTATAAGATCAAGGAGAAATTTTTTTTTTTCAAGGAGAAAATCTTAAAAACATTCTGAGGGAAAAAATATTCTTCAAAGAGGTAAGATTTATAGTTCACTTCTAAATATCAACAATGGAAACCAGGGTACTGAGAAAGAAAAGTTTCTACCTAGAAATCTATACTCCAAAAATTATTTTCAAAGCTTCATAGAGCTTGCAGTTTTTTAATATATTTTTTATTGGAGTTTGATTTGCCAACATATAGTATAACACCCAGTGCTCATCCCATCAAGTGCCCCCCTCAGTGCCCATCACCCAGTCACCCCATCCCCCTGCCCACCTCCCCTTCCATTACCCCTTGTTCATTTCCCAGAGTTAGGAGTCTCTCATATTTTGTCACCATCTGATTTCTCCCACTTATTTTCTCTCCTTTCCCTTATAATCCCTTTCACTATTTTTTATATTCCCCATCTGAGTGAAACCATATAATGATTGTCCTTCTCCGATTGAATTACTTTACTCAACCCTCCAGTTCCATCCACATCAAAGCAAATGGTGGGTATTCATCGTTTCTAATGGCTGAGTAATATCTCATTGTGTATATATATACATATATATATGGTTTTTTAAAGATTTTATTTATTTATTCATGATAGTCACAGAGAGAGAGAGAGAGAGAGAGGCAGGACATAGGCAGAGGGAGAAGCAGGCTCCATGCAGGGAGGCCGACGTGGGATTGGAGCCCGACGTGGGATTCGATCCAGGGTCTCCAGGATCGCTCCCTGGGCCAAAGGCAGGAGCTAAACCGCTGTGCCACCCAGGGATCACTACATATATATATATATCTCACATCTTCCTTATTCATTCATCTTTTAATGGACACTGAGGCTCCTTCCACAGTTTGGCTATTGTGGACATTGTTGCTATAAACATTGGGGTGCAGGTGTCTTGGCTTTTCACTGCATCTGTATCTTTGGGGTAAATCCCCAGCAGTGCAATTGCTGGATCATAGGGTAGCTCTATTTTTAACTCTTTGAGGAACCTCCACACAGTTTTCCAGAGTGGCTCTACCAGTTTGCATTCCCACCAACAGTGCAAGAGGGTTCCTTTCTCCACATCCTCTCCAACATTTGTTGTTTCCTGTCTTGTTAATTTTCACCATTCTCACTGTGTGAGGTAGTATCCCATTGTGGTTTTGAAGAGCTTGCCATTATTAAAGGTAATTTGAAAGGATATCCTTCAAGCAGAAGGAATATGATCTCAGAAGAAATACATGTGATATAAGAAGAATTGGAGCAAAAGTGAATTGGTAATTCTAAGAATAAATCTCAACAAATGTCAAGTGTATTAAACAATGATAGGTATATGAATAGTTAAAAAATTGAAATAGAAATATAATACATGGCACTATTTCAAAAACTCAGTTGAGAGTACAATAAGTGGTATTAAAGTTTTCGTTTTGTTATGAATAAATAATGGACTCAAAGTATTGTCAATCATTAAGTTTTGACCAATTATGTAGTATATATGTGGTCATCTTCATATAGTTGTTAATTTTTATAATATATGAATGTATTTTCTATTTTTAAAACTATGTTCAATTCCTTCTTGGAGCACCTGGGTGGCTCAGTCAGGTAAGTGTTTGCCTTCAGCTCAGGTCATGATCCCAGGACCCTAGGATCAAGCCCCATGTAAGGCTTCTTGCTCAGCAGAGAGTCTGCTTCTCCTTCTCTTTCTGCCCCTCCCCCTGCTTGTTTTTTTTTCTCTCTCTCTCTCTCAAATAAATAAATACAATCTTCATAAATAAATAAATAAATACCTCCTTCCCTCCCCCACATACAAATATTGGAAATAAATGCTAGGGAACCTAAAAATGTGTTGCTAAATTCAAGTAGCTAAATTCTCTTATATAGGAATATTTGTTTAATTCTCAAGAGTAAGTAAATAGAAGAAATGTTCCCTAGTGTGTATGCTGTACATTTTCTTCAAAATAAAATTTTATGCATAGAATAAGAGGTACATTTGAATAATGATTAGACATTTTAAAAATGTGATCTATAATTATAGTTTTTACTCTTCTACTATTGTTAGTGAGAAATTATGGGTAAGCCTATATGCAATTATAAACAAAGCCTCAGAAGTATATTAATGCATATCATTTTTTAAGAATATTTGAAAGGAATATTTTTCTCTATATACTATTTTAATAATAGCTTTTAAACATATAGTACTTATTCATCTGTATTCATTTTATCATATTGCTAAAACAATGAATTTGCTCACAATGGCCTATATCATTATAAATTAATGTTGGATTTACTGTATTCAGCTAATAAAAATACAAAGGGGAAAATTTTTCTTTTTAAATTTAAAACTTGTGATAGCTTCTGCCTTCTAATGTTGGTACATAATTCATATTCATAGAAAAATAAATTTTCTGTTGCTTTCTTCCACTTACAGTCATTAGTGGAATAGGGAAAAAAATGAGTGAGATACTGAATAAATGACTATCCTTTAGGGGAAAATGTGCATGAGTTTTGGCTATTCTCAGGGAGGCTAAGGACACCTCTGTGGGACAGAGTTCCTACAAAATCCATCAGCCTGATAGTATAAAGATTGGTTGAGAAACAAATGGTTTAGCTTTAGTATTTAAATTACCTTAGAACTGCTATCACATCATTGAAACAGAAGGAGTGAAGTAAAGCTGATTAAGTATTTACTTTAAAGATAGGCTGATGGAACACCTGGATGGCTCAGCTGTTTAGTGCCTGCCTTCTGCCCAGGGTGTGATCCTGGAGTTCTGGGATCAAGTTCTACATTGGGCTTCTTGTGTGGAGCCTGCTTCTCCCTCTGCCTATGTCTCTCCTCTCTCTCTCTGTGTTTCTCATGAATAAATAAGTACATCTTACAAAAAAAAAAAAATAGGCTGGCATTTAATTTCTGTTCACACTACTTTTATTACTTTTTTTTTTTCTAAATAATATTAAGCATATTATTTCATTTCCTTGATCTCCAGTTTACCTATCTGTAAAAAGCATGTTTACTATATCTAATTCTTATAAAATACTAAATAAAATAATGTATATTGAAAAATGCATAACAAATTTAGTCCTTGATTGATAGATATTAATTTGTTCCCTCCTTGCCTAGGTGCTAATAGAATTAAAAATTAAATTATATGTGAACTTGAATGATTACCTGAGTAAGTCAGGGCTGTGAGTCATTTGGCAGTCTCTGCTCTAACCCATGTTGTCTCTTGCCACATGTCTCTCTTGATTTCACTGATGCTCTATAAACTAGGTATGCACAGTTGGCACAGTAACTAATACCTGTTAATTAAGAATTTATTAAGCAACAGCTCTGTGTTCAGCATTACTATGTGTTATATAAAGAATGCAAAATAAGCACAATCATCATTGCCCATCCCTCAAAGCACTCAGATACAAACTGCAGAGGTTCAGGAATTTTTTTAATAACAGAACGAAATGGAATCTGAGTATAAAAGCAGTGATAGCCTCTGCTTCATAGTTCTACCACTTGGCTGATGTCATTAAGGTGAAAAACTTAAACTTGGGAACATATAAAGTTTGAAAGAAAACCTAACATTTGCCCATTTGGTAGACAGCCATACACACCTTTTCAGAATATTTTCTAAGATAATAGTTTCAAAAACAATTGTTGAGAGTCTAATTTTTAATGAGTTTTTCCATTGATTTCTGATAGGTACAGATGAATAAATCCTTTACAACAAAAGGGATGAGAATATCAAGATTAATGAAGGTAGCTGCTCATGGACTGAAATTCTAGGATAGGATTTGCTCTTCTGTTAATCATTATTCAGTTTTACAGGGCAAACTACCAAAGGCAAAACAGGTCCATTTGTGGATAAGTCTGGCAGATAGAAACTAATCATAAGCAATGCCAGTTTTTTTTTCCTAGTACAAAATAAAATTTATTATTTTAATTGTAGGCTGTTAGATGGGACCATAATATTCTATTTATTTATTTATTTATTTTTAATTTTTATTTATTTATGATAGTCACAGAGAGAGAGAGAGAGAGAGGCAGAGACACAGGCAGAGGGAGAAGCAGACTCCATGCACCGGGAGCCTGATGTGGGAATCGATCCCGGGTCTCCAGGATCGCGCCCTGGGCCAAAGGCAGGCGCCAAACCGCTGCGCCACCCAGGGATCCCGGGACCATAATACTCTAATATTACTTGCTTAGATTGTTTATAACTTGTAACTATAAACTTAATCCAGTATTGTATTTGCCTAAATAATTTTGGAAGTATAGTTTCATAAAAATAATATTAATGTGATCTTAGTTCTACTTAAAAATGTTACATCTATATTAACTCTCAGGTATTGTCCTTGGCCCTGCCAACAAGGGACTTAGAATTTTCTAGGAAGGACAGACACATGCAATAAAGGAAATATTTTCAAGCTATAGGAGTATTAGAGAAGTGAGAGAGACATTATTTTTATGTAATGAATGAAGGGGTTACAGAACAGTATCAGTGAAAGCAGAATAGTAAGGGTAATTATTGTACTGGATTTTGAATTATAGCAGTGGTTTAGCAGGCCTTTGTAGGCTGGTGGTGGAATGTGCTAAATGCATGACACTATATATACCAAAACATGGATGGATTAAATAGCATGGTATGTGTATTGGGAACTAAAATGATTTTTTTTTGGAGCAGTAGGTGAAAATGGACATATAGATGAATAGAACATAGAATAGGTGATGTAAATAGGAACTTAATCATAAAAGGTCTTGTCTATTTCTATCTCTACTAACAAATTCTGTCTCAATTTACCAAATCAATGTTTCTCATATTTTAAGTGCATAATAAGTGTACTTCCTTTTAAAAATGCAGATTCCTGAGAGCTCTGCAGCCATCAGCTTTTCTCCCTATTTGATTCATTTTGTTTGATGGAGGATACAGAGTTTGCATTTTTAAGGTTTGCACTGGGAGAAACTATTTTAGGCACTGAAAACCACTTGGAAGCTGCTAGGTAGAGAACTGGTGTTATCATATTTCTGGTTTTCAGGTATAGCTTGAGAGCACTGAGACTAGGCTAGACGAGTTAGGAGGCTATTGAAAAGTTCTAGTGAGCAATGATGAAGTTTTGAAATATAATAGTGATTAAGTCAAAGGTAGCAATGCAGTGTATGGAAATGATAATCTGTTTAATAAATAGTTATCAATAAGTAAAAAAAAAATCTAGTTCTTATTTTTAACATACACAATATTTCTATCTCACAGCAAATGTAAAAATTCCAATTGTATTGAAAACATTATCACAGAACAATAAAGCTTTGAGTGAATAACTTTGTAACTTTGGTTTCAGCACAGATATATATTTTTAAGATTTTATTTATGTATTTGAGAGAGGTATGGCAGGGGGTAGGCAGAGCACAGAGAAAGAGGAAGATGGAGAAGGAGAAGCAGACTCCCTGCTGAGTGGAGAGCCTGACATGGAACTTGATCCCAGGACCCTGAGATCATGACCTGAGCTGAAGGCAGACACTTAACCAACTAAACCACCAAGGTACTTCCAACACAGATTTTTAAGTTAGTGTATAAAAAGCTTTAAAAAATGATAAAATGGACTATATTGCATTAATATATTTTGTTAACTCAAGACATCATTAAGAGAGTGAAAGGGCAACCCATAAAGTAGGAGAAGCTGGGTTTTTTTAATAAATTTTTAAAAAATTTATTCATGAAAGACACAGAGAGAGAGAGAGAGACAGAGACACAGGCAGAGGGAGAAGCAGGCTCCATGCAGGGTGCCCAACGCAAGACTTGATCCTGGGACTCCAGGATCATGCCCTGGGCCGAAGGCAGGCGCTAAACTGCTGAGCCACTCAGGGATCCACCGAGAAGCTGTTTTTAATTCATATATCTAGAATATATAAAGAATTCTTTTAAAAAGTATAAGAAAAATAAAGAAAATTCAATTATAAAAGGCTCAGTTTTGTAAAGTGGATATACAAATGACCAATTAACATATGAAAAGCTGCTTATGACAAGATATCAGGGGAATGCAAATGAAAACTGCAACATGATACCACTTTATATCTACTAGAATAGCTAAAATTAAAAATGATTTAAAAATGAAATGTAGAGAAGAATTTTGAATCATCAGAACTCATATACCGCTTAAAGGAATGCAAATTGTTATGTCTCCTTTGAAAATTATTTTGTTCCATGTCCCAATCTGAATATGTGAGTACTCTATTAATTCTATCTCTGTTTATACACCCAACACAAATATACACACAAGTTCAACAATAGACTCTATAGTGTTCATAAAAACACTATTCATAAGAATCATAAACTGGAAACAATCCAAATTTTCCACCACAGCTGACTTAATAAATTTTAGTATATTCAAAGAATGGGTACTACATGTTCTAGTTGTCTATTGTTGCAAATCCAAATTTAGTAGATTAAAATAACAAATATTATGATCACAGGTACTATAAATCAAGAGTTGGAATAGGGTGTAATTGGTATGGATTTTCTCTGTTCTATGATATCTAGGGCCTCAGCTGCAAAGATTCCAATGATTGGGGATGACTTCAGTGGTTAGGAACCATAAGCTTCTGAAGGCTTCTTCACTTACATGTGTGATGGCTGATGAGGAAGTCTAGAAAGCTGTTCTCAGAACATATACACATATTATACTTCTCTGTGCATTTCTGCTTCATTCTAAGAAGAGAGAGTCCCTAGAAGAAGTGTTTGAAGAGACAACATTTCAAGAAACCTTGGAAATCACAAATCACACCCTATCCTTAAGCCACATTGTATTGACTACAAGCAACTCATTAAGGTCACCATGATTCAAGGTAAGGTGAATTAGACTCCATCCCTTGAAAGTGGCAGGGTCACTTTGCAGAAAATCATGTGGGCTGGAAGATATTGCTGGAGCCATTTTCAGAGACACACTCTCCCACAAAATACATTGATTTCATCCATCAATATACATGAAGCATTCAAACATTATGTTGAGTTAATAAGGGCAGACACACAAAAAATACATGTTGAATAAACACATATGCACAGAAAATATTAAAATAGAAAACACCAATTTATACTTTTACATGTCAGGATGATGGTTATCCATTGGGATAGTGACTAAAAGAAGACATCAAAATGGCTTCTGAGGTATTATTTATGTTTCTTTTTTGAGTATTAGTTATAAGATTGTGTTTAGCATGTGAAAACTCTTTGTTCACTTATGGTATGAGCACTTCTTTGCTGTGTATATATTGTAATTCGACAAAAAGTTAAATTTTATGAAAAGTAAAAAGAAAAATCCCTTCGATTTATTTATATTTAGTATATTTAGTCTTTGTCAATGTTTTAAGATCGTTTCTAAATTTTTTTCTCATTTTTATCTTCACTCATTGCTTTGTAGTTTCCTTTTTATTCATTCATTACACATCTGCACAAAACCCACAAATAAGTATGCTACCTCATTACAAATAATACTTGTAAAAATAATGCTGCTGTAGTTGCTCATTGTTTCCTTAGCACAAAAGAACTTATTTCCAAAGATAAATTAGGCTTATCATTATGAGCTTCTCTTTCTTAAAAATAATAAAGTTACTGAAAAAGACATGAAATTATAATACATAAAGCATTTGTTATCTCATTATGGTACTTATATGTATATATACTTGAAAATAGCCATTTCTCTAGGAAATTTGGAAACTGCGATTTTTTCCTTATATATAGTGTTCTCAAACCCACATCTATTCCATAAGCAAATCCTTTTAATGTTCGCTTTAAAATATACCCAGTATTCAATTAATCCCTACCAACTTTGCTGCTGCTACTATGTCTCAACAACCATTATTTCCCACTTAGATTTTTCAATAGCATCCCGATACGACCCCTGTTTTGTCTTTGCCCCCTTGCATTCTATTTTACCACCCAGCAGCCTGAGTGATCTTTTAAGTCTGTCAGGTCGTGTAGATCATTATTTCTTTTATGCAATCAATCTTTTAATGGTTTTGATCTCAGAGTAAAAGTCAAAATTCTGACCAATACCTGCATTGGCCCTATAATGCCTCAGCTCCTCCTTGCTCATTTTGTATTAGCTACCCAGCCTTCCTGCTTTTAAAAAAAATGTCAGGCAAGCTCTCAGCTTATGTCTTTGAATGTACATTTTCCTCTGCCTAAACTTCGGTTGCCCCAGATGTCTGAATGGCCTGTTCTTTCACTTCCTTTCTTTTTTAAAAAGATTTGTGAGAGAGGTGGGAGGAAAGGGAGAGGAGCAGACTCCCCACTGATCACAGAGCCCAGTCAGGGACTGGATCCCAGGACCCTGAGATCCTGACCTGACCTGAAACCAAGAGTCAGAGGCTCAATAGAGTAATGCCCCTTTCACTTCCTTCTTGCTGCTCAAATTTCACCTTTTTTAAGGCTCATTCCTGATCACTTTGTGTAACATTTCAACCCTCTCTCTGTCACTATCATTCCAATCTAACTTAACCCTTTCCAGCTTATTTTTGTCTAAAGCATTCATTAATTCTACATATTTACTGTTTTACACTGTTTCATTATTGTACGTCTCTAACTAAGCCACTTTTACCCTTAACAGTGTGAGTCTTGACTGACTCTGTAAGGCGTGTTCAGTGTGTGTGTGTGTGTGTGTGTGTGTCCCTGTCCTAGGGCTTTTACCCTTTCTGCTTCCTGTTTCTGAAACAACTTTCTCTATTGCTTTTTGCTTCTTTTTCAACTTTCATGTTTAAGCTTAAATGTTATCTCCTCAGGGAATCTTTCTCTTGTTATTCTGTGAAAAGTAGTCAGACTTTTCACCTATTATTCTCTATCCTATATCTCTACTTATTTATTTCATAAATCTTTAGTGTTATGTGTTATCTTATTCATTTAATTACTGACTTGTCTTCCTACTTAGAATATGATCTCAATGAGAGAAGACGTCATTAAAGAATTAACATATAAATAGACTAAGATTTTACCTGAACACTGACCTTTTTAAAAATCTTTATCTTTTTATCTTTATCTTACAGATAAAACTTATACTGGCTTTTTTAGTGCATTTTTTATTGCTTCAGTAAAGATAGCTGAAATGGAGTTTAGTAGTATTTTTATTTGCCAACATATGAAACTAACTTTTTCATTTCTACTTTTTGGACTACTCCATTTTTTTTTTCATGGTACCATATTTCTTTCATAAAAAAGCAGAAGTTTTCTTCATCTAGAGGTCCAGGGATGAGCCCCATAAATCCAGTGGTAATCCCTAAGCCAATTAACTACAAAAATCCCTTTGACTCCAGGATTGGCATATGGCTGACATTGAGACAAAGTGATAAAATAGAGGTTACTGGGGGCTAAAGATAAAGTTTTCTATTTCCTAAAATAAACCACCAGAAGATATCTTTTCTCATTCTGCTGATTTTGTGCTATGTGATTGTGAGGCTGACATCCCATAGTTATTCTGTTCATATAAGAGAGGCCAATTTAGGCATGAAGACAGATGAATTCCTAGTCAGGAAAATTGCAAAGACAGACTAGATCCAATGGATTTAGCTTGATTGAACCAGATGTACATCTGGACTTCTAGTTGTATGAGCAAATAAACTTGCTTATTTTATCCATTATAGCTGGCTCTCCTATACTTGCAGCCAAAAGTAGACTAACCAAAATTCAGTTTTGATTTTCATATTTATTTTAATGCCACTTTCTACTATTGAACTCAACTGGAAGATTCTGCATATCATGCATTGCTTTGGACATATATTGATTTGCACATCACTGTAGTGTTTTAGAGAAGCATTTCATGGTAGAGAGCTCATGACTATTACTTTCACATTGCTTTGAATATAGATAATATTTTTTAGTGAACTTGGAAACATGAGACCCTAGTTCCTACCATTATTACAGTTATTGATTAGTTTAGTGTCTTCCAACAACTAAAATCAATTATAAGTCAAAGGTAACATTATTTTGTTCTTCTTTCCACACTGTACACTGATGGGAGTTTCTTTTAGATAGTAAGAGACCAATTTCAGAGTTTGTCTCTTTCAAAGTGGTAGAATCTTTCATCAGTATATATTGATTCATTTTCAGTCAGGTTGGAAATGTTTTAGAGAGTAAATCTCAGTACAACTAACCAGTCTTAGAAGTCAGCAATATCTAAACTTTCCTGATGGTATGCCATGTTCCCAGATGAGTTGAAATTTTTCTCTCATATTATCCCTTGTATACTATCTTGTTTTACCTTGTTTTTTAAGCACATAAAGTAGTAATTTCCCCTTTTGCAATAAAGAAGTCAATAAACAAAAGCATATGATAATTTTGCTGTAATTTCATGTTGCTTCAAATTATTGCATGAAGAGCATATAAAACTTGCCAAAACATGGCATAACATTTTCCTTTCTGTTATTTTCCTTCTGCTTTAGAGTTTCCCCCCAAAAAGAAAGTCCTATACTGAACTATCTCTTAGGTAACATAGAGGTAAAAATGTATTTGAAAGTACTATAATTATTATTTTATTTATGAAAATAATATTTTTCCTGGTTACAATTCTGAAACACTGAACTCAGCTAAAATTAAATGACTTCTTTGAGTGAAGAATTAAAATAAGATACTGCCATGTTTAATGTTATATAAGAAAAAGCTAGAATTTTTTAAAGCTAGAATTTTAAATGAATAATACTAATATGTTGTTCAAAAATATAAGGATGTTATTTGATACCTTTTTTTCTGATTGCTGGAGCAATTATATACCACAATCTCTCAGAAGAATTTATTACATTTTCTTTTACAGAATACACTTTTAGTTTAATAAACAAGTTTTTTGTTTGTTTTTTTTCTGTTCCATATTAGTTTGTTACTCTGTTAAAAACAAAATGAAAAAAAAAAATGAGTTAGGGGTGCCTGGGTGGCTCAGTTGGTTAAGCATTCAACTCCTGATTTCAACTCAGGTCCTAATCTTATGGTCTGTAAGATGGGGCCCTACATCACACTCTGAGCTCAGTGCAAGTCTACTAGGATATTCTCTCCCTCCCCCCCTTCCCCTGCCTGTATTCTCTTTTTATCTTTCTCTCTGTCTCTCTCTCTCTCAAATAAAGAAATAAATATTTAGGGATCCCTGGGTGGCGCAGCAGTTTGGCACCTGCCTTTGGCCCAGGGCGCGATCCTGGAGACCCGGGATCGAATCCCACATCGGGCTCCCGGTGCATGGAGCCTGCTTCTCCCTCTGCCTATGTCTCTGCCGCTCTCTCTCTCTCTCTCTCTCTGTGACTATCATAAATAAATAAAAATTTAAAAAAATATTAAAAAAAAGAAATAAATATTTAAAAAATATATGGTATGCTTAAAATATTTTAAAACGTAATCTGCTATGTTACAATGCTGACATGTGAAAAATATCAGTATGCCCCACTGCATTACTGCTTAGGGTCATTTTGAGTACATTAGCATTTCTTTCATTATTATGCTAATAATTTCTATTATACAAATTTAATTAAACTTGGTACATAATCATGAGTAGGAAACTTGATGTAGGACAAGTAGTAAAATTGTACTTGGTGTTTAAAAATATCTGTTTGAAATTTCAAAAATTTTAGTTTCTTATTTCGCAAAATTTTAATTTCTGTGCTTAAAAGTAGAACAAAATAAAAATTGAATCCCATATTCAAAATTACACTCCTGAATTTCCAAGTCCAATTGTCTTTAGAGGTACATCCTTCCAAAAAAATTAAGAAGAAATAACACCATATTACACAAACTCTTCCAAAGAATATATAAAAAATATTTCTCAACTCACTACACAAAATTTCTATAACAAAACCTGTCAAAAACATTATAAGATACTCAAACTTTAGACAGTATCTCCCATGAATGGAAATACAAACATGTTAAAGACGATGTCAGCTGACTTAGTTCAGTCATATATGATAAAAGGAAAATAATAAAAGAAAGAAACATAAACACCCCAGGAATGAAAGATATTTTACATTTAAAGTTTCATGAATATAAGCTATCACAAAACTTAAAAATGAAATATAGGATGGTCACCTAGATAAATTCAGGAAAATAAATCTTAGAAATAGAACGGACTTTTTAAATCTTAAAGTAAGCTTTTACTCCTACAGAGCTATCATACTTAATGGTGAGGTATCATAAGCTTTCCTATTGAAATAGAGAAATGGGACAAGATGCCCACTATCACTCCTTTTGCTTAACATTATAATGGTAGTTCAAACCAGTATAATAAGATGAGAAAGTAAATGAGGAGCATACAGAATAATAATTTTAAAAAAAATCTATTGTTATTTACAAACAATAATGTGAACTTAGAACACTCAAAAGAATCTATAGACTATCTCTGAATATGTATAAAGAATTTTTACAGTAGCCCTAGCTCTATAGGATATACAAAAGTAAATTTGTTTTTATATACTACTAACAAAAGTAGATTTTTTTTCAATTAAAATTATCAAAAAGCCTAAGACTACATGTCATCTCTCTCCCAATTTATCCACAGATATAAAAGAATCATAACATTTTTTCATGTGGTTGTTTCATGGAAATTAACAGGGAAATAAATAACATTTATTTGAAAATGTAAAGGAATAAAAATTTCTCAGACATTCTTGAAGAAAAACAGCTGAAGGATTTTTGCTACCTGATATCTGGATTTACTGTAAAGATAAAACAGTAAGATATTGACACTAAGGTAAATTGAAACATATAATAGCATTCAGAGAAAAACACACTCATATGTAGTCTCTTGCTAATTATAAAATTGACCTCTATATACAGTTAGGATATGATGGTCTTGTCAATAAATGGTATAGGATCAAATACAAATTAAATTTTAACTCTTCTCCAAAACATACCGATACTCTTCATATTAATGAATTGTATTTCTAAATGTAAATGATTAAATTAGAGAAAACGTAGCTTCATGAACTTGGAGTAGACAAAATATTTTCTAAAACAATCACGAAAAAAACAAAGGAAAATTATGAACTTGATTCTATTAAAGTTAAGAGTTTCATTTTATCATAAGGCACAATTAACAGCATGCAAATACATGGGTCAGGTGAGAACAAGGTGTTTACTATAGATAGGTGTAACAATTCTCAAAATACAAACATCTATCATATGTGGAGAATATAGAAGAACTATAAATTAATAAATGAAAGGCAGACAACCAAACAACAACAACAAAAGATAGAAGACTTGGTCAGATACTTCATAAAAGAGTTTAAGATTTTTTAAAAAAGACCTTTGAGCAGGCGTTTTAAAGGAGATAGGGTGAATAAAAATCTGATCCTGGATAAGGAGAAAGAGGAGTGAATCTCAGGAAATGGTGGAAGAATTTTCCTAACATGAGAGGTAGAAGAGGCTCTGAATTGTAAGAAGGAGGCAGGGAAAGGGATGATGAAACTCAGCCTCTAAGAGATATGTGTAGATGAAGTTCCGAAAGTTATTGAAAAGGTTCTTCTCTGTAAAAAGGCAAGTGTCTTCTAATGAAAAGGAATTAGAATTCTTGAAACATGAAATTTTGCTAAGACTGGAGATCTCATTATAGAAAATCAAGAATAAGTTGAAAAGCTTAGAAATTTTGGGAAACATTTATAGTCTATTTGAAGTTGGCAGTCTTGAATTGATATGCAGATCAATTCTAGAATCATTTTGCTATATTTTGTCACTTTGCCACACCCATACATTTAAGCTCCAAAGCTGGATATCTGTGAAAAATTGAGGAGGTTGTGATCACTTATAGCATGTTTGACTTGCAATATTTTAAAATATAGAGAAATGGCAATGTGCAAGATTTGTTTACAAGAACTAGTAAGTGAAGTAAAGTGGAGAAGGTCATTAATGTTTAATTCCTTGGCCTCCTTATCACCAAACTAAATAGCAAACTGATTACTAGACAGCATAAGAAACTGAACTTTTTAAATGGAATTTTATTTTTCTTCCTTTTAAAAAGTAATTATTGCACATTTTAGAAAACATACAAAAAAGGAAGAACTTGAATTCAAAGAAGATTTGTTCACTTTTAATAATATACTTACTATATTATTAGGCATAGTTCATGTAAAAGTGATTTTGTTGTATAATTCTTCAAGCTGCACACAGTCTTAGGAAATATACATGCATAAATGAGGGAAATATATAAATTTAAGAAGTTTTAAACCAGAAAATTGTATCATGTACTATTTTTCCATTGAGTTTAATTAAAGAAAAAAAAAAAAGAAAAAAAACACCACCAAAACCTTAATATGTGTATGAAAACCCAACAGAGATCTTATTATCCTCATAACCACTATTTCTGGCTTTCCTTATATTTTTATACTGAATCTTTTTAAACATGAGGAAGATACATAGAGCAATATAGCACACATATGCACGTGTATTTTCCCAAACACATCTCCATGCTCTTTTTTCTTTCTTTTCTTTTCTTTTCTTTTCTTTTCTTTTCTTTTCTTTTCTTTTCTTTTCTTTTCTTTTTTTTCTTTTCTTTTCTTTTTTCTTTTCTTTTCTTTCTTTTCTTTCTTTTCTTTTCTTTTCTTTTCTTTTCTTTTTTTTCTTTTCTTTTCTTTCTTTTCTTTTCTTTCTTTTTTCTTTTCTTTTCTTTCTTTTCTTTTCTTTTTTCTTTTTTTTTTTTTTTTAGAGATTTTATCTATTTATTCATTAGATACACAGAGAAAAGGCAGAAACATAGGCAGGGAGCCCGAAGCATGACTCAATCCCAGAAAAGGCAGAAACATGCAGGGAGCCCGAAGCATGACTCAATCCCAGAACTCTGGGACCACACCCTGAGCCGAAGGCAAAGCTCAAACACTGAGCCACCTAGGCATCCCTCCATGCCCTTTTTATAAAAGTAAACACTCTCCTCAATTTTCTACTTATTCCCACTACCCCCTCACTGCATGCCTTTATACTGATATTAAATAACTCTCTTTATTCGGTTATATTGGTTATATTTTATGCTAGTACTATATTACACTGTATCTATCATCGTAAGCTTCTTTTCATCACTTGTTCATGTGAGATTTACCAATACTAATACCTAAAAAATGAAATTGATTTCTTTTTGTAGTAAAGTATAAAATATTCACTACTTCTCCAGTAAAGAAGTAGTTGTGTCCTGTTAATGTCAGAAGTGGTTATAAGATTTGTTTCAGACAATGAAATGTGGAGGGAAGTGATGAGTGTCAATGATATGCCTTTGTGATTTTTTTCAGTTCCATGAAAAGTTTGATAAGCCATGTAGGGACATATCTGTCAATTTATTTCCAAGATGAAAAGATTGAGCAACAGAACAGAAGGTAACCTATGATCTATGAGAGAATAATAAATCTTGGTGTAAGCCACTGGAATCATTTTTTACCACAAAATAACTTAGGTTAAGATGATCTATGTCATTTAGCTTCATTGCTATTGAATATTTTATTGTGTAAAAAATAGACCAAAATTTTTTTTTTAGATTTTATTTGGGAAAGAAAGAGAGTGAGCAAGCAAGAGAAGTGTGTGAATGGGGGGAGGGGCAGAGGGAAAAGCAGACCCTGCTGAGTAGGGAATCCAAGGCAGAGTTTGATTCCAGGACCCTGAGATCATGACCTGAGCTGAAGGCAGGCACTTAATCTACTGAACCACCCAGGTGCCCCAATAGACCAAACTTTTTTTTTTTTTTTAATGTTTTTATCCATTTTTTTAGTTGATTATTATTGACTGAATTGTGTTGCTTCAAAATTCACATGTTGAAGCCTTCACCTCCACATGACTGTATTTGGAAATAAAAAGGTAAATAAGGTTAAACGAGGTCATGAGCATTGGGCCATAATTCATTAGGGCTGGTGTCTCTCTCTTTTTTTAAAAGATTTATTTATTTATTCATGAGAGATACAGACAGAGAGAGGCAGAAACATAAGCAGAGGGAGAAGCAGCCTCCTTGCAAGGAGCCCAATGTGGGACTTGATCCTGGATCCAGGGATCTTGCCTTTAGCCAAAGGCAGATGCTCAACTGCTGAGCCACCCAGGCATCCTAGGGCTGATGTCTTTACAAGAGACACAAAGAGGACACCTGTGTGGTTCAGTCAGTTAAGCCTCTGCCTTCAGCTCAGGATCCAGCCCTGCATCAGGTACCTCTTGCTCAATGGGGAGCCTGCTTCTCCTTCTCCCTCTGCATGACACTCCACCTGCTTGTGCTCTCTTTCATCTAAAATAAATAAATAAAATCTTTAAAAAAGAGAGAGAGAGATAGAGACAAAAGGAAAACACGCAAAGGCCATGTGAGGACACAGTGTGAAGGCAGCCATCTTCAAGACACGCAAAGGAGCCTCAAGAGAAACTAACCCTGGTGGCATACTAATATTGGACTTTCAGCCCCTACAATAGTAAGAAAATTTATTTCTACCATTTAAGGCCCCCAGTCTGTGGTATTTAAACTGTAACTCTAAAAAAAAAAACTAATACATTCAAGAACAGTAACTTTTAAATTTTTTTAGTATGAGCATTGGTAAAATGAACATGCTTGTTCATATTTTTTATGTACAAATTTGAGAATCTATCATATTAACTAGGAGTGAAAAAAATGGACCAATAGAAGTTATATATTCAACCTAGATTTTGATAAATTGATTATTATTCTTCACCGATTATATGATAATCCCCATGTTTTAGACCACTATTTCGAGTATGGTTAGCTCTTCACAGGTCTGAACTCACTACCTGATTTTAGTTCATCTCATTAAGGGCAGCAGACATGCCAAACTTTGTTGTATTTCTATTAACACATGTGTAATAAACATTTCTGGTAAATACTTTCCTTTTATGAGAAGATATTAACACACTATGATTGTCAAACTAAAGAGAAAGATGATTACCCAGTGGAATTTGAACAACTCTTAGATTCATTATTACAATGAAGTCAAGCCTGAGCATTTTGGACTTTTACTGAAAAATTTTGTGTGGAAGCGATAGAGGAGATTTCTTTTATGTACTTGAGAAAAAAGTGTTAACACTTGAATATCAACAAATATATCTTTTCTTTTAAATACTAAATACATACTTGTCATTCCATTCAAAATATAGCAGTCATTTTAAGGTAAAAGCTTAATAATATGATCTTATATGATACATACCAGAAATAATTTGCTCTTTTACATGAAACATTGCTTTAGAAAGATGGTTGAAAATGCCATTCAAAAACTTTGGTTAAAATAAGAAAACAAGAAAAAATATTATTTCCAATATTTTCATCCAAAACTTTCAAATAAGACAATAATTCCCTAGAATATGTTGGGTAATTTCTACTTCTCTCACCATTGTGCTGGTTTGCTACTAAGTGATCTGAAAGTTAATGCCCCTGAACAGCTGGTTCATTTGCATATCTGTGCCTTCCCATTATTTAGGCTGAATGAAAAGACCCAAACTAGGATATCAGGCAAATCTACATTATTTAGGGAACGTGAGGGAGAAAAGTGATTTCTAACACATAGCATATTACAAACATAAATACGTAATTGAAGCCACAGACTGTTTTTAATAATAACAGAACTTATAATAGAGTTTCCATCGTAGAAATAAAGTAAATTCAGAAAAAAAATTACATTTGTTTCTAAAGGTAAAATACTTATATAATTCTGGATGACTAATGCATGCTTTCTATAATTAGCATGGCTTTGAATAATATAAAACAGAATCACCAGTTAACATCTACAGATTGAAAAATAGCAGAAGGGTTTAACTAAGCTGAACTAATTCACCTGTAAACTCTCAAGTCAAAATTTACCTTCTAGTTTCAAATCTAACAATTATTTATTGTTGGTACTAAATCTGTGAAATATGGTATCAGAAATGGAAATACCACAGGACATCTTACAATTGCCAGCAGACATTACTTCATCACATAATAGAAACAGGAACAAAATTGTGGAGGCCTGGGAAAAATAAATCCATTAAACAACCTGAGGAGATGCCAATGGAAATACAAGCCAATTAATCCTAATAAATGTATGCAATAGCAATGCAATATAAAGTGATATACCCTCTCAATTGACCAGAAAGTGACATGATTCATGGTCTGTAGTTTATTAAAATTCCTTAGGAGTACAAATACAGGAGAGAGAACAAAAGTGGTAAGATAAATGTAAAGATTTATGCTCAAGCAAGCATTATTTAGACATGTTATTTTTACTAAATAAAATGTGTTTGTCTATATATGTGTTGCTATTATTTTCCTTTTGATACAGAAAAAAAAATTATAATTATTAACTTTCCCCACTCCAATCTGAACAAAATTAAAAATATGTTTTTACAATATTTCAGATTTTTCCTAAACTGTTATTGAAAAATCAGTAATTTAATGTTTACCAAGCACACAAATTGCAAGGCAGCTGTTTTGTTCTATGGGAATAAAATTAAGTATAACCACTGACTATGCCCTCTAACCTTGATAATATAGTTGGCAAGATAAAATGTGCAAGTATTTATATACGGTTTGATTTAGTTCTATATAATGTAGTATACACTAAGTATTTTTCTAAGTCTTCCTTAAATAAACATGAATTTACTAGATGTTTGATAATTTGGATAATATATGTATATATATTAAGAAAGAGGAGAATGGGGATCCCTGGGTGGCTCAGTGGTTTAGCGCCTGCCTTTGGCCCAGGGCGTGATCCTGGAGTCCCGGGATCGAGTCCCACGTCGGGTTCCCGTCATGGAGCCTGCCTCTCCCTCTGCCTGTGTCTCTGCCTCTCTCTCTCTCTATGTCTATCATGAATAAATAAATAAAATCTTTAAAAAATTTTTTTAAAAAAGAGAATAGAAATAGAAAAATCACTTAGAAAACTTCTAGATTATGGAGATAGAAAAATCACTTAGGGAACTTCTAGATTATGTGCATGTGAGAAAAAGGGTCATGGTAGAGGTTGATGAGAGAGTCTAGAATAAGACTCAATTTAACTAGAAGAATGAATCAAATTTGTTGGTAAGATCTTCAAGGGTAAAAACTGATGAAATAATTCTGATTTGTCTAATTTCTCAATGGGTATTATAAATAAAATAAGTAGATTTTGATTAAGATGATTCAGTCAACAAAACTAATTTCCCCCTCAATTTTCAAAATTAAAATATTGAAAATTTACCAAAACTCAATCAAGTAATCAGTCTGAGAAATTCCTCCTCTGAAAATATATTTGATTAAAATTATGTTCAGTATTTTGTAAATGATTTTACTTACTTCTTTGATGGAGAGAGAGAGAGCTCACAAGCAGAGGGAGCAGCAGAGAGAGAGGGAGAAGCAGGCTCGCTGCTGAACAGAAAGCCCTATGTGGGGGCTCAATCCTACAATCCTGGAATCTCAACTTGAGCCAAAGGCAGATGCTTAACGGATTGAACCACCCAGGTGCCCCCAAAATTATGGTCAGTACTAAGCATACCTTAAAACGTCCAAAATCACTTGAAAGTTTAAGAAAGGATATCACAACAAAGGCCATGGCTAGAGATTTCAATTTGGAAGTTATCTATAAAACAATAATAGGGAAGCAGGTGTTAGTAAAGTCATGGGGAGTGTTAAAGTTCCCCAAAGGGGAATATAAAGATTTTAGGCAGGTCAAAGTCTGTGATTGGATTGAATAGCTTCACACAGAGCAGTAATCCAGAGAGGATGCAAAAGAAATTACAGAAAGATATAAATTAGGACCTAGCCCATTGCTTAAGTGAATATTTTAAAACCTTTTCAAGAAGAGAAGGAGAAAGATAGAAATTGGGGAATGAGTTTTGATGGAGTTTATTCATTTTTCAGTAATATCTGAGCATGAATGTAATTTATGTTTCCTTATAAGTAAACATATTAAATGGACTTTTTCAAAGCATGCCCATTGATAGAAATTAGAGCACAAATCCTTGATTTCAGCTAGAAATGATTTTATTAACTAGTTCTCTTACATTTCTAATTTGATTTCCTATACATACCTCCAACATCACTGCAGGAGATGACAGGAGACGTAATAACTCACATAATGACTCTTAAATCTCCCACTTGTCACTGACATAACTTAATGGCGGCTAGGTCACTTTGGTTTGCATTTTATTTGCCAAAGCAAAGTTGCAGCCATGACTAACTGAAAAAAAAAAAAAGTGAGAAGGTATAAACCTACCATTTGTCTGGAACTTACATACCTAGAATTATTTAATAAATAGTAAAACTGACTGCTAGGACTTTCAGGTCACCATTTGTGGAATTTGCCCTAATTTGTGGGATGTAGAAGAGAAAATTGGGTTGGCATTATATAAATATGTTTGAAAACATATGCAAGAGTGACAAGTCAGTCATCAAGGAAGGCTTAAAAATATAATTTACAAAAGCATAATGATTTAATTTGAATCATAATAAATTAAGAGAATAAAAGGAATTAAATATAAAAAATAATATTCAAGTTTAATACAGTATGTGCCATACTAGTAATGAATGTTAAACAGTAGGAATGGTTGAGAATTATAGTTATAAATGTGGTAATACTGGTGAGGCTGAAGACATACCTTTATAATACATGAAAATACTTTTCTAAAGACTCCATATATGAAACAAAAATTGTGTTGTAGCAGCAGTTGAGACTGCAGAGTTTCATTTCAGTGGTACAACTATGATAATAGTGACATAAGACCTCTCTGTACCTATACCAGAAACAAAAACTAATCTGAAGTACTTGATTTGGCTTTAACAGTGATTTTATTCAATGGTGATTTTTAATGATGATTTGGCTTTAAAGGTTGCTTTTTGTAAAGATATATTGAGACAAATGTCTTACATTGAGTTAAAAAGAAAATAGTTGGGGATCCCTGGGTGGCTCAGGGGTTTAGCACCTGCCTTCGGCCCAGGGTGTGATCCTGGAGTCCCGGGATCGAGTCCCACATCAGGCTCCCTGCATAGCCATAGAGCCTGCTTCTCCCTCTGCCTGTGTCTCTGCCTCTTTCTCTCTCTCATGAATAAATAAATAAAATCTTAAAAAAAAAAAAAGAAAATAGTTTGTTCAGATGGTTATCAGGAAAAAGCAGTTACTAGTTCAAATGGCTCAAAAGATAATTGATCAAAAGATCAATTGTCATCTCTGGTCAATTTAAAACTAAACATTATTATCTTCTTCACATTTCTCCATCTACTTTGGTCTTGTATGCTATCTTTACAAATTTAAAGTAAAGAGCTTCAGTGACTTGGCAGAATTCATGATGGTAACTTAAGCAGGCAGATTTTTTTAAGTGAGTAGTCATTCAAACAAGGAATCATGTTGAAAGACATCTAGATGGCTTTGAAGTTTTATGATTTTGGATAGCAATCAGAGTAACTGTTAAAATATATGATTCCTAAGTTCCCTGATTTAAAATACTATTTCCTAGCATTGTATTGAGTTGGACACAGAATTCATTTAGCATGTTTCTTTTTTTCCCTCTATCATCCTCTCATAGATTTAGCAGATGAATGTTTCAAATTCCAATTTTCAATGAATATTTTATTGTAGATATCTTTCATCACTAGCAACATGAATTCTAATGTCATTTTTAAGGAAATTGAATTTAACCCAGTTGTTCTACTACCATTTACACATTTTTTTAATAATCTGAACTATTGCTATTCCTACTTATTGAAGACAATTGAAAATCTTTAGATGATTAGAAAGTCTTTAAGAAAAAGGCTAATTTACATTGTATAATAAAAATGCTATTCAATGGTTGAACTTAATATTTTCAGCATGGCAGATTTCTTGAAGTAGTTACAAAGAACTAATTATAAAATTTTTAAATTACAGAAAAGTATTACTGCTGATTAGTTTATTCCACTAAAATTTTTGCAAGACACCCTAAATAAGTTAATATAGAAAAGCCAATGATCTTCTTCATTATAATGTACTTATTTAAAATTCTCAATAGTGAGAATATTTTGACAGGATTAAAAAGTATTGTTCATCTTAAATAAAATTACATTTTATTTTCTACTGATACAATAATCCATCTCTCTGCTTTGGTATAGAAAATGAAAAAAAAAAAGAAAAAAAAAAAAAGAAAATGAAAATGGAGTCCAGATTTTATATCTTAAAATGGAACACAATGACTTCAACAGATATTTTGGGCTAGTTTTATTCCTTGCCTCATATGGTCTATTATTAAATTAATTATTCTTATACATCTGGATGACTTGACTTCTTTACTTAGTTTGTAAACACCAAAAGGTAGATAAATTTGGTCTCAATGACCTGCAAAGGAATCAAGGTTGCTGACTTTATGCCATCCTGAAAACCTATATTATAAGCTAATTTGATTTTTCCTGAAAAGTTCTTCCTTCCCTCTTTCTAAGCTGATTTCCATAAATGGGGTTGTACACTTATTCATAAATCATACTATAATACAAAGGCATAACTTGGAGTCTTAGCTATAAGTTAAAAATGCAATTTTAATTGTGGTAAAATTAATATATAACAAATATTAATAATAGCTTTCACATATGCTTAAGACAGAATCAGAACAGCATATAGATGTAAGATATAAGAATTTGTGGCAATTAATAAAAGGTGGCTTTATAAAGATCCTGCTCATTATGTTTTTTGTTGTATTTTTGGAGATCATACAAAATATGCAACTAGGGAACAGCTGACTTGTGAACAAGAGTATTCACCAATATGAATCTCATTTCTACAACTGAAGAAAATGTGAACATTCAAGTTGAGAGCAAGTCTTTATTTTCCAGCATGTATGTGTGTTTTTTACATAGTTGAATATTCTAATTACTAGTTAGATAGATGGATAGATAGATGATAGATAGATAAAATAAGTAAAGAAAAAAAAGGAAAGAGACAAAGAAGGAAGGAAAGAAGCAAGCAAGGAAGAAAGAAAGAGAGACAGAGGGAGATAATAGCCACCAGCACACAGCAAGGCATGGTTTTGCTACAAGTTTGTCATCTGACTATAAGTGCCACAGTCTTCACTATGTCTTTTTTTTTTTTTTTTTTTTTAAGATTTTATCTATTCATTCATGAGAGACACACAAAGAGAGAGGCACAGACACAGGCAGAGGGAGAAAGCAGGCTCCATGCAATGAGTCCAACATGGGACTCGATCCTGGGTCTCCAGGATCACACCCTAGGCCAAAGGTAGTGCTAAACTGCTGAGCCAGCCGGGCTGCCCCACTATTTCTTTCTGATGATAGTTTTGCTGACTCAGGACAATTCATAGGAGCAATACATTATTCGACAATAAAATGTCAAAATAAAATATCAATAAATTTGATACAAAATAAAATGACAGTAAAATGTCAATTAAATGGAAAAACCAAGGTCATTAAGTTGAAATTATCATGCTTGCTGCTCTACCTAACAGATTATCTGAATTCAGAATACACCAGTATGGGTCAAGTATCATGTTTTTTAATTATCATGATATTCTATAACAGAAATATCTCTGACGTAGGGAAACATATGAAACCTGGGCAGCCATGTGCTATCTTGATCAAAGGAGGCCTTATGAACATAAATATTTCAAATTGTCTTTTTCATGCTATTTCAAAAGTTTTAACACCTTAACACATGATATCAGAATCCAAAAGGACTGTAAAACACTATTTTCTTTTTTAAGTGGGAAAGGAAAAGGAACACCTCCCAATTTCTTGACTGAAAGTTTGTGTTTGGTAGATTAGTTTCAGGAAATGGAATTCATGCAAGTTGAGGATCTGGCAAGTAATTCCTTTAAAGCTGTCCATGTCATTTTAGTGTGTAGACTTAATATACATCTATAATTATAACTCTATCTATAGAACTTTTAATTCTTTTCATTTATCTTGGAATTACCTGTTTATTGGTCTTCCATGGTAAATGTCCTGCTTACTTTTCCTAATGAACTTTTCCATAAAATATAATATAGATTAAGAAAAGTATTACTATTAACAAGAGAATGGATAAAAACTATATGATCATTTCAATAGATGCAGAAAAAGCATTGGACAAAGTTCAACATCCAGGGGCACCTAGATGGATCAGTTGGTTAAATATCTGTGTTTGGCTGAGGTCATGATCCCAGGGTCCTGGGATGGAAACCCTCCTGGGCTCCCTGCTCAGTGGGGAGTCTGCTTCTTCCTCTTTCTCAGCCCCCGCTCCTCCCCCAGCCCTGCTTGTGCTCCTCTCCTCGCAAATAGATTAACTCCTTTAAAAAATCTAAATAAAAATTAAATAAAACATTAAAATAAATATATTTTTAATCAAATGGAATTTGAAACCAGGACATCAACGTAAAAGGACATATTAATCAGCATTCTGAGGGCCTAAGAAAAATAACAAAATAATTATAAAGAAAAAAATGGAAAAATAAATATATAGACCACTACATACAAATACAAATGATTTAGAAAACATGCTAATATTGGTTTAGGGGTATTAAATTATATATATTATTGTTGTATTATATATTTTACTTCTTATAGAAATATATATAAATACATATTTGCATACATAAATAATCCAAACATATACCTAAAATGATGAATTAGGAAAGAATTAAAATAAGTTAAAATATTCTAGTGTCTTTGTACCATTTAGGAAGATATGAAAATAATCTGTACTATATTTTAATTTGGGGTGCCTGCTATAATCTCTTGTGTAAAATAGTGTCTAGTGGACAGCTAGCCAACTGATTATTCTATATCCAAAATAAGAAAAGTTTTGAATTAAATATCTGGTCTGTTCTTCTGGTCTCTATCATGATTTTCCACTCTTTTTACTTCTTCTTTCCCACATCTCTTTCCATTCAACTAATGGTCTTTAAGTGAATACTCCCAGCCATTCACCTTAGGCTACCACACAAGGCCTGTAGCAGCATTTTGTGTCCTTCTCACCTGGGTTCACCCCAATACCTTTTGATCTCTGGGTAGAATGGTTCCTCTAATTAGAAGACTGAAGCTACCCAAATCTTGCCCTTTATGAATAATATATGAGACATAACACTTGGAGAAAACAAAATTGCTTTTATAAACCTATTATTTTTCTACTATTATTTTTACTCTCCACATTTAAAATTACCATTTGTTCAAAAATAAAAGGAATGAATCATCCACTAAATATTATTAATATCATTTGAGAAAGAAAGGTAGAAAATACAGATTTAGCGATCACTAACTCTGAAATTTAAAATCTTAGGTGCCACTAATAGACTACATATGCCATTATTTGGCTTGGAATTGACACTAATATGGTTACTGTCACTATGAATCCCATATTTGGCAAGTTGATAACGCCATACATTTATAAACACTAATATGTACCAAGGTTTTAGAACTGCCCCAATGTCTTTTGTCCTCATTTTTTTGTCTTTGAAACAACTTCATGTTTATGCTACCCTTAATCCTAAAGCTGTCCTTCCCCAACCTGATTCTTAGCTTATAATCTTATTTTATGGTTCACATAAACCATGAATGCCATCAGCTAAGAGCTTTCTCACCTTTATGACATTGAATCTCCAACTCATCTATATCTATAGCTGTGTTTTCCTTCCTACCTCTGACTATAATAGATAAAAAAAATGCCTTCTTCCTGCTAGAACTGATCATATTCTGTGTGCAGTGGATCCTCATCACTGCTGATGTCTCAGAAATTACATAAATTGTTACAGACTCTCCTATATCTTCAACTCCTTTCCCATCAACATCAGTTCCTGAAATTTCCAATTGCCACCCTGATCTTATGGCCGATGCCCTCATATTCCCTTTAATAGTCAAATGTTTATAGGAATTGTCTGTTTCTGTAATCTCTATTTTTTCCATCATATTTCCATCCAATCCAATCTGGCTTTTACTCTCACAGCGTCACCTAAGTGGTTCTCTTTTTATGATCACTGTAGAAAACATAAGTGAGATGGCTGCTGGCTCATGGCTCATTAACATTCCTCGAGTGAAAATTTCTTTTATCTTTTTGATATTTATAGTCTAGGGCTGATTAAAATAAGTGCAGAGTCAGCTAAACTAAAGTGAACTACTTATAAATCTTTAAATAGGATTTAAATACTTAAATAGTGAGATACAAAAGCTAAAAACTCATTGATCAGTACTCCTGAAATTGTCCATAAAATTCTCCACTGAAAGACCTTGGGGTTGCCCATGTTCTTATCATTCTTGGTCTTAGATACTCTGCTATTATTTTACTTTGATGGACTCTATTATTAACCCAATATAGTTTATAGTCCAAACCAGGACACTTTTGAAAGTTAACAAGGATGCTATTAGTCATTACATCAAGACAACATGCATAACTAAGACTCCTCCAACAAAAGAGGAGATATAATTTTCTTCTTATTCAAGTTGCCACTTTTAGTTATATGCTATAAAAAATGTTAACTGAATGACATGTCTTCTATATTGCTAAATATGTATTTCAGTCTTTTGTGTGTGTGTGTTTTGTTTTGTTTTGTTTTTGAGAGAGAGAGAGAGAGAATGTGTGAGGGTGAGGAGGGGTAAGGGGTGAGCAAGAGACAGAACCTTAAGCAGGCTCCATACCCAGTGCTAAGCCTGGCTTGAGGCTGGATCTTACAACCCTGAGATCATGAGATGAGCCAAAAATCAAGTCTGCCACTTAACAAATTGAGCCATGCAGACATCCTGAGTACTTTAGTCATATTATAGGACTTGATTTCTCAATAATATTTTCCAACACTGACTTTTTTCCTTTATTGTAACACTCTTCTTGGGTTCTACATTTGTTTTCCTCTTTCTTCTCTGGAGTATCACTTTTAGTCTTTTCACTTTTGAGAAACCATTTTTCCAAAAAAAAAAAAAAAAAGAAACAATTTTTTTCCAGGCCTTTACATTTGTGCATATTTTGTGTGAGGTACTAACTGTCCTTTGTTTTACTCTTGGAGGATCCAAATGTTGTGTTACTCTGGAAGCATGCTTACTGTCCAGTAAAATAAAGGTAGCATGTACCTCCAAGCAAACAACAGAGAGGCTTACTGCCCTGTATAGAAAATTTGGATTTCCTTTCTCAGGGTTTCTGACCTGTCACACAGTGCGATGCATATGCAGGCATCAATCTTGCTTGATTACACTCTTTGCTCCTTTAGGCTTTCTTGGAGAAAGACACCCTGGCTCTCAAATATAAATCAGGTCCTTCATTCCTACTCAGCATTTTTTTCACAGAAATTTATCATAATTTGTTATTGTATATTTATTAGTGTCAGGGAGAAATTGTCATGGTTACCATGCCTCTAGTTTTTTTAAGCTGAATAAATTCAGGAAACATGTGTTTCCTATCTTGTACTCTTATTCTCAGTTCCAAGCATAGTGCTTGACACATCATACTGATTATTTGTTGAATGAATGCAGGCAATAGCTCTTCACTAAAACTCTTCTAAGATCAGTCTATCCTCCCTTGTAAACAGGGGATAGATTTGCTGCCTAATTTACAAAAATTTTGTTTTGTTTTCTTTGTATTAAAAGTGATTTGTTTTATTTCTGGGCTATTTAAAAATACATAGAAGCAAGAATAGAAAGCAAACATAGTCATTCATTTATTCAACAGTGAAGATTGCTAGTATTTTGTTGTATATCTTGAGAACAGTCATAGAGGATATATACATGCTTATATATAGTCAACACATATCTATATTCATAAAAATCAAAGTAAAATCATGTTAGTGGCTAAATAGTAAATTATGTATACAAAATTATATTCATAATTTATTTGCTAAATCTATCATTAGACATTTAATATTTTCTCCTTTGCAGTTTAAACAAATTGTAAATGGGCAACTAGATTGATAAATATTTCTTTGGATCTTTACTTAAATCTTTATAATAGTTATCAAAAATATTTGCCTAAAATCAGTTTATATTTGTCATTCCCTTTATCCATCAAGAACAATGTGATTAAAAAAAAAAAAAGAACAATGTTATTCGTTTATAGGCCCAGAGGGTGTTGGCCGAGGGATACTGCATCTTAACACATGCTTGCCAAATTCACCATGATACTGAATTGTGTTCACTGAAAATTGCATTCAGGTCCTTCATTTTTTTATTTTTTTATTTTTTTTTAATTTGGGGTTTATTTTTTCAAATTTTTATTTAAATTCCATTTAGTTAACCTATAGTGTAATGTTGGTTTCAGGAGTAGAACTTAGTGATTTATCACATATATAACAACACAGTGCTCAACACAAGTGTCCTCCTATCATCCATGTAGCCCAGCTCTGTGCACCTCACCTCCATCAACCCTCAGTTTATTCTCTATGGTTGAGTATATATGGTTTACTGCCCTCTCTTTTTTTTTCCCTTCCCCTATATTCATCTGTTTTGTTTCTTAACTTCCATCTGTTTTGTTTCTTAAATTCCATATGAGTGAAATTATATACTATGTCTTTCTCTGACTTATTTTGCTTAGGATAATATGCACTAGCTCCATCCACATCATTGCAAATGGCAAGATTTCATTTTTTTATGCCTGAATAATATCCCATTGTATATAGATACCATCTCTTCTTTTTTTTTAAGATTTTATTTATTTATTCATGAGAGACACAGAGAGAGAGAGAGGCAGAGACACAGGCAGAGGGAGAAGCAGGCTCCATACAGGGAGCCTGATGTGGGACTCGATCCTGGGTCTGAGGATCACACCCTGGTGTGCAGGCGGCACTAAACCGCTGCGCCACCAGGGCTGCCCGATTCCATCTCTTCTTTATCCATTCATCAGTCAATGAACAATTGGGCTCTTTTCATAATTTGGCTATTTTTCTTTAACACTGCTATTAACATCAGAATGCATATGCCCCTTTGAATAGTATTCTTGTATCCCTTGGGTAAATACCTAGCAGTACACTTGCTGGGTTGTAGGGTGGTTCTATTTTTAATGTTTTGAGGAATCTCTATACTGTTTTCCAGAGTGGCTGCACCAGTGCATTTCCACCAACACTGCAAGAGAGTTCACCTTTGTCCACATCCTTGCCAACATCTATAGTTTTCTGTGTTGTTAATTTTAGCCATTCTGACAGGTAGGAGATGGTGTATCATCATGGTTTTGATCTGTATTTCCCTGATGATGAGTGATGCTGAGCAGCTTTTCATATGTCTGTTGGCCATCTGGATATCTTCTTTGGAAGCATGTTTATTCATATCTTCTGCCCATTTCTTTTTAAATATTTTATTTATTTATTTGAGAGTGAGAGGAAGGAAAAAAAGAAAAGAACACAAGCAGGGGGAGGAGCTAAGAGAGAAGGAAAGGGAGAAGTAGATTCCCTGCTGAGCAAGAGCCCCATGTAAGTCTAGATCTCAGAACCCTGGGGTCATGACCTGAGCTGAAGGCAGACATTCAACCAACTCAGCTACCAAGTCACCCCTTCTGCCCATCCCTTAATTGGATCATTTTTCTTTGTTGAGTATTGAGCCTGAGAAGTGTTTTATAAATGTTGGATACTAGCCCTTTATCAGATACATTATTTGCGAATACCTTCTCCCATTCTTAGGCTGCCTTTTAGTTTTGTTGATTGTTTCCTTCACTGTGCAGAAGCTTTTTATCTTGGTGAAGTTCCAATAGTTTATTTTTGCTTTTATTTCCTTTGTCTCCAGAGACATGTATAATAAGAAGTTACTTTGGTGAGAATCTTCAAATTTCCATCAAAAAGCACCAAATACCCTTTTCACTTACCAAGCATTGGGTTAGTAGATCACTTGGTCATTCCTAATTCCAAAATGTCAAAGACTGGAAGAAAAAAATTGGAACACTTTTCAAGTTTCCTAATCATCACAACATTTCTCTTTTGGAAATCCCATGTTGGGCAGCCCAGGTGGCTCAGCGGTTTAGCGCCACCTGCAGCCCAGGGCGTGATTCTGGAAACCTGGGATCGAGTCCCACGTCAGGCTCCCTGCATGGAGCCTGCTTCTCCCACTGCCTGTGTCTCTGCCTCTCTCTCTCTCTCATGAATAAATAAATAAAATCTTTAAAAAAATAAATTCCATATTATTCCCTTTCTTTCTTATTCAGAGTCCTACTCAGATGTGGTCCCTAATTTTTTTTCTGGCTTCTCTTTTATATTGACCAGACACTCACAGAACTCCTTTGCTCATGCTATTCACTCAGTTTAAAATATGCTTCTCCCCTGTCACCTATTATAATGATTTGTCTTTCTTTCTTTCAAGTACTATTTCACTTCACTACCCTTCTTAATTTCCCGAAGTCTCCTTGAAGTCACAATTAAAGGAGATTATACTACATACCTTTTCATGTTAGTTTATACCATTATGACATTCTAATATTTGATTATTTGACCTATAAAATGGCATTGCATGTGGCTTAACCTAATATTTCTTAGTATTTTATACTAGGATTAGTATATAGTAGAGTTCCAATAAATTTTTATATGTTTGTATTGACTCTTCAAAATTGAGAAGAGAATTTGCAATGGCAAAATCAAAGTATTTGAAGATCTAAAGTAAAAACAAACCCAAAAATACCTCATAATCATTATTCCAATCCAATAACACAAAAGGAAAGGTAAAGATGGTTAGTTGTTACAGAAATTAAATTACCATCAAAGTCAAGATCTCTAAATTTAGCCAGGGCAAAATCTACAGTATGAGAAAGACTTATTATGCAAATATATTGTCACTATCACTCACCATTAGAATTGACTCATTAGTACTAGAGATGTTTAGTGTCATTTTCCTAGATTAACTGATAATACCATAGAGAAATCATAATCCTTTACATCTATAATATTGGAGATTCTTCTATATTGCCAATTTAGTATACATATTAAAAATAATAGTTACTGATTTTTATGACCTGACATTTTCTCATATATATATATATATATATATATATATATATATATATAAGAAGCAAGCAGAGCATACCCTGTCTTACATAGTCCAATGGTATATATTAGTATAAGAAAAAAATAAATAATTTTAACTATTTTTGCCTAACCAGAGAAAAAGTATAAAAGAATGCAAAAACATTAACTACAACGCTGTATTTTAGAGTCACAAATTGTTGCTCGAAAGACTAAAAAAGTATGATGATCCTACATACATGATTGCTCTACTCTTACACTTCCTTGAAGATTGAAAATTAAAAACTGCAAAGCAGTTTATGCCATTTAAAAGCAGATGATGTATAAGAGCCACTTAAGTTGCAGAAGTGCTACCTGTCATTATATCTCTCACACCACTGAGAGAAATTAGGTGTTTGAAAAGGTATAATGTGCCTTTTACTTGGAATACTCAGGCTCTAATTTCCTCTCTGTGGAGTAACTATGACGTGATAGTGCCTGTCTCTGTTTAATCTGACTATGATACTCTTTCTTTATAAAAGTAAAATATAAAACCCTAAAAATTCTTTTTTTTCAGTCTGCATTTATACTATTAAAAATATAGTACTTCTAACCATTTCCATTACATACAAAAATATTCCAGTTTCCTGTATTTTAAATCTTTATAACAGGACATTAAAAAAGACTCATTCTTCCCCAGTTTCTATTGAAATGTCAGTGAGACAAAATTAGATACCAAAATGATTGTGAGACTAATATGTATATGGAGCTTTTCAGAGAAACTGGCCCATGACTTTTGAATTTTAGCACCTACCCCAATAATATAAAAAAATATCTAAATTTGAGTAGGGGAGAGTTTATAAAATTGTACTATGAAGCTACTACTTTACTGATTGGTGATTGGAAAAATAAGAATATGTAAATATGTCCACTGCAATTTGGATAAAAGATTATTGTCTAGGGCACATTTTAGAATGCAATAGTGGAATAGAAGGTCTGAATTCCAACCCCCACCTATTTCTTCAATAGTTTCTAAAGTGAAAAAGAAATGCCACAAGGTTCACTGTTTTAGCAATAGAGTCCAGATAAATTCCCCAGAATTTGTTGGATTCTTAAATGTTTCCTTTGGATCTTTGGCCCATGGCAGGGTTGCCATGGACCATTTTCAATACAGGTCCCTGATAGGGTAAGTAAATCTTAGCAAAAGGAGGCTGGATTTATTACACCAAACACGTAGTGGTTCACAAAGGGAAATGAAGTTACAAAGATTCAGGCATTCCTTTAAGGAAACTGCTAGACAGTCTAGGAAGGACATGCTAAGGAGCCACAACATGCTCATGAGTAAATTAGCAGAATCCTCTCTGGGCAATTTAGGGAGACCAGTTTCAACTACCACCAGACCCAGGGGACTCTAGACCGCCTAGCTTAAGAAGCACTGTCTTCTCTCTTGTCTCCTTTTACTCCCCATCTACTCATAGCCTGGCTGAGAGCAAAACTGTCCTAGTGGAGTGCAGAAGAAGTGGAAAGGGAAAAGGGAGGACAAGAAAGAAAATCTGTCCCAATCCCTTCTTCACTTCAGATGCGCAACACAAAGGAGAGGAAGAAAGAAGACGTAATTCTATGTCAATTTCTAACATCAAGAGATAAGCATAGATGTGATGAGATGCTCCGATTACTGGCTTGAGATATATTCTTTTGTTATTAAAATGGCCTTTTAAAATCTGTGAATTATAAGGAAAGTTATTGTCTTGTATTAGTCTACACTACAAGACAGGGGTAGTTTATAAAATAAATGTTTTTGAAGGGGCTGTAGAAGACCAAAATAAAATATGCACACACACAAATATATATGTATATACATATACAATATATATATGTCTGTATATGTACACCTATATATATGCGATATGTATAACATTTAAGACTTTCATAAATGTAGAATAAATTCTGTATTTTTTCTAACACAGGAAGAATTAATTTATTGATATCTTTCCCATCCAACTTTTCCATTAAAATTCAATAGTACAGAATTAAAAATTGATCTAAAGAAGAAGTATCAGTTGTTTAGCAGCCTTGTTAATTAAGGTTACTTTAAATGTATTTCTCTAATATATCAGTGAATAGAGAAGCCTTGCAATTGTTTATTTCATTATCATCTTTTTTTCTTTGTGTCCAAAAAAGAACTTTATATGTTTTTATAATTTTTTAATATATGTCCTATTCCATATACTGGTAATGTGCTAAATAAAGATCACCTAAAGATATTAGGTCCTAATCTCTGGAACTTATAAATGTCACTTTATTTTTTTAAGATTTTATTTATTTATTCATGACAGACACACACAGAGAGTGGCAGAGACATAGGCAGAGAGAGAAAGAGACTCCATGCAGGGAGCCCCATGTGAGACTCAATCCCGGGACCCCAGGATCTCACCCTGGGCCAAAGGCAGGCGCTCAACCGCTGAGCCACCCAGGTGTCCTATAAATGTCACTTTTAAAGAGGCTTCCAGACTCCTAACTCTGGGAAACGAACTAGAGAGGTGGAAAGGGAGGAGGGCAGGGGGTGGGGTGACTGGGTGGTGGACACTGAGGGGGGCACTTAACAGGATGAGCACTGGGTGTTATTCTGTATGTTGTCAAATTGAACACCAATAAAAAATAAATTTATAAGAAAATTAAAAAATAAAAATAAAATAAATAAATAAATAAATAAATAATAAATTTTTAAGAAATGGCCATCACCCTATTACCCCACCCCCCACCTCCCATCCAGCAACCCTCAGTTTGTTTCCTCTGGTTAATAGTCTATTATAGTTTTTCTCCCTCTCTGATTAAAAAATAAATAAATAAATAAATAAATAAATAAATAAATAAATAGGCTTCCAGTTATAGTATATGTAAGTTACAAGGATGAAAGGTACAGCATAAGGAATATAGTCAATGGTATTGTGATAGAGTTGTATGGAAACGTATGGTAGATACACCTGTAGAGTACATATAATAACATACAGAGTTGTCAAATCACTATGTCATACACCTGAAACTAATACAACATGTGTGTCCACTATGCTTCAGGATTTTTTCAATAAGAATTATCATTGCAGAAACGATTAAATTAAGAATCCTGACAGGGTTGGATTATTTTGGATTATCTAGGTGGGCTGTTAAGTGTAATCACATGCATCCTTAGGAAAGAGGAAAAGAAAATTGTCAAGCACAGAAGAAGAGGAGGGAGGAGATGAAAGAAGCAAGGACTAGATTCTCTCTTGGGGTCTCTGGATAGAGCATGGCTGACTTGGTTTAGGTTGGTGAAACTAATTTTGGACTTTTGGCCTTTATAGACATATAAGAATACATTTCTATTGTTTTAAACCATTAACTTTGTAGCAGTTCATTACAGCACTCACATGAAACTAATGTAGCCTTCTAACTTTCATTCTCTTTTTCTTTGTTTTTCTAGGATTCAAAGCTGAAATAGATCTTGGCGGCTATTTATTCCGGTAACTTTTAAATTGTGCTCCTGAAGCCTATGGTTTCTCTGAAGCTAACTAAAGGAACACTGCTTGAGGTTGGCCATTATAAAAAATACTAATAGAAGATCAGAAAAGTAAAAAAAAAAAAAGAAAAAAAAAGTAGAAAAGTTGGTATCTCAAGTTTCATACTGTGGTCATTTACATAAAAACCCTTCCTTCCTATCTGTCACACAGAAAAACCCCTGTTGTTTAAGGTATCCATCCTTTTCCCTGGGACTCATTGCTGGATCCTAAACACTTCTGCAAGCCAATCAATCATTCCTCTGGAAGTGATGGGTTTTGAGGTAGATAAATAGCTTAGTTCTAGTCAAAAATACATGAAAGGAGGAATGTTTGAGATAGGGTGCAATGAAAAAATAAAAAAAAAAAGGTTTTGCAAAAAAAGTATATTTATAATTTAGAAATAAATAATCTCTCTTTTGTTTTGTGCCTAGAACCAATACAGCCACCTTGTCAAGAGAGAAATTACTATGAGGATCGAAGGTGAAACAGATAGAAATGTAAAGAAACCAGACCATGATATGATTGAGCCAATGATTTAGTGTACCAAGGGAGATACAAACTTATTTTTAAGCTATTTTGAGTTTGTTTCTTTTTAAATATGTAGGCAATTGGAAGAGACATGCCATGAACTAAATTCTAATTAAAAGATATTGTAGTCAAATGATATAGTTATGAAGATGAGCATTAAGAGGGGATAAAGAAGGTTAAGAATGAAAATCAAGTTTGGTGTGAGACCTCCTCTTTATCTGGAATTATAGATTTAGAGTAAAATAAAATTAAAATGTTAGCTTTTTATTCCTTTATGAAAATAGCATTTAATCAGCATCTACTGTATGACTGGAGCTATTATGCTGTGGTAATAATAGTAACAGGTGTTATTTCTGAGTGTCTTAAATGACTACCTAATCTTATTCTCTCAAAAACACCATGAATAGGTGTTTTTAAAATCTGCCCTATGTTACAGATAAGCAAACTGAAGTTCACATTTATTATTCACTGTAATCTGCTCAGGGCCACACAGTGTAAGATTTGAGATTTGAAACCAGACAATCAGACTGCTGAACCCAGGTTCTTGGTCCCTACATCCTAGCCTAATGGCGGTGAACAAAATCATCAATAAGACTATATTCCAATGGGAGGTTTAACAATATTGCTAGTATTAAACTGTTACCCTATTTGACACTTAGAGAAAAAAAAAGCTCTTAAGGTTATATTATTGTTAGTCTAAATTCAGATAAGAAAATTGCAGCTGATATTAAATTGCCAAAGCTCTAAAAGTAATTAAGACTAAACTTGAAACATGATCTTGTTAAAATAAAAACCTGAGTTCCGAACCAATTTATGTATATTGTCTGACTGAAATATGTAGACAAATTACTCTAAATTCAAATAATTAGAGGGTTTTAAAAGGTTATATTTTTTAAACTATTATATCTTGCCATTCACTCTATTTTACTTTCATTTGTTTAATTTTTTAAAACTTTACTTATTTATTTATTTTTAAGTAATCTGTACACCCAGCCTGGGGCTCAAACATACAACTTTGAAATAAAGGTCCCACTCTTTTCTAACTGAACCAGCCATGCAGGCACCCCCTAAAAAATGTTATCTTGTGGACCACCTGGGTGGCTCAATGGTTTAGCTCCTGCCTTCAGCCCAGGGCATGATCCTGGAGTCCTAGGATCAAGTCCCATGTTGGGCTCCCTGTATGGAACCTGCTTCTCCCTCTGCCTATGTCTCTGCCTCTCTCTCTCTGTGTCTCCTGAGTAAATAAATAAAATCTTAAAAGAAAAAATGTTATAACAATTGAAATTGATACTTAAATGCAGGGGATATATTTAGATATATATTTTATGGTGCTAAATATTTCTCTTGAAATTTTATCAACGGATAAGAATAATTTAAAATAGAATTGTACATGTAAAATATAAATTAAAATAATTAGAAATAAAATTAAGTCAGAAAAAATTTCCTTTTAAGGATTTTCAGGTCATTAATATTTATACCATCATATTAGCTGCTATCATCCTAATATTTATTGAGTACACATAAATATAGAATGCATAGATAATAATCTTTACTAACAAAAGAAGGCAAGGGCATAGAGGACAAACTGCATTTTATTTTTATTTTTTTAAATGTTCATTTGTTTATTTGAGAGAGAGCTCACAACAGAGAATATGAATAGGGGGAAAAGGGCAGAGAGAGAGGGTGAAGTAGACTCCCCACTAAGCAGGGAGCTGGCCCTGGGGCTCAATCTCAAAAATTTGAGATCATGTCTTGAGCTGAAGGAGACGCTTAACCAAACGAGCCACCCAGGTGCCCCAAATTGTGCCCTTGTATAAAATATGTTCATGAGGAAAAAAAAAAAAATCCCTGTCCACCGTTCAGTGTCCTGGGAAGGAAATTGCTAGGAAAGAGTATTTTCACAAAATTGTTTCTTCCTTCTCATTAAAAAAAAAACTGATTTATTTATTTGAGAGAGAGAGAGAACATGAGCAGGGTGAGGGACAAGGGAAGAGGGTGAAAGAAAATCTTCAAGCAGACTGTTGAGTGGGGAGCCCAGGGCATGTCTCAGTCCCAGGACCCCAATATCATGACCTGAGCAGAAAGCAAGAGTTGTCCACTCAACCAACTGAGCCACCTAAGTGCCTCTTTTCCTGTTCATTTTTATAGCATCTTTTCCTAGAAGTAAACACTGAATGCATAAGACATTTGTTAAAATTAATAATGTCTCCGGGACAGCAGCATTTTCAGTACTGCATTAAAAAAAAAAAAAAAAAAAAAAAAAAGAGTAAAGGGTCTTGCAAGAAGATTCTTTCAAAAATATACATAATAATATATATGTAATAATATACTTATTTTCAAAGGTTTTCATTTACAACTTTTTTTTTAATCGTTTACAACTTTTTTGTAAGAAGTCATAATCATTTAAAGATATATTAACTTTTGTTTAGGCACATTATTCCTTTTTATAAAAAGCATGTCAAGGGAAAATTAAATTTATTAATAAAGTTAGTAATTTTTCTTCCCTTATGTGGAAATAAATTAACAGTTTTTTGTAGAAATTTTTCACCTTGAGAAGACATGTTTATGCAATAATAAGTCATATCAAATGCTTTCTGATGTTAGGTGTGTGTGTGTGTGTGTGTATCTGTGTAAAGAGTGAGAGATAACGCAATACGTTTTAAGAGAATTACATTACAGAATATTGAACAAAAAAGTTGTTTTCAATTAAAAATGGAATGACTGGGATCCCTGGGTGGCGCAGCGGTTTGGCGCCTGCCTTTGGCCCAGGGCACGATCCTGGAGACCCAGGATCGAGTCCCACATCAGGCTCCCGGTGCATGGAGCCTGCTTCTCCCTCTGCCTGTGTCTCTGCCTCTCTCTCTCTCTGTGACTATCATAAATAAATAAAAATTAAAAAAAAAAAAAAATGGAATGACTATGGCAGCCCGGGTGGCTCAGCAGTTTAGCTCCGCCTTCAGCCCAGGGTGTGATCCTGGAGACCCAGGATGGAGTCCCACATCGGGTTCTCTGCATGGAGCCTGCTTCTTCCTCTGCCTGTGTCTCTGCCTCTCTCTCTCCGTGTCTCTCATGAATAAATAAATACATTTTTATAAATAAATAAATAAATAAATAAATAAATAAATAAATAAATAAATATGGAATGACTGAACTGTTAAATGGAGAAATATTTGATAAGTACGATGTTACTTAAATATTTTTAGAGATGTTTGTTACCATTTTAGAATCTTACTATGCTTGTCAAAATAAAATAATGTCCTCATGTTTCTTTATCTTTTGACATGCTATGGGACTTTGATGTTGAAATACGGATCAAATTTTTCTATAGTGCCCTCTATGGAAGGCACTACTATGTGACAACACTTAAGGATGCATATGAAAACATGTTTGAATGTTTGACCTCCCTGGTGCTCCCCAGAATTTAGAAGGTGTCTATATTAAAACTGGAAACTTAAAAAAGGCATTTTAGAAAAAAAACAGTTTTGACATCAAATACCTCCTGTATGGTTTTATTTGTGGAAGAGGGAATGAAACTAAATTTGTTTAGTTTCTTAGAGGGTAATTTTGAAAGACTAGAAAGAAAATGGGGTTTTAGAGTGTGAATTATCTGAGTTCAAATTCCAGATCCACCACTTACCACCAAGTGACTTAAGATTTAAGGACTTCAGGGGTACCTGGGTAGCTGAGTCGGTTAAGTGTCTGTTTGGCTTTAGGTTATGATCCCAGGGTGCTGAGATTGAGCCTTACATTGGGTTCCCTCCTTAGCGGAAAGGTTGCTTCTCCATTTCCTTCTGAACCCTCTCTCCTGCTTGTGCTTTCTCTTGCTATCTCTCTCTCAAATAAATAGATAGTTTAAAAAAAGATTTACTTAAAGTTTTTCATCACATAATTTGTGATAACTAAGTGAATTATGAAGAACAAATAAGGACTTATAGGAGAGTATGGTAAAGTGAGTTCCCAATTCAATAAATCTTCCCATTATAGACTATTGACTAAAACACAACAGAGCCCAGAGAAAACTTGTTTGTGCACAGAAGAAGGGTCTCACAAAATACTGAGCATGGTTACCACCACATATATATGGGCTTTAGGATCATGAATCAGGTGAATATATAGTGTTTAGAGACAAAGTCAAGGATTTGGTCAAACCCACTGTGAAGTAGGCTGAGAATAGCAGGAATGTGCACGACAAAAACATAGTCTTGCTACCATGACCTAAGTCAACATGCTTGGATCTGCCATATTCCCAATATCTGACAGCCACTCAAAAACACTAAGATATGGTATTTTTGGAGGATGATATGAGCTTATTGAGGTAGCTACAAAATAATCAGGGAGAGATAAAAATTGAAAGGAAAGAGGAAGGAAGGAGGGAGGAAGGAGAAAAAGGAAAGAAGACAGAAAGATCTTATTCAAAATGAGCTTAGAATAAAAATTCCAAAACACATGACAAAATCTAAAATCATGAATATTAACTAGCAAAATCCATAATTCTGGAGGAATTTCAGACAGTAAATTCAAAATGAGTACTTGAGTATGCTCATAGACATAAATGAGAATATAAAACAACTTATTAAACCACAAGTCAGAAATGAAAGACTATATTTAGATGGATATAAAAATCTTGAAATACAGTCATTGATATAAAAAATCAATAGAATAAAATTAACTAGATATAGAAGGAAAATGAGGAGTTGCTATTCAATAAGTATAAAGTTTTAGTTAGGCAAAGTGAGTAAGTTTCGCTGTACATTATTAGGCCCACTGTTAATAATGCTGTATTATAGAACTACCATACTGTTTACCTCAAAGAATTAAAAATGGGAAGTACCACATGACTCAGAAATCTCACTTCTGAGAGTATATCTGGAAGAAATGAAATCACAATCTCAAAGAGATATCTGCACCCCCATGTTCATTGTAGCCTTACTCATAATACCCAAGGTATGGAAACAACCTACACATAATTGATGGATGAATGGATAAAGAGAATATGGTGTGTATGTATACACATATATACATATATATATATCAAATATACATATATGTCACATTTATATATGTTACATATAAATATATAATGGAATATTATCCAGCCATAAGAAAGAAGAAAATGCTGCCATTTGCTACAGAGTGGATAAAACCATAGGACATTTTGCTAAGTGTAATAAGCCTGAGAAAGACAAATACTGTATGGTATTACTAAATATGGAATTTTAGAAAGCCAATTTCATAGAATAAAATGATTGCTAGAGGCTGGGGTGAAGGTAAAATGAGCAGACATAGGTCAAATGGTACACATTTTCACGTATACGATGAATATGTTCTGAGGATCTAGTGTACATCATGTTGATTATAATAATACATTATTGTATATTTGAAAATTTCAGAGAGGTATATTTTTAAAAAAATATTTATTTATTTTAGAGAGAGAGAGAGAATGTGTGTGTGCATGTGCAAGTTGGGGTAGTGTCAGAGAGAAAGTCTTCAAGCAGACTCCCCACTGGGTAGGGAGCTCAATGCAGGGCTCAATCTCATAAACCATGAGATTATGACCTGAGTCAAAACCAAGATTTGAGACTTAACTGACTGAGCCATCCAGGTGTTCCACTGAGAAGTAGATCTTAAACATTCTCACCAAACACACAAAGTTAACTTTCTGAGGTGATGGATGTTTAATTATCCTGATCTTGGTAATACTTACATAATGTCTATCAAATCATTAACACTGTACACTTTACATGTATGTCAATATATTTGTTTGTCAAATATGTTTATATTTATGAATTATTCCTCAATAAAAATTTAAAATACTGTACTGTACTCTTAAAATTTATTAAGAAGTTAGTTTTCTTGTTAAAAATGAGACAAAAAATAAAAGTATTTTAGAAAATTAAAAGACACATAAATGATTTAGAATACAAAAACAAAGCGATGTGTAAAACATGTGAATAGGGCACCTAAGTGACTCAGGCAATTAATTGTCTGCCTTCAGGGTCCTGGGATCAAGCTCTGTATTTGGCTCCCTGCTTAGTGGGGAGTCTGCTTCTGCCTCTGCCTCTGCCCCTCCCCTCTGCCCCTGCTCTCAAATAAATTAATAAAATCTTAAATAAAATATGTGAAATAGCAAAGATGACAGAGGATAATTGGAGAATCTACAATACTAATATAAGGAAAGTGAGAGAATGGAGACTAGAGAAAACTAATATTGGAGGCATTCTGGTCGAGATTTTCTAAAACTTAGGAAACACAGCAGATAAAATATCTGATTATAAACCTTCAGTACAAACTTCAGAGGGGATGGGCATACTGATTAATTGAAGAGATGATATGATCTATTTAGGGTGTATTTATAGCTTAAAATGTAAGGAAAACTTAAATATAGAGCACTTTAAACATTAAAACATATAATGGACATAATTTAACACCATATTTAATCTCTAGAGTATCAAGGTTAATAATAAAATCTTGAAAACTTCCAGGGATAAAAGAAATTTTCTATAAAGGAATGATATTTTGACTGACATGGAAATTCTTACCAATACCAGCAAAGATTTTGGAACAATAAAATTAATAGCTTAAAATGCTAAATAGGGGTATCTGAGTGGCTCAATGGTTGAGCATCTGCCTTCAGCTCAGGTCATGATCCTGGGGTCCCAGGATCAAGTCCTACATCGGGCTCCCTGCAGAGAGCCTGCTTCTCCCTCTGCCTATGTCTCTGCCTCTCTCTCTGCATCTCTCATGAATAAATATTTTTAAAAATAATTAAAAATAAATGCTGAAGAAAAATATATATCATTCTTTTTATGACTAATATTCATATATATACATTTATACACACATAAACACACATCACCTTTTCTTTAACCATTTATCAGTCAATGACATTTGGGTTTTTCCCATAGTTTGGCTATTGTTGATAATGCTACTATAAATATCGGGGTGCACGTATCCCTTCAAATCAGTATTTTGGTATCCTTTGGGTAAATACCTCATAGTGCAATTGCTGGGTCATAAGGTAGTTCTATTTTTAACTTTCTGAGGCACCCCCATACTGTTTTGTTTTTCTTTCTTTCTTTCTTTCTTTCTTTCTTTCTTTCTTTCTTTCTTTCTTTTTCTTTCTTCTCTTTCTTCTTTCTTTCTTTCTTTCTTTCTTTCTTTCTTTCTTTCTTTCTTTCTTTCAAGATTTTACTTATTTATTCATGAGAGACACAGAGAGAGAGAGAGAGAGAGAGAGAGGCAAAGACATAGGCAGAGAGAGAAGCAGGCTCCCCGCAGGGAGCCTGATGCAGGACTGGATCTCTGGACCAGGGATCACATTCTGAGCCAAAGGCAGACGCTCAAGCACTGAGCCATCCAGGCATCCCTTCAAACTGTTTTCTAGAGTGGCTGCACCAGTTCATTCACACCAACAGTTAGAAGAGGGCTTCCCTTTCTCTGCATCCTCACCAACACCTGTTGCTTCCTTTTCTAATTTTAGTCATTCTGACTAGTATGAGGTGATATTTCATTGTAGTTTTTATTTGTATTTCCCTGATGATAAGTGATGTTGATCATCTTTTCATATTTTCTAGATTTTATAATCAAGCAAATTACATGCCCATGGTGAGGGGGAATAAAAGGCTAAGATCATGACACCTCTAGTTCTTCTCAAGAGAAATTTTTAAAAAATGAATTTTGTCAATCATGGAATCCAGACAGAAATCATGGAATACAGAAAATAATAGTCAAAAAGTTAACAAATCATTTTAGTAAATTTTAGCTGATGGTGACAATATTAATAAAAATTAATTATACTAAGTTTCATGCATTTACAGGAAGGATAGAAACTTTGAACATCAATAATATGCTTGGAAAACATAATAACTAGTTAAAAGTTTATAAGAATGAGGCTAGATATGCTGACTATAGATTTTACTTGATCCACTCAAGATGAATTTATAGACTAAAACCTGAAGGTACCTCAAATATGAAGCAATTTTAATATTAAATATACAATGACAATAAAAACTCATCAAATAACATGAGTTCACACTTTAAATGAATGAATTAATGATATAAAATAAATAAGGAAATAAGAAAGGAAAGCTCTCTCATGAATATCAGCTATATCAATTTATAAATATTGAAGGAATAGGTAGATAAGGAAACTATCAGTGATTTCTAGAAGCAGTAGGTAAAGTTTGGTGAGGAAGCAACTATTTACCTAAAGTATCTCACTGAAAATTGTTTATTCATTATAAATAAGACAATAGTAACTTTGTATTATTATTTTTTTTCAAATAGTAACCCATTTTTTGAAATGGGTAAACTTGGTAGACAGAATCATAACTCAGTGCTCACAGTTACCATGACTAATGTTGGGGCAAACCAACATGCCAACTCCTGAGATGCTGCACTAAGTAGGACATAACATCACTTTTGTAGCATTTCTACTGGAAATTTGTAATGTGAATCTAATTATAGAGAGTTATCTTGCCAAGAAAAATGGAAGGAAAGTCTACAGAATAACTGGCTTATACATGCTTCAAAAATGTCAAGGCATGGAAAGGACAAAGAGTAATTTTTCAAGAATAGACTAAATGAAGAAACACAAAAAACACAATTTGTGATACTGGATTGGAATCTAGATTGGGAAAAAGTTAAAAGAATATTATTAACACAAACGACAAAATTTGAATACGGATTGTGTACTAGATAATAGTATTAATGTTAAGTGTCTTAATTTTGATGTATGCAACTATGCTTATATAGGAGAATATTTATTGTTCTTAAGGTAATGTTGAAATAGAAGTGAAAAGGCCTAAGGTCTCCAATTCTCTTGCAAATAGATCAGAAAAAAAAAATATATATATAAAGTACATAATTATATATACTACATGTAATCTATATTACATATACATTTTAAAAGTACATAAGTACCTATTTATGCATAATCTGAGAGAAAAGGAGAGAAAGAAATTAAGGACAAATTCTTACAGATGAGGAGTTTAATTTACAGCTCCCATGAGAGGTGATAAAGTAGATATAAAAAAATACTAAGGTGAAGATAAAAATAAAGAGGCAAAAGTAAAAGATGATAAAAAATACAAAATACGATATTGAATAATATAGAGTATTTTCATAACATAGATGTTACTAAAACCCTGGATAATAAGCAGCTGGCTTGCTTTAATTACTGATTCAAATTCCAAGAAATCAATATTCACTATATCTGACAGTATCTTAATGAAATGTTTCTCTAAGTCTTTAATAAATGTCAAAAGAATTCCAAAGAGGGCATCATTTCCAGAAACTTCTGATATCTGGTAAAGGTAATGGTGCTTCCTTTAGTTATACTTTATTACTTTTTGAGAGTTTAAACTATGGAATACATACACATTGAATCATCAAAGCAGTCTCATACAAATCATTTTTTTTTTTTACAAACATTACAAATAATTCAAAGTCTACAAACAAAACATAGACACAAACACAGCACATATTCCTGGAATGACCCTCAGTCTGTGAGGTGTCCTTTTCTCTGTTCAGGACTGTTTTTGTCTCAGAGTAACAGATGAGTCCCTAATGATGGATATGTGAACACTGACCTCTCAGGAAGTTGCTCTGTAGCTTCTTAGCTCTATCTGTGAGTCATACACATATAAAAGAAATGTAAATAATATCTATCCTCCAGCCAGCCAGGTCTCAAATTGTGAACCCCGGGTTTATTACACAAATTAATTTGGACAGCCTAAAAAAGGTTTTATTGCTAAAAGGAAAGTTTTAAGGTAAGGACTCCTTAATATATTTACACTGATCATTGTTACTAGAGTGTATAGAAGGAGGCTAATGAAGACCATTTATTCTTTTGGGCAATACTGATGTTAGTCATTTATTTGGATAACTCTAAGTTGAGAAAGAAGATATCACAAGCCATCTATTGTGCTTTCCTTCACATAGTCAAATAAGTATCATATTACCTTAAAATTTTTTAAAATTCTATTATTGATACTAGGGGAATATCACATGTAGGATGTATCAAGGTGACATAATTTGTGAAATCGTACATTTAACTTCATATTTTAGTTCAGATAAACATAAACATCTTTTAGATTTTTTCAGAATTTTTTTTCTTTTAGTCCTATGTAGGATCATATTGATATTTTATAGATCAGGGAATTTTGTTAAAAGTCAGATGGTTATTCTTACAATTATTATAAATAAAACATTATAGTGTATAGAAAGATGAGATTTAGTAAGGACATTATTGACAATGATATGTTAAGCATATTCAGATACATCTATTATAGAGCAATTTCAATTTTTAAGGCTATAATTTGTCAACCTATTGTTATCTTCCATTCAAGAACATTTTACTAATACTTCTTAGTAAGTTCAAATCTACATTTAATTTTTTTGAAAATGAAAGGAGTGTGGGATTTATCATTTAGTCACTATTGATGGTTCTATTTTTTTTTAATTTACTTACAATAATTCTACCACTTCCCCTATATTGTCTACCTAAAAATAAAGTACCAAGATGGAACATTTAAAAATCTGTTTCTTTCACAAATTCTATTGTGGTAACTGATTTTCAGTCACTGAAAATCTATGGTAATGCAAATATTTGCTATAGAAAATTGTTAGTTGTTTATCAGCTGGGGTTCAACCAGCAAAGCAATGTAACTGTATTGTGGGACAAGGTTATTATTATGAGGATTAGAATTTATAAACTTGTGAAAAGAGATGGGAGAGTGAAGGTACACATAGGAATTGGACAATCAGCAAGGTGGTCAGTGTGCTCATTTTGCAATGCCAAGCATGCTAATTCTACAGTGTTATGCTGATGAGAAAGTCTATGGAAGCTATTTGCCACTATGCAGACTCTGGGTCTGTCTACAGCCAACAGTCTACCACTTGTGGGTCGGTGACAGTTGTTCAACAGAGTACACAGTAGGCAGGAAGAACAGTACACAGAGTAGAGGAGCATAATGTCTGAGATGAAATCCACCTGTCTCTGCCTCAATTTGTCACTGCTTCACTTTAACTGCCATCTTTAGAAAGCCATGGCCACTGTTCAGCTTTTACCTTCCAAATTTCATGTAAACTCCCTTTTAGGCCAATTCTAACCAAAAGCAGAAAAGGACTCTGGGAAAGGTAATTCCTAGCTTAACCAAGTCCATTGGTCATGTAGACCAATGGCCACAAGGACTTAGTCTTAACCTTAATTAAGCAATGTTAAAAAAAAATAAGTTAACATTAAGACATATGTCAAATAAACAATCTAACTTTATACTTTAAAAAAGTAGAAAAAAATAAATAAAGTGTAAATTAAACAAAGAAAATAACAAAGAGTGGAAATACAATCAGTTAATGTAAGAGCTAGTTGTTTTTGCTTTTAAACATTTACAAAACAGACAAACCTTCAGATAGACTCACCAAGGGGCAAGGGGCAGAGAAGATGCAAGATCAGATGAAAAAGGAGATGTTACAACTGATACCATAAAAATGCAAAAGATCATAGAAGACTATTATGAATAATTATACACTCACAAACTGGACTATGTCAAAGGAATAGATAAATTTATAGAGCTATACAACCTACCAAGATAACTGAGCAGGCCAATTACTAGAAAAAAGATTGAATCAGTAATCAAAAACTTCCCAATGAAGAAAAGCCCAGCACAAGATGGCTTCACTGGTGAATTCTACCAAATATTTTAAAATAATTAACTCCCTCTGCCTGCATCTCTGCCTCTCTTTCTGTGTCTCTCATGAATGAATAAATAAAATTTAAAAAAATTTAAAAAATAAAGCTTTAAAATAATTAATTCAAAATTTTCCTAAACTCTTTCAAAAAATAGAAGAGGAAGGAATATTCCAAATTCATTTTACAAAGTCAGCATTCAATGATACCAAGGCCAGGCAAGAATGTCACAAGAAAAGAAAATAGGCTAATATCTCTGATGAATATAGACGCAAAAAATATCAACAAATATTAACAAATGGAATTTCATTATGCATTAAATGGATCATACACAATGATTTATTCCAGGGAAGCAAAAAGGTGCAGTATCCATAAATCAATCAGTGATACACACCAGCAAAATGAAAAGGAAAAACATCACAAACATATGATTATTATTAGATACCAAAAATGCATTTGATAAAGTTCAACATCCATTTATGATAAAAACTCTCAACAAAGTGGATTTAGAGGGAATGTACTTGAATATAATAAAGCCCTCATATGACAAGCCTACAGCTAACATCATACTCAATTCTTCAATTATGAAAAGCTAAAAGCTTTTCTTCTAAGACCAGAAATAAGAAAAGGTGCCCACTCTCACTACTATTATTCTTCATAGTACTGCAAGTCCTAGCCACAGCAATTAGACAAGAAATAAAAGGCATCAGAATAAGAAGTAAAACTGTCTCTATTTGCAGATGATACAATAAAATTATATGGAAGACCCTAAAGATTCAACAACAACAAAGAAGTAAAGAAAGCAACTCTTAGTATTAATAAATGAATTCAGGGAAAATTGCATGATATAAAATCAATTATATAAAAAAAAACCTGTTGCATTTCTACATATTAATAATGAACTATCAGAAAAAAATAGGGGAACAATCTCATTTACAATTGCATCTAAAGGAATAAAATACTTATTAAAGAATAAATTTAACCAAAGAGATGAAAGAGCTGTACATTGAAAACTATGACACTGATGAAGGAAATTGAAGAAGATGCAAATAAATGAAAAGATATTTTTTGCTTATGGATTGGAAGAGTTAACATTGTTAAAATGTCCATACTACCCAAAGCAAAATAAAGATTCAATGCAATCCCTATCAAATTTCCACTGGATTTTTCACAGAAATAGAATAAACAATTCAAAAATGTATATGGGACACAAAAGACTCTAAACAGCCAAAGCAATATTGACAAAAAACAACAAAGCTCGTGGCATCACACTCACTCACTCACTGATTTCTAATTATATTACAAAGCTATAGTAGGCAAAATAGTATGGTACTGGCATAATAATAGACACATAGACCAATGGAACAGAACAGAGAATCCGGAAATAAACCCACACATCAGATATGGAAAAGAAAATCTTCTCAATAAAGGGTGCTGGGAAAACTGGACAGCCACGTGCAAAAGAATGAAACTGGAGCATTATCTTATATCGTATAAACACACAAAAAATACTCAGAATGGATTAAAGACTTCATTATAAGAGGGGGAAAATTACCCTCAAACATATTATGACTTTCATTCAAAGAAAGTACTTTGAGAAATTGGTCTCTACCTAGTGAACTATGTCATTGTATTTACGGAGTTATATCATATCAAAATAGCTATTATCTAAGCTTAACATTATCATCATTGTTATTTTTAATTTAGTCAATCACTTTAAACAAAATTCTACTGAACCTTTCAGGACTACAGTAATGAATAAATCTACAAAGCACACTAAAACACTGAGATATATAAAACATAAGTTTTTGTTGTGATGGTATTTTATATTTCCTATTAGGTTGTTAGTCATGCAAAAAGGATGCCATACTTCATAGCTTTATGAGGAAATAATTTCTTCCTTCACTAAAGTACAAAAACATTTATCTCTGGCTCCTATATGGCTCTTTCTTCCATGCATTGTTGTAACTTATGTTGTGTTATTATCTCCTCCAAAAGTTGGAAAGTTTTTTGATAGTAGGCAGGCTCATTGTTTTATTTATTATTTCCTTTTCAGATGTCTACCAGATGGTAGGGGATATGCTGGGCATCAATAAAAAATTATATATTTAAAAGATGAGACTATAAAATGAAGTAGCAACCAACAAAATATTAATAATAACTTATTTGAAGGCAATTAATGTCATTTGATAAGTATATGAGAGATATTTAAATAAGTAGTCTGGAACAGCAATCTGCATTTTTAGGAAAGCAACAGTAATATCAAATTACACAAGTCTATTTTAAAAATTGCCTAACTGCATCAAATGTAGTATTGTTTGTTACTTAGTTTTTCTCTCTTTTCCCTCCAATATTATATTTTATGTTGTCTTTTCTTGGAGGATATCATACCTGTAATCACTATTTTGTTAGATGTGAAAAGTAAAATTGTTTTAGATACACCTATATTTCTGAACTATATTACTACTAATAAATACTTTTTAAAAAGGCTAATATGTCATATGACTCATGGTCTTATGATCCTATGCTTACCTCTTTCGTACTTGTTCATTTTGTCATTTGCAATTGTCATAGTTTAACTGTTTATGTAAGGAGAATGTAATAGCTTAAAGAGTGTAAATAGGCCAAGTTTATTAAAAAAACTGAAGGAAATTAAAATTCTCTAGATCATAAAATAAGACATTACATAATGTTAAACTCTTACTTTGATTTTGTTTATGGAAATTCAAAGTTGGTTGTGGCTGACCACATTTTTGAGTCTCAGTATTACAAAGAGATTTTAGAGTGGTTTGTGTTATAAAACTGGAAGAAAATGAATTTTAGATCCTTATATTGACCGTCTTTTCAGCTGCTAATGAAATCATTTTCCTCCATATTTGGATCTCCTTGCAACTTTATCATTTACTACATGGAGGTGAGATCACTCAATCACAGTCTCCATGACTTCCTGCAGGTTTCCTGGCACATCGTCTTTAGATCATCCTTTTGGTTAATGGAAATTATATGAGATCATAGGCTCCTAGGGTGTAATGAAAGCTAATGAGGAGGACTAAGATGCCTCCAAACTAACTTGAACTCCTTTTGGGAAATTGTTTTTCCTCTACCTTACCCATAAAATAGTACTGATTTTATAGAGGTTTTATGGCTTTTTGATATTCCTTGTAGAAAAAAAGTCCTTAAAATATTGTTGTATAATGGTAAAATATTTGTAGTTAAAATGTAAAACACAGAACACCTCCACAAAAATAACAAAAAATCCCTCAAAAATATTTTAAAATGACACGAGAAGATCTGAAGATGAGTCAAAAATAAAACACCATTTAATACTTTATACAATAAGGAAATAGGTGACACTGTTAAGAGGCAAAAGGACACATTAACGTAGAAAATCTTGATATTGACAAGAGCATGAATGATTCTTTAGCCTTAGTATTCATTGGAGAAATTAAAAGGTCATGCAGTACTTGCAGACTGCTAGATGTACTTATCTGAAGACAGGTGTATAAAATAATGAAATACCATTGACCTTTGAATAATACAGGTTTGAACTACATGGATGCACTTATATGTGAATATTTTTTATTAACACAGCACAGTACTGTAAATGTGTTTTCTCTTCCTTATGATTGTCTTTTTAAGAACTTACTTATTTGACAGTGAGAGAGAGAGTCCAAGCATAAGCAGGGTGAAAGACAGAGGGAAAGGGACATGAGCAGATAGCCCAACGTAGGTCTTGATTCCGGGATTCTGGGATCATGACCAGAGCTGAAGGCAGAAGCTTAACTGACTGAGCCAACCTGGTGCCCCTCTCTATGTGATTTTTTTAAAGATTTTATTTATCTATTCATGAGAGACACAGGCAGAGGGAGAAGCAGGCTCCATCAGGGAGCCTGATGTGGGACTTGATCCTGGGACTCCAGGATCACGACCTGGGCCAAAGGCAGGCGCTAAATTGCTGAGCCACCCAAGGATCCCCTGTATGATTTTCTTAATAACATTTTCTTTTCTCTATCTTATTTTGTGAGAATACTATACATAACACATAGGACATAAAATATATGTAAATTGACTGTATATCATCATTAAGGCTTCCTATCAACAGTAGGCTATTAGTAGTTAAGATTTTGGGGAATCAAATTTATACATGGATTTTTGATTCTCCCTAACCCCTGTGTTCAAGGGTCAAATTTATATTTTAGTAGAAACAGAACTATTTAAGACCTCTTTGACAAACCACTTGAATGAACTGCATTTTTGAATATTTCAGTCAGTTTTTGGATTTTTTTTTTTTTTTTTTTTTTTGCATTATCTTTACTGTGTTTCTAATTCTGGTCTAAATGATTTTCCCTCACCCTTTATGTGATTACAACTTGAGAGGAGATTTTCAATGTGATGTTTAAAAACCAAAGTGGTCTGTGACCTGATGTGCTAGTAGAGAGACTGAATGTTTCCCACATAATTTTTCTCAGTGTATCAAAAATAAAAGCTGTGTGACATACTTGAGAAAGTAGGAAGGCAAAGACTGTCACTGCTTTTGGTAAGGTGCTAAAGCCTGACACATTCCAATTATCAGCAAACATTTTATTCCAACTGGTGAACATTGCTAAATGAAATAATTTACACTTAAAGTGAATATGTGACATGGTCTGCCAAGTTTATTTACATACTAAATGTGTGAAGAAACTAACATTTTCATATATATATGCCATAAATACGTTTATTTATTTTAAAGATTTATTTATTTATTTATTTAATGAGAGACACAGACTGAGAGAGAGAGGGGCAGAGACATAGAGGGAGAAGCAGGCTTCTCACTGGGAGCAGAATGTGGGACTCAATCCCGGCTCCTGGGATCACCACCTGAGCCAAAAGCAGGCGCCCAACCCCTGAGCTACCCAGGCGTCCCAATACATGCTTTTTAATGTAAATAGCAATATAAATCTCTGAGACAAATTGTAAACTAAGTTATCCATAGTTATCTACCTATGTACCTATCTAGTTATATAATCTAGTCAGTTTTAACATTCCCTATGCATAATTGACTTATGTCCTCTCTTCCTTTCTATGTATCATATATATAATATATATACATATATATATATCTCACTATATATAAAGAGAAATATGTGTGTACATGTATGTTCATGTGTATGATGAACAATTAAGGTATTAACACACTATATTTACAAATACAGGGAAAGTAATTCAATTGAACACATAGACACAAACAAGAAATTGAAGGACTTCCTCATGTCCTCTTGCTATTTATAAATACAAAATGATGTTAGTACTTTGTACCATAAACAGGGACAATTAACTACATAAAAATTAAGTTGTTTCAAATGTTTAATTATGAATAATGCCCTGATGACATACTTGTATAAACAACTTTGAGCACCTCTCTGCTTATTTCATGGCATATAATTATAAATGCATTTGACATTATATAATGTATTTATGATTTTGTGCCAATTTAGAACCAGAGCACTGTAACAAATAATTGTATTTATTTATTATTTATGAAGTACATAAGTATATTCCATGTATTGTTCTAGAAGCAAGCATATAGCAATGAAAAAGGAAAAGAAAAATAAAAAATCTGCTGTCTTTATGGATTCTATATTCCAGAGAAAGGTAAATAAAAAAATAATAAAAGTGTATAGTATATTAGATGTTTAGATTTCTATGAAGAAAAATAAATCAAGAAAAGAAATGGTGGTGTTGGAGGAGGGCAATTTACCACTAAGAAGTTGAAATTTGAATAATGGCATTAGGAGTACAAGAAAATACATCATACAGTTACCTGGATAAAGCTAGTTTGAGCAGCCATGAGTAAGAACTGCAAAGGCTCTGAAGCAGTAATGAAACCAGTGTGTGGAGAAGGGGAAGTGATGGGAAAGTCTCAAAAGATAACTTCAGTGAGTTAGCAGGTATTACAGATCATGCAAGGCCTTGTAGCTTTTAAAACTTTATATTTTTACTTTGAGTAATTCTAGAGACCTTGGAGGCTTTTGAGCAGAGTGGTAAGATCTGATTTACTTTTTAACAGGATATTGCTAGCAGCTGAGTTGAAAATCAACAGACAAGAACCAAGAGTTGCATCTGGCTCTAAGGCATTTGTGATTTCCCAGGTGAGAGATGATTGTGATTTGAGGTGGTGGAAGTAGAGGCAATAAGAGGAGATAAGATTCTAGTTCTGTTTTGAACGTTGAGTCAGTAAAATATTGTTGAAGGACTGGAGGTCAGGTGGGGAAGAAGGAAAGGGTTCTAGATGTCTCTAAAATTTGGCTTGAGCAATTAGGAAAATGGAACAATTATGAATTAATATAAAGAACTGTTAGAAGATGCAGACATGGGGTTGGAATGAGAACTAATTTTGAAAATGGTGAATAGAGGATGGATAGGAGATTCAGAAGTTGCTCAAACAGGAGTTTAACATTCTTGGACAACATCATCAGAGGTAGTGTGAATTTTTTATTTACAGCAGATAGATGGATTTTAGTGCTGTGAAGCTGGATGAGTTGATCAAGAGATTAAATGACAGAGACTGAAGAGGTTTAAGATTGGAAACTTGGAGACAGCATCAATAAGTCTGGGGAGAGGAGGAGAAATAAATAAAGGTAACTAAACAAAGAAATTCAGTAAAGGCAGAAGAAAACTTGAGAAACTCATAGTATCCTAAAAGCCTCACAAAGTGTCTGGGGGGGGGGTGGTAAAAATGATCAGAGCCTTCAAATCTTACCCAATGCAAATAATTCAACAATCCTTTGACTAAATTTTCATCAAGCATTCATGAAGATAAGCACTGAGTAATATATATGGAAGCGATGAACTATTAAATTCTACTCCTGAAACTATCATTACACTGTAAATTAACTAACTGGAATTTAAAAAAAAACTTGAAACAAACAAACAAACAAACAAACCAACCAACCAAGAAAACAAATGAAGAATACATTTGCCAGTGTAGCATTATTTTAAAGGTGTAAAATTTATAAATAATATTTTAATGTGCAAAAAAGAAAGAAAATGTGTTATTTTTTAAATCGTAGGTTAAAAAATCAGTATTTTTTTCTCTTATCAAATAAAATATTAAAGTAAAACAAACATCTGTATGTAATGTAAGGCTCCACCTGGTTCTGTTGGTAGGTCAGTACACCCATACTCCAGTTATTATGAGTGTGGTTATTCATAGCTAATGGTTGCCCTTCTACTATGATGGATTGCTCATAGAGGACATGGCTGACTATGGTTGCCTCCTCAGGAAGGTTAAGTCCCCACTCCTCTCCAATGATTGATTGGCATTGAGGTACAAAGAGCAAATTCTCTTGTTTCCTTGTTTCAATGAATGACAGCTCCCTTGGAGCTCCAGAGCATGCTCCGTCCACTTCTTCCTTTCCAAACTCAATAATGCGTACATATATGGAATAGTAATGCATAATAGTGAAGAAACAAGGCCAAGACAGTATGCATGTTATGGGATCATTTTTGTAAAGTATAAAAAGAATATAAACATTATCTTTCTGTAAACAAAGAAGATCGCTAAAAGTATACACAGGGAGAAAATGTAACCCATCTTATTTGGGGTGTTGAGGGAAAGAAATGTATGGAAGAAAATTTATTTTCTGTTAAATGCTGTACCATGTGCATGCATTACTTATTCAAAAGCTTTCTTATTGTGTTGATTTTTTTAACAACAGGAAGCTGCTTCCATTGTTAAGAGCCTGAAATGGTGTCACAAAAAATTAAATTGTGCTCTCCATTGCTCTGGGACAAATAAGTTGGGAAGGAACAAGTGCTGCAACAAATGGGTCTGCTGATGAGTTGGAAGGCATTGCAAGTTCAGATTAGAGTTTGCAGAGGTCAGGTGTGGGTCCAGCTGTTCATGGCGTACTAGATACACGAACTCTATCTCTTTTATGAATCTGGGACATGGAAGCCTAACTACTTAAAGTAACAGCTTCATAGCTGTATTTGATTTTCTTCACAGTATTCAGACAGGTAATCAGGGAAGAGCTGTGAGTTTAGCAAATAAATGGCTGATTGATGAATTACATCAATATGAATTACATTACAATATGAATTACATATGAAATACATATTTAATGAATTATAGCATTTTTATTGAATAATTCATACTGTGCTTATATATGGTCAAAAACAACTTCAAATAAGTAAAATATATAGAAAAGTTTTTTTGGGGAAAGGGGAAGAATGATACATCAGATGAACAGGAAAATGAAGGTTTTTCTTAAAACATGTGTTGGAATATAAGCAAAATTAGATTTATTTAAACAAACTATATTGAAAATGAAGATTGTATAAGTGACTTAATCAGTATCTGCTAATATTTCCAAGATATGTGACCCCAAATTTAGCTATTTTGGAAAGCCAATAAGCTTTGATCATGAATATATATTTATTAACATAATATATATACACACACATGCACACACACAAATAGTAATACCGTATATATATGGTTTTTCTTTATCTTTTATTTTAAAAGTACTACCCAGGCCCTGATGTCCACTGTGTCACTGAAAACCAAAAGCTGTGATTAATAGATATGAAAAATGTCACCTGGATAGGGATTTGGAAAATAACTTTTAGACATGTGAGATTAAAGACTATAAAAATATAGTGCTTAACCTTAAATATCCCTGAGAATAATGATTAGGTTTAGACACTCTCTGTAATAAATATCATACTATGTATCTATTCCTAATAATTTTATAGAATAGTGACTGAATATATAAATGCCCCCATCTTTAATATTTGGTTAAAATAGTTTTTAGCTTTTACATTCCCCTACATAGCTTTAATATGCAAGTATAGTTTACATGCCAAGTATGTGTCTCTGACTCTCTGCTAAGGCATACAAATGTGTTAGATGTTTTTTACAAAAGAGCTTCATAATCTAGAAAAGGAATGAGATAGACTAGTACAAAAAAACATTATGAAGTCATTATTCTTGACAAAGCACGCCTCATTTTGCATCATGTTACTTAGAGATGTAAAAGGCATAACAGGGAGCCCTGGTTACTGGTATTTATATAGAATGTTAATATTAACATCATTTCAAAGAAGAGTGTTTTAATAAATGGTTTCTTGCCTGGTTAGCTAAAAAATTCACACAATATAAAATGTAAATGTATTTTGAAACCACTGTTTTTGCATCATGATTTGATAGCATTTTTTGTTACATATCCCATGCTATTATAAACAAAGAGAAATGTTATTTCATATATGAGGAGAATAAAAACTGCAAGCACCATCAACAAAAATGAAGGGAACTAAAAGCCACAAAACGCAAATTAGGTGGCAGAGCTGCCAAAACAGAGGAGATAAAACAAGACAAATGGCTGTGGAAGCAGAGAGGAATTTTGGAGTAGGATCTCTAGAAGGGAGGGGCATACCTATGTTTGCAACAAATGTGGGCACTGACTCTAAAAGAGCTTTTTTTTTAAGATTTTATTTGAGAGAGAGAGAGAGACAGACATGCAGGCAAAAGAGCAGAAGGAGAGGCAGAAGCAGACTCCCTGCCAAGCAGGGAGCTCCATCCTAGGACTCTAGGATCATGACCTAAGCCCGAGGCAGACTTTTAACTGACTGAGGCACCCAGCCACCCCTAAAAGATTTTTTAAATGCTATTTTGGCTAAAGACACAGCAGAAGTGGACCTAAATTAAAATACTATAGGCAGACCATATTTATTTATAGGACAAATTTGTTCCTACAGCTGGAAGGGAAAAGACTGAATTTTGGACAGCTCCACAGCTACATAACTCAGGTAACTGGACAGGGATGGAGGAGTGAGGGCTAAATGTATTCAGGAGGCTTACATAAACAGAACTGGATGTAAGAAAAATACTTGTGTTTAAGGCTTGGAAAATAGTCAACTCTCCTCTTCCCATCACACACACACTCTCTCTCACACACACACACACACCCACACCCCTTACAAGTATACTTCTCTCTTACCAGCAGTTACTCCTGAAAAATACTCATCGCTTTCAAAGGAGATAAATAATCTAACAAGGAGTCAAAGTAAATACCTTTATACTAGAAAAAGAAAGGAAGAGGGAGGGAAGAAAAGGAAGGGAGAAAGGAAAGCACAGGGAAGGAGAAAAAGGAAGTATTGGATAGGCAGGCAGAGACAAAAAAACAAGACAAAACAAAACAAAACAATAAAAAAAAACAAAAAAACAAAAAACACTCTCCAGGTGAGAATACTTGGCAGAGAGCCTGATCTAGACATTACTAAAAATTTTAGAGAGCAATAGCACATTACCCTTCACGGGGCTAAAGTACAAAGTAGAAATATGTGGAAGGGAAGAAATATTGAGGTAATAGAAAAAGGTATATAAGCCGACAAGCAGTGGAAAAAATTTAAACACCATACAAAAATTTGGAAAATGCACAAAGCAGTTACGATGCCTCTGCAATCATTGGAAATGAAGTCTATAGAAATGAAAAACAACAACAACAACAACACATAAAATGACATGGGGAAAAGTAAGCATTAAGATAATTAATGAGATAATTATAGAAACAAGAGAAGAGGGCATCCCTGGGTGGCTCAGCGGTTTAGCGCCTGCCTTTGGCCCAGGGCACGGTCCTGGAGTCCTGGGATCGAGTCCCACGTTGGGCTCCTGGCATGGAGCCTGCTTCTCTCTCTGCCTCTCTCTCTCTCTCTCTCTCTCTCTCTGTGTCTATCATGAATAAATAAAATCTTAAAAAGAAAATAAAAGAAACAAGAGAATAAGGTTTATGCATTTTGTAAAACTTTCAGATCTGAGATGGCATGTCTTCATATGGAAAAACTAATAAAGTGCATGTAACATCAAAATATATGTTAATAATTTACAGGACTTCAAAAACTGAAAAAATTCAATTAAAACTTTTAGCCGTATTCTAGGATACAGAACTCCAGAGATCTTTTGGACCATTCACTAGGCACTATTAGAGCCTACACTGGCAGATAATCATTAAGAATTAAGCATGAAAGTATCTTGTTTATCATTTTACTCTAACATCAATAGTTTTTGATTGAGCAATCAATATCATTTTCTGAAGTAATAAATCAATAAATAGTTTGGTTAATTAATTTACTTTACAGTGAATGGAGTTATTTTAGTTCTGCTCTTGTCTGGTAATTGTCAAAGTATATGTACTTCCCTTGATCTTAACACAGAATTCTTGTAATTCAATGAATTGTTGGATAATACTACTTGGAACTCTACTGTCCCATTTAATCAAAGTACTATTTTAAATAAATACTATAGATATTTTACTTAAAATATGCATTAAATACTTTTAAATTTATAACCTTACATTTAATTTTTATTCTGATAAAGTTAATTACCTTATATATGCACAGAGTTTGGCCTCTTGTAGTACTCATGGAAGTTTATTTCGATATTGATGCCATCAAGGCTTTAAAGGTATTCTAAGAAAGAGCCCTACATTTCATACTAAAATCATAATGTTCATTGCTTAGGGAATAACAGAGGAAATTTTCTTAGTTCTCATATTTAAGAGCAAAGATTGTTCTTCACTTTTTTGCATTTATGGATGTAAATGCAAAAGAAATAAAAGTTTTAAAGATATTTAGGTACTGACAGTCTTCAAGAGCAAGGTGAATTTGGACTAAGTTATGAGAAAAAAATGCATAAATCAACAAATGCACAACCTAATACAAAGTCTTTTTGTGTTTAACATCTATTAATGAGGAGTAGTTTCATCTTGTCGTATAGTAGGTTGTTTGTCTAATTTGAAATATCTGGACATTAATATCTGTTAGACTGAACTCCCATGCTGGGAAGCCTACAAAAATCCAATTAATCATTCAGTTTGTAACACTTCCAATAAAGCAATCTCTGTTTCTGTTATACCAGTGCTATCCTTGTCCAGCCTTCCACTTTCATTGACGTGCACAAGAGACAACCCCCAAAATGTATAAATTTGTGAACTCTATATCTAGTTATGCTGAACACAGGTCATAGACTTAATCTATCTTAACTTTTTTACGTTTTTTTTTTTCTGTCTCTCATACTCTGTGTATATGTATGTCTGTCTCATCTCTCTCTCTCTTCCTTTCTCCCTTCCTTCCTCTCCCACTGAAGCTAACATTGTCACAAATGTTATTTATCAATTTTATTTGAGTTCTAGTGATTTGAGAATTAACCAACTTTTTGTAGCTAAATGTCCATTACAATAGTTTAATGTTATGGGATTTTGCAGGATGTTGAGATGGCTGCTGAGTAGATAGACCTCTCACCAGGCAAGCACTACAATGTGCTAAGGCTTGCAAATCTTGTAAAATAATGGAGGTTGTTATGGGATAGTGCTCTAAGGGCTAAGAGGGAAGGACACCAACTCACTGAGAAGGCAGTGATCTATAGGTGTATATTAGAACAATATTGCTTGAGCCTTTATAAGCTTCTTAACTATACGGTATAGTATATCTAGTCCACATCTTTTTAAGTGCTTGATTACATCATTATCCATTAGCCAATTGAACCTAGAATACTTATGTATTAATCTTCACTTACTTTTTTTAATTAAAAAAAAATTCCCAGGAAATAATGATAAGACTGTAGAAATGCGGAAACACAAACTGAAAAGGTCTTAACAATGCTGACATTGCCTGCATTTTTAATATTTTACAAATAGAAAATAACAAGTTTGAAGATGTAAACTATTTTAATAACTGAATTATAAACTAATACAAGTAAAATTCCTAAACTTGAGACTCTTTTAATATGTTAGACAAACAAGAGTGACAAATGACTGCATGTCACTCTGTGACCAGTACTATATTAAGGGACATGACTTAAAATGGGAAGCATAGTATGAAAACATCAATACAAACATAAAATAAAATTTTAAAAGGAAAGCAAGAAGAAATGGGATAGAGGAAGAAAGAAATAAAAAGAGGGCACTGAAATTGGGATTTAGACTGCAAATGAAAAGGAAAAAAGATTAACTTTAGGCACAGATGATAATGTAAGCAATGGAGGACTAAAAACTTACAGCTTACAGTGATTTAAGGATTGTAAGTAAAGCATGGTAGTTAAGTATAAAGGTTGCAGAAGTACAAGCTAAAGGCAGCCCCAGTGGCGCAGCAGTTCAGCGCTGCCTGCAGCCGGGGCATGATCCTGGAGACCCGGGATCGAGTCCCACCTGAGGCTCCCTGCATGGAGCCTGCTTCTCCCTCTGCCTGTGTCTGCCTCTCTCTCTCTCTGGGTCTCTATGAATAAATAAAATAAAAAAATCTTAAAAAAAAAAGAAGTACAAGCTAAATTAGAGCAGATTATGAAGACTGCCTCAGCTATGCAAAATAATTTATTTTGTATTTGCTACAGAAAATGAGGTAACATTAAGGGCATTAAATAGGCAAAATACTTTTTAAACTATTTTCAAGACTATCAATAGCGTGCTATTTAGTTAATTGAATATTAATGAAATCTTCTATAAAATATTCCATGTTTTTATGAACATTAAATTTTATCAAATATAGTGCTTTTGCTATCTATCAAAAACCTGTCTTCCTTTCCTTACATACCCATTAGTATCTCTATTCTTTTGTTATCTAAGAAATATCTTAAAATATCTTGTTAAATATCTCACATATTTTGTTGTTGTTGTTGAAGTGTAATTAACATACAATTTTATATCAGTTTCAGGTAAACACCATACTGATTCAACAATTCTATACATTACTCAGTGCTCAACATCAAAAGTGTAGTCACCATTTGTCACCATGCAATGTTATTACAATATTATCTATTTTCCCTATGCTGTTTGTAGCTCTTATTCTCCTTTATTTCACCCATCCCCCCACATCTACCTGCCTGCATTCTTGATCCTTTTAAATTTAACAGAATTCAGTTACAAAAACCTTTCTAAACTTAAATATATGATTCAATCTTTCAAAAATAACTTCAGTAACCTTCCTTTACTCCCACAAAAAGAAATACTACTAGTAAAATGTAGTTTACAAAACTCATTATAATCTTAATAATCAGCTCCATCTGCTACTTCATTCCACAGTGCGACCATCAGGGTCTAAGATCCAACTCTACTCATCATTTCTCAGTATTATTAACTGATTCTTCATTTCCTGATTGTTCTTTTTTCCTCCTGGAAGAGATCACACACTCTTTTGCCATATTCAAACAGCATAAAATATTTTTGACTCCCATTATATAAATGAGGAAACGAAGGAAGACAGAATTTAATGAATTACCAAATCAAAAAAATCAAAAAGCAAGTGAGGATCACGACCTGAGCCTGAGGAATTTTGCTCCAGTGCTCATACTAGGGCTCTGAAAGGAGGTTCCCAGGAAATTTTCAAAAGTGGTCTCCCACCTAAGTAAGTGCATTGGAGAATATACCACCTGCAGTGGAAAATCAGAAATATACACATATAAAATTCAACTCTACCCAATGCACCATTCGTTTGTATTTGCCAATTATATATATATATATATATATATTTTTTTTTTTTTTTGTATGTGTGGGGAACTGATTTCAGTGTTCTCCTCTACTAGTTTTATTTCAACGTGTTCTAAAACCTGTGTTCTTTATATCAAGTGTTTCATTCCTTTCACAAATTGTGTCTTTGGGCTAACAATTTCGACCCATAACTCATAAAAGGCTTTCAACGGATAGTGCTAGACTTGTTGCAAAGAGATAAAGGGTGTCATGCTGTGTATTAAAGTGCAAGGTTTTCAGTGGTTTGGAACACCCTCAAGGAACTGCTCAAAGTAACACAGAATAGTTATCAGCTGGTAATATAGGATTGGTGAATGTTCTTTGCTGCTGCGGAGGGGTCATGTAGAGTCATTGCAGTCTGAAGGGATGATCAAAATTTGCATGAATATTTGCATGGCCAAAGACTTGCTTGATTCCAGGAGATATGAAGAGAAATGAAAAGAGATTTTTTACATAAAATGTAGCATTTTGATACTAGAAAATTAGAAAAAGCACTCTTTAAAAGGCTTAGCCTATTATTTGTTTTCAGAGAAAACCCCTTAATTACTTTATTGTATTTATAACAATCAAAAATGAAGTAGTAGATTCTAGAAGCACCTCAAAAACTGAAAGCTGAGACAACTGGTCCAGTCAGGCATGTAAGAAGCTTGAAAACCATCACTCTGTCCTAGCAAGTAAAAAAAGCTAAAAAACACTAAAGAATCAACTCTTAGATCTGTAAGAGAAGTGAGGTGACAGGGCAAAATGCTGCCTCCAAATTGGAAAGACTGCTGAGAGAATGCAGAAAATCACAGCATACCTGAGCAGAAATCCACAAGCTGAAACTTCATGGGAACCAGTGTCAGAATAAAGAAACCTTGAGCTACAATTGATACATTTCTGGAGTATCAGTGTGGACAACTCTGAGAATTAAAAACTCCAGGGTGGCAAGTTTTGGCAAGGTAGGAAGGCACACGTTTGTGAGTTTTACCTTCTGCAGTTTTACTGGGTTCTTATAGTGAATAGTAGAGGGCAATTCTCTCATGCTTCCTGCAGGAAGATGAGAAAAGGAACCATTTTGAAATTCACTAGAGCACTTTGTTCTTCTTAACAAAGCATGCCAATGAGGAGAAAGTATTTAACTAAAGCCTGACCTGCTGGGCTTATATCAAAGCCTAATTAACCAATGAAAAAGAAATAGCCAATTCAGGTGACTCTAGCCTTCCACAAAAAGGAAAGAAAAACCCAAATCCAGCCCACTCTAGCCATCTTATCCCACCTAACGCAGGAGCAGCATTAAAAAGCACTGGGGTAGTTCACAGTCTAGAAAAACACAGGCTCACTAAAAACAGCTAATAAAACAGCTATAGAATGCTTCCTCAACATCCTGCTACCACCTTGCTAAAGGCTTATTTACAGCAGTTCATTTTACTTAATAAAATTAAAAATCATGTTCTGCTATCAAGAAAAAACTAGAAGACCTACTAAAGACAAAAACACATTTGGACATAGCAAATATGTGTATGTGGTGAGAATACGTAATATTTACTTTTAGCAAATGTCAAGTACAACGTCATATTAACTATAGTCACTATGCTGTACATTAGATTTTCAGACTTTCTTTATCTGAAAATTGAAAACTTAGACCTTTTGATCATTTTCGCCCATTCTCCCAGACCCTAGCCCCTGACAATCACCATTTTCGTCTCTGCCTTTCTAATTTTGATATTTTCTTTCTTCCTTCATTCCTTTTTTTTTCTTTTTTTTTTTTTTTTTTAAGATTTTACTTATTTATTCATGAGAGACACACAGAGAGAAGTAGAAACACAAGCGTGGAGAGAAGCAGGCTCCTCGCAGGGAGTCTGATGCGGGACTCGATCCCCTGACCCTGGAATCATGCCCTGAGCTGAAGGTAGATGCTCAACCACTGAGCCAGCCAGGCATCCCTCTTTCTTTCTAAGACTCCATATATAAATGATACTATAAGTATTTATCTTGTTCTTTATGGCTTATTTCATTTAGCATAATTATCTTCAGTTTCATCTATGTTTCAACAAATGGCAATATTTCTTTCCCTTTTTAATGCTGAATAACATTCCATTGTACATAACATGCCACGTTATCTTTATCCATTAAATTTACATTTCACTAACAGTGTACAAGGGTTCCCTTTTCTCAACACATTTACCAACATTTATTATCCCGTCTTTTTGATGATCACTATTCTAATAGGTGTGAGGTAATAGTTCATCATGGTTTTAATTTGTATTTCTCTTATAATTAGTGGTGTTGAGCATCTTTTCATGTACTAACTGCTGTCCATCTGTATGTCTTCTTTGGAAAAATGTCTATTAAGGTCCTTTGCCTATGTTTTAATTGAACTTTTTGTTTTTGCTATTGAGTTCATTATATATTTTAAGTATTAGCCTTTTATCAGATATATGGTTTGCAAATATTGTTTCCTAGTCCATGGATTGTCTTTCACTTCATTGGTTTCTTTGCTGCGCAGCAATATTTTTACTTTAATATAGTTCCACTTGTTTACTTTTATTATTGTAATAATAGTAATAACTATTATTATTATTAGAGAAGGGGGAAGGGGCAGAAGGAGAAAGAGACTCTCAACCAGACTCCCTGCTGCGTACACAGGCAGTGGGGCTAAATCCTGGGACCCTGAGATCATGATCTGAGCTAAAACCAAGAGTTGGATGCTTAACTGATTGGGCTACCCAGGCAGCCCTCCACTTGTTTACTTTTGAAGTTTTCAGCTTTGCTCCTATTCCTGGTTTCTGGTTTCATACTGTTGTGATCAGAAAAAGGTATTTGAGATGATTTTAACCTTCTTAAGTTCATTGAGCTGTTTTGTGACCTCATATGAATAATGTTACATATGCATTTGAGAAGAATATATATTATGGTGCTATTGAATGAAATATTCTTTATATGTCTCTTAGGTCCACTTGAGCTATAGTATTATTCAGAAACACTATTTCCTTATTAATTTTCTGTCTGGATGATCTATCCAGTATGAAAGTGGGGTAATGAAGTCCCCTACTATATTATATTGCTATCATTTCTTCTTTCAGGTCTGTTAATATTTTCTTGAAATATTTAGGTACTTTGTGTCTCCTGGATGGCTCAGTGGTTGAGCATCTGCCTTTGGCTCAGGGAGTGATCCTGGAGTTCCGGGTTTGAGTCCCATATCGGGCTTCCTGCATAGAGCCTGCTTCCCGCTCTGCCTGTGGCTCTGCCTCTCTGTGTGTGTGTGTGATAAAAAAGTAAATAAAATCTTAAAAAATATTTAGGTACTTCAATGTCATGCATACATATGTGCAGTTGTTACATCCAGTTGATAAACTGACTCCTTTATCACTCTATAGTGACGTTCTTTGTCTACTGTGACTGATTTTTACTCAAAGTGTGTATTATCTAAGTATAGCTACTTCTACTCTCTTTTAGTTACTATTTGTGTTAAATTTCTTCTTCCATACCTTCACTTTCAACCTTTATGTGCTCTTAAACCTAAAGTGATTCTCTTGTAAACAGCATGTTGTTGGATCTTGATTTGTTATTCAGTCAACCTCTTTGTGTCTTTTAATTGGATAACTGGCCCATTTCCAGCTACATCTCAGAAATAGATAAGGCATCACAAAGACCTTTGAGCCACTCTGTCCAGCCATTTTCACTGATTTACTCCTGACTTTTAGTAGAGCTTTCTAGTATAATTTACTTGCTGATGTCTTATCTCATATGTAACTGATTTTCTTAGGAAAAGAGTAGACCCACTCAAAACTTTTTTTTTTAAATAGACAATACCCTCTGTTACATAACACCCCAAAAATAAAGAATATTCAAAGAAGAGATCATAAGTAATACTTATATAGTGCTTAGTATATACTCAGTTACTAATTGTTCCAATCCTCTCTTGTCAGATACTCTACTAAGTACTCTTTTAATTCTCACAGCAATACTTTAATAAATAAATAGCATTATTATTATTCCTATTTTTCATCTAAGAAGACTGAATTAAAGAGAAGGTAAGTAACTTGATCAAAGTTACATAGAAGAGATAAGTTGGATCCCAGAAAGAATGGCTCCAAAGTCCATATTCTTTTTTTTTTTAAGATTTTATTTATTTATTCATGAGAGACACAGAGGAGAGACATAGGCAGAGGAAGAAGCAGGCTTCCTACTGGAAGCCCGATGCAGGACCCAGTCCCAGGACCCTGGGATCACGACCTGAGCCAAAGGCAGATGCTCTACCACTGAGCCACCCATGTATCCCTAAAGTCTGTATTTTTTATACATTTGCCTCTATTGCCTCTAAAACATCAAAAAAAAAAAAAAAAAAAAAGATGAATGACGAGCAAAGCTAAGAAAACAATTGAACAATTACAAAAATGAGATACATATTAAAAACAGCAAGGGGATCCCTGGGTGGCGCAGCGGGGATCCCTGGGTGGCGCAGCGGTTTGGCGCCTGCCTTTGGCCCAGGGCGCGATCCTGGAGACCCGGGATCGAATCCCACGTCGGGCTCCCGGTGCATGGAGCCTGCTTCTCCCTCTGCCTGTGTCTCTGCCTCTCTCTCTCTCTCTCTCTCTCTGTGACTATCATAAATAAATAAAATTAAAAAAAAAAAAAAAAAGAAAAAAAAAACAGCAAGAATTAAAGAATGTCACTGAACATGTGTCTAATACCACAAAGAACAAGATGGTAAAAGTCACCCAATGGAACAAATGTGCTCTACATATGGAAGAGAAACAAAAAAGTTCCAGAATATGTACAGAGGGTTTTTTTTTGAAAAAAAAAAAAAAAAAAAAAGGAGATCTGTTTAAAATATAATAAAAGAAAACTTTACCTAAATAAAGACATGAATCTTATAGTGGTAGTAAAGACCGTGTTCCACATTCCAAGAACAATTCACACACAATGGTATACACTGAGATATATCTTGATTGAGCATATGATAAATTTTTTGTTCTTTTTTTCCCATTTAGTAGTTTTTGCTCAGTGCAAATCAATTGCATAACATTAGAAGCTACTAAAAATCAAAGCATAAATATACAAGTATAATCTGAAACAGATGCACAATGTTCAGATATGAAGCAAAAGGGAACATATACTCACACACAGTAGCTTGATATCTTCTGTATCTGATTGTCTTTGGTGAGGTTTCTAAGGTTGGTAAAAATTTGACTTTGCTTATTGATATTACTATAACCATATTAGATAATAGAAAACCTGAGTATCCGCATATGGCCTATTAACCAGAAAAAATCATGGAATGTCTATTTTTAAAACTTTCTGTGCAATCAAGGAAGTTGTAAAAGATTTGCTCTCCATATCAAGCCCACATTGGCCTTAAGACAAAATTCTAACTAAAAATTTTGATTGATACAGAAATTATTTTAAATGAAACTATTTAATTCATGAATAAACAAAGTAATATAAAATGTTTTGTGTATGTATGAATGTAATGTATTTGAACTTCTTGTCTTCAGTTTTGAATACCTAATTTACATTATTTTTGGCTTCCTAAAATGATTGTCTCTTAATTTCAAAACCTGTCAAATATGACTTCAGAACAGACAATTTTTTAAATTGAAAATTATTGAACAGATGTAAAATTTTTAAAAAAGTATTTTAAGATTTAGTTGAGGTTACTGTGTGATGGGAAATGTCTGCTCTTTGACTTTATTGTTGTGCCCAAGATTGCGAATCCAAGAAACCACCAAGGAGCCAACACCGATGCAAGTACATGAGGGTTTATCTACAAGCTCGAGCTTGGGTCCAAGTATACTCCACGCAGCAGAACAGGGGCTTGGACCCCGAGACTAAGAAGCATAGTAGTGTTATAGGGGTCCATGGCCAATGAGATGCACAGTCATGTCGGTCCACACGGAGGTGGCCAATTGAATTACGGTTCACCTTATAATGACCATTTGAACTAGCCTATTATTCTGGTTAGAATTGGCGCGCAGGTTTGGTGGGCAAAAGAGGGGTTTTCATTCCTTGGCGGTTAAAGGTCAGAGGTCCCACATTCCTATCTGTGCTAGTCTCTGATAAGGGTGTGCTTAATAGCTAAACTAGGGGAGGGAGTGCCTTAAACAATAGGCAGGTCGTGTTGGGGGTTTTACATGAGATGGCAGGTGTAGCACAAAATGGAGTTAGTCCTGCTCTGCTTGTCCAGGGGTAGAGGATTTTTGTTAGATTTCCTGGGTCCCACATTATAAGTCTGCAAGCAAGATTTACTCATTATACTTCTAGATATGTTACATGCAAGGGAAACAAAAGCAAAATTAAACTATTGGAACTACACCAAAATAAAAAGCTTTTGCCCAGTGAAAGAAGTCATCAAAAAACCAAAAGGCAGCATACCAAACAGGAGAAGATATTTACAGATAATATATCCAATAAAGAGTTAATATCCAAACTGTAAAAAGAATTTACACAACTCAAGAAAATAATCTGATTAAAAATGGACAGAAGACCTAGTAGACATTTTTTTTTCTCAAAGAAGACAAGCAGATGACCAACAGACACATGAAAATATGCTCAACATCAATAATCATGAGGGAAATGCAGATCATACCTTATTTTTAAATGTTTCTGTCTCCACTCCTGTGCATGAAATTTCAGAAGATTAAATATCAGTATGAATTATCTATACAAAGCCTTTGTATGCTCCTAATACTAGCCAAATTTGAGGTTTTCAACATGGTCTGTACTTACAAGAAATGAAATTTGTGGGTTCGATAAAGGATTTTTTTTTTTTTTTTTTTACCTGTTGCACTGGACTTCTAACTGCCAACTCTCTTGATAGTCTGTGGCTTAGAGGCTGTTTTGGCAACATTTGTTAGAGCTGATGTGCAGATTACTGGATTCTGTGACCCCTGGGTCGGAGCAGTGCCAGAAAAAAACACCCCAAGCAGAAGGCCACAACAGTAGCCACAGTAGTTCTCTCACTGTTTCTTCTGTTCTTTCCTGACCCAATATTTACCCTAGAGGTCCCTTATGCTGCTACTATTGTAAGGGAGAACCCCTCCCATGGAAAGACCCTCAGGCATCCAGGACTTTCGTACTGGTTAGGGGCAAAAGTAATGAATTTTAAACACGAGGAGAGAATCAACCAAGCTTTGAGGCAGAAAAACTTGTAAGTAAACTAAACAGAAAAAAACTTGAGTTTGTCTCAGATATCTCAGTAGCATCAGTTAATTCCAATTTACAGTAATGTAATGGTATGAAATCTAAGTGATGCAAAAGGTGAGTCAAGAGTTAAATGCAATCAAACTGTCATTTATGCATTGATGCAGAAGAAAGACCTTGATAAACAACACAGGAGCTCCAGGAACATAGGACCCATAGACTCTGGAAAGGTGTGACTTGGAGATGAAATACTGCCCACAAATAAATGTAGTGAAATAAATAATTCAGAAATATGAGGACCTTGTCAAGAAATAGCTGCTGTTCATCAATGAATCCATTTAAATGTATAAAAGTACTGCAACTGCAAGAATTATGGTACACAAGAGAACAAAAATGTTATAAACCATGACAATACAGGATAATGTTAAGTTGTTATATAATAACAAAAACATTGTGATAAAGTGGGAGAGGGAAGGTAGAAGTAGTGTGCAAAGTAATTAAATGATGATTTATGAAAATAACTCTAAAAATAACTAAAAGACATCTATACACTTTATGTAAGGTAAAGCACATCCACAGACATACCCCAAAACAAACAAACAAACAAAAAAAAAAAAAAGAAAAGAAAACACAGATTATGCAGCCAAACAAAGGAAATATAGAAAGAGTTTATAATGGCATTTCCTCTACAGAAAAAAAATGTAAATATATTTTGAGTATAAACATATAGCATAGGCCATGGTTTAAAAAGTGTATTGGTCTAGGCATGGTATTGTTGGAGAACATACCAACCCTTTGTTGTGCCCAAGATCGGGAATCCGAAAAACCACCGAGGAGCCGACACTGATGCAAACACACGAGGGTTTATTTACAAGCTGGAGCTTGGGTCCAAGTATACCCGACACAGAGGAGCAGGGACTTGGACCTTAGTTTCAGCTTAGTTTTAGGGGCTGCTTTAGGGGACCTCCAGAAGGAGTGGAGGAATTTCTCAAGTTCTGTTTACATTTTGATATGGGGCGTTCAAGGGCATTGAGCTCTGTTCTTATTCTAATAGGGGCTTCCTGCCCTTGGCTTGGGCTCTGTTCTTATTCTAATATGGGGCTTTCTAGGATGTTAAACTGTAAGCTGTTTTCTTCCTGTAACTGAAGTAATGTAAATGTCAGCTCTTGTTCACAGGGGCCTGGGATGGCTGTACTTGTGCTAACGCTCAACTTGAGGTGGAATGGCCTTGATTTTTCTTGGCCTCCACACCTTCATCTTAAACACTTTGTTTCATTTCTTTCTCCTTTTCACCCACATCTTGGCAAGACACTATATCTTTCCAGTCACTTTCAGGCATAATAGTATTTCACACACTCTAAATAAGTCTTTAATCTCATACTCAATTCAGCATTCTTTTACTTTCCCTAGTCAGGGGATAGAATAGCAGAGAGATGGAAGGATTGATTATTTTCACTGTTTTTGTTCTACCTCCCCTTTTCCTTGCTTCTGCAACTCAACCCCCAGAATAAAACTGGGAGAAATAAAATTTCCAGAGGGAAAGAGTTTTTATTTAGTCCGTGTTATTAGTAATTTTATCACACACTTGAATTCTCTCTTTTATGAGAGGCATTTAAATACAAGTATTTCAATGAGGGTACATTAATAGGTTCCTATGATGAATCCATCAACACATCAGCTCCAAACGACACCATTTTCCTGAATGTTGACCTCTTTAAAAGTCTCTCCTTCTGTTCACCTTAGTTGCTACCTTCCTGATATCTACTTTCCTAGCCTTTAGCATTTCAAGATGCCATCCACATGAAAGCATGCCTTATACCACTATTGCCCTTTATTTTTTTTTCTTTTGCATTGTTATTAAGATTGCTCTCTCCACCCTCCTGCCTCCAGGTGAGAGTTCAATACCTCATTTATCAAGAAATCTCTTGTCTTCTGTTCCTATAGCAGGATGAATCTGGCCTACAAATTTTGAAATCTGGTAAGAATTCAATCTGAGATTCTGATGTCTATTCTAAGGGCAAATATAATCTGAAATTAAGTGGTCTTTCAACTTACTGAAAATAAGGGAAAGTAAAGAGTGAATTTCCTTCCCATTTTTTTGAGGATTTACTTAAGAAAAAATAATGTAATAGTTATCTTTGAAATGTATGTTAAACTTTAAAAAATGTAAATTAGCCTCTTGCTAGCTTTATGACCTTGGAATTCTTCCTTAAGGACAGGGTCACCATCTCTTTGAAATGTAAACATCAAGGAAAATAGTGCCCTATCTTACAGTTTCTGTGGGAAGGTAAGGACTAATTTCCTCACAGTGCTTAGCTTTAAGGTGCAAAACTACCTCTTATAAAAGATTGCCTTTGTAATTTCTGAATAGATTTTCTGTGATGCTCATCACATTCTGATTTAATGAATATTCAACATAGAATTGTTTTCTTTCTCTTCTACCTCTCTGGATAGGTTTGCTGGATTTGAAGGAGAGTTTGTTTTTAATTATATTTCTCCAACATTGTCCTACTGCAAGGACCCATTCTTTTATAGCCCACTCCTTGCTGTAGGATGCAAAAGCATCCTTCTTTTCCCTAACAAGGAGACAACACAGTACTTTCCAGAATCATGAGATTTTTCTAAAGGAATTTCTTCTATAGATTGGTGTTGAGTATGGATATCTGAAGGACTGATTTTAGTCTTGCCGTTAGTGATGTGAGAAGATCACTAATTCTTTGGAATTAGGCAAACTGTCATTCACTGTTTCTCCACAGGTATGCACACACGCAGTTGCATTTTCAGAAAAAGAGGTCTGGAAAATCATCAAAGAACATACTACCTCAAAGCAATGGTTATCTCAAAACAGTGAAGCTGGGTTGTGTTAGAAACAGAGGTATATATAAATATTATGTTTTTCTTTTTAAAATGTCAATTTTATTTTATTTATTTTCATATATTTTTATTTTTATTTATTTACTTATTTTATAGTAAAATATACATAACATAAAATTTAACATTTAACCATCTTTAAATGTACAGCTCAATGGCATTAAGCACATTTACATTGTTGAGCAATCATCATTACTATCTCCAGAACTTTTTTTTTATTATCCCAAACTTCATCTCTATACCCAGTAAGTAGTCACTACCCATTGTAATCTCCTCCAATCCCCTTGTATACATTATTCCACTTTATCTATGAATCTGACTTTTCTAAGTCCCTTTATAAGTGAAATCATATATTATTTATCTTTTTGTGATTGAACTATTTTGCTTACGATAATGTTTTAAGATTCACTTATTTTGTAGCATGTCAGAATTTCCTTTATTTTAAGGGCTGAATAATATATTATTGTATGCATATACCACATTTTGTTTATCCATTCATCTGACAATGGACTCTGGGGTTGCTTCCATCTTTTATGTACTCAGAAACAGAATGCTGGATCATATGGTAAGTCTATCTGTAACTTTTTAAAAGATTTTATTTATTTATTTGACAGAGAGAGAGAGAGCAGAAGCCGGGGGAGCAGTAAGCATGAGAAGAAGAAGCAGACTCCCTGCTGAGCAAGAAGCCCCATGCAGGCTTGATCCTAGGACCCCAGGATCATGACTTGAGCCAAAGGCAGACACTTAACAGACTGAGCCACCCAGGCACCCCTGTGTAATTTTTTGAGGAACCATACTACTTTCCACAGAGACCACACCATTTCACAATCCCACCAGCAACACACAAGAATTCATATTTCTCCATATCCTTTCCAACTTTTGATATTTTCTTTTTTGTTTTTGTTTTTATAATAGCCATTCTAATGGATACAAAGTAGTATTTTCCTGTGGCATTGACTTGTATTTCCCTAATCATTTGGTGATATTAAGCTTCTGTTTATGTGTTTATTGGCCATCCTTTTTGGGCAATATCTATTTAAGTTCTTTGACAACTTATTGAGTTGTTTGTATTTTTGTTGCTCAATTTTAGGAGCTATTTATATATTAATCCTCTTTCAGATGTAGTATTTGCAAATATTTCTCCCATCTCTAGGTTGCCCTTTCAATCTGTTGTTAGTATGCTTTGATGCACAAAAGTTTTTAATTTTAAGTCAACTATTTTTGTCTTTTGTTGGTGGTGTTTTTTTTTTTCCATAGTGGTGTTTTTAATGTCACATCTACCAGGTGCTGAACTCAGTATCTTGAATCTTTCCCCTGTTTTTTCTAAGACTTTTATAGTTTTAGCTTTTATGACTAGGTATTTATCCACTCTAAGTTAATTTTCATAAATATTATTAGGTTAAGTGTCTACCTGTATTCTTTTGCATATGGATATTCCATTTCCACAACACCATATTTTGAAAAGAGTATTTCCACACTAAATGATCTTGACATTTCTGTCAAAAAGCATTTGATAAAAGAAACGAGCTTTTATTTCTGGCAGCCTTATTGTACTTCGCTGGGCTATATGTCTATGCCAGTACCACACTGTTTTGATGAATATCTCTTTGTAGTAAGTTTTGAAATCAGAAAGTCTGAATCCATCCACTTTATTATTCTCTTTCAAGATTATTTTGGCTACTAGGGTTTCTCTTGGATTCCATATGAATTTTAGAATGAATTTTTATATTTCTTTAAAAACACATCATTGGAGGGACGCCTGGGTAGCTCAGTGGTTGAGCATCAGTCTTTGGCTCAGGGTGTGACTCCAGGATCCAGGATAGAGTCCCACATCGGGCTCCTTGCAGGGAGCCTGCTTCTCCCTCTGCCTGTGTTTCTGCCCCCCTCTCTCTCTCTCTGTCTCTCATGAATAAATAAATAAAATCTTTAAAAAAATCATTGAAATTTCTATAGAGATCAAATTAAATTCGTAAGTCACTCTGAGTAGTGTTGACATTGTAACAATATAAATTTTCCAATGCATGAACATGGAATATCTTAATTTATTTGTTGTTCTTTGATTTCTTTCAGCGACATTTTATCGTTTCCAGTCTACACATATTTCACTGCATTGGTTAAGTTTATTCCTAAATATTTTATTATTCTGGATACAATTGAAATCGAATTTTTCTTAATTTCCTTCTGGGATTGTCAGTATAGAAAAATGCAACTAATTTTTGTGTACTGACTTTGGATCTTGCAAATTTGCTGAGTTTATTAATTCTAATAGTTTTTAAAATTTATTTTCAATAAACACTCATGTGCAAATCAAAGGGTATGAATGTATACAGTGAAAGGACTCATTTTCTTCTTTTTATTTCAGGCATTCACTTTTTTTCCCTAGGTTATCAATTTCTTATGCAGTGTCCCAAAGATATTTCTTAGATATATGAGCAATTAATATATCCTGCTATTATTCATATTGCTGTGTACCTTTTGTCTACTTCCATTATTTTATAGTAGTGTATAAAATGCTTCTTCATTTTATGAAATGCAAAAATCTACATTTCTATTAGTTACATATTTTTGGCAGAGTGTAGAACACTTGTCATATTTTATTTCTTTCTGCTATACATTCATGCATTTCACAAAGACTTTTCTGAATAGTGGTTTAATGTTTCGTTATTTTGTCCTTTACCTTACATAATATATACAAGGCAAGTAACATTTGCAAAATCATTCTCTATTTTACTTTCCCTTTTCTTGCTGACCTTGACCTATACTAGCAATGTAACCTTCTAGATTTTGTCTCAAGGGTGCTGCACAAAATATTCACTAATGGCAATGAGCCTTACTAACTTTCAATTTTTTGAGTTGCAAAATCTCAACCAGCATTGAATCCAGAATGAATGAACAATATATATTTCCTGATTATCTTCTGATGTGCTCCCCATTTCCTCTTTTCCGTTAGAGTATTAATTTTAAGAATTGCTTTGGCCTTTTCTCTTAGGGAACAGACAATTGCTGTATTCATTTAAAATACCTGTGTGGTCTGGGAACTTCCTGTTCAATTCTTTGAGTTGATTTTTTTTTTAAACTTTGAGTATGTGGGTAAACTCTATGCTCAGAAATCCCTCATGGCTTAAATAGGAATGGGTTTTGGGGACAACAAATCTATAAATGCTTAGCAAGGCATGATATTAACCATTTAAAGCTAGGACCTCTTAAGTATGCTATAGTACATCCAGAACTTAGGTGCCTTAAAGTTTTAAAGGGACAAATATTTTTTAGCCTCCAATATATGAAAAGCTTATATTTGGAAGATGCTATCCCCTATAATTGAAACAGGAAAACCTGTAACTGTATAATTAATTCATGGTCAAACACCAGTGGCCGGCATCCTGGAACTAGTTGAGCCTACTAAATCCCACCCCTTACCTGAGGCCTGCCTAGATGGCATTAACTTGCCAAGCCTCTTATGGTTGGCTTTTGTTGAAGTCACACTTGAACTTCAAATTGGATTGAACCAATCCCTAGCTGCAATGAAACATTGCTACAATGTTTTTGCCTCTGCTGAATCCTATAGGTCTCCTGTGATGGCTGAGGCCCATGACCATTTATTTGTGGTCTGGCACATTCAGCACTCATATTAAGAAATTATACATGATTCATAAAAATAGCCATTTCTTACCTGGGGACAAAGCATCTATAAGCTTTAGATAAAAACATTAAGATAAAACATTAAGAAGCTTAAGGCTTCATACATCCCACCCAGGCCAACACGCAAAAGACAAATTTTAACAACTATACATTTATACAATTGTGATAAACAGCCTCATGGCTTGAAATAGGCAACTACAAATGCAAATTCAAAAAGCACTGCCCATATTTTAAAAAGCTACTAAATATATACCCTTATCCCAACAATAATATTTCTATAATGTTAATTTGCTCCTCCATATTCTATTCCCTATATATTTCTCAAACTTCATGTTGGGGTATAACGGACCTGAATTAACAGCACTCTCTTCCTCCACCTATATGCTAAACTAGTTGAAAAATAATGACAAAAAATGTATATTAAAAACAAAGCAGATATTGGTGAATGGTTTTCCTACTACAAAGTACTAGGTTTAGGACTTACATTTATTTAAGGATTAGTCAGATACAAGCATATCCTTTGAAGGGCAGAACCTACACTTGGAGAAGAGCAGAATCATGTACATGTGTAACTCACTAATAAGAGTGATAAGAAAATATCTGACCAACCCATACCCTCCCTTTCTTTCTAAACCCACCAATTACATAATCCACTTCATTTTTTTCAGTCATGCAGTAGGTCAATAAATGCACCTAATTCATTATTGTTACTTTAAGGTATCTTCCTCTACTTAAGAAGAATATTGAGTGTGAAGAAGCATTACTCATATCTCCTTCAATCCCTGCACTTCTCTCCCAGACCTACCAACATATGACTTTCTAAAATATATCAGCCTACAGCTGTTACCTGAGTTTAACATTTTTATCTTGATTTATGTCTCCAAAATTTTGATAGAGGCTCATAATCATTTTGAATAAAATACTATTAAAGAGAGAAAAAAGGATGTGTTTTAACTGAGAAGAAGAGATTTTTGGTCCATTCTATGGCTTCAACCCAAGACTAATAAATTTCCTCTTCTAATAAATGCCATCAATGACAAGGAAGATGTAAATTTGCCTGGTTCATTGTTGTGCCATTCTTCTTCAACAAAATAACTTGTAGAAATGGATGTTATTACTATCTTTGTCAAAGAGAAATTTGAAGCATTCTGTAGGCTTTCATTTATTAATGTCAATAGATTGTTTAATTCTTTTGTAACTCAGATTATTAAAGAATGAACAGTAGTGGATATTAACCAGAACAAGAAATCTCCATCCATTTAGATTCTGGTTTGATGGAAAAAAGTTCCATTTGGCCTTGGCGAGGAATGTTAAAACATGTTATAAAATTCTACTGTCTGCTGGATGAATCAAATATATATCACATTTCAAGCTTGTTTCAAAGAATAAACTTTTATCTCACTTTTTAAAAATGAATGTCCATTATTGGACCATCACCTACTCCTTCTTAATACCTATCTCCAAACAACTTATATTTTTTATGAACAATACAACTGTAATTTTCCAAAATTTTTGTCTTTATAACTGTCTTATTTTTAATATTCCATTAAGTATAGCATACTCAATAAAGAAATTTGGATGACTACCTACATTTATGGTTTCATCTAGCATTTAACATAATATTTTAAATCCAACATTAGAACTTCAAATTGCCAGGATGCCTGGGTTGCTCAGCTGGTTGAGTGCCTGCCTTCAGCCCAGGTCATGATCCTGGAGTCCCAGGATTGGGGGCAGGGTTCCTGCTTCTCCTTTTCCTGCTCTTCTTGCTTGTGCTCTCTCTCTCTCTCTCTCTCTCTCTCACTGTCTCTCTGAAATAAATAAAATCTTCAAAAAAATCAAACTACCTATTTTTTGTGTTTTTATTCATACATATGACAGGGAAAAAACAACTTCCTGTCAAAAGGTCATACAGCATCATAGATATAAAATAATATATATTTTATCTATTTTTAAAGATTTTATTTATTTATTTATTTGAGGGAGAGAGGAAGAGAGCACAAGCAGAGAGATGGGGAGAGGGAGCAGCAGATCCCTGCTGAGGAGGGAGCCTGATGTGGGGCTCCATTCCAGGACCCTGGAGCATGGCCTGAGCTAAAGGCAGATGCTTAACTGACTGAGCCACCCAGGTGCCACTATTTTATCTATTTTAACTGGCAGAATGAATTACTCTACCTTGAATAACATTCCAATTGATTTTAGTACAAATTTATTGTTAGAAATTAAAGGAGGAATAGAGTGGAGTTTTAAAATGCTTTTACTTCTTACTATAGTTTATTCTGATTCTTTTGAATATTAAGTCTTATATGGTTAATATATTAATAGTTAACATTATTATTATATTATTTCAATAATTTATAGAAAAACTTGAATACTATTTTTAATGACTTAGGCAGGATGGCCTAATAAATGTCTGTATTTAGGCTAGACTTGATTTTCTCATGATAGCTATAAATCACACAGAGCTACTCTCCTTTCATCCCATGATTCAATCTAGTGTTCCTAGGTAGTACCAAATTCCCGTTTCCTAATTAGAGCTTCCTCTTTTTTCTTGTATATACCTGGAGGTGGAGAAGAACAAAATAAAGTCACATTGAGAGCACATTAATCAAGATTCTCCAGAAAGACAGAAATAATAGGATATAGGCTACATACACATATAACCTGAGAAGTCTCCACAGTCTGCTGCCAGAAAGCTAGAAAAACAGGAAAGTAAGTGATATAATTCGGTCTGAGTCCAAAGGCCTAAGAACCAGGGAAGCCAAAGATGTAAATGCAAGTCTAAAGACCCAAGATTGGGGCACCAATGGTGTAAGTTCTGGTCTGAATGGAAGGCTTGAGAACCAGGGGTACTAATGTCCAAAGGCAGGAGAAGACGTATATCTCAGCTCAAGCAGAGAGAGTGAATTCACTGTCCTCCACCCTTTTGTTTTAACCAGGCCCTCTGTGTATTGAACAGTGCTCACTTATAGGTGAAGTCAATCTTTACTCAGTCTACGGACTTAAATGTTAATCTCTTCCAGAGATACTTCTCACAGACAAACCCAGAAATCATGTTTTACCAGCTATCTCAGCATACCTTAGCCTAGTCAAGTTGACACACAAAATTAACCATCACAGAGGGGTGAGACAGATTGTAAGGACATGATGTCTTTTCTATTTCTTCTCAGATCACGTTTTTTCCATATGTCAATTTTCATTTGTCTCCTTGTCAGATAGTCTATCCTACCCTGCAAATCATGCAATCGCTCTTAGATTTCATGAGCTGGGAAAATAGACAGTAGACTCTTTTTATATTTTTTAAACATTCCAAATGTGTCATTCCTACCATAAATACCTTTTCTTTTTATCTCCAAACTGGTAAAATGACCCCAAAAAAGTGTGAATACCTTTTTAGCTGAGTCTTTCATAAAATTCTTCTAAAAGTTCTGTCTGTCATAAAAATGGGAAAGAGGAATATTTTTATAGAGAGGGACAAAGATGGTGAGTGACATGCAGGATAGTCCCCTGGATTCATGCTGGAGCCCTCCAGAAGGGAATTAAGAAGTACGAGTAGCATAAGAGGTAATTTATAAATATAAATATATATATATATTCCTTATATTTATATATATATATAAATATTCCTTGAGAATGTATCAACGAATTTTTCATTCTCTAGTCACCTATTTTTTCTTTCAAATAAGAAGAAATTGCCCCTGTTGGTGTAGAGTAATAACTGTTATGTTGATGCAAGCTTTGATATGAAGAGTGCATAGATTGGTGAACCCGTGGGTCCACTTAGAAAGGCTGCTGAGTTAACAGAGACTGAAAAGTTAGACCTTTCTTCCTGTGTAATTGGAATTGGCCTTCAAGGCCCCATATGGACTCATAAATGGTATAGAATGAGTACCTAAACTTAAGCCATTTTTAGTATTCTCGTCAAAGAATAAAGTCTGTGTTCTTATGTGAGAGAGATTAATAATATTAGTTTACCCCAGGAGAGGAAAGCTTCTATTTCATCCTTTCAAAGGAAAACATTGTCTATGGCCTTTATCTATTTTTGAAAAAAAAAATAGTTCAACTGTATTTTGCTGGAGAGGATCAGCAGAGTGAGACCTCTTGACATTGCGAAGCCTTTTGAAGTCTTAAGGATGTGATTCTATCAGCCACTGAGTTTGATTAAAGGGAAGCACAAAATGGATTTGGATGAGGTAAATGTTAATTTTTTTTCATACAAAAATGAAATGAGGAAAACTTTGTGTAGTGTGTGCATTATAAATATTTCACCATGTATGTGATAGAATTATATCATAGCCTCTTTTTCTCTTTTCAGAGAGAGATTATTTTTTCTTCTTAAGCATCAGTTTATGGGCAAAGGCACTCAGATCTGAACAAATATTTCTCACACTTCTGGCTCAGACCTATGAGATGTGCTATGCTGTATATAAAGGAGCATGTGCCAGGAATCACTGCGTGGAGTCACTCTCCATCTGCTGCCCAGCAGCTCTGCTCCAGGTAGAACTTTATTACCTTTAGCCTTCTGCCAGAATTAGCACCTGGATGCAGTTTAACTTAAGTCACTAGATTGTATTTTAGGCAGAAACCTGACAGGAAGGAAAAACAGATTGTGGGGAAGTGCAGAGTATTTTACTTTTATGCTTAGGAGGCTGGTGACTACAAACTTGCTGAGAATTTGACCTACGATATAAACACAGGATTTCTGTAGTTGTTGTCTATGTAATAGCTACACTCTAGAACAAAACCTCCTCATTATAGTGCACTTATAGGATATTGCTCAGCTCTCTGCAGTTGATAGATGAGCAATAAAATGGTTCCCCAAGGATGGTTTGCAGACTTGACCAGGGTCAGTCACGAGCTGACCCCGGTGCGCTAAGTCAGGCTGAGCACTCTCTTGTGCTCCATTATAAACGGCCTCAGCTTCAGGAGTTCAACTTTCCAATGAGACTCTTTCAGGATACATATGTGCAATGTCACTTATTTGCTCTTAGCAGTTTTTCTTAGAAAGGCATGCACACATAGTTTAAACTTCTGAGTTGATGGTCCTGAGAAGGTGATTCAACATTAAGTGAGGCTTTGCATACGGGTGACTCTTTTTGACAAGAATTTATAAAATCGGTGTGAGTTTGCTCCATAATATTTACACACTTGAAAGAAAAGCCTTTTCCATGCCTTTCCAAGATTCTGGAGACTACAGGCATTCTTTGGCCCATAATCCTTCTCTTCCATGTCCAAAACAAGTGGAAGGTTGAGTTCTTTTTCACATACCTTAATTCTGACTTTCTCTGCCTCCCTCTTTGCCTTTTAAGGAGACTGTGATTTCATTGGCCCCAGCTGGATAGTCCATGATAATCTCCTTATTTTAAATTCAATTGTTTAGAAATCTTTAGTTCTGTCTACAACTTAATTCCCCTATGCCATATAAAGCTAAATATTCAAAGTTACTGGAAATTGGACATGGTGATTTTTGGGGATGAAGGCATGTTTCTGACTACAACAAAGCATGTGGACTCTCAGAATCTTACTCAAGCTAGACAGGTCTAGTATTTAGGCTTATGTGGTTGCTGTTACTACCAATATTGCTTCTGCCATTTGAGAATGTTTTCCATCTGTTGGGCACTATGTTCTCCACTTGCTCCTTCACAGATGCACCCCAGGTCACTAGGCTCTATGACCTGCTTTCATGTGCATGCACACATCCTTTTCCCATGTGAGGGGCCCCACCTTTGGGACACTTTGTGATAGGGTATCAGTTACCGCCAATAAAGAATCATGAGCCGTTTGCCCCAGTCTTGGAGTTGTCTTGTCTTCTAGTGTCTGGTCTAAGGAATCATCTTCTAGGAGCTGATCATTCCTCTTCTTCTACCCAGGTCACCAACCTCTCCTCTCTGTCCTTATCCTGCCACACAAGCTTAATTCTTTAATAGAGTTCATCTTAAAACTCAAAGGCAGGGCACCTGGGTGGCTCAGTCGGTTAAGTGTCTGCCTTGGGCTCAGGTGGTGATCTCAGGGGTCCTAGGATGGAGCCTTGTGATAGAGCCCCGCATCTGACTCCCAGCTCAGTGACGAATCTCCTTCTCTCTCTCCTTCTGCCCTTCCCCCAACTCATTCTCTCATTTTTTCTCTCTCTCTCAAATGAATAAATAAAATCTTAAAAAAAATCTCAAAGGCAAAAGGTGATATTAGGAGATGTCCTCCATGGTCCATTAACCTAGAGTGGTCAGAAGACCTTGACTTTAGAATAATAAGGCTTAGTTATTGTTCTAGGAAGAAAAATATGTGAACAGAAAATTTTCAGCATTTCTTTTTTAAAATTTCCTTTCTTTTCCTCCCCTCTCTTCTTATTCTTTTCAGAGATTTTTGTCCTTGACTGGCTTCTGCTATACATAGAGGAGAGGGAAGCTATCCTGGAGTAGATGATTTATTTTTATTGTATTTATTCTTATATCATATAAATGACATACATACTTCCAAAATTATTTCCATCTGCACGTGTTAGTTCTTTTCTCTGGGAGCTAATATTTTATTTATTGCAAAGAATGATGGAGGCATAAGTATGCTTTGTTTCCTGTGGTAGATGGAGCGAAAAAAGATAAAGTGAAAAATTATTAGATACACACATAGAGAGGGAGTATAGTAATATATCAGTGAACAAAATAAGGGCAAGAAGCCTGTTATGATAAACTTATACCACAAGTGAGGTAGGTATTCAATATAGAGTGATACAAAACAAAAACAGAGTGATATCATTAGTGAGAATGATATTGAAAATATTAATTAAAAGAAAGAAAAGGAAAAGAGAGGGAAAAGAGGTAAGAATTCAAGAGGAAAAAGATAAAAAAGAGAGAAAAGAAAGAACAAAGAAAGGAAAGAAAATTAAAAGAAGAAAAAAAATAAGGTGAAAGGAAAATAGGATGTCTAAAATCAAATGAAAAAAATAAAATCAAATGATAGTTTCATAAAAATATGCTTATTGTTGGGGCACCTGGGTGGTTCAGTTGGTTAAGTGTCTGCCTTCAGCTCAGGTCATGTTCCCAGTCCTGGGAATCAAGCCCCATATGGGACTCCCTGCTCAGTGGGGAGTCTGCTTCTCCCTCTCCCTCTCCTTGCCACTCCCCCCTGCTTATGCTCTCTCTCACTGTCAAATAAATAAATAAAATCTTAAAGAAAAAAAGAATATGCTTGTCTTTAAAAGGGACGCTTCTTTAAAAAAATAATGAAATAAACTTATGCCATCAAATATTAATGACATGACCACATTCCAGAATAAGTTTAGAAAAATAATATCAAGAAGGAAACACAAAATGAAGCAAAGTAGTGGCATCCATATGAAATTGATTAGTGCATTATTTAATGCACAGCTTGGGCAATTGCTACACCGCACAGCACAAGGAAATCCATCCTGTAGTCATTGTGCTGCATATAAATTTAAAATTGAGCTGAGATTCTATTTTGAGATACCAAAGATGCTTTTAGTGTGATTTGGTTTGGTAGCCTTAGGATACCATATTTTAAATATAATAATTACTGTGAAAAATTTATAGCTATGACCAAATTATTTTTCTTGTCTTGCCTTTTGCCTTTCTTAGTGATCTGTAATTGTTTGTGCAATGTTTCAACTTGAGACATTATGCTATATAATGAAAAAGGTTTTGATGTTGTCATTGTTTTCCTGGTATCAGTGGAGCATAGTGACCTAGCTTTCTATCTCCTAGGTACCTCCTGAATTACCCCTTTTTGACAATGTCATTTAAAAATCATGACCTGGTTCTCTGAAGACTCTGTTTAAGTATTGTGATACTTGCAAAAAGAAAAACAACTTGTTTTAAAACTCTATTTTTTTTTTGTTATTGCATATAAAGAAAATAAATATTACAAGTCTGTAATTAAAAAATATGAGTGTCTGCTAGATACCTATCATTTTCCTTGCACTACAGAAAAGAAACTTATCTTTTTCACTGCTATATGCCCAAATCTACTAGAAAATTATGTGGCACTTAATATGTTGTCAAGATTATTTTTGAATATGATATATAATATTTTGTAGTGGCTCCACATTAATAAATAAGCATACATTTTCTTTTATCTATGTAAAAATCATGGAGAAAATGGAGAGTTCACAACTCACTATAGGATTAAATTCACTCAGTTTTACTTATTTTTTATTGTAAATAAATTTATTTATAAATCCCAGAAGATTATGGACTAAATATTGTTAAAATATAACAACTGAAGTTATGCAAGGGGAAAGCCTTCCATAGACCACATTTCTGTGTGCTTGTGAACAGAGAGGATTGGTCCGAAGGAATAAACAACTCTCAAAGCCACAGTGAACAAGGTAGATTTGCATTCAGGGATGAGAATTTTGTATCCAGGAACTCTAATGTTTGGCCAGCACTCTCTGCCGTGCACATATACTCCTTTTCTGACATCTGCTGTCTGATTTTCCTATGCACCTTGTCTGCCATACTCTAATTCTCTCTGACACACAATTCCTTGTCACTCACACTCTCATAGACACATTATCTTTTTAAATAACTTTTCTCTTAAAGTTTCTCTCTTCATATTTCTTCACTGTCACTACATATCTATCCTGTCTTATTATCTGCCTCTCGTACATATTTCCAGGCTAATGTCTAAATCAACAAAGCCAAATATGCTTACATTTAAAAAGTCAGCAGTGCCTATGTATCATATTTCAATTGCACAGTTATGCCACCAAGCAGTGACCTAGAAATACACAACTTTCTACAGCATTAAGTACTCAGTGAATCTCAACATTGACCCTATTATTTAAGTACACACATGTACACACACAAACCCACAGCACATACACAGAGATAACCTGTATACACACTCACACTCACATACAGACACCCTCTCCCACGGCCTAGGGTCAGCTTCTTTGAAATGAAAATTAAGTGTTAGCAGTACTGGGAGAATAGAGGACACATGACATGCTCTAAATTGTAGTGCACAGTGCATGGAAGAAAAGGAACATACTGGGGATCCTATAAGTTTGTGAGTCAAATATTCTCAGGGAGAAGATGAGTGAATACGATATCTGTGTGACAGCTGAATCAATAGCTAAGGGGAAGTAGAATGGAAACTGCTTATCCATGTATTTTATATTGCTATTTATTTTAAAAAGTCAAGGTAGTATCATCAAACTTTATCTGGAATTACTGTTATTTAAGAGAGATTACAAGAATTTTTCTGCAGGCAAAAGTTCAAAGTGCAACACATAGTTTACAACAAACTAACACATATTTCCTCAAGATAAATTTTAAAATAACATTGTCATTGATTATTTTTATTGAGAAATATGGTGCTTTTTATCATGTTCCCTTATAAATAAAATGTTTGAGAGGAAACATATATCTCATCACATTCTGCATGAGCCTCAGAATTAACTAAGAGAACGTGATGTACAGGTTCAGAGTTACCCTTTCACCAGACTAGAACAATAAAAGTAAAATTAGATAAGTATGAAAGGGAAAAAAAAGGCTGCCTAATTTCAAATTAACATAAGTCGAAACAAAAAATTTATCTTTCTGGTTCATGCTTGAAAGATCTGAGCACAAACTCTTTTAATTTTTTTCCTAATTTTCATAAATTCCAAGTAATATATCATACCAAGATGAATACTATGCATAAGACACAGATTACTGAAAGCATCTGGTATTGTTCAAAAACAGCCTGGAAATATAATTAGGCAGATTTTATATCTTCAAGCCTGAACATTCATTAGCTGTCTTCTTGTATATTTTCTCAGAGTAATTGGAATTCTTTACCTCACCTTGCACTAATACAAGTGATAATGTTGGGGTTTTTCTCTTTGTAGGCTTTTTGTTGGCTCATATGCTGAAGTTATTACATGCATTATTTTTATTTTATTAAAAAGTTATTGTACTGTATGCATCTGAAATTAATAAAGTTTCATTGTTTTAAAATATTTTACATGCAGGCACAGTTATATTTCAATATCCCTGAATTGTAAGATTTTTGTTATTTAAAAGAATATCTTTACTTAAATTATTCTGTGCCTTCTGAGTATTGTATGGTCATTGCTAGATACAAATACATTATTTCCAAACATTTAAAAAATTTTTTTTCAGGCTAATCCACATCATTATCTTTGCTTTTACTTCTTTTAAAAAGACAAGACAGTGACTTCAAACTTTATCTGGAATTATTCAAGAGAGATTACAAGAATTTTCTGCAGGCAAAAAATGTGTTGTAAACTATGTGTTGCACTTAGAACTTTTTCATCCTCTCCAGTGTGAAGATCCAATGGATCTCCCATGCTTGCCATTCTGCCTTTCTCCATAATGTCTTTACATGGGTCCTGATCTCATCTTTGTAGAATGCAGCTTCCATTTTGCTTCTTACACAGTATCATTTGTGAAATCAGGTACATTGTGTGTGTGTGTGTGTGTAAATATATCAATCAATATATACATTGAATATATATATATATATATATATATATATATATATATATTCCTTTTCTCTTCAAGAGATTTGTTAGATCAATGGTTCATCTTACATTAATTGTGTCTTACAATCAAGGAAATGTGACACATGCTAATTGCAGGTAGTCACTTGACTCATTTGGAAATTACTTCTTTAATTTTCTTCCAATATCTAGGCCTATCTTTAGGGTACCTGGTACAGAAAAGACTGCACTATTTTTTTTCAAGTTTTTATGTCTTTGACCACACTAGGGTCATCCTAAACTTCATCTTTCTCTTCCTGCTCATTCATCTCCTTTTGATGATTCTTTCCATCAGTCCTCTTCATCTACTTTTTGCAGAATCTTTTTAGTGCATATTTTTAAAACTTACATTGCTTTTTAGTCTTATGGGAAAAACGAAAAATATATTCTAGATATATTAAAGCCCTGGGAGTCTCAGTGAGAAAATATTATGGAAAATGTTTTATAATGTGATGCAATAAATAGGATACTAGAATAAAATATGTGTGGATGCCAAGAAGCACAGAGTTTGTGTTCGGTGTTGCTCAGAGTACTCATGAGTCCAATCTAGGCTTTTTAAAAACCAGACAGTCTGACACTAGATATAGGCATTACATACAAGCATTATGTTAGAGCCTCTGGTCCTTCTTTCCCCTTGTCCATGCACTGCTGATCTCAGGGCCACCCCTTGTCCCTTCAAATACAATTTTGGAACGCTTGAGTATATGTGAAACAGGGAATTTGAACTGAGAACCTTTATAAATCTAGGGCTTTAAGGGAAATTCAAAGTGACCATATAGAGTGGTTCTCTCAGGACAGGCACCAGTTTATACCTATCATAATACTTATCATTAGCATAATTGTCCCTCTTTATAAAGTAAGTTTTGTCTTCTTCATCCACTTAGTAAGAGGATAGAAAAGCTGTACTGACTGTTCCAAGAAAGCAGCAAGTTATCTTGCTTCTTCCTAGAGCTCAGAAAGGGAGACAAGATATACCCAAGGAATTTGCTTCCTAAGTTTGCAAGTCTGAAATGATATATACACTTCTCTGGGAACTTACTAATAGCAAAACCTTACCACCCTCAGAAATACTTCTAGAATAGGAGATGCCAAAGACTTCTATAAATGGAAAACCTTGGGCTTAAGTATGTGTATACAATAAAAATAATTTTCACGTAAGGAAACACATGAGGGAAATTAAACTGATGTAGAAAAAAGGTTGATAAAACCCAAAACCTAGGAACTTGAGATAATTGAACATTCTGCACAGACTATGGCTTTGTCAATCACTTCCCTCCCCATTCTTTCTCCCTGTTTTCTATTGAATCTCTCTCTCTCTCTCTCTCTGTGTGTGTGTGTGTGTCTCACACATACACACAATCACACAAAGATGTGTTTACATGTCATATGATTCAGAAATCCAACTTCTAGATATATACACAAAATAATTGAAAGCAAGGACTCAATGATATATTTGTACACATATTTTCATAATATTATTCACAAGAGTCAAACTGTGGAAGTAGCCCAAGTGCCTATTGACTGATAATGAATAAACAAAATGTGGTATATACATACAATAGAGTATGTTTCAGGCTTAATAAGGAAGATAATTCTAACACATGTTACAAGGATGAATCTTGAAGACATTATGCTAAGGGAAATAAGCCAGACACAAAAAGATAAATATTATGTAATTCTACTCATTTAGATGTTTAGGGTAGTCAAATTCATAGAAACAACAAGTAGAATCCTGATTGCCAGGAACTGGGAGTACTGGTGAATGGAAAGTTAAGGTCTAATAGGTAAAGAGTTTCAGTTTGGAAAGATGGAAAAGTTCTGTAGATGGATGATGGTGATAGTTGCATGATAACATGAATGTACTTAATGCCCCAGAACTGGACACTTACAAAGAATTTAAATTGTGAATTTTATGTTATGAACATTTACTCACTATTTAGTTTTTCTGAGTACAGTTGACACACAGCATTACATTTCAGGTGTACAGTGTAGCAGTTCCACTAATTTATGCATTATGCTGTGCTCACCACAAGTGTAGCTACCATCTGTTACCACACAATACTATCCCAATATCTTTGGCTATATTCCTTATGCTGTCTGTGCCTTTTATTTCCATGACTTCTTCATTCCATTACTGGAAGCCTATGTCTCTCATTCCCCTTTTCCCATTTTGTGCAATTAAAAAAAAAAAAAAAGAAAGAAAGAAAAAGAAAAAGAGGGAAGGGGTGTTCAATTGCATCACATGCAGCTCAGACAATGGGTACTGTGAAAACACATAAATTACCATTGAATTTAGCAAAATGAAGGCCTTTGGAATGCTGCCAATACTATGTTTAATATATTTCTATGGCATTGTATATATACATCAAAATTTATATTTAAATTACTCAGTGAAAGAATTTAAATGGTGTAATTCTTAGCTACCCAAAATATTTTCATTGGAGAGATAGAATATCTAATTCTTTGTGTCCCCAGTAATTTCTAGCACAACACAAAGTATAGGTGGATCTCAAAATTTTTTATGGAACTGATAACCACCAACAGAGAAAAATGGGTTTTAAAATTCCCCAAAATATACTATTATAAAAATTCTGAAATGTGAAATGGAACCTCTTTTATTAAATAATCCATATTTTTCCTCACAAATCAAGCTGTCACTTTTCTCATATGATAAATTCCATTGGGGATTATGAGACTTTTCTATTTTCTGAATTTGTTCCATTGAACTATATGACTTTACCACACTTTCATTTCTGCTCCATAGCATAGCTCAGCATGCTTTGTTATCTTGGTTAGTCTTATCACTTTTCTTTTCAGATTTTTATTCTGGCTATGTTTGCTTGTTTATCTTCCTACAGAAATTCATTTAGTGGTAAAAAAAATTCTGGAGTTGATTTTCTTGAGATTATGTTTATTTCCTAGTATTGCTTTGTTGGAAATTAACATGTTTTTAAATGTTTATCCAGAACATGGTACACTTCAACAACTTATTTAATCATGTCATCTTATACACTTAGAACACATAGCTGGGGGCAGCCCGGGGGGCTCAGTGGTTTAGCACAGCTTTCAGTCCAGGCCATGATCCTGGAGACCAGGATTGAGTCCCAGGTCAGGCTCCCTGCATGGAGCCTGCTTCTCCCTCTGCCTGTGTCTCTGCCTCTCTCTCTCTCTCTCTCTGTCTCTCATGAATAAATAAATAAAATCTTTTTTTTTCATAAATTTATTTTTTATTGGTGTTCAATAAGTCAACATATAGAATAACACCCAGTGCTCATCCCATCAAGTGCCCCCCTCAGTGCCCATCACCCAGTCATCCCCACCCGCCACCCACCTCTCCTTCCACCACCTCTAGTTCGTTTCCCAGAGTTAGGAGTCTCTCATGTTCTGTGTCCCTTTCTGATATTTCCCACTCATTTTCTCTCCTTTCCCCTTTATTCCCTTTCACTATTTTTTATATTCCCCAAATGAATGAGACCATATGTTTGTCCTTCTCCGATTGACTTATTTCACTCAGCATAATACCCTCCAGTTCCATCCACACCAAAGCAAATGGTGGATATTTGTCATTTCTAATGGCTGAGTAATATTCCATTGTATACATAAATAAAATCTTAAAAAAAAAAAAAGAAAAGAAACACATAGCTGTCTTCATTAAAGAATTCACTTGTTTCTTTTTAATGTTATCTTTGGAGTTCCTGTGGTAATATACAAATACATGTTAGTTTTTAATATGTGAGAAAGTTTAAAGTTAATTTTATTTTAAAGTTATTTTAAAGTTAATTTTATAAGCAACCACATTATGATTTTTCAGATAAGGTAGTTTTATGACAGCTGGGTTGTTTTTTTAAATAATAAATGTATTTGGACTTATAGCTCTCATATTGGGCTATGTACCATATTAAATATTTTTGAATGTGAAAACTAAAATTATAAGAGCATCTAAAAGGTATATGGGAAAATTATTCTTTAATTATTTTAAATATTTATTTAGTATATAAAGTCTTTATATTTTAAATGCAATCCCAGAAACATAAAAATTTGAATCTTAAACTACATGAACACACACATTCTGCAAAGCAGATGAATCATCACGGAGTAAAAGATTTTGCAATTTATATCACAGAAAAAAAATGGACAGTTTCCCCAATCTATGAAACATTTCATCAAATAAAAAAAATCTAACCACCAAATAGAAACATGTTGAAGAATATTAAGAAAGAATCAAGAGGAAAATTTCTAAGTGTATAATAAAAGTATTCAATATTTTAATTTAAGTAATAAGTATATATCAAAATTTTACTGGGATATAATATTCCTCTTTATCAGTTTGTAGAGGAAAAAATTACTCTCAAATATTATTGATGGGAGTATAAGTTAATATAATTTCTTTGTTATGGCATTTTAGAAAATCAACCCAAATTATAATTATACATTTCTTTGACCAGAACTTCCTATTGGAACTTTTATATGTTCTCTACTCATTATAACATTGATATAATACCTAAAATTTGAAAATGACATACATGTATAACATTATTTCCAATATATATCACTATTTTAAAAAATGTTGAACATAGTGTACACTATGCTACAACATGTCCAAAAAGAAAACAATATCTTTGAAATTAGATTTTTGTGTCTGTCATCTTTGCCTCTTTGAAAGCCTATGTATGATTTCCTACTAAAACTGTAAGTTTTTTATTTTGAACAGGGTCATATAACTCAGTGTGACTCCTCTCTCTCACTGTAGCAGTTTATTCTCTTTCCAGTTTAAATCCCTCCAAATAACATGGCAATCATACTATTATCAAGAAAGAGTTGTAGTATTACTACAAACTTGGCCCCTGTTTAAAAGATATTTGTCCTGCTTCGTCTCTAGATATTGTATTTTGAGAAATGTTCAGATTTTGTAATATTTCGATTGACCACATGATGTCTGCATCCTTTACCCCTGTCAAACTTCAGACAAAACCTCCAAATCTTATCACTCTTAAATATCAACTGTAAAAAGCATAAATAGAATTCATATGACGTAAAATCGTGAAGATCTGCACTCCACGGTGGGTGTACAACATTATTTAATTGGGTAAATAATGAGAAGACCACTAACCAGAGCAGATTTGCCTCTAGAGACCTGCTGCGTAAGACAGAATACAGAATATTCCCACTTTTGCTAAATATAACCCTAACATATTTTCCCTTATGAGGTTTCATGATATTTGATACAAACAAACAAGCAAAAAGTTTAGCTTTTCTGCTTTTCCTCCTCCCTTGCTTGCAATGATAATGATGATGGTAGGTCCATCTCTTTCATTATGAATGGCTAAGTATTTCCCTTCCCAAAGGAGGAAGATGATCATCTTTGCTTGGAATTTGCTGAGCAGTTAAGGATAGATGGACACAATAATTCCAGAATGTAAAAATAGAGCAGATGTGGCAAAACTGACAGAGGGAAGGGGAGGCAACCTCTGCCTTTATTGTTTAAGCTGAAAATGATGAGGTTTCTTCTGTTGCAATAGGTTCAAAGAGTAGTTGAGTTTAGTTGTCTTTCTTCGATAGCCAGAGCTGAACATAGTGTATCATATAAACAAATGACCCAACATAGCAAGAAGACATGGTATAAGCCTCACTGTTGGGACACCTAGGTGGCTCAGCAGTAGAGTGTCTGCCTTCTGCTCAGGGCATGATCCCAGGGTCCAGAGATTGAGTCCCACATCAGGCTCCCTGCATGGAGCTGCTTCTCCCTCTGCTTGTGTGTCTGCCTCTCTGTGTCTCACATAAATAAATAAATAACATATTTTTTTAAAAAACATTCATTTTTGGAGTAAGGACTATGAAAAGGACATATCTTGCCAACATGATTTAATCAAAGAAATTCTGGAAACATATCGCTGGTGACCCCAAGTCACACAATGTGCTGCAAGAAAGTACAAAATCAAACGACATCTAAATTATAAAGAGTGGTCATGGGCCAAACCTGAACTCTCTGCTTCATACACAATTGTATGCATTCTGAGAAGCTCTCAAGCTGCCTTCAATTGGATGTAGAATTCCTGATATTGCGATTATAGACTAGATGGTTAGCAATTTTTAATGTAAGTGCTGGTCTATAAAAATCTTTGAATAAGAAAGACTAGCTCTAAATTAAGATTTTTTTTTTTTCTTGCATTTAGGCAGGCTAGTGGGATTTAGGGCCAAGAAGAAAGAATTCATGCAGTTTTGAAACTCTGTGGTAACTAGTGCAATTGATATAGTTATATTACCTAAAATTACATATTTGTTATTTTTGTTGGGTTTTGTATTAAGAATTTCTATGGTTATAGGAAGTAATTACTTAGTAACTTTGGCAGGCTACCTGTTTTTAAGTTAAATGGTGGTGCTGCTCTGAAAGAGAATGTTTTGAGCTACAGTCACAATTTTCCTGGGTAGTGCTGTCCTAGAATAATTCTCTGGACAAGATATTGATCTGACCAATAATAACTCTCTATGGACATTTTTTTGGAATGGTTGAGAATTCTCCTTTTATCTAAAAGCCTTCACCAAAATTAATTTTATGTGACCATTAAACAGCAATCTGTTTATAAATAGTAAATTTTTAAAATTATTTACATCAATAACTGATCGAACACTGTGGAAGTGGCAGAAAAGTGAGAGGGGAGAACTTTTTTGGGAAAAGATCTGTAAGTACATGTTTACTGGAATTGAAATCATTACAATTTGCCTTTATATGCCATTAAAAAAAATCAAGAATAAAGGATACCAGAAAGGATAAAAGATTATTAAAAGAGATAGAAGTTATATTGAATTACAATCACCCAAATGATAATTAATGTTTTCTACATTTATAGAGGCATGATCCATTACCAAGGTTTAATTATCATTTTCAGAAGTCTAATCATGCAATCAAGTACATTCTGATCTTATTTAAATTGATAAAATGAACAGTAATAACTGGAGTGCCAGGTAGCCACAAACAAATTTCAAAATAAGAAAATCCATTTAACCTGCACTAATTAGAAGATAGAGGGAACATGATTTCACTAGAGCATCAACCTCTGAACTAGCAAAGTATAATGTCTTGGTTTCTGAATACACCCACCAGTGACTGTTCTTCAGTGGACATTTCAATATAGCCACTTGTAGTCATATTATCATGTGCTAGCTAAGAAGATAAAACATAAGAAGTCAAGTCCAGAGGCAAAGGAAAAGTTTAGTTACCTTGAAGTTATCAAAGTTTGTCAAAATAAAGCCAATTAAGACTGAACAAGTTAAAAGGCATCAATGGTTCACTGATTTATTTATTCTTTCCTCAGTTTGAAATGATTCAATGACTGGCAAATTTATTTGTAAAGGTGATGGGAGGAAATGCCAGAAAACATAGAGCTATTTTTACTAGTTTAACAATTCCTTGCCAATAATTTTCAGTGGAACCATAAGAACAACCATTACACAAAATAATCTTCAAGCAATTCTCATGTTAATCCTGAAGTGTTAAATTATAATAACCATATTTATTCTTAAACACAGAAACTGGGGAAGAAAGAATTTAGTGACTCAGACCTAATTATGAATTATCAGCTTGGATAATGCTAATTTTTTAACACTATTTGAACTATGTGGAGATTTCTCATGATTAGAGCAACACAATGGCAAAGATACACTTGCTCGTCTTTATTGAAATATTGGAAATGATTCTATAGTCTGTTCTCTCATTTAAAATACTGCATTATTTTAATTCTTAACCTTTCTTTGAAAGTCTATTACCATGCATAAGTCATACCCATCAGTTTTAATTATGATAGTAGTAAATTCTCTGAAAAGAGGCCTCTAAGAATGTAACTAATTCTGTTCACAGTGTCCATAATCTCATAGTTTCACATCACATTAAGATAAGAAAAATACTGAAACTATGAAATAGAAATTAAATATATAAATCAGCCCAAAGTTCTTTTTAAAGCTGTTTTTAAAAGAAAACAAATTAAAGACAGTAATTGTAGTTATTTAAAAGCTTCAGTTTCTTTTTTTCTTTTCTTTTCTTTTTTTTTGGTCTAGTTATAGTGGAAGATTCTCTATTGCCAAAATTATAAAGGAAAAAAATAACATCAATGTTATAAATGGAATGAAAAGTGATTTCATACTGGGTAGGATGGCCTTATATAACTCAACATTGTTTTTAATATCTTCTTTGGTATTTTTTCCTATAGTTAAAAATAGTTATCTATATATGTTTCTGTTATTTGAAAATTACATGGGTTTCTTTATTTTCCTCAGCAAATAACATTATCATATCTTAGCAATTGTTGTAAAAATATTCATTGCTTCTGAAAATCCATTTTGTGACCTATTTTACAGGGTTTTTCAACATTTAATGATCCCTGGAGACTCCATTTTGTCAATGTCACTATCAATGTTAATAATTTATATTTCCCTAAGTGAGAAGCGCAGTGGAGAAAATAGAAGTGATAAATAAGGCAAAATAAGAACAAAGGTGCTGTAAATTTGAAGAAAGTTCAGAAATTTAAGAAAGCATTGTTTGTGTGTGTCTGTGTATGTATGTGTGTGATAAAAATTAAAAGAAACAAAAGCAAAAGGGAAGGGATGATTATAGTTTTGAGATTCTAATATTAAGAAGCATAACAATTATTTATGGAATACAAACATTTTTAAAGTAACATTTTCTATGACTGTATTACTTTCTGCATTTTTTCCTTCATTCTGCAAATATCGGTTAAGTATTTTTACTGCATTGAGGGAGGAGTGTCCTGTGATAGCTGTCAGAGGGATCACCATCTTCAAAGATCTTAAGGTTTAGTAAAAATAGCTGACTAAATTAATTAAAAAGCAGAAAAATACTCTTTTATAGGTATTGTGTGGATAGCTATATGGGTTCTCCAGAAAGAAGAACAGAGAAGTGTCCCATGATATCTAGAGTTAAACTATGATGAACTTCATTAAAGAGGAGGTGGAGACTTAGACTAGGATCATTAGAAAACAAAGACAGAAAGACAGAAGCTTATTATAAAACCTTTTTATTATAAAACTTTATTAGGGAGTACAATGCCTGGGAAAGCATGAAGGAGATAGACTTGAATAAGAACAAATAAAAGCTGGCCATAACTTCCTGACAAGCTCTTTCTTTCCCTATTTCCCCAGAAATCTTCACAAAGGCCTATGGATGGCTTATGAAGCAGAGGAAGGAGAAAAATAGCCATACTTTTCTGAATACCTGTTGAATTTTGCTAGTTTTCATGCTGGAGGAGTAATAAGGATTCCTCAGATTTGGAGACAAGAGGTGGCAGGAACATTTGTGTGAGGTGTGACTTTGTAGGGTATGAATGGAAGCAAGGAGAGGGATCAAGAGTAGTGGCTTCAGAGCCCCCTCAGCTGGTAGCAATAGTTGTGGCAGTATCCACAGCAGCAACTCCTCTTACTGTATTACACAAGCCTCTGCTAGGAAAGATCTAACCAGGCCAGAGTTCAAGTGTATAGATCTGGACTGATCCATAAACTGAATCTTGGACATGTTGCTTGACATTAGTCTTGAAAAATAACTAGATGTTCACCAAACTGACAAAGGAAAATGTAGGTCCCACTAGAGGAAACATCATGAGAAAGTGCATGATGATATATGACTATGACTATATTACTCCTGAATCCATCCAGATTTCTCTTTGAAACAGCCACAATCCTTCTCCAGATGTTTAAATTAGTAGCCTATTAATTTGTAGCCTTTTAAAAATCACTGTTTAATTGTTCTGTCCATATATATCTCTTCCCTTTCATAGATCCATTGTTCATCCTCCAATGCAAATCTGGTTGTGGCATTTCAAATCTTAAGATATTTCAATGCATTTCCATTCATTTAGGATAAAAATTCCAATCCTCAACCTACCAAGATTTTCTAGCACCAGCCTATGTTTTCTCTTAGCCTTAACCTTGATGGCTTACTGTTTCTCTCAGGTGCCAAGATGTTTTTCATTCCTGTATGCTTGGTGCCTAGCAGAGTGCCTGACACATATCTATACAAATAGTCATGAAGTAAATGACTACAATATTGCTATTCAGAAGCTCCATTGAACAGGTGAAGCAGATTTATGGATATGTCAAAGATTGGTATATAATCTACATAATACCATGTGGAACTTTGTGTGGTGTTGTGTTGTTTTTGAAGAGGAGAAGGGCATTAGGAAACCTTTAGAGCATTAACCCTTAAAGGTAAAAGTTGAGTGAACATTTAGTTATTGATTGTAGTGCATTCTAGTAAAAGTAAAAGAATACAATAGCAGTTTCTGAAATTGTGAAACCCTACACCCTGATCAGAGTATGGGGAGTAATTCTGTTTTTAAAGGTACATGGATTGTCTGGGGAGATACTCTAGACAGAAGACTGGAAGGGGAGACTTCACTTTATTTAGTGTATTTAACTTTCTTCAGTCCCAGATTTATGCTTTCTCATAAAAATATATACCTTCATAACAAGTTACTCTTATCAAGGCCATTTTTTTGTTATAATGTATGCATTTACTATGGAATATTTCAATTATAAATCTTATCCTGTCATATTTAGTATTATTTAAGATTATATTTACATCCTTATGTTAAAATGTTCAGTCCCTTTGGATTCTATTCAAATCCAATTTTGACCTACGGCTCCATGAGATCAAAACTACTGCTTTTCACTTCCCTGTGATTTGTCTTCATTTTGTTTAAAGTAATCCACTCACTGTTACTCTTTCTATGTCAAAGCAGCTGTTCTATAAATATTTTCTTTCACAGTTTTATTAGCTCTTGTGAATCAGTCATTGAGTCTCTTTCCAAACATGTGGCACACATTTCTCTAGAGATACGTTTTTTATTTCTTTCTTAATAGCTATTTTTTCTGTGATCATAAGCAATGACCTGGAAGAAGAGAACTCGTTCCTTGACAGTTTCTATAAATACAAGTTCTTCCCTGATTTGGTATCCTTTTTATCCAAAAACAGAATTAAAAAAAGAGATATACTGATGATCTTTTTAAAAGAAATATAAGGCCTCATATATGTATTCTCTACTACTCAATATAAAATACAGTTCTATTATACCCATACATTGATATAATACCCCAGGACCAAAGTAACTAGAAATAACTAGGTAATAACTGTTCAATATGAGCCAAAAATGAAAAAAGTAATAATAATTATAGTAATAATAATAACAATGAACTTTTTCAAACAGTGTTCTAAGTACTTCAGGCAGATCAAATCTTCAAAACCCCCTATGATGTTGGTAAAAATAAAACATCTTCTGTTCAAATTAGTTGTCACTAAAATAGATCTTTAGGAAAAAAGACAAGTACATTTTTATTACCCAATTATGTAACTTGAGTCTTCAGGTAGTGATAATGTTATATGACCTCATATGGCAGAGTTTACATCCTAGTTAAGCCCTACCTATAAATACAATCTCAATACTTATTCCCATCACCAATTTGTCCTAGTTGATCATGGCATCCAAAAACATTTTGAAAGATCTATTTGGGAGAAGAGTACTCGGAGTACAGTTGTGGTGAATGGTAGTAGTGGGGTGGACATTAGCTTTATGTATATCTCAAATAGTTATCTTTATTGTGTGAGTGGATGTAAAAATGATAAAAAGAAACAATTATATATGAGTATTCATAGTTTTTCAAATGTATAGCTCCAGATGCAACCTGTCTATGGCTTTTAGTTCTTTGCATTTGTTCTTTTCACTGTTGAGGATTGAGAAAGTCAATGGAAAGCTATTGGCATAATAATATTTTTTTGCATAAAATATAATAAAATTATTTCTGGACAATTAAACTTCATGTTTAACTTCTTAGAAAGCATTCCTTAAAATTAAAAATATAGAATTTAATTTTTAAAAGTCATAAAGACAATAAAATTTTAAAGTGCACACTCAGAATATTCAAGTCACAATTCAAAAGCAGTAATGTGTTATTTATAAAGCATTTTGCATTGACAAAATTTTGTTAATAATTAGTTTTGTTATATTCCCTGAGAACAAATTAACTAAAAATAAAAATATTATTTTTCACCCTGAAGTAAAAAATAAATAAGCAAATAAGTAAAAATAGATAAGTACTCTACCATTTTACTTAAGAATAAATAAATAAGTGGTCTGCCATGCATTACCCTATAATATAATAGCACTTCCAGGAGTAAAAGTTGGCTCACTTATCTTCCAATTGTATGCTCTGTCCAGTAGTCTGATATCCTTCAGCTGGATTATTTCATAGATGCCAGTTGGAATATTTGCACAAAATAGACTTCAATAGCTATTTTTTTTCCCAGGAAAGTGTTATATCTCACCATAGCTTTTTATATTATTACCAAATTTGTATATTCTATTTTTTCGATAGTGTTTGGTGAAGATTAAAATTCCCAATTCAATCTTTCAGCTTATTAGCAACAGTGAAAATTATCAGTTAATAATTGATACCCTTGGAAATGTACATCAATGACACAATACAATACTTCAAAAGTGAATGTAACTATCAAAATGAAATTTAAAGATGAAAAGGGATGGGACACGTGGGTGGCTCCATTGGTAAACCTATGGAATCTTGACTTTAGTTCAGGCCATGATCTCAGGGTCGTGAGATTGAGCTCTGTGCCAGGCTCCAATCTCAGGGGAGAATTCTCAAGATTCTCTCTCTCCGTCTCTCTTCACCACCTCCCATCCATGCATTCTCTCTCTGTCTGAAAGAAAGAAATAGAAAAAGAAAGAAAGAAAGAAAGAAAGAAAGAAAGAAAGAAAGAAAGATTCTCTCTCAAGATTCTCTCTCTCCGTCTCTCTTCACCACCCCCCATCCATGCATTCTCTCTCTGTCTGAAAGAAAGAAAAAGAAAGAAAGAAAGAAAGAAAGAAAGAAAGAAAGAAAGAAAGAAGAAAGAGAAAGATGAAGAGGGCATTTCGCATACCATTGGAAATGAATAAATGCTATTTAATTAAGTTTGATCCATTATCCAAAATTAAAATGTAAAGATTTAGAGGAAAATGTAACTAAACTATTAACCAACTCAGTTTTGTTGTGGTTGGTAAAGGAGTAAAAATTCAATACATTTGCCATGCCTGTTTTACTCACTATAAATTTCCTAGACTTCTCTTAATGTACAACCCATAACAGATATAATTGTCCAATAAATGAACAAATACACAAATGAGGGTATGACACTAATCTTATTTTAATTTTAATATTTTCTTCACATGTTTTATTTTGATATAAACTCATAGCTCTGAAATGGAGCACTTTTTTTTTTTTTTCATCTAATCTCAAATGCCTTTGTAACTAGTCAGTTCAGGACTACATACCATATAATATATGAAGAAATATAGTAGTTTGTTTAATAGTCTTAGCACTGTATTTGCCACCTTATTTACTTAATTACCAAATTGATTAATTCAATTGTTTCCCTTTGATATGACACTGGTGGAGTTTGAAGCCATTATTAGTGCTTAGGTTTTTGTTTTGTTGTTGTTTTGTTTTAATTCAAGTTAGTCAACATACAGTGCAGCACTGGTTTTAGGAGCAGAACCCCAAATACAAAATACCCAGTGCTCATCCCAACAAGTGCCCTCCTTAATACCATCACCCATTTAGCTCATCCCTGACCCAACTTCCCTCCAGTAACCCTCAATTTGTTCTCTATAGTTAAGAGCCTCTTATGATTTGTCTCCCTCTTTGTTTTCCTTATTTTTCCTTCCCTTTGCTTATGTCCCCTTATTTTGTTTCTCAAACTCTGCATGAGTGAAATCATATGATATTTGTCTTTCTCTGATTGATTTTGCTTAGCATAATACACTCATACTTTAGTTCCATCTATGTTGTTGCAAATGGCAAGGTTTCATTCTTTCTGATGGCTGAGTAATATTCCATTTTGTATATATGAATATATATATATATATATATATATATATATATATATATATATACCTGTTGATGGACATCTGGGCTTTTTCCATAATTTGGCTATTGTTGATAGTGTTGCTATAAACATCCAGATGCATGTGCCCCTTCAGATGCCCCTTTTTTGTATCTTTTGGATAAACACCTAGTAGTGCAATTGGAGGGATATAGGGTAGTTTTATTTTTAACTTTTTGAGGAACCTCCATACTGTTTTCCAGAGTGGCTGCACCGGGTTGTATTCCCACCAACAGTGCAAGAGTGTTCTCCTTTCTCTGATTTTAAAGCAACAACTGTTGTCTCCTGTGTTAATTTTAGCCATTCTGACCAGTGTAAAGTGGTATCACATTGTGATTTTCATTTGTATTTCCCTGATGCAGAGTGATGTTGAGTATCTTTTCATGAGTCTGTTAGCCATCTGGATGTCTTCTTTGGAAAAATGTCTGTTGTATGTCTTCTGCCCAATTCTTAACTGGATAACTTATTTTTTGGTTGTTGAGTTTGAGAAGTTTTTTTTTTTTTTTTAAGATTTTATTTATTTAGTCATGAGAGACACAGAGAGAGGAGAGGCAAAGACACAGGCAGAGGGAGAAGCAGGTTCTCACAGGGAGCCTAATGTGGGATTCAATCCCAGGGCTTCCAGGATCACACCCTGAGCCAAAGTAAGACGCTCAGCCGCTAAGCCACCCAGGCATCCCAAGAAGTTCTTTATAGACTGAGTACTAGCACTTTATCAGATATGCCATTTGCAAATATCTTCTCCCATCCTGGCAGTTGTCTTTTAGTTTTGTTGATTGTTTCTTTCACTGTGCAGAAGCTTTATATCTTGATGAAGTCCCAATAGTTCATTTTTGCTTCTGTTTCCCTTGCCTTCTTTCCTGTATCTAGTAAAAAGTTGCCGTGTCTGAGGTCCAAGAGCTTGCTGCCTGTTTTCTCCTCTAGGATTTTGATAGTTACTTGTCTTACATTTAGGTTTTTCATTCATTTTGGATTTATTTTTGTATATGGTGCAAAAAAGAGGTTCAATATCAGTCTTCTGGATGTCACTGTCCAGTTTCCAAGACCATTTGTTGAAGAGACTTTTTTTTTCCAGTGCTTAGTTTCTTAATAAATGATTTCTTAAAGAAAAAGATTAAATTCTGAAAACTAGAATAAGGTTAAAGCCATGGTTAGTTCCATTGAATTTCATTCATCTAAATATATTCACTGCAGATATAGAAATTTTCTTATGACATATACTACTATTATACATTAATTTTGGATTTAAATGTTATTTCTGGCTTGTTAATCACTGCTCTAAATTTTATTAATTACATATTTTGTTATCCATTTTATATGTATTTATATATTTTCCAGTACTAATATGATGTTTCTTTTCTTGATGTATATACAACCTCACTTTTGGGAAAAAATATATATTTTAGGTCAATTGATAGTCTCCACTTAAACATTTATTGACAATTTTTAAGTTTTATTGAAATTCAAGGAAACTTGAATGATCTTAAAAATATCTCCCTAGATTTATGAAGTCAAATTTGTATATATAATTTGATTCCTTAATAATCATTGCTTAATTTATAATACGTGTAGTTTGTAGGGAACAATGAAAAAATATCCAAATAATCTTGGGACTCAGTGTAAAACTACATTTACTAACCTTTATAATGTTCCAGACAGTTTGACTCTTTTTACCTATATTTACTCTCTTGAATCCTCCCCCCAAATTTGTGAGATTATAGTAAATACTGAATAAATGTTGTCAATTATTATATGCCAATCTCTATTATTCTAATTGCTTTTGAATATATAATCTCATTTAATTCACCACAATACACCTACTATGAGGTCAGTACTACTGTTGTTTCCGTTTTTTCAGATGAGGAAAATGTGAAAAAAAAGGGTAAATTACTTTCTCAGGGTCAATTATTTCACTCCCAAACCAGATTGCTTAAACAAAGAGTTATGACTGCCTTCGGCAGGTGTACAGACAGATAAAATTTCTGTCTTAATGTCACCAGAGCAACATAGAAGAGGAAAAACGGCATGATTTTGTAGCAGACAAACATGAGTTTGAGGCTTAATCCTAAGTAATGTAATTAACCTATCAGAGCCTCAGTTTCTTCATCTGTAAATTACAACATTATGCTGAGAACCTGAGAAACTACCTATGTGTAAAGGGTGTTTTTTGTAAATACTACTTCTTATATCATTAATTTTGAAAATATTATTATAATAAATTACTGATTTGGAATATTAACATAAAGAATAAATCATTTCAATGAAAATAGAGATTGAATGTGGGTTAAGAAAATATCACTTTCAAAGCAGAAGAAAATCCACTTAATTTGTAATTCATGTAAAAATCTAAGATTTCCTAAGAGAGTATTTGAATACAGCCAAGTAATAACTGCCTGAATTACCTAGATCATCTTTGCCAAAGCCCATAGATAAATCCCTGAAAATTGAAGAAAAGTTTTGTTACAATGCCAAATACACTATTTGACTTTCTTTAGCCTCCATGGAATAACCTGTTTGACTATTTGTATTGATTGTGTCTGCATCATTCAAACATAGTCATCTCTACCATTCAATCATGAAATTTTCCTGACATACTAAGAAAGGCTTTTCATTGCCCTAAGGGACAAAATAAAAATCCTTAGTAAATAGGAATAATCATGCTGGCATAGCTTGATTGAGATACAGGATACTTTCCTCTTTGATACTAACACATTAAAGGTTCTAAATTGGCCCCATCTAGATTTTGACTCTATCTATCATCTATCTATCTATCATCTATCATCTATTATCTATCTAAAGAGAGGTAAATTACAAATCTCTAACCTGTAAAAAAATCATTTAAAAAAAGACACCAAATAAAGAAAAAAGAAAACTACAAAACAATATCCCTAATGAATATAGATGCAAATATCCTCAATGAAATATTAGCAAATAACATTATACAACACATTAAAAGGATCACTCACCATGATCAAGTGGAATTTATTTTTGGGATGCAAAGATGTTTCAATATTCACAAATCAATCAGTGTGGTACATCACATCAACAAAATGAAGGATAGAAATCACATGATCATCTCAGTAGATTCAGAAAAAGCACTTGACAAAATTCAACATCCATTCATGATCAAAACCCACTACAAAGTTAGTTTAGAGGGAATATACATCAACATAATAAAAGCCATATATGAAACATCCATCACTAACATCATTTTTGGTTAAAAACTGATAGCTTTTCCCCTAAGACCAAGAATAAGGCAAGAATATCCACTCTCACCACTTTTATTTAACATAGTACTGGAAGTCCTAGCCACAGTAATAATACAAGAAAAAGGAATAAGAGGCATCTATACTGATAAAGAAGAAGTAAAAGTATTGCTATTTGCAAATGACATTATGCCATATATAAAAACCCTAAAGACTTCGCACACACACACACAAAACTATTAAAATAAATTAGTTCAGTGAAGTTGCAAGATACAAAATTAATATACATAAATTGGTCACATTTCTGTATACTAATAAAAAAGTAGCAGAAAGAGAAATTAAGAAAATAATTACATTTACAATCACATCAAAAAGAATAAATACCTAGGAATAAATTTAACTAAAGATATATATATATATATAGTAAGAAATTGAAGATGAAAGAGATTTTATGCTCATGGATTGGTAGAATTAATATTGTTAAAATTCCCATACTACCCAAAGCCATCTACAGATTCAATGCAACCTCTATCAAAATTCCAATAGCATCTTTCACAGACCTGGAACAAATAATACTAAAATTTGTATGGAACCACAAAAGACCCTGAATAACCAGAAGAATGATGAGAAAAAAGAACAAAGGTAGAAGTATCACAACTCCAGGTTTCAATACACACTGCAAAGCTCTTGTACTTAAAGCAGTATGGTACTGACATAAAAATAGACACATAAATCAAAAGAACAGACTAGAGGGAGACCAGAAATAAACCCCTGCTTATACAGTCAATTAATCTATGACAAATAAGGGTTCCTGGGTGGCTCAGTAAGTTAAGCGTGTGCCTTGGGCTCAGTCATGATCCAGGGCCCCAGGATTGAGCCCCACATCAGGCTTCTGTCTCAGTGGGAGTCTGCTTCCCTCTCTTCCCCTGCCCCACCCCCAACTTGTACTCTCTCTTTCACACTCTCTCTTTGTCTCAAATAAATAAATAAAATCTTTTCAAAAACCTATGGCAAAGAAGGCAAGAATATACAATGGGGAAAAGATGGTCTCTGCAATATAAATAAAAGATGTTAGGAAAATTGGATATCTACATGTACAAAATTGAAATGTAACTTTCTCATACTACTCACAAAAATAAAATCCAAATGAGTAAATATCTAAAATGGATTAAAGACCAAAATGTGATTAAAGACATACAAATCCTAAGAGAACACACTAATTTATCTGACATTTGCTGTGGTAACATTTTTCTAGATCAGTTTTCTAAGGCAAGGGAAAAAAAAATACTTGAAACTACATCAAAATAAAAGGAGTTGTACAGCTAACAAAAACATCAACAAAACAGAAAAGCAACCTATTCAATGGGAGAAGATATTTGCAAATGATATATTTCATAAGGGATTAATATCTAAACTATATAAAGAATTGTACAATTCAACACACACAAAAAAAATATTTCAGTTTAAAAACAGGCAGAGGGGACATCCGGGTGGCTTAGTGGTTGAGCATCTGCCTTTGGCTCAGGGCATGATCCCGGGATCCTAGGATAGAGTCCCACATCAGGCTTCCCGCAAGGAGCCTCCTTCTTCCTCTGCCTATGTCTCTGCTTCTCTCTCCATGTCTCTCATGAATAAATAAAAATCTTTAAGGAAAAAAAAAATCAGGTGGAAGACTTGAATAGACACTTTTCTACTGAAGACATATATATGGCCAACAGACACATGAGAAGATGCCCAATATCACTAATCATCAAAGAAATGCAAGTCAAAACCACAATAGGATATGACCTCTCACCTGTCAGATGACTAAAATAAAAAAAAAATAAGGAATAATTACTAGCAAGGATGTATAGAAAAAGGAACCTTCATGCACTTTTGGTGAAAATATAAGTTGGTGCAGCCATTGTGGAAAAGAGTATGGAAGTTCTTTTAAAAAATCAAAATAGGGACACCTGGGTAGCTCAGCAGTTAAGTATCTGCCTTTGGCTCAGGGCCTGATCCTGGAGTTCTGGGATGGAGTACTGCATCAGGCTCCCTGCATGGAGCCTGCTTCTCCCTCTGCCTATGTCCCTGCCTCTCTCTCTCTCTCTCTCTCTCTCTCTCTCTGTCTCTCTCTGTCTCTCTTGAATAGATACATAAAATCTTTTGAAATAATCAAAATACTCTAGATCCAGTAATTCCACTATTGTTATTTACCCAAAGAGAATAAAAACACTAATTTGAAAAGATATATGCATCCTTATGTTTATTACAGGATCACTTATAATAGCCAAGATATGGAAACAACCAAAGTCTATCCATTGATGAATGAATAAGGAAGATGTAATATGTGTATGTATGTATTACCCTCATATATAATAGAATACTACTAAACCACCAAAACGGATTGGATCTTGACATTGCAACAATATGGATGAACAGAAGGCATTGTGCTAAGTGAAATAAGTCAGGCTGAGGAAAATAAATACCATATGATTTCACTCACGTATGGAATCTAAAAAATAAATGAATAAGCAAAAGGCAGAATGAGATCAATAAATACAGAGAGGAAACTGGTGTTGCCTGGGTGGGGTAGGGGAGGGGAATGGGCAAAAAGGGTGAAAAGGAAAGTGAGATTCAAGATTCCAGTATGGAATGAATGTCACAGGATTAAAAGGCATAGAATAGGGAATATAGGCAATTATAACAGCGTTGTATGGTGACAGATGGTAGCTATGCTTGTAGTGACATAACACAATGTATAAAGAAGTTGAATCACAATGTTGTGCACCTGAAACTAATGTAACATTGTGTGTCAACTATACTTAAGAAATAATTCTAAAATGATTATATAACCTGTTGTCAAATTATCATCTTTTATTTAAAAGAAGATTTCATGGGAACTCTCCTTGCAAATAATTGAAAAGTGGTTGAATTTAACAAAATTTTACAAGAATACCAGTAAAGTATACTGATATACCAATAGTTTTGAAATATTGTTAAGCATCAGAATAATTTGAGGACTCGGTTAAAAAAAAATCTAAGGTCTCTAACACCTGTTAAATAAATACCTCCAAACAAAAGTCCAGTACATCAATATTTTATGTAATACAAATTCCATGTGATTCTAATACCCAGTATAATTTGGAAATTACTACTATAGAAAATATATTTATCCTGCATGGATTTAGGACTATACTGAAGCTTGCCAATTGTATTATTCAAATAGCTAAACTGCATGCAAGTTATCTTTTTTTTCATGATAGCTCAGCCTTAAGTTTCATACTTTCTCTCTTTAAACTGAGCTTCTTCAGAAAATGCAGTTAGATAGGACATTTGGGTGGCTCAGTAGTTGAGCGTCTGCCTTTGGCTCAGGGCATGATATCAGGGTCTGGGATCAAGTCCCACATCAGGCTCCTTGCAGGAGAGCCTGCTACTCCCTCTGCCTATGTCTCTGCATTTCTCTCTCTCTCTCTCTCTCTCTCTGTGTCTCATGAAAAAATAATTGAAATATTTTTAAAAAATGCAGTTAGGTAGAAATGATGTATACCACTTTTTCCTACATTGGAATAATAGGTTTTATTTTTTTTAATTTTTATTTATTTATGATAGTCACAGAGAGAGAAAGAGAGAGAGGCAGAGACATAGACAGAGGGAGAAGCAGGCTCCACGCACCGGGAGCCCGATGTGGGACTCGATCCGGGGTCTCCAGGATCGTGCCCTGGGCCAAAGGCAGGCGCCAAACCGCTGCACCACCCAGGGATCCCTGGAATAATATTGGAAGTGTTATCATCCCCATTTTTTCCCCTCTCCCTAAATCTATAGTATTTGCCATGTGACTTTTGTGGTTCCTTTCACTGGGGGTAGTGTACGTGTCTCGGCTTTACTAATTTGGGACTTGGTCATGTGATTTACTTGAGCAGATAGAATGTGGTCAGAAGCGATGGCAGGCCAATTCCCAGCCTGGGTCTTTTTAGAGACATTGTGTGTTCCACCTGTTATAGGTGCACTTCTGTCTCTTCCATGAGAAGATGTTAATCCTAGCAGATTCTGCTTCTTCAGTCTAGGCCCTAGAATGACATGTAAAGCAGAGCCACTCTAGTCAACACACAGTGCCATGAAGGTGCACAGAAGTACTGTTGTACACAACTGAGATTTTGTATGGTTCATTATGCAGCATGATAATGGCCAGAAATAATCAATGTATGTGTCTGGAATAGCATATTTAGGGGCTAATATTCACTATTTTATTCAAGAGCTGAATGATCCCACCAAGACAACTTAATTGACATTATTTACACTTTTCTAAGTGTATTAATATTGGCAAATATGTTAAATATAAACAGGGTTAGAGATCTTTATAATTTAAAATAAGTCATCTTTACCATTTCTTATTTATCCTTAATCTCTGACAACTAGCATAGGATTGGAACAAGGTTAGCAGTTAAATATGTGTAGAATTATTGTATGAAATAGACATAAATTTACATACAGTAAATATTGCATGAAATACAGACATAAGTTAATGAATTCGCCTTATATTTTATTACTGAATAATACTAAATGTATCTATGTTTTTAAATAAAAGTTTATACTACTTATGATAATTCTTTTTTCATTCTCAGAAGTAAATATATAACAAGGTTACTTAAGATTCTACTATAACCTACTACTTTCAGAATTAAATAAGTACATGCCATTTTTAATTAAGCCTTTTTTTCTAGCATACTAAGTATTGTATTAGGATTCATAATTAATAATCACAGTAATATTTTATTTTTGTCATTTTGACAGTGAACCACAAGTTCCAGTTGAATGGCATTTGAAGTTTATGTAACAGTATACTGAATGTGATTACTTCTGTTAATGACTCACATGGACTTGAATGTAAATACCTCATAAAAACAAGATTTAGGTCTTTGTGATTCCAGGCAGGTTTTATCCACAAACCTCAATAACAATCATGTATTACTTTTTGCAGATCCTTGAATTTATTTGAGTGTGTTTGAATTTTTACTATGCCAGTGGCAAGGTTCAAATAATTGCTAGACATTATAAAATCATGATAGAATACTATGTCTTTATTAACTTTGAATGAAAAAAATAAATACATGTGTTGCATAGAAAATTGCTAAATTTTAATGGCTCTTTGTTTTGAGGTACAAAATCAAAGTCTAAATATAAAGTGTATTAAAACATGATCCTCTTATATTTAAGTTTTGGAATCATTCTCTTATAATATCTTTATCATGAACAAACTCCCTCATCACTTTGACTTTTCTATTCATATACAATTGCTCATTAATTGAATATTTTTGGTAGTTGTATTATACGTTTTGAGATGTTCTCCAAAGTAAGCCACATTTTCTTCTAATATCTTTTTAATACTTAATGGCTTTGGCAAAGGAACTGAATATGCTTTGGTTCTCTCTTCCATCAAATTCCTCTATCTTCCAATAATCCTTTTCCATGCCATTTGGGTCCTGATAACACTTTTACCATCTTTCTCACAGGGGCTGTCTACTAAACTCCAAGACACTCATCCACTTCCTTCAATGATTCGTGCTCATGGATCACAATCTTCTTATTTGAACTCATCCTTTATCATCATTTTGAAATCTTAAAAATGCAAAGATTCTTCTCATATTTTGGTTTCACCATTTTTGAAAAATTTTTGTTACAATAATCTTCACTGTATTTTAGACAACCAACAAACAACATTAAAATGTGTATTTATCAGAAATGCCCTATTTATTCTATTTTCAATTCTGAAATAATTTTCCTCACTACTTACACATCTTTCTATCCCTCTCTTTCCAATTAATTTTACTCATAGTGTCTCCTGCTTAACTTATCTGTCACAGACGTGTTAGTAATCCTCAGCTTTGTTGTAGCTTCATTCATACTTTATCCAACCTAATCATAGTCTTTCACAGTAAGGTACACATAACTGTAGATATTTTTCTTTTCTTTTTCTTGTACTTCCTACTTTTCAATTACTGGACTTCAGTGAGTCCATTATCTATTATCTGCACTATCTGTTTCATCCTTTGAATCATATTATCTGAAATCAGAGCTATGTGATACAATGTGATCTAATCTCTCACCATGATTTAGCAAGTTTTAGTTATCATCTAATGTTAAGTACCATTTACTGACTAGTCATCCTCAATAAAGCAAGAATAGTTTCCTCACTCGTGTTTTGTTACATCATCGAACATACACGTAGTTTTCTAGGTCAACCAAGCAGCATCTCACTTATCTGAAAAAGAGCCCTGACAGGATATCAGATCTGTGTGACTCTCACCCTGCACTTTGACCCTCACTCTTATTTTTCTCCAAATTCTGACTGTCCCAAACCAATAAGGCAAATCTAGATAGAGACATGATGAGGATGCATTTATTTCCAACACATTTAATACAGGATGAAGGTACCAGGATAGTGCTCTCCTCTGAAGGAGAAGCCCTATAGTCTGTAAGACAAGCTCAGGTGATTTTTTAAAAATCGTCAGTATGAATAGACACTGACAAATCAGAAAAAACAATTTACCATCTCTGGAGATAGCTGTGTCATTGGAACACATTTTATAAAATGTTCATTTATGAAATATTTTATAAAGTCCTCAATTTTGTTACCTCACTCTACATCTGAAATAGAGACAATATGTGTCATGTGCATTGCTTCTTCACTCGCACCTTCTTTTCTTCTTTCTTTTTCTGTTATTTTTATTTTCTTTATAATAATTATTGACTCTAAATATATTGAATTTTATTTATTTTGTCAGAGTTATACATGTATACAATTTAAGCATCAGCTGGCTTTACAAAGTATGATCTGGGATAGGCAAATGCCCTGAGAACAGCTTTAACTTTAGCTATACTCTCTGTGACTTCACATGTTGGCCCCTGAGATCATCTTTATTTTGTAGGGAACTTACTCATGCAATAAAAGGATATATATTTTTTATCATCAGTGTTTCTAGGTATTTGGTAACAAAAGAGTTTTCATTTGTTGTACAGTGTCATATTGCTAATGTTTGAATTAAATAGTCTTGCTAGAAATTCCAGGTTTAATGTGAATTCAATTTATTTGAAGTTTTTAATCTGAAAGTTGGACAGATATAAAAGTCAATTATGTTGACCAGAAATATTAATACTCATTTATTTATTTAAATACTTATGTATAATTTGGTATGTACCATGTATTCAGCCTGATTGTAATTGTGGGATGTGCAGTAATGTATAAAATAGATGAACAACAAAGACAAAGTTATCCTATTTAACTGCCATGCTAGTGATACTATGTGTATATCTGACTACATGCTGTTTGGAATCTTATATTTTCAATGCAGAATAGAACATTTTGAGACTTAATTTAAAAACATGCAGAAAAAAAACTTTATCATTATTTCAGCTAAAACACTAAAATCATTCACATTTATTCATGATTTTATTTCCGGTTGGTGATAATTTATTGGTATATGATTTATTTAAAATATTCCTATATATATTTTTATAGTATGAAAATCAATACTGAATAGATTTTCTTTCAAAAATTAATTTTAAATAATAAAACAGAAATAATGAGTGTAGATACCACTCTATTTTTAACAATAAAAACATTCAATTGTCAATATTGACATAATCATTTGGCTTTATGTTGACGTTATCTCAGTGTCATTTAGCCTGGGATATTTACTTCTTTGAATTTTGAAGTAGATGGGATGCTGGGAAGCTCAGCAGTTAAGCCTCTGCCTTCTGCTCAGGGAGTGATCCTGGAGTCCTGAGATCGAGTCCCACATTGGGCTCCATGCATGGAGCCTGCTTCTCCCTTTGCCTATGTCTCTGCCTCTCTCTCTCTCTCTCTCTCTGTCTCTCATGAATAAACAAATAAAATCTTGAAAAAAAGAATCTTGAAATAGACCTGCCTAATTCTTAAGAAAGAAAGACATTGTTTTAAAAATAATTTAATTAAGGACACCTGGGTGGCTCAGTGGTTGAGCATCTGCCTTCAGCTCAGGTCATGATCCTGGGGTCTTGGGATGGAGTTCCGCATTAGGGTCCCCGAAGGGAGCCTTCTTCTTCCACAGCCTGTGTCTCTGCCTCTCTGTCTCTCTCATGATTTAATAAATAAAATCTTAAAAATAAATCAAATTGAAATTTTTGATATTTGATTTTACTAACTGGATCTAATAATTATAACATATAATTTCATATTTAAATAAGAACTAATGAAGAATATAGTGTTTCTTTGCTTCACAGCTAACATATTGAGAAATTTAAGAATGAATGCAGTCATAGGAGAAATATATATTAATTAATCCAATATATTTCTTATATCTGAATGCTTTATTTAGACATAAAATGTTAGCTGAAAAATTTTATATTGGTACTTATGTGCTGAGACTCAAAAGTTCCTTGTTTTAATAAATAAATATTTAAATATTCTAATAAATATTTAAAATTTGACTTAAATGAGTTTTGTCAATCATTTTTTTTCCTTTTCTTAAAACTTTTTAAGACTTCATTTTTTAGAGCACCTTTAGGTTTATAGCAAAATTGAGGAGCAAGTGTCATATTCCCCCGGTCTTGTACTTGCACAACCTCTCCACTATTAACATCTGCACCAGAGTAGTACACTTGTAACATATACTGACACATCATTATCACTCAAAGTCCATTCTTTACATTAGGATTCACTGTTGGTGTTGTACAACCTATGGATTTGGACAAATGTATAATGACATATATCCACCATTACAGTATGACACAGAATAGTTTCACCATCCTATAAATCCTTTGTGCTTTGTTTATTCTTCCTTCCCTCTCTCTCCGCCCTTGCCACCCCCCCTTTTTTTTTTACTGTGTCCATAGTTTTGCCTTTTCCAGAATATCAAACAATTGGAATCATACAGTATGTAGACCTCTCACGTTAGCTTCTTCACGTAATAATATGCATTTAAAGTCCCTTCGTGTCTTTTCATGACTTGATAGCTCATTTCTGTTTAGTGCTGAATAATATTTCACTGTCTGGGTGTACCACATTTTATGTATACATTCACCTACTCAAGGGTATCCTGGTTACCTCTAAGTTTTGGCAATTATGAATGAAGTTGCCATAAACATGCATGTGCAAGTTATTGTATAAATGTTTTCAACCCATTAACTAAACAAATACCAAGTTATTGCTGCTGGATCATAGGAAAAGAGAATGTTTAATTTTGAAACTGCTAGATTGTCTTCCAGAGTAGTTGTACAACTTTGCATTCCCACCAGCATTGAATTCATGAGAGAGAATTCATGTTGCTTCATAGCCTCTCCAGTATTTGGTGTTGTCAGTGTTTTCAATTCTAATAGGTGTATAGTGATCACTCATTTTTGTTTTAATTTACATTTTCCTAATGAGCATCTTTTTATATGCTTATTCTCCATCTATATATTTCTTTGATGAGGTATTTTTTCACATCCTTTACCCCCCCATTTTATTTATTTATTTATTTATTTATTTATTTATTTATTTATTTATTCCTTTGCCCTTTTTAACTGGACCTTAATTTGGTTGTCCATTTTCTTATTTTTGAATTTTAAGATAATTATTTTTTGCATGTTTTGGATAACAGTCCTTTATTGGATATGTCTTTTGAAAATATTTTCTCCTGGTCTGTAGCTTATCTTACTCTCTTGACAGTATCTTTCACAAACAGAAGTTTTTAATTTTAATGAAGTCCAGCTTATCAATTATTTCTTTCATGGGTTGAGTTTTTGTTATTTTATCTAAGGAATCGTTGCCATACCCAAGGTCATCTAGATATTTTTTTTTCTATGTTATCCTCTAAGAATTTTACAGTGTTGTGTTTTACATTTACATATGATTCATTTCAAGTTAATATTTGTAAAGGATATAAAGACTATACATAGATTCATTATTTTGCATGAATGTCCCGTTGTTTCAGCATTATTTGTTGAAAAGACTATCTTTTCCTGATTGCAAATTCCTTTGCTACTTTGTCAAAGATCAATTGGCAATATTTATGTGAAACTATATAAATCATTCTTAACTCTGGTATTTAATACTTCCAATATTGTTTTGTAAACATTATTGGTATTCACTCCTATTACATTGTCTGAAAAAAATACATTTTTCTTTTTCATATTACCATTCCTATTTCAAATGACATTCACATTTTTAAACTAATATTCTTAGGTGAGTTATTAGAATTATTGGTTCAGGCAAGCAGTTTATATATCTTCATAGTATTAATTAACACCTTGTGACAGCTTAGGTATTTTTCAGAAAATGCAGAATACTTATAGATCACTACTAGTGATCTATTCATTTATTCCATTTTGTGAATGATTCTGATTTTAGCAAACATGATAAGGCTTTACCAAGCTTCAAAGACAAGCACGTTATTAAGTGTAGGTAAATTTTAGTTTGTGATGGTTAAAGCAAAAAGTTAATATTTTCTTTTTGAATAATGATTCATTAGATATCAGTTATTGTTTATTAGGGATATTTGGTTAGGAATACATTAATAGCAATTTTGGAAGGAGTTTCATATGGGAATCATTTATTTTCACAAAACAGACTCCAATAATACTACCATTTATATTTTCTTTTCTAGTAAAAGCGCTTATTTTATTTAATAATTTTCAAATGTCCTGTAAAAAATCATGAATAGAAATTAAGAAATGGTGTGCATATTCCATAAATATTAGAACTTCCGTTTTTAAGATTCAAAAATGTTTTTTTAATTTATGATAAAATATAATAGTCCAAAGCTTGAAGAGAAATAATATGTTTGGTTATGGTTAGAGAATTCAAAACTGCACAGGAACTACCCAGGATTAAATGATTTACTAATGGCTGCTTTTTAGCATGCAATGTAGCATATGTATTTAAAATTTTTTAAAATTTCAATATTTTTCTTCCAGGAACATGAAATAAGAAACGAAAGTATACATTTTTCACCGATAGTATGTTGAGCTTAGAGTTTTGGCATTCTGAAATTTTGTAAGTGAAGAAACTTATTTCTCAAGATGTTATATTAAATGTACTGGGAATGGGAGAGGTCCACTGTGCTGCCATGAACAATTCTGTAATTCCACCTCCTTCCACAGTCCTGGTAGGACTTTCATTGACTACCAGTTGGATGAGACAGGGCTACTATGATTCCCCTCCCTGAGAAAAGGAATAAGAACTGAAGAGAGAACATTCTTTCACCATATAAATGGACATATTACATACAAACTTGAGAGCTGTTAATCATCATATTTTCCAAAATGTGGATGGGAGAAACAGAATTCTCAAATCTAGAGTGGCAAGAAAGTAAATAAACCAAAAACAAAGGGCAAACAATGAAGTCCTGGGTTTCACCTGGTTGATCTGAAAAGTAAACATGCTTTTAAGACAAAATTATGCAACAATCTCAACATTTCTTATTCTTGATAACCAAAGATTGATTTGGGTATGTATATTGCATTTATAGTTACTAATTTTCTAACACATCTTTTTCTTTTTTCTTCTAAGATTGGAAGGGAAACTTTCTACATACTTTTTCATACTCTTCACTTATTTTAGTACATAGCAATTTTCATTGCAAAAAAATGAGTATCTGCTGAAACTAGCTTAAGAAAAAAAGGTATTAATTCTAATAAATATGCAATTTACATCAAAAACAAAACAAAAGCAAACAGTGGAATTTCAAAGGCTTTTTCTCCCTCTGGCCTTTTTCTGCTTTATTCTTTGCATTATTTCAACTGTGTTAACCATTTCTATGCCTTCTTTGGAAAAGTGCCTGTTCATGTCTTCTGCCTATTTCTCAACTGGATTTTTTGATTTTTGAGTGTTGCGTTTGAGAACTCCTTTATAGATATTGGATACTAGCCCTTTATCTGATTTGGCATTTGTGAATATTTTCTCCCATTCTAGGTTGCCTTTTAGTTTTATTGATTGTTTCCTTTACTGTGCAAAAGCTTTTTATCCTGCTAAAGTCCCAATAGTCCATTTTTGCTTTTGTTTCCCTTGCCTCTGGAGACATGTCTAGCAAGAAGTTGCTACAGCTAAGGTCAAAGAAGTTGCTGCCTGTGTTCTCTTCTAGGATTCTGATGGATTCTTGTCTCATATGTAGGTCTTTCTGGTGTAAAAAAGAGGTCCAGTTTCATTCTTCTGCATGTGTCTGTCCAATTTTCCCAACACTATTTGTTGAAGAAACTGATTTTCATGCTCAGTGAAGTTTTCTAATGTCAATTGTATATAAAATATTTTACTTAAAATAACTAAAAAAACTTCAAAACAATGTATCATAATTTTGTAACACATAATATAGATTTAAGTAATACAATAATATTTTGTTTTATTTAATTTATCATCACAAAAAATAGTATTTGGGGAGTATGCTTTCTTTTTCTTCTAAAATCAATGAAATTATGTTATTATTTTAAAATATATGTCATTTGTATTTTAATTTTAAAGAATAACTTAGTGGTCACTATTCCTTGTTTATATTCTGGGTCACACTACTTCCTGAAATTGGACCAAATACATTATCCTACTGTTTATATATACTGAGCTTTGGAAAGAGAAAAGTAGAGAGGGCACTTGGGGGTACTTTCTCATCTTCCCTACCTTGACTTTATTTCCTGCTCAGTCTTCCTCTATCCCTTTCCTTCCTGTCCATCTTTCCTTCCTCCCTTCCTTTCTTTCTAACTTCCTCCCCACCTCCCCCTTTTCTTTCTTCTTTTTTTCTCTCTTTCTCATTCTCCTCCTTGCTTTTGTTCTTTCATTTGTTCCTTTGTTTGTCTTTCTTTCTGCCTCTATTCTACTTATAATTATTATGCTTGGCCCATTGAAAAATAACCTCTCCTGTAATCATTACCTCTTGCAGTCATCTTTTCTGGTCACAGAGTGCTCAGAGAGGGGCAAGGAAATCAAGAATTGGGCTACTGTAGTTCTGGTGGAAGAGAGCAAGAGAATTTTTTTTGTATCATAATTTCTACATATGCAAAGTACATTTTCACTATAAAAATGAGTCTAATGGTGACAATACATTAATTATGGAACATAACATATTTGATAGAGAAGTAGTAATTATTATTTGCTATGATAGTGATTTTGAAATAGCAAAACAGAGAAAAAATAAAAATTGTACTTGCAAGTTAGTGTGTTATTTTGAATAGTCATGAACTCTGTAAATCACGATAGTACAGAAGATAAAAAGATTCTTCAAGAAATGCTGGATAATTATGAGATTAAAAATAAGAAATCTCTTTATCTCATCCCAAATTGCAAGTAAACATAACCTGAGTTTGTATATTAGAGCTTAGATATTGCAGTTAAGAGTTTTTAGCAAAAAAATTATCATTTTAATATACCTTCAGGAAAATAATTTTATTACTATCAGACTAAATATTTCTAGACACCAAGGTATTTTGCCTATTGTAACAAGAATTGTTTTGATAATGTAATGTTTTTTAGGAATATATGTGAAAACTAAAAGGTATTGCTAATTTATGCTATGTCAAATTTAACGTTTATGTAATTTTGTTTCTCATATTGAAAGCAAAACTGTTATAATATATTTTGAGTATTTTTCTTTTATTTCCTTTATTAATCTATTTTATGTTTCCCATGCTGTGTTTTCATTGTATGAGGCTTATGCTTCTCAATTCCAGAGCTCTCTCCACATTGGAAAATAAAGTTGTATTGCATCCGGTTTTCTTTTACTCATATTTCTGCATTAGCAGGTTTCTAAAAATTAACCTTGCTCAGTCTATGGATTTCTGCTGACACATAATGGCACTGCTGCAGAAACAAAGCTAAACTAAAAAGAAATCTGCTTGTCTGTGCACTAATAGCATTTCCTACAGGGTTTTTCATAAAGACATTTCCAGAAGAAAGCTAAAAGTGAGAATATTGTTATGATAAAATAATGACAAAGGTTTCTTTGTTTCTTTTTTTTTTTTCTTTTTAGGTTGTAAGCACTCCCTAAGGTCAGAGTTGGCCTTAGCAAATTTTGAAAGAAAATAAAAAAGACCAGATTTTTTTTGGATCTTCTCAGCCTTAATATCCTTTTTTTTTCTTTCTACCTGAACTTCTTTTACCAGTTGCATTTCATTTCTCTCCCTGTACTTCCTTTAACCTAGTTGTCCAGTTCTTTCCTACAAAGAGAAAAACAACTAGTAAATCCTGACACCCTCCTTCTTTGAATCTAGAAAGCTCCAGTCCTTTCACTGAGAAATGTGTTCTCAGTGCAATTTCTGAGGTTCCACAATACCTAATGTGTTAGCAGAAATCACAGTGGACATATTGGAGATCTTCCTTATAAGACAAGGTTTGCAAAACCAGGGTGGAAGTGAAACTATAACAGATATTAGAAGGTTTCTGGTGGTCAATAAAATAATACAAATGTCACACCAAATTTAATGAAAATATACTTTAGACAAAAATAATAACACCTCTCTATATAATTTCTGGGTACCCTGCCTTAATCTATAGAAAATTGTCAGCATATACTTCTACTACATTTTTGTAAGACATACGATGATAAATTTTGTTTTGTTATAGGAACTGATTTTTGTGTTTGTACCTGGTGTTCCATACAAATAAAATTTAATATTAGGAATCAAAGTTTTGACTCACATATCTTGTCTTTTTAACTTTGCAAAGTCCCCATAGTTGCAGGTTAGCATGAATGTTTGAAACTAAACAAATAAGTGAAAATTTGAAAGAGATTAAAGCTTTGGTTGCCACTTCACCAGGACCCAGGTTTTTATGGGATTATTTCTGTCTAATAAAGCCTCATGTCAAAGCACATGTCCTAAGATACTATCACATTCTGTGTCATCTGGTTTCCTTCTTTCAAATGCCACCTGAACACAATCTTTAAATCTGTGTTCACTTTTCCTATTTTTCACATTTTCCATCCATGCTTATTTGAAGGGGGGAAAAAAGCTCTAATTTATGTTACATTAGGGAATGAAACAAAGCTTAAGCTTCTAGGAGTATGATCAGATTTTGAAGGAGCGATGTTCATAATTTCATAATATTGCTCCTTAAGTCACTTAAGTGAATTTTGAACATAGACAAAAAATCCCTCCTCTCATCTCAAAACTCATAGTCATGCTTGGTTACTTGATGTACTTATTATCTTACTTAGGCAAAGAAAGGGCAAAAACTATAAAAGTTTGGTAAAAAGCACATAATGAATACTGACAATAATACTCCTTCCTTTCATTTACTCCTCAATATTAAGTCTTTATGCACAGATTTGGCTGTGCCTAGAAGTTGTAGTATAGAAAGAATGCCACTAAAACATTTTTTTTATAGGAGATAGCATTTGTATGAGTTAAATTCCAATTAAAATTGTACCCACGCCATGGGACCCCTGGGTGGCTCAGTGGTTGAGCGTCTGCCTTTGGCTCAGGGCGTGATGCTGGTTCTGGGATCAACTTCCACATCCCGCTCCCTGCGAGTAGCCTGCTTCTGACTATGGCTCTGCCTCTCTCTGTGTTTCTCATGAATGAATAAATAAATAAAATCCTTAGAAAAACAATTGTACCCATGTCATCTTGATTTTATCAAATTCGGCTTAAAAATATTATTCCATCCAAACAATATTTTTATGATTTACATCAAAGAACCCTATTCAGTAGGTGAAAATATGTCGGTGTTTTTTAAAGTTTTATATAGCTTCCAGCAACACTGAAGCTAGATTCTGCTAAAGAATTGTAAATCCATATAAACACCATGGAAATTGTTCAAAAAATTCTCTCTGCCTTTCATTAAAAACTCAGTGTTGATACAGAATTACGTATGGAAAGCAGGCCAGATTAAAGAAGGCAGGAAGAGTCTGGAGGACATTAATGAGAGAATTCAGAGAATGAGACTATTTTGCATGTGTTTGTGACACAATTAAGTTTCACACATGCTACCACATCAGCTGATGTGCATCCCAATGAGAATTTGGAAAGTTCTAAGCATCTGGCATTTTAGATGATTCATTTATTGTGGTTTTTCCTGCTTTGAGAATATCTAGGGACGTTACCATGTCCTTTGAACATGTCTGTTGGCTTCTTTCTGTGAACATGGTTTTTTGATTTTGATACCAACTCATTGGCTCATCTTTAATACATTTCTAACATTGCTGATATCCATTTCTAGGTAGTCTGCAGAGATTTGATTCTCCACCAGGGAGAGAGAGCTGCAGTATGACATATGCTATGTCCACCCTCCATAATACCACCACAAGGCCAACATGCCCTCCAGTCAGTGGGAAAAAAGACCCCTCACACAAATGAGCAAGGACTGTGAATTACATGATAGCAAATTGATCTGAATAAAAAGTCTATTTCAAATATTTATTTTGGTTCCATGCCAACACTTCCAGACTACTCTCTGCACTAAGGCTAGGTGTAAAAAAATAAAGATTTTTAGTAAGATAAAGGACTAAAAAATAAAAGACAAGGAGAAAAAAATTACTTAAAGTCAAAATAAACTTAGAAATCAATGTGGCTGACATGAGGGAGTTAGCAAAAAGACGTGAATGTATTTACTATGCCAGAAGAGTGGGAATTTTTTTAATTGAGGCCTCTGAGAGAGATTTTGGCTTATATTTCAGATGAAAATATTAGAACACTAGAGACTAATGCTCATTAAAATATACTACTTGAATATATCATTATAAGACAATGGTGTTTTCAACAATGTATTAATTACATAGAAATACATTTAAATACCCTAAACAGTTAAGCTGAATATCTTTCTGTAAAAATAACTTTGTGAAACACATAAAAATACACTGTGAGGAACTGCTTTATATCTTTAGGACAGAAGTATTTTTAATTCTTGGTGCAGTTAATTCCTAGAAATCAATAAACTGGTTCAGAGTGAAATCTTTGTTTACTACTTCTGCTGGGGATACATAGGAATTTGCCCATTTGAATTATTTTGTTCAGTTGCATTTCACCAAGCTAGTTTTAAAATTCTGCATGTACTAAAGGTAAAAAAGCTTTCTAATGGCGATTCCGGTGTATGAAATCAATTAAAGGTAACAGATGCTTTACTGTGGTCAAGACAAGATGTAAAGTTACTGGAAAAACATAAGTGTCTTGGCCATCGAAAGCTTGCGTGTTTGTTAAACTTCTCTATAATTTAATTTTACACGACAGATTTGAAAAAGAAAACCATAAATAAGTAGATAATGCTTCAGGCTGGGAAGTGGAATGAGCTTCACTTGCTATATAATTTAACTTAATTATACATTTTAATAAAACTTATTTTAACTAAATTGCCTCATAGTCTAACCTAATTATTATATTTGAGGGATGCTTTAGAAGACAGGGTGAACTAAAAAGTCTGAAATGATCTTTTTTTAATAGAAAAAATGTATTTCATTATGTACTGCAGCAAATTATCAAGGGCATAATATCTCAACTAAGAAATATATACATTATTTTTCAAAAACTTATAATTTGTTAATAATCTTTCTAAAAATTTTACTGAGTGAAATTTCCAAATCAAGAATTATTGTTCTGTTCAAAAGATTACTCAAAATTTTGCCTCATGTACTGCATGCTGTATGCATGCTTAAAAGAAAATGTTAAAGATTTAACTATTGTTAGCATACCTTAGTTATTCTGTATTTTTTGAATAAATCTGGACTATTTAAATTCTATTCATGTCATTCTTTTTATTTAAAGTTTACTTGAGGGGCAGCCCAGGTGGCGCAGCGGTTTGGCGCCACCTGCAGCCCAGGGCGTGATCCTGGAGACCCAGGATGGAGTCCCATGTTAGGCTCCTCTGCATGGAGCCTGCTTCTCCCTCTGCCTGTGTCTCTGCTTCTCTCTCTCTCTCTCAGTCTCTGTGTGTCTCTATGAATAAATAAAAAAAATCTTAAAAAAATATAAAAATAAAGTTTACTTGAAAAGATTAGCGGTTGCAAAACATGTACATTTATTTTTTTAATTTAATATCTACATGACATACTGATCAGTCACAAAGGGCTGACTTTTGTAAATATGTGATTTTAAATATGAATTACTTTCTTTAACTCTAATAATTTAAGAGTCTGATTTTTGAGAATGGTGACATTGCTGATAGATTAAAAGACTGCAAACTTTCCAGACATATATGCTTGAGTATTATTTTTTAGCTATGAAAATGTATCTTTATAACCATAACATTACTTGAAATTATGGACACAAGTACTATTTCAACTCCTCAATTTGAAAGAAAAAATATATATACTATCAAGCATGTTCAGATGACTTAGAAATCTAGAATCTGTAATCATTTTACTTTGAGTGGGTTTGGCAGGCTATAAATTCAAGTCATTTAGACTCTGAAGCTTAACAGCATCTTCTGGGCCAGTTGCATTTCTAACTATCTCAGAGGGAGGAGATAAATCACCACCTAGACCTACAGGACTTCCTCTAATCGTGTAGCTTTTGTTTTGCCTAATTAATATATTTAAGATATAAAATTATCTGTGGATTTTAAATTATTCTCATATAATTAAAATTTCCCATTTCCTTTAATTTAAGAACTTAAAAGCTTTTCCTGTCAGTCCCTCTTACTTAAAACGTACAAGCAAAGCTCAGAGAACTGGAGACATATATATTTCAAGATATTTTCTTACAAAGCCTTAACATACTTTGCTACATTTGAGAATGTTGACCTCTGCCACTTCATTGAGACTCCCATTAAACTCACACAATGTAATCACACACACACAATAGGTAAGAGGTTAAGGCAAAGTACTGGTTGAGATTTTAAGAATGGAGAATGCACAGTATTAAGAATAATATCATTAACACTTCACATGTTAAATTCAAAGAAGGCCTGGTTATTTTTATGCCCTCTCCCACAAATCCAGGTAATTAAAGATTCCAAACTGGTTTGGAAACATTATAGAAGAGAGATTTGTGGGAATGGGAGGTGTGGGTAGGAGGAGGAAGGCAAACATGAATAGAATAGGTTTTTCTCTTGGTAGTAGCATTCACTATTTGCCATAACATACTATTTTTTCCTTATTTCCTTGTCTGCGATGAGATATGGGTGCATTAGTCAACTTGTTTTTCTTCCTGAAGCCAAAGAAGGAAAGACAAAAATTTTGGTGTGGGATCTGCAAGAAGAAGAGAAAACTATTATTCTGTGCTTTAGATTACTGACAGCTTAGCCATCAGACTTGCTATCCAACTGGTGTAGAAAATGTTCCACAGAGAACTGATAAACGGATATTGGGCAGATAATTCTTACTTGCTCATAGTCTTGTTTCTAGAGAAATATGTGAGATGAAGGTATGAGATATATCACTGCTGATGGGACTCAACTGTACAAGAAATTCTGTGGTATGGACTTGGATGGGACAAAAGTAAGGCGTATGAGGAGAAGGAAACAAACAAATTCGCTGAAGATGATAGTGAGGTCAGTTTATAACTTGAGGATATGTGTAAAATGAAGTTCATATCAGCCATGCATTCTGTTGTTGCTGGCCAATAGGATAAAGACAGAAATCTTGCCACTACTTACTAGGAGCTCTTCATATTCGAACTGGTATTTAAAAGGCTAGCACTGCCAACTCACATGGAGCACATGTAAGCTACATTACCTCTTTACTATTCTCTTTTCCATTCTTTAATGCCAGATAACATAAGACACTAAGGAAAGACAGGGGGAGTGTGGGAAAGCATATTACAGAATTTCACCTCTCTAAAGGAATGGACCAATGCCATTTCTTAGTAAGTGAGGGTAGCAATTTAAATCAAATAAAGTTGAAATGTTAAGATGTATAGGTTCTTTAATAATAAATATTGACTGAAATAAAAATTTGCTATTTAGGGAACTCAACTTAGAAAGTTGTTTTAACAGCGTGCATCTGTTAGATTTGCTAGGAAAGCAAAATAATTTCATTTGTCAAAGTAAGATTTTCAAAAGTTAAAAACATGTTTTTTTATAAACTATACACTAGAACAGTAGTCAAAGTTTTATATAACTCATTAAAGAAAGAATTTGAAAGATGTGAAGCTTTTAAAATATCATTTAAGAACATTTTCATAGTCATCTAAGGAATACTTGCTAAGTCAGAAAACAAATTGGTTATTGTCCTCTGGGGCAGTAAAACCACAATCTTTGGGGATGCCTTCACTATTTCAGTAGAAATCATTCACATCTCTCCTGACAAAAATCGACATCCTAACCTATAACTTGAAGAGATTACCCTGTAATCAATAGTCAATAGTAAATCAAACAAAGGCACATCCCACAGAAAATTAAATAATACTTAAAGAGGCTTTTTAAATTAGGGGTCATCATTTGTGTGTGAGAATGTGTGCATCTCCATGTGCATGTGTCTGTGTGTGTGTGTGTGAAAGGGTAAATAAATATATTTAGAATTTTTGGTCCATACAGTCTCTAATGTAGGTAGCTATTTAAGTCCATAATTGTAGTGCAAAAGTAGAAACATACAATACAGAAAAAAGGAGCATACTATATTTAATACAATTTTGTTGATGGATGCTGCAATCTGAATTTCATGTATTTTTTGTGTATCACAATTTTTTATTTTTTCAATTATTTAAAAAATGTAAAAAACAATCTTAGCCTGCTTGTCTTAAAGAAAACTGATGGTAGGCCAAATTTGGACTGCAGGCTACACTTTGCTGACTCCTTGTGCTACACAGTCTATGACTTTCAAAGAACAGCAGTCTTACTTTATTTTCAAGTTTTCTTAATACGTGTTTATACATCATTGAGATGAATCTTTTCACATCTGTTTTACTACAACTGGATGTTCTCAGTTTAAAATAATTTAAGGTTGGGACACCTGGGTGGCTCAGTGGGTTAGCGCCTGACTTTGGCCAGAACATGGGGCCAAAGGATGGAGTCCCAGGATGGAGTCCCACATAGGGTTCCCTGCATGGAGCCTGCTTCTCCCTCTGCCAATGTCTCTGCCTCTCTCCCTCTCTCTCTCTTATGAATAAATAAATAAATAAATAAATAAATAAATAAATAAATAAATAAAATCTTTTAAAAAATAAAATAAAATAAAATAAAATAAATAAAATGAAATAATTAAAGGATATTGGACCTTAACCAGAAACACAATGGATCATAATGCACATTGAAAAATAGTTTTTCTAGTTTAAAGCTTATATAATCTTAGACAGATATGTGACTTAGATTCTTTGGGCCTGTCATAGCCCAGATATACATGGGCTAAATTATTTCTAAGATTATTCTTAAGTATAAGACCATAGGTACAGGTAAACCTAAAACAGATGAAAATTATTTGAAACATTTTCTCTACATATTTTTCACACTTAGAAATTTATGTCAAGTGAGACTTGTATTCTCAACTTCAAACAAATGTCAACATTATCCACATTTTATAGAGTTTAGTGTGTAAAGGGATTTGCATTTAGAGTGACATATGTTTCTCTTCATGTGGATTCAGACCAACAGGAATATGAGCCCTAGAAGCATTTTGAAAAATAAGAAGTATTGGGAGAAAAGTACAATCAAAACGAAGTTGTGTGAAATATTGGCAATTACCATTTTATTACAGAATTCTGGATGTTGAATCCCTAGTAAGAAGGAAAAAGGCTTTCAAGTCTAAATGAGCTATTCAAAATAAATCCTAGTTCTATAAAAATTTCATAATCAAGATTATTTCAAAGAGGAGAAGCTAGATCAATTAGAGTTTAATATAAAAATTATAAACAAACAAATCCTTCAAACACATTTGAGGCGTTAAAAATGGCACTTATCACCAATTCTGCCATCTGAAACTCTTTAGAATTATACATATTCCAAAGAAGAAATGGATTTTGAGGTTATGGATAAGTTTGTTTCTTAAATGTAGAAATGATCTCTATTAAAAAGAAAGAGGAAATATTCAATTTCATTACTCTTAACCAGTTTGGTGACACTATCCTAGAAGATTCTGTACTGTGATAGTTGACAAGGTATTTCTATCTCTTTTTATCACATTGCTTCATAGAAGGAGATAACTAGCCTGAAAGTTACCTTTGTGTTTTTGTTTTTAAGATTTTATTTATTTATTCATGAGAGACACAGAGAGAGAGAGGCAGAGACACAGGCAGAGGGAGAAGCAGGCTCCATGTAGGGAGCCTGATGTGGGACTAGATCCGCGGACCCCAGGATCATGCCCCCAGCCCAAGGAAGACACTCAACCACTGAGCCACCCAGTCGTCCCTGAAAGTTACCTTTTGAATGGCTTGTAAGAGTTCCGTTGCTAAGTGTTTAGGGACAGAAAGGAATGACTTAAATAATCTAAATATTTATTCAAAGTAAAAGTTTGCATCAGAAGTTTGTTATTCACAAAAAAAAAAAAGTTTGTTATTCAAAGGCATTTTTTCTCCAAATTACCTTTCTCTTCTCTCTTATCTATTTAACTAAACCAATGCTCAGTTAAATAAAAGTGGCCTACTCTGCATAAAAGTTTAATGGCCTTACTCTTTGTGGAAATATAAAATGAATGCAAAACCTTTCTTTTTCTTTTACTTTTTAAATGATTGTATGTCACATATAGCAGAGAAAGGTAAACTTAATAAAAATGATAAGTAGAGTAGGAAAATGTTTAACACATATTACTATAAAGCAGTTAGTGTAAAAATAACAGAACCTTCCCTGATTACGGCAGCTCCTGTTAATTGCATCTTCACCTGGTTTAAGTCCCTTTAAGACTCATCTTCATTACGTACCTACCATGTTTCAAAAACTGTACTATATAAAAACTTCTTGTTTGTTCATTTTTTATAACAAAAGAAGAGAGACAGATGGGGAGACTATTTTTGAATGGAGAGATTATAGTCAAATGTTCAACAATTAATGTTATAGGACAGGTCAAGAGATAAAAGGAAGATGGAATCATAGAAAATGTTTTTTATTATAATACAAAGTAAGAATTTTCTTGTGCTTATTATATTGGAAATAATTTATATTAAAATCTTTGGAGTATTGGTAAGGCATGTCATATAAGTAAACCTACATTTTAATAAAAAAACATGCTAAAGTAGAACAATAGAGTACAAATAATATTAAAACTAATAATTCTAATTTTTTGTTTTAAATATTTATAAATGCCAGGATTAAAGAAATATATGACTTAAAATTCATAGGGCTGAGAATCATTAAATTTTAGATTAAAAAATATAATTTTATTTTAAATGGTACAATAAAATAATGGTAATATATCGGATTATTATGGATTATACAGATAATATTTAGTATATATTTTTAAGGGTTTTTCCTTTATATATATTTTTAAAGATTTTATTTATTTATTCATGAGAGACACAGAGAGAGAGAGAGGCAGAGACACAGGCTGAGGGAGAAGCAGGCTCCTTGCAGGGAGCCCGATGTGGGACTTGCTCTCAAACCCCAGGATCACGCCCTAAGCCCAAGGCAGACGCTCAACCACTGAGCCACCCAGGAGTCCCATATATTTTTATATAAATTCCTTTCATGTTAATTCATCTTTCTTTATAAGTTTTATGTATTATAAAGTCCATGTACCTTATAGGTGTATCAATAGAAATTGCTTTTGATCATAGGTGAGTGTGTTCTGCTTATGGGTATATCTACCAATGAATACTTTTCCAAATCAGCTATGTAATTTGAATACAAACATATCTTAGTTTTCACAAATTGTTTATAAAGATTGACATATAGTGACAGTGAACAATTGAATATATATGAATTTTAATAACTTTAATAACTTTAATAACCTATTACTACTGATGCATCCATGACATTAGCAAAGAATTTATAAGAAACTTTGAAAGGTAATGCATATGTTTTTTAAAGGTACTTATAAAAATCAACCTACATAAGTTCATTGCACACCACATGTATTCCCATGGTCTCTGGTAATTTCAATGTGAAATTTTATTGGGATTATTTTGTAAAGAACATCCCAATTTGGAGAATTATAGAAATACATTTTTATATACACATATTTATTAATAGATATATTTTATATACAAATGTATATATATTTACTAATATCCATGCACATATTTACTAATATATACAAAATACAAATTGTAAAAAGTGAACATCTTCAAAGAATATTCTAAAAATAAATATACAAAGAAGTCTACATCCTTTGGAATACTTTGCCTCCTCTCATAACTCTTGAGGCTAGTACTGTAGCTCAATAATTCACAGTTTAAGGATGGGGGGAAATGGATTTTCTTCTATACAGGTAATATATACCAGGATTTTGGGATTGGTGGAGGATATATGTTTTTAAAAAAGGTCAAAAACCACTAGTCTGGAAGAATAAACTGACAAAATCTGAATCCTACAGATTTTTTTCTCTATCGTGTATCTAAGAATGGTTTCCTACTAATCTTTTTTCAAGAAATGAAAAGAAGCGAAGGGAATTGGAGAAGATTCAAATCTGAATCCAATGACAAAGATAGTCTAGTAATTAGGTATTCAGAGCAAAGTGCAATCCCTAAAGCAACTAAAGCCCACATTCACATTTGTAATTTGTCAATAATAAAATTTAAAACAATAATTATTATTTTGCTCATTAATTCATCTGTTAGCTAACATTCATAGGAATGGTGTGGGTTCTTCTCAAACTATACAATAATTTACAAGAAGCAGAAGCCAAGAGTAATGGAAATGTATTGTTGTAAATAACCACGGAAGAAATGCATTTAACTGGCACTACTATTATCATGCTATTACAATATCAAATTCAACTTTCAGATATCAATTGTACTATTCAAATGTTCATAATTATTTCAAATTATTCATCAAATTGAATTGGTTTTATTTTCTAAATATACGTGTTCTGGGCATTTCAATACATAAAATGTAAATCAATGAGCCTGATATAAATGATCAGATTGATTAAAACTCTAATCCTTGGGATCCCTGGGTGGCGCAGCGGTTTGGCGCCTGCCTTTGGCCCAGGGCGCGATCCTGGAGACCCGGGATCGAATCCCACGTCGGGCTCCCGGTGCATGGAGCCTGCTTCTCCCTCTGCCTGTGTCTCTGCCTCATTCTCTCTCTCTCTCTGTGACTATCACAAATAAATAAAAAAATTTAAAAAAAAAAAAAAACTCTAATCCTTCATCATCTTAATACATAGCTAATGACTTTCATTTCTGCCTTAGATTATTGGCTAAATAAGGTAGAGGTGAAAAGGCTATGTGTATAAGAAAACTGAGCAATTTGACTTTCCATTAAAGTCAAGGATTGTCTCTTTATAGGGTATCTGTCCACATGGCAGAGAACAAATTCCCTTAGGTAAAGTTGTATTTATCAAGACTATATTCACTATCATAAGAAAAAAATCTTTTTTAAAAGATTTTATTTATTTATTCATGAGAGAAACAAGAGAGAGTCAGAGACATAGGTAGAGGGAGAAGCAGGCTCCCAACGGAGAGCCCAAGGTGGGACTCCATCCCTGAACACTGAGATCTTGCCCTGAGTTGAATGCAGATGCTCAACCACTGAGCCACCCAGGCACCCTAAGAAAAAAAAGTCTTAAGAAAAAATTCACTATCTTAAGTGGCTACAGTGACACACTTACTTATTTATTTTAATTCAGGCTAAGAGGCTAAATGTTATAATTAACATAATGGTCTTCTTACCTCCTATTTATATATAACACACCCACCAGGGTCTGAAAAGTGGGTTGCAGTAACTAACTCTTTCTTGACTGGGATGAATCGCTCATTAATTTTCTAAGCAGTAGAGCTCAAAGCATACTTTCTTTTTTCAAGTTTTAGAAAGTAGGTTTGCAAGTCCTATGGGGTTTTCTTTACTATTCTAGGTCAAGCATCAGATTCTTTATAGAGAATGAATGTCACTTTTGAAAACTGCTTGTGAGAAAAGACTTCATGTCTTTTAGAAATGTTGGGCTTCTGTTTACTAGATTATCTCCAATCCTACCCTCCTCTTTGTCCAATAATATGTATATCCTAACAACAAAACTATGAAGTAGCCACAAAGAATTGAAAGATATTTCTTCTCTAGTAGTAAAAGAGTCCCTGTGCAATATGGAATAAAGTTGGAATACTTTCGTTGAAGCATAGTTTACCTGAGTTCCTCCTTAGTTCACTCACAATCTATTATTTAAGCAGACAGAAGGCTGAAGAGAAAAATGAATAAATAAATACATACATAGTGTTGAACAAGTCTTTAACTTCATAGTGTTATAAAAATAGTACAGTGACATAAGGGATCAGCAATAATAAGCTGTTCCAAGCTGGCCACTGAATCATTTACTTTATAAATATATCCCTTATGTAAATTTGAAGGAAGATTAAATTAAAAGGATCAAAGATGATAAATTGCATTTATGTTTTTTTTTAATTTAAAACAATTTTGAGAGAGGAAATATAACATGCACTTTATAAATCTGATATATATAATGGAGACTACTTGAATATACCCCTAATGGCTTTTATGACCTCCAATAATGCATGAGACCTAGAAATGGTTTCAATTTCCCAATTTTGTGAACTGACATACTCCAAAGCGCTCCGAGTTTTCTATGAATTTGTAAAGGCTTCCTTGATAGTAGCAACCAATACCACTTTTAACACTAGTTTTTTTTTGGGGGGGAAGCAAAACAAAACAAAACTCTAATTCATCTCATGATTAGTTTTGTAGCCAATGTCTGTGCTTGTCACAAATATTATTTTTCCTTTCTGGAAAAGGGCTTTTCTATTTGCAGTTTGCACTAGATTTAGTGCAACTTTAGCCCAGAATCAATAGAGTTATTTTTCCCTCCCTGACTCCTTCAGTATAAAAAAATCCTACTTCCCTTAAACTTGGTGTCTCTGCTACCCTATACTGCATTACTGCTCATCCTTTCTAAGATACGCTAAATTCTTTAATTCAGATACTGACAAGGCACCTCACCATTTTTCTCATTCTTCATTTATAACAAAGGCTGATAACCAGACACTCTTTGAACTGTGATCCAACTATCTGCTTCTCCCCTTTTTCCAATAGCAGATGAATAAGATAAGTGGATGGTATCCTTTCTGCACTTGAACCAGTCCACACCCTGACTGTGGCACTGACCTGAAAATACAAGCCTTGTCCCATACTCAAAAGCACTATCATGGAAATGCTTTCTATCTTATTCTATGAAAATTTGCCTTTAGAAAATATTCAGTTTTATAACTGCAGATAATTACATAGCCCAAGGTGAGACTTAGAAAAGGTGTTATTATATAAATGGATGTGACATAAATAAACTTTAAAAAAACCACTTACTTAAAAAAAATATTTCTTTATTTGAGAGAGGAGAGAGAGAGAGAGAGTAAAATTGGGTAGAGAAACAGGGGAGAATGGGAGAAGCAGACTCCGGACTGAGCAGGGAGCTTGAGGCAGGGCCCAGTTCCAGGACCCCAAGATCACGACCTGAGTCTAAGAAGGATGCTTAACTGACTGAGCCACACAAGCACTCCAAAACTTATTTTTTGACTCAATTAAGTTGTAAGAACAAAAGACGTGATAAAGGAGGCAGATGTAAACAGTGAAGGGATAAAAGATTGTTGGTTCTATTAAGCTTAAACGTTCATGCAGTAGTGCGTTGTGTTTTTTTTTTTTAAGATTTTATTTATTTATTTGAGAGAAAGAGAGCATGAGCGGGGGGTGGGGGGGCAACAGGAGTGGAAGAAGAAGATTCCCCACTGAGCATGGAGCCCTGTGCAGGGCTAAATCTCAGGGCTCTGAGATCCTTACTGGAGCCAAAGGCACACGCTTAACTGATGGAGCCACTCAGATGCTCCCACACAATAGTGTTTTTAGTAAATTCTCTAATTGGCAAATGGTAAAATGGTTGCTATGAATATCTGGTGTTCTGCTTTTAAAATTCTAGTTGGTTGTTCACACACTTATTCAACATGTTGGCACTCTTTAGCCTTAAGATTGGTCAAAAGCATTTGCCGCCAAACAGTCCTGAATTTTATGACTTTTGTTTAGAAATTATACTGAATTGTTGTTCAAAGCTAAAAAGAACCCTGGGAAGCATTGAGTTTAGTGATAATTTTTATTTTTCAAATAGAAAGGTACATATTTCAGAATAAAATGTAAGTAATATAAATATTTTCTAAATAGTTTTATTTTCAACAATAATAATGAGTTTGGAAATTTTTCATGATATAATGTGATGACCAAAACTTCAGGGTTGAAATGAATGTGCCATGGCTATGGATTTTTACATGAGAAAATTTACAATATGGGAATTTATTTGAATTAGGCAAAATGTGTGATGAGAATTAAAATACACATTCTAATCTGCCTAATTAAAGTAGGGCAGGATTATTCTTCTATAATTATGAAATTAAAGAATATATTGAGGAAAGATTACTTGAGTTTTACTTTTAATTTTTATTACTGGCCATATGACTTTAAGCTTATTACTTTATATTTCTATGTTTTGGCTTCCTCCAGGTTTGAGCTTGAGATGAAAATTGTTTTTGTTTGCCTCCTGGGTTGATGTAAGGATATTATATATATATAATATATTAATTCTAATACTCTTTATATAAATAAGATATCTCTATATAAGATAAGAGTTAGGGAGAGTTAGGGATGCCTGGGTGGCTCAGTGTTTGAGCATCTGCCTTTAGCCCAGGGCATGATCCCGGGGTCCTGGAATTGAGTCCCACATCAGGTTCCCTGTAGGAACCCTGCTTCTCCCTCTGCCTGTGTCTCTGCTTCTCTCTTTGTCTCTCATGAATAAATAAATCAAATCTTAAAAAAAAAGATAAGAGTTAGTGAAGTGACCCAATGAGATGGATGGAAAAGGACAAACTCATTCTTGGTAGAGCATAATAAGACAAGAAATAATATACAAAACAACCATCTGTAAATGTCCGTGCCACATGGCCCATGTCACAGATATGCCAATTGAGTTGATAAAAGTTTCAACTTAGCCACTCCCAAATGGACTGGATCTAAATTCTCTAAGAAGCATTTTTTCCTGTCTGTCCAATTACCTTCTACCTCCTGAATTGTTGGTGTACTTTTTATAATCTTATAAAAAACACTTCACTTGTCAATTCATAGTCCTATTGATCTCTCTCTGTCTCTTTCTCTCATTCCTTGTCTGTTTCTTTTGTTTCTTTGGGATTATATTATGTTAAAGACTTTGAAATATCATCATATTAGTGAGAAATATCAATGGGCACCTTTGACATAATATTCTGCTCTGAATCATAAAAAATATGATTTAATAGTAAGCCACCTTATTCCCCCCAAATTTTGATCTAGAGTAGAAACTAAAAACAGTATGAAACAATGCTAAAAGAAAAACTCAAAATAATTATCTACTTATTTTTATTTTTATGGTAAGATACAGCACATGTGCTGCTTTTGGATTTCATCAAGGGCATGAATCTTACAGAAGTGTAAAACAATCCCAGTTATAACAAGTCTGTAAAACATTCTCAGATTGCAAAATAATTAAAAGAGAGTGAGAATTTGCTTGTAATGATTCAAGTTCCTTTAAACATATTGTAGTATAGTCTATTCCAGATACAGATACTTCCATTATTTTCAAATGCTGAGAAAATTGAACAAAACTTATTATATAAGTTTATAATATAGTTTGTAATTATAGTTTGTAATTAATAATAAAGGTAATATTTTAACTTACTTAAGTTTTCTGTTTTAGTCTAATAGAAGAATTCTCATAAATCTTGTAGATGTTTCAGTTAAAATGTACATTAAAATATTATACCATGGGGATCCCTGTGTAGCTCAGCGTTTAGCGCCTGCCTTCGGCCCAGGGCGCAATCCTGGAGTCCTGAATCGAGTCCCGCATTGGGCTCCCTACAGGGGGCCTGCTTCTCCTTCTGCCTGTGTCTCTGCCCCTCTCTCTCTATGTCTATCATGAATAAATAAATAAAATCTTTTAAAAAAATTATAGTGTATAATACTTAACTTTGTTTTTCAATTTAATGAAAACCTTAAGATCAATATTATACCTATGGAATAGCTAGTAAAATGGAAAAAAGGGGAAATCAAGCAATAAAACAATGAATGCACTTTATCTGAGTTGTTTTTAAGATTTATTACTATTGATTTAAGATCTATTCAATTAATGATAAACATTATCCAAAGCTGTATTGAAACTTTTTTATTTTATCCATAGCCAAATAAGTTATTGTTAATAGTCACAAAAGGAGAAAATAGCAACAGCAATTAATTGAGGATTAAAATGTGTTCGTTGGGGCACCTGTGTGGCTCAGCGGTTGAGCATCTGCCTTTGGCTCAGGGCATGATCCCAGGTTCTGGGGATTGAGTCCTGCATCGCGCTCCCTACAAGGAGCCTGCTTCTCCCTCTGCCTATTCTCTCTCTCTCTCTCTCTCTCTCTCTGTGTCTCTCATGAATAAATAAATAAATAAATAAATAAATAAATAAATAAATAAAATCTTTTTTAAAAAATAAAATAAAATGTTTGTTACACTTTATAGGTATCACCAGTAAAACATCTCATTTAAAACTAGTTTACACATTAAAAACTGAGATAGCCAAGAAGTTATGAAATGTTCCAAGACCTGAGCATCATAGTAATGGAAGGATATACAAATGATATAGATGTTTAAGAAACATAAGTTAAAATTAAAAATATTGGGGTTTTCTTAGTAGAAAAATGTGTGTGAAAAACATTAAAAACAATCCAAGGATTTCAGGGTTGATAATAATTATGCTAACGACCAGAATAATTAAAATTTATGCAATATTTTATAATTAATAAAGATCCTTTATAGATGGTGGAGCATAGTGAGAGCCCGACAATATCATAATTAAGACTACATGCTCTTAAATCCAACTTTATGGGTTTAAATCATGACCTTTTTTTCTATAAAATGTCAATTAAAATACCGTTTATGTCATAGTTTGCTTGAGAACTAAGTAAATAAATAACATAATATTTACAATAGTAGTTAGCTCATGCTTATCCATAATTAAGTAAATGTCAACTAGTAGAATTATAATTACATAAATTATCATATTTTCAATACCTTGGGTAACATAGATATATTAGGCACAAACCTTGTGCACTTATTTATATTCCCTTGATCATTTCCTTCTTTTCACTGGCACTGTCCACCTTTTGGCCAGTGTGACCGTAGCTTTGCTAGTGTACTTGCCAACCTCCTCATACACCCTGGAGTTAGAGTTGAAGTTTTAGCTGTTCAGGGCTGCCACATTACCCATGCCAGCATTCCAGTTCACTTTTCCACTTCCATATTGGGATGAAATATCATACTTCTGGATATAGAATATGATTTCCTAAGCCAACACAGTAGAGCCAAGTGACAGAACCTTGAACCTTCCATGTAGTAACCTTAAACTATGGTTAGGGTTGCCTGAGTTTGCTTAGGGCCATCTTGTTTTGCACCCTTGTCGTATGTAATTATTAATAGTAAACCACTGTACTCCAAAACTCTGACAATAAACCACATGGCTATCCTAATCATGAGAAACCAGAAAGAGCTGGTTTGGTATTGAAAGCACGATCTGTTAGAAAAATAAACTTTATCAAAATTTAAAATTGTTCTCCAAAAGACACAAAGATACTGTTAAGAGAATATTTGGCAGGCTATGGCCTGGGAGAAATTATTTACAAATCATATATCTGATAAATGATTTGAGTCTAGAAGATAAAAAGAAATCATAAGCTTATAAGAAAATACTCTACATAAAAAGAAAGCAAAAGGTCTGACCACACCATGAAAGAACAGAGGGCCACTTAGTTCATGAAGGTGTCTCAACATGAATATCTATTAAGGGAATAAAATTTAAAACAAAATAAGATACAATACACCAATGCTATTGTGTCAAAATTGCCAAGTGCAGTGAGGATATGGAGCTACTTGAAATCTCAAACATTACTAATCAGTAGCCACTTGGGAAAATGGCACGGCACTTTCTTATAAAGTTAAACATATACTTACCACATGACTCAGCAGTTACCCTCCTAAGTATTTACTCAAAGGAAATAAAAACATGTTCATATAAAAACTTATATAAATACAGAGAATAGGGGGCATCTGGATGACTCAGTTGCTTGAGCATCTGCCTTAGGCTCAGGTCATGGTCCCAGGGTCCTGTATCCAGCCCCATGTCAGGCTCCCTGCTCAGTGGAGAGTCTGCTTATCCCTCTGCCTCTCCTTCCTCCACAGTGCTCTCTCTCACTGTCTCAAATAAATAAATAAAATCTTTAAAAAAAATACAGAGAACAATCAGATGGTTACAGAGGGAAGGAGGTTGGGGAATGGGCAACTTGGGTGAAAAAGAGTAGGAGATACAGGCTTGCAGTTACAGAATGAATAAATTGTGGGAATAAAATGCACAACATAGGGAATAGTGTCAATGATATTGTAATAATATTGTATAGTGACAGATGGTAGCTACCCTTGTGGCAAGCATAGCATAAGGTATAGAGAAGTTGAATCATAATGTATACCTGAAACTAATGTAAATTTCCATGTCAACTGTACTCAAATTTAAAAAAATTAAAAATAAAATAAAATCCTATATACAAATATTTATTTATAAATAAATAAATTTATTTTGTGTGATTATAATCACAAAAGCTTTTTTTTCAACTTGGAGATATCTATATAATGGAATAATACTCAGCAATAAAAAGGAACAAACTATGCATCAAGATTTTGGAGTCTCAAGTGCTAAATGAAAGATGACAGACTCAAAAATCTACAAAGTGAATTATTCCATTTATTTGACATTTCAATCAAGCAAAACTATTGTGACAAAAAAAAAAAAAAAAAAGATCAATAGTTACCAGAGTCTAGGGAGAAGAGGCTACCAAGATACCAAAAGGAATTTTTAGTGATAATAGAACTGAGTTTTGTTTTGATTACAAGGTTACAAGGCTAGGTGAATTTTATCAAAACTCATAAAACCACATAAATAATGGGTTTTACTTTGTGAAATTTATACTTTAAAAAAAAGTTAGAAAAAACAAAATAGTAGGATGAACATTCAAAGGATTTCTTACTAAGAAAAGAGAATTAAAGACAGAAATTTGTGAGGCACCTGAGTGGCTAAGTCAGTTAAGCATTTGACTCTGGAATTTGGCTCAGGTCATGATCTCAGAGTCATGAGACTGAGTCCTGCATTGGCTCCAGACTGGACATGGAGCCTGCCTAAGATTCTCTCTCTCTCCCTGTCTCTCCACCTACCCACTTCACAAAAAATACAAATAATTGAAGCGCAGTTATTGTTGAGAGGAAAATATCTGTGAATACTTCAAATAGCACGAAGTTTTCCATTCAATTATTTTCATGTAATAAATCTAGTAATTAAAAAACATAAAATATATGTAGATAAGAAACACAATTCAGAAAGCCATATCAATAAAATATCATATTCCATTCCTTTTGATAAGCTGTAAAAATAATTTTAGGGTGAATTGATACCATAAATTATATTTTTTAAGGCTAATTTGAGGCCTGGGAGTTGATGATAAACAGAAGACAAAACAACGTAACAGGTTTCAGAGAGTAAAAATGTCTTTTTGTTTAACATTTCCTAATAATTTGTTTCATTCAAGACCAAAAGAGAATTTAACTTTCTAATTATATATTCTTCTATGTTTAGATATGAAGATTGAATGAAAATTCATACTTGTAATTTTAACTTTATAATTTTTCATAGAGATGTAATATGCAGACTGTATTTGATGCCAAAAAATGAGTGAGAATTATAGGAAGTACTAGATTTGCTTCAGGATTTAGTAGTTTGCAATATGAATAATCAAGTCAACTGAATTAGGTATGAATTATAATGGTTTATATTTTAATAAATAAATCTTAACAAAATATTTAACTATATACTATAGTAGAAGAGATAATAAACATATAGTATGAGTGGTCCATATTTATTCCAGGTTTTGATGCCATATAGCTGCACCAAACTGAGTAAGTGGACCAAACAAGTTGGCCTTGTTTCCTTGTTTCTTAAAATGAGATAGTTTATTTAGTTCATTTCTAGTGCCAATTGCAGCATTAAAACTCACACTAATAACACTTTCCTTTATCTTCAAGTATATTGAATAACTATGTTTTATGTTATTATTTAAGAATATCACAGCTTATGATCATGTTTGCCTGTGTTCAGTAGGGTGACATACTTATGGAGAAAACAAAAATTGTCAGTTCCAGTTACTATCATATGGACAAGTATCAAATGTGCAAAATGTTTTTCTTTTTTTTTTACCAATGGATAAGTGAATGAAAAGGAAATAACATAAATTACTTATATATATATATATATATATATATATATATATATTATTTATGATAGTCACACAGAGAGAGAGAGAGAGAGAGAGGCAGAGCCACAGACAGAGGGAGAAGCAGGCTCCATGCACCGGGAGCCCGCTGTGGGACTCCATCCTGGGTCTCCAGGATCGCGCCCTGGATCAAAGACAGCCACCAAACCGCTGTGCCACCCAGGGATCCCACATAAATTACTTTTAATTATACATTAGGGTAGTGTAGCCTTGGAATTAAAACTCTAGCCCAGAAAATACATTGGATCATGTGGTCTATTTTAAGGGTAATAAAAAGGATAACAAAATAAATGTTAAAACGTGAATATGTGATTTCCATAAAAAGCAAACACGCAAAACAACCCACAGTTGATCTTCTTACATTTATGTGATTACAAATTTTTAAATAAAATGTGATTTGTGTCCCACTGGTATAATATTTTAAATATAATTAATGTTTTATAAATGTGGAGATATATTCTCATATTTAGTCTTCCCTAACAAAATTTTAAAGCAAGATATTTTGAAATATCCAAAATGTCATTCTTTTACTTAAAAATTTCTCTCTTTTTTTTTTTTTTTTTTTTAAGATTTTATTCATTCATGAGAGACACAGAGAGAAAGGCAGAGACATAGGCAGAGGGAGATGCAGAACTCTATCTTAGGACCCCGGGATCATGACCTGAGCCAAAGGTGAGCTTAACCACTGAGCCACCCAGGTGCCCATATTTTCAAATTTCTAAGTCTTTTTTTTTTTTTTTTTGAGACAGAGAGTGAGAGAGCACTGGAGAGGGGCATAACTGCATTTTTTAAAAGATTTTATTTGTTGGAGAGAGAGAGCAGGTTGGGGGGTGACAGAGGGAAAATTAGATCTCCTGATGAGGAGGGAGCCTGACTTGGGGTTCCATTCAAGGATCCCCTCCTTTTCCCCCCACCCTCTCACAAGATCATTATCTGAGCCAAAGGCAGCCCCTTAACAACTGAGCCACCCAGGTGCCCTTGTATTTTTTTTTTTCTATGTTGATTTTATTATATTCTCTCCCTGTGCCTGTCTTTTTCTTTCTCTTAGTGAAAAGGTTTCATAACTTTTCTCCCATATAATCTTAACTTCTTTTTCTTGATTACTCTGCACATTTAAGATTAATCTGAATTTTAATATTATAGTGAATTTTATATATTTTCTCCTTCCTCATCCAGTTTCTGCTTAATTTTCTCTGTCTCAGCCAGATTTTTGGAAATTATAATTTCTTGTCATGTAATCTCACTTTTCATGGTTTATTAGTTTACATATTTTTTTATTTTATTGAGAGGCAAAAATGATCTTCTTCATTTTATTCTGTTTCCTAGAGTAAATTGTTTTCAAAGAAATACTTTCTCTTTCTGAATATAGCAAACGGCTTTAGAAGACCAATCTAGTGTCTTCCTCTGAAACAAAGGGCAGGAATGCTTTGTTCCCATTTTAAAATATCAGGTTTCCTAAGCTCACACTTACTCTCTTCAAACACAAGACTGTGTGTGCAAGTGTTACCTGGCCCTCTTTTTGTAAGTTTATGGGAAGTAAGACTTGGGGAACCAGCACAAGAAAATGCTGAATTTCTGGCTATTGCTATAGCTGTCAGTAATAAATTCTTTGGCCTGTGATCCAAGGTTCTTGCTCTACCAGCATTCCTGGAGGCTTTCTGGAAAAAGGAAGAGAAAAGATGTTATTCCAGCCAATTAACAGGATTTTGTGAACTGACTAAATTGCTTAGTCCACTGGGCAATGAATGATTGTACACGTTATTGTTAATATGGATGAGTAGGGGAAAGGGTTGCTTGCTGAGTATTAAGAAGTATGTTCAGAAAGTATCCTATTTTTTGCTCTCTCTCCCCTCTGCATAGGGAAAACTTCATTGTTAATCTGGTGATCAGCTTCTGGTACACTTTATTGTAACACCTAGTAATAAGATTTACCCTGGATGGGCAGAAGATCCTGGCCCACAAGCCAGCAAGTCTTGATTGTAGAAAATAAATGGCATGTGTGACAGATATGGCAGTTTGATCCCAATGGTATCTTGACTATACATGAGAAAGTAAGTAAAGTGACAACTATCCTTTGACATATCTTTATCCCCCACTTTGACATCTGGAGCAAAGTCAGTTGCTCATTGAGATCTTCCAGTCACAGATATTCCCATAAGTGCTTAACCTTGGTCTAGTGATGGTTCAGCTAAACTGAAAACAGATGCTATCTATTGTACTGGTATGACAGTTCAAATGCAATGCCAGCCTTGCAGAACTGAAAAATGGATGTAAATGCTCTGCTTATTGAGCAAAACTCAAGGGATCATTGCTCTGGCCAATGTTCCTTGATAAACCTTGTTTAATTTTACTAATTCTTAAGTTATTACCCATGGCTTAGTGTGCCACTTGGAAAACTGCAGATTAGCATATTAAAGATACTCTTGTTTGGGGCCACACACTGGGGAAGCAAGTCACAGCTGTTGATCTAATCATTTGGGTCACTCATGTAGAGATCTGGTTCAGGCCCACTCTCTGATGAGGCCATCTGGATTCTATCTGCTGATTGAGTCTGTACGTGGCAGATTGCAAGAATTTCTGCCTGAATCCATCATCACCCAAATTTGGCAATGCATCCACTGTCATAAATGACATAAAATAAAGGACTCAGTTTCTGATTCAGAGGCTTCAACTGTATGAAAGTCTTATGACCAATGTCAAATGTCACTTTTTTTCCCCTGGTGGTGAAGAAACATGATACCTTAGTGGCAGACTACATTGAAACCTTAAACCAGTCTTGGGGTTATCAAAGAGGCATACTGTTCTTAATACTTGTTCAAGTTATTGTGTGGCTATTATCATCCAGTTAGTTGATTCTAGCCACATACTGTTGGTTCTTGAAATTATCCTATATATGTTTCCAGCTTTCCAGACAATCTTGACTTTGTTCATAGTGTGACTTTTATAACAAATACCACTCATTACTAGGCTGAAAGTCAAGGTATTTGGTAGACTTTCCTACCATCTATAGCCTTCTGCTATTGTCGAGTGTTAGAACGACCTCCTAAATATTTGACACAATAAATTTTGTCAACATAGCTTCCTCACCTCCTCCGTTTGGAGGAGTCACCCGTTTGGTCACCAAATGCAGCTGTCCTAAAAAAGAGATCATTTCTTCTTGACCAATTCCTGGATAAAGATTGAGATGGAAGGAGTGTGAAATGACATAGACCTATTTTGAAAATTTGAGATTGCACTCAAATTGGCATAATTCTGATTTTATTCTGTTTGCAACTCAATTCTACCTGAATTATATAATATTCTGAGTGACAGGTCAAAAAGGATCTTAGATTCAAACCTAATTCTGGTTTGCAGTCACCTTGGTCCCCTTGTTGGAATGACATAGCCCTATATAGAAAAGACAATGATGTAGAGTACACTGGTGAGCCACCTCACAGTGGCTCATTGGCTCGCGTAGACCAAGTAGAGAGCACATTATTTCTCTGTAAATTTTCTAAAACTTTTCTTCTCCCTCAAATAGATAATGCTTATGGAAAAAAAATATTCAAGTAGAGTATGATTGGAAAAGTAGTGAATTTTTAGCTATCAGAATGGAAACTCTATAGTGCAGAAGAAAGAGCAATAATCCAAACACCTAGGAGAGCCAGGGGCAGAGGGGATATTAATGTTGTCTGTATTTTTCAGATATATGGAATACATTGGTGTACATAGACTGATGTAAGTCCTACATGGGAGGCCCCAACATTTATAAGCAACACTTTCTTCATGACACAACACTTGTACCCCAAACTGTACTTACTGAGTAGAAGCTAGGCATGAACTTGACTCCCTCTCAAATATAATACTTGCACTTTAGGGGTGATTGTAAGAGAGCTCCAAGTGTTTAAGAATATACCACCAGCAGATCACACACCCTTCCAAAGCCTGGTGATGCCTTCAAATTGAGTCTACCCTTGCTTACTTACAAAAACTCCTTAGAAGAATATGTAAGTTTTTTTTATACACAAGCAGTGGCCAATTATCCTAATAAAGGGAGTCACCCAGTTAGAAACTGTAATTTGAAATTTGTTCTTGACTTTAGCAAAAGTGATCAGTGAAGTGACATCAACTCTGCCCTGAAAGACACTCAGGTAAGCTTCAAACTCATAGGCCAATATTATAATGGATGACAGAACTCTCCTTGTGGACAAAGCAGAGTCTGTACAATCACTAGGAAATCCAGCTTTACCTGAATTAATGCCTTGGACTCAGAGGAAGAGTCAAATAGGAGAAAGTGTCAGAGCATTATATGATAACTCTCTGATGACTTATGAAAAAATTTTCAGCTAACAGGTCCTGTTCTCTTGGAAGCATTATTGATGTCAATACTGCAATGTTCACTCAGCCAGAATGAAGGGACTTCCTCCCAGCCTTTATTGATCAGAGTGCTGGTGAAATGGCAGGCTCATAGGAAACTATACCAGAAACCAAGATTCTGTAAGACTGAGGAGTATGTATTGTTAGGAAATGAGTCTTGATGGATATCTTCTTGCATTTCTGCACATCTGGCAAGCAAAGACACTGTCTTTGTTCTGAATATTTTTTTAGGAATGTTTGCTTAGCAAACATTGTTGGAGAAGGAGATTGTGTATAGGTGGGGGAAGGCCAGAAATAATTACAGACTTGAAAGAGAGGCGGTATCTCCCTTTGAAGCAAAGAACAGGAATACATAATATCCATTGTAAAAATTTTTTTGGAGTTTTCTGAGCTGAAAGTTCCTGTCCTATAATGAAACCCGCTGCATTTTCAGGTGTCGCATGAATGTCTTTCCATTGCCTGTGGGAATAGCATCTGGTAGAACCAAAATTATGATACTCTGGCCAGTGATATTACTATGCTAATAAACTGTGGTCCTCTGACCCAAGAGTCTAATGTCTTCTATCAGCATCCATGGAGCTATGGCAAACTACAATATTAGGAATCTCAGCAAATTGTTAGGAAGTCTCAGATCTTTCACTGTTCTTGACTGTTTATACAATAACTGTAATAGATATTCTTATACTTAAAACTGCATCATTACAGGCCACTTGGTTGAGTACTTCATTTCTTTTTTTTTTTTTTTTTTTTCTTTTTTGGCTTTTATTTCATTCTAATTGTATAGTGTACCTAATCTCAAAACACTCAAGCCTGCTTCTTGGATTTAGTAAGTGTTTAAATTAAAAAAAAAAAAAAAAAGGAAATGTTCACAGAGATAAATATAAAAAGATAAATCTTTTTTTTGCCTTTATCATATTTCTTAATATTTCCAAAAAGTGTATTTTATTTCTCCTTTTCCAAATAGGAAAAAGTGATGACATTATGACAGAATGAGAAATAAGAAAGAAAGAAAAAAACAGAATGAGAATCTGTTTATGACTTTTGGCCTGAGTGTCATGGTATGGGATGGTGTGGTAATACAGCAGGAGGTTTAGAATTGGCCTTATGAAGTTAAATTAGATTATTTTATGTGTGGAGGTAGAAATCCTTAAGAGGTAAATCTTGCGTGCATTGAAAGTAGAATATGTGACTTGTAAGAGGGATCAAAGAGATTTTAATTATCTGAGAGATATATTTCACTGTTTGCTTGCTATTTATTATTTATTAGGGTCCAGTTTTTATAAAATTACATGTGATGTTGCAGTTTTCATTTAGGAGAAAAGATAACTCTAATGATTATGTTTTATTATGATTTGCTCCATAATATTTGAACAGAACCTTTCCCCCATTCTTTGACTTGCTTTATCTAATGCCTTTCATCAGCAGATCAGTGAATTAAGAATGGTAAATCTTGTTCTGTCCTGGCATGAATGGAGAAGCATTGCTACTTACCTATAACTGAGACATTTGTAGATCCTCTTTACCTCAAGCTCCATGTACTTGTCTCCTCCATATTAACACCACCACAGCAAGCTCTGTCATTTGGAGCACAGCCTGTAGCTATCCAGCTCTGCTGTTATCACTGAGTGAGTTTAAATATTTTGGGGCAAGAATGAGATAGGAACAGGAATTATTATTGGCATTGGCTAATATAACTAGTTTGCTTTATATTCTTATGTCTTCTCAATTGGTTTAGAATCTAGAGCGGAGAAAGATTACAAAAAAAATTATCAAATACTTAGACATACGGAAAAAAGGACGATTGTCTTTTGAATATCATACTGTAGCATTTTCTAATAAGCATACCCAAAGAGATTTTAATCCTTTAGGAGATACATCACTGTTTTACTTGATATTTATATTTATTAAGGCCTAGTCTCCATGAGGTTAGATGTTAACATAGATTTTCATCCAGTAGAAAAGATAATCACAATGCTTATTATTTAATTTATATGAGCTTGTCTTTTTTAAAGATTTTATTTATTTATTCATGAGAGACATAGAGAGAGAGGCAGAGACATAGGCAGAGGGAGAAGCAAGTTCCCCACAGGGAACCCAATGCAGGACTCAATCCCAGGACCCTGGGATCATGCCTGGAGTGGAAGGCAGACACTCAACCACTGAGCCACCCAGGTGTCCATATATGAGCTTGTCTTATAACTAAACTCATTCCAACATTCTTTGTCAGCATCAATAAATATGGTTTCTCAAATACTTACTGAACCAGTTTTACCACTTCAATAGTTTTCACATTCATGAGATAAAAAAATCTTTGATACCTTTCCATTATCTATTTGTTTTATCATTATCTTCACTGGAAATTATACTTTGAAAGAAATGTAATTAATTTGTACCCTAAACTAATAAAATACTAAGCTCAACAGAACAAAGCTAAACTGAAACACAGTAGCTGGTACTACACTGAGTGAGATACAGGACCAATGCCTAATGGGAAAACACCAACAAAAAAGAACAGGGAAAATTGACAATCATTCAAAGACAGGCCAAAATGGTTTGCAAGTGGGAAAATAAAATGTTTTAGTGGCGCACGGGCTGGCTTAGTCGGTTCAGCATTTGACTTTTGGTTTAGGCTCAGGTCAAGATCTCAGGGTCATGAGATTGAGCCCTGCATCCAGGTCTGCTCTCAACACAGAGTCTGCTTCAAATTCTCTCTCCTTCTCCCTCCTGCCTACTCTCTCCCTCTCTCTCTCTTTCTGTCTCTCAAATGAATAAATAAATAAAATCTTAAAAAATATTTTAGTAATAGATAGCTGAACAAGTAGTTGGATGTGGAATAAATTCAAAAGAAATGCCTCTAAAATTCACAGATACCCAACCTGAAATAAGTCTAAGACAATGCCTTAGCTATTCTTTATTTTTGAGTAGAAATTTGTTACTATCTCTCTTGATAACATTGAACAAGTTCTGAATGGATTGACTTTTAATTGCAGGTTAGAAAAATTTGAAAACAGAATTATATAAAATCTGATTGAACCCAGGCTACTTAATGGTAAACAAAATAAAACACACACACACACACACACACACACAATCAAGTGTGTAATTTGTTACTTAAACTTTACACTCAGTTTAGCTATTATATATAAATCACAAAGAACAAAGAAACTTCTAATTTTTTTGTTTGTTTCAGAATAGTTTATAACATGCCTTTGAGGCTGAAGTAATAAATTTTAATATCAAGTTCTGAAATCATATTACAGAAGCTGGTTAAAAAATGCTCAAATAGAAAACATATTCTATAGGGAAGAAACAGAAAAATGTTGATAAGTATTCTTTTAACTAAAAGAAAAGAAAGTGATCTCAAGTGGGAAACAATAAACCAAAAGTAACTCAAAAAGAAACAAAAACAGAATGTATTTTATAGACCTACAGAAATAAACAAGAACACGGAAAAATAAATCATTGGAAAAATGGAAATATAAAGGAATAAAGTAAAAAATAAAACTATAGAAATAAAAATACAATGAAATTAAAAGTTAAGGTCCAAGAGATGGTGACAGTGATAATGACACCAACAAAGATGAATAGTTATATTTAAACTTTTAAGTACTTTTGTACTAATGAGGCAAATTGAAGTTGAAAATGATCTCCTATTAAAATCACTAGATTGCTTGAAAGAGGCTGCCAGGACTATTACTTACATTTAAACATGTTTTAGGGTTTTGTTTTTTACTTTTTTCTCAATGTTTATTTTGTGAAAAAACTTTCAGTGTACTCTAAAATGTTAGAGCAAAAAAAAGTCACATGAGTGACAAAATGTTCATGACCATAATCGGAGAAAATTTTTCCAATATCCTTCTAAGTGATCAAGTAATCAATTAAAACCAAAACCAGGGCAGCCGGGTGGCTGAGTGGTTTAGTGTCGCCTTCAGCCCAGGGCCTGATACCGGAGACCAGGGATCCAGTCCCACATTGGGTTCCCTGCATGGAGCCTGCTTCTCCTTCTGCCTGTGTCTCTGCCTCTCTCTCTCTCTCTCTCTCTCTCTCTCATAAATAAATAAAATCTTAAAAACAAACAAACAAACAAACAAACAAACAAAACATTCTTTTAAAATCACACATATGTCCTAAAACATCCTACTGACAGAGAGGACATAGCAAAGAAAATATTGAGATATAAAAGAGTCTGGGCTACTCTCATAGTCTCATAGTTAAGATAAAGGTAAGGGGACCCCTGGGTGGCTCAGCAGTTTAGCGCCTGCTTTCAGCCCAGGGCATGATCCTGGAGTCCCCAGATCGAGTCCCACGTCAAGCTCCCTGCATGAAGCCTGCTTCTCCCTCTGCCTGTGTCTCTACCTCTCTCTCTCTCTCTCTGTCTCTCATGAGTAAATAAATAAAATCTTTAAAAAATATATAAAGGTAAGAACAGAAAGGGGAAAGGCCTTTCCTTTGTGTGGTTCAGCATATGCTATAATATTCAGATGATGCAAAATCTGATGATTGTAGTCTTTAAAGTTCTACAAAATCTGAATTATCTGTCCCCTTTTGTAGAAATTAGCAGGAGTCCTAGATGGATATATCTTGCTTTTGGCTTATTGTTTTTTGTTTTTTTTTGTTTTTTACTCTTCTCAGATCAAATGTACTTTGTTAATACTCATTTAGATGATTGCCGTGATTGTATGCAACCATAAGCATGCATTCTTCTTAAATGATCTACAGATGTATATATAAGTAAAGTATTTTATTTTATTTTTTTAATATTTTATTTATTATTCATGAGAGACACAGAGAGAGAGAGAGAGAGGCAGAGACACAGGCAGAGGGAGAAGCAGGCTCCCTGTAGGGAGCCCGACGTGGGACCTGATCCCGGGTCTCCAGGATTACACCCTCGGCCGAAGGCGGCGCTAAACCGCTGAGCCACCAGGGCTGCCCAGAGTCAAAGTATTGTGAAGTAATGCGGTATTCCCTTTATTTCTCCTTTCTCCCTGGATGGGTCTCAGAATACTTCAGTTTGGAAAGTGATAATGGTTTAAGTTCAAATTCTCTTAGGGAACATTTTATATTTTATAGAGTGCCTTCAGGAGAAATAACAGTCATGGTAAGAATTCCAACCCTTGCAATGAAAGAAATATGGTGAAGACACTTGTGATGTTAACATTTGAAGACCTTTGGATGAGAATTGATTACCCTAAATAACCTTGCTTAGGATATGTCCTACATTCACAAAGCAAAATGTAGAATTTCCACGTAGCTTATGAATTTACCCTGGTGAGTCAGTGATTGAGGCCCTGCCTTATATAGTTCATTTGGGGGCAGAGCAAATAGACTAGGAATTAGAACATCTTAGTGCAAAATAAAAATGGTTCCAAGTAGTTTTTCCTTTGTTTAGAAGACCATCTTAATGGTGTTTATTTACAATGTTTGGATGACCCAGGAAAGAGTTTGGGGCTTAGGGAAGAAACTGAAACTCTTTTATACATAAAATGTCTGGCTCAGCTGGTGGCTTGTCCTTGGTCATCAAGCATGTCAATTATCTGGTATTGAGATGCTGCACGGTGTGCACAACTTGAAATGAGTGTGAGCCATACCAATAATTTATATTGAAAATCTTAAATTTGGGTGGTCATAAATCCTTTTGAAAATCTTATGGGTGCCACTGATACCTTTCAAAGTAAAGAGAACGCATACAGAGACATATAACATTTTTCATTGAATTTTATGGCATTCACGATCTCTCTAGGGGATTTATGATACAAAGTTAAGAATTCTTGCTATAGAATTTCATTTTCAAAAAGCAAAAATAAATATAGCTAAACAGAAAAAAAAAATGTGTGAGAGTTGAAGCCTTGATGAATGAGAGAGGAAACAAAGGATCTTGTGAGGTATTTGGGCCAGGGAGTGGAAAGAGCTGAGGTGATAAAGAGAGTCTGTAAGAGACAAAGAGAAAGTGACAGACTGATGCAGAAGTTAGACATACACAGCCAGTTGAAAGGTCTTCATGGTGAGAACTTGTAAGACATAGATATGTAATATTCAGTTTCAAGTTGGAACCTGTATTATAAAATGTTTCGATTCTCTGGAGTTTCTCAAAACATGAACAACAAACATAAATTAAATTTATTGATTAAATAAAGCAGAAGGAGACAAGAGGTAAAACTGGGAAAATGATGCATTTATAAGAAGCGAGACTAAAATGGAGATGTAGAATTCTGTGGAAACAGGGCATGGGGTATAATAGGTCTGTGGGAAACAAATTTTCTTAGGATCTGTGTATATAAGATGCAGAATGGTTCTCTCTCACTAATAGGATGTTCTTAAAGGGCTGAAGATATTGTCCTTCAGTATTAATGAAATGATGACTATAGTATTCTGAAAGACTCAGGTAATATGGGCTCTAGTGAAAGTCAAGATTTAAACAAGGTGAATATAAATTTGAAAATTCCCTTTTTAATACTCTTTATTTTTTGTGGCTATTTATATTTAGCTGCTTTGTGTTGCTTGACATATGGTCTGTTTTGTAGTATTATTTAATTTTCAATCATGTTCTCTATGACCTCAACAAAACTCCTAGACACAAAGTAAATATTTGTGGTGGGATAGAAGTAACAATCCAATAATCCAATATTTTTAGAAATAAATACTCGCTACTTTAAAAAAAATCCAGGTTTATCACACATATCTAGAGAGGCTCAGGTATAGCATAGGTGCATAAAAATATAATTAATAACTTTTATTTTAGGATAATTATTTGTAATTTCTCCAGACACTACTGTTTATTTCAATTCTCTAGAAAAGCTTACTGATTTCACATGTGATGGGGCTATTGTATAATTTATTAAAATTGAGAGACTGGTTAAAAAATAATCTTTCTTAAAAGTTCAATTCTTCCATTTTTTCAATTAGTAATCCTTGTTGTCTGATTTGAATAATGAGACAAGTCCAAAGCTTGGCAATACTTAGTGCAAAATGCTTTCACCTTATGTTGCAAGAGTAATGAAATATAGGAAAAAAATCATTTAGCTTTTGTGAAATATCCTTGCATGACTTTTACTACTGCAAAATTTCATTCTATTTTTAACCACATCCCTCCCCACACTACACTATGGAAAAATGACAGGACAAAGGAAAACAAATTATGGAGCAAATTGGAGTAAAAATTTAAACTTCCTTTTAATTTTGGAGAACAAAGACAGATGGGATCTAGGTATCTAGCAACTCTTAGGATTTGGGTTTATAATTTCTCATTGACCATTTGCTGAAATCCATGCTCTTACCTTAGATGCTTAGGAGAATAATGGCTTCCTCATTTCAAAATCTTTTGTGAATACCTCTCATTGATTAGGAAGAACTAGAATCCTACTAGAAACCAAATCTGTGTGATAAACATCAAAAATTTATTTTCCTGTAGTAGATATTATCACATATCAAAAAGTAATATCTGGCTAATTGAGCAAAAAGATGCTTTGATAAATTTGTGGTACATTTTGAAGATCAGGAAATAATTATAAAAGTTACAATAAATACTCTTGTGAAATTGAGTCTGAGGCAGTAGTATTTAAAAGATAGTTTGCAAAAAGGCAACATTAGTAACATCTGGGAAGTTCTTGGAAATGAAAGTGACTAATCTTCACCCCAGAATTACGGAATCCAAATTTCTAGAGGTGGGATTTAGGATCTGTATTTGACGAGCTCTATGAGTGATATTTATGCACCGTGGCCAAAGAAAACATATTCATACATAATGGGCAAATCTTATTCTTTAAGGATGGTACCAATTTACAATTTTTCAGTAATATATTCCCCACATAATTCAAGGTGTTATCAAACTTTGGGATTTTTACCAAGTTGATAAGTGGAAGATAGTGTCATAGTATCATTTTAACTTTTATTTGTACTATATTGAGGGTGGGCATCTTTTCATATCTTTAAAAGACACTTATTTTTCTTTCTGTATTCTAAGAGCATAGATTCATTTGCTTGTTTGTTTGCTTTATTTATTTGTTTCAAGTTTTTATTTAAATTCCAGTATGGTTAACATACAGTGTTATATTAGTTGAATCACACATATATGTGTATAATATACACATAAGTGTATAGTATTATGATTCAACACTTCCATACATATCCTGTGCTCATCACAAGTGCATTCCTTAATCCTCATCATCTGTTTCACCTATCCCCCCCACCCCCGCCACATCTCCCCTTTGGTAAATCATCAGTTTGTTCTCTATAATTAAGAATTTGTTTCTTGGTTTTCCTCTCTTTTTTTTCCTCTATATTCATTTGTTTTGTTTCTTAATGAACATGTTAGGTGCAATCATATGGTATTTTGTCTTTCTCTTGCTAACTTATTTCACAATGATCTCTAGTTCTATCCATGTTTTTGCAAATGGCAAGATTTCATTCTTTTTTATGACTGAATAATATTCCATTGTATATACATACCACATCTTTATCCATTCATGAGTCCATTGACATAGGCTCTTTCCATTATTTGGCTATTTTTGATTATGCTGCTATGAACATCGGCTGCATGTACCCCTTCAAACCTGTATTTTTGCATCTTTGGGGTAAATATCTACTAGTGCAATTGCTGGATTCTAGAGTAGTTCTATTTTTAACTTTTTGAGGAACTTCCATACTGTGTTCCATGGTGGCTTCACCAATTTGCACTCCCACCAACAGGGCAAAAGTGTTCCTTTTTTTCTGCATCCTCACCAACACCTATCGTTCCTGTGTTGTTAATTTTAGGACTTCTGACTGGTGTGAGGTGATATCTCATTGTAGTTTTGATTTGTATTCCCTTGGCGATCAGTGATAAGCATCTTTTCACAAGTCTGTTGTCGATCTGTATGTCTTCTTTGGAAAAATACTATTCATGTCTCCTGTTCATTTTTAACTGGATTGTTTTCTGGGTGTTGAGGTTTATAAGGTCTCTACAGATGTTGGATACTAACTCTTTATCAGACACAACATTTGCAAATATATTTTCCCATTCTGTAGGTTGCCTTTTAGTTTTGTTGATTGATTGTTTCCTTCACTGTGCAGAAGCTTTTTATTTTGATGAAGTCCCAATAGTTATTTTTGCTTTTGTTTCCTTTGCCTCAGGAGACATATCTAAAAAGAAGTTGCTATGGCAGATGTCAAAGAAATTACTGCCTGTGTTCTCCTCTGGGATTTTAATAGTTTCCTGTCTCATATTTAGTTCTTTAATCCATTTTGAATTTATTTTTGTTTATGATGTAGAAAGTGGTCCAGTTTCATTCTTCTGTATGCTGCTGTTCAGTTTTCCCAGCACCATTTGTTGAGGAGAATGTCTTTTTCTTTTCATTGTATATTCTTTCCTGTTTTGTCAAAGATTATTTGACCATATATTTGTCAGTAATGGCATAGATTTATTTGTGCTTAATATAAATGGAATTATACCTTATGCACACATTTATGTCTGACTTATTTTGTTCAACATAATATTTGTGAGAATCATCCATATTGTGTGTATGGCTGTAGATCATTGAATCTCATTTATCTAAACAACATGAATGTTCCAGTTATCTATTTAACCATTCAAATGCTGAATGTTTTAAAGGTACCTGGAAGTTTGGTGTTATTTTAAGTGGTGTAGCTAGGCACATTTTATTATCTGTCTTCTGGTAAATATATGATAACGGTCTCTTGGTAAATATATGATGACAGTTCTATTGGGTATATATCTTAGATTGGAACTGTGGAGTTATTCAGTATATGTGCATTTACCCAACATTAGTAGATATTGTCAGATAATATTTCAAAGTAGTTCTACAAATTTACTCTCACATCTACAGTGTATGATTTTTCAATTACTCTACATAAGTAAAAACACTTAGTCTGTCAGCATTTTAAATTTTAGGCAGTCTTATGTGTACTGGTATACTGGTATCTCATTGTAAGTTTAATTGTACTTACCCTATGACTAATAAAGTTGAGCACCTATTCATGTTTAATATTCTTTTAGTGACATATCCCTTCTACAGGGAAATCCTATATCCAATGACTGGCTAATATGTAACTTCACTATCTCAAATCAGAGACAACTCTGAGAGGACATTACAGTTCCAGAACGCTCCATAAGATTGAAAAAGGCCTATGTTGCAGTTGCTTCCTGGTTTAATTTATATCTCTGACTAATCTCCTTTTTCTCAATCTCTTGTAGTTGTCTTTAAGAGTATTTCTCAATTATACTGTCTACATGAAAGTTTTATCTGAGACCCTCTTTTACAAGATCCCCAATCTATTACTAGTTGGTGCCATGAATGACCCTTGGAAGCAGACTTAAATTTTATTTTAGATTTTAGAACAGGTCACCTATTGGTTAGCTATCAATAAGGACCACATAACTGGTGTTGGTGGAATACTAATAGTAGCAATAAAGCTGTAGTGGGGCAATTGTTAAAGCTTTCACTGGAGTTCAACAATGAGATACCAATGGGAAAAATGCACTGGTAGAACTGTATCTCAACATTTTTGAGGTGCTTTGGAAGTAAATATGAATACTTTTGAGTTATATGGTGTACTTTGTAACAATGTACTAAAGAAATCCAATGGCCAATGGCAGGCAAAGGCTGAGGGTGATAACCCACCAATATAACAAGAATGAAAGTTAAAGGCTCTCCTTAGAAGCCTATTAAAAAAAAAATATCTTCTCTGCTTTAGTTAGAGGAGAGACAAAACTAAGGACATGGTCCAAGATTTAAGCATTAGCGTATCAGAGAACCATATAAGTTTATATTCTAAATCTGGGAAATTTCCTGGAGCTAGGTCTAGCCTAGATTGGAAGGAATTAGATCCTAAGACATGGGATACAGAAATATGGATCAATGCATTTAATATCTTTGAAACTCCAGATATTTCTGTATTCTCTGAGCCTACACAAGTTTCTCTCCCCTTCTTTTACATGCTAGCCCTCCATGCTTGAAGATGATATAGAAACTTCATCCTTGTAAGCCCAAGTATCTTCCTCCAAGAATCTAGTCTACATTCTCACCTCCCAGCACTGAAACCCTTATTTAAGCCAGGTCATGACATAACACAACTATGGAAGATCTCTGCTTACTAAGGGAAAAAAAGAAGCTATAAGTCTTGAAGTATCCTTTTTTTAAATTTTAATTCAATTTGCCAACATATAGTATAATATCCAGTGCTTATCACATCACATGCCCTTCTTAATGGATACCTGTCATCCAGTTACCCCATCCCCCAACTCCCCTTCAGTAACCCTCAGTTTGTTTCCAAGAGTTAAGAGTCTTTCATGGTTGGTCTTCCTTTCTGATTTTTCCCATTTAATTTTCCATCCTTTGCTTATAGTCCTTTGCACTTTTTCTTGTATTCCACATATGGATAAAACTATATGATAATTGTCTTTCTCTGGTTGATTTATTTCACTGAGCTTATACCCTCCAGTTCCATCCACATCAATGTAAATGGCAGGTATTCATCTTTTCTGATGACTGAGTAATATTCATATATATATATATATATATATATATATATTCTTTATCCATTAATCTGTATAGGACTAGCCAAAAAGGTCTACCAGGAGCTAAGAGAGTATGCATGGGTTTAAGGTGCTAATTCAGAGGGGTAAAATATAAGGTTGAATCAAGGAACATTTATCAGAATGGAAATACTCTCTTGTTTTAATATCTTAGCAATATCTTTAGAAAAGAGTGTTGTGATGGTTAATTTTATGTATCAGTTTCATTGAGCTACAAGGTGCCCAGATGTTAAACATTATTCTGGGTTTCTGTGAGGGTATTTCTGGATGAGATTAACATTCAAGTTAGTAGACGGAGTAAAGGTCGCACTACCCCTGCCCACTATCAGGACCTCCTTCAATCTATTAAAGGCCAGTATAAAATAAAAAACACTAAGGAAGAAAGAATTCATTGTCTTTCACCACCAGACTCTCTTTGAATTGGGACATCAATCTTCTGCTTTTGGATTCAGACTAGAACTTATACTATTGGCTCTCCTGCTTCTGAGGCCTTCAGACTTGGGACTAGAGAAAACTATAACATCAACTCTCTTGAGTCTCCAGCCTATAGATTACAGAAATGAGACTTTTCAACCTCCATAATAGTGTGAGACAATTCCTTGAAATAAACAAACATGCATACATACATAAAATCTTCTACTGGGTCTTTTTCTCTGGATAACCTTGTAATGGTCCACACTAAATGAAGAAAAGGAAGAAGGAGGTGGGGAAGAAAGAAATGGAGCAAAAAAAAAAAAAAAAAAAAGAAAGAAATGGAGCAAGAAAGGTAGCTCATTAAAAGATATAGAAATACCATAACTGCAATAGCAGAGAATTAGAGGAAGAGATAAAAAAAAAGACTTAGGTAATCAAGCCTATCAGTATGACTACATTACTTAGAACTGGAAACCACCACTAGAAAATGTCTTTGGAAGGGCACAGAGGACTCACTATTTATCAAAGATAAGGAATATGCAAATGAGGGGGCTCCAGGACCGGTAAGAATCTCAGTAGTAACTGTGCTGTGTAGGCCAAGGAAGATGATCAGGGGTGATGCTATTATACAACTAGGCTCCCTTTTAGTAATGGGGATAATGAGATCCCGAAGTAATAGAGGTCAAAACATGGTGCTCAATCATCAGAAGGTATGAAGGAGTAATTATAATGGGTTTCAAGTTCAAAGTGGCTGTCAAAGGAGGCTGAGCTCAGAGAATTATGAAGATGGTTAATATACATGATAAATTTTGGAAAAGAATAGATTGGCATCCAACAGGGCTATTATTTAATTTACAAAATTAAAAATTAAAAAAATGGATGATTAGCCAACTTAGGACAGTCATACCATTAAAGTTATCATCCTATACTTTGTTTCTGTGGTTTAACCAGTTTATGGACCTGCAAATCTTTGACTGAAGAGGAAGTCTTATTTATATTATAAAAGCCTTTGTATATGATTATGGTATCTCTAATTATTTAAAGCCATTTATTTGGGAGAGAATACTCCCAAAAGAATACTCTGAAATTCTGAGAATTACCAGAGATAGGTTTTTAGTTGACACTAATACCCATGAATCTAAAGTATCATAACATCCTTCCCTCCATAACAATGAGGATATATGATATGGAGATCAAAAGATAGTTGGAGCCTTGGCACAGTTCATAGACTCACACATTGGTAATTTCTTTGGTTTGAAAATTTAATATTAGAATGTACATATTTATTAGTTGGTAAAAACTTCATATTTGTTCTTGGCATCTGGAATTAAAACTAGTATAGTGGAGAAAGTCAAATAGAAGCTTCTGATTTTGATCTTCATTCTGACCAAGATAGTAAATCCATAAAAGTCACATCCCAGGTTATGGCAGAGAACGTTGCCACCATTAAGGGATGCAAGCATGGTAGTTCCATTATAACCTCATTTAATTCCATAATGTACTAGAGCCAAATGATTAGAAAAGTTTAATATTAAGTATTATATTAGCTCTGATTGCTTCTATAACATATTATCACAAATTTTGTGTCTTAACAGAAAAATGCTCTTTTTAAGTTCTGGAAGTTCTAGAATTCAATTTCACTAGGCTAAAGTCAAGGCATTGACAAGGCTAGTTCCTTCTGGATGATCCAGAGGAGAGCCCATTCCTGGCCTCTCTTAGTTTCTGGAGGCTATCAGCATTACTTGATTTGTGATTGCATTATTCCAATCTCTGTCTCCCTAATCTCATTCCCTGGTCTTATCCTGTTCTGTAATCAAATAGTAATCAAATATCCCTTGCCTACCTCTTATAAGGATGCTCGTGATTACATTTAGGACCCACTAGAATAATCCAGGATAATCCCTCTCTCAAGGTTCTTAACTTAATGACATCTGCTGAGTCCCTTTTGATGTCTGAGATAATACACTCACAGGTTGCAGGGATTAGAATGCAACTATCTTTGGGGTCTTTTATTCAATTTACCACAACTATTATCTGGAAGTTATTGACTCATAAGAGAAAAAGAAAAGCCTAAAGAATACAAGTGTAGTAGATATAGGCAGCTGCCACCACTCTAGGACTGAGAAAGAGTACACATACACACACAAAAGACCCCAGGGTTGAAATAAAGACCTAATTGGAAAAGGCACATCCATAGCTCAATGTATAGCAAAGATATTTCCTGAGGTTCTACCTTGGTAGAAGTCATTGGAAATTTTCTTACTGGATTGTTCAGAGTAGCTATCACAGTCATGTGTTCTTGTGGTAGCACTTTGCTACAAAATTGCCTAAGAAGTTTCCTGGAGAAGCCTGTCACAGGGAAGTTCCTCACCAGTGATACTGCTACAAAGTCACCTAGGTAGGCCATACTGAGAGATATCAGTCATAAAGACCTGTTCTATCACACTCTACTACAATGCTGTCTTAGTGGGTGTTGAAAGAGACCACATTTTTCTTAAAGTGACAAATTCTCTCAGCTGCAGGTTTCTGAAGAAAACAAACAAAACCACTACCTGATAGGAGGAGCCCATCATAACAAGGGAGAGGAATCATCTTGTTTCCTATAGTCGTCCTTCAGTGTCCTCTGTTGATAAAATTTTAACATCTTGCCAACTAGCCAAGTAGAAATATTTATAGCTCCATTCATCTTTTTTTTTTTCAGATTGAGCAATGTAAGAAGAATTTGAATTTGAAGATCAATAAGTTGATAAATGACTCTGTCCACCTATTTGGATATTCAGCTTCTGCCATGTACTTCTCTACATACTTTTGAGCTTCTGTACATTAATATGATATCTTTATATTTACACAACAATCTTTATATTTCATCCTTCTAATGAGTGAAGAAGTTCTCAATATCTGTCCCAATGAGGAGATTCACAATTCCAACAGCCATTGTAGCCATTGCTGTTTATACTAATCCTGCATTCATTATAATCCCAAATATTGTGTTACCTAAAGACTAAACTTCCAACAACTTATATATTTATAAAGGGGGAAAAAGAATAGAAAAGAATAAAGTGTCACAGGGTGTAATTGATGTATATAGCTTCCTTCTACTAGTTATTTGATATTTTTCTACTCTCAGCCAACACCTCCAATGGTCAATTCTTTTACTTGTTAGAGTGACCCAAAGCCATTGATTCCTCAATTCTTCTTCTTCTTTTTTTCTTTTTTTTTTAAGATTTAGTTTCCCATTGGCTCTTGGCTATGAAAGTACTAAAGGTTGCCTCATAGAATTCACTGAGATTCAGAAATAGTCCTGCATGCTCACACTTTGTAAGAGTAACCTAATTTCCTTTGATAGCTGAGATCAGTCAAACCTATAGAATAACCCCTGTTACTGCCTATTGGTTTAGTGGCACAAAAAGCATAAATGGCCAGGTGGGGGTAGTCTCATCTTCTGATTCAATGGAACTGATGCTCTGCTCACTTGTTAAAACATTACCACCTCGGAGATTAAGAACTCCAAACCATCAGAGTTCAATTTTGGTAGAATGAGAAACAAAATTTCTGTGAGTAATTGATTTTAATAGGAGAGGAGCTGCTTCTACTTTCATTCCTTAATTCCTGGACCCATATGTTATGGTTATTAGGGAGATACTATTATGTAATAGTCACTGATTCAAAGCATATACTCTATCTTATAAAATATATGTCTTTCTTTTAAGGATGTTTTCTCTGCCAACATACCAGAATCTTCAGTAAGCCATATTTTAATTAGATCAGGGGCTAACTGCTTCAATAACTTTGCTGTGAAATGAGCTCCTTCTCAGACGGTATTGGTATGGCAGTTACCATGATGATAGATTAACAGGAGCAATAAAGGCAGGGAAGACAAATCCATATACATAATATGTGCCAATCCACATGAAGAAGAATTTATTCCCCTCTGTGATGAAATAGGCCTGATGAAGGCCCCAGGGAGGTGCTAGTCTCCCAAGTGAATGGTTCCATATTAGAGCTCAGTGCTGATCTCTGCTTTTGATAGCATAGCCACTTAACAGTATAAGATTAGCAAGGTCAGCATTCGTAAAAGGACGTTCATTTTGTTGAGATGTATATAGCCTTTATCCCCATCACTATGGTACAATTAAGCAATATGAATTGTTGGCTCAGAACCACTAGTGCTCCTTGGGACACTTCCCTCAGGCCATGCATATAGTTGCAAAGGTGGTGCTTTATGACAAATTGATGACAGAAGAAAAAGGCTAAGTTCAATGTGTAGGTAAATCAACTAATTTTCTTACAAATATATAATATGTATATACATAATAAATATACAATATATAGCACATATATATTATATATATAATTGCATCTAGCAACAGAATTTAGATTCTTTTCAAATGCATGTAGAACAGTCACTGAAATACTTATAGGGTAGTCTGTAAGAGGAGATTTCTATAAATTTAATAACTTTTGAAATTATCCAGAGAATGTTCTCTGACCATAATTAAATGAACCTTGAAACACATTTTAAAAATAAAAAGGAAATCTCTAACTGTATAGAAACAAATCAGTTCTAAAAAATCCACATTTCAAGGAGGATATTCTTGCATAAATTTAAAAATGTCATTAAGTAACTATAGAAATTACATGTCAGAATCTTTGGGAAGATGCTAAAATAATATCTAGATAGAAATGTTTAAACATAAATCCTATGTTAGAAGAGTAGAAAATCTGAAAGCTAAAATCAGTGATTTAATTTTCCTTCTAATAATATTAGTAAAAGAACAGAATGTGGGACCCAAAGAATTTAACAAAAACCCCCTGCCCCTGGACAAGCAGAGCAGGACTAACTCCATTCTGTGCTATTCCTGCCACCTCATGTATAACCCCCACATGACCTGCTTATTGCTTAAGGCCCTCCCCCACCCTAGTCAAGCTGCTGAGCAGACCCTTACCAGAAACCAGACCATATAGGAATGTGGAACCCCTAACCACCAAAGAATGTAAATCCTGCCTTTTGCCCGCCAAACCCGTGCACCAATTCTGACCAGAGTGATAGGCTAGTTCAAATGGTCACTATAGGGTAAATTATAATTCAATTGGCCACCTGCGTGTGGACCCACATGACTATGCAACTTTCTGCGTGTGTCACAATCTCATTGGCCACTGGCCCCTATAAAACTGCTATGCCTCTTAACCTTGGGGTCCAAGTCCCTGCTCCGCTGTGGGATATACTTGGACCCAAGCTGGAGCTTGCAAATAAACCCTGTGCGCTTGCATCGATGTGCAATCTTGGGCACAACAAGAAAAGCTTAAAGAAAGTAAAACAAACAAACAAACAAACAAAACGGCAGGGGCACCTACGTGGCTCAGTTGCTTAAGAATTCACCTCTTGATTTGGGCTCACATCATGATCTCAGGGTTGTGAGGTGGAACCCCACATTGAGCCCTGCATTGGGCTCTGTGCTGGGCATGGGGTCTGTTAAAGATTCTCTTCTTCTCCCTCATCCCCTTCCAGTACTGTCTCTCAAAAAAGAAAAAAAAAAAAGCAGAAAAATGTAAAATAGAAAAATCAAGACACCTAGTTAAAATCTACAAAGACAAAAATTAATGAAATTGTAAGCATGTAATAATAATCAGAAAAATACACATTAATTGCCAGTATTTAAAATTTTAAAAGGATATATTACTACAAGTACTATAGATGTCAAAGAGGAGATAATGATATTCTTAAAACCTTTTCACCAATAAGTTAAATACTTTTGTATAAAATTTAAAAAATACTTAAGTATACAAGTGAAGAGTTAGAAAAGGACAAAAAAACTGATAACCTGGATACTTGGATAGCTATTTTATTTTTTTCTTTAAGATTTTATTTTTAAGTAATCCTTATATGCAACGTGGGGCTCTAAGTCACAACCCAAGATCAAGAGTCATAGGCTCTACTGACTGACCTAGCCAGGCATCCCTGGGTACCTATTTTAGAGAAAATCTAGGTGCACATGGCCTCACCAATGAACTCTCCAAATTATTTTAGACAGAAATAATTCAGTTCAGGAATATATAAAGAAGGTTCCATGTTACATGGATTTTTGTCTCTACTTCTCTATTACCTATTGAGAGAAATTTATTAAAAATTACCATCTCTGTTGCAGGATTTTCCATTTTTACTCTTCCTTTTGCAACTTGCTCTGTATCTATTGAAACTTCTACTTTCCTGGGCATAACAATAGGTTTTTTTAAGCATGAGTTTTGTTTTGTTTTTCTAATTCAGTTTATTAATCTTATCATTTTACATGTATATTTGTTATATTTGCCCTTAGAGTAATAGTTGACAGAGTTTATTTTGTGTCCACCTTTTCAGGTTTCCTATTTGGACCAACTAACTTGTACTCCTTTAAGAAAGAAAAAGAATCAATTCCTTTGGACTGATAAAGATATTTCACTTATTTATCCATTTATTAATTTCCATATATTCCATAAATATTCCATCCCATTCCTTTCTGGTCGGAGTCATTTCTTTGGTGAGGTACCTTTCAGTTTTATTGTTGTTCCTTTGAAGATAATGTGTCTTTATTCTCTGCATGACTTGGCATTTTTTACTTTAGGTTTCCTACTATGATACTTAGAGGTGAGGCTTTCTTTCTGTTTATCTTTCTCGATGTTTATGGTAATACTTGCATCTGCATCTTGAAGTCTGGTTTCAGTGTTTCAAAATCCTTGGTCATTATCTCTTCAAGAATTGCTTTTTTTCCTATTTTCTTTCACCTATCCTGAGGCTTCCCTAGTTTATGAAAAATTTTAAATTTTGCCCTATATGACTCGTTTTCTCTGTCTTGTATTTTTTATCCATTTTTCCCTTCCTGCTTCAATCTGGCAGTGGCTATATTTCAGTTTATGAATTCTTTCTCTGAGCCAAAGTTGCTTATGATTCTAATTTCTTAAATTCTTATTGAGATACATTTTCTTAGTTCTATAATTTCCATTTGATATGTTAAATTCTAGTTATCAGATGAAATGGAAAAACTTGCTATCTATTCTATTATTTTAAAGTCCATGTTAAAAATCTTATCTATATCACCTTTAATTCCATTTCTATTTATGTCTCTTATACTTGCCTCCATATATGCTTTACAATTTCTTATTGAATGCTAGACACTGTATTAAAATTTGTAAAAGCTCTGCTTGATGTTATCTTCCCACACTGTGTGTTGTTCTTCTACCTTAGGCATTCAGAGTAAGGGAAGATAAAATAAATTTAGCATGAGATTTGAGATGCTTTAAAACTAAACCTTTTTCTATTTTATTTATTTATTTATTTATTTATTTATTTATTTATAGAACTAAACTTCTTTATAAAAGTTATTTTAGTACCAATTAGCCATTACTCCTGTAGTACGGTATTTGAGGAATCCCAACTGAAAGCCTGAGTTCTATGAGAGTCATTGACACTCTCTTTTGAATACCTTAAAATCCAAGTTCTGCCACTCCACTATTAGATCATCAAAAGCTCTGGTTGGCTTCACAATATTTAACCAGTTGCTTACAAGTAATCAGATGTCTCAGGGGAAACACATACACTGACTGTTGAGATCGCTTCTTTTTGCTTCTTCTCCTCCCTCAGTATTGGCCTTGCATGGCTTGAGATTTACCAGTTTTGATTTCTGTGTCTCTACCTCCAATAGGTGACCAAAATCACCATAGCTTCCAGACCTTTAGCCAGGTTTTTGCTTAGCTTCTCAACTTCTAGGCAGCTGTCTTTGAATCAGAAAATATAGGGGAAAAAAGACTTAGACCTTGTAGGACCCAATAAACACTGTGTGCTTTCTTTTTCTTCAGTTCCTTTGGTCAATTAAGTCCTACCTTCTTGGTAATTCTCAAATGGCTTCAGAGAGATGCTTTCTTCTGTGTTTACTCCAGTCTTTTTTCTTTGTGGATAGTATATCTGATAAAGGTTTGTAACTAATAGCCAGAGCTTTGCCTTATCGCTGGTGTATATATATGATTCTGCTATTGTTGAACTATTCATCCATGAGCTTTCTCATTGGGTGTATTCTCTCCACTTCTTCCTATCATCACTGCTTTAATTTGAGCTGCACTTGATAGCTTTAGATATATTTTGGCATCCTAGGATCATATTTTTCTCTTAGAGGTCCTGAAAATGGAATGTATTTTTTTCCCCTGCTTTTGTTAACTTCCAGGTAGTAATAAATGCAATTAAGCAGCTATGATTCTAGAAGTCCAAGCTGTAGTTTCTATAGTGGTTTGTATATGCCTTTAGAGGTGGTAATTTTAACTGATGTATTTTATGAGAAAAAGAGATAGCATGCTAATACATAAATACTTAATATATTTTTGCTTAGATTGAAAAAAAGTCATAAAAATGTGCCACAAATATCTTATCTGTTATGTATATGCTATTTTCCAGAATCTGAAAACAAATATGAGTGAACACTGCCTTAAAGGGGCACAAAGTGAGAAATACATAAATGTAAACATATTTACATTAAGTGTGTGCGGTGGGATATGTGCTGATTGGCAACAAAACCAATATGGTTTGTGGTTTCTAGCATAGAGATTTTACTTCAGAAATATCTGATTTCGGCACTAATGATGTCACATGCTAGTCTTGTAAGTTTGATCTCTATATTTTCCAGAAACCAGAATTCTATCATCTGAAAAATGGAATTTTTATGATTATTTATTCAAATAATGTATATAACATTTTTACCACAGTAAATTCACAGTTTTAGAGCCAAGTAGTGTATTTTATCAGCACTGTCATTATAAAATGTTCCTGCGACAGAAGGTATTCTAAATAATTCTTATCATGATTTGGAGAAGATGCATAGAAAGGATGGGGGGATTGAGCTGAAATCTGAACAATGCACAAATATTCTCCACCTATAAAAACAAGTATTGGGAGAATAATATAAATAGAAGGGACAGAATATACCAATCTTACATGTGCTGAGCTAATCAAGCATTCAGAGCCCTCTTCAATATGACTAGCATGGAAGCTTTATTATGAAAATGACAGGAGTAGAAATGGGCATGAGATAGGATCAGACCATGAAAAGCTTCATGTATCATTTTAATGTATTTGCATTTTATGTGTTTGTTGATAGGGACATATTAAAATGTTTTAGATTGAGCAGTTAATCAGATTTTTGTTTAAGAAAAAAATATCTTGCTGGGACTCCTGGTGGCTCAGTGGTTGAGCATCTTCCTTCGGCTCAGGACGTGATCCTGGAGTTCCGGGATTGGGTCCATGTCAGGATTCTGCATGGAGCTTCTCTCTCTGCCTATGTCTCTGCCTCTCTCTGTGTCTTTCATGAATAAATAGTCTTTAAAAAAAAAAAGAAAAAAAGATCTTGTTGAAATTTAAATGATGAAGTTTGTGGATATCAGTACTGTTTGAGCAAAATTCTAAATATTATTGCTTGGAAGTACATAATAGGCTGAATTTTAGCCAAATTCTTTTACTAATCATATTAGGTTTAGCATAATTATAACACTATTAGAACTAATAATTGCGCAGCCCGGGTGGCTCAGCGGTTTAGCGCCGCCTTCAGCCCAGGACGTGATCCTGGAGACCTGGGATCGAGTCCCACGTCGGGCTCCCTGCATGAAGCCTGCTTCTCCCTCTGCCTGTTTCTCTGCCTCTGGCTCTCTGTATCTCATGAATAAATAAAGTCTTAAAAAAAGAAAGAACTAATAATCACTTTTCAGAATTATGCTAAAATGCCAAAGCGAATGTTTATTACTTTACTCAATAAATAGGCACTACATTTTTTGAGACTTTCATAGAAATATTCAATAATCTAGCCAAATCTTTGATACATATGATTTTTTCCAAAGTTTGTATAAACCATTCTCACATTCACTAGTTGCTTTATCATTGCTACCACAGCCAGCCTTTGCTGTGTGACCCTGAAGTCCTTTGATTACATTGCAAATGTTAAACAATCATTTGATTAAGTGATTTCAATTTGTAGTGATTCATATTTACATTACTGATATAGTGACCTAGAAATAATACATAGTCAAGTATATTTTAGCTAATACATAGAGATTGTAATATTTTAGTAATGAAAACTAGATATTTTAATGTATCTAGTAATTGTCCACTTACGAATAGATTGGAACAATTAATTAGCTAGAGACAAAGTCATGAGTTTTAAAAGCAATTAAGTATACCCGAAAAAGTAAAGGATAGAATGATTCCTATTGAATACCCCATACTACTTAAATATGAAATTCATCATTAATGCTGGAACTTCTAAAAGACTACCACTTGTTTACAATAGTGATATATTAACCACTTGAATGAAATACTGAAGTATCATGCCACACCATATTATCCTATGAAAGACAGTTTATATATTCATAGTAAAAACTCCAGGACCCACAATTATTTTTTCCTCTTACCTTTTGGCTGGATTTTATATTTAAGACTAAAGGATACACCTTTTCTTCATTAATTCACAGTCTGAATATCATGAAATCATCTCATTCTCTAAAAGAAGCAAATTTATCTCAGATTAAAAATAGGTTTAAGCAAAATTTCAGAATTATGTTCTTATTTTGCATAAGTCAAGAAACCATTGAAGCTATCTAATTTTATAAAATATATAAGCATATATATATTTAACTAAAGAACTACAATTGATTGTAGTAAGTAGAGGAACTACTTTAAAGTAATAGAAGCTCATATTAATAATTTATAAACTTAATCTCTGTATAATGATTTATTATTCTGGAGATTCTTAGGGTTTAACTTCTAGTTTCAAATAGTATTTAAGCTGCACAAAAGTATAATACCATTTGATTACAAGACATTTGCTTTACTTTACACATCTTATAAAAATGCAATTTGAAATAATGAAAACTCCATATAAAAACTGAGACAGTTTAGTATTCTTGAAACTACCTCAAAACAATTCTACAGCTGTACAGAGTGATAAAAGTAGTCAACCATGTAAGGAAGACATTCTGGATTAAATGTCTATGTTATACAAAATAATTTTATGTTTTAAGCCCTTGAGCTCAGGTGGATGATCAAATTAAAACAGAACAAAATTACTGAGCAATTATGATAATGTGAAATTAGCTCAATGATCTGCTTTTATTTTCATCAAATATTATCCAATGTGAATATTTTATGACTAAATAGACTTTGAAATCTTCAAGATGGTTACTAACTCATTTAAGCCCTTACGTGGTGTGTGTGAATAAATATGACAACTTAGGGCTTGAGTTCAGGTGTTATGGAGTGAAGCCAAGAGGGTATGCACAGAAAGAGGTAAGCGGAGGAAGAACAAACAAAGTAAACACAGAAGTTGTGGTTTGAGGTAAGCTTATATAAATATTTCCAAACTGAGAAGTCCCAGCTGAACTCTCAGTATTCTTTCAACTCCATAGCTCTTCATCATGCTATATATGTTTTTTTTTGTGTGTGTATGTGTGTGTATTTGTTGTCGTAATAACAAAATCTCCCAGAAAATGTTGTTGCAGAGGTGAGGATGTATACTCGTGATACTCCTGTTACCGCTAGCACCTACGCACATTCTTCTGCAAACTCATAAAGTTGTTAAGTGTGCATGATAGAGTATCATTCTAACCATTTAGAAATGATCACATATGGAATACCTGGGTGGCTCAGAGGTTGAGCATCTGCCTTTGACTCAGGGCGTTATCCTGAGGTCCAGGATTGGGTCCCACATTGGAATCCTGCAAAGAGCCTGCTTTTCCCTCTGCCTGTGTCTCTGCCTCTCTCTCTCTCTCCCTGTCTCTCATGAATAAATAAAATCTTTAAAAATTAATAAAGAAGAAATGATCACATATTATGAATAGTTATGTTTTAAAAACTTTTTTTTTTTGAATCTCTGCAATAGCAGCTACCTCTGATTGAAGTAATTGTAGTTACATCATTTACCAGGAAAATATAAGTTTTGATTGACATAAGACTTAGTCATATTATAAATGCAGGTTAAAAATTCTCCAAGATAACCATGAAAATGTTAAAAGAAATGCAGTAAAAGGGATGAGTCCAAAGAGTAAAGAAAAGGATGAAGAAACAACAAAATAAACTTGAAAAAATTCAATATAGGATCCTATTCACAATTTTTATCAGTGAATACGGTCTCATTTTGGATAAAACATGTAGTAATTAAGTATAAAATCCAGCTGCCGGGGATCCCTGGGTGGCTCAGCAGTTGAGCGCCTGCTTTTGGCTCAGGGCGTGATTCTGAAGTCCCGGGATCAAGTCCCACATCAGGCTCCCTGCATGGAGCCTGCTTCTCCCTCTTCCTCTCTATGTCTCTCATGAATAAATAAATAAAATCTTAAAAGAAGAATCCAGTTGCTGCGTGCTCTTTGTAAGAATAACATAGGCAAGCTCCTATACCAAATTATACAACTTTGGATAAGGTAATACATTATTGAAAATTGAGTTTGGTGTAATTTTTATTTTTGATAAATGAATATAAAAGGCAGATAGTTAGCAAAATATTGAGGAATTGAACCATATTATCGAAAAGTCACATATATAGAAACCTGAACCTATATTCATATTTTATAAAACACACGTGAAATATTCATTATTGATTATATACTAGGCAGGAAAACTCAAAGAGTCTGAATCTTTGAATAGCTGAACCAAAGCGAGGAAGTGATCCTTTTAATCTTCTTGTCTTATAAAGAAAATGAACAATATTGATCTATAAGCCATTGTTAATTGGATTTTCTGATATTTTCAGCCAAACTATTCCTAAAATAAATGTACCAAATTCAGGATAAGACATATTCTTTTGTGGGATGCCTGGGTAGCTCAGCAGTTGAGTGTCTGCTTTAGACTCAGGGTGTGATCCTAGAGTTCTGGGATTGAGTCCCACATCAGGCTCCTTGCATGGAGCCTGCTTCTCCCTCTGCCTGTGTCTCTACCTCTCTCTGTGTGTCTCTCATAAATAAATAAATAAAATTTTAAGAAAAATTTTAAAAAGACATATTCTTTTGCTACAGCACATGCTTCTCTAAGTCTTATAGCAATATCTATAGGTATTTAATATGTCTTTCTAAATATGTTAATATTATAGTAAGCTTATTATTTTTTGCCTTTGGTTATAAATGTTTTGAGTGATTTTAAGTACACATTTGTCATTAGTTTATTTAGTGGCTGTTATAAAACAAATACGCCTGTGTGCATGTGCATGTATATGTGTGTGGTGTTATAGTAGGGACATATATGTAATATGAGAAGGAAAGAAACTGAAAAGGATCAAAGAGAGTTTCAACCTTCTAGGTAACAGTTTTAAGTGACCGGTTATTATTATTTTTTAAGATTTTATTTATTTATTCATGAGAGACACATAGAGAGAGGCAGAGACACAGTCAGAGAGAGAAGCAGGATCCCTGTGGGGAGCTTGATTTGGACTTGATCCCAGAACTCTGGGATCACTCCCTGAGCGAAGGCAGAGACTCAACCACTGAGCCACCCAGGTGTCCCACAGCCTTTTTTTTTTTTTTTTTTTAAGGATATAATGAAAACTGTCGTAGTACATAACTGTAGTGTTATGTAAAGCCATGACTATAGTTATGTTATTCTCCAAATGTTTTCTTTTTAAAAATTGAAGAATTTTATTAAAATTCAAAAAGTTTTGTTATGACTTCTGACATTATAATTAGAAAACATGAGAATTCCAACCATTCCGCCAAACCTATAGACTCTTGATATTTAAACTATTTCTAATTTGTGGAATGACAGATTCTCTAACCACGGAAGATTGTAACTATCCGAATTGGAATAATGGTGGAAGGATGAATTTCATCTCTTTCATTCTTCATTCTTTGAAGTTTCTACCTCAGACAGAGGAAATGCTTCCTTTTACTTGCCTTATTTTCTTGGAAATCAAATACTGCATTTGTAAGCATTCATGAAGAAGGAGAAGTGGTAGTTTTGGGTGAGAAAGGAGTATTGTATAAAAGTAGCAAACATGGCTATAAAATAACAATGTTCATCTAATAAAACAGTGTGCTGCTTTTGCTTGCAATGCATACTTGTAATTTTCTGCTTAATTGTTAATTACCAGACAGAGAGAATAACCGAACATGCTTGGCTACAAGGTGAGTGCATGATGAATCTTCTAAAGAATAATGAAATGACTATGACATTGACAAGTGACACATCATGTCATTTGATGATGTGAAGTTTTGACAGTTTGAAACTTTTTAAATGTTTTTAAATTTTATTTATTTACTTGAGAGAGAGAGAAAGAGAGAGAGAGAGAATGAGTGGGGGAAAGCAGCACAGGCAGAGGAAGATGCAGACTCCCCACTGAACAGGGAACCAACACCCCAGGATTATGACCTGAGCTGAGGAAGGCAGACTCTTAGCTGACTGAGCCACCCAAGCACCCCTTGACTGCTTAAGTTATAGCAGCTATATCTATGCATTGTTTTTTGAGACTCCAGGTAATTATTTACCATCTGTGTTCATATATAAACAGATTTAATTTTATGCTGGGGGTACAGAAAACATAATTCTTTTTTATCACATAAAATAATTCTATTTCCCTCAGGTGAGTGGCTTTATTTTTTATAGAATGGCATGTATTCATTTACCATATATAATAATTGTGTGTAATGTTTTGTTATTTGTGTATCCTTTTTAAAATATATGGTAGATCACGTATATTTTCACTTTTATTTCTTTAAAGTTTTGAAACATTGAGAAAAATGAATAGGCTAATAAGACACATGTAATTTGAATGGAACGTTTTTGTTTGGCACTGGTTGGTGGTTTTCTTTATTCTCTTTTATTTATTTATTTTTTTTTTATTATTATTTTTTTTTATGTACTAACTTTATTTATTTTTTTTTCTTTTTTTTTTTTTATTGGTGTTCAATTTACTAACATACAGAATAACACCCAGTGCCCGTCACCCATTCACTCCCACCCCCCGCCCTCCTCCCCTTCCACCACCCCCAGTTCGTTTCCCAGAGTTAGCAGTCTTTACATTCTGTCTCCCTTTCTGATATTTCCCACACATTTCTTCTCCCTTCCCTTATTTTCCCTTTCACTATTATTTATATTCCCCAAATGAATGAGAACATATAATGTTTGTCCTTCTCCGACTGACTTACTTCACTCAGCATAATACCCTCCAGTTCCATCCACGTTGAAGCAAATGGTGGGTATTTGTCATTTCTAATAGCTGAGTAATATTCCATTGTATACATAAACCACATCTTCTTTATCCATTCATCTTTCGTTGGACACCGAGGCTCCTTCCACAGTTTGGCTATCGTGGCCATTGCTGCTAGAAACATCGGGGTGCAGGTGTCCCGGCGTTTCATTGCATTTGTATCTTTGGGGTAAATCCCCAACAGTGCAATTGCTGGGTCGTAGGGCAGGTATATTTTTAACTGTTTGAGGAACCTCCACACAGTTTTCCAGAGTGGCTGCACCAGTTCACATTCCCACCAACAGTGTAGGAGGGTTCCCTTTTCTCCGCATCCTCTCCAACATTTGTTGTTTCCTGCCTTGTTAATTTTCCCCATTCTCACTGGTGTGAGGTGGTATCTCATTGTAGTTTTGATTTGTATTTCCCTGATGGCAAGTGATGCAGAGCATTTTCTCATATGCATGTTGGCCATGTCTATGTCTTCCTCTGTGAGATTTCTGTTCATGTCTTTTGCCCATTTCATGATTGGATTGTTTGTTTCTTTGGTGTTGAGTTTAATAAGTTCTTTATAGATCTTGGAAACTAGCCCTTTATCTGATATGTCATTTGCAAATATCTTCTCCCATTCTGTAGGTTGTCTTTGAGTTTTGTTGACTGTATCCTTTGCTGTGCAAAAGCTTCTTATCTTGATGAAGTCCCAATAGTTCATTTTTGCTTTTGTTTCTTTTGCCTTTGTGGATGTATCTTGCAAGAAGTTACTATGGCCGAGTTCAAAAAGGGTGTTGCCTGTGTTCTTCTCTAGGATTTTGATGGAATCTTGTCTCACATTTAGATCTTTCATCCATTTTGAGTTTATCTTTGTGTATGGTGAAAGAGAGTGGTCTAGTTTCATTCTTCTGCATGTGGATGTCCAATTTTCCCAGCACCATTTATTGAAGAGACTGTCTTTCTTCCAATGGATAGTCTTTCCTCCTTTATCGAATATTAGTTGCCCATAAAGTTCAGGGTCCACTTCTGGATTCTCTATTCTGTTCCACTGATCTATGTGTCTGTTTTTGTGCCAGTACCACACTGTCTTGATGACCACAGCTTTGTAGTACAACCTGAAATCTGGCATTGTGATGCCCCCAGATATGGTTTTCTTTTTTAAAATTCCCCTGGCTATTCGGGGTCTTTTCTGATTCCACACAAATCTTAAAATAATTTGTTCTAACTCTCTGAAGAAAGTCCATGGTATTTTGATAGGGATTGCATTAAACGTGTATATTGCCCTGGGTAACATTGACATTTTCACAATATTAATTCTGCCAATCCATGAGCATGGAATATTTTTCCATCTCTTTGTGTCTTCCTCAATTTCTTTCAGAAGTGTTCTATAGTTTTGAGGGTATAGATCCTTTACATCTTTGGTGAGGTTTATTCCTAGGTATCTTATGCTTTTGGGTGCAATTGTAAATGGGATTGACTCCTTAATTTCTCTTTCTTCAGTCTCATTGTTAGTGTATAGAAATGCCACTGACTTCTGGGCATTGATTTTGTATCCTGCCACGCTACCGAATTGCTGTATGAGTTCTAGCAATCTTGGGGTGGAGACTTTTGGGTTTTCTATGTAGAGTATCATGTCATCGGCGAAGAGAGAGAGTTTGACTTCTTCTTTGCCAATTTGAATGCCTTTAATGTCTTTTTGTTGTCTGATTGCTGAGGCTAGGACTTCCAGTACTATGTTGAATAGCAGTGGTGAGAGTGGACATCCCTGTCTTGTTCCTGATCTTAGGGGAAAGGCTCCCAGTGCTTCCCCATTGAGAATGATATTTGCTGTGGGCTTTTCATAGATGGCTTTTAAGATGTCGAGGAATGTTCCCTCTATCCCTACACTCTGAAGAGTTTTAATCAGGAATGGATGCTGTATTTTGTCAAATGCTTTCTCTGCATCCAATGAGAGGATCATATGGTTCTTGGTTTTTCTCTTGCTGATATGATGAATCACATTGATTGTTTTACGGGTGTTGAACCAGCCTTGTGTCCCAGGGATAAATCCTACTTGGTGATGGTGAATAATTTTCTTAATGTACTGTTGGATCCTATTGGCCAGTATCTTGTTGAGAATTTTTGCATCCATGTTCATCAGGGATATTGGTCTGTAATTCTCCTTTTTGGCGGGGTCTTTGTCTGGCTTTGGAATTAAGGTGATGCTGGCCTCATAGAACGAATTTGGAAGTACTCCATCTCTTTCTATCTTTCCAAACAGCTTTAGGAGAATAGGTATGATTTCTTCTTTAAACGTTTGATAAAATTCTCCTGGGAAGCCATCTGGCCCTGGACTCTTGTGTCTTGGGAGGTTTTTGATGACTGCTTCAATTTCCTCCCTGGTTATTGGCCTGTTCAGGTTTTCTATTTCTTCCTGTTCCAGTTTTGGTAGTTTGTGGCTTTCCAGGAATGCATCCATTTCTTCTAGATTGCCTAATTTATTGGCGTATAGCTGTTCATAATATGTTTTTAAAATCGTTTGTATTTCCTTGGTGTTGGTAGTGATCTCTCCTTTCTCATTCATGATTTTATTAATTTGAGTCTTCTCTCTCTTCTTTTTAATAAGGCTGGCTAATGGTTTATCTATCTTATTAATTCTTTCAAAGAACCAACTCCTGGTTCTGTTGATCTGTTCCACAGTTCTTCTGGTCTCGATTTCGTTGAGTTCTGCTCGAATCTTTATTAACTCCCTTCTTCTCTTGGGTGTAGGATCTATTTGCTGTTTTTTCTCTAGCTCCTTTATGTGTAAGGTTAGCTTTTGTATTTGAGTTCTTTCCAGTTTTTGAATGGATGCTTGTATTGCGATGTATTTCCCCCTTAGGACTGCTTTTGCTGCATCCCAAAGATTTTGAACGGTTGTATCTTCATTCTCATTAGTTTCCATGAATCTTTTTAATTCTTCCTTAATTTCCTGGTTGACCCTTTTATCTTTTAGCAGGATGGTCCTTAACCTCCATGTGTTTGAGGTCCTTCCAAACTTCTTGTTGTGATTTAGTTCTAATTTCAGGGCATTATGGTCCGAGAATATGCAGGGGACAATCCCAGTCTTTTGGTATCGGTTCAGACCCGATTTGTGACCCAATATGTGGTCTATTCTGGAGAAAGTTCCATGTGCACTTGAGAAGAATGTGTATTCAGTTGAGTTTGGATGTAAAGTTCTGTAGATATCTGTGAAATCCATCTGGTCCAGTGTATCATTTAAAGCTCTCGTTTCTTTGGAGATGTTTTGCTTAGAAGACCTATCGAGTATAGAAAGAGCTAGATTGAAGTCACCAAGTATAAGTGTATTATTATCTAAGTATTTCTTCACTTTGGTTAATAATTGATTTATATATTTGGCAGCTCCCACATTCGGAGCATATATATTGAGGATTGTTAAGTCCTCTTGTTGAATAGATCCTTTAAGTATGATATAGTGTCCCTCTTCATCTCTCACTACAGTCTTTGGGGTAAATTTTAGTTTATCTGATATAAGGATGGCTACCCCTGCTTTCTTTTGAGGACCATTCGAATGGTAAATGGTTCTCCAACCTTTTATTTTCAGGCTGTAGGTGTCCTTCTGTCTAAAATGAGTCTCTTGTAGACAGCAAATAGATGGGTCCTGCTTTTTTATCCAGTCTGAAACCCTGCGCCTTTTGATGGGGTCATTAAGCCCGTTCACATTCAGAGTTACTATTGAGAGATATGAGTTTAGTGTCATCATGATATCTATTCAGTCTTTGTTTTTGTGGACTGTTCCACTGAACTTCTTCTTAAAGGGGAATTTTAAGAGGCCCCCTTAAAATTTCTTGCAGAGCTGGTTTGGAGGTCACATATTCTTTTAGTTGCTGCCTGTCTTGGAAGCTCTTTATCTCTCCTTCCATTTTGAATGAGAGCCTTGCTGGATAAAGTATTCTTGGTTGCATGTTCTTCTCATTTAGGACCCTGAATATATCCTGCCAGCCCTTTCTGGCCTGCCAGGTCTCTGTGGAGAGGTCTGCTGTTACCCTAATACTCCTCCCCATAAAAGTCAGGGATTTCTTGTCTCTTGCTGCTTTAAGGATCTTCTCCTTATCTTTGGAATTTGCAAGCTTCACAATTAAATGTCGAGGTGTTGAACGGTTTTTATTGATTTTAGGGGGGGATCTCTCTATTTCCTGGATCTGAATGCCTGTTTCCCTTCCCAGATTAGGAAAGTTTTCAGCTAGAATTTGTTCAAATACATATTCTGGCCCTCTGTCCCTTTCGGCGCCCTCGGGAACCCCAATTAAACGTAGGTTTTTCTTCCTCAGGCTGTCGTTTATTTCCCTTAATCTATCTTCATGGTCTTTTAATTGTTTGTCTCTTTTTTCCTCAGTTTCCCTCTTTGCTATCAACTTGTCTTCTAGGTCACTCACTCGTTCTTCCACCTCGTTAACCCTCGTCGTTAGGACTTCTAGTTTGGATTGCATCTCATTCAATTGATTTTTAATTTCTGCCTGATTAGCTCTAAATTCTGCAGTCATGAAGTCTCTTGAGTCCTTTATACTTTTTTCTAGAGCCACCAGTAGCTGTATAATAGTGCTTCTGAATTGGCTTTCTGACATTGAATTGTAATCCAGATTTTGTAACTCTGTGGGAGAGAGGATTGTTTCTGATTCTTTCTTTTGAGGTGAGGTTTTCCTTCTAGTCATTTTGCTCAGTGCAGAGTGGCCAAAAGCAAGTTGTATTGGGAAAAAGAGAAAAAGAGAGGAGAGAAAGAAGGAAAGAAAAGAGAAAGAGAAAAAAAAAGGGAAGAAAAAGGAAAAAAAAAACAAAAAAAAAAAAAAAGAAAAAGAGAAAGAAAAAGAAAGGAGAAAAAAAGGGGGTGGGGGAAGGAAACAAATCAAAAAGCAAAACAAAACAAAAACAAAAACAAAAACAAACAAACAAAAAAAGAACCACCGGGGAGTATCTTCTGATTCTGTGTACTTTAAGTCCCTTGGCTTCTCCTGGAAGTTGTCCGTCTAGCTGGTGTTCTGGGGGAGGGGCCTGCTGTGCTGATTTTCAGGTGTTAGCAGTTGGGGGAGCTGCTGTGCCCCTGCCTGGTGCAGGGCTCAGTGGGGGTTGTTTGCCCCGTGAGGCCGCAGGAGGAACAGCCCCAGTGGCGGGGCAGCTCTGGAGCCCTGGATTCAGCTCCGGCAGGAACTCCGTCTGCAGGGCCTGGAGGCTCCGGGGCGGGGCCGCTGATCTGCTCAACTGGGGCAGGAGCGTCCTCGCTGTCCTGGGCCCTCCCGGCCTCTGCCTGTCCCGGGGGAGGCGGGATCCTGGGCTGTGTCCCGGCGCCCTGTGCTCCGGAGCCTGCGCTGTTGGATTCGCGCTCCCGGGGCCGCGCAGCCCCCTCCGTGGAGCCGCCCCCGAGCCCCTTCAGCTGCTCCGGGTCCCGCCGGGTCCCGCCGTGCGCGCTGCAGCCCTTAGGGAGCTCGGCGCACTCTCCTGGGTGCGCAGTTGCTGTTACTGACCCGGGGAGCCCGAGGGCATCCCCTTCCTTCTGGGTCCTGCTCCACCTCCCCGCGAGCCCCTTTCCGCCCGGGAAGGTCGTGCAGCTCCTGCTCCTCCGGGACGGGGCTCTCCTGTCCTGGGGACACTCGCCCCGGCCTCAGCCCGGCTCCTCGCGGGCCCCTCCCCCTCGGAGGCCTTTGTTCCTTTATTTCTTTTTCCCCGTCTTCCTACCTTGATAGAAGCGCGAACTCTTCTCACTGTTGCATTCCAGCTGGTCTCTCTTTAAATCTCAGGCCGAATTCATAGATTTTCAGGATAATTTGAAGGTTTTCTAGGTAGTTTGGTGGAGACAGGTGATTTGGAGACCCTACTCTTCCGCCATCTTGCTCCTCCCCCCCTCTTTATTCTCTTTTAAATCTGAGCACAGTGCCACTATATTTTTTAATACTTCAGGACATGAATAAATAAATACATACATACATACATACATACATACATAAATACTTCAGGACATGGAGTAGCAGGATAATTGTGTTACAGAACTACTCACATTATTTCCTATGTATTATTTCTAAATTTAACTTGTCAGATACTTTTTTTTTCATTTTATTTAGACATTTTTTTAACATGAAGGAGAGTCATTGATACAGTTCCCAGATATAAGGATCTGCTCAGACTTTTAATTTTTTCACTTTCAAATACTGCCTTATTAAGATATAATTCACAAAAAGTATGATTCATCCATTTTTATTATACAATTACAGTGGATTTTAGTGTATTCACAGGGTTATGCAATCACTACTATCTAATTTCTGATATTTTTTTCTCCTCAAAAAGAAGCACCAGGCTCATTAGTAGTCCCTCACATTCTGCTGGCAACTGCCAATGTATTCTCTTTTTCTATGAATTTTCCTATTCTGGATATTTCATATTAATGGGATCATACAATATGTGGACTTTGTGACTGGCTTTCAATTAGCATAATGTTTTCAAGATTCATCCTTGATGTGTCATGTATCAGTACTTAATTCCTTTTTATTACCAAATAGTATTCCCATGCATGGATATGCCACATTTTTTTTAAACTGTTTTTTTTTTGTTTGTTTGTTTGTTTGCTATTTTTTAACTGTTTTTAATTTATGGACAATTGGTTTGCATTTTTTGACTACTATGAATAATAACTGTATGGGCATTTATATACACTTTTTTGTGTGAATATGCTTTTAATTATCTTGAATATATACATACCTAGGAGTATAATTCCTGGATCATATGGTTATTGCCTATTTAACATTTTGAGGTACTGCCAAATTGTTTTCCAAAGTGACTGTTATTTTGAAACTTCAAAGCCAATATATGAGAGTTCTAATTTCTCTACATCCTTGCCAACACTTATTATTTACCTTTTAGAGATTAGCTACTCTGGTGAGTATGAAGTAATACGTCATTGTGGTTTTGATTTTTATTGTTCTAGTGACTAATAATAGTAAGTATCTTTCCATGGGCTTTTTTTTTTTGCCATTTACATATCTTCTTTGAATATTTAAATTATTTTCCATTTTTGTTTACCTATATTTTTGCCTTCCTATTGTTGAGTTGTAAGAGTTCTTTATATATTTTGGAACTATATCCTAATCAGATTTGCAAAAATTTTCTTTCATTTTTGAGTTATTTTTTTTCCTCTTTTTCGATAATGTTCTTTCAAGCACAAAAGTTTTAGATCCTACTTAATTACGATTAATTACAATTTATATGTGTTTTCTTTTGTTGCTTTTACTTTTGTTGTAATATCTAATAAAATACTGTCAAATCTGAGGTCTTGAAAAATTTACTCCTAAGTTTTCTTTTAAGATTAGCTCTTACATTTAGAAATTTGATCCACTTGGCATAATTCTTGCATAAGGTCTAAGGTAGAAGTCTAATTTATTTTATCTGGATATCTTCTTTGTAAAACTCTTAAATTTTCTTTGTGAAACCTATTCCTAATTATTTTACTCTTTTTAATGTTACTGGACAGAGTTGCTTTTATAAATTTATTTTCAGATTGCTCATTGCCAGTGTATAGAAATATAACTGATTTGTCTACTGATTGTATAAAATTTTACATCACATTTATACTCTAATTAAAAATAAATTGTTTATATCATCCCCAAATTTTAACATCAAGTTCTCATGTGTACAAAGTAAAGTCTTGTGATAAATAATTTATTTTACACTTTTGATGTCTGAATTTTTCACTGCATATTTCCAGGTTTCTTTCTGTTAACTTTTGAACCACTAAGGAAATTTCAACAAGCTGTGAGTGACTCAGCCCCTCTCCTCCCAACAAGGTGGCTCAGGTAAAATAATCATGTACATCTGACCTTTAAAATGTAATACTCCAGTGATTGCCAAAAGGCCAGTTCGATGTTTTACTGCGCTGCTGCACTTTCACAAGTAATACTCATGAGTTGACATTTATAAAAATGCTGGTGCACTCTGGAAACATCCTGATAGCTAAGTTGTTATATGAGTCTATCTTTATCATGATAATGGATATGTAAGTGTGTTAGAGAATAACACTTTTGAAATCTTTGGAAAGAAAAGAGACATTTTATCATTTACTTGATTGGATAACTTAAGAATAAATACAATTTCATAAAGTTGTTATTTGCTATAAATATACAAATTTATATTCATTTTACTCAAGGTAATTAAGTAAATCAATAACAATATTATACAAAAATATCAAAGGCAAATGTCAAATACCTTTTTAATAATCCACCTCTGTTACTGTTTTTTTTTTTCACTTTTCCTATATAATATAACTTATATAATGCTTATTTGGCAATAATTTTTCTCAAAGAAGGCAACTGGGAGATATTCCATGTGCAGCTAAAGCAACCAAACAAAAACCTTCCCAAATGATTGTGGGCTTCATTGAGAAAAATTATTTCTAACATGTTCTTATATATTAATAAAGTCAAGTGAGAAAATAAGTGATTATTATATAAAATATAATGAATACTTTTTGCTAGAATATCCAGCATAGGACATTTCAGTCATCAAATACACATGCAAAGGGTTCAACCATCCTTGTGAATTTATTCAAAATTACAATTAAACAGAATTTTATCTATTTTATCTATATATCTAAAATATGCATTTTATCTATTATTTATATCATATTTAATGTGTTCTTTAAAAATTATAATACCTGTATCCAATTATTTACATTATTAGCTCCACTGTAGTTCTCATTTTTAAACTTTGATGCACTTATAACTAATATAAATCATATTTTCAATCAGAAGATTGTAAAAATATACAATTAATAGAAATTATATTTTCATTTATGAGTCTTCAACTCAGTATCCATATAATATTTATAATTCCTTTTATTGTTTTAAATAATATACATTCAGAAAATATGCAAGATTACATTATATTGAATTTAAAAATTGGTAAAACTTGTTGATACTGCCATAGAATATATGAAAAATTTGGCTTTCCTTACTCTTTCTACAACAAATTAACCAATGATATATTTTGAATAGACACCCACAGAGGCACACTTACAGATAAATACAATTAAAAATGAACTCAGGAGGCATCTGGGTGTCTCAGTCAGTTAAGCATCTGCCTTCAACTCAGGTGATGATCCCAGGGTCCTGGATTAAGTCCTGCATCGGGCTCCCTGCTTAGAGGGGAGTCTGCTTCTCCCACTCCTTCTGTCCTTCATCCTTGTTCATACTCTCTCTCTCTGGTCTCTCTTTCAAATAAATAAATAGGGGATCCCTGGGTGGCGCAGCGGTTTGGCGCCTGCCTTTGGCCCAGGGCGCGATCCTGGAGACGCAGGATCGAGTCCTGCATCGGGCTCCCGGTGCATGGGGCCTGCTTCTCCCTCTGCCTGTGTCTCTGCCTCTCTCTCTCTCTCTCTGTGACTATCATAAATAAATAAATTAAAAAAAAAAGAATTGCTAAATAAATAAATAAAATATTTTTTAGAAATCTAGAAAATGAATACAAATTCTATTTTAGACCTAAAAGTAAGAGCTAAAACTGCAAAAACTTCTAGAGGATGATATGAAAAAAATTTGCATGTTGTTAGTTTATTTATAGCATAAGTCATAAAATATAAAATTGATAAATTAGCCTTTATTGACATTAAAAATGTAAGAAAATGCAAGTGCAAGCACAGACTAGAAGGAAATATATCTAAATGAACTACCTTATAAGTAACTTATGTACAGAATATATAAAGAACACTCAAAACTCAGGATTAAATAGAAAACTAATCCAATTAAAAATTGATCAGATACTTTACTAGAGAAGAAATATATATGGCAAATAATCATATTAAAAGATGTTCAACATCATTATGCATTAATGAAATTCAAACTAAACACACTTATTAAAATGACTAAAAATACAGGCAATACTAAGTACTGGTAAAGGATTTGGGGGCAATTAGAGCTCTCATATTGTTGAGGAAATGCAAAATTGTACATCCCTTTTGTAATAGTTCTGCAGTTGCTGATAAAGGGAAACATACACTCATCTTATGATCCAGTAATCACACTTACAGAAATGTGACCAAGTAGTATAAAAACCTGTGTTCACACAGACCTGTACATGAATGTGTATAGAGGCTTTATTAATAATTACTAAAAAATTTGGGATCAAACTACATGTCCCTCAATTACAATACATCCAAATCCCAATAATGGAATACTAGTCTTCCAAAATAAGGAATGGACTATAGACTATGGGCTATGGATATGTGACAATAGGATGAATCTCAACTATATTTTGCTAAACAAAAGAATCCAGATTCAAAAAGCTACATATTGTATAATTTCATTTATATAACATTCTTTCAAAGACAGACTTTACTTTAAAAAAATATTTATTTATTTATTTATTTACTTATTTACTTATTTATTTGAGAGCCCAAGTTGGTGGAGGAGTAGAAGGAGAAGCAAACTCCCCACTGAGCAGGGAGCTAGATGTGGGGCTTAATCCTGGGGACCATGTCCTGAGCTGAAGGCAGACACTTCATCCACTGAGCCACCCAGGAGCCCCTCAAAGACAAGCTTTAGAAACAGGTAACAGATCAATGTTTGCCAGAATCTGGAAGAAAGTGGAAGGATTGACTATAAGGAGATATGAGAAATATTTTAAAGTGATGTACCTCTTTAATTCTGATTATATTGCTTAGCTATAAGACTGGTAAGGATTGACACAACTGAACACTTAATAAGGTGAATTGTACTCTTATGTAGATTATGGCTTAAATTTTACAATAAAAAAATCTATATTCAGCACTTCATACAAAGCCCAGTATGTGGTAAGTGCTCAATCGATATGACCTAATAATATAATCATTATTGATTGTGCAAAAATATATAAAAATAAATAAAGATGTAAAGATTACAAAATAGTGAAGTATTATCAAACAATTCCAATAAAAGTTACTTTGCTGTCCTTCACTCTTTCCTCACAAACTTTCTTTCTGAAAGCAATCTCTAAAATTGAAAAAGGATGTTTCTCTGATGTGCATTTTAATTCACCATTTGAATAAAACAAAATTATACCTCGCCCCAGGCATGTAATCTGTCATCACATAAAACTGATTTAAAATATATCTAAATAGAATGCGAATATACAGCTTTTGCAGTTACCTTTATTCACAGGTTTTCTTTTGCCTTCTTAATATTCTTGTAATATCATCTTCATTGTTAAATCAAAATACCATTAGAAGAATTAACTTGTGAGTTAAATCTAAAAATAATTGAATGTTCTTTAAAATCTCTTCTTAAGAAACATTTTGTATCTTTTAGGCTTTAAATGAAAGCTGAAGCTATTATTAAGGTACATGATTTTTTAAAGTATGGTACAAATGCTAAAAGTGATATTGGATGTTTTTACTCAAAGTTTCCAAATTTTTTAATTAAAATGTACAAAACCTCAAGACAGATGTTCTATAGCAGTAGAAGTTTACTATGTAGTAATTTTAATTTTTCTGACTGTGTAATCTATAGAGATAATAGAGAAATTGTAGCATCAAACCTTATATATTAAAGGCATTTTGAACTGGAAGATTCTTTAGTTTTTTAAAATAGTATTATTATGACATATTTTCTCTTTTTTAGTTTTGACTCATCTATGCCATATATAAAATGAATTTCTTCCAAATTTAACAATACATTAAAAAAATCACCAAAAATAAATAAATAAATAAATAAATAAATAAATAAATAAATAAATAAATAAACAGTCACTCACCACAATCAAGTGGGATTTATTCCTAGGCTACAAAAGTGGTTCAATATTAGCAAATCAATAAATCTAATGTATTACATTAATAAAAGAAAGAAGAACCACATACATGGTCATTTCAATAGATGCAGAAAAAGCACTTGACAAAGAACAACATCCGTTCATGATAAAAATCTTCAACAAAGTAGGTTTAGAAAGAACATGCCTCAACATGATAAAGGCCATATATGAAAAACCCACAGTTAATATCGTGCTAAATAGAAACAAAAACAAAACCTGAGAGCTTTATCTCTATGGCCAAGAACAAGACAGCGATGACCATTCTGACCATTTTTATTTAATAGAGTAGTGAAAGCCTTAGTCACAGGAATCAGACAACACTAAGGCATATAAGGCATCCAAATCAGTAAAGAAGACAAACTTTTACTATTTGCAGATGTTATGATACTATATATAAAAAAACCTGAAAGACTTCTCCAAAAAACTGCTACAACTGATAAACGAGTTCAGTAAACTCACAAGATATAAAATCAAAGTATGGAGATCTGTTGTATTTCTATACACCAATAATGAGGCAGCAGAAAGAGAATTAAAGAATCAAACTGGGGGAGTTAACCAGAAGATAGCGGACCCCAAGTCACCTGTCCCCACCAACTTACCTAGATCACTTTCAAATCATCCTGAAAACCTACGAAATCGACCTGAGACTTAAAGAGAGAACAGCTGGAACGCTACAGAGAGAAGAGTTTGTACTTCTAACAAGGTAGGAAAATGTAAAATAAATAAATAAAAAAGAATCCAGTGGGAGAGGGGACCCCACGAAGAGCCAGGTTAAGCCTGGGCATCGAGAGCCTCCAGGACAGGCAAGCCCAGCCCCAGGGAAGCAGGAACTTTACCAATCTTCCCAGAAAGAAAGGTGCTCTCAAGGAACTTGGGTAGGATCCTAGGAAGGGCAGTGGAGCCCCCAGGTTCCCGGGGTCAGTAACAGAGGAGGTGCGCCCGGGGGAGAGCTCGCCCCCTACAGCAGGCCGAGCACGGTAAAGGGCAGGAGCGCGCCCGGCGGGGCCTCAGGGAGAAGCCGGTGGGTCAGGCGGGGGCTCCGCGCGGAGGGGGCTGCGCGGCCGGGGGCACGATTCCAGCGGCGCAGGCCCCGGAGCCCAGGGCGCCAGGGGGCACAGCTCAGGATCCTGTGCTCCCCTTGGGACAGGCGGAGGCGGGGAGGGCACAGGACAGCGAGGATGCTCCTGCCGCTGGGCAACCCCGAGCTGTGCAGGTCAGCGCCCCTTGCCGTCCCGGGAGCATCCAGGCCAGCGCGGACTGGGAGCTGCGGTAGTTACTGTGGGAGCTGACTCCAGGGCTGGAGAGCTACCCACTGACAGTGGTGGTGTTCCTCCTGGTGTCACCCTGTGTCTGGGAGGGGCGGGGACCCAGGGAACAGAGGCCTCACAGGTAACAGCTCCCACTGAGCCTGGCACCTGGCCAGGGGCGGGGCAGCTTCCCCAGCAAGACCCATCTATTTGCTGTCAACAAGAGACTCATTTTAGACCTAAGTACACCTACAGCCTCGAAATAAAAGGTCGGAGAACCATTTACCATTCAAATGGTCCTCAAAAGAAAGCAGGGGTAGCAATCCTCATATCAAATATATTAAAGTTTATCCCAAAGACTGTAGTAAGAGATGAAGAGGGACACTATATCATACTTAAAGGGTCTATCCAACAAGAGGACCTAACAATCATGAATATTTATGCCCCTAATGTGGGAGCTGCCAAGTATATCAATCAATTAATAACCAAAGTTAGGACACACTTAGATAATAATACACTTATACTGGGAGACTTCAACACGGCACTTTCTGTAAATGACAGATCTTCTAAGCACAACATCTCCAAAGAAACAAGAGCTTTAAATGATACACTGGACCAGATGGATTTCACAGATATTTATAGAACTTTACATCCAAACACAACTGAATACACATTCTTCTCAAGTACACAAGGAACTTTCTCCAGAATAGACCACATAATGGGTCACAAATCATGTCTTAACTGATGCCAAAGATTGGGATTGTCCCCTGAATATTTTCAGACCACAATGCTTTGAAACTTGAACTCAATCACAAGAAGAAATCTGGAAGAAATTCAGACACGTGGAGGTTAAAGAGCATCCTGCTAAAAGATGAAAGAATCAACCAGGAAATTAGAGAAGAATTCAAAAGATTCATGGAAACTAATGAGAATGAAGATACAATGGTTCAAAATCTTTGGGATACAGCAAAAGCATCCTGAGAGGGAAATACATTGCAATACAAGCATCCATCAAAAAACTGGAAAGGACTCAAATACAAAAGCCAACCTTGCAGCTGAAGGAACTGGAGAAAGAAGAGCAAATAAAATCTACACCCAGCAGAAGAAGAGAGTTAATAAAGATTTGAGCAGAACTCAATGAAATAGAGACCAGAAGAACCGTGGAACAGATCAACAAAACCAGGAGTTGTTTCTTTGAAAGAATTAATAAGATAAACCATTAGCCAGTCTTATTAAAAACAAAAGAGAAAAGATTCAAATTAATAAAATAATGAATGAAAAAGGAGAGATCACCACCAACACCAAGGAAATACAAACGATTTTAAGAACTTAATATGAGCAGCTATATGCCAATAAATTAGACAATCTAGAAGAAATGGACACATTTCTGGAAAACCAGAAACTACCAAAACTAGAACAGGAAGAAACAGAAAACCTGAACAGGCCGATAACCAGGGAGGAAATTGAAGCAGTCATCAGAAACCTCCCAAGACACAAAAGTCCAGGGCCAGATGGCTTCCCAGGGGAATTCTATCAAACCTTTAAAGAAGAAACAGTACCTATTTTACTAAAGCTGTTCGGAAAGATAGAAAGAAATGGAATACTTCCAAACTTGTTCTATGAGGCCAGCATCACCTTAATTCCAAAACCAGACAAAGACCCCACCAAAAAGGAGAATAATAGACCAATATCCCTGATGAACATGGATGCAAAAATTCTCAACAAGATACTAGCCAATAGGATCCAACAATACATTAAGAAGATTATTCACCATGACCAAGTGGGATTTATCCCGTGAATGCAAAGCTGGTTCAACACTTGTAAAGCAATCAACGTGATAGATCATATCAACAAGAGGAATAAAAAGAACCATATGATCCTCTCATTATATGCAAAGAAAGCATTTGACAAAATATAGCATCCATTCCTGATCAAAACTCTTCAGAGTGTAGGGATATAGGGGACATTCCTCAACACCTTAAAAGCCATCTATGAAAAGCCCACAGCAAATATCATTCTCAATGGGGAAGCACTGGGAGCCTTTCCCCTAAGATCAGGAACAAGACAGGGATGTCCACTCTCACCACTGCTATTCAACATAGTACTAGAAGTCCTAGCCTCAGCAATCAGGCAACAAAAAGAAATAAACAGCATTCAAATTGGCAAAGAAGAGGTCAAACTCTCCCTCTTTGTAGATGACATGATACTGTACACAGAAAACCCAAAAGACTCCACCCCAAGATTGCTAGAACTCATACAGCTATTCGTCAGTGTGGCAGGATACAAAATCAATGCCCAGAAATCAGTGGCATTTCTATACACTAACAATGAGACTGAAGACAGAGAAATTAAGGGGTCAATCCCATTTACAATTGCACCCAAGAGCATAAGATACCTAGGAATAAACCTAAACAAAGAGGTAAAGTATCTATACCCTAAAAACTACAGAACACTTCTGAAAGAAATTAAGGAAGACACAAAGAGATGGAAAAATATTCCATGCTCATGGATTGGAAGAATCAACATTGTGAAAATGTCAATGCTACCAGGGGCAATTTACACTTTCAATGAAATTCCTATCAAAATACCACGGACTTTCTTCAGAAAGTTGGAACAAATCATCTTAAGATTTGTGTGAGTAATCAGAAAAGACCCAGAATAGCCAGGGGAATATCGAAAAGGAAAACCAGACCTGGGGGATCACAACACCGATTTCAAGTTGTACTACAAAGCTGTGATCATCAAGACAGTGTGGTATTGGCACAAAAACAGACACATAGATCAAGGAAGAGAATAGAAGACCCAGAAATGGCCCCTCAAATCTATGGTCAACTAATATTCGATAAACCACGAAGGACTTTCTACTGGAAAAAAGACAGTCTCTTCAATAAATGGTGCCGGAAAATTGGACATCCACATGAAGAAGAATGAAACTAGACCACTCTCTTTCACCATACACAAAGATAAACTCAAAATGGATGAAAGATCTAAATGGGAGACAAGAATCCATCAAAATCCTAGAGGAGAACACAGGCAACACCCTTTTTGAACTTGGCCACAGCAACTTCTTGCAGGATACATCCATGAAGGCAAGAGAAACAAAAGCAAAAATGAACTATTGGGACTTCATCAATATAAGAAGCTTCTGCACAGCAAAAGAAATAGTCAACAGAACTAAAAGACAACCTACAGAATGGGAGAAGATATTTGCAAATGACCTATCAGATAAAGGGCTAGTATCCAAGATCTATAAATAACTTATTAAACTCAACAGCAAAGAAACAAATAATCCAATCATGAAATGGGCAAAAGACATGAACAAAAACTTCAGAGGAAGACATAGACATGGCCAACAAGCACATGAGAAAATGCTCTGCCTCACTTGCCATCAGGGAAATATAAATCAAAACTGCTATGAGATACCACCTCACACCAGTGAGAATGGTGAAAATGAACAAGACAGGAAACAGCAAATGTTGAAGAGGATGTGGAGAAAGGGGTACCCTCTTGCACTCTTGGTGGGAATATGAACTGGTGCAGCCACTCTGGAAAACTGTGTGGAGGTTCCTCAAAGAGTTAAAAATAGATCTGCCCTACCACCCACCAATTGCACTGCTGGGGATTTACCCCAAAGATACAGATGCAATGAAACGTCGGGACACCTGCACCCCGATGTTTATAGCAGCAATGTCCACAATAGCCAAACTGTGGAAGGAGCCTCGGTGTCCATTGAAAGTTGAATGGATAAAGAAGATGTGGCCTATGTATACAAAGGCATATTACTTGGCCATTAGAAACGACAAATACCCACCATTAGCTTCAACGTGGATGGAACTAGAGGGTATTATGCTAAGTGCAGTAAGTCAATCAGAGAAGGACAATCATCTTATGGTTTCACTCATACAGGGAATATAAAAAATAGTGAAAGGACTTTTAGGGGAAAGGAGAGAAGATGAGTGGGAGAAATCAGATGGTGACAAAACATGAGAGACTCCTAACTATGGGAAATGAACAAGGGGTTAGTGGAAGGGGAGGTGGGTGGGGGGATGGAGTGACTGGGTGACGGGCACTGAGGAGGGCACTTGACAGGATGAGCACTCGGCATTATACTATATGTTGGCAAATCGAACTCCGATAAAAAAATATACGAAAGAAAAGAAGTCTCTTCTAAAAACATTCCATACACCATCTTCATGTATACCATGAAAGTAAAACACCAATATTGAAATGAAAGGTAAGGGATTTTGTGTCTGAAATGAAACTAACATGTATCCACTCTCTCCAATATTAACAAAATAATTTTGTTAATAGTTATCTAATTGCTACCAATACCATTATTTTATACATAAAACAAAGAGAACTTAGGAGTTTTTGTTTCAGCTCTTATGCGATGTGGATTTTGAATGGTCAGTATGCAGTGGAATAATAAATATGCTTTAGACAAACTGAAGTTGCGAAGGCAATGAGATGGATGCAAATTTGAGAAAAGATTTAGAGTTGATTTATTTTTATAAGTTAGGCATTGCTGAATAATCAAGGTTACTGAAGATAATTCATCAGTTAGAATCCTTCAAGAATGAGAAATGGACAGTTAAATTCACAAGAGTCTGCATAGGAAAGAATAAATTACTATTTCACATGCCAAAAGAATGGCATCCTGGAAAATACTTTCTAGGCAGTGGGTTTTTTTTTTTTTTTCTGATTCTTCCACGAATCAAACTAATTGCTGATTCACATACTGTTTAACAATGAATTAGATTTTTATTGAAAAATAACTCAGTTATTCCATTATTTGTCACTTCTTACAGTTTCATAGAACATTTTCTTTCAATTAAATATCATTCCTGAACAAATTTTGGCATCAATTTTTTATAGTCATATCAGCTCAAAAGTTTGATGTCATTTTTTCTTTTTCAAATCACGAGCAACTTTGATGGATTTTATCACAGGTAGGATGAACAGTTATGTCCTAAACCAATTACTCAGAGGAAAAATGTATTACAATTGTGTAAATAACGATTTGTGTTTGTCAAAAAACATAAGTCAGTTGATGTTCTAGGAAGAAAATAGTCATCCTTAATAAAAAGAAGCTATTTTTTGAGGACAAAATGCAAATACTGGATTTTGAATGTGATCAAATCTCTAATAGGACATGCATGAGAAAAATTTCAGGACATCAGGAGATATTCAAATAGGCTTAACTTTTATAAAATCAAACAGAATCATGTAGTTGAATCTCTTCACATTGAATAAATTCAATGTCTCAATGCAGCTTTACTTTTCATATAAGTTCATCTTATGTTACTATTATCTATGTTAGATATTAGTAGCTTTCACAATGTTTTTCAAGGTTTAAAAAAAATCCTGGTTTGTGTTTTATCTTGTAAATTAATTGAACTACCTAATTGTTTGGCCCTTAGTTACCAAGTTTCACTTTGAGTGAAAGTGGACCTCTTCCAGCAAAAGTACACACAGTGTGCATGAATCTTAATTTATTTTAGTTTTGCTTTCATGTTCTTCCAATTTAAATCATTTCAACATGAGATTTTGTGTGTAATAAATCACCTGTTGGAATTGAAGCAGGGAATAAATGAAAAAATAGAATAAAAAATACTAGATTGATATGGCTGGCAGTTTACATAACTGTGAAGAAAAATTATAGGAATTGCTTAACCATTTTTCATTGCAGACTCGAGGTTTATGTTGATTTTTTTTAAAATGTCAGTTATTTTTACCTTGAGACATCTTGTATGGAAAGTAGCTTGGATCTTGCTGCTACTTTTCCACGAGGGCAATGTATTTTACTTTTAAGTAGTTATGTATTCCTTCTATTAAGTTCAGAAGTTCTCCTTTTACTACTCTACCATTGGCTTTCAACACAATTGCGTATCCAATGTTTTAATAATCGTTTTTTGACAACACCATCAGCTTCATGATGACCATGAGTATGATCTTCATCATCTGAAACATCACCCTTAGAGCAATTAATTAAAAAAAAAAAGTTACTATGTGCCAGTGGATGAATTAAGAATATAAACTGTTAACCTATGAAAGACAAAATTGCAAGCTGCAAAATAAAATCTGTATGTTCATTTGGAGTCTTAGGAATTATACTCTGGGAGACACAGATTCGACAGAAATTGAAAACATGCTGGAAAGAAAAAGGATATCAGTGTTTTTAAAGGGTAAAGAGGGGATTTACATAAGCTGTTTTGGAGAAAAGATGATTGGTGTTAGTATAGCTACAGTTACACTAATGTATGCGTGATTAGTTGCTAGGGCTAGTGTTAGGCAGAAAGTCCATTTATGTCCATCTTAACATACACCAGATGCCTGGGCTTTTAGCTGAGTTCGGCAAAATTTCTGAGAATTTGAGACAGAAAATGTGCATTAACCTGACCTGCTCAATATTTTCCTGGCTCCATTTTAAATAACTTTCTTAGCGATGTTTATTCCATTTTATTGTCTTTATTTTCAAAATACATTCTTTTTGTATCATTTATCACAACTCTAGGTATTATATTCTAGGTATTATATTCTATGAAGAAAATGTGGCTGAGCAGTTATGCAAAGAATATAAGTAGCATCTGATTCTAGAATATTTGATTCTATACAGATCTCGGTTGGGGAGATGATAGAAACCAATTTTATGGCAGTGTGTCTCCTTTTCCACATTGGATGTACAGATATACTCTTAAAAGAAGATTCAATGTTCCATGGTAGTCATCTTTTGTTTTACCATCTATACTATTTTCATCTACTCACATTTCTACTTCATCTGATATGTTCTCGTTTAGCCAAATCGTCTGAATACTTATTTGGTTTTAGAAATAAAATCCTCAAAAATAAAGTAGTTATGAATGGATTTGAAGTAAACTAGAAGTAGAAGGAAACATTCTCATCCTATAAATACCATTTATGTAAATTCTATAGTTAACAACAGTTTATGATCTTGTTGGTGAAAACATGAATGCTTTTCCCACAAGATTGAGAATAATGTGAGCACGTTTACTTTTATCCTTTTTTATTCAACATTATGTTTGAGATCCTCGCAAGTTCAGTAATAGAGAAAATGAAATAAAATGTGTATAGTTCAGAAAGGAAGAAATAAAGGAGTTTTATTCAAAATAAATATAATATTCTACTTGTGAAAACCTAGGAATATATGGAAATACTAATGGAATTAATTTGGTAAGTTCACTTATTACAATATCACTATCTAAAATGCAATTGTATTTCCCTATACTATCAATCAACAATTATAAAATAAAACTAAGATGAAAATATCATTTAAGAAAGCACTAAAGAATATGAAACATCTCTGGATGTATTAACAAAATAAGTGTAGGACCTTTATAGTAATACCCATAACACTTTAAAAATAGAAGTCAGGGCAGCCTGGGTGGCTGAGCGCTTTAGCACCTCCTTCAGCCCAGGGCATGATCCTGGAGACCCTAGGATTGAGTCCCACGTCAGGCTCCCTGCATGGAGCCTGCTTCTCTCTCTGCCTGTGTCTCTGACTCTCTCTCTCTCTCTCTCCTCTCTGTGTATTCTAATGAATAAATAAATAAAATACTTAAAAAAATAAATAAAGATAGAAGTCAAAGAAGATGTAAATTGAGATTTACACACTGTTTATGGTTTCAAAGTCTTAATGTTGTTATAATATTATTATCCCAGAAATTATTATTATAAATAATACAAATCTTAACAAGTTTCTAGAAGAATTGTTTTTGGAAGTTGACAAAATGATTTTTTTTTCAATTTAAATTCTAGCTAGTTAACATAGAGTATAATATTGCTTTCAGAAGTAGAACTTAATGATTCATCACTTACATATAATGCTCAGGGCTCAACACAAATGATTCTTAAAATTCATGTAGAAATTTAGAGGATCAAAAATAGTTCAAGTAATTTTGAAGAACTATTTTATTTTTAAAATTTTTTTAAGAAATATTTTAAACATTTTGAGAAATCACACCAATTTATTTCATAATCAAGACATATTATGGTATTGATATAATTACAGATTAGTAGGTCAGTTGAACCAAATAAAGTGTCCAGAAATATACATATATTTATATGGCCAAAGGATTTTTTTTTAAATGCACCAAATCCATTTAATCCATTTAAAGGAGAAAGTGTTTTCAACAAATTGTTGTACAACAAGTTATTCATATGTAAAGTAAACAAACCACTCTTTAACCCCAAACACTGTTTGAGATTAATCAGTGTCATTAATCTCAAAGCTAAAACTACACATCTTCTATAAAACCACATAGTACAATAAAACTGGGCATAGTCAAGATTTCCTAGAGAGAAATTAAGAAGTATTAATAACAACGATCATTATTAAAAAAAAAAGTTTGGGTCACCTTGGTGACTCAGGAGGTTGAGTGGCCTACTCTTGATTTGGACTCTGTGATCTCAGGGTTGTCAGACAGAGCTCTGGGCATGGAGCCTACTTAGGATTCTCTTCCTCCCTCTGCCCCCCCCCAAAAAAAAAATTAATCAAAAAACACAGGTATGAAAATGAATAGGAAAGCCACAGAGGTGGAAGAAAATATTATAAATATGTTTGGCAAAAGGTTTGTTTCCAAAATATTTGAAGACTTCCTACAAATCAACAATGGATAAATGAGAAAATCAGCAAATTATTTTAATACAGACTGCAGAAAGGAAGTTATACATTTTAACAATAAGTATATAAAGAAGCATTTAGCATTATTAGTTGTTAGAGAAATGCAGATTCAATACAGTGCTAGTGATGAGGAGTTCAACTCTGGCCAAAAACTTTAGTGTGATTTTTCAGGCTAAATCATAGACAATTAGAAAGGTTTACCTGGCAAACCTCTAGTGAGAAAGCTGCACTCCCCACAGCAGAATCGGTATATGTAGTTGACACACTGCTACTATAGGGAACTATAGTCAAGTACTCAGCCCCTCTCTTGCTGGCCATGTTCTTATGTATATCTGCATTTGTAATCCGGGCACCTATATTCCAAAGATTATATAAATGGATAGGATCGTTAAAAGGATTGTGCCTTCTTTTAGATAATGTATTTTGTTTAATTCAGCTAAAGAAAATTGATTTTACTTCTCTTTTCAGTATTACATTCATTTATTCAACACATAATTATTAGATATATCCTCGTGTTTTGCACTATATAATTCTGGGTCATAGGGATGAACAGGATCTGTTCTCATGGAGTTTCTGGTCTCCTGAAGAAGACAGTCTTTAAAATTATTTGTCAAATGTGTTAAGTTTTATGACAAAAAGAGCGAATAAATTTATTGCAAGATATTTTTAAGAAAAATATAAATATGTCCTGAATGATTATTTTTGAGTGAATAATTGAAAGTTCACAGAATAATTTTTTTTAAAAAGTCATGCTTTTTAGTGTTATGTCACATAATGTCTGTATCCTATTTTTAAAATAGATCCTAAATACAATATTATTATTATTATTATTATTATTATTACTTTAGAAATTACAGAAAACTGTTTTTAAGTGGGGGAGAGGCAGATGGAGATGAGGAGAGAGAGTTTTAAACATGCTCCACACCCAGCAGGGAGCCCGGCTTAGGCTCAATCTCACAACCCTGATATCATGACCTGAGCTGAAATCAAGAGTTGGATACCTAATTGACAGCCACCCAGGCACATCAATAATCATAGAAAACTTAAAGGCCACTTTATTATATAGCTTACCTTTTTAAGCATTTTATATGGATGAACTCTATTCTTTCTCAAAAATCATTCTGAGATGGGTGCTAATACTGTCCCTACTGTAGGAATTATAGTTTCTATCTATAAGATAAGCTACTGGAATTTTCAAGCTTGAAAAATAAGTGTTGGCCATTAATAATATCATTATTAAAGGCGTATATTTTTAATAAATTAATGATTCTAGACAGACATGAAGAAATTCTGAGAAATGATTTGATCAATTTTTAAAAGAATTTCAGTAATGTTACATGTAATTAGATTGCAAAATAACAGAGAAATTTCACTATGGTGAATGTTATGATTCTTTATTGTAATTTTTATTTTGTTAAAGAGAAAAACATGACTAAGGAATGAAATTTTTAGAAGAGTTGCTCTTTTTCTCTTTTTTTGGTTATCAAAAAGAGGTTTTTTTTACCCCCAAGACAATTATGACACCTTAATTTTTTCATTCATTCCATGGTAGAATGACATACCTAGTTGTTAAATCTAGAAAAAAAAAATCACTAGACTTAGTCTACAGAGCTGCTTCTTTTTCTTTGCAATTTCTTGTCCAGTATTGGCAGGGGGGGGAGGGGTGTCTGCCCTAATCATTGCCCCAGGTAACTGGGTCGGTGATTCTGGAGCTTGATATTAAAACTACTACATCTTCTGACCTAAGATTTAGTATAAATAATGTTGAATTTGTTGATCTCTTTTTACCATTCCTTTGCATCGTTTTGAATTTTTTCAGATCCTGTGTAAGAGATCTTGTTGAAGAACATAATATACATGTTATTTTTATACAATTATCTCCTTTGGAAACTCATTACTAAGAGAATTAAATTATTTTTAATATTGTATTTGTGGCACAATTTAAACTAAAAAAATTATGAAGATTACCTTAGTACAGAGCCATGTGCATGTCTTCCATGCTACTTTACATAAAGAATGATGATGTCATTTGATTTTATAACATGAGAAAATGAAGGGTAAATTAAATACAAAATTAAAAAATTCAAATGAGGACTTTATGTTTGAATGGATGATAAATTAACAGTCAAATTTTCATATATAAATACTTGAATTCAGGCCTGAACATTAAAAAAAGGTGGATAAATCTCAATACCTTATAAATTATAACAATTTGAAGTTTCCATGAGTACGCTAGAAAAATAAATTATTCACTGACTGACTTCCTCAGGAAACCCTTATAAATTAAATCCTGATTTAAGTCTTTTTTCCCTCCTAAAATGGATTAAAAGACAGCTTTTAGAAAAAAATTTAATTAGCACTTTTACTTTATGATGCTAGTACATTTGCTATTTATGAAATCTTCCTTGGTACTATCCTCATCTTAAGGTAGATCAAATTCTGTCTTAATAAGAAGATCTCAATTAAGATTTCTTAGACATTTCTTGTGATGAGGCAAATTAAGGATTTGTTGATATAAGCAAATGATTTATATATTGATTTACTTTGCGTGGCACATTGTTGCTTTAGCAGTAGGGGATGGTTATTTAAGGAGCTAAATTGCTCTGCAGGGTGTAGATGGAGCCAGGCAATGAATGGCTCCAATCAAGCCACCCACATTCTGGCAGGATATCTGTGACTATGGCATTATGGATGCCATTACCCAAAATGTACTGCTAATTGTAATCTTTGTTCTGAATCCAGGAGAATTTAAATGACTTTTGACTGGTAAAGACTTATAGCAGTGTTGAATCTCCATAATTTAACCACATCAGAGCATCTCTTTATTTTCATTAAAAGACTATCACAAGACAGCAGACTATACTATATACATATGCACACACAAAAGCACAGACATATCAAACACTGGGATTAAGACATATTTCTTGCTGTATCAGGGAGACTTAAGGCTATGAGACCTTTTATATGAAGACAGGATTTACATCATTCTGAGAGAAGTATCCAGGCATAATAGGCTTAACCCAATGTGAACCCTTAATCATATTACAAGTAATAATTTGTCATAGAGTGTTTTGTTGTCACATTAGTTGTTTCCAGAGTCAGGACCTTTGGGGTATGCATGTGTGTCCTAGGACAAGAGAGTCCTACAAAAGTAATTCACAAGGAACTGGGACACATGTTACCCTACTTTGAGAATCCATAGAGGATAAAACCCAAGCCAAAGGTAAGAAGGCATTCATCTTATCCCCTCACCCTGGTCTTTAATGGAATGTCAGCAGCAGCTCCAAGTGAACCTTTCCACACAGTAGAGCAAGAGAGTGATCAAGCAGAGCTTTGAAAACAGTGGAGACAAAGCAGCCTTGTCAAGCCTAGCAGAGTCTGGCAGCAATGAGGTACCCAGTGAAGAAGTGACACTGGCTTAGTTTGTTTGCTACAAGGCTGCAACCACACTCAGTAGGAAAAGTTATAATAATAGCAATTCTCAAGGTCCATTCATATGAGGCATAAACACATCCTCCAAGAAGTCCCAGACATGCTTTTAGTAGACTTTTTGTGGAAAGAAGATCCTGCCCTTTATAGGTTGGGGCTCAAGTAGGTGAAAATTTCCCATCATTTCTATCCAGTGAGGTAAGGTCAAAGGAACTTTGAGAAATGTACTGTAAAGTACATCCACTGTCCTGTCATCTGGAGCTGACTTACACAGAAATTCTATTGCAAAATACACTTGGGCTTCCTTTGGATAGAACAACGCAGCTTGGTCTTGGTTTAGGTTGCTATTTCAAACTTGACTACTGGACTATGATAACCTGACTTTGTTTCTGGGAAGGGTGAGATGGGGTGATGTGCATATAAGCTACACTGTTGACTACCTCATGCCTTGGTTTTGGTTCTTGTGTTATTTTTAATTTTTTAGAACTACAATGACTATACTCTATTAACAATTAATAGAAATGCAAAAAAATCCCAGAAAATATGCAAATTTTATTTTTATTTCTCATAACTACTACGTCTACATATGACTTTATATATATAAATTACTTTTGAGGAATCAATAAAATCACATTCCTGTTTAACCCTCATTTACCTTTCTTATACCTCCCTTTTCAGATATGTCCTCCTTTCCAGTTACATGAGGCTACTTGCAGTGATATTAACACATATACAGCATAACATACAATGCCTTGAATGCTTTGCATACAAGCTTTGAAACGAGACAAATCTCTACCTAAATTCAAATTTCAATAATTTGAACTATTATATTATCACCATATATAATCCTTCCTGGCCAGCTCACATCCAATAATTGATTTCTAAGAGTATGATAATTATCACCAGTCATCACCATTCAATATTTCAATGACTTAATTATTCTCTTTACATTTTTAAAAATAATTTATATATTTGTGAGAGAAATGAAATAATATACATAGTGATTTTAACAATGGCGAGGCTATATCAAGTACTTGATGGATGTTAGGTCTTAGCGCTTATGTTCCTGAGACTTTTCTGCAAACTACTTTTCTGGCTTTTTGCATTAGAGTCAACCAAAATCCACATATATATTTCAAATCTATTGTACGTTCTGGAACTCATCTTGGCGGTTAGAGGTTTAATATAAAGAACTTTAGATTAAAAGTTCAATAGCTCAGCATTGAACTTTCCCTTATTCAACTCCCAATTTTGTCTTCCATCTTATTGTCAGTAAGTAAGCATTCATTTCTTTCAATTTCTGTGCCTCATCCTACAATCGAGGTTTGGAGTTTCTGCTTTCCTCCATGTTTTTAATCATTGTGATGATAATATCAATGACCTATTCATTGTAAGTGCCTACATATAAACTTCACAAATTCCTTTAGCAATCCAAGTAAATTTAATAATATGTTTTCAACTCTAAGCACAGAAGAGAAAATTGATACACAGAAAGGCTAAGTAAGTTGTTTGAACTTACCAGACTGTACATGACAATATGGGATTGTCAATGTTGGCTTTCTGGCTTCAGTGCCCTTACTCTTAAGCACTATGTTATACTGCTATTTATAAAATATTGACCAGAGTCCAAGTACTTATGTGCTAAATGAGTGTAATTACCCTTTTCCCCATATCTATTAAGTTTCTTGGACACTAGCTGTGGTCTTTCTAGGGTTGCTAATCTACATTTAACCTTCCTGTTGCTTGATTACCTGACTTGACTTCTACTCTGCATTTCATATCAGACCCTTCACCGCTGTTTTGGATTTTGGATTATCATTTCTTCCCAAATTAATATTTCCTAATTATCTGTCTAGCTCTTGGAGATTTGCTTCCAGTTCAGGATATATATACCAAGAGTTAGTTAAATCTTCCCATGTCATCCATAAGACTAGCTTTTCTGTTAGTGGTAAAGTTTTCTCTTGACGTATCCAAAGCTGTTATTTCACCTGTTCTTAGGATCACAATCATTCTTGTTTTCATAGGACTCAAGGGACTGTTAATGGCAGATAGCCTTCAACTGCTACTACTGCTAGTAGTTCAGTTCTAGACAACCACCTTGCCTAAAAACATAGCCACTTACAGACACAGCTCACATCTAATAACTGATCTGCACAGGAGTATGTTGCTCTGGCCATTTTGGCATAATTTGGAATCATTGTGAAAAGCCGGTATAAATACCAGCTTCTTATGGAGTTGTTCTAGGCTGTTGTTGGGTCTGTATCATAGTTGATGCCTCCTGTCCAATCCATCTTCTTTCCACTGGTGTCTATCTCCTGGCTTCCACTCAATAAATAGCCTTCATGCTAAGTTTTATCTTAGAGGCTGTTTAATGGGGAAATTTATCCTACACAATTAGTTCATTATCTTAGGTCTTTTCTGGACTTTGAAGTCTTCTTTTTTATAGTTTTCTTTTATTACTATTTATATTCAAGTAAATTCTATATTCCAATGATAACAATGATAAAAATTTCTCTCAGGGACAGCCTGGGTGGCTCAGCGGTTTAGCGCTGACTTCAGCCCAGGGGGTGATCCTGGAGACCCAGGATCAAGTCCCACGTCAGGCTCATTGCATGGAGCCTTCTTCTCCTTCTGCCTGTGTCTCTGTCTCTCTCTCTCTCTCTCTCTCTCTCTCTCTCTCTGTGTCTCTCATGAATAAATAAATAAAATCTTAAAAAATATATATATATATATCTCAGTATCAAGCCATAATAATCTCTTAATTTTGGCCAGATACAGTGAAATGTTTGAGTGGTTGCCCACATTATCTACCTTCATTATTTATTTTATTCTCTCGGCCTCCTTAATGCCCTGCCATATGTTTGCAAATATGTCATTCCACTAAAACTGCTCTTGTTAAGATTCACAATATAGTCTTACTTCTAAATCCTATACACACTTTTCCATTCATACTATATTTGAATAAGTCTTTTAAGTGACAATTTTCTCCCTAAAAAACACTCTTACTTTTTAGCTTCAGGAATACTGCACATTTTGATTTCCGTTTCAATTCTCGAGCTACTACTTTTCTTTTTATAGGTTTCCCTTTATTGATTTTGATCACCAACTACATTGAGTGATAGGGGGCTTCTTCATCCTACCAATCAACTCTTTGGCCAGCTGAGTGTTCTAGACTTCAACTCAATCCTGCACTATCTACCTGGAGATGGCATCAGATTACAGACTTTAAAGGCTTGGTCCTACAAGACTGCTAGCCCCGCTGCCACCACCACCACCACCACCACTTCAGATGCCAATTCTAAATCCAAGCTGTCACTGTCACCTGTGCTTCTCACAGACCAGCTATAGAACTGAGATTCCTGTAACCTCTTCCTGGGTTCCATTAATTTATTAGAGCAGTTCATATAACTCAGAGAAACATTTTACATGATAGATCACTAGTTTATTATAAGGATATAACTCAGGGACACCTCAGTAGTTAAGCTGATTAAATCATTGGCCATTAGTGATTGCACTTGATCTCCAGGAAGTCTGGGGTGGGACTAAATTTTCTAACCCTCTATACTGGTAAACAGCTCCCATTCTTAGATTACCCAGAGATCTTCCCAAATGTCATCTCATTAACATAACAAAAGATATATTTAGTGCTGTCACCATTTAGGAAATTCCAAGGGTTTTAGGAACTCTGTGTCAGAAAAAAGGATGAAGTTCCAAATATACATTTCTTATTATAATTCACAATATTACACCCTTTCCCTTCTCAATATTAAATGTTGTCATTCCTTTCCCCATTCTGTGCTTGGCTTAATTCTCATTCTTTTTTTTTCTTGTTTTTATTTAGGTAGTTGACACATAGTGTTACATTAGTTTCAGGTATACAGCATAGTGATTCAACATCTCTATATGTTATGCTACGCTTACCACAAGTGTAGCTACCATCTGTCACCATACAATGCTCTTATAAGATCACTGACTATACTCTCATTCTTCATATCATTTGCATCATGTATTTATCTAACTTCCAAAACTTACAATGTGATGCTATATTTCATGGGAAACAATAGATGTTAAAGTAAAAGCATAATAAACTGGCTTAAATCTTACAGGGAATTAAATAACTGAGATATTTAGGGGAATTATTTTTCAAAATACAATGGTATAAAAATTTCTAGAAATGTCAAAAAATAATAGTCTTTAGGTATAATAATTACATATAAACATTTTGAAAATTATAAATTATAAAATGAGAAACCAAATCTTAAAGTCTTAAACTGTACAAAAAAGAAATTACAAATTGCCTATAAAAATAAGATTTTCATTCACACTGTTTCATATCAGTTACACACATGCAATAAATCAGTGTTAAAACATATTCAAACTGCCAAGGGGGTGCAGGGCAAACAACTGTCAACCTTAACTATGCTTGAAGAATGAGGGATAAATAAGGGTATTAGAAAAGTATTAACTAAAGGACAGTATTAGAATTTAACCATACCAGGCCACTGCTGAGAGATTTTTGGAAGAATCGTCTCTAACAAATTAGACCTAGAATCAGGAAAAGTAATATAAAGAACAATAATATTGAATAATACATTAAAGATATGGAAACCATCAAAATCTGTTTGCTAGCAATAGAAGCACTTTAATTTTGAAAGATTTGTTTTAAGAACCCTAAAAACGTGGATTTATATTTTCATTATTAATATACCTAGTAAATAAAAATACATTTGTTAAAATATTTATGGAGAAAATATATTTGTTCACTTAAAAATTGTAGAGTATGCTTCTCTACCTAAAATTCTATGATTATCTACATATAAAATTTAGTGAATTAATTCAGATCATTAACTTACTTGAGCCCTTATTATAGTTCTCCTGAATTCCACCTGTATAAAAGAACTGCTCAGATTTTCTCAACATTAGGAACCTGATTAAAACATGCTTTCCTTTATGTTTTTAACATTTTACAAAATAAAATTAAAATGACTTTAAATTTAAAGTCATTTTATGGGGGATCCCTGGGTGGCTCAGCGATTTAGCGACTGTCTTTAGCCCAGGGCACGATCCTGGATCTAGGAATCAAGGGCCACGTCAGGCTCCCTTGCATGGAGCCTTCTTCTCCCTCTGCCTGTGTCTCTGCCTCTCTCTCTCTCTCTCTCTCTGTCATGAATAAATAAATAAAATAATAAATAAATAAATAAATACATAAATAAATAAAGTCATTTTACTTTTAAAGTCCAACTCATATCCTCAATCTATCAAAAAATAAAAGAAAAATTTATAAATATATATTTGAATAAATTTCAATATTGTCAAACTTGAACTAGAAACTAGGACTATTTTCATTCTTTTTTCTTTTTTTCTGCTAACAACATTATGCAACAATCTTATAAATTTCATCATGGTGAGAAGTGTTTTCCCAGCATTACTAATTAGTCTGAGGACATTGGGTAAATATAGGGCAGGAGCAATTTGGTAGAAAATTGACTTGGAATATAGACGGGAGGGAGACTAAGAGGAGTACATAAATATTAATTAACTGGAAATTTTGTTATGAAAGCATATGCTTTCACCAGTCCGTATATATGATTAAATTAATGCAAAATATTTCAGCTAAATACTGTTTTTAAAGACCCTAAACAAACAAACAAACAAAACAAATCCTAAAACAGTGACACAGAAACAGAAAAAGGATGAAAAAGGGGATGGGAAAAGAGTACCAGACAGATAGCAGGTTACATTAGGCTGATGTAGCAATATAAAGAGGACTGTTATTTAGATAGAAGAAAGAACTCACCACGAAAAGAGGTTTGTTGCCTTCTAACCATAAAAGTTGAGGAATTTATGATGAGATTTTAATATGTTCCAATTCTGAAAGATGTGGCTCTTCTTTTTTTTTTTTCCTTTAAATGTCTAATATAGGGGCACCTGGGTGGCTCAGTTAAGTATCTGTCTTTGGCTCGGGTCATGCTCCTGGGGTCCTGGGATCGAGGCCCATGGAAGGCTCTCTACTCAGCTGGGAGCCTACTTCTCCTTCTCCCTCTGCCTCTTCCCTGGCTTGTTCACACTCTCGCTCTCTCACTCACTCTCTCTCTCAAATAAATAAATAAAATCTTAAACAATTATAAATGTCTAATATATTTTCCCTCAATTTTTCTCTTTCTTGTTTCTCTACCTCTCCATCCCATTTTTATTACTAGTCAGTATATATCATATTCACATTCAGTTCTGAAATGATATGGAAATCTGCAATTTGATGATTGGTTCTAGAAATTTATGTCTTTAGTAGCTGTCTTTACTGGTTATATTTATAAAAGTAGTATTACCAATGGAATCATGTATGTAATGGCACCAATAGGAAAATAAATGTATTCTTTTCATCAATTCATGTCCTATGAGGGACAACATTCAAAGAAGAAACCAGAGTGCATATTAGCTAATGTTTCTTTTGTCTGCTGTTTTCTTTTTCATGGCCTTACTTTGTGGAGTATCTCCTCAAATAATATATATTTCTCTTAAGATAATCTTTATAAATAATAAACTTTGTATGTTCTTTTACATCCCAAAATAACATTTATTCACACAAAGGTTTATTTGGATAAGATAAAAATATATTATTTTTCATTAATACTTTTAATTAACTGCTTGTTGTAACAAACTACTCTATTATTAAACCTATTTCATTTTGTTATTTGATCATGTTTATTTAATGTTGAAGAAATCTTTTTTTTTTTTTTTAAATTCTCTGGTTTCTCTTTTTACCTTCAAATCAACTCAGATGATTAGCATTTCACCCTGATCCTTCTAATACCATAACATACTCAAAATTAATGTGATGTTTGGTTGTTTGGTTTTATTTATGTATAAGAAATTTAATGTATTAGTATCAGTAGCTAAACTAGTGTTGGTTTTTTGGTTATTTTGTAATTGTCATACTCTGACATCAATGAAAATATTATTGCAATTCTTCATTTCTTTTATAGATCCATATTTCCATTTGGCAATATTTTCCTTGTGCAAAAGAATGTCTTAACACTCCTTATAGTGTGAGTCTACTAATCTATTAATTATTTTAGCTTTTGTATAGGTGGAACAATATTTCTTTTTTGGTTTTAAAAATTGTTTTTTCGTTTATTATATATAGGTTGACAATATATCTATTGTTTTAAAGATGTCGTTCCACTGTTTTCTCACATTATTTCCAATAAGAAACCTGTTGTCACACTTATTTAAATTTTGTGTGTACATGGCTGCCCCCACCCTCTGTTGCTTTTTAAGACTTTATCATTGACTTTGTTCAATTTTATTATAATTTGTCTTATTTCTTGTGCTTGAAATATTTTAGTCTTTTAGATTCTAGCTCTGTGTGAGTGCCAGATACTATTCCTTTTAATTCTTCCTAATAATTCTTTCTCAAACATTAAGTAGTTTTTTTAAGCCCATGTACTGATCAATATCCTATTGAATACTAGAAGAGAATCCTTTGCAGATCTCTAGAGCTCTTTCTGTGAAGACCTCTATTCTCTAATACATATCCCACAAATTCTAGACAACTTCATCTCCTAGAATCTCAACTCCACTTTCTTAAATGAAAAAGTGCCCTTGCTCTGACTAGATTTATCTCCTAATCCCCACTGCGATCTGGAAAGTCAAGACAGTAAGCTTAGGTAATTATAAAGCTCACCTTGTTTGTGTCCTGTCTCTTAGGAATCACTATTTTTCATTGTTTGCTATTCAATGTCTTGGAAATCATTGTTTCAGATATTTTGTCTGAATATTCAGTTATTTCAGGCAAAAGATGAATCTGTCTTATGTTTCTTATATGGGCTGACAATATAAAATAATGGAATGTCAATGATAACATATAAGAGTGATCTTTGGGACACCTGGGTGGCTCAGTCAGTTAAGCATCTGACTTTGGTCAGATCATGATCTCAGGATCCTAGAATTCAAGCCAAGCCCCATGTGGGGTTCCACCCTCAGCCAGGAGTCTGCTTGTCTCTCTCTCTCTTCCTTTCTACCCATTCGTGCTCTTTCGCGTTCACTCTCTCTCAAATAAATAAAATCTTTTTTTTTTAGAGTGATTTTTGCTGGCTCTCTCTGCTTTGCTTCACCAGGTGGTATTCTTTTAAGTATTTCCATTAAGCAGCACCTGGTTGGCTCAGGTGGTTGAGCATCAAGACTCTCCGTTTCAGCTCTGGTTAAAATCTCAGGATCCTATGATCAGGCCAGCAAGGCTCTGAGCTCTGCATGGACTCTGAGATTCTCTCTCTCCTTTTCCCTCTGCCCCTCCCTGTGCTCACACGTGCACTCACACACTGTCTCTCTTAAAAATAAATAAAAAATTTTTAAAAAGAATTTTCATTAAGATCATATAAAGTATTTGCTCTACTGGCAAAGTCTGTCTATATTCAGAAAATGTCAGTAGGCCAATACTTTGTATAGAATGTACCCATGATATAATTGTATTTGTAATTAAAGAAAAAGAATATAAAAATCCTCAAAAAGATAAAAAAGTATAAAGTTTGATAATTTCTCTTGTAAAATATTAAATTGAGTTTCAAAATATCTATTTATTGAGAAAAGTACTTCACAATGTTTTGACATGTCTACCTAGGGTCTTTGTAAGAGTATATAGCTGTATCTATATGTAGATATATCTATATATTTCATTATATTTATAATTCACTATGTATAAATATATTGTATATGTTTCATTGTAGACAAAATAGACTGATTACATTTTACTCAATCTTGAAGGTAGTAATATCTGAGCTATTTAAATGAATCACTTTTCAAAACTGTAGTCCAAGATTCAGAAAGATTTAAAAAATTTCTACTGCAAATAATCTTCCCTGTGGCTTTTTAAAAGTTAATGATAAATTAGATTTACTATCATAAAAAGATTATGCTTGATACTGAGAAATCTAGAAACTGAAAATTGAAAGGTGAATATATCAGGGCTCTAGAGTTAATAGAAGTCAATAAAAATATATACTCAAGATTTCTTATTTCTGAATCTCCTTTATAAGTATCTGTGACTCCTGATGTGCTTGTGGCATTATTCTTGTCATACACACCTGGAGTCTTTCACTTAGAAATGTAATATCTGTTTTGAAGGGAGTGGTGGATGGGCAAAATGGATGAAGAGGAGTAGGAGACACAGGCTTCCAGTTATGGAATAAATAAATCATGAGAATAAAGGGTACAGCGTAGGGAATATAGTCAATAATATTGTAATAGTGTTGTATGGTAACAGAAGGTAGCTCTACCTGTGGTGAGTATAGCATAACATGTAGAGATGATGAATCATAATGTTGTACAACATCATGTGACAACTATGGTCAAATTTTAAAAAGTAAATTAAAAAATAAAACGATGTTTACCTTTATATATACTTTTGACAAAGTATTGTTTAGGCTCTTATGCTTTCAATTTAAGATACCACTATGTTAACTATATTACATTTATTGGCTTCATAGCATTCTTTATCAAAATAGGTACTGATAAATTACATCCATTCACCTGTCACCAAAAATTTTATTCTCACCATATTTTGATATATACCGGGTTTTATATGCATTATGTGTTATTATTAGAACATAGATATTTAATTCTATATAGTATGTTATGTTGAGTAGAAAAGACACTCCAAGAAGTCTTCTTGTTAACACTTTTATTCTCTTGCTAGGCCATAGATGGTTATTTTTATTACTTGGAAGTCTCAATGTTTATCATTCATCTACAATTCCTACCATTGCTATACCCCAGTTACCTGTGCTTACAGGTCAGATAAAAATATATTAAAGATACAATCACTTATGATAATATCTATGGCATTTATCTCACTAGTGCTAACATGTAGGGAAATACTGATGGTAAAATATTTTCTTTTGAAGAAATATTAACAGAATTAGAATCAATAAAGTTTCTCTCTTTACTTTTTTCTTTCATAAGAGTATTTTTTTTTTTTATTTATGATAGTCACAGAGAGAGAGAGAGGCAGAGACACAGGCAGAGGGAGAAGCAGGCTCCATGCACCGGGAGCCTGACGTGGGATTCGATCCCGGGTCTCCAGGATCGCGCCCTGGGCCAAAGGCAGGCGCCAAACTGCTGCGCCACCCAGGGATCCCTCATAAGAGTATTATAATGAGATTATAAGAAATGGAGATATGACAGTCCCAGAGTGGTAGCTAGCTCATAGAAAACTAATCTTTTGGACTTCTTGGCTTGTAAAGGGTCTTTTGTGGAAATATTCGATACTTATTGCTTTTGTTTTGGGAAAATACATCTATTAAAACTTTAAAGCAGCCAAAATAAACCATTAAACATCCATTAGATAGCTACTATAAAACAACAGGAAATAAAATGTGTTGGCAAGGATGTGAAGAAATTAGAACCCATGTGCACTGCTGATGGGATTGTAAAATAGTGCAGCCACTGTGGAAAGCAGTATGACAATTCCAAAAATAATTGAACATAGAATTACTGTAAGATTCAGCAATTCCACTCCTTGTTATGTACCCAAAAGGATTGAAAGCAGAGACTTAAATAGATATTGGTATACCAATGGTCATATAACAGCCAAAAGATAGAAACAACCTAAGTGCCTATTAGTGAATAAATCGATAAGCAAAATGTAACATATACATATAATGGAATGTTATTCAGATTAAAAAATGAATGAAATTCTGCTTCTTTCTACAAAATGAAGTATCTTGAAGACATATGCTAAATGAAATAAACCAATCACAGAAAATAAATATTTTATGATTACACTTATATAAGATTGCAACATTTGATAGAATTAAGAATTCTATCAAATAATAGATATCTATTTATCTATCTAAATATTAGATAGATATAGTCTTTCTTTCTTTCTTTCTTTCTTTCTTTCTTTCTTTCTTTCTTTCTTATATGAAATTATTTTCTAAAACAAAAGCATTATGCTTACAAGGTTATTATATTAGGCTATTTATATTTTTAATCTGTTATGCTACACATAATAAAAGAACTTTCAGACCCATTGGAGTATATGGGACCAAATAAAATGTCACTGCTTTTCTTTGATAACTTATTGCAGCTGTGTGTTTCTATAGCTGCTGATTTACAAACATTGCTAGGATAGGACAGTTCTAGTATATCCTTGCTGAGGCACAGCAGAGCCAACTACTACCTTTTAGTAGGTAAATATATAGACGTTTTATCCTCCTTTATGAAGGGAATAAAAGGGATTAGTTCAGCTAAGGGGAAATATTTGTTTAAAAGAGAATTAACCTTGAGATGATAGAGGAAGATTCCATAATATGGTTGCAAGGGGTGATAATTCTATCAAATGTTGCAATGCCATTGGGATATATTTTATAGATGAAATGAAGTTCTTAAGGGACTTAGGCATTTTAATTTTATTTAGGCAAGCAAAGCTGGTAAATGATTATACACATACTCTAGTTATTTCCTGGAAAAAAATTAGATGAACAGGGTAAAGATAGTAATCAGCACTCTTTCAGTACACAAATTTCTTTGTGAAGAGCTGACTTCCATTCTTTACAACTCCATGAATTATCTCTTGGAAATTATAATCAGGTGAACTTATTTCTCTAGTAGGAGTCTTATATAGGTATCTACTGCCTATAAAAGATGTCTAAATTTCTTAGAAAGACACATCAAGAAGTTCCTTAGTGATTTGGAAAAAGTTCCTTTTTCTCTTTTGTTGTTCTCTGTCACTCTCCCCATACATTTGTATATATTGCACCAAACTTATTACTCTAATTATCAGACTTTCTTCCAAAGCATTACATCATTTCACATGTTATTTCTTTAACTAGGATGTGGTAGACATTTCTGTTTAGTAAGGTCAGTTACCTATATTTTAGGCATCTGGCAGGCAAATTGGCTATTTCTGGTGTGTCTGACTTCAGCAAAACCATTAGAAAAGCATAAAACCATAAATAAATACACTTAGAAATTTCCATCAATTTAAGGTCAGTGTTGAGGAGGTCACTGTAACACCATCTTTTTAGTATCACTTTCATAATGAAAACCCATAATACACATAAATTTTTAATTGTATTTTAAGTTTGTTTGAAAAATGTAGACTAATAAAGTCATTTATTCTTTCTGTTTTACAGATGTCTCCTTACTAGCCATAAATTAAGAGCAATAAGCTATTCCATGCTATTCCATGCTGAAAATATAGTTCTGTTGGCTTAACATTTTAGTAGTTATCGCTTTAAATAAAATAAACACTTGGTCTGCAGTAAGAATACTGAAAAGAACAAATCTGTTAAAGAGAAGAAAAAAAAAACCCTAGCCAGTTGGGGAAAATGAAAATATAGGAAATCGATTCATTTAGAAGTTGGAAAATTGTCACATATTGTCACAACCCACACTGAAAATGAGATCATTTTCCGGGAAAGACTTTCTAGGCTTGCTTCAAAGCAAAACTTGATACAAACACCAACTTAATCTTGCTCATATCTAAGGGCCTAAGTAAGTATTGGAAAGTATTCTTTCTTTAATTCAACACACAATTTCTGGTAACAAAGAAGTCAAAAGTAGCATTAAGGAATATTGAGGACACAAGGAAGAGAATTTCCCAGGTTTTCTACAACAATATAAAGTAAAAATTACTAGGGTATGATTGGCTATGTAATCTATGACACTCCTTAAAACTATAAACTTCAGATATAATGGAGTATCAAATAAACCTGATTTGTGTTTTTATTTTTATCATCCTTCATTCATCTCATGAAATTAAAGTTACTTTCTCTGAATTCAGTGGAGTAAGAATTTAAAGTCATAATCTGGGTTATTCTGATTCGAAGAAACAACTGTTTGCTGTAAAGGACTAAAATACTATTTAAAAAAATACAAAATACTGGAGTAATTTAGAGAACAAGCAGTAGGGAGGGATAGAGGGAGAGAGAGGGAACAGCAGACTCCCCCTCAGCAGGGAACTCAATGTAGGACTAGATCCCAGGACCTGGAGATCACAACCGGAGCCGAAGGCAGATGCTTAACCGAATAAGCTACCAGGCGCCCCTAAAAATTGTTTTTATTGTTTAGCAAATGTTTTATTTTTTCCTGCATTGCAACATATCAAAACTGAGTATGTAGCTATATCTTTTTCTATGATGTCTATTCTGTTCCATTTGTCTGCTTTTGTATTTTTGTGTCAAATCCACGCTTTTCATTATTATAGTTTTCTAACATCTAATAGTACTTAGTTTTATTGGCTTGTCTATGCTGAGACTTTCGCATTTCCACACAAATCAGCTTGTCACTTTCAATAGAAATATCTGCTAAGAATGTCAATTTGGAGAGAATTGGCATCTTTTCATTATTGTCTTTCAAGCCATGCTCATTGTATGACCCTCAATTTAAATTTTAATTTCTCTCAAAATAATTTCTAGTTTTTGGTGTATAGATCTTACCAGTCATTAAACAGATTTATTCTTCGTCACTTTATCAAGTGTGCATGCATAAAAGAGCATGCATCATAAATGCAGAGCTGTCTGAATTTTGACACTTTGAACATACCCCATGAATATTTGTCACTAACCTTCCTAAAAAGAATGAGAATGGCACAAAACAACTGGAAAGATGGCTAGTGGCAAAAGGTGGTGGCAGAAGATGGAGGAAATAAGTGAGCCTAAGGTGATGATGATGACTTCTACCCAAGAGAGGTAGAGTAGCTTCCCTTGAAGTAGACAACTTTGTAAACCCCTTTTAAGTCAAAAGCTAGGGCTTTTGAATCAAGGTGCTGCCTGCCTGGATCTTCACACTGCTGTATCTGTACAAGTCCACCACCAGGACCACTGTGTGGCTAAGAGGCCTCTAGGGCTTCCAAGCCTGCAGGGATCAAAGATGAATCCTCAAAGACTTGACAAAATTATAAGACTTCACTAAACAACACAGGCATTTTTCTATAGACATAAATGTGATATATTATTTTAATCCAGCAACTTTTGCTCAAATTTGAGTGTCATAGTCATTCACATTTTCCAGTAATTGTAAATGTTCTAATCACACTGTTGTATTAATTTCATTGTTTAAAATGATTATCAAAAGTGTATTTCATTATAGGAACCTATATTTACAACTATTTACTCAAAGAGAAAATCTGAATTTCAAAATGTTATATCAAAATATTTGCAATTGGATTACTATATGCACTTGGACTGTAATTATAAATGAAAAGTCATCATTATAATCAATTGTGTAAAGTGACCTGTGGAGAAGCTAGAGGGAACCAAGATCTATACTATACACCATACATCTTTTAAAATATGAAGCTATGATAATATTAGCTGCAAATCTGACTGTTGATCATATTTTAGTATAGTTTCTTAGATTATTTTAAGGAAGTGTACTGAACTCATCAAATAGCTCCCTTTAGAAATTTAGCCACCGGGGATCCCTGGGTGGCGCAGTGGTTTGGCGCCTGCCTTTGGCCCAGGGTGCGATCCTAGAAACCCGGGATCGAATCCCACATCGGGCTCCCAGTGCATGGAGCCTGCTTCTCCCTCTGCCTGTGTCTCTGCCTCTGTGTGTGTGTGTGTATGTGTGTGACTATCATAAATAAATAAAGAAAAAATATAAAAAAAAAGAAATTTAGCCACCGATAATAATGTATCAATATCCAACTTACACACTTTAATTATAATGATGCATTATTAAATGTACCAATTTTTAGATTTTAGATTATTTGACAATAACTCTTAAATATACAAAATGGTTAAAACCAAAACCCTTTTTCTCATTTGAGAGGGTTTTTTCAGTACTGTGTAATCTGTATTGTGGAGATGAGCTAGAATAGAACAATTTAGTTATTTTGTTTCCTAGGACACTGGAATCCTGCTTTCAGATATTCCATGATGTTGAAAATGTGAATAATGTAACATTCATGCCATATTGAATAGTGTGCTTATGTTTTTTCAAATAAAATTTAGGGATATAAGGGTTACAAAGTGAAAGGACCAGGAATCTCTGTGTAGATTATTTTCCCATCACTAGGCTGTTTCTATACCACTGTAAATTATTCAGTGGGAGGGAAATTAGATTGTGACTCTTTGAAACATACTTTTCTCTCACACAAACACATTTCCATTGATGTTAAATTTATATGCCTGGATGTGCGTGTGTATGCATATATGTATATGCATACATATACATGTATATGTATATATGTATACATATATATATACACATATATATGCATTTATAATGATTTAAGCAACACTAAACCTGCTCATATTTTGTATAATCTGTTTTTATTTTGTATCACCTATTTTGTTTTAATTTTCAGATTCAGTAGTAACCAAAAACTTATTTTTGGAGCTGGCTTTATTTCAATTCACTTTCCTTGTGGTTTATTTGTCTCTCTCCCTTGAGACATTTCCTTAATAGAGAACTGGGAAGTCGATAAGAAAACTGCAGAGGCTATTGAATTTAATAGTCAATCACCTGATGGGGCTTGATCACTATGACCTTCTCACCCCAATATTCTTGTCTCAAAAGAAGACAATCTGTGGTGCTTATCTTATCTCTAGAATTTATCCTCAGGAATTTATCCTATTCACTTTTACTCTGATGTAAGTTCAACACTGTGTAAAATGATTTTTCTCTTCAGAAATACTAAGCTGTTCAACTATCTGTCCCTTTACTTTCTAAATAAATCATCTGGGAATCTTCTGTTCTTTATATGGCCTGTTCTATTACTTTATATTTACATTAAAATTAGGATATTTGCAGAATATTTAAAAAATAGCATTGGTGATTTCATTACATATTGTCAAATAAATGATACAATTATACATTTATACTTAGAGTTTAGCTTGGTTAGATAGATATTAAGCAATCACGTATAATTCATCATTTACTTACTGCTACCAAAATAATACTTCTTAGTGTTTGATTCAGCAAATTATTAGACAGTCAATAGTTTTTAGCTGGAGAAAATGGAGAATTTTCTTATTTCTGAAACCCAGAAGCCATTGAACAATTGTTAGACATTTCAGAGGGTAACATAATCAATTCTCTTAAAAGTCACGGAGGTATAAACAAAGAAGTTGATTTTAAGTACATTCATGAAAAGATCTCGATAAAATATTGCTTGTAAAAACATCAATAAGTTTTACTTCACACCATTTATATTAGTGGAAATTTCTAATAATGTAGTCCTTTTTTTTATCCAACTTCTTTCACTTAGCATGCTTTTAAGGTTTGTCCTTGTTGTTGCATATGTTAGTAACTCATTCATTTCTATTGCTGAAAAATTTATATGAATAAAAATATTTTATCTATTTACTAGTTAATTGATATATGGATTATTTTCCTATTATTGTATGAATAATGCTACAATGAACATTCATGTACAAGTCATTGTATGAATATAATTTTACATATTTTAGGGCTAGATATCTAAGAGTAAGAAAGTTGAATCATTTAATAGTTATATGTATACATTTTTAAGGAACTCTCAAACTCTATTCTAAAGCAGATGTACCATTTTACACTGCAATTATTAATGTATGAAAGTTCCAGTTTCTCCACATCTTTGCCAGAATTATATGTTATCAATCTTTTATATTCTAGACGAAACAACTATTGTTGAGTGTCTTTGTTTTATAAGAAGCACAAACTATACATTTTATAAGACTTGCATATATCTTTTTCGGTTAAATGTTATTTATCTTTTTGCAGATTTTAATGGATTGTAAGAATTCTTAATAAATTAAAGATAAGAAGTCCATTTTTAGATGTATGGTTCGCAAAAATTTTTTCTTTCAGTCCATAGCTTTTTTTTTTCTAACCTTCTTAATGGTACATTCTGAGGAACATTTAAAACTTTTGTTATGTCTAATTTATTACTTTGTAAATGTACTGTGCTTTTGCTATCACATTTGCAAAATTTTGCCTACGTCAAAGTCACAACGATTTCTCCTATATTTTCTTCCAAAAGTGTTAAAATTTAGTTTTCAAATTTAATAATAAATTTGTGGGTATAGAGTTGTTTGTTATACTTATTTATAAACATACCTGGGATCGTTCATAATGGACCCTTTCTCCTTTGGGGATTGATAATTTTTGTCTTTTGTGTTTTCACTTTTTTTTTTTTTTTGCCTGTCTAGCATTTTGTTTTTGTTTTTAATCTCATTGATCTTGCAAAAATAACCTGCTTTGAACTTCATTGATTTTTGGTTTTCTATTTGATTTACTCTGCTCTAAATTTGATTATTTCATTTTTCTGCTTGCATTAGGCTTAACTTGCTCTTCTTTCTCTATCTTGCTAATATAGAAGCTAAGATTATTGATTTTAGATCTTTCTTTTTCTTTTCTTTTTTTTTTCTTAAGATTTTACTTATTTGACTGAGAGAGACAAAGAGCACAAGCAGGGGGGACAGCAGGCAGAGGGAGAGGGAGAAGCAGGCTCCCCTGAGCAGGGAGATATATGTGGGGCTTGATTCCAGGACCCTGGGGTATTGACCAGAGCTGAAGGCAGATGCCCAACAAACTGAGCCATCCAGGTACCCAAGACCTTTCTTTTTCTAATAATGCATGCAATGTTATGAATCTCTAAGTACTGCCCTCATTGCATTCTGCACAGTTTAATACATTGTATATTCAGTTTTTTTTCAAAACATTTGAAAAACTCTTGTGATTTCTTTGCTGGCACATACATTGTTTAGAAGTGTGTTTTTTAGACTCTAAGTATTGTGGAATTTTATAGCTTTCTGTTATTGAATTTTATTTTATTTTCTATTCCATTGTTGTCTGAGAACATATATTCATATAATTCTTATTCTTTAAAATTTGTTTAGGTGTGTTTTATGGCTCAGAATATGATCTATCTATGTGAGCTTGAGAAGAATGTGTGTTCCAGGGCTGAGGGATGAAGTAGTCCCTAACAACCAGCCTCCATCCTTAGGGGCTTTCCAGAAGTCATCTCATTAACATATATTCAGGTGTGATTGAAAGGGATTTGTTATGATTAACAAAAGATTCTTTTTTCACCTTTCTTGCTCTGGAGTTGTTTTAGGAGCTGTAGATGAAAAAAATATAACAAAAGATGCTCCTACCATCCTTATCATTTAGGAAATTGTAATAGTTTTGGGAACTCTGGCCAGCAGTTGAGGGAGATGGATTGGAGGTTGAATTAATCATCAACTGCTAATGATTTGACTAATTATACCTATGTAATGAAGCCTCCATTAAAAACCTTAACCAAAGCATTTCAGAGAGCTTCATAGTTGGTGAACACATGGAGATGCTTGGGAGAGTGATGTTCCAGAGAGAGCATGAAACTTTATATCCTTTCCCCATTAGTTTGAGGTGTACATCATAATGATTTGACATTTGTATACATTGCAAAGTGGTCACCACAATAAGTCTTGTTACCATCTGTCACCTTACAAAGGTAATATAATGTTATTGACTACATCCTAATGCTGCACATTACAGCCCATGACTTATTTATTTAAGCTGGAAATTTGTACTTTATATTCCCTTCTCCCTAATCCCCTCCTCCCTGGGAACTAATCTGTTCTCTGCATCAATGAGTCCGGGGTTTGTTTTGTTTTTTAGATTCTACATATAAGTGAAATCACACATTATTTATCTTTGTCTGACTGATTTCATTTAGCATAATACTAAGTTTCATCCATGTTGCAAATGGTAAAATGTCATTATTTTTTTATGGTACACATATATCATATATTGTTTATCCATTTATCCATCAATGGACACTTGGGTTGTTTTCATATCTTGGCTATTGTAAATAATGCTGCAATGAGCATGAAAGTGCATCTTTTTTTTCAAATTAGTGTTTTTGCTTTCTTCAGATACCCAATAGTGGAATTGCTAGATCACTTGGTAGCTCTAATTTTAGCTTTCTGAGAAACATCCATACTGTTTTTCATTGTGGCTACAGCAATTTATATTCTTACCAATACTGCATGAGGGTTCCTTTTTCTCTACATCCTTACCAAACTTGCTATTTTGTGTTCTTTTTGATAATAGCCATTCTGACAGGTGTAAAATGATATACCTCATTGTTTGATTCACATTTCCCTAATGATTAGTGAAGTTGAACACTTTTCATGTGCTTATTGGCCATATGCATGTCTTAGTAGAGAAATGCTTTTTTCAGATCTTCTATTTTTTATTTATTTTTATTTTTTAATTTTTATTTTAAATATTTTATTTATTTATTCATGAGACACACACAGACAGAGAGAGCGAGAGAGAGTGGCAGAGACACAGGCAGAGGGAGAAGCAGGCTCCATGCAGGGAGTTTGATGGGGGACTTGATCCTGGGTCTTCAGGATCATGCCCTGGGCTGAGGAAAGCTAAACTGCTGAGCCACCTGGGCTGCCCTTATTTTTTATTTTTTAAAGATTTTATTTATTAATGAGAAACACAGAGAGAGGCAGAGAGAGGCAGAGGAAGAAGCAGGCTCCTACGGGGAGCCTGATGCGGGGCTTGATCCCAGGACCCCCAGATAACAACCTGAGCCAAAGGCAGATGCTCACCCACTGAGCCACCTAGGCACCCCAGCATATTTTTTAATCTGAAATTTCATTTGTTTTGTTATTGAGTTATATGAGTTCTTTATTTATTTTGGTTATTAATCTTTGTCATATATTTGACATACAAATGTCTTTTCTCATTCAGTAAGTTGCTATTTTGTTTTGTTGATTATTTCCTTCACCCTGCAGAAGTTTTTTTAGTTTGATATAGTCTCATTTGTTTATTTTGCTTTTATTGCCTTTACCTTGGAGTCAGGTCCAAAAATCATCACTAAGACCAATGTCAAGAAGCTTACTGATTATGCTTTCTTCCAAGAATTTTGTGGTTTCATGTCTTACATTCAAATCTTTAATCCATTTTGAGTTGATTTTTGTATATGGTATAAAAAAGGAGTATACCTTTATTCTTTTGAATGTAGCTATCCAGTTTTCTCAACACCATTTGTTGAAGAAACTATACTTTCTTCATTGATATACTCCTGCCTCTTTTGCCGTAAATTGACATTGCATGTGTGTGCTTACTTCTGAACTCCCTATTTTGTTCTATTGATCAATGTGTCTGTTTTTAAACCAATACCATTCTATATTTTTAGGTTTTATTTATTTATTCATGAAAGACATAGAAAGAGAGAGGCAGAGACATAGGCAGAGGCAGAAGCAGGATCCATGCAGGGAGCCCAATGTAGGACTCATTCCCAGACCCAGGGATCATGCCCTGAGCCAAAGGCAGATGTTCAACAGCTGAGCCACCCAGGTGTCTCAATACCATTATATTTTGATTACTCTAGATTGTATTATAGTTGGCAGTCAGGAAGTAGTATTCCTCCAGTTTTGTCCTTCTTTCTCAAGATTGTTTTGGCTATTTGGGGTCTTTTGTGGGTTCCATACAAATTTTAGGATTTTTTGTTCCAGTTCTGGGAAAAATGTCATTAAAATTTTTTTTAGGGATTGCATTGAATCTGTAGATGGCTTTGGGTAGTAAGGACACATTTTAACAATATTAATTCTTCCAGTCCATAAATACAAAATATCTTTCCATTTATTTGTGTCTTCCACAATTTCTTTCATCAGTGTCATAGTTTACAGAGTATGTGCTTCATCTCCTTGGTTAAATTTATGTATAGACATTCTTTTTGTTCAATTGTAAATGGAATTGTTTTCTTGATTTTGCTTTCTGATAGCTTGTTATTAGTGTATAAATGCAACAGATTTTTATATTAATTTTGTATCCTGAAATTTTGCTGAATTTGTTTATTCTAGTGACTTTTTGGTGTACTCTTTAGAGTTTTCTTTATATATACTATTATGCTGACAATAGTGACATTTTTACTTGTTCCTTTCTAGTTTGTATGTCTTTTATTTCTTTTTCTTGCCTAATTACTTTGGCTAGGACTTCCAATATTAAGTTGGATAAAAGTAAAGGGAGTGGGGATTTTTTATCTTAAAGGAAATCTTTGCAGCTTTTCATTGTTGAGTATGATAATAGCTGTGAGTTCATCATGTAAGGCCTTTATAATATTGAGATATGTGCCTTCTACCAAATTATTAAGAGCTTTTACCATTAATGATAGTGGATTTTGTCAAGTGCTGTATCTATTGAGATGACCATTTTTATATTTCATTTAGTAAATGTGATATATCATGTTGATTGATTTGCAAATGTTGAATTGTTAGAGTAGGCAGTTAGTTAGGTTCTAACAGATGCCTGGAGGCCAGCAAAGAAGTCAGAGGCCTGTCCTAGCTGGGAGGACTCCTCTGATTTTGCTCAGAAGTATATTCTCTACAGTTATTCCTGCCCAGATAAGCTTGATGCCAAACCACAGGAAAGTGGATCAGAGCAGATAGGCCCAAGATGGCTGACAAACTAGGTCAAAGTTCACATTATACTAGCTTAATATAATAAAATCTCCTCCCAAAAGGTGTCTTGACAGGAACCTTCTTGCCAAATAAGGAAGAAAAAGCATGTACCCTGCTTCTGAGAAATCCCCACCTGAAGTAATGAATAGTCCACCCCTTGTTAAAACCTTTCAATAAAAGATAGAAACCCAAACCCCAGAGGGCACGGCTTTCCTTTGAGATTGCCCTGTCTCACATTTCAAGAGTGTACGTTTGCTTTACAATAATGCTTCTTCTGCTATACTTTTCTCTGACTCATCACTGAATTCTTTCTTGGGGCAAAGTCAAGAACTGGCTGGTGATTGAGATCTCAGGTCCCAAAACTGGCTCGGTCTAGTACCCTCTAAAAGGTATCAGAACATTTTGTAGTTTTATACTTTATTCCTCATGATTTTCCTTATTCTGAGGTCTGTTTTCTCACATTAATATAGATACTCTAGCTTTCTTTTGATTAGCAATATGTATATATATATGTGTGTGTGTGTGTGTGTTTATCATATTTGGGTCTATATATTTAAAGAGGGTTTCTTAAAGAAAACATGTAGTAGGGCTTGTTGTTTTGCACAATTTGTCGTTGTCTTTTACTTTTTAATATTTTTACCATTCATGTTAAAGTTATTATTAATACTGTTGATCCAACATTTACCATGTTTGTAACTCCTTCCATTTGTTGTACTTGCGCTTTGTTTCTTCATTTTTTCAATTTTTAAAAGATGTATTTACTTATTTTAGAGAGAGAGAGCACATGAGTGAGAGGAGGAGTAGAGAGAGAGAGAGAGAGGGAGAGAGAGAAAGAATCCTCAAGCTGACTCCCCATTGAGTGTGGAGTCTAATTTAGGGCTCATTCCCAGGACCCTGTGATCATGAGCTGAAATGAAGAGCCAGCTGCTTAACTGATGGAGCCACCCAGGCACCCCAGTCTTCTGTTTTATTAGTATTCTCACTTTTCTGATTTCTAGGGTTTTAAGTAAGCATTTAAATTTATCTATTTCCTCTCATTCATTAGTGAATCAATTATATTTCTTTTTAAAAAATTGAAGTCCACTTTCAAATGACATTATACATCTTCACAGGCAGAGCAAGTAGTTTTTATAAGAGAATTTCCAATTCCTTCCTCCTTCCCATTATAAAATTCCTGTCAGTTGATTCACTTTTCTGCATGTTATAATCACTCAAACATTGTTAGTATTATTATTTTGGACAGACAGTTATCTATCAGATTAATTAAGAATAAAAAAAGATTTTACTTTACCTTCACTTATTCCTTCTCTGACATTCTACCTTATGTAGATCTACTTTTTTAATTGATATAATTTTCTCTCACTTTGAAGAATTTTTAACATTTTTTGCAAGCCAGGTGTTTGGGAGGAAGAACTTCCTCTGCCCTATGGTCCTCCTAGCTAGACTTAGAATCCAATTGACAAGACAGATTAACAGGAGAAAATCAGATTTAATAGTGTACATATGGGGAATCTCTACTGACATGAAATTGCAAAGACAACAGAGCAACAAAGTTTATGTAAGTTAAGGAGAGGAGTAGGGTCAGAGGATACTTAGGGGAGAAAGGCCATTAGGAGGAAGGTGAGAGGAGATGTTTTGAAAAACAAAGGTTGCCCTATTAAGTAGATAAATTTCTTAGAGTCTCTGTTAATAGCTCTCTCTTCCTGATAGGTCTGTCCTTTTCCATGTAAATTTAGGCAGTTGAGGACCAATGAGAGAGCTTTTTCTGTCTGTTGGGTTTTGATTATTTTTAACTCAAATGTTCATGGCAAAGGAACCCATCTTTGGGCATCCTGCAATAGGACCCCACACAGGTCTACTGGTAACAAACTCCCTAGATTTTATTTGTCTGAGAACATCTTTATTTCTTCCTTACTTCCAAAGTATAATTTCACTGGATAGAAAATTCGAGGTTGGTGATTTTTTTTTTTCAACACTTAAAATATTTCACTCTACTCTCTTGTTTACATGGCAGGTGTTCAGGATCTGGTATAATTCTTAACCTTGCTCCTTCTAGGTAGGCTTCTAGCTTCCTTTGAGATTTTCTTTTCATCTTTGTTTTGCTGCAGTTTGATATGCCAAATTATTGATGTTTTGGTATTTGTTCTGTTTGGTATTTATTGTAGCTGTTGTGTCAGAAGTTTCAATTTCCTTTAGCGTTCTTGTCCTCCACTCAATTGTTGTTTCTGGTTTTCTTAAGAACTCTTTCTTAAATAGATTTTATTTCTGCAGCTCTTGCAGTTCTAATTCTCTATTATACTCCAGCCTGTTGAAATGGATGGGGATAGGACGTGTGGAGGTGATTTTCCTGGGCTGGTGTCCTTCACAAGAGACTTTCACAAGAGTTTTTTTAGATGTTTCCCCTCCCCTTACATAACACAGTAATGCTAGAGGAGTTTGGGGTAGAGTGATTACTCTTTTTCTGATAAACTCCTCTAATAACACTTGGTGTTTTGGTCTTTGTTATGGAGAATGCTTTGGGAGTATTTTGCTTATTTTGAATGTGTGATAGCATTTCTCTCAGATCTTCAACAGAAGTAATGTGCATGTTGTAGCTAAAACTATAAGTCCTACAATCACATTTTAATTCCAAGAAATTATTTTACTAGCTATAAAGACAAAACCTGTAATTTATTCTGGGTAGCACATATCCAACAGACATTAGGAATTGATGAGAAATTATCTTTATTGAGTAATATTTATAAGGATATAAATCAATTGCTTGATGAGAGTTGCTTTTTTAAATTAATTATTCAGTTTTCTACTTTTTTCAGTTTTTCAGCATGAATATGGATTATTTTGTCAAATAATTCAAATGACAAAAGCATTCTAAATAGCAGTTTTTTAAAGAGTAATTTCAGGTATGTAGGTAGATAATTACCTAAAAGCAATAGAGGTTTGTTTTTCCATATAAATGATGTTATTATTTTATTTGTTAATTGATTGTAGTGCTTTTGAAATAGGGTTGATTTCTCAAGCATCAGAACTAATCATCCTGAGTATATTTAAAATATAATAGCAGTTTGCCAGCAATGTAAATTATGTGCACTGCCTACTGCTGAAGAGGTAACCGTGGTTCTCTTCTACCTTTATTTAACTCAAAGCCCCTGTGATGCCTCTAAGGGTGTTACTGGCATGCAAACATAATGACCATTGTCACCTGCTAGATTTAATATTTCATTTGAATCCATTCCTTAAAATGGGTGTTTTCTGCAGTTTTGAAATTGGTGTCTATGATGGTCAAATTAAGTTATTTGGGAAGTGTAACAATGAGGATCTGGCATGAACTAAAGAATGATATGATAGTCATGAGATTCTAATAACAATATGACCATGAACATGAAGAATTTGTTCAATGCTCTTTCATCATAACTTTCCTTTTCATCAGGAATAAAGTTGTAAAATCCAACAGAGACTGACTTGAAAATTTCCTAAGCAGGTAAAACCAGTTTAGTGTTATAAGCAAAAGTTAATTTGGATTATTTTTCAAGACAAAGGAGACTAACTTGATCTGTGTCACTTTTTGTTTATGCCTTTTGAAATCATAAGTGAAACTTAAATTGATCCCCAAAATTGATATGAAGTAACCACTAACCAATTCCTTTTCATTAAAAAAAAATCTAATATTGTAACTAACCACTGTGAAGAATAAACAGTCACAATCTTCACACATATAAGTTGCTTTATTAACAATATACCTCTGAGCCTCTTTCCATGTTTTGATCTGTGACCAAAATGGAAATTTTGGTTGGCGAACTTTTTTTTTTTTTTTTGTATGTGCATTATATATATTTTTTTTTAATTTTTTTTTTTACTAATTACCATTCTAATGATTCATTGGTTTTATTTCTGTTTTTTTTTTCTTGAACTTTTGACAAAGTGACATCTTCATTAGTGAAAGGCATGATTTGTCAGAAAATTCCATTTACAGATGTAAGCTTTTAAAATTAATACTTTACATTTTAACAAATGCCTCAACTGAAATATATGTATACTCAGGGGCTCTAAATGTCATCATTCTTGAAAACCAACATTCTTAATTATTTTCTTTTTATAATTTATTACTACTATTAGATTCTGGCCTATTAAGTTGCATACTATTTTATTACTTCCACACCACTGCCAATATATAGGGTCCAAATTTAGGCTCTTTGAAAACCGAAAAGTAATGTATTGTCTTAATAAGTACCTTTCCTATTAAAATAAATGTTTCAACTCATATTAATCCTAATATTTAAAAATGTAGTAAAATGTTAAATTGATTTTGTTGTTAGATTTTTTATTGTTTATGAAATATTGAAGGCTGCATATTAACAACTGAAAATTTGACTCTTCTGGGATATAAATACAAATTTAACCTATTTTTTAAAAATTCATAAATTGATTGCCTCATATTTGTTGGTTTTAAAGTTATGTTTGATCCATTTTCCCTAGCATTAACACTATTGCTTCCTCAAAATAATTATTATATTTCTTAATAATATGATCACCTCAAAAATTTAAAGATATTTGATAGGGATAAGAGCTCATAAAATGAACAATATATAAATGACTCTTCAATTTTTGGTTATTAAAAATACAAATATGTATAATCCACATTAGGAGAAGTCAATCAAGTCAGCACAATCTATCACTTACTAAAGTCCTAATTATCAGTATATGAAGAAAGGAAAATTATATAATTTGACATTTGTAGTACAGGGTCTCTGGTCCTGGCCATTTGAATATTAATTCCCTTCTTTCTAAATTAATGATGATGATGATAGGATATTTTAGGATTCATATCCAATTAGGTATATGAAAATACCTTTATAAATATTAATGTGAATTAAATACTAATATTTTTGTTGATGGTATTTTTTCCTCTTAACTATTAGTGACTTGAATTCAAGCAATGAAAAAACATTGGTGGTATTATTACTGGGAGTTGGCATTTCTCTAATATTTTTCCTTTCCCACATATCTCAAAATATTACATATATTATTTTCTGTACATATTTAATATGTAGTAACCTATGAAGCTGAGTGGAGATATTTGTTCAAAAACTATGTGATTAAGAAAATTTATGATTAAGTTATAGTGTCATTTTTCTTTTAGGAAATCATAAAAAGTACATCTTTTATGTGCCCATTCTATACCATGATAAATACTGGGTACTAAATGATTAATAAGCTCTACTTCTTGCCCTCGTTCTTATCTTTCCATAGTGGTTTCAGTTACAGGGGTCTTAGAGACTCTTGACAAAGCTTATTATTCACACAGATTGCCTCACTCCAAGGAGAATCCTACATGCCTTCTTCTCATAAAATTTATGGCTTAAAAACTGGTACTAATCAATTTCTTTCATTCTATCTACCTATCATTTTAAAAATTTATTTCTATATTTATCCTATCAAGAACTATGTCCTGATTAGATGTGTTCCAGGAAATACAAACAGCATTTGAAACTGAGACTGATATCAAAAAGTTTTGTCTTGGTTGAGAAATAAAATGTGTAAGTAATAAGGAAACCTTCTAAAACCAAAGAGAAGGTTACTTCCACAATTCTGTGAACATCATCTAATCTGACATAAAGAAACTGAAAATAAGTTAATATGGAACCCTAGAGATGGGAAAACTTGAGTAGTGCAATAAAAGATGGCTTTGAGAAGGTGAGATTTAGAGAGACACAGAAGATACATGTATTTTTGGTTTTACTCTAACATGGATTTTTAAATTTTTAGTAATTATTTAATTATTGTATAGAACTAGTGTTCCTTAACCACATCAGTAAGAAAAGTCCACTTCTCCTACTTGTGTCTCCTTTACTCTCACACTACTACCACACTCACAACACTTCTGACACCAGATATGTGTTTTTTTTTTCCCCCCACAACAAGCAATTCTGTGTGACACCAGCTGAGGGTTCTATAATTTTACTAAATTCCAACACTATCTACCTGGAGAAGTTAGATCTCTCAGGTTAAGAACTCAGTCCTACAAGATTGCCCCCCACTTCAGATGCTTATCTCAAGTACTAGATCCCTAGGTTATCCACAACTTTTTTTCAACTTGACAACAAATTTGAGGTTTCCATGACTTCTGATGTGGAAATGTTGGAGTTCAGAGTAAACAGCTAAGAAAAAATTCTTGAGATGTGTTCAGTGCAAAAAGGTGGTTTTATTGAAGCCCCAGGGACAGGATCCGTGGTCAGAAAGTGCTGCACTGGAATCTCCAATTATATCCTTTCACAGTGGGAGCATGTTAGGGACAGCACAAACCTCCAAGGTTTTCTGGAACCAAGGTTTCCAGGATCCTGAAGGTGCTAGCTATTGTTGGGAAAGGGTTATTCATTACCGTTCAGTAAAAACTCATCAAAAGACCCTTCAGATGTGTATCAGTGGGCCATACGCTTGAAGGATAATTGCCAACCTATATCTTGAGGGATAGAGATAAAGGAAGTTTCCAAAGGAATATTCACAGGATCCTGGGATGTCAGGCTAAGATTGCCTTTTGCCTTTAGCAAAGTGTCAATATTGAAGCAGCTGAGGTCCCAGAGAAAGGTCACTCTTCCTGTTTCAAAGATTTGTCAATGGGCTCTATGTAGTAAGGAAATTTAGTTTTTCTTTTGCCTTTGTTTCCCACATCAATTTCCACCACTACCTGGATTCAATTATTTGGTTGAACAGGTCATAGAATTCCAAGAAATACTTACTAATGTTTACCAGTTTATTATATAATAAAGGATACAATAAAGGGTACAGATGAACAGCCACATGAAGAGATAACACAGGGGAAGGTCTGGGAGAATACTGAGTGTAAAAACTTCTGTCTTGGCAGTTTGGAGTGTGCCATCCTCCTGATGTATGGATGTGTTCACCAATCTGGAGGCTCTCAGAATCCCAATCCCATGCTTTTGAGATTTTAATAAAAGCTTCATAATGTAGGTATGATTTATCATTAACTTTATTTTTAGGACCCCTCCCATTTCTGGAAAATGGGGATGAGGCTAAAAATTCCAAGCCTCTAATCATGGTTTGGCCTTTCTGGTAAGTAGCCCCTATCCAGAAGCCCACCATGAGTCATCTCATTAGAACAAAAGGCAGGCAGCCCGGGTGGCTAGCCCTTTAGCGCCGCCTTCAGCCCAGGGGGTGACCCTGGGGACTCGGGATCGAGTCCCACGTCGGGCTCCCTGCATGGAGCCTGCTTCTCCCTCTGCTTGTGTCTCTGCCTCTCTCTGTGTCTGTCTCTCATAAATAAATAAAAATATCTTAAAAAAAAAAAAAAGAACAAAAGGCACAGCTATCACTCAGGAAATTCCAAGGGTTTTAGGAAGTCTGTCAGGAACTAGGGTCAAAGGCCAAATATTAGAACAAAAGATGTTCCTAGAGCTTTACTTAGGAAATTATAAGAGTTTTAGGAGCTCTATGTTAGGAATTGGGGCAAAGACCATTATATGTTTTCTATTATTTTACAATATCTAATGCCAGTTTTATATAAAAATAAAAGTCATTATATAGATCATCCAGAAATATTCTACTTTAATACTTAACCTAGCTTAACCTCAGGTGGAAGGAAAGAGAGATAAAGAATAATTAATTGGTACAGTACAAAAAAAGGAAACAATAGAGTTCTAACAAGATTTAATGTTGCTCTGGGAATGTCATTCTGAAATGTGATGTTCTCATTTATCATTGTTTGCCTTTCTATTTCATATGTTTTTGAAAGAATTAGAAGAAATGATATATTTTGGACTTAGTAACATGTTGGTTATTTTTGAATTTGTTATTTTGCTTTCCCCAGGTATTATATTGTACTAGTAATGATTCTGAAAGAGTTTTATTTGAAGTAGAAAAATACATTGAAAATAGGCATCTTGTTGTCATTCCTCATATCCTATTGTCATCTATAATGACTAAACTCTGAAGGATATGGAATTATCCTTCTACCAAAAAAAAAAAAATCAATAGAAACAGGCTTCCTTTTGGAATTGAGAGGACTCTAAGGATATGTGGAGCATAAGAGCTTGTCAAATTTATTTTACTTTATTTTATTTTTTAGAATGATGTATGTTGCATGAAATGTCACTGTGTAGGAAATGACCATTCTATAAGTAGTACAATTTCCTTCACCTTTTATTTTTTAGAAAATAATTGAAGTCACTTTTCTCTGTGACCAATCTTTCTTTTAGAGTGAGGATTAAAATGTTATTCCATTGTTCACCTGCATGAAAGCAGTTGTCATGCACATTTATATCAAGTGCTTGAAAGGAAATGGAATATTTCAGTACCACAGAGAGCTTCATATTCTGCAGACAGCCATCAAGCATTACATTATGTGAGCAATTCCACTTTCCTTTAAAAATCTCCTGGAAATGATGTTATATTGCTTTATTTTATCACTATAATGGCAATGTAACTTGTATTTGCCTTAATTTAGTTTATATGAGGAATTCTAAATTGACATATTTCTAAATTACAATGCAAAATGTATTATAATACTTGAAGAAAGTTCAAATTAATCAGTAAATGGTGTTCTGAGACTCAATTGCCAAAATGGGAGAGGGGTTTCCCACACTTCGAAAAAGATTCTTGAAACACCATTTGTAAGTCTGAGAGTTCAACTCAATTCTGACACTATCTACCTGGAGATAGTATTCAGATTCCATAGGTTGAGGGCCCAGTCCTACTGCACACCTGCCCCCCAACTGTAGACACCAGTCACAAGCCCTGGCTCTTACCTGTGCGCTGACTGAATAACTAACTGTAAATCAGAGGATCCCTTGACTCCCTCTTTGAGTTTGACTAACTTTCTAGAGTGGTTTCCAGAACTGAGAGAAACATCTTACTTACTAGATTACTGGTTTATAATAAAAGAATATAACTCAGAAAGCCAGATGGAAGAGATGCATTGGATAAGGCATGGGGAAAGGGCAAGGAGCTTCTGTGCCCTCTCCTAGTATGCCATTATCCCTAAATCTCAATGTGTTCACCAACCAGAAGCTTTCTAAATCCAGTTCTTTTGGTTGTTTTATAGCGGCTTCATTACATAATCATGATTGGTTAAATCATTGGTCTTTAGCAATTGATTCAATTTCCAGCCCCTTTCCCCTCCTTGACTTCTGGGGTTCCAACTGAAAGTTCTAATTCTCTAATCACAGGGTTGGGTCTCCTGGTGACCAGCCCCCATCTTTAGGTGCTTTCCAAAGGTTACCTCATTAACAAGAGACACCGTGATCACTCTCAACAACTGGAAATACTCAGGGTTTGGGAAGCTATGAACCAGAAACTGTGAAGGAAGACCAAATGTATATGAGAAATACATTTTAGCCATTTGGATGACCAAATATATATCTCTTATAAATCACAATATTATAATCAGTCAACCATTGTAACACTATAAAGCTAAATATTAGTTAATATATAAAAATATGTTCTATATTTCTTATTTGAAAAATGTTTACTATGTAAAAATATGTTCTATATTTGTCATTTGAAAACTGCTGTATCAAATCATCTATGAAATACAGACATATAAGCTTGATTCATGAAAAATAGAAATCCATAAGAGGGCACTAAAAAGAAAGCAAACTGGATGTATTTTTCTCATAGGATAAAAATAGCATACCCTACACACCCATAAAACCCAGTGTTTTAAAATGTTTTTCATTCCAAACTGCTTACCCATGTTTATTTATTTTAAAATTACTGCACACTTAACTTTTTAAAATTCTATTTATATATCCTATTATTTTAGAAATAGCATCTATTTAATTATTAACTGGGTAATATATTAATTTCTTTGATGATTTTAATATATAATGTATACGATCAAAATTTATATAGGATATAAATAAAAATTATTCATTATTTTAATCTTCTGTGGTCTTTTAAAAAACTGCTTTGTCTATTAAAATGATCTTTTAATTTTTATATTTAATAAAATTATTTCATACACAATTTACATAAATACTGATTTATAATGTTATAAACTAATTTTATTTTGGCCAAACATAATCAACTTCATGGTTCCTGAAAATATTAGAAGAAATACACATGTAAATAATTGTCAGAATTGATATAGTTCTCAAGTGGAATTTAAAACATTACTATTTTTCAGCTGTAGCTTTTAAAACAATTATTGAATATTTTGGAGTTAAGCATGTCAATCTAATACTTTTCACATTTTCTGGAAGTAATAGGCATTATATATGCTTCTACATGTTGCAGATGGAAGAGTGAAGAAAGAAAAAAACAAAATATGCTTTATATAAAACCAAATAAATATCAAAGAAAGGCAAAATAAATCTTTTTTTCCTTCATACAGAAGCCAATTAATATTATAAAAGACATGTAAGGTGAATTCCTTAGTTTTTTTTCTTTTTAAATTTTATTTAGAGGCAAGACAAAATATTAATTATGGTTATACAATATGAGAAACATTATGTTAGGTATTTTTTGTACATTTTGTCATAATCTCTTTAAGATGCAAACTGACATTGTTAATCCCAGTGTGTGTGTGTGTGTGTGTGTGTGTGTGTGAGTGTTATTTGCGCAAAGGCATATCTAGCTAGCATTCAAACCCAAATATTCAAACCTACTATGCTACTTTCATTAATTACTTATGGAATTAATATTATATAGTTTATATTTCCTTTTAATGACAATCATTCTAAGCATGTGTGTGTGTATGTGTGTGTTACTTTATTGCTGTCTATGGGATTTTTTTTTATTTTTATCTTTAAAATTTTTTAAATTATTCTTTTTAATAAAGAATAGTTAACACACAATGTTATACTAGTTTTAGGTGTACAGCATAGTGATTTGATAACTGTGTACATTATGCTATGCTCATCAGAAGTGTAGCCGCTGTTACCATACAACACTATTCCAGTACTATTAACTATTCCCCAGGCTAGAATTTAATTTATTATCAAATTATAAAACTTAGTTCCATAGTCAGGTGAGAAGATACATACATCTCTTTGCCAAGGATGAAAAGCTAGCAAGTCTCCACATTTGCTTTGTTTATAGTGAGTTTAACTGGCTTAGATTTTTGTTTTTTACAATTTAAATAGAATTTTTTATTTAAACTATAATAATATGCCAAAAACATGAAAATAAACATTCCAGAAGTTTCATCTTAAGTTGTTTAGTGTTTAGATAATACTGTTTAATATGTAAGTGTTACTTTAGGATGTCTCTGAGGCATGTTATTAATCATTATATATAGTTGCAAGGGCATAGCTTTGGGAAAACCTAAGTTAGAGTCTAGATTTATTTATTGATTTATTTTTAAAAAGATTTTATTTATTCATTAGAGACACACAGAGAGAGAGGCAGAGACATAGGCAGAGAGAGAAGCAGGCTTCATGCAAGGAGGTAGATGTGGGACTCAATCCCAGAATTCCGGGATCACACCTTGAGCAGAAGGCAGGCACTCAACTGCTGAGCCACCAAGCATCCGGAGTCTAGGTTTAAATATAAATTCAATCAAGTATCTTTAACAAGTCATTTAACCACTCTGAATCTTATCTAGGTAACAGTAGGACAACTAGAAATAAAAACATATGTCTTTTTGTCATGTAAAAATATAAAGATATAGTTATGGATATATTTATTGATTGTATTTTAATGTCTGATACTTTAATACTTTCATTGATAAAATAATTTGTTTCAATACTTTCTCAGGATTATTTGAAAATATCTGTTATTTATTGTCTAAATAAATTACTAAACATTAATAACATAAATAAATAAAATAATTATCTTTATTTTATATGCACAATTAGTAGAAAATAAATTCTACTCTAAGAACTTTAAGAACTGTAAGCTCGATTATTTATTTTGTCTTTATTATTGCAAAATTGAATTTAAGATTTACGTGATATTGAAAAAAAGCCAAAGATTAGTTGTATTTTAAGTTAGCTTTAAAAGAAACAGTATATGTGAAGTAAAACATCTGTTTCAAAATAGGGAAGACCAATTAAATTTAGGTGTTTGTTCTATCACTATAAGAAAGCTGTAAATTATCTGAAGCCTCTAACTACATTCTCTACTTTTCCTTTCTCATTCCTACAAATCAGCCTCCATGATGTAACTTGTGGATTTTCAATAAATGATGAAACTCAGAGCTGAGTTTTAGGTTAGTTTTCATCCTCCCCCACTTCTGACTAAAAAAAAAAAAAAAAAAAGATACAGGTAGCAGTTAAAAAAAAAAAAAACCTTCTTGAGTATCTTTTTTATCCAATGACCTCTTGGATATGAAGGAAAATGTGTTTGACATTTTTTGTTTCTTATCATCTAGTGGTTTACTAGCCTGAACGCCATTTTCTGATACAAGACACTTTAAAATGTTGGATAAAATTATTTAAACATATAGCTTAGCTGACAAAAAAGGAGAATACTCAAAAGACTAAAAAAAAAAAAAAAAGATTTTTTTTCCTTTTTTCCAAAGAAGTGAGTCAGAACTGTAGCAGGAGTCTGCCCTGAGCAATCGCCAATCTTTCAGGGCCTAGAACTTTGGTTTTACAATAACTAGGAGCAGGAAGTAGGGGGGAATGTCTGATCCTTCCCTCTTTCTGTATTGTCAATTTCTTATCCTACAATTTATTGTGGAAACAAACTTTTTTCCATGTATTTGAAATGTCACATGTATCATATACAAATTTTATAAATACTTGGATCTGTTTTAAGACTATGGTCAATTGCTTTGATCTGCCTATCAATTATACTGACTGTACTAGACTAATACATAACTTAATATGTATTATAATATCTAATTCATTGTCTTTGCAAATTATTTTAGTTGATTTTATCAGACACATCATGATTATTTTGCTATATTTCACAAAACTAAGAGTTTGATTGAATTGCATCAGTATATTTTAAGTTGGAAAGAATGACCAATTTTCTTTTTTTTTTAATATTTTATTTATTTATTTGACACAGAGAGAGAGCACAAGCAGGCTGAACAGCAGGCAGAGGAAGAAGGAGAAGCAGGCTCCCCACTAAGCAGAGAACCTGATATGGGGTTTAATCCCAGGGCCCTGGGATCATAACCTGAGCCCAAGGCAGATGCTTAACTGACTGAGCCACTCAGGTTCTCCAAGAATGACCGATTTTCAACATAGAGGATTCTTATTCAAGAAGATGAAAACTTTTTTATTATTTATGTTTTTACATCCCTCAATAAAGATTTGAAACTTTCCTATGATGGGCTAGTTACAGTTAAATGTATATATATATATATACTATATTTTTATGTGTTATTCTTTCTTCCATTATAGAATAATCTCATCCACATGTCCTATAAATCAATCAGTAAACAATGATGATTAATCTAAATGACTGATATAGCAGTATTCTAGGAACAATTCATTCTATAATATTTATCATAGTTTAACAGGATATCAGGATTATTCAATTTTTAAAGAAATTATTCTTGATAGAGTGTAATGAAACCATGTTTTTCTCATTAGTGATATATGTAAAGGACAAAGTAGAGATGGTGGCAAGGTGGTATCTCTGAGAATTTGTCAGCCTCATTGGGGGTATTGGTGAAGGAATGCTAATGCTGTCATTGCCAAGTCACTGAATTATCTAGATACAAATTTTCTCAGCTTCCTCTAATTAAGCTTTATGATGAAGACTATTATCTAACCATTCTTGAGAGATAATTTCTTATCTCTACATTTAGTAAGTTCATTATTATTTTGCTCATCTCAAAAAAATTGTAAGAGTAAAATGTACAAGTTTAACAAAAGAGTTTCTAATTTCTGTGTTTAGAGCAAATCACATAACAGAATAGCTGTCGAAATCAGGTGATGTTCACTGTTAAATCTCTATAATTTAAGAGAATATTATCTTTCTAGCACTAAAAGACCATGTTACTGAACATTTTTTACAATCCGCTTTGAATTAGTAGATACCGATTACGTGTGTACATGTGTTGGTGAAGTGACGGATATCTAACTAGTAATTTCTTCCACAGTGCCTTCATTGTCAGCTGCCTACATAGTCTACTGGTATTTGTATCTTGTAACTTCCTTGCATGCACTAGTTTTATTCAACGACATCAGCCTATTCTCACTGTTGATACATCTGTTGATCTTCTGCTAGCCATGGATGTCACTATGGTATTGTGCTTACAAAAGTGTTTCAATAAGTACTCGAGTCTCATTTACGTTGCCTACCAAGAGCATAATTGCCCTCTTTGTGTTCACTTGACAATTACTTTGGCAGTAAAGTTTCACCAATTGATTTTACATAACCAACTCTATAATGCTGAACTGCAAGTTTCCTAGAAACTCAAATATTTTAGCAGCAAACACAGTATTCATTAATACAATATATTATTATTCATTGTGTGTTTGGGAATATAAGCAATATAACGGAAGAGTGTTTAGGAAGTCAAAGAGACATGTAAGAAAAGAAAAAGGACATAACAACATGGTATTTTTTAGTGAAGTGCTATAATTGAGAGGAAAGATAAGTCACTTTGAATTAAAATGTTGAACAAGGAAAGGGGATTTAAGTCTGGCTTTGAAAGTTGTTATTGTCATTTTGTGCTTTATTCCTGGTTCTATTAGGGCTGTTCATATGAACCATAAGACAAAGAGAGGGAGTACTTTAATGTTTACAAACAGCCACTTTGAAACCACAAATGTTGGAGAGGATGTGGAGAAAAGGGAACCCTCTTACACTGTTGGTGGGAATGTGAAATGGTGCAGCCACTCTGGAAAACTGTGTGGAGGTTCCTCAAAGAGTTAAAAATAGACCTGCCCTACGACCCAGCAATTGCACTGCTGGGGATTTACCCCAAAGATACAGATGCAGTGAAACGCCGGGACACCTGCACCCCGATGTTTATAGCAGCAATGTCCACAATAGCCAAACTGTGGAAGGAGCCTCGGTGTCCATCGAAAGATGAATGGATAAAGAAGATGTGGTTTATGTATACAATGGAATATTACTCAGCCATTAGAAATGACAAATACCCACCATTTGCTTCAACGTGGATGGAACTGGAGGGTATTATGCTGAGTGAAGTAAGTCAATCGGAGAAGGACAAACATTATATGTTCTCATTCATTTTGGGAGTATAAATAATAGTGAAAGGGAATATAAGGGAAGGGAGAGGAAATGTGTTGGAAATGTCAGAAAGGGAAACAGAACATAAAGACTCCTAACTCTGGGAAATGAGCTAGGGGTGGTGGAAGGGGAGGAGGGCAGGAGGTGGGGGTGAATGGGTGACGGGCACTGAGGGGGGCACTTGACGGGGTGAGCACTGGGTGTTATTCTGTATGTTGGCAAATTGAACACCAATAAAAAATAAATTTATTATAAAAAAAATAAAAATAAAAACAGCCACTTTGAGCACTAGTGTGGCTGGGTGATATTTCTGTACCTGATTAAACTGCCAGACATTTCCAGGGTGTAGAAGAGAACATGGATGTAGTTTGGGAACCATTTTAGTAAAGTTAGCATGAAACAACTGATTTTGAATTTGGAAAGAAACAGTAAGAGAAAGTACTTAAGACATTCCAACTGAAATTACTTAAATAGTATGAAAACATACTGTCTCCAACTAGTATAAGACAGGAGAATAAATAAGCCTTGATTTTGACCTGCTTATTCCCTGGAATTATCTCATTTCAGTTCTTTTTCATATGATTGCTTCAAAGTCACTCTTATTGAAATAGTTGCTGTAGTTCCAGATTCATGCCTGTACTTTATATCAAGCAATGCAGTTTGTGAGAAAGCTTTCTGTTAAGAGAAAGGAAACATTACCTAACAGTTACTAGCAAACAAATCATCATGTTATATTTTTACATACAGATTTAAATACTGATTTCTAAACTAGTCACTGGCAAGGGATTATTGTACTTTCATTAATCAAGACTCTGAGAAAATGAAAGTGGCCATCTTCCCCAGAGGCACATTAATTCTCATGGATGAAGGGTGGACTTTAGAAAAAAACAATCATAATTCTGGAGAATCTTGATGTGGGAACTAGATATTTTATGGGCATCAAGGAAATTTCATAATTTGGCAGTAATCAACTGAGAAATTATTTAGACTGTGATAAAAGCTCTGTAGAATTTTTTTAAAAATAGCCATATTCAATCTTCTTAATTTCTTCTTAGTAAATTCTAATATTTTATACTTTTCTAGGACTGTATCTTTTTATGTAGATTTATTTTTATAATAGTATTAGTAGAATAGTATCAGTAGAAGATTAGATATTAAATCTTCATATCTTAATTCTTTTTCTATTTTTCAACTCTCAGTGAGATGGTAGAGTTAAAGATCTCAAGCAGTAATTTTTTATATATCTGTCTTTTATTGAGGTGCCTGGGTGACTCAGTTAGTTGTGTCTGACTCTTGATTTCATCTTAGGTCATGATATCAAGGTCATAAGATTCAGCCCCATGTTGGGCTCCATGCTGGGCAGTGGAGCCTGCTTGAGATTCTCTTTCTTCCTCTCCCTTTGCCCTTCACCCAATGTTTATAATTCTTCTCTCTAAATTTTTAAAAATTATATGTCATTTTTTCACTTTTACCAATTATTGCTAACATAATTCAAAGTTTTAGTGTCAGGAACGTATATTTTCTTAATGGTTATATCTTTTGCTATTGTTATTTTTCTACAGTATATATTTTCTACAGTATATTTTTCTATAGTATATATATATTAAATATAAAATATATATATTTTTCTACAGTATATACAGTATATATATTTTCCCTATTTTTGTCTTGAATTCAATTTTGTCAAATATGAAATTTCTACTCTAACTTTATTTTGACTTATCTTTGATTTGCATAACTTTCTCTCTCTCTCTTTTTTTTTAAGATTTTATTTATTTATTCATGAGAGATACAGAGAGAGAGAGAAACAGAGACCCACACAGAGGGAGAAGTAGGCTCCATGCAGGGAGCCTGATGTGGGACTCGATCCCGGACTCCAGGATCACGCCCTGGGCCGAAGGCAGGCGCTAAACCACTGAGCCACCCAGAGATCCCTGCATAACTTTGTCTATTACTTTATTTGTAACATTTCTGTGTGTTTTTGTATTGATTGACTCTTCTGCAGACATCATATTATGATATTTGTTTGTTCTCCCCATTCTGAGGGTTAGTTCTTACATAAAGTGAGTTTAACTAATCAAATGCCTGAATGTTTAATTCACACTTAACTTCCGATATACTTCATAGTTGCCACTTATGGTATATGTTCGTGTTTCTTTTTATTCTCTTTTTCCACCTTTCAATGTATATAGCAAGTTTAATCTGTGCATTTCTAAAATCAATTATTTTTATCATAATTGCTTATGCTTAAAACCCAAACTTATATTAAGTAACTTGTGTTGATTTCCTGAAAATTATATATTCATACACATATTGAAAGGCAATGTGTATGTATGTATGTCTATATATTCCTATCCATCTATCTAATCAGGATTAAGATGTAAATATATCACAGAAGTCAATTACCAGGTAACCAGAGAGAGCCATCACAAGAAATGTGAACTACAGACTAATATTTCTTATAATTGAATACACAAAAATTCTTGAAAACATTTTAGGAAATGAAATCTGGCACTATATAAGAATTAATTATACAACACAACCTAGCAGGATTTACCACACAAATGCAAAGTTTAACATGTGAAAATCAATTAATGTAATTAAAGACAAAAATACATGATCATTTCAATAGATTTATTAAAAAATATTTACACAGTTTCATGATAAAGAAACTCAACTAACTAGTAATAGAAGGGAACTCTCTCAACCTTATAAAGTACATGTATAAAAATCCCTCTTCTAACATCATATTTAATGGAGAAGGACTGAATGTTTTCTCCCTAAGATAAAGACAAGTATGTCACTCTCAAGTTGTATTTAACATTATACATTATACTAGCCAGGTAAATTCAGCAAGAAAATTGAATAAAATGTATGCGGATTGGAAAGGAAGAATTAAAACTACACCTATTCACAGATGGCATAATATATGGAAAATCATAAAGAATCCACTAAGAAATACTTAGAACTAATATATTAGTTCAGAAAGGTTTCAGGATATAAGATCATTATATACGAAAATAAAGTTGGATACAGTGCAATGAACAAATTGAAAATGAACTTAAAAACTATTTAATTTGTAGTAGCATTAAAAATAATAAACTACTAAAAAATAAAAATAATAATAATAAACTACTAAGGAATACATTTAACAACAGAAGTACAAAATCTATACTCTGAAAACTAGAAGACTTTGTTGAAAGAAATTAAAGAAGACCTAAATAAATGGTAAGACAGCCTATGGTCATGGATTAAAAGGCTTAATATGGATAAAGTGACAATATTCCTCTAATTTATCTACAGATTCAGTGCAATCTCTACTAGAATCCCAGCCAATTTCCTTGGAGAAATTGACAAACTGATTCTAAAATTCATATGGAATGGCAAGTGACCCAGAATAGTCAAAATAATCTTAAAAAAAGGTAGCAGAACTCATACTTTTTTTTTTTATTTCAAAGCTTACTAAAAAACAACAGTAATTGACATAATGAAGTACTGCATAAGAATGGACAATTTGTCAATGGAGTAGAATAAGGAGTCTGGAAAAAAACAATGACAATAGAGTCAATTGATTTTCAAAAAAAGTGTCAAAATCATTTTGTGGGAGATAAACAGTTTTTTCAACAAATAGTGCTGTGGTTGATTATTCACATATAAAAATATAAAATTCTACTCCTATTTCACATGTTACAAATAATACTTAAAAGTGGGCAATAGACATAAATATGAGAACTGAAACTACTTTCATTACTCGTGAAAGTAAAATGGTTCAGCTGCTGTAAAAAAAATAAATAAAAATAAATAAATAAATAAATAAACAAACAAACAAACAAACAAACCTGGCAAATTCTTCCAAAGGTTACATGTACAGTTTTCATATAATCTAGCAATTCCACTCCTAGGTATATATGCAAGAAAAATGAAAACACATGCACTTAAAAACTTGTACCTGAATTTTAATAGCAGCATAATTCATAATAGACCAAAAATGTAAACAACACAAATTTCCAACAACTGATAAATGGGTTACAAATACGATATTCCCATACACTATAATGCCATTCATCAGTAACAAAACTGAAGTACTGGTACATGTCATGTGAATAAACCTCGAAGACATTTATGGTGTATGAAACAAACCAGTCATCAAGGGCCACAAATTATATGTTTCCATTTATTCGAAAAAATAGGCAAATCTATAGAAACATGAGATCAGTAGTTGACAAGGATTGAAATTTGGATGGTTGAATCACTGTGTTGTATACCTGACACTAATGTAGCACTGTGTATCAACTATACTGAAAAACATTGAAAACAAAGAGTAAGGATGGGACACACAGACCGTGGCAACACTGGAACACCCATAATGCTTGTTTTAATTTGCCTTGTTTTTGATGATACACAAAGTTGTTTCTCTCTTTATCTCTTTCCTCCCCGTTTTAGAAAGTACAAATTCAACTCTTATTTTCAATTCTGTAGATAATCCTGAATTTACTTATTTACTTTGAGAAAGTAAAGATGAAGTCTATACTGGTCCATTCTACTACAAAGAATGAGAATCCTTATGATCTCTATCCAAACATGTCACTCCTTTTAATTTACATCACTTAATATTTTATTACTATATTATTCCTTCAGCTTCTACTAATCTGGGATGGAGATGTAATCCTGAATCATGTGGTAAGTATACCAGGTTGATTCAATTTCTACTAACCGTCTTCCAGAAAGATTGTATTTTATCTATACATAGTGCACAGCAATTTGTGTTCAGTAAATTGTAGCAAATGGCAAAGTTAGTAAAAGTGATATTTATAGAACATTGATTTGCTGAAAAGAGATGGATAACTTTGAAGCAGAGACAAGTTTTATAGACGAAGTGCAAGTCTTGCCTTAAGATGATGTAGGTGAGAATATAAAGGTAAGGGAATTTATATCATTTACTTAAAATTAAAAATGGCATGGTTTGGGGACTTAAAATTTTGATATATGCAATAGAATAATGCAATTAGATTAAGCAGGATGGATGCTATTGACATGTAAAGAATAGGGAAAGGAATGGGAAACAAACTCTAATGGACCACATTCAGTACATTTTATTTGCTGCCCAGCAGAAGATTCAGCTTAAATTATGTTCACCAAACAATAAATATAGACTGCTTCATGATTTCATTACTGATAATTGCAGGTATCTGCTTTTCAAAAATTTTTGTTCTCCACTTTCTTTGTTTTCACAAAAGACCTACATTAGTGCCTGTTTTCCCTAACCAAAAGAAATATGGAGATTTTCGCTTTTATAAGAAAAGGTGAAAAATGAAAAGAACACTTAGCCATTGTTTTGCAGCAAGGCTTTATAGAGGAGATATGCACATGAGCAGCAGTGATAGTGGCCCTGCTAAGCCCCTTCCCTTGGAACTACACACAACATTTCACATCAAGCCACCATAGCATTGAACTGTGTCTGTGAGCATTTTTGCTTTATATTCATTTATTTTGTGCATCCATTAGAAGGGGAGTTCTACGGCATCAGAAAACCCTAGGAAAGATTTTCTAGGGGTGGTGGTGGGGCAGAAGTGTGTCCTGGAACACTAAAAAAAATTTCCACATAAATTAATAGTGATTGGTTCTTTGCTTTACACTGTTTTGGTCTGACAAAAGTTTTCATAAAAACACTCTACTTTTGAATAGCAGGGAAAACCTATAATTCTGTACTGAGTTTGAATTCATCACTAAGAGTTATTTTCATATATTTATGGCCATAGGAGCTTTTCCATATCTGTATATTCCAATAAATGTGGAAATAACCCCAAGTTCTAGCATGCTCCTCAGTGACTATTGTTTCTGCAGAAGGAAGTTTGGTGTTTGTAGAGATTATTTCTTTGAGTGTTGAGCCAAATATATAGCTTTGAGCATGGAGGAAAAATCACAAGATTTGAAAATAGATTAAGATTCAAGTTTCTGCCTCTCTCACTTCTCTTACAACCTTAGGAAAGCTAGTTAATCTCTCTTAAACAAGGATCGACATATGCAAGAATTATTCTTTTATTTTGTTAGTTCTATATCGTTTCAACAAATACATACTGAGTATATACTTGTGCTAAATACAACAATAATTACTGATGTACAGACATGAAAGATTCTTGCTCTGAAGGGACTTAAAAGGAGAGCATAGATAAGTAACCCAGAATCTATGAGCTACTCTAATATGTCCTAAAATAGTTATATTAGAAGGCTACTCTAAGAAGACAAGAACAACCACCAAATTAGATTGCAAGATATAATGCCTTATTTGATATATCAATTATGAGTAGTATTAGAAAGCAAGCATAAATATAACCTTTAAGCAGACAGTTCATTCAAAGGCAAAGTCATGAGAGACCATGCACAATTTATCAAATTGAGCTGTTATGCTAAATAATGATCCTTCCATCTCAGTAATTTATAACAACAAAAGTTATTTTCATGGTGAATGGAACAACCTTGTGGCAAAAGAAAAATACATATGGCAGCCTCAGGACCTAGCTCTTTTATAGCTCTTGCTCTAAAGTGGCATATATCACATCTGCATATTTATTAGTGTTCAAGGGGGTCACAGGCCAAGTCGGATATCATTGGGGCAAGGAAATATAATTTTTTAAAAGATTTTATTTATTTTTTATTAATGATAAATACAGAGAGAGAGGCAGAAACACAGGCAGAGACACAGGCAGAGAGAGAGAAGGCTCCATGTAGAGAGCCTGACACGGGACTCAATCCTGGGTCTCCAGGATCATGCCCTGGGCTGAAGGCAGGCGCCAAACCGCTGAGCCACCCAGGCGTCCCAGGAAGTATAATTTTGTTGCAGAGGCAGCCTTGGAAGATAGGGACGGCAGATAATTTGAACAATGACAGCTAACACCACAGAGTATTTTGATGGTTGCACATAAAATTTGTTAGGCTTAGGACATACTATATATTTGGGAAGTGGTAGATGTATTTGGAAAAGTTAATATGGGTCAAACTATGAAAGGTTTTGTGTGACACACCATAAAGTTTCACTGAAGGATTATATGTATGATCTAGTTTTTATTAAAAATAGTCTGACACAGAAGAACTTATTAATAAAAGGAAGGATTAGGAACAAGGGTGTGTGTTACAGTAAGTAACACAATTTAAAAATGAATATTGAAATAAAATCATATAAGAAACATTGGAAAGGAAATGATAGTTTGGGTAAATAATTAGGAGGCTGAATTGATAGGAAATTGTGGCTAAGTTGACAGCAATGACAAAAGAGCAAAGATCTTAACTTTCATATATTTGACTTGGGCTTTTAGGAGCACTGGTTATTCTTCGTTAAGATACAGGAGTCAGAAAAAGCAAATAAAAATGAAGTGGGGAACTGTACACTTTCATTGATAACAGGCTGAGTACGTATAATCTAATAGAAGATGTGCAGAAGGCTGTTAGAGCTATGTGTGTCAAGATTATACTGACTAAGAGAAACAACTGAACTGAACCATATATTTAAGGCGCTAGTGTAGAAGTATAGTTTATACTATAAATCTAGGATGAGCTCACTTACAGAGGATGGAAAATATACGTTTGAAAAAATTGTTTATGGACAAAATCCTTGAGACCATAAATTTGGAAGGTCTGAATGGAAAGAATACAAATGCTAAATGGATAAAGGGACAGAAAGTGGAAGGTACTGGAAAACAGAAGGAAGCAAAAGGAAGAGAGTGCTTTATAGAATAGGATTGTCCAAAAATATCAAATATTTCCCTAAACACAAAAAAATAGGGGGTCAAATAGTTACTAGATCTGGCAATTAGAAATTCATGAGTAAATTTATGGTTAATATATTCAGAAGCTTAGGAATGACTGTACCCCTTGTGCTTCAAGTGTGCAGCAATACTAGACATAAGATACTAATCATTTAAAAATGTAATTAAGATACAAGATCAAGATTTTGTAGAACAGAAATAAACTAAACATACAGAGAACTGCATTTATACAGGATATCTCAAAAGAACAGTCCAAAAGTAAGTAATAAATGCGACAAATAAAATAAAATACAATAAAATAAATTTGAAAGTTTGACTATTTCAATTTATTTAGAAAGTTTTAGCTTTGTGAAATTTTCTGTAATTAACTTCTAATTTTAATTTTCTTTCATTTACAAGCACTAAATTTTTAGTTTCATGCTATTGCTTCAATCAGATATTTTTAGATAAAATACAGAAAACTCAGGTAAATTTGAATTTCAGATAAACAATGGATGCTTTTTAGTATAAGTATGTTCCATGCAGTATTTGGGACATGCTTTTGGTGTAGATCTGTTCGTTGTTTATCTGAAATTCAAATTTATCTGAACATCTTATATTTCTATATGCTAAATTCAGCAACTATAAATCAGAAAGGCTGAAACACAAAGATTAAAATATTTTTTAAATTCTGATTCAAAATTTATATTTAAATGTATTAGAAAATACATTTTTAAAAAAGATTTTATCTATTTATTCATAAGAGACACACACAGAGAGAGGCAGAGACATAGGCAGAGGGAGAAGCAGGCTCCATGCAGGGACACTGATGTGAGATTCGATCCTGGGTCTCCAGGATCAGGCCCTGGGCTGAGGTGGCGCTAAACCGCTGAGCCACCTGGGCTGCCAGAAAATACATTTAAATAAACTTTTGAACACTTTTTTCTAAGTCTATAGTATCTATCCTACTAAAGTTTACAAACTACTTAAACCTGTTCAGACAATTGGGTACTGTACAGACAAGTAAATGGTGCTGAGGCAAATTATTGTACCTATAGGAAATAAATTTACTACTTATAAAAAATGTTAATAAGATTTAAAGATAAAACTGTGAAAAGTCAAACTTCAGTCATTAGAAGAATTTATAGAAAGCTGTATTTATCCATTGTGGGGTAGGAAAATACTTTTAACCAAGTCGCATCAGAAATCAAAAGAAAAGTTGATGATTTTGAGAATATTAATATTACAATTATCATACCAATTTTAAAACATCATAAGATAAAGTGGACAAGGCACAAAAGGATATTGTGAGACAAACAAATTATTATGCATTTTTATGCAAAATATATAAGTATCTCCACCATTTCAACTGGTGAAAGGACAAAGAGGTCAAGGGAAAAATGGCCGAAAGTGGTGAATAAGCATTTTATAGGAAAGGAGTCGCATGTGCCTCATAAACCCATAGAAAAGATGCTCAACCTTATAAATAATTGTGAAAACACATTAAAATTTTACATTTTATACCCAATAGCCTCATAAAAATTTAAAAGTCTGGCAAGGCCAAATCTTGGCAAAAATAATGCAGACTCTACTAATGATAGCATAAATTGGTATCAACATTTGTAAATAAATTTAACAATATCTTTTAAATAGATGATGTATTCTATTTGATCCAACAATTTCATTTCTCCCTATTCATCCTAAAATAATTACTTGAATATGTGTAAGAAGAGATGTAGAAGAATATTTATTGTAGCACTGTCTTGTAATAACAATAAAAACTATTGGCACAACTTAAATTAGTAAAATAGAAAAATAAATTCTGGTACTAAAGAAAAAATATAGCAATGAAAGTGAATATATTAGACAGGAGTCATGATGTGTAAATCATGAAAACAAGTTAATAAAAAGAAGTTACAAAATATATAATAATATTCACATAAAGTACATTTTATAGAAACTTACATAATTGGTAACGATATAAACCATGAAAGGAATGACTGATGCCATATTCAGGGGAGTGTCTACTTTTATCTGGGAGATGGGGGAGGAGTAAAGAAGATATTTAGTTTATCTGTATATCCTATTGATTGTATTTAAAATATGAAACAAATATAAAATGTTAAGCTTTAAGAAGCAACTGAAAGCAGACGTTCATGCTTTGGAATTAGTTGACTGCATTCAAGTCCTGGCTCTGCCACTTGCTAGCTGTGTGATCTTAGATAAGTTACTTAAATACTCTGTGGCTATTTCTTCATTTATAGAGGGGAATGGTAGTATTGTATGCCTCATAAAGTTTTATGAAGATTATATGAGTTAACAGTTATAAAGTGCTTAGGACATAACAACCTGATATTGATGTTTGAGAAATAAGGTAAAATCAACAAGATGGGTAATGTGTATTTGGCTATTAACTTAATAATTCATATATATTATTTTAGATATTATCATAATGAGTTTTAAAGCAGTTATATGGCCAAGAACAATTTAATAAACAAAAGAAAAAACAAGTATCCATTTCATCCAAGAATCTTGACTATGAAAAAAAAGAAAGGAGTGGTTAATCTAGGAATACTACTGCCGATTCTGTATAAAGGCAGAAAGACCTGGGTGAGACAGTAGACAGTTCATGAAAGAAAGAAGACTATGGCCGTCCACTAAAAGTTGGAAGGTGATTATACATTGATCCTAATTAAAACTTTGTTTTTGGCAAGAACTAGGGCCACTTCACATAAGAACCAAGGGAAAAATATAGAGAAAACTAAAAACGTTATTAATTCTGGAAAAGAAGGTGACAGAATCTGTAACTGAAAGCCTCGGTTTCTTGGGAAGCAGGATGCATAACTAACTTCTGACAACTGCCAGACAGTCCTTGAGGATAGCTGTTAGAATTTGGGATAAATAGTAGTAATGAATTCTCATCAAACAGAGAGCATCTCGGAATCACTGTTTTATAATATTTTTCCATCAGAATCATGGAACATGGAATTGAGGAGAAAATAGTGAAGATGAACTGAAGAAACCGTATCTATATACTTGTTTGTTGGGAAGCAATCTAGAGTACAGACTGGAGTAGGGGCTCTGATATTAGATTCAGGTTTCCAGTTAAGACTACAACCTTGGCTGAAGTATTCAACATCTTGGGATTTGTGTTACAGTATCAGTAAAATGTGTACAATAATAGAACTTCCACCACAGAGTTGTGCCAAAGCACAGAGAAGTAATCCAAACACAGCCACACAGGCAAATGCGATCTTAATTATTTCTACTAGTATTACTTACTACTATTGAATACTATGATCAAATCCTGAATCTGTGCCTCAAGATTATTCTTTTTTTTTCTGAACTAAGATTTTTTTTTAATTCTAGGTTTAATAAAGCATGCACAGGAATTAAAAATTGACTACCTCAATATACAAACCTGCATATGGATAAATCATACTTATTTCAGGAAAGCGGTTTCTTTGGAATAGGCAAGCTTGAATAGGATAAAATAAATGTATCATCCTATATTTATAATCTATTTTTTAAGTCGGAAAATACTATATTTTTAAGCCTGAAAAATTGCTAATAGTCACCTTTTTCCAGCTTTCACTGTGCTAAACTGTGCTAAACATTACTGGTAAACACTGTGCTAAACATTTTGCATGCATTCCACTCATTGATCTTTACATTCTACACATAACTTCTATAAACTCTTCTCTATTTACTCAATATTCAATAGCACATTAAAAAAAAAAGGTGATGAAAGAGAATAAGAAGAAAATATTTTTTTCAGGAATATTTTTTGAAAAAAGCTGAAAGGCACTGCACTTTACGACACTTTGAACTTCAAACAAATTGCTCGACAACCTTCTCTGATAATGAAAGCACATTGTGGCAGAGGGTGGGCATTGTTGCTTGATCCCAAGGTTGTAATCATAGCCAAGAAATGTAATTGAGAACTAGTTAAGGTTTGACAAAATTAGACTACTGGGGAGTATTTGTTTTACGATTTCATAGTGAAGATGCCGATTGATCCTTTAGAAAGGACAATTCTCTAAATCAGACTACTTTAGAGAAAGACCACTCTGAATTAGGAACAAAAAATATATTTTTTTATGAATTTTGTTGAATGAGAATTTTATTACTGCTAGTACTGATGGAACTTGTAACTACTATGTCTATAAAGTTTCTATTAACATTTCTTTTAAAATTAGATCAAAATATAGTTGTCATGGCAAGTTTTTGTTAGATAAATTTTAATTTATAAGGCGCTCAATAATAATTTTAATGCTATGTATCATTTTTCATGATCTTATTTTTATTACTAATTTTCTTAGGATGACCTTTACAAATTTTATTCACTAGGCAAATAATAATAACTGAAATCTGTTGAATCCATCCAATGGGCTAGAAGTTCTACTGGTTCTTTATGCATTTTAATGCTATCCATCATGAGTTTCAGGTGCTCCTCCCCCTCATATTTCACATATAAGAAAATGCAAGCTTAGCTATTGAATTACTGTTAAGGAAAAAATGTCAATTCTAGAACTGTCTATTTCAAATTCCATGGAATTTTTTTCACCATTTTTTATTGGCAGGTACTTTTCACTTTATAAAAAAAGCACAAATTTTATTAATGAAGCTAAAATACATGGATTTTTTTTAACTTTATTTCTTAAGATTTTATTTTTAAGGGGATCCCTGGGTGGCACAGTGGTTTGGCGCCTGCCTTTGGCCCAGGGCGCGATCCTGGAGACTCGAGATCGAATCCCATGTCGGGCTCCCTGCATGGAGCCTGCTTCTCCCTCTGCCTATGTCTCTGCCTCTCTCTCTCTCTCTCTCTGTGACTATCATAAATAAATAAAAATTAAAAAAAAAAGATTTTATTTTTAAGTAATCTCTACACCCAATGTTGGGCTTGATCCCAAGATTGGGCAAGAGTCACATGCTCCACTGAGCCAGCCATGTGCTTCTCAGCTCATTTTAATTTAAAAAACAAATTTTAATAAGTAATTCTCAACACTTGACACAATGTAAACCTGTGCATACTAGAACATAACAGAAAAAAAAATGGACTAGCTAGTGAATTCTCCTAGTTGGTAGAGGCAAAAGAGCTATGGGGAGAAAAGGACATTGGTCATAATCACCTAGCTTTTTAAGCTTATGTCTACATTTAGTGTCATATATTTAAGAGTTTCTCCAGAGGCAGGAGCTTTCAATATTGACAGCACCTGGTAAGCTTTAAAAATTCCCCATGCCAGGTTATATCTCAGACCAATTAATTTGAATTTCTGGGGGGAAGAGCCAAGGCATTCATATTTTTTAATGTTTCTAGGTGAATTAAATATGCAGTCAAGATTGAGAATCACTACCTTAAATTCTCCCTTCTCTTGTACCTCATTAGTCTCTTCTAAATAAACAGCATAAAAAAATATGGAAAAAACATTTAATTTTTTTCAAAAGAAGGTAAAAAAGGGAGGGATTTTTTAAAGAAAAAAATGACAAAGGCACAAAATGTTTACAAAAATCCAAACACAGAGCAATCAGAATAAACATTAGTGGACAAAAGTAAACAGGAAAAGGGCAAAGACTAAGCAATTAAATGGTTTTAGAAACCTATGCTGTATGCTATCTCCAAGATACATATTTTAAACATCAGACCCCCCCCCCCCCCAAAAAAAAGGTTAGCAGTAAAAGGATGAATAACAGTAAAAAGCATGCCAGATAAATACTGATCATAACGAAGTTGGTATGGTTAAATTACTATCAAACAAAATAGACAATAAGGCAAGAAACAAAGCTAGAAAGAAGATTGATTTCATCAACAAGTAGTTCTAAATTTGTGTATACCCAATAACATGGCCTGAAAAACATATAAAACAAAAAATATAAGAAAAAAATGGAACAGAGGGTTTATAAAGCATAGTGTAATAAGCATAGTCTAAAGCATAGTGTAATATTTCCTAATTGTTACATATCACATATGCTATACAATATCACTCTCTCTAAGAATTTCATACCAAAGGTGTTTTTAGTTTTGCCAAGTAATTTCAGATATCATTTTATCATTTATTTCTCAAAACAACCTTGAGAGGAATATACAGTTATTATTGCAATTTTGTGAAGAAACTTAGAAATGTGCTGTAGGCCCACAGTCACAGAGCTAGTATGTGTTCAAAATTTGAACCCAGAACCTTTGATATCCAGAGAAATTAAATTTCCACACCTGTCAGTTATTTTCTATCATCAGAGAGGAGTAACGTGCTTAGAATTTGACAAATGTATTGATATCTCATTATTAAATTGACCATCATATATTTGTGCTAATGCTCTATCTTTTCTCTGTGTTTCTTAGATATCAAAAGTCTATTTATATTTGTTTGTTTTCTTGTTTGTTTATTATTTATTTTGAAATGCAATTTTTCACTTTGCTAAAAAGACAAATTTGTGACTCGATATACAGTATGTAGCCTTTGTAAAATCTAATGCAAACTTGATAGAAAACAGCCTCAACATCATTTTCCAAAAGAAATACAAACTGAAAGCCATACTTTAGGAAGAAATTTAGAAGATTAGGGATGATGATTCATAGGAGAAGTCTTATTACATGCAACAAACTTTTCAATAGAAAATGGTAATTGCAGGTTCCAAATCTCCTTCCAAACTACTAGGCATTACTTTTTTCCCCCCTTTTCATTTCTACCTACCATCCACCTTTGGCTTCTTATGACTTCTTTAGCAAGCAGAATTGATGCTATTTCTTTTTTTCTTTTTTTTAAGATTTTATTTATTTATTCATGAGAGACATAGAAAGAGAGGCAGAGACATGGCAGAGACTGGAGAACCAGGCTCCATGCAAGGAGTCCAATGTGGGACTCCATCCTGGGAATCTGGGATCACGCTCTGAGCCAAAGACAGATATTGAGCCACCCAAGCATCCCAATTGATGTTATTTCCACCGAGAACCAGTGCTTCACTCCACATACAGAGGAGAAGTCTTTTTTATCAAACAGCAATATTTTGAAGGAGGAAAAGAAAGAAAAAAATGAGCTGCAGTAAAGGCACATCTCTTTTTACAAAGATATGTTCCTCCATTCACTAAGAAGATAACATAGCATCAATAGCAATGAAATATATAATTGTAAAATTTGTCCCATAATCAGAGTAACTATAATTTTAATACTAAGCACTTTTCAGTTTAATAATGTGCATTAAGATTTAAATGGAAATACAGCAATCATACTGTCATACTTGAAGTTTAGTTTTTCTTAGTTTCCAACCATTATTTTATTCACTAGACCAATATATTTAATTTTGAAGTTTGCATTTATGCTAAGATTTAAATGTCTTGATTTTTAAGATGCTACTTGTTTATTTATTTATTTTTTAAAGATTTTTATTTATTTATTCATCAGAGGCACACAGAAAGACAGAGACAGAGACAGAGACACAGGCAGAGGGAGAAGCAGGCTCCATGCAGGGAGCCCATGTGGGACTCCATCGTGGGTCTCCAGGATCAGGCCCTGGGCCGAAGGAGGCGCTAGACCGCTGAGCCACCCAGGCTGCCCGATACTACTTGCTTATTGTAGAATAAAAGAATTATAATGGAGTGAAACATAGAATTTGGATGTATATCTATCAATATATTTTATAATAGCTTATTTTGAAATTCAGAATAGGAAAAAGACATAGAGCATAATTGTCCTGAGTTAAGGAAGTTAAATTTAGTTATTACTATAAGGCTTTATAAAGTTTTAAAATCCCAGTATATGTCAGCTAAACAATATTTTGAATTAATTAAGATATTATTATTTTTTAAAATCACTGCATGGCTTGTTTTCTCACTGAATTATTTGAAAAACTTTTTAGGTAGTCAATTACATGCATATAATTTTATTTTTAACAAATATTTAAAACATATGGAAATTTGACTTCATTACAATAAGAAGTTTTAGGACAATGTCCACATCAATGTGATCTTCTTATCATCCACTACTGCCTCCAGTTAACCAACCACTACTGACCCAACCAGCAGCTGGGCACATTATATAGGGTCCAAACAAAGCTGAGTGACCTGATGAAATCCAGGTGGAAGTAGGAGTGTGGGGATAGCTTCCTAAAGTTTAGGGTCAATCTGGAAACTAGTTTTAAAGAATCTGGACTTAAAATATGTAAATACTAACTATTGTGAAACCTGCATTGTTCTTTCTTGAGTGTGTCTATAATTCCATGTCACCAAAGTTAAGAAGTAAATGGATAGGTGGACTGAGTTTTCAATGTTGGTGAGGTTGCAAAGTCACAAAGAATCAGGGGGGTAAGTTTCTAGATGCTTCAAAAAGAGACTGATCAGAGAACAGTTATGACTTTTCCAGGTTCTCCAACAATTACATATGAACAACATTTGCAGACATGCAAGATTCCAAATAATTGGATTTTTAAGACTTTCAGTACCTTTAGCTAGGTGTTCAGACAAGAGCACAATGAGAGTACAATCGTGGATGGAGGCAGGGAGGAATTTTGCTTCCAGATCCCTACCACACACCTGGTCAGTCCTCATCCAACAACAGGTAGATCTTGCTAGAGTTGAAGCAGTTTGATTATATAATTGGGAGATCATTGGCCTCTTGATATTTCAGAAGCCTCTCAGCTTTCTGGAGAGCAGGTGATATCAAGGACCAGGATAATGGAGAAGTTCCAAAAATTCACTTGCCATGTATCCATTCTCAAGAGCTATATCTCTGTCCATTGGTAAAAACAAAAACAAAAAACACAAGCAGGAGCACTAAGGTCTTATTCATACTATTCAAAGATGACCTTGGAATGTCCTGCTAAGTTAGAAACACACCCAGGCATTTCTGGTTGAGGAGAAAGAGAATATGGAATGGGTAGTAAAAATAGTAGAAGATATAAATATCTTATGAACTATAGAAATGAGGACTATAGCAAATAAACATCATTTCCCTTGCTTGGTTATATATATGTTTGAATTCATCAACTGTTTTTCCTCTATCTTCTATCTCTACTATCTTATATAAAGGTTATCAGTTACAGTTGCATTTATATCTTACTATATATTATGCTCTAATAAAAATAATACTATCTATAATTCATTTTATTGTGTTTATTTGGTCATTAGATTACATAATATTCCAGTGAAATTATGGCTGCAATAGAAGAGAAATTACACCATCCCAAAATGGGTACAAGTTACAGGGATAGCAAGGCAAAACATTGGTGGGTGGAACTATATACCTTTCCTCTTTGGGGAAAAGGTGAGTGTGTCTTCACTTGCAAAAGGGATAATCACATCTTCTAAGGCAGAAGTATGATGCTATCTAATTGTGGATAAGAATGAAAACCAGTTTAAAAGGTGGATAGTACCAGAAAGTCTCTTTACATTCAACACCATTCTTGTTCCTTTCTTGGCCCTCCCTAGTATCATAGTGGCTGGAAGATTAGAAACTAATTTTCAAGCCCTCTTTGCCAGTTTTGCCAGTGTATTTACAAGGACTTACCAACAAGAAGCATATGTTGGATGTGGAATATATTGGATAAAGAGAAGCCATTATAGCTCTAGCAGTGGCACTCTGGTAATTGAGTTTTGGCATGTGACAGAAGTAAGGTTTTGCCAGCAGCCTCTGTATCATCTTCCCGTGAATCACACATTATTGTGCTATAGGCCACTGGGATCACTAGAGGCAGCTCCCAGCAATTCCATACTTTTGACTTCCTAAACACTAATGAGTGCATATCTAACCTTTATTCCTCCAGCTCTTAACAATTTTATGAGCCTCTAATTCACTAAATGAAATCTCCTTCTCCTCATTATTCCTGAATTATTTTCTGTTTTCCTGAAGAAAACGCAGTAATACTGGAAAGCCAGTATAATGCTTGAGGACAACTTCCTGCCTATTCTGTTCCCCTCGACTATCTCCCACCTCCACCAAATTTTGTTTACTGGACACTGAAAGACTGCAGAAAAGTTTACCTGGCCTTGTAGAAGCTTCTGGCCTAGTTGTCCATTCTCTACATTGCTCAGAACTTAGAATTAATTCTGTGGGAAAACCAGCCATACATTTCAGGCAATTTCCAGTTTTTCAATCTAGAACTACTGAAAGCTCTACTGCTCTTTCTTTTCTCTACCAGAGGCCCAGAATTCTTCACCTGAATCAGCAAATGCCCTAAAGGAAAGTTTTTGCTGGTAATTCTTTGCTCACCTAAGAATGGTTCTGCTTCTGGAATTTTTATTTATCTGGTTCCCATTCCTTCTGTAGTTCTCAGATGCCTTTAAAGCTCTGTCTGTATTTCGTAATGTAGCTGACTTGTTTTCCCTGCCACTGGAGCATTGGCTAACAATCAACTGAGTTGTCTTATAAAGCAGTGAACTTTCTATTACTAGGAATGCGAAATTGCAAATTGGATAAATACATGCAAGGCATTTTATTGAATGGATTATCATCTTGATTATGGAGAAATTAATCTACTCTAAACACAGTATGTGTTTTCTAAGTAATTTTCCAATCTGTGGCTCTATGATCATATTTCCAATGTGAAAACTATATTGCTAAAACAATTACTAGCAGCATTGTATATCATGTATATGCTGGTGCATATACATACAGTAGAGCTGGATTAATTTAATCTTGCCAGTGTTATTTTTTCTCCTTATAAATTAATTATGTTATACAAATCCTTTAACAGAAATTAAGATGTGTACACACAGCTATTACATGTTCGGGAATTTCAGGATAGCAAACTTGCATCACAATCACCTGGGGGGATTAATAAAGGAAACTATGTGCCTTTCTTTCTGGGGAAAAGGTGAATGTGTCTTCATTTGTAAGAGGCATAATAACCTCTTTAAAGGCAGAAGTATGATGTCGTAAAACTGTGGTTTAGGAGGATGGATAAGAATGAAAACCACTCTAAGAGTTTTAATCTAAAACACAAATTCTAGGCCCACCCTAGTTTCTGATTCAGTAAGTCTTGAGTGGGGTCTGAAAATTTGCACTTCTAGCAAGTTTGCACTACACTAATGCCACTTCTGGGGACCCCGCTTGGAGAATCACTGCCATAAAGAAGGAGCTGTGTGATTTTTCTCCCTTTATTGTGTGTTTATGTAAACCTAAAACATGAATAGTGTAAGTTAGGTCAGAATGGCCCCTATAGCTTACAGTTCTGTTTTATAATTTGTACTTACAAATGGTGTCAGGCTGGTTATATGATCAGTTATTTACATATTGATGAGACTTTTTTTCTCACTGCTGTTCTTAGCTATGCTAGCTTGGAACTGTAAGCAAATCATTTTGTCAGTCTTCATGTAATGCACATGACTTTCTCTTTCTCTCCCTTGTTCTATCTTCCTCCAATAATTTCCTGTAAAACTTGCTGCTTACGTCTGAGGGAACAGCGGCAGCTCAGGTCATCCATCATACCGGTGCTCTGTGTCAGCATCTCCTCAAATGATATAAGGTGATTCTTATATGACAGAACCATCAGAGCACCACAAAGAAGAAGTCAGAGTTGTCAGCTTGGGTCATAAACCACAGGAAATCTCAATGAGCCTTCTAGTACCTGCCAAGACTAGTATTAAAGAAATAGAAGGATGGAAAGTTAGCATGGTAACAAATGGCAGGTAAATATCTCTTTCAATATTAAAATGTGTACAGTATAACATCCATATTATGGCCACTATTGTTACAATTATGTCACCATTTTCCTGATTCCTAGAAGTAGAATTTATATCAGGCATAACATTCTCAGAGAAGATTTATATGTGGAAAATAAATTTGGAGTTACAACCACGCATTTGAGCATAAAGGACTTAATTTAGATAAAGGTAATAAAGATGCAATTGTTTGGGGCCCATTGTTCAGGTATATATACATATTCCTTCCTATAAATAGTGTTTGTTCTGAATTTTCCAACTCAATGTATTTGGTAAATTTTATTAGTCAAGTAAGTTTCATGTAGTTGTAATTTTGTAATTTAAGGAGAACAGGATTTTTATTTTATGTGTCCTTCGTTTTTCTTTACCTTTTACTATATTTTTTTAATTTGGCATTATTTTCAAACTGGTGAAAAAGAGGAAGAAAGAAAGAAAGAAAGAAAGAAAGAAAGAAAGAAAGAAAGAAAAAGAAAGAAACAAACAAACAAACAAACTTGGGGTGTTGTTATGTTGCATTACATGGAGGACATATTTGCCCATGTTTATAAACATATTTTTCAAACCAAGTGGACATGTATTATTAAAAATAAAAAAAAGAAAGAAAAATCTCCCAATGTCAAAAAATAGTACTGAGCAAAGTAAGAGTTACTAAAGTTGAAGAGAGTCAAACACTTAGATTTGAAATGCAATTTTAATGTAAAAATAGACTCTGAGACTTCTGAATATTATTATAATGATCAAATGTAGATTGAACATCTTTGCCTCTTAACCTATCCCATATTTTTAATTCCTTTGCTGTGTTTGCTAGATAAGCTGTAAGATGATCTGAACAGATTTTTAAAGCTTCCATTATTTTTTGTTGGTGGTGAGGGGTGGTGATTATAGTTTTAACCTCAAAGGGCTCTTTCATATTTTTTATGTTCTTTTTAATAGTATTTTTATTATTTTAAAGATGCAAGATCTCTATTTTTAGTATATCTTAGGGGTTTTTATTTGTATTGTTTTTTTCTCCATTTCTTTCAATGCTTATTAATTATTTATGTTCTTTATTAACTGTTGAAATTATCTTCCTTTTTTTAAACCTTTTATTTATTTATTCATGAGACACACACACACACACACAGAGGCAGAAGCACAGCAGATGGAGAAGCAGGCTCCCTGCAAGGAGCCCAGTGTGGGACTCGAACCCAGATCCCAGAATCATCCTCTGAGCCGAAGGCAGATGCTCAACCACTGAGCCACCCAGGCGACCTATAATTATCTTCCTTTAGATGTTTTTTTTTTTTTTAATTTTTCTTACATATGCCAAATTATTGTCATTGACAATTTATATTTAAGAAAGAAGGAATGAGGGAACCAGGTGGCTTAATCAGTTGAGTGTCCAAATCTTGATTTCAGTACAGGTCATGATCTCAGGGTTGCAAGATGGACCCCAGAGTCTAGGATCCGTGCTCACTAGGGAGCCTGCTTGAGCCTCTCTCCTTCTGCCCCTTCTCTAATGTGCACAGTCTCGCACTCTCTCAAACAAATAAATCTTAAAAAAAAAAAAAAGAAAAGAAAAGAGGAATTAATAATTGGTTGGGTTTCCTGTACTGTCTGATCAGTAGATTTGTTTCTTGATATATTTTTCCAGTAGATGTTGCTTCAAGAAGTAAGCTAAATTATTCTGTGCTAACAAACAACCCTTTAATTATAAGGCTTGACACAGATTTATTTCTGTCTCATGTTTTGAATTTCCATCTAGGATTTAGGCCTATGCTGTGTTATAATTACACCCACTTTGGAACCTATATTGCCACAGCAGTCACTATTTGGATTTTTATTAGTCCTTATGGCAAAAAGAGTACTGAAGACTCTTCTTTCAACAATTAAATGCCCTAACCTGGAAGTGGCTGCTCATTGTCTACAACTAGTTAAAGGTAGGACATTCAACCAAACGAAGTTGACAAATTGCAGTCTCATAATTTGGTTCTTGAAAAATTGGAGAATAGGGGCACCTGAGTGGCTCAGTTGGTTAAGTGTCTCCTTTTGGCTCAGGTCATGATCTTGGGGTCCTGGGATCAAGCCCTGCATTGGGCTTTCTGCTCAGAGGGGAGCCTGCTTCTTTCTTTCTCTCTGCCTGGAGCTCTGCCTATTTGTGCTCTCTCTCTCTGTCAAATAAATAAATAAAATCTTAAAAAAAAAAGAGAATTAGAGAATAAAGACAGAAATTTACAATGGTCATTAATTATTATAGGTAAGAATTTGCCAGGGATCTCAATGCATGATAGAATGGGATATGTTCTTCCTAGACTTCAATTTGTGACGCCTTAGTTGAGAGGCTTCTGTAAGGAAGTGGGCAAGAAAGAGAAAGTTTTTTTTTCCTAGGATACAAAGTAGACACCAGCTTGGTTAGATTTCTCCAGACACTTTAGACAATTTTATTAAAGAAAAATAGGTTGCTATTTTTGCCTCAATTCTTCAAAATGAATCAATGGAAGAAAGGAATCAGGGGTGAGCTGTTTTCAATCCTAACTTTTACCCTTAAACCATTTTATACTTGCTGAATCAGAGCCAGGAGCACTTTAGGGTAGAGGTGAGGACTGCATTACAACTTCTATTACATACTCTCATCATTTACATGAAACAGTAGTTTTTCTATAAATTCAATCCAATAAATATTCTCCAGCTAATTTATCATTTGAAGGAATTTATTGTTATACATGATTCTTGTCTATTTTTACATTTTTGTTTTGATGTTTTTAGGAGTGAAAGTTGTATGCGTCCAGTATCTCTCCCCGAAAGAAGTTGAAATGTTTTTTTTTTTTTAAATTTAAGTTTTAAGTAAATATCTTACTTAGAATAGATTTACATTTCTAGGAAAGTAATGAAGACATACAGAAAGTTCTCACATACCCATACCCAGTTTCTCCTTCCTGTTCACGTTTTATATTTGTTTAGTATATCTGACACAAAAAATGAATCAGTATTGATACATTATTATTAACTAAAGTCCATTCTTTAATCAGATTTCCTTAATTTTTAACCTAATATTTTTTTTGTTTGTTTGTTTGTTTGTTCTAAGATCCCAATCCCATGCAGGATACCTTTTCACATTTAGTTGTATGTCTTTGGTTTCCTATTGGCTGATGTTTTCTCAGCCTATAGATATCGATTTATTATTTTAGGTTATAACCACATACTACCTGTTTTAATGATTGTTTTAGTTTTGGTAATTGGGAGTTTAACTGGTATCTTTTATATGACCTCATCATTGTGTGTGTGTATTTTGTTTTTCATTGTGTTATTATTTTTTGATACTACAAGGTGCCTCAGGCTTATCTGGCATATTTATTATTTTATTATGAGAATCAGATATTTCTTCAAATGGCTGTGACTCTTTTAATTGTAAACAATTATTAGAAACCAAAGTCTGCAAAACAGATATGTTCATTACTACTAGGGACCATGGTTCTAGGTCCTCTCAATTGACAAGTAAAAGAAATATATATGTGTACACTAACCCATGAGTAGGTATATATACACACACACATATATATATGAAACATGTGCATTTGTCTTTACCTGTATTGATAATAAATTAAACATAGATTCATAATGATGTCTTGACTTCCAATCCTTTAGCACATGGATCATCTGTGGATTATCCCCTTATTTGTAACCTCAGACTCCAATAGGAAAAAAATGGCCTTCCTTATCTATGACTCTTTTACTTAATTGTTCGATTCCAGTATACATGAACAGTGTTTTCAGAATTGTTAATCAATATCCCTATGGGAAGCAATTTTGCCAACTACAGTACAGTGCTTATATTCAGTTCATGTTTCCTTTAGTCCTACAGACTCTTCATTTCCAAAGTTACTTAGACCAACATCTTCTTCTATCATGCCTTCAATAAAGTGGTTTCATACATTTGTAAAATTGTTTGGCTCATTTGTTAAGAATGCATTTCATCCTGTGATATCTCAGTCTCCTAAATAAATGTTTAAATTTGCATATATTAATGTTCATTCTTTGTACTGTACCATCTTATGAATTGTGACAATTTCATAGTGTCGCTTGTCTATTATTACAATCTTATTTCTTGGCTTTCTATTCTGTTCCATTGATCTAGGTGTCTCTTATTTTGCTAATACCACATTTTATGTTGTAGCTTTATAGTAAATATTGAAATCTGGTATCATGAGTTCTTCAATTTTGTTGTTTACTATTATCTTAGCTATCTTAGGTCTTTTTCTTGAGGGGGTAGGGGCAAGAGGGAGAGGGGGAGGGAACTTTATACAGGCTCCACACTCCATGCAGAGCCAAGGCAAGGCTCAATCGCACTACCCTGAGATCATGAGCTGAGCAAAAATCAAGAGTCAGATGCTTAACTGACTGAGCCTCCTATACTGAGCCCTCTTTGTATGTTTTAGATTGAATCTGTAGAGGTCTACAAAATAAATCACTTGGACTTGATTGGTATAGCGTTCAATGTACTAATCAAATTAGATAAGACCAATATTTTACAATATTGAGTCCTAATGCATGAACATGGGCAATTTCTCAATTTATTTAGAATACTTTAATACTTTCATGTGTTTTGAAGATTTGTTCATATATATTATGTACATATCTCTTTCAGATTTATGCCTCAGTATTTTATTAGCATTTCATATGACGTTTTAAATTTTCTATTGTTCAATATTGATATATATAAGAAGTAATGACTTTATACGTTGATTTTATGTGCTGTAATTTGCTATATTGACTTCTTAGTTTCAGGATTTCTTTCTTTCTTTCTTTCTTTCTTTCTTTCTTTCTTTCTTTCTTTCTTTCTTTCTTTCTTTCTTTCGTCTTTCTTTTGGTGGCGGGTAGATTCTTTGGGAGTTTTCTACATAGACAATCATGTCATCTCCAAAACAATTATTTCTTTTTCTAATCTGTGTAATTCCTAGAACTTTCAGTATGATGTTGATAAGGATTGGTTAGAGAAAGCATACTTGCATTTTTTTTCTGAATTTAATAAAAATTTTCCAGTCTGTCAACTCAAACTATAACAGTATCTGTAGCATTTTGGTAAATGGACTTTGCCAAACTGAGGAAGTTAATCTCTATTCGTCCTTTGCAGAGAGTGTTTATCATGAATCAAGATTAGATTTTGTCAAATGCTTTTCTGCCTCAGTTAGTATATTCATATAGGTTTTCTTTTTTAGCCAGTTGATATCATAGGTTACATTTCTTACATTTTAATGTTGAAGCAATTGCATTAATGGAATAGATCTTACTTTCTTGTGCTATATGACACTTTTTATACTTTGTTTCTTTAAATTAATTTACTAAGAAGATTTCAGCTTTGATTTTCTATGTTCAACTGTATCTCTCAATTTTAGGTGACAGTTTGCCCTGCAATCTCAGTACTTGAAGGATATAATAAAAGTCATTGATTTTTAAATGTTTCTAGCTTTTTCTAATTGTTAAGATAAACATGATAACTTCTAAACTCCTCACATTTTGGAGCTGAAAACCAGAAACTTCCCTGCATGCCTCCCCACACACAATAAAAAAATAGTATCTTAATCCTTACAAATTATTAAATATTATCATTCCCCCAATGGTTTCTGTAAATTACAGATTGATTATACTTTCCATTCCAACTTTAACTTTTCTACAGTTGCAGGATTGAAGAAAAACAACAATAAATTAATTTTCTTGTTTCTCTTTCTTCTTTCATATTACTCGCCTTTCTATTTCTCTGGTTTAAATAATAATGCCTGTGCAAAAAGTCAATTAAATATGATCAAGAAAACCAAGTTTATTATCAGTAGTGCTACCAGAAATGTATTATCATCAAACTATAGGAAGGTCTTTAGTCACACAATCCTCTCTTTAATAATACTCTGCAGTGCCATTAATTACATGGGTAAATGCTGATAATATTTGCCAAGTGTAAGTAAACAAGAAATTATTCTAGCATATCTATGCCAAATCTGTACCACAAAATATCTAGACAGAAAAGGATAAGTCTAAGATAAACAAAAATAAATTTAACTGGAATGTCCTACATTTTTTCCATCCAAGTGACAGTTACTAACAGTGAAAGGAAAGAAAGTCCCATTCAACAGATTATCAAAACATCCTCAGTTACAGTAAAATGTCCTCTGCAACTACCATTTTATATAATTTTTAAACAACTACATATAAGATATAGCAGTATAATTATTGTTATTTTATTGTAAAGTAACTGAGTACCCAGGAAGTTAACTTTTGTGGTTCAAAGTCAAATGGATAGTATTAGAACAAATATTTGAATCTATGTCATATAAACCTGCTAAGCAATAACAACTTATTAGAAAAACTAACTGTTTTTGTGTCACATACTTGGACAAAGACGAATTGTATTATTTATGATTGTTTAATACTTTTGTAGGACATTTAGAGAATTTCAGTACACACAGAGAAATGTGTACTGTGTGGGTGAATACTTGTAAAGATGTCAAAAGAACAATGGTTGAAGATGCTCAGAAAAAAAAGAAAGTCATAATAACTTTTCTGATATGAAAAACAAATGACCCTAGAGGAATATTAGTGGTAAGAGTGAGTTTTAGCACCTTAACTTCCACGTATTTAATGTTTTGTGTCTTGTATCTTAAAAAAAAATGTTAGAAAAAAAAAGAGGGACTACTCTTTTCTCTGAAATTCACTGAACTATAAGCTAGCTATTTCGAATGCATAATAGAAATAACCTTCCAGATTCATTTTGGTTTCCTGGAAAACTAGATGTGACCTATATTGTCATTCTTAACATTAGTAATCCTCTTGGCAAGATCATTCTATCTGTGTAGACATATGTATAAAAGAGGTAAGATGTGAAATATCTTAATATATTCTCTCTTTTTGCAGCTTTTTGTTCATAACATTCTATTTGAACATTCAAAGAGACCGAGGTTCTATTTGGTTAAAGTTTCTGTCTCTCTCGACAATGGAATATGCTCTTTTAGGGATGGAGCAGACATGGCAAAAAATCAGAATTCCTATAGCAAAATACATAAAGAATAATATAAAATTTGGATTCCTTAATTTTGCAGCAACACAATAGTTTGGAGAGCCTGGTCAGTTTTTTTTTATAAGAAAAATATAAATTTATCATTTACTATGTATTAACAAAATCAAGAGTAAGACTTGGATTACCAGATTACAAACTACTTCATTGTGTAAGAAGATGTTCATAGATTCATAGTAAATTAAGAATTTTGCTGACCCAGGGCTGGTGGAAGGAAGAATAACCACAACAAACTCTGAGGTGGGAGAGGAAAGAATTAAGATTAATATGGAAACCTCCTTATGCTGATAAACCCAGGAAAGTGTTTGGTATATTGATAAGTGGAGGGATATGCCAGAACAAGCTCTTACTGCCTTGCTTTCCATTTGGGACCATGGGAGGAAACCTCTCAATCGGGAGGCATTGCACTGACATGAGGTGGTCTCACCTAGGAAAGAGGGTGGAACAGAATGAATATGCAGAGAGAGGGATTATTCAATATCACCAAACTTCACTAAATTTGCTGTAGTATCAGCATGCATGATTTCTTACAGCTCTTTGATGACTACAGAGGTCAGCTTTATCAAAAGCCTGTCAGAGTAAGATGAAAAAGTCCTTAAGTCACCAACACCAATCCTAGCAGGAGATGAGGTGATTCTATGGCTAAGAATGTGGCATAGAAATTCTGGGCCAGGAGCTACAGAGGGAATATAAAGGAGGCTTCCAGGGCTTGGGGAAAAGGAGATGTAAGATGTTACACAAACCTTTATGAAAGGCTACTGGGCCCTAAGCAAATCAAGTGAATGGCCAGTTCATGAGAAAAGCAGCCAAGGGCTCAGCAGCAGTTCCAGGCTCTCATCCAGGAAAAGCTCAGTCTCGCTTCAGCGTTTTCTATCCTGGGAACAGCTCAAACTAGCCACTCCACAGAGGATAATATAAAGGACCAGTGCACAAAAACATCCATCTGTGGGTGCTTCTCTCGTCTGCTGTGACAAAATTATGAAAAGCTACTATTCTCTCCCTGTACAAGTAGCAGAGGGAGGAGTAAAACCAAACTCAAAGCATTAGAGTTAGAAGAACTTAGAAAGGAGAAGAAATAATCAGTGTATCAAAATATATAAAAAATTTGCTTACCTTTTTACCCAATCTAAATCAAGATAATTTTAATCTGGATATTTCAATATTTTCTTTGTAAAAAGCATTCATATGTACAAATATTATGAGGAATTTGTCTGTTATTGTTTTGTTTTGATTGCTTTAAACCAGAATATTGTGTTTTTTCTTCTCTTGTTGAAATTTATAGGAAGACATGTTAATATCTACTTCAAACTTCAATTCTACATATTTTGAGAGTATTTTAAACAAGGTACAAAAAAGTTTGCTTTTCATACACTTGCTCCTTCTTTATGTTCTAAAACATGCATCATCAGGTACCTATGTGCAGAAGCATATCAGCAGTGCCAGAGTATCATATATTTGTTGTATTACGAAACATTAAAGCAAATTTCATTGGCAAAGCTATACAAAAATAACATAGATACCAACTGTGTTGATTGTTAGTGATTATTCATCCTTTGTTAGAGAATAAGTTGCTTATTTCCTAATAATTCTGATACAGTTTATAAAAAAAAAAACTATTACCAAAAAGGTACAAGGATAAAAAGGAATAAAGAAAATAAGTGCTTCTTATATAACATTATTAAGATTATCACACAATTTAGCTCCCAGTTTTAGGAAAATGTGTTTGAATGTCACATGTGTATGTTGTACTCTACTAATTTCAGAAGACAACTGTTCTTGCTTGATGGGTAAGATATTCTTATCATATAAGCACCTGGTTTCTTTCCCACTCTTCCAATATATAAAAAGCAAATGACAGCCCTAATTTCTTCTGAGATTTTTCTCCATTTTAAGCAGCCAGAACCTCTACTCTTAATCCATAATATTGAGACTGTTTAAAATTTCTCTAATCATGAAGAAAAAGATGTTCACCTAAAAAAGACATAGCAATGTGTACATCACATAGGCACCTGTTCAACTTTTCTCTGTGGGAAGATTTAGCATTAAAAACAAAAATCCATGGCAATTGTTAGTTAAAATCGGAATCTTTGGGTAGCCCAGGTGGCTCAGCAGTATAGCGCCGCCTTCAGCCCAGGGTGTGATCCTGGAGACCAGGGATGGAGTCCCACATTGGGCTCCCTGCTTGGAGCCTGCTTCTCCCTCTGCCTGTGTCTCTGCCACTCTCTCTCTCTCTCTCTCTGTGTCTCTCATGAATAAATAAATAAAATCTTTTAAAAAATGCATCTTTAAGTAAGTAGACACTGAAATTTACACACAAGCTACAATTAAATTGCATGCCTTCAGACCTGCTTGTGCTACTACATGTACTGAAGTTAGACTTACACTGATATAATCGTTCTGAACAACTTATCACTGGGAAATATAGCCAAGTATATTTGATTTTATCTATACTGGCTTATGTGTAGATTGTTTTGAGTTTTATTTTGTTGTAAGTTACAATTATTCACCACAATAAACTCCTTGTCCCATTTTCATCTGGTTGCCTGTTCTGTTGTTGCTGTCTTACTTTCCTGAGTCCCTCCTTTACTCTTTTATTCTTTCCCTCAATTACTTTACTTTCATCTTTGTTTCGTGCCTCTTCCACACTAGAAACAATATGTGCACCATGTCCCTCTCGTAATAAGAAGGTTTAGCATGTTGTGCCTGCCCTATTATTATATTTTGAAAGAAAGTAACCTTATTAGGTTTTGGTTTCCACTGATGAAAAGAAATTTTGCCCAGGATGGATCATATCCAGAGTTTCCTCTGTACTTGATTTATATTATTTAAGATAACTTAAGAATTGAGATTTAGGCTTTTTGAAGTGATGTTATTTATACAAGATTTTCAACTTAGAGTTAATGTGATATTTTGGGAATTTGGGGGATATTAGGATGGAGTGAATGTATTTTGAACATGGGATGAAGATCTAAGAAAGATTTTAGAATAGGGGGACTTAGGTGGCTCAGTCGGTTATGGGTCTGCGTTTGGCTCAGATCATGATCTCTCGGGGTCCTGGGATCCAGCCCCACATCAGGCTCCTTGTTCAGCGGGTGTCTGCTTCTCTTTCTCCTTCTGCCCCTCACTCTCCTACTCTCTCTGTTTTTCTCTTTCTCTCTAATAAAATCTTAAAACAAAACAAAACAAAAACCAGTCACCATATGATGTACAATTACACATCAAGGTATATACTCAGTTGATTCTAACTTGTAACCACATAAAATATATATGAAGATGCCCATAGCAGCTTTATTCATAATCATCCAAATTCGAATCAACCTTTCAATAGGTGACTACATGGGGTGTCTGGGTGGCTTAGTTAAGCACCCAATTTCAGCTCAGGTCATGATCTCAGAGTCTTGAGATCAAGCTTTGTGTTGGTCTCAGCACTGGGCATGGAGCCTGCTTAGGATTCTCTCTCTCCCTCTCCTTCTGCCCCCCCACCTCTAAAAAAAAATAGGTGACTATAAATACAAACTGTGATACATTTATTCAATGGAATACGTTTCTATAATTTAAAAAAAAATGCCAACAAGCTACAGAAGAAATGGATGAATCTTAAAATGCATATATCGGCAAGTGTAAGAAGGCAGTCCTAAAAGGCTATATATTGTATGCTTCCAATTGCATGGCATTCTGTAAAAGGCAAATCTACACCAATGCAAAAAAAAAAAAAAAAAAGATTGACATTTACCAAGGATTTGGGTAGGAGTGATGTAGAGAATTGGATGGAAGGAGCACAACAAAACTATTCCATACAACAGTATAATGGTGAATAAAAGGCACTAAACATGTGTCTGGAACTCATAGAACTTTACAAAGATACAACCCTAACATATGCAATTAAAAAAAATCATTTAGGAGTTTGGGGATTTCAGGATGGAATGCAGAATGTGACTAAAGAATCTACCTGAATTATTATTCATTCACTTGATATTGTTCCATAATTCACATAGTCTTTTTTCTTTTTCTTTTTTGTTCTTCTAATTGGTTAATTTCAAATAATTTGTCTTCAAGTTTGTTGATTCTTCTAAATAATCAGGTCTGTTCTTGAAGTTCTCTATTAAATTTTTCATTTCCATCCTTCAGCTCCAGGATTTTTTTGTTTTCTTATGGTTTCAATTAAACTCATTTTGTTCATGAATTGTTTTCCTGATTCCATTTAGTTGTCTCTGTTCACTTGCATTTTATTCAGGTTCTTTGAGATTATTATTTTGAATTTTTGTCAGGCAAATTGGAGATCTCCATTTCTTTGCTTCAATTACTAGAGCTTAATTAGTTCCTTTAATGGTATCATTTTTGCCTGATTCTTTGTGCTCTGTGTAGCCTTCTGGTATTTGTGTATTTGAATTAGCAAGTATCTCTTTCAGTCTTTACAGACTGGTTTTAGCAGGTTTAGGCCTTTTCGTATCTATTTCCCAAGCTGATGAGATTACCTGTGGAATTGCAATCCTGCTGAGTTAGAGCCAGACATGATTGTGGCTGGGTGAGCAATAGGATCTTGACAGGCTTGTATCTAGGGGCCGAGGCAGGTGTGGATCTTGTCTGATTCTTAGATGGGACAGCCTCAAATACCATGTTCTGCAAGTGGCACTGGGACAAGGGTCCACTTCAGGGTCTTCATTTAGGTTCTCAGACAGTGTGCCTGTCATCACATATGAGGCAGATGTGGCTCTGACCAGGTCCCTGGGAAGACTGTTGTCTGGTCACTGGAGGAATTCCTAAGTGGGCAGGACTGGACCTAGACCACAGCTGGGAGGAGTTGGAATCAAGCTTCAGGGCTGTCTTAGGTTCTACAACCAAGATTAAGGCCTGTAGACCTGGCATTGGAGACACAGAGTATCTCCCTGGGTAGCTCAGTCCCTGGGTAGGCTGGACTACTCCCTGACTGGCTAGTTGGAATTGAGGGTAGGGCACTTTCAAGGTCTTCTGAGGTGCAGATGTGTTTTTTACATGGCACCTGTGCTGACAGGACTTCTTGTGGAGTGTGACTGGGAGAGGCTGGGCCTCAGAATAGGGCCTTTTCAAGATATCTGGGACTGCAGACAGGAGTGGCTCCCCCTGAGATCCTAGAACCTCAGAACTGCCAGCAGACAGACAAACTCTGGCTGTATGGAAGATGGAGCCCTAGGGCTCTTTCAGGATCTGGAGGTACAGACAGAAGTTTCTCTTGCCTGGTCCCTATGCCAGTAGTCCTACTGACAAACTGGCCAGAGGGGGCTAATGCATAGTCTAGGGCCTTTTTAGAATCCCTAAGGGGCACAGATGGAGGTCCTTCTTCCTAGGTCCCTGTGCCAGCAGGACTATCCATGACTACAAATGGGATGACCTGGTTCAGTTATAGGATCCTTTCAGAATCTACAGTCTGGCAAGTTTGGCAGGCGGTAAGCCAGGAGCTCTGGACAGAGGCTGAGGGGCTAGAGCCAGCTTAAGGGCCACTTCCAGGTCCATAGCCAGGATTGAGTTCTGCATGTTTATTACTCAAAGCACTGGTGAGCATGATTTCTTCTAGGTCCCTTGGCATATGATGCTGGTGACAGACAAAGCCAGAGCTGTAGCAGAGTTCTCAAGGGTACAGAGCTCTTTCTATTTCTGCAGCTGGGACCACAGTGGGTATGTTAGCCATTTGGTTGCAAGCCTAACTTCTCAAAACACCTCTCCATCTGGGATTGCACCAGGGTTTTTCACAATCCTACCTGGATCCCAAAGCTCCCATTTATGTACTTTTGTACATAAATGAATGCCAAATTATTGTTGTGGGGTATTGGGAGAGCTGCAAAGGAAGTCATATTCATCCATTTTGCTCGTGTCACCAGACTTAAATTTATATTTCTTAGAATGTATCCTCATGAACTGATAACAATGAGAAATTATTAAATACCAACAATTTCAAGTTTTGCCATTCCGTAATAGAATCAAGCATTACACAAGTATTATAATAATACTTTAATTGTGTGGTGGCAATTTTGAAGATTTGAATTATTGTGTTACTTAATAAATCTATGTCTTCCTAGTTATTAATAATTGTCAAAAATTGAATAAAATTTAAGACAAGTTTGGGTTGCAATATCTGAGGTATAATATCCTCTTGTGAAGCATAGTAATATATTAACATCTTCTTAGGTGAAATAAATATTTTAAAATATCTCACTTAAAAATACATTTACAAACTAGAATAAATTTATTATTTATTTTTTTAAAGATTATTTATTTATTTATTCATGAGAGACACAGAGAGAGAGAGGCAGACAAGGTAGATGGAGAAGAAGGCCCCATGCAGGAAGCCTGATACAGGACTCTATCCTGGGACTCCGGGATCACGCCCTGAACCAAAGGCAGATGCTCAACTGCTGAGCCACCCAAGCATCCCTAGAATAAATTTAAACATAAAAACAAGTGAGGGCAGTCAGAAGTTCTTTTAAAAATAATTCATGAGCTAGGTAATTTAATGAAGAAAGATGGGTATACTCAACAACTAAAAGAAATGGTGTACAGAGAAGGTAGTAGACTTAATATTGTTCTAGAAAGAATAATTAAGACTAAATAGGTAGATGGCCCTCTTCCCAATTGTAGGGTAGTGAATATTCTTTATGTTGTGACATTAAATAGAATAGAAATCCTCTATTAGGGTGGACTCTAAATGAAATATTTTACAGTTATATGGTTTTCCTCGACAAATATCATTATAAATCAAAGGTTGAATTGCTCACATAATTATTTTCCAGATGTAATCTCAGAGGTTAGTTTTAGTCAAATAATGAATATTCTTAAGTTTTTCATGAAACAATATAACTTAAAAATAATTTACTTCAAAGAAACTTTCCATTCTTGAAATATGACACAAGGATTTGTATTATCAAAGACAGAATGTGGGATCCCTGGGTGGTGTAGCGGTTTGGCGCCTGCCTTTGGCCCAGGGCGCGATCCTGGAGACCCGGGATGGAATCCCACGTCGGGCTCCTGGTGCATGGAGCCTGCTTCTCCCTCTTCCTGTGTCTCTGCCTCTCTCTCTCTCTCTCTCTCTCTGTGTGACTATCATAAATAAATAAAAATTAAAAAAAAAAGACAGAATGTGTTTCATCTTTTTAACTGAAAAATAAGCAATATTGTGAATCAGTGAAGTTATAATTTTTATTGTTCTTTGCTTTATCTTCTTTCTGTAAAAATGAGCTAGCAACTTAAAAGTACTTCTAAATAAAAATTGCTTATGAAAAAATATGTGCCTTATGGATATATCAGCAATTATATTTCACCTCTTATAACTGAAATAACCTAATATGTATTTGCTTCCTAATTGAATAGATAACAAATAAACTTTAATAACATTTTATGTGGTAACCCTTTTCTTTTAATTTCTAGAAGTATCATAGATGAAAAATGTCTAACAATGTATCACTTTACGCCAATTATATGTAATAAATACCAATTTCCTGAACTCTCAGCCCAAAATTTTAGTTTTCGACTTTCTTGCCTCAAGTAAAATTTGGCTTTGGAATAAATGCAATAGTAATAGGTTACTTTTTTGTATAGCTAGCATATCATATAACTGAATGATAGTCCCAAATATTTAAGATAATCTGTGAATTTGGAACCTACTACAATATTGTTATTTATTTAATGATAGCATTCTTTCTTCTCTCTGTGTCCTTTTGTGATACCAATGGGCTTTATGAAATGCAATTGCCTTTAAATAATGACTGAGTTTATTTCCATTATAAAAAGTTTAGTACTCTCCACTTTAACTTTTTAATAATATACACAGATTTATCTAAATATTCTGTGAACTGACCAATTTAAATAAGTGATACGGCATCTATCTCAGGATTTAGTGTAAGTGTAACCAATAAAGCAATTTACTACCCCCTGTGATTATTTGCTTTTAAAATATATCACTTATATTGCTCCCTCATGTATTTCTTCTTCTTTTTTTTAAGGTATAGTCAAATAGATGGTATTTGTATTCATTTTGGGGAGCTCAGAATATTTAATTACTATTGATGCCAGCTTATGACTTCTTGTTTAAAAATACAAATGCATGTACTTAATACACAAAAATTTAAGAAATTTGCACATATTTTCTAATTGTTGTAAGGATATGATTACATTGAATTAGAATTATAGTAATGATTTACTAAAAATAAAGATATGTTGAGCAAGAATGCAGAATAACCTAAAATGTATAATGATGATGGGATTTTCATAATATTTCTGATTAATAAATTCTGTTGTTTTCTAGTGTAACATATTTTCTTTTTTTTCTTTTTTTTTTTTTTTTAAGATTTCATTTATTTATCCATGAGAGACACAGAGAGAGAGGCAGAGACACAGGCAGAGGGAGAAGCAGGCTCCATGCAGGGAGCCTGATGTGGCTCAATGAAGGCAGGCCCTAAACTGCTGAGCCGCCCAGGTATTCCTACATTTTCTTTTCAAAGGCATTCTCTCCTTGTCTTGTCAGCAGGACAGTGACTTGATTCAATTAGCTGTTTTTCTAAGACTATTATTTAGTGCATGTATAAGTTCTATATTCTCTTAGTCCAATCCATTGTTGTTTGCATCATCCAAGATACTTGCTAAGAAAATTTGAACATATTCAATTATTAATTTTAATTTTTTTTTAATTTTTATTTTTTTATTTATGATAGTCACAGAGAGAGAGAGAGGCGCAGAGACACAGGCAGAGGGAGAAGCAGGCTCCATGCACCGGGAGCCCGATGTGGGATTCGATCCCGGGTCTGCAGGATCGCGCCCTGGGCCAAAGGCAGGCGCCAAATCGCTGCGCCACCCAGGGATCCCTTCAATTATTAATTTAAAGTTGCTTATATTCCTTAATTTTTTATAAAAGATATTATGGACTCTTATTTTAGTGCATTTACCTATAATACACATAAATTGAATGAAAAATTTGAAATGTGTACTGAATTCCAAATGGGATGTGTATATACTAGCTCATCTATTTACAAAAATATCTCACTCAAAGGTCTGCTAAACATGCATAAATATGCATAAACCAGTTGTTTTTCATGACTTGAACTGGTTATAAGCATAAATGTGTCCGTTTCTACTTGAGCATTAATCGTTAAATTTATATACCTTCATGCAACCAGGCACATAACTCAGAACCTCTTGAAGTAAATGGTTTCAGATTAGAAAAGGATGGACTAGGAGTCATTTCCTATCACCAAATTTCATTCTTACACTTGGAAGATGGAATATTGTGGAGTCTAAAATATTAGCTTCTATAAAACTTCTAGTTTTACTTATACAAATGATATGAAATAACTTAAAGGAATATTATTGAGCCTACTCAAAGCAATAACAGTAGCAAAACACTACACTTATTTTGATATGGAATGTGAGAAGCTGTGAAGTAGAAAAAGGCATGTGATGGCACTCTTAATATCTCCTGGGGAAATTTTTTTTTTTTCTCTGCAGGTCATGAAGAATGGCTGTTCTCTAAATTTGGAGAGAGATTATTTTACTTCTTTTCTTATCATTCTTCTATGTGAAAGCACATAATCAAAACTAATGTATAATTGAAAGCAGCTCTCCTCCCTCACAACTAAGAATCAGGTTGATTAAATGAATAAGACTTTGAAGTAAAACATGAAAACTCCTGTAAAACTTGCAATGTTTTAATTTTCTATTCAGAATTTCAAAACCTTTAATAGTGGATTCTATGCTATTTAAAACTTGTCAGCACTGCAGTTATTCTGATGAAATTACAATAAATGTCAGTGAAGGAGAATTTTAATAAGTAAAATAGTTTCTGAGTTAAGCATATTTTCATCCCCTCCAGAATTTTGCCACCTGCTCAAGCAGCACATTATTCTGTCTCAGAATAAAGAATATATTTCTCCAAAGGTGAGAATTAAGCTAATTCAGTATTAGAGTTATTTAAAGCATGAGGTTAGCATTTGCCTAAGATCAACCAACCTTAACTTAGCCAATATAGCCAAGATAACATAAAGGAGTGGCTCAGGTGCTCTGGGAATACGTTGACCATGTTAATAATAGATTGTTAGTATCTCTGATTTTAATATTAGATAACTTTTCTTAATAACCCCTTTAATTTCTTCTCTTCAATCTATACAACAGGAACATTTGTGGTAATCCAGAGAAGATGTATAATTTAACATATGTACTCTTATGTACATATGTACTTAACTAAATTTATTAGCCCTCAGAATAAATATTTTAATGAGGAAAAGGTAATTGATTTCCAGAAAGCAGAATATTTAGTACACTAAACATAGAGAGTTGGCCTTTCCTTATTTCCTTTTTACATCCATTTGCCAATAATGTTTAAGATAAAGGCTTTTTCATTTGTTACCTATTCCTGTGTAACAAATTACTCCAAATTTAGCAGCTTAAACAACATTTATTATCTCACCATTTCTGTGGATCAAGTGTTTCAGAGTGGTTTAGCTGGGTGATTCTCTCGGGATCTCTTAAGTTGCAGTCTCCATGTCACTTGGTTTGCACTTGGCTTGACTGGGCTGGGAAATCCATTTCCAAGAGAACTTTCATATATGGCTGTTAGGATTAAGCTTTGGGGTGCCTGGGTGGCTCAGTTGGTTGAGCATCTGACTTTTGCTCAGGTCATGATTCCAGGGTCTTGAAATTGAGCCCCACACTGAGTCCCATGTCCATGCCCAGCATGGAACCTGCTTAAGATTAAAAAAAAAAAAATTCTCTCCTTCTCCCTCTGCCCCTCTGCTATCTCATCCCCACTCTCGTGTGCACATGCTCTCTCTAAAAGTAAAAGAAAGAAAGAAAGGAAGAAAGAAAGAAAAGAAAGAAAGAAAGAAAGAAAGAAAGAAAGAAAGAAAGAAAGAAAGAAAGAAAGAAAGAGAAAAAAGAAAAAGAAAAAACAAGAGCAAGCCTCAATTCCTCAGTGGCTCTTAGCACATAGTCACAGTTGTACAATACATAGGCCTATCCATAGGGATGCTTGAATGTCCTCATGATATCCCCCAGAGTGAGTGATTCTTTGACCACAAAATGACCATAATGTCTTGATTATGCAGTCTCAGTGTCATACATTGTCATTTTTGCAATACTCTTGTTGATTACACAGGTCAGCTGTATTTGATGTGGGAGAGGATTATAGAGGAATATGAATACCAGGAGATGAGGTTCTTCAAGGTCCATATTAGAGACTGTGCTTACTATTTAGTTTTAAACTGATAACAAGGAAGGTTGGAAATAAGATTGCTATTTTGTATATATGCATTTTTTTGAAGCTCTTCCGTTAGGAAGTTGCTGAGAATGGCTTTTAAAGAATTTCAAAATAACTTTTCAAATGTTATTTTTAATTTTTCCTAATTTTAAAAGTGTTCATCAGGTCAAGAGAGTTATCTCACACATTCTACTGATTTTCTTTTTATGGTGAATGTTTTTATCCAATATTTTGCATATGCCCCACTGTTTCAATATTCAAGTAATTTCCATCTCTCGAGGTCTCATTAATATTTTACCTTATTGACTATGAGACCACCACAAATTGTAACCTACTCTAACAATTCTAACCACCAATTCGGACATGTGACATTTTTTTTAATCATCAGCAAATAGCTTATATATTTATATTTGTAAGGTGTTTTTCTCAAAAAGAATACAATTTTCTTCAATGAATAACATTTTATACTTTTTAAAAATTCCTTATATCACTCAGGATAATCCTAAGCACAAATAATATTTATGCAGTTGAATTATCTATACAAAGGTACCTGTTGACAGCATCTCAGACAATACTCAGACAAGTGCCAGAAATACTTCAGCTTATCTGCCCCTTGAAAGAGAGAGAGAGAGAGAGAGAGAGAGAGAGAGACTCTTCTGATGAGTGACTACTGCTGCTGTGGCTTTACCTTATTCGATTATCTGCCATTAACTCGTGATGATTTTCCTGAAAAGAATCATCTTCTGTTGATAGCAATGACTTAAAAAAATAAAGTTCTAGAATATATTTTACAACACTTTTCTCCAGTCAGTTTTACTTTCTTGTTTAAAGATTTCTTTTAAATTTGAACTATTATTTTCAAAAAATCTTCATCCTGGGGATTTTGTCATAACTCAATTAGAACTGACAGCACATTTCAAATTCCACTTTTACTTTAACAAATTACTGTACCAAACTTCCTTCAGGCAGTACTTTGATTATTAATTAGCACACATATCATGTAGCTAAAAGAAGATAGGCATTTTATGGCAAGGTTTTTCTCCTAATTAAGTATAACAGCTTATTCATTTCCAATGACTTTGAGGTTAACTTTTAAAAATCATTTTAACTCCTTCATCATTTTTCTTAGTTGTAGGACATAGACTTCTGTGATTTTAGCTGTGACTCGCGGTAAATATTATTTTATTTTTTAAAGAGAGAGAGAGAGAGACAGACAGACAGACAGAGAGAATGAATCTCAGGGCAGAGCCTGGCACGGTGCTCAGTTTCAAGAGTCTGAGATCATGAACTTGAACCAAAATAGTCAGACACTTAGCTGACTGAGGCACCCAATTGGCCCTATGGCCCTAGTGGTAAATATTATTACCACTCTATACCACAGAAACTGTTTTGATCTAGAGAGGCAACTAGCTTATCTTTGGTTATGGCTTGATCTTCATTAAAATAAGTGCTTGGTTGAATGTACAATGTTTACAGTGCTCTCTAATCAGTAGATTTTTTGAATTATGAAAAAATAAGACAAGTCTTTCTAGCCATTTGTTAGAAGATAGTTTACATGCATCGAATATATACTGTAGGAACATAGGAAGCTTCTATTAACTTACCATTAATGGATGTATTCTACAATACCAGTTTGAGCTCCAAAGCATGTTTACAAATGGTTTTGTCTTACTTATCCTATAATGTTCTCTTCTCCTGCCTGGTTTCCTCTTCCTATACCAATTCAATAAAACACCTGAATTTTGATTCCTCTTCAAAAAATTAGTCAGACCGGCTCCTCTGTTTGAACCTGGAGTATTTTACAATTATCAGTTGTGCTATGTCACCTGACTTGGAAACAGCTGACCAGAGGTCTCAAGAAATTCTTCACTGGTGGCTTGTGCCACCTCTGTCACCTCTCGGACACACTATTTCTCTTCCAGGCAATGAGGCTATTGCAGCAGTCTCTTTTGCTTACAAACAACTGCTATAAATGATCACCACTTCTACAGTCTTCCAAAGTGTAAGGGAAAGAAAAATACTTTTCTCATCAGCCATATAGTGCTATGATTAAGTGAGAATATTTCATATATAACCAATCATTTCACCCTCATTGCTATTTAAGTTTAAATCCCCACAGGAAGGGTGGACCATCCTAGATTCCAGTGTCAATTGTGTTGTAAATGTAGATTCATATTCACAACTGCTAGTCTGTTTCTGCAAGATCAAGTTCACAGATTTCATTTCTTTTACTTTCATATCATAATTTTTATATCAGGGACTCATTGCTCTATTAAGCAGTGTGGTTCACCCCTGCATATTGAAAGGACTATACATTTTAGGATAAAGGTAATGAAGTCTTTGTTCTTGTGGTCTAGGAAGGCACCTTGGCTCTTTATAAATACTTGTCTCCTCTGCTCATTAGCAATCACTAAGTATGTGAATATATTTTTCATGCGGAGAAAAAATAAGCCCCTCCTCAGCAGACAAACTGATACCTATCTGAAAACATACATATGGAAGTGTACCTGCATTAGTGTGTGAGCAAGTGTGTGTGTGTGTGTGTGTATAGTTGTTTTTCTTACCGCATCCTTCTTTAAAAATTCTAGGTATAAACTGAAAACATATTAAAATACAACTGCCAACAGGAAAAACTTGGAGAGCAGATAAAAGCAAGAGTTTTATTTTTCCTATTCTGTACTGATAGCACTCTTTTGGATACAACTACTCTATTTATAGACAGAAATAAAAATAATAATGACAAAGAAACAACTTATATGACTGCACATTTTAAGAAACAAAAGTAGTGTCTTATGGACTCTTCTAGAATGTGAAATATGATCACTTTGAATCATGCTCTTTGTAAAATGATATAATGTTAAATCAAGTACCTACAAGAACAAATTTTCTTGTAGTTTACCTCTGCTGCTGTGGGTTTATTTTTCTATCTCTTTGTTGCACATTTATTGATGACAGAAACCTGTTATCTTTGCTATCATGGATTTAAGATTATTTTACTTCAGGGGGTTGCTCACTGATGCTATTTTCAATTTGCAGTCTAGTGGTGGGCTTAATGAACCACTTAAAATACAGCAGATTTTCATCTGTAAGTTTATCTCCCACATAACAAAGTCTAAAACCTTATGGTTGGTTCCCAGGTATCATAAGCAAAACATATTTCAACATTTCAAGCAATGTATATAAAATATATTAATTGCATCTCTTTTGGTAGTCAGCTGTCACACATCTATATGTCTGTGGACCAATCAATTACATGCAAACTAATAATTCAATAATTACTGAATATCCTTATATTGATAACATTTGATCAATGCTATGAGATATTTAGAAGCTTAACATTTTATGGGATAATATAATTACCATATAAAATTGAAAACCAATGAAATACAATGATAAGATAAATTATAAGAGAAGTATTATAAATTACCATTTATAGTGACTAAGTGAGACACTAAGTAGAGCAAACTGATGAGTATATAATTTTATAACATCATAGATAAGCCTTAAATGCAAAGGTCACCTCATAGTTTTTCTAGATAATTCTTCCATTGTAATGATTTAAATAATCATTTATAAGTCTTTCCAATATTTAATTGTATGAACATTCTGAATATAGAAAAGCATAATGCTAGTGAACTAGCATTGGTATTGATTTATTTGTAGACATGGAAAGTGTCTACTCTCTTATCCTTTCTTGAGGACTTCCATCTAAGAACTGCTGTACCTAACAGGAATGAGGAGGCAATGCATCACAATTCATGTTTATGGTCATGCTAGTTATTTTGACAAAGGCCAATAAAGTCTCCAAAAATTAACAATTTAGAGGCAAATTTAATCTAGTACTAGTTCTATTAGTTTATTTTCATAGGTTTTGATGCTGTTGCCTTGTTTTATCCTCAATAATTTTCATAAGGTATAAAAAGGATAAAATACATAGATAAATCTACAGTTCAATGAGTTTTGGAAAATGCACACAGTCATGTAACACATACCCTTATCAAAATGTAGACTTTCTTGTACCTGTATGTCCCTTCTAGTCAATCGTCCATACCTCTGACTCCCAGATATAATTTATATCATCTTAGATTTGTATTGTCTACACTAAAGCTTCATAAATGGGATCAGACAATCTGTTACTTCCTTGTGTTCCACTTCTATTTTTCACTAAAATGGCTTTCAGCAACATTTCTGGGACTATATTGTTGCATATATCAATAGTTTGGTCCTTTTTATTGCTGAGAAGTATTCTATTTTATGAATATATATGCCAGTTGTTTTCCCCATTCTTCTGTTGATGAATACTACTGCTGGCTATTTCTAGATTTTGACTATTAAAGATAAAACTATTACAGTTGATAAATACCTACTGTTGGTTATTTCCAGAATTTTGCCTATTACAAATAAAACTGCTACAAAAAGTCTTGTCTAAGGCTTTTTTTTTTCTTTTTTGGATAAATAACTAGAAGTGAAATTTATGAGTCACAGTTTTAAGAAAGTGTAAAAATGTTTTTTTTAAAGTAGTTGTATGCTTCTGTTGACAATTTATGAGTCTCAGTTGCTCTACAAACTTATCATCATCTCATGTTGTCAATCTTTTTGAATTACAATTCTAGTGTATGCATAGTATTATATTATCATGGGTTTTCTTTTCATTTTTGGTAACTAATGATGTTTATATTTTCTTACATGTTTATTGGCCATTTGAGCACCTTCCTTTGTGAAGCATTTGATCAAGATTTCCTTGAATAGGTTTTTCTAGATAGGATTTTATCCAGAAAGAGAAAGAAGACTAAAAACAGGAAAATTATAAATTATTTCTGTGCTGTATAGTCATATTCAAATCTTCGTTTTGTGCTTTTGAACTGTGTTCTTGCCTTATGTAACCATTCTAGTTAGAAATCCAATATAATAATTTGATGGTTATATATTTGAATTAAACTATCTTTGACTAAACACAAAGCTTATAACTAAGATTTATCTAAGTATATTGATTATAAAATATTTCATGTTGTATATAAAGCACTAAAATAATGCATTGATATACACTGTTGATCATTCTTGAAGGCTGACATTTGATCTTTTGATTATTCATAGTTTCTAAAATGATTTGTAGTGCCTTAAGATGCTAGATGAAGAGAATACTCAAGAAATGCTTTCTTTACATAGCTGAGGTTTCTGTTCCATTCAAATCATGCTGGCAACCACATTTGTAGCTATGTAAAACAAGCTGTTGGGGGAATATAATGCCAAGAAGCAGATATAGGAAATAGAGGGAGTCATGGAGGCTTTAATTTTTTTGTGTCTATCTATCTCTTAGGTTCTGATGCACTCAGTCTTTGATGTGAGACAACAGTTTTCTATTTTGTTTAAATTTTCCCATTGCTCTCTGTTTTATTTATGTATAGAATATATGCTATCAGGCATTGATCAAAGCATTTTGTAAATATGACTCAAGAACAATTTATTTCTCCAATATTACAGATAAGATAACTAAGTGTTAGAGAGTTTAAGTTTAATCTATCTTTTTCAGTAATCTATTGCTGCATAATAGACCACCCAAAACTTTAAAAAGACAACTGTTGGGCAGCCCCGGTGGTGCAGCGGTTTGGCACCGCCTGCAGCCTGGGGTGTGATCCTAGGGACCAGGGATCGAGTCCCACATTGGGCTCCCTGCATGGAGCCTGTTTCTCCCTCTGCCTCTCTCTCTCTCTCTCTCTCTGTGAATAAATAAATAAAATTTTTAAAAAAGGAGTTTTTTTTAAATAAAAAGACAACTGTTTATCTGTCTATAATCCTGTGGGTTAGCACTTTTGTCTGAGTTCAGTAGGGTAGTTAGTTCTTCTGTTGGTTTCATCTGGGGTCACTTATGCAACTTCAGACACCTGGCAACTCTACTGGAGCTGGATGGTCTCAGATGGTTACACATACATAACTGATGATTGATCGTGACTGTCAGGTGCAGGTCCTTTGTTCTCTGCAGAGCACTCATCCCTAGCAAGCTAGCTCTATCTTTTTTCCAAGGTGGTCTCATGGAAGTGTTTCTAGAGAATGAGAAAAAGAACTACAAGTCTTCTTAAGGCCTAGGCTCTCCAACTTGAGCAACACCACACATTCTGTATTCTATTGTTCAAAGCAAATCAAAGTGAAAATCCATACATAACAGAAAATATACCTCACTGTAGGAGCCACATTACAAGGGCATATGCAACTAGGGAAAGAAGCATTATTGCAGCCATTTTTATAAACATTCTACCTAAGGCTGCAAATAGAAAATTTATAGCTTTCAATGCCTTTATATATAAAAAATTTGTTTATTGATTTAAACCTAAGTTTCATCTTAAGAAACTGAAAGGGGAAGAGCAAAGTAAACCAAATCAATCAAAAGAAGAAAATAATAAAGACTGAATGAGAAATAAACAAAATAGATAACAAATACAATACAAATACAATACAGAAATCAATAGAAATAAAAGTTGTTTCTTTGAAAATACCAATGCAGTTGACAAACTTTACCCAGAATGATCAAGAAAAGAAAATTAAAGAGAAAATATATATTGACAAAATCAAGAATAAAAGGAATAGAATCATTAAGAATTATAAAAATGTAAAGAATTAAAGGAATGTTATATAAACATTTTATGCCAATAAAATAGTCACTGTAGATGACATGCAGAGTTTTCAGAAAGAAGCAAAATACTGAAACTGAATTAACAAGAAATATAAAATCACTTACTCTTTTAGAATATAAAAGAGGAACACTTCATAATTATTTTATGAGGCCAGGATTACCCTGATACTAATATCAGATAAATTCATGTTAAGAAAAGTAAGGACTAATATCCATTGTGGACATAAGATACAAAATCCTTAACAAAATATTACCAAGACAAATATAACAACATGTAAAAATGATTACATACATATAAATCCCATGAACTGTTGGGATTTATTCCAGGAAATCAAGGCTGGTTTCACACTGTAATTTACATATATATAATATATTGAGCTACATATATGTCTGTGATACTCATCATCTTCTGGTAGAAGGCTTCTTCAATAATAATACTATTTTCTTTTTCTACTATTTTTTTTTTTGGAGAAGTTTACTGGGTTGGAAGGAGGTAATTGTTTTTACTTTTTCTCCAATACTTTCAATTTTATTTTTTTAAAGATTTTATTTATTTGAGAGAGAGACAGAGATAGCAACAGAAAGCAGGAGCAGAGAGTAGAGGGGGAAGCAGTCTCCTTAATGAACAGTGAACCAAATGCTGGGCTTGATCCCAGGACCCTGGGATCATGATCTCAGCTGAATGCAGATACCCCACTGAGCCACCTGGGCACCCCTCTCCAATACTTTCTATAAGATCTACATTAGTGTGTACAAATCTCCTGACTATATGGCAAATTAGTGCCTTACTTAAGTATACTATGTTTGAAATACATATATGACAAACAAAATTTTATAAAGTGTCAGGTATAAAACAAGGAACAGTGGCTATCTTATCAAGATGACATATATCTCTTTCCCTAGGCATGAGTTGTCATTAGATATCTTCATTATATGTCCCACAAACACCTTAAACCTAACATGTGCAAATGCAAACATGACATCAAATATGTCCAAACTGCTTTTGGTCTCTTTTATTGCAATTACTACTGACCTAAGTATCCAAACAAGAAGCATCATGTTTGACTAATTTTCTCCTATCCTAATCTCCAGTCATTGAGGATTATGAACTGTACCTCCTAAACATCCATTAGATCTATCAAATATTCTCCATTGCTACCGTCATTATATTACTCCAATCTATCATTATAATATCACACTGGGTTATTGCAATACCCCTTAAATATTCTCCCTAAATCTACTATTGTCCTCATTCCAATTCATTCTCAGCATTTCAGACTGAGTAGTTTTCTTTCCTCCAAAATGAAAAGCTTATTTTATAAGCCTCCTAATTAAAATGTTTCTTAAAATTTATAGCATGAAATCTTTTTTGCTTGGCTTATACTTGCAGCATTCTCTACCTCAAATCATAAAGTTTGCAATCTAGTCACATTGAACTGCTTTCCATTTCCAACTCATCATGTTCTCTTTCTGCTGGTTCAAGGCTTGTGACAATCATTATTTAGTTTTTAGATAGGATGGCAATTTTTCTCTGTATAGTTGGTACTTACTCCATGTGCTCTCAGTGGCCTATACTTCAACTCTAATGGTACTTATTCCATTGTATTTCAGAGGTTTCATCTCTAAGATGGTTTCATCTCTAGAGATGCTTTCCATCTCTAGGTATGACTCACAAGTATCTAAATCCACAAGTAAAGTGCTTTCTTTGTTCAGTTTATTCATTTAGCATATATTTATTGGGCACTCCTGGTTTACTAGGGACCTTTCTCAGCCTCAAATATAAATGATGAGATAGGGTCATAATGTTCTTGATCTCAGAAGCTTTACATTTTATAAAAAAGAGAAAAAAAATGAAGCAACAGAAGATATTTTCAGATAGTGATATTGTTTAGAAGGCAATTGAATAGTTATATTGTTTAGAAGGAGGCCTATCTTAGATTTTATTATCAGAGAAAACGTCTCTATGTTTTTCATTATTTCACACAATTCCTGGTACACTGTATTATGTAGTCAATACATCTTTGCTAAGTTTTGGAATTCATGAATGACTAAAAATGTTTTCCATTCATGTAATTTGTAGGGAGATAAGTGAATACCCAATTAATATAAATGAGACTGTACAAAATTTGAGAAGCACTATTTCAATTAATAATGACTAATATAAATAACTTCCAGATTAAGCATTTGTTCCAAGACAGACAATATTCTGAGTAAGTTACAGACATTATCCCTCTCATTTACTTCTCACAATGGTTCTATTCTTTTTTTAGCAGACTGTAGAAGCAGACTTAGAGAGAAGAAATCACTTCACTAAGCTCAGAATATCCAGAAGGGTGGATCTGGGTTTAAAACCCAGTTACATCTAACTTTAAAGTCTATAGTCTTTTCAATAAGCAGTCTGTATTATGATTTAAAGTATGAATAGTAAGGCAAAAGGGAAAAACATATCTAGGGGAAGGAAAATATATGGTAGAAGACCCAACTAAAGCATACTAAAATAGTACTGTAAATTTACAACTTAAGTAACTATTTTCAGTCTAGTGGGAAAACACTTATTTGAAAACATCAGGATAGGATTTGATTTCTGACACTGTTTATAAGCTGTTTATAAGTTTATGTTCAGAGCTCAAGAACAGTAATGAAGAATGTAAACAGATGATGCAGAGAACAAGACATGGAAATGTATACCAGAAGCCCCATTGTAGCATATAATTCTAAATTCAAAGTCTAACTTGTTCTTCCAGCACAAGTTAAACAAATAGAAAAATAAATCTCTAAGATATTATTGTAGAAAATTTATTCAATTATCTTGAAAACTCTATTAAAATAGTTGAATTTTGGGGCAGCCCTGGTGGCTCAGCGGTTTAGCGCCGCCTGCAGCCCGGGGTGTGATCCTGAAGACCCAGGATCGAGTCCCGCGTCAGGCTCCCTGCATGGAGCCTGCTTCTCCCTCTGCCTGTGTCTCTGCCTCTCTCTCTCCTCTCTGTGTATTCTCATGAATAAATAAATAAAAATCTTAAAAAAAATAGTTGAATTTTAAGTTTTAATTTTAATATAGAAAATGTACCTCTGCACTTTTGCTTATTTACTTGTTTACATTTAATATGAAGTTTTTATTATTGAACTGTGAAGCAGATACATGTGGATTGTCCTTCTCAATTTCTATATTTCTATTCCCTTCTTCTTTCTTAGGTTGGAAAATTACAACTTTACTTTCCATATTCCCTTGGAGCATTGATTCTGGGTGCATAAATAAATACATATATAGAAACAAACCAATCACAAGTTAGGAACCCATGCATGGGTTTTGAAAGATAAAAATGAATCAGAGGCTAATATCCTAGTTATTTTGGGGGTTTCTGGTGGCAACAAGTTTGCAGATATTTGAAGATTTTTTTGTAGCCACCATTCTCAGCTCCTCAACCAGCTTCCAGAGTGTTGAAAATCAGCCGTGGCATCAGTGCTTGATGTCATGGCTCCTGTTTTCAGTGGTAGTAAGAAAATACTGCAGTATCTGGGAATTATTCCTTGCTGGTATCAAGAACCTTCAGTGCTTATGATTTGTGATAGTATCTACTTAAAATCACCTGGGTAGAGTTGTTTGTGTTTCCTGTACTTGATTGATACCAGAAGTGGCTGAAAAATCAGATGCACAATGATGGGAATCTGGATTTTTTTTTTAACCTAGCCTGCTTTGATATGAAATGGTCCAGTAGTTACAAGTGGAGGATGACAGTTCTATAGTCCATGAAAAACAATGGTGAAAAAAGTAAGAAAGTAAGAAATGGCTTCAATGAGTAGTACAGTGACTGCTACAATAGAGTAGTACAGTGAATATGAAGAATATATGATCTGGGAGATGTGCTGGGCTGCTTCTGACAGCACTGGAAAGTTTAAAGAAAGACAATTGAAAGCTCAGAGTAGACTTTCCATTTTATTAGTGTCAGGGCTAATAAAGGCCAAAATCAGATGAAGAGTTTTATTCTGTTATTGGATTAATAAATCTGTTGGTCTCTTATGTGAAGGCTGGGGCATTGATTGGTAAAAAGTGGAGATTGGGAATTGTAATGAGGTCATGTAGGTGGATTTATCTGGATATGAGTTTTGTGTATCTCTAATCCAAGTCTTTCCTGATTGTTGTTCATGCTTTGATGGAGACTTTTTAATCATTCACCTGAGATAACTGCTTTGGAATGGAGTATCGGTTCCTCTTACTATTCCTACTACCATTATAGTCTCTATATAGTCATCATTCCTACTACCATATAGTCTCCAGGAGGATAAGTAATTTTTAAAAAAGTTTTACTTATTTAGGGCAGCCCCGGTGGCACAGCAGTTTAGCGCCAGCTTCAGCCCAGGGCCTAATCCTGGAGACCCTGGATCGAGTCCCACGTCAGGCTCCCTGCATGGAGCCTGCTTCTCCCTCTGCCTGTGTATCTGCCTCTCTCTCTCTCTCTCTCTCTCTCTCTCCTCTGTGTGTGTGTGTGTGTCTCTATGAATAAATAAATAAATAAATCTTAAAAAAAATTATTTATTTGAGTAATCTCTACACCCCACATGGGGCTTGAACTCATGATTCCAAGATCAAGAGTCACATACTTTTCTGACTGAGCCTGCCAGGCATCCCCAGATAAGTACATTCTGATAGCAGTTTGTTCCAAGGATGAAGTAAAAGTAAGATCAATATAAATATATTAGATGACAAATACTGCATTATTTTTACCTTTTATATTGGCTAAACCTGAGCAATTAATTAATTAATTATTTTATTGGACTTAAATTTGCCGACATATAACATATCACCCAGTGCTCATCCCATCAAGTGCCCATCACCCAGTCACCCCAACCCCCCACCCACCTCCCTTTCCACTACCCCTTGTTTGTTTCCCAGAGTTAGGAGTCTCTCATGTTCTGTGACCCTTACTGATATTTTCACTCATTTTCTCTCCTTTCCCCTTTATTCCCTTTCACTATTTTTTATATTCCCCAACATGAGCAATTGATGTGGAAATATATTCTCAATATGCCAGCCAGAAAGGGAAGGAAATAATAGATTGGATTAGGACAACATAATTGATATGTTTTGTAATGTGCTACCCAGAGCAGTCAGGAGGAGTTCAAACATTTTAGTTGTTTGATCAAAACTCATTCTTACAGGTAGCCCACACTAATATGAAACACCAACATTTATTGGTATAATTTACAGGTGTAACTGGTCACTAGCTCTGAAATCACACTTATCCTTGCAGATCTAGAATACCACTGGATTCAACCAAAGTTAGGATTTCTGATTGGGTGATAACGAGAGTTTTGGCCTGAGTCATTTTCAGAATGAATTCAGTAGGTAGGAGGAGCCAAAGATTAGCCCTGAAACTTGCCTCTCCCTACCAAAAGAGAACAATAAAACCATGCTATATTCCTGGGGAAAGCAGAGTCCAGGGTGGTTATTCCTATCACAACTTTATTTACCATGTCTGTTTGGCCTGTGCAGATGAAAGATGGCAGGGATGAGAGATGACCAATAAAATCTGATGAAGACTCCAATTGTTGTTCCAGATGTAGTCTCTTTATAGAAGCAATTAGCATCACCCATGGCACCTATTATGCAGCTATCAAATTGCCAAAAGATTTTGCTCTCTACCAATAAATAGAAAACACCAGCAGCAGTACATTTCAACTTGTAATGACAGTAGTAAATCTCTATTGTCTTTCTCTTTATACAGTTCACTCTAATATTTAGTTTGAGAAATCTAGATTAACTCAACATCTCAAAAGACATTATGTTGTTCCACCACACACAGATGTCTACATGTCAACAGGACAGATATAGTTGATACCCTCCAACATTTGGCAAGAAACATGCTTACTAAAGGGAAATAAATCCTATCAAATTTCCCCTTCACAATTTTTGCTGTTCCTGGTCAGGATCATATAAGGATTCCTCCTTCAAAGTGAAGAGTGAAACTGATTCCCTCTGCATTTCTCTAGGACTAAGAAAGGGGCACAAGACTCATTTGGCCTCTTTTTCCTTGAGAGATAACATATGACAAATTGAATGTGCTCTCTTTTGCCAATACATTTTTAAGGCTACAAGATTTTGAATTAGGGGGGCTAGACCTTTCAAAGGCTCTAACACTAGCCCAAGTTGGAGTGAATGAATCTCTATCACATGATTTAGCAGGGCTAATGACACTTGAAATTCCTGTGACACGGGAAATACACGGAGTTTGTTGGAAGTCCTCAAGGGAAATTGCAGTGTAGGCCTTTAGCATTGAAAGGAAACCCCTTTTGGTCTTTAGAACAGACCAAACAAGTGAGCATGAAAAATAAATGGATATTAGCTAATCCAAGTTGTAAATGTGTGAGCAGCATCCTTGTACTGACAAGTGAACATATTATATAGGACAATGGTCTCAAGTCTGTCCTGAAAGCACAAGTAAATTGCCCAAACTTGTAGATCAAGTTCCCAAACACCTAATTTCTGCTGCATTGCCTCATACCCTCAATCTATCACCATTGTTTCAATGAGGAGTTTGCTACAATCTGCTTTACTGCTGATTCTGCTTAATAAGCTGGCACCAGCTGGAGGTGGAACTCTATAGGATTAATATCTTGTTTATGAGTGTAAATAAGTAAATTTTTAGTGAGAAAGGAGAAGCAAAGGGCTAATGGGTATGGCTTTTTATTCCACTTACTCTGTTTCCCAGTTATCAGTAGCATCTGGATTTTTGAAATGTTAGAATGACTTCTAAAAAATTCAGGGTCCAGCTAACAAGGAAACAGAGATAGGCATGACATTTTTTCATACTGACCAATTTATAAACTGCTTTTATTCCCTTCTGGAAAACATTGGACACAGTTTAGAAGTCTTTCTTTTATTTTGTTAACAGCTTTACTGAGGTATAATTGATATAAAAATAATTGCACATATTTAATGTGTACAAGTTGATAAGTTTGGACATATGCAAGCACCCATGACACTATCACCACAATTAAGGTAATAGACATATCCAACACTACCCAGTTTCCTTAGTTATCTTTTATGTATGTGGTAATAACACCTAACATGAGATCTATCCTCTATTTACAAATTTTAAGATGTACAATACTGTATTAATTGTAAACACTATGTTGTACAGCAGATTTCCAGAATTTATTCAGTATAAATGAAGCTTTATTGAAAAACTGCTCCACTTGTTCCCCCAACCCTTGCCTGTAGCTCAGCTCATGGCAACCACAACTGTATTTTCTTCCAGTGGTTTTGCTATTTTAGGTATCTCATATAAATGGAATTATTTGTCCTTCTATGATCAGCTTTTCAGTTAGCATAAAGTCTTCCAAGTTAATCCATGCTATCTTCAAATGACAGCATTTCTCCCTTTCTGAAGGCTGAATAATATTCCATGGTATGTACTTTTTCTTTATTCAAGTTGATGAACACTTGAACGTTATATATCTTGGCTATTGTAAATAATACTACAATGAACATGGGAGTACAGGTATCTCTTCAAGATCTTGATTTTAATTATCTTGTATATATGCATAAAAGTGGGATTGCTGAATCATAACAGGTATATGAAAAGATACTCAAGCATCATTATCAAGAAAATGCTAATCAAAACTACTATGAGATATCACCTCACACCAGTTATGATGACTATTACCAAAAAAAAAAAAATCATAAGTTTTGTTGAGGATGTGAAGAAACATATTCTTGGATAATGTTGGTAATAATGTAAAATGGCATAGTAGCTATGGAAAATAATTTGGAGGTCTCTCAAATTTTTTTTTTAAAATTAGGAGTTTTAGTTTCCAGATGTGGTGAACTGGATTGTGTCTCCCCAAAATTCATGCTGAAACTCAACCCTAATTTGATGGCATTTGGAGATTGGCTTTTGGAGGATAATTAAACTTAGAAGAGTCATGAGGGTGGGGTCCTCATGATACATTCAGGGCCTTTAAAATAAACAGACAGATGCCAGAGCTAGCTTGCTCTCTTCCTTTGCCATGTGAGTCCACAGGAAGAAGGCAAGCATTTATAAGCCAGGAAGGGAGCTATGACCAGAAACTGACCAAACTGGCATCCCTGATTTCACGCTTGAAGCCTTGAGAACTGTGAGAAAAAAAATAATTCTGTTTTTTAAACCACCTAAATTATGGTATTTTGTTATGGCTACCCAAGAATAAGATGCTACTCATATTGTTGCCTGTCTTTTTGTATGTATGACACACACACACACGCATACCCTTCTTATTTTGTAGGTGTTGGTGGTAGTAGTGATTGTGAATATTTAGTTCCTGGGTTACAGGAAATCAGATTGTACTAGACTGTGATAGGCATAGAACATAAATGAGCACCACTAATCTATTACTGAAATTCTCTAGTATCTTTCAGTGAGAGTTGTTTTGAAGTTTCTTCATTCCCATTTTCTAATTATTTTCTCATAGCTCTGAGATTGGGGCACACAATTATGTCAGTTGCCTAAGAAGTGGTGTCTTGATGTGTCAATTTTTCTGTTGCTGAAAGGAATATTTCTGAAATTCCAATTGAAAACCTGTTCTCTCTGCCCTTGTAAAGATTTTATGCATTTAGGGAGTTAAAAAAAAGTTTCTTTTTTAAAAGTTTTGATTTTCTGCTTTGATCCATGACTGAAAAATTAAATGTGGTCCTTTTGAAGAATCTGACAGAAAAAAAAAATGTGTATACAAGCAAAGAAATTGAAATCACTTAAAATTCTACCATATGGGATACAAAGAGATAAGCAACCACTATTAAGAATATTTTGTATAAATATTTAGATGATTTTAGGTATTTTTATGATATTTTCAACAAAAATTAGAGTCTACCTTAAATGCTTATAAGTACAACATTATTTCAAAAAGACTAGTCTCAAGGATTCTATCTTTTCTTTAGGACGGAAAGCCTACAAAACGTATGTCAGCTACATTTTTTTAAAACTAAAATATGGTTATAGAAGCTTAAAATATGAAAAATTACTGTGACTTTTTTTCTACTTTCTCTCTTATTTCTTACTGGTCAACAAATTTGTCATTTTCCCCTTGGTTCCCTTAATTCATGAATATGTTATCTTCCTCTCTTATTATTTCTTGTCATTATACTCAACTTTAAATATTCATTTTTATATTTTTAAAATTTTTTCCTGAAATGATGCAGATTATTTCTTGTATGACATTTTTTAGTCTCTACAGAGCCATAAAAGTGGAACCAGCTACAAATCTTCAATATATCAGAAAAAAAAAAAGATGATTTTGTCTTGAAATACATCAGTGTCAGGAACAAAATTTCTTCTGAACATTTCTAAAATAATAACAGCAAAATTTCAGACATTTCAACATTTTCACGTGTCAATACTAAAGAAATTCTAAACGGTGAGTAACAAAAGTAAGGAATTTTGATTTTCTTCTTTATCCTCAGACTGTTTACTTAGCATAAGTAGTGAAAACATGCAAATGCATCGTTACATCAATTGGATAATCAAATAACCTTAAATTATTTTTAAAATTTTAAAATTATAAAATATCTACCACTCATCCATGCTTCAAACATTGGTACAATATTGATTTAGAGTGTGACACTGATGAAGTAGCTATATATGGAACATATTTTATTAAAAAAAAAACAAAAACAAAACACCTTTACTTAAAAAAAAAAAAAGATTTATTTGGGTCCCACAATATTTTACCAAAGAAATAATTAGACTCAAAATGCATTAAACATTCCTACTTTAAATGCCCTTTGGAGCTTAAAAAATTCCTTTGTGCTCTAATGTAAGTAGCAATATTTCAGAATAGTTCACTTATGGGCTCAGTTACTTTGTTTTGTAGCTCGTAGCAATTTATCTCCAGGGTGCCTGAGTGGCTTAGTTGGTTGAGTGGTCTGCCTTTCGCTCTTTGGCTCGGATCATGATCCCACAGTTCTGAGATTGAATCCCAAGTCTGGCTCCCTGCTTGGCCTAGAGTTTGCTTCTCCCTCTGCCCTTCCCCCCTCATTCTCTCTCTCTCTCTTTCTCTCTCTCTCGCAAATAAATAAATAAAATCTTTAAAAAAATTTAATCCTCAAAATATTAGTTCTTCTTAAAATTTATTTTTTTACATTTATAAAATTTGACCAATTTGCCAAGTTTAGGAAACTTAGACTTGTTTAGATGTTAAATATATCAATGGTACAACAATTTACTTATTTAATGTGCAGTTATAACTTTAAAATTACTATTTTATTATTTTGCTTTTGTTTTGATTCATTTAGATTTCTTTTAATGAATATCACTCAATAGTTTTTCTTTTACATTAATTATAATCATACACTTTGTTCAGAGACATATTTGGAGTTAGGCTATCAAAATACCATGGATATGGAATCTCTTTTTACAAAACATTGACCATCTTTTTTCCTTCCCAATTATCTTTGTTTGGAGTTTCACCAAATATGTCTTTGTGCAGTTGATGTATGTTAGTAATTGTGCTAATTTGTGAGATGTCAAAATTAGAAAATTGTAGTCTCTGAGTTAAAAGATATTACAGGCCAAAATTTATGACAGTCTTATCCAAAACAGCATAATCTAATCTATTTCTGCATTTCTTATTGTAAGTTTATTTTCAAATGGAAAGATAATGAAAATGTCACATATCTTCACATTCTTTAAAAGAAAAAAAATAATGTCCCCTGTTTGTGAGTTGGAATAAAACACATAAAGTACCATAATACCTTATATATGTGGGAATGGTGGGAAGGGGACACTTTTTCATAAATCTTTACTTGTTGAGTGTCTTAATTGGCTGGGGCCACTATAGCAAAATATCACAGACTTGGAGGCTTAAACAACAGAAATTTATTTTCTCAGTTCTAGAAGCTGGAAGTCCAAAATCAAGTTGTTGGCAGCTTTGATAACTCCATAAACTTCTCTTCCTCGGCTAACAGATGGCCGCTTGCTTGCTATGTCAGTTTCATTGTGCATTTCCATCCCTGGTGTTTCTGCTTCTTACACAGATGTCAGTGCTAGTGGGTTAGGACCCACCTCTACAATCTCAATTAAACCTAATTATCTTCCTGAAGGTTCTGTCTCCAAATAGTCACTTTGGAGGTTAGGGCTTTGTTGGGAAAGAGAACACTTATTAAGCCACCTATGAAGCTGCCCTGAGTCTATAATACTTCCCTTGCTAAGAAAAAAAGAGCTACAAAGCCTATCTGGGCTTATCACCTTGTGTGAGACTATCTTTCCCTAATTCAGATTCAGCATACATTTCTTTATTCTGTTTTGTTCTGATTCATTCCCAGCATTTAGTATTTCTGACTCCATGGGGGAAGGAGTGGGATCTTTCTACTATAGCACAAGAGGGATGTTATAGGCCAACTGCTCTGTGACAGCTGCTAGGAGTGTCTGCTAGCCATGAAAACCTATGTACACTACTGGAATTGACTTTGTTCTGTCTCTTCTCTGAGTATTGTTTTATCCACTGCTTACTTGTTTTGTATGTCCCTTAGCAACTCTGATACCAAGATGCAGCGGGCCACTTGGTGGCTGGCATAATGATGATCTTTGCTAGCCTTTATGTAATGTTCTCTTCTGACATAGATAACTGGTATGGTGTTTCTGTGCAACAGGTTTCAACATATGAATTTTAGGAGAGATGTAATTCGTCCATAACATTAATAAAATAAGTTGGAGAAAATTAATTTATTAAGTAAGCACTTACATAGTACTTATTAGGTGTTAGGTACTATTGTAGGTTTAACAAATATTAACATATAAAATTCTTAGCACAACTTTAGAAGGTAGGTACTATTATCATCTCTGTTTTACATATGATGAACCAAAGTACATAGTGTTTTAATTTGTCACACAGAATAGCTTGAGTGCAGAAGAGATTGTCTAGCTCCAGAGTCCTTGTTCTCAACTGTTACACAATGCTGCTTATCTAAGTTGAGGATATGAGGGCATCATGGAGGATATGAAAGTCATGCAATTTCTTGCTCACACTGTGACAATATTAGTAAATAATTCTTAATCAGTATATTTCTTCTATATATGTTATTGAGTGACAAGGAACATGGTAGGTATTTGGGGTATAATGACAAATAAAGAAAAGACCAAGTCTTTACTCTTGGAATTTAATCTCTAAGTGGAATAAAATAATTGCAAACAATATCAGAATTATAATTATCTTAAGAACTCAAAAATAAATTATCACAAAATTCCATTAACTGTAAAAAATAATAAATACCTGGAAAGATAATTAAAATCTATTTAAACAGGGAATTTCTTAAAAATACTTCATTGGAATAAAAAAAATACCTTTGGCATAGGCTTCCTCTAGGCTATGCCAAAGACAAAAGAAACACACTCTCAAGTTTAGCAATGTCAGATTATCAAAAATAGGAAAACATATCAAAACATTAGAATAACAATAGTGAATAAATAGAAGAATGGACATAGAAACAAGAGGACTTAAGATTTAAAGGAAAATCATTTAAAAGGCTTCAATGCTATCATAGTAAAGTTAACTGCATTGATATTTACTAACTGCAATCACTTTTTAAATATCTTTAAAAATTCTTGGCAACTCAAAGTTAATGATATAGAAGAGATTTTAGTAAGGAGTAAGACCTCAAATGTTCAAACAAAAGTCATACAAAAGTTTAGACTAATAAAACTAAGTTGTACACTGCTCAAAAATTTGGAAAGTTCTTTTAACAAGTCCTTACTTCCTCAAAACATGCTTTAATCAAGACTTTTATGTTATTGATATTTCAGATTCTTCATGTGTAATTGTGCCTTGTTACCTTTTGTTACATTTCACTTTTCTTATACATTTGAGAGGGATTATAAATACAGAATTGTTCTTTTGCTTTGGGAAAAATTGTTAATTCAAGTTCAGCTAGTCTAAGAACCATTTTACTTACACCTATATCCACCTTACCTATCATTGATCTGTAAATATATATATCTTAGGTGCCTTTGAGGTTCCAGATCACAGTGTTGTCGAATAAATGATTCATTTCATTTAGTCACAAATAATTTTTAAACTCAAAATTCATCATGTGATTTTATGGGATTATGCATTTACATTATATCTTTTTCAGAGAGAGAGCATGCATAAGTGGGGTAGGGGAGGAGCATAGGGAGACAGAGAATCTTAAGCAGGCTATATCCAGCAGGGAGCCCAATGATCTCAGGATGCTGAGACATGACTGGAGCTGAAACTAAGAGTCCCATGCTTAATCAACTGAGCCATCTGGGAGCCTCTACATGGTGTATTTCAAAAACACAATGATAAATATGTAATAAAATGAGAATGATTGTAATACGATACAAAACTATTTTCTTCAGCAAATCTACTTCTTAGCAGGAAATTAACAATTCATTGAAATTCCCCCCAAATAAATTACTTAATCTGTGACATCTATCATTTCCAAGATTTAATATTTTTGTGCTGTTCATACTGTTTTGAAACTGAAATTTCAACAAATGGCCAGAATATCAGTATTTTAGATACCTGAAGCCCAAGTTTCCCCACTGCAGTATCATTCTCAGAATGGCAACTGTCTCCTTGGATTTGAGTTTAGTATCATCCTATGCCTCGTTTGGCTTTGCACTAGAATCTTTTTCAGGGTCCCTTTATTTAAATTGACAGATCAATCTCCCTGAGGATTACAAGAGTCTCATTATCTGTAAATACATGTGATTTTCCCATCTTGTGTTCATTCACATCAATAAAGAATAATTCCAAAAGCTGTTTTATTCCTGAGAGAAAGGAAAACAACAAAAGGGCTATTTACTCACATAAAGAATCAGTTTCACCTTAACATTTATAGTGACAGTGTGAATCCAGTGAGGGAGAATCTTTCAGACTGAAATGTCTTACTAGTATAACTGAATTTTAATAACTAATTTAAACATAACAAGTTTGAATTTCTTAGATATTAGAAATATTATTATATAGTATATATTTAAAACATTATTTCTGGGGCATCTGGGTGGCTCACTCAGGTTAGGCATCTGCCTTGGGCTCAAATCACCGCAGGCCAATGTTGGGCTCCCTGTTCTAGGGAGAGCGTGCTTCTCTCTCTCCCTCTGCTTGTGCTCTCTTTCTCTCTGAAAATTTAAATTAAGAATTGTGGATATGATATTAGCATATTTATAAATCGAGAACAAAGTTTTGGTTCTTGTAATTCTTTTCTTCCTCTCCTTTATCTCTGATGTTCATCCTCCTTTTTATTCCCATTTCCAATTATTTTCTACGTCTTTCACACTCATTTATTTCTGCTTTATCCCTTAGAATTATAGTCTCTGCTATTCCTTCGTCTTCCACCATCTCCCACCAATGTATTGACTTTCTTTATTGTGAATTTCCAATATATCTGATATGCTTTACATATAAGGAAGGTAGATATTAATGTTTATAGCTAATGATTCATTTAGATGTAAATTGCTTATTAGCCAAATTTTCAACTAAGATTAAAGTTAATTCTGAAAAACTACTATTGACTTAAAACTTAAATAGAAACCAGAAACTATAACTGTGCCACTGAAATTTGATCCATTATAAAACAGTAACATTATCGACATTTTTAATATATGCATTTCTCTTTTTGTGTTAAAAAAATGAAATGTACATTAAAAACAAGTCTAAAATGGTTTTGAGGAGAATGGTTTAGTGTTTGGTCCTAATGTAGGAAAACTAAAACATGGAATCATGTAAATTTATGCAGAGACATAAAAGTCACCTTAATTGCACTGACATAAACAAAAGTACAGAGGAAATTATTTAATGAGTTTGTGGTAGTATTAGCACCCAACTGCCAGACAATTTTGTCTGAAAAAACTGTTATTGTATACATAAGAAATTTATGTTCTTCCTTTTAATATTCCTTGAGTTAAAGTGTATATATATGCATATATATTTAATATACAGTATATATCTAGCCATAGTTGTCTCTATTGAAAGCCATTTTTGTTTTTTTCTTTGCATTAAGAAAAATAGCATTAAAATTATTTTACCATGTTAAATGACCTTTGCTGTTCTTTAAAATTTGCCCATAATGACCTGAAAATATTTTAAACAAGCTAAGTTACAACCAGTTATTAATCAAATTATTTGTTCAACTTGCTTCGACATTTAACTGAGTTTTCAAAATTGAAAACTTTGTTGCAAAAGTGCCACATCATTAGAGGGCACTGTGTTTAAGAGCAATTAACTTTGTTCAAACTCTTAGGACATATTAAAGTATTTTAGCTTTAGCTTCTCTTAAAATGAAAAAAGTATGTAGATTTCATGGGCTACTCTTGGGATTAAATTAAACACACACACACACACACACATATGTGGGATGATTTTTACAATATCTGGCACAGGGTCATTTGGCTATCTATGAAATGAAGACTGCAGCCTGTACCTTAGGAATGTAGCCTACAGATATACTTTTAAAAGTAAGCCAACATATTACAGACAGTAATTGTATTAGAGAGTAATTGTATTATTTGCAGTAACTAATACTGGGAACAATTTAAATATCTTCAATATGTATTAAATTATGGTTTCATTAATTATAAATATAGATGATTGGCTTTCTAATTCAATGGTTTTAATTTATGGCTAAAGTATAGTTAAATTATGGTGTCATAAAACAGAGTATCATGCATAATCATTAATGAAGAAAGTTCTGTATATACTGATACAGAAATCTCTATCACGTAAGCAAAGATAGTGAAGTACAGAACCATGGCTATCAGCACATGTAGTTTCTCAGGTTGTATACTGTACAAACTGCAGGGTACTCCATGTGAGTGGCATTGTTCCTGCATGGAGTTCTGATCTATGTAAATAAAATACACTTTTTATTAACATATTGGATTACTGTCCTATTGCTGCTAAAACAAATTGCCAAAAATTACAAAAAAAATCAGTGGCTTAAAACAACACATGTTTACTACCTTATAGTTGTGGAGGTGAGAATTGTAAATCAGTCTTAGTGGGCTAAAATAAAAGTGTTAGCACTGTTGCAGTGTTTCTGGAGTCTCTATGAGAGAGTCATTTCCCTGCCTTTTCCAGCCTCTATTTTTTTTTTTTTTTTAGCTTATAGCTTTTTCCGTTCATATTTAAAGCTAGTAACAGTAGATCAAGTCCTTCCTATGCTACCATCCCTCTGGCTCTCTCTTTGCCTCCTTCTTCTACATGTAAGAGCTGTTGTGATTATATTGAGAACACCTAAATAATCTCATCATCTTAAGAATATTTCAAAAGTAAGTTTATCTTCTCAAGGTCAGCTGACTAGTACCCTAATTGTGTCTGTGACCTGATACATATTTTCCATGTAATATAAGATGTTCACAGGTTCTAGAAATTAGAGCATGGATGTTTTGGGCGAAGCCATTTTGTCTACTGCGGGTTACATTGGTCCTAAATTGAATAGGATAGTATTATTAATGTATGTGTTGGGGGAGAAGATATTTCCTTTTTATAATTTTTATCATGCATACACATTTTTTATAGATTTAAAATGTAATATTTTTGTATTGGCTGACTTCAAATACCCAATTATGCATAAAATCTTCCTTACATATATTATGTCCCCATCTCCAACTAGGACATGAGTGACAAGGGGTGGTTGCTGATTGAGGTTTTCTTTTAGCTTTTCCTAAATGAGTGAGCACTTTATTTAGAATCTACCTAACACTGACAAACCGTATGAGGTACTGGCATAAAAAAGTGGACAGTATGACAACTATATCTTAGTATATGCCCATTCTTAGTGTCCATGAACAAGTGTGAAATTACAATGTAAAAAAAAAGTGTTAAAGTAGAAATTGTTAAGTTCAGAATATAGTTTTTTAAAACACCATACTTTCTGAAAAATGAACTGCAGGCAAATGTAAATATTTTTATTAGAAAAGAGAGCAAGGTTCAAGTGAATTGAACAGAATTTTTATTAGGAAATTATATATGTAAAATGCTATTTCCTTTCTTTAGAGATGTCATTCCAAATTCTTTTGAGAAGTCAACTTCCAGTCTCATTGCTACTCCTTCAAAGGTGATCTTGACTTTTCTTCTGGTTATTTTTAAGATTCTACTCTGCAGTTTTTATTTTATTTTACTTTATTTTATTTGATTTGATTTGATTTTACTTTGCAGTTTTTAGTTTTCAGTCATTTTCTTCTTTTAAATTTACATGTGGCTTTATTTGTTTTTGTCCTCTTTCTGCTACTTCAACTAAAGATATATTCAATTTCTTAAACATATTTCTTGAATTTGTCTTGAATTCTTTTCAGTACTTTTCATCATATTTTCCTTCATGTTTCACTTTGCACATTTTTAAACCTATATTTTAGTTAGCATATTAATTCTTCAGCAATTTCTAATGAATCATTAAACATATTAAGTTCATAAGTGCAGTTATTTTATTCTACAATTCTAAAACTTCAATTTTATTTTTCTACAATCCCCACTTCTCTGTCATTTTTCCACCATGACATTTAATTTCTTGAATATATTTCAAATTACTTTAAATTTTGTATTGGCAACTTCTCAATCTGGATCTTCTGTGTGTCTATTTATATTGTGTCTTTCATAGTTCTTTGGACAATTCTTTTTTTAAATGCCTAGCTATTTTTATATTTAGTTAACTTTTATAAGGTGACAAACACAGTATCAAATTTTGTTGAAAATAATGCTCTGGGTAATTTTATCTTCCTCCAGAAGTAATTTGTTTAACTTTTGGCAGATAATTTTGCTAGAGGCAGAACTGAGTCAAAGTGAGACTTCCTTCCTTTTGAAGTCTGGTTCTTTCCTCTCCTTCCTTCCTTCTAGGATACAGCAATAGTGGAGTGCCCCAACTAGAGCCTTGCATATTTATCGGACCCCTCTCTTTGGTGTCCTGTAAATTCCATTTTTTCTATAGTTTATGCAAGTCAGCTTGCCTCTTAGCCTTTACACTAACACTTTTACTTTAGAATTGATAATAGCCTCAAGGAGAAAAACATCTAACTATTGGATTTAACTCTCTTGGTTTGCCTCTTTATCTCATTCTAGGAAACCTCACTGCCTTGGTAGCTCTCCAATGCCTTCAGACAGATGTTTCTACTTATTCCCCCAGGTTTTCTGGTTGTTCTCAGAAGGAGATTAGCTTCCAGCAACATAAGCAGTTGTTGTCTGAAGGAGAATCAATGATTATATATTTAACAAAAGCCACTAATATACATTTATTATAAAAATTTTAGAAGCTAAAAAAAGAAACTATAGGTATATAAAAATAAAATTAAAAGCACCTAAGATTAAATCACACTGACCTATTCACTATGAAAATGTATCAGCTCTGTTACCATGAAGTTAATTATATATTAAAGTTTTTTTAATATATTTTTAATTTAATAACTCACATCATCAAATGAACAAATTAGTGAATAGTTCGGTATTTTAGACTTGAGTTTTCTCTTCTCCATTGTTAAGACATCTGACCCCATAATCTTAAATTATGCCAACCTAATCTAAATTTATCAGTCCTGTATCCACAATAGGCAAAGACAATCTAAAAGGGTTTCAACAGTTCGCCTGTAAAAACAAACAAGGGTGCCTGGGTGACTCAGATGGTTAAGCGTTGGCTCAGGGACGTAATCTCATGGTCATGTTGTGAGATGAGCACTCTCAGGCTCCCTGGCTCAGCAGAAAGTTTGCTTGAAGATTCTCTCCCTCTGCTCCTCCCCACCACCCGCTTGTGCTTGCTTTCTCTCAAATAAAAAAAAATAAATCTTAAAAAACAAACAAAAACCAAACTGTTTGCACTGCTATTGATTCAGGTGCTGTCCTACACAGGAACTAAACTGAAAATATGTCCTACACAGTTAGAGATTTCTTTCTTTTCCTCTACAATGATTCTCTTTTTGATAATGGATTTGTCTCTGAAGGCTACAGTTTAACTATAGTTAACTACAGTTAACTGCCCTTCTGAACCATTCCTCTGATTGTGGAGAGGCTGCCAGTTTTAATCACCGGCTCTGTTTAAGCCAGTTTCTTATTCTATATCTAGATTCTCTTGTTAGTCTTAGATCAATAGTTTAGGTTCTGCCTTTCCACAGCTGGGGGGCCTCTGACATCTTGTGTTTTTGTTTACTTTAGCAATAAATCACAGCTGCTACAAAAGGGGCAGAGTCTGATTGTCTTTTCTTACTAAAAGTTTATTACCTTATTTCCTCATTTCTTTGCAGGACTCTCAAAGTCGTGCAAATTCCTCATCTCTTCCCTAGCCACCATCAACAGTGTATCAGAGATTGCCTGTCCATGAAAATCTATTAGCGATAATGTAAAATCACCCCCCCAAGACATCTTATATTGTTCATACAATAACCAGAGTGATCTTTTAAAATTGTATATATAAACATCAAATTGTCATCCAAATCAAACTTTAACCCCTTTGCCAACTTCCTGCCACATGTAGCATAAAGTTAACACTCATTAACATGGCCTGGAAAAGCCTCCATATTAAGCCACTACCCAGTTTTTCATTTCATTTCATATCAGACCTCTTAAACTCTGCACACTGCTCTCAATTACCTCATTCTTTTCTCACTTTTTCCTTCCTTTTCAATTTTATATAAGCTCTTTTGCTTTTCCCTATTCTCCTATATTCCTCCTTCCTCTCAGCTCAAGCATCATTTTATAAAGAAATCCATCTCTGAATTTCTTATTTAGGTTAAATCTCATTATTGCTATATTGTTCCAAGTACCATCCCACAGAGACCAGATCTTTTACAGCTATCTCCTTGTGTGATTTTTTTTGGATCATTTTTTTTTTAAACAGGCTATTCTTTCCATGAGTACAGAAAAGATGTCTTTTTATTCACCATTTTATTCAAGTACGTAGCACAGTTCCTTCAGCATAGTAGATGCTGAATAAAATCCTGTTGAATCAATGTTTTTGAAACCTTCTTGATGACATTTCTGAAATCCACGTATAAAAGAAAAATCCATTCTTATGTTAAAATTATATAGAAGTTCATCACTATTGTCTTCTAGAAAATTTTTATGGTTCAAAATTTATTATGAGTCTGAAAATATGGTAGCTATGAGCAAAAGAGGTAACTCAACCCACCATGCTTACTTCTTTGACACATTTATATATATTAAAGTCCCTTTCCTTCCCAGTTTAGTAAATTTCATTAGCATACTGTTATTCATTTGTTTAATTCTATTATATTGTTTGCTTTGTTATCATTAATGGGTATGTTATTTACCTCATCTGAATAGTAATCTTTGGAAAATGAATAATATAACTGAACCAATCAACTGAAAAAGTGGGACTTATAGTATTCCACACTATATTTTACCCACGATAACCATTCAAATCATCTACATAAGTTAGGTCTTATTTTTTCACTCTCCTTCAATCAAATCTAAAATGAGTTCCATTACTTCTTCGTTCATTTTCTGATGATAAAAATAAGTGAATTGTAAATTCTCTGATCACTTAGTTCCCCTAAATAGTCTTAGGCTACTTATTAATATGTGTGGTTTCATAAAATATTAAAAACTCTAAATTATTTAGATTTCCTCTCTTTCCTGAATTTAGTCCAGGCTATACACTTTTTCTCCCTATGTCTTGGACTAGCTCTTTTACTACTCACTAGAATATTTCTAGCAACTTTAATGCTGAAGAGAGGAAAAGAGAAGCATAAAAAAAATGGAAGTGTCTTTCTCTGCTGACATCAGTATGAATGTTTTTGGTTCGTTCATCCTTTGCAGATGTCTAAAACTGACTCTCTTTTGGTGTGCTCTGTGAGTTTTTCATAGATTTCCTTCCATTAAGGATTTCTGAACTGGAATTTTCTGACTCTTGCTGACCATTTATGAATTCAGTTTGTTCTGGGTTCTCCAAAGCTTATTGCCATACTCCTGGTCTTCAGAAAATATTTCTCATCCATCATCCATTTGTATGCAGTCTCCTAAAATTCCAGGTTGTTCTGTGGTGGTAGGGTAATTCAGTTGACTATCCATTTTTCCATTTTTTCTTTCAGGTATAAGCCAGATTCCCAGTATATTGTGTTTCTCAAAGTCTAGGAGGAAATTTTAACACTTTCCAATGATCTCTCCCTAGATTCAAGGTCATGGGGAGCCACCTATGTTCCTCTCTTATGAAAACTAGGACAATACCTTCAGAAAAGCATGGCTCTTCATATAACATAGGTTAACCAATGAACCATGGGGAAAAAAAACAGTTCTTAGCCTTTTTCTTATAGATAGTCTAGACTCTCAGTTTGGGATGTGAGCACATTTGGCACTTAACTATTGTAACAAATAGTTATATGTATATTGTACATATCCTCCATTAATATGCCTTTTGTCTTTTAAAATATATATATAGTGTCTTTTTATTAGGAAGGGAGGGGCAGGGCAGCCCCAGTGGCGCAGTGGTTTGGTGCCACTGGCAGCCTGGGGTGTGATCCTGGGCACCCAGGCAGGATCGAGTCCCGTGTTGGGCTTCCTGTATGGAGCCTGCTTCTACCTCTGCCTGTGTCTCTGCCTCTCTCTCTCTGTGTCTCATGAATAAATAAACAAAATCTTAAAAAATAAATAAAAAGGAAGGGAGGGGCAGAGGTAGAGCGAGAATCCTCAAACAGACTCCCTGCTGAGCACAGAGGAGCCCTAGGTGGGCTTCAAGTCGTGCCTGATCCCAGGACCCTGAGATCATGACCTGAACTGAAATCAACCAACTGAGCTGCCCAGGTGCCCCAGGAAATGTGATAATCTTAAGCACAGTAGGTGTGGAGCCCAACATGAGTCTCTACCTAACAATCCTGTGATCATGACCTAAGCTGAAAATCAAGAGACTGACTCAACCAACTGAACCACCCATGCCCTCTCTCTCTCTCTCTCTCTCTCTCTCTCTATATATATATATATATATTTGTTGTTGTTGTTGTTGTTGTTGTTTTGTTGTTGTTGTTTTGTTGTTTTGTTTTCTCTTTGAAAGTTTATTGTTATTAAAAAAAATAACCCTATACTTTTTACATTTTACATTACCTCTCAGAACATTTAATGATACCAGTTAATGATGATATATAAAAAGCCCACCAGATGCTTGAAATGGCTGCAAATTTTTACCATGTACTGGTATTAAAGTGGTTTGAACTCTTTGGAAAAATTGGTGTAACATTAAGTACCGAGATTTCAAATTCCCAGATTAGAAGATTTTTAAGTCAGGAGGAAATTTAGTAAAAATTCAAGGCCTTAAAAGGAAATGTTAATAGAAAAACAAAAACAAAAATACTGTAAAAAATAGGATTTCCCCCCACCCCCAAGTTAGGTTAAGAAAAAAAAAAAATGCAACCAACCCCAACCCATCCCCAATATTTCTCCTAGAAAAGTCATCCAATCCTGAACACAGGGTCTCACACACAAATACAAGTAGCTTCATTTGCAGATCAGCCTCTGGGATCTTACACTGGCCCCAGTTCAAAGTTTAAAAAAAAAATTAAGTTAGGTAGTTAGATATCCATAAATACTGGTATTCAAATGAATGAAAACATCCTAGCTTTGGTATGGCTACGAAAATCTGGAAATTGTTCAAGAGGACACTGGCTTTGGAAGAGGAGTCAGAGGGTGGGGAAGGCAACACAAACCCCCAAGCAGAAGTAAAATAAATATTGGGATACATCCATCTCTCTCTCTCTATATATATATATAAATATATAATAATTTTTTATTAACATTGCTACACACATTCTTTTTTTATATTTTGAGCTTTTGATATCTTGTTTAATGAATCAATATTCATAAGTAAAATGAAAACATATCAACATGTTTTTATCTTAGGTTTTTATTCAGGTGGGATTTCATTTTGTGTACAATGTGAGATTAGTATCTAATCTTATTATTTTTATTATGGAAGTCTAGTCATTCTTAGTTTTAAAAAATGTTTGTTTTTGTTTTATTTGGGATAGTAGAGCTTTACATACTGATTTGCAATATCATCTCTATAATATAATAAATATCTTTATCATCATGCATCAGTTTCTGGATTCTTTGTTCTGATCATAAATTCATTTTTTTTAATTTATTTTTTATTGGTGTTCAATTTACTAACATACAGAATAACCCCCAGTGCCCGTCACCCATTCACTCCCACCCCCTGCTCTCCTCCCCTTCCAACACCCCTAGTTCGTTTCCCAGAGTTAGCAGTCTTTACGTTCTGTCTCCCTTTCTGATATTTCCCACACATTTCTTCCCCCTTCCCTTATATTCCCTTTCACTATTATTTATATTCCCCAAATGAATGAGAACATATAATGTTTGTCCTTCTCCGACTGGCTTACTTCACTCAGCATAATACCCTCCAGTTCCATCCACGTTGAAGCAAATGGTGGGTATTTGTCATTTCTAATAGCTGAATAATATTCCATTGTATACATAAACCACATCTTCTTTATCCATTCATCTTTCGATGGACACCGAGGCTCCTTCTACAGTTTGGCTATCGTGGCCATTGCTGCTATAAACATCGGGGTGCAGGTGTCCCGGCGTTTCATTGCATTTGTATCTTTGGGGTAAATCCCCAACAGTGCAATTGCTGGGTCGTAGGGCAGGTATATTTTTAACTGTTTGAGGAACCTCCACACAGTTTTCCAGAGTGGCTGCACCAGTTCACATTCCCACCAACAGTGTATGAGGGTTCCCTTTTCTCCACATCCTCTCCAACATTTGTTGTTTCCTGCCTTGTTAAATTTCCCCATTCTCACTGGTGTGAGGTGGTATCTCATTGTGGTTTTGATTTGTATTTCCCTGATGGCAAGTGATGCAGAGCATTTTCTCATGTGCATGTTGGCCATGTCTATGTCTTCTTCTGTGAGATTTCTGTTCATGTCTTTTGCCCATTTCATGATTGGATTGTTTGTTTCTTTGGTGTTGAGTTTAAGAAGTTCTTTATAGATCTTGGAAACTAGCCCTTTATCTGATATGTCATTTGGAAATATCTTCTCCCATTCTGTAGGTTGTCTTTGAGTTTTGTTGACTGTATCCTTTGCTGTGCAAAAGCTTCTTATCTTGATGAAGTCCCAATAGTTCATTTTTGCTTTTGTTTCTTTTGCCTTCGTGGGTGTATCTTGCAAGAAGTTACTATGGCCGAGTTCAAAAAGGGTGTTGCCTGTGTTCTTCTCTAGGATTTTGATGGAATCTTGTCTCACATTTAGATCTTTCATCCATTTTGAGTTTATCTTTGTGTATGGTGAAAGAGAGTGGTCTAGTTTCATTCTTCTGCATGTGGATGTCCAATTTTCCCAGCACCATTTATTGAAGAGACTGTCTTTCTTCCAATGGATAGTCTTTCCTCCTTTATCGAATATTAGTTGCCCATAAAGTTCAGGGTCCACTTCTGGATTCTCTATTCTGTTCCACTGATCTATGTGTCTGTTTTTGTGCCAGTACCACACTGCCTTGATGACCACAGCTTTGTAGTACAACCTGAAATCTGGCATTGTGATGCCCCCAGATATGGTTTTCTTGTTTAAAATTCCCCTGGCTATTCGGGGTCTTTTCTGATTCCACACAAATCTTAAAATAATTTGTTCTAACTCTCTGAAGAAAGTCCATGGTATTTTGATAGGGATTGCATTAAACGTGTATATTACCCTGGGTAACATTGACATTTTCACAATATTAATTCTGCCAATCCATGAGCATGGAATATTTTTCTATCTCTTTGTGTCTTCCTCAATTTCTTTCAGAAGTGTTCTATAGTTTTGAGGGTATAGATCCTTTACATCTTTGGTTAGGTTTATTCCTAGGTATCTTATGCTTTTGGGTGCAATTGTAAATGGGATTGACTCCTTAATTTCTCTTTCTTCAGTCTCATTGTTAGTGTATAGAAATGCCACTGACTTCTGGGCATTGATTTTGTATCCTGCCACGCTACCGAATTGCTGTATGAGTTCTAGCAATCTTGGGGTGGAGACTTTTGGGTTTTCTATGTAGAGTATCATGTCATCGGTGAAGAGGGAGAGTTTGACTTCTTCTTTGCCAATTTGAATGCCTTTAATGTCTTTTTGTTGTCTGATTGCTGAGGCTAGGACTTCCAGTACTATGTTGAACAGCAGTGGTGAGAGTGGACATCCCTGTCTTGTTCCTGATCTTAGGGGAAAGGCTCCCAGTGCTTCCCCATTGAGAATGATATTTGCTGTGGGCTTTTCATAGATGGCTTTTAAGATGTCGAGGAATGTTCCCTCTATCCCTACACTCTGAAGAGTTTTGATCAGGAATGGATGCTGTATTTTGTCAAATGCTTTCTCTGCATCCAATGAGAGGATCATATGGTTCTTGGTTTTTCTCTTGCTGATATGATGAATCACATTGATTGTTTTACGGGTGTTGAACCAGCCTTGTGTCCCAGGGATAAATCCTACTTGGTCATGGTGAATAATTTTTTTAATGTACTGTTGGATCCTATTGGCCAGTATCTTGTTGAGAATTTTTGCATCCATGTTCATCAGGGATATTGGTCTGTAATTCTCCTTTTTGGTGGGGTCTTTGTCTGGTTTTGGAATTAAGGTGATGCTGGCCTCATAGAACGAATTTGGAAGTACTCCATCTCTTTCTATCTTTCCAAACAGCTTTAGGAGAATAGGTATGGTTTCTTCTTTAAACGTTTGATAAAATTCCCCTGGGAAGCCATCTGGCCCTGGACTCTTGTGTCTTGGGAGGTTTTTGATGACTGCTTCAATTTCCTCCCTGGTTATTGGCCTATTCAGGTTTTCTATTTCTTCCTGTTCCAGTTTTGGTAGTTTGTGGCTTTCCAGGAATGCGTCCATTTCTTCCAGATTGCCTAATTTATTGGCGTATAGCTGTTCATAATATGTTTTTAAAATCGTTTGTATTTCCTTGGTGTTGGTAGTGATCTCTCCTTTCTCATTCATGATTTTATTAATTTGAGTCTTCTCTCTCTTCTTTTTAATAAGGCTGGCTAATGGTTTATCTATCTTGTTAATTCTTTCAAAGAACCAACTCCTGGTTTTGTTGATCTGTTCCACAGTTCTTCTGGTCTCGATTTCGTTGAGTTCTGCTCGAATCTTTATTAACTCCCTTCTTCTCTTGGGTGTAGGATCTATTTGCTGTTTTTTCTCTAGCTCCTTTATGTGTAAGGTTAGCTTTTGTATTTGAGTTCTTTCCAGTTTTTGAATGGATGCTTGTATTGCGATGTATTTCCCCCTTAGGACTGCTTTTGCTGCATCCCAAAGATTTTGAACGGTTGTATCTTCATTCTCATTAGTTTCCATGAATCTTTTTAATTCTTCCTTAATTTCCTGGTTGACCCTTTTATCTTTTAGCAGGATGGTCCTTAACCTCCACGTGTTTGAGGTCCTTCCAAACTTCTTGTTGTGATTTAGTTCTAATTTCAAGGCATTACGGTCTGAGAATATGCAGGCGACAATCCCAATCTTTTGGTATCGGTTCAGACCCGATTTGTGACCCAATATGTGGTCTATTCTGGAGAAAGTTCCATGTGCGCTTGAGAAGAATGTGTATTCAGTTGAGTTTGGATGTAAAGTTCTGTAGATATCTGTGAAATCCATCTGGTCCAGTGTATCATTTAAAGCTCTCGTTTCTTTGGAGATGTTGTGCTTAGAAGACCTATCGAGTATAGAAAGAGCTAGATTGAAGTCACCAAGTAGAAGTGTATTATTATCTAAGTATTTCTTCACTTTGGTTAATAATTGATTGATATATTTGGCAGCTCCCACATTCGGGGCATATATATTGAGGATTGTTAAGTCCTCTTGTTGAATAGATCCTTGAAGTATGATATAGTGTCCCTCTTCATTTCTCACTACAGTCTTTGGGGTAAATTTTAGTTTATCTGATATAAGGATGGCTACCCCTGCTTTCTTTTGAGGACCATTCGAATGGTAAATGGTTCTCCAACCTTTTATTTTCAGGCTGTAGGTGTCCTTCTGTCTAAAATGAGTCTCTTGTAGACAGCAAATAGATGGGTCCTGCTTTTTTATCCAGTCTGAAACCCTGCGCCTTTTGATGGGTTCATTAAGCCCGTTCACATTCAGAGTTACTATTGAGAGATATGAGTTTAGTGTCATCATGATATCTATTCAGTCCTTGTGTTTGTGGACTGTTCCACTGAACTTCTTCTTAAAGGGGAATTTTAAGAGTCCCCCTTAAAATTTCTTGCAGAGGTGGTTTGGAGGTCACGTATTCTTTTAGTTGCTGCCTGTCTTGGAAGCTCTTTATCTCTCCTTCCATTTTGAATGAGAGCCTTGCTGGATAAAGTATTCTTGGTTGCATGTTCTTCTCATTTAGGACCCTGAATATATCCTGCCAGCCCTTTCTGGCCTGCCAGGTCTCTGTGGAGAGGTCTGCTGTTACCCTAATACTCCTCCCCATAAAAGTCAGGGATTTCTTGTCTCTTGCTGCTTTAAGGATCTTCTCTTTATCTTTGGAATTTGCAAGCTTCACTATTAAATGTCGAGGTGTTGAACGGTTTTTATTGATTTTAGGGGGGGATCTCTCTATTTCCTGGATCTGAATGCCTGTTTCCCTTCCCAGGTTAGGAAAGTTTTCAGCTAGAATTTGTTCAAATACATGTTCTGGCCCTCTGGCCCTTTCGGCGCCCTCGGGAACCCCAATTAAACGTAGGTTTTTCTTTCTCAGGCTGTCGTTTATTTCCCTTAATCTATCCTCATGGTCTTTTAATTGTTTGTCTCTTTTTTCCTCAGTTTCCCTCTTTGCTATCAACTTGTCTTCTATGTCACTCACTCGTTCTTCCACCTCGTTAACCCTCGTCGTTAGGACTTCTAGTTTGGATTGCATCTCATTCAATTGATTTTTAATTTCTGCCTGATTAGCTCTAAATTCTGCAGTCATGAAGTCTCTTGATTCCTTTATACTTTTTTCTAGAGCCACCAGTAGCTGTGTAATAGTGCTTCTGAATTGGCTTTCTGACATTGAATTGTAATCCAGATTTTATAACTCTGTGGGAGAGAGGACTGTTTCTGATTCTTTCTTTTGAGGTGAGGTTTTCCTTCTAGTCATTTTGCTCAGTGCAGAGTGGCCAAAAGCAAGTTGTATTGGGAATAAGAGAAAAAGAGAGGAAAGAAAGAAGGAAAGAAAAGAGAAAGAGAAAAAAAAGGGAAGAAAAGAAACGAAAAAAAGAAAAAGAAGAAAAAGAGAAAGAAAAAGAAAGAAAAAAAAGGGGGTGGGGAAGGAAACAAATCAAAAAGCAAAACAAAACAAAACAAAACAAAACAAAACAAAACAAAAAAAAAAAAAAAAAAAAAAAGAACCACCGGGGAGTATCTTCTGATTCTGTGTACTTTAAGTCCCTTGGCTTCCCCTGGAACTTGTCCGTCTAGCTGGTCTTCTGGGGGAGGGGCCTGTTGTGCTGATTTTCAGGTGTGAGCAGTTGGGGGAGCTGCTGTGCCCCTGCCTGGTGCAGGGCTCAGTGGGGGTTGTTTACCCCGTGAGGCCGCAGGAGGAACAGCCCCAGTGGCGGGGCAGCTCTGGAAACCTGGATTCAGCTCCGGCAGGAACTCCGTCTGCAGGGCCTGGAGGCTCCGGGGCGGGGCCGCTGATCTGCTCAGCTGGGCCAGGAGCGTCCTTGCTGTCCTGGGCCCTCCCGGCCTCTGCCTGTCCCGGGGGAGGCCGGATCCTGGGCTGTGTCCCGGCGCCCTGTGCTCCGGAGCCTGCGCTGGTGGATTCGCGCTCCCGCCCCGCAGCCCCCTCCACGGAGCTGCCGCCCGAGCCTCTCCGAGCTGCCCCTGGAACCGCGCAGCCCCCTCCGCACGGAGCCTCTTCCTCTGCCCGAGCCCGGCCGAGCTGCTCCCGGGGCCGCGCAGCCCCCTCCGCGGAGCCGCCGCCCGAGCCCCTCCGAGTGCGCGCTGCAGCCCTTAGGGAGCTCGGCGCACTCTCCCGGGGCGCAGGTGTCTGTTAGTGTCCCTGGGAGCCCGAGGGCATCCCCGCCCTCCTGGGTCCTGCTCCACCTCCCCGCGAGCCCCTTTCCCCCGGGAAGGTCGGTGCAGCTCCTGCTCCTCCGGGACGGGGCTCTCCTGTCCTGGGGACACTCGCCCCGGCCTCAGCCCGGCTCCTCGCGGGCCCCTCCCCCTTGGAGGCCTTTTGTTTCTTTATTTCTTTTTCCCCGTCTTCCTACCTTGATAGAAGCGCGAACTCTCCTCACTGTTGCATTCCAGCTGGTCTCTCTTTAATTCTCAGGCCGAATTTATAGATTTTCAGGATGATTGGAAGGTTTTCTAGGTAATTTGGTTGAGACAGGTGATTTGGGGACCCTACTCTTCCGCCATCTTGCTCCTCCCCCCCATAAATTCATTTTTACCCCTGAGTAAATAAATATACAATGTTTGATTTGCTAGGCTTTGCCATAAATGTTGCTATGACAATTCTTCCTCCTTCTTTTTCTTGGTAAAACACTCTTAGTTATTCTTTAATTTTTATGCTTTTATATGAGTCTTAATTTTTTCTAGATTATATTAAAAACTGTGAGTTTTGATGATTAGTATTTAAAAATGTACATATAGAGAGAATTTACCACTTTATATTTTTCATGCTCTAATATGTTATTCCAATTATATATATATCTTCTTTTATGTAATGCATGTTTCCAAAATAACATTATAAAATGGTTCTTAAATTTATTCCTAAGTGCTTTAGAATGTTTGTTGACATTGAATATTATATTTTCTAATCGTGAGAAGTAATCGTGAAAGAGTGCATCTAGTTTCTCCTTTTACCAGTAGGTAAAATATGTTACGCCAAGTAAACCTTTAAAATAAATGTTAAAATACAAGTAATACCAAGTGACATATGGTTTAGAAGGGAGAAATGAGGCTAAAGAGCCGAGGCTAATGTCCTACATTTCAGTAGTTATTTGTCGGCTAGAAAAATTATGGAGATATAAGGCTTTTCTGCAGCAACATTTTGTTGCATATTCTCCATGTTTCTTGGTATGCAGAGACAATTGGAGTCAAATGGGTTATACTCCATTTTGCAGTGTCTGTTCTTCAGTTTTGTGAGTGTTTTGAGACCTTTTATGAAAATGTCAGAATGACTCACTCCACCTGTTCATGGGATAAAGAGGTCAGTCACAGTAGCAGTGGTGTAATGGGTATGCTTTTGTTCTCATTAGTTCCAGTAGAGACTTCAGAGGAGAGAACACCAATGTCAATTTGAGGAGAAATTTCTGGAGATCTGGCCTAGAAACTATTCTTTCAACTCACTAAAATTTTCTGTAAGCATTGATTTTCCATATTGAATAAACTTTATTTTGTTAAAATACCCAGAGTATTTTCCATCTTTATGATAAATAAAAACTGATTCAGTATTTGATATTGGAAGTAGTATCAAAAGATACTAATATTGGTAAAAGATACTAATAAAATCTGAGTTTAATTGTATAAACTGTAGGTTTGGAAGCCAAGAATAATCAAATCAGATGGCCAAAGGAAAATGGAATGCTATTAATCTATGTCACATCGTGACAATGTAGTTACTTAATGAGTTCTTAAATTCACCTGGAATGAGATACCTATTGAAGGAAAGAGTCTAGCATTGTCTGATTGCTCTGATTGACTATTATGGCAGGAATGGGGAAATCAAAGTATTTATTCTAGGTATCTTCATTATTCCTTAGAATACGAAGATATTTAAAAAAAAAATCTACTATTTCATGGGAAGGACAAAATAGGTTCTGAAAAGCAGGACAGAAAGTTACTTTATTTAGCTTGTGAGATCAATGAAGAAGACCACTTTCATATTTTTATTTTAACTTGAGGTGAGATGTGAAAGATGAAAAGAAATTAACTAATTGAGGTCTGAAGAGAAGAACATTCTAGACATTAGAACATCCAATGAATAAGATATCAACTTGCTTCATAGGATTTTGAGGATCAAATTAAAGACAATTAAATTACATTATAGGGATTCCAGTAGGCTTTCAATAAATGCTTGTTAAATTTCTTTCTTCTCCTTTGTAGACTAACTTACTTTAAACACATTTATCTAACATGACATATCATAACTTTTGAGAATTGCTGAAAATTTTCTTCAATATTTTTTCATTTTTTTCCTGAAAACATGGTATTTTAGATACATTTGAAGTTTAAAGGGAAGAACAAAATTATTTCAAGGTTTACAAAGATGAGGAAAGAGGACAATATGATAAATTTGTCTTCTACTATAGGGATATGACATAAAAGTTTCTCTCACTGACAATTGTCTGGAATATATGGTTGCTCCAAGCATAATTGTCTCAGGCTTTTAGAAGCAAAATATAATTGAATAATTGCCAAGATGCTATTGCCAACTAAAATGAATATGAAACCAACACTTGTGAAAATCACATCATGTTAGAGTTTGCAATAATTATGTAAAAGGTGTTATAGAAAAGAAATCCAGTTTTTCTATATTTCTGGAGAAATATAGTTATTATGCTATGACCCTACAGTTGATGACTTCAGGGATATTGGTGTCTTCAGAGCAGAACAGACTATCAGTAATGTTAAGAGAATGATGTTTTCCTATTGCCTATCATAGTTCTCAATATATGTATTTTAAATAAAAAATAATTTCATGAATTATTATTTTTTTAATTTCATGAATTAATATCCTAATAAGAGTGTGAAAAAACATATAAACGAGACATGTAACTTCCCAAGTAGCTTCATGAAATATCAATCTTTAACAAACACTCACTGAATATGGAAGTAAAGACATCTCACTGATGACTGTTTCAAACATGACAGTACTATAAAAGCATTTACATTTTAAATACATTTAAGCTTATAATTAAGAATATGATGTTCATTAAAAAGACATACAATAAAGATTATTCTTACAATAATAGTGCAAAGGGATATGAGAGTCCAGAGCAAAGTTAGACAAACCTCAATGCCAGTGATAATGTACTTAACATTATAAACTACAGGGAAACATGACTGAGTAAACTGAGTAAATCATCAGTAATTGAATTAATACAACCTTTCCAAATAAAATTCATTTTATAGTGTGAATAATACACTGAGTTCCAGAAAGGCCAAGGCAGAACCATTTATATTGTGGTTAGATGTAAGAAAGCCAAAAGATGATGTTTTTTCATGTGCTATTTTCAGAAAAACAGATATCCAAAATGAAAGTAAACATGACATGAATTTTTCTGTGTAAGTTTTATGTAAAGTAAAGCCACAGAAAAAGTAACCATGCAGATGGTGATAAAAGGCAGCAGAAAAACAAGTTTTCCAATACACTTAGTTACGTAATTTCAACTTCACCTGAGGTGTCTATAATGAATTATGTCTTAGAAAACAGAGAATATTTCAGAAAAGAAACCTTCAAAAAAAGAAGTAACTTGAAAGATGTGATCAACTATAAAAAGGTCACAAAGAGAGAAACAACATGAATCTTACCAATAGAGAATATCCTAAAACAGCAGATTTTGTTCCTCCTAAAGCAAATATTCTCAGAAAGATTCATACTTTGGCTGTCAAAACTAAAATAGTGAAGTCAGCAATTATTTATTTATGAGCGAGGTCATTGCAAAGAAACAAGCAAAAATATTTTTAAGGGACATATTTAACATATTTGGTTTATTTCTGTAAGAAAAGATGTTGGAAATCTAAGTGTGTAGGTAAAAAACAAAAAGAAATATAGGGTAAAATAAAGCATGCCAACAAAGAATAAACTACTTAAATAATCTCTAAGCAAGCACAAGGAGTATTTGATTTCATATCAAAGATATGTGTTGTGCTAAACAAATATAAGAATAATGCTTAATCTATTTCAACATAAGACTCTGTGAACTCAGAATTCTATTTTCCTCCTTTTTACCATCAGTATTTAATTTTATAAAAACATATCCTATATGGCCGTGATGTTAAGGTCGTATAATAATGTCAGAGAATACAGATGGTACAGTTTTGTATTTCAAAGCTCATTTTTTCAAGTTTATATTTTATTTTAAGTTATATAAGCTGCATATATCTGTATGCTCAAATCCATGTTGGAAATAATGTTATTATTGAAATTAATAGAATTAAATAAGTTTGTCCTATTGAAATTAACTCAACTTTTAGTTTTTCACATCTTTACCAATGTACTAAATTCCTAAATAATATTTCCTTTAGCACACATGTGTTCAGAAAACTGACTTCATGAAACATGTGGCAAATATCCTAAATAACACTTTGAATGTAATACTATGTTAATTTACAACCAAGTAGATTAACACACATACTGTAATAAAATAGAGTTCAAATATGTTTTTAATGTTCACTGCCATTGTTAATAATACAATATACATAATATAAATTTATAGTCAAAGAGTCAAAGATGGACAAAATTTGTCCAATGTATTAGAGATGTTATTTAAAAAAAAAGAATTTAGGGGATCCCTGGGTGGCCCAGCGGTTTGGCGCCTGCCTTTGGCCCAGGGCACGATCCTGGAGACCCGGGATCGAATCCCACATCGGGCTCCCGGTGCATGGAGCCTGCTTCTCCCTCTGCCTGTGTCTCTGCCTCTCTCTCTCTCTCTCTCTGTGACTATCATAAATAAATAAAAAAAAAAGAATTTAATAAGTAATAAGTAATGATGTGCACATTTTGGGGGTATTCTATCTTGGAAAGATAGTAAAACTTATTTGCTATTATTTTGGCATTTTTAGTTAGTATCCATTGAAGTTCCCTCAAGTATTTCAAAAATATATTTGAAGATGTAAGTAGTATTTTGAATTACCGAGATTTTAGAAGTAATGCAGCCAAAAATGAAAAGTGAAAAAAAGGTAAGTCTTAAAATTATATATTTATTTAAAATAAGAAATGCCTTATTGTGGCATCACTTAAGTGATATATGGATATTGCTAAAAATTACAAATTGAGTAATAATATCTTGTTTTGTAATTAAAGGTCTAATTTTGAGGGCAGCCCGGGTGGCTCAGTGGTTTAGCGCAGCCTTCAGCCCAGGGCCTTATCCTGGAGACCCAGGATAGAGTCCCATGTCCGGCTCCCTGCAAGGAGCCTGCTTCTCTCTCTGCCTCTCTCTCTCTTTCTCTCTCTGTGTCTCTCATGAATAAATAAATAAAACATCTTTAAAAAAAAAAGGCGTATTTTTCATTCAAATGGCAGTATTATATAAAGTGTAAGGCTGAAATTTAAGAATGTGTCCAAAAATGCATGAAAATTGCCTTAGAGAAAACGATTTATAAATTATATTTCTAATCTTAAATCTTAGTACAAGATGACTAATGTTAATATACTTCTTATAGGTAATATCCATTACCTATTTATATAAAAACAACATAGAATTCCTTAAGTAGCATACATAGTTGCTGTTTAAATAAATTGCTTTCAGTAGCTGACTTACAGAAAAAGGTCTATGGTATCTACTTTCTATTTTTATATTACATTTTTGATAATTTAAGATAGTTCTGTCTGACTCTCTCCAACTTAATTTTTACTAAAATTCTAAGACATAAAATAGAGAAATTTTCCTTAGCTCCAGAGTCTAGGAGTTAATGCTATATATATACATATATATAGATAGATAGAAAGATAGATATAGATAGATATAGGTATAGATATAAATATACATTTAATTTTATATGAATATATATATATATTTATACTCAGTTGTAACAGGTAAATATAATAAAAGAAGTAAAATTAAAAAAAAATCACACTCACATAGAAGTCCAGGGCCGATATGGCAGTTAAGCTGTGTCTTTGTTCCACACTGCTTCTGGCTTTCCCCTTCACACTGAAGTTTGGCCTTTATCTTCATGATATAAGATGGAGCTCAACCCATCAAATCTAAATGTGTAAGAAAATCACATAAATCCTAAATGTTTTAAGTACTCAATTAAAAGATAGAATTTGCCAAAATAGATAAAAATGCAAAATCCAACTGTATGATATATAAAAGAAACCTCATTTTAATATAAAAGCACAAAGTAACTGTAACTCAAAGAAAGAAAAAAGATCATGAGAATACTAACCAAAAGAAAGCTGCATTAGCTGAACTGATATCGAAGTAGATCAGAACAAAGACTATTAACAGGAAAAGAGGATCATTCATTAGTGATAAAGGTGTCAATTATTAGGAGGGCATAACAATCCTCAGTGCTTCAATACACATAAAGCAAAAACTGGTAGGAATACAATGAAAAAAAGACAAATTCACGATCCATGATTATGGTTATAGAATTAAATTCCCTTTTCTCAATAATTGATAGGACAGATAGAAAATCTTTAAGGATACGGAAGATTTGAATATTACCAACCAGGGACGCCTGAATAGTTCAGTGGTTGAGCGCCTGTCTTTGGCTCAGGGCGTGATCCTGGATTCCCAGGTTCGAGTCCCACATTTGGCACCCTGCATGGAGCCTGCTTCTCCCTCTGCCTGTGTCTCTGCTACTCTCTCTCTGTCATGAATAATAATAATAAAAAAAATTAAAAATCTTAAAAAAAAAGAATATTACCAACCAAATAAATGTAATTGACATTTCTAGAACATACACTATAAAAAGGACATATATTAGGTAGGGTGGCAATATGTATATTCTTTTCAAGTGCACATGAGCCTTTATCAAGATAGAAAATATACTGAATATTTACCACAATTAAATATGTGCCATAATATATACACCATAATAAATATATGAATATATACCATAATAAAGTCTCGAAAGACTATCAACAGATAGTGAAATGATAATATGTCAATATCACAAATAATGTAATGTCAAATAGTTGAACAACATAGATGAAATGGATAAATTCCTTGAAAGACACAAGCCATCAAGATTCACTCAAGAGGGCAGCCGGGGTGGCTCAGTGGTTTAGCGCTGCCTTCAGCCCAGGGCCTGATCCTGGAGACCTGGGATCGAGTCCCATGTCAGGCTCCCTGCATGGAACCTGCCTGTGTCTCTGCCTCTCTCTCTCTCTGTCTCTCATGAATAAAAAAAAAAAAAAAAAAAAAAAAAAAAAAACACATCACTCAAGAATATATATATATATATTCCTTTATTTATTAAAGTAATTAAATTCACAGTTAAAAATCTTCCTACAGAGAAAACTTCAGATACAAATCAATTTGCAGGAGAGATTTTATCAATGCTATTTATAGATTTTTCTAGAAAACTGAAGAGACATGAATACTATCCAATTTATCTTATGAGTTCACCATTGTTCAGAAATAAAAACCAAGAAAACTAATATATAACAGTAAAGGGTAGCAAGAAAGTTCTTATAATACATGAGAAACACTAAAACAATTTTAAAAATACCTCGTGTTAAGACTGTATCATATAAACCTTACGACAATCAATAAATAACAAACAGCTATATTCAAGAAGCCAATAAAGATTTAAAATAAAATAATACAATGAGCTCAATACAGAAGAGGAAAATAAAAGAACAGATGAAACAAACAGGAAGACAATTATTGAGATGACATATCTAAAATGAAATATATTAATATATGCATTGAAAGTAGATGCAAAGGGACTAAACAATCCAACTCACTGTATTTTTATGAAAAGAAAACTGATAGACCTTGAGTCTAGATGCAAAATTCTTAATGAATTTCACCAAATTGAATCCAATAATGTAATTAAATACAACCAAGCAGGGTTTATTACAAGAATGCAATGATGATTTAACATTTTGAAATCAATATAAGTAACTCACTATATTAACAAACTGAAAAAGTAGAAATGTATGATGATCCCTATTGTTGCAGAAAAACTACTGCACAAATTCTAACAACCATTCCTAAGTTTCGCTAAATTAGAATAGTAGATAAATTCCTCAATATGATGAAGGATGTCTTCAAAAAAGCTCAGTGTGGGGGTGGGGCTGGGGATGGGGGGAACCTGGCTGGCTCAGTTGGTAGAGTATTAGACTCTTGATCTCAAGATCAAGAGTTCGATCCCTATTTTGGGTGCAAAGATTAGGGAGGAAAACCCCCAAAAACTACTGCATCAAGTGAACTAAGATGGTGACATTAAAAAGAGGTTGGGTGTGCCTGGGTGGTTCAGTCAGTAAAGGCTCTGACTTCAGCTCAGGTCATGATCCTGAGATTGAGTGCCAAATTGGAAATTCCCTGCTCAGTGGGCAGTCTACTTCTCTTCCCTCTGTGCTCTCTTGCTTGCATGTTCCCTCTCAAGTAAGTGAATAAAATCTTAAAAACAAAACAAAGCAAAACCAAAAACTCATTGGATCCTGACTGGTACAGTTTCTATTAAAAGTCATTGTGAAAAAAAAATAAAAATAAAAAAATAAAAAATAAATAAAAGTCATTGTGAAAACTTAGTCTCAAAGCAATCATACTAACTACTGCAGCATAAATCCTTAGAATTAGCTTAATTATAAGACCAAATGATATCTGACAATTCTTTAAATCATTTTGAATCTCTTGCTTTCTAAGAAAAAAAATTGTATTTTAGACATATTTCAGTATTTTTCTTCAAGATTCCCTTACATTTTCAATATTTTAACAAGAGGTATATATTAGAGTATAAATGGTTTTTCAAAGTGTTACTTAAAACTAGGAGATATGCTTCCCCCTTTGCTTGAGTATAAAAAAGAAAAGATTCATCCACATTTTTGCAACTATACCTTATATCATACCTACATATGGTCTCACATTGCAAAATACACTATTGTTTTCAACAACATTCAGCAGGAAACCATAAGCATGACATCTATTTGACTGCCTCTGAGCCATTTGCTAGAATTCTACACAAGAATCTCACTGTAAGAATCAAAGGGATTATGAGGAAAGAAGCCAGGGCCTCTAGGATTTGATAGCAATATTTTCATGGCTATGTTAAACTCAAATTAACATGCCATGTTCATTTAAGGCTTATAGTCTTTCACACTGAGAAGTTATTCCTAACCAAAGTTAATTTAGCTAATGTACAAATGGACTCTATCTATTTTGCTATTTGGGCATTTTTTTTTCTTTGGTTCTTCATATTCAATAAAATTTGAAATAAAACAAAATGGCTTAATGCTCTGTGGAAAATATTTAGGCTGGCACATAGAAACAACTTAAAGATGCCTCAAGTGAATGGTATTTTTAAGGAACTTTGGGAGTATAAAATATTTTTCTGTAAAGCTTATTTGTGATTATCTAAATTTGTATTTGGGAAAGGAAAAGGTGTCGAAGTTTCAGTCTGCATATGGCAATTTTCCTCTACAGATGGTTTCCTTAGTAAGAGAAGAGTCAAGGTCATTTTCATGTTTATCATTTTCATGGCAAGTATATTTTGGCTCAATATGTATCACAAATTAAAAATAATTTTATGCTAGTCAAGATGACCCAGATAGAGGAATGCTTTTTATTTGTAAAACTGATCTCCCCAAGTAATATTAAATAGTGGGGCTACACATACTTAGATCTGTCCCTCTTCCCCTGAATTCTTGAAACCAAATAAGACAAGGAGAAGAACTATTCCTCTGACCCATATTCTCAGGGAAAAAACAAGAACATTAGTGAAAAATGTGTACAACTTAGGAAGACAGACTAAAAGCAGTTTGAGCAACATAGACAGTTATTCAAATGCCTGTGTCTAGTCTCAGAATTTGGATTGCTGCACTGGCATTAAATGCGCTCTATTAACAATATTCTAAGCCCTAACCTTGTTGCTAAAGCTCTCCTAGGACTAGAGAGATGGAGCCATATGCACCTATGGTCCAGGATAAGAGTTAAATATAAGTACCACAAGCCTTCCATTCTAAGGGTATACGTGCTGAGAGTCTTTAACCAAACACCAGAATAAAAATTGTTGCCTTGGGAAGAAGATCAGAGTCTATACTTCTTTTCCCAGTGTTTGTGTTAAATGGTGCTTAATTTATCTACAGGAAGACTGCAAAAATCTACCTATAAATTAATGAAGTTAACACAAATAAATCATTCTGAATATCTAAGAATTTCCATTACTCAATTTTATTTGTAAACTGAGAATAAATTAGTGAGATCAAGTTCATTTCAGGTTATGCTTAAAAGTGCATCTCTGATATTTTGGGTATTCTTTAAATATTTTCTAAGCTTCGTTACAGTCTGCTCTTGAAAAGGTAACCCCTAAACTGCCCCTTAGAGGAATTTAACAAAAGATGTATCATGGCTCTTTAATGAGAATTCTATAATAACTTAATCCTTGTCAAACATTTGTTGAGTTTCCACCATATGAAGAAAGCATCTTTGTTTCTGGGAATTCAGAGATAACCATGGTATTTTGTTCCCGTTTAATAAATGTAGTTTCAGTTTGCTCAGTGTTACATATCTACTGATTATTGAGTTGAGATTTGAATACAGGTATTTCTAGTATCAGAAAACCATGTGTGTACATACTTTAACTTCCCCCATTTAGGCAAAACAAAACAAATAAAATGAAACTAAGAGTCAAAAACAAAATTAGATAAATGATACACAAATTTATAAATTCTATGGCTTTCTCAGAGAATTTAAGGTAATACTAAAACAGAAATTTCATGAAATCTCTCTATGCATATTTAAAATTTGGCTAAACCCTTGTTTCAAAAAACTTTTCCTTCCTACAGATTATACTTCTGATTACAACTAAGGTACTCAGACAAGGATCAGGGGAAAACCCGCTGGGTGACCCTTATTAGCGGTCACAGGTTTATAATCACTGTGAACAATGGATAGGGATGTAGGTCAGACTAGATCAGAACGCTTCTGTATCAAATAAAACAAAACAAAAAAAATGATGCCTGCCCAAATGCTTTGGAATTTAGGTGGCATTATACTAATTTAGGGTGTTTTTTTTTTTAAAGATTTTATTTATTTATTCATGATAGACACACAAAGAGAGAGAAAGGCAGAGACACAGGCAGAGGGAGAAGCAGGCTCCATGCAGGATGCCGAACACAGGACTCAATCCGGACTCCAGGTCCACGCCTGGGCTGAAGGCAGGCGCTTAAACCGCTGAGTCACCCAGGCTGCCCTAATTTAGGGGTTTTTAATCCAAACCAACACATTTACAGTCCTTTATAAAGTCTGCTAACACATTAGGATTTTCATAATTGTATCATAGGGAAATATAAAGCTAAGGTGCGGAAAACATTTGATTTTGAAGCAATAATAAATAATAAAAATAGACTTAAAAACTTCAGAGCAAGACTAATGAATGAAAGGATACTTAATTTTTGACAAATGTGGCACTGCAGAACACTGAGGAATTTTTCAACAAAAGGTGCTAGGTCCAGTAAATATCCAAATGGATAAGGGTAACGTTATTCTACCTCGCCCTTTATATAAAATTCAACTCTAGGTAAACTGCCAATCTAATGAGAAAATGAAACATATACATTTTTTAAAAGATTTTATTTATTTATTCATGAGAAACACAGAGAAAGAGGCAGAGAAACAGGCAGAGGGAGAAGCAGGCTCCCTACAGGGAACCCCATGTGGGTCTTGATCCCCAGACACTGGGATCATGACCTGAGTCAAAGCCGCTCAACCACTAAGCCACCCAGGTGCCCCCATATAAAATTTTCTTAACTTTGGGTTAAGTAAGTATTTTTTCATCAGTACCAAAACAAACAAACAAAACAAGAAAGCCCTAATCATTCAGAAAAAGGCTGTTAATGAATTTGGGCTACCTTAAAATTAGAGGGTTTTGTTAGTTAAAACAACAGAAAAGCCCCACATATTTAACTGTGTGTAAAGGCATATCAGAATGGTGATATAATAGCAATACTCATAACTGGCAAAGTTCCTGTATCCAAAGCATATTGATAACAAAAACTCTGTTATTCTGTTATGCTTCAGCAATGTATATCTCCCTAAGGAATCTCAGGCCTGTTGGCTCTTATGTAACTTATATTAGACTTATTTTAAAACCAGATTTCCCAGCATCTGTGACATGAAAACTGAACATGTCCAATCAATTACAAAGAATTTACCACAGTCCACCTTGTGAGCAGAAATTTGCATTTATAATCTTGCCTCATTTGGAATAATATGTTTTCCTTTGCCCTTTCAAATTGCTGCTTGAAGGCCCCTAAATTCACATGTCAATGGCACTGTACTTGCCAGGCAATGATAAGTTAGGCTTCATTTTAGAATCTTATTGGAACATCGTTTTTCCTTACCTATTGACAATATAAATAACTCCTAAAATTATTGGAAAAAAGTCAACTTAAAATGGACATAAAAGATATGCAATTGACTGGTAAAACACGAAAACATGGCTCACCTTCCCTAATGATAGGAGAAACACATTAAAATAGTATAGGGAGCCAAAATTTAATCTCTGTGCTGTTAGGTTGTTTTTTTTTTTTTCCCCATTGGGCCTTATTAAAATAAGACAGATCAACAGGAAAAAAGGCATTGAAATTATTTCATATAAGTTTTATGTGAAATGGGAGACTTCGTAGAGAATGAAGAACAAAAGAAGGGGCAAAACCTAAATGCTTTTATACCTGGTTGAATAAAGAAAGGCAATTGTGGAAAAGTAACTAAACTATGTGAGGAGGCTAAAGGAAATAAGAATTATTTCAACAGAGTCCGTACAAAATTCTCTCCATCTCAACTTCCCAGTCAGTGACAAGAATGTCACTTTCCGTCTGGTATAGGAGGGTATCTTTCACATGGGAATTTCATCTCCTGCTTACAAGAAAAAGGAACAAGGCCAGAGTGTATTTCTTGCATCTGCTGTTTTTCAAGTGCCTTTATCAAAATAGTTAATGTGCCAGAATGGCATATTTTGGGATAGCATGTTCTAAACTCTTTCAATAACAATGTGAGGTAACTATATATCCACTGGAATAAATCTCATGAAAAATAATAAACTTACTAAAGTTTGACAAGGATGTAAAACAATGATAGTCCTTGAATAGTCCTGTGAGGTGGGGGAAGTTAAACTGGTACTTTGCAAAATTATTGAAATCTACTAAGTTGAACATATGCATGCCCTATCACCAAACAAAAAGTATAATCAACAAAATACATATATTTGCACTAAAAAGACAAGTGTATTCATAACAATATAATCTATAGTAATTTACATTGAAAGTAATTTGACATGGACACAGAAAATACATTGTGGCATATTCATTAAAAAGGTAAGATTGCACAGAAATAAAAATAAATGATGTCTGGATAAACAAAACAATGTGGATAAAGAATATCACATATGCAATGTTAACAACTATAACAAAAAATCCAGACAAAAATCACACTGATTTTATTCATATAGAGTTAAAAACAAAAGACACACACACCATCTTTGGGGATAGAAGTGAGAGTAATGCTAATCTTTGGGGAAGGTTGAGGAAGACTCTTAAGGTAATGCTCTTTTTCTTGTTTTCAGTAGTATTATGTAGGAGTTTTGACCTTGTAAGAATTATTCAATATATAAGCTCATGATGTAGACATCCTTTTGTATATGTGCAATATTCGCTTTAGAAATTCTTAAAAAGGAAGACAAAAAAAGAAGGGAAATTCTGGGAAGTTACATGCCCTTCCCTTAACTACTCCTAGTCTAAAGTAATACACAAATAAAGAACATACCGGTTCTTCCTGATGGGTGTCTTTAACATATAAATTCTTAAGTCTTTTGGAGGAAATGAACTTCTAATCAGCTGTGTGGAAGACAGATGGTTATCCAACTCCCAGGGGAAGCATGACTGTGGATTCTCCTAATAACAAATAATAGCTAACATTTGTTGAATGCCAGATATAGTTCTAATAGCTTTATATATATTTCTCACTTAAAACGAGCATTGAGGCACCCATTGCTTTTGTCAGTGAGCCTTGGCAGAGCCTTCCACATTTTTCAGATATTGAAAATATCCAGGTATTTGCAGTACAAGGTGAATTTCTCCTAGTCATTACAAATCGTAGAAAACTGCTTCTTGTAACTGGAGAGATCTGGAATAGAGAACCATTCCTACCACCCCTGCTCTAGGTATTTCAACAATTCACTAGGCTTGTAATTGTGTGCCATGTTCTTTCCCCTCAATACAGATATACAAGACTCTCAAATAGTTTTTGTCTTCCTGTTATTCAAAAGAAACTAATATTCTGCTAATGGTTAATATTGAGAGAATTGACTATGAATATGAAAGAAAAGTTGCAATTATTTTTACGTAAATCTAGCAACCTAAAAAACCCTTTCTTAATTAAATTAAAACTTAGAAGAGAAATTTGAAAAAGTGACAATCTTCTGGAGACATCATGAATGGAATAGAAAACTTTCTGAATTATAAATAAACTATTTAAAAATAATATAATTAAAAATGACAACAGATCAACAAAAAATAATATGATCAATACTTAAGTTCTAGAAGACCAAGTGAAAATTTCATACACAAAGGTTATAAAGAAACTGATGGTCAATATAAGTGACAGAGTAAGACACATGGAAGACAAAGGAATCTTATAATAAAGAAATAAAATATTTTTACATCCGGGGATCCCTTGGTGGCTCAGCGGTTTGGCGACTGCCTTTGGCCCAGGGAGCGATCCTGGAGTCCTGGGACTGAGTCCCACGTCGGGCTCCCGGCATGGAGCCTGCTTCTCCTCCTCCTGTGTCTCTGCCTCTTTCTCTCTCTCTGTGTCTATCATAAATAAAAATAAATAAACAAATCTTTAAAAAAATATTTTTACATCCGTTAAAATAGTGAAGAAGGCCTTATTAAGGATTATTGAGGGGATCCTTGGGTGGCTCAATGGTTTAGTGCCAGCCTTCCGCCTAGGGCGTGATCCTGGAGACCCAGGATCAAGTCCCAGATCAGGCTCCCTGCATGGAGCCTGCTTTTCTCACTGCCTGTGTCTCTGCCTCTCTCTCTCTCTCTCTGTGTGTGTGTCTCTCATAAATAAATAAGTAAATAAATAAGTAAATAAGTAAGTAAGTAAGTAAATAAATAAATAAATAAATAAATAAATAAATAAATAAATGATTGAGACAGGTGTTAAGACTATAATATTAAAGGAGAGAGATCAGACTCAACTCTGAACACAGCATAGACAAGTGGGGATTTATAGAACAGAATTAAGAGGGTAAGTGACAGGAAGTTACTAAGAGAAGACATAAAAGTTAGGAGATTTTTGCCAAACCAGTTGAACAGGATTCCTGATGAAGGCAGGCCAGGGTGACTATATACCAAGGATGGGGGTATTCTCCCTAAACTGAATTAACAATATTTTTATTACATCTGGGCAAAATAAGCTGAGCAAAAGGGGCTAAGACCTAGATCTAGCTCAAAGAATGGCTCAGGAAAGCATGACTAAAGTTTGGGTCAAAGAATCACCTACAATATGAAAAAATGGACCTTTTTGGAATGAAGAAAAAATATGGAAAAGAAACCAGGATTAGTAAATAACAACAAAAACAATAATCAAATTAAATTTTCCAAATATAAAAAAAGCCTGTTGCTTCAAAGTGAATATTTTAATTGAATCACAAATAAGATCTTAATTTCTTAAGTGCTTTTCCAGTCAACCATTTTGATTACAATGATATTTTACTTTATATGAATTAATTAAAAGCTTTGTGTTGGTTATGTTTGTTATTACAATTACTCACAAAGTTAATTTAACAAATAGATTAATGACCCAAATGTGAGACCTAAAACCATAAAACTCCTAGAAGAAAATATAGGCAGTAATTTCTTTGACACTGGCTGTAGAAACATTTTTTTATATATGTCTCCCAGGCAAGGGAAACAAAAACAAAAATAAACTATTATACCTATACCAAAAAAAAAAAAAAAAAAAACTTTGTACAATAAAGGAACCATCAACAAAACAAAAAGGCAAACTACTCAATGAGAGGATACTTGCAAATGATATGCCTAATAATGGGTTAATTTCCAAATATATAAAGAACTTACATAAATCAACATGCAAAAAAGCAAATAATCTGATTAAAAATGAACAGAAGACCTGAATAGATTTTTTTTCCCAAAAAAGACATAAAGATGGCCAACAGACACATGAAAAGATACTGAACATCACTAATCATTATGGAAATGCAAATCAAGATAGTAAGATATCATCTTACAGCTATCAGAATGGCTAGAATCAGTAAGACAAGACATAATAAGGTTGATGAAGATATGGAGAAAAAGGAACACTTGTGCACTGTTTGTAGGAATGCAATTTGGTGCAGCCACTAAAGAAAACAGTATAGGGTTTCCTTAAAAAATTAAAAATGGAATTATCATATGATCCAATAATTACATCACTGGGTATCTACCCTTACAAAACAAAAACAATTTAAAAGGATACATACACCCATGGTTATTGCAGCATTATTTATGTTAGTGAAGATATGGAAGCAATCCAAGTGTCTATCTATCAATAGTTGATTGGAGAAAGAAGTGATACACACACACACCACCACCACCACATACAGGAATATTCCTCAGCCATAAAAGATAATGAGATCTTATAATTTATAATAATATGGATGGACCTAGAGGGTATAATGCTAAAGGAAATAAGTCAGAGAAAGACAAATAGCATATAATTTCACTCAGATGTGGAATTTAAGAAAGAAAATAGAGAAAAAATGAGATAAGCAAAAACAAACACAGAGAGCAAACTTGTGGTTGCCAGAGGGAAGGTTGGTGGGGCAATGCGTGAAATAGAAAAAGGAGATTAACAGTTATGTTAGTTTCATGTATACAATATAATGAACAATTCTATACATTGCTCAACACCAACATAACACTGTTAATTATACTTCAATAAAAATATTTTTTAAAATTTATGAATACAGATAAAAAAATGAAAACTGGGCAGCCCGGGTGGCTCAGCACTTTAGCGCCTTCAGCCCAGGGCATGTTTCTGGAGACCCGAGATCGAGTCCCATGTTGGGCTCCCTGCATGGAGCCTGCTTCTCCCTCTGCCTGTGTCTCTGCCTCTCTCTGTCTCTGTGTCTGTCATGAATAAATAAATAAAATCTTAAAAAAAAATGAAAACTACTTATATTAAAAAAACCCAAAACTACTTTTTACCCTAGCTATTCATGATTAACACCCAGATAATAGATAAATATAGATAATAAATAATATATATTTTTCTTTGTTATCTTTCCATATGTTTTTTCTGCTATATTGAGATATGACATATAACATTGTGTAAGTTTAAATTGTACAACATATTAATTTGATATACTTATTTATTGCAAAATGATTACCATCATAGAGTTAACTGACACCTCCATCAAGTCACATAATTATCCTTTCTTATGATGAGAATATTTAATTAATCTTAGGAACGTTCACATATATAATGAAGTATTATTAACAGTAATCACTATAATATACATTAGATCCCCAGAACTTAATCATCTTCTAACTGGAAATTTGTACTCTTTGATCAACATCTACTATCCTTCCCCCTCACTCCCCTCAGCCCCTGTAAACTACCATTCTACTCTGCTCTACAAATTTGGCTGTTTTGGTTTCTACATACAAGTGATATTAAACAATATTTGCCTTTCTCTGTGTGATTTATTACACTTAGCACAATGTTCTCAATGTCCATCCATGTTGTTGCAAATGGCAGAATTTCTGTCTTTCTCATGGATTAATAATATTCCAGAGCGTATGTATGTGTACGTGCTATCTTCTTTATCCATTCATCCATTGACAGACATTTAGGTTGTTTCCATATCTTGGCTATTGTAAATAATGCTGCAATAAACATGGAAGTGCAAACTTTTTAAATTTTTCTTTGAACCTCCATACTGGCTCTACCAATTGACATTCCTACCAACAGTGTATAAGGGTACACGCTTCCAGTGGGAAAGTACAGTTTACTTATAGGTTAAAGGTTCAGGCCTCTCATGTGCAACAGGAAGTCAACACACACAACACACAGAAGAGCAGCACCTATGCGCTCTGCTGAGAAAAGAAATATCCTTAAGAACTCTCTGACCAACCACATAACAGTTGTGTTGTCTTTTTCTTAGGGCAAAATAAATATATATATATATTTTTTATTTTACAGTTTTATAAAAGGCACCAGACAGTTCTGTAAACAATATCTGAAGGAGAAAAAAAAATGAAACCACTTGTAGCAATGTACCTGACCAAATGGCAACAATTTAATCAGAGAAAAAGGAGTCATGAAAGGCACAGAAAAGATTAAAAGAATAGAAAACAAAAAGAAATTAATTTGACATGTTTATTAAAGTTGAAATGGATTGTATTGTGCCTGGAAGTTTGTGTGAAATTTTTGTTTATTATTGAAATATAACAACAACAACAACAACAACAGCAAGTTGATTCTAACTCATGAAAATATAATTTTGGGGTAACGGTTTTCAGTAAAAACATTCTAAATTTTCTTCTGATGATGGTGCATGCTTATTAAATTTTATGTTAAAATGTATTTAATTTCGTGTAATTTATCGATAGAAAAAATATTGCAACTATGTGAGGTAATGGGTGTTAATTAAATTTCTTACAGTAATCATTCCTCTCTATATAAATGTAATGTATATATCATGTCGTACCCCTTAAACTAATACAATGTTATGTGTCAATTATATATCAATAAAACTAGAAAAATGAATAAATGAGAATTTATAAGACATACCAAATATAATTTTATGTTTGATAGTGGTAAGATGGTAACCACCGTTGAAATTAAAACACACAGTAAAATATCAAAATGGCTGTTTTTTGGGTCTTTTGCTTCTCCACAGATAGTTTACAATCTGTTAGTAGCTATAATAAATTAAGTAGCCAGGATTTTTGCTGGTATGGCACTGAATTTATAGATCAGAGTGCAAAGACCTAACAGAATATTGAGTCTTCTTATCTCTGAAAATGGAATCTCTTTTTTAAAAATATTTATTTATTTATTTATTCATGAGAGACACAGAGAGAGAGAGAGGCAGAGACATAGGCAGAAGGAGAAGTGGACTCCCTGAGGGGAGGTCAATGCGGGACTCAATCCTGGGACTCCGGATCACACCCTGAGCAGAAGGCAGATGCTCACTCAACCGCTGAGCAACCAGGAGTCCTGGAATATCTCTTCCTTTATTTACTTATTTCATCAGAGTTTTGTAGTTTGCTTAATATATATCCTGCATGTATTTTATTAGGTTTAGGTTTTTACCTTATTATTTCTTTTTTTTGTTTGTTTGTTTTCTCATGTAAATGGTTTTTTGTTTTTAATTTCAAATTCTACTTGTTCATTGTTGGTCTGTAGACTTCTGTATACCAACCTTGTATACTTCATCCTTACTATAATGACTTAGTTTCAAGGTTTTGTTTGTTTTTTGTGTGTTTTTCCTGTTTGTGTGTGTGTATTATTTCAGATTTTCTACCCAATTATACTATCTGATTAAAATGGCAGTATTAATTCTTCCTTCCCAATTTGTGTACTTCTTATTTCCTTTTCTTATTGAATTAGGTCAGACTTCTAGTGCGATGTTGATAAAAAATGGTGATAAAGGACATCTTTGCTTTATTCTTGATTTTAATGGGAAAACTACAAGCTTCTTACCATTAATATGTTAACTGTAGGTTTATTGTAGACGTTCTTTTTTTAAAATATTTTATTTATTTATTCATGAGAGACACAGAGAGAGAAAGGCAGAGACACAGGCAGAGGGAGAAGCAGGCTCCATGCAGGGAGCCGGATGTGGGACTCGATCCCAGGTCTCCAGGATCAGGCCCTGGGCTGAAGGTGGCGCTAACCTGCTGAGCCACCCGGGCCACCCTATAGATGTTCTTTATCAAGGTGAAGAATCTCTCCTCTATTCCTAGTTTGCTGAGAGTTTTTCTTATGAATGGGTGTTGAATTTGACAATACTTTTTTCTGCATCTATTGTTATGATCATGTGTTTTTTCTTCTTTATCCTGTTGATGTGATGTATTTACCCTACTGATTTTGGAATTTTGAAGAAGTCTGCATATTTGAGATAAATACCTTTTGATCATGGTAAATAATTTATACATTTTTGGATTTGAGAATACCTTGATGAAGATTTTTGCATCTGTGTTCATGAACCATATTGTCTGTAGTTTCTTTTCTTGTAATGTCTTTGTCTGGTTTTGGTATTACAGTAATGCTGGCCTGATAGAATGAGTTAGGAAATATTTCTTCTGGCTACTTCCTTCCCAAGTAGACTATAAATAATTGGTACAATTACTTTCCTTCTTGTTTGGTAGAATTCTCAGTGAACCAATCTTGGCCTGGTGATTTTTCAGTCAGTTATCAAAAGATTACACTTTAAAAAAAATATATATATATATATTTAAAAAAAGATATTTAAAAAGAAAGTAGACCTTATTAAGAATAGAGGGGTCTGGCATTTTCAAAATGGTTCCTTTTCCTTTCCCCCTCATAAAGCATGGAAGCCTAAGAGGATTTTTTTTTTTCTCTGCTACTTACTCTATAATCTGGATGAATTATTGGTGTTTTTAAACTCACAAAAGCATGGGGTCCTCCTATGACTGGGTCTGCTAGGAATTTTTTTAAATATATTTTTTATTGAAGTTTGATTTTTGCATCATATAGTATGATACCCAGTGCTCATCTCATCAGATGCCCTCCTCAGTGCCTGTCACCCAGTCACCCCGTCCTCCCGCCTGCCTCCCCTTCCACTACCCCTTGTTCTTTTCCCAGTTAAGAGTCTCTCATGTTCTGTCACACTCTCTAATTTTTCCACACTCATTTTCCCTCCTTTCCCCTATAATCCCCCTTTCACTATTGTTTATATAGCCCAGAATTTTTAACTCTCAGTTTCTTGTACCTTGAGCTTCTTGCAATTCATTAATTAAAGATTAGATTTTTTTAGCATGACACTGGTTCCTGCTAAGGTTTCTTCTAGTGGGTTTCTGCCTACTAGTTGTGACTTTTTGTTTGTCTCTTCAATTTTGGAGGCAGCTGTTTGTCTTATGACCTAACTTCACTCCAGGTCTAAGAAGCATTGATTTTTCAGTTTGTATAAGTGTTTATTTGTAGTTAGGACAGAGTGGCAACCTTCAAGCTCTTACATACTGAACTGAAAACCAGAAGTCTCTGAATTTATTTTTAATAGAATATAATGTTGAAAAGACTTCACAGGGGAGTAACAAGTTTTTTATTTTGCTTGTTTTATCATACTCAGTGAAATATAAAAGTAGGATTTTGATTAGCTCCATACATATTTCTGAATTACTGACAATGGAGAATATTATTTTCCTACCAGCGAAGTTTTCTTATTTAACTTATTACCTTGAACTAATATTGTTACCTTGAACTTTGTATTCTTAAATCACAATCTATAATTTCTGTAACTATGTTTAATTTGTGATCTTTTATATGCACTTTGTTTCTATTGATAGTTCCATATTTCTGTCTGTTATGATTTTAAAATCAAGTAAATTTGTGCATTGCATATAATTTAAACAAAAAACAAAGGGAAATCTCAGATGTCACATAATTCTAATTTGTTTTCTTTTTTCTTTTTGAAAATGCAGTTTTCTGAGAATATCTTAGTAATTGTTCATGTCATGTTCAACTTCCTTTTTGAGCTTAAAGATAAACAATGATTTACTAAGGGTATGTGTTTCAGGCCTAAGAAAATGAATATACTGAAACATGTTGACACAAAAGATGAATTCTCCTCTGCCAGCACTTCTGTCCAGTCTCCAATCTTGCTTTATAATTAATTAGCTGTCAGATCTGCTAAACTTTCATGAAGAGACTACACAGATGTCATGGCAAATTGTTCCTGAAATTAAGATCTGAACTGAGAATGTTCTTTATCCTGACCTTACAATTCTCTTTATTGATTTTGCTGTCATTTTCACCTGTTCAGAACAGAAAGAAATGGAAATCATGCTTTGTTTCTAAGAAGAAATTGTCATATAATAAATGAAGAAATAGCTTTGTGTTTATTTAAAAAATTATATATTTGTGTGCATGTGTGTATATCTCTAAGTAAATACTTAGCATTGAATTGTTGAAATCATAACATCAATTAGAATAAATGATTGAAGTAACATTTTTTCAGCTTCCTGTCACTCTAAATTGTTTTAACATATTTTACTTTATATACTTTATTTATTGTTTGTTAAAAGTTTATTTATTTCATTCGTAGGGAGATCAGTTTAAATATTAACATTTCCTTTTTTTTTTAAGATTTTATTTATTCATGAGACACAGAGAGCTAGAGGCAGAGACACAGGCAGAGGGAGAAGCAGGCCCCATGCAGGGAGCCTGAGGTTAGACTCGATTCCGGGTCTCCAGGATCAGGCCCTGGACTGAAGGCAACGCTAAACCGTTGAGCCACCCGGGCTGCCCCAAATATTAACATTCCTTAAGCAAGTTCTTTGGTGTCATTTGAGAAATAGTATGTTCTCTATGCACTAGAGTATCTTAATGATAATTTATTAACTTTTTTGATAATATGAAATGGAGAATATGTAATATATTTGGTCATATATTCATGTGTATAAATATGTGCCATTTTTTTGCTGTCTCATCGTATTTATAAATTCCTACTATTCTAATTTTCCCAAGGAACACTATAAAATTAGAACATTCTGATGGCATTACAAGTTCCATGTAAATATATATATTTTAAAACATTTTTTACGTAATTCCATTGTATCAATCCCAGTTCACAAGCGTGACTTTTTATTAAGACAGTAGTGGCGCAATATTTGACTATTCAGTATTTATAAGAGCAGTCCAATGTAAGGCACCGTGTTAATGCCTTCTTACATAAATACTTGTTCATTTAAAAATCATTTCCTTAAGATGATTTTCCAAAATGCAACTGCTGGGCATAGATCTTGGATAATACAGAAGCCCCCATTGCCCAAAGCGTAGGAACTCCCCCACAGAGGGTATGAAGCCGAGCCCGGCTCCCCCACCCTTTCCCTGAGCTGCCCCCAGCGCCCCGCTCGGGCACTGCTTCCGCCCTCCTGGGGGTGGGGGGCGCAGCCGTCCAGGTGCACGGCTACTGAGCGAGGGTCTAGGCTCTGGCAAGACGTGGGGGTCGCGGCCGGCGCGTGGGCCTGCAGGTGAGCTCGCGCCTGTGGGGCTCTGCGGCTTCGGCCCGCCGGGAGGACCGCGGCAGGTGGCTGGCCCAGGGGCGCCGGGTCACCCCACCAGCGGGCGGCCCAGCGCCGCTGTTCCTCCCCAGAGCCCTGGTTGCCGACGGGGGAGGGGGGGGGACCAGGGCCGGTCGCTGGCCCCGAGTGGAACTGCCGCGACCTCGCTGAGCCCTGGGCTGCAGGACTCCTGGCATTTCTCCTGCCCGAGTCACTTCAGCTCCCCGCAGAGTGCTGGCGGGGCTCGGCTCGCACCTGTGCTTCCGGACGCCTTCCGTGTTCGGCTTGGATACCTGTGTCTGCCTCACCTGCGTAACGAACTACAAACTCAGAACCAGGGGAGAGTATGCTCTAGTGTATCGAGCACACTTCAGAAAAGGGCAGGTTCTCTTTGCTGTATGGATAACTAGGCAGTGCGATGGACATGCTTTTAGCACTTTTGCTATTCTGCTATCAAAATACTAATCTGGTGGTTAATTGAGCACATTCGTAAAAGCTTAACATTGGTAGGGCTTTCAGTTTGAATCTGGATACTAATTTCTGTTAGAAATTTTTTTTAATTTATTTTTATTGGTGTTCAATTTACCAACATACAGAATAACCCCCAGTGCCCGTCACCCATTCACTCCCACCCCCCGCCCTCCTCCCCTTCTACCACCCCTAGTTCGTTTCCCAGAGTTAGCAGTCTTTACGTTCTGTCTCCCTTTCTGATATTTCCCACACATTTCTTCTCCCTTCCCTTATATTCCCTTTCACTATTATTTATATTCCCCAAATGAATGAGAACATATAGTGTTTGTCCTTCTCCGACAAAGGATACAGCCAACAAAACTAAAAGACAACCTACAGAATGGGAGAAGATATTTGCAAATGACATATCAGATAAAGAGCTAGTTTCCAAGATCTATAAAGAACTTATTAAACTCAACACCAAAGAACCAAACAATCCAATCATGAAATGGGCAAAAGACATGAACAGAAATCTCACAGAGGAAGACATAGACATGGCCAACATGCACATGAGAAAATGCTCTGCATCACTTGCCATCAGGGAAATACAAATCAAAACCACAATGAGATACCACCTCACACCAGTGTTAGAACTTATCATAGTAGTAACGATACCTAAAAATGAGATATCGTTGCCTCCAACGTATGGAGTAAAAACAGCTGTGGATATAGAGGTTTGTTCTCTTTAATAATTTAATAATTAATTTTCCAATATATCTAAATAACTATACATATATGTATGTGTATATGTATATATTTTAATAAACCCATCATCACTAAATATCAACTGTTACTCTGTTGATTAGCATTGTAATGTTATGCTTTACATTTAAACAATCTATTTCAATGCACCTTTTTAAAAAAGTTATTTATTTATTTATTTATTTATTTATTTATTTATTTATTTATTTATTTATTTGAGATACAGAGATGCAGAGACATAGGCAGAGGGGGAAATAGACTCCCTGCTGGGCATGTGATTTGGGACTGGATCCCAGGAGCCAAAGGCAGATGCTCAACCACTGAGCCACTTGGGTGCCTCCTTCAATGCACTTTTAATGATTGTACAGTCCTCAAAGGAAAATGGTTGCTTTTTTATGACTGTTTATTTTACCCAAATATTTTGTCAACTATTTATGTACACTTAAATGTTGCTTCAGTAGTTGTTCAAAACCTATACATTGAACAGAAGGCCCCAAAAATCTGTTAAATTGACTTGATAATGGAGACACTCTTTTCTCATTCTCTAAAGGGAATATTAAATATAGTACTGTCTTTTGCTTTATCATTTAATGGATTTTTATTAGTGCGTCTTTTAAAGATTTATTTATTTATTTGAGAGAGAGAGAGAGAGAAACAGTATGTACGAGTAGGAGGGGCAGAGGGACAGGAAGAGAAAGAATCTCAAGCAGACTCCCTGCTGAGCATGGAGCCCATGCTGGGCTGGATATCTTGAGTCTGAGATCATGATCTGAGTAGAAATCAAGAGTCGGATGTTTGACTGTACCACACAGGTGCCCCTAATGTGTATCTTTTTAGAGTTTTAAAAATAAGATATGAAATTGAATCAATGAAATACCTCTTCAGCATCAATGCTTTTGCAAATATTATTAAACTATTATAAAATATTCATTTCATTGGATGGCTGTATAAATGCAGCATACTATGCAGAAATAGTATAGTCTACAATATATATTATCTAAAATATAATACAAAGCCGAAAGAGCAAATTTAGAGGTTTGTTCTGATTCATAATTTAAAAAATAACTTATTTGGAAAATTTAATGCAAAATTTTATTTATAATGGAATAATATAAAATACACTAAGATTCTGATGTGGGTTATAGTTTAACTATAAATTATAGTTATAACCTATTTTCACTTTTATTTAAACAGTATAAATGAAATAATGAAATTGTGCATACATTCAGTTTGCAAATTTTGAGTTCAATACCTAGGTTACATTTAATAAGCCACTTTTATTCTTCCCTCAGAAATATTTGATTTATAAGAAAGCTTTTATAAGCATAGGTTTGATTAAGGTAACAGGGTCACCTGGCTAGCTCAGTGGAGCATGCAATTCTTGATCTAAGGGGTCTTGAGTTCGAGCCCCAGGTTGGATGGAAAGATTACTTAAAAAAAAAAAAGATAACAAAGATAAAGTGGTTCTTTCTGGGATAGACATAAAAACACTGCTGTGTTTGTCAACATTTTGTCTTTGCTTTGGTTTCAGTGATGTATACTTTTGGTTTCAGTGGCTGTCATTATTTGACTACATAACCCAAATCATCAAAAATTTAGCTCTATGATATAATTTATTTTTTCTGTACATGCTGAGAATGAAGCACCTATGGATTTTTTTTCTCTTCTCTTTTCACAATCTTAAAAAACTTTAAAAGCAATTATTGGGGTTCCTGGGTGTTTTAGTTAGTTAAGGTCTGACTTTACCTCAGATCATGATCTTGGGATCCTGGGATCACATCCCACTTGGATTTGCCACTCAGCAGGGAGTCTGTTTCCCCTTTGCCTTTCCTTCCGCTCCCTCCCACTCTTCCTCTTGTGTCTCTCTCTCTCAAATGAGTATATAAAAATCTTAAAAAAAAAAAAAAAAAGCAATTGTTAATTTCATTAATGTGCTGGGTTTTTTTTTTTTTTTTTTAGATTTTATTTTATTTTTCAATTTTTTTATTGGAGTTCAATTTGCCAGCATATAACATAACACCCAGGGCTCATCCCGCCAAGTGCCCCCCTCAGTACCCAACACCCAGTCAATCCAAACCCCCTCCCACTTCCCCTTCCACTACCCCTTGTTCATTTCCCAGAGTTGTCTCTCATGTTTTGTCACCTTCACTGATATTTTCACTCATTTTCTCTCCTTTCCCTTTATTCCCTTTCACTAATTTTTATATTCCCCAAATGAATGAGACCATATAATGTTTATCCTTTTCCGATTGACTTATTTCACTCAGCATAATACCCTCCAAGTCCCTCCATGTCGAAGCAAATGGTGGGTATTTGTCGTTTCTAGTGGCTGAGTAATATTCCATTGTATACATAGACCACATCTTTATCCACTCATCTTTCGATGGACACCGAGGCTCCTTCCACAGTTTGGCTATTGTGGACATTGCTGCTATAAACATTAGGGTGCAGGGGTCCCGGCATTTCATTGCATCTGTATCTTTGGGGTAAATCCCCAGCAGTGCAATTGCTGGGTCGTAGGGCAGGTCTATTTTTAACTCTTTGAGGAACCTCCACACAGTTTTCCAGAGTGGGCACCAGTTCACATTCCCACCAACAGTGCAAGAGGGTTCCCTTTTCTCCACATCCTCTCCAACATTTATTGTTTCCTACCTTGTTAATTTTCCCCATTCTCACTGGTGTGAGGTGGTATCTCATTGTGGTTTTGATTTTTATTGCACTGATGGCCAGTGATGTGGAGCATTTTCTCATGTGCTTGTTGGCCATGTCTATGTCTTCATCTGTGAAATTTATGTTCATGTCTTTTGCCTATTTCATGATTGGATTGTTTGTTTCTTTGTTGTTGAGTTCTTTATAGATCTTAGATACTAGCCCTTTATCTGATAGGTCATTTGCAAATATCTTCTCCCATTCTGTAGGTTTCTTTTAGTTTTATTGACTGTTTCTTTTGCTGTGCAGAAGCTTCTTTTCTTGATAAAGTCCCAATAATTCATTTTTGCTTTTGTTTCTCTTGCCTTCATGGATGTATCTTGCAAGAAGTTGCTGTGACCGAGTTCAAAAAGGGTGTTGCCTGTGTTCTTCTCTAGGGTTTTGATGGAATCTTGTCTCACATTTAGATCTTTCATCCATTTTGAGTTTATCTTTGTGTCTGGTGTAAGAGAGTGGTCTAGTTTCATTCTTCTGCATGTGGATGTCCAATGTTCCCAGCACCATTTATTGAAGAGACTGTCTTTTTTCCACTGGATAGTCTTTCCTGCTTTGTTGAATATTAGTTGACCATAAGGTTGAGGGTCCACTTCTGGGTTCTCTATTCTGTTCCATTGATCTATGTGTCTGTTTTGTGCCAGTACCACACTGTCTTGATGACCACAGCTTTGTAGCACAACCTGAAATCTGGCATTGCGATGCCCCCAGCTATGGTTTTCTTTTTTTTTAATACTCCTCTGGCTATTCGGGATCTTTTCTGATTCCACACAAATCTTAAGATGATTTGTTCCAACTGTCTGAAGAAAGTCCATGGTATTTTGATAGGGATTGCATTAAACGTGTAAATTGCCGTCGGTAGCATTGACATTTTCACAATATTAGTTCTTTCAACAAATGAGCATGGAATATTTTTCCATTTATTTGTGTCTTCCTCAATTTCTTTCAGAAGTCTTCTGTAGTTTTTAGGGTCTAGATCCTTTACCTCTTTGGTTAGGTTTATTCCTAGGTATCTTATGCTTTTGGGTGCAATTCTAACTGGGATTGAATTCTTAATTTCTTTCTTTAGTCTCATTGTTAGTGTATAGAAATGCCACTGATTTCTGGGCATTGATTTTGTATCATGCCATGCTACCAAATTGCTGTATGAGTTCTAGCAATCTTGGGGTGGAGTCTTTTGGGCTTTCTAGGTACAGTATCATGTCATCTGACAGAGGGAGAGTTTGACTTATTTGCCAATTTGAATGCCTTTTATTTCTTTTTGTTGCATGATTCCTGAGGCTAAGACTTCTAATACTATGTTGAATAGCAGTGGTGAGAGTGGACATCCCTGTCCTGTTCCTGATCTTAGGGGAAAGGCTCCCAGTGTTTCCCCATTGAGAATGATATTTGCTGTGGGCTTTTCGTAGATGGCTTTTAAGATGCTGAGCAATGTTCCCTCTATTCTTACACTCTGAAGAGTTTTGATCAGGAATGGATGCTGTATTTTGTCAAATGTTTTCTCTGCATCTATTGAAAGGACCATATGGTTCTTGTTTTTTCTCTTGTTGATATGATCAGTCCCATTGATTGCTTTATGAGTGTTGAACCAGCCTTGCATCCCGGGGATAAATCCCACTTGGTCATGGTGCATAATCTTCTTAATGTATTGTTGGATCCTATTGGCTAGTATCTTGTTGAGAATTTTTGCATCCATGTTCATCAGGGATATTGGTCTGTAATTCTCCTTTTTGGTGGGGTCTTTGTCTGGTTTTAGAATTAAGGTGATGCTGGCTTCATAGAATGAGTTTGGAAATATTCCACCTCTTTCTATCTTTCCAAACAGCTTTAGTAGAATAGGTATTGTTTCTTCTTTTAACGTTTGATAGAATTCTCCTGGGAAGCCTTCTGGCCCTGAACTTTTGTGTCTTCGGAGGTTTTTGATGACTGCTTCAATTTCCTCCCCGGTTATTGGCCTGTTCAGGTTTTCTGTTTTTTCCTGTTCTAGTTTTGGTAGTTTGTGGCTTTCCAGAAATGCGTCCATTTCTTCTAGGTTGTCTAATTTATTGGCGTATAGAGCTCATAATAAGTTTTTAAGATCGTTTGTATTTCCTTGGTATTGGTGGTGATCCCTCCTTTCTCATTCATGATTTTATTAATTTGAGTATTTTCTCCTTTTTAATAAGGCTGGCTAATGGTTTATCTATCTAATTATTTTTTTCAAAGAACCAACTCCTGGCTTTGTTGATCTGCCACAGTTCTTCTGGCATCTATTTCATTGAGATCTGCTCGAATCTTATTAACTTTCTTCTTCTGCTGGGTGTAGGATCTATTTGCTGTTTTTTCTCCAGCTCCTTTAGGTGCAAGGTTAGCTTTTGTATTTGAGTTCTTTCCAGTTTTTGAATGGATGCTTGTATTGTGATGTATTTCCCCCCTCAGGACTGCTTTTGCTGTATCCCAAAGATTTTGAATGTTGTATCTTCATTCTCATTAGTTTCCATGAATCTTTTAATTCTTCTCTAGTTTCCTGGTTGACCCTTTCATCTTTTAGCAGGATGGTCCTTAACCTCCACATGTTTGAAATCCTTCCAAACTTCTTCTTGTAATTTAGTTCTAGTTTCAAAGCATTACGGTCTGAAAATATGCAGGGGATGATCCCTATCTTTTGATATAGGTTAAGACTTGATTTGTGACCCAGTATGTCGTCTATTCTGAAGAAAGTTCCATGTGCGCTTGAGAAGAATGTGTATTCAGTTGCGTTTGGATGTAAAGTTCTGTAAATATCTGTGAAATCCATCTGTTCCAGTGTATCATTTAAAGCTCCTGTTTCTTTTGAGATGTTGTGGTTAGGAAATCTGTCAATTGTAGAAAGCGATGTGTTCAAGTCACCAAGTATAAGTGTATTATCTAATAATGTCTTAACTTTGGTTATTAATTGATTGATATACTGGCAGCTCCCACATTAGGGGCATAAATATTCATGATTGTTAGGTCCTCTTCTTGGATAGATCCTTTAAGTATGATATAGTGTCCCTCTTCATCTCTTACTACAGTCTTTGGGATAAACTTTAATTTATCTTATATAAGGATGGCTACCCCTGCTTTCTTTTCAGGACCATTTGAATGGTAAATTGTTCTCCAACCTTTTATCTTCAGGCTTTAGGTGTCCTTATGTTTAAAATGAGTCTCTTGTAGACAGCAAATAGATGGGTCTTGCTTTTTTATCCAGTCTGAAAACCTGTGCCTTTTGATGGGATAATTAAGCCCATTCACGTTCAGAGTTACTATTGAAATATATGAATTTAGTGCTATCATAATACCTATTCAGTCCCTGTTTTTGTGGATTATTTCTTTGGACTTCCTCTTTCTTTTACAGAATCCCCCTTAATATTTCTTGCAGAGCTGGTTTGGAGGTTACATATTCTTTCAGTTTCTGCCTATCTTGGAAGCTCTTTATCTCTCCTATTCTGAATGAGAGCCTTGCTGGATAAAGTATTCTTGGCTACAGGTTCTTCTCATTTAGGGCCCTGAATATATCCTGCCCACCCTTTCTGGCCTGCCAGGTCTCTGTAGAGAGGTCTGCTATTAACCTAAAATTTCTCCCCATAAAGGTTAGGGATCTCTTGTCTCTTGCTGCTTTAAGGATCCTCTCTCTTTATCTTTGGAATTAGCAAGTTTCACTATTAAATGTTGAGGTGTTGAGTGGGTTTTATTGATTTTAGGGGGTGGATCTTTCTATCTCCTGGATCTGAATGCCTGTTTCCCTTCCCAGTTAGGGGAGTTCTCAGCTATGATTTGTTCAAATACACTTTCTGGACCCCTGTCCCTTTTGGTGCCCTCTGGAACCCCAATTAAACTTAGATTTTTTCCTTCTGAGGCTGTCATTTATTTCCCTTAACCTATCCTCGTGATCTTTAATTGTTTTTCTTTTTTCCTGTTTCCTTCCTTGCCATCAACTTGTCCTCTATGTCACTCAGTCGTTCTTCTTCCTTGTTAACCCTCATTGTTAGGACCTCCAGTTTGGATTGCATCTCATTTAATTGACTTTTAATTTTGGCCTGATTAGATCTAAATTCTGCAGTTATGAAGTCTCTTGAATCCTTTATGCTTTTTTCTAGAGCCATAGTAGCTATATAATTGTGCTTCTGAATTGGCTTTCTGACATTGAATTGTAATCCAAATTTTGTAACTCTGTGAGAAACAGTACTGCTTCTGATTCTTTCTGTTGTGGTAAGTTTTTCCTTCTAATCATTTTGCTCAGTGCAGAGTGGCCAAAAACAAGTTGTACTTGATAGAAGTGCAAATTCTTCTCACTGTAGCATTCCAGCTGTTCTGTCTTTAAATCTCAGACCAAATTCGTAGGTTTTCAGGATGATTTGAATGATATCTAGGTAAGTTGGTGGGGACAGGTGACATGGGGACCCTACTCTTCCACCATCTTGCCCCACCTCCCCATTTGCTGTTTTAAAGTGATATTTTTCTTCTAACTTAATTAAAGATAAGTAACTTAAACTTATTTTCTGTCATAAAAATAAACTATTATCCAGCACACATAATTTATGAATTTATTATTAGGTGGAACTAAATGATACCCTTAAAGTTCTCAGAGTTAAACTAATTAAAATTTCAGATTTGAGCTTTGATTTTCTGGGTTACCAGCTAAATTTTATATTAGAAAAAGGAGGATATCCGTAGTGTTGTGATAATTTCTAAAATATCTGTGAATTCCATATTAATGATAACATTTACTTTTCTATAGTATTTCTAATTATATATTTAAAGATAATAAATAAAGCATAATAAAAACAATATATGGAGTCATCAAGCATTCACATATGCCTCATCCAGAGAGTAACCTGTAATGAAGTTGTCAACTGAATAGTAAAATTTTAAAAAAAGTTTAAATGTTATACCACTTGATGTTTTGATATTGTATACATTGTGAAATGATCACATAATTAAGCTAATTAATATATCTACCTTAACCACATATATTCCATTTTCTTTTTATCTCCTTATTTTGTGATGAAAAAAAACTTAATACAAAATCTACCCTCTCAGTATATTTCAAGTATACAATACAATATTGTTAGCTGTAGAAGCCAAGGTCATAGATTGTATCTCAAAATTCATTCATCTTGTGTAACTGAAACTTTGTACACTTTGGTCAACATTAGCCCCTCTTCTCCTTTCCCTAGCCCCTGGTCACCATACTATTCTCCAATTCTATTGCTTATTATTATTTTAGATTTAACATATTGTGTAAGTGAGATCATGCAATATTTATCTTTGTGGGTCTGACTTATTTCATTTACTATAATGCCATCCAAGTTCATCCATGTTGTTACAAATAACATTATTCCCCTTCTTTTAAAGGCTAAATAATATCCCATATTATTATAATAACTTTCTGTATTATATATAATTTAATACTTAAGATATAATATAACCTATAAGATATAGACAATAAGAGATAATACAATAAATTGTATATATAATATCTTATATATAAAATATAATATCATATATATATATATAAAGTCTTCCACATATATATCACATTTTCTTTATCCATTAATCCCATGATGGACATTTGAGTTGTTTCCATATCTTAGCTATTATGGAATAATGCTACAGTGAACATAAGACTATAGACATCTCCTCAAGATTCTATTTTCAATCCCCATGGGTAAATAACCAGAAATGGGATGGCTGGATCATATGGTATTTCTATTTTTCCTTTTTTTTCAGGAATTGCATCTGTTTTCCATAATAACTGTACCATTTACCATTCCTAGCAACAGTGTACAAAGGTTCTAATTTCTCCACATCCTTGCCAGCACTTACCTTTTTCTTTTTTTTTATAACTATCCTAACAGATTTAAGATAACATCTCATTGTGGCTGATTTCCATTTCCCTGATTTCCTTGATGATTGGTGATGTTGAATATCTTTTCATGTGCTTGTTCACCATTTGTGTGTCTTTGGAGAGAGTCCATGCAAGTATTTTGCCCATTTTTAATTGGATTATTTTTTAAATTATTTTTGAATTGGAATTCTTTACATACTTTAGATAGTAACCTCTTATCAAATATATGGTTTACAAGTATTTTCTTCCATCCCATAGGTTGCTATTACGTTTCATTTACTGTTTCTTTGCTGTCAGAAATTTTTCATTTGCTATAGCTCCACTTGTCTATTTTGCATTTCTTGTCTATTCTTTTGGTGTCTTGTCCATGAAATCATTGCTAAGACTAGTGTCATGGAACTTTTCCCCCTATGTTTTTTTTTTCTGAGAGTTTCCAGATTGTTGGATGTTAAAGAATGTTATTAAATACTGGACAGTCATGGAAAGTACTGGAGATTGAAAGACTACCAATAAATGATTTCCTATATCTCTGAGCAGGTGATTTTTTTTTTATTTCATGAAGTAGTAATTTCTCAAGAAATTTCATTTGGTTATTGAGCATTTAAGTTCAATTATTACTAAGTCTTCTTGTAATTATAGCATTACTTAGTCAATTTGAACATGAAAGTCAAAACAGCTTGGGTTTTTCTCTGTACTTACAAGGATGATAAATTACCCTTCTGTTGATAGAGTGGCAATTGCAACTCTTCCAAAGTCTTAAGAATATATCAGAGCTTTTTTAAGGACTCTATTGATGTCTTATTTCTCAATTTTCTTTTAAGCTTCTTGATCACCCTCTTGTTTTTCCTAATTGGTATTGTTTTCTTAGGCAGCTGCAATGGTAAACATCTACCACTGATGGTTGTTAATAAATGTTCTAAGGATAGATATTTGCTATCAAATGTAACTCTGAGATCAAATAATAATAAACCCAGTGAATGAGGTTCTTCCAGAAAGTTTCAAGACCTATTATAGAGTGACAGTACTCTGGAGTTGGAGTTTTGGGGGAAGTTCCAAAATATCATCCCTACTCCAGTGTATGTTGCTGATTATACACTATTGTGTACTGGGGACAAGGTGGATAAGAGATAGGGCTCATTTAATACTATCAAGCTCACTGGTCTGAGAATCAGTAGCTTCTTGCAGTAAAATAATTCTTGGATTGTTGCAAGCTTTGATAAAATTTCAGATTTCGGATTTTTTTTTTGATTTCTGAATATGTTAATTTTGACAGATTTCCCCTGTGTTCTTGCTTTTGTGAAAGAACAGATTTTCAGAAGTTTTCACTCTTCCATTCCCAAAGCGATTCTCAGTTGAGTATGTTTGGATATATTTAAGGTGTTAAGAAGAGATGAAAATACTGAATTCATTTCAATATCTTATATTTAAGCAGAAGGAAAAGCATAAGGGGTTAATTTACCCATTTATTTTTTCTCTTACACAAAACAAATTATGGGCATATAGTTCTGAGATAGGTCTTAATGAGTTTGACATAGCAAACTGGATCATCATATTAGGGTTACAAATAATTTCAGTTTGTTTTGTTGTGAAGAAAATATATTTTTAAGTTATAATGCTTTTAACTTATTTATAGAATGAAAAAGAACCCAACTACCCCCTTATTTATTCATTTCAGCTGAAAATTCTCTGACAGTTTTATTAGACTTTAAAACTCCTGAAGGAAAACAATAGATATATAATGAATGTATAAATATTCAAATAACTCCTTGTAAACACATGAAATATTGGTGTAATTTAAATATCCAAAACATTAACATTCCTTATATAGCACAATGATAACAAACAGATCATTACAATTACATGACATTTTTAAAAATATACTACTACTAGAAATTTTCTTTGTGATATATTTTAATTTTCTTGGTTGCAACCTGGATTCAGTATGAATGTAAATATGGAAAATCTGTAATATAAAATAATCAATAAATTAACATGTACTTGATGAAACATTAATAATACAGACAATGTAGATTATTATGAAATAAAACCAGCCAATTAAAACAGTTTATATTTTGGAAGCTTTTTCTTAGCAGTAGAATCTGTCAATAATTAGCTAGTCTATGGTATATATATGTATATATACATTTCCTTGCTACTCTCATATTGAAGCAAGACAGGTATTAGCATTTTATTTTTATGTATTTTTTAATTGTATAAAGTAATATGTTAAAAAATGCTTGGTGACCTTTGAATCAATATATTCTAAATTAACTCATTCTTCATGTTTATACTAGCATTAAGGGAATGAACTGAATGGCTACTCAATCAAGACAAAGAATATTGAAAAGGTCACTGATTTATAATGGTTAAAATCACCTCATAAAGTTTTTATCTTAGAGATATTTTCTTCATTAAATAGTCTCTAAATTGGCTGAGTAAATAATTCTAGTCAAATATTTTCCAGCATTAAATGGTGAAAAAAGAAAACACTAAGATAAACATTATAATGAAGTAAGCACATGTGATATTCTATTTAGACCATATACTCTCAGATTTATTTCTTGGAATTTTTTTTTCTGATTTACATACAATTATAATCACATCATATCATTCAATCATGAAATCACTTTACATACAAATCATGCTAATTCAACATAATTTATTTACTTATTTACTTATTTTTAATTTTTTTAATTCAACATAATTTAAAGTATCTTGCTCTATGCTTGAAATAAAGATAAATGTGTCTTCCACTATTCTATGTTATCTTGTCCAAACTTCAGAAATACAAAACCTCTGAAATATTATATTTTTCCATGTTTTTTTTTTTTTGGGTGACTAAATATAATTTCACCTGCCAAGAGACCACTTGTAACCTTTATTTATCCATTTAAGGTGAATATTCCTAAACTTTGATACAGAAAATAATAGTGTGTTTAATTATAGAGAGCTCTCCTAGATCATGTGGGGAGGGTTCCATAATAGATGGTATATACATATAATACGTTTTTCAGATCAAAAATTTAGAATTCCAAATTCTTTTGACCTCAGTGTTTTAGATTGCTTTCTAAATAGATGCTGTAACTTAAAAAAAAAAAAAAAGATTTTATTTATTTATTTATTTATTTATTTATTTATTTATTTATTTGAGAGAGAGAGAGAGAGGGAGGGAGGGAGAAAGAGCTAGAGCATGGGATGGGTCAGAGGGGAGAACCTTAAGCAGACTTAGGGCTGAGCTTGGAGTCCAACACAGGGCTTGATCCCACAACCCTGAGATCATGACCTGAGTCAAAATCAACAGTTGGATGCTGAAATGACTGACTCACCTAGGTGCCCCAATGGTATAACTTTTTAAATACTGTTTACAGCAGAGGTTAAGAGAAAAGTTGAAAATCTTTTTTGGGAAGCTTTTAACAGTTAAAAATTCTCTATTCAAGGCTTCGAGTGCACACTGATTAATAGTTTTATAAGTGACATTCTATGGTTTTTCAAGATAAAATTTGTTATAATAGTCATGAATTTTATGAAATTTATTTCCTCAGTGTTGTCTTTTTGCTCATTGTGGAGTATTGTGTTCTTTAATGTAATAATTGTCTCTGAATGATCCAGAGAACAATGAAATGGATGTTATTTCGGTAATCTTACCAAAAATCATTTTATTATCCTAAACAAAGTACTTATTCACTAGGATTAGGTTTGCATTTCTATTTATTAAAATAGTTTTTTATTAGTTTTGCTATATATTGCTATATATATATTGATGCTATATATTTTGATTAATTCTATATAGTTTCCAGTATATGTTGTCATTAATGGTTTCACCAATTCTTTACATATACCTTTTATTCTTATTTTTGTCAGAAATATTATATGTACAATTTGATGCGTTTTTTTTTAAGATTTTATTTATTTATTCATAGAGACACAGAAAGAGAGGTAGAGACACAGGCAGAGGGAGTAGCAGACTCCATGCAGGGAGCCCAACATGGGACTCGATCCCGGGTCTCCAGGATTACGCCCTGGACTGAAGGCGGCACTAAACCACTGAGCCACCTGAGCTGCCCAATTTGATGAGTTTTAACAGAAATATTAAATCATATAACCACAATATAATCATTACATAGCTAATTTTCATGAACTCCCAAACTTCTCTTTTGCCTCTTCACAGACAGCTCTTCTTGCTACATGACCCATGGCAAATACTGATATAGTTTTTGTTGATGCAGTTTTCATTTTATATCATTTCTTTTTTTATTTTAACCACTTCTTTGAGGTAAAATTGACATACAAAAACCTGTACATATTTAAGATTTACAGCTCAGTGAGTTTGGTGTTAAGTGTACACCTGTGAAACCATCACTTCCATCAAGGCCATAAACTTATCTATTATCTCCCAAAGTTTCCTTCCACTTCATTAGTATTATTATTATTATTTTTAAGAGACAGAGGAAGGGCAGTGGGAGATGGAGAGAGAGAGTCTTAAGCAGACTCCACACTCAGGGCAGAGGCCAAATTGGGGCACAGCCTCACAAACCTGAGATTATGACTTGAGCCAAATTCGAGCATTATACTCTTTTTTTTTTTTTTTTTCGAGCATTATACTCTTAACCACCTGAGCCACCCAGGAGCCTCTAACCTCTGTCATTATTAGTAGTATTAGTAATGATAAGAACACTTGAGATTTGCCCTCTTAGCAAACTTTAAGTGTAAAATACAGTATTGTTAGTCATACTGTATACTGTATCTGTTGTATAGTAGATTTCCAGAACTTATTTATCATACATAACTGAAACTTTGTACCATTTAACGATCACTCCCCTCCATTTTGCCCTCCTCCAAGCCCTAGCAACAAAACTTCTGGTCTCTGTTTCTATGAGTTTGGCTATTTTAGATTCCACATGTAAGTGAGGTCATAGAATATTTGTCTTTTTGTATCTGGCTTATTTTGCATGGCATAAGTCCTCCAGGTTCATCCATGTTATCGCAAATGGCAATATTTTCTTATTTTTTACTGCTGAATAATATTCCATTGTATGTAAATACCACATTTTCTTTATCCATTCATCTATTGATGAATACTTAGATTGTTTCTATATCTTGGCTATTGTGAATAATGCTGCAATAAACATCAGAGTGAAGATACCTCTTCAAGAGCCTGACTTCAACCCTTTTGGATATAAATCCAAACATGGGATTGCTGGATCATATGCTATTTCTATTTTTTTTATTTTTTAAGGAATCTCTGTACTGTTTTCCATAATAGCCATACCATTTAACATTCCCACCAGCAGTATAAATAGTATTAATTTCTTCACATCCTTGCCAACACTTGTTATCTTTTTTTTTAATAATAGCCATCCCAACAAGTGGGAAGTAATATCTCACTGTAATGAGATATTATTTTTTTACCTGATGATTAGTGACACTAATTTTTATTAACTGATGATTAGTGATACTTTTATAAATATACTTGTATAATATGCCATATTTTGTGGTTTTTTTTGCTAAATATTTTGCTATTATAATTAGTAATGCACTGCTTGTATCCGTAATTCCTTTTTATTATTGAATGGTATTCTATTATTTGTTAATGCACTAACATTTGTATTGTTTACACTTCTTTTTAGAACACTGTTAGTTTTATTCAATTTTAAATTAGAGCATTTTAAAGCCTATGGGAACTAAAAAGGATTTCTATTAAGTATCTCAGAAAAGCAGCATGTGTCTGTTGACCCAAATGCCATTTCACATTTTCATAAGTGCCTAGAAGTTCTGAAATAAACTTTCCTGACTTTTTTTCTGTTTTAAGATTTGACTTTTAACAACCTGGAAAATTCAATTATGTTGAATATTTTATAATAACTAAGAATTTGAACAACATAATTTGAAATCATTCAATTAAAGCCCTTTACCTTTTTAAGTGTAGTAAAAATGAATAAAATCACCCACCTGCCAAATCATCATTTTAGTGGTTCTAAACTCTTAAATATTCTTGGTTTTATCTGTTTTTTTCCTACTCATAACTGTATAATTCTAATTAGGATTTTTTTTAAAAAGGGGGGCAGAGAGATTCTGTTACCATTGCCTCATTTGCATTGTAGAGTGACTAAAGTGTATATCCCATAAGAATTATGAATATTTAAAGCCTCATGGGCAAATTTAAATACATCATTATTACTAGTAAGTCATAAGAATGACTTTTAGATTACCAGTGTCTTCAAGTTACACTTTCAATAATATCACGAGAGACCAGCCTAATAATAAATAGCTTATCTTTACTTCAGGATTCTACAAAGATTATTTTTAGAGGAATTTTGGGTTTAAAACAATATTTAGAGAGTGGTACAGAGATTTTTCATATATTCCCTGCTATTTCCACTTTTTTTTGAAATTATAGCTAATGCATCTGAGAACAATCTCTTCACCTGGAACGTATATTTCACTTTTCTTGGGTTAGCATCTAAAAGCGAAATTGTTGGGTCAATGGCAATTTCATGTTTAACTGTATAAGGAACTGAAAAATTGCATTCCAAACTTTTTTTTTTATCACTTTGCATTTCCACAAACAATGAATGAGGACTATACCAACGCAGTGCATGTTCTGCACCGATGCTTTGTTAGCTTCATAAATTTTACCTATTGAGTAGCTGTGCAGTAGTCTTTCTTTTTGTTACTCTGGTGACTAGGTTGATATTCTTTTCATTTGCACACATTCTTTTGTTAGGTATCTAATTAACACTTTTGCCCTTTTTTAAATTAGGTATTAGGTTTATTAGGTTATCTTGTTACTGTAACATTTTAAAACATTTTGCATAAAATTCTTTATCAAATATATGTTTAACAAATATTTTTATTATTTTGTGTCTTACATTTTTATTTTCCAATGACTATGTTTTAAATTCTTTTTGAATTTTGATGAAGACCAGTTTATTTTTTATATTTATGCTATATTACTGCTGTGTACTATTTAAGAAATCTTTGTGAGCGATCCTGGAGACCCGGGATCGAATCCTATGTCAGGCTCCCGGTGCATGGAGCCTGCTTCTCCCTCTGCCTGTGTCTCTGCCTCCCTCTCTCTCTCTCTGTAACTATCATTAAAAAAAAAAAAAAAAAAAAAAAAACTTTGTGAAACTCAAGTTCTTGAAGACTTCTCTCAGATTTTGTTCTAAAAGTCTTATAAGTTTAATGCTCACAACTAGGTCTGTGAGTTATTTTAGTTAAATTTTTATTTTTTATTTTTAGTTAAATTTTTATATGTGATGTTAGGCAAAGGTGGAGCTTCATTTTTCTTATAGATGGATATTCAGTTTTCCAGCATCACTAGTTGCAATATTTCCTTTTGTTTTTGTATTTTTCCTTTTGCATATTTGTTTAAAACCAAATGTTTGAAGGTTTGTATATTGCCTTTCTCTTTTTTTCCCCATTAACTCTATATGTCATTTTTTATACCAATATGTTATTGTCTTTATTGGTTGTCTTTTGATAAGACTTGAAATCAAGTACTGTTTGTTCCTTATTTTCAATATTTTTGTTATTCTTGGTAATTTGTATTTCCATATAAATTTTTCAATTAGCTTGTCGATTAAAAAAACAAGTTGTTAAAAAACAAAACAAAACAAAAAAATAAGTTTTTTTTTTTTTTGTTTAGATTTCCACCATGTTTCATAATGCTTGTTTTTCTCTTTGTAACTGTAGTTACTTTGGGTATATACTGGACTAACATGTGTATCTCCCTTATACACTCTCCTGTCTCTGTATAGACACTTTATTGCAATGATATTTTGCCATACAAAGCCTTTATTCACATATCTAAAGTTTATTTCTCTTGTCAATATCTATTTCTCAAAACTAAATTAATATGTCCAATTGTCTAAGTCATGTTATATGCCATGTGTCAAAATTCCAATTTAGTTGTCTTATAGGAATCATATCTTTAACAAGTTCAAAATGAATACCATTTGTGTGTATGTGTGTGTATGTACTTTATTACATTTTTTGTCTTCCTCATTAGAATTAATGGTGCTTCTATCTATCCATCCAGATGCTTCTGCCAAATAATTAAGTGTCTTTCTTGATTTTCTCCTTTGGCTGATGCTGCTAATTGCCTTGTTCAACACTTATTCTAAGCCCATTCCTGGTCGGCAGAGGCTAAAAAGCTATTACAGCTAAGTATCTAGATGTGATTTGTCAGGCTTAGAAACCACTAGTTTAGACAAATTGCTGCTATAGCTCTTCTACAAAATACTGCTGCAGGCTCACATGTATGGAAATTAAAGATGTGATGAATTGGATCAGCTTACCTATGGTTACTTCAGACTAAGCATGCACTGTGGTCTAGAGTTCCTATAATTCCCTAATGTTGGCCCTGTACCTTTCCATATGCCCCCTTTTTTCCTAGTTAAATTTGCTCATATCTAGCTGAAGAGTTTCAAATGCTGTGAAGGAAAAGAGCAAGACAAGAGGTAAGGGTCTGTATAGAATTTTGTTCATTATTTATCTAAGGATCTTTTCAGAAAATAATAAAGCCAATAAGCATATTATAGTAGATTGACAGTTGGAGACAGAGCTTCAGAATATGCAGACAACTCCATTCACTGTAAAAATTAGGAAAATAGGAGAGTATTGTATTTGGAAAGAGGTATTAGTTGAGAGGATTTTTTGTATGTTTATTTAATTGACTGCATTTTATGTATCAGTAAATATTGATTATATTTATCAAATATATATATACAAAAATAAACAAAACTATATAAAGGAAATCTGCAGCTTGTTAGAAATAAAACCAGAATTATGCTTATTTTAGGCCTATAATTAGCTCAAAATCTATATTTATCAAAGAGAATCAGTGGCTATCTAACTGGGCCTACCAAGTAAGGAAAAGAGTGGAAGGAAATGTTCAGGCAACTGTGTGACATTGTAGCAAAAACGTACAGGCACAAATATATCTTTTATGTATAATCATCATTCCCTACCTCTAGAGTCTATAGGATTTACCTCTGCATCGATAATCCTGTGTTTAGTAAAGGTAAATGTATGTTATTAAGAACTTGAACCTGAAAGACTATCTTCATTATGCATTTACTAAGACACCTTTGGCAAATTCTTTGTTTATCTATAACATAGTAATAATACAATTATCTTACTAAACTGTTTAGTTATTAAATAAGTAGAATAATTCCTGTTATATAGGCATTACTTTAGTACAAACTAATATTATTATAGTTTTCTCTTAGATAATTGTATTATCTTACTTATCTATAATTGTATTATCTTATAGATAATTGTATTATCTTATTAAACTGTTTAGTTATTAAATAAGTAGAATAATTCCTGTTATACAGGCATTACTTTAGTACAAACTAATATTATTATTGGTTTTCTATCTTGCTTCTGCTCAAAAGTTTATGAGAAAAATGCTTTTTTTTCTTACCATACAAATGAAATATTTGAAGTATTTGGAAGTCAAAACTATCAAGTAACAGCATTAGAATTTTAAAACCATGTCTGTTTAATTTTTAAAATTCTAGTTTTTGCAATATCCATAATCTAGTAGGTCAGAATACAAATACTATCAACAAGCTAAGCAGAGCAAAGCAAAGATCCTAGATAATTTAAAGTTGGTAATTATACATGGATGGTGTGCATATGTGTCTGCAAATATGTGTTAATCATGGATCATTAATTCTACTAATCCATTAATAAATAGTAAAACCAAACACAAACATTTCATAGTCAAATATAGCTCCAGTCTGGGATATTCATTTCCCCATTTTTCTTGTTTTATGTCACTTGTTTCCTTGTAGTAATTGATCTTTCAAATTTATTCTCATTGGGAAAATATGAAAAACATGAATAAAAGTTTTAAATTTTTATTTACTGCAGTTTGATATTAAGAATCTGTACTATGAGGGACTCCTGGGTGGCTCAGTGGTTGAGCGTCTGCCTTTGATCATGCTCAGAGCATGATCCTGGAGTCCCGGGATCAAGACCCACATCAGGCTTCCTGCATGGAGCCTACTTCTCCCTCTGCCTGTGCCTGTGCCTCTCTCTCTCTCTCTCTCTCTCTCTGTGTCTCTCATGAATAAATAAATAAAATCTTTAAAAAAAAGAACCTGAACTATAAGAAGTAATGTTTTAGATTTATATAATGTAAAACTCTAAAAAAATGTGTCATGGTAAAATATTCTTCATTATCACTATGTTTCATCTCTGCAGTACTACTTTTGATTTATTTCAAAAGAAATTTTCATTTTCTCTTAACATGAGAACACAAGGAAATTACTACATGACAAGAAACTGCTATTTCCTTTTATAATATTTGATACAGTTAATACACTAAGGTGAATGGAAAAATCATTTGGAAAATGTTTTATGAATACATTATTAATTAATTCATATGTGAAATTTCAAAGCTTTTTATCAAGAACACAAAATGTGAAATATTTTCCTAAAATGAAAATAAATGCTTTTTATCTAGAAAATGCTTTTGGAGATTATTTGAGAAAATGCCTCTGCAGTTTTTATTTCACAAAATTTATAGGATATTTCCCTGAGTAATGCTGATTTAGAAAGATACTCTTTCACCAATTAAATTATACTCATAAGTGTTTTATGACAATTTAGCAGGATTTTTGGAAACATTTTTATCCATTATTTTCATTATCAAAACATAACTATATTCTTATAAAAGTTAAACTTTTATGTGACATTTCATCAAATACAGTCCAAATCAAGCAATTGGTATAATATAGACTTCATTGTATGCATGACACCTAATAATTTAATGTTTAAGGACTTACAAATATTTATTTTTCTATTTTTTATAACTACCTCAAGGTGCAATTATAAAAACACTTTGTAGACTACATTTGGATGAGCACTACATTCTTGGGATATTTTTAGACTTGATTTAAAAAAATTAGATCTAAGTCAAATCATTTTCTAAATACAAATTATTTACCTTCAAATGTATTAGTTTCTAGTAAGATAGCTTATAGATTCTTTAATTTTTTCATATGCCAGTTATTCCATTCTATGCTACTTCATTTAGGCCATATTTGGGTTGCTTTAAAATGCCAAACTTTTGTTTGTATATGGATGTTGGCTTATGCCATTTTTTCCTATCCATACCCTTTCCTAAGGAAACAAAAATCAAGTGATTACTTCCTAATCATCTTTTATTCATCAGTTGGTGTGTCATATCCTTAGCATGGTCTTTTCTATTCCTAAAATAAAATTATATCCCCTCCCCATATACCATAGTGTCTTTTATTTTTCTTAGCTTGATTTTTAGTTTATATCTGCAAGTTTGTTTTGTTCAAAATCTGTCCCCATTTTGTTTATCAGACTTCAAATGAGCTAGACTAAGATTATTTGGTTCACTATTGTATAGCCAATAACTAGTAGTGTACTTGTAATACCTATTAATTGATAAATTACTAAATGCCCGCAAATTGTATATGCCTTAAAAATTTTGACTATGAGGGGCACCTGAGTAGCTCAGTCTTTTAAGTGTCCAACTCTTGGTTCAATCGAGGTCATGATCCCCTGGTCAGGAGATTAAGTCCTTTGTCTGGCTCTGAGGTCAGTGGAGAGTCTGCTTCAGTTTCTCTCTCTTTTCTTCCCGCTCACTCTCTCTCAAATAAATAAATAAAATCTTAAAAAATTTTTTTGACCATGAGGGAAATTTTTTTCTAGAACAATGTATAAATCTAATATACCAAGGGGCATTCTTAGAATGAAAAAAAATTAATTACCTGCTTTAATTCTGAAAACAGGTGTGCCGTGTAAACCAGAGCACATATTAATTAGCAAAAATTAATTATCCTTTATATATGTCAGAAAGTGAGAGGTAAAAAATTTTTTTCTATTCTGAATTTTTATATTCAGGAAGAAGGCAGATGTTAGTTTTTTTATTATACTTGAAATGCATACCTTAAAATGATAAAAAAGAAAGGAAGAAATTAAGCATATAATATCTTGGCTCTACATTTTCTGGAAAGTAGTAAGTGACCCCAACTTTTTATAGGCCTCATAAGATAAATATCAGGGTTCAATTAGTGTTAAGACTTTTCTCTTGCTATTTGTGGGAAAAGCATTTCACATTTTTAAACTGGAGATGGGTGAGTAGAGAAACTAGGCTTTTCTGAGAACAACTGGAAAAATCGAGATAAAATATGTAACTCATCTGTGTGATGGTGGTGGAAACTTGAAAAAAATGAGAACTAGAGGTGCTAAAACTTCAGAGAAAAGGCAGTCTCAGAAAAGTGAATTTACATCTGCAGCTGTTTTTATTTTGGTGACAGTTCTCATTTTCTGGAATGGTAAAAAGCTAGAGATATGGGCATTATATCTGAGAAAGACTCTTACTCAAAAAGAAAGCTTTTGCATTAAAATCTTTTGGAGTTTTTGGCAGCAAAGCTTTTGGAAACTCGAGAGAACCTCAAATACTGTATTTTTATCCTGAAGACATCTGTGACTTTGCAGGCTAAGAAGCTAAGAACTGTTAGATCACCTATGGTCTAGTAAAAAATTTAAGAGTTTGAGCAAAAATCTGCTTGAATATGGCAGCTACAAACTGCAAGTAGTTAGGATTCTGCTGACAGGAACCAGGGGGATAAATTAAACAGAAAGTACAGAAGCAAAGACAGGAAATGATTTCATTGGCTATAGCTTAAAGCCCAGTTGGTTTATAATCTTGAAGCATTTATAGGCTTAGGTTTTGGTTTACTTACTCAGCCAGGCACTAGACCTATCTAGGTCTAATGCCCTGCTTATTCAATTCATTTAGCATAACCTAGCAGAACATTTCTGTTAAACAAAGGAGAAGTTTTAGCAATCTTGAGATCTAAGTGTTGGAGTTTAGAACGATTCCCAGAAAATATGAAATTTTCTCATTTGAAAATAATAGTACAGAGATGAACCAAAGGCCCCCTGAATGTCAACTGAGCACCAACCCAGAATTAAATCTCTACTTCATTAATATGACCAGCCATTATTTAATTGTCTCAGGAAGGAGAGCTATTGTAATAGAAGAAAATATCATATAGATATTTTTATTTTAATTCACAATCAGCAATATTCTATCAATATAGACCAAACATGCTAAGCAACACAATACTGAAAAGCAGGAGAAAACAGAGGAAATAGGAATACAGCCATATTGATACGGGAAACAAAGGCAGAAGAAAAATTATTAAATTTCCCTACTACTCACAGCCCACTCACAAGTCTTTGAAACAGGCAAAGTGACATTCCTCTAGGGACTCAACTGTCTCAGTGTTGACACTTTGCTAAAGGCAAAAGGCAGTCTTAGCCTGACCTGACCCCGAGGGTCCCATAAGTCTATTTTAACATATAAAAATTCCTTTAGAAATTCCTTTATCTCTAAAACCCTCAAGAAACGCATTGGCAATCATCCCCCAAACATATGACTCACTGATAGACATTTGAAAGGTCTAATGACTAAGATTTTACATATGGTAATATATAAAACAGACAAAATAGCTGATGAAGAACACTGCATCAATGTGTAGAACTTCCATAGAAATCCTAAAAAAAAAAAAAAAAGGTTACCTGAATTTGTAATATTCTACATGGATTTAAATGAAGATTCACAGCACAAAAGTTAAGACTACTAAGTAAGAAAACAGATTGACACATAAACAAATAAGAGCCTAAAGAAGAAAAAGAAAAAAAAAAAAAAAGAACAAGGAAATACAGTAGATGTAAGAATAAGGTGAAAAACAAAGACCTCAGTATAAATGAAGTCCTCCTCAAGAGAAAGTAAAGAGAAATGGGGAAAAAGCAACACCAGAAGACATAGGTGTCCAAAACTGGTTAAAGAAATCAAGCCAGATATTTAAGAGACTATGCAAGCAATGATCAAGATAAATTCACGGAAAATAACATCCAGGGACATTAAAGTTCAATTGCTGAAAACCAAAGACAACCAGAAAATCTTATGAACAGCCAGATAGGACAAGACAAAAAAATAAAAACATTACTTTGGAAAAGCGACAACAAAGCAAAGCCTACTGTTTCTCAACATAAGTGATGAATGTTACTAAGCAAAAAAATGACACCTTTAAAGTGCTGAAAAGAAATAACTACCATTCTCCAATTCTATTCCCATTGATTTCTCAGTCTTTTGGCTAAAATCAAATGTAGTATCTACAATTCTATTCCCTAAGACAGTATCCTATCATTAAAATTAAAATTAAGAGATTGTCAATAAATACTTAAATATTTTGCATGCAAAAATCTCCAAAACAAGTCTTTAAGGGCATTAATTTTAGAGAAGGAAAATAATTCCACGCAAGAACATAAAATTGATCCTAGACAGAAACAAAAAATGATGTAAAAATAATATGTGAAAAATAAATGAAGGTGAAAGCTTTACTGCCTTCTTCCAAACAGCAATAGAAATATCTGTTTTTCATTTTATAATGTTACTAAGACAGTAGTCAATAACATAAACTAAACTAGAAAATTTCCCAACTATTTGTAAAAGGATATTACACTTCTAATTAATGGCTCAAAAATGTCACAATAACAATTATAAAAATGTATTTTTAATGTGTTGAAATATACAGAATATTAAACCTTTAAGGTACAGGCAGAACAAAGTTTAGAAGACATTTCATAGCTTCCAATGCATATGTTAGAGAAAAGAAAACTTATCATTAATGATAAAATGATAATATCATGATAATGGAATAATGTCAAACCAAAGGAAAGAGAAGGAAAGAAATAATAAAGAGAAGAAATTAATGTAATTAGAAAACCGTTGATTGATATGGAAAATCAGCAAAGTTAAAAGTGGGTTCCTCAAAAACACAAGCTTTATGACTCCTTGTAAGATTGAGCAGGAGAAGATTAAAAAAATTGAAATTCTTAATATGAGAAATAAGATAAAAACACTACATCTGTAAACATTTTTTTAAAAAAGAGTAAATAAGGAATTCTACTTATGTACATGAATGAACAACTAGAAGTTACTTAACTTCTCACCATTTAAAAGACTAAAAACCTGGACAAAATATAAAAACAATTGCTTTCTGACATTAGGGAAGAAAAGAGGGCCATGAACATTGGAAGAAGAAAAGCAAATGAGTTGTATTCTACAATTGCTTTCAGAATTCTCCCCGGAATTAGTTTAAGAAACATGTTTTGGAAAAGGATTCCCAAGAACACAGTAGTCCTGCTGAGTTAAGGTGAAGCTGGAAAAGAAGTGTGAATTAAACCCAACATAAGTAGAAGAAATAAAATAAACACTCCCAAATTGATCTGTAGGTTCAATACAAATTCAGTTGAAATTCTAGCAGGCTGTTTTTTAGGAATAGAGAAGAATATTCTAAACTTTATGTGACAAGATACACATTTCATCTATCCAAAGAATTTAAAAAATTAAAAAAAAGGTATAAAGCTACAGGACTTACCCTCACTTATTTCAAGAATTAATGTAACTCTACAATCCACATAGTGTGATAAAAGTAAATGTAACGATAGTCCAAAAACAGACCCACCCATATGTACGGTTAATTTTTACTTAAGTTGCCAATGTTATTTAATAAGGAAAAAGGAGTGGTTTTGATATATGTTTGGTTTAAAGTTAGATTAATTCTAATCTCTTAAACATTGTGTTTAGCGGTGTTTCCTTTTATTTTCTGAAAGAGATTGTGTATAATTGGTAGCATTTCTTATTTCAAATTGTAGAACTAAAGAATGAAAACATACAACTTTTTAAAAATAGGAAAGAATATTGGCAGTCATCGTCAGGCACAAATTTCTAAGGAATGTACAAAAAGCCATGAGTGAAATAAGGAGAGGAAGAACAAATTGGACATCATCAAAATGAAAAAAAGTCCTTTTTTCAAAGCTTTTGTTAAGAAACCGAAAATACAAGTGTCAGACTGGGAGAAATTAGTTGCAGTACATATATCTAACACAACACATGTAACCAAATTATACAAACAACTGCAACTTTAAAATTAGACAGCACAATATATATTTTCAAAATAATTGAACAGTCAAGGGTGAAAAAAAGATACATGGGTATTATAAACAGATACCAAACTTCTTAGTCATCAGATAACCCCCGCCAAAAAAGACATCAGACATTACTACACACAGTCTAGAATTGCTAAAATTGAGGAAGAAAACATAAAGTATTAGGAGGTTGTGCACTGTGATTTTTCATAATTTGCTCATGGAAATGTAAAATTGCACTATAACTTTGGACAACCACTTGGCAGTTTTAATAGAGGTAAGCGTAAAATTACTATGTGACTCTAGACCTGTATTCCTATTGTATTTATACAAGAGTTATGAACTATCTATGTAAATTATTTTATATGAATGGCTGCAACAGCTTTATGTAGGGGCAAAAACTAGAAACAATCCAAATAACCATCACCAGGTAAATGGATATATGGATTTACACATCATAACATACCCATTTAATAGAATAGTATAAACTACTATTAAAATATATCCTCTCAGATAAAACTCAAAATCATACTGAATGGAATCAGATGACATAGAACTAATTAATGAGTGATTCGAGATCTTATGTTCTAGAAAAATTAAGTCTAATTTATTATAACAGAAAGCAGATCAGGATTGCTTGAGGTCAGGAATAAAAAAGATTGATATTTACGATAAAAATGGGGGAGAGAAACTGTTGGTGGGAATGTCGACAAGTGCAGCCACTCTGGAAAACAGTATGGAGGTACTTGAACAATTTAAAATAGAGCTACCCTATGACCCAGCAATTGTACTACTAGGAATTTATAACCCTAAAGGTACAAATTTAGTGATCTGATGCGGCATCTGTACCCCGATGTTTATAGCAGCAATGTCCACAATAGCCAACTATGGGGAAGACCCCAGATGTCCATCAACAGATGAATGGATAAAGAAGATGTGGTATGTGTACACACATACACACACATACACACACAGGAATATTACTCAGCTATCAAAAAAAATGAAATCTTGCCATTTGCAATGACATGGCTAGAACTAGAGGATATTATACTAAGCAAAATAAGTCAATCCAAAAAAGACAATTATCATATGATCTCTCTCATATGTAGAATTTAAGAAACAAAACAGAGGATAATAGGGTAAGGGAGGGAAAAATAAAACAAGATGAAACCAGAGAGGGAGACAAACCATAAGAGATTCTTAATCATAGGAAACAAACTGAGGGTTGCCGGAGGGGTTGGGGGTGGGGAGAGATAAGGTAACTAAATGATGGGCATTAAGGAGGTCATATGATGTAATGAGCACTGGGTATTATATAAGACTGATGAATTACTGAACTCTATCTTGAAACTAATAATACACTATATGTTAAGTAATTGAATTTAAATAAAAAAATAAACTACCCCCCCCCCAAAAAAAATACAGTGTATTTGCTAGGGACATTTTATTTTATTTTTTGGAAAATGGCCATAAAAGCAAAAGTTTTTCCTTTGAGGAGCATGAATTGCATTACTTTAAATACTTCTTACTCAAGATAGCAAGATACTTTGTAATAATCTTTAAATATTACATATAAATACAATTTTATTTTATTTTATTTTAAAGATTATTTATTTTTTAATTCATGAGTGACACAGAGAGAATGAAGCAGAGACACAGGCAGAGAGAAAAGCAGGCTCCATGCAGGGAGCCCAATGTAAGATTCAATTGCGAGACTCCAGGATCATGCCCCAGGCTGAAGGCAGGCACTCAACCACTGAGCAACCCAGGTGTCCCCACAATATTTTATTTTAAACACCATTTGTTTCTTTACTTATTTTTTTTAAAGATTTTATTTATTTATTAATTCATGAAAGACACACAGAGAGAGGCAGAGACACAGTCAGAGGGAGAAGCAGGCTCCATGCCGGGAACCGATGTGGGACTCGATCCCGGACTCCAGGATCACACCCTGGGCTGAAGGCAGGCACTAAACCACTGAGCCACCCAGGGATCCCAGAGGTCTTCATTTTGTAATCATTATTGAATTAATTGTGAATTAATGAGAAACAGTTGAGAATCAAAAGCTGTTCACATGACAAAGAAAACCAGAAACTATTTGCTTCTTTTTGAAAAATTGAGATAGCTCTTATGTGGTTGGCAGAAAAATGACCCCCAATATGTCCTCTATACATCACAGAAACCCTTGAGTATGTCACCTTACATGACGAAGAGTATTTGAATTATTCAGATGGAGTCTATTTACTCACAAGAATCCTTAAAAGCAGAGAACCTTCCTGGCTGTGGTAAGAGGGGAGGATTAAGGGAAAACAGAGAACTACAGTGATGCTTTAGAAGGTGGCATAATGGAGCCAAGATATGAATGCAGACTCTAGAACCTGGAAAAGGCATGGGAATGAAGCATTACTAACCCCAAGATGAAACATAACCCTGCTGACAATTTGATTTTAGCTCCATGAGACCCATACAAGACTTCTGCCCTTCAAAACTAAAACAGAATTTTTTTTAGTTTTAAGGTACTAAATTGTGGCAATGTGTTTCAACATTAATAGAAAATAATACTACCTATTGTCCTGCCGATTGGGTTGAAACTACATCTAACTAAACCTGTGTATTTAACTGCCAGTAATGAAAATGGAGGAACATGTAAATCTAGTTAGTACATGAATAGGGAATCAGCAAAACTGAGGCTATAAAAAATCCTTTAGTCCTGATTACTCATGTTTTAGCAATAAATAAATTAAGGAAAAGGATTAACTATAAGCAAGGAAAGTAAAATTTGTGGATTAAAAAAGGTTTGAAATGATCATAAAACATAAATGATTATAGAGATTAATAATGCAAACTTGAGAACTAATATTAAGAAATGCAAGGAAGTGATTACAAAAGGAAGTGATTATGAAAGGTAAGAGAGTGGTTACTTATAGGTGAAGAGAGGATGTGAGATCAGAAAATAACACATGGAGGAATGTCATTAAGTGGAAGTTCCATTTCATCATCTGAATGGGGCTTACAAGCAAGTTCACCTAATAAGCATCCATTAAATTTGTGTTTATTTTGTGTGGTTTTAGTTAAATGATTTATTTTACAATAAAAAATGGATAACAAATACAATTCTGAGTATTTCATTCTTATATATGTTTTATAATACTTTGCAACACCTATTTTGCAGTAAACAGCAGGTTCTCAACACAAATTTGTTGCATAACATGTTATCCTTAAACTTTGGTATTTCTATGGTAAAATTAATAACTTTTAAACCATTTTTCAAACTTTTTTGTGACCAAGCACATTAATATGTCTGTAGTGACACAAAAAACTTTCACATTTGGTGGGATATGTAAAAATCATACATATCTTCAGGGATCCCTATTCAGGCTCACCACCTGACCAGATCACTGTTCTTTCTTCCAGATAAGTTACATAAAAAACTTAGTTTTCAGGGCTTTTTGAATTTTATAATGTATGTAAAGGATTGTTGACCATACATCATTGAAGGGCTCCATGTATATTTGGGCTCTTAGAAACATATGAGATTAGTTAGATCTGTAATTTTTTTAATGCGTGTTGATAAATACCTTTATTATCTTGGTTGTAGTGATGGTTTTGGGTCCAAATACATATGTCAAAACTTATTGTACATTTTGAATATATGATTTTATTGTATGTCAATAATATGACAAGTAGAGTTATTTAACATGGATGCAAAAATCCAGTGAGATCAGTCAATTGAATTACTATAATAAAAATTATACATCATGATCAACTGGGTTTATCTCAAGAATGTCAGGATGATTCAACATTTTAAAATTCTGAAAATGTAATATAACTTTTAACAGGGTAAAAGGGGAAAATATAATTTTCATAATAGGTGCAGAATCTGATAAAATGCACACTCAATTAAGATTTTTCTTTGCCAGAATATAAGAACGTTTATTGTATTTTTCCCTCCTGGATTTTTTAGGCTAAAAGGCAAAACAAACATCCTTTTTATTTACTTTGTCCAGTTTGGGGGGGATATAAATGACATAAAATTGTATCAGTTTTAGATATACAACATGATGATTTGATTTATGTATATATTGTGGAATGATTATCACAATAAGTTTAGTTAACTTCCATCACCTCAGAGAGTTATAATGTTTTTCTTGTGATAAAAACTTTTAAGATCTATTCTCAGCAAATTTTTTTTTTTTTTAATTTTTATTTATTTATGATAGTCACAGAGAGAGAGAGAGACAGAGAGGCAGAGACACAGGCAGAGGGAGAAGCAGGCTCCATGCACCGGGAGCCCGACGTGGGATTCGATCCCGGGACTCCAGGATCGCGCCCTGGGCCAAAGGCAGGCGCCAAACCACTGCGCCACCCAGGGATCCCCAATTCTCAGCAAATTTTAAATATGTAATACAGTATTGATGATTTTAATCACCATGCAGTTTAATACATCCCAAAACTTATTTATAAACTTACAAAACTTCTTGTACATGGAAGTTTTTACCTTTTGACCACCATTTTACCTACTCTCCACTCTTGCCTCTGGAAACCATCAATTTGTTCTGTTTGCCTCTGTTCTCCTTGAGTTCAGCTTTTGTGTGTGTATGTGTGTGTGTGTGTTACACATACAAGTGCAATCATACCGTATTATCTTTCTCTATTTCACCTAGCAAAGTGCCCTCAGTGACATTTATGTTGTAAATGGCATTATTTCCTTCTTTCCTTTTTATAGCTGAATAATATTGCCAATACTTATTTTATTTTTATGATGACTATTTTAATAGGTATTAAGTGGATATCTCATTGCTGTTTTGATTTTCATTTCTCTGATGATTAGTTATGGTGAGTACTATTTCATGTAGGAAAAAAATAGTAGACTCCTTCTTAAAATATTTTATTAAAAAACAGATTGTTATCTCATAACAGGTTTTGTCTTAATAGGTTGTAAATGTGTTATTTGATAGATAATATTAAAACAAAACCATTTCTTCAGAATCCATGTTGACTGATAATTTAGTAATTTTTAACTGTAAGGAATGAGTGATGAAAAAACTGACTCTAATTTTGACTGCAGATTTCAAGTGACTTATGTGAATATTTACATATGTTGGTCAAATGAATGCCAATTATTTTAATATGGGAAACAAGTCTTTTTTTAATGTGTTATGTCAGTTTTGTTGACAGCACTTACTACAATAGGTAGTTCAACACATTTAATTAATTTGATTTTTTGAAATATCAGATATTAATGTCACATCAAAACAAAATTTACTTGCACTGTGCAAATAGTTCTTCCTTATTATGTTAGTAAAACAAGAAAGACCAAATTTTGATGCATATCTTGGTTTTCATTCCAGGTAATGATTTTGATCATGTCTCTGTTTCTGATGTATGAGAAAAGCCAATTCAGCTCCTTTCTGTTGTGTTCTCTCAATTCCTGAGGTAATTTCCTCTTGTTGCATGGAATTGCTGACAGGGAGTTGCTTCTCTCTGGAACTTTCCAATATTAAAAATGATGAGTTCTGGGCCCACAATAATACAACCTCCAGTTTCAAATAAAAGAAAACAACAAAAAGTTCAACAATGTGAACTTCTATTTAACTTTCCTACAATTTTTCTTCCTAACGTGATATTAAATTTACTGGTTTACTCCTCATAACTTATTTTCTTTCTTATGATTTCTTCTCTGCCTTTTCAGAAATTTCCCCATCTCAATACTTGTTTAGAATTCCATCTCCCAAACCTAGTGCTGGATAACTATCAGAGTAGAGAGTTATTATATCTCTAGAAAAGTAAAAATTGTACTATTGAGATGATCTCTTAAATCCATATTTTCACCCACTAATGTTTTTAGAAAAGAATATATCATTTCCAGATATGTTACTACTTTTCCTGCAGGAGGAATTAAAATGTAGAACATTATTTAAGGTGAAGGAAGGGATTTGGACATGCAAATTTTATAAAAGCCAAAATCTCCTTATAATTCTATACTTTTGTCCAAGCTATTTTAGCTGCTTTCTGAAAAACGTTCTTGACACTTTTTCTTTGCCCTACCAGTCTTCTATGCAATTTTGCTATGACTAAAAACACAGGGTGGTTGAAGAGCAAATGAATACAGAGATTTGGTAAGATAATATTAAGTGATAAGAGGTTGTGGTAAAAGAAAGAAGTGGTAGAGAAAAGTAAGAAGATAAAATCAGGGTGTGATAGTCATGATTCGGTATCAGTTGTATAAATGGCAAATGCTGATTTCTCACTCATTTAGAGATCAGTAAGTTAGCCATATAGTATGCTTCCATCTTTTTCCAATATCTTAAATTGAAGTCTACTTGGGTACCATTAGCTGGGGAATGAGGAGAGTTGAATACTGGAAATTATGTAGTTTTACCTATAGGTGACATGTGCCATCCTTCTTGAAAGGCCATTACTAAAACTAGTCAAAAGACTTTACCTTTTTTTTTTTCTTAAGATTTAATTTATTTATTTGTGAGAGACACAGAAAGAGGCAGAGACATAAGCAGAGGGAGAAGCAGGCTGCCAGTGGGGATCCTCAGGACCCGGGGATCATGACCTGAGCCAAAGACAGATGGTTAACCAGTGAGCCACCCAGGTACCCCACAAATGACTTTTCCTACCTGTAATGAGTCTGGGAACTAAAGTCTGTATGTGCCACCAAAATAGGGCTTGGTGGATAAAATACAGAATAACCAGTTAAATTTGAACTTCACACACACATACTTTTTTTTTTAAGTATAATAACGAGACAGACATAAACAAAAATGTATTCTTTATCTGAAATTCAAATTTAATAATTTGCTAGAGTTGGGTATCCTATCTAGAAGTCAAGGAAAACTGGCTATTGACAAACACCATTCATGTTTACTAGAGTCTCATTTTTTTTTCCCTCACAACAAAGTATTTGGTTCACTGTTTTCTTTCCTATGCATTCAGCATACTTACTTTATCTCCATAGGAGACAGCTCAAATCCTATCCAGTCACAGTTCAAAAGTCCTGGATAATGGAAAGTGCAGTTGTCTCTCCATCAGGTACATTTTCTTCAGACATGTGCATCGAAAAGGCAAGACCTTGTACATAGGTCTGTCAGACCTATGTACACCCCATATGCAGCGGTGGAACATGACTACATCAACTGCAAGAACCATTCTCAGAAAAGTGAAGAATGGGTGACACAGTAATTATAGATTCTGAGATTCCACTAGACAGACAATATGAGCTTACCTGTTTTGGGATGAGGATATTCATTAATTAGCCCCTGACACTGCTTTCTGAAAAGAGTGGCCATGTGCACTGTTATTGTGGTTTGTTTTGACTGGGTCTTTTCAGAGATCCTTCTTTCACCATCAACCTCATTTAAAATAGTCACCATATTGAGGACTTCATTATGTTCATAGCTATATTCATACAAATTCAAGTATTGAGACAAGGATTATTTTAAATCTTAACATTATATTGTGATTTAAAGAAAAAATTGAAACTAAAAAAAATAAAAGTAAATAAAATTAAGCACATATGGCATGTTTACCCATATCAAATATATTTGATCATTATTCTTTACCAGTTATTATAACATAAGTTTTCTATGCAAATAAATGAGGAGCAATTAGAGAAAAAATTAAACATATGGTGTAGATATATGGTATAATAAATACATGTACATATGTATAATTGTATACAAATTATATAAAACTGTATGTAGTATGTGTAATATTTCATTTGCAGCACAACATCAAATTTTAAGAAGCACGTTTTTGACTCATTTGTTATCAGTAACTTCTCTTCCAGATATAGTTCTCATACTTGTTCGTTTTTTTGGTCTTCTGTGATTCATAACTGTCATAACTTAATGATGGCCAAGTGAAAGCCATCTGAAACACTGTTTGCGAGGCAAAATAATCCTCAAAGACTCAAATTAATACAAAGTGGCATTCAAAGTGATACTTTGCTGAAGAGAGCCAAGAGTAAATAAAATTCACTAACATTCTGACTTTTCCCAATTAATTCCTCCATAGCTACAAGCTGAGTAGGTAACCTAATGTGCCTTCTAATTTGCTGCAGATGTAAGATTTTCTTTTCACTTTTGTTTCTAATCTTCCTTCAATTCTATGATATAGAGAAAAATGGTTTGGAAATGAAATTATATACCACTTCGTAAGATATATGGTTTTTCATATTCAGATATTACCTAGGAGAATATATAAGACCTAATATATGGAACTGCAAAAATGATAAACAATTGAAAATTCTTGTCTCCTGAAACATTTATATATTTTTTCTTTATAAATTGAGAAATTAGCCAATATTTTAAAAATTGTTCAGTAGCAGAAAACCCCCAAATTTGCCACATATAGTGTCATTTTTAGTAAAAACATATCTAAAAGATAAAGGAATCATGGACACTTCTTTTTTTAAGTAGGTAGGAATAACAGATTTTTTTTCTTTTTTATAATTAACTAATTGCATAGAAAATTAACCTGCCCATCTGAGGAGAATAGAAGTCTTTTAGATTTGACTCCTTAAGATCATCATGTTTTTCTGATGGAAATTATTGCAGAGCTTAAATGTAGTTCTTATGGGAAGAACAAGTTTTCCTGAATATTTTATTAATGACTATTTTGCTCCTATCAAATGTATTCCCTCTGCAACTCAATTGTTATTTAAGTGCATATTCTTGTATACAAAATGACATTAATGCAGTAAGTGAAAGAGTCATACTACGTGTGAGCAAGTGAATCAAAATTAAGTGAGAAACGTTTGGAGCAGCTCAGATGAATATTTATTGGAGTATATGAATTATTTATTTTATTTTTTTACACTTTAAAGTATTGTAAGAACCACAGATGATTATGTTACATTACATTGCAACTAATGAAAGTACTTAGGGTTGTCTTTATAGTTGTTTTCAAATTAGGCAAATGTTAAGATTAATAGTATGGAAAAGCCTGAAAAAATGCTGGTCACATTAGTTTCTTTGAAGTGGAACTTTCTCTCCCTAAAATGTGTCACTATCCAATTAAAATGTTAATTGATATTGACAGGATTTGGAATTTTACCTACCTACCATTGAACCCTAATTTGGAAAATGACATTTACCAAAAACCCCATATTTCTGCAGAAGTTTCTGGTTTAATACATGCTTACAAAAATATTTTCTAGTTAATATTTAATTTTCATCATTAGAACTACTAAAATTTAAAATGTGCTATATTTTAGAAAATAGATTGTCATAAATTACTAAAATCAGGCTATTTTACTATTCATATTGAATGGGGTTTTTAAAAAAAGATTTTATTTATTTATTCATGAAAAACACAAAGAAGTAGAGACATTGGCAGAGGGAGAAGCAGGCTCCCTGTAGGGAGCCCAATGTAGGACTTGATGCTGGGATTCTGGGATCAAGCCCTGGGCGGAAAGCAGACTCTTACTCCTGAGCCACCCAGGCATCCCTGAGTGGGGGTTTAACAAGATTTATTCTGAGTCATGGCCAACAAGCACATGAGAAAATGCTCTGCATCACATGACATCAGGGAAATACAAATCAAAACCACAATGAGATACCACCTCACACCAGTGAGAATGGGGAAAATTAACAAGGCAGGAAACCACAAATGTTGGAGAGGATGCGGAGAAAAGGGAACCCTCTTGCACTGTTGGTGGGAATGTGAACTGGTGCAGCCACTCTGGAAAACTGTGTGGAGGTTCCTCAAAGAGTTGAAAATAGACCTGCCCTACGACCCAGCAATTGCACTGTTGGGGATTTACCCCAAAGATACAGATGCAGTGAAACTCCGGGACACCTGCACCCCGATGTTTATAGCAGCAATGGCCACAATAGCCAAACTGTGGAAGGAGCCTCGGTGTCCATCGAAAGATGAGTGGATAAAGAAGATGTGGTTTATGTATACAATGGAATATTACTCAGCCATTAGAAACGACAAATACCCACCATTTGCTTCAACGTGGATGGAACTGGAGGGTATTATGCTGAGTGAAGTAAGTCAGTCGGAGAAGGACAAACATTATATGGTCTCATTCATTTGGGGAATATAAAAAATAGTGACAGGGAATAAAGGGGAAAGGAGAAAAAATGAGTGGGAAATACCAGAAAGGGAGACAGAACATGAGAGACCCCTAACTCTGGGAAACGAACAAGGGGTGGTAGAAGGGGAGGTGGACGAGGGGGTGGGGGTGGGGGCGGGGGTTACTGGGTGGTGGGTAGCACTTGGGATGAGCACTGGGTGCTATGCTATATGTTGTCAAATTGAACTCCAATAATAAAACAAAAAGATTGATTCTGATAAGATTATGAAAGTTCTTTATATTCTTGACAATTATATCAAGTTATGCATGATTATGAAGACTTACTGTGAGGAGGGGCAAGATGGCAGAAGAGTAGGGTCCCCAAATCACCTGTCCCCACCAAATTACCTAGATAACCTTCAAATCATCTTGAAAATCTACGAATTCGGCCTGAGATTTAAAGAGAGAACATCTGAAAAGCTACAGTGAGAAGAGTTCACGCTTCTTCAAGGTAGGAAGACGGGGAAAAAGAAATAAAGAAACAAAAGGCCTCCAAGGGGGAGGGGCCCCGCGAGGAGCCGGGCTGAGGCCGGGGCGAGTGTCCCCAGGACAGGAGAGCCCCGTCCCGGAGGAGCAGGAGCTGCACCGACCTTCCCGGGGGAAAGGGGCTCGCGGGGAGGTGGAGCAGGACCCAGGAGGGCGGGGATGCCCTCGGGCTCCCGGGGACACTAACAGGCACCTGCGCCCCGGGAGAGTGCGCCGAGCTCCCTAAGGGCTGCAGCGCGCACGGCGGGACCCGGAGCAGCTCGGAGGGGCTCGGGCAGAGGAAGAGGCTCCGTGCGGAGGGGGCTGCGCGGTTCCAGGAGCAGCTCGGAGGGGCTCGGGCGGCGGCTCCGCGGAGGGGGCTGCTGGGCGGGAGCGCGAATCCACCAGCGCAGGCTCCGGAGCACAGGGCGCCGGGACACAGCCCAGGATCCCGCCTCCCCCGGGACAGGCAGAGGCCGGGAGGGCCCAGGACAGCGAGGACGCTCCTGCCCCAGCTGAGCAGATCAGCGGCCCCGCCCCGGAGCCTCCAGGCCCTGCAGACGGAGTTCCTGCCGGAGCTGAATCCAGGTTTCCAGAGCTGCCCCGCCACTGGGGCTGTTGCTCCTGGGGCCTCACGGGGTAAACAACCCCCACTGAGCCCTGCACCAGGCAGGGGCACAGCAGCTACCCCAACTGCTAACACCTGAAAATCAGCACAGCAGGCCCCTCCCCCAGAACACCAGCTAGACTGACAACTTCCAGGAGAAGCCAAGGGACTTAAAGTACACAGAATCAGAAGATACTCCCCAGTGGTTCTTTTTTTTTTTTTTTTTTTTGCTTTGTTTCCTTCCCCCACCCCCTTTTTTTTCTCCTTTCTTTTTCTTTCTCTTTTTCTTCTTTTTTTTTTCTTTTTTTTTCCCTTTTTTTTCTCTTTATCTTTTCTTTCCTTCTTCTCTCCTCTCTTTTTCTCTTTTTCCCAATACAACTTGCTTTTGGCCACTCTGCACTGAGCAAAATGACTAGAAGGAAAACCTCACCTCAAAAGAAAGAATCAGAAACAGTCCTCTCTCCCACAGAGTTACAAAATCTGGATTACAATTCAATGTCAGAAAGCCAATTCAGAAGCACTATTATACAGCTACTGGTGGCTCTAGAAAAAAGCATAAAGGACTCAAGAGACTTCATGACTGCAGAATTTAGAGCTAATCAGGCAGAAATTAAAAATCAATTGAATGAGATGCAATCCAAACTAGAAGTCCTAACGATGAGGGTTAACTAGGTGGAAGAACGAGTGAGTGACATAGAAGACAAGTTGATAGCAAAGAGGGAAACTGAGGAAAAAAGAGACAAACAATTAAAAGACCATGAAGATAGAATAATACTCGATAGGTCTTCTAAGCACAACATCTCCAAAGAAACGAGAGCTTTAAATGATACACTGGACCAGATGGATTTCACAGATATCTACAGAACTTTACATCCAAACTCAACTGAATACACATTCTTCTCAAGCGCACATGGAACTTTCTCCAGAATAGACCACATACTGGGTCACAAATCGGGTCTGAACTGATACCAAAAGATTGGGATCGTCACCTGCATATTCTCAGACCATAATGCCTTGAAATTAGAACTAAACACAACAAGAAGTTTGGAAGGACCTCGAACACGTGGAGGTTAAGGACCATCCTGCTAAAAGATGAAAGGGTCAACCAGGAAATTAAGGAAGAATTAAAAAGATTCAGGAGGGATCCCTGGGTGGCGCAGCAGTTTGGCGCCTGCCTTTGGCACCGGGCGTGATCCTGGAGACCCGGGATCGAGTCCCACATCGGGCTCCTGGTGCATGAAGCCTGCTTTCCCTCTCCCTCTGCCTGTGTCTGTGCCTCCCTCTCTCTGTGTGTATGACTATCATAAATAAATAAAAATTAAAAAAAAAGATTCATGGAAACTAATGAGAATGAAGATACAACTGTTCAAAATCTTTGGGATGCAGCAAAAGCAGTCCTAAGGGGGAAATTCATCGCAATACAAGCATCCATTGAAAAACTGGAAAGAACTCAAATACAAAAGCTAACCTTACACAAAAGGAGCTAGAGAAAAAACAGCAAATAGATCCTACACCCAGCAAAAGAAGAGAGTTAATAAAGATTCGAGCAGAACTCAACGAAATCGAGACCAGAAGAACTGTGGAACAGATCAACAGAACCAGGAGTTGGTTCCTTGAAAGAATTAATAAGATAGATAAACCATTAGCCAGCCTTATTAAAAAGAAGAGAGAGAAGACTCAAATTAATAAAATCATGAATGAGAAAGGAGAGATCACTACCAACACCAAGGAAATACAAACGATTTTAAAAACATATTATGAACAGCTATATGCCAATAAAATAGGCAATCTAGAAGAAATGGACGCATTCCTGGAAAGACACAAACTACCAAAACTGGAACAGGAAGAAATAGAAAACCTGAACAGGCCAATAACCAGGGAGGAAATTGAAGCAGTCATCAAAAACCTCCCAAGACACAAGAGTCCAGGGCCAGATGGCTTCCCAGGGGAATTCTATGAAACGTTTAAAGAAGAAACCATACCTATTCTACTAAAGCTGTTTGAAAAGATAGAAAGAGATGGAGTACTTCCAAATTTGTTCTACGAGGCCAGCATCACCTTAATTCCAAAAGCAGACAAAGACCCCACTAAAAAGGAGAATTACAGACCAATATCCCTGATGAACATGGATGCAAAAATTCTCAACAAGATACTGGCCAATAGGATCCAACAATACATTAAGAAAATTATTCACCATGACCAAGTAGGATTTATCCCCGGGACACAAGGTTGGTTCAACACTCATAAAACAATAAATGTGATTCATCATATCAGCAAGAGAAAAACCAAGAACCATATGATCCTCTCATTAGATGCAGAGAAAACATTTGACAAAATACAGCATCCATTCCTGATCAAAACTCTTTAGAGTGTAGGGATAGAGGGAACATTCCTCAACACCTTAAAAGCCATCTATGGAAAGCCCACAGCAAATATTCTCAATGGGGAAGTGCTGGGAGCCTTCCCCTAAGATCAGGAACAAGACAGGGATGTCCACTCTCACCACTGCTGTTCAACATAGTACTGGAAGTCCTAGCCTCAGCAATCAGACAACAAAAAGACATTAAAGGCATTCAAACTGGCAAAGAAGAAGTCAAACTATCCCTCTTCGCCGATGACATGATACTCTACATAGAAAACCCAAAAGTCTCCACCCCAAGATTGCTAGAACTCATACAGCAATTCGGTAGCATGGCAGGATACAAAATCAATGCCCAGAAGTGAGTGGCATTTCTATACACTAACCATGAGACTGAAGAAAGAGAAATTAAGGAGTCCATCCTATTTACAATTGCACCCAAAAGCATAAGATACCCAGGAATAAATCTAACCAAAGAGGTAAAGGATCTATACCCTCAAAACTATAGAACACTTCTGAAAGAAATTGAGGAAGACACAAAGAGATGGAAAAATATTCCATGCTCATGGATTGGCAGAATTAATATTGTGAAAATGTCAATGTTACCCAGGGCAATTTACACGTTTAATGCAATCCCTATCAAAATACCATGGACTTTCTTCAGAGAGTTGGAACAAATCATCTTAAGATTTGTGTAATCAGAAAAGACCCAAATAGCCAGGGGAATTTTAATAAAGAAAACCATACCTGGGGGCATCGCAATGCCAGATTTCAGGTTGTACTACAAAGCTGTGGTCATCAAGATGGCGTGGTACTGGCACAAAAACAGACACATAGATCAATGGAGCAGAATAGAGAACCCAGAAGTGGACCCTCAACTTTATGGTCAACTAATACTCGATAAAGGAGGAAAGACTGGGATCCCTGGGTGGCACAGTGGTTTGGCGCCTGCCTTTGGCCCAGGGCGGGATCCTGGGGACCCGGGATCGAATCCCATGTCGGGCTCCCAGTGCATGGAGCCTGCTTCTCCCTCTGCCTATGTCTCTGCCTCTCTCTCTCAGTGTGTGCCTGTCATAAATTAAAAAAAAAAAAGGAGGAAAGACTATCCACTGGAAGAAAGACAGTCTCTTCAATAAATGGTGCTGGGAAAATTGGACATCCACATGCAGAAGAATGAAACTAGACCACTCTCTTTCACCATACACAAAGATAAACTCAAAATGGATGAAAGATCTAAATGTGAGACAAGATTCCATCAAAATCCTAGAGGAGAACACAGGCAACACCCTTTTTGAACTCAGCCACAGTAACTTCTTGCAAGATACCTCCATGAAGGCAAAAGAAACAAAAGCAACAATGAACTACTGGGACTTCATCAAGATAAGAAGCTTTTGCACAGCAAAGGATACAGTCAACAAAACTAAAAGAAAACCTACAGAATGGGAGAAGATATGTGCAAATGATGTATCAGATAAAGGGCTAGTTTCCAAGATCTATAAAGAACTTATTAAACTCAACACCAAAGAAACAAACAATCCAATCATGAAATGTGCATAGGACATGAAGAGAAATCTCACAGAGGAAGACATAGACATGGCCAACATGCACATGAGAAAATGCTCTGCATCACTTGCCATCAGGGAAATACAAATCAAAACCACAGTGAGATACCACCTCACACCAGTGAGAACGGGGAAAATTAACAAGGCAGGAAACCACAAATGTTGAAGAGGATGCGGAGAAAGGGGAACCCTCTTACACTGTTGGTGGGAATGTGATCTGGTGCAGCCACTCTGGAAAACTGTGTGGAGGTTCCTCAAAGAGTTTAAAATAGACCTTCCCTATGACCCAGCAATTGCACTGTTGGGGATTTACCCCAAAGATACAGATGCTTGAAACGCCGGGACACCTGCACCCTGATGTCTATAGCAGCAATGTCCACAATAGCCAAACTGTGGAAGGAGCCTCGGTGTCCATCGAAAATGAGTGGATAAAGAAGATGTGGTTTATGTATACAATGGAATATTACTCAGCCATTAGAAACGACAAATACCCACCATTTGCTTCAACGTGGATGGAACTGGAGGGTATTATGCTGAGTGAAGTAAGTCAATTGGAGAAGGACAAACATTATATGTTCTCATTCATTTGGGGAATATAAGTAATAGTGAAAGGGAATATAAGGGAAGGGAGAAGAAATGTGTGGGAAATATCAGAAAGGGAGACTGAACATAAAGACTCCTAACTCTGGGATATGAACTAGGGGTGGTGGAAGGGGAGGAGGGCAGGGGGGTGGGGGTGAATGGGTGACGGGCACTGAGGGGGCACTTGACGGGATGAGCACTGGGTGTTATTTTGTATGTTGGTAAATTGAACACCAATAAAAAATAAATTTATTAAAAAAAAAGACTTACTGTATATTACTTCCCATATCTGAGTCCAGTTTTGAATTTTCCATTCTGTAACATTGTTTTATTTCCCTTATGTCTACAGCTGTACATTGTGTAAATTATGGTAGATTTCTAACATCTGAAAAACTAGCATCCCCTTATTCTTTTTTGAAAATTACTTATTAAATCTTACATGTATGCTGTCCACCCAGCTTGATTGTTTACAAAAATAGAAAAAAATTGAATCTAGATCATATATAAATTAGTACAGTAAACTTATATCCATGAATGGAATTTTAAGTATTTGTATTTTGATTTCTTCAAATATTTGTTAAGAGTATTTCAATCTTTGGGATGCCTGTGTGGCTCTGTCAGTTAAGCATCTGACTCGGTTTCAACTCAGGTCATGATTTCATAGTTTATGGTATGGAGCACCCCCCAACATACCCTTGATGTTTGGCGGGGGAGCCTGCTTGAAGATTCTCTCCCTCTGCCTCTCCCCTCACTGGTGTGCATGCACACATGCATTCTCTCTCAAATAATGTTTAGAAAATAATGTTTCAATCTTTAAATTTTTATGTAAGCATTGACATTTTATTTTTTTTATTTTTTTGACATTTTAAAATTTATTTCTATGCATTTTATTTTTAAGTGCAATATTTAATTCTATGTATTTTATCTGAATAGGAAAACCATTTATTTTTATAAATTCATTCTCCCTAATTGCTAATTCTCTCACTAGTAAAAGTTTGTATTTTTTGTAGTATTTCTAATGGTCTCATTGATTTTCTAATTATACAACTCAACCTTCTTAAATACTGTTCCTATATAACAAAGCATTTACAAAACTATTAAACTTATATGCACTGTGTTAGATTCCTATTGCTGATGTAATAGATTTCCATAATTTTAGTGGCTGAAATAAGACAAATTTACAGTGCTGGAGGTTAGACATCTGAAATGTTCACATTGGGTTGAAATAGGTTTTGGTAGATATTAACTCTTTTTAAAGGCTCTAAGAAAGTATCTTGTTTTTCCAGCTTCTAAGGGTTACCCAAAGTCTTTGGCTCATTGTCCCCTTCTGTTCTCAAATCCAGCTTCACCAGTGAAGTGTTTCTCATACTGGATCATTCTAACCTAACTTTTCTGTCTCTAGGTTTCACATTTAAAGGACCCTTGTGATTGCATTAGGCTCATAGATATATTCCAGAACATTCTTATTCTAAGGTCAATGGAAGTAACTTTATTTCCATTTCCAACTTTGATTCCCCTTGCCGTGTAACATAAAATAGTCACAAGTTCCAGGGATTAGGCAGGAGCTTTGGGGTTTGGGAGGACATTAATTGCCTTCTATAACCAATTATTATTTTCTCAGGTTTTTTTTTTTAGATTTTATTTATTTATTTATTCATGAAAGACAGAGGGAGAGAGAGAGAGAGGCAGAGACACAGGCAGAGGGAGAAGCAGACTCCATGCAGGGAACCTGATGTGGGACTCGATCCCAGGACTCCAGGATCACGCCCTGGGCCAAAGGCAGGCCCTAAACTGCAGAGCCACCCAGCGATCCCTATTTTCTCAATTCTGTTTATGCTAATAAGTAAATCCAATTAATGTTAAAAATCTGGTGTGAAAAGAGTACTCTCTTCTATTTTGTTCAGCATATATGTATATTAAGATGTAAGGACATATCCTATAATTATAATTTTATGAATTCTGTATGAATTAAAATTGAATGCTAGATTTCCTAATATAGAACTCTATTTTATTTCAGGCAAGACACCTATTTGGTCTTGTAATACTATTTCAAGGATCTGATGTATGTTTTGTTAATTTATTTTTAAATATTTTATTTATTTACTCATGAGAGACACACAGAGAGATAGAGAGGCAGAAACACAGGCAGAGGGAGAAGCAGGTTCCATGCAGGGAGCCAGATGTGGGACTCGATCCTGGATCACACCCTGAGCCGAAGGCAGGCCCTAAACTGCTGAGCCACCCAGGCATCCCTCTTTTGTTAATTTTATTTGAGATTTTTGCCTTAGTATTTATAGTTAATATTTACCTGTTATTTTATTGTTAGAGCTATCTTTTGCTGGTTCTGATAAAAAATTTACTTATTTTTTAAAATAGAACATATAAGCAAACCTTGCATCTCCATTCTCTATTACTGCAATTATTACATGAATTAGCATGAATTAATCTGTATCTTAAATGTATAATACAATTCACCTGTAAAATAATCTGATCCTGGTTCTATTTTTTTTTTTTTTTGACCCTTGCTATAAATGAGGTTGATGAGTGGTGCTTATGGAGGTTTAAAAGAGATGTCCCATTCTGGTTTCCTATTTTCCCTTTGGACCTTATATAAGGAGTCTATAATTGCAGGATAGAGTGGGGAGAGAGAGAGAGAGAGAGTGAGAGAGAGAGAAGAGAGAGAGAAGGAAAAAGGAAAAAGAGAGGCAGGAGAGAGTAACTACTATCTGGAGTGGATGGAACAAGAAAGAGAAATTAAATTTAAATCTATTGTTTAAAATGACAGAGGTGAGCAGTTACAGAAAGGCAAATACTGTGTTTATTCTACTTGTATGAAGTATCTAAAGTAGTCAGGATCCTAGAGACAGGAAAAGAAGTGGGAATGGGGACAGAAGTTCAGCTTCCCAAGATGAAAAAGTTCCAGAGATCTTCTTTAACAACAATGTAATGCTATAAATGTACAATGTAATTCACCAGTGTGGATTACTAAATAGTAGTGAACCTTGGGTTTAAGAAGAGTTCAGATGGTGAAAATTTGGTCGTGTGTTTCCCTAACATCCACTGCTCCTCCTCTCTCTCTCTGTTCTGTTCTCTCTCTCTCTCTCTCTCTCACACACACACACACACACACACACACACACACACACACACACAATGACAGAGGTAACCAAGAGACACTCAGTGTCACGCACCTATACCCAGGCAAGAAAGAAAAGCAGAGGAGGATACAGATACATATTTTTCTAGCATGGAAGAAACTGGACAGTGCCAAAAAGAAAAAGGAAAAGAAAAAGAAATTAATTTTTAAAAAAGAAAATATAATTGAAAATAAATGATTTTTTAAAAATGAAATATAATATACAGTATTACAATAGTTTCAGGTGTACAATATATTGATTCAGTAATTCAGTGATTACTCAGTGCTCATCAAGGTAAATGTATACTTAATATTCTTTACGGAAGTTAATTGAAGTTAATTTTGACATTTTCCCCTCATTTCTTCTATGGGCATTATCTGGATTTTTAAATCTTTTTTGTGTTATTTTGTATGATTCATATTTACTAAAACAACCAATTTCTTCAAGATTTTAAAATTTTCAACAATTTTTTTTAAATTTTCAACAAATTTTAAATGAACTCTAATAATATATGTTTATTATAGATGCCAAACAATCAATAGCCGTCTCCCTGGAATAATTTGCATTTCTATTTATGATGCTAAAACACTTGAAATTCTGAACATTTACCAATATTTGGGATTTTTATTTATCAAGGTCCTATGTAAGTAATATCAGCAGTCTCCTCTACTTAGCGAGACTAAGACTGGTGAGAATATTCTCTTTTATTATAATAAGTAATAGACTTAGTTTATCTTTTTATTAGATACTTAGAAGTGGTCTTAACATTTTTTGACATTTGTGAACTAATTTTAAAAGATACTGGAACTTTAAATGTAATAAAATGTCAGTGGAAGTTATGCCACTGACTAAATTAAAAAGACAAAGCTGAAATTGTTTATTTTAGTAAAGGGAAACATGCTCATTAAACATCATCTCTTTGAGCTGAGTAACATGATGATAGGATATTGACTTTTTCAGCAGCAAGAAGTTCAAGGATTGGTGGATTTTCAGAGGCATCATAGATTTTCATCATATATAAAAGTATTTTTTCTGGTGAAATTGACATTGATTGGCACATAAAGTTATATTTATTAAAATAAGTTCATCCTTTTTTAATATTTTATTTATTTATTTATTTATTTATTTATTTATTTATTTATTTATTTATGAGAAACACAGAGATAGAGGCAGCAACATAGGCAGAGGGAGAAGCAGGCTCCTCGCTGGGGGCCCAATGCAGTATTCTATGCAGGACTCAATCCTGGAACCACAGGATCATGCCCTGAGCCTAAGGCAGATGCTCAACCACTGAGACACCCAGGTGTCCCAAAATAAATTCATTCTTAATTGGCTGACTTTCAGAAGGTAAAGGCAGAAACTCATTTATTGTTTTATGAACCTATATTCACTAGCCAAGTTGTCATTGATTAATTGAAATTTTAAAGTGTTCTGGTGAGTACTGTTACCATGGCTATAGTACAATACTCTTCCTATTTCAGTGGGACAATTTTATTCTCAGTCACTCCTTTTGGTTCTACAAGTAGCCATCAAGTGTTGTCCAGATCTCCACCATTGATTGTTTTTGTAGGTAAAGTTCTGAAGGTTTTTGATGTTCAATTTGTGCTTCACTCAGCATGATTTCATGCCATTTTTAAAAAAGAATTGGTTTTTAGGCAATTTTAAGTTCACAGCAAAATTGAGAGGAAGGTACAGAGATTTCCCATATCCCACCTGGCCCCACACATGCATACCTGCCCCCATTATCAACATCCTCCACCAAATTAGAACATTTGTCATAACTGATGAACCTACATTGACATATCTTTATCACACCAAATCCTTAGTTTACATTAGGATTCACTGTTGATGTTGAACATTCTGTGGGTTTCGACAAATGTATAATGGTATGTGTCCCTGTCCACCATTATAGTATGGCAAAGAATAGTTTCACTGCCCTAAAAATCTTCTATGCTTGGAGTCTTCACCCTTCCCTCTTCTGTAACCCCTGATTTTTAAAATATTTCTGTAGTTCTGCCTTTTCCATAATGCAATCCTATATACTTAGACTTATTAGTTTGTATTCTCTTCAGACCAGCTTCTCTCACATAGTAACATGCATTTAAGTTTCCTCCAAGTTTTTCATGGATTGCTAGCTCTTTTTTTTTTTAAAGAAATGAGTAATATTCCATTGTCTGGTATACCATGTATATTAACCCATACATCTACTAAAGAACATCTTGGATACTTCCAAGTTTTGGAATTATGAATTAAAAATAATTGAATTATAAATAAAGTTGATCTGAACATCTCTGTGCAAGCTTTTATGTGGACTTGAGTTTTTAACTCCTTTGAATAAATACCAAAGAGCATGATTACTAGATAGTAACTAAGAGAATGTTTAGTTTCCTGAGAAACTGTCAAACTTCCTTTCAGTGTGGCTGTACCATTTGACATTTACCCCAGTGAAAACTACAGAACTCTTGGCATATAACAACACTGCCCAAGCCCTTGCACTAAGAGGCTTAATGCCCTGGATTCTAGAATGGCTTCTAGCAGCATAAGGATATGCTTCTAGGATGACCCCAAATCCCTATTAAAATTTCTGAGAAAGTTCAACACAGTCAGGAGAATGCACTGTTTGTTGTTGTTGTTTTGTTTTGTTTTGTTTTGTTTTTGTTTTGTTTTAGTCAACTACTGATGCTAGGCGCCTGACCACCCTTTCTTAGGGAATTTACTAAAAGGGTGAATATATATCTTCTCCAAATCAGAAGTATCTTTCTTAAGGACCTTAGGGCCATTCCTTTGAAATGTAATCATCAAGAGGGATGTCTCCTTTTCTTTCTGAGAGGAAAGTAAATTTCAGCAAATGTGGATTAGGAAACGCAGCTGGCCTAACCACATTTATACTAGCTAAACCTTTGTAATTTTTCACTTCTCTCACTGTACCCAGCCTCTCTCTTCTCCCTCTCTCGTTCTTCTTTTAAAAAGCCCAATCATGTCTGCACAGACCTACTGTAAATAACTACTGAATAAAATCTGCTTTCACTGCTTTACTAATGTTTGGATGTATTTATCTTTGACATTAACAATGAATAAGAGTCTCTGTTGTTCTTTTTTTAATTTAAATGTTAGCTAGTTAACATACAGTGCAATATTGGTTTCAGGAGTAGAATTCAGTGGTTCATCACTTGCATACAACACCCAGTGCTCATCATAACAAGTGCCCTCGTTAATACTCATCACCCATCTAACCCATCCCCCACTTCCCTCCCTCCATCAACCCTGTTCTGTGTTCTTTCCTGAGTTTGGAGTTTTCAGTGTTCTGGATTTTGGGCATTCTAATAGGTGTGTAGCTGTGTCTCATTGTTGTGTTAATTTGCATTTCTGGCACTGATCTCTCTTGATACTTAAACTCCTGGATTTCTGCTCCAGTAAGTTGTGATACTCTGTATTCATTTGTCAGTCCCTTCAATTTTAGGGTCAGTGATCTTACTTCTTTTATTAATAAAGCATTGTTCATTTTTCAGTTTCTTTAGGTTTTTACTTGTTAGGGCAGAGTGGTGACTTCTAGGGTTCTTACATGCTGGCCCAGTAACCAGAAATCTTGTTTGTCTGTTTTTCTTTTTTTTTTTCTTTTTTTTTCTTTATTTATGATAGTCACACAGAGAGAGAGAGAGAGAGAGAGAGAGAGAGAGAGAGAGGCAGAGGCACAGGCAGAGGGAGAAACAGGCTCCATGCACCGGGAGCCCGACACGGGATTCGATCCCGGGTCTCCAGGATCGCGCCCTGGGCCAAAGGCAGGTGCTAAACCGCTGAGCCACCCAGGGATCCCTGTTTGTCTGTTTTTCTTGAACTATTTGTTGAATAATTTGCCAGGGTAGTAGCTTGGCAGAGACATTTATTAATCAGGAAAACAGATATAGAACACCTGTGATACAAACAACTGTAAGTAAGGCTATTATATGAAGGAACTGGAAGATATTCCAAAATTACAACTCAAGCTTTTTCAGGCTTGATTTTAAAAATAAGTATTTTTTAAAGATTTTATCTATCTATCTATCTATCTATCTATCTATCTATCTATATCTATCTATCTATCATCATTTACTTATTTTTGGTAGGGAGCAAACAAGTGGAGCCTGGTGGGGGGGAGGGCAGGGAAGAGAAGAAGAGAGAATCTTAAACAAACTCTGCTCAATACAGCACAGGGCTTAATCTAAGGACCCTGAGATCATGACCTGATCAAAATCAAAAGTTGGATGCTTAGCCAACTGAGCCACCCAAGTGCCCCTAAAAGTAAGTCTTAACAGGTGCATAAATCCATCTTGGGTACAGGTTTGCCTTTTTATTTTTTTACAAGACCATGAGAAAGATGTCCATGAAAGGGAAGATTTTGGAGGAGTCTGAGGAAATAACATCTTAATAGTACTATAAATATTTGGAGACATTAAAATCATGGAGTGAGTGCTCAAGAAATTTTCAAGGAGTAGAGTTCAAGAGGGTCAAATTATGTGTGGGACATTTTGGGCGTTTTTTTAAATTTTATTTTTTATAAGATTTTATTTATGAGAGAGAGAGAGAGAGAGAATCTGAAGTAGACTCCAAGCTGAGCAGAGAGCCTGATGTAGGACTTGATCCCATGACCACAGGATCATGACCTGAGCCCAAACTAAGAGTCAGACACTCAACCGACTGAGCTACTCAGGTGCCCCTGGGTGGGTCACTTTGTAATTGGTGATGTCAACTTGTGTAACCCATGCAACATGTAGTGCACCACATAGGAAGAGTACCTTTATAATGAAGTTTTGGTCCAGGATTTGTAATGTTTTAGATTAACTCAGATTTCTCTGTAGGAATGGGTCTGTCAGTGTGAGTAGAGTATATATTGGTGACTACTATTCTGAAACTGAATCTCTAAAGAATATTCTGAATTACATGAATATATAATTCATTTATTTATTATCTCCTTTATTAGTATATTTATGTAAGTATAACTTCAAGCATTATTCCTTTGGTGCCCATTCTAAAAGTTTTAAGTTAATTTTTATTAATTTCTACTGTGTTTATTTTGAAGGACAGTTGTGTATCTGTAAAATTTAAAAAAAAATTTTCTGTGGCTACATATTTGATGTTCATCAGACTCAAAATGTGTCCTAATAATTCCATATCCTTGTTTTTTTACATAAAAGGATATTCAAATTTTAAAATTGGAAAGATCATTTTACTCTATACTTTAATGAAATTAACATTAAAAAACTACACATTTCATCAGGACTTTTTTTTTAAGGTTTATCCCTTTCTACAACTGTTTCACATTTCATAATATAAGACTCATTTGCTTGTTGTCACCCTCTTCTGGCCCTTCCTTATACTCCTGAGTTAGATGTATCCAATCTGAAGTATGATTTGATAACTATAATATTTTATGGTATAATAAAATAATTCAAATTAATAATTAAATTAAATTAAATATTAATAACAAAGGTGCTACTTTAGAAGTTATACCTTGGAAACAATTATCACCCAACTATCTTCTGTAGGTAGGATTGTTAGAAATCCTCTATTATTCTCCTGAATGGCCCTATATTCTTTTGCTTCACAGTCCATTTGTTATTTTGTTAATTCAATTTTCCTTCATGATCCCCATCTCTAGTTCTTTTGTTATTGAATTTAACAACTACCTCTGTGTGCTATTTGAATAGAAAGTTGGCAGATGGGGAATTTTCTGACCAGCAGTTTTCTATTTTAAATACAAATACTATATCTCCTTAAAATACTCTTACTCTTAGAATTCAGTAATATGTTGATTATCCTCTTATTTGTGATTACTTATTTCAGTATCTATTTTTTCTATTATTGAGTTGTTCCTTAGTGTCTTTCTTAAATACTCATATTATTCAAGCTTAGACCTTTTATATTTTTCTTAAACACATTCCCTCCTTGGATATCTTTTTCTACCAGTGACTTTAATACTATATTGCTTTTTACTTTTACATCTTTATATTCATATTCATAGTAAACTCTCTTTTAAACTGCAGATACTTTTATGCAATTACCCAATAGACATTTACCAATATTTCAAAAGCCAGTATGCATACACATGTAATTCATTTCCTTAGTAAAAATACCATTTTTAAAATAATTATAGCATTTAAATATAATAGTTCTTTGGACTATATTGAAAAAGAATATATATGCAAGAACATTTTGAGTGTAAAATATTTATGTTTAGAAGTTCTGTGGCATATTTGAAGCATTTGCACATACATAAAAAATGCATAAGGCCACATAGTCATTGAAGACTTTTAAAAAAGTAATGGTTTGTTTTACAATGTCATTTATTAGGGTAAGGCATAATATTCTATCTATTATATATTTTATCATTTACATTTCTAAGGTCAGATATCCATTTTTAAAATAGATTAATATTTTCATATTTTTCTCCTATTTTTTTGTAAGTTTTAGAAGAATTGCTGTATTCTCAATCTTGGTCAAGCTCAGGCAAATTTTTTTCTATGTGTAAGTTACTCGAGAATTGTTGAAGTGTACTTGCTTAATGCAACTTAAAATTCATTGAATTCAGAATTCACTTAACATGGTTTTCGGCACTATTTCATAACCATATTGTACAGTAATATGGAAAGATACACAAATTCAATATTAACAGAAATTGCCACTTTAGAAGTTACCTATTGAAAAAATCTCAACTATGCTAAAAAAGATATTTAAATCAATAGAAAGGCAATATCTCAGTAACTATGACTAGGCTGACAGTGCAAACATGTGGATTGCAGCTTCTGAAACAGGCAGGCAAATGAAAGAGCAGAGATTTCACAGTATGTACATGGAAAATTAATACAAAATTACTGAAAAAATAAAAAATGAAACTAGGCATCAAGAGAAAATGCAAATGAATAAACAAAGAACTTTATTTAAGGCAACAAATATATTCAGAATTCCAGTTATGATGAATTTCTAGTAGTAAATATATTTAGAAATGTTTATCATCATTATTTAATAAAACATAAGCATCTGTCATTTTAAGTATCCTAGAAGAAGACTCTAGAATACAATATACTATAACAAGATATGTTTAATTTAAAATGAGCTATAAGATGGATATCTACCTTTTTTTAAATAACAAGTTAAAGTAAGGGATAGCTTCCTAATTATTCATTCAGATATCAATCTGAGGAAGTAATTCACTTATATAAATTTTAATATAAATGTTTCTTGCCCTAATATTAGATTATTTCTTATTCTATCATATTTAGGATACATTATGGTGATGACAGTTTTTTTTTTCAGTACAACTAAATACAGCCAAAAAAGAAAGAAAAAGAAAAATGAAACACAATAACAAAAACCAAATTTCATCAGAGTTTCCACTAGAATATGTACCACTCTTGATATAACTGATATTCAATGATCACTGTTCAGGATGATACATTTTAAGTAAATCTTCTCTTGATGATATCCAGATGATTAGTATTATGTGTTTATAACTGAGAAACTGTATTCAGATTTAGAAAATAGATTAATAAATTGAAGGATTTCTTCATGAAATTTGAGAATTTTAAAGTTTTCTTTATGAGGAAGCTACATTTTATTTTCCCACTGTAACTTTTCCTGACATCAAGATAATTACTTATTATGATACATTGCATCACAATAGAAGCAATAGCTAATGCTTCTAATCAATTTGATTATATTAAAAAATATAAAATCCTTATCAAGGTGAAAGGATACAATTCTATATGAGTTGAGTAACCATATATCTCTAATAATCAGGGGTTTTTTCAGGATAATTGGGATTTTGGTCCTGCAATCGAGAAAGAGAGGGAGAAAGAGAGAACAAGGATAAAAAAAAAACACTGTTTTGGAAAATTAAAATGTAATTATAACCAAATATCATTAGGTAAATGAAGTACTTTATTATGAGAATAGAAGTCTGAGACTATCCTCAAATTAGATCTCTCAAATATAATCTAAATACATATCTCTTAGAAAAGATGTTGAGGAACTCTAGAGAGAATGGGAATTCTATGCCTGTCCCTATCATCCCAGAACTGTAGCATCAAGAAAATCTAAAGGTGCTTTAGATGGCTACCTGTCATGATTATTTGTTAAAAATGACAATTATAACTTGTTAGTTATAATTTGAAGAATAATTACTTTTTTCATACTTTATAGTATGAAAGAAAGCTATACTTTCTAAATTTAATGTTCATAATATAAACTATACCCCATCAACATCATTACTTGTTGAAATGAAGTAAATTTCATCATTACTTGATGAAATGAATTAATAGACACAATAAATTATAGTTTTAAGAATTTATATACAATTAGTTTGACCAATTTTAGGTATGCAATTTGATGCTAATGACAAATGTATACAGTCATGTAACTACTCCCACAATAATGATTTAGATAAAGAACATTTCTGTCTGTACCCAGATTTCTCCTGTAACTCTGGTAGTCAGTATCCTTCCTGGGCCTAAACTCTGGGAAACAGATCTTTTTTTCTGCCTTTAATCTATGAAATTTATCTTCTATGCTATATAGGCAATGAATATATCTGCTTAATTGACTTTTATTACTTCATCTTATTTTTCTATGTTTATTTCTTTCCTTTTATTCAAGTATAGTTGACACACTATGCTACATTAGTTTCAGGTGTACAACATAATGATTCAAAAAAAGCTGTGCTCACCACAAGTGTAATTACCATCTGTCATAGTTGCCAGAGTGGGTGAGAATGGGGGAATGAGAAGAAAAGATATAGGGAAGTGGGACATACAGGCTCCATCCTGCTTCTCCCTCTGCCTATGTCTCTGCTTCTCTCTCTGTGTCTGTCTCTCATGAATAAATACATAATACCAGGGACACCTGGGTAGCTTAGCAGTTAAACACCTGCCTTCGGCTCAGGGCATGATCCTGGGATCCCCAGATCGAGTCCCACATCGGGCTCCCTGTGTGGAGCCTGCTTCTCCCTCTGCCTGTGTCTCTGCCTCTTTTTGTGTGTGCATCTCGTGAATAAATAAATAAAATCTTTAAAAAAAAGAAAAATAAAAGTGAAAAAAATGATACCTTAAAAATGTAAACAAATTGCAAAATAATTATTCCTGAAAAACTATTGAATTTGTAGTGTGAATAGAGGAATCTAGAGACCTGGGATCGGGTCCCAAGTCAGGCTCCCTGCATGGAGCCTGCTTCTCCCTCTGCCTGTGCCTCTGCCTCTCTCTCTCTCTCTCTGTCTGTCTCTGTCTCTCATGATTAAATAAATTTTAAAAAATCTTTAAAAAAAGATGGAAGTTTTACTGGCTGGAGGCATTTAATTACAGTCTTTCACCAATGACTGATACCTGAGCTATGCAAGACACAGCATGACAGGTAGAAAGTCAAAATAAAAATATAATAAAATATTTTCATTCCAGAACTAGAAGTTAAGTTTCATGTTAAGTGGGAAAACAACAACAACAACAACAACAACAACAACAAAACAAAACAAAAAAACAAAAAACAAAAACGAAAAACAAAAACAAACGAAAAAAACATGATCCTGGGATCTGGGCTTGGAGTCCCGCATTGGCCCCCAGATCCCAGGATCATACCTTGAGCTGAAGGTAGACTCTCAAACGCTGAGCCACCCAGGTGTCCCAAGGTCCCAATTTCTTTTTTTTTTAAGATTTTATGTATTTATTCATGAGAGACAGAGAAGTAGAGAGGCAGAGACACAGGCAGAGGGAGAAGCAGGCTCTGGAGCCCAATGTTCCTACATCCTCCTGGAACTCCAGGATCATGCCCTGAGCTGAAGGCAAATGCCCGACTGCTGAGCCACTGAGGTGTCTCCAAGGTCTCAGTTTTTTAAAGTAGTAATTGCCCAATTGAGGGAAGCAGCTATGTTTGTATCAGGAAGTAAGGAATCTTTATTTGCAATGTTTTGAGAAGAAAGGAGTTTCTAATTTGAATTCTATGTTTTGCCACAATATACTTAAAAGAGTAGGCAAAATTGAGTAATCATAAATGTTCACTTAAAATATGATCATTGAATATATTTCAGCATAAAGAATATCTTTTACAAGATACAGAAAGATATGGCCAATTGAGTGATGATAAAAACAAATACTAGAACTCAGTGTTTGTCTAAATAGGGCAAATAAGTAATATTAACCCAAATTTTAAGAATAATTTCTGTTTTTTTCACTTAACATGTTTTCATGGTGCCAGGTATGGAGATGAAGAGGAAGTTGAAAGTAGTATGAATTTCATGTCTTATTCTGATGGAATCAAGATTCCGATTAACTCTAGAAATAACTGTCAAAAAATAAATAACACTAAAATTTAAATAATTATAAATATGTGTTAGAATAGAACACATTTAATAATAAAATTCTCAGATATAAATCTAAAAAATACATATAGGATCTCTGAGGAAAATTATAAAACTAAGGAGCAAAATAAAGGAAAAAAACAAAGAAATGGAAAGATAGTCCATGTTCAGTGTGTTTACACTCAGTGTTGTCTATACTACTTCTTTCCAGATTGATCTATTGGTAAAATACATCACAATAAAAATACCAGGAAATTATCTTGTGGATATAACAAAGTGATTCTAAACTTAATACGAAAAGGAAAAGGATGCAGAAGAGCAAACAATACTGAAGGAGAACAAAGTTGAAGGGACTGATGTTTTTCCACCTTTAAGGCTTACTGTTCAAGGAGCACCTGGGTGGCTCAGTTGGTTAAGTGACCAACTCTTGGTTTCAGCTCAGGTCATGATCTCAGGATCCTGGGATTGAGCCCCACATTGAGCCCTGAGTCAGGTTGCATGCTCATCAGAGTCTGCTTGAGGATTCTCTCCCTTTCCCACTCTCTCTGCTCCTTCCCCTACATGTGTGTGTTCTCTTATTCTTTCAAATCTATCAGTCAACCCACACACAAAAAAAAGACTGTTTAGCTAAAGAAATCAAGACAGTACAGAATCAGTGAAAGAATAGACAAATAAATCAATGGAAAAGAATAGAGAAGCCAGAAATAGACCCACACAGATATATTTAAGCTGATTTTCGACAAAAGAGGAAAGGAATACAATGTAAGAAAGACAATCTTTTCAGTAATAAATGCTGGGACAACTATGTATCCACGGGCAGAAGTTCCATCTAGACACAGGCTTTACAACCTTCACTGAAATTAACATAAAACCAATCCTAGATCTAAATGAAAAATGCAAAACTATAACTAGAATATAGAGGAAATCTAGGTAAGATGGGTAGGCAATGACTTTTTAGGAAGAACACCAAAGGCACAATCCATGAAAGAAATAATTGATAAACTGGATTGCATTAAAATTAAAAAACTTCTTTCCTGAAGAAGCCAGATAATGGCTATACTTGTGGTGAGCATAACATAATAACATGGAATTATTGAACTACTGTGTTGTATGCCTGAAATAATGTAAAATTGTGTATCGACTATACTCAAATAGAAGTAATGAATATATGGAAAATATTAAAAGTTCTCGTCTAAAAAAGACAACATAAAAAGACTAGCAAAATCCACATAAATTGATGTACAGATGCAAGGTAATCAGTATGAGTAGTGGCAATTTTAAGGTACTGAAGTCTTTTAGTAGATTCATTCTAATGGATTATTTGTTTATTGGGATATCTGTAAAAGTCTAACTTACAAATAATTAAATTTAGGAATCCTAGTGTTCAGTTCAATTACTTAAGTTTCAGTAATTATATAGCATGTATAGCAGACATGTAAAATAAAATAATATTTCCTTTACACCAGAAAATTCTCTCCTGTCCTTTTTCAGTTAATCCCTGTACCCAATTTAGGTAAACATTTTCTGATTTCTAACACCATGAATTAATTTTGTACATCATATAAAGTTTCATGCAGTGATTTTTTGGATCTGGTTTCTATTATTAGTACTTTTATTTTCATTTATCTATGGAAATCACCCATCTAGTTACAGTGTTTTTAATCTTTTCCTTTAGGTTATTTAATATATTTATCCTAATATTAAAGTTTTTGCCCTATTATTCCAATAATTTGGCCATCTATGTGTCTATTTATGTTAACTCTTATTTTCCTTGTTGGGTATAGTTTACATTTTCCTGCTCTTTCACATTTCTCATTGCTTTTGAATATATGCCAGATATCACATGAAAAACAATGGAGGACTCATTAAATTTATTTGTCCTCAGAAAGGGGAACACACCTATGTATGTCAAGATGTTTATATATGGGAAGAGCATGGTGAGCCAATTGTATCTGTAGTGAATCTAGGTTTCATTGCAGCTTTATATTCAGTTCATGTTGTATTCAACACCGGCATTAAAAATTCTGAGAAGAGTGTCTTATTTCTCTTTAAGCAGACATCTAAGTCTTTGCGATGGTGAGATTCCACAGAAGTCTTTCTACTTTATATCCAAACCTCTGTATACTACATTCAAACTGTTGAGAAGTCTAGAATGTATCTCTCTAGTTTATAGGATGACAACCAGACTTTTCAAGTTCTTAAAGAAACCTCATTACGTACAGACACACCTTGAACTTGCACATCGTTGGTTGATTTCTCTTTGTCTTGCTAACTTGTTTCCCAACCCCACTTGTATTTATCTGTCTTAGGCAGTGCATGAAATCCCAGTGTACCTTGGAGGGTTCTCTTTCCTTTCTCTTCTCTCATCCTTGTCCTTCAGATTAGATGAAACTCCAAGTGCTCCAGAGACAATCTTGCTCAGTTTTCTTGCCCAATCTCAATCTTTTAAATAGCCACAGCTTATATTTAGTAAAGGTGCTGTTTACCTTACAAGGGAATCTCTCCTGAAGTTTTCAGCCTACACAGTTTACATCAGATATTCTGAAAGTGTCAATGCATTCTGCAAGATGGATGTGGCTCGCTCAGTAATCATGACTCTTTGAGTCATGCCTCCAGCCCTCTCAGAGTGGATAAAAATTGGGTTGATTTCTACTTAGCATTATTTATGTTATATTCACTCCTTTTACTACTGATTTTCCAGGCTTGAAAACAGCCATAGACTCTAATATAATGGAATGGTGTGGTATTGTTCAAAACTTAAGACATTTAGTTAGTTTGGTTTTTTTTTTTTTATTTGATTTTGAGTCCTTATAATCATGATTTTTAGATACTGAGATTTTATAATTTATCTGACTTGTTTTTATTAGTGAATGAAATGATATTTATCCATGAAGTTACATTCTAATTAAAAATAGAAAGCCATGATATCTTCTTTTATTATCCTATAGGTTAAACTTAATTTTGAAGTAGAATAAGAAAGGGCACTCCTTCTGAGTTACAAAGGATAGAAGAAAAATTCACTGCCATCTGTTTAATGATACTAGCCATGATTGCTCCCTAATGTATATCAAGTGTAATAAAATAAAGTTATGCTGGCTAATGCACAGATGATCTCTCTTTAGATGAGTAATTTCCAATTCAATAATGTATAAAATCAACTTTCCTTATAATGAGTATATAAAATATCCATTAAATCTATTCCATATAGCAAGTGCCTAAGGGACAAGATCAAAAGAAAACCTTACAAAGATTTAAGAAACAAAACAAAGATTTCCACCACATATAAGGTAGCATTTAGTTTACTACATATGCAGACCTTCAGAATGCTGAAATATTTTGAAGGATTTTGTTGCTGTTTAATAATAATTAATTGAATATTTTAAAAAGATTGTTGAAAATTATTTCCATTGGTGTTATGTTTGTCATTTAGGTTTTGTTGTGATTAGCCAGACAGTGCTGTGGACAGGAGAAAGGTGTAATCTTGAAAGGAGGAAAATGAAGCTTTTGATACTGTTTCAAATCCTTCTGTAGTCAGGTTGTTTCTAAGTGATTGGTAAACCTACAAAAAGCTTGAGTGCTAAATTCATGGTAGTTGCTGTTTATTGTGTTATTCCTAAAATATGCCTATGTGTCTTTATCTCTTAATTGGTAAACTTTCACTTAGTGACTATATCAATAACATTATCAATCCTTACTTGATTTACTATATGAATCATTACTTTGTTTTATGTTGCAATATTGTTAATGTATGTAAAATACTATACAGTATCTCTAGGTGTATATGAAGTCTGTATATATGTATATTCATGTAGCTATTCATATTATGTATTATATCTAGCCATATATGCTATATTTAGCTACATTACCATTCACATGATAATTATTTTAAATTATTTTTAAAAACCTTACCAATAAAATATTTTAGATATCTTCTAAATGTATTCTATAAGTAAACTCAAATTGCATATTTTTTGGTGTGTCCAAATTATTGTTCTTTAAGAACTGTATGTTCCTGAAGTGCCTGTGTGGCTCAGTTGGTTAAGTGTACAACTCGATTTCACCTTAGGCATGATCTCAGGTTCTGAAATTGAGCCCCACTCAGTGGGGAGTCTTTGTAAAATTCTTTTCCTCTGCCCCTCCCCCCCTCTCTGTCAAATAAATAAATAAATCTTAAAAAAAAAAAAAAAAGGAGAGGCACCTGGGTGGTTCAGTGAGGTAAGCTTCTGATTCTTAATTTTCTTCAGGTCATGATCTCAGGGTTCTGAGATCGAGCACCCATGTAGGACTCTGTGTTCAGCAGGGAGTTGGTTTTTCTGTCTCTCCCTTTCCTTTTGCCCTCCCCCTGCTCACCCACTCTCTCTCAAATAAATAAATAAATCTTTTTTTTTAAACCACTATATATTCTTTTAAATGCCTAAAATCCAGAGCAAAGAGTTTACAAAAACTATATATATTTAAACTTTATTTAAAAAGTTATATATTCTATATACATATACAATACACATAAATAGTATTATTTGTAGGTATATATAAAGTTTATTGAACAGGCATTTTCACATTACATGATATTCTGGAGTGCTTCTAGAAATTGGACAGGAAATTGAACTTGTTACAGCAACATAAATTATGAAAAACTTTTTCAGGACATCTAATTGAATCGTTCGCATATGTAATAATGAAAATCCACACAAAAATTGAACATTATCCCATCTAGGGACCATGTAGTGCAAAATAGGATTTATAGAATACAGTGTGGTTTGGCCTCATATATCAATATCAGAAAGGGAGACAGAACGTAAAGACTGCTAACTCTGGGAAACGAACTAGGGGTGGTAGAAGGGGAGGAGGGCGGGGGGTGGGAGTGAATGGGTGACGGGCACTGGGTGTTATTCTGTATGTTAGTAAATTGAACACCAATAAAAAAAAATATAGGCAAAAAAAAAATATATCAATAAGGTGGAGTTCCTGAGGGATTCTGAATTTCTAGTGAAATCAGAAGGGTTAGTGTTTTTAAGTAAATAGACTACAAACATTATGCTCCCTTGGATATTTGTATAATTTTTATTCTCCTCAAGTTTTAGCTATTGTTGGTGTTCAGGTAAATTTTTAAACGAATTTAAATATATATTATGTTGAAAATTTTTAAAATTTTATTAGTGTAATAATAATGAGATACTAATAATAATACAGTTTTCCCAGTAAACATCTTTTTGAACTCTGCAAAATATATATTCCTGTATTGCTGTAGGTTAATCAAATCAGAATTTACATATTACATTCAAGTATCTTGTTTATATATTCGGTTTATACTTTCTAATCTTTTTTTATTTAAAAGGGGATTTATTTATTTATTTTTGGTATTTTTTTTATTGGAGTTTGATTTGCCAGTATATAGTATAACACCCAATGTTCATCCCATCAAGTGCGCCCCTCAGTGCCCGTAGTTATACTTAAAAAAAAAAAAAAATCCACCACATATGGGTGCCAGGTGGCTCAGTGGTTGAGTGTCTGTCTTTGGCTTAGGTGATCCCAGGGTTCTCGAATGAGTCCTGCATGTGAGGAATCTGCTTCTCCCTCTGCCTGTCTCTCCCTCTCTCTGTGTCTCTCATGAATGAGTAAATAAAATCTTTAAAAAAGAAAACAAAAACAAAAACCCACCACATAGGCTAACCTAAGTAAAAGAAGAGATAATTTTTTTATGAAACTAATAAGATTTAATTGAATTTTGTAAAAATCCTTGTCAGAGTATTACTCAAATGATTTTATATGGACTTGGAAATTAGATAATTAAAAAAAAAAGTAACCAATATTTGTTGAGTGCTTGCTAATACAATTATCTCATTACAAAGAAAAATTTTACAAAAGAGTAGCAATACTTTTCCACACAAATACTTTTCATTGTAAAAAGTACAAAATGAGTTGCAAATATTTTAGAATTATCCCATAAAAGTGGCCAATAATATTTTTGTGTACATATATTTATAATACATATCGTATATTATGCCAGGTGAACATAATATATAAGAGACATTATACATTTATATAAAATGTGATACAATGTCTTATAATGTAAATTTACATAGTATGTAATATGTACGGTACATATAAATACCTTGGTATATATGTACACAAACATACACATATACTCTGGCTTTCCAAATAACTAAATTAAAAATCTAATGAAATAAACATATCAAAATAAACAATTTTAGTAGTTATACAAAATCTACACTATTCTTGAAGTGGAAATATTTCCTCACTATGGCATGAGCTTTTAATTAAACTTCTATGGAAAGGGTCCACTTTGAAGATATCATTCACAAAAACAAGCAAAAAAGCTTCTCCAAACCCTTTATTCTCTTGACTTATGCCATCCTTAGCTTGAATCTTATGGTAAATAGAATTATTTATGAGATGAGATCACTACGGAAGAGATAAATATCTAGTTGGATTCCCAAAGTATGTATATGGCTACTGCAGCAACTTTGAATGAGAATAGCTATTTGATGGAAAACTTCCAAACTCATTCTATGAAGCCAGCATTACCTAGATTCCAAAACCAGATAAAGACCTCACTAAAAAGGAGAACTACAGGCCAATATCCCTGATAAACATGGATGCAAAAATTCTCAATAAAATACTAGCGTATTGAATTCAACAGTACATCAAAAGAATCATTCACCACAATCAAGTGGGATTTATTCATTGGCTCCTGGGGTGGTTCTATATTTGCAAATAATTAACGTGATACATCATATTAATAAAAGAAAAGATAAGAACCATATGATACTGTCAATAGATGCAGAACATACATTTGATCTCCATATCATAATTTAGAAATTTTTGACAAAATTATTTCAAAATTATGAAAAATATGAAATTATGAAAATTATGAAAGATAGATGGCAAATTCAGCTATGAATCCATGTTCTGAAAAGCATTGTACAAATCAAGATACATATAAAATCCTGTATTATCTATGTTTTTAATAGATTTGAATTTATATCTTAGAATTATTTTCTTCAACATCACACTTCACACTTACCGATAATTAGCTTAATTATAATAGTGGTTATGAAAATCCATGTAGTATGAGAAAAAGAAATATGTTTGAGCAAAAAAAAAAAATCAGTTAGTATTCACAATTATAAGAATAAAATTATTCAGTCCATGACTGGAAATATGTAATATGACACATTAATTTTGTATTGCATTCTATGATTTTCTAGTGTGGGAAAACAATTTGATTAATGTTGAGATAGGAATTTGAAAACAAATAAAATTAATTAAAATTGATCGTCAAACTTATCACACTGAAAAAGGTTAACTACGATCCCTAATTTTACCTTGATGTCAACAATTTATTATTAAAAAACATTTTGCCATCTGTAACCGCAAAATGATATCTGAAGAGATTTCATCATAGGGAAGGACTAAGTTGTATTTTTTGTTTGTTTTTTTAAATTACCTAACAGATGAAATTGATTATGAATGTTTATATATACGATGGAAACTTACCATATTTCAGTTTGTGTTATTAAAACTAAATGATAAAAATATAATGAATAAAACTCTTAGTTAATAATAAAATAATGAAAACAACATTGTGCTGAAATGCCAAGAAAAATTTATTCCTGTCTGTCTCATGGGGATTTTTTAAATTGCTTCATTAGCTAAACATTTACAAATAATTTAAACAGCTTAGAATGAATTTGTAATAAAATAACAAGCAAGAAATTCTGAACAATATTCAGACCTACTGTGCTGACAAAAATAAATAGAGAAAATATTCTGTGACCTTGGACAAGTCATCTTTTTTCAAATAAGTTCATAGAATCCTTCATCTGTGACAAAATATGGGCCAAGAGGTCTGGTCACACACTGTAATTACTGGGTTTTAGAAATCGATCGTGAATTCACTGTTACAGACTTAGCTGAGCAGACAGATGGTAATCACATGCAAGAACACATGCTAATTTAACTTAGAAAATTCAAAGTTTTGATGAATTAATCCTATTTAACTTTAAAAGACTGTGCATATTTTCTTTTCTTTTTTACATTTCCTATTAGAGAATATTGTCCCGTTGTTCATACAGATAATTAACAAAAGAAAAAAAGTAGTATTCGTCAAAATAGATGACTAACAGCTAATGAATGGTAAGCCATCAGTTGTGATCAACAGTACAAGACAAATTTCCCGTAGATTTTGAAAATCCACTTGTCCTACTTTAATTTTTTTTTTAAGATTTTATTTATTTATTCATGAGAGACACAGAAAGAAAGGTAGAGACACAGGCAGAGGGAGAAGCAGGCTCCATGCAGGGAGCCCGATGTGGGACTCCATCTGGACACTCCAGGATCACGACCTGAGCCGAAGGCAGATGCTTAACCGCTGAGCCACCCAGGTGTCGCTAACTTTTTTTTTTTTTTTTGACTGAACATTGCATCATATAAGTGAAATTAGGGGTGGCTCAGCGGCTTAGCGCCTTCACTCCACCCGGGGGGTGATCCTGGGGTCCCGGGATTGAATCCCACATCAGGCTCCCTGCATGGAGCCTGCTTCTCCCTCTGCCTGTGTCTCTGCCTCTCTCTCTGTGTCTCTCATGAATAAATAAATAAAATCATTTTTAAAAATTGCGGTAACCATGTAAGTGAAATTACAGCAAATATAAGGAAGTTTATATTGAAAGATTAAATATATACATTTATAAATATATAAATAATAAAATAAAATGTTGCTAGTGAGGCCAAACTTTGTTTTCTGAGAAATAGGAGATTCATACTAAAGAGAGTCTAAATCCAGAGTTTTCTACTTTCCTTTTTTCTTTTAAAATAAAAATATAATCATCCTGAGTGACACATCAGAGTAAAGTTATCTTTAATAATTTCTGAAAGAAAATGGTAAAAACACATAAATCATTTCTTTTTGTTTGAGGGAAAACTCGTGTAATTGAGCTGTGAGATGAATTAGCTTTTGGTTTGTTCAATTTTACATGGAACGCTATTTTTACTAAAGTGAATGATAATGTATGCTTATTCAGATTTGGATTTGGGCATGCATTTTCTAGAAAATTACTCAAATGCATCACTTGCAGGAAAATAATTGGCACTATTTATTGCCAGTAATAAAATTTGAGCAATAAAGTGAAAATTGAAATTTTGGAAAACAAACAGTACTGTGTGCTTCTAAGCTTACCAATTCTTAAATTGCCTTAAAATGAGATCATCACTGATTTGAACAAATGTGATTATTTATACTGAATGGCAAATATGTCAATGTATGAAAGCTTTTTACAACTCAGTGAACTGATATTTTCCAAATGACCAATGCATGATGCTGGATAATAATAATGCAGGTTAAAAATCCATTCAAAGTGCAAGATAGACTGATATGTTCTAATTTAGTAGACTCAAAATTAATATGGGTTCATGTTCTATACATAATAACTTTTAATAATTGGTCACTAGTCATATTTTGTGTATTATCTAAATATAGTCACATTATATGGAAAGGTTACTAACATATTCTACTATTTTCCAACTACATAATTCTTTTTCCCCCAGCTTGATTGAGATATGATTAACAAAAATTGTATATATTTCAGGCGTATAACCTGGTGTGTGTGTATGTGTGTGTGTGTGTGTGTGTACAGTGAACTGGCCAATATAGAAGGTACCCCTAGTCTTTGATTTTTGATCTGGAAATCTCACTCGTGGAAATTTATTTCAATGTTACAAAAATACAAAGATGCAAGTCTATTTATTGTTCTATCATTTCTAATATATTAATGGGATTGTAATGTAAATATATATAATGTATTATGAGATAAAATGAATGGATAAATATGTTATTGTAGTTGGGATCTTAGGTTTTGGCATGGGATAAAGGAGAAATATATGTAAATTTCAAAAGGAAAATCCTTTAGTATTAATTTTTAATTGGAATTATCTTTGTAAATTTTTTTAATGACCTTATAACCAATCTTTCTCTTTTTTTATTAAAGATCTTATTTATTTATGATAGTTATATAGAGAGAGGAGAGAGAGGCAGAGACACAGGCAGAGGGAGAAGCAGGCTCTACGCAGGGAGCCTGATGTGGTATTCGATCCCAGATCTCCAAGATCGCACCCTGTGCCAAAGGCAGGCGCCAAACCGCTGCACCACCCAGGGATCCCTAACCAAGCTCGTCTTGAAGGGCACTCTATCTTGAATGCTGGTATTATTTCCCATAGAATAACAAAGTCATATTTGTGAATTAGTTGATTTTAAAGCTTAATTAGCCTGGAATATTCTGTAATTACCAAAAACATGGGCGCTACTAAAGACTATTATGCAATTAACAAATTTACTTAAAATCCATGAGCGCACAATATATTTTTAAAAAGAAACATACAGCGCATCTTGACTCTAGATGATGCTAAGCATCAAAATCAATATTTTCAAAATTGGCTACAAAGAAAAAGACTAAACTATCTATCTTTAAATTCATATAGGAATTTCACCAACCTGTTAATAAGGGAAAGTATCTGTTAAAGAAATATCTGGCTAATAGATAAAGAAGGAATAATAGAATTAGACTATTGCCATCATTCATTATTTCATGATGAATCTTGGCAGTGGTTTTCAATGATTGCTAATATCTCAAAACTCAGGCATTATATGCATCCTGACAGAGGCACGCAGTATGATACTATGATAGTATCTTCAAACTGAGTTACAGTAAATCTCTGGATATTGTTGAAAAGATTATCCTTTCTCCCTTGAATTGTAATTGTGTTTCTTCCTATGCCAAATATCAATTGACCATATTTGTGTGGATCTATTTATAGGCTCTCTTTTCTGTTCCACTGATCTAGATGGCTCTTTTTTCACTCTCAAGCTGTCTTGATTTCTGTTAACTATATAATACATCCTGAAATGTTAGTCCTCCAACTTTGTTCTTCATCACTCTTGTATTGGCTGTTCTAAATCTTTTACCTTTCCATAGTAATTTTAGAATTAGGTTATCAATATCTATTAATACTTTTTTGTAGATTTTGAATACGATTTTACAGATTTTAGGGAGCATGCTGGGAAATCCAACATCTTAATGTTGCATCTTCAAATTCGTGAATATGGGGTATTTCTTTTATTTAGAGCTTTGATTTCTTTCTTTAGAGTTTTGTAATATTCTGCATATCGAGCTTATATATAATCTTTTAGGTTCACACCTAAGTATTTAATTTGGGGGCAGCTACTTGTATTTCATGTTTTTGTGTTTATAGGCTCATTTTAGCATATAGAATGTAACTGATTTATGTGTGTTTATCTTGTATTCTGTGACCTTCCTGAACTAACTTATTAGTTGTAGAATTTTATTTTATTTATTGGTAGATTCTTTAGGATTTCCAACGTAGACAAACATGTCATATGATAATAAAAACAGTTTTTTTCCCTCTTGGATATATATTCATTATATTTCCTTTACTTTCTTCATTTTACTGGTGAGAACTACCACCAATTTGCTGAAAAGACTGGTGAGAGTAGAATGGCCTCATCATTTTTATTTAATAAAGTGATGGTAGTTCTAGCCAGTAAAATTAAGCAAGCAAAGGAAATAAAAATTATATATATTCAAAAGAAAAAATAAAACTGTTCCTATTATCATATATATGTGTTTTTATTTATTGCAATTATATATTTTTTGTAACTGAGATTTTTGTGACAATATTCATGAAGAATATTGGGCTATTGGTTTTACTTATTGTTTTATTCTGGTTCTGGTTTCAGATTAATATCAACTTTATAAAATGAAATGAAACTCTTCCCTCTTCTATTTGATGACATATTAAATGATATTAAATACATTTCATAATTTTATGATAAGTTATACTTTATTGTACTTTAAAAATAATATTAATATTTTATAGTGTAAAAGTATAATTTCTTGGACTTGCCTTAAAATAATTCAGATTTCGGGTAAGATGAGTAAGTATGATTTTCCATAGGTGAAAAATGTTTAATTTTGGTAATGGGCATACTATGGTTCATTATGTCTGTCTCTCTACTTTTTAACATATTTAATTTCTTAATACAAAGTTGTATTATTCAACTCCTCATATCATTACCTTATAGCTAGTATATAATTACTGTTTAGGATTATATCACATTACTATATGCTGAATGACATTTGTTATATATTTGTTTTGAAAATCAAGGCCATTTGTAAAATAATTTTTCACTTCAGTTTCTTTTTGAAATTCTTTTCTAAATGTATTCAACAGAATTATGGGGTGGGGGAAGCCATATGGCATCTGTCATGTGTGTTTTATTTTTTTAAAAGGCCATTCAATTTCTTCTCATCTGCTGTCACCCTCTTTGAACAAGAATAAACATGACAGATTCATGGTTGGAGGACACAGGAAAAACAACTTGTCATTCATTTTCAAGATTGTATTTGTGTTTCAGTACAGAGGCGAGATTAAATAATTGTGAAAATTGTTTTGCTAATATTATTATTAAATGTTATTTGCTAATTTTTGGTATTTTAAAATATATTATCAGTTTTTAATTAGAAATATTAAAATCATCTTTATATGATTGGAAATTTTTATCTATATTCTATTGAAGTATATTTAATCTATTGTTTCTCTTTCTCCAAATACCTCAAACCTGTAAGCTGGTTTAAGGAATTCTAATTGAAGAAAGGATGAGTAAAGAAGTTGGGTTATAGTCCTAACTCAGCCAAATAAAAATTCTGTTTATGCAGAAAGACTTAAACTAATTTTTCTCCATTTCTTTACTTCACTCCACTCACACATCCCAGTGTAATTATAATATAGGACAATAGAAATTATTTTAAAAAAGAAGAAATATTAATATAAGGCTATAAAATAAGAAAAGGATTGTTGAAATCAATTAGAATAGAGAACCAGGTGAATAAATGTTTGTCAATTTCCATTATTTTTGGACTTTGAAGCCATTCTGATTTACCTACTTAAACATAACTCATATATGATTTTTTTTTTCCACAGGAAGTGGTTTATTGCTTTTAGAACAAAATAAGATGCTACTAAAACTTTTGTTAAGTGAAGAGAAACTGTTAGAACATGAAAACTTTTCTAAAACAATATTTTTGTCAGCTGACGGATGTAGGCACTTCAACAGAGAAAACTTCTCTCCTGTAATAACCGCTTGCAGCCTAAGCAAACCACCTAGAAGCAGGGCTTGCACTTGTGGCCAGTGTACTGGGTGTCAGGTCTGACAAAATAACCATCCAAAATTGAAAGAATTGAAAGAAGTCCATGATGTTGGTAAACAGCCATAAACTGCAAGACAATGAATGACCTATTTTCCAGGGAAAAAAAAAAAAAAAAAAGGAAATTAAATTCCTATGGATGGGTCAGGTTACTTGTTCTTCCTCTTCAGATATATTAATGCATGCATCTAATAGTCACCTTTTGTTTTGTGGAATACATAGAATAGAAAACTATAAATAGATATAAAATGAAAAGCACTCTGGTGACTTCTTCAACAGCCTTGCCAATATTCCTTGGAAAGAAAATTTTGAAAAAATCTGTTTAGTTTTAACTCTCTGGTAAATAGTTTCTAGAATCAAATGTTTCAACTGTATTGCAAGTTTTTCCAAGTATATAAAACAATAATAATTATTACAGTACATATATGCTTAGATAATTGTTATACATTTCTAGGAAAATATTAATGATTTTACTGACAGAATATGACCAATAATATATATATTTAATTTCATAAATTTATATAGCACTAATATTATAGGTTAAAAACAATTTTACTCTCTATAATCTTTATCATTACCATAATAATACCCAAAATATTATGTAATACTAATTATATAGTGATTAAATATATTTGTGAAAATATGAATACTATTGAGTTACATGTACTACTTTTAAATTATTTGAAGCCCCACTAATGAATCATTTTTGAAAAGATGTGGTGTATGTGTTTGCATGTGCTTGTATGTGAAAGACAGTATGTATTTCCTTGGGTTTATGTGTATGACTAGCTCTCTACTATATGTTTGTGAAAGTTCACTTACTACTCTCATTCGCCTGACAAAATAGAAACCAAAGTGACTTTTCCAAAATATAAGTCATATAATACTACTACTCTTGTACTTCACAGCTTTGGTGCCTTTCTATTTCAATTTTTTTTTAATCCAAATTAATTATAATGGCCAGCATGTTTTTAAACCAACACTTTTTTATCTGGTAAGAAAGCAAAATGAATCAACTACTTTGGAAATCACTTTGGCAGTTTCTTAGAAAGTTAAATATAGAACTATAATTTACATAGCAATTCCATGCCTACTAGGGATCTTCAACTCATGGGTAATGGAAATGTATGTTTATCCAAAGATCATGACAGAATTGTTTGTGTCATATTTATTCTTAATCACTAGAAAATTGGAAAGATGGATATTTTTCCACCAGTTAATAGATAAACAATTGTAAATGTACAACTTTATAGTAGATTGCTAGGGGCGCCTGGGTGGCTGTCGGTTAAGTGTTAAGTGTCTGACTTTAGCTCAGGTCATGATCCCAGGGTCCTGAGATAGAGCCCTGTGTCGGGCTCCCTGCTCAGTGTGGAACCTGCTTCTCCCTCTCCAGTTGCCCCCACTCATGGTCCTTCTCTCTCTCTCTCTCTCTTCCTCTCTCTCTCTCCCTCTCTCAAATGAATAAATAGAATCTTAAAAATATGTATATTAATCTACAGTGCCAAAAGAATAAACTGTTGATTTACACAGAAACATGGAAAAACATTAAAAACAGTTTGCTTGAAAGAAGCTAGACCTCAATTAGTATATATTGTATGATTTTATTTATATGGCATATTGGTAAAAGTAAAACCATAGAGATGAATAAGAAGGTCCATGATCAGGGTTGAGAAGTAAGGCAGGGGTTGACTATAGAGAGTCAATATAAGAAGTTTGGTTGTTGAAAGGGACTAAAAAGGGAAAGGAGGGAAACTGAGTGGAGAAACATTAGAGAGGAAAGCAAACCATGAGAGACTCCTAACTCTGGGAAACAAATAAAGGTTTGTAGAAAGGGAGGAGGATGGGGTATGGGGTAACTGGATGATGGGCACTAAGGAGAGCACTTTATGGGATGAGCACTGGGTGTTACACTCTATGTTGGCAAATTGAATTTAAATTAAATATGTTTTTGTTTTTTTATTTTTATTTCTTTTATTTATTTATTTTTATTTATTTATTCATGAGAGACACATACAGAGAGAGGCAGAGACACAGGCAGAGGGAGAAGCAAGCTCCATGCAGGGAGCCTGACGTGGGACTCGATCCGGGGTCTCCAGGATCAGGCCCAGGCTGAAGGTGGCGCTAAACCGCTGGGCCACGGAGCTGCCCAAATATTTTTTTAAAAGAAGTTTGGTTGTGAACCAAATATTCTAAACAGTCCTATAACTGTAGTGGTGGATGCCCATAGTCATGGATGCCTGACTCTGTGCATTTGTCAAAGCTCATATATATCTGTACACCACGGAGAGTAAAATTTGATTGATATATATTTCTTTAAATCAATCAATATGGGAGAGTAACCAAGGTTGAGAGGAGACTGTGAAGAATGAATATAAGCCTACTTCAAAAAAGTCCAATAGTGCCTTGAAGAATCTTAGAAAGGAGCTGACCAAAGTAACTTTGGGGGTATCCCTGGGCGGCTCAGCAGTTTAGCGCCTGCCTTCGGCCCAGGGCGTGATCTTGGAGTCCCGGGATAGAGTCCCAAATTGGGCTCCCTGCGTGAAGTCTGCTTCTCCCTCTCTTTCTCTCTCTCTCTATCATGAATAAATAAAATCTTTTTTAAAAAAGTAACTTTGGAAAGCAGTGTTCTTATAGGATACTGAAGGTTAAAAACAATTATATACAAACAATGTGCTTTTGGTAAATTTGTTTTTCAGAAGGTATGCATAATAATTATAAAATAAATTTGTGTGTAATAGTGTTGAACAAATGCATATACATATTACTGTAAGCGATAAGACTCATATTTTTCTCTATAACAAGGAAATCACAAAGAGATGGGTAAGGAAAGGGAAAGGCTAGACCAAATCTTGTGGTGCTGGACTGAATTAGAAGTATCAATATAAACTCATGTTTTATCAGTGTGATCTGATAAAACTGATATTCATAACAACATATAACTTAGGTAACCCTGTCTGTTGAGAAGGTCTGAAAGAAGTGATACCAAGTAGCAACTGTATACCTAGCCAGATCTTAGTTTCCAAATATCATTCTCCAATGAAAGAACCTTCAGTGTTCCCTGAGGAAGTGCTTGATTCTAAGGTTGGCGTAAGGATAATTCAAGATAAAGCTATTTCGTTTTTCTTTTATTGCCAGAAAGCAGGGAACTGTTAAAAAGGGGGAGAAAAAGAATGAGGGCATGTCAAAAGAACACATGGACCTGTCTGAAGGTCAAAGTGGCCAAAGCTAGTTAAAATAATTTGTGGTGCAAAATAGATAGCCATTGTATTGGATTATATCTTAATAAATAAAATTAATTTCTTTAAGTTTTTTAATATATTCTGAATGGGGGAGGAGGGATAGCACTCTTTTTTGAAGGATAATGCTACTAAATTTAAAGGCCTCTTTAAAAATGTAATATTTATGTTGAATTCTAAATGACAAAAGAAAGTCAGCTGATAATGGGTAGAAGAACATTGAAGGCTGCAAAAATGGCTACTGTGAATTTTGAAATAATCTTAGCAAAGGCGGAGGATTCTGAAGGCAAGTGGCTAGAGCATACTGAGAGAAGAGAAAGTTGTGTTTAAGAAGTGAGCAATGCTATATTCCATATCATTTTGTAAGGCAGAGAAAAAAGATTTTTGTTTAATTTATGCTTTTGTCTATTTGTTTTTGATAATTCTAAGTGTAATTAGGAATCCACTGAATAATTTTAAGCCAGGAGCTATAGATGGTAGCTGTACCTGTGGTGAGTGCAGCATAACATATGATTTGTTGAATCACTATGTTGTGTATCTGAAACCAATGTAACATCGTGAGTCAACTATACTTCAGTTAAAAATTTTTAAATAAAATTAAAATTAAAATGCCTAATTGCATGGCTTGAACAAAGCTATGGATGACAATGCTATTTATTAAGATGTCTTATGTGATGCTTTTTAATTGTACCTCTGATTCTCCAGCTTGCTTGCATCTCTTAACTTGTTGCCCTCTTCCTCTGTCTTCAGACTCAGCATCATGGCATCTCTGTGACACTTATATTATTTTCATTTCCCTCTTTTGACCATGTCCAAAAAGACTTTCTGCTTTTAAGAACTCAAGTAATTAGATTGGGTTTACCTGGGTAATCCAGGATAATCTCTCTATCTCAAGGCTAGCTGATTTCCAGCCCTAAATGCATCTGCTACCTCAGTGCCCTTTTACAGTGCTCCAGGACTATTACTCTGCCTTACCTGAGTTTGGACCTTTGTGGTAGAAACAGATCATTTAGGCAGGCATTTGAGGAAAAGTCAGAAAATTGAGCTTTTTTTTTTGAAAGGGAAAATGAAGAGTGGATTGTCACGTTTCTTTAATAATATTTACTGATATATACCCAGAATTGCCACATGCGTGCAGGTTTAAGTGTATCAAAGTACACCTCACTGAGGTTCTCCCCTCTCTGAAGTCTTACCTCTTTGGGGCCTCCTTGCCTTTGCAGCTCTCTACTGCCGTTAGCCAGTTGATTTCTGTGTTTTAACTACATTTTTCTAGTGTTTTTGTGGGAGTACTGATCTGATGCTAGCTAAAAATCCCTCTTGGAAGCTGAAGTTTCCCTTTATTATTTCATTTTCAGTCTAAAAATTTATAACACAATCTTAAATATGAAGATTAAAAATAAAGAAACCAACAGGAAGTCCAAAAATAGACTGATATTATGGAGTTTAGGTGATAAAACTGAACACTATTCCCTCGATGTTTAGATTGTACTGGTTCTTATTGGACCACTCTGACATAAATGATTCAGTCTTTGTTTATGTAAAGTGTTCAGAAAACCAAAGAGCACTTTACAAGTTTCCCTAAACATTTCACAAGTTCAAAAGAAAAACCACTGGTCAATGGATAGTTTGTCATGTAACAGATGCCTTCAAATATTTTTTTAAAAATTTCCATAGGTGAACAATACGAACTGAAAATTAGATTAAATGAAAATTAGATTAACTGCTTACAGCTCAGTTAACTAAAACTTACTAACTGGAGGAATAATTTTTTTAAATTAAATTCTTTAAAAATCTTAAATTCTTATGTGATGAATATAATAATGAAAATCATCTTGACAATACCCCATTCTCTTCAAATGTCAGTAGTTAAGGGATAAGAGTCATGAAGAATTTAGATCAGTAATTTAACTTTTTGCAGAAGCACAAACAGTCCTGAAGTGTCCAGATGATGATCCTCAGCTCAGCTTTATCCTCAGAATTCAAGCCTTGAAAATCCCTTTAGGAATTCTCTGATCTTTTCTATAAGCCCTAGAGGTGATCAAAAGTTATTTAAAAACATTATTTTATCCTTAATATCAATTTATTTTCCACTGCTTGCCATTGAGCCTGTATGGTCGAAACAGGTCTCTTGGGCAGCCATATGAGATAAAAGCCAGAAAACTTTATTGTCCCTCTTTAGTTCTGAAATTATTACTCAATTGTAGATCTCTGAATGCTTTTTAAAAGAGAAAATGATGAACGGCGGTCCATAACATTTCTCTAACATTATTTACTAATTCCTTTTAAATGCACTATCTTGGAGATGCACAATATTCATTTTTTATATGCTCCTTTGAAAAAAGAATGCAGATAAAATCTCATTTTCTGAAAATAAGAGAGATAGAGTGCTTCTGATTCCTACTAATATTGTAATTCTCAATGGTTAAAGTTTCGAATTGCTCCATCCAAAGAAATACAGAATAATGCTTAAGAACATAGAGACTGGGAGTCATAAAGCTTATAATGAAATCTGTGCATCCCACCTATTGATTGTGTGATTTTGTGCACATTTTTAAACTGTCCAGTGTCTGTTTTTCTTCTTGTGAACAGAGGTAACGAAAGTAACTTATTTCATTTGTTTATTGAGAGAATTAATTTAATATTTTAAGCCTCTTAAAACATTACTTAACCCAATGTAAGTGCTCAATAAGTGAAGTCATTCATTTTCTAATATATGATAAAAATCTGCTGACTATTCTTCAAGCAATGCTTGTCTTCCTTGATAAAGGCACTGTAAAGCACCATCTAATTGAAGATGGCTCTGTTGATGTCAGGCTCCAAATACTTGATGTTGCTCCCACATACATACCTACACTTTAATTTCTTGTAACCTTTATGATATATATATATATATATATATATATATATATATATATATATTAGTGTGTGTGTGTATATACTGTAGTCATTACCACCATATTTATCCTTGATGAAAATATTGAATGCTACTACATTTAACAGTTACCAGGTACTCTGTTAAGCATTTTGCATTTATATTGCTTTGTGTTCTTAAATCAGTGGTTTGAGAGGGGGAATATTATTATAACTATATTACTGAGGCATAGAGAGCTCAGATAACTTACTTGTCAAACATCTAGAAATAACAGAGCATGGGTTCAAACCAAGTCCTACCTGACCTTAAATCCAGTGCTCAAAACCACTTCACTGCTTAGGCAAAGGAATTGTCAGTTTTATTCAGAAAAACAGTTGAAGTACTTAATTGGAAAGTTAACTAATTGATACATGGAAGTTTTATAAGAAATTTTATTCTGCTACTTCTAATGAAAAAATGAATATAAAATTATAATTTCTCAAAGAGCAAGGATATTTTTTCCACTTCCTTTTGACCAACTTGGACAATATATTTGATAACCAATTCCTAATCTTTGGCAAGCAAAGTTTGGCTTTTTATACTTTCATCCGTTTTATCCATTTTTAAAACTTTCTGACAGAGGTCTGTTTTTTTAATACCATTTATTCTATATAAATCAGTTCCCAAGATAAATAAATTCTATTCTCTCTCACCCACCTTCTCTTCAGCTTTTAAAGCTACTGTCCTTTTCAACTGTTTTTTTCAACTCTGAACAGGATATTTGACTTATATTGGAAAATCGATTTTTTTTCTCTTAAGCAAAGAGGCTTATTGGAAGTAGCATTAAAACCTGCAAATCACCAATGCACTCTGAAATTTTACACTTTAAAGAGACAGATTTTATTTACCCAGTTAATAGCCTATGATACTTCATAGCTCCAGTCCCCTGGTAAGATTGGTTGTGTTGAATTTTTTTTTTTAAGATTTTATTTATTTATGAGAGACACACACAGAGAGAGAGGCAGAGACACAGGCAGAGGGAGAAGCAGGCTCCATGCAGGGAGCCTCACACGGGACTCGATTCCAGGTCTCCAGGATCACACCCTGGGCTGAAGGCGAAGCTAAACAGCTGAGCCACCCCGGCTGCCTGGTTGTGTTGGATTACATGCATTGATACTGACACAGATAAAGAAAATAAAAAGGAAAAAAAGATTGTATCATGTTTTATCTCCCAAATCAGTATTTACACAATAAAACAATAATCATACATTTTCTCCACAAGAAAACTTTCACTAAAATTCACTTAAATAATTTCAGGCAACTTTATATTAGCATTCTATACTAGAAGAAGAAATGATATAGTATGATAAAATAACATAATTATATACATCTCTTAAACAGTGAAGGTGGAACTGACTTTGGACTCATTTATTCATTCACTTATTCATTACTAATTTATTGTCTAATATTTAAAGTAATCTTAGGAAGTGATCAGGACTCCATTTCTTTTTCTTCTAAAATACTGTCTTAGAATACAACCTGTACATTCCCAATTTTCTGATTCCTTCTAAGCATGAAACTTAAGTGACATAGCATTGTGGTGAAGGACATACTAAAAGTGGCATGTAGCACAGAAATATTTAGGGCTAGCCTTTTGCTGTCATGCAATCAGGCAAGATGGAAAACTAACTCCATAACAGACCTTTCTTAAAACTGTTGTTACAATCCGAATATAGCATTTGCAAGAAGGACCCTGAATAATTTAGAATTAAAAATCAGCATTTGTTAGTGAAATTAACAAGAATCAAAAAATTACGGATGCCACTGAGCATCTAAGAAGCCCATTCTATGAAGATGCTAGAGAGTGTATGGTTGGTGAGGATTTGGGAAACATTTGAGACAGTCTACTAAGGTACAGGTTGAGCAGTGAACTTTAATTAAAGACTACTATACAGTTTAGGAAGGATAGACTTCGACACCAAATAGACCTGGATCAAAACTTAGCATCCCTACATTATAGTTTCATGGAGGTTTAACTTTGTTCTATAGACTTTTCTCTGGTAGGTTTTTGTCTACTTTCATTTGGATATGGACATCAGTTTGTTATAAGTCCAATCACTTGTTGCCACATATCTTGCCTGGAACACCCATATCTTTCACTTAACTTTCTTTTATGATCCATGCAGGCTCACTGCCTCACCTTCTCTTAGTCTTCTAGTTAATAGTCTGAGTGAAATTAAGAAAACTAGAAATTAATAATTGTCTAACAATATTCTGAAAGAAATTAATAGATTGGAAAATATATTTTTTATTCATACAGTTATGCGTTATGCATTTTAGTAGACCAATATTTTTTTAAGAATCAGAGGAGGAATACATTATTTTAAAAAGATCAGACTATTCAGAAGTTAATATCTTGCTTGACCTCTTGTGTGATTTTGAGGGAGCTGTGAGATTCTCTGAAACAAGAACTGCATTTATTTATCTCAGAGTCTTTTTTATTAAAGGTTTTATTCATTTATTTGACAGAGAGAGAGAGAGAGTGAGAGAGAGCATGCAAAAACAGGGTGATCGACAGACAGAGGCAGAAAGAGAAGCAGGCTCCCCACTAAGCAGGGAGCTTGATGCAGGGTTTGATTCCAGGACCCTGGGATCATGACCTGAGCCAAAGGCAGACGTTCAACCAGCTGAGCCACCCAGGTGCCCCTATCTCAGAATCTTTAATAAGAGATGGCAAAATGCTATGTAGTAGTATGTGCTCCAAAAATAAAATATAAATAATTAGTAATCTCACTAAATCATTGCCTATTTTTTCTATTTTTAATATGTAGCCACATTTCAAGATATTATTTCAGGACCCCATAAAATTCATATAATAAAATAAGCCTATTGATATTTTAGAGGAAATTACTGCAGCCCAAAGGGGTTGTATCAGAATGGAAATATTTGATTTGCCTAAGAGTAGAGCTGTGTACTTAAGCATAACTGGCTGAGGTAGCAAGTGGCAACATACAGAGTCTTTGAAAGAAGTTAGCATTGCCTAAGAAAATGATCAAAGAGGACTTAGTAAAATACTTGACTTCCTAGAGACAGTCAGGACCCAGCCATGGGACATTGTTATTTGAAAATAAAGTGTCGCATTGCTGGATTGAGAAATTAGAAAGCAAGCTGTTGTAAGGGCATATCTATTTGAAAATGATTTGCTTATAACAGGAGATAACATGTCAGTATTTTCTTGCAAGTCTGTAGTGCCTTATATAAAGAACACTAATACACTAATCTGATAGAAGATGATAATAGTATTAAATGATTAATATGTAATTGCAGTGTTCCAGATATTGCTTTTAATATTTTGCATATATTATCTGATTGAATTTATTGGGTTGTCTATGCATGTATCAGTGTCACATCACATGATTTAATTATTATGGCATTATAATATACTTATTTCTATCTTAGGTATAGCATTGATTTATTCTCCAGATATTTTTCAGGTATCTCCAGATTTTGTTCAGGTATTATTTTTCAGGTATTCTCCAGATATTTTTTACTTGGTTCTATTCTTCCTGTAAAATTTCAGGTATTCTCCAGATATTTTACTTGGTTCAATTTTTCCTGTAAAATTTAAAAATAGTCTTCTATTCAAAAACTCCTCTATCACTTTCACTGAGAGTACATTGGATGTATTGATTAACATAGGGAGAATTGGCTTTTTTTTTTATTTTGAATCTTCCTATTTATAAACCTGAGATATTTTTAAATATTATTTTGGAGTCTACCTATCTGTCTACCTATTTATTTATTTTGAATCAATTATCTTGGCTTTTTTGACAATTATCAAAAAATTGTTGGCAAGTAATTATCATTAAGACGCTTCCTTTCCTATTTTTATATCTTTCATTGTATTGTCTTGCCAGATGATATTGGCTGGGACTTCCAGGGCATTGTTGAATAATAATGATGGTGGAAAAAAAAAACCTATCTAGATTCTGAATTCAATAGCATTGCTCCTGGTATTTCCTTTTTTTTTTTCCTCCTAGTATTTCTTGTTAAATGTTATGCTAGGTTTTGTTTGTTATACTACATATATTTCCATTAAAATATATCTTTATATTATTATTTTGTTTATGTTTTTCTTTTGTACCAGTTACCTAATGATCACTTTTGCAAAATGTCTTTTTAGAATGTTTAGAAATAGATCAGCATATGATTCTTTTTTCTTCTAAGAATGTTTGCTGTGTCCCATTTTCTACTGCTCAATATTTCTTTATGTCCTTGTTTGGGGTAATTACCAGTCTTATGATAGCCATCTCCCACCATATTAGTTATCTAGAAGATTTAATTATTTAGGTCAAGGTTTAGGTCAATATACCAATATACCTACTCCCAGAGACTTTGCAGAAATTAAAAATTTGAGTATTCAGAATCTTTGTAGAATTTATTGTACCTTCAAAAGTACCTAGGATGTTTTGGGTATCATACCCAGTAGCTTACCTGTAAGCCTTCTTAAACTTCCCAGTGCCTTAACAAGCCACTTGGTGTACTTTTCTGTTTAATTGACCACAAACAATATAGGTCTATTAAAATTAATTATTCTGAATCTACATAAATTGGTGCAGGTATACATAGAAGCAGCTCATTCTCAAGGTATATTTGGAAGTCTGGAATGGGTCATTTGGCCTTGGAATTCTGTCACTTAAAAGTTTAATTAAGATGTGTGATTCATGGCAGCCTATGACATGCACTGGCAAAGTAGCTGGATTACCACCTACTTCTAGAATAAAAGTCTATTTCCATAGAAAGAATATAAAAGATATAAGGAATCCAAGGAGTGTATGTGATGAGCTGGTTTCTTCATCTAAACTGGACATCTTTATTTTTCATCTTAGGTTTTATTTTAATTCCAGTATAGTTAACATATAGTGTTATTACTTTAAATTGTAAAATACAGTGATTCAACAACTCCATATATTACTCAGTGCTCATTGATTCTTGATACCCTTCACTATTTTACCCATCCTTCCACCTACCTCCCCTCTGATAACCATCTGTTTATTCTCTATAGTTAGGAATCTGTTTTTTGGCTTATCTCTTTTTCCCCCTTTTTCATTTGTTTTGTTTATTAAATTCCACACTGGACATCTTAAGGAAAGAGAATGGAAAGCACAACCACCCAGTTTCTCTGCTCAAGTAAAAGACTACAAGTCATAGCATTTCTATGATTACTTTAAAGACTTTCTCACCAGTTACATCTTCTGGGATGATGGACCTGAAAGCTTAAATTAAAATTTGACTCTGTGAGTTTATGAATTTCAACGCCTACTGAACTCTGAGCCTATCTATCGTAGTTAAATATGAAGGCTATACCACCTTGGTTTAAGCTCTGGTTCTGCTGTTTTCTAGCATTGTAATTTTAGGCAACTTAACACCTCTGTGCTTTAGCTTTCTTTGAATAATAGTGCTTCTTTATAAAGTGTTATGAAGGGTAAATGAGCTAATACATACGGCATGCTCAAAATAGTGTCTGAAATAGGACTTACTTGATGAGAGTTAGCCATTATTAATTATAGAACTTATGTTAAATTCAGATAATTAATAAAATATATAAAAGAGTACGAACATAAAAACAGAGATGTCTGTGTGGGGAGCAGGTAATTAGATTGTTGGAATACTCCAAAAACTCACTAGCCACACCTATCTTGTCAACAGAAGCAACCTTTTTTTGCCAGGGTCTCTCTCATGAGGCTGTTTTTGCTTTGCTTGAAGACTTTATAAGAACCCCTGGAGCAGTCAAATCTTTTCATGCACACCTCCACTAACTCTAATTTTATCATTTTATACTGATCTATAATGAGTCTGAGAATCTAGCATTCCTCAGGGGGCCAATTATAAAGTTAACCTTGGAGAAAAAAAAGTAAAAGCATTGCAAAGCATTTTAATTTATATTGAAAAAAATTTATGAGTAATATTTATAAGTACGGATTCTGAGAGCATTTGACCAAAGAGAAAGAAAAAGCTTTAGTTTAGTAAAGCTTATTTTTTAAAAAGATTTTATTTATTTATTCATAAGACAGAGAGAGAGAGAGAGAGAGAGAGAGAAAGAGAGAGAGATCAAGAGGCAGAGACACAGGCAGAAGGAGAAGCAGGCTCCATGCAGGGAGCCTGAGGTGGGACTTGATCCCAGGTCTCCAGGATCAGGCCCTGGGCTGAAGGTGACGCTAAACCGCTGAGCCACCTGACCTGTCCAGTAAAGCTGATTTTTTAAAGAGTACATTGATTGAAGATTTCTTATTCCAACAAGTAAAAAAATAAATGGTTTTAGTGATTTGTTGATTGACTGAGCTCTATATTCAAAGTTATTTCTTACTAAATAAGGAAGAGATGCCAGATCGTGGAAGAAATATGAAAATGTCTATTTATGACTGTGAAATTAGATTGAAGCTATGCTATTTACTCCTACCTAGTTCCTATCTAATGTCCCCAAAGATGGTTTATGAGGTATTGATTTCGTCAAAGCATTGGGAACTGCATTTTTATGAGAATAATAATATTGTTGAGTGTATTATGGTGGAAATTTTTTGAAAGTCAGAGGTGTGGCTAGTAGACTCTACTATTTAAATGAGTTCCCTGATATAATTTGGGATGTTATAACCATAGGGTAATAGAGGCCAAACAGTTTCATTTAGAAGCAAAAACTATTAACTGATTATGGAGTTCTTGGGACTGTGAATGATGTAGAAAAATCATTAAAGTCTGATTGGATTATAAGAGTGAAGAGTTACAGAAAACTAACAAGAACCCCCCCCCCCAATAAATCTAGATACAGTAAGAAGAGGTCTATCTTGAATTCATATAATAGGAACTTAAAGGGGTGCCTGGATCGTTCAGTTGGTTAAGCCATCTGCCTTTGGTTCGGATCATGATCTCAGAGACTTGGGAACAAGCCCCACCTCTAGCTCCCTACTTAGCAGGGAGTCTGCTTCTCCCTCTCTTTCTCTCTTTGCTCCTCACCCGCCTATGCTCTCTTTCTCTCTCTCTTTCAAATGAATAAATAAAATCTTGCAAGGGAAACAAAAGCAAAAATGAGCTATTGGAACTTAATCAGATAAAAAGCTTTTATTTTATTATTTTTATTTATTTTTAAAATATTATTTATTTATTTATTCATGAGACACACACACACACAGAGAGAGAGAGAGAGAGAGAGGCAGAGACACAGGCAGGGGGAGAAGGAGGCTCTATACAGGAAGCCTGATATGGGACTGGATCCCAGGTCTCCAGGATCACACCCTGGGCTGAAGGCAGCGCTAAACCGCTGAGCCCCTTGGGCTGCCCAGATAAAAAGCTTTTAAACAGCAAAGGAAACAGGCAACAAAACCAAAAGACAACCTACAGAATGGGGGAAGATATTTCAAATATCTTATCGGAGAAAGAGCTAGTTTCTACCAATAACTTCTCAAACTCAATACCCCAAAAACAAATAATCCAGTCAATAAATGGGCAGAAGATATGAACAGACATTTCTCCAAAGAAGACATGCAAGTGGCTGGCAACACATGAAAAAATGCTCAACATCACTTGGCATCAGGGAAATACAAATCAAAACCACAATGAGATACCACCTCACAGCAGTCAGAATGGCTAAAATTAAAAAAGTCGGAAACAACAAATGTTGATGAGGATGTGAAGAAAGGGAAAGCCTCTTACACTGTTGGTGGGAATGCAAGCTGGCATAGCCATTCTGGAAACCATATGAACGTTCCTCAAAAAGTCAAAAATAGAGCTACGCTATGACCCAGTATTTGCACGACTACATATTTACCCCCAAAAATATAAACATAGTGATCTCAAGAGACACCTGCACTACAATGTTTACAGCAGCAGTGTCCACAATAGCCAAACTATGGAAAGAGCCCAGATGTCCATTGACAGATGAATGGATAAAGAAGATGTGATACACACACACATACACACACACACAGTAGAATATTACTCAGCCATCAGAAAGGATACAATCTTACTATTTACAATGACGTAGATGGAACTAGAGGGTATTATGCTAAGCAAAATTAATTAGAGAAATATAACTATTGTAAGATTTCACTCATATGTGGAATTTGAGAAAAAAAAACAGAGGATCATAGGGGAAGGGAGGGAAAAAGAAAATAGGATGAAATTAGAGAGGGAGACAAACCATAAGAGACTCTTAACTGTAGGAAACAAACTGAGGGTTGCTGGAGGTGATGCAGGTGGGGGTGGGGTAACTAGATGATGAGCATTAAGGAGAGCACATGATGTAATGAGCACTGGGTGTTATGCAACTGATGAATAATAGATGAACTCTACATATGAAACTAATGTTACATTATATATTAACTAATTGAATTTAAATGAATAAGATAAAAAAAACAGAAACTTAAAACATGTCTTAGTTCTCAGAAAAGAGTCATTTCACAATCCCAGAACTTCTTTAAGGAAGTTGAATCCAGGTAACAAAGAGAAATGATCCTACAATAACATAAGTATATACTATAAATATTCATTTTTGCCTTTCCAAAAGATATCTGTCAAGTGTGCACCATGGTAATTCTTAGGATTTTCACAGATTATTAGACAGGTTTAAGTGAATATAGATTCCCTGGGACCCAGAAAAACAATGTATTCCACACATTAACATAGAGGGTTATCATGGTCTTGTCATAAGAGTTTTCACTTATGATTGCTACATAGCTTGTCTATAGAGCCTCAAACCCATTAATTGATTACCTTTCCAATGGCTAAATATGGAATTTTAATAGATTAACTTGGTAATTGGTATATTATCCAAATTGTTTACTGATTTATGGAATAAGAGCTATAATGCTAGAATTGAACCTTAGAAGATTTCCAGTTACTTTACTATTTTATTTTTAGAGAGAAAGACAGAGAGAGTGCACACATGCATACATGCATGCACTAAGGAGGGGGAGCAGAGGGAGATAGAGAATATTAAGCAAGCTCCACACCCAACATAGAGCCTGTTGCAGAGCTAGGTCTTACAACCTTAATTAAGATCAGGACCTGAGCCAAAATCAAGAGTCAAACACTTAACTGACTGAGCCACCTAGGCACCTCTAGAAGATCTCCATTTAGTTTATTTTTGTACCAAACAGAATATGGATAGGGCAGGGAGGAATGGAGGGAGGGAGGGAAGAAGGGAGAGAGAGAGAAAGAGAGGGAGGGAAGGATGGAGGAAGGGAGGAAGAAAAGAGGAAAGAGAAGGAAAAAGCACTGATTACTAAATTGAATTTGAACTGGGGGGCTAATTAAAAAACAAATACAACATAAAACCTGGGTGAAAGCCATAGCTTTGGGTTTTCTGAGCTTGGTGATTCTTCTATGTTCCTCTTTTGGTAAATTGGAAGCTAAGTTCATGAAACAGTGAGAAGATTAATTCTTATATGGAGCTTGGGACTTCTAAGTCAATGTGAATCCCCAAACCACTCCATGGTCTCATTTCCTAACATTAAGCTAATGTCACTGAGGCTAATGGTGTGCTCCTGGGCATCTGTAAGACCTGCCATAGAAGTGTTATTCTTGATGCTGGCATTCTGAGTTTCCTGTTTTGTATCCATCCATAAATTTGAGAAAACTAGTGCTAGATGTGGCCCATTTCAATCTTAAGAGTATGAAATATTCATTTGAACTTAAAATTGTCAAGACTTGTTGTTGCAATTGACATTTCAGGAATTGGAGGGCAATATATATCACACCTGGGCATGTTATTCAGAACAATTTATTAAACAGCCTGCAAGTCTGCCAGGTTTGAATATGGCCCAGAGGACAGAAGGCTCTCTACTGAGTAGAAACTACAGTGTGTCTGTAATCTGCCACTTGGTTCTTTTGTTTCAGCTGATCAAATGTTGGTAAGTCCATAGAAGACTGAGATGCCTAATGATAATGTGCTACATTCTAACAAGAGAATTATAGAGGAGACCTCTGGAGTATTGGAGCAATGCCTTCTCTTGTAAATAACTTTTCTCATTTTGAAAATAATCTATGTTTGCTCTTGGATTAGGTGACTAAATAATCATGGGTCACAAGGTGATGATGCTGCCAATTATAAACTTGTTTTATACAATCCACTAAGACATCTACTATTATTTTAATAAATCTCTTTCTTTCATTTCCCTTATACTTGTTCTGTTTTGCTTTTATAATTTCTTACATTTAATACAGAATATAATTTCATTGCAGGCATATCTTGTTTTATGTGTCTCTGTGTATGTAACATTTTGGAAATTCTCACACTATCACAAAATTTTTATCATTATATTTGTTATAGTGATCTGTGATCAGTGATCTTTGATGTTACTATTGTAATTGTTTTGAGGCATTAGGAACTGCATCCATATAAAATGACAAAATTCATTGTGTGTTTTCTGACTGCTATACTTACAGGCCATTCCCCTGTCTTTCTCCCTCTTCTCAGGTCTCCCTATTCCCTAAGACACAACATTGAAATTAGGCCAATTGATAACCCTACATTGGCCTTTAAACGTTCAAGTGAAAGGAAGAATTTCATGTTTCTCACTTAAGTCAAAAGCTAGAAATAGGGATGCCTCAGTGTCTCAGCGGTTGGGCACCTGCCTTTGGTTCAGGTCTGAACCCAGGATCCGGGATCAAGTCCTGCAGCAGGCTCCCTGCGAGAAGCCTGCTTCTCCCTCTCCCTATGTCTCTGCCTCTCTCTCTCTCAATCAGTGTCTCTCATGAATGAATAAATAAATCTTTTTTTTTTTAAAGCCAGAAATGATTAAGCTTGGTGAAGAAGGTATGTCTAAAGTCAAAATAGAACACAAGGTAAGCCTCTTGTGCCAAATAGTTAGCCAAGTAGTAGATGCAAAGGAAAAATTATTGAAGGGAATTAAACATGATACTCCAGTGAACACAAGAATGATAAAGTAAAACAACCTTACTACTAATATGGAGAAACTTTTAGTGGTCTGGATAGAAGATCAAGCCAGCCAAAACATTCCCTTAAGCCAAAACTTAATCCAAGGCAAGGCCCTAACTCTCTTCAATTCTAGGCTGAGACAGGTGAAGAAGCCTGCAGAAGAATTTCAAGCTAGCAGATGTTGGTTCTGAAGATTTAAGGAAAGAAGCTATCTCCATAACAAAGTGCATAGTGAAGTAGCAATTGCTTATGTAGAAGCTGCAGCAAGTTATTCAGAACAGGTAGCTGAAATAAGAAAGTGGCTACACTTAACAGCAGACACTCAGTATACCTGAAACAGCCTTATATTGAAAGAAGATGCTATGTAGGTCTTTTATAGTAAGAGAGAAGTTATTGCCTAGTTTAAAAGCTTCAAAAGATAGGCTGACATCCTTGTTAGGGGCTAGTGACTTTAAGTTGAAGCCAATGCTCATTTACTATTCTGAAAATTCTAGGGCTCTTAAAAATTATGCCAAATCTATTCTGTCTGTATTCTGTAAATGGAACCACAAAGCCTAGATGACAGCACATCTGTTTACATCATGGTTAACTGAATATTTTAAGCCAGCTATTGAGACCTAGGGTTCAGAAAAGAAGAATCTTTTAAAAATACTACTGCTTACTGACAATGTACCTGGTCACCCAAGAGCTCTGATGAAGATGCACAATGAGATGTATGTTGTTTTTGTGCATGCTAACACAACATCTGTTCTGTAGCCCATAGATCAAGGAATCATTCAGACTTCCCAGTCTTATTATTTCAGAAATAATTTGTAATGCTGTGGCTGCTAATGGATAATGATTCCTCTGATAATCTGGGCAAAGTAAATTGAAACCTTCTGGGAAGGACTCACCATTTTAAGTGCCATTAAGAACATTTGGAATTTATGGGAAGAGGTCGAAATTCCAACCCGAGGGGATGATTTTAGGGGTTCAGGACTTTAGGGTGGAAGTAACTGGAGATGTGGTAGAAATAACAAGAGAACTAGAACTAGAAGTCACCTCCCTGAAGAGGTGACTGAATTGATGCAATCTCATGATAAAACCTTAATGGATGAGGAGTTGCTTCAAATAAATGAACAACAAAGGCGGTTTTTTGAGATGGGATCTACTCCTGGTAAAGATGCTGTTAAGATTGCTGAAATGACAACAGGTGATTTAGCATATTTACATAAACTTAGTTGATAAAGCAATAGTAGGGTTTGAGAGGATAGACTACAATTTTGAAAGAAGTCTATTGTGGCTAAAGTGCTATGAAACATCATCACATGCTACAGAGAAATCGTCTGTGAAAAGAAGGTGCATCAATGTGGTGAACTTTATTGTTGCATTATTTTAATAAATTGCCACAGCCACCCTAACCTTCAGCAACCACCATGCTGATCAGTCAGCAGCAGCGATCAACACTGAGGTAGGACTCTCTGCTAGCAAAAAGATTATGATTTAATGAAAGCTCAGATGACAGCAATAGCAATGAATTTTTTTGTTTTGTTTTTTGGCTTTTTTGTTTTGTTTTGTTTTTGAGAGAAAGAGAGAGTGACTGAGTGGGATGGGCAGAGAGGGGCAGAGGAAGGGGAGAGAGAGAATTTTAAGCAGGATCCACACCTAGTGAAGAGCTGTACGTGGGGCTCAATCTCATGACCCTGAGATAATGAGCTGAACCAAAATCAAGAATCAAATGCTTAACTGACTGAGACACCCAGGTGCCCCAGCAATGAGGTTTTTTGTTTTTTTTTTTTTTTTGATTAAGGTATTCACATTGTTGTTGTTGTTTTGCCAGAATGCTATTGCACACTTAATAGACTGCAATAAAGTATGCTTTTACATGCAGTGGGAAACTAGAAAACTGATTTGATTTGCCTTATTGAAGTGGTCTGCAGTGAAATCTGTAGTATCTTGAAGACCTGCTGGTAGCAATAGATAAGTCTTTAAAATTGTTCCCTGAACACTAATTTGACTATGCCAAGATCCTGATATTTAGGCTTTCATATTATCCTAGTTTTTGCTTGTTTATATTTTAAATTTTTTAAATGATTTTATTTATTTGTTTGTTTTTGTTTATTTTAGAGAGAGAGAGTGTACAAGTTGAAGTGGGGAGAGTGGGGCAAGTGCAAGAGGGCAGGGAGGAGGAGCAGAGAGGGAGGGCAAAGAAGGGAAAAGAACCTCAAGCAGACTCTGCACTTAGTGAGGAGCCCAACTCGGGGCTCAATCTCATCACCCTGAGATTATGACCTGAGCTGAAACCAAGAGTGGGACACTCAACTTACTAAACCACTCGGACACCCTATATTTTGAATTTGACCCAAAATATGTTTAAGAGGGAATTTGGTCTGTTTAGTGTAAATTCAATGAAATGGAGACTTTTCTGATTTCTAGCTTTTCTTAATTTTATTTTAAACTTTCTTAATTTTTTCTTACATTGTTATGAGGTAATATCATTGACACAACTTACTTTATTCATTTTAATTTACTTTATAGCCTAATTATGATCAATTATAATGAATGTTCCATTGCTGCTAAAAAGTTTTATCCTCCTTTTCATATATGTTCTTGATGTCTACATAATTTTTTGTGTGATTTAGCCTGTTTGTATCCTTACTTTATCCTTAATTTTTTACTTTATCATTGAGGAAATCAAAGTCTTCCACTACTAAAATGTTTTTTTTTTGTTTTTTTACTTTATCTCTTGTGTTTTTGCTTTATAATATTTATTATTAAGCTGTAAAATATTAATTAATCATATTTAAAATAAACTATAATCCTAAGCATTATAATTAGAGTTCAGTGACGTGTTAAAGTTGAGGTCCTGGTGCCATGGGATTAGCACCCATATAAAAAGATACACCAGAGAGCTTGCTTTCTTTCTGCCTACACAAAGAACTCATGTGAAGAAGTGGTGAGATTGTGGCCATCTGCTAGATAGGAAGAGATCCTTCACTAGGAATTGAATCAGCCAGTTCTTGATCTTGAACTTCCCAGCCTCCAGAACAATGAGGGAAATATATATATATACACAAACATGGGGATGATTATTAAGCAGGAAAGATGGAAATGGCCTGCATGGTGATGAACTGGTTGCTGAACACTGCTTCATGGCTTAGAACGGTTGTCTGGAGGATAAGAGCTTCTAGTACCTTATGATTATCCTTTATTCAACAACAACAACAAAAAAAGAGCCTGCAAGCATGCTTCCATTAATAGTAAGAATAGGATGAGAAATCTGAATCAGCAACATTTCCTTCTTCAATTTGGTATAAAGGTCCTTCTCATTATTATAATTTACTAATATACTAGCTTCTAGGCTCAAACATTTTCTGAATCAGGTTTGGTAAATACTGTAAAGTATAGCTACCCTTAGGGTACCTGGGTGGTTCAGTCAGTTAAGCATCTGCCTTCAGCTAAGCTAACGATAAATAAAATCTTTAAAAAAAAGTGAATAGCTACCCTTCATATAAACTAGTTTTGGTTTTCTTTTAGTTTGGCAGCATGATGACAAGGTATATGCACAGTCATTGTACCAACCTGTATAGGCAGGAATCAGCGTAACACCCAGCTTGGATCAGATCCAAATTCTACACAGAGATTCTCTGTATTATTTTCAATATGTTAAAACAATATTTGCTGAGTGAAGAATTTACTTTCTCCTAAGATCATTCAGTCACACTTTTACTTATTTTTTTATTTAAAAAATATTTTATTCATTTATTTGACAGGGAGAGTGCATTAGCAGGGTGAGCAGCAGAGGGAAAGGGAGAAACAGGCTCTCAGCCAAGCAGGGAGCCTGATGCAGGCTCAATCCCAGGACCCCGGGATCATGACCTGAAACAAGGGCAGACGTTTGAGATCACTAAGGGGCCCCTTAGTCACACTTTTAAAAACAGTTATCATTTTACTGTTTTTCTTTTTCTTGAGTTCTTTGTTTCTATTTCTTGCTACTGATTCAAAGAGGTGATTAAGAATATTATTTTAATTTTCCACTTCCATTAGAGTATAAAAAATCTTTCTAGTAACTACTTTTTGCCTTTTTAAAAGGTTGTCTTTCCTTGTAATATTTTTGGACTGCATGTGTGAACACTCATTGTTGAAAGAGGTGAACATTTCTTAGGTTATGTATTTGTAGGAGTTTCAAGTAGGAAAATGATTAGTACCATATAGGAGGTTAGTTGTAATTTTCCTTTTAGATTTTGAGGGTAAATTTATTTATCCTTACTTTTTATCAGTCAAGGATGATAGCAACACCTCTACCTCTCTGACAAGGACACAGACTAGTCCTTAATGCATGGTCTGCTTGTGTGATTCCTTTGCCTCTTGCTTCTAAGAAGCAAACTAGTTCCAGAGAAGTTCTATCATATTGTGATATGATAAATCTTTACCTGATAAATAAAGGGGATTCACTACCATCACGTTCAAGAAGACTTTTTCTGATGAGTTCTGAGATTGATTACCATAATCCTTTTTCTTATACAATCACTACTATTTGAGGCTCATTGCATTGGGCTGCAGTTCTACCAACTTTTTTTTTTAAGATTTTATTTATTTATTCATGAGAGACACAAGGCGAGAGAGAGAGCGAGAGATAGAGAGAGAGAGAGAGAGGCAGAGACATAGGAAGAGGGAGAAGCAGGCTCCATGCAGGGAGCCCGATGGGGACTTGATCGTGGGACTCCAGGATCACGTCCTGAGCCGAAGGCAGAGGCTTAACTGCTGAGCTACCCACTCGTCCCAACTACCTACTTATTAACATGTTTTTCATGGGTATTTATGTGTGTCTTAATTTTTCTAAAAGTGAAATTTTTATTTCTTTTAAGGTCATTTTTATTTCTCAACTTTCTTATAAGTAATAAAAATAATAAATATATGATAAAAGCATTACAAAATTTCCTAGGAAAAGAGAAGAAAATGCTATTGTTTTCAAATCATAGGCTATATACTAGACAATTTATACCTTTCTTCTTTTTCTAAAAGCCCAGATTTAATTGTTCGTATCTAAGTACTGCTTTAGTAGCATTGTGTGATATTGATATATTGCAAGCTGATTTTAAATCAGTCCTAAATAGCATATTAGTTTTCTATTTGTAACAGTAATAAGTTACCACAAACTTGATGGCTTACAACAATGCACATTTATTATCCTACATTTCTGAAAAGCAGAAATCTTACACATTTCTCACCAGGCTAAGGTCAAGGTGTCTGCAAAACTTCGGTCCTTTTGGGAGGAGACTTTGTGTTTTGTTTTGTTTTGTTGTTTTTTGTTTTTTGTTTATGTTTTTTTGTTTTGCTTTTTCTGGCTTCTAGGAGCTATACATACTCCTTAGCTTTGGCTCCTTTCTCCCATTTCAAAGCCAGCAAAATAGCATCTCGCTTTGTTTCCATTGATACTATCTTTCACTGATCCCTTTTCTGCCACAGTTTTCCATTTTTAAGAATGTTTTGATTATATTGGGGGCTACCTCAGTAATTCAGGATAAGTTTTTTATTTTAAGGTCGACTGCTTAGCAAAATTATTTCCATCTACAACCTTAATTTCCTTTGGCCAAATAACCTAAAGTAGTTACAAGTTCTGAGTTTTAGGACTTAGGAATAGTGGGGAGGAGAGGGGCTGTTATTCTTTCTACAAGTTTCTTGTTTTAAATGGAATTGACCTATCATGAATGTCTTTAGACATATACTTTCTGATCTATAAGCATATAGTGTTTATTTTATTTTTTTCTATTTTTTATATCCATTCTCTATATAGAGGGTACATATTTTTCCATATATCCATAAAATCAAACCACTTTTTGCTTTAAATTCTCTTTTGTATTATTAAATCATCCCCTTTCCCATCTTCTTAATTTCATGTAGTTTAATTTTAATGTTCCTTACAAAATATTTTATACTTAATATTAAATTTGAAGTATTTTTTAACTAAATATGCATTTATCGATTCAAAATTTGTGGCAGACATTTCTTGTTGTCTCAGAGATCCAGTTTCTCTTTTCTACAATAATAGCACACATAAATTGTCAGGTGGGGATTAAATGGGAAGCAGCCAACAAGCCACTCAATGGCAGCAACTACTTTCCCTACCATCTCAGGCTAGTACACACTCTTTCTCTTTGGCCAGAGACTTGAAGAGGACACCCTTGAAAGATTTGCTAAACCTTGATACCTAAACAAAACAAATTTAACTTTAAAAATAGATTGTCCCCTCTCCCCTCCCCTTGCAGGAGGCTGAAATCTCTCCCCTAGTTTTTTCACCTACTGTAATATGGGTGAGCATTGATTGGGGCATCATTCTGGCTGGTGACTTACCTCAGCATCAGGTGTTTTACAAATAGGCAGTGTGCCTGTGTTTTTTTTTTTTTTTTTTTTTTTTTTAGTGTGCCTGTTTTAAAGTAAAACAGCAGTCTCTGAGCTCTGAGATAGGGACCACCCTGGAGCAGCAAAGAAAGAATAGTAGGGGCCTCATGTTCTTGGTTGATAGCTTTCAGAGGAAGAAAAAGTATACCTGTTATTGAAATGATTTGAAATTAGCATGGTGTGAAGGGGGAAGAGTGTGGCCAGCCATGAGGATACAGCACTGGCGTGGAGTGCTAAGGAGTTGATGGACTGGATTTGTCACTGCCAGTTTCCTGGGAGAGGAGAGGTTGTTCTTAGTTGGAAGGGGCCAGCTGCTTGGCTGCTGCTGGTAGTGGTGGGGGAAGGGGGATTATTTAGGCCTTGCTCACTGTTCTTTGTTGCTCACCATAGTGGGAGTTTCACTAAAGATCCTTCCTTCCCAGGGAAGGAGGAAGGGAAATAAAAATGCATCTCCAAGCAGAGGAGCAGACGGTGAAGTTGAGGCTATCACTGTTCTGCAGTCACTGCCTCAGCTCATGGGATTTGGCTGCTAAGGGTCTCAAGTCTCCTGTGACCCAGCTGTCTCGGGGAACTACCTCACATGTTTTGAGGAGTGAATAAAACTTACCAAATAGACACAACTTTTTCAGTGCAAGAACTCTGAGGGGAAGGGGCAGGCAAGAAGTTGCGTTTGTCTAATCTGATTTAATTCCAAATGGCAGTTTTTAGGTCGTGCCCTGGTATATTTCCAGATCATGCACATTTTCATTTTCCTCCTTTTATTCAACAAAGACAGCCAGAAGCAACCAAATTAGTTGACTTTTCAACTAGTGGGTGACAGATACTTCTAAGAATATTCTTGTTCCTATATAAGGGGACATGAACAGAGGTGGATATTATTAACAAAGATTCTTCATTCTGCTATCTTCATCCCAGTGTTCCCTAGAGAAAACCCAGGTCTCCTAATCAGTTTGGATGTGATATGGGAGGAGGTCACTGTTGGACCTGAGCTTCTGAAACTGTGTAATGATTCTATAGAGAACTCTAAGTAGAAGAGAGAAAGCCAAAAATCAGCTGAGATATTTTATTCCAGTAGAGGTTAAATTTAAAACCCAGGCTTATCTTGAATTTGTGGGCTTATCTTGAGTGAAAGCATTTCATATCTATTTCACCATCATCACTTCCTTGGTGGCAGCATTGTCAGTGTCATGTTTTTCCAGGACCTGAGTCACTGCTGCCCTCAATTCACTGGCTGAGATTGGCCCAGTTTCCAGTCCAACTTTAACCCTGGCAGGATCCCAGAATGAATTTTGACCCCACTAGATGCTAGAAGGGAGTAATCAGGTGACTATAGATTCAGGGTCCAAGCCAGCCTTTCCATCAGCTACCCAGACTCCTGGTCCAGTGCTATCCTTTGCCTGGTGCTTTACCTGTGTTATTCCCCCATTTGTGGAGGAACTCAGTGAGGCTCAGAGGGGTTAAACAACTTACCCAAGATCACTCAGCTACTAAGTGGCCTAGATACAGATTAAACCTAGGTCTCCTAAACTTGGGGGTCCATGCCCACACTGCCCTCTTGCTCTCTGGGTAGAACCTTGACTTTCTCCTTGGTTTTTGACACTGTTGCTGCTATTCCTCACTCCATGGACTGACTAGAGTGTTGTGCCTAGTAGATGTATTGTCCAGAACCCTGGCACTGCCTCTGGCCTAGGTGTTAGACAGGCTTGGCTGCTGGACTGGGTTCTCATGGACCCTGGGACATGATCTTTGACTGCTTCTAGGTCTTGTCTTACTCTGCCTAGTGCAGTCTTTACCTTCTGTCCTCCGTCTCCCACAGCCCCTCCACCTTGACACCAGTCTCTTCCAATGAAGTTACTCTACCATGGCAGCTGCTGACAGACACAGGCTTGTAGGACTCAGAACATAATCTAGGGATCAGGAAACCTTGCTCCCAGTCTCACCAGCTAGTCCCACTAGCTATATAGTCACAGTGTCTTCCTAGGTCTTACTTCCTCATCTGCAAAGGGTATGATAAGAAGTCCCGAAGTTGTGACAATCTGTTGTGCCATTGAACCAGCCCAGCACACCTAGTTACCCCTACTGTGGTCCAGCCAATGTAGGCAAGAGCTGCACCAGAGCAGGGTATAGCAGGGTGAGGCAGGGTGGCACAAGGGCAGAGTGCACACCCTCTGCTCTCACCCTTGCTCCAGCCACTCAAGGGGTAGCAAGAAAGCCTCAGCCTGAGAGACAACCTCACCTTCAGGTTGTCATGGGCTTGACCTCAAAAGATGTTGCTCTCTGCCCTATAAGACTCTAGCCAGCTGGTTCATTGACCCTGTGCATCCCACTGAGAACACTTCCTGCCCTTTGGAAGGTACATAGAATTCATGAGGTTGAGGAATGGTTGAGGACTGGAGCCTAGGGCTGGAAAGTCCCCAAGCTTCGGGTGCCAAGATCAGGGTTGAAATTCTGGTTCACCAAAGCTGGTTACTATGGCCCAGTCTCACTGATATCTTCATGTGGGTTAAATGAGAAGCTTCCCAGGACTGTTGTAAGGATTAAATAAGCCCCAATATTGTAGGTAAAAGTATGTGGCATATAACAGATCTCAACAAATGTTTTCCTTCCAGTTCTTGCTGCTGCCTGAACAGTCTGTTGAGATCCCCAACTGCTTTCCTGTAGCAGGTGGTATTCTACACCCAGTGCTCAGTACCCATCCCTTGCCTGGCCCCCAAGCCCGGTGCCTGTCTGGGACAGCACCTCCAATTCTGGTGCCTGCTCTTTGATGCCTGGGCACCTGCTTGGGGCCTGCTCAGATATGTTTGACTAGGGGCAAAAAGCCAGAAATGTGAGACCCCAGCTCAAGCTCAACCCCTCACATTGACCTCTTGACTAGCCACTTCAGTTTTTCTCTAAGCCTCAACTGAAAAAATGAACACCCCAGCACTTATCCTGCTCCTGTCATGAACAGGTGGTCAGGTACAGATGCTCTTTGGTTACTGGTTGTGTCCCAAAAACGGTTCTGAGAGTCTGTTGTGGAGCCAGACTGCTTGGGTTTGAGTCCTCACTGGTTCCTACTCGCATGGTCAAGGGGAATTTCAACCTGACATGTTTTCTCATCTAACAATAGGGGTGAGGGACGCCTGGGTGGCTCAGGAGTTGAGCATCTGCCTTTGGCTCAGGGCATGATTCCAAGGCCCTGGGATTGAGTCCTGCATTGGGCTCCCCGCAGGGAGCCTGCATCTCTGTCTGCCTATGTCTCTGCCTCTCTCTGTATCTCTCCTGAATAATAAAATCTTAATAAAAATAATATGGGTGATTATATACTGGCCTCATATCTGGTTGTTGTGCACATTAAATAATATACTGATAATGCATATAAAACATTTAGATTTGGAGCACCCGGGTGGCTGTTGGTTAAGTGGCTGCCTTTAACTCAGGTCATGATCTCATGGGTCCTGGGATCTAGCCTTGAGAGGGCTCCTTGTTCAGTGGGGAGTCTGCTTCTCCCTCTGCCTTGCCCTCCACTTTGCTCATTCTATCTCTTTCACTGTCTCAAATAAATAACTAAAATATATTTTTTTAAATACAAATAAATTAGAATTGAGCCTAATGTCATTAGAACTAATCATTGGCTTCTGGAAGACAGACTTTTCCAATTTATCTGGCTCTAAACTATCAGTATCACCCTTCTCTCATTCACTAGATTCTGGGTCTCCCCCTGATGTGGGCTGCCTACCCCCCAACCACCTAACATTCAAAGCCACATCTCCCAAGTGCTGTCCATAGCTGAGACCAACAGTGTCTGCTTGGATAAGTCTCCCCAGGAAATTTCCCCAGATAGTTGTGATTTTGAGTATGCTTGATTGTGTCAACTCATCCATTGATTTTTATTTATTTATTTTTTAAACTTTATTTATTCATGACAGAGAGAGAGAGAGACAGAGAGAGAGAGAGAGAGAGAGAGAGAGGCAGAGACACAGGCAGAGGGAGAAGCAGGATCCATGCAGGGAGCCCGATGTGGGACTTGATCCCAGGTCTCCAGGATCACGCCTTGGACTGAAAGCGGTGCTAACCCACTGAGCCACCTGGGCTGCCCTCCATTGATTTTTAAAAGAGGGAGCAAGAAGAAAAGATAAAAGAAGGGAAAGGATTGAAGGGAAGAAGGAGGAAGGAAACAATAAGAAAGGAGAAGAAGGTGGGCTGGGAATCGGGTTTCCCTGACCCCAACCCTATGATGCAGATGGGTTCAGTGAATGGAAGTGAGAGGATATCATTTAAGAGTCTTAAGTACAGAGTTTTATACACCTTCCACCTTGTCCTTTGTTTAAGGTACAGCTGTTTGTTTTCTTTCTCTCCTCGCCTACCTGCTTTACCTACCCACCTTTTGATGGAAGCAGATGGAAATAAGATGGCATTTCTTATTTCTTGCCCACGGGATGTTACTTCTGCCTTATAGTCTACAGGTAAGGTTTAATGACTTTAACCTTGGAAGAGCACTCATTGGATAATGTGTTCTACTTCTTCCACAGTGGGCTTTGATACCTGAGACTACTATTCTAATCGACATCATTAGAAACTAATTTTTCTAATCTGCTATTCTACAAGGTGCTGGCCTACCTGTAAGCCTCTGATCAGGCCTAGCTCCACATAGTAAGATTAGGAAGCGGTCTGCATCACAATAAAGGAAGTGCTAACTATTTAGCATCAGCTACAGCTAGGCTGTATCCATGAATAACCCTGCCAGTTGGATAGTCATCCCTATTTCACAGAAGAGGAAATGGAAATTCAGGGGAGTTAAGTCAATAAGATGCTGAATTGCAATTCAGACCAGGGCTGTGGGTTGCAAAGCCTACCTTCTCTCCCCTCCACCCTATTGTGTTAGAAGGTTTGTCAGATCTGAGGGGCCCTGAGCTGCGTGCTCAGGGTCTGAAGCATATAGCCTTCATGTGGCTGGATTAACCTTGTCATTGCGTGACATTAAGTGACAGCTGTCACCCAGCCTGCCTTCAGATCTTCTGTGGTATTTGGTGCAGAGCCACTGTTCTTCAATAACTAAGACTGTAGTCTTTTATGGGCATTTGGAACGTAAGATTCACCAAGCCCAGGTCAGAGTTTACAGAGCATATTATACAGGTAGGAAGTCTCATGATGTGGCCCTTGCATGTCAGGTCATAATCTGTCCAGGGGGCCAGGGAACAAACAGTGGGGTCCACCTTCCCAGCCACTGAGCAGAGTAAAGTGTGAAGTCCTTGGATGACCACACCTCTTATCCTTGAATTAAACACTTTTTGCTGGGAGGGCTCCTTAGATTACTGAATTCAACTTTTACCTGTGGCAGGGTAATACTTGGGTTGCTTCATCTGGCACCAGGCCTGTGCTAACCAGCACATTCTTCTAAATTGAGTCCTGGAGGTCCAAAGAGATTGAGCATCCTTGGTCCTGCTCTTATTCTGGAAACACCACAACATTCTCACATTATACTCTAGACTGAAGGACCTAAGACCTTCCCCAGTGTTCTCACTGATAGCTTCCATACTTGCTGCTCTGGTTCCAGGCCTGGTCCTTGGAATTTAATGACAGGAGAATGTGCTAAAGCCTCTGGATTTCTTATGTCCTTCCCACTCCCTTCTGACAGTCTTATACAGGTCTTGAATGGGGATCTCTAGGTGCAATACAAGGTTAATGGAACCATGAGAACATATGCAGAAATTTGAGTGCTTCCACTGGCAGAAGAGCTGTAGATCTCATTGTCAGAGCTTCTAGATGCCTTTGACCTGTCCTAGATGGCATCCTGCACAGACCACAGTGCTGAATAGTGGTATTCTGGAGCCAAGTTGCTTGATTCTGAATCTTGATTCTCATCTCTTATTAGTGACATTATACAAGTTTCTTAATGTATTGTGTCTCAGTTTCTTTATCTGTAAAAAGTTAACAGCAAACTTACCCTCATGCGTTGTTGTGGATTAAATGAGTTAATCCATGTAAACTTTTCCATCTATGTAAAATTATTACTTCTACCCATTGTCCTGTGAGGTCAGCAGGTCAGGAGTTATCCTCACCCCATTTTTGGTACAGAACGGTGAAGACTAGAACTCAGTATGAGAGCTTCTACTTGCCAGAGCAGCAGGTTCCACTGATTATCTAGTAAAATTACTGCAAAGACAAGTTGCTCTCAAAGGTGGGAGGGTTCCATTTAGGGAAGCCAAGAAATAAAGCAAATCTAACTGCAACTACAAAATTAAACAAATATACAGCTGGAATATAGACTTTATTATAGCCTCCTAGTGTAAAGATAGTTGTGATTTTATGAGTATGCTCTAGCTAATGGAACAAGAAGAGTATGTCCTTAAAGGGAAGGGAAAGGGGAAATGGGCCTTCCTCCTGTTCTGAGTCCTACTTGGAAAATGTTATGATGTGTAGATAACTATTTTGATGAGAATGAAAGCCATATACTAGTCCAAGAGATTGAAAACACTAGTTCTCCAGTGTTGAGAGTGTAGCTGAATTATTCCATAATATTGCTGCCTAAATATCTATTTTGTATGGCGAAGTGGCCCACAACAGCCCTGAATTGACAGCCTCTTCTAGCAGCATGTGCCCCAGATTACAGCCTACAGGGTCACAAGTAAATATAAATTCCTAATATGATTTCCCCAAAGACCCTTGTGATGAACATTCTCTCCTGCCTTCCAGGGTCTTTTCTCCTTATGTTCCCCTTAGATAAGACCCTAATCAAGCTAAGCAATATCCCACGCACTCTTTTTGGTTTGAATTGGTCAATGTGGCCTTTGGGAACTTCCTTCACTTCACTCTCAGACTCTGATAAATCCATGTGCCTAAGGTCCTGCCTTGCTTCTTTTTGCCAGCATCCTGTCTTGACCTCCCCATATGGACCCTTGATGTATATGTGCCTGTATAAGACATGTAAATGGGACACCTGGGTGGCTCAGTGGTTGAGCATTTGCCTTCGGCTCAGGTCATGATCCCAGGGTCCTGGGATTGAGTCCTACATTAGTTTCCTTGCAGGGAGCCTGCTTCTCCCTCTGCCTATGTCTCTGCCTCTCTGTGTGTGTGTCTCTTATGAATAAATAAATACAATCTTAAAAGAAAAAAAAAAGACCTGTGAGTAATAAACTTCTCTATTTGACTTTCCCTTACTGTCTTTTGTTGAACCTTGACTCCTTATCTGACACCCAGGGGCTCTACTTAACACATGTTAACAACTATGCACAACTGCTATGCTAAATTTGATCTGCCTGAGGTTACAGTATGGAGATTTACAAGGTCATATAAGGTCATTTTTGAGCTACCCGCTGGTGGTAATAGAGATAATACAGAGTCAAAAAGTCAGGAGAGAACTTTATTTAATGGTTATAGGATTATGTTTATGTATCCTACTATAGGGACAGGATTAGAACTAAGAGAGGATACTGAAGTACTCTCCTTGGATGCAAGATTTAAAGTGTTGTCAAAAATTCAATAATCAAAATAAGTAATAATACAAAATTTTAAAAAATCAGCATTAATACAAATAATTAATAATGAACAACTATAAAATGGAAACTATAAAAATATTTTTAAAAGACAGTGTTTTATTACCTTAAATTATTGTGCATTGGGAATAATTTTTTTTAAATTTTAATTCCAGTGTTTTTTAATATATAATTTTATATTAGTTTCATGCATACAATATAGTGATTCAGCAATTCTATACATTACTCAGTGCTCATTGTGATAAGTACACTCTTAATCGCATTGGGAATAATCTTTGTAGTAGTCTCATACTTCTGCATTTATGAGGGTTGACAATGATTAGAGAATAGATTGGGCAACATGGGGCTTTATAAATAAATAAGGTTTCTGATTGGTCAGCAGTAATTTACTTTTTTCTCTTGGTTCAAAATATATCGGAGAACCTTTTGCTAAGTGTATTAAAGGATACACATTTTTTTCTTTTTGCCTCAGACTTTAGTATGGCTTGGCATGGTCCTATCCTGTTATCCCACCCCTGGCGTAAGAAGAGAAAGTTCTTTGCAATGTCTGTTTACATTGTTAGCTTCCATTTACAATGGGAAGAACCTTCTCTTACTTCTTTTATCCTACCCTCTATCCCTTGCTTTCAAAAACTGAAACTAGATCTTATTTCCCATCCCCACTAAATTCATGCATGCCTCTACCTACTTCTGGAATGCAGAAGTGACTTCAGCACTGATCACGTGATATGTTCTGATTCCATGCATTGTATACAAGTGTTTATCTTGTTTTGGAGCCATTTGACTTTCTATTTTTGTACACTTTATGAACCATTGCCATGTATTTGGAAGAGAAGAGTGTGTGAAAAGTGAGAGCTTATTGAATTACCTTGACCAATAGTCCATATTTTCAACAAATGATGAAACTGAAGTCTAGAGTCATGATGGCCTTTGTAATCAGGATACCAATTATGATACATTATGTCACATCTTGTACTTCCAACATGTGCTTTTACTTAAGGCTTCCACTTAAGGGAATGAAAGAATTATTTAGAATTAATTAGAAATTACTAAGAATAATACTGGAGTACATGTACCTAGGGCAATTTGCTACAGCTCTGACTGTCCTTCTATTATAAAGAATTTAATACTTTTGCAGTGTTATTTTTCCCCTTGTGGTAGTTGATCTAATTATACTAACCTATAAAGGAAAATGTTGTTTATTAGATGCACATTTCTTTCTACTCTCCTCCTGCAGTGTGATTCCTTCAGTGGAGCCACATTGGCATAAGATTTCTATTATAAGAAACTTTTCATTTCTCTGGTTCTTTTCTCAGTTTGTGGTAAAAGATTAAAATAGCTTCTTATGTTCAAATATTTCCCTTAACTTGCAAAAGCTTAAAATGCCAGTGCTTATCTTAGGTATGCTTTAAATTAATATTTAACAGCTCATTAGATGCAACTTAGTTTGAAACATAGACATATATTTGAAAATCTTTGGTATAAAATCATGGAAAATGTATTTAATTTCATAATTTTTAAGTTTGGAAAAGAATGATAGTCTGAAGAAACAAGCAAACTCTAAATAAAGCAGCATATTGTCTAGAAGTATTGTCATTTTGTGCATTTTGGTAAAAGTTTTTTGGTGTGTAATATTTGTTTTTGAAGACAATAAATTTATCTAAGTTTATATGGAGTAAGAATGGCAATTTCCTACAAAGAAGACAGACCCAAAGTTACTAAAACAAAAACAGGAACAGAAAAAAAATATTATTTTATATTATATATAAATGTATTTATTTTATATTATGTTAATATTATTCAGTATTAACACTGTTAATGTTCATTTTCACCCCATCATATTATAACAGCTGTAATTCTTGAAAACACTTCACTGTGAAGCGTGGTATTTGTGTTTCTTATGTTAAGCTATACCTCAAGTGCAGTCAGCATTCCAAAAAATATACTTTTTTTTATCAGATAGTCCATGTTCTGCAAGGTGTGGTTAAAAGATGATCTTATTTTTTCTACTATGATTAGCACTTTATTAGCATGGTAAATTTGAAAAATAGGCTTTAATGTATACATGGTGAACTGATAATGAGCATGCTGAATATTAGAAATGAGCACTCACTGAAAATTGAAAATACAGATTGGGTAGATTATTATTATCTTTTTAAATTTTTATTTATTTATGATAGTCACAGAGAGAGAGAGAGAGAGAGAGAGGCAGAGACATAGACAGAGGGAGAAGCAGGCTCCATGCACCGGGAGCCTGACGTGGGATTCGATCCTGGGTCTCCAAGATCACGCCCGGGCCAAAGGCAGGCGCCAAACCGCTGTGCCACCCAGGGATCCCTGGGTAGATTATTTTAGAGATACTCCCTGCCCTTGGCTGAACAGACAAAGTAACAGCAAAACCTATCACTATTACCCTTATTAATGATGCTTTGGGCTAAAATGCTGAGTATCTGTATGCTAGCCTTAAACCCGGGAACTCCAAATGCATGCTTCTCGTTAGGAGAGTAGTGGATCAGTGCCTTTGGCACCTTATTTTCAGTGAACCTTCATATAAGTCGTTCTGTAAACACCTGAAAGCACAGGGAGCTGGGACTTGTTTGAGGGTAATGAACAGGTTGCAGGAAATATTTCAGTGATTATCTCTTAGTAAATGTTCAGCTAATGAAATGTATGATAATTGGCAGAATAGTCTGAAACTGATTTTTGCTATAAATAGTAAAATTTTTGAAGGGAAGTCGTTAATTCTCCAAAGGTCCTCAAAAATTTTCTGTGGTTACAATTTTTAGCCAAAATAATAAAAAGGAAGAAAGAAAGAAAAGAAAGAAAGAAAGAAAGAAAGAGAGAAAGAAAGAAGAAAGAAAGAAGAGAAAGAAAGAAAGAAAGAAAGAAAGAAAGAAAGAAAGAAAGAAAGAAAGAAAGAAAGAAAGAAAGAAAAAGGAAGGAAGGAAGGAAGGAAGGAAGGAAGGAAGGAAGGAAGGAAGGAAGGAAGAAAGAAAGAAAGAAAGAAAGAAAGAAAGAAAGAAAGAAAGAAGAAAGGAAGAAAGAAAGAAAGAAAGGAAAGAAAGAAAGAAAGAAAGAAAGAAAGAAAGAAAGAAAGAAAGAAAGAAAGAAAGAAAGTTGTTCCAGACCAAATTGGCCTAAGTCAGTTCACTATATACTAAAATTCATATATTTCACAAATATTTGCTCATTATTTATCATATGTATGAAAGGTTGAGGTAGAAAAACCTGATCGAGGTTTATTGAAAGAATATATAAACCTTATTAAATATTTATCATGAAGCAGATATATTCTATTTATCTTCAGGCATGGTATAATTTTAGTATTTGTTTAATACAAAATAAAAACCAGCATTAATTATTAATGATAATACAAATGCATAAGTCTTTCAGTTCTGTATTATGTTATACTTACTAATATTGATTTATGATGTTAATCTTAATATTTCATAGCCAAACTTTCATGCTTTTAATTATACTTTAAGCATGTGTTTATAAGCAATGGATAACAAAAAACTAGTCTTTCAGGAAAATTGAGAAAGTTTTTGATACGTTTTAAATTAAATTTGGAAATTTGAAATCTTAATTTATTTATTGTAGTCCCTGCTTGAGTCTCATTTGAATGCATGTCATTCTGTTATTCTTGCAAGTTGATTTGATCTAGTATCCTCTTCTTCAACCTCATTATTCAAGAACTTATCAACTTGACATATAATTATTACCCTAATCTAACTGGTAAGTGCAAAATCTTTGCACAGTGCTTTGCATTTAATGAATACTTACAAGTGTTGGATAGTTCACATTGAAAAACAAATGTTCATCCCATTGTTAAAATTTTAGCTTTTTCTACAAAATTTTAGTGCATTCTAAGTCCATGTTCCTATTTCTCCTCTCTGTTGTTTTCATACCATTAAGAAAATCTTATTTTCTTTTCTTTTAAAGATTTTATTTATTTATTCATGAGAGACACAGAGAGAGAAAGAGAGAGAGGCAGAGACACAAGCAGAGGGAGAAGCCGGCTCCATGCAGGGACCCCGACATGGGACTCGATCCCGGGTTTCCAGGATCACACCCTGGGCTGAAGGTGGTGCTAAACCACTGAGCCACCTGGGCTACCCGAAAATTTTTAAAATTTATTTGAAAACTCGTTCTAACAATTTCCTTTCTGAACATGATTTCAGTGGACTCTCCTCAACGTAAAAGATCATTCATTCTCTCATTTAGTTATTATCTAAGTGCAAGATATTTTCTGAACATGTACTAGGAAAAGGAGACAAAACAAGACTGGCATCAGTCCCTGCCTTCCCAAATTCTACTTGCTGAATATGTGAATTTAGTGTATTTAAGATATTGTTTCTTACCTGGAAAATGGCTATAGTTGTAAGTATTAAATGATATACTGCATATAAGGCATTGAGTGTTTGGCATAAAGTAGAACCTCACTGTCCATTATCTGTTTTCTATAGTTATTTTACTATTAGATCAAAACCTTTTACTCTAAATGTAGTTAGAGTGAAAGTCCCCAGGAGGCTACAATATGACTTTGATAATGTTTAGGCAATTTATTATTTGTATTGAGATATAGTTACATACTTCCAGATCACACTTTTAGTGTGTAATTCTGGGTTTAACAAATTCACAAATTGTGTAATTATCACACAATCAAGATGTAGAACAGCTACATAATTTCCAGAAATCCCTGTATTCTTTTGTAATCACTATCTCCCTGTCCAATTACAACTCCTAGAACACCATCCCTATAGTTTTGATTTTTTATAAATTTTATTTAAATTCCAGTTACTTAACATCCAGTGTACTACTGGTTTCAGATGTATAATTTAGTGATTCAGCACTTACATATAATATTCAGTGCTTATCACAAGTGCCCTCCTTAATGACCGTCACCTATTTAACCCATCTCCCCCCATTCCTCCCCTCTGGTAACCATCAATTTCTTCCCTGTAGTTTTGATTTTTCCAGGAGGCTACATAAATACAAATGTATAGTTATAGCCTTTTAAATATGCTTCTTGCGCTTAGCAAAATTAATTTGAAATTAATCTGTGTTGTATGTAGCAGTAGTTTCTTCTTATTACTGTATAATATTCTATTGTAGGAAAAACAATTTTCACCTGTTTAACCAGTTGAAGGATTTAGGTGATTTAGGTATATCTATCTATATACATATGCAATTGGGTGAACATAAGTTTTAATAATTATGCTAGAAGTTTGGGAGAAAGCCAAGAATACATACTTCCTTCTTCCTTTTCATTGTCATTGGTATGTGAAAATTCTGAGAATTTTTAAATATGTTACTCATATGTTAAGGAAGATAATAGGCTCAAAATTGAGATGTCACAATAAATACATGCATTTCTTTTGATTTAAATATTTTTTAAAGGAGGTCATAAATAGTTGAATATTTGTCAAATTGTGGGCCAAATGGAATACAAAGAATTAAATTATATTTCTGCACTTTTGTTAAAGATTTTATTTATTTATTTTGGAGAGAGGGTGCACATGTGAGAGCAAGAGCAGAGGGAGAGGGAGACAATATCCAGCAGATTCTGCACTGAGTGCAGAGCCCCATGTGGGCTGATTTCAGACAGGGCGGTCATTACCCAAGCCGAAACCAGGAGTCATACCCTCAACTGGCTGAGCCACCCAGGTGCCCCATCTTTCTGCACTTTTAATTTAATTTTTTTTTATTTTTAATTTTTTAGAAAATATTATTTACTTAGAGAGAGAGAGAGAGAGAGTCAGAGTGGGTGGAGGAGCAGAGGGAGAGAAGGATACTCCCTGCTGAGTGCAGAGCCAGAGGCAGCTGATCCTAGGATTCCAAGATCTTGACCTGAGCAGAAATCAACAGTGAGCCTTACTTCTCCTAGCATACCCTGTCCTGTAGACTGTAATACATGGTGGTGGGGGCTGTGATTTCAGGCCTGTCCCTTTACAGTGTCCTAGTGATATGACTGTGGATGTGCCATTGTGCCTAAGCCCCCAATCCCACCTTTAAAATTCCCATCTTACCTTGCAATAGTTAGAGGAACACATTAAATGGATAAATACTCTGGGGAAAAAAAAAAAAAAAAAAAGCTGCTCAACACTGAGCCACCCAGGAGTCTCTAAATGTCAACTTCTATCAATAATGATAATTAGGTATCTAGGTGAATGTCATTTTGTTTGCATTTTCTTCTTTATTAGACATTTTAAATAATCAAATAATAAAATAATAAATGGGACAAAAAGTAAAACAAATCTTTTTAAAACCATGCCAAATTATGTCTTAATTATGCTATACACGATCAGAGAGAAAATAGCTCTCTAGGAGTAGTGTTATATTTAGCCACAGGGCTAGAAAATCAATAGGATAATAATATTAGATAGCTAACACTTCCACTCTGATAAGACAGTTCAAAAATATTACCTCTGTTATGAAGCTTCAAATTCTATTAGATTTCTTTTGACTCAGGTTTTATGATGGGAGAAAATAATATGAACTGTAATATATTTTTGACTGTGGGAAAAGGAAGAAGGTATAATATGGCAGAGAGAGTAAAAGTGGCTTTCATATTTCTTCAGAAAAACTGTGAGCTATGGAAATCTGTGATGTAAAAGACCAGGTGATAAAAAAAAACTTTTATTAAAAGTAAAACTTTTTCAGAGGTTTAGAACATTCCAAAAAAAATTACTTAATTTGATTTCAGTTATTTTTTTTTCATTTCCTGCCCATTGTGCTATTTACCATTTTTTGAATAATTGTAAGAAGTAATTTAAGGAACCATGTTTTTTCTCTTTTGCATTGATGAGATTATTTCCTACATTTCGACGAAGTTTATACCTTGGCACTGTCAAAAGAAGGGCAAGAATTGAACACATTAGGAGCTCCGTCTCCTCCCAATATTGAGATAGCTCTAGTAGGCAAATATCCCTATAGAAGAACCTCCCAAAAATGCAGTGATGGGTGTTATGCTTTCACTTCTCCCACAGAATTGGCAATTGAAATGCAGATTAAAAAGAAAATAGTCCCAAGTGTCAACTAACAACTTAAAAGATGTTTTAAATACCCTTTTAAAATTCTATGAAGTGTCATAAAGCTCTAAGACTCATATTCTGGGAATAATTATTAAAAGAGAATTCACTTCCAAGAAAAGCTTTTCTCAATTTCTTCTGATTAAGAAAAGGGAATATTTTAAGATGAAATTTTAAGTAAATTATAGTTCAGAGTGAAGTTTCACTTAACCCTTATTAGTCTTATCTGATAGCATATGATCAATTAGGATGTACAATAATTTGGTGAGACTGCACATGAAGCTGTTCTTAATCCTAAATCTTAAAATGTAGGGAGGAAGAGATTAGTTCAGTTTTAACACAATTAGCAAGTTTCACATGATCAGTGCTTAATTTCCTCATAATTTAAATATCAACAAAATACAGAAGAAAATTATAAATAAATATTTTATTTATTGTAAAAATTATGTTCAATTTTAGTACTTGATAGCATAGATTTTTGCCATTTTTTAAGGTTTTATTTATTTATTCATGAGAGACACAGAGAGAGAGAAAGAGAGAGGCAGAGACACAGGCAGAGGGAGAAGCAGGCCCCATGGAGGGAGCCCGACGTGGGACTCGGTCCTGGGTCTCCAGGATCAGGCCATGGACTGGAGGCAGCGCTAAACCACTGAGCCACCAGGGCTGCCCAATGTTTGCCATTTGAAGAAATCACTATATCCATGTCTAAGTGATAGTTAAAACATGTTTCAAATAAATACATCTTTTGAAAGAGTTCTAATAGTTTATAGTGATTTTTCTCTTATCACTAGCCCATGAATCGTAATATTCTCTGTAATATTCTCAAGGCATATTTGTATGCTCCAGTTCACTTGGAAACATAATTTCATTTATGCCATCATGTTCATTTTACTTTAGATATCCTTAAACTATAGTATTTTTGACCACAACTATCAGCTAGTTTGTAATCTCCATTATTTTGCATACTACTTAAGAAACATATATCAAGATTAAATATCAAATGCATTTTCCTCATGAAATTCTGTTCCAGAAACACTGGGGCAAATGGACCTCAGTAAGTTACCTGTGCTGATGATTTTCTGAAACTTTATAGCCCAATGATAATCCTCATTTCTCTATCCTCTCAAACCCAGCTTCTACTTAAGGACTATTTTTCTTGGCTTAGGTGCTTTGACTTGTAGTGGTTAACACTTGCTTCCCATTGATTTTTCCTGGACATGGTAGCCAAGCTACATAATATCTAGTTAAGACAGTTTAGCTGCTTATTCAGCTCTTTCCTCCTGGACAGAAATGATTTCTTCTGGGTAGACTTTTTTTGTAAGTCTCTAGTGACAGCAGATGGCGATCTCAAGTGAAGGCTGTGGAGAGGATATATGGAACCAAATTGATTTATGTTTGGGTTTCTGCTTAATTCAGCTCAATTTTCCCAAACTTAAATAAAAGAAAATCAATTTCAGTTGATTTATGAGGTTTATGTACAAGTGAAACAATAGAAATTTCTGCACTCTCATCTGTTGAAAAGTATATGTTTTTCTTTAAAATAATGAATTAAAAATAATTATAGCTATGATAAGCCTGCATCCCAGAAGGCCTTTATTCAGACTTATACTATTATAAATGTCATATTCAGAACGTTATTTTAAAGCATTATCTGAGCTGTTTATACACAGATCTTTCAAATAAATGGGTACAAAAAGTTAAAAGCTAAAACTTAGAATTTTTTTGTCATTTTGAAAATCTCTATTTTTCATAGTTTTAGTAAAATAGGTTGATTTAAAGATAGTTGATTTTTTTTGAAGTTCTATTGGAAAAAATATTTAGGTAGAATATAGCCAATATAATGCAGTAGTTCTCTAAAAAAATATGTAAAGATGTGTGTTTAACGAAACAATTGCAATATTTGACTTAGAGTTTGCTATAAATGTAACTGTTAGTATCTATAAATTCTGAATCATGTTAAATTTTGTTCTCTTTTATGCACAATTTAATCATAATAAGGACACATTAGGGCAGTTTAGAGCTATAGGGATATCAAGTAAAACTAATAAAATTGATATTTAAGGAAGATTCATATTGTAACAATTTGCAGAGCAAGATAAATGGAAGTTAAAAGAGACAGGGGAATAAAGAAACAAGATATGTTCTTATCACATGAATCCAGCAATAAATTAATAACAACTTAATTTTGACTTCACTTTCAATATTTTCACATAAAATTATACTGCCTCTTCTTATTTTTCTCTACTCATAGTTTTGATAAATCATTCTACTATTTAGGATCTTCCTAATTTTCTTGCTCACTATTAAAAGTTCAGAAAGTTCAGAATTGCTTACAGCTCATATTTCCTTTCTTTACTTTAAAACCCTCCCCCAGGCTATGAAGTCTTATTTTTTTTTTTTATTTATTTATTTTTTTTATTTATTTATGACAGTCATACAGAGAGAGAGAGAGAGGCAGAGACACAGGCAGAGGGAGAAGCAGGCTTCATGCACCAGGAGCCTGACGTGGGATTCGATCCCGGGTCTCCAGGATCGCGCCCTGGGCCAAAGGCAGGCGCCAAACCGCTGCGCCACCCAGGGATCCCTATGAAGTCTTATTTTTAAAAAGTCAAGACCACTTATGTCTTGACTCTATAATTGCCAAATTTTATTTTTACATGTGAATATAGCAGTTTCTTCTCAAATCACACAAAAAATACAAGATTTGAATATTCCATTTCTTGTAGACTTGGATAATTATGTTTAATGCTGAAGACCCCAATAACAGCTCCACAGCAGGCTACCTCATTGTAGCATAATAGAAAGATACATAATGCGATACTTTTTTATCGTATTGTATTGTATTGTATTGTATTGTATTGTATTGTATTCATGAGAGACAGATAGAGAGGCAGAGACACAGTCAGAGGGAGAAGCAGGCTCCATGCAGGGAGCCCGACGTGGGACCCGATCCTGGGTCTCCAGGATCTGAGCAGAAGGCAGACATTCAACTGCTGAACCACCCATGAGTCCCATGGATTTACTCTCTTTTGTTTTTCCTTTCTTTGTGTTCCATAGAGTATCCATGCCTCCTGTTGATAAATTCCAGTTTTTCAATTTTTCCTGCTTAAGTCATTTGTGTAGTTTGTTTTGTTTTGTTATAACTTGTAACCAAAAGAGCCTTGATTAAGCCTCCATACTGTTACCTACATGAGTCCTAACAGAAGTTATTACTCCTGGAATGGCCATGTGTTATCAGTTCTAGAAAATGAATCAAACAAGAAGTTCCAACTCCAGCTTCAAGGCAGGAACATTGAATGGGCATAACTGAGGCTAAGATTCAGTAAGAACAAATTAAGGTGAAGCAAAACTAAAAATGCCAGAGAATTTTTGAAGTCGCTTATTTTGCAGAGTTATTGTAAAATCAGTTAGATAATGTACATAAAAATGTTTTTTCCAGTTTTACACTGGGCAAAATAATTTAAAGGTTTAGGGTGCAGATTTTACAATCAAACTCCCTTGAGTTTAAATTTTGACTTTGCTGCCTTCTGGTTGAGTAACCTAGGATAAGTTAAATTCTCTTTGCTTCGTTACTTTAACTTATAAATTGGAAATTATAAAGATGGTTCCTACTTCATAGTGTTACTTTGTCGATTAAATGAGTTAGTACATGTAAAGTGCTTAGAACTGGGACTTAGTAAGTGCTGTTAAATCTATGTATTTGCTGCTATTGGTGTTTATAGAATTGCATTGTTGGCCTTCACTGTCACACAAACATTGTGATACTTGCTTTATATATCATTCTAACATTCTACAGCATAATCTACAGAGCACATATGTGACATGAATTTCCCTGAAGCTAAGTTTTTATGGTATTAAAAAATAATAAAGCAAATCAAAAAGCAAGAAATGCAAAACTAGGAGAAGAGCAGTATTATAATGGCTTGTTGATTGACATCTTTGTTAAACAAAACAGAGTCATTATAAAAAGAAGAGATTCTATTGATTGTTTTACAGGTGTTGAACCAGCCTTGTGTCCCAGGGATAAATCCTACTTTGTCATGGTGAATAATTTTCTTAATGTACTGTTGGATCCTATTGGCCAGTATCTTGTTGAGAATTTTTGCATCCATGTTCATCAGGGATATTGGTCTGTAATTCTCCTTTTTGGTGGGGTCTTTGTCTGATTTTGGAATTAAGGTGATGCTGGCCTCATAGAACGAATTTGGAAGTACTCCATCTCTTTCTATCTTTTCAAACAGCTTTAGGAGAATAGGTATGGTTTCTTCTTTAAAAGTCTGATAAAATTCCCCTGGGAAGCCATCTGGCCCTGGACTCTTGTGTCTTGGGAGGTTTTTGATGACTGCTTCAATTTCCTCCCTGGTTATTGGCCTGTTCAGGTTTTCTATTTCTTCCTGTTCCAGTTTTGGTAGTTTGTGGCTTTCCAGGAATGCGTCCATTTCTTCTAGATTGCCTAATTTATTGGCGTATAGCTGTTCATAATATGTTTTTAAAATCGTTTGTATTTCCTTGGTGTTGGTAGTGATCTCTCCTTTCTTATTCATGATTTTATTAATTTGAGTCTTCTCTCTCTTCTTTTTAATAAGGCTGGCTAATGGTTTATCTATCTTATTAATTCTTTCAAAGAACCAACTCCTGGTTCAACACCCGTAAAACAATCAATGTGATTCATCATATCAGCAAGAGAAAAACCGAGAACCATATGATCCTCTCATTGGATGCAGAGAAAGCATTTGACAAAGTACAGCATCCATTCCTGATCAAAACTCTTCAGAGTGTAAGGATAGAGGGAACATTCCTCGACATCTTAAAAGCCATCTATGAAAAGCCCACAGCAAATATCATTCTCAATGGGGAAGCACTGGGAGGCTTTCCCCTAAGATCAGGAACAAGACAGGGATGTCCACTCTCACCACTGCTGTTCAACATAGTACTGGAAGTCCTAGTCTCAGCAATCAGACAACAAAAAGACATTAAAGGCATTCAAATTGGCAAAGAAGAAGTCAAACTCTCCCTCTTCACCAATGACATGATACTCTACATAGAAAACCCAAAAGTCTCCACCCCAAGATTGCTAGAACTCATACAGCAATTCGGTAGCGTGGCAGGATACAAAATCAATGCCCAGAAGTCAGTGGCATTTCTATACACTAACAATGAGACTGAAGAAAGAGAAATTAAGGAGTCAATCCCATTTACAATTACACCCAAAAGCATAAGATACCTAGGAATAAACCTAACCAAAGATGTAAAGGATCTATACCCTCAAAACTATAGAACACTTCTGAAAGAAATTGAGGAAGACACAAAGAGATGGAAAAATATTTCATGCTCATGGATTGGCAGAATTAATATTGTGAAAATGTCAATGTTACCCAGGGCAATATACACATTTAATGCAATCCCTATCAAAATACCATGGACTTTCTTCAGAGAGTTAGAACAAATTATTTTAAGATTTGTGTGGAATCAGAAAAGACCCCAAATAGCCAGGGGAATTTTAAAAAAGAAAACCATACCTGGGGGCATCACAATGCCAGATTTCAGGTTGTACTACAAAGCTGTGGTCATCAAGACAGTGTGGTACTGGCACAAAAACAGACACATAGATCAATGGAACAGAATAGAGAATCCAGAAGTGGACCCTGAACTTTATGGTCAACTAATATTCGATAAAGGAGGAAAGACTATCCATTGGAAGAAAGACAGTCTCTTCAATAAATGGTGCTGGGAAAATTGGACATCCACATGCAGAAGAATGAAACTAGACCACTCTCTTGCACCATACACAAAGATAAACTCAAAATGGATGAAAGATCTAAATGTGAGACAAGATTCCATTAAAATCCTAGAGGAGAACACAGGCAACACCCTTTTTGAACTCGGCCACAGTAACTTCTTGCAAGATACATCCACGAAGGCAAAAGAAACAAAAGCAGAAATGAACTATTGGGACTTCATCAAGATAAGAAGCTTTTGCACAGCAAAGGATACAGTCAACAAAACTCAAAGACAACCTACAGAATGGGAGAAGATATTTGCAAATGACATATCAGATAAAGGGCTAGTTTCCAAGATCTATAAAGAACTTCTTAAACTCAACAGCAAAGAAACAAACAATCCAATCATGAAATGGGCAAAAGACATGAAGAGAAATCTCACAGAGGAAGACATAGACATGGCCAACATGCACATGAGAAAATGCTCCGCATCACTGGCCATCAGGGAAATACAAATCAAAACCACAATGAGATACCACCTCACACCAGTGAGAATGGGGAAAATTAACAAGGCAGGAAACCACAAATGTTGGAGAGGATGCGGAGAAAAGGGAACCCTCTTACACTGTTGGTGGGAATGTGAACTGGTGCAGCCACTCTGGAAAACTGTGTGGAGGTTCCTCAAAGAGTTAAAAATAGACCTGCCGGGATCCCTGGGTGGCGCAGCGGTTTGGCGCCTGCCTTTGGCCCAGGGCGCGATCCTGGAGACCCGGGATCGAATCCCACGTCGGGCTCCCGGTGCATGGAGCCTGCTTCTCCCTCTGCCTGTGTCTCTGCCTCTCTCTCTCTCTGTGACTATCATAAATAAATAAAAATTAAAAAAAAAAAAAAATAGACCTGCCCTACGACCCAGCAATTGCACTGTTGGGGATTTACCCCAAAGATACAAATGCAATGAAACGCCAGGACACCTGCTCCCCGATGTTTATAGCAGCAATGGCCACGATAGCCAAACTGTGAAAGGAGCCTCGGTGTCCAACGAAAGATGAATGGATAAAGAAGATGTGGTTTATGTATACAATGGAATATTACTCAGCTATTAGAAATGACAAATACCCACCATTTGCTTCAACGTGGATGGAACTGGAGGGTATTATGCTGAGTGAAGTAAGTCGGAGAAGGACAAACATTATATGTTCTCATTCATTTGGGGAATATAAATAATAGTGAAAGGGAATATAAGGGAAGGGAGAAGAAATGTGTGGGAAATATCAGAAAGGGAGACAGAAAGTAAAGACTGCTAACTCTGGGAAACGAACTAGGGGTGGTAGAAGGGGAGGAGGGCGGGGGGTGGGAGTGAATGGGTGACGGGCACTGGGGGTTATTCTGTATGTTAGTAAATTGAACACCAATAAAAAATAAATTAAAAAAAAAAGAAGAGATTCTACAAATGACATATTGAACAGAAATGAAACATAATGCAAATAAAATATATCTTTAAAAAACCATAGTGGGAGCCAAACCTAAAAATGTCATTTAAAATCCTAAGTCAATGGGACACCTGGGTGGCTCAGTGGTTGAGCGTCTGCCTTCGGCTCAGGTCGTGATCCCGGGATTTGGGATCAAGTCCCACGTGAGGCTCCTGCGAAGAGCCTACCTCTCCCTCTGCTTGTCTTTGCCTCTCTCTCTCTCTGTATCTCTCGAGTAAATAAATAAATCTTTAAAAAAATAAAATAAAATCCTAAGTAAAAAAAAAAAAAATCATGAATCCAAAATTGATTTATTTTAATGCACGTTTCATTGAATCGCTCATCTCAGGATAGACATAATCACTATTAATTAGTAATACTATGGCAAATTGTAATGGAGTTAGTGTACAGAAGCCTTTGATGCTTGGCTTGTCACAAACACAGTTACTGCTTAAAAGAATAATACCAACAAATACAAACTTCTGTTTAAAATAAATTAGCCACTTATTGTTTCTTTCCTGAAGATGGTATATGTGATTATTGTTTTATTAAAGATAAACTGACACATTGAGAAATGCAAAGGTAGAAAATGTCACCGTTCTTTATAAAGGTATCACCAGCAAATGATGTTCCCATTTTCATCCCAGCAGAGCATTGTGACCTGTGTGGGTTTAAACCTAATGAAGTAGTTGAATATCTTTGTCTTAACCTTTGACATCAGGTCTTCATATTGTACTAGTTAGTATTCCAAGACTGGTAAGGAATGTGAGAAACTTTTCATGACACATGAGCCTTTCATAGCTAACACTGCCTAACGTAACTAATGATACAAAGATATGAACTTAATATACTTATATTGAATCAGAACTCTCAACATTAAGAATGAACTTTTAAATTTAGCAACGACTTTCTTTAAGGCAACGTTTTATATACAAAACAACCTTGTATATAAAAATAATAAATAAAAATCTTGTTATACCAATCAATTTGTGAGAGTACAAGTCTACCGTCCTTCAGTGTATCAGTGATGGAAGAGGAATTCATTTTTTCTTTTTAAGATTTTATTTATTTATTCATGAGAGACAGAGAGAGAGGCAGAGACACAGGCAGAGGGAGAAGCAGGCTCCACGCAAGAAGCCCGATGTGGGACTCGATCCTGGGTCTCCAGGATCAGGCCTTGGGCTGAAGGCGGCGTTAAACCGCTGAGCCAGCCAGACTGCCCAGAAGAAGAATTTCTGCTTCCTCTTCTCAGTAGTCTGGTTGACTTTCGTTACTTATAGTAGATACATTCTATAAAGTTGCTATAAACACTGAATTAGCAAATACTTAATTACTGCTCCTACGGAAAATGCAGGGTAAATTTCTTACAAGCCTCTGTTCATACTTTCTTCAACTAAAAAGCCACATGCATTAAATAGGTTCATTTACCAACATCTTTATAAACCAAACTACTTTCATAGTTTTGAAAAATGTGTTCTTCTGTATACCTCTTCTCTCGTATAGCACTTGGCAGGCATTTAAAAATTATTTTGTAGTCTCCTAATCTGCAAAACCTGCTTGGCTTGTGGGTTTATTTATTTATTTTTTTGCGTTGTATTGCCTTTTGAAACAGATGAGCCAGCCAGCGTTGACTAAGAAGGATTTACGATTTTCTTGATCTTGGGTAATGTCACTGTGTATTTTATTGGCTTTCAACCTTACAACAATGCTGTCCACTACACTTTTTTTTTAGTTATCTCTTGACTTCATAAATTTTCTGTCTTTTCCATAGCTTTATCATGTACTGAAGATATTACATTAGCACTTTATGGAGTGGACATAACATACAGATTGGAGACTATCCTCTTCCTTTTTTCTGGATGTGTATATTATTGGTTCATTAACATCAAACTCCCTGCCAAAAGTACTCATGCCCAAATGGAGCTTGTCTAACACATGTATTTATCCATAAGGCACACTTGTGTTTAGGAACATTAGATAACACTTCAGCACTATGCTTGGGAGCCATTATAAACATCTAAATTATGAACAAAAAGCAAAAAATGCGGCACTAACTATATAGTGAAAAGGATGTTGGTTAACAGCATGAGAGCTGAAATAAACAGTATTGTAAAACTTTGGCTGAGAACTTGGACATTGAGCAACCCAGTTTTTGAGGTTCTGTGAATGTCTGCAAATAACTATGAAGCATTGGGTATTAATTTTGGAGTTATAAATAAATAACTCAAATTCACAAATACAGAATCTATGAATAATGAAGGTTGAGTGTATGTGGGTGAAGCAATATCTATGCTATCTGTAGAGCATATGATATACCATATTTGAATTAACTTGGAATGACTATGATTAATAATGAATATTAGCGTTTATGTGATAATTGCTTCTGTGTTAAGCATTTTAAAATTGAATATCTAATTTCAATTTATAACAACTCTGAAGGCCTGTCATATATCCACACTTTTCAGATTAAGAAACTAAAGAAAATAAATTAACTTTCTTAAGATTGCATGGCTTGTGAGTGATAGTGTTGGTATTTAAGCACATACAGTATGGCTCCACAGCCTGCAATATTCACCACACTGGCATGTACTATGTGTCAGGATTCCTTCAAGACTTCAAGGCTGATAGGAGAGTGTAAAGGCTAATTAAAAAGAAGAAGTCTTTCTTTCTTTCTGTCTTTCTCTCTCTCTTTCTTTCTTTTTAAAACATATATAATGTGGAAGGAATTACTAGGGCCTCCACCTACCATGGGTGAAGTAGGAGCAAGGTGATCATAAGCCAAATTCAACAACCAAATTAATAGGAGATGTCATTACATAAAAGTAAAACAAGTGTTGAGAATTAGAGTCAGAAAGATAGTCTGAGTTCAGAGCTTGGGAGACTAACAAGAGATTGGACCAGGGAGTGTGGAACACATTTACTCTTGCATCTTCTTGTCTTCAGACCACTCTAGCCCTGCAGGTAGGAGTTTTCTATTCTTACATATCCCCATGTCTGATGATTGTGGCCTTGCCATCCTGGCCCATCTGTATTATAAACCTTTATGACACAAGACATGTTACTTGAATTATATTTGGAGGAACCAAATGTATGCATTTTTCGTTGCCCCTGACAAAGAAATAACTCAGTTCTGCTACCATCAAAACTGCCAATAGACCATAACCTGGCATCTGCAGTAGCAGATGGCCCTTGGTTTTAGGATATGATAATGCTCTTCCCAAGTTGTCAAGAAGACTTTTGTTATAAATACTGAACAAAAGATATCCATGTGGTATATGCTATAATTTAATTATGGTTATAGCCACCCTTAGAAGAGTTAAAAGTATATGTACATAATTTTAAGTATGACCACGATTAGAAATGTGAATCTTCTGAACATCAATGATAATAACAAGGAATTCTTTTCTGCCTTGTTTACAGAAAGTCTATCTGTGGATGATACTGCCTTTGTGTAATAAATGATTGCTTTCTTGGTACCATCTGGAATAATCTCTTCAATAGAGTCCTAGTAGAACATAGTCACTATATTAAATTAGAAAAGACTTGAAAGATAAAATAGTTAATTCATTTCTTACATTTTTGTTCATTTAATGTACCACAATGCCTTAAACCATTGTTTGGTAGGTGTCACATGGTTTCCAATGTTTTATTGTCAATGCTGCCATTTTCATAAAAATGAGAAACCTGATAGTTTATCAGTCTCCACTCCTCTTTATCTTCAGCCTATTGAAAATTATCTTCTGTTTGGAATGTTTGAGATATTAAACTCTCTTTGCAAATAGTTGCCCAAATAAATTAATTCCTCAAGTCCTCCCCCTCCTTCTTAAGTCTGTGAACAGTTAGGGAGTATTAATCATAATGTATATCTGTTATCTGTTGCTGTAACTGATAAGAATTCCTGTGTCAAGGCTAAATACATAAATAAATATTAATAATATGAATAAAATATGTATGTGATTTCATGGACTGAAAATAAGAAAAGGGACATGTAAGAGCTGCCAATGCAGTGGTTTCACCCTCGGTCCATGCTACAAGGTAAAAGCAGATATAAGAAAATTTTAAAAACATAAAGAAAGAATGCCAATGATTAGAAAGAGATAGTGAAAAGATATAAATTACTACTGGTATATATATTGAACACATATAATTACTGCCTTCTCTGGCGTGGAGAAGGAGTGGTTGGCAAAGGTGGAAAATTTTGTTCTGATTCATGAGTTTAAATTCATGGGAGGTATTTATGACATTTATGACATCTTCTAGAAACACTGACTCAGAATCTTTGGTTGGAATATGGATATTTTAATTCTGGGAAACATCGAAGGTTAAGAATCACAAGTATAGACCTTAATAAGATTTTTTATTTGCTTCATATTCTCAAGAGGTTGGAACACTATTTGTTGTAATTAGAAAGATCTTTGTTTACTTAAGAAGTGTTAATCAAGTGTTTTATTCTAAAAAAAAAAAATTAAACAAATTGATGGCAGCTGAGTTCTTATATATGAAGGAGAATGCTCCAGCCTGAAATATAAAAAGGGTTTTCACAGTACTTAATCTTCACTTAAATAATAAAGGGGATTTCAAAGATACTGAAATGAATAGAAGACACAAGTATTAGGGACTGAGACTAAACTGTGTGTAATAAAACATGAAGGGTGTTGGAAATTTACTCTTATTTTAGCCCATGGAGTCATATGACATACAGATTAAACCACTTTTTGTTATAACTATTTCTTTAAAAAAAGTGAATATTGAAAAGGTCACATTACAACCAAAAAAATACAATATTCTATATACATCAATTTAAGCATAAGATAATGGCACACTGCAGTTCCTATAACCTCATTCACATGGTAAATATAACTAAAGTCAGACTTGACATGTAGTAAAAGAATAGAACTAAATTTTCGACTCTAGAATAGTATGGTTTTAAATACAGCTATCTGATCCCAGCACCATGTATATACATCTTTTAAAGATTCCTAAAAGATAGATGAAAAAATTTTAGATAAAACAAGATTTTCTTATAACCTTTTTGAAGTTTTCAAACTGCTTTGTTACTTTTATGATATTCTGTTTTCTTTTTCTTTTTTTTTTTTTTTTTAAATAGAAACTGTCTAAGATTCCATTTGCAGGTTTTTTGACTAAGTTGATTTACAGAGGACTTTAAGAATCTTAAGACAATTACAAACCTTTATCTTCACTAGTTTTGTGTAATGCCCACTTTAGGGAAACTAGTCAGATGATAACAAATAGGTCTATGTAAAAATTCATATATATGCTTTTCCACTGGAAAGTTATTATGGACTAAAGGTATCTAATGAATTAATTTGATAACTTTTTAAAATTTTATTTTAATTCCAGGATACTTAACATACCAAGTTATTTAGTTTTAGGTATACAATTTGGTGAGTGATTCAGCAATTCCATACATTACCCAGTGATCATCACAGGGACACTCCTTAATACCTATCACCTATTTCACACATACCCTACTCATCTCCCCTCTGATAACCATCAGTTTGTTCTCAATAGTTAAGAGTCTGTTTCTTGACTCCTCTCTCGGTCTCTCTCTCTCTCTTTTTGCTCATTTGTTTTGCTTTTTAAATTCCACATATGAATGAAATCATATGGTATTTGTCTTTCTCTGACTTAATCTCATTTAGCACTATACTTTCTAGCTCTCTCTGTCTTTGTAAATGGGGAGATTTCATTCTTTTTTTATGGCTGGATAATAATCCATTTTATATTATATTATATTATATTATATTATATTATATTATATTATTATATTTATTATACTATATTATATTCTCACCACTTTTTTATCAGTTCATCTATTGATAGGCATTAGGGCTGCTTCCATAATTTGGCTATTGTAAATAATATTGCTATAAACAGAAATGCATGTATCCCTTTGGATTAGTGCTTTTGTATCTTTTGGGTATATACCCAATATGGCAATTACTAGATTGCAAGGTAGAAATATTTGAATCAGAATATGTGAAAGATAATCACTAGATAATAGTTTATAGATAAACGCTTAAACGTTTTCACATTTATTAAACCAGCATTAATAACAATACATTTTTGAGATATCAATCATCCTATATTGACAGTGTATAGTCTGTGGGCTGGTTGAAAAAGAATCTATGTCATAATAATCTGTTAAGAATAAATTATAAATTTAAAATATCTATCTAGTAAATTGCTTATTTCATGTAAATTTTATACAGTTTAAAAGTCCTCTATCTCATTGAGAAATAAATTTTAATTTACTCTTGCATAATAATATATTATTTAATAATGATTTATTTCAAAATATGACATACATGTAACAGGGTTTCATATATGAAACAACAGTAACCTGTAAAATCATTTTGTCAGAGAAAATGTACAAATGGGTTTGTGTGCAGAATCAAATGTAGGAATAAACTTTGTAGGAGAATGACTATTTTGATACTGATTATGCATCAAGAATATTATCTCATATGTAATATGTTCTATATAAGAAGTTGAATAGCAATTATATTATTTAAACTTCTGTATCAATAACTAGTCCTTCAAAAGAATATATATTCTCTCCTGGTTAACATAGTTGAGTGTATTTATTTAGTCATTTTAAAACATGTTTAAAAACTTATTTAGTATATAAGGATGAAGTTTGATATATATTTTAATTAAAATAAGGATAAGTACAATATATTAATGCTCTATAGTATCAAAGAAGTCACTTGTCACTGTGTATGCCAGGTTATTAAAAATATTTAAGATAAACATAATTAGATATCTCAGTGTGTGTTTTCAAACTCGATATGGTATATACATTTTAATATCAAAATTTCTGAATTTTTTTCAAGTTTTTATTTAAGTTCTAGTTAGTTAATGTATAGTGTAATATTGGTTTCAGGAATAGAATTTAGTGATTCATCACTTACATATAGCACCCAGTGCTCATCACATCAAATGCCCTCCTTAATACCCATCATCCATTTAACCCAGCCCCTACTTACCTCCCCTCCAGCAACTCTCAGTTTGTTCTCTGTGGTTAAGAGTCTCTATGGTTTGCCTCCCTCTCTATTTTTATCTTATTTTATTTTTTCTTTCTATCCTCTACATTAATCTGTTTTGTCCCTTAAATTCCACATGTGAGTGAAATCTTATGATATTTGTCTTTCTCTGACTGGCTGTATTCACTTTGGATAATACAGTCTAGTTCCATCCACATAGTGGCAAATGGCAAGATTTCACTCTTGTTGATGGTTGAATAATGTTCCACTATATATGTAGATAAGTAAATATATATGTATATGTATATCTGCATATATGTGTATAATGTGTATATATATATATATAATATGTATAATTTAACACACATAGACACACACACACACACAGACACACCAGTCCTGCTTTATCCATTCACCTATCGATGGACATTTAGACTCTTTCCATAATTTGGTTATTGTTGATAATGCTGCTATAAGTATTGGGGTGTATGTGCCCCTTCAAATCAGCATTTTTATATCCTTTGGATAAAAACCTATTAGTGTAATTGCTATGTCCTAGAGTATTTCCATTTTTAACATTTTAGAGGAACCTCCATGCTATTCTCCAGAGTGGCTACACCAGTTTGCATTGCTACCAACAGTGCAAGAAGGCTCCTTTTTCTCCACATCCTTGCCAAAACCTGCTGTTTCCTAAGTTGCTGACTTCAGCCATTCTGACAGGTATGATGTAGTATCTCATTGTGGTTTTGACTTGAATCTCCTTGATGATGAGTGATGTTGAGTATTTTTTCATGTGTCTCTTAACCATTTGTATGTCTTCTTTGGAGAAATGTCTGTTCATGTCTTCTGCCAATTTTTTAACTGGATTATTTCGGGGTTTTTTTGGTATTCAATTTCATTCAGTAGTCATTTGCAAATATCTTCTCCCATTCCATCAGTTTCCTTTTAGTTTTGTTGATTTTTTCCTGTGCTGTGCAGAAGCTTTTTATCTTGATGAGGTCCCAGTAGTTTGTTTTTGCTTTTGTCTCTCTTGCCTCCAGAGATGTGGTTAGCAAGATATTGCTACAGCTGAGGTAAAATAGATTGCTGTCTGTGTTCTCTTCTAACATTTTGATGATTTCCTGTCTCACATTTAGGTCTTTCATCCATTTTGAATTTATTTTTGTATATGGGGTAAGAAAGCGGTCCAATTTCATTCTTTTGCATGAAGCCAGTTTTCCCAGCCCCGTTTGTTGAAGATACTTCTTTTTTTCCATTGCATATTCTTTCCTGCTTTGGTGAAGATTAGTTGACCATATAGGTATGGATTCATTTCTGAGTTCTCTATTCTGTTCCATTGATCTATGTGTCTGTTTTTGTGGCATTACCATCCTGTCTTGATTACAGGATTTTTATAATAGAGCATGAAGTCTGGGATTGTGATGCCTCCTTCTTTTCTTTTTAAAAGATTTTATTTATTTATTTGACAGAGAGAGAGAGAGAGAGAGAGAGCACAGGCAGGGGGTGCTGAAAAGGGAGAGGGAGAAGCAGGGTCCCCATGGAGCAGAGAGCTCAACACAGGGCTCAATCCCAGAACCCTGGGATCATGACCTGAGATTAAGGCAGATGCTTAACTGACTGAGCCACCCAGGCACCCCTTCAATTTTCTTTTTTTTTAACATTTCTTTGGCTCTTTGGGATCATTTCAGGTTCTATACAAATTTTAGGATTGGTTGTTCTAGCTCTGTGAAAAATGCTGATGTTATTTTGATTGGAATTGTGTTGAATGTGTAGATTGCTTTGGGTAGTGTAGATATTTTAACAATATTTGTTCTCCCAATCCATGAGCACAGAATCTTTTTTCCATTTCTTTGTGTCTTCCTTTATTTCTTTCAGAAATTTTCTATAATTTTCAGAGATCTTTTACCTATTTGGTTAGTTCTTTTCCTAGGTATCCTACGGTTTTTGGTGCAATTGTAGACGGTATCAATTCCTTGATTTCTCTCTGTTGTTTCATTATTGGTGTATAGATATGCAACAGATTTCTGTGTGTTGATTTTATATACTGTGACTTTGGTGAGTTCATGTATCAATTCTAGCAAATTTTTGGTGGAGTATTTGAGGTTTTCTACAGAGTATCACGTCATCTGCAAATAGTGAAAGTTTGATGTCTTCCTTGCCAATTTAGATGCTTTTTATTTCTTTCTGTTGTCTGATTTCTAAGGCTAGGATTTCCCATACTCAGCTGAACAACAGTGGTGAGAGGGGATTTACCTGTTGTGTTCCTGACTCTAGGGGAAAAGCTCTCAGTTTTTTCCCTTTGAGGATAATATTCGTTGTGGGTGTTTCATATATGACCTTTATGATGTTGAGGTGTGTTCTTTCTATCCTTAGTTTCTTGAGGGTTTTTATCAAGAAAGAATGGTTTATCAAATTTTTTTTTGTATCTATTGAAAGGATACTATGTTTCTTGTCTCTTAATAATGTGGTGGATCATGTTGATTGATTGGAAGATTTTATGCCACTTCTGAAGCCCAGGAATAAATCCCATTTGACGGTGGTGAATAATTCTTTTAATATATTGTGAGATTTGATTTTTAGTATCTTGTTGAGAATTTTTGCATCCATATTCATCAGGGATATTGGCTTGTAATTCTCCTTTTTAGTGGGGTCTTTGTCTGGATTTGGAATCAAGGTAATGTGGCCTCACAGAATGATTTTGGAAGTTTTCCTTTCATTTCTATTTTTTGAAACAGTTTTAGAAGAATAGAAATTAACTCTTTTTAAAATGTTTGGTAGAATTCCCCTTGGAAGCCATCTGGCCCTGGACTCTTTCTTGATTATTAGAAGTTTTGATTGAATTTCTTTGCTGGTTATGGATCTGTTCAAATTTTCTATTTCTTTCTGTTTCAGTTTTGGTACTTTATTTACTTCTAGGAATTTATCCATTTCTTCCAGATTGTCCAATTCATTGGCATATAGTTGCTTATAATATTCTTGTACTGTTGTTTATATTTCTGCAATATTGGTTGTGATTTCTCCTCTTTTATTTGTGGATTTATTCATTTGGGTTCTTTCTTTTTTTTCTTGTTGTTAAGTCCGGCTAGGAGTTTATTAATTTTGTCAATTCTTTCCAAGAACCAGGTCCTACTTTTATTTATCTGTTCTACTGTAGGTTTGTTTTTATTTCTATATCATTTATTTCTTCTCTAATCTGTATTATTTCCCTTCTGTTGTTTTAGGCTTTATTTGCTATTATTTTTCCAGTTCCTTTAGGTATAAGGTTAGGTTGTGTATTCAAGCCTTTTTTTGCTTCTTGACAAAGACTATATAGTATTGGTATATACTTCCCTCTTATGACCATCTTTGCTGAACCCCAAAGGTTTTAGACTGTCCTGTTTTCATTTTCATTTGCTTCCATGTATTTTTTTCCCTTCAATTTCCTCTTTAACCCATTCATTCTTAAGGAAGATATTCTTTAACGTCCATGTATTTGTGGTCTTTCCAAATTTTTTTCTTGTGGGGGCTTCAAGCAGTTTCATAGCACCATGGTCTGAAAATATGCATGGTATGCTCTCGATTTTTTTATATTGTTTGAGGCCTGATTTGTGAGCAATTATATGAACTATTCTGGAGAATGTTCCTTGTGCACTCATGTATTCTGTTGCCTTAGGATGAAATGCTCTGAATATATCTGTTAAGTCTATCTGGTCCAGTATGTCATTCAAAGCCATTTTTTTCCTTGTTGATGATCTCTGTCCATTGCTATAAGTGGGGTGTTAATGTCCTTTACTATTATTGTATTATTATAAATGAGTCTTTAAGTTCATTGTTACTTGATTTATATACCTGACTCCTCCCAAGCTGGGGGACAGAATTATTTGCAATTGTTAGATCATCTTGTTGAATTGACCCCTTTATTATGATATAGTGGCCTTCTTCATTTCTTATTACAGTCTTCAAATTACTTTTTAAATTTTTTAAGATTTATTTGAGAGAGAGAGTGTGTACATGCACATATGAGTGAAGGGAGAGGCAAAGGGTGAGAATCTCAAGCCAACTTCCCGATAAGCACAGAGCTTGACATGGAGTTTGATTCCACAAGCCTGAGATCATGAAACCAGGAGTCAGATGCTCAACTGACTGAGCCACCCAGGCACCCCTACAGTGTTTGGTTTAAAATCTAGTTTGTCTGGCACCTGAGTGACTCAGCTAATTAAGTGTCTGACTTTTGATTTTGGTTCAGATCTTGATATCAAGGTTGTGAGTTCAGGCCTGAACTGGGATCCCCACTGAGCATGAAGCCTACTATAAATAAATAAATAAATAAATAAATAAATAAATAAATAAATAAATAAAAATAAAAAAAATAATAATAAATCTAGTTTGTTTGATATAAGTATGGATACTCCAGCTTTCTTTTGATTCCCATTAGCATGATAAATGTTTTTCTATCCCCTTGCTTTCAATTTGGAGGTGTGTCTTTGGATTTAAAGTGAGGCTCTTGTAATCAGTGTATTGGTGAGTCTTGCGTATTTATCCACTCTGATACCTGTGTCTTTTGATTGGAACATTTAATCTATTTACACTCAGAGTAATTATTGATAGATATGAATTTAGTGTCATTCTATTAATTGTAAAGTCACTGCAGAGTCCAGTAGATTGTCTTTGTTCCTCTCTAGTCTTTGTAGCTTTTAGTCTTCTTTCCCACTCAAAAGGTCCCTCTTAATATGTCTTGCAGAGCTGGTTTGGTGTTCATAAACTCCTTTATTTTTTGTTTGTCTTGGAAACTCTTTATCTCTCCTTCTTCTTCCTTTTTTTTTTTTTTTTAAGATTTCATTTATTCATGAGAGACAGAGATTGAAAGAGATATAGGCAGAGGGAGAAGCAGGCTCCCAATGTTGGACTCAAACCTGGGACCAGGATCATGACCTGAGCCAAGGTCAGATGCTCAACCACTGAGCCACCCAGGCGTTCCCTTTATCTCTCCTATTCTAAATGACAGTCTGGTTCGATAAAGTATTCTTGGCTGTGTATTTTTACCATTTAGCATGTTGAATATATCATACCACTCTTTTCTGGCCTGCAAAGTTTCTGTGGACAGATCTGCTGCTAACTTTATGTGTCTACCCTTTAGGCTCTAGCTGCTTTCAGAGTTCTCTATCTTTGCATTTTATAAGATTCATTATGCTATGTCTTAGCGCTGACTGGTTTTTATTGATTTTGAAAGGGAGTTCTCTGTGCCTCTTGGACTTGAATGTCATTTACTTTTGAAGATTAGGGAAGTTCACATCTATAATTTTTTCACATAAACCTTCTGACTCTCTCTCTTTTCTTCTTCTGGGATTCCTATGATACAGATATTGCACTTTATGGAATCACTGAGCTCCTAAAGTCTGCCTTCGTGATCCAATGGTTTTCTTTGCCTCTCCTTTTCAACTTCATTATTTTCAATAATTGTATATTCTGTGTCACCTGTTCATCCCTTTCCTTCTTCCATCCCATTGTGATTACATCTAGTCAGTTTTGCATCTCAGTTATATCATTTTTAAAAATTTTAACCTGACTAGTTTCTAGGTCAACAGGGGTTTCTCTGGTGTCTTCTGTTATTCTTTCAAGCTCGGCTAGCATTGTTATGACTGTTGTTCTAAATTATTATTCAGATAAACTGCTTATATCTTGAGAAAATCTCTGGCTATGATTTCTTCTTGAGCTATCAAGAATTCCTCCACCTTGTCATTTTGTATGTTTCCTGTTCCTGAAAGTAGTGCTATATTAGGAAGGGGTCATACACTTTCCAGGGCCTGGCACTTCAAGAAATGTTTCTGGTGTATGCTATGTGTGCTTTGCTGTTGTATTTTTTTTTTTCAAAAAAAAATTAAAAATTTATTATGACAAATGTTCACAACTTGAATTTTACATCATGGTGAGATTTCAGGGGTAACTTCTTGTCCTTAAATCTTTTCACCTTGAGAGGGTAACTTTTGCTCATGGTGTCCACTCAATAGACAAGGAAGACAAGGCTCCTTCACGGCTCACTCACCCAGATGCTCCCTGGATTGGAAAGTTCTCTTTGTGGATTTTTGTAGTGTGGGTATTCAACAATTTTTTTTAATTTATTTTTTATTGGTGTTCAATTTACTAACATACAGAATAAACCCCAGTGCCCGTCACCCATTCACTCCCACCCCCCGCCCTTCTCCCCTTCTACCACCCCTAGTTCGTTAAAGGCATTCAAACTGGCAAAGAAGAAGTCAAACTCTCCCTCTTCGCCAATGACATGATACTCTACATAGAAAACCCAAAAGCCTCCACCCCAAGATTGCTAGAACTCATACAGCAATTCGGTAGCGTGGCAGGATACAAAATCAATGCCCAGAAATCAGTGGCATTTCTATATACTAACAATGAGACTGAAGAAAGTGAAATGTATTTTGGCTGCTCTTTTCCCACAGGTCAGTCTTCTGCAGAGTGGCTCTTTGCTAGTAGTGGGGAGTGTTTGGAACTTTAACTAGGTGTATTTTGATTTTTAAAATAAAATAAGCCTGGAAAAAAAGAAACAAAAAGTCTGATAAAAAAAAAAAAAGTAAAAGGAATGAAACAAACAAAAAACTAGAAGCTTGATTCCAAAGGAAAAGAGAGAGAGAGAGAGAAATAGCCTGATCCAAAAGAAAGAGTAAATGAATCAAATAAAACAAAATACTTTAAGCCTGATTCAAAAGGGGGAAAAGAAAAAGAAAGAAGAAAAGAAAGAAAGAAAGAAAGAAAGAAAGAAAGAAAGAAAGAAAGAAAGAAGAAAGAAAGAAAGAAAGAAAGAAAGAAAGAAAGAAAGAAAGAAGAAAGAAAGAAAGAAAGAAAGAAAAGACTAGTCCTATTTCCACCAGAATTGAAGCTGATGCTTTAGAGCGTTCTATGATCAGAAGACTTGGTACATGTGGGATGCCTGTGCTGGTCCCTTGGCTCAGTCAAACCTGTCCTAGTAACCATGCACTCACAGGGCACAGGAGTGTGGGGTTTGGTGTAAGTGGTTTCCACTTTCACTGGGAGCACTTGTGTTCCTCACTGAGGGGAGGTGGGCTGGCAGTGGTAGAAGATGGCATCACCCAGCCCTCTTCTCCTGGGGAGGGGAATTCACAACCACCCTGTTCAGGAAGCCTTCACAGAAAAGCAAACAATCTCTCCTCCTGTGCCCTAGGTCTCCGTCAGATCCTCTCCCTCACCCATCTGTGCCCAGGGCCTTCATTGTGCCTGTGCCACAGCCCTCATGTGTGGCTGGAATTCAACACTCCAAATTTAAAAGACGTGATATGGTGTGGACCACTCCCCTCCTTTAGAAGGGAGCCTTTCCCTGCTGTATCTGGTGCTGTTTTGTCCCAGAAAAAAAGGCATATGTCTGCACGGATGCCCAGAATCTATGGTCAAGCACAGAAAAATGCAGCAAAGAGGTTATCCTCCCTCTACATATGCCTCTGTCCCCTACCAATGAATGGCCACTCAGTGGTGCCTAGTAGGTCTTTTTGTCTTTGGAGAGGCAATATACCCTATTCCAAATGTATTCCAGGAAGGTCAGTGTTCTTTCCTAGTGTGACCCAGGAGATCCCTACACCAGGATGTGTGCTCCCAGGCCTATATCCTCCTTCTCCCCAGGAGCATGTACCATGGCTTGAGCCTGTGAATATTGCGGACCTCTGAAACCTTGGAATTTGAGCTCCACACCATGATGCTTGCAAAAACTGATGACAGTTTCCCTCAAATCCCATGTCAGTAGTCCCGGAAAAGAGTTTTTCTTGTGCAAATGTTACATAGCACTCTCTCTTCCCCTCTCGCCTTCTTTCCCTGTTTGGTCTCCATGGAAAGGGCTCCCTACCCTCTGCAGTACTGTGGCTTTTCTCTCCTCTCATTGACGTCCACACACCTTGCACCTGCTATACTTTCTTCCTCCAACCGTACAGATCATTCTCCCAACCCTTGGATCAATTTCCTAGGTGTTCCTTCCAACTGATAGAACATCAATCCAGCTGTGTTTCAGTACCAAGCCCAAATTGCTCCTCCACTGTGAGCAATTTCTAATGATCTGTCCTTAAACTCACTTTTTAATTTCAGATATTGTATTTTTCAGCTCTAGAGTTTCCGTTTGGTTCCTTTTAATCTTTGTTACTCCATAATGAAATTTCCATTTCTTTTATTCATTGTACAGCTATTTTGTTTATTTAATTAGGATTATTAAAATAATGACTTTAAAATCTTTGTGTGCTACTTCTAACGTTTAGTTTATTTCTGATCAGTCCTAGATGGTTGTCTTTATTTTTTTTTATTTTTTATTTTTTTAGATGGTTGTCTTTAATCTAGAAAATGCATTCCATGTTCTTTATTCTTTGTACTGGGTAATTCATATTGAACATTATAAATGTGAATATGTTCCACGAATAGATGGTTTATGGGTCAGTTAGAGATATTAGTGCATTCTTCTGAATACCAGAGTCTCCCACTCTCTTCCAGCAGCCTCTGTTTCCTTAGCTTTCTTTTCTTCTCTTCCCTAGCCCAGAAAGATTGTGTCTATTTTTATTGCCATCTCAGTTATCTCATGCATACACTCTACCAGATTGTCCTTATTTGAGGCTAAAAAGACATGAAAATAAGAAATTACATTCCATGGTCCTATCCCTTTTTCCTCTAATAGGTACTTCCAGCCACAGAGTGTCTGTTTTACTCTGTTCACTCTCCAGTGCCTCCAAGCAGTTTATTTATTGTTTTCAATGTTTATAATAATTTTATACAATTTTATACAGGATAATTATCCAGTAGCATCTTAGTATGTCAATACCAGAGTAGGAATTCAATTTAATATTTTAAAATAAAAAATTTTCAGGCATCTTCATTTAATAAGATTCATTTAGAATACTCATAGTTTTATTTAAAGCATATATATTTACATGTAAAATTATGTAAATGCAGTTTTTTATTAAATAGTCATAAATTTCATTTTAATAATTGTCTTTCAACAATTCTGCTTCATTTTAAAACTTTATGCCATCTCAAACTTTTTTACAAATCCTATTATAAAAATTATAATGTTTTTCTTTATTAAGGAGAAAATTAAATATTTCCACCTACTTAAAGAAAATTAACTATTTCCACCTACATATAAATGAAGCATATTAAAGCTATTAAAACATAAAAGCATACATTAAAAACTACAAAAATACATTTCCTCAAAGTTATATTATGGAAAAAAGTAATTGTACATTCTTCTATGTTTTCTTGCAGTCTAAATTGAGTCTTGGATCTATTTCTATCTCAAATAATCTTTTTCATAACCTTTGGTTTAAGATTTCTTTCCAAAGGGATTTACCTCATATCATCTCTCAAATTTAAAAAGTTCCAGTTTATAAGGTCATTACTTTGATATTTTTTCATTCTTTCCAAGATTTATATTGTGAAAATTGGTGTATGTTTTACCACAAGGGAGAATCAAACATCAATAAAATGACAAATTAAAAAAAAATTCCTTTGATAAAAATTTCTACATGTACTATATTGCAGCTTATTTTATGAATATCTTGCTCTCTGACTTTAATATTTTTACAAATAGAGAACATCAGTTCTTTTATTTTGAATCACATGATTTTCTTCATAGATGTGTTTAAATTGATACTTCCATAAATTTTAACCATCACCTCATATTCCCCTCCTAAAAATAACATCACTCTTTCTCTTTGTTCTCGTGTGGTTTGTTTCTCACTAAATTTATTTTTTTGTATTGTTTTGTTGAATCTTCACAGGCAAATTTTCACAGTAAGAGTAGAAATATTGGAAAATCCTAGGGTTCAATCCTTGAATTTTCTATTACTCATCTCTTAAGTGACCACATTTGTTCACTAATAATTAATATTCAACATTCCCAAATTCATTTTTCTAGTCTCCAGTTCTTTATTGAACCCCAATCAAAATATCCAATCACCTACTTAAAATTTCTTCTTGGAAGCCTGATATGTATTTCAAATTCAAACGGTAAAAACCACATTCTATCCTTTAATACAATCCCACTCTACCTTTTCAAAAATCTTCCTTACCCTTTTTCATGTTCCTTACATCCAGAAAGTTGAAATTACCACCAGTTTTTTTTTCTCACATGCCTCACAATCAACCCTATAGCAGATTTTCAGTGTTATGTCAAAAAAAAAAAAAAATCAAGAATCCTACTATTTTAACATAAGATCATCCTGGTCCATTCTGTCATAATCAAGTCTCACATGCTTTAATAAAAGACAAGGTTTTCCTAAAGGATTTTCCTTTTCCTGCCCTTTCTTCCATTCAGACTACTCCTTAAACTATAGTGAGAAGACTCTTTTTAAAATAGTAATCTTTTCACAGCTACACCTTTCATCTATCAATAGCTTCTTATTTCATTCAGAGAAAAGCCAAAATCTTACAATAACCTTGGAATCCTATGTAATCTAGCTCCTTATCTCTGTATTTCTTCATACTGTCACTTTTCCTACCTTTCTCACTCTGCACCAGTCACATGGGCATCTTTGCTGATCCTTCGGTCTCAGTAGAGCCTTCTACTTATTCCTCTAATAGGAATAATAACCAATATCTACAATATTTACAAATTATATTTTCAGATGAATTTCTGATGCATAGTATTTTAACTTGCAAACATATCTTACACAGTACATGAAAACACAAACACACCCATAGAACCCATCTCTTATTTGTCTGTGGAACACTTATGACTGGCTTATCATTTGTTTGCATGTTATGAGACATAAATTTTAAAATGAAGTGTATTGAGGTATAAATTGAACACTCTGTATACTGATCACTCATTTTTGATAGGAGACATAATCATATAATCACAACCACCATTGTCAAAATATAGAACATTACAATTTTTTCACAATTTTCCCTTTGACCCTGGTAATCTTACACTAAGGTTCTGACAGCCACTTATCAGAAGTTTTTGCATAATTTTGGATTTAAATGAATATCATTTAAAAGGAATCATATAGCATTTAGACTTTTTGTTTCATTTAGCATATTTTTTGAGATTCATTAATGCTTTTGTATATATCTATGGTTTACTTGGGTTTATTGCTAAATAAAATCTCATCAGATAGATATTCACAATATATTTATTTATTCACCAGTTGATGAATATTTGGGTTCATCCAGTACTCACTTTTATAAGTTAAGCTGCTATAAGTATTCTTACATAGATCTTTTTATGACCAAATATTTTTATTCTTTCTTGGTAAATACCTGAGTTAAATGGCTGAGGCTAATGGGAAATAATAGGCTTAACTTTGTAAGAAACATCGAAAGTATGTTTCAAAGTGGCTAAATGTATCTATATGTAAAGAGCTATAGTTGCTTCACAGCTTCTCTGTACTTGGTATTGTTACTTATTTAATTTTTATCCACTCAGGGATATGTACCTGTATTTCACTGTGGTTTGAATTTTTATTTCTCTGAAGATGGATAATTTGAGGATGTTTTCACATGCTAATTTGCCATCCATATCTCTTCAGTAGTAGAGACATGTAGCCACTACACATTAAAGCTATAGAACAAATAAATAAAAACACACAAAAGACCTTTTTGATAAATGGACAAAGGACTTGTATAAACATTTTTTTCAAAGAAAATATTCAAATGGCCAATATAAGCACATGAGAGATGCCCAATATCAATAATCATAAGGGAAATGCAAATCAAAGCAATAATATCATCTCACATCCGTTAGGATGCCTACTCTTTATTAAGTAAATAAATAGAAAATAATAAGTATTGATCAGAATATGGAGAAATTGGAACTCTTATGTGCAGTTGGTGAGAATACAAAATGACACAGCCACTACAAAAAGTAGTATGGTGATTCCTCAAATAAGTAAAAATAGAATCAACATATGATTCAGCAATGCCACTTCTGTTGAACATATATTGTACATTGAATATGTTATATTAACATGTAAATCATATATCTCTATATAATACTTTTTGAAATATGAATAACAATGAAATTATCCTTTTGCTCTTCAAAATCTTGCCTCTTTCCTAGCAACTAAAGTAATACCTGGCATATGCTAGATAATGTATATTGTTTTTTGTTAAATAAGTAAATGAGTTAATATATGAATTAATGAATGGTCTTGAACTTTCCTAGCTTTTACATGAATTTTTGTTAATTTATATACACATAATTAGAAAGAGCTTGCTTTTCTTGACAAAATATGTGAATTGTCAAAGATTTATTTTTTTTGATCAATACCAGTCACCAACCAATTAATAAATCATTTCCTTAAGTACTTTCTAAAGATATACTGGAGTTAAATAAAGCCTTAAATTAACCTAGAATCAATTTTCATTCTTTTGTAAGATTAATTTTTTCTAATAAGAAATGAATAAATTTTGCATCAGTTTTTGGTTGTTCATAGCCTCTCGAGAAGTAGCCATATCACTCTCAAGTATTAGTTTATAAGTAGAAAAGATTATTTCTTTGGAGTTTATTAAAATGTGGGGAAGCTAAAATGTAAGAAGTGTAGAATCTTTATTGAACGAGATAAAGTGCTATATGGATGGAACAAGCATAAAAAGCTGAAGAGTATAAAGGAAAATTTTATTTTAATTAAATTGGGTCTTATTTCCATCTATTTATAAAACTAGCTTATAATACACTTATGAAGGTCATATTCCAAATTGCAATACAATTTTCTCCCTTCCTTGTAATCATCAAAAGCAAAGTAACTCCTAAGCTCAAACCTGAACTCCCAGATATTTTCCTCTTACACCTCAAATGTTTTTTGAAATATAATATATACTCAGTTCTTGAATTTAATTCCAACTCATATCAGTGCAAATGTGGTTTCCTTAGAATTTGTGATTTCTTTGAATCTGCAGAAATTTGACCTGTTTCCTGGAACTTAAAAGGAGGTCAAAGTTTATTGGGGTTAGGAACATAAAAATCACTGGAATATGGATAGTTTGCTCTATGTATTCCCATCTCATTTCCCACCCCCTGGACTTATATTTGTCTACTACCTATGATAATATTGACAACCCCTCCATATGTTTTGTCACTTTTGTTTGGTATTACAAAATACTATACCCATCTATATGGTTTTAATATAAAGATGCTTTGAGCCTTTGCTTACATGAATCTGGTTACATTTAAAAGAATACTAACTTTTTTTTTTTTTTAGTACAGTTTATTCCATGTGATTTTTTAGAAGCCTTAGGGTAATGTCACCATTCAGAAGCCAGACTTTTCTCATCATAATAACATACTTTCCCGTGGGAAAGTAAATAGTGTTCTACAACATAACCGACAGGGACAAAGATAAAGATATAGTAGTACAGTGCACAGAAAATAGAGTGAAAAAAGGGGAGAACATTCTACAGAAAAATATTAGGGTAAAGTAGAAAAAACTCAAGCTACATGTTGAAGGAAAAAAAAGACAGTGGAGATAAGAGATGCATAGTATATGAAACAATAAGTACTGATCTGTTTTCATTTGACTAAACAAGTTATTTGGTTATGTACAAACTGTCCACTTCATTTTCATAAATTAGCAGAGAAGTTTTAACTGCAATAATTCCTTTATGTTATTTTGTATGTATAAGTAATTCTCATTACAAATATGGGGAGGGTTCTTTTTAACATAAAATTTTATATAATTTGTTATACAATTGTTCATAATTCCACTACTTTTAAAAGTATAGACCAATTTTAAAAACTTGTGTCAGTAGGGGTGCCTGGGTAGCTCAGTAGGTTAAGCACATGACTCTTGATTTCAGTTCAGGTCATGATCTCAGGGTTGTGTGATTGAGCCCTGCACTGGGCTCCACACTGGGAATAGAACCTGCCTAGGATTCTCTCTCTCCTCCCTCTGTCCTTACCCCCTTCTCACTTACTCTCTTTCCCTCAAAAAATAAAAACAAAACATTATCTGTAAAATAAAATAAATCTAAATTTATCTACATTAAAATATTTATGTCTGCTTATCAGACATCACCTAAAGACTAATAAAGGGAAAATTACTAATTATAAAAATATATTTTCAAGATCTAAATAGATTAGCATTCTGGATTCACAAAGATCTCCTACAAATCACTAAGAAAAAAATGAATTTTAAGTAAATAAACTGCCCTTTAGGAAAAAAATGAATAAAGAAATTTTGGCATTTTAACAAAATAAAATTTTATATAGTACTGAGAAAAATGGACTTTAGGTATATGAATAACAGAAATATTTTTCAAGAGCGTAATGTCAGGAGAAGAAAATATTTTCAGTGACTTCAAACATTATGCAGAGCTCAAAAAACAAGAAAATATAAATGACATGTTTAAGGGTACATGCACAAATGATAAATGGAAAATATAAAAAGTAAAATATGGGTTAATTACAGCATTCAGATTAGTAGTTACTTGATGAATTTGAGGAATTGAAGGGTAAAGTAATAAGGACAAATATTCAGATTAATGACAATGGTAGTATTCCAGTTCTTGGAGCTATTGGTGTTTTCCAGTGTTTATATTATTACTACAATTTATAACATATACATTTCTAAAATGATTAAATGCAATGTTTTAAATATCATGCTAACACCATTGACTTCATATCATTTTTAGCTAAAATGTCAAGATACAATTAACACTTAAAGTATAAGTTATTGTTAATGCTAGTAAATTACCAAAAATCTATAATTCAGATAATGTTGAATGCTTCATCTCTCTTACTTTTGAAAGTTTAGTTTAGATTGCCATAATTTTTCATGCCATAATATGGCTGAGAACACATGAAGCAATAGCAATATCTATTCATTTCTGTTTGTTTTCCTTTCTGCCAGCATCATAATTACATCTAGGCCTCTGTTTCTAAACAGGAATCTTTTAAATACACCTGTCTACTACATGAGAACAAGTGTAAGTATTCTACATAATGGAACCTACAGTTAATTTAAACAGTGTCATTGAAAGCAAAGAAACATGTGACATTTCCACTGTATTGTCCAGCTTATAGACCTTTCACTCTACTTTCATGTCATTTCAAATATCTGAGATACTATGGAATCATCTCTACAATCAGTTAATGTGTTAATTATTTATAAGGTTAATTTAAAAATTTATAAAGTTAATTATGTATAAATCAATTATTGCTTGTATTGTTTTTAGACAAAAGGATTACTATAAAGTCTCTAACATTTTATTCCTATTCCCCAGTGAATCATCTTGAGCACATGACCTTAGAGACCATTAGTCTAGTAGAGTGAGCTCTTTTAGTTATCAGAATATTTTCATTTTTTCTTTGTATAAGTTTTATTTCCATTCTAGTTAACATATAGTGTAACATTGGTTTCAGGAATAGAATTTAGATTCATTATTTACATATAACATCCAGTCTCATCACAAGTGCCCTCCTTAATACCCATCACCCATTTAGCCCATTCCCTACCCACCTTTTCTCCAGCAGCCCTCAGTTGGTTCTGTATAGCTAAGAGCCTCCATGGTTTGCTTCCTGTTCTTTTTGTTTCCCTTCCCTTATGTTCATCTGCTTTGTATCTTAATTTCTACATATGAGTGAAATCATATGGTATTTGTCTTTCTGTGACTGACTTATTTCACTTAGCATAACAACTCTAGCTCAATTCACATTGTTGCAAATGGCAAGATTTCATTCTTTTTGGTGGCTATATATATATCTCCATTCATCAGTTGGTGGACATTTGGGCTCTTTCCATAACCATAATTTGGCTATTGTTGATAATGCTGCTATAAACATTGGGGTATGTATACCCCTTCAAATCATTATTTTTGTATCCTTTGGGCAAATACCTAGTAGTGCAGTTGTTGGGTCATAGGGTCATCCGATTTTATCTTTTTGAGGAACCTCCATATTGTTTTCCAGAGTGGCTGCACCAGTTTACATTCCCACCAACAGGGTAAAAGGATTTCCCTTTCTCTGCATCCTGGCCAAGATCTTTGTTTCCTGAGTTGCTAATTTCAGCAATTCTGGCAGGTGTAAGGTGGTATCTCATCATGGTTTTGATTTGTATTTCCCTGACGATGAGTGATGTTGAGCATTTTTTCATGTGTCTGTTAGCCATCTGGATGTCTTCTTTTGTAAAATGTCTGCTCATGTTTTCTCTGCATTTTTTAACTGGATTATTTGTGGGGTTTTTTTTGGGGGGGGTGTTGAGATTGATAAGGTCTTTATAAATTTTGATTACTAACACTTTATAAACTGTGTCATTTGCAAATATCTTCTCCCATTCCATCGATTACCTTTTAGTTTTGTTGATTGTTTCCTTTGCTGTGCAGAAGCTTTTTATCTTGATGAGATCTCAGTAGTTCATTGTTGCTTTTATTTCCCTTGCCTCTGGAGCTGTGACTAGTAAGAAGTTGCTACAGCTGAGGTCACAGAGGTTACTGTCTGTGTTCTCTAGTATTTTGGGGTTTTCCTGTCTCACACTTAGGTCTTTCATCCATTTTGAATTTATTTTTGTGTCTGGTGTAAGAAAGTGGTCCAGTTTCATTATTCTGCATGTTGCTGTCCAGTTTTCCACCCCATTTGTTGAAGAGATTGTCTTTTTTCCATTGTATACTCTTTCCTGCTTTGTTGAAGATTAGTTGACCATGTAGTTTCTAAAGTGATTTTCTCTTTCCATTTCTTTTCCTTTCTGCCTCCTTTTTCAGTTTCAGGACTGAGGATAAATATCAACTCTGTCACAACTTTGCACAGGCTCACCCATCTAGGTATCCACTTGGTAAGTCTTGACTATCATCTCTGAGTAAGCTATCTTTGTAGATAATAGAGATATTTTAAATATTATGAAGAAGCAATTATTCCTACCCAGTTTTTAACCTAATGCACTGATTTTAATAGCCCTTGTCTTTCCAGCACCAGTTAAAGCCTATTCTTACAGAAGCTGAGGATTTGGAGCATATTTTCAGTAATAGATTTTTTTACTTGAAATCAATACACTTAAATAAGTGGATAGCTTGAGAAGATGTTAGACACAAGGCATTCAATTCCTCTTGAATATTTACAGTAAAGAATTTAAAAGCCAAGCTCTTTGAATACTGTGCACACAAGTTTATTGACATTGCCTCCAAAACATGCATAGATTATTCCATGTACTGTGAGATCCATGTGAGTAGTGACAATGTTTATGTCACATTCTCATCATAATAACCAAGATTGAAAGAGGGTTATTTCTATATCTATCTATATCTATATCTATATCTATATCTATATCTATCTATATCTATATCCATATATATAAATAGAATATTTTCAAATTTAATTGGATGACTGAGTGAATGAATTATTTGGATGGATTAATTAAAACAATATTTAACTGGAAATGAAACTAAGCTTGAAAAGTGAGGAATACTTCTGTAGTGCTTAGAATAGTTAGAGTTAATTAAATATTTTTTGTGTGAAAATTATTGAACAACAAATGATTTGAAATTCCCAATAATTGTTTATCTTATTCAGATAATATTTTAGAAAAACGAAATTAATGGAAAACAGCAATTTGTTATACTTCCCTTTACTTACACATTAAAAACTTATACATGAAGCATATACTATAATACAGCAGTTTACACAAATAGTTTTTTATTAAGTATTAGAATCTTTATTGAATCTACTTTACAGTTTCACAATAATAAACTAGTAGCAATATTTACCTTGTATAATAGTGTGTCCTTTCCTAAAATATAGAGTTTTCATCTGCCAACTCTCATGGGGCTGAAATTATAGAATCAGTGCTACTGTTTAATTCATAGTCATTGGCACATCTGGGTGGTTCAGTGGTTAAGTGCTTGCCTTTGGCCCAGGGCGTGATTCTGGAGTCCCAGGATCAAGTCCCACATCAGGCTCCCTGCATGGAGCCTGCTTCTCTCTCTGCCTATGTCTCTGCCTCTCTCTCTCTGTGTCTCTCATAAATAAATCAAATCTTAAAAAAATAATTCATAGTCATTAACTGTATTATATACAAAATCAAATGTTATACTAGATGGTTAATAATTTCTTGCTGAATTAGTGGATTCCATCCATACAGAACTAAACTATCTTTAGCCAGAAATTAATGAAGATAAATATTCCTTTACATTTTACTCAGCATGAAAGTATCTAATTCAACAGAAAATGTATCAATACTAATGTACTTATGACATATTATGATGTATATACGCTTTTTAATTGCTTTTATTCCAAATTTAATGTATTTTTTAAAGATTTTATTCATTAGAGAGAGAGGCACAAGTGAGGTACAGAGGGTATGGGGGAGGAGCAGAGGGAGAGAGTCAAGGGGATGTTCCTCTGAATAAGGAACCTGATGCCATGTGGGTGGAGCTCAATCCCAGGACCTGGAGATCATGACCTGAGCCCAAGACAGACATTTAACCAACTCAGCCACCCAATTCCCCATTTTTATTCCAAATTTAAAAGTCTAAAAATATTGTTGCTATTGCACTTTGTCATTCATTAAATAATAGATTGTTTTCCTTTGTTTTTATTACTCCCTTTCTTCCTTCTTTTTTTTCTCTAATGTGTGTCACCTCATTTACTCAGTGAAATTTATCTCATGAGGTAACATGCTATAGTGACTTGCCTCAAGTAAACACCCCATGGGAAAAAAAAAAAAAGAAAACACCCCATGTTAAATATCTGGAATGATCAATTAACTCCTAAACCTTTTATGGGTGGTAGATATGTTTCTTATTCAAATATATTTATTAAGTACTTATGTTCAAACCAAAGTAAAGAAAAAAATGAAGATGTTCATTGGATATTTTGCATGTCTTTCCAACATCAATTTTAGCTCACCTACCGATATTATAGAAGTTTTAAGGTTTAGATTGTATTGAGCCACAACACTGACTTAAAATAAGGCACTAGTTTTTCTAAAACAGGGATTCTCAGTATTAGGCAATACTTGGCTGCCTTGCACCACTTCCTAGATAGGGGCAGCTTCATGGGTGTCTGATCTGTGTAAAACTATGTTGTTAACATCTTGAAATTCTTACTAATATTTTAACAAGGAACCTGTGTTTTCATCTTGCCCTGGGCCCTGATAATTATGCAGCCTGTTCTGGCCCAGTGAGATGTTTAGAAAATGAAGCCATCTTTGGGTTTCATAATGATTGAAGATTACTAGTGATATTCAAAGCACAGAGGCCAAAGATGCTGAATGCCCCAAAATGTACTACTTTAAATGCTAAAAGCATATAGAGTGAGAAATAGAAGTGTAAACCAATCAAGAAAATCCCGTCTTTGCAATGTAGATTGGGATGGACAATAAATGTATGTCTAAACCAACAAGATCATGGCATCACATCCCTGATAGAGTTACAGATGGTGCAAGGAGTGAATCTTTGAATTTTGGCAAATAGTGCCAGCAGGGGATCCCTGGGTGGCGCAGTGGTTTGGCGCCTGTCTTTGGCCCAGGGCGCGATCCTGGAGACCCGGGATCGAATCCCACATCTGGCTCCCGGTGCATGGAGCCTGCTTCTCCCTCTGCCTATGTCTCTGCCTCTCTCTCTTTCCCTGTGACTATCAAAAATAAATAAAAATTAAAAAAAAAATAGTGCCAGCAGCTGTACCCACACAGAGCAGAGCTTAAAAATAGAAGAGAACAGAGCTAAGAGGACCAAAGCAAAACAACAACAACAACAACAACAAAATAAAAAGCAGAAAGAGACATGATCTAGAATAAAACACCTCACTAGTATTTTGTATAGAATATGAACAACTTTAATATATAGAGACTATGGCTAGGTTCTCAACATCCAAATATTCCTTACTATTAGAATTTAATACCAGGATGAAGCAAATGCATTGAAATTAATTAGCAGAGGAGTCATTCCCCCAATAACAATGGCTTAAATCAATAGAAAATTATTTTTTATTTTTGTATTGTCTGATGCAATTTGTATGGACCTTCTTGATTTATTACTAGGTTGTCTGGAACATTTGCTCCCTAAAAAAGTTGTGCCAGAGCACAAGGGAAGGGATGAAACACACACATATTATCAACCCAGAGACAGTTGATCACAATTAATCCCATGTCCCAAACCATCTACAAGAAGATTGAAATGTATAGAAGAGTATATAAAATAATTATATAGGAGAGTATATAAAACATTTGGTCTGGGTTGTGACTGCAATTGAGCTTAATCAAATTATGAAGTTTACATATATTTAGAATTGGTTGTGAGAGTAAGACAGAATATTATTGATTTAAAGAAAAGAAAGAATGATTTGTCTCCTATGGATATTTCTTACATAGGCCATCCAAGGCTGTGATTATTGCTGTTTCTCAAAGCTTTCAGGGATCCAGACATCTTCCATCTTATTTCACAGCAATGCTTAGAATGTGGGCAAAGTCACCAAAGTCTAAAATTGTAATATCTAAGTTTGAGGCCCCCGGAGAGAAGGAGGAACAAAGCAATAAAAAGCAAACTGTGAGCACCAACTAGTTCTTAAAAAAGTCTATGGACACTAATACATGCTTTTTCCCTTTCATCCTCTTGTTCACCATCTTGTAACATGACCAAGTTTAGCTGCAAAAGGGTTTGGCATTCACGTTGTCAATTATATTTTAACATCATGTATAGATATATACAAAGGAAATCCAACAATCTTTGACAGCATAAATTAGTTGAAAATGTAGGAATTAAAACATAGCATGCGGGAAAGGCAAGACATATTTTAACTTCTAAAAAGAGTAATAAAATTAATTTTTAAAATGTTAGCAGAATTTTCTAAGTACATAATTCTACATATTTTATACTAACAACCAAAGAGATTTCTTCTATATCCAGTCCCACATATGACCCTATGATTTTCTCTGATTCTATGAGGTGGATATGTGTATAGATACTTATAATTCTATTCTCTGTATCTTGAAATTATCAAATTTCATCTTACATCTATATTTCAACTTGTTTTTGCATTTTGCTTTCTGTATTTAGTCTTTAAAATAGGCAAGTGTATATATATATATATATATATAAATCCAGTCTTTCATTCTAGATTTTATTGTTTTGAAAATTATACTTTCAAAATAAGATGGCTCTGAAAACCAGTTGAAGTCAAATTCTTCTTTTATTTATTTTATTTAAAAAAATTCTTCCTTTAAGCAATGAATGAGAGTATTTTGCTAAGAGTTGTTTCTAAATAGGTCACGGTTCTGCCAGAAAATAAATTATATATTAATTAGTGTTACTTTATCTGTTTTATAAACATTAGACAAGTTGATTATATAAAATTTACAATGAAGAGCTGCTATTGCCGTTATCATACTTGAAATTATTAAAGCAATCCTATTTTATTGCTTTATTTCCAACGGATAAATCTAGAAAGTCATAGAGGTTGTCAAAGTTTTAGAGTGACACATGAATGTAAAATTACCTTGTCATTATTTAGTAGTTACATAAACCAAGAAAGATTTCTAAGCATAAAAATAATGGAGAAAAATATAAATGATGTTGTCGATAGCAAATATACATAGCACTTATATTTTGCAGGAACTGTGCTAAGTACTTTATATGTATCAACTCATTTAACACACTTCACATGGCAGGAAAGTTAAAATCTCTGGTTTATCATAAATTAAATCATAGACAGTATACGTAATTTTTTCCAAGTCCACAGCAATAGTAAGGAGAAGGATGAGTAAGTTTGAGAACATAATGGTGTCATCTTAGAAAACAAAATGTCAAAAAGAATGTGAGTTGAGAAAATGGTTACAAAATTATATAGCAAAATGTGTGTTTGGGTCTGTTTGCATGTAGTAAAACTTATCTTCTAAACAATCAAATATATCCTTAAGAATATGAAAAGAAAGCAATACTTGTGAAGCAGTTAAAATTTTTGACAAAAGAAGTATGATATAAAACAATTCTAACAGTAAAAAGTTAAAGTTGACTGTGATGTGAATAGTGAATTCTCAAAGAAGTAAAGATAAAACGTTAGTAAAATATAAGTGAAAAAATATGATATTATTAATGAAATTACAAATGAAAATACTGAGATTGGTAAATTAAGAATTCAGGAAAATGAAAACAGACAATGTTAGCAGAGATGATTAGAGATTAGTAACTTTATATAGTGCTAGAATTACTATTTTTTTTGACAAACACCTTGACATTATGTATCTTTAACTATTTCAACTTCTAGGACTCTAATGTAGACATGTACTAAACTGTGGAAACAAAAAGGTTTATGTATTTTAGTTATAATGTTTATTGAAATAATTCAAAAATAAATTAATAAGTAATTCAGGCCCGATTGATTGATATAATTTTTAAAATATTTTACTTTACCTTTAATAATTCATGAAAAATGTTTTAACATATTCATATATAAAAAAAGACAAAGACTTCTAGTTATGATAGCTAATTAAGAGTGACTCATTTTCTACTCCCTCATTCACAAATTAATAAATCATAGGTGGGCATATGGATGGAGGTATAAAAATAAAGGATGATGATGATGATGATGATGATGATGCTCAAGATAAGTAGATGATGATGATGACAACAATGATGGTGATAGATTTCTCTCTATTTTTTTCTTTAAATCTTGAATCTCCACAATTGGTACTGATACAGAATATGGTTAAACTACCTACCAGAGGCACAGAATATTGCATAACAAATATGCAAAATAATCCAGAAGAAGGTTGCATGTATAAATTCAAAATATATCCTCCAAGAAAAATGCAGAATTTCCAGGAAATAATTGAAGGAGATACTCTATTAACATCAGACTCTGAGATTCAGGGATCAAAATATTGCCAATAATTTAGCACTCCTTACTAATTTTTTTTAATAAATAGTTCCCTGTTTTTCTGGAAATGTTTCCATTCTATATGACAAAGCTCATTATATATATATATATATATATATATATATATATATATATATATCACAAATATCTGGTTCTCCTTTTATTCCTGTGCAGAAGGGAAGTCTTCCAACCTCCTTAGGTGGAACATAAGAATATAAATATAAAAATATTCTTTCAGGCCAAGGAAATATGTTGGAAGTAAATTGTATATTTTCCAGTCTAAAACTTTGAAAAATCCTCCTGGGATGCTCGAGATTTTTTCCCTTCTCCTATAAACATAAAACCTTTATGTTGTAATGGCTGAACCATTATCAACACAAAATGCACAGTATGTAATGTCATAAGATTGATATCTTCTTTGCTAACTATCCTACAACAGGCAAAGTCATCTTAAATTACTTTATAACACCTACATAATGGGAAGTTGAACTCTGTCAAAATTATCTCAACAGTGTCTTTTACATTTCTCCCCTTTTCCTCTACAGATATTGGTTATATTATTGAAATTATAATTTGCTTTCCAGTAGTTCCCTCACCATTCAGTTCTTCCCATTGTTAAGATGAACTTTCTAGACACTGATGTTAAACTATTTGTGTTATACTCAAAGAATTTTATGGCTCCTAATGACCATAGTATCTAACTCAAATCTACAAGTATTCATGACCTTCTCAATATGACCCCAGCCTACATTTCTATTCTTATAATATTAACTCTGTTCCCTTCATGCGCAGCCACTATAGTGCTTACTATAACCACACAAGAACTGCTTTATTTACCTTGAAATTTCTATGCACTAAGAAAATTTCAAGCCTTGCTATTATCTTACCAAAGATGTTCTTTTCTCTTTATCTGTTATATTGTCATATTTACTCCCTTTGTTGACTTTTCAAAGCCCTGACTCCCACTCCAAAAAAAACAAATTAAAGAATTTTCCTAGCAGACTATATATTTAAGAGTTGTACACAATCAAGATGTAGGCAAAGGATAAGATTCCCTTTTTATTTTTTGTTGAAAGGTAAAATAAACATTCTGAATTATTTTTAATACCTCAATACAATAGACTAGCATGACAGAGATAATTTTGTATACAAATACAATATGTAAAATAAAGGCTAAAACCAGGACCTCAAAGTAATGACTTGTATTTTATTGCCTAGTGAGAAGGCATTTTATCATAACCTCTAACATTTTATCACAATGTTAGTTAATTAAAAATATCCCATATAACATAAGACTGTCTGAATGGGAGCAATGAATCTTTATGTTTGAAAGAGTTCTCACTATATTAAAAGGAACATATTAGGGAATATAAGCATTTCACTTGTCTTTAACAATCATTTCATACACTGTTCTTAGGACATTGTCATGATATAGGAAGTGGCATGAAATATGGAATAGGCTATAAGAACAAACAAAATTTGATATAATTACCAGTTTAGCTGCTTTTTTTACTTGATTTCTCTGATACTATTTTTTTTATATATGATAGTAATAAGGTAACTATACCTACCTGTCATTTTGCTTGTTTCTGGAAAGCCACAAATTACCAAAACTGGATCAGCAAGAAATAGAAAACCTGAACAGGCGAATAACCAGGGAGGAAATTGAAGCAGTCATCAAAAACCTCCCAAGACACAAAAGTCCAGGGCCATATGGCTTCCCTGAGGAATTCTATCAAATGTTTAAAGAAGAAACCATACCTAAAGCTGTTTGGAAAGATATAAAGGGATGGAGTACTTCCAAACTCATTCTGTGAGACCAGCATCACCTTAATTCCAAAACCAGAAAAAGACCCCACCAAAAAGAAGAATTATAGACCAATATCCCTGATGAACATGGATGCAAAAATTCTCAACAAGATACTAGCCAATAGGATCCAACAGTACATTAAGAAAATTATTCACCATGACCAAGTAGGATTTATCCCCGGGACACAAGGCTGGTTCAACACTCGTAAAACAATCAATGTGATTCATCATATCAGCAAGAGAAAAACCAAGAACCATATGATCCTCTCATTAGATGCAGAGAAAGCATTTGACAAAATACAGCATCCATTCCTGATCAAAACTCTTCAGAGCGTAGGGATAGAGGGAACTTTCCTTGACATCTTAAAAGCCATCTATGAAAAGCCCACAGCAAATATCATTCTCAATGGGGAAGCACTGGCAGCCTTTCCCCTAAGATCAGGAACAAGCCAGGGATGTCCACTCTCACCACTGCTATTCAACATAGTACTGGAAGTCCTAGCCTCAGCAATCAGACAACAAAAAGACATTAAAGGCATTCAAATTGGCAAAGAAGAAGTCAAACTCTCCCTCTTCGCCGATGACATGATACTCTACATAGAAAACCCAAAAGCCTCCACCCCAAGATTGCTAGAACTCATACAGTAATTTGGCAGTGTGGCAGGATACAAAATCAATGCCCAGAAGTCAGTGGCATTTCTATACATTAACAATGAGACTGAAGAAAGAGAAATTAAGGAGTCCATCCCATTTACAATTGCACCCAAAATCATAAGATACCTAGGAATAAACCTAACCAAAGAGGTAAAGGATCTATACCCTAAAAACTATAGAACACTTCTGAAAGAAATCGAGGAAGACACAAAGAGATGGAAAAATATTTCATGCTCATGGATTGGCAGAATTAATATTGTGAAAATGTCAATGTTACCCACGGCAATTTACAAGTTTAATGCAATCCCTATCAAAATACTTTCTTCAGAGAGTTAGAACAAATTATTTTAAGATTTGTGTGGAATCAGAAAAGACCCCAAATAGCCAGGGGAATTTTAAAAAAGCAAACCATAGCTGGGGGCATCACAATGTCAGATTTCAGGTTGTAGTACGAAGCTGTGGTCATCAAGACAGTGTGGTATTTTTAAGGACCAGATTTCACATCTAGTAGTCCTATAACACAAGTGAGCGTCAGTAGCTACTTCAAGTAGCTTTCCGTTTACAACTCTATTTCAGAAGTCCTCTTTGTCTGTCTTATAAGTCTTCTTTTAAGCTTTGTAATGTTTTAAAAGAAAGATAAAAACAACAATCTTGGATTTACTTCAAGGAGATTGATTATTCTTAAAAGAATGCAGGCCTTTGAATTTCATCTTTAAAAAAGACAAATATTTTTGGTATAATAAGCTGCCTACATAGGTTTATATTGTTACAGGAAAAAATACACTTATGGACATTTCATTCAAGATAGTGAAAAGAAGGTTCATAGAAAAGTTTTCCAAAATAGAAAGCACATTAACAGATTGCATTGCTCATAGGCATACTCAGTGGCACTCTCTTGAGTATTGCTTTGTTCTTGTCATAATGTTTGCATACCAGTAAAAAATATTTATGGAAGAACTTGTTTTGTTCCTATTGAAAGAATTTGCCTCAGTGAAACAGATGAAGGCAATTGTAATGTAGCATAAAAAATTTGTTTTATTACTCCAATTTATTGATCCCAGATAATTATGAGTAATTCAGATCCTTACCAAAGTTTTTTGTTGTTGTTGTTGTTGTTGTTGTTTTTAATGGGGAAAGTGAATAGAAACTCTACCATTTTATTTTATTTTATTTATTATTTTTTTTAAGATTTATTTATTTATGATAGACATAGAGAGGCAGAGACACAGGCAGAGGGAGAAGCAGGCTCCATGCAGGGAGCCCGACGTGGGATTCGATCCCGAGTCTCCAGGATCGCGCCCTGGGCCAAAGGCAGGCGCTAAACCGCTGCGCCACCCAGGGATCCTGAAACTCTACCATTTTAAAAGTCATTGCTCTATTTGTTCCATATACCTGAAGTTATATAAAAGTGCATCACTGATTTACAATTAATTCCAGTAACAAGGGCCAGTGTGTCATTATTTGAACAGAGAAGAAAACATACATGTCACTAAATTCGTATATAGAAATGAGTATTAGAAAAGATATGACTGGGATGCCTGAGTGGCTCAGTCATTAAGCATTTGCCTTTGGCTCAGGTCATGATCTCAGGGTCCTGAGATGGAGCCCTGAGGTGGGCTCCCTGCTTCTCAGGAAGTCTTCTTCCTCTCCCTCTGCAACTCCTCCTGCTCATTCTCTCTCTCTTACTTGCTCTCCTCATTTTATCAAATAAATAAAATCTTTTTTAAAAACAAAATATATGACTTGTTTTAATAGTTCATTATATGTAATGTCTCTACAAATAATTAAATTTAGAAATGTCATACATAGTTTATTTTCTGCACAGATTTTTTTTTTTTTTAAGATTTGTTTAATTTTATAGAGAGAGAAAGAGAGGACACTCCTGGCAGAGGAAAGGAAGCAGACTCTCCACTGAGCATGAAGCCTGACTTAGAGTTCTATCTCACAACCCTGAGATCATGACCTGAGCCAAAATCAAGAGTCGAATGCTTAACTGACAGCCACCCAGGTGCCCCTCCACATAGATATTTTTATGTAATTCGATTTCAATAGTACACTATAAATGCTCATTCCTACTAGGAAAATGTTGTATATTATTTCCACAGGTGAAGCCATATAGTGGTATCCAGGAAGTAAAGAAAAAAAAATAAGCAGTGCTTTCATGATAGTCTAGGCTTCTAATCCCCCATGATTACAGCTTACTTTCATAAGTTTCAAAATCCTTGGTACATTACTCAGAATTTTCCATTCTCATGACCTGTTATCACTCTATAAACCTATTATTCAAAACAGTGTTTGAATCAGATTAAATTACTCATCTAAATATGTGTTGAGCATCTGCTATGTATACCGGGTCTGGGAGTACAAAGTAAACAAGACATTCTCATCCATTACAGAGACTTATAATCTAACAGCCATCTAGACATCTACGCAAATCCCAAATGATTACTGAAAAGTATATCTGTTATAGTGAAAATATATTTTTAAACACAATAGGAGTATTAAAAATAAGTACCATTAAACTTCTTTTGAGTGTTTATGTGAGACTTTACAAATGAAATGGATTTTGGTTTTAGACTTGAAGTAAAAGTGCAAATTTCTGAGGCATATGAACAGCTGGTATATTTAGGAGGGAATCCTATGAAGAGCAGATGGTTATGTAATGACTTGATGGTATCAAATTTTTTTCCTATTTCCCAAATTGCTAGAGTATGCCTTGCATTTGAATAGTACATATTAAATATTAGTCTGGATAGGAAAATTAAAATAAATACATGTTATTCATTCAATTATACTTTATGATTATGGACACTGATATCATTGACTTCTACTCTTTTCCTCTAGCCAGTCTGGTTTACTTGTTTGTGTATGTGCTTCCAGTTCTTCTCTATACCCTAAAGTATATGTTAGGTGTCAACAGGCTATTAGTTCACCTCATTGTCTCTAATAGTTGTCATATATATTAGGCAGTCAAAAGTTTCTATTAGGGGATCCCTGGGTGGCGCAGCGGTTTGGCGCCTGCCTTTGGCCCAGGGCGTGATCGTGGAGACCCGGGATCGAATCCCACGTCGGGCTCCTGGCATGGAGCCTGCTTCTCCCTCTGCCTGTGTCTCTGCCTCTCTCTCTCTCTCTGTGACTATTATAAAAAAAAAAAAAAAAAAAGTTTCTATTATAAAATAAAATCAATATTTTCAGTTGAATTTTTAAGGACAATACAGGGACAAATATACTGTTCCATATTCTAATGGTACTTAATTAAAAAAATTAAGCACATTTTATTTTTTATATTTTAAGAGGTCTTTTTTTTTCAATTCCTAAAACAGCATATAAGGTCTTAAGCTAATGAGTTACTCTACTAAAATTAAAAATAGAATACATGATCATTATAATGTAAAGATAAAATTATGTGATTTATAGAAGAGTTTTGAAATTTTAAACATTTTAACTAGTTTTCAATGCAAAATTAAAATATAACTGACCAACTTTTAAGTGTCCAATAACTGTATTGACACTTTTATTTTGTTAGTCAAGTTGACAACTATTTGACACATAAATAATTATACTCAGGCAAAAATTCAGACAAAAAATATATTCCCTTCCTTATGTTGCTTTAAAGAATAAAATCACAGGAAAACATCCTATCTATGTATACATATGTATCTATTGGACAGTTGTAGCATTTTTTTGTGTTAGATTTGTATATAATGTCCTCTGTAATACATATTCTCAAAAAATTAAGAACATTGCCCAGTAAAAATCACTGCTCATTCTTTTTTTTTTTTATAATTTTCCTTGAGTGTTTAAACTCACTGAAGAAATAAATACATATTTACATCAAAATGTCATATAAAATTGTGAGAATAAATTTGAATAAGTATATGCTTTGAACTATTAGACAAAGAAGACTTATGAATTAAAAATTTGTAGGTTAATTTACCAAGAAACAGTATAAACACTAAAAATCTAAAATAGAAAGTGACTATGTGATTATGATGGAGGTGATAAATACTGGAAACTGATTTTTGCAATAGGCAATTTTACTTTTTTTTTTCCTGTTTGGGTGCAAGAGAGGATTTGAGTGGGTTGAGCTTTAATTGTATTTACTCCCCAAACCAGAATTCCGAATGCTTCTATTAAGCTCAGTATGGTCAAACTGATGCTATATGTTCATAAATGAGAAATTTGTAACTGAAGAATGAGTTTTCTTAATATAAATTCATCTGTTTTATCCACTAAGTTTAAAAAATCTAATATAAATAGGGAGTTATTATAGACAAATCTGCTTTTTCTTTTCTATATATCTCATCACAGGGCTATGAATGGTCAAATTCTACATTCTGGGAAGAGTCATGAAGTTAGTTTATTCATGCCCCCTGCCTTCAATTAATACTCATTTAAATCATTTTCAGGAAAAGGAGAAATATATGTTATCACATATCTACTCACTGGTATTAGTGCTCATTAGCCCCTGCCTGAATTCATTTTTCTTGTTTATAAACAAAATGCATTGTCCACCAGTTTCTGATGTTTCTTCCATTTAGGAAATCCAATTTCACTCTTCTTTTTGTAGAAATATTGAGAAGAGCAATAAACTCCTCACTGTTTCCTTTCTTAACTCAAGTTGTCACCACAATTTTTCACACATACAATAACAACTTTAGTCATCATGATTTAGCATCACTATTCCAATGTCCTATAAAAACATTGACAATGGAAATCATAGATTATTAGAACCATATTTAGTGTTTACAGTGTTTACATAGGTAAAGTAGGTCTATCATTTCTTCTAATTGATATATTGGGAACTTTATAAATAAATTAGAGAGGCTAGTCTCTATAAATTGTTTTCTTTGGAGAATTTTTTAAAAGGATTTTTTTAAAATTAAAAATAGACAAAAAATGCCCCATTATTGTTTAGGTCCTGCAATGAAATAGTGTTTAACATATAATTTCAAATCAAGTTAAATGATTTCTTTTTAATTTGTACATAATTTTATAATACTCATTATGTTTATTAATACTATAATCATATAATATAAACTACTGAACTAATGAGACTTGTAAACATTTTTAGAGGTTTCATTGTCAGATGATTTTCTATGCTTTTTACTTAATTACATAATACAATAAAATAGTGAAGTATGAGTCATTATATGGATGAGTTTGAGGAATAAAAATTTCAGAATTTGCCACAAATCTCAATATACAGGTGACAAAATTCAAACCCAAGTAGACTGCATATAGTGTCTACACATAGAAACTGAGCAGCAATGGGGATCCTAACCAGATGTAATTTTTAAGCTCAATTTTTTTTCCTAAATGCTTTAAAAAATTGTTTTGCATTTTTAAGAAAGAGGGGACTGTTGTCATAGACCATACCTTATTTGTTGTCAATAACCATACCATTTGTTGTCATAGGGCATACCATAAGCTTATTTTTATAAGCTTAATCAATAAAGAATTGAGAACATGAAATAGAAGTACAGGCAATTCTGGTATAAAATCATGGTTATTATAAATTTTGCTTGTCTAGTTGTTTTCTAATTGATAAAGTTACCAATTATCCAATTATTCTGATGTACAATTTAAGGTGCATATGTATCACAAAATATAAGAAATTTTTATTAAATATATATATCTACCTATGAATATTCATATGAAGTCTTAATCTACATAAACTCACAGTGACTACATATATACAGATATATAACATCAACCAAGGAAATCTTCAAGTACAATGAACACATGTGAGCTAATTTACAAGTTTCCCCTGTGTTTTGAAAAAGAAATACATTAAAAATACATTAAAAAATACAATTAAAAAATACATAAAAAAATAATTAAAATTAAAAATTAAAAAATAAATTAAAAATACATAAAAAAAAGACCTTCTCTCTTATTTCTATTTTTCTCCAAGGAAGAAAGAAGGATTTGCATTCATTTTGCAGATTATATGTATAGGTATGTTGTCAGCGATCCATTATGATGCTTTATTATTGCTGTTAATTTTATAGAACAACTACTCTAAACCTCTGTCATCCAAAGACCAAGTCTTCCTAGCCTTGTGATGCTCTCAGCAGTGACTCCCAACTTTGACTTCAAGAGAATTACAATCATCTAACACTAAATTATCACAAGTTTGAACCTCCATTTAAAAAATTTCCATATAACTGTACGCATTTTCTTTTCCTTTTGTTTCAGAGAATAGTCTTTTCTACATTTTTGAAAAGTAAGGTCTAAAAATACACTCTTTGTAGTATTTACTCCATAAGCAATGACAATCATTTTTGCTTGTTTTGTACGTTCAGTCATTCTCTTTTACTCCATTGTTTTTTTTAAATATATTAAATCTAATTAAAGGTAATCAATGGCCTCAGGCTTAAATCCAAATAATGTAAACCTTTCATCCTTCTTATAAATATTTTATGTCATTTCTGTTATTTAATTTATTTCCCCTCTCACAATCCTGTCTATGCCATGACAAATGTATCTAGGATCTTATCTATTTTATTTTTCTTATCCATGAATATGCTTTTTTCACTAGATTCTGTCCACTTTACATTTGTATTTGTTTCTAGGCTTCCTCCCTTCCTCCTTTCAGTAGGCATGTATTGCATACCAACTATATGCCAGAAAATTGCCCAAATATTTTTTATCTTTATGTGGAAAATTTAAAATATGTTTTCAGATTTTCAAGAATGGAAGAGAAGCATTTACGCTTCTCAAACGTGAAGCTTAACAACAATGGAAAATACAATTGCTGTTATTTAAGGAAATAGAAGGTCTCAGAGTCTTTATCTTAAATAAACGTTCCTAGCTAAACTCATATAAAGAAATGCAGCCTACTCTATGATCTAGCAATTGCACCACTAGCAATTCACCCAAAGGATACAAAAATACTGATTCAAAGGATACATACACCACAGTGTTTATAGCAACATTTTCAACAATAGCCAAATTATGGAAAGAGGGACACCTGGGTGGCTCAATAGTTGGGCAGCTGCCTTCCGCTCAGGTCGTGATCCTGGGATCCAGGATTGAGTCCCACATCCTGCTCCTGTGAAGAACCTGCTTCTCCCTTTGCCTATGTCTCTGCCTCTCTCTCTCTCTCTCTGTCTCTAATAAATAAATAAATAAATTAATTAATAAATAAATCTTTAAAAATTATGGAAAGAGCCCAATGCCCATTGACTGAGGAATAAAGACGAGGTGGTCTGTACATACAATGGAATATTATTCAGCTATCAAAAAGAATGAAATTTTGCCATTTGCAATCACATGGATGGAGCTAGAGTGTATTATGCTAAACTAAATAAATCAGAGAAAGATAAATACTATGATTTCACTCATATGTGAAATTTAAGAGACAAAATAAATGAACATGTGGGTAAAAAGGAGAGGTAAACCAAGCAACAGTCTCTTAACGATAGAGAACACACTGATGGCAAGCAGAAGGGAGGTGGGCAGGGGCATGGGTTAAATAGGTGATGGGTATTAAGGAGGGCACTTGTGATGAGCACCAAGTGTTGTATGTTAGTGATGAATCACTAAATTCTACTCCTGAAACTAATATTGCACTGGAATTTAAATAAAAACTTGGAAAGAAAATAACAATAAAAGACAAGTTAAAAGAAATGCAGTCTTAAAGAAAGTGCCCCCACCCATTTAGGAAAACAGGGAAAGCAAGGAATAACAAGCAGGTCACAGATTTCATTGGTCTCTTCTAACCTAGAACTGATTATACATCATCTTATTTTCATTTGAGTAAGCTTCCACAGTTTTTTCTTCAAAATTTTTATTTAAATTCTAGTTAGTTAATCTATAGCATAATATTAGTTTTAGGAGTAGAATTTAGTGATTCATCCTATATATAGCTTCCACATTTTTAAGTATACTTAGTAACCCATTACATCTAAAAACAAACTAAAATCCAAACAAAATGAAACAAACACATGCAAATAGATACTCCATAATTTAGGTTTTCAAACTGATTTATCATTTCACATCTTCATTTTAGTCAATGTCACTATTAATTTAGGTTAATTTGTTTTAATTAAAGTCACAAACTTCTGAATAATTTCTAGCAACTCATGTGCTTGTGCTTCTAAAATACAAGTAATTGATTTTCTTATTCTATATTTGAAATATATTGCTGATCCACTTCCTCAGGCTCTCATTAACAAAAATATGGCAATAGCTACTTAACTGGTCTCTTAATATTTGGTCTTCTCTGCCTAGCTCTTATCCTACCTACTACCTCCTTAATCATATTAGGTAATAACTATGACATTTCTATGCTATTAACTATCAGGAGTTTCTATTTCCTGGTGGTAAGTGTAAACTCTTAACATGGAAAATGTTTGCCCAATACCGTCTCAGGTTAAGCATTGTTTTCCTGCTATTATTATTATTATTATTAATAGCATTCACTATTTTTTTCAAAAGCATTCTAATCTAAGTTATATACTATAATAGAAATTAGAATCATGATTTCAAGGGGCTAGGTTGAAAGGGAGGATTGTATGCAACAGGTCACTAGGGAACTTTTTGGGGTGATGGAAATATTTTATATCTGCATTGTGGTTGTTACACTACTATATAATTTTGTCAAAATTCATGGAATTGTACAAAAAAAGGTGAAGTTTACCACATGTAAATTATATTTCAGTAAAACTAGCTAAAATATATCTTCAGGAAATCTGGCAACAATTTACATTATATGAATTAAAACAGCCATTTTGTTTCCTTACTTTTTTTTTTTTTTTTTTTTTTTTAAGGTGTTGGAGGGGCAGAAGGAGAGAGAGGGAGAATCTTAAGCAGGGTCCTGCTCAGACCCTGAGAATATGACCTGAGCAGACATCAAGAACTGGACCCTTAACCAACTGAGCCACCCAGGAGCTCATCCTTTACATTTTCCTTTAACTAATTAGAGATGTAATTAATGAAGATGAACTTTGACATTATTTGATGTAGTGCTTTAGAAGGATGACAATTGGAGTAACTCAAGCTATTTATTTTTTTAATCACTGTGCTTTTTTTCATTCTTTTTATTTTTTTAATTTAATTTATTTATTTTTAAAGATTTTACTTATTTATTCATGAAAAACAGAGAGGGAGAGAGAGAGAGAGAGAGAGAGGCAGAGACACAGGTAGAGGGAGAAGCAGGCAGTCTCCTGCAGGGACACTGATGTGGGACTCGATCCCTGAAGCCTGGAATCACGCCATGAACAGAAGGCAGTGCTCAACCACTGAGCCACCCAGTGCCCCTTATTTATTTTTTTTCAAAGATTTTATTTATTTATTCATGTGAGACACAGAAAGAAAGGCAGAAGCATAGGCAGAGGGAGAAGCAGGCTCCCCATAGGAAGCCGGACACAGGACTCCATCCCAGGATCCTGGGATCACAACCTGAATCAAAGGCAGAGATGCTCAGTCACTGAGCCACCCAGGTGACCTCTTTTTATTTTTTAAATGTCCTGCTTAAATGTAGGACTTTAAAGCACAATGGGGGTTGGGTAAAAGTAGAAAGGAATAAATTCTATCTTGTTTATGAAGACTTCTCCAGTTTCTCTTTTATTTCCCCTTCTCACATATAATCACATTACTCCTTTGTAATTCTCTTTACCACATATTCCATGTTTTATGCTGTATTTACTTATAAACATGTAGTTGACAATATAGTAGGTTACACAGAATCTTTGTAAACATGAACATTTTGGAATAGGGTCTATTTTGATTTAAAATTTAGAAATAATGGATAATGAGTCAAAATCAAAACATGCAAAATAACATTAAAAACAAGTAAAATTCAACATGTTTGGGAGTCTATGGTGAATGGACTGTATGATAAAAACCTACATTTAAAAATCACATTAATCGGGCAGCTCCAGTGGCTCAGCTGTTTAGCGCTGCCTTCAGCCTGGGGCGGGATCCAGGAGACCCAGGATCCAGTCCCATGTCGGGCTCCCTGCGTAGAGCCTGCTTCTCCCTCTGCCTGAGTCTCTGCCTATCTCTCTATGTTCTCATGAATAAATAAATAAAAATCTTTTTAAAAAATCGCATTAATTAGAGTGGGACTGTCGATCAGAAATGGAAATACAACAAAAAATTATCAAACTAATAAGGCAGAAACTTAATTGATAAAAGTACTTCTTAGGGAATAGGATGCTCAGGCCTACAGGCTTACCTTATTGAAAATTTGTGAACATGTGATTTAGCTAGATACTGGTAAATGTGTCAATTATATAGCAAACATTTTTTAATGCTCAATAAGCAATCTTTTATAGGTAGTTTTCCACATGTGGTATGATTTCATAGAGAAAATATTTAGAAGAATAATTTAATTTCTAGTCTTTTGCCAATTATATTTTACTATAGAATTCATATTTTTAATATTTTGTTATTCTTATGAATGTTAGTAATATAATTCTGTCCCTGATGACATCACAAGCAGCATTCTAACTTTACTTTTAGATTTGTAAAACCAAGGCAAATGCCCTGTGAAATACTTTGAAAGATAATCATTTAGTCTTTCCTAAGAAACTACTCTAAATCATTGTAAGCTACACATTTGCTTTAATATCTGTCTTTGAATGTATTTATTTTTTATTCATTTCTTATAATACATTGCCAACTATTTGAAAGTACAGCTTACTTTAGATTCCTTCATTCACTTATTCAATAAATATTAATTGAAGACATATTACATGTCAGATATTTCTTTGGTTGTTAGAGACTTAGTAGTGAATCATAACAAAACAAAGCAAAAATTCATGCTTTTAGAGGTATACATTATAGCTCATGTAATATACACTATATGCAGTAGACATATTTAATATGTAATGTGGGGAAATGAAAGTAGGAGAAGGAAGACAGTAATAATTTCATTTTACAAGGTAGAAGATCAATAGATATTTCCTATAACTGAGGGAACATGGAATAAGAAACTGATGTTCAAATATAATATTTAAAATTACATAGGCATTGGGATACCTGGGTGGTGCAGTCCATTAAGCACCTTACTCTTGGTTTTGGCTTCAGTCACAATCTCAGGGTTATAAGATGGAGCCCCAAGTTGGGGATTGGGATTCTCCCTTCTTCTTCCTCTGCCTCTCCTTGTGTATGCACTCTCTCTCTCTTTCTCTCTCTCTCTCTCTCAAAATAAATGAATCTTAAAAAAATAAATAAATAAAATTACAAATGCATTAAACTTCCAGTTTCATCTTTGACAGGTAAAATGTCACTCATTTTTATGATTAGAAAAAAAAAGAACAAATAAAAGATTAAAATCAATGACTTCTTTCATTTTATTTTTAAAATTTTATTTTATTCATGAGAGACAGAGAGAGAGAGAGGGAGAGAGAGGCAGAGACACAGGCAGAGAGAGAAGCAGGCTCCATGCAGGGTGCCCGATGTGGGACTCAATTCTGGGACTCCAGGATCACAACCTGAGCTGAAGTCAGACGCTTAACCACTGAGCCATCCAGGCATCCCACCAATGACTTTTCTTCAATCTAAGAGTTGATGTTTCAGAACAAACTGCCCACTAAAACTCTGGAGAAACAGATGACTTCTGAGTCACAGCCAATTCAGCTAACCTAGAACAGAGGAACTGGAACAGTTAACTGTTGGGTACATTTAAATCATAATTTTGATGATTTGCTGGAGGCTAGGTGTGGACTAACACAAGACTGAAACATTTCTAAGAACTAGAATCTAAGGCTCCCACCTCTGTGGAATTTTATCTCCAGGAACCTCACCAGGTTCTCACAGTGGAGAGGCAAGAAGGATCCTTATTTAGCTGTGGCAAGAGGGAGAAGAAAAAATAATCAAGAAATATAGTACACAATGCCTCTGGCTACAGAAAAGATTTAACACAGCCAAACTTTCTCAGAAAACATAAAACTTCACACTGTAGGCCTATTGACCTTAGTCCCTGTTACTCAATATTTCATGTCTGGATTAAAATAAAAAATTACAAAGCACACTAAAAGACAAGAGAGGACTGGACTATCTGAAGAGACAAAGCAAATACAAGAATTAGACCCAGATAAGACATAGATTTTGGGTCTCTGTAAAATAATCAGGATTAAAATGGTAAAAGCCTTAACAAAAAGAAGACATTATGCAAAATCAGAGAGGTAATATAATCAGAGATGGCAATCTGAAAAAGAATCAAAAGGCAAAACTAAAAATAAAAACCATTATAACAGAAATGAAGAATACTTTGATGGCCCAGCAATAGAATAGAGGTGAATCAATGAACTTGAAGATACATGCATTGCAAGTTCCCAAAGTGAAACGCAAAGAGAAAAAAAGAACAAAAAAAAGGCTATGAAGTTATAAAGTACTATATTTTTTTGATCATCTTAAAAGCTACTGTGGATGGAAGAACTTAAGAAATCCACAACACCATAAAAGCATAAATCACTATGTGAAAGTTGTTAGATATTGAAATTTTGGGATGAAGCTTTTTTTTTTAAGATTTTATTTATTCATGAGAGACACACAGAGAGAGGCAGAGACATAGGCAGAGGGAGAAGCAGGCTCCCTGCAGGGAGCCCAATGTGGGACTGGATCCCAGATCCTGGGATCACGCCCTGAGCCAAAGGCAGACACTCAACTAGTGAGCCACCCAGGTGTCCTGAGATGAAGCTTCTCACCTTGATTTCCATTCATTCATTCAGAAACATTTATTGAGCACCTTCATATGTCAGGCCCTTTTTCAACATTTGAGAGTCAAAGCAACATGGTTGCTACCCTTGAAAATCTTTCATTTCTAGTGTGACAACAGGCACAAATAAGTATAAAACTACATTTCTCATGGATCTAAGCACATTTTGGAAAAAACAAAATGAAAGAAACAATTAGTTATTAGGACCAAGGTAGGTTTCCCTGAAGCACAGTAGAATAGCCACATTGACTGCTTTCTTTCGTCTGGAGCTTATTCTACTTTTTAAGCCCTTACCATATATCGATTGATTTAGTAGTCACATTTTATAAGAAAAATAACATGAATCCTCCCATTTTACAGGTGAGGAAACTGAGGCACAAAGTATTTGAATAATTTGCCTAAGACTCTACCAGACTGTGTGCTTAAGCTGGAATTCTAACTGGGCAGTCTGCTCTGGGGCTCTCAGTCTTAGATAGTATACTCTTACCACCTGTCCAGGAAGTGATATTTGACCTGAGCATTGAAAGAAAGATAGAATTTTATTAAGTGAAGTAGAAAGGTAGACTTTGGTCTGGTTTCCTAAACAAAGGGGACATTATACACATAGGCCTCACAGAGGGGGGAAATGAGAAAAAAGGGAATTAAGACCAGCACAGCTGGAACACATGAAGAAATTGGAAAAAAAAAAATTGAGGAAAGAGCCTTGAGGAAGGTAGGAACAGATTAGGTAAAGTTTTGTAAATCAGATTAAAGATATCGGTCTTTATTTTGCAAGAACAATGGAAAAATGTGTCTTAAGCATGGGAGTGATATCATCACATTTGCATTTGAAATAAACTGTCTTGGTTCTCAGAGGATAAGAGATTGTAGGAAAAGTCATTTTGGGAAATCAAGAAATTCCATGGTGAGAACTGTAGACGTAAAACACCAACATTCACTTGCCTGGCTTGTCTTCCTATATTGTAGAGACAAGCAGCCTAAATACTACATTCCCCAGGTTTACTTGCAGATAGGAATCTTGTGATCAAATTTTCATGAAGCAGATGTACTTGTGAGAGACTTGGATGGATTGTGGAACAATAATCTTGCGTTCAATAATATAGGATTCCATAGAGTCTGACTCCAGAGTGGAGGGTGGGGGCAGGATGTCAGCTATAATTGGACTCCCTGCAATACATCTGGGCAGCTTTGTGAGGAGTAGAAGCAATACTTCTACATATTCAATTTGCTAAATTCTCAGAAGTAGGATTGTCATACTAATTCCTTTGGCAACAGTGAGACCTTATTGCTTTTTGGCACAGTGTATATTTTCGGGCAAGCAACAAACTGTGGATGCTAGGTTCATTAGGTTATTAGGGTTAACAGCCCATCTGCATTTGATTCTGTTACTTTTGCCCAGTGACCTAATTATTATGCCTTATGTGGATTAGTAAGTCTATAAATTTGGTGCACTGATTTTGAATTTTGCACACTGACTTAGAGAAAATTGTTGTTTGATATATATTTCTGACTTCTAGATGAGCCACAATCTTTTAGTATTATTAGTCCATTAATTTTCAATTAGTCGACTGAGAAGATAATCTTTAAGCCATAAATATTTCTCAGTTGTCTAATAATTGATATTCTGATAATAAATATAAGTGCAATGCAAATAAATGGATAACATAATATTTACCCGACACTCATTTAAGACCTGGAACACACTGGCAAAATACATAATACACACACATATTCTTTTAATTATTTTTAAAATTAGGTTTTTCACATTCTTCCTCTGTGTAAAGTTTAAAATATCTTTGTTTAAAATAATGCTTATTGTTTAATAATAGTTGTAATTTCCTATAACATACGTTAAATAATAAGTGGTATGTAGGAAAGTACTCTGAATACAAAATAAAACTTTTAGAATTATAGCACAGGTGTTTTCAGTTTGTCTTTTTATAACATGTTATTTGAGAAACTGAGGAATATTTTCCTTTTTATGTTCTAATAGTCTTAACTTTTAAAATGATTGAGATAACATATACAGAGGGAATAAAATGTTTAGTCCAATACATTTTAATTGATGCAATATTATTCATTAGGTTTTTCTTTCTTCTACTTTTTAATTTTTACAAGGATTTCTCAGATGAAGGACATATTCAATTTTTTAAAAAAAATAACATATTTAAAAATTGTTTAGAGGACTGGAGTATTAAAGTAATAGCAAAGACAGTTCTTTGAATCGTGTAGTGATCAGCCAGAGATGAAATCTTGCTTTTATCACTGTGTACCAAGGAAACATGCTGTAGGTGCACAAGCCTCTTGGGAGCTTTCCTGAGCAAAGGGAAGGGAGAAACTGAAGACAGAGGGAGGCTACTCCAGGTTGGTAGATGACAGTTTTAAAAAATAGCAGAGGAAACTTACATACAAGGTTCATTTGGGGCTGCAGTGAGACAGATCTTTGCACCTATCCACCAAATCTTTTTTTTTTTAAACATTTTATTTATTTATTCATGAGAGACAAACAGAGAGAGACAGAGACATAGGCAGAGGGAGAAGCAGGCTCCTCACAGGGAGCCCGATATAGGACTCGATCCCAGACCCTGGGATCAGGCACTGAGCCAAAGGCAGACGCTCAACCGCTGAGCCACCCAGGTGTCCTTTGTCTACCAAATCTTAAGAGCACAAGTAAAGAGGCCCTAAGTGGGCTCAGTCATGTGTACCACGCAGGTGTTTTTAACACCGCATCACCATCTCAAGGCAGTATCTTTGGAGCAGCTTCTGGGGGTAAGAAAGGCAAGCAGAGCCCACATTACAAGAACATGGAAGTGGGTGAGGAGTCTCGGGGTCAGGCTCATGGGCATATTGGCAGTTGCAGATTTGTGATCAAGTTTCCCCAACACATGCTACAAGTAAGTAAATACTCTTATTTCTAAAACTTTTGAATGAGTTGACGCCAATGTGGATCTCAGTTGCATTTCAGTTGAAAATGTGTCTTCAAAGGGGAATTTTTTTAAAATGACAATATAATTTATTTTCTAAACTTTCTTACATTTCAATATGTTAGTATAATTTGTGCACATTTTCTCTTCCTTGGGTAATCCTTATTTTCGACTTAGGTTTCTTCAAAATTAAGGGTACCAAAAATACATGCTTTTGTTCCCTGAGCTTTTCACAGCAAATCTTTATTCTTACTCAATGTAATGTGGCTTGACAAAATTGAATACACTACTCTACAGAAAAAAATATTAGTGAAGCAGCTTGCCACTAAATGTGGCCATTATTCAAAAAAGGTGCTAGGAATATAGTCTATGCTTTCCTTCATTGGATGTACCAGTTTTTATTTCATATTACATTGAAGGGACTGACTTAAATAACATGTTTTTTGTGTAAAAAAGAAAAAAAATCAAACGTCGCATAGCCTGTTATCTAATTTCCTCACTGTAGGTTTCTAAGTAAAATACTTATTTCAAAATTATTTCAGTCATAAGCCTTGTGATCAGAGGCCCACTTGGCATAATAAAAGGAATAATTGGAGACATTTATAAAGTGATAACTCACAGATTTGTTGGAATTGATTCCGGAACCAACGAAAGGGAATTAATTACTCTAAGGGAACTGCTCAAGGAAAGGAAACAGTTGCCAGAAGTCAGCCAGACCTTTAAACAAGGGAAAAGGGACTACTATCTGACATCAGCTCTTGACCTTCATTTGAGAAATGCAGACAGTGTGGCAAGTAAGGCTAGTCAAAGAGGCGTGAGGACAAACAAATCATACTTTGATCTCATTTCCTCATCTTGTCATCTGAGCTAATGCAAATGGACGTGAAGGGCAGGCTGATTTAGTGGATGAAGGACAGGATCCAAAACCAAAAGTACTGCGGAAAATGTGACAAATGGAGCCAGAATGGCGAATGGAGGAATTATGACACAACATTTTCAATGCTGTTGCAATTTTAAAAACAACTGTTACTTACCATTGCAGAAAAAGTACAAAAGGCATTTCTTTTTCTAACCATGAGGGAATAACTAGAACTAAAAGCTACCCTTTTCTTGTAAATACTAGGCAACTAGATGAAATACGCATGTGGATTTAGACATTAGGCAATACGAAGGTATAGGAATGCTTACAAAACTGACTCCATCTTTTGGCCCTCAATCTTGTTCAGTGACCTCCTTCAGGGCTGTGTGTTCCAGGCCCTGTGGAGGTTAACATAAGACTTGACCAGAATGTGGGAAGACTTGTTTTGATTGTCCCTAACGTGGCACACAGAAGGTGCCACTTTAGATAACTACTCTCTGACCTCACTACAATGCCCCTTGCTCTATAATACTTGTGGATTAAAGTCTGGATGGGGGGTAGAGAATAACTTGTAGTGACGGACCTTTGTCCCCTGATTCCTACCCGCCAACCCTTCAAGAGGTTACTTTGAATAGAACACGATTAAGATGTATGGAGTAAGATGTATGGAGTGGATTGGTTCATTTTTTTGGTCTTGAAATGCCTTCTCGGCATTACTGACACTCTCCTCCACCATCTAACAGAAGTGAATGCATGTAATCTGTGAGAAGAGAGTTGAATGATGTGAGCCATATTACCCCTTGGCTTTCTGCTTCAAGTCACTATGTGCACAGGGAACATGATTCATAGCAGGGGATAGCAGTCTCAGATTAAGAGGCAACTGAAATTAACTGGTTAAAGTGATAGAGATGAAATACCTATGAACTTAGAGAAAATACAAAAACAAATTAATGTCCTGTGGAACACTATCAAGCAATCAAAAGTTTGTGCAGTTAGAGTCCCAAGTGGTGGGAGGAGGAGATGAAATTTGAATTAACAATGACCAAAAGTTTAAAATTTTTAAGAAAGGTAAAACCCACAGATACAGAATGCTCAATAAAATATAAGGATAAATGAAAGAAAACCACATTAAACCACATCGAATTCAAATTTTCTGGACTTCTAGTTATAAATCCTACCTCCAAAGATATTGGAAGTTGTTCATTTCTATCCTTACAAAAAGAAAACAGTGAGCAACTGAAGAATCAATGATTTTTACCCATCAGAAAACCGAAGTTCAGGACAAACCACCACTATGAAATGGAGAGTCAGGTGACTCTAAGGTGAATCCAGAGTCACAGCCAAGATTCACTTACCTAGAACAAAAGCAGCCGAAGCCCTTGGTAGACATAATTAAGTGGTAATTTTGATGAACTGCTGGAAGCTGAGTGTAGATTACATTGAGAATAGCAGACTCCTGGGAGCCACAGCCTTGTAGAGCCTCTACATTTTTGTGCATTTTACCTTCAGGAACTTCCAGTAGAGAGATGGGAAAAGATCTTCTATGTTTATGCAGAAGGAGAGGAAGAATAATCATTATAAAATATTACAGATCATTCCAGAGTAAAAGACCTTATCTCCAAGGGGAGAGTGGTGGAATTTACCAGAACCTGATTCCATCTGTGGAAAGATCATTTCTCCCATTCTACTTCCTTAGCCTTCCTTTCACACCTAAGGATGGGGGAAAAAACTAAGAAATCCTTGTGAAGGTCACACCAAGGAACATAGGCACACTAAAAGACATATTTAAGGCAGCCTGGATGGCTCAGCAGTTTAGGGCCGCCTTCAGCCCAGGGAGTGGTCCTGGAGACCCGGGATCGAGTCCCACGTCAGGCTCCCTGCATGGAGCCTGCTTCTCCCTCTGCCTGTGTCTGTTCTTCTCTCTCTCTCTCTGTTTCTCATGAATAAAAAAAAAAAAAAAAAAAAAAAATCTTAACAACAACAACAAAAATTAATCATAAAATTTTAGAACACATGCTCATCCTCAATCTTTACCATTTTATCAAGGTTCTGATATGCTAACAATGAATTACAGCTGAAAGATTCAAAAGACACAGACACTCTTTGTAGAGGAGTACTGAATAAGGGAAGTCTAAAGTTGACAAGGAAAATACAAAAACAGTGGCCCTAAATAAATAGGAAACCTCTAGCATCTACAGTTATAGCAAACATTAAACATAAACTCCTAGCCAGACTAGCCTAAAACTGCTCACCAAAGGCTTATTTAACTCAGTTCCTATACATCACATTTGGTTTTCACCAGAAAATTATGAGCGTGTTAAAAAAAGAAGAAAAAACACTGTCTGAAAAAAAGTAGTCATGAGAATAAGATTCAGGTATGGCAAATATATCGGAATTATCATATAGAAACTTAAAATAAGTATGATTATTAAGGACCCTAAAATAAAATATAGACTACATGCAAGAACAGATGGGGAATGCAAGCAGAGAGATGAAAACTCTAAGGTAAAGAAAAACTGCTGGGGGGAAAAAACTATTCTTAGGAATATCCTATCCAAACTGAAAGAAAAACAAGACAGAAAAAAAATTGAGAAAGCCAGGGCAGCCTAGGTAGCTTAGTGGTTTGGTGCCACCTTTAGCCCAGGGCGTGATCCTGGAGACCTGGGATCGAGTCCCACGTTGGGCTCCCTGCATGGAGCCTGCTTCTCCTTCTGCTTGTGTCTCTGCCTCTCTCTCTCTCTCTCTCTCTCTCTCATGAATAAATAAGTAAAATCTTAAAAAAAAAATTGAGAAAGCCAGAGGAAAGTAACTCCCTACAGAATTAAGGATACACATTATTTTTTAATACATATCCTAAAGCAGCAGAATTATGATGGAAATTAGATAGATGATAGTAAAAGAAAAAGAAAAAATGAATGAATGAATTCAGTAAACTTCCTTTCAGTAACCATGCAGTAAGTTAAGCTGAGTGAAGCATTTAGTGTTGAAACACACAAACCTAGTTTTATATATAACTAGTGAAATTATACTTCAAAAGTGAAGTAGAAATAAATATATTCTAAGGAAACAAAAACTGAGGAGTTTTCTTCTCCAACAGAATGACCTATAAAAATATTCAGAGACATTTTTCAGGGAGAAAGAAAGAAGTTGGATACCTAGGTTTACATAAATTTTGTCACATTGAGGAAGAAAAAAATGAGGTAAAATAAATCTTTTTCTGATTCTTCAAAGATGTACAAGTAACTGTTTAAAACAATGATAGCAACTTATTGGACTATCATACCATAGGAGTAAGTGAAATGATTGGTAGCAATTTCATAAAGATGGAAGAGAATATTCAGAAATATCCTTTTATACAGTATCTCTACCACATCTGGAATAGTATAATGGCATCTATTTCTTTGAGTTCTTAAAGAACTGGCTATTCTAGGATTTGGGCAGGAATTATACAAGATGTACCTGGAGTATCTTTTGGTGACAGAAAGTAAGGTGCTAAAAAAATTTAGTAATAAAAAATAGATCAATGGAAATATGTCAGGGGGATACAGGAGCTCCCAATGACCAAAACTGGAACAATTTGAACAGGAAAATAAACATATTTGTATTGGATTATAAAATTCAAAGTATAAAATAAATATCCATATTGTTTTGCCCACCCTGAAGAAACTGTTTTGCCCATGCTGAAAAAACATCCAAATATCTAAATTTGTTTTGAATGTTGCAACAGATGATGCCATATTCAGGCTAAAAGGATATGAAAAAGTTTATGATCTACATAATACAGACTGTCTGGGATCCAAAATGAATTGAGAGAGCCAAGGAAGAAGACTGGCTCTGGGCTTTCATTTTGCTTGGGGGATAGGGTCAGATGATGGTTTTGGCCTGTGGACTGAGGCTTGCAAAGTTTGAATCTTCCACCTGAGCCAAAAGAGCTCTGAACTTTCTTATCAGCTTCCTCAGATGTGAAGCATAAGGGGAAAGTGAAAGGTGTGCCTTTAAAATTATAGCAGTCAAACATTAAAAACTGGAACCAGATTTTGTATAATGCGTCTCTACTGATATAAATGATGAATAAATAAAGAGACAAGCCTCCTGTGTACAAAAATTCCAAATACTTTTTAAAGTTACTTCACCTTCAAGGAGGTGGAGCATAACCCCGATGTTTCTAGCAGCAATGTCCACAATAGCCAAACTGTGGAAGGAGCGTCGGTGTCCATCAAAAGATGAAAGGATAAAGAAGATGTGGTCTATGTATACAATGGAATATTACTCAGCCATTAGAAATGGCAAATATCCACTATTTGCTCCACTATTTGCTTCGACGTGGAGGGATCTGGAGGGTATTGTGCTGAGTGAAATAAGTCAGAAAAGAACATTATATGGTCTCATTCATTTGAGGAATATAAAAATTAGTGAAAGGGAATAAAGGGAAAGGAGAGAATATGAGTGAAAATATCAGTGAGGGTGACAAAACATGAGAGACACCTAACTCTGGGGAATGAACGGGGGGTAATGGAAGGGGAAGTGGGTGGGGGGTTGGGGTGACTGGGTGATGGGCACTGAGGGGGGCACTTGGCGAGATGAGCACTGGGTGTTATGCTATATGTTGGCAATTTAAACTCCAATTTAAAAAAGAAAAAAGTAGGTAGAACATAAATCCCCACTTCTTAAGTGTAAAAGAAAGCATGGAATTTCTTCCAAAGTGTACAGAAGGGAAAGGGAGTAAAAATAGTACTATATTGTACAGAAATGTAATGTTACTTCAGCCTTATGATTAAGCTTAACATCAAGAGTAGTAAGGCATGTTGATAATGGACACCTTTGATATGATTTGATCAGAATGGCATTTTGCCTCTGTGGTCTTCCTCCTCCCAATCAGTAACCTCAGTCTAATCATAAGAATAATGTCAGTCAAAATGCAATTGGGGTAAATTTTACAAAATACTTGACTAGCACTCCTCGAAACTGTCAAATCCATTAAAACAAGAAATTGTCAGTCAAGAGGAGCCTCAGAAGATACGATGGATACTTATGGTAACATGGATAGGATTCTGGACATGAAAAGGACATCAGGTTATTTTTTTTTATTTTTTTTTAATTTGAGTAATGTTTGAACACTAGTTAGAAATAGGATGCCAATATTGCTTCATTAATTATCATACTATTGTAAGATATTAATGGTAGGGGAAATTGGGTGTTGGATATATGGAAACGCTATTATCCCCTCAATTTTGTTATAAATATATATTTTAAAATTAAAAAAAAATTATCAAAGCACCAAAGTTCTGAAAGCCAGTGATGAGGATAAAATCTTAAAGGCTACAGAATAAAAACCTGGGCAGTCTGGGTGGCTCAGCGGTTTAGTGCCGCCTTCCGCCCAAGGTGTGATCCTGGAGACCTAGAATCAAGTCCCAAATTAGGCTCCCTGCATGGAGCCTGCTTCTCCCTCTGTCTCTGCCTCTCTCTCCCTCTCTGTGTCTCTCATGAATAAATAAGATTAAAAAAAAAAAGAATAAAAACCTGTTACCTATTGTACTATTCATTTCTAGAAGTTCCATATTTTCATCTTTCATTATTATAATAATAAATACTTGAATATATTTACATTAGCTCTTCAAGGTCTTGTATGCTAATTCTTATGTATAATTATATTGTATTCCATCATATATATGCTTGTTTCTGTTTAGTGATTTTTTTTTTCCTGGGAATAAAAAACTTATTTCCCTATATTATCACATATTCCTGAATTGAATGCTAGAGATTACAAATTGTACATTTTTGAGAGCTGATTTTATTAAGAGTGTCAAAATTTGTTTGGCAGATAAGTTACTTGGAGACTAAATCCAACCTTTCAAGTTAAGGTTTTAGGCAGTATAAAGGCAGTTGTAATTTCCTCTAAGGTTTAGTATTATAGAATGTCCTCCGTGATTAAAGAGGACTCCCTACTCTGGCTTGCTGAACCTTAAATGCCTCCAGCCCTGTCTGAGATCTGAACATTTTAAACAGCTAAATTCCCAGTTGGTTCTTGATTGACCTTATGAAATTTCATCCTAAGTATGGAAAGCTTAGTATTTAGCAGCAGACTCAGAAATAACTATGTCGATTTCTAAAGTGGTTTTTCTACATAGCTCCCTTTTCTCCTGAACTTTGTCCTTTTAGACTTTTCAGACATCTGGGATTCTAATGTTTGTCTCTTCAAGTTACCAAGACCACTAAATTTTGCTTGGGCCCTCTAACTTGCACTACATTGTTAAACATGACTTATGGGGAAAAAAAAAAAACTAATCATAGGATTGGTATCACTTATTTCATTGCTATTCTATATCAGGAATCACAGTTCTATGCAGCCTGTTCAATTCAAAAACAAGACAAAATAAAAATCAAACACTAAATGTTGCCTAGTATATCTGGAAATTTCTTTTTGCTTATGCATGGAAGCTAAGTAGTGCTTGTTATATTATAATGGCTGAAAGCAGAAATCTGATTAAGCTTAACATTTGCAAAATATCGTCCTCCTACTTCCTGGGAAATTTGGCCAAAAGTTTGTCAGGTGTTATGGAGAAGAACTAGTTAGTTACTAGTTGCAAATTTTTTATTTGTCAAAATGAAATTTTTATTTTTTCTTACGTTCCCAGAATAAACTCTGTTAAATGATCTATATTATTGGATTTGTGTTACTAACATGTATAAGATTGTTTCATCTATATTCATGAGAGAGATTTGGAAATTTATTTGTTCTGAAATCCCTCTATAGGTTTTATACCAATATTACTCAGGTCTCATAAAATAGCTCGTTTTCTTTCTTTCTTTTTTTTTTTTTTCAGAACTTTACACTCCAGAAATATGTATAAAATATGGAAGTTTCTTATCCCTTAAGTATTTGGAAAATTTTTAAGTTAAGTCATCTGGATCTAGATTTTAGATTTCCTTTTTAGAAAAGTATTTAATAGTAGATTCAATTTCTGTAATACCTCTAGTGTCTCAGTGTAGCGGATGTCGTGCTGGGCCAGCCAGTTCCCCCTTCAGAACAGAATGACTTCTTTATGACTGCTCATGATTCTAACCGCACTAAGCTGTCAGCCCTCTCATATTACCTTCAGCTGAAGTGAGCTGCCACACTCAACCTCATCTTCTTCCCAAGAGCAGCCAGGATCTAATGCCTATTCAATGCTTGATCCTATTGCTCCAACTCAGGACAAATGTGTAGTACCATCCTGATTGAGAACTCCACTAGCTATTGGCTTAGGGCTTGATTACCTTTCCTTTCTTTTAGCACACATGTTGGGATCTACATAATTGTGCAAAAATCGTCCTGCCCACTTATGTCTACCACAGAATCTTCTTTCTGAGGAAACTCAAGTCCAGATGTGAGTTCTCAAGTTTCCTGAGAAAGTAGGTATTAAAATGGATTTGGGATTTGTATCACTTGCTGCTTCATATTTATAAGGACTATATCACTGGTAGTAAGTGAATTACTGACAGCCCCTGGCATAAAATAAGAAATGATAAAACTTTCAATTGTGATGAGATGAGTTGCTGTATTAATGGAAAGAAATGCACTAGTAAATCTATGTACTGTGTGATTTAGAAATATGAGAGAATTAGTAATTACGAGCCCACTGGAAAACTATGGTTGTTGCTGAGGTCAACTGATATTCTACAGAAAATTTTTAAAAGGCTGAGGTTGATTAATTAAGTAAAATTAAATGTGAAAGTCAAAGCATCCCTTTGGCTATGTATAAAGAATATCTCATTTCCTGAGACAAGAAAAGAGAAAGCTTAGCACCCATATAAGAACTTAACCAAAAGAGTATCAAACCTCTAAAGAAGTCTAGATTTTCAAATTAGTCAGGCCACCTATGCAAAATATTGGACCAAGGTTAGGAAATAATGAGGCCATAATACATAGGATGAGGAAATATAGGATGCTGTACTCAAAAACCTTGCATTTCTATAATTCTCTAAGTCCTCTGTGCCAGCAGAAGTTAGATTTCTGCCCCCTAGGTAAAAGACAGCTGAGTTCAGTGATAGCAATGGAGATGATGGGATTGCACAATAGAGGTCTATTGGCAATTAAGTATCCCAGAGAAGCTGGGTGAAGTCATAATAATAATTATGAAAACCAAGGAGAAGCCAGAAGAGTTTAAGGCACAGAACTGCAGAGATTATTAAAAGAAAAATTTTAGTAACCAAAACCCTTTTCTCTTTCTCTGTTGTCTTGCCAGCTTTTGGGTTAATATACTTGTTCTGTTTTCCATTCATTAATTTATACAAATATATATTTGTATATATATTCTTATATAAATCTTTAATGGTTACATAGAAATTGCAGCCTAAAATTTCTGTTTTATTAGAGTTGAACATGCTGTTTGTTACTTTTAATGGCAAAATGTACATAGCATAATGTTTAATCATGTTAGTGGCATTAAAACCATTCACAAAGTTGTGTAACCAGCACCACTGCCTAGATCCATTTTTTTTAATCATCCTTAACATAAACTCCATACAATAACTGCACATTCCTGCTGCCCTCCAACCCCAGGTAATCTCTAGTTTACTTTCTGACTCTAGGACACGGCCTTGTGTAGGAACTGTATATAAATGAAAAAATATAGTACTTGTCTTTTTGTGTCTAGTTTATTTGACTTACTATGATTTTTTTCAAGGCTTTTCCATATTATAGCATATATCAAACTTTTATTCTTTTTTTATAGTTGAATCATTCCATTGTATTCATCCATTCATTTGTTGATGGACACTTCCATCCTTTGGTCATTCATGATGTGAGTAATACTGCTATGAATACTGATATACAAATATATGTTGAAGAACCTGATTTCAGTTATTCATGAGTGATTCATTGCTGACTCATATTAATTCTATATTTGGGTTGATTTTTGTACATGGCATTAGGTAAGGGTCTAACTCCATTATTTTGTATGCTGATATCTAGTTTTCAGGAATATTTGTCAAAAAAACACCTCTCCTACTGAATTCTTGTCATTTTTTGTTAAAAATCAATTGACCATATATATGCTAGGGTTTATTTCTGGGGTTTCTAGTTTTAATTGGTTTACATGCTTGTCCTTATGTCAAGTATCATACATTTTTCTAAAAAAGTGTGTATTTCTAGATTTTCATTATAAAGCATATATTATCCTTGTAATCAGAAAAAATACATATTAAATAACTATACAAATGACCCTCTCGACCTATTTCTCCATTTAGATTCTTCAGTTTCCATGCCTTCAGTCACTCTCCTAAATTGTATGTTCTACTCTTAACCTCACATTATTTAAAAAAAAATCCTATATAATTAGCATTCAATGTTCTATTAGTTTCAGATGTACAATATAGTGATTCAATAACTGTATAAATTACTCAGTGCTCATCATAATAAATGAACTCTAATCCATTTCACCTATTTCATCATCCATTCCCCCATCCACTTCCCCTCTGACAACCACCAGTTTTTTTTCTATATTTGAGTCTGATTTTGTTTGTTCTGTTTCTTAAATTCCTCATATGAGTGAAATCATATGGCATTTGTCTTTCTCTGAGTTATTTCACTTAGTATTATACTCTCTAGACTTATCCATGTTGTTTACAATATTTCATTCTTTTTTTGGCTAATTAATATTCCATAATGCAGGGCTCCTTTTGAGAAGGGCACCCTTAATCCCCTTCATCTATTTCACCTATACCCTTACCCATCACTCTCTGGTAACCATCAGTATGTTCTCTATAATTAAAATAATTTTTTGTTTATTTGTTTTGGTTTATCATTTTTTTATTTGCTTTCTTAAATACCACATATTAATGAAATCATAGGGTATTTATCTTTCTTCGATTAATCTCACTTAGCATTATACCCTCAAGTCCAACCATGTTGTTGGAAATACCAAGATTTCATTCTTTTTTACAGTTGTGTAATATCCCATTATATCTATGTATCTATAGATATAGATATAGAGATCTCACCTCTTCTTTATCCATTCATCTATATGGATAGACATTTAAATTGCTTCCATATTTTGGCTATTGTAAATAATGCTGCAATAAACATAGGGCTGCAAATATCATTTTGAATTAGTGTTTTTGTATTCTTTGGGTAAATATCCAGTAGTGAAGTTACTGAATCATGTGTAATTCTATTTTTAATTTTTTTGGGGAACCTCCATACTGTTTTTCACAGGGCTGTACCAGTTTGCATTCTCACCAACAGTTCATGAGGGTTTCTTTTACTCCACATCCTTGCCAACATTTATTGTTTCTTGTGTTTTTTGTTAGCCATTCTGACAGGTGTGAAGTGTTATCTCATTTTGATTTGCTTTTCCCTGATGGATCAGTGATGTTGAGTATCTTTTCATGTTTATTGACCATCTATATATTTTCTTTGGGAAAGTGTCTTTTCATGTCTTTTGCCCTTTTTAAATTGGATTCCTTGCTTTTTTGAGTACTGAGTAGTATCAGTTCTTTATATATTTTGGATGTTAATCCTTTTTCATATGTTATTTGCAAATATCTTCTCCCATTCAGTAGGTTGTCTTTTAGTTTTATTGTTAGTTTCCTTTCCTGTGCAGAGGCTTCTTATTTTGATGTAGTTCCAATAGTTTGTTTTTGCTTTTGTTTCCCTGGCCTCAGGAGACCTATCTAGAAAAATGTTGCTACTGCTGATGTCAGAAAAATTACTGCCTATGCTCTCTTCTGGGATTTTTATGGATTCAGGTCTCAAATTCAGGTCATTAATACATTTTGAGTTTATTTTTGTATATGGTGGGAGAAAGTGGTCCAGTTTCATTCTTTTGATATATAGCTGTCTAGTTTTTCCAACACCATTGGCTGAAGAGACTTCCTTTTTCCCATTGGATATTTCTTCTTTGTCAAAGATTGACCATATAATCATGGGTTTATTTATGGGCTCTCTATTCTGTTACATTGACCTATATGTCTTTTTTTTTTTTTTTGTGCCAGTGCCATACTGTTTTCATTCCTACAGCTTCATGGTATAGCTTGAATTCTGGGATTGTGACAATACCAGATTTATTCTTCTCAAGATACTTAGGTCTTCTGTGGTTCCATACAAATTAAAGAATTATTTGTTTTCTATGAAAAATGCTTTTGATATTTTGATAGGGATTCTGTAGATTGCTTTAGGTACTATGGACATATGAACAATATCCTCCCAGCCCTTGAGCATGAGCATGGAATGGCATTCCATTTGTGTCATCTTAGTTTCTTTTATCAGTTTCATAGTTTTCAGAGTATGAGTTTTTCGCATCCTTCATTAAGCTCATTCATTTTTATTTTTATTATTTTTGATGCAATTATAAATGGAATTGTTTTCGTAATTTTTCCTTATGCTACTTCATTAATATAGAAATCTAACAAATTTCTATACATTGATTTTATATATTGTGACATTACTGAATTAACTTATCAGTTCTAATAGTTTTTTTGGTGAAGTCTCCAGGGTTTTCTGTATATAGTATGGAATATGTAACTAGTGAAAGTTTTACTTATTCCTTAACAATTTGAATGGCTTTCATTTCTTTTTATTGTCTGATTGCTATGGCTAGGTCTTTCAGTGCTATGCTGAGTAAAAATGATGAGATTAGATATCCTTATCTTGTTGTGACCCTAGGTGAAGAGCTCGCAGTCTTTCCCCTTGAGTGTAATATTAGCTGTGATACAGCCTTTTTTTTTTTTTTAATGTTGAGGTATATTCCCTCAAAACCTACTTTGTTGAAGGCTTTTATTATGAATGGTTGTTGTACTTTGTCAAATGCTTTCCTACATCTATTGAAATAATTATTTGGTTTTTATCTTTTCGCTTGTTGATGTGATGTATCTCATTGATTGATTTGCAAATATCAAACCACCCTTGCATCTAAAGAATAAATCCCATTTGATCACGAATGATGTTTATAATATATGGTTGGATTTTGTTTGCTAATATTTTCTTGAGCATTTTTGCATCTGTTTCCCCAGAAGTATTACTCTACAGTTTTCTTTTTTTGTAGTGTCTTTATCTGGTTTGGGTATTAGGGTAATTTGGGCCTAGAATGAATTTGGAAGCTTTCTTTTTCCTCGTCTATGTTTTGGAATAGAGAATATATATGAATTCTTCTTTAAATATTTGGTAAAATTCACCTCTGAAGCCATATGGTCTTGGACTTTTGCTTTTTGGGAGTTTTTTGCTTACTGTCTCAATTTTATTGCTGGTAATTACTTTGTTCAAAAAAATTTTTTTTATTCCGTTTTGGGAAATTATATGTTTCTAAGATTTATCCATTTCTTCTAGGTTATACAATTTGTCAGCATATAATTTTTATTATATTCTCTTATAATCCTTAGTATTTCTGTATAGTTATTTTTTCTCTTTCATTTTTGATTTGTGTCTTCTCTCTCTCTTTCCCTCTTGTTATTTTTACATTTTTAAATGAGTCTAGTTAAAGGTTTCTCAATATTGTTGATCTTTTCAAGGAACCAGTTTTTGGTTTTTGGTTTAATGGATCTGTTCTGTTGTTTTCTTAGTTTCTATTTTGATTATTTCTGCTGTAGTTTGTATTATTTCCTTCCTTCTACTGGTTTGGGGTTTTGTTTGTTCTTTTCCTCACTTCCTTAGGTGTAAAGTTGGTCATTTATTTGAGATTTTTTTTCTTGATGTAAACCTATATGGCTATAAAATTCTATCTTAGAACAGCTTATGTTGCAGCCCAAAATTTTGGACCATCATCTTCTTATTTTAATTTGTCTCCATTTAGTTTTTTATTTCCTGATTGATTCCTTCATTGAAACATGCATTGTTTAGTAGTATGTTATTTAACCTCCCCATATATTGTGTTCTTTCCAGATTATTTCTTATGGTTGATTTCCAGTTTCATAAATGTTGTGGTTAGAAAAGATGCATGATATTACTTTGGTCTTTGAATTTGTTGAGACTTGTTTTGTGACTTAACATGTGATCCTTCTGGAGAATATTCCATGTATACTTGAAAAGAATGTGTATTCTAATGTTTTAGGATGGAATGCTATGAAGTATCTGTAAGAGTCATCTGGTCCAATGTGTCATTAATAGCTAGTGTTTCCTTGTTAATTTTCCATTTGGATGATTTATCCATGATGTAAATGGGATACTAAAGTCCCCTACTATAATTATTGATTGCTTCCTTAATGTATGTTAGTACCTGCTTTATGTATTTGAGTGCTTTCATGTTGGGTGCATAAATATTCACAATTATATATTCTTGTTGGATTTCTTCTTTATGATTATAGGGTCCTGCTTTTTCTCTTGTTACAGTTTTTGTGTTAAAGTTTCTTTTAACACAAACTTGTTAAGTGTTGCTTAACAAGTATTGCTGTTCTGGCTTTCTTTTCACCTCCATTTGCATTTATATGCTTTTCTGTCCCTTCATTTTCATTCTGTGTTTTTATTTTATTTTATTTTTTTTATTTTTTTAATATAAATTAATTTTTTATTGGTGTTCAATTTACCAACATACAGAATAACACCCAGTGCTCATCCTGTCAAGTGCCCCCCTCAGTGCCCATCACCCATTCATCCCCACCCCCTGCCCTCCTCCCCTTCCACCACCCCTAGTTCGTTTCCCCGAGTTAGGAGTCTTTTTCTTCTCCCTTCCCTTATATTCCCTTTCACTGTTATTTATATTCCCCAAATGAATGAGAACATAAACTGTTTCTCCTTATCCGATTGACTTACTTCACTCAGCATAATACCCTCCAGTTCCATCCACGTTGAAGCAAATGGTGGGTATTTGTCGTTTCTAATGGCTGAGTAATATTCCATTGTATACATAGACCACATCTTCTTTATCCATTCATCTTTCGATGGACACCGAGGCTCCTTTCACAGTTTGGCTATTGTGGACATTGCTGCTAGAAACATCGGGATGCAGGTGTCCCGGCGTTTCATTGCATCTGAATCTTTGGGGTAAATCCCCAACAGTGCAATTGCTGGGTCGTAGGGCAGGTCTATTTTTAACTGTTTGAGGAACCTCCACACAGTTTTCCAGAGTGGCTGCAACAGTTCACATTCCCACCAACAGTGCAAGAGGGTTCCCTTTTCTCCGCATCCTCTCCAACATTTGTGGTTTCCTGCCTTGTTAATTTTCCCCATTCTCACTGGTGAGGTGGTATCTCATTGTGGTTTTGATTTGTATTTCCCTGATGGCAAGTGATGTGGGGCATTTTCTCATGTGCTTGTTGGCCATGTCTATGTCTTCCTCTGAGAGATTTCTCTTCATGTGTTTTGCCCATTTCATGATTGGATTGTTTGTTTCTTTGGTGTTGAGTTTAATAAGTTCTTTATAGATCTTGGAAACTAGCCCTTTATCTGATACGTCATTTGCAAATATCTTCTCCCATTCTGTAGGTTGTCTTTTAGTTTTGTTGGCTGTACCCTTTGCTGTGCAAAAGCTTCTTATCTTGATTCATCATATCAGCAAGAGAAAAACCAAGAACCATATGATCCTCTCATTAGATGCAGAACAAGCATTTGATAAAATACAGCATCCATTCCTGATCAAAACTCTTCAGAGCATAGGGATAGAGGGAACTTTCCTCGACATCTTAAAAGCCATCTACGAAAAGCCCACAGCAAATATCATTCTCAATGGGGAAGCACTGGGAGCCTTTCCCCTAAGATCAGGAACAAGACAGGGATGTCCACTCTCACCACTGCTATTCAACATGGTACTGGAAGTCCTAGCCTCAGCAATCAGGCAACAAAAGACATTAAAGGCATTCAAATTGGCAAAGAACAAGTCAAACTCTCCCTCTTCGCCGATGACATGATACTCTACATAGAAAACCCAAAAGCCTCCACCCCAAGATTGCTAGTACTCATACAGCAATTTGGTAGCGTGGCAGGATACAAAATCAATGCCCAGAAGTCAGTGGCATTTCTATACACTAACAATGAGACTGAAGAAAGAGAAATTAAGGAGTCCATCCTATTTACAATTGCACCCAAAATCATAAGATACCTAGGAATAAACCTAACCAAAGAGGTAAAGGATCTATACCCTAAAAACTATAGAACACTTCTGAAAGAAATTGAGAAAGACACAAAGAGATGTAAAAATATTCCATGCTCATGGATTGGCAGAATTAATACTGTGAAAATGTCAATGTTACCCAGGGCAATTTACACGTTTAATGCAATCCCTATCAAAATACCATGGACTTTCTTCAGAGAGTTAGAACAAATTATTTTAAGATTTGTGTGAAATCAGAAAAGACCCCGAATAGCCAGGGGAATTTTAAAAAAGAAAACCATATCTGGGGGCATCACAATGCCAGATTTCAGGCTGTACTACAAAGCTGTGGTCATCAAGACAGTGTGGTACTGGCACAAAAACAGACATATACATCGATGGAACAGAATAGAGAACCCAGAAGTGGATTTTATGGTCAACTAATATTCGATAAAGGAGGAAAGACTATCCATTGGAAGAAAGACAGTCTCTTCAATAAATGGTGCTGGGAAAATTGGACATCCACATGCAGAAGAATGAAACTAGACCACTCTCTTTCACCATACACAAAGATAAACTCAAAATGGATGAAAGATCTAAATGTGAGACAAGATTCCATCAAAATCCTAGAGGAGAACACAGGCAAAACCCTTTTGGAACTTGGCCACAGTAGCTTCTTGCAAGATACATCCACGAAGGCAAAAGAATCAAAAGCAAAAATGAACTATTGGGACTTCATCAAGATAAGAAGCTCTTTCTGTGTTTTAGATCTCATGTGAGTATCCTGTAGGAAGCATGTAGATGGGTATTGCTTTTTTAATTCATTCTGTCACCCTATGTGATTGGAATATTTAGACATTTACATTCAAAGTAATTTTTGATAGGTATGTACTTCCTGCCATTTTGTTACTTGTTTTATGATTGTTTTCTTAGTTCTTTTTCTCCATCCTTTTGCACTTTCCTGTGATGGTTTTCTGGCTTTCTTCGATATACTTGAATTTTTTTCTCTTTATTTTTTTTTACATGTTTATTAGTAGTTTTTTATTTGTGGTTACCAGTCTCTTTATAGTAAAACATGTATATAGCAGTTTATATTAAGTTGGCAGTCACTTAAATTTGAACTCATCCTAAAAGCACTAATGTTTACTTCCTTCTCCCCCATGTTTTAGGTATATGGTGTCATATTTTGCATCCTTTTATTTTGTGACCCTTTGCCTAATTTTTTACAGATATACTTAATTTTACTGCTTTTGTGCTCCCTACTTTTCTTATTCCTACCTCAAAGGTTTCCCTTTAACATTTCTTATAAGATTAGCTTAGTGATGATTAATTCCTTTAGCATTCGTATGTCTGGAAAATTACTTATCTTTCCTTCTAGTATGAATGATAGTCCTACTGGATAGAGTATTCTTGGCTACAGGCTTTTATTTCCACACTTTGAAAATATCATCATGTCATGATGTCATCATGTCATGTGCTCTCTTCCAGCCTGCAAAGTTTCTGCTAAAAATCAGTATTAGCCTTACAGGGTTTCCTTTGGATGAAACTATTTTCTTTTATGCTGATGCTTTTACAATTATCTCTTTGTCACAGCTTTTTTTTTTTTTTTTTTTCCATTTTAATTATTGTGTTTCTTGGTGTGGACCTTTTGGGATTGATTTTATTGAGGGCTTTCTGTGCTTCTTGGGTCTAGATTTCTGTTTCTTTTCTCAAAATGGGGAAGTTTTAAGCTATCATATCTCCAAATAAAATTAAGTGCCTCCTTTTCTTTCTCTTCTCCTTCTGGGATACCTATAATGCAAATGTTATGCTTGATGGTGTCACTGAGCTCCCTTAATCTATTCTCATCTTTTATTCTTCTTCTTCTTCTGTTTTTTTTTTTTTTTCTTCTTCTTTGTACTGTTAAACTTGATTCCTTTCCATTACTATGTCCTTCAGGTCCTTGTCCCATTCTTCTGCTTCCTCTAGTCTACCATTTATTCCCTCTAGTGTATTTTTTTTTTTAATTATTGAGTTCTTCATCTCTGATTGGTTCTATTTAATATTTTCTATCATTTTGTGAAAGATTTCAATGAGGTCCTTCATTCTTTTCTCAATGCAATATCTTTATGACCATACTTTAAGTTCTATGAGACATTGTTTATCAATTTCATTTAGCTCTTTTGCCGTGTGTTTTTCCCCCCTTATTCTTTCATTGGGATGTATTTCTTTGTCTCTTAATTTTGTCTAACTCTGTTTGTTTCTATATATTAAGAAAGTCAGCTGTGTCTCCTACTCTTGAAAATAGTGTCTTCATAAAGAAGAGGCACTATAGTGCCCTACAGTACATTGTTTCTTTTTCACCAGAACCTGGCACTTTATAGATGTCTTCTATATATTGTTGTATGTGTCCTGTGCTGGCTGAGCCAGATTTCCCTTTATTGCAGTCACCTACAATGGCTCTTTTTGCTTGTTGTTGGCAGTTTGATCCCTGTTTTGTCAATCGGCCAGTCTGGGTGAGTTGAATCAGACCAGGCATTTGCCAGAGTTTTGGTCATAATGTGTGCAAAGATCTCTCCCTGTGTTGTTCCCCAAGAGGTTTGTATTGGTGGGCAGGCCAACAGTCAGCCCAGATTTATTCATAAGAGACAGAGAGAGAGAGGCAGAGACATAGGCAGAAGGAAAATCAGGCTCCATACAGGGAGTCCAATGTGGGAGTTGATCCTAGGACCCGAGGGATCACTCCCCAAGCCGCAGGCAGATGCTCACTTGCTGAGCCATCCAGGCATCCCTCCATTTATTTTAAAGGTATGAAAATAATGCTAAAAGCCGCAAATATAACTCTGCTTAAAAATTTTAGTGGAAATGACTTTGTCTATCAAACTTTTGAAAGGGATATTTATATTTTTCACATGATTTTATAGCATCAAAATGTTACCATCAATTTTTAAAAGTCAGCCTTTATGTTTTGTATAAAATTTCATGATAAAAATTTACAAAATTAAGTTTAGTAGCAATTTAGATACAGGGTAACAATCAGGACATGTATATGCTAAAAATAAATGAATTTACATAGTATATATAAAAAATGAGAGATCATAGAGCAGCTATCATAGACATTGGTCAGAAAAATTGTTATTGAAACAAGGGCATAGTCAAATTTGAACTGCGTATTTTTACCATACTCCATGTATTTGGACCATTCCTATAAAGGATTATGTCTATATTGACTTACAGACTATGAAGGTAGTAGTTAGATTGCATCCTAGTGGTCATTAACATATGAGACTAAGGAGAGAAAAGATAGTGTTTAAAATAGAAATTATAATGGTAAATGTATTTATTAGAGAGAATTCAATACCTAGTCAATAAAATTTGTTTATATAAGTTAATATAAAGATAATAACTATTGAACATTGAGTATACATACATGTATATGTTGTATGTATGCTTATATGCTTATTTTAAAATAATTATAGTATATAATAAAATAGGGAGATTTTAGAATTAATAAATTAAAATTAATTTAGGAATGTACTCTATATGGAAGAAGGTATGCATACATAATCAAAATATGAGACATTTTCTACAGGAAAATAAATAGTAGAAACCTTATATTAATAAGAGAAATCTTAAATGAATGTTTATTAATTTGAAAATCTTGATTAAAATATACAGTATTCAGAAAATATATAGGAGTTTTACAAGTCCAAGAGAAAAATAGAAATAACCAAATCACCCTTGAAGAAACTTGGATGTGTAGTGACGTAAGATAGAAAATGTAGGAAAAAAAATGACAAAACATATTTGAGATGTTAAAAAGGAATCAAAGGATTTTTAGTTTTAGCATGGACATGTAAAAAACTTCGAAGCTGCCACTCTCATCCTTAGAACTAGAAAAAAGCCAGAAAACCTGAAGATTAACAACTTTTCTTGGACCTGTTAAAGAATTGTGATCTTAGGGCAAATGACTCCTCTGCAATGTGGAGGAAAAGGTCCATTCAAACACAGACAACATCTGTTTGAAACACAAATTGCTAGATCTGTAAACTTATATGAATACTTAAATGGTAATTTTGACAAATTGCTGGAGGCCAAATGTGGAATAGCATGAGTGTAGAAAACTTTTGTCCTCCACGATATTTAGGCAGCACCCCCTCAAGCCACACACTTACTTTAAAAAAAAATTCTACCTACAGAAATATTACTAGGTTTTCAAGGTGAGGTTCTAAGAAAAGATCTCCTGAGGGTTCTGGCAGCAGGAATGCGAAGTTAACCTTTGTGAAAGAAGCACAGTGTCATTTTTTATGGCAAAGTCCTATTCTTTGGGGGCAAGGAATTTATCAGAGCACAATTCTGAAACTTATCTGTCCTGGAGAAAGGGAATTTGTTCCTGTTTCATTCTTCTGTAGCCTCTTTGTCTTACCTTCGGGGAAAAAACAAAAATCATAATAAAAGGGGCAGGGGTTTCAAGGCAATGGATTGCAAATATGCATACTGAGAAATAAATAGAAATATACTCTGCATAATGCTTCTGGAAATCACAGCCTTTAGGCATAGGTTCAGTAAAATACTGAGACTTAGAAGGCTGTAGTCTCCCGTCTCCCATAGCTTACCCCCATACAAGACACAAATAGAATGAGAGCAGATTGTAGCTGAAAGGACTATGACATAGATTCTCTCTGAGCTGGACTATGTCTATAAGAAGGTCAAATACATGGGACGCCTGGGTGGCTCAGCAGTTGAGCGTCTACCTTTGGCTCGGAGCGTAATCCTGGAGTCCTTGGATCGAGTCCCACATCGGGCTCCCTGTTTCTCCTCTGCCTATGTCTCTGCTTCTCTCCCTTGTCTCTTATGAATAAATAAATAAAATCTTTTCTTTTTAAGGTCAGATACAATAGGGGAGACAAAAATTTTAAAAAGACACTAGAAGAATGCAAAACCTGATACCTAGAGGTACAACAAACATTAAGCACAGATGAATTTCTAGCTAAGTTAACATAGACTTTTATATTATGAACCTATTTATCTTAGTTCCTATTGCTCATTAAAACTGACTTTCAACAAAAAAATACAAAATGTGCAAAACAAAAACAAGTCAAAGTTGCACTCTGAAGATAACAAAGCAATAATGGGAAACAGACTCATAGATGTGACGTAGATGTTGGAATGATCAATAGGGAATGAAATAACTATGATTAATATGATGAGGTCTCTATAACAAAGACAACATCCAAAGACAGATGGATAATATAAACAGAGAAATAGGTACCCTACGAAGGAAGTAAAAAGAAATGATAGAAATGAAAAACAGTAATATAAACGAAGATTGCTTTTGATGGGGTCATCACCAGACACAATACAATGAGCATGCAATAAGTACGTGTGAGAATATGTTCATAAAAACTTCATATTTTTTTCATGTGTTTACTGGCCATGTGTATGTCTTATTTGGAGAAATGTTTATTCGTGTCTTTTGCTCATTTCTTGACTGGATTTTTTTGTTTGTTTTTTAAAGTGTTGTGTTTGATACTTTATTTATAGATTTTGGATACTAACCCTTTATCTGATAAGACATTTGCAAATATCTTCTTCCATTCCATAGGTTGCCTTTTAGTTTTGTCTACTGTTTCCTTTATTTTGCAAAAGTTTTTATTGCTGCGGGGATGGGGTAACTGAGTGATGGGCATTAAGAAGGGCATTTGAAGTAATGAGCACTGGGTACTGTATGTAACTGTTGAATCACTAAATTCTACCTCTAAAACTAAAAATACAGTATATGTTAATTAAACTGAAATAAAATATAAGAAACTTCCCATTATAAAATATAAATTAAAAAAAATGGGAGAGGGGAGAGCATTTGAGGGCAATGTGAAAGTATTAAGTATAATATGAAAGTAATGGAAATGCAGAAAAGACTGAGACAGAGAAGAGGGAGAGAGAAAGTCAGTGGAGCCGAAGAAATATTTGAGATGATGGCCACCAGTTTTCCAAAATAAATGACAAACATTAAGTATTCGATACAGAAAACTCAGAGTATGTAAACCAGGATAAATGCAAAAATAAAATGAAATATTCAAAGAATGTCTAAAATGAAAAAAGAGTCATCTGATTTCACGAACACCAAAGGATTCTAAGAGAATAGTAGGAATAACTCCATGCATCCAAATTTGACTATTTCTTTAAAAAACATAAACTACTGTAACTCACACAAAAATAGTAGATTTATATTTATTGCAGAAATAGGGTAAATAAAAGAATCAGATTTTGGTGGTTCACTGGTGAATTCTATGAACATTTAAAGAATAATGCCAGTTCTCTATTCTCTCTCTCAGTATATAGAAGCAGAATGAACAACCATCTAATATTAATACATGCAGTATAAGGCTAATATCACAATACTACCAAACCCAGATAAATATTAAAAAAAAGTGCAGACCAGTATCTCTTATGAACATAGAGACAAAAATTCTCAATAAAATATTAGCAAATAGTATCCAACAACAAATGAAACAACAGACAAGAACACATGAAATAATTCCAAGTATCAGAGGATGGTAGAATATTTGAAAGCTAATCAATATAATCAATCATATCAATGGACTAACAAAGAAAAATCCTATCAATGCAGAAAAAATATTTAACAAAGTACAACATTCATTCTAGACCTAGCTTTGAGCAAACTAAGAATGGATGGAACCTAATAAAGTAGATAAACATCATCTACAAAAACATACAGCTAGAATCTAGATTGAATACATTTTCCCTGAGACACAGGATATCTTTAACTTTTTCCTTATCACTACTTCTAAGTTCTGATATACTGGAAATATTACCTACTATAATAGACAAGAAAAGTGTATCTGAAAGATACACTGACCACATAGGAAAAAAACATGCCATTATTTGTAGATGACATGATTGTGTGTGTAGAAAACTTCAAGGAATCTACAAAAGAACACCTAGAAGTAATAAGCAAATATCAAATCACAGGACATGAGGTAAATAACAAAAGTTTACTGATCTATATACAATAAATAAATAATTAGAATTTACAATTAAAAATCAGTACCATTTGCAATAGAACCAAAAATTTGTAAATACTTAGGTATAAATATGACAATAAATGCAGGATCTGTATTAGTTTTCTACTGCCTCTGTTACAAATTCTTGAAGTTTAGTGGCTTAAACAGTATAAATGTATTCTATAATTCTGAAGGTCAGAAGTCTGAAATCAAGGTTTTGGCACGACTACATTCTTCCAGCATCGGGGAAGAATCTGTTTCCTTAGCTTTTTCTTCTTCTAGAGGCTTCCTTCATTCCTTGGCTGTGGCCCTTTCCTTATATCATTGTAACCTCCTACTTCCACTATTTTATATCCTATTCACTCTGATCCTCTTCCCATCCTCTAATAAGAGTTTCCATAATTGCATTGTGTCTACCATATCCAGTATAATCTTCCAACCTTAGATCCTTAATTTAATCACATCTGTACAATCCCTTTGCTTTTTAAGATAACATAGTCACAAATTCTGTGGATTAGAATATGAACATCTTTGGGGGGAAGTTATTCATCCTATCCCTGAGTCTATATGTGGAATACCACAAAACTGGAAAACAAATCAAAGAAGATCTGTATAAATGGAGTTATATCCTTGTTCATGGATTTAAGAACTGAATATTGCTAAAATATCAATTTATCCTGTCTTGATCTATAGAACCAACTTAATCCCAATCAAAATCCCTGCATACTGTTTTGTAGATGTTGATAAACTGATTCTAAAATATATTAAAATAATCCAGATTAGCCAACATTGAAGAAGAAGAATAAAATTGTAGTACTGGCACTAACCAATTTTAAGATTTATTATAATATAGTAATTCAGGGGGCATGGTATTGGTGACAGAATAGGTACATTTATCAATAGGATTAATAGAATAGGAAGCTCAGAAGTACACCAACACAATTATATTTAACTGGTTTTTGGCAATGATACTGGCAATTCAAGATGAATTATAGTCTTTTCAATATATGATGCTCAAACAAGTGGATGTCTATTTTGTTAATCAGAATAATGTCCACTGCTGCCAAAGACATCCATACCTTAAACCATGAATTTATACTTATGTGACAAGAGCAGATTTGCTGATGGAATTAAAGCTATGTACCTTAAAATAAGTAAGTTTTCCAAATAATCTATGTATGTATCCCCCATTCAAGAAAGGAGAACATAATTCTCTACTCTTTTACAGTAGGTGGTGTATATATACTTCCTTTCAAATAAAAGAATATGGAAAGGAGTAAAAAAGAATAACTTCATAGTGAATAAATCCAACACTATATACTGCTTCAGCACAGTAATCAGGTGACTATACAGTTTGCTTTCCCACCAGCAATTTTTAGATCAAGATTAACATCAAGAGTGATAAATAATGTAGATAGTACATATTCTCAGTATGATATGATGAGAATGACACTTTACCTCTGTATCTCTTTCCTCAAAATCCATAAGCTCAGTCTGATCTTATGGAACCCATAGATGTGAAGTACTTAAGTGGTTAATACCTTATACACTGGTTAAACAAGCTGATATGGGAGCATTGGGCTGATACAAGCAGCATTTGAAGAAAATTACTACTCCAAGGATCTAAGGGTGAATATGGGACTAAATATTTTAGATGTATACTTGCATTCAAGATTGATTACTGGAATTCTATTTCACTCTTTTACATTAGAATCCGTACCCACATAATGTTTATTTATGGGCATCCCAGGTGGCTCAGCAGTTTAGACCCACCTTTGGCCTAGGGTGTGATCATGGAGACTCTGAATGGAGTCCCATGTCAGGCTCCCTGCATGGAATCTGCTTTCCCTCTGCCGGTGTCTTTACCTCTCTATCTCTCTGTGTCTCTCATAATAAATAAAATCTTAAAATAATAATTTTATTTATTTTAAATTAATTTGGTTATATGTTTCCTTCTCTTTTCCATGGTCAAATGCCTAAAGCGCTGCTCTGGTTGACAAATCAAATTGTTTTGCAAGTTTCTTAATAGTTAGGTTTGGGAAATAGGATATTTGCTGAGGAGAGGGGAGAAAAGCAATTGTACAAAGGTCCCCAAATCACCCATGTAATTTATAAACCATTTTGTAAATGAACTATAGATTAATATGTATTAAACCATCAGGTATTAGACTGAAATTAACATTAATAAAATACTTAAAGCTTATGACAAAAAGATATTTGGATAAGACAGTTTTTATTTTCATAGAAATAGTGAAAATATATTTATATAAGTTAATGACTAGAAGAATTACACAAAAGATAATTTGAGTCTTTCTTATGATTTTATCCCCAGTGTTTAGAAGAAAATGCAGTTTTTATTAAACAGTAAATACCTTTTGAATAAATCACTTTTTAAAACACTTTGCTCTATAGTTTTATTACATTTAAAATATCTTTTAACATTTAATAAGTATTTGTTTTGTAACTGAGAGTACATAATTATATGCAGAAAAGAAATAGCAAATCTGATAATGATTTAAGGCAAACATTTTAATTAGTATTTCTTGGGCATTTTGAGATGCTTCTGTGTACTATTTTCTTTTATATATTAATTATAAGGTAATACCTAGTTTAGTTTCCCCTTGATGAATTTAACCTTTTATTTAAAAAAACAGCTTCCTTAGAGATTTTAGCCTTTTTTCTTTTTTTCTTTTTCCCATTTGAGTATGAGTTTTCTTCTAAATATGATTTGGTTTTCTATTTCTACATTAGTTTTGATATTCTTGTGATTTTTGGCCCATATATCTAGGATTTAGAAGAATTTAAGAATAGTGTATGTCTGTGTACGGTAAACTTCCTTATAAGCACTGTTCTATTTTTATTGAGATTCTTTAAAGGATCTATGTCTTTATTATATAGTATTATATATTTTTATAATTCCTGCTATGCACATACATTGACAGAGTTATGTTTTAAACAGGGCATAAGTTTCTAATTGATAGTGTGAAATTTTCAAAACAAAATTCCCCACAGTATTTACTTTAGGTGGATATTAATATTTCTGGATTAATTTTCAGTTCAAATGAATATATTCCTTAATAATGCATTGGAGTGTGAATCATACATTTTGAAAGTCATTAGAGGTTTTATTGGCTCATATTTTATTTATATATGCAACATCTTATAAATATTATTTTATCATACCAACTTTTTTTAAGATTTATACAATAGAAATTTAATTTAAAGAAAACAATATACTTCTCATGAAAGTATAAATAGGTAAGTTTCTATTCTTATTGGAATATGTAATATAAATAGAAAATGAACTCTAAAATGGAGTCAGATACCAACTCAGTGTATGTTGTGTTTCAGAGTGAATAAACCCTGATTTTGAATCAAATCTTAGAGCCTGAACACAAAACAAAATGGATTTTAATGAGATTTCTAGGACTTACATTTCCCATTTTAATCTGGGCTATATTTTCAATATAATTAGCAATAGAATGGAATGTAGCATTTTATTTTTTTTTTAATTTTTATTTATTTATGATAGTCACAGAGAGAGAGAGAGAGAGAGAGAGAGGCAGAGACACAGGCAGAGGGAGAAGCAGGCTCCATGCACCGGGAGCCTGATGTGGGATTCGATCCCGGGTCTCCAGGATCGCGCCCTGGGCGGAAGGCAGGCGCCAAACCGCTGCGCCACCCAGGGATCCCGGAATGTAACATTTTAAATACTTATCAGTTTTTATCTATAACTCTGAAATTGTGATATAAAATGCCTAGTAAAGAAAAGAAATTTTCCAGGATACCTGAGTGGCTCAGTGGTTGAGCATCTGCCTTTGGCTCAGGAAGTCCTGGGATCAAGTCCCACATTGGACTTCCTGCATGGAGCCTGCTTCCCCTTCTGCTTGATTGAAAGCTCTGCCCCTCTCTTTCTCTCTCTCATGAATAAATAAATTAAATCTTAAAAAAAAAATCTTCCACAAATATTCAAATGAGGGTTTGACAATGTAGGGTATAGTCTTCTCAGTAAATCCTAGCACATTACACTATTGTTTGAGTTAATAATATTCTAATAATTTCTTTCTTAAATAACAAATGAACTTTAAGTTCCTTCTAGGAAAACAACTTTTTTATAAGGATATCCAGATATGCTCATCAGCAAATCTATTGATTTGTAATCAGGAATGTCCTATAATTCACTTAATCCTGAATTTTTTTGCTATGCAAGACAGTCTCCAGGCATGTACAAACTGTGTGGACTCTGAATCTATAATGTAATTCAAGGTAGTACTTTCTTGCTAATGTATATTCTTGAGTGATTTAAATTTTTTTACCAGTGAAAATTGCTGTCTACAATAGAATGGATGATTTCTTCATATGGCTCAATGTTATATTCTGCTTATCACTCTTCAAAGGAATAGAAGTTTGCTTGTGACTAAGCTGAACAATCTTGATCTGAAGGTTTTACCTGAAAATATCTGTATAACACTATGTCTTCATGTCTACCATTATAAACAATCTCACCTGGTTTTTCGAGTCTTAATCTTGTACCTTTTAAACCACTCTCCACACAACAGTTTGGATCCTCTTTATAAATTACAACTCAATACATGTCAGTTCTTAATTTGTCGTCTTTTACTGACTTTCATCATGTTTGTAATAAACCTTGAACTCTTTATTATGCTATATGGTTTCATAGATGATTTCATAAAGCCACACTACATTACCTTCTATCCAAATACATTTGTTCATCTCTTTGTTGCCAGGAGAAAGCAATTTAAAGAATAGAATGATTAGGCATATTGGTAAATAAATAGTTATAGTGCTGACACAGGTAATATTAACTGGAACTGAGTGCTGATAGTGAGACAGATGGTAGGTAATAGAGGAAACACGGATAGTGACCAGTTGATTAATATTTAATGAGGTTGAAGAAAATTCTGTAGTATTGGTACTTCATGCAGTCTAGATAGTGATGGAGAAAGCATGGTTGTTTGAAAATGAAGTTTTGAAGATGGTACAGATATTATTGATAACATCTATAGTAAAAAATGTAAGTGGTTTTTGAGGAGGGGTAGAGGAAAAGATGGTTGGATCTAGGGAGATTGAGGTACTAGATGAATCATGTATGTGGAAGTGAATAGCTCCAAGAATAATGATGTGAACAGTGGTGGAGGGGAGCACAGTGAGTGAGGTGGGCGAACAGCAGGATGTTGGAAATTGACAATAAGTAGAGCTAATTGATGGTAGTTTCAAAAGATCTGTGGTTGTTTTAAAGAAAGATAATAAAAGCAGTTAAAAATAGTGTGTTAAACAATAATTCAGTTCACCCCTGGCATGTAGAGTATTGAACAAAACAAAATCTCTTCTTGAAAGGGCAACACAGGACAGCAGCTTTCTCAGGTAAACACTGAATTTCCATTAAAGAATGAAGGTGAAGGGAACCTTCAGAGAGAAGCTGAAAATATCAGTGTTTTGCTGATGACATCTTAGATTTCTATGGGCTTGGTAGAAGAGTTTCATGTGCAGAAACAAAGAATAGTTAGGGTGATTATCATATGTAAAGAATATTGTGAGGATGTAGATATATTTTAGGTTTCAGAGAAAAGCTTTGCAATTCTGAGGAAGACTGAGCTAAAGAAAGAATACAGACATAATGGAGACAATCTATATGCCTCTTAGAAGAAAGAAAAACTCTGAAAGGGTAACATTACTTTGCAAGTAATGGGATCACTTGGCATATCTCTAAATCCTATGTATAGGGTGGTATGTTAGGACAAAGCATGTAGTTTTTCCCATATATTTTCTCTTCACTTTAGGTCTGTCTTTTATATTAAATCATGGTTTTATGAAGACATGACAGTGACATGGGAGAGCTTGGTTCTTATCTCATGGAGTTGAAGGATGAATTTCACAGACATCAGAAAGTGAGCAAAAGCAAGAGAAGTTTATTAAGCAGAGCTACAGAGAAAACTCTCAAAAGTGAGAGAGGTCCTGACAGGGTTGCCACTGAAGGCTTTTATGGTCTGTTTCTTATAGGAAACTGACCAGGGAACTTGGTAAATTTCTTGTCAATATTAGGGTGGATATTTAGAACAAACATGGTGGACTTGTGACTATCATAATAACAAACAAGATGTTTTTGTTAATATCATGAGCCTAAACAAGGTGTTCCCTTCTTTCTGGTTAATATCTCCTCCATATTTCTCTACATCATGGATTTCTATGAGCCTAGTCAGGTAGCCCATGGCCTTGATATTCTTGTGCCTTCTTAGCTTGAGCAGGAATTATTGATAACACTTTTTTAATATATCTATATTTTTAATGACCTATTTCTTTGTAGTCTGGTGAGTTTCTGTGTTTACTTAGTAGCCATCAAAGGGGAATAATCCATAACATTTTGGAGCTAAGGAGCCAGGTTTATTTTTTTGTTTTTACTGACTTCTCTGTTTTCTTGGGATGGGTAGGAGCCTGACTCTGGGGCCTTTCCCTTATCTTTCCCTGCCTAACCCCATCTTCTCCTAACTTGTTCCTACATCAAAAACATCCCCTTTCATTCTGGATTGAGCCCCAATTATTGAGTGTGAATGCGGAATGGATATGGGTTAGGTAGATCTTATCTGAATCACCAATAATAAGTAAAACCTCTTATTTCAAAACTGAAAATGAAAGAACACCTTTGGTCTCAATAATGTTAGAGATTGTCCATGAAACAGTTCAGTTACTTTCAAGATAATTTTATTTCTGTAGATATATTGAGAAGAAATAGGTTCTGCTTTTTTTCTCTTTAATTGTTTAATTAATTTAAGGAATTATAAATAAATTCTAAAAATCGTTTGAAGAGTTATACATGAGTATGTAACTTGGGTCATGCTTGGTTTGATTTCTTACACTGAAAGTCCAAAGACTATATAAATTGAGGCAGTCTGAATTAGAAAGCATTCTCACCAATAAAATAGTGGTGAGATAGGGAATAGTTAAGAACTCTACAATCTGGGAGGCAGGGCAAGATGGTGGAAGAGTAGGGTCCCCAAGTCACCTGTCCCCACCAACTTACCTAGATAACTTTCAAATCATCCTGATAACCTACAAATTCGGCCTGAGATTTAAAGAGAACAGCTGGAATGCTACAGTGAGAAGAGTTCGTGCTTCTATCAAAGTAGGAAGATGGAAAAAAAATAAAAAAGCATCCAAGGAGGAGGGGCCCCCACGAGGAGCCAGACTAAGGGGGGCAGCGAGTGCCCCCAGGACAGGAAAGCCCCGACCCGGAGAAGCAGGAGCTTCCAATCTTCCAGGAGGGAAAGGTGCTCGCAGGGAACTCGGGCACGATCCCAGGAGGGCGAGGATGCCCTCAGGCTCCTGGGGGCACTAACAGAGGAGGGGCATTCCGGGGGAGAGCGCCCCACACTGCTGGCACCGGGAAGGCTGGAGCGCGCAGCGGTGGGCCCTGGGAGGAGCCCAAGCCTCGGCTCAGGCAGCAGCTCTGCGCGGAGGGGGCTGTGCGGCCCCAGGAGCGTGATTCCAGTGGTGCAGGCCCCGGGGCCGGTGGCGCCTGGGACACAACCCAGGATCCAGCGCTCTCCCGGGACAGACAGAGAGAGGGAGGACACAGGGCAGCGAGGATGCTCCTGCCGCCGGGGTGGCCCTGAGCTGTGCAGATCGGCGCCCTCCGCCCCCAGGCATCCAGGCCCCTGCAGACTGGGAGCTACAGTAGTTACTGCTGGAGCTGACTCAAGGGCTGGACAGCTGGCTGCTGCCACTGTTGTTCCTCCTGGTGTCACCTTGTACCTGGGACTGAGCAGGGGCCTCACAGGATAAACAGCTCCCACTGAGCCGTGCACCTGACAGGGGATGGGCAGCTCCCCCAGGTACACATACCAGAGAATCAGCACAGCAGCCCCTCCCCCACAAGACCAGCTAGAAGGACAGGGGAAGAGCAAGTTCTTCACCAAGCAGCACTGGAAAGTTCCAGGGGAAGTCGAGGGATTTACAGTATATAGAATCAGAGGGTACCCCCCCTGATTTTTGTTTTCTGTTTGTCCCCCCCCCCAGTTCTTTTCTTTTTTCTTTCTTTTTCTCCTTTTTCCAGTACAACTTGTCTTTAGCCACTCTGCACTGAGCAAAATGACTAAAAGGAAAAACTCACCACAAAAGAATCAGAAACAGTCCTCTCTCCCACAGAGTTACAAAATTTGGATTACAATTCAATGTCAGAAAGCCAATTCAGAAGCACAATTATAAAGCTACTGGTGGCTCTAGAAAAAAGCATAAAGGATTTAAGAGACTTCATGACTGCAGAGTTTAGATCTAATCAGGCCAAAATTAAAAATCAATTAAATGAGATGCAATCCAAACTGGAGGTCCAAATGATGAGGGTTAACGAGGTAGAAGAACCAGTGAGTGACATAGAAGACAAGTTCATAGCAAGGAAGGAAGCTGAGGAAAAGAGAAAAGCAATTAAAAGATCATGAGGAAAGGTTAAGAGAAATAAATGATACCCTCAGAAGGAAAAATCTACGTTTAATTGGGGTTCCAGAGGGCACCCAAAGGGACAGAGGTCCAGAAAGTGTATTTGAACAAATTATAGCTGAGAACTTCCCTACCTTGGGAAGGGAAACAGGCATTCAGATCCAGGAGATAGAGAGATTCCCCCCCCTAAAATCAATAAAAATCGTTCCACACCTCGACATTTAATAGTGGAACTTGCAAATTCCCACGATAAAGAGAAGATCCTTAAAGCAGCAAGAGAAAAGGGATCTCTATCCTTTATGGGGAGAAGTATTAGGATAACAGCAGACCTCTCCACAGAGACCTGGCAGGCCAGAAAGGGCAGGCAGGATATATTCAGGGTCCTAAATGAGAAGAACATGCAGCCAAGAATACTTTATCTAGCAAGGTTCTCATTAGAATAGAAGGAGAGAGAAAGAGCTTCCAAGATAGGCAGAAATTGAAAGAATATGTGACCACCAAACCAGCTCTGTAAGAAATATTAAGCAGGACTCTGTGAAAGAAAGAGGAAGTCCAAGAAAACAATCCAAAAAACAGGGACTGAATAGGTATCAGGATGATCCTAAACTCATATCTTTCAATAGTAACTCTGAACGTGAATGGGCTTAATGAACCCATCAAAAGGCGCAGGGTTTCAGACTGGATAAAAAAAGCAGGACCCATCTATTTGCTGTCTACAAGAGACTCATTTTAGACGTAAAATAAAAGGTTGGAGAACCATTTACCATTCAAATGGTCCTCAAAAGAAAGCAGGGGTAGCCATCCGTATACCAGATAAATTAAAGTTTATCCCAAAGACTGCAGTAAGAGATGAAGAGGGACACTATATCATACTTGAAGAATCTATCCAACAAGGGGACCTAACAATCATCAATAGTTATGCCCCGAATGTGGGAGCTGCCAAGTATATCAACCAATTAATAACCAAAGTTAAGACATACTTAGATAATACACTTATACTTGCTGACTTGAACATGCCCCTTTCTACAATTGACATATCTTCTAAGCACAACATCTCCAAAGAAACAAGAGCTTTAAATGATACACTGGACCAGATGGATTTCACAGATATTTACAGAACTTTACGTCCAAATGCGGCTGAATACAATTCTTCTCAAGTGCACATGGAACTCTCTCCAGAATAGACCACATCCTGGGTCACAAATCAGGTCTTAACCAATACCAAAAGATTGGGATCGTCCCCTGCATATTCTCAGACCATAATGCTTTGAAGCTAGAACTAAATCACAAGAAGAAGTTTGGAAGGATTTCAAACACGTGGAGGTTAAGGACCATCCTGCTAAAAGATGAAAGGGTCAACCGGGAAATTAGGGAAGAATTAAAAGATTCATGGAAACTAATGAGAATGAAGACAGAACCATTGACAATCTTTGGGATACAGCAAAAGCAGTCCTGAGGGGGAAATACATTGCAATACAAGCATCCATCCAAAAACTGGAAAGAACTCAAATACAAAAGCTAACCTTGCACCTAAAGGAGCTGGAGAAAAAAACAAACAAACAAACAAACAAACAAAAACAGCAAATAGATCCTACACCCAGCAGAAGAAGAGAGTTAATAAGATTCAAGCAGAACTCAGTGAAATAGAGAATAGAAGAACTGTGGAACAAATAAACAAAACCAGGAGTTGGTTCTTTGCAAGAATTAATAAAATAGATAAACCATTAGCCAGACTTATTAAAAACAGAAGAGACTCAAATTAATAAAATCATGAATGAGAAAGGAGAGATCACCACCAATACCAAGGAAATACAAACGATTTAAAAAAAAAACTTATTATGAGCAGCTATATACCAATAACTTAGGCAATCTAGAAGAAATGGACACATTTCTGGAAAACCAGAAACTACCAAAACTAGAACAAGAAGAAATAGAAAACCTGAACAGGCTGATAACCAGGGAGGAAATTGAAGCAGTCATCAATAAACCTCCCAAGACACAGAAGTCCAGGGCCAGATGGCTTCCCAGGGGAATTCTATCAAATGTTTAAAGAAGAATCCATACCTATTCTACTGAAGCTGTTCGGAAGGATAGAAAAAAGATGGAATACTTCCAAACTCGTTCTATGAGGCCAGCATCAACTTAATTCCAAAACACCAAGAAGGTGAATTATAGACAGATGTACCTTATGAAGACAGATGCAATAATTCTCAAAAGATACTAGCCAATAGGATCCAGCAATACATTAAGAAGATTATTCACCTTGACCACGTGGGATTTCTCCCCGGGATGCAGGCTGGTTCAACACTCGTAAAGCAATCAATGTGATTGATCATATTAGCAAGAGAAAAAACAAGAACCATATGATCCTCTCAATAGATGCAGAGAGATCATTTGACAAAATACAGCATATGTTCCTGATTAAAACTCTTCAGAGTGTAGGGATAGATGGAACATTCCTCAGCATCTTAAAATCCAGCTACAAAAAGCTCACAGCAAGTATCATTCTCGATGGGGAAACACTGGGAGCCTTTCCCCTAAGGTCAGGAACAATCCAAGGATGTCCACTCTCACCACTGCTATTCAGCATGGTACTAGAAGTCGTAGCCTCAGCAATCAGGCAACAAAAAGACATTAAAGGCATTCAAATTGGCAAAGAACAAGTCAAACTCTCCCTCTTTGCAGATGACATGATACTGTACCTAGAAAACCCAAAAGACTCCACCCCAAGATTGCTAGAACTCAAATAGCAATTCGGCAGTGAGGCAGGATACAAAATCAATGCCCAGAAGTCAGTGGCATTTCTATACACTAACAATGAGACTGAAGAAAGAGAAATTAAGGAGTCCATCCCATTTACAATTGCACCCAAAAGCATAAGATACCTAGGAATAAACCTAACCAAATAGGTAAAGGATCTATGCCCTAAAAACTATAGAACACTTCTGAAAGAAATTGAGGAAGACACAAAGAGATGGAAAAATATTCCATGCTCATGGATTGGCAGAATTAATATTGTGAAAATGTCAATGTTACCTAGGGAAATTTACACTTTTAATGCAATCCCTATCAAAATACCATGGACTTTCTTCAGAGAGTTGGAACAAATCGTCTTAAGATTGGTGTGGAATCAGAAAAGACCCCAAATAGCCAGGGGAATATTAAAAAAGAGAACCATAGCTGGGGGCATCACAATGCCAGATTTCAGGTTGTACTACAAAGTTGTGGCCATCAAGACAGTGTGGTACTGGCACAAAAACAGACACATAGATCAATGGAACAGAATAGAGAATCCAGAAGTGGACCCTCAACTTTATGGTCAACTAACAGTCGACAAAGCAGGAAAGACTATCCACTGGAAAAAACAGTCTCTTCAATAAATGGTGCTGAGAAAATTGGACATCCACATGCAGAAGTATGAAACTAGACCATTCTCTTACATCATACACAAAGATAAACTCAAAATGGATGAAAAATCTAGATGTGAGACAAGATTCCATCAAAATCCTAGAGGAGAACACAGGCAACACCCTTTTTGAACTCGGCCACAGCAACTTCTTGCAAGATACATCCATGAAGGCAAGAGAAAAAAAGCAAAAATGAACTATTGAGACTTCATCAAGATAAAAAGCTTCTGCACAGCTAAAGAAACAGTCAACACAACTAAAAGACAACCTAGAGAATGGGCGAAAATATTTGCAAATTACCTATCAGATAAAGGGCTGGTATCCAAGATCTATAAAGAACTTATTCAACTCAACAGCAAAGAAACAATCCAATCATGAAATGGGCAAAAGACACGAAGAGAAATCTCACAGAGGATGACATAGACTTGGCCAACAAGCACATGAGAAAATGCTCCACATCACTTGCCATCAGGGAAATACAAATCAAAACCACAATGAGATACCACCTCCCACCGGTGAGAAGGGGGAAAATTAACAAGACAGGAAACAACAAATGTTGGAGAGGATGTGAAGAAAGGGGTACCCTCTTGCACTGTTGGTGGGAATGTGAACTGGTGCAGCCATTCTGGAAAACTGTGTGGAGGTTCCTCAAAGAGTTAAAAATAGACCTGCCCTATGACCCAGCAATTGCACTGCTGGGGATTTACCCCAAAGATACAGATGCAGTGAAACGCTGGGACACCTGCACCCTGATGTTTATAGCAGCAATGGCCACAATAGCCAAACTGTGGAAGGAGCCCTGGTGTCCATCGAAAGATGAATGGATAAAGAAGATGTGGTCTATGTACGCAATGGAATATTACTCAGCCATTAGAAATGATAAATACCCACCCTTTGCTTTGACGTTGATGGAACTGGAGTGGATTATGCTGAGTGAAATTAATCAGAGAAGGACAAACCTTATATGGTGTCATTCATTTGGGGAATATAAAAATTAGTGAAAGGGAATAAAGGGAAAGGAGAGAGAATGAGTGAAAATATCAGTGAGAGTGACAAAGCATGAGAGACACCTAACTCTGGGAAATGAACAAGAGGTGGTGGTAGGGAAGGTGGATGGGGTGTTGGGGTGACTGGGTGATGGCCACTGAGGGGGACACTTGGTGGGATGAGCACTGGGTGTTGTGCTATATGTTGGCAAATTGAATTCCAAAAAAAAAAATAAATAAATAAAAAAAAATGAGTCTCTTGTAGACAGCAAAAACAAAACAAAACAAAACAAAACAAAAACAACAAAAACTCTACAATCTTATTTAATAATATGAAACTGTGTAGATGTTAGGATAGAGTATATGTTATCTAAGATTCATATATGCAAGTCCTATGCCCAAGGTAAGGCTAAATTTGGAGTAAAGAAGTAATTAAGTTTGATTTTATAAGGGTCGGGTACTGATCTGATAGAATTAGCATTATTATAAGTAGAAATCTCCTTTTCTAGTCCCCCTCTTGTCACCTTCTCTTTTCTGTCTTCCCTTACCCCACCTTTTCCCTACCCTTCCTCCCCAAATCCTCACACAAGAGAAAAGGAAATGCCATTTAAGGATACAGCTAAACAGCAACTGTCTGCAAGCTAGGAAGATCGTTTTCACCAGAAACTGACCTTGCTAGACCTTGATCTAGGACTTCCAGCAACCAGAAATGTTAGAGAGTAAATTTCTGTTATTTAAGCCATGCAATATGTGGTATTTTATTATCCTGCTCCAAGCAGGCTAATACAATGTAATATGTAACATTAGATATATTAGCTCACACATATCATTAATCCATGCTTACATATATGTTTAGTGTCTTAGTAAATGATGTACCAATTTTTAAAACTCAAAAACTATAAATCTCAGAATTAAACCATCAGAAGGGATCCCTGGGTGGCTCAGTGTTTGAGCATCTGCCTTTGGCCCAGGGCATGGTCCTGGAGTCCCAGGATTGGGTCCCACATCCTTCATGGAGCGTGCTTCTCCCTCTGCCTGGGTCTCTGCCTGGGTCTCTGCCTCTCTTTCTCTGTGTGTCTATCAAGAAAATATAAATAAAATCTTAAAAAAAAAGAAACCATCAGAAGAAAATCATTGATATTTATGAATCAGAATAACACATTACTGTTACACTGTAATAACATATTACTGTTTCTTTAAAGGATCTATAAAAAGTATTCAGGTTGAAGTTATTCATTAAACAATTTTTAAACAAATGCTCTCTTTCATATTTCTCTCTGTTGGAATTGAAGTAAAGAGAAATACCATCAAAAGCAGAAGGAAGTATAATGCTATGTAAACAATAACTTCACAAATAAACATGTTGAAGGAATAAAATATATTTATAAATACCAGGACTTAGTTTGATGCATGTTCTGATGGATTTCTCATAACCAGTTGGTGACTTTAACATAACGTGCATTGTTAAAGTTTTTATATGATCCACTTTGCAAAGACAGAAACCTAGAAATTGTATCAAGTGAACTGATAAGGAAAAGAATAGATTATCGTCAACTATGGTAGGAAAATAAGGTAGGGTAGAGATAAGGAGTATTTCTTCAAAATGATGCTGTGGAAAGAGCAGCATAACACCCTCTACAATACACATAGAGGTAGCTAAGTATAAATCAAATCGCAGATTGAAGGACCAAGAAATCAAGAATAGTTACAGAAAATAGATCATTTACCTTTATATGTGAAGGACTGGAGAATAACCACATAAAGTAACTACACTTACTTCATAAAGTAATAGAATCATTAGGTGCAACTTGGTAAAATATTACTTAAGAGCGCAGATAAATGAACATTACTTATGAGAAAAGGTTTGAAGATAACCCACATAATATACTAGCAAAATGCTCTAAGTAGAATACCACTGTGATTGATTACACTTTACCCAAGGACATCTCTCTTGTATGATACATTAAAGAACAGTTTAGGGGAATGGCACACATTGTCATCTTAAAAGGCAGTTGATAAAATCAACACTGATTTAAAACCCTTATTTTTTTTAATTTTTATTTATTTATGATAGTCACAGAGAGAGAGAGAGAGAGAGAGAGAGAGAGGCAGAGGGAGAAGCAGGCTCCATGCACCGAGAGCCCGATGTGGGATTCGATCCTGGGTCTCCAGGATCGCGCCCTGGGCCAAAGGCAGGTGCTAAACCGCTGCGCCACCCAGGGATCCCTAAAACCCTTCTTAATGAGAAAATGTGCAACTCCACAGGCTAAATAATTAACAGAAAGGTACTAGTTTACAGTCTACAGATGGCATGAGTTCCAATCTACTGAGGTTCTGAAGGCCCTAGTTGATGCAGTAAGTCAAACAACATTGGAAAAATTAAGGCTATACTACCACCCCCCCATTTAAAATTAGGATTATCTGCATAGATCTTCCAAGTAAATCAATAGGAAAGTGAACTATTGTAAACATACAGTGAGTTGGATTAAAGTTAATGTGTTTCCAAATGCAGTAATAACCAGTTTGAAATTAGATTTCACATAATCTAATATCACATTAAAAATCAAACATGCAAATGTAAATAAGAATGCAAATATTAAAATTATATATAAAACAAAAATATAAAAAAGATAAAGTTGATATATTAACTTGTAATTGAACAATCTTAAAAGATGTACAATTGCTATGTAATATCTTACATTAAATATATATATGAAATATGTATGTGTGCATATGTAGGTATTATGTACATATATTTTTACATATACATATATTTGGATGCATTTGTGTAGAATTTTTCTGGTAAACTCCTAAATAAGAAATTGTGTGTGTGTGTGTGTGTAGTATATGGTCACAAATATATATGTGATATATGTATATATATATATATATATATATATATATATGTATTTTAGAAAAACTGGACAAATGCAACTAATATTATAGTTACTGTAATTGATATATGTGATTTAAGATCTTTTAATAAGGTAGATAATTTATGTGAATATGTTTCAGAGAAGAAATAAAAATACTAATAATCATTTGACAAATATTCATAATCTAAGTCAAAGCCAAATACAAGCAAAAACTATTTCTTAATAAAATGCTAAGCAATATTTAATATTCAACATAGCAAATGAGATTCAAGTGAAAAGAGTACTGTTACAAACTGCTGGCTAGGGGATCCCTGGGGTGGCTCAGCAGCTTAGTGCCTGCCTTCGGCCCTGGGTGTGGTCCTGGAGTCCCCAGATCGAGTCCCACGTTGGGCTCCCTGCGTGGAGCCTGCTTCTCCCTCTGCCTGTGTCTCAGCCTCTCTCTCTCTTTCTCTCTGTCTCTCATGAATAAATAAATAAAATTAAAACAAAACAAAAACTGCTGGCTAGAGTGTAATTTGATACTACTTATTTGTGCTGTTATTTCCCAGAAAATAATCAACATTTGCAAGCAATCCACAGCTTAAAATTATTTTTCCATGTAATTGTTATCTCTCACTTTGAAGAATAAATGTATTGGTATAACAATTACCTGAAACATAGTATCTACAAATCACTACCTTTTGCTTTTGAAAATTTTAAAGGGAGATACATTGAATCAAAAGACAAAGCATTTCAATAGAGTCAAAGAATGTGTTTGTTCCACTGAATAGATACCAGAGTTCTTAGAGAAATAAGGGATTCCAGAGCTTGGCAGGGCATATAAATGAGGAACCTGAGATCTCTGGCAAGGAAAATACAGATGTGCTCAAAACTTATTGGAGATATTTCAAAAGGATACAAAATTCAGCTTGAGGAAGTTCTCATTGGTAAAATAATTTGAATAAATAATTGATGATTGTTAGTAATGAATTACAGTATACTGGATTTTTAAAAAGATCTATATGCCCATATATATACAAAAATAGGAAGAAAATTAGTTAAAAACACAATCATGTACACTCACACAATGATAGATATATAGATTATATATACAGTGGTAAGAAGGAAAAGGTATTTACAATGAAATTTTCCCACTGCTTTGCAATCATATTTGTTTTAGGCAGGATTAATTAACAGATGCTGTCATCATTATTTGCTGTTCAGTGGGGGAATAGACTATTAACACAGTTTCAGAATCTAAGTAGATTCTATACTATTCAGAAAGGTTAAACAATACCTATTCCTTAAGAAGCAAAAGTTAATTTTGACTAAATGCAATGCTTGATTAGGTCTTGGATCCTGAATCAGGAAAAAAAAAAAAAGGTGGGACACCTGGGTGGCTCAGCAGTTGAACATCTGCCTTTGGCTTAGGATGTGATCCCGGGTCCAGGGATCAAGTGCTGCATCAGCTCCCTGTGAGGAGCCTTCTCCCTCTGCCCAGGTCTTCTTTTTGTGTGGCTCTCAAGAGTAAATAAATAAAATCTTAAAATAAATTAAAAAAGCAAAAAATAAGATTATAAAGGACATTTTAGTATCAATGCTGAATTTGATTATGTACTGTGTTTTATATAATAGGATTGTATGGATGTTAAATTCTCTGACCAAAAAAAAAAAAATTCTCTGACCGAATATTTACTATGGTCATGTAAATGAATGTTCCTGCTGCTAGAAAAGATCTGCTGAGATAAATGATCATAATATCTGCATCTTTGTCTCAAATAGTTTGATAAAGACTACATCCATAAACACACACACAAACATGAGGCAAATACATATGTAAATATAAAAATAAAAATACAAAGAATATAACTATGTAATATATTATATATTTTAATATTATATTAATATGTGATACACATGTATATAATATACTATTATGTATTATATCGGTAAACATAGAAACAAACATGACAAAATAACCAATAATCTTAGTTAAAAGCATACATTATTTTGTCATAATTTTTTGAGATTTTCTGCTAATACAAAAGGACTTTTTTACCAAATATTTTTTTAATAGTTCAAGAAAAAAAGCATTAAGATTATAGGTGAAATATTGGTGAAGATCTTAGTTTTTGTATAAGTTTTGTTATCTTTAAGTTTTCTGAAATATTTTATTAAAATAGTTTTATAAACAGAATAAAACATTTCTCTCTATCCTCATAACGTCTAACTTACCAGTCTCTTTCCATGCATAATCAAGTTTCCAGAAAAATAATGTTACATGCAGTTTCAAATTTCTTATCATCTGTTGACTCTTCAGTCCATTGCACTTTGGATTCTGCTTTAAAAACTCTGCTTAAAATGCTCTCACTAGTTCTTATAAGTGACCTCTATCACTTCATCTAAATTGCTTTCCTAGTTGCTATAGTAATTTCAGATTCACTTTCCTCCATCAAATCATATGACTCACAGTTGGATAAGATAAATATACTTCAAAGAAAAGCAACCACAGGAGAGGCAGTTTGATAACCTTTACATATATGCAAACCTTACATATACATATATATACATACACACATTACATATATAGAACATGTATACATAAACTACATTGTCAAATATTTTGAATTTAGAAAACAATTACATGAACTTAATTATTGATATTAAATAATTACCAGATGAGATTGTTTATATCTATAAGGTATGTTGTACATTTCTAAGCAAAGGAGCAAAAACAAGTAGTGGATAGTGTCAGAATGTGGGTTTTTAGTACTTCCTGATTACAAAAGAAATTTTTATTGATCAGAAAAAATCAGGAAAAAAATCAGAAAAATTCCTGATTATATCAGGAATATAATCAATATTATAAACTTAGTTTTTAATAATAACTTTGCTATAATATTTTGGTGTATTAGCAATAGCATCATTCTTAAAAAAATAGATATAACTTTACCAATAGTTAAATGAATATTTCCCAATTTTTATTACTTATATGAATAATTATCTAATAACTTTAACATCAATAATCAATGATTGAGTTTTTATTGGAAGTTTTGCAAACTTCTGATTTGGATATCACATTTACAAATATAAAACTAAAAATATATTACGGTTTCATATTACAAAGATGTCAAATGATCATTCTTTTGATTTCAGAAACCATGCTATTATTTAGCTGCTATTACTTTTCACTATATATCTCCATTCTATAAATATGTATTACTACCTATGATGGGCCCACTGGAATAATTGTTAAATATACTATAATGTCAAATGGGTGAATTCCAGTGTTATTAAATAACAGCCTGCAAAGGTGTCTCACAATGTTTATGATGAGACGCTGTCAGCATGAGTTTAACATGTTTTGGATACAGGCATACCTCATTTTATTGTACTTCTCTTTATTGTATTTCATAGATACTACATTTTTACAGCAAACCTGCTTCAAGTCTATTGGGACCATTTCTCCAACAACTTTGTTAACTTTGTGTGTCTGTGTCACAATTTGGTTATTCTCAATATTTCAAAGTTTTTCATTATTATATTTGCTATGGTGATCTGTGATCAGTGATTTTTTTGATGTTATTATTATAATTGTTTGAGGGCACCAAAAACTATGCCCATGTAAGATGGTAAACTACATTGATAAATGTGTGCTCTGACTACTCCATGAACTGACCATTGCCATTTCTGTAATTCTCCTCAGGCCTTCTTATTCACTGAAATGCAACAATATTGAAATTAGGTCAGTTAACAACCTTATAATGACATTTAAGTGTCCAAGTTAAAGGAGGAGTCTCACATCCCTCACCTTAAATCAAAAGCTAGAAATGGGCTCCCTGCATGGAGCCTGCTTCTTCCTATGCCTATGTCTCTGCCTCTCTCTCTCTCTGTGTCTCTCATGAATAAACAAATAAAATCTTAAAAAAAAACCCACAAAACCTAGAAATGATTAAGCTTAATGAAGAAGACATATTAAAAGCCAAGATAAGCCAAAAGCTAGACATCTTGCACCAAAACAGTCAAGTTATAAATGCAAAGGAAAATTTCTTGAAAGGAATGAAAATTGCTATTTCAGTAAACACACAAATGGTAAGGAAACACAATAGCCTTATTGCTGATATGGTACAATGCTCTTAAACAGCATCACATGCTACATAGAAACTGCTCATTAAAGTAAAAGTCAATTCAGTTAACAGCCATGAATATCTAGGCAAAACCCTCCACCTGCAAAAAGATTAAGACTCATTGAAAGTCAGATGATAGTTATAATTTTTAGCAATAGAGTATTTTTTTAAATTAAGGTATATACATTATTTTTAGACATAATGCTATTGTACACTTAATAAACTAGAGTTTATTACCCTACAAAGTAGTGTAAACATAACTTTTATAAGCACTGGGCAACCAAAAAGTTATATGATTCACTTTACTGTAATACTTTCTTGTAGTGGTCTGGAATTGAACCTACAATATTTTCAAGGTATGACTGTTTTTTTGTTTGTTTGTTTTAGAGTCTACACATTTCAGTTTCAGAACACTAAGCAGCAAAAGAGTAGTTTCCAACCCTACGTATATTTTAGTTTGAAGCCCTGACCCAAACATGACATTTCACATTTATTCCACAAACAGCTAAAAATAATGTATTGTTTGTATTTATTCTATGTATTCAATTCTAATTCCTGCCATAATAAATTAGCACAAACTCAGTGGTCCCTGAGGTTCCTATTTCCTTGTTTGCTATCAGCAAGAGGCCAAAGAAAATTATGATGAATAGGATCAGACTGACTTCCTTTGGGCTCAGATGTAGACCTTCATATCATAAAAAGAGAAACAATGAGATAAAGTACTTCCCAAAGTGATGCAATAGGAAACACATAATATTGTGTATAAATATTCATTACACACGCACACACACACACAGAAGGAAACCTGAAATCTAATGAAATATTTGGTCTGCCTACAGGCTGTATAGGTAGTAGAGGAACATGTTAAAAGACACCTTGAAGATATAATCAACCAAAACCAGGATGTAAGGAATAGTAGAATATACATGATCTAGTTTCTTCAATAAATAGATGGCAATAAGGAAAAAAAGGGTGGAAACTACTAAAGATTAGATAAAACATATTAATCAAATATATTATGTGGGTTTTGGATACTGATTCTTTTTTTTTTTGGATACTGATTCTAAGAAGGCATAATGAAAAAAACATTGACAGGCTATTTGATATTAAAACAATGATTAATTTTTTTTAACATTGCCACTATTTTTAAGTCCTTATATTTCAGAGATACATACTAAAGTATATGCATACGGAATTATAGCATTTCTAGGGTTTGCTTTAAAATAAACCCGTAAGTGTGTCTGGGTGGCTCAGGTCATGATCCCAGTGTCCTGGGATCCAGCAGCATTGGGCTCCCTGTTCAGTGGGGAGCCTGCTTCTCCCTTTGCCCCTTCCCCTGCTCCTCTTGCTGGCAGTCTCTGTGTGTGTGTGTGTGTGTGTGTGTGTGTGTGTCTGTCTCTCAATCTGGAAGGAAGGAAGGAAGGAAGAAAGATGAATGTAATGGAGTGGAGGGAAGAGTATAGACTATTGTCCATGAGTTGGTAATTGTCAAAATATATCATGGGAATAGGGATTCATAATGTTATTTCTACTTTTGTATATATTTGAAAATTTTCATAGAATAAACAGGTTTTTAATTGGAACAATTAAATCAACAACAATCATAAAAAACTATACTAGTAGAACAAAGTAATCTCTTACAAATCACGTAGATGCATCACCAACATTAAAAGCAAAACAAAACAAAAAGAAATGCTATATTTGAAGTCTCATTATTTAATTTTTGGAAAAAATTTGGATTTATATATACCTGGACTAAAAGCAATACATAGTTCAGTATTACTATGTATGAATTATAATAAATCTACTACTGTATATAGGTTGGAATGAAGGAAGAAAATTTATTTTAAGCTGGAAGAATTTCAAACAGAATAAAATCCTTTTTGCATAAATAAAAATATAGTCATTCCTAATACCAAAATTTCTAACAAAATATAGGGTGTCTGGGTAGGAAGCACTTTATGTTCTACTAACAAAAAATATTTCCTAAAAACTTACCAAAATATAAAAATACTAAATTTTTAAAAGGAAAATAAAATTATCTGTTAAAAAATGCAAAGGTAATTCTCCTAGGAACCATGTAAATGTATATTAGTTAAATTATTTTTCTGAGTCTAGCTGTATGAGGTAACATTGTTTTTAGAGAAGTTGATATCAATATATAATTTCTAACTTGATGCTATTGTGTACATAAAATCTTACAGTTTACTCTTATGCCATGGCTATGCAAAGTAGGACATTATTAAAATGAATAAACTCATTATAATAGGAATCATCCAAATAAAAGCATAGGTTCAAAAGAATGTAGTTTGGGTTTTTCAGTCTTGTTTCTGCTCCATCAGTTTTAATATGTGCCACACACTCTCAGTAATATACCAATTAATAAAGTAATTACCAAATGTAATGACATACCATTACATAATAAAATTCTTGGAAGCATGCATATAACGTGGTTAATTGAGAAGTATGCAGGCTGTATTACCAACAAAAGCAACTAGTTCAAAATGAGACAGATAAGTAAACTGGAGTCAGATTTTGGTGTGCATTGACATCTAGCCAAATTATTTGCCATTATTTTGTTGAAAAGTTGACAAGATACATGATTTTGAATGTTTGAGAATAACAATTTTTGAGAAACAATAATTAACTAGGGAATTTGGAGTTATTAAGGATAAGAAGGGAAATAATAGGTTAAGTAGCTGTGAAGCTCCTATAACCCATTCAGTCATGAAGAGAGTAATATCCACAGTAGGTAGGTGGGAATAGCAATGAAAAATAAAGTGTAAATCTAGTCTATCAGTGACTTAAGAACAAAACAGGTATGCAGAAGTGTTCATTAAAGTGTCTATTATAGCATCATAAATGCTATAAAACATGGGAGGGTGACAAATTTACTTTATGGACAGTGTATCTATATCTGAAAAATTGCTATGTAGAGTAAATTTGAGGAGTAAAATTGGGGGAACAGAAGGATAAATGAAGGTTTGAATGTGCCAGAAAAATTATATATATATATATATATATATATATATAATTTTAATAAAAACATAATGAAATGATGCAGTAAATTTTCCTAAAAGTGATTATCACTAGTAATGACAGGACAGTGATGTGTTTGGTGTGTAGCAGGGGAGTGAGATGAGGGTAGAAAAGAAAAGTACATGAAATGGTGTAGTGATTTATCTTTATCAACACCCGGGAGGACAGCACATTACAAATAGCTAGCTCATATTGCAAGCAATTTAAACAATTCCCTAAATATAATAGTAGCAAGATTAGTTTGTTTGAAACCTAAATTCAGATCAAATATGTAGACAATCTATCATAATTACTTATGTCACCATCATCTTTTATGTTGACATATGCTGAAAACCTGTTCCCTAAAGTGATCATTGTGAACACATTACTTCAGAGTCAGCTAAAAATAAATATACCTGCATTGAGTATTATGTAATATATTTTTTCAAAACTGACTTGAGTTGTGGAGTACTGGAGCAAGATAATTAGCTAATAGTTTGGCCTCTTGGGTTTAAAATTTTCTGTGAAGCCTATGTAATCTAACCACTTAAACTCTGAGCTTGTCTTAGCTCATTTGTGAAATGAAAATAATAACCCTGCCCTGAGAGCATGTTGAAAATTAAAGACTTAATCATAATTAATGTTATTCATTTTAATATGTTGAATTAATGCATGACCACTTTAAAAAAAAAGGAACTGCAAATAACATTATATTGATTTTACCTAATTAAATTTGGCTAGCAAAATAAAATATTTTACTATGCAATATTATCTTTTCAAACTGACAGGATAGAATGTACATTATAAGAGTCTCTTGGTCTGAATCTGATATATGTATGAAATATGCTATATTCCAAACATATATCTGTATATATATCATATTATCAATGCATATGTGTGGTGAATTTAAATGTAGTGAATTAATTCACAGGTGTATCAGAATACATATTAAGTATGAACATAAGAAAGCCTGACAAAGAAATCAATTAAAAATTCTTTGTCACTTATATGTCATTAATAAGAGTTATGAGTAAGATATCATTGCATTTGAGCACCACATTAAAAAAAAAAAAACATGTATACTCTCCGGCAAAGGACCTAATCTCTGATAAATTCCTCACCTGGAATAAAGATTATGTTAATTAATGTATTATATTAATATGTAATTAATACAATGTATTAATATATATTAATATACAATATAATAATATAATTAAAAGATGAGTATTTGCTGTGTGGATAAGGGAATGACAGCATCTGAAAGCTTCAAAGACTGACATGTAGTATGCAATCAATAAACAGTTTCTATTACCTCATGATAACTTAAAGGAAAATGAAGACGGAAAATTTTTAAATGTTATGATAGATTTCATCAAGAAGGTGAATTACTTTATATTATCTTTCACCAGTAAGGATCAACAACTCTTTAAGAACGATGATTATTTATTGTTGGAGGAAGCTACTTGGAACAATTATTATCAATGCTTTTGGACTTTATAAAATCACATAGGGGATGCAGATCTGGACTTTTTCAACATGTACTATACCCCTCCTTTTATGCCTTCCTTTTACCATCTTTGACCCATCCTGCCATCCTACCAGCACTGCTTCACTGCCATTGTGAACCACTGTGGCTTGTCAATACTTGAGTATTGCATTCTCAGCCTCTCTGAATAGAGACAAATATTAGGGCCTTATCCAAAAAGTAAAGACTCTTCACTGTCCAAATGACAAGTTCCACAGATATCTCTCCCAGCAAAGGTTTTGCTGTTGTTATTATTCCCTTTTTCTTTTCTTTTTCTTTTTCCTCACATAGCTTATTCTAGATAAGATTTTCAGTGTTGAATAGGTATATGTCTCTTGATAGTATTTGAATTTCCACTGGCCTGTTAGTTGGCAGGTTGGAGCAATTTAGCTACTTTAAAAATTATCACAGGGACACCGGGGTGACTCAGTGGTTGAGTGTCTGCCTTTGGCTCAGGGTGTGATCCTGGAGTCCTGGGATCAAGTCCCACATCGGGCTTCTTGTATGGAGCCTGCTTCTCCTGTCTCTGCCTCTCTCTCTGCCTCTGTGACTCTCATGAATAAGTAAATAAAATCTAAAAAAATAAAAAATAAAAAAATAAAAATATCATAAATTCTCTTGAATTCAGAGATAAAATCTAAAAAAGAATTCATCTCTCACCTTATATTTTCACTGTATGAAAAATTACATCTAAATAAATTATTTTTAGTGTTCTCATGCCTTAAATCCATCTGAATTTGGCAATAAATAATTTGATACTTACTGTATATTTAAATAATAACTTTTGCTTGCACTAATTTAATCCACATTAACTTCAAAAAATTTAAATTGGAAGGCCAGCTTTTATTTATGGATCACAAGTGGACTTGACAACTTTGATTATGACATTTGACCTACAGAATTAGGTGCTAAATGATAAAAAAAATAATTAACTCTAAACAAATTATAAATGTTTTCATAACAATGGTTAAGGTGCTATATTTTGTCTCTTTTGTCAAATTTGAAAGCCTTGTTAATTACAGCTAACTCTTGAACAATGTGGGAGTTAGGGGCACTGGCCCCCCCCCCCCATGCAGTTGAAAATCTGTATGTAACCTTGTATTCCTTCAAACTTTATTAATAGCCCCTTGCTAATCAATAGCCATATATATGTAACATAAGGCATCAAATAACACATATTTTGTGTCATAGGTATGACGTGCTATATTCTTAAAGTAATCTAGACAAAAAATGTTAAGAAAATCATAAGAGAAAATAGATTTACAGTATGTGCTGTAAAAATGCTGCATATAAATGGATCTGCACAGCTCAAACTGGTGTTTAAGGATCAGCTGTACTTCTGACTTCCTGTTATGCCCTATGGTGCACAGATACTAAGAACACTGTAAATTATTTTTCAAATATGGAATAAAAAAATAAAAAAATAATAAATGGAATAAAGAAATACTATGCCAAAGGGTTTTTAAGTTGAAATTCCAATTTTTAACATATATACAAAATAAATAAAACCTTATCACAGAAGAAAAACACGTCTAAAACAAAGTAAAATTTGTAATACAGAAGACCTCGCATAGAGTAAATTTACCCTTCTCTCCATTGTAACGCAGTTCACCCAACATATTCTCCACTTGTCATACAAAGTAGGGTTGGGTGGATAGAAAAGTCAGGTGTTTCTTGTATAAAGCAGTTTTAAATAAAACATTGAGATACCCAAAGCAAAAAATTCTATCTGTAAGGATCAGATAGCTAAATGTAAAACTTATTAAGATGTTCCTAATAATCATAAAAATCATCTGTTTAATTGTTAAATGAGGATTTGTAAAATGTATGGGTGTACCCATGAGGACAATGATTTGCTAAGAGAATAATATATAGATACAATTTATTGGACTAAATGTTTCCATTATAAAAATAAAATGTAACAATTTCCACTAATTATTATTTTATTTTTAAAAAGTATATAGGTATATATACTTTTTAAAAATAAAAATGATTTCATAATAGAATCTGTCAAAAAATGTTTCTTTATATGTGTAAACTGCTAAAAATTTAGCTTCTAATCTCCAGTATAGATAGTAAGAGATTTTTTTATCAAATTAATTCACAAGGATTGCCATTTATAATATACAGTTTCTAATACCCAAGTTTTAATTTAAAACATTTCTCTACAATATCAGCAATCCTGTTTGTTATTTGGCATTTGTAAATGGTAAATTTATAATTAATGTTTTAAATATACTTATTAAATTGACCCTTTTAGGAGGATCCCTGCGTGGCTCAGTGGTTTAGCGCCTGCCTTCAGCCTGAGGCATGATCCTGGAGTCCCAGGATCAAGTCCCACATCCGGCTCCCTGCATGGAGCCTGCTTCTCCCTCTGCCTTGTCTCTGCCTCTCTTTCTCTGTGCCTCTCATGAATAAATAAAATCTTTTAAAAAATAAATTAATTGACCCTTTTAGAGGATTTCTGGTCCAGGATGGAGACATAGGACCTTCCTGAACTCACCTTCTACCACAGTCACATAAAATCTACAACCACACAAAGAAAAATTACCCCTGAAAGAAATCTAGAAACTAGCTAGTTTCTAGCTAGAAGATTCCAACACCTTGATTGAGCTAACAAGAAAATACTGACATCACCCATATCGAAATGGGGGCTGTGATTCCATACAATAACAATGATCAAAAAGGGAAATTAAGAAAGCAATCTATTTTCAGTCACATCAAAAAGAATGAAATATTTAGGAATAAATGTAACTGAAGAGGTAAAAGATCTGTACACTGAAAACTGTAACATAGTGATGAAAGAAACTGAAGAAGACACAAGTAAATGAAAAAATATTCTGTGCTCAGTGATTGGAAGAATGAATTTTTTAATGATTTATTTATTTATTTTAGAGGGAAAGAATGAGAGAATGAGAGAGGTCATCAGTGAGAGGGTAGAGGGAGAGATAATCTCAATCAGATTCCACTCTGAGTACATAGCCTGACATAGGGCTCGATTCCAGGATGCTGAGATCACACCTGGGTGGAAACCAAAATTCAGTGCTTAACTGACAGAGCCACCAAGGTGCCCCAGAAGAATGAATATGGTTGAAGGGTCCATTCTATCCAAAGTGATCTACAGATTCAATGCAATTACTTTCAAAATTTCAGTGACATTGATTAGTATGGTACTGACATAGAAACAGACACATTGATTAATGGAACAGAACAGCCCTCAAATTCATACATATATGGTCAATTAATTCACAACAAAGAAGACAAGAATACACAATAGGAAAAGGATAGTCTCTTCAATAAATGGTGCTGAGAAAATTCAATAGCCACATGGAGAAGAATGACACTGAATCCCTAACTTACACCTTGCACAAAATATTAAAATGAATTAAAGACTAAATTTAAGATCTAAAACATAAAAATTCTAGAAGAAAACAGAGGGTAAGCTCCTTGACATGGGTCATAGCAATGATTTTTTTTTTTTGGGGGGGGGGATTTGACACCAGAAGACAAGGCAATAAATAAAAAAAACAAAACAAAAAACAACAACAAAGTGTGACTACATCAAACTAAAATCCTTCTACACAGCAAAAAAACCATCAACAAACTGAAAATGCCACCTACAGAATGGGAGAAAATATTTGCTGATCATATATCTGATAAGAGGTTAATATCCAAAATATATAAACAACTCCTATAAATCAATAGCCAAAAAAAATATTCAATTAAAACATGGGCAAGGAACTTAATAGAGACCTGTTTTTCAAAGAAAACATACAAATTGCCAACAGGTGTATGAAAAGGTGTTCAACATCATTAATTATTCAGGGAAATGCAAATCAAATCATAATTAGATATCATCTCCTTGTTAGAATGGGTATAATCAAGACATAAGAGGTAACTAGAGTTGGTGAGGATGTGGGGAAAATGAAGCCTTGTTCACTGTTGGTAAGAATGTAAATCGGTACAGTCTCTATGTAAAACAGTATAGAAGTTTCTCAAAAAATTAAAAATGGAACTCATATATAGCAATCCCACTTCTGGGTATATAACCAAAGAAAATGAAAACTAGATATCAAAAAGGTATGATGCCTTCTAATGATCATCACAACATATTCAAAACAGACAAGACATGGAAATAACCAAAGTATCCAAATTTGGATGAATGGAATAAAGATGTGGTACGTATGTATGAATGTGGATAGCCACATGCAATGGAATGATATTCAGCCACGAAAGAAGGAAATCCTTTGGTTTTTTATAATATGGATGGAACTTGAGGGCATTGTGCTAAGTAAGATAAACCAGTTACAGAAAGATGAATACTGTGTGATAATCACTTATACATGGAATCTTTAAAAAAAATAAACTCTTAAAAACAGAAGAATGGCTCCAGTGAGTTGCTGTTGCATGGGGAACATAGGAAGAGTTTAGTAAAAGGGTACAAATTTTCAGGAATAAGACCGAAAAGGTTTAAAGATCTAGTGTATAACATGATTATAGTTGATGACATTGTATCATATAATTGAAATTTGCTAAGAAAGAACTTAAATGTTACCACTATATATATATGTTCCCACCATACCTCATGGTAAAGGATCTAAAAAATAGATCCTTTAGTAGGTCAGAAAAACTAAAACCCAATTATGTTACATATGCTGGTGTGCATATGCCCAATGAGAATATTTTTATTTTATTTTAGTTTTATTTTTTATTGGAGAATATTTTTGAATAATAAAATGTATTGTTTTTTATAGAAAATATTCCAAGACTAAAAAAAAAACTTTGTGAATATACTTTTACATGATTAATTACCAATATTTTAAAATTATAATGTATTTATCATACTTCAGGTTATGAGTGGAAATCTTTATGAAATAAAACATATACTAATTAATGAATTTTAACTTCATTATTAATACTAAGAAGATCTAACTAAAGTTTTTAATATCCATAGCCATATATAGGAAATCTCCCTAGTAATGTCAAATAACTCAAATTTAATTTGTTAATTCATTATACTCAATAAAATTTCTTAGGTAATACAACCATTTTTTCAAGTTGATATATAAAGCAACAAAGGTACAAAAATATCTCCCCCTAAACTGAGAAGGGCAATAATGTAAGAGAAATTAAATTAGCAAAATAAATGTTTAATATCAGAAAAAGATACGGAGTATGAATAAACAATAGGTGATTTAAACAGAAAAATATGTAGAATTATGAATTTATTTTTGATAAAGATAAAATTTATGATAATAAGGTAGGCTACACTTTTGAAGGAAATAATGTTAGGCTTTTTTTATCTTCATCATTATATATAAATCCAGAAAGAAGAGCTTCTTCAAAACACACATGTATATAGACTAGACACACACACACGTATAGAGCATAAAGTTTTCTGGTAAACTTTGTGAGTACATAAAATCTTACAAGGTCAGTGCTGTGGCCACCTAGCATGAGATAAGCCAACTCCCATGTGCATGAAGTTACCTAGAGTTATTAAGTTGGAATATGTTTGTTCTGGCATTTCCCCAAATTGCCATCTCAAGAGAGGTGACAATTTAGCATTTTTCTTTCTATTAGCACCTCAAAGAAACTCAAAGCTGTCCTTTTCCTTTCTATTCTCTAGTGTCTTACCCTGATAGAATGGCCTGTACTACTGCAGATTCTATAAAATTTTGTTTAAGATTTTTAGTCCGATAGTGTAAGAATTTGATTCATCAGCTAAAATAACATGTTTCTGGATTTTACTTACTGAATTTCAGTATCCTTAAGGGTTTTGTTATGATCAAAGCAAAAAGAAAATACAGTATAAAAACATCAAACTTTAGCAACTGTTAATACTCAGATCATATACCTCTTAACAAAGAGCATCTTATGCTAAGTAGCCCTGTTAAACTATGTACAGATGAAATTGTCCAAATACTGTATTTGAAAATAATTGCTTATGTTATTGGAACTAATGTATTTAAACAGCATATTATGAAAAGCTAAATTATAGTTTACATGATGTAAACTATAGAAAAATGTTTACTGTTTAAGGCAATAAAATTGTCAAGCAATTTATTCATATAAGAAGTAAATTGATAGCCCAACTGACATGTTTTAACTGCTGGTAACAGGGTGGTGTGTATTTTGAATGTCTCTTCCATGCATTTATGGGTAGTTACAATGATGTAACTATGTAGAACATCATTGTAATGGTAGAAAATACAGACTTACGGTATATTCAAAGTGTTAAGAATTTTCATATGGCCTTGTATAAAGGGAGTTTGGATGTTAATAAACACGTTTTCCATTTTAAAAAACGGTCTTCCTAAATCACTCATATACATTTAAATTGCTTGACACTTTTTGTTATATAACATATATGATATATAAAATATATCTCTTTTTATTACAATATAATTAGCATACAGGGTTATATGAGTTTCAGGGGTACAAATAATATCATGATTTAAAATTCTATACCTTACTTAGTGCTTATTACAATAAATGTATTCTTTAACCCCTTCACCTATTTCAACAATCTCTCCAACCACCTATTCATAACTTGGTAACCACCATTCTGTTCTCTATATGTAAGAGCCTATTCTTTTTCTCTTTTTTTCTGTTTTGTTTCTTAAATACTACATGAGTGAAATCATATGATATTTGTCTTTCTTTGACTCATTTCACTTAGTATTATTCTCTCTAGATCTATCCATTTCCTTGCAAATGGCAAGATTTCAACCTTTTTATGGCTAATATTCGTGTGTGTATGTGTGTGTGTGTGTGTAAATGTGTTTGTGTATACCGCATCTTCTTTATCCATGCATCATTGATAGTAACTTGGGTTACTTCCATATTTCACCTATTTTAAATTATGCTGCAATAAACATAGGGGTACGTTTATCTTTTTGAATTAGTATTTTCTTATACTTTGTGTACATACTGAGTAGTGGGATTAGTGGATTGTAGGGTAGTTCTATTTTTAATTTTTTTGAGACAACTCCATACTGTTTTCCACAATGACTACACAAGTTTGCATTCCCACTAACAGTGCCTGAGGGACTTTTTTCTCACATACTCACCAACACTTGTTTCTTATGTTTTTAATTTTAACCATTCTGACAAATGTGATGTCATATCTCATGGTTTTTATTTGCATTCCCCTATGATGAGTAATATTGAAAATCTTTTCATGTGTTTGTTGACTATCTCTATGTCTTGTTTGGACAGATGTCTATTCATGGCTTCTGTCCATTTTTATTTGGATTATATGTATGTTTTTGTTTTTGAGTTATATAAATTATATATTATATAGTATCTTATATACACACACATATATGTGTGTTTTATATAGATATATATATGATACTATCCCCTTATCAGATGTATCATTTGCACGCATCTTTTCCCATTCAGTAGGTTATTAGTATGGTTGATGTCTTCCTTTGCTGTGCTGTGCTGAAGCTGTTTATTTTGATGTAGTACCTATAGTTTATTTTTGCTTTTGCTTTCATTGCCTTAGAAGACATCTTTAAAAATGTTGCCACTGCCGATGTCAGAGAGTTTATTGCATTTTCTTCTAGGATTTTTATGGTTTCTAGTCTCACATTTAGGTCTTTAATTCATTTTGAATTTATTTTTTGTATGGTGTGAAAAAATGGTTCAGTATTCCCAACATCATTTGTTGAAGAGACTGTTTTCTCCAATGCATATTCTTGTCCATTTGTCAAAGACTAATTGATGATAAAATCATGGGTTTATTCAGGGCTCTCTATTTTCTTATTGATATATGGGGGGGGGTGTGCCAGTACCATACTGTTGTGTTTACTACAGCTTTTTAGTATATTTTGAAATCTGGTATTGTAATACATCCAGTTTTGTTCTTCTTTTTCAAGATTGCTTTGGCTATTTGAGGACTTTTGTGGTTTCATTCAAATTAAAGGATTATTTGTTCTAGTTCTGTTAAAAATGCTGTTTGTGTTTTGATAGGGATTGCATTAAATCTGTAGGTTGCTTTGGGTACCATGGATGTTTTAACAGTATTTGTTGTCCCAATCTGTAAGAATGGCATATCTTTTCATTTGTGTCATCTTTAATTTCTGTCATCAATGCTTTAGTTTTCAGAGTACAGTTCTTTCACCTCTTGGTTAAGTTTATTCCTAGATATTTTATTATTTTTGGTGCAATTTTAAATGGGATTGTTTTCTTAATTTCTCTTTCTGCTACTTCATTTTTCATGTACAGGAATGCAACACATTACTATATATTGATTTTGTATCCTTTGACCTTATTGAATTCGTTTATCAGTTCTAGAAGTTTTTTGTCAGTCTTTAGGGTTTGCTATGTTTGGCATCATATATGACTAGGACTTCCAGTACTATGTTGATCAAAGGAGTAAAAGTGGACATCCTTGTCTTTCTTGATCTTAGGAGAAAAGCCCTCAGGTTTTCACCATTGACTATGGTATTGCTATGGGTTTTTCATCTATGGCATTTATTACATTCTCTGTAAACCTACTTTGTTAAGAGCTTTTACCATGAATGGATGTTGGACTTTGTCAGATGCTTTTTCTGTATCTGTTGAAATGATCATATGGATTTTATCCTTTCCCTTATTGATGTGATTTATCATTGATTGATTTGTGATTATTGAACTACCCATGCATCCCAGGAATAAATCCCACTTGATCATAGTGAATGGTTTTTTTAATGGATTGTTAAGTATGGCATGCTACTATTTTGTTGAGAACTTTTGCAACTTTGTTCATCAGATATATTGGTAGTTCTCTCTTTTCTCTTTCTACTTCTCCCTTCCTCCCCCTTTTTTGGTAGTGTCTTAGTGTCTTTGTCTAGATTTGGTAAAAAGGGTAATTCTTTCACCATAGAATGAATTTTGAAACTTTACTTCCTCTCTTATTTTTTTTGGAATAGTTTGAAAAGAATAAGTACTAATTAAATGGTAGAATTCACCTGTGAAGACTTTTGGTCCTAGACTTCTGTTTGTTGAGAGTTTTTGAGTGCAGATTCAATTTCATTGCTAGTAAGTAGTCTTTTCAAATTTTCATTTCTTTCTTATTAAGTTTTAGGAATTTGTATGATGCTAGGAATTATCCTTTTTGTCTGGGTTTTTCAATTTTTGGCAGATTTTTTTATAATATTCTCTTATAATCCTTTATACTTGTGGTGATGTTTATTATTTCTCCTCTTCTATTTTTTATTGTATTTTATTGAGTCTTCTCTTTTTTTCTTTAATGAATTTAGCTAAATGTTTATCAATTTTGTTGATCTTGTCAAAGAACCAGCTCCTGGTTCCATCTATGTGTTCTATTGTTTTCTTACTTTCTATTTTGTTTATTTCTGCTCTAATCCTTATCATTTTCTTCCTTTTATGTTTTGTTTGTTGTAGTTATTTTTCTAACTTCTCTAGATGCAAGATTGGGTTGTTTGAAATTTTTCTTGCTTCTTCATGTAGGGCCTTATTGCTAAATATGCCCTCTTAGAAAAACTTTTGTGCATCCCAAATTTTTGGGCCAACGTGTTTTCCTTTTCATTTGTCTCCATGTTTTGTTTGTTTGTTTTTGCTCTGATTGGCTAACTCATTCATTGTTATGTAACCTCCATGTATATGTGTTCATTCAGCTTTTTTTTTTATTTTATTTTTTTATTTTTTTTATTTTTTGTTTTTTCAGCTTTTTTTTTAATAAAGATTTTATTTATTTATTCATGAAAGACAGAGAGAGAGAGACAGAGACATAGGCAGAGGGAGGAGAAGCAGGCTCCATGCAGGGAGCCTGATGTGGGACTAGGAGCTCCAGTTTTACATCCTTGTGGTTAGAAAAAATTCATATTATGACTTCAGTCTTTTTTAATTTGTTGAGATTTGATTTGTAGTCTAATGTGATCTAATCTGGGGAAGTTTCAAGTCCACTTGAAAAGAATGTGTATTCTGCTGTTTTAGGATGGAATGTTTTGAATATATCTGCTTATTCTATCTGGTCGAATATATTTACTGGTTGATTTTCCATTTGAATAATCTATCCATTGATGTAAATGGAATGTTAAATTTCTTTACTATTATTGTATTACTATCAATTACTTCATTTGCGTGTTCCCATGTTAGTTGCATAAATATTTACAATTGTTATAATGTTCTTGTTGGATTGTTTCCTTTATGATATGTAGTGTCTTTCTTTTTCTCTTGAGAGAGTGTTTTTAAAGTCTGTTTAGCCCAGTCTGTTTTAAGTCTCTTCACTTCCATTTGCATGATAAATGCTTTTCCATCCCTTCAATTTCAAACTGTGAATGTCTTTAGGTCTGATGTGACTATTTTATAGGCAGCACATAGCTGAGTCTTTTTCATCCGTTCTATCACCCTGTGTCTTTTGATTAGAGTATTTAGTCCATTGACATTCAAAGTAATTATTGATAGGTATATATGTATATTATTTGTTACATGTTTTATGGTTGTTTTTGTAGTTCTTCTCTGTTCTTTCTTCTCTTGCTCTTTTTTTCTGATGGTTTGGGGCTTTCTCTAGTGATATACTTGGATTTATTTCTCTTTACCTTTTAGCATATCTATTACTGGTTTTTGATTGATGGTTACCATTTGGTTTATATATAACATCTTATGCATAAAGCAATCCATATTAAGTTGGTGATCACTTAAGTTTGACCTCATTCTAAGAGCACTAAATTTTTACTTCCCTCTCCCCTACATGTTAGGTATATAGTGTCCTACTTTATATCCTCTTATTTTGTGAATCCCTTGACTGATTTTTATAGATATACTTAATCTTACTACTTTCGTGCTTCCTACTTTTCTTATTCTTGTTTTTGGTCTTTGCTTTCCATTCCAAGAACCCATTTAACATTTCTTATATATAAGTCTGGTGTGGTGGTGATGAATTTCTTTAACTTGTGTTTGTCTCAAAACTCTCTATCTCTCCTTCTATTCTAAATGATAACCTGGTGAATAAACTATTTAACCTGGTGAATAGACTATTTTGGTTCAGTTGCTTGACACTTTATACAAGAAATATATTTTAAAAATTGCACATATGTTTCATTACTTGTATCTAGTTGATCTATTTTTTGGTAACTATCTTCCTGAGTATAAAATATCCAGTTTCATGCTCTTTTTAAATCTAGCAGTTAAGGGCTTAGTATGTAATCTTCCAGTATGGATTCAGTAATGCTATGCATCTCTAACAGAAGGAAAAATAATATGAAATAATATGTTTTACATTCTTGCTATCATTTTCTAATAAATTGTGCCGAGAGTTTTATTAGCAGTATTTATGATCTCAACAACGTGGTAACAAACAGCCATATGTTTGTTTTCACTGGCATATTACGTTGACTTAGCCAATGAAGATGCACCTCCCAAAATGGGATCCACACAAGTAGGAAGCAGGCAAATTGATTGAATTTGCTCAGTTGACATTTATGCTTTTGTAATGAAGCAGGATAATCTAAATAAATGACCTTTCTATGACATTTTAATAATATAGGAGGGGAAGGGTATAAATGACCAAAGGGAAAAAGGAAATCCCCTTTATGAAAGGCTTATGGAATTATGGAAGCTTGAAAGCAGAAAATGGCTTTTAAAAAATTCTGTCACCAGAGGTAAATCTGATCAATGTAATATGATGCTGCATATCCTGTTTAAGTTAGTAACAATAGCCTTACAACCCTATTAGAGTCTATAGTTTTATAGTACATATTTTGCTTTAAATTTTAATTTTGGGAGGGATGCCAGGGTGGCTCAGCAGTTTATTTAGCGCCTGCCTTCAGCCCAGGGCGTGATCCTGAGTCCCAGAATCAAATTCCACATCAGGCTCCCTGCATGGAGCCTGCTTCTCCCTCTGCCTGTGTCTCTGCCTCTCTCTCTCTCTCTTTCTCTCTATTTCTTTCTCTCTCTGTGTCTCTCATGAATAAATAAAATCTTAAAAAATTAAATTTGGGGGATGCCTGGGTGGCTTAGGGGTTGAACATCTGCCTTCAGCTCAGTGCATGATCCCAGTCTCCCAGGTTTGAGTCCCACATCTGGCTTCCTGCAGGGAGCCTGTTTCTCTCTCTATGTCTCTGACCCCTCTCTCTGTATCTCTCATGAATGAGTGAAAATAAATAAATAAATAAATAAATCTTGAAAAAATAAATAAATTTAAATTTTGGCATTGTTAATTTAACCCGTGAAAATTTCCAGAAGGAACTTATTAATTTTTATATATTATTCATTCTCATAATTCATATGATATGGCTTTTGTTTGGTAGTATAATAAAGCAATCAGAGTCTTAATTATCCTTTCAAAACAAATGAAGACTTTGAACATACTAAAGTTCATATCTTGATCAGGTATGTATCTCCTATAGTGACTTGGATGGAGATTCATTAAAACTGAGTAATCCAAATACAATACAATACAATAAAATAAATAAAACTGAATAATCCTTTGAGATTTCACTGTATTTCGTTTAATTATATGGGTACGCATATGAAACAAAACATCAACACTGGAATTTTTGAAATGAATAGTTGAAATCTTTGTTCTCCTACCCCTGATTCTGCATCATTTCAAATAGGGTATGTTTTTTTCTTATAATTACACAAATAGAAATGATCTAAGAGTATTTTTAATGCATTTTACTTTTTACACTAAATAATGTATATATTACGGATAACAATGTGTGTGTTTTGGACATTTGTCAGGCTTTTAAAATTTAACTTCTCTTTAAATTTGTGTTTTTACATTTTTTCTTTGGTTATATTGATATGTTTTACTGTTCTATTATTGATTTAAGTCATACTAGCTATGTTTTAGCTATACAAACTATATTGCAGAAAACATCTTTCAAAGTACATGTTTGTGTGCATAGGTATATACATCATTAAGCTAAATTATTACCAGTGGATTAGATGAGCCAGTGGTTTTGAGTATTATTGTTAAATTGCCCTTTGAAAATAATCTGTTTCTACTGCCATTAACAATATAGGAGGCATTCTGTTACCCTCTCTCTAAACCTAAATCTTTAAATCCAATTAGACTGCCTCATTTTAAAGTGTCTAGTTCCTGGTGTCATTATAAATCGCCATACTCAGATCCCTCATAAGTCTATAAATATCAACTCAGCTTGATATAGCAGGAAGGAACTCCCAAGTAATAATTGAGTTGTTAACCGTTCATTATTTCTAGAACCTGGAGCTACAAATTGGCTAGAGCAGAGGGAATTACAGCCTAGGAAATGTGCATAGTGAGGTCAATGTGAGTTTAAAGACAGTCATCACTTGCATGTGTTTAAATAATATTTAACTAAAGATCTGCTCATAGAAGAAGTTAGAGCAATAACTAAGGAAGTAATAGAAACAATTTATGTGCCAAAATTTAGAGGATATGAAAGATTTTTTTTTTCAGTGCAATTCTTCAAAATCTAGTACTATAAGCTTTAAATCTCCTTTCTCATCAAACTACTCTCTTTTACTGCATAATCTTTCTCAATTAAAAATATAAATTAAATTATGATGGTATTGGCATAGATATCCAGTAAAATGTTTTGATAAGATTTGATTGTACTTAGCCTCCATTTTAGGACCATCTTGTAAAATAGCCTAACTGAATTCTGTATCATGCAGAGAAGAGAGTTCCAGTCAGTAACTAGAGGAGATATTCTCAGTGACCTTACCATATACCCTTGGTCCAACTGTATCCATGCACACCAAAAAATGTACAGTTTCAAACACTCAAAAGCCATTGTCTAGTGATTTATCTGATCCTTCCACGGTAATTTTAAAGGACAATTTATATCCTCCAGGAGTAGGTTTCAATCAATGACTGATTGTAGTAGTTGGCAAACAAATATTTGCACTTCCTTTGGTAAGATAGCTAGATGTCCGTGCTCCCTCTCAAAATTCCTTGGTAGGATTGGGACTCCCCAACACATGCCCTTTATTGGCTTCCTTTTCTTCCCCCATGTGGGGCCCCCAAAAGACTTGAATTCAATTTCTTTCTCAATGTTTGTTTCTGGGGGTAACTTAACTGAAGAGAGCAAATTTCTAGTCATTTATATATAGCATAGCTACAGCAAGCCACAAGAAAGGCTAACTCTGCTTTTGTAGTGGCTTCTTTAAGCTTTTTTCCCATCCTGCCTCCACTAAAAATAGAATAAACTAAACTCAAACTTAAAGATAGTTTTAGGCTATATATTTTTAATATTAATTATAGTTATATTAATGATTATATAACATACAATTATAATATTTCATGTATATACATGTGTGCATATATATGCATATAAAACAATGCAGTCTAAAAGGAACAGGTTAATATAGTCACCACAGAGGAGGACAAAAAATGACCTCTCTGTGTAGGTGTGTTAAGTTAAAATAGAGCTAGCCTTATTTAAAAGTATATACCTCAACTTTATTAGGCAATAAAATTAGTAGCCTACCTTGTTAGATAGTTACATCTGTATCACCTATAATGTAACATGTACTGGAGGAAGTAATTAAGTTTGATAGGAATCTTCTTCATTTAGAAACTGACTTCAATCCTTTGCTATAGAGAAAAATCATTAAATTTAATTGAAGCTATACTTCTAAACAGATATGTGGTACACCTGTTTATATATTAAAAAGTAATAGAAGTAGAGTATTTTTTAAATCTTTTTTTAAGGATTTTATTTATTTATTCATGAGAGACACAGAGAGGCAGAGACATAGGCAGAGAGAGAAGCAGGCTGCCCACTGGGAGCCTAATGTGGGATTCAATTCCAGGATCATGGCCTGAGATAAAGGCAGATGCTCAACCGCTGAGCCTCCCAGGTGCCCCGGAAATAGAATATTTCAAGTCAAAATTAACAGAGGTAAACTATTATTAAATAAAAGCAAAATATTTAATATGAGTCCTCTTAGAATTTTGAAATTCTGAAATAAATTCCATATTCTAAAATAATCTTGATGCCAATAAAGATTAAAGTCAGTGTTCAAATTCATGATCAATGATAGTACAAAAATATGCTAAATAAACAAAACTTTGTTATTTATTTATTTATTTATTTATTTATTTATTTATTTATTTATTATAGTCACAGAGAGAGAGACAGAGAGGCAGAGACATAGGCAGAGGGAGAAGCAGGCTCCATGCACCGAGAGCCCGACGTGGGATTCGATCCCGGGTCTCCAGGATCGCGCCCTGGGCCAAAGGCAGGCGCCAAACCGCTGCGCCACCCAGGGATCCCCAAAACTTTGTTTAAAAAGATTTTATTTATTCATGAAAGACACAGAGAGAGAGAGAGTCAGAGACAAAGGCAGAGGGAGAAACAGGCTCCATGCAGGGAGCCTGATGCAGGACTCGATCCCAGGACCCCAGGATCATGCCCTGCGCCAAAGGCAGACATTCAACTGCTGAGCCACCCAGGCATCCTCCCACCCCCCCCAAAAAAAACCTTTTAGTGAAACTTCTTTATCTCAAGGGAAGTAAAGTCTTCATGAAATAAATAAAATAGAGATAACTTCAGTCAAATACCTAAACATCTTTATAATTCAAGGTACCATGTTGGCTATGGTATTATTAATATGCATTTCAATGGGGTAAAAACTAACAGAATATGTTAATTTTTTTGTTTAATGTTAAGTTAAATATTTTTTAACTCTTTTATTTCCTTTGCTATACTAAAAATATGCTTTAAATCTCCACAATTGGGATTTCATAAGTAGTATTTTCCACACCTCAATCAATGATCAAAGCCAGATCATATCTACATACTTTAATATTATAATAGTTAATTATAAATGTTAACTATTAACACTTCCTGAAAATAACATTTTCTGAACAGCTTAGGAAATACTCACCTAATTTTACCCAAAGGCTTTATGCTGAATTTATACCAAATGTAAATTGATTAAAGTTTTTTAGAATAGTTGTTGTGCTTATTTCAGTGGGTTTTATATCAAGTGATATATTAACATTGAGTGAAATTACTGTTTTTGAAAAAACTCAAGAGCTGCACTAATACAATAATGTTTGAATGTATATAGGCATCAATTGTAAAATATTTTACAATTTTTATTTTAATTATGTACATTTTACCTAGAAGTGTCAGAATCAGTAGGTAAATTTTTCTAAATATACCTCTTGCACCATTCTCTAGGACTCAAGATGTTTGTGTGGGCATACATCTGGGGTAGGTATGTAGTCCAGTGTCATATTAGAACAAGAGCAACCAATTGGCTTGTTTAGGTGCTTGGAGAATTAAGTTGAGGAATGGGCCTCAGTAAGATTGAAACAAAATCTCAAACACTGTCATTAGTTTCTTCGTTCATTTTTAATTCATTGACTCATCACATTTTTATTTTGGCTCTTTTCTTTTCCAGGGACTATGGTGAGACATTAGACATATAACGGTCAGTATTTGGCCTGCTGTTTTCTTTCTGTTTTTGTATTTGCCCTAATTACCATTCTCCCTCTCTGTCACACCATTTTTTTAAAGATTTTATTTATTCATGAGAGACAGAGAGAGAGAGACAAAGACAGAGACAGAGACAGGCAGAGGGAGAAGCAGGCTCCACGCAGGGAGTCCGATGTGAGACTCTATCCTGGACTCCAAGATCACACCCTGGGCCAAAGGCAACCGAAGAACCGTTGAACCACCCAGGAGTCCCTGTCTTACCTCTTTCTACTCTTCTTCTTCTTTTTTTTTTTTTCCTTGTTTTCTTCTTTAATTCTATTCTCCTTTTGTCCTCTTGAGTAAAAATTATTATAACTGACATGGCTTAAGAAGCTACAGATTTGGCCACTGGAGAAAGAATTTTTGTGAATTCCCATCTAAATAAAGGAACAAAAAATTTAAGGAGGAGAAGGTGTAGGCCAGCTTAGATTGGGGCTTCTGTCTAGGCAACCAGTTGTAGCTGGTGGGTGATGTCAAGAATCGAGGGCTACTGAGGTTTGTGTGTAATAAATGACTGCCCTTGAAATAAATATTTAGATGGTCAAAGTACTAGGTCTAATGATATGACTTGAAAATATTCAATGTAACTCCAGCTCGGGACTACTGTGTGATTAGTAATAGTGTAAAGAAAAAAAAGAAATTTAACAAAATACTTTTTTTCCAACTCATTCACTGTGTAATAGGCACAGAACATATCTCAGAAAATTATAGAAAGGGGTTAGATTTTTGCATCTTAAGATTCTATATTTACTCCTCTGATACGTCCAGTGGCTTCCTGTGTGTACTGCGGCAGCATAGGTTATTCACTGCCTACTATAAAATGATGTACTACTTACTAATATTATGATTGTACTGTCAACCAGGAAAACATACCTTCCTATTTTTTTTAAATCCCTCTAATAGAAAAAGTGTGGAAGAGTCTATTGTAGCACATTCCCAAATAGAATATAGAAAAAGCTAAGATGTGAATAAAATATTCCCCCCCCCCATAAATAATGAGAACTTCAATAATATTCATCTACAAATTTGGAATTTCTGGTAAAATTTTAAAGTATTTTTCACTTATTTTCTAAAATCAAATACCAAGATTGTGAAATATTCGACTTACTCAAAAATATTAAGTTTGTTGTAATATTTTACAATGTTTGGGAATGTGTCTAAAGTTCTGATTAAAAATTATTTCAAAAATCTTTTTGCACTCAATACCTCCTAGCTTAAATTGGTTGCTAAAGTAGTGCATATTAATTGGAATATTTTATAAAAAGAAATGGCAAAACAGTAATTTTATAGGAAAGAACAACTGCACAGGTTAACAATTCCACTTTAGGAAAAAAATATGTTTTTGTGACTCATGCATCAAAATATCTCTCTTTGAAAATCATCCTAAGTATGACAACACAAAAATTCCTAGGTTGCCTGAGAGCTTAGGGAATATTAACTCATTGATTTGAGGGGAATGGTAGCTGTAGTTACCAAATCAGCTTCTGTAACTGTGGTATTTCCTCAGAAAAATATAGTTAACTATTGGTCATGCCACACTTGGCTCCCTCCCTAAGACTGACTATATTGTTTTATATTAATATGGATGCACTCCATTGCCTGTGTTCTGATACTTACAAGGAGATACAGTTATAAAAAAGTCATGCTAACTTTGGGAAAGGGCATTCACAGGGGGAAATACTTTTATTCACATCTTTGAAGAGTAAATATATAAATATTAAGAAGCATAAATCTACCCCTTCTATTATACACATACATAATTCTTGTCCTATAAATAACACCGAAAATTAGAAGAAAATGATATTCTGTGATAAGAAGATAATATTTTTCATACTAATAGGCAAACAAACATATACAATGTAAATTCTCAATAAATATTTAAGAATAAATGAATGTGAAAGAAATTATATAATGTAACCCCAATAAATAGTAACATGTGTTTATAAGTGTAGTAGCCTTCAGAATCTTATAGGTTATATTCAAGAGTAAGTTTCGATTTTACCATTGCTCAGAGAAAGGCATAACTCAGATTAATGAGTCTTTTATTTTTTTTCAAAACTTTTTTACATCTTGAATTGTAACAATCAAGGGTCAACGTATATTTTCTAGGAATTTATGACTGTCCAGATAGATGTAATAGTTTGTAATACAGAGTTTCAAAACGTGTATGTGTGAAAAGCATCACCTTGGGTTAACTTTGCAAAATCTGATCAACTAGGTTAAAGATGAAGTAAGTTAAAGCTTCTGCAGAGTCTAGATATTTACAGGGAATATTAATTCACAGACAGTGGTTAGAACCATACTGCTTTAAATGTCTATTTAAACTGGAACTAGTTTTTGTTTTTTATTTGACACAAAACATTTTATAACTTTTAATGATTATTAGAGATTTTCTCTGTCAGGTTTATTTTAGTCTATATCTCATTAAAATTTATTTAGAAGAACTTGAAATTTCATAATATAAATTTATCCAAATTATTTACATTGAGTAGAGCAATAGTCATAAGTGGTATTAGAAATAGGATTAAATATTTGACATTATAATGGCATTATCAATAGTTGAGTCTCCACACAACTTCTTAAAAATCATGCAATACAATGTTTTTAAAAACATTCTAAAATAAAAAAATAGGTGAAGTCAGAATGACTAAAATTAAAAACACAGGAAACAACAGGTGTTGGCAAGGATGTGGAAAAGAGGAGCCCTCTTCCACTGTTGGTGGGAATGCACACTGGTGCAACCACTCTGGAAAACAGTATGGAGGTTTCTCAAAAAGCTAAAAAAAAGGGACACCTGGGTGGCTCAGCAGTTGAGCATCTGCCTTTGGCTTAGGGCATGATCCTGGGGTCCTGGAGATTGAGTCCTGCATCGGGCTCCCTGCAGGGGAGCCTCTCTCTCTGTGTCTCTCATGAATGAATAAATAAAATCTTAAAAAAAAAAACTTATATTAAAAAAGCTAAAAATAGAACTACTTTATGACTCAGCACTTGCATGACTAGGTTTTACCCAAAGGACAATAGCCAAATTATGGAAAGAACCCAAATTTCAATAGACTGATAAATGGATAAAGTAGATGTGGTGTGTATACACACACGCACACACACACACACACACACACACACAATGGAATATTGCTCAGCCATAAAAAAGAATGAATGTTGCCATTTGTGGTGTGGACCTAGAGAGTATAATGCTAAGTAAAATAAGTCAGTCAGAAAAAGACAAGTATGATTTCTTTCTTGTGGAATTTAAGAAACAAAACAGATGAACATATGAGAAAAAGAGGCAAGCCAGGAAAGACTCTTAACTATAGAGAACAAACTGATAGTTGCTGGCGGGGAGGTGAGTGGGGGAATGGGTTAAGGGGGTGATGGGTATTAAGGAGGGCACCTGTTACAATGAGCACTGGGTGTTGTATGTAAGTGATGAAACACTAAATTCTACACCTGAAACATATCATACTGAAATTTAAATGGAAGCTCCACCAAAAGTATGCAAACTATACTAAACAAAATGTGAAAATTGAGCAAAATAACTAACAATAGTAAACATAGACATTGTATTTATCCCTTGATTTTAATCGTTATCTGGTAGTATAAAATTTATTGACACAGTTTTTCCCATAAAAATTATTGAAGAAAATAAGGCAAATAGTCATAACTATGAATGCTAAAAAGGCATCTACTAATCTTTAGCACGATTCCTACTTAAAAGGATGAGGTAGGAATAGAGAGCAATAATTAATAAAAACTACTTTAAAAATCAAAAGAAATGTCATTTCAAAGGCAAAAACACCAAATTTATTATTAAACAAGTAATAGTAACTCTTACTATTAAAATTATTATTTATGATTGACTTAAATGTATAATTTCATGTAATGAAGTAATACACATAGAAGTATGATTTTATTTTACCATAGAAAGCTTTGTGTCTGCTAGGAAAGTCTACTAAAATATTGTAAAAATAATTTTAAAAGTAGAGATCAATATTTGAGATAAATGTATAAAATTTTTTATCTGTTTTGAGGTGTGTTCTATATTGAGTTAAATGTGTAAAGATCAATAGCTAGTTTTTCTCCATAGCAATCAACACATTGAAATAATAGGAAAAAGCTCTTACAATATAGAAAAAAAAATTATGAAATGCTTATATTTAAGATGCAAACACCTATTATACTGTATTTAAGAATAGAAAACAGATGTGAATAAAAGGGAAAATCCTTGGTTAGGATGATTTAATTTCATAGACCATCAATTATCTGCATCTCAGTATTTAAATATAAATAATTACAATCCATATCACAAGATTTTATTTTTTAATTGTGTACAATAATTTTGAATTTCATCAGAATAATGAAAGTTTTTTAAAATGTCAAGGAAATTAAAAACAAGATGAGGGAGTGAAGAGACCATCTATGTAATACAACAGAAATGGTATTGGCATAACAGTAGACTGGTTAGCTAAGGAAGAATCGATCCAGGTGTATATCTGAGATGTTAATATATGACATCATTTGTGGAAAAGACCTTCTTAAGTGAGAGAGGTATACACTCAATTATATGACAAGTTTTTGTATGTTTGGTAATTAGTACATGACATTTATAAAAATCAAAGCAGCAGTGACAGTTGGAAAAAAATGTAATGTACTTTACAAATTTACAAGAAAGAAATATCTAAAATATCAAATACAATATAGGAAAAACATATGAATAGAAAATCCATAGAATAGTAAATAAAAATGCTGAAATGAAAATTTGCTCAGGTACACTAGTAATTAGGGAAAAGCAATTTAGAGAAGAATAGATAGCTTTTATGATTATGGAAAAATTGTTGATATAATTTCTGTGTACATATATATGAAGGAAAAAGTGGAAGCAAACATTGCAATTTAAATATGATTAGCTCGGAGGTAGAGATTTTAAGTCAGGGTTTTATGTGAGATGATTAGCATTGTTATATATTTTGTATTATATTCATTCAACAAATGTTTATTAATTCCTGTTATAAACTGGGTACTCTTCTAGTTGCTAAGAGTACAGCAATGAAAAAAAAAAAGATTGAAAAATTGCCCCATCAATAATGAGTTTAACAGGATAATACAATTTTTAGTATTCTTGCATATTAAGCAGTTATAATCTAAAATTCCTTTCAAGGAAGGTTAAATGCAAAATTTTATCATGAAAATTAAATACACAATAAAATATCTCTGAATTTATAATACGTTTGTATTCCTTTCCCCCCTACAATGCTAGGTCTGTAATAAAAGTTTGTTTAATGCAACCATTTTTCATTGTATCTCACCACTGACCATGGCTGATATTTTCCCATCATGTTATAATCTACACAAAAGAGTTTTAGGGTTTTAGTTGTCATGCAAATCCAGTGCTCTGTTCTACAACCAACTGCTTCTTGATTTCTCTTAGCTCTTGTTGCACACTGGCAGTTGAAAACAAGGCTGAAAACTTGGCAGGAAGTGTTTTGTATTTAGTTTCTTTATTATCTTGAGATAAAAAGCAAATGAGGATTTGCTTTGCTTTCAGTATTCAAAGCTGAAATAAATTAAGAGACTGCATCTTTTAAAAATTTACATAGTATAAAATGTCTTCATAAAAAGAATTAAAATTAGAAAAAAAATGATAGGGTACTCCTGGGTGGCTAAGTAGATTGAGCATCAGTCTCTTGATTTCCACTCAGCTCATAGTCTCCTGTGGTGGAATCAAGCCTGCCTCAGGCTCCTCTCAGCCAGACGGAGTCTGTTTGGGATTCTCCCTCTCCTTCTGCCTCTACTCTCACCCCTGTCTCTGTCTCTGTCTAAAAATGGATGGATAAATCTTTAAAAATAAATAAATAAATAAAGACACATTAACAACAGTTGATTTTTTAAGAATATAAATATATATATATCCATATATAAAAATGCATGCTGTGTTACCCTTTATAATTGATAAAATAATATATTTTGCAATATTGCATAACACTGCAATAAGCATTACAGTAATATCACACTATTTAAGGTATTTCTTTTACAGCATTTTCTCTTTTGTTATATTTATCCCAGAAGTTTCCATGTCATTTACTTAGCCACAGTTCATACACTATATGTGTCATATATTAAATGTCACAGTAGTCTCAGTGTTTAATCTCAATGCTTCATGAAGAAAAGACTCTTTTTGTGTTTTGGCCAATGTTATATCCCAACAGCCTGCAGTGTCTTGTTTGCAAACACTGCCTCCTTCTGCCCTCCCTATGAAAGAATGACATAACCTTGAGAGATAAAAGAATTGGGGCAGGAACTTCTTTTCAGTTGGCTTCTTATTTTATTATACTTAATTCTAAGTCCCTACACTTAAGAGAGCTTTGGGGGAAGGGGAGATTTGCAGTGAATCTGTTATTTTTTTATTATTATTATTATTATTTTATTTATTTATGATAGGCACACAGTGAGAGAGAGAGAGGCAGAGACACAGGCAGAGGGAGAAGCAGGCTCCATGCACCGGGAGCCCGATGTGGGATTCGATCCCGGGTCTCCAGGATCGCGCCCTGGGCCAAAGGCAGGCGCCAAACCGCTGCACCACCCAGGGATCCCTGAATCTGTTATTAAAACAAAGTATTTCAGAGGAGATTTACTCGGTGGCTTTGTTATATTTAGAGATTTCTTTCTGTTGAAAAGAACAAGTTTTTTTTAAATGTTAGATTATGTTTCTAATTCAAAATATATTCACATCAGTAGATAATTAATGAAGGGTAATATATTAATACAAATTTGATTATGGTAATTGAAACTGTCACTATCTTTTCTTGCTTTCTAAATAAAGTCACAAAAGAAAAAAAAGATGAATATTTATTTCTAATGTTCAATTAATGAATCTATTTATGTGGTGTGCCAAGATTCACTGTAGGTTTGGAGATTAAATTAGTCTTGAATTAGCAATACAAATTTGATATAGATGCTCTATGTACCCTAGTGAAAGGAACCATAAAAAGATACTTTATAAATTTTAATACCAACAAAAATTTGCAAGTTTTAGCTTAGTTATATTAATGTGCTTAAAGTCAATTAGAGAATGACTTTGTATTCAAGTTTTATTATACGTCAAAAATCAATTTTTAATAAGCAAAATTGAAAAAGGTGTATAGGTCATGGATAAAACTCAGTAATAGAAACTAGTGACTGGAAAATTAATTAATGTAAGTCCATGTATCTCAATTGTGAAGGTTAATATTTTGAAGTTGAGCATTCCACTCTCAATATAATTATTGTACATTAAGAGACATAACTTGTCTTTCACAACAAGTCCTAATTACTCGAAAATTTACACCTTAAGATTAAAGTCTAGAATTTCACTAAAAGTATATGCAATAAAAGTATATGCGAGCTATAAAATCTTACATCTTTGCTCTTATTTTTCTCATATCTTTGCTATTTATATATTATTGCCTTAAGAGCAGAATAAAATTGAAAATGTACAAAAATTCTCTATGTATATACAATAATACCCATTCTATAAATATGCTATGTATATCAAAATTGATTCAGATATTTTTATGTAATTGCAGCATTGGCAGAGATGAAAATATCCCTAAGGTATCCCTATGGAGAGCTCTGCAAAGTATAGAAAACTATTTTTTTAAATATTTTATTTATTTATTCATGAGAGACACAGAGAGAGAGGCAGAGACATAGGCAGAGGGAGAAGCAGGCTCCATGTAGGGAGCCTGATGTGGGACTCGATCCCGGGATTCCAGGATCTCACCCTGGGCCAAAGGCAGATACTCAGCCACAGCCACCCAGGGATCCCCAGTATAGAAGACTATTAAATAGATATCTCTATGGATGGCTCTACAATATATGAAATTATTAAATGGGAAGATGTTTAGGTCATGTTATTAGTTTGATAGTGAATACACTCGGAAAAATTTTAAAAAGTAATAATTTTGTATTTTTATTGTAGTGTTGATAGTTTAGCCTGAAAATGCAACTGAACAGTTGCATTAATTTGAAATTAACTCAAATCTTGTTAATTTCTAATAAATCTGTAAATTATATAATTTTTAGCTATTATTTTGTGAAATAAGTGTATAATATTAACCTTTAAATTTTACCATTGATTAAATTTATTTATTACCAATAGCCATATTCTGCAATAAAGATTTTTGCTCAATATTTCTATGTAATGGGTACTATCTTGTAGAAAGCATCTGAACAATCACTAATGTTTTATCTAACTTATAAGGCATTGAGAATTAAACATTTAGAAAACTTATCTCCGTGCACAACTGAGTCAGTTAAGCCAAGTAATAGAAATATGTGAATTACACATATAATTTTAACTTTTCTAGTTGCTGTATTTACTAAAGTAGAAAGAAATAGGTAGGATTAATTTCAAAAATCTATTTAATTTAACATACTTAAAATAATTTCACTTCAACATTCAATTAATATGAAAATATTAATAAATTTTACATTCTTTTTTCTATATAGTCTTTGAAATCTACTTGTTTTAAATTTAGAATATATATAATTCAGACACTAAATTTTTATTAGTTGTAATTTATCACTATGTGTGATAAATAGAATTTACAGTTGAAAAGGTAAATAAAAGAAACAGTGTGGAATACAAAAGATACTGTATAGCCAAAACAATCCTGCACAAAACCAGCAGTATAATGCTTCTAGAATTCAAACTATACTACAAAGCCATAGTTAATAAAACAGTATAGTACTGGCACAAAAATAGATATATTGACCAATGGAACAGAATAGACATCCTACAATTAAACCCCAGCATAATGTACAGTTGACTAATATTCAACAAGGAGTCATAAACACTTAATGGAGAAAGGATAGTCTTTTTGATAAATGGTGCTAGGAAAACTGAAAAATACATGCAGAATAATAAACTTGGACCCGATCTATCTTACACTATTTACAAAAATTAGCTTGAAATGGAACTCTGAGACATAAGATCTTATGAAATGCCTAGAAGAAAAAGTCAGGAAAAAACTTACTGATATTGGTCTTATTAATAAGATTTTGGACATGATGCCCAAAGTACAAACAACAAATTAAATATTAGCAAATGGTACTACATCAAACTCAGAACTTCTGCATAGCAAAAGAAGCAATTAACAAAACTAAAAGACCACCTACAGAATAAGAGAAAGTTTTGTTCTCAAGCCATGTATCAGATAAGGGATTAAGATTCCTCTCATATAAAGAACTCAGTAAAATCAATAACCACCACCACAACAAAATGATCCTATTAAAAAATGGGCAGAAGAACTAAATATTTTTCTAAACAGGACATCAAAATCATTAACAGACCCATGAAAAGATGTTCAACATCACTAATCATCATGGGAATTAAAATCACAGTATGTTATCACCTCACATCTGTTAGAATGGGTATCATTGAAAAGATGAGATAATAGGTACTGGTGAGGATGTACTGAAAAATGAACCTTTATACATTGATAGTGAGACTATAAATTGGTCTAACCCCTATGGAAATCAATATAGAGGTTTCTCAAAAAATTAAAAACAGATGTACCATAGAATCAAGCAATGCCACTTCTGGCTATATACCCAAAGGAAATGAAAACTGGCTTTCAACATAATATATGCACTCTCCCCTTATTGCAGCATTGCTGTAATGGCCAAGATATGGAAACAACACAAATGCCCATCAACAGGTAAATGGTTAAAAATGACGTGGTACATATACACGTTAGAAATTTATTCAGCCATGAGAAAGAAAGATAGTTTCCATTTGAGACAACCTAAATGAACCATGAGCACATTATGCTAAACAAAATGAGTTAGAGAAAGACAAGTACTGTGCCTCACTTATATAAGAAATTTTAAAAAGTTAAACCTGTGAAAAACAGAGTACGAGGGGATGGGGGAGGTCAGAGAGAGAAGGTTTAAGGGTACAAACTTGTAATAAGTAGTAAATAAGCCAGATATCTAAAGCACAATTTGATGATAATAGACAATAATATTGTACAATTATTATGTAATGTGATAATGCTATATCAACAATCATATTGCAATGTATGCATATATAAAAGTAACACACTGTATACCTTAAAAATATATAATGCTACACATCAAGTTTATTAAATAAGTAATGTCAATAAGTAAGAGTTATTAATAATCAGAAATTATACAGGAATAGGCTTTACCTATAAAAGAGATGAACATATAAAAATATAAGTATGGATATTATTTTTAATTTGTACTATTCCTATTTGGTTACACTTTCTTTAAATTCAGTTATAAAAGTGTTACTACCATCCAGATAATGTTTAGCATGCCAGTTATCCAGATTCTGGTGTATGAACACATCCTGCTTTACACACAGCCATAAACACATCACACTTAAATTTCCCTAAATATGTATATATGTATATAAAACTATATGTAAATATGTATAACCATAATATAGTTTTAATTTCAGTAAAGCTATCCTTGGTTTTAATTTTGATCTTCTATTACATACAGTTCTCTTTTTGTCCTTATATGCAATAGAAGGTAATCACAGTGGGGACATTGGGTGGCTCAGCAGTTGACCTGCCTTCAGCTCACGGCCTTATCTCAGTCCCAGGATAGGATAGTTCCACACGGGGCTCTGTGCAGGGAGCCTGCTTCTTCCCTCTGCCTATGTCTCTGCCTCTCATGAATAAATAAATAAAATCTTTAAAAAATATATGGTAATCAATGATACTTAACTGTTAAAATATTTTACAAAATTTACAACTGTGCTGGAGTGAATTATATCATACATGAGAATCTAGTGAAATATGTCCATTCTTAGACTCTACCAAGGTTTTGTTTTTATTTTGTCTTGGGTTTTAAAATATATACTCATAAACATTCACAGTGACCCAAAGGGATTACTTGTAAAACAAAGCCACTGAATGCAGCATTAATTTGAGCTAGACTTAAAAACAGTAATATATCCTATACACTGTACACTTGAACCACAAGTACAAGATTAGCTACTCAGAAAGATTTTTCTCACACTACTTCTTCTTATGTTAGGGTGTAATGGCTTGTATAGAGTAGAAATCCAAGTTTATAATCACACGTATCCAAGAATTAATCTTTGAGATTGTCAAGATCATTAGTACTAACCCTCCCTTCCTCAAAATAAAGTCCCTAAAAGCAAAGCACATATGCACAGGAATTGGTGTATTAAAACTTTGAGAATTTATTCAAGGCATATAAGAAAGAGACAGGGAGATTCTCAGGAGCAGAGCATGACAGTAAATGACTTCTTTCATTTGTGTCTAGATTAAAAAGTACTTTCAAAAAATCTCCTAGTCATTGGTAATACATGGTGAACAAATATGCCTAGGTTTTGCACTCCTGAGTTTTACCTTATAAATATTATTTTCATAAGTGCTTATAAATTTGCTAGTATGCAACGTGTTCTCAAGTTTAAAGTTCAGTAAGAACAAAAATCACTGTGAAACATATGTTAAACTTGAGAGTTGTGAAAGACTTTCCTGAAGAAGTATTTTACAGATGAAATCTGGAGAAAAAGAGGCAAACATTGATTCTTATTCAATAAGGTATATGTATGTCACAGAAAAATCAATTGAGCAAATGATATTTTACATTTATTCAGCAAGGACACATTAAATGAATTTATTCTAAGTTTTTATGTTTTGTTGGGAACTATGAAAAATAACACTCCCAACTATTCAAGAAAAAGAATAAGGATATTTCACCAAAAAGAAACTAAAAGTAAAGTGGATGTTATACTCTGTTTGTTGCCAATGCAAATCCTAATCATTCATCCCTTAAAATTTGGGAAAATAAAAATAAAAAGAAATTACTAATGGCTTCATTATTCAGATGCACATGAAAAATTACAGAATTTCTAATAAGCATCAATTACCATATTGTGATAATGCCTATCTAAAATTTAGGTAGAAAAAGAGAAATGATTAAATTTGGAAATAAAGAAAGATGTTTCCCACAGTGTTCTATAAGTTTTAAACAATTGGATTAGAGAAGAAAAGCATAAATATTAATTGTGAACATGATATAATATTTATAAGAGGTTAAACCAATAAAGAAGTAAAATATGCTTGCTGAGGTATAAATGAATATGCATAATTAGCATTTAAAAATAGGAAAAACTTGAAAATAAAATAATATGTATTAACAAGCAAATACTGCTGTCACATCCACTATACTCCAGTCATATCTGGGCTTCTTTTGTTTTATAGTACAAATATTTTGCTTCCCAGGACATTGGCATTTACTGTTATCTGGATTGCTAAAAAAAAAAAAAAAAAAAAAAAAAAGCATAACATGATTTAAAGAAAACCTTCAACTAATGTCATATTTAATGATGAAGACTTAAAGACTTCCCTTAAGATTACAACCAAAAAGTTCTTCACTCTCACTTCTTTTATTCAATATTACTCTGGACGTTTTATCCGTTTAAAATAAAGTAAGGTAAAAAAAATAAAGTAAGGTGAAGAAATATAGAGATTAGAAAGTACAAAACAAAACTCTAGTCATAACATTACCTCTTATTTTTATTTTTCTTCAGATTACATGAGGAATATTTCAAAATGATAGTTACTTGCTTGTATTTTTAAAAGCACTTTATTAAAGAATGAAATATAAAAAGTTGTGCATATTTAATGAATAGAAATTGAAAATTTTGGAAATAAGCATACATCTATGACACTACCACCACAATCTATACAAAAAACATCTATCACCACCAAAAGTTTTTCACTCTATTATTGCTATAGCAATGATGATGATGATGAGGAGGAGGAGGCTGTTTGTGATGAGAACACTTAACATATGATCTACCCTCTTAGCACATTTAAGCAAACTTAAATATACAATACAGTGCTGTTAACTATAGTCTCTATGCTATGTCTATGTGGTGGATCTCTAGGACTTATTCATTTTGTGTAACTGAAACTTTGCATCCTTTGATTAATACCTCCCTCTAGCCCCTAGCAACCACCATTCTACTTTCCTTCTAAGAATTTGAACTATTTTAAATTCTTTCTATAATCTATATCCTGTAGTATTTGTTTTTCTATATTTGGCTTATTAGACTTAGCATTACATCGCCTAGATTCATCCATGTTGTCACAAATCGTAGGATTCCCTTCATCTTTAAGGCCAAATGATATTCCTTTTATGTATATACCACATTTGTGTATCCATTTATCTGTTGGTTAGCACTTAGGTTACTTTCACCTCTTGATTATTGTAACATTGCACTTAACATGGGTGTGCAAATACTTCTTCAAGAGCTGTTTTCAATTTTTATGTTTTTAAAGTATTTAGTTTAGAGAGAGAGAGAGCATGTCAAGCAGGGAAAGGGGCAGAGGGAAAGGGAGGGAGAGAATCTCCAGCAGACTCTCTGCTGAGTGCAGAGCATAATGCAGAGCTCAGTCTCATGAACCTGAGATCATGACTTGAGCTGAAATCAAGAGTTGGATGCCCAACTGAGCTACCCAGGCACCCCACAGTTATTTTTAATATGTACCCATAAGTGGGATTTCCAAATCAGATGTGACCTTTTATGTAAAAAACCCTAAAGAAATAGACAATAAGGCACTACTAGAATTAATAAATCGGTTAGCAAGCTCCCATATATATAAATTAATTATACTTTTAGGGCCACCTGGCTGGATCAGTTGGTAAAGCATGTGACTCTTGATCTATTGTTGTGAGTTTAAACCCCATGATGGATGTAAAGATTATGTAAAAATATAAAATCTTAAAAAAAAAATCTGTATTTTTCTACCTTTTTTTTTTTTTTTTTTTTTGGAGAGACAGTGCATGACATGCAAGTCAGGAGAGGGTTAAAAAGAGAGGGAGAGAATCCCAAGCAGGCTCCATGTCTATTGCAGAGCCCAATGCTGGGCTCAGCCTCAGGACCCTGAAATCATGACTTGGGCCAAAATCCAAAGTCAGGCACTTAATCAGCTGAACCACCCAGGTGCCCCAAAAGTCACTTGTAAAATGCAATAGTAATAATTGGAAAATAACATTAAAATGCCATTTATAATAGTATAACAGTACTTAGGGTTAAATTTAAAATATGTTCATGAACTATGTTCTAAAAACTATGGGGATATTGTTGTAGAAAAAATGACCTAAATAGAAGGAAATTTTACCATTTTAATTGACTAGAAGTTTTGATATTGTTACAATGTCAGTTATCCACAAATTGACACAAAGAACCAACAAAATCCAAGTGGAAATCTCAATAGGCTCTTTTGAAAGAATTGACAGGCTAATTCAAAAAATATAGAAGAATGCAAAGGACCCAGCATAGTCAAAACAAAAGAGTCACTAAAATGTTTAACTCGACACAATGATAATGCCATTCCTGTTGGTTGGCAATATCTCCTGTTCTCAAGATATCAGTTAGATATTCTCATTCTTTCATCAAGTAGTTAGTTATTGAGCAGCCACTATGATTTGGGCATAAGAAATACATCATAAGAAAAAGAATTGGATGAGTGAATGAGTAGTAGATTATCTTAGATCAAGCTTATAGTTTACAGTCTTGTGTCTGGGGCTAATATATGTTACTGAAAAACCACACAATAGATAGAAATTATGCCTGTAAAAAGTGCTATTAAAACATAATGATGTATGAAGGTAAAATAAAAAAACACTGAAACATGAAAAAAAAAACATAATGATGTGTTGTAATAACCTAAAAATAAGAGATTAACACTATTGTAACAGGGAAATGTTTCTGTGCCAATATTGATTAGACTGAGATTTAAAAGGAATGTATGAACTGAGCTAAGATTAACAAAACACAAGCAGTAAAAGAGATTTTTATTAGAAAAGATCAGACAGATAAAATTGCTGGATAAAAAATGGGGCCAAAAATAATGTAGATTAACTATATATAATTTATATTTCAGTTTTTACCTTTTAAGCTTTGATAATTATACTTCTGATCTAGATATAAAATATAAATATAGAAATGGTCTTTGTGTAAATATAGACATAAATAAATAGTATTAAAAATAATAACTCAATAATAATTTTAAATCTCTGGATTATTCAGTCATTTTTGAGAAAATTATGGTAATAATTAAAACAATCTGCACATACATATAGTTTTAAAACAATTATATTTTATATTTATAGATTTTATTTTGTCTAATTGTTTAAAGAAATCACATTTTATTATAAAACAACTTTATTATATGAAAATAAAATAATCTTAATATAAGTATAATTTTATGTTAATATGAAATGCACCAGGAATAAAACTTATATTCATAATTGAATTTTGGTAAATTTTAGATTATTTAGATTCACAAATTTTTATTTCATAATCTAATTCTGATAATAAGAATTTATATTTTCAAAAGGAATACAAGAAAAGAAACATGACTATCCTTTGTATTTCAATAATAGAAATTAATTTAAATAATTGACATTATAAAAGACCTTGAAAAATCAGGATGACAAAAAAGACTATCACTAAAAGCTATGGAATACCAAAGTATTTCATTATTTTAAATCATTAAAAAGAACAAAGTGTCAAAGTAGAATATTTTGATAGCTCTCATTCACTAAAATCATTTCTATGTTAACATAGAATGTAGAACATTTCTATGTTAACAGTAACATAGAAATAAAAGTGTCATAATTGCCATAGGAAATGAGGCAGCTAGATATTCTGATCTTTGTAGTACCCTTGGAGTAGAAAGCCATCAAAGACAACTAGAAAATGCAATGTCAACAAGATACAATATAGTCCACAGGGAATCTAAGGCAACAGAGAAAAAAATGAGTAGGCAGTAGCAGATGTTTTCCCCCAAGGACAATTATAGAACAATAATTAAAGATTAAGACAGTGTCTCAAAAAGAGCATCGTAATGCTAACAAGAAGGAGAATTTGAGAGAAAGGTAAAACTATAGCAGTTACTCCACTATTTGTTACAGGTTGATATTTAATACCCCCCCCCAAAAAAAGGCTTACAAACCTGCAGATAAAATAAACTAAACCAAAAAAAAGCTTCAGTAATCCAGCAGTGTTGCTGCTATAGAACACATACTTGATATATTCCACCACTGATTTCAAGATCAAAGAGATATATTTACACAAAGCAACTTTTTACACTTGTCATAGCATTTTATATTTCTTTTGATTCAATTAATCCTGCTCAGATTATTCATGGAACAACAGAGTCTAGTTTGTAGCCTTTCTTATGCTACTAAGCTGAATTGCTCCTAGAAGTAATCTCTGATATTCTTTGATTTGTTTTTTATTATGGAATAAAATTTACAAAGCATGATCTGCAACTATCTTTTTTTTTAAAGGATTTTATTTATTTACTCGTGAGAGATATAGAGAGAGAGGCAGAGACATAGGCGGAGGGAAAAGCAGGCTCCCCAGAGGGAGCCTGATATGGGACTGCATCCCAGGACCCCCATATCACAACCTGAGCCAAAGGCAAATGCTCAACCATTGAGCCACCTGGGTGTCGCCTAATCTAACATTCTATGATATGTCTTGTCAAGCATATTTGTATTTGATTTTGAAATATATTCATTAAAAAGTCTTACAGTATTTCCAAAGCATGTATTCTTGGAAAACCAATTAAATTTTCATAATTACTATACCCATTTTTATTATTATTTATCATGACAGAAACCTGAAAATGACAATTTAACAATTATAATTTAGTTTGCTCCTTTTTAAAACACAGACCTTTAGAGTCTTACAAAATTAAGTCCAGGTAGAAATATTTAAATTCTGAATGTTATTTAATATCTGATTTACTTTGGCAAAATCAAGTCTAATATTATTATTTTAAAATACATTAATTTAGAGAATAATAGTTGTCATATTGTTATTTCAGTTATAAATCTCATAACTTAAGGTAAAATAGGAAGCTTTTTAAGGAGAGACTTTTTATTTTTTGTACACCATAGTTTTTAATAAAAAGTAGAAACTTGGTGAATACTTGGTCTGGGAGGGAGGGAAGGAAGGAAAGAAAGAAGGGAAGGAGGAAGGGAGGGAGGAGAGGGAGAGGGAAGAGAGAAGAGAGGAAGTGGGAGGGGAGGAGAGAAAGAGAACTGCATTACTAAATCAAACACAGCCTCTTTGAGTTCCTTTGACTTAACGAAAGTAAACTACATTTCCCATTTCTCCCCTTAAGGAGAAATTAAGGAAACCTTAATTCCTCCATTAAGGAAACCTAATGGAAAACATGAAATTCATACGTGCTTTATGCTAAAGATTCATTGGTGAAATCTAACTTTTCTATTCTAGTAGAATACACATGCACACAAACTTATTACTTACTTGAGAAGTGGCTCAAAGTATACTTTCACAAACCAGTTATTAGCTCTGTTTCATATGCTCAATTCTATTATATTGAAGACTGTTATTGTCTTATTATGGACTATAATAATGAATTATAAAAAATTACTTTACTTTGCGATGAATACTCCTTAATTGAGTACAGACATAAACAGTACACCTTGTTGCTCTGTTTCAAAATATGAGGGCAATATATTTTTGCTTACAGTACTAGATACTTTGAATTTAAGGCTACATTTAACTGGGTTCATAAGTTGTTCAAGTTTGAATTCTCCATGCCAGACATTGTATTCTTCAGCAACATAAACTGAAAACCAATATTTAGACTATGATAATCAACTCAGTGATGAGTAGAGGTAAAAAACTACCTCAGAAAAGAGATTAATTCTAAAGTATTATAATATTGTAAGAGACAAATTAAATCTAATGCATTTGAATACAAAAGTTTTTTTTTTTTTAATAAAGATTTCCATTTATTTATTCATGAGAAACACACACAAGGAGAGAGAGAGGTAGAGAGACAGAGAGAGAGAGAGAGAGGCAAAGACAGGCAGAGGGAGAAGCAGGCTCCATGCCGGGAGCCCGACGTGGGACTCGATCCCTGGGCTCCAGGATCAAGGCCTGGGTCGAAGGTAGCGCTAAACCGCTGAACCACGGAGGGATCCCTGAATACAAAAGTTTTGAGAATAATTTAGAGAAGAAGTAAAGGTAAAAGAGTCCAAAGGAAAAATTCTAAAGGAAATAGGCTTTGTAAATAAACACTATTCACTCAGTGTTGTTTTTCACTCATATAATGTACAAAGATAACAATATGAGGTGCATAGTTGTTAGAATGTATCTGTTTTTTAAAAGATAAAAACTCAACACCTTGGAATGATTTTATTCAAATTTATCTTGGGTTTTATTTCTCAAATCAAACTTATGAAATTAAAAATATATGTGCTAAAAATTAGATCTATCCAGTAAAGTAAAAGGTTTAGGAGAATGGCCCTGAGCTGATTTCAATTGTATTCATCTTGATTTGTATAATTAATGACCATTTTATTTAAAAGAGCTTATAATGCAAATTTCTAATTACTTTTATGTAAACTCAAAAATTCCTAAAGTGTTGGTATCTCTGTTTATCTTATATTAAGGATGGAAATAATTCTGTATCATTTAGAAAGTGATTGAATCAGTAATTTTTCTACATCAACTTCAGGCCATAAGTTTTTTCTGTCCAATCTTTTTGGTTACAGTGGAGGAATTAGCAGAGTAAAGAGAAATGATGGGAATTAAGAGACTGCACTTGCTGTAATGGATACCGCTGTGTGATTTGAAGTGTTCAATCACTGTATTGTACACAGGAAACTAGTATTAACATAACAGTGTGTGTTAAGTAACTGATATTTAAATAAAAGTTTAAACAAAAATAAAAACTCAATAAATATTTTTAAAAAAGGAAATGTAACTTTATTGCCAGCATTTCATTGTCAGTACCTGAAGAGATTGTCACATGCATATCAGGAAAATTAAACAAATTGGAAATAATTGAAATTTTAAGCCAAATAACTTTAAGTCTGTTAGACCACAACACTGAACAGAGGGAAAAAATATACTAAGTTCTTGAGAATTGTAGTTTGAATATGATTAAATGATTAAATGGTTTTGAACATATCCTATCTCAATAAAAATTAGTGATCAAAATAATCATTTTCATCACTATTTTTTATGTTAAAATCTCTGAGGTGATTATATTCATTAATTTACTAGTGGAGTCACTGTAGTATTTTAGATTAGATAGAAAAGCAATAAGAATCTGTGAATTATTAAAGGAAAAAATGAATGAAAAGGAAGAGTTGACTGAGCTTTTACATGACCCCTTGATGTCTTGTTGCAATATGACAAGCATTGTTTTGCAATAAAATTTAAATTATATGATGCCTGCCTTTACAGATAGATGCAAACATTCCTTTATAGATAGATACTATTTTTGCAAGCACATACTGCTTGTTTCAAACCAATAAAACACGATATTTTAAATGTATTATTATACAAATTAATATTGTTTTATCCAGATACCAGAAATGTTAATGAAATCATTGTTCATGACTTTTTATACTGACATTTATTTATTTATTTATTTTTTAAAGATTTTATTTATTTATTCATGAGAGAGAGGCAGAGACATAGGTAGAGGGAGAAGCAGGCTGCATGCAGGGTGCCCGACGTGGGGCTTGATCCCAGGTCTCCAGTATCATGTCCCAGATGGAATGCAGCACTAAACCACTGAGCCACCGGGGCTGCCCCCTGACTTTTATTTTTAAGTACAGTTGACACACAGTGTTACACTACTTTCAGGTTTACAACTTAGTGTTTTGACAAATGTATACATTATGCTATGTTCACCACAAGTATTGCTATCATTGGTCCTGTTGCATTGCTATCAGAATATCATTGACTATATTCCTTATGATCTGCTGTTTATCCCTGTGACTTGTTTCTTGAAACAAACCTATATTGCTGTGTACTTCCCTTTTAGAACTGCTTTCACTGTGTCCAAAATATCTTGGATAATTGTATTTTCATTCTTATTTGTCTCCATGTATTTTTAAAATTTCTTCTTTGATTGCTTCATTGACCCATTGGTTGTTTTGTATCCAGTTGTTTGGTTTCCTTGTGTCTGTGTATTTTCCATTTTTTTTCTAGTTTCACATTACTATGGTCAGAAAAGGTGTATGGTATGTTTTCACCTTTCTTTAATTTATTTACGCTTGAGTTATGGCCTAATATGTGACCTATTCTGGAGAATTCTTAAACAGAATGTGTAATCTGTTCTTTGGGTGGGGATGGAATGTTGTGTATTTACCTGTTATATCCATCTGGTCCAATGTGTCATTCAAAGACACTGTTCCCTTTCTGATTATCTGTCTTATCTGTCCATTGATGTAAGTGGAGTGTTAAAGTCCCCTATTATTGTATTACTATCAATTTCTGTATTTATGTCCACTGATATTGTTGCTATTTTTAATTCACTCTGCTACTCTAGATCTTTTGATTGGAGCATTGGGGCCACTTATGTTTTAAGTAATTACTAATAAATATATACTTATTGGCATTTTTAAATATTTTTTTGTAAAAAAAGTTTTTTGTTTTGTAGTCCTTCTTTGTATCTTTATTTTCTTGTTCTCTTTCTTTGTATTCAACAAGTATTTATAGTATTTTGTTTGGCTTTTTTACTCTTTACTTTTTATGTATCATAGATTTTGGATTTATGGTTACCATGAAGTTCATATATAATATCTCAAATAAATATCAGTCCATGCTAATTTGATGATCATTTAAGTTCAAACACATTCTTAAAAAAGCAAAATCTTTATTTTCCTTTGTCCTTTTCTTCCCTTTTTAATCCCTTGTCTATACTTTATGTTGACACCTTTTACATCTTTGTGTTCATATTTTTCATACGTCTAATTATGGCTATTTATTTTTACTTAAAGAACTTCCTGTTTTACAAACATATTTGTTTGTCTGGGAAACTCATTATCTCTCCTTCAGATCTGAATGACAACCTCAGCAGGTAGAGTATTTGGGTTGTAGGTGTTTTACTTTCAGCATTCGGAATATCTCATACCACTCCCTCTGGCTTGTAAATTTGCTACTGAAAATCAGCTGACATCCTTAGGTTTTCTCTTGTAGGTAACTTTTTGTTTCTCTCTTGTTACTTTTAATATTCTTTTTACCTTTAACATAGATATTCTTGTTATTATCTGCCATGGTGTGGACCCTCTTGGCTTCATCTTGCTTGGAATTCTCTGTTTTTCTTGGACTTGCATGTCTATTTCCCTCCCTAGGTTAGGGAAATTTTCAATTATTTTTTCAAATAATTTTCCTATATCTTTCTCTCATTTTCTTCTGGGACCCCATGATGCAAATATTTGTTTACTTGAGGTTGTTCCAGAGATCTCTTAATCCTCATGTTTTTAAAATAATTTTATTTTTTTGCCATTCAGCTTGTTTTTCCCATATCCCTGTCTTCCAGATCACTGACACATTTTTCTGCATCTTCTAATCTACTGTTAATTCCCCACAGTATGTGTGTTAATTTCAATTATTGTATTATTTAGTTCTGATTTGTTCTTTTTAATATTTTCTATTATTATTAAAGGTCTCACTGAGTTCCTCCATTCTTTTCTCCAGTCCATTGAATATGTTTATCATAATTACTTTAAATTCTTTATCAGGCATATTGCTTATCTCTGTTTCATTTAATTCTTTTTCTAAGGTTTTTTCTTTTTCTTGTTCTTTCTTTTGGAGCATATTCCTCTCCTTCCCCATTTTGTTTGCCTTTCTATGGATTATGTGAAATGGTTATCTCTAAAGTCAAAGGAATGGCTTGTGGGGTGTCTCCTGTGCAGATTCTATGCTTAGTGACTTTCGCTGACTGGTTGAAGCTGTAGCTGTATATACTAGTTACTCATTTAAACCATGTCTCCATATCTGCTATATTCTTGATATTCTATCTTTGGCTGTTCAGCAGCCCTTCAGTCAGCCCTTGCTTCTTCTTCAATAGGAATTGTTTTATTAATAGGTATGATTTGGTGTGTTCCATGGAGGGGGTGAGTTCAGTCTTCCTACATCTCCAACTAGAAATGCAACTAACTTTTTGTATTGACATTTGATTGCATTTTCTAATTATTGTTGTTAGAAAGCAATTATTTTGCCATCTTTTTACTTTTGCTATGTCCATTTCTCAATCTATATATAGTTATCTAAACCATATGGAGTTAAATTTAAGAATGCCCAATTGCTTCATATAATTTTAATATAGGTAGAATATTGGCTTCCATTGGATTCATTTAAAGAAATAATGTATGTCCAAGTACTTCGAGCACCAAAGCTTTCAAATGAAATATACACACAATTAGTCAGTATCTCAAGCTTTGGAATTGGCTCCATAACATTTATATTCATATTAGAAAGTTAATCTCTATATAAGTCCATTTTAAAAGCCTTATTATTTTTTGAGTCTATTCATTTCAAGGACATTGTATGTGAATGAGTAGATAATTCTACTGATACCTATGTAATTTTTCCTAAAGCCTAGTATATGAATAATTATTCACGGTACTGTTTCATGGAATTATTTGTTGTGAAAGCTATTATGTTTTAAATATAAAAGAACAATTTTAATGTAACAGATAGTAGCAACTAATGAAAAACTGGCAGTATTAGGGCTCTAAATTATAGCATCTATATGAATATAATTAAAGGTCTTTTTGAAAATGTAGTTTTTAATCATGATCTATGAAATAATAGGTTCTATGGAGTAAATAACAGCTATACAAGATAGGGTATTTTTAGATATTCAACATTTCTGATCCAAATATTCAGTATTTCCAACCTATAACAAGTATTATTATATCTACTGTGATTTTGTTGCATTGTATAGTAATAGCTATTTATAGCTATCATGAAATTATCTTTATAAAAGCCATGTTATGTTTTCTCTTTAAATTTTTCTTTCATAATCCTATCCTTTATTAGAGGTTTCATCAACCAACCCAATATAAAAATAAATACACATCTGGTTATTCATTCTTTAGAATTGTATGAATCTTTTGTTGGGCAAAGTTCAATTCAAATGATCACTTATATTCAGAGATAAAGAAAAATCATTTTCTGTGATTTTGCTTTTCATCAAAACACAAAAATAGCTCTGTTTAGGCTATCCTGCATGCACACACACTTAAACATACTCAACTACATTCTGAAAATCAATGTTTTTTCTGTAGAAGAAAATAAAACATAAGAGATCTTTGATTTTAGCTCTATGTTTACCTTTAAGGAATTTACTTAATCAGCCAGAGCCCATCTCATTTCTTTTAGAGTATCTTTACATTTGATCGTTTGATCAAGTGTAGCAATGCTCAAATATTGAAAAAGAGTTTTGGGCCATTTCTAATCAATGGAAATGTTCATGTATAATAAGCACACACTTGGGACATGAGAGAGGCAAACAGAAATAGAGATTGAAAGTAAGGAATGAGGTATAATAGGTAAAAGTAGGCAGGAGAAAAAATCCCCAACATAGATAGAAAACAAAATTTATTATCTTCATTGAGTTGTCCAATTTCTCAGCCTAAAATTTAAATTTAAAATTGCTGTAGTGTCATTGGAGTCATAGGATATAGATCTATAAGTTCACCAACAGACAAATACTAAGGTTACTTTTTCTTCCAAATGAAAGAAATTCTGAGGAGTTCCAAAGAGTGTATTTAGGCTTTCTTAAATCTTATTTCTGAATAAGGAATACTGATTTTCTTTGATAACAAATAAAATTTTGATAAAAAGCATTCGTTTAATTAAATGTAATGTTTAAATTGTGGTCTTTTAGTTTGGAACATACATAAATTAGATAAATGTCAATCAGCAGAGTGCAGGACATGAAAAAACTAAAAAAAAAATGAGCCAAAGCCCTAATCCCTTGAATCATGGCATAACCATAAAATTTTTGCTTTTTAAATAGAAATGGAAAATACATACATATGTACATACATACATACATACATACATACATATATGGAAACAGAAATGGAACTATGTGCCTCAAAACAATACATGAAAATAAAGCAATTTTCAATTCTAAAGTGTTTCTAAAATATGGTATTATTTTGATGAAATATTTGCCCTTTATCAGTAAATTTCTTCTTAAATTTCAAATATGTCCTCCGGATGGAGAATGTTTGGCTCTTGTTTGGCAATTTATTTGAGGGTGTCCTGGGAATCAAATATCTTTTTATGTAGTATTTTCCTGTATTTGCTTTAAAAATGGATGTGGTATTGCAAATATGAACAATGATTTCCTCTTGAGAGCTTCAAACAAAGACTATTGATTTTTTTCTTTTATTCCTTTTGAGTTCTTAAAAATAAATATTTCATGATTTCACTGATTGTCTACTGGCTATCTGCCACCAAAATGAAAGGAACTCTTATTATTGGCTTTGAAATTCTAACCTAAGCAAACTACTTTTTGGTCATTTTTCTTATACTAGAGTAGAAAAAAAAGTTATAACTAATAAAAAAAATGTACTGGAGGTTATTTTTAATAAAAACTGAGATTGTCTCCATAGTTCAAATTTAAAGAGAATTACATACTCCTTTAAGAAAGGGTATATATGTTTAATTAATGACACTTTACTAAATATTTATTATATATTGATCATAAAATATTAATAAAGAGCCATCATTCCTCTGTGTTCTGGGGACATAGCAGTGACATATAATTTGAATTCCCAGTCATGAAGCTGGCATTTTAATGAGGGAAGACAAAAAATAAGTGAAAAAACAAATACATATGTAATATTAATGAATATAAGTAAATAACTTTATGGAGAAAGATAGGGTGAAGTGGAGCACATAGATAAGAGAGTTCAATTTTAGGTAAAGGTTTCAAGGAATATCTCCCAAATTAATGGACATTTGAGCTGGATGGAGTCTGGATGATGTGAGGGAATAATGATTTACAAGGATATGTGTGTTAAAAGTATAGTAGGATAAAAGAAACAGGAGATAATAAGGACAGAGGCAGAAGTCAGCTTATTTGGAACAAAATGGGCTGAGAGATTTAGTTTGATGCCAAATGTTTGACAAGTTTAAGATATCAAAGACTATCTTAATGGCCTATCTTCTGTCCATTGTTCTTTCTTTCTCTCATTTAATCATTCTCCTTTCCATAGGAATGGAATTTAAAAAAATAGGAAAATGTTACCAAAAAAGAATGGACTCTGATTGACAAAAGCAAAGGAGAGTATCAATATCCTAGAGATGAATAGAGTCAAAGAGATCATCAATGCAATAGAACTTGATATAACTCCTCATGTCTGAGACTTACAGTTTAGGCCCTGCAATAGGAAGGATAAAATGAAAACAGTATTTTTCTTATAGGGAGCCAAACTAAGCTAGACAAATGAAGCCAGCATCCATGAAATTGTGTACTTATAGAAACCAGAAAAACTCTATCCTTTATCAGGAGGAAACAAGAAGATTGGCTACCTATCCTGGGCTATAAGACAATGACAATTTATAATAAAATATAATCCTAGGATTGCATGGCAAACAAATGTGAGGTTGCCCTACATGAGGTGGTTGGAAATAACTAAAAAAGTCAATATTAAAACTTATTTAGTGGGCAGCCCAGGTGGCTCAGCTGTTTTCACCACCTTCAGCCCAGGGCATGATCCTGGAGACCTGGGATCTAGTCCCACATCAGGCTCCCTGCATTTAGCCTGCTTCTCCCTGCCCGTGTCTCTGCATCTCTCTCTCTCTCATGAATAAATAAATAAAATCTTAAAAAAAAAAAAAACTTACTTAGCATAAATTAAACCATAAGGCTCAGGAAGAGACAAACTTAAAATGGTATTACAACAACATATTCAGATTTCATGGTTCATAGTTTGTCATGGATAACACTCACTGAAAATATGTTCAACATAAGAATCATTATAAATCACATGTATAAATATATCACCTGGAGGAATAGTCATCAAGACAAAACAAGACAATATGTAGTTCAATAAGCAGAGATAGGATGTTAGCAATAAAATGGATATTTCATAACAAGAATCAATGAAATCATAGATATAGGAAAGTATGAGACAAGACCAGGATGGCATGACAAATGTATAGGATTATTTGAAAAATAATAAAAAATGAAATTCTGGAGTTAAAAATTTATTATAACCTCACTATATGGATAGGAGAGCAAAGTAGGCCATCTCTAGAAAAAGATGCTAATTTTGAAGATATATTTGAAAAGAGAAACTAGAACAGACACAGAGAAATATATATATATGTATAAATATGTATGCATATTATGTATAAATATATACATATATTTATGTATATATATAATATATATCTGTGGTGTTTTGTTTGTTTTTGCTTTTTTTTTTCCTTTAAAGAGGAAGTGTTAGGAGAGGGAGAGAGAGAATCTTAAGCAGGCACCATGACCAGTGAGGAGCCCGAAACAGGGCTCAATCTCATGACCCTGAGACCATGAGCTGAGCCAATACTTAACAAGTGACCCAACCATCCATTCCCAGAGAAATATATTATAGAATATATTATAAAAGGAGGACAGTAGGAGGAAGTCTAAAGTAATTCTCCCAGTGATGGTCTTTAAGCATATACCTAGACCTAGAATGAGAACTTTTATTTAATGTTTGTCTTATGGGGATATTTTTCTTTATTGAGAAACTGAAATTTGGGTATATCAAATAAAACAAATTCCTGGGGAAAAAGTATCTAAACTCCCAAGAAATTGAGATGCCTGAGCGGCTTAGTTGGTTAAGCATCCACCAGTTGATATCGGCTCAGGGCATGATGTCAAGGTTGTAAGGTAAGAGCCCTGTATTGGGATGAGCACTCAGCCTGGAATCTGCTTGAGATTCTCTCTCCTTCTCCCTCTGCTCCTGCTCCTGCTTGCATTCTTTCTCTCTCTCTCTCTCTCTCTCTTTCTCTCTCTCTCACAGATAAGTAAATAAATAAATCTTAAAAAGGAAACTCACAAGAGAAAAAAGTGGTAACACTGTCTGGGACATAGCAGAACTCAGAGAATATATTTTTTAATTGAAAAATTCTGAAAGAAAATTAAAAAAGGAAAATTCTAGGCACTTCATAATTGATCATTGATAAAATGGCCTATTAAATTTGCAGTCTGTGATTCTTGGTGTTGAGATTCACAGGATAAGCTAGGAAATATTAAGACATTGAGCAGATTTCATGAGAGGTATTTGGCTTTTGAATTGGTTTCTCCTGGTCTAAGAGATAGCAACAGTAACAGCATCCATCTTCTGCACAACCTCATTCTTGGCATGATTAACCTGTAGAACTACTATAGTTTTATCTATCTTGGAGTGGAGAGATTCAGGAGACTCCAGCATGTGCTACAGCTTGGAATTATCCATCTCCAGCAACATTCCCGCAATGATTCCTGCCAGGTTTGAACACATGCTTTGGATGAATGGGAACAAGCATTCTACCCTATTTGTTTTTGTTCCTGGGTTGGAGAGGGGGCTATGGCCAGGACGGAGGCAGTCAGGAGCTGTTGCCACTGCACATGCATGATCGACTGGGGTGCCTGCAGAGGTTATATGGCAAGGTGATAGCTTCAGACACAGAGGTATATTTCTAAGGTGTAACAGTCCAAGGAATAGTGGTAGCAACAGTAGCATAGGATTGTAAGTTATGCACAACTTTGGGACACCTCCAGATTGGAAGCTGTTACTCAGCTCTTGATGGGCAGCACCAGCCCCACCAAAAGCCATAGCCAAGTAATCCAGGCACACAGCTCCAGTTGGAACCAGATGGCATAGAGTTCAATGAGGCTTAGACTGGTTATAGTGTTTGGCATTCCTTGAAAGCCTTGAGGTTTCCCACCTTGCTGCCAGTGTAGAGTAGTCCTCATTTGTGCTAACTAGTTAGGTGTATAATATGGAGATCTTCCTTGAGCCTGTGGAAATGCTGGCTCAAGGTAGCCACCAGCTGCAGTCTGGAACTGATGGCATTAACAGGGAGTATGTTCCAGAATAAGAACTGTTAGGTTATGTATGTCCTGTGTCTAGCTTGGAACTCTGAGAATGGGAAACTAAGACAGAAGTGAGGTCTCTTCATATATAAGCAGTGCTCCAGATTTAATACATGTCTATATAAAATGGCCTAGGAAATGAAGCAAAAGATGACTTCAAATAAATGTATAAAAACTTCCCTATATCCAATATAATTAAAAGTGGCAGAAAACAGTGTTGTTGTTGTTGTTTTTTTTTGTAAATATAATTTCACTTCCTGTTAATGACAGTTACCTGTGTAATTCTGTGTAAGATCTTTTTATTTTTCTGGAATTTAAATCTGGGTCATGAGCCAATAGATCTTTTTAGACACATTTCTTTGAATGAAGCATAGATTGAAATTGTCCATAGACATCTTTTTTATTATTTTTTATTCAAGAATTTTTAATAAGTTTTACTATGTAGCAGGCATGTATATTTGAAATAGAAAACATGATGAATTACTGTAAAATCCTTTGCAAATAGGTGAAAGAATATAAGTCATCAATAACGGTTAAAAATTTAGAAATGCCTTAGTATTGAATGAGGGTCAGCAATACAATTTTAGAGTAATTTTCACAAGTCATACGAAACAGTATTTATTTGATTATGCTTCTTTTGTTGTTATTGATGTATGAAAACAATTTTAAGTATGACAATTTTTTTAGGTATGTACCTAAATCTCAGTCTTTTGTTTCTTTTCTTTAAAATTCCAACATAATGAATGGTGTTATGATAGTTTCAGCTGTACATTATAGTGATTCAACAATTCTATACATTGCTCATTGCTCATCATGATAAATGTACTCTTAATCCCCTTTGTCTTTTTACCTATTCCCACCCCCCGCCTACTTCCCTCTTGTAACTATCAGTTTGTTTTCTGTAGTTAAGAGTCTGTTTTTTTTGTTTGTCTCTATTTCTTTGTTCTTTAGTGTCTTAAGTTCTACATATGAATGACATCACATGGTTTGCATCTTTCTCTAATTTTACTTAGCATTGTACCCTCAAGTCCATCCATGTTGTTGCAAATGGCAAGATTTCTTTTTTTTTTTTTTTAATGGTTGAGTATTATCCCATTGTATACATATACCACTTCTTTTTTATCCATTCATCTGTGGATGAAAACTTAGGTTCCTTCCATATGTCAGCAATTGTAAACATAGGGTTGCATATATAATTTTGAATTAGTGTCATAAATTTGTATTCTTTGGGTAAATCCGCAGTAGTAGAGTTACTGGGCCATATGGTAATTCTATTTTTAATTTTTTGAGGAACCTTCACAATATTTTACAGAGTGGCTCTACCAGTTTGCATTCCCACCAACTGTGCATGAGGGTTCCTTTTCCTACATCTTTGCAACACATGTTGCTTCTTGTGTTTTTGATTTTCGCCATTCTGACAGATGTGAGGTAATATCTCCTGGTGGTTTTGATTTGCATTTCCCTGATGATGAGTGAAATTGAGCATCTTTTTCCTGTGTCAACCATCTGCATGTATTCTTTAGAGGAAAATCTGTTCATGCCCTCTGCCTATTTTTTTTTTTCAATTGGATTCTTTGTTTTATTGGTGTTGAGTTATATAAGAGTTTTACATATTTTGGATACTAACCCTTTATTGTATATGTCATTTGCAAATACCTTCTTCCCCTTGGTATGTTGTAATTTTGCTTATTTTTTAAAAGATTTTTATTTATTTATTTGATAGACAACAAACAGAGGGAGCAGCAAGCAGAGGGAGTGGGGAGCCTGATGTGGAGCTAGATCCCAGAACCTTGGGATCATGAACTGAGTCAAAGGCAGATGCATAACAAACTGAGCCACTCAGGCTCCCCTAGCAAATTTATCTTTCTAAAGATTTATTTATTTTAAAGAAAGAGCACAAGCAGAGAGAGGATCAGAGGGACAAGCAGACTCCCCATGAGCAGAGAGCCCAACATGAGACTTGATCCCAGGGACCTGTGATCATCTACTGAGCCAAAATTAGATGCTTAACCAACTGAGTCACTCAGGCTGTAATTTTATTCTGTTGATTTTTTTCTCTCACTATGGAGAAGCCTTTTATTTTAACATAGTTCCACTAATTTGGTTTTGCTTTTGTTTTCTTTGCCTCAGGAGACATTATTAGAAGAACCTTGTGGGCAAGGTCAGAGAAGTTACTACCTGTGCTATCTTCTAGGATTTTTATGGTTTGAGGTCTCACATTTAAGTATTTAATCCATTTTGAGTTTATTTTTGGGTAAAGTGTAAGAAAGTAGCCCAGATTCATTCTTTTGCATGTAGCTTTTTCCCAGTACCATTTGTTAAAGAGGCTGTCTTATTCCTATTGCAAATCTTGCCTTGTTGAAGACTAATTGGCCAGATAAACATGCATTTATTTCTGGGTGTTCTATTCTGTTACATTGATCTATGTGTTTGTTTTTGTGCCAATATCATACTGTTTTGATTACCATAACTTTATAGTATATCTTGAAATCTGGAATTGTGATAACTCCAGTTTTATTCTTCTTTTCCAAAGTTGCTTTGGATAGTCAGTGTTTTTTATGGTTCCACACAAACTTTAGGATTTTTTATTCTAGTTCTATGAAAAATGCTGTTTGTATTTTGATAAGGATTGCATTAAATCTGTAGATTGCTCTGGATACTATGGACGTTTTAACAATATTTGTGCTCTCAATCCATGAAGATGGCATATCTTTCCATTTGTGTCATCTTCAGGGTTTTTTTTTTTTTAATTTTATTTATTCATGAGAGACAGAGAGAGAGAGAGAGAGAGAGAGGCAGAGACACAGGCAGAGAGAGAAAAAGGCTCCATGGAGGGAGCCCAATGTGGGACTCCATCCCGGGACTCCAGGATCATGCCCTGGACTGAAGGCAGATATTCAACCACTGAGCCATGCTGGTGTACCTATCTTCAGTTTTTTTTTTTTTTTTTAATCAATGTTTTATAGTTTTAAGAATATGGTTCTTTCACTTCCTTGGTTAAGTTTATCCTACATATTATTTTTGGTACAATTATAAATAGGAATGTTTGTTAATTTCTCTTTATGCTACTTCATTTTCAGTGTATAAAAATGCAACAGGTTTCTGTATATTGATTTTGTATCCTGAGATTTACCAAATCCATTTATTATTTCTATTAGTTTTGTGGTAGAGTCTTTGGGTTTATATATACAATATCATGAAATCTGCAAATAGTTTTACTTCTTCCTTACTAATTTGAATGCCTTTTATTCCTTTTTGTTATCTGATTGCTGTGGCTAGGACTTCCAGTACTATGTTGCATTAAAGTGGTAAGACTGAATATCTTTGTCTTGTTCCAGATCGTTGGGGAAAATCTATCGGTTTTTCCCTATTGAGTATGATGTTAGCTGTGGGTTTTTTTATATATGGTCTTTTTAAAAAATGTTGGAGTATATTTCCTCTAAACTTATTTTGTTGAGGATTTTTTTCATCAATGGATGTTGTCCTTTGTCAAATGCATTTTTCTTCATCTATTGAAATAATCCTATAGTTTTTATTCTTTCACTCAATGTGAAATGTCACATTGATTGATTTGTGAAAATTGAACCATACTCACATCCTAGGAATGAATCTCATTGATCATGTTGAATAATTATTTTAATTTTTTGTTAGATATTTTCTTGAAGATTTTTTGCATCTATGTTCATCAGACATATTGAACTATATGCATAAGAGGGTCTCACTCTTCACTCTTCTCAAATCCAGTGAATAACTTTATCACCATTACCTAAAATTCTTTATCAGTCAAATTACCGATCTTTGTTTCATTTAGTTCACATGCTGTGATTTTGTCTTTTTCTTTCACTAGAACATATTTCTCTGTCTCCTCATTTTATCTAACTCTCTATGTCCATATACCTTTTGGGAAAGTCACCTATGTCTCATACTCTTGAAACTAGTGACCTTATAAAGAAAAAGCACTGTGGTATAACATTTCCTGTTCACTAGAACCTGGCACTTCAGTGATGTCTCGTATGATATTGGGTATCCCCTACTGTTGTGACAGAACTGTGTTTTCCTTTAGTCTAGTCATGTGCAATGGCTCTCCTTGACTGTTGCTGTAGGCAGGGTTTGGTCCCCAGGTTGTTTGTAGACCAGTATGTAGCCACCATTGTCTTGATTGGGGTCAGACCAAGCATTTGCCAGAGCTGTGGTCACATGGAACTGCAGGGCACTGTCCCTGTGTTGTGCTCAAAAAAGCTTTCATTTGTGGGCACGGCCAGCAATCATAACATATATCTGCCTCCAGCCTATTGTTTAGGTGACAAACTGTTATGTATGATTTTATTCCCTTCTCCCCTAGGCAGGAATCACTTTGGGGTGGTGCTGACCCTTGTCAGAGCTGCTTGCAAACTGTCACACTTGTGGAACTACTTTGGATGGCCTGCTGAGAGCATGCTGGAGGGGGTGATGCCATTGGAGAATGCAGGGGCAGGGCATGCAGTGTTAGCAAGGTCTACACTGGTCTGTGGAAGAAGGCTTGTAGCCACTTCAGAAAACCACTGAGGGCACTTCTGATGGGGTGGTTCCACCAGATAATGTGTGGGAAGGTCATGCTGTCAGCAAGCTAGGTGGAGAGTGTTAGGGCTATGTTGGTTCATGAAGGTGTTTCTGTGTCTACAGTAGGGGAAACAGAGGAGGGGGGTGGTGTTCACCAGCTCTTTTGTTCTTGGAGCAGTCTCCCAAAGATCCCTGTCCTTATAACACATGCTCTGAGATTAGTAAACAAATTTCCCTTCCTTATACCCCAGGCATTTTTCAAAATGCTGATTCTATGCTGTATCTCAATGGGGCTGGTTGCTGTGCTATCCTTTTAAGAGCAGATTAAAACTGAGCAGACTCAGTTTTTTATTGCCTCTGGCTCTTCCAGAGCAAGCCTGCTGATTTTGAGGGTTCCAGGTGTTAATCGCCACTGATTGTAAGAAATTTTGAAGTTAAGACCCTCTGATTTTTAAATCCTAACATTATTGAGATTTATTTTCCCAGTAAAGCCCCCCCTCATGGCTAGAGTGCCTCTGTTGGATCTTGTCCTCTTCCTTCTGTAACAGCAGCAGCCCTCCCTCCCTAAAAAAGTTTTGTGGGTCAGATTGGCTTCTGACTGTGTCTCTGCCCTTCCTATCCTCTTTGGTGTAGTTTCTTCTGTACATTTAGCTGTGGAGAGTCTGTTCTATGAGTATTCAGTTGTTTTTACAGTTATCTACAATGATGTGGGTGTTATCTACTTGTATCTGTGGGACAAGGTTAACCTAGGATCTTGCTACTCTGTCATCTTCCTCTGAAATCTCTTTTATTATATTTCTGGTAATTAATCAAGACTATCCCCCAAAGAACATGTAATTTTTAAAACATATGTAATATAACATTTTTATGTACAAATTACCAAAATCAAAATTTGCTCATCTGTATTATTATTCAGAGGAAACCTCTTTATGGAATTTTCTAAATTTGTTGTATCATTGCTGACAACTGGATTAATAAAAAATATTGTGAAGAACTGAGATTTGTCCATCTAGGAATATCCAGATATATAGGATTTACCCAGAATTTCATGACAAATTGGAGAATGTGTATCTTCTCAACTGCTGGCAAATGAAATACTTGTATGGAATAATTTTGTACTACCATGAAATATAAATATGAGCTTATTTGGAAAAAAATAAAATTCTGTAAGTACTTGGAAGTCATCTGGCTAGTATGCTAAAAATTCTTAGCAAATTCTAAGAAGCAAGGTGAGATAAGGTTAGGAAGGAGAATAAAAGAAAAAAAAAAGATTTAGTGACATGAATCAAAATCACGAATTAGAGGATGTAGCCTCTATAATGCCATAAAGTATCAGTAATATTTCTCAAACTCAAAATCAGATGAAAAACAAATTGGGACCTAGATAAAGAGAGGCTTTATTCAAATGCATCATCGCAATAGAGGAGAAGGATTGGTAAATGGTCTCCAACTTATGATAGTTCAACACAATTTTTCTACTTTACCTTAAATTTTGATCTGTTCTGGGCTAAGGATACATGGTAGGATTCTCTTTCATGATTCTGGGCAGTGTCAGTGAGCAACAGCTCCCAGTCAACCATACAGTCACCAGATTAAACAACCAATACACTTAGAACCATTTTGTAGCAATATACGGAATATTTACAAGCCATATGTTTTCACTTTCAGTACAGCATTCTATAAATTACAGAGATATTCAATAGTTTATTATAAAGTAGGCCTTGTGTTAGATCATTTTGCCTGTCTGTAGGCTAATGTAAGGGTTCCGGGCATGTTTAATCTAGGCCAGGCTAACCTATGTTTGGTAGGCTAGGTGGAAAAAATGCATTTCAACTTACAGTATTTTCAGTTTATAATGACATTTTAGGACATAAATCCACCATGAGTTGAGGAAGATGTGTATTGTAACAGGGGAAGAAGGACTACTGGCACAGAGAGAATGCTCTGATCATGAGAATTTGACCATCTCAAAAATTAGGCAGACAGGGGTTTTTCATTTACCAATATGTACTGACAGGGTTTTTTTTTTTTTAATTTTGAAAATGAAATTATGCCTTAGTTTCTCAGTGGGATTAATTTGTTATCAGTTTAGACAAAAGAGAAATTTGCAGAAATTTTGGACAGGACCATAGGATTTTCATGGTCTCTGTAATTAGCGTAGATTCCATTAAAATTAATCTCTATCTACAACTACTACCCATTTACTTGTTACCATTTTACAAAATCCTCTTGTCAACATTCTGAGATTTATTTTGCCACGCCTTTATTGCAGCTGGAATGGACATAATTGAATGAGATCTGAACTACATTGGTTTGGTAGGGATATGTTTATTTCAAGGGCATAATGTAAGGTAGCTAAATTTTAATCTTCTGTTAGAGATAAGTCCATATATAAAAGTCGAAAGCTAAAAAAAATTAAATACAAAGCAACATGCTATGGTATTTAAAAATGCAAAATTAAATTCCAAGAAGAAAATAAACAAAAACAGCTGATAGTATTTAAAATGGGTTGACTTGGAGAAGTAGGAATTACAGTGGGTATTGGGATGGCAATGGCTGACATTTTAGGTTTTTATTTTATGTGAAAAATTTATGGACAAGTATTACCTGAAAATAATATAAAGTAAGTGAATTTAAGAGTAACTTGACTCACAAAAAAAAAAAAAAAGAAAGAAAAAAAATGAGTAACTTGACTCACTAAACATTTCCCTAGGAGTTCCTTTTTCGTAAAAATTTTTAAAAGATTTTATTTATTTATTCATGAGAGACATAGACAGAGAGAGGCAGAGACACAGGCAGAAGGAGAAGCAAGCTCCATGCAGGGAGCCCAACGTGGAACTCAATCCCAGGTCTCCAGGATCCCACCCTGGGCTGAAGGCAGCGCTAAACCGCTGAGCCACTGGGGCTGCCCTCCCTAGGAGTTCCTAAGCATCAATTGATTTTTTTTTCCTTGGTGTCATTTTAAGCATATTTCTTAAATTGTCCTTTGATGAGTAATGGATGGGAAATCTAAGGAATGAGGGCATGGAAGAATGAGTTGTCAAATCTCAAACAAAATTCTTGTGGGATTTTATTTTGGTTGAGATATTCCTTACTTAGAAGTTTAGAAAAGTCAATGGGTTTATAGATTTCTTTTTAACCTTCAAAATGGAAATAACAGTGGAAGTGTACTTTGCTACAGTGTTAAGAGAATAAATTATTAGTGATAAACCTGGCACTCAATACTTCTACACATTTGTACTTCCCATAGTACTCTTCAGACCTCAATTCTTGATTTTAAGAGCTTCAAATTTCACAGAAATGACATCCAAGGGAAGCAAGTAGAAAAAGAAAAAAAAAAAGGAAAAAAAAAGGGTGAGAAGTTTATGTCAAAATCAGTGTAATCGTAAATCAAAAACACATTTAGGTCTTCCCAGTGGCTGCTTTGCATGTGATAGGATCCTCTCAATTTTAAGTCAGCTCAAGCAGTTCATGAATGAGTTCTCTGCAGTAGCAAGTGCTTTCTCCTGTTAACCAGCTGTGGCTACCCACTGGCTTCTGTTTTATAAAAATGGTTTAAGTCTGATATAAAACATGCAATTAGAAGTTCATATGCACACAGTATTTTTATTCACTACATGGACTTTCCATTAAATTACACACTAGCTTGCCTCTTTTCTGGGTTCAAGAAAATGTGAACATATGGGGTTTGATTATTAACCGTGGTAATTAATTAGCTGTATGCACTGCTTTCTTTGCAGATTTTCATGTAACACATAACTGGAAATTCAAACCTGCAAATCCGTTACGTTTAAGAGAATTATAAGTATTGCTGATTTTTCCCTAGTTGTTCCTTTGTAAAGAATAAGAAATACACAACACAAGCATAAATCCAATTTATTTTTATCAGAATCTTGACTTCTAGAGTTGTTTTAGTTAACTTTATGTCAGGATTTTCATAATAGAATCTTCTTTTAAGGTGTTTATATTTGGTCATTCATTTGGAGAAAAATGGTTTTAAATTAAACGCACTTCATAATGCAGGTAAGTTTCAATGATTCTATTACTCATATTGAAGATTTTCATGAACTTAGAGCATTTCTAAGCTATTATTAGAGGAAAAAATACAGTTATCCCTTTTTGGAGTTTGACTGCTTTAAAGGAAAATCAAATAAAAATGCCCTAAGTATTTACTAAAAATAAAGTCACAATATAGTATAAATGCTGCAAACACTTTTGAACTAATAGAACACCAGAAAATTTGAAATATATTAAAATAAATATTAAAATATGCTTTAGAGTACAGGATGTAGCAGGGAACAGTGACTTGGAAATTCAAAAGCTTGTGTTTTTGTGGCTCCTTTTCAGACGTATCACTAGTGTTATGTCTTGCTTCCCTATTGATTAATATTAATATTGATTAATAGAACATTCTGAATATCCCTTCCATAGAAGAACTTATGTCAGCTTGTGTTCAGGCCCTGTGGTATATAACTCAGTCAAGCCTGTGTTCCTGAAAAGCTTTGCAATGCAGCAAGCATATTTTTGTCTCTTCTGTATGGGGTTGGGGGGGGACAAAAAAAAAAAAAAACCAAATAGACTCGCATTGTTTACTTACACATGGCTGACCATGATAACACTAATGTTTATTGAACCTCATTGATAGGGTCACTTCATCAAGATTAACACAGCTGGTTTGGCAGCTTCTGGTTTGATCCATTACAAAACCAAGTAAAACTGAAACATTAATACTTGCAAATCACATGAAATATTAAGTTAATGCATTTTTAAAGGAAAAGATGATATTTGATGAATCTGAATCATTTTAGTAAATTAATTATTGACTCTAATATTCTAATACCTGAATTGCTTATTATTCAAATATCCCCCTCTGCCAAGCTTCAGCTTATTGTATCTTTCTCCACTACTCGACAGAATGAAATCCAGCCCTGCATTGAGCATTCAATATATCCTATCTTATGCCATTTATTTTTTGATAACTTTTATGGTCTAAATGACATTTTGTTGAACTTTGCATGTATTTATGTCTTTCTCTAAAGCTTGATTACTGTATAACCCAGAGTCAGCAGTGTAGGGCTTAAGATCTTTTCTATTAATATAGCCCACAAGCAATAAAGAGGATATCTTTGAGATATTATTTTGTGATGACTGATAGAAGGCTTTTAATAAACTTAATAATAATGTAATAATTTAATAAAAGAAGAAAAAAGGGAAAGTAATACAGTTAAAATCAGTTTATCTACTTTGATGTTTGCCTTCCTGTTTTTCCAACTCATCACAGTTCTAGCTCCTATTATAGCTCTTGCTCTAAAATACTAATTGTATCAAGCCTCTTCTTTGCTTAAAACCCTACAAAGATTCCCCTTTGACCTAGAATAAATAGGATTTTATGAGTGGATATCCACTCACCTCACTCACAAATATGATAATTAATGTAAGTCCAAGTCCAAATTATGCCATGTATACAAATATGTATTAGAAAAACAATTGTTAGAAAACAGGTGCCAGCAGTTCAAGAACCTATTCACAGTTATCTCTGTCTCCTTTTATGGACTTTGCCTCCTTTATGGAAAATTCAATAAACTTTCCAAACAGGGTAAATGTGACAACATCACATGGGTTGGCTTCTACAACTCTGTAGTTGGCATAAGGCAACAGGATCCTCCTCAAACCAATAGCAAGACACAATGCTGATTAACAAGCTATGATTTTACTGGTAAAAAACTCTCATCTGATATTTATCATACCAATAGACATAACCTCATATGTTGACAGAGATATGCTCGCTGAGTAGATTACTTCTGAGTGTGGTCTTTCTGAAATAATGCCAGTTAACTACCTTGGATTTAATATATTACCTTGGATTTAAGGTTTGAATTAACCAGGACAAAAACAATATTTTATGCTGAAGTGTCTAAAATTATAGACATCTTAAAATTCATTTTCTGTATTAAATATTATTCATAAAAGTATTACATGCTTCTCATTAAAAACTCCAAAATAAATTAAGGTATAAATTCAAAACAAAAGTCCTCTTTTATAATTCCTCAAGGAAAGATCCTTACTTTTAATTCCTATAAATGGAAAACTAGGTGTCAAAGCCTAAAGAGTGAACAGTTGGAGCAAAAGATAAATTGTCAACAATAAGAACATTGTGTGAAATACAAGAATTTAGGTGCTTTGAAATGCAGAAGAACATAGAAAGGAAGAACATTACTAGATGATTTTTTATTTGTTCTAAAAACTTTTAGAACAAGGCCTGAAAACAATAGCTATCTGACTTTAATAGAAAGTAAACCCCAGCCATGATCCTTAGATACAATTTCAAAGACTATTTTTCGATCACATGGATAAGTTTGGGTACTGTGAGTATTGTCAACTTAGCCATGAATGGCCATGATGACATAAAATTTATTGTAACATAGCTAATAATTTGGACAAATTTTCATACTATGAACATAGCTCATATTGTAATTTCCTATTCCTTTGCAAAAAATAATTTTGAAAAATTATACATTGTTGACTACTTCTCAGGGAAAATATATGTAGAAATGGCCATAGAATTTAATTGTTCTTCATTTGTACTGACTGGCTCAGTAAGAATAATTTTACCATCTTTCACAAGAATCTATTATTGTGAGAAAAACATTATATACGGCATGAAGTGCTCCTATACATCTGCAGTGTCTATTTTTGTCAATATATTGAACTTTTTTTCTGACTTGAGAAACCACATTTTTTTTCAATATGGTAAGTGTACTCTTTAATTCCTATCACCCATTTCACTCACCCTCCACCCACTCCCCTATGATAATCATCAGTTGGTTCTCTATAATTAAGAGTCTGTCAATAGGTTTGTCTTCTCCCTCTCTTTCTCTCTCCTTTCTCCTTTGCTCATTTGCTTGGTTTCATAAATTGGACATGAGTGAAATTATATAGTACTTGTCTTTCTCTGACTTATTTCACTTAGCATAATACTCTCTAGCTCTATCCATATTGCTGAAAATAGCAAGATATCATTCTTTTTATGGCTAAGTAATATTCCATTAGATATCTATCAAATGTATACATCACATCTTCTTTAATCTTATTCATGAATCCATGGACACTTGGGTTGCTTCCATAGTTTGGCTCTTGTAAATAATGACGCAATAGACATAGAGCTGTGTGTATTCTTTTGAGTTAGTGTTTTTGTATCTTCAGGTAAATACGCAGTAGTGTAATTACTGGATTTTAGGGTAGTGTATTTTTAACTTTTGAGGAACCTCCATAGTGTTTTCCACAGTTGCTTCACCAGTTTGCATTCCCACCAACAGTACACAAGGTTTCCTTTTTCTCTATATCCTCACCAATACTTATTGTTTCTTGTGATTTTTATTTTAGCCATCCTGACAGGTATGAGGTGATACACATTTCCCTGACGATGAGTGATGTTGGGCATATTTTTCATGTGTCTGTTGGCCAGCTGGATGTCTTCTTTGGAGAAATGTCTGCTCATGTCTTCCGCCCATTTTCTATTGAATTACTGTTTTTTTTTTTTGGGGGGGGGTGTTGAGTTTTATCAGTCCTTTATATATTTTGTATACTAAAACCTTATCAGATGTATTGTTTGCAAATATATTCTCCCATTCACTAAATTACCTTGTAGTTTTGATTGTTTCCTTTGCCATGCAGAAAGTTTTTTAATTTTGATGTAGTCCCAATAGTTTATTTGCTTTTATTTTCCTTGCCTCAGGAGACATATCTAGAAAAATGTCGCTATGGCTGATGTCAGAGAAATTACTGCCTATGTTTTTTTTTGTTGTTGTTTTTTACTGCCTATGTTTATGTAGGGGTTTTATGGTTTTAAGTATCACAATTAAGTTTTTAATCTATTTTGAGTTTATTTTTTGTGTATGGTAAAAGAGGATGGTCCAGTTTCATTCTTTTGCATGTAGCTGTCCAGTTTTCCCAACACCATTTGTTGAATAAACTGTTTTTTTCCCATTGGGTATTCATTCCTACTTTGTCAAAGATTGAGTCTATAATTGTGGCTTTATTTCTGGATTTTCTATTCCATTGATCTATGTGTCTTTTTTTAAAAGATTTTATTTATTTATTCATGATAGTCACACACAGAGAGAGAGAGAGAGAGAGAGAGAGGCAGAGACATAGGCAGAGGGAGACGCAGGCTCCATGCAGGAAGCCCGATGTGGGATTCGATCCCAGGTCTCCAGGATCACGCCTTGGGCCAAAGGCAGGTGCTAAACTGCTGCGCCACCCAGGGATCCCTATGTGTCTATTTTTAAGGCAGTACCATACTGTTTTAATTACTGCTGCTTTGTAATATAACTTAAAATCTGGAATTGTGATACCTTCTATTTTGTTTTTGTTTTTCAAGATTTCTTTGACTATTTGAGGTCCTTTGTGGTTCCATACCAATTTTAGGATGGTTTCTTCTAGTTTGGTGAAAAATTCAAGTGGTATTTTGATAGAGATTGAATTAAATCTGTAGATTTAATTTTTTGAGTTTTGAGTACTATGGAAATTTTTAACAATATTTGTTCTTCCAATCCATGAATGTGGAATTTTTTTTTTCCATTTTGTGTCATCTTCACTTTCTTTCATCAATATTTTATAGTTTTCAGAGTTCATGTCTTTCATGTCTTTGGTTAAGTCTATTTTCTAGGTATTTTATTGTATTTGGTAAAATTGTAAATGAGATTTTTCTTAATTTCTTTTTTCTCCTGCTTCATTATCAGTGTATAGGAATACAACAGATTTCTATATGTTGATTTTGTACCCTGTGACTTTCCTGAATTCATTTATCACTCTACTAGCTTTTTGATGAAGTCTTTAGGGTTTTCTACATATAGTATCATACCACCTACAAATAGTGAAAATTTTATTAATTCCTTATCAATTTGTATGTCTTGTGTTTCTTTATGTTGTCTAATTGCTGTGGCTAGGACTTCTGACACCATGTTGAATAATAATGGTGAGAGTGGATAGCCTTGTCTTGTTCCTGACCCTAGGGAAAGTTATTTTTTCACTATTGAGTATGATGTTGGCTATGGGATTTTTATGTAAGGACTTCATTATGTTGAGGTATGTTTTCTCAACACTTACTTTGCAAAATTTTTTTTATCATTAATGAATGTTGTACTTTGTCAAATGCTTGTCCTGCAGCTAATGAAATGACCGTATGGTTATCCTTTCTCTTATTGATGTGATATATCATGTTGATTGCTTTGGGAATATTGAATCACCTCTGCCTCCTGGGAATAAATCTCACTTGATTGTCATGAATTATTTCCTTAATGTATTGTTGGATTTGGTTTGCTAGAATTTTGTTGAGATTTTTTGCGTCTATGTTCATCAGAGATATTGATCTTACTTTCCTCTTTCTCTCTCTCTCTCCCTCTCTCTTTTGGTTGGGGGGTTGTCTTTAACTGATTTTGGTATCACAGTGATAATGACCTCATAGAATGAACTTGGAAGTTTTCCTTCCTCTTCTATTTTTAGGAATAATTTGGGAAGAATAGTCATTAGTCTTCTTTAAATGTTTGGTAGAATTCTCCTGTGAAGCTGTCTGGTCCTAGACTTTTGTTTTTTGAGAAATAAAGAAACTCTGTTTCTATTTCTCTGTGTTAGGAAAGTCAGCTGCTTTTTTTGGTTTTAATGATAATAACCTTGTGAAGAAGAGGTCCTGTAGTGCCCTGCAGTACAATGCTCCCTGTTCCCTAGATCCTGATATTTCAGAGAGCATCACCTATTTGTGTTATGTGTGCTCTGCTGTTGACTCTTGGCCTCTTTTTATTTCAGTCCAGTTGTCTGGAGAGGCAGTCTGTGTATTGTGGGGCAGTGTTTAGTCCCCAGAAGTACTGTGTTGGTCTGCTTGCAAAATGAGGCTTGTCTTCACTGCTGCTGGAATTGGAAGTCATGAATGAGGTCAGGAGAAGTGCTGTTGATAGGGTTTGTACTGGTATTCTAGAGGAGGAGTTCTGCAATGCTGGAACTAGGGACTAAGTTAAATGTGACTGGGAAGGGTGAATATACGCGGGGAGAAGGAGGGGGGCTTGGTGTAAACAAATTAGGTAAGAGTGTGGATGCTATACTCTTTACCATAGGTGGTATACATATGCTGTGGGTGGGAAAGGTAAAGGACACCTGCTAAGCCCTTTGTTCTTGGAGGGATCTCCCTGTGATCCCTTTCTCTCCAAGCTTTCAGAGAGCAAATCACTCCCTACTCCTACCTACCCCCTGTCTACCCATCTGCCTCCAGTGTTTTTCAAACAGCTTGTTCTTTGCTGTCTGCTGTGCTATTTGTTGTGCTGTCTCTTTAAGGGCGTGGACTCCACTTCCTAAAGTCTTCCTAGATCTCCTAGAGTGGAGCCCACCATTTCTTTTTAAATTCCAGGGTTTAAGTCCTGCTGGTTATAAAAACTCATGATATTCAGCCCCTCTTACTTTCAAAGGCACATGTTTTAGGGATTTGTCCTCCGTATTCATGGGCTTTCAGTGTGAAAGTCTGATTTTTATCCTTTTCTGCATCATTGGTTCTCCCCCAGTCATGGATGGTCATTGTTTGTTTTGTTCTAAGACTGTGTCTTCACCCTTCCTACCTTCTTCCAGGTGGCTTCTTCTCTACCTTTAGTTGTGGAGTTTGTTCTACCAGTCTTCAGATTGTTTTCTGGGTTGTTTACACCAACATGAGTGTTACCCAATTGTATCTATGGGACAAGGTGAGCTTAGGGTCCTTCTAGTCTGCTATCATCACAGAAACTGGTTCATTGAACTTTTAATTCCCACTGGAAATTTCTGGAGATTTTTTGCAAATATACATTTTTACAGGGGAAAATTCTTTATTGGTATAATTTAGTGAAAAGCAATTTCAAGCAATTATATTACCAGGATCTTAGTAAATTTACAGTGTAACTTGTTAAAGCCAAAAGATATTAACAACGTAATTGAATTACCATATCTCTGAATACAGTAATAGGATGAGAATTATGGCTATTCATTAACTAAAATTATCTGAATTGAGGTGTAGGGAGGTAAGATCAGTGATCAAAGACCCATAAAAATATCAACACCCAAAACCAATTTTCTCTTTAAATTATAAATGTTCTTTACTCGTTTATATTTCAAAAACTACATTTTGTTTATTTTGAAAAGTCTACTGAGCAGCTCACAAGCCCTTGTCCCTAGAGTGGTTAACCAATCAGGCTCAATATCCTCATCTCTTCTCTTCTATCAAAGTTGAAAAGCAACATAAAAATCCCAGGAGTACAGCTTCAGTTATGAAAGCCAGCTTATTTGTATAGCTGAGGGGAATCCCATAGGGTCTTGTGCAAAATATTTCACACAGTATATGTTTCCATCCACAGATAACTTATTTTTTACTAGTCCATTTTTGGAGTTTTGTTGCTTGTTGCTCTAAATATCATTACGGTGAGTTGAATCATTGACACAGTTTTAGACATACAGTTTAACTGTATGTTATGGGAATTGAAACCCTGAACATGTATTATCTTTCTAATGAATTTGGTTATCATTTTCTAGTTCCTAAGTTTCAGTTTTAATGATTTATTGTCAATAAAATTACATTAAATTCTGCTTAGAAAATGGAAATTGCACAATATTCACACATCAAAATGACAAAGAATTATTACATTTAGAAATGTTTGTCATTCAATACTATAAATGTATTTCTTAAGCAGAAAAACTTAAGAACTTTGACCCTTTCAAGATTAATTTGTGACTACAAAGGAAAAGCATTTTAGTGAAGTCAAGGTTCAGGCTCCTTCTCTATAAAATTGTTAAATACTTTTGGAAAAAGTCAGTTTCCCTATTTACTATGCTGAGAGCTATTATTATCTCTTTTTTTTTTTCACAAAAGACTTCAAATGCTCCAAAACTTAAACTTTGTCCGAATAAGGCATTATAATAATATTCTAACCATCATGTTGTCTTTTACCAATAGATTCCCCCATAAACAGTATAAGCAATACTAGCCACTTGGCAAATATTGAATTTCACATCCCTCTTGGATTATTTTAACAAAGTAAAAAAACAAAACCTTGAAATGGTACGTAAGTGTTGCTGATTTGAAGGAAAACATAAAATGTGACACAATAATAAATATTCTAGGGTAATTTTTTTCTTTTTTTTTTTTGGGTAATTTTTTTCAAATGAAAATTCAATCAAAATTTCATAAAATTAAAAAGATTTAACAAATATGTGTTCTTTAGTAATATTCTCTTCTCGAGAAGAGTAATTAATATGTTGCGATACAAAATGCAACTCTATGAATGCTAGCAGGTGTTTTTGTGTGTTTCAACTGTGTGTATGTTTGTGTGTTCTAGAAGAAATCATCTTTAGTTTCTGCATTTGTTTCCTGTTGTGGTTTGTGGTTTATAAAGAATCGAGACTGCTCCAAGTATTTAAGTTTCCATTAAAGCATAATTTACACATGGAAAAATACACATTATCATATGTCAAGAAATGTAGTTTACTTTTATCCAAAAGTATGCTACATTTACTACATCTATTAGGTGGATATTTTAGTATTAAGAAATGTGAAGAGTTTATGAGAACATTTTTCTAGATATGTCTACTGAGGCATGGGCAATAAAAGAAAAAATAAACTATTGGGACTACATCAAAATACAAACTTCTGCACAGCCAAAGAAACAATTAACAAAACTAAAAGGCAACCTACTGAATGGAAGAAGTTATTTACAAATGATATATCTGATAAAAGGTTAGTATCCAAAATATATAAAGAACTAATATAACTCAACACCAAAAAAAAAATCCAATTAAAAATATACAGAAGATAAGAACAGACACTTCTCCAAAGAAGACATAGAGATGGCCAACAGACAGAATAATATATGCTCAACATCACTCATATCAGGGATATGTAAATGAAAACCACTATGAGCTAGCTCTCACCTGACACCTGTCAGAATGGCTAAAATCAACAAGGCATGGAGCATGTGGAGAAAAAGGAACCTTCACACACTGCTGATGGGAATGCAAACAGGTGCAGCCCCTATGGAAAACACTATGGAGGTTCCTCAATAAATTAAAAATAGAATTACCATATGGTCCAGTGATTGCACTACCAGGTATTTACACAAAGAATGTGAAAACATTTTTTTAAGATATATGCACCTATTTATTTATTTATTTATTTATTTATTTATTTATTTATATTTATTTATTATATTTATTGCGTCAGTATTTACAATAGCAAACTATAGAAGCAGCCCAAGTGTCCATTGATAGATGATTGGATAAAGAAGATTGTGTGTGTGTGTCCATGTGTATGTATGTAAAATGGAATATTACTGAGCCCTAAAAAGAATGCAATCTTGCCATTTACAATAATATGGATGGATCTAAAGTGTATTATGCTAAATTAAATAAGTCAGAGAATGACAGATACTGTATGACTTCATTGTTTTGTAGAATTTAAGAAACAAAACAAATGAAAAAAAAGACAAACCAAAAATAGACTCTTAACTATAGAGAACCACCTGATGGTTACCAGAGCTCCACTGATATTTATTAGATTTAACTGAATTGAAGGTGGCCACAGTGAAAGTGGAGAGGGAAAAGAAAAAGGTGTAAAATCTACTTGTTTCATACTCAAGAAATTAAGGACAGAGTTCTTAGAATCATTAAGCTTCATTTTCTCACCTACAGAACATAGGTTGGTGGGAGAATAGGTAAAATACATGACAAGAACTAAAGACTGCACTTATCTTGATAAGTGCTAATATGTGGAATTGTTGAATCACTTGAAACTTGAAAATTGTTGAAATCACTTATACATTTGAAACTAATATAGCACTGTATGTTAAATATACTATAATTTTTTTTAATTTTAATTTTTAAAAGGATCTGAGATCTTAACTATACTCTCAAACTAGTAAGTTAGCATGCCAGGGTTTCATAGATGCTGTTATAAGTCATGAAGCTCCTGAGGAAGAAACAGAGGACAGTTTATTGTTCACAGCAGTAACAGTAGCTAAAATGTGATCATTTACACTATTTCCTTAGCCTCAGTCTCTACATGATTCTGAAACAAGGCCCAGTGACATCTGCTTATATGATAGGCTGTGTTAGAGGAGAGAAAATCTAAACTTTGAAAATCCCAATCTTTTATAGAAGGCTGCATGCAAACTTACTAAAACCTTTTCCTAGAGAGGCAATATCTTAATTATACTAATCAGAAACAAATCTTCACTCTACCTTGAATAAAGCTATTTCTTTTTTCCCCATGGTGATTTCTGTATTAACATCACTGTAAATAAAAGCAGTTTGAGAAAAAGGTAGCCCAGTGTCTCTCCTCACACACATGCATAAATACAAAGGACTCAAAAGAATTATCTCACAACTTATTATAGTTCAATTCTTTTCATACTGAACATACCCAAGTAAGCAAAAAGTCAGGAAAAGACCATTACCCATTTATTATTGGCATCCCTAAAACCCCTCTCCCACCAAATATAAGCACTATCCTGAAATCTAACAGCATAAGTCTTTTGCCTGTTTTATTTTTTTTGTACTTAAAACACTTAAAAAAAAAAGAAAAGAAACACATATACTGTGTACTCTGTCACATTTGGCTTCATTCATTCAAATTATATTCATGATGATTCATCCATGTTGCTATGTGTGGTTCTATGTATTGTTTTTATTGAGGTATAATGGACATTATACCTTATATTAGTTTCAGGTGTACAACATAGTGATTCAAACTTGTATGTATTGTGAAATGATCACTACATAAGTCTAGTTGTCATACATACCACACATTGTTACAGAATATTTTTTATTGTGATGAGAACTTTTATGATTTATTCTTTTAACTATTTTGAAATATGCATTACATAATTAACTGTAGTCATTTATCCTGTATATTACATCCCCATGATTCATTTTATTACTGGAAGTTTTTATCTCTTGACTCCTTTTACCCCCTGCCTCTGGCAACCGCCAAACTTGTTCTCTATCAATAGGTGTTGATTGTCATTGCTGTATACATTTTATTGAGTGTCTGTAACACCTCAGCTGCATCTGGCAATCTCTAATTTTGGCTATAATAAACATAAAATAGTTTTGTAGCAATTAGAGATGGTATGGCTCTTTTGTGTTTATTCTCATCACCAGACAATAAACCAATATTTCTAGTTTTTTTTTCAAGAAAAGACTTGTATATCTGAACACTGTGACTTTGCTTTTAGTAATATCTAACATATAATATAAACTTATCCTTATTCTTGAAATCTAACGGCTCTTGGGATCTAAATGGCTGACAATCCTATCATAGGTTGACTACTATTCTCGTGAAGCAAATATACAAGAGTATTAGGAGAGAGAGAATGTTCTCTGAATACTCTGCATCATTAAACTATGTGACAAATATTTGGCACAATACAATGTAAGTAATGTCCATACTACACCCTAAATGAAGATACATGATGAAAATATATTGTCATTGCTATCTTGTCTATCAAGACCATTCACTTTAAAAAATCCCAAGATCTAAACTTCAAGAGTCAAAACCCTCACAAAAACATCATGGTATATACCTCAGAAGTTGTGATAGGTCTTATATATACAATTTTTAGGATGCATTAAAACAGTTTATGTAACACTCATCTTCTAAAGTTTGTTTATTTTGTTTTCTTTTATATAGAACCAAATATCAGTTATACAGTAAAACTTGGGGTTTGGAAGAATTGATCAAAAGATCCTGCTATAAATACAAACAACAACACATAGACATTGCAGAAGACATACTGACTTAAAATATACTGAATGACACTATTATGAAAATGCTTTTGTTTTAATTGGTTTATCCACTTTGAACATCAGAATCTTGACAATAAACCAATTAAGTTAGGAAAAGTAGGTTTGGATGCCTTTTTTCCCCCCAAATATCTAAAGTAGTTCTTTAAAATGGGGAATTCATTAAACAATGAAAACTATTAGCTTTTTTTCTTTACTCTTTTTTTTTTAATTCAAATTCAATTTGCCAACATATAGTATAACACCCAGGGCTCATCTCATCATGTGCCCTCCTTAATGCCTGTCACCCAGTTACCCCATCCCCTGACCCACTTCCCCTTCTGCAACCCTTTGATTATTTCCCAGAGTTAGGGGTCTCTTGTGGTTTGTCTTCCTCTCTATTTTTTTTCCCACTCAGTTTCCCTCCTTTCCCTTATGGTCCCTTCCACTATTTCTTATATTCCACATATGAGTGAAACCATATGATAATTTTCTGTCTCCAACTGGTTTATTTCACTCAGCATAATACCCTCCAGTTCCATCCACATTGAAGTAAATGGTATGTATTCATCCTTTCTGATGGCTGAGTAAAAAGCTATTAGCTATAATGTTATTTTACATTGCTAGGGTGCTTTGGCTTATAACATATATACTATTCTCCAGTTATTGTTGAATAATCTCCCAGTAGGTACTAATACATGCCTATTTGCATTACAAGTATTGGATAATCCTGGAATTCTTGTTGCTATGTCTCACGTACTAACAAAAGGGAAATATATGCTTTTAGACACCTTGCACTTATTGTTAGTCTGACCTATTGTGTTTACCCAAATCTCCGTATATTTTTTTCCCTTTCTCTGCCTATAGTTAGGTTAATTTACACTACCATCTTCTTAATATGTTAGCATTATAGTCATGCAGTTTACTTTTCTATTTTATTTTCAACTATGTCAGAACATATGACAGTATTTCTTAAGGAAACAAGATAAGAAAAGCATTGTAAGCATAAAACATATCATGTGAAATTTTCTAGTGCTGAATTTACATCCATAATTTATTTATGAAATAATTATTCTCTTAATATTATGAGTTGAAAAGATAAACTCATGCTGAAACTGTTACTTGCTTTTAATCAATCATATTTAAGGCCATAGTCCTATTTGGCAGTAATTGTGATGAGTGCTGGGAATAAATATGTTTGTCATCAGACATGAACTCAAAAGCCTCACAGATTAGAAGTAGAAGAATTAATATTTGTATAGTCCCTGACATTCTACTCTTATTTTCATGTGATTCAGCTCAATAAGACGAGCCACGTATGAGGCATTGTTACTTTTCTCACTTATGAAGAAATAGAAAATGAGAAGTATCTTAAACTAGTTCACATACTGAGTAACAATGAGCCTCATTCAGTATTTAAATTTCCTTCATCTGGTTCAAAATCCCATTGTTTTTCCTATAAAACAAATGAATAAACAAAGACAAACGAGACCATATGGGTTTCACAAATGCCTTCTAAATGGTGCAGGTTTTTTCCTGTCCTCAGAGAATTTGATCTACTCTGTTGTTCCTTCCCATTGTTATTATTGATAACAATTATGTTTTGTTTTGTTCTATTTTCTCATCTGCCACTCTTGGCTACTAGATATACTGAATTCAGGCAGTGTCAAGATCTCATCCTAAGTATGTCCATAAAAAAGAGAATGTTTGGTGTTCAGTCTGTTCTTTTTGTTCAACTTTAAAATGATACCCTATGTAGAAATTATGGCTTTCTGGGCAGATGAGTTAATTAATTTGAATCCACATGGCACTGAAATTATGTGAAATTGAGTAAAGAACACTTTAACATTAGACTACATCTGGTCACATTGTTATTAATGTCCAATTGCAGGAGTTTTTACACTCAAAAGTAGAAGACTTATATTCATGAATACTAAAAATCCTAGTCCAAAGGTGACTCAATATTCTTAATATAATTTTAGATAGGCAAATTGACACTTACTTGAAATATTTTGAGAGAAATATTATCTTACATGTAACACAAAACAAAACAAAAGTTAATTTAGAATGATTGCCCCAAGAGGAATGCTATTTTTACAAGAATTGTTAAAATGCATATTTATTGCACATTAATCAGTTTTTCTTACTAGGTATGCTAAACTTCACTTAGGTTTCATTTAGTGGAAACAAATGTTTGCCTCTGACAATTTCTTTTTTAAATTTCATTTCAGGCACTTAATAGAACCAACTCTCACATATTTCTTTTCTATGAAGCAGATCTTCTTCATCTCACAGATCTTGAGAAGGGCTATCAACTGTGGGACTTATTTATATGTTAAACACATCATTTTATTTCATAGTCTAATAACTTGCTCAAATAAGTTAAATAGTTGATTTAAATCTCACTCCTCATTTTACTTTTCTGATGAAATCTTTCCTAATCCTCCTAGGTAAAATATCTTACACATAGCTGTGTTTTCCTGTTCGGCCTTATATTTTCCTAGAAGGCAACCTGTCACATTGGATTATATCTAGTGTTTTATTTATGCTCCTTTATACCATGAACTCTCAAGAGGGAGAGTTTGATCACTATTTATTATATTTTAAAAGCTTCTTCTTCCTGTCATTTTTTAAAAAATATGGGTCCAACGTTCATAACCACCATAATACTGGTTAATTATTGCTGAATAACAAATTATTCTAAAACATAAGAGCTTAAAACAAGAAACATTTACTATCTTACCATGTTTTCTTTGGACCAATAATTCAGGCCTTGTGTAGCTAGATGGCCCTGGTTCTGGGTCTCTAAGAAGGCTGCAGTAAAAATGTCAATCTGGGATATATCCACCAAAAGTTTCCAAGATAGTCCACTTATAGGGCAGTTGGCAGGGTCCCTCAAGTCTTGATTATATATCTCTGCCAGTATGGCTGTAAGAATGTACTCATAATATGGCAGCTGGCTTTCCCCAAAATGAGTGACATAAGAGAAAGAGCAAGGAAGAAGCAATGATGACTTATTATCTAGTACCAGAGACACCATATTATTTCATTAGAAGTCATTCATTCAGGGGCACCTAGGCAGCTCAGTCAGTTAGGCATCTGCCTTCACGTCAGGTCAGGCCATGATCCCAGGATCGTAGGATCATGTCCCACATTGGGCTCCTTGCTCAGCAGGGAGCCTGCTTCCCCCCCCCCCACTCCCCCTGCTCTCTCTCTCTCTCTCTCAAATAAATAAATAAAACCTTAATTTAAAACAAAACAAGTCATTCAGTCCAGCTCACACACTAAAGGGAGTATAACTGGTAGATTTGGATTTAACTTTGCAGGGAGTTGTATTAAAGTTCTTCAGAGAAACAATACCAATAGGAGATTATATATATGAGAGGTTTTTTTTTTTTTTTTTTTTTTTTTATATGAGAGGTTTATGCAAAGAATTGGCTCACGTAATTATGGAGGCTCAAAAGTCATAATCTGCTGTCTTTATGCTAGAGAACCAGGATAGCCTGTGATATAATTCACTCCAGGTCTCTTAAAGGTCCAAGAACCAGAAGTGCCAATATCTGAGAGCAGAAGATGGATGTCCCAGCTTAAAGCAAAGAGAAATTCACCTTTCATATGCCTTTTTATTCTGTTCAGGATTTAACAGATTTGATGGAGTCTGCTTGCATTAGCCAGGGTGATCTTTACTCAGTATGCAGATTCAAATGCTAATCTCTTCCAGAAATACCCAGACAGACACAACCAGAGATGTTTTACAAACCATCTGGTATCCCTTAACCCAGTCAAGTGGACACATAAAATTCACTATCACAGAAGTGTCAAAAAATTAGTGCATGTATTTTAAACCACCATACCTACCAATCTCCTATTATAGTTAAATCCTTCTTTCCAAGGCCTTCAGCTTCATATTCACAACTGGTCTTCTTCACAAGAATACTAGGTTGGATAATGTGCAAACTCATGGATACCTTTAATTATACTTAAGTTTAAAAGTGGATTTGAATCTTTATTCAGCCTCAGTTTCTCTTTTTGTGATCTTATAAAAGTAGTTATAAGAAATTTATGAGAATTAAATGAAGCAAAATACATAAAGTGCTTAACACTGTGCTACAATGTGAACAATAAATGTTAGTGCTGGTATTATCATCATTATGATCATAAGCAGATGTGAAGAGCATCCACCATATGCTTTTCTGTGCTTAGATCACGGCTCAGTTGTATTTCTGCCCATCACAAAGGCAAAAGGAATGTGCTGCCTGTGTTCAGTCCTAGAGCCTTTCCACACTGACTGAATGAAATACAACAAAGAAGAGACCATCATATGGAAAAATTGTTTTTTTTTCCACTTAGTTATCCAATGGAATATAGATTCCTTGTTTTGAAATTCCCATTTGGTTCTTAATAGGGATCCAAATCTCTTTTATTGAATAAAGAAGGAAGGAGGGGCACCTGGCTGGCTCAGTTGAGAGAACATGCAACCCTTGATCTTGGGATTGTGAGTTTGAGTCCCATGTTAGTTGTAGAGTTAATTAATAAAAAAAAAAATAGTAAAAAAAAAAAAAAAAAGAAAGAAAGAAAAGAAGAAAAAAGATGAGCATCCCATAAAATTTGGAAAGTTTGAAGGACATTTAACATAGTGCCTGATATTATAAAATCTCAAGCAAAATGTGTTAGCTTAATTCAATATGACTTATCCTACAAAGAGTGGTAACACTCAACTCAGGGAGTCAAAATTCCCTTTATTTCCCTTTTTGTCCTTTTCAATTGATTTGGCATAGAAGGTGGCCTTTATAGTATCAGTAACATCATTTTGATTTAGATGTTTTATTCAGATGATTCCTGAAGAAATAGTGAAATCATAGTATCATAGTACCTGGAATTATATCTCTTTTCAGATTTCATTTCTCTCAGAATTGGGTAGAATACAACTGGATTTTTCTAAGAATGACAGCCTAATATGAATATTGCAACATGAACAAAAACATTTAATAATGGAAGAGAAAGGGCAAAGGTTTTTTTTATTGGAGTTCAATTAGCCAACATATATCATAACACCCAGTGCTCATCCCTCCAAGTGCCCCCCTCAGTGCCCATCAGCCAGTCACCCCAACCCCCGCCCACTTCCCCTTCCACTACCCCTTGTTCATTTCCCAGAGTTAGATGTCTCTCATGTTTTGTCACCCTCACTGATATTTTCACTCATTTTCTCTCCTTTCCCTTTATTCCCCTTCACTAATTTTTATATTCCCCAAATGAATGAGACCATATAATGTTTGTCCCTTTCCGATTGACTTATTTCACTCAGCATAATACCCTCCAGGTCCCTCCATGTCGAAGCAAATAGTGGGTATTTGTCATTTCTAATGGCTGAATAATACTCCATTGTATACATAGACCACATCTTCTTTATCCACTCAGCTTTCAATGGACACTGAGGCTCCTTCCACAGTTTGGCTATTGTGGACATTGCTGCTATAAACATTGGGGTGCAGGTGTCCCGGAGTTTCACTGCATCTGTATCTTTGGGGTAAATCCCCAGCAGTGCAATTGCTGGGTCCTAAGGCGGATCTATTTTGAACTCTTTGAGAAACCTCCACACAGTTTTCCAGAGTGGCTGCACCTGTTCACATTCCCACCAACAGCACAAGAGGGTTCCTGAGATGGGGCAAAATTGCACAAAAACTGGAAAAAGTACATTTTCCAGCTAATTACAGAAAGTTAATTGTTATTTTCATTATCTATGTTTTTAAATAGTACAAGGTTATAATTCAAAATAGAGACCAGACACTGGTCTGGGATTTGTTCCATGCAGAATAATAAGACAAAGAAGAAAAGGGTGCTGGTCAAAACATCAAAATATTAAAAAATATGAATTCCGATGACTTTGTGAAAAGAAAAGCTATATTCATTGTTAACCCATTCTTTGCTGTCTGACCTCATCTTTCTTTTACTCCACATGCCCACCTATTATGTCAAAGCAGGGAAACTAAACATTCAAAGTCTATGTGCTGACACTTCTGGGGAAGACCTTGGAGTAGGAGGATTCTAGGCTCACTTCATTCCATGAATACATCAAGATAATACCTATCACAAAATACTCATATCAGTACAAATAATCCAGAAAATGGCTCAAACACTGGCAGAATACTCTCCACAGTGAAATGAAGAGAAGAGGTCCTATCAAAGGGGGTAGGAAGGTCAAAGATGTGGCTGAGAGCCAAACTGACCCATGGTACTGTCCAAAGGAGGGAGGTATGCTATGGGCCTGGAGAGGGGAGAGGAACAGACCTCAACCAGGCACCACAGGCAAGAAGACCCATACTGGGAGGATGAATCCCCATAACACTTGGCTTTGAAAACTAGAGGGGCTTAATTTTGGGAATTTTTACAATCAATGGGGCTTAACACTTGAAAACTTAAAAATCAGGCTTGGCTCTGGGAGAGCTAGAGAGCAAGAAGAAATTGAGTCCTCACCCTTAAAGAAATTGTATGACAAATAGCCCATGGAGATACACTGTGGAAACAGCAACTTGAAAAATACCTGGCATATACATAGGGGAGATTTGTTTACTAATCTCAGAGCATGTGCTGGAGGGCCAGAGATCTTTGGGACATGTCTCTAAGAACAAAAGAGCTGTCATGTGCTATATCCCTTCCCACCATCAGCCTAAATACACAGATATGTGTAGGAACCAGCACAGCACACACACTCTCCACCTGACTTGCTAATAGTCCTGGCCCCTGAACTTTTCTGTGGAACCACCCCCTCCTACCTAGCCTCATCAGGAGTCTTTCCAAGTGGCTACCAGTGCCATCCCACAGTAGACCAGCACAAGCCTTGCTAACACCGGGTGCCCCACTATCATTTTCTCCTGTGTACACACTCCCTCCAGCCTGGCTTTGGTAGGAATTTTATGGGATATTTGCAGGTCCCCTACCCACTGTGGATGACTACATATCTTGCTGGGACCACATACCCTGTCCTGGAGTTCTCCTGTAGGCTAGCCCCATCTAACAAGTGCTTGGCAAGAATCTGTTCAAAGTGGTGCTACCAGCATGGCACTGTGTAAGCTGCTCCACCAGCTGCCACAAAGTAATTCCTGACCTGGGAAGAGGAGAAGAAACAACACACACTAGTTTGACTATGGCCCCAGCAGTGAGCATGGAGCATACATTTTGTCTGCTGTAGGCCCCAACCACCAACAGAGCTTCTCAGGGGACAAAACAAGGGGAACACTCTGCAGTTCAGTCCTACTACAGGTTTGGCAAATCAAGCCCAAGGTGTCCCCAGACTAGCCCATTAACACCACAGGGACCAAACCTGTCTACAACAGGCAAAGAGAGCCTTTAGAGATGAATAAAAAAAAAAAAAAAAGTGGCACAGCCACAACACCCTGAAGCCCCAGTGTGCCAGTGAACATAGAGCACTGTAGTAAAGGGCGCTACAGAACCTTTTCTTTATAAGGCCATTACTTTCAAAAGCAGGAGACATAGCTGACTTTCCTAACACATAGAAACTGACACAGAGAGTTAAACAAAATGAGGAGACAGAGAAGTATGCCCCAAATGAAAGAATGGGGCAAAATCACAGCTAGAGACATAGGTGAATGGAGATAACTAATATATATGATAGAGAATTTAAAGTAATGATAATAGTGATATTCACTAGTCTTGAGAAGAGTGGAGGACATCAGTGAGATCTTTAAACAAGAGATTTAAAAAAAGAACCAGTCAGAGGTGAAGAACACAATAAATGAGTTTAAAAATATATTAGATGGAATAATGAGTATACTAGAGTAAGCAGAAGAATGAGTCAGTGACCTGCAGGACAAAATAAAGGAAAGTAATCAAGCTAAGCAACTGAGGAAAAAAAAAATAAAACAAAACAAAAACAAAACAAAACAAAACAAAATAAAAAAAAAAAAAACAAAAAACAAAAACAAAAAAAACAAAAAAAAAAAAAAACAAAAAAAACCCCTGCCTCTGCAAAATGAGAATAGACAGGGAAATCAGTGACACCATCAAGCATAATAACATTCACATTGTAGGGGTCCCTGAAGTTGAAGAGAAAGAAAGGGACACAGAACATTTATTTGAAGAAGAAATAGCTGAAAACTTCCCAAATCTGGAGAATGAAAAGAAGTCCAGTTCCAAGAGGCATAGAGATCCCCCCAAAAATCAACCCAAAGAGATCCATCCAAGGCACATAGTAATCAAGATGGTAAAAAATCATGATAGAGAATTTTAAAAGTATCAAGAGAAAAGAAAAAAAAATACATACAAGGAAAACCCCATATGGCCTAATAGCTGATATTATAAAATAGAAGGAGAAATAAAGAGCTTCCAAACCAACAAAAGTTAAAGAAATTCATGACCACTAAACCAGCACTACAATAAATATTAAAGGGACTCTCTGAGTGGAAAGAAAAGACGATAAGCAAGAGTAGGGAAAGTAGGAAGCAGAAAAGCAGTAAAAATAAGTCTATCTGTAAAAAACAAATCAGTCCAGGGACTCATGAAATAAAAGGATGTAACATATGACACATATACCTAAAATGTAGGGGGGCAAGAAGAGTAAAGAATGGATTCAAACTTAAGCAACCATCAACTTAATATAGGCAACTGTATGCAGAAGATGTTATGTATAACATCTGAATGGTAACCACAAATCAAAAAACAGTAATAGATATGAAAAGGATAAAGAGAAAATAATTCAAGTATATCACTAAAGAAAGCCAACAAACAATGGAAGAGCAAGAGAAGAAACAGAGAAAATCTGTAGAAACACCCACAAAACAGGTAACAAAATGGCAATAAACACATATCTATCAATAATAACTTAAATGTAAATGGACTAAGTGCTCCAATTAAAGGCATAGGGTGATATAGTGGATAAAAACAAGACCCACCTATATGCTGCCTACAAGAGACTAATTTCAGATGTAAAGACATAAGCAGATTGAAAGTGAAAGGATAGAGAAGCATTTATCATGTATGTGGCTATGAAAAGAAAGCTGAGATATATAACTTATATCAGACAAAATAGACTTTAAAACAAAGACTGTAGAAATAAAGAAATATACTATATAATAATGGAGGAACAATCAAAGAAAATATAAAAATTATAAATGTTTACATACTTACTATGAGGGACTCCAAATTCCTGAAAGAGTGAATAATTGGTAGGAATAAAATAATAGTAGGGACCTTTAACACCACATTTACATCAATGGACAGATTATCCAAGAGAAATTCAACAAGGAAACTGGCTTTGAATGGCACATTGTCCCAGATGGATCTAACAAATATATTTAGAATGTTCCATCCTAAAACAGAATACACATTATTTTCAATTGCACATGGGACATTTTTCAGAATATATCACATATTAGGTCATAATCAGGCTTCAACTAGTAGTACAAGAAAACTGAGATCATACCATGCATATTTTCAGACCACAGTGCTATGAAAATGGTAGCGAACTGCAAGAAAAAAATCTGGAAACCACAAATACATGGAGGTTAAGTAACAAGCTGTTAAACAAAAAATAGATCAACTAGGAAATAAAGAAGAAATTTTAAAAATACATGGAAACAAATGAAAATGAAAACACGAAGGTCCAAAAGCTCTGGGATGCAGCAAAAGCACTTCTAAGAGAAGAGTTTGTACCAATACAGTTCTACCTCAGGAAGTAAGAAAAATCTCAAATATGCAACCTAACCTTAGACCTAAAGGAGCTAGAAAAACAACAGCAAACAAAGCTTAAAAACAGCATGAGGAAGAAAATAAAGATTAGAGCATGCAAAAAAGATGAGAGCAGAAATAAAGTAAGTAGAAACTAAAAACAAACAAAAACAATAAAACAGATCAATGAAACTGGGAGCTGCTTATTGAAAAGATCAAGTAAAATGATAAACCTCTTGCTAGACTCACATAAGTAAATAAATAAATAAATAATAAAATTTGAGAAGACTCAAAATCAGAAGTAAAAGAGGAGAAATAACAACTGACATAATAGAAATACAAAGGATTATAAGAGAATATTTTGAAAAACTATATGCCAACATTGGACAACTTAGAAGATATGGATAAATTCTTAGAAACATTTAACCACCCAAAACCAAATCAGGAAGAAATGGAAAATTTGAACAGACCAATTTCCAGCAATGAAATTGAATCAGCAATCAAAATACTGCCAATAAACAAAAGTCCAGGACAGATGGCCTCAGAGATGAACTCTAGCAAATATTTGAAGAAAAGTTAATATCTCTTCTTCTCAAACTTTTCCAAAAAATTGGAAGAAGGAAAACTCCCAAATTAATTCTACAAGGTCAGCATTACCCTGATTTACAACCAAATAAAGACACCACAAAAAAAAAAAAAAAAGACTACAAGCCAATATCTCTGATAAACATAGATGAAAAAATTCTCAACCAAGTACTAGCAAACTGAATCCAATAATACATTACAAAGATCAATCATCATGATCAAATGGGATTTATCCCAGAATGCAACTATGGTCAATATTCACAAATTAAGCAATATGATGCAAAAAATAATTTGACAAAGTATAATATCCATTCATGATAAAAAAATAACTCAACAAAGTAGGTTTATAAGGAACATGCCACAACATAATAAAGGCCATGTATGAAAAACTCACAGCTGGGGTGCCTTGGTGGCTCAGTGGTTGAGTGTCTGCCTTTGGCTCAGAGCATGATCCCAGGGTCCTGGGATTGAGTCCTGCATCAGGCTCCCCAGAGGGAGTCTGCTTCTCCCTCTGCCTGTGTCTCTACCTCTCTGTGTGTCTCTGATGAATAAATGAATAAAATCTTAAAAAAAAAAAAAAAAGAAAAAATCCACAGCTAACATCGCACTCAACGGTGAAAAATTGAGAGGTTTTCCCCCTAAGATTAGCAAAAGGACAAGGATGCCCATTCTTACCACTTTTATTCAACCTAGTGCTGGAAGTCCTAGCCACAGAAATCAAGCAAGAAAAATGAGTAAAATGCATTCAAATTGGTAAAGAAGAAGTAAAACTTTCACTATTTGCAGATGACATGATATTATATGTAGAAATCCCTAAAGACTTCATCGAAAAATAGTAGTGATAAATGAATTTAGAAAGTTTGCAAGATACAAAAAAAATCAATGTACATAAATCTCTTGCATTTTTATACACAATAATGAAGCAACAGAAAGAGAAATTTAAAAAGCAATCCCATTTACAATTTTAGCAAAAATAATAAAATGCCTATGAATAAACTTACCTAAGGAAGTAAAAGACTTGTACTCTGAAAAATATAAAACATTTATGAACGAAAGTAAAGATGACACAAAGTGGAAGAAAATTCCATACACATGGATTGGAAGAACAAACATTGTTAAAATGTCTATACTACACAAAGCAATCTGCAAATTAAATCAATCCCTCTAAAAATACCAACATCATTCTTCACAGAACTAGAACATATAATCCTAAAAGTTCTTTGGAACCACAAAAGACCCCAAATGTCCAAAACAATCTTGAGGAAACAAAACTGGAGGTATTACAATTCCAGATTTCAAGTTATACTGTAAAGCAACAGTAATCAAAACAGTGTAGTATTTATACATCAATGCAACAGGATAGAAAGCCCAGAAACACCCCTATGATTATACGGCCAGTTAATATTTAACAAAAGAAACAAGATTATACAATGAGATAAAGTCTTTTCAAAAATTGGTTTTGGGAAAACTAGACAACTCCAGGCAAAAGCATGAATGTAGACCACTGTGTTACACCAAACACAAAAATAAACTCAAAATGAATTAAATATTGAAATATGAAAAACAAAACCACAAAAATCCTAGAAGAAAACACAGGCAGTAATTTTTCTGACATCGCTCATAACATAATTTTTCTAGATATGTTTCCTAAGGGAAAGGAAGTAAAAGCAAAAAAAAAAAAAAAAAAACAACAAAAACAAAAAAAGAACCTATTGAGACTTTGTCAAAATAAAAAAGCTTTAGCACAGTAAAAGAAACAATCACCAAAACTAAAAGGCAATGTAATGAATGGGAGAAGATATTTGCAAATGGCATATCTTAAAAAAGGGTTACTATCCAAAATATATAAAGAATTGATACAACTCAACATCTAAAACAACAAAGAATCCACTTTAAAAATGGGCAGAAAACATTAACTGCCATTTCTCCAAGACAGACTACAGATGACCAATAGACACATGACAAGAATCTCAACATCATTCATCATCAGGGAAATGCAAATTAAAACCTCAATGAGGAGGATCCCTGGGTGGCGCAGTGGTTTGGCGCCTGCCTTTGGCCCAGGGCGCGACCCCGGAGACTCGGGATCGAATCCCACGTCGGGCTCCCGGTGCATGGAGCCTGCTTCTCCCTCTGCCTGTGTCTCTGCCTCTCTCTCTCTCTATCTCTCTCTCGCTGTGACTATCAAAAATAAAAATTAAAAAAAAAAAAACCTCAATGAGGTATCACCTCACACCTGTCAAGACAGCTAAAATAAAAAATGTGAGAAATAAGTGTTGGTGAGAATGTGGAGAAAAGGGAAGTCTCATGTATTATTGGTGGGAATGCAAACTGATGCAGCCACTGTATAAGACATTGTGGGGTTCCTCAAAAATTTAAAAATAGAATTACCATAGAGCCCTCTTATTCCACTATTGGGTATTTAACGGAAGAATATAAAGACTCTAAATCAAAAAGGCATATGCACCCTTATATTTATTGCAGCATTGTTTATAATAGGCAAATTTTGGTAAAAATCCATGTGTACATTGATAGATGAATGGAAAAAGAAGGAATTGTGTGTGTGTGTGTGTGTGTATATATATTCATTGTGAAATTTAAAGAAACAAAACAAATGAATAAAGAAAGACACACCAAAAGACAAACTGACACATAGAGAACAAACGGCTGGTTGCCAGAGGAGAGGTGGGGGTGGGTGGGTAAACTAGGTGAAGGGGTTTAAGAGTACCCTTATCTTGATAAACACTGAATAATATGAAGAATTGTTCAATCAGTTTAGTGTACACCTGAAGCTAATCTAACACTATTATTAACTATACTAGAATTAAAAAATTTAAAAAAGATTACAAAATGTCCTGAGACACAAAAAGCACCTTTGTAGAACATTCTAGGTACATTTTTAAGACTCAATCATAAAAATTTGGTGTTATTTAGACTCATAATTATGGGTTCTTAGTACAAGTTCCATTGGTAGAACTTTTTCCAAAGTGAATGCACTTTATTCTATTCACTCTTTCTCATACCAAATATATTCAAAAGCCTACTGAGCTTTGCTTTTGAAAGAAACCCAGTTTGGGAATAGGAGGAAGAAGCAAAGGCGAGGCTATTTGTCAGTTTTGAAATACATTCTATTAAGTGATTTCCTCTTAAATAGTTTTATTGTCAAGACTACTTTTGTTAATAATTCGTCCATTCTGGCGATAAAGAGTAATTGAAATTGAAAACTAATTGAGAAAATGAGATAGAGAAAAACAAAAACATTTTAAGAAATTGAGAGAACATCTAACCAAGAAGCTTAGTTAAGAATATCTTAGATAGGGGATCCCTGGGTGGCGCAGCGGTTTGGTGCCTGCCTTTGGCCCAGGGCGCGATCCTGGAGACCCGGGATCGAATCCCACGTCGGGCTCCCGGTGCATGGAGCCTGCTTCTCCCTCTGCCTGTGTCTCTGCCTCTCTCTTTCTCTCTCTGTGTGACTATCATAAATAAATTAAAAAAAAAAATTAGAATATCTTAGATATTTGAATGATTGATTTGAAAGTAATGAACTGGACATTAGAGGAGTAAAAAGGTGAAATGAGGCCAGAGGAAAAGAAAATCTCATGATTCTGCCTAGAACTAACTTAATATAAGTTATTGTTTGGATTTTACCTTATTAATTGTGTGTATAAACTCTGTGGTTATAATCCCAGCTGACTGAATCATAATTTAAAGAACTTTAATGTTGATGCATCTTTCAAAGATACAATACACAGGAGTAGATTTATTATGAATGCAGCTGTTTGGAGCTCACTAAGTTAGATTGGAATATATGTAAGACTTTGCATCAAAAATGAGTGAGAAACTTGCTATATTACAAAACAAGTCAGGTAGCTACTTCTTGAGGTGAATCCTTTGATATTATAAATAACTCCCACAGGTCAGATAGTTGATAAATGTAAAAACACACAATAGTGAATAACCTGGGAGGGCAATCTCTGACAAACTTCAAAATACCTAATCTGATGAGTAATGTAGAATAAATTATTTTAATTTGCATAAGTAATTTGGTATATATAAAATTTGCTGTTTTTTTCAGAATTTAGTTTAAGCGTAGGCTATTGCATGTTTGTTATGATTTGAAATATATTAGGAAATTTTAGTTCCAATAGTTTCTTCCATTTATTTATTAAATCTTTCAAAAACAACAAAGTTGTTGAATTTCCAACTATTAATGCTGCCCCTAGTGAAGATGATTTTATTTTCCTTTCTGTTTTCACTTAGGTTGCAGAAAGCTGAAGAGTTTCCCAACCTAACAAAAAGAAAAAGACAGATAAAATGCAAATCCATAACTTTTTCTGAAACTATCCGAAAATTAAGTTGCAGTGTAACCAACTGGCCAGAAATTCAAGGAAAATTGTGCCACCAAGGAGATATGACTTGCAAACAGTAGATAACCTAGGACACAGAGCAGCATAGGTACAAAGATTTCAGCTAAAACTTTAAACAATGGTTAAGGTAATGATGTAGCTGAATCGGTATGAGTTCACTCCTTGGGAAGTCAGAAACTACTACATTGAGTTTTCACACAAAGAAAACATTTATTTGCAGCAAATAAGGAGATCTTGGGGAATGGCTTCCAAAACCATGAATCCCCCCATCCCCTCAGTGGGGGTGAATGGGTTCCTTTGTTTAGGGTTAGAATGACTATTTAGATAGGGAAGTCTTGTCATCTTATGTGGAGTTGAGCATGAGGTTGCACATGTGCCCAATATATGTACATGTCCATACATATATTGTATGTTATGTAAATGAGGTTGAGGCCCCTCCTTGTGCATATTTTAGTGTTATAATAAGGTAAAGGTAATTGTAGGTCATTCCAGAGGTCACTCCATGGTCCATCTGCTCAGGTGCAAGTCAGATTCCGCTCGAACTGTCTGAGTGGTTAGGGTGGGGTGGGGATGGGGGATAGATTTTATTACAGCAGTTGCCATCACCTAGGGTGGCTGGGCTTTCAGTTTTCATTTGCCTGAGTTAAGAGAAAACCAGAAAGAAGATATTAAGGGAAAATGTGAGATCAAGGTTAGTAAATATAAACAGGTATGCAGCAAAAACTAGGTCTTGGGTCTAGATGGTGTCAATGTGAGCTAATGTGAGAATATAGTTCTTCAATAAGACAAATTTGTTCCACTTGTGTAGGCTTTTCAAAAATCTCATTATGTGCATCTGAGAAGGAATAGGGGCAGAGAAATAGTAGACCTGATTAGGAAGTAGCTACCATGATAGGAGCAAGAAAAACTCTGTCTAGAACTTGTTGCCCAAAGGGAGAAAAAAGGCTTAATTCCTTGATAGAAGAAAACCAAAGACTGGGATCCCAATGACACAGCTGAAGATCCATTGCAATTGGAAAGAACAGAGAAAAATGAGCAAATGAAACAAACAAAAAACACCACATGTGAGAAAGGACAGGACCATGTACTAGATAAAGGAAACTGAACCTCTAATGCTAAGGAAAAAAAAAATCACTGAGCAATCCCCACACCAAAGGTCCAGGAATACAGACAAAGTTTAGATCAGTACAAGAGATAAGCATCCACATATCCCCTATAAAAGCCAGAGAACTTGGACTATTAATTTGTGAGGGCTACAAAACAAAACAATACAAACAAGGTATCTTAACAGAAATTTATGTTCTTATAATTTTGGAGGCTGGAAATCCAAGATAAAAATCAAGGTGTCAGTAGCTTTACCCAGCTAACAGAGAGATGCCTTCTTGCTGTGTCCTCCCATGGACTTTCCTCTGTGTGTGCATATTCCTGGTGTCTCATTTGCCCAAATATCCTCTTTTTATAAGGTGACCAGACAAATTGGAATAAGACCCACCCTAAGGGCCTTATTTTAACTTAATGACCGCTTCAAAGGCCCTATCTCCAAACAACCATATTCTGAGATACTGGAGGTCAGGTCTTTAACATCTGATTTTGAGGGACACACATTTAGCCCATTACATTGAGTAACAAGTAAAGCAGTTTACCACTAGGGGAGAGGCAGAAGGATATAGGGAGACTTTCTCTGAGACACAGGCACATAGGAAAAGTCTAAAGCTGAAAGTTGAACATGACCATTGAGAAAATTCCTCCAACAACTCAACCCCCTCACTAAGCAAAAAGTAAGGTTAGAGAAATTTGAAGCCAGTAGTTAATTGCATGGATGGTAACCATAAGCACAACACTGAAATCCAACCCACCTTTTAACACCTGCACACATATGATAAAGTTCTAGCAAAGAGGAGGCATGCCCATTTCTTAGAATAAATATAATTTACCTCAGTACTTACTCCCCTACACAAAGTTTTGCAAAATCAAAGAGAACAAGACAAAATAGTGTTTTAAAATATAGTTGACTCATTTTTAAAATAATAGCATTTTTATGAATTTTTAGCAAATTAAAATAGACAAGACAGTGGTTGGGAAGGTAGAATTGCAATACATGATTGTAAAATTCATGTACTATATTTGAAGTCATATAGTATCATAAAACAGAAAAATAGGCAAAGAAACAAATAATTGAAAACAAGTAAGAAAATAGATTAAACAACTGTATGAGTTAAATGTTAATAGCATAAAGACATCACTTAAAAGATACAGATAATATATAATGGCAAGAGACCCAATTATATGCTGTCTAGAGATAAATAAAATTAAAAAGAATGGAAAAAGATAGACACTACCAGAATTAATCCGGAGAAAAAATTGACTGCCTATATTAACCTCAGAATATGCACTTTAAATATCATAAAGGATAATGAGAGGCATTGATGAAAGGCTATGTACTAAGAAGGCACAACTATTACACTGTTGGTGGGAAGGCAAATTGTTGCAGCCACTCTGGAAAACAATATGGAAGTTCCGCAAAAAGTTAAAACAGAAGGGTAGGGGTTAGAGGGACCCTATGATCCAGCAATTGAACTGCTAGGTATTTACCCAAAAGATCCAAACTTACTGATTTGAAAGGGCACATGCACCCAATGTTTATAGAAGCATTTTCAACAATAGCCAAATTGTGGAAAGAGCCTAAATGCCGATTGATGGATGAATGGATAAAGAAGATATGGTATAGGGGCACTTGGGTGATTCAGTCAGTTGAGCAGCCAGCTCTTGGTTTTAGCTTGGTTGTGATCTTGGAGTCCTGGGGTCAAGCCCTGAGTCGGGTTCCATGCTCAGTGGAGAGTCTGCTTGAGGATTCTCTCTCTCCCTCTGCCTCTCCCCAGCCTCACTCGTGTGTACACATGAACTCTCTCTCTAAAATAATTTAATTAATTTTAAAAATAAGATGTATATAAAGGCAATGCAATATTACTTAGACATCAAAAAGAATGAAATCTTGCCATTTGAAAGAAGAGGATGGAGCTAGAGTGTATTTTGTTAAGTGAAATAGTCACAGAAAGAAAAAATATCATATGATTTCACTCATATGTGGAATTTAAGAAAAAAAAACACATCAACATAGGAGAAGGGAAGGAAAAAAAAGAGCAACAAACCATAAGAGACTCTTAACTATGGTGAATAAACTGAAGGTTGACGGAAGGGAGGTGGACAGTGGATGGGCTAGATAGAAGAGTGATAGGCATTAAGGAGGGCACTTGTGATGAGCACTAGGTGTTATATATAAGTGATAAATCACTGAATTCCACTCCTGAAACCAATATTACACTATATGTTAATAACTATAATTTAAATAAAAGCTAAAATGAACAAATAAATGAATACATAAATAAATAAAAAGGAAGACAATTGTTTTTAGTCCTTATGAACTTAACTACAGAAAAACATTATACATGATACAAAAAAAAAAATAAAAAAAACTGAGAGATGGAAACACACATTTAGAGTTCCAGACTTTTTCAGTAATTGATTTTTTAAAATACATAGAAATAAATCTAAAAATACATAGAAAATTATTATGCATAGAGATCTGGACATTATCAACCAACTTGACCTGATATTCCTAATGCCCCCAAACAACAACATAAGACACATTATTTTCAAATGCACATGGGATATCCCCCAAGTATTCCCTACTCTGCTCCTCTCTCCAAAAAAACACCTTAACAAATTTAAAGGAACAAAATTATTTAAAATATATTCTCATCTTAAAGCATAATTAATCCAGAAACCAATTATAAAATATATCTTGGAATTACCCAAATATTGAGAAATTAAAAATTGCAAAAAAAAAAAATCCAAAGAAAGTCATAATGAAAACTCCAAATATTTTGAATTAAATAAGATTGAAAACACAACAAATCAAAAGTTGTAGGATGTAATTAAAATCATTCTCAGAGAAAAATAAATAACATTAAATGCTTAAAAGGAGGAGAGAAAAGGTCTTAAAGTAATGACTATGCCTCCATCTTAAGAAACTATTGAAACAAATTAAAACTTATCCCTTCCCGGAAGGGATAGGATAATAAAGATTAGAGAAGGTGATAATGAAAATTAAATCAGAAAACATTTCAGGAAATAAATGGAAGTTGGTTCTTTGAAATAATCAATAAAATTGATAGACCTTCAACTTGTCAGAGCAATATAGAAATTCCCAAAATCTGAAATGAAAGAGAAGATATCAATACAAATTTAAAGATTAAAATTATAATCAGGGGATCCCTGGGTGGCGCAGCGGTTTGGCGCCTGCCTTTGGCCCAGGGCGCGATCCTGGAGACCCGGATCGAATCCCACGTCGGGCTCCCGGTGCATGGAGCCTGCTTCTCCCTCTGCCTGTGTCTCTGCCTCTCTCTCTCTGTGTGACTATCATAAATAAATAAAAAAAAATAAAATAAAAAAAATAAAATAAAATTATAATCAGAACATATCAAGTATAATTTATGCCAATAAATTTGACAAATTAAATAAATTACATGAAAGATGCAAACTACCAGTGCTTCCTTGAGAAGTTGTGGGTTTTCCAGTTCCTCTAGTTCTGGGTCTGTCACATTTCTACAGTCAATTATGGCTTGGCTGGAAGTTTCTCCTTTTTTGCTCACACATGTAGTTACTGGCAGGATTTTGTTTTTGTGGAGTGTTGGATTGAGGCATCAGTTCCTCATCAGCACTTGTCTGGAGGACTCCCCAGATTCCTTGCCCTTTGGATCACTTCATAAATCATCTCACAACATGGCATCTTCATTCATCAGAACAATAAAGAAAGAAGGTATGAAAGAGGAAAGCTAGCATGATGTAGGAATGAGTTAGGGGCAGATGGGGCTAGGCAGGGAAAGATAAGGAAAAAGCCCAGGATCCCAGAAATCTGTGGGATCCCATAAATCCCAAGGACTGAAAGGCCCAGCATCAGAGAAAAAATCCCAAGAAAAAATAGGTAAGATACTAAAAACAGAGTAAAATAATAAACCTGCTCCCTAGCTCCAAAATATTAGGGGGTATCTCCCTTTAATGGCTACTAAGTAATCACAGAAACTCAGCAGACCACAAAGAAATATGTCATTAGGTGTTATCAATAGTCCCTGCTCAAACCAAGACTGCACAAGAATCTCAAGGCCATGGGCTCCCTGGCTAGGTTCTCAATAAAAGACTGCCACTAGAAGTCCTCAGTGGCAATCCTGTCAGGACCCTTCTCACTTCTGAGAGCTTTCTCTATATCTCTGGTAAATAAACTATCGCTTTGCTTCCTCTCTGTTGTCCACAAGATTGATTCTTCAACTTCATGAGACAAGAACCTAGCTCTCCCGTATCAGCAAGACTAAGCCATAATCTTTTATAACGTAATCTCAACAGTGACATCCTATCACCTTTGCCATATTGTTTATTAGAAGCAAGTTACTAAATCCAGCCCATATCAAGGGGACAGGATTACACAAGGCCATGAATAACAGGAGGTGGGGATCACTGAAGTCAGATATGACAGAAATAATATCTTCTCTACATATACTTTTCAGAAAGTAGGAGAGAATACTATACTGTTCACTACAATCACAAATTTATATTAATATATTAAATGTAATTGATGTCAATTACATGTTGTTTCCCCATATTTTCTAATATAAAATTCAGTGTTAGAAATTAATAGAAATGAAATAGTTTAAACTTACTCGGTCTCCAATATTGATCAAGACTGAGAATATGAAAAGTAAGAGTCTTTATCAAGAACAAAGAGGGTCGGGCAGCCTGGGTGGCTCAGTGGTTTAGCACCGCCTTCAGCCCAGGGCCTGATTTGGAGACCCGGGATAAAGTCCCACGTCAGGCTCCCTGCATGGAGCCTACTTCTCCCTCTTCCTGTGTCTCTGCCTCTCTCTCTCTCTCTCTCTCTGTGTGTCTCTCATGAATAAATGAATAAAATCTTAAAAAAAAAGAAAAAGAAAGAAGGAAGAGGGTCTATTGGAATGGTTAATTATTCTTACTGTATGTTTGAACCTTCCTCAGTTTGTGGATGTGGTGGGTCTGGGGGCCACTGGTGTATGTTGAAGCAAAATCAAGTAAATGTGAAGCTTCAAAAATGAATGGGAATAGTAAGTCTGTAAGTCACATACAGAGGTATAACTGGATCACCAAACCAAGAATTAGCAGAAAGTCATAGAAGTATAGCCTATTGAAAGGCAGGAACTCCATTCCCATCACTTAAAAATGTGACTTACACGTTAGAAGTACACAAAGAATATTTGTGGAATTTATAAGTTTAGAACTAGATTTGGATTAAGTCTCATAATTATTCTCATGATATAATACATACAAGGATCAGTTATATTTAAATTCTGAAAATGGCACTTTTAAAACATAGACTAGATGATCATTTTCATAATATATCATCTATTTATACTCTTGAAACTAGATACCAACCAGTGTAACCTCAGTAATGTGTGTTTGCACTAGTCTATGTTTAGCTAATTAGTAAAAAGGACTGAAATTTTGTATTTCAATTCTGAGCTTTAATGGTCAGGTACCAAATACTGCCTTTTCATTTGCAAAACTGTTATAATAAGATAATAAGAAAACCTATATAAAAGTAATAACAATAAAACAAAGACAAAAGGGACACCTGGGTAGCTCAGTGGTTGAGTGCTTACCTTTGGCTCAGGTCATGATCCCAGGGTCCTGGGATACAGTCCTGCATCACACTCCCCACAAGGAGCCTACTTTTCCCTCTGCTTATGTCTCTTCCTCTCTCTCTTTCTTATGAATAAATAAAACCTTTTTTAAAAAAGACAAAAATAACACTGTGTGATTAAATGACTTGGTCAAAATGGTTTTTTAGATCCATTAAGGTCTTCTTGCTCTGTCTTACATTTTTGATGTTTGGTACTGATAATATTTAAAAGAAAACAGATTACATACAGTTAGATGCTAATGTATTGATGTCATTTATATATATATTATTTTGAATAAGCAAATGTAAACTGCATAATTCAGTCTATAATTCTTCAGTATCACATTTTCTCTTTTAAACTGTATTAATCTGAAACATCCTAGCCCTTAGAAAAAGTGAACAGATGATATTTTATTGCTTTAAGAATGTATTTAATTTAGTTTAGTATGACATACTTATTAGATGTTTTTAAATTGTCTTTCTAATTCTCATAACATAATCAGATTAATGGGGCTGAAATGATGGTCAATTTGGTCTTGATCCAGTGAATCATAACAAATTTAAGTAAGTTTTTAACAACTTTGTAATAAGTGAATTAGATTTTTTTGATTTAAGGAAACCTGCATATTATATGCAGGTAATACATATTATTGCTATGAATATTCTTAAGCAAGATAAAAATTAATTTACTTAACAATTATGGAGTGCCCATAGCTTACTGGACCATTACTGTTCAAAGTGGTAGAGAGCTGAAGAGGATTTCTAAGATGGCAGAATAGTAGGGGAACCCTGAACTTTCCTCCTCCTTCAAATACAACTAGAAACCTTCAACTAATTTGAACAATTAGGAAGAGGATTGGAGGAATATAGAAACATCTATTTAGCTGAAGTAAGAGAATTTGGCAGAGGTGAGGTTCATAGCCCAGAATAGGGGAATTGGGAAGCCCTGGTGGGGAAGGGGAGAAAGCCTGGTTCCGGGAGCAAAGTCAGAAAAAGAGAGAAAGTTGGAAAAAGTACAGTGGTTTGTGATCCCACAATAAACTATGGTGAGTAGATCCCTGGGTTGCTCAGGGAGAGATTGCTCTCCTTCTAGAAGGGCATTTGGAGGACAGTATTTGTCAAAGAGACATCCAGGGAGCCATTGAGTGGAGCTCAGCAGCAGGGTAAGGGGTACACAGAGGGTAGAAAACCTCTTAACTTTTTGGTATGAGCTACAGTAGCTTTAAACCTATGTGCCTGTGCAGATCAGCTACTTTTCTGGGGGCTGACTGAGCACAGCACAGAAACTGGAGCAGATTGCAGATAACTTGGCCACCAGTTTTTCTGTCTGCCACAATAGATTCAAGCATCTGCATTGGTTTTTCTGGGACATAGGGGAGTAGGAGACTGAGTTGAGTGCAGATGGCTGATAACCTGCCTCCAGCTTTTCACTGAGCATTGAAATAAACACTAGCCTTTCCCTGTGCACTATGCAACAGCTTCTTGGGGATGGGGTGGTGCTGGGTATGCTCTCAGCCTCTCTGCTGGAGGACAAGGGTGGGAACACACATTATCAGGCAATTTAAAACTTGGAGTTTTGAATCCCGGCCATGATCAGAGATAGAAGTACAAGAGATCTATGGCTCAGGGTGTGTCCATGATCAAGGCATAGACAGGTAAGGTCAGGGAACTGGTGAAGGCCTAGGTCACAGGAGATTGCTCATTTTTCTAAGAGGGCCTTCTGAACAGTACTGGGCTACTGGGAGTTCTGCTCCCCAGGGACAAGTGGGTGAGGTGATGCCAACTTCTACCTCTTTCACCACCACTCCCTCCTCCTACCCACTAGCACAGTCAGACTCCAAAGAGAAACACACACCTCTAGTGGAAGCTGGAGTACCCTACATTAAGCCCAACCCCCTGACATGGAAGGATCATCTTTACCAGGGCAAGTCAGCCTGTGAGCCAGCACAGCAGGCTTCTCCCTCAGAATACCAACAAAAACCCCTGCATCCACCAAATCTACTGATTAAAGAAAGCTCCAAAATGTCAGCCTCTGACTTAACTTCACAAACAAATCAAAGCATACCTACTTAAAGGACCAAACATGCCCCACTACAAGCAAGTAGGAACTCTATAAAGGAAGGACCAGTGAGAACAAGCAGCCAAAACAAGACAGTAGAATATAAACAGAATACACCAGAATCAATTGCTGAAGATATTGTTGTTGTTGATATTATTGTTGCTATTATTGCTGGGTTTTTTTCCTCCTTTTTCCCTTTATCTTTCTTTCCTCCATTCTTTTCTGAACAAAATGACTAGAAGGAGAAATTCACAGCAAAAGAAAGAAGCAGAGACAGTAATCTCTGTCATAGATTTAATCAATATGGATATAAGTAAGATATTGGAACTAGAATTCAAAACAACGATTATAAAGATACTGGCTGGGCTTGAAAGAAAGCATAAAAGAAACTAAAGAATCCCTTACTGCAGAAATAAAAGGAATAAAATCTAATAAGGCTAAAATTACTGAGATGCAGTAAAACTTCTAGGGTAAATGAGGCAGAAGAGAGAGTGATACAGAAGACAAAATATCAAAAGTAAGGAAGCTGAGATAAAGATACAAACAACTACTGGATCACGAAGGAAGACTTTGAGAAATCAGTGATACCATAAAGTGCAATAATATTCAAATAATAAGGGTCCCAAAAGATGAGGGGGGAGAGAGAGAGAGAGAGAGAGAGAGAGAATACAAAAGGTTTATTTGAAAAGTTATAGCTGAGAAATTCCCTAACCTGGGGAAAGAAACAAGCATTGAAATCCAGGAGGCACAGAGAACCTCCATCAAAATCAATAAAAATAGGTCAACATCCTGACATATAAAAGAGAAGCTTGCAAATTTCAGAGATAAAGAAAAAACCCTGAAAGCAGCTCAGGGCAAGAGGCCCCTAGCCTAAAAGGGTAGAAACATAAAGCTGGCAGCAGACCTGTCCACAGATACCCAGCAGGCTAGAAAGGACTGGCATAATATATTCAAGGTGCTAAATGAGAAAAATATGCAACCAAAAATACTTTATCCAGCAAGAATGTCATTCAGAAAGAAAGGAGGGATAAAGAGCTTCCAGAACAAACAGAAACTAAAAGAATGTGTGATCACTAAACCAGCCCTGCAAGAAATATTAAACAGAATCCTTTGAGCCAAGAGAAAGCCCAAAAGTAACAAAAACCGGAAAGGACCAGAGATGATCTACAGAAATGGTGACTTTACATGTAATTCAAAGGCATTAAATTCATATATATTTCAATAATTATTTAAATATAAATGGACTAAATGCTCTAATTAAAAGACACAGTTTATCAGATTGGATAAAAAAAAAAATACCCTGTGATATGCTGCTTACCAGAGACTCATTTTAGACCCAAAGTCACCTCCACATTGATAGTGAGGGAGTGGAGAATGATTTGCTAATGGACATCATGCTAATGGACATCAAAAGAAAGCTGGGGTGGCCATCCTAATATCCAAGGACTGTAATAAGAGATGAAGAAAGACACTCTATCATAATTAAAGACTCTATTTAACAATAAGATCTAACAATTGTGAATATTTATGCCCCTAACTTGGGAGCAGCCAGTTATATAAACCAATTGATAATAAAATTAAAGAAACACATTGATAATAATACAATAATAGTAGTGGACTTTAACACTCCACTCACAGCAATGGACGGCTCATCTAAGTAGAAAATCAACAAGGAAAAAAGATCTTTGAATGACACACTAGACCAGGTGGACTTCACAGATATATTCAGAGCATTCCATCCTAAAGCAACAGAATACACATTCTTCTCAAGTGCACCAGGACATTCTCCAGAATAGATCAGATAGTGGGTCACAAATCAGGTATCAACCAATACCAAAAGTTTTTGATTATTCTTTACCTATTCTGAGACAACAATGCTTTAAAACTTGAGCTTAATCACAAGAAAGAATTTGGAAGGAACACAAATACATGGAGATTAAAGAGCATCCTACTAAAGAATGAATGGGTCAACCAGAAAATTAAAGAAGATTTAAAAAAAAAATCATGGCAACAAATGAAAATGAAAACACAACTGTTCAGAACCTTTGGGATGGAGCAGAGGCAGTCCTAAGGGACTATATTGTATATAGCAATACAGGCCTTTTTCAAGAAGTAAGAAAAGTCTCAAATACATAAGCTAACCTTACACCTAAAAGAGCTGGAAAAAGAACAGCAAATAAAGCCCAAACCCAGTAGAAGGAGAGAATTAATAAAGATTAGAGCAGCAATCAATGAAGTAGAAACCAAAAATCAGTAGAACAGATCAAATTAGGAACTGGTTCTTTGAAAGAACTAATGAGATTGGTAAACCTCTGGCCAGACTTAACAAAAAAGGAAAGAGAAATGACCCAAATACGTAAGATCATGAATGAAAAAGAAGAGATCACAACCAACATTGAAGAAATAAGGACAAAAATAAGAATATATTATGACCAACTATATGCCAAGAAATTAGGCAATCTGGAAGAAATGGATGCATTCCCAGAGATGTATTGACTACCAAACCGTAACAGGAAGAAATAAAAAACATGAATAGACCCATTACCAGCAAATAAATTGAAGTAGTAACCAAAAATCTTCCAACAAACAAGATTCCAGGGCCAGAAGCCTTTCCAGGGGAATTCTACCAAACATTTACACAAAAATTAATATCTATTCTTCAGAGTCAGCTTCAAAAATAAAGTGGAAGGAAAACTTCCAAACACTTTCTATGAGGCCAGCATTTTTTTGATCCCGAAACCAGACAGAGATCACACCAAAAAGGAGAATTACTGATGAATATTCCTGATGAGCATAGATGCCAAAAGTCTGGCCAAGATACTAGCCAATAGGATTTAAGAGTACATTAAAATGATTATTCACTAGGACCAATTGGGATTTATTCCTGGGCTGCAAGTGTGGTTCAATATCTGCAAATCAATCAATATGATACACTTGATTAGAGATATCTAGGAATAAACCTAACCAAAGAAGTAAAGGATCTGTACTCTGAAAAACTACAGCACACTTATGAAAGAAATTGAGGAAGAGACAAAGAAATGGAATAGCATTCCCTGCTCATAGAGTAGAAGAACAAATATTGTTAAAATGTCTATGGTACTGAGAGCAATCTATTACATTCAATGCAATCCCTATTAAATTACCATAATTTTTCACAGGGCTGGAACAAATACTCCTAAAATTTGTATGGAACAAGAAAAAAGGGGGATCCCTGGGTGGCTCAGCGTTTAGCGCCGCGTTTGGCCCAGGGTGTGATCCTGGGCACCCAGGATCGGGTCCCACATCGGGCTCCCTGCGTGGAACCTGCTTCTCCCATGCCTGTGTCTCTGCCTCTCTCTCTCTCTCTCTCTCTCTCTCGTTGTGTCTTTCATAAATAAATAAATAAAAATCTTAGAAAGAAAAGAAAAGAAAAGAAAAGAAAAGAAAAAAAGAAAAGGAAAAGAAAAAAAGAAAGAAAAAAAAGAAAAGAAAAGAAAAGAAAAGAAAAGAAAAGAAAAGAAAAAAAGAAAAGAAAAGAAAAGAAAAAAGAAAAGAAAAGAAAGAAAAGAAGACAAGACCCCAAATAGCCGGAGGAACGTGGATAAAGAAAACCAAAGCTCGAGTGAGAGCAAGATGGCGGAAGAGTAGGGTCCCCAAATCACCTGTCTCCACCAAATTACCTAGAAAACCTTCCAATCATCCTGAAAATCTATGAATTCGGCCTGAGATTTAAAGAGAGACCAGCTGGGGATTCCTGGGTGGCGCAGCGGTTTAGCGCCTGCCTTTGGCCCAGGGCGTGGTCCTGGAGACGCGGGATCGAATCCCACGTCGGGCTCCCGGTGCATGGAGCCTGCTTCTCCCTCTGCCTGTGTCTCTGCCTCTCTCTCTCTCTCTCTCTCTCTCTGTGACTATCATAAATAAATAAAAAAAAAAAAAAAAAAAAAAAAGAGAGACCAGCTGGAATGCTACCGTGAGAAGAGTTCGCGCTTCTATCCAGGTAGGAAGACGGGGAAAAAGAAGTAAAGAAACAAAGGCCTCCAAGGGGGAGGGGCCCGCGAGGAGCCGGGCTGAGGCCGGGGCGAGTGTCCCCAGGACAGGAGAGCCCCGTCCCGGAGGAGCAGGAGCTGCACCGACCTTCCCGGGCGGAAAGGGGCTCGTGGGGAGGTGGAGCAGGACCCAGGAGGGCGGGGATGCCCTCGGGCTCCCGGGGACACTAACAGGCACCTGCGCCCCGGGAGAGTGCGCCGAGCTCCCTAAGGGCTGCAGCGCGCACGGCGGGACCCGGAGCAGCTCGGGGGGGCTCGAGGGCGGCTCCGCGGAGGGGGCTGCGGGGCGGGAGCAGCTCGGGGGCTCCGGGGGCGGCTCCGCGGAGGGGGCTGCGGGGCGGGAGCAGCTCGGGGGGCTCGGGGGCGGCTCCGCGGAGGGGGCTGCGGGGCGGGAGCAGCTCGCGGGGGCTCGGGGGCGGCTCCGCGGAGGGGGCTGCGGGGCGGGAGCAGCTCGGGGGGCTCGGGGGCGGCTCCGCGGAGGGGGCTGCGGGGCGGGAGCAGCTCGCGGGGGCTCGGGGGCGGCTCCGCGGAGGGGGCTGCGGGGCGGGAGCGGCTCGGAGGGGCTCGGGGGGGCTCGGGGGGGCTCGGGGGCGGCTCCGCGGAGGGGGCTGAGGGGCGGGAGCAGCTCGGAGGGGCTCGGGGGGAGGAAGAGGCTCCGTGCAGAGGGGCCTGCGCGGTTCCAGGAGCAGCTCGGAGGGGCTCGGGGGCGGCTCCGCCGAGGGGGCTGCGCGGCCCGGGAGCGCGAATCCACCAGCGCAGGCTCCGGAGCCCAGGGCGCCGGGACACAGCCCAGGATCCCGCCTCCCCCGGGACAGGCAGAGGCCGGGAGGGCCCAGGACAGCGAGGACGCTCCTGCCCCGAGCCGAGCAGATCAGCGGCCCCGCCCCGGAGCCTCCAGGCCCTGCAGACGGAGTTCCTGCCGGAGCTGAATCCAGGTTTCCAGAGCTGCCCCGCCACTGGGGCTGTTGCTCCTGGGGCCTCACGGGGTAAACAACCCCCACTGAGCCCTGCACCAGGCAGGGGCAGAGAAGCTCCCCCAACTGCTAACACCTGAAAATCAGCACAGCAGGCCCCTCCCCCAGAACACCAGCTAGACTGACTGACAACTTCCAGGGGGAGCCAAGGGACTTAAAGTACACAGAATCAGAAGATACTCCCCGGTGGTTCTTCTTTTTTCGTTTTGTTTTGTTTTGTTTTGTTTTGTTTTGTTTTGCTTTTTGATTTGTTTCCTTCCCCCACCCCCTTTTTTTCTCCTTTCTTTTTCTTTCTCTTTTTCTTCTCTCTTTTTTTTTCTTTTCGTTTTTTTTCTTTCTTCCCTTTTTTTTCCTCTTTCTCTTTTCTTTCCTTCTTTCTCTCCTCTCTTTTTCTCTTTTTCCCAATACAACTTGCTTTTGGCCACTCTGCACTGAGCAAAATGACTAGAAGGAAAACCTCACCTCAAAAGAAAGAATCAGAAACAGTCCTCTCTCCCACAGAGTTACAAAATCTGGATTACAATTCAATGTCAGAAAGCCAATTCAGAAGCACTATTATACAGCTACTGGTGGCTCTAGAAAAAAGTATAAAGGACTCAAGAGACTTCATGACTGCAGAAGTTAGAGCTAATCAGGCAGAAATTAAAAATCAATTGAATGAGATGCAATCCAAACTAGAAGTCCTAACGACGAGGGTTAACGAGGTGGAAGAAAGAGTGAGTGACATAGAAGACAAGTTGATAGCAAAGAGGGAAACTGAGGAAAAAAGAGACAAACAATTAAAAGACCATGAGGATAGATTAAGGGAAATAAACGACAGCCTGAGAAAGAAAAACCTACGTTTAATTGGGGTTCCCGAGGGCGCCGAAAGGGACAGAGGGCCAGAATATGTATTTGAACAAATTCTAGCTGAAAACTTTCCTAATCTGGGAAGGGAAACAGGCATTCACATCCAGGAAATAGAGAGATCCCCCCCTAAAATCAATAAAAACCGTTCAACACCTCGACATTTAATAGTGAAGCTTGCAAATTCCAAAGATAAAGAGATGATCCTTAAAGCAGCAAGAGACAAGAAATCCCTGACTTTTATGGGGAGGAGTATTAGGGTAACAGCAGACCTCTCCACAGAGACCTGGCAGGCCAGAAAGGGCTGGCAGGATATATTCAGGGTCCTAAATGAAAAGAACATGCAACCAAGAATACTTTATCCAGCAAGGCTCTCATTCAAAATGGAAGGAGAGATAAAGAGCTTCCAAGACAGGCAGCAACTAAAAGAATATGTGACCTCCAAACCAGCTCTGCAAGAAATTTTAAGGGGGGCTCTCAAAATTCCCCTTTAAGAAGAAGTTCAGTGGAACAGTCCACAAAAACAAGGACTGAATAGATAACATGATGACACTAAACTCATATCTCTCAATAGTAACTCTGAATGTGAACGGGCTTAATGACCCCATCAAAAGGCGCAGCGTTTCAGACTGGATAAAAAAGCAGGACCCATCTATTTGCTGTCTACAAGAGACTCATTTTAGACAGAAGGACACCTACAGCCTGAAAATAAAAGGTTGGAGAACCATTTACCATTCGAATGGTCCTCAAAAGAAAGCAGGGGTAGCCATCCTTATATCAGATAAACTAAAATTTACCCCAAAGACTGTAGTGAGAGATGAAGAGGGACACTATATCATACTTAAAGGATCTATTCAACAAGAGGACTTAACAATCCTCAATATATATGCCCCGAATGTGGGAGCTGCCAAATATATAAATCAATTATTAACCAAAGTGAAGAAATACTTAGATAATAATACACTTATACTTGGTGACTTCAATCTAGCTCTTTCTATACTCGATAGGTCTTCTAAGCACAACATCTCCAAAGAAACGAGAGCTTTAAATGATACACTGGACCAGATGGATTTCACAGATATCTACAGAACTTTACATCCAAACTCAACTGAATACACATTCTTCTCAAGCGCACATGGAACTTTCTCCAGAATAGACCACATATTGGGTCACAAATCGGGTCTGAACCGATACCAAAAGATTGGGATCGTCCCCTGCATATTCTCAGACCATAATGCCTTGAAATTAGAACTAAATCACAACAAGAAGTTTGGAAGGACCTCAAACACGTGGAGGTTAAGGACCATCCTGCTAAAAGATAAAAGGGTCAACCAGGAAATTAAGGAAGAATTAAAAAGATTCATGGAAACTAATGAGAATGAAGATACAACCGTTCAAAATCATTGGGATGCAGCAAAAGCAGTCCTAAGGGGGAAATACATCGCAATACAAGCATCCATTCAAAAACTGGAAAGAACTCAAATACAAAAGCTACCCTTACACATAAAGGAGCTAGAGAAAAAACAGCAAATAGATCCTACACCCAAGAGAAGAAGGGAGTTAATAAAGATTCGAGCAGAACTCAACGAAATCGAGACCAGAAGAACTGTGGAACAGATCAACAAAACCAGGAGTTGGTTCTTTGAAAGAATTAACAAGATAGATAAACCATTAGCCAGCCTTATTAAAAAGAAGAGAGAGAAGACTCAAATTAATAAAATCATGAATGAGAAAGGAGAGATCACTACCAACACCAAGGAAATACAAACGATTTTAAAAACATATTATGAACAGCTATACGCCAATAAATTAGGCAATCTAGAAGAAATGGACGCATTCCTGGAAAGCCACAAACTACCAAAACTGGAACAGGAAGAAATAGAAAACCTGAACAGGCCAATAACCAGGGAGGAAATTGAAGCAGTCATCAAAAACCTCCCAAGACACAAGAGTCCAGGGCCAGATGGCTTCCCAGGGGAATTTTATCAAACGTTTAAAGAAGAAATCATACCTATTCTCCTAAAGCTGTTTGGAAAGATAGAAAGAGATGGAGTACTTCCAAATTCATTCTATGAGGCCAGCATCACCTTAATTCCAAAACCAGACAAAGACCCCACCAAAAAGGAGAATTACAGACCAATATCCCTGATGAACATGGATGCAAAAATTCTCAACAAGATACTGGCCAATAGGATCCAACAGTACATTAAAAAAATTATTCACCATGACCAAGTAGGATTTATCCCTGGGACACAAGGCTGGTTCAACACCCGTAAAACAATCAATGTGATTCATCATATCAGCAAGAGAAAAACCAAGAACCATATGATCCTCTCATTGGATGCAGAGAAAGCATTTGACAAAATACAGCATCCATTCCTGATCAAAACTCTTCAGAGTGTAGGGACAGAGGGAACATTCCTCGACATCTTAAAAGCCATCTATGAAAAGCCCACAGCAAATATCATTCTCAATGGGGAAGCACTGGGAGCCTTTCCCCTAAGATCAGGAACAAGACAGGGATGTCCACTCTCACCACTGCTGTTCAACATAGTACTGGAAGTCCTACCCTCAGCAATCAGACAACAAAAAGACATTAAAGGCATTCAAATTGGCAAAGAAGAAGTCAAACTCTCCCTCTTTGCCGATGACATGATACTCTACATAGAAAACCCAAAAGTCTCCACCCCAAGATTGCTAGAACTCATACAGCAATTCGGTAGCGTGGCAGGATACAAAATCAATGCCCAGAAGTCAGTGGCATTTCTATACACTAACAATGAGACTGAAGAAAGAGAAATTAAGGAGTCCATCCCATTTACAATTGCACCCAAAAGCATAAGATACCTAGGAATAAACCTAACCAAATATGTAAAGGATCTATACCCTCAAAACTATAGAACACTTCTGAAAGAAATTGAGGAAGACACAAAGAGATGGAAAAATATTCCATGCTCATGGATTGGCAGAATTAATATTTTGAAAATGTCAATGTTACCCAGGGCAATATACACGTTTAATGCAATCCCTATCAAAATACCATGGACTTTCTTCAGAGAGTTAGAACAAATTATTTTAAGATTTGTGTGGAATCAGAAAAGACCCCGAATAGCCAGGGGAATTTTAAAAAAGAAAACCATATCTGGGGGCATCACAATGCCAGATTTCAGGTTGTACTACAAAGCTGTGGTCATCAAGACAGTGTGGTACTGGCACAAAAACAGACACATAGATCAGTGGAACAGAATAGAGAATCCAGAAGTGGACCCTGAACTTTATGGTCAACTAATATTCGATAAAGGAGGAAAGACTATCCATTGGAAGAAAGACAGTCTCTTCAATAAATGGTGCTGGGAAAATTGGACATCCACATGCAGAAGAATGAAACTAGACCACTCTCTTGCACCATGCACAAAGATAAACTCAAAATGGATGAAAGATCTAAATGTGAGACATGATTCCATCAAAATCCTAGAGAAGAACACAGGCAACACCCGTTTGAACTCGGCCATAGTAACTTCTTGCAAGATACATCCACGAAGGCAAAAGAAACAAAAGCAAAAATGAACTATTGGGACTTAATCAAGATAAGAAGCTTTTGCACAGCAAAGGATACAGTCAACAAAACTCAAAGACAACCTACAGAATGGGAGAAGATATTTGCAAATGACATATCAGATAAAGGGCTAGTTTCCAAGATCTATAAAGAACTTATTAAACTCAACACCAAAGAAACAAACAATCCAATCATGAAATGGGCAAAAGACATGAAGAGAAATCTCACAGAGGAAGACATAGACATGGCCAACATGCACATGAAAAAATGCTCTGCATCACTTGCCATCAGGGAAATACAAATCAAAACCACAATGAGATACCACCTCACACCAGTGAGAATGGGGAAAATTAACAAGGCAGGAAACAACAAATGTTGGAGAGGATGTGGAGAAAAGGGAACCCTCTTACACTGTTGGTGGGAATGTGAACTGGTGCAGCCACTCTGGAAAACTGTGTGGAGGTTCCTCAAACAGTTAAAAATATACCTGCCCTTCGACCCAGCAATTGCACTGCTGGGGATTTACCCCAAAGATACAGATGCAATGAAACGCCGGGACACCTGCACCCCGATGTTTCTAGCAGCAATGGCCACGATAGCCAAACTGTGGAAGGAGCCTCGGTGTCCAACGAATGATGAATGGATAAAGAAGATGTGGTTTATGTATACAATGGAATATTACTCAGCTATTAGAAATGACAAATACCCACCATTTGCTTCAACGTGGATGGAACTGGAGGGTATTATGCTGAGTGAAGTAAGCCAGTCGGAGAAGGACAAACATTATATGTTCTCATTCATTTGGGGAATATAAATAATAGTGAAAGGGAATATAAGGGAAGGGGGAAGAAATGTGTGGGAAATATCAGAAAGGGAGACAGAACGTAAAGACTGCTAACTCTGGGAAACGAACTAGGGGTGTTGGAAGGGGAGGAGGGCGGGGGGTGGGAGTGAATGGGTGACGTGCACTGGGGGTCATTCTGTATGTTAGTAAATTGAACACCAATAAAAAATAAAAAAAATAATAAAAAATAAAAATAATAATAAAAAAAATAAAATAAATTACCTAGTGAAAATAAAAAAAAAAAAAAAAAAAGAAAACCAAAGCTCATGGCATCAGAATTCCACAATTCCTTTAAGCAATATTACAAAGCTATAATCCTCAAGAAAGGATGGTACTGGCACAAAAACAGACACATCGATCAGCAGAACAGAATAGAGAACCCAGAAATGTGCCCTCAACTCTGTGGTCAACTAATCTTTGAATAAGTAGGAAAAAAGACAGTCTCTATAACAAATGGTGTTGGGACAATGGGACAGCCATGCAGAAGAATGAAACTGGACAAATCTCTTACACCATACACAAAAATAAACTCAAAATTGTTGAAAGACCTCTGTGAGACAAGAATACATCAAAATCCTAGAGAACACAGGCAGCAAACACTTTATCTATGGCTGCAGCAACTTCTTGCTAGATACATCTCCAAAGGCAAGGGAAACAAAGGCAAAAATGAACTATTGGGCCTTCACCAAAATAAAAAGCTTTTGCACCTCAAAGGAAATTTTCAACAAAACCAATAGATAACCTATAGAATGGGAGAAGATATTTGCAATGTCTTATCAGATAAAGGGTAGTATCCAAAATCTAAGAAGAACTTATCAAACTCAACACCTAAAAAGCAAATACTCCAGTCAAGAAATGAGCAGAAGAAATGAATAGACATTTCTCTAATGGATATATACAAATGGCTAATAGATAAATGAAAAAAATGTTCAAAGTCACTGAGCATCAGGGAAATACAAATCAAAACCACAATGAGATACCACTTCATACCAGTCAGAAGGGCTAAAATGAACACATCAGGAAACAACAAATGTTGGTGAGAATGTAGAAAAAGGGGAAGCCTCTTATATTGTTGATGGGAATGCAAATTGGTGCAGCCACTCTGGAAATCAGGTTCCTCAAAAAGTTAAAAATAGAGCTACTCCTAGCACAACTATCTATTTACCCAAAGGATACATGTAGTGATCTGAAGGGACACCTGCAACCCAGTGTTTATAGCAGCGATCTCCACAATAGCCAAACTATGGAAAAAGCCCAGATGTCCATTGACAGATGAAAAGATAAAGAAGACGTGGCATGTATATATGTGTATATAAATTAATATAAATGAAATATTACTGAGCCATCAAAAATGAAATCTTGCCTTTTGCAATGATGTGGATGATACTAGAAATATTATGCTAAGTGAAATAAGTAAATCAGAGAAAGACAATTATCAAATGATTTCACTCATGTGGAATTTAAGAAACAAAACAGAGGATCATAAAAGAAGGGAGGGAAAAATAACCCAAGATTAAATCAGAGAGGGAGACTCTTGTGTGATTAAGAGTGGCATGCTGTATCAACTGAGACAGCCAGGTGCCCCTGTGGATTTTATTTTTACATTATGTAAACAGTGAACAGTGCCTACTTAAAAGATATTTAAGAAGTAAATAAGATAGTAAACAAGAATATCTTCTACTGGAGGTAAAGGCAGGCCTTGGACTGAGAAAAACAGGAAAAAAATATCAGGCAGGCCTGACTTAGTGAAGCCCTAACACAGGGAACATTACGTATTTTTTTAAGAGAGAAAGCAGACAACAAATGAAAACTGAAGGTGGGAAAATTGGCCTGGAAATAATTAATTATACAATCTTTAGTGTTTATTATTTGTAATTAATTATGTAATCTTTAGTGTTTATTATTTGTAAAAAACTACAAAAAATGAGCATGATAATATTTAAAAATGCATTTTTTTTTTTTTTGTTTTAAAAAGCTAATAAGGTCTTTGGGGAGACAGACAGTATACAGGTAGTTTTCAATATCTTGGTGGTGTTGGTAGTTACTTGGATCAGATCAATATAAAAACAGATGTCATATCTCCATTAAAACAAGGTCTACATATTTAAAAATCTACCTCTGTTCAAATTCCAATGGTGATACTCAACATTTTTCTTCGCTAAATATTTTTAAATATGTGCATACATGTTTTAGTAATGATTCTCCAGAGAAACAGAACCAATAGAATGTGTGGGTGTGGTATATGTCTGTATATATATATATATATATATATATATATATATATATATATACACACATATGTGTATATATTTGTGCCTTGCCTCCCTGCCTTGGAGTCGTCCTCCGGGTCATCAGCACTGCCTTGGCAGAGCCCACTCCTTACCCTAACCTGCCCCCCTCCCAGCCCCCCAGCATTAGGTGGATACTGTGGGGAAGTGCTGGGGGTCAAGAGGTAGTTGAGGAATGGGGCATCCCTGGGGGACATTGAAACCAAATGTTATTATGAATTGTAACTGTATTTGCACTGTTTTTTTTCCCCTCTGATTGCATCAGCATATATACAATATACCTATATAACAACAACAACAACAAAAAAGCACTTAGCACTTCTACGTTTGAAAGGTCTTAACTAATTGATTCATTAATTGATTGATCCTACAAGGCCAAAAACATCAAATCTTTTCTCATACGCAGAAAAACAAAGGCGGAGAGTGAAAGGACTAATCAACTATGGGAAAGCTGGAGCATAAGGAAGCTTCAGAAAATATACCTTACCATGTTGTCATTTTGTGCAGGAAGACATCAAGGCTCCAAACATTTAATAAAACAAGCAAAACAGAAACAGACTCATAAATACTCATAAACAAAGTGGTGGTTGCCAGAGAGGAGGGGATGGGGGCACAGGCAAAGTAAGAGAAAGAGATTAAAAGGTACAAACTTCCAGTTATAAAATAAGTACGTCTCAGGGATGAAAAATACAGCGTGGGGAATAAAGTCAATAATACTTCAGTAACATTGTATGGTGACTGCACTTACTGTGTTGAACAGAGCATAAGGTATGGAATTGCTGAATCACTCTGTTGTACACCTGAGGCTATTATACCTTGGTATGTCAAAAATAACAGTATAATAAGATATTGGTTCTTATTGAGTTTCATAGCTGTTCAGTGGCAGAACTAAGAATTTAAAACCAGCTCTGAGAAACAGATGTCTTGATCCTCACTTTGTATTTGGACTTAGGTTTGAAAAGACCTTCAGCAGATAGAAGACACATTCAAATAAAGATCTGTTATCCAGATTGTCTAAAAAAAAAAAAAGACATAAAGACATATATATATGTCTCTGTGCTTCAAGTACACACACACACACACACACACACACAAAGAGAAAGAGAGAGATTTATTTTTTGGAATTGACTCACATGATTTTAGAGACTCCAGTTCAAAGATTTAGGTAAGCCTGCATATTGGAGATCTAAGAAGGTGCAGTTTCAGTTCAGGTGTAGTCTGCTGTCAAGATTCCTGTTTGCTCAGGGCCAGCCAGGCTATGTCCTATTAAGGCCTTCAGCAGATTGGATGAAGCTCACCTACATGATGGTCTACATAGTCTGCTTTACTCAAAGTCCACTGATTTAAGTTTAATTTCATATAAAAAGCACCTTCATAGAAACACTAGAATCATGTTTGAACACATATCTGGGCACTGCGGCCCAGCCAAACTAACACAAAAAATTAAGCATCATTTTAAATTCAAATTAAGCATAATTAAGCATAATTTTAATTAAGCATATCAAATTAAGCATAATTTTACAAATTATTTTAAGACTGTTACAAAATACTGCTTTAGAAGTTATGTTAGGAAGAGTAAATAAGGAATTTTAGCAGTTACTTTGTTTCATGCCATCTCCTTTGCTACCTTTAGGGATCTATCAACATTACCACACCTGAAATTGCTGATATAATGCCTCTATTTTTTTAAAAAAGAAAAATACTCACTTTCACTGTTGAAAGTTGTGTGTTAATATTCTGCAGAAAGCCCTTGGATAATACATTTTACATACAATGCATGAAAAAATCATCCACAATACAAGTGTGTAGTGATATAACCATGTTAAGGTAAAAGATTAATTTATTGAATCCTAACTATTTTAGCATTTACAGAAAGATGCATCAGAACTAATTTAATTATTTAAGTGAAAAATTAATATACCAATTTAATCTTAAGTAGGTTCTCCAAATATAAACACACCAAGCAGTGTTCTAGAAGTTGCCACAGTTAGATTTCGACAATGATTACCTTCCGGGTAGAATTATGGACAATTATTGTTTTAAACTTATATATTATGATTTTTTTAAAAGAAAAATCTGTATTATCATGCAATGTTAATCTTTTTAGAAAGCATTTTTCCTTTAATGCTATAGCATTGAAAACAAATCCCTCTTTCAAAACTACTTAATTAGCAAACATTATCATTTATCAACTCAAGTTGAATAAAGCTATTTATTATCTTTCTAGGTCCAGATAGTCATTATTATAAATTGAAATAGGCTCTTATTCTTAATGTAAGATAAGGAACATAATGTGATCATTGGAATTAATTTAGCTGCATTAGGAAAGTAACTGAAAATATATGAAATGAGACTACTATTAAATACAGATAGTGTTAAAGTCTTACAACATCTGCCAATTAAGCATTCAGTATTGATTAAGACTTTTATGGGACTAGGTACATATTCTTTGCATAGCTATTTTCAAGCTATTTGCCATCATCTAGACATTTAGGGTCAAGAATTGCAGCTGTGATGCAATTGATTTCTTCATGACTTCAGCAAAATAGCATGAAATAGCTCAATAAACACATAGAAGCTCTCTCAGGAGTGTATTCCAAATTGTAGCCGTGCCAAGTTGGATTTGAATTTATATCTGAGATTCTAGGTTGCCTTCTTCTGTACTATAGAATGAAAGCTTAATAAGGATATAAAAAATCACTGTGTTGATAAGTAAACATTTGGTAAAACTAGAAATTCCAATAAGTAAAACATAGAGGCTAAAAGATAAACTGTTTGCAGTATCAACATGGAAAGGTGACTAAATTTTTTGAGCTCTTCCTTTTAAGACAATAAAAGTATAAATATCATAAATTATGTTTTACAGTGAATGGGACCTATATTTTAAATTGACATGACTGTCTTTGGAAAAATTCAGACAATGAAGTATGAGTAACATATTCGGTAAAACTTCTTGTATTATTTCTGCTTTAAAAGAGATTAAGAAGCAGTTAGAGTCAATGACAGCAGATGTTTGATGGGAAGTGGAAAATAATACTTCTGAGGCATAAAATGTATTCTAATTTAAATCTGTTATCTGTGAAAATAAGTAATATTTCAAAGATATAATATGCCTCAATTTACAGGGTTTTGTAAACTATTTTGTAGCATATTCCGTCTATTAAGAAGTAAAAACTAGGGATCCCTGGGTGGCGCAGCGGTTTGGGGTCTGCCTTTGGCCCAGGGCGCGATCCTGGAGATCCGGGATCGAATCCCACGTCAGGCTCCCGGTGCATGGAGCCTGCTTCTCCCTCTGCCTGTGTCTCTGCCTCTCTCTCTCACTGTGTGCCTATCATGAATAAATAAAAAAAAAAAAAAAAAAAAAGTAAAAACTGTTGTGCATAGAGTCTGTTATTCTGAATGAAATCTACTCACATGAAGTCAAGTGGTCATAATAGAATAGTCAAATAGTAACCTATTCATTTAGGGAAAACATGATTCATTTTGTCCTACATAAATTGATACCTATCAATTTATTTACTTTCTGTAAACAGACTTATTTGCATCAAGGTCAAGTAATAAAGCCTAGATGTCACACCTCACTGTTTATCTGAGATCATGGCTAAATCCTCAATGGTTGAACTATATGACACACCCTCAAAATACCTCAAACACACACACACACACATACATATGTGTGTGTGTATTATATATATATATATATATATATATATATATATATATATATAATTACACAAAACATTTTTTCCAATCTCAGCCACATGCATGACATAGGAAAAGAGAATCTATGAAAATTCTTTTGATAGTAGCTCCCAAGTTTGGAATGTGGGGTCCTATTATTTATATATAAAGAATAATAATGAAATTAAACTGGATTTTCACCCATGCTCTATGATCTTGGAACCAAGGTGATGCAGATGGATAATATTTTATTGATTTTTATAGTATGGCTAGGCTAACAAAATGATTTTCAATACATATGATTTGGTAAATTAATCCAGTTGGAAGTTTTAATTTTTTCAAGTGTATTTCTTATATAGAAATGTAAACTTATAATATTGGAGAATAAAGTATAGGCAACAATGGTGGTAGAGAACTTGTCACAGAACCTCTGATTTTCCAAAGTCCTCCCAAGGGATTTCTAACACTGTATTTTAAGAGTCTTATTGGAATTTATATAGAGAGTTTATATAGAGAGTTTGTTGATGGCCATGATACTAAAACTAAAGTTAAAATATACTTGAATTATTGGATGAATATATCATAGTTGTGTGTACTCATGCATGTGTGTATATACATGTATATATGTATGCATTCATAGAACCTTATAGCATATACCATTACCAGGTATTAAATTGTTCAAATCCTGACTAACAGACATTTCCAAGCCTGTCTATTAACTACTGCTTTTGGCTTTCCTAATTATTATTTCTATTCATTTCACATAGTCTCACTTTGCTAAACGTAAGTTACATTATAATATGAAACCAAATTCAAATTATCATAGAGACAAGAATCCTGATAACAGGTTAATTAAATAAAAGAAAGCTGATAGTGTGTTTACTAATATGCTATGAACCCTGCACACATTTTATCATATTTAAATGTTTTTACTTCTGTTACTAGTAATAATAGTAAACAATGATAGATATTAACATAGAACTAAAACCCTGAAAAGTTTAAAAATTACATAATTCTTTTATCAAGCATCACATAATATTAATAATATCCCACTGTGCTTTCACCAGTGTAATACATACATGCACACATACATGCACACATACACACAATCACACACATATACCCACCTTCCCATGTAACTCAGGGAAATTAGAGGGGAAAATCATGATATATGAATTAGAGTTTAACAGGGACACAGAACCAATAGGAGATTAGATAAATAGATAGATAATAGATATGGATATAGATTTAAATATAGGTACGGTTATAACAAAATAGAGAAAGATTAATTTACATTAAGGAGTTGGTTCACAAGATTGTATTGTCTAGCATGTCAGTCTAAAATCCATAGGGCAGGCAAGCAGACTAGAGACCCATGGAAGAGTTGATATTGTACTTTTGAATCCAAAGAAGTCTGAAGGCAGAATTCTTTCTTCCTTGGGTGACCACATTCTTTTCTCCTAAGGTGAAAATAGGATCAGATGAGACCCACATTATGGAGGGTAATCTGCTTTACTCAAGATCTGCTTAATGACATACTAATTACATCTAAAAAATATGTTCACAGAAAATTTGCAATTGATGTTTGATCGAACTGAGTATCATAGTCAAGTTTACACATAATATTAATGATTATAATATATAATAAAATTTTTGCTATCGCTATACCATTTCACTTGAAGAGTTTTATATGTGCAAATATTTTCTATAAGTAGTCAATGTCTGCAGGTACTCTGGAAGATTTTGGTGGCCTAGGGAACACCTAGGGCCACCAAAAGAAAATATGATGTAATCTAACAGCACAAATTTTAAGTTAGATCATCTTAAGCATAATTAGAATATTTGATGAAATAAATTTAGTTACATTCATATATTATAACAAAAATAACTGATACTTTAATATCAAATATACATATTCCTTAATTATATTAATCTCATGTTAAATAAATATTTCATAAATATATTTTAATTTGTTAATATTATTCTATCTTTTAGAAGTACCAGTTTTCTCTAGCTACTCCCCTATTTCTAGGTTTTTGGTGTTTCCATTTTTTGCTATTTTAGATAAGGCTGTAATAAAATCTACATATATTCATATTAATCTTGGCATTGTGATATAATTTTATAATTTACTTTACATAATTAATTTATTGCCCCAAATGAATAATATTCCTTTTTCTTATGTTTTAAAATAAAAATCCTTTATCGTTTATTTTAATGATCTATCATAATTCACCTTTTTCTTGCACATACATTTCTATAAGGTCTAACTTGTTTCTCTTTAAGAGAAGAAATGGGTAGGAAATATCAGAAAGGGAGACAGAACATGAAGACTCCTAATTCTGGGAAAGGAACTAGGGGTGGTGGAAGGGGAGGAGATTAGGGGGTGGGGGTAAATGGGTGACGGGCGCTGAGGGGGGCACTTGACGGGATGAGCACTGGGTGTTATTCTCTTTGTTGGCAAATTGAACACCAATAAAAAATAAATTTATTATTAAAAATAAATAAATAAATAAATAAATAAATAAATAAATAAATAAATAAAAGTATGTTCCAAAAAGAAACAAAAACAAAACAAAACATAAGTCAGGGGCTAGGGAATGATAATACCATTGGAGTTTCGACATGGAGAATTTTGAAACATAATATTTCTGTTTTTCTCAACACAGTAATAAGGGAAATGGGAAGCAGGCACATGATGCAAAGATAGACTTATACTATCAGAGAAAGAAAAGAGAAGGCAATTTTAACATCATATTAAATAGTACATATGGGAATTAAATTTTTACAGACATCATTATATGTGGGTAGAGTTCATTTTATCTAAACCTTCTAAACACCAGAATCTTGGATACAATTTTAATTGGGTCCCCTCAGTTCAGGTACTACTGTACAATTCTGGAATATTTATCTAAAAATCTCAACATGAATATTTGAGACTAAAATATTTTACTATAAAGAATTTTGAAATGCAGTCTGTGATAAATTAGTAGCTTTAGAATACATGTATCATATATACATACAACGCACACATTCATAGAGTTTCAAAATGCATGAAAGAACTAAAAGAAAGAAAATCTCCTATTACAGTTGGAAATTTCAACATTCTGCTGTCTACCATTAATAAAGTATGCTAAGTGAAATAATTCAATCAGAGAAAGACAATTATCATCTGATCTCATTCATATGTGGAATTTAAAAAATAAAAAGAATCATGGGGAAGACAGGAAAAAATAGAACAAGACAAAGTCAGAGGAGACAAACCATAAACTTAATCATAGGAAACAGAGTTGCTGGAGGGGAAGGAGGTAGGGGGTGGGGTAAGTGGGTGATGGACATTAAGGAGGGCACGTGATGTAATGAGCACTAGGTATTATACAAGACCAATGAATCACTGAACTCTACACCTGAAACTAATAATGCACTGTTAGTTGAGTTTTTGAAAAAAAAAAAAAAAAAAAAAAAGACTATCAAGAGCTTAAGCTAATTGATATTCATAAAATAAAACAGAATACTTTCAGTTCTTTCATGGATTTTTAAAAAAAGATTTTATTTATTTATTCTTGAGAGACACAGAGAAAGAGAGGCAGAGACATAGGCAGAGGGAGAAGCAGGCTCCACGCAGGGAACTCGATGCAGGACCCGATCCTATAACTCCAGATCACGCTGTAAGCCAAAGGCAGATGCTCAACCGCTAAGCCACCCAGGCGTTTCATCTTTCATGCATTTTGAAACTCTGATATTAGCTGCATATATATGTCTTTTTGCTAACTGAGCTCTATTATAACAAGATATTCTTCAATGATAGTATTCTTTGTTCAGGAGTCTCCTTTGTCTGATATCACAAAGTCCACCCAAATTTTGTAGGTTTTTTAAAAAATAATTTTCATCATATATATGTTTTCCATTACTTAATTTTTTTAGTTTTTAGTTATCTATAGTTTAGGTCTATATATAATAATGAGTTTATTATAGATAGCAGAACCTGGATCTTTCTTTAGTCTAATCTGCTAATCGTTGCTTTTTTTTTTCATTAGACCATTTAATGTTATTACAGTATGGTTCTATTCATATAACCATATTTCTATTTATTTTCTATTTTCCCATTTGTTGTTTTATCCTCCTTTTATCACTCTTTTATGTTAATAATTTATTACTATTTCATGTTATTATATGCATATATGTGCATGCATATGTGTTATGTGTAAGTTTGCCAGGAAATTTCATATAACTTTGAGACTAGAATAGTTTTGCATATAAATTTAAATGGATACCACTGTAAGAAGCCTAGCACAGTGCCCACTGGACTAAGATTAGAAAAGAGTGAGGTGAAACCTCCTACATCAAAGAACACTTGAGGAAAATCTTTTCTCTGCTGTGACTAAGCATAGCTCATCAGACCCTCAAGAAACATTACAGAATCATTAAGTCACTTGATAAAAAGGCAACATCAACTGTGGAAAAAGAATGAATAGGTTTTTCTAGTTCTTTCTCCACATGGCATTAGAAATACACACCAGATCTCTTTGGACAACACTCAAATCTATCCCTACTTCTAATCTATTCCTGAACTCATGTTGAATCTGATCAAAAAGCTAAACACATGACCTACCATTTGCATAATTAGTCTCAAATTTACTTCAGATTATCCTGAATAAAGTTCCTTCTGACTTAACTTTTGTTTTTAAAGATTTATGTGTTTTTTTTTTTTTTTTTTTTTTTTTTTTTGGGAGAGAGAGAGAGTAGGGAGCAGGGAGCAGGGAGAGGGGGGACAAAGGGAGAGGAAGAAAAAAAAAAGAAGCAGATACCCCACTGAGCAGGAACCTGACTCTCCACTCCATCCCACAACCCCAGGGTTATGACCTGAGCCCAAACCCATGGTCTGAGTCACCCCAGGTGTCCCACCCTCTGACTTTCTTTATACCACTTGCAAGGCAATCTGGTAGAGTGTTCATGCTTCCTCCCACTACAATGACTATAGAGGCTTGTTCTCCTGCCTGAGATCTTCTTGCCTCCCTACCTTCACCTCATTATTTCCTACATTTATTTCAACTTGTTCTCTAATATTAACTCTTTATAGAATCTTCTTCAACTAAGTAAAACCCCTAATTAAGTTCCTCTCTTATTTATAGCAATATTTACAACTGTAGTTTCACGTTAATTTTTGTGATGACTTGAGTAATGGGTTTTTCTCTAGTAGACTATAAGTTGCAGGAGGGAGTCTCTTTTGTACTTTATGCCCCGTGTTCACTATAGTATCTCAAGCAATCAAAATAATCCCTGAGAATTGTTAGTATTGAGAATTTATTTGTCAAATAACAAAATGAACACATTCGTGGAAAATTTAAGGTGGAGGAAGGCCTCCAGAATGAGAGACCAAATAATTTTTTTCTAATACTTCAAGTAAATATTTAAAAAATGTATACATGAAAATATAGTCCTAAAATATTTAGTATGTATAGGAGATTGTAGATGATATTACATATGTATTTTGCTATATATACCTGTGTGTATGGATGTGTGTTGTATATATGTATTCATGATACATATATTCTAAAGCTACTAATTTATCACAGACTGCATTTCAAAATTCTTTATAATAAAATATTTTAGTCTCAAATATTCATGTTGAGACTTTTAGATAAATATTCCAGAATTGTACAGTAGTACTTGAACTGAGGGGACCCAATTGAAATTGTATCCAAGATTCTGGTGTTTAGAAGGTTTAGATAAAATGAACTCTACCCACATATAATGATGTCTATAAAAGTTTAATTCCCATAGGCCCTGACTTTTGATTTGTTTTTTTTTGTTTCTTTTGGAACGTACTTTATACGTGTGTGTGTGTGTGTGTGTGTGTATCTTCTCTTAAAGAGAATCAATTATTCCTAGTTCTTTCATTTAAACTGATCTTAAGCCTTTATTTCTTTCTAGTTCTAAATCACACATAACTAAATTAGCTTTTTTATTGCTACTGAAACGAATCACCACAAATTTAGCAGCTTGTAACACCACCCATCTATCATACAGTTAATCTTTGTCAAATGTCTGGCATTGTGTGACTGAATTCTCAAGGTATGAGCCAGGGTGGTGGTTCTCATCTGGCCCTCAGGTCCTCTTTCAAGTTCACTGGCAGAATTTAGCGCCTTTCAATTGCAGAACTGAGAGCATCCATTTCTTTAGCAGAATCCCTCCTCAAATCAAGTCAATAATGATGTATTGAATCATTTTTATGCTTTAAAATTATCTGACTTCCTCTTCTACTCTAATCTCTGCTTTTATGGGATCATGTGATTACCCTGGGCCCACCAGATAATTCAAGAAGGAGTCCTCATTTTAAGGTCAACTGATTAGTGACCTTATTTATATCTGTAGTATTTCTTTTACTATGCAGCTTAACATATTCATGAAATACCATCAGGTAGCAGAAATGATGAGAGCCAAAATTCTGTCTATTATATCCCCAATTATATTTGTTTCCTTAAGTTATACAGATATCTGTATACTCCCTAATAAAGAAATAAGATTCTCTTGATTATGTCATCCAATACCATTTCTATTTTTAGAGTTGTTCATTTTATATATATATATATATATATATATATATATATATACTTATATATATATACTTATATATACTTAAGTATATAAAATCACCAAAGGTAAAGTTAAGTCCATCTCCTAAGTGAATAGAGAAGGTGCCTCCTTGTGCTGTATTTGGGTAACCTTCTAAGTTATAATAGTTAAGTATTATATTCTTGACTGAACTTGTGCAAATGTCCTCAGGTAATTCATTTATTACATGATTAGATATTATGTATTTAATGCCTACTAAATAACAGGAACACTAACAAGAACAGTCATAAGCAGGACATATTTTAGAAATACCTGACTCATAAATTTCAAAGTTAACTTAAAACTGTAAAAAACTTGTGAAAATATTTTGTGTATTCTGTAAAATGAAAGTTCATCAATGTCATTTTATCATTCATTATTTAACATCTATCCATGAATATGTTGTTTTCCTTTCTCTGAATATTTACATTGGAAAAGATATTTTAAAATGAAAACTGAAGACAATATTTAGGATATATTTTGTTTGCTGTTCTGAAATAGATCTGTTCTATATATATAAAATATAAAAAATATAAAAATATAAAAGCTTAAGCTGTAATTATTACTTTATATAGTTATTACAAAATGGGTCAATAATATTCCAGAGGCAAAAGAAAAAAATGTAAATAAATTTAGATATTTCAAAATTTGATTTATGAATTATTCTAATATTTCATATTTGATTGTATAGTTTTCTCTATTTTATACTTGAATTTTCTCAAAAAGTAAATTAATTAAACTTAAATTGAAACATAGATGAGGGGATGCCTGGGTGGCTCAGCAGCTGACTGTCTGCCCTTGGCCCAGGGCATGATCCTGGAGTCATGGGATTGAGTCCCACATTGGGCTTCCTGCATGGAGCCTGCTTCTGCCTCTGCCTATGTCTCTGCCTCTCTTTCTCTCTCTCTGTGTCTCTCATGAATAAATAAATAAAATCTTAAAAAAAAAAAAACATTGATGAGGTGAAAATTCCTATAGGAAATAATTGTTCTGGCCTGAAGAAAACTCCACAAGTCAAATACATACAAATTTTTTCAAAGAAAAACAGTATTACAGAAGGGAATAATAGAAGTACCTGTTCTGCATTCATTACTGAAGGGTCACATTCCTTTGATCTTTTCCTCAATCAACCTTAATATACTCCCATAGATGAAATGCCAACTAAAATCCAAATAATTGGGTTAAATATTAAATAAATTAGAATAATTATTGGCCAATTATTTATCTGTTAAAGATGGATTATATCCTTTCTTAGAAATGTCATAATACTTGTCTGTGAAATACATTATTTGAATAATACATTAAATCTATTAAAAGCTATGAATGAGACCTTTTAGGAAAATACATTTATTTTTAAAATTTTTACTATGACCCTTGGTAAGTAAAGATGTGTATGTTTTATCATAAGCCTTTATGCATGAATTTTATTTGTGTCATAACAGTTGTGAGCATAAACTGTGAGGCAGAGGGAGAAGCAGGCTCCACGCAGGAAGCCCGATGTGGGAGATGTGGGACTCGATCCCGGGTCTCCGGGATCACACCCCAGGCTGTGGGTGGCGCTAAACCGCTGCGCCACCGGGGCTGCCCCAATTCTGGTACTTTAGCTTTGAGAAGTAAATTTATTTGCCCTATTTTAAAACTATTGATTACCTCTAGTTATTCCTAAAATTCCAATTTTGGGTTTGGCTATGAGTAACAGAAATATGTAACAGTGCCTTAAACAGTAAAGAGGTTTATTTTGATATTTCTTTATCACCTAAATCAACCTGGAGACAGGTTGACCAAGGCTAATTAAAATGGTGATTCTACTCCAGAAAGTTCTCAAGAACCAACAGCTAATCATTCTACCAATCCTAAAACATGGTTTAAACCATGTAATCCAAGATGTTGCAACAATTTTAGAATTAGCAAAATGGAAGGATAAAGAAGAAATGAAAACTATCTCTTAATGTAGATAGCTGATAGAAGTCACTTTCTCTTACATAACTTTGGACAGAATTTAGTTACATTTCCACTCTTATCTACAAGGAATTTTGATAAATGTGATAAGTTATATAGTCACATACCTTGGGAGGTATGGGAGGTCACATACCTTGATTATAATACTTGATATAAAAATGGGTATTATATCTGTTGCATCTCATAACATACCTATGATAAGGACTTTTAAAAAGGGAGGAACATCAGAAGATCTCAAATATTATTTATTTTGTCATTATTTAGTTCAAAGATTGAGCAGTTTTTAATGCACGGAGAGTTCTGCCATTTTCACTGGTAGGAATTCAAAATGGTACAGCCACCTGGAAAGGTATTTTGATCATGACCAGACTGCATTAGACACTTCCTCTGAGATCCCATAGATATCTATAGATTCTAATGGACAGAATGAAAATGGCTTCATTAGAAGCTATTTCATCCTGTGAAAATCTCATGAGTTTTTTGAAACAAAGTTCATTACTACTAAGCAAGAGATGCTCAGATATTAGAAAGAGAAACTTGAAATAAGAGAAAACATAGCAAGAACAATTATATGGCACTGGCAGACCTTCCCAAAAGCACAATAGCAGGATAATCATCTTGCCTTTGAATTTGTGCAAATGCTGTTAAAACAAATGCAATTCACAGATTTTTCTTATCTTAACCTGCAGATCTACAAATATTTCCAAGGAAATGAGTAGGATGTCACTATTATGGATTCTGTTTTTGTAGCATTTTAAGGGATATAATAGACTGTATTTGCAATCTTCAGAGTAAATAATTGATTTGTTTATTCAGTATTCCGTGTTTATGAGCTAGGCTGTGTTAACAAACATGTCAACAGTCTTAGGCAGGATGGATGAGCTAAAAACAATCCTACTTGTGACAAATTAAAACAAAAACAAAACAACAACAACAACAAAACCTTTTGTATGTGTTTCTGTGTGGAAAGCACTACCAGAAGACTAAATCTTTGTAAGCGAGGAGCTGCAGCAGCAACCTATTCACCTCTCCAGATGATCTTTTGAGTCCCAACATAATAACCTTTTTGAATACTTCACTTTCAATAAAAACAGAAGCATGTTATAGTTTAGGAGACCCAAAAGCCAAAGTAATGGTTCTATCACAACCGCTGCCAGCATTACTAATGTGAAGAAAACAGAGAAAGCATAGAATCTCCTATTTAGGTCTAGGGATGGAAGATCAGTGGATGAGAAATTCATGTCATCACTATCATTGCCTTTTCAGTCCATTTCACCTCAAAATGATTATTTAAGTAGAGTGAAAAATCAATTTTGTTACAGGGTGTGTGTGGGCTAGAAAGGATTTAGATAAATTATTCCAATTTCTTGAGGAATGAACCATTCCAGCCTAACCTAGAATGAAGAGACTTCTCCACAATAAATTTCAAGAGGATAGCTTCCATGTCTGCTTTATTTAACATTCCATCTCCAGGGTTTAGCATTGTGCTATAATACAGGAGGCAATGATTATTGAATGAACTGATATGTTAATAAGAACAACACCACATTTTTAGGTATGTGTTGGACTTCAGAAGCATTACAGTGACTTTGGACATCAAATGTGGTACTAGCAGGAAGAAATAATGATGCAGAAATTCAGAGTAGGATGGAGATATATAGCATAGCAATCAACAAATATATTTTCAGAAATGAAGAAAGACAGTTTGTGAACTCAAGGAGGTGATACAAGCGAGGTCTATCTCAAGAGTAAAATAGTTAAAAAAAAATAAGTCACCCTTATTATGCCCATTTTGATATATAAGAAATAGTATCATAAAATTTAAACATTTCAAGTGTACAATTCTATGACAGTTTTTAATAACTTTAATGAGTGGTATAAACATCACCACAAATCACTTTTAGAGCATATCCTTGTCTCCTATAAATTCCATCATGCCAATTTATAGTGAACCCCCACTCTTACCCCCAGCCCCAGGCTACCACTAATCTATTTTTAATCTCAATAAATTTGCCTTTTCTGGGTATTTTATGTAATGTAGTAATAGAATATGTAGTCTCATACGTCTGGCTTCTTTCATTTAGCATAATGTTTTTGAGCATTTGTCTGTATGTAATGAGCACTTAATCTGTACTTTTTTTTCTTTTTCTTTTTTTTTTTTTTTTTGCAGTTCCATTGTGTGGCTGTAACATATTTTGTCAATGTAGACTATAAACACATAGACACAAACACACATAGATATAGTTGGGTTTCATTATTCATAGTAATTTTATTCTGTAAATTCTCCATGAACATAAAGTTAGTGAATGTCGAACCACTGATTATGCAGTGGGGGTGAGAAGGAATATAATTTTAAATCCTAAAAAAAAAAAACCCTTTCTAATAGATTCTCCCTTCTTTATTTGGTAAGGGAGAAAGTAAAATTCAGAAATGTTAAGTGACTTACCTGAGACTGCTAAACAAAGATGTGCTCATGCTAGAATTCAAACCTCTTTAGATGTCCAAGAGCTGGAGCATCTGGCACCACATTCCACTGCTGCCTGTCATATGTATTCTCTGGTCTTCTGCAGGAGGTTGAAACAAGATGGCCAAGCATCATCACCTTATGTGACTTCATGAGGACATTTTCATATCCAGCAGCTCAATTATTTACTATTTGCTAAATTAAAACTTTTATATACATCTGTACACATATATAATTCATATATAGCCAATCTTCATTATTCATGGATCCCATATTTGAGAATTTGACTACTTGTTAACATTTATTGATAAGCCTCACATCAATAGTTGAGGCACTGTTGTAGTCACTAGCATATATGCTCAGAAGAGTGAAAATTTGAGTAACCAGACAAGCACATGGCTGCACTCTGCCTTCTTGTTTCAGCTCTCATATTGAACATAAGCATCCTTTTCAAGGTCTATTGGTGTCACTTTTTCACACATTTGCACTTTTTGTTGGTGATTTAACTGTTTAAAACAGCAATCAGTCTTAGTGCTGAAGTGCTACATAACATTCTTGAACACCAAAATGCTATGATATGGTTTATCCAAAAAGTGATATTTGTTTATCTATATGTGAGGGCATTCTGGAAAGTACTGAAGGGATATCTACAGTGATGGAGGAAATTATGGAAAAGTTGCCAAATTTGTGGATTTTTTTAAATAAAAGAAGGATATTCCCTCAATGAATTATATGAGGCAAGAATATTTATGATTGAAAAAATGAAAATATAATAAAATGGAAAATTAAAAGTTAATTGTATATATGAATATAGCAGCAAAGATCATTCACAAATATTTCTATCCAATTTGAGTAAAGAGGTATATAAAAGCATAAAAATGATGAGGTTTAGTCCCATTACTCTTAATAAAGCTATAGAAAGGAATGTTGTCCCACAAAATCTATAAGATATGCAACAACCTAGATATGGGCCTTGCACAAAAATGGACTTAAGTGGATCATAGATCTAAATAGAAAATGTGAAACTATAAAACTTCTAGTAGAAAACAGAAAAAAAATCTAGGTGGTATTGGGTTTGGTGATGAGTTTTAAGATGTAACACCAAAAGCAAAATTCATGAAATAAAAAGTTTGTATGTAGGACTTTATTAATATAAAAAACTTCCATATTCTCAAAGCCCCTGTTAAGGAACTATAGACAAGTCACAGACTGGAAGAAAATAATTGAAAAGCATGCTAGTGGTCTTGATATTCAATATAGAAAATATTCATAAAACTAAGCAAGTAAAAAGAAGGCAGTCTAAACAGACACCTCACCAAAGAAGATATACAGATGGCAAATAAGCATAGATTATTATCATCAAGGAATTGCAAATTAAAACATTGAGGTACTAGTAAACATCTTTTACAATTATTGAAATGAAAAAAATCCTGGTGAATATGTGGAGCAACAAACTCTCATTCATTGCTTTTGGAAATTCAAAATGGCACAGCCACCTTGGAAGATAGTGTAGCACTTTTTTAGAAAGCTAAAAATAGTTTTACCTTATCATTCTGTAATCACATACTCTTAGGTATTTATCGAACTCATTTGAAAAACTATGTATGCCCCCTCCCCCCACACACAAACTGAACATAAATGTTTATAGCTTCATTCATAGTTGCCAAAAATGAAAGGAATCTTTGTCCTCCAATAAGTAAATATATTTTTAAAATGTGTGTGACATCCATACAGTGGAAATTTATTCAGCAATAAAAAATAATGAGTTATTAAGCCATTGTAGACATGGATGAATGTCAAGTGCGTATTACCAAGTGAAAGAAGCCAATGTGAAAGAGTATTTACTATATGATACCAATTTTGTAGCATTCTGGAAGAAGCAAAACTATAGAGACATTAAAAAGATCAGTGTGTTAAAGGTGTTTGGGGAGAAAGGAAGAGTTGAATAGGGAGAGCACAGGGAACTTCCAGACAGGTTAAAGGATTCTCTATGATGTATAATTGCAGTTATCTGACATTATGCCTTTGTCAAACCCACTGAAATTTTAAAAATATTATTTTGGAGATTGGGTATTCATAGAATAGAAAGCAGAATGTGACCTAACACCCTGACTGTGTTTCAACTACATTTAACAACCTTACTGTCTTAGTCCATTTGGGCCACTGTAATAAAATGACAGACTGGATGGCTTATAAATGGCAGAAATACCTTGCACATAGTTCCAGAGACTAGAAGTCCAAGATCAGCTAACATGATTGAGTGAGGGCTCTCTTCTGGGTTGCAAACTTCCTATATCCTCACATAGTGGAAGGGGCCAGGGAATTCTATGGGACCTCTTTTATAAGGGCATTAATCCCACTCATGAAAGTGGGATTCCTCCTCCTTTTATCTCCTCCCACAGGCTCCACTTGCCAATACTATCACATCTAGGGGTTAAGATTTCAATACATGAATTCGAGGGGACACAAATATTTAGACCATAGCATGCATAAAGGGAGTGAAGGAAAATATGATGACCTAAATAACTATGTAAATAAATGGAATCTTTCAGACTGAAGGTAGAAGAAATTGTACATAAACAATGTAATCTAGCTAATAAAGTTTTTCCCACAGGGATACATTCACAGTTCTGATGATGCTATGATATGTATGGAAATTGAACCACTAAATAAATGGATAGCAGAAGGTGAAAGTCCTGTTTCTCACTTTTGGAGAGAGCATTTACACATAATTATGAGGATGAGAACTGTAATGACCCCTGGGACAATGGATTAGAATTGGAGAAATCAGTATGAAGGCATGTACACAGAGAAATATTTATAGATACATGCTTATACATAGGTTAGCAAGATACATATATTTTCTTACCCTATAAGCTAAAAAGCACCTAGAAAGCAAACTCAGTAGTAACAATTACATATAACATCTCAATCATGGTTTCTAATATCATTTGCCAACAGAAGAGACAAGGGCTACTGATTGGAAGACTAAAGAAGGAACTACTCAAGATGAGCCTGGAGCATCTTTAGTGTCAGAGTATGATATAGAGCTCAGCACACATAGTCATGCACACACACTCATGCATGCACACAGTGATGATGGTATGTCAAAGGACATAGATGCCTAATGAAAGAGGTTCTAGTGGCCAAAATCATAACAATTTAAAGAACAAAGTAATACATTAGTACTGGATTATAATTCAAAATATAAATTTCCATGAGTCCATACTGATGTAAATATATGATGAATAAATGGGAGAAAAATATAACTGTTCCATGGAGATGTATTCCACATAATTTATGTAGATGCTTCAGATTTGCAGAGATAAATCATAATTCTTCACTACTTAAGTGTGGGTTGTACTAAGTGACTTGCTTTCAAAAGCACAGTGTGGGAAAGTGTGTAGAGAGTAACTTTACAGTGGAGAAACCTCACAGGTATTACTTCAGCCAGGAAATCTAGGTCAATATCTAAAGGGATAAGTTTAGCTTTTGGAATGTATCCTTTATATGATGTGACAAAAATGACACCTGAATTATGTAGTCTTTCTCTCAAAACCATTAACTCTAGACAAATCCCAATACAAGGACATTCTAAAAAACACCTATGAAATTAATTAAACAAGGAGTCTGTTAAACTGAAGTGGCTCTAATGCTCTGGTGGCCTATGTAAAAAAACTAAAACATAAGCTTGTAATTTCCTCAAGGTTAAAAAATCAAAACCTAAGGACAACCAATCACAAACAGACAACTAGGCTTTCCCAAGAAAGGCAAACACAAACAACTATCACAAATAGTCAACTAGGTTTTAACCTATAGTCAATTAATCAAATAATGGTCTTTGTTTCTACAGCTTCACTATACAGATAGTCCCCATTTTACAATGGTTCAACTAATGTTTTTTGACTTTACAATGGTATGAAATATACATTAAGTAGAAAATGTACCTTAAGTACATTAATGTACTAAGCAGAATGTACACTAAGTAGAAACTATAATTTGAATTTTGAATTTTCATTTTTTTTCCTGGGCTAGTCATATGCCATAGGATATTCTTTTCTGATGTTGGGCAGCTGCAGTGATTCCAGTCATCTATACAGTCATGAGGGTAAACAACTGATATAACCATTCTGTACCCATTCAACCATTCTGTTTTTCACTTTAAGTATGACATTCAATAAATCACATGAGATATCCAATGCTTTATGATAAACAGGCTTTGTGTTAGATAATTTCGCCAAACTTAAGCTAAATCTTCTGAGTGCATTTAAGGTAGGCTTGGCTAAATAAACTATGATGTTCAGTTGGATAAGTGTATTCATTGTGTTTTTGACTTAGAATCCCTTTACAACAGGTTTATCAATAAGGACATAACCCATCATAAGTAGAGGAGGATCTAAGTTGTTGTTTTTTTTGTTGTTGTTGTTGTTGTTGTTTTTTGTTTTCCCCTAGCACCTGTCAGTGGAGTGCTCCTAACCAATTCTGGTTTGGTACTACCTGATTTTAATCAATTTTTGCTTACATAAACTCTTAAAATTCTTAATATGCCTTCATTTATATTTTAACATAGCTTACCAACATTCCTTTCAATATTCATCAGAAACAAGGAAAGTCTAAGAAACTGATAGAAATAAGTGAAGTCCAAGGAAACATGACAACTAAATGTAATATGGTGTCCTGAATGGAGAAGAGAAGGCTAATAACTAAAATCTAAGTAAATGTGGAAAGAAAAGGTATGGACTTTAGGTATATTAACATTGGCTCATTAATTCTATAAATTTATCACAGTAATGTAAAATATTATTAGTAAGGGATAACACGTACAGGGTATATAGGAAACCTCTGCACCAAATTTGCAACTTTTTTATAAATGTAAAATTATTCTAAAATATTTAAAATTATGGCAAATACTATTCTAAGTAGGAACATATTTGAAATACTTCTTTATAATCAGCAATAAAATGTTTCCCTTATCAGTACTTCTTTTTTTTTAATCAATACTTCTGTCATTATTCTGAGAAGGTCTAGATAACACAATTCTACACAAAATCAAATGAGAATATGTAACATCTTGAATGTGAAAAACAGCAATGTTATTATATGCACAAACCTGGAGTGCTAAAATTTAAAACAAATTTACGGATCAAATATTGATATTTTTAAATGAACTTAAAAGTATCGTTAGCCAATCACTGGAGTGAGAAAGCAACCTATGAAATGGGAAACAGTATTTGCAAATCACATATGTTTAGGAGTTAATACCCAGAATATATAAATATGTCCTATAACTCTCAATAACAAATAAAGCAAACAACCCAACTTAAAAATGGACAAGTAGGGGGCACCTGAGTGGCTTAGTAGGTTAAGTGTCTGTCTTTAACTCAGGTCATGATCCCAGGGTCTTGGAATCAAGCCTCACATAGGGCTCCCTGCTCTGTGGGGAGTCTGCTTCCCCTTCTCCCTCTGTCTCTTCCCCAGCTTATGCTCTCTCTCTTCCTATGACCCTGTCTCAAATAAATAAATAAAATCTTTAAAATAAATAAATAAAATTAAATTAAAAAAATGACTAAGGACTTGAACATTTCTCCAAGAATGATATACAAATGGCTCAAAGGCGTGAGAAAATAGTCAGTATAATTATTCATTAGGGAAATGTAAATCAAATCCACAATGACATACTACATCATATACATTAGTATGGCTACTATTTAAAAAAATATGCAACGACATTTATTGGCAAGGAGATGGCAAAATTTGAACTCGTTTACTCTTGTGGGGTTATAAAATGGTATAGCTGATATGGAAAACAATATGGCAGTTTCTCAAAATATTAAAAATGGAATTACCATGTGATGCAGGAATTTTACTTCTGGATACATATCCAAAAGAATTGTAAGCAAGGTCCTAAAGAGGTATTTGTATAATCATGTTCATAGAAGTATTGTTCATAATATTTAAAAAGTGAGAGCAATCTAAGTGCCCATTGATAGACTGGGTAAGCCAAATGTGGTATAAACATACAAGTGAATACAGCCTTAAAAAGGAAATTCTAAAATATGCTCCAACCTGAATTAACCTTGAGGGCATTATGCTAGATGAAATAAACCCATTGCTAAAAAGAAAAATTCTGCACAATTCCACTTATATGAGGTACCTAGAGTAGTCAAATTCATAGAGAGGAATTCTGTACTGTAGTCAAATTAAGGAGAGAAAGAATGGTGGTTGCTAGGGCATCAAACATTTAAAAAGTCATAGAAAAAAAAGTCAAAGTCATTGAAATTTAGTACAGTAGTCAAATTCAGAGAAGGAAAGTGGAATGGTGGTTGTTAGGGTGACAGACATTTAAAAATTTGAAAAACTGATAATTGGCTAAAAAGTCATAAAAATAATCATAATGCTCTATATCAGTAAAATTATTAAAAATTGATTTTAAATAAAAATAATGCTATTTGTAATTACCATATAATTTAAAGGAAATTAGAAATGTACATAGTAAAACTTATGCAAAGTTGTTAGGTTAAAATATTGAAATCTATTAGAAGACATATAGATATATGGAGGAGTATATTTAACATAGGCAAATCTTAGATATTTAATATTTTATGAAAAATGCAACTTCTAAAATACTACATAGAGTGATACCCTTTATTAAACTTTGTAAAAAAGTACACATGAATACATGTTATTTAAAGATAAGTGTAGTAATATTTTTCCAAAAGGAATAATAAATGCACAATCCAAAGGCTGGTGTTTATCTTTGGATTAGTGGGTAGGAAGATGGGCAAATGGAGGAGAACATAAATGGAGGTAAAGTATAGGCAACACTCTACCTTTTGTGTTGGATGATGGGCTCACAGCTACATATTTGAAAGAAAGAAAACCAAACTAATTTATGAACAATGCATGACTTTATAGAAGCCATTTTTAAATTTTCAATGCAAAAATTGAACTTGGTAATTCATACAGTTTATTTGTAAGAAGAAATCTTTTACTTGATATTCTTTAGGAAGAAAAGCTGAAATATAAATGAACTATATGAAATATAAATGCGCTCAAAGGGGAGAAAATGATTTCACTCCTCCTTTCTGTGATTCTCTGGATGTATGATTATGTACCTACAAGCATGTAATGCATGTGGGTTCAGTTCACTCTGCCATTTTACCAGCTACCACAAAGTGGAATCAGCCTATCTGAGGGCTTGCTTCACTTGACTTTGTAAGTCGCTTAAATATCATCTTTCTTGGCATATGACCAACCGGAGGAGTGCATCAAATTTCACTTCACTGCTATTACTATAGTTGCATTCTGAATTTTTATGCTCTCATGCATCATATTGAGTATGATCGTTTTATGTAAATTTGATCTAGAAGTAAGTTAATAATAGCAATGTTTAAGATGATATAGTAGAGTATCTAGATAGAGAAGACCTTAAAACATGGGCCAGTTGATATAGTCAGACACTCTTAAGATCATTTTAAAATTGGCATTTGAGTTTCTAAAAAGGCAGTTAAGTTAAATAACAAATTTATTCAGCTCTAATGAATATTTGATTGGTTTTCAGAGATAATTGCCCTCTATCAGGGTCATAGCATTAACATGAAAATTAGTCCTTATCTTCTCCATGAGAATTGGAAAATATCCCTATTAAAGTTTTTGAAGGAGCTTTTCAATGAAATAATTTTGCATACTGCTGGCATGTTATAATCATTTAAAATGTCTCTTCAAACCTCATTTATGTATTTATTCAAAATCATGTTTTTAAGTTCACAGAAAATGTCTTCAGAAGCATAGGGATAATATATATTTTTCCTATAGTGGTATTAATATAGGGAAGTAAGAAAGAAAAATAAATAGACTATAATATCCTTCCTGTTTTTTCTATTACCTATTATTAGTTGTTCTCAATTAGCAGTTCTTTAATAAGTTCAATAAATAAAATACTTTGGAGAAAGTAATTTAAAAAATCGAGACATACATTTTTAACATGATATTTTTTAAAAAATAAGCTGACAGCCTTTGATATAGTATTACCAAAAAAATACAGATGACAAATGAAACACATACTGCTCTTGAATCTGCTTATGGATTATGAAAACTATATAAAATATTTATCTCACCAGTAAAACTAATATGCTAGAGTTCTACCTCAAATTATAGCAGAAAATCTCCAACCCATACAGAGAATGGAGGAGTTTGGGGGAATCATTCACCTAAAATACATTTGGTCTAACACTTCTTCAGTAAAATGGCTGTATTTTATAGAAATAGAATGCCTGAAAACTTTCAAAGGAGCTCTGCATAAGAATAAAATTATGGTATTCCCACATGGAATTTGCTAGGGAAATACTTCAATGTAACAACAGAAAGAAAAGTCTGAAAGTTTGACTTTGAAAACTAGTAGTTGATGGTAATGTATAAACTGTTACAACACAGATAACAACAACAAAGGTAAAATTAAGCCATTTAGATTTTTAAAAACTGTGGCCTGAAGGGATAAAAATTACAACTATTAAAATAATGCAAAAAGAATAGCATTCAATAGCATCAAATACACGAAGGTGAATCACAATTATGATAATATGTTTTACTAGTGAGTTATTGTAAGATTAAAACATTTAGGCACAGAAGAGTGATATTATCTTCTTTACCTAAAGGTGCTACTATAAAATCTCTACCTATTCTTTATGATATATTGTAAATGTTACTTATCATTTATGATATAGCTTAAATACCCTCTCCTCTGCTCTCCCAAGAAAAATTAGCCTTAGCTACTTCTGTTTATTCTCTGTCTAGTTTGATAAAGCATTTATCACATTGATGCCAGTATCATATTTCAAATATTCTAAATGTATGTTTTCGGTTATAATAACCTCTGACATCTGGACGTGTGTTATAATTAAAGAGATGAGAGGATTAGCTCAGTTTTAATTGACTATTTTTTTCTTTCTCCAAAGTATGTAAAATAATTGTGTTATAATCCATGGCAATTGAGAGTTGCTGAAATGCAGTAATAAATATCTTCATTGTCAGATAGTGGGTCCTCCAGGGTGAGATTCACATCACAGTCTTTTATTTCTCTTAGAGTTCCAAAGAGTGTCATATAATAAATAAGGAATACATGGTTAAATCATAGTATCTATCATTATCAGTCTGATAATTATTGTTCTATTACAAATAACAAAGCTTCTAAACTTTTTGAGAACATATAGCTAGAATTTAAATAAAAACTTAAAACAACAACAACAAAAATAGTTAAAAAAAGAACATATTCCAAAAAATGGTGAAATAAAAGCAGTAACATATGTCCCTCAAGTACAGATTGGTTACATTAGGAAGGAAGAAATGCTTCTTTCCATACGTTCATAATCATAAAGATGGCAGGTTCATATAAATTAGGGAGAAACAGTATAAATAACTAATATAAATAAACAGATATCCAGGTCTAAGACAATTTGATGGGTTTAAGAGGGACACTTGAGGTTAAATGTAGCCTAATCATTTATTAACTGGTCAGCCTGAGAATTTAATTTTGCACTGTGAATATCATGGCCACATAATTCATTATCTAAAACAATAAATTGTTGAGAATAAAAGGGATATTATTATGTCAAGACAATTTTATAAACCAGAATTGACTCAGAACATAACCCTAACTCCATATAACTCAGATAATTGAAAAATTCTGTATATTTGTGTATTTTCCTCCATTTCTATAGATCACATTTGTTCAGGATCTTATGAGCCACCACTAGACTTTTTAAAACAATTTTATTAAAGTATAATAAACTGCACCCACTTACAGGGTAGAAAAGACTTTCTATAGTTGTACATACCTATGAAACTACCATCACAATCAAGATGCAAAACATCCCCTTTACCTTCATTTGCTGTCCATCCGTTCATCTACTTCCAGTCCCATGCAGTCTCTGTAGTGTTTTGTCAGTATGCAGCTTAGTTTGTAATTGAATATTATATGGATAGAATAATACATATGATTCTTTAGCACCTGGCTTCTGTCAGCATAATAATTTTAATAATCATCTGTAGTTTTCTTTTATCAGCAGTTAATCCTTTTTACTGTTGTAGTTTGCATTGTATAAATACACAATTATGTTTTTTCATTCACTTGTTGTTGATCGACATCTGATTTTTTTCCCCCAGCTTTAGTCTTTGGTAAATAAAGCTGTATAAATTTTTGCTTAAAATATTTGTGTGGACATATGTTTTTATTTATCTTGGAGTAGAATGTCTAGGACACATAATAGCTATACGTTTGACTCTAAAAAACTGTCAATAGCTTTCCAAATTAGTTGCCTCATTTTCAAGAATATCAGCAAGAAATTTAGTTCACATTTTCTCTAGCGATTATTTTTGTCTGTTTTATTTTTTTCCTATTTATCCTAATGGTTTAAGTTTAAACCATTCTTGTATGTGTGTAGTTTTATCACAGGGTAGTTTTAATTAGCACTCCCCTGAGGAGTAATGAGTTTAAGCAGTTTTTATATATGTTAACTATCCATATATCTTCTTTTGAAAAGTGTTTGTTTACATTTTGACCATTTTTATTTGGAACCTTACCTTATCATTGAGTTGTAAGGGTTATATGGACATTATAGAAACATATCTGGATATACAAAAGCTTGTTAGATCTATGTATTTTAAATATTTAATTCTGTGGACTGCCTTTTTGTTTTCTTAAAAATTGCTTTGAAGAGCTAAAGTCTTAACCTCAATAGTCCAGTATTATTTTGATATTCTACATAATTATGTTATAAAGCAGTGTTACACATTGGGAACATTGCAATTTATATGATTTCACCAGGAATAGTACTATTATTGTGAACCTAGATACTTCTTGAGAAAAATCAGTGAGAAGATTAAAATCTTGAAAACCAACTATGTAATCAACTTACAAAGTGTGCATATAGATTAAAATATTCTGTGTAAATGAAATTCAATATGTAAACACTTAAATTCAATATATAAACACTTAAAGAGATATGTTATTCTAAGTAACTGTTTAAGTTTTGAAAATAATTACTTTAATAAAAGAAAATACTTTTAATTAATTTTAATTTGTATTTATTTTGGGGTATAATACTAATTTGCTACTTCAAAGGTATGGCACACATTAATGCCCATTGTATTTTTTTTCTTTTACAATCTTTCCTGTATCTTTCCAGCCTATCAACAACGTGTTCTCAAAAAATTTTAAATACCAGAGAACATATATGAATATGAACACTGGTGAGATTTCATATACAAAAAACATATTTTGCTAAAATTTGTCATGACTTTGTTGTTTTGGCAACACAAAATATTAGCCCAGTTCATTTGACAGAATATTGTCTCTTTTCATTTTCTCTAATTAGGTTGTCTGTAATATGTCTTGAAATAATACATCTACTTCAGTTAAAGTTATTTCTTTTTTTTCTTTTATCATTTATAAATAGGTCTCATGTTATTATTTATGCTAATACCAAACTGCAATCCCATATCAACTGTACTTTTTTTTTTAATTTATGATAATCACAGAGAGAGAGAGAGGCAAAGACACAGGCAGAGGGAGAAGCAGGCTCCATGCACCGGGAGCCTGACGTGGGATTCGATCCCGGGTCTCCAGGATCGCGCCCTGGACCAAAGGCAGGCGCCAAACCGCTGTGCCACCCAGGGATCCCTCAACTGTACTTCTATTTTTAGTTTTCAGCATATTATGTATGGGATAACTTCACATCTTATTTATTTTAAAATTAAATATAAATTATATGTTTGTACAAAAGTCTTCATTTTTTAGTGTTATCATACCTCCAGTGCTTTGTCCTGTATATGTGTTCAATCAGATGGCTCCAGGAGCTGTGGATCTTGCACAGATCAGGTTGACTTGGAGCACAATGACCAGACCTCAGTCACAAGAAGGCAGTATGCAGAGCAAATCACTCCCATTGGCCTATAATAATTTGATGAGACCACTTTAATTTGAATACCAAGAAGGGTGCTGATATATCCATCATAAGTGACAGTGACTCAAGGAGAGTTCAGGGCTTTGGGTCACCTATGATCTATTACCCATGCTTTGACTTAAGACTGTACATGACCATATGTCAGCTTTTTCTAGCCAATGTAACATGGTGCTATGAAGGCACATTTGACAATAAAGAACACAAAGAGATGATTCCTAGCACTAAACATGAAAAAGTGGTGCTTGAGCTTTATGAAGAGATTTCATATGTACTAGTAGGGCAGTAAATACTTAAATATCTTTCTCTGTCAATTAGTCTAAATAATTTTGATAAACCACCATAACTTATATGGACCCACTACTTCTATATTAAGTTAAATTATCTATGTGGATAGGGTCTCCTATGAATATATATGTGTATATATACATATATACATACATATATACACATATATTTAATTTTTAATTTTTATTTAAATTCAATTAATTAACATATAATGTATTATTATTTTCAGAGGTACAGATCAGTGTTCATCAATCTTATCTAATACCCAGTGCTCATTAGATCACATGCCCACCTTTTTTTAAAATATTTTATTTATTTATTCATGAGAGCCACAGAGCGAGAGCAAGAGAGAGACAGGCAAAGAGAGAAGCAGGCTCCATTCAGGGAGCCTGACGTGGGACTCGATTCCAGGTCTCCAGGATCTGCCACTGGACTCAGGGTGGCACTAAACCATTGAGCCACCAGGGTTGCCCCCCCCTTTTTTTAAATATTACATGCCCTCCTTAATGTCCATCACCCAGTTACCCCATTCTCCTACTTCCCTTCCCTCCAACAACCCTCATTTTGTTCTCTATGATTAAGAGTCTGTTATGGTTTGTCTCCTCTGATTTCATCTTGTGATATTTGATCCTCCCCCTCTCTTAATGATACTCTGTTTTGTTTCTTAAATTCCACATATGAGTGAGATTATATGATAATTGTCTTTCTCTGACTTATTTCACTTAGTATAATACCCTCTAGTTCCATCCATGTCCTTGCAAATGGTAAGATTTCATTTTTAAGGCTTATATTCCATTGTGTGTGTATGTGTGTGTATGTATGGATATATATATATCACATCGTCTATCTCTCACATCTTCTTTGTCCATTCATCAGTCGATGGACATCTGGGCTCTTTCCATAGTTTGGCTATTGTAGACAGTGTTGCTATAAACATTGCAATACAGGTCTCCCTTCGGGTCACTCATTTGTATATTTGGGGTAAATTTACATAGTAGTACAATTGCTGGGTCATAGACCCCTATTTTCAAATTTTGAGGAATCTGCATACTGATATTGAGAGTGGCTACACCAGCTTTCATTCCCAACAACAATATAAGAGAGTTCCTCTTTCTTTGCATCCTCACCAATGTTTGTTGTTTCCTGATTGTTCATTTTAGCCATTCTGACTGATGTGAGGTTGTATCTCATTGTAGTTTTGGTTTGTATCTCCCTGATGTCTCGTGATGTTGAACATTTTTTCATGTATTTATATGTCTAATTTGGAGAAATGTCTGTTAATGTCTTCTGCCCATTTCTTGGTTGGATGATTTGCTCTTCGGATTTTGAGTTTAATAAGTTCTTTATAGATTTTGGATACTAGCCCTTTATCTGATAAGATATTTGCAATTATCTTCTCCTATTCTCTAGGTTATCTGTTGGTTTTGTTGGCTATTTCTTTTGCTGAGCAAAAGATTTTTATATTGATTAAGTCCCAATAGTTTATTTTTGCCTTTAAAGGTGTGTCTAGCAAGAAGTTGCTATGGCCAAGGTCACAAAAATTGCTGTCTGTATTCTCTAGGATTTTGATGGATTCCTGTCTCACATAGGTCTTTCAACCACTTTGAGTCTATTTTTGTGTATGGTGTACAGAAATGGTTCAGTTTTATTCTTTCTTCATGTGGATGTCCAATTTTCTAACACCATTTGTTGATGATACTGTCTTTTCTATTGGGTATTTTTTCCTATTTAATCAAAGATTAGTTGACATAGAAGTGAGGGTCTGTCTCTAGGTCTATCTATTTTTGTGCCAGCACCCTATTTTCTTGATGATTATAGCTTTATAATATTGCTTGAAGTCTGGGATTGTGATGCCACCAGATTTCATTTTATTTTTCAATATTTTTTTGGCCATTTGGGGTCTTTTATGATTTAGTAAAAATTTTAGCTTCTAGCTCTGTGAAAAAAGGTGCAGATATTTTGATTATGACTGTACTGAATGTATAGATTGCTGTAGGTAAGATAGACTTTTTAACATTTATTCTTCCAATACATGAGCATGGAACATTTTTCTATTTCTTTGTGTCTTCCTCAATTTCTTTCATGAGTGTCCTACAGTTTTCTGACTACAGATCCTTTGCCTCATTGGTTAGATTTATTCCTAGGTATCTTATGGCTTTTGGTGCAATTTTAAATAGGATTGACTCTTTAATATCTCTTTCTTCTGTCTCATTGTTAGTATAGAAATGCAACTGATTTCTGTCATTGATTTTATATCCTGCCACTTTGCTGAATTCCTGTATGAATTTTAGCAATTTTGGGGTGGAGTCTCTTATGTTTTCCACATAGACTGTAATGTCATCTGTGAAGATTGAAAGTTTGACTTCTTCTTCAGATCTAGTTTTCTAACAAACAGACCAAAATACACATTGCTCTGTTCTGTTCACCTGTCTGATTATAATCTTTTTAAAAAATATTTTATTTATTTATTTATTCATGAAAGACACAGAGTGAGAGGCAGAGACATAGGCAGAGGGAATAGCAGACTCCTCAAGGGAAGCCTGATGTGGGACTTGAGCCGGGACTCTGGGACCATGCCCTGAGTCAAAGGCTGACACTTAGCCACTGAACCACCTACGCATCTATTTTCAATAGACTTTTCAATTTTAACTTTATTATTATTTTTCTTTTTCTTTTTCTTTTTTCTTTTTTTGGTTTGAGTCTCTTTTGATTTGTCTAGTATATATTTCTCTGGGGTTGTTGTTGCTATTTTAGTATTTTTTCTCTCAATCACTCATCTATTCTTCTCTACACAGAATGACAAGATGGGAAAACTCACCTCAAAAAAGAGAACATGAAGCAGTACTACTGCCAGGGACCTAATTAGTATGGATAGAAGTGAGATGTTGGGACTAGATTTCAGAATAACAATTATAAAGATACTAGCTGGACTGGAAAAAAGCATAGAAGACATTAGAGAATCCCCTTCTGGAGAAATAAAAGAACTAAAATCTGATGTGGAAATCAAGAGGGCAATCATAAATGGAAGCTCTAAGTGCTAGGATAAGTGAGGGAGAAGAGAGAATTAGTGATATAGAAGACAAAATAATGGGAAAAAAAGAAGCTAAAGAAAAGAGAGATAAACAACTACTGGATTACTAGGGGAGAATTTGAGGATGAGTGATACCATAAAGCGAAACAATATCAGAATAATTGGGATCCCAGAAAAAAGAGGAAAGATAGAAAGAGACAGAAGGTATATTAGGGCAAATTATAGCAGAGAACTTTCTTCATCTGGGGAAGGAAACAAGCATTAAAGTCCAGAAGTCAAAGAGAACCCGCCTTCAAAATAAATAAAAATAGATCAACACTCTAACATGTAATAGTGAAGCTTGCAAAGAGAAAGTCCTGAAAACAGCTTGACCTACAAGGGTAGAAGTCTTTAACCTATAAGGGCAGAAACACTAGACTGGCAGGAGACCTATCCACAGAGACCTGGCAGGCCAGAAAGGACTGGCTTAATGTAATCAGGCTACTAAATGAGAAAACAACGCAGCCAAGAATACTTTATCCAGCTAGGATCTCATTCAAAATAGAAGGGGAGATAAAAAGCTTCCTGGACAAATAAAAAATAAAAGAATTTTTTATCACTAAACCAGCCCTGAAATAAATATTAAAAGGGATCCTTTAAGCAAATAAAGAGCATAAAAATAACACAGACCAGAAAGGAACAAAGATAATATACAGAAACAATGAATTTACGGATAATGCAATGGCACTAAATTCATATCTTTCAATAGTTACTCTGAATTTAAATGGATGAAATGCCCCAATCAAAAGATACAGGGTATCCGATTGGATAAAAATGTAAGACCCATCAATATGCTACCTGCAAGATTCATTTTAGATCCAGAGACACCTCTAGATTTAAAGTGAGGAGCATGCTATTCACCATGCTAATTAATGGACATCAAAAGAAAGCTGGGGTGGCCATCTTTATATCAGACAAATTAGATTTTAAACCAAAAACTGTACTGAGAGTTGAGGAAGGACCCTGTATCCTAATTAGGAGGTCAATCCATTAAGAAGATCTAACAATTGTAAATATTTATGCCTCCAACGTGGGAGCAGGCAATTATATAAACCAATTAATAACAAAATTAAATAAATACATTGGTAATAATATAATAAGAGTAGGGAACTTTAATACTCCTTTCACTGCAATGGACAGATCCTCTAAGCAGAAGATCAACAAGGAAACAAGGGCTTCGAAAGACACATTGGACCAGATGGACTTCACAGATATATTAAGAGCATTGTATCCTAAAGTAACAGAATACACATTCTTCTCAAGTGCACATCTCCAGAACAGATCACATACTGGGTCACAAATCAAGTGTCTACCAGTACCAAAAGACTGGGATCATTCCCTGCATATTTTTTGGAGCACAATGCTTTGAAATTGGAAGCAATTACAAGAAGAAATTTGGAAAGAACTCAAATACATAGAAGCTAAAGAGCATCCTACTATAGAATGAATGGGTCAACCAGGAAATTAAAGACAAATTTTTTAAAATAGTGGAAACAAATGAAAATAAAAACACAATTGTTCAAAACCTTTGGGATGCAGCAAAGGCAGTCCTAAGGGGGAAGTATACAGTAATCTAAACCCTTCTCAAGAAACAAGAAAAGTCTCCAGGATATAAGCTAAACTTACACCTAAACGAGCTGGAGAAAGAACAGCAAAAAAGGGCTAAACCCAGTAGGAGGAGAGAATTAATAAAGATTAGAACAGATATCAATGAAATAGAAACCAAAAGAATAGCAGAATAGATCAATGAAACTAGAAGCTGGTTCTTTGGACGAATTATTAAGATTGATAAACCCCTGGTCAGACTTATCAAAAGAAAGAAAGAGAGAAAGGGGGAGAGAGAGAGATAGATATATATAGAGAGAGAGAACCCAGATAAGTAAAATCTTGTATCAAAGAAGAGAGATCACAACCAACACCAAAGAAATGCAAACAATTATAAGAACATATTATGAGCAACTATTTGCCAAAGAATTGGCAATCTGGAATAAGTGGATGCATTCCCAGAGATGTACTGACTAACTAAAACTTCCTAGGAAGAAATAGAAAACCCGAACAGACCCATAACCAGTAAGTACATTGAAGCAGTAATCAAAAACCTCCCAGCAAACAAGAGTCCAGAGCCAGATGGCTTCTCAGGGGAATTCTACCAAACATTTAAAGAAGAATTATTATCTATTCTTCTAAAGCTATTTCAAAAAAATAGAAATAAAAGGAAAACTTCCAAACTCTTTCTCTTATGAGGCCAGCATTAAATTGATGATTGATCAATTAATCAAAACTGGACAAAACACTACCAAAAAAGGAGACTTACAGACCAACATTCCTGATGGGCATGGATGAAAAAATTATCACCAAGGTACTAGCCAATTGAATCCAACAGTACATTAAAAGTGTTACTCACTTTTAAGACTGTATGAGATTTATTTTTGGCCTGCAAGGGTGGTTCAACATCCACAAATCAATGTGATACACTACATTAATAAAAGAAAGAACAAGAACCATATGATCCTCTCCATAAATTTAGAAAAGCATTTGACAAAGTACAACATCCTTTTTTGATTAGAACTCTTCACAGTTTAGGTAGAGGGAACATCTCTGAATATCATGAGAACCATATATGAAAAGCCCACAGCAAATATCAATCTTGGGGAAAAACTGAGAGCTGTTCCCCTACATTCAGGAACATGGCAGGGATGTACACTATCACCATTGTTGTTCAACACAGTACTGGAAGTCCGAGCCTCAGCAATCAGACAACAATCAGAAATAGAGGCATACAAATTGACAAAGACAAATATATATTTTACATATGTATCTGTTCAGAGTCCTCCATACATTCTAGTGCCCTGGTTGCAGTCCTCCCATATATATGGGAGAGAGAGAGAGAGAGATACAGATAATAGATATAGATGATATATAGATATATAGTTTTCTATTTCAATTTGGTTATGCTTACAACTGTAACGTGAAAATTATTCCTTGCTATCAAAGCGAGTCCCATTTTTTTCTTAAAAGCCCAGTATATATAACACATACATATAACACAAATATAGCATGCACATCACACAAATGATCACCAAATCTGTATTTTTGCTTTACTCTAATTTGGTAAAATAATGAGATGGCATTCTAACATTTGGTATATGCTTTTTTTTAATGTATGGGTTCTCCATTACTCTACATTTGATTTGTTAAATTTGAAGGATTGAAAACTTACAAAAAAATGAATATAATAATGAAGCAATCTAATAACAAGTATTGTTATAGGTACTTAAAAATAAAATCATATATAAATTGCTATTAATTGTCTGTCTTGACTACTGACAGTGATGCCAACATAATATTTGGCCAGGGTTATCAAAATATGCAGAAGCACAGCCAGGAAAATTATCATGGACCATAGGCCTAGTGAAAGTGAATTGGTTTTCTCCTTCAGATACAAATTGAAACTGAGAATGAATGCAAATCACTGTCATCTCTCAATTGCTTTTACAATTACAGTAACCTAAATTGAGTATTCTGGAAATTTATCTCCACACAGTAAAATATAGAAACCAAACCATATGCAGTGAGTGAATTTACATGACAATATACAATTGCTATTTTTTTTTGCAAAAGTTACTTCTGAAGGAAAAAAATGATACAGTTAAAAATGAGATTGCTTTCAAAATGACTCCCAGTTTTTATGCCTGCATCATTGACAATGTATATACTTTTTTCTCTATTTTGTTGTATAGTACATGCAATTTCAGTCAACGCAACTTAGAACCTAATATCATGCTCCTTGTGCATTATTTACATTAACATTTTAATCCTGAACCCCATCTCATATATTCCTCAATACAGGGAAAGTTGAATTTGATGTTAATAAGTAAAATGAATTTCTTTTTTCATATCCAGTGTAAAATCTCCCTTGTTTTCTACTAGAGCATATAGACCTCAATGACCTTTATATGATTTATTCCTTAGGAAGTTAAAATAATTGCTCTCACCATCTTAATGTTTATCAAGAGTGTGAAACTGTGAAATTGAGTAAATAACTAGTAATTTTCACCTAACAAGAAGTGTAATTCAGATACTGATTAGAACATTTTACTTAGAAGAGGTGATTACAATTGTATTGCCTTTAAATTATATAGAAATGCCATTATTCTGTCATATACTTTAAATTCTTCCCATCAAAGTTAGCTCAGTCTGTTAGATACTAGGTTATGCCTAATCTTATTCTTAATAGATACCACTCTAAAATAGAGCACTTATATTTTGACATTCTAGAATCTAGATATTAATGATATTTTGTTGCATTTGGCAAAGACTAGCTATTGTCTCCTTTTTCTTGGCACACACCTGGAGTCCATTTCCCAGTTTCTCTTGCATTTAGGTGAGGCTTTGTGACTATGGTGGTAAATGAAATGTGGGAAGAAGGAATGTACATAATTTTCAGGTCTAGCCCATAGGAATCTCCCAAGAGAATGTTTTTGGTTATTTTCCCTTCTAGCTGGAAGGAACAGAGACAGCTTTCAACATAAAGTCAGTATCTATGTGGTTAAACTAAAGGTTGCTAGGGGGGGAGGTCAGTAGGGGGTTGGGTTAAATGGGTGATAGGTAGTATTAAGTATTAAGGAGGTCACCTGTTGTGATGAGTACTGGGTGTTATATGTAAATGATGAATTACTAAATTCTACCCCTGAAACCAACATTACACTATACGTTAACTAACTAGAATTCAAATAAAAACTTGAAACAAAACAAAAAAAATATTAGCAAACTCAGGATTGTTTTCTTGTAGAATACATAAAATTTAAATGTGTTTTAAATTTTGGCCATTTCTTAACTTCTTAGCTTTGTCTTTTTTGTTACAATGTATATTATAGTTTCAGAAGTATACTTTCAGCTACTATATGTGGAATAAATAAAATAATGCCAATAAATCAATAAATAAAAAGAGCAATTTTTTTTAAAAAGAAAGGAAGAAGGAAGGAATAGAGAAAGAAAGAAGAAAGAAAGAAGAAAGAAAGAAAGAAAGAAAGAAAAAAGTTAGTTAGTTCCAAAATGGAAGAAGCCTGGGTCATTGTATCACAATTAGGAAGTGTTATCCAATCTGCAACATCAACATTGGATTGTTAGATAAGGGAGAAATAACATAAGTATTTCAAATTTGGAGATTTATTCATTTTATTAATTTTATCTTTAGCTAACATAATGGAGAAGGTAAACACACACACACACACACACACACACTAAACTGAGAATTGGAAGGTTTGATTAGTACTAATAGTTCTGGTCTTCAACCAATTATACTGTAAATGTATGAAAGTTAAAAAAAATGTATGAAAGTTATTAGACCTCTGTTGCTTCATCTGTAGTGCATTAGAAAGTTATTAGGTATATTTGCACTTTACAAGCCAATGTTTACCACATTTTATGTTCCAGGACCTCATGGTAGGATAAGGCAGACACCGTGCTTGTCCTCATGGATTTCAGTCTTCATAGCACTATAAAGACACATACTATATGATGGGAGTCTAAATGATGCAAGAGTCTCAACCTCATTGAAAATTTAGGAAAATCTCCACTCTGCAAGTTATATTTAAACTGAAAAAAAAAAAAAAGATACAAATTGTGATAGCAAAAGGTTAGAATTGGTGTTTCAGCAACACCACAAAGAATGTAATTAATTTTCTTTTTATATTTTCTGTGGTAACATTTTTAATGAGGTCTGATGGATATATAGTACTATATCAGTCTCAGGTGTACAATATGATTTGATATTTGTATATGTTGTGAAATGAACACCACGAGAAATCCTGTTAACATGTCTCCGTGCAAAACACAGTTACAATTTTTTTAGTATGATAAGAACTTTTACTATCCTCTCTTAGCTACTTTCAAATATGCAGTAGAGTACTAACTCTAATCACCATGTTGTATATTACAACCCCATGACCTTTTTTTATAATTAGAAGTTTTGTAAATAATATTGCAATGAACATGAAAGTGCATACAGCTATTCAAATTAATGTTGTTGTTTTTTTTTTTTTCAAATAAATACCCAGAAGTGGAATTGCTGGATCACATGGTAGTTCTATTTTGAATTATTTTCGAGCCTCCATACTGTTTTCCATGGTGGCTGTACTAAATAACATGCCCACTAAGAGTATACAAAAGTTCTCTTTTCTCCATATACTTACCAATACTTGCAAGCTCTTACCTTTTTGATAATCATCACTCTAAAAGGTATGAAGTGATAATCGCATTGTGATTTAGAGTTGCTTTTCCCTGGTGATTAGCGATGTCGAGCATCTATTAAGATGTCTTTTGGCCATCTGTATATCTTCTTTGGAACAATGTCTATTCAGATTCTCTGTCCATTTCTTAGACCGTTTTTATGCTATTGAGTTATATATGTTTTTTTAAATATAGTCGGGATATTAACTGTTTATCATATATATGATTAGCAAATATTTTCACCTATTCAGTAGGTTGCCTTTTCACTTTGTTAATGGTTTTCTTTTTTGTGCAGAAACTTTAGTTTGATGTAGTCTTATTTGTATATTTTTGCTTTTGTTGCTTTTGCTTTTGTGTCAAAGTAAAAAATATGTATCACTGTCAAGACTAATGTCAAGGAGCTTACTAGCTATGTTTTTAACTAGGAATTTCATGTTTCCAAATTTTATGTTCAAGTATTTAATCCCTTTTGAGTTAATTTTTGCGTATGATGTAAGTTAGAGATCCAGTTTCATTTTTTTTTTGCATGTGACTATTCAGCTTTCCTAATACTATTTATTGAGGAAACTGTCCTTTTACCCATTGTATATTTTTGGCACCATTGTTGTAAATTAATTGATCATGTATGTATGGATTTATTTCTGGACTGTATGTTCTGTTCCACCAATCTATGAGTCTGCTTAGAGTTTACTATAGCTCTGTACTACAGTTTTAAACCAGGGAATGTACAGCTTTGTTATTCTTTCTATGGATTACTTTGGCTATTCAGGCCTTTTGTAACATGGACATTTTAACACTATTCTTCCAGTCCTTGAGCATGTAATATCTTTCCATTTTCTTCTGTCTCCTTCAATTTCTTTCATCAATGTCATAATTTTTGGAATGCAGGTTTTTTGTGTCCTTAAATATATCCTTATGAATTTTATTCTTTTTGATGTGATTGTAAATAGGATAGATTTTCTTAATCTTTCTTTCTGATAGTTTATTATTGTGTAGAGATGCAACAGACTAAAGTTTTTATTCTTCTATTTTTATCATTTTGGGTCATGTAAGAAAACTTTGGTAGATATAAGTTCACTAAGATTTTCTCCTGGGTTTTCTTATAAAACTTTTATAGGTTTACCTTGTACATTCCACCCTATGATCAATTTTGAGTTAACATTGTCATTAGTGTAATATTGTAATGTAATAGTCGAAGTTCATTTTTTTCTGCATATGGCTATCCAGTTGTAACAGGGACATTTGCTGAAAGGATTTATCTTCTTGTCATTATATTGCATTGGCCACTTTGTCAAAAAACTATCTATCTTAGGATGAAACTCTTTCTGTATTCTCTTTTATTGCATTGATCCAAATCTCTATCTTTATGTCAATGCCACATTTTTTTTTTGTTTTGAGGGGGGGCTTTTTAAGATTTATTTATTATTGAGAGGGAAAGAGAGAGAATAAGAGCAGTGGGTAGGGTCAGAGGGAGAGAGACATTCCCAAGTAGACTCTGCACTGAGTGCAAAGCTCAACGTGGGGCTTGCTCTCACGACCCTGAGATCACGACCTAAACTAAAATCAATAGTCAGATGCTTAATGAATTGCACCCCCAAGTTGCATGTAGCTTTATAAGTCACCTTGAAATTAGGTGCTATCATCATCATTAAAAAAAGGTTTTCTGGGATCCCTGGGTGGCGCAGCGGTTTTGTGCCTGCCTTTTGCCCAGGGTGCGATCCTGGAGACCCGGGATCGAATCCCACGTCGGGCTCCGGTGCATGGAGCCTGCTTCTCCCTCTGCCTGTGTCTCTGTCTCTCTCTGTCTCTCTCTCTCTCTGTGTGTGACTATCATAGGTAAATAAATTAAAATTTAAAAAAAAAAAAAAGGTTTTCTATTCTGGTCTCATTCTTGATATTAGTTAATTTTTTTTCTCTTTCTAAAGATTTGTTAGAGTTTATTAATGTAATTAATCAGAACAATAGACAAGCATTTGGTATTATAGATTTTTAATATATTTTGTCTTCTATTTCATTGATTTCAACACTTTATAAGTTTATTCTGCTTGTTTTTAATTTTAATCTTATTTTTAAAGAGGAAAACTTGAGTCATTGATTTGAGACCTTTCATCTTTTCTAACATAACCATTTAGTACTATAAAATCCCCCAAATGCATTGTTACATGTGTAATCCACAAATATTGAAATACTATGTTTCATTTTCATTCAACTTAAAATACTTTCTAATTTCTACTTTTTTTCTATTAACCTATTTATTATTTAGAAGTGGACTTTTTAATATCCACATATTTGGGGGATATGTCAAATCCTTTTTAGTTATTGATTTATAATTTATTATCTGAGAATATATATTTGTATTACAACAGAGCATGTGGTATGATTAATAACCTCTATGCAGTTTAAAGAATATGCATTCTACTGTTTTTATTAAAATTTTATATATAAAGTAATTATTTCAAGTTGGTTTTCAGTTAAAACTTTTACAAACTTACTCATAGTTTATGGAATTATTTTATCAATAAGTGAAAATTTGTTGACCTCTAAATGTTATTATGAAAATATTTATTTGATTTTATCATATATTTTAATGTTTGCTATTAAAAGTACATAAACGGGGATCCCTGGGTGGCGCAGCGGTTTGGCGCCTGCCTTTGGCCCAGGGCGCGATCCTGGAGACCCGGGATCGAATCCCACGTCGGGCTCCCGGTGCATGGAGCCTGCTTCTCCCTCTGCCTCTCTCTCTCTCTCTCTCTCTCTCTCTCTCTGTGTGTGTGACTATCATAAATAAATAAAGAAAAAAATATTTAAAAAAAAAATAAAAGTACATAAACGTTATTTTTTTATATTTTATTTATTTATTCATGAGAGAAAGAGAGGAGGCAGAGACAAAGGGAGAAGCTCCCTGTGGGCAAGGGGCCTGATACAGGACTTGATCCCAGGACCCGGGAATCATAACCTGAGCTGAAGGCAGACATTTAACCAACTGAGCCAACCAGGTACCCCAAACATTAATTTTAAATATCTTGTTGATATAGAGTAATAGCATAGAATAAATAGAAAATAGAATAGAATAGAATAGAATAGAATAGAATAGAATAGAATAGAATGAATAGAATAGAATAGAAAAATTAGGGTCAATTCTAAACTCTGATTAATAATAATAAAGGACATATAAAAAGCCCTTAGGGGGCAGCCCCGGTGGCTCAGCGGTTTAGTGCTGCCTTCAGCCCAGGGTGGGATCCTGGAGACCAGGGATCGAGTCCCATGTCAGCTCCCTGAATGGAGCCTACTTCTCCCTCTGCCTGTGTCTCTGCCTCTCTCTCTCTCTCTGTCTGTCTCTCATGCATAAATAAATTTAAAAAAATCTTTAGAAATGAAAAGCCCATAGGAAAGATCTCTTTTAATCTTTAAGGTAGTTGAAAAATGATGAGAAATGAAGAACAACATATCTATGATAAGTAAACCATTCAAAGCAATAATCAATTAGTACTCAACAATAGCTGTGGAAACAAGATTTGTGGCAGATCCTGGCAAATGGCTCTGAAATGTTTATAATGTAGATAAATATTTGAGTATGAATGATAGAGGAGGTTCAAGGTATCAGTCTGATGGACTGAAACCCAGTCTCAGTAGCAAATGCGTCTTTCAAGAGAGTTGTTTTGTGAATGAAATAGCATATTACAATTAATGTCATGGCTAATGCTGTTCACTTGGAATTTTTTAATAAAACAAAAAGAAAAATAAAGAACAACAACAACAAAGCAAGCCACACTTTGAGACCTTACTGAAAATTCCTGAAAATATGAAAGGGAATGTTCTTATAAGCATTGGGAACTCATTAGGTATGTTGGACTAAAGTGTAGTATTTTCTGAATTTACAAACTTTAAAAAAAATGCATTTGAAAGACATTCATAAAGAAATTAATCATTTTTGAAACCTAAGAATAATCTTGTTTTTATAATATATGCCATGCCACACTTCATAGAAACTAGTACTCCACAAGTGATTAGGGAATTAATGCAAATATACTCAAGGCAAGTCACTCAATAACACATGGCCCCTTTTAGCTGATTACTTAATTATATTTAAGAGAGACAGATGTTTCTCAACTGCTCTCTCTGAAACAGGATGTTATTTTTGGTTTGATGTTTTTAGATGTATTTACTACTGAGTAGTTTGATACACTTTGTATTTAAGATGGTAGTTTCAATATATGTAATATTTTATAATAAATACCTGAATCAAAACATTAAAATTAATAATCTATGACAGTAATGAAGCATCCTACTAATGTTTAAAATAACAAAACTATTTAGTTACATGATTATGGCTCCTAAAACTATTAAGAGAAAGAGAGAGAATATATATGTGTGTGTGTGTGTATTCAAGTTAAGAAATCCAGAACTTTGTATAACTTAAAAGGTAAAACATTTCAAATTATTGTTATTTAAAATTTAAAAATATCTTAGCTTAAATGTGTACATGTGAAAATACAACAGTTTTTTTTAAAGACCTTAACAAGCATCTCGCCAAAGGTGACAAAGTCCCTCTACATAAAATATTAGTCATTTGGAGATTCATGAATATTTACACTAATAAAAGACTCTATATGCTATGTGAAATTTCATAATCAATATTATAATACTCAATTGTAAGTGTATATACAAATATTCTAAATATGGTAGCATATTTGTAGATATTGTTTATTATATATTCCTTTCTAAAATTTAATGTCTATATCATTTGGTTTCATAGTTGTTAATTAAATAGCACATAGCTATTGTAATAACTTCTTATTAAAGATTATCTTTAGAACACAGGACCTAAATAAAATTTACATACAATTCAATAACATCATTTTAGCAATTAGATACACATTACTATCTCTTTGTTTGTTTGTTTTTTTAAGATTTTATTTATTTATTCGTAAGAGACAGAGAGAAAGAGGCAGAGACATAGGCAGAGGGAGAAGCAGGCTCCATGCAGGGAGCCCGATGTAGGACTTGATCCTGGGACTCCAGGATCATGTCTTGGGCCAAAGGCAGGTGCTCAACTGCTGAACCACCCAGACATTTGTGGTTTCTTCATATTAAAAATTAAGGTGCTTTCCTCCAAGATCAGAGCATTCTTGATGGTAATGTGATATGTGTTGTCATCAATAGGAAGTACAGTATTTCACCATTAATGTCCTCTTGTGTATGTATCATAATCTATTTAATCAACCATCTCCTTTCTATGTATTTTTTAATACTATAAGCAATACTCTAACCCCCTCTTTTTTTTTTTAAATCATGCTATTCTTTTGCCATTATCTCCCTGAAATAGAGCCAAAATATTGATATTGTAATTTCAGAGATTAGGCACATTTTAATTATTTTATTTTATTTTATTTATTATTCATTCATGAGAGATACACAGGAAGAGGCAGAGACACAGGTAAAGACACAGGCAGAGGGAGAAGCAGGCTCCCTGTGAGGAGCTGATGCTGGACTCCATCCTGGGACCTGGGGACCATGCCCTGAGTCAAAGGCAGACACTCAACCACTGAGCCACTCAAGTGTCCCTTAAAGTTTTAAAAATGTTGACAAATCACTATTCTGAAATGTTAAACAATTCACACTTCCATTATCAGTTTATAAGCATGCCAGTTTCTTGTCACCCCTGACAATCGAAGTTTTACAGGTTAGGAAAGTATAATTTTGTGTGTATTGAGATAGGGAAGATTATGGCATGGACAAAACTAGAAAAATAATTAAAGATAATTAATTCTCATAGATTGTGACAGGATTTAATTTCTATATCCATATAGGTAAATTATTTTCTCATTTTCTCAATTTAGGATTATATTGTATTTAGGTATGTGTATATTTCATAGTCTATATAAATAGAACACAATTTTTTTAAAGATTTTATTTATTTATTTATTCATGAGAGACATACACACACAGAGAAACAGGCAGAGACACAGGCAGAGGGAGAAGCAGGCTCCATGCAGGGAGCCCAAGGTGGGACTGGATCCCAGGACTCCAGGATCAGGCCCTGGCTGAAGGCAACGCTAAACCACTGAGCCACCTGGGCTGCCCAAGAACACAAATTATTATAAAAGAACATTGATAAGAATTTGCTATTCATTAATGTGAAAGATGCAACCATTTTATTTTCAAAATTGGTATTTTCAAATTTCTCAATAAATGACTATGCAGTACGAATAATATATGGGGTGCAACAATAAGGGTGGGCTTTGGAATCAAAACTTAGCTTGAATCCTGCTCAGCCAGAGACCATTTGGTAAATATGGCCAAGTGTCTTAAGTTTACTAAAGTCTCAATTTTTTTTAGCAATACACTGGGAATAATGCCAACTACCTCATCAGTTTATTAAAATGCCTAATACAGAAAATTATCTAAAATTATTAGCATATTTCCTATCGCATAGCAACCATGTCCTTAAATTTTAGCAATCCTTTTTACTCCTATCACTATTATCTTTACCTCTAATTTTATTGTACCAATTTTTATTCCTAACAATTCCATTTTGGATTAGATAGTATATTGAACATATTACATGTGAAAAGATGGAAATTGGGATAATAAAGAATTTTTGCTCTTAATGTTGTGCTTGAAGAAAAGTAGAAGGCGCAGTGATATGAGAATCACATGATCCCAGAATAATAAATTTAGAATAATCATAAAGTTTTAAATCTTTTTCTTCCTCAATATCCTAAAATAATTATAGAAATTCCATGGCACAATCTAGCTCATAAAATTGCCTCAAGGCATGTAATACTGTAATTTTAAAAGCTTGTAAATGCAAGAGTGGAATCAAAAGTTATAAAGGAATTCAGATGCATGATTCAGTTTTACTTATGTGAGACTTAGGTACATAATATATACTTTCCTTAGAAAAGAAAGCAGAAGGCAGCCCCTATGGCCCAGCGGTTTGGCGCCACCTTCAGCCCGGGGTGTGATCCTGGAGACCCGGAATCGAGTTCTAATGATTTCTAATGCCTCATCTATAAAATTACATAATAATATATGTCAACATTGACCTACAACTTCAGAAATATATTCATTAAATTAAGTTAAATGGAATTTGATTTCAGAATGGATATAGGAGACAGTGGCAAGGCTATGCCCCCACCACAACTGTGTAAGGTAAAAGGAAAGAGATCGGGAATGAGAAGGGAAACTTTTCAGACCATAATACTGTTCTGATTCTATTAAATAAGAGTGGAAAAAAAAAATGTGTAGGAAGATCCTCAGACTGTGACTCAGGTCTCAGCAAGTCTCAGCCAGACCAAGGGGTAGTCTAAGAGCAAAGAATGACCCAACAAGTTCTCATATGTGAGCTACCTGTAGAATACTTAATCTTGGCTCAAATGCCCTGGCAGTTCCAAGAGGTACTGCTACTGGAGGCTCTATCTTCACTTTTCATAGCAGGTTCTCTCTAAAAGGAAGATCTAAGTAATGGATCTCTATGCCTAACATAGGTACTAATTTTTAAAGCTAACCATAAGTATCCTAGACTTATCCCTTTCGTTCCTCATTATTTACTCAAGAAAAATTTCTAAAGTTATGTCAAGGAAGATGGTAGAGTGGGAAGATCCTAAGCTCACCGTGTCACATGGATATAACTAGATAACACCCACATCAGTATAAATAACTCAGAAAATGACCTGAAGACTGGCAGAACAGACTTCACAGCTAAATGTAGAAAAGAGGCCACATTGCCGAGGGTAGGAAGGGCAGAGATATGGCCAGGCGATAAACAGACCCATGACACTGGACTATAGGAGGGAGGGATGCTATAGGCATAGAGAAGAAAGAGAAAAAGATCCTTACACCAAGTACCCTGGGCATAGGGAACCTGCACAGGAAAGAAAAATCCCCATAGCATTTGGCTTTAAAATCCAGAAAGTCCTAGTTTGGCAAGTTCTTCAATCATCAGGGCTAAATACCTCAAACTTCAAAAACCAGTGAGCACAGCTTTAGGAGAGCTGAGAGAGCAAGAGGAAACTGAGTCCCCACCTCAAAGAGATAGCATAACAGCCCCCTGGAGATAAGCATCAAACAGCAGTTTGATAAACACTTGAGGTATAAGGGAGAGAGATTATTTTGCAAATCACAGAGCTTGTGCTGGAGGGGCAGGTACCTTTGAAAGATTCTCCAGGAACAATGGAGATGGCTGATACCATTTCCAACCCTTGCCCTCCAGCCTGGGCATGCTGACATCTGCTGAACCAGCTCAGCACAAACACTCTCTAATTTGCTAATGGCATGCCCTGCCCCCATGTTCTCCTGTAGACCTGCCCCCTCCAATATGCCCTTGGCCAGAGCTCATCCACAGCAATGCCACAAGCCAAGCAGCTCCAACAGGGGCAGCACTACTGTAAAGTGACTTCTGTCCCAGGGAAAGAGAAAGACAATCATACACCACTCCCACTGCTGCCCCAGCAGTATGACTGTAGGACCCATACACCAACAAAGCTTCTAAAGGAACAACATGGGGAAAGCAGCCCAGCAGTTCAGTACTACTGCCTCTGGCAAATACCTGGCCTGACTCAACTCAAGCCCAGGGTGGTCCCAGACTGGTCCAGTAACAAGGAGCAAACCCTGACCACAACAGCAACAGCAAAGAGAGCCATTGTAGATGACTAGACTGAAGGCAAAAGTGGTTCAGCTACAGCAGTGAGGCACACATGCGCGTGCACACACACACACACACACACGAAACACCTCTGAAATTCCAGGTGGTTCTGATGAATAGGGGACATTGCACTGTGGGCACTAAGGGACCTCTTCATCATAAAACTACTACTTTCAGGAGCAGAAGGTATACTTTCCTAACATAGGAGGCTGACTTTCCTAACATAAAAACAGACACAGGGTTAGATGAAATGAGGAAACAGAAGAATATAACTCAAATGAAGAACAGGACGTCATAGCTAAATAAAATAGAGATAAATAATATGCCTGAGAGATAATCTAAAGTAATGGTCATAAAGATACTCAATGGACTGTAGAAAAAAAAAAAGAGGATTTCAATGAGACCCTCAACAAAGAGATGGAAAACAAAAAAAGAACAAATCAGAGATGAATAATTCAATAACTGAAATTAAAAATACACTCCAGGGAATAAATAGTAGTCTTGAGGAATCTGAGGAACAGTTCAGAAACCTGGAGGACAGAGTAAGGGAAAACCATCAAGCTGAATAGGATAGGGGCAGGGGAGGCGGGGCAAGATGGTGGAAGAGTAGGGTCCCCAAGTCACCTGTCTCCACCAATTTACCTAGATAACTTTGAAATCATCCTGAAAACCTACAAATTCGGTCTGAGATTTAAAGAGAGAACAGCTGGAATGCTAAAGCGAGGAGAGTTTGTGCTTCTATCAAGGTAGGAAGACGGAAAAAAATAAATGAATAAGATAGAGGCAAAAAAATGAAAAATAAAAATAGACTTAGAGAATTAAGCAATACCATCAAGCATAATAACAGCCACATTATAGGGATCCCAGAAGGAGAAGAGAGAAAAATGGGGACAGAAAATGTATTGGAATAAATAATAGCTGAAAATTTTCCATTACAAAACCATTTACAATTGTACTAGACATAACAAAATATTCAGGAATACTCTTAATCAAGGAGGTAAAAAGACCTATACTCTGAAAAGTATGAAACATTGATTAAAGAAATTGAAGACAACACAAATGGAAAGATATTCCATGCATGGATTGATAAACATTGATGAACATTGTTAAAATGTCCATACTGTCCAAAGCAATTTACAGATTTACTGTAATCCCTCTCAAAACACCAACAGCATTTTTCACAGAACTAAAAAAAAAAAAAAAAATTATCTTAAAATTTGTATGCAACCACAAAAGAAACCAAACAACAAAAGCAATCTTGAAAAAGGAGAACAAAACTAGAGATATCACAATCACATATTTCAAGATATATTACAAAGCTATAGTAATCAAAACAGTGTGATAATGGCATAAAAATAGACACACAAATCAATAGAACAGAATAGAGAGCCCAGAATAAACACACTTACATGTTTTTTTTTTTTTTTTTTTTTTTTAATTTTCCAACAAAGGAGCCATTGGGAATAAGACAGTCTCTTCAACAAATGGTTTTGGGGGAAAAAAAACGGTTTTTGGAAAAACTAGGCAACTATATGCACAAGAATTAAACTGGACCACTTTCTTACACCATACACAAAAATAAACTCAAAATGAGTTAAGCACCTAAATGCAAGACGTGAAACCATAAAAATCCTAGAAGATGACACATGCAGTAATTTCACTGACTTTGGCTGCAACAACATTTTCCAAAATATGTCTCCTGAGGCAATGGAAACAAAAGCAAAAATAAACTATTGAGACTACATCACAATAAAAAGCTTCTGCACAGCAAAGGAAAAGATCAACAAAACTGAAAGATAACACACTGAATGGGAGAATATATTCACAAATGACATATTCAATAAAGGGTTAGTATCCAAAACATATTTAAAAACTTACACAACTCAACACCAAAACAAAAGAAATAATCCAATTAAAAATGGGCAGAAGACATGAAGAGACATTTCTCCAAAGAAGCCATACAAAAAGATGGCTAAGACAAACATGAAAACAGGCTTATCAGGGAAATGCACATCAAAACCACAATTAGGTATCACCTCCCACCTGTAAGAATGGCTAAAAAAATAAAAATAAAAAAAACAAAAGAAACAAGTGTTGGCAAAAATGCGGAAAGAAAGGAACACTTGTGCACTGTTGGCGAGAATGTAAATTGGTGCAGTCACTGCAGAAAACTTTGTGGAGGCTCCTCAAGAAATTAAAAATAGATTTACCATATTATCTAGTAATTCCAATAATGAGGATTTGTCCGAAGAATATTAAGACACTAATTTGAAAAGATATATCCACCCCTATATTTGTTGCAGCATTATTTACAAAAGGCAAATTATAGAAGTAAACCAAGTATCTATTGGTACATGAATGGATAAGGAAGAGGTGTTATGTATATATACAATGGAATTTTACTCAGGCATAAAAATGAATGAATCTTGACATTTACAACAACACAGATGGAGCTAGAGAGTATTATGCTAAATGAAATAGGTCAGAGAAGGACAAATACATGATTTCACTCCTCTGTGGAATTTAAAGAACAAACAAACAAAGAAAAAAGGAGTGAAACCAAAAACACAGACTGGTAACTCTAGAGAATGGTGTTTACCAGAGAGGAGGTGGCTGAGGTCTGAGTGAAAAACATAAAAGGATTAAGAAGTACAAACATCCAGTTACAAAGTAGATAAATTAAGGAGGTGAAAAGTACAGTATAGGCAATATAATCAATACTATTAATAACTTTTTACGGTGAGTACATTTATCATGGTGAGCATTGAGTAATGTACAGAATTGCTGAATCAATATATCGTACACTTGAAACTAATATAACATTATATATCAGTTACATTTCAATAAATAGAGAAGTCACATAATTTCTGAGTCACTTGAGTTAAAAAATACAGTAAATACAAAGTTTTAAATAATTGTGAATATCAAATGATGCTGTGTATGAAAAATGCACATTAAGCAACAATATATCCACTTACAAATTCAATATATTGTCTTGAAAAGCAACAATATTTCACATTGTCTGAAAACATGAATATATATATGACCATAACCTTATTTATGAAAATATTTTCTTCCAATTCAATCATATTGTCATACAAGTTAAATCTCATGTATAAGTTCTTTATTTTCTTACTGTTGCCCTACATTTGGTTAACCTGTAATACTGTGACACAGTAATAAATCCATTGGACAAAATTATTTAAGCCTAAATATAATTATCTTGCTTGGCAGTAATTTGCTTTAATTGGCTTATTATTCCCTCATATTACATTTTACTGCCTTTGGCATGGGGCTCTTTAAAACAAATTTATTAAATGATATCAGTCAACCATGAAAATAGATTAAAAATATTTACCAGCCCACAAAATGTTTTACCAGCCCTTTTGCTTTTGTGACATCCCAACTGTAGTAAAATTAATGTGATTAGCATTCTTTATGACTCACTCAGCAAAAGGTTTTTTCTTTGAATCCATAATGGATGGCTAATTTCCAAATCATTAATCATTATTTCCGAATGATTTCTGACTTGAAGCTATGAACATCATGATCTAGTATCTTTGAATGTCACTAATTTAAATAATTATTCTATAACCAACACTTAAATATATTTATGTATATTTTAAAAACTGAATGGAATAGGGGAGAAGAGTGAGAATATAGTCAAGACAAGAAATTATTGAATGATGTTTCTCCCGTGATAACTATATCCAGATAATCACTAATCATTTTCCAAAATAACTTAATTATTTTGTTTGAGAGGAAAGTGGTAAAGTTTCTGCTTAAACCATTATGCTCAACAATTCCTTTTGCATTATTTACAGAGAGATGAGTGTCTGGGAATTGACAACAGGAAGAAACTGATGATGAAAGGTTGACTCATGCAGATCCCTTGTGACCATCTTAGATTCCTAATGCTGTGCCACTGCTTCCCTAGCAGCCAGTTGCTGAGTGACAGGATAGGAATATGACTCTAGAAACATGATCCTTATCTCTAATGTTAACTCAGTGTAGAGCTTTAGATTTGTCATTTAATCTTGTTGGACTTTGATGTCCTTAATGTTAGGTTTAGATTATTAGTTTTTTTTTTTTTTTTTTTTTAAGGCCCATCTGGCTTATTAGACTTTTTCATCATTGTTTGGCCTAATTGTAACACAAGGTGACATGACATATCTACTGACAAGTGCATCTTTAAAACTACTTTGCTTAAGATACTTGTCATTTTAAAATTTGTTGAAAGGAATCTGTAAATGTACATATTGATTTATCAACACAACGTGAAAATCATCTATCCTAAGCAATCTAGAAAGGTGTAAAAGAAATACAGAACAGTAGCCTTGAAATAATGTATGAATCGCAATATGTGAATAAAGGAATGTATATTTATAAGCAAAACTATTGGTAGTCCATGTAGAAAGATTTTTTTTCACAAAAATTAGAGAGTTCTGGGACACCTGTGTGGCTCAGTGGTTGAGTGCCTGCCTTCGGCTCAGGTCGTGATCCCCAGGTCCTGGGGTTGAGTCTCACATCAGGCTTCCCAAAGGGAGCCTGCTTCTCCCTCTGCCTATGTCTCTGCCTCTCTCTGTGTGTGTCTCTCATGAATAAATATATATTTTTTTAAATAGAGAGTTCTAAAGTTACAAAAATAACAAGGCTTCAAAACTTAAAGGAAACTAACATTTATTTACAGAGTCCCAGAAAGAAATAGATCAGTTATAGATCGGCTTAATAATTGGTAGTTTATTATAAAAATCAAGGGATGAAAGAGTTCTCAGATTAAAGGAATGGTAAAAAATGTCAAACTTTTCCACCAGAATCTCATGTCTCATTAAATTTTTCAACAAGATGACATTGTTGACCTTGATAACAGGTTAGGAGTACAAGTCTTTCTTTATAGTCTCTTTCCTTCTCCAACTGCATATAAAGCTCTCCTTGTTTCCTTGACTCATGAGCAGAAAGAAAGCTCTCTTAGGAACAATCAAATTAATATAGATACATAGAAACATCAGATTGGAGCTGTTGTACCCTTTTTTATATTTGCATTTGTTCTTTTACATTTGTATTTGGTGTTTTTACCCCTCGCTTTTAACAATGTGGCTGTCATTAGTAGGTTTGATAAATGCTGAATGAGTTATAGCTATAAGGAAACTATTCTTTCTAAATTTACAGTCCCTTCTATTTTGTGAACATGGAATTTGGTTCAATTTCTTAAAAGATTCAAAAGATTCTATGATGTAAATGAAATGATTTAGGAAAGAAAATCATTTTGGGCTAGATCTACTTTTTAAATTTTTCTTTAATTTTAAAAAGCAGTACATTTACCAGAAAATTCACACATACTGAAGTGATGTAATCTTCACCCACACTGCATATGTTTATTCACAAAAAAGGACTTGAAAATTTTATAAACTTTTTTAAAGTTTGTTTTATGCTCTGTGCCCATTTGCTCTACATTTCCCTTTCAATATAGAATTGTGAAATGGGACTCTGACTTCTTTGATGGTTTTTGTTACTTATAAAACTGTGAACTGGACAGTAATTTCCAGCAGAATCATTCTTTGTAGAACAGATCCCTATGTCAGGCAAAAGCTTAAATGTTCCTCATCAATAGAGCCAAGAGAGAGAGCTCCTGAATTTCAGCCTCAACATTATATGGATTTTCTATATTTCTCTAGTCATACCTCTGAGAAGCCTTTTGGGGAAGTTATTCCCCTACTACTGGTTCAATTGGTATGATCTCTTCCTGAATTTGGCGTGGCAATATCTTAGAGATTTATATCAGTGAGATATCAATAGGACAAATCAGGGCAGCCTATATTTAAAGTCTGGTCTTTCATATTTCACACATTTTCCCAGGCAGTCAGGACCTTTTGTTAAATCATTGTCATATTCAACTTCTTACCTCATCACAGTTTATATAATTCAGTCTCTCAGTGACTTGCTAGGTAACTGATAAACTCATGTTAATGAATTGTTGGTAATACTCTTATTTCAGTAGGATCTTGAAAAGGAAAAAAATATGGCCTAGATACGAATTAAGGGTGTTAAAGTGCAGTTGGGAAACATAAGAGGAAGGGAACATTCTGAATTACGAAAGTGACCCTCTTCCATTCCACATTCCTTTGTACCAGCGAGTTGTTGATCCAACCAAAAATACTGGTTTTGCCAAGTTTTAAAAATATATTTCCATCAATTCTTATTGACCACCAATATTATCTAAGCTGTCAAACACATCGTGTATGGCTTTCCAAGACTTGATCATAAATTTTGCTTGCAATTGATTCCACACATTTCAGTGCAATACAATGAAGAATGAGGATAATACCTCTTTAGAGTATTTTAATAAAAATGAATAAATGAATTTAAGAGATATTTAGTATGCTGATACTTATATAGGAAAATAATTAGCCCATATAATAGCTTTGATGTGTTGCCTATATATGAGGAAGAATGGGAAATCCCAACATAGAGGGTTTTAGTATTCTCCCTTTGTTTTAATGTAGTTTTTTTTTTTTTTTTTTTTTTAGTTTATATTTCTGAAGTATGTGAGTTCATAGAAACAAAATATGTAACTTTAACCCTCATGATATCAATTATCTGGAAGAAAAAGAAAAAAAAAACTCCAGGAAGAATATAACATATACAATGCAAGTAAGAATTATAAGTAAATGTAAAACACACACACACACACACACACACACACACACACAAAAACCAAAACACAAATAAGTCATTAGCAATATTACAGGCTAGAAACAATACAATTAAATCAGATGTGAGAAGTCACCAAAAGCATTGGAATTATCAAAAAAGACAATATGAAATAGATATTTGTGTCTATTATTGCTAAAAATATATCTTTTGGGATGCCTGGGTGGCTTAGTGGTTGAGTTTCAGCTTTTGGCTCAGGTCATGATCCCGGGGTCCAGGGATTGAGTCACACATCAGGCTCTGCACAGAGAGCCTGCTTCTACCTCTGCCTATGTCTCTGCCTCCATCTCTGTGTCTCTCATGAATAAATAAATAAAATCTTTAAAAATAAAAATAAAAAAATAAATAAATAAATAAATAAATAAATAAATAAAAAATAAATAAATAAATCTCCCCTTCAGAATACAGTATATTAATATCATTATTAAAGTTCAGTTGCAGACATTTACAAACTCAAACCCAGCATGTAACTAAAATCTTTATAGTAGATCAAAATTTGAAATATATAATTTCTTTCATACTTATCCTTTTAAAAATGTTCCATAGTGTATCACTAGAAATACAACAGTAGATGTACATTATTTATAAATATAAAAATATACCTATATTGAGTTTTCATATTCTTTTGTCTTTCTTTTGCTTGTATTAGTGCATTTAGGGTTTCAGCATGCTAGCAATAATTATAATCTGAATGCATCCCTTCAAATTTTACAAAACAAAGACTATGGATGCATGAACAAAAGTGAAAGGCCAGTCAACCAGTCAGGCACTGGACCCTGTACTCTTACCCCTACCTTCCCCTTAAGAGAATCCTCATTCCTTCCTTCCTTTTTCTGCCTAGTATATTTTTTTATAGGCTAACATTTCTTTCAAGATCCAACACAAAGTCAATTCCTCAGAAAAGTCTAGTTTCCTCAGAAGGAAAGGAATCACTATCTTCTCTCTGCCTTAGTAGACCCCATAGAGCTCTACTCCTTAGAGCATGGTGTAGTTATAGTGATTTATGTATATTTCTCCATATTGTCTTTCACACTCATTTTTAGACACTATACATCACATTTAATGCAACACTGAAACCTTAAACAAGTATTTTTTATATGCTTAGATCTTAAAAAACATATATGTTTAATTAACTTATGAATATTTAAATACTGTTATTGTAGCTTTACATGTGCTGAACTTTCTTACAGGTATATTATTTCCTTTTGATCCAATGTACAACAATTTTTTCCTTATTTGTGAATGCCCAAAATGATTATTCATTGCTGCTTGCCTAAATCAGCTTCACAGCAATTCCACTCAGCTTTATAGGTAACTCTATAGAGTAGCATGCTATCTATATTTAGTCTCATATCTTATTTCCCAAGGCTATGAATTCTTTAAAGAGGGAAAGCCATATATTTTTTGCTATATGAATTTGCATCACAATGCCTTAGAGAATATGTATTACATAAATATTGCCAACCGTAACTGCTGATCTCTCCAGAATTCCAAAAGTCAGATTGTCCAGTAACTTTTAATGACTATAACATAGCATATATTCATAAAAATTATTTAATATTTGAAGATCATGGTGCCAGTAAATAAGAAGTAAAAATAGTTCTGTGGATTGTTTTCTTATTTTTCTTTGTTTTTAAATAACAACTCAAGTAAAACCCTTCACTGAAATAAAAATGCTCAGGGTGACCTTGGCATGTGGTCAATGGGGGAGACATTGTGCACACCTTGTTAAACACTCATTTTAATTGTAACTTAAATCTGTGGTAAAGAAAATCACTTTCCTTCATTAGTCTTTATTGTATAATATGAAAAAGAATAGAAAAGAATTGTAGATAAAAAATTCCAATGACATTCTTCAAAGGTGTCTAGAAAAACTTCTTGTAATTTATATTTTAAAGTTTTAATCCAAAATATATTATATTAAATATTTCAGATTCAAGGAAGTATCATGGATTATCATAAAGAGTTTAAAAATTACAGAAAAGGAGCAAATGTTTATCTAAGCACACAATCTATAGAAAATTCCTAATAACATCTTGGAATATTAATTTTTCCGTTTTGTGTATACACTATGAAGTTTAACAAGAAATCTTTAATGTTAAAAACTAAAAGAAATGTAAAAAAACCTAAAACATATTTAAAAATATTTTAGGAAAAATGTTTTAGGTATTAGTTTTATATAATAATACTTTTCAATTTTTTCTTACATAACTCAAGTCCATAGAAATGATCAAAATTATTGGTTCATGGATGCTTCCCTTCCTCTTGATAGTTTATTTTAATTATTCAATTACTAACTTTGCATTCACCATCTAACATAATTAATGACTCTGACAAAAAATTGTATCTAGTTCTGAAGATCTCAAGGATTCCACTGTTTGTCGTAATAACCTTTCTCAATCCTGTTACCTATACACTATTTTCCTTTTATGTTGTTTTCCTTCATCAATATGTATTCCTAACAGCATTACTTTTTGTTGTGCTTATTTTTTAACATCAAGAGTGTAATTCAGTTTTTATCATGTAAGTTAAATTTATCCATTCCCTTGATTTATTTATTAATTCCAAGTATCCTTTAAGATCATTTAAATCATTCTACTAATGAGGTTTATCATACAATGTTAAAATAATTTTATCTCCAAAATAACATAGGCTTATAATAAACCCCTTAAATGAGAAAGAAATCTATAAATCAGAAAATAATCTAGTCTTACCATCAAAAAGTTAGTTTGAAATTTGATATAAATCTGTCCAGGCATAAATATCATGCTCAATTTTGAAAACATTATTCCACTAGTATACATAGTGATCCATCAAATGATAGATAAAATATAAAATATATAAATCAGTGTCCAGTTTAGGGTCATTTACACCAACTCTGATTTATATTCTATTAATGAATTTCTTTGATATATCATTGCACATCTCTGCATGTTTCTATAAAAGACACATTTAGGAGTAATGAAAGAATATTAAAATTTTTAAGTTATAAAGAAATTGCCTTATATCAAGAGGTATTCTGATTCACACACTCACAAACATTATTTGAGAGTACTTGTCTTAACTCCATTTGATAATACTGGTAATTATAAGTTATTTTTACTCTCTGTTATGCTATATTAAAAAGAAAACAAACATTATACGTTCTCATTCATTTGGGGAATATAAATAATAGTGAAAGGGAATATAAGGGAAGGGAGAAGAAATGTGTGGGAAATATCAGAAAGGGAGACAGAACGTAAAGACTCCTAACTCTGGGAAACGAACTAGGGGTGGTAGAAGGGGAGGAGGTCAGGGGGTGGGAGTGAATGTGTGACGGGCACTGGGGGTTATTCTGTATGTTAGTAAATTGAACACCAATAAAATAAATTAAAAAAAAAAAGAAAAAAAAACAATAAAATGCCATACACAGACAAAATAAATTTCTGAATTCTGTGCATATGCTTTATCTTTAAATATAAGAGACTTTTGATACATGTCAAAAGACACATGGAAAAACAAAATAAAACAAATTTTGTTCTTTGGCAAAAGCTCAGTTTCTGTATGTTTGCATGGGGATGTATCCAGAAAAGAGGGGTTAATGGTTATTAGCTCAATTAGGGCAACTTGAATGAACATTTTCTTGAGGTGGGGAGAGCTTGAAGGTAAATTAAGACAACATTTAACTCTGCTTCTTATTAGCTGTGCATAAATTCTCCCAAGAGTCTAATTAGCTCTGTCACAGTAAGTATTTCATCCATTTACACAAGAGATCATTTTCCCTCCCTTTAAAATTTGTCATATAATAAACTACTGTAAAGCTGAATTTAAACTTGTTTATTAAGGAGTGATATACAGTTGACTGAATGTTACAACATTTCCCACAATTAAATGAACATTTCAAAAATTTTTGTGATCCCTGGGATATTGACCTAGTGTTAAATAACAAGCAGCAAGGTGTCCTCCTGTTCATCTGTTTTCCATGTGGCCATTATATTCTGCATTAAGTATAGTTTTATTTTTGTGATTGAAACCTTTTGCAGTTACATCACTAATTTTTACTTCTATTATCTTGCATACTTCATAATAAATTATCTCTTTTTCTAATAGAATGTATAGGATTTCCTGTCCCTCATTTTATAAAGGAATCAATTTTTACTCCTACCTTTTCATCTAATTTTCTTGCCTATTTCTATTCATATTTACTAATTATCATGTTTGACAGCTTTTACATTTTGTTCTGCTATCATAAATAAGTCTTTGGCTTATTAACTATGGATTATTAATTCTAAAATGAAAAAAATCATTTTTATACTTTTATGTCCTCACCTATATGTTTTACATCAAATTCATTATGAGTTTCTTGTTACACATCTTTTTGGGATCCTTTATTTGTCTAATTATTTTCTTTTAGTCGGCATTCTGAGTGATTACTAGAGCAAGATGTTTGAGAATCTAGTCCTAGCTTTGCAATTTATTGTGTGAACTCCTATTTAATCTCGGTTTCATTATTTCCTCACATATAAAATGGATAAATAGACAGCAAGCTACATTTGGGTGTTTAGAGGATTTATTGAGAGTATAAATACACACATGTATTTGAGAAAGATGGAAAGATAGTCCCCTAATACACACAGGTCCTGATCACTGGAACTCTCCTATGTTACTTACATGGCAAAAGGAACTTTGCAAATGTGAATAAATTAAAGATCTCAAGACAGGAAGACTATCCTGGATTATCCAGATAAACCCTAAATGTAATAGCAGTCCTCCTTAGAAGGAAGTAGAGGGCGATTTGACAGAGGAGAAGAGAAGAGAAGGATGAAATGAAGTGATATGGCTGAAAGCCAATAGCTGCCAAATTCTGGAATAGACAAGGAATAAACAAATTTTCCCCTGGAGCATCCTGAAGGAACCAGATCTTCTGACACTATCAAAGCCATTCTTCTTAAAATGTATTCCTCAGAACTTTCCATAAACTAGACATTATCTGTATCTACATTTTACAGATGAAAAAAACTAAAGTAACCTGCCCAAAGTCACCAAGGGGAGGTTTTGCATATCTAATGAAGTTTTAAATTTATCATTTCATTTTTTATTTATATTAATTATATAGATTTATTTATATATCTGTATCCTTTAACACATAGCCCCCTACTGCCAGATCCCATACTGATCTCATACTTTTATATATAGCTTTGTCCATGACACATACATCATAGACAAGCTACCCAGTGCAAGATGAGCTTCTCACCATCATGTATATGTCCACTCACAGTCATTAAATGATGCCTCAGTTTTTCAGTTGTCTCAGAAACATAGTGTTATATAGGCAATAATATACAATTTTAGAATAAAATTCTACTAATTTTGTAAATAGCAGAATGAGTGATTTTTGTCAAAAGAACACTAGACTTCAAGTCAAACAATTTGAGCTTAAATTCTATTTCTACAACTACATTAACTAATGCCCTTGAAAATATCACTTTACTTTTATAAACCTGTTTTTTCTTTTTTTTTTTTTTTTTTTTTTTTTTAATTTTGAATCTCAGGCAGACTCCCTACAGAGCATGGAGCCCGACATGGGGCTCGATCTCATGACCCTGAGACCATGACCTGACATGAAGTCAATATCTGGGCACCATGACCCGAGCTGAAGTCAATATCTGGGCACTCAACCAACTGAGCCACCCAGGCAACCACCGTTTCTCCTTTAAAATGGCAATGGTTATACCTCCCTCAGTGATTTATTGTAAAAATTAATGAAAAAATGTGAAAGAAAATATCAGGATACACTAATATTAGCAATTAGTATTATCTTCTCTCTCCTTTATCAGAACCTAGTGTAATACATATGAAATCATCAATATTAAAGTTGCGTTTTGTTTGAAAATATAGTACCACTTTCTCTTACTATTAGTTCAAGCATGCTTTCAATTTTTTCTGAGAATATCAAAGGCATTCTATTTTCATAATTATGCTAGAAATCTATCAAAGTTTTAAATTCCACATACATAAAATGTTTAAAAAAGTTCTTCACAAGATTTTCCAAAGTGATTAAATGGTATCTGTTAGAAAAGTTGGATATGGATATGGCATGACTATTATGTCTTAATGTTAATATTTCCTAGGAGTTATGGGAACTAAATTCCAAAGAAAAAACAATAACAATAATATAAACAACAAACTATCAACACTGCTACTTATTTGAGGGACCAAAGAAGAAAAGTGGCTGTTCTTTAAAACAGAACCACAATGTATATACCATTTTTGCTCTTGAAAATTGAATTATGGCTGTGTGTCCTCTCACTGCAACTGGTATTTCAAAGTAAATGTCAGAATTATACTTCAAAGAAAACCCGTGTGCCATGTCACTTCCTATATTATTGATCTGTCAACCATGAGAGCACTTTATCTGCAGCTTATGATACAAGTAGCGGTAAATGTGACTCCGTATATTAATTACTTTGTACATATACTCACAAGAACAGATGCTACCACATAATTTTGCTACAAACTCTATAATATACATATTTCAATAAAATTTTGTTTTAAGGCATTTTAACTAAAATGTCTTAGTGATTATCACAATAATTTCTTATTAGAAACTCAATGCTTAGCTATTCAAAAAACTAACACATCTAAAATAATTTCTAGAAGGCAGAGAATATTAGGCACAGTCTGATTTTTTTCAAGACAGCTTAACTGTGTTTTATAATCAGCAGTTATACTATACCCTTGACTGATCTCACACTTATGTGATAAAAGCAAATGTCTTTGCAGTTTGAATTGCATAAAATCAAAATCACGCCTGCTATGTATTATTGACTCCAAAAAAAATCTCTAGAAAGTTTCTTAGCTGAAATAAATGCAATAACAAAGTCTACAACTATTATATATAGGAGTCAGTCTGACTTTAGGCCTCCAATGCTTTCCATTAGCACAGATAAATCTGTTTGCTTAGCAAGATGTTAAGATTATGTTAGTTTAATAACTACCAAAACTTTTTGGTTTCCCATGCCTAGATTTGCATCTCTCCTTTAATATCCAAAGCATAGCTTTGCTTTGATTTAGGAAAAATTATTTCCATTTTCCTAAAAAGTAAAAATCCATAGCTAATATCAATCTCAATGGGGAAAAACTGAGAGCTTTGACCCTAAAGTCAAGAACATGACAGGGATGTTCACTCTCACCACTGCTGTTCAACTAAGTACTAGAAGTCCTAGCCTCAGCAATCAGACAGCATAAAGAAATAAAAAGCATCCAAATCACCAAGGAAGAAGTAAAAATTTCACTCTTTGGATACAACATGATACTCCATGTAGAAAACCCAAAAGACTCCACCAAAAAATTGCTGGAACTGATACATGAATTCAGCAAAGAGGCAGGATACAGTATCAACATACTGAAATATTTTGCATTTCTATATACTAATAAAGAAGCAGCAGACAGAGATATCAAGGAATCGATCCCATTTACAATTGCAATTTCAATCTTAAAAAATAAGATACCTAGGAATAAACCTAACCAATAAGGTAAAAGATCTTTACTCTGTAAACTATAGAACACTTATGAGAGAAATTGAAGAGGATACAAAGAAATGGAAAAACATTCCATGGTCATGGATTAGATGAATAAATATTGTTAAAATGTCTATACTACTCAAAGCAATTTACACATTCAATGCAATCCCAATAAAAATAACACCAGCATTTTTCACAGAGCTAGAACAAACAACATGAAGATTTGTATGGAACTAGAAAAGACCCTGCATAGCCAAAATCATGTTGAAAAAGAAAAGCAAAGTTGAAGGCATCAAAATCCCGAACTTGAAGCTGTATTACAAAGCTGTAATGATCAAGACAGCATGGTTCTGGCACAAAAACAGATACATAGATCAATAGAACATAATAGAAAACCCAGAAATGGACCAACCACTATATGGACAACTAATCTTCAACAAAGCAGTAAAGAATGTCTAGTGGAGAAATTCTCCTCAACATATAGTGTTAGGAAAACAGGACAGCAACATGCAGAAGAATGAAACTGGACCATTTTCTTATACCATACACACACACACACACACACACACACACACAAATCTAAATGGATGAAAGACCTAAATGTAAGACAGGGGACCATCAAAATCCTAGATGATAAAACAGGCAGAAATCTCTTTGACCCTGGCCACAGAAACTTCTTAATGGAAACATCTCCTGAGGCAAGGGAAAGAAAGGGAAAAATGAACTATTGGGACTTCATCAAGATAAAAACTCTTCTGCACAGGGAAGGAAACAATAAAAAAAAAAAAATCAAAGAGGCAACCAATGGAATGGGAGAAGATATCTGTAAATGACTTATCAGATAAAGGGCTAGTATCCAGAATTTGTAAAGAACTCATCAATCTCAACACCCAGAGAACATATAATCCAGTTAACAAATGGGCAGAAGACATGAACAGACATTTCTCTAAAGAAGACATACAAATGGCTAATAAACACATGAAAAAAAATTCTTTTTTAAAAATTTTTATTTATTTATGATAGTCACAGAGAGAGAGAGAGAGAGAGGCAGAGACATAGGCAGAGGGAGAAGCAGGCTCCATGCACCCGAAGCCCGACGTGGGATTCGATCCCGGGTCTCCAGGATCGTGCCCTGGGCCAAAGGCAGGCGCCAAACCGCTGCGCCACCCAGGGATCCCCCCCCCCAAAAAAAAATCTTAACATCGCTCATCTTCAGGGAAATACAAATTAAAACCACAATGAGATATCACCTCACACCTGTCATAATGGGTAAAATTAACAACTCAGGAAACAACAGATGTTTGCAAGGATATGGAGAAAGGGGAACCCTCTCACACTGTTGGTGGGGATGCAAACTGGTGCAACCACTTTGGAAAACAGTATGGAGCTTCCTCAAAAGTTAAAAATAGAGATACCCCGTGACCTAGCGATTGCACTACTAGGTATTTATCCAAAATATACAGAAATATTTATTTAAATGGGCATATGCCCTCCAATGTTTATAGTGGCACTATTAACAGTAGCCAAATTATGGAAAGATTCCAATGTCCATCAACTGATGAATGAATGAATGAATGAATGAATATATATATGTAACCTCATATATATATATATATAATCTCTTCTAAAATCTCTTCTATATATATAATCTCTTCTATATATACATATATGTATATATATATACACACACACATATGCACGCAATGGAATATTATATTACTTGGCCATTAAAAAGAATGAAATCTGGTGATTTGCAATGATGTGGATGAAACTAGAGCACATTATGCTAACTGAACTATGTCAGTCAGAGAAAGACAAATATAATATGATTTCAGTCATATATAGAATTTAAGAAACAAAACAGATGAACACATAGGGGAAGGGAAGGAAAAATAAGATAAAAACAGAGAGGAAGGCAAACCATAAGAGACTCTTAAATATAGAAAACAAACTGAGGGTTGCTGAGGTGAGTGGGGGAATGGGCTAAAGAGGAGGTAGGCATTAAGGAGGGCACTTGTGATGAGCACTGGGTGTTCAATAAATTCTATTCCTGAAGCCAATGCTACACTATATGTTAACTAATTTGAATTTAAATTTAAAAAAGATTCATTTCTGGTAAAAGGTTTTTCGAAATCAACACTCCAATAAGTGGAAAGTTCTGTATTCAAACCTGAAAATTGAGATACCGGAATATAAGGTATTTCACACAAATAATGATATCTTACTATTTGCAAGACTTCGATAGAACTAGAAAATATTATACCGAGTCAAATGAGTCAATCAGAAAAAGACAATCATCATATGATTTCACTCATATGTGGAATTTAAGAAACAAAACAGAGGATCATAGAGGAAGGGAGGGAAAAATAAAAGAAGACAAAATTAGAGGGAGAGAAACCGTAAGTGACTCTTAACTCTAAGAAAAAACTGAGAGTTGCTGGATGGAAGGGCCATAGGTGGAAGGATGGGATAATTGGGTGATGGGCATTAAGTAGAGCACTTGAGGTAATGAATAATGGGTGTTAAATGCAACTGATGAATCACTAAACTCTACCTCTGAAAATAATAATATACTATATGTTAATTGAATTTAAATCAAATTTTAAAAAGAATATATCATATTTCAGTGCAGTTTATTACAAATAATAATAGAATGAAAAATTTTAGTAAGAATTTAATGCATGGAGGAGGAAAACCTCCTAAGAAGAAGATAACTAACATAAATTAGGAAGCGGTTTCTTTTGTCTCAAATTCTTACCCCGGAATTCTTGTAGTTAATGCAAAAAGAAAATAAGGAAATAAAACTGCTAATATTTAAAAAGAAAGAATCAGTCCTCAAAAGATGGATAATATATAATTATATATATTATATAAAATTATCCTCAAGAGAAGATACACACACATAAAAATTATCTCAAGATGAAATATCAAAAGCTGTCAAAATCAGAGAGGACTCACTGGTATGTTTTGACTTGATTATTTTTTCTTGCTTTTGAAGATTCGTAAAAGCTTTAAGATATACATAAAGTTATATCAAGCAGTGAAATGTTCATAAGTATAATTAATTAGAATCTTCTCACTCTATATATAGAGAGGTAGATTGATAGAGGTATATGTGACTTTATTTTCTAGTAGTTAATAAAGATATGGCAGAAAAGTATAAATTAGATATTCACCTTTTGCATATGTATTAGCTACATTTGCCACATGCTTCTTCAGATATTGAAGAGTAATTCTGAGATTGGGTTAAATAGGTTCTGTAACTTTGTTTTGTTGATCATTTGACTGTGATAATCCTTCTCATTTTAAAGGACTTTAATCCTGAAAAATAGTGTAAACTTTGGTAATTTATCTCCTGGCATGGATTCTTGGCTGATTCGGGAAATTTTAAATTTTTCACCATTTCTCTGAAACATGATGTACATGAGATTTCCTTTGAGTGATGCAACTGAGGAAAAGTATCCTCAAGAGAGGGTTTACTTTACTCAGAACACCAGGATATTTCCAGATAGCTCTGACATTGAGGAAAGGAATAAAGGAATCTTAAAATTGCCCATTAGAGTTATTACAAGGATATTGTAACACATGTAATAACTTGTTCTGGCTCTTCGATTTAAAATAGACCTTTCACTTTGTTCACTTTCTATCTAGACTATGACTCATGCTCTGGTTCCTTTTTCAGTGATATTTTCAGACACAAAGATGTCAGTTTACCCTATCTATGAAGATATTCCTATTCAAGAGTGAATTACTTCTTTTGCTCCATAAGTAGTACATTTATCCTTGTACTAAATTACACAATACACTGGAATTTGGGATGATTTCAAGATGTTCTAAAATACATGTATTGCACTTTAGACGGTGTGTGTTTTGTTGAGTCTTCTGTTAGATACTGTGTATTTAACCAGATACAATCCGGAAGGACTAGTTTATATTCTAATATTTTTTTTATATCCTGGTTTATAATTCAAGTAGCTATAGAAAGATATTTGCTTATTTACTGTGCCAAATATCACAAGTTGGCTGGGAACTTTGTTGATCATAGTCTATAAGGAATACAGGCTGACCAATGTTCAATCTTCACATATACTTCCATGACCACTGAAATAGAAAGTTGAGGATGTGGGTGAGCCAAAAGTTTCAGCTCAGAAATGATATACATCATTTCTGTACACATTTTACTGTCCAAAACAAATTGCATAATTATATTTAATCCAAATAGAAAGAAAGTGCCATCCTACAAGAGTCCAATACAGGGTCAGTAAATACACATTGGTTGCATTGGTTGGTTTTCTAAAAAGTTTTTAATTTCTTATAATCTCTACATGTATTCTGTTATATAAGTGATAATTATTACATAAATCATCTTTTTATTTACAAATGGTATTTTCTCTGCATGTGAAGGTATTTTATATTTGTTATGCAATAGTTTGATTTGGGGTCATTGTTGGAAAAATCCCTACTCCAAGGTTAAAATATACATTCCAATTATTTCTCTGTAAAATAAATTCTTTTTACAATGAAATTCTCCATATGTGTTGATTTTATCTTGGTATCTGGGGAAGAGATGAATCTAAATTTACTTTGAAAATGTCTGCTCAAAGTGCTCCTGGGTGGCTCAGTTGGTTAAGCATCTGCCTTCAGTTGGGGTCATGATCCCAGGGTCCTGAGATCTAGCCCTACATCAGCCTTCCTGTTCAGTGGGGAGCCTGCATTTCCCTTTCTCAGGTGCTCCCCTGCACTGGCACTTTCTATCCATTCTCCCTCACTTTCTCAAATAAATGAATGAAATCTCAAAAAAAAAAAAAAAAAAAAAGAAAGAAAGAAAGAAAAAAAAAAGAAAGAAAAAATTCTGCTCAGATGCTTCAATAGTTTAAAGTTATATTTTTTCAAATTAAATTAAAATGCCTCTTTTATTATTCAGTGGATCACCACGTAGATAAATTGTGTAAGTATACTTTCTATTAAACCTATTTTTAAAAATAAATTTATTTTATTTTTTATTTATTTATTTGAGAGAGAGATCATGAGCAGGGGTAGAGCCAGAGGGAGAAGCAGACTCCCCACTAAATGGGGAGCCCGACATGGTGCTTGTTCCCAGAACTCCCAGTCATGACTTGAGCTGAAGGCAGATGCTTAACTGACTGAGCCACCCAGGTGCCCCTTAAAATAGATTTAAAATATTTAGTCAATTATAGTTAAACAGAAATAAAAAAAATGGTAAAAGGACTGATGAGTAGTATTAATGTAATATAGATGTGAAATAAACCTAAATATATGGAAATTTTAGATATAGAACAGACATGTTAATGCTGCAAACTAGACATTGTAAAGTTAAGACTAACAGTTGAGATTTAGAGGCAGAGGAAATTGGATTAAATACAAGAATGCTAATGTCCTTATCCTAAATATCTGGGAGTCATTTCTACTGAAAATTAAATAATAGAACTAAGAAGCTAACTTCATTTTCAGCATGTAGTTGTTTGAATTAAAATTTTATTTCAGTCTCACTTTTTTTATAGGTAAAATTCAGCATAGTATTATTTTTGAGATGTTAATAGCACTCTGAAGTAAAATCACATTGTAACAAATATATCTGTCTAGACAGATATCTGCAGAGCCTCAATGAAGTATAACAAGGATTATCATAGAACAATAAAATTATTACACAATTTTTATGTGTTCTTTTCGACTTTTTTGAACAATAGATAAAGGGTATATAAGTTTTATGGAGTAAATTTAACATCTTTAGATCTATATAAAAATGACTAGAAGGAAATATGTCAAATAGTTAACAGTGGCTACTTCTGGGCAATGGATATATTGATAATTGCCATTTTCTTCTTATACATATCTGCTTTTTATTTTCCAAGAGCAATCTGTACAAAGATAATCTTAAGAGAATGGTTTTCAAAAAACTTAATATTTTCAAGTGACTGCACATTTCTGCATGAGTTGGTCATGCTTTGTTATTCCTTTCCAACACTACTCCCCTTTATTGTAAAGCATTCATGATTAAACATTTCTGATCTTTTCTCTAATAGCAAATTGGCTACTTAAAGTTGTGTCTTTTAAACATCAAGTAAAATAGATACCTAAAATACCGATTTTTACCCAAAAAGTTAGTGTGAAGCAAATTGATTTAAGATAACCTAGTTAAGCATATTCTAAGTAACTCAAGGTATGAACACCTTGCTGTCAATTTCTTTTGAAAGAGTACTTTGCATTACTTACTAACCAGCTAACTATTAAGTTAGCTAAGTAAATAAAAAGTAAATACACATCCACCCCCATCTAGTCAAGTACCTTGAGTTGTATTTAGAGGAGTGGTAACAAAGAAGAGATATACTGTACTCTTTTAATAAAAAAAATAATTTGAAAGTTGATGAATTAAAAGTGTGCCTGTATATGATCCAGCAATTTTACTTCTGGGTATATCCCCCAAATAAGTGAAGTCAGGAACTCAAGCAGACATTATATATTGTATATTGTATATTTGTATATTCATGTTCATAACGGTATTATTCACAATAGCCAAATGCTCAAAGTAACCAAAGCATCTACCAAAAGATGAATAGATCAACAAGACGTGACATATACATTTTCATTCTTAAAAAGGAAAGAAACTTTTACACATCCTTCAACATTGAAAATATTAGCTAAGTGAAATAAGTCAATCACAAAAGGACAAAATTGTATGATTGATTTTATAAAAGGTTCCTAGAGTAACAAATTCATAGAGACAGAAAGTAAATGACAGTTGCCAGGGTGTAGAGGCAGGGTTGAAGAGTTAGCATTTAATTGGAAAAGACAAGTTCTGGAGAAGAATGATGGTGATAGTTGCATGACGATGTGAATATGCTTAATGCAACAAACCTGTACACTTAAAAATGGTCAAACTATAAATTGTATATATATTTTACCACAATAAATAAAAAGGAATGCATCTTATTAAATTGCCAATTCTCGTATAAGTAGGCAAAGTGAATTTCAAGATGTTAGAGTCTTGGATATGAATACAGGTTGACATAAAAGCAATTAGTGATAATAATAAGTGAAGATTCTTTCTTAAATGTTCACAACTCAATTCATATCATGAAGCCCCTTCATTTATAATATAGCCTGCGAAGTTGCCAAAAGAGCCCCTTATAAGTAGAAATTCCTTTTGGCAGTGATGGCATTTGGGTTTGACTGCCCAGAGAGATGTCAAAGTGTTGTCTTGCATGCTAAAGGTAAGTAGCCTAATTTTTAGTTCTTCCATGAACTGCATTAAAACACAATAAACATATGTAAACAATTCTGGTTGAATGACAATGTGCTATTTTTTTTTCTGTTTGAGGAATAAGTATTCTGGACTATTTCCAGGCTTCATTATCACTTCTCTATCACCATATATTTAATAGGAAAATAATAATAGTGATAATGATTCTGATAATTCTTGAATATTGATTGTCAAATAACAGACATTGAGAGTATTATATAAAATATTTCAAATTAGTCATAAAATTTGTCTAGAATATAAGTAGTCAGACATCATTCCTCAGAGTAGGAAGTTAATATCATACATATTGAAAGAAATGGTTTGATAATATGTGTTAATGAAGAAGAGAGGCAGAATTTAATTCTATATATGTTTGTGTGTGTGTGTGTGTGTGTGTGTGTGTTTACACAAGTCTGTGCTCTTACCAAAAGTATATATTGTGAATCAAAGCAACTCTGGAATTTTTAAGATGAAGCTTTTCTCTTCTCTTGAGAAAAGCTCAAGTTCAAACATTTCAATTTGTCCTGTGTGTGTGTGTGTGTGTGTGTGTGTGAAAATCATGATTTTTAAGATGGACCGACATGCATAATTCTCATTCCATTTTGGCAAAAATGTTATTTTATTGGCAAGGACACTTCTTCTTAAGTTCCTGAATATTTGGTCCCAATATGCTACCTAATGGATGGGTATAAGAATAAAGATAGTAAGAGCTTCTTTATATTTGTTTCCTTTGGTATTTTCTAGCTGTAACTCTAGCTTTAACTCTAATATAACCAAAACCAATATTCATACTGTAACTATAATAAATTTATATTCACAATTCAACTATTTGACACTTGCTATAGAACTGTACACTTAAAATACACTTCAAACTGTATTCAGTAACTTGGAGATTTTTTTAAATAATAGGAAGAATTCATAAAAATAAGGGACTTCCAGGTCTGATTGTTGGTTGTTTGAATTTGATATTAGTGATATTGAAAATATTTAAAGAAGCAAATTTCTCATTTAAATTGAGAAATAAGTGTTTAGCTCTATACATAGGTAAAACGACAACAACAGCAAAAACCATGAATCAAGTATATGTTAGCATTACTATGTCTAGTCCTCTATGCAAAAGCAACGGATTACTGATCCAGTTGCAATGTATCCTAATTTTAGAGAGTGTGATGCTATCCTCAATAACAAATATGAACATTTAAGGCACTAGGAAGATACATCCTTTATTTTGTATTCAGCTTGCTTTCCATTCATCATTCTGACGTAAATTTGTTTTTATACACACTTTACTGAGGTCTACTAATTTCTTTCTTTTTTTAAAGATTTTGTTTATTTATTCATGAGAGACTGAGAAAGAGGCAGAGATGTAGGCAGAGAGAGAAGCAGGCTCCATGCAGGGAGCCCGATGTGAGACTCGATCCCAGGACCGCGGGGTAACGCCCTGAGCCAAAGGCAGACACTCAACTGCTAAGCCACCCAGGCGTCCCAGTCTACTAATTTCTAATTGGACATATAAAATATAATTTTTAACTGCAAGACTGAGAACTAAAACCCCAAGTGACAGTAAATTAACCATATTCATGCCTTTCCATTAAGTAATTTATCAACCTTTGACTGAATATTTTCTCAGAAAGTGAATGCCATAGTCTCATGCCTCTACTCTACACAGAAAAAATGTCAAACTACTTAACAGATCTCTTAATAATGCCATCAGTGTATGTTCCTTTTTAATATTCTTTTTTACTCCATAATCTTTCAATCCTAAATCAGCAAATTATTTGTTTTTTAATTTATTGAGGTATAATATTCAACTTAAGAGCAAACCACAGAATCATTAATATTACTGTGTGTATATGTATGTAGAAATAGATATATAGATAAGTGTTATATAATATATACAATATATCCATATACATATAATTTATTCATATAAAATTTATTGATAGGTTGGTAGATACAGATATTGAAGGCTGTAGGTCCCACAGATAATAATCTATTAATCTCTTCAAATATCTGCTGAACCTTGTAATTTGATTGTACTATTTTATTCTGGTACTAAGCCAAAACTTTTACATAAAAGAAATCAACTGTTATTAATAATAGAAAACAATATAATTATACTAAGGTCATAGTAAATAGATACTCCTATACATTGTAGACAAAAGTTGGAATAACACTACTGCTAATGTAAATGTACGCAAGAGTTTTAAATATTCTACATTTATTAATCTGGCAAATTTACTTTGGATATTCTTCTGTGAGGAAATAAAACTGAATCCGGAAAGTATATAAAAGTACTGTGAATGAAATTATTCATGGTATTGTAATAGTGAGAAGAAATGGAAATGATCCAAATGTTCAAATATATAGCATGGTTAAGTGACTAACAGAGTGTTAATCAATGTACTGTTATATAGCCATAACAATTATATATTTAGGAATTGTTAATAAACTAGAAGTTATTTTGTGCAAAAAGGCACAGAAGTGAGAAACAACGAGCATAAAATATTGATATAATATTCCTGGAAATTATTATTTTTATTTTTAAATCTCTAATGATAATACTAGGAACACCAAAGGACTACTCACTGGAGAATGTCAGATATAATTTTACTCTGAGAGATAAAATGTAGCTCACCTTTGTTCTTTTAATAAAATATACATTTTATGTTAAATTTTACAAATATTCTTTTAAGATTTTATTTATTCATGAGAGACACAGAGAAAGTGGCAGAGACATAGGCAGAGGGAGAAGCATCCCCTGTGGGGAGCCTGATGCAGGACTTGGTCCCAGGATCCCAGGATCATGACCTGAGCCAAAGGCAGAGGCCCAACCACTGAGCTACCCAGGTGTTCCCAAATTTTACAAGTATGTTCAATTAGCTTTACCCTCATTATTATATGATTATGGAGTATTATCTTTTCATAGTTATTTACTGAAGTAGAGATCTACTTAATGAGAAAACCTTCCAATATGTATCCTATCATCATTCAATTTTCCTTTCTGTTAAATATAAATATATTTGTAGTAGTGGTTCTCAATTGAGGTGGGGGCAATTCTATATCACAAAAAAATGAAGCAATGTCTTTGAGACATTTTGGTTGCCACAACTGGGAATATGCTATTGACACTAGTAGGTAAAGGCTGATAAACATTCTATTAATGCAGAGGACAACCACACCCTAGCTCCCAACAATAAATTATCTATCTGACATATAAGTAGTGCAAAAATTAAGGAATATTGACTTATAGTACAGATATTTAGCACTTTTTAACAAAACCAAGTGGAACAGAATCTAGCTAATTTATGAGGTATAGTAATTTATTAAAGGATGCTTGAAAATTCACAGAATCAGCAAGAGAGCCAGAGACTTAGGTTTAAAGATGACACAACCAGGATTATCACCTTCAGATTATGTTGCAGGATTAGTCTGACACACATACCACTGTCAGTGGTTGCACAATAACCCCCCACAGTTGGACCCTACAGCTAGTATCACCTAACGATAATTACTAATAATGATAATAGTAGGTATTGTTAGTGTCAGAATCGCTCCTACCTCTGAGTGAAGGCATATCTTCTCTTCCCCTACATGCCATATACAGTATGTCCCTTCCTGCTTTTCCCTCAAAGGGTCTGCTAAAGTAAGATCAAGTATCTATACTCTAGATATAAAAGTGTTAAGGAAAGCAAGTGATGAAATTTCCAGCTTCTACTGTAAAAGTTGGAAGAATTTTTAGCTATTAGGTTGAGAACGAAAGAAAAAAGAAAGAGGAGAAGAGAGAAAAAAAAGAAAGGAGAAGAGAGAAGAGAGGAGGAGAGGAGAGGAGAGGAGAGGAGGAGAAGAGAAGAGAAGAGAAGAGAAGAGAAGAGAAAGAAGAGAAGAGAAGAGAAGAGAAGAGAAGAGAAGAGAAAGAAGAGAAGGGAGAGGAGAGGAGAGGAGAGGAGAGGAGAGGAGAGGAGAGGAGAGGAGAGGGAAGGGGGAGAGAGGAGAGGAGAGAGAAAAGAAGAAAAGAAGAAGAGAAGAGAAGAGAAGAGAAGAGAAGAGAAGAGAAGAGAAGAGAAGAGAAGAAGAGAAGAGAAGGGAAGGGAAGGGAAGGGAAGAGAGGAGAGGAGAGGAGAAGAGGGGAGGGGAGGGGAGGAGAGGAGAGGGGAGGGGAGGGGAGGGGAGGGGAGAGGAGGAGAGGAGAGGGGAGGGGAGGGGAGGGGAGGGGAGGGGAGGAGAGGGGAGGGGAGGGGAGGGGAGGAGAGGGGAGGGGAGGGGAGGGGAGGAGAGGAAAGAAGAGAAGGCCTCTAATTACTCACCTTATTCAATAATGCCAATCACTCTGAAATGATTTTTTAAACTGATATTTGCTCGCTTCTATTTAAATCACTTCAACAATTCAAAACAGTATATTAATACAGTGATGTCCACTTGACTATAGCTAAATATAAATTTATAAATCATATCTTTCTGCTTATTTTAGTTTACCTTAATATTAAAATCCCATTTGAAAGTGACTTTAAAGTGTAGCCACTAATGAAATACCAATTCTATATATTTCATACTAATTTTTAACAAGATTTTATTTATTTATTTATTTATTTATTTATTTATTTATTTATTTGTTTATTTATTTATTTGAGAGAGAGAGAGAGAGAGAGAGAGAGAGAGAATGGATGAGGGAAAGGGTAGAGGGAGAAAGCAGACTCCCCGATGAGGAGGGAGCCAAACGCAGGGCTAGATCCCAGGATTCTGGGATCATGACCTGAGCTGACGGCAGATGCTCTACCGACTAAGCTACCCAGATGCCCCTATTTTTCATACTAATTTAAGTATTAAATATATACATTCTAAATAAGGATTTTATCAAGAAGAATAATATGTAAAACAAGTCTAAATTGCTAGAAAAAATTTTCCAGACTGCATAATAAAATACAAAAACAAATTTAGTGTTGCATACATTATCCTTGTTTCATATTGCTGAAAATTTCACAGACAAGGAAGTCTGGATATCTGTTAGTTCAGCTTTCCTGTGACTTCTGGTCCTGTTCATGCTATGTATGAGAGGTATCACTCCCAGCCATATGATAGTTGTTTCTTAGACACACTTAAGCCTGTGCCTGGATGATTATGTCTTTTCCTACATGCCCTAAAATGTCTTGCTATTTATTGTGCTGTTTGAAAGTTGTATACTTTGAAAATCTAATAAAATTTACTAAAATAAAATATATAAAACAAGATAGTTAATATAAATAATATTTTAAAATAATCTCATTATAACTACAGAAACAACTATTTAAAAGACATAATGAGAAAAATCCTCATTTACAATAATAATTCTTAAAACAATTATAGCTGTAAGACCGATTAAGCAAAATATTAAAATATAAAAACTGTCACATTACTGATCCCTCACTCCAAATATTGGAGTCAGTGGAAAATAATGAAAAGGATTCCAGGTATTTGAGTAGAAAGACAATCTCATACCAAATCTACTTATGTTGGGCAGCCCCGGTGGCTCAACCGTGTAGCGCCGCCTTCAGCCCAGGGTGTGATCTGAAGATTGGGGATGGAGTCCCATGTCAGGCTCCCTGCGTGGAGCCTGCTTCTCCCTCTGCCTGTGTTTCTGCCTTCTCTCTCTCTCTGTGTCTCTCATGAATAAATAAATAAAATATTTTTAAAAAATAAATAAATAAAAACACTAAAAAAAGAAAACAAAAAACAAATCTACTTATGTTAAGAAATAAACTGAATGCCTCAACTTCTTAAAACCAATCAGTTTAATTTAAAAAAAAATCCATGTGAATAAATTAAAATGCAATATTGGCTAATATGTTTAAAAAAAAATAATAATGTGGTACAAGCTTAAATTTTCAAGAAATTAAGATACATTTAAAAGCTACACTGTGGGGAGTGCCCACAGTGGCTCAGTCAATTAGGAATCTGCCTTAGGGTTAGGTCATGATTCCAGGGTTCTGGGATCTAGCTCTGTATTGGGCTTCCCACTCAGTGGGAAACCTGTTTCTTCCTCTCTCTCTCCCTCTGGTCATGCTGTCTCATTCTCTATTGCGCACTCTTTCTATCAAATAAATAAATAAAATCTTTTAGAAAAATCTAAGAGCTACACTGCAGTAATTAAAAACATAAAATAGATTAAAAGATCAATGGAAAAGAGTAAAAAGTCAGGAAATATTTACCCAAGTAAATATGAGATTTATTATACATTAGAAGTAACATTTAAAATGTGATTACAAAATAAAGGTTATAATAGTTTGAGGATAACTATATGTATGTATGTATATAGTTATATATATGTTTATTTCATATATATGTGAAATAAATTACTCTTAGAGAAAATTAATTCCATGTTTCAAAGGTACACTGTATAAAAAGACTCTAAATGCGCTAACATAATTCACAAGATATTTTTGCTGTTTATTATTATTAGAATGGAAAAGACTTCTAAATATGTCATAAGATACAGGATAGTAAAATAATGTATATTAATAATTTTGACCAACCAAACAAACTTAATACAATTCTATCTAGGAAAATGGTTTATAATAACTAGAAAAAAAATTTCCAACTCATATAATAGATAAAAGACTGATTTATTTAATATATGCAAGTTTCTTTAAAATAATAGGCAAAAAATCAGTAATATATTAAATATGCTTTAAAACACATGAAAATATAAATGCTTCCAAAATACAAGTTCTTCCTGTACTGATATGGGATTATTTATAAGATATGACATAAATTGTAAAACAAATTATAGTATGCTAAACATGCTACCGTTTGAATAAGAAAATAAAAATACATATGTATATCATTGCACAGGTGTAGAATATTTCTTTGTTTTAAGTTTTTATTTAAATTCTAGTTAGGCAATATATAGGGTCATATTGGTTTCAGGAGTAGAACTTACTGATCTATCACTTACATATAACATCCAGGGCTCATCCCAACCAGTGCCTCCCTTAATACCTATCACTCATTTAGCCCATCCCCCACCAACCTCCTTTCATCAACCCAAACGTTTGTTCTCTATAGTTAAGAATCTCTTATGGTTTACTTCCCTCCCTCCTTTTTTTCTTTTCCCCTATGTTCATTTGTTTTGTTTCTTAAATTCCACATATGAATGAAATCATATGGCATTTGTCTTTCTCTGACTGACTTATTTCTCTTAGCATTATACTTTCTAGTTCCACCCACATTGTTGCAAACAACATGATTTCATTCTTTTTTAAAAAGATTTTATTTATTTATTCACCAGAGAGACAAAGAAAGAGAGAAAGGCAGAGACACAGGCAGAGGGAGAAGCAGGCTCCATGCAGGGAACTTGAAGTGGGACTCCATCCCGGGTCTCCAGGATCACACCCTGCGCTGAAGGTGGCACTAAACCGCTGAGCCACCCAGGCTGCCCCCTGATTTCATTCTTTTTTTTGATGGCTAAGTAATACTATACTCTTTTATAATTTTTGAATTTTGTATCAGGTGAACATATTACTCAAAGAATAAACACATTTAAAAATAATATTTTCCTCTCTAAGGAAAGATCATAGTCATTATTTATTTTCATGCTTCTCTCTTCTTTTTCTCTCCTCTTTCTACTAATTTTTTGAATAAGTCAAATTATGGATTTTGTACTGCCTCTACTCCTCTTTTATATTCTTAAGAAAAAAAATCAATTGTTTGATTATTTATTCTTACTTCTGCGCAGCTTTTGTGTTGCTTTAGCATTGTATTCTCTTTAAAAGGAAATAAAAAAGATTTGAAAATTAGGTTTTATCTTTGATTATACTTATGCATTGAGAGTTAAAGGAGACTTTGGACCTGGTCAACATGAAGATAATTGTATGAAGTATTCAAGCAAATGTCTTTATAGTTTAGGTTAAATATTGTTGACATTTTCAGGTTGTATTCCATGCTAGCTTTTTTTGAGTACCTAAAAAGGTAGGAGAACCAAGTTGGCATTTCCCTCTTTCTAACAGAAGCCTAAAAGGAATAAAAATACTCCTACTATCATCACCAACAACAACCACAGCAGAAAAAAATGATTATAATAGCCCAAATAAAAATCTGAGAAGTGAAGACAAAGCAACTTAACTTAACTCTAGTAACTTAACTCTCAGCCATACTTAGAGTCAGATGCAAAGGATAAATTTGTCTGTTGTCCTAGCACTTGTAAATACTTAATTTAGAATTGAAATTTAATACATTAAGAAATTTAGGTTAGCTTACCTTAGTTGATTGTTCATTTTCACTTCACTTCTACAAAATATGGCAATATGTAAAAACTGAAAATCCTATCGAGCATACACTATTTGAAATATGTTATTATATTATATAAATATAAATTATATTATTTAAAATGTAATTAAAATATATAACAAGCTGGGACTTAAAATTCTGAGGAATATTTTATCATAAAAAGTTCATGTAAGTTATAAGATTTGTAGAATAAGTGCTCAGGAATATACAACAGAACCAATTTCTAAACAATATATAGTATTAAAATGCATGCATTACACAGAAAACATAATGAAGTGACATACTCATAAATTTACTGTTTCCAAGATTATAAATGAAATATCAGGCAGTTCTAAAGCCATTTCTGGTTCAGCAGTTAGAGAAGTTAGTCTTAATTCTAAAGAAGATGTATTCGTGTGTATCCAGTGAAATGTGACTAAAAGGTCTTCATCTTTATTTTGGTAGTTAAATCCCACCCAGTAATTTTTAAAACAGCATGCTTTAGGTTATAACAATTTAATGGGAGAGTTGGCCATTTTCACCATCTACTTGAACTTACAAATGAGAGAATTTAAACATCCCACTTGGGATTTTGCTCCAGTTGCCCTCAGAATAAATTCATATTAATAATGATTATCATGATTACCACATAAAAATGAAAACAGGCAAATCTACTGAAATAATTAACAGGATGAGATGGTATTTGAAGGATAGTAGCCCCACCCCCATCTGCAATATAAATGTAACACATGTACACACTGAATTACATTAATATTTTTGAAATCAAGTATTAAATTTTCACATTTAAACAACCACAAACTTATCAAAGGTCAGTCACCTTTGTCACTGAAATTTTTCAGCACTACCAAGTCCTGTCTGGGACTTCAACATCTGTACTAATTGGCCCCTCCCTCTCTCTTTCTGGCTATCCTTTAAATTACATCTTTTTCAGGCTTTCTGTAAACTCCTATTTAAGGTCACAGCATCCTCCCACTCCCTTTTACCAGTTCATGTTTAACTTTTGTCCCTCTCACCGAATTAAACCCTAAACTTGATATGATCAGGGTCATTTTGCCCGTTGTATTCACCAATGTAGTCTTAGTGCTGGAACATTGCCCCGTTTTGAAATACCTATTTGAAAGGTATTTGTTGAATCAATTTTTGAATACATGAATAAATTAAACTGGTGATTAAACCTTATGAGTCTTTCACCTCATACAGTAAATATCAATATTTTATGTTACATTTTTAACGTGAAAAATCCCTCTTAAATTGAACTACATCATAGGTGCTAATTTTAGGTGAAGTTGTAAAGGTGATATATACAGCTTGCTAACTACAACGTCTGTATACAAAATGTGTTGTGAAAAAAAGTACTGAGCAAGTGAAGAATTCTAGCAAATGGTATTGTCTACTATTTTAATTTTAGCAATTCTAGTAGATATATAATGGTGTTGTTTTGTAATGATTATTTAAATGATGATGATTGTTAAATGTACTTTTTTCTTTTTCAGTAAAATGATGGCTCACACATATTACCCATTTTAAAATCTTCTTTGTCTTGTTATTATTAAGTTGAAAGAATTTTTCCAGGTATATGCATACATATGTAAAAATATGTAATTTCAGCCTAGAAATTTTGCACATATTTATTTAGAATTAATCATAAGGATATGCTTTTGATGTCACTATATAGGCTTTAGACTATACTATAAGGCACTAAATTTTTATATTATTCTGCAATCGTTCATTAATAGTGTGTATAGATACATATTTATTTTTATATATTGTAAACATATCCTTCAGACCTTCCAAATTCTTTCATCAGTTCTAGTAACTTAATTGCAAACTGTTTTAAACTCAATAGAAAGGATAAAAAAGATAAAAAAGAAAAAGAAAAAAGTTGAGCCAAATAGAAAACCACATCACAATTATAGATATATATCAAGCCGTATCAATATTCACAGTAGATGTAAATAGCAAACAACCCAATCAAATGGCAGATGTTTTTCAAATTGGGTAAGAAAGTGAGACCCACATATATATTACTAAAACTTATATATAAAGAAGGAAATTGATTTTAAAAAAATAGGGAAATATAACCTGCTAACATTATTCAAATAAGGAAACTGAAGTGTTTATATTAATATCAAAATAATTGATTTCAAAGCAAATAATGTCATAAGGAATGAAGATGGTCATTTCCCAATGATAAAGTGGTCAATTAGGACATAAAAATCATCTGTTTTATTCTTATTGTAGTACTACTTCTCTCTACCTGCTGAACCTTTGTAGCCTATTCATAATAACTGTTTGACTTCTTTTCCCATATTGCACCATCAATTTAATGTATGTTTTTCTTACAGATACATTTATCTCTAGATCACAGGCCATATTTTTCTCTTTTTTGTGACTAGCAAGTTTTAATAAGAATTAAATGAATTTTATACTGTTGCTACCTGAATTTTGTTGTAATTCCTTTAAGTAGTATTGAAGTTTGGAGATGCTATTAACTACTTTAAATCCATAGGACACTTTTCAAGCTTGTTTACAAATTTTGTTTAGTGTAGATATAGGGCCAATTTAGCTATTACTAAAGAGACACCTCTCTTAATGTTTTACCTCATGCCCTATGCATTTCATGTCTTTCTCATATACCTTGTGACAAAACGAACTACTCGCAACTCCCTGAGCTCTGTGCTGCCCCCTTTTGAGGGTCTCATCCCAGGTCTTAGACACTTTGCCCTCATGCAGAGATCAGTATTCAAGTCAAGATTCTAGGGACCCTCTCAAGATATCTGGAGGTTTCCAATATTGAATCTCTTCCCCCTCCAATACTCTTTGAGCGGAATTTTTAATTCTTTCTTTTGAAAACTTCATTTAATCAGTAAAATGCTACAATCCTACAATCCATCATGTGTTCTTTTTTCTCTGGGAATTTAGAGGCATTTAATGCTGGTTTTCTAATATATAATATACATAGTTAACTGTATTTTTCTTGTTCTTCTATCTGTTTAAAGCAGAAGGATAGGGATCCCTGGGTGGCAGTGGTTGAGCATCTGCCTTTGGCTCAAGGCATGATCTTGGAGTCCTGGGATCGAGTCCCACCTCGAGCTCCCTGCATGGAGCTTGCTTCTCTCTCTGCCTCTCTCTGTGTGTCTTTCATGAACAAATAAGTAAAATCTTTAAAAAAATAAAGCAGAAGGATAAATCTATTACTTTATCACCTTGATCTGAAGTAGAGGTCCCTATCTGATTCTATGACAAAAATTTTTCCATTAAGCAACCTTGTGAATCTTTATCATCTAGGTCTGATAATATTTGAAGTGTCTAATTTTCAAAAGTATAATAAATAGTATCTTAGATTTTGAATATTATTATTCTTCTATATCAAGATATTTTTGTGGCTTTTTATGGGTGACATGTATCTCAAATTGCAACATGAGTTTTGTCATCCATTTCACCACTGATGATGCTGTGAACCAGAAGTTCAATTTTGTTTTGTTGCAGATCAAGTGCTATTTAAAAGTATTTTTTCATTAAAAATTATAATTTATGCCTAGTCTTTTAGCTTGTCAAAGACTTGAAAATAATTTTATTACTTATTTTTAAGGATATTATGAAAACTTTCCACAAATTTTTTCTGTATGTTAACCAACTGGAATTTAATTGAAGATTGTTCATAATTTTTATATCCAGTAATCTCTGAAGAAAATATTTAAAAATTGTAACAACTCTATATCCACAAATTTAACAAACTACATAAAATACACCAATTTTTTGAAAGGCATAATCTACTCAAACTCACACAAGGAGAAATAGACAATCTGAAGAGCTGCTGCTTCTTCTCTTCCTCTACTTTTTATGCAGTCTCTGCACCCATCATGGGGCTCCAACTCATGACCCTCAGGTGAGGTCTCATGCTCTACCAACTAAAAAAGTGCATGTCTACTAAATAAATTGAACTAATAATTAATAACATTCTTAAGCAGAAAACACCAGGCCCGGATGGGTTCACTGGTCAATTCTACCACACATTTAAGGAAGAAATTATACCAATGCTCTACAAATTCTTCCATAAAATGGAAGCATAATGAATACTCTAATTCCGTAGGGCCAGCATTATGTTAAGACCCAAACCAGAGAGAAGCAATGGTAGAAAGAAAATCTATAGACCAATATCTTTCATGATATACAAAAAATCTAAAACAGAATATTAGAAAATGGAATCCATAAATGTATAAAAATATTATCCAAAATGACCAACTAGGTTTTATTTCAGGTATACAAGGCTGGTTAAATATTAAAAAAAATCAATTAATACAAACAATTCTAATCAAGAAGTAAATAAGAAAAATCACATGATCATATCAGTAGATTAAGACAAAATGAATAGACTTTGACAAAATCAAACATTCATTCATAGTAAAACCAACAAGCAACTCTTAGCAATCCAGGAATAGAAGTTAAATTCTTCAACTTGATAAAAAATATCTGTGCAAAACTACAAATAACCTGACAGTCAGTAGTGTGAAATTACATTGTTTCTAAAATCAAGAACAAGACAAGGATGTCCCGTCCCACTAATCCTATGAAACATCATACTGGCAGTCTCGGATAAAGCAGTGAGATAAAGAAAGGAAATAAAAGGTATATGTGTTGGAAAGGAAGAAATAAAACTTTCTTTGTTCATAGATATTTTTCTGTCTATGATGAGAATCCCAAAGAAGCAAAACAACAACAAAAATCTCCTGGAACTAATAAACAATTATATCAAATTTGAGAGTATACAAATATTTATATATGTATGTATTATGTGTGTGTGTGTGTGTGTGTGTGTGTAATTTATTGCATAGTAGTGTATACCCAGTGCTTTGTCAGGGTTTTTTTTAATTATTATTACTGCAAAAATCAGACACTAATCCATTTGCTTATTTTAGACCCAGAGCATAGAAAATTTACAAGGCTCATCCCTGACTCAATACTATGTCCATTTTATCTAGTCCCAGGAGAAAAAAGTCAGTGATCTCTATTGTAACTATACATTTTTAAATTGCTAAATATATATTTACCTTTTTTTATTTTAGAGACTATTTTTAGAACAATTTTAACTTCACACTAAAAATGTATCTTTAGACACAGAGATATCCCATACATGCCTTACCCTGACACATACATTGCCTCCACATTATTGTTGTTTGGAGTGGAAAAACAAGTTCAACAATGGATCTCACAGCATGCTTTAAAGAGTCCTATCTTTAAAAAAATAAAAATAAAAAAAAAATAAAGAGTCCTATCTTTTAATATTATATTCAAAACTATTTCAAACTTTTCATCTGAGAAATCTGAACATGACTCAAGGTTAATTTGCCAAGAGAACAATACCTAAAAGTTAAATAGTGTGAAATTATTTAATGGTTATGATATACTTACTTCTGAGGGGCCTCTATTATAAAAAGCACTGAGTTTACCAGTACTATTCTATCACTAATCAAACAAATGTCCTAGCTTTTCATTAGATTTTCATTATATTTGTGTTTAAATATTAGTTCTCTATAAATATCTTCCTCTTACATAGTTACTTTTAAAAAATACTAAACAACTGACAAAAATCCTTTTTTTAAAGGAGAGTAAAAATAAGAAGCTATATTTCCAAGCCTGAATATACCTGCACTAGAAATAGTTGTAATTCTATGATATTCTAAAATATCTCCTGGGATGGATATTTCAAAATCCTCCCTTAGTATTTCTTTTGTTTGTCTGACAACATCAGCACTTAGATTTTGGGAACTGGTAAGGATAAAAAAATACTGAAATTTATACCCTGCCTACACTTTAAAATAATATAGTTGGTTCCCTGGTAAAGCTACATCTTACAGCTTGGTAAATTAGTTGTCAAAAAAGTGGCAGAGTAGATCTAATCATAAGCCAGGAGCAAGTAACAATGATCTAAGGAAAATACTGTTCTCAATTTTATTTTACTGTTCTCAAGCAACTGAAAAAGTACTTAAGCTTTCTAGTGTTAAAGCCAACATTCCCTAGGATCCTGATTCAATTGATGGGAGGACAAGAGTCATAACATTTTAAATGAAATAAAGAGATACATTTGGATTAGGTAAATTAGATTAAGTCTCCTGTGAACAAAGAGTGCAAATAGAAGTAAGGAATAATTGTTGAAATAAAACTTCCATTAAAAATTAATTGTACAGTCTTCCAATTAACCTAGAAAGCAAACAAAATTGAAATGTGTTTATATTAATCTACAAGCTATTCAACAAAACTAAATGTCATTAGAAATAATAACCAATTCATTTATTTGGTGGCACTTACATTAGAAATAAGTAAGATTATCATATCAATCACATCAATAAATATACACCTGGTATGTATGTATGTGTGTTTGTTTAAATCAAAAATAAAGGAAATGCATAACATACACACCCTCTATTTGTATGCTTAAATGTGAAGAAAAAATAAGAGTATTATGTTTGAAACTTACTAAAGGAAATATATACATTAAGAAAAATTAAATCAGAAATAATGAGAAGAAAATATGGAAACTCAAGTAGTATTTCAATGAGAAAGTGCCTACAGTGAAAGATAATTTTTTCCTGTTTTAATCTCTGTTTCTTCACACAGGATCACATCCACATCACATCTGTATTATACTGACATATAGATATGCATTTAAATACATGCAAATTAGAGCAGCACTGTATTACTACAATTTATTTCACATAACACTATATATGTGTGTGTGTGTGTGTGTGTGTATATATATATATATATATACATACATAGTGATGTATGTATATCATCAACTATCATTACAATGGTTCTCTAATTAGAATATCCTGTAGGATGGAGCACCTGGGTGGTTCAGGCAGTGAAGTACGTGACTCTTGGTTTCAGCTCAGGTCATGATCTCATGGGTCCTGTGATCAAGCCCCAAGTTGGGGTCCACGCTCAGCAGTAGTCTGCTTGAAGATTCTCTCCTTCTGACCCTCCCCTCACTCACACATTGTGCTCCCTTTGTGGCTCTCAAATAAATAAATAAATAAATAAATAAATAAATAAATAAATCTATCTTAAAAAGCAAAAACAAAACCAAACAAAAAACTCACAAAATCCTGTAGGTATCCCTGAATCTCATACTTTGTTTTCAGTGTAATTTAGAATCTGCTGAGGTATTTTAAAGATTTCCAGGACCTTTCCATAGAGATTCTAGTTTAGCAGCTGAAACGTGGTTCATGAAACTGCATTTTATCACCACAGGTGATTATACTACAACTCTCCCAAGGACCAGGATTTTAATAACATACATGGACATCAATAATATTAGACTTCTTAAAAACAAACAAAACAAAATAATAGATAAAAAGGCAAAACTCTTAGCTACTTGTAAGCTGCAATATTTCACTAGATACCTGCTTGGGAACTTTTGCCAAACTACTCCTGACTTCTTTATAAAGTGATATAAACAAGAAGCTATAACAAAATGGTTCCATGTTTTTAAAGAAAGATGCCATTCCCTGGTCCAAAAAAGTTAATTTGGTTTCATATATGGCAGACCCTGTTTCTATGGCTATATAAAGGAAGCACCATGGTCAGGACACACTAGATTTAAATATAGACTGTGTTCTTTCTTTCTGTGATTACCTCAAGCCAAGATGTGGGGAAAAAGAGTAATGTGACAATTGTTCTCGAAGTCAACTTTGGTTAGTAATAAAAGATTACGTTAAAACAATGACAAAAAACATGACTCACAAATTGTGAACTTAATGCACTTAGTAAGCAGGAATATAGTTAAAAGATTATGTGTTTAAATCGATAACTTAACATGATCTTTTTTTTGTTGAGATCATCTTAAATAACTAACATAAATAATATGACTGTTGATACTTTAAAATTATTATAAAATATTTAATAGATGTCTTGGCAATATTCCACAAAATTCAGTCTTCCCTGCATACCTTAAATTTATGTCATTTATATATACCATTTATACTCATATCCACATAGTATTTTTCTATTAAATTTTATATCAATTAAAAATTTCTAAGACATGCTCTAGGAATAATAAGTAAGTCACTGATTTACTATTATAGACATACTTTTTATATCAAGCAATAAATGTAAAATCAAATAATCAATGTGACACAAAAAAATTCTGAATGTTATCAGTACGTATGTTACAGTTGAACAGACATTAAAATGCCTGTGTAGTATTTTTAGATTCTATTGATCTCTAACTTGGGAATTTGTTAGATTCTTTTAAAATGTACCATTTCTTGTATAAGAATTTTGAATAATAAATAGCTTAATAAAACCCTTGATGACTATCATGAGAAGTGCAACTTGCAGTTGTCCTTCAAATGGAGTTGTTTTCAAAACTTAACTTTAAAAAATGAATTGGAGTTGTCTGTCATAATATGATTAATGAAAAGTCAAAGTCATAATTAATGAAATATCAAAGAAAGAAAGATCTATCAATACAAACCACAAGCTTGTGTTGAGCTAACCCAATCACTTAACTTGAATATCTAGGAGAACTAAGGACATATTTTTGTTTGTTTGGTTTGGTTTGGAAAGAGAGAGTGTGTGAGATAGCTAGGGGGAGAGTGGGGAGCGGGAGAGGAAGAGAAAATCTTAAGCAGACTCCACGCCCAGTATGGAGCCTGAAGCCTGGCTTAATAGCCTTGATCTCATAACTCTAGATCATGACCTGAGCTGAAATGATGAGTCAGACACTTAACATTGAACCACCCAGGCACCTCACTATGTTTTAACTGTATACCTTTTACCCATTGAAAAGTATCTCAATATGTGATTTAATGTAATTATGCCTCATTTCCATTCCTATTTTGTTCCATTCTAAACCTAGGACTAGAGGGATACCTGGGTGGCTCAGTGGTTGAGCATTTGCCTTCTGCTCAGGGCATTATCCCAGAGTCCTGGGATTGAGTTCTACACTACTCTCCCTGCAGGGAGTCTGCTTGTTCTTCTGCCTATTTCTCTGCCTCTCTCTCTCTGTGTCTCTCATGAATAAATAAATTTTAAAAATCTTAAAAAAATTAAACCTAGGACTAGAGAAAACATTGATGAACACTTATATTATTTCCTGATCAAATACTCATGTGAATTTTTCAAATTAATATTACATTTGTATATATATACTCATACAAAATTATAAAACTACACCTTAGCTAGAATGTATTCTTTTGTTCTTATATTGTTTTATTTAGAACTAGTTTTAATATTGTGATTACAAATAAAAAACAAAATTTACTGAATGCTTATGGTATGCTCTGTATAACTTAATAGTTTATATTATCTCACTTGAACCTCATGGCTAACTATAAGTATTATAAAAAAGACATGATAATTTTTTTATATTTAGAAATACCTTAGTAATAAAATCTGTCAAAAATTCAGAAATAACAGAACTAAACCTAGAGAATCATGGAAGTAGTAATTTTCAAAAGTTCACTGTGCACACACCAAAAAGTTCACAAACCAGGAACATTCAAAATAAACATAGCATGAATCTCATGGGTATATTGTTTTATAGTGGTAAATAGTTAGATATAGTGACTGTATATTTTTCATAGTGAATGGTTATAATTTTAGAAATTTCCTAAATGACAAGGACTTGGTCAGCGACCACCTCATGTCAGTTTTTGGGAACCATTTAAGTTTTGCTTATGAATCCTAGAGGTACAAGCAAGAGATGACCAGGTCAAATTAGTCTTACGAAACAAGCTAAATTAAGCTTTGTGTATATGCCTAAACTGGTTTTGTCTGCTCTGAGAATTTTCAAGGCTAGTCTTTCTTTGTTATTTTTGGCCAAAATTTGAACTCAGATCTATGTATTTCAGTGAAATATATTTAGAAGTATACATTTGAATCATTTACAAAGTTAGGCAGAATTAAGCATATTGTATTAAAATGTTCTCCATTTCTCTGAAATCCCTGAAATTCAAAAGCATCCAATTAATATATTTAAACAGAGATGCATATGTAGAATAATATAGTAACTGGAATCCACCCAAGGCCCATAAGAACCAGTAACACAAAAGTATGCACATGGATGAGCTTATTTTCATGTATCTCTTGACATTCTGTATGTTTTCTTTGGAGAAATGTGGAAAAAATATGGAGGTTCTTCAAAAATTAGAAAAGAATTACTATATTATACAGTAATTCCACTCCTGGGTATTTAAAAAGAAAGAAAGAAGAAAAGAAAGAAAAGGAAAGAAAGAAAGAGAAAGAAAGAAAGAAAGAAAGAAAAAAGAAAGAAAGAAAGAAAGAAAGAAAGAAAGAAAGAAAAAGAAAGAAAGAAAGAAAGAAAGAGAAAGAAGAAAGAAAGAAAGAAAGAAAGAAAGAAAGAAAGAAAGAAAGAAAGAAAGAAAGAAAGAAAGAAAGAAAGAAAAAGACTACTGTGAAAAGATATATGTACCACTGTAGCTATTGCAGCAGTATTTACAAGAGCCAAGGTATGGAAGCAACCCAAGTGTTCATCCATAAATGAATGGAAAGAAGATGTGTACACACACACATACATACACACACACACACACACACACACACACAACATGGAATATTACTTAGCCATAAAGAATATTGAAACCTTGCCATTTACAACAACATAGATGGGCCTAAAGGGTACAATGCTAGGTGAAATAAGTCAGAGGAAGACAAGTACCATATGATTTCCCTCTTATGTCAAATTTAAGAAGCAAAACAAATGAACAAATAAAGAAAATGAGAGAAATAGAAAAACAGACTCTTAAATACAGAGGACAAACTGGTGGTTGCCAGAGAGGAGATGGGTAGTAGGGAGTATATGAAACAGATAAAAGTAGCAAAGAGTATACTTATCTTAAAGAGCACTGAGAAATGTATAGAAATGTTAAATCAGTATATTGTACACCTGAAATTAATATAACACTGTATATTAATTATGCTTCTGTTAAAAAAAGAAATAAATAAAAAATAAAATAAAAAATAAAAGCATGGTTTGCTCACAAGCTTAAAAGTGAATTTCATTTTAGTTTCTTAACTGCTTATAGCAACCTTTTCCTCAAAGTACTAATTACCACCCCCACTTCCATCAGGAGGGAGTACCTAGCAAACATGATTTCATAGATAATAACAGGAGTTCTCCTTTTATCTAAATTGAATCAAGCTTCTCTTCCATGAATTTGCTTTCCTGAGTGAGGCATAAGCTGCCAATATGCTTGGAATTTATATTGATTCTTCCATGTTCAGAGTATAATTTTTTATTATAAGCTTCAGGAAATGTGTCTATGTCTTAAAAAATTATCATTGCATATGATGAGATGTATTCTGGGCAAAGTGAACTGTTTAGGGTAAATAGAAGCATATGAGAAAAAGATATCTAATGATTTGGAATATTGCAAATAAAACTGAAAAGAGGTAGAGGCAAATACTAAAAGCCTCAGTTGCCAGATACTAAACATTTCCTGCCAGCATTTGGAAGATCTAATTTGGGGTTATCTACAGGCTGTGCTATGTTTCTTGCCAGCAGGAAGGATCTAGCCAGGGGAACAGGCCATAATACAAATAACACATCCCCACTGGGACCAGGGTCTAGACAGAAATTTCTATTCAATTTTACTCCTACTCAGTGAAAATTTTGGGGAAAATATGTTTAAGATTATTTGGACAAACACATTAGATCTGTTATTCACATATATTTTTTAGCCAAAATAATTTTGAAATTCATTCTTGATTTAATCTACCCTTTAAATCTTCACATGAAATATAAAATTACAATGTGAAGAATTCTCAGACTCTACTCATTATATTAATATATATGATAATCCTGAAAATTAGATTATTTCTAAGAAGCTCAGAATCAAACATCTGTCCTAATTTCACTCACACAATCCTCATGTAAAAATTCTCTAATTTAATCCTGCTTCTCCACATAAATATTATCTTGAAATTTAGACCTTGAAATTTTAGTTTCTAGAACATGTATTCTTGACTGATGTTCACAAAGATGGGGAGACCAAAATTATACATAGTGAGAGTGTATCTTCAAGATTATTAAATAAGCTCCTAAATGCTAAATATGAAGGCAATGTTTTTTTACTCCAAATCCAGGTACTTTTGACTAAAGAGATTTTTCTTATCCTGTTGTTATTAGGTAAAACTATTATCTTAGTTTTAGCTATTTTTATGTCCCAAAGTAACAGAATATTGATTTCTCATTTTCAAGAAAATACTAAAGACAAAAAAAAAAAAAAAAAAAAAAAAAAATGAAAATACTAAAGACAAAATATTTTAAGTTTACAGTAATCATATGCAGAAGACAGGGCTGATGCTTACTCTTAAAAAAATAAAATAAAACTGATTCTAAAACTAACTTAGGTACTAACTCTCCACCATCCAAAGAGAGAATACCTTAATTTGACTGAGAACATTTAAATAAAAAAGAAGAAAAGAACAATTTTTGTATTTCAGTCATGCTAGTTAACCACAAGGAGGAGGTCTCTGGAAGTGAGGTTAGATTGAATTAGAGTGTTAAGTGACAAAAAGAGACATTGTCAGAGGGGTTAATGTATACTATAGAATAAGAAGGATCCTCAAGTCTATAGCATTGGCATAGCCTAAGAGATAAGGACCAAAGGTGAATGAAATTGTGAGGAAAGAAACAGGTCAGGAAATAAAAATTGAATGGAATAATTTAATGATATCAGCTATATCAGATATATTAATGATGGCACTGATGTATTATGCATTCACAGCATGCTACAGGTATGAGACGATTACTGTGAACTCACCTAGCAATAGACTGCACACCCTTTCCTGAGCCCAAGCCCTGATGTAACTTGGCCTCTGCCATTTCTTGAAACACATTTCTATCATTGCCTTCTTAGCTCATATGTCATGCTTACTGGATTTTTTTTCTGTTCTTCTAATATGTTCCATTCCTCCTTTCTAGTCTTTGAATTCTCTGTGACTGAACACTCAGGCACAACTAACATGCTGGCTTGACATCAGAAATTCCTTCTAGGGACTCCTGGGTAGCTCAGTGGTGGAGTGTCTGCCTTTGGCTCAGGTTGTGATCCTGGCATCCTGGTATCAGAGTCCCTCCTCAGGCTCCTCACAGGGAGCCCGCTTCTTCTTCTACCTAAGTCTCTGCCCCTCTCTCTGTGTCTCTCATGAATAAATAAGTTTACAACAAGAGAAACTCCTTCTAAATATATGCATTTCATGTAACTAATGTATCATCCAGTTTAAGACAACACCATTATTTTATGGACCCCTATGAAAGAAAAGAAAAAAAAAAAACCTAATGAAATAGGAAAGAAAAAAAAAAACCTAATGAAATAGATACCAGGTTAAGAAGCATTTAGCAGAGATGATAAAAAGAGGCTAGCACATAGATAATCAACAGATATGGTAGTAAATATTTAGACATTGATTATTTAAGCTTCTGATACTTTTCCACAAGCTGAACATATTTACTGATAAAGAGATTAGCTCTGCAAATTAAAAGATTACATAAATTTATGGGAGCATATTTAAGTGCTTAAACTAACATTCTTAAACTCACCATTTAGTTTTGCTTTATAAATAGTATTATTTCTAATAAAATGTTATCCACATGCCAATTGGATAGCGATTGATACTTCTATTTGAAAAAGAACACTGGGAAATTGGATAGAGAATCTGAGTCTTTTTTTAAATTTTTTTAATTTAAAATTTTATTTATTTATTCATGAAAGACAGAGAGAGAGAGAGGCAGAGACACAGACAGAGGGAGAAGCAGGCTCCATGCAGGAAGCTCGTTGTGGGACTCGATCTCAGGACTCCAGGATCAGCACCCTGAGCCAAAGGCAGAAGCTCAACCACTGAGCCACCCAGGCATCCCAGAAAATCTGATTCTTATCATCATTCTCACTAACAAGCAACACTTCTTCACAAATAAATGTTGGCCTCAATATGTTTTACTTTCATATTCTATACAACAGGAGTGGGTTGGAGCAGTAATTTTCAAGCTGTGCTTCAAGAAGCTTTAGGATTTGCCTGATGTAAAAGCCATGAACAGAAATGTCACAGAGGAAGACATAGACATGGCCAACAAACACCTGAGAAAATGCTCCGCATCACTTGCCATCAGGGAAATACAAATCAAAACCACAATGAGATACCACCTCACACCAGTGAGAATGGGGAAAATTAACAAGGCAGGAAACAACAAATGTTGGAGAGGATGTGGAGAAAGGTGAACCCTCCTACACTGTTGGTGCGAATGTGAACTGGTACAGCCACTCTGGAAAACTGTGTGGAGGTTCCTCAAAGAGTTAAAAATAGATCTTCCCTGCCATCCAGCAATTGCACTGCTGGGGATTTACCCCAAAGATACAGATGCAGTGAAATGCCAGGACACCTGCACCCCAACACCCCAATGTTTATAGCAGCAATGACCACAATAGCCAAACTGTGGAAGGAGCCTCGGTATCCATCGAAAGATGAATGGATAAAGAAGATGTGGTCTATGTATACAATGGACTATTACTCAGCTTTTAGAAACGACAAATACCCACCATTTGCTTTGATATGGATGGAACTGGAGGGTATTATGCTGAGTGAAGTAAGTCAATCAGAGAAGGACAAACATTATATGGTCTCATTAATTTGGGGAATATAAAAATTAGTGAAAGGGAATAAAGGGAAAGGAGAGAAAATGAGTGAAAATATCAGTGAGGGTGACAAAACATGAGAGATACCCAATTCTGGGAAATGAACAAGGGGTAGTGGAAGGGAGAAGGTTGGGGTGGCTGAGTGATGGGCCCTGAGGGGGGAACTTGGCAGGATGAACGCTGGGTGTTATGCTATATGTTGGCAAATTGAACTCAAAAAAAAAAAAAAGAAAAAAAGATTTGCTTGATGACATTTCAGGGTCATTGGGGAAGGTACGTGAAGGGAGTAGGAGTAGAAAATCCTTTTACCTTTTCCCTAAATAGAGAAACTAATTTTTAATCTAATCTATGTAATGAAGTAACAAGTAACATTTCATATTAAAAAGAAAAGAAAAGGACTGGATTATAAAAAGTTGGAGACTAGATTATTTCTATAGAAATACTAATTTATAAATTAAAATGAGAAATTACATATAGGAATCTCATGATTATTGGATATGTCAATCTTAGGGACTAGGATAAACTGGTAGACTGGGGCCTGCCAGAAAGAGTAAGTTTTAACATTTTTAGCTGCATTGCACAGTATCAGCTAAAAAGTGTTTAAAAATGCTTTCTGATTATTACAATATATATTATGCCATGAGAGTTAATTTCAGTAGATCTGGAATTCTCATGAACCATTTTACTTAAGTAATGACAGTTAGATGACATCAGCCTCTCATCAAAGTGTCAACTTACCCATTAGTTGTTACCTTATAACTAGTACGAAGATCATTTTAAGTTTACTTGATAGTTAACAGAGATTGAAGATTTGCATGTGTCTCTTTGAGAGGGCTATGACACTGATGCAAGTTACAAAGTAAAATCAAGCCTATGTGATCTATAGGATATAAGTCTGAGCCTATACTCTATACTGGACTCTCTGGTTCCATGGTGTTCCATCTATGAGATATTTGACTCTGGCCCATAAGAGAAAGCACATTGTGGTACCCCTGCAAAGGGAAGATGGTTGGAGATTGCAGTCAGATTTTTGAACTCTTGTGTGAGGCAGCCTTTCAATGTGATTGACTATAATTTTCTTTTTTTTTTCAGATTTTATATATTCATTTTAGAGAGAGAGAAAAAGAGCATGAATGGAGAGAGTGAAAGGGAAAGAATCTCAAGCAGTCTCCATACTAAGTGCCCAATGTAAGACTCAATCTCAATCATAATAATATGATAATAATCTGCCTAAATATACATCTATGCATATCTAATTAAATATCTATATCAATATATCTAAATACAAATCTATACATATCTAAATACATATCTATATTGATATATCTAGATCTATAATTACCTGTATTTGATCAATGATCCAAACAAAACAAAACAAAACATGCCCTTAATATTAAAATATTTAAACTATTTGACATCACTGGACATGTCATTTCACTAAATAAAATTCTTGATAAATTATGGCCAAATTCGAGAGATAGTTGTTTTAGAAATTCTAGATAGTGGCCAAGGAGAATTGGTACACTTAGTCAAAAAACAATTAGAAAGAAACAAAAAAAACAAACAAATATACAAACAAATGGAATGAAATGGAAGAAAATATGTATAATTAAATATTTAAATATTATTTTAATATGTACTCTCCACTTTTTCATAAACTTGAAAGTTTTAAAAATGCATATGATCACCTGAGTAGTGATACAAAATTAAGTGCTAATGCATCATGAATCTGATTTGGAAACTATAGAACATAAATTATTTTCCAATAAATACATGTTTAATCCTTGTCCATTATTATGTTAATAATAAATTTGTAGGGCAGCACTGGTGGCGCAGCGGTTTAGCGCCGCCTGCAGCTCAGGGTGTGATCCTGGAGACCCTGGATGCATCCCACATCGGGCTCTCTGCATGGAGCCTGCTTCTCCCTCTGCCTGTCTCTACCTCTCTCTCTCTCTCTCTCTCTCTCTGTGTGTGTCTCTATGAATAAATAAATAAAGTCTTAAAAAATGTTTAAAAATAATAAATTTGTAATATGGAAGTAATATATTCAGGATAGTAGGGGTATAGAAATAGAAATCACAGATACACTCTACACTGATGCTAAGTAATGTTAAAGTACAGATAAAATGTTTTAGGTATTTTAATGTAGAAGTAATTACTTTAGTCCTGGACATCCTGGAAAGTGTCACTCAAGAAATAATATTTGAGCCTGAACATTTTTGAAAATTTGGACTTGTTCAGAGGTGAGGAGATGATGTTACATTGAAAGTGAACAATGCAGGAAAATTATGACCATGGAAGGAAAGAGATTACCATTTCTTTTGTTTTTCTTTTAAATATTATCTGCTGTTTGAAAACATCTTTTAATTTACTTTCTTTTAATTTTTATCTTCTTTTCCTAATGTTTTTTCTACTTTGTTCAAGTGATCAACAACTTAGTGATGATCTATTCTAATAAAGCTTATATTCTCAGAGTAGATAGGAGATATCCCAAATCATAAAAATTACTACTTCTATGTGATATTTTAACATGTAATTTGAAGAAATTAAAATTGGGTAATGTATGAAAGAGTACCTCATAATAGTGCATGTTATTTCTTTATAATAGTAAAAATGTTATTTTTTTGTTTGTTTGTTTTTGTTTTTGTTATTTTGTTTTTAATTTTAATTTTCTTATTTGAGTATAGTTGGCACACAATATTACATTTAGTTTACGGTGTACAACATAGTGCTTCAACTGTATACCTCATGTGCTGCTCGCCGCAAGTGTAGCTCCCATCTGTCAGCACACAACACTATGATAATGTCATTGGCTATATTCTGTACTGTCTTTCATCCCCATGACTTATTCATTTGATAACTGGAAGCCTGTATGTTAGTGGGGGCAATTTTGATAGAAGAACAGTGAAGGATTTTCTGAGAATGAAAATTTGATTTGATAAGGGATTCAGCAAGAAGATGCAACAGAAAGAATGGTAAGGAAATACTGGTAAAGTAGGAGAATAATCATGTAAGATCCATCTGAGGAAGTAGGCAGGTTCTTCGAGTTAGGGAAAAGGACTTTGGATTCACTCTAATAAGGGAAATTTCTGAGAGCTCATAGGCAAGAACGATAGCATAGACTAGATTTTTAAAGGTCCCTCTGAGCAAGAAATAAAGCAGAGACATCTGCAAGAGGCTGTCATTGGAGTTGATGCAAAATGCAACAGAGAGGTAACTAAGGATGTTTTAGGAGAGTGGTCAGAACTGATCAACTCTGAGATACATTTTGAGGGCAAAACAAAGTCACAATAATAAAACAGATGAGGAGGTGAAGAAGTAAGAGTAATTAAAGAAGATTTCATCAATAAAAGCAAAATACTAACCTACTTATGACAACTATGGAGGAATTATGATATTTTTAAATAATTAAAATTTGTCATTATAAAATATTGCAGAACGAGTAAGTTAGAGAAGATGAACACTTGTGAAAGTGTACATGACTAAAATTACTTTTTTTCAGGCTGGATGGAAGTAAAATAAATTAAAATCAAATGTTAGAATTGTAGGGGTCACAGTGCTGCTAATAGAGAAGCAACAGAATTATTTCAGAAAAGAGCATGGTAAATAACCTTTAAATAAATCGGTTGCTCTCAGACTAATGCCTAATGTGTCATGTTCTGTGAAAAGTGTGAAAAATAGTATTGCTAGATCAAAAAATAAACATATTTTTCTGCAATAGGGAAAATATTGGAGAGTTTGTGCCATTAGAATTTCTCTGACCAGCCCCAAACACACACACACACACACACACACACACACACACGCACACACACACAAACCCAAAATGAAATAAGCCTATCAATTTCTAAATATTCTCTAAATTGTGTCTTAAATACTTCTATTTCATTAGCCTTAATACGTGAACACATGCTTTGAAACAGGAAATAGTGTCAGTCCATCAATTAGGATTCTAAGTTTTATGGGATTGCACCATCCAACTAGAATTTTAGTACAGTTTGGAATTGAAATATCACAGTTTTTGTTAAGACAATGCTCAGGATGCTGAGCTAAATCTGGTAATTCTTGAAAATATATAATGAACAAAACATGTCAGTCAAAACTTGAAAATTCACAACATATTCTATTGCTTATTTTACACAAAACTCCTCTCTTCAGCCCGGACTCCAAAGAAAATCTGCCACTTTGCAGACAACCATTATCCGATTTTTGCAGCAAGTACTGTTGGGATCGTGGTTCTTTATAGGTCAAATATCGGCTTCCAAGCAGTGGATATTTATAGCGTTCTACTTTTAGTGAGAGATGCTGACACTGCAATACTATATTTAACTTGTGAGCTCAGATAACAGATTGAGTTGATAACATTAGTTTCAGCTTTTACATTTCACCTTTCTTCCTTCCTAGTCCATTTTTGTGAATCATTCTATCTACCTACTTGTACAAATGTCGTGTCTATCAATTCAGGGAAAGATCTGTTCCCTATTTCTTTTCTTACCCTGGAGCATGTACTTTACCTTGAGAGACACAAAATGAAAATAAATTGTGTCAGACTATTTCTCTAAGCAAGCTGATAAAAATGCACAGTGTTCTTTGTGAGGGTTTTCTTCCTTCTAAAGTCTCAGAAAAAGCAATGCATGCGGGCATAATCTCATTCAAATTTAAATGCACCAAATACTGACCTGAATATGTAGTTCCACTAGCACAAATCTTTCAGTGATCTTTGGAGCCCACTTAACTCTACAGAAAAATCTGCTACTGGCGCACTTAGCAATAGTTTGCTGTTACTGGAGCATGTAGCAATAGTTTGGTTACATATATTTGAGAATTCATACGTGTTTAGCAAATATAGCATCTCTGGTTAATTTTCCAGAAGACATGTGCTATTATGAAGTATTATGATTAACTGAAATACGATAAATAATCATGATGTTATTATTACTATATATTTCTTTAGATTTCAGTGTCCTTTAGAAATTCCACACCAAACCATCTCAACAACCCTGAGGTAAAACCTTTGTGAAGGCCTGAACTGGGGCAAACAAAAACAGTTTTCAGGGTAACTAAAGGCCACTTACTAGACAAAGTTCAATTGAATGATATAATATACACTGAAAGCATCCTTACAGAGAAGATGGAAAAATAATGAAGTGAAGAATTTCACAGCTTATAGGTTCACCATCAACCTTAAATTAGCTTAGTTTGTTTAAAAAAAAATCTAAGAAATATTCACCATAACAAGCTGTTGGAATAGGCATAATCAAACTTTCAAAACTTGTTTCAATGTGGTAGTTTTGACAATTATTTTCTTTCACAAAACAAAGAATATTAAGTGGTATTTCATTCAGTAGATTTTCATATTTATAGCATCTATAATCCATTTGTATGAGTAAATGACTCCGTTAAACCCTTCATAAACATCAGATGAGATTCTTTATGCAGTTTAATTGAGTTATAAATTATATGCAATTCATTTCACCATTCCTATGCCAGTGTTTGTTTAGAGTTCTTCCAGGGACACCTGGGTGGCTCAGTGGTTAAGCGTCTGTCTTTGGCACAGGGCATCATCTCAGGGTCCAGTATTGAGTCCTCCTTTGGGCTCACTGCAAGGAGCTCTCTTCTCCCTCTGCCTATGTCTCTGCCTCTCCCTCTCCCTTTCTCTCTCTCTCTCTCTCTGTCTCTCATGAATAAATAAATAAAATCTTAAAAAAAAATAAAGAGTTCTTCCAAAGTATACAATTTTCTTACAATATTCGTAGTTATATAGAGAACCCAAAAATGTATAATGTATATACACTGTACTTCATTAGCAATGATTTATCAAAAATATGCACAAACCAAACTTTTGAAGCACTGTGTAAGTATTATGAATTAAATATTTGGGGTAATATTTGTTCACTAGTATCTGAAAAATACTGTTTCAATATTTAATTTTCCAATAGTTAAGTGTTGAAAATATCTGGATAAAAATAATTTTAATCACTAAGATAAAGTGATATTTTATCAAGGGAATGTCAATTTTAGTTTTGTTTTCAAAATGTTATGTATCTTATAAATTATAATTATAAAAAATTGATCTTCATATTACATAAGCAAGGAATTGCATTTGAATTCTGGTAACATGGATCTGAAAAGGGTGGCTTAAAAAATTGGGGTTTTACTTTTTTATTTTTTTAATATTTATTTATTCATGAGAGACACAGAGAGAGATGCAGAGACAGGCAGAAAGAGAAGCAGGCTCCATGCAGGGAGCCCGATGTGGAACTCGATCCTGGTTCCCCAGGATCGTGCCCTGAGCCAAGGCAGACACTCAACCACTGAGCCACCCAGGTGTCCAGGGGTTTTACTTTTATCACTAAAAAAGAAATACAAAGGTGGTGCTCTAGGGCTATTCCTAACACCCGTCCATGTTTTCTGGAAAACAGAAACTTTTTTTTTTTTTTTTACTTGAAAAATACAACTTAAAAACTGACTCAAAAATAGAAGATATTAATCCTGAAAACATTAAAATTTAATAAATAGTTAATGTGTTTCCCCCAAAATACCAGAACCATATACCTTAAGCTGCAAACACTGTCTCTATTTAGAGCACAGATCATCTAAATGTTACAAGAACTTGATTACAGAGCACAAAATAAGGCAGTGCTCTGCGACTCATTTTATTTTTCTAGTAATCCAAGGTTTTAAAAAATTATTAATGATATGCTAATGAAAAGATAACATCATATTAGAAACCAATAAAGTCTTGGATAAAAATTAATATCCATTTATAATTTAAAAAACCCTGCTTAAAAAAATAAAATAAAAAACCCTGCTTGAGTCCTATAGCTCATGAATAGGAATCTTTTATGGATAACACATGTCAATTGAGATTGAGTAAACATTAGGGAATATCAATAAGTTATAGAATAATAAGGGAAGAGATTGGGATATATGGGCATCCTAAACTATTTATTATTGATAGTCAATAAAAGTAAAAATGTAGATGAGATGGTTGAATTCCATGAAGAGCACACATTACCAAAACTACTTCATTAGAAATAGAAAATATGTTTAGTTCCTTAATAATTATATATATTGAAATATTATTAAAAACCTTTCCAGAATTTATATCCACACAAAAAGTTTCCCATAGATATTTATAGCATCTTTATCTATCATTGCCAAAACTTGGAAATAACCAAGATGTCCTGTAGTAAGTAGATAGATAAATGAAACATGATACATCCAGACAATGGAATACTATTTCGCTCAAAAGAAATGAGCTATCAAGCCATGAAAAGACATGAAGGAAACTCCCTTCCTTCCTTCCTTCCTTCCTTCCTTCCTTCCTTCCTTCCTTCCTTCCTTCCTTCCTTCCAAGAGTGCAATAGGGGCAGAGAGGGTGGGAGGGTGACAAACAGACTGCACTGAGCCCAGAGCCAAGATGGGGTTTGATCCCAGGGCTCTGAGATCATGACCTGAGCTGAAACCAAAAGTCTGAGGCCCACGTACCCTGGAATTTTAATTTTATATTACTAAGTGAAAGAAGCCAATTCTCTGAAAAGGCTACATACTTTAGAATTCCAAATAAATGACATTCTGGAGATAGCAAAACTATTAAAAATTTGTATTTTTAAAAGATTTTATTTAATAAAAAGTCCTCCAATATAGAGGACTTTTTCAACACTTCTTAAATAATTCATATAAATAAACTAAGTAAAAATACTAATAACACTTATTTTTCCCTAGTCCTTTTCTCCCCATTATTTTCTCATAGGAACAAATTATCAATGAATCCTGAAAATTCTTTCTCTTTAGTATTCTAGATTTCCTGGCCACAATAAGAATATATATTTTCATTTATGGTAATAAAAAGATTTTTGTAAAAATGTAGCACGTAATCTGAAGTGTCATCTTTTATATATTCCTCTCCTCAATAAAAGGGAAGGAAGAAAAATTATAGTTTTAAAACTAAAAAAATCATGTGTATTATTAAAACTCTACCACTCATTTTATGAAAATATTTAATTCTAAAATAATATTTTGTCATCTGATGGTGTTTCTAAATCTATTGCTACTATGTTGCATTTAATGACAAATATGTTAGAAAAGCAGTGCATACTCACAAATCTCTATATTAGCACTTCAGGAAAATAAATGAAGAAGAGTCTTCAGGAACAATCGGCACCAACCAACTAGTTACAGAAATTTGAAAAAAAGTTGATGCATCAGGTCAATGAAATCTCACCTTGGTAGTGGTTAATAGTCTGAAAGTTGCCCAAATATTTTTCTCTGATCTGAGTACTTTTTAAATAATCCATTTGTAAGCATTGAGAGTATTAGAATATTTTATGTGACTTAGTATCTATAATTAAATTGACCTTTTTCTTATTGCTTTGAATTTACTTTCTCCATCCCTGGACTGAAGAATGGTGTCCTTACTGAGCAGTGACATCTTACAGGTGTCCTTATCACTGAAAATTTAATCAAAAGCTAATTGAAGATTTCAAGACCACTTCAAATCTTTTCTAAGTGAGAATAAATGTATTTTTTAAAAGAGCAACTAAATAATCTGTTGAGGTATTCAAAGTCTCAAATTTTCTACCATCACCTTAAGTCAAACTTGTGTTTTGATGTCAAGAAGTTTCTCTTTCTCCATTTTCTCCTTCTATCCCTTTCTCCTTTCCTAATTCTCTTACCTTAATCATTTGAGAATAATTTATTCAGTACTTAGTCAGCAATATTATAACTTACATCCTCTTTTTTCCTCCAGCAGTTCTTACAAGTTAGGGAAACTGATAAAACCCAACTTTTCCCTTCTTCAGACATTTATGGGGTATTAGCCATGAACTTTTCCATAAATGTCTGCCTTTCGATCAATTGTTAAATTTATAAATACAAATAAATGTGAAAGGTAGTATGGAGTTTTTTCCCATGAAAAATCACCATGGGGTTTTCTGTATCTTTTTTAGAATGAAAAATTTAAATATTTTTAAATATTAAAACTATATATGACCATGTTAGAGATGGTATGATTTAAAACACTTCATAAAGATTCAGTATCTCATTTTATTCTGCATATATTTTCTGTTGTGTTCTGACAAGAATGTGAGAAGCTATGATTAGAAAAAAATTTATATTTAATATTCAAGACCTCAATTATATTTTATCCAAGTCAATCTCCTTAGTAAGTCAAATTTCAAACCTCCTTTCCATAAATTTCATTATATATTATGTAAAAAGTTGTACATCGTACTTAGGGATGCTTATTATTCAGTTTCACTGCAAGTATTTACATATTTAAAAATAATATTGTTTGAATATTCATTGATCACATATACAATTACAAGTTAAATGTGGATACAATGAATTTATTAATGCCATCTAAGTAAATAGTAGTCTTATATTGGCAGGTTTTACATGTAGTTCTGTGGAGTACTGTTAACCTGCTATGCAATTAGAATATTGCCTTATTTGATTACTGTCTCCTACTAATCACTGCATTTTCCAATATTTTAGAATCCTGGACAGGCTACCATTTTTATAATTGTTTGGCAGAAAAAATACAAATATATGTGAATGTTTTATGGAAATACTGCTATATGCATTCAATAACTGGAATCTCAATTAGCAAAATTAGCAAAGACGATTTTGATCATACCTGCAAAACTAAAGTATTCATAATTAAACAGAGGAAGTGAGCTGATATGAAGCAACATGTACCACTGAATGTGCTTTCCAATCATATACTCTTAACCATTTCACCAAGGTCAAGGTCAAAGCAAACTGAAATAAATTGATCTTTGTTTCCAATATTTGTCATGAAACACGAAAATGAAGACTCTAAGGGCAATTAATGTTTTGTGTGATTTAAACTTTAATTCTAACTTCTAAGAATTAAATGTTTACAACATCATCCTTTAATTTTTGAGTGATCTTGTTTGGCATTTACTTTGTTTTTTATGTCATGAAACATCACAAAATTTTACAGATTTGGAAGCTGAAGACCATGAAATTAGCTATGTTGATACAGATGCTCATAGATTATGAATGGCACAGATGAGATTTTAACTTATGTTAAACATTCTAACATATCTATTGTATCATACCCCAAAAATCTGCATATGAAAGAATAAATTTATTTCAGAGACTCATAAGAATGTTACACATGTGATATTTTTGCTTTAAACAATTTAATATACAATTTTCAGGGTTTTTTTTTTCTTAAAGCAGAGTGAGAAGTACACTCATCTATCACTTTCTATAATTTTTTATATCACCTTTAAAAAATTGGGACATCTGGGTGGCTCAGCATTTGAGCACCTGCTTCCCACCTGGGAGTGATTCTGGAATCCCAGGGTTGAGTCCCAAATCGGGCTCCCTGCATGGAGCCTGCTTCTTTTTCTGCCTATGTCTCTGCCTCTCTCTTACTGTGCCTCTTATTAATAAATAAATGAGATCTTAAAAAATTAAAATTAAAATTAAATAAAAACTTTTCACCCATACCTAACCTAACAGCATTTATTTTGTCCCATTTATCAATCTTTCAGAAATATTCAAACTATTTTCTATAGAAAACACAATTTGTATTATTCTACACCAACATTTCAGTAGTCTACAGGATATAAAAGTATTTATATATATTTTTTAAAAACCCACCCATAATTGGTATAAATAGCTTTGTGGCCCAAACAGCTGATTCTTAGTAAGCAAAACACCCAAATAATGAGATATGAACCCTATTTGACCTTTGAGTGGTTTAATAAACCACGCCAGGGTCAGGAAATGTGTCTTTCAGCAAAATAGAAAGTGTCCGTTAATCCAGAATGGAATCTATTCTAAAAATCTCCCATTTATAGCAAAAATTTAAGGTTTCTAATACATGAAACAGTAACAAAATTCCATAAATTTCAATAACAACATTTGGACAAGACTACAAGGTCATTTGTGTATTCCCATACTGTATCAGAATACTTAATCCATATTAGATGCTGAATGAATATTTGTTGAATGAAGAGTTAGGTGGTGACATGTATAGTATCTAAATTCCAATTTAAGAATGATGTATTCATTCTATTCAGCATATAATGTTGAACATCTGCCTTACCCAGGTATGTATATAAATATTGAGAATAGAGCTATGATTAACATAGAAAAAACTCTGCTTTCGTGAAAGCTACATTTTCGTGCAGGTGATAGACAATATACAAGATAAACTGGTAAACTTTTTAAAAAGTATAATATATTAAATAGCAATGAACTATCACTGAACTGCATAGTGACAAGTATAAAAATTTTGAAAGCAAGTATTAATCATTGAGCAATTTTGGCACTTGTGCACACTGGGATATAAGCAACTTCTAGAATGATGCCCCAGAAACTAGAAACATTAGGAAATGTCAGTGGGTAGTGCAAGCGATAATTATGTTTCTAACCTCCTTCTGAATGAAAAACTCTGAATTTTTCTTAGCATCTATGTACTTCATAAAAGTTCACTTTTTCTTTTTTAAATCTGATACCTCATATGTGACAATTTCTCATTTAACTTTCTTGCAGTCAGGACAAAATAAAGTTTGGCTAACAACAGCATATTAATGAAACTTCTGTAGCTCTGGTACTCAATTCTTTAGGGATTATTTAAAGTATTTCTAGGTTTACTTTATGCAGAAGTTCTTGAAACCTCAGAAGAAAGACTTATAAATAACTTTTTCATTTTTAATTTTCATTTTTATTAATGGTTTAATTTTTATTGATGGTTTCACTACTATTTTCAAGCAAAAAATTTGTTTAAAAATTTATTATGCTGGGGATCCCTGAGTGGCTCAGCGGTTTAGCGCCTGCCTTTGGCCCAGGGTGTGATCCTGGGTCACGGGATCGAGTCCCACGTCGGGCTCCTGGCATGGAGCCTGCTTCTCCCTCCTCCTGTGTCTCTGCCTCTCTCTCTCTCTCTCTCTCTCTCTCTGTGACTAGCATAAATAAATAAAAATTAAAAAAATAAAGAAAATAAAAATTTATTACGCTCCTTACTGGTCAATTAGTTATTCCTCTAACATGTAAGGTCTTTATTCTTTCATGAGAGTTGCTTTTGGTTTAATAATTAGTTTTATATTTTTAATATGTGTATTAATTTGTATATATATAATTTAGATATATATTTAACCATTCAGTAACTTGAATGCTGTATATTTTAATATATATTAATATATATTAATTTATTAATATATAATATATAATTTATTAATATATTCAATAGGACAAATAAATATATATAAGGAAATAGCATTGTATAAGTCATGATGGAGCTATTGGAATGAATATAGGGAGAATAAACATAATAACGTAAAATTAAAAATTGCTTTGGTTGAAAGGACTCAAAGTTTAGAAAATCTAAATATTTTCATTCTGATTCAATCATTTTTAAAACAACCAGGGCTAATCTAGACACAGTATCTAAACTCTTTCCTAAGGATTTTTAAATATATAGCTCTTAGTTGTTTTTGCTATCATTTTTGTTTCTTCATATTGATTGAGATTGTTGGCTGATTAATTCTATACTGGATAATTTTGAGGTTGAAAGATTTTTAAAAGTCTGCAACTTTCTTCAGCTTTTCTAACTCCCTGTCCTACTACATTTCTCCTACCATATTGGAAAGCTAGGTTTAAAACAGAAGATTTACAAATGGCAAATAAGCATTTAAAAAGGTTTTCAGCAATTTTAGTCAACTATATAATGCAAATCAAAACCACAATAAGTTATAATTTACTGCCATTTGAATAGCTGTAATTAAAGATGGACAATAACAAGTGCTGGTGAGGAAGAATAGCAATCAGAAGCCTCATACTCATTGGCGGGGCATGTAAAAGGTTGCATTTGCTTTGGAAAACAGTTCTGCAACTCCTCACTAAAGTTAAACATAGAATTAGCATATGACCCAACAATTCCACTCCTCAGTATATAGGCAAGAAAAATGAAAATATGTTCATATGAAAAAATGTACATTAATGTTCATGGCAGCATTATTCTTGACAGCCAGAAAAGGCAAACAACCCAAATGTTCTCCAACTGCTGAAAAGAGAAATAAAATACAGTGTATCTATACACTGGGATCTTATTTTGACTTCAAAATGGAGTGCTGATATATGCCACATAATGGTGAAATCTTTAAACATTTATGTTAATTGACAGAAACCAGATACAAAAATCACATATTGTGTAATTCTATATATACACGTAAAGTCAAAATTAGCATTTCCATAAAAGCAGTGTGTATGTTAATGGCTCTAAGGACAGGAGAAGGAAGAAAAGGGAGTAGCTGTTGATGGGTACATACTTTACTTTGGGATGAAATATTCTGGAATTAGAAAGTGGTGACATGATGGTTGCAGAACTTTGTGAACATATTAAAACAAAGAGAATGGAATACTTTAAAAGTATGAATTTATGGCATTTATATTATATCTCAATTTTTAAAAGTACACTACTTAGCACTCTAACTAAAACTCTTAAGACAGGTTAGTATACATGTAATTTGGCAAATTCAAGTTTAAATATGTGGTTATGAAAATAAGTTATATAGCTCTCTACATATAAGTGCACATTTCAGGCTACAAGGTAGATTTATATTTACACTGAATCATATTACTGAGCATGAAGCTGCTTTAACCTCTCCAGCCAACCTCTTAGTGTTTCAGCTTCAACAAGTACCCTTAGTTCACATGATTGATTAGCTAAATCTTTCTTTGTGTATCTGCAAGACCATGCACTCATTCCTAAACAAACACACAAACCACAGAGAACTTCTACATATCATGAAATAGAAATCAGACCCTGATGCACAACTCCACCCCTAGGAACCAGACCCTTTTTGCAACCCCTGGGCATGAAGGGACTAGACACCCTTGTACAACCTCTGAGCCCCATGATAAAGTCTACAGCTGGCACCACAGAGTCTGCTTATAATCAAGAAATAGACCACTGTACTCCCTTAACCAATTAACTGCGCTAAATCCCTTTAAAAATCCCTGGGTCAGGCAAAAACTTCAGGGCTGGCCTTTGGACAAGAGTCTACCTTTTCCCCAGATGGCTGTGCTCCTGAATAAAGCTCATACTCTTTTCCAATAGAACTCATTTCTTGAGGATTGGCTTTTTGAGCGATGTGGAAACAAACTTGAGTTTGGTAATAAGCATGGAAAAAGAATATTTTTTTTCTAATCTTTTGAGTTACTTTTATGTCATTACCTACAAAATGAATTATAGAAGAAAAATGAGGTGGTGCAACTTTAACAATACAACAAATATTTCTCGAATATATCACCAAATAAAATAATAAATTAGAGCCTTGTTTATTGGAGCATTTAATTTGAATTATGTATTGGTTTTAATGCCAGAAACATGAATGAAGCATTTCAATAGCTTTGTTTATAGGTTTCAAAACTCAGAGAAGGTAAGCTTTGTATAACAGAGTATAATATTTAATTGCGCATACTTTTTAACCTCGTGATTTTTTACCTCATTTTGTCAACCTTGTGAACATTCTTTACTCTAAAAAATTGGAATTAAAATCAGTAGAAAGTGGAGCATTAAAAATAACTTAAATCTTCCATAATCAGATATGTAAAATTTCCCATGATACTTTGCCAAACAAGGAAGTTGACTTATCCTATGAAAGTGCATCCTATCTTAAATATGCCACTAAAATAAATATTTACCTTTTTTCCATACCCAGCAATATTCAGCTAATCATAAAAGTGTCTATCTATTCCAAAATATACAGCAATAGGGGCAACCCCGGGTGGCTTAGCCGTTTAGTGCCACCTTTGGCTCATGGTGTGATCCTGGAGACCCAGGTTCGAGTCCCACATCCGGCTCCCTGTATGGAGCCTGCTTGTGTCTCTGCCTCTCACTTTCTCTCTCTCTCTCTGTCTCTCATCAATAAATAAATAAAATATTTAAAAATATATATACAGCAATAGGATAATGACTATTACCATTAAAGAGGAAGTAATTTAGCAATGACTTAATATAAATTAACAAGGTGCTAATTATGGAACTATACAACTTTAGTATCTACATAATCAAAACACTTTAAAAATGAAAAACTTGAACAAAAGATATTGTGAAAAATTAGAAGATTTGAGGATGTAGGGTGTGGTTTTAACCCTGATTCTAGTTGAAATTTGAGATTTTGGAAGAAAAATGGCAATGTGCAATTGAACAGTTGGTTAATTAGATGATGAGGATGAAAAGGATTTAATATTCTGTACTTTGGCCTGAGATGCCAAAATGATAGCTTCCTGGCAAGTGATAAAGGACATCTCACAAAGACTTGAGATAATACGTTTGGCAAAATATTTTAACCTAATAGAATGACTTCACTTTTTTTAAGTTATTATCAGAAAAAAAACCTTTAAAATATATATCATTCAAAAATAGAACTAACATGAGTTAAGTAGATTAAAATATTTCATTTTCCTTTGATTTGTCAGGAGAGCAAAGACAAAGGCACTGTTCAAAAGTATCAAGATCGTGGAAATCAAGAAAAGACAGAGATACAGACTGCAGGAGATAAGACATGAAAACTAAATACAATGTACAATGTAGTATCTTGTTTTGCATCCTGGAAGAAAAAAAAAGAACTTTTGAAAAACTGCTGAAATCCAAGTAAAGTCAATAGCTTAGTTAACAGCATTTTACCAATATTAATGTATTGGTTTTAACAAATTTTCCAGGGTTCTATAAGATATTAACCTTATGAGAAGCTGGGTGAAAGATATTTGGGAAACATCAGTGCCCTATTTTCAACTTTTCTGGAAGTTAAAAATCGTCTTAACATGACAAGTTAAAAGGGATCTGGAACAACAAAAAAACAACCACTTGACCATTTTTGTGTGGGTTTATCTGTCCTCTGTAATCTGTTCCTTTAATATATATACCTATCCTTGTTTAAATACCACATTCTCTTGAAAACTGTAACTAAACAAGATCTAAATCTTCCAAGTTTGTCCATCCATTTCAAAATATTATAGAAATTTATATCATATATATATATGATATAAATTTTAGAATTTTCTTGTCAATGCATAAAAAATCTGACTGGGATTTTGAGATTACTCTGAATTTATAGATTAAGTTGGGAGAATTGATATCTTTAGAATATGGATTTTTCCAACCCTTTAATCTAACAGGTCTTTTCTTCTTTAATTTCTCTCAAGAATGTTTGTACTTTTCAGTGTACAAGTCTTAAATACATTGTCAGGAGCTCAGCTAAACTGGAGAGAGAGCTTGAGTTGCCAGGTGTCAGGAAAGACAACCCAACAAGCCAAAAATGAAAGTGACAGTTAAGCCTTTAATCATTTACTCCCATAGTGTAAGCAAGAATCTAAAAATAGAAAAGATAGAACTGCTTTCTCCTCCATTTTTCCTTCATGGAATATTACTCAGGTGGCTCAGCATATAGAAAGGGGAGAGGATCATTACACTATTGAGAAAGTCGACCTGACCCTCTAAAGATTTCTGCATCTTATGGACCTAGATACAGAAGAGAGGGATGGGGAAAGGAATAAGAGTGGAAAAGTACTGAGTACTGAGTGAGAATGGAGAAAAACGTCTTCAAATTTCCCTTATAGGACACTTCCAAATGGAGGGCACCTAGACTAGGAATGCAGCTAAGCTGAAAGACATGGCCACTAGGGGAGCATGAGTCCTTGACTGTAACTTTCATCAGATACTGCAATATACTGACTGTGCACCAAATCTGGTGTGGGCAAAGCAGATCTTCCCCAAGACGTCTGTCAAGTAAAGCTCTTGTAATTGTGTTTCGGTCCAAAAAAAAATTACACATATTTTTTTTTTTCTGGTCAGGAGCTGATCCCTCATACATATTGTTAAATGTATCCTCAAGTAGTTCATGTATTTGGGTATAATTTTAAATTGTAGTTTCAATCATTTTTTATTAAATGCTAGTTTACAAAAGTACACCTTTTTAGTAACATTGTCATTTTGTGTGTAGTTGAAAAGAATATGCATATTTTACGTGATGTGTATTGTGTTCTTAAATTCCTCTATGCTGGTTGTGTATATAGTTGTTTTTAAATATTGTGCTTTTTCACTATCTGAAAATGGTAAGTGGAAGGTCTCTCATCTTCCTTGAACATGAGAAAATTCTTTTCTTTTTAAAGATTTTAGTTATTTATTCATGAGACACAGAGAGAGAGAGAGACAGACAGAGGCAGAGACACAGGCAGAGGGAGAAGCAGGCTCCATGCAGGGAGCCCGACGTGGGACTGGATCAGGCTCTGGGCTGAAGGCAGCGCTAAACCACTGAGACACCTGGGATGCTCCGAGAAAATTCTTAATCATATTTTTCAAATATATTTCTCCCCTATATTACTTCTATCCTTCATTTTAGATTCTTATCATATGTATATTACCACGTTGGTTTGTGGGCTCATATTTCTTTTCTATTTTCTCTTTTTAAAAATGGGTTAATGGAAAGGGAGACAGAACATAAAGACTCCTAACTCTGGGAAACGAACGAGGGGTGGTGGAAGGGGAGGAGGGCGGGGGGTGGGGGTGAATGGGTGACGGGCACTGAGGGGGGGGCACTTGATGGGATGAGCACTGGGTGTTATTCTATATGTTGGTAAATTGAACACCAATAAAAAATAAATTTATTATAAAAAATGGGTTGATGGAACATCAAGACTAAAACTTTTAAGCATAAACATTTCCAAAAAAGATAGAAGATACTGGAAATATAAACCATTTGAAAATAATGCGCATAAAAATAATATTGCTGGGATGCCTGGTGGCTCAGCAGTTGAGCTTATGCCTTCAGTACAGGGCATGATCCTGGAGTTCCAGGATTGAGTCCCATATTGAGCTCCCTGCATGGAGCCTGCTTCTCCCTCTGTCTATGCCTCTGCCTCTCTCTCACTGTGTCTCTCATGAGTGAATAAATAAAATCTTAAATATATATATATATTGCTAATACACTCAATGGAGGAAGAGCATAATAAATGCAAAGGAAGTACATATTATTGAGTTTTAAAATCAGAGAAGCTATTCTACTAACTAATACCTAGTAATTCTAAAAAAAAGAAAACAGATAAAAAGAGTATTTCTATATCTTGTTTGGTTCCTTTTGATAACTGTCATTATTGACCACTTCTTCCTACCTGAAATCTTATTTTGGGTAATATCTTCAACATCATTAGTTTTGTACTACCTTCTGGTCCAGCAATTTTATTCTCTTTAGGGACTTCATTCCCTTCACAAACCTTAAATATTAGAATTCCCTAGTGTTATATTCCCATCTGTTTGCTCTTTCACTTGAAAAAGCTTTTCTGGACTAATCTCTTTTACACATAGAATTTTCTATTAGTATTCAGTTTGAGTTCAAGTGACTGAAATCAAAAAGAAAAAAAGAAAAAAAAAACTTATTTAGACCAGAAAGAAGCCAAAACTGTAACAAATTCTGGAGTAGTCTAGGAACACAGTCTGCATTATCCACAAAAGACATAACTAGGAAGTGTTACTGGAACAAGCTATATTCCTTATTGCTGCAACTTTTCCCAAAGCTAAAATTTTCTACCTCCTCCAGTACCAAAGATAGTCTTTATCCGTTGCTAGTATTTCAGAGAATCTGGGTTGGTTGATCACAATTTTATCCTGAAGAAGTCAAACTCATACTTGTTTTACCCTTTGAGACTCATGGCTGTTAGAACTGCCCATTTGCCACTGTCCTCAAGCATGGAAGAATGAAGTTACATCACAGTGGGTTTCAGGGGCTCCACACATTTTCCTGCACCCATTAATGTAGCAACAAATCTAGTTTCTGATGGTCATCAGAGCCAATGATCCATGCAAGTAGAGTAACTGCTGTTCCCCATAGAGCCCAGACTGCAAGGCAATAATAAATACTTCTGCTTGTGCCCCCTAGTGGAAGCAACTTCATCAGCGCTCACTGCTAGTACCAGAACCTCTGGCCTCTGATACAGCAAAACCTAAGGATTCTGGAATTTGAGTGTGTGTGTGTGTGTGTGTGTGTGTGTGTGCGCGCCACAGGGGCGGGGTGGGGGGGGATTCTCTAAGTAGTTCACTAGAAATGATTGTTAGAGAGACCAGAGATATTTCTACCTTTTGATTTCATGAATTAGAGCATACTATATTAGCTACTGGTTCTATGAAATTATTGTATTCTCAAGAATATTATTCGAATCCATCAGGAAGATTTCTGTGAGCTGATGGCTTAGTTTAGAATATAAACGTGCAATCTATTGTTCTGTTAGAACTGTGGCTTCTGTAAGATGAAGGCTAGATTAGGAAAACTTGATTCCATGATCATTACCCATTGTTACATCTCCTTCTATAAAATAAGTCTCATGGTCAGCAGCATGGTTTTTGGAGCTCTCAGGAGAGTAAATCAGGCATTTATTTTCTTTTTTTTTAAAGATATTATTTATTTATTCATAAACACACAGGGAGAGAGGGACAGAGGCACAGGGAGAAGCAGGCTCCATGCAGGGAGCCTGACGTGGGACTCGATCCAGGGTCCCCAGAATCAAACCGAGGCTGCAGGCGGAGCTAAACTGCTGCACCACCGGGGCTGCCCAAATCAGGCATTTCTTTTGACATACACCATTGTACCAGCCAATGAGAAAGATCAGCAGTCATAGAAAAAAAAATTTTGTCTATATACATGAAAAATATTTTGTAGTAATGCACTCTAGTGGACGTACATATTAAATATGAAGATGTGCCACTTTATGCCTATGCAGTTTTATAGAGGACTTCTCCCAAAACTTCCTTGCATTTAGTCTTCTAAAGTTGCTACTTGTAAGCCATTGGCCAACGAGTCATTTCTTACACAAATAGTCTATGGATATTCTTAATTTGGACCATTTCAACCTTCATAAAAAAAAGTGACTGACCAACTGTTGTGCTCACATTTCTGCCCCTGGGGGAGTATTTCCTTCACCAGTGTTCTTCTGAAACATGCCTTACTTAGTTTGTAGTGTTGTAGCAGTTCATCTTCAGTTTTCACTTAATGTATCATATTGGATCAACACATCTGTTAACTAGATCAAGCTGTTTTTCTTCCCCCATTTTAAGCACCAGGTGCAATTTGAGGAGACATTGGTGCAAAAGAGGTAACTGAAATAAAAAACTATTCATGTTTGGGCTCCATCTCAAATGTACCATTTCTGGAGAATGATAGAATGTTGTTTCACATACATGACTCTTTGTTTGGTGACTACCTTAGTACATCCAGGATGCTATAATAAAGTGCTATATATTACATGGCTTACAAGAACCGAAATTTATTTCTCACAGTTCTGGAGGCTAGGAATCCCAAAATCAAGGTGCTGTGAGATTCACTGTCAGGTAAGAGCCGATTTCTTGGTTCATAGATGGTCATCTTCTTGCTATGTCATTACATGGCAAAGAAGGTGAGAAAGCTTTCTGGCATCTCCATCATAAAGATACTAATCTCATTCATGAGGGTACCACTTTCATAATTTAATCACATTTCCAAGGCCTTAGCTTTCAATATCATCACATTGGGCATTAGGATCTCAACATATTAATTTGGGAAGAACACAAATATTTAATCCTTAACAGGACTGTAGCAATGTTATTTCTAACTTAAAGCAGAAAACCCAACAGGATCAAGATCACTAGAGTCAGAATACTTTTATTGATGTATCAAATCTCTACATCTACATAAGATTTATCTCCAATTCTTTCATTTACACATCTTTTTATTTTAGGATTTTATTTATTTATTCATTAGACACACACACACACACAGAGACAGAGACAGAGATAGAGACATAAGCAGAGTGAGAAGCAGGCTCAATGCAGGGAGCCCAATATGGGACTTGATCCCAGGACTCTAGAATCACACCCTGAACTGAAGACAGATGCTTAACCACTGAGCAACGCAGGCATCCCTTACGCATGCCTTTCTATGGCATGTAGAGTACTTACCACTTCCTGCTTATCAAATCTTGTTGCAGAATAGCAAAATGTCATCAATATGGTGGATCAACATGAAGTTTTCAGAAATGTTCAAGAGTACTACATTCCCTGAAGACTATATTTATTTTTTTAATTTAAATTCGATTTACCAACATATAGTGTAACACCCAGTACTCATCACATCACATGCCCTCCTCAATGCCCATCTCCTAGTTGCCCCCCATTCCCTCACCCACCTCCCCTTCAGCAACCCTCAGTTTTTTTCTCAGAGTTAAGAGTCTTTTGTGGTTTGTTAAAGACTATTTTTACAAAACAATAAATGTTAACATAATTCTGAATAAAACAGTGAATTTTTATTGCTATCTTTCCATCAAAATAATTGGTATGATCTTTTTATTTATGAGCATATTTAAGAACATATTTTCCTGTTTATATTGTAGCAGTGACACTTGTCCCACATACTGCAGTTGGTTTTGGAGATATCTTGTTTCTGGTAGTTTCCAGTATTTTTCATCATTCTCCATGTTCCACATAGTTTTCCAAGATCCAGACAAGTGGTCTAATCAAGGGTATTATAGGGAACCCACATTAAAGCTTTTGATGGAGTGCCAGTCTCTTCATTTCTGATGGAATTCAGGAGGACATTTGATATACCATCTTGGCTGAGGCAGGAGGACACATTCAGAAGGTTCTATTTTGGGGTTTCTACTATAATTTCTACTTTCATTTCATGTGTCAGAAAATCAATATGAGAATGCTAGGAGATACTCCATATACTTATACTGGTGATAATTATATCTGAAGGTTATGTGCTACCTTGTAGCATTATGTCAGTTTGCTCAATCCCAACAAAGTATACCTTACTATTATCTTCAGCCTGAAGCAAAAATACTCAGTTTCTCAAATATATTTTGCATTTTTCCAGCCAATGTACTATCTATTGAAGGCAATTGTCAAAAATTGTGAATTACTTGAGATATTATCTTACTTTGAAGCAAATGATTTATACTAATATAAATTATTGGAAGAAGGTACAAGATTCATCTCTCAAAGACAAAGGATTTTATTACTCATTATATAACAAGTTACATAACTTATGTCTGTGTCATTTCCTCTTGATCACTGTGACAAGTATCATTCTTGGATAATCGCAGTGATCTTGTCCATCCTTGTATGAGACTCTTCTTTGAATGTTGGAAGAAACTGTAAGTATTTTGAGATATCATTCTAGTAATTATGTTATGTTAAATGGCAAAAGGGAAACTATCTTGAGTGGACCTGACTTAATCAGATGAGTCCTCTAAAAGCAGAGGGTTATCTTTGCCAGGTTGCAGAAGAGGAAGGCAGAGAGACATTCTCAGTTTGGCTAGAAACAATGAAACCATGTTTGTTAATTTTCTGTGGGGCCACATGGCAAGGAAGTTAGGATGGCTTGTAGGAACTAAAAGCAGCAAACAGCTAAAAGCTGTCTCTCTGGCAGACAGGTAGCAACAAAACAGACACCTTGGTCCCCATAGTTGCAAGTAAATGAATTTTATCAGCAACTAATGAAGTTGGAAGAGGCTTCTGAGTCCCAGATGAGAACCACAGCTCTACTCAAAACTTAGATTTTGGCCCAGTGAGAGTGAATAAAGATTTGAATCATGGTATGCCGAAGCTTCCGACCTACGGGAACTGTGACATAATACATTTGTGTTGTCTTAAGCCCTTAGTGTGTGGTAATACCTCCTCCACAACCATCATAGTGGGAAAATAAGAGGCTAAGGTAGATGCTGCACTCATGGTGGGTTTGTGTCATGACTGAGGAACTCCAACTTTGGTAAACCCAAACTCATTATAATAGGATACAAGCAAGTAAATCCTCTCTTCACTCCAGAGGGATGAACTCAATATGCTAAGGCACTTTCAAATAAATACACCCCAGAAAGGTAGTCTGGAACAAAAATAGCCAACACTTCTGCTTGCAGGATGTGCAGAAATATCAAAGGCGAGTGTCTCAGCAGATGTGACCTCTGGCCCCTCCCAGGAAACACAGTCATAGATGAGTTCTCTGGTCAATAAGCTTAATTTTATGTTTATCTATTAAACAATTGCAATCTCTCTTCCTGCTCTAACTTATCTGGTCTTCAAGTGGCACAAAGTTACCTATTTGGTGACCATTACTTTAGTGTCTTTATTAAGAAAATGCTTAATGGAAAAGAATCCCAGAATGTACAAAACATATTTATTGGTTTTACTTATTTTAAATCTGTCATTGATTTATCATATCTCAATTTTTCTCAGTGCAACTTTTAATTAATGCTGTTTATAAAAAATAAACATGTAGATATAATCTATATGTCAAAAGATAATTTCAACACGATTATTCAATTTATGGGATTATATAACTTGTTTTATGTAAATAATAGTTTCCCAAAAACTATAGAAGCCAAGTCACAGAAAATACATAGTATATGATTTATCAGGTAAATTTCTTTCTCTTTTTTTCTTTTTTCTTTTTTATTTTATTTTTTTTAATTTTTTTTATTTATTTATGATAGTCACAGAGAGAGAGAGAGGCGCAGAGACACAGGCAGAGGGAGAAGCAGGCTCCATGCACCGGGAGCCCGATGTGGGATTCGATCCCGGGTCTCCAGGATCGCGCCCTGGGCCAAAGGCAGGCACCAAACCGCTGCGCCACCCAGGGATCCCCTCTTTTTCTTTTTTTAATATTTAATTTATTTATTCATGAGAGACACAGAGAGAGAGAGAGAGAGAGAGAGAGAGAGGTAGAGACACAGGCAGAGGGAGAAGCAGGCTCCAGGCAGTGAGCCTGATGTGGGACTCGATCCCAGGTCTCCAGGATCAGGCCCTGGGGTGAAGGCGCCGCCAAACCGCTGAGCCACCCAGGCTGCCCTATCAGGTAAATTTCTATATGTAATTTGATATTAAATAGAATTTTAAGTTTTTATCTTTTATAGCTTGATTATATAGAAGGTACTGACTTAACCATAAATCATTTTTATCTACAGAGAATAGAGAAAAACATAAGCAAAAATTTAAACTTCTATGCTTTATAAAATTCAATAGTTACTAACTTTAAATTACTGGGCACTCTTTTTTGTATAAAGTTTAATTATATTATTTCTCAATTAAACTATTTTTAAAAACACCTTTAATGAGTCCATGATCTTGGTGATGAATTTTTTTAAGATTTTGTTTATTTATTCATGAGAGACAGAGAGAGGCAGAGACACAGGCAGAGGGAGAAGCAGGCTCCATGCAAAGAGCCCGATGTGGGATTTGACCCTAGGAATCCGGGATCACACCCTGAGCCAAAGGCAGGCCTCAACCACTGAGCCACTCAGGCATCCCTGGTGATGAAATTTAAAGTGTTGTAGACATACTATTTTAAAAGTGAACCATACAGAGAATGCTTTGTGTTTTACAGAAAACAAAGTGTCCATCCCTTCTTCAATCAAATTTACTGCAGATTTCCTCTGAAGTTTTTATCTTGAAAATTTTTGAGAAAATCTGTAAATTATAAATAACATTAAAGGAGGAAAATATGTTAAATTTAGAATATTAGAAACATTTTGTTAAAACTTCAAAATATACATATTTCATATAATTTGATTATGTCAATGCAGAAAACTGCAGGGTTGAGGACATTAAAATAGGTATTGGGGGAGGAGTTGACGAGCTTTAAGCAGTCATGTCCCTATCTAAATTTTAATTCCAGTGTTTATGGATTGCAGTCAAATGAGTGCCTTCTTAATGTCACTTGGGAGAATGCTGAATAGAATTAGAGGATAAGTCTTTGAAATAAGGAGATGTGGAATGGAATGAAATATGGAATTATGGTGATTTGGATCTCAGTACAAGAGATGACTCAACTTATTTTTTTAAAGACTTTATTTATTTATTCATGGGAGAGAGAGAGAGAGACAGAGACAGAGACAGAGACACAGGTAGAGGGAGAAGCAGGCTCCATGCAGGGAGCCCTATGTGGGACTCGATCCCGGGTCTCCAGGATCAGGCCCTGGGCTGAAGGCGGCGCTAAACCAATGAGCCACCGGGGCTGCCCTCAACTTATTTTTTTTTTTTTTTTTTTTTACCTAATTTGGATATTCAGCCCATCTCCTACATACCTTTTTACTTTATTTTTTAAGATTTTACTTACTCATTCATAAAAGATAGAGAAGCAGAGACATAGGCAGAGGGAGAAGTAGGCTCCATGCCCGGAGCCCATTGCGGGACTCCATCCCAGGTCTCTAGGATCACGCCCTGAGCCAAAGGCAGACACTCAACCGCTGAGCCATGCAGGAGTCCCCACCTATATACCTTTCAATACAAAAGTAACCACAATCCTCAGTTATATGATTCTCACATGCCAAAATATCAAGACATATGAAGAAAACAAATTGTCTTAAAATAAAAAACAAGAAACTGGACTATGAATTCTATCAGAAACAAGCTACCATAAACGAGAGGAAAATGATTAAATATAAGCCTATTAATCACACTAAGATAAAAAAAGGAAATGAGACTCATTATGTAATAAACTAAAAATCATAAGAGGGATACACATGGGAATGTTATTTTTAAATATGTGATTACTGAATTATAGAAAATAATAGACTGGATAAATAATATAATAAATACAGTTGGGGAAAAAACTTATTAAAATGATAACTCAGAAAGAGAGGCACTTCCAAAAAAAAGTAGTTAAAAAGGACAAAGAAAAAATAAATATATAATAAAAACTAAGGAAGATAAATACAGTGTGTGAAAGGTAAGAGAGAAATGCTGTCATTTCATTGCCCCAATCCTAATAACACAAATCTCAGAAAGAGAAAATTTAAAAAGAACAGAAAATACATGTTTTATAGAATGTAAGAAGAATGAACAATGTCAGGATAAAAAAAATAAACAAATTTAAATATATTATAGAGATATTTAAGAAAATACAATAGGAGCATAATAAAGAAGTTTCCAAAAAGAGAGCATACATGTGAGTCAGGGTCAACTAAGCATTAGATTTTTCAAGAGCAAGATTTAAGAATATATTCTCAGGGATACAGCATTATTTTCAGCAAGATAACACTGTGTCTAGAATTTTAAATCCAAACATATTTATCATATAAGGCCATTCTACAAATGATCTTATGAACATAAGACCTTAGATTTACCATCCAAGCATGTTGAAAATAGCTTTGGATACAGTAAAACACTGAAGACATGAAAGAGATAATGAAGAGTGGTTTGCCAAATAATCCATCAATAAGAGCTGATATGTCAGAATAGATAAGGTTTAAGAAAACAAAGTAAATTACACACATACATACAACCTAGAATTAAAATTCCAAGTGACAAAATGTGGGAAATAATTGGTGAGAGCATTCTAAGACTCTTGTGTTTGTAGTAAATGGTATGGATATCTACTACGAAAAAAAAATATGAAGGATTCAAATGTAAAAGTAAAAAAAGCTCATACAGTTTTTTTTTTTTTTAATTAGCTTTTTGGAAGCATTTTCAAATAGCTGATATTGCAAAAAACTTAAATGCCTAAACTGTCTTGTAAGATTTGATCTAAATAATGTCTTTTATTCTTTATAAGAGTCATCTATAAAGACTAAGCAGTCAAGGAAGTTGAATATGAAAGCATGATATAAAAATTTATGAGACTAATAACAATGAGCAAAAGATCTGGTGTTTAGATATATTAAGGTGACATGGAGTTTAGAAATCAATATTAGGAATAAATAGAGTTATTACATCATGATAAAAATTTTAATCCATCAAAGGTATATAGAAATTTGAAATATATTTGTTTCAATGGGATAGATTTATCACATATGAAGTAAAATAGATTACATTAGAGTAAAAAAGTGGCAAGTCCACCAAAATGAGACATTGTAATTCACATCAGCTATTTATGGATGGGTCAAAGAAAAAAGACACAAAAAACAAATAAACACAAATGTATAAACAAGCTGAGCAACACAAAGAGAGAAATATAGAATTCTGCAACCAATAATAAAAAAAGTACACATTCTTGTCAAATATATTTGTAAAATGTGCACAATTTGGTAGGGATGATGCATTACTTTTCAGATAGGTATCATGGTACCTGGCTAAGGTTACTAAAGTTTGTGTATTTGTATGCACATTTGTATAGAATTTATAATCCCATATATATTTATTTTCCATAGCTTATTTGGATCTCATATGTCCAATAAGATATACTTAATAATATACAAATGTATTTACAACAGTTGTTTACATTTTCTTGGTGATTGGTTTATTTGTAACAGCCTGTGAAATTGTTATGTTTTCTTAATTTTTTTTCTACCTCGTTATGTTGGCATATTATTGTAGCTGTTGATTTTTGTTTGTCTGTCTTAATAGTTAAATATTTGGTACCAGATACATTAGTAAATCAAAATGGTTTAGTTATGTATAAATTGAAATAAATTAAATAGATCAGCAAAAATTTTAAAGAATAAAAAAGGAAACAAAGAATATAGAAAATTGATAGGAGGAAGTAATATAGTAAAATATCAGTTAACTAGAAATTAATGGGGAAAATAATACAGAAATAAATAAATAAATCCAAAGTTCATTTCAGCATTGAAAGCAAATGAAAGGCTCTCTCTTGTGTTTCTGATCAACAAAACATTTTACTTGCATTTTGTTTTGTTTTGCTTTTATGGTATAAAAACAATCGAGGTGAACTATGTGCCCAAAATTAAGGAGCTGAGACACTGAAAAGAAAATACAAATGATGCTATGTGACTCAATTTGTATTGTAGATAAATAAATAACTACAATAAGAAGCTTTTCCATAGTTTGCATCATTTTAATATAAGTTTTAGGTGATATATAGCTTACTATATCAAGTATGGAAGTGCAAGCTTTCTAACCAATACAGTTATTTAGAATAAAATAATTTGCAAAGAGAATTTCAATGAGGCTCTACTAGTCTCTCTGCTCACTCACTTAAAATTAAATTACTACAATATTGCATACTCTTATTACTATAACCAATATATCTTAATTCTTTTTTTTTAAGATTTTATTTATTTATTTGAGGGAGAGATGGAGAGCAAAACCAAGCTAGAGAGCACTAGAGCGGAACGGGGCAGAGCGGGTAGAGGCAGAGAGAGAATCAGGCTGCTTGCTGAGCCCAGAGCCTGACTCAGGGCTGGATCTCAGGATCCTGGGATCATGACCTGAGCCAAAGGCAGAAGCTTAACCAACTAAGTCACCCAGGCACCCCCAAAATATCTTATTTTAATCATGTACCTAACACCTACCTTTATGTAGTCAGAAACTCTCCAGCAATTAAACTTTTTCCACTTGGTTATAGAAATCAAAGCGGTGGCAAGAATATATTTGTTTTTATAATAACACAATGCTCTTCTCCCTGAATAAAAAGTATTATTTTAGAGATTTATTTCTTAGAGATACAGGAGGGTGAAATGATAATAAAGCCCAAGTTGACATTTATAACAGGCTGTAGCCATCAGTAAGTAAAGTAAGAAATTATACAAGAACGTAAGTGTATTGAATTTAGGCCTTAGCTTAAAAATTAATTACTACAGATACTAATATATATAAAATAATAAAGTACTTATTTATTTAATTGAATTACATGTATCATATTAGCATTAAGTCCTTAACTGAATTCTCAAATTTGCTACTTAAAAAAAAAATATTTAATAAAGGTTTGGATGTTTAGAAAAAGTTATAGATCTTTCCATTATTATTATAAAATACTTATTATTTAACATTTATCTAAGATTTTAGGTTATTGTTCAATTCTCTTTTCAACTTACTAATACAGCTGAATACCAAGGGGAAAAAATCAAAAGATACAATACACAAATCCAAGGGGTTCTTTTTAGATTCCCTTTCTGGAACTTGTAAAAGCAAGTGCTACATAAAATAATAGGCATAAATGTTCATAAATTGTTCTATTTTATTTGTTTTATATATATATTTTTAAAGACTTTTTATTCATTTGAGAGAGAGAGAGCAAGGGTCAGAGGGAGAGGGAGAGGGAGAAGCAGACTCTCTGCTGAGCAGGGAGCCAGATGCAGGGATTAATCCCAGGACCCCAGGATCATGAACTGAGCCAAAGGCAGATGCTTAACCCACTGAGCCACCCAGGTGCCCCTTGAGTAGTTCTATTTTAGGTGACAGTTGTCTTTCATTTGAGTTATTTGCACTGGTTATTTGAATAGTTTGGGAGAAATTCCATGATCTTTATTATCCTGAGAAACAGAATTTAGAAGTATTGTTACAGTAACTATAAACTGTTACATTCTGTTAAAATAGTGATACTGTTGAATGTCAACAAATTCGATCTGAATTATAAGAAAACTAATAAGTTTATGATTAAGATTAAATTTTCAGTAGATGTTTTAAATGAATTTCAATTTTGTAATTCTCAGACATTAGGCTCGTGGTCATGAAAGTGGTAAGACAATTGAGGAAACACATTCAGTAACAAGAATTCTATGTACTTTATCTAATGGCTTTTGTGGTAGTTGGCAGAGTTGAATTTAGTATTGCAAAACAGTTCTAAAAATATTTGAAAAGAGCATCAAATGAATCAGTTAACATATCAGTTTAATTTAACATAAGTTATGCCACTTAGAGTTTTCACCTCAGCTTGTTGTTTTCTATGCTGTGACACACTAGCAATTTGAAACTTAATTTCCCTATGATCCAGATATTTATTTATTTCTTCTTTAATGATTTTAAGATCCCAAGTTTCCTATTTCTTGCTTACTCTTTTATTTTGGAGGAGTGCATTTTTCTTTTATTGAACATGTACTATGTTCCAGGTACCATTCTAAGGACTTTATATATACTAAATCATGTATTCCTTTTTTTCTTTTTTTTTAATTTAAATTCAATATATTAATATATAGTGTATCATTGGTTTCAGAGATATAATTCAGCTATTCATCAGTTGCATATAACACCCAGTGTTCATTACATCAAGTGCCCTCCGAATGCCCATCACCCAGGTACTCCACCTCCCACCTACCTCCCCTCCAGCAACCCTCAGTTTGAGTCCTATAAATAAGAGTCTCTCATGGTTTGTCTCTTTCTCTGATTTTTTCCCCATTTATGTATTCCTTTAAACAACTTTACAATATGGGTAATCATTCAAATTTTACAAATAGGAGAAAAGAGGATTATGTAGTTGAAACAACTTGTTCAGGTTCCCATAGTAAAGAAATGTCAGGGCAAGTTTCTAACCCAGGCAGAGAGAGTCCTGAGTATGTACTTTAAAACCCATATTAAACTTTGCTCTTTATTTTGTTGGAGGGCTCTGTTTCAAGTATCTAAATGAGATCATGCCATTATCCGAACTCTCTATATTATTTTTCCAGTTTGGTCTAATGGAAGAATTAGTGTTTTGGCATTTAGTTTGTAACTCACATTTTGGGGAAAAGTTGTGGGTTTGTGGATATTTCAGAATGGAATATGAAAAAGCCGCACTGGGATCTGGTAGAGATGCTATTTTGCTATTTTGATCCATAATAGAATATATATATATATCTTTTCAAATAACTTTTATAATTCTTATTTTTATGTGGCTTGTATAATTTTTGCTGTGGAAATTGAACATACTTAAAATTTAAAACAAAAGTATAGAGAAATCACAGGTAAAGTTCGTACTTTTAAATATACCAGTAGAAGAGTTTTTCTTATGGTAATGGTAGTCTACAGGTTTGTTCATACTTCCAGTAGAGAATAATTGGAAGAACGTGGAAAAATCATATCTCTGAAGCCATTGAAGAATTACCATGTCAATAAGAAATTGCTGGGCTATAGTTTAGTAAAGGAAGAAATAATTGAGCTTTGAACTGATGGTTATTCCTCTAAAGATAACTAATTTCAAAACTGATGGTAGAGTTGGAGAAACTGCAGAGAGCAGAGAAACTTAGAGTAAATTAACTGGCAGGGAGGGGGCGTAGTTAATGGTATGTTTGAATTATATGTCTTGCTAAAAGGGGGTTCCAAATGGCATCTTGTCACCAACAGTAGACTTTTATTTAAGTCCAAAATGATAAACTAGCTTTCCAAGAAACAGAAAATAGCTTTAAATCATTTAACTTCCTACCTGCATTAAAGTGATATGCTTTATGAAATGCCCCTAGCCCAGTTCTGACAAGAATCAAAAGAGAAAAATTAACAATATTTAAAGACTCAAATTTTCTTTTTTTCTTTTTTTTTTTTCACATACAATTCCTAGCAAACCTTGTAAGGGGTTGGCTCCTGTGACAGATAGATGCTAAGGTAGTCTCAATGATCCTTTCCTGACGGATTTCATCATCTTTAAGCACATAAAAACAGAGTCGATGTGAGAGCCTGACTGATTTGACCAGTAAAGGTAAAATGAGCCAGTTTTAATATACAGTTTACCACTTCCATAGTCAGAGGAAAGAAGAATATGCCAATGGTGCCAGCTCCTATGATGCTACGAATCTCACAAACTAAAAAAACATGATGCTAAAATACAATTGGCTGGAGAACTGCAATACAAGTTGCTCTGTTGCTGAGGAGGTAATTTTAAGCTGCAGCTAAGCAGCCATTTTCTTCATGTTTAATCCAAGGGGGTAGGGATAACAGATATCCTGGAAAGACTAAGATAAGCTGAAATTCAAACCTTTGCCTATAAAGATATGGGCAAGTCTCTAGGGAACCACGGTAGTGTCATTCTTCTATAACGTCAAAGTCAGGTGTTTACATATAATAAAGCATTATATATTTTGGGACTTTATAAAAATAAAAAGCTTCTGCACAGTGAAGGAATCAATCAACAAAACTAAAAGGCAACCTACCAAATGGGAGAAGATATCCTCAAATGACATATCTGATTAAAAGGCTAGTATCCAAAATCTATAAAGAACTAATACAGCTCAACACCCTCCAAAAGAAGCCAGAACAGAAGACATGACATATATTTCTCCAAAGAATACATCCAGATGACTAACAGACACATGAAAAGGTGCTCATCATCATTTATCATCAGGGGAATGCAAATCAAAATCTCAATGAGATATTACCTCGTATCTGTCAGAATGGCTAAAATCAACAACACATGAAACAAGTGTTGGCGAGGACATGGAGAAAAAGAAATTCTCTTCCATTATTAGGAACTGGTGAAACTCGTGCAGCCACTGTGGAAAACAATATTGAGCTTCCTCAAAAATTTAAAAATAGAACTACCCAATTATCTGGTAATTGCACTACTGGGTTGTTTACCCTCTAATTATGAAAACAAAAAAATAATTATAAAAACACTAATTCAAAGGGATACATGTACCCCTATGTCTATAGCAGCATTATTTACAAAAGCCAAATTACAGAAGCAGCCCAAATGTCCATCAATAGATGGGTGGGTAAAGATGTGATAGATTTTATATATATATATATATATATATTTAAATATATATTTATATATAATATAAATTATATATAATTTTATATATTTATATACAAATTATATATTTATATAATATAAATATAATTTATATTATATATATATTCACCCATAAACAAGAATAAAATCTTGCCATTTGCAAAAACATGGATAGAGCTACAGAATATAATGCTAAGCAAGTAAGTCAGAGAAAGACAAATATCATATGATATCAATTAATATGTGGTTTATAAACATAGGAATAAAAGAGGGAAGGAAAAAAGCAAAGGAAAGGAAAAAAAGGAAAAAAGAGAGAGATACAGATTGGGAGAAAAAACAAGAAACAGACTCTTTCTTTTTTTTAAGATTTTATTTATTTATTTATTCATGAGAGACACAGAGAGAGAGGCAGACACACAGGCAGAGGGAGAAGCAGGCTCCATGCAGGAGCCTGATGTGGGACTCGATCCCAGGACTCCAGGATCACACCCTGAGCCGAAGGCAGACGCTTAACCACTGAGCCACCCAGGGATCCTCCTTTTTTTTTTTTTTTTAAGATTTTATTTATTTATTCATGAGAGACACACACAGAGAGAGAGGCAGACACACAGGCAGAGGAAGAAGCAAAGAAACAGACTCTTAAATACAGAGAACACACCTATAGTTACCAGAGGGGAGGTAGGTGGGAGGGTGAGTGTAATAGGTGATGGACGTTAAGGAGAGCATTTGTCCTGATGAGCACTGGGTATTATAAGGAACTGCTGAATCACTGTACTATACACCCAAAACTAAAACTGCATTTTAACTATATTAGAATTAAAATTTTTAAAAATAAATAAATTTGGAAATGTAAAAAAGGATGATGTATTTATTTTATACATTCTTTTCTTTAAAAACTGAACTAATAAATTTTAGAGGATTTCTACTTCTAGTAAAGATGAAGTACCTTATATAGAAGCAAACATTTGTATATAACACTAATACTCTTAAGATAAAATATTACAAATAACCATCTGAATAAAAAACAAAATTGGCAAAAACTAAATGTGAATTGACATTTGGAAGAAGAGAAAGATCTGGGTAATTTTCTCCTTCTTAAAGCTTTTCACCTGAGGGTAGGCCTCAACTGGTGTTTTGTGAGGTACCCTAAGACTACTTCAGTCTTACTGACTGAGGACTAGAAGACAGAGTTTTGAGTCATCTTCATGAGAGAAGAAATCCAGTGAAGGATACATCAATGGGGGAGAGTTAGGCTCTGAATACAAATCTCTGGTTAACCCTTGAAATATGAAGCTGAGGGATAAGATCCAAGAAGCACAGCTGAGACCTCTCTTAGTCTCATCTCCATTTTTCACAGACTTCTCAACTTCTTCCTTTGCTATTTTTAATGACGTTGTACCATGCAACACAACCTAAATTCCTTCATTCCCTAGAGTTAATGAACATAGGTTGTGAGTAGAATAGATTCTACTAAGTATTTTATGCAGTGAAGTAGATTATAGTTCTGATTATTACAGAAATATTATTTATGTTAGGACTTGCTTTAAGCAATTTCTTATTAGCCATTTTTTTTCATTTAAGTAATTCATTTCCTTTTATGCTTTCTGGATCCCAAGCTCCATGCTCATATCTGGGGTATGATATGATTAACAACAACAATAAATAGGATCATGTCCATTAAACTCCAATGAGGAGGAAATAAACAAAAGGCTAATTTATTAATAGGATAATTACTCACAAGTTTAATAAGTGTCATTCTGTTGACACACGTAAGGAAACAAAGTAGTTCCAAGTGGTAAATAAATTGATGGATTTATGTGAAAATTATGAAAGTATACACATGAAATTAATTGAGAATATATTGAAAGGAAATAAAAAGCTCTTTTTTAAGAATTATATTCCACTAAGTGAAAATTATCTTTACCAGCACCAAATTGGACAGGTATGTATACCTACAATATGTTAGAATTTGAAAATAAAGAAAAAAATAACATTTTATTTAAAGAAAGGTGGAATGGGCAGGCTATAAAATCTTCATTAGAAATGTTGACTTCTGGGACACCTGGGTGGCTCAGTGGTTGAGTCTCTGCCTTTTCCTGGGGCTGTGGTCCCAGGGACCTGGGATTGAGTTCCACATCAGGCTCCCCTGCAGGAAGACTGCTTCTTCCTCTGTCTATGTCTCTGCCTCTTTCTCTGTGTCTCTTATGAATAAATGAAAGAAAGAAAGAAAGAAAGAAAGAAAGAAAGAAAGAAAGAAAGAAAGAAAGAAAAGAAAGAAAGAAGAAAAAGAAAAAGAAAAAGAAAAAGAAAAAGAAAAAGAAAAAGAAAAAGAAAAAGAAAAAAAGAAAAAGAAAAAGAAAAAAAGAAAAAGAAAAAGAAAAAGAAATGTTGGGATCCCTGGGTGGCACAGTGGTTTAGCGCCTGCCTTTGGCCCTGGGCGTGATCCTGGAGACCTGGGATCGGATCCCACGTCGGGCTCCATGCATGGAGCCTGCTTCTCCCTCTGCCCGTGTCTCTGCCTCTCTCTCTCTCTCTCTCTCTCTGTGACTATCATGAATAAATAAATAAAATCTTTAAAAAATAAATAAATAAATGTTGACTTCTGAGGCACCTGGGTGTCTCAGTTGGTTAAGCATCTGCCTTTGCTCAGGTCATGATCCCAGTGTCCTGGGATACAGTCCTGCATCCAGCTCAGCCGGGAGTCTGATTCTCCCTCTCCCTATGCCCCTCTCCACTGCTTGCTCTCTCACGCACACACACTCAAAAAAATAAAATCTTAAAAAATAACAATAGCAACAACAACAACAATAATAATAATAATAAAATAAATGTTGACTTCTAACAAGAGAACTGCAATTACTTCCAATTCTGCAATCAAGGCACTACGGATGTACTCAGGTATAAACGACTCTCTTGAAGGGAAGGGCCCTGAATACATATCACTACAGGTATGTGAATGAATATGTATAAACAGTCCTATCTGTAAGAAATATCAGCATGTGTATATTTATGTACCTTTTATCAATCTAAATATTCTTTTTCATGTCCACAAAAAGTCAGAAAGAGAAAGTTTAGATTTCTTTTGACATCAGGGAAAAACAGACAAAGCCACTTGTATGGAGTCATATGGAAAAAAACTACATCGACAACCAAACAAAACACAGTAGTAATCTGTAGAAAATAATTCCCCCCCAAAAAAAAGAAAATAATTTCCCCTTACAAAATGTAAACATGGTAATTATACTTAATTTTTCATTTAATATTTAGAACATTTTCTATATCAGACCTAAATTAAAACTAATATTCTTTAACTTAAAATTTGTAAAATATTAATTTTTCCCTTATTCTTTTTTCTTTTAGAAGACTAAATAACTCATTCACTTGAAATAGAAACACTTAAGTGTTTACTAGTTTTCATTTTCATCTGTATACATGTTGATTTATTTATGCAATGGTGTAATTTAGACATAATAATGTTATTAGATGGCTGACATCATTTATATCCACCTAAATCACTTACTTACAATTATCTAAACTACATCTTACTTTTGACCATTTCAACTTCCTGGCCTGGTAAAACTCCTTTATTGCCAACTTTTTTTCCCCTTAGTTCTTCATAGCTAACTTTGTAAATATCCTAAGAAAATGTTACTAAAAGATATCCTTATAGTTTTTACTTCTATTCAGTTTATTTATGGAAGTGTTTAATTATTTATTATACAGGCTTATGTAACAGCTGTTGTATTTGGAAACTTTAGAGGCAAAATAAGTTTTGTGTTATATTTCTCTGAATTACATTCCCACTACCTATTTTTAGTCGTAATAGAAAATCAACCATAATTTTATACTGTAGCAGCTGAGCCGTCTCATGTTCCAATCAAGAGAAATAAAGTTTTCTTCTCAAAGGATAAAAAAATACAAATAAAGGTTACAAGTATCTTAATTCTCAGATACTTACCACTTTTCCAGCACATTAAAAACTCTGACAGAAATTCTTTTAACTATAAGTCCTTTATTTTAAATCAACATATCAACTTTCTTGCAATTCATCACAATGTAATTTTCACATTTAAACTTCATGGGTTTGAAAAAGAAAATGAATTATGACTTCCCTGAATGAAAGGAGAAATACAGTTATACTTATATGTGAAAATAAAGTGTAGACCAAAATTACATCTCTTTCTAGGACACTCCATAGCCCAATAGTGGAAATAGCAGACAGAACGATATGTTTCAGTACTTCCCAAAACAACATTAAGTGTAAAGGAATATATTTACACATTAGAAGTCAGTGATTAAGGGTATGAAATATTTTGTCTTCACCATCTGGGTCTCGGTATATAGAGATTTTGACTCAGTGGGACATTTTAAATGGATATGTTTCAACTTATTAACATTTCTTTCCCCCAAAAAAATCACTCTTAAAAAAAATAAAAAGAAAGAAAAAGAAGCAAACCTAATCTACTTTAAATCTAGTGCAATTTTATTTTTTTTAATTTTTATTTATTTATGATAGTCACAGAGAGAGACAGAGGCAGAGAGAGAAGCAGGCTCCATGCACAGAGAGCCCGACGTGGGATTCGATCCCGGGACTCCAGGATTGCGCCCTGGGCCAAAGGCAGGCGCTAAACCGCTGCGCCACCCAGGGATGCCCTAGTGCAATTTTAAATCTATTACTAGTTGGCCTAATAAACACCCCTGAAACCAAAAATTCTTTTTGTAAGACATAAGTCCTTTTGTTTAAAAGCTAAGAGTAAAGAGATTCAGATCATAATATCTACTTGCTACAACTTGAAGAATAGTATGTTTGTGTCAGGTAAAATGCACTAGAAAGGAATATCAGAGAACAGAGACATAAGTTCATTTAGATATGCTAGGAAAAAGGTGCATGATCTGAGGTTGTACATAGAAAGGACAGACAGGTATTGTTGCCTAAGGTAGATTCCTCTTAATTTTTTCTCAAATGAACAAATAACAAATGTTCTCATTGTTAAAAAAATATGCATGTTTCAACAAAGGAGTGGCTTTTTTATGTTTGTGTTGTATTGTATATACACATCTAGCATAGCAACACTGTGTATATAATAATAACTCATTCCATGAGTTATCATTTCATGATATTTTTACAGTGTACAATGCATAGGTTCAAAAAAAGAAATATGTTTTTTTAAATGGAAATAATTATATCATTCTTAACACCACTGTATCTACCGGCGCTATATTTTAAAGACTTGAAGAGATTCTATTAAGTATCAGAGCAGCCAAATCCCTGAACCTTATACAGGAGGTCACAATGAAGATAAATGTCTAGAAGACATTTCTAATTTAAACTAAGAAAAGTGCACAATTCTATTGTCAAGAAATTAAAGAAATAAATGGCCAGTACATAGAAAGGTTAGGTTATATAGCAGAGTTGTAGCTGCTCTGTGACATTTCCACTACAAGCAATAGTGATATCAACATTCTTTTATTTTTCATGTAGCTCACCTCTGCATCCCCAGAGATCAATTTGCAATATTTTTTTTTTACTAAAAATAGAGATGAAAGATTTTTATGGCCAGCTAACCCAACTTACTGTTTCCAGATGAAAATATCTTAACTATAAAACTTATTTCATAGGATATTTCATAACTATAAAGTGCAAGGAATGCTTTTTCTGGTTTTCATTATTTCCTAATAATAGTAATAATATTTGAAGTTTTATTTTTTAAAGATTTTATTTATTTATTCATGACAGACACACAGAGAGAGAGGCAGAGACACAGGCAGAGGGGGAAGCAGGCTCCATGCAGGGAGCCCAATGGAGGACTTGATCCAGGTACTCCAGGATCATACCCTGAGCTGAAGGCAGACACTCAAGCACTGAGCCACCCAGGCATCCCTTGGAGTTTTCGTTGATTCTTATAGGCCAACCAAACATTGAATCAATCTTCACAATATTAATCAAATAATTAGCTAAGAATTCTTAAATTCATCAAGCATTTAATTATTATTAAATAAATAATATTTATTATATTGCATATAATAAATGCATCAAGCACAATGCTGACTCTGCAGCAAATGGTATCCTATGTTCTTATTTAGTTGAAATTTATTAACAAAAAAATAAATGAACACTTAATAAGCAATTACTTGCATAAATTACTTGGATGTACAAAAGGCTATAAAGGTTTTTTAGAGTAATTTCTCTATAAATTCAGAATTAATAATATAATGCAGAAAGCTACCATGTTAAAATATCCATAAAGAAAAAGGGATACAGAAAGTGGGGAAATACAAGTAACTTAATGGACTAAAGTTAATAATCATGGAAAAATAATTCAGTGGCATTTCATAACTAAAAAATCCAAACAAATAAACAAACAAACCAAAAAACAACGAAACAAAACAACCAAAGAAACAAACAAACAAAACATTTTTGCTGCACCAGAATCACATACAAACAGTCACTTGGGATCAGATCTTGAATGAAACAGATCCTACATGTGAGGTCTATATTTTACTAATTTCCATAATTCTATAACTAAAACAACACATGGCACAAATTATACATTGAACAACATATTGGATGTAGTATCTAATTTAATCCTAACAAGGTCCTGTGGGTATAACTGGTAGAAGAGGTAAATATTAACACATTACTAACAGTAACACTGAAATGCTAGGCAGTATATAGCCTATGAATGAAATTCCATATTATCTTTATATTTTTTGAAAAACTGCTGAACGATTGCAAGTAGAACTAAAGGTGAAAGACAATAATGATGAGAATGTGAAGAAGGAAACTGATGAGACAAAGAGTAAACTAGTTTCCCACGATGAAGAATAGAATTAATGCATAAATAGAGACAATGGAGAGGTAATGATCAACTGCATAAATATATAGAAATTGAATTTTCTGGCTTGGTGAATAGCTTGGTGTACTGTTGACGATATGGAGAACCAAGAATAAATCCCAGGACTTAAGATAGTGATATAGGAGGTTCCTGAATTTCTGTCCTCCCATGTTTGCACCAAAAATAAAGCTACACATGAATTGATTCCCTCTGAGAGAAATCCAATCTACTTAAGTGACTCCTCAACAAGGGACAACTGAGAAAATATACACATCGAAATGGGCAAAAAAGGCTGAGACACACTCTCATCATAAACCCCAGCCCCAACACAGCACCTTAAAATTGGGAGGAAACTCTGAAATCCCAGTTTCTCTGTGGGGAGCAAAGGGTTTGGACCACATACATATTGCCGTAACTTTTAAAGCTGCCACCTCAGGGATGAGCCCTCAAATCAGCTAATACCCAAGACCCAGCAGTCCTATAGTTCAAGTCTCATAGGACTATAGCATTAAAACAAAGAAAGAAATAGTTGCTAACAGTTTAAGAACACTTCCTGCCACTCTTCCCTCCCCCTCCTTGCTTAATGCAGGGATTGCAAACAAAAATGCCAATCTCCCAGGTTTTTCCTGGAAAGGGTTTACATAGTTTACCAGCTGCTGCCTGAGGATCCAGTTTCTGATTAGCCTATGTTTAAGGCTGTGAACTAAAGAGAGAGGACTCAAATCATAAACAAAAGAAGAAATATTACAACTAATACCACAGAAAGACTAAGGATCATGAGAAATTGATATGGACAATTACTTGCCAATAAATTAGAAATGGTAAGTTCCTAGAAATGTATGATCTCCCAAGACTGAATCATGTAGACATAGAAATCTAAATAGGCCAATTACTAGCAATGAGATTGAATAAATAATCAAAAGCTTCAAAGAAGAGCCCAGGATCAGAAGACTTCACTGGTGAATTCTACCAACATTTCAAGGTGATTAAAACCTTTTCTAATTCTTCCCAAAAAAGGAAGAAAAGGCAACACTTGTAAACTCATTTTACAAGGCAATCTTTACCTTGACACTAAAACCAAAGTCACTAACTAAAAAATTACAGGTCAATATCCCTGATGAACATAATACAAAGATCCCCAACAAAATATTAGCAAGCCTAATTCAACAATATATTAAAGAATCACACAACATGACCAAGTGGGATTTTATTCTGTGACACAAAGATGGTTCAAAATAGGCAAATAATAATAATAATAATAATAATAATAATAATAATGTGATATACCACATTAATAGAATGAAACTTAAAAATCATATAATCCTGTCAACAGATGTATGATAAAATCACTCAAAACTTAAATATAAGGGATCCCTGGGTGGCTCAGCGGTTTAGCGCCTGCCTTCTGCTCAGGGAGTGATCCTGGGGTCCCAGGATCAAGTCCCACGTCAGGCTCCATGAATGAAGCTGCTTCTCCCTCTGCCTTTGTCTCTGTTTCTCTCTCTCTGTCCATGCCTCTCATGAATAAATAAATAAAATCTTTAAAATAAATAAAAAACTTAAATATAGATGAAATATACCTCAACCTAATAAAGACCATAGCTAATATCAGACTCAACGGTGAAAAGCTAGAATCTTCTCTCCTAAGACAGGACCAAGTCAGAGAAGCCCATTCTCACCTATAAACTAGAGCAAATAGGTAAAAATAAAATAAGATCAAATGAAAAAATAAGGAAGAAGTATATATAATTGTCTCTATTTGCAGATTGACATATTATTTTCTATAAATTTTATATATTTCCATATTATATATAGAAAACTCTAAAGATTCCATTAAACACAATTAGAATAAACAGCCTAGTGAAGTTACCAGATACAAAATCAATATATAAAAATCAGTAGTTCTTCTATATAATTACAAACTATCAGAAAGAGAAATTAAGTAATTTAGTTACTTATAATAACATCAAAAACAATAAAATACTAAGGAAAACAATTTAACTATGGAGTGAAAGGTCTATAAACTAAAAACTATAAAACTCTAATGAAAGAAATTGACGAAGACACAAGTAAATGGACAGATATTCTATGCCTAGAACTGAAAGAATAAATATTGTTAAAATGTTCATACTTAAAAAAAAATACTTTATTCTTTGAGACACACACACACAGAGAGAGAGAGAGAGAGAGAGAGAGAGAATGAGCAGGGAGGAGGGAGTGGGGAGAGGTAGATTCCCCATTGAGCAGGGAGCCTGACTCAGGGCTCCATCCCAGGATTCTGGGATCATGACTCAGCTGAAGGCAGATGCTTAACCAACTAAGCCACCCAGGCACCCATAAAGTGTCCATACTGTACAAAGCAATCTACAGATTCAATGAAATCCCTATAAGAAAAATCCAATGGCATTTTTCATAGCAACAACAAAAAAAATTCTTTTTGTGTAGAATTTAGTGATTTCATCGCTTACATATAACATTCAGTGTTCAAAACAAGTGCTTTCCTTAATACTCATCACCCATTTAACCCATCCCCCAATGTACCTCCCCTCTAGCAACATTCAGTTTGTGCTCTAGAGTTAAGAGTCTCTAATGGTTTGCTTCCCTCTCTTTTTTTTTATTTTCCCTTCCCCATGTTCACCTGTTTTGTTTCTTAAATTCCACATATGAGTGAATCATAGGATATTTGTCTTTCTCTGATTGTCTTATTTCACTTATAACATACCCTAGCTCTTCTGGAACTACAAAAGACCTTGGATAGGCCATAGAAATCTTGAGAAAAGGGAGCAAAGCTAGATGTATCTTGCTTCCTGATTTCAATTATATTACAAAGCTGTAGTAATAAAAGCAGTATGGTACTGGCATAAAAGCAGAGACATAGATAAATGGAACATAATAGGAAGCCTAGAAATAAACCCATAAATATATGGTCAATATCATTTTGACAAAGGAGCCAAGAATGCACAATGGGGAAATAATAGTTTCTTCAGTAAACTATGTTGGGATAATTGGACAGGCTCATGCAAAGGAATGAAGCTGGACCACTATCTCAAATCAAACATAAAATTCAACTCAAAATTTATTTAAAATTTGAATGTAAGACATGAAACCATAAAACTCCTGGAAGAAAATATAGCATGTAAACTACTTGATATTGGTCTTGGCAATTATTTTTTATATTTACACCAAAAACAAAGGCAACAAAAAAATCAAGAAGTGAAACTACAACAAGCTAAAAAGTTTGGAAAGGAAAGGAAATCATCAATAAATTTAAAAAGCAACCTAAGAAATGGAAGAAAATATTTTCAAACCGCATACCAATAAGAGCTTAATATCTGAAACATGTTAGAGGTTCATAAAACTCAAAAGCAACAAGCAAACAAAAAACAATTTAAAAATTGGCAAGGACCTGGAGAGACATTTTTCCTAGAATAAATTATTTTCTTGAGGAAACTCCATATTGTTTTCCATAGCAGTTGTACCAGTTTAAATTCCCACCAACAATGCCCATGGATTCCCTTCTCCCCACATCCACAATGAGCATTTGTTAACTTTTGTTTTCTTGTTAATAGACATCTTAACAGTGTGAGATTCTAGATCATTGTGGTCTGGCTTTGCATTTCACCTGTAATTAGTTATACTGGGCATCTTTTCATTACCTGTTGGCCATTTCCATACCTTCATTAGAAAAGTGTCTATTCATGTCCTTTGTCCTATTCGTTGTCCTATTTGACATATTATTATTTTTTTTCTATTTGACATATTATTAATTCATTTATTTGGTTTAAGGGTCACAAACTTTTTTTAAATTAAGATTTTATTTATTTATTTATTTATTCATGAAAGACACAGAGAGAGAGAGAGAGAGGAGGGCAGAGACACAGGCAGAGGGAGAAGCAGGCCCCACGCAGGGAGCCCGATGCGGGACTCGATCCCAGGACTCCAGGATCACGCCCTGGACTGAAGGCGGCGCTAAACCGCTGAGCCACCCGGGCTGCCAACAAACTTTTTATGTAAAGTTCCAATCTGTAAATATGTCGAATTTTGCTGGACATACCATCTTTGTTTGCATTCACTCAAATCGACCCTTGCGGTGTGATAGCAATATATAAAAGAATATGTGTCTGTGGCCCAATGAAACTAATGGACACTGATATTCACATCCCTTAACTTTTTTTTTTTTTGCCTGTCACAAAATATTCTTCTTCCTTTGATTTTAACCATTAAAATTATGTCTGAAAGATAACCATTGAAATTTCTCAAAATGTTCGATGACATCTTTATATATTTTACAAAGCATATTTTATACAATTTAGTGCTAAAGTCTTACTCATTTTAAGAATTCTCCATTGTTGCAAATCCAAAATAATGCTTTTCTTTTTAGTTAGATATTTTTAAGTAAAAAGCTTAATTTAATTTATTCAATGTAATTATTGGGTGATTATTTATCAGGAAAATATATTCTTTAAATTATATCATTAAGAACTACAAAACCAAAAGCCAGATTTAGTTGGATATTAATGTGGCCTCATCTATGTATCACTACATGCTATTTCATTACTGGAACTGTTCTAGAAAACTAAAGAATCCAAATATATTCACATGCCACACAACATGGGAAATACTCTCAAAAATGACAATTCGTGATTTTTCTTGGAAGCATACAGTAATCAATTAATAGCCAAAAGTGTAGGAGAAAAATAGTAAAAAGGAAAAATAAAAATGTGTCAGAAAATCCAGTATTAAAACCTATTAAAAATATTGCAAAGTTGCAATTACTCTTATTAGATAGAATCCCATTACATTTTTGAAACACAAGTTTAATGATCAAGCATAAAGATATTTATTAAAAAAGAAAATATACTGAATATATGTCACATTAGAAAAATAATGGATGCTATATTTTAGCAATCATAATTACTGGGTAAATTGGTAAGAAAGTGCATTATTGGGATTCTTCAATAGCAACTCCCAACTAGAGTTAACCCTTTTTTAAAAAGATATATTCATTTAAGAGAGAGAGAGAGAGAGCAGGAGGAGTGGCAGAGGGAAAGGGGTCAATGATCAAATACTTCAATATGCTGTCATTCACAGTATTTTCTGAAATTACAAGTAACTTTGGTCAAAATTCCAGAGAGAGCAGGCATTGTCTACATTTATCCAATACTGTATTCTTGGAAAAAATTTAGTATAAACTAAAACAGTGCACACATGTGTTCTCTTTCTATGTAAAATGGTAATAGATTATAACAGTCGACAATTACAAACATATGTGACCTCAGGATTCTGGATGAGGCTTTCAAAATTTTGAGAGGACTTAGTGTACTGCATCAACACATTTTTGTGTTTTTTTAAAACATAACATCAATAGTTCCTGCCTGTAATATTTACATAATCATTATGGCAACTGAAAACATCTCCATACATTTCCAAAATGCACCTTTGTGGGAAATACTTGCCCTACTGAAAAATATTTGTAAGATTCCGAGTTTCATTATGATTAAATATGAGTATTGGATTATTTCCTACAAGTAATTATATCTGAACATCATTCTGTATAAGGCAATGAAAAATAGCAGTCATATGTACATGTTTATGAATACAATAATACATATAATCATATACATTTATATTGATAGAGTTTTGAAAACAATGCATTACCACCTAGATCCATATTTCAGACATGGTTAGCTTGAAACATCACTCAAAGTCTGAAGAACAAACGCAAATAGAGAGTACAAAAGAAATGAGTAGCATTAAATTAAGTGAAAAAAAACATAATTTTAAAAGAGTTTGAATGGGTTTGTCTTTTGATAAATGTTTTAGATTGTTTTAAAGCCTATTGACATAGAGCTCCTGAAATTAGGAAAATAATATCATTAATCTTTTTCCGTTATATATTTTATTTCATTACATACTTTTGGTAAAATATAAAATTGGAAACAGGTTTTCTTTAAGGTTGCTAGAGGAAAAAAGACTTTGACTGGATCTTTGTACACACTGGTTTTAGAAATCAAAGTGAGTAATTTCAAAAAAGGATACAAATAATTCTGAGTCTTCTTTTCTTGCTCCTGTCATGATGCCAAAAGCAAGGCTGTGGCTGAGTAAAGAATTGGCATCTCATGCAAGGTTTTCACTCAGAGGAAAGCCTAGAATCAGACTCTCTACTCTTTCCTTAGTAAACTAAAAGAACATCGATTATTGCAGTTTCTTTGTGGCACAGGCCACAGGCAGAACAGAACAAAGACTAATGTTCTTCAGCACAATAATAGGATACCATTGTGCTTAGAAGACAGGGCCAAATCCTCCCTAATAAAGGCACTATTCTCTCTTCAGTATACCATTAGGTTGTTGCCACAAAAAGAAAATAATGTTTTTGACAGAGGTCTAACTTAGACTATCACATAAAGAAGCTGGCTGAAGTGTCGTTCTCTATTAAAGTAGCTTCGAAATAGAACTCTTCAGTGATTAGCATTCACAACCCACCTTGATTCTTTACATCTTTTGCAAATGGATTTTGACTAAGACATCTGATGTTAGGTGAGAATGAGAATTCTGAAAGGAATCACAAGGAAACACATCCTCCTGTGGATAGGGAGTGACTTGCCAAAGATTAGGAGAGGTATGCTTTTAGATGAAAAGCCTTCAAGGTGAGGAGAGCATGAGAGAAAGCAATGGGGGAAGAGAGGGGAGAGAGTGAGGGAGAATATGCAAGTGTGACCACTTGGAAAGAAGAATGAGGTAAGGAGTTGAAATGATGTTCATAGATACATATATTTCTGGATGATACTAAGGTTTGAACTGTCTTCCCTTACCTGGAACAATAAAATGTTGGATTTTGTTGAGAACTTCAACTTTGTTCTTTCTATTAATTCTATTCTTGTTCTTTCTATTAATTCTTCTCTAGGAATTGCTCAGAGATACTCACTTTCAGTGTCTAATTTTTAAAAGATTTTATTTTTCATGAGAGAGAGAGAGAGAGAGAGAGAAAGAGACACAGGCAGAGACACAGGCAGAGGGAGAAGCAGGCTCTATGCAGGGAGCCTGGACGTGGGACTCGATCCTGGGTCTCCAGTATCATACCTTAGGCTGAAGGTGGCCCTAAACCGCTGAGCCACCCGAGTGTATAATTTTTTGTATGTTTATATCACTCCTTTGTATTTATATTTTTCTAAAGGGAAATGATAGCTAGAGGATCATTTGGGTTTATTTTTTTTCAGAGGTAACGATTATTACCCCTTAGAGTGAGCTATGATCTAGAATCTCCAATGCCTTTGAGTGGCAGTCACCCTGTCTCAGTAGAGATGTCCCATGCCACCCATGACAGCTAGGAGAGGGAAATATATTTCAGAAGTAGAACAACTAAACCTTTATTATATTCCTGAAAGTAACAAACGGAAAAATACTGGACCCATGCATACTTGGATTACAGAAAATAATATGCAAAATTATCTTCAAAGCTTTGGGTCATACTACATGAAAACTCAGGTTTAAGATAATAATCCTGGGTCATGTCTAATCCTCTTTTCCTTCTCACGATCCTAGACATTGCTCTAATTATTCTGGCCATAGAGCATAATTGACTTTTTTTCACTTTTCATTTCCTTTCACACTTCTCCCCACTTCTCCCTTAAAAAGAGAGAAAATACAGAAACAAAACATAGAAAATATTTTTCTTTTCCTACACTTTCTCTCTAATAAGGAACTAATGTCCTTATTACTTCCATTCATTTGGGTAACTTGAATTTCATTTTCCCTACTTCGGACCCAAGTATAGACACATAGATTGGCATTCTTGCTCAGTCAATGGGTCAGGAGTACTGAATGGAGCTGTAGGAAGGTCAGTTAGGAGTGCTGACTCAGGGGATAGTGCACCACTGTCTCAGTGGACTGAAGCCTAGGAGATACAGTGCTGTAGTCATGGGTTCAAGGACTCTTCTCACGTGAGCACTAAATCTTAACTAGAATTTGAAAGTCTCAAGCGGCCAAATTCAGGAAAAGGCACACTCCTAGCATCAGACTGGGACACATAAGTTAGAGATTTCACAGATATCTTCTTACACTGAGTTGCAACAAGAGACATATGGTATAGAAGAATATACAAATAGGCTGAATACTTAAAATACAGATCGATGATTTTAATTAATAAAAATAAATTTCTTATATTGTTGCATATTTGTCACACAACAACCATTGTGATGTTTTATAAGGATTGTGTCCTTTAACTTCATAAAAAAAATCTATGATCGGAACCACAATCTAATTATATAAGTAGTTTGGAAAATAATATTCACTTTAAGTACCAAAATACCACAAGTTAGAGTTTTCAATAGCTTACAGTGTCCCAGTTTATGATTAAGTATTTCTCACTGGTGCCAATTTAATGGGTGGAATCACTGCCTGCTCCTGGATTCTGATAGAGGATCTGTCAGTGAGTAAAGCCATAGACCCAAACTTCAAGTCTCCAGACTTCCAAATTTCTAAGTCACCTCAAACTGAGTGCATCAGTCAGGAAGACTTCCTTACCCTTAAAAGCATTCGCAGGAATGCAGAGAAAATCTTTACACATAGCTCCTACTCACTTCTCAACGCTGTTTAGTAAAAAGAAGTAAGGACTTACAGGAATGCCAGCTTATTTTCCTAGAAAATTTCAGAGTCCACATATCTACATGCTGCAACTGAACCTTTCCTTTTTTGAGGGCAGGAAGGGTGGGCACAGTAGCACATTTATATTTGTCAGTATCTAGTCATAATATGCCATGCAGAGCTGTCTCTACAGACCCAGATACCTTTCATTTTACTGCATACCTATTTATTTGACTAGTTCCTGACTGACTATACCACAGTGTAAGCGAAAATGTTAGGTTTAAGGCTGTAGATGTTTCTTAAGCATGGAGATTAGGAAAAGGCTAGTAACTTCATTTCTATTTCTTGTGCTGTTTCCTTATTTTCAATTTATGGCACTATCCTAAGACCATATTGTTTGGTGGCAAATAGTATCTGCCAGATGCCCCAGACTTAAATCACTTTTTCACTGTATGAGATAGGCCCTTGCATTTACGTGCTTTGACACCTGGGAGGACCTATTCAGCCCAAGAATTCTTTGGCTAAATGAATTAGGTGAAAGAATTAAAAAATTCTTTGCTTGGTTTCCTATCTTATTTTCTGCATGCCTCCACACACATTACATTGTGGAGGAATCACTTGCTCCTAATCATAGGGTAGTGATTACAAAGCACTTCACATGCATGGCTTTTCATCTGAAACATTTAATTTCTAATTGTATCCTGTGTTCCTGTGTAGCCTTTTTTTTTTTTTAATTCATGATAGACATAGAGAGAGAGAGAGAGAGAGAGAGAGGCAGAGACACAGGCAGAGGGAGAAGCAGGCTCCATGCAGGGAGCCCGACGCGGGACTCAATCCTGGGACTCCAGGATCATACCCTGGGCCAAAGGCAGGTGTTAAACCGCTGAGCCACCCAGGGATCCCCCTGTGTAGCCTTTAATGTTGATTACAAAACACTTTTTCTACAACTTCATCAGATTGCACTGATATCTCATGAGCTATGAACATAGTCCAAGCTCTGTTAATTAGTACTCTCCAGAATCAGATATTTAAAATTTGTCAGTCATAATAAAAATAGTGTCCTGGCTCAATTCTAGGGTAATAATTACATTAAAGATGGTTGTTTACAACACCAACCTCAAGAGACCTCAGGTGTATAACCCAGTTATCAGCTCTGGTAGCTTGTCCTTTGAGATCCAAATATAATTTGTTCAAAATCCATTGCATGTATGGTGGGAAGTCCTGCCTTCTTGATATCTCTGTTTGTCTTGTTTTTATATTCACCTCTCTATGTTTCTCTTTCCATTGAAGTACTTCACTTAGGGAAATATTTCGCTAGCTTACATATGTGTGCGTTCACATTAAGTTTCATTATTTTATAAAACACTCCATTTATCTTAACAACCTTCCTGAGACTCTCCCCTCAAGATATCTCTGTAAAATCATTACTTGCGGGTAGCCACTATTAACAGCAAGATCAAAATAACTGAGTTTCTGGATCATACCAGGACTACTGAAAAAAGTTCTCCATGACATTTTCACACAGGTGTATATACATATGAAAGGAAAGAATACCATTAAAACAAACTGTATGTCAATAGATGCAGTCCTGGAATTATTTGGAAACAGGGCGGTATTATAATAATGATGTGGTTAAAATTAAAATGTTAGAATGTAAACTCTTTCTTGTTGCTCTGGTAAGTACTAAAACAATTCAAGCCAAGATACTACGGTTACTCAAATTAATTCTATAAGCAGGATTTTCTGTCATTTTAATATTTTATAATTCTACATTAGGTGTTATTTGTAACAGAGCTGGCACAAGACAGTAAAAGACAAAAAAAGTGAATTGAATCCAACTGTTTCTGATATCAATACTGTATTATTTGAGGGAGAGCTGAATTCATGACTTGCCCTGGAGAAGTTGCTAAGATAGTTAACATTTATCAGTATGGCATCAGATTTAAATTCACTGTCTCTCTCTTTCTCTCTCACTTTCATGTTCTGAAGCCCCTTCTTCGATGTTATGTATGCTTGAGAGAGAGGGAAAGACAAAAACTCCCAACTACTGTCAATAGCAAGTGGCCTAACACTAAAAGAAAGGACACAGTGTTGTCCTGATGATCACAGATACTTTCTTCACAGAACAATATCCAAGAAGATTACTTATAATTAGGATGGGGAGACTTAAAACAAGATATATTATGTCTAAACACAGACAAAAATAGACTATGAAGTTGACAAAACTGATTCTCTCTCTCTCTCTCTCTCTCTATATATATATATATATATATATAGATATAGATATAGATATCTATCTTTCCTAGGTTCTTTACTAAATTCAGCTTTAGCCCTCCTTCAATTCTCCCACTGCCATACAAAAATAGAAGTATTGATCATATTTTCTGGCAGTACTTAACCTAAAGTAAAATCATGCCCCTTAAACTTGTAACCGATATCACTTAATACAAGCCCAAATCTCTGCATCTTTTTGAGATACTCCATGACATAATGTATGGTCAAATGGGAGAAACTCACTTTTCAGCTCTTATGACAGTGTTTGTTGACCCTTTCAACAGACCATATTGCTCTGACCAAATACCCTCAATTTCATAGGTGATTATAATGAGGCTGAGACTAATAATAGATGAAAATCAGATTTTGATTTAATAATTTCACAATCTTGAAAGTATTTATACCAGTACAGTTTGGTAAAATTACTCAGGTGACCACTGTAAGTTTTAATTACACTAGCTGTATACTCCTGGACTATGTTTTGCTAATGAAATGTAGGGCAAGACCCATTTATGCTTCCTGCTAATTTATTATTGATATTAGGGTTTTTGCTCTTACTGTATGACAAAAGCAATCATTTTTTCTCCTTTCAAGAGACTTAACACTTTCTATATTTTAATATTCTGAATTTAAACACTTTGAGGTTATCAGGGTAAGTCTTATGCTCCAACAAAACACAGAAGTAACAAACTACAAACACAAGAAACAGATTTGAGCTAGAGGAAGACTATTTTGGCCAACTTAAGTACTAAAAACTAAAATTAAGGTAATATTCTGTATATTTTTTAGGCAATGATAAATAAGTATTTGAAGATCCACTGTATCAGGATTGCTTTATTAATAATGATCATGGATCTTCACTGATTTTGAAGCACCTGGGACACCTCCATATTCTTAAACATGTATTCTAATGAGCACAAAATGGTCTGACTCTATCTTGTAAATACCTCTTGAAACTCTTGTCTTCATTTTCAGTGCCTGCTGGTTTCTTCAACTAGATCCTTAAATGTATTCTTAAGGTTCCATCTTATTCTACTATCATTGATTTTTATTTCATCTTGAGTTACCTTTCTACAATACAAATCTGATTATGTTTCTTCTTCACTAGTAGCCTTCCAGCTACTTATTACTCTTGTAATAAAGTGCATCTTTTAACAACACCTCGTGATCGGCATTCTTTTCAGTTTCCCTCTTTATCTCTCACTACTTTCTTAATAAAAATGTCCACTACTGGGACTCCTGGTTGGTTCAGTGGTTGAAACGTCTGCCTTGGGCTCAGGACATGATCCTGAGGTCCCGGAATTGAATCCCACATCAGGCTCCCTGAAGGGAGCCTACTTTTCCTTCTGCTATGTCTTTGCCTCTCTCTGTGTGTATCTCATGAATAAGTAAATAAAATATTTAAAAAATTAAAAAGTCCACTACTTATATGCTTGCATTATGCCATTTTTTAAGAATTACATTTTATGAATTAACTATATTTCAACAAGATATATAACAATTACTTGACCTTTCTATGCCTTCAATGTTGTTGATTTTTATATATGACTTTCCCATTGACACTAGAACCTTTCTGTTAGCTGTTTCTTTGCCATCGTACATCTTCATGTATCTTTTTTAAAATATTTATTTTTTATTTTTTTACAGGCACATGAATTATCTTTTTATGTTTTTGAATAATCTTTTTAATTCATACATGATTTAACTGATGATTATGACTATTAAAAGATCAGCAAATTAGCTAGGTTTAAAATTCATGAATGAAAAAAATTAGGTTCTTTTAGTTATATTTTTTCTGTTCTTAAAAGTTTCTCACAATTTATTTGAGGACAGTATGTTTAGAAGTGCTTTCTAAAAATGTCTGCTTAAAAATTTTTCTGAAGGCACAGATGGTTTTTCTTTATCCTTAGAGTTGCAAGAAAATTGCCCAGTTGCATATAAGTGTAAATATGTTTTAATTATTTTATCCAATCTACTTATACCATTTTTGTTCAATTCAGAGTCTTATTTCAATCATTTCCTCAAGTATAGATTCCTTTCCAATGGCTCAGCTTTTACTTTTCTAAAGACCCAATATCCTTGATTATGGGTCCACAGAGTCTCCATGTCAAGTCAATCACCTCTTTTTCATTCATTTAAGGTCTTTGTTACCTTCCAACATATTCAGTTTTAATGTACAATAGACACAGTTTTGTTCTATATTTCTCCATATAAAGCTGCAAACACTGATGTCCTTTCCTTTCTTTAATATTCTTCTTTCTGGCTCATTTCCAAGTGGTTTGCTGCACTTTCTCCCTACTTAATCTTAAAAAAAAAAAATGCCCCCCTTAAATCTTTCATCAGTATCATTTAATCTCCTCAGGATCTCTTTGAGATGCTCCATGACATCTCAGCCATGCTTCTGATGTTCTTGACTGGTGGGGATCTGCTATGGACTGAATACTTGTATCTCTCCAAACTCCAGATGTTAAAATTCTACCCCTCAAGGTGATGACATTAGAAGGTGGAGCCCTCATGAATGGGATAATACTCTGATAAAAGACACCTTAAGCTGCCTAATCCTTCCTGCCTTCTGAGAATATATTGAAAAGGCAATCATCTCATGAACCAAAAAACAGGCTCTCACTAGACACTGAATTAAGGATCCAGAACTGTTAGAAATAAATTTCTGTTGCTTATAAGCCACCCATCTATGACTTTTTTTTCTTTTTTTTTTTTTTTTTACAGTATCCTTAATGAACTAACACAGGATTCACACACCTTTGCAAAATGGTTCCTAAATCCCACCACCAAGGCCTTAACATTATATCTGTTAGAAAATTTTCAGGGTGTCTGGGTGGCTCAGGATCTTACTCCTGACTTCAGCTCAGATTTCAGGGTTATGCAATTGAGGCCTGTGACCGGCTCTGTGCTGATTGTGTTGCCTGCTTAAGATTCTCTCTCTCAAAAAGAAAAAAAAAAAAAAAAAAAGATTCTCTCTCTCTCCCTCTTCCCTTCCCTTTGCCCCTGCCCACCTTCTAAAAGAACAAAAAGCAAACAAAACAATAACAAACATATTTTCTAGCCTTCATGTTAAGTATGTGGGTATGGTAAGTTATAAAATATGGATACTAATTTAATATCCTTTTGGAGTATCCTTCCAAACAATCTGGGCCAGTTTGGTGACTTATTTGGCTATAAGACAATAGCAAAAATGACAACTGTAAAGTACTTCTTTGCAGTTTTTCTTTTGCCACTTTTGGAACCTACTTGCCAGGTGAAGAAGCCCAGCTTAGCCTGTTAGGAAGATGATGAGGGACACATGGACATGAGCCAGTTAATCCTATCATCCCTGTTGATATTGTGCCAACCACAAAATAGAAGAATAAGGACATCCACACCATCCAGTCTACGTCAGTTACCTGCAAAGAACAGTTGAGCTGGTCCAGACTGATAGAAATATTCAACTATGGGATACCTGGGTGGCCCAGCAGTTGACCATCTGCCTTTGGCTCAGGATGTGATCCCAGGGTCCCGGGATCAAGTACCACATCAGGCTTCCTGCATGGAGCCTGCTTCTCCCTCTGTCCCTCTGCCTGTGTCTCTGCCTCTCTCTCTCTCTCTCTCTCTTTCTGTCTCTCTCATGAATAAATAAATAAAATATCAAAAAAAATACTCAACTAAACCACAGGATTGTGAGAAATAGCACATACTTATTTTTAATCTACTAGTAGATATGGGATGTGTGGCATAGGAAGTTTAACTGATAAGTCAAACTAGTGTCAACTATAAAAGGAACCACTTAGTATGGAAACCCTTGAACAACATCCGTTCTATTTACATAGAATAGAAATGATCAGCCTGAGAATGAGGTATCCCCAGTGCATTAAGAAGTTGGTTAAGAAGGGAGGCCTGGGTGACTCAGTGAGATATACCTTCAGCTCAGGGCCTTATCCTGGTGTACCAGGATCCAGTCCATATTGGACTCCTTAAGGGGAGCCTGCTTCTCTCTCTGCCTATGTCCCTGCCTCTTTCTCTGTCTCTTTCATGAAAATCAATAAGTAAGTAAATAAATAAATAAATAGATTAAAAAAAGAAGAAGAAGAAGAAGAAGCAGCAGCTGGTTAAGGAAATGGAGGCAGTTCTTCAAACAAGGCAGTCTCTCTCCTGGCCTACTATTATCCTGACAGCCAAAGGTCTCATGGGACTAGCCTCTCCATGTTGTATACTTCACAGATAAGCATACTAACCAGGAATATGCCACCTGATAACACATTTCCTTTTATGTAGTTTTTCTTAGTGATATTAAAACTTTTCGGGATCCCTGGGTGGCGCAGCGGTTTGGCGCCTGCCTTTGGCCCAGAGCACGATCCTGGAGACCCGGGATCGAATCCCACATCAGGCTCCCGGTGCATGGAGCCTGCTTCTCTCTCTGCCTCCCTCTCTCTCTCTCTCTGTGACTATCATAAGTAAATAAAAATTTAAAAAAAATAAAATAAATAAAAAAATAAAACTTTTCTTGCATATCCTTTGCAAATAAACTATGCAATTGTTAAATTGTGTGGTGAAGAAAATCTCATATTTCAATCAATTTTAAATAAGGTTAGAATTTCTTGTGTCCATACTGGAACAACTAACTCAACTTTATCCTCATAGTAGAATACCAAAAATTATGTGATTAGTATTTACAACAGCAGCTCTACAATAATTTGCATATTTAAATTTTCAAAAGAAAAATTAAAATACCTGAGACAAATATTGATACATAATAAATGCACAGTCAAATGGAAGAAACTTACTTTTCAGTTTTTTTTTTTTTTAAGATTTTATTTATTTATTCGTGAGAGAAACAGAGAGAGAGAGGCAGAGACACAGGCAGAGGGAGAAGCAGGCTCCACTGAGGGAGCCCGATGTGGGACTCAATCCTCCCGGGACTCCAGGATCACGCCCTGGGCTGAAGGCAGGCACCACACCACTAAGCCACCCAGGGTTCCCCTACTTTTCAGCTTTTATGACAGTGTTTGTTGACCCTTTCTACAGACAATATTGCTCTAACCAAATACCCTCAATTTCACAGGTGATTATAATGAGACTGAGACCAATAATAGATGAAAATTAGGTTTTGATATAATATTTTCACAATCTTGAAAACATTTATACCAGTATAGATTGGTAAAAATACTCAGGTGACCACTTAAGTTTTAACTATATTAACTGTATACTCCTGGACTATGTTTTGCTAATGAAATTTAGAGCAAGACCCATTTATGCTTCCTGCTAATTTATTATTGATACGAGGGCTTTTGCTCTTACTGTGTGAGAAAAACAATCCTCTTTTTCCCTTTTATGAGACTTAACAATTTCTATACATTAACTTTAATATTCTGAATTCAAACACTTGAATACAAACACTTTGAGGTTATCGGATTAAGTCTTATGCTTAATGTCTTTATTATCTTCCAACATATCCAGTCTTTATTGTTCAACAGACATGCTTCTGTTCAATATTTCTCCATATAAAGCTACAAATATTGATGCCAAACCCTTTCCTTTCTTTGCCATTCTTCTTATCTGGCCCATCGCACAGTGGTTTGCTGTACTTCCTCCCTACAAATCATGTAATCTGTAGTCATACTGAAGATTCCACATATTCTTACAGTTGTCCTATGACTCATCCTTAGAAATCTACTTTTCAGTGAATTTCCAGGATGAGTTTGTTGCTCTTTGTTTGTTTTATATATCTTTATTAAGTCTTTGGGAAATTCATTGAGACCAAGACCAACTCTTTGTAACCAGAGAGAATAGATTGCCTTAGGTTTTACTTGTTCTCTATTTGGCATAGGTCAAATACAACTTCTGTATTTCCAGCTAAGCTGCACATTAAATAGATTCTAATTTTTCTCCTTGTGTCCATAAACTATATTTACTACAGTATCCATGAGACTTATCTACTACTTTCCTGGAAGACTGAAACTGATTTTTCTCCTCTCAGTACTGCCTGGCTCATTGGATATTTGGAACAAATACGATGAATTTTTAAAAAAGATTTTATTTATTTATTTGAGAGAGAGATAGCATGCATGTGTGAGAGTACACAGGCAGAGGGAGCATGGGAAAGGAACAGAGGTGGAGGGAGAGGGACAAGCAGACTCTACACTGAGTATGGAGCTCAATGCCAGACTCCATCTCAGAACCCTGAGATCATGACCTGAACTGAAACCAAGAGGTGGAGACTTAACCTACTAGAGCCATCCAGGTGCCCCTAACAAATATATATATTTTAAATATATATATATTTTTTTAATTTCTGTACTGCATCGTTACCTTTTTTTCAGTGTATTTTTGGTGCTACTGAAGAGCTAAGAATTTTACATAAAATAATGCATTTCTTTATAAATTGTTATATATCTTTCACATTCACTTTTTGTTTTTCATACACAAGTGTGTGTGTGTGTGGGGGGGGGGTCAGAAGAAGAGTGAAAGAGAAAACTTAAGATTTTATTAAGCCTGACATGGGTTCCATGTCCTGGCCTGAGCCAAAATCAAAAGTCAGATGCTTCACCAACTAAGCCATCCAGGCACCCCTCACATTCACTTTAAACATAAGTTATTTTGACTTTTTAGTCTGTTTTTCTGATCTACAGCTTTCTCTGCTATCATCTACAGACATTATCCCAACCATTTTGTATTTTGGCACTAGAATCTATTTTCATTTTTATAATTAGCAATGAATTGTGATAACAATATAATTTGCTCAGAATCAAGAGTGATCCTTCCTGTCTGACATACATTTATGTTATCATCTCATGTAGTTCAATGTTTTTCCTTACTTTTAGCTCTTTTCATCCCAAATTTAATAACCAACAAAAATTAATGAGATTTAAATTACCCTATTACATTAAAAAATAACCCACCAACATGATCTGGTTTGTTCCAAATATTACTCTATTGTTTTTATACAGAATTTACACTTGTTAAAACTTTAATTTTCTCCTTCATTTGTTTTTTTATCGATGAAATATAAGCATTAACTCAATTCAACATATCTCTGTAATTTACAAAATCATTACCTCTTGGCCTTGCTAAAAAATGAAATAACCAGGTTCCAAATAAAATATATGCTTCATTAGAACTGTGCTGAAATGTAGACATCTGTGTTTTTAAGTATCTAGGATTATTCTGAAGCATCTAGTCCAGGAACTAAATTTAAGGAACAGTTATCCAAATAGTCTTCAATTTTCTTTCTTATCTGATAGTATATATATTTCTGCTTTCTGGTTTATACTTTTGGAAATAAATGAAAGTTATGCTCCAACATTCTTTAAAAATGTTGCCTTCTACTACCACAGTGACTCCTGTTTGGCTTCTGTTTTCCCTCACATACTCATTTTAGGCAGAAGAGACTATAGCACTTCCCTATTCTTTCCCACTGTTGTCTCTTTGGTTTGGTGGGGGTGGAGAGCATAAATGCCTCTTTTGATCAAGGCTCTCACGTGAGGAACTGTACTTAAGTCGCTGTACTCAAGGAATGGTATCCACACAGCTTCTTCCATACCTGAACCTGATTGAAAAGATCTTGGAATCTGAGGCTATGCCTGATGCCATAAAAGATACAATTTCACTGGTCAGTTGAGGGGAGGAAAGTTTATTGTGAACATAGAAGGAATATAAATAATTTGTGGGCAGATGGCAGAGAGTGGTGATTTTAAAACTTGTCAGCATTTTTTTTTTTTTTTTTGGACACTCCGTTCACAAAAGCTGGAGTCTAACTTCTCCCTTTTCAAAAATGGGCCAGCATACTGACTCACATCAAAGAGTAGTGGAAGTGACGCTGTTCGACATTTGCAAACAAGTTTCTCTTAGATCTTTCTGCATTAGGATTTATGCCGGTGGAGCTCTGAGTATCTTTGCAGAATGTTTGACTCCCCTGAAATTTCCTTGTTGGAAAGACCATAGAGAAAACAGAGATAGAGACACCCAAGGAGTATAATACCCTCCAGTTCCTAGATGTTCAAGTCTTCCCACTTCAGAACCAGATAGGACTAAAGAAGTCTTTGAGAGGATCCTCTGTCCAAAACCACTCTGTCCGTGCAATGACATGAGAAATTCCAGCCAGAAATCATGAAAAAAGGGGGTAAAAATGTAACACAAGTAATATTTTTTGTTATCTTAAAATTATTAATGTAAATCTGTAAATCTTCTTAACTGGATTACCCTATTAAACAATGGCCACCTTAATATATGTTTACTGCACATTATATATATTGTACTCAATGAAACACTTTGAAAATAACTTTTTTGTCTGTTTGGTTTATTTCTTTTGCACAGTGCTATCAACAATAAATGAAGAGTTGAGATTCATACTCAGACCTTTTAATCTTTTTTTTTAGTCCTCTTACTCTTAAACCCTATCCTGAACATTAGTTGCACAGATAGATCTAAATCCAGATTCTAATTTTTCACATTTTGTTAAAGTAAATTTACTTATAAAATAAATTTTTTAGCAAGAGATAACACTTAAATTTTTTGGCATTTCCATTCCAATTAACATTACAGTTCAAAAGTGCACATTTGCATTAGCATATTGAAAACAAAGACCTATTACTTAAATTAACACAACCAAATAAACTTAAGTTAGGTTACTAAGAAGAAGAAAACACATCACCACAGTATACTTTTTAACTTGTAATTTCTTACTTGGGAATTCACGAGCTAGTGTGTCATCTTAATCTCTGATACAGTGGAGAAAAACAGTGCAATCCTATTGTCTACACATTCTTACAGATGACCTCCATTTAGTCCTATGTTGATACCAGGGCAGTATGATCTGTTATCTCAAAAGTATACACTATACAAATGAGTTGGGTATAATATGAATTTCAGTGAAAAATTTAAATATAGTATTCTTTACTATATAGTAAATATAGTATTCTTCATTCAACTGCCTGTATGTAAGGAATAGATCTAAAGAGTAAAGGATTTTTAAAAATGGATATCATTTCAATTTATCAATTTTGTTGAAGGGTATGGGAAGATGATAAGCAAATTATGATTCTTTTCATAATTTCTCTTAAATCCTTCAATTAATGCTTATAAGTAAAATAATATAAATACATGTAAATAATATATTTGTAATAAAAATACAAACAATGCATAAACTCATTCATTGTGAAGAATACTTACTTTTTCATTTAAAGTATGATGCCAGATAAATGACCACTATTACTTTTATGGATTGGACTTGGCAGATAAAGACCAGGTTTGTCACCAGGTTATTGAGCTAAAGAACCAAAGTTATAAGTCTCACTTTGTTGAAAATTACAGAAGGTAACCTGATAACAAGGTTAATCAGTAGATACACAGAAGATAGATTGTTAATCACAGCACCTGGACAAAGGAACCAATGGGTTCTTTCTGATTAACTCCTCAAGCCTGATACTTCAAACTTCTACTTTAAAAATGCAAATGGTGGGGCACCTGGGTATCTCAGTCTGTTAAGTGTCTTCCTTCAGCTCAGGTCATGATCTCAGAGTCCTGAGATTGATCCCTGAGTTGAGCCTCCTGTAGGGCTCTCTGTTCAGCAGGGAGTCTGCTTCTCCCTCTCACTTTCCCTCTCTCAAATAAATAAGTAAAATCTTTAAAAAATGAAAAATAAAAATGTAAATGGTAAGTGAATGAAAATATCTGTATTACTTGACCATATACACCTCCTCTTCAAGTAATTCTGGAGACAACCTGAAGTACAGAACCAAAACCAAATGAACATTAGAAGTTAGAGGTCTATGAAAACTACAGTCATTTTCCTTATACAATTGCTACTTAGTCATCCAAATTATAACCAAATTGTGATTCACCCTTCTGTAATAGAGTATACGAAGTTCTTCTGATTAAATATAGCCATTTCTCAAATGTCAAAATACGACATTTACTCTTACAGGAAGATAATTTTATAGCATTGATTATTATGTTTCATATTCAGAGGGTGGCCTTGGTTCTGACATCCCTTTTAAAGTTTTTGTTTCCATTATTAAAGGTTTGATGAATTTGCTGCACCAAAACTTTCTAACCATAGGTCTTGTTACTGCTATGAAGCAGTTTTATGTCATGCAGCTCCATAATTAGTCCTACCACTTCTGCATTTACTTCATCAATATGTGAGGTTTTAATTTACTATCCATGTTTATTTACAGAACTATTGATTATATGTAGAACATTTCAGTAAATGAATGGAATTGGTTTGATTTGTAGCAAAATGGGTGATGTAGTTTACAGCACATTTAGTAACTGTTTTAGGATAATCTTAAATAAAAGGCAGCTTTGTCAAAATCATGTCGTATATTCAAACATGGATATTTTGTAATTTATTATTTATGTATTGACTATTCTTAAAAGAAAATACCTCACTAAAGTTTAACTGTTATTTAAATAGCAATACAAAGAAGGAAACAAAAAGCTATGACTGATGATTAAAATTGGGTTGAAGGAACAATCAAAATACCTTTATAATATATTCCAGCTAAAGGGGAGCTAAGGCCCTAAAGATTATACTCTGTATAAAACTGAGTTGTGGAATTCATGTTGCAAAACTTTATGGCCATTCCTGTGATGATACCCATGGGTAGACAGAGTATCGCTCCCTAAAATAGTACATACTCATTATGTTAAGCAAGAGAATTAACACTTGTATAGCACCTGTGCTATGGAAAGCCCAGGACCTATTGTTAAAACAATCCTGTCATGTAGATATCACATTCCCATTTTATAGTTAATGCACTGGGCCCAGATGTGGTGAATCCCATATACTGTTTCAGTTAGACCTGGTGTCTATAATCCCTACCCAAGGAAGCATTTCCATCCGCATACTCCCTCCGTCTCTCTAAAGTGTAGGGAATAACATGTACTGCACTCACTTATAATGCAATCTATTATTATAAAGATTCTACATAAAATAATAAAGCAATACATTTCTGTATATGTCTTTAAGTCCTATAACCAACACAAATTTTATAAAAGGCTTCCATCTTAAAAAAAAAGTTCTGTCATATTTGTTTTTTTTTTTATTTTTTTTTTATTTTTTTATTTTTTAATTTTTATTTATTTATGATAGTCACAGAGAGAGAGAGAGAGAGAGGCAGAGACACAGGCAGAGGGAGAAGCAGGCTCCATGCACCGGGAGCCTGACGTGGGATTCGATCCCGGGTCTCCAGGATCGCGCCCTGGGCCAAAGGCAGGCGCTAAACCACTGCGCCACCCAGGGATCCCAGTTCTGTCATATTTGATCATGAAATATAAATGTTTATTTTTTTATTAACCTATCAAATTTTAAAATTTATTTATTTTACTTGCTCCATGATTGTAGATATAATTCAGTAAAATAGTTATTTGTAATTATTTGGAGAAATATAAAAAAAAATACATGGGTTAAATATTTTATATATCTGTGACCTAAAATATGGTATCTGATAGACATATTTTTTCCTGTTAAGTTTAATGCAGTTTTTGATAGAGCAAAAAATTTTTTTAATTGTATAATAAAAATAAAAACTAAGATTTAAGTTTAGAAGTCTGTATAAATGATAAAAGATCTAATAGAAATCTAAGGAAATAATGCCTGAGATATTTTGGAAAAGGAAACATTTACAAAATTTTCCTCTCTAACACCTTTAAATTTTTTTTGTTTTAAATTTATATGGATAGAAATAGATAAACAGAAATATAACTGAAATTCAACTGCATATTTCCAAAAATATTGGTATATTCAAATAGATACAATTCAAGGCTCCAATTAAAAAAAAAAAAATCTATATTGGGGCAGCCCCAGTGGCTCAGCGGTTTAGCGCCACCTTCAGCCCAGGGCCTGATCCTGGAGACTCAGGATCGGGTCCCACGTCAGGCTCCCGGCATAGAGCCTGCTTCTCCCTCTGCCTGTGTCTCTGCCTCTCTCTCTCTCTCTCTCTCTGTGTCTCTGTGTCTCTCATGAATAAATAAAATATTTTTTAAAAAAATCTATATATTCTATGAAAGACACTTATTAATTTCCTCAGTAGAACCAGTGAGAAAGAATCAGCAAATATCAACATTTAGCCACAGTGAACATTTATGGTAGAATGAACTGAGGCAGGTTCTCTGAAAATTGCACAGAGAGAATTTCTGGAACTCATCATCAGACAGTGTTCTCTCTAACTCGTACATTAATGAGGAAAAAAAGAAAGTTGTATCCAAGATTTGTTGTCAAGAGTGGTTTAGGTTTTTTTATCTGCAGCACCTTAAAATAAAGGGCTTTAAATGAAGGTAATGCACTGCTTCTCATCACAGATTGGGAATGATTAAAATGCATAATTAAAATTTATAACCCAAAAGTAGGCTAATATATTGGAAAGAAAAACATTCATTAAACATAGTGAGTTTGGCAATGGATGCATTGTTCGATGTCCTAGGCGTGGCTGATCACCTGAAACAGTTAAGAAATAATTTTGATAATAGAAGAACACAGGATCCCAGGAAGATATCTTCCAGGAAACATTTAATAATAGCCATGTGGCAAACAGACCTTCATCTGTTGGCTGACTGATTCATTTCTATTATGTTTACTCTTTAGTGGAAAACACAGGTTTCACCAGGGCACAATCTAACACAGCATTCAACTCTCTCATGCTTCTGAAAAGTTTGAGCTACATATTTTGGATGCAATTATACAATTGCATAGAGCATACAGATGTAACTACCTATTATGAGAGAAGGCTGGTGCTGGAGAATCCCCAAGGAAGATAGGAAATAACTCTAACCTTGCAGAGTATCTTGATGATTATCAAACACCACATGGTGAAAAGGAAAAGGAATGGCATCAGGCAATAAGGCATTGTCTGATACTTTTAGACAATTATGTTAATATAGAAAGAAAAATATAATAAGAGCACTCAGTGGAGATATATGAATGATGGTGTGCAGTGAGTTGCTCTAAAATATATTAAGTTCGATAAGTTCTTTATAGATTTGGGATACTAACCCTTTATCAGATATGTCATTTCCAAATATCTTCTCCCATTCTGCCAGGTGTCTGTTTGTTTCATTGACAGTTTCCTTCACTATGCAGAAGGTTTTTATCTTGATGAAGCTCCAATAGTTCATTGTTGCTTCTGTTCCTTTGTCTCAGGACAGGTCTAGCAAGAAGTTAATACAGCCAGGGTTAAAGAGGTGGCTGCCTGTGTTCTCCTCTATAGGATTTTTATGGTTTCCTGTCTTATATTTAGGTCTTTTATCCATTTTGAATTTATTTTTGTGTAGGGTATAAGAGAGTAGTCTAATTTCATTCTTTTACATGTACCTGTACAGTTTTCCCAACCCCATTTGTTGAAGAGACTGTCTTTTGTTCATGTGGATATTCTTTCCTACTTTGTCAAAGATGAGTTGGACAAATAGTGGTAGGCCCACTTTTTCCATTTTGTTCCATTAGTCTATATGTCTGTTTTTGTGCCAGTACCATACTGTCTTGATGATTACAGCTTTTTAATATAACCTAAAGTCTAGGACTGTGATGCTTCCAGCTTTTCTTTTCTTTTTAAAGATTATTTTGGTTATTGAGGATCTTTTGTGGTTCTATACATACTTTAGGATTGTTTGTTCTAGCTCTGTGAAAAATGCTGGTGCTATTTTGATTGGGATTGCACTTTATCTTTGGACTACTTTAGGTAGAATAGACATTTTAACAATATTTGTTCATCTAATCCATGAGCATGGAATTTTTTTCCATTTTTTTGTTCTCTTCAATTTCTTCCCTAGGTGTTTTAATTGTTTTCAGTGTATAAACCTTTTACCTCTTTATTTGGATTTATTCCTAGGTATCTTATGGTTTTAGGTGCAATTATAAATAGGATTGATTCATTGCTTTTGCTTTCTGCTGCTTCATTATTGATGCATAGAAATGAAACAAATCTCTGTATGCTGATTTTGTATCCCATGACTTTGCTCAATTTGTATATCAGTTCCAGCAATTTTTTGCTGGGGTCTTTTTCTCTTCTTTTTACTCTTAAAGATTTTATTTATTTATTAATTATTTATTTATTTATTTGGCAGAGAGAAAGAGAGCACAAGCAGGGGGAACAGCAGGGAGAGGGAGAAGCAGGCTCCCCACTGAGCAGGGAGCCTAGTGCAGAACTTGATCCCAGGACCATGGGATCATGACCTGAGCTGAAGGCAGACACTTAACTGACTGAGGCACTCAGGTGCCCATTGGGTTTTCTATATAGACTATCATGTCATCTGTGAGGAATGGAAATTTGACTTTTTTTCTTATCAATTTGGATCTCTTTTATTTCTTTGTGTTGTCTGATTACTGAGGCTGGGACTTCCAGTACTATGTTAAATAGCAATGGTGAGAGTGGACATCCTTGTTTTGTTCCTGACTTGATATCTCAAGTTTCTTAATTGCTTTGAAAATGCAGTTTTTTTTTTTTTTTAAAATCTCACTGTTCACTTATTCATGTTTTCTGGTATAGATATTTGATTCTTATAAAATAAGTCAGTCATGGTGATGTGATAATACAATACATTTTCTACAGTTATACTGTGTGTTTGAAAGTTGCTAAAGAGTAGATATTAAAGATTCTCATCATGAAAAAAATAACAATGTATGGCAACTAATGTTAACTAGACTCATTGTGGTGATCATTTTGCAATATTTCCAAATATTTAATCATTACATTGTATGCCAAAACTAATATAATGTTTTAGATCTATTCTATTGCCATCAAAAAATATTTTTCATTAACCATAACAACTAGATAGAAAGTTTAAATTTATTCAGTAGATTTAATGCATGTTTAAATACTATTTTGATTCATAATTTCTCTTGACTACATTTTTGTCAAGTGTCTACATGTTCTAGAAGGGAAATTTTTTGGAAGTGGCCACTTCTTCAGAATAGTCCCACACCATCAGGCCTCTGAAGCAAGGGGAAGGAGAAGAGAAAAAAGTGCAAAACACAAGGTTCATCTGGTAAGTTTTACATTAATTATTTCAAGCTGGAAAGTATAAGAATGTGGATTTTTTGACTCAAAAAGTCTAAGTCTTGCTGTGAAAAGAAGTAGTTGGTTCTCCCACCACAGTTTTTTCCCAGGGGGATGGTCAGGGAATTCTTGATTGGGAAGTATGTTTGTTTACCTATCAGGCATTGACGTCTAGGTACTCAGTTATTTCTAGCTATTTTCTGTTCCAGTTTACCTTTTGTTTTTAGGAAAAGCAAGTTGATTGCTGAGTCTACCATTGTTGGTCTCAGTTGGGAAATGTTAGGCTGTTGGACTTGCTTGACTTACTGGATCTGAGTAGTACACTCTTGTATCTCTTGCTCCTTGGTTGCTGCTCACCATTACAAGGATGTTTTCCCTGTGTGCACATTCTGGTTGCTGCTTTAGTTTTTCTTAAGACTTCCTTAAGCCAATTATATCATTATAATCAAGATCTGTGTACTTGTCCTACAAATCTCGGACATATACTTCATACTGTTTCCATCTTAGAAATAACTCATCTCATACCATAATTTTGAAGTCAGTTAAACCTTTATGAGAAGAAGTTCCTTGTTGGTCAGCAAGAATCCTCTCCAGACGGAGGCCCCACCAGTGCCAGCCACATAGGCCAAAGGCAGCAATGCCTGCTTGCAACCCATGCCACTAGACTGTGCTACTCTGGACTCCCCCAACTCCTCCTTCTGCTACAGCCCCTCCACTCCTCTTTCTACATCAGATTTCTTTTTAGTGTCTTTAAAACAACATTAATTTTCCCCTGAAAAATAAATGTTCTAATTATATGTAGATGGATCTTACTAACACTGGGTGATATGAATGAAGACACTGTTAGAAAAAAACAAAAAAGACAGTCCACAACTGTGAACCAGATAATACTATTTCAATTAGATCAATTTTGACAAATTTTAGTTGACCCTATGATACAGATGTTCAGTTATGTTAGCTAATTATGTGTGAGCAGTTGTGTATATATGCATGCATACTTACATATGCATATACATATAGTAGTCATAATTTTATAACTATAACTTGTAAAGTCATGGATGCTTAACTATTGCTCTATAAAGCAGGCAATATTCAAACACAATATTACAATTTTGAAATGTATACAAATTAAAGAATGTCAGAATTTCCTTGATAGATTATAATAACAAATAGATATATAGTACTGCTGTTTCTATAGTAACAGCATAGACTTAGGTAACCAAATACAGGGTAATTTGTTATTTAAATGTTCATACCCATCCACCCCCATCCACATACATGATAAAAGTTTGTTCTTTTTAAAAAAATATTTATTTACTTATTTGAGAAAGTGAGCAAGTTGGGAGATGGGCAGAAGGGGAGGGAGAAAATCTTGAAATAGAGTCCCCACTGAGAAAGGAGCCTGACATGCGGCTGGATCCCAGCACTCTGAGATCATGACCCGAGCCAAAATCAAGAGTTGGCTGCTTAACTGACTGTACCACTCAGGCACCTCAAAACTTTGTTCTTTGCATAAACATTTTTGGTTATATCTCATTACCAAAAATAATTTTTAAAAAGCTTCACTATATTCCTCTAATATATCCAAATTAGGTACATCTTAAAAATTTTGAAATGATTGAGACATTGGTTCTCTGTTGATTATTCACTCTTGTTTATGTTATGGCTTCATTTTCATGAAATACTGTATTATAGACATATTATAGATAAACATAAAGATATATTTTTTCTAATTTTATATGCAGGCTAATTCTTATCATTAAGAAAATTGACTTGGATCTCTCAAATTCAGAGGTGAAAAGTTCTCAACATTACCATAATTGACATTTGGGACAAAACAATTCATTATGGGAGGTTGTCCTGTACAGTATAGGATATTTAATAGCATCCCTGGTCTATATTCATTAAATGCCAGTAGTAACCACCACCACTCTCAGTTGAGACAAGCAATGAATGTATATAACTCAAGCAGTGTGTACCAAAGATGTTTCCAGAGGTTGTCAAATATTCTCCAGGAGACAAATTGGCCCTTGTGGTGAACAGCTGGTCTAATGTTTTAAAAATATTCATTACCAGCCAAGTGTATATTAAAGATGATCAGGAATAGATGGAATATTTAAGAATTTGAAGTATTTGAAAAATAAATATAACTATGATTAGTGTTCATGGATTCTTCTGATTATTCAAATCTTGGGTCTTGGGAAGCCTGGGTAGCTCAGCAGTTTAGTGCTGCCTTCATCCAGGGCATGTTCCTGGGGACTTGGAATCAAGTCCCACGTCCAGCTCTCTGCATGGACCCTGCTTCTTTCTCTGCCTGTGTCTCTGCCTTTCTCTTTCTCTGGTCTCTCATGAATAAATAAATAAAATCTTAAAAAAAATTATTGAGTCTTTAAAATATTTTAAAATATTTGACAAATCAGCTAATTTCTTTCTTAAAAAATAAGTCACTTAAAAAAAAATAAGTCACTTAATAATATGTAATAAAAATCACACAATATCTATGTTAGGAACTTTAAAAACGTCTATGACTTTATACCATGTACAACTTAATGAATTTGTTTGTCATGGTTTTATACATGTTGGTAGTTTCCTGAGTCAATGATTGACAGTTTACTACTAATCAGTAGTAGTAGCTACCAGAGTATTCATTTTATTTTTGTTAGGTCCCTGTGTCTCAAGTTTTATGGGGAGACACAAAAAAAGCCAGATGATAACTGCACACTTAGGATGGATTATATTATGGGAAAGGAACTCTGTGTTTAGAGAGTTCAAATCTCTTCTAATTGGAAATTAATACACCTTCCCTTTGTTCCAGAAGTGACAATATTTCTATCTTCAAGGCCATTTGTTATGAAAATATCCTTGCAAAAATTCTGTAAGAGCAACAGCCAGTGCTTTGCTCACAATACATACAAAAACATCAGACACAGGGAGAATTCTTTCTCAACAGGTACTACATACAGATAGATTATGTATAAATTCAAATTTAATTACTGCTAAATAAATATTGAAACAATTTGAAATCCAATATGTGTGACATATACTGACTTTATACCTGGAATAAAAATATAAAACTTATATAAGATATATAACTGCTGGCCCCAATATTTGAGAGCTAGCCTGCCTAGAGTTAAATTTCAAATTACGTATTTACCAGTGATATGATTCTTCTAAAGAAGAGTTTTGTTTTGTTTTGTTTTTTTGTTTTGTTTTTTGTTTTTGTTTTTTTTAAGATTCTATTTATTTATTCACGACAGACACAGAGAGAAAGAGAGAGGCTGAGCACAGGCAACGGAAGAAGCAGGCTCCATGCAGGGAGCCCAACGTGGGACTCGATCCCGGGTCTCCAGGATCACACTCCGGGCTGAAGGTGGCGCTAAACCGCTGGGCCCCTGGGGCTGCCCAAGTTTTCTTTTTTTAACTGTCATCTTTCATCCTCAATTTCTTCTGTAAAAGAGAGAAAGATTCTAGTACTTATCACATCAACTGTTGCTAAAATTAAAAGTGGTGATTTACACAATGTATACTGCATAGAACAAAATAAAATCTTAATAAATGCTATTCATTGTCATTTCTTTTTCACTGTATGAGTATATTCAGTGTGCAGGTCACTGGAGTAAGCATTGAAATGCAGAGATAAACAACATGATCCTTGTTCTCATGAAGAAGATGGTTTTTGGATGCAAGAAACAGTCAAAAGTTATTTATTTTATTTTATCTTTACCTATGGTAAAGATATGAAGAATATATTGCACTTTCTATTAAGCTGTACAACTTTGCATGTGATATAATTAAAAAAATTATGAGCATATTTATAAATTAAGAGAGAATTTAATGGATATTTTTTATTTAGCCTGAAAAGTGAAATTTCCATATCTCAAGAAAAAGCACAAATAACCATATTTTGTGTTATGGTGTTGTAGAGGTTGAATAGAAATTAAAATGCAATAATGTCATTGTTTTTTTTAAACCACTTAACTTAGACTTATGGTTAAGACGGTCATTCTAAAAAAAATTGATTATGGAGTATATCATTGCTGTATTTTAACACTTCAGCAGAATAAGAATGGTTCTAATATTTATATTCTTACTGTTTCCTTAAAACAATTTTAAGTTATTTTCTCTCTACTTATAATTTCTAGAAAACTAAATTTATCTCAAATTGAGTCTTATATTAAATTTCTATTTCTCTGAATATATTTGTTACATTTCTGGGTTTATTGCAGGCTACCTGATTTTTTTTTTTAATCTCTAACGTCCTTAGCATTAATATTCCAAAATAGAGGTAAGTTTCATATTCTTAATATTTTCTAGTGTCACTTCAGATTTTCTTTTTCTCTTTGCTAATTTGGCATACTTTTTCTTTTATTTGAATAATCTTCCATTTCCATGATTCAGTTTACATACCAATTCAGCAAAAATTCTCTTAGATCATCCTAATGAAAATTTAGCCCATATGATTTTGTGTAAAATTCTTCCATCTTTCATCTATTATTTGTTTATCTGATCATTTTTTATTATTTATTTTTTAAAATTTTTGGGGGGAGTTCAATTTGCCAGCATATAGCATAACACCCAGTGCTCAAACATTATACGGTCTCATTCATTTGGGGAATTGTTTATCTAATCAATATTTGCTACACATTAACTATGTGCCAAGTACTCTGCAATGTGCCTAAAGAGAGATTAATTAGGATACCATCCCTTCCGCTCCATGAACGTGAGGTTTTATAAATGAATATTGAGGGGTAATATTCAGTTGGGTTAACCATTAGACTCAGGGTTTGGCTTAGGTGACAACCTTAGGATCATGAGATTGAGTCCTGCCTAGGGCTCCATACTCAGCAAGGAATCTGCTTAAGATCCCTTCTTCCTCTGCCCCTCCCACTCTCACTCTTTCTCTCTCTAAAATAAATAAATATTTTAAAAAGAAGTGAATACTGATATGCAAACTCACTTTCCTTTTATTTCATGACTATTTAGACTTTTAGCCATGTGCACAGGAGCACACGAAGGTGAGGAATAAGCTTGTACTTGAAAATGATAGTACACAGCTAATGAGTAAAAAAGGGAATAAATTATAGGGAGAAGAGAAGGAAAGAACATTTTAAAATCCTGGTACTTTTTACTGAAATCTTATGTTTGGTATGTTTGTAATACAGGTTATGTGTTAGGTAAAAAGTTGATGTAGTTTTTTGGAAATGTAGATATTAGATTAGGCTGGGTCCAAATCTAGTTAGAAAACTCAGATCATGTGCTTTTATCGTGTTAGACTTCATTTACTTGGGTAATTTTAAATAAAGGAGATTTTAAGTAAAGATGTAACAAAATTGCATTAATTTTGAAGGCATTTGACTCTGGCAGTAACATAGAAACTAGAAATGAGCAAATATCAGTTAATTAGAACTAGAATAACTCTGTTTGATGTTATACAGTACTAGGGCAAGAAAAGACGATAATTCCCTTCAAAATGCATTTCCCCAGTTTCCCCCAATGGCTATGTTTGTCCTCCTACCCTTTTACTCTACCTCTTTATGTAACAGAAATGATGGAGATCCTGAGGGTGTTTGAGAAACCCAAAGAATTCTATGTAACCGGAGTGAATGAGCAAGGGGAACAATGGAAAATAATGAAGTCAGGGAGTTAATATGAAATTAATAAAATGTTGTATAATTATATGCATTATATATTACAACATACACACATGCAATTACTGAACTGAGACCAAGTATGTTGGTCATATTAAGAAATAGAAAGAGAATATCTCACCTATTAAAATGTTTGTTTTATATGTTATATATGTCACATAATTATATTGTATTATTTGCTTTTGGTATTCAGTAGTCTGGCTTATTAATTATTTTCACTTTATTATCTTATAAATTCATATTCTCCCCTGTTGTGTAAGATACTGTGTATTGGTTCAACAGACATTAGATTTACATGGAAAGATCTTCTTTTACATTTTCTTTCTAAGTATCCTATTGATTTTTTTCATTCTAAGTTAATATATGTAAGGCATACCATTCTACTTTTTATTTATTCTATCCATTATCTGTTTTTCTTACTTTTATTTATATATTTTGGGTACAATACACTTGTATCCAGTTCTATTGCCCTCATTGTCATCATTCATTCGTGGATTTTTAACAACCTTAAATGCTCACTTCCAGAACATATGATAAATCTTTTTCAAATCTTCACTACTTGTCTATGTCATTCTTTGGAAGGGTTTCTAAGACCAATACTCCCAGAGGTTTTGCATTTTTATTGTCTTTTTTGTTCCCTTTATTCTTGAAAGACACTGTTGGTTGATAGAAAAACTAGATATCCCAAAAAGATCACTGTAATCCATTTTGGAAAGAAATGTTCTTTTAAAGAATTATGAGTTCAATCAGATTTTCTTCCCCTTAAAAGCACTTGATCTTTTTAGTCCAATCAGATTTTCTTCCCCTTAAAAGCACTTGATCTTTTTAGGTGGATGTCCGAAATATTTTTTTATTATTATGAAATCCCAATAATTTCACTCTGATATGTCCCATTATTGAACATTTTGGATTTGCCTTCAATACCTAATGTGTGCGTGCTTTTTAAATATGTATATTTGAGCTTTCATGCAAGAAATTTTTCTTGAATGAATAATTTTCAATACTATTTTCTTCTATTGATTTAATAATTTTGGCAGAATTGTTTTTATTGTTTATCTCCTTTACTGTAACTCTCTAGAAACTTTTTGCCTCTTCTTTTTTTTTGTATATTTTTTATTGGAATTTGATTTGTCAACATATAGTATAACACCCATTGCTCATCACGTCAAGTGCCCCCCCAGTGCCTGTCACCCAGTCACCCTATCCCCCTGCCCACCACCCCTTCCACTACCCCTTGTTCGTTTCCCAGAGTTAGGAGTCTCTCATGTTCTGTCATCGTCACTGAAATTTCCCACTCATTTTCTCTCCTATCCCCTTTAATCTCTTTCACTATTTTTTATATTCCCCCCATATGAATGAAATATATAATGATTGTCCTTCTATTGATTTACTTCACTCAGTATAATACCCTCCAGTTCCATCCACATCGAAGCAAATGGTGGGTATTTGTCGTTTCTAATGTCTGAGTAATAGTCCATTGTATAAATAGACCACATCTTCTTTCTCCACTCATCTTTTGATGGAAACCGAGGCTCCTTACAGTTTGGCTATTGTGGACTGTGCCAAATAGCCACAGTTTATAGCTGCAATAACATTGCTATAAACACTGGGGTGCAGGTGTCCCAGCATTCCACTGCATCTGTATCATTAGGGTAAATCCCCAGCAGTGCAATTGCTGGGTCGTAGGGCAGGTCTATTTTTAACTCTTTGAGGAACCTCCACACAGTTTACCAGAGTGGCTGCACCAGTTCACATTCCCACCAACAGTGCAAGAGGGTTCCCCTTTCTCCACATCCTCTCCAAAATTTATTGTTTCCTGTCTTGTTAATTTTCCCCATTCTCACTGGTGTGAGGTGGTATCTCATTGTGGTTTTGTTTTGTTGTTCTTGTTGTTTTGTTGTTGTTGTTGCTGTTATTTTACACAATATGAACATCAATATAATTACACTTGTAAAAAAAGAATTTATAACAAGGATGGACTGATTTTCAGATTTCCAAATCAGAGCCAACTGTACCTTTACACAGAATTGTCTCTGCATAAAGCCCAAAAGGGAACAGCATAAAAATGAATATTTCGGTAGCCCCTTTACTTTTGCTGATCAACAGTTAGAAAAGCAGCTGCGGGTTTGTTACCTAAGGTCTGAGGCAGTAGAAGAGTCAAAGGTGTCATGAATTCACCTGTATCAACTTTATGCCTGAATATCAGCCAATTCTAAGGAAAGTGGAGTCTTAGGATGCTTGTTTTCAAAGTGCTGCTTGAAGGTCTTCGGATCTGGCATCTGTGTCCTACAAAGAATCCAGGTATATATTAAGGCAGCTTTGGCAGAAGCCTTTTAATCATGTGCTTGCTTCCTCTTTTGTCCAGCTTGCTTTTGGGCATTTCTCTGCTGATATTGAATCTTCTGCTGTCCACAAGCTATATCTGGGCCGGGACAATCTTGCATCAGAGAGACCGGAGACACTGCAGCGGTGTGAGAGGGCTGGGGGAGGTGGTGAGGGAGAGGCAGGGGGAGCGTGCCCAGCACCACTTCAACCACTTCCACCCACCAAGGAGGGGAAAGAGGAGACCACAACAGCCCATGCCTTGTGCCCCCTGTTACCCTCATTGAGGTTTTGATTTGTATTTCCCTGATGGCAAGTGATGTGGAGCATTTTCTCCTGTGCTTGTTGGCCATGTCTATGTCTTCTTTGGTGAAATTTCTATTCATGTCTTTTGCCCATTTCATGATTGGATTGTTTGTTTCTTTGCTGTTGAGTTTAAGAAGTTCTTTATAGATCTTGGAAACTAGCCCTTTATCTGATACGTCATTTGCAAATACCTTCTCCCATTCTGTAGGTTGTCTTTGAGTTTTGTTGACTGTATCCTTTGCTGTGCAAAAACTTCTTATCTTGATGAAGTCCCAATAATTCATTTTTGCTTTTGTTTCTTTTGCCTTCGTGGATGTATCTTGCAAGAAGTTACTGTGGCCGAGTTCAAAAAGGGTGTTGCCTGTGTTCTCCTCTAGGATTTTGATGGGATCTTGTCTCACATTTAGATCTTTCATCCATTTTGAGTTTATCTTTGTGTATGGTGCAAGAGAATGGTCTAGTTTCATTCTTCTGCATGTGGCTGTCCAATTTTCCCAGCACCATTTATTGAAGAGACTGTCCTTTTTCCAGTGGATAGTCTTTCCTGCTTTGTTGAATATTACTTGACCATAAATTTGAGCCTCCATTTCTGGGTTCTCTATTCTGTTCCATTGATCTATGTGTCTGTTTCTGTGCCAGTACCACACTGTCTTGATGATCACAGCTTTGTAGTGAAACTTAAAATCTGGCATTGTGATGCCCGCAGCTCAGGTTTTCTTTTTCAATGTTCCCCTGGCTATTCGGGATCTTTTCTGTTTCCACACAAATCTTAAGATGATTTGTTCCAAGTCTCTGAAGAAAGTCCATGGTATTTTGATAGGGATTTCATTAAATGTGTAAATTGCCCTGGGTAGCATTGACATTTTCACAATATTAATTCTTCCAATCCATGAGCATGGAATATTTTTCCATCTCTTTGTGTCTTCCTCAATTTCTTTCAGAAGTGTTCTGTAGTTTTTAAGGTATAGATCCTTTACCTCTTTGGTTAGGTTTATTCCTAGGTATCTTATGCTTTTGGGTGCAATTGTAAATGGGATTGACTCTTCAATTTCTCTTTCGTCAGTCTCATTGTGAGTGTATAGAAATGCCACTGACTTCAGGGTATTGATTTTGTATCCTGCCACACTGCCAAATTGTTATATGAATTCTAGCAATCTTGGGGTGGAGTCTTTTGGGTTTTCTATGTACAATATCATGTCATCTGCGAAGAAGGAGAGTTTGACTTGCTCTTTGCCAATTCGAATGCCTTGTATTTCTTTCTGTTGCCTGATTGCTGAGGTTAGGACTTCTAGTACTATGTTGAATAGCAGTGGTGAGAGTGGACATCCCTGGCTTGTTCCTGATCTTAGGGGAAAGGCTCCTAGTGTTTCCCCACTGAGAATGATATTTGCTGTGAGCTTTTCGTAGATGGAATTTAAGATGCTGAGGAATGTTCCCTCTATCCCTACACTCTGGAGAGTTTTGATCAGGAATGGATGCTGTATCTTGTCAAATGCTTTCTCTGCAACTACTGAGAGGATCTTATAGTTTTTTTTCTCTTGTTGATATGATCTATCACGTTGATTGTTTTACAAGTGTTGAACCAACCTTGCATCCTGGGGATAAATCCCACTTGGTAATGGTGAATAATCTTTCTAATATAATGTTGGATCCTAGTGGCTAGTATCTTGCTGAGAATTTTTGCATCTGTGTTCATTAGGGATATTGGTCTATAATTCTCTTTGTTGGTGGAGTCTTTGTCTGGTTTTGGAATTAAGGCGATCCTGGCCTCATAAAACGAGTTTGGAAGCATTCCATCCCTTTCTATCTTTTAGAACACCTTTAGTAGAATAGGAATGGTTTCTTCTGTAAACGTTTGATAGAATTCCCGAGGAAGACCATCTGGCCCTGAACTTTTTGTCTTGGGAGTGTTTTGATGACTACTTCAATTTCCTCCCTGGTTATTGGCCTGTTCAGGTTTTCTATTTCTTCCTGTTCCCGTTTTGGTAATTTGTGGTTTTCCAGTAATGCGTCCATTTATTCTAGATTGCCTAATTTATTGGCATATAGATGCTCATCATACGTTTTAAAATTGTTTGTATTTCCTTGGTATTGTTTGTGATCTCTCATTTTTCACTCATGATTTCATTAATTTAGTCTTTTTTTTCCTTTTGAAATGGTTTAGCCTGAATATTTGAGTTTTTTTCCAATTTTTTGAGAGGGGCTTGTATTGTGATGTATTTCCCTCTTAGTTCTGCTTTTGCGGTATCCCAAAGATTTTAAACGGTTGTATCTTCATTCTCATTAGTTTCCATGAATCTCTCTATTTAGTCTCTATTTTCTTGGTTGACCCATTTATCTTTTAGCAGGTTGCTCTTTAACCTCTATATGTTCGAGTTTCTTCCAAATTTCTTCTTGTGAATTGAGTTCTAGTTTCAAAGCATTGTGGTCTGAAAATATTTAGGGTACAATCCAGTCATTTGGTATTGGTTGAGACCTGATTTGTGTAAGTATGTGGTCTATTCTGGAGAAAGTTCCACGTGCACTTGAGAAGAATGTCCATTCAGTTGTGTTTGGATGTAAAGTTCTGTAAATATCTGTGAAATCCATCTGGTCCAGTGTATCATTCAAAGCTCTTGTTTCTTTGGTGATATTGTGCTTAGAAGATCTGTCATTTGCAGAAAGTGCCGTCTTGAAGTCTCCTACTATTATTGTATTATTATCTAAGTATGTCTTTACTTTGGTTATTAATTGATTGATATACTTGCAGCTCCCACATTCGGGGCATAAATATTCATTATTGTTAGATCTTCTTGTTGGATAGACCCTTTAAGTAGGATATAGTGTCCCTCTTCATCTCTTACTACAGTCTTTGGGATAAACTTTAATTTATCTGATATGAGGATGGCTACCCCAGCTTTCTTTTGAGGACCATTCGAATGGTAAATGGTTCTCCAACCTTTTATTTTCAGGCTGTAAGTCTCCTTACATCTAAAATGAGTCTCTTGTAGACTGCAAATAGACGGGTCTTACTTTTTTATCCAGTCTGAAACCCTGTGTCTTTTGATGGGATATTTTAGGCATTCACGTTCAGAGTTACTATTGAAAGATATGAATTTAGTTTCATCATAATACCTATTCAGTCCCTGTTTTTGTGGATTATTTCTTTGGGCTTCCTCTTTCTTTTCCAGGGTCCCCCTTAATATTTCTTGCAAAGCTGGTTTGGTGGTCACATATTCTTTCAGTTTCTGAAAGAATGCATGTTCTTCTCATTTAGGACCCTGAATATATCATGCCAGCCCTTTCTGGCCTGCCAGGTCTCTGTGTAGAGGTCTGCTGTTAATCTCATATTTCTCCTCATATAATAGTTATTATATAATAACTCATATAAATTATAAGTTAGGAATCTGTCTCCTTGCTTTAAGGATTTTCTCTTTATCTTTGGAATTTTCAAGTTTCACTATTAAATGTCGAGGTGTTGAACGATTTTTATTGCTTTTGGGAGGATACTTCTCTATCTCCTGAATCTGAATGCCTGTTCCCCCCCAGATTAGGGAAATTCTCAGCTATGATTTGTTCAAATACACTTCTGGTCCTCTGTTCCTCTTGGTGCCCTCTGGAACCCCAATTAAATGTAGATTTTTCCTTCTGAGGCTGTCATTTATTTCTCTTAACCTTTCCTCATGGTCTTTTAATTGTTTTTCTCTTTTTTCTTCAGCTTCTTTCCTTGCCATCAACTTGTCTTATGTCATTCACTCTTTCTTCTACCTCATTAACCCTCGTCATTAGGACTTCCAGTTTGGATTGCAACTCTTGTAATTGATTTTTAATTTCAGCCTGATTAGATCTGAATTCTGCAGTCGTGAAGTCTCTTGAATCCTTTATGTTTGTTTTTTTGTTTTGTTTTGTTTTGTTTTGTTTTCCAGAACCACCAGTAGCTTTATAATTGTGCTTCTCATTTGGCTTTATGGCATCAAACTGTAATCCAAATTCTGTAACTCTGTGGCGGAGAGTACTGTTTCTGATTCTTTCTTTTGTGGTGAGTTCTTCCTTCTAGTCCTTTTCCTCAGTGCAGAGTGGCTGTATGAGTGGGCTGTCAAGAATATCAACAATGACCTAAGTCAATTTCACCTGAGATGATTTTGAGGGGGCTTAGAGGGTGATCCTCCTGATTCTGAGTGTATTAAGTTCTGTATTTTAGAAGTTGCTCAGTCCCAAATTTACATAAACCAGAAATACTTGTAGAGAGGTTCAGCATTGACCACCAAAACATAAATGAGATAAAAAAGGAGGGCAGAATGGGAATGAGGAATGTCACAGAATTAACCAGCAAGGTATACCACCTGGTTCTGGGTGCATGCTGGTCATGTCTTAGAAGTTTTTAACTTCTGCCATTGTGAAACAAATTGAGGCTGAGAAAACAAAAAACACAAAACAAAACAAAAAAACATATCTTGTATACCTCCCAAAATTCAGTTGAGTATTTTGAAGGGAATCTAGAAGTGGAAAATATATCTAAGACCTATCATTGTAGAAATATGAAAGTCAAAAAGGAAGAAACTTAAAAATGAAGAGGTGGTAAAATATTGTAGTTAAGGTGGAAAAAGAGTGAAGGGGTCGAATGTGAGCGAGGCGGCCATTCTTTTCTATCCCAGATACTCTGTACTAGAGACCAGCAATGCTGGGAGAGCGTCAGACATGGTCTTCCAGCCCACACTCAAACAGTCCGTGCTCGGTCTTTGAGCAGCTGCTGAAGCAAGGGCTGTGTGAGTCTCAGTGGGCCTCCCGTGCCCCTGACTAAGGGGCATATTACCTTGCTGGTGCATCTTCATGGTCCAGATCCTTATTGCTTCTCCTCGAAATTGTCCTTCACAGAAATAGACACCTTTGGTTTTACTAGCCTTTTCTCTCTTCCAAAAATTGAAAATCTACAGTTTGATATAAAAACAAGTTGTACTGGAAAAAGGAAGAAAAATAGGAGGGGTATCCTCTGGTTCTATATACTGTAAATCCCTCGGCTTCCCTGGCTTTCCAGTGCTGCTTGGTCAAGAACTTGCTCTTCCCCTGTCCTTCTAGCTGGTCTTCTGGGGGGAAGGGCCTGCTGTGTTGACTCTCAGATGTGTGCACCTGGGGGAGCTGCCCCTCCCCACACCCCGCTGGGTGCCAGGCTCAGTGGGAGCTGTTGCCTCTGTGAGGCCCCTGTTCCCTGGCGGCCCTGCCCTTCCCAGGCACAGGGTGACACCAGGAGGAACAACCCCACTGGCAGCGGCCAGCTCCCCAGCCCTGGAGTCAGCTCCCCCAGTAACTACCGCAGCTCCTAGTCTGCTGTGGCCTGGATGCTCCGGGGGGCGGGGGGCGCTGATCTGCACAGCTCCGGGAGCCCAGGGCAGGAGCATCCTCGCTGTCTTGTGTCCTCCCGGCCTCCACCTGTCCTGGGGGGAGCGCAGGCTCCTGGGCTGTGTCCCCCCGCGCCCCAGGGCCTTCACCGCTGGAATCCGGCTCCCCGGTGCGGCTCCCAAAGGCAGCAGGGCGCAGCCCCCTCGCCCGGAGCCCCCGCCTGACCCACCGGCTTCTCCCCGAGGCCCCACCAGGTACGTGCTCCAGCCCTTTACCGGGATCCGCCTGCAGTGTGCGGTTCGCTCTCCCCGAGGTGCACCTCCTCTGTTAGTGACCCCGAGAAACTTGGGGGCTTCACTGCCCCTCCTGCGGTTCTGCCCGAGTTCCCTGCTGAGTGCCCTTCCATCCGGGAAGAATCCAAAGAATCCAGTGCAGATTTTTAAAGTTCCCGCTTCTCTGCGATTGGGCTCTCCTGTCTGGAGGCTCTCACTGCCCGACCTTAGCCCGGCTCCTCGCGGGGCCTCTCCCTGACTCGATTCATTTTATTTTATTTTTTATTTTATTTTATTTTATTTTATTTTATTTTATTTTATTTTATTTTAATTTTATTTTATTTTATTTATTTTATTTTATTTTATTATTTTATTTTATTTTATATATATATTTTATTTTTTTCGTTCTCCTACCTTGTTAGAAGCACAAACTCTTCTCTCTGTAGCCTTCCACTGTTATCTCAGGTCGGATTCGTTGGTTTTCAGGATGATTTGACAGTTATCTAGGTAAGTGGGTGGTGCCGGGTGAAGTGAGGACCCTCCTCCTCTGCCGTCCCGCCTCCCTTTTTGCCTCTTCTTTGTGTTTCTATCTCATCAGTTTAGCTCATCATTTTTTTATTCTGTGTTTTCCTTTATGTCAGTTCACTCCTGCACACCTTTGAGTGTAGTCTTTTTCTTCTTTTTTTTTTTTTTTATTTGAATGTAGTCTTTTCTAAACGATTTTTTCTATTTTATTTCTAAGTTCTGTCAGCTTTCTTGTAACACTGTGGTATAGTTTAATCATGTAATTTTTAAACATTTAACATATTATGTTCATAGGAACCACTTTATCATTTTCTTAATTTGTTATTACTCACTTTGAAATATTGTTGCTCTCCTCACCTTCCTCAACACTGTTTTTTCGTGTGTGTGTGTGTGAGTGATTACCTTTTGGATTGTTACTTCATTGATTTTCACCTTTTCTTACAAAATATGTATATAGGTGGATTGATAATCTCTCTTACAAATTTTTCTTGGTTAAGAGAGTTGACTTTTCCTAAATCATTAGGAGGAACTTTCCACATACAGCAAAGTGATACAGCAGATTAGTTTCTGCAGTCTAATAACTGATATCCAGACCATGAGTTATCAAAAAAAAATATTTTTTGTGGTCACACCTCTATCCCTCACAGATAAGTCAATTCAGAAGTGCTTCTTTGCATCTTTTTGTACTTTTCAGAGCTCTACAAATCTGTCCCTTAAAGTAGTTATCTTGTTTATGAAGTATTTTGCTGCTATACTACTTTCTGAACTTGGCTTCCTTTAAACCTGTCTTCATGTTTGAACCACTCTATATTTGGGAGTCCCAGAATTTATCCCCAGCACTTCTACCTCCCTGCAGAGTTTGGGAGTAAACTTCTATTACATAGAAAGGAAAGTCCTTTTGCTCTTTTCAATTATTGAAACCTGTAAGGATTTTGAATTTTGTCAGTTTTCTCAGATTTGCTCACCTACTTGCTACTCAGCCTAATGCCTCTTGTCTGGGATGTAAAATTTGTTGGCAATATCTTCATTTTTAGACTTGTTGGATCCTTCAGGATCATACTTTCCCACTATCACTTCTACTGAAAAGCTGCTGATCCTGGCCACCTTTACCTATGTTTGGGGCATGATGGGGATTCCTTGTTACCTAGCATAGTTGAAGATGCCATGTGTGCGTTGTTTCCTTTCTCCCTTCCGTTCAGTCTTTCTGTTGAGTATATTAAAAATAGCAAAATAATAATGCTTTACTATATTCTTATAAATGGGAGTCTTCAATGCTGGTAGAAGACAAGGGATTATACAAGGAGCCTAGTAACCAAACACAGGTAGAAAAGAGGTCCATGAGAAACTAATACTTGTAGGGATTGCCAAGTGAAAAGAACAGAGCAGAAAGCAGTATGAGAAGAGAATTTGGCAGTTTGAAAACCAAATTTTAAAATGTTTCAACAAAAGGGAATGCTGCTGATGGGTAAAGTAATGTAAAAAGTAACGTGAGACAGAACTGCTTTTACATCAAAATAGTAAAATGTCTCTGTAAAAGTTTTAAAATAGTGAATACAAATAGATTTCAAATAGATGATAATAGATGATGTCACTTTGGTCAATACTGCAGAGACTCTCCTCAAGAGGACACAGTCTCTCTCTCTCTTTTTAAATTATTTATTTATTTACTTATTTTTAAAGATTTATTTATTTATTATAGACAGAGAGAGAGAGAGAGAGACAGAGGCAGAGGCAGAGACATAGGCAGAGGGAGAAGCAGGCTCCATGCACCGGGAGCCCGACGTGGGATTCAATCCCAGGACTCCAGGATCACGCCCTGGGCCAAAGGCAGGCGCCAAACCGCTGAGCCACCCAGGGATCCCCCTCTCTCTTTTTAAATCTTTCTTTTTTTCCAGAATTAATTATTTCAATTATTTTTTTCTTTTTAAGTATCTATTTATTTTCAATATAGTTATATAAGTAACTGGGAAAAATGCAGTGTATCCAAATTTCACAAGTCACATACTCAAGCTCATTGAATAGCAAATCTTAATGTCTTGGATTTTCTTTCCTGACACTTACCACTTATAAGTATTTGATTTTTGTGTAGGCAAATATATGTTCTCTGCCCTACCTTGTAGAACATAAGCTAGTTGTGGGAAAGAGCCATGTCTGTCTATTTTTTTAAAGTTTATCATAGAGCCAGTTTTTGTTGAATGAATGAATACATAAAGAAAACTAAAATAATTATCCAAATTTTATCTTTTCTTTTTAGTTCTTTAAATCCAGAATGAGTTTTTCTTTGGGAAGAGAGGGGATCTATTTTTATATGTATAAATCATTTAGACCACAGTGCACTTTTAGCCCTTCTCCATCAATGTATATTAACACCATTCTCTTAAAAATAAATTCTACTTTTTTATTGTTAGGTCACTGCCTATATTTGATAGTTCTGAACACTTTGTGCTTGGTAAGAGTTGTTGATGGATTCTTCAATCTACGGTTTCTAACTAAACGAGGAAGTATAATGAAGTAACACAATGCATTGCATTTTCTAGGTGTCAGTGTGTGGAATTATGTGCTCCTTCTAATGATGCTATGTTGAGGAAATGGAATGTAAAGTATCATTTTGAGCCTGTAAATGTGGCATGTCGCATAATGAAAGAGAAAAAGTGGCAGTTGTTCAGAGATATGTTGGTGGAACCTTACTGCAGAATTGTAACAAAGAATACTGAGGGTAAGCTAGAGGATATTTTAAGCTCTGCTTTCATCTTTTTTATTTGTTTCTTCTCCAGTTCTATGTTTTAATTAAAAGAGTAAATTGAAACAGCCTGAATCTTTTAGCACCAATGTTCTCTAGGGATGTTACACAGCCAATTGGGTTAAGAATCAGGCATCTGCAATGTAATTTTCAGCCAACTAGTCAATGACTAGCACTCTGGCCCTGGATAAATCTCATAATCCCTTTGTAACAGTTTCAATACTGGCAAAATGTATGAATAAGTTTGTCAGCTCACAGTTACACTCACTAGGAATAAAATGACTCTAATATTTATGACTAAGGGCTACTGAATTCACTCCAAACCCAATACTACAGAGGAAAAAAAAAAGGTGACAGATTTTAATGATTTACTTCAAATCATGATGCAAGGAATTTTATTAATATTTGAGAAGACAATGAAATATTTAATAAAACATAATGAACATGCAATATCTAGTTTGCACAGACTTATGTATATATGCCAAATAGATTATTCATCTAAGTAGACCATTTCCCTGACATTTTTCACTTTCATTTACTGATTCCTATGTAAACAGTGAGATTAATAATTTCAAATATAAATGTGGCATATAATATCAGATTGGATCTTGATTTAGACAGCTATGGCTTCCATAAAATAGAGTTACAGACACATTTCTCTTTAATGAACTCAAGGGTTCAAAACAACCAAAACTAACAATTAAAAAGAAACTCTATGAAAATAAAGCAGATACTCTAATAGAAAAAAGCAACAAAGTATTCCTGCCAATTCCTTATTCAAATGGAGCTGCACCTGCAACATCCAGGCAATCAGACTTTATATTTTCAAGATAATCTGCACATATGAATTTCCATTTAATATGCTTATGTAATAACACCTTCAACTGACTACACCTATACCATCATTCCTGAGTGAATTCTCTTAAATTATAGATGCCTGATATTAACACTATGAAACTGGTATTAGAGAAGAACTTGGAACGGTCTTTATTCCTTCATCTCCTTTCTAAATATTTCAAATTATTTTAATTTACTCACTCATTTCTCTTTCTTAGCAAACATTGTGTGCACGTGTGTGTATGTGTGTGTGTGTGTTAATCAGTAATAAAATTGTATTTCAACCAGAAGACTATATTGAGTTTAACTATCTAGAATTCTTAGAATTCCTATAGGACTAAAGAAGAAAACAATTAAAGCAAAGTAGCACAGGCATTATGGGAAAAGGAAGGAAGGAAGGAAGGAAGGAAGGAAGGAAGGAAGGAAGGAAGGAAGGAAGGAGAAAGAGGAAGAATGAAAGCAAGGGAAAAAAGAAAGAAGATAGTGGAAGGGAGAGAAGGGGGAAAATGGTATCATGATCCCTATCAAAAGGCATTTGAATTTATATCTTTAGACATGTTGGGTTGTTTAAGTGATTGTTTGCTAATCTGGAATCATTCTCTTTGAGACAAAATGTGCTTGCAAGTGAATAGTGAAGGGAAAGATGAAGTATTGATTCATTGTAAGTCAGAGGTTTTAGCCAACTGTGAGGTATTTTTACTTTTTGATTTAAACTTTTTGGCTCTTTAGTTTGACAACATGGACTCCAGGCCTCCATCTGGAGACCACTGCATATGCCAACTCTGCACCATTTGAAAGGCTATTCACATTTATCATGAATTAAGTTGGGCTCATCCTTCAGGTACTTTTTGATGCCACACTATTATTATACTTTCTTTGCATCCACAAGTTCAGGTAAGGCATCATACTTTTATGACTCCATTCAACATCATACTTTTAATAAATATTTATTTATTTATTTATTTATTTATTTATTTATTTATTATTATTATTTTTTAATTTATTTGAGGGAGAGAGAAAGTATGCACATAAGTTGAGGGAGAGGCAAAGGGCAAGGGAGAAGCAGACAAGCAGAGCCCGACATGGGTCTTGTTATCACAACCCTGAGATCATGACCCGAGCCAAAATCAAGAATCAGATTTCTAACCCACTGAGCCACCCAGGTGCCCTGTAAGCATCGTACTTTTATGCAATGTCAGTTATCAATGCAATATCCATGTCTTTGGTGTCATTTACTTGTTTTTTCTCCTATTCAATTGCTAGCTAAATACTAAGGCTATAAAATAAGAATAATGATAATGTGCTTATATAGAACTTCATTATGCCAAGCACAGTCCTTCATACAAATTATAATCCTAAATTCTTTACATTAATTTAATCCTCACATTGATCTTTGAAGGTATGTGATATTACCTTCTGTTCATCATTAGAGAGAAGAAACCAAATAGAGATTAAAGAACGTCCCCAGGGCATCTAGTAAGTGATTAAGCCCAGGTTCTCACACAGAAAAACTGATAACAAAGACTTTCATCTAAACCATTTTAAGATTTTGTATCACTAGCCCTGAATTATATGTAGTATGGGTGTCTGTCATATAACATGCACTCAGCAAATACTGCTTAAAAATGGTTGTTCTAGTATTTCTAAAACTATATAGAAAATAAATTTGCATTTTCAGGTATTTTAATTTTATTTGCTCTTCTAGTGTTATGCTATCACAATTTTTTAAAGATTTTATTTATTTATTCATGAGACACACACACACACACACAGAGGGAGAGAGAGAGAGAGAGGCAGAGACACAGGCAGAGGAAGAAGCAGGCTCCATGCGGGGAGCCCAATGCGGGACTTGATCCCAGGACTCCAGGATCATGCCCTAGGCTGAAGGCAGGCGCTAAACTGCTGAGCCACCCAGGGATTCCATGCTATCACAAATTAACAGCATTATCTCCCCCTTAAATGAATGTGCATCAGGCTTCTGTTCTGTGTATCTTGCTAATTATTTAAACTAGAAGGCGAGGCAAAGAATACCAAAACAGCATCGTATATAAAGGAGTATTCTGTAGAATTATGTATATGATGATCTTCCTTGAAAAGGAAGTAAAATTAGAATATGTTTAAAGTCCATTCATCCATCTACAAATGCATAAATCTATTATAAATATTAGCTGAATTCTTATTATAAGCCAGAAACTGTTTTAGACTTTTGTGGTATAAAGGTGAGTAATAAAGCAAGTAGACTAGTGATACAAATAAGCATAAATAAAATAAGAAGATGTAATTCCAAACCCTGACAATGTTCTGAAGGGGAAATACACAGTACTAACACATTGTATATCCAGAGATCCCACTCTAGTTTGTGAGACCAGGGAAGCTCCTAAGTCTGGAAGAAGCAAGAGTAACTGACCAGAGCCTGGCAATGAACTTGGAGAAAAGATTGAAATCATATCACTTAGGGCCTCACAGGCAGTGCTGTTTTGTTCTTTCTTCTAAGAAAATACAGAAGAGAAATAATGAATTTTTAATCAGGGGATGTCATAGTGAAACTGATATTTTGAAAGGTCTATTCTTGATCCATTGTGGAGAACTAAGATTGAACTAAGATACAGCATCCACTTATTGCCATTCTGGAGTGAGAGATTATATGAAAGCTAAGTTTACTGAAATTTTACTATTAGGCACATATAAAACATATAAGTCTACTTAGTCCTCCATTCACTCTCTTATTAATTTTATTTTTATAGACAAGGAAACTAAAGCTAAGAGGTTATATAGCTTGACAAAGGTCAATTTAGATAGCATGCAGTTTTCTCTCTTAAAGCACCTTAGGGAAGTGTTCTGTCAGTTAAAATAGAAAGAAGGAATTACTTAACGGCTATCTAGGAGACAAGACGTGTTGTTCTTAGTGGTGGACTGATTTTGGGAAGGTCAGAGTGGTAAGAGTAGGAAGAAGTGTAGAGATGACACCGAGGTTTCTTACTTGTGAACTAGATGTGGATGGTCCTGTTCACTGGGATAAGAAAGAGAAAATAATCTTACAGAGGAGATCAAAGTTTCAGCTTTTGACATGGTGTTTTAGATGACTCTGGGATGTTCAAGATGATGTCCCAATGAATCGGATATCAGATCTGTGACGAAGGAGGTAGCAAGTATTTGGGGGCTCTAAGTACTGAGAGCAGATGTTGAAAAGGGTAACTAATGGCAGAAGCATTACTCCCCTGAAGACAAGAATATCCACAAAAGTGAAACTGGACCTACATTTTTAGAAGTTCCAAGATTTAACGGGAGAGTTATATGTTCTAGAAGAAGCCTGAGGGGAAGTGGCCATGGCTATAAAGAAAGCTCAGGGAATTATGGAGGGGAGTGTTTCAATTTGAAGAAATTATCAAATGTGTAGAATGATGACATAAAGTTATGCAATAAATCAATCTTTAAATTTTAATTAATAGAGGTAATTGCTGATCTTAATGAGGGCTTATTCAATGTACTGATAGAAATAGAGGCGAAGAAAATTGAGGAGGGTTAGATGAGGAAACTGAATCAGAAAATGGGGATCATTTAGGCTGTTCAGAGAATAGCCACAATAGTAATAAGACAGAAAATGGGTTCGAAAGATTTTAAAAAAACCAAAGCCAAAACAAATAAAGACTTGCGTTTAAATTCTATAAAAGAAAGATGAAGAAGCAAAGGTAAAATTAAAGACAGAGGAAAGAGGTGGGAGAGTCAATAATATGCAAGTCATTAGAGGGCCACAGAAAACATGATTGTGCCTAAGAAGAGAGATGCTTCCTCGAATGACACTAAATAACAATCATGCTTATATTTAAATAGAATTACTAAAAGAGAATATAAAATTAATTAAAGAGAAATTATAGCATTCAGTGTAATTACATTAGAAGGGTGCTTTGTTTTCTAAATATAAGCCAACTCTATAGCATAACCAAGATAACATATTTGAACACATACTAAGGAGTACTGGAGTACACTTGTAGAATTACCCTTGGAAAGGTACAGAAGACTAGCCTAGAAGGAAGGGTGAAGAACCCATTGTTTAATGGAGAAAAAAAATGAGACTTTGTAGTGTGAGTTCAGATAGCAAAAATTTTGTTGAATATATCTATTTTTTCTAATTCATATTTTAAGACCAAATTCAAACTTCATTAATTTCTAGCAAGGAAGGCAAACAAACTACCTGGAAATCAATGTATTTAAGCAGTCATGATTCTTTTTTTTTTTTTTAAAGATTTTATTTATTTATTCATGAGAATACACAGAGAGGAGAAAGAGAGAGGCAGAGACACAGGCAGAGGGAGAAGCAGGCCCTATGCAGGGAGCCCGACATGGGACTCTATCCCAGGTCTCCAGGATCAGGCCCTGGGCTGAAGGTGGTGCTAAACCGCTGAGACACCTGGGCTGCCCAGCAGTCCCGATACTTGACCCAAAGAAATTAGCAATAACTTCCATCCAGACCTATATGATATACAGACTTCAAAAATTTCTTTTTTGGGCCTTGTATAGGAGAATGGGGAGTGTGCTATTAATATCATATATTTTCCTATGCTTGGTTTGTTTATGTGCTTTTTGAATATTTATTTAGCTATTGGCCTATAACACTCCTATGTACTAGACTCATTTCTAATTGAAAGCCTTGTATTGAGTACTCTACTTGGTTGATCTATGAAGATAGGCTATGAAGAATTTGCACATGAGTCCTTTGACTTGTGTTGTTTTAAAATCCATTTGGGAAAAATGTAGTGTAGTAAGAGTGGTGCTAAAACCTGTTCAAACACTATTTAGTACACTAAAATTAGAAGACACATATTTTTACAGGATAAAGGCAAATGCAAAGAGGGTAGGAGTTTCTAAGTATTACATATATACTTAAAATAAAACAGGTTTATGATAACATTAATAAAGCAGAAGCACAAGATGTTCTTATATGATGAACACAATTAATACTAGATAAAACCCTACCAAACTAGATTTCTTTGCAATCAACAAAACTATTGGAATCTGATGACATTGCAATGGATAAGTTAATAAACTGTTTTAAAGGTGATATTTAGCTTTAAATATATTTTTAAAAATATATAAATGCACATTTTCACCAATTTTTTATAAGCAAACAATTCCACTAAATATATGTTACATTATAGTAGTTCTCTGGCAAAGTTCTTGAAAAAAAAATCAAAATTGCATCTTCTCCTATTTTCAACTTAAAAAAATTCTTCAGACATAATCAAGAACTTAAAAACCCTTGTGAAATAATATGTGCATAGAATTATTATAGTTTAATTATCTACTAAATACCTGGCATTTATTGCTAATTTGAAAGTCTTTTTAAAGTTTTTCAAAATACTTCAACAATGATTTTATATAAACACACTCTTTTCCAAATATAGTTAAGATAATATTTAATAAAATAGCTTTAAAATATTTAATTAATCTACTACCACAGGTAAAACTAACAAACATTTGAGAGCAGACATTTAGCAAATTCACACCTAAGCTAATGGTTTTAGAAGACAGCATGAAGTAGCCCACCATATGTGAGTGAGTCTTTGCAGTTCATAAATGTCACTCTGTATGTCACTCTGTATGTAAACAAGGGGCAAGAGTGCTTTAATCCAGTAGTCAGATAAGTGGAGGTTTATTCTTCCACACATTAATATCACACTTTTTTCTTTTTCTTTTTTTGGTGTTGATTCTTATAAGCTCTTTATATATTTTGGATACTGACCCCTTACTGGGTATATCCAATTAAAACTTGGGCAGAGGATCTGAATAGACATTGATCCAGAGAAGACATACAGATGACCAACAGACACATAAAAAGATGCTCAACATCAATAATAGCAGGGAAATGAAAATCAAATTTAAGAAATAAAACAAATGAGCAAAGGGTAAAAGAGAGAGAGAAAGAGAGAGAGATGCAAACCAAAAAAGACTCAACTATAGAGAACAAACTGATGGTTACCAGAGGGGAGGTAGGTGGAGGGGATAGGTAAAATAGGTAATGAGGATTAAAGAGTGCATTTGCTGTAATGAGCACTGGTTATTATGTGAAAGTGTCGAATCACTATATAATACACCCAAAACTAATATTACGCTGTACGTTATTTAACTTGAATTTAAATAAAAACTTAAACACACACACACACACAAAAGAAAAAAACGCATAATGAGCTACCAACTCACTCCTGTCAAAAAGGCTAAAAATCAAAAAGACAAGAAATACCAGGTTTTGGCAAGTTTGTGGAGAAAAAGGAATGCTTGTATACTCCTGATGGGAATATTTGGTACAGCAACTATGGAAAAGAGTATGGAGGCTTCTCAAAAAATTAGAGTAGAAATACCATATCATCCAATAATTTCAGTATTACCCAAAGAAAACAAAAGCAGTAATTTGAAAGGATATGTGTACCTCAATGTTTATCACAGCATTATTTACAATAGCCAACATATGGAAGTCCCCTGATATATGAATGGATAAAGATGATGTGGTATGTGGTATAAATACACACATACAAACACAATGAAATATTATGCAGCTATAAAAACAGATGGTATTTTGCCATTTGTAAAAAATTCAGTGGACCTCGAGGGTATTATACTAAGTGAAATAAGTCAGACTGACAAAAACAAAAACCATATGATTTCGGTCATCTGTGGAATCTGAAAAACAAATGAATAAATAAACAGAAAGTAGAATCATACTCATAAATACAGAGATCAAACTGGTCACCAGAGAGAAGGTCAGAGGAAGAGCAAAATGGGTGAAAGGGAGGGGAAGATATAGGCTTTCAATTAGGGAATGAATAAATCATGGGAATAAAAGGCACAGTATAAAGAATACATTACATGATAATATAATAGCATTGTAGGGTGACATATGGTAGCTACACTTGTGGTGAGAATGGCTTAACATGTAGGTTTGAATCTTTATCTTGTATACCTGAAAAGAATAGAACTGCATGCCATCTATACTCAAAATAATAATAATTTAAAAATAAATAACATGCAAATGTGGTAAAGGAGAAAGGAAAGATTTATTAGTACTTATTAACAAACTAAACTCATAAATACTTTGGTGAAGAACAAAGGTATTTTCATTAAAATAAAATAATTAAAATATTGCTTTTAACTTTTGCTAACAAGAAAAGAAAGTATACTCAGTAAGTATTAAATAGCATGTATAATTTGTCTTGGCATCAAAGAAACTAACACATTCACAAACTATTTACAATGATATCTGGTTATCCTAAACAATATATGGAGATGTAAATCCTCTAATATTCCTCAAAGTATTACTAACCATTCTATTCAGGAAATAATTTTTAAAATAAAACTGAAGGAAGAAGTTTAAATGCATTATAATGTTATCCCAGACAATAAGTAGATTGAATTTTAAAAGATGTATAATATTAAGCAACACAGAATGATTTTTGACAGAATTGCTATATATATACTGACATATATTGAAGCTGTTCACATGCTGAATATGATGTTAGATGTAATATTATGCAAAATTTATCGAAGTTGGTTGGGATATGAGCACTGTCATGAAGACTGACTGGAAAATGGCATAATGTTTAATGATAAATGGCAATGTGTCAACTTTGTGAGAAGATCTCCGACTGAGTGCCGCAGAATCTTTAATGTTTCAGATATGCTGAAAGTTATAATATGATCCAGAAGACAATTAACAAAATAATAACTACAAATGAATGCCAAACTTTCAACTTTCTAGTATATTACACCGTATCATTTAGTATACCACATCATAAAAATAAAAATTCATAAAACGTGAATATAGTTCATTGTACATAATTTATGATTAGCCTACTTTTTCTCTTCTTCTCAGACCTTTACAATATCAGAAAAATTCTGTCAATTTAATTTTCATTAAAATGAACAAAGAACAAAGGAAATATTATAAGTGATCCCCAGAACCCATATTTTACCCATAACTAAGAACTTCAATTTAAAATAATAGAAAGCAGGAAAGAATATCCATTGGGGGAGGTGGAATAGTCTCTTTAACAAATGGTGTTGGGAAAACTGAAGAGTTACATGCAGAACAATGAAACTGGACCACTTTCTTTCGCATACACAAAAATAAATTTAAAATGGTGAAAGACCTAAATATGAGGCTTAGAGCCATACAAATCCAAGAGAAGAACACATGTCGTAATCTCTTTGATTTCAGCCATAGCAACTTCTTACTAGAGATGAGGCAAGGGAAACAAAAGGAAAAAATGAACTGTTAGGACTTCATTAAGATAAAAAGCTTCTGCACAGTAAAAGAAGCAACTAACAAAATGAAAAGGCAGCCTTTAGAATGGGAGATGATATTTGCAAATGACATGACTAATAAAGGGTTAGAACCAAAAATTTATAAAACTCATCACTCAAAAAACAAATACTCCAGTTAAGAAATGGATAAAAGACAGAATAGACATGTTTCCAAAGAAGACATCCAGATGGCTAATAGGCACATGAAAAGATGCTCAACAATCACTCATTATCAGGGTAATACAAATCAAAACTGCAATGAGATATCACCTCACACCTGTCAGAATGGCTAAAATTAACAACACAGGAAACAACAGATGTTGGCCCAGATGTGGAGAAAGGGGAAACCTGTTACCCTGTTTGTGGGAATGCAAACTGATGCAGCCACTCTGGAAAACAGTAAGGAGGTTCCTCAGAAAGTTAAAAATAGAACTACCATATGATCCAACAATTACACTACTATGTGTCTATCCAAAGGATACCCAAATACTGATTCAAAGGGGTGCATGCCTCCTGATGTTTACAGCAGCATTATCAACAATAGCCAAATTATGGAAAGAGTCTAAATGCCCATCAACGGATGAATGAATAAAGAAGAAGTGTATATACATAATGGAATATTACTCAGCCATTAAAATGAATGAAATCTTTCCATTTACAACAATGTGGATGGAGCTAAAGAGTATTATGTATGCTAAGTGAAGTAAGTCTGTCAGAGAAAGACAAATACCATATGATTTCAGTCGCATGTGGAATTTAAGAAACAAAACAGGTGAACATAGGGAGGTTATAAAAAGAGAAAGGCAAACCATAAAACAGACTCTTAACCATAGAGAACAAGCTGAGAGTTACTGGAGGAGAGATGAGAGTGGGATGTGATAAATAGTTGATGGATATTAAGGAAGGCACTCGTGTTGAGCACTGGGTACTATATGTAAGTGATGGATCACTAAATTCTGTGCCTGAAACCAAAATTACACTGGATGTTAACTGACTGGAGTTTATATTTATTTTTAAAAATATTTATTTTATTTAATTGAGAGAAAGAGTGAATTCAGGAAGGGGCAGAGGGAGAGAATCTTCAAGCTGACTCCTCACTGAGCATGGACCCCAATAGGGGGCTGAATGTCATGGCTATGAGATCATGACCTGAGCTGAAACTCAGAGATAGATCTAAGAGTTAGATGCTCAACCCACTGAGCCACCACGTGTCCTTAACTAACAGGCATTTAAATAAAAACTTGAAACTACAAAAAAAGGAATAAAAAATAATTCAAACACGTTTAATGTGTATATTTACATACGTATTTCTAATTTAGCTACACTATATATTTTTAAAATAGCATGTTTTTGTTGATATTCCTAATTCCTTGAAATTTTTGAGACCTGTTTTGTCTTATACTGTTAGTAAGAATGAAACTAAAATATCAACTTAAATTTATATAAAATAAACTTTATCAGTTCATATGCATATTTATGTATTCATACAGTTAAGTTTTGTTTGCATAATCTTGATTCTTAATGTTTTCTACTTGTACTATATACAGACTTTTTTTTTTTTTACTATTTTGGTGGGGAATTCATCACATTTTTATTTATTACACTAAAGAAATGGTTAATCATATTTTACAGTTTACTATTATGCATTTATATTTTTCTTTCTTTTTGTCATTTTCCTTCTTTTACTGGCATTTTTGAGTTTTGGTGTATTCCTTTTTGTTCCTACTTTTTGTTTAATATTCTGCCATAGCAAGGAAAAGGAGAAGGTCTTTTTCTTGATCAGGAGTGGCTGGAGAGTAACACTAGTATACAAAACTCTTGAAAATACTTTTGATACATACTAAAAGACAGCTAATGAATTTTCATTACCTATGAATTTTTTTAAACCTGGGCCATTTATTGTAAAAAAAAAATACAACACGACTACTTTAACTACTTTAATTTTTATGGAATTTATGATGTCTGGATGAATAATAAAGGATAATCATATAAGGTGAATTGATAGTGGAAGATAAAATGAAAACATTCCATTAGTGAAATGGCACAGTCTTTATAAGTAAGGTCTCCATGTGAATTGGTTTGAATGGATTTTATATACTAAATCCAAAGTAGAAGGTATTCTATTTATGGAGAGAAAGGATTAATGGAAAGCTTTGTGCGATGTCTTGGATTCCTCCTGGAAAGAATGGTTACTCTGTGTCTTGTAATTCCCCGTTTTCTTTAAATCATCAGTATCCTCCAAATCATTTCAGTATTATGTATATGGTCCTTGGCAATTGGCAATTTGACTCTTTGTGTTACCACTTACTCTGATTAATATTTTTTTTAAAGATTTTTATTTATTCATGAGAGACACAGAGAGAGAGAGAGAGAGAGAGAGAGAGGCAGGGACACAGGCAGAGGGAGAAGCAGGCTCCATGCAGGGAGCCCAGAGTGGGACTCAATCCTGGGTCTCTAGCATCAGGCCCTGGGCTGAAGGCAGGCGCTAAACCGCTGAGCCACCTGAGGCTGCCCTGATTAATATTTCTGATAATAGACATAATAGAACATATGTGTTTTAACTGTCAGAAACATTTCAAAAATAAACCTTAATCCCTAATAAGATGCCTCTTTTAAAGGTAATTATGCTTAGAACACATATTTTTCTCAAATACATTATACTCTATGAGAGAAATACTCTGAGTATTCATATATACCTCCATTTTGTTGTTGTTGTTGTTTTGCTTTTCTTTTTGTCTTCTTGCCATGACAGAAAAATTCTATCCTGGTTGGGTATAGATTTCAGGGCCCAATCCCTTTATTTCACTGTGTTTTATATCATATGAGAATTTATTCACATTATTGAAAATGAAAAGTCAAATTCAATATGATTTTATTATAAAAATATCTTTTGTTTCCTCTGGAAAATTTAAGTTTTTTTTAATTGTGAAATGAGGACTATCATTAAGATATTTATCTACATATAGGGTGTGTATAATTTTAATAATTTTCCTTAGGAATTAATGGACCTATAAAGTATGCAACCTAGGTCCCTTTTTGGCTCCAATAAATATCCTATTGATCTCAATTATTTTTCATCATTTATTTTTTTTATTTCTAGGATTCCTATTATTTGCATTATAGATCTGATCCATCTTCCAAGTCTCTTCTCCTTGTCCTCTTTGTTTTATAATTTCTCTCAAAGTTGCCTAATAATTCTTTCACTTTTATTTTAATTTAGTCCCCAGCAGTTCTATTACTCTATTTTAGTTCATTAACTAAATGTTTAATCAAGGTGAAAAAAAATACTGATTGCTTATCTGGTAAGCTTCAAAAAGTTATTTTATGATTTAGTCAGAATTTCCTAACCTGTTTAAATTTTACTACATTTTGCATCTTATATTCCTTTAGTATGTTTCAGTATCTGTTAATTCCATTAATAAATATTCAGCTTGACTTTCTTTACATTAAATCTGTGACTGAGTATAAATGAGCTTTTATTTTATGGTATCTTAATACCTACAAAAATCAAGCTATTAGTATCTAACCAGAGCAAAATTATAAGTGCTAGAAAACACGAACACTTTCTAATTATCTATGTTTATCAAAACATAAAATGTTTATCCTTGTTTTGAGAGATAAAGCTGTTCTCTGTGTAGGTCCCCCGGAGTGTTAATTGCATTATTTTCCTAACCAACAAATTTGGGAGCTAATTCTGACAGGGAACTCTTACACAAATAAGTTGGGGTCAAGAGGATCTAGAAGACATTTCCAGGTACACTGAATGCAAATTAAACATTTTATTGGGCTTTGGAAGATTTCTGTGTGTCAGGCTCTTTTAGGGAGGCATAAAACCTTTTCTTATCAAAGGCTTAGAGGTAAGATACCTCCTCCCACCACATTTTTTTTTTTTTTTTCCTTTCTTGCTCTAAAGTTCTCCTCCCTTCTGTGGCTTTAAGGAGAAGTATATCTTCTATCTCTATCCTTGGGAGTTTGCAAAACTTAGGAGTAAAAAAAAAAAGATATGGACTTTAAATTGAGAAACTGAATACTGTGGGAGATTCAGTTTTGTCCTGTGTGAGTTTTGAGTAAATCCCTTCATCTTCATTTTATACTCCCCCTCCTGCCCTTTCCACCTCACAGCTTTAAAATCTGGCAAATCTCTTTGTTAGAAAGACCAGCTGAAAGATTGAAGCAGGTCACCTTCAATATACAATTTATTTGACTTCTAAATATTGAGAAATTATGAGAGTTTTTTTTTCCTTTTTTTCTCCCTTTGGTTCTTTAAAACACATAGCATAGCTCTCCTGTATCAAGTGTAGTTCCTAGAATTCAGTAAATGTCCTGTAGACAAAACTGACCTGGTGTTTGGGCATCTTCATATTCCTCTTGCATCAAACTGGATAAGAAGTCTACTATTATTTTTTACCTTTGTTCCTTTGTATACAATGTGTTCTTTTGAAATCTGGCTGATCTTAAGACTTTCTTCTTATTGCTGGTTTCTAAAAAAAAAAAAAAAAAAAAAAAAAAAAGATTATGTTGTGTATTAGGGGCTGAATTGTGTCCCCTCTCTCCAGAAGTTCATATGCTGAAGTCCTAGTTCCTGGTGGTTCAGAATATGAGCTTATTTAGAGATGGGGTCTTTAAAGGGGTAATTAAAATAAACAAGGTCATCTATGTAGACCCTAATCCAGTATTACTGGTGTCCTTATAAGAAGACAAAAGTGGGAACCAGACACGTACAGAAGGAAGACAAGGTGAAAACACAGGGAAAAGATGATCCTTCTCAAGCCTGAAGCAGATTCTTCCCTTACAGCCCTTGGAAAGAACAAACCTTACTAACACCTCAATCTCAGATTTCTAGCCTTTCAAACTGTGAGAAAATAAATGTCTTGTTGAAGCCACTAAATCTGTAGTAATTTGTTACAGCAGTCCTTAGAAACTAATACAATTTGCTTTGGCCAGTTTTCTTCATGTGTCTTTTCCTTGAGGTTTGTTTCCTGGATCTGTGAATTTATAGTTTTCATCAGTTTTGTAAACATTTGTCACTTCCTTGTAAACACTGGCCATATTTTGAGACTTCCACTTTTCAGTCCAACATGAAAGAGGCTTGGAAGTTATCACTCCAGTCTTCACACAAAAACAAAAGCTAAACAAACTGAAAAGCAGCAACTCTTCTTAGATCCACAAGTATTGAGGTCACAGGACAACCTGTTGTGCTGAAAATCAGAGAGAGAGGCAGAGACAGAATCATAGCTTGCTGGAAAACAAGCCCAGGGATAGAAACTTTCACTGGAACTAGTATATGGAAACACAGCTACATCCACCTATTTACAAACTATTCAATGGTTGTTTCACACCACAGTAACAATGGCTATGTTGTATGTGAACTATATGGCTCACAAAACTTAGACAACTGAAGAATTGCTGGCAGTTCAATGTGGATAAGATTGAGAGTTTAAAAATTCCAGTAGTTCTTAAAATTAGGAGAGGGGCATCCATGAATTTGTGAATTTTACCTCCAGAAACCCTATAAGGTTTTACAGCAAAGATCAGAAATGAAAAAGAAAATAAAATCTCCTTGTGCTTCCCATGGAGGAAGAAAAGGACCTATCTTTAAATATGTCTGGAACATTCTATACATCTTAACATGGCTTTCCCTCAAAGGAACTTATTTTCCCAGTGTCTAACTGAATGGGGATTTGCAAGTATAATGGACTTTGGGAAACAGAAACCTCTCACTGCAGTCCCGTCTAGCCTTCCTGTCTCACCTAAGGTGGGGGAACAAATGTGAGAAACACTTGTGAAAGTCACACTCCGGTAGTACAGAGGCTCTAAAAAATTGAGGACTCCTGCTAGGATTATAAGATCCTTCTGCTTTCCCCAAACCTTACCTTCTTATACAGGGAGTACAACCACAAGTACTGCGCATCTCAGACCTCACTTAAACAGAACTCTCTGCAGAGACAAACAGGAGACAACACAGGAGACAAACAAATGACACTAAAGGACATTTTAGCCTCTGGCACTCGCAGCTACAACAAACAGTAAAAAGAGCCTAACTCCTGGTTAGAAACACACACACACACAAAAACTCACAATGAAGGCCTATTTAACTTGATTGCTTTTACCCAGTATATAATGTGCAGTTTCGTCCGTCAGCTCATGCTGTCCTAAGAAGATAGCACAGAGTGGGAAACTTTAACAACAGAAATGTATTTTCTCATAATTCTGGAGGCCAGAAGGTCCATGATGAAGAATCAAGCTAATTTGGTTTCAGGTGAGATCTTTCTTGTTTGCAGGCAGATGTCTTTGAGCTTTTCTTCACATGGTGAAAAGAGAAAATTCTGGTGTCTTCCTCTTTCTATAAGGACACCAGTGCTGCTGGATTAGGGCCACACCTTTAGGACATCATCTAAACCTTATCACCTCATTGAGGTCCTATCTCCAAATACAATTGTATTGAGGATTAGGGCTTCAAAATATGGTTTTTGAGTTGACACAATTTAGTCCATAGCAGGCTTTCAACAATAACAAACTATGAAGCCATTACCAAAAACATACTAAAAGACAAGAAACACAGCTTAAAGAGATAGAGAAAACATGAGAAACAGACTCAGATATGGCAAAGGTGTTGGAATTATTAGACTGGACAGCATGCAAGAACATATGGATAATGTAAGCAGAGAGATTAAACTCTAAGATAGAATCAAAAGGAAGTGCAAGCAATCAAACACATCAGAAAAGAAATGATGCCTTTAAATGGGATCATCAATATAACAGAGAATACAAAGGAAAAAAAAAATCAAGGAATTTAAAGACATGTCAACAGAAACTTACAGGGTTGCCTGGGTGGTTCAGCAGTTTGGTGCCTCCCTTTGGCCCAGGGCATGATCCTGGAGTCCCAGGATCGAGTCCCACATCGGGTTCCCTGCATGGAGCCTGCTTCTCCTTCTGCCTGTGTTTCTGTCTCTCTTTTTCTCTCATGTATAAATAAATGACATCTTAAAAAAAAAAAAAAAAAAGAAACATAATTGGAATGCAAGGGGAAAAAAGAATGAAAAGGTGGAAGAAAATAACCAAGAACTATGAGACAATTATTAAAGATATCCACATATTTGGAATACCAGAAGAAGAAAAAAGGAAGAGATAATGACAGAACTTTTTTAAAATTAATGATACCAAACCACTGATATAGGAAATTCTGAGAACACTCAACCGGTAAACATGAATATATCCACACTAGGCATAACACATTCAAACTACAGAAAATTAAAGACATGTAGAAAATCTTTAAAGATGCCAGGCTTGGGGGGAATACTTCCTTTACAGAGGAGCAGAAATCAGAATTACATTGGGAATCTCTTAAGAAACCATGGGAAGAGAGGAGGATAGAATGAAAGATTTAAAGTGTTGAAGGAAAACTATTTTTGTTAGTCTATTGCTTCCACCTCCTTGGAGGACTCCAATTACAGTTATTTGGTTATTTGAAACTTTGCCCCAGTTCACTAATGATTTTCAAAAAAGTTTCTATGTTTCATTTTAGATAACTTCTGTTGTGTCTATAGTCTCTGTGTTTGCATAGTTTCTACTGATTTGTTCAGTGATATTTTCTTCTCTAATATCTTCTTCAATATTAATTATTTCTTCTGCCTCAGGAGTCAGTAAATTGCAGTCCATGGGCTAAATTCGGACAGTTTTGTAAATAATCTTATACTAAAACATAGCCACATTCGTTTATTTACATATTATTAATGGCTGTTTTTACACTGCTGCTATACCAGAAACTACATGGTTCACAAAACCTATTTTTTTATTATTATTTACTGTCTGGCTTTTTACAAATAAATAACTAAAGTTTGCTAACACTTGCTTTAGCTAATTGAACATATAATCATACTGACTACTTTGATGTCTTTTCTACTAGTTATAAAATCTGTCAGTTGGGGGTCAGTTTTATTTGATTTTTCTCATTATGAATTGTATTTCCCTTCCTTCTTTGCATGACTGGTAATATCGGATTAGATATCAGACTGTGATTTTTATCTTGTGGAGTACTGCATTGTCTTCCTTTAAACATCCTTTAAAACTCTATTCTAGGGACTCCTGGGTGGCTCAGTGTTTGAGCGTCTGCCTTTGGCTCAGGGCGTGATCCCAGAATCCAGGATCAAGTTCTGCATCGGGCTCCCTGCATGGAGCCTGCTTCTCCTCCCTCTGCCTATGTCTCTGCCTCTCTACTGGTCTCTCTCGTGAATAAATAAATAGAATCTTTTTAAAAAGAACAAAAAAAAAAAAAAAAAGAACAAAAATCTGTTCTAGGACATAGGGTATCTAGAAACAATGTAATCTATTAGGTTTTTCTTTAAACTGCTGCTGCTTCTGGTGTTTTGTTCTGTTTTGCTTTGTTTGGAGGAGGGGAAGAATTGCGTTCATATTAATGTTAATTTTTTTCCCCACAATTAAGGCAAGAATTTTACCATTTTAACTGGCATTTCCTGAATTCTGAGGGTTTCCTATCTGGCTTTTGGGAACAGGCATTTTGCAGGCCAGATATGAGCTCCTGGCAAACACTGTACCTCTATTCCTACTTTGACTCTTTCCTTAGACTCAGGTATTTTCTTCCCCTGCATGCTATGGCCAAGACTCACCTAAATACTCAAACATGACCCTGTAGAGATCTCTGGAACCCTCTTTATCCACATCATTCTTCTTTTCTTTTAATCTGCCCTACAAATGCCATTAACCTTTACTTCCCTGGAATCTCGGCTCAGGGTGATAGCTGGGCTCATGCTGTGTTTACCTCCCTGGACCATAGCCTGTAAAGTTTCTATACAGGCTAAGAAACTTGGCATAAGCTTCTTATGCTAAGCCAATTATAGTACACTCCTTGTTTGTTCCTCGTATTTCACAATCTCTTTTATTGCCTGATGTCTAAGGTCTTAAGTGCCATTACTTTCCTACATAGATTTCCTTACTTTTAACTGTTTCATCTCGGAACGATAATCTGGTCCCTTTTACTTAATCTGGATTGGAAGTGTTAGCCTCTTCCCAGTGCTCTTTAATGTCTCCAGTAGTGTAGCTGGAGTGAAAGGAGGAATCTAGCATAGGCTCCTACTTGTCCCAAAGGCCTCTCACACTCAACAATATCTATCCCAGTTAGGTACTTAGCTTGATTGGGCAGACTCTTTAACCTATTTTATTTCCACTTCTTTTGCATTTCATCACAAAAGTAATCACCAAATTCTCAGAACTTTTTCAAACCCAACACAAATATTTTCATTACAGTAGCAGTCCTTTATGTATCTGATCTAATGATCATGTTGCTCTAAACCTTGAAGGTTTGATACAACTTTTATCTTTTATATTATTTTAGTTTTTCAAAAGTGATCAAGGAAAGAGCAAGATATTTAAATATCTAGCACACATTTACACATTTTCAGAAAAGCGTATACAAAATTTTATGGGAATATGAGTAATTTAATATTTTTTACTACTTTAAAGATTTACTTAGGTATCAAAAATATAGTTGTAATTATTTTTATATATTTTATAACAGGATATGACTTACACACTTTTTTACTTAAAAAAGTTACTCAATTTAGGGATCCCTGGGTGGCGCAGCGGTTTGGTGCCTGCCTTTGGCCCAGGGCGCGATCCTGGAGACCCGGGATCGAGTCCCACATCAGGCTCCCGGTGCATGGATCCTGCTTCTCCCTCTGCCTGTGTCTCTGCCTCTCTCTCTCTCTCTGTGTGACTATCATAAATAAATTTAAAAAATAAATAAATAAATTATTAAAAAAAAAAAGTTACTCAATTTAGAAATTTTACTATGAACACAAATGCTAACAGACGTATATCGGGTAATTCCAAAGATTATATACTTGCTGAATTTATTTTAAAAATTATTTTTGAGGGATAATTTGCATCATAAAATTTCCAGATTTTATAACTGCTATTACAAAACTTTATCTTCTTCATAAAAAAATTTCAGAAGCTCTATGACTAGTAAAAAATATTGATGTTTGAATTAGCAAAATAATGTAACTTTGAATTTTAATATAATTCTTACAGATTTGTAATTGTGGACTTTACTATAGACTTTTACTTAAAACAAATATGAAATTTTTATTACCTACAAAACATTATGTTGAAATAATATTTTAATAGTTTTACTTTTACTTCTATTCTGCTAGTAGTCTTACATTGAACTTGACCATGAAGATATTTTTCAATATTAGTATTGAAATTTATTAATTTATTACTATCACATTTTTTGGCTTGTTTAAAACGTAAGCTGTTGAAATACAAAAGTGTGGTAGGAAGCAGTTTAGTTAGCTTTGTTTATCTACATAGCTAATTATCAACTAATAATGTTGGTTAAAGTTGATTTTGCAAATTCAAAGTTATCAAACAATTTCATACATATTTTTCTGCCTATCTGTCTCTTTTTGTAAAACTTGGAAACAACTTTCAAAAGGCATAGTAGTGTATCAAAGATTGTTGCCTAAGTCTAAATATATATATCTATAGAACTAATGTAATACTTATTTGTTTTTAATGAAAAGTGAAGTTATTCTACTTTTAAGATTTTGTTTATTTATTTGAGAGAGAGAGAGACAAGAAATAGCAAGAGGGAGCACAAGCAGGGAGGAGAGGGAGAACCAGGATCCCTGTGAACAGGGAGCCCAGTATGGGGCTCAATTCTGGGACTCTGGTATCATGACCTGAGCTGAAGGTAGACACTCAAACAACTGAGGTACCCAGGTGCCCCAAGGTGAAGTTATTTTAATAACATCTACTTTTTTTTCATTTACCAGAAATACTAATTAAAAGACAGAAATGAAGTTAAATCAGAACCATCAATAGCCTATAATTATTAGTACACACCCTACTTAAAGTCAGATATACTCTTCTTATAAAAAAAAAATCAGCCTTTAAAATTTATTTAAAATATCTCCTAGGAAGAGCTTTTACAATCCATCCAAAATTCATTATGAAAATAATTGTTATCACATATAATGGCTTAAAATATGGATTTTATAATGAAAGTGCTGACATAGTCTTAACTGCAGTGTTACAAATGCGACACTATAAGAGGACAAACTGGGAATGAATTACAGTCACTTGCAGTTATATGCAAAAATCATTATGTATTTAAAATGTCAAAAGATGAATATATTTACTCACAGTTAAATGACACTACAGATTGACTTATTTATTATAGTTGTCTCTATCTCCAAAACACATTCATTTATTTGACAAACTGGAAGATGATCATTTATGTTATAATCACAACTTGTTAGTTCTGGTTTGTTGTTAATTATTTATTCCTGCAATTAGACATTTATAAATTGAATTGGCAATAATTACAGCTCTTTTGACATCACATTGGGAAAGCAAATCTTATATTATTATCACTTCATTATACAATATATGATGTAAAATGCTTCAGCTTTCAAAAAACTCTCAAATATATGTAAAGATCTTTAAAACTAGTATCAGTAGGAAGATTGGTACTTCCTACTTTTATATGAAGGATGACAATCTTTTACATCTCTCATTATCTTTGTAAATATATGTTAAAGCTCCTTGACACTGTATTTTATTTGTTTTTTTTTTGCATATTTTAACTCTTTGATATTTTGAAAATTTACAAATCAGTATGAGAGAAACTCAAGAAAATTAAACCCTTTCTTTGCCTCTTTCAAGAGGAACATGTACTTGGCACCCTAGCTTTGGGAACTTGTGCCCTTTAGAGGTTGGTTCCATGTATCAGGAGCAAATGATTAATCTTGCATTAGAGGAATTACAAATATGTTTTGTGCAGGAAACTATCTCCTCCATCTCAGAGAGGTCTCCCTGCCCTACCAGTGTCATTCTAGCAAGCCAGAGTATAATGGTACCAAGATGTTAAGGGTAGATATTCCTGAAAACCCAATTTTCTAGACTGCTTTTCATCCTTTTCAATACTATATTTTAGTTTAAATCTTCAAATTCCATTTGACTAAGAAACTGTAACCTGCCATGTAATGTTGCTTTTTACTTAGGTATGCATCAAAAGCAATAATTTCCGAAGCAGATCTGATTTTACAAGACCAACTTGATAAATAACTTTATCTCTATCATATTTGTTCATAAGCAAAGTATTACTTTGTCAGGGCTTATCTCATCTTCAGTGTCTGGGATTGTGGGCAACAAAGCAGATCGAGTCAAACCCCAAAATTTTTGAGGTGACGTGTCTTTTTTGGTGGCTGTAAATTTCTATCCAATATGGCTTGCACAGATCTTACACTGGGCGATAGTCCAAGCATACCCAGGAAACCAGCTGTGCTCTGTAGAAGGCTGGCCTATCAGATTCAAGTTGCAGGCTTTATACACAGTAAGTGTCTCATGCACGTATCCATGAGGATTCACATAAGCTGCTATCGGGCCATATAAGGATAAACTGAATATTTCATTTTTGGTTGTTATTTCTATTTCTTGAGATTGTTTACAGCAAAGAGACGTACATTTAATCATAATGTCTAGTTCACAGCGAAGTCGTTGGATGGCACTACCAATTTTAAGGAGCTGAATCCTTAATAAATCATCAATAGGAAGACAAGCAGCTACTCTGTAAGAAAAATCTATTGGATTTGAAGGAAGAGACTCATCTTTTAGATTTTCGTCCCATTCACGTAGCTGTTTCTTGATTCTATCCATTAAAGTTTCATCCTCATATAAGGAATACAGCCAGCGAGGCCATGAAGTCAAATTTGCACAATGAAACTTTCTCTTCTGGTATTTCTGCCAGCATTTATATGAATACTGGTCTTCCCATGAGATAGGCTTTGAAGGAAATATCTGGCATTTATTGAGGGATTCTAACTGAACTGCAGACACGGTTAAGGCAACACACATTCAGGGAGAATTTGCACTTTAGCTTGCTGGATTCCATATGACTGTGTTCTTAGTTCAAGGACTTTGAACCTTTGTCTTCCAACTGCTTTCACTCTCACTATCTCAATTCCGAAATCTTGTTCTTCTCGATAGGCATATATCTTTGCAGTTGTTCCAAACTGTGCTTCCCTCTCCTGTGTATTACTGTATGCAAGAACTGCAAAGGTTCTGTCTTTCTGAATTAAATTCCACACCATACTGACTTCCTGAGGACAAAAGAGCTGAAGAGGTAAGGTCTGCCCAAAAATCAGGATCATCATCACCTGTGGCAGGACTGGAATAACCTGACGGCTGTTGTTGCCATGCAAAGTCCTGCCATGAAATTCTTCCGTATCAGCGCCCAGATATGTATGTGATGTTGGCAGACTGGAGTCAAAATTTATGCCATTTGGTTTTTTGGCTTCTTAGCTATCCTGGTCTTCGACTTCCATTTCAATTTCATCTTCTTCCTCACTCTCTGCAGGTAGGAGCAGCAGGTGGTTGCCCATATTGTGGACAGCATCCTGCGGGTCTCTCTCGCCAGCCATGTATCACTATATTTTATTTGAATAACTGCTTAAAGCATCGATTTTTTTTACAAAATGCATGCTGATATTATTTGTTGTAGACTCAAATTCATAAGATGCATTTTTGTTTGAATTTTCCATACATATTTTATGATAAAAATATTGAATTTCTAATCATAAACACATGATGTGCTCATTTTCATTTTTTGGCGGTTACATATAAAAAGTCAAATATCTTAAGGGAAAATACATTATTAATAAAAGAGAGAAAAATAGGTAGATAAATCAGGTAGTATTCAGTAGAATTATAATGAATATATTCTAAGTGCATTTAGGGAATAAATTGTTGAGTTTTAATAAAATCAATCAAAATTTGATTTGTTAGTTTATGTTTTCTAAGGCATACATTTGTCTTAAGTGGTGCATTTAAAAACTAAAGCATTATCTGTTAAATATCTGGGAGGATAATGACAATATAATTAAAATGATTTAGCTTGAGAAACAGTAATGAAGAAAATATTCCCAAAAGTATTAGCATGATAAAAGAAACTTGAGGGTTAAATATTAGTCACAAAGCAACTGTGGGGAACTGTTATGTTCTTCAAAGGTGGAGGGAGAAACAGAATTAAAACTTTGGAAAGCTGAAGCTGGACTAGCTAGACTAGTGGATTTGAAGTGGATTTTATAATCCAAATAATCCTATAAAGTGGAAATATATTATTTCAGACTAAGACATACAGAAGTTTAATGATTTGCTCTGGTTACACTACTCAGAATTTTTTTTAATTTTTATTTATTTATGATAGTCACACAGAGAGAGAGAGAGAGAGAGAGAGAGAGAGAGAGAGAGAGAGAGGCAGAGACATAGGCAAAGGGAGAAGCAGGCTCCATGCACCGGGAGCCCGACGTGGGATTTGATCCCCGGTCTCCAGGATCGTGCCCTGGGCCAAAGGCAGGCACCAAACCGCTGCGCCACCCAGGGATCCCTACTCAGAATTTTATAGAAGAAAAATTTGAACCTAGATTATCTGACTTGTAGAAACTTGCTTTATTGACAGTAAAACCTACCTATACAGCTATATCTGATGGGAGGAGATGGAAGCCACAATATTTGTTATAAAGTTTTTTATTAAAAGGACAATTTGAAAAGTAATTTTATTTTTGTCATTATTCTATCACATATGTCCTTAATTTTCTCTTTGGGTACTTTTTCAATTGCCTGAAAATTTCAAAATGGTATATACTTGAGCTTTATATATATATATATATATATATATATATATATATATATATATATATTTTAAGTAGACTTCATGTCCATCCTAGAGCTCAATGGAGGGCTTGAACTCACTATCCTAAGATTGAGACCTGAGCTGAGGTCAAGAGTCAGATGCTTGGGATGCCTGGGTGGCTAATTTGGTTAAGCCTTCAACTCTTGATTTTGGCTCAGGTTTATCTCAGGGTCATGAGGCTGAGCCCCATGTTAGGCTTCCCTGCTCAGTGGGGAGTTGGCTTGAGATTCTCTCCCTCTTCTTCTGCCCCTTCCCTTGCTCTTTCTCTCTCTCAAATAAATAACTAAAATCTTAAAAAAATTAAAAAAAAAAAAGAATCGGATGCTTAACCAATTGAACCACCCAGGCTCTCCTGAACTATATAAATGTTATACTCAATTCCATAAGTGGAGATTTCAGTTAAGTACCATGTTATGTTAAATGACAATTATTAACAAATTCTTTAATGAAAATCATCTTCAAATGTTATAAAAAAAAGAGAAAGATAATTGACCTTTTTCTGTCCTAAATAAAACATGATATAAAATCACTTTTGCTTGATTATAGAAATGAACACGATAGTCAATTAACTCACTGTTGTTTAATTATAAACACCCTAGTTTTATAAAGACAGTTTAGAGCTTCTCACTATAAAGCATTCATTGAAAAAAAAAAAAAAAAAGCTTTTTTTTTTTCCTCATTCTGAGCAGTTAAATATCTTCTAAATCCCTTTGTTGTTTCTTGTGAAGTTTTCTCCCATCCCTGAGCAGGCTTAAAAATTAGTGACTCAGTGATTTGATAAACAGATTCAATATAGGATGTTATTAGGAAGCAGAGGCAAAACGATACAGGCTTGTTTTTCACTTCTTTAGATATTGTTATATTGTTACCAGACTTAGTACTAGCCTTTAAACAACTGAATATTTTGTATTTCTAAGTGTAAATAAACATATAATACATAATTTTAGATATCACACTACTTATGTATGTGTGTATATACATACATAAATTGTATTGATATATATATGCTTGTATATACTATTATATATGATATATATATTGCTGCAGATTAACACAATTCATTTGACACAATTCTTTACATATTATTTAATAAACATTGACACTGTACATTGTAGTCTAAAATGAACTAATCTAGGGATCTCCCAGTTATGCAGCTGGCCTCCTGACACACAGTGACTCATCTATTCATGTTTCTTTTTAAGGTAAATTCATAATGGTTGGGAATATCTGGAGCTCATCTTGTCTCAAACCTCTTTGGTACTCCTCATTCCAGCCTTTAAACAGTAGATTCAAAGTTGGCAAAGATTGTAAAAAACAAACAAACAAACAAACAAACAAACAAAACCCCTGACCTTGAGTTACTTCATTTCTGTCATTCTATAAGACTAATGGAGATTTCATGTGCTTCTAAAACTTAAAACAGTTAGAGTATGAGCCTTGGACACTATATTTTTGTTTGGTAAATTACCAAGTTTACTTTCATATATTCATTCAGTATTTTAATGAAATTGAATTATGTCTTTGAATCTTAGTTTCTTTTTATTGTTAATTGCTTAGGAACTAAAGAATGAATCATGGAATTCTGGCTATTATTCCTGATAACACTTTATTGAAAATAAGTTTACCTGTAGATGGGGGGAATGTTAAGAAATGATCCACTTTGGGTATTAAATGCCCTACATATAGTCCTGAATATATCCATTAAATTTGTGTGTTTGAGCTCAATGATGTATGTGATTTTTCTTCCTCATTCTGCATTATTATGGATGATCTTCTTCCTTAATGCCTGAATTATGTAATCACTGAACCAGCCAATTCAATCTCCTCAATATCTATCAAATCCAGCAACATCTCTAGAGCCACACTCCCATTTCCCTGAGGCACCACAGTACTTGTCTAAATTACCTGATTTTCTTAAAATGTATTTTTCCTATTTTTTATCTCACTTGACTACTCTTCATCTCTTTATCTGTTGAAATGATCATTCTAAAATTCAAATATTATCCTATTTTCCACTGCCCTCAAGATAAAATAAAAATATTTTAAATGGCATGTGAGTTCCAAAATGAACTGGGTTCTTTTTTTTTCACCTCTTTACTTGATACTTGTACAGACTAAGCTAAATGGAACTAGGTTCAGTGATTTGAGCATTTAATATTTTTATTATGTTATCTGTATATTAAGCATTTTCTACCATTCTTCCTGTCATCTGGGTGGCATCTATTTATCCTTCAGGCTTCACCTTATTTGTAAAAAACTTTCCCAGCTCCTGAGATCAATTATCTTCTATTTCAGTATTCATCATTTTTAGTACCTTGCACTTCCTTCATTACATCTGGCATAGGCTTCATGATGGAAAGATCCTTATTTTAACCTCTGTGCCCAAGTTACATAAGAACATGACTTTCCATTTTTATGAAAATGTTATTTAAGCAATGCTTGAAATATGTACTCAAAATGAGTGGAAATGTATTAGAAAGTGAAAAAAGGTAAAAATGACAGTGGATCTGGCAGTGGGAGCTAGGGGTAACAGATGAAACTATTATAGTGGTATCTGAAGCAATTTCTGATCTTAGGTCCTTTAAAGAAATTCTTATAAAAATGAATAAGAAGACATATATTTACCTGGATAAGCATTAAGACATTGTTTTTAATCTGTCTTCAGTTCAGGTCATGATCCCCAGGGTCCTGGGATGGAGCCTTACATGGTACTCCCTGCTCATTTTGGAGTCTGCTTTTCCCTCTCCCTCTCTCCCTATGTGCTCTCTCTCTCTCTTAAATAAATAAATAAATAAATAAATAAATAAATAAATAAATAAATAAATAAATAAATAAAGAAACAAATAAATATTTAAAGAAAAAAATCTTGCTTTCAAGAGAAATAAAAGGAAACAATTCAAATATCCCAGAGGGAAATGGATAAATTTTTATATAGTTTTACAATGAGACATTATACAGTGGTGGCAAATGAGTAAATTATAATCACCTATGTCATCAAAAATAACCTGGGGAAAAATCATTTATTTGTAGAAACAATTGACTGTAATAAACCCATTAATATATGTACTAAGCTAATACATATACTTTTTAAAGAAATAATATGGCTTCTGTTAAGAGAAAGAAGAGATTGACTCAAAACTTCAATTCTGTCTACAATATTTTATCAATAAAAATTATGATATAAAAATTATGATATATCTTATAGATTTATAATCCATACAGATTTTATTAGACATTTAAGAGACTGCTGAAAGGAAAAATATTAAAGAATAATCAAATAGATTATTCTATATCATGTGGACAAATTGATTAATTTGATGAAATAAATCTTAAGCAAGTCTATTTTGTATACTGAGACACTATTTTTTATTCTTGATGTTCCCTTACTATTTATTGCCAGGTTATGCACATGTATCACTCTCACATAAAATCATTTCTTGTCTACAGCATAAGTTCTTGTTCATGAGTTAACCTTAAATTAGAGAAGTTGCTATCAAATTGAATTTCAAGAAGACAAAATAAAATGAATTATTTTTACATTTCTCTTTTGTTTTCAGATGGCTGGAAAATACAATCAGTGTAATGTTAGCTATTATAAACTAAATTTAGTCTCAAGTGTACCTGATTGTGAATTATTAACTCACCTCTGCCAATTTCCACACCTGAGGGAAGAAGGCTGGGAATTCCGTTTCTCAGAATTCCTTGAAAGCAGTTTTCTGGGTTAGATTCATTAATGAAAGTCATTCCTAAGTGATTTAAAACAAAATAAACAAAACCTTATTTACAAAGTTTTCAAATAAAGTTTTCAAATAATGAACACTATTATATATGGTAAAAGTTGCCAAAAACCTTTAGATTGCAAATTTTTAAAGAATTCCAGACAAACTCATGCTAATCAATAACTGGATACTACAAGTAGGTGACATCATTCAAGGAGGCTTCCACAAGAATTCTTCAATTGATGATTGAATGACTTATGTTTCCCATGTGATCCATGCTTCTGGGAGACTCTAGCTTCCTGCATTAAATACCTTCTTCCTGAAAGTACTTAGAATGGCTTTTGTTTTCTTGACAAAATCTTGATTAACCAACTAGAGTTCACAGTGGATTATACCTGAATGCCTATCAAAGTGTGATGTGCCCTTTAAACATGAAGCATCTATCTCTCAGAGCCAAATGACCAGTCATCAAAAAAAAGCACAGTATGTTTGTTGTAGGTTATTGAAGTAATTAAAGTTTTATTTTTTTATTTTTTTTTAAGTTTTAAATACTAGTAATCATGTAGAAGTTCCACAATAACAAGTAACAACATTCTAATTTGAAGGAATGAGCATTGGACACCTGGGTGGCTCAGTGGCTGAGCATCTGCTTTTGGCTCAGGGTGTGATCCTGGAGTCACAGGATTGAGTCCTACATCAGAGTCCCCGCAGGGAGTCTCCTTCTCCCTCTGCCTGTGTCTCTGCCTCTCTCTCTGTGTCTTTCATGAAAAAATAAATAAAATCTTGAAGGAATGAGCATGAAGTAAAGCATAAAGAGAAAAATTATGTCCTGTCATGTATTACTTACAATAAAAGAATATGATATAATTTAACACAGCTGTACATTTTTTATATTTCTACAAAATGTGTTTTTAAGTCAGAATATGGTGAATTTACATATTGTAAATATTTGTAAATTACAGAAAAGCCTTAAGAAGAAAATGAAAATATAGGACATGTCTTAGGACAACCCAGACATTGAGTGAAGACTGTTGTTCAAAAAGCATACGTATCAAGTATACTAACAACACTATTTGTATATGTGTATGCACACAAACATATTTTAAATTAACTGGATTCTCTATGTATATGATACAAACTGCACCATGGATATATACAACAGTATTAAATATTCTAAATCAAAACACTTTAAAAACAATTGTCATCAAATGATACACTACACTCATTGTATCAACATTCATTTTTTTCAAATATCAGATATAAAAAATATCAAAGGAAACATTTTACATTTGTTAAAAACAAAACTTAACAAAATTTAAAAAATGAGAAAAACTATGCTGAACACATTTTTGGGTATTTTTCTTCAGAGAAATCCAAAACTGGACTTTCTGTGTGAACATATGATTAGCTTCTTCGTGCTTTACCAAATCTGTCTTATATTTTTTGCACTAGATATATACAACCATACAGCAACACTGGACAATGTAGAAGAATGTAAAAATTCTTATAAACATAGAACTTACCAAGACTGAATCAGGATAAAAAAAAAATCTGAGAAGACAATTTACTATAAAGACATGGAATCAGTAATAAAAAAAATCTCACTACACAGAAAAGCCCAGGGAATTACTGGTGAATTTGACCACAAATTTAAAGATGAATTAACACCTGTCCTCACACTATTCCAAAAAGTTGAATAGGAGGGAACTCCCAAACTTATTTTATGAGACCAGCATTGTCTTGAAACCCAAACCAGAAAGGGATACTACAAGAAAACTACAGGTCAATATCCCTGATGAATATAAATGCAAAAACTCTCATTAAAATACTAGCAAATTGAATTCAGTAGCACTTTCAAAGAATCATTCACCACAATCAAGAGGGATTTATACCTGGAATGTGAGAATGGGTCAGCACATGCAAATCAATCAATGTGCTACATCACATTAATAGAATGAAAGAAAATACAATCATCTTAATAGATGCAGAAAAATTATTTGACAAAACTTAACTTCCATTCATAATTGAAGCTCTTAGCAAGACAGACATAGAAACAACATCTCAACTTAATAAAGCCCATTTGCAACAAGCCCACAGCTAACATCTGACTCAATGGTGAAGATTTGAAAGATTTTCCTCAAAGATCAGGAACAAGATAATGGTGTCCACTCTTACCACTCCAATTCAATATAGCATCAGAAGTCTTAGCTAGAAAAAAAAAAAAAAAAAAAAAGAAGTCTTAGCTAGAAAGATCAGGTAAGGAAAAAAAGTAAAAGGAATCATAATTGGAAAGGAAAAAGTAAAATTATCTCCATTTGCAGATAATATGATTTTATATGAAAGACTCACTAAAAAAACTGTTAGATCTAATAAATGAATTCAATAAAGTTTCAGGACATCAAATCAACATACAGAAATCATTAGTGGTACTACAGACTAACAAATTTTCTGAAAAATAAAGAAGTTGATACCATGATCCCATTTAGGATAGTCTCAAAAACAATAAAATACTTAGGGATGAATTTAACTGAAAGGATGAAAAAACCTATACTCTGAAAATTACAAAACATTCATGAAAGAAATCAAAAAAGATACAAATAAATAGAAAGGTATCCCATATCCATGGAATGGGAAATTTAATATGTTAAAATGTCAATAGTACCAAAACCATCTATAGAGTCAACAGTTTCTATCAGATTTGATGACATTTTTTACAGAAATAGAAAAATCCTACAATTTATATGGAACCAAAAAAGATCCCAAATAGTCCAGGAAATCCTGAGGAAAAAAGCAGGAGGCATTACATTTTCTAACCTCAGGCTGAACCATGAAGCTATAGTTATTAAAATTTGAGTGTATTGTCATAAAAACAAATAGACCAATGGAAAATAACTCAAAAATAAGCTCAAGCATATGTAGTCAAGTAATATTTGACAAGGAGCCAAGAATATTCAATGGAGAAAAGACAGTCTCTTCAATAAAGGATTCTGAGGTAACTGTACATTCACATATAAAAGGATGAAACCGGGCCCATATCTTTACTATTCACAGAAAATAACTAAAATGGATTATAGACTTAAATCTAAGACCTAGAACTGTGAAACTCCAAGAAGAAAACAGAGGAATAAACCTTGAAATGGGTTTTGGTAATGATTTTTTTGGTTGTGGCATCTAAAGCACAAGCAACAACATAAAAAATGAACAAGTGGAATACATCAAACTAAAAACCTACATGGTAAGAAACCATCAACAGGGTAAAAAGAAAACTATGGAATGGGGAAAAATATTTGTAAACCATGTGTCTAATAAGGTGTTAATATTAAAATGCATAAAGAACTCATACAACTCAATAGAAAAAAAACAAAGAATAAAACCAAATAACCCAATCAAAATATGGACAAAGGACCTGAATAGACATTTCTCCAGAGAAGATATATGATAGACCAACATGTACCTGAAAAGATGCTCAGCATCACTAGTCATTAGGGAAATGTAAATTCAAACCACAATGAGATATCACTCATGCCTGGTAGAATGGCTATCAACAACAACAAAATGCTGGCATGGAGGTTGAGAAAGGGAAATTCTTGTACACTGTTGGTAGGATTATAAATTAGTACAGCTACTATGGAAATCATTATGGGATAGTCTCAAAAAATATAAAAAATAGAGTTATCATATGATACAGGAATTCCACCTTTGGGAATACTTTCAAAGGAAGCAAAAACATTAACTCGAAAAGACATTTGCATTCCACGTTCATAGTAGTATTATTTAAAATAGCCAAGACATGGATACAATATAAGTGTCCATCTATGGATGAATGGATAAAAAAGCTATGGTATACTTATAAAAAGGAATATTACTCAGCCTCAAAAAATGAGGAAATCCCATCACTGCAACCTCATGGATGGATGTTGAAAGCATTGAGCTAAGTGAAATAAGTCAAAGAAAGACAAGTATATATGATCTCACTTAAATGTGGAATCAAAGAAAAAAAAACTCATAGAAAAAGAGATCAGACTTGTGGTTATTAGAGATGGAGGGTGGAAATGGGGGAATTGCAGAAAGGTGGCCAAAAGGTACAACTTCTAGTTATAAGAAAAATAAGTATGAGGGATGTAATACACAACATGATGACTCTAGCTAACACTGCTGTAGGATATATAGGAAAGTCGTTAAAAGAAATTATAAGAGTTCTCATCATAAGGATAATTTTTTCTTTTTTCTCTTTTATTTTTATTCTATCTGTATTAGAAGAAGCTACATGGAAGTGGTAATTACTTCAGAATTCATATAAACAAAACTATCATGCTATATGCTTTAAATTATAGTGATTTATGTCAATTATTTTTCAATAAAACTAAAAAAAACAAGGGGGGCAAAAATTTGTATTGGCAAGCAACTATATAATAGCACACACACACACACACACACACACAGAGACACACACACCCCTACTTAGATAGATAGATAGATAGATAGATAGATAGATAGATAGATATTGGAGAGATATATATGTACACATATATTTCCATTTACATATAAGTATTTTTATTTTTACATTTTAGTTTAATAGTGATTAGCAGTTTTTCATGTTTATGTTTACATAGAATTTTGATTTTATTTGATTATTCGAGTTGAATCTATTTTACACATTTGAGACTTCTTTTATTTTTAATTCTCCTGTAAGTGTATTCTGATCATTTAACAATTGTATTATTTTCTTATTTCTTCTTACAAATTTTTATACATTGATATATGTTATTATTTATGCTATAGATGTTCTTACTTTTATTAATTTATTGAATTAAATTTTAGAATAAAATACTTAAGTATACTCGACTTAAAAATGCTTACCTCTCTCTTAAGAATAAAAAGTTACTCTACCTATAACCTTGCCCCCATAGAGAATTCACCTGAGATAATGGACTCTATGTATTGTCTCAATTTCTGCTTGATTGATTGATTGATTGATTGTTTCAAGTTTTTATTTAAATACTAATTAACATAGAATAAAATGTCAGTTTCAGGGGTAGATTTTAGTGATTCATTACTTATACAATATCCAGGGCTCAACATGACAAGTGCCCTTCTTAATACCCAGCATCCATTTAACCTATTCCCCTGCCACCCTCCACTCTAGCAACTCTATACTCTATAGTTAAGAATCATTTTTATGGTTTGCCTCTTTTTCTTTTCTATGTTCATCTGTTTTATTTCTTGAATTCCACATATAAGAGAAAACATACATTATCTGTTTTTTTCTGACTGACTTATTTCTCTTAGCATAATACTCTCTATCCAACCACATCAATTGCAAATTGTGAGATTTCATTCCCTTTTGTGACTAATATTTCATTGTATCTATACCATTACTTCTTTATACATTCATCAGCAGATGGAAACTTGGGCCTTTTCTATAAGTTGGCTATTGTTGATAATTCTGCTATAAACATCAGGGTGCATGTGCCCCTTTGGATTGGTATTTTCGTATATTTGGCAAATACCAGTAGTGCAATTGCTGGATTATAAGGTAGTACTTTCTACTAACTCTTTTTGAAACCTGTTTTAATTTAAAAAATAGTCTAAATTTAGAAAAAACGTGGAAGTATAATGAAATCTCACATTAAACAGTTAAGATATTGAAAAAATAAACAAAATTTCGCAGACAGTTGCAGCTCACTGTACAGCCCTCCCCAATCCCTTTGCTTCTCTATTTTGCTAGCAATCAATACTCTCCTAAAGTTGGTATCTTTCCTTCCCTTTTAGGTTTTTGCAATTTTACGAAGTATATGCTTTTATATAATAAGTAATATTTTTGCTATGTTTTCCCATGTTATGTTCATGATACTATATTCTACATGTAAAAAATTATTCATTTTATCTACTGTACAGTGTTATATACTGTTTTAGGCCACTCCTAATGAGACTTTGGATATAAGTTGGTTATATGATATTACAAACAGTGCTGTAATGAAAAATTCTCCTATATGTGAATCATTGTGAATATATGTCAAAGGATGACTTGTGTAAAACCAGGGAGGCGGAATTGCTACAACAACATAGTGTAAAACTTTTCTGGTGTTCCATCTGGTCCACCCGTCTTTACTTATCTAAGCTGTTTTGGCAAGCAGTTGTATAGATCTCACATTTTACCCTGGGTCATCATCACAGCCTCCACTAGGATGACTATTGAAATCCACTCAGAAATTCTGATTCATGTGCAAATCACATAAGGGAGTTAAAATGCAACAAGATGAAACTGGTTGACACATACATACACAGGCAGTCAATTCTCAGGTGCATCCTATCTGGCTCTTTAAAGGCACCAGTAGGACCAAACCCTTCTTTCCCAGTGTAGTATTTAGCTCAATAACCTACAGTTGAATTATGTTTTTCTCCCTCATTTTTACAGTCTCTCACTTCTACTCCTTGGGACCACTTCCCTAAGAAATTGCCTGCATGCAAACCCTTTACTCCAGCTTGTTTTCAGGTACAAACCCAGGCTACAACTGTGGTTGCCCTGAAAAGTAGAATTTCAGGATGAATTTTGAACTTGGCAATTAATCAACTGGTCAGATAGTAAAAAGAACATTATTGCTTGTGGCAAGTGGAAAGGTGTAAAAAACAAAAACAAACAAAATAACAGTTCTTGTTTGCAGCAGCATTTGACTGAGGGGTATTCAGAAGGTAAATCATTTAGTTTTTGCATTAGCAGGATTGTTGTCAGGGACTTGCCTAACGAGCCACAATAATCCATTTTTCTAGCTCCACTTACAGGTGCTGCTTGCCACTAGAAATGAAGGTTGGATGCCAAAAGCCACAAGCTCCAAAGAAGCCCCTATGACTCAGTTTTCAATCAGTTTAATACAGTTCATACAACTTGCTAACCCTATGGATGACCTTGGGATCATTACCATCTAAGTGTAAAAACAAAACCAATAATAATAATAATAATAATAATAATAATAATAATAATAATAAATAATAACACCCCTGCCAGGGCCATGACAGATCAGAGGGCATCCATTTAAGAGAAAACAAGAGGGGGCAGCCCGGTGGCTCAGCAGTTTAGCGCCACGTTCAGGCTGGGGCGTGATCCTGGAGGCCTGGGATTGAGTCCCATGTTGGGCTCCATGAATGGAGCCTGTTTCTCCTTCTGCCTATGTCTCTGCCTCATGTGTGTGTGTGTGTTTCATGAATAAATAAATAAAATCTTAAAAAAGAGAAAACAAGAGGGAGCATTCTGATTGGAAGAAGCCATTCATGCCTTCCCTGACAGGCCTCTATGTCAGTCCCTTAATTACCCTAACCCCATAAAACCTTGACCATGAGACCTACTCAAGGAGAAGATGCCTTTTAAAGCATGAGCTCACTTTCTCCATTCTAGGGCCATTGAATGAATGACCTGCTTGCCATCAAATAATGCTTTGTTATTTGGCTATTTAGCCAATAGTATTAAGTAGGGAAAGAAACTACCACTTCTCTAAACAGTATCATTTGTAACATAGGAAGGCAATTGTAATTATAAGACTTGTAGAGTTAGAGGATTATTTTAAGAGGTTTAAAAAAAACTCATAAAACCATATAAATTCAGAATAGACAAGTAACAACTCAAGGCACACAGGAAAGAAAGCCTCCACGCCACTATTAAAGTCACATTTAACTCTTGTAACCTCAGGGCAAAGAGTGATGAAAATCAGACCCAGGATTTCATTTTAACTAGGAACTATAAAAGATGAATACACAGTTTCAACAAGTCTTCTAAAAAGAAATCAGGATCACCATAGGGAAATGATGGGATCTGAGTTCTAGGACAGAGTCATTAGTGTGGAACAGTCTGAGGATCTTCCAGCTCAGATTTCCCTGAAGCTCCAAGCTGCTAGGAGCAGCTCCTTTTATCAGCTTGAAAAGAAAAGCCTCTGGCATTGAAGACCCTAAAAAACCCTAATCAGGCAACTGCCTCACAAAAGAATGCTTGTTCTATACAATATTTACCCCTATCTTGTACATACTATCTTCAAACTATTGACTAGGGTGGAGTCAGCCTAAGGTCCTCCCAGGAGTAGTACACATATCCAAAGAACTGCCTCAATGATACATGTGGAGGTCTGGAGGGCATTGGAAATGTATGGGACATAAATCTTGAGGTTTAGATAAGAGGCGGATTTATTGGCATAAAAGTATTCTCTTATGATCTGTGCCTTAGTGTCCTGTACAAGGATGCTTGTTTGGGCATTATGATACCCTGCAGTAAATAAGGAAGTGATGTAGTAACTGCCTTGACAGAGAGAGTATCGAGAAAAAGAGAGACAACTCAGTGAATTAAGAATATTGGGGTAAATTTATCTTGTGAGCAAGAGAAATTACCTCCTCAGTATAATCCCTGAAGGAATGGAAAGCAGATTCTACTGTTCTTGACTCATAGTATCCTCACTGATCTCAAAGATCCTGGTTGCAAGAGAATAGCTCTCAGTGTCACACTGGACTAAAGTGTGAGAGCCAACACTCCTCACCAGGGCAATTCTTATTGTCAAGGAGAAAGAAATGCCCCCTAGGCAATAAAACCAGAGGAGAAACTAAGTGTTTTAATCTGTAGTCTTTCAGTGCAGTGGCTAGTAGATCAACTTGTAGAAGTGAAAGAATAGAAATTGAACTAGGGTGTCACTGGATTTTATAATTTAGAAGAAAAGGCAAAGACTGGGAAGAAGGCTGCCATCAATTGCCTCAAAAGCAAAGGTAAATGGTAATCTCTAACTCAGTGTCCAGACAAAACTATTTTCCATACTTAGAGTCTATTGACTGATAGAGATTCTGGTGTTGTTTTGTTTTCTTTGTTTTCCTCGAAGTTGACTCCACAAGAATATAAAATATCTAATGCTTAATTCTCCCCTAACTAAACCTGAGTCCATTGTGAGGATACATATATACTTGGGAAAGGGTAAATCTTATACCTCCAAAGACCTATTTCATATAGTGATTTAGCTGACAGATTAGTAAACTCCAAGCATCACTATGGCACTCAGTTAAGACTAGTAACTTATAGATGTCAACTGATAAATGGCATAATGACTAAAATCTGTGCCTCAATGGGACCGTGGTCATTTTTTTTTAAGATCTTATTTATTTATTCATGAGAGACACACAGAGAGAGGCAGAGACATAGGCAGAGGGAGAAGCAGGGTCCCTGCAGGGAGTCTGATGTGGGACCTGATCCCAGGACCCCAGGATCATGACTGGAACCAAAGGCAGATACTCAACCACTGAGCCACCCAGGTGCCCCCATGGTCATTTTTCTAATCCTTGAATGCAAATGAGAATCTAAATATTATTCCTGACAAGTGGGAACAACTACAGTAGGAATGGCAAAGTGAAAATGCCTAGCTTTGATCATATCCCCCTCTTTTTACCTCTAACCAAGATGGTAAATCAAAAACCATACCATAATTTTTGAGGATTTGCAGATCAGTGCCAAAGGATGCAAAGTCGTAAGTCACATCAAATCCTGTTTCCATTTACTTAACTGTCACCTGCAAAACACTGAAAGATCATGTTAGCTAACCATTACTTAACAAGGTGATAACAGTAATGGCAGTTGCTGTGCAATCTTTGATATTATTACTGAAACAGATACCCAATCTGTGCACTTGCAATGGGACTATTAATCTGACAAATATAACTATTTTTTCACATTCTATCCATAAAAAAAATGTTTGCTTTTATGTAGGAAGGGTGTTGGAATCTACTCATTATTTTGCTCATTATGTAGGAAGGGTGTTGGAATCTACTCGTTATTTTGCCAAAATACTCCATAAAAGGGATATTTTAAATTTCCTGCTGTCACTGAATAGTATTCAGGAATTTCCATCATTAGCAGAACATCAGATTGGCCCAGTATAGTGACGATATCATGTTGATTGGATTTGGTACACAGTTAAAATGAAAGTATTCTAAATACTTTAGCAAGAAACATGAATACCAAGGCATAGGAGGAAAACTTCGTAAGATGCTAAGGATGACACATATGCAAATGTTAACATGATATTCCCTGTAATGTAAAAGAGAAGTTTTTGCATCTCACATATTACTATTAAAAAAGAGCTACGTAGTTTGATGGGCCTTTGGATGTTGGCAGATGTATTACTCAGTCTTGGGAATATTGCCAATTCTAAGTGAGTCCCAGACCTCTACAGTGATCCACTGGGTGGCAAGCTTATTTCTTACCAGGGCTTATTACCCAGGAGATACCGTGGTGCTTTCTGTAATGGATTAAAATGCTTGATGGTATTCTCACGACCCCAATGTGAGAATCACAGTATACAATTCTATGGTTATGAAGCAAATATTCCTTATGCTGCAAAAATTAATCCCTACTTGTAAAGTAACATCTTTTATGATATTGATTGAAATGAATTATCAAACCATAGGATATCAAATGACTGTGACCAGAGCTGCCCATCCTGAGCTGAAATTTATTTTATCGACTGAGTCATAACTTTGTGTGAATGTGGTAGCTATCTATTATAGGACAGAAATAGCACATTTGGCATCAGATATAAGGAGGTCCAGAAGGCACAGTTTGGTTATAAAAAAGACTACTCTGATGACAGAGATAAATTTTTAAAATCCTTTAAAAATGTCTTCAAAAAGATTTTAAAAGTTAATATATGCATAAAGCAAAAACAGAATGGATAAAAGAGAACTTCTCAGAGCAGAAGAAAAACATCTCTAAAAGTAGAAGAAAACAGGGTAATGCGTGTCTTCTCCTTTCTGTACTCCTCTTTCAGAAAAAAAATATCAAAGCAGATCTATTTTATAACAGAACAACAATTTAAGCAACACACTCTTTTTTATGGAAAAATCTCAGCACTTTGTTTTAATTATTAATATTTAATTTAATTATTAGTATTAATTATGTAATTTTTCTAATCTAAGCATTGTAGGTTTTTGTTTTCAGAATAAACTTCTAGTTGAAGAGCAGAGGCACTTTTTATTACAAAATAAGATGTGCATTTTGTAAACCTTGACGTTATAAAGACAATGACGAGAAGGAAAATTATCCTACATAATACAGATTCAATAAATAGCTGATTTGAATGAATAAAGTTTTGAAAATATTACTCTATCAAAATAACCAAATGAAGAAACAATAATTGCATATCTAAAAGACTCAATCACACAGGGAGGGGGATTTGGGGAGGAGATGGTTTGCACAAGTGAGCTAAATTTTTCATCTTTCAATGTCTGTAGTCAATTCATGGTATCTAAAAGTAGAGTTATAAAAAGGCATCAAGAATTACGAATGGGGTGAGATGAGCCAAGAGACTTTCTTTTCAGTTTCATTCTATTCTCAAGTACATGTATTAGTTTTATAATAATTATAAAGTGAAAAAAGAAAGCCATAATATTAAGATGCTTGTGTTCTTTATTGGTCATGCTGACAAAGACTTAAAAATGTAATAGCATACACTGTGTTGATTTTGGTAAAGAAACAATGCAAATTGGACACAGCTATAACTAGGTCCTGAAATGAGGGAAATTTAAATTTTGTTGACTCAAATGTTCCTACTCTTAAAAATGAGCGATATTAATAAGACATAAATAGTAATACTCCAGGTTAATACAATGACTAATTGAAGCCTTAGTTTAGGCAGATTTGATAGATACTTGCTGTCTTGGCATTTCTAATATTAATATGACAAAGGAGGCAAATTATATAAAGAGGAAAAGACAGCCTCTTCAACAAATAGTTTTGGGAAAACCGGTCAGCTACATGCAAAAAAATGAAATTAGACCACTTTCCTACACATACACAAAAATAGATTAAAGACCTAAATGTGAGAACTGAAACCATAAAGATCCTAGAAGAGAGCAAAGATAGTAGTTTCTCTTGATATAGTTCACAGCAACATTTTTCTAGAGATGTGTCCTGAGGCAATGGAAACAGAAGTAAAATTAAAGTATTGGAGCTACATCAAAATGATCTATTAGGACTACATCTGCACAATGAAGGGAACAACCAACAAAACTAAAAGGCAGCCTACTGAATGGGAGAATATATTTCTAAATGATATATCCAATAACGGGTTAATCCAAAATATGTAAAGAATGTATACAACTCAACACCAAAAAACACAATCCAATTAAAAATGATCAGAGGACTTGAATAGATATTTTTCTGAGATGACATACAGATGGACAGAAGACACATGAAAAAAAGTTAAATATCATTAATGACCAGGAAATGCAAATTAAAGCTACAATGATGTATCACTTCATACTGTCAGAAGCAACCCAAACATTCATCCATAGATAAATGTATAAAGAAGGAGTGAGATATAGATATTTCTCTTTCTCTCTTTCTGCAATATAATATTACCCAGCCATGAAAAAAATGACTGAACGCTTGTCATTTGCAACAACATGAATGGACCTATTGGACATATGCTAAGCGAAATAAGCCAGACCATATACTTTCACTCAAATATGGAATTTAAGAAACATAACAAAGTGAAAAGGAGACAAGCAGAAGAATGAACAAAAAACAGACTATTAGATACAGTGAACAAACTGTTGGATCCCAGAGGGGAGATAAGTAGAGGTCATGGGTTAAAGAGATAAAGAGGACTAAGAGTGCACTTATTTTGATGAGCACTGGCAAATGTATAGAACTGTTGAATCTTACATTGTATACCTGAACCTAATATAACACCATATGTCAATTATACTTGAAAAAAAAATAAATAAAAAGTGAAATAAAAAATACTTCACCTGGTATAATTGCTTGCAAATTTTTTTCTATGTTTTCATGTTTAGAAAAAAATGAACTGAATGCTTATGTCCTATCAAAATTCATATGTTAAGCTCTGATCCCCAATGTGATGTATTTGAATGTGAGGCCTTTCAGAGGTAATTTGGTTTAGATTAAATTATGACGATGGCTCCCCCATGATGGGATTAGTGTCCTTATTTTTTTTTTTTAAGATTTTATTTATTGATTTATTTACTTGAAAGAGAACGAGAAAGCACAAGCTGGGGAGAGGGGCAGAGAGAGAATGAGAGATTCCCCACTGAGTTGGGAGCCTGAAGTGGGGCTTGATCCCAGGACCCTGAGATCATGACCTGAGTGGAAGGCAGACATTTAACTGACTGAGCCACCCAGGTACTCTGGAATTAGTGTCCTTATTAAAAGAAAGAGACCAGAGCCCTCTCTCTCCCCTATGTAGCACACAGAAAATCAGGAAGGTGTCTCTCACAGAACCTAACCATATGTTACTCTGATCTTGGACTTCCCATACTTAGCACTCTGTTAAATAACTTTGTATTTTTTAAGCCCCCCAGTCTACGTATTCTGTTAAAGCAGATTGAACTGACTAAACTATATATGAATCGAATGAAAATAATAAAGAAGTTGAGGGGTTTAAAAATCCATGTTCTAAATATCCAAATTTTGCTTCCTAAACGTTTACTCCAAATCATTCTGTTCCTTGTTTTACCTTTTGGAAAACAGTTACGTTTATTTGCATCTGCTAGTCAAGAACAGCAAAGCATCTACCTTCTAAAGCAGAAATTTTAAAAAATTGTTTCATCTTTTCAAAAACAATGTGCCTTTTAAGCTTCCATTTTTTATTTCATCAAGAGTGCTTTGCTTTCTTTATCCATTATATCAATTCCAACTTGTCTTTATTAAAATTATAAGCTTTCAGTAACTTTTTGTAGCATGAAAAAGAAGCGTTGTTGCTTTTTTTTAAAGACTTTATTTATTCATGAGGGACACACACACACACACACACACACACACACAGGCAGGCAGAGGGAGAAGCAGGCTCCATGCAGGGAGCCCGACGTGGGACTCGATCCCGGGTCTCCAGGATCATGCCCTGGGTTGAAGGCAGGTGCTAAACCGCTGAGCCACCCAGGCTCCCCAAAAAAAAGTGTTTTTATTTTTTTTATTTGTTAATAAAAATGTTAATATCCTTAAAAAATATTTAAGTAAAAAAAAAGTTACTCATTTCTTTCATACCCCACCTCTGCCCCCTGGCAAACATTCTCTACTCTGTATCTGTGAACTTCTATATGTGCGTGTGTGTAAATATATAAACATATTTTCTTTCTTTCTTTCTTTCTTTCTTTCTTTCTTTCTTTCTTTCTTTCTTTCTTTCTTTCTTTCTTTCTCTTTCTTTCTTTTCTTCCTTCCATATAATTATATATTTATATATTTTTATATTATGGGAAATTTTATATGGAAAAATTGGACAGCCACACGCAAAAAAACAAAAGTAAATGACCATCTTACACCATACACAAAATTTACTACACATAGAGTTTATTAATTTATTTCAAAGACCTTTTGTAGTGGCATGTGGCATTATAGTAAACTGCTCATTGCATTAGTTTATTAACATTGTCAAAATATTCCACGGAGTCGGTTAAAACTTTCATCATGACTCATCAGGACAATTTATGGGCAGAATAGAGAGGATTCCTCTCCAGCTGTAAAGTTATGCTAATGTTCTTATTTTTGTCTTGAATGCCATATGACAATATTGCAAATGTAGTTATTCTTGTATATAACTATGGTTGCATTTCAGTGTTAACAAAAATCTATCTATATCATTTTTTATACTTCCTTATATTTCAATTATGTGTTCTCTAAAACTGATATGCATTTTGTGTTTCAGTCCACATTAAAAGAAAAAAAAAGTTGTAATTCCTAGCCAAGAAGCAACTGACTGAAAAAGAATAATAAAATACACCCTATCTCTATGGCTCAATGTGAGTGTGTGAGTGTGAAGGGCAGGGAAGAACTGATGAAAAGGGATGCTGCATTTTGTATTTTTATCTTTAAGTTCCTCCTTGCCTGTAATGTGCTGAGATATAGCTATGATTTTTGTTATCATCAGAAGTAGATGACACCATTAGATCCCCCCCCGCCATCGGATAAACTCTGTTAGCTATGATTATAGCACTTTCATATTTGTTGTGGTTTTAAAATATTCAAATTTGCTTCTATCATGTTCATTTTTTTATTTCTTTTTTCTTTTTCTTTTTTAAAATATTTTATTTATAAAAATAATATTTTAATTATTTAAGAGAGAGAGAGAGACAGAGACAGAGACATAAGCAAAGGTAGAAGCAGGCTCCATCCAGGGAGCCTGATGTGGCACTCAATCCCTGACCTCCAGGATAAGGCCCTGAGCCAAAGGCAGATGCTTAACAGCTGAGCCACCCAGCATCCCTCATTTTTTTATCTCTAATTATCCTTTAATTTTATAATGCTCCTTTTGCTCCTTTGGGGCCTATGTTGCTTGGTGATTGTGCTTTTGTCTTGTTTTGTTGTTGTTGTTGTTTTAAGATTTTATTTATTTATTCATAGGAGACCAGAGAGAGGCAGAGACATAGGCAGAGGGAGAAGCAGGCTCCCATGAGAAGCCTGGTGTGGGACTCTACCTGGATCCAGGGATCACCACTTGAGCCAAAGGCAGATGTTCAACCACTGAGCCACCCCAGGGCCCCCTGTGATTGTGTTTTAACTTTCTGTGGTTGCTGTTGTTTGTTTCCTTGCTTCTCTGTTGATTATTCTACAAAGTTTTTCTCTTGGTGTGGAAATTTAACATTTTAATTGTATTCTTTCAGTGATTAACCTTAACATTTTATTCTCTCTCAGTAACTGCAAAATGTGTTTCTTCTAACAAATATGCGGACCTTAAAATTAATCACTCCTTGCCTTGATCTAATACATATACTGTTCTTGCTCATATTTTTTGTGCCCTTTTACTTAATTCCACAAGCTATTGTTGCAGCTATCATTACTATTTATTTGTACATTAGATTGACATATTTACCTCTATCTTTGCTCAAAACTATGTTCTGAAATTGTTTTCCTTCTTCATGAATCCGAACTTTTAGGCTCTGAGTATTTCCTTTATAAATGTCATTATAAGGGAAATAAGTTTACTTCCCATTTATTGCTTATAAATAATTTTAGTCTCTTAGCATGTTGAAGATAGTTCCCATTGCTACCTGGCTGACTTTGTTGCACTTCAAAGTTGACTGTAATTTTTTGTCATTCTTATACAAACAATGTATCTTTCCTTTCTGAGTTATATAGCGATCTTTTCATTTTTGTTATTCGTTATTTTCATCTCACTTAATGTAGATATGTCTGTTAACTAATTATCCAAATAGTATACATTGTGCTTCATCAATCAGTGGCATCATAATTTTTATGAATTATGGATAATAGTTCATATATATGCTATTCATTTTAATTATTTTTTGAGACCCTGAGTCTTTGAGTAAATATATGTTGAATTGGTCATCTCACATTTCTTAAACTCTATTTTAATTTTTTTAAATTTATTTATGATAGTCACAGAGAGAGAGAGAGAGAGGCAGAGACATAGGCAGAGGGAGAAGCAGGCTCCATGCACCGGGAGCCCGACGTGGGATTCGATCCCGGGTCTCCAGGATCGCGCCCTGGGCCAAAGGCAGGCGCTAAACCGCTCCGCCACCCAGGGATCCCTAAACTCTATTTTAAAGTTATTTTCTTCTCCTTGACTTTGTTGCATTTTCTTAGCTACACCCCCTGAATCTTTATTTTTCACCTCAACAACGTAAAATGTTCTGTTAGGGATGCCTGGGTGACTTAGCGGGTGAGCATCTGACTTCAGCTCAGGGTGTGATCCCAGGGTCCTGGATCAAGTCGCACATCGGACTCCCTGTGAAGAGCCTGCTTCTCCCTCTGCCTACGTCTCTGCCTCTTTCTCTGTGTCTCTCATGAATTAATAAATAAAATCTTAAAAAAATGTTCTGTTAACTCAAGCTCTGAGGTTTAGATTTACAAAATCAAAGGTTTTTTATTTTATTTTATTTTTTTCAAAATCAAAGTTTTATTTAACCTTCTTCCTTCATTCACCTAAGCCATGATAATCTTTGCAATGTATAAAATCTTTTTTGTTGTAATTTAACTTAATTATACCAGTTTCTTTATCTGAAATTATATTTATACTGTGGTTCTTAATTGTTTTCTCCATGAATCATTTTTTTGGGGGGTAGGTCGGGTTAGGTATATTTAAGTCTAATGTCTTTCCTTGTATGTTCATATTATCCTCAAATGTTTGGTGATTATTGGATAACTATTTAATTTGAAGATGCATAGTAATTTTATGTATAATTTAGTATTGCCTCTAATTATGCTGTTTCCCTTTACTGAAATTGTGTTAAGACAAAAGGAGACCTGTTTCCTGGTGGCATGTGGGAGTAGCCCACTTATCTCCCTGTTCTTCTGATCATCATAACTTATTAAGACATTGTTGTCTTGCTTTTCCAACTCTGATACCTTTGGTGAGAGTCACCAGTGTCTACATTCTCATTTCAGACAATTCTAGGTTAAACATGGACAAAGGCAAGAGATAGCTATTCCCTTCTTCCTTTACTTTAATGAAGACACTTACATTTTCTTTGCTTTTGCTGACTGTGCAAGAAATTTATCACTACTCTGGTCCTTTTCTTGGATCATGTGTTCCTTTTTCCATTATTTGGACTCACTAGTTTTCCATCTTCCAAGAATTCTTCAAGAGCTTTGCTAAGTTTATGGAAATTTTTCTGTTTACGAATATTTTTAAGAAGTGTTTAATTCCCTAATTTAATGGCATTTCAAGATATTTTAATTGTTTGGTTTTCCATTCTCATTCAAACTTAAAGCTTTTTATTTCAATATTAAGTGATTTTATTGCACTAATACTGCTGAATATACTTTTTATAATTATTATTTGAAACTTATATGTCTAATTTATGCTTATAAGATCTCAGAGCTAACCCACTTTTCTAGGAAACATAAAAAAAGCTATTGAACAGTAATAGACTGTTTAATTTCTCTACGTATTTACACTTTTGTATTCTAACTTACAAAAAATTGTTCACTCAATAAAATATGATGGATTTAAATTATGACTTTCAGGTTTATCTCAATTTCATTATCTCATATAACTTCAATGTGATGGTACAAATTATTTCCACTAACAGTTTTCTGTGGACATGTTGCAACTTCCCAGTTAATACTACTGACAATTCCACTGAGTGTTAGTAGCTGAATGCTATTTCTGTATAAACACAAACTTATACTAATTGAATTTAGTAAACACACACATAACCGAAAAATGGCAATTTCTTCTTTTTTTTTTTGAACGATGACAATTTCAAATGAATTTCATTTTTTACAATGTCCATAGGGGTCTACTCTAAAAATAACTATAGCACAGCATAGGTGCCATGTGAAAAGCTCTTTATAACTGAATTAACGACTATATTGTCATGAAAGCTCTGTGAAAATACAGCCATAGCTTCTTGATGAGTGTTTTAAATATTAAATTACTTGGATTTCGATTAATTCAAAAGTGTTAAGATACATCTAAACTCCTTATTAAGTCCAATCAAGACTGAATTAGAGAGACTGAGATAGTAAACATAATTAAAATCAGGATACCACCAAGAATATCAATTCCAAAAGGTTTGTTACTGTTGAGTTATATTTTAATATGATTAATCAACTCTTCTATTTTTTTCTATTGCATAATAAGAAAAAAATAGCTGTGATAAGTCTTTTCTACAGACTCCACATTTAAAGTCACTTCTGACCTTTTTGTTTAAGGAAAGAACCTTAAAAAATTAAACTCATAAAATATTTCCAGTATAGTTATAAAAAATAAGATAAAAACATGAATTTGTGATAAAACTTATATAAATAACACATTATATTTAAATTTCTTTCACTTGTTCTTTAATCTTGAAGTTTACCTAAGACTTTTTATCCTAAAGTTCATTACATCATTCAATATTATTTAAGAAAGGAGTGATACACTGTGGGCTTGGGAGTAATCTGATGTATACCTGGTTCTGTGGCTATTCCCCATCTTCCAAAATTTAACAAGAGTCAAAGTAATTTTGAGATTTTGATGGAAGCAGATGTTTATGATCAAAGATGACCTAAAATAACAGATAAAAGCCTGATCCAAATCTAAAGACAGAGGAATATTTTAAGGAATGAGTTTATAAGTTGTAGATGGGTTGTAGGATTTTATTCCATTTTTAAACAAATTCTCTATTTAGAAAAATAAATCCTTTTTACACACATACTTAATTGTTACATAGGCATATAGAACTAAGTTTGAATGTCAGAAGTTTAACCCTTAATCATAATATAGGTCTTCATTGTTCTGGAGAGACATAACCCATTTACAATAGACTATTAGACATATTCTGTACAGTAGCTCCTGTTATGCTAACAGATACTGCATTGATCAAATTGGCTACTGTCACGCCAGCCAAGTTGTTAGATTACACAGGTCCAATAGCAATCTATCACAAGATGGAGTGATGCACTTGGAACTGAACATAAGCAGGGTAATGAGTCAGATGATTAATATTGTTAATATTGAAATGGCCCCCAAATTACTATAGATAGAGACTCTGTGCAGAATAGGAACTATTCTGCACAATATCCATAGGAGGAGGGAGACCTAGGTGCATAAAGCGCAAAATCAAAATAGCTTCAGTATAAGCCTTTGGACTAAAGCAAGGTGTCTGGCCTTGTTCCAAACTGACTTGGAACCAAGAAACAACTGAATCATGGTCAATTGTGATGTTGTCTATTAATAAAAATTAGTTTATGGGCAAGGGTTGATTATCTTGGGTACACATAACAGTATCTCTATAATTCTTCCTGATTTTTTCTGCAATGAAACTGAATTGTGCCATGATCAGACTGTGATATGATGTAACACTGGCATTGTTATAAAAATATATAAATAAGTCCTATGATAATAATGATTATCAAAACATTAGAAGATTAAATTAAAATATTTAAAGATGTAATTGTGATGGAAAATTACTGGCCTGAGGAAGAACTCAGTTTAGCTAACCATCAGCTAATTTCTATGCTAAATGTTCCCACACAAGCATATTGGAAGTTATAAAGATCAAGGGAGAATTAAGTAGTGCAAAAACATGAAAATATATGTAATGGCTCTATAGAAGTGATTCTTGCTTTAAGTCTATCTTCGTACCACCCTAGCTCCTCCTAATGATAGGTACCCTCATGCTATTACTATTATATCAATGCTATACTAAATGTAGATACCCAAGAAAATAAAATAATTTTGCTATAGAACTTAGTGAAAGTCCAGAGGTTGGACTGTGCAAGAAAGCATTAACTCCATGTAGTTTGCTCAAATTCTTGCATTCCCAAAACAAACTTGTCTTCAGGATAGGCCCTGTTCTGACTCCTGAGATATGAGCTCTCCGCCCTTGCAGTATACTTGATAAGAGTGTTTGGTGTACCTGAGGCTTTGCAGTGTGCACTGCCATTTGTTCAAACCATTTATGCTAACAATATGATTTAGGGTGAAATTCTGTTTTGTATGCCTGAAGCCTCCTGGCATGTGGTATCAGTTTGATCAGATAGTTCATGTGGGCAATACAATTTATGCTGAATATATCACTCCTAGAAGCTGAAGTCTAAGTAGCTGAGGTCACGTATGTATGAAGAACCCTAGTAAAACTCTGGATATTAAGATTTGAGAAACTTCCTTGGTTGGCAACAATTTGCACATACTGTCTCACATAGTTGCTGGGAGAAATAAATGCATTCATGCAATACCACTAGGACAGGTCTAAACTACTGCCTGATTTCTCCTGAATGTTGCTCAATATGCTTTTCCCTTTTGCTGATTTAAATCTGTGTCCTTTCACTGTAATAAACTATAACTGAGTATAACAGCTTTTCTGAGTCCTATGAGTCGTCACAGATTCTAAGGCTAGTCTTACAGACCCATAACAAATAGCTCCTCTCTGACAGCTCCTGATTAATGGCAAAACAATGTTAAAACTCTCATATTTACAGTTCAGTTTAGAAGAAAAATAAGTCATTGTTCTTTGAACTTTTTACAATGTAGTATCTAAACTAGAATTACCATTAATCTTGGCATCTAAACAACACAGGTTCTAAAAGAAAAGCCATTGTTCTCTAGAATTTAAAACACACAAAAGGACTAAATATGTGAGTAGCAAGGATTGATACAAACACTCAGGATATGCCAATATACAGTCAGCACATTTTAAAATAAAATTTAGCTCCAGATTATTTTTTCAATAAAACCCAATTTAAGCACATAAATTTTCAGACCCTAAAGTAGTAACTCATAAATAACTATTTTTTAGTATTTTTTATTGCTAATATATTATTGGAAAATTGTTGATCCTCATAATAAAAAATAATTATCAAATTGAGTTCCATGACATGTCAGGTTCTGGGCTGAATTCTTCACATCTCTTTTAGTCATTTTCTCTAGAAATTACCTCATATTTGGGGGGGAATAAGCATACAAATAAAAAAATTCAAAAGCTCCTCAAAAGCCACATCACTAGTAAATTATAAAGCTGAGTCTATAGTCTGTATTTATTACACATTCATGCCTGGACTCAATAAACACTATATTCTGTGTAAAATTGTGGTGGTGGTGGTGGTATAAAGTGCATACATAGGCATCTCTCAGACAATCAGAATATTTTGAATTCATTTGGACACAAAGCAATGCACTCTTATTATAAATCATTTCTCCTGTAAAATTTGGCACTTTTTGACTTATTACAGAAGAGAAAATATAATAAATTAGAAGTTAACTTGAAGAGGACAGAATTTGTGTTCTTAGTTCTTGATTACTAGTCAGTTCTGTACTAATGTTTATGTCTTTCTGTCTATTTAAATGAGAATATGTTTTTATCCACATAGAATAAAGTAGAAAAATGTTAGGTTTTAATTAAAGGCATAATTACTATTTATTTATCTATATATTTATTGAAATACATGTATTTGGTAACTACTGTTTTCTGGATATTCTTATGATAAATGGGAAAGCAACAGTGAGATAAAAATGATATCAAACTTTTTGAAAATCAAAGTTTTGTGGAGCAGATAAATATTAATTTGTATAGAGGAAATATTAGGCCAGAGGGAGCACTAAATGTTTAAATAATTGAAAAAAATTATGAGAAGGGCAGTCAACCTGAATAGAGGAGGCATATACCTGATGGAAGTTAGTATTTAATGAGGCATTAGCCATCTTTCTTTAAGTCCTGCCATATATGTTGGCTTTCACAGCCTATTGACCTTTATGCTAAAAGTCAATGGGTTCATATAAAGTGTTTCAAACAATGTCGCTATTAGTTTGCATTCATTCATTCAAATAGATATTGTCTACCATATTCCAGAATATGTGTTAGTTTTATGAATAAATTTAGAAAGATACAAGCCTGTTTTTTTTTCCCTAAAACCATCATCCACTTTTACAGAAAAGAATCACTGAGAGATTAAATCTGAATATTATCATCCAGACCAACATCAAGGTCTAGTTGCCAATATAAATATTGACTAGAGCTTCTTTAAACATGCTCTTTCTCAAGTCTAGGTTGGCTAGTTTGCCATGCTCCAAGTAATGTCTGCAGTAAAGCAAATATTAAGCAGTTATTAATGTGTTCCTATATGTTCCTTACTCAGTTTTGCACCGGCAGCTCTTGTTTCTCTTATGGTTATCATAGAGCTTTTGAAAAATCAACAGTATCTTTTCTTCAAGAAAACATATGTAATAGCTATCTCAAATCTTGTTTGATAACTAATATCAACTCCTGAAGGAGACAACCCAAAGGGCTGTGGTTGTTTCTGATTCCCTACTCCCACCCCCCAACCTATCAAATAATGGTCAAAATTTATTTTTAGGCAACTGATAAGATTGTTCCTGCCACACTTCATCAATGGAAAAAAACAAAAACAAAAACAAAAACGAAGACTACCATAAACAAAGAGCAAGAGGTAGAGGATATTGTCAAATTCAGCTCCAAACCCAGAATTCTAGCCCTAACAATCAAGCTAGCTTACAATTTTATAGTGTCTAGTTATATAATTACAAGAGAACAGTCTTAACTTACAAAATCCAGACAGAATGATATCTCCTTTTGCTAGGCTAATTATAACTGCTATTTAAGGATTTTTCAAATATATATATATATATCTCCAGATAATTACTTGAAGACACTGCCAAATTCACAACATAAATGAAATTTGGTCTTTTTAAATGGCATAAAGATAGCTTTATGCTTTGCTTCTTATTTTTATATTCTCAAGACGAAATCAAGCTCCTTAAAATTATGTTCTTCATAGAAATAATGGTTTTCTGACTAAGAGTCTTCTATGAATAAAGCATGTTTTTTCTGCTCTCACTTAACAATGCTCATCCTGAGGAATTATGTGACACAATTTAACCAGGCACACTGTAGAATGTGACAAAAATATTCTTGCATTTTAACCAATCTGTCTGTGTAATTCTCTGAGTCCTTTTCATTTTTCCATTATTAGAGATAAGTGCCTTTGTAACTATGTTCTCAGAAAAGGTAATGAACACCTGTACCTGATCTGAATTATGAAAAGTCTGTTATTTTCCTCATGAAAAATAAGAAAAGCACAGTGGAATTCTGTTTCAATAATCAACCTGGGCAGTTTCGATGAAGCACTGCTTTTTAGTGATCACTGCATGCCAATAGCCCCCCAAATGCTGATTTTTAATAATTCAGGCACTTCTGAAAGAGAAATGGGCCATCTTGCAAGGATAATATCTTATATAGAATATGCACTTGCTAGACAAATTATTATGAATTCTAATTAGAAGTCTCAACACCTGTAAAAACCAAGTGGCTCCCAAAATTTTAGTATTATCACAGAAATAGTCAAGAATAATTCGTATTTCCAACATTCATACTAGCTAGCTAGTTGGCATTCATTTGTCTAAGGCAACAGTATTTGAGAAGACAGAGTTATAGACTTGAAATTACATAATCACCAGAAAATACCTGTTTTAAAGTATTTGCTATCCTTGGAAAGGATATTATTTACTTCAGCCGGTAGAATTATAGGCAATCTTGTTTTTAAGGACTTAGTTTTTAAAAAATTCCTTTCAAATAATTGTTTTAGGATAATAAATGTTAAGTTTCCTCAGTTAAATTAACACTCTCATTATGAAGGAGAAATAAGAGGAAAGAAGAGAAGAACAAATTATTCTTCCATAGAATTTGAGCATCAAGGGGGGAAGGTAGATGTTCTTTATAACTCAACTAGGAAACAAGGAAGAAGGATGAGTATTACCCATATACTGAGATTGAAAAATAAATGATTCAAATGATACAATAAGTAGAAGATCTAGAAACCAATTTATCCAATGATCAAATTAAAATCTCTCTGAAGTATCATATGTTTTACTGCTGACCAAAACATGAGCCTAACAGCTAAAGGACTTTAGATAATGTTAAAATAACATATACTGAGATGGAGGCATAATGAAAGATGGCTAAGTAAGTAATTCAGGTACAGACTTCAATCTTCAGTGTATTCAATTAGAGTCTGAAATCCTAGGGATACAATAACCATAGGTTGAATTTAATGAGATTTATGTCAGTTGGTCAAAAAGTTTAAAGGGGAAAAATGGTGAGTGATGCAAATCGATAAAGTAGTTGGTGTGTTGTAGCTATATTAAGACCACTAGGTGATACTTGTTGCTAAGTAAAAGAAAATGACAGGCTGCTCAGTTTTTAGGAGTTAATATACAGGTCGGCAGCTTCATAAGAATACATAATTGAGCCTTTTAATCATTATAAATATCTCAAAAGTGGAAGAAAATTTTGATTTATCCATTCTCTTATAAAGGACCATTGTTTAGATTTAAGCCATTCATGTGTATAGAAGTGTTTGTATGGACATATGCTTTCATTTCTATATGGAAAAACTAGGAGTAGAATGGTTGGATTGTGTGGTAGGGAGATTTTTAAGATAAGCCACTCTTTGCATTAAACATATAAAAGAATTTTGTATATTGACAATGAATCCTGCAACACTTTAAATTCTTCCTTGTTCTAGTAGATTTATTGTTTTTTTAAATATTTTATTTATCTGTTGAGGGAGAGAGAGAGAGAGAGAGAGAACGAACAAGTGGGGAGAGGAACAGAGGGGCAGAGAGAAGCAGACTCTTCACAGGCAGCCAGATGCAGGCTCCATCCCAGGATCCTGGGATCATGACCTGAGCCAAAGGCAAGTGCTTAACTGACTGAGTCACCCACGGATGCCTCTAGTAGATTTTATAGATTCCTTGAATGTTTCTACATAAGTAATCATGGCTGTCATCTTTGTCTTGAGACCAGCAGACTGGTCTGTTGAATGTCCTTATCATGGCAATGACAGAAGGCTTAGAGAGCAAATAGCAACTCACCAGCCAGCTCCAATGGTTAGTTGTGTGAGTGAGTCCATCCTGGGTTATCCAGTTTCAGTTCATGTGCCAGAAGAATGGCTCAGCCTAGTCAAGCCCCAAAATTTTAAGACATAATAATAATCTTTCTTTTAAACCAGACTGTGTTTATGTTGGTTTTCTACACAACAGATGATAAATAAGCCAAAGGCCAGTTCAAAATACAAATTATAGATATTTTAGAAAATATGTAAAAGAAAGTCTACCATCAGTTTTAGATTTAAAGCAAAGTTTATTGGCTCTGTACAACAAATTCTATTCTATTGACTTGGCTCTCAATAAATACCAATAATGTTTTTATTCTATTTAGATAGCTCTAAATATGGTATAAAATAAACTCATTATTTTCTCTTATCCTGTAATAAGGGGCTTTGCCTCACAGTAATTATCAACCCTTTTCTCATTTATTTTCTATCACCCATTTAATTTAGTAGAGTCACACAAGTACATTATAAGTAATCTATGAATTTATTTATTTATTTTAAAGATTTTATTTATTCATGAGAGGCACAGAGAGAAAGTCAGAGACATAGGCAGAGAGAGAAGCAGGCTCCCTGCAGGGGAGGACCCCAGGATCACAACCTGAGCCAAGGCAGACACTCAGCCACTGAGCTACCCAGGTGTCCTATAATCTATTAATTTAAATATTGTTTTTTCTTGGTGGAATTTTCATTCATTGATTTTTTAAGGAGTAAAATCTGGCCCCCTCAAAACCTTATAGCTGTCAACAGGCATAAAAGTAAAGCACCAGGCTCAGTGCAGGTAACTACTAGATGCTTTTTACTGCAGAGATCAGAGAAAAACTCAGCCAAGGCAGTAAAGACGGAAAGTCATGACTGAAGATTGGTTAGCTATGGCTCAATCAAGTTGTCACTTTGTGCACGGTGTGTCTTTTAAACCACTTCCACCTTTGGAACAAAGAGGCATTCTTTCAGTGGGCTCTATTTTGAGGTCAAAGGTTAAATTGATTTGGAATTATTTGGTGCCCTACAAGGCAGAGTTGTGAAGTCACTTCTGTTAAGGTGAGAAAGATATAGTAACATTGAGAATGGCCCATATAATACCTGAAATTTAGGGGAAAAAAAGTGTTTCTGAAACTATTTGGCCTTTTAAATGTAATCATAATGTCAAATTATTTGAAATTACTAACTTTGCCTCACAGCGATTATTAATCCTCTCTCATTTGTCAGTTTCTCACTTACTGATAAATCTTTTTTTTCTCTTTATATATTTTCAGAAAACAAAGAATTAAATCACATAATTATAGCTCAGTATAAATCTTTAGATAGCAATATAACTGGTGGATTATTCTTACCAAAATTTCAACACCTATTACAATTTTGCTCTTCTAACACAAAGTAATGTTTCTTCTTCTTTAGGTGTTTAATGCTGGAGATAAAGAACTATAGTTAGAACATTAGTAAAACAAACTTCAAATTTAATTATCCCCTGGGTAAAGAGTATTCTCTGCACAATCTCTGAAAACATTTTAAATGAGGAGTGACAATTGTTATTGTAGTGCTTGACCTGATGTCACTTAAATTGTCAGAGGTGATATCCTCTAAAACAGACATTTGTAATAGAAGCACTGACAAGAACTATCGCTTTTACAATGCAAAGATTTTACCTGGAGTAATCTTGCTGAGGCTTTGATATGTCAATTACAAAGTTAAAAGCTAAAAAATTGCAATTTTCAAAGCATAAAACTATATACTTTAGCTTTATGCACATGTATCCACTGAACAATGAGTGGCTCAAAAAAAATATTCTGAAGACCCACAAATAAGCTATATGTGTTGTTATTTTATGTCTATATACATAAGCAAAAAGGAAAGCTATTTTCAGAAACAGTAAAATGTGAATCAAAATTCATTTCCACAAATCATTTTAAGATTTAACTATAAAAAACAAATTACTTTTATATTATAAAAAATAGACCTATTATGCTCAACTATAGAAAATCCCAACATAAATATAAGTACTTGTTTGAACAACACAAATAATCTTGAAAAATCTACCTTTGTTTTTCACTTTTGAAATGAACTCAACATAACCTTTGCAACTATAATTATTAAAATTTAGGTGATCATCCAAGTCCAGTATTTGCATATCTACCTCCTTTGGTGGGACAGGAGATGGGAATAAATGGCAACAATAATAATCTCCTTCTATATCTCCCTGAGAATAAATGCATGGGATCATATATCTGTTACTCCTCCTCAATGTCTTCAATCTCTTCTTTGTGTTATAAATAGCAAACATAACTACAAAATAGTTTTCCATGTAGGACCTATTGTATAACTTTTTAGTCAAATGACATGAAAAATTCACACATTTTTTTCCCTAAAGATATCCACAATATCTCATGATAAGCTTGTGATATTGAAATTAAAGAGACATATCTTATAAGAAAATATTATATTTTGTTCTATTTTGTAAATTAAAATATCATATTGCATTTATACACCCTACAGCTATAACTTAAGTGAGATTTAAATATCTATTAGTATTTCTCAAACAGGAAAAAAAGTGGATACCACTATACTCCAGAAATAGATTTTGGGCAGCCCAGGTGGCTCAGCAGTTTAGCACTGCCTTGAGCCCAGGGCCTGATCCTGGAAACCCGGGATCAAGTCCCACGTCAGGCTTCCTGCATAGAGCCTGCTTCTCCCTCTGCCTGTGTCTCTGCCTCTCTCTCTCTCTCTCTCTCTTTTTCTGTGTCTCTCATGAATAAATAAAATATTTAAAAAATATATTATATTTTATTGAAAACAAATGAACAATTGTCGTGTCTTAAATAAATACTTGAAAGGCAATTGTAGAAGCTCCTAATAAATTACATAGCACAGAGAGAGCAAAAACTTGTCTTTTGAATACTGAGAAGTAGTTTTGTTTAATTAAAACTTTAAAAATCGTTGGTCCATAAAACTCTAGACTCAGAAATCAATACCCATATGTATGATTTATTTTTAAAGCCAACAGAAAAATTGTTTCTCAAAATGTTGTGTGAATTTAAACTGCCTGTATAGGGAAAACATATTGTGGTTAATTGAAGGAGATTTCCAAAAAAAGTAAATAAAAACTCTTTTTTTTTTTTTTAAATAAAAACTCTTAATCTTAAAAGAATATATAAAAAGATTTGGCAAGATGTCGATATGTCTCATTGCTCTATTCCATGAGTTGATGTAAATAATACCTTCCCCATAAGAGTGGGGAGAACCTAGAACAGCACCATATTTTAGCAAAAATAATATGCATTTTCAACACATTCAATAAATTTATATTTGGCATACCAATAACTGTCTAGACTGAATACAGTTATGAAGGTCAAGAAAAGAGTCTTCTTAAGAAATGTTTCAGTTTTAAAAGAGATAAGTAAAAGATAGTATTGATGTAACCCCAACAAACCTCTTTAGGCAAAAACAGGCCAAGAAAAACATAGGCATCTTCTTGTGGAATTTTGATAAAATTGTGGATTAAGAACATTTGTAAGTTTCTAGAAAGCTTTAACTTGTGGCATATTGAGCCATTGAGAATTTGTAATTAGCTTTCCACTATATAACACTTTCTCAAGGGCATCTCTTGTCTCACTTTTGAGAGAGAAGTTTGAAGTACTGTCTCTCTACCCTCCTATAACATGCTAAAACAAACAAGGTATACTTTAACAAATCCATTTAATATATCCATATTAATATCAGTAAATAATTTCAGATTAAAACATTTTTACAGATAAAGGTTACTGTAAAATGATACATGGCATTTTAAATATGCTGTACTCAAAATCTAGCCTGAATATGTAAAAAGTAAACATAGATAGAAGTGCATAGATAATTAGAGAAATCCTTCTTTAGTATAGTGAGATATTTAGTGAGATATTTAAATATATTTCCCATTAGTTGATAAGCAGATGATTTGCAAAACAGTATTGAAAAAGATAATTAACAAGTATGATACTGTCAACTTGTAAACAATTTTGCTTTCAACAGTTATAATTGGTCATTTGCAAATACCCATGACCATATACATGTATTTGTTATAATGCAACTCTCACCAAATTTTATCAACAAATTTTTGTATATACTATATTCTCTAAATGCAAGGCAATTTAATTCGAAGTTAATTTCCAAATGATAAGTTAAACCCTAAAATATATGTAAATTAAACTACTTTATTGAATCATGTAATGAGGCATGATATAAATCATATGTCAAATACAAATTATAATTTGCATTGTAAAATATTTAAAGTCAAAGATATCTAAAATACCACTCATCAAAGCTATCTTATATCATGGAGGTGAGGTTTCACAGGATATGCACAACAATTAATGTTATTTTAAAGAGGAAAAAGGTAAATATTCTTGATTTGGCAGGTAAAGTTTTTACTGCAAAAAAAATGATGTAAGTAACTGAAGATTAAACCAGAAGTAAGTTGAAGGAAGCTTTTAATAAATACAAAATGGGAATAAATGAAATAGGAAACAAACAAGAAAATCAATGAAGCTAAAGGCTTGTTTTTTGAAAAATGCCAAAAATAGTTTTCATCTATAATTAAAAAAAAAATCACACCATGATTACCAAATAAAAAAATATGTGTGATTAATCAGGAGTGAGGGAACTCTTATCTCATAAAATTAAACCTTTAATTTCATTAATTTAAGAGACTCTGAAAGCATTCTATTTATAATCCGGAAGACAATAAGATGATGTTTATCACTAAGTTTATTTAGCATTGTACTGAATGTCCTAGCCTATAAAATAGGAAAAAAAAAAAAAAAGATTAAAAGTATAAAGATTTGAAAAGATGAAAATAAAAGAATCATTACTTACAAATCATGTGATTACCTATGTACATAACCCAAAAAAGATTTGTAGTCAAAAACATTTATCAGTGAATTTAACAAATATCTCAATATATAGAATTAATTACATTTCTACATAATGCAATTGCTAGCCTACAAAAAATTGAACTACATAATTTTAAAAGTCACATTTTACTATGCAAAAATATATACAGTATATAGATTTATGCAAAAGAATCATAAGAAGTCTACACAAAACATAATTTTACTGAAAGGCATTAAAATGTTTTACACAAGTGGAGATATCCTGTTTTTTAACAATAAGAATATAACATATCAAATCTTAACTTATTTAAACTGTGTTATACATTGTAAAAATCCCATCTGAATTTTTCATACAACTTCACATGTTGATTCTAAAATATACATTACAGAACAAAGGGCTATGAATAACTAGTGTACCTGTGTCCATGGTTATAAGTAACCTTAAGGAAATGGTGTATGTTGTACCAGATATAAAGATATAATCATAAAAATAATTTAGTATTCCTACAATAGTAAATAATTCAAAATAGAATAAAATAAAGACCTCAAAGTCAGATCCACTGTTATATCAAACCTTGATATGACTCTAAGGTAAAATGGCAGATAATAAAGGAAAGGAGAAACCCTTTAGTAAATTCGGCTAGTTAAATTAGCCATATTAGAAAAAAAAGAGGAGATTTTGACATTTGCTAAAATCAATTCTAAATAAAGAGCCTACAAAAAAGCTTTTACAACAGTAAAATCTTTAATTTTTCTTTTAAGAAAATATAAGGGGAGGGGCACCGGGGTGGCTCATTGATTAAGCAAAGGACTTTTAATTTTGGCTCAGGTCATGACTCTCAGGTAAGGAGATCCAGCCTTGCATGAGGCTCTGAACTGGGCTTGGAGCCTGCTTAAGATTTCCTCTCTCCTCTCCCTCTGCCCTTACCCCACCCCCTACTCTGCTCTCTCTCTGAAAGAAAGAAGGAAGGAAGGGAGGGAGGGAGGGAAAGGGAGGGAGGAGTGGAGGGAGGAAGAAAAGAAAAGAAAGAAAAGAAAAGAAGAAAAGAAAGAAAAGAAAAGAAAAGAAAAGAAAAGAAAAGAAAAGAAAAGAAAAGAAAAGAAAAGAAAAAAGAGAGAAGAGAAGAAGAGAAGAGAAGAGAAGAGAAGAGAAGAGAAGAGAAGAGAAGAGAAGAGAAGAGAAGAGAAGAGAAGAGAAGAGAAGAGAAGAGAAGAGAAGAGAAGAGAAGAGAAGAGAAGAGAAGAGAAAAGAAAGAAGGAAGGAAGGAAGGAAGGAAGGAAGGAAGGAAGGAAGGAAGGAAGGAAGGAAGGAAGGAAGGAAGGAAGAAAGAAAGAAGAAAGAAAGAAAGAAAGAAAGAAAGAAAGAAAGAAAGAAAGAAAGAAAGAAAGAAAGAAAGAGAAAGAATATAAAATGATTTTTTTCTGATTTTGTAGTAATGATTTGTTTAACAGTATTCATAAAACACTGAAGTATCAACAGCATTAATTTTAAGAACAGTAGTTAATCAAAGACATTAAAGAAAGTACAGTGACCTACAAAAGGATAGAAAAGATTTTTAAAATTGTAAAACAAGGGGCACCTGAGTGGTTTAGTTGGTTAAGCGGCTGCCTTTGGTTCAGGTCATGATCTCAGGATTCTGAGATAAAGGGCCCCTTAGGGCTCACTGCTCACTGGGGCATCTGCTTCTCCCTCTCCCTCTTCTGTTTCCTCTGCTTATGCTCTGTCTCTGTCAAATAAATAAATAAAATCCTTTAAAAAATGTAAAACAACCCTAAAGCATGTATTTTTATAAAACATGAAGAATTCTTTAAACCAAAAATCGAAAGTATAAGGGCAATAAATATTAAGAAGTTAAATCTTAAAATTTCCCATCAAAAGATAAAGTTTAACTCTGTTTTAACAGATGTTAACTAAACTTGGTACACAATTATTTCACTACATATATATGACATATATATTATGTTATACTCTTAAAACTAATACAATGTTTTATGACAGTTATAGCTCAATCATTTTTAATAAATGAAAATAAATAGGTTAATTAGTCCTGTTTAAAGCAAGGAGACTTCTCTTTTCTAAAAGTGTTTACTTAAACAAAACGTGTAATTGTAACTTCTTTTTCTGTTTGAAATGTATGTAAATCTCAAGGATCTGAAAGCCTTCTCTGACATGTAATCATCAAAGATAGCATATCACCTCCCTCTTTCGTGGGAGAGTAGGAGCCCAACTTCTGTGGGCATTTAGCTCCAAGTTGCAAAACTGTCTCCTGTGACATTGATATAAGCATTTTTTTTTTCCTTTGTATAAGGCCAAAGGGCTAACACAGTCATCCAACTATTAAGTGAATTTAGAATGAACTATGACAAATGATATGTCAAGTCCTCTTACTTGAGGATTTGTTATTGTTCATCTTGAGAACATATATGAAGTGGGTTATATTCGCTCAGTTTCATTAAAGGGGAAGTTTCTTTCTGTCTGCAATTTCTGGTAGATAGTAATGCATTCACATTCTGGTTTAATGCTTATTCATTAATTTGTTTTCTTTCTATTCTACCTTGGTGGAGTGGTTTTCTGGGTTGAAAGGAGATTATTTTGAATTATCTTTTCCCAACAACTCTGGTGATGAAGACTGAATCTGGCAGTATCTGAATTAAGCGAGACCAGATGAAGGTCTGTGGCCATACTACAGTCAGGTAAGGGACCCTGAATTATAAGAAGCCTCCCTTTTAGCTCTCCTTTCTTTTGGAATACTAGTTGGAGAAACCACTCTTTCCAAAAAGGAGATTTTATTATTAAATAATCATGAATCATAAAGGCTGTAAAATCTGACCAAGATCACCTTATAGTTGAAAAATATAAGAAGCAGTAATGTTGTCTGCAGGTTTTTCTCTTAAAAAGCTCAAGTGTGTCATATTTGAAATAAGTATATGATAATTCAATCTTGCAGTGACCAAAGGATTTTGTTGTTGTTAAGATTTTTATTTTATTTAATCATGAGATACACAGAGAGAGAGGCAGAGACACAGGCAGAGGGAGAGGCAAGCTCCATGCAGAGAGCCTGATGTGGGAATCAATCCTCCCGGGACTCCAGGATCACGCCCCGGGCTGAAGGCAGGTGCTAAACCACTGACCCACCCAGGTGTCTCAAGAACTTTTTAAAAATTATCTGAGCAAATTAATGTTTTTGTTGGGATTCTTTTACAGACCTCTTCCAAACAAATTACTATTATTTATAGAATCAATGTCATTCTTAAAAAGAAAAAAAAAAGTTGAGTTGGCTTAGCACAAGAAAAGATTGAGAAAAGTAGAAGAGGAAATGAAGGAATTAATGGCTTTGTCCCTTTAACAGAACCCACCTCTTCCTTTCTCTTCCTATCCCTGCTTCTCCTGTATTTCATTATTCTTCCCTGCCTCCTTCTGACACTAGGGAAGTGGGGTGATGATGATCTTTTAGGTGGTGATTCCCTTCAGTATTACATTTCCCTTAAAAAAAAAAAAAAAAGCAATGAAGCCACAACTTCTTTAGCTGGTAATGAACTGCCTGCTCTGTTTGAAAACACAGATTCATGTGCCTGGTGTCTTAGCCCTGGGTCCACTCCAAGTTTTAGCCCAGATTCCCCACACGATGTAGCTAGGAAAGCAGATAAGAAAAAGAGACCTGATCAGGAACTAACAGAGAACTTGGATAAAAGACTGTGCTCCCATAAAGGCCACAGGATGGATCAGTGCTCCACTAGTCACCAGGGAAAAGGCAAATGAGTAAGTCACTAATCTGATGAATATAAACAAGGAAGAAGAGAACAAAGTGCCATTTAATTTATATTTTCCCTTATTTTAGTGCAAAGAAAACCAGTCTTATTTGGATCATCAGCAACATTGATGCCATTGAGAAGCTACCCAGGATTCAAGGTCCCTCTATGATCTATGTGAATTTAAGATAATTGAGACTAATATGAAACACTGGAATAATAATACCTACTTCAGCATTGTTAAGAGTTAATGAGATAATTAATGTAAATCTCCTGATATATTTTTGGCACACAGAGGCATTTATTTAATGATAGATCTTATTAAGGTTGTAATTATTATAATCATAATTTACCAATGCATCACATGTAATAAGAGCATCAGACTCCACATTTAATAGGTGAGCTGTTATAATATTTCAAGAAACATCACTGTCATGAACAATTAAGCTATCTTTTATTCTGAAAATAAAATACTAACAAATCGAGTTGAAGATCCAGCCAAATTTTAAATATACCCAACTGGGATTTTTTTTTTTTTTACGATGCAAGTGGGGCAGAATAATTTATTGAGATAGTAACTTGTGTTTTATTCTCCCTCACTCTTTTTTCCCCTTTCAGGAAGGTAGTGAAACTGCTAGTTTCCTTGCCCCAGGAGAGATTTGTATTAGTAGGTAAGTAAGAGTATCATGAGTACAACTACATTCTTGTTTTTATTATTATTATTTTTTTTAATTTCTAGGCACTTGATGTTCCTGAGGGTATCTTGTTAATATAGAAGAGAAACAGGTGGATGGCTTTTAAATTTCTGAAGCAGAGAGAAGGGAGATTACCCACAACTCCAGATAGACCCCAATGTGGAAACCATACTGTATCTGGCTGCTGTCAGACAGAGTAGGATGAAATATCTGAGTGTTGCCCTTAAGATACCCAGAGTTTGGACTTCATAGATCCCACTATTAGCAGGTCAAAGTCTAACTTATAAGCAGAAGAGCTAAAAAATTCAAGAGTCTTTATAATCTGTAAATTTAGAATACAGACAACCATGATGAGCTAAAGAATAAAGACTTTCTTCAGTTTTGAAGCATTACTTAAGACTCCTTGATTCATGTGCAAAAAGCCTCACTGATGACTAAAGCTGATTTTTTCTAACAGGCTGTCAGCACATGGGTTCTGAGCCATGTTCAATTTGATTAAAAATACAGATTTTCTCTGATATATTATTATATCTGGCATGGTAAGTTTTGAGAATAAAGCTCACATACACAGAGAGCTTAATATTTTAGTATAACAATCTATCACCTAAAGATATCAAAGTACAACAAATGATCTTATATGTTGTATACTAGGAATTTGACAATATTTAACATTTCTTGATACTTATGGCATCCCATCCCTTTTGATTGGAAAAATCATTGCATTTCATTTTGATGATCCTGCTGTTTTAACTGGACAGTGAGGATCAGGAGCCTTATCCTTCAGCCAGCTTCCACAAAGAACCATCAGTCCTACATGAGCCCTAGGTTATACCACAGTGGGGTAAAGGCCACCTGGGCCTGTGATGTTGACTTCCCCTGATCCCAAGATGGGAGATTAATATGGACCTTGTTCTTTGATGCTACTCCCTTCCTTTTCAAACATCTGTATAAAACCTATACTTCAAGTGTTTTGTTTAAAAATTGATTCAATTGAATTAAACATCAAGGTGAGAAAATAAGAAAAAATGAGTATAAAAACCTCAGACTGGGATCCCTGGGTGGCGCAGCAGTTTGGCGCCTGCCTTTGGCCCGGGGTGCGATCCTGGAGGCCTGGGATCGAATCCCACATCGGGCTCCCTGCATGGAGCCTGCTTCTCCCTCTGCCTGTGTCTCTGCCTCTCTGTCTCTCTCTGTGTAACTATCATGAATAAATAAATAAAATCTTTAAAAAAAAAAAAACCTCAGACTAACTTGAAATATATCCTACAACATAGATGTCATGCTGAAGGGCTGGTTGATTAGAACAGACATTTTGAGTTCAGTGATCCAGCAGCCCTGAGGAGTACAGGGACAAAGCTGCCAACTTTGGGAAACACACTTTCCTATCTGGCTCACTGATAAATTGAAGTGCTACTGCCAAGGCTCTAATTTCAGCACCACTGTTTATTGTCCTTCCTCTATAACACTTATAAGGTATGGCTCTTCCTGGTCTTCCCAGCTCTGCTTGGTGCCTTGGGAGGAGCCACAGAAATACAAGCCTTCTACTTGGTTTAGGCACTGAAAAATACCATAGGCTTCCAGCACAGCTGCTTCTCAGAGCTGTTGATTTGCAGTATAAAAATTGATCCAAGTTATTTGTTTTCCGTCTGTGCCATGGTTTGCTCTTGCTCCTCCAATTAAACGGTGTTAGCTAGCTCCTGCTAGTATTCTTTTGCTATTTTCTCAGTAAGTGGAATTGCATGTTGATTGTGTTGCCTCTCTAGCCCTTCTGCATCTATGGAAAACATCATCATCATCAACAACAACAGGAACATAAATTTCTAACCTGTACAATGCACTTATCTTTATTCTCTTATCTTTTAGTGATTTTAGTGCACAAGTGGTTGAGGCAAAAAATGGATGAGTGAGAGATCCCCATGTAAAAGTATGTATGACATTCATTCTTATCAACATGCAAAATTGTTTAAAGCAGTATTTTAGCCAGGTGATCCCTGACCACCTTAAGTGATCAACTTTAATCAAGAGTTATCTGTCATTCTTCAGATTAAAAAAAAATAAGCTCTATAATAGTTGGAGGGTGTCTCCCACACCAGAGAAGACAGCATTGTTGAGGCACATCAGGCTGAGAAACTACGTGAATGGAAATTCTAAGGCTTATTTCTATCTGTATTTTCTATAGTTTACATTCATATTTTTGAAATTTAATGAATGTTGAATTGTTGAATGAATTGATGAAGAAATCAATTAACTTACAAAATATAGAAATCGAAGAGTAGGGCAGCCTGAGTGGCTCAGTGGTTTAGTGCCACCTTCAACCCAGGGTGTGATCCTGGAGACCCGGGATCAAGTCCCACATCGGGCTCCCTGTGCATGGAGGCTGCTTCTCCCTCTGCCTGTGTCTCTGTCTGTCTGTCTGTCTCTCTCTCTGTGTCTCTCATGAATAAATAAATAAAATCTTTAAAAAAAAAAGGAATAGAAGAGTAGGAAAATGATAATAGGATGAAAAAAATCTTATGGAAAGGAAACTCATATATTTGATGCCACCAGAGGGTCATTTATAATGAGGGAACTAAAAACATAGACACAGGCAACACAAATATTTTTTATGTACCTTTGTGGCATAAGCTAATTTTTTCCATGTAAATGACTTTAATATTTAAAATAATCATGCCTTATATATTGTTGATTTTATATTAAGTAAAAGTTTTTATGACAGGAGGGGGAAAAACTGCACGGACAATATTCGTAATCGACTGATTGCAACTCTCATTCCTGAATGCTTATGCTGGAAAGGATTAATTCTGGTGTCTATATATAACTGCACTTCAAGAAACAGTGGCTATTGTGCTGTAGGTACAAACCTAAGTCAGCATCTTCCAGTTCTGACTGGTAATTTTTTTTATCCTGTCTGTGTTTATCTTCTCCCCTTGGAGCAGCCAAGGGATACATATACTTTCTATTAGGTAGAAAAGGAGTAATGGCTTTCTTAGTCTGAGCTCAGCAGCATAGAAGTCTGCAATTACAGCAAAAAGAAAAAGGAAGCAGAAGAAGAAGAAGAAAAAAAAAAAGAAGCTTGCCCCAATTTCATTTAGAAACATGCATCTTGTGTTCATTTTTTCATGGAGACAGGTGAAATGCACCTTCTATATGCAGTCTCTTGAGAGAGAATGATACATCTTCCAGATAAACCAGACCAGTAGGAAAGTAAGAGTTAGAAACTTGGAATTATGGGATTAGATATGAAGATCAATTGTTGACATTAGATCAAGTCTTAATTCTAAAGAATCTCTTTTTTAAAAAAGGAAGTTGTCACAGAATAATGTATCATTCACCTTAATTTTTATTCTTATTTATGAATATGTTGTTCTAGAAAATATTTGAGTTAGTGAGACACAAAACAAATAAAAGATACAAACACTGGGACTTACTTTTTTTTCTTTCTTTTTTTTTAAGATTTATTTATTCATTTATGATAGACATAGAAAGAGAGAGAGAGAGAGAGAGAGAGAGAGAGAGATGCAGAGACACAGGAGGAGGGAGAAGCAGGCTCCATTCAGGAGCCCGACGCGGGACCCGATCCCGGGACTCCAGGATCGCGCCCCGGGCCAAAGGCAGGCGCCAAACCGCTGAGCCACCCAGGAATCCCCTACATTTTTTTTTTCTATTTAAAATGTTTAACTCATAAAATAATGTGGAATAACTATTCCCAATAGACTGAATTTTATCACAACTTCACCAGTTGAGATATTTATAGTAAGCAGAGATAGTTTTAAATCACTATGTAATATTATTTTACTTAAACTTAGGTATATAAGATGTTCAAAGCTTTGATTTATTAGATTATTTGCAATTATTTTTTCATAATAAAATTTGGGCTTGAGGTTTTAGATTTAGTGAGTTCAATCCTTTCTGAAGTTCACCCGCAATGTTTCTGAGAAGGTGATGTCTCCTTGGCAATTCTGACTCCCCTAGAATGGTAGCCAGCCTCCAAGATGTCCCTGGGTAATTTCTGCCTGTTGCTATTTGCACCCTTTTGTAGTCCCTCCAACATTGCTAACGTTGGACTGTGTGAACAGTAGAATATGACAGGAATGATGGTATGCCATTGTCGAGATTAGGTTATAAAAGACAGTATGATTTCTGTTTTGATTGCTCTCTCATATATTTTTTTCCTTGAGATCACTTACTTTGGGGAAAGATTATCTTGAGCAGCAGCCCATTTGGAGAGGAACAAAGACTCTAGACAACAGCTCTGTGAACAGTTTGGTTGAGAGTGGACCTTCCAGCCTCCTTCAAAGTGTCAGAAACTACAGCTCCTGCCTACAGCTTGTAGAAATTTGTGATAGATGGAATTTAGAGCCACACTACTAAATTATGACTTTTCTGGGCCCTCAGTACTTTTAACTTATTTTCAGTTTTGCTTTGTTGACTCCTTTCTCCACTGAAATACTTATTTATCTAAATCTACATCTCTATCTCTATGTACTATTATATCTATATCTCTATATCATCTATGTCTGTATCATTAATCTCTCTGTATACATATAACTCTATACCTGTATCTATATCTCATATCTACATGAGACAGAAGAGGGAAGAGTAAGAGATCGTTGCACAAAGTATGTATTACATTTGTTTTATCAACCTACATAATTGTTCAAAATGATATTTTAGCTATATATAGTGACTACATTGTTATAAAATATATAAATATATATTTTTTCTGATTTAAAAATTTGCTTTCTTCTGATTTTAAAATAAATTCAAATATTTCATGTGGTTTAAAACTAAAACTATTATGACCCTAGGTCAACTGTATGTTAACAGAATTAATGATCTAGAGGAACCAAGCTATGCCTGGATCCCTTACTCTCAGCAGCTATATGAGAAAAGAGAGTGGTTTTACTGGAGTAATTTGTTATACAGCAACTAGTACAACTGGGTTATTTTTCTCCATTCTATATTTGAGCATAAATGAATTATTTTAATGACTCATGTGTAAAAAAAGGAAGAAAAAGACTTATAAAGAACACCCAGGATTTATTATAACTTTGTCATTTCCTATGTATTTTAGGACTATTTTCTTCTTCTATAGAAACACTGCTGAAAAAGTTACTTTGTAAACTCCATAAACCTTAGGTGGGGATTTTTCAAAGTATGTCTTTTGCTATCACGTCTTTCCAGGTTTTACAAATACAAAACAAAACAAAACAAAAAAACAAAAGCACTTGTCAGCCCAATTTTGTTAACTGTCAAGGAATTGCTATCAGAGGAGGGGTCACAACTAGAGCCTATGATGCACATCCAGTCCGCTACCACTTTGTAAATAAAGTTTTATTAGAAAACAGCTATATCCATTCATTTACTTCTTGTATATGGCTGCTTTCACTGTATAACAATAGCAGTGAGTAATGGAGATCTCATGACCTGCATGGTCTATTATCTGGCCCTTTCCAGAAAAACAGTTTATAGATCCTTGGCCTAAGCCAAGTCAAATAAATCTGAAGTGAATTTAATTTGTTCACATTGAACTCATTAAAATAAGGCAATGTAGAAGAAATTCTATGGAAACCCATTTTAATAAAATTAATGTGTGTGGTATGTTCTTTTTCACCTCCCACCTAAAACTAAGAGTTAATCATTTAAAAGAGTAATAAAATGATCTATGACTCAATTTCAGACTATCTCTTTTAAAAGAGATAAAATTCTAAAATTTTAAAGGTAAAATTTTCTCTTTTTTTAAAGATATTTATTTATTTATTCATGAGAGACACACAGAGAGAGGCAGAGACATAGGAAGAGGGAGAAGTAGGCTCCCTGCTGGGAGGACCCAGGGACCACCACCTGAGCCAAAAGCAGACACTCAACCACTGGGCTACCCAGGCGCCCAAAATTTTGTTCTTACTCTTGTTTTTGTTTTGGTTCACTTTGGAATACGTGAAGGTCCAAGTTATAATTAAACCCTCTATATCACTGAAATGTCCCCAAAAGACATTATTTAAACAGTAACTTATTTTCTTTCTGAAAAGTCACTCTTCCAAACATTTTAATATTGGCTTTTATGGGTAACTAGAATAAAATTTGTTTAAATGTTTGATGTTGTAGCATGAAAAATGGATTAAATAAATTCTTTAGCAAAAAGTTAGGTTTTGAACCTTCCAAATATCATCTTTATGACACAAAACTCACATATATGTATTATTTTATGATAATTAAAGTTCATATTCCTGGATGATGAGATTGACATGTTTTATGAACTTGGGTATTATGATGGGTTAATAATACTGCAATCCTTTAAATGATTATAAATATATAAAATTAAGACTTGAAACAAACTGCATAAATGTATATCTGACAAATGTTTTCAATATTTCATTCCATTTTACTTCTAAAGTAGAGGCCAGGTATAATCATTTCAGATTATTTATATTTATTCTTTGTTTTGTTGCATTAATTAATATACACCCATAATATCAGTCTATTTTCAAACATGTAAATTCTACCAAAACTTTTTCAAAATTAATTCTATTGGCAATAAGTGGGTAGATAACTTACCAGCACAAAATGCTCTTGAAATATATATGCTACTTGTAAGTGAGTGATGTATTGTCTCAAAAGAGATTATAGGCGTACATATTTTATGGGGTAAAAAGGAAAATCCAGTTTTTCAATGAATATTTATAAAAATATGAGATTTTTTCCAGTATTAAGTAATTGGAAAGCAATTTAATGTTAGAAATGTTTTAGTTGCAATAGAAAATCTGTAAATTAAGGCATCATATAGGAGGATACTTATCCTTTACTCAAGAGAGAGAGAGATAAGCAATAGAGGCTATAAAGCAGCTCAAACATATCAGCAGAAACCTAGATCTTTCTAGTTTTCTTTTGCTCTGTCACTGTCTTGGTTTTAATCTTCATACAGATGGCTATCACTACAAATGTAATCTATTCTTACTGGCCTCCCAAGTATGAAGAGGCAGAGGTCAAAGTTCTTTTTCCCATTGTTTCCTTGTTTTTCAGTGAGACATTTTCAAGAGGCTTTAGCTATTCTTTCCATTTCTTTGCCTAGATCTGCATCACAGCAGCTCCTAGTTGGAGGAAACTGGACAAAGACAAGTTTGATGAAAGATAATGCAATTAACATGACTGGCTTAAGTGATAATGGTTATCTTAGAAATTTGGGCACATTGTTTACCTAAATATAATTGGGTTCTATTGGTAAGAAAGAAGAGGTCTGGGGATGGGTGGGGGTAAAGAGAGGACAGCTACAGTTTAGTTAATACACTATCTAAAACAGAAATACAAAATAGGAAGTATATATTTTTATTTGTTTTGAAGCCTAATTATGAAATATTATAATCTTTAGTCAAATCTAGGATTAAAAACTGAGGTTACTTACAGCAATTAAGCATTCTCAGACATTAGATTTTAAAGTACCTTAGACAATTCCACTCAGGTCCCTTAATGGATTATAATATTAATATGTAGAATATACATCATTTCTCAGTTCTGACTATAAAAAGCAAATATGTTTGTACACTAATACTTTTTCAAATAACTTTAACGGAAAAAAAGCTGACTGTATTTCTATTAAAATTTTACTTAACTCTTAAGTGTATTTCTATAATAAGTAAGAATTTTAAGTTAGGTGAAACGGTAAATACTTTCTTTTTTTAAGACCATATTTTTCTGTTGCTAAATAAATTTAGTCAGCAATATTGTCTGTACTAGTATATAAAATAATGAATATTTCATTTAAATATAATGTTGAAATTTTCACCAGCTTTAAAATAATACCAAATTTTGGAATAAATCCCAGATGTTTCTTAAGAATCTAGCCAGTAAAATCAGCTTAAAGTTGTGAAGAAGGAAGAAGATAAGGGAATAATCAAAATACTTTGGTATTATAAACCTTTTAATTTGGCTGATAAATACATTGTCTGTAGTTATGTATAGTACCATGACACTTTTCAAATTATTTGATTATGAACTTATAAAACAGTAACAACAGCATATAACTCATAAGGGGAAATGGTTTAAACTCAGATGAGGTAAAAAATAAAAATAGCCTAATTTTCAAGTACGCTCTTCATCTTAGGGTCTGATTGATGGTCACAGAAATGCTTCTGTTGAATACTGAATTCTTGAGATGATGAGGTTCTTTATTCAGAACAATAGGGCATCATTCAAATTATTATTCCAGGCCTTATTTTCTATTTTATTTATTTCCAATAAACTTGGTTCTTTGTACCAAGAACATAAGCTTAACAGTGGATAAATCTCAGAGGCACAAATTATAACTTTAAAATAGTATATGGCTAAGTGGTCCCAATAGGGATAGAACTACTCACATCACAGGTTTTTCTTAAACCTTCCACTATACAGGCCAGCCCTGAAGCATCTGCCTATGACCAAGTAATGATACTTAATGGAAGCATTTCCTTTTGCATTTTCTGTCCTAAATTCTCCTATAAGTGTATCCCAAAAAAGACTGCTATATAAATAACTCTTTAAAAGTTGTCATAAAATATAAAACATCTAAGGATGTAAAAGAAAGCACAGAAAGATTGGCTGTCAGCTGCCCACTCATAAGGTAAATCAAAGCTACAAATAATAGAATCTTCCCTTCCAGCCCAGCTGTCACATTTCTCTATCTTTTGTCCATTTACCTAATAAAATATCAGCATCTTAACCTGAATTTATATGAAAATATAAGAATTAATGTTGAACTTCAAACAAAGCTAAATAAATAAAACTTGAGGTTATATATCATGAAAATGTTATGACCCATTCTTTTCCCTGGAAGAATTAAAGCTGTTTTCAAAATGATGTGGGTCAGACAAAGGGGACCTCTTTCTAGAAGTATTGTGTGACTGATACTTTACATAATTGACCCTTCTGGATAAAATTGTTGGTTAAAAACAATTCTTTTAACTTTTTATCTGGAACTGATATCCAGAATTTTATCCAGAATTGTTTCTCAGCCAGTAAAGCATGCATTATGTAAATTACTGCATTGGTCAGAGTCAAGTCAGGAACACAAACCATATTGTTATTTTAACAGAGACAATGTAAAATAAAGTATTCTTAATGTAAATGTGACAATATGAATAAATCTTAAAGAAATTATACCATGTGAAATAAGCCAGACACACACAAAAAAACAAATATTGGATGATTCCAGTGATATGAGGTATGTAGAATAGTCAAATTCATATAGACAGTGGTTGTCAGTCACTAGAGGGCAGGGAGGAAATGGGGTTATTGCTATAAGGGGTACAAAGTTTCAGTTTGGGATAAAATATTTTGCAGATAGTGGCAATGTTTGTACAACATTAAATACATATAAATATACTTAATGCTACTTGAACTGTATAATTTAAAATGATGAAAATGGGACACCTGAGTGGCTCAGTGGTTGAGCATCTGCCTTTGGCTCAGGTCATGATCCTAGAGTCCTGGAATTGAGTCCCATGTTGGGCTCTCCACAGGGAGCCTACTTCTCCCTCTGTCTACGTTTTTTCCTCTCCTTCTGTGTCTCTCATGAATAAATAAATAAAAACTTTTAAAAAGTGACAAAAATGGTAAATTTTATGTTATATATCACTGCTACAACAAAAATACATAAAAATAATTGTTAACTAGAGAATGAGGAAAGGAAAGAAAAAATAAGGTATAGGTAATTACTGCATGAAGCAGCCCCCAATGGGGGGTGGGGGAAAAAAGAGAAAAGGGTGAAAATATTAATATTTAGTATTCTTATAGTAAGGGACACATGGAACTTATATGAAGACCTTGGAGGTAGAACACTGCTTAGCTAATACTAATCATTAAGAACTTGGAAGAAAAACTCTATGGAGCTGAAATCCAGGAATTTAGAAAGTGTACACCGTAGAGCAGGTACTGATATTTCTGAGAGGACAAGATAACATTGATTTTGAAGTCACTAGTAAAACTATACATGGAAACCCAATGTTGCTATTAAAACAAATGCTGTCAATTATTACTTTGAAAGGAAATGAACTAAATGCTCCTATCAGAAGACAAAAGGTGGGCAGCCCAGATGGTTCAGCGGTTTAGCGCCGCCTTCAGCCCAGGATGGGATCCTGGAGACCGGGGATTGAGTCCTGTGTCAGGCTCCCTGCATGGAGCCTGCTTCTCCTTCTGCCTGTGTCTTGGCCTCTCTCTCTCTCTCTCTCTCACACACACACACACACACACACAAATAAATAAATAAAATCTTTTGTTTTTTTTTTTTAAAGAAGACATAAGGTGACAGAGTGGATTAAAACAAACAAATAAAAGAAACTGAGACCCATCAATATGCTGCCTACACAGAGTCACCCATTTTACATCTAAAGACACCTGCAAATTGAAAGTGAGAGGATGGAGAAAGATTTATCATGCAACTGAATGCCAAAAAAACCCAAGTGTGTGTGTGTGTGTGTGTGTGTGTATATATATATATATATATATATATATATATATATATATATATCAAACAAAGTAAAGTTTAAAACAAAGACATAACAAGCAACAAAGAAGGACACTATATAATAATAAAGGGGACAATCTAACAAGAGGATATAACAATTGCTAATATTTATGCACCTGATATGAAAGCATCCATATACATAAAACACTTAATAACAAGCATAAAAGAAATAATCAATAGTAATACAATAGTAGTAGAGAACTTTAACACCCCACTTACATCAAGGGACAGATCATCAAAACAGAAAACAGAAAACCAACAAGGAAAACTTGGCTTTAAATGATACACTATGCCAGATGGAATTAACAAATATATTCTGAACAGTTCCATCATAAAACAGCAGAATCATATTCTTTTCATGTGTACCCAGAACATTCACCGGAATAGATCACATATTAGGCCACAAAACAAATATCAACAAATGAAGAAAAAAATGAAGCCATACCATGCATCTTTTCTCAACACAACACCATGATACTAGAAATCAACCACAAGAAAAAATCTGGAAAGAGCAAAAATTCATGTAAGTTAAATAACATGCTATTAAACAATGAATGGATCAACCAAGAGATCAAAAAAGAATTTAAAAAGTACCTGGAAACAAATGAAAATGAAGGCACAACAGTCCAAGATTTTTCTGATGCAGCGAAAATGGTTCTAAGAGGAAAGTTTATGGCAATACAGCCTTGTGTCAAGAAGGAAAAAAAAAAAAACAAACTCAAATAAATAATCTAACCTTGCATGTAAAGGAGCTAGAAAAAAGAACAAAACTGAAACCAAGTGAAAGGAAGGAAATAATAAAGATTAGAACAGAAATAAATAACATAGAAAATAAAAAAGCAACAAAACAAATCAATTAAACCAGGAGCTGGTTCTTTGAAAAGATTAACTAGACTGATAGACTTAGCAAGACAAATAACCCAAATAAACAAAAATACTAACAAAAGGGGAGAAATAACAACCAATACCACAGATATACAAAAAATTGTAACAGAATATTATGAAAATCAATATTCTAACAAAGTGGGCAACCTGGAAGAAATGGATAAATTCCTAGAAATATATACCCTACCAAAACTAAAGCAGGAAGAAATAGAAAATTGGAGCAGACCACTCACCAGGAATGAAATTGAATCAGTAAACTCGGAGCCCAAGCGTCGGCTCTGGCAGCAGCTCCGGGAGGAGGGGGCTGTGCAGCCCCGGGAGCAGCTCGGTGGCTGCTCCGGCGGCGGCTCTGCGGGGAGGGGGCTGCGGGGCCCCAGGAGCGTGATTTCAGCGGTGCAGGCCCCGGAGCCCAGGGCGCCGGGGGACACAGCCCAGGATCCGGTGCTCCCTCAGGAAAGGTGGAGGCCAGGAGGGCACAGGACAGCAAGGACGCTCCTGCGACTGGGCGGCCCCAAGCTGCGCAGATCAGCGCCCCACCCTCCCAGCGTCCAGGACCCTGCATACTGAGAGCTGTGGTAGTTAACTGTGGGAGCTGACTCCAGGGCTGGACAGCCGGCCACCGCCACTGTTGTTGTTCCTCCTGGTGTCACCTTGTACCTGGAACTGAGCAGGGGCCTCAAAGGATAAACAACTCCCATTGAGCCTTGCACCTGGCAGGGGGATGGGCAGCTCCCCAGGTGCACACACTTGAGAATCAGCACTGCAGGCCCCTCCCCCAGAGGACCAGCTAGAAGGACAGGGGAAAAGCAAGATATTGACCAAGCAGCACTGGAAAGTTCCAGGGGAAGTCGAGGGATTTACAGTATATAGAATCAGAAGATACTCCCCCTTGATTTTTCTTTTCTGTTTGTTCCCCCCCGCCCCTTTTGTTTCCTTTTTTCTTCTTCTTCTTCTTCTTTTTTTTCTGTCTTTTTCTCCTTTTCCCAATACAACTTGTTTTTGGCCACTCTGCACTGAGCAAAATGACTAAAAGGAAAAACTCACCTCAAAATAAAGAATCAGAAACAGTCCTCTCTCCCACAGAGTTACAAAATTTGGATTACAATTCAATGTCAGAAAGCCAATTCAGAAGCACAATTATAAAGCTACTGGTGGCTCTAGAAAAAAGCATAAAGGATTCAAGAGACTTCATGACTGCAGAATTTAGATCTAATCAGGCCAAAATTAAAAATCAATTTAAAAGAGATGCAATCCAAACTGGAGGTCCTAACAATGAGGGTTAATGAGGTAGAAGAACGAGTGAGTGACATAGAAGACAAGTTGATGGCAAGGAGGGAAACTGAGGAAAAAAGGGAAAAACAATTAAAAGATCATGGGGATAGGTTAAGGGAAATAAATGACAGCCTCAGAAGGAAAAACCTACATTTAATTGGGAATCCTGAGGGCGCCGAAAGGGACAGAGGTCCAGAAAGTGTATTTGAACAAATATAGCTGAGAACTTCCCTAATTTGTGAAGGGAAACAGGCATTCAGATCCAGGAGATAGAGAGATCCCCGCTAAAATCAATAAAAAAAACGCTCAATGCTTCTACATTTAATAGTGAAGCTTGCAAATTCCAAAGATAAAGAGAAGATCCTTAAAGCAGCAAGAGACAAGAAATCCCTGACTTTTATGGGGAGGAGTATTAGGGTAACAGCAGACCTCTCCACAGAGACCTGGCAGGCCAGAAAGGGCTGGCAGGATATATTCAGGGTCCTAAATGAGAAGAACATGCAGACAAGAATACTTTATCCAGCAAGGCTCTCATTCAGAATCTAAGGAGAGATAAAGAGCTTCCAAGATAGGCAGAAACTGAAAGAATATGTGACCACCAACCCGGCTCTCCAAGAAATACTAAGGGGGACTCTGTAATAGTAGGAGGAAGTCCAAGGAAACAATCCACAGAAACAGGGACTGAATAGGTATCATGATGACCCTAAATTCATATCTTTCAATAGTAACTCTGAACGTGAATGGAACTAATGACCCCATTAAAAGGCGCAGAGTTTCAGACTGGATAAAAAACGTAAGACCCATCTATTTTCTGTCTACAAGAGACTCATTTTAGACAGAAAGACTACTACAGCCTGAAAATAAAAGGTTGGAGAACCATTTACCATTCAAATTGTCCTCAAAAGAAAGGGGTAGCCATCCTTATAGCAGATAAATTAAAGTTTATCCCAAAGACTCTACTAAGAGATGAAGAGGGACTTAAAGGATCTATCCAACAAGATGACCTAACAATCTGTATACAATGGAATATTACTCAGCCATTAGAAACGACAAATACCCACCATTTGCTTTGACATGGATGGAACTGGAGGGTATTATGCTGAGTGAAATAAGTCAATCAGAGAAGGACAAACATTACATGGTCTCATTCATTTGGGGAATATAAAAAATAGTGAAAGGGAATAAAGGGGAAAGGAGAGAAAATGGGTGGGAAATATCAGAGAGGGTGACAGAACATGAGAGACTCCTAACTCTGGGAAATGAACAAGGGGTGGTGGAAAGGGTAGTGGGTGAGGGGTTGAGGTGACTGAGTGATGGGCACTGAGGGGGCAGTTGATGGGATGATCACTGGGTGTTATGCTATATGTTGGCAAATTGAACTCCAATAAAAATAAATTTTAAAAAAAGAAAACTAAGTTCAGAGGGAACATATCTCAACAAAATAAAGGCCATATATGAGCAACCCAGAGTTAATATCATAGTCAATGGTGAAATACTGAGAGCTTTTCTCCTAAGGTGAACAACAAGACAAGGATGTCTACTCATACCACTTCTACTTTACATAGTAATGAAAGTCCTAACCACAGTAATCAGACAACACAAAGAAATAAAAGTCATCCAAATTGGTAAGGAAGAAGGAAAACTCACTATTTGCAGATGACATGATACTATATAAAGAAAACTCTAAAGACCCCACCAAAAACTGCTAGAACTTATAGATAAATTCAGTAAAGCCACGGGATACAAAACCATTATCAGAAATCTTTGCATTCTTATACACTAATAATAAAGGAACAGAAAGTGAAATTAAGAAAACAACCCCATTCACGACTGAACCAAAGACAACAGAATATCTAGGCATAAACTTAACCAAAGAGGTGAAAGACTTGTACTCTAAAAAACTAGAAAACACTGATGAAAGAAATTCAAGATTATACAAAGAAATAGAATGACATTTCATGCTCATGTGTTGTAAGAACAAAATTTTTAAAATACCTACACTACCCAAAGCAATCTACAGATTTAATGCAACCCCTATTAAACTACCAACAGTGTTTTTCATAGAGCTAGAACAAACAATCCTAAAATTTGTATGGAACCTCAATAAACCCCCCAGATAGCCAAAGCAATCATGAAAAGGAAAAATAAAACTGGATGTATCACATTTTCTAATTTCAAGTTATATTACAATGTGGTAGTCATTAAAACAGTATGGTACTAGCATAAAAAATAGGCACATGGATCAACAGAATAGAACAGAAAACTGATAAATATATCCACAATTACATAGCCAATTAATCTTTTACAAAGGAGTAATGAATATACAATAAGAAAAAAAGTTTATTCAACAAATGGTGTTGAACTGAACAGCCACATGAAAAAGAATAAAATTGGACCATTTTCTTTTACCATACACAAAAATAAACTCAAATAGATTAAAATCCTAAATATGAGACCTGAAACCATAAAAATCCTTCAAGAGAGCCAGGCAGTAATCTCTCTGACATCTGTCATAGCAACATTTTTCTAGTTATGTCTCCTGAGGAAAGAGAAATAAAAGCAAAAATAAACCTTTGGGACTACATTAAAATAAACAACTTCTGTGCAGCAAAGGAAATAAAAAAAAACATATTTAGAGGGAACATACTTGACATAATAAAGGCCATATATGAAAAACCTAACATGAAAAGTCAGTAAAACCAAAAGGCATCCTACAGAATGGGAGAAGATATGTGAAAATGACATATCCTACAAAAGCTTAGTATCCAAAATATACAGAGAACTGATAACAACTAATACTTCAAAAAACAATCCAATTGGGCAGCCCAGGTGGCTCAGCAGTTTAGAGCCGCCTTTAGCCCAGGATGTGATCCTGGAGACCCGGGGTCAAGTCCCATGTCGGGCTCCCTGCATGGAGTCTGCTGTCTGCTTCTCCCTCTACCTGTGTTTCTGCCTCTCTCTCTCTCTCTCTCTCTCTGTGTGTGTGTGTGTGTGTGTCTCATGAATAAATAAGTAAAATCTTAAAAAAAAACAATCCAATTAAAAATGGGCAGAAGACATGAGCAGACGTTTCTTCAAAGAAGACGTACAGATGGCCAAGAGACACATGAAAAGATGCTCAACATCACTCATCAGAGAAATATAAATCAAAAACACATGAGATATCACCTCACACTTGTCAGCATGGCTATATTGAAAAGCATAAGAAACCAATGTTGGCAAGAATGTGGAGGAAGAGGAATACTTGAGCACTCTTGTTGGGAATGCAAACTGGTGTAGCTACTCTAAAAACTGTATGGAGGTTACTCAAAAAAATTAAAATTAGAATTACCATATGGTCTACTAACTAATTCCACTACTGGGTATTTGCCCAAGGAATATGAAAACATTCATTTGAAAACACATATGCAGCCCTGTATTTATTGCAGCATTATTTACAATAGCCAAACTGTAGAAGAAGCCTAAGGATCCATCGATAGATGACTGGATAAAGAGATGGTGTATATATGTACAATAGAATATTTACTCAACCATAAAATGAATGAAATTTTGCCATTTGCAACAACAGGAATAGAGCTATAGAGTTGTGGCCATTTACAACAATATGGATAGGTGTAATGAATGCTGAGTGAAATAAGTTAGTCAGAGAAAGATAAATGCCATATGACTTCATTCATATGTGGCATTTAAGAAAAAAAATGAGCAAAGGAGAATAAAAAAAAGAGAGAGACATACACAGAGAAGCAGACTCTTAACTATAGAAAAAAACAAAACAAAACAAACAAAAACTGATTGTTACCAAGGGGGAGGAGGATGGGAGAATGGTAGAAATTGGAGATGGGGTTAAAGAGTACTAAGTAGAATAAAATGATCAACAGAATGCTGTTGATATGAAGAAGCAAAAAGCAAAAAAGGCAGTTTCTTTCTTGGCTGAACCTAAAAGGACCCAGGTTGTCAAAGAGAAATGTATGTCACAGAATCATGGCCACAGCATCAAAGAATAGTGTACACAGGTAGGACAGGGAGATGAAAGACCATAGATTAAGGTCTGTTGCAGTCATCTTTGAATTGCAATAGATTCTAGCACAGTATCATGAATATGGTATATGCTTATTAATATTTAGTGAATAAAAATAGTCATTTCATGTCTTTAATCCTTTTCATGGTCCTTTGTTATTGACATTATGGAAGAAACATTATGAATGATGTGGTCCATGATCTTTAAGAGCCTATGATCAAATTAGAAGTACAGATTTCCTTTTATTTTTTTATTTTTTTAAGATTTTATTTATGAGAGAGAGAGAGAGAGAGAGAGAGAGGCAGATACATAGGCAGAGGGAGGAGAAGCAGGCTCCATGTGAGGAACCTGATGTGGGACTCGACCCCAGGACTCTGGGATCATACCCTGACCCAAAGGCAAATGCTCAACCATTGAGCCACACAGGCATCCCAGACTTCCTTTTAAAAGTCGGTTTTATTTATATATTTTAGGCTCCACGTGATTTGTCTAATCAGAGATATCTCCTAAGTTACCACATATAGGTGTAAAATATAATCCTAACTCTTTTACTTTATTTCTCACCATAAATACTCCAGCCTAATTTCCACATAAACACTGACACAGCTCATTATTATGACCTTAAGGATACCTATGAGTAATATGCAGTTTCCAGCAACAAGTGATCTTTTTAACTGGGTACATTTTAATGGAAGAGTTTACAGCTGATTAAAACCATCTTTAAAACTCTTGCAAGAAGAAAAATTCATAGAAATGCAGTGATGCCAAGGTTAAAGAGAATTAAAACTCTCAATTATATTAGCTCTATGGTTAAAATGCATGAGACTAATGAAACATTCATTCAACAATGAGTTTATATGCTATTCACTGATGCAGCTATTCTTAGTTTTTCAATGATATGCTATATTGAAAATAATTAAAAGATGAATGATAGTCTTGGAGACAAAAATAACAACAGGTGGCTTTTGTTGTGTAACTCAGAATCATGAGTATGAGGGAAAATAGTTTCCTTAGGACATTCTCTTCTTACTGATTTATGTTTTATTCACTTAAACAAATATAAATATGTATTGTCTTTCATTAAAATTATTCATTTGTTTATTATTACAGTTTGGAAAGTAAATACTGTATGATTATCAGAATTGACTAAGTATAAAATATCTTAAAAAGACATTAGACATTAAAAATTCAAATAAAATATATGAATCAATGTAACTGAAAGATTCAGCTCAACACAGAGACCTAACTATACATTGCAAAACACATAGTATTCTCCACATCAGAGGCTAAGATATCTGATCTTCAAACCCCAATGAAGGTCTCCGAGTCAGCAGTGCAGTTTAGTAAAGGCCAGATTCCAGTGGTCCTTCAAGAGCCCCTTTTTAGAATTGTTATGGAGATGTTAGGTTCTTCTGGGCACCTGTTTCCTTCCCACCAGATCCCACTGATTAATAACAACCTTACCTGTTAGGAATTCCTTACTGCACAACTGGGTAAATCAAGTCAGACTCACAAGGTTAATTTTCTTAGTGTAACTTTCTCTTAATTGGTTGCAGGCTTGGCTGAGTTCTATTCCTGTACCTATACCATTAGGCCCTTTGAACTTGACCAGAATCACCAAGACTGACCAAAACCTGTTACACTTCAATAAATTGAGGGTGGGAAAGTAACTTACCTAAATGAGCTTATTGCAATAATATAACTAGTAATGATTGTACTACTTGCAGCGAAAAAGCAGGCACTTATTTAGTCCTCACTATTGCTGGTGCTGAGATTCTATATGCAACATCTTATGTAATATTTACAATGATCCAGTAATAGAACTACCATTTTCCCTGAATTAGAAATGAAGAAACCAAAGGTTAAAGAGCCCAGAGATGGAATATTATTCATCCTTTAAAAAGAAAAATATTCTGCCATATGTGACAACATAGATGAACTGGGATATATATTGTTCATTGAAGTTAGCCACTCATAAAAGGATAAATACTGCTTTATTACGCTATATGATACATCTAAAATAGTCATGCTATAGAAACAGAGTGGATTGATGATTGCCAGGGGCTGGGAGAAGAGATAAATGAGGAGTTGCTATTCGCTAGGTATATAGTTTTCAGTTAAGATGAGTAATTTCCAGAGACCTGCCAAATAACACTGTACCACTATAGTTAATAATAAAGCTGTATTGTGCACTTAAAAATTTCTTAAGAAGGTAGTTCTCAGTTTAAGTGTTCTTGCCATAATTAAATGAAATAGACAAAGCCACCTCTATAAAGTCACAGAGCTAGTAAATGATTCTTAAACTTGGCAGTGTGGCCCCAAATTCATTTCTTTAACAAGACAAATGTGTACATGAGAAGCAAACAATGAAAAATAATTTACACATTATCTTACTCTTATCATTAGCAAGAACATTAGTTTAAGATAGAGAGGGATACCCTAAGAAAAGCATTATATTCAAACATATATCATTATAACTTTTATAAATCAAGATTTATTTTTCCTATTTGCTATTAATATTCCTTTTATAAGTTCTTTAAATCTGACATGTTTTGTTTCCTTTAATAATATAGATATATTTAAGAAGAAATTATTATGGACAGAATACCAGCATAATTTTAGGAATTAATAATAATAATGATGATAATAATAATAATAACAAATTGCTAGTAAATGTATTTATTAGCAGAAAAAATAATTTTTATAGAAAAGCAAAAAAAGCAAAGTAAAGATGTTGAAAATAATGTTTTAAATTATAGTTTATTTTCCTTTTCTTGACTCTTGGGAAATATAGAAGATGGATATGATATAATGCCCAACCCAGAACTGCAGTTCTACCAAGATTGGATAGGCTGGAAAGACACGCAGCTGTGCTGCCACAGAGGATGTATTTGATTTGGTGCAGAGTTGGGAAAAAACTACTCCCAGGAACATTGTTAGAAATAATAATAATCCTTGTGGCAAATAATAGAGGAAAGAAAACATCACATTTAGGCTGTGGTTATGATACTAGTTGGGACAAGCAACAGACCAGCAAGAAAGGCAGAAATTGAATAGGCATGTTCAAAGAATGAAATACCTATAGTGTCCCTTGACAAGGTTACACACATATCTGGTGGTTTGGAAGGCACAATATTTTGCATACACTCAATGACATCAGGAACTCCTCCTCCCTAAGTATGTGCATCTCCCTGACTGAATAGAAAATAAAAGCTGCGGTAGATTGGAAGCTTCTTGAACTTTCAAATGTGTTTTTAAAAATACATGAAGATTCATCAGCAAAGGGTGGCATTCCTGGGAAGCCAAGATACTAAGAAAATAAATAAAAAACAAAATTGAACAGAATTATCAGGAGCTGCATCCAATGGAACAGAAACAAACAAAGCTCAAACAACTATGTAATTACTGTAGGCGATTGATCCAATACAAAGAATCAAAAAACAAAGGAAAACAAAATATACTCCCTTTCTTCCACTTCTCTGAGAAGAGGAGAAGAAGTTCAGTATCCAAATCCAGCATATTATCTAAAATATCTAGTTTTCAACAAAATCTTTTTAGCGAAAAAATAAGAAATTGAGATGCAAATACAGAATGAAAAAAATAGCAACTAATAGAAACTTTCATGAGTGGCTCAGATGAACATTACAAAGACTTCACAGTAAGTGTTATTATAAATATGTTCTACGAACTAAGGGAAATCATGTTTAAAGAATTAAAGGAATGCCTCAAAGAAATAGAAATTAGAAAAAGTTAGAAATTTTTCCTCAAGAAAAGAAATCCTCAAGTTGAGAAGTGTAAGAACTATAAGGAAGGGTTTGCTAGTGAGTTTTATCAGCAGAATTCAGAGGCAGAAAGAAGAATTAGTAACCTTAAAGATGAATCAACAGAAATTATCTAATTTGAAGAAAAAAAACATAGAAATAATAAAGAAAAGTGAGTGAGAGACCTGAGAGACACCACCAAATGTACAAACATACACATACTAGGAGTTCCAGAGGGAGATGAAAGAGGCAGACAAAATATTTGCAGAAATGATGGCTACTTTTCATATTGGATGAAATATAATAATCTTCTCCTAAGTAGGAAAAAGACAAAGATTCATTGACACAAAGAATAATGTTTGAAACAACTCATTACATACAAGGAAGTGTCAAAGGATTAAGAGCTACCTTCTTATCAATAACAATGGAGACCAGAGGCGGAATGACTATTGAAAGTACTGGGGGGGGGGGATATCTGCCAATCAAGAATCCTATTTCGAGCAAACAATCTTTCATAAATGAAAGAAAAATAAAGACATTCCCTTAACAAGCTTTAAAATAAATCATTTTTAGTATTTTTTTAGTATGTCTACTAAAAAAAGTATTCAAGTTGAAATGCAGTAATCCAAATCCATATGAAGAAATAAAGAATTGATATCAAGATAATTTTGTAGGTTATTTACACATGTGACTATTACAAATAAACATGTACATTCAAGTTTTTAAAAAAGACAATTATGAAGGTAAATATAAAAGATTACATAAATATAAAATTAAGTATTTTTGCTACATTTTTTCTCTTACCTGACTTTTTAAAAACAAGTTGATTAAAAACAATTATAAGATTTTACTGTTGGACTTATAATATGTAAGAATATGTGTAAGGCTATATAATTACATTGTTTTTTATATAATAATAAAGAGCAGAAAGAAGGGGCTGTGTTGCAGGAAGGAAATGATACAGGTAGAAGAAATACTGAAAACAGTAAAAAGGGTTAAACACACACACGTACAAGCACACAAATCGAAGGAAATGAGTAATCTTAAAGTTATTGTATTTTCCTGAAACCAAATGATTATTATATAAAGTAGATTCTGAAAATTCGAGATGTATATTCTAACCCCTAGGTTAAACACTAAGAAAAAAACTTAAAACTACAATTAAAAATAAACACAGATAAAATTATAAAGTAAGAAATACCCCTTCATCCCAAAATATGCAGTAAAGGGAGATTAAAGAAACAAAAAAAGCTAAGAGACATACAAAAATGCATAGCAGAATGACATAATCCATCATATCAGTAACAACAATAAATGTAACAAGATAAATGCTTCAATCAAAAGGCAGAGGTTGTCAAAATGGACAAAAATAAATCAATGAACAAAATTGGAGATCAAATTTATAGTCAGTTAAAAATAATTGAAAGTAAAAGAACAGAAAAACTGTACCATGCAAGCAGCACTCACAATTGAGCTGGAATGATCAAAGTCAAATAAATACAATTTAATAAAAAATGATTTTAGAAAATATGAACATTATATAACAATAAAAATGTCATTTTTGTTTCAGGAAAATATAATTGTAAATATATATGCACAAAAATGAAAAAAAAAATACAGTCCTTAAACATAAGAAGAAACACTAACCAAGAATTATTTACCTAGCAAAACTATACTTTCAAAAATATAAACTCAAGTATAGTTACTTCCAGATTTCATTAGATACCCTGAATTTTTGTTAATAATCTATTCTAAAAGATATACAATAAAACTCCTTCAAACTACAAGGAAGTGACACCAGATATAAATTGAATCTGCAAAAGAATATCAGAAAGGCTAACTATGCTACAAAATTATATAGTTTTATATAATGTTTATATATATATACATTTTATCAACTTTAACAATTTAACAATTTTAGTTACCACATATTTGTGAATTTCTCAAATCTATAAGCATAGGGGAAGAGGATGGGAAGGGAGATATATGGATACAAGAAAATAGCACCAGATACTGAAACCAAACACAATATTATCTCTTCTATCCATTTATTATATTGAAAATCATCTAGAAGACATAATAAACATGTAACTCAACTATCTGTTATAATAGTAGAGCCCACATCAGAATGGCAAGGATGCTTTTGAAACATAGACTTGATTAGATATAATTTTTTCACTAGAAAATAAATATAAATATTATATAGCATCATACAAATGTCTATGCATTTTGAACTATAAAAACATACTACAAATTAAAATAAATACTGGAAAGTGAAATATGAACATAAATGTAACTCTGGGTCATACAATTAGAATGTGTGTATGTGTGGTATGGAGTGTCTCTAGTTAAATATTGACCTATTAACCATCTGCCATTGCTTGAGTTCTATCACTTATCTCTCCTTTTTCTCATAGGTAAAATGTGCATAGCAATATTCCCAAACTCTAATGATGTCATAATAAAATGAATTAACACATCTAAAATACTTGGAACAGTAGCTGAAATATTCTAAACATTAAATATTTCACCTAAATAATCTGAAAATTTTATATTTACAATTATATCAATATTTTTGTTTAAGCAATTAAAATGACTTTTAAAGGGTCATCTATCTGGGTGGTTTAGTCAGTTAAGTGCCTGCCTTCAGCTCAGGTCATGATCCCAGGGTCCTGGGATCAAGCCCCACATTGGGCTCCCTGCTCAGCAGGGAGTCTGCTTCTTCCTCTCTCTCTGCTTCTTGTCCTGCTTGTGTTCTTTCCTGTTATCTCTCTCAAAAAAATAAATAAAATCTTTTCAAAATGACTTCAAAAATGATAAATTCAATTTTACTGTATTTTATTTAAATGGAAACTCCTAAACATCTCTTTCGGTTTTATGTATTGATCTTAATTGCAGTAATGAATAATTCAAAGCATGCCAGAGAAGATAAACCAGGCAGTTTCAAATGATGTTCTATCTTTAAAAATGACAAAAGACAGAATTAAAATGCAGAACAAGAAATGAAACTGACTGTGGACACAAGGACTTAAAGGAAATAAAAAATACTTATTGATTCATATTATTATACACTGTTAAAGATGGTGAGTTACTTGCTCTGTGTATAGATATCTGAAAAAATATGCATCAGTTATAGAAAATCAGGTGAAGGTTATGGGGAAAAAAGATAGAACTCTCAATATATTGTTCTGAACAGTCTGTTTGGAAGGAGAATGAATGGGACGCCCGGGTGGCTCAGGGGTTGAGCGTTTGCCTTTTGCTCAGGATGTGATCCCCGGGTCCTGCAGTGGGCTTCCTGCATGGAGCCTGCTTCTCCCTCTGCCTATGTCTCTGTCTCTCTTTCTGTGTGTCTCTCATGAATATATATTTATATTTAAAGTAGGGAGAATGGAAAGAAATAACAGTCCTTTCAACAAGAGATTGTTCTTTCAAGTTTCTTTCGTTAATGGCTTCACAATTGCCCTTGGACTTCCAGACGTGATACCTAGGATGTTTGATTCAAATTACTTCCTCATTCAATTTCACCTCTAATTAGATTGTTTTTCCTTGGCAAACTGTGCAACATGCTTTCCATTCCCACTGCTAACACTGCATTGGAGTTGCACTGTCTATTTAATTCAAAGGCCATTCTTTCCTGTAGTTCTGATTTGGCAAGTTGGCATAGATGTTCCCTGGCTGCACAGCGATGTGATAGAGGCCATGTGAAGCTCCAAATTAAATACTGCACACCATTATGAAAGTATGAATTCATACTTTTATGTTAAAACACCATGATACAGTGGGGTGTAAACCAAAATTACTGTTAGAAAGTACAAGGCAAAGGGTCTTCTACCTCTTAGGAATGTACTCACTCCCATGAGAGAAGCTTGATCAAACTCTACTTTCATTAGGATAACTTCAGAGACAATCTCTGAGCAGCACTCTACCTCTCTTACTTTAATTTATCCTAAACACACTATAAATTTACTCTTTCTAATTGCTATTTTATCATGTTGCTAACTCACTGAATGACCTACAATGGCTTCCTATTGCTACCAAATAATGTCTTAAGCTCCTTAAGACAGTTCCTTAAGTATACAGTTCCTTAAGTATATATTAAAATGCATTGCAGTTTTCTCAGGGCTTAGTCTTCTGGCTGCATTTTCTTCACAGAAGCATTTCAGCTTGCTCTATTCATAAATTCTTTTCTTTTTTTATCAAAAGTATCAATCATCAATGCTCATTAAATAAGAATTACCTAATAACTGCCAATGTTTTGGCACCTTTCCTTTTTGCACAACGTATATATTAGTAGCTAATGATTTAAAAACAAAATAATGGATTCTGAGCTTCTCAGGCAATTGATCCACTTTACTCCAGAAAGTTCTCTTTATATTATATCACTGGGGAATACTGAGAGCCTACTTATAATTTTGCTTATTATATCCATAGTTAAAATACTTTTGAATGTTACTGAACAAATTTTCTCAGATACTTACCTAACTTATTCTTCAAATCTAGATTCTGTTACTCGGAATAGTCACGAATAGTGCCCACATAGATATACAAGCCTATTCTTAGCTGGGCCGCACCACCTTGGTCAGAGGTGTTCACATAATTACATTTCTATTTGATCTGTGTGAAATTAAGTGTATTTTGTTATTATTACTAAATGTTGTGCTTGCTTAACCATTTAAATTGTCTTCAAAAGGACTGAACTAAAGTAATCATGAGAAAAACAGATAAATTCATCAGAAGATATTCTACAGAGTATGTGTTTGGTGTGCCTCTAGATGGTCATAAAAACCAAAGAAAGACTAAGACAGTTTCAGAGGCCAGAGGATTGTGAGGACCCATGACAACTAAACAAAATATAGTACCTTGATTGGATCTTGGGGCATAAATACGAAAGACAATATTGGAAAAACTGTGGAATCTAAATAAAAACTGAATTTTAATTAATAGTGATACAATGTTGCCAGTGTTTTCTTAGTTTTGACAAATATATGATGGTAATGTAAGTTAACAATAGGGAAACTGGATGAGAGATAATGGAAATCTGTATTATTTTTGTAACTTTTCTGTAAAAGCTGAAGTCACTGTAAAGAAAAATGTTTATGAAAAAACTCAAACTCTGATAACTAAAATGGAAAGTTTATGCACAGAAGCACACCGAAAAAGAGACACAGAGCATTAATTTGATGCTATGAAGCAAAGACTCATCATTGGAGAAATTATGGAAATTCCTCATTTTCTTCCAAACCAACAACTAATAAGTGATTTAAAGAAATCTGAGAATGACTGGTGGGTAAAGATATATTAATGCTTTACTAGTGAGAAAAGCCTGTCTACCAAAACAATAGATGGCTCAAGAAATTGACCAGTCTTTCACAATAGGCAAAAGGAATATGGAAGCTCTAATAAGAGCTGCTGTAACCAATTCGTGCTCTGCACAAAATAACTGAATATCATTTTGTCTGAAACATACTGTTAAATTTCTGAGAAGTTGCTTATAAGGAAACATTATTCAATTAAAGGAAAAGATAACTAGAAATTTTGTCAAATGAAAAACTTCAACATTTTTAGAATATCAAATTTTGAGTTTTAGGTAAAATCCTGAGTCACTAAAACTATTAGAAAAAAAAAGTCATCAACCATATGCATATCGATAATTCTGGGTCAACATTTATTAGAAGTATAAAATTCTACATTTGTAGATACTTTAGGAATTTGTAAAATAATTCTGTGGGCTATATATATTTTTAAGATTTATTTATTTATTTTTGAGAGAAAGAGGGTGTGTGTGTGTGCATGTGAGTAGGGGGAGGGGCAAAGGGAGAGGCAGAGACTCTAAACCAGATCCCTTGCTGAGAGTAGACTTCATTGTGGAGGTCCATCTCTCAACTCTGAGATCATGACTTGAACTGAAATTAAGAATTGGAAGCTTAAACTACTGACCCACCCAGGTGCCTCACTATGGGCTATATTTTATGAGTACATGGCAATGATAATATGACTAAATCTGAATAAGTAAAAATGAACTTTCAATATGTATAAAAATTATAACTAGTCAAAAAACACTATACAATAATTAAATCAGCACTGTCTTAACTTTCTTTGTGGTATACAATGTCCTATTTTATATAGATGAAGCTATATATTATATACATAATACATATACATATATACATAATACATAATACATATATATTCATTTATAAATCAATATATAAATATATTCATATATATCTATACAAACATAAGTATATATGTATGTATTTTTCTTTAAAATAATATTATTTATTAATTCTTGGCTAATGAAGCAGTTTCCATTTGCTTATTCCTAGTATATATAAATATGCTTGAAAATTTTGTTTTCAAAAATATTACTATGATCTCCTATATATACTACTTTATTATAGTATTTTAGATAATTTTCAGTTATCTAAAAATTGAAATTTTTTTCAATTTTAATAATTTAAAATTAATTTTAGATAAAATTAATAAATTAATTTCAATTAATTTATTATAGTATTTTAGATAATTTTCTATTTTTAAAATTGGTGACAGTATTTTTTGTGATTTTTTTTTTTTTTTTTTTTTTTTTTTTTTTTTTTAATTTGTATTTATTTATGATAGTCACAGAGAAAGAGAGAGGCGCAGAGACACAGGCAGAGGGAGAAGCAGGCTCCATGCACCAGGAGCCCGATGTGGGATTCGATCCCGGGTCTCCAGGATCGCGCCCTGGGCCAAAGGCAGGCGCCAAACCGCTGCGCCACCCAGGGATCCCGAAAATATTTTATATAACAGAAAAACTCTTATAATTTTAACGGCTCATATTTGAATTGAATGAGGAAGGTTCAATCAATCTCACATCTGGAGAGAGAATGGCATTTGGTGAAGCTTATTAGTACAGAACAGAATTATGATGCTGAATAATATATAGTACTGGTGATTTTCCTGGTTTGTGAATCCTTTCCAATGTTTAGAATGGCAGATTTTTTTCTAGCATTGTTATGAATTCAATCCAAAGCCAATTGCCATTACCATATCCTCTATGAATTGCTTTTATCCATCCTAGGGACATTCAAAAAGGACAAATATTGTATAATGATGACTTGGATTCCTGTCAGTTTCTTTGAGCAATTTGCAGGACAAAAAGTTCAAAACAGATTTTCAAATGCTTCTTTTAATCAGAAATGTAATCTATATGTGATTTTATAAAATTATATGCATATATACTGCTTAACTCAATTCAACTACTCAGTATTTTAAACTGTGATATAATTCAGAGTAATAAGTTTCACAATTATGATGAATTTCATCAATTATGATGAAATTTTTAATCCCAGGCACATTGAAAATCCTATATACCAATTCTAAATTGATAAGATACACAGTATAATACAATGAGTTAGGGATCACTAATTTAAATTATCTTGTGGGTTGGGTGTTGAACTCAAATTACTATGATCTTTTACATAACAAAACCAAACTGAGAAAAATATGGGTCACAGACTCACAGAAGTTTCATTTTTGCAGTGTGTGTTCTTTTACCCCATTCAATTATATTACACAAAATGTGTTGATATTATAAGTAAGCTTAGTATAACTTCAAACTACAGCAATATGGAGTCTATCCAGAGTGGCTATTTATATATTTGGTATTTCTACATCTTTTGGCATTGCTTAAACATCTATCTGGAGTGCTGTAATATTATTTTCATGACTTATCCTATAAGTAATATTATTTATTATAAATTCCATGACTAAATGATAGATACTATATATGTCATAAATATAAATTATATCCAAAATATATCATAAGTGATTTTAATAAATAAGAAACTAGGATTTTTCTAAAGAATTATAAATGTGAAATTATTAGAAGCCTATTTCGTTACAATATAGAAAGCACAGACTATTCAAGTCGACAAATGAAAATAGCTAATTAATGTAGAAGAACTAAGCTACCCTAGTCTAGAATACTTATTTTGCACAAAGAAAATGTTTCATATGTAGAAATATTCATATAATTTTATACATAGCAAGAAACTTGGAATTCCAAATATAAGTAATATTTTGAATTTTGCTTTAGTTCTATTGCTACAATTAAAAAGGAAAATGCTATATAAAGTATATGAAAAATATATTGTTAGATTGTTATATCCTATACTATACCCATTAATTTCTTGTAAATGAAAACTTTTTGGAGAAAATATACCCAATTACTAAGGCAATTTGTACAACTGATCATATGTGTTCATTTTTAAGTTATTAAATTTCTGAAACATTGTCCATTTGTGTTGTGTCTTCATTTGAAAAAAGTGTATAATTTCCAGTACCTTTTGTATATTAATTTTCAAAGAGAGTGCAAATCAACATTTTACTAAATTCTAAAAGCTTCACTTTATCAAGAGGGTTTATGAAATGCACGTATTTAGTTCATCTTTTTAACAATACTGTAGAAATGACAAAAAGTAATTTTTAAAAAGATAATCACCACTACAATAGGAAAGTAAAGGAAAAAGGAAGGGTGTCTTTAACAAATGTAATTTGGCTGAATTTTCCAAGGTTAGAAAACAAAATAAATGCGACTGCTACAAAGGAGTATAAGGGCCTACTTGAGGTCTTTATAGGGATACTCCAACCTCAGAGGTCCAAGAAAAGCAATGAGTAGGAGAATATCTTAAGGTGATTATTTGAGTGATGAATCTGAATACCAGATTTGAAGAAAGTGGGACTATACATAGAAACTGATAGAGGAAACACATCACTGAGAGCAAAATATGAAGGCACAAAGGAATTCAGTACTTCCAGGTAGACATGGAGCCCAGAAGGAATGTTTATCTAGCAGGAAAACAAGTTATTTAAACAACAGATTGGTAGTATTACTTGTTCCTTACAATCAAAGCTTCAGAGGTAAACTATGTTACATAAAAGTAATTTTCACAGCCTATATAGCTTGTCTTTAATATTTTCTATTTGGTGACTTTATTGAACAATGTTTATTTATAATTTGACCCAGTGAATATGCAGTACAATTAATTTTTTTCTAAATATGAATAAAGCATTTATTGATATCCTCCTTTGTAGATAGAATTCTAAATGAATAACTGAAGTAAAACATATAATGTGAAGACACAACTTTGCAAAAGCTGTTCAAATCCATTATAAATATTTATATATTTTGCAATTTTATAAAATATACAATAAGAATTCCAGTATGTATGTGTGTATATGTATGTATGCATCTATTCATCTATGTCAATATGGTTTAGTAATTACCAAAAGTGTAATATGGCTCAAATTACCAAAAGTGATATATAAACTGTGACTTAAATATTTATATATTAGAGAGCACAGTTCAAATCTTATAATAGTAGGATTCATACACAAAGGTTTATATAGCTAGTAACATTTTTTAGCTAATACTTTTTGATATGTGTAAAACTTTGGATAGGTATATACATTTGGGAAATTATATTAGTTAACAGGCAAATTTTATAACATAACCTGATGATTTATAATTATAAAGAAAGTAGTGAGTTTCTTTATTAAAATAGAATCTACTGTTCTTCAAAAAATTATTCTTTTTTTTCAAAAAATTATTCTAATAAATGTTGGTTTACACTTAAATTATTTGTAATCTTTCTGTTGCATGCATTTTATAATTCTAATATGAAGTCAGACTGTTATGAAAAATCTTATTATTTTAATTAAATATAAATGTTAAAAATTTAATCATTGTTATGATTTGAAAGTTAAACATTAAATTAATTCTATTCATTCCATAAAGTTTGAGGATTTAAGAAAATCTTCTTTAAAACTTAAAAAAAATTGTTCCTACATTAGTTAAATAAAATAAACTAGTCCCACATTGGTCCCACAAAATAAACTGGTCCCAATTGGCATAGCACACTGCAATTTTACTACAAAGTGCATTATCTAAAGAGCAGGATTTTTTTTCTAATAATAAAATTGCATAGTTCAGTCATATTTTGTAATTCTTTTGGTAATATGGATCTGTAGTGTTTGCTTTGATATATGCTATTTGTATTTTTTTTTTTTTTATGATAGTCATACAGAGAGAGAGAGAGGCAGAGACACAGGCATAGACACAGGCAGAGGGAGAAGCAGGCTCCATGCACCGGGAGCCCGACGTGGGATTCGATCCCGGGTCTACAGGATCGCGCCCTGGGCCAAAGGCAGGCGCCAAACCGCTGCGCCACCCAGGGATCCCCTTTTTTTTTTTTTTTTTTTTTTTTTTTTTGATATATGCTATTTGTAAACACAATGCTTCTTTCCAATTACTTCTTTGGGTTCTTGGTCATTAATTATATGAGATTAAACCAAACATGGTTGTTATAGTTTATCAAACTGAGGTCAAAATTGCTCATGGATATTAGATATTTAAAAACATGTATATTTGTACTATTTTACCCCTTGCCAGAGAAAATAATTAGGGTTTGAATATAATGTGTTTCAGTAGAGTGCTCTGTGGCTGACATTAAATCCATCACTTGAAACCCTTGTTTATATTTAACTGTCCATAAGAATACTTTATCTGAAGTATCATTGATTTACTATAAATACAAATTGGCTTTATTTGATAAAAGCAAGTGCCTAATAAGAAAAATATACATTTAAATTCTAGTCTTTATGACATCAACAAACTTTCCCAAATCTTTGCTTTGAGCCTAATCTCTTCCACTTTCTTGAATATTTTTCAAACACACCATTCTGTTTATTTCTAATAATTTGACATGCTCATCTGATTTAGGTTTTTATTTAAATTCCAGTTAATTAAAATATAGGGTAATATTAGTTTCATGTGATTTCATGAATAATATAGTGATTCAACACTTTCATACAACAAAACCCAGTGGGAGAAGATGGGAGAAAGGGAAACCCTCTCGCTCTATGGGTAGGAATACAAACTAGTGTTGTCACTATGCTCATTTGATCTTGAAACAAGCTGTCTCCAATTGTTGAAAAACTATTTATACCAACACACTTCTTTTTACCATACTACATTCCCAGAGTTGTTCTGACGTCTTGTCACTCTTAAAGTTTCAATTTCTCCAAACATCTCTTTTCTGGAACCACCTATATGGAATTAAAAGAATTAAAGATTTGTATATAGTAATCTTTACTTCCCTTATCATTTATTCTTGTCTGTTTATTCACCCTAGAAGAGAGTATGCTCCAAGGACTGTGTCATCTACCTTATACATCATTAGCTCCTGAATACCAAACACCAGGTTTCAATATATAATTTTTAAATGATTACAAAAATGAATACAAACATCACAAAATTTTTAAATATTTGTCATCACTAAATATCCTACATCATTGGGTAATGCATTATTTTTTATTTTTAGTTTATACATTTTTAAATTCATATATTCTATCTTTATGATAGCCACATGTTATAAAATACACAGAATGTAAGTTTTCTATCAAACCTTAAGAAATACAATTAGTGGGGTACCTGGGTAGCTCAGTTGGTTAAGCATCCGATTCTTGGTTTTGGCTCAGATAATGTTTCATGTCATAAATTAAGCACCACGTCAGGCTCCACATTGAGCATGGAGCCTGTTTGAGATTCTCTCACCTGTGCCTGAAGTTACAGATACGAAACCATAAGGGTTCTATGTATCTTTAACACAGAAAGCCATTACCTCTTATTGTGGAAATCTGTAATATTGTTTCTGTCTTTAGGGAGTATAAATTATAAATTATCTAATGTAGACTACCTAATTGCCTTGGAGAAATAAGTAAGCATACCTATGTTCCTAAAATTCTCAAAAAAAAAAAAAAGCAAGAAATTGAACCTTTAATATATTAAGGAATATGGATACAGTAACCAATCATAGACATGTTATAAATCCATTTTCATATAATTAAGATAATTTTTTGGTAAACTAATAATTTTGGTATTTCTAAAGAACTTTGATTTATCAGTATTAATTGTATTATAAGCATACATTTTATTCTACCTCTTTTTAACTTTTCTAAACGAATAGAGGCTTATAAGTCAAATAAAATAATATCATTTCTATATAATTTTTAGATCATTTCAGTAGTAAGTGTATTTTGTAGTATATTAGCTTGCTAATACTTTCCAATGTATTTAGGTAACTTAAAACCTTAGATTGATAAAAAATGAAGTCAATTAATGGATATTATTGAATAAATAATTTCTAATAAGGAGATAACTCTGAAACATTCAGTATAAAACATAAATTTAAACTTATATAATTTGACTCTCATTTTTAAATTTTATAGAGATACTATATCTTTAGGTATTTTACTGATGTTTGTCACTTTAAGATGAGAAATATATGTGAAACCTTGTAGAGTCTGTAGCAAATAGTTAAGGTTTTTATGAATCTGATTCAACTTTGTTTATGAAATATTTTAAATAGTAGCTGAGTAAATTGTGGCTTGAAGAGTAGTTGTTCAATACTGTGGCTCTAGATTTGTAAAGTAAACTCAAGAAAGAATATATGGTGAGCTGACATTCCTGTTGCACTTATACAAGGAATCAGAACACCTGGTGGCAGTTTTTTGTGCTTTATTTATTATATCAGAGGTAATCTTCAAAAAAATAGTAATATCTGTAATCATTATGATCACAGGTAAGGAAGCTATCAGCAAAAATGGTAAAACTTTGAAACAGACAAAAACTATTTCTGAATGTAACAGCCAGGATTATCTCCTGAACTATATACAGTTCTATATATTGTGGAATAATGGATGATAATGTACATTATTTTTCCCCAGAGTAATGCAAATGGATTTATACCATGATTTGGAACTGATTTTTGCCCTCTAAATATTGACAGATTTTACATCTCTTTGTACAATATTTCAGCATTCCTTTCAATTTTGACATGTTTCTTGTTTAAAAAATGTGGCATTAGATTTGCCTTTGATGCATTTAATATAAAAATATATTAATGTGTCATTGTTTTAAAAAGAGTGTGACAAATCAAACGTATTTATTCATCAGTGAAGATATCTAAAACAGGCTCAGATTTTAAGAAATTAAAAAATAGGTTTCCAGTGAACACTTCAAAAATTACTTTTGTCTGGTACAATATTACTCTCAGGAAACAGAGAAATTCCTTAAAACACTGGAAAAATCTAAATTATTCTTTATATAATTTTATATCTAAATCCAAAGGTGATAATTATTTTTTGAAGTTGAATATAATTATCTATAATAAGACTTTAATAACAGTCTATTCTAAGGTTATAGCTATAGTTAACAAACACTAGAAGAGGGATAAAAAATATTGTGATAACGGAGACTCAAATGACACTAGATTTTGACAATAAAAGTGAAATAATGTATTTATAGTTTTAAAGGGAATATTAGGCTAATCAGAAATTTGTATGTATACAACCCTATAGTACTGAATAATACAAGATAAATAAAATAGCAACTATATAATTAAAAACAGTAAATTTAGGGAAAGCAAAATAAAAAATAAAAACAGAAAACATAGAATTAAAACATGGCATATGATAAAGTTAGAATTTATAATTAGTGGGTAAAGGCTATATTTTTCAATAATGTCTGAGTTGCCAATTTTATTTTATTTGTAGAAAAAGTATGCTAATTATCTTAATTGATAAATTGTTTTTTTAAAATTTTATTTATTTATGATAGTCACAGAGAGAGAGAGGCAGAGACATAGGCAGAGGGAGAAGCAGGCTCCATGCACCGGGAGCCTGACGTGGGATTCGATCCTGGGTCTCCAGGATCACGCCCTGGGCCAAAGGCAGGCGTTAAACCGCTGCGCCACCCAGGGATCCCTTAATTGATAAATTGTGCTGAAAACTAAAGATACCGCTTACTTGTATCACTGTGGGCCTTTCCCATAAGAAAGAAATAGGCTGATAAAAAAAAAAAAAAAAAAAGAAAAGAAAAAGGAAAAAAAAAAAAAGAAAAGAAAAGAAAGAATGGGAGACCAGCCTTGACAATCCTTTGATAAAACCAATTAGACCATATAAACAAAGCTTCATTTAGTTTATTTTGCAAGACTAACTTCACTTGGGTCATTTTTTATTTCAATGCCTCTAAAATCACAGGCAAAATAAACCTTTCTCCTAGGTTGGTATGAGGTAATGAGTAAGTCCCTATCATTTAAGCAATTCTAGCATTATAACCAATTACTGTGAAGATGAAACAGTCACTGCTTTCTCACTTTATAAGTTGCTTTATAACGATCTCCCCTTGAGCCTCATTCCATCTTTTGATTGGAGTGCCCCCAGCTAACAAACTGTCATTGTGATGTGTCCGCAATAAACTTTTACTAATTATTACTTCAGTGATTCATTGATTTTATCTCTCTTACTTCTAAACTTTTAACATGCTAAAAGTTTTATATACACTAATGCAAACAAATAGTACACTTTGGAGAAAGTTAAAACCAGTTATGGATGAAGGATGAGAAACAAGCTTTTTTTTTTTTTTTTTTTTTTTTTTTTCAAGATAAAAGCTTGTGTTTCACTCATTTTTTAATGCTCATACTTTTTTCTCAAAAAAGTGCCAGACACTGTTTTCTGCTTTTAATTGATTTTATTTATATACATTATCTTTGTTATATTTATTCTGAGTAGGATATCCATTAATGTAAATAGTATTTATATTTACACTTTAATTTTCACTAGTTTTGCTTCTAGGCAAAAACAAACCCATCATCTTTAAAGAATAATAATATTTACAGCACTAACTAAAGATTTTAGAAAAAGAATAAATGGTTTCCACAGTGCACTACTATTATTCTTTGTCATCGTCTTGGAAGTTGAGTCTTGTGACATTTGCACACTATAGGAGTAATTCTGGATAGCTACCATAACCTTATCCCAAAATGGTCTGTTATATATTTAACCTTAAAACACCAAACCACTCACAAGTTGGAAAATGTGTAAGAAAATACACTTTCACAAGTTTGAAGGCAAACAAATAAATGGAAAAATGTTCAAATATATGATGAAAAGTTGCAACCATCAATTTACAAGTGTATTTATAACTAGATTCAATATACAATTAAACGGAAAGAGAAGGAGAAATTAGGAATACGATTCCATTTAAAATTGCACCAAAAATAATAAAATATTTAGGAATGAACTTAACCAAAGAGGTGAAAGATCTGTATTCTAAAAATTATAACACATTGTTAAAAGAAATTAAATATTACACTAATAAAAAGATATTCCACACTCACGGAATGAAAGAACAGATATTTTTAAAATTTCTATAATACCCAAAGCAATCTACACATTTAATACAACCTCTATCAAAATACCAACAGCATTTTTCACAGACTAGAATAGATAATCTCAAAGTATATACAAAGATCAATGGAATGGAATAGAAAACCCAGAAATAAACCCACAATTACATGGTCAATTAATCTTCAACAAAAAGGCAAGAATATGCAATGGAAAAAAAAGTTTCAACAAATAGTGTTGGAAAAACTGGAAATCTACATTCAAAAGAATGAAACTGGACCACTTTCTTGTGCTATGCACAAAAGTAGACTAAACACGGATGAAAGGTATAAATGTTAGACCTGAAACCATAAAAATCCTGGAGGTGAACACGTGTCGCAACTTCATTCTGGATATGTCTCCTGAGACTAGGGAAACAAAAGCACAATTAAACCATTGGGACTACATCAAAATAAAAAGCTTTTGAACAGTAAAGGAAACAATGAATAAAACTAAAAGACTACTTAATGGGAGAAGATATTTGCAAATGACATATGTGATAAAAGATTAAATCCAAAATACATAAAGAACTGATATAATTCAACACAAAAAACCACAAATTATCCAATTAAAATGGGCAGAAGACATGAATAGACATTTCCCCAAAGAAGACATCTACATAGCCACAGACATAAAAAGGTGCTCGACATCCCTCATCATTAGGAAAATGGAAATCAAAACCAGAATGAGAAGTCATCTCACACCTGTCAGAATAGTTAAAACACACACACACACACACACAAAGGCAAGTGTTCGCAAAGAAGTGGTGAATAAAACCAACAAACCAAACAAATAAATAAATAAAATAAAAGCCCTCGTGTATGTTGGTGGGAAGGAAAACTGGTGCAGCCTTGCCAAAAACAATATGTAGGTTCCTCAAATAATTAAAAATAGAATTACTATATTACCCAAGAATACGAAAACACTGATTCAAAAAGATGCACCCCTATTTACTGCAGCATTATTTACAATAGTCAAATTATGGAAGCACTCCAAGTGTCCATTTACATATGAACATACATACACACACCATGGAATATTGGCCATAAAAAATAGTGAGATTTTGCTATTTGCAACAAGGATGGACTTAGGCGTTATAATGTTAAGTGAAATACGTTAGAGAAAGACAAATACCATATGATCTCACTCATATGTGGGATTTAAGAAACAAAACAAATGAACAAATAAATCCATATAAACCAAAAAACAGAATCTTAACCATAGTGAATAAACTGATGATTAGCAGAGGGAAGGTAGGTAGATGGATGGGTGAAATAGATGATGAATATTGAAGAATACACTTATCATCATGAGCACTGAGTAATGTAAGGAATTGTTGAATCACTGTAATGTACACCTGAAACTAATACAACATTCTATGTTAAGTATACTGGAATTAAAGATAAAAGAATAAATAGACAATAAAAAAAGAACATACAAACAAACAAACAAAAAACAACCCAGAAGTGCCTATAAATAGAGGAATATTTAAATCAATTACAGCATGTTCATGTGATGGAATTATATTTAGTTGAAAAACAATAATGGAAATACATACATGTAATATTGAAAAGATTACAATGATGTAAAGAAAATGCTAGATTACTAAAACTGTGTACATAATTATAGAAAAAAATACATTGTTAAAATTTTTCTAAACACACCCATATAATTTTAAAAATCATTTCTAATAGCTGAGTAATATTCCAAATCAAAAAAAATTCAATAAGAGTATGAAAAAATAAATAAACTTATTTATTCTAGTTTTTAGAGAAAGATATGAGACCTGTCTTTCCAATGACCTCCCATCACTTTGTCCCAAGACAAGATATTCCCATGACACAGACAGTTGTCTTCTTGCAAGAGATGTAGATAATAGCAACTAAATGATCATTAGGCCATCCTCAGTCTTCAATCCATTCTCTTATCCCTCTCTCAAGTGCCTGTTTGGAGTGAGGAAAGGTATAATTACTAGAGAACTCTTAAAATAAAACAACTATATCATAAATTAAAACAACAGTATTCCTATTGCCTATTCCTTCCTGTTTTCAAGCAGGGCTGGCCTGTTTTCACAAAGTTTATTTCTTTAAATAGAACCAAATCTTCCAATAATGTGTATTGCATTTTATTAAGTGCTTTTATCTGAACATATTCAATTTATCCTAAAGTTTTCCTCCTATCATCTTTTAGAATGGTGAATTATATAAATTGATATTTCTAATATTAAACTATCTAAAAATTCCAAAATAAATCTTTCTTGGTCATTTCTGTTTTTATTTTTTACACACTAATTGTTACACACTAATTGTTGTTTTACACACTAATTGTTGTCAATACATTAATGTGAAATTATTATTTTTATTTTTTTAAACATTTTATTTATTTACTCATAGAGACACAGAGAGAGAGAGGCAGAGACACAGGCAGAGGGAGAAGGAGGCTCCATTCAGGGAGCCTGATGTGGGACTCAATCCCAGGTCTCCGGGATCACGCCCTGGGCTGGAGGTGGCACTAAACCCGCTGAGCCACCAGGGCTGACCTTTTATTTTTTTTTTATTTTCTTTTTAATTTTTATTTATTTATGAAAGTCACAGAGAGAGAGAGAGAGAGAGAGGCAGAGACACAGGCAGAGGGAGAAGCAGGCTCCATGCACCGGGAGCCCGACGTGGGATTTGATCCGGGGTCTCCAGGATCGCGCCCTGGGCCAAAGGCAGGCGCTAAACCGCTGCGCCACCCAGGGATCCCCAGGGCTGCCCTTTTAATGTGAAATTAAATATTTGCAATGTATAAAGTGAAAGTGGTCTCAATTTTTTCATTATTATGTATAGGTTGGGCGTTTTTAAAAAGATTTTATGCATTTATTCATGAGAGACACAGAGAGAAAAGTAGAGACATAGGCAGAGGGAGAAGCAGGCTCCGTGTGGGGAGCTCAACGTAGGACTTTATCCCAGGACCCTGGAATCATGACCTGAACCAAAGGCAGACGTTCAACCACTGAGCCACCCAGGTGTCCCTGCATAGGTTGGGCATTAAATTCAAAGATCATTTATTAACTAATTGAATGAGATTTCTTCATTTTCTTATGAGATTTTTGTACTATGGGAGCAGGGAGGAATGAGGAACTAATTACATTATTTTTCTGGAGAGAGAGAAAAAGAGAGAGAGAGAGAGAGAGTGAATGTCAGAGGGAGGGGCAAAAGGAGAAGGAGAAAGGCTTGAGCAGTCTCCACACTCAGTGTGGAGCTCAACGTGGGGTTCATCCCCTGATCCTGAGATCATGATTTAAGCCAAAATTAACAAACAAAATTAACAAACTTAACAAACTGAGCCACCTGGGTGCCCCAGTACTAATTAATTTCTTACTAAGGATGGCAGTTTTAGTGAATAAAAGAGACCTGACCTGATCCAAGAGAGTAATATAAAGTTACTTATAGTTTTTGACTCCCTTCCTTCTCAAGGGTAGATGGCATATTAATGAAACACATGTTTTCTTATATTCTAATTCTCTTATAATTTTTGATAATGTTTACTGTTAGTATTTATCCTAATGTTTTTCCAATTACTTTACCCTTAAAAGGTTAGTATCATCAACAAAAATTTGAAAGATAATTAATTCTTCTATCTACTAACACCCTATGTATTTTGAAAGACATGCACTAGACATTTATTGGATGCAGTCGCATCTTCATATTACATATTTTCGATCTCACAAAATGTAATCTATTTAATGTACAATGTTCCAATAATCCAAATGATGCAAAAAATATCTACATAGTGAGTTTAATGAAAAAATATAACACACTGGTACACATATCACATGGCCTAATTTTTCTCTCACCCAATGAGAATGTGAAACAATGCATTTTCAGAAATCCTAAGGATACTTAAATTTTACAACACCTATGTGATTTTCATATTTTTGTATCAACATGTATAGTTGGAAAGGCAACTCAAATTTTTATGGTATCAAATAAAAATAAAATAGCATATGAACATATTTGATTTCTAACAATTTCTAACTGAATTTTATGCATAAGTGAAGCTGACATGTACTTATTAAAAAAATTGAGGCATTGTAGTGGCAAGAATACCTCACTATTTATTTGCCCTACAGGTGAAAAATCATTGAAAAAATTACCTAGCAAAAGATATATAATTTAAGTTGAAATCTCAGATTATGAAAATTCATTACATTGTTCCCTTCACATAAAAAATGTGTGATTTATTTGATAAAAGCCTTCAAATATATGTTTTTAGCTTTTTGTATAAGTTTTGAGAGCAGCTAATTTTCAAATAGTTATTATTTTCCATTTTATGTTGCTTATTATCATATGCATGTTAAGTAGTTTTTAAAGTCAGTTTCATTATAATCATTGTAGACATGATGAATAGAATCACTACTTAATTTTATTCAATTATTCTTATTCAGTCTGCTATTCTAAGTATACTTTGACTAATAGTTTTGAATTTCCCTAAATTATTATAATCTCTGATTTTTCTAAAGCATTATTCATTTTAAAGTTCTCTAATGACTAATGAATTGACTGGATAATTAAGAAAAAAACTTGAAGTGAATCATACTGCTTCTGGGCAGAGTGGAAAGTTTCTATATGTTTTTGATAAAATTACTTATTACAAATCTTGGTTATATTAGCCTTTTTTATCAATAAAGGAAATTTGATGGCCTTTCTCTTTTCTTTCTTTCTTTTTTTTTAAGTATTCACTTAAGGTAAATATAGGAATATCATAAGTATGTGGAGATTCATTCTTTTTTTCAAAACTATTTACTGAATGTCAGTATTTTGCCAGGAACATAATAAATATTTTTGAATGAATGCCAAATGGCAAGACACAGAGGTGATAAAATAAACAAAAGCTATGTCAAATAAGAGTCCATTAGGGAAAGACAGATGATAAGAAGACAATAAATAGCAAACTTACAGGCTGCTACTTATTGCATGAATAAAAGAAAACAAAGTAAAATAGAGCTTGTCTGAATGGTAATGGGAAGACAGTATTTTATATAATGCCATCTGGTAAGGTCTTTGAGGAAGTGGCATGTGACCAGCAGTCCTAATCCCAGAACAAGATAGCTATGTAACAATCTGAAGGAAGAGTGTTCCTGGCAGTCCAAAATTGAGGTATTACTGTCCTGAATTTCAATGATGCTGTTGTGTTCCTGGGACAGTCAGATTCTTTAAATAGAGTAAAGAAAGATTTGTAGAAAAAAGTCCACAAGGCAGGTAGGGCCCAGATGATGTATGGCGGGGTGAGCCACTTAAAGCATTTTTTGTTGTTGTTGTTGTTGTTGTTGTTGTTTTTTAATTTATTTTTTATTGGTGTTCAATTTACTAACATACAGAATAACCCCCAGTGCCCGTCACCCATTCACTCCCACCCCCCGCCCTTCTCCCCTTCCACCACCCCTAGTTCGTTTCCCAGAGTTAGCAGTCTTTACGTTCTGTCTCCCTTTCTGATATTTCCCACACATTTCTTCTCCCTTCCCTTATATTCCCTTTCACTATTATTTATATTCCCCAAATGAATGAGAACATATAATGTTTGTCCTTCTCCGACTGACTTACTTCACTCAGCATAATACCCTCCAGTTCCATCCACGTTGAAGCAAATGGTGGGTATTTGTCATTTCTAATAGCTGAGTAATATTCCATTGTATACATAAACCACATCTTCTTTATCCATTCATCTTTCGATGGACACCGAGGCTCCTTCCACAGTTCGGCTATTGTGGACATTGCTGCCATAAACATTGGGGTGCAGGTGCAACTGTATCATTGGGGTAAATCCCCAGCAGTGCAATTGCTGGGTCATAGGGTAGCTCTATTTTTAACTCTTTGAGGAACCTCCAGACAGTTTTCCAGGGTGGCTGCACCAGTTCACATCCCCAATAACAGTAGAAGAGGAATCCCCTTTCTCCACAGCCTCTCTAAGATTTGTTGTATCCTGTCTTGTTAATTTTCACCATCCTCACTGGTCTGAGGTGGTATCTCACTGTGGTTTTGATTTGTATTTCCCTGATGGCAAGTGATGCCAAGCATTTTCTCATGCGCTTGTTGGTCAAGTGTATGTCTTCTTTGGTGAAATTTCTGTTCATGTCTTTTGCCCATTTCATGATTAGACTGTTTGTTTTTTTGCTGTTGAGTTTAATAAGTTTTTTATAGGTCTTGGATACTAGCCCTTTATCTGATAGGTCATTTGCAAATATCTTCTCCCATTCTGTAGGTTGTCTTTTGGTTTTCTTGATTGTTTCTTTTGCTGTGCAGAAGCTTTTTATCTTGATGAATTCCCAATAGTTCATTTTACTTTTATTTCCCTTGCCTTCATGGATGTATCTTGCAAGAAGTTGCTATGGCCAAGATCAAAACGTGTGTTGCCTGTGTTCTCCTCTAGGATTTTGATGGATTCTTGTCTCCCATTTAGATCTTTCATCCATTTTGAGTTTATCTTTGTGTCTGGTGTAAGAGAATGGTCTAATTTCATTCTCCTGCACGTGGCTGTCCAATTTTCCCAACACCATTAATTGAAGAGACTCCTTTTCTAGTGGAGAGTCTTTCCTGCTTTGTCAAATATTAGTTGACCATAGAGTCGAGGGCCCATATCTGGTTCTCTATTTTGTTCCATTGATCCATGTGTCTGTTTTTGTGCCTGTACAACACTGTCTTGAGATCACAGCTTGCAGTACAACCTGAAATCTGGCATTGTGATGCCCCCAGCTCGGGTTTTCTTTTTTAATATTCCCCTGTTTATTCGGGGTATTTTGTGATTCCACACAAATCTTAAGATGATTTGTTCCAACTCTCTGAAGAAAGTCCATGGTATTTTGACAGGGATTGCATTAGATGTGTAAATTGCCCTGGGTAGCACTGACATTTTCACAATGTTAATTCTTCCAATCCATGAGCATGAAATATTTTTCCATCTCTTTGTGTCTTCCTCAATTTCTTTCAGAAGTGTTATGTAGTTTTTAGGGTATAGATCCTTTACCTCTTTGGTTAGGTTTATTCCTAGGTATCTTATGCTTTTGGGTGCAATTGTAAATGGGATTGACTCCGTAATTTCTCTTTTGTCAGTCTCATTGTGAGTGTATAGAAATGCCACTGATTTTTGGGCATTGACTTTGTATCCTGCCTCACTGCCAAATTGCTGTATGAGTTCTAGGAATCTTGGGGTGGAGGCTTTTGGGTTTTCTAGGTACAGTATCATGTCATCTGCAAAGACAGAGAGTTTGATTTGTTCTTTGCCAATTTGAATGCCTGTATTTCTTTTTGTTGCCTGATTGCTGACTTCTAGTACTACGCAGAATAGTCTATTGTACTATTTTGAACGGTTGTATCTTCTCTCTCATTAGTGTCCATGAATCTCTTTAATTCTTTTCCAATTTCCTAGTTGGCCCTTTCATCTTTTAGCAGGATGGTCTTTAACTTCCATGTGTTTGAATTTCTTCCAAATTTCTTCTTGTGATTGAGTTCAAGTTTCAAAGCATTATGGTCTGAAAATATGCAGGGGACAATCCCAATTTTTTGGTATCAGTCAAGACCTGATTTGTGGCCCAGTATGTGGTCTATTCTGGAGAAAGTTTCACGTGCACTTGAGAAGAATGTATATTCAGTTGCATTTGGATATAAAGTTCTGGGGCAGCCCAGGTGCTCAGTGGTTTAGCTCCATCTTTGGCCCAGGGCGTGATCCTGGAGACCCGGGATTGAGTCCCACGTCTGGCTCCCTGCATGAAGCCTACTTCTCCCTCTGCCTGTGTCTCTGCCTCTCTCTCTCTCTCTCTCTCTCTCTCTCTCTCTGTGTGTGTGTCTCTCATGAATAATTAAATAAAATCTTTTTTAAAAAAAGAAACATAGTCTCTGGATGTGAAGTTCTGTAAATATGTGTGAAGTCAGTCTGGTCCAGAGTATCATTTAAAGCTCTTGTTTCTTTGGAGATGGTGTGCTTAGAATATATGTCATTTGTAGAAAGCACCGTGTTGAAGTCTCCCAGTATTAGTGTATTATTATCTAAGTATGTCTTATCTTTGGTTATTAATTGATTCATATACTTGGCAGCTCCCTCATTAGGGGCATTAATATTTATGATTGTTATGTCCTCTTGTTGGATACATCCTTTAAATATTATATAGTGTCCCTCTTCATCTCTTACTACAATCTTTGGGATAAACTTTTATCTATCCAATATGAGGATTGCTATCTCTACTTTCTTTTGAGGACCATTTGAATGGTAAATTGTTCTCCAACCTTTTATCTTCAGTCTGTAGGTGTCCTTACGTCTAAAATGAGTCTCTTGTAGACAACAAATAGATGGGTCTTGGTTTTTTTTTGAGGGGGGGGTCTTGCTTTTTTATCCAGTTTGAAACCCTGCGTCTTTTGATGGATTCATTAAGCACATTCATATTCAGGGTTACTATAGAAAGATATGAATTTAGGGTCATCGTAATACCTATTCAGTCCCTGTTTTTGTGGATTATTTCTTTGGGCTTTCTCTTTCTTTTATAGGGTCCCCCTTAATATTTCTTGGAAAGCTGGTTTGGTGGTCACATATTCTTTCAGTTTCTGAAAGAATGCATGTTCTTCTCATTTAGGACCCTGAATATATCCTGCCAGCCCTTTCTGGCCTGCCAGGTCTCTGTGGAGAGGTCTGCTGTTAATCTAATAGTTTTCCCTATATAAATTAGGGATCTCTTGTCTCTTGCTGCTTTAACGATTTTCTTTTAATCTTTGCAATTTGCAAGTTTAGCTATTATTATCAAGGTGTTCAACGGTTTTTTATTGATTTTAGGGGGGATCTCTCTATCTCCTGGATCTGAATGCCTGTTTCCCTCACGTTAGGGAAGTTCTCAGCTATGATTTGTTCAAATACACTTCTGGTCCTCTGTCCCTTTCGGCTCCCTCTGGAACCCCAATTAAACATAGACTTTTCCTTTTGAGGCTGTCATTTATTTCTCTTAACCTTTCCTCATGGTCTTTTAATTGCTTTTCTCCTTTTTCCTCAGCTTCCTTCCTTGCCATCAACTCGTCTGCTATGTCACTCACTCTTTCTTCTACCTCATTAACCCTCGTCGTTAGGACTTCCAGTTTAGATTGCATCTCATGTAATTGATTTTTAATTTAGACCTGATTAGATCTAAATTCTGTAGTCATGAAGTTTCTTGAATCTTTTATGCTTTTTTCCAGAGCCACCAGTAGCTTTTTTATTGTGCTTCTGAATTGGCTTTCTGACATCGAATTGTAATCCAAATTCTGTAACTCTGTGGGAGAGAATACTGTTTCTGATTCTTTCTTCTGTGGTGAGTTCTTTCTAGTCATTTTGCTCAGTGAAGAGGGGCTAAAAATGAGTTGCACTGGAAAAAGGAGGAAAACAAAAGAGAAACAAAAGAAAAAAACTACACAAACAAAAAACAAGGTGGTGTATCTTCTGGTTCTACATAATGTAAATATCTCGGCCTCCGGGATCCCTGGGTGGCTCTGCGGTTTAGTGCCTGCCTTCACCCGGGGCCTGATCCTGGATTCCCGGGATGGAGTCCTGTGTGGGGCTCCTGCATGGAGCCTGCTTCTCCCTCTGCCTGTGTCTCTGCTTCTCTCTATATATTATAATAAATCGGCCTCCCCTGGAGCTTCCAGTGCTGCTGGGTCAGGGACTTGCTCTTCCCCTGTCCTTCCAGCTGGTTTTCTGGGGGCCGGGTGTGCTGTGCTGATTCTCAGGTATGTGCACCTGGGGGAGCTGCCCCGCCCCCTGCCAGGTGCACAACTCAGTGGGAGCTGTTTATCCTGTCAGGCTTCTGTTCCCTGGCAGTCCGGCTCCATCCCAGGCACAAGGTGATACCAGGAGGAACAACACAGACTGCAGCCAGCTCTCCACTCTCCAGGTGGAGAGTCCCCCAATAACTCCCGCAGTCTACCAGTCCGCACTGGCCTGGATGCTCCCGAGGGCGGGGGGGCCTTGATCTGCACAGCTTGGGAGTACCCAGCAGCAGGAGTTTCCTCGCTGTCCTGTGCCCTTCTGGCCTCTGCCTGTCCCGGGGGGAGCACAGGATCCTGGGCTGTGTCCCGGCGCCCTGGGATCCAGGGCCTGCGCGGATGCTATTGCGCTCCCAGGGCCGCTGAAGGGCAGGGCGCCGCCGCCCCCTCCACCTAGAGCCCCCTCCTGACAGTCCAGCTCCTCCCCGAAGCCCCACTGGGTGCACACTCCAGTCCTTTACCTAGCTCGGCCCATGGTGTGTGGTTCGCTCTCCCCTGGTGCACTTCCTCTGTTAGTGACCCGGGAACCTGGGGGCTCCACTGCCTCCCCGCAGTTCTGCCCGGTTTCCCTGCTGAGCGCCCTTCCATCCAGGAAGAATCCGGTGCAGATTTTTAAATTTCCTGCTTCTCTGGGGCTGGGCTCCACTGTCCAGAGATTCTTGCCACCCCTCTTAGCCCGGCTCCTCGCGGGCCCCTCCCGCACTTGATTCTTACTTACTTACTTACTTATTATTTATTATCTATCTATCATCTATCTATCTATCTATCATCTATCTATCTATTATTTATGATTTAGTTTTCCTGTCTTCCTACCTTGTTATAAGTGCAAACTCCTCTCTGCAGCGTTCCAGCTGTTCTCTCTTTAAATCCCAGGCCGAATTTGTAGGTTTTCAGGATGATTTGAAAGTGATCTAGGTAAGTTGGAAGGGACAGGTGACTTGGGTCCCTTCTCTTCCGCCACCTTGCCCTGCTCCCCCAATTACTTTACTATAAATTTAATCTTAAAAATAAATGCAGCACATACATATCATAAAGCACATTCTAGCACATATTGGATAGCCTTCGGGGATATCTAACACACAAATTTTGTATTTGAAAGGATTTTATTATTTTTAACTTTACTTTTTAAAACTATCCAGAGTTCACTTAAGCAAAATAATTTTCTTAGTTAATTGTGCTCTATAATTCATATGATAGTTAGATGGATTTTTTATAGCTACCATTAAATATATTTTTTAATTTAAATTGCTAAAATATATATATAAATTGTTGATTACTTACATGTATCATAGCCTTCTGTTTTTTTGCAATGGTTTCAAAGTGAAACATAGTTTTAATTTTAAAACTTTCCCTGGAATTATTTCAACATTATATGATTACTCTGAGGTCTATTTGAAAGAGCATTTCTATGTGTACCTGTCTTATATTCATTGTTGACCACATGGTTGAAGAATGCAATGAAAATACTGAATACTGACTCGTGGACTAATAACAATAAAATTTTGAAACATAAAATATTAACAGGAAAATTGAAAAAAACTTTTTTAGCCAAATATTTATTTTATGAATCAAAATAAACCTGTAACTTTCATGTGAACAATACCTGTTAATCACAGAGCTAGATCATGTTTCCCATACTCACTTTTCACTTTCAATTAGATATAGTCATGTAATAAGTTTTAGGCAATGTAGTAAGAGCAGCTACTATTTTTGATGAACACATTTCCAGGGGTGTACATGCTCTCTCTCTCTCTCCATATTTTATATTATATATATGTAATATGTATTAATATACATAATATAATAGTATGTTTTATTACAACATACATGCATAATACTTATAATACATATTCCTCCATGATCTCTCTATATTTATGTAATATTATATATAATGTATGCTATCCATTTATAAATTCTTTTTTTAAAGATTTTATTTATTTATTCATGAGAGACAGAGAGAGAGAGAGACATAGACACAGGCAGAAGGAAAAGTAGGCTCCATGCAGGGAGCCTGACATAGGACTCAATCCTTGGTGTCCAGGATGAGGCCCTGGGCTCAAGGCGGCACTAAACCACTGAGCCACCCAGGCTGCCCCATTTATAAATTCTTATGTGCTCTTTCTCTCTTTCTCAATGTTTGGAACCTAGAGATGGAAGTAATATTCAAGACCATCTTTGAATTGTATGTTGAAAGTGTCCCTATGATTCCTGGTCCCCAGTAAGTCCCACTTCAAATTGTTACACGAACAAAAACCATTCATTTCTTTTAAGCCACCTAATGTTCTGGGTATATTTCTTAGTATAATGTAGCCCAGAAAGATTATTGTATAATTGTGTACTGAAATATATGTTTTACAAAAAATAAAAATTATTAATGTTTAATAATTTCATATTATTCGAAAGTAAATAGTATCTGCTTATAGATGGCAGATAGATTGATTTCGGAGGCTGAAGAGGAGATCACGGTAATAAATAACAAAATATTTAGTACATATACTATCTACAATAACTGGAAAAGCAAATCAAATGACCACTTGGACTGTAGCTCTGGGAGCCAAGCGTGGAAAAAGTTGGTACATTATTGAACATTGACAGTTGCTTGCTGTGTTTAGCAGGATAGTAAAAGAAAGATGAGCTCAGGCAAGAATTAGCCTGTTCTCATGCAGAGATGAAACTAAGTTACATCTATAAATGTAAGACTTTTCCAAATGGGAGAAGCAAACATCTTCTGGATCTAAACAACAGAAAATATGATGAGAAAGTTTATGAACAAAGAAGATCCATTACAAGTTCCCTGAATACAAGGGGACTTGGCCTTGAGCAAAGCTCTGATTAAGTATGTTGACTTCCCACACAGGCTATTGTTTCACCTGGCTCAAAATTTTCAATTAAATTAAGAAAAGAAAGAGAGCAATAAATCAAAGAAAGTTGACTTAGTACCTTAAGTTCAAGGGGAAGAAAAGTATGTGTTATTAGCAACACATGAAATGAAGAGTGAAAATAAAAGAAACATAATTAAAAAAGACATTTTACTTTAAAATAAGTTTAGACTTAGAGTAGAGTTGTAAAGTTTGTCAGGACAGCTCCTTTATATTTTTCAAATAGCTTCCCGAATGTCAACAGCTTATATAACCACTGTACATTTTACATTTACACCCTGCTTGTCATTGTTTCTAGCACGTGGCACCCACTCATCTATTCTGCATTTTTATAATATTCTTATTTCAAAGCATATAAATGGAATTAAATAATATGTGACCTTTTGAGATTGGTGTTTTAATCTAGCATAATACACATAGTATATATCCAAGTAGTTGCAATTATCAATAATCTATTCCTTTTAATGCTGAATTATATTCCATGATATGGATATATCACAGTTTGTCTAACCATTCAGTTGCTGAAAGACATGCTGGTTATTTTCAATGGTGACTGTTAGAAATAATGCTACTATGAACATTTGAGTAGGAATTTTTTTGTGAATATAATTTTTTAATTTCTCTGGAATATATGTCCAAAAGTGTATTTACTAAGTTATATGGTAGGTGATGCTTAGTTTTGTTAAAAGACTGTCATATTTTTTCCAGTGTACCTATATAATTCTAGATCCCCACTACCAATGTATAAGTGACTCTGGTTCTCTGCATGCTTGTCAGCATTTGGTTTTGTCAGTATTGTATATTTTAGTCATTCTGACAGGTATGTAGTGGCATTTCATTGTGGTTTTAATTTGTATCTTCCTAGTGCCTAATGATGTTAGATCTATTTTCAAGTGCTATTTGGCATTTGTGTGTCCTCTTATGTAAAATCTATATTTGTTTTTCTTTCCAGTTTTCTTTTTTAAAATATTGTATTTATTTATTTGATAGAGAGAGAGAGAGATTGGGACTTCATCAAGATAAAAAACTTGTGTATAGCAAAGGAAACAAATGACAAAACTAAAAGGCAACCTGCAGAATGGGAGAAGACATTTGCAAATGACATATCAGATAAAGGGCTAGTATCCAAAAATCTACAAAGAACTTATCAAACTCAACTCCCCAAAATCACACAATCCAATCAAGAAATGGGTAGAGGATATGAATTGACATTTCTCCAAAGAAGACATATAAATAGTTAACAGACACATGAAATATATATGAATATATAATGGAATATATAATTCATCAGTCATGAAAAAGAATGAAATATTGCCAGTTGCAATGACATGGATAGAACTAAAGTGTATAATGCTAAGCAAAATAAGTCAGTAAGACAAAGACAAATACCATTTGATATCACTCATATGTGGAATTTAAGAAACAAAACAAATGAACACAGAGGAAAGGAAGGAAAAATAAAGTAAGATAAAAAGAGAAAAACCATTCGAGACTTAACTATAGGGAACAAACTAAAGGTTTCTTGAGGGGAGGTGGTGTAGAGAAGACATAGTTGGATATTGGGGACTAAGGAGGGCATGTGATGTAATCATGACTGGGTGCTATATACAGCTAATGAATCACTAAATTCTAACCCTGGAACTAACAATACACTATATATTAACTAACTTGAATTTAAATAAAATCTTAAAAAAAGTTTGTTGTTCATGTATATGAAAATGAGATTAATTTTTATGAATAGATCTAGCATCCTAAGAAATTTATCAACAAAGGTATTAATTTTCAAGGACTTTGGAGATTCTTTATATTATTCTAGGTATACCATAATGTTATCTGCAAATTATAACATTTTTACACATACACAAACACACATTTTTGTGTCTTCCTTTTCAATCTATGGGCACTTTGTTTCTTTTTCTTGCCTTAATGTACTGACATCCAATGTAAATTGATTTAAGAATGGCAACAATGGATATTTGTTTTCAAACTTAGAAGGCAGACCTTTAGTCCTTCTCCATTGAGTACAATGTAAATTGGAAATTTCTTTAAAATATTGGTGATCTTATCAAGTTGAGGACGTTTTCCTTTATTTTCATTTTTTTTAATTTCATCCCTCTATTTCTACTTTGCTGATAGTTTTTAAAATAAATTAGTGGTAGGATTTTTCAGATGCTTTTTTTGAATTGATAGGATTATGTGATTTTTTTTTCCTTAGCCTCTTGATATGGTAGATTATTTGATTGGTTTTCAAATATTGAACCAGCCTTGTATACCTGAAATAAATTTTATTTAATTTATATACAATTTTTATACAATTGTGGATTAAATTTGCTGATATTTTCCTGACAATTTTTGTATTTAATTTTATGATAGATATTCTTTTATTGTCGTTTTTTTGGTCTGATTTTGATACCAGGGCAATTCTGGCCTCAAAAACAAGTTGAGAAACTTTTTTATTCTCTTCTGTATTCTGAAAGAGATTGTGCTAAATTGCTGTTAATTCTTAAATGTTTGAAAATTAGTGATTATACAGTGAAGTTATCTGATAATTGTTTTACAAGAAAATTTTAATTACAAATTTTGTTTATTTAATGGGGTTGTAAGACCCCATTACTTTGTTATCTATTTCATTTTTGTTTAGTTTCATTAGCTTGTAGTTTTGGAAGAATTGATCCATTTCTTCTAAATTGTTGAACTTATGAGTGAAAGGTCGTAAAACCTTATTGTCTTTTTAATAGCTACAGTGTTTGTAGTTCTATAGGAATGATCTCCTGTCAATCCTAATAGTCATAATTTATTTATCTTTCTTTTCATCTTTTTTAGTCTCTTTACTTTTTTAGTCTTTCAGCTTTCATTTCTGTTTTTATCTTTTTCAGTTACTGGCCCTGTTTATTTTTTATTTTTTATTTTATTTTATTTATTTATTTTTTTGGTCCTGTTTAAAATTTCTTTACATTTGGGTTAACTCCTCCCCCTCCCCCATATGCTAACTCTCCAGAGAAAATATTGTTCTTGCAGTTCTCCTTGCTGTTCCCATTGTTATTTTTATCTAATGCTTGATGGCCTGGTGGCAGGGATTGGGAGATGGAGCATTCTCTGGCATTTTGACAAAGATTCAGTATTAAGTAGGTACTCTAAGCTTGTTTCCTGAGTGTGGTCTTCACAAAGGATCCTGTATACATAAGTTTACCATAGCAACTAAAGCAAACTACCACAAATCAGTGGCTTAAAATACCACAAATTTTAATTATTTCTTATCATTTTGAAGGTCGGAAACCTGTACCTGCCAACTCATTGGTGAAGTTGTATTCTTTCTACAGGAAGGGAAAAATCTAGGTCTTCAACTTTTCCATTTTCTAAAGGAATTCCTTGGCTAATGGTTGTTTCTTCCATCTTTAATATTCATCATTCTAACTTCTGGTTCTGTTATCACAGCTCATTATTCTGACTTTTGTACTTTAACAGTTCAATGAAATATGTATTGTAATCCCATGGTATGCTGGATTCTCTGGAGAAACTGTCCACAAAATTTTATTTTAGGAAAAAATTGTTGGTAATTCTATATTAGTTTCCTATTGATACTATAAAGAGTTATCATAAATTTAATGGTTTAAAAAATATAAATTTGTTATGTTACAGTTTTTGGGATCATATACCAGAATGGATCCTGTGGGCTGGAATCAAGGTGTCAATAGTGCTATGTTCCTTCTGAATATTACAGGGGAGAATCTTTGCATATGGTAGGTACTGAAGGTCCCTTGCATTCATTAGCTTGTGGATCTTTATTTTCACAGTACACTATTTTTTTTCCCTTTATTCATGTCATTTTATCTCTTTATCTCACTCTGAACCTTCTACTCTTCTCTTAAAAGGATCTTTGCAATTGCTTGTGACCCAGAGAGTGCAAGATGATCTCTCCTTGTATGGAGAACTTACGCAGATTGCCAAAGTTCATGTAAGGCAACATATCATGGTTTCTGGGATTAAGATGTAGACAATTTTGAGGCCAGTATAGAGCCTACTATGCTGATCTTCCTCCACTGCAGTGCTGGAACTAATACATATTCCTGCTCTTCTGTAGGTTAGAGCTATTATTTTTTTCCTGTTCCTGTCTCACAGCTGCAATGAGTTTCAAAAATGTCCTCAGGCTATAATTCCATTTATGTTGATTATATATATATATTTTTTTTTTGACTGGACTCTATTTCTCTGCTATAAGATTTTGACAATACCCTGCAAGAGTGAGCCTAGTTGAATGTGGAGTTAAAATCCTATGCTTATCTTTCTCACAAGGATTATATGATATTGTGTGGAATGTCTCAAAAGGACCTGTGTATATAATTATTTGGCTTTTATATTTAATATATAGAACTACTGTATCATAACTGAAAAAGTACGTGTATGAATATTTAAAACACTTGGACAGCTGCATGCAAAAGAATGAAACTAGACTACTTTCTTATACCACAGACAAAGGTAAACTCAAATGGATTAATACCTAAACGTTTAAGACCTGAAATCATAATACTTCTAAACAAAAACAGGCAATAAACTCTTGAACATCAGTCTTACAATGTTTATATGGATATGCATCCTCAGGCAAGGGAAACAGAAGCAAAGATAAACTATCAGGACTATACCAAAATAAAACTTTTCTACAGTAAAGGAAACCACCCACAAGATGAAAAGGTAGTCTACTAAATGGGAGAGTATACTTGCAAATCATACATCCTATAAGGTGTTAATATGCAAAATATATAAATAACTCATATAGTTTAACCCAAAAAATTAATCCAAGTAAAATATGAGAAGAGGACCTGGACAGACATTCTTCCATGGACAGGCAGATGGCCAACAGACACAGAAAAAGATGCTCAATATCACTAATTTCAGGGAAATACAAATCAAAAGCACATTGAGATATCACCTCACACCTGTCACAATGGCTAGTATAAAAAGACAAGAGGGATCCCTGGGTGGCTCAGCAGTTTAGCACCTGCCTTCGGCACAAGGCGTGATCCTGGAGTCCCAGAATCGAGTCCCGCATTGGGCTTCCTGCATGGGGCCTGCTTCTCCCTCTGCCTGTGTCTCTGCCTCTTTCTCTCTCTCTGTGTCTCTCATGAATAATAAATAAAATCTAAAAAAAAAAAAAAAAGACAAGAAACATCATGTTTTGGTAAGGATGTGGAAGAAAGGAACCTTTGTGCACTGTTGGAATGTAAACAGGTGCAGCCACTGTGGAAAACAGCATAGTTTCTCAAAAAATTAAAAGTAGAAATACCATATGATCCAGTAATACCACTTCTTCATATTTACTGGAAGAAAACAAAAACACTAATTTGAAAAGATATATGTACCCCCATGTTTATTTCAGCATTATTTACAATAGTCAAGATACAGAAGCAAGTTAAGCATCCATTGATAGATGAATACAGAAGAAATATGTGGTTTAGATATACTCAACCATAAAATAGTAATGGAATCTTGCCATCTGCGACAACATGGATAGACCTAGAGGGTATAATGCTAAGTGAAATAAGTCAGATAAAGAAAGACAATTCCATATGATTTTACTTACAAATGGAATCTAAAAGACCAAACCCAACCAAACTGACAGACTCAGAAATACAGAGAAGAAACTGATGTTGCCAGAATGGAGAGGATTAAAGGGATGGGCTAAATAGGTGAAGGGGATTAAGAGGCCTAAATTTCCAATTATACAATAAATAAGTCACGGAGATGTAAAGGAGACATAGAGAATACACTCAAATAATACTGTAATATTTTTTATGATGACATGATAACTACACTTATGGTGATCATTTTGTAGTGCATATAAATATCAAATAACTGTGCTGTACACCTGAAACTAATATAATATTGTATGCCAACTATACTTTAATTAAAAATAAGCAGAAAGAAAATGTATTTGGATAATAAATAATTAATGGATCATTCAATGATATGATTATTGTGGCTATTTCAGAAAAATAGATATATCCTTACCTCCTCTAAATTCTAGTTAAAGTTAATGACTAAACATCAAAAAGTAAACCAGAATTAGCCAGTAGTGAATAATTTCATGATCTTGCCTGAGAGATATCTTTCTAAGCATATGAACAAGAGAAGTAAAAAACACAAAGTTCACTATACTTCAGCAAATAAGTATTCAAAACCACTACATACCAAGCACACACACACACACACACATGCACACACATGTGATACAAAATCGTGGGCAAAGGTATAATATGAACTATTCAAGAAGTTAATAGAGGTATAATATTTTTCATAATAATGTTGGTAGACATCTCAAATATTAGGGAGTATTAGTGGTATAAAATATTCTAACTAATCCAATAGAAAAATATAACTAAAGAATTATCACACACTTAGAAATAAGTAAAAATAAAAAAAAAAAAACTAATGGTATCATTATTGAGTTGAAAGAGGCATTCTAATTAAATGCTAAGTGATCATGAAATGACTTGTCTTCCCTGGAAATAAATTTGTAAGTATTTATTATGCCAACAAAATTCAAAATTCTAAATACCTAAAATATCTAATGTATAAACTAAGGAGTAATAATGTGAATAAAGAAATGTTCAAGCACAAATAATACTTGCATAACCCATGCCCCACTTACTTGAGAAAATGCCATGTAGACAGTCTTATAAATAATTCCCAAGCCATACTATAATGGTAAAAGGATATCGTGATTCAATAATTTATATAGAAAGTAGACCCCAAAGCAAAAGTGAATTTTTTGTATCAGTGTTTGTCCATCTGAGATGGGAGGCATTAAGAGAAAGACAATAAACCCCTAACAAAACCTATCAAAAAGCAGTAGAAATGTAGATTTTGTGTTTTTCATATAATTTTTTTCAAACTTTTAAAACTTTCCATCATAAATATATGTTTATATGAAAAATCCATATTGTCTTAAAAATGCTATTATAAAACTTCAAAAAAATAATTTTGACTATGGTCCAGTTTGGTATTTACTATTATTGCACATTTTCAATGTTTTAATTAAGACAAAATATAAATATGGGAAATGAAATGGACATAATGTAGGACTGAAAACTGAAAGATGTTATTTACAACATCTTCTTTATGGTGTATGTACAGAGAGAGACAGGGTTTAAGAAACATCTTATACAGTAAGGAGTATAAAAAATATGTAGAATAAACTCTACATATATGTAGCATATATATAAAGTTGAATTATATAAAAATTTGCATTCAGAGCATAAAAAGTTGGAGGTAAGAAATAGTGGACAAAAGAAGAAAAATGAAAAATGGATGGAGCATGCAAATTGAGTTATTCCTTCAACTGAAATACATTAACATGAAATCCATCTACAGAGAATGACTTTAGCACATGATATACTTTACGACAAAATAACATTCTCAGATGCTTTTACCAAATGGGGAATATCAAGCATGGAAAAGTGACCTAACATAATTTAAGCCTTAACACTTGTTCCAGAATTGCCACTGGGTCTATCAACCACCTGTTCAATCATTTCAGCAACTGGTTGTGTCATAATAGAGATGCAGCTGTTTCTTTTCATACTCCCTTAGGTATTAAAACCATGTGAAAACCAAGCAGCAGAATTTCAGATTTATAATAGATCAGTCATAAAGTTTGGACTTAAACTCTCAGTATGTCCATAATCATTTACTGAGCACCCACAATGTCTGTAGCAATATACTAAGTGCCATCAGAAAAATAAACAGGCAAAAAGGACAAATTGAATTCCTATATTTCAAAATGGAAAGTATGAACTTGAAGATGTAAGATCATTTATATACAGTATATATCAGTAATGAGAAGTATTAACACATGAATTTGAGCTTTGCATTATTTAAATAACAGAAAATCATGAGTGGAAGTACGAACCGTTTTTAAATAGGTTTCATTATTCTAGTATTTGAACTCTTGAAGAATATAATTTTATAAAGTAACTAAGATTACTGGGCTTCCAAAAATCAAATCTCAGCCCAACAAAATTCATGTCTTTGATAGTTGGATAGAAAACCAACACTTAGGGAAGTATTGAGGAAGACATGGTCTTAGTGTTAATTTACAATTACATCCATAACTCATTTTTAAAAATGTAAACTGCTAAAACAACTAATCTCTACATTTCTAACAACTTATTTATTTACACTTTCATATCTCTTTTTAAAAACCACGTAACTTTTAATAACTCCACCATTGATATGAAGTATCGCTGCTGAAACTAATTGCAGCTTTGGGGTACTGGCAGTTCCCTGAAGCAGACCCAGCTTTAAAAACAAAACAAAATAAAACACACTGCTTTGAAATTTAAAATGGATCTGAGTTTGGGGTGAGAATCATTCCTTGGAGGTCCTTAAGTCTCTCCTAGTCTGGCTAACAAATCACCTCGTCTGGAGAGAGTCGGTGTAGTGAACTCCAGTGGCCCTAATGTATGCTGTTGCCAGGTGTGCCTTCATTTTGAGAAAAATCACTCAATTTTTTTCATCTGTTTTGTCATTTCCTAGAAAATGATAAGGTAGGGGGTTACCAGCAGCACTGATATTATATGGTGTCTAGTTAGAATGTAAAATAACAGGTCTCCCACAGAACTACTTAAATGAGAATCTCCATTTTGTTAAGGTTGGCAGATGAGTCATATGCATGGTAATGTTTGAAAACCATTGCATTATATAATTCTATGTTCTTTATTGGCTCTATATCTTTACTGACTTCAATTGAGATCAGTGATTACTTTCAATGGCAGTATAAAATGGTCCTTATCATAAATTTCCATTCTATCTTTCAAATAACAAAGTAGATAGTAGATTTGAGTACATAGGGTATTAATATTTTGGTAGAGTTTTGAAAATCTGTGAAATCCTGATATTAAAAAAGAAAGGCACTATTTTTGAGAAATTAGTGGTATTAAACAAGTTTAGTTGCCTAATATATCAATTTATAATAAATTGATATTAATTTATAATAATCTATGACAATTTCTCTATCTTATAAGGACATATTTTTAAGAAATAGATTTCACCTAAAAGAACGGATATTTTGATGCAGATTCTGAACATGTATAAGCTTTTTTATATTTATATAGTATTAAAGAAAATTTTTGAAACACATAAATAGCCTAAGAAATCAGAAAATAATCTGATCTCTAACCTAGCCCATTTATTTTTTTCTCTTCTCAAATACTTTGTGGAGGGACAATTTCTTTCCTTATACTCAGTGTCATTATTCTCAATTTTATTGCCTCTAGTTTTGAGGGACATTATATTCATGAAATTAAGCATGGAAGAATATCTAAGAATAGTTTTTTAGACATATATGTAGTATTCTAATTGCATATTTAAAATAAAAATTATAACTTTGCAATTCCTATCAAAATGTAAACATTTTTCACAGAGCTAAAATAATTCTAAAATTTATATGGAGCTCCCAAATCCCAAATAGCCAAAGCAATCTTGAGAAGGAATAACAAAGCTGGAAGTATCACAGTCCCGGAGTTCAAGTTATATTACAAAGCTGTGGTAATCAAAACAGGCTCACACTGGCACAAAAATAGATAGATCAACAGAACAGAATAGTAAGCCCAGAAGTAAACCCACAACTATATGGTCAATTAATCTCTAACAAAGGAGGCGGGAGTCTGCACTGGGGAAAGACAGTCTCTTCCACAAATGGTGCTGGGAAAATTGGACAGCTACATGGAAAGTAATGAAACTGGATCACTTTCTTAAAAGAAACTCAAAATGAATTAAAAATCTAAATGTGAAACCTGAAAACATGAAAATCCTAAAAGAAATAATAGACAGTATTTTTCTTTGATATTGGCTGTAGAAAGTTTTCTAAATATCTTCTAAGGCAAGAGAAATAAGAACAAAATTAAACTATTGGAACTACACCAAAATAAATGGTTTTTGTATAACCAACAACACGATCAACAAAACAAAAAGGCAACTTACTGAATGGGAGAAGATATTTACAAATGACATGTACAATGAAAGGTTAACATCTAAAATATATAAATAACTTATTTAACTCCATACCCAAAAAACAAATAATCCAATTGAAAAATGGACAGAGGACTTGGATAGACATTTATCCAAAGAAGACGCAGATGGCCAACAGGCACATGAAAGGATGCTCAACATCACTAACAATCAGAAAAATGCAAATCAAAACCACAATGAGATATCACCTCACACCTGTGGGAATGGCTAGTATCAAACAGACAAGAAGAGTTGGTGAGGATAGAGAGAAAAAGGAACCCTCATGTACTGTTGATGGGAACATAACTAGGTACAACCACTGTGGAATACAGTATGACAAATTCTCAAAAAATAAAAATAGATTTACCATATGATCCAGTAATTCAACTACTGAATATTTACCTAAGAAAACAAAAACACTAATTTGAAAAGATATATGCACTTCTATGTTTTATGCAATAGCCAAGATATGGAAGCAACTCAAGTGTCCATCCATAGATGGATAAAGAAGGTGTGCTATGCATATGTGTGTACACACACACACACACACACACATGAAATACTACTCAGCTATGAAAAAAGAACAAGATCTTGCCACTTGCAACAACATGGATGGACCTAGAGGGTAAAACGGCAAGTAAAGTAAGTCAAATAGAGAAAGATAAATACCACATGATTTCACTCATATGTGCAATTTAAGAAACAAATGAATAAATAAAAAATATTGTACACCCGAAACTAATATAACACTGAATGTCATTATATTAACACACACACACACACACACAATAACTTTCAGTTTGTAACTCCCTTTTCAAGTCTCCTCCACGTGTTAGTCACACAGCAAGTATCTCTCTTGCTGATATTCAGTTATTTATCTTATAGAGGAAATAGGTCAGAAAACACCATGGATTTTTTCCTTTTGCCAGCCAGCACTTCTAAAGTACTCATTTGGGAATCCATGACCAAAAATATAGTTGATAATATCAACACTAAGTATTGCTTCTAATGTATATATTATGTTCAAACAAAAGTTAATAATGAGAAATATTATCTGAACTAGAGCTAGGAAACCAGCATTTCAGATTTGCCTGGAATTTTAAAAAAATGATGTTAGCAACACTTGTGGCCATATCAAAATTTTTGCTTATTCTCAGATTTCCCAGGCTCCAAAACATCTCCCAAGTTAGAATGTAAGCAAATTGAAAATGGCATGTAATCAAAATTGCAAAAGAAAAGAACCAGGACATGACTGGTCCTATGAAGCCTCTTTGCACTCCTTTGGAAACATCATTTTTACTTAAGTACTTATCTGAAATTCGTTCGTGCAGAAATCATTCAAGTAATTAAAATATAGAAACTATTTACTATGGTAAAAAGTCACTTTCATAAATTATCTCCTTACTTTTCCTTATAATTTTGCCAATTATGTATACAAATCTAAAACTCTAATTAAATTATGATTGTTTTTGCATTTTACATGCATGGGATTATATTGGGTTTGCGAGTCTCCCAAAATAGAAAGTGTCACATCTTGCTGAATTGATTATGTCATAGCCTTGATTTGGGCTCCATTCAATAGCAGCTGATTTGGGTGGGACTTCACTAACATAAAGTACCAGGTAGAATGACTAAGTAACGCACAATATTGTCTCCCCAGGTATCCAGTAAGGTTTTTTTTATGTGATGGGGTCTGAAGAGACAGCATTTTTTTTTTTCCTGATTGCCAGAAGGATTAACATTGTGATATGCTCACACAGTTAGTCCCAGTAAACTTTAGGTGATAAACAATCTCCTGAATTTTGTAAGGTAATTTTTAGCAGCCTCTACTGGTGGAGGCTAAATAGTGTGGTCAGGGTGGTTGATAGGGACCCTTTTGCTTTACCAAACAATAAGACACCATTTATTTGGTGAAAGCTTTGAACACCTGAGGATAGAGGTGCAAACACTAAATCCTGACCTAGATACCGGAGGCAAATGGCAGGTGGGGGGCTTAAATATTCTTGGGAGAGTACTGCAAATATTCTTGGGGCAGTTCTTGTCATATAAATGCAATTAGTCATATTCTTTAGGTGCCCGTGGGTTAGAAAAGAAGGAGTTGGAAATGTCCAAGATAGCATACCAAGTGTCATCAGTGTGTGTAATGCATTCAGTTTTAGCACTAATCTTCAAAACACAGGGACTAAGGGGCCAAAATTGAAATTCATTGGTGATAATCCCCCATAAACCTCTACCTCCATCTGGCTTTTTACCAGTGGTATAAGGCTTTTATATTGAGATACCATGTTATGGTACTGCATTTGTAAAAATTAAGTTCTAACTCAAAGCTGTGATTTTCCTTTCTCTCTCCTGGGATTCTATACTGTTTTTGTTGGACTGCCTGAGAGTGAGGTGGGAGATAAATTGTGGAGCTATTTGTGTGTACCATTAGCACTTTCATGCATGAGTTCTTCCTTATCAAAAGAATCCTTTCAATCCTTTAATACTTTAAGAGAAAAATCAAGAAAAACATCAATGCCACTACACATTCAGCAGTAGAAGTGGTTAATACGATAAACTGAGTTGTCCTAAAGGGTACCACCCACAAGGTCATGCTAGCTTCCCTTGCCACTTCATCAGTTAATCTAGGCTCTCCCTTCCTCAAAAATGAATAGGTTGGTGATTTGGATATCTGCATCCAACAGACTCATAAAAACTGATTCTTTCCCCTTTCTGAATGAAGTTTCCCAGCTTACACAGATGGGTGAATTCATACCACTTTGGTCCCCATTGTGCCATTGTGGACAGTGAAACCTCAGCACCACCTTTCTTGCATACATTCGTACTTGCATCCTTTCTCTATCTTCTTAAAACTGTTAAACTCATTAGGAAAGAAGGAGAGATTAGAGGACAGAGGAGTGATTGACTCTATTCCATTAAACAAGATGCATTGACTTTTGGTTCCAACATTATGACAACTGCTTGTAGCTCAACTAAATGAGCTTGTAATGTTTTTGTCTAACCAAAGTTCTATATCATGTGGCATGGTTGTCATTACTAACACCATTTATTTGGCTTTGGGAACTCCCTTACTAAGAAGCTATAGTCATATGCTTCCAGATTGGGGCTGTGGGATTTGTTCCATTTGGCTGACTTCTGCTTGACTCACAGAATGGTATCAATTTTTGAGTAGTCTTTTTAATATGGGGCATCTGATGCTCCATTCTCAAGACTGTTATCTCTTAAGCTTTTATCCATTTTCAACATAAGGGGCAATAGAATTTATTTAGATTTCTTTGTACTTCTTTCTTGCTCTCCAGTGGGTTCCCTTTATTAGCATGTAAACCCAACCCAGAGTAGTAAGAGCCTAAATTCTAGTCAATCTTTTTTTCCTGTGTTTTCCTGTGTGAGTTTATCTGTCTCAAGAAAAACTCCATTAGAGGGCAAAAGCTCCCTTACTCCAACTAGGATGAGAATTTGCATTGCCACCTCCCAATCGATCCAAGGTTGGAATGATGAATTCAACCATAAGACAACATACTTGTTGCCACTGTTCCTTAATAAGCATTACATGTCTATGGTTCCGGAAGGAAACACTATTTCTCTTTCAAGGCTATATACAAACCTCCTTTTTTTTCCTAGGATACACTACATTTTTCAAAGCTGTCAGCTATGCACACATCCTTGGGAAAATAGAGCAGAAAATAGCCCATGTCTTTCCTCACAAAATACTTGGAAATGCAAGAGATCCATGAATAATGGTTTCCTAATAATATATTCTTACTGGTTCTTTGTTTTTTTTTTTTTTTTTCACATTTCTTGAGGGAATACAGTTAAGTATGTTTGTTAAAATCCCTCATTTTATTATGAGGCATTTGTATAGTTTAATATTTAGTTCTGAGAATTTATCATGGCCCTACCTTAATCATGAAAGTACAGTTTTAACTTGGATAAAACATTCTTTCTCATACCTGTGCTACTATATTACTTATAACTAAGAAGGGGGTAAAAGGAGAAATAATGAACATTTAAAAAATTATAGTATTGTAGTGTCTGCTTCTGGTGGGTATTAGGCCTTGTATATCCTCTATCATTTAAATCACAGAATGATCAATATGTCAACTATTATTTTCTTCAACTTGGAGAGGAACAGCCTGACACTCAGTAATATACGTATGTTATCCCACAGCACCATTTGATTTTTAATTTGGGCTTGTTAATCTCAAACTTTTCTGTGTAATTACATGTCTTCAGGCAGAAATCTTTGGTTTGCTCTGCATTGATAATTTTGCTTTTAACGCTTTTTTTTGGTAAATATTATAATGTCTTTCAGGCAGATTCTGAACACAACAATAAGTTGTTATGGTCTTCTTATAGCCAGTTTTGGAGCAAAAGTTTTTGTCATGCTAGTATAGGATCTTATAAAAAAAGAAAACTTACTAAACTCTAAGCTTCAGTTTCCTCAGATATAATTTGAGAATATATCCGATTTCCCAAGAGTTTTGTAAATATGAATGAAGCAATACATAAATGATACATATATAGTTCAATATGTAAGGCGTAGTATACCTTCAATCAAGAACAGCTTGTTATCACTTACAAGTCTCTGTACCAAAAATAGAAGAAAAGAAAAGAATAGATTCCAATATCTACATTTTAAAAGTAGCATTTACAGGCAACTTTTTTTATCCAGATCACCAAATAACTTCAGGGATTTATCTGAAGCTAACAATATGTTTTAAAAATGTATGATATTTATAAACTAGGATTTCTAACAAGCAAATATAGATCACATTAAGTATAATGACAGAAAAATATTTTGCCTTCCCATGATGGAGGTGTGTGTGTGGAGATAGACAGTAGCACCCTAATATATATACTATACAAACATTACATGTATATAAAAGGCACCCTCTCCAAATCATGCTATTCATTATTTTAAATAAGAATTTGTACTTTTTAGAAGGTTCTCAATTTGCTTATTTAAAATATTGGTAAATAATCTTGCTCCATTCCAGGCCCAAGTATATAAAGAAATAGCAAAATAAATTAACATTGTCTTTATATCCTTATTCATAATGTTTATTTTAAGTGCCTGATTGTAAAAATATAATAAAATGTATCCTGCCAGGTGATTTTTATAAGTGCTTCCGTTCTTTTCAATTGCTTTTGCAGGCATGCCAGAAACAATATGTTTTAAAGTTGGCATCATAACATACAGAAATGAAGAGCCAGGCTCTTTTAGGCAAGATATTTGTCAGCACTTGGTTCTAAACAGATTATCATTCATAAAGGGTTCATCTGCAGTAATATCTGAAAAAAGTATCAGTTAAGTACATTTGTTTCCAAAATCTAGCCAATATTATAGTAAACATTATAATTTTGGACCATATAAGTGAATGTTTCTGCCAAGCAATTTCAATCAACTGTAACTTTTCTGCAATTTTTTGCCTAGTGCCAGTTGAAACTGCTTAAGCTCCACCACCTCCATTAAATTCTCATATCCATTAGGACATGAGATTGAGAAGGAAGCCAAGCATTTTTTCATCATAATTCTCATTAGCATGACATTTTTTATGTTTAAAACACACTGAAGATCTCAAAGGTGTTTACATTATAACTTAGAGTAATGTTTTATAATTGTAATAATCAGTCACCCACTCCTGAAATGACAGAGGTTGAGTACCAATGAAAATTTTGAAATAAGAATGAAACAAAAATAAAAATGTTTTCTTTTCCTCATTTCCTCAGAAAAATGACCTAGATTTAGTATCTGACTGCCCTAGAAATAACATGGGAGAAAAACAAAAAAAATTATAGATTTTTAAAAAGATTTTATTTATTCATTCATGAGAGACACAAAGAGAGGGAGAGGCAGAGACACAGACAGAGGGAGAAGCAGGCTCCATGCAGGGAGCCCGAAGCGGGACTTGATCCCTGGTCTCCAGGATCACGCCCTGGGCTGAAGGCGGCGCTAAACTACTGAGCCCCCTGGGCTGCCAAAAATTTATAGATTAAAATTAATCACCAGAATTATTTTTAGCAATTTTTCATATAATTTCCTTCTATGTATATTCTGAGAAATAATTAAGGCATCTAATCCATCATGCTTTTGATATGATTTTAATTTTTATTTTTTTTTATTATTTACTTAGAATTTTAAAAATGCCCCAATGGACTACTCATGTTAAGGCATATGAATATTGGGATTTTTATTCTGCTCTCAAAGTATCCTAATTAGACACAAAGTAATCAACATAAGATTTTCTAACAGGTTAAAAAATTATAGTTCATATGGAATATGGAATATAGAAGCTTTTGGTTTACTCTAAATAACTGGAGGATCTTGAAGATGAAACATCTGTAGATTATGAAATATTTATAGGAAGTGGGTAATTTTCTTCATTTTGTATAGCATGTAGTATATAATTTGATGTATGGTATGCTATAAAAGCTCATTGATGCTTACCAATTTATTATTGATGGATATAATAACCACAAAACTTTTAAAGTAAGCCAATAATAAGTACAGTTAATGTGTAACTATATAAAATAAATCACACTAAATTGGATTTAGGTGATTTGTAGATGAGGTTGCCTGGGAAGCCACATTCATAATCACTTCTTACAGTGTAAAAATTGTTTTAGAAGACAATTAACATGCCTGGTTAGAAAATAGTTTTAATTTTTATAGGATTGTGATCTTAGGAGAAATATTTAGAATTTTTTGACATTATTATAGTTTACTGGAAATGTCTTCAATAGGCTAGGTAATATAATGTAGCAATACAGACCTTTCGTAATCTGATTCTGCTATGTATCTGACACCTAATCATAGGATATAGAGTTCAAATAGGCTCCCGTGTATGTGTGCATGTGTGCATGTTTTCCAGAGGGCAACAGGAAAGGGTAAAGCGTGAATCAAAATTAAACCCGATTCCTTCTATAACATGTGATCCTTTGGGGTTTATTATCAGTTGCTGCCCACGTGAGGTCTTGAGCATTGTCATGACCCATCATAAGCTAATTTTATAATTTATTAAATGTCAGCTGAAGGAATAAATTACTATCAATAGGAATCAGACCAGAAAATGGAGAGGAAAACTAGCTGTACATGCTAATAGATGGGAATTTACTACCGAACTAGGCAGGATGATAACGAATTATCCAATTAAATAATTGTCATAGTTTAGCTGGCTTTTTTAAAAAAGATTTTATTTTTTTATTCATGAGAGACACACAGAGACAGGCAGAGACATAGGCAGAAGAAGAAGCAGGCTCCTTGCGGGGACCCTGATGTGGAACTCAATCTCAGGACCCTGGGATCATGACCTGAACGAAAGGCAGTCACTCAATCACTGAGGCATCCAGGCACCCCTCACTGGCTTATTTTTAAGGTTTTAGTACATAGGTCCTCTCTAAACTTAAGAGTCACTATTTTGAAATGATCTGGAATAGTAGCTGGAGAGTCTATCACCTTAATTTGTGTACTGTTTCTGAATAATTTTATTTAACTGTAATTTGATTATCTCTGTACATTCTTTTTAAGTTCTTTTTTATTTTTTTTAACTTTCTGGGGATAAAGATACTCTCTTTCAAAATATGCCTGGCATTGAATTTATGGAGCTTTTTCATTGCCTTTTATTTTTAAAAAATATTGAGGTATAATAGACATATAGTATTATATTAGTTCCAGGTGTATAATATACAGATTCAATGTTTTCATATATTGCAAAATGATCACAATAAAAATGTAGTTAATATCTGTCACCATATGAAGGTATATCTTTTTTTCCCTGTAAGGAGAACTTGCAATATTTACTCTTCACAACTTTCAAATATGTAATACAGTATTATTAGCTACAGTCATCATGCTATCCATTACATCCTCATGACTTAGTTATTTTAAAATTAGAAGCTAGTATCTTTTGATGCCATATAACATAATGAAATATAATAGATCTTTTTAAATCTAGATCTGCAAGTGGATATTATGCCTAATAACAGGCTGTATCATCAAAATAAGCTTTTGAGTATGAGTTTATATGAAAATTTTGGAAGACAGGGACACCTGGGTGGCTCAGCAGTTGAGTGTCTGCCTTCGGCTCAGGGCGTGATCCTGGAATACAGGATCGAGTCCCAGATTGTGCTCTTTGCAGGAGGCCTGCTTCTCCCTCTGCCTATGTCTCTGCCTCTCTCTCTCTCTCTGTCACTCATGAATAAATAAATAAAATCTTAAAAGAAGAAAAGAAAAGAAAAATTTGGAAGACAATGAGTATTACCTTACATTTAAAGTGATTCACATTCTTATATGTGGTTAATCAAGCTGTTTTCTATTTCTATTTCTGCATATTTGTATTCCTCAAAGTCATGTTGAGATCCTAAACCCCAAGGTGCTAGCATTAGTAAGTGAAGTCTCTGGGAAGTGCTTAAGTTATAAGGGTGAGGTCTTGAATGTTTGAGATAGTGCCCTATAAAAGAGATTCTACTAAGTCCCTTAGCCCCCTCCACCATGTGAGGGTACAAAGAGAGGTCTCCAGTTGGGAAGAGGGCCTCACTCTCCATGCTAGTACCCTAATATTGGACTTCTGGCCTCCAGAACTGTAAGCCCTAAGAGTCTGCTGTTCATAAGCTACCTAGTTTGAGGTATTTTGTTTTATCAGCCCAAATAGACTAAGACAATTAGGTAGATCAGTCAAGAAATGCCTTACTTACTTGGTCCTCTACTTACAAAATATTCCATAGCAAGTATTATTATGTATCTTGTGAGGTAAACAGAATTATTGTCATATTAAGAATAAGGGAAATAACTGGTGGAAGGTTGTTAAGAATTATTAACTAATAAGAGGGGGGGCCTGGCAAGACGGCGGAGGAGTAGGGTCCCCAAGTCACCTGTCCCCTCCAACTTACCTAGATAACTTGCAAATCATCCTGAAAACCTACAAATTCAAACTGAGATTTAAAGAGAGAACAGCTGTAACCTACAGAGAGAAGGGTTTAGGCTTCTAACAAGGTAGGAAGGCGGGGGGGGGGGGGGGGCAGTAAAAACAATCCAGTGGGGGAGGGGCCCCGCGAGGAGCCGGGCTGAGGCCCAGCAGCAAGAGCCTGGGGACAGGGGAGCCCAGCCCCGGAGAAGCGGGAACTTTAAAAATCCGCACCGGATTCTTCCCGGATGGAAGGGCGCTCAGCAGGGAACTCGGGCAGGATCCCAGGAGGGGCAGTGGAGCCCCCAGGTTCCCGGGGTCACTAACAGAAGAAGTGTAGGGGGTGGAGCATGCCACACCCCGTGGGCGGAGCTCAGTAAAGGGCTGAAGCCCACCGGGGGGCCTGGGGAGAAGCCAGGGGGTCAGGCCGGGGCTCCGGGCGGAGGGGGCTGCGCCCTGTTGCCTCAGGAGCTGCGGCCCCGGAAGCACAATTCCAGCAGCGCAGGCCCTGGATCCCAGGGTGCAGGGGATCCTGCGCTCCCCCGGGAGAGATGGAAGACGCTCCTGCCCTGAGCGCCCCGAGCTGTGCAGATCAGCGCCCCCGCCCCCGGAGCATCCAGGCCACTGCAGACTAGGAGCTGCGGTGGTTACTGGGGGAGCTGACTCCAGGGCTGAAGAGCCGGCCGCTGCCAGTGGGGTTGTTCCTCCGGGTGTCGCCCTGTGCCTGGGATGGAGCGGGGCCCCAGGGAACAGGGGCCTCACAGGGCCAACAGCTCCTACTGAGCCTGGCACGGGGGGGTGCAGCTCCCCCAGGTGCACACATCTGAGAGTCAGCACAGCAGGCCCTCCCCCAGAAGACCAGCTGGAAGGACAGGGGAAGAGCAGGATCTTGACCCAGCAGCGCTGGAAGCTCCAGGGGAGGCTGAGGGATTTAAACTCTATAGAACTAGAGGGTACCCCTCCTTCTTTTTTCCCTTTTACCAGTACATCTCATTTTTATTTATTTATTATTTTTTTTAAAGATTTTATTTATTTATTCATGAGAGACACACAGAGAGAGAGAGAGGCAGAGACATAGGCAGAGGGAGAAGCAGGCTCCATGCAAGGAGCCCGACGCGGGACTTCATCCGAGGACACCAGGCTCACACCCTGGGTGGAAGGCACGAACCAAACCGCTGAGCCATCCAGGAATCCCCTCATTTTTATATCAGACTAAAAATTTCCAATATTTTTTCTCTTTTCCCACCTTAACTACAATATTTTAGCACCTCTTCATTTTTAAGTGTCTTCCTTGTTGACTTTCATATTTCTACAATTATTTTCAACTTCTAGATTCCCTTCAGTATACTCAATTTAATTTTGGGAGATATATGAGATATATTTTTTGTGTTTTGTGTTTTTTGTTTTCTCTGTCTCATCTTGTTCCACAATGGCGGAAGTTAATACCTTCTAAAACATGACCAGCATGCACCCAGAACCAAGTGGTTCTAAGTAACCATATTGTGCTGGTTCATTCTGAGAGATTATATTCTCTCTTCATTCCCATTGTGGCCCCCTCTTTTATCTTGTTTATGTTTTAATGGTCTGTGTTGAGGCTTTCTACAAGTATTGCTGGTTTATATAAATTTCAGACTAAGCATCTTCTAACATACAGAACTTAATACACTCAGAACCAAGAGGATCACCCTCTAGGACCCCTCAGGTAGACTACATTCTCCCTCCACAACTTCATCACCATCACCATCTCCCAGTACCCCCCCCCCACTTTTTTTCCTCTTTTATTTTTTATTTTTCTTTATTTTCCTCTTTACTTTTTCTTTTTTCTTTTCTTTTTTCTTTTTTTTTCTTTTTTTTTTCTTTTTCTGCAAAAAGCCCACAACAAATATCATTCTCAATGCGGAAATACTGGGAGCCTTTTCCCTAAGATCAGGAACAAGACAGGGATGTCCACTCTCACCACTGCTATTCAATGTAGTACTAGAAGTCCTAGCCTCAGCAATCAGACAACAAAAGGAAATACAAGGCATTCAAATTGGCAAAGAACAAGTCAAACTTTCCCCCTTCACAGATGACATGATACTGTACCTAGAAAACCCAAAAGACTCCACCCCAAGATTGCTAGAACTCATACAGCAATTTGGCAGTGTGGCAGGATACAAAATCAATGCCCAGAAATCAGTGGCATTTCTATACGCTCACAATGAGACTGAAGAAAGAGAAATTAAAGAGTCAATCCCCTTTACAATTGCACCCAAAAGCATAAGATACCTAGGAATAAACCTAACCAAAGAGATAAAGGATCTAGACCCCCAAAACTACAGAACACTCTGAAAGAAATTGAGGAAAACACAAAGAGAAGGAAAAATATACATGCTCATGGATTGGAAGAGTTAATTAACATTGTGAAAATGTCAGTGTTACCCAGGGCAATTTACACATTTAGTGCAATCTCTATCAAAATACCATGGACTTTCTTCGGAGAGTTGGAACAAATTATCTTCAGATTTGTGTGGAATCAGAAAAGACCCTGAATAGCCAGGGGAATATTGAAAAAGAAAACTTGAGCCAGGGGCACCTCAATGCCAGATTTCAAGTTGTACTACAAAGCTGTGATCATTAAGACAGTGTGGTACTGGCACAAAAACAGACACATAGATCAGTGGAACCCTTGACTCTATGGTCAACTAATATTCGACAAAGCAGGAAACACTATCCACTGGAAAAAGGACAGTCCCTTCAATAAATGGTGTTAGGAAAATTGGACAGCCACGTGCAGAAGAATGAAACTAGACCACTCTCTTACACCATACACAAAGATAAACTCAAAATGGATGAAAGATCTAAATGTGAGACAAAAATCCATCAAAATCCTAGAGGAGAACACAGGCAACACCCTTTTTGAACTTGGCCACAGCAACTTCTTGCAAGATACATCTATGAAGGCAAGGGAAACAAAAGCAGAAATGAACTATTGGGACTTCATCAAGATAAAAAGCTTCTGCACAGCAAAAGAAACAATCAAGGAAACTAAAAGACAACCTACAGAATGGGAGAAGATATTTGCATAAGACCTATCAAATAAAGGGCTAGTATCCAAGACCTATAAAAAACTTATTAAACTCAACAGGAAAGAAACAAACAATCCAAACATGAAATGGGCAAAAGACATGAACAGAAATTTCACCAAAGAAGATATACACATGGCCAACAAACACATGATAAAATGCTCTGCATCACTGGCCATCAAGGAAATACAAATCAAAACCACAATGAGATATACCTCACAGCGGTGAGAATGGTGAAAATTAACAAGACAGGAAACAAAAAACGTTGGATAGGCTGTGAAGAAAGGAGAACTCTCTTGCACTGTTCGGGGAATGTGAACTGGTACAGCCACTCTGAAAAACTGTCTGGAGGTTCCTCAAAGAGTTAAAAATAGGGCTACCCTATAACCCAGCAATTGCACTGCTGGGGATTTACCCCAAAGATACAGATGCAGTGAAACGCCGGGACACCTGCACCCCAATGTTTATAGCAGCAATGTCCACAATAGCCAAACTGTGGAAGGAGCCTTGGTGTCCATCGAAAGATGAATGGATAAAGAAGATGTGGTCTATATATACAATGGACTATTAGCCATTAGAAACAATAAATACCCACCATTTGCTTTGATGTGGGTGGAACTGGAAGGTATTATGCTGAGTGAAATAAGTCAATTGGAGAAGGGCAAACATTATATGGTGTCATTCATTTGGGGAATATAAAAAATAGTGAAAGGGAATAAAGGGGAAAGGAGAGAAAATGAGTGGGAAATATCAGTGAGGGTGAGAGAACATGAGAGACTCCTAACTCTGGGAAAGGAACAAGGGGTGGTGGAAGGGGAGGTGGGCAGGGAGATGGGGTGACTGGGTGACAAGCCCTGAGGGGGCCACTTCACAGGATGATCACTGGGTGTTATGCTATATCTTGGCAAATCGAACTCCAATATAAAAATATATAAAAAAGAATTATTAACTAATAAGAGAAGATTAACTACTAAGGGGTAAAGGATAGTTCAAAAGAATATGGGGATAGCAGATACAGAAAGAAGCCAAAATTTCTAGGGCTAAGGCAGATTATCTAAGGCAGGAACAAATTTGGAAGAGCTTCCTCAGCTCCCACTAAGGCTGAGACTCAGGCCTTAGTAGAGTGGGTTTTGGCAAGGCCCCGTGGATAGTAGGGAACTTCACTAAGGTGCTGCTTCAACTTTAAGAAGCTACTTGCTGGAGCACTGGTGAGGTTTACAGGAAGTTGCCCAAATACTCTGAGAAGATGCACTAAGAGTCACTGGTGGAATGCTCTGGGAAGCTGCCTGAGAATGACACTGTAACTGGGAAGCTACTTGTGAGGGTGCTCTGAAACTCACTCAGAGTGAGGATCTTTGGAGGTTGTACAGGCCATTAGCCACTGTGTGCTGCAAGCAAGAAACAAACAAAAATTAGGAAGGGTGCACCTTTGCCCTCCCATGTAGCTCCAGCACCTTCTACTGATCAATCCTAACACTGCACCATCTGGCAAAAGCACATCAGGACAAAGGCAGCTGGATTTGCTGCTGAGCGGCAATACACTGATAATTGTCACACCTTTGTATTTGTAATTTCTCCTGAATGTTAGCATATTGTCAGCCTCTTGAGGGCAAGAGCACTGTCAAACTTCTTGCCCCACCCCTCATGATATATATGCCAAAAAAAAAAAAGAAAAAAAAAGAATTTTAAAAAAGAAAAGGATGAGGGAAATGCTTGGAGATGATATGTGGCATTTCCAAATCATTTAGCTTCTTCACTATGTTGTTTCCACAGAGGACTGTAGTCTAGTATGACATAAGATAATCGTGTCTCCTTTCAGACATCCACAGATAATACAAGCAATTCTCCAGTGACTATTACATACTATGATGGTAATGAGAACCAGCCAGTATCCCTTCCTTGAAGATAACTCCTCCCTCAAAAGACCACCTGTGTTCTCGTATCTCAACTCTAGTTCCCCCCACAGGGGAAGGCAAATGAGAATTGAAAGAACAGTTTTCTTGAAATTGTGCCTTGAAAAACTTGAAAACTGGTCTCACGGCTTGCTGTTCTCTGAAATTCAGAACGTAGGACTTTGACAGTTTGTTTTTCTAAGTTGTGGGCTATACTAGTCAATTCTGCAAAAACGAGTCAATTTCTCTGACTTGGCAATTCAGTCTTCCATGATCCAAAATGTAATGCATTCTGTCATTAGAATTCTAAGGGATTGTAAAGATCAACATTGCATCTGCTTCATGAGTCTGAACTAAACTGGAAGGGAGAAGAGCATCAGGAAAAAAAAAAAAGATACACTGTACTTGCTCTTACTTTTGCCTACTCTTCGAATTTCATTGAGTAATAATCTTTTTCACTATATTTTAAAATTTATTTTATGTATTCTACAGGGCAATCTTTCTTATGAAGAGTTATTTGGGGAACACCTGGGAAGGAATTTTCAGAGCTTTCTCAAGCCTTCATGTTTAAAGAGTCAATGTAGGGGCACCTGGGTGGCTCAGTGGCTGAGCATCTGCCTTTGGCTCAGGTCATGATCCTGGGGTCCTGGGATTGAGTCCCATATCAGACTCCCCACAGGTAGCCTGCTTCTCCCTCTGCCTATGTCTTTGCCTCTCTCTCTGTGTCTCTCATGAATAAATAAATAAAATATTTTTAAAAATAGAACCACTGTAATGCTTGTAAAAATAGACTCAAGAGTGCTATTCAAAGGAATCTGATTAAGTGAGACTATTAGAGAATAAGGTAGAAACAGGAATCTACTTTTAAAAATCAGCTTAAATATTTCTTACATTCACAGTCTACAACTGAAGAGGGTTTGCCGTGTACCTAATAAATTTTAGCATATTTTATGGAATCTTGAAACTTTCAGCCTCAGTAAATTTAATGATCTCTCCAGAACTATATTCATAAAACTCTGCATTTTTTCTTATATATGAACCACAGCATTGTAGAAAAACAATTTAAAAATGTTAAAGAAAAAAAGTTACCAATTTTTCTATAAAAGTAGAACATAACTCCATGTAAAGAAAAATGACAAAACATGTTGCTTTCTCTAAGAATTACTGACAAACTGTAGCAATGGAAATACTGTATTTTGAGAATTTGAAACAATGAATTTCAGGACGCGAAAAATATTATTATTTAATATAAGTCAATTACCTGATGAAATGAAATCTGAAAATTTCACAAAGGATAATTTCTCAGCTTAAATGGCATCTATTATATTTTAAAAAAAAGCCTGACAACTTTTATGCATATTTTACCCATTAGGAAACTCTGAGGTAGAGGGCATTTGTTTTTGGCTACTCAGCCCCTACCTCCTCCCCAAGCATAGTTCTCTACACAAGAATTTTGACAAATTTATATGTATGGTGGGTTAATGATCTGTGAAATACTTTTTCATTGGTTTGAAATATTTTTCTTTTCAACTTTTTGACTATTAAATTGATCTTCTATATTTCCTTATGCTCTGTGTTTCTTTAGAACCAGTTCTAGCTTTGCTTTTTGTTTCAAGTGTGGGATGCTTTTTGTTTGAGATAACATGATGTACTAAAGAGAGAGAATTAGGAAATATAAAAGCTACCTACTGGACCTGTTTGTTCAACCATACACTGTGTAATGCAATGCAACAAATTATTAAAAAAAATACTTGTTTAATTTTTTAGCTTATCAATCTACTTTATACATATTGTCTAATTTCATCCTCATAGCATCTGAGGAGAGATAAGGCAGGTATACATGACCTCATTTTCCTGAAAATAAAAGTGAAGGTAGAGAGAGATAAATTTTCGTTTCCTAATTAATACTGTGAATGTGTTATTATATCAATATTACCTCTAATGCTTCTATCACTATGATTCCATATGTTTATATCACAGGTCAGGAATGCTTTTTCCTTCCTTCATCCAAAGTATATTACTATGCACAACGAAACATTTAAATGCTGACCAGCTTCAATTAGGAAAGAATCAACATATATCTCATGATAGTCTTTAATGGGAAGCAAACTAGAAATCACTGACAGTGCAAAAATCAAAATAATTCTGACTAGAGTTTTTAGAATGGACAAAAGGATGCAGAACTCTAACTGAGATACAGTGGCAGCTATTTTTTAACTTACTATTTTTTAAGATTTTATTTATTTATTCATGAGAGACACAGAGAGGCAGAGACATAGGCAGAGGGAGGAGAATCAGGCTCCATGCAGGGAAGACAATGTGGGACTCCATCCCAGAAATCCGGATTACACCCTGAGCCAAAGGCAGACGTTCAACCACTGAGCCACTCAGGTGTCCCTTTAACTCATTTTTTAAATTGTGGAGCCAAGCTCTGGATTCTAGGAATCCACAAAAGTTAGAATGGAGACTTGGTGTCATATTTTTCTCCTTGAAGGTATATATCAATATATCAATTTGGTTTATCTTCTCTAAGAGATTTTACATGGGGATGGGAAAGAACTGGACAGAAAATAAGACTCAACTTGCTCTTTAAGTCACAGGAAGTATAGCAAAAGGCAGAAATAGCAAGCTAGAGGCACGATGTTAAATTAGAAAAATGGAATATTAAATAGGAAAATTTTGGGATGCCTAGGTGGCTCAGCAGTTGAGCATCTGCGTTCAGCTCAGGGCCTGATCCCGCAGTCCCAGGATTGAATCCCACGTTGGTTTCCTTGAGGGAAGCCTGCTTCTCCCTCTGCCTATATCTCTGCCTCTCTCTGTGTGTCTCTCATGAATAAATAAATAAAACCTTTAAAAAATAAATAAATTAGGAAAACATCATATTATTCTGACTTCAGCAGAGGAGTGGTATGTATGTATTTCTCAAGACCTAGTCTGTATGAAGACTTTCTTAAAAATGAAATAGTTTGTAATAGCTATTTCAAGACTTCTGGAAAGGATAATTCTCTGCAGTATTTTCTTTTGCCCTTTCAACTGAATAAATTAAAGTATCTTTTTAAATTTGTTCCAACTATTCTACTATGCATACGAAATGTAAAACTTCTGGTTTTGACCTTTCAACCAGAAAGTTCTGGAAGTGTGAATATTATTATTTCTTCATCTGATGAGGCATTTTGTTTAACAGAAAGATGTTGATCTTGCCTTATTTCTCACCACGGATTTACTGGTTTAAGATAGTAAAGCCTGGAAAATTCACTTTTGCCCAGTGCAAGCTGAAGAGTTAAGTGATTCTTACCTTAGGTCAATTATCTTGCAAAAAACACAAATGGACAAGGCATTCCATATATGAGTACAGGAAAAAAAAAATATCTAAGACAATGAATTTTTTTTTTTTTTTTTTACTTTTTAGGAACAAAAGAAATCTCCAACATACACCTTCAATGAGCTCCTACAATTATATTGAACAAAACTTCACTGGAACACTACTGTCAGAAAACATGATAAATAAATTCAAAATATAGAGTTGTCACATTTTGGTGAAAGAACTATCCTCCAAAGCATTGTTCACAATGTAGTATCACTTGGGAGCATGGTGGAAATGCAGGTTCTTATGTTCTGCTCCAAACCTACAGAATCAGAATCTGAATTTTATGAATTATTATTCTTGTGTTAAATCTCCTAGACAGACTGTTCTGAAAAAAAAAATTGTATCCTAGGATACCTAATTTGATGTATAGTTTAACCGAACCTATAACATAGCACAACTAATTAGCAAGGTATTTTTGGAGTCATTTTCGAATGAATATCTGTTTTTGAATCTCTTGACTGAAAGCCAAATCTGCATAACATCAGTTTACTTAGCTTATGTCCAAACAATCAAAATTCTTTTATAGGGACTTCACAGAGTACATATGTATACATGATTATATTCAGCTGATGATGTATATTTCAAAGAAATAATAAATATGGCCCTTTTAAGTAGATATGCATTTATATTGCAATGTGCTCTGACTGACCAAAAACAATGAGTAAAATATACTGATTAAAGTCAGACTCAGTATATATTTGATGCATGACTATAGAAAACTTTCTCAAAGGAAAGCACACATAATTAAGAGCAGTGAAGAACAAAGGTAAGAAAATGCTATTAGAGATGTTTAGATGCCTTGAAACAATTTTTCTCAAAAGGTGAACTTAAGACCAATACACTGGGATCACCGCAGTTACCTGTTCTCAATGCAAGTACTTAGGCTCCCCTACAAGCCTGCTAATGCAGTCTTTGTGTATGGGATCCCTCAACTCTGTTTTTTAACTTCTTGGTGATTCCTAAGCATATTAAATTTGACACACATTGACTAAGAAACAAAACAAAACATATTTTGTTGTTAGGTCATACAGAATAAACCTATGTGTCAGTCACTGATAGTTGGTTGAAAAAGAATTAATTTTCTCAGTCAAAAAATGATCCAACTAGGTCATTAAAATACCTACCTCAGAATACCACTTCCGGAGACGAGCTATGATCTCTGCCCTTTATGAATTCTGATTCTTTCTAGTATTTTCACTTTATAAGCTTTATGGGAATACACTGCTCTGTGAATTCCTAGTGGGACGGGTAGTATACTACCTGACTTCTTTCTTTTTATGGGAGCCACTCTTTCACAGCCCTGCTTTCATTTGACTGAACACTGCAAGAAAATTTTCAGGGGTACAATATCTTCTTATACCAAGTAGTTTCTAGAATTGGCTCTTAAAAAGGGAGAGAATAAAACAATGGAAAACTATGGAAACTTGGTTTCAGTTCCAACTTTTCTGTCAATTAACATAAACTTGGGGAAGATCACGTAACCCTTCTCATCCCATATTCGCAGCAGGAAACAGCTAGATTAGAATATCCCAAATGTCCCTTCCACTTTATCAGTCTATGATTCTAAATAAAATGTATTGAAATATTGATCTTAAGGAATAAATAAATAAGCTAATTCTATTAAGCAATAGGGGTTATTTTCTCTACATTTTAAAACAACTCACAAAAGAAAATTCTTTTAGGATGATTTATGTCAGAAACCTTTGGTACAGATTTTTTTCAGATGTCTCCTTTTAAGCGACATATTTATATACAGTTGCTGCTTGGGCAGGGTAACTAGTGGAACTTTCCCTGGAGCTGAAGTTGCTGAACTTCTCCATTAACCACATCTCAGTTCATATGAAGTTCAAGGTTGTAACATCACAGCTCACAATACAAAGCTTACAGTGGATTGAGTTCCTGGTTTTGTTTTTTGTTTTAATTATCGTGTATGCCTTCAGATTAAAAATCCCTCCAATAATCCAGCCACGGAGTTATTCAAAGGACAAAATTTTAGCCAAGTTTTCCACACATGAGGGAAACTAGGCTATAATTTTCTTGTTTTATGAATAATTTATCACCTTATATATCACTGCAATTTTGATCTCACAATACATTTGGGGAAATAGGTATTTGTTTTTCAGTTCCCTAAAAGTTAATTACAAGATTGTTCTAATTTATTTGTTTAAAAGATGTCTAGATAATTATGACAAGGTTTTTAATTATTTACTTTCTTTATATGAGCATTCAAATGTATTTCTTTTTGTTCACATTTTGGTAAGTTTGCCATATATATTCTCCTTTAGCTATTTAGCCATTAATATTTTCATCATGGTTGGTGAGTCATGTTATCTAGTCTTGGGACTTCCACAGATTTCCTCAAAAATGAATAATCATGGGTCTTTAGACTAAGTGGGGACAGTTGAAATACAAAAAAAGAGTCCTTTATTCAGAGGTTGTACTTGTGTAGGGGGTCTCAGTTTCAACTTTTTATTTATTTATTTATTTATTTATTTATTTATTTATTTATTTATGAGAGGGACTGGTTCTTTATTTCAAAAAGACACTTGTCAATTTTCAGTATCAAAACAGTTTGCACTATTGGTTTCTTTCTCCCAATCGGCCCCCAAAGAGAGGCCACCAAAGGAAGAGTGCATTTTAAGCCAATAAGCTGCAGGATGCACACCTAACAGACCTCATGGAAACCTCACCTAAAAGGGGAGTTGGGGAGGGAAAGAAACTTTTAAAAGATCAGCACACTGTCAGCCTACAGACTGTAGAGAGTTCTCAGCCAGACGGGGTGGTCAATGTGCCCCAACCCTAAAGAAGCAAAGTTTCAAAATAATATAAAATTTAAAAACAGTTTTGTACATAAGCTATTCAAGATTTCTCCAGCACTAACTGATACAAAGCACAATGAGATTGCACGTTTAGAGGCAGCAGCTTTGGACCCATAAAAGGGTGATGAGATGAGTTTGATTCATGTGGCTAAATCAGTGGCAAACATAATTCACTTTTTTCTTTCAAGGAGGCAGGAGAGCAAATAAGTGGTCACCTCGACATAAGGGGAACATGATCCATTCTGTAAGCAGTTAGGGCAAAGATAGGACAAGGATTTGGTTTCAGATCGAGGTCTCACCATCTTAATTTTTGTTTGGTCACATCTGATTAACTTTTCAGCCTAATGAATACTGCCCTCTCCACAGAGGAAGGAGTGGACAGGGCCCTGCCTTACTGAGAACCAGGGCCCAGAAAGAGACCCACTCTGGGAGCTTTGTTGCTCTGTCCAAAATACGAGCCAAATTAGAAAGGTGATTCCAGAAGTTGGCCAAAAAAGTGTGGCTAAGGGTTTCAGCTTTAAGGTATATTTGAGCAACATGTTTTTTTTTTTTTTCCATCAGATGTGACCAAACAGTTTCAACTTTAAATTTTTTGACTTCAGTAATCATTCTAATAATTATAAGTAGCAAGGCATTGATCAAAACATTATACATTTAATGCATTTAGATAATTTATAAATGTCTACGGTTCAGATTTATTGCAAATGACTCAATGAAATGGATGCTGGGTATTTTCTTATCAGTTTATTTATTTAGATGATAATTTCTGAATGCTGCAATGAGAAAGCACCAAGGAACTTTTGAAAATAAATAATTAAAACCAAACAAAATAATTTTCCACAACAAAGTCACTTAATATTTTTTATTTTTTTCACTTAATATTTTAAACTTTCGATTTCTATGCCAATAAAGAAAAAAAGAAGAAAGAAACCCAACAAGGTTATTTATTATCAAAAATCATTTTAATGATCTCTCCAGTGACATCTAGATGAAGTCTTCTTCAATTTTATTGAAAAAATTCACTGGAAACCACTCGACCTGCACATTGATTTGTTACACAGGGCTTAAAGTAAAATTAGACACCAGCATTTTGATTTGCCACCCTTTTTCCCTCTTTTGAATTTCAGTAGTGATTAAAGTAAGAGAAAAATGATAATAAAAGAAGTCTTGAAAATCAGATTCTTGCTTTCCTGTATCATGGGGATTCCCTCTTTTAATGATCTAATCAAATGATTGCATTTTTATTGAGAAAAGTTTTTGCTTGTTTTGTTTTCTAACAACTATACATGTGTCTTTCACATTTTTAATTTTCCTTTGGAGGTTTTGTGTGTGAACCCCACCTACTGTGCACACAGGCGAGCAAACATGTACATGCTTGTACTTGCGTACACATACCCCCATCACAACCAGTTCAGAACTGTATTTTATAATCCAGAATACTTTCTATTTTACATATAGCAGCTTATACCCTTATTTTTTTACCTTTATGATCAATATTTCTGTTTCAGGTTGGCTACTATGCAGGATATAGTTTGCTCCTAAAAATTTACCGCTCATATCTGCTTTCCTCAATTCCTGAAAATGACTTTCTGTAAAGTTTCAGTTCAAAATCATAATTGGGTGCATTAAAAATAAAAGTATCCTTGTATTTAAGAATGTTCTTATTTTATTTAAAGATAGAGTTAAAATAGGTTATATTTTCCTCTAAATGCTTATGGCCTAAAGAGACAAATTTAATTTCTTGAATATAAATAAAATTCAAATCAACATTATGCTGCCAATCATCTTCCAAATAATAGTGAAGAGGGCTAGAGAATTTGAGTGTAGTGGAAGGCAAGCGAAGGTGATAGCAAAAGGGATTGTTAAGTAATATGGCTTCTCACACTCTCTAGAAGGATTTAGTGATGCACAAGTAGGAACAGTTATTCTTACAATCTATTCATCCTCTCAAAAACATGGTATACATATTCTGATGTGTTTTTTTTTTTTTTTTTTTTTTTTTCTGAAGAACGCTGACAAATGCATGGTTGCTTCCTGGTTACTTAGAAAATTAAAGGTGCTCCTTCAGCAAGTTAAAGTATATGAAACAACCAAACGTGGATTCTATTTGCTTCCTGTTGGGGAACATTCAGTTGCAGCCTTACAATGGTCTACAGGGTGGCAAGGTATTTATTTGTCATGCTGATTAATCAAATTAAAGTTACATATGCATTCAGGTGCTGAACCATCCAAGAACTAGTGATGTAGTAATGAATTTCAGGCATATGGCAAAATACAAATCAATATTTACGTATCAAACAATTAGTAGTGTTTAAATAAAAACTGCAAAATATTACTAGTTTCATCTAGTTATTTTTAATTAAACTTTATATGATTCAAATATTTTAGGCCACAAATGAGGAAATTAAAAAAAAAAACTCATTGCAAAATGTGATCTATTATAGCTACTTAAGAGTAAGAGATGGTGTAATATAGATAATTTGCAAAAATTAACTGTAATTATTCTTGGATCTATGTACCTTCATTTGTGGTTCTTCATACCAAAAAGTATTATTTCCTAACTCCTTGAAGCTGGGCTTCAGCTTTCTCTCTCCAAAAACTGTGACTATCAACTGAACAAGTTCCTGTTAGTTTATGGGATAAAGAGGAACTCTTGGAGGAGAAATGAATTGTCAATCCTGAGGCCTTCTTAGACACCTTAGGCAACCTTAACTAATCTAGCAGCTGACCAAAGAAGCATGATGGAGCACAGTTGAGATCAGAATGATGGCTGAGTCAAACACAAATTACCAATCTGTGAAATAGTACGATAAACAAATATTTTTTGCTTTATTCCATCAAAATTTTGCTCAGTTTATTGTATACTATGATCAATGGAAATATGTATCTGATATAGAAGGGGTTTTCCACTGATCCAGTAATATTATGCAGCCATAAAAAAATGAGATCATGTCATTTGTGACAACATGGATGGACCTTAGGGTATTACACTAAAAATATTAAGGCAGACTGAGAAAGATAAATACCATATGATTTCACTTATATGTGGAATCTCAAAAACAAATGAATAAACAAACAAAAGAATCAGACTGATAAATACAGAGAACTGATAATATTATGGCAACCTGTTCTATAAAACATTTTTATCATCAAATAAGCTCATCTTTGATCAGATTTTCTCTAAGTTGCCAATTTTATATGATTATAGGGACTAGAGAATATGTTTCCTAACTATTACAAATAGGAATTTTTCTTGTAGAATACATTCTTTATCCTTCTTATCCATCTTAGCTTCTGTATCTATTTGTTCTCTCTCTCTATTTTGCTGTAATTTTTTGCATGTTTCCCATACCTTTGAAGAATTTGCTAGATAAAGCTAATTCATTATTTTATTTGTAAATCAATTTGTTAATTGAATTATAAATTCAAACTAAGTTGTTCATTGTATATCTAGTTCTAAATGCACAGTAATAGTATGGGAGATATCTTTTTCCTTCTAACCTCTGGTTAACAAAGCCTTTTTCTTATTATCAGATCAGTGGAGAAACCCCCTCTTTATCAGATAACTAATGCCAGAGGGGAGGGAAGAGGAAGGTGGGCAAAATGGGTAAAGGGGAGTGGGAAATAAAGGCCTCCAGTTATGGAATGAATAAGTCATGAGAATAAAAGGCACATCATGGGGAATATGATCAATGATACTGTATTGAATGGTGGCAGGTGCTAGCTACACTTGTGGTGAGTAGAGCATAATGTATAGAGAAGTTGAATCAGTATATTGTACACTTTTTTTTTTTTTTAGTATATTGTACACTTAAAACTAATCTAACATCATGTGTCAGCTATACTTGAAAAGGAAATTGAAAAAGATATTGCATTATTTTGTGAGTGCCTTTAACATTGGGACTAGTAACAGAAACAATATTAAAATAGTTATAGGATTTTAATTAGTATGACTTCTAACATAAACATGGTACTATTTTTCTGGAAATTCTGTTCCATATTAGATTACAAAATAAGAGTATAGATATTGAAAGGAATAGAGATGATATGATTATTTTCAGATAATATGATTAAATATTTAGAAATATTAGAGATCAACAAATCAACTAATGTAATAACAAAATTCAATAAGGCAGTTGCATACAAATTAATGTACCAAATTTTGCAACATTTATATATACAAATACAAACTAATTATAAAATACATTAAAAATCTCACAGTACTATTAGGTGACATTAAACAGGCCCTGTTTTAAGTGCTTTACAGAACCCATGGGTCTTATAAAAAATGTTATTTTTTAAGATTTATTTACTTATTATTTATGATAGAGAGAGAGAGAGAGAGAGACAGGACGAGGGAGAAGCAGGCTCCACGCTGGGAGCCCGACACGGGACTTGATCCTGGGACTCCAGGATCGCACCCTGGGCCACAGGCAGGCGCCAAACCGCTGAGCCACCCAGGGATCCCCATAAAAATGTTATTATCCTCAAAATTCAGGTGAGGAGACTGAGGCTCAGAGAGTTAATAGGCCATCACCACATAGCTACTGAGGTAGTAACGAGATCCTTATCCTTATCCCAAGCCAACTGATTCTAGAATCTATTTCCTAAGTTTCCTATACTGTCCCTTGATCTCAACCACAGAGACAACACAAAATATGCAATACCAAAGCCAAATTTAAGAACTTTTCAGGATTCATCAAGAAAAAATAAAATGCTTATAGAGCATAACTGGAAACATGGAAAGCGTGTCTATTTTCCTATCTTTATAATTAGCACAGTAGTGGGTACATTTATTAAGCACTAAATAAATGTTAGTGAATATATAAACTGATAACGTTTAATGTTGTAGCAATGTAGGAAAACAAGCATTCTCATTTGTTGTTGGTTGGGTGTAAATTTGCATCATGTTTTAAATGAATATTTTTACATTAATGTTTATAATAGAAAATGTAACTCTTTAACCAGGAAACCTTCTATTCACAGTTTTATTCTAGATAAATATTCTACACTATGTAAGAATGCCTTTGGCAATAAAGAAGTGAAAACTTGATAAATCACATCTTAAAAATAGAAGTTCGTGTTTTCCCCATATAATTGGACATAGGCAATGTTTGCTATTGATGAAGTAGTTTCACAATATAACTGGTTTTGAGGTTCTATCATTCTCCTCTGACATCCTTAGCATCTTCTTTCTCCTTCTCTTTGTTTCATTATGGTTTCAACATGTCAAACTCTTCTCCAGGTACCAGGTCTGCTTTCCAGAGAAGGAGAAGGAAGGGAAAAGGGCAGCAACAATACACTCTTTTCATACCTGTTGCTTCAATTGGAGAGTAAATTATCTTTCCAAGTGACCCCCCCTCCACCAGATTGTATACGGTTTAGAAATAAGTTACTCTAAATGCAAGAATTTACTTAGCTTTCAATTCCAAGTTGATACTGTCTACCAGGCTCTCACAATTAATGGCTGGATATATATGTAAAAAGCTAGCCTTGTGCCATCTATAGGATAAGAAAAAAGCTAGAAAAATATCTCGGTAACTATTGATGGGAGATCAATGATTATATGGCCATATATAGAGAAGAAAGGAGAAAGAAGAAGTAGAAACCCCTTAATTACACACTTTAGATTTTGAGTGAAGGGTTGCAATAGCTGGCTTTTTTTTAAAGGTTTTATTTATTTATTTATTTGAGAGAAGGAGTATGAGCAAGGGGAGGGGCAGAGGGAAAAGAAAAAGCAGACTTCCCACTGAGCAAGAAGCCCAATGAGAGTGAGCCTGAGCTAGATCCCAGGACCCTGGGGTCATGACCTGAGCTGAAGGCAGATGCTCAACCCACTGAGCCACCCAGGCATCCCGCAGCATCTGATCTTACCTCTCTTTGTTATGATGATAGAAAAAAGGCTAAAATTAGGAAACTATAATAAGATATTGAAAAGCATAAATGATAGTCTCATGCTCATTCTGTTTTTACAGCGCATTATTTTCTGTTAAAGTGAAGATATCCACAGGTTAGCTATCATGACTGCAAATGTCAACAACATCTCTTAAGAATCTGGCAGCCAGTATGGTCTAGCCTGTGATATATGGAGCAAAGACCCAGTATCACAAGATACTGAATATGGTGAACTAATAACACTAAATAAAACACTGATACATATATTTATTTTTCTCTCATCTTCCTTACCCCCAAATTACTTTTTTTTTTCCTCTTGGTTAGCCAGGATATTTAGGTTAATATGCTTGCCTGTCTGTATATTTATTTGCACTTTCAAGTTTTAATCAGCAGTATTTATTACTTTAATATTTATAAACTAAAAAGAACAAAGAAGCATATGATGTTCTATTGCTGCTTAAAAAAGAATAAAGCTTTTTTCCCCACCCATAAATATTTTAACCCAACTGAACTAGTCATAGAAAGATAGATTTCTAAGCCCATATTTTAGCATCATAAATTGATGGTAATCTGAGGCATGGTCCATTAGATGTGATTTATGCTTCTCGTTAAATATAGTATAGCAATATTTTTTTTTTGCAAAGAACAGTTAATAGTAAACAAGTTTACTCTGAAGAAATTTAGATTCTCTATAAATAACACTACTATGGAACTTCAGCACTTCTACTTCTGTAATGCTAATTAGTAGACCAACTCATGGTATGTTTTGAATTATCTAACAAACAACTTGTTTAATATTCTTTGTCACAAACTAAGCAATGCAAAGAAGTTATAAAAAGCTCTTTAAAATCTCATTAAAATCCTGAAATTAAAAAAGACTCTAAGTTTGTGGGAAATATAAACTAATGTTTCTGAAATATAACGTTTTCTTTTCTTTTCTTTTCTTTTCTTTCTTTCTTTCTTTCTTTCTTTCTTTCTTTCTTTCTTTCTTTCTTTTTTTTTTTTTTTTTTTTTTTTTTTTTTTAAGAATAACATGATCCTAACAGAAGTCATGCCTGAAAATTGCAGGTATTTTCCACAGGAAAAATTTAGCTGACTATAGAGTCATACTTACATAGTGTGATATGTTATGATTCAGAATATATTCATCCTCCTTGGCCCCTTTCATGGAGTACTTTATACCTCCACCCTGTGGGTGTTGTATTTGGTTGTGTGACTCACTTTAGCCAAAAGAATGTTAGGGACTATGACATACATACATTCAAGCAGGCTTTATCTCTCTTTGCATGGATTGGTTTGTTTTCTCTTAGTGCTCCTGTGCACAGACATGAGGATTTCACTTCCCAGATAAGGTACGATCTTTCAATTTGGATCTAAATATCAATTTACAGCTAACCCACATCTTGGAGGGAAACCTAATTGAACCACTAGAGCTTAGCAGAGTCAAACCAAGATGCAGCTGATCCAATTGCCTAAGAGCACAGAATAAGTGGTTGTGCCTTTAAATCACTTATATTCTAGGTTGTTTGTTATGCAGCATTGCTACAACCAAAAGATAACTTACACAAATGGTTAGCATCCCAGGCTGGTGAATATGGGAAACATATATAGTCAAAATCATTTCTGGAAATTTTTCAACCTTTTATTCCTAAAATGTTTTAGGAACAAAAGTTAAAATACATTGTAGTTTTGCATGCACACCCCTGTAATACGGCTAGATAAATGTATATTTCAAAAACATGTAAAATAATACATATCCTAACTATCATTTTATACTACTACATTTTAAACATCAGAAATGCACATCCTATGGAAGAAACTTAAAGTGATAACCGCTGAGAATTACCATGACTTCTGTCTCATGAATACTCCTGGACATGTATTCATTTCATAGGATTGCCTCCCTAATAAATGGCTACTTTCCTCTTCCCCTATTTTTTTTTTGCCTGAGTGTGCATCAAAACTCCTCTAAATAACTCTGCAACCAACATGAGATCAATATATGTGTACTAATATTTTCATCATGTTTTGTGAATCTTAATTAAAAATATGTACACATTTGATTATGCAATCATAGTTCTGTTAAGTGGTATTACTGCCAAGAATTATAATCCATGTGCAATTCAATTTTAGATTTTATTCCTAAAAACATTTTAGTTATATTTATAATGATCTGTATATGCAATATAATTTCAATCAAAATCACAATATATTTCATGAAACTAACAAGGTGATTCTGATATTTTTATAAGGATCAAAAGTAAGAAGAAAGCAGACCTAAGAATTACATAGTCAGTCAAAATGAGCAAATTGTTGATAGAGGAATCCTTACAGGATATACCGATATTATAAAGATCCTAGTAAGAAAATGTGGTATTGGCCACAAAGCAATAAAATAGTAAATAATCTAAAACCAAATCCTTTCATATTTGTAAATTTGATTCAACAGAGAATCCATTGTAGATTAGAAAGAAATGACAAATTATTCAATATATTTTATTGGGTAAATTGGTTATCCATAAAGAAAAAATGAATTTGAAACTCTCTATATTTTGTCTCTTTAGATGGATACAAGAAGTAAATTTGGAAGACAATTTTAATGTTTATAAGAAAATATAAAATTTTAATCACAAAATTATCATAAAAATATCAACCAGAGGGATCCCTGGATGGCGCAGCGGTTTGGCGCCTGCCTTTGGCCCAGGGCGCGATCCTGGAGACCCGGGATCGAATCCCACATCGGGCTCCCAGTGCATGGAGGCTGCTTCTCCCTCTGCCTGTGTCTCTGCCTCTCTCTCTCTGTGTGACTATCATAAATAAATAAAAATTAAAAAAAAAATATCAACCAGAGCAATAGCAGCTAAACAATTTCCAGAGCTCACACAGAACACAAAGATATTTAAGCTCCAGCCAGCCAAAGCTAGAAGTGGAGATTCTTGTTGATCACCTGAGACATTCAACAAAGTAAGCACACACATAGATTGCACATTAGTAGCAGAGCTAAACCATCACAGAAGTAAAGCTAGGGCAGGGACAGGTCTGGAGTAGTTTTACTCTAGAGGTAATTTTTGCTAAGCATCACCATTTGCACCCATATTTTATTATTCTGTATATACTCAAAGGAAGCCATATGCACATTTCTGGAGTTCTTTTCCTACATAACTTCCTCTTTTGGGGAACACAGTCTCATAACATCCAGCCCCCTGAGCCAACTTTAACTGTGAGCTCAGTTTCCCCACCTCAACCAGCACCATCACCCTGGAATTCCCCTCCACTGTAGTCCCAAGTGTGCTCCTAGGAAGAAAATCGAGCAGCCACTGGGCTCATCTCAAATGCCATCTTTCTCTCAGAGATAACAGTTCTTCACAGACTATTATCCAAAGCCCTAAAACTTTTGTTTCACATACTTCATACAGTTTTCCAACTGTGTCTGGTGATAGAGAAAACAATTTTTGTATAATAATGATTTCCGCAGAAGGAAAAGTAAGGTGAGGAATGGAGTTTTAGGTAACCAATCTAGTAATAGTCATTTGATGATGAGTTTATGAATGTATTTTTATTTTCAAAACTCCTATATCATAAACACACACATATATATGCACATACATTTTTTATTAAATATTACAAAATGTGAAAGACTGTTTACCACATATGAGAGAGGTAACATTGATTTGACAGTCTAATGAAAGTTGAGCTGATGCATAGGACTACTTTCATGACCTACTTTAAGGTCAGAGTTTCAAGATTGGCCAGTAGAATGCACAGAAAGAGTTTAGAGAAAGATAGCTACAGGCTTCTGCCCCTGAGAAATAGGGCTAATGTTTGTGCTTTTGCAAATTTATGAAAGACTAAGCCATGAAGAGATTTGTAAAGGGAATCAATCAAACTTGAATTTTGACATAGGAGTTTGACATGCGCATAAGACTTCAAAGTAGAGATATAGTAGAGATATTTTGAGTGAGGTTGGGGTAAAGTATTAATTTGGAAGTATTTGTGCATGAATGTGATTTAAATCTAAATATCTAGATAAAATCATCTAAGGAATAAGAATAATTACAGAGAAAATGATGTAGTCAGAGCTCTTGGACATATCCCATACAGACAGACCTTCTGTAGGGTGAGGAGTTAGGAAAACAAAAACAAAACCAAAAAACTGAAGAGCAGAGGGTCATATAGAAGAAAAAACTAGCAGAATACGGTACAATGGAAGTTTGAAGACAGAAAAGAAGTTGCTAATCAGTTATCTCAGAAAATAGGTAATAAGGAAAGATGAGGAAACTAAATAAACTAGACTCCATTCTATGCTACTCATTTTGGCAAAAAACAAAACAAAACAAAAACCTGAAACAACAAACCTATTTAAATGTGGTAATAGAACCAGTAAGACAAGACAAAAATGTAGTGTTTTGGAAACCACATAATTTATTATGTATATTAGAATTTAATTTTGTAAACGTAATAATTTATCACTGATGGTGCTTGAATTTATTTATTTATCATCTGAAGCTTTGTATAACCCAATTATTCATAGAGACAGGTTCCATGCATTATTATTACATAACTTTTCCATTGTAATGTGACTTTGTAAAATGGAGCCGGTCATTCAGATTGTCAACTTACTCACCAGCATAAAATCTATTTCCCTTGGTAGTGCTAATAATAACACAATAGTTCTTCTTGGTAGACAGATTGTGCAAGTCATTTACTTCTGTCTCTATTAAAGAAGGCTACAACAACTGTTATCTCCCACCTGAAATATCCTAAAGAAAAAGTTTCAATTTTAAAGGTTAAAGCAACATTCCATCCTTTTATCTACACGCAGACATTGTTCACACTCTCAAGAGCCTTTTTATTTTGGTTTACTGGAACAATGAATAAAAAATTTATGAATTTACAAATAAACTTCAGTTCTTTAAGTGGTCAACCTACATGCCTACTTGAAATGTTCACCATAAAGGACAATAAAAGAGCTTTGATCTAAGCAAGCAGAAATTCTCTTTTTAGCACTTTTTCTGTTTTAAAAGCTTCTTAAAGATGTTATCTTACAAAGACTTAAATAGCAAAAGGGAAGAGTGATATACAAGACTGTGAGCTCCTGGGACGCCTGGATGGCTCAGTGATTAAGCATCTACCTTTGGCTCAGGGTGTGGTCCTGGGGTCCCCAGATTGAGTCCTACATCCGGCTTCCTTCGAGAAGCCTGCTTTCCCTCTGCCTATGTCTCTGCCTCTCTTTTTGTGTCTCTCATGAATAAATAAATAAAATCTTAAAAAAAAAAAAACAAAAAACACAAGATTGTGAGCTCCTGAAAGAAAAATAAGTAAGAAGACAGGACAGCCTAGGTAACTAGAAACAAAAGCTCAGATTCTCTAGCCTGACTAGTGAAGGTCTTTCTCAGTCAAAGCCAGGAGGAGATGACGTTTCTTCAAATGTGCAGACCCCAGTGCAAAGCTACAAACAGCATGAATATTTCGAAAACATGACACAATCATATGGACAAAATAAATCTCTATGTATCAAGCCTAAGTAATTATAGATCTAGAAATCATTGACAAAGAATTCAAAGTGTATCAAGCTCAGTGATTTCCAAGAGAATATTGTTTAAAATACCAAATAAAATTGGAAAAATGACTTATGAGCAAAATGAGAATATCGATAAAGAGAAACAATTAAAAAGAACCAAGTAGAAATTCTGTTTTATCTTGTATGAAATGACAACCAAAAGAGAACGAGGATGACTATATTTATCAGACAAAATAGACTTTAAGTTAAAAATTCTCACAAAAGAAAAGAAGGCTATTACATAGATAAGAAAGAGCCAACTCATCAGGAATATAATAATCATAACAATCATAAGTATGTATCCAAGCACCAAGTATGCAAGGCAAACATTCACCTATCTAAAGGGAGAAATAGATAACAGTAATAGTAAGAGACTATTACCCTATTTTCAACAGTAGATAGCACATTCAGGAAGAAAATCAGTATAGGACAGCGAACTCAAACAACACCATAGTCCAAAAGGACCTAATAGATATATACAGAATATTCTACCCAACAGCAGCAGAATGCACACCCTTCTCAAGTGCATATGAAACATTCTCTGATAAATCACGTTACTTTACAAAATAAGTCGAAATAAATAAAATTATTATTTATTTATTTATTTATTTATTTATTTATTCGAAATAAATTTAAGATGATTGAAATACCAAGCATCTTTTCTGACCACAATGGAATGAAACTAGGCATCAATACCAGAAGGAAAATTGGAAAAGTCACCAGTATATGGAAATTAAACAGCACACTTTTCAGCAACAATTTTGTTAATGCAGTTCTGCCAGAGTCTTGATTTTATCCCCCCAAGATCTGTATTAGTTTTTTGACTTGTAGAACTGTGAGATAATACATTTGTTTTAAACCACCAAATCTGTGACAATTTTTTTTTACAGCAGGAATAGGAAACTAGTATAGTTACTACTCATTTATTGCCACATTCCCAGGTTATAGAAAATTTCTCTAGTGAACCTGGTATACTATCTCACTGTAGTCAGAAGTCTTCACCATGTAAAAACTGAGAAAGCTCCCACAATTTATTAGGTTCCATCATAGAAGAATAGGATATTTTATTTCAGAGTTTTACTGGGAAAATGGTATGTTCTTTTTTTAAGAGCTTTAATTTCACTTATATTTTTACTCAATCACTATAGGACATTGTAGCTAGTGAAAAAAAATAGAACTTTGTCTTGAAAATTTATCATTGCCCAATGTCTTTCTTGATGATGTCCTTCATGGGTCTATGTCAAAATGTAGAATCACTACAAAATAATGTATGGAACAACATGCTTTAGAAAATCAACAGGCAGTTTAAAAGAATGAGACAAATAGGAAACCACTGCAATCTTCTTACTGCATGGGAGACTTTTCCATTGCTAGGCTCCTGCAAGTTGGACAACTTCTCTCTGGCTCCTGTAGTACCTGGTAGCCAACAGCATCAGTTCTATATTGGCTTGCTGGTAACAAGGTTTCCTTCACTATTAGAAAGTAGAGCACTCCTATGAAAACATCCACAAGTAAAAATGGCATTAAGCAAAGAAGCAGTTACCACTAATTTATACAGAAAAAAATTTGAACATTCTCAGATCCCCAAAAATAACCTCTGTTAGGCTTTTCTGATACTTTAGGACACATCTTACTAACAGATACACAAAATAAATTGAGATAAAGCCAGGTGCTCATAGACACAGTCCAAAACTATGACAGCTTGATGCTGAGATACTGTGTGGTTCCTGGAGAATGAGCTTAGATAGGCCCCTCTCATTGCTCAGGGTATATGTTGCCTCTCTACTGGCTCACTACAAAACAAACATTGACCTTTATTTTTGCTTTACCCTTTTTTCATAAAAGCAAAATCCTCTTTGGATTTCTTTAGGTTAGCAAAAAAAAAAAAATACTAATGAAAGCCTTTTGCAAATGTGAAGTGGCATAACATGAACTTTCAAAAAGTAGGGAAGAGCTGTGTAGAGAGTACTATTTTCTACTATCTTGGGACATTACTAATAGTTCAATATAAGGCATGACATCTACTGGTTAAAGGTTTTTAAAAAGAGTCTAAAGAGAAAAACATGAAGGCATTGAAAATGTAGAGGGGGAAAAAGATCAAAGAACAGTGGAAAAGAAAAGTTTAGTTGTAGAAGAAAAAAAATAACTGCACTTCTAATTAAGAGTTGATATCAAGTTGACACTATGCAGGATGCTTGCACAATTGAAAATAATCGAAAATCTATGCATGCTTTTTCTTTTTATTACATATTTTAGACATGTGGAGAATCACCTGACATACTTTCAAACAGTGTAATAAACTAGCTTTTGCTGTGTATAGATTCTTCATTCCCATTAAGGTGGGATATTTGAAATAAATATTTCCTATCAATAAGAAATAGAAATGTTTATAAACCAAATTTTTTGTAAATTCAGAGGAGAGGACATTTCTTATTAAATGTACATTTTACATTCATATTTTAGGAAAGTACTCAATTTATCACTGCCACATACATCTTTTGAAGGCTAAGAGTCATAATTTTTATGTTTACTTTTACAACTACATTACAGCAAGGAACAATGTAAGAGATTATTAGAAAAAAAGTGTTCTTCAAGGCGGAAGAAATAATATATTGTATGATTTGCAAAGTTTTGATCTAAGTAAAGTCTAGACATTTTTTTCTTCCATCGTTACTTTCAACTATGATCATTAAGTCTCTATTTCCTGATCTGCAAAATGCATCTGGATGATCTCACAGGTTATTAGTCACTCTCTCATATTATTTCTTAAAAAAAAACACAATTATGCTAGAAAACCCAGTTTTACTGTGGATGTAATCCTATGCAATCTACTCCCTTCAGGCATACCCGGGTTGGTTTCTTACAGTAGCTGTAGTGAAAAGAGAGCATTGGCCATTCTTTCACTTCTCCGCTTACCCCAGTGCCTAGCAAAGGAAGAGGGTAGGTATCCTGATCTTATTCTGAGAAATAGTCTTTCCCTGTGTTTTGAAGATTCTCACTACTCTGGTATTGAGGCTGAGATGAGTAATAGAAGAGGCAGATAACTTCATTTATAATCTGTTTATTTTGCTTTGGTAACAATTTATCTATGTTTTCACTCCTGCTTATTTTGCTTATGTCTCCTACTAGTGGCCTCAGCCCATAATGTTCATGAATGTCTAGCAAATATGTTTAGCTTTACTCTGTTCCTTCTTTCTATGGGGAGCTCTTTATAAAGGAGCAGCTCTAAATATGGCTTCAGGAGTAGTCCATCATACGCCATCTCTAGGTAGTGTGCCACCCTTACTGGTGCAGCAGAACCTTGGGCAGTCCCCTGAGCAATCTCTAACCTTCATGGCCCAAAATAGAGGCAAAGGAAACACTAAGTAGCTCTCACTGCTTTCTTTTCAGAGATGCCACTGATTCTTCTTGTTTCTCTGCTTCAAGCTGCTATCTCAAGCTACACTGCCTTAAAAAAACAAACAAACAAAACACACTAAACCCTGAGTCCAAGAACATGTGTCAGTTCACCCAAAGAGCTCCTTTATAGTAGCATGAGAAAGATTCAGAGATTCAATGCTCAGTTATCTTCCAGTAAGAAAATGAGATACTAGTCTTGTACCTTACAGAAATCTCCAATTTCTGTCTCTAAGGTGAATTTTTACCTATACATTTTTACTCTGCTTTGTGAGGAAAGAATCTCATTTATTCTTCAAATAGGCAGGGTAACTAAAACCATTCTATTTCTCATTTGTGGTAATCTAGGACTTCCTCTCTCTAGTTACCGTCCCTGATATTTTGATTATATACTGTAGCGGGGAGTGGGATAGAGTAGAAGAGTGAGGAGAAAAAGAGTTCACTGTGAAAAACATGGTTTAATCTTGTTTTTAAGCACTGGAAGATAGTGTGTGGTTCTATTTATGAATGGGCTTTTAAAAAATATATGGCATCAAGTATTAATTGCTTATGACTGTGGACTTTAGTGCTATTTTGCAGGGCATTAGAAAAATTCTCCACTCAGTATCCTGTCATATACATATCCTTTCAACCTATGCTAGGCTAAATGTTTTTTTGTTTGTTTGTTTTATTTATTTATTTTTTAATGTGTGACTTCTGTTGTCTCTCATCCCTATGCTGTTTTTCCTGTCTTGGGGGAGTTGTAACTTCACTTTACAGTTTTTCTGGCCAATTTAGAATTATTAGCCCTTCCAATTTTCTTATATTTCACACAAAAATTAATTAATAAATATTCTCTGGTATACCTTCACAATGTCCAGAAACTGGAGATTTTTGGCCTGGAATACTGGTCCTGCACTGGTTTAAGCTATCTTTAATTCTCTTCTGAATTATTGCAATAGCCTCCTAATCAGCCTGATTGCTGAAACTCTAGCTTTCCATCCTTCAGCCAATTCTCTACAAAGCAGATAGATTAATTCTTTTAAAAGGTAAATCTCATATTTTACTTCATTAATGTATTCTCAAAATCCTCCAGGGATTTCCCATGTAATTTGGAGTGAATCTAAGACCACAGAGTCTGTCTCTCTGCCCTACTTACTTCTTTGCTGTTCTTAAATGGTTGGCACATTCTAGCTTCAGGCCGTTTGCACTAATTCATCTTTTGGCTTGGAGTTATATCTGCACAGATATGTACACGACCCATTCCCTCAATAGCCTCCAATATCACCATCAATATGAAACCACTCCTGCCTGATTCCCTTACTTAAAATTTTAATTCTACCTTATCATGTTCATTCCTAGCCTTTATCACTATTTTATTGTTTTCTATATGCCTGATTATCTCAGGACCCTTTATTTACTTAGCAAAAGGAATATTACTTATTAATGGCTGATTAATAAAGAATCACCAAATATCAGTGGCATCTAACAATTCAATTTTCTTTTTTATGCATCTGTGGTCAGCTGTAAGTGGGCTTTTTTGACTACTTTTGGTTGTCACTTTTGGCCTACTGTGAGTTTTACTTCTGTAATCCATGTTGGAGAAGCAACTTGGAAGCTACTTGGAAGAAATTTTCTTTGCAATGACAAGTGACCGAAGAGATTATATTTTCTAAGAGTTGTGCATACTGACTGCAGACATACATTTTGAGCACCTATTTGCATTATACCTGCTAATATCCCATTGTCCAAATTAACTTTGTGTGACTTTTGTAGGCCAAATTCAAGGATGGGGAGATGCATATGGAGCTGCATATACTCTGCCTATGGAGACAGAAAAATGCAATTTTTAAATTAATTATGAATATATCACAAGTATGCAGATAGAACTTAACCAACCACAATAGGTGAAAATATTTAGATCTCATAATTATAAAAGTATTCTACCTTCTATTATACTTATCCAACTTTATACAATTAAATCAGACAAATATAAAAAAAATCAAGTTTCTACTAAAGTTTCTAATGAGACTTCCTTCTCACTCTGGCACTGGTACTTGCTGTCAAAGGATACATGAGATATAGAAAAGTGAAAGAAAAGACAGAAGAAAGTCTTCAACAAGCAAGTTAGTTAAGCAGAGATTCAAAGGAATAAAAATACAAAGGTTTTCAAATAGTATCTAATTTCTCCTTTAGTCTCACTTCCCAAACAACTCAGTCCAAAACTGTTAAAGATCGAATGGCAGAGGCTTTGTAGGAGCACCAGTGTAGGGGAAGAATGTCTGTGTGGGAGAGGAAGACCATATGTTAAGATTGCTTTTGAGAATATTCCATCCTGGCTTTTTATTTCTATTTTCCTTACTATTTCTTATCCATGTTATTTGACTTGATGACAATATATTTCCTGATAAACCTGTTTGTTGCACCTTATCATTTCATACATTTTCTGATTCATCATTTTGCTTTTTGCTTTAATGTTATTCTTTCTCTGTGTGTTTATCTAGTCTATATGGAAGCCTAGGTGACCCCTACTTTAGGAAGTCCCATGATATCTGAATATATTCGCAAAGATGGAATTTTTTGTTGTTGTTGTTGTTCTCAGTGTTCTGAATGTAAACAGCCAACCTCATGATGTGAAAACCTCATAATATGAGACCATATTAAATCCTCCTATGAAAATATTTCATTAATTTAGCTAGTATCTGTCCTACAAGGCAACTCAATTGGAGGATGATTATGTAGGCTGCTGGCCTGATTCAGAGGTGACTGTTTTTAGGTCCAACAATGTTTCCTAGTCTAATCATTAAGTTATAGTAAAATAACTTGGTACAAATTGCATTATCCATTCATAAAGAATCCCTCATGAGAGGGCTAGCCATGCCAGACAGTCCAAAGCTTCTAAAGTAGACAGAGTAAACTATCAGGTATTTTCACTTCAGAACCTTAACATATAGACACTCCATCATACAATTCTCTAAGACTGAACTATTCCCTATTTCTGCTATTCCCTCATGACTCTTTCTGTACATATTTTACATGAGAGAGAAATCACAGCTATACCTCTCTTGAATGTATTAGTTTAAACTCATCCTTTGTCTTTTATTTTTAGTATATGCCCTAAATATACTTGAACTATTAAACATGAAGACACATTAATATGTGAGAACAAAAAATAGTTACCTTTGACCATAGGTCATACAAAGAGATTATAAGTTTATTATTTAAAGGTACTTGATACTGATAACAGAACTTTATTATATTCTAATTTTAGAGGAGTATAGGAAAAGTACTGAAGAGGATATGCAAGGATGTTAATTTCAACTTGGTTTCTGTCTCCAAAGAATCATTGTTTTAGGGTTTAGGGGCATTTTAAGCCTTTTTGTCCAATTTTGTAAGTTTTATAATAAGGATCAAATAGGATAAGTCATTTACCCTAGAGTAGTAAGTTCATTGTCTTGAATTCCAGACTTTATACTACACTACTTGTGTCATTAAATAGTTGCATTTTTTCTTTTTTTTTTTTTTTTAGTTGCATTTTTTCATATGGTTCATAATTCCTGATCTTTAGCTTATAAGATAAAATTAAATTAATTTTGATTGTGTTCTTAAAATATATGATTCTATGACATTAATTTGTTTACCTAATACTTCTCTAGGCCCCCACTGGACATATTTTCATTTGGAATATCCTTTAATTCCTTTCTACTCATATGGAGAATAAAATAACTTTAAAGTACACTGAAAACAGCCTAGAATCCATCCCAACATAGCTGGTATTGCTCTACTGCCAGTCTTCTACATGACACTTACGGAGATTTGCTGTACTTGAAATCTTCGAAGAGTGCATAAAGCACATCACTGCTTAAAGTTTTATATAAATAAATCCTTATTGATTTTGCTGTGTAATAGAGTACCTCATTTGTGTCTTTGGTTGCTTTATTTATTCCTTTCCCCTTTATCAATTTTCTGAGAGAAAAACATTTCCAATCTGGGCTGGAAATCTCTCCAGTTACATGCCTAATCCCTATCACTTTTCTTTAGGTTCACTATAATATTCTTACATTTGTCTTACCAAATATCATTCATAACACCTAGAATATAGTAGCTTTTGGAGTAGTTGTTGAATAAATTCATGTTTTAGAGGATTTTTATCTTAATAGTTTGAAGTGAAGCAAGTAGCAATCTCAATTCTCCCACATATTCACCATTATCCTCATATTAGTAAGACCAAACATTTATTTTTTTATAATTTTTTGAGACCAGGGATTTTAAACTGTAATAAAGTTTTCTAGAACACCAAAATAAAACTGTCTCTTAAATTGTCTCCCTCACATCCTTAGTAGCTCTAGAATTTATATACAGGAAGAGCTTAATGGTAGAACTCTGTGTGCTCAAGGAAAATGATAAGGTAAGGGTGGGCTGGAGGTTTACTTTAGAAATAGGTTTTCTATAGCAACAGTGACAGATGACTCAGAAAAATGCAGATATCTGAGGAAATGACAGGAGAAAATATGATGTTGGGAAACAAAAGGTAATATTTTAGGAGAAATAATTTCACAGAGACAGAGAGACATTAGAAGTCTTGTTTTAACAAAAGAAATTAGTTTCTTCCATCTTGGAAAAATATGAGGCAGGCCTAATTCTAAACTTTGGAAGGTTTACACAAGACTACAAAAAGAGGGCAGCTCCTGTGGCCCAGCGGTCTACTGCCTTCAGCCCAGGGCGTCATCCTGAAGACCTGGGATCTAGTCGCACATCCGGCCCCCTGCATGGAATCTGCTTCTCCCTCTGCCTGTGTCTCTGCCTCTCTCTCTCTCTCTCTCTCTCTGTGTGTGTGTGTGTCTCATAAATAAATAAATAAATAAATAAATAAATAAATAAATAAAATATTTAAAAAAGACTACAAAAAGAGATTCACATATCACATATCCAGATATATGAATGTACAAATGTTATAAATATATAAATGTTATATAGTATTAAATATGTTCTATTCTTGTCCCTTGATAAAGTTACCTGACATTTTATGTAATAGTATGTTACCTAGATTTATTTACTGAACCCTTCTATTTTCATGGAAACAGGGAAGGCATAACCATTTCCTAACCCTGGCCTATACTCTGTCTTACGTTGTCCCATAGGAATCTCACACCCATGTATGTGGACATAGCCCACATAAACTCCATCCAAACCTCCACTATTTGAGCGTCAAGGGTACCCAGATGAGCTTTAATTATGAACTTTGGGAAGGTAAATCTGTGGAAGACAACTGAGAAGATGTTAGGCATTGAGCTGAAATAAAATGAAAATATTGGGAATATTCTCTTGCCCATATCCAAACAGTGGAAGAGCTAGAAATTATAGATTAAGAAGTTTAGAGGGCAGCCCAGGTATCTCAGCGGTTTAGCGCCACCTTCAGCCCAGGGAGTAATCCTGGAGTCCCGGGATCGAGTCCCACGTCGGGCTCCGGCACGGAGCCTGCTTCTCCCTCTGCCTGTGTCTCTGCCTCTCTCTCTCTCTCTCTCTCTCTCTCTCTCTCTCTCTGTGTGTGTCTCATGAATAAATAAATAAAATCTTAAAAAAAAAAGCTTAGATATTCTGGTCAAGATACAACCTGATTCGGAGAGACGAATGTGCAAATGTTAACGCATTCAGTATAATTTGGGAAAAATCATTTTTTGTGACTTTAATATACAAGTAAGTTGATACCACATATGAGGTGCTCCTGATTATGTCATTTTTTCCTCATATTTTTATCAATCAACGATCACACTTATTTTGAATTAAATATAAGTGATGACTATTAAATAATTTTCTGAAATAATATATCTGAAGTGTTGCAATAAAATCATCTTGATTGCCTATAAATGTCCAGTTAAAAAGTTATTCTTATTTTATTAAAAAATCCTTAAAATAAGGTTAAGTATCATTAAATATTTTCCATTTTTATGGGAATATAGTTAACTTTTAAGCTCTAAAAATACACATTAATTTAAAAACTTTACATAGAAAAGTCACTGTTGTAGATGCATCCACAAGATACATCGTGACAAGTTATAATGCAAACACAAATTCTTGGTTCATTTTTTTATACATTTGTATAGATAATAGCACAGCATGAAGAATCAGAGTTGAATTCCTATCTACAAGTGGACACATTATATCTGTGTGATATTGGGCAAGTATCAATAACAATACATCAATAACAATACATCAATAACAAGGATAACAAAGGATCAGAGAAAATCTCTAGAATCTATATGAGTCTATATATGAGATTGTTAACTAGTTTTCACAGTCCATTTTCTTCTTCTCTATACATTTGTTCCAAAGGACATGATTAGACTATATTTAATATGCCGCACCCATCAGAATAAACAGAGAGCCCCCTGTGAGAAACAACATAGCTTGGACACTGGCTGCCTAACTTGCTTACATCAAGCCCCATGCTCCCTGTGCTCTGGTAGGACTGCCCTTCTTGGTCCAGCCTATCTCAGTCCCCAGCATGACAGGCCTCTCCCCTAGAAAACCAACACAAACCACTGTCCACCACACCACATATCTTGATCAGAGAGTTCCACAGGGCCTCAGTTCTGATGAAGTTGATGTCAGGTCTCATTTCACTAGTGTACCTAGTTAAAACTCACCACATTCAGGCCAGGGACCAAACACTATCCACAGTAGACAAGTAGAACCTCTGCAGGTGACTGGCCTGAATGACAGAGAAGCCACAATACAACAGCAGAGCAAAGGGAGCACACACCAGAGACACTCCCTGAAGTGCCAGGTCCTGGGTACTACATGACTTAATCATAATATCATTACTGTCAGGAGCAGGAGCTATAACTGGCTTTTCTAACACAGAGAAGGCAGAGACTTAGACAAAATGCTGACAGAGGAATGTATCCCAAGTGAAAGAATAAGATAAGACCACAGACAGAGATCTACGTAAAACAGATTTAAGTAACATAACTGATGGAGAATTAAAGCAAGAATCATAAGGATATTCACTGGGCTTGAGAAAAGAAGCTATCAATAAGACCCTTACTACACAGATAAAAGAGTTATAATTGATCAGAGATGAAGAATACAACCAACAAGATTGGTAACAGGCTTGATGTAATGAACAACAGGCTAGAAGAAGCAGGGGAATTAATTCATAACCTAGAAGAGAAAATAATGGAAAACAATGAAGTTGCACAAAATAAATAAATAAATAAATAAAGACTCATGTAACATGAGAATACACTAAGGGAACTCAGTGACTGCATCAAGCATAATAACATTAGTATTATAGGAGTCTCAGAAGAAGAAAGAGAAGTGAACAGAAAATTTACCTGAAGAAATAATACCTAAAAGCTTGTAGTTAATTATTGTAATTAAATTTATAAAATATAGTTATTAAGAAAAAATCTTAAGCAGAAAGATAAAAGTCAGTAATTTATAAGTATATAAGTTGAGAAACATCCATGACCAGCAGGATGTTTCTCAACAGAAAGTTGGCAAGCCAGTAGAGAGTGACATGATATATTCAATGTGCTGAATAGGAAAAATATGCAGCCAACTATGCACTATCCAGCGAGGCAATCATTCAGAATAGGAGAGATAAAGAGTTTCCCAGACAAACAAAGCTAAAGGAACTCATGACCACTAATCTAACCCTGCAAGAAATAGTAAAGAGGACTCTGAGTACAAAGTAAAGACCAAAAGTGACAAGGATAACAAAGGATCAGAGAAAATCTCTAGAAACAATAACAAAACAAGTAATTAAATGGCTATATATATATATATATATATATATATATATATAATTACTTTGAATGTAAATAGACTAAACTCACCAATCAAAAGATGTGTTAGAATAGATTTTAAAAATGAGACCCATCTATGTGCTGCCTATAAGAGACTCATTGTAGACCTAAAGACACCTGAAGATTGAAATTAAGGGGGAAAGAGAACCATTTATCATACAAATAGTTGTCAAATAAAAGCTGGAGTAACAATTCTTATGTTGGACAAACTAGACTTTAAAACAAAGACTAACAAGAGATAAAAAAGGGTATTATATAATCATAAAGAGAACAATCCAATAAGAAGATACAACAATTTTAAATATTTATGCACCCAACATGGGAACACCCAAATATTTAAAACCATCAATAACAAACATGAAGGAATGTTGACAATAACATAATAATGGTAGGAGGACTTCAACAGCCCACTTACACCAATGGACATGTCATTTAAACAGAAAAGCAAGAAGGAAACATTGGCTTTGAATGACAAATTGAATCACAACAACTTACAGATGTATTCAGAACATTCCATCCTAAAAAAAAAAAAAAAAAAAAAAAAAAAAAAAGGTACAATGCACATTCTTTTCAAGGGCACATGAAACATTCTCCAGAATAGATCACATATTAGGTCACAAAACAGGCCTCAACAAATACAAAAAGACTGAGATCATACCACAAAGCTGACCACACAGCTATAGAACTATAAGTTAACCACAAGAAAAAAAATTCGAAAGACCACCAAATACGGAGATGAAACAACATGCTACTACAAGAAGGAAGTATATAGCAATACAGGCCTGCCTCAAGAAGCAAGAAAACTTTCAAATACATAACCTAACTATACACCTAAAGGAACTAGAAAAAGAACAACAAATGAAGTCTAAAGCTAGCAAAAAGAAGGAAATCATAAAGATTAGAGCAGAAATAACATAAAAACTAAAAACAAACAAACCAAACAACAACAAAAACAAAACCAATGAAATCAGGAAATCGTTCTTAGAAAAAAATAATATTTCATGCTCATGAATTGAAAGAGTTAATAAGATTAAAATGTCCAATACAAAGTCAAAGCAATCTACACATTTAATGCAATTCCTATCAAAATACCACCAGCATTTTTCACAGAGCTACAACAAACCATTCTAAAATTTAGACCCACAAAAGACCCTGAAATACCCAAAGTAATCTTGAAAAAAAAAAAAAAAAAGAAAGAAAAGAAAAACTGTAGGCCTCACAATTCTGGACTTCAAGTTATACTACAAATCAATATGGCACAAAATAGACACATAGGTCAACAGAACAGAATAGAAAACCAAGAAAGGAATCCACAACTATATGGTCAATTAATCTTTGATAACCCAGGAAAGTATATCCAATGTGAAAAGACAGTCTCTTCAATAAATGGTGCTGGGAGACTTGGACAGCAACATGCAGAAGAATGAAACTGCATCACTGTCTTATACACACAAATAAATTCAAAATGGATGAAAGACCTAAATGTGAGGTGGGAAATCCTCAAAATCTTAAAGGGGAACATAGGCAGTAATCTTTTTGACATAGGCCATAGCAACTCTTTGTAGATATGCATCCTGAGGCAAGCAAGGGAAGTGAAAGCAAAAATGAACTATTGGCACTTCATCAAAATAAAAAGCTCCTGAATAGTGAAGGAAACAATAAAAAAAATAAAAAAAAAAAAAATAAATGGAAACCTATAGAAAGGGAAAAGATATTTGCAAATGACATCTGACAAAAGGGTACTTATCCAAAATCTACAAAAAGTTAATCAAATCCAATACTCAAAAAATGAACAATCTAGTTAAGAAATGATTAGAAGACACATATAGACATTTTTCCAAAGAAGACATCCAGATGGCTGGGAGACATATGAAAAGATCCTCAGGGAAATACAAATCAAAACTGCAATGACATGCTACCTCACACCGTCAGAATGCCTAATATTAATAACACAGGAAACAACAGATTTTGGTAAAGGTGTGGAGAAAGGGGAACCCTCTTAAACTGTTGGTAGGGATGCAAACTGGTGCAGCAACTCTGGAAAACAGTATGGAGGCTACTGAAAAAGTTACAAATGGAACTACCCTATGATCTAGCAATTGCACTACTAGGTATTTACCCAAAGGATACAAAAATACTGATTTTAATGGATACATGCATCCCTGATTTTTATAGCAGGATTATCAACAAATAGTGAAATTATTGATAAAGAAGAGGTGGTGTGTATATATATATATATATATATATATATATATATATATAATATTACTCAGCCACCAAAAAGAATGAAATCTTACCATTTGTACTGATGTGGATGGAGCTAGAAAATATTATGCTAGGTGAAATAAGTCAGAGAAAGACATATACTATATGATTTCACTTATATGTGGAATTTAGGAAACAAAACAGAAGATATGAAAAAAAAAAAAAAAAGACAGAGAGAGAGGCAAACCAGGAAACAGACTCATCTGTCTTCAGCTTGGGTCATGATCTCAGGGCCATGGGATCCAGCCCCACCTGGGGCTCCCTACTCGGTGGATAGTCTGCTTCACTCTCTCCCTCTGCCCTTCCCCCTGCCAGATTGTGCTCTCTCTCTCTCTCTCTCTCTCTCTCTTTCTCTCTCACCCTCTCTCAAATGGATAAATTCAATCTTTAAAAAAATAACTTTTGACACCTGCAATTGAGTATCAATTGATAGCAAGATCTGGGTCATCAATATTTACTATATTAGAATATTTCCATCAAAATAAGGAGTTTAAAGGTTTGATCTGTTGATTCTAACTGCATTGGAGAAAAGGAGGAAAGAATAGTACACTATTCTTTCAAAGAATATATTTCAAAATATTTTCTTTGAAAATATTCAAAGAAATTTACCAAATTTCTTTGCCAGAAAGCAATAATCTGAAGTACTACTTCAAAATAAGTGTGTCTATGTGTAAGGTAGGATGCTTTATAAATGCAAACTATCAATGATATTTTTTTTTCAATCACCAATGCCAGTGTCAGTATTGAATTACCCTTTTAAAATCTGTATGGAAAAGTTATTTATGAAATTTTTATTTCATAAAGAGATGACCAAAAATTGTGAAGTAAAACATCCTAAGAAGGTGCTATCTGGCAGTTAATTAGTGAACATATTGTTTTGTTACTCTGAATTCTGTGATTTGTTGGTATTTTCAACTTAGTATATTTGTTGTGATTTCTTTTAGCATTTTAACTAAATATTATTTTTAACCACTATATATCATTGGTAATTTTGTATTCCTTTCCTTAATGTCGACCCACCAAAATTACATCATCTTCAGGCCTCCACAAAATCTGTATTTATTCCTCTCTATGCTTGGATATGAAAGAATGAGAACTAAAGAAACATGATAAAGTGTAAAATCATGCCCAAGACTAAGTTTGAAACTCATTTAGCTCATTTATTAGCTGACAAGTGATGTAACCTCTTTATGCCTGAATTCCCTCCTCTAACACTGAGAACAACAAAAATTTACCTTATCAAGCTGTTGTAAAGATTATATGAAATGATTAGGAGTGCCTAGCATATAATAATATTTTCTGGAATTTCAGGGTTAAATTTTAACAGGAATTCTCTGCAGCATATTTATTACTGTGAACTAGGATATATTTTAGAAATCTCTCTTATATATTAAATATCTAACAAAGGAAGTAATAAAAAGAGAGAATATAAAGATAATACAGTATTTTTTTCTGGAGTTCTGAGAAATCTGAAAAGAGATATTATGCACTGTTTTCCACATTTGCTTGCATGTTCTTACAGCCAGTAGAAATCCTCAGAAGATAGGATTGAATTTCAAATATTTTGGTGGAAAAATGCAAACAATTAACTTCAAATGACAATAGAATGCACTAAGACATCAATGCTACATTCTATTTTGTTAAATACAGTTATTGTTACATATTTTTTATTTTAATTGCGTACCATGCCTGAGATTACCTTCAATGTTCATGTCTCTGTTCTAGCATAATAAGTTTGCTATTTCAAATACTGATATTACATGGAATTAAAATCATATATTGGAACTGGGCAATAGCATTGAGATGTAGGCAATACATTAAGATACAAAATAATCTTATTTTGAATAATCACAAACAAATTATGAATTGTTTTTTAGAGTAGGAAAAGGTGGACTTTAAGGGAAAAATGTTAAAACTATACAAATAAATAATTCAACTGACCTTCTAATTTTTTTCAAATTTGTTTATGTGTTTGTTTTAGGCAGCGAGGGAAAAGAGCCTGATGTGGGGCTTGATCTCACCACCCTGAAAACACGACACTGACATCACTACCTGAACCGAAACTAAGAGTCAAAAGCTTAACCAACTATATCACCCAGGCACCCCAATGTTCTAATTTTGGAATATATATTATTCTTAAAAGTTTACTTCAAATAAATTGAAAGCTATTACATAAAACTAGATTACTATCTCAATGACATTAATTGAGCAAATTAGAACAACTTGATTATTGATATAAAAGTATCAGATTTATAATTCACAAAAGTGTTATCTTCAAAACTGTATTTTTATTCTAGATACTTTTACAAACAGTATGATTGTAATATTTTTTAAAGATTTAATTATTTGATTGAGAGAGAGCAAAAGCAGGGGTAGAGACAGAGGGAGAAGGAGAAGCAGACTCCCTTTGAGCAGGGAGTCCCATGTGGGGCTCAATCTCAGGCCCCTGGGATCATGACCTGATTCAAAGTCAGACACAACCAACTGAGCCACCAAGGCTCCCCTGAATTATAATATTATAAAAATAATGTTAATAAATAAGCAAAAATTAGCTAAGATATAAAAATTAAGGTCAATTGATATTTTGATTAAATATATATCTTTCTTTTTATAGAAATATTTTCTGGAGAGTAGAACCCCTAAATATGCAAGACTCCTAAATCTGATATGACACAATGTGCCCTCAGGATTGGAATTCTAGTCATCCTTTGTAATGGCCCTCTTCCCATTACTTTATTGCCTTTCTTTAACTAGAAACTAATTATTTGAGAAACATGCCAATATTGATAAAACATAATTTCACAGTGTAAAATTAATTCTAATATTTTATTCTGGACTGCATTTATTTACAATAATTTTCAAAATTTTACTCCTTATCAAAATTCTTTATATAAAATTAAACATATGGAAAATGTAAAATTTGTAAAATATAAAATTCCATATATATGTATGATGTATGTGTGTATATATGTGTAAATATCCCATATATATATATATATTTCTGCACCATACGATATTTGAATAACATTTTTTTAAATTCCCAGAATATCCATGATATGTTTACAATGAATGTAACTTGAACTATCATTCCTTTTTTTCTCAATGGAAAAATAAGAAGAAATAAAAACTAAATCTTTTTCTCTTTTGACATAATAAAAATGGAAATATATTGCTATCTCTAATACACTCGGATAAGATTAAATGTTCTTTAGAAAGCATCTATAATAGTTTCTTGCAACCAGTGTTTTTGTGTAAAATTAAAATCATCATCAAGTTTACAAACGTCATTGTCATTTCATTACACTTTCTTTCAGCTTTGGATTAAAATTGTAGAGTTGATGGCAAGTGTGAGGCTTTAAGACAATTTTTGCAGAAAAATGTCTTTCATTTGTTAATTATCATAAATTCTCAAATAAAGATCTAATGAACTTAAATTACTTTGTAACTAAAATCCTTATAATAATAACTTTGTTATATTGTTCTTTTTTAAAGATCACTGAAAAATTCTGGCTCATAGTTTTCCTTTTCGTACTTTAATTTCCGATGTTAGAGATGTAATTTATATGCCCAAACTGACAATGTATGTGATTTATATCCTTTCTAAAATTACTTATCATGTATTACCTCAATAATTTGGTATAATTACGCATATTCTAAGTGTTCTATGATGCAGAAAATAATTTTAAATATACTTACAGAAATTATCAGTAATGTTGGGAAAGCAACTATTTATAAATAATACTAGATTTTTAGTTTGTTTAGAATTTTTTAACCATCAAATCATAAGTTAGAAGTTTTATTTCACTGTTTTTTTTCTTCCCTTAGCTTTTTCTTTCTTTTATCAAAGCTATTTTTAGCACTACTGTGTGACCAGCACTCTGACATACATTCTTTGTCCTCCATCTATTCACAATCATGGGATGGACAAATGTATAAAATAATCAGGATTCATACATAAATCCATAAAGCATAATTAGAACAGGATCTAATTACAAGTCTGTAAATGATGTGCCTCTCTTTTTTTTTAGATATAAAGACGGGGCACGAATAATATTGCAGTGAATTTGGAATGATAAGCAGTATCTTATGCATGGGAGAATGGCATCTAGAACTAGGTATACACATGAAAATTGCAAAGCTTCATATGGAAATTATAAAGATCAAATGTCAAATAAATATAAAAATACTGTATTCCTTGCATCTTCATGATATGATTAGGAGGAATGATTATAGCTAATTAATATTGAATTTACCCACTTAACCTTCCTGTTTTCATTTTGCCCATTTGACATCTGCATGTAGTTATTCACAAATTTGTCACTTTCCAAGGCTGAATCCAACCTGGCACACTTTGACCAACCTCATGGTGTGACTGCACAATAACAGAAGGGATAAAAAGAAGGAGAAACATTCAGTATATTTTGTAGAGGATTCATGCTTTTGGTAATATTTAATAAAGCAGATTGTTAATCTTTCTCTGAGCACTGAAATAAAATTGAAGGAAAGACTGTTTTATTGAAAGGAGATAGCAAGTTTTGTCATCAAGGAGTCCTAAGTTTGTAGCAAGGCTTTTTCCTAGCTACTTTCCAATTTTGCTACTTTGGATAAGTTTTGAAACAGCAGGATTCTGATTTTTCTTTATGGAATTAAGAAAGCAACTCACACAACTGTTGAGAGTATTATATGAGATATCATTATAATAACTAAAACTGATATGAGAAATGAATGATTCTAAATGTTGTATATAGTGCAGGACATATTCTAGGCATCCAACATATTTTTATTGCACTTTATTTCCTAACATATATTAGAAAAAAAATCAACATTATCAATGTAAAAATATTAGAAAAAATGAATGAAAAAAAAAAAAAGAAAAAATGAATGAAAAAAGTTCACTGTTTTTGTGGCAGAATAATGCCACACTTAACTGTTTTACTTTATTTTTTGAGAGAGAGAGAGAGTAGGGGAGGGAGACAGGGAGACAGAGAGGGAGGGAGGGAAATAATCTTACGCAGCTCCACACCCAGTGAGGAGTCCTTTACAGGGCTGGATCTCAGGATTCTGAGATCATGACCTGAGGAGAAATCAAGAATTGAACACTTAACCAACTGAGTCGTTCAGGCACCCAATGATTAACTTTTTGTTCAGATAGTCTGGTATTCCCTCAGGCATTCTTTGGTCTAAAATATCTGCACTGTATATCATTGCTCCCCTCAGCTCCTGTTTTTGCATGAATGTCAAGATGGAAAAGAACAAAAAAAGAGAGAGAGGTAAATCAAGAAACATATTCTTAACTATCAAAAACAAACTGGTGGTTACCAGAGGGGAGGAAGGTGGAAGGATGGATTAAATAGATGAAGAAGATTAAGGAGTGAATTTCCTGTGAGGAGCTCCTGGTCTTATATGGAAATGTTGAATCACTATACTGTACCCCTGAAACAAATATAACACTGTATGTTAACTAACTGGAATTTAAATTAAAACTTAAAAAGAAAGATAGAAAGAACAGTATATCTCTAATATGTGCCTGTGATTTTATTACTTATTTGAATTTATATGTATTTAAGTCAAATTAGGTATTCAAACATATTGAAATTATCTGAAAATCTTAGTCTTTTTTTTTTCTGGTATTGATTCTAAAGCTTAATGTGGCTAAATGATCCGTGGAAATGGCATATTTGCCACAAAAATATTACTATACTAAATACCAACATCTTAAATACCTTATGGCAAGCCTCAAAGAAAGGTAACATAAACTGTTTTTAAAAAGGCATAATTAAATATAATGTTAATACAAGCATTCAAGGAGCTTTTAATCTTTTCTTAAGGAAAAGAATAGCCTAGATAGAGGAAAATTTATTTGATTTTCAAAAATAATTGTGTAAGTATGCTTACATAATGCATCCATTATCACTGTCGAGGGTAGAAGGAAGATTGGACCATCATTTTGATATTTCTCACACCTTATTTTGTAGGAAATCAGAGTTTACAAAATATAATGATTAATCATATTTAAATATTGTTTTCATAAACAATCATGGTAATGATAGTTGACATTTATTTGTCACTTGTAATATACCTAACTCTAGGCTAAACATTTTACATGACTTATCTCAGTTAACTCTGCCAAATAGTGGGAGGCAAATCTCTAGTATTATGCTTATTTTATACAATAGGAAACTGAAAAGTAATTGTCTTAACTAAGATGGCTAATAAAGATTTGCAATTCAAAAAAGATAGTATAGAAAAGTTTAATTGGAGAATTTCTTAGCTGTGTTATGTATTAACAATTGACATTCTGACTTTGTATAGAAAGAAAAGAACCAGTTTTGTAGACAAATAAGTATATGAATGGGCCCAATTTACACGTGCTTGTTTATCCTACAATATTCCAAACTGGTTTCTTGACCTCATGATTTCGTAAAACCAACTTGGCAATAAGCATATTCTTTTCCTGTTAATTTTATATATTAACTGATTTGCAATGCAGAGTCATATTAACTGATTTGCAATGCAGAGTCATTCAATCATGTAAAAGTATTTACTGTATATTTTAAATTAAATACTGACAAAATCCCTTCCTCTATGAGAACAGTATGCTGTTTGAAGTGGACTAGATGAAGTGGTGCTAATTAAGCCTCTGGCATTCACCGTCACTTCACTGTTTTTCACTTATCCAAACAACGTTCTGCAAAGGGAATTGAGTATTTTAAGATTGATGAGTAGAAGTATCATTCAAAAGCATGAGCATTTCATTACAATGAAATTTTAATATAAATTTTAAGTTACCATCATTAATCAGACTATTTTACAAGGTTTTGCCCTTTTTTGTGCAAAAGCATAAATAGATTTTAAACAGAGTAGTAACTCATTAAGCTAAAACTATTACCTTTGTAAAAAGAGAGGCAAAAGTTATTTGTAAAGTAATAGCCTGTGTTCTTACTTTTAGGATTGTATAACATTAGAAAGAGAGCACATGAGACTCTTTACCCATGTATGGGTGTGTTTAGTATATACACAGCATAGAGATCCTATAAACTATTTAAACAGTAAGTAGTATGGCCAACTATGCACGTTATAGATTTAACACAGAGAAGTTATTTTCAGACTGTGACAAAATTATTTTAGATATAATCGAAACCTCTTGGAAAATGACATGATACTGAAAATGAAGTTTTCGTAGCTTTATTGTCTGGTGTGTGATTTTAAATTAGCTAATTAGTGAGATCTTTTAACTATTGGTTCTGAACCAAATGAAAATAGATAAAGGAGTCCAGAGTAGTAGATCAGATGCAGAGATGCACAAAATATATCTTCTTATAAATGAGCATAAAGCATCCTTGTCTTTGCCCTGCAGGGCATAGGATTTTGAAAGTCAAGCCTGGGCTGTGTTTCAGCCCTTAGCGCACCTAAATAAGATGCTTGGTGTAGGGTAAAGTGGCACAAAATATGTGACTGCCCTGCTTTGTCCTAAGGCCAACATGGGCCTTCTACTATTCTCTACCCCTTGATAAATGAACTTTTGATACTACAACTGTCACAAAAAGAGCAGTTAGGAAAATGCAAGCTTTCCCAGCAGTGTAGAGAAGCCAGTACCACTGAAAGCAAGAGTGGAGATAATAACAAATTCTGTTTTAGGAAGGCAGATCCTAGTGAATGAAATAGAGGAGTCTGAAACTCAGAGGTCAATGTATTTCAGGTTTACTACAGTTACAAACATTTCTCTAACCTGAGGAGGATGTGGAGAAAAGTTAAGGTAGGTTACAATCTTTCAATATTGTTCCTTAAAGGGAAGTGAAACTAATTATTCCTCTGTGGAAAACAAAAACAAAAACAAAACCCAATAAAACACTTAAGTATCCCTCTACCAGGAATAAGAACATGGAAATAGAGAATGAAAAGATTTGCCTTAAAAAATGGTTAAAATTTCAAGTATATATCTTTTAATTAAATAGAAGAAATGTATTATCATCACTACTATAGATAATTAGTTTAAAATAAGCTATCTGGGGATGCCTGGGTGGTTCAGTCAGTTAAGCATCTGCCTTCAGCTCAAGTCATGATCTTAGGATCATGGTATTGAGCCCCTCTCACCAGCTCAGCAGAGAATCTGCTTCTCCCTCTCCTTTTGCCCAGTCCCAGTTCATACTCTCTCTCTCTCTCTCTCTCTCAAATAAATACATACAATCTTTAAAGAATAAAAATAAGGGAAGGGAGAAGAAATGTGTGGGAAATATCAGAAAGGGAGACAGAACGTAAAGACTGCTAACTCTGGGAAACGAACTAGGGGTGGTAGAAGGGGAGGAGGGCGGGGGGTGGAAGTGAATGGGTGACGGGCACTGGGTATTCTGTATGTTAGTAAATTGAACACCAATAAATAAAAAAAAAAAAAAAAAAGATTCCACGAAAAAAAAAATAAATAAAATAAATAAATAAGTTATTTGAAAAAAGGATAAAGTGCCAGGATATAGTGAAGCACTCTATAGGTACATCATTATTGACAAATAATTTTAGAGAAAGGATAGTGACCTTTTATTGATATATGTGGTAGTTAATAAATAATTCTTAAGTATTCATTGTAAACTGCAAACTCCTAATTCTGGCGTGTATTCAATAAAATTTTCTTAACATTGCATAAACATTGCATAACATTGCATAACAGTGCATAAACATTGTATTGTGTTTTTTGCTAGTCCTATGTAATTTACAGATATTATTTATGGCCTATGTTTCCAAAGAGCTTATATGCAAATATGGGGAGACAAACAAGTTGATAATTACCAGAGGATGTCTTAAGTGTTTTGTTGGAAATAAATCAGTGTAAAGGAGAATATAAGTGGAGCATTCAAGAGAGACTTGGTAGTTCAGGTAGGTTTCTAGAGGAGATGATAACTATTGTGAGTTGTGAAGACCAAGTGGAAATTAGCCAGACGAAATAAGAAGGGCTAGAAAAAGAGCTATCATGGATATATGCAGACTGAGATAGGAAAAAGCTGATAATATGAGAACATAAAGTATTTCAGAATACCTCAAGGTAAAGTGGGGAAGAGACAGTGATAAGGGATAAAGCTTGAGAGGGTAGATTTGGTATAAAAGTATATTAATTTTCTATTTATCCTGTAATAATTATCAGAAATTTAGCAGTATAAATAACACAAAGTCACTATGTCACAGTTCTATAGGTCAGAAGTTTGGGTTGACTTGACTGTTTTCTCTGCTCTGGGTTTTATGAGCCCATACCAAGGAGTTGACCTTCTGGGCTCCTATCAAGAGGTTCTGGTAAGAATCTGCTTCTAAGGTCATTCTGGTTGGCAAAATCCAGTTAATCATGATTCTGAGACTGAAATATCATTTCTTTGCTGTCTGCCACACTTTATTCCTCTATACTGCTTACATTCCTTCCCAAATTTTCCTCATCAGCAATGGAAGGTTCAGTTCCTCCAAGCTTTGAATCTAATTTTCTCCTCCTAACCCCTTTCATCTACATATCTCTCCTGTTCTCTCTTCTTCTGTTAAAAGTTCATGTAATTAGATTGGGGACACCATGATAATCCAGGATAACCTCACTATTTTAAGGTTAGCTGAATGGTAACCTATTCTCTTCACACCCATAGCTAGATTAGTGTTTGACTAAATAACCAGAGGATGATCTTGGAGGGAGGGATATATTTGCTAACTGGACCAGAAGGTCATTTTTTTAAATTAGCTTCATCTTAAAGGAAAATAATTCTGATAAAATATTATAGGTGCAGAAGTAACAAAACCAACTTTACATTTTAGAAAGATCACTAGGACAGCAGTGTACAGTTTGAAATATTAGGGGACAGGGACTGGAGGGCTTCAGAGAGACCAGTGAGAATGATCATTTAGTAATTAGAAGTGATCAGGATCATAAGACAATAAGAGCAAGAAGATATGAGAGGGGATAAATTTTAATTGCACTAACAAAGTAAAATATACTGTCCTTTGTTCGCTATTGGAAATAAGAGAATAGATTCAAGAATCACTCTCATTTTTGGTTTAAGTAACTAGATCAATAAGATTAACACTTAGCAAGTATGAAAAATACCCAGAAGAAGAACATACTTCAGTAAAAATGAAATATCGTGTTCAGATATAAAGAAAATGGGTTCATTATTTTCTTAGAAATATTGATTTTCATATGCCTACAGAATTGGACAACTTCTAATCAGTTACCAGATACATAAGTTTGAACATAAAAAGTAGATTGAACTGACTACAAAGATGTGTGAGGAATCAGTGATTGGTACTTCAGAAAATATACATCCATTGAGAATAGAAATCAAAATCATAAAGGTACCTACCTACCTGGCTCAGTAGATTGAGCACGTGACTCTTGATCTTGAGGTTGTAAATTTGAGCCTCACGTTGGGTGTAGAGATTACTTAAAAATAAAATCTTTTAAAAAATAAAAATGATGATTTTCTGAAACATTAGCAGAAGAACAGAGACAAAATGAGTCAATAGAGAATGGAGATGGTAGAGGATGAGAAATGAAAAGCAGGAGAGTAGTTTATAAGGCATATAGTTTGGGAATATTATGCAGACATTAGAAAATATGATGTGTCTGGGTGGTGCAGCTGGTTAAGCATCCAGCTCTTGGTTTTGACTCAGGCTGTGATCTCAGGGTCATGGGACTAAGTCCAGTGCTGGGCACTCAGGACTGAGTCTGCTTAACATTCTCTCTCCCTCTTCCTCTGTCCCTACCTCTTGCACTCACATTTTCTCTCTAAAATAAAGAAATAAATCTTAAAAAAGAGAATGTTAGTATTTTGTAAATGTAAAACAGGTAACATATAAAATCATCAAGAGAGATCATTTAATTGAAAACAAACAGTTCAGCAGAGGGAGGGTATATAATTCTCTATTTGAAGTTGATAGAAGGGGATTATATCAAAGTTATTCTCAAAATACTTTGCTCTTAGAAGAGGAAAGGAATCATCTTGCATTATTTTCATGTCCATTTAAAACAAAAACATAAGCACTTGTATTATTTTGAAAATGTTATAAAGCAAGGAGGGATATAAGTACACATATATGATTAAATTATCTATTGAAGTGCTGATGTATTAAAAGAATATTTGCTGACATGAGACAAAGTCACAGTCTATACTAATAAAAATGTCTGAATAAGACTTAGAGTACAATGTAAGCTTTGTGAGATGTGGTACACACGACAAATTCAAAAATGCCTCTGAAATGATTTTCCTAATATTTATTTTTTAAATATATTCCTTTTGAAAATAGGAGAAAACTCATTGATCTTAAAAGCGAGGAAAATATATGCAATATAAGGTAATATGTGAAAAAAGAATGACATAAATGGAATAATGTGCCTGAGAAAATGGGAGAAGATGTGATTCAGACAACAATTGCAGTTATTGCTGTCTATAGCAGTAAAATCTCCTCTACTAAAATGGCAAGGAAGGCTATCAGGATGATTGATGATGCTGATAAGTTTGGAGGTGGAAGCCCTGGGAGCCATTATGTTCTCTATTAGGTAGAACTTAAGGTATTTAGCTGAATGTGATGGGAAAAGTGGCCAGGGCAAGGGCCTTGAGGAATGTGTAGAAATAGCCATTATATGGGCTTTGTGAGGATGGTGATTAGGAGAAAGGTACTGTCTGCTGAGAGTTTTACAAAGTTTCAAGAACCATGATGCAACTATAATAATTAAGACTATTTGAAAATAATACAAGAATAGACAGAACAATGTCACATAATAGTCCAGAAAAAGACCCATATCCATGAATATATCTTACATGAAAGAAGGGCCATTGTACAATGGGTAAAGTTAGGCTTTTTGATAAATAATATTGGAACAAGTAGTTATCTATAGTTTAAAAAATAAAACTAGATCAATTCTAGGGATGTCGAAAACTTAAGTTTGAGAGAAGGGCTATAAAGAATTTAGCTATAACTATGGAAGAATATTTTCCTAACTTCAGGGTAGAAAATCATTTATTAATTTAATTGAAGTATAATTAATGAAAATAAGCTCCATAGATTTTAGGTGCTCAATATGTTCTGACCATCACATACACTTGTGTAAATATTACAGCAATCAAAGTATAAGATATTTTCATCACTGCAGAAAGTTCACTTGGGCCTACCAATTCCCAGCATGTATTCTGATTAGCAACCACTTTCTGATCTCAAACATTATAGATTAGTTTGGTCCTTTCTTGAACTTAATATAAATGGAGTAATAAATTATGTAACCATGTGTATCCACCTTCTTTTGTGGCAGCTATTTATTCTTTTTTTATTGCTGATTAATAGTCCATCATACAAACATACCATGATTTATCAATTCTCTCCTTCGAACATTCTCTACAATTCTTTTGTGAACACATATTTTTATTTCTCTGGGGTAAAACTAAAAATAAATTTCTGTGTCAAAGAGTAGACGTTTGTATAAATTTACTACATAAAGCAGTTTTCCAAAATGAATGACAGGTTTATACACCCACTAACAATATATGAAAGACTCAGGTAATCTACATTCTTGTAAAAAGTTGGTACTGCTATTTTTTTTAATTTTAGGCTTTTTAATTAGTTTTTAATCAAACATAATACCTCTCATTTTAATTTTAACTTATATTTACCAGGCAACACTGTTGCACTGCACATTGCACCATATATTAATATCCTTTTTTTGAGATGTATAAAACTTGTGAGAATTTTTTTCTTATGGATCTCGAGGGGTTCCTTATGTAATATGATACTAGATTTTAGAAAGATACATGTATTGCAAGTATGAGACTTGTCTTTGCATTTTCTTATCTGAACTGTATATTTTACCATGGTAATTGTAAATTCCCTATCTGATCATTTCTAAATTTGGCTTGTCTTTCAGTATCATGCCACTGACTCTTCTTTGTCTGTGGTGTACATTTTCTTGCCTTATCTTGGGTGTCTTGTATTCTTTGATTATAAGATGGGCATTTAGTATAAAAATAACAGTTGAGAACAGTGCCAGTAGTGTTTACCACTGCAAAAGAGTATGCATTTTTTCCTCTTAGGTCACTATACTAGGAGCTGAACCCAAAGGATTTGTAGATAAAATAAATATGGAATTTGTTTATTCCTTATTTTTACACAGTTCATCACTAGATTCATTTTTTTTTTAACCTGGAATGTGTACTTTCCAGTGAATAGTTCCTGGGAGTGGAACACTTCTCTAATTCCAGTGTTCTGCTTTACAGCTGAACTGGCAACTTCTGGAACTGTGATGGATCTTTTCTGACTTTTAAGACTGGTTTCTAAGTGTTGAGGATGCTATGGGGTTTCTCTGCTCCTCAGTTGCAGTCTCCATTGTCTGTGCCTTGAAATATCTCATTCAGCTCTGTTGTTTCTCCCCAATTTCAGCAAGCCAGCTGTCCTACAGTTTATCAAGACCATGAATGTCTCATATGTTTTCTTCACAACCTTCCCACCCTCCAGGTTTTGAAGGACTTGTTAGAGATAGTACTTGGCTCATATTGCTTTAGTTTTTATTTTTTGTCCACCTTTCTTGAGAAAAAATTGGTGGCTTGGTACAGAGTTACCCTGTGTGTGGGATCTCTCTATATTTTCTGAGGTTTAGTTTATTTAGGGTTCTTTATGTCTTCTGTTTTTTAATGGGTTTCAAAATTCTGATGTTTAGTTTATCCTGTTTTTTGAATTGCATATATTTTGAAATTATATTTGTTGCTTTGGTCATCTTTGTATTATTCTTTGAACTGCACATGTACATTACAAATTCTATAAGAAATACATACTTCAAATTACAAAATAGATAATAGGAATATATAATTCAGGCAATTATTACTTATTCATTAGCTGCACAAATACTAAATAAATGTAATGTTGAGAGGCACTGCTACCTCAAAAAAAAAAAAAAAAGGATTTCCATGCACTTAGTTGTAGACTTAGTAAGAACATACCAGATTCCTTCAGATATTCTGCCTTTTACATTCTATTTTCTCCCTAACTTGAACCAATTGAAATCTATCTGAAGACCCATCTCTAATGGACTATATAGAATCAAGTCATTTCCTTAGACAAAAGACCTATAAGAAGCTTTAACCCAAAGAATGGAAATTCACCATCAAGAACACTTTAGTACTAATTAGTAACAAATTTTAAACAATTTTCAAATTTTGTGTTTTCTGACCTGTACTCTGAAAAGTATAAAATGCTGATGAAAGATGGGCACCTGTGTCACTCGGTTAAGTGCTGGACTCTTGATTTTGGCTCAGGTCACAGTCTCAGGGTGTGAGCTCTAACTTGGGGATTGAGCTCCACCTTGCACTCCGTGCTTAGCAACAAGACACTTGTCCTTCTCCCTCTGCTCCTCTGCCATCTCATGGATGAATGAATGAATGAAAACACTGATGAAAGAAATTGAAGACCACACAAAAATATGGAAAAAACATTCCATGCCCCTGGATTACAAGAACAAATATTATTAAAACATCTATAGTACCCAAAGCAATCTACACATTTAATGCAATCCCTGTCAAATACTAATAGCATTTTTCACAGAAATACAACAAACAATCCTAAATTTGTATGGAACCACAAAAAAACCTGCAGAGCCAAAGCAACCTTGAAAATGAAAAACAAAACTGGAGACATCACACTTCTGGACTTCAAGTTATACTCAAAGCTGAAGTGATCAAAACAGTGTGATATTGGCACAAAAATAGACACGTAGATCAACAGAACAGAATAGATGTTCCAGAAATAAAGCCACAGCTACATAGACAATCTTTGAAAATGGAGGAAAAACTATCCAATGGGAAAAGAAGAGTCTCTTCAAAAAATGGTGTTGGGAAAACTAGAAAGCAGCATGCAAAAGAATGAAACTGGACCACTTCCTTACACAATTCACAAAAATGAATTTAAAATGAATGAAAGACCTAAATGTGAGATATGAAATCATCAAAATCCTAGAGAAGAACATAGGCAAAAATCTCCTTGACCTTAGCCACAGCAACTTCTTATTAGACACATTTCCAAAGGCAAGGGAAACACAAGCAAAAATGAAACTACTGGGACTTCATCAAGATAAAAAGCTTCTGCACAGCAAAGGATACAATCAACAAGACTAAAAGGCAACCTACAAAAGGGGAGAAGAAATTTGCAAATGACCTCTCAGATAAAGGGCTAGTATCCAAAATCTAAAGAACTTATTAAACTCAACACCCCAAAACCAAAAAATCCAGTCAAGAAATGGGCAGAAGACATGAATCTTCTTCAAAGAAGACAAATGGCTGACAGACACATGAAAAAGTGCTCAATGTCACTCATCATCAGAGAAATACAAATCAAAACCACAATGAGATACCATCACACACTAATCAGAAAGACTAAAGTTAGCAAGTCAGGAAATAAAAAAAGATTTTGGTGAGGATACAGAAAAGGGGAACCCTCTTACAATTTGGTGGGAATGTAAAACAGTAGAGCCAGTCTGGTTAACAGTATGGAGGTTCCTCAAAAAGTTAAAAATATAACTACCCTATATCCAGCAATAGCACTACTGGGTATTTACCCAGAGAATATAGAAACATTAACTCAAATGGATTCACGGACCCCAAATTTATGGCAGCATTACTTATAATAGCCAAATTATGAAAAATGCCCAAGTGTCCATCAATTAATGAATGAATAAAGAAAAGATTATATAACACACACACAATAGAATAATCATCATAAAAAAGAATGAAATCTCATCATTTGCAAAGGCATAGATGGAGCTAGAGTGTATAATGCTAAGTGAAATAAGTCAGAGAAAACAAATACCATAAGTTCTCACTCATACATGGAATTTAAAAACAAAACAAATAAGCAAAAGGAAAAAAAAAACCCAGAAAGATAGAAATCAAGAAACAGACTTTTAACTATAGAGAACAAGTGGATGGTTACTAGAGAGGGTGGGATGGGTTAAACAGGTGATGGGGATTAAGAAGTGCACTTGTCATGATGAGCGTAGCGTGATATATGGAAGTGTTGAATTGCTATATTGCACACTTGCAACTAATACTGTATGGTTATAATTTCTATGTCATACTATCAAAGTCTACTCATTGTGCAGTGTTAGTCAATGTTTAAGTCCTTATTTCTGTCACTAATATTATTAGAGGTAAATATCCTTGCCTCTTACTTTTTTGTTGGTAATGAATCTGATTCTATTTAGCCCTGATTGCCAGTGATTTGCTAGATTTCTGTTTAAGAATTTAAAAATTTCTACCCTAAATAGTTCTTTATAGGAAGACATTGTATTTTTATTTTTAGTAGTTTATGATGTTAAATTCATTCTTGGCAATATAAATAAACCACTTAACATACTAATGAATAAAGTTAGTTATCAGCGTATGGAAGGATTAATAATGGCTTCTACTGGAACTCAAAAGGAGCCTATATATCAATCAAAACAAAATAAATTCTATGTATTTCTACCTTATGTGTAATATGACAGAAGAAGGGAAAATAACACTCATTGAGGGATTATTCCCACGTGAAAGTCATTGGTAAAATTCTCCTGATATTCATTATCTCATTCTGTCCTTGGAAAAATATTGTGTACATTTTAAAGTCGTTTACTACTTGCAAAGGTAAAACATGGATAATATAGAGAAAATTCTATTTAAATTATTAATAATTTGGTTGGAAATAAGAAGGCTAATAATTTACAATATTTCTTGTTCTGGTTTCAGCAAGTTAACTCGGAGCCACAATTGTCAATGTGATGCTCATCAGAGGCAATGCAGAGAAAATCTTTCTAGAATATCAAAAATAGTAGACATTAAAATCCAATATGCTATCCCCCATATGTGCACTACAAGCCTGAACTCTCCTTTTTCTCACAAATGAGCTGGTTTATTATAATGTTTCCTTATAAAAGACGTGTTTCCACTTTTGTTACATCAATTAGTTTTACCACCTTAAACGTTGGCAAAAGCCAGATATGAGCATCTAGAATTATTTCAAATTCTCCTCCCTTGGCGCTTCTGGAAAGAATCAACACTTTATCATGAAATCGTTGCAAATTATTTGTTCCTACATTCTTTGAAGAAAATAACACTGCCTTAATCTGCCAATAGAAGTAATGTATCTCTGACTATTGACAATATTTTCCAGATCATACTATTTAATTTCAAGATATTCATTAAAAATTCAAAATTGAAAAGCAAATATCTAGATTTAGACTAGTATTATTTAATACACTCAGTTAGTTTGACACATATAAATTCTGTCTGCAGATGAAGCCATTAGAATGAATGCAAAGGAGAGAAAATGAGTGAAAATATCAGTGAGGGTGACAAAACATGAGAGACACCTAACTCTGGGAAGTGAACAAGGGGTAATGGAAGGGGAGGTGGACGGGGGGTTGGGGTGACTGGGCGATGGGCACTGAGGGGGGCACTTGCTCGGATGAGCACTGGGTGTTATGCTATATGTCAGCAAATTGAACTCCAGTAAAAAAAAAAAAAATTAAAAAAATAAGATAAAGGGACTTTAGAAGATTAAGGAGAGTTTTCATCAGAAAAAAATTATTTTAAAAAGCTAAGAATTTTGCCTCTGTATATAATATGTGAGCATTTGTATTTACATCTGAATTTATGCAATTCTCTCTCCCTTTTATAACTTGTGTCTACAGTTGTGTCAGTATACAGAGGTATAATCTAAATGGTAATACAATCTGCCCACATGAGGCCTGATTAGGCTATTCAGAGAAACTCATACAAAAATGCTTAAAAAGTAAATTTAAGTGTCCAAATGACACCTGACTAAATGATTAGTTCTCTGGAATATCCAATGTGGAAAGGACATGTCCATCTTCAATAGTTACTGCTATATTAAAATATCGAATGTGATAAACTAAAAGGGAAATTTTTAAAAAGCTGTTAATATCTTGATGTTTACTAATTTAAGCCACTTGCTTTCTCTATTCAAAAAATAATTCAAATTTGTAAAAAATATTGTTTGTATTTCATTTCATTTGTAGTCATTCCCTAAAAACTATCACTAACATAATGCTTCCAAATGTTCATAAAGTTGAAATCATCTCCTAAGTGGCCTTGTTTTAAATCTCTCCAAACTGTGCTAGATTGCACACTTTATTTATTAAAGTGTGATCTTTTAGGAAACAGTAACTCCATAATTGATAATTACTACACTTACAACTCAAAATGCAAGCTATGGAGGTTTTGAAATAGATGGTCTTTAATCTTTCTTCCTTTAGCTCCCCCTCTTTCTCCCTATCTATGGACTTTATGACTTGCTCATCGATGGTTTCAGTTATTATTCCAACTGGTGGTGTGGTTTAAATTTAGCTAGAGAAGAGTATGTGGTCACACTTAACTGTGAATCCAAGTTGTTTGACCTAATTCAATGTTTAGCACTGCTGTATCTGTCATTGAAGCATGCACTTTGTTTTTCTTGGTTCTTATTCCTTACATGTAAAGGTCTCAAGAAAAAAAATGATCAGGGTGTTTTTGTTTTCATTTTTGGTAAAAAGCTACCACATCATGTTTCAAATTTTCCTAAGATCTCTTATGATGCCTCTGCTGGTAGAAATTATGCGGATGTTTTATTTTCTAGAGAGTCTATGAGAAGCATTTTTTTTCTCTATTCTGTTGTATTGGATGACAAATGACACTAAAATTTAAATTTTATAAATGAATATACCAATGTGCAAAAAGTTTGTTGTGGGATACGGATATCTTTATTGTTTCTTTACTAAATACAATTTAAAAATCCCACCAATAGCCTTAACATATTAGTATTATCTCACAGCATATGGAAAGGGCATAGCACTTGGGAGCAAAACCATATTCTTATCTACCCCACTATGAAATGTGTCCTGGTCATAAACATGACCACGAAACATGATGAAAGTAATCCTCAGTTATGTTGTGATTTCAAGTACATTTAACTACAAGTGGGTTTTTATGAATAATGGAAAATAAGAGTTCTTGTATATAGGTCTACATCATTTTCACTGAAGAATATGGGAAATAAAAGTTGTAATGAAAATATAATTCTTAAAGCAAGTAATAAACAGGAAAATGAGAAGAGTGTTCCTAAGCTCTAGTCTTAGAGCTAGAATATTTACTTAGGGAAAATAGTGTTTTGCAGCTAAAATAGTAAAGCTTGCCATATAAATGTAAACTTAAGAATGATAAAGTTGAAGCTTGTAATAATAGTAGAAATGTCCAGGCTTTGAGATTAGTTGTTTCAATCTCACTTCATTATTTTTAATTCAGTATCAATTAAAATACTGCTCTACACTATGTCCATATTTAAACAGAATTAGCAATGAATTTATAATACCTCATTTTTGTCTTTTTAAAGGTATTTTACTAAACTGATTTAAAATGTTGGGATAGAAAAGAGGTGTTTTCTCCTGTTCGTTGCAGGTAATGGGAGGGGTACGAGCACCTATGAAGAATTAAAGGAGAAGAATAAGAATACATTGAGTGAATATTTGAATAAGTCTCAGAATAGGTTTGGAATAAAGAAATCTATGAGTGAACACTGAAATGTATAGTAAGGAAACTAATAATAAGAAAAACTAAAGGGCAGTCTGGGTGGCTCAGTGGTTTAGCACCGCCTTCAGCCCAGCGCCTGATCCTGGAGACCTGGGATTGAGTCCCACGTCGGGCTCTCTGTATGGAGCCTGCTTCTCCCTCTGCCTGTGTCTCTGCCTCTGTGTGTGTGTGTGTCTCTCTCTCATAAATAAATAAAATCTTAAAAAAAAAAGAAAAACTAAAGAAAATCCCTTTTACTTCAACTAATCTATGGATAAATGAATACTTAAACATATTTGAAATACACATAAAAGGAACATATTTGAAACAAACATATATGGAATTTTACCATGAAAGTCTTCCTAACATGCTGGTCATTATTTGGTTTCTTATACTGTGCAAAAAGCTGAAGACTGTGAAATTTATAATCAGATGTAGGCAGTCATTTGTTCTAGCACTGGAATGGCCCCAACTTTAAAAAGGAAATGTTATTTTTCTCTCCTCTCACTATTACATGTTTATTCTATAACATTTATCAAAATTTTATTAAGTATGATGGGGATGAGTTCAGTGGAAGATTATGATTCATACATGTTTTTGGTTCCTCTGGCCAAATTCCATTATAAATGCTACAGCAACTACCCCCTACACCAATGTCTTCTTGGCTCAATAAGAATTCTAAATTTAACAAGGATTAAAAAAATAAAGTTTGCTTTTCCCATAATTACTATTCAATTGCAACCATAACCAGAGCAATGAACTGATTGACTTTGGAATGACATACTTTCCTATACCTGAAAGGGATCTAAAAAGAGGTACTTTGATTGGATATAGTATTGAGATCAATCCTAGCATCATAGGATCAAAGAAATCAAAATGTGATCTGTAATAAAGAGAAAGACTCCATTACTAATGTTTGACTTCTAAGAGTTTACAAGTCCCCATATCTGTGTAACCTAAAAGGAAGGCTCATTTTTTATTCTTTGCCCCATCTGTGCAATGTGAAAAGAAGGCCCATTTTCCTTTCTCCCCTTGATATCTCAAAATTTCAAATCACATGAGTCTCAGGTAACAATCATGCTTGACCCCTAAACATAATTAAAAATGCAAAACCATCCACCTCCATCTGACTTCATCACCCTGTCTGCACCTCACTCCTTCTCTTGTTTCATTCTTTAATAAATTTGAACCCTTCTTGAGGAATCTTTTTGGTATTTTACTATGTCAACAAGAACTATGCTTATGAATTGGTGTTATTCATAAACATTCATAAATTCTTAAATGAATATGGGAGATAGATTGCCTAACAGAGAAGGCTAAATGCCCAATAAAGCACTGCTGCACCAAATAAATGTGATGGATGGATGAATAGATGGATGGGATAGAAGGTGTATCTCTCTATAAAAAAGAACAAAGGGAAGTGGACTGTAAACCTTACAATTATATAAATATATTATAGCCTACTTAATTCATAATTGTTTTAGGGTGGCTTTGGCTCACTCCTTTCAAAACCATACCACAAATAGCTCCTATTGTAAACAGTATTATTGTGAAGTTTATCTTTAAGAACATATCTTTAAAAGTCTGTTAATCAATTCATTTTTTTTCCACAGATGCCATTTGGGCAATCTGAGGTTTGTTCCCAGGGCAAACTTACTATTTATAGAAAATCCATATTAATTCACAATAATAGATTTATATTGAGTTGCTAGAGGACACTTGGAAGACAAGGGTGAGAGTAAAGAAATTACATAAAAAGGAGAGAATTAATGGAATACTTATATATATATATATATATATATAATTTATTTATGTATATGACATACAAATATGTAACATATACATACACAGGCATATATATAATCTCAGATGTTTAACATAAATACATACATAAAAAGTCTAGATTATAAGATGTAAGTCCAGTTTGCTTCTTCACAGAGAAACCACATTGAAAACAAATAGCAGAAAAATCATCCTGTCAAAAGTTACAGATAAAAGTTAGGTTTTAATATGATTAGACTTTTTAAAGATTAATTTATTTGAGAGAGAGAGAAAGAGAGAGAGAGAAAATGCAAACAGGGTAGGGGAAAAAGAAGAGAATCTTCAAGCAGATCCCCTGCTGAGTGTGGAGCCAAAGGCAGGTCCACCTTGTGACCCATGAGATCATGACCCAAACTAAAACCAAGAATCGGATGCTTAATCAACAGAGCCACCCAGGTCCCCATGATGAGATTTTTTACTCTGTTTAATTTGTGCATATTTTGCTTATTTATTTATTTAGATCATTTCCAGAACTTTCAATGCTTTCTTCTTTAAAAATTGTTTAAAGCAACAGTAAATCTGCAAAATGTTTTGGGAAGTCGGGGAGTTCATCTTTCTGTGTTTCGTACTGGAGAGGAAAAATGCTCAGCAGGACAACTATTGAGGGCAACATATAATCTTTATTCTTTGTGGTTTTCTTCCATTACTGGCCCATTGAAAGTAATAAAAACACAGTGCAGAAAACCCAACTTCTTCCTCTCCTCCCCCCACACAAAACTAGTATGACTCTGTGAGGACATTATGTACTACAATATTTTAAAACTGTTAAAACCTAAGAAGAAGAAAACAGCAAAAACCTGTTTCTCAAACTTTTAAGTGTTTAGGTATGACAGTACTGACTTCTTTTTGACATAACAGTAACTATGATGTCTGAATTCAGTTTGACAGTTGACTTTCCCCAGGCATTCCACTTTTGTATTCATCATGTAGTGTTGTGCAGCATAAATAAAAAAAAAAAAAGCAGCATTTAGAAACAAGTAAACAGAAGAAGCTGGGCTTGTAATAAAAATTTAAACAGAAACTGCCAACCAATTATGTACAGATACATTTTCTATCTCCGATTTGACATGGATTTAAGTATAAAAATATTTTCCCATTAATTTTGACTTCTTATTTGCCACAACTGCAATTGTGATTTTGATTTCTTTCTTCAACTTTAAACAGTTATCTAGATAGATATATAGATATGGATATGGATTTAATATAAAGATTAAAGATTAGCTATAAATAGATACAGAGATAATGGTGGAAGTAGAGACAGAGATACGAACTCTTGCCCTCTTGTTACAGGATCTTTGATCATGTAGTCACATCAATGATTGATGTTAAGGTGGCTCAGCATTTCAAGGATGCAGAGAGTTCAGGAAAGAACAAATTTCTGGGACTGATTTTTGAATTCTACCCTTTCATTGTCCTATAACAATAGGCATTAGCAAAGAGTAAATAGGAAAATGTTATTATTACTTCAAATTATTTTCTATTAGCATTGCAGCTTTCCACGCAGCCTATGCCAAATAATACATACTATTTTGCACATTATCTACTTAGCCATGAAAAATGTAAGCTCTAAGACGAAGTCAATCCATCAATACTCAATTATTAAACAGTGAAAACAAACCAGTTTATATAAAACGTTGTCCTTTCAGATTTTAAGTATGTTGGATATCGATACCAAGAATAACTTAAAATACTAAATATCTTAAACGTTAAAAATGGCTAACATAATTTGGGTATATATTATCACATAGATATTCTATAATCATTTCTTAAATATCAATTTTATAGAATTAAAATACAGATAAATAGATGCTTGAATCTATTTTGCATTTCTCCCTTTAGATTGTAATAAAGTTCCCTTGCAACTATGTTTTATAATTTTTTCCTAAATATGTAATTTTTAACAGCACCCAGAAAATGGGCAGATATACTCACATTAAATACTTTTACAAATATCTGAGGGAGAAAACACTAAATTTTCTTCAGTAAAATCTAGAAGGGATAAAATTTAAAATGGTATATGGGTAGAAAGAAGAGAAAGCAGCCAGTAAGAGGAAGGAAGTTTGAAATATAATGTCAAGTAAGTGATACAGGTAAATTATTTGCATGCTGAACTATAATCTTCTGACACCCTAGCTTCAGTGAATTATGGATTACTTAATAATCCTCAGTTCTCAACTATTCTGTTCTCAACTATTCTCAATATTCTGTTCTCAAATAGTTCTCAACTATTCTGTATCCCTCCACATAGGAAGATAATATTTTCCAATTTTATTGAACTCAGGTATGGTCATGTGACACGGTTTGCTTTGGACAATGAAATATGAGCAAAAAGATACATCATTTCTGTCTAGACATTATACAAACCAGAATGTGCTTCATTCAGGTCTATTCCTTCCCGCCATTTGAAATGTTCTTTAGGAATAACAGGTAGGAGCAATTCTGACAGCTTGTATCCGGGATAAAAAATAAGATATGTAATACAATAGCAGCTGGCCCGAGATGGGCATTTAGCATGAATTAGAAATTATTTTGTTGCTATAAACCACTGAAGATGTAAGATCAGTTTTTTCTATGATGTGGAATACAAAGATCTGATGTATATTTTGTTTATTAGTGTGTATACTTGCTCGTTTCATCAGTTGAAATCAGCTAATGAAGCTGAATACCAATTTTCTGGCAAAAAAAAATATGGTAAGCAAGATGTCTGTAGCATAAGCGGCATGAGGAGATGAACTATAAATCAAGGCAAACATGTAGAAGAGCAGAGAAACCAAGATAATTATTAGAACATAGCCCCTCCATGACTGATAGAATCAGTCAGAAAGGAATGGGAAGTTTTGCAACTCATGGAATAGCAAATGGAATCACGCTTAGTAGTGAAGGTCCTGATATTATAGCTATGTAGATCATTAATCTATTATTTTAAATAATTATTTCAGCTCTATTTGGATGAAAATATTTCTGGCTAATCTCAAAAGAATACCCTCACAATTGCAATTTTACATCATTTTTTTTTCCTTCTACTATGGTACGATTGATTATCTAAACATTCATTAGTGAACCAACTTTCCTTGTTTGTAAAATTAAGGGTTGATAGTAATTATAGTATTTGTTTATTCCTTCTGGTAGAATATTTGTAACAGACTGTGCATCAAGCCACAAAATACGTTAGGTCTAAAATGTTCTTTCAAAGTTACAGGTAACCTTACTAAAAACTTTTGGTATCATTGATGTTATAACTATAATCCTTAGTGAAGATGCAAAATGTAAAAAACAAAAATAAAACCCTTTGTTCTCTTTAGAAAGAAACTGCATAATTTGTTTTAACTTTTTTTAACCTTGCAAAAAGATTTTGTAAACATAGGAGAATGATATAAATCCTGGGGCAGCTGGATGGCTTAGTGGTTGAGTGTCTGCCTTCAGTTCAGGTCATGATCCCGGGGTCCTGGGATCAAGTCCCACATCAGGCTACTCGCCGAGAGCCTGCTTCTCTCTCTGCCTATGTCTCTGCCTCTCTTTCCGTGTGTCTCATGAATAAATAAGTAAAATCTTAAAAAAAAAAGAATAATATAAATCCAGAGAAATTTAGATAAGCTATTAGTAGAAAAGTTTCCAGTTATCGTTATTTTATTTTTTTTGTTCATTGGTCCTATGTTTGAAATGAAATTATATCTTAAACATATCAGATTATAACATATACATTGCTATAGTGCTCTTGAGGCACCAAAAGGGATATTCAAGAAAATTCTAAAAAAAAAATATTTATAGCCAATCACAAAGTTTAAATAGAATTTGATATAGTTAGTGACAGGATGAATTTCTCTACACACATTGTTTATAGCAAATTGTAACTACTAAGCATATTCTGTGCTTCACCATGTTCTGATTATGGTTACATCAAAAGTATGCAGCCGGAGAAGAGATCTCATAGATCAAGGGAGAAAATGGACCAAGAGTCTGAGGTACCTTAGCAAGGTTTGCTGACCACTATGGTCCATTATATAATGACCAAAGACAGCCTGTCTTATGATTGAATGAAACTTAGTAATACTAGAAAAACAACACTTCACAAAGAAGTAGATCTAAATCTTCCAGAAAACAGAAATTTTGTAAAGTAAGGTTCAGATTTACATGTAGCTATATTCAGGTTGAGGTGAAGACATTATAAACAGAGACATTAAATAGTGAGAGCCAAGCGAAAGCTAGGCTTAAAATAAATCTTTGAAGAAAAAACAGAATATTCTACTTGGTCACCATAAATTATCTTTGGTGGGGATCTGTGGAGAGTCAATTTATATCTGTTGGGTAATATGCCTGTTACAGAGTAAATTTTCAATTGGCCTTTTAAAATACATTTCTATTTCACTCTGAGCATTCTCTTCTTCCTTATATTTTGAATCTTATTTAAAAACGTCACCATCACCATTTCAATTCTTCTCCAATTGTAAAAATTTACCTTTCCAAGTGGAATGATGTTCACAGTAGCATATAGTTTCCAAGTTCGTTACAAAATGTGGCTCTGCCGGAATTTCACACTGGCTGAAAATAGAACTTAGATTTAGTAGTTCTGCGTGCTATCTAGAACAGTTTTGATTATATGAAGGATCAACACCCATTCACCTGGAGAACATGTAAATCAAAAATTAGCAAATATATTAACATATAAATTAATATTAAAATGGCCTTAGCAATATTGCTTCCTAAAATAAGTATTATACTGTTTTAAAATTTAAATAATTGCTATAGGAAGTTGAATGATTTTTTTTTATTGCTTACTCTATCTGCTAAAAGATAAATGTTAAATTTCAATGAAAAGTTACATTGGAGATTTAAATATAAAGGTTAGCTACATTCAAAAGTGCTTTTAAATCTCTTGTGCCATACAAGGTATATATACTATAATTCTCAAATGAAAATTATCTCTACATTAACATTTTGCGTTTTCTTTATAATACGTTTTAGAACCACTGAGCCAACATATTATGCTATAAGTACTTGATAAAATAGTCCATTTGTCCAAATATATATCTGTTATGTTTCTGACCATTTCTTTTTTAGAAAGTAAAGTACAGTGTTTGAGGTCATGGGAAATTTATTAATGTTACTCGTTACTCAGGTTTTGTTATTGTGGGGTAATGATAAGATTTTATTCTACACTAAGCACCAAACTCACAAATTTCCTACCTTCCCACATATCAGATCTCAACTTGGATTTTCCATGAATTTTCTTGTAGTCTAGCCACTGATAAGAAATCTTATCAGACCAGAATATTTGTAAGTTTTCTACAGTAAGTTTTAAATTTAAGTGCAACTTAAGTTCAGCAAAGATAATGTTTCTTAAACTCATGAAGCATTTGGAAATAAATTGGGGAATAAGTTATTTTTCCTTGAGCATTTTCCCTCAATATTCACTTTTAAATCTATCCCTATATGTTTAATTTAGTTGTGTTTCATTGTTTTACCTCTCCTCTATTTTTCTATTCTTCTAATTTTAACTTTCCATTCATAATTTTAAAACTCTCTAAAGACCCGGATAAAAAATCTGCTAAATTCTATAATGGTGTCATTTTATTGATTTCTTTATTTAGTTCTCCTTAACTAGGAACATCTGGAAAGGAATGAAAGAAGCTACAGTGAACACATGTTTTACTGCTGCTAAAAATTACATTATCCAAGGTGAGTTTGTCCTTATTCTAATTGTTTCTATTGTTGCAATGGAAATTTTGGAACAAGACATAAAAAATGGTTTTGTGTTTCCAATTGTTAGCACAATGTTGGTGCCATTAGTTTCTGGCAAAGTCTCCAGTTCTTCCATAATTGTTTCCTCTACTCTGTCCCAAATTCAAAATAGTTAATGGCAGGCCCTTGTCTTTTGTGTATACATAAATAAAGTGAGTGCCAAAAGGCAGAGGATTCTCACAATGGACAAGCTTACACATCAATGAGTCTTGTAAGAACAGCAATTTTGTCTCCTTGTACTTTGGAAATACTTTACCAAGGCCAAAGTTATCTACTGGCACCAGAGGTAGGATAAAGTGGGGTGGGAGTAATAATGACCAGAAATTTGTAGAACAAAGTTTCTTGCTCAAGAACTTTTATATTAGTCTCTACACATGCATTTCTGTTTTCCTTATTTTCACAATATCTTCAATTGATCATTTATCTTTATCTCAGAGCCAGGATGCTTACTAAGGTCCTAATCATCTCTTACGTGAACTTATATACATTTGCATTAATTAACCCATCTCTTATCCTAAATATTTCCTCTTCAATAGTTGTAAAGATTCTCTCTTATTTGTAAGGGAAGCAGGTAGATTATTTATCCACAATTTTAAGGACAATGAGTATTTGTAAAACCATAATGTGATTTGTGTTAGATAATGTAGATAGTGCAAAATAATGACATAACAGAACATATTTGTTACATATTATAAATATATGAATATAAATTCACAAATAAAACAGAACTTCATATTTATGCTATATTATATCCATATATCCATGAAGCTATGTAAGTGTATGTGTATATATAAATCAATAATATGAAGGAAAGTAAAATGTGTAGCCTTTTATTATAATTTTGACATTTTGTCTTCACACATTTTTTAGCAATTCTGCGTTTTATCATAGGCGATGGTTGTATTTTTCCTGAACAGGAATATGTTATTTTATTTAAAACTAAATCCAACTTGACATTTCTATGCATAAACCTTTTCATGTGTTTATGGGATGTGCTGATCTCATTATGTCTGGGGCAGCTGTCACCAGCAGTATCAGCAGCAGAAGTATATGGGTCCCTGACTGCTAAGCATGGGACTCTGCCAGTCTAAATGTACTGTACCTGACATCCAGAAGCCACCATCTGGGCAGCAAGGGCATGCCTCCAGATTCTTAATACTGCAGACATTAACAGCCTCTTGAACTATAAGCTGACTCGGCAGCAGGGAAAATTAGCCCCTGGGAATAGAGGCAGGTGGCCCACCATTTCCACCAAACCATGTTGATGGAAGAAGTGCCTACATTCAAGTAATTTCTGAATCTGAGCCAAGAACTGCCCGTTCCTTTTGCCAGCTAACCATTCACTATTCAGTCTCCTCACCTGCTTCATTCTCTCGAGAGCTATACATGCAGTACTCACCAGCTGCCCTGCTGGAGATGGCTCTGCTGTGACACCAGAGAAAAACTGGACTCAGAAAGCAGTGAGTGTGAACAACCAGGTAAATCAGTGTAAAGGGAAACAAAGGCCTTTTCCCTTTTTTTTTTTTTTTTTGTATTCTGCTAGAAAGAAATAAATGTATGCAATGGGAGTGAGCAGAAGTCCTTTATAACAGAACCTGCTTTTCAGGAGTTGTTTGCACCAAAAAAAAAAAAAAAAAAAAAAAATATATATATATATATATATATATATATATATATATATATATATAAAGGGCTAATTAGAATAACAATTTCCAGAAACAGTAGATATTCATTAAGTAAAATCAGTAAATACAAAGACCGGTACTCATCAATTTTCTATAAAGACTGTCCCTGTCTCTGCTAACTTCTGTTTCCTTTTACTTGGTTCTTTCTGCCTTTTTGTTTTGTTTTTTTTGTTTGTTTGTTTGTTTGTTTTTCCTGCTTACATAAAGACCAGGAGCTACCCTTTTCTTGCCCACCAGCAATCTCTGTTCTATTTCCTTAACATAAAGTATTACTTATGGACTAACTAACCCTAATTTACTGAATCAAACTTTGTACTTTTATCAAGACACCTATACTTTCCCAATATATGTTGTTTGTTAATTATTCGGTGTGAGTAATTCTCAACGCTGGGATCTCATTAGAATCACCTGAGGAATTTAAAAACTACTAATGCCTGAGACATACTTCCAGATTTTGATTTAATTGGTCTGGGAAAGTGCCTCAGAATCAGTGTTTTTCAAAAGCCCCTGAGGTGAATCTAATTCACATTTGAGAAGCAAAGCTATACTTGGATTCCTAAAATGTATTTTGAAAGCTTAAATCTAAGCATACATTAGGGAATTCAGTTCATACAGAATTGTAAAAATAATGTCTAGGCCTACAATAGATTCATAGGAAAGAAGAATTGATTTATAGTAGAGGAAAATACCTTCCATAGATTGCAGAATTGTACAAGAGGATTTTTAATTATGAACAATTATATAGGTTCAAAATCAACTATATCTTTGATTTTTGAGGAGACACATTGTTTGGGTTGACAATAATTCTATATAACTCACTGAGAACTATAGAAATAAATGGATTTGTTTAGCTAGACTTCTGTAATGGTGATAATTTCTTATTCTTTAATAAAAACATTGTAGGGGTAAGTAAATGATTATTATGTTTTCTCACTTGCCAAGTATTATATGAGACCATAGCACTGTGTTTCTTAAAAAATGTGATCATTCACTACTAGGAAACAGGAAGAAATCTATTAGAAATAGAATAGTTTTCCAAGATTTGTTGGATTTAACTCTAAACAAATGACAATGATCTAATCGAATTCTAAAAGAGGAATGTAAACAAATTAAGAGATTACAAAACAAAATATAAAGCAGTACCACCTTTCAATTCTTTTATCTTGTGAAAACCTGAGTACTCTTATAGCAAATATGAAAAAATTACTAAAGTAAATTATTTTAAATCATGTAACATAGAAAGTATTCATCCAAGGTGGTTGAAGAGATCAAAATTGTGTCCTTTGAGAATCAGTCATGAAGCAGTATAAAGACAATGTGAGGGGATTGTCTGGGTGGCTCAGCAGTTTAGCGCCTGTCTTTGGCCCAGGGCGTGATCCTGGAGTCCCAGGATGGAGTCCCGCATCGGGCTGCCTGCATGGAACCTGCTTCTCTCTTTGTCTATGTTTCTTCTTCTCTCTCTCTGTGCCTCTCATGAATAAATAAGTAAATAAATAAATAAATAAATAAATAAAATCTAAAAAAAAAAAAAAAGACAATGTGAAAAATAGAAATTAGCATAAATGCTGTTAGGGCATATTTGTTTCTTATTTCTAGAAATTTAAAATGCAAATTAGTCTCTATAATAAAGTTTGCAGATTTATAGGTACTACTGACAAAATAAAATGAAATTGAAAAATAAAATTTCATACAATGAAATTGAAAAATAAGATTTCATACACCTCTGTGAGTCTAACTAATAATGAATTATCCCAGGAAAATGATGAAATGGATCCACTGACCCTAAGTCTAGTGTTTAAATCTACACTATAACATCTTTTATATTTTCTTTGAACTGAAAATATTATCAAATAATATTTATGATAAAAATAGTATTGATAATTTCCAAAATTTCATGTAAAGATAGTCACAAAGGCTATTTCTATAACCCCCAATGTAAATATGATTATATTTACAAGGTCCTTAATTTTTATATAGTGTTCAAAAGCATGGGCTTAAGCCATAAATAATTCTTGTCAAGAAACAGATTTGTTGCCATGTAATCTGCTAAACTTTTATATTTTCTTCTTACATATTCAGTCTTTAACAGCACAGTGTTTTCTTCAAACCTCAGCTTTTGGCAGTTACTAATATAGTAATGGGTTAAAAATGAGAAGAGAATATTAATGAAGGTAATACTTAGAAGAGCCAACTTCAGCAAATCTAGTAATGAAGCTTTGTTAAGGCACTGAATTTATCCTGAGATTAATTTAACTCACTTGAAAATATGGTGTTACTTTTGAGAAAATATCCTTTCCAGGAAATGTAGCTGCTTAGAAACACAATTCTACTCCATTATAAGAAAACCAAGAAACTAATCATCAAGTAAAATTATAGCCATAAAGCATTTGTACATGCACTCAAAAATAATTTTTGCAAAACTGTGTGACAAGTACTATTCAGAGTACTTTATAAAAATGCAACAAAGTACAAATTCTGAGAAGGAGATATTCTCTCGGGGAGCTAAAAAAATTATAAAATAATAAAGTTACAAAATAATTTCAGAGAGTGATAAATGTTATGAAGACAGTAAGATAGTTGATAATGCTAACATGCTACCCATGGACTTCTATAGGTTTGATCTGTGATGTATCTTTCATCATTTGATAAAGATTTTGGGTTATTCCAGTGTTAGACTATTATAAATAAAGGTGCCAACACTTGTGTACATGTCTTTATATGGACATATTTTTAAGATTATATTTATTTATTTATTTGAGAGAGAGAGCATGAGCAGGCAGAGGCAAAGGGAGAAGAAGACTTCCTGCTTAGCAGGGAGTCCCAGTGGGGCTCTATCTCAGGATCCTGGGATCATGACCTGAGCTGAAGGAAAACACTTAACTGACTGAGCCACCCAGGCACCCTTAGACATGTGTTTTTATTTCTTTTAGCTAAAACCTAAGAGCGGATGGGTGAGTCAGATAATTAGAATAACTAATATAACGTTTGCCTTAATGATTAGACTCTCAAAAGATATATAAATAAAGACTAAGCTTGAAACAAGGCTTGAATGATTTCATATGAATATATATAAACAAAATATTCACAATATATTCAATCACATTCCAAGTTGTTTTAAAGAAAAGATAAAGAAATATTCCTGTTTTCAAAAAAGGAACATTGGTGTGGTCATTCAAATATGTGAGAGAACCAAGACATCATCCATACCCTACAGAGTCATCTCAAGGTGAGTAATGGTAAATTTCGTCTATAATTAATAATATATATAGCAAAAATTATCTCCATTTCAACTTTATTTTGCATTTTATTTTAGTGATAGGTAAATTATTTATAAAAGATTTCAACACTTACTTAAATACTTTAAACCTTCAACTGTGAATTTTCCTTGCCAAGGAATTTAAACTAACTATACATTAATATACATTATTACATTAGGGTTAGCATTTTCATGGATCAGGTATTATTCTTCAAAGGGAAATATCAGCCTTTCTAAACATTGAACAGAAGAGCACGATTGAAAAAAGAAGGTCATTTTAACAGAAATAGATACAGAATGCAATAAAGATACCAATATTGAAAAGTTTATACTATATTTAGTGGGAAAGATCTTTGCTATTTATATGCTATGTTGAACATCTAAAAACTATTTTTGAGGGAGTAGTAGTAAAGAGCCTGCAAACCTGTTATTGGAAGTTTTGCTGTCAAGAATAGATTGTGGATCCTGTTTTATAACAACAACAAAAAGACTTTGGGCATTTAGGGAGGACCTTTTCTTTTCTCTTTTCTTTTCTTTGCTTTGCTTTGCTTTGCTTTGCTTTTCTTCTTTTCTTTTCTTTTCTTTTCTTTTTTTCCTTTTTTAATTTAACCAGTATTCAAGTTTTCTGAGAACTTATTAGGGAGTCTAATATTTTCTTTCATATTCAACTTAATATATTGAGTTTCATGCATTCTAAGGAGTGCATAGTTCTTGAAAGAAAGAAAGAAAGAAAGAAAGAAAGAAAGAAAGAAAGAAAAAAAAAAACTGGGCAGCCCCGGTGGCGCAGCAGTTTAGCGCCGCCTGCAGCCGGGGGTGTGATCCTGGGGACCTAGGATCGAGTACCACATCAGGCTCCTTGCATGGAGACTACTTCTCCCTCTGCCTGTGTCTCTGCCTCTCTCTCTCTCTCTCTCTGCCTCTCTCTCTCTCTCTTTCTCTCATGAATAAATAAATAAAATCTTAAACAAAATAAAAATTAAAAAATTTTAAAAAAAGAAAACAACATGGGACACCTTGGGTGGCTCAGTGGTTGGATGTCTGCCTTTGGCTCAGGTGTTGATCCCAGCGACCTGGGGATCAAGTTCCACATCAGGCTTCCCGCAGGGAGCCTGCTATCCCTCTGCCTATGCCTCTGGCTCTCTCTCCATGTCTCTCATGAATAAACAAAATCTTTAAAACAACAACAATAAAGGCTTTCATGTTGATTTGTTTCAGTTCTTAACTTTCTCTCCATGGGAAGCCTACTTAAGCCAATTAGGTCTGTTAAGATTATTGAGAAATACAACATAGGTGATTCTGCAACAGGCCTTGAGAATCAAATTAATGCTCCAGTTTGATATGCATATGAAATCATAACTATTGTGTAGATTTAAAGTTTGTGTCACTTTCCTACCTCATTGACATTTACCCAATTACAAGATCATTCTGCAAAAACCATCAGGGAACCTTAAACCAAAACACAAAACTGCCTGAATTCTTTAACAGACTTTTTTCTTTTCCAAGCTACTTACAGTATAGTATTACTTCAGATCATCCTTTTTTTTAAAAAAGATTTTATTTATTTATGAGAGAGAGAGAGAGAGAGAGAGAGAGAGAGAGAGAGAAAGACAAGCAGAGGGAGAAGCAGGCTCCATTAGGGAGCCTGATGTGGGACTCAATCCCAGATCTCCAGGATCAGGCCATGGGCTGAAGGTGGCACTAAACTGCTGAGCCACCTGGGCTGCCCCAGATCATCCTTTGTAAATTAAGAAACATCAGTAAAAATACTTTAAAATATCTCAGACTGTTGATATGTATAGCTCAAAAGAAAATTCATCTATATTACATGCAAGGAAAATAGACTTAAATCTTGCTTACTCTATGGCAAAACATATATTAAAAATTTATTTGAAAACTTAATTTTGTTATAATAAGAGTAATAGAAACAGCTTTTCCAAAAAAAAAAAACTGGGTAAAACTTAATAACAAATAGGATTGTAAAGATCACATTAAAAATAGAGAGTACTTTAGAATCATTTTAGAGTAAAAATTAACAGAAATTAAAGATAAATGGATCACAATGGTTTAAAAAATACTTAATATTTAAAGCAAGACTGAGATATCAATAAAGCTCCTGAAAAAAATTACGATTCTCAGAAGTAGCTTCAATTTGCAAAATGAAATAGAGAAATGCATAAATAAATTATATTTACAAATAAATTATAAATAAGAAACTTGTGTCTTAAGGTGTAATTTTCTGTTTCCTGTGGTATGTTCACATATAGAATTAGAAATCAGATACTAAGTAAATCTACAAATACAGCATGTCTTGTATTCATTTAAATTATTCAAAGAAAAAGGTATAGATACATGATATAACTTTCTTAAAATTATGTTTAGTTGCCAAGCCAATAACTCACACAGCAAGCAGGGGTGGTCGGGAAGTGGGCCTCAAAATTCTCCTTGTAAATCAACCAAGGCCCAGCTTTCACATCACAACAGTTTTGTTATTCTTTACCTATTATCACTGAATAGAGCTTCTTGTGAAATGACAAAAAATGATATTTCTCTTTGGCAAATAGTCCAAAATATTAAGGGGAAAAAAGAAGTGTAAAGAACGCTAAAAAAATACTGGTTGTTAGGAAGATAATAGTATTATATACCTTGAATATGGAATGTCCTTAATGAACCTAAAGCTATTCCACAATGATGGCCTCAATAAGTAGAGCATATGCTATTATTTAAAAAAAAAAAAAAAAGAAAAGAAATTATGAGTGCAGCCCAGGTGGCTCAGCAGTTTAGTGCCGCCTTCAGCCTAGGGTCTGATCCTCGAGACCTGGGATCGAGTCCCACATTGGGCTCCTTGCATGGAGCCTGCTTGTCCCTCTGCCTGTGTCTCTGACTCCCTCTCTCTCTGTGTCTTTCATGAATAAATAAATAAAATCCTTAAAAAAAATAATACAAATTATGAAGGCACATACCAAGTATAAAAATTATAGATAACAGATGAAACTTTAATAAAAGTAAAAAAGCATTAATTGTTTAATAAGAGTATATGCACATGGACACTTGAATTAATATGACTATAATTTTGGGGAAAATACAAATCTTAGACACCTCCATGAAGTTTTAGCCAGGCATAAGGTCACTGAAGTGAATATCACTTTAAGTAAATGTTGACTTAGATTTTATTAAGGGCATAATTCTTTAAAAAAAAAAAGATTTTATTTATTTATTCATGAGAGACACAGAGATAGACAGAGACAGAGACACAGGCAGAGGGAGAATCAGGCTCCATGCAGGGTGCCCGATGGGGGACTCGAACCCGGGTCTCCAGGATCAGGCCCTGGGCTGAAGGCAGGCACTAAACTGCTGAGTCACCTGGGCTGCCCAAGGGATATATTTCTTTAAATAAACTCAAACTATAAAGGGAATGGCATTAACTTAACTATGTGTCACAAAATTATTTCCAACGGATTTAAGCATACTATAGGCAAAAAAGAGTTATCTCTGGAATAAATCATCAAATCAACAAAAATAGCATGATGGAATGTAACAATGTCTCCAACATACATTTAAGAAAAAGGAAGAGAAGGGAATGTCAGGATTTAATTTGGCAAATGATATTTTCATCAGTTACAATCTATTAATTACATGAAACATGCACAAAATAATACTGGCCTTGGATTTCTATAGAGAAATGCAGAGAGTATTATATTTGTCAAAGACAGCTACCAGTCATTGATTTTTTTTTTTCTTTTTTTTTTTTTTTTTTTTTTTCAGTCATTGATTTTTTTTAAAGAAAAACTCCATTATGTGCATACAGCATCCCTTACTGGTACTCTTGACCAGTCAGAAGGTTAAGAAAAGAACACTATGCCATCTGGATGAAATCACCTGCGTTCCATGGCTACTAAGTTTCATTACAATACTCATTCAAAGAATTGATTGTTCCACATTTTTTATTTCATTAATTTTCAGATATTTAGACATATAAGCTTATGGATAATATTAAAGTAACTCTGCAATACTTACTGTTAACTATATTTAGAATCTTTCAATCTCTTAAAAATACATCCACTAACTATGTTTTATTGTTTAATAGGAGGAGGAATCATAAATATGTGATCTGGGAAATTATGGTTTTTGGAAATGTCTACAGAGTCAAACATATCCTGATAAAAAGACCTTTAACTAAGTGAGTTCAGTGAATTGGGGGTAAAGAGAATTATAAGAACCTGGGGAATATTCAAAATGGGGGGGGGCGGTGTAGGATTGCCTGGGAGGCACCTGTTAGTTTAGCATCAGACTCTTGGTTTCAGCTCAGGTCATGATCTCAGGGTCATGAGATCAAGCCACTCATAGGGCTCTATGCTCAGTGGGGAATCTGCTTAAGATTCTCTCTCCCTCTCCCTTTCCTGCTTTTTTTTATATGAAAGGGATTTAAAATCGTCTCTGTATTTAAAAGATCCTTGCCAAACACTTATATGATGATTTAAGTGTTTATTCTGAGAAGTTGGGAACAAACTAAAAATCATTAACTAAAGCTACAAAATACATGTGCATCTGGAAAAAACAAAGAACAAGTTGTTGGTCTGAAAACAAAATGTGGCATTACTGTCAGCAATTAGTGTTAATTTTGAAAGCAGGTTTTCATTTGAGTTCACATGTTTTTAATGGCATATTCTGCCAAGACCAGCATTCTTGACTACAGCTTTATGTGTCACATATTGCCAAGTGCAAGCTAAGAAATTAAAAAGGAATTATCCCCTGCCTTAAGATGCCATGAACACGGTTCTTGACATTACAGAAAGCTGATTCAAAGGATTTCAACTCTGTGACCTACCTCTCCATATCACTTAGGGCTGGAGCTAAGTTACATCTACTTAGTTTCTTTGATAATGAGGTATGACTATTTGTATATAAAATGTGTCACTTCAAATAAAGTTTTCAAAATAAAATACTGGTAGCCTACCAGAACGATGGCATTAAAAATACTATGCCTTTTGAAAAGCTGAGGTACGCTAATTTATTCTGAAAAATCAGACCCCTACTCTTTCATAGAGCAAGCAATTTTAAGATAAGTGCTTTCTGAAGTATCCTACTAGTTTTAAGCATAATTTTGCTAGAATTTCTAGCAATACAATTATAAAGTGATTATTAGATAATTATATGAAATATACTTGTGATTACAACTGAGGGATTCATTCATCTTGGATACAAACAAAATAATGTAACCCAAGCTGAAAAAAGTAAGGTATAAAAGTAATGATGTCAGGGATAGATCAACCAAACTAATATGAACAGATTTCCGCCAGTGCTCATTCTCTTGGATACAAGTGTACAGAACCTAATTAAAAACCACTGTCTCTTGCTTAACTATATAGACATTCATGGAAACATCCTCAAATAAGCCCATTTTTTTCTAAATATCTATAATGGAAAATGTATGTACATTTCTATTATGTTGCTACCCACCTGGATAGATACCTCATAGAAAGATGCACTCCCCTGAATTATTTTTGTAGCTCTAGCAAGAGTTACATTTATCTCTCTTCATTAAGAATTCTAAGGTCTCAATACTGGCTAGCTTAAGTTATAATTCTATTTTCTTTGCAGGCTTCTTGAAAAAAAAATTGAAAGGGGATTTGGGACTGACAGCACTCAGAACAAAGATATTAAAACCCTGGAGGCAGTAGGGTAAAAAAATCATAATGTGTATTGAAGAAATTGTTCCAACAGACGTATCAATACAGGTATATTTCAGTTTTATTCAAATTTCTTGTTCTCTAAATGAAATGGGGGAAATTCTAAGATTTCTGGGAATAGCCTGGAGAATGAGAGGCTGCAGACTAGGGAAAATTAATGAGAAGAAACTTGTAGTCTTAATGGAAAAAGGACTCATAATTACGGTGATAAGTTTAGGGGTGTGATTGTTAAAGAAACAACCCAGACAGTGAAAATTACTTGGGATAAATAGCCACTGGATTTATCCATCTGTTTGGTTGTGTGTTTTAAGACCAGGCTAATATTTAGTTGTAAGATGTAGCCTGCACTAGTTTATGCTTTAATTTCTAAACATTTCCTCCACATTTCAACAGTTGATGCTGAAAAGTAGTACTGTCTTTTTTAGATTACTTTGGCTAAATTGAAGAAAAAGCATCTTCATCTCATGCTTGTAGCAACATGTGTTAAAAAAACAACAACAAAGCAAACAAAAAACAGGTGGAAAGAGTCAGAGGTCAGATGAAATAAAAAAAAAACAGCATAGATGGAGGAAAACCACATAAGAAAAGTGTAATCCTCCAAGAGCTTTAAATCACTGAAATTTTCATTGGGTTTCCCTCAGCTCATGAGATAGAAACTCTTACTATTGCACCCACTAGAGTAGTACCTACTACTAGGGAGGGAAAGAGGAAACTCAGAAGCCTAAAAGTTTGAGAGATGTCCAGGAAGTTGGTACTTAGGTGGAAGGAGCCCAAGAAATACTGAAGCCACTACATAAGCGTCTTTGCAAATTTGCCCTTCTATAACATATGGGCCAGCTTTTACTTTTCACTACAATCTAACCTCAGCTTGAGCATTGTGAATTGCCACAGCTCCATTCATCATTGCAATGGCATATGAATTTTGACTGAGCTCCTTTTTTGTAAGTGAACCAAATCCAAGTTCTCACAAAAGAGCATTTGACTAAGTTAACATGTTTGGTATTCATCTCTGGTTACATAGAGTGTAGATGAAAAGGCATGACCACCTGTTGAAATACTGTCACCCAAAACCACTTCTTAGGAGCAACTATGGGTGGGGAAGGATCATTTACAAAAATTTATGACTGAAGAAACAATAGCTAGTATCTATAGCAACAGCCCCAAAAAATCTTGAGTTAAAGTTTTTTATGTAAAATTCGGAGACTCTTAAAATAATGTTGGATTTGGAAACGTTTTTGTTTTTGTTTTTTTCTGAAGAGTCTGAGATGAAATTTTGAAAAAAAAACTTGCTCATGAATTTGGAGATTCAACATAGGAAATAGTGTAGTACTAATTACCCATTTGGTTTTCATCATGCTTAGGATTACTTCTGAGGGTGATTTAAGTAGGATAAAAATGAAGACTAACATTGTACAAGTTTATAATAAAGCACCCATATTACTTCTCACTCTACTATAACCCTTCTGATTAGTACTCAATTTGAAATCATCAGGGAATGCAACAAGACCAGAAAGCAGACCTGTCTGGATCATTAATCTTTATGCAAAATTAATCTTATATGTAGAAATATTAAAATTGTTCAAAAAACTATTCATATGGAAAATTTTTAGAATATTTGCTTTATTGATCAAAGGAGACCATTCAGGGTATTTACTATTCATTATTTTCTTAGACAATACAAACAAAATGCAATAGCACCCATACTGCCAAATTACATATAGAGTTGGAATCATGAAATGAACTTTTTATCTAGATTTCTATTTAACTACAGTGTTTTGCTCTGAATGTAACTGAAAATATGGTTAGGGTGTACAAAGGAGAACCATTGTGATCACATGAGTCTAAGAATAAAATTTAAGAAGACTTTGTGTAGAAGGAATCATTGATTAACTACCTGGTAGTAGCTATTCAATTCTCAGACTTTATAAGAATAACTGATGACCATGTCATCATCTCTACAATTAGCCACCTACCCACTTGACCTTCCTCACCTCTAAAAATATGCCAGGCTTAAACGATAGGAAGAACATCTGGGCATCTTGCCTACCAAAAGTCTCTAGGGCTCTTGTTGCTGCTCTGAGCTTAATCTTTATTTAACCTTTGTATTAATGATGAAGGATAGTCTCTCTGTCAGCAGTTCTCCACCTACAGTGCACTTTTGTCACTAGTTCCCAATTTAAACACTTAAAGATCAGGAAGCATGACTTTGCCAACTATGTAACTATTTTTTGTCTGTTTTCTTCCTCAAATTCCCATATAGCTTCATCTATTAACCTTAGGTATGAAATTAAGTCAGATTCTCCTTGTGCATAAGATACTCCCTTGGCATCAATTTGGCACTCTCAGAAACTCCCTTAACTGTTAGCATATCAGTATGTCTCTTATCAAATCATATTTCAAAATTGTGAATGTTTCAACTTTCAAAAATGCTGATGGCTCATTTCAAGAGGCTGAGAGCATAGAAAACTCTTACTATTTCAGTTGAACCATCAGTTTATTTAATAGCATATATTTTCAAAACAAGAACGAGAGAAACAAAGCTTTTCTGGTGCATGTACCATAAAGTTTAGGTATTAGATACTTTTCTACAAACATAAAAAATATAGAAGCTGAAAAAAGTGCTAATGGGGGTAGGGGGGAATAAGGAGGCAACTTGGTGAATCACTTTTTCAGACACTGGAATTTGTTAGGTATTCTTCAGTGAGATGTGAACACATGCTGTGGATTGTAGTTCATGAAGAGAAATAAAATTTCTATTAGTAAGCGTTTAAGAAACCTAAAGATGGTAAAAAAAAAAAAAAAGATTCCAAAAGTGAAAAAAATCTGTAACAAAGTTGTAAATAATTGTATAGAGTCATGTTTTTTTCTCATCATGTTAACAGCCAGAACATCAGCTGGAAGAAATAAACAACACTAGGGTGTGTTTACCTTGGGCAGAGTATCATACTTGATCAGCAATGATAAGAGCCTCCGAGAAAATAACTGCTTCATGCCTGATAACTCACAAATGTCAGACATAAGAGCCATAACCTCTATTGATTAATGTCAGTTCACATTATCACCATCAGTTAAACAACAGCTATTTTCAAATTCATGCATATTAACAAAGCGAAATGAAAAATGTTTCTAGCCTGAATTTCCATAACAATCGTATAAACACATGGGCCTTTATATCGACAAGTTGGAAAAACACATGGGGAGGATGGGTAGCATCACAGAAGTGTCAACTGGGATAAAAATGATGAAAGAGATCAATCCACTACACTCATGTCAGGCTGTAAAGCTACCTCCAAATACTTCTCCCATATACTTTATCTTCTCTTCATCCAGATTACACACCATCTCATTCTCCTGGAACAGAACTATTGACTCTATCAGTACGTATTTTAGCTCCTCAAAGATCTGCTACTTATCCTAATTTTTTTTAAAGATTTTATTTATTTATTTGAGAGAGACCGAGAATTAGAGATCACAGAGGGAGAGCAAAAAGAAGAAGCAGACTCCCCACTGAGCTGAGAGTCCGATGCAGGGCTCAATTCCAGGACCTCAAGATCATGACCTGAGCTGAAGGCAGACGTTTAATCGACTGAGACACCCAGGTGCCCCTAGCCTAACCCCTTTCCTTGAGGTTTAGTTATTGGCTTTTACACAGCTTTTTCTGGAAGTGTACTCTAGTAGACTCAGGAGTTCATTTTTTTTTTCATTTTTCATTAAATGATTTCTTCCTGATTCAGCTACTAATCCTTCAAGACCACTTAAACCACTCTCTTCATAAGTAAATAGCCACACCAATCCAGTCTCTCAGAAATGGTTAGTAATTCACACACGTGTATCATTTGATAGGAAATTAGGAAAAGAATAGAGGTCTGATAAGTGGTAGAGCTGTGGCCTATTTGATCACTTACTGATAGTGGATTTGCTGTGATAAGTCAACCCCCCAGAGGGTTCTTATGCTTTGTGTCCCAATCTGTATCATGGGATTTTGTGATTTTCATATCAAGTATGGATAGGAACTTGCTTTGTTCTTTCGAAAGTGTCATATGCATAAAGAACAATATTGAGTTAATGTTCGTGCATCAAAGTCTAAACTCCTGATTTCTAACCCTATCCCCATCTTAGAAAATTTGGCACTGTCTAACCTCCTTACAATATAGATGTTATCCAAAGAAAAAAACAAGTGGCATTTGAGTTTGGTTTCCAAATGTATTAATTAATTTTGGCCAAGGAGGTACATTAAAAGTATTTGCCAATTGAACAGAAGTTTGGGACGCCTGGGTGGCTCAGCGTTTGGGCTGAGGGCATGCCCTTCGGTTCAGGACATGATCCTGGAATCCCAGAATCGAGTCCCATATTGGGCTCCCTGCATGGAGCCCACTTCTCCCTCTGCCTGTGTCTCTGCCTCTGTGTGTGTCTCTCATGAATAAATAAATAAACTATTTTAAAAAAAAGTTTCATTACTGGCATACTTATATTTCAAAATAAGATTTCTGTTCCCTCTAAATCAACAACGATTAGTAGATATAACTTTGCAATCATTTTATTTTCCTTGTTTTTGAAGTTGTATTGTATCTTTCATGTTATTTTTCACAGTAAAATCCATTTTGAGAATTGAGGCAAGTTTTCATTTACAAATATTTTTTTCTGGATATGTACCAGAGGGACTTCAAACCTATTGGATTGGGGTTTATGGCTTTTAAGATCTGGTTCAAGATAAATTTCGAGGTACATACTTATTATAACCCTGCACTAATTCCTCTTAGGCTAACCACTTTCTTTTTTAGTTTTTGCCTATCCTTTTTCTTTAATGGTGAATACATTTTCTTCACTTCCCAAAACATGGAATTATTATCTTCAAGGCGCAAAGGTAATAATGCAAGGAGCGCCCAGGTGATCAGTCAGTTAAGTGTCCAACTCTTGATTTCATCACAGGTCATGATCTCACCATCATGAGATGGAATCCCACATCACATTCCATGGTGAGCACAGCATCTGCTTGAGATTCTCTCTCCCTCTGACTCTCCCCCAACTCTTTCTCTCTCTCCCTCTAAGATGAATGAATAAACAAAATATTTTTTTCAAGAAGTAACAATGCTAGAGTTAAAAGATACATGCATTGGACATCTGGGTGGCTCAGTGGTTGAGCATTTGCCTTTGGCTCAGGTCCTGATCCCAGGTTCGGATCAGGTTCCACAGCAGGCTCCCCAGAAGGAGCCTGCTTCTCCCTCTATGTCTCTTCCTCTCTATGTCTTTCATGAATAAATAAATAAAATCTTAAAAAAATAAATAAATGCATTTACACATGCATGCACAGCTATATCTATCTCTATGCTAAACTCTCTCTCCACAAGTTTAAACTGTAGTTTAAATTATAATCCAACTAGGGGTGCATCGATGGCTCAGTAGATTAAGCATCTGCCTTCTGCTCAGATCATGATCCTGAAGTCCTGGGATTGAGCCCCACATCAGGCTCCCTGCTCAGCCAAGAGCCTGCTTGTATCCTCTGCTCCTCATCCCACTCATCTCTCTCTCTCTCTCTCAGATTCTCAGATAAGTAAAATCTTTTTTTTTTTTTTAATTACAATTCAGGCAGCCTGGGTGGCTCAGCAGTTTAGCGCCACTGTCAGTCCAGAGCCTGATCCTGGAGACCCGGGATCGAGCCCCACATTGGGCTCCCTGCATGGAGCCTACTTCTCCCTCTGCCTGTGTCTCTGCTTCTCTCTTTCTCTCTCTCTCTCTCTCTCTCTCTGCGTCTCATGAATAAATAAATAAAATATTTTAAAAAATTACAATCCAACTCTTCCTAGTATATTCTAGCCTTATAGGATACTTAGTAACCCCTTTCTCTAATGATAAAAATCTTGGCTCTCATTATTCTCAATATGTTTACTTATTTGCTCAGTCTTTGAAAACTACATAAAATAGTTTAGGAATTTCCAACACATACCTCTACATAAACACAAATTACAACCAGAATTCAGTATTTGTATACAGTACTTTGTATTCTTTGAGCATATAATGAAAATATCAATTTTCCATTGCTGCTTTCTTCCAAACTGCTAGTGATTTTACTCCTCACCCCAGCATTGTGATTAGGTGATTCATTTATTACTGTTTACATTGTATGTGGATCTTGTTATGGGCTGAATTATGGATCTTCCAAATTCTGTCCCCCTATAAATGTTGAAGTCCTAGCCCCAGTTACCTCAGACTATTCAGAGATAGAGTTTTTTTTAAGTGATTAAATTAGAGGGAGGCTGTTAGAGTAAGCCTCAATCCAACCCAAGTGCAGTCCTTGTAATCAGCCCCAAAATGGACACACAGAGAGACAGCAGGGATGCATGCATATGGAGAAAACACCATGTGAAGATACAGTGAGAAGGTGGCCGTCCAAAAGCCACAGAGAATGGCCTCTGGAGAAAACAAACCTGACACATTGATCTTGGATTTCTAGCTTTCAGAACTATGAGAAAATAAATTTCTGTTATTTAAGCAACCAGTAGCATTTAGTTATGACTAAACAAGTATTATAGCTAGCAGATTAACATAGGTCTCTCCAAACTAATACTAGCACACTAAAGTAAACTAAGCTTGTGTAATTTTAATTACATATTTATTGTAAAAATGTGACATATTGATATAAAATTTGTTTATAAAATCAACTCTTTTAAACCTGGAGTGACAGTTTCATCACTAATCTCTCTGTAAATGTGGGGAGCAATTAGAGAATGCTGACAGACTGAGCTGTCCCTTTGAGAGTCTTTAAAACAGTGCCATGGATTCTTCCCCACAACAGACTTGAGTTGTCCATGACTGCCTATCCAGAGTGTCTAGCTTCTTTATAATTTCATCAGAAGGGACCTTACCCATTTTGTTTCATCCTTAAGTTTTTACCAGTATTACCCATAAGAGTTGGATTTTGTTTCGCATAAGTTATTTAGCATTGTTCAGATTAATAATAGTTGTCAACCATTGTCAGTGAAAAAGTTTATACAGGTAATGGAGATAAGCAAGTAATTACAGGGAATTCATCAGAAAAAGTTTTAATAATCTGATTTACATGGCACAGTCACAAAAGTCTTTAATTTTGGAAAATTTTACCACTGGCCAAGTTACCAATTATAGAAGTGATGACTCTTCTTAGTTAATCTCTAGCAAAGAACAGCTAAGGGAAAAGAATCAGGAAGCCCTGTGCAGGGTGGGTTCTACAAGTTTAGAAGATCGAATCTGAAGGATATGATCTCCAAGTTCAGGGAGGTGAGTACCAATATCCGTGTGTTATAGTAATAAACAAGCAGTTATAACTTAGAAAACCAGTCAGATTCTCTTTTAGGGACAGGGACTTTTTACTCTTTAAGACATGACAAAAAAAATCAAGTTCTAAGCTACAGATATGGAGACAGAGGCTAGAATATTATTCATAGGTATTATTTGGCTATTTCTAAAAGATAGATTACTTAATTTCCAATTGACTCATTAGAATTGGTCTATTAAAATCACTGTAATGAACTGAATAAGCATCTGTTTGAAGGAGACATGATTAAACATTTATCTTCATCTTTCTTACTTCTCTAAACAATCTTAGAGAAAGCACATTTAATTGAGAAGACTGGAATATGATTCTATTTCTAAAACCTGAAAATAGTTTAATATCACACTTCCATCTAAAGAAAACTATCTTTCAGCTCCTTTATTCAGGGGAGGGAGGGGGACAGAGTAGTTTATATTGGCCGAGTCCAGAGTACTTTGCCATTAGAAACTTTTTTACAAGGAATATGAGAAAATATAAATTACAAAATAAGAATATGTAACCTCTATTCTGCCAAATATTCAGTGTGCTAATAGAAAATCTCAAAAAAGTTAAAATTTACCAAATATTTTCTGTTTATTATCAATTTGAAGTGCCTACTTTTTTCCAACTTAGTATGAATCAGTCATCAAGTCTTTTTGTTGTACATTCATTTTTTACTGGAGTTTGATTTGCCAACATATAGTTTAACACCCAGTGCTCATCCTGTCTAGTGCTCCCCTCAGTGCCATCAAGTCTTTAAAGAATGTACCAAGAAGAAGCATTTGGAAGATTTGGGGAATGATTTGGAAACTAACATCATTATAACTCCATTAACATCTATCTTAAACTCAACTCCTAGATGATGACTTTCAAAGATAATATTTCGCATTTCTGACATACAGCAAGCACTCAAACCCAACTATTACTTTTTTAAAAAAATATTTATTTATTTATTCATGAAGGACAGAGAAGGAGAGAGAGAGAGAGAGAGAGAGAGAGAGGAAGGCAGAGACACAGGCAGTGGGAGAAGCAGGCTCCATGCGGGGAGGCCAACGTGTGACTCGATCTGGGATCTCCAGGATCAGGTTCTGGACTAAGGCAGCGCTAAACCGCTGAGCCACGCAGGCTGCCCCTACATTACTTTTTAAATGCCAATATTTATCTCATATGATTTTTATACACAATAGCAATAATGCATATAAAGTGTTTAAAACAATGCTGGTACACAATAAACATTAAATAAACAGTAAGTATTAAATATATATTTTATAGATTATATAAATATAGATGTTAAGTACATTGTGTATGCTCCATAAGAATAGAGACATTTTAAGAATTACAAATTTCCCCTATGGAGTTGAAATTTTAGAAGTGTAATGATCAATCAATTTTGTAGATAATTTGCATTGCTTTTCAGGAAGCTAGTAAACAGATAATAGGCATTTTTTTATGAAAAATAATCATATTTCTCTATACAAATTTGTCATCTATCCTATTGAATACTTAAGAGAACTCAAAGTTTATTTGAGGTATAAAAAATATCCTAATTTTCTCACTTATTAATAACTTTCAAATATACAAGGAGAGTAATTTCATCTTTATAGATTATGTCCCTTACTATACTCACTATATATACAGTAACATCTCTTTTTAATTTATTGAGCAGAATTGAGTTTCATACATAGATACACATATTCACTTGGGGTCAAAAATATAAATTAATTTTTTTTAAAAATGACTTTGTGAACCTTCAGAAACATACTATACATCCCAATATTATTTAGATTTGATCAATATCTAAAGAACATAACCAGCTAAGGGACACCTATCTTCAAATAAAAATTACAAGAAAAGAATAAAGACAGAATTCCATTGCACTGTGGTGGGGAAATACCCCTTCCTTTACAATAATGTGAACCAAAAGCTGTGTACCTCCAATATTCACATTTGGCAGTATTATCATGGTTAGCGTTAACTCAGTAGCAAAATAATCTGACAGGGTCATTAAAAAAGGGCTGGAACTGGATGATATGACAGCAATTTGCTAAATTTCAAATAGTGACATGATTATTGGTCTGGAAAAAAGTGCTAATAAGGTGCCTGCTTTCTGACTCTGTGCCTTATTTTCAGTGATCTGTGGCTGGATGCATCATAAGCCTCACACAATGATGAATATTGTGGTACATTTATGAATAAAAGGACTAAAAAGTCAAAACCAGACCCATTAAGCAAAGTGACTTTAGAGGCTAAAGTGCTAAATCAAATGAAAAGATCTTATTTGGATTAAAAAAATAGCATTAAATGGGAGTGAAGCTGTCATATGAAAGAATGAGACTAAGCACAGGCTCTAATCCCTGCTTTGATAAAAATCAAGGACATCTTGCATCTGTGTAGATTTTGCTATGATGCTAACATAAAATACAAATTGAACTTGACTTTAAAAAATGAATATAATGCTAAGTAGGAGAGTAAAAAAATAAGAAAAACATTTCAATAATTGAAGTTTAATTTACAATCACATTTATCATTCCAGTTGGATAAAAACAATAACTTAATGGAAGTGCTAAAAGAAAGTTTTTACTGGTTTTGAAATGAATTTAAAACTTTTTTTTTTAATTTTTATTTATTTATGATAGTCACACAGAGAGAGAGAGAGAGAGAGAGGCAGAGACACAGGCAGAGGGAAAAGCAGGCCCCATGCACTGGGAGCCCGACATGGGATTCGATCCAGGGTCTCCCGGATCGAGCCCTGGGCCAAAGGTAGGCGCCAAACCACTGCGCCACCCAGGGATCCCAGTTTTGAAATGAATTTAAAACAAAAATACAAGAATCATAACTTTATACCTGAATTTTATATATCTTTTGAACTTTGTATGTGGTAGTAATTTATTTTTTAGCTTTGACTTTAATTTTAAATGATATTAACTAAAAAAAATTAAATGATATTAACTGAAGAGATACTTTTAATGATTAAATACAATTTAAATGTTTATTACAGAAGGAAACTTGCTTTTCTATAAATGTAAAGAGAAGAAATACAAATTTGAATATCAAAAATATTTTTTCTACAGTATTTAAATATACAATAAAGTAATTATTGGATTGAAATAATCCAATAAATGTATAACAATTTTCCAATAGTGACATATTGTTTTTGAAGGAAACTGAGTTATGAGCAATTTAACTTCAATACTCAAGATCTTGGGGATCCCTGGGTGGCTCAGTGGTTTAGCGCCTGCCTTTGGCCCAGAGCGCGGTCCTAGAGTCCTGGGATTGAGTCCCGCGATGGGCTCCCGGCATGGAGCCTGCTTCCCCTCCTCCTGTGTCTCTGCCTCTCTCTCTCTCTCTCTCTCTCTCTCTCTCTCATAAATACATAAATAAATAAATAAATCTTAAAAAAATACTCAAGATCTTATTTTTAATCAATTATTTTACTTTTATTTTCTATCCTTGTTTATTGCTCTGTAAACTGTGCATTTTATCATTTTTATAAATAAGAAAAGGATACCTTAATAAATGCATCACCTTTAATCAAAATGCCTGTTTTATATAGCTACATATACATAATTTTTTTGTACAGCAACGTTGGGATGGTTAATTTTATGTGTCAGCCTGACTGGCCAAGAGTTACCCAGAGTAAACATTATTTCTGGGTGTGTCCAGTAAAGGTGTTTCCTGATAAGATTAGTAAATTGGTGGATTAATTAGCTTGTCTCCCCAGTGTGAGTAGGGATCATCCAATCCACTAAGTGCTTAAATAAAAGGCAGAAAAAGGAGAAACTCACCCCTTTCTTCATTCTGCTTATTTGGCTGGGACATGGATCTTCTGTTGTCCCTGTGCTCTTACTTCTGAGACCTTCACATCTAAACTATAATATGTACCATGGTATTCCCTAGGTTTCCAGCTTGCAGAGGAAGGACTGTGGGATTTCTTAGCTTCCATAACTACATATGCCAATTCCTTATAAATAAATCTTGTCATATATATTTAATGAAAATCACTAATAAAAATATTGGAATCTCTCTAGTAATCTTTGGCCCTGGTATCTCTCTCTATATATAAGTATTTAGTTACAATATAAAACGTTTCTTCTTTTCTTATAAGCAAAATATAATAGGATCTAAAAAGATTTATTTATTTGAGAGAACAAGAAAGCATATGCATAAGTTGGGGAAGAGGCAGAGTGAGAGAATGTTCAAGCAGACTCTCCTGCTGAGTACAGAGTCCAAGGTGGAGACCTCTATCCCACAACTCAGGAGATCATGATGTGAGCCAAACCAAAAGTGGGACGCTTAACCAACTGAGCCACCCAGGTGCCCTTCATAAATGCAGATCTTTAAGTATCGCCCTCAAACTTCTCCTGATATTTTAAAATATTGGTGTGAATTCAATGTATGTTTCAGATTGAATTTCTGTCTCATTAGAGTTTAAAATATTTTAGGATTTTATGTTTTAAGAATAAAGGAAAGCCAGTTTTTATCAAATAGACAAATTATACACTCTTGAATTGTCAAAACATTCAAAGATGGGAGATTAAGAAGATGGTTTAAAGCACAGATATCAAAGTAAAAATAACATGCAGATAAGAAGAAACATTTCCCACTTTGCTAGAAGCAGCTGGAAACTGTAGCAACATAGATAAATTGATAAGGAGGAATAAAATCACCACAGGTATATTGACTACACTTAGGCTGAATATGGAGTAGACTTGGAATAGGAATTTTCATTATACTCCTTATTTGAGAGATGCAAAGACTGAGGAGTAGATTTTAGTCACGGTGCACTGAGATAAAGAATATTCTTTTTGAGTATTAAGACCGAGTGAAGATATTCTCAGATAAGTTAGTTAACAAAATATCAAGGTAAAAACTAAATTGATTTTTGTAAAATATAAAAATACAGATTTGTTTTTAATAAATCTATAGCTATAATATCAATTATGATGAGACTATCAATACTTGCCTCAAAGTCTAAGGTAGTGATTCTCAAAATAGAGCACACATTAGAACATATGGAAAGCTTGTAAAACACAAGTAAGTGTGGGGATCCCTGGGTGGCTCAGCGGTTTAGTGCCTGCCTTTGGCTCAGGGCCCGATCCTGGAGTCCCAGGATGGAATCCCGTGTCGGGCTCCCTGCATGGAGCCTGCTTCTCCCTCTGCCTGTGTCTCTGCCTCTCTCTCTCTCTCTCTCTCTCTCTCTCTCTCTCTGTGTGTGTGTGTCTATCATGTATAAATAAAATAATAAAATAAAATAAAATAAAATAAAATAAAATAAAATAAATAAAATAAAAACACAAGTAAGTGGGCGAAACCACAGAGTTTCTGATTCAGTAGATCTGGAATGGGGTATGAGACTTTGCATTATTAACAAGTGTCCAGGTCTAGAGAATAGACCAAGAAGAGACACAAGAATACTTTGAGAAACAGTAGTTAGATCTTGATCAGCTCATTTCAGGAAATATTTAATGTGAAGAACAAACATACTAGGTAGGGCACTCATACTTGTGAGAGTAGAAATAGAAACAACAGACCTACCCACACCTATGCTGCAGCCATCCTGACACACATGCACAATTTTATGACTGAAAACTTAAGTCCACTCATCCAACAAATGTGAACCAATTCATTAGGAAAGAAGTAGCTATGATAGCTAACTTGAGACCCAGCTATTTTCCAATTTTCTGGGTTGGGGGATAGGGATACTCCTTTAAGAAAGAAAGGAAGCAAGTGAACCAGTCTGATCACCTTTCAAACATTCTGGTGACTGGCTCTCACAGAAAACACACTAATGAAATTGGAATTAAAGGAAAGTCCACACAAAAGAAATGATTTTAATAGGAGATCTCTAATTCAGGATTGCTTATAGTCTATAGTTTTATAGAACTGAATCCTTAGAATATATAGTGTAAAATAAATAATCACTTAGAGTACAACATGAAAATGTTTCATACCTAAATGTTCCTTTTTCTATGTGAGTGATGAAAGACCTCATTAGAGACCATATATATTACCCAGAATGACTAATGTGGGAAGAAAGGACTTGGGAAGATATATATTGCCCAAAGTTCTTTATTCCCATATTACAGATATGACTCAGTAGAACGTTTCACTAACAATTTCAAAAATATACATGAAGAGGCACATGTGTTAGTGGAGCTTTATAGTAAGATCTCTCCAGTTCTTTGTTTTAACATACTCAGCAACAAAATAACTCTCTCATCCTTTTGAGTAGAATAAGGCATGAGAGAGGACAACACAATTTTAAAATGGGGGAATGCTTTGAAAGGACATTTCTCTAAAGAAAAATGGTCAAATAGCACAGTAAAAGATGCTCAACATCATATTATTAGAGAAATGAAAATCAAAACGATGAATACGGGGATCCCTGGGTGGCTCAGCGGTTTAGCGCCTGCCCTTGGCCCAGGGCGTGATCCTGGAGTCCCGGGATTGAGTCCCACATCGGGCTCCCTGCATGGACCCTACTTCTCCCTCTACCTGGGTCTCTGCTCTCTGTCTCTCTGTCTCTTTCTCTCTCTCTCTCTCTCTCTCTAGTGAATAAATAAATAAAATCTTTAAAAAAAAAAACAGAACGATTAATGCCATTTCACACCCACTGAAGGCTATAACCAAAAAGACAATAACTAGTGTCCATGAAGTGCAGAAATCAGAAACCTTGTACATTATTAGTGAAAGTGTAAAAATTTCATAGCCACTTTGGAAAAGAGTTTGTAAATTGCTCAATAGCATAACATAATTATCATTACTGTTACTATAGTTGACCCAAAAATTATACTTCAAGGTAGATATACTAGGTACATACCACATTAAAACAAATGACCATGTAAAACTTATAGAATGTATATTCTATAAAATTCTATCTTTATACAAAACTGTATATAATGTATATAGAATGTCTAGAAACTGATAGAATGTATACTGTATCATACAATAGAAAATGAGAACGAAAACGTTTAGCTGATATATACAACTTGTATGCACCTTGGAACAAGCCAGATGCAAAAGGGCAAATATTGAATGATTCCACTTAAATATCTTAGACAAATCCATAGAGACAGACAGATGAGTGGTTGCCAGAGGCTAGAAAAAAGGAGGAATGGTGAGTAACTTGCTAGTGTTTATAAGATTTATTTTAGGGGTGATAAAAATATTCAGTAATTAGATATTGGTGATGACTACAATTTTGTGAATATACTAAAAACTGCAGTAATTTATACTTTAAAAGTAACTATTATGGTATGTGAATTAAACAACATTTAAAAACTAATAAGGGGTAAAGCAAAATATCTCAGATAGGGTAACTTCCTCCTTATGGAAACCAAACAGCTTCATATGTTTATAATCTAAAGAATTTATTGAGATCTCCTAATTAGGGAAGTCTTCTGTGCAATATTTGGGCTCATTCTGGAGCTCATTGAAATATCTGTTATTAAGAAATCTACTTGGAACATCTCTCTCAGATTTCTGTACTATTTATAACTCTCATTCCACAGTAAACAAGCTCCTCCCAATACTGAATCTTAATTGAAATTTGACTTTCTTCAAAGAACAGTACTTCTGTAGCTACCTAATATGGAACATGAGCATTTTCATACTCACACGCTCAAGTTCTTGGGTTAGAAATCAGCTTTCTATTCTCTTAGTTACTCTAACCATTTTCTAAGTATTACCCTTACTTTCTCATATATATAAAACCCTATCTTCTCTAACAAAGTTCTTTCCTTCCATTGATTCTCTCTGATACCACTTTGTTCTGATCTTTGCACTTTCTACAGTTTACTGAATGGTCAACTTCCTATCTTCTCCTGGCACAGACATCCTTATGCAAGTAATGCAACTTTTCAGCTTGTACCTTAAAATTAACGGGAAAGAATGTGATTCTTTCTAGGTTCACCTAATGAAATTTACTATCAGCTTTTTCCTGATTAGGATCCTCATTATATTCACATCTTTGCTCATATCACACATATGATGAGGGTTCCCAAAATGTGGGTCCAGTTTTAAGAGGTCCAGCAACAATTAAAAAAACAAAACAAACAAGAACAAGGAGTGTGGATTCACAATTATCCCTTTAGGCACCACAATATTTCTTAATTAAATGTGAGACTTAGTGATGAGACTGAGATTTAAACACAGGTTAAAGTGATTACAAACCCTGTGTTCCATTTGACTAAATTCTATGGTTCCTTAAATAATTTATTTAGCCAAATTTGGTATAAGGAATAGAGACTCCTCCAACTAACTCAAGTATGGGCTTTTTTTTTTTTTTCAGGATAAACATAAAATGTCACAGATATGTGAAACTGATTTAATGAAAATTTAAATAAAAATATGATTTGTGCAATTATAGCTGCAAGTTAATGCTGAATTCAAGTGACTCTAGGGGCCTTATCAGAGGTCCCTCAATCTAGAGATCTGTCACTGTTAGACCAGCTGGTTCAAAATGGCTACTCTCACCATTTGCACTTATATAACTTCATTGGTAAATGGTATGTTATGGTCCCAATAAGATTATATACTGTATTTATGCACTTTTATTTGGCTAGTCCTTTTCCTACATGGTTCTTGTTACAAATCTGAGGGAGAAAAATCGACCAAAGTCCTATCATAGAGTAACTTTACCTATGCATCTGCAATATTTGCTCTCGGGTCAGTTTTAAACCTTTGAACAGTTACTAGTTTTCTCTGCTACCGAAAGGAGTATAAGATGGGTTATGAGTGGAACAGCAGTCCTTAGAAGATGGTATAAGCAGTACAGTTACCCTGAGTGACAGAATTAGTAACTTTATTTATTCTTGAATGCCATATCCAAATATTCTTTTCCCTACATTAACAGTTTCAAACTCTTCACAGCTAAAATATTTCAACTCTCAAATTGAGAATATCAAAATCTCTCTTTTCTTCCTTACTAGGAAATCTTCAAAGGTGTATCATAAATTTTATCTATCTTCTAAATTCCTTGATGGCAGTGGTTCTCAACCCTACTTAGCACATTACCATAACCTAGGGAGACATCAAAAAACACTCATGTCTGTGCCCCATCCCAAGCCTATTAAATTAGAATTTCTTTGGGTGGAGCATAGATATTGATATATTTTTAAAGCTCCCTTGATGATACAGATCCATAATTGTAAAACAGTGTCAATCTCAAAGTCCATAATCCCAAGTGATGACCACCTTCCAAAAAGTCTTTAATGACTTTTTCCAGTGTTATTTTTATTTTTCTTAACAGTGACCCACCAAACCACCACAAAGTGGCATATATATAGATGTGGAGCAAAAATACAGAATTACACCGGTTCAGTTTGAGCTCCAACAAGTAAAGTGCTTGAGGTCATAACTCCTATTCTTAGAACAAGTAAAAGCTATCCAAGGTAAAAATGTTTTTTTTGTTTTGTTTTGTTTTTTGTTTTTTTTTTCTTGGACATTTCAGCAAACTGAGGTTGTAAGGGCACATGACTGCTACAAAATGGGAGAGAAAAGTGCATCTAGAAAGATAGAATAAGGTGGTTCTAATTACCTAGAGCAGGAATGAGGCCTTTATCTTGCCTGCGCTAGCAAGATAGAGGGAAAGTGCAAAAATGCCCCTTGCCAGTGTCTCCATCTCCTAAAAAAGTCCCAACTAGTCCCTGTCTCTCTCGCAGATATTTAAGATAAGCAAATAAATCTTCTTCACATATTATACAGGCACCTCTCAAATTGCTGCCTTTGTTGTGGCTCCCAGAATAGGTAAGTCTACATGTAAGCTTTTCAAAAGGAGTATCTTAAATTCTTACAGCCCTCAGGGTCCTGGCCTTGATTTCAATCATAAGAATTTAGATATCACAAACATGATCTACGAAAGGAAAAAATAAGTTGGACTTTATTAAAATGCATTCTTATTAAAAGGCACTGTTAAGAGAATGAAAAAAAAATTCACAGACTGGGAGAAAATATTTACAAAACACATACCTGAAAAAGGCCTTAAGTTTTAAATATACAAGGAACTCCTAAAAACAATTAGAAAATGAAAAACACAATTTAAAAATGAGCAATATGTCTAAATAAATACCAAAAGAAGACATATTCAAATGGCAAAATAAGGATGTAAAAATGCTCCAAATAATTTGTTATTAAGTAAAAGCAAATTTATTTTTTTAAGATTTTATTTATTTATTCATGAGACACACACACACACACACACAGAGAAAGAGAGAGAGGCAGAAACACAGGCAGAGGGAGAAGCATTGATTTAGATTCTTTTCATTTCTAGACCTAATTTAGAGCCTGACATGGGACTCGATCCCGAGTCTCCAGGATCACACCCTGGGCTGAAGATGGCACTAAACCGCTGAGCCACCCAGGCTGCCCAGTAAAAGCAAATTTAAAACACAGTCATATACTACTACATTCCTATTAGAACGATTAACTTTTAGAGTGTAAGAATACTTTATGATTAATTTTTTTAAAGATTGTATTTCTTTATTTGAGAGAGAGATATTGAAAGAGAGTGTACACACAAGCAGAGGATAGAGGCAGAGGGAGAAGCAGCAGGGAAGCAGCAGGGGGTCCAATCTGGGTCTTGGACCTGGGACCCCTGAGATCCTGACCTGAGTCAAAATCAGAGACTCAAAAAACCAAGCCACCCAGGCACCCTCTTTATGATTTTTTTTTAATTGGTAATACCAATTGATAGAATACAGAGCAACGAGGTGATTCATTCATTGCTGATGGGATTACAAAATGGTATAATTATTATGTAGATACTTTCGTTCATTATTTTAACTATGATGCAGCACTTAAACACATTTCCAGTTACTTGCTCAAATGATTTGCAAACAGGCTCATACAAAAACCTTTGCAAGAATGCTTATAGGCGTTTTTCTCATAATTGCCAATAACTAGAAGCAACCATTATGTCCTTCATACATAAACTGTGGCACCTTCATTCAATAGAATACTATTCTGCAATTATCATAAATGAAGTGATAAGCCATTCAAAAAAGGGATTAATGTCAAATACATACTGCTATGTGAAGAAAAGAGTCTGAAAATATTGCATAATGCAAATTCAAATCTTAGTTTCTAAAACTAGAAATCTCTAGGAACCACCTTTCCTTGGAGAACTACCTCATTCTAAGGCTAGGGCATGGATTATACAACATAAGGCTGCAATGTCTTGCAGTGCCAGAAAGCAGGACAATGCTTGGGGAAAACAAAACAAACATAATGATGGAGATTTGTCAAAAGAACACAAAAGCCAAATGAAAGAGTTCCCGGTGCCCAAAGCTGGAACAATTTGAGAAGCACAATAAAGTAGTACTGCATTATAAGCCAAAGTATAAAATCAACATCCAGGAGTCTATATTGATATAAAGAAATACTTGAATACATAATTAAGTGAGAGATAATAGATAAATCTGTGCAGAATAATTCTAAATATTTTCTATAGAAACCTTGCCATCAAGGAAGTGTGGGTTGTGCACTTCTTTCCAAGAGTATAGAATGGAAAGGAAGTATGAATAGAGTAACTTTACAGTGCAAAAATCTGAGGAACACTGCTTCACCCTACCATATGATCATAGTCAACATCAATTGTAACAAGTCATGTTGACACAATGCATGTACCTTTGATATGTTGAAGGAGATGGATACTTAAACCCCCACAGTCTTCTCCTCCAGAACCGTAACACTCATGTAATATTAAGACATCAGACAAATTCCAAATGAGGAATACTCTATAAAATATCTGTTTAGTTATCCTCAAAATTACCAAGGTCATTAAAAACAAACAAAGGAAACTGCCACAGCCTACAAAGCCAAAGGAGATATGAATACTAAATGTAATACAGCATCCTGGTAGTATCTTGGAACAGAAAATAAATTAAGAGTAACTATAAAATCTGAATAAATTACGGACACTTTAAAATAGCACTGTATCAATGCTATTTCATTAATTATGACAAGTGCACCACTCTAACAAATAGGCAAACTGTGAAGGTTCTACAAGAGTTCTCTATATTATCTTTGCAACATTTCTGTAAATCTATAACTATTCTATCATAAAAAAATATTCAATTATGCGACTGCTGATCAACTATAACTGATAAAATACTGGCACCTAGGAGGATCCTGTCTTGAATACTAAACTACTACAGATTGCCACCTTTGATTAAAGACTGGTAAAAGCTGCTCAATATGATAGCCTCAAGTTCTTTACTCACAAATATGTGGAATTCAAAATAATCGAAACATAGCATTTGTATTTCTTCTCTTTAGGTAACCACAACTCTCAGAAACATATTTTACTGAACATTGTTTTAGAGGATATGATCTAGAACTGAGAACAAATTGAGAATAATCAGAATTAACTGTGGGGACTGTTGGGCATACTAAATAGCACTTTCCCAGCCAGTCACATGAAGAATAGTGAGGCCTGTTTGACAAGTCAACAGAATAATGGAGAAGAGAATCACAAAAACTCAGTGGACAAACATACATTATATTTTTAATACAGTGACTGCTAGCCAGTGGTTAACTTGGCTTTATGAAGTTCGTTTAGCCTGTCAAGCTCTCCATACTTCACTAGATAACTCAATTTCTCATTGGGAAGGAATACATAAAGGGTATAAACACACCTGGAATTGTTTCCTCTGATACTATACTTTACTAACCCTGAAGCAAATCCTCTCTGAAAAAGTGAGGATAGGCGCTAAAGAGTTTAGGGACCACTAATGTATCAGCATGCTGTACTTGAAATAGTCCTTCTTCTGATTTTCTTTTGTATAATCTGTATTTCTTTTGGTAAAATGTTCAGTAAAATGATCTGTAAAATGTTTGAGGAAGAGAAGACATTGATATATTGAACTATCAGTGTGAACTAATCATAGGCTTTTGAATGTTACATTGATTTCCTGGAAATATATGTGCATGGCCTTAAAGTTCATGGGAATATCATGGTTTCTGATAAACTAAAGCCAAAGCACCAGAGGGTTTTTGTATCCAACAATCTAAAAAAATATCAGTAATCATCACTGATCTTATAAGACTCCTAACGGAGTACAAGGAGTGTCTACCAACAGTGGACTTCCCTCTTAAAATATACATTCCCCATTAATTCATCTTCTTGAGAACTCTGTCACAATTGGCCAGTGTCTGAGAATGCTGATGAAATGTGAGAATGCTTATTACAACAGAATATTGATGGACAGCTCTTAATCTATATTTCTTTGCAATCTTTTTCAAAGATTATTCTCATTATGGAAAGTGTTTTCAGGATTTTACAGCGGGGCCCCCACCAGAACTCAATCACATGGCCCCAACTGCAAGTTGGCTGAGAAATATGGAAACTCATAGGAATATTTAGTGAGTGTTCATTGTTTACAACATTGATTTCAAGAAGCAGAGTCTATATGGCTAGCGTTTCCTAATTGAGTTTTATCAAGGAAACTAAGATTAGTGATATCTGTTTATTTTTCCTTCGGTGAAGCCCAAAAGATGCAACCAACGCAATGTACAATTCTTAGATTTTTAATCACTTTTAAATTAACCCATGATTTTGACTATGTAGTTCAACAAAGTCTACTCTCAGAGCTGGAACTTCCATGTATATGTAATATTGCAAAGATCAACAAATCCCTGTCTCTAGCCCATCCATTTCAAAGCTTGAAGTTCACCTATTATAGTTCACCCACTTGGCATCTCTGCCTGGAGGTCCAAAATATGCTTCAAAATCAGCATGTCCAACAATAATTAAATCATTCTCTTATCCTTATACCTATTTCTTATCCTTATACCTCTTTCTCTTTGTTTTTGATATTGATAGTTTATTATTGATAGTTTCCTAGTTCAAGCCAAGACCTCAACATTATTGTTATTTCTTCATTTTTGTTCTCTCTCCTCAATTAAATAAATCAGCAAGGCTGACTGATTTTATCTTATTCTATCTTATTTTTCTCTATATTTCTCCATCCCCATTCTAGTTCAGGTCAATAGTATCTCTCTTTCTTTTTGGGTGAATGATTTCCAATCCATTCCTTATACTACATTGTGACATTAAATAAAAGACTAATCTGATTATATAGGTTTCTTATTTAATGGTAGTCAAAGACTCCCATTATCCTTAACTGAATTTCAAAATACTTAATGTTTATAAATTACTGCAAGATCTGTCTCTTGTCTAACCTCTCCAGCCTTACGCCTCATATATTTCAGTCATTACTAACATTCCTCCCTTCTTTCTTTCTTCTTACCCTTGCTATTCATACATATAATTTCTACATTTGAACGATTCTGCTTCCCCATCCCATTCATTCTCAACATTTGTCAGGCTAATTTCTATCATTGTTTCAAGTCTCACCTTAACTATTATTGTTCCCAAAAAGCCATATTTCATTCATTTATACCAGATAAGTTATTTCACCTATGAATTTCACCTGTAATTCTTCTGTTATAGATCTAAAGTGTATTTAATTATGCTTGTCTACTCAAATGAATAAATCTATTTACCTTGTTCACTACTCTGGACATTGAATATTATTTCATTTTAATTTCATTTAATTTTAATTTTATTATTTCCTTTTAACTAATTTTGGTGTTATATTTTTTCTAATTTAATATTCTCATTTGTTGGATAGCTGTATCACATTGAAAAACTCCTGGATATATAGTATTGGACAGCCTCTTTTATCTATATATCTGCAGTATAAATAACAAGTATCACTGAAAAAATTTTCTATTAGAGTATTCATATTGACTACTCTAAAAATCCTGCCCTAATTATTACCACTTTTAATTATTACCAGGACAAATAAAAATTAATGTATCCCATATGATCAATAATTCTGAAAAATGAACTTTACCTTATCAGTGTTTGCATACAAGTGGGAAAACAAAACACAATATGAATCCTATTATTGAAAGTGCCTCTCAGAAAAATATAACAATGGGAAATTGTACCTGCTACATTTTCTAGAATAGAAATAGAAATAGTTTTTATAATATAAAATGTGGACCATATTCTGCCTGGAATATCACTGTAAACTTTGTGAATATTTGTAGTGCTATATAACCAATCCCAATAGTTTATTTGGTAGACATTTAAAAATATTTTAACAAAGGGGCACCTGGGTGGCTCAGTCAGTTAAGCATCTGACTCTTGATTTCAGCTCAGGTCATGATCACGAGGTCGTGGGATCTAGCCCCACACCGGACTCTAGTCAGCATGGAGTCAGCTTGTCCCTTTTACTCTGCTCCCCACTTCCCCACTCTCTCTCTCTCTTTCAAATAAATAAATACAAATCTTAAAAAAATTTTTTAGAATGAAAAACTGTCAGATACACTGTGATGTGTAATGTTCATGGTGCCATGTAGTTTTCAGATGAGATCCTCTTTCTAAATATATCTTCAATGGATAGAAGGGAAGGAAAATGGGATGAATTGGGAAATAAAATTATTTCTAGAATAACAATGATAGGTATTTGCCATGTGGCCTTATGAAATAAAAGGTTCACTATAGGTGTGAAAATTAGGACTAAAAAATACTCATTAACCTGCTTAATGTAGCCTGATTGGCAGGACTGCCTGAATTTCCAGGTAAGATGGGTTTAGGTCCAGCCACAAGTCCTCTGTGAAACAAGTGTCCTCTCATTATTTGCCAAAATTTCCCTTTTAATTGTTATTTTCCATTTATGGCTGGCTGCGATTTTTAGCTTTTGCTGGAGTCTCATGGTCCATCTTTGTGTAGGAGCCAAGTGCCAAATCAATTTGGTGACATTAAATTATCTTTGTTTTCTTCATGCTATGCCATAAATAATACTGCTGAAAAGAAATACCATTGGTTGGAGATTCCAGTATAACTACAGGAGCTACTATTTGACAGCACTCTACAGAAGATAGTTTTCCAATAGCACTAGGTTCCCAGGTCTTAAGAAAGGTTTTCAGCTTCATCCAACAGAGGCACCAGCCTTCTTCTCTCTTCTTCCCATTTATCACTTTCATTTTTTATCTGTTACTTCCCTAGATCCCCTTTTACTTTTTACTAGACAACTTAGCTAAACATTTTACAATCTCCTCTCATCTCATGACCATGGACCCTCAGCCAATATCCCTAAGAAACTTAAAAATACTTCCCTAACCCAAAGAGAGTAGCTTAACAAAAGCAAATTTTGATGTGAAATAGTTTGAGTTCTTTGCTTGGCAGACAGTTGATGCTTTAAAAATGTTGGGAAGATGGAAGGAGGGATGAATAATAAATTAATTAAAAAAAGTATTGATAAAAATTTCCCTGGGGATGTCAGAGATGATTATTCAACACAAAAAATATACAGAACATTCTAGTTGTAGTCCTTTTAGGAATCAGAGAAAATGAGAATGGCAATTCTGCTAATAATGTTACATATGTAGCTACAGCATAGATTGTATCTTTGTAATGGAAACTAATGTAATAGGAACACTGCATATCTAGATCCAGCTCAGTCTTTAGGCTGATTATTTAATACTCCATCTGGAGTGCCTCCATTAAAATATAAACGAATGTGGAACTTTATTTTGGAAGTTTAGGTAATGCTGACGTTTGATAGTAAAATGGAGGTTTCTTAAGTCTCTTTGTTGGCATTATAGTTAACTGTTGAGTGCATCTAGAGGACAGTCTTAAACAAATTAGTAACCAACTGCCTTTCTAAAATCAGTCCTCCAAATATGCTTATGAATGCTGCTCTTGTTGAATTGTGGAACCCCTAGATTCTCCATACAAGTCTTAAAAGACTTATTCTCCTTTACTTTTGTTTGTCTATGCTTGCAATTATTTCACACCTTTGTGTTTAAGCTGAATGTATGGTTCTGGTTCCTCTTGGTCAACCTTGCCCTACTGTTTCCTCACCTCCCAAATCCACTCCTTTATACCAATCTTCTTCTCCTCTACCTTCTACCTCTAACCACAATTTTTATGCAATAACTCCCTACTTTTCATTCCCCTTTATTTTCTCTCTAGTCTATTTTCTTATTAATTCTATTATTTTTTCTACATTCACTTATATCTATTCTTGTCTATATTTTTAACTTTTTTCTACTCGTTTTTGATTGATTCTTCCCCTTCACAAATAAACAGCGATCTAATAATAGTAGCAGAAGTGGTTCTACACACTGAAAAAAGGAATCATCTGGTAGGTATAATTCATACTAAAACCTATTTTTAATAAGCTTCAGTGAATAATTCTTGTCAATTCATTGATTACAAAGCAATGTGTGATCAAATAGTATACGTTGAAAAAGTTATAAATTTAAGTTCACAATATATAAACTTTAGCAAATGTTGATGACATAATCTATCAAAATTATGAAAACAATCAAATGGTTGTAAAGGGCTCCTGGATAGCTACGTGAGTTAAGCATCCAACTCCTGATTTCAGCTCAGGTTATGGTCTCATAGGTCATGGGATCCTGCCCTGCATGGTGCTCTGTGCTCAGTGGGAAATATGCTGGAAGATTTTCTCCCTCCGCCCATCCCCCAACTCATAGGCACTCACAGGCTTTCCTTAAAATGAATAAATAAAGTTTTGAAAATAAATAAATAAGAATAAATGGTTATGATAAAATATTTGTGGTTTCTAATAATTTGATAATGTTAGAAAAGTAGTTTGATGCTTATATTATTGATAATAAGTTAATAATACTACTATTTTACTTAATAGAACAGTATTCTATTCTATTCTTGAAGTTCTCAGAATTTTATAATAGAAGGTGGGAACACTCTTTGTTTCATTATGAAAGCAGACAGACACAACTACTTTAAAACTACAGAGGTAAGGCATTTATCTTGTTACGAAAATACCAAATACTGCATAAACTTTTTCTAGATAATATTAGATAGGAGAAAAACATTGAAATATCTATGGACTCTTAGAGAAAGCTTTGGTTTATGAGAGGTTCTATGAAATTGCCTTCTTCATATCAAGCACACAAATGACCAAACCCATTTCAGAAGGACATTCTCAAGGGAATTGTAATTTATTATTGTAGTTTTCTACAACATTACTGCATACTTAATACTTTTGAGCTTAAAATATTATAACCTTTAGCCACTACTCTTTAAAACACCAACTTAGGAACAACAACATTGGAGTAGAAGTATTTTTAACACTATAGAGTCACTCAGTATATTCTGAACAGAAAGATCTTTCTAGGTGTTTGACATAATTATGTAACCATTTGGTTAGGACCAAATGAGCCTTGATATTGCAAACATAAGAAACTCATGAGCTTGCAAGATTTTCTTTAATAATGTATGAATATTCTTCAGAACAACATAAAAGAGTCTCTAATAATTAAATTGCAGAGAATCTGCCTTTTAAGATAATAGATAATGTAATAGGAGCAGAGAGAAATTTAGCACAATATTTTTTTTCCTCACCTGTCTTCCATGACATTGAACGTTTTCAGAAAATGATTCTAACATAAAACAAAAGTGTCTAGCAAAACCAAAGGCTTACCATATTTGGCTTACTATTCTAAGAATATCTTTATACAAAGAAGCTAAAAGAAGAAAAACTTGATAGTTTTCACCACGAAGTCCTCTAACTGGTCCCTCTACTACCTGATGCAGTTCCTTTCCTTTTTCTTTTCCTTTTCCTTTTTCTTGTTCATCTTTCCTTCCTTTTTTTGTTTTTGTTTTTTTTTTAATTTTTTAGAGAGAGAGCATGCACATGTCATGAGCCTGAGGGCAGGGAGGAAGGTGCAGAGGAAGAGAGAGAATCTTAACCAGGCTTCACGCTCAGTGCAGAGCCCAATGGGGGGCCAATCTCAGCACCCTGAGATCATGACCAAGGCCAATATTGAGTCAGATACTTAAATCACTGAGCCACTCAGGTACCCCCCATTTTTGATTTAAGTAAATCAAGGTTTGCTAATAAAAATTAACATTTATTAAAATAAATGTAGTGTCATGGATTAATATTGTCATTTAACAGTAGTCCAAAAGATGAAATGTTAAAATACATATTAAAACCAGTTTTTCCTTTAGTTTACTATGAATTTTTGTCCACTCTCACGACTGTTTCCTAACAACTATAGGCATATAGTTTATATTATCTGTTTTTAAAGACAAAGCACCATTGAAAAACAGAAAAATGATGTGATATTCATAAAGCCAACAGAGCTCAAATGCAAATCAGCTCATACGAGGAAAAGTGAATCTACTTCAGTCTTATGCAGAAAAGTGCATATTTCAACTTTTTTTTAGTAAATGTCACAGTATTTTTATTAATACTACATATTTTCTACCATCATACTCCTACCTTACAAAAATCCGGACCCATTTTAGCATCTTTTTCTTTAATAAACGTGTTAAGTGGCAATAATGCATATTTAATGAGAGTGATTTAAGTTTCAACCAAAAATCTTTGAAAGGAGGAATCATATTGTTTTCACTAGAAATACAATGAGGTTAGAAGCTAGCAATTTATATTACCCTCTATTTTAAATGAATTAATTTAGTTATCTCCCCTGAAACTACTGTATCTAATCTCTGGAACATAACAACTGCTGTTTACAGCGAAACTGAATCTTTCATCTTTTGTAGAAAAATCTTGGTGGGTTATACATTTTAAAATAAAATCAAACTGTATCAAACACTTTGTTTCTAGTTGCCATATTCAATTCATTTAGTGACTTAAAAAGTTAAAAAAAAAAAAAAAAGCCAGGAAACAACTTCAGTATACAATGACTATGCAGATAAATGAAGAAAGGAAATCGATATGTTACATTTGACTGTTGAGTCTCTTATATGTGTGTGACCAGCAGAAAGCATCAATTTATTTTTATTTTTATTTTTTTTTAGAAAGCATCAATTTACAACTGTGTACAAATGATGACTTTTAGGAGGAAGAATTGGCAAAAACCCAAAAGAAAAACTCAAACTACAATGGCTTTTATCTAAGTCATAACAGTTACTGTTCAACTGTAATGTGTTTAGTTAAATGATACTGAGAATAAAATCCAAAATTGAATGATTTTAATCCGAAACTAGTCTTCATGAACTTCTTCATAGTTAATATATCAAGTCATTCTCAATAGGAATGAGGTTGTTGAACTATCTCAACTAAATTGTCATTATTTCATAAAACAATTCCTTTAAGTTTTAATTTCATAAAATATTAACTTAAAAGTTTGAGTTGATATATTTTTAATGTATATCATATTGTTCTGTTTCTATTGGTATAATGTATATAATTTTGTACAAAATACATAATTTCTAAACCTTTTGGGGGTACTTAATTTTCCATAAAGTATATTTGACTATTTGCATGTTCTTTGGCAGTAGGTTCCCTTTAAATGATAAGATAATATCTTAACTTTATGATAAATATGTGCCACATATTTCATAAACCCATTTTTAAGTAATCATTCTTTTTTAAAAAAGATTTTATTTATCTATTCATGAGAGGGAGAGAGAGAGAGACATAGGCAGAGGGAGACATAGGCAGAGGGAGAAGCAGGCTCCATGCAGATAGCCTAATGTGGGACTCGACCCCAGAACTCCAGGATCGCACCCTGGGCCGAGGGCAGGCGCTAAACCGTTGAGCCACCCAGGGATTCCCTTAAGTAATCATTTTTTTCTCTGGGTGCCTGTAGTGATTATTGCTTTCAGCATTATTTTGATTCTTTCTGTCCTTGATTCTTATAAATTATCTAACCTACCAAAACAACCTAAATCATTAAGGAATCATTTACTCCTCTATATTTTATGCAAAATATACCCTTATCAGGATATCTTGCTAAGTATATTGCACAAAATACATAATTTCTAAATATGTATGCATGTATTTTGTCTTCATATTCAAACACCAAACTCCAGTGGTGATAGGGACTAGCATGTATATTTACTTAAAAAATTACTGTGTGATAACTGTTTTTCCATACTTTATTTTTATAAATGAAAAGCTAAGTTACTACTGCTCTTAAGTTTTTATATTTTACTGATCTTTCCCCTCAATACATTATTTTTTATTTTATTTTTTTAAAATTTTTTATTTATTTATGATAGTCACAGAGAGAGAGAGAGGCACAGAGACAGAGGCAGAGGGAGAAGCAGGCTCCATGCACCGGGAGCCTGATGTGGGATTCGATCCCGGGTCTCCAGGATCGCGCCCTGGGCCAAAGGCAGACGCCAAACCGCTGCGCCACCCAGGGATCCCCCCCTCAATACATTATAATGCTCAGCATTGCTGCCACAATTATTCAATAAAGTAAAACAGAGCTATGCAACTATGGAAGGAATTCAGAATTTCAAGAACTCATATGATAGCAGCAACCTGGTTGGATTGACACAACGGTAGAAATATGTAGAAGAGAATTGCATTGATTTCTTTTGGCCCAAGATTAGAACTGCTTCTATTGGTACAAAACTTGATGTATTAGGTTACATATTTCTTTTATTAAAGAATGGGTGTTAATTCCATATTACAAATAGCGCTTTTTTTAAGATTTTATTTATTTATTTATTTATTTATTTATTTATTTATTTATTTATTTATTTATTTATTATAGTCACACACAGAGAGAGAGAGAGAGAGAGAGAGGCAGAGACATAGGCAGAGGGAGAAGCAGGCTCCATGCAGGGAGCTCGACGTGGGATTCGATCCCAGGTCTCCAGGATCGGGCCCTGGGCGAAAGGCAGGTGCTAAACCGCTGCGCCACCTATGGATCCCAGCTCTATTTATTTTTAATATTACAAGAGTAAGAACCTTGGATTCTTGGGATGCCTGAGTGGCTCAGTGAGTAAGCATCTGCCTTCAGCTCCAGGCTTGATCCCAGTCCAGGAGGGATCCTGCATGAGGCTCTCTACATGGAGCCTGCTTCTCCCTCTGCCTGTGTCTCTGCCTCTCTCTCCTCCTGTGTTTCTCATGAATAAATAAATTAAAAAATCTAAAAAATATATTTATTTATCATAAGAGACATGCACACAGAGAGGTAGAGATATAGGCAGAGGGAGAAGCAGGCTCCATGCAGGGAGCCTAAAGTGGGACTTGATCCCGGGTCTCCAGTATCACCCCTGGGCTGCAGGCCGCGCTAAACCGCTGAGCCACCCGGGCTGCCCAATAAATAAAATCTTTCAAAAAAAATAGTAATAATAACCTTGGATTCTCAACCCTGGGTCTGAACTAAACTAGTTCATGAAACCATTAAGTGTTTATTTCACAGGGATAATGATATCTTCTCTGGCAAAATTAAGGAGACAGTAAAAGAATCAATGACTCCCAGAGATTATGTAAGCCAGAGTAGGTGTGGTGGGGGTTGGGATGAATAAATCTAGTATAAAGGTTGTTTTTACAGCAGTGAAAATACAGCAGTGAAAATACTCTTTATGATATCATAATGGAGGATACAAGTCATGATTTATTTGTCCAAGCCCACAGAATATACAACACCAAGAGTGAACCCTGATGTAAACTATGAGTGATTATGATATGTCTATGTAGGTTCATCAATCATAACAAATATACTACTTTGGGGGGATATGAATAATGGGGAAAGCTGTGCATGTGCAGAGATAGAGGCTGTATAGGGAATCTCTATACCCTTCCCTCAATTTTGCTATGAAATTTAAATTCCTCTAAAAGCAATCTTTTTTTTTTTTTTTAAGGAAAAAAATGTCTGACAAAAAAGAAACAAGATAAACTGAGGCAGAATAGACTATGTTATCTAATCAAGTAAATCTATACTCCAACTGTTCTGACTTACTTTAATATATAAATCCTCCATACTATGCATTCAGATGCAATGCTCTGTTTAATTAATGCTATAAACAGATTTTTGTTTTTAAGAAGTTTGTGATCCAAATGTCCCAAGAAATTGATATTTCAAGATATGTCCTTTATCATACCACTCAAAAAAGCATGTCTATAGTAGGTTTTAATTAAAATTATTTTGCATTGAATAAAAAAATTATCTTCATAGTGCTAAAATTATTTCATTAAAAAATACTATTGAATCCCCTAAATATGTCAAACCCTATTCTACTAAATATACAGGTATGTTTTGAATTAATGAAGTACTGTCTTTGATATTTATTAGTATAGTTAGCTACTTGTGTCTTTATGCATATCATATCAATATCCAGGTCTCAAATCAAAAACCAGTTAACTTTGATGTTATGAACAACTTCTTAACGCTAGAACTTTCCTCTTTTCCCACTTTTTTTCCCTCTTTTCCCTCTTTTACACTATAGGGCAGCAGAATCTAAGGCTAAAAATTCTGTACAAATCTTATTAAATGCTCCCTGGAGAGACAACAGCATCTTAAATTTATCATCATCTGTGTTGTTTTAATTAGTAATAGGCCTTTCATAGCAATTTAGTAATTATTTGCTTAAAATTCAAATAATTTACAGTTTTATATCTATTTTAATTCTATTGAACTCATGGAGGATGGAGTGGGAGGGGACTAATTATTTCATGTAGTTTATACTAACAAATGAAAATTATGGACTTTTATTTCCTTTGATATTTCTAGAGAGTATATTAAAGAACAAAAGAACACACGTAAGTAACCTTCCATCAGATATCTCTATAGATGGATATCATACATCATTTAAGTTATTCCATTATCTTCCCTCTTAAAATTTTATAAAAGCACGAATAGCCAAACAAAACCAAAAAGATATAGCAGTTTTTCTTTTTAATTTTGTTATTTTTCATTCCTTTCACTTATATTTTTGTCTTAAGTGTTTATTTTTAAGATATTCACCATCTCTATTCTCAACCAAATAAAATCAGTTTATTTCTAATATTTAAAAAAATCAATTTGGTGGGGGGCTGGTGTTAAGAACACCGTGATATCCTGTTTGTGGAATATGATTCATTCACAGTTTTTTAATCTGGTATTTCTGGAGTGGTATACACAAACTCTCCTTTTCATAACTTTTCTTTTCCTTCTATGACAACAAATTTTTTAACCCTTCTGTCTCTTTTCCCACCCCTACCTACCTTACTCCATTTGTTTTATCTCCATACAAGGGTAAATACTGAGTATGGAAGAATGTGTTGCAAATATGTACATAAAGTTCACAGGTGTCTCTATTTTTCTCTCAAAACCTGTTATTTTAAGAATTTTATTCAGGGTGCCAATTCTTTTTTTAAAAAAAGATCTTATTTATTCATTCATGAGAGACACACAGAGAGGCAGAGACATAGGCAGAGGGAGAAGCAGGCTTCCTGCAGAAAGCCCGATTCGGGACTTAGTCCCAGGACCCTGGGATCACAATCTGAGCCAATGGTAGGCACTCAACCACAGAGCCACCCAGGTGCCCCTTAAGTTGCCAATTCTATATTGTTTCTCATTCTGTCCTATTTCTTGTTTCTTTTCAATCTGTCTTTACTCTTCATTTTTCTCCTACTTCCTCCTTTGTGCTTTTTTATTTCCTTCTCACTCTTATATACATGCTAGGAAATCTTATTTCAGTGACTTCAGCTACCAACTATATTTTTTATATTTCCATATCATTATCATTAAACCTTAATTATATCTTGGCTTCTATAACACCTGCTCTATATCTTGAAATTAATAAATTAAAAGCAAATCTTATGCTCTGTATTCTTTTAAAAAAAGAAATTTATCTATTTATTTGAGGGGGAAGGGGTAGAGGGAGAGAGGGTCTCAAGCAGACTTTGAGCTGTGGGGTTTGATCTCATGACCCTGAGATAATGACCTGAACCGATATCAAGAGTTGGAAGCTTAACCCACTTTGTGCCCCTCCCTAGATCTATATTCTACATCTTCTATTCAGAGAATGAAATTGACATCATCCAAGAGACCAAAGCCAGAAGATGAGGAATCATCCCTATCTCCCTAACTCCTAAATCTCTGTGGTCTTATAAGTCATGCCTCAATTATAATGCCCAATTTTCCAATTTCTTCACAGCTACAGGATGCTCTTTCAATGCAGAAACATTATGGTAATGAATGATGGACACATTCCATAGAATCCAAAGAGCCTAATGTACAATACTGTAACACAATGCCATTTATTAACGATGTCTGGGCTGGGACAGGGTCATTTCTTACAGTGCTATACAAATTAAATTGTAGGATATTGAATAAAATTTCAACCAATCACAAAGATGATATAAATTAGTGGAGATTTAAAAAGGGGATGAAAAAATAAATAAATAAAAAAAATAAAAAGGGGATGAAACACAGGTGTCTTGGGTAGTTCAGTTGGTTAAGCTTCTGCCTTTGGCTCAAGTCCCCTTGTCAAGGTCCCTGCTCAGTGGGAGCCTGCCCCACTACTGGGGAGCCTCTCTCCCAGCTTCTTGTGCTCTCTCTGTCTCTGTCTCTCTTGTCTCTCTCAAATAAGTAAATAAAATGTTTTTAAAAATGGGACCAAAAAAAAAACAAAAAAAAAACAAAAAAAATAAAAAATAAAAAATAAATAAAAAAATGGGACCAAACAGAGTCCAAAAAAGCAGGAAAATACAGAAAAAAAAGAGAGTATTAGAATGAGCAAGAGATAATGAGTCTAAAGAGGAAATCATGTGGAACAGCTTTCTTATGTGAGGAAACTAAAATTTTATATCAAAGAAATAAATTACTTTAAAAGGATAAGTATGACCACCTAGGAACAGAATGTAAATCTGTATTTCTTTAACTTCCTTCTTGGATTTTTGCAACAGGTTTCTGAGTGAAATCTTTTTCCTACTATGTTTTATGTTGCTTCAGGAGTAATAGATGTAAAAGAAAACATTTTTATCTTATAATTTTTGTTTCAAAATCCATTGTGCATTACTGTTTTTCACTCAAAATAAATACTAATACATACAAAATAAATATAATAAATACAAAAAATACTAGTATCTCTTTCATACTTTAGAGTAGTTCTTCATGATCTGGAAGCTATGGACCACTGAAACTCATCTCTTGTCATATTTTCCACTTGGAACTTAACCCTAATTATATTAAAGTAATTTCATCTCTCCAAAATGTCATACTTCTTCAAATCACCTTCCTGAGTATGTGTTTCATACTTCAATTGTAGAGGGTCATGATGTACCATTACCTCAAATAATACCTTATTTCTTTGGGGGAAGATAAAAAATCAATGTTTTGTTGAACTATTTATCTTATTATATAGTAGTTGTGACTGTTTGTCCTACTTACAATATAGTAAGCCTTTGGTTATTATTCATTTGTTTTTTGCAACATCAAAAACTATTCCTCCATGCACAGTACCTAAAAAGGGGTATGGACTCAGCAATTGTTTATTTCACTTCGAATGTAAGTGGTTTTATAAACAAGTTAAATGAGGTGTAATAAAATATCTATAATGTAAATAAATACATAAGAAAAATTAACTGAAAAATTATAACTTGTCCTGCCATTTATATAGAAAGCTATATAAAGAGCCAGGGCTATGTACTTTCTTCATTTCTCAAACTCTTCATTCTTCAGAAAGAAGAGTTTCTGAAAAATACTAAATTTACTACTAAAATTTAGTAGTATCCTAAAGTTGCATAAATTGGTAAATCACATTACATAAAAATAAAAATTAGCTTTAAATGGTCTTTTAAAATTAAAACTTCTTTTTAAAAAAAATCTCCATGTGATGTAAGTATTGCTAAGAGAAAGAACAAAAATGAGAAGGTTGAATCAGATTCAATTAGCAATTTGGTTTGACATGGAAGGTGAATGAAGACAATTTCTTATATTCTGTACCCTGTGATTATCATCTGGCTAATGAGATGACAGTTGCTCATTAGCTAATGAGATGTCAGTTGTTAATGAGATGTCGCTTGTTACCCTTTCACTTACACTTTGTGTTTTCTTTTTGCTTTCTTTTTCTGGCAGCACTTACGTTTTGTTGTTAGGTTTTTCAATTTTCTATCATATATGTAAATATGAAAATTATTTATTGGTGTTAATCAGTGAATTCTTATTCATTAACTTCTGAATGTGCTCTCTCACATTCTCTTTGTTATATCTGGATCAATATCTGTCTGTCTATCCATCTATCCATCCACCCATCCATCCTAGGCATTCTCATTCTAAACCCACCATGTTTCTTAACATCATATTCCCAATAAAAATACAAGGATATATTTAAATTTTTATTAATGTAGCTTTGCAATATAGTTTATAATCAGGAAGTATGTTGTTTCCAGTTTTGTTCTTTCTCAAAATTACTTTGGTTATTCAGGGTATTTTGTGGTCTATGCAAACTCTAGGATTGTATTTTTTTAGTTTTGTGAATAATGTCATTGGAATTTTAATAGGGAATGTATTAAATATATAGGTGGCTCTTTATAGTATGGACATTTTTACAAAATTAATTTTTCCAATTTATGAATATAGGATACTTTACCATTTATTTGTGTTTAATTCAATTTATTTCATCAATATTCTAGAGATTTCTTCATTTTGTTTTGTTTTTAATGTCTTACAGTTTTTGATTTACAGATCTTTAAGTTCCTTGGTCAAATTGTTTTCTGTATCTTTGCTGGTCTTCTTTTGTTCTTCCATTTTCTCCTTATTTCTTAAGTTGTTTATCTGTTTTCTCATGTAGCTCTCTGAGCATCTGTAGAACAATTATTTTGAACTGTTTGTTGCTCAATTTTTATATCTCCATTTCCTTTGAGCCTGTTACTGTAAGTTTACTGTGTTCTTTTGATGGAGTTAGGTTTCCCTGAATTCTTTCTAATCCCTGTAGCCTTGCATAGGCATCTGCACATTTGAAGAAAACAGTCTCCTCTTTTAGACTTTATGGACTGACTTCAATAAGGTAAGATTTTCATCAGCATGTGGGAGTATGTTGGAATGTGTTGTGACCCCAGGTCTAGTGGCACCAGCACCAAGTGAAGAAGTGTATAGCAGCTCTGCATCCTGGGGGTATGTAAAGTCTTGTTGGCTCAGGCCACTGGAGTCTACAACATTGATAACTATAGTCCTTGCAAGTGCTGCAGAGGGTCCACAGTGGCTGTGACACTGGGATTCTTCAGCTGTACCCCAAGGTTCAGCAACTAGGGACAAGGGCAGGTGGTGGTGGTTGTCACAGCAGGATGGTGTGTATATCCTTGACTATGGGGGCCACTAGTAGGTGCCTGTGTAGTGGCAAGGTCAGCTGCAGACACACCTGTAGTGGTAGGAGTCAGGGCCAGAGCAAGTGTTCTCAGCCAATTGTGTGTTTAATGACAGCTACCAAGGACTTGGCTGTTGGAATGCACTACTCTGGCTGCAGATGATGCCACAAATATGTACATAGCAGAAGATGGTGAAGAGACTCAGTGCCCAGTGATATGCAAGTGCATAGATGGGTAGGTTAGCCCCAAGTGCACTCATAGTGGTGAGGGTCAGTCATAGTGGTCTAGGCTGATACTTTTTTTTTTAATTTATTTATTCAGAGAGAGAGAGAGAGAGAGAGAGAGAGAGACTGAGAGTAGGCTGATACTTTGTACTCACACAGCCACAGCTGCCTGAGATGGCTTCTGGTATGGATCTTAAGATTTAGCAGGGGGCAGCAGAGTGGCGGAGGGAGTGGACAGGGACTCAGATGGCTGGCATGGGCAAACATGAATACCTGTGAGGTAAAATCCATTGAAGTCTTCAAGAAGTCTGTGGCAGCGTTGCTGGCCATTGGTTCTTAAGTAGCGAAAGTTGCTGGGGTCCTGTGAAGAGTAGGTCACTGAAAATCAAGGTTTGTTTATGTTACATGGCTGATACGGGTAGTCACTGCTTTTCTTTTTTTGTGCCTCACCATTTTTGTATTTCTCTGTTTTGCTCATCTTTGGGCAGGGTGGAACTGAAGCAGCCTCTTTGTACCATGCTGTGAAAGGCTGGTGAAGCTAGTCCCTCACCCCATTCTTCCTTTCCTAGTGAGGGGAACTCTTTCCAGCTGGAGAGATCCTCTTGGTACAGAGCAGTCAGTCTAGAGGATGGGATGATGCAGGCAAAATGAAACTGTTTTTTCCCCCTTTTGTGAATGGTTATTCTACCGTTTTTTTTTTATCCCACTGTGTTGCCAAAGTTTCTTAAGTGGACTCCTAAGCTCTCTCAGTGCCATTTGCTTTTTGTGGATGGCTATTTAATTGTTGATCTTTGTTGGTGGACAGAAGCTAGGATCTCCTACTTCATCTTGGTGATGTCACTCCTCTAAAATAAATTGTTTGCTTGAAGGTCTTTGAAATAAAATTTCATTTACTTCCATGTTAAACCTATACATTTGAGGTTAGTTTATTTTTCATCCATCTTTACTAAGTGGATGAAGCTCTTCAGTATCCCAAGTTTATCTTGGATCTTCTTTGGACTTCACTGCCTCAGATAAGCCTTAATCTTTATTTCTAGTTCCAGTGTCCTTTGAAATACTTCAACCAAAAGTCCACCATGGTTCAAAATGTAATGTTAGATCATGAATCAGCTTTAGTATTTATTTGTCTTCATGTGTTTCAAATTCTACTTTATTTCTGACCTCTAAGGATTTGCTACTTTTTGTCATCTCTGCATTAAATTTGAAATACTAATTATTTAAAATATTTTATTCTATGTATTTACTTGGTTTCAATGAGAAAATGCCATCTTGTATCACTTATCCTCTTAATCACTCAATAGTTTCTGGCTCTGAAACTACAACATTGATTTCTCAAATTTGTTTTCCAGATTCCTTTAGCCAAATTTCTTTTTCAAAATGTCTCTAATTAGAATAATTTAAATAGATTATCTGTCCTTAGTCTTTCCACATTTTTCTCCCAAATCAGTCTGTGGTTATGTATTAAAATATGAACACTTCATTATGTAATGATACAAAATTTCCTTCTCTTGTTTATTATGAAAATTATGACATATGTTCATGCATTTGACTGGGAATCTGTTTCCAGTAGAACATCGTTTCCTAGTTTCTTGAAGTGTAGTCCTACTTTCCTTCAGCACTGCCTTACTTTAAACCCTATAGGAGGAGATGGCTAAAACCTGAAACCAGGTGACCTCCAGATTAAGCAATAGGATCCATGTATCACGAATTAAGTTATTAAAATTCTCTTTTGGCAGTTTGTATTTTAAATGGATACATGTAGAAAGTGGAGTTATCTGAGGTCTGTGCCCTAAAATAAGAACCCAGATGTGCCAGTCTCATGCCATTATTGAGCCGCATTTAGTTACATTAGCAAAGCAGTAACCTTTACTTAATTTTTAAGTTATTTAATTTATTATTAATAAATAATCTTTAATACTGGCAAGTACTTCATCTTCGAATGGCTTAAATTTGAAAAAAAAGAAGAGAGGAAGAGAGAAAGGAAGGAAGAAAAGGCGGCAAGCAGGTGTTTATTGTATAAGTGGTGATTTTTCAAAAAAAAAAAAAGATAAAAACAGAAGAAGACAAACCACAAGACACTTTTAACTATAGTAAACAAACTGAGGGTTTGCTGGGGGGGGGGGAGGGGATGAGATTACTGAGTGATGGGCGTTAAGGAAGACACTTGATGTAATGAGCACTGGGTGTTAAAGGCAATTGAAGAATCACTAAATTCTACCCATGAAACTAATAATACACCATATGTTAACTAAATTGAATTTAAATAAAACTTATTTAAAAAAAAAACTTATTTAAAACATCAAATTCAGATGGAAAGAGAAGGAATACAGAGTCAGCCAAACAATACAATGGCCATAATACTTTCTCTTGTTCCCAACCAAAGAACAGTAACTGAAAAAAACAAAGCAAAAACTTCACATTCATTTATATTTCTTCTGAAACACATCCTTGTGAAGATATACACAGAGCTTTAATTCTAATGATACTTAACCACTAATTATTAAGTCCTTAAGAATAAGGATTTAAAGTCTAAAATGTAATTCACATTCTATTTAATTTACAGGCACATGCTTTTTCCCAAGAGATTATCTGCCAGTGAAGAAGCACCATGAAATTTGATGTCATTAGTTAAGAAGACATAAAAGATAGTAACCAGTTGAATAGATCAATTGGAACATATAATTTAAGTGTACAACACAATTCAACTCAGGAGAGTGCTTTTTTCTTTGTATCTAAAGGATAGTATGTTTTTATCATCAAACCTGGCGTTGACTATCCTGAATTTATGTTTGTAAAAAATGTTGCTATGTGTACCTCATGCTATTGATAATTTTTTCGACAATTTGTTTAAAGTTATTTATTGTGTTCAATTTTCTGCTTGAAAAGTTTGAATTTATTTTCTTGTCTTAATTATTATCGGAAAAACTTCTGTCTTGAATTATGTCCTGTCATATCTATATCTATCTATATCTATATCTATATCTATATCTATATCTATATCTATATCTATATCATCTATATCCATCTATCTATCATCTATCTTATTACCTACAGAAGTTCAAACTATTTAACTTGCCATGTATAATCAGAGTGGACATTAATAGGTAGTTTAAGTATGTGTGCTTTGGAAATAGTCTCATCTCTCTTTTTTTGGAAATAGTCTAATCTTTGAAGACTGAATCATTTAAAATTGTATCATTTTGTACAGAAAATGTAACTATATCTTTGTTTCTTTATAAAATGAAATCATAACATCTATCTCAGAGTTTTCAGAATAAATTGGATAGAATATTTAAAATGCCTAATAAGTCTAGCCTACTGAAATTATTAAAATGTGTTTGTTTCTTTTAACTCATTATTAAATCCTTGCCCCTTATTTTCACACATAAATGCTCAATAGTACAAAGTTCAACTGCAAAAGATTGCTCATCATTACTTATAATTTCTGGTCTCTGTGACTTAGATCCTGATAGTATCTCCCAGAGAGTACAAAGATAATTCTAGCTCCTCCTTAAAGAGACAGCTTGAAGTGTTTATGTAGCATTCCTATATTACCCTTAAAAAATTGAATTAATTACTTTCCCCTTTGCCCTCCATAACCCTCTTTGAACACTTATCACATTGTTGTGTGTACTATAACTATGCTTATAAATTTCTGCCTCCTTCAGCATATCAAATCACTAGGAGAACAGGAATTATAAGAAATAACTAGGGGACACTCATTCTTATTTATGAGTATTAACTATAATTTTGTTTCTGTGTCCTCCCATAAAATCTTCCAGTAAAAAAATAATACTTTCTCTTTTTATCATTTTCAATGTGTGACATAAAAGCTTTAAGTAGTATGCTAAGTATACAGAGAATGATTCATGAAGTGATTTACTATTACTGGTCAATAGAGCCTATGGGAGATAGCAAAGCTTAATATTTAGGAGATGAGACTCTGGAATCTAGACTTGAATATCAGTTCCTCCATCTTCTAAAAGAGTAGAGTTTCCTCATTTGTAAAATGAGAATACCATCTATCTCATAGAATTATCATGAAATTCAATGAGTGATTCATTCAATAATTGCAATGACATTAGAAGAACACCTGAAACATAGTAAGCCCATATTAGAATACTTAAGAGTTAAGCTTCTGGAATCAAACTGCTTATTTGAGGTGGCACTCTACCTTCTCTATTTGGGTAAAATTGTAACAGAAAAAAAAAGTTTTTTCATCTACAATATGTGAACGCTATGCCATAATTTCACTGGCACTATTTTTTTTTAATTTATTTTTTTTAAGTTTTTTATTTATTTATGATAGTCACAGAGAGAGAGAGGCAGAGGCACAGGCAGAGGGAGAAGCAGGCTCCATGCACCGGGAGCCCGATGTGGGATTCGATCCCGGGTCTCCAGGATCGCGCCCTGGGCCAAAGGCAGGCGCCAAACCGCTGCGCCACCCAGGGATCCCTCACTGGCACTATTAACTGAGATGGTGCTTATACATGGTCCAGAGCAAAGTGAGCTCTGAATACACAAGAGTTATATCATCATTTACCATTTAAAATATTTCTCAACTGTTCCATATTATTTATTTTTGCCACTGGACTCTTGGAGAAGACACTTTATATCATTGTGCTGTATCTCCCAGCTATCAGAGTATGACATAAGTTACAGTTACAAGAAATAAGGTCTCTTTTGGAATATCTAACTGTTGATACCTGAAATTTAGCTATTCAAGGCATTTTTTTTTTCAAGGCATTTTTTCATAATTACCTCTGTTCAATGTAATTGAAGTGAGGCACCTTAGGCTAAATAAATTTCTTGAAGAGGCACTCTTTTCTCACCATTAGTAACCTGAAAACAGGCAATGTATAATCCTTAAGTACAATCAACACTTTAATGCCTTAAAGGTAAGTGTATGGGGGAAGCAAGTTCCTCTTTCAGTTATATAAGATGAATAAGAATAAGAATGTCTAGGAAAGAGATCAAAAATAAAAATATAAATTTTAACACATCAAAATTAAGTCCTTAATTAATCTGAACTAATGCTACCAGTCAAAGGGAATTGCCAATCAAGATTTACAGAACCCAAGATAATACTATTTACAAACACAATTTATTGCAAAAAAAAACCCCATGAAATAGTGTTAATAGTATTAATGGGAGTACATGAATCCCATCCAAGGGCTGCCTTATAACAAAAAAATTTGAGCTGATCTAGTGTGCTACCCAATTGACTTATCTCTGTAAAAGGTGGTACAGATGTTTCTCTCTCTCAAATCAAGAATCCCTGATATGGGCATATAACATCCTGGAACCAACAGGACACTTTGTATCCTGCTGGTCACTTGGCATATATATATATATAACCAATGCCAAAAGCAAAGCCCTCTGGGAATCTCACAAGGACCAAATGCAACTCATGAATCTCACTGTTATAAATTAACAATGCTGATAAATTGGTTCAAATTACCCCAAAATTCTTTGGTAATGTGGTTAAAAAGCAGTACCATTAAGTCTATTTGTTCCAGACAAGGGATAAATACTTTAGTATAATAAAAGTTCATTAAAATAAAATGGAAGGTCATCAAAACTCAATAGACAAATGGGATGTATACTATATACATACTCAGAAAAGAATAAACACACAGCAAAAGAATATTCAAATTCACAAAAGTCAAGTAAATTAACACATCAATTTTGTTCTCTTCATATTAATTTTTATCAACTTTCAAAAAATAAAGTTTACAAATATTAATATGATTAGCAAGAATTAAGTGGGACCGACACTCTTATACCCTGCTGATGGGATTCAAATTGAATGAGTCAATTAGCCTGGACTTGGTAACCAGATATCCCCATTAGCCGTATGACTCAGACATCTGACTAGAATGGAAATCAGGACTTTGAGCTATGCTGTTCTATAACTTTAAAGGTCTTCACTATCTCTTTGATTATGTCAAATATAAGTTAAAAAAATCATCTAGATGGCTAAATAGATTTATCTTCTTTCATTTGGTAAAGTGAATATGAATGATACATATTTTTTTAGGGTTTCATCTTAGACATCTCTCATATAAATGTTTACCCTTTTAAGGCCTCATTATATATATGAAACAAATGGTCTTAGAAATGGTTCTAAGACCTGCACTTATGTTTACTTTATATTTAAGCTTAGTATCTCTGTGAGGAAAACTGTAATAGTATTTGTATTTCAAATCAGGAGACTCATATTCTAATATAGGTCTTGACCCAAGCTTGTTATATAACTGACTCTTCCAGTCGCTTCAGCAGTGAATTCAAAACTCTTTCATAATTCCCATATTTGGATTTTCTTCCTTCTTCTTTCTTCCCACCTCCCCTGCTACCCTGAGAATACAGAAGTCCTCACAATAGAAAACACCTCAGCCTTCTCAGTCCACACCCATGTTCCATATGCATAGTACTCTACTTCTTGGTGGCTGGCTCCCAGGCAGGTCCTCTGGCCTTCTCTGGGATATAGCCATAAAGTCTTCCTGATGTCTTAAACACCTTCCTCATTTCCCATTTATATTTTCTCTTTCTCTTTACTATTTACATAACTGAAAATCAAATAGAAGTTTCCTATGTCTTTACTTTTCTGTCTGAAGAGTCTGCCACCCTAACATTTCATAGCAAAACTTTTTGAGAAAGTATTCCTATTTATTACCTATTATTAAAGAATAAAAATAGTGAATGACACTTGTTAAAACATGATAAGGAAGACTTTATTCAAGGCATGATGGGAATAGGTAGAGGGAACACTGCCATGAAATTTTGCAGTGTGAGGGAGAGATTGGGCTCAACCCAGGAGAGCATGCGCAAGTGGCAAGTTGTAGCCAAAGAGCAGGATGGGAGTCAGTGGATGGAGAACTGCTAAGAGGAAACATTAGGAGTTGGGGCAACTTTGCTGAATAGACCTAACAGGTATATAGTCTTGCTAAAGACAAGCCAGATAGTCAGATGTCACCTGGAGGATAATGGAACCTGATCAGATATCAAGGGTGAGCATTCTGGCTAAACTGATGTACCACAAATTCTTGCTACACCTGAATTTTGAAAGGAGGTACACAGATGCCAAGAAGAAGGCTCAGGAGCCCGAGTAAAGTTTAGTTAAGCAAGGGATGTTTCCTCTATCTCCTTACAGTCATCTCACAAGAACCCCACTAATAACTTCCATCTGTAGTTCTCCATCAACCTATAGAAATCACTATTTATAATGACAAAAATGACCTACATGTACGCAAAACTAACATAAACCTAATGGACATTTTTAACTTATTCATTTTATTTTCTCCTTTTTTTAAGATTTTTATTTATTTATTCATGAGAGAGAGAGAAAAAGAGAGAGAGAGAGAGGCAGAGACACAGGCAGAGGGAGAAGCAGGCTCCATGCAGAGAGCCTGATGTGGGACTCAATCCCCCATCTCCAGGATCACACCCTGGGCTGAAGGCGGCGCTAAACCACTGGGCCATGGGGGCTGCCCATATTTTCTCCTTGTTGAAAGAGTTTCCTACCTGATCTTTTCTGGATTTCTCCTCTCTGGAAACTCTTTCTATGCTTTATAATACTATTTTTATTCTTTTATTTTTATCCTTCCTATCATTAAAGTTATTCAAAGCTCAACTCTCTGCCAATTTCCTTAATATATTTCATTCTCTACGGCTACAATTACATTCTATGTGCAAATGTATATCATACACTTGTATTTCTAGATAACTTCTCTCCTTTAATGCTCCCTGGTACATAATAATCACTATATTAGAGTTCTCTAGTATTGTTGATATCTGATTATTTTTAAGAGGCTCTCCTGAGTTCCAGGACAGCAGAAGCAGTGAGATACATTGGAAAAGGCTCTACAAGAACAGAGGTTTTCTTTCTTTCTTTTTTTCTGCTTCAGAATAATTATGTTACCCTACAAGTAATTCAGCTTCTACTGACCTTATCTGTTCCCTTATCTATATGCAAATGCAAGATCTGCATTATTAAATAATCTTTAAAGTCCTTTCAACTCTGAAGTTTTATTATTCAATTTCAACTGGGCTTGCTCAATGATCTTGATATTGATACTGGTAACTCACGAGTCACCTTTTATTATAAAATGTTGTAAGGGAAGGTGTTTATATGAATAAAAGGAAATTCATTTATGGCTTATGATGTAGTTTATAATAGCATTTACACTCCTAAAATTATACTTATTAATAGGATATTGTAGAAAGAAAGAAAGTTAAAGAAAAGCCAGTGAATTAGGATAAAGAAATTTAAAAAAAATTAACATAAGACTAAGTATAAGTATAATATAAAACAAAATAGAGAGTTAAGAGCTATAAAACAGAGAAAAGATTAAAATACTAGGAACAAGGTAGAAAGATACAGAAGTGAACAAGGGATGCAGAGAAAGTTCCTTTGCCTGTGTGTGCCTATGCCCAAAGTAAGGTCTGAGCATCCTAAAAGGACAATTGAAAATAAACTGTCTCACTTCACAATATACTCTAAAATAGTTCTGACATACTGCAAAATGGAATCTCCTGGTTGTTTCTAATTGGAGAAAAGAATATTCTTTAACATTAGGATCTTCCTAGTCATTGTTCCATGATCTGAATTTGTTTTCTGTAGGCCCTTTTATCAAGATTTTCTATGCCAAACTCCAACTAAAAATAAGACATATAACTGCTTCTATGCATACATAACTATCCATTAAATTTGTAATCTAAACAACAAACCTGAAAGATCAGTGAATTTAACAAATGAGGCAGCATCATTTTTATAATATTGAATAATGAAGACACAGTACACCAAAATGAGAGATATAAGTAGACAAATTTAGAACTAAAACAAAATCTAGTTCAAAATACTCATTTCTTTCATTAATTTCTTTCATTAATTCGTTAATAGTTGTGTTGAATAAACACATGTATTAATCACTAAGATAACAAACATAGGAACTATTGAGTTTTGCCCTCAAAAAAGTGGAGTTTAGGACAGAACATCAATGTGAACCAACTGGTTAATTGTGATGGATGTACACAAGAAAAATAATGAGACTAGGGAAAGGGTTAAGATATAGGAAGAGAGAGATAGAAGGCCCCTGACTAGGTTCTGGAGGTATTTCAAGTATGTCGATTGTGAGAGGTAAGAAACACAGAGATTAGGGAAAATTTAAAGCAATCTATCCCAATTATTGGGGTTGAAATGCTTTTTCTAATAATTACATCATAATCATGGAAAATAAAATAACCTCAAAACTGATCAGGTCTCAGAGGAAAAGGTCATTGTAAGGATTAATCAGATCTAGCAATATATTGCTATAGATCATGGATGTCACAGAAACAAAAACCCTCACACAATGTATAAGTGTCATGTCTAGTTCCAGGCCACTGACCTAACCATGGGCAAGTTTCCTGGGAAAGTCCTAATAAAAGGCCAGACATGAAAAGCCCTAATAAGGGCTTAAGCCCAATAAGAGTCAGGACTTCTCTCACTCTTGGGAGCTTTTTCTGTATCTAAAATTCTATCACTTTGCTTACTCTCCTTTGTTAACGAGATTCATTTTTGACTCCATGAGACAAGAACCTCACTCTCCTGCTTCAAGAACACAATGTTTCAAGAGATTTAACCAAAAGAAATGTGACCTTAAGAATCATTCTTCCAAATCAAGTGGACGAATGAAAAGTGAAAGGGTTTGTGATCTGGGGTGAATATATTAGAAAAAGGGAACAGTGGTTGTGAAGAGACAGAGCTATGACACTGAAGAAGATATTCGTGAAATAGTAGGTTAAGTTTGAGTACTAGTCTCCCATTGATACAAAATAAATTACTACAAATTTAGTACTTAACACAATAATAATTTATTGTCTCTCTGATTTTTTTGTACCAGAATTCTGGCACATTTTTGCTGTATTTACACTTAGGGTTTCACAAGGCTGAAATCAGGTATCATTCGGTTGTATTCCTATCTAGAGGCTCAAGTAGGGAAAGATAGGCTTCTGAGCTTCCTTACTTTCCTGGAAGAATTCAGTTGCTTCCTGATTTAACACTCAAAGTCCCATTTTCTTGCTAGCTGTTGGCCTGGAATCACTCTTGGCTGCTGGACACAGCTCTCAGATCTTTGCTTCTTGGCCCTTTCAGTGCTCAAATTAGGTCAGGACCACCAGGGCAATCCTTTTTATTAACTCAAAGTCAACTGATAAATAACCTAATCACAGGACCTATATTGCATTATATTCACAGATGCTGCCTGCTTTATACAAGACATTCATATCAAGCAGCAGGAATCTTGGAGGCCATCTTAGAATTCTTCCTACCATAGGCTAGATTTTAATAAGTAAAGTAATAGGATGGCAGTGATGAGTAGCAACAGAATGATCTGCTTTTAATACTCAATTGATGATTTTAGACACCTTCTTGAAGATATTCAATGTCATAAAAAATCTTAGGCATTATTTTGTGGGTAATATGGAAATCCTCTAGAATATTTAAAAGTGAAATGATCTCATAAAGATGTATTTTACAAAGATACCTTTTTTTTTTTTTTTTTTTTTTTTTTTACAAAGATACCTTTGGTGGATTAAAGGAGGCTGCCCTGAATTTAGGCAGAAGTAGAAACAGAGAAACCAGAATTAGTTATGGTTATAATAATTTATAAGAAGCCAGGGCTTCTCACCAGGTGAAATATTTCCCCAGAAAGGATATTTTGGATATTTGCAGTAATATTTGATTGTCAAATGGTTAGGGTGGTACAGGTGGAAAACTTCTGAACATAAGAAATAATCATCTTAGACAACAAATTATGATTTTGGGTCCCAGAAAACACTCAATGTACTACAGGACATTCATGTGATCGAAAGTTGCTTGAGAGGTGGCCTGGGTGACTCAGTTGTTTATGGATCCAATTCTTAATTTCAGCTCAGGTCAAGATCTCAGGGTCATGGGATAAAGCCTTGTGTTCAGCTCCACACTCAGCAGAAAGTCTGCTTGAGAATTCTCTCTTCCTCTATCCCTCCCCTTGCTCTCTCTCTATTGAATAAATAAATTTAAAAAAATAGTTTGAAATTATTTGAGGCTGTATGATATTGCTTTATGAAAACTATAAAATATATTTTTACATTATTTTGATATACACTAACATTTTCAGAAAAGCAAACAGTTTGTATAGAATGAGAAACTTGCATTTTTTGCAACTGTATAAGTTGTACATAAATTTTGTAATTAGGTCAGCAAAGGCAACACTGCTCATGATATTTCAGTTGCCAATTCAACGTCTTTTTAATAGTCTGTCACTGATTATGATTCATCACTGTGCTGTTCTTCAACACTTATGCACTAAAAATGCATCATTTTATTATAAGTTCATTTCCTTTTGTATTTTCTTTATGTTGGTGCTGGTATATTACATTATTATTTTAAAGTGTTTTATAGATTTCAATATATTTTGTTCAGAAGAGTAAAGTGAATATGAAAAAATGTATTATAAAAATGGAGTTTCAGTCTGACAGAGCTTAGAATCACTAATTTACCTGACAGCAAATAGGGCAATTGTAGTATGAATAGTGTTATGAAAGAATGACTGTGTTAAGCAGAGACAGTCCAAATTACTGGTTTTTAGGTTGATCAGTGAAGGACCGTAGGGAGTGTTGTTAAAGCCCACCCATATATCCATGGCCTGTATCTAATAATTTATATTCAGCTACTATAAATATTTGCTATACATTAGTTTGTCCTGTCTCTTAGCTTCTCTGCCTGGGGAATTTCTCTAGCCTGTAGGAAAGTCAGTCCAAATTAAACAAGATTTGATGGATAAATAGTTAAGCTTTCTCTTCCCTCAGTGGGACAATTCTGAGACATATTCTACCCATTTGCAGAGGGTGCTCAGCTGTCCACAGTGTAACCTGCTCCATAGTTCATGCTTTATTAGACTTTCTCCCACATGTGTATAAAATTGTCCTACTCCCCACAGCTGCTCTCTAGGATTATTTCCAAATAAAATTCCTCACCCAAACTTTCTTTCCCCCCATCAGAGTGGGGACCCAGGTTAAAACAAACAAACAAAAAAGTCATATATAAAAGAACTTTAAAACTTAGTAATTGCTTTTCTATGTAGACAACATTCTCTTCAGTAACTTGCATGGCTTGCTCCCTCTCCTCTTTAAGTTTTTGCTCAAATATCACTCTATTGATGAGTATTTCTTTACTATCCTTTTTCAATGCTATATGTAGCATTTAAAATAAAAATATATAAAAAAATAAAATAAATAAAATAAAAACATATACATATACATATATACATATATGTATATGTATATACATATATACATATACGTATATGTATATATCCATACATATATATATACACATATATATATACATATATATATATATATAAAACTTTTAGGACAAAATAATTTGACCCATTTAGCAATACTTAGTAATAAGACAACATTTAAAAAGGATAGTAAGGAAATACTCATCAATAGAGTGATATATGTGTGTGTGTGTGTGCAGATATCTCTATATATGAATTTTGTTATATGATTTGATTAACACAGTTATGAGGCTAAGAGGTCCTAAGATCTTGGCAGGCTAGAGATCGAAGAGAGTCAACAGTATAGTTCTGGGGCAAGTCTGAAGTTTGAGACCAGGACAGCTAATGGTATCAGTTTTAATACAAACCTGAGTCCAAAATGTGGAGAAGACTGATGTTCTAGCTTAAAGATAGTCAAGCAGAGAGAGAATTCTCCCTCAGTCTTTTTGCTGTATTCAGATCTTCAAAAAATTAGACAAGTTCCACCTACTATGGAAAGGCAATCTGCTTTATTTAGTCTACATACAAATGAAACATCCCCAGAGACACACGCAGAATAATGTTTAATCGATTGTTTGGCATCTGTGGTCCAGTCAAGCTGACATAAAAAATTGACAACCATAAGCCCACCTCTTATCACTTTGTGCCCATATGTATTGTACCTCATTAAACCATACTTCATTTCCAAATAAATACAGTAACAAAGTCACAATTTTGCCTAATATGATTAACTATCCTGCATACAACCAAAAACACACTAACCTCTTCTTAAGAAGAGAAGGTAAAGCCCTAGAGGGATGCTTACACTTTTTCTTGCTGCCATATAACTAAAATACTATTAATTAAAATAATAGTACTGAAATATTATGACATAAAGTCAATACATGTTATGTTATAGGATGAGTGATAAGAGAGAAAAGAAAATGAAGATATATCTGTACACATACAAACATACAATAAAATAAGACGGAAGAAATGCTCTTGACAATTACAGTCTTTGCTTCTGTAACTGGCCATCTGGTATTTTTAACTACTTTCTTTCCATTCTGTATTCCCTTTGTCATTATAAACATCTTGTTACCTGTCTTTCTTTGCCTAATGATGTAAGCCAAACCAACATTCCTGAAGGGTCTAAGCCATTAGTAGTCCTGCCTAGATTGAGAGTTTTACAATGACCTTAATCAGGGGGCATGATAATACCTTATTGTTGATTTCAAATTAACAGCCTATATTTACGACTTAAGGAGTTAGAAAAAGAACAACTAACCCAAAATTTGTAAAAGGAAAGGAATAATAATGATTAGAGACAAATAAAAGAGAGACTAGAAAAACATTGATTTTTCACTAGAAAATCAATGAAACCAAAAGTTGATTTTCAAAAACAAATCAATAGTTGACAAATCTTTAGTCAGAATGACTAAGAAAAAAGAGAAGGCTGAAATTACTGAGATTAAAAATGAAAGTGGGAACATTTTCACTGATTCTTCAGAAATAAAAAGTATTATAAGAAAGTAGTTTGAAAAACTGTATGACAACTATCTTGGGCCGCTATGGCAAAATGGCATAGATTGGATGGTTTATAAAAAACAAACAAAAAATTATTTCTCACAGTTTTGGAAGGTGGGAAGTTTAAGATTAGAGTGTCAGTTAATTGTGTCTGGTGAGGAGTTACTTTCTGGCTCATAATCAACAATATCCTCGTTTGATGAAAGGAGCAAGGCACAAATTCTCTAAGTGATGGCTCTGCCTTTATGACCTAATCACCTCTTAGGGCCCCATCTCCAAATATGATCACATAGGGAAACAGATTGCAACACATTAATTGTTGTGGGGGGCTTGTCATACATACTTATGCTACAGCATCAATATTTCAAATAACTTAGTTTAAGTGAAGAAATCCTAGAAATAAAGAACCCTCTATCATTAAATCACAAAGAGATATAAAAAATCTGAATAGACCTGTAATTAGTAAGGAGAATGAATAAGTAATCAGAAACCTTCCAACAATAATTTTAAGAAAGCTTGGACCTGTTGACTTCATTGGTGAATTCTACTAAATATTTTTTTAAAAAAGAACTAGCATTTTGTCTCCAACTGTTCTAAAAAAAAAAAAAAAAAAAAAATGAAGAGGAGGGAATACTCCATAACTTATTTTATGAGGCCAATGTTGCTTTAATATTAAAGCTAAAGGAATTTCCCAAAAAGAAAAGTATAAATATCCCTAACAAACAGTGATGCAAAAATTCTCAACAAAATAATACTAGCAAACTTAATTCAGTACCATATAAAAATACTTTTGCATACAATATGATCAACTGGAATGTATGCCTAGAATGCAAGGATGTTTCAACATTTGAAAACCAATCAATGTAAAATTCTCGGACAGAATAAAGGGAAGAGAAACCAAACATGATCAACTCAACTGATACAGAAAGGGCATTCAACAAAATTCAACACAATTTATGATAAAAATACTCAACAAACTAGAAGGAGGAAATAACCTTGACATAATAGCAGCCATATATAAAAAAGCCCATAGTTAACAGCATATTCAATATGAAAGACTATAAGCTCTCCTTTATGATCAGTAACAAGACAATGACGTCTACTTTCACCACTTCTATTCAACATAGTACTGGAAGTCCTAGCCAGAGTAGTTAAACAGGAAAACGAAAGAAAAGGAATCCAAATTGGAAAGGAAGAAGTAAGATTATCCATTTGCAGATGTTATGATTTTATATGTAATAAACTCTATATGAAATTTCCTCAAAAATTTCTAGAAGAAACAAATTCAGTAAATTGTGGCAGGATACAAAGTCAAGACACAAAAGCCAGTTGAAATTATATAGTCTAATAATGAACAATCCAAAAGGAGATTAAGAAAACAATTCCATTTACAATGGCATCAAAAATTATAAAATACTTAGGAATTAATTTAACTAGGAAAGTGAAAGACTTGTAAACACTACAAAAAATGGCTAAAAAAGTTAAAGACATCGGGGATCCCTGGGTGGCGCAGCGGTTTGGCGCCTGCCTTTGGCCCAGGGCGCGATCCTGGAGACCCCGGATCAAATCCCACGTCGGGCTCCCGGTGCATGGAGCCTACTTCTCCCTCTGCCTATGTCTCTCTGCCTCTCTCTCTTTCTCTCTCTGTGACTATCATAAATAAATAAAAATTAAAAAAAAAAAGTTAAAGACATCAATAAATGAAAACATACTCCATATTCATAGATTGGAAGGTTTAATATATTAAGATGTCAGTAGTGCTCAAAGTGATCTACAGATTTAGTGTAATCCCTATCAAAATTCCAATTAAGTATTTTGCAAAACTAGATAAAAATTCATATGAAAACTCAAGGGGCCCTGAATAACAAAAACAATCTTCGTATTTCCTGGTTTCAAACTGTATCACAAACCTATAGTAATAAAAACAGTATGGTATAGGAATAAAGACAGATGTATAGATCAATGGAACAGAATAGTGAGGCCAGAAATAAACCTTCACAAAGAAATAAACCCTCACAAATAGGGTCTAATGATTTTCAGCAAGGGTGCCAAGATCATTCAATGGGGGAATGGACAGCCTTTTGGAAAAAGTGGATATCCTTATTTAAAAAATGAAGTTGGTCCCATATATCATATTAAAGAACAAAAAATATTCAAAATGGAACAAAGACATAGAACTAAAATTATAGAATTCTTTTCTTTAATTTTTTAAAATTTATTTATGATAGTCACACAGAGAGAGAGAGAGAGGCAGAGACATAGGCAGAGGGAGAAGCAGGCTCCATGCACCGGAAGCCTGACGTGGGATTCGATCCCGGGTCTCCAGGATCCCGCCCTGGGCCAAAGGCAGGCGCTAAACCGCTGCGCCACCCAGGGATCCCAAATTATAGAATTCTTAGAAGAAAATATAAGGCAAAACCTTTACTTTGACTGGATTTGGTAGTGATTTCTTAGCTATACCAAAGACATCTTGGTCTTTGATAAGACCAAGACTTAAGCAACAAAAGAAAATAGAAAAAAAATAAATTTATGGAAAGTAAAAAAAAAAAAAAAAAATGCATCAAAAACAGTTTCAACAGACTAAAAAGAAAATCCATAGAATGGGAGAAAATATTTGAAATCATATATCATTATGGCTTAATACCCAGAATACATAAGGAATTCTTAAAATTCAACAACAACAACAACAAAAAAACCCAATTCAAAAATGGGCAAAGGATTTAAATAGACATAACTTGAAAGAAGATTTATGAATGAGCATATAAGCACATGAAAATATGCTTCAACATATCATTAGGGAGATATAAATTAAAGCTACAATGATATCACCTTAGATCCACTAGGATGGCTATTACTGAGCACCAACACACACACACACACACACACACACACACACACAGCCCAGAAAAAACAATAACAAAATTCAGATAATAGCAAGGGTTGGCACAATACAGAGAAATTGGATTCTGATGCATGGCTGGTGGGAATTTAAAATATCATAGCTGCTATAAAAAGAAATATGGCATTTCCCAGAAAAAAAATCAAAAATAAAATTACCATATGATTCAACATTTCTACTTCTGGGCGTATACCGCAAAGAAAAAACAAGGTATTAAAGAGATATCAATGTCTATAGCAGCATTATTCACAATAGCTAAACATGGAATCAAGCCAAGTATTCATGGACTGTTGAATGGATTAAAAAAATAAGGTGTATGCATACAATGCAATATTGTCCCTCCTTAAAAATTAAGGAAATCCTGACTTGTTACCATATGCACGAATCTTGAGAACATTAGATTAAGTAAAATCAGTAAATCACAAAGATAATATTGTATGATTACACTTATTTGGGGCATTTAGAATAGTCAAAATCATAGAGACAAAATATAGAATGGTTGTTGCCAGAAGCTGAGGAGAAGGTGGTTTGGGGAATTAATTTTTAGTGGGTACAGAGTTTCAGTTTTACAAAATGGAAGAGTTGAGTTGGATGGCAGTGATGGTTGCACAATATTGATATACTTAATACTGAACCTAAAAATGGTGAAAATGATAATTTTATGTTACTGCATTTTACCAATTTTAGATTACCATATTTTACCACAATTAAAAAAAAAAGGAAAAACAGTTAAAAAAGCTTACGGACAGTAAAGTAAAAACTCTGGCTAGAAATGTAATCTAACTTAACAGGAAAAAAAGTTACTTTGCTGCTTCTGGTGCTTTTGAAACTGTGTGTTTTGGTGAATTCCAGAAAGTCCATGGATTTCAAACTGTGGGGTGAATTTAAGATCTAGTTTGCTTCCAATAGACAAACTTGGCTGGTTTATGCTTGGTTATCCTTGTATCAAGTACAGATATTAATAGAATCCATTTCTAAAATTATTTAATGATACATTCACACTTAGTAATGGACTTTCTCCATGATTTAGAAGGTAAAAAAGGAACAAAGTTCTGTCTAATTATAGTGTTTACACTGAAGAGGCTGTATGTAGATTTTGTTATATTTGGAGAAAATTTTTATTCTTTTATATGGGCCCACAGATACAGTATTCAACTTCATATGTTTGAACATATGCATGCATCTGATTCACTAGGTTTTGAGCTTATACCTCTATGTTAATACAAAACCCATGTGATTCTGACATTGGTGGTCTATGTTTTCAGAAAGGTGATTTAGATTGGCTTTTTGACTTCACCTGTATCTAAGAGATGTAAATATATGTGCATGTATGTGTGATTTTTATAATTATACATTTATTTTTTAGGTATTTGTTTATTTAACAAATGGGCAGGGAGCCTGACATGGGGCTTGATCCTCAAGACCCTGGGATTATGACTTGAGCCAAAGGCGGACACTTAACTGACTGAGCCACCCAGACACCCTTATTTATTTGAGAGAGAGAGAGAGAGAGAGAGAATCTGAAGTAGACTCCACATTCAGCATCAGAGCCCAGTTCAGGGCTTGATCTCTCAATCGGGAGATCATGAGCTGAGCTCCAACTGAAAATTGGGTGCTTAACTGACTGAGCCACCCAGGTGCCCCTGTAAATATGCATTTATTGGCCACAAAAAAAAAATCCACATTCTTTATTCTCACAGATATGGAAAAACATCTAGAACTATTAAATTGTGAATAAAGGCTAACCTGGAATATTTTACGGAATGTTTCCCCTCTACATGATTTTCCTCACTTCTCTGGCAATAATCCATAGTGAATAATAGGGTTAGAAGGAAGGCTTGTGTGCTTGACACAATATTTCAGGCAATGTAAATAACAGTGTCACCTGGTTATGTTTTAGGGGGAAAATCACTCCAACAGAGAGGAGTGGACTAAACATGGAAGTTAGAGAACTTGGTGCTGCCTGATCCATAATCTTCTTCCGATCTTTCAAATGTTTAATACTTATGAGTGTGTGTGTATGTGTGTGTGTGTGTGTGTGTGTGTTTTGTTTTGTTTTGAGCAGGGTGGACAGTTATATTAAGTGTACACTTTATTCTTTTAGGTGAAACAATAAGATTAGAATTGAGATAGATAATAGAAATAAATGTGTGAAGGAGTTTAGAAAATAGTGGAATTGAGCACTTTTGTGGCACCTGTCCAATTTATGGAGCTTGCTCTGAGAAATGCTCCAAACTCACTATTGCATACTTTCTAGCCATGTTTTTTCATGTAAAGTTCTCCCTCTGTATTCCTATTCATACTTGCAAATACACATACACAGAGTAAACTGAGGAAGGGACACAGCCATCCAGGGTGACAAAATCTAGAGTTAAGCTTATCCAGTTAGTGTTTTGCTGTATGACTGAACATACTCATAATTATGTTCTAATACAACATTCTCACCCATTCTATTTCTAAATAAATGCCCCCTTTCACTGTCTTCATAGATTGCATAGGTTATTAAAATTTTAAGTTCATTTTTTTTTCTCAGTATCGCAAATGGAAAATGTTTACTGATTAAGCTACTAGAAGGGAGGGGGCTAAAATTATTTATGGCCTCATTATAGGCAATGTAGTTCCACATTAAGTGTGGGAATTTAGTATCCTGTGCAGAGTGAACAGAGGGAAAGAGAGCATAAATATATGTCACTCTGGCTTCTCTGGAAGCATAAATTCCAATGCTGAGGTTTGAATTCTGATTACAGTCATTTGAAAATGAGATCACAAAAATAAAACAGTTTTCTAACAACATAAATAATCTGGAAGCATTAAAACTATAAGCAATTATAAGCAGTTATGTATAGTTATAAATGATCTATAAATCAATAATTTTACTAGACTCTTAATCTGCCTGATTTTCTTTTAATTATAAAACTGCTCTTTTAACATTATTGAGTCCTCTGACTCGTGAATATATATCTCCATTTGTTTAGGTATTTTTTAATATCTCTCAGCAATATACATTTTTTTAAAGATTTTATTTATTTATTCATGAAAGACACAGATAGAGAGGCAGAGACATAGACAGAGGAGAAGCAGGCTCCATGCAGGGAGCCCGACGCGGGACTCCATCCCGGGACTCCAGGATCACTCCCTGGGCCAAAGGCAGGCGCCAAACTGGGGAGCCACCCAGGGATCCCCAGCAATATACAAATCTTAAGTCGAATTTACACCGAGCATTTCATATTTTATTGCCTTTTAAAATTGAATTGTTTTGATGATTTCAACTTGTAAGTTTTTATTTCCTGTTGATAAAAATACTTTGTTACTGATCTCATTTCTTTTCTTATTAATTTTACTATCAACATTTTAGATTCCATTTCATTTTCTACATACGCTACCATGCCATCCACATACAATGATAGTTTTCCTCTTGCTTTCCAAAATAGATACCTTGCTTTTTCTTGTCTAACTGTAGTGGTGAAAACTTTCAGCCCAGTGTTTTATTGTTTGTGTTTTTGTGGACATATCAAATAAAGAATTTCCTGATTCAAGGACATAAAGATTTGTTTCTGTTTTCTTCTTCTAAGTAATTTATGATTTTATTCCTTACCTTTTAATTTATGATCCAATTCAAGTTAAATATTGTGTATGATCTGAAGTAGGGTTCAAAATTTATACTTTTGAATGTAGATGTCCTTAATCCTTTTTAATTTTTATGATATTTAATGTTTGCTTTCTAGTTGTCATTATATATTTGGATCTTACTTTTTCATATAACTGAATCTTTGTTATTTATTTGAAATGTCATGAACATTTACAATACTTGTGACCACTGATATATTTGAATTTAAATCTATTAACTTGCTTTTTAAAAAATATATTTGTACAATCTATAATTTATTTTGTTTTTTTAAAAAAAATTGGCCTTTTTCATTGCGGTTTTTTTAATGATTAATTTTATCTCCTCTCTTAACAAAATTATTCAATTATGTCTTAGTAAAAGAAAGATAAATTCTTATTTAATCTATGTAAATAAAAATATTGCTATTAAGGTAAGAATACTCAGGAAGAGTTTCCAACCTTTGGAGAGGTCAGGCAGGGACAATAATATATCATTGAAAATGTTTAACTTCAGTTTACAAGAGCAGAGTCTGCTCAATTTTGAGCTATCCTTATCTTGAAAGAGAAAGTTATTTCTTATCTATCCAGAAAATATAAAATTAAAATGTAAATCATATTCCAGCCAAAAACCATAATTACCCCTCATTAGTTCATTTGGTCCCATGTAATTGTTTTTCTACTCCAATTTGGGTTTGTAGTCTTATAAACCCATTTGCCTCTTTTTTTTTTTTAATTTTTAAATTTGTTTATTCATGAGAGAGAGAGATAGAGAGAGAGAGAGAGAGGCGGAGATACAGGCAGAGAGAGAAGCAGGCTCCATGCAGGGAGCTCAACATGGGATTCAATCCCAGGTCTTCAGGATCACGCCCTGGGCCCGAAGGCAGCTGCGCTAAACCACTGAGCCACCTGGGCTGCCCTTGCTTTTTGACTAGAATCTTAGAAATATCAGTTTGTCACTTTGGTGTAGCCTCAAAGCTGCTTAAGTGATGCCACCAGAAGCTTTTATCCAAAAACGCTGGGCAACTTCCTTTTCCAGAAGTCTTTGAGATAGTTCTTGGTTCAATATGAGTCAGTAAAACCCGTGGATGATTAAAAGTGCTTTCAGGGAAGCATCACATTAAAGCAAAACCTAACTGCTGGTGACAAAAGACTTTAAATGACTGTGGTTAATTTCAAAAGAGAAAGATCTGATGAAAGTTCATAACAAATAATGCAACTGACAAATTTGGTTGATTCTGTGGCAACCAAAACAAAGAAAAAAAGTAATCCAAAAAACATTTTAGAAAAGACTATCTGTAAACAAAATGATTGACCCAATTTTCAGAAGTGGATATTCAGAAAGTTGATAAACGTAATCTTTACAGGAAAAAATATTTAGCTGTAACAAATAATAATTCACAGTCATAATATGACACGGATATACTAAGCATATAGTTAGAATACACCAAGAATATATCAGGCTAAATACCAGATTTGGTAAGTCTAGAGATTCTGAACATCTGTATTTCAGTAAAACTTCATAGGTAGGTGATGTAAATCCCCAGTTGAAAACTAGTGGCATAAAAAATGTTTACCAAGGAGGTAAAGTTGCAATCAAGTTAAAATTTTAGAAAATAACTGAAATGATGACTGATACTGTTTTTTTGTTGTTGGCTTATATCAGGCAAAGCAGCTCCAAGAGTGATGACTATAGTTATCATGGACAGAGAGGAAATTGACATAGGAAATTTCCATATAGCATTCAATGTTTGATTTATGTTACATTTTAGCACACTAACAAATTTAATCTAGGGCAGGGTAAGCATCACATCTGACTTGACAACACCTCCCATGAAAATAATTCATCAGTAATAGTCTATAATAGAGAAGAAAATAAGCAGTAAACCATGAAAACAACCCATTAAATTAAGCTAATTTTACTAAGATTTTAGCATAATTCATAGCTTTTCGGACTCAGGTGGTGGTATATTTCCTATGAAGGCAGACATAATTCCTATTCAAATTTTGCTTTGATTATGCTCTTTTTCATGTTCTGCAACAGATTAACAATTTATTCAGGACCAATCCAGGAATACACAAGGAGGGTCAGAACTAATTTAACAATATTACTAAGATGGCATTAAATACAAAATATTTATCATTATTATATAGAAATTAATAATAAGCATTCTAAATATTTAAATTTTATTTTCTAATAAGTAAACATCAATGTTTATAATGTACAAAGAAAGCTCCTGAGGTTCTCAAAAAACATGAAGAAAACAAAGAGCTAGGGAGACACAAACAAAAGAACTCCCTTCTTTCAGAACAAAAATACTTTCTACTACGAATAATAGAAAAGCTTTATTTCTCTGAAACTGGTGCTTCTAAGTACAGTCGAAATTACATATTACTTATAAATTTGACCAAAATAACTACCTTCTATTACACAGACAAAACTGGGAAGGGTTGCATTATCATACAGTAGCCTTTTGCAGCGAATTTGCAGAGCTCATGAAAATACACAGCATAGCTCTCTACAGCCAGATACATCATATATACAGTTCTCAAAGAGGCAGAAATGAATGTTCCTTACATACCTAAAGATATAGTCTTTCTATAGCATGCCAAATTAAAAGACAAAATTATACACAATCAGATCAGACTTAAAGTATATAAAATTCAATTGTAGCATTGTCTTATTTAAAAATAATCTAGGTAACTAATAAATATCCCTAAAGTCAGGTTACTATCAGTCCAAGTTCATAGGTTACTAAAGTTCTTTGAAATTGTCTTCCACCTGGCACACCACAAAATATATTTATTATTTTAAAAGTTTGACAGAATAATGATTTAATTTGGTTTAAAATTCTTACACTTCTCATAATCATTAACATTAAATAGAAGTAATGCTAGCTTCTTGAGTTAAACTTGTATCAGTTTGGAGAAAAATACCTAAGTATAATTAAAATGTATGTGTATGTTACACTTAAAACTGATAAAAAGAAAAAGGTTTCTTTCTCAAGGAAGATTATAAAAGAGCTATTACAGCATTACAGGAAAACACACATAAGCATAAATGTTTTTATTAAACCAAAAATATTAAGCTAATATGGTTTGCCAAAGGTTAACCTTAATTATGTGGATTTGAATTCTTAAAGATTTTCAAGTTAGTTTCCCAAAGGACACTTTTAAAAACCTAGAGAGCTGAAAGGCTTAAAGTTCAATTTCCTAATTTATAAAAATAAAAAAATAAATAAATAAATTGGAATATTAGATTTATGTAAGGTCTGTAAATCTGTAAGCCTATCAGAATTTAGCTCTTTTATGAGATTTTATAATCTAATTTGGTATTATTAGCTAGAGGTAAGAAATACTATACACTAATCAGTGGTAAAGACTTCTTTGAATGATAGACACACGAATGTACATATAGTCACATATCAGGGCTTAGAAATTCAATTCTAAAATCCCATTCCTGGGTCAACAGTAAACACACATATGCAAAACTCTTAGGTCTAAGTATAGTCGAAACTATTAAGTATAGTTGAAACAGGTCAAAGATCTGTTCTCTTCCCAGTAGGAACACATTCTTTATTGATTTGCGCTCAGAACAGAGAAAGAGTAAAGAATAACAAACTAGATTATCTGTTGTCTCTTGCTCGGAAAGCTAAGAGCTCCACAAACCCTTCATCTGCTTATGGAGATCAAATATTTTTAGACAATAAAAGGAAGATAACTTATTGGCTAGAAACAAACCAAAAATAAAAGAAGAAACCAGCATCAAAATTAAGACAATAGTAAAAAAAAAAAAAATCAAAAAGTCATTCCTCTGCTCTAGGTGAGCAAGACTTAGAAGCCTAAGATCTCTTCCACTAATTCCCTAGGTCACTAGCCAAGAAAGGAGCAAAAAAGGCATTCTTATCTAGGTAGAGTAAATGAGGACTTGAAAAAGAAATCTGTATGATCAGTGAGTCAGGACATAGAAACTATGGGGAAAAAAGCATTGGACAATTAAGAAGATTATTTTATTCAGGCTATTTCAATGGAGAGAAAGTTCATTTCTGCAGAAAAATGTCTCAAAGAAAAGGGAGCCTTAGGTTTTATAGAGGCAGTTAAACAAAAAAGGAGTCATGACGAAGGAGACCATGGGGAAAGATGGTCCCTTGCAGTTAATTGTGTTTCCAAAGGTAAAGTAGTGAGGAATTTCTCAACCATCATACTTTTCAGGTGCACAGAAATCAAAGTTTAACACTGTTAAGAGTAGGCATGCGTTGTCCCTCCATTCCTGTTTGTCAGCAAGGAAATTCTCAAGGAAGTGACCAAGATCTTAAAGTACCTCTCAGCTGGACTAAACTTTAGACAGATTCCTGCTGACCATAACTCATAATGTCCTTTTCTAAGAGCACTTTACTTTAGAACATTTATCATTGCAAAGTCTTTATCTGCCTCTTTAAAATACATATAAATCTTCTAAAAAAACCCTCTTGACACTTTTAGGATCCAGGAAATGTCTTTCTCAAGGACCTAACAAATCAACTCTTTATAATGTAAACATCGAAGTAGATTGTACCCCAGTCTCCTAGTCTCTGTGGGAGGGTAGGAACCACTGAGCACCAATTAGCAAACACAAATGGCCTAATCACAGAGAAAAACATTTGCAAATTCAGAAATAAGTCCTATTAATTCCCAATAACCCCCATTAAATAACAAATAACAGACCACTGATCAACTTGATGACCTCCATCAGTACTATTTTTTTTTTTTTTTTTTTTTTTTTTTCTAATTTATTTATGATAGTCACAGAGAGAGAGAGAGAGAGGCAGAGACACAGGCAGAGGGAGAAGCAGGCTCCATGCACCGGGAGCCCGACGTGGGATTCGATCCCGGGTCTCCAGGATCGCGCCCTGGGCCAAAGGCAGGCGCCAAACCGCTGCGCCACCCAGGGATCCCCCTCCATCAGTACTTTTCCAGGAGCTCATCCCAGTGCTAAAAATGCCTGAACATTTCTTATGAATGTATGTATGTAAAATAGAGTTGAGTTCAAGTCTCTATTTCCCTATTGAAATAACCCTGAATAAAATCTTTTTGCCTGTTTAACTTTGTCTGGTGCAGTTTTTGCTTTAACAGAAGTAAGCTAGGCAGTCGTAAAGCTTAACATCATTTGTTTTCATCTCTCAAGAATGACTGTTATTCATTGCCTGAAGTACAGTATCTGCTTGAAGCAGAAATATATCACATAGATTAGTTTCAATTATTAAGATAAAAAAGTATTTCATTATACTGAAATAGGCTGGAAACTCATTGGTTGGATTCTTTTAATACAATTTTTAGTAGGTTGAATACATCATTCCATAGTGTAAGAAAAATTAATAATTGAAAATAATCTTAAATGTTTAGGTCTTTTTTTTGTGGTTGTTCAGATAGCCACACTAATGTCAAATCTATGAATAAAAAAGAAGGCTTCTCTTCCTGCAATCCTCTGACTATATCAAGTTCTTTGAGCTTTTATGTGTCTCACCACGCCAATTCTCAATCTGAAATGTTTTCAACTCTTCAACTGATTGTCTTGAACTCGACTTTTAAGATTTCATTGTCAAAGGACTTTGAGATCATGCATAGCTTTATCTCCAGTAATTCAAGTTGGGAATAATTAGGAAAAAAGAACTAGAACTTTGGAACATCAAAGGACAGAAAGCTGAAATGACAGATCAGGAGCAAAGGTAGAGATAAAAGGCAGATGAGACAAAGCCAACCTCCTCAGAATTATTTGCAACAGCCTCAAAAATGAACTGAGCTAAAACCTGTAAGACATTAAAGGACTGAAGTTTAAAACGATATGCCCTATTCTAATAGGTAAATTCTTACATTAAACTATCATGGGAAGAATTAAAATTAAATTGTATAACTATACAATTGAATGTGAAATGTGGATTAAGATTTCTCTGATAGAGCAAGATTTGTTTATATATGGGTTGAACAATAGCTTAGAAAATTTAAACCTAAAAAAACAAAAACAAAAACCTCAACTCAAGAAAAAAATGTTACAAGCATTCTTTGAAATTAGACTTCTAAAATAGCAAGAGATTCTGAATAGGAATTAATTGATACTGATTAATGAGCTTTGTAAGTTACCAACTCTAATATTTTATAATATATAAAATAATACCAAATTATTTTCATTAATGTGTTTTAAACTTTTTTTTCGCATTAGGGTTTTAAGATCCTTAATCATGGCATTTTTGTACAATGTGGAACCAAAGAGACACTTTTTTTCCCCCCCTCTGGGCATATGTTTTAATGGGCTGCCTCTGTAGAACATGAACTTTTTGGGAACAGGAGTAATTATTAGTCATCTAATCTATTTCCAATGGCTAATCCAGTGCCTTATCTATAGTGGAAATATCATAAGTGCTCAATAATTTCAGGTGACTCAAACATATAAGCAAAAAATGTGCACATATATATGTTCAACACAGCATCAGTGATAAAAGCTAAAACAACAAAATGAGAATTCCTATGGGTGAAATAGTTTTCACATTCTAAAACATCTGTTAAGTGTATTTAATATAGATATCAGAATTGGATTTATGAAAATTACACAGGAACATGGATAATAATAATATTATGCAGGGAATTGTGATACATTTCTTTATATTAAATTTCTTTATATGAAAAAATATTATTGTTTTTAATAATTCCTTGAATCTTAAGAACACATCTTACCACCAATGAATTAAAATAATAATATCAAAGGGATGAAGAACAAGGAAAAATACATATGATAGTATCTTAGTAGTAGTAACTAAGCCAAATTCATAACCCATAGATTATGGAATTAAAAGTAAAAATTTCATGGTATAGAAATACAGCAGAGACATAAAAAGCTTTAGCTATTTTGCTCTTATATTACAATGTCTTTAAAAAAAAAAAACTATCCAAACACTGTGGGAAATGTACTCTATTCCCTAAATGTGCACATATACAAAAGGCCTTTGGTTGTCATTTTGGTTATAGAGCAAATAGAATGTGTGGACTATTTAACGAATGAAACAGTTCAGTGAACAACAAGAAATTAGAATTTGTAAAGGATACATACGGGCCATAGACAGCTTTTTATTGTAATTTTTATTTGTCTTTTTTTCAATGTTCTTCAACAACTACAGAACAGTGCTGGAACTAGACAGGAAGTACTTGATTTTCTGTACCACAACTCCTCTCCTTTATTCTGACTGACTCTATTAACAAACTCATCTATACATTCTTCCAATAATACTTTTTGATAAAACATTCTTAATTTATCCTCTTTAGCCATGGTTCCTATTAGAATGGACAAATTATCGTCATTCTCTGATTTTTTTTTCCAAGAAAACAAGCAATTTCCTTATTCTTTGGGAGCTGAGCTTTTTCTCTCTGGTAGCAAAATTGATATTAAATATTTAAAAAATACATTTTAAATATCTGGTTGAGAAAATACCTAATGTGCCTTTTTAGCTTTATGCTTTCAACACTTTAAGATTATATAGAATTACTACCAATTTCCATACTTTTCTAAAGAGAGTTGCATAAAACCCGCTTAGCCTCATCAAAGAATACAAAGCAACAACAAATATTTGCCTTCTTTATGTTGCCAGGTAGTATATTGGATGTTTCTATGTTTTCTTGGTATTGGTTGAAAATACAATATTCTGCAACTAAGTCATACCCATCCACACCTCTAGAAATTGAAACCTACAAGTAGCCACTATGTTCATACCAACCACAAAACAACTAGATATTAAACCAGCAATTTAACTGATCACACAAGAAGAAATAATGCAGGAAAATCCATTTGAAAATTAGCAATACACCTTGCAGTATTTTCAAGTTCAATTAAATTATCCATTATATTAAACTTATTATAGTCTTATCATGTGAATCTGATGTGCAATTCTTGAATCATTGAAAGATATATTTTCAACACATAAAGTAGAACAATTTTGATGGCTGTTTTTTATTTTTATTGTTTTTATCAAGTAGAAAATCCTGATTTCTTCAAAGGGACTCTAAACTTAATGAAACTTCTCACCATGTATTATGTTTAAATATAAAGATATCTACAACTGAAGATAATTTAAAATGTATAATTTTATATAAATTTAATTCATACTATAATCTTAAAGAGTAAATTCATGATTCAGACACATCTTTGTCAGCAATTTTATTTATATATTAATTATTGAGGAAATCACTAAGGAGTTCTAAAAAATGATTCAAAATAGAAGGCAAACAGGAGACATATTTGTAGGCAATTGGGAATGCAAAATTGGCTTATTCCACAAATGTATTTTTGAATTATTTCTTAAAGAGGGATGAGAAAGAATGCCCTGATTCCATCAAGGATGTCAAAGAGATGGGAACCAACAAAAATATCCAGGTATCAAATCAGAGTTAAGAGCCCAGGAACTCAATGTAGAGAGAGTGGAGTTCAGACTCCCATGCTGACTTACCACATCTTTACAGCTGAAAGGACAAGGGACCTCTGTGAGTGCCGTTGGTCAAAGGCTGGGATCTGTGGCCACAGGCAGTGCAGACCGGGTGAGTCTTAGTGGGACTTCCGTTATCTGTGAAAAACAAAACAAAACAAAACAAACAAACAAACAAACAAACAAAAAACAATCAAATGAGAATAAGAAAGTCTGTTTATTCAGAACTTTCTGTGGTGAGGGAGTCAGCTGCCATCACTTGCGTTTGGTACAGCCTCAAAATCAGACAATGGAATCGGAAACAGAGTAGAAAAAAGAGAAAGTGTCAGGTGTGCCCTAAAGCTTGGAAGCCACTGGGATAGAGAATCTAGAAGCAGGCTAACTGAAAATGGAACATCCTACATGAGTGGTTATTGGTACGTTTAGCTTTCTCTGGTTGGTCTTAAGATGGAATCTTGGACAAAAAAAAAAAATAGATAAGCAGTCAGTTATTAATCAAGACCTGGTCATTATTAGCTGCTTTTGGAGACATTGTTTGACTTCATGGATTGTTATTGAAAAGAGCAGTCTGACTTCCCATAAGCCTTATACACAAGATTTACAGCAGGCTGTCCTCCTGATAAATTGTTGTAGATAAAGGGTTGGTACCCAATGATATTAATACGTATTAATGGCTATCACTTATTTGATTTAATTAAGAATTGCTGAAATAAGGAAGCCTAGGTGGCTCAGCAGTTTAGTGCCACCTTCGGCCCAGGGCGTGATCCTGGAGACTCGGGATCGAGTCCCACGTCGGGCTCCCTGCATGAGCCTGCTTCTCCTCTGCCTGCGTCTCTGCCTCTCTGTGTGTCTCTCATGAATAAATAAATAAAATATTAAAAAAAAAGAATTGCTGAAATATATTTAAAAGTATCCTGTCCATTTAAAAGCCTGTCCCAAATTTTCATGGGTAGTTAAATATAGATTTAATATACCTAACACATGGATGCCTGGGTGGCTCAGCGGTTGAGTGTCTGCCTTTGGCCCAAGGACTGACCTGGAGTCCCGGGATCAAGTCCCACGTCAGGCTCCCTGCATAGAGCCTGCTTCTCCCTCTGCCTGTGTATCTGCCTCTGTGTGTGTGTGTGTGTGTCTCTCATGAATAAATAAAATCTTAAAATATATATATATATATATATATATATATATATATATACACCTAACACATATGTGTATAGTTAGAACATACACAACACATATTTAAACTGCATGTGTTTATATGTGTGTATATGTATGGATATGTACATATTTATAAGCACATATATTTTTTAGCCATTAAAATTGTCACTTATTTCCCAGTATAGTTTTCAAACAGAAAGTTAGCATGTAAATTTAAGTTCCATGTTCTTACTGATTTCTTCTTTCCTTTGATCCAAATACTTTTTACGCATGTCTTTAAACGGTTAGTCTGAGTTTGGAGGACGGGATGGGGAAAGATTTGAACCTTGCCAGCTGGGTCATAGCTGTTGTTTGTATTTTTCATTTAGGTAACAATTAAAGGTATTCATATAATGTGAAATAATTTCCTTACAATTTTTTTATTATTTGTTTCTATGATGGAATTCCAAGAGTATAATTTGTACTACAATGATTCAGAAAAAAATGTGCAAAGATAATTAGGTAATGACAATGATAGCTCTCTGCTGCGAAAAGGCATACTCTGTGCCTGTGACCATTCTAAGGGCATTTGATTATCTTATTCCATCCTCACAAGAACATTGAGAACTATTATCATCATTCCTGCTTTACAGACAATAAAGATGACTAAGAATTGAGGATATTTAGATTAACTTGCCTTTAGTCTCCCACTAATCTTGGAGCCTGGATTTGAATCCAAGTATCTAGCTTTCCTGTTTGTGTGCTGAACCATCCTAGCACATTGCTACTATATAAGAAGGTGGTAAAAGCAGTACTATTTCCATGGGCCTGCATTTTACTTTGTTTTTTATTGGCAATAAAAGTTTGTTTTTATCAATAAAAATGACAGAACTCATAATCAAAAGGTGTTAATCAAATAAATGCTTTTGTTAAAAATTCAGTACAAGAAAAGTAATCGATACGTACAATAATGATTCACATACAATTCATTCTGTAGTAATCAAAATCTATCCCTTAGGAGATGGTATGGCAAAGTGAGAATACAGAATTTAGAGTAATAATTAACCCTTTAGGGTACTTGACTACATGCTAGTCTTTTATCTCAAAAATTTCCTCTGCTATGTCTCATGTAATGTTTATACTTACCCTAGGAGGCAAATACTAGTATTGGCCCATACAGCTAAGGACCAAGAAAGAGAAGTAAGCAAAATGAAGTCAAAGAGCTGTTATCAACAAAGGCATGACTCATTCCAGGTTTGATTCCAAAGCTTATACTTTCTGGGGAGATTTGAGGTTAATTTCAGTCTACTCACATATTCAAATGACTAACATGGGCAATTAGATTTCCTCAGATTCAGTTGCTCTACCCAGTGACATAATAATATCTCTTTCAGAAGATACTTTTTAAGGACTAGAAATGTTCATGTTCCTGCCTTGTAATAGAAAACCTTAAATAAATGGTAGATATTAATATTTATTAATATTATTTGGCACACTGATTACAAGTATATTTATTTCACTTGTATTGAATAGTCTATGTTTCCTTGCAGTTTCATAGCACCCAATAACCAAGAGAGCCTCAATACACCTCTCAGCTTTCAAAACTTTAGACAGGATCCTTTCCCTAGGTACAATAGGTCCCTGACCTTTCTTAAAGCATTTACTTTAGAACATTTGTAATTGTAAATTCTTTTTCTGCCTCTATGAAATATATGTCAATCTCTTAGCTTTTGGCCTGTTTTACAACAGAGAAAATGTCTTTCTTGAGGACCTGGGAACTATCTCTTTGACATGTAAACAGCGACAGAGATAGCACCTCTACCTTCTCTCTCTGAGATATGTGGGAGTCTAATTTCTATGGGTGCTAATGAGCAAACATAGATGGTCTAATCACAGAGAAAAACCTCTGCAGTCTCAGGAATAACACATCCACTGATCAGCCATTCCCCAATTCCTCACCTGAAATGTCCCCCTCATTAGCTTACCTCAGTGCTGAAATTTCTACCCTAACACCAGGGGTTTTTTTTCTTTTCCTTTTTTTTTTTTTTTTTTTTTTCTCAGTGAAGTTGAGTTCAGTCTCCCTCACCTAATACCATAATATCAGATTAAAATCAATCTCTTTTCCTCTTCAGGTGCTGTTTCATTTTTTTTAACACCTGGAAGGCATTTTAATGTGATGCTTACCTATAAAATGGCTTAAATGCAAAGACTTCTATATAATTATTATTAGGTGATGTGAAATACACTTTGAAAAACAGATACATCCTCTGTGAGGATCATTGTTTAGAGGCTGGAGTTTCAATGTAGACAGAAAAGAATGGGAATCCTCTTTGCAGCACATCGGTGTTACTGCTTTTGAGGACCCTCGTCAGAAATAACAAGCTCTAAGGGGTTTTCTAGAGTGATAAAATATTTAATAAAAGTAAGAAAAAGAGGCACAGGAGACCTCAGCAGCTCTTTTGCCCTTTGAAATACATTACTCGCCTGAAAGCTATTAGCTTAATACTCTTTTCTAGTAAAAACTATAATTCATCTTCTAAAAACCAAAGGATTTCATTGGATCTGTAAAACTTCTCTTCATCTTCGTTCAAGGTCCAAGACCCAATATAATACAAAACCATCTCTTTGCATGCACGAGGTGATAATGTGAGGGACAAGGTATTATAATAATGTCATTTTCCCTATCAACTAACAATCAACAAATCTTCGGTGCTAAAAGGACAGCAGTAACTTGGTCAATTACCTCCCAATTCTGTGCACTGATGTGAAGAAATCTGAGATGAGCATACCACTGACCTTATGAGGTTACTCTCCCATGAATTGTTTAATGATTATCTTCACAGACTGATAGTATCCCTGGGTTATCCATTTTATTTTTCTTATATAAAAGCTAAAGTTCATGGACTGGCCAAACTGTCACTAAATGGGCTCTCCAGAATGGAGACACACATTTTCTAAGCCACACTTGTCAACAGCAGTTAGTTTTTCTTTGAGTATTCTTTATTTTCACAGGTCCTCTTTGATACTGCCTAAGAACCAAGAAAAATAACTAAATATTAAGCTTGTTTTTAAAGAAAAATATTTTTGTCATTCTACAAATTTTAGAATAACAAAAAAATAACTATATGAATATTTACTTTGACTTTTCAAATCAATTGATGAATTTTATGTGAACAATTTTTAAATGTGCTGACATTAGTTTAAAATGTTTATTGACTTATATCCATATTTAATTATCTTAGAAGTCATAATAGGGTGGTTGAGATTTCCACTTTCAAAATTTGGTAAGATAAATGCAGCAATCAAAGCAATGTATTAAGCATCTACTATATGACAGCAGGTAGGTGTGCATTATCTAATTTAATGCTCAACAACAACTCTGTGAGGTTGTTATGATTTTTATTCATCCCTTGTACTTAAGGAAGCAGAGCCAAAATATGTGTGTATAGTATGCATAGCATGGTTGCCTCAGCAGCAGAGCTGGAATTTGGAACTGACCCAGTTCTGTCTAATAACAAAAGTGCTCTCTGCTTCTCAGGAAAAAAAAAAAAAAAAAAAAAAAAAAGGAGAAGAAGAAAGAAAAAGAAGACGTTTATATAGCATTTCCATTTAATTTGGAAGAATACTGTCATTTCTTCTCCTTCTTGGTATGACCATCCAATTAGTGATGCTAGTTTGGGTCCTTGGCATTCCAATTAACTCTGATGATTTGAAATGTTTTTTATAATGGAAATAGGCTGAGATCATCTTTATTAGACTAACATATTGATTCATGGGGCACCTTTTGATGAAGTATACATTCTGGACTATTTGATGGAAATAGCTAAGTATTCACCAAGCATTTGATAGTGACAACCTTGCAATGATCAAAATGGGAAGATAGGGTCTCTGCTTCTATCTGAGACAAGACTGAAGGGCTACTTTTAAACTAGAATTTACACATGATAATGAATTTTCTCAGGGTAACTCTAAGTTTTAAAGGACTTATTTCAGATGACAGAAATGGGGATATTTTCTCTTCAAGAGATCATCTGACATACATAAGGCCAGAGAAGATCTAATGGGCAACCGTAAGAGTAGTCAGTTATGAAGGCAGCTTTCATGGGGTGATGGGATTCTACCAACAGAATAATGAAACCTCCTGATAAAAGTTCTGAAATGTGAGAAAGGTAGGCAGTTTAGGACATTCAAACTAAGAGTCAGTTTGAGGAGATATTGATAGGATAACCATATAATGTATCATGTAAATTGAAATGCCTATGAGATTAAAAGATGGGAGTGTGAACAACTAAGTTGGAATAACAGGGATAAACCAGCATTTTACCAGGGCATACCATCTCCTAAAAACTTGAAATCTGAAGCCATAGAATAAGAAGTATATAAGTATTTCAATCCTAATATTGCTCCCTATGAATTCTGTTAAGCTAACTTCAATACTATGAATTTATTTTATTTTTTAAAAGATTTTTATTTATTTATTAATGAGAGACACAGAGAGAGAGATACAGAGACATAGGGAGAGAGAGAAGCAGACTCCAAATAGGGAGCCTGATGCGGGACTCGATCCCCAGACCCCAGGATCATGCCCTGGGCCAATGATGGGCACTAAACCGCTGAGCCACCCAGGCAAACCAATTAATACGAATTTAATTCCTTATGCACATACTGAGAATAACTAACCTCTGCCTATTATTTATGCAGGTTAAATGTTAAATGTGTTAATATGCACATGGCGCCTAGGAATTGGCCAGCAATTTAGGTCTCAATGTGTATGGATCCATATTTCAGCTTTAATGGAGTGGACTTTGAAGCCTGAAGCCCTAGGTTTCACTATCTGCTGTATAAATACTAGTTGTATAACCTTGGATTAATGATGCTGCCTCCATTTCCTGATCTATAAAACTGGGATAAAGTAGTATGAGGATTAAATAAGTATACACACGTACAACATTTAGCAGAGTTCATTCCATAGTTTGCATTATATTATTGCTATAGTTACTATTAATTGAAACTCTATAATATTTGTAGTTGCTACATTGGCACAGTGGCCTTCTTTCAGTGTTTTGGTTATAAGAAAATAAAAAGGATTTTAAAAAAGAAAGAAAAAATGTCATTAAAATGAAAACCTTTAATTAATCATATCTTTAAATTACACTGTATATTTATCAAAATAATTATCCCTTTTCTGATGTTCTAGAAAAGGTGTAACAAAAATATGTTTTGCTTTTTATTTCTCCTCAAATTTCAAATTATTATTTATGCAAAATTATTTCAAACTGTGAGAGAATGTGGGAAGTCAGGGTGACATTTCTAACACTCATATTTTTTTAAGTTTTATTGGGAATAATTGGCATACATTGCTATATAAGTTTAATAAGTACAGCATGATGGTTTGATTTACATATATTGTAAAATGATTAACATCTATCTTCTCATTTAGACACAATAAAAAGAAAAAAAAAGTTTCTTGTTATAGGAACACATAGGATTTATTCTCTTAACTTTTCTAAACATCTTACAACACAATTAGTGTTGGTCATCGTTGCATGTTATATCCCTAATTATAGTGTTTAAGATAATCTATTTTCAGCTTGATTTTTCTCTTTTTAAAATGATTTAATACAGATATTTCCTCATGTTTGATAAACCATTACCAAAGGAAAGTTATCTATGAATACTGAGCTATCATTTGAGAATTGAAAAATCTTAAACTCTTTACAGAAAAAAGAATGTTAATAAAATAAACATGGCTAGTATTAATGAAATTACTAACTTAATGATTACTAATAATTAAAATAAAAAACAAAATGAAATTATAAGAATTGTCACATAAGCACATCAAAACGTGCCCAACTTTACTACACCTGATGTAAACAAAAATAAAATAACACCCTAGTACCAAAATTCCACAAAGGCAAGAATTTTGGCTATTTTGTTTATTATCAAATTCCCATAATCTAAGCTAAGGGTGGCACAACGACCTGATAAACTTTTATCCAAAGTAATGCAAATACTAACATCTTGAATATACTGTTAGAAAATGTATACATATGTAAAAAATACATAATATATAGTTGGAGTATAAATAATATAGTTATACTGAGAGTCTTGTAGACATTAAAATTTTTTATGTCATCTATTGAGGAAATGCACTTACTATTCATTATTTTAAACAATAGCTTGCTCACCTCAACAAAGCTATTTAGTTAATGCATTGTTTATTAAAGTCAAAACAACATAGACAATTATGACATTAAAGTGGCAAATGCTTTTGCAGTTTTGACATAGCAATGAGCTAATTTTAAGAAATTTAAGAGCACTATAATAAAATACTTAGTAAAAGGGTTTATTTTGTTATGCAATGAATTATTAACTAGTACAATTATGACATGTATTCATGAGCTTGTAAATTTTTTTAGAATCTAGTTTTTAAAGAAAGGAATTACTATATAAGGTGTGCCAATTCTATCAATTCTGGCCCCTCTTCAAACTAAACTAAACCAGAAACAAATTGTCTCTTAATCATTCTCAAATTAAAGCATACATTGCCACCTCAAAGAGAGTTACAAGGAAACTCTTTAAATTCCCTTAGTAGTACTTACTTTAAGGTAGAGAGTTATATTCTTCTCCAAGGTATAAGTCTTTTATTTGGGTGGAGGATGCAGGGAATAATTTTTTCCAAAAATTTCTTCTGACATTCAGACTAGATAAACCATTTTCTGAATTAGGATATGTATTAATAATTTGTGATATTCTCTCCACCAGCTTACACTTTACTTTTAAAGGTACAGAACATGTTTATAGCTATGAATACAAAATCCAACTAAAAGAAGCATCTGTTTTAAGTCTACAGATGGAAAAAATACAATTGATTCCTTTTCAGAAAGTTTTGCTCATTAAAGGGTTTGCCTCAGGAAGAGACAACATCCCAAGGTGAGCCCATGTGGGGCAGCCAGCTGCAAAAAATAGTCCTAGGTCTTTGCCACATGTTCTGGGCTCTGTCAGAGGTGGCTCCCTGCTGGATGGGGGCTTGAGGTCACTCCAGTCAGCCACCACTTTCTCTTGTCTTTTAAACCACTCAGCTTTCCATTGCCTTGTCCTACCTCTAAGTTAGCCTTACATGGCTAAATGCCTTTGGGTTCAGTGATCATGAAGCTCTGGCCAAGTTGGCCCTAGGGTTACACCGAGGCTCAGGTTTCCACCCCATGTTCATCTGTCTATAAGCACTGTGAATCAGGCAGCAAAGAGCAAGATTAAAACTCATCTGGGGTTTTGAGTTGTTTTTGAGCGCTGAATGCTTTTAAAGTTAAATGTATTTCAAGTAAACAAACAAAGAAAAAAGATTAAATAACATGTCCAGAACAGCTAACAGATCAAAGAAGAAGAAGAAAAAAAAAGATAATGTATATATATATATGTACTGAAACAAATGAAAATGGAAACAAAACACACCAAAACACAAGATTCAGCAAAAGTAGTTCTAAGAAGTTTGTGCTAATAAATCCCCACTTTAAGAAAAAGAAATATCTCAAATAAACAACCTAACTTTACATTTTAGGAAACCAGAACAAAAAAAGTCCAAAGTTACCAGAAGGAAGGAAATAACCAAGTACAAAGTAGAAACAAGTCAAATAGAGACTAGAAGACAATTTAAAACCTCAGTGATACAGAGTCTGCTTTTTGAATAAAGAAACAAAACAGAAAACCTGTTATCTAGACTTACCAAGAAAGAGAGGGGACTCAAATAAATAAAATTAGATATGAAAGAGGAACAGTATAACTGAGACCACAGAAATACAAAGGATCATGAAAGATGGCTATGAACAATCATATGCTCATACATTAGACAACCTAGAAGAAATGGATAAATTCCCAAAACATTCAACCTACCAAGACTGAATAATAAAGACACAGAAACATAATCATACAGATTACTAGCTGAATCAATAATCAAAGTCTCACAAAAAGTCCAGGACCAGATGGTTTTACTGGTGAATTTTAATAAACACTTAAGGAAGAATTAATAGCAATTCTTCCAAATGGTTCCAAAAATTGAAGAGTGGGCAACATTTCCAAACTCATTTTACAAGGCAACCATTACCCTAATATCAAAGATAGAAAAACACAGTGAAAAAATTACAGGCCAATATCCCTGATAAACATCAATGAAAACATTCTTAACAAGTATGAAATTCAATACAATAAAAGGATCGTGGACTATACGAGAGATGCAAGAATGGCTTACAACTGCAAATCAAGGGTGGTGGAAGGGGAGGAGGGTGGGGGGTGGGGGTGAATGGGTGACGGGCACTGAGGGGGGCACTTGACGGGATGAGCACTGGGTGTTATTCTGTATATTGGTAAATTGAACACCAATAAAAATAAATTTATTTAAAAAACCTGCAAATCAATACATGTGATGCACCACATTAGCAAAATATGTTAAAAATGATGTGATCTCAATAAATTCAGAAAAAGCATTTGACAAACTTCAACATCCATTCATAAAATGTCCTATAAAAAGGTATGGAAGGAATGTGCCTCAACATAATAAAGACTATTTATTACAAATCCACAGAGAACATCTAAATCAACTGTGAAAAGCTGAAAGCCTTTTCTCTAAGATTGGTAAAGTACAAGGATGCCTACTCTTGATACTTTTATTCAACATAGTTTTGAAAGTCCTAGCTAGAACAGTTGGGCAAGCAAAAGAAAGACCAGGCATTTAAAAGGGAAGGAAGAAGCAAAACTCTCTCCATTTAGGAGGACACTGTATTTTATAGAGAAAGTCCTAAAACTCCACCAAAACAAACTGCTAGAATAAATATATTTACTAAAGATGAAGGATATAGAGAAGTGCCTGGGTGGCTGAGTTGGTTAGTTGTCTAATTCTTGATTTCAACTTAGGTCATGATCTCAAGGTTGTGGGATAGAGTTCTGCATGGGCTCCGTGCTCACCACAGAGTGTGCTTGTCCTTCTCCCTCTGCTCCTCCCCTCTCTTACTTGCTCTCCCTCTGTCTCTAAAATAAATAAATAAAAAAGAAAATTTTAAAGATGCAGGATACAAAATCAATATACCGAAGTGAGTTGCATTTCTCTACACCAACAATAAGAGAAATTTTAAAATATTCCATTTACAACTGCATCAAAAAGAGTAAAATACTTTTGAATAAATTTCAACAATGAGGTAAAAGACCTATACACTGAAAACTATAACACATTGATAAAATAAATTTAAAAAAGACACAAATATATGGAAAATATTCCATGCTCATTGAGAGAATAATATTTTTAAAATATTTATACCACCCTTGGGGAACCTAGGTGGCTCAGCTGGTTAAGCATTGACTCCTGGTTTTGGCTCAAGTCATGATCTCAGGGTCCTGAGATTGAGCCTCACATCAGGGCTGCCCCTGCACACCACAGAGTCTGCTTGAGATTCCTTCCCCCTCCCACTGGCTCCCTCTCTGCCCCCAAACCCCACTCAAACTTGCTGTCTCTCTTATATATAAATAAGTAATAATAAATAAATAATTTTAAAAAATGTTTGTACTACCCAAAGCAGTCTACAGATTCAAGCAAAATCCCTATCAAAATTTCAATGTCATTTTTCACAGAAATAGAACAAACAAACTTAACTTAAATACCTTGCACTCAGGTCATGATCCTGAGGTCCTGGGATGCAGTCCTGCATGATGCAGGAGATAGTCTGCTTCTCCTTCTTAGTCTCCATCTGCTCTTGCTCTGTCTCTCTCCCTTTCTCATAAATAAATAAAAATCTTTTTTAAAAATACACAATATATAAAGTACTCATTCTACTTAACACTAATAATAATGATGATAGTAAGAATAATAATTCAATTAAAAATGGGCAGAGGACCTGAATAGACATTTTTCTTAAAAGGATATACAAATGATCAAAAGACATGTGAAAAGATGTTCAATACAATTTATCAGGGAAATACAAATCAAAACTATAATGAGATATAAACTTACACCTGTCAGAATGACTAGAATCAAAAATACATATAATAACAAGTGTTAGCAAGAATGTAGAGAAAAAGGAACCCGTATGCTTTGTTGATGGAAATGTAAATTGGTGCAGCTACTCTGCAAAACATCATGAAAGATCCCTAAAAAAATTAAAATCGGAATTACCATATGATCCAATAATTCCAGTACTGAGGATTTACTCAAAGAATACAATACCTAAGACATGGAAGTAATTCCAGTGTCCATCCATAGGTGAATGAATAAAGAAGATATGGTATATATACACAATGGAACATTATTCAGCAGTATAAAAAGAATGAAATCTTGCCACTTGCAACAACATGGATGAACATGAGGGTATAATGTTAAGTAAAATAAGTCGGTCAAAGAAAGACAAATATCACATGATTTCACTCATATGGGGATTTAAGAAACAAAACAAATGAACAAAGGATAAAAGAGACAAACAAGAAAACAGATTCTTAAATACAGAGCACTGGTGGTTGCCAAAGAGAAGTATAGGGGGGTGGGTGAAATAGAGAAGACAGAGGGTATTCATATTGTGATGAGCACTGAGTAATGTAGAGAGTTTTTAAATCCTTATGTTGTACATTTGAAATTATTACCATGATATATTAATTATACTTTAATTGAAAAATAGGCAGAGGAAATACATACCCTAATTCCACAGAAGACAAAGAAATAGCCAACTGGTTCTTGAAAATTGCTCAGCATTACTAACCACTAGGAAAATGCAAATCAAAGCCATGATAAGTTTTCACCTCACAGGTGTTAGAACAGCTATTATCAAAAAGACAAGAAATAAGAAATGAGGATGTGGAGAAAACACTGTCAATGAGAATGTAAAGTGATATGGCCACTACAGAAAACAATATGGAATTTTCTCAAAAAATTAGCAACAGATCTATCATATGATAGATTTCATTTCTGAGCATATACCCAATGGAGATGGCCTCATTATCTCTAAGATATATCTATATTCCCATGTTCATAGCACCATCATAATAAGCAAAATATGAAAACAATCTAAGTGTCCATCATGGATGGATTTTATATATATATATATATATATATATATATATATATATATATATCACTCATATCTATACCGAATGAAATATTATTCGGCTTTTAAAGAAGGAAATCCTGTCATTTCAGACAACATAGATCATAGGTGAATCTGGAGGACTTTATGAGTAAGTGAAGTAAGCCAATCAGACAATGACAAATAGGGCAAAATATCACCTATATGTGAAATAAAACAACAACAAAACAACAAAACAAAAAGCAAAACAAAAAAGTCAAAATCATAGAAACAGAAAATAAAAAAGTAGTTGCTAGGGATTAAAGTGGGTAGGGAAAACAGGAAGAGGCTGGTAAAAGGGTACAAATTTTCAGTGATAAGATGAATAAAGACTGAGGACCAAACATATAATAAGATAACTACAGTTAATAACAAATTGAACTGTGCTAAGAGAGGGCCACCTGAGTGGCTCAGTTCGTTAAGCCTTGGAGTCTTGGTTTCTGCTTCGGTTATGATCTCATGGGTCATGTGATCGAGCCCATGAGTGTCGGACTTCGTGTTCAGCAGGGAGTCTACTTAAAGATTCTCTCCTTTGCCCCTCCCAACACTAGCACACTCTCTGTTTTTCAAATAAATATTACAAAAAAAAAATTAAAGGGTAGAACTTAATGTTCTTATATAGTGATAGGCATGTTAATTAATTCAATGGAGAAATCTCTTCACAATTTATAGCTGTATCACAGCATCATTGCACTAAATATCTCAAAATACATTTGTTAACTAAACCTTAATAAAATTAAAAATTTTAAGAACAAAAGCCAATAAGCAAACCAGACTTGGAAAAAATCATTTACCTATATGCTATAAGTAATAAATATGTCTTTAAGGATATATGTATTCATTTATAATAATAAACCCCATCAATATGAATAGCATTATAACAAATGATAGACTAAATCAAGATACCTTTATTTTTATCCATGGCTTGGTTATCTTAAAAAATAAAGATGTTTATCAGTATAATGTTACTGCAATGAAAGCAGAGCTTTCCTAGCCTATTATAAAGAATGAATACACAACCACATTTTTTTTTCTGATTTGTATTTTCCAAAGCCTACTTTTGAAGGGTTTGAAGGCCTCCTGAATTTAGTTACATCATTTTACTCTACAGAAGTAAAGCAATTAAATGCAGATTGCTTTCGTAGTAATTAAAATATGATGAAACCACATTTAAAATGAGGTAGCATTAGAGGAAGAGTTATTGCTTATATTCTGTGTATCTCCTGAGAATAGACTAAGCTAACTGAGTAGCAAGTTACTACTGTGAGCTTCAGGTATCACACCAGAGACCTAAAAATGAAAAAAGCAGACTTTGTGAATTCCATTGGGTGGTGATAATCCCTGGATCTGTGAAGAAAACAGTGACCAGGGGTCCTATTAATAGGATATGTTAGAAAAGGATTTTAAGAAAAAAAAAAAAAAACATTAATGAATAGATGCACATATAAAACCTAGAATTTCTAGGCCTTAGTTTTATAATTTGAAGAGTGAAGGAACTGGTGGCTTTTCTAACAATCCTAAAATTCCATACATTAACAAGATTCTAATGAATATAATGGTGGTTAAGAAATCCAAAAAATTTTATGGAATATAAAGAAATGAATGAAAAGTCATGATTTTGAATATACTCTAATCTAATATAATATCAGTTATTTTCTGATGGTATATAAATGATTAGTTAGTTCCTTGAAGTCAGTCAAAAGATGATTTAAGGTGACAACTTAAAGTGAATTCTGAAAATGTTTAACATAAAATTATAACCACAAAATATTAGAAAAATTGTGGAAATATAACAAGATGAATTCTAGTTAAATGTACCTATAAACACTTAACTAAATATTTTTTAAAAGATTTTATTTATTCATTCATGAGAAACACGGAGAGAGAGAGGCAGAGATGTAGGCAGAGGGAAATGCAGGCTCCCTGCAGGGAGCCTGATGCTGGACTTGTTCCCAGGACCTCAGAATCATGACCTGAACTAGGTAGATGCTCAACCACAGAGCCATCTAGGCGTCCTCAACTAAATCTTTTTTTTTTATTTTAAGGTTTTATTTATTCATTCGTGAGAGAGACAGAGAGAGAGGCAAAGATATAGGCAGAGGAAGGAGCAGGCTCCCCTGTGAGGAACCCGATGTGGGACTCAATCCCAGGACCCCAGGATCACACCCTGAGCCAAAGGCAGATGCTCAACCGCTGAGCTATCCAGGCATCCCTAAATCTTTAAAAATAATATAAAATGACTACCTTTTACGTATAAGTAAATTTTTAAAAGGGTAGAATTTAATGTTCTTATATAGTGATAGACATGTTAATTCAATGGAGAAATCTCTTCACAATTTATAGCCGTATCACAGCATCATTGCACTAAATATCTTGGAAATATATTTGTTAATTAAACCTTAATAAAATTTAAAAAATTATGTATGTATGTATAAGTACTGTTACGAATAAATCAAATGAAATTCCATTTCCAAGGATGATAAAAAATGACATGTCTTCTTATGAGTAACTTGACAAAATAAAAGCCATATTTTGAAAGGCTGTCAATTGAAGAAGTCAACAAAAGCAAGGAAGCCTTAACAAATTAAATTCTTGAGAGCTCTTGCTCATATTGGAAGATCAGAAAGTCTTGAAAGTTGTGGACTGCATGTATGAGGTGGGCAGTGTACCATGTGCCATAAGTAACTATGCAAGGATGAAGGGAATAAAGCAGGTCTTGGATCTCATTAGGGAACTGTGAAATTGAGTGGAGTCTGGAAAAGCCACAAACACAAGAGCAGGTTCCTTTGTCCAATAACCTCTGTTCCAACCACATTAAAAAAACAACCTGCAAAAGATGGCCTAGTAAGGACAGGGAAAGTGCAGATAAACTCTTCCAAATTAACTACTAACAGGATTATAAAGGCCTCCACTCAGGAATTGGGAGTTGGTGTAATTACAAGAGAACTCTATCTAATTAAATTTGAAATCCCAAACCAGCTGACCTTGACTGCAGAAGGAGTGAAAATGATTAGTAGCCTCCTCCACCCACACACACACTAACACCCAGAGATGAAAGGGTCTAAACTTTCTGGGAAATAAAATACAAATATGCTTCCATTTCCAATGAACTTTTACATACGATGTATAAAATACAATTAAATTGTGGATTAGAAATTTAGGGGATGTGTGGATACTCATAAAATATATCATTAAATATAATCTCTAAAAATAGATAAGCATAACAGCACATTAGATATTTAGAATAAAGAATCAATAAACTTGAAGGTTGTAAATTTGGGAAATACATTTTATTATTATTATTATTATTATTAAAGCCAAGAGAGAGGGAAAAAAAGCAGACCAACAGGAAAACTCAAACCAGGGATGCCTGGATGGCTCAGCGGTTAAGCATCTACCTTCCATTCAGGGCATGATCCTGGAGTTCTGGGATCAAGTCCCACAATCAGGCTCCTCACATGGAGCCTGCTTCTCCCTCTGCCTATGTCTCTGCCTCTCTATCTCTCAGTGCCTTTCATGAATAAATAAATAAAATCTTACAAAAAAAAAAAAGAAAGAAAAGAAAACTCAAACCAGAGAATATGTTCAACTGGAAAGCCTTCAGCTATCCATTTTCCTTGGTAAACTCTAACCCACAAAATGCAATTTCCTCAATTTGCATGCTCTATGCCATCTACTTAGGAAATTTCTAGTGGAGTACTGTCTTGGTCTACACATCATATTCTTGTTTATCTTTTTTTTCTGTTTCTAACTTATTTGCTGATACAATATCAAAATCTGTTAATTATCTGAACGGATTTGTGAGAGGCAGCCTGTGAGATGGCTCCCAATGATGCCCAAATCCATGGAAGCATTTCTTACATAATTTCTTTCCTTAAGGGAGCAGATTGTGCCTAGGCACTTGTTTCTAAGAAACAGAATATGGCAAAAGAGAAGGAACACCATTTCTGAGATTAGGTTACAAAAATACTGTGACTTCTATCATGCTCACCCTTTCTCTTTTTCTTTCCCTCAGATGTTCTGAGGGAAGCCTGCTGATATGTTGTGTGCTGGTTGAAGAAAAGGTTTATGTGGCAAGAAACTGGCATCACTGGCCAATGGCTATCAAGGGACCAAGGCCTACCAGCAGCCATGTGAATAAGCTTGGATGTGATTTCTCCACCAGTGAAGTATTATGATACTTGCAACACCAATAGCACCTTAACTGCAGCCTTGTGAGAGATCCTAACCCAGCAATAAGCCCTACTAAGGCACACCCAGATTCCTAAGCTTCAGGAATTATGAGATACTAAATGTTTATCATTTGAAGGTGCAATTTTTGGGGGGCTTAAGTGGGGTGGTGGTTATTCGTGATACAGAAGTAGGTAGGTGGAAAAAAAAGCCACCATAGGAAATGCCTAAAAATGTAGGTGAAGGCATGAAGGATACTGAGAATCATATAAGAGAAAACCTAAGTTGACTTAAAGAGACGGTTAGTAGAAATCTGATTTTGAGGAGGAAGCAATGAAAATGGCTAAAAAAAAAAAAAAAAAAAAAAAAAAAAGGAAGGGAAATGTCATCAGAAACTGAAAAAGAAAAGGGGTATCCCTTTGTGATGAAGTGACAAAGAGCTTAACTAAACTGCTTCCTGTAGTTGTGTGGAAGCTAAAAATACATCCAATGAATTTGGTCACCTAGCTAAGGGGACTTCCAAGCAAAGTATTGAAAATGCTGTCTCTTTTATTCTTGCCTCTTAATGTAACATTTCTTTAAGTGGCTCTTTTAAACCTGAAGAATTTTACCTCTCTGGAACAGATATGGGATTCTTTCAAAGTCTACCCAACCACCGTCTATGCCTATAAACATGCATCAGTTATTTTTTTAGATATATATTTTTTTTACTCTAGTTTCCAAACCTATTAGTTTAAATTTTTTTGGAAGCAATATTCCATTCCAACTATCAATGAACTCTGAGTGGTTATTTTTCAATTTAGAATGAGGAAATGGAATTTAAACAATATCTGTGATGAGACATTGAACCTAAATGGACTTTGAGTTAGAAAAACATACCCAACACAAAAATAAAAACAACTAAAAATGAAGTTTCCTTTTTAAATCTATTGATTTCCAAGGTTCAATTTTGAAGAAAAGTAAAGATAAGCAATTATAGGTCCAGTTAGAAAAATTATTGTCAAATCAACTCATTAAATGGCCACTCTCTCTTCAGCACACTACCATCTTTCCTTCTTCAGATAAATCTTCATTTGTGTGCAAAGCAATTCACTTAACCTTTCTAGGCCTCAGAGTGTCCTGCATAATAACTGTTTCATAGCACTGTTGTTTAATCAACATATTATTAGTGATTACACTTAGAACCAAACTTTGGCAAATAGTAGGAATGGTCAGTTGACGCTGAATCCATATAATTGCTGTGATAGAGATGGAGTAATCCTACTTCTTCAGATGAGCCATGATTTTGCATAATTTTTCCACTGATTCATTGATCTGAATTTCCTTTAACAAAATAAAACTAAAGGGCAGACCTAATAACACTATTTAAAAGTCCCCACTAATATTAAGGAAGGCACTTGTGATGAACCCTGACTGTTACACGTAAGTGGTGAATCGCTGAATTTTAATCCTGACAGCAATATTACACTATATGTTACCTAACAAGACTTAAATAAAAACTTGAAACAAACATAAAGCAGAGAGAATTATCTGAAAAAATAAAAGTCCCCTCAACCCTCCTGAAATCTCTTTCACTTCTTCTCGATCCCCCTTATCTGGCTCCACTTTTTATTTTTATCTGTAGATTTGATCATCTTCTAATTTAAGTTTACTGTACATTATGATTAGTTGCTGTTGTCTAACTCTTCTACAAAGTAAATGCATTTTGATGAGTACAGGATCTTTGTCTATTTTGCTAGATATCCAGAAACATACTTTACACATAGTTAATATTTAATAAATGTCAAATGATTAATAAAAAAATCTTCAATTATTTACTAACAGCTAATAATTGTTTAACATACATACTCTAAGAACTTAAAGAAATTCAATACCTCTTAACCAACCAACTGGACCTAACTATCTACCTATAACCTATATCTTGCTTCACAATTTAGCTTGTCTGTAGAGATGATCTTCAGAACTACAGAAGGGTTCTGACTACACTGCTAGAAGTTTATACAAGCATAGATATTTTACCAATATTTGTTCATCCAAAACATGAGCAAAAATATTTTCCATTTATTTTTGTCATCTCCAAATCTTTCATCACTGTTTCACAATTACCAGAGTATGGATGTTTTACCTCTTTGTTTACTTTTATTCCTAGATATCTTATGGTTTTTGGTGCAATTGATTCCTTGATTACTCTTTCTGCTACTTCATTACTGGTGTATAGAAATGCAACAGATTTCTGTGCACTGTTTTTGTATGCCATGACTTTACTGAATTTATGGATCAGTTCTAGCTATTCTTTGGTGGAGTCTTTTGAGTTTTCTGTATAGAGTATCACATAGTTGGCAAATAGTGAAAGTTTGATTTCTTTCTTACTGATTTGGATGCCTTTTTTTGCTTTCTGTTGTCTGATAATTGTGGCTAGAACTTTCAGTACAAATAACAGTGGTAAGAGTGGACATCCCTGTCTTGTTCCTGACTATAAAGAAAAAGTTTACTGTTTTTCACCATTATAGATGATACCCAAATCAATCTACACATTTAATGCATCTCTATCAAAATACCAACAGCCGAAACAAACAATCCAAAATATGTGTGGAACCATGTAAAGGCCAAGCAATCGTGAAATAGGAAAACAAAGCTGAAGGCATCACAAGTCTGGACTTCAAGTTAGATTACAAAGCTGCAGTGATCGACACAGTATGGTACTAGCACAAATACAAACACGTAGATCAATAGAACAAAATAGAAAACCAGAAATGGACCCACAACTACATTGTCAACCAATCTTTGACAAAGTAGGAAAGAGTATCCAATGGAAGAAAGCAGTCTTTTCAACAAATGGTTATCGGTCTTTAAAAAAAAAAAAAAGGGTGACACCTGGGTGGCTCAGTGGTTTAGTGCCTACCTTCAGCCCAGGGCATGATCCTGGAGCCCTGGGATTAAGTCCCACATCGGGCTTCCTGCATTGAGCATGCTTCTCTCTCTGCCTGTGTCTCTGCCTCTGTGTGTGTGTGTGTGTGTGTGTGTGTGTGTGTGTGTGTGTGTCTCAGGAATAAATAAGTAAAATCTTATTAAAAAATGGTTATGGGAAACCTGGACAGCAACATGCAAAATAATGAAACTGGACCATCTTCTTAAACAATACATACACAAAAAATAAATAAAAATGGATGAAAGACCCAAATGTGAGGCAAGAAACCACCAAAATCCTAGAGAAGAACATAGGCAGTAACCTCTTTGACACTGGCCAGAGCAAATTCTTTCTAGATATATTTCCTGAGGAAAGGGAAACAAAAGCAAAATTAAACTATCAGAATTCCATCAAGATAAATATCTTCTGCACAGTGAAGGAAGCAATGAACAGAACGAAACAGTAACCTACAGAATGGGAGAAGACATATGCAATGATATATCTGATAAAGGGTTAGTATACAAAATACATAAATAACTTATCAAACTCAACACTCAAAAAATGAACTAATCTAATTAAAGTGGACAGAAGACATGAATAGATATTTTTTCCAAAGAAGACATCCAAATGGCTGACACATGAAAAGATGTACATCATCACTCATCATCAGAGAAATACATATCAAAACTACAATTAGATATCACATGACACCTCTCAGAATGGCTAAAATCAACAACACAGGAAACAACAGGTGTTGGTGAGGATGTTGAGAAAGCAAAACCCTCTTGCACCATGGGTGGGAATGCAAACTAGTGCAGTGACTGTAGCACAGTATGGAGATTCTACAAAAAGTTAAAGAACTACTCTACCATCCTGAAATTGCAGTACTAGGAATTCACCCAAAGAATACAAAAATATTGATTTGAAGGGATACATGCACCACAATGGTTTTAGCAGCATTATTAACAACAGCCAAATTATGGAAAGAACCCAAATATCCAATCAAGAAAGATGGTGTGTGTGTGTGTATGTGTGTGTGTATGTATATATATGTGTGTATATATATATGTATATATGTATATGTCCATCTTTCTTGATATATATGTATGCACACATACATACACATATATATATGATGGAATATTACTGACCCATAAAAAGGAATTAAATCTTGCCATTTGTAATGATTTGGGTGGTGCTAGAGAGTATCATGCTAAGGAAAATAAGTCAGTCAGAGAAAGACAAATACCATGTGATTTCACTCATGTGTGGAATTTAAGAAACAAAACAAGGAGCAAAGGGGGAAAAAAAAGAGAGAGAGGCAAGCCAGGAAGGAGACTCTTAACTATAGAGAACAAATTGAGGGTTGCTAGAGGGGAGTTGGGTAAGGGGGATGAGCTAAATGGGTGATGGGTATTAAGGAGGGCACTTGTGATATGCTATGGCTGTTGTATGTAAGTGATGAATAATTAAGTTCTACACCTGAAACTAATATTACACTGTATGTTAGCAAACTGTAATTTAAGTGAAAATCAAAAAAAAAAATAAAGAGTATGGTAAACAAATTGTTGTATTTCTATTATGCAGACTCTACACTGCAAACAAATATTTGCTTCTTTGGAAAACCAACATCTTTCAATAACATGATATCATGAATTCCTTTAACTGCCTAAATTCCCAGTGTGGCTCATTCCCCATAAAATATTTTATTTTTGAAATTAGAAAATATTTTCTTAAGACATCTGAGTTTCTCAGCAGGATCCACCTCTCTCTCTCTCTTTCTCTCTCTCTGTCTCTTAAGAATAAATAAGTAAAATTTTAAAAAAGAAAAGATACTCTTATGTGAGAACCATAGTTTCAAACCCCTCTAGGTTATACCACTGCAAATATCACAGTTCTAAATAGCCAATGTGGCTAGCAGGTGCCATGTTGGTAGCCTCAGCAAAAACAAAACCTTTGGACTTCCCTCATCTAGTTATTCTTTGATAATCTAACTCAAACACACGGTAGTAATATTTTTCCTGCATCTATTGCTCACTTTTTCTAGTTACTGCCTAGGAACAGATTGGCCTTCATCATGTTAACTAATACACTGTGGTCCTGAACACTAAGCTTTTGGTTTATTCCAAATAATTTAGTTACTTGTGTAAATTCCAAAGTCCTTTACAGCACCAGAGTATTTAAATTTTCCCAAATATTTGGCCATATTCTAAATAAAAAAAATCATGGGACTCCTGGGTGGGTTAGTGATTGAGCGTCTGCCTTCAGCTCAGGGCGTGATCCTGGAATTCCGGGATCGAGTCCCACATTGGGTTCCCTGCATAAAGTCTGCTTCTTCCTCTGCCTAGGTCTCTGCCTCTTTCTCTGTGTATCTCATGAATAAATAAATAAAATCTTTAAAATAAATAAATAAATAAATAACAAAATCATGATAACACAATTACAAAGCACTATATATTGATGGCATGCATATTATGTTTATCACTCATTTACTTTTAAAATTACATCATCCTACAAGTATTAAGGGAAGAATAGCATGAAACAGACCCTTCAAGAACACTTACATAACTCAGACATTCCTATATAATTCTAAGGAAATAATAATACGCCATTTTTGTTTATGCATATCTATTCAATCATTTGGTTAAATTTCCACCAATTAATTGTAATTTTCTTTAGGTCATCAAAAATAAATTTTGTATGTAATCATCCATAGTAGCTATTTACCTAATGGATATCATGGAGTTTAACCACAAGAGTACTTCATATTGCAGTTGTCCAGCTTATAGGTATTTATTTTAAAATCAATTTGGTTTAAAATGAAAGCTATTTAAATTATTTAAATGTTTCCTACTTTCCTTTTTGTGGTAAACAGTGTGAGCTGTTGTTTAGTTTCTTTCCCACCTAGCCATTAACCCCCTGGCAGTAAATAAAAACAAGAACAAACAAACAAAAAACACCTCAATCTATTGGTCAAACTAAGAGTCTTGGTTCGTCACTGCTCTAGTGTTCTTAAATGAAAATTTGTCTTGACATTAATTTGTTTATACAAAGAAGAAACTGAGCAGTCTATTGTATGTATAGATGTATGTTTAATAGAAATTGATCTCTAAATATTGTGAGTCAACTTATCATGTGAAAGTTTATTATCAAAATATCTGAGAATACCAGGATACAAAATCAATGTATAGAAATATATTTCATTTCTATACACCAATAATGAAACAGAAGAATGAGAAATTAAGGAATCGATCCTACTTAAAATTGCACCAATGCAATTCATGGAAATGCAAACTGCTGCAGTCATTCTGGAAAACAGTATGAGGATTCTACAAAATGTTAAAACAGAACTACCCTACCATCCTTGTATTTACCCAAGAAATACAAAAATACTAATTCAGAGGGATACATGTACCCCGAGGTTTACAGCAGCATCTTAGCCAAAATATGGAAAAGCCCAAATTCCAAGAACTGATGAAAGGAAAAAGAAGATGTGATGTGTTTGTGTATGTGTTTGTAAATATATACGGAATAATTACTCAATCATCAAAAAGAATAAAATCTTGCAATTTGCAAGGACATACATGGAGCTAGAGTATATTATACTAAGCAAAATAAGTCAGTCAAAGACAATTACCATATGATTTCACTCATATGTGGAGTTTAAGAAACAAATGAGCAAAAGGGAAAAGAAGAGAGGCAAATCAAGAAACAGACTCTTAACTACAGAGAACAGACTGATGGTTGCCAGAGGGAAGGTAGGTAGGAGGACAGGTTAAATAGGTTATTGGGATTAAGGAGTGTACTTATTGTGATGAGCACTGCATGATATATGGAAGTGTTGAATCACTATACTGTACACTTGAAACTCATAATATTACTCTGAATGTTAACTAGCTGGAATTTATTTTTTTAAAGATTTATCTGTTTGTTTTGGAGAGAGGGAGAGAGAACAGGAGGGAAGGATAGAGGAGAGGGAAGGGGAGAGAATCTCTAGCAGACTCCGTGCTGAGAGCAGAGCCCCATGCAGGGCTTGATCTCACAACCCTGAGATCATGACCCGAGCTGAAATCAAGAATCAAACAATTAAGCAATCAAGAGTTTAAGCAACTGAGCCACCCAGGCATCCCACTAACTGGAATTTAAATTAAAACTTTTTTAAAAATCTGAGAATTCAAAAAAATAAAATAAAAAAAATAAAAATCTGAGAATATTTTCAATAGGATGCCTAGAGACCAAATAACCTTTATCTTAAAAAGCAAGGAACTTGTCCAAAATGTATTTATGAAAAAAAAATGTATTTATGTATAAAAAATGAATTGAAACACCACAGTTACCACTAGAAAGCATTTCTAAGCATTTTATGGAAAATATAAAGCTTAAGGAAAGTGATTGAAGTAAATATCAACTAGCTTCTACCAAATTATGATTCTTTCCATCCAAAGGAGAAAAAAGAAAAAGAGTTGGTAAAAGTCATTGGTCCTTTCTAAGAGTCACATACCCAAAGTTCAAGTCAAAGCACAGTGGTGCAGAGCAAGGACCAGACTGGGAGAGTAAGCAGGAAATCGAGATTTCAGGAACTGCCAGGATATCATGCAAATGTATTTGTGCTTTATTGAGTAGGTCACCTCAATTTACATGCAATGGAGAACAAGATAAGTGACTTTGACACAACTAGCCACTTTTATTGGTAAGGGAGTCAGGTAGAGAGGAAGGCAATTCCCCAAATAATTTCAGGAAAATAAAATATGAGGACTAAAATGATTCAGCTTAGCAATAGATTTCTGTGATGAGCTTGGCTTCTCAGAAAACCCTTCTCTAGTTACTAGTCTCAGAAGAGTGCCAAAGGGAGACATGCGGGGCATCTGCAGCAGTTTGCAATGCCATGTTTCTTTTTTCTTTTTTCTTTCTTTTTTTTTTTTTTTTTTTTTTGCAATGCCATGTTTCTTAATTACTGAAAGGATCATTATTAATTTATCATGTTGAAGTTTGAGAGAACTCTTCTAATAAAACCATTCTTTTACATGCTGGTTTTAGACTAATTGAAAAGTAAAATATAAATAATAGAGATAGAGATTAAAACCTCTTAAAATGGACATTTGTAAGTGAGGCTTATTCATAAGGTCAAGTAATCTTCTGAATATCAGGATTAGACAGTGAATATAGAACAGTTCTTCATACTAGATTAAAAAATACTTCTCCCACAGGCAAGGCCGTATCTTTAAGCTCACCTCATTACCATGAGTGATTGAAAGAAAGCACATTTTCCCAGGCATATTAGCTTCTAAAATATAAAGTAGCTGGGTGATGTGTTCTGATTCCTCTGTCAACCTCACCAATAACATAGGCCATTCCATCAAAGGTGAGGAAGAAGTATATTTCCTCAAAAATCTCATTTCTACTTTAGGTACGATTTCTCATAAATTTCATTAACATTGATTGCAACAATTGTCTTTTATCCTCAGTCTGTAGACAATGTACACAACCTCGTAGCCGATTAATACATTTATTTCATGTTCGTGACTGATTATGACATTTAATATAATATTAACTGAAACATAAGCACTTTCATTTTGGTCTCAAGACTGAACAATATCTTCTATGAATCTATTAGTATGGTTGTTATTATAAAACAATGAGGGTTATTGTTCATTAACACAGGAAACCTCAGGTTGATGAGTACATAGTCCATTTAGCAAAACAATGATCTCATGGCCTTAGGTAACCTTTTTTGATGTTCCCCTTATGTTGCAAAATTACTGCAACAGATCCAAGCTACATTTCCAATGAGTCAAAGATATCTAAATACAGAAATGAGAGGAATTCTATTTTTGCATCACTTTCTTTTATAAGAGATTATAATTCTCCCTAGAAGCATAATACATGACACTAACATATTCTCTTTGTTCACAAAGGCCTGCATTTAATCACATATCTGGTATTCTACCGTCAACAATAGCTAGGAAAGTGAGTACCTGACATTTTCCTGTCTACAGAGGGAGGTAGTCATTCCCAGAAAGAAGAGTGGGAGGTGGGCTTTTTGTAAGCAAACAACAATGCCTGCCATTGTCTTTGCCTATTTTGCATATATAATTACCTAACTTTTTTTTTCTTTGCTTATGAAAAATATCATATTGAACAAGCACACATATACATTTGTAACATATCTATATAAATAAAGAAAAAGAAAATAGATTGTTTTATGTCTGCCATTAGTGCAGATTATGAGTTGGCATGAAAAGTGCTATGCAAAGAGAGACCCATATATTTGAATGAGAAAGTCAGCCAGAAGGGAATCTAAAAGATTCATTTGGGAAAAGCCCTCATAAAAGTGTGGGGGAGTGGGAAGAAGAAAATAATATGGTATCAGGAAAAATAGAAAAAAATTTCTCCCATCCCATAAAGAAGCCTACTGGTTTCTGGTGTTCAATGGGAGACATATCCTGCAGGTCCTGAAAGTGCAGAGATTAGTACATTTTGGGGGGGGGGGGGGTAAGGAGCATGAGTAAAGGATAGAGAACAACTATCAGATGTCTCAGGGCAGGTATTAGAGATTTAGAGATATGGTCACCAAAAAAGAAAAACTACACACAGAGTCAATAAGAATACAGTGTTTGAGTTATCACCCATAAGACCTTCCACTCTAATACTTTTGTTTCATGCTGTTTTGGATACTACAATAAATGAGACATATATGACATTTACTTCTGAGCTTTCTCTCCTGTCTGTAGACAAGTCAATTTTGTATCTAGTTTTTATGTGCACTATTTGCATAAATTATTTAATTAAACTGGTACCATTTGACTCAAGGCCTCGGGCACACAGGAATATTAGGCAAAATACTTTCTGTGGACTCAGAGCTAAAGTTTTAGGAATCAGCCAAGGACCAGTGGTGAAGACAAGCCTTTCTGGGGGACTATGCAAAATATGAGCAACCCTGGCTTACAGAATCAACTCTTTCCTTCACAGTTCACTGCTTCCATGCAATGGCCTAGTTTCTCTTATAGCAAAATAAATTATTCTGACTGCCTATATCTAGTGAAACATTTATATTACAGATACAGTAATAGTATCAGCATGAATATGCCTAACATTTGGGGGAGCTGGTATGAGGTAGAGATAGATTTAAACATATTCATTCTACAAAGCCATGGCATTTTTTATATTTTTATATTAATTTGATTCCTTCCTCTCCTGATCTACAGTCATATGTCAAGATAAACTTGTGCAGAACTACCAAGCATAGAAAATAACTGATGATTAGCTAAATTTAAATTCAGTTTTTCCTCAGGCCAGTCATTTTCAATCAGCATTACCTCCTGAAGAGGTAATTTGACCTCAACATATTTGATCATGATTAAGCCATTTGAAGTTTTCCCTGACCTTACTGATGCTTTTTATTGATTTTTTTCCTCCATTCTTTTGTAACTCCTCTATATTTCCTCACTGATATCTTAGATTCATTAATCCTTTCTTCTGAAATATGTAATGTACTGTTGAACTTAGCCTGGATATTGTCATCTAACACATCATTGATTTCATGTTGTTGTTTTTTTTTCTTTTCCACATTTAATATTTCTGTCCCATTTTGAGCATGTGAAATGGGACATGCTAAAATAACTGCTTTAATGTTTTATTTGCTATTTCTACCTTTTCATCAGTTCTGGTTCTATTTTGATTACTTTTTAACATATTTTTTGTATTTTTTTGTTGGTTGTCAGACATTTTGTATTTTACTTTTTTGGATGCTAGAAAATTTTCTATTGCTATAAGTATTCTTGATCATTACTATTGTGAATCATGTTTTAGTGAACATGGAGCAACAGATGTCTTTTCAAGATACCGACTTCAATTCTTTGGATAAATATTTGAGATTCAGTTATCTGGAACCTCTACAAGATAGTAAGCAGGTGCAAACTGTTGGGATTGCCTTGTTTTCCATACTGCAGAGAATGTTCTTCATTGCCTGATGTCAGGTGTTCAAAACTTTTGTAACATACATTATGCTTATTGCTTTTCATTTGTATTAAGTGAGAGAGTAAATCTGATTTCTGTTTCTCCATACTAATTGGAAAGGAAAGTTCCCTTTTCTCTTTTTTAAAAGGTTTTTGATGTTGTTGCTGTCGTTGTTTTACAGAAGTGTTGTTACAATACTACTGTTGTAACAAATAAATATAATCTTGGTGGCTTGAACATAAAAACATATTATCTTATTTCTGTTGGATGAAAGTACAACACAGGTCTCTGAACTCAAATCAAGTATAGGGAATGCTATATTCCATTCTGGAGGCTGCAAGGGAGATCCATTTCCCTTCCTTTTCCAGATTCCAGAGGCCACTGACATTCCTTGATTCATTACCTTCTTTCTCCATATTCAAAATTAGCAACTGGGGGTTATGCCCTTTACATAGAACATCACTCTGAGGTTTCTAATTTCACATCAATTTCTCTGGCTCTGACTCTCCTCTGGCCTACCTCTTCTACTAAGGACATTGTGAATTCATTATGCCCTCCTGGATACTACAGAATAATCTACATTCTTATTAGGAACTTTAATTCAAATTATACAATCATAATATCCTTTTTGCTACTTAATATAACATAATCATGGTTCCAGGTATTAGAAAGTATACATCTTTTAGGGTCACAATTCTGCCTACCATGACAAGATGGAGTTAGGTCTTTCTTTTTTAATCCATTGTTAAAATCTTTGTTTTTTTAAAATTCATTGTTAAAATCTCCATTTTTAACACAGAAGAGTCTGAACACTGTACATATAATGTATTTATATAGTTGTTACATTAGTTCATAATCTTGTTATTTGTTTTTAATTTTTTATTCTGTTATTTTATCCAGTTTATGCTTTTAATAAAATGCATATATTAATTTCATTTTATCACTTTCAGTATGTTATATAGCTCTGATTTCACATCATTTTACTTATTTTAGTTGTTGCATCTGTGATATTGACTAATTTTTCTCCTGCTTATGGGTTATGTTTGGAATACTAATTTGTTGAGCACCAGGATTTTGTTGTGTTTAAGTATTTCGATTTTTAACAGGATGTTCAGTTACATGCAAATCAGCTTAGTATTTTTAAACCTCATTATTAAGTTTTATTTTCTGGCATGACTAGAAAGATTTTGTTTTTGAGCTAGTTTAGTTCAACGATTCAGCTGACTCAATTGCCTTATTCATTTTCACTCTATTCAGGTTTTCTATTTCTCCATAGTCATGGTGGGTTGTATGTTTCTAGAAACATATCCGTTTATTCACCATCTTTACTGATGACTACAAGACTCTGGGAATTGGTCCACTTAGAGATTTGCAGTTGTGGCTTTCTCCACTAGTTGTTCTTTGCTTGGGTTTGTGTATTCTCGCCTGTGCATGAGCAGATCAGTTCTTAGCCAAAACAAAACAAAATAAAAATGCTCATGTCTAACTCTGTGCATTTCAGGAAATTCTTTTCTGTATATTTCCCTCTCTGTGGCCCTTTTGCTCCACAAACTCCTGCTACATGATCCTCTCCAAACTCCAACCTCTGTTTCCTCAAAATCAGCAAGCCTGTCACAGCTGGCTTGCTTTCTCACTTTTTGCACCTGCAATCATGGTATAGAAAAGCCTTCTAGACAGGGAGTGATGTCATTATAAAACTTACCTTGCTTGTTTGTATTCTCTCAGATTGCTATCTTCTCCCACCTGTTGTCTAATATTAGAGTAGTATTATCATTTTTAAATTTAGATTCTCTTATTGTTTACTGACGAGGACAAATCTTGTACCAGTTATGTCATGTGAACACCATCATCTTTGATCTTTCCAGGGTTTTCTGGTATATTAATCAGTGAAAATTCTAGGGTTTTTTTCTATTGTATTCCAATGACATTTTCAGTAATTCATGGTGCCTCCCAGACATTTATATGTACTCTGAAAAATCTATTGCTCGTGGATTCCAAATATAAAGGCAGAATCGTCTATATATTTTATATGCTGTGTATTTATACAATAACTCTGAAGTCCTCCGTGTTTGATCAACAAAATGTGTTAATGGGCTTCTTTAAAATTTCTGGCTAATGTGAAAACATTGGGCTTTAAAACATGCTTTCATTTTATGCCCAACAGGCACATGATGCAAAAAGCTAAATTGTCATGACATTAATTAAATGTAAAATGGAATAGACAAGGTTTCAAAGTGAAGATGATAGTTTTGCAAAACATAACTATACTGTATTCATTTATTTAATGATTTTTAAAGTGCTCTTTTAATAGCATGCTTCCAGCCATCAACTGAGTTTCAGTTGACACTAATCTAATCTACGGATTATTCAGAAAGTGAGACTGATCTCCCTTGTTAAGGAATAGGAATAGTCAATCATCCTGAAGCAATGAAACACATAGACTTGGAAAGCATTTTCCCATTTGGTTATTTTTCCCAAGAGTTCACTGATGCACACCAATAACAATAATAAAATGTACACCAAAATATTTATTTAAATAAATGTCAAAAATAAAAATATATATGTATATTAGGAAGCAAATGATTGTAATCCCAGTAGTACCATTCTCTAATGAAAATTTATTTAAACATTTATTTAATTTTTTTCAAAACAAAACTAAATCTTGGCCTTTGGAAGAATTACCCAGCGTCTTTGGAGAATCCTTTCTGTTAGAACGATGTGAACAAGATGAAAAGATTTAATCTCCCCAGGACGGCTGGGTGGCTCAGTGGATGAGCCTCTGCCTTTGGCTTAGGGCATGATCCTGGAACCCACATTGGGCTTTCCACAGGGAGCCTGCTTTTCCCTTCTCCCTCTGCCTATGTCTCTGCCTCTCTCTTTGTCTCTCATGAATTAAAAAAACAAAACAAAACAAAACAAAAACACTTAAAAAAGATTTAATCTCCCCAAAAGTTGTAGAAGTGAAAATGTGAACATCGAGCACAAGACTGAAGACCTAGATGCTAATTTTCCATGATGAAGTAAAACCTAGATTAGGTAATTACATGTTATAATAGAAAAAGGAAAAATCACATATATTAGGGTTACATTTCATAATGATAAAAATGAAAAGAAACACTAAAAGCAGTCTTATGTATGAGATATACAACAGGCTTCTTTCAACTATAGAGTTAGATTAAAAGTAACAAAGACAAAAATAAATGTTTATTAACAAACCTAGGTGTGTCTGAGGGGCTCAGTTAGTTAAGCATCTGCCTTTGGCTCAGGTCATGATCTCAGGGTCCTGGGATCAAGCCCCGTGACCTGTAGCGCTCCCTGCTCAGCCGTGGAGTCTGCTTCTCCCTATTCCTCTGCCCCAGCCCTGTGTGCTCCTCCCCGCCCCCCGTCTCCCTCTCTTGTTCACTCTCTCAAATAAATAAAATCTTTGAAAAAATCATCTAATATCTTCTGTAATTATCTGAAATATTAATATTTTCTGCTTTAATTTTTTAGTTTATTTTTTATTTAAATTCAATTTGCCAACCTATAGTGTAACACACAGTGCTTATCCCATCAAGTGCCCTTCTCAATGCCCGTCTACTTCTTTAATTTTAATTGACTTTTTTAAACTTAACGTTTTTTTTCCTTCCAAATACATTATTTAAAACAACACTTTAGGCAGAGAATCACAATACATAAAGTAGTGCTGGATCATTTCACACAGTAAATTTCTTTGATTTCTTTAGCTGCTTTATGTAAAATACAGAGCTTTCAGGTGTTCACTAAAAGAGTTTTTACCAGCTTTCTTTAGCAAAATCACATAATTATTTAGAAACAGACAATTGTGTATTCTTTGCTGCCACATGCTCAGTGCTTTAGCAGAAGCCACATTACTGTCTAAGGCAGAATTTTTTAAATAGGAGGGTATGCTTCTTTGTCTTATGTTAATTCAGATTTCCATTCTAATAAAATCTCATAGCTGGCACCTTTCTTGATCTCTAAGGCCATCTGAGAACACTGGTGGAATGGAGGCATATTCAGCAATCACAGTCTGTCTCCAATATCTTCCAGAATGCAGACTGCAAAAATTGAAGAAAAATTTTGGTGGCAGATTTGTAAACTACAAACTGACTTACCAATCTCTCTGCCACAATGCTTATCTTACCTGCAAAATCCAAATGCTCCTCAATCATTTTTTAAAATGAGTACACCCTGCCAAATTACTCCCCGTTCATGGTTAGACTCCCTGAAGAATTGTTACTGTTATTGCTACAAAAACAATGTTATTGGGGACAACTATACATGAACACTAGATGAAACCATGGGTCTATCATATTTTGAATTTGTAGATACTTTCTATATCATCCTTCAAGGCACTAGCCTGAATGACAGAGGTTACTGCTATCTTACAGTTATTCTGCCTCAATTTCTAATTTTCTTTTAGCCTATGAGACTCTCTTGCATGTCTTCATCCTTAGATTCCATTGTTATTAGTTTTAAGATGCAATCTCAATAAATTTTTATTTTTCAATTCAAATCAAAACTGACTTTAAGAAGTATTTTAAAAATAACCATAGGTTATATAGTTTGATCACATTGTAATATGTACAAATTCTGACTTTGAAAAAAGACTTCTTTTTGAATCCTTTATGTTATCAACTCTTTTTTTTTTTCTTTTTTTTTTTCAACTCTTTTATAATCATTTTGATATTGTAAAACAATGAATTTACGTGGTATCTAGATATACATTTTCATAAGTTAAACTTGAGAACTATATTACATAAGCCTCTATTTTTCTTCCATTTTACTAAATTGGGCAACTAAAAGCTGAAATTAGTATATCAAGTGTACCAACCTTGATTTTATTCTGTAAATTTCTTAAAATTTTCCTTTTTTCTTAATTTTATTGTTAATTAATTTTCTATTTTAAATAAATATTTTTCAGATATGGAGTATCAATGTCCTTTTTACCTTAATTGTTTTCTTCCTCTAGCTTTACAAAGTTAAAAATATTTTATAGTAAAATTTACATATTTTCTTTTGATTTCCTTCTCCATTTTCTGTATGTCTCATTTAATATCTTCTTTTGCATTTTATTATTTATATTTAATTTTTTTGCCATAATGTTTTTTTTTTTCTTACACAATGTTGTTTTTCTTACACATTTCTTACACAATGTTGTTTTTCAATTTTGGGACCATTTCATTTTATGTATTTTGTCAACAGTATAAACTATTGATTCCATTTAAATCTTTTATTATATTCAGTGAAGTAATACATTTCTAATTTTGTTCTGTTTAGGATTTATATTGACACCTTTTTCATTTTAAGATACGATGTGTATTTTCCTTGATATAGTTATTTCTAGCATTCTCATAGATTTTTGCTTTTTTTCTGTTAGTACATCTGAATTTTAAATCATTCATCAAAATATTTCTCAAATTCTGAACTAAGAGTGTAGCAGTAGCTTTAGCATTTTCCTATGCAACATGTAATTAAAAAACCTGTTGCGTGACTTTGTACCTCCCTGATCAACATCTCAATCTTTTTAGTGGTGCTTTCCACATATTTTTTGTTATTTTATTATTATTTTATAGCTTCCATATTTTCTTTTTCAAGAAGGGCTGTTGATATCTGCATTCGGGATTATAACCAGTATACAAATATAATTTAGTTTTTTTCTTTATTTTGAACTGGCTTTAATGCTAACTTCCAGCCTTCTTAGTCCATGTTTCCTAGATATTTGAATCATATTTTGTTTCAGATTGGGGACATCTTCAAGTAATTTTAGAAAATAATGATGGATATATTTGCTGATCTTCCAACTATTAAAAATGTTTACATGATTATTTCATACATGAAATTCATTTTGAATAACTTAGTTTTAATTTTGCTATAAACAATAAATCTCAATACTGTCTGCCCTAAAATTGGAGGCTTGCCTGATGTATGTATTTATGACTATTTTTTTCCCCTCTGGCACTGCATAGGGATTTTTCTTCATTCTTGTTCCAACCAGAACCTTGATCTTGCCTCAAGCTTGTTCCTCCAGAACTTTTTTCATCTTTACTATAGCTCAGGCCTATTATTTGAGCATCTCTTTCTCTCTCACCAAATCTTTTTATCTGGTGTAAATTAAACATATGTGAGCCACTCAGCACCTTTCACCATTTCCCCCACTATCACTCGGGACCATAGCAATGTTGCCTGGTCTAATTCACAACCATACTGCTAACTTTGTCCCACTTGACTCTATGTTTAAAGCAGCAGGCAGAGTGATCCTGTAACAATGTCAAGTCTGATTCTGGCCCTTCTTTGCCTCCTATGCTTGTTAGACTAAGAAAAACACTGTCTACGGTAAACAAGGACTCCATAGCTGCATTAGGTCTCTGATGTCATTTCCTATAACCTAACTTTGTCCTAGACCTCCTCTACAACATTCTTGGATTCCTGTTCTTTATCAAATGCTTCAGGCACTTTCCCACCACAAAGCTTTTGCAGTAGCCTTTCCACCTGCCTAGAACATTCCTCTTCCACTTATTGCATGTCTCATTTTTCCTGTCCTTCAGATTTTTTAAATTTTTTTTTTTTTTTATTTATGATAGTCACAGAGAGAGAGAGAGAGGCAGAGACATAGGCAGAGGGAGAAGCAGGCTCCATGCACCGGGAGCCCAACGTGGGATTCGATCCCGGGTCTCCAGGATCGCGCCCTGGGCCAAAGGCAGGCGCTAAACCACTGCGCCACCCAGGGATCCCAAGATTTTATTTTAATATCACATTTTAATTAGGGAAACTGATCTTTCAACTCTAACTCCCATTTCTAGTTTTTTTTTAATTATTGATTTTAAATTTAATAAATAAAAAATCACAAATAAAATGTGGACAATATCAAACAGAACTAGCTATTCCTACTATGTTTTATAAATAGAAGGAATAACATTTTTTTATGTGTGGCCATTTTTGGAAAACTTGGTTAGGGTTAGTTTTTTTTTTTAAGACAGTATGAAGATTTCTGGGATGCCTGGGTGGCTCAGCAGTTGAGTGGCCTGCCTTTGGCTCAGGGCATGATCCCAGATTCCCAGGTTCGAGTCCCACATCAGGCTCCTTGCATGCAGCCTGCTTCTCTGTCTGCCTGTGTCTCTGCCTCTCTCTCTCTGTCTCTCATGAATAAATAAATAAAACCTTTAAAAGAAAAGAGAAACCCCACCTAAAAAAAGGAAAGTATGAAGATTTTTATTTGTTTTACTTTTTTTTTTCTTAATTATGAATGGCCCAAATTTGGAACAAACACAATAAAGGAGAGTTGTCACAGGAGATAAAATACAAAAAAAAAAAAAATCTTATTCTTTGAGGACAAAAGAAATGTATGCAGTTAATATTTTGATAATATCCAATGACTAAAAATATATACTACTAACTATTATTTTCAAAATCAAGAAACTTTGTAAAAATTAAAGTTCAGACTTAATAGAAACTCTTGGTGATAAAAAGTAAATTTCTGTAATCTATCCACGAGGAAACTTATAACTTGATATTTTTATAAAAAGAAAACCAAAACTCTTGGGATTCCTGGGTGGCTCAGCAGTTAAGCATCTGCCTTCGGCTCAGGGCTTGATCCTGGAGTCCCAGGATCGAGTCCTACATCAGGCTCCCTGCATGGTTCTGCCTCTCCCTTTCTCTCTCTGTGTCTCTCATGAATAAATAAATACAATCTTAAAAAAAAGAAAAAGAAAAAGAAAACCAAAATTCTAATACTACTCTTAAATATATCAACCATGTAAAAATGTACAATGTAAGGTCCAGAAAACCTTTTCTTTATGAATACATGCATTAACATTGAAACAATTAAATGCTCATTTTTAGGTGTTAAAAATACTAATAGTACATTCCTTAGATGTTTTTATGTTTACAGAATCTCTCTCTCTCTCACCAAATCTGTGTTTTTATCTATTCTATAAACATCCAAAATGATGTTAATATACTTATATGTGTATGCTTTGACACAAATCTATAGGTATGCAATTAACAGTTGCCTAAAATATAAATACCTTTTAGTATATTAAATGAAATGATGCCTGTATTCATAACTTAATTTGCCATTTTAATAAATTACAATCATTTCCTTAAAAAGCCAGTAGATGTACTTATTATCTTGTGTGTATTTTCAACTCTGTCATCATTGTACTGAGTGTTGTCTAAGTCATTTATATTAATTACCATCATTAACCAAAATTGTCAATTTTGGGTTTTATTTTCTGAACTGAAGCACACATTTATATCAGTTTTTATATCACCTAATACATTTTAATGTAAAGGCATAAAATTTTACTTAAATTGCACCTATTTTTCTATATCTATGTTTAAAAAATTACAACATGGGTAATGGATAGCTATGTTTAATAATCGATATTTTCATCTGTATTTGTCTGGAAATTGTCTAGATATTTAAATAGCATATGTTAACTCAATTTAATCTAGATACTAAAGTTGACTAATGGTGTAGAAGTTACAATTTAATGCAACAAATCATTTCCTTATGACTGTTGTGTTAAAATGATTTACAATATTGAAACCTTTTCAAATGACCTCAATGCTATTTAATTATGCATATTTACATTTTGTTATCTTAAAAAATTTATAGAAACAGTGTAAAATTGTTGGGCTCGTAGAATTAATGTGGGAATCATATGAAGTTTAAACTATAAATAATAAAACTCGAATTTTTCTTTTCTTTTTTTTTTTTTTTTTTTTGTTTTAATTTGAAGTACAGGGAAGAGCAGAGGGATAGAGACAGAGCACTTTGCAGGGCTCAATCTCAAAACCCTAGGATCATGATCCTGAGATCATGACCTGAACCAAAATCAAGAGTCAGACACTTAACTGAGACACACAGGCAGCCCAACCCAAATCTTGTCTTAAGTCAAATATCATGTGAAAATTGTGTTTATATGGTGGTAACATTAGAAAGAGGACAGAGAGTATTTTAAAACTAAACTATACCTATTCTAATTTTTCCAAAGATTCCACTAATTATTAGGAATAGTACCTGAATTATTTTTAATATATATGTCTCTATATTCATAGAGTAAAACATTCTAACCCTTGAATTCATATTGAAAGCTCTAACTATAACTTTTCCTCCAATCTAGGATTCAAAATGATTTTCCAAACCTACAAGTGTTGTTTGTTTGTTTTTTTCTGTTCAGTTTTATAAGCAGAAAAACATACAAAAGCAGTATAATGAGTTTAAGTTTTCTCTTTTAGAGCTTACTGACCATTTAACTTGACTAGATATTCCTAGACTGAAGACATGAGAAAAAGGAGAGAAAATTATTGTTTATGATGAAGTAATTTCCATAATTTCCTCTAGAGAAGATAAACAGAGATGAAGCGGAAGAGGAAATAGAACCAACTTCAGTTATGAAATTTTTACCCTAAAAAAGATTAATTATAGTCCTTCTGCAAGGGGAGGAGAAGAACCTATTTAGAAAAACATTTCAAAACATGCACATATACAAGAGAGAGTATCACTGTACTTTATTTAAATGATAACTTGAACTCTTAGTAAGATCATCAAATTTAATGATTAAAAGTCCTTACTTGTTAATGTAGATGCCTTTTTATACAAAAAAGATAGAAAATATCTTCATAAGGCCATATTTTTTCTAATTTGACTCAGGTCTTTTGCATAAAAAAATTAAGTGATCTCTGTAATTTCAAATTTTTCTTAGACTTTACACAAAGGAAACACGCAACTAACCTGTAGTGCCAAGAGGCACTACATGAAAACTCTATGCATTTGTAATAATAATACATGTGAAACTTCTTATCTCTAGAACCTGATCAAAAACTAATGGTTACCAACTGGATAAAGGAGTGTGTCAACAGCCCCAGCTCCCAACTCCAAGTAAATGAAAAATTTTTAAAAGTCATTTTTGTGAACACCAGAACAATACCAAGGAGTGGCTTACATGGTCTTGAAAAAGTGACCCAAAGCAAAGTTTGTTCTATAGTAGTTGTTCTATGAGATCTTCTGAATTCAGTTCTTAGGGCCAACTTAAGGAGGGATTTAATAGACCTATCAGGTTTCCCCATCGATTCTCTTAAAATTTTACAACATAAAATGATAGAATTTCTAAAAGAATCATTTCCTTGAAACAAAATAAACAGCATTTGGAACTCAATGAAAATAAATCAGAGTTCACATCCTTCCCAGGACATATCTAATGTTTGTGGTCCAAAATCCATAAGCAGGTAGCTCTAAGAGACTCAGAAGAGCACACAGTTCTACCCAAGGAGTCTTGATCTATGAAAGTGTATTTATTCAATCTTTGTAGGACATCCATATTTGAATGTACGCCTTTCAAGAAATCATCAGGAAAATTTGTGAAACATGAAAGACTAATTTTATTAAATTTACTACAACACAAGGACCAATACTATCAGAGTCTTAATGGTATCACTGAAGGAAGAAGACAGGAAGATATATCTATAAGGTTATTAGAGATGAGGCTGGGTAATGTTAAAGTCGGCATTATAAGAAAGAAGTAGGTAGGGCCTTGTCTAGATTTTAAGGCAAAATAGCTTTGGATTTGTGGTCATAGTGAGGAAGGGTCTTGAGGTAAGTTTTGGTAAAGAAACTGTTAGTCTGGAGAAGTATTTTATTTGATTCACAATATTGTAAGAGCAAGTTGTTACCTGCAGGAAATGGCAGGGTATGTCTGCTTGTTCTTAGTTTATGAAAATAGGAAAAGAAAGTTTGCCCAGTCCCAAAATTATTCCACATAAACCCAAGAAGAGTATTTGGTCTTGACATAGGGACAGCAAGTTACATTGTTTCAATTCTCCTAATGTTAATGTTTCCTTTGCATCCTTTGGTAGGTATAGCACAAACTATTCTCTCAAGACTATTTTTGTCTCTTCCATAGCAGTAGTATTTTTAGTTGGTATATAGTATAGGTGAATTGACATGTACATCCTTAGCATGTCCAATAGTCAGGTATAAACATAGAGTTGTGGAAATAAAAGACTACTTAAATGAGAACAAGCATATTTGCTATAGCAAAGGAGTCAGTGACCATCACTTAAATTCTGAGAGACTCAAAGACAGTCAAGAGAGTGGCAAAACCTTGTAGTGGGCACAAAAATAAAACAAATACTTCAGATACCATCTTATTAAAGGTTGCTAGCAGGGGTAAACTCAAAGAGGGTGAAATAGAACTAATTTTAGGAATGTAGCTTACTTTCTTTGTTCTTAGTTGAACATGGGGGCAATGATTAGGGAAATGAACATCATTAATCAAGTCTTGATCATTTTCAACCTCTGATGGAGAGACTGTGATTTAGCTTCCTGGGCTGATTGTTGCTGAGGTTTGGGTCAGAGGTCTTCTGTCACATATATTATGCCCATGGTCTCCTGTATATTCAAGCTCTCAAAATGATGACTTATCCTATGCTAACTGCTGGGGCCTTTTTTTTTTTTTTTAAGAAACAGCTGATACATATATACACAAAGTTTACCCCTTCTTCTATATCTTTCCTTAGCTTGGTTGCCTGGAATACTTAGGTCATGAAGCCTCAACCACCTGTGGGATGATGAAACACAGGCTGAAAATTGTCTGGTCCCTAAGGAAACTGGGAGTAGGGTCACACCATGACAGCTTATAACCTTTTTATGTGAATAAACTTCTATCTTATGTCAGTACCAATCTTGCTATTTGTAGCCAGACTTTAAAAAACTTAGCAATGATTCTTTTTATTGAAATCATTACAATGGCTTCAAAAAGGGCCAACTTCTACTGAAACTTACATATCTAAGTAAATGTGAAAAAACTGATGCTCTCAAAATAGAAACAGAGAATTGTATTCTTTGATTATTGTCATGATGTATTTTAAAAACTGAAGTCTCAGGGCACTTGGGTGGCTCAGTGGTTGAACATCTGCCTTTGGATCAGGGTGTGATCCCTGGGTCCCAGGATCGAGTCTTGCATCAGGCTTCCCACAGGGAGCCTGATTCTCCCTCTGCCTAGGTGTGTCTCTCTCTCTGTGTCTCTCATGAGTGAGTAAATAAAATCTTAGAAAAAAAAAAAAAACAAACTGAAGTCTTTTTTGAATTTGTTATGTTAACTATGAAAGTGTATCAGTGCACATAACTGATATAAACCCCCAGATTGAGTTTTGCTTATGGATAAACCTTCTATTGATCAAACATGCCCATGAACTCCAATGGGATGGAAGAACATAGAGATTATCACAAAAAGAGATAACATTAGGGGCACAAGCCTTTAATTCGTCCACAATAAAAGTTATGTCCGTCTTTTCCCTCTTATTTAAGAATATTCAGAATTGAAATCCCAAGATGTGGACAAAATTATATCCCAGAAGAAGAAATCAGTTTTCTTTCTGGCATATAATTCATCTTTAAATGACTTTGAAGAAATTTAAAACCATTGAATTTTATATTCCTATGGGATTCTCTTAAACCAAGGCTCCTTTTTTTTTTTTTTTAAGATTTTATTTATTTATTCATGAAAGACACAGAGAGAGGCAAAGACACAGGCAGAGGGAGAAGCAGGCTCTATGCAGGGAGCCCGACTTGGGATCCCGGGTCTCCAGGATCAGGCCCTGGGCTGAAGGTGGCACTAAACCGCTGAGCCACCTGGGCTGCCCTAAACCAAGGCTCTTAAACTGCTCTCAATATTTCGATATGTTTGGAGATTTCAAGAGGAAATTGAGCCTAGTGTTTGCTACATAGTTTTCTAAGTTTCTGAATTGCTGTGCCAATTATATTATTCATATTATTCCTATAGATCATAAATAGTTTTATCGGAAATGTATAGGTATCTAATGCTAAATTCTAAGGAAATAAAAAGAAAGCTCTAAAATGTAATGGTGAAAAGCATACAAGAAAAGACTTCTGGCTCTTTTTATAATTCTGAAGAGACAATTTCAAATGACAAAGTTTCCAAGTATTTTTACAAGTCATTATTTTCTTTCTAAGGAAATAGCTGTTGACCAAGATAGCAAACTAATCTTCAGGGTCTAGAATTTTAATTGTCTACAGCTATGATTAGATGGGTGAATTGCTTGCCTAACTATATGTGGTATTCCACACAGATTGGTAAAGAAGTGAAAGTATTTCACTTTTGTGATACAAATGATATAAACTGAATGACATATGTTGTCACTATAGGTATGTAGTTATAACTTTAAAAGATATCTTTTAAAATAATTGAAATGTGTGAAATAAGTGAGAGATAAATCTAATGCACAGATAAAAACAACTTAGAAAAAATACATATGCTTTAGAAAGCCAGTATTTCTAAATGCTGTCCATGCAGATGTTACTCTAAATGTTGACAGAGGCCTGATTTAAAATTGGTAAATTTCTTTTGTGACAGTGATAAGATCAATTACAGATGATTTGGAATTATGCTGCAATTTAAAGCAAATGAGACGAATGTTAAAAATAAGAAATATTTCAAGTCACAAGAAAATGTTTCTTATTTGATTATTGTTGTGATATAACTTGATTTTTGAATAGCTAATGGGGAATGGTAAACAACTGTTGGCATTTAAAATTTTAGGACACCTCCAGATAAAATGTGGTCTTTCTACTGCTATAGTTGAGACATTAACATTTAGTCTAATTTCTCTTTTGAGTAGTAGATATTTTTAATATATTTTCTTCTTAATTTCCATTCTGTCCTTTTAGCAAGATATGTCTAAGGTTTCAGTTATCCTATTTAACACATATTGCACTTTCAATATCAATAAATGTTTGATTTTCTTCAATTCTCAAACATTCAGTTAGTAATTCTTCATATATTGCCTCCCATATATTATTTTATTCTTTAGAGATCCTGGTTTAAAAAATAACAGAACTACTCATTATATCTCCCTGTATTTTGAGTTTACTTTAAGAAAATCCAACTGCTGTTTCTACTGAATTTTTTGGTAGTTATGATCCAATGCCCAAGTCACTAATTCTCCGTTCAGCTCTGTCTAGTTTATTGTTCAACCCATTCACTGAGTTCTTTTTATTTTTTAGGCTTTAATGTATTTATTTCAAAACTGTGGGCTTAAAAAAAATAGTCATAGCTGTAGTTTCTTGTGATTTGCTCATTTTATGATTCTCACCTATTATTCTTTAAGAATTTCATGCATGAGTATTTTACATTCTCTACCCGGTAACTATTTTGGCTTTTTTGTGTGTGTGCCCAAGAAAGCAATCGTTTGATATTTAATATTGCTATTGCCTCAAACCATAACTTCCTTCACTTATGAATAGGAACAGGGACATTTGGGGCTATCTCAAATTAAAATGTTTGACAAATATCAATTTTCCATGAGAATCCTTCTGTATTTTTTATTAATTTTCTTAAGTTAAAGATGATTCCTGGAGTTACTATAATTGGAAAGGCATGCACACATGTGAGGTTAAAACAATGATAACCTGCATGCATATATGATCTAGTCTATGGTTTTTACAGGTCAGCTATCCAAAAGTTGAAATAGGTCACACAGATGACAGAGTCATCTGTTCATTAATTTGAATATGTCATATGCATTCTCTTAAGTTGATAAGAACTACTGAAGACAGAGTATCAGGTAGCTAAGAAAAATTGTGGATGACTCTTCAGTCATGGGGGTTCTCCCTCAAACTTCAATTGCATTATCTGAGACGTTGTATTCTGGTTCTGTAAGTCAGAGCAACTGACTTCTACCCCACCTAGCACTAAATATTATTTTAATCACTTCTTGCTAAATCTCTGCATGGATCTCTTTAAACTAAATAAACTCTTTGCTTATGCTGATACCTGTAAGAAGTTTGAATTTTAGTATCTTAAAATGGTTAAAACATGCATTGCCAGTATGTCTAAGTTCACACAGTTCTCACATAACAGAAATATTAATCTTTGCATCTTTTAAAACACCATTTCCTATATGTACAATAACCTGTTATTACAATGATGGATCTATTTCATAATGATCTATTTCCATAGAAATCACATAATGTTTAGATTTTGTGTTTATTGCTATAAAACATATTCATCTATTTTAAATATTTTATTTATTTATTCATGAGAGACACAGAGAGAGGCAGAGACACAGGCAGAGGGAGAAGCAGGCTCCTCACAGGGAGCCTGATGTGGGACTGGATCCCCGGACCCGGGATCACGCCCTGAGCCAAAGGCAGATGCTCAACCCCTGAGCCACCCAGACGTCCCAAAACATATTTATTAAACCTTCCCTATACATGATGATAATTTCCTGCTCTTCACATGTTAACAGGAGATACTGAATGCCATTTTGTGGAAGAGTTGACTGTCTTCATTGTTAATTTTCTTTTAGCCCTGCCACATAGGTTGCATAAGAAATCAACAGGGGTTTCATTTATACACTCATCATTGGATTATATTCTTTATTCAGATACTTTAATTCCTATAATTTTATCTGCTTGATTTTTACAACTGAACCCCTATCTTCCATTGTATTAACTGATATCTAAATAAAAAAACAAATTACCATTGGTACTGATTTTATGTATTACTTTGGAATCACTCCAATTCTATGCAGTGTCTCAACAAAATTTGTTTATTAGAAGAAATGTTTGTTATTTAAATATTTTTTCCTATGGAAAAAGATGAAAGCACTTTATAATTAGTTGTGAAAATATCTGTTGTTAGTAAGGTTTACAATCTGCACCCTCACTAATAAACTCCTGCTCTGTGTATGAAAATAATAAAAATGCAAGTACAGTCAAAAATAAAAGAACAAAATGACTTACATCACATTTGTGTAGAGTCATGAAGACATAAACATAACCAAGATTTTTGTTTGCTTTTAATATTGATTAGATCTCTGACCAATTTCAATGAAATACAGTTTAATTTAATAAATAAATTGATGCATACAGCAATGAAAATTAGAGATATATTCTACAGAAAAATAAATCGTATTGATTAATGAAAGGACACAAACTGTGCAAAATACCACCATGCTAGGGAAGATGAGGTATTACTGTTTAAACTCCTTGATTTTACTACTTTCTAGAATGGTATTAGTCTTTCTCATCAAATATAGCACTATAAAGAAAGGTTAAGGAGTAAGTAGCATCTGCCTCCAAGCATGAAGTTTGTAGAGGAAAAAGTGTTTTATTCAGAATTTTACATACTAACATAAGCCCTAGAAATTTAAAGATGGTAGGTCAAATTCTTCACTCTTTATGGGTCCCCAAATGCTGTATATATAAATAGTAAAGACTACATTTATTTCCATACCAGTTTCCATATGAGGATTCATAACTCTGACTGTCACCTGCTATGCTCCCCTTCATTTTATCTTTTGAAAAACAGAAAAAAAAAAAATCCTAGTAAAACTCCTACTAAACCAGTTCATAGATTTTAACATAAATCTAGATTTCAGCAATAGGAGTATAACATAAATTATTCAAAAAAAGCATAAACTTGTAGTTTATTACTGTTAAAAGTAATAAATCTGCTCTGTTATACAGGCTTACATGCTGAGCATAGCATTATTATTGTGGAGAAAGCTGGCAATATATATGGTTATTTAAAATGCAGCTTCTTTTTTGCTGACTAAGTCCTGGGTATATACTCTAGTATTCAAAGTATATTAGATGTTTGAGAGCATAAAAATAAAATAGAAATTAGAAATTAATGGATTGAGTTGAAAGAGAATATTCTATCCTGTCTCAGTTTTCTCATCTGTAAAATCTGGCGATTAGACTAGATCTTCTCTAAGGATTCCCCCGCTTCTTAATTACTATGAAAAAAAGTTTCAGTCATGGGAAGGAAAGGTGAAAGTCGTCCCTTAATTTTGTCATACACATGGAATGGCTCTATTTAAACTAGATGGATGCTTTCATTATCATTGTTAACTTTGCAATGTAGGAAAAAGAAGCTTACCCTAAGTGGAAATACAATTCCCTCTTGAATGGAAACATTATATAGTTATGGTTATCTTAAAACATAATATTTCTCATTGGTAAATCACCAAGGGAATATATAGATGTCCCTGTGCTCAGATAGCTGTGTTTCAATAACACATATTACATTTATTTAATAGCTTCTGGGTACAACCCTATCGTTATTTGGGCTTAGAAGACAAAATTAAAAGGAAAAAACTGGAAGAGCAAGATAATATTCTTTCCATCTCTGAATTTAATATCTGATTAATTTCATTAATTCCCCATTGCTTTACCTTCTATCTGTTCCTTAGAGCTTATCTTTCTAAAATACAGAAAAAGAAAAGAATTTTCTTATCAAACCACAAGATTTCAAAAAACAAACTACTTCAGATAAATTTAAGTTCTTTCTAATCTTGTCCCTATGCATTTTACTTGTAATAATCTATTTCCCATTCTCAATTCATTCTCAGCCTCCTTGAGTTAGCTTCCTCCTTTCAGGCTAAGCTCAAATGAAACATCCTATAAAAGATGCCTAAATTTCCCTGGTTGCAAATATTTATCTTCTTTTCTTCCAAAGTATAGTACCTATTTCCAAATGATATTCAGTTTTTCTTTCCTTATACCAATTTATGTATAGCCCTCCCTAGATATTAAGCACATTAAGATTCTTGGCAGTTTCTCATTAAATTATATTTATGTGTTTATTGGCTTATCTCTGGAAACACAAAAAGCACTTAATAATAAATGTTCAGTTGAATGTCTTATCACCAAAAAGTTATGTTGGTCAAATTTGAGGAGAAATGAGGGTGTAAGAAGTTAAAATTTCTGAAAGTTAATCATATTAAAAAGAACGTCTGCTGAATTGTACCTGTGCCCTAACTCAACCTCTGATTAAATAAAAAAAATCACAAGCATGTGTTTTAAGATGATAATAAATATATTCAAAACCTCGATAACCACAAAAGCAGTAACTTTGTGTAAATGAAGCAGATTCAGCTTCTCTAGTTTTGTTTTATTGTGGTACCCATAAAATCCTTGAATCTTGAGAATGAGGAAACTAAGGATACTGTGGAACACCAAAGTTTCCAAAATTAAAATCCATAGTGTTAGAATAAAATTTTATAAGATAGCCATATTTATTCTGCTTAAGCTCTTAACCTGTGTTTGAAGAATCTCCAATTGAGCCTAGGGGTTGAGGGTAGAATAGTGAGGAATTCATTAGGATGTTGGTCTGTCTGGCAGGGAGAACTAATTCTGATATAATAAAAAGCCAAGTTTGATGTAGTTACTCACTTAACAACACTACATTGTTAAAGGAGAGGGAATTTGAAATATACTGTTAGGACTCTTAATCAAACACCTATTTGGTCCAAATTCCTACACGAATGTCTGAAATCTTAAGGGAAAGGAGTTGTAAGTACATTTTAAAATCTCTGTTCCCTAAACTCTAAAACTTATCAAAGTACACTTGCAAGATTGAGTAACATATTGAAGTGATGAATCCTCCTACAGACCTCTGTACTCTTACAGTACAAATGATCAAAGCATTAGTAGTGGGTTTTCTGGAGCAGCAGCAGGTATCTAAAGGAATGAAGACCCATGGGAAAATTTCCCTCCCTCAGCTCCATGGTTAGGAAATGATAAAATAGCAGCTTTACCTAGTGATATTTCAAAGACAAGGAAGGATTTAATCATTAGGAATTACTGCAGATGCTTTGAGTAGGTGAGGGAAAAATATTGGGAGGCGGGGATCTGATGATTCTGTAAAACTCCCAATAGGGTTAGTCAAAAGAATGATATTAAGATTTTAATATTCCATTTATACAAGAATCCAATAAAAGGCTAAAGATGTAAGACTGTAGAATTTAACTTGAATATATATGCCCTTTCATTTTTAATGAAATATTTGACATTTACAAAAATTTATATGTAATATAATAAACATCCATATACTTACATTTATAAAAAGAAAGTCCCAGAAAATTAAATTTTGCAAATAGCCGAGGTCTGAATGGACTATCCACAAAGTAAAATTAAACTTTTAGGGCTAACCACAGTAAGAGTAACAACATCTTTCATCATCCCATACTTATTTTTCACCTCTACATTTGTATTGTTTAACCTGTGTTTTAAGAATCATTTTTCAATAATCCTGGCCAAAAGATGTTCATTTGGGCTTTAGGCTTACCCTCCTAAAAGTAAGTAACCCTGAATATAGAGATAGGGTCTGTTACTGTGTATTTTATAGCACAAAGGAATAAAGAGAATATATTCATTCTGTAAGGAGTTTACATTATTTAGGAAGACAAAAAGCAGGGTTGGGCAATGCATAATAAAGAATTTGGTTGGCTTTTGGCCTGGGCTTCTGAGAGAGAATCTCTAAATCCTTGGAATTTCCCTATATGAGTATCTTTATTATTAATGGTGGACCCCTCGGACCACACTGAATTTATGCTAAGAAAGTGATTCATGGTAGGCACCTAGAGAAGGGAACTGGCAAAATAATAATAATAATAATAATAATAATAATAATAATAATAATAAATAAAAAAGAAGGGAACTGGTCACACCAAAAGAACCAACCAGGTGATTGGAAGGTTAGGCCTTTGAGTGGTATCAGCAGGACATCCAGAGAAATGAGAGGAGCTGGATATTGAAATAGCCAAGTGGCCAATGATTCAGTCAGTGAGCCTACAGGATGAAAACCTAGTGAAATATCTGCATATCTTAAGGTCAATGGACTGCCCCCTCTGATAATCATAAAGGAATGTGCTGGGAGGGTGATATGTACTGAGGACATACAAGCTTCACATGTGAAATCCTCCCCGACTTTGATCTATGTTTTTTTTTTTTTTTTCATTTGACTGATCTTGATTTATATCCCTTATAATAAATATATAATTACAAATATGACACTCTTCTGAGTTCTGTAAACCCTTCTAACAAATTGCCAAATTTAAGGAAGTAATGGGAACAACCAAATTAACCGATAGTAGATCAAAGTACAGGTAATCCCTAAACCCTGGAACTTGCAGTTGGAGTCCTAAGTGAAGGCAGTCTTGTGGGCACTATGCTTTCAACTTGTGACATTTATGCTAACTCTGGGTAGTTAGTGCCATAATGGCAATGAAGGTAGTGTTAAAAATAAGTACTCATGACACTTGTTATAGATGGTAAGACCTTACTCAGACCATTGTGATAGGTATGGAGACACATATGATAAATTTTTGCAATAGATTAGACAGATTGAGTTCAACTCATAGTATGGCTATGTGGGAATTTATAGCCAAAGATTAAGGTAGGGGTCAGTAGATAGGAAAATTAGTAAAAAGAAACATCAGGGGAAGGGAGATTCTGGTTAAACCAAACTAACAGGATTCTTGCTACAGACAGGTCATAGTAATTAGGTCTCACCTGAGGGATGATCAGATATTGAGAGTACTCAGATATTGAGGATGTGGAATTTCTGGTTAAATTGACTTCACAGAATTCTTGCTAAAACTAGATTTTATAAGGAAATGCACAGATGCCCCTAGGATAAGCTTTAGAAGGCTGACTAAAGTTTGGTCAAGCAAAGAATCTTTGTCAATAGACAGCCTCCAAATGATCAGCAACGATCCCTGCCATCTGGTATTAACACTATTGTGTAGCACCCTTTTGCATTGCATGATTGCTCTGCATGGATAACCAATAAAATATGGCAGAAATTATGGTATGTCACTTCCAAGATTATTAGAGTATAAAAAGCACTGAAGCTTCCATTTATTCTGTGTGTGTGTGAGAGAGACAGAAATCATTTGCCATGCTGTGGAAAACAGCTGTCATGTTGATGTTGTGAGCAGCGCTACAGAGAAGCATACACAGTGAGGAAATAAAACCCTCCCCCAAGAGCCAATTGCTTGAGCTTGGAAGCATATACTCCAGTCTAGTCAAGCCTCCAGGTGAACACATTTCTAGCAATTTATTGATTATAACCTTATGAGAAACTATCAGCCATAACCACTCAGATAAGCTGATTTTAGATTCTTGACACTGATAATAGTGTCCCCTAGACCCCAGATAGCCAGAATAAAAACAACCTTGAAAAGAGCAAAGCTAAAGACTTCACATCTCCTAATTTCAAACTGTATTACAATATATAGTATTCAAACAGTATTTGACATAAAAATGGACATTTAGATCAATGGAATAGTACAGAGCCCAGACATAAATCCATGCATATATGGCTGATTAATTTTTGACAAGTGAGCCAAAAATAAACAAGAGAAAGAATTGTCTCTTCAATAAATTATGTTGAAAAAAAAACTGGATAGTTTCATGCAAAATAATGAAACTGGAGCTCTATTTACACCATATACAAAATCACTCAAAATTGGGGAACTGAATTAGGACCTGAAATTGAAATATTCTGGATGAAAAAGGGGGAGTGTATTCTCTTTGATATCTATCTTGTCAATAATATTTTGACTTTACACCAAAATCAAAGGCAACAAAAGCTAAAATAAACAAGTAGGACTACATCAAACTAAAAAGCTTTTATACAGCAAAGGATGCCATCAACAACAGCAAAAAGGCAAAGTTTTGAATGGGAAAAAATATTTGCAAAACACATATCTAATAAGAGATTGATATCCAATATATTTTAAAAACTCATACAGCTCAATAGCAAACAACAACAATAATGACAAATAAATCTGATTAAAAATTGGTTGGAAGAACTGAATAGGCCTTTTCCCAAGAAGAAGAAACAAATGGTCAACAAGTAGGATCTCAAAATCCCTTGATATCAGAGATATGCAAATAAAAACTACAATGAGCTATCACCTCACAGATGTTAGAATGGCTGTCATCATAAAGAAGAAATAACAAGTGTTGGTGACAATGTGGAGAAAAGAGAATGCTTGGTGGGACTCTAAGTTGATGAAGCTACAATGGAAAACAGTAGGGAGGTTCCTCAAAATTTATTTATTTTTAAAGATTTATTTATTTATTTATGAGAGAGAAAGAGAGAGAGAGAGAGAGACAGGCAGAGGGAGAAGCAGGCATCATGCAGGGAGCCCAATGTGGGACTCAATCCCGGGTCTCCAGGATCACACCTTGGGTGGAAGGCAGGCGCTAAATCACTGAGCCACCCGGGCTGCCCCTCCTCAAAAATTACAAATAGAAATACCATATGATCCATCAATCCCCACTCTGGCTATACGTCCATAGGAAGTGAAAACAGGATATTGAAAAGATATCTGCATTCCATATTTATGCCAACATTAATTATAATAACCAAGGTATGTAAATAACTTAAGCATCGCATCTGTCAGTAGATGAAGATGTGATACACACACACACACACACACACACACACACACACACATGGAATATTATTGAGTCATGAGAAAGAAGAACATCCTGCCAGTTGAGACAACATGGATACACCTTGAAGGCATTGTGTCTCAGAAATAATAAATCAGAAAAAGACAGTAATATGATATCATTTGTGGCATCTAAAAAAGCTGAACCCATAGAAACAGAAACTAAAATGGTGGTAACCAGGGGTTGGGGTATGGAAGAAAAAGGGATATGTTAGTCAAAATTTCCAGTTATGAGTAAGTTCTGGGGATCTAATGTACAACATAATAATTATAGTTAGCAGCACCTTATTATGTACTTGCAAGTTGCTAAGGGAGTGGATCTTAAATGTTCTCAGCATGAAACAGAAATGGCAATTGTGTTATATGATGTAAAGGTTAACTAAAGTTATAGTGGCAATTATTTTTCTATATATATATGTGTGTGTGTTTCAAATTAACACCTGGTATACTTTAAATATACACAGTGTAATATCACAATTATAGCTCATTAAAGCTGAGGAAAAAAAAAAAAGAAATGAAGGGATATCTAAAATCCACAGCTTCCACATTAGAACACCAGAAAAAGGAGAGCAAATTAATGGCAAGGTAAAGAGAGGAAAAGAAATTTAAAAATTGAGTAAATATCAATAAATTCAAAAGCAGAACATTAACAAATGAAATTAAAAAAAATTGTTATTTGAAGAGGTCAATAACACTGATAAGTCTCTAGCTAGGAATTAAAACAGTAAGAATGAAAAACACAAATTATTAATAGCAGAAAAAAGAGAGTAGATATCACTACAGATACTATGAACATTAAAAAATACTAAAGGAAAACTATGAACAAATCTATGTCCACAAATTAGATAAAGTGGACAAATCCCTAAAAAGTCAAAATTTGCTCAAACTCCAACCAGAAGAAAGAGACAACCTGAATAGGACTATATCTAGAAATTAATTAAATCAATGATCAATAACCTTTCAAGACATAAGGAACATGTCCAGATGGGCTCATTGGTCAATCAGGCCAAATTTTAAAGAAGAATTTATATCAATTCTCTACAATGTCTTTTAGAATATAGTACAATGGGAATACCTTCTATATTATTCTATGATGCATCTCTTACTCTAATACCAAATCAGACAAACATATTACAAGAAATTAAAGATCAATATCTATCATGAATACAGATGCATATTTCGGGGATCCCTGAGTGGCTCAGTGGTTTAGCACCTGCCTTTGGCCCAAGGCATGATCCTGGAGTCCCAGGATCAAGTCCCACATCGAGCTCCCTGCATGGAGCCTGCTTCTCACTCTGCCTGTGTTATGTCTCTGCCTCTCTCTCTCTCTCTGTGTCTCTCATGAATAAATAATTGAAATCTTTAAGAAATATATATAGATGCATATTTAAACTGAGGAATTCAGATTAAGCATCTTTGTTATAACAATAAATGCAGATAGTCAAACTTCCACATATAGTATCGGTTATAGAATTAGGATAGAAATGGTGATTTTATTCATGCAATATTTACTTCTCACAGTTTACCAAATTTTTCATGTAGCATATTTAAAATAACTTCTCATGTGAATATCTGATACATTCATAATAATGTTTTCATTGCCACCCTAATCTTTAGACCCTAACTGCCATATTTGCACCAATGTTTTTTAGTTTAGTTTTGTTTTGTTTTTATTTCACAGCTCATCTCTCTCCTTAACCATTAAGTGGTTAGGCCACTTGGTCTTGTGGACACTTAGCCAAAAAAGGAGTAATCACATTTTCTCTGTTGGGAATATTGAAACAAGCTAAATGCATGCTAGCTCAGTTTGAACAGTAATGGAAGACATTTCAGTTTGGTTAGCATGAAATGTCACTTTCCATTCCATTCCATAATTGAAAAGCAGAAAAAATATGCCCCCCAAAAAGTTATAAAAAATCAGTAATTTTCGGTGAAAAAGGTGGCTAAATGCTGGTTTTGATCCCCTTCTAAGGCTTGTGTGCAATACCTGCCATTAATTTCAAAAGGAGATAATTCATGTAACTATACACATAATAAATATTTGGATCACCTGCTATGTGAGAAAAGATTTAAGCTTGTGTGGGTGCCTGGGTGGCTCAGTCGGTTAAGCATCCAAATCTTGATTTTGGCTTAGGTGAGGATCCCAGGCTCAGGAGATTGAGCCCTTCGTTGGGCTGAGGACTGAGCTTGGAATCCACTTGAGAATTCTCTTTCCCTCTCCCTGTAACCCTGCCCTAGCTCATATGTGCTGTCTCTCTCTCTCTCTCAAATAAGTAAGTAAGTAAATAAATAAATAAATAAATAAATAAATAAATAAAATATTTAATAAAAATTAATATTGTGATGATAAAACAGTTAAATAGTAGCTAGCTTCATGGAGCTTCCCATCTAATGAGGGAGAAAAGTATTAATCTAACAAAAATAAGATTAAGCAGATAAATACTGGGATTTTAGGTACTAATAATTGATCTGTGTACTACATGATCTCCCCCTGCCTGTGTTTCTGCCTCTCTTTCTGTGTCTCTCATGAATAACTAAATAAAATACTTTGTAAAAAGAAAAAGAAAAAGCATATCATATAAAGAAAGATTGGAAGAAATCATCAGGACAGAAGGAATAGTTTATATAGACAGAATGGAGAGAAAGAGAATAAAAAGATAAAGATAATTAAGCATAACATAAAATCATTTTAATGAACTTTAAAAACAAAAAAATATTAATATATAAAAATATGCTTGAAATAATAAAAATGAAAATCAGAATATTAGTCTATATCTGTGTTGGAAAGGAAGAAACTAGATCTAGAAAAATATATGGAATTCTTCAATATTAACTGCAATGGTGGGTTCTTGGGTTCTTCTGAATGTGTTTTTTATAACTTTTATTTTACATACTTAACTGGAAATAAACTTAATTTGTTTGAGAATGGCCAGAAGCCAATGTAAATAAAATACCTTCAGCAAGTAGAGCAGTAGTCAAACATGAGGCAGAATAAGTGGCCAAACAAAACAAGTTTTGTTAAGTCCAACTAAAATTTTTTGGTATTATTCCAACTGGGATGGGAAGACATTGGTGTTAATAGTGAGGGAAGCGATCTAAATTATGTTTTTACAACATTGAGGAAATTGAAGAAAACATTTTAAATAGTCTTTCTTATATGAGGGTCAGTTCATGAATTGTGTTTTAGTGCGTTAGGAGAAGCAAAGGAATGAAGAGCATTTGAAAACTTGTATAACACTGTGCTATAGTGGCAAGAAATACAAAAGTGTATGATTTCTTTTTTAACTAGTTCACTTTCATTGTATTTTTCAAAAGTAACTGTGGATGAATTCGGGGGCGGAAAAAAAACGTAAGTCTTCACTAAGCACTTGAGAAGCACTGTTCCAAAGTGCAAGTGTGGAAACAAGAAATCAGAATTTTATTGAAAGAATCCCAGAACGGTAGATATATTTTGAAAAGGAAGCCAGCAGGACCTATCAAATCGGTCAGATGGTGTGAGGCAAGAAAGAAACCGTGCATATATTTTATATCTTGACAATAATTCTGTTTGTTTTAATTACATTGAATAGATTTAGCCTTCTCCTACTTCAGCTAGAAAAGTGGTAACTGTTACAGCACCTACTTGTAAATATCAATACGGAAAACTCAGAGTGAATGAGTCATTTCTAAAAATAGCCCAAATAGCATACAGAACTCCTATGATTTAGACTCAAATCTATTATAAGAAAAAACAGATGAACATAGGGGAAGAAGGGGGGAAAAAAAAACAGAGAGAGGAAGGGAGGCAAACCATAAGAGACTCAACTACAGAGAACAAACAACTACAGAGAGGGTTGCTGGAGGTGGACAGAGGGATGGGTTAAATCGGTGATGGGCATTAAGGAAGGCACGTGTTGAAATGAGTACTGAATGTTATATGTAAGTGATGAATCACTGAATTCTATTCTATTCCTGGAACAATACTTCACTATCTGTTAAATAACTAGAATTTGAATAAAAACTTGAAATAAGTAAACAAACTAAAAAATACAAATAAAAGGAATTACTGCTTCAAAAAAAGAAAACCCGTAACTTTATGCTATATATAATTTTCTTCAAGTTTTTTAATCTTAAGATATTAAGAAAATAATTTTAAGATATTTTAATCTTAAGATGTTTCAGAAGATATGATTTTGCCTTTCAATTTGTTAGTACATTGAATAATATGATACCTTAACATTGAATTTTCCAGGAAAAAAATACTAAGGCAGGATATATAATTTAATGGGCAGTTAAATTCACTATTTTATTTACAAATTTTGTGTTGTGTTAGGATTGGTGGGTAGTATTTTTTTTAAATCCTTATCAATCATAAATATCTATGTCATACTGCTTCATAAAAACTTGGAAGTTTTCTACCTTTTCCTACATTTTGAGGTACTTTATTTTTTAATTGATTTGAAAATGGAATCTTGAAGCTGTAATAAAATTTTCCTGGTAAAATCTCTCTTAACCTGGTAGGCTTTTTTTGCCCCCTAGTTTTGTTCTGAGAGTAGTTCTCTAGCATCGTTTTGTTGTTGTTGTTGTTGTTTGCTTTTTGTTTTTTTATTTCTTCTCTGGAAATTTTGCTTAAATGGCCTACCTCTACTAAAAACTCTCATGTAGTCTGATTACTGAGTTCGCAAACTGAATCATAATTATATAATGAGATCAATATTTTTAAAAACCTGAATATTCTACTTACTAGAAATCAATCATAAAGTAACATTAAATAAATATTCCAGGGGTGCCTGAGTGGTTCAATTGGTTAAACCTCTGACACTTCATTTAGGCTCAGGCCTTGTTCTCATGGTCCTGGGATGCAGCCTCCACATTGAGCTCTTCACTCAGCAGGCAGTCTGCTTGAGATTCCCTTCCTCTGCACCTCCCTCTTGATTGCACTCTTTTACTCTCTCTAGCTCTCAAATAAAAAATGAATCTTTAAATCTTTAATCATAACTTTAACCAAACTAACAAGGTACCAACAACAATGTGTGAAATTACAAAACACCTTTAAGGCTGTATAACTATATAGGAGTCCTACTTTGTCAATATTGTTTTTATTAAAATTTCTCCCAAATAACCAGTATTATTTATTTTATTAAACTCCCAATGGATTATGCATAGATCTAAACACAATGATCAGAAATATGTTTTTTAAATAAAGATAAATTCAAAATTAATCTTCAAATGAGTGATGAATGTTAAGGAGTGCATGTCTTGTGATGAGCATTGGGTGTTGCATGTAAGTGATGAATCACTAAATTGTACACCTGAAACATACTGCACTGTATGTTAATTAACTGAAATTTAGTAAAAAATTGAAAAACTAAAAAAAAAGAAAATATGCATTTTGCAATCTCTAAACAAAATTCAAAATTTACCTCAACAAAATAAGTGTATTATAAATGTGTTAGACATCATTGTGAAAATAATAAACTATACCATGATATTGAGAAAATATCTTTATAATGGAAAATAATTGAATCCTCACAGTATATATCAAATAAATTCCAAATGATGTAAAGGCTACATGTGGAAAAACAAGTAAGAAAATATCTCTAAAACTATTAAAATAAATATAGAAAGTATATTTATGGGTTTCAAGTAAAAAAAGAACTTTTTACACAAGAGGAAGAAAATCATAACTAATAAGGAAAATACTGACAGATTATTGACAGACATATTTAATGTTCACATGATAAAATAAAACTTAAACCTTGAAGAGAAGGGAAGATAGTTGTAACATATAAAAATAATTGATATGTGACTCTATTAAATGAATCTACAAATCACTAAAAAGAAGGTAAGAATTTAGGCTATGCATATAAGCACAATCTCAAATAGCTATTAAGCATACAAAAGATATTAATTAGAATTGTAGATATATAGTTGAAAATAATCATGAGATACAATGTTTATATCTATCAAGAATACAAAAGGAAAAATTGATAATGCCAAATTTTCGTGAATTTCACATCAGTGCTAAAACTTTAAGTTCCATCTCTCAAGAGACTCAAATAAAATTTAGTAAAAATGTTATTATCTTATGATTCAACACTTTCTCTTTCAGGTGTATGTTCTAAAAAGTATTTAAACATGTGTAAAAGAAGTTATACATACTGATGTTCATTGCTTATTATAAAATTGGAAAAATTGGAAAAAACAAATATCCATCAACAATTTATTGATGAATATGTTGGTCAGTTTACCAATATATGGAGATTATATATATAATCTTGAGTGAAAAATCAGAGAAAGATAGCAATTGCTCAGAGACAGCAAGTCTTCACTTCAAAGTAAAAAGACAAATAACATGTTGTACACAGATCAAGCATTGGATGTTGGTCAAGGGGTACAAAGCTGCAGTCAGGGGAGATGAACAAGTCTAGGGATCTAACGTTCAGTATGATAACTATGGTTAATATTGTATTATGTACTGAAAAAATAAATGAAGGGAGGGAGGGAGGGAGGGAGGAAGGAAGGAAGGAAGGAAGGAAGGAAGGAAGGAAGGAAGGAAGGAAGGAAGGAAGGAAGGAGAGGAAGGAGGAAGGGAAGGAGAGAGAGGGAGGATGAAAATACAAGAAGTGTGGAAAGTGTTTAATAAAATTGTCAAGAAAGAAAATCAGAGCAGCCCAGTTAGCTCAGCGGTTTGGCGCCTGCCTTCAGCCCAGGACATGATCCTGGAGACCCAGGATACAGTCCCACATCGGGTTCCCTGCATGGAGCATGCTTCTCCCTCTGCCTGTGTCTCTGCCTCTCTCTCTCTCTCTCTCCCTCTCTCTCTCTCTCTCTCTCTCTCAGTCTGTGTCTCTCATGAATAAGTAAATAAAATCTTAAAAAAAAAAAAAAAAAGAAAAGAAAATCAACAGAAATTACAGCCTGGAAAGAACTGAACACAGGAACAAGAACACTTTCCTATTGTTTTGTTTTAGCTGTATACTTTTATGATGTAACATTAGTATCATAAAAATGGAAAATAATACCTGATTTAGTGGGAAAGAATTTTTTTAAGATTTAAGTGAAAAACACTACATCTGGACTAGGTGCAATTCATCAATCTCAGTTACCATTCAACATGAGCTATCAGGGTGCAATACATTCAGACATAAGATCATCCTCTGCTCCTTCCCACTCCCTTCTTCTGGGTCCTAATTCATTCCTAAAACTAAGGTGGAAGCTGTGCTTAGGAGACCTGAAACCCCCTAGATGGTTCGTGCTATGTACATCTTGTGGTTGAATTTCATTTAATACCAGCCTGAACCATTATCCTTGTCTTTCTGAAACAGCTGAACTCATCAGTACCCAAGTGTCATTTATAAGGACATAAATTTCTACCTATATGTGGTGATTTACTGAAATTAATTAAATAAGTGGAAGCACACATGCACATTTTTCATGGCAGAAGACTTTCACATTTTTCTTCACTAAAGAATTGTATTAGTTTAGCACAATTTAATATCTTAGGTGGATAAATATTTTTAAAAGCTTAAGATAGGGTTTTGTAATTATGCATAGCCACCTGCTCTGAGTCATATATTTAGCTTAGAATGTTAAGCCTACAGATTTACAGTTTTTCCACTTGGACTCTGAATTCTGGCCTGAATCTGTCACATAATTTCTAAGTAGTTTTATACACAGAAGAGCCTGTAACACAGCCCAAATCACTGAGAACAAGTCACCAGTCATGATGGAAGCTAGTATCTCCCAGTCAGAAGGGCTGTTATCAGCTATTTATATCATAGCATGACCAGTGACAGAGTCAATAAAATATTGCACTAAAAGGGAAGTGGATAAACATTGTATTTGTGAGTTAATGGCCTTCATATGTACAATTTTATTTTTGGTAATTTACTGAGGTATAGTTATCCTATCTCCCTGGCAAAATACAGAAAAAGAAGCTTGAGACAAATGATAATAGAGAAATAAATTACAGTTTTACTGCTCTATACTTAAGTCACTAATAAATCCTGACATTATTTATTTTCAAAATAAGTCATTAACTAGGAAATACAATTTGCAACATAATATACATAGAAAATATGAGTGCAGAAATGTGGATAATATACCTTATATTATAGCAGTGATAATGCTAGTTTTACAATTCTCTGACTTTACATGGGAATACAGATGTCACCTTCGTGTAAACATGAATAAACCCTCAAATAGCTTTAATTGAAATAGCTTCCTTTCTTTTCAGAATTTCACCCAAATCATCAGAGCTGAAATGTATAAGCCACATTACTAGTTTCCACCTACTGAAGGCTGATGCTAATATTTCAATTTTATTTTAAATGCCATTTCAAACATAAGGTATTTCTAACTGAACATGTAGGAAAATTGAAGTGAGGGTAGCCTAGGTGGCTCAGTGGTTGAGCATCTGTCTGTGGCTCAGGTCCTGATCTTGGGGTCCTGGGATTGAGTCCCACATCAGGTTCCGTGCAGGGGGTCTACTTTTCCTTCTGCCTATGTCTCTGCTTCTCTCTCCGTGTCTCTCACGAATAAAAAAATAAATAAAATCTTAAAAAAAAAAAAGGAAAGTTGAAGTGTAATGATTTCTTTTAGTAATAGGACAGGAAATAATAAAAGAAATATACATGATTCCCAATTCTTACGTAAGCTGAGCCTCCCTCTTTTGGTCGAATTTCTCAAAAAGCAGCATAAACAAGTCAGTTTCTAATTTAATACCACAAGGATAACTACAATCTTTCATTTTAATGCACTTCGTGTTAAATCTTAATGTCATCTGTAACTTTTTCGAAAGTAGAAATGTCATTGTTATTTGTTCTCATTCAGCTCCCACCTGCAATGCAGCATTATCTGTGAGTAATGCTTATATGTGTTGTCCAGGATATCGTAGTTAGATGTAGCCCTGTGGCAAAGAGGTAATCATATTGATTTTTCACTACTGCAGCAAATACTCTTGTGTCCAACTGCTAAGCTTTGGCAAAAATAAATAAAACCACAACTATCAGATCTGCTGTTGAAGCAAGATTTCAAGTGCCTCCAAATCATCTGCTGCAAGGTCATTTCAGACAACATTGCCCTCATAAGTGGGATGCACTGGATAATATTTGCAGCTCTCCAAGCTTTCCAATGACTGATTATTCTGGGCTATTTTCTTTCTATTTTTTATAGGTGTCAACATGAAGTGTTAAGGAGAAACTTGTTTTATAAATGAAGGTATAAGCAATATGTGTGTTACTCTGAGTATTAGGGAAATGGAGGTGATAAGAAAATTATGTGTTTTAGTTCTTTTGAAATAAGTAATGAAATATTTTTGAAGTATCAACAAAATATAACTTAAGAAAGGAAGAGGTTTTTTTTAATGTTTTAAGCAAATCTTGTCTGAGCAATACTCACTGAAGAAGTTTCTGTAGTTGATGCCAATTGTTTATTTTCTGTTGTATTTTTGGTACTTTGGTCCAGAAATGTAGTAGATAAAATCATCTTACTTCCCTCTGACTGTGATGCTAAAGAATTTTAGCAATCATTATATTTTTTTGAACGTAATACACTTCTATCTGAGAAGAAATCGTTTTTACATTTGTCTTTATTCAGGACATAAATAGCAAAATAAAATAACTTGAGTTCTATTTTAAGACCCCTGAAGCTACTTATACTCATTCACTTACTCATTTATTCCCTAGTTCAAAATGCATTTTAGTACACAGGATTCTCTGTGCATTTGAAGAATATCATGTGTGGGAGGAAACATAGACATATAGAAAAATTCGTGCAATATTAAGTCTAACTGCAATATGAACTCAAACTACAAAATACAGATATATCATAATGATGAAAGACCATGCTGCTTCTGTTTAACACCTTCTTATGGTGGTGTTCTGGTGCCACGTAAAGTCCACTTTCCACATTAGACCCATCTGTCTGTGATCTGGAAAGTAAATTTGAATTTTATCTATTAGATGACAAGGATTCATAAACAAGTACAGAAGTGGAGAGGATCAAAGGTTTCTTTGTTTTTCTTTTCTGAAGGAAAAACTAAAATCATTCTACTGGCTTTTTTAGAAGGAGCTGAGACAAGAGGAAGGGAGAGTAATTAGAAGTCTATTATACTAGTGAAAGGAAAAGATGGTAAAGGTCTGAACTTAAGGCTTTGACAGGAGGATAACTTGGATTTGAGAGACACTTATGCAGTAACATTAATAGAATATGGACAACCTATTATAAAATAACAGAAGAAAAAAAAGAAATAACAGAAGAAGAGAGTCAGAGATGAAACTCATTAGTTTGGTTAAATTATTGCATATATAGGTAGGAATGAAAGGAAATATTAAGAAGATAAAGAATAATAAGATTGGTCTTGAAAATACAAAATTTGAGGATCTGTTGTTGTATCAAATGAGGATGTTTAGATGACCAGTAGGTCTGGACACTAGGAAAGAAATTCCACCTAAAGAGGAACCATTCCACTTTGAGTCAGTGTTATTTTCACAGCATCATTCATACCTCATGGAATGTAATATAGATTCCATAACTATTTGTTGGATATACTTAATTAATAGATTTTGCAAGGACAAATAAGATAACCTCAGCAGATTATGCAGAGTGAAAAAGGAAGAACCATGTAAACCTTTAAAATATCTGTATCTATATTTAGGTGTATAAACTGGTCTCCTATGAATGGTAACTGCTGATCAGATTTTTGGCAAAAATAAAGAAAATATTTTTTAAGTTACTATCTGAACTTAGTTTTCATGAAAATATTTAAAAAAAATTTCTGGCTAAACTAAATTACAAAATTTAATATTAGTGAATTTTTATTTAAATGCCACCATACAAAATATCATTTAGTTTTACCTAAAAACTTAAGGAACAGTTAATTTAATGTCCCTTACCTGAATATTTCTGAATTTGATGAGGATAAAATTACATTCTAGTGAGATAGAAAAGTTACATTAGCATATAACTGGAACATAGAGCTAATAAAGAGGTTACTTTTCAACTCTGTTACTTATATTGTAGAAAGGATTTACTGGCCAAATGATGAGAATGTCACTTAACGGGAGCTATCCCTTTTTCATCCAGACATTTTCATCTGGCTCAAACATGAGCAGAATGTACTATCGCAAATGTCCCTGAAAGACCACCCATGCGCACATGCACACACACACAAAATATGGAAATAATGAGAATGTGATATCTATAGTAGGCAAACTCAATGTGAAAATGAAATATTTCCCTAAGAAATATTTGGTTTACTTCTGTGTCAATGTCCACAAATCTAATAACGAAAGTCAATTTTCTTCGTGCAAGTCTTCTGAAGAAATGTCAATGAGAAAAAATAATAGCTTTGTAACTCTCAGTCAGAAAAAAAAAACTTTGCAAATAGAAAGCTACAAGGTAAGTTTCAGTTGATGACCCTGGGTTGTGTTTCTCTTCTGTCATACAAAATCAAGAAAGGCATTGCCAAAAAGCATTTGGTGTAAGAAAATAAAAAGCTCCAAACTCTCTTGCCTATTCTAAAATCTAATTCCTATATTAGTCTGTACAATAAATAATTGGAAACTCTTGCTTTATTGATTTAATTATTGGTAATTTAGTAGCAATAATCTAACCATTTGACTAAATTGAGGTAAAAGCATAACACAATACCTTATTTTATCCATATTTACAAAGCTTCAAATTTGCTTTGGATTCTATGCAGATATAATCCAAGTGCTGTAATAGAATTTATTTTAAAGTTAAAAAAATAAGAAAATATACCAATCAACTGAAAAGCATATTATACCATCATTTAATCATGAATTTCATTACCAAATTCCAATAAGTTAAATCAGTCTATTCTCTTCTTGAGCCTTTAGTACTTCAGCAGTATGGGAAATACCTTGGATAATATGTAAAGGTGGAAATATTAGGCCTCAAAAGTTATATATTTTGGACAAAGTTGTGGAAGGAGCCACTGCATGTTAAAATTATACTAGTATCAACTACAAGGATAGAAAAATGGAAATAAATAAATAAATAAATAGAAATAGAAATAAATAAAGAGATAAAGAGATAGAAATAAATAAAAAAACATTTATTTTTTCTATAAACATATAAAGAGACAACATACTCAATTGTGAGCAATTACGCTCTTGAATATATTATAGAGAAGTCAGTGCTTATGTGTACCAGGACCACGCACAAGAAAGATCACAGAGAAAACTGTTGCCTGACAGTAGATAGGTTGAAAATGAATGCTATAATCACTAATGGAATACAATGCAGCAATAAATATGAGTGAATGAAACAGTTACATACATTGATCCTGATGTCTTATGGCATAGAGTTTAAAAATATAAAGCAGATATACAAAATAACATTCACATAATAATTAATAATAATAATAATATAAAAAAATTAAAACTGAGAAAAGTTAAGAATGTTTAGGAAGCAGATAAATGCATAGCACCTGCTATGGACTGCTTGTGTCTCTCCAAAATTAATATGTTGAAATCCTAATGCCCAATGTGATGGTATTTGGAGATAGGTCCTTTGGGAGATAATTAATTCATGAGATTAGTCTCCTTATAGGAGGATGTTAAGAGAGAGCTCGTTTCCTTGAAAGCTGTCTGCCATGTGAGGAGACTATGCGAAGTCAACCATTTGTAAGCCAGAAAATGGGCCTTCACCAAGAGCTAAATCTGCCTGCACCTGTATCTTAGACTCCCCAGCCTTCAGAATTGTGAGAAATAAATGTTTGTTGTTGAGGCCACCTCCTCTCTAGTAATTTGTTATTGCAGCCTAAGCAGACTAATACAGTATCCTAGAATGAAAATAAGGCTTTTAATAAAAGTCAGGAGAATTAGTTTTAGAGAATGGGCTCTTTTTTAGGAAGAGGTACCTTTCAGGGGCAGGGGAGTAGGGTATTGGCAATATGTTATTCCTTCATCTGTATGGTAGTGACATAGCTGAATATTTTACAATAATTTGTTACACAAAATATTTAGGAATTTATGTACTCTCCATCATGTAGTGTACTTCACAATAAATCTGGTTAAAAAAGAAAAGAAAGAAAAAGAAAGACCAAAAAGAGAACAAGGACATAATAATTTTTAAGGTAATATTTAAAGGAGGGTGGGAATTAAGGTCAAGGAAGTTTAGGATTAAAAACAATAAAGTAGAACCGAAAATGATTTGGACAAACTTTCCATCTGTGGGCAGTTTTGCACATAAGCTAGTTAGCTAAAATATAATGCATGCTACAACTACCAAGATGCTAAATGTAGAGGCCTAGTAAGACACATGGCTGGCAAATGTAAAACAAATTAATTACTTCCATAAAATTGGTGAGAAAAATAAAGAACTACAATAGGAATGTAAAGAAAATTAATCAGAAAATGCCTGTGGGGGGAGGAAGAATAATAAAGTTGGGTCAAAACTAATTAATATAGTTTACCTTTAAAATTAAGAGAGTAATTACAATGGCCTTAAATTACAATGTTTAAATATTTATGAGAAATTCTAAGAATCTAATTATGTTCAAATACCATGATACATGTTTTTGCAAATAAGATGATTAATATTACAGATGTCACTTGGTAAGCACTTCTTATGTATCTGAATACAGAAGAAATAAATATTGCAGATTAATGTTTTACTGATATTATTTTTATCTCCTGTTATGAGAAAAATAATTTCTTGATTTCTTAGTTCAGATTTATTTTCTATTGTATGAGACAATTTACCAAAATAATTCTAGAATTACTCTGAATAATAAGGCCATGTAAACAGTTTGCCTCTTTCTTTATTACTTGTGCATTATTAAACTTACCAGTTAAGTAATTAGAGTTTCTAAATAGTATGTATACATGAAACTGCTTAGTGACTTGTGACAGAAAAAGTATGATTAGGGAGAAAGCCGATGAAGTGTTTGTCTCCATAGCTAAAGTGAAGTGAAGAGTTTAGGCAATCACTCGCTTAATTCAAGCATTAAAAATGTTTTTGCTTCAATTGCCTAGATAATCAAAATCAAGCTGCTGGGAATTTTGCCTAACATTTCTAAGCAGTTTGTTCCATCTTTAAATGGAATTGGCCATAGAAATGTGACTTCTGAATTTTGTGGTGCTATTATTTATAGGAAAAGGAATAAAACTTGCTACTCTTACCAAATATTGGGGTAACACTAGATTAAATGAAAAAATGAGAGGATTTTCAAACTTTTATTCTCAATTACTCAAGTTATTGCTGCATGTCCTTTGCTCCACAACTTGCCCCTCCCTTATTCTCTTTGTCTCTTACTTCTTCTATTTCTAACACACACATACACACACGTCTGTGCACTACTCAAATTCTTCAAAAAAGCTAGGTCATTATTATATGTGTCACCTCATATTTGGAAGTATGCATAGTTGGTGAAGGAATGCAAGTTTAGTGACAAGTTGCCCAAAGAACCAAGAAATATTATAGACAAGGGCTCATTGGAGTCACACAGGACAAAGTCTAGCAACTTTCAGACAATAGTATCATGAAATGATCAAGCATCAGTAAGACATTTGCTATGGACAGAATACAGTGATGTTTGTAGTGTAGGAGTGGACAGAAGACAACACTGGAATGTCAAGAGATGATCACAGAGAAAACTAAAAGCTTGTGATTAAACTGTATTGGATTTTCTGCACTGTTCAATAATTTACCACCGTAGTTCTTTATGCGGAAAAGAGACAAAACCAGATTTTGAGAGGATCACATAGGTGGCAAAGAGAATGGGCTAAAGTGAAGAAAAAATAGTTACTGATCATTTAATTAGAAGATGGTTAAAATAGTCCACAGTTGCAAAAGCAATAGGTGTAGAGCAGAGAACACAGATTTTCTGAATAATTCTGAGAGATAATAGATAGAAATTGTAACATATCCATTAAAGGACATCATCTAGGAAAAGTGTACATAAGGAAGAAGTAAAGCAGAGCAAGATCAAAATTATTGTAATCATGAAATTATAATGAGGCAACAAAGATAGAAATACTAACAAAGTAAACTGCCAATAAACAGAGAGGTGAACATAGAGAAATTAGAACTTTTGTCCTTGAATCTTGTCTTCAAAAAAGTAGGCATCACAGCATACTGTTATATAATTATCATTCAACTCCTGTTTACTTGCTTCAACTCAAACATATCAAGTAAATGGGCCAAGTATCTAAATCCTTAAATATAAATAGAATAAAATCTTAAAATGGCAAACTATTATTAATTTAAATACATAGATAGAAAAGTTTATTACCCATCATATTTATTGGGATTTCTGGAGCAAACTAATAACAATTTTTGATTGATTATAGTTTATTGAAAAGTTTTTGGAGTATTTTAATTTAAATCTGTATACTTTTTCAAAATTAAGAATTTTGAAATCTAGAGTTATCAGAGAAACTGAGAACTTTTCCTCAGCCAAACATCTTCTAATCTACATTTCCATACAAGTAGAACATATACTGTGAACACTATCGAACACCCATCCATTCTTTTGCACTTATGTGGCTCCATTCTTATTTCTCTACTATTGTGCTCATTACATGGAAGCACAGTATTATTCTACACATTTACCTTGCCATCTTTTGAAACCAGCGCAGTACCTAATGCTAAAATTTACTGAATAGCTAGAATATTAAAAACATCATACTAACAGTTTGACAGACTATTAATGACCTATTTTGGCTATTAATCCTTTATAAGATATGTCATTTGTAAATATCTTCTCCTGTTCCATAGGTTGTCTTTTAGTTTTGTTGATTGTTTCCTTTCTTGTGCAGTTTTTTATCTTGACAAAGTTCCAACAGTTTATTCTTGCTTTTGTTTTCCTTGCTTCAGAAAACAAATCTAGAAAGAAGTTGCTATGACTGATGTCAAAGAGGTTACAGCCTCTGTTCTTCTCTAGGATTTTGGTTGTTTCCTGTTCAAATTTAGGTGTTTAATCCATTTTTCTTAGTTAAATTTGCAAAATACAGAGATAAAGAAAAATCCTAAAAGCAGCAAGACAAAAGAAGTATGTCCCTAATTTACAAGCAAACACAAATAAGGTCAATAGCAGATCTCTCCACAGAAACTTGGCAGGCAAGAAAAAAAATGGCATGATAAATTCAATGTGCTGAAGGGGGAAATATGCAGCCAAGAATATTCTATCCAGCAAGGCTATCATTCAAAATAGCAGGAAAGATAAAGAGTTTCCCAAACAAAAACTAAAGGCATTGTGACCACTAAGCCAGCCCTGCAAGAAATATTAAACAGGACTCTTTGAGTGAAAAAGAAAGACCAAAAGTGACAAAGACTAAAGAGGAACAAAGAAAATCTCCAGAAACAATGAAAAAAATAAGTATTAAAATGACACCAAATTAATATCTATAAGTAATTACTTTGTTTTTTTTTTTTTAATTTTTATTTATTTATGATAGTCACAGAGAGAGAGAGAGAGGCAGAGGCACAGGCAGAGGGAGAAGCAGGCTCCATGCATCGGGAGCCCGACGTGGGATTCGATCCCGGGTCTCCAGGATCGCGCCCTGGGCCAAAGGCAGGCGCCAAACCGCTGCGCCACCCAGGGATCCCTAATTACTTTGAATGTCAATGGACTAAATGCTCCAATCAAAAGACATAGGGTGTCAGAATAATCCATTTTAAATTTATTTTTAGGTTTTGTCTAAGAAAGTGTTCCAGTTTCAATCTTTTGCACATTGCTGTCCAGTTTTCCCAGAAAACACATAACCCAGGTAGAAATGGGCAGAAGATATAAATAGACATTTTGCAAAGGAGACATACAGACAGCCAACAGACACATGAAAAGATACTCAACATCTCTCATCATCAAGGAAATACAAATTTAAAACTACAATGAGATATGGCCTCACACCTCTCAGAATGGCTAAAATCAACAATGCAGGAAACAACGGGTGTTGGAGAGGATGCAGAAAAAGAGGAATTCTCTAGCATATTGGTAGGAATGCAAACTAGCGCAGTCTCTCTGGAAAACAGTATGGAGTTTCCTCGAAAAGTTAAAAAAAAAAAAAAAAAAAAAAAGATCTACCCTATGACCTAGCAATTGGACTACTAAGTATTCAAAAAAAAAAAAAAATAGTGATTCAAAGGGATACATGTACCCTGGCTTATAGCACATTGTCTACAATAGCCAAATTATGGAAACAGCCCAAGTGTCCATTGACTAATGAATGAATATAGAGGAAGTAGAGGAAGTGGTATTTATAATGAACAGAATATTATTCAGCCAGATAAAATAATGAAATCTTGCCATTTGCATTGGTGTGGATGGAGGTGAGAGTATCAGGCTAAGTGAAACAAGTCAGTCAGAGAAAGATAAATACGGTATGATTTCACTCATATGTAGAATTTAAGAAACAAAACAAATGAAGAAAGGAAATAAAAAGAGAAGCAAACAGACTCTTAACTACAAAGGACTTATGGTTACTAGAGGGAAGGCGGGTTGGGAGATGAATTAAATAGATGATAGTCATTAAGTGGTGCATTTATTGTGATAGGCACCAGGTGTCGTGTGAAAGTGTTGAATTACTAAATTGTGTTCCTGGAGCTCAAACTAATATCACACTGTATGCTAAATTGGAATTTAAATAAAAACTTACACACACACACACACACACACTACCCAAGGCAAGTAAAGTAATGCCATCTCTAACCTTCTCAATAAAATGTGTTTTAATATTATTATTTTGAATTCATGATCTTTAAAAAGTGTATTAAAGTTTTTTTTTTTTTGGTTTATTAATCAGAATGATAGTATGGCTTGCTTAGTAACTCAGTCATTACTAGGTCCTCAGAGGTCTTTAATATCCAAGTTAATTCTAGACTTACTATAGTTATTGCCTCAGGAACAGGAAGCACCCTCCATTATCATTTAATTCCTATGGTACCTGTACCGGAAAGGTTTCAATTATAAATAAAAGTTGCTGCTGATCAGAGTACAAACAACTTTGCTGGACAAAAATCCAATAATAAATGAGCAACCCAATTGCTAGCATAATTTCCCTAAGGAGCAATCCTTTCCATGATGCTAGCTAAAGAGCTCATGTCTCTTTCATGTTGTACCTATATTCCATAGAAGACTATTGATTTCTATATTAACTCCCAGAGAGTCTGACCTCCTTATAACAGTGCATGTGTGCTTCCATCTGAAATGCCACTGAGAGTAGCTATGCACTTGAATCATTTTCTCCAGTTACTCTGGGTTCTCCTTGAGAATAAATACACATACATTGTTATGGTGTGGTTTCATTCATTTAGAAGTCAAAAATAGCTGCATAATAAAAGCAATGATGTGCTTTAAAATGAATAGTAAATCTTACCATCTTTAATACAAATGCATGTAGTTAACTCTAAATCCCTAAGCTTTTATGAAAGTAGCCTGGTCTTATCATCCTCATACAATAAGATGTTTATACCTTCTGACCTGGATTTAGAAACACAGGATATAAAAAATATTACACTGAGATGTTCCTACCATATATTCAGCACTGAATTCTGCCATTTTGTCTCGAACAGTTATACATACCAGCACATTTTTAGAAAAGTATGAAAATCGAATTCAGTGTTAGCCAGAAATGTGAACTTGGCCATTTTTTTGTTGTTGTTTAGTTTCCTTTCCTCTATATTATGGCCCTTCGATTCTGCCATGACCATCTCTTCCTGCCATGAGTATACAGTAACACCAAGCTGTATCTCTTAATACTTTATTTCATCTTGGGATCCCTGGATGACTCAGCAGTTGGGCTCCTGCCTTTGGCTCAGGCTGTGATTCCGGGATCCAGGATCGAGTCCTGCATTGGGCTCCCTGTGAGGAGCCTGCTTCTCCCTCTGCCTATGTCTTAAAATCTTTAAAAAATACCTTATCTCATCTTAATGTTATATAAACTTAATTTTGTCAGAAATTTATATAATGAAAAGTCTTCTATAACTCCTTTATAAAGTTATTTCATCCATAAAGCCATACTAACAAAATAAACTAGAATGGTTGAATTTCAGTCTTCAGGGGCAAAATAAGCTGCTGTTATTGTTGATACTGTTTTTGTTTTAGTGATCTACTCTCAAATAATTACACATATTCGGGCACATATTGTATTGCCTCGCTGGATCTCATTATCCCTTAGCATCTTTCTGAGCTCAGAAAGGGCTCAGTGCCTCTTCTAAGGGCTTTCATCTGATTAAGTCAAAGCCACTAAAATCTTTCTTATTAACTCATAATTAACTGATTTAGATTTTAAATATGTCTGCAAAAACTTTCACCTTTGCCTTACCTTACTGGCTAGAAGAAATCACAGGTCTCAAGAAAAGACTCACATTCAAGAGGAGGAAATTATCATAGAACATGAGCAGGAAGACATGAAGGCTTAGATAGAGGCCAACTATAGAGGCAGAATCAACATAAATTCCTAATAGATTAAATAAATGGTTCAAAGTAAAATAGAGGGTTTTAAGTCTCAATCTTTAGATTATTGTCTGAACAAAAGGAGCAATGGTGAGTGATGCCATTTATTGAGATGGTGTGACTAGAGGGAGATGTAAAGTTCTCTAGAGGACAGGAGAAAACAAATGATTTGTTTTGGACATGTTAAGTTGAAAATGTCACTTAGACATAAAATTGGGTGCTGAGCACTATGTAAGTCTAGAAGTCAGAAAAAAGTTCAAAAAGAGCTATACATTTGTGGATATTATACCAAAGATAATAGTTAAAGCTAAGTTTCTGGATAAGCTCCTTAAGGAAAGGGTAAACTAGAGAGATAAGGACTGAAACTGAGGGCTGAGAAACTTCAAAGTGTAGGGGGATAAAAGAGAAGGAGACAGAGACAGTTAAGAAAAATGGGCTGGAGCCTCCAGGAAGATCTGAGGAAGGTACTCACAATTCTACTTGAAGCCAAACAAATAACCTTGAAAGTGTATTACGAGTGATCAACTGCTTCAACTGTCATTGAGTGATCAAGAAAACGACAATTTGCATCCAAATTTGTAAGGAAGAACTAAAATTTATCTTATTTTCGTATGACATCATGCTATATAGAAACCCCAGAAGACTCTACCAACAAATTATTAGAATAAATGAATTCAGTAAACATGTAGGATACAAAATTATTATACAGAAAACTACTGTTTTTATACTATAATGAGTTGCAGAAATAGAATTTTAGAAAATAATCCCATTTACAATTGCAACAAAGTAATACATAGGAATAAATTTAACCACAGAGGTAAAAGACCCATACACTGAAAACTGTAAGATGCTGATGAAAAAAAGCTGAACACAACAAACAATAAATGGAGAGATATTCAATGGTCACAGATTGGAAGAATTAATATTGTTAAAATGTTCATACTTCCCAAAGCAATCTACAGATTCAAGGCAATCTCTATCAAAATACCACAGCATCTTTCACAGACTCTACCAAATAATACTAAAATTTTTATAGAACCACAAAAGACCCCAAATAACCAAAACAATCTTAAGAAGAACAAAGCTGATGGTATCATAATCCCAAATTTCAAGATATACTACAGAGCTATCTTAATCAAAATAGTATGGTACTGGCACGAAATATGACACATAGGTGAATAGAAGAGGATAGAGAGTCCAGTAATAAACCTATGCCCACATGGTCAATTAATCAACAAATAGGAAGAAAGACTATACAATGGAGAAAAGCCTGCCTTTTCAACAAATAGTGGTAGGAAATCTGGACAGCTACAAAAAAACAAAAAAAAAAACAAAAAAAAACAAAAAAAAAAAAAAAAAAGAAAGGAAAGGAAAAGAAAAGAAGAAAAGAAAAGAAAAGAAAGAAAAGACAGAAAGAAAGAAAAGATAAGAAACCTGACCAAATTCTTACACCATACATTAAAATTAACTTGAAATGGAGACATAAATGTGAGACCTGAAACCATAAAATTCCTAAGAGAAAACATAGGCAATAATTCCTTGAACATCTGCTTTATCAGTACATTTATGGATATGTCTCCTCAGGCAAGGGAAACAAAAGCAAAAGTAAACTGTTGGCACTACACCAAGATAAAAAGCTTTACACAGGGAAGGAAACTAACAAAATGAAAAAGCAATCTACTGAATGGGAGATGATACATCCAATAAGTGGCTAGTATAAAAAAATATATAAAAAATTTGTACAACTTAATACCAAAAAAATCTGATTAAAAATGGAGAAGGTACCTGGAGACATCTTTCCAAAGACATAAAGATGGCCATCAGACACATAAAAAGATACTCAACATCACTCATCATCAGGGAAATGCTAATCTAAACCACACTGAAATATTACTTCCCACCAGTTAGAATAGATAGTATCAAAAAGACAAAAAAAAAAAGTGTTGGTAAGGATCCTGCACGGTTGGTGGAAATGTAAATTGATACAGCCAACTGTGGAAAACAGTATGAAAGTTCCTCAAAAAATTAAAAACAAAATGCCATTTGATTCAGTAATTCCACTATTGTGTATTTACCAAAATCCCTTCCCCAAAACACTAATTCAAAAAGATATGTGTTTCCCTATGTTTATTGCAGTGTTATTTATGATAACCAAGATATGGAAACAACCCAGGCGTCAAAGATAGATGAATGGATAAAGAAGGTGTGATATACACACACATACATTACTCAGCCATAAGAAAAATGAGATCTTGCCTTTGTAACAATATGAATAAACCTAGAAAATATTATGCAAAGTGAAATGAGTCAGACAAAAAGAGATATCACATGATTTTACTTAAGTGAAGAATCCAAAAATAACCAAAAAAAACACAAAATGAATGAAAAAAGAAATGAAACCCCCCCCAAACAGAAACAGATTCATAAATACAGAGAACCTGGGGTTGCCAGAGGGAAGGTGGGGGAGTAGGATAAATAAGTGAAGGGGATTAAGAAGTATAAACTCCCAGTTATAAAATAAATAATTCATGGAGAAAAAAAGTACTGCACCAGGAATATAGTCAATAGTATTGTAATAACATTGTATGGTGACACGTTGTAACCACACTTATTGTGGTAAGCATTATATACAGAATTGTTAAATCACTATGCTGTACACTTGAAACTAATATAATATTGTCAATATACTTCAATAATAAATACGCATGAGAAAAACAAAAAAAATGGGAATTTAATATTGCCTTTGGATTTGATAAGCTCATGGGTGATTGATTATTGAAATATGTGGGGTGAACATTCAGACTAGATACAATAGGGAATGGTAGATGATGTAGAAAAGATCTAATGTACAAAATTTCTCTCAAAACCTCTAGTATAAAGGAGAGGATGGGATCCAATGAAGTGTGTTCCTTATTTTATTATTTTTATATGTTATTTTTTACTATATATTTTTATCCTGTGAGAGTGAATTGTTACAGAGAAGAATGAGAATGTACTTCGAAAGAACAGGACTTACATAGTGGAGAAAAAATGGTATCCATTGCAAACCAGGAAAGCTGTACTTTAGGTAAGAACAAGGAGGATTCAGCCAATGAACTCACAGAGGAATAAAAGTAGACAGAAGGCTTGGATATGGATACCAAACAGGGTGGCAGGATTTGCACTGCCTATGAACATGATTAATGATCTGTAATTGGGCTTACAAAGATTATTTACTGTCATGAAATTCTATGCTTTTATGTCCAGCAAGAATGCTTTTGTTTTTTACTCATTTATATTATAGCTTAATGGAAATATTTCCTAGAAAAATGATTTGGATTACCGGTCCTTTTTTTTTTTTTTTTAACTCTACTACTACCATCTTTACACCACTCTAGGGCACTTCTTTTGCAATATAATTCACCTGTGATATGCAAGCTGCTTCCTAGATTTTGTATAGTGCAATGATAGGTGGATGTATAATTTTAAATTCATGTGACCACAATTCAAGGATGGAATAAAACACATATATAATGACTTAATACTATCCAAATAAAAGTAATGTGTCTGTGATAATTTTTGATAAATTTGTTTTAGCCTTTATTTCTTGTTTATGATATTTTTCATTCTTCTTTACTATGAATGAGATAGGGAAACTGAATGGACTTCATTTTAGAAAGACTCCATGCCCACTGTTTGCCTGCTAAGTCCCATTTACTTGTGTTCCATTTCACCTTACATCTGACTAAGCCAAAGAAGCTCTGTTCCCACTCCAAGGGGGTAGCAAGAAAGCTAATCATTCTCTGAGTATCATCCTAGCCCCTCATATACATGATAACATCTAAGAATAACCAGATCCTGAGTATATCCCAGGTCATTAGCTTCGAACAAACCTGAATCTATACAGGCCTAACTTCAATTATTTATGGAATCTACACAGGCCTCACACTTGCCTTTGATTGGACCATACTGTGGATCCCTGTCCAATATAAACCCCTAATCCCAAGTGACAGAGAGACTCACTTCTTTTCTGAGTCTCCCAGACACTCTATGTGCTATACTTTATAAGTTAGGCTATTTCATGAACTTTACCCTCACTTCTTCCTGGCACAGGTTTGATTTCTATCCTGCACAAAGCCAAGGACCCTTTTGGCTATTGTTGAATCTGACGTGCCTAAGTCATGTGTATAATACATTTGCCTTCAATAAAATCCCAGAGTTAATGAATATTCCATTTTATAGGTTTTTTAAATAGAATCACAATAAAGTATAAGAAAAAATCTAAAAATATATGTCTCAAATGATCAAAAACATGAAAAATATGTGCTAATTGCATTTTCATAGTCTTTTTCTCAAATATTACATCCAGAGTAACTGTATATATAAATGTGTTAATGAATTCATCCTTTACTTGGAGGTCTCTGGAAGTAAAAACATTGTCAGCCTTATTATAAACCATACATATTGTAACTTTCACATTTACTGTTTCATATATATATATCTATCTTTCCATATTATGCTGTGTTCTTATTAACATGTTTACATCATTTAAATTAAGAGCTACAACAATATGTGGTAAGTGTATATTTAAGCACTAAGATTATGAAATTGATAATTTGGATGGCTTGTTATTCTAGGTGAATAAATTCTTCATTTTTAATTATTTACTGAGAACCAAAAACATTGGTGGATGAACTGAAAGAAAAAAAATATTTATGTTTGAATTACTTTTCAGAGAGAAACGTTTACCAAGATTTTCCTATTTACTCTTTATATAATTAAAATGTTCATGCTCAGAGAACAAATTGGATCCCATTATTAAATTAAGCATTATGATGATAAAGAATTGAAAGAAGTGAGTACTGCCAGTGGGCATTTCAAATTGCTAAGTTCTGATGACATTCCAGATAGTAAAAACATCCAAAATATAAACTATGCAGAAACAGTGTATTTCTGGCAAGTGTGACTCAAATTAATGTGTTCATTTGCAAATGCTAAATAAACATATTTTATTATAATTTCATTTTTTGTACAAAACTGATGTTGTATTGAAACAATAGTCTAGTAAAAACTCAGAGGAGAATCTAGCCTGAAATCTCCAGTGAATTAAATGGCTTAGAATATCAGTTTCTGAATAAATATGGAAGCCATATGACAATCATACAAGAAGTTTGAATTTTAAGGAATGAGCATGACTGTACTAAAGTTTTCCAGAATACTCTGCACTGTGTGTACTTAACTTATCTGAAATTATTCTAATCTTTTCTAAAGGGCTTAGTATTCCATTTGGTAGATTGGTCCAAGACAGAGATAGAGTAATATGTACCTATTTTTCTGAGCTTCAATGAAGCAGAAGAAAAAAAAAATGTAGTGATTTTTAATGCATTCTTTAACCTCAAACTGAGACTATTTAGGGTACAAAAATATTTCCAGATCTATTCTAACCACACAGATTATAAATGTATGTTTATATATTTTTCCATATCTTAAACACCTCCCAAAATAGTTTCTAAACTATTCACTTTTCCCATCTAACTATACCTAATAGTACAGAAATTTTCCCCTATTATTTCTAAATATTCCATAATGTAAAAGTTTTCATATTTTTCCTAATACAATAAATATTTCTGAATGCCAACTCTTTGAGAAGTGTGTAATTAGATACAGTTAGATTCATCAGTGTGGAAGGAAAAAAATCAAGTATGCTGTTGTCACTTATTTCAGAGTTATTTATCTATATTTTTTCTTCCTAAAAAGCATGAAGTAGAAATATTCAGTGGAGACTAAGCACTTTCTCAGCAATGAAATCTCACTAAGAGTTATAGCACTACAGTATTGTTCTAATCATCTAAATAATGTAGTCTTATGCTTTCCAGAATCTATTTGTAACATAATGGTATCCATATGGCTTTATCACTAAAGGGCAACCACTTTTCTGATAAAAAGGACAGAATCACTTAAAAATGTCTCTATTGCAAAATTTTAAAGTACAGTAACATCAATTTTTATGGAAGAAATTATCATTATGTAATGAAACTTTTTGTCATCTAAGTAAGGAAAACAGAAAAGTTTAAATATCATTTACAATTTTTATTCCCAAAGTTATGTGTCGGCTTTTAAAAATCATGTAACTTCTCATAAATGAAATTTTTATACAAAACTGCACCAAGTTGATGCAAATCAATTAATGACCAAATTGAGCCATTATAATTAAGACAAAAATTTCATTTTGAAATGCTACATTGAATAATGCTGAATGACCTCATTACATAAATTTTTGTTGTAAAAATACAAGTTCTTTCCCAATCAAATTGTTTTACTTCCAGACTTGTTCTCATGGCAAGGCCATGTCTGTATCCCTAAATACATGACCTTGCCTTCATTATCTTTATTCATTTTCCAATGATTTTTTTATCCAGTCCTCCCACTGATAATTCAGGAAGATTTCATAGCTTTCTGAATGTTTTCTGTTAAATCCTGTCATCAGCTTTTATTTTTATTTATTTATTATTTTTTTTTTAAGATTTGAGAGAAAGGAAGGAGAGATAGAGAAAGAATGCACATGCACATGCATATAAGTTGAGGGAAAGGCAGAGAATCTTCAAGCTGACTCCCTGCTGAGCACACAGCCCAACATGGGGCTTGATGTCAGGACCTATGAGATCATGACCTGAGCCAAAACTAAGGGTGGTATGCACAACCAACTGAGCCACCCAGGCATCCTTCCTATCATTAGCTTTTAAAAATTAGACAAGTTTAGGGGATCCCTGGGTGGCTCAGCAGTTTAGCGCCTGCCTTTGGCCCAGGGTGTGATCCTGGAGACCCGGGATCGAGTCCCACATCATGGAGCCTGCTTCTCTCTCTGCTCTGTGCCTCTGCCTCTCTCTCTGTCTCTCATGAATAAATAAATAAAAATCTTTTAAAAAATTAGACAAGTCTAAATTCCAATTCTGATTTTACATACAGTTTAAGTGTCTGCCATCTTCCTAACTCAACTCTCACCCACGCGTTAGGGAGCAAGAAGGTAAAGAGACATGAGAAGCTGTGAAGGTGATTAGCTTCTTTCCTTACTGTAATTCTATTAAATGCTACTTCCTACTGCTCCTAGTCCTCTGCCTTAACTCCTGTCCCCTCATTTTCTTCTTGTGTCTGGCAAATTTCAATTCCCATGGCAGAAATTGCTGCCATTGCCTTTGCTTTTTCTCCAGTGTCTGTGGCCCTCCTGACATGAGAGAAGTGTACAAGCAGGAGGGGGAAGCTTTGTATTCACTGCAAGACAGGAGTGCTAAGTTTGGGTATGGTCAGGTGCTTCACCCCAGCATGTGTCTGATTTATCCAACACACATCTAAAGTCAAATATAATCTCTCTTATTAAGTTAAGTTGTTTTATAAAATTCTTTTTTTCTCTAAGGGAAGTTTTTATTTTTTTAATTTTTATTATTTTTTTTAATTTTATTTATTCATGAGAGACAGAGAGAGAGAGAGAGAGAGAGAGAGAGGCAGAGACACAGGCAGAGAGAGAAGCAGGCTCTATGCAGAGAACTTGATGCAGGACTTGATCCTGGGACTCCAGGATCATGGCCTGGGCGGAATGGCACTAAACCGCTGAGCCACCCAGGGATCCCTCTAAGGGAAGTTTTTAATCTATTAATACTACTAATACAATTTCTTCAGAATGAATAAACTGACATAATGATAAATGAGCATTTACCTCTTCCTTCCCTGCATTTAATATATACATTATTTCATATATTTATGAATTATAGAGCTAAAGTAACTTCAGGGATCCTACAGGAAATTAGATAAAGTTAGGTAAAAGACAATAGGAAGGGATAGAGATGTATCCAAAAGACCGTGTATGTTCCACAGGCAAAAACAAACAATAACAACCAATAAACATTAAACACTTATGTACACCAAATTGAACTTGTCTCTCCACTATCAGTTTGTGATTAGCAACTACAATGCAAACCAGGCATACCTTTTTTGTAATACTCATGTGGTTTCATATTTTTACATTGTTATGTCTGATCTATGTAGAAATTTTTTCAATATGTTGTGTAATACATAAATATATCATCTTCTTGGTTGTCTCAATACTGTTTATTAAGACTTCCATCTTTTCACCAGTTGAGAGGCCATATTTGGCATAAACAAGGCTTCATATGTACTTCAGTGTATTGCTAGACTTTCTATTCAGTTCCATTGGTAATATGAATATTCAGACGTTATAACTGGGCTGTTTTAAAGAAGCTTTGTATTTTAATATGCAATGGATATTTTCAATGTTTTCATGACTTTCCTACTCACTTCCTTGTCTCTAACCAAATTATAATTAACTTATCTAGCTAGAAAAGTTTTATTTGAGTGACATTTAATTTTTATATAAACCTAGAAATGACATGTTTTGAAGATGAGTGTGAATTAAAGGGAGAGGATGGAAAGTAGGAGATGGGGACATAATTCTCTATCTCTCCCTCTGCTCATACTTCTCTCTCTCTCTCTTTCTCTCTCTCTCTCTCTCTCTCTCAAAATAAATAAACTTTTAATTAAACATACACTCACAGAGAGCCTGGCTAACATTTAGACTACACAACATAAAAGAGAACATCTCCTGGCCTACATCATCACACCAGCCAATACCAAGCAAGAAGTAGCAGACTACTACTGGAACAAGGGTGAATGAAGAGAGGTAGAGGGAGAGAGAAGGGGAGAGAGAGATAGAGACCTCCTCTTAATCACAGGTGCACAGGATAGGCTGAAATCTAGGGAGGCAAAAAAATGAGGAAAACCCTTCATTGCCCCAACTGCAACAGAAATGGAAAGCCATTCATGCACTAAAATTGACCATAACAACCATGAAACAATAACCCAGCTTAACCCATGAGTGGATTAATAACTTAAACTCCAACACTAGCAGCCTAGAATTAAAAAAAAAAAAATGTCACCATTTCCTGGCAAAAAATACGGAGTCTTTCCTATTCTAAAAATGATATCTGCATGTAACAAAAATTATGGCATGCCCACGTACAAAAACTGTCCACAATAAACATAAACATGATAAACACAGATGTTTGAGCTATCAGATAAGGAATTTTAAATAAGTATGATTAATATGTTTAAATCTCTACTGCACAAGATGGAGAATTTCAACACAGAAATGGACACTATACGATAAAATCAAATATTTCTAGTTATTCCAAACTAACCCATACCCAAATATTTTACTATTTGTTTTGGTCCCCACACTTTAGGCAGGTTAATCAGCCTAACCTGGTTATCAAGTATTTACCAAGCATTTGTAACTTGTCTTAGATTGATTTCCAGGCTAAGATATCATCATTATTTTATCAATGTGATAATAAAAACAACTAATCCTCTTCTCTGAACTATAACAACAACAAACAGGATAGTCTGACTATCCCTATAAAACAACAATAAGTATGTATTGGAATCTGTCCCTATGTGAAAGCAAACCGGCTTTTTTTTTTTTTTTTTTTTGAGAGAAAGATTCAAAAGAATGTATTAGCCAATTAATCACAGAATAATGATCTCTTTCTGTTCATTGAATCAACTAACTCTATTGGAAGCATGACATTATTCAGTCCTTTTTTTTTAAGATTTTATTTATTTATTCATGAGACACACACACAGAGAGAGAGAGAGAGAGAGAGAGAGAGAGAGAGAGGCAGAGACACAGGCAGAGGGAGAAGCAGGCTCCATGCAGGGAGCCTAATGTGGGACTCGATCTCAGGACTCCAGGATCACACCCTGGGCTGAGGATAGGCACCAAACCGCTGAGCCTCCCAGGGATCCCCCGATTATTCAATTCTGTGTAATGTACAATTAACCTCTAGGATCGATCAGGTTTTCTGATAGACCATATTGAACTAGTAGATAGGAAATTTATGAGTATGACTACACTTGCATCTAACATACCCTTAATTAAAATTGAAACTCTTTGTTGCTAGGAATCCTATGATGGTTTAAATTAACCAGTTCAAAGTGTTTATGTAATTCTAAAGATTCCCCACTTAGTATAAACAATTAAAATAAGATCAAAAGAGTAACTGGAGTTCATCCAGATCCCAAAGTTTGGTTAAAGAGGAGTCTCCCATTCATACAATTCATCATTCTTATGATACATTTTGGTAAAAATGAGGAAACAACCACAAATAACTGTAAAAAACTTCAACCGAATGCTTTATGCCTAAGATTAGGATCAAGGGAAGGAAATTTGTTCTTACCATTTCTCTTCATTGTTGTACTGAATTATACAACATGGGATTCAAAAAGAAAAAGAAGTCATACAGCACCCCCCCCAAAAAAAGAGCAAAATTGTATTCATTTTAAAAAGACATAATTGTCTATATAGAAAATCTAATCTACAAAGAGCCAACAAAACTAATAGGTGAGTTTAGTAAGATTACAGATTATAGGATTTTCATAAAGATCTACATTTAAATATATATTTTTATTTCTATATTATAATAAGGGGAAATGAAAGTAAATTATGTAGTCCTACCATAAAATAAAACACAAGATAAATTTGAAAAAAAAAAGATGAAAAAAACTTGCACACTGAACCTATCAAAAATTGTTGAGAGAAATTAATGATCTAAATACATGGATTAGGGCAGCCAAGATGGCTCAGCAGTTTAGTGCTGCCTTCAGCCAGGGTCTGATCCTGGAGATCCAGGATCGAGTTCCTCGTCAGGCTCTCTGCATGGAGCCTGCTTCTCCCTCTGCCTGTGTCTCTGCATTTCTCTCTTTGTCTCTCATGAATAAATAAATAAAATATTTAAAAACAACAACAACAAAAAATAAATACATGGATTGTTATATAATAAACATGGATTAAAATATTTAATATTGTGATCTTATCAATTATCCCAAAATTGAGTACAATTCTGACCCACAACAGGTTTTTTTGGTAAGAAAGAGCAAGCTGTCTCTACGTTTATATGAAAATAGAAAGGTTCTATAACAGCCAAAGGAAAAACAAAGTTGGAGATTTTTATTATCTTATTTTAGGACTTATTATAAAGTCACAGTAATCAAGATAGTGTGTTATTGACATAAAGGTAGACATATAGAAAGCTGAATAATAGCATACAGAATCCATAAATGATCTACAGACATATCTGATTACCTGATTTTGAGAAAAAAAAATGCCAGAACAATTTAATGAGTAAAGAATATTTTTTCCAACAAATGGTGCTGGAATAATTGGATAGGACCCTTGTAATTCTTTTGCATTGCTTACAGAAATAAAAAAAATGATACAATCACTTTGGAAAACAGTCTAGCAGTTAAGCTGATATAAATTATAGGCATATATATGTGTGTATATATTCATATATATGTATATATACATATGTATATGTGTATATTCCTAGCTGTCTGTATAAGAGAAATGAAAATTTATATCCATGCAAAAACTGAACATGAATGTTGATACCACGTCTGGGCATCTAATAACACAAAACTGAAAACAACCTAAATATTCATCAACAGATAAATGGATAAATACCGAAATATTATTCAGCCTAGGGAAACAAAAAAATGTATGCATGTAACATGAATGAATCTTAAACTAATTATGTCAAATGAATGATGCCAGACCAAACAACAATAACAAAAATTACATATGACATAATTCCACTTATATAAAATTCTGGAAATTAAAAACTAATCTATTGTAACACAAAAGGACCAGTGGCCATCTGGGATGGAAGAGTGTATGTATTGCAAAAGGGGATAAGGAAACTCTCAACAGAGTATTTATTATCTTCATTGGAGTGATTTTTTCCAGATTTATACAACTGTCAAACTTATCAAAATATACACTTATGAATGTGCAGTGTTCATCTTATATAAATTATACTGTGAAAATTTTAAAAAATAAATTATACTTCAGAAAAGCTTTAAAAAATAGGGATGTCTGGGTGGCTCAGCAGCTCAGCTTCTGCCTTTGACCCAGAGTGTAATCCTGGAGTCCTAGGATAGAGTCCCACATCAGGTTCCCTGAATGGAGTCTGCTTCTCTCTCTGCCTATGTCTCTGCCTCTCTCAGTGTCTCTCATGAAGAAATAAATAAATAAAATCTTAAAAAAATAGCTCTAAAAAATAAAGCTTACCCCATACCCATCCCCTTTCAACAAATAATCCGTGGGGATTGTTGCTTTAATGTGAAAGATAAAATTATTCAGCTTCTAAAATATAACCTGGCATAGGAAAGTCCTTCTCAAATAGGATACAAAATTATTTATCATAAACAAAACTAATAAATTCACCAGGGTATCAAAAGATACCATTAAGAGAGTAAAATGTAAATCCAGATAATAAGAAAAGAATTTGCCTAATATTTAACCAACAAAGAACTATTATCCAAATTTAATAAGACCCAAAGTATCAATAAAAGATAACCCAATATGTTGATGGGGAAGTCCTGAATAAGCACTTCAAAGAACAGAATATCTAAATGACCCATAAAGTTATAAAAAGATGCTCAAACCAATAAAGTCACACTGTGAAACCACTTTATGTGTACCACTGAACATGCAGTGGAATGGTCCCCAAAAAAGTCTGAAGGTCAAGTTTCGGCAAAAGCAATGGAAACTAATACGCTTCTTCTCAGTATGTAAATTGCTGGTGAATTAAATCTTCTAGTGAATTAAAAATATACATATTCTGTCACCAAATAATTGGATTCCTGTGGGAGATATCCAGTGGAACTGCAGACACATAAGCATCAAAGGACATGTATATAGATTCTCGCAATGACATTCCTCCTAATAATTAAAAACCAGTAACAATTCAAATATCTGTCAAAACTATGATGGATATATAAATCACGATATTTTTAAACAATGAAATATTTCATATATATGTGTATGTACATAGATACACACATGTAGTAGCGACTACTATATATGCATGAGGTAAACATGCCAAAGATAGATGTATCTCACAAACATAATCTTGGGCAAAGAAAGTCCAACACAAAGAATACAAACTATAGGATTATACACATATAGAGAGACAATCATGGAAAAACTAATCCACGATGATAGAAACTAGGTTATGGTTAATACTTTTCTTTTTCTCTTCCCCCAATATTCACTCCCTTTTTCCACTTTTATTTTCCTCTTAAAAATCGCTTACAGGGATCCCTGGGTGGCGCAGCGGTTTGGCGCCTGCCTTTGGCCCAGGGCGCGATCCTGGAGACCCGGGATCGAATCCCACGTCGGGCTCCCGGTGCATGGAGCCTGCTTCTCCCTCTGCCTATGTCTCTGCCTCTCTCTCTCTCTCTCTCTCTCTCTCTGTGACTATCATAAATTTAAAAAAAAAATCGCTTACAGTGAATTCTGTCCTTCAATTTGAAAGTGAGATGCACCGAGTTCTTTGCTTAAATCTCTTATAGGTTCAGTTATATCATGATGCCAAACTCAGTTTACTTTTTATTCCAAGCATGCTTCCCTGCCACTCTGACAAGCCGTAGCCAATCGCCTTCCTTCTAGGCCAGAACAATTCTTCCATTGGCTCAGCCATCCAGTAGTCGAAAAGCCACTGCTGCTTTCTGTGATGCTATAGCCACAGAACTAGAAACCCTTACTTGCAGTGCCAGCCCACAAAACAGACTGCTCTGCTTTATCTCTGACCATATTGCACACACGGAAGCTCTGACTTCTTCAGCAATGCCTGGAAGAGCTATGCAACAGAACAGAGCAGTGCCAGGGAGATCATGTCTCTTGGGGTGACTCTGAATAAGTGAAAAAGGAATGTAGGGCCATCCAGAAATTCAATCGTTTCATAATTCATCTCTGGAGACATAGCACTTAACTGAGAAAGCAGATGTGCTTATTGGGAAGCTGTAGCCAGCTGGTAAACACACCACTTTATATTTGCTCTTCCCTGACTTTCTTTCCAATTTTTAAATCCATTTTCCCAGAACTGCATCCCTCCAATAGAGCATTATCATGTAAGCTTTGGCTTCAGGCACTGTTTTTGTTTAGTTTTGTTTTTTTTCTTTTAGGGAGCCCAGGTTAAGTCATCATTCATGCCATTTTTCTCTAGCCTCTCCTCTAAACAATGACAACAAGGTTAATGGGTAGAGTTTGTTATGTTAAAATGGAGATTTTCTGTTTTAGAAGCAAGTTAATCCATATAGTGATAAAATAGAGACCTTTTAGTTCATTATCTCATTAATCATCTGTATTAAGTGACTAAGATAAATGATTCAGCCAGTCATGAATAAAATGTTAAAAAATAAGATAACCAAAGGGGGAAAAAAATCCTAGTGCTCAGTAAACAATTATGGAAAGAAATGCATACATAATAAAAGTCATTGCTACATCTTTTTTCCTGCTTTTTACATGTTCCGGTAGTTGCCATTACTGTTAACCCTAGAATATCATATAGTCAAACATAATGTATTACACTACATAATGTACTACTTTAAGCTTAAGCACATTTTACTGGACAAACTTAGGTTAAAGTTGTAAGTACATAATTTTTATTGTACTGTCTTTTTTAAGGTTCTTAGAGCATTAAGAAAATGTGCTGACCCAAGCAGAAAGAAATGACATAAGGATCAGTAGCAGCTCACTGGCATTAAGTCATTTATCACATGCTGACAAATTACTGATAATTTGTATTGATTTGCTAGCTGGGCTTAGTGAACTGAAAAGCCAAATCCAAATACACTCTGAACTGAAATTGGAAACTTGACTGCTTTCATCAAATCAAAGTCAAGTTAAGCCGAAACTTTATTTTGTTTTCTACATTCAACTCTGCATTTTCTATTAAATTGAAAAAAACACTTGGCATAATTGCTGTAGATACAGTATGCTTTTGCTCTTACAGACCAAAGTTTTACCCAGAGTTTTATGAAGTTGCGAAGTGACTTGGTACTTTTGAAATGTACCTTTCTACTATGGTCAAAGTTTAATTGCTTGAAGCTAGCAAAATTTCACTTGTTTAAGCATAATTTCAAAACATATATCTTGAAATTCTTTTTTTAAAATATTTTATTTATTTATTCATGAGAGACACAGAGAGAGAGAGGCAGAGACATAGGCAGAGGGAGAAGCAGGCTCCATACGGGGAGCCCAATGTATCTTGATCCCAGATCACAGGATGAGGACCTGAACCGAAGGCAGATGCTCAACCAGCTGAGCCACCCAGGCATACCCAGTTCTTGAAATTCTTACTTTGTTAATACATACTATACAATGATATACTTAATATATTACATAATATTATTGAAAAAAGCTCACACATTTTTACCAATAATCTATTCCATATGTGCCATAAGAATGTACATATATTTTGTATATTGAATCAGGTGATATAGATGGATATATATCCCTGGATTGAATAACTACAACACAAATCTACAGAGATTCTCTCCACATTGTACGGAAGAGCCAGGCTCATAAATTAGCTTTTATTTCTTAAACAAAAATAAAATGAAAAATATTTATTTCTAGAATTCCACTAAAACTTATCTCTTCATTTTTACTATGCTAATACATTTAAAGAAATTATATACTAAAATGTGTATTAGAATATTTGTAGCTATGTTATTCTCTTCTATTTGTGAACGTTTCTGGATATTTACCTGAAACTGTACTTTATATCTGAAATGTACTGTTTAATATGAATTACCATTTATAACAATGAAATTATTAATTTGATGCTTTATTTTCCAATATAATAAATTAATACATTGCCTTACCATTCTTCCTTTAGGTTAGTAAGCACACTGTCAAAAATTCAAAAGAAAAATTTAAAACACTAGATAAACAAAATAGTATTTAGTAGGTTTAATGTGCACTTAAAAACAGCTCATGAACTGGGAACTTTCAAATCTGAAACCACTATAAAGCTCAGGGACATCATATTGCAGGATGGTTTATAAAGGGAAAATGAAGAGTAGCTTAACCTTTACAATGACTGGTTATGATAATGGGGGTTCCCAGGTGCCAGAGAACTAGTTGAAAGTGACTATCTCAGACCATTTTAAGATGACTTAAAATTCTTTTAGGATTATCAGAATCATTTATAAGAGATAACATAAGTTTCATTTATATTCATTAAAAAAACTGGATTTATTTTTGCTTAAGTGACTTAAAAGGTTTTGACTGCTAGGAAGATTCTCAAGCCTGGTCTCCACTATTTTATTTTAATAATATTTTATTTTAATAATATCAAAAGATTATTTGTTGAAACAGTAGTTTTGAATGACTAAAAAGTAATGCAATGTCTTTTATTCACTGATCACTCTTTAAAGGTACTAAGCTATTTTTAATTCAAAATAGAATTTTAGGGGTTCCCTAGGTGGCTCAGCAGTTTAGCGCCTTCCTCCAGCCCTGGGCATGATCCTGAAGTCCCAGGATCAAGTCCCACATCAGGCTTCCTGCATGGAGCCTGCTTCTCCCTCTGCCTGTGTCTCTGTCTCTCTCTGTCTCTGTCTCTCTATATCTCTTTCTGTCTCTCATGAATAAATAAAGTCTTAAAAAATAGCATTCTAAAGAATTTAAAAAGGTACAATATACTAATAATTGCATATTGGAATCAGAATATTTTGGCATGACTTAATCTTCCCAAAATTGCATGTAGAGATATGATGATGTTTGCTTTATTGGCCCAGAGAGTCTTCAAGTAAAATAAGGTAGTGTTTTCTTGAAAAAATAATTCATGTAAACACGGGTCAGATAAAAGTATTGTTTGATTTTATTAGGAAGAGCATGTGTTCTCCACAGGTCACATTTGGTCAGTTTTTCACTTTGGCATCATCTACACAGACTCTTGGTTGTATATAAATATTGCTTAATTTAAGGGATAGTTGTGAGGTCCATATAACACTGACAATCTTTTCACAGAGGAAAAAAATACTATTCTTTGAAGTTATTTTTATGTTAGAAATATTTATTTAATGGAAAATGTCCATTAGTTAAATGAACTTTCAGTGACAGGAGGCTTTTCTTCCTGTGTTTTTTTTTTTTATTTTTTATTTATTTTTATTTTTTTTCTTCTGGTTTTAATGTCAAGGATTTAGATTATGTAGCACTGAACTTCTTCACATATTTAATATCATATCTTCCTTGAAAATAAGAACTATCTCAAAAAATAGTAATGTTTATCAACTAAAATGCCAACTTCCCTAGATAGGGAAGGTCCTAGGTGGGTCCCAATAGGGTCATTATCTGTCAAGAGTTTTAGCTTGGGCTAACAAGTAGGCTTTTTTTGGCAAAGGAGAAAAAACATAGGTCAAGTCAGCAGAATGAGTATCCCTCACTCTCTGTACCACTTCATTAGGAGGTGTGCCAGGATCAGGCCAATCACTGGACATGGTATGAGTTTCATTCTACTGAGGACAATCCTTTCCCACTGTGAACTCCTCCTTAAAATGGCAAACAAGTGAATGCTAATTTATTTTACGTGAATACACTGGAAGCTCAACATTGGACAGTATTGACTTAGGTGGCTGATATTTACAGGAATTTCCTGGAAAGTCAGCTTGTCTGCACATGGAGACTGGATATCAATCAGGCCATTGGAACCAGTGTGTGGTAACAAATACCTCCACTGAGCTGAAAAAGCCAAGAGTGTTGTGAAAAACTAAGCTTGAGTACCAATTCCACTGTTGGGAGAAGCCGAGCCCTCCTCTTGTCAACTAATGGTCTAGGCAACTCAAGATCTTCACAGAAGTTCAATTTCACAAAGTCTTCTTCCTTGCAAAGCATATTTTTTCTTACTTAATAAGCACACAGACATTTTAAAAAGCTAACCAACAAAATTAAGCTCTGGAAAAATTCATTAAGTACATTTTAATTAATTTATTTTGACCTTTACAAAATAGCTGATGATTCAAAACAAGATTAAAAAAGAGAATATATTTTGAAGTATGTTAGGCTTGGCTAGTTTCTTTTAGAAATGCTTGAGAAATATAAATACAGTCATAAATACATTTTATGGGAGTTATTAATTATTTTTGTTAGCTTTGTGATCAGTAACACAATATTGCAAAAAGTTTTAAAAAGTTTAAAAATTTTAGGGAACATTTATTTTCTGAACAATTTTCAATGATTTTTGTACTCAGCTTACAAATGTCCCAGACATTCATATTATCACCAATTACTGGGATTTAATATACAAGGAAGAAATTGCTGTGGCATCATATTAAAATATCACTCAGATCAAACCAGGATTTCTGTCTTTACTACATCTTCCTTAAAATATGTAGATCTGGGATGCCTGGATAACTCAGCAGTTGAGCGTCTGCCTTCGGCTCAGGTCCTAATCCTGGGATCTAGGATCGAGACCCACATTGGGCTCCATACATGGAGCCTGCTTCTCCCTCTGCCTGTCTCTGCCTCTGTGTGTGTGTGTGTCTCTCATGGATAAATAAATAAAATCTTTAAAAACTATATGTAGATCCACATAGTCATATATATTACCCTAGTATATGTTGCTCAAGGTCATTAGACCATCGTGCTCTATAAAGTCTATAGGATCAACCTTGAGATCCATGTCAAAATGCTGAGTTATCCTCTGAATCATAGTTTCCATTTTCAGTAGATGAATAAAATATTTATTTTTAAATTCCAGAATTCAAATATTTATCTTTGAAAACCAAGGAATACAAGAGAAGATATTCAATATGCTAGCACCTTAGTAGCTACTGGTTTGATTTTGCAAAACACTATTGCTTTCCATCATAGGCAGGTTTTTAATCAACAATCAAAGTAGCATTAAAATAAAAGCCTAGAGAACAAATTATTGCAGTGTAATTTTCTTGTCTGTTTCTTGTCTGTTTTATAAGGAATTGCTACTTATGTATTTTAATTTAATTGATGAACACAAACATTTGAATTATAAACTCACCTACTGATAAAAGATATTCTCTTTAAAATAGTTAAAAACAAAACAAAACAAAACAAAACAAAACCCTGCTGAGAACTATATTTCAGCTCCTGCAAAATGACAGCTGTTTCACTCATGGGCTTCTATATAAAATCCATGAGAAATAAAAGAGCCCTGACATTTGGGCAGAGTTTAGTCCAAATCTATTTAAATGACAAGGACTCTTACTTTCTGTTCCTGTTGACACCAACCATTCAGAGGCACAATTCAGTCACATTCCTTTAAATAGAGCATTCATGTTCACACAATATCATAGTCTATGTGTGGTCGGAGCAGTTCCATGAACTGAAGCCACATGTCCTACAGGCTGTTGCCTCAATAACTGCCAACGTTTTTCAATGAACACAAAGTTCCAGGTGCAAACACATAACATCGCTAATTCTATATCAATCATTTGGGACAAAAACCCCAAATTCTTCCAATTACCTTTCATATTTGCTACAATTATGACATTTTCCCCGAAATACTCATTTACCTCAAGACATACCTATCTATCTATCTATCTATCTATCTATCTATCTATCTATCTATCTATATATATATCTTTAAAATTTCTATTTCAGATCAACAAGTAAGTATTAGCTAATAAAAATAAATCTGAGACTAGAAACTTAGTTTATTATAGAAAAAAACAATATTCTAGTTTTTTTTTTTTTTAATATATTTTTTTTAAATTTTTATTTATTTATGATAGTCACAGAGAGAGAGAGAGAGAGGCAGAGACACAGGCAGAGGGAGAAACAGGCTCCATGCACCGGGAGCCTGATGTGGGATTCGATCCCGGGTCTCCAGGATCGCGCCCTGGGCCAAAGGCAGGCGCCAAACCGCTGCGCCACCCAGGGATCCCAATATTCTAGTTTTTAACTGTTAGGGAAAACTTTTCACCACCTTCTATGAAACTGAAATCTCTCATATTTTCTGGCCAATTATTAATCCTTTTTCCAAAGTATCCATAACATGCTGACTTTATTACAATTCATGTGTATTATAAAATTTGAAAAGCACTTTCACATTATCTAATAAAATTCTAGTAACTATATTATGAGATAGGTATAATTATTTAATGGATTCAAAAATACTTTAGAGAGTCTGTTTCGTTTCTATGGTCAGAAGGTCAATAAAAACTAATAGGGCAGCCCCAGTGGCACAGCGGTTTAGCGCTGCCTGTGGCCTGGGGCGTGATCCTGGAGACCTGGGATTGAGTCCCATGTGCGGCTCCCTGCATGGAGCCTGCTTCTCCCCCTGCCTGTGTCTCTGCCTCTCTCTCTCTCTCTCTCTCTCTCTCTGTGTGTCTCTGTGAATAAATAAATAAATAAATAAAATATTTTTTAAAAAAGTAATAAAGCCCAAAGTTTTTTTTTTTTTTTTTAAGCCCAAATTTTAACTCAAAGTCCTTTTCTCTGCTTTTTACTCTTTTTTCCACATTCAACCCTTACTTTTGTACTTTTCCCAGGCAGGATACAAAAAAGTCAATTTATTTAATTTATTGAAAGATATATCTGCTTGTTTCCAAATAATTCCATTTTCTATAATGTTTTTCTTGAATCCCTACTTTCAAAACTTTGGTTAACTCCCATTTGATGCCTTTTAAGTTACAGATTTCTAAACACTATATGCTTCACTTCTAAGGCTCTGGCTGGGATAATTAAGTAGAATTTTTAGGTCTTGTTCCCTCCATGTACTACTCTTTGATCTTTACTGCTAATTTCTGCCTTTGATATCATCACTCAATTATATTACAAATACCTCGTAGAGAGTCATTCAATAATCTCAGAAATTTGTCTGATAAGAAATGAAATAGAAAGAGCGTTAGTGTTCTCCTCACTAGCCATTTAACTCCCAATAACAATTATTACTTAAATAATTTGGAGAGATACTAACAAAATCTAAATTCATAGAAGGGAATAACAAGATTGGTTGGAAAGATTTTCGATTATTTAAATTATTGTGAACTGCCTCCATGTTTCTAAGCTTTGGAAGATGTTTATCATGTAGATAAGATTTCATAAAAACAGTAATGCTCTCATTTATTTGCCTTATTTCTATCAGAGCACCTATGTTCTGACTTGAGTCACTTCTTCCTGTAGAACCCTTTAAAAATAGAGTCCCTTCTTGTTTCCTGGAGCATGGGACTTCAAATATGCCACATTGTCTGAAAGTCCTGCATGACCTTCTCATATACTTGAAATGTTCTATCTGTATTTCATGTGACTCTACATCATAATGTATTTCTGGCATTTTAAAGTAATCCCCGTTACTTTGTGTGTTTGAAATGTGATCTTTTTCTTCCTTTCTCCCTTACACATATTATTAGAAACACATTCAACTTTAGTGCTTTTGAAGGCAATTGTTTATTTTGACTCTGTTCTGATTTTAAAATGCTTCCTTTTAATCTTTCCTAATTTTTCTTTCTCCCCCTCTTCTTCCCCCTGCCCATTCTCTCCCTATCTCTTTCTCTCTATTCCCTAATATGTCTCAATTTGTTATGGGAAAATAGCCTAGTGAATAATAAGGATTTAAGTTCTGACTGTGCCATTAACTTCTTATTTGGCCTTTTGCAAGTCACTTAACCTCTAGATGTCACATTTTCTTCACAACCATAATGAAAAAAGTAGTATCACTTTATTTGAAAAGTGTTTTGCAAATAATGACTAAGAATTATAATATGCCGGGGATCCCTGGGTGGCTCAGCGGTTTGGCACCTGCCTTTGGCCCTGGGCGCAATCCTGGAGTCCTGGGATGGAGTCCCGCGTCAGGCTCCCGGCATGGAGCCTGCTTCTCCCTCTGCCTGTGTCTCTGCCTCTCTCTCTCTGTCAATCATAAATAAATAAATAAATCTTTAAAAAAGAAAGAATTATAATATGCCTACAAAACATAAAGTTCTAAATAACAATTTTTGGCTCTGAAATACCCAGGTAATATTTTCAAAATTACCACCATAATTATTCTATAGTATTTTGCTATACTCATGAATGAAATTAATACTGAAAATCACATATTAGAATAAGCAAAATTTCTGTATTCTCTTAAGTAGTAATAAAATATTAGTTGATTGGTTTGCAGTAACTCTATAGTGAAGTTAAGGAAAATAAAGCCTTGATATGAGACAATTATTTTCAAATTTCAGTAGGCCACTTTATTTTTGACCCTGAAGAAATGACTTTAATTCTAAATGTTACAGTTTCTTCATCTTTAAAACACGGAAGATATTGCTTACATATGAAAGAAAATATATAAATAATTTCTAATATTATATGCCCATATCGAATGACATATACTTTATAGAAAAAATAAACACCTCTGATTTTCTAAAAATAAATGTTTCTTATATTGAACTAAAATACTGTTCACTTTGAAACATATTATTTTTTATAGGCAACACCCCAAGATTCTTGGACATTTTTGTTTATAAAATTTGAGAAGGTATACTTGCATGGTCCATAAAATTTTTATTTTTTTAGTCCTCATTATTCAAAAGCTACATCTATAAGGGAAAATAACAAGAGATATTGCATTCATACTAATTATATACCAGAGTGGTAAATGAAGCCTGGCAGTTTTATAAATAGCCTCATCTATCTAGTCAAGGGTTAGTCCTACTTTCTTTAAATACTTGTGTTGGCAGTCATACAACCACCACAGCTTGACAGAGTATGCAGCAAATGTAAATAATCACAATTTAAATATTACCTTTTAGAAAAGAAAAAAAACACACAGTTGAAAATCTATGGAAGAGATGAAATGGGAAACTATCAGCATAAATTTGAAGTGCTGAAACCTCTTTTAATGACCACTAGAATATTAAGTTCTAGGTTTCTTTTTTTTTTTTAAAGATTTTATTTATTTATTCATGAAAGACACAGAGAGACAGGCAGAGACATAGGCAGAGGGAGAAGCAGGCTCCATGCAGGGAGCCTGATGTGGGACTCGATCCTAGGACTGCAGGATCACACCCTGGGCCGAAGGCAGGCACTAACTGCTGAGCCACCCAGGCATCCCAAATTCTAGGTTTAAAATTTAAAAAGCACCCTCTAAAACCTCTAATTCTGAACCAAGTATAAAGGATATTGTCTTACAAAATATACCATACCCAATGCATCTAATGTCATTTTAAAAAAAAATAGTCAATTTTCATAGAACATTCTTCATGGACAAGAAAGATGCTAAGTCATTCACATGCACATCCATTGGATCCACAAGTGGCTCATTTTTAGATAAGGAAAGTGAGGTAGAAAATAAGGTCATTCATATTACTATCCCGTATTACAAAGCTGGTCAGTAGAAAGACTAGGATTTAAAATCAAATCTATCTGAATCCATTGCTTGTATCACATGTATCATCCATGGATCAAGATAATTACAGATTTTGCTTTGAATGGCCTCCTTTTTGTACCTTCTGCCTAATATCACTAAGCTAGTGAGATTTTTGTGGAGCTATAATTTTGCAGTTTTCACTATATGAATATTGCTTGTATATCTTTTATATTTTAGAAAATTATTATAAAACCCAAGAATATCTTCCAAATTACATCTCCTTTCCTTACTGTACATCTTTCTGGAAATCACTGCATGTCAATTTGGTGAGAATTAGCACAGACCACTTCATTTAATCCACAAGTTGAATTTAACTATGATTAAGAATTTATGGTAGTTTCCTTCTTATTTCATAAGGAAATTTTAAACCATACCCATTATATGTCATATCTCTCAAAACATTTTACAACCATAAAGACAAACAATCATTAAAGTACAGTTTGTAATCTTTCTTCCAAAAATAATGAAACTAGAATATATTTGTTATTGTATGAATGTCATGTTTAGTCTTACTAATGTCTGTGTAATGTGTTCACTAGCTAAAGTCATAGGGAGGAGTCAAAGTATCCCTAACCTTACTAAAATACAGTTCTAGAGATGTGAATTAGCAATATTTATCATACTCATCCTACTGTAATATTGTCATTGTTTTCAGATAAGAAACGATTATAATATATAACTTTGAGTACAATGGCCTCTCATGTCAGTTGTGTAAGAACCAGTCTGAAATACTTAGGCAGACTACTCAGGGGTATCTATTATTAGACACTAATAGCTCAAATTCACAAATAAAAAGACATGCAGACACTAACATTTGTGCCATAATTTCTTTCTTTCTTTCTTTCTTTCTTTCTTTCTTTCTTTCTTTCTTTCTTTCTTTCTTTCTTTCTTTCTTTCTTTCTTTCTTCTTTCTTTCTTTCTTTCTTCTTTCTTCTTCTTTCTTTCTTTCTTTCTTTCTTTCCTTTCTTTCTTCTTTCTCTTTCTTTCTTCTTTCTCTTTCTTTCTCTTTTCTTCTTTCTTTATCTCTTTTCTTTTCTTTTCTTTTCTTTTCTTTCTTTTTTCTTTTTTTTCTTTTCTTTCTTTTCTATGTTCAGCTGGGAACAAAGAGCACAGAGTACATAGAACCAGTGGCATTACAATATCCAACTGTAGGTCTCACGAAAAATTACAAACAGGCTCTACTCCCTGTATTTCAATGATAACAAATCTATCTCATGCTAGGAAACTAACATTTGAATTTTTCTGTCAAAGTTGAGTATATGTTATTCTTGGCTCTGAGCATTAATTACATTGTGTTTAGGAATAAAACATTATGGCTTATGTTTTACTTTTCTGAATCCTGGTTCATGTCTGCCTCCCATAAATTAATAAAAATCATCATGAGGAAGTCCAGGGAACTGTGTTAACTCATTATTTGTTGCATATTCAACCATAAGTAGAAAATTTGCCATTTATTTATATAAAAATATCTAGTACATTAAAGAAACCATCGTTACTAATATTTAGTGTTATTGTTTCTCAAAGCATCCTTGTTTAAAGCATTCAAATGGAAAACAACCTAATCATTTTATATATAAAAGTCCTGAAAACATTTAAAAATCCCCCAGAAAATAAAACACTAAAATTAAAAGAAGCCAAAATAAAATTACCTTTTGACAAATAAAAGTATAAAAAAAGCTATATTGCTTTTTCCATTAGGAGACTGCTATCCAGGAAAATTATTTTCTCACACATTTTTACTCTGAATAAGTAAGCTATATTTGCTTTCCAATAAATATATTAGTATTTGTATCTTATGACCTGTCCAATGAACACAAAAGAAGATAGATTATTAAGCATAATAATTTACAAAGGTTATATATACTGACAGGTAAAAATACTTTCTTGTGTTGTCTTTCTGAGGATCACTGTTTATTGATAGGTGTTTTTAGATGCATTTAGAAACTTGCTAAGAAAACAGTTATTAGATGCCATAGGCATGTATGAGATTATGTCTACTTTTCACTTACTCCATTTCGAATGAAACCTTCCCAACAGCATTAAAATCTGCTTAATTAATTTCTGTTTAAAACAAGAAATTATCCCCCCCCCCATGATCTCAGTTTTCCCTCCCAGAACTCTGCTACTCTAGCTTCAGTCTTCTTTTCCATTCATTTTTATGGAGACTGCTTTATTTGAATACAAAATGGAGGAGGTAGAAAGGAGAAGTTTGTGATGTTGTTTCTGTTTCCTGTTTCTAATAGATGTGTAATATATATATGCATATAAATAAATATATACATATATTTACATTAAATACTGTAATTCATTGCAGCTAAGCTTTCTAAAGTGAAATTTTGGGGGGCTATATCTTGTATTTTTTGCAACCTTTTTATCTTACTAGTTGTAAATACCAGAGTGTTTACCTTTTACTTAAAGCTCTCTTTCAAAATCTGTATTTCAAGGTGATGAGAAAATTCGTTATTCATAGTAATTTGGCATTGTCTGAACAATTGTCCCTCTTTCTCATTCTTTCTATTTTCTGGAAAATATTCACTGAACATTTTCTGTGGGCTACCTGTGGAGGATACAGAGCAAACTCATGCACATTTTCTATTGAAAAAGTTTATTATCTGGTTAAGAAACCATTTCAAAGCTAGAGTCTATTATTTTAGAAAACTTCTTCCAGCATCTGTTTAGAGAATAAGAGACAAACCTAGATTCTTGGAGGCCAGTTTAGTGACTACTGAAATTATTTAGGAAAACATATAATACAGGAGGGATTGAAAAAGGATTAGAAAGCAGCTAGACTGCAAAGGAAAATCAAAGATGATAATGGACAGGACTAATATTATCATCTAAAAGTAGGCAGAGGAGGAAAGAGCCTAAGATAAAAACCCTGGGTTTACTACTTCAAGATGTAGGAGAAAAACAGGCAAGAAGTATCCTAGAAGCTGATGGAGAAGAATGACGAGAGAAGCAGATTTACAGTGTTAAGGGACACTAGGTAAGACAAGCACCAAAATATTCTATTCAATTTGGTAATTAGCAGGATTATTGACTTTTTTCAGAAGTACTTGCGGTTATTGACAGTTTAAGCCTCATTGCAATATTTTGAAGAGTAAGTGGGAGGTGAAAACATGATGACAACATAGTATGTGTCAGAGGATAAGCCAGTACAGAAGTTAAAATACCCCTTTCTTGGAGGAAAGGAGAAAAATGGGCTGTTTATAAAGCTGATTTTAAACATCTCCAATGTTACTAACTTCACATCATAAAGAGAATATTAAATGAGTTCTCATTCATTCACAAAATCTCTTTATTTAGGTCCTACAATGTGCCTCCTTATGTGCTAGCTGCTGGCTGCGACATTCCTAGAGTAATGAACAGGAGTAGAAGGTCATTGTTTTCCCTAGAATAATTAAGAATAAAAATTAATGCACTAGATAATTTCAAAAAGTGATTAAGTGCTGTAGGAAAAATACAGTAGAACTTGATTGGGAAGGAGGAGAGTTCAGGGTAGTGATCTATGTAGGGCTTAATGAGGAGATGAAATGAGAGCCGGTGCCTGATTAAGTAGGAAGCAGTCATGCAAAGGTCTTGTTTGGGGCCTTCTGGGCAGAGACAATAGCAAATGCAGGAACAAATGAAAATCATTCTCAGAAAGAGACTTTTTTTTCTATTAATTTGTTTGTGAAATTTTTCAAATGTTTTTGGAAACTTTCTATGCTTCCAATTTCCCTCTAACCACCATTTCTCAGTTTCAGCATATGAACCTATGTTTGAATACACTCCCTTTTAGTACTGGAAAGAAATATCTATGCCTAAAATCTCCATTCCTCACTTCATAGATTTTCTCATATCAGGTTAAATACCACTTATGAAAGCTGACAATGACCTACATCTCATTACTACCTATAGTAAATTATCTTATTATTATTATTTTTGTCTAACTCAATTATAGAGCATAACCGATCATAAATGTTCATTCCCTACTTCATGATAATGGTGTTACCCACATGGATGTGCCACTTGATATGCCTTCAAGAAAGAAGTGATTGTCCGGCAGCTATGAGGAATGAATAGCCTCTAGCTATTAGTTCCTTCAGCTTATGCTCTTCCTGAATCATCCCTGACCAACAACTGAGAATGGCAAAGGTACAGAGTCAAGCCATTTCTTCCCGTTATGGGACTCCATTAATAGGCAATCTTTGCTCCAAAGTCCACCAATGGACTGGCTGTGGTTTTGTCAGGTCATATCACAGTTAGGCAGCAACCCGAGGACAATCCTGTTCCCTCCACTGTTTCTTTCAAAGATACTATCTCCCCCAAAAAACGTTTGAACTCCTAACTTCATCTGGCACCCAACCTGCATGAGTAACTCACTTACCTCCTATCCACTGGTGTGCTGCTAGTTTGAACTGACTCATCAGAGCTGATTTTTTTATTTTCATGTATTTTGTAAGCCATTTATTGAAGACAGACATTAAAAAAAATAAGTTACATAAACTTACAGTAAATAAATGTTGAAACAAAATAAATGAGTCCTCAAAACTTATTAGTATTAAATATGATATTATTATGCTTTTGAGGTTGTTTCGGTCTGTTTCATATATACAGTTGAATTATGTCCAGCTGTATGTCTCTACCCAACTCTGCCTTCAGCAATATTGCTTTCCTAGGTTGAAATAAACCAGACAGGGAGTGTTGGCACCCCAGGAATTGACAAACACTACAAATCCCTTCTCCCCACCACTGGGCAGTAAGTCATTTGTTAAACATTTACCATCACACTGATGCTTCTAATTTTCTTATTGCTCCTTCCCAATTTTCTTTTCAGTTTTCCTTTTCTTCTATCAGACTTTGCCTGTTGGGATCCCTGGGTGGCGCAGCGGTTTGGCGCCTGCCTTTGGCACAGGGCCGATCCTGGAGACCCGGGATGGAGTCCCACATCGGGCTCCCGGTGCATGGAGCCTGCTTCTCCCTCTGCCTGTGTCTCTGCCTCTCTCTCTCTCTCTCTCCCTCCGTGTGACTATCATAAATAAATTAAAAAATAAAATAATAAAATAAAATAAAATAAATAAAATACTTTGCCTGTTGCCCTCTTTAGCTCTGCTTTCACAATAGAACTTTGATCTAACTCCATAATAGGTAGATAGACACAATCTATTTTACTTATTACCATACCACAGTCTTTATATTTGCTTTTCTTTCTTTGTGAAACATTTTCTCTAGATCTCTATGTGGCCATTTCCTTTCCATCTTTCAAGTTTCACTCAAATTCCCTTAATAAAAAACATTTGCCTTTCTAGATAAATTAACACCAGCTCTTTTTCATCCAATTTTTACCTCTTTTCATTATACTTTTATATATGTTAAGTTATAGAAAGTATCAGGATATTTATTTTCTGGTGTGTTTCTTCCTATAGAACATAAAAACTTTAAGAATAAGGCCTGTAACTTGTTTGATATCTCTCCAGTGACTAGGTGAATCACTGGGAAATGTTAAAAATTTAAAACAATTAATTGTATAGTTAATATATTTCAGCATTATAGAAGTATTTCCGTACTAATTCTATAGGTTCACACTTTAGGTATCAGCCCAGTGCCTTTAGAAAAGAAAACTAAGTACATCATTACTGAACCATGAACTAAAGGAGATATTTTGGTATCATTAATAAAATTCTTAGTATTTTTATAATAGTAGCATCACTGATCTAGAATTTCAATACTTATATATGCAAACCCAACAACCATGCTTACACAAAGTTACATACTGTCATATTACAGAAAGGGAAAAAAAGCTCTTAGTAAATAAATTCTTTATCTCGAAGGATTATTCTCTGCTATTCCCTTTGATTTTCTGATAAAATTAATGTGCTTAGGCAATTGAACTGAATTCCTGAGACAAACCACAAGAATCCAAGTGGTCAAAATTAGAAAACAATTTCTCACAATCTCATAGCTTTTCTTTGCCATTTAGCTATACATGTCACATGAGGTAATGGGAATCCTTTCATAGTGTTGGAGATTACTTTAATCACATAATCGTTATAGATTTGCACTAACAGAAATACAGTTAATGTTTGAATAGTCGGATATGTTCTAACTGCTATAATTGCCTTGAAACTAGCATAGCTTGAAATGGCCATCAGCCAGTCAAATTGTTTCATTTGCTTTTGCTATGCTCCATTTGATATCCTACTACAAGGTTACGTGTTGTCAACTTGTAAATATGCCATTTACCTGTTCAAGGAAAGAAACGACCTTTTATGAAGGTTATCTCGAGGGAAAGAAAGAGAATTAGGGTATCACAAATCAATACCCATGTACCCTCTGCAATAGAACACCAATTATAGGACTATCTTGACATATTACTTTTTATTGCAGTGGAGAAACATGAATTTGCTACAAAAACAATGTAAATATTTTGACATGCCATACTGACAAACTTATGAATGTCTTAATAGGTATTTTTAAAGGTAGAGTTGAAAGATGAAATGTAGACTGAAGAAGGGATTTACACTAGTGTTCAATTCCTAATGCAGTCTATTCAAGTCAGGGTGATGCTGTGGACAACACATTAGATTTTGCTCTAAGATTTTTGAGTAATTGTAAATGGCATTGTGTTCATCATATATATTGTCATACTGTTTTGGGTACTGCATACAATAGAAAGTTCACTATAAATTTGTAACTCTACAAGCAGAAATAATTTTAATATGGATACATTTTACAGCATAGGGAACATAGTCAATGGTATTGTAACAGCATTGTATGGTGACATTTGGTAGCTACACTTCTGGTAAACATAACAACATACAGCAATGTTGAATCATTATGCTATACAACAGAAACTAACATAACATTGTATGCCAAGTATACATCAATTTAAGAAAAACACATTTTGGGACGCCTGGGTGGCTCAGCGGTTAAGTGTCTGCCTTTGGCTCAGGGTATGATCCTGGAGTCCCCAGATCGAGTCTCACATCGGGCTCTCTGCATGGAGCCTACTTCTCCCTCTGTCTGTGTCTCTGACTGTCTCTTTCTGTCTCATGAATAAATAAATAAAATCTTAAAAATAAATAATAAATAAACAAACAAATAAATAAATAAATAAATCTCATATTATGGTACATTAAAGAATTACTAATTTAATGAATTACTGAAAATAAAAGGGTATAAGCAGTGAGTAAAATCTCATAAACTCTAAACTTTATTCTAGGGCTGCATTGTAAATTTTTTTAATAAATTTATTTTTTATTGGTGTTCAATCTACCAACATACAGAATAACACCCAGTGCTCATCCCGTCAAGTGCCCCCCTTAGTGCCCGTCACCCATTCACCCCCACCCCCCGCCCTCCTCCCCTTCCACCACCCCTAGTTTGTTTCCCAGAGTTAGGGAGTCTTTATGTTCTGTCTCCCTTTCTGATATTTCCCACACATTTCTTCTCCCTTCCTTTCCATTCCCTTTCACTATTATTTATATTCCCCAAATGAATGAGAACATATACTGTTTGTCCTTCTCGGATTGACTTACTTCATTCAGCATAATACCCTCCAGTTCCATCCACGTTGAAGCAAATGGTGGGTATTTGTCGTTTCTCTAATGGCTGAGGAATATTCCATTGTATACATAAACCACATCTTCTTTATCCATTCATCTTTCGATGGACACCGAGGCTCCTTCCACAGTTTGGCTATTGTGGACATTGCTGCTAGAAACATCGGGGTGCAGGTGTCCCGGCGTTTCATTGCATCTGTATCTTTGGGGTAAATCCCCAACAGTGCAATTGCTGGGTCGTAGGGCAGGTCTATTTTTAACTCTTTGAGGAACCTCCACACAGTTTTCCAGAGTGGCTGCACCAGTTCACATTCCCACCAACAGTGCAAGAGGGTTCCCTTTTCTCCACATCCTCTCCAACAATTGTTGTTTCCTGCCTTGATAATTTTCCCCATTCTCACTGGTGTGAGGTGGTATCTCACTGTGGTTTTGATTTGTATTTCCCTGATGGCAAGTAATGCAGAGCATTTTCTCATGTGCGTGTTGGCCATGTCTATGTCTTCCTCGGTGAGATTTCTGCTCATGTCTTTTGCCCATTTCATGATTGGATTGTTTGTTTCTTTGCTGAGTTTAATAAGTTCTTTATAGATCTTGGAAACTAGCCCTTTATCTGATACGTCATTTGCGAATATCTTCTCCCATTCTGTAGGTTGTCTTTTAGTTTTGTTGACTGTATCCTTTGCTGTGCAAAAGCTTCTTATCTTGATGAAGTCCCAATAGTTCATTTTGCTTTTGTTTCTTTTTATGATGTAAAAAAATGTATCTTGCAAGAAGTTACTGTGGCTGAGTTCAAAAAGGGTGTTGCCTGTGTTCTCCTCTAGGATTTTGATGGAATCTTGTCTCACATTTAGATCTTTCATCCATTTTGAGTTTATCAATTATTTAATACTCAATAACATTTACTATATGTGTTTAATATTTAGTGAATTCTACCCTCATTTAAAAACATAATATAAATAGGGGGATCCCTGGGCAGCTCAGTGGTTGAGCATCTGCCTTCGGCCCAGGGTGTGATCCCAGAGTCCCAGGATCGAGTCCCATATCAGGCTCCCTGCATGGAGCCTGCTTTTCCCTCTGCCTGTGTCTCTGCCTCTGTCTCTCTCTCTGTGTCTCTCATAAATATATAAATAAAATTTTTAAATTTTTAAATATATAAATTTATACATATATCTAATCAATATATTTAAACTTTAGAGATATTCAATCTTTGTATTTCTGTGAGAATTCTGTACTTTTGTCTAGGAAAAAATTCTGCTTATACCCTCTTTTATAAGGATTTGGGAAAGACTGTGTTCTCCAACAGCCCAAAGAGTTCACATCATCATCTGGAGATGTGAAACAGGTTGCTGTAACAACTAAATGAAGTTACTACCATTTTTCTTCAACAAATACTACTTCTGCCACTTTTTCGTGTTCTATCAAAATAAGGCTGTTTAAAAGAAAGACAATGATATCAGGTGCTCCCTCTGACTTTTCAGTGCATCTGATAAAAGGACATAAGTTGCAACTCTTTTTGGGTATTAGGAGAAGACAGTATATATTTATTTTATTTTTTCTCTTTAGGATACTTTCTTAATGGTTACTACTTAAATATATAAACCATCGATTTTTGTATCATCATATAAAGGATATTTCCTTAAGCTTTCCTGTGTTTCTCTTACCTTGGAAGAAACAGATATTGCCTTTTAACCCTGAAAATATTGTTTCTATTTTCCTAATCTAAAGTTAAGTAAGTACATAATGGAATAGAGATAAATCAGTACTGGTCAGCTGATTCTGACTAAAGCTATGATTTTATTTCTCTTGCCAGATTTTATCTCCCTAATTAATATAAAATAGTTGAGTAAATGTAAAATTAATCTGTTTATACTACCCAAACCCATATGAACATTAACAATTCTTCTTTTAATATCTTAGCCTTCTAGGAGAAGGTTCATTGGAGAGCTACTTTGCAATATTAGAAATTATGTAAGTAAATGTAGGACCCTTTCTATTCAACGATTATTTTTATTTTTTTCATTTTATAACCTTATACACATTCCTTCTCTCTCCCTCCCTCTTTCTTACACACACACATTTTACATTTAACATATTTTGTATAATATGGTCTATCTAGTGAACAAAAATGTATCTAAAGGATAGAGTAAATGTACTAATGTATATATCAATCAAATGAACCTTTCTTTTTCTTTTAACTTCGTCTACTTTTGTTTCCCTCCCCTCCCTTATCCCCCATTGTTTGGCTTATTCTCTTATTCCCTCCTTTGACTTTTAACTGTTCTCACATCAGTTAGATCTGAAAAGCACTCAATCCTTGCTAGCAAGTTAGCATGTACCCCTCAATATTCTTTGTCTGGACTCATTCTATTGGTGGGGAGAGTTTCATAAACTGTTTTCTATAAACAAAATAAGATAGGTCTTTTATTATCCACATTTTTCCTCACTGAATAACATCGTGAAGAAAATTTCTGAGGTTAGTTTAGAGTACTCTATTTCATATTAGTGACTTTATAATATGTTGTAATGTAGACTCCTCATACAACATGTAGCCCTTTGATGGGCATCTATTTTATTTCAATTTTTTTTTCTTAATGGTATTTAACAAATATCACTGCAGATATGTCTGTATACCTTGGTACCATTATTTTTAATATGTAAGTTCCAACAGGATAGCCTTATTCACAGACTATGCTTTTATTTTCAATTTTAATTTTAATAGATGTTGCCTGATTAATTTCAAAATAACTGTACCTGCCATATATGAGAATATTTCTTAACTCATGTCTCTGGGAGGAATAAATAATTTTTGCTTTATTATTTCCAGTCTGCTATATTCAAAGAGCAACAGTTTGCCACAATTTACTTATCTCTTACTACTAATGAATTTCCACATCTTTCTACAAGATTATTATATTACACCTTTTGCTCTCATTCATATTACATAGTTTGCAATATCTACCATTTCTCTGTTCAGTGCTTTATGGCATATTTTCTAAAAAGAAGTGCTTTTATAAATATAGATCTAGATACAGCTATAAATATACAACACACTTTTTTTAAAAAGATGTATTCATTTATTTGAGAGAGAGAAAGAGAGAGTGCAAGCATGAGTGGGGAAGGAGCAAAGGGAGTGAGAGAGAATCTCAAGCAGACTGCCTGCTGAACACAGAGCCTGATACAGGGCTTTCTCTCATGACCCCGAGACCATGACCTGAACTGAAACCAAGGACACTCAACTGACACTCAACTAACACTCATGTGCTCCTATAGCACACTTTTTTAAAAAGAATAATTTTATTTCACCTAAGCCTTTGATTTGACTTATTATGAAGTCCTGATGATCCTCTGTGAAAAAAAGTCAAGAGACTTAATTCTGTCTAAGAGCTGACTGGCATTAAAGAAGTAATTAAAAGGTAATGATAAAATTTCTTTTAAGAAAGATAATTATTGGAATTTTATCTTAATTCTTAAAGAGATAAAACCCTAAAAATAGCAAAGTTAATAATGATCTGTGCAGAAGCAAACACCTGTAATTTTGATTCTCACTTTCAATGTCATTACAAGAAATGGACTGATGACCAAAATTCCCAATATTCCATTATTCAATTATATTGACCAAATAAGTGAGAACAACCCCTGATAAAATTTCCTGTTTACAAAGTGTTCGGCATAATAAGAATTCCCCAAATTCTGTAATAAAAATCGATGTGCTTAAAACAATACTTAATGAAAAAATATTTACAGAATTTTTATATTAGTATATGCTTTACCACAACAGCTGGTAGCAAATGTAAAACATATCCCCAAGGAAACCATAAGCATTTCATATTTACGTTTTATTTTTCTATCATCCCTGAGTAAAAAGGATTTTAATACTCCTGAAATACATTTTAGTTGACAAAATTGGAAGATAGTGAGGTTGATTTTCAATGAAATATATTAAAACACTTATCAATATCATGAAATAACTATGGGACTAATAATCCACTCTATTTATGAAAGTTGATAATTGAAGCCACAGTTTAATTCTGATTATGATATATTATTAGGAATTTCTCTCATCCAAATAATTTAGATTTTGCTAATATCAGGGCCTGTCATTAACAAAATTTCTTCATATTACAAACAACTATAATCGATTCCATTCCAGCCTCAGCATATATTTTAAAAATCATTTTATCAAATTATTCTCTATACCTAACTAAAAAAAAATACTACAAATAATGAGAGGGAATTACGTTTTTAGGCATAATATTCTATACTGCTATTGTAAAAAAATATATTATGGTTATAGCACATAAGATAAATAGGCTAACATAGCAGCAGAGAATTCATATTTATGCTCAGATACATACACTATATATATAATTTATACATAATATCTATACATATAAAATTCAAAATATATTAAAGGTTATGTTTCATATGTGGAGGAGGTCATTGAACAAATTTTTTGTCCATTTTTAAGCAATTAATTATACTTTCTTGAGCCTAATTTCCCTTACTTATTTTTTTTTTTTAAGATTTTACTTATTTATTCATGGAAGACAGAGAGAGAGAGGCAGAGACACAGACAGAGGGAGAAGCAGGCGCCCTGCAAGGAGCCTGACCTGGGACTTGATCCCTGGTCTCCAGGAAAATGCCCTGGGCGGAAGGCATTGCTAAACCGCTGAGCCACCGAGGCTGCCCCTCCCTTATTTTTCAACTGTGATTCAGTATGAGTTTAACTAGGACTGTTTATTTGAAAGGTGGAAAAAGTCAAATGAAAATGGGAAGGAAGTAAGGCAGGAAGGAGGAAGGGAGAGGGCAATATTGACTCTTACAACACTAAATCCGGGGAATAGGTTTTCTTTAAGTACATCTTAATCAAAACAGACATATTTGGGGGCCATAAAATACCACCCAAGAAAATTAATGGGCAAAAAACAGAACTATAAATACAAAGAACAAATTAATGGTTGCTATAGAGAAAGAATGAAGGGGTTATGCAAAATGAGTGAAGGGGAAGGTAGACCCAGGCTTCCAACTATGGAAGGAGTAAGTCATGGACATAAAAAGCAGAGCTTAAGGAATGTGGCCAGTGATACAGTAATAGTCAGTGATATGATGTAATAGGGCAGACTGTAGTATAGTTGTGGTGAATTTATAAACTCATGATGTATAAACTTGTCAAATCACCAAGCTGTACAGCTGAAGCTATTATAACAGTGTATAAAAAACAACCCCCCCCCCAAAAAAAAAAAAAGAGGAAGAAGAAAAAGAAGAAAGAAAAGACAGAAAGAAAGAGAAAGAATCTAAAAGGGGGAAAAAAAAGACACATTAAAGTATCTGTTGCCTAGACTAGAATAATGCCTGGTACATAGTAGGTACATTTGTTTCTTATTTTTCTCTGGATACATGGTGATCCTAATCACCACTAAGCAACATCACTTTTAAATACATAGTCAAGAAGATGGCGAAAGAGTAGGGTCCCCAAGTCACCTGTCCCCACCAACTTACCTAGATAACTTTCAAATCATCCTGAAAACCTACGAATTCGGCCTGAGATTTAGAGAACAGCTGGAACGCTGCAGAGAGAAGAGTTCGCTTCTAACAAGGTAGGAAGACGGAAAAAAAAAATAATAATAATAAATAAATAATAAATAAATAAATAAATAAATAAATAAATAAATAAATAAATGATAGAGAGAGAGATGATAGATAGATAGATAGATAGATAGATAGATAGATAGATAGATGAAAAATAAATAAATGAGAATCCAGTGTGGGAGGGACAACCGCGAGAAGCCGGGCTAGGGCGGCCCGGCAAGAGCCCCCGGGACAGGAAAGCCCGCCCTGGGGAAGCAGGATCTCACCAATCTTCCCGGACGGAAAGGCACTCACAGGGAATCGGGCAGGATCCTAGGAGGGGCAGTGATGCCCTCAGGTTCCCGGGGTCACTAATAGAGGAGGTGCTCCCGAAGGAGAGCGCACCACACCCCATGGCCAGGCTCCCTAAAGGGCTGGAGCGCGCCGGCGGGGCCTCGGGAGCAGCCCAGGCAGCGGCTCCGTGCAGAGGGGTCACTGGCTGCGTGACCCCGGGAGCAAGATTCCAGCAGCACAGGCCCCGGAGCCCAGGGTGCGGGGGACACAGCCCAGGAGCCTGCGCTCCCCCCGGGGACAGGCGGAGGAGGAGAGTGCACAGGACGGTGAGGTCTCTCCTGCCCTGGGCGCCCCGAGCTGTGCAGATCAGCGCCCCCCGCCCCCAGAGCATCCGGGCCAGTGCAGACTGGGAGACTGTGTGTGCTTACGGGGGGAGCTGACTCCAGGGCTGGAGAGCTGGCCGCTGCCAGTGTTGTTGTTCCTCCTGGTGTCACCTGTGCATGGGAGGGGCGGGGCCACCAGGAACAGGGGACTCACAGGGTCAACAGCTCCCACTGAGCCCGGCACCTGGCGGGGAGTGGCAGGGCAGCTCCCCCAGGTGCACACACCTGAGAGTCAGCACAGCAGGCCCCTCCCCCAGAAGACCAGCTGGAAGGACAGGGGACGAGCAAGTTCTCGACAAAGCAGCGCTGGAAAGCTTCAGGGACAGTCCAGGGATTTACAGTATATAGAATCAGAGGATACCCGTCCTTGTTTTTTTTTGTTGTTGTTATTTTTTTCTTTGTTTTTTGTTTGTTTGTTTTTTCCCTTTTTTTTTTTTTTTTTCTCTTCCTTTTTCCAATACAACTTGTTTTTAGCCACTCTGCACTGGGCAAAATGACTAGAAAGAAGAACTCACCACAAAAGAATCAGAAACAGTATTCTCTCCCACAGAGTTACAGAATTTTAATTACAACTCGATCTCAGAGACTAACTCAGAAGCTCGGTTATAAAGCTACTGGTGGCTCTGGAAAAAAAAACATAAAGGATTCAAGAGACTTCATGACTGCAGAATTTAGATATAATGACGCCAAAATAAAAAATCAATTATATGGGCAGCCTGGATGGCTCAGCGGTTTAGACTGCCTTCAGCCCGGGCTGTGATCCTGGAGACCTGGAATCGAGTCCCATGTCAGGGTCCCTGCATGGAGCTTGCTTCTCCCTCTGTCTGTGACTCTGCCTCTCTCTCTGTGTGTCTCTCATAAATAAATAAATAAATAAATAAATAAATAAATAAATAAATAAAACCTTTAAAAAAAAAACATTAAATATGAAAGACGCAATCCAAACTGGAGGTCCAAACGATGATGGTTAATGAGATAGAAGAAAGAGTGAGTGACATAGAAGACAAGTTGATGGCAAGGAAGGCAGCTGAGGGAAAAAAAAGAAAAAACAATTTAAAAACATGATGAAAGGTTAAGGGAAATAAATGACACCCTCAAATGGAAAAAACTACATTTAATTGGGGTTCCACAGGGCGCTGAAAGGGACAGAGGACCAGAAAGCATATTTTAACAAATCAGCTGAGAACTTCCCTAACTTGGGAAGGGAAACAGGCATTCAGATCCAGGAGATAGAGAGATGCTTCCCTAAAATGAATAAAAACCATTCAACACCTCAACATCTAAAAGTGAAACTTGCAAATACCAAAAAGAAAAAGAAAATCCTTAAAGCAGCAAGAGACAAGAGATCCCTAACTTATATGGGGAGAGAAGCATTAGGATAACAGAAAACCTCTCCACAGAGATCTGGCAGGCCAGAAAGGGTTGGCAGGATATATTTAGGCTCCTAAATGAACATGACATGAACAGAAATTTCATCAAATAAGACATACACATGGCTAACAAGCACATGCGAAAATGCTCTGCCTCACTTGCCATCAGGGAAATACAAATCAAAACCACAATGAGATACCACCTCACACCAGTGAGAATGGGGAACGTTAACAAGACCAGAAACAGCAAATGTTGGAAAGGATCTAAAGAAAGGGGAACCCTCTTCCCTCTTTCACTGTTGGTGGGAATGTGAACTGGTACAGCCACTCTGGAAAACTATGTGGAGGTTCCTCAAAGAGTTAAAAATAGACCTGCCCTATGACCCAGCAACTGCACTGCTGGGGATTTACCCCGAATATACAGATGCAGTGAAAAGGCAGGACACCTGCACCCCAATGTTTATAGCAGCAATGTCCACAATAGCCAAACTGTGGAAGGAGCCTCAGTGTCCATTGACAGATGAATGGGTATAGATGCGGTCTATATATACAGTGGACTATTACTCAGCCATTAGAAACAATAAATACCCACCATTTGCTTCAACGTGGATGGAACTGGAGGGTATTATGCTGAGTGAAGTAAGTAAATTGGAGAAGGACAAACATTATACGGTCTCATTCATTTGGGGAATTTAAAAACTAGTGAAAGGGAATAAAGGAGAAAGGAGAGAAAATGAGTGGGAAATATCAGATAGGGTGATAGAATATGAGAAACACCTAACTCTAGAAATGAACAAGGGGTAGTAGAAATGGAGGTGGGTGGGGGGTCGGGGTGACTGGGTGATGGGCAGTGAGGGGGGCATTTGACGGGATGAGCACTGGGTGATATGCCGTATGTTGGCAAATTGAACTCCAATAAAAAATTATAAATAAATAAATAAATAAATAGTAAAAAATAACCATTTGAGGGGTTCATTTGACAAATTAAGCAACAAAGCAATGGGTGCTCTGAGAATAGGTGAAGTATATTAAAAGTACTTATTTTGATAGCACTGAGTAATGTACAGAATTCTTGAATGTTATACATCTGAAACTAATATAATTCTGTGCATTAACTATACCAGATTTAAAATAAAAATGAAAAAAACTGAAAATCAAGTCCAAAACTAAAACAAAAACAACCATATAGTGTCCATATTCAAATTCTGGTACTGTCACTTATACATTTTATAATTTAGGAAGTGTAGATATAGATTAAGAGTATCTTCTTTCTTTTTTTAAAAAAAGATTTATATTTACATATTCATGAGAGACAGAGAGAGAGACAGAGACAGAGACACAGGCAGAGGGAGAAGCAGGCTCCATGCAGGGAGCCCAACATGGGACTGGATCCCAGGACTCCAGGATCACACCCTGGGCTGAAGCCAGCGCTAAACCGCTGAGCTACCCAGGCTGCCGGAATATCCTGTTTCTAAATTGACAAAAAAAAAAAAAAAAAAAAAAAAAAAAAAGTCATCTTAAGAAATTTTCAGTGGATTAAGAGTTTACGTAAGCACAATCTCTGTTATGAAGGAGTTCTCCAAAAATTAATTGTAATCTCTCATCCAACTATCCATTTATCCCAATTTTCCCCAGTATAGGAATACTTTATTTACCAAGCCCTCTTTGGAAGCTGCAAACTGAGGATGGAAATTACCCATAGCTATTAAGCTACACATTCAAAATATAAAACCTGTGGGTGAAAACTATAAAACAGTCATATTTTAACACTGTGACATTGATGTTTCCAAAGCTATTTCCTGTCATTAGGGAAACCCTGTATTTATAAATGAAGATTATTTGTAAATTATCTTTTTGTTGTTGATAGCCAAAGACATTTTGATTTATAGGATGCCCTAATTATTTATATATGTATTGTTTTCATTTACTCAGCAATGAAAATGTGTTATATATTTATATTGCCAAAGGCATGAACATTCCATAGGGGAAAATCCAAAGAAGATTACAGTGATTTCATAAATAGTGGATGATAGCAGACCCATTTCTCTTGTGCACAAAAAACACAAAGTGAAGTTTGATAATTCTCTTAAGATGCTTTTCTGGTTTTGAATATGACAATACACACAAAGTAACTTTAAAGAATAAAAATAAATTTGGTTCTATTTGGCAGGGGCATGAATATAACACTACAAAAAGCAGAAAATGAATACCAAATTAAACTCAGATCGAAGAATATTTAATTTCATCTGAGAGTAAGGCTACAGGATTTCACTCATATGGGTGCAATTTAAGAAACAAAACATATAAATATAAGGAGGGGAAAAAAAGAGAGAGGAAAGCTATAAAAGACTCTTAACTATAGACAACCACCTGAGCGTTGCTGGAAGAGAGGTGGGTGGGGGGATGGACTAAATGGGTGATGGGTATTAAGGAGGGCATGTGTTGAATGAGCACTGGGTGTTATAGGTAGCTGATGAACCACTAAATTCTACTCTTTAAATTAATATTATATTATATGTTAACTAATTGGAATTTAAATAAAAACTTGAAACCAAAAGAAAGGTCTCCAGCAAACACAATGTTTTCAGTTTTAAAAATCATACCAATTTATTATCCTTTTGCTGTATTTTAGTAGAATGTTGCCAAACTATGTGCAATCATGAAATTTAAGCTGTAATAATAGTCTCAACTTAGAGATGATTATGAAGAAGCAAATAATTCTTATAAATATATATCCTTATACTTATTAAAATTAATGAAGATGTAGTCAAAATTAGAAATTTTTTACCCAAATGCCAAAGCAGAAATAATTTTACAGCATTTAAAACCAATGACTATCAAATAAAATGAATTGCCAGCCTAGGTAAAACATCTCTCATTATACAATAAATTTTGCCAATTTTAAGCAGAAGATATTAAGAAAAATACTTACTTGAAAATATTCCCTATGTTTGCTGAAAAAGATGAAGCATAAAATTGTATGGGAACATCAAAAATGAGATGAGAAGGAACTTGGGAATGCCACTGGCATGCTCATAAATGGAAAGAGAGCAAAAAGCTATTGAAGTGTTTAAAGACAGAGGGATAAAATGAGATCTAACAGGGTAAGGCAAAAAACTGTATTAAAAGATGTTCCCAGTAGAAAAAAATCATTTCTAAGTGATTTTTATTTCAATTACATTAAGTCAATCAATACATGAGACTGGAGATAATACCCCATAATTAAAAAAAAAAAAAAAGGCTTTCTGCTAGTTAACAAGTCTGGTTTATGGATGTTGATGAACAGTTGAGGGCTGTTTGTTACATGGTGAAGAAAAATGAGGAAAAACAATGATTCATTGCCTTTGGAAGTAAATGAAACAAATCTACCATCCTAAATATTGTTCTTAAAATATATTAATAGTGGCACCTAGGTGGCTCATTTGGTTAAGCATCTGACTCTTGACTTTGGCTTATGTCATGATCTCAGTGTTGTGAAATGAAACTCCACGTCTGACTCTGTGCTCTGTGACAGTCTGCTTCAGATTCTTTCTCCTTCTCCCTCTACCCACACATTCCTTCATGCTCTCTCTCTCTCAATGAAAGGATGAATGAATGAATGAATGAATGAGTAGTATAAGACGTATAGCTTTGACTATAGACTAAGAAGCATGCTATATTTAATACATTACTTTTTAATATAAAGAATTAAAGTCTTTGGGGTATTCTCTCCTTATTTCTAAATAAATATATCCACCACTGTAATGTAGAAAAGTTTTCACTTTCGTTTGAATAAAGAAATATTATTGAGCGCTAAGCTATAAAATGAGTATTGCTGCTTATGGTGGTCTTTTTGCTATGATCCATTCATTGAACAAGTATTGAGTACCCATTTGCTATCATAACACCTAGTACTGAGAATGCAGAACTGGAAAAAAACAGAAGATACATGACAGCTTCCTCTCATAAAGTTTACCATCCAATAAAAATCAGAGCTAACAGTTGTCCACATTATTCACCACGCATATCTATTTTCCAGAGTTCAAGGTCAATTCCTACAAATCACCTACCCTTCACCTTCAAACACTGAGATAGGATTGATCATGTCCAATGTTAAACTTCAATATCATTTGAAAATATTTGACATAGATTTCTTTATGGCATTTATAATTCTGTAACATTATATACATTTATTCATTTCCCTTTAAATTAACCTCATCATTCATAGCAAGTCCCACATTTTAATGACCTGTGATTTCCAGCACAGTATAGTACCTGAAAAGTAACAGCTATCAAAATGCATCTGCTTTTTAGACCTAAGTAAAGCTAGTATAGAGGAGAACACTAAAGTCATTTTGTATAAGGACAATAATTAAGTTTATATATACCACAGTTCAAAACAGAACTGTTCTTCCTGAGATACATAATATAGTCAAAGTTTGGTAAACATATTTTTAGATGCAGAGAAGGAGGTATCAGAGAGATTCAGCGCTTGGTCCAAAGTAATAAGCCAGATTTAGAAAAGGACACCTTGACCAAAACTACGTATTTTGCACATAATTAAGGCAAAAAATCCAAATTTAGATATAGGTCAAAGGGACTGTGATTATTTTTTCAGTTTCTGCTGGATGTTATCTAGCAGAATCAAATGATTATCCCATTCTCTAGGGGTGTGTACCTCTGATTTTCTATTCATTGGTACTTACTTGTAGCAAAGTAAATGATTCATGCTCAATAGTAATGTAAATGACTATTCTCTAGTAGGAAGAGAACTATAGAGGTTATGGTTTATAATGCTAGAGTATATTAACTGCAAATTTCTTTATTTAAAAATATCCGTGTCTTTTTTTTTTTAATACACAATGTTAACATTAGTTTCAGGTGCACAACCTAGTGATTCAACTTCTCTTCACATTATGCTATGCTAACCAAGTGTAGCTACCATCTGTCACCATATAATGATATTACAATGTCACAGACTATATTCCCTCTGCTGTGCCATTTTAATGTACTTTATATGTATCTCAGCTCTTCAAAATTTGAACCAGCTTTACCATATTACTAGTTTACTCAATGAGTTAATAAATGGATGACACATGTTTACTTTTTTATTTATATCAGAGTCACGCATGCTTCTAACTTTCTGAGATTTGTATTCTAATATCCCATTTAGAGTTGATTTGTCTGTCAAGGAACTCCTTTCTTCTTGGAGTCACTGCTCCTTCCCCACCCAACCATGTGAATGCAGGACAGGGAGGAGCTGCTACCTTCCTAGTATACTTCATCCCTGGCCATAAATTTAATATGTCCTAGGACATTCCAGTTACACTGCCAATAACTAGAGTTTATTGTCTAACACTGCCCTCAGTAATGTCTAAATAATGTGGAATAGTGTCTAATACTGTCTAATAGTGTCTTAATTTATTAAATTAAGACAGATCTTTATCCTTCCCCAGGTATGTTTTTTGTTTGCTTTTTCATTTTTGGAGGTGAAGGAAAAGGCAGATTTGGGTAATGGAGCTAGCTGAGTGAGAATCAGTAGTTATCAACCACATTTCTCTCCCATATTGAGAAGCAGAAGAGAGAAAAAGAGAAATAATGGATTTTGATATTTTCTCTAAATTCCTGCATCAAATTTTGCTTGAAAGCACATTATTTTTAGCCCTCCCAAGTGAGGACTAAATTATGTTTTTGCTTAAGGGAGTTTGATTTGTTTCTCTATTTTTTTTCATAAACCAAAGAATCCAAACTAGAGGATTAAGCAATGAAAATATTGAAACATGGATTTAGAAAGGAAATAGTGACTTAATTTACATGAAATAATAAAAGCCTAAGGAAAAGAATCATAGTAAACTTTAATTTACTATAATTAAAATACTTTGAGGAAATACTCAAAATGCACATTTAAAACATTATTGATTTTTTATTGGAATCTCTTTAGTCCAAAAGTAAAATCATAGATGAGGCTGTTTTAACTCAGACACAAGACTACAAAATTTTATTGAGAGTTAGAAAACCTAATGGCAATAACAGAAACCAAAACAACATGTGCTATTACTCATCTCTATGACTTACTTATTTTATAAGTGGAAGTTAGTACCTCTTAATCCCTTTTATCTATTTCAGCCGTCCTCCCACTCACCCCCTTCTGGCAATCACCACAGAGATTATAATAAAAAATACTGTAATGACCTTATACAGTGACAGATGCTAACTACAATTATCATGGTGAGCTTTGAGTGATGCGTAGAATTGTTGAATCAATATGCTGAACACCTGAAACTAATAAGGCATTATATATGTCAATTATATTTCAATAATTAAAAAATGCATGTGCTGTAATAGTTGAAAGCTCAGGAATTTTCATGCTTTTTGAAGGTCTTAACATGGGAAGTTAAATTGAAAGATTGACATTTTGAAATATTTGAAAAATATTTGAAAATATTTGCAGTCATCCTAATAATTGAGTATGTAAGAAACTTTTGAAGCCATAGTAATGCAGATGTAGTTAGAAAATATTTTTTAGAGTGTCAACTAAAAATTTACAAAGTTATTGTTTAAGATTATCATGAAGACATATTTTATGCTTTTAAAAGACCGTTTTCCAGGCAGCCCAGGTGGCTCAGCGGTTTAGCGCCGCCTTCAGCCCAGGGCCTGATCCTGTAGACTAGGGATGGAGTCCTGTCTCAGGCTCAGGCCTGCTTCTCCCTCTGCCTGTGTCTCTGCCTCTCTCTCTCTCTCTCTGTGTCTCCCATGAATAAATAAATAAAATCTTAAAAAAAATAAAGGACTATTTTCCTTTTATTATAAAACTTTGAGAGAATAACTGATGATACTTTACTTACAGTACATTTTGTTTCATCTGAGAAAAGGGATGACAAATTTTACCTGGAAAAAAAAAAAAAAAGGATTCAATAAATGAGGTTTTTGGTGTGGTTTTTGTTTTTGTTTTGTTTTTTGTTTTGTTTTGTTTTTTGTTTTTTTCCCTCTTAGAATAATGGAAGATGCTAGAGCCTTAGTAACTGCCCTCCTTGTCCTCTTCTTTGGCCTTAGGTGAATACATTTTTACTCATTACAGAGAATACAGGCTTCTTTGCCCTTATTCATGTCTTTTATCAAATAATCCATGTAGGTTTTCCTACTGAAGAGTAGTAGAGTTAGTAGAGTCAGGGTGATCCCTGGGTGGCCCAGCGGTTTAACACCTGCCTTCGGCCCAGGGCGTGGTCCTGGAGTCCACGGATCGAGTCCCATATCAGGCTCCCTGCATGGAGCCTGCTTCTCTCTCTGCCTCTCTGTGTCTCTCTCTTTCAATCTCTCCCCCTCATGAATAAATAAATAAAATCTTTAAAAAAAAATAGTAGAGTCAGGAGTAGAGGGTGAAGGAAAGGTTTCAATCGCTGAAATATTTAAGTCTGGGATTCTTTTTCTCATTATCATAAAACATTTGCATACTCTTAAATTGTACTTCTCTAAGACTTTGGCATAAATATCCTCTAAAATACTTTAATTGTATTATAGTGATTACTTTATATGTATGACTTGCACTACATCTTATTACATTTTGAGTAAAGACAAGAGAGTATTCATCATTTTAATCCACAGGGCCAAACACTGTATTATAAAAAGGATTAAATACATCTATTGTCTATCTATCTTTAATTACTTAATTAGTATGACAGTTCCTAAACTCACTTTTCTGTGACAGAGTGAGTTCTAAATAAATACAGTGAATTTATATTTAACCCCAAACAATTCTACTATATATGCTTAACATTTTTGCAGACATACTATTTGATAGTTGATAGATTGTTTATACTGTATTGTATCATTTAAAAAAGAGATAATTTTACTACCTTTTAGAAGTTTTTAAATCACTGTCACTCTGGCATATTTCCTAGATGTTTTTCAGCTTGCATCTGAGAACTGTGCAGGGTAACTGGAGGGAAGGTAGACCCATCATTTGGCCTTACAGTCTTTCTAAAAGCTCAGACTTATTACAGTTTTTTAATGGTGGTATTAAGATTTCCTATGTTTCTGATAATGCTTAATACTCTTTTACAATCCACAAGAATATGCATCGAAGAATTTTACCTCCTTCTGATACTTTTATCTTTTACCTATTTTACTATCTCAGAGGTTAAAATTTTGGCTTTCTATTGGGCATTAGTATATATTGTTTACTTTAAAATATTCAATATAGAAACTAATATGTTATCAAATCAGAAACATATGGCTATTCACTATAAAAATGTAAATGCCTTATTATAGCATTTAGTTTTTGTACATTATTTGTAGCTATTTTATGGTGGCAACTATATTCTTTCTTATAAACACATAGCATTATATATCCTTTCTAGCTCACCCACTACATCTACATAGTGCTTAACATATTGCAACCCATTATATCCATTAGCTCCTATCTGGATGTGTAAGTGCTCTTTGTCGCTGCTTTCAAATGTGTCAACAAAGAATATATTTGATAAGACTAACACATGGGTTGACTCTTCTCTTATGCAATGATGAAAGTTACTAATGTAAATGTATATTTTTCTCCAAATATAACCAAATTAGATACCAGTAGCTCTACACATGCCTTCTTGTATTTTCAAACTGGCCATATTTTTATATTTCAGGACAAACAAGTTAGTTGGCAATCAAATATTTTACATGAGATTTTATTAAAAAAAACAAAACATTACTCCTGAGTGCAGGTATATTAGAGAATTTAAAGACAGTGAGCATATGTTGCCTTAAAGTTTTTCTTCCAGTGCACAGAACTTTTCATAGGGGCCAGTTGACTCACTCAGGTCTGTGACAGATTCCCTATATTCATCTGCTCTCTATTACAAAAAAAACAACAGTTTAACATTGAGTAGATATGGCATTAAGCCTGGAAAGTCAAGTAATCCTTCAAGTGCAAGCACTTTACTCAAATTTGTGTAGGTCTACTAATAGCTGTCACTCAAAAAAAAAAAAAAAAATCTATCTCAATCACTGAGCAACTGAAGCTCGGTTGGAGTGAGCAACTGCAATCAGTCCTGGTCCTGCCACTAGGTGTCACTTAACCTCAGGGACTGATTTCCTTCCTCTAAATTAAGCTGTTGGATACTCTTTTATCACTAATATTTATGATTATGTGTCTGGAGATAAGAAACAGAAAATTGTCCTAAAAGTTCACTTCATTGGGTATATATGTGACCTTTCTCCAGTATACTTACTCTTCTCATTATTAGACCTGTTCTTGGTAAATTTCACTGGTTGTTTTTGGCTGGAATGTTCCTCCTTCATATACTGGCTTTCTTACCATACTCAAGTCTTCGCTTATTTATCACCATCGAAATGAGGTCTGTTCTACCTTACATAAAACTAACTTTCCCTCAATCTCTCTCTGCTAATATTCCTTATTTCCTTTTTACCCTATTCTACCTTTTTTTTTAATCCATGGCACTTCCTTTTTTTTTTTTTTAAACTCACTATATTTTTACTTTTTATTGTGTTCATGTTGATGCATCCATATTCCCTCTGCTAGACTAGAAAATCTCCAAGGCAGGCCTCTTTAAATCCCTGCAGTATGCGCAACAACTACAACAGTGCCAGCACTTGGTTATCGTTAAATAAATATTTATGGAATACACTTCTTAGACACCCATGCTGGCATATGTTAATCTGAAAACAAATTATGTGTTTTCAAGATAAACCCATGCCCTCTCAAAGTAAAAGAGATTGTGAAAACTATAGAAAATATATAAGTTGATGTGAATTAATAGAAATGAGAAAATTAGCTAACATGTATTTTCAATCTGAATTTTGGAAATAGAATCTAATTTTTTTACCCAAAGAAAGCTCAGTATAAAAAACTAAGGCAGAGGGACACCTGAGTGGCTCAGTGGTTGAACATGTGCCTTTTAGCTCAGAGCATGATCCCAGGTCTGGGGATCGGGTCCCATATCCAGCTCTCCTTGGGAACCCTACTTATCCTTCTGCCTATGTCTCTGCCTCTTTCAGTGTCTCTCCCTCATGAATAAATAAAATCTTAAAAAATAAAAAACCTAAGGCAGAAAAGGAAAAAGCCAAAAGTATGTGAGAGTTAAGAAAATTTAAAAAAGGCTGTCTTTGAGTTGGTGTGCGTGGAAGGCAAATCTCATCCATTTATCACCTTCACTCCACCACCACCCTATCATTCAATGAGGTCCTTGCAATTTCTGAAAAAGCCTAGGATGGTGAGTCACATAGTGTGAAAAAGCTCATCATGAGAATGATGTACTGAGGCTTAAACCAAAGTTGACTAAAGATAATGATGGAATAGTTATCCAAAGTCAGATTTTGATGGGTCTTACATATCTGATTCAGTGGATTATTAGTTTATATAAAAAGCATAGGGAATTAGGGATGTGATTTAGCCAATCATAGCAGTCCAAGTGTTCATAATACACTAGAAATGTAGATAGCATTTGGTGGGAATGTGAACTGGTACCATCATTCTGGAAAACACTATGGAGATTCCACATTAAAAATCGAACTACCCTACAATCTAGCAATCACTCTACTGGGTAATTACCCGCAGAACACAAAAACACTAATTCAAAGCTTGACATGAACTCCTATGTGTATAGCAGCATTATTTACAATAGGCAAGATATGAAAGCAGCCCAAGTGTCCATCAACTGATAAATGGTATATAATGGAATATTATTCATCCATAAAAAATAATGGAATCTTCCCATTTGCAATGACATATACCAAGTTAGAGAGTATTATGCTAAGCAAAATAAGTCAGTCAGAGATAGATACCATATAATTTCATGCATATGTGGAATTTAAGAAACAAAACAAATGAACGAAGGGAACAAAAGAGAGAGAGAGAGAAATCAAGAAATAGACTCTTGAGAACAAACTGATGGCTACCACAGGGGAGGGGTGTGGGGGAGATTGGTTAAATAGATGATGAGGATTAAGGAGTGCACTTCTCATGATGATATACAGAATTGCTGAGTCACTATATTGTACACCTCAAACGAATATAACACTATGTTAACTAGCTAGAATTAAAATTAAATAAATTAATGAGGTATCCATGAAAGTTTAGGTAACACTGTTTACACGGAGATTATATATTGTGTATTTCTAACCTTTTAAGGTGATTTATGCAGAAGAGAACCACTCTTTCTCTCATTTAGATTTCCATTAACCACATCTATTGCATGGCTCTCTATCAGAGCACAGTAACAAAGTATTAGCAACATACTCAATATTTTATCTCAAGTCTTAGGTCCTAATGTTACCAAATTAATAGGTACTTTCCAGCCTTTGAATCTCCAAATCACTTACAACTAAACCGAAACAGAAATTAAGCCTGATTCATATTTCCTATGGAGCACATATGTTTGCAGTGAGAATTTTACTCTCTGACCTTTCTAATAGCATTTGCTTCAAACACGTACAAATGAGCTGTGACTCTGCTAACTACTTAGTTTGCTATCTTTGTGCCTAGTTAGGTCAGTGAGTGATTGATTCAGTTTCAAAACTTGTATAGATTGTGTGGCATGACCAATATAAAAACCTAAATTACCTACTGTGGCACTGAACCAAAACAGTTCTGATGGTTTGATGCAGTTAGGCAAATAGTGTTGCACTTATATATTTTCTTGGAAAATATTGCAACATTATTTTTATTGATAGCCCTTTTAATACAATGAGGTAAATTGTGTCAATTGTCATTCAATGCATAAAATTCACAGTGTGAAAAATCACCAGACCTTATGCTAAAACAAACAAAAAAAAATGTTAATGATTAACAGTCACATCAGAATCTTCTCTAATCTATGTTCAAGTAAAGTAACTGCAAAATGGAATACTGATGAGAATTCCCTATTCAAGAAGTCTATTGACTTCTTTCATATTCCCTCAATGGTTCATATAAAACTCAAAACTCTGCTTCACGTGTAGTTCAAGGGCATACAATTGACACATATCGTGTTTCAAATAAAGTTGAATTCTGCGTTGGTGGTATAGTGGTGAGCATAGCTGCCTTCCAAATAAAGTTGAATTTTTCTAACACATATTTAAATATATTATATAACACCCATAATTATTAATGTAATTATAATAACTATTAATGTATTTATTATTGCGAATATAATTAATATTATTAATTAACCCATATTTATTAATGTAAACTGATAATCCAACAAGTCAGTAAATGTATTGTTAATAGTAATATTGATTTATATACATCTTGTTTAAATTCAGAAATTATAATGGCCAAAAACCAGGGAGAAAAAGATACAATGTTTACCACAGAAATGGATAAAGAAATAGTATAAATATACAATGAAGATACACTTTACAATTAAAAATTAATGGACTACTGATAACATATAACAACTTGGAAGAATCTCAATATCATTAACACAGACAAAAGAAGTCAGTCAAAAAAGGAAATGGCATAATCGCATCAAAATAAAATTTTCACAAAGTCAAATTCAACCTACAGCAAGAGAAAGTATATCAAATTTTGCTAAGGTTGCTTTTATCATAAAGGAGCTTGAAAATCTTTTTGTCATTGATGGGAATATCCTGTATCTTGATTATGGTTGCCATCCTATGGATTTGTCAAAATTTATAGAACCATATTTTTAAAACTCTGGCCAAATTTTAGTGGTATAAATTAAATCTGAAAAAAATGATAAGCACTGTAAAAACAAACATTGTTAACATTGTACTGAAAGTCTTCCGTGGATTTGGGGACTTTATATGGAATAATGAACAGCAAATCTTGCTGAAAAGTATTTTTATCTGTCCTCAAAATTCTACTCTTTCTGACAATCCCCTAAAACACTCCTTTTTTCTCAAAAATTCTTTTTCAAAAGCATCCAGCTCCCTTTATTATTCATCGCCTCCCTCAAACCTCAGGCTCAACCTTTCTTATTAACTCAACTTTTCATTGTCTGAAGTATATTAGTGCTTTTTGGTTTCTTCCAATTACCAAGAAGCACGCACAGAAAAATTTAAGATTAAAAAAAGAAGAGGCATGCCTAGGTGGCTCAGCTGGTTAAGCATCTGATCCTTGGTTTTGGCTCAGGTCATGACCTCAGGGTCATGAGATCAAGCCCAAGTCAGGCTCCCTGTCTACTGAGTGCAGAATCTGCTTGTAAATCTTTTTTTTTCTCCTCTGACTCTTCCTCTGGGTGCATGTGCTCTCTTCTCTCTCTCAAATAAATAAATAAAATCTTTTAAAAAGAGAAGAAAAAAGATGAGAGTGAAAGAAAAATGAGCAGTTAGCTTAATATTTTATCTTTAAATAATTACTTTTTACCATTATTCTTCATTAAAATATAGGATGCATTCATTTACTTTAACATAAAACATAAACATAAGAAACATGGCAAAGCAACCATTCATTATTAGAACTTTACTATATTGTCCCCCCCACCCCCACCCACACACACACACACATTTTCTATAACATGAGCCTTTCTTATTGGGGAAAAATTGTCCTGTGTGTATATATATATATATACAACAATTTATAATATATATATATATTTATTTTATAATTTATAATTATATAATATAATTTACAATACAATTTATAATTGTAAAAAATTATAAAAAATACAACAATTTATAATATATATATATATATATATATATATATATATATATATATATATAACAAATCTTATTACCAGTAAATAAATAATAAATAGCTATCTACTTGGGAGTTACTTCAGGAGGTCCTCACCATCCTCCTCATACAAACCTGCCTCTGACACACAGCTAGAAATAATTCCATTTAAGTTATCACTGGCAAATCTATTATAAGCCTAATCAGAGATTTCTTGATTAAGGTATCTCCTAAATTAGGGTAGTTGAAAACCAATGTTTCATGCATCCTGGTCGCATTGAAGCTGAACCTTAGATACACAAATGATGCAAATCTGATCACACATCATGACTTGTATGGATGAAGAGTCTGACAATACTGTCTCCTACTTAAATATATACAAGTAAGACAGATTAGTGCAATGGAAAGAGAGTTGTAAGGAGGGATGATAGGACTCATAAACAACAACAAAAAAAATCACTTAATTTGAGAACACTGACTCAGAAGATTTAGCAAAAGCATGTAAACGATTGTTGCAGATTTCTATCTGGCATATCTGATACATACTACTAATTTTAGCATACACTTTTCTTATACCTATGCTATAAAACTTACATAGTTACATTTTGCTTTAAATAGATAATCATCTCTCAAGGAGTTTAAAAATGTAAAGATGTCTTTTATATTTATCCAGAAATTTCCCACCTCTGAACTCTATTTCTTTGCCTAGATACGTGTTCCATTTGATGTTATTTTTGTTTGAGCTAAATTACTTCTTTTAACATTTCTCGTAGTTCAGATCTAGTGGTCAAAGGGGACTATGTCAACTTTTATTTGATATTTTATTTATTTTGAAATATTTTTTTTAATTTTTATTTATTTATGATAGTCACACAGAGAGAGAGAGAGGCAGAGACACAGGCAGAGGGAGAAGCAGGCTCCATGAACCGGAAGCCCGACGTGGGATTCGATCCCGGGTCTCCAGGATCGCGCCCTGGGCCAAAGGCAGGCACTAAACCGCTGCGCCACCCAGGGATCCCTATTTTGAAAGATTTTTATTTGCATACAAAAATCTAGGCTGACTATTTTCCCCTCCATCTCAACGTGCCTCAGTTTTTAAAAACTTTATTTTGAAGTAATTGTGGATTCAAAGGAAGTAACCAAGAAATATGCACAGAGGTCCCATACATCCTTCACTTAGGCTCTACCAACATTAACATCTTGCATGTCTTTAGTAGAATATCAAAGCCAGAGAATCCACACAATGTATTCATGTTTTATTAGTTACAAAGTCACTTGTGAGAGGGGAGGGAATGGGGGGAGAGGCAATCTGCTATTATATGTGTGGCTTAATCTAACTACCACCACAATTACGTTATCAATCTACTGTCATCAAAATCCTCTTTCATGATTTTTCTTTAAAAGCATCTTCCCCAACCCATAACAACTACAAATGTCCTTTCCTTGTCTATCATTTCATGAATACTATATAAATGGAATCATATAGCATGTATTCACTTGAAATTATTTTTCACTCATCATAACTCCCTTAAATTTCATCTAAATTATTATATGTTTTAGGGCAGCCTGGGTGGCTCAGTGGTTTAGCGCTGCCTTTAGCCCAGGGTGTGGTCCTGGAGATCTGGGATCGAGTTCCACGTCAGGCTACCTGCATGGAGCCTGCTTCTCCCTCTTCCTGTGTCTCTGCCTCTCTCTGTGTGTGTATCTCATGAATAAATAAATAAAATATTTAAAATAAATAAACAAACAAACAAATAAATAAATAATTGATTATGTGTCTTAAAAGTTCCATTTTATTTATTGAGTACTATTCCATACTGTGGTCATACCATATGTTTTTTAAACCATAGAATTCTAGGTGGGTTTTGGCTTTTCCCTCAATCTTTAAGTAATTCAGATATGTCATTCTATTGTTTCCTAGATACAGTAACATTGATTCTGATTAGAATATTTAATTTTTGTGACCTTTTTCTGAACATAATATGCCTTTGTTTTCTGTTTAACTCTTACAAAAGTACTCTTTATCAGTGGTTTCCTGGAACTCATTTGTGATATGTATTGGTGTGTGTCTCAAAAACGTTTAACCAGCTTGGGATTTAGTATCTAAATTAGAATTCTAAGTTTAAAGTTTGCATCTAATTTGGAAACTTTCTGGGGATTATTTTTGCAAATATGTTTTCTTTCCCCCTCAACTTTTCTGAATTCCAGTTATACATGCATTAGAACACTTAATAATGTTGCACAAGTTATCAATGCTGTTAATCAAGTTTTCAGCATTAAGGTCAGATAATCATTTTCTATGATTTGGATAATTTCTATTTATAAATCTTCAGTTTTACTGATATTTGCTGTGTCTACTCTGCTAATTCCACTAGTTAACTTTTTAAAAATATTTAGTTCTTTTCTATATGTCCATTTTTCTCATTATATTTATTTTCTTTAAACCTTTGGCATATTTATAATCTTTATGAATTTATGATTATGAATCATGTCTCTTGTCTTTGTTTTAATATAAGGCTCATATTTTCCTGTTTAACTGTCTGATTATCAATTTTGATATGGAATATTCTTAAATTTATATTTTCAAAAGCTGAATTAAAAAAAAACAAAGAGTATCTAATTTCATTCTGGCAGATTTATATAGAGAGCAGTGTAAACATTGATAGCTTTTTTATATACATATTTCAGGGCAGCTCTGAAGCAAACCCTACAGTCTACTATAAAGTCGTGGATGTTTCTGATATCTAGTGTATGGCCTATGTATCCATAAAATTATTCTACTGTAGCTTGCATGAACCTGAATGATTCACAAGCCTCGTGATTGAAGTGCTTGATTCATAGTTTTTCAGCAATTATTCTTTCCTGCATTTGTTCTTTTCCTGAATTCATAGAATTTTACCCTGGAATTTATAGATTGATATTCAAAGACTCAAAAGGATGCTGTACTGATTTCTGCAGCTCTTTCTCTGCATATTCCTCTTTCCCAACACTTTGCACTAAAAATTCTAATTGGGTCTGCCTCCTTGAATGCTGTTCCTTATCATTTAATTCAAGAAGATTGCTAGGCTCTATCTTTTCCTTCTTTACACCTATGGAATCTGGAAATTGTCTCCAGGTAAAAAAGCCAAGAATTTCCTACACCTTTCATAATTTGTTTTCCTTTTCTCAATAACATACTACAACTCTTGTTCAATGTTTGAAAACCATCATCTGAAAGTTGTGAAATTTTCTAAATTTTTATAATTGGAGGATAGGCATTATTTTTATTTCTACCTTTAAAAATCAGTGGCTTCCCTCATGGATCCTGCTTCTCTCTCTGCTATGTCTCTGTCTCTGTCTCTCTCTGTGTCTCTCACGAATAAATAAATAAAATCTTAAAAAAAAAAGAATGAGTAATGTTGAGAACCTAGAGACAAAGAATAAATATATATGATATAATGTCCTAACATGAAAGAAGGAGATAGTTACTGAAAAGGAAAAAGAAGCGACTGTGTTTATGTTTAGCTCATCCTCTGAAACATACCTTCTACATTTGAAACATGGTAAATAAAGACTTAGCCAGGATGAACAAGAAAAATGTGTTCTCTTTTACAATATGAAAAAAAAGCTTGTTGATAAAGTTTTAAGAATAATTTTGCTGAAAGCTTGAAATTATATGTACAGACTGGAGGTATATGCAAAACTGAGGCAAAGAAATATTATGTGATTGATTTATTTATCCCAACCTATCTGATGTCTTCTCTTCTGACAAACAAAACTGGTTCAAACAACTTCTCATATTTTTTATTCTTTTCCTAATAATCTTCATCTGTGCATTGAAATCCTCTACTAAAATTCTGCCAATATTTTATGAAGTAGCTCTCTCTGCTCACAAATAGGAGATGGAGTGACAGATCATGCTGTTACCACAGTCAAAACTAAATATATTAAAAACATGATCTGTTCTCTTTGAGTCAGACCTTGCCAATAGGATGCATAATTCTGTGGTTAGCTAAAATAATGCATATGATGCTCCTCATGGAAAACAGTCTTCTGCTACTATAGAATACAGTGTTTGGGTAATTCAGTCCATCATATGGGTCCTTTTTTATATTTTATGAAGACAAATTTGCATTTGTAAAATTCATACTTGTTATTCACTAGGCTGCATCTATAACTGTGCTTCCACTTAAATTCCTACTAGCGTTATGGTGTGACTATTATATTAATTATCCTTCATATTTCTCAGTAAGTCTGTGTAAATAATTAAAGGGAATCCTATGTCAAATCATATTAGTGAAGTAATACATCAAACATTTCTCATAGCAAATCCACAAAGCTCACAGTTTAACTATTTATGTCTCAAGAAATTTGATAGCATATATTGTAGGTAACAGTTGTATTTATCATTGCCTATTTTGTGGAAAAGATTTTGACAAGTAATTTATAAGCATTTTATGTGGCAACTCATTTAATTCACTTGTGATTGTTATTGTGTCAACCTGACTGGGCTAAAAGCCAGATAATTTGGAAAACAATATTTCTGAATATGTCTGTGAAGATGTCTGAATCTGTACATTGAGTAAGGGACATCACTCTCACCAGTTCAGGTGGGCATCATCTAACCCAGTGCAGGTCTGAAGAGCAAAGAGTAGGAGGACGAGTCAATTCATGATCTTCGTTTGAGCTGTGATATGAACGTTCTCTTGCCTTTGGACATTGGTGCTCCTGGTTCCCAGGTCTTCAAAATCAGACTGATTTGTACCAGTGGGTTTCTAGCTTATATATGTTAGATTATGGGATTTGGCCTATATGACTATGTGTACCAATTCATATAACAAACACTTCTTACATATATCTGTAAATCTTACTGGTTCCGTTTCTCTGTAAAATCCCAATAAATCTCCCAATAATCCAATAATAAATTGTGTGTATATATATATGTTGTTGATGAGACTAAAAAAAATATTTGAATAAATTGTCTCATTTCACCTAGCTAGTAAATGGTAAAGTTGGGAATGGAGCATAGAATTTGCTAAAAGATACAACCATGGTCTTCTATAAGCAAATCTTCTATATCAATATACATTTACAAAATATATTAATACTTTTTAATAAAAAAGTCTTAAATTTTGTTTTCTACATTCTAGCAGCAACTTGTCACATTACTTACTTACTTACTTAAAACAAATTTTTAGGCAATACACCATAATATTACTATGGGTAAATTTCCAAATTCTTATTTTATGTGAACATGCAATAAACCTTTGGAAAGCCTACTGTAATAGATGGTACTATGTAGTGCCTTATAATTTGGGCCTGGAAGCAAGCATACCTAAATTGAAAGCAGATCTCACAGATTTATTAAGTATATGGATTTGGCCAGTATCATAGCCTTTTAAACCTATAAAATAGAGATAATGATGTCTTACAGACAAATTTGCTGATAATATTAAAAGTGATATCTCAAATAACAAGATAAGTTTAGCTCAATTCAGTGCATAATAAATGGTAAGCTTTTTACTTTTATGTCTACAGTTGTACTTTAAAAACATAAACTGCCACACATACATGTAGGGATGGTTCTAAATTTAACCAAGAAAAATTGAGTATTTAATTTACTGTTCTCATCATTTAGGCTATCTCTACTTAACTGCAGTAAGAGTTTTTGACACACACATGAATGTAGGTTTCATGCTATATGTAAATAAGAAATGTAAGAATCCTATTGACCACTTTGTGAAAATTAAAATGATTGATGAGTTTCATTATTTCAATTTAGAAATTCAGCTGCAAAATATAAGCTCTCATGCTGCTATGGCAGTACATTCTATCACTCTAATTTATGCAGTATATGCTCAGTTCCTGAACAAAAACAATTTAGCAAGATTTCCGTATTGACAGTTGTTATATTCAATAAGGGATTCAAAATTTTGAACATTAACTTCTTGTGACTACTCCCTTACTTAAATGCCAGAAAGACCTTGAAAGACTTTTACTTTAATTTATAGATCCTACTAAAAAAAAATTATAGATCCTACTAATTTTCATAGTGTTGCAAGAATGAACATTTACATATGAACTTATCATTCTTAAAATTACTAGAGACAAAAATTTGTTTTAGAATCTAAATTAAACCTTAGTTTTTCCACAACCCTAATGGGGTAATTTTCCTCCAACATTTCAATTCCATCAATTGCAAACAGAAATGAAGACAGTGTTGACAGTTTCTCCCTCAAAGTTTAAACATTCATACATATTGTATTTATTAAAAATAGTTGAGGACAATAAAAATACGATGAATAGCACAATGTCCACAAATTTAATTCTTAGATAAAATGGACCCATTCTGCAAAATACATCTGCTACCAAAAATCATGCAATAAAAGATATATAATATTAGGTCAATACCTATTGAAGAAATTGATTCAGTAATGAATACACCCTCTATAAAGAAATAATCAGGCCCAAGTTGTTGTACAGATTTAAAGAACAATTCAGAGAAAAGTACTAATTCTCCAGAATCTCTTTCAAAGAACAGAAGTAGGAGGAAACTTCTTAACTCATTCTATGAAGCAAGCAAAAACCCAAATACATTACAAATGTATGAAATCATCTCACTGAAGTGGGTAAGAAAAAAAGGTACTAAACTATGTTTGGAAATGAATGGTTTGTAAAACAGAAAACAAAATAAGCTGTGCATAAGTATTGTACTATAGTTGATAAAGTTAAACCCCAATGAATAGGTTGAAAATTCTGATACGACTATACATATAGACTGCAATTGAAAAATTAAGTATATGTATGGCAGATTAATGCAGCTCAATTTCTCACTGTTGAACTGGAAAATTACAAATAAGCAAGGATAATGGACTAGAATGATTCATTTGGTAATAGATTCATTAGAGTTTGAGAAGTCACTATGACCTCACTTTTAGCTTCATATGAATACGAATTGTTACATATAGATATATTAAAATATATGTGTGTATATACGCAAGTTAGTATATACACACATTCCCTTGCTCTGCCAGCTGAGAAAACCTAAAAGTAATGACAATCACATAGTTAACAAGTAAATTTGATTGCTAACATCATTCAGTGAGTTAAAAAAATAAACATTTTTCTTGGAGAAATGACTGATACCAGGATGAAGGCAGGAAATATACAACATAAGCTTGGATAAACTTATAAGTATCAGAAACTAAGGAAGCACTCAAAACAAAACAATACCCACAAGGATAGGAGGCAAACGAAAAATCTTCCAAAGGTCACAGCTATTCAATAATTTGAATAGCAAAATCAATAAGGTTGGATTGAATTATAACACAAGATTTTAAATAGGTACACAAGTCCATACTAATATAAATAAATACTTGAATAAAAAAAGTGGAGGAGAAAAGACAAATCTACAATATAGAAAGATTCTAAACAATTTACATAGATATTCTGGCTTCAAAGAGGTAAAACATAATTCTCTATTTTTCACATGTGGACTACACATGATAATTTCCTTCCAAGGAGTACAGCATGAAAAGAAGTTAAACAAACAAACAAACAAACAAACAAAAACAAAGAAAACAAACCTCCCTTTACAGTATAGAAGTTTGACAAATATCACTTCAGTCAAGTATTCAAGGTCATCTTCAGTGGTGCTAAGTCACGTTGATAGTACATACCTTTGATATAATGGGATGAAAATTGCACTTAACCTCTGTGTTTTTCCTCCTCAAAGCAATAAATTTAGATTCATAGTAAGAAAAACATCCAACAAATCTCAATAGAAGGGCATTCTATAAAGCACATGGCCAGTGCTCCTCCAAGCTGTCAAGGTCATTGAAAACAAAGAAGGTCTGGAAAACTTTCATAGCCAAATGTAGCCAGAGTAGAAATGATGAATGAATTTGAATGATGAGATAAGGAAGGATGAAAAATGATGAATAATGTTCTGAGTAATCCTGGAAGCAAAACAGAACATATGGTAAAATGTTTTAAAATCTAAATTAAATATATTTAGTTAATAATAATGTATAAAGATCCATTCATTATTTGTAGTAAATGTACCATACAAATGTAATAATGTTAAGTTTAAACTGTGTGTAAGTTATGTGAGAATCCTGCACTATCTTCATAATTTCTTTCATAAAACTACCTCTTCTAGGAGGTAAAATTTATATAAAATTTAAAAAAAAATTCTAGATAATTACTTATACAGCAGCAAAGTGTTCATTGAATGGATTTTCTATAATTTATTTAAACGCTCATATTAAATATACAGATTTACTCTCTTTTATAACCATCTACTAAACAAATATGTATTATCTTCTGTGTATCAGATGCTATAAGATTTGCGATTCAAAAACAACAACAAAAAACTAGAAATAAGCCCTTGAAATAACATGCTAATAATTAACGAGGGAGAGAAACATGAGACAACTAAATTTAAAGAGAAAAAAGGACAATCAAATAAAAATAAAAACTGGTGTAGAGTTGGGGGAAAGAGCTGTTTTAAAATAACAGCTCCATCATCTCCAGCTTTTACAGACAAGAGAATGTAGAAGTAAGAATGTACATCTCTTAATATTTTATTCCACTAGCCCAGGGGACAAATTATGGTGGTTCTGGTTTATTTTTTATTTATTTATTTTTATTTATTTATGATAGTCACAGAGAGAGAGAGAGAGGCAGAGACACAGGCAGAGGAAGGAGGGAGAAGCAGGCTCCATGCACCGGGAGCCCGACATGGGATTCGATCCCGAGTCTCTAGGATCGTGCCCTGGGCCAAAGACAGGCGCTAAACCGCTGCGCCACCCAGGGATCCCTGGTTCTGGTTTAAACTAGAGTGGCAGCAGGGAAAATAATAAAGGACTGGTATTTGAATGTATTACCAGGAAAAGCCAAATAATTCTTTCATAATATGGATGTATGAGGAGAAAATCTAAATCAAGATTACTCTTTTTTTTTTTTTTTCAATGAAGTTATTTGTGGTGATAAGTTTCTGGCTTAAAACTTCTGCTGCATCACATATACTTTGGTATATATGTTTCCATTTTCATTTGGATTTATTTTTTTAATTTTTTCTTTGCCCCATTGATTGTCAGGAGCATGCTGTTTAATCTCTACACTTCATTTTATTTTTTCCAGCCTTATTCTTATAACTTATTTCTAGTTTCATGCCACTGTAGTCAGAAAATATTTTTGACAGTATTTCAGTCTTCTTAAATTTGAAATTTGTTTTGTGGCCTAATAAATGTCTATTCTGGAGATTGTTCCATGAAAACTTGAGAAGAATATGTATTCTGCTATTGTTGGATGGAACATCCTATGAATGTCTAAATTCATCTGGTTTAAAATATATACTGGTCCTATTAAAAACATGTTCAGGGGAACTGAATATACATTTTTTTCTAACGAAAACATGCAAATGGACAAGTACAGGGGAAAAAAGTTCAATATCATTAATGATCAGGAAAATTAAAATCAAAACTACAATGAGATTATTATCTTAAACTTGTTAGAATGGATATCATCAAAAAGAGATAGCAAGTGTTGGTGAGAAAAAGGAATCCTTGTGCATGGTTGGTGGGAACGTAAGTTTGTGTAGATGGGAAACAGTATAAAAGTTCTTCAAAATATTAAAAATAGAACTATCATATGATCCAGCAATCCCACTTCTGGGTATATATCCAAAGGGAATAAAAGTAACATATTGAAGAGATGTCTGCATTCCCATGTTCACTGACACATTATTCACAATAGTGAAGATGTGGAAATAACCTAAGCACCAGTTAGTGGACAAATAGATGAAGACGTGGTATATAAAAGTAACAGAACATTATTTAACCATGAGAAAGAAGTGCATCCTGTCATTTACAACAATATGGATGGAGCTTGAATTTATTATTCTAAGTGAAATAAGTCAGAGAAAGCCAAATTCTGTATGGTATTATTTATATGTGAAATCTAAAAATGTCCATCTCATAGAAATAGACTGTAGTGGTAGTTATCAGGAGCTCAGGCTAGTGGAAGAGTGGAAATGTTGGTCAGAGTATAAAACTCCAGCCCTAAGATTAATAAATTCTGGAGATCTAGTGTACATAATAGGGATTAAATCTAACAAGTTAAGAGAGTAGATATTAAATATCCTCACCACAAAAACAGAAATGGTAATTCAGTGACATAATTCAAGTGTTAACTAACACTATGGGGGTAAACATTTTGCAATATATATCAGGTCAACATGATGTGTACCTTAAGCAGTATTTAATGTAAATTATATCTCAATGAAACCAGAGAAAAAAGTCTAAAGGCTAAGAAGTTAAAGAGTTAAAAGAAAGAAATCCTCTATTTGTACAGAAAAGTACTTAAGATGCACAACTTTTAAGTATTTTAATACATGTGATTAATTGTCCCTAAATGAAAAAAACAAAAACTCCCACCAGTGAGATTGTTCAATCTACTTGCCAAGAATTGGTACATGCATTTGAATTAGGCACTGCAAAAAAAAAAAAAAAAAAGAAAGAGGCCTACAGTAAAAGTGTAATTAATATAGAAATGTTATATATGCATGTGTGTAAATAAAGTATAACCGAAGTCCAGAAGTAAGTAGCACAAGGCTCCTGTGGCTCCTCTGTGATTTTCAAAAACACAGGCACTTTTGGTTTCACTGCTGTAGTATCCTAGGATTTATTGACTTTTATCTTCAAGTATAAGAAGGCTTTTCTCATGTCATGTATGTTCCAAGTTGCAAGAAGGAAAGATGGACAGAGAGGAGCACCTTCTAGGCAACTTTGCCAATATATTAACTTTACCAGCCTTAACTAAAATCTCATCATCACAATTGCCTTTACACATCATTTTCAAGAACTCTATCATATAACCAAACCTAGCTCAATCTGCTATACAGCAGTACTACCTATAATTTATTATAATATTGTGTACTTTAAAATAAAAGGATAGATATCATAATAAGTATTCTTACCACACATATGCACACAAATAAATTTTGGGGAATATGGGTATGTTTAGTACCCTGATAGTGTTAATAGTATCATGAGATCAGATTAATCAAGATGTATACATTAAATGCATGCAAGTTTTTGTAAATCAATTATACCATCTAAAGGATAAAATAAAGCAGGTCTCTATGACAAGAGAGGCAAGAATATACAATGGGGAAAAGACAGTCTATTTAATAAATAGTGTTAGGATAACTGAATTGCCACATGCAAAATAATAAAACTGGATTGCTTTATTACACCATAAACAAAAATAAGCTTAAAAAGGATTAAAGACACATGTGAGACTCAAAACCATAAAATTTCTAAAGAAAACACAGACAGTAATCTCTTGGACATCAGCCTTACCAACATATTTATAGTATGTCTCTTCAGGCAAGGAAGTCAAAAGCAAAAATAAACTATTGGGACTACATTCAAATAAAAGCCTTCTGCATTGCATAGGAAACTATTAACAAAATGAAAAGGTAACCCATTGAATGGGAGAAGATATTTGCAAATGATACATCTGATAAGGGGTTTAATATCCAAACTATATAAATAACTCATAGAATTAAATACCAACAAAGAGGCAAAATCCTATTAAAAAATAGGCAGAGGTCCTGAATAGACATTTTTCCAAAACGACATACAAATAGTCTACAGGCACATGAGAAGTTGCTCAACATCACTAATCATCGAGGAAATACTAATCAAAACCACAATGAGGTATCACCTCACAGCAGTCAGAAGGTCTAGTTTACAAACATGTGGAGAAAAGGACACGCACACTTTCTGTGAAAATGTGAATTTGAAAAAAATATGAATTGGTTTAATCATTATGGAAAATCATATGGATTTTCCTCAAAATATTAATAACAGAAATGTCATTGATCCAGTAAAATCCCTGCTAGGAATTTACCCCCCAAAACAAAGACATCCATCCAAAAAGATATATGCATCCTTGTGTGTTGCAATATTATATACAATAACCAACATATGGAAGCAACACAAGAGTCCATTGATGGATTAATTGATAAAGAAGATATGGTACACATTCATATACACCCAATTTAATATTACTTAGCCATTAAAAAATGAGATCTTGCCATTTTCAACAATGTGAATGGATTTAAAGATGATTATGCTAAGTGAAATAAGTCAGAGAAAGACAAATATCCTATGATTTCACTTACATGTAGAATCTAAAAAGCAAATGGACAACAACAACAACAAAATACAGAGAACTTATAGTTACCAGAGGGGAGGAGGTTGGGGGAGATGAATGAAATAGGTGAAGGGGATTAAGACATACACACTTCCAAATATAAGTAAGTCATAGAGATGAAAGGAAAAGAGTAGGGAATGTGTCAATACTTGTAATAATCTTATATGGTGACTACATGTATTGAGTAATACTCATGGTGAATATTGAGTAATAAAAGAAATTGTCTATTCATTATGTCATACATCTGAAATAACGTGTTTCAAGTATACTCCAATAAATTTTTAAAAATAGGTCTCCTAACTAGATGTATTGTTTTTCATAAAAATTCAAAAAAAAATGTTGAGGAGAAAAGTGTACCTTCAATGGAAAATTATCATTGTCTTCACTATTTGGTAACAATTAAAAATGTTGTTTAAAAATATTTTAAATGTAATACACCTGCTATTGTTTTATTTAATGGCTTTAATTAGTATAAAGTTTAATATTTAATATGTTTTATAGCCATTGATGTTTCTTCATGTATGTATTTATGTGGAAATACTAATTTATGAGAAAGTCTTGAGAGATGAATCAATGGCCCAGAAAAACATAACAATTGCAGTTCAAGTTACACTGTTTGGGTGGTAGGAGGAAATGTGCTATGTGGTTAGAAAAGAGCCAGTGTAGATACAGAGTAACTTCTCATTATGGGGCACATTTTGTAAAGAAGGAAATATTACATGATCCACTGTAAGATGGAAACTGTAAATTCCTTGCAACTGTCATTCTTATGACATAAGCTACTATGTCTCTAGAAGGACCCTGTTCAAAAGTAATTATATTATCAGAGAAAGAAAATTATTAGCAAATTTTTGTAAATTAAGTTATGTTCAAATAACTGCTATAAAAATTATGGGACTCTCAGGGTTTGTACTAAGGTAAATCATGAAAAAGGAAAGGGAACAGAATATGGAAAACTGCTCCAAAGTAATTCATATTAGGGTTTTCCCCTGTTATATCAGGCTATATTTCACCTGAGATTTATGTGCTTTACTAAAGTGGGATCCCAAGTATACAGAGATTCTGAAGATTGATTTTCAAACTTTATTAAGATCATCCTTGAATAGAATACATCATAAATTTCGATTCCTTTAACTTTTGATATATTGACTTAAAAGCATTCAAAGCATATATGCATTGTTGAAATAAAGCATTACAAAAAATACTGGTAAATAAATATGCTTTTTTTCTGCATGAACCAAGGAACGCACAAAAAATGACCCTACGTCCTCTTATTCTCTACCATCAAAACATAATTTTGCTGATGTGTACGGGGATCCAAAATGTCAAGATATTAAAAAAAAGTATTTTGACAGGTTCCATTTTATAAATAAAATTAACACCCTTGAAAGCTACTCTCTCCCTTGATAGTTATAGGTCAAATCATTTCCTGGGACAATAAACCATATTCCTTTCTCCATCCTCTTAGTCATACTAAGTGGAAAAATTGAAGAAGGTGAGTCAAACACCTGTGAGGATTTTTTTTTACTAATTCATTAATGAATTAAGAAAATGGTTTTTTGAGCACTGTTTAATCTATTTCCATAAAGGTAGGGAAATATGGCAGGATGAATCCAAACAGGTGTAAACCAGGACACCAAAGCCAAGAAATAATGAGACTCAAATGCTGTTTACAAGCTCATTTCTAGTTAAGAATCACACAGTTTGATCCAGAATCTTAGCTGCCAAACTAAAGAAACAAACCAACAAAAGCAAGTGAAATAAAAGAACCCAACTAGAATAAATCAGGTTTTTCTAAAAAAACAATATTGCTAATAAGTACGGGGGGGGGGGGAAGCCTAGTCCAAACAGAAATAGTTCTAAAATTTATGGTCAATGTCAAGGGTGGTGGAGGATATATTTATACCAAAGTTAGGAAATGACTAATGGCCACTTTATTTAATTATATATTTAATACTTAGGTCCAAAGGAGGAGATTGCTGCTCATAGAAGTTAAAGCACTGTTGTGTCTACTCCATGGTTGGCTTTATGTTTGTGTTCTAAAAATTCGAGTATCTAAGTGTCCATTTGTTCAACCAGTTAGTATAGCTCAGAAATCTCAACCCGTATCATATGTTTGATATTTTTCAGAGGGCCACTTCCAATCAGAAGAAAAAGCAAAAATGTCAAGATAGGCAGCAACAAAAACCTTAATAATTTGTATTTTCTTTAATTTGTATTATTTTATAATATCTAAAAAATAAAATATGGAAGGAATATAAGACTGGTTTCCCTCATAGGAAAGGAGGGAGACTAAAATAATGAATTTTTTAAATAGGCCAATATAACGTTCCAGTTTTTATCCAGATTATACCCAGTAAGCCACCAAGAAGAGATTATTCCTCTCTGAAAGCAACTGCATTCAGTGAGCAAACTAGCTTACAAAGTGTAGGGACTAGAAGAAGGTGAAGTAGGTAGAGTAAGAAATATATTTGAGTTAATTTTAGAGAAAGGTATTCCAATGTGCAACAGTAAAAGATACCTGCAGATAGCAAAGAATGGAAGGACCGTTGAATACCCTATTAGCTTATTGTTGAATCACTTTTGTGATAAAAGAATACTACTGTCAGACTGTAAATCATTAATAAAGTAGAAAAAGAAGATACAAATTAGTTTCAAGGGGCACCATATTGTGGTTGAGGTCAGTTGGTCAGATTGGAGTAGTAATAACAACCTAGAAATGTACTGACAGTAGTGAGACATGGTCTATAGCCCTGAGCTGTGGTCCAAGGCCTGAAGTAGTCGATCTGCAGATGTGGAGCAGGCATGGGAAACACCTGCTACAAGGAGACATCCTCCCTGGGAACAACTTGGTAAACTTTGTCAGGAGTCACAGGTCTATTATACAATGGTAGCTCAGTTTTATAAGGTGGATATGTTGCCATGTCTACTATGATGGTTGATCCAGGCAGTGACCTGAGAAGTGTAGCCTTGATCTTCAACTTAATCATAGTTAACTCAAGAGTCATCTTTTACTGTGGACTTCCACATGAGTGGCCTATACATTTTCATAGGTAGCCATGATTTGTTTTCACATTCCATAGCCCCAAAGAGGGTTGTCCATATTTGCCAGACTTTTATTCTCCGAGTGGTACACCTAACAGTGAGGCAATTGGGAACAGCCCAAGAATCAGTTTAAAAATATCCCAAAGTTAATCAGGCAAGTATTGGCCAGAGGTATGAGATGGCCTTGAAATCTACATAAGGAATGGGACAACTACATTTGCTTTGGGTTCTGCTCAGCTGGCTCTGAAGCAGATCAGCTCTAGTAGTCCAGTGAATAATACTGGTGCTCAGCTTTGCCAAACCATCCATACTTTTTCTTTGCTATTTAACATGCCTTATGAATTTTTGGTGAGTGCTAAACAGAATACAGAAGGTAATAAGAACCAAGGTAATTAGGGTTTTAATGTGAGGTTTTATGTTAATGTGATTTGTTGCTGCTATGTTCAAGGGTAGATGAATAAGTACAGATGCCTAACGTTAAATTTCCTTACATGTTTTCTTTTTTTTTCCTCCCCTGTTGTCTTTGGGTTTCATTAAAACTTAAGTAGCATCTTTCAGCTTTCTCCGTAATACACTAACAGTTGGTTTGGCAGTGAGGTATAAGGGAATGGAAAGCAAGCTATAATTTCAAGAATAAATCTTAGCTTTTTATGGGGCCTGAACTGTGACTTTCAGAAGTTTTCCTAGGGTCACCTTCCACCCTCAACACTGTTGAGCAAGATAAGAAGGCTAGAGTTGTCTAATTGTCCCTCACACCACCCCCCAACCTTCATGTAAGTCTGGCTGAATTAATTTCCCTTAGAAGGCAGGCCTTTGTTATGAGAACTCCCTGGTATATCTAAAGGTGGTCAGTTTTCCTTTTTCCTGCTGGTAACATACGGAGGATTTTTTTTTTTTTTTTTTTGCAATTTTCATTTTCAGAACCTAGTGGGAATCTGGAGGTTAAGCCTACAAAAATGTAAAAGGCCTCTTAGGAATGGCAAAATGGGCATTTAATTAGAGAATTCTTAATAGCAAAAGGTACAAAATGTTTTGTGAAATGTAGCCTTTTTTTTTCCCCAAACAACCTTCTTCATTACCATTTATGAACGTTAAACAGGAAACAGGGATAGTGAATAATCATGAAGTATATGTCATATAAAATTTTGAAATGTTTGCAATTTCCTAAAATCAGCACAAATATAAAAATTCATATTATAAAATAAGTACAACTTAAAATCAATATTTTCCATGATAATCCTCCAAAACAACTATAGTCTACCCTTGTAGATGCAAAACTTTAAAACATTAAATAATAATTAAGTAAAATATAGGTTTATAAAATAAAATTTCTGATCAAAGTGTTTATTACAGAAAAGTGCAGCTCTGTATGAGCAACCATGTTGATACCCTTCTTCTTTAAATTTAAAAATATTTTAAAGAAGGAATGAATGGAAGAAGGAATGAATGGATGAATCTGGAGGACAAGTAAAATAAATGAAAGAAATCAGTCACAGAAGAACAAATACTACGTGATTCCATTTATATAAAATGTCTAAGATAAAATTATGTATGGAAACAGAGTAGAATAACATTTGCCAGGGACTAGGACGATGGGGAAAAGAAGAGTTGCTATTCAATGGGTATAAAGTTTGAGTGATGAAAAATGAGTAAGGTATATACATCTACTATACAAAACTATATATATAGCTAACAATATTTTGTTACCTACTTCAAAGTTTCTTGGGGGTAGATATCATATTAAATGTTCTTACCAAAATAATTAGGAAAATTAACTGGAAAATATCAATAAAAATTGTAAAGAAGTTAAATGAATATTAATACAAGATAGAATCACAAAAAAAGCCAGGAAAATCAGGAAATGCTGAGCAGAGAATAACATAGCAACATGGTATGGGAAGTAAAAATAGTTAGAAATACAACTAAATACATACATGATATTGAAAGTTCATGCATTACTATAGGTTAAGAAGACAAAAATAAATAAGACATTTGAATTATTTAATGTTTGAAAAAACATCTATAGATTGATATAACCTTATGCCTTAAGAATAGAAATCAATCTTCTCAAGCATGATATATCATTTACAATCATTGATCATGGTCTGAAATGTACCATATTTCAGTGCATTCCTAGAGTAATAATTTTATGACTATTATATTTAAAATACTAGATCTTAATATTCAAACTTTAGAGGAAATAAACACACAAATACTTGGATATTTAGAAATATTTGTATAAATGACTGAGTTAAGCAAACTAGAAGTTAATATAGATGAGAACACTAACAAAACCCATGAAATACAGTCAAAGCTGTTTCATGTTGATAATGAAAAGGTCAAGTCTGAACCAATTGATTAGCCAATTGGTAAAGTCATCAGTAAATGATTTAGAGAGTTAACAGAAAAACAATAGAACATAATCAAAGGAAAGAATTAGCGCCTGTAATGTCTAATGATACATACATACATATCTTGTTTTCTTTTTCTAAAATATTTGGGGAATGACATTAAATATTTTACCTTAGGATTAAGTATTTTATCACCATGTTATCTCCAGGATACAGTTTTTGTTGATAATAAGGTACTTCTATCTTGAATCTTATTTCTCTGTGTAGAAATTTCCCTCAGGGAGCTCCTGGAGAAGAGAATATAATCTAACAGAAGACCTGTGTATCTTGGCAAAATGTCATTATGATAGGTAATAAAGCACATGACTTCATTTATTTAATTTTTGATTCCTTACAGGCTTCAAGCCCCACACTCATATTCTCCTTCCATCCTATATCTGGGCAAACTGACAAAGAGACTGAAGGTTCCCTCCTTTGGCCCCAGGAAGCATGTACATGAAAACTTACATCACATTCCTACCCTCTAACCACAGTAAAATTGAAGCCAGTCTCCTTTCCATTCTATCACAAACAATTTCAGACCTACTTGGAAGTCAGCCCTTCTTCTCCCAGAAACCCTCATTAGTTAGTAATAGACTTTTATCTACTCTCTTAAGGCATAAGTGGTGGCATCAGTCTTAATATCCATACTAAATTTTGTGTGATGTAATGATCACCCTACTTTGAAATGACCACAGCATAATACCTAAATTATCCTAATCACACCCTAAAAAATCTGTGATTTGTACAGGTGTTGTTGCTCTGTTCCAAATTTTACATAATATTTTTGTTTGAAAACAGCAATTCCTGAAATATGATATGAATTTGATAGACTGTTCAATCATGGCATTTTGCCCTTCCAAAAATTAGGCATATAAAAAATCATAATACATATTCTCTCTAAAAGGCTCATTTTAATCAAAATGACTGTGGCATGCTGAAAATACACCACCCTCCCACTACCCAGGATATCTATATCCTAATCCTTAAAACCGGTGAATATATTATCTTGCAAATTAAAAGGGACTTGAAAGATCTTGAGAAAGAAAGATTATCCTGCATTGTCTGGGCTAGCTCCAAACAATCACAGATTTCTCCTAAGAAGCAGGAAGATGTTTTAGAGGGAAAATATGAGGATAGGAGGAAACATAATCCTATACTGCTGGTTTTGAAGATGAGGAAATGATTTTGATCTAAGGAATGTAGGTGGTTTCTAGAAGCTGGAATAGGTAAGAAAATTGAGTTCCTACTACAGCCTATAGGAAGAACAAAGACTTGTAGAAACATTTTTTACTTCTGACTTCCCGAACTATAAGGATAAATATGTATTGCTTGAAGCCACTAAGTGTGTGGTAATTTGTTACAGCTGCAATAAGAAGTTAATATAGTGACAAAAGGAAGGAAATTACTTGAGCTGATTTTTTTTTTCCAATGTTGCCTTCAGAAGAACATGTTGATTCATTACTGAAACTGAATCCTAATAGTTGTTCTGTCTTGTATGCCTTCCAAAGTCTGGTTGTTTTTCCTTTAGCACTTTAAACAACTTCATGTACTCATAATGAATTTGATTTTTTATCAAAATAACTATGTTTATTTTGAATTTCCTGCATTTAAAGAACCATAAATATATGATCTATTTTCCTGGAGTATTTCTAAAATAAAATGAGATAAATCAGACAATGTGCTTAATAAAAGATGGTCACTGGTATTTTTATTAGTTATTAACAATGTTAATTTTTTCTGTTGTGAAGTATAACAAACATAATACCAGCATTTCTCAATTTCCTTTCTTTTATGCAATACTTATCATTTCTCCCTTCATAACAGTAGTCACCAATCAGGTATCAAAAGTTACATTAATAATTTTGCCTATTTTTGATGTTATATAAATTGAATTACATAACATATGTTTATGCCTAGCTCTACACTCATTACTATGCTTGTGAAATTCTCCCACATTGATGCATGCAAGTGGACTTCATTTATTTTTATTGTTGTGTAAACTTATACTGCATAAATAAACCATAAAACTTTTTCATTTTTCTATCCATTCTTCTAATGATGTACATTTTATTTTTTTCCATTTCTTGCCCCATATGGATAATTCTTTTGTGTGCATCTTTTTGTAAAAATATGCGTGCATTTATGTTAGCTATATCCTCAGGAATAGTATTTTTAAGTCACAAGACATTAATATGTTAACATTAGTGAATAATTACAATCAGCTTTCCGTAATGGCTGCATAAAATCCCAGTTCCATCAGCAGTGCCTAAGAATTCTAATTTGTCATATCTTCACCAATATCTCTTAATTTTAAGCATTTTAACGTTAGTCATTCTTGTGGGTAAATAGTATTATCTCACTGTGATTTGAATTGCATTTCCTTGATTACTAATGAGATTGAATAAACTTTCATGAGTTTATTGCCTATTTGGATATTCTCTTTTGTAAAGACTGTGTAAGGATTTTACATGTTTTTTTCTGCTGGACTTATAACTGATTTGTAGGCCTTCTTTACATATACTAGTTACAAATTCTTCATTGGGTATGTGTTACAAATATCTCCCCAAATCTGTGCCTTTCTTTTTACATATGTTAACTCCATCTTTTGATAAATAGAAATTATTAATTTCAAACTAATTTATCATTCTTTGATCTGTGGTTATACACTATGTTCCCCATTTAAGAAATATTTTCTAACCCTAATTAAAGGAGATATCTATTATCTTCTCTAATTTTGGTTAGTTTGCTTTTCTATTTAAATGTATACTCCACTTGAAATTAATTTTTGGTGTAAGGAAGGGATCCTGTGAGGAAAGAGTTAGCATACTAGTTCTGTATAATATAGTCTTTGCTTGTCCTCAAAGCTGCCTGGAACCATGATGGACCCTGGCTAATTCCTGAGAATGTATTCCTTGGAAAGTTCTTTATGTTAATGATAATGAATCTTCCATCTGGAGTAATATGTTGTGCCTATCAACTTGTCAGAATTGCTTTGCACAAACACCAAGGTTAACAATGTATACTAGGTTCCATTTTGAAGGTCCTGAGTTCCAATTACTGTGGCTGATCACATAGCAGGATATGCTTATGTGACTAGTCTTCCATAAAAGCTCTGGAATCATGCTCAGACATGCTTCTCTGGGAAGGGACACTTTGCGCTTGTCCTTGAACTTCATAGTTAGAGAGAAAAACACATTTTATCCAAAATCAGAAATGGACAAACATAGAAGCCTATCTCTTTTTCTTTAGAATTTGCCTAATGGATATATTTTTCCTGTTTCTTATCACAAACCTTAGCACAAATACCCTGCTATTAATTCTTCTAAGTATTTGTAGCAAATTGTCAAATTTGAAAGTGGAAGTGAGATTCCCAAAACATATCAAGACCCACTTTCTTTTGGATAGATAACCAAACGGCTCTGTGCCATTATCAAAAGACCATTTTTCCCCACTGACTTTGTCCAAAATTAAAGTTATGTATAAGTATTGGGCTCTTAGCATACTAATTATTTTTTTTCATTTACTTAGTACTACATCATCTTAAATAGTTAGTTTTGTTAGTCTCTAAAACAATGCTTCTCCTTGAAGATTGAGCACACTCAAACACATTCTACAAAGCCAAAACCAGATACACAAGAAAACTATAGATAAATATCCCTATGAATATAGATGCAAAAGTTCTCAACAATATATTAGCAAATTGAATTCAATAATACATCAAAGGTATTATATACCATAACCAATAGGGGGATTCAAGGATGGTTTAACATATGTAAGTCAATAAATGTAATACATTAATAAAATATAAAACTTACATAATCACAATAGACATTTGACAGAAGACAACATACTTTCATTATAAAAATCCATAACAGAATAGGTAAAGAAGGAACATATCTCACTATAATAAAGGCCAGTGTGGCAAACCCATAAATAGCATTATACCAAATAGGGAAAAACTGAAGGCTTTTCAACTAAGATCAGGAACAAAGCAAGGTTTCCCACTCTTACCACTCCTATTATCATACTGAAAGTACAAGAAAGAGCAATCAGTCAAGACAAAAAAAAAATAATAAAAAGCATCCAAATCAAAAAGGAGTGAGTAAAATTGTGCCTATTTGTTGATAATACATATAGAAAATCTCAAAGAATCAATCAAAGCGCTTGGAACTACTCAACAATTTGAGTAAAGTAGAAGCATACAAAATCAACATATGGAAATCAGTTGCATTTTTTTAAAAGATTTATTTGAGAGGGCTCAAGCAAGAGGGGCAAAGGGAAAAAGAGAATCCTGAAGCAGGCTCTCTACTGAGTGCAGAGTCCAGTGTGGGGCTCAATCCCAGTACCCTAAGATCATGACCTGAGCCAAAATCAAGAGTCAGCCACTTCAATGACTGTGCCACCCAGGTGCCCTTTAGTTGCATTTGTTTACACTAATGATGAACAAATGAAGGAGAAATGAAGAAAACTATCTTATTCATAATAGCATGAAAAAAGAATATTCAAATTTAATCAAGGAAGTGAAACATATGAAAATGAAAACTATAAGACTTTGTTGAAAGATATCTAAGACACAAATAGAAAGACATCCCATGTTCATAGATTAGAAGAATATTGTTAAATATGCCATACTACCCAAAGCCATTTCCAGATTCAATGCAATCCCCATCAAAATATCAAAAGTATTCTTCACAGAAATAGAATAAACAATATTTAAAGTTGCATGACGGGGATCCCTGGGTGGCGCAGCAGTTTGGCGCCTGCCTTTGGCCCAGGGCGCGATCCTAGAGACCCTGGATTGAATCCCACATCGGGCTCCTGGTGCATGGAGCCTGCTTCTCCCTCTGCCTATGTCTCTGCCTCTCTCTCTCTCTCTCTGTGACTATCAAAAATAAATAAAAATTTAAAAATAAAATAAATAAAATAAAATAAAATAAAGTTGCATGACATCAAAAAGGACCTCAAATAGCCAAAGCAATACTGAGGGAAAAAAAGAGCCAAAGGTATGACACTTCTTGATTTCAAACTATACTACAAAGCCATAGTAATAAAAACGATATGGTACTAGCACAAAAATAGACACAGTGACCAAGACAACAGAATAGAGAGCCTAAAGTTAAACCCTGGCATATACTGTCAATTAATATTTGAGCCTAAAATTAAACCCTGGCATATACTGTCAATTAATATTTGACAAAGGAGTCAAGAAAATAATAAACATTTTTTAAGAAATGGTGCTGGGAAAACTGGAAAAATAAATACAAAACAATGGAACTGGACTCCTATTTAATGCCATTCAAGAATATTAACTCAAAATGGATCAAAGATTTAACCATAAGACCTGACATCATAAAATTCCTCAAAGAAAATGTGTGGAAGAAGCTCCTTGATATTGGTGTGGCAATGGCTTTTTTGAACATGTTACCAAAAGTACAGACAATAAAAAAAAAAAAATCAACAAATGAAACTATATCAAACTCAAATGCTTTTGCACAGTAAGGGAATTAATAAAGTCAAAAGACAATCTACAGGAGAAATTTTTTTGCAAATCATGTAACAGGTAAGGAGTTAATAGCCAAAATATATTTTAGAAATTATATAAACCTAGTAACAGAAAAACAATCTGATTAATAAAAAAGAAGTGGATAGACATTTTTCCAAAGAGTACATCAAAATGGCAAACAAATGAAAGGATGTTCAACATCACTAATCATCAGGGAAATACAAAGAAAAACTATAAGGAGGTGTTATCTCACATCTCTTAGAATGGGTATCATCAGGAGGACAAGAGACAACAGGTGCTGGTGAGGATACAGTGAAAGAGAACCTTTATACACTGTTGAGATTGTAAATTGGTCCAATTATTGTAGAAAGCAACACAGAAGTCGCCCCTCCCCCCATAAAATTAAAAATAGATCTACCATCAATTCAGCAATTCCAATTCTACTTCTGGTATACACCGAAAGGAAATGAAAACAATTTCTGAGAGATATATGAACCCCCATGTTTACTCCAGCATTATTGACAATAACCAAGATACAGACAAAAACTAAAAGCTCATTAGTGGATAAATGAATGAAAAATATGTGGTATATATACACAACAGAATAATATTTGACTGTAAAAAAGTTTTCAAGACATTCAAAACAATAGGGATGAGTCTTGAATACATTATGCTGAGTAGGATAAATCAGACAATTACTGTAAGATGTCACTTATATGTGGAACCTAAAAATGTAAAACTCATAAAAAACAGTATATTGGTGGTTCTAAGGGGATTGGAGTGGGTAGAATAAGACTATTGTTATTTAAGGGGAAAAAAAAACTTGCAAAAAGTAGTAAATAAGCCATCAAGATTTAATGCACAATGTAATGAACACAGACATTAATATTGTACAATGATAATATAAGTGGCAAATATGGGTACAATAGCAATATTACAAAATATAAAGGCATCAATGCAACACGTTGTTTTACATTTTATTATCTTTAAAAATTTTATTTATTTTACAGAGACAGAGCTCCTGCACACAGAGCAGGGGAAGGACAGAGGCAGAGAATCTCCAGCAGACTCTGCTTAGTGTTGAGCCCGAGGTGGCTCCATCCCAGGACCCTAAGATCATGACCTGAGCAGAAATCAAGAGTTGGAAGCTCGAAGGATTGAGCCACCCAGGTGCCCCTGTTGTTCACTTCCTAAAATTTACAAGTTACATGTCAAATTCATTCAATAAAATGGTGTTTGAATGTTTTATCTGTTCTCTAGCAGCATTTTCATTATCTGTAATTAGTTCTCCCTTAATTATTTTCTAGAAATAATGTATAATAGTATTCAGGAATGGAGTTTACTTTGTAGGCAGATTTTTTTAAAGATTTATTTATCTGAGAGAGAGAGAGAGAATGACCTTGGGGAGGGGCAAACGGAGAGGGAAAGAAATCCTCAAGCAGACTCCCCAGTGAGCAGGGAGCCAGAGGTAAGACTCAGTCACAGGCCCCTGAGATGATGACCTAAGGCAAATCAGAAGTCAGGTAAGCTATTCAGGATTTCAGTTTTCATCATGTGTGTTTCAATGTTATGTAATTTAAGGAATTGATGAAGTCTAATTTATTTCAAATTTGTTATTGTTTTATCTTTTTAGTATCACTAGCACTTATAGTACTCTCCCCTCTGATCTGATATTGGATATTTTTGTCTTAGAAAGCATATATACATGTTATTAGTCCTTACAAAGGGCTGTTTGGTTTGATTCTCTTTATTGTGTTACTTATTTCATTAATTTCTGCTCTGTATCATTTCCATTATCCATTGTTCTCTTTAATTTGCATACTTTTTCTTCAGATGGATGCATAACACACTAACATTTCTTTAATTTTTTGCACTTGAGTTTACAATCAGATTTAACAAGTGCTTTGGCTGGATCCAACAAATTTTGATGTTTAGGGTTTTTTTTAAGAGATATTTTCAAATATCCACTGTGACTTATTTATTTAAATAATATTTAAGAGTACATTTCTCTATTGTCAAATAAAAATTTTTCTAACTAATTAAAGAAGATATGCAATAAAATTTTAGTCCTTTGAAATATATTAATACTTTTTGTGGGTCAGTATATAGTCAGTTTAAAAAATTGTTCCATGTATCCTAAAACAAAATTATCTTCAAATGTTAGCACAGTTTTTTATATGTATCTATCTGATCATGTTCACTCATGATTGGTTAAACTTGCATAATATTTCCTGTTTGGTATGATTCATATACCAGTTACTGAGTGGTATATTAAAATCATGCATTATAGATTTTTTAGTTATCTTTCCGATGAGTATAGCATTAATCATCATCAGATTACTCTCTGCTTAGCCATGCCTTTGTATTATTATCTACTTTGTCTGATATTCTGGCTTCAATTTTGCCAGTGGATTTAGATCATGTAATTAACATTTTTCATTAGTATTCACAACTATAAATTTTTTAGATAGAATGTGCACTATCTGTACAAGAGAAATTTTATAATGAATATGACTATCTAAAACATTATGCAAATACAACACAAATGTTTCCTAGTAAGATGATCATATATTACTTATTTATCCATTTGGGATGTTTATGTGCAAAATTTTCTATAGATTTACCTTAGCCTGCATTGAACTATCTATAAGTTAATTGGTAGCCTACATTCCACAAGTTTATACAATACAAATACTTACTGTTACTGTGTATTGATTGATAGTTGTGTAGAAATGGAAACTGACTTAACTGAATTTTTAAAGTATTTATTAGTGGAATCTTGACTAGACAGGGAAACAAAGGTAGATGCATCAGTAGATACTGAGTTTGTGAGGGACACAATGTTGTAGAGTGGTTAAGAAAAACTAGTTGAGGCAAAGTAAGTCTAATACTGGAAGGGTGAGATACACTAAACCGCAAAGTAATTTCCCCAAGATTTTAAGTAGGCTCAATATCAAGCATTAATGTAACTTTCATGTTGGCCTTCCTACAAGAGATAAAATAAAATATAACTGAAATTCACAGGAACCAAAGGTTTTAAGGAACTCTGTGGCTTAAATGTTAGGGAAAAATTACTAAAAAAAAAAAAAAAAAAAGATACTGAATTTTCCAAGAATAATTACCTGACAAATTAAAAGGTAGGCAATGGTCTAAAGTCATTATTGGGAAGAGATATGTATATTAGAGCATAGCAAAAGAAAAAAGAGGAAAGTGGATAGCATGCATTTTAAGAGAAAAAATCTTTTTAAAGGCAGAAATACAATGCTTTCTTGTTTAATGCAAGAGGCAGTCTGTATTAGTCACAAAATTACTCACTTAATTCCCCTTTGCATTTGCAGAGGTACAAGTAGGAAGAGTCTTTAAATAACTGTCAATTTATTTGTTCTGTGAAAAACTACATTCCATTGCAGTGAGAACATGAAATACTACTGAAGTTAGTTTAGAAGATTTTTTTCCCCCCAAAATAGATAATATGATTCACAAACACACTATAAGAGGTTAAGAGGAGGTAAATTATAGCACTGTAAGGAAAGATAAGAATAAGCAGTATGGAAATAAACGCCGAGAGTGGCATTAGGAAAAATTGAAATGGGCATGAATGTAACTGAAGGGAAGAAGTCCCATAAAATAACCATGTGGGTGAAGATAGAGGAATGTGCTAAATTGGCTAAAAGAACTTGCTGTAAAATTTTAATCACATCTTATATTACAGTTACCGAACCAGGAACAATATTATGTTCCTGGGGGTAAAGAAGACAATATTCATTATCCTTCAAAATGTCTCCAAAGAAGACAACCCATAATAAAATCTTAAATTTAGTTCTGGGATAAAAATTATCTCCCTACATACAAGTGTCCATACTCCTTTTGTCAACGATGGTAATATTTGGACTAGAATATTTCCTCCTTCAACTTTGCGGGAAATGCAATGATAAAATATATCCATTTATAAAGAAGCCTTAGCTCAGCTTCCTGGAAATACTGATTTTAAGACTTTCAAAATACATCTTTATTTTGCTTTCATTCTTTACTATCCATTTTACCTTTAATCTCATGTTGCATAAAACTTCTTGAAACACAGAGAATAGATGCAACAAAGAGCTTTCCAACAAGAATTTAATAGTCTACCAATTTTGTGTTTTACTCTCAAAATTGATATTGATCAATTGATATTTTAAATTGATATTTTGATATTACTGATATCAATAAAATATCAATTGATATTTTGATTTTATTGATATCATTAAAATATCTATTGATATTTTAAATCAATTTTTATGTCTATGCTCTTTATCGTACAGTTTATGAAGTTTCTTCCTGTTATGCAAAATCAAATGTTTATGTATGTATATGTGGTAAGAGTCCCAGTCCGCCTATTAATTCTGAGGACAGCTTTAAGCAATAGACCAGGCACAAATGGGAGAGAATTCAGGATTGCCAAGGACATGAGCAGAGGGCAGGGTTGCACAGCCACTTTGGAGCATTAAAAAAAAAAAAAAATTTCTCCAAGAACTGGAAAGACCTCAGAAAGGAGATCAAGGAATGAGCTGGGCAAATGTGGCTGTGGAAGTCTGTTCAGTCTGCCAAGAGTCTAGCTTTCTGATTCATGGATCATGTATTAAACACCTATAAAAGTAATATTCCATTGTATGCGTTCTCATTCATTTGGGGAATATAAATAACAGTAAAAGGGAATATAAGGGAAGGGAGAAGAAATGTGTGGGAAATATCAGAAAGGGAGACAGAACATAAAGACTCCTAACTCTGGGAATCGAACTGGGGGTGGTGGAAGGGGAGGAGGGTGGGGGTGGGGGGGGTTGGGGGGGGTGAATGCGTGACGGGCACTGAGGGGGGCACTTGACGAGATGAGCACTGGGTGTTATTCTGTATGTTGGTAAATTGAACACCAATAAAAAATAAATTTATTAAAAAATAAATAAATAAACACCTATAAGAAAGGTAATATTGCACCAAAACATCCTCAATTTGCTAAGTTATAGTAGTCACAAGAATCTCAACTATATTCAGGCTTTAATTATCTTTAATTATCTGCACCAATACTCTCATATTTGAATTCAGGTATAGAAACTATAAAAAGAACCTGGAAAATATTTTAGGAAAGCTGTTTAAAACTTACCCATATTAAGCATCCTAATAAATACACTATTCAATTTATAAAGAAAAAATGAAAGTGCTAGAATTTTCTGAAATTTCTCCATGATTACACCAAATTTTGAATGGCCATTATCCAGTAGGTAATATGTGGGTAACAGAGAGATCCCAACATGCTTATTTTAGGGAAAAGACTGAATATTTGTCAAATAATTTAGCTTTTCCATAAAAGGCATCAAGTTTACAAAAGTTATTAATGAGGAGTAAAAATAGTAAATCAAAGAGAAATATATAAAATTATAGTTTAAAAAAATAAAAATAAACATTATAGTTTTTTTGTGAAATTGTGTACTTTCAAAAATTCTAAGTAATTTCCACATATATTCAATACATTTATTATTATATTCATACAATTGCCTCAACATATGCATCTTTCTTGTTAAAGGAGAAAAATGTCACTGACATGGATATTTTTAGTTTTCAGTGATACACACACACACACACACACACACCACTCTGTAGCCAGACCTACATTTTTCTCAACACATTCCTCATGAACATTTCCAAAATTGAATATATATTTTTTTAAATTTACAGCGGACATGAAAATGAAGGTATGTTTTTGAGTATTTCCACATATTCCAAATATATCTATAGAGAGGTCACACACACATATGTACACCTCTTTAGAAGAAACTTATTTTTAGTTTTATATTTAAAACTAGAGGATAGGGACGCCTGGGTGGCTCCTAGTTGAACATCTGCCTTCGGTTCGGGTCATGATCCCAGAGTCCTAGGATAGAGTCCCACATAGGGCTTGCTCCAGGGAGCGTACTTCTCCCTCTACCTATGTCTCTGCCTCTTTCTGTGTCTCTCATGAATAAGTAAATAAAATCTTAAAAAAAAATAAAACTAGAGGATAAAATTCTAGCATCATATTTACATTAGTTTTATAGGAGTTGTGGGATACAGAAGAGTAGAAGAACACATCATTTGGACAAAATTTATCACATCAGCTTTGTGGAATTATATAAAGGTATTGCATTGAACAATATAGCGCAGTTTGTATTTCCATCATATTAAGCAAGATCTAGCATCTTATTTGTGACTTAAAAAATGATTATATTTTTTTAGCCTACTGCTTGAGAAAAAGATATTGCTGTTTTGTTGTTTATCGGACCATTGTTCAATAGGATATTCAAACATATTTCCAGAAATAAGTCCTCATATGCTGTACAATAGTATACATTTCCCAAAGTGTTTTTTAACAGGTACTTTAAGAATGAATATTCAATGTTTAGTCAGCGTATTACAGAAAATTACAAAGAAATAGAACATTATTTGTGGTAACAAGAATTTAAAATCTGCTTATACAGAGAGGAATGGTTAAATAAATTAGAGAATATGTACATAATGGAACAATAACCATTAAAATTAGTTACATCTCTACAATGCATACTGGAGGAGTGTTTCAAAAAGAAAATGGATAAGGCATATTTCTTCCTTTTGAAATATTCCTTCAAGTCTTATAGTAGAAGCATAACTAATTACTTGTAATGGTTATTCACTACTGTAAATATGCCATTATTTATAAGCACACATGTGCTTATATATGCTTTGCATATTTATAATAATATATAACTATATGGTATATATACACTTATAGGATCATGTATATGTACAGGATAATATAGGACATATATTATACCTATTACATAATTAATATATATTGCCTTGAGTAGGGAGTTATATGAAGGGATGTAATAATAGATATATTGCTGATTTTTAAACATTTATGCATTAACATAAAATACATGCATTGGCACCCATATATGAAATTAAAAACTTGGGGATCCCTGGGTTGCTCAGTGGTTTAGCACCTGCCTTCAGCCCAGGGCATGATCCTAGGGTCCCAGGATCGAGTCCCACATCAGGCTCCCTGCATGGAGCCTGGTTCTCCCTCTGCCTGTGTGTCTCTGCCTCTCTCTCTCTCTCTCTCTCTCTCTCTCTCGTCTCTCATGAATAAGTAAAATCTTTAAAAAAAGGAAATTAAAAACTATTTAAAAAGAAATAATGAAACAAGAGGGACAATCTTTTTTACTATAGCATTCTTGAATGTCTTCTGGTTCTCACTCAAAATGTTTCTTTTCTGTAAAACTTGTCCATATAAAGAATGCTGGGAAATTGTTCTTGAGCAACATATCTTAACCGATTTTTGTTGTTCTTGTGCAATTATTGTTTCACTAAGGCTTTTATAAACAAGACTCTAAATTACTTAGATTTGTGATTTGGGAAAAAACTATCAACTCAATGCATTCTCTTCCTCAAATATCATACCTACAAAATGTAAGATGCTGTTTTTCATTTATTTATCATTTCATTCATTTATGCAAATAAACCAAAAATAATTTAGCTATATACTCAAAATCCAAAGTAGCTATGTATCTGTTTGTCTCTTCAACTACTGTACCATTAGATCAAAGCCTAGCAATATTTGGCCACATGTTTACATTTTTTTTCATTTTCTCCACTTTTGGGCACCTACTTTTCAGGTTTCTATGCATGTAAACAATATATAAATATATAACTAATTTTTATTCATTAATGAATAAATATTCATTATCACCAACTATATTCCAGACACTGCCTAGAATGTGGATGGGTAGCAAAATAAATAGAATTCCTGCCTGTTGAATTTACAGCTCATTGAGAAAGAGAGTAGTATATTAGTAATTACAAAAATATCTTACAGTGTAGTAAATGCTGTGGGGGAAAAAAGCATAAGGAAACATGAGAGTGTACTTCAGAAATCTAATTTAATCCAGGACTCAGGGGTAGGCTCCTAATAAAATTACTTTTCTTCTTAAATACAGAATAGCAATAGCAGTTGCTAAACTAAACTAAACCAAACCAGTCATCTGCAAGCATTTTTTTTTTAGGGGAGGGAAGGGGAGAGGACCAGGGAGAATGAATTTTAAGCAGGCTCCATGCCCAGCATACAGCCCTCATAAGACTTGATCTCCCAATCCTTATACCTCATGATCTGAGCTGAAATCAGAAGTTGGCCACTTAACCAACTGAGCTACCCAGGCACCTCTATTTTCAAACATTTTTAATTGGCACCTTATACGAAAAATGAGCCCACAAAATTTACATTCATGTGTTTACACACACATACGCAAATACACTTATAGATATGTACTACTCTAATACACTAATTTCAGTACATAATTAAAATGTGAAGAGAAGAAGATGAAGTAAAGATAAGATTACTAATAAATATCTTATAAACTATGAGAGCATCAAAATGTCATTAATATTTTAAAGCAAAATATACACATATACCATCATTCATCTTAAATGATAGCATATGTAAATCCATAGAACAAATGGTCTTTTTGAAAATGTTTTAATTAAAAGGTCAAATTCTTTTCAGTTTTAATGAGTGCTTCATTTCTTAGAGCAATAAAGATAAATAAATAATAAAAAGAAAGAATGAAATAGTACAAAGATTGGGATGTCTGGGTGGCTCAGGCATTGAGTGTCTGACTTCGGCTCAGGAAGTGATATGGGGTACTGTGATCGAGTCCCACATCAGGCTCACTGCAGGGAACCTGCTTCTCCCTCTGCCTATGTCTCTGCCTCTCTTTTTCTGTCTCCCATGAATAAATAAATACAATCTTCAAAAAAAATAGTACTAGAATTAAGGGAATTATAGTCTTGCCAGTTTCTTGACGTTCAATTTTGCCTGCATTGTTAGATTGATATATTTTTAAGAGTATTTTAAAGTTAATTGACAATTTTAGTGAGAATTAGATAATCTCACTAGATAATTATAGATACTATAATCTATGAATCCATTTAACTGTTCACATGTAAACTTTAATGCTGAGCATGACTCTAGAAGTTAACAAATGTGTGAGGACATTGTTTCCACTTCTCACTATAGTGGAACTCTTCTTCCCTTCAAAATGCTTTGTCTATGGTATCTGCCAGATGAGACTCCAGCATTTGATTAGAGTAAAAGAGTACATGTCAATCTATATATTACCAAGTTCAGTATTTGTTATTTTAGATGAAAGCAATATATAAATAATAGTTCTACATTAATGTCTACACTCCTATAGATTACGTGCCTCTCTAAGGAGAGTTCCCTATTTTAAAAAGTACTAGTACAGACAACAGGAATTGAAAAGATGATCTACCAGGGGGACAAGGTAGCCCTTACAATGGCCTTGGGACCAGGAAAGTTTGGGACTTTAGAAAAACTGCCAGCAGGCCACAATGACTAGTGTGGCACAGGGAACTGCTTAATGGTACCCTCTGGTACCCAAAGTTTTAATCCTGATTTGAACTGTACTTAAATACTTCCCAGAAAACTACTGTATTCTAATGTTGTCTGCATTCAGCATTTATAAGCTTAAAATTTTCTTTTCTCTCACATTAACTTATCAAGTCCTTTTTAATCCTTATATTCAAATTAGTAACATGTAATTAAATGCATTTTTAAAATTTCCTTTGATAAAATGTTTAACTGTGTCAAAAACACGATTAGGAGAGAACTTACTTAAGAAGAACCTATAAAGGAAGGGCCCATGGCTGGCTCAGTTGATGGAGCACGTGATTCTTGATCTCATGAGTTTGAGCCCCACACTGGGCAGAGAGACTGCTTAAAAAAGGAGAAACTACAAAGAAAGATTCACCCACAGTCAAATTCTGTGGTTATGGTGTGGTGACTGTCCACAAGGTGCAAAATGCCCCCTTTCACTCTTTCTGAGATGACAATAGCGATTTGTAATGGTTAACTTTCCTTATTTGTTAGTCTCATTCTCCCTTATAAAGCAATTTGCTTGTTGGCCAGAAAAATATAAATGTTTACAGAAATATTTTATGGTTCCATTTACACGTTTCTTTGCAATTTATAAGACATTGTGTAGGATGTCTGGGTGGCTCAGTGGTTGAGCACCTGCCTTCTGCTCAGGGCATGGTCCCGGAGTCCCACATCAGGCTGCCTTGAGGAGCCTGCTTCTCCCTCTGCCTATGTTTCTGCCTTCTCTCTGTATCTCTCATGAATAAATAAATAAAATCTTTAAAAATAAATAATAAAATTCATCATTGTGGATGAAATGTATCATGTACTAGAAAACTTAATGGCAAATTATTAAGCTGAACTCGATCTTCTATCCCCCCAGAAAAAGAATCAGCACTGCACAAAAGGGAAGTAGTCCTCTACTGTGATGGATCACACAGCATTTCCAAAAGTCTTTGGACACATACAACATCTTTTCCTCATGCACCCCTGCAAAAATGTACCTTGCTATTAAGCACCAGGGCAAGATTGGCCTCTGATATTACCCTTCCAACCAAGATTTTAAAGTCAATAGAAAGTCAGGAAACAGGTGCCTGGGTGATTCAGTCTGTTAAGTGTTCGACTCTTGGTTTTGGCTCAGGTCATCTCAGGGTTGTAAGGTCAAGCCCTGGTCAGGCTCTTCACTCAGTGCAGAGTCTGCTTGGGATTCTTTACTTTACTCTCATTCCCCCTCTGCCCGTCTCCTTGAATTCTGTCTCTTTCTCAAATAATTAAATAAAATCTTACCAAAAACCCATATTTTTTTTAAAGTCAGGAAACAAATAGGTTTTGCAACAGAAACTTGCTCTTGCCTCCCTATTAGAAAAACAAAAGCATTGCCCCAACTGACAAAACTTTCAAAATCATTAGTCTAAGTTGGTACAAGTCTCTATAATAGCTTTAAACATTCAAGATGTTTCCCTTCATAACCCGAAGTGTTCATGACAGATGAATATTTTGAGTTTATTCTTCTTTGTTACATCTGATCTCTTACTATTGTGACCACCAGCATTAATGATGCAAGGGATAATTTATGATAGGCATGCTTATTACTCTGCCTTATATTATTTTCTAAACTTTGTATGAAGTGTACTCGGAAAAGTTGAGTGCATACTTTAATGTATTCTCACAAACCTAAAATGTTACTAGCATGAAGATAAAAAACAAGAATATTGCTAGCAGATTTGGAGCACCCCCTTATATTCTTATTCAGTCACTACATATTCAAGGGTAACAAATTTGATAACTTCTACTACCGTAAGTGGGTTTTGCCTGTTTTTGAAATTTATATAAATTAGATCATGTAATGTATAATTTTTGTGTCTGCTGTATTTCACTCAACATTACAAGTGTGAGATTGAAAAATAATTGTTGCATATAAAGGTAGTTCATATAGCCTCAATGCTGTATAAAATCTTATTCTGTGGGGCGCTTGCATGGCTCAGCTGGTTAAGCATCTGCCTTCAGCTTAGGTTATGATCTCAGGGTCCTGGGATGGATCCCTATATTGGGCTCCCTGCTCAATGGGGAGCATGCCTCTCCTCCTCTCCATCCATGCTCTCTCTTTCTATCTCTGTCACTATCTCTGTCTCTGTCTTTCTCAAATAAAAAGAAAAATCTTTTAAAAAATCTTCTTCAAGGGCACCCTGGGTGGCTCAGTGGTTTAGTGCCACCTTCAGCCCAGGGCCTGATCCTGGAGTCCCGGGATCCAGTCCCGTGTGGGGCTCCCTGCATGAAGCCTGCTTCTCCCTCTGCCTGTGTCTCTGCCTCTTTATCTCTCCATGTCTCTCATGAATGAATGAATATTTTTTTTAGAATCCTTTTTTTATTGGACTTCAATTTGCCAACATATATCACAACACCCAGTGCTCATCCTGCCAAGTGCCCTCCTCAGTGCCCATCACCCAGTAATCCCAAACCCCTCCCACTTCCCCTTCCATTATCCCTTGTTCATTTCCCAGAGTTAGGTGTCTCTCATGTTTTCTCACCCTCACTGATATTTTCACTCATTTTTCTCTCCCTTCCCTTTATTCCCTTTCACTAATTTTTATATTCCCCAAATGAATGAGACCATATAATGTTTGTCCTTCTCCGATTGACCTACTTCCCTCAGCATAATACCCTCCAGTTCCATCCACGTTAAAGCAAATGGTGGGTATTTGTCATTTCTAATGGCTGAGGAATATTCCATTGTATACATAGACCACATCTTCTTTATCCATTCATCTTTCGATGGACACCGATGCTCCTTCCACAGTTTGGCTACTGTGGACACTACTGCTCTAAACATTGGATAAAGTATTCTTGGCTGCATGTTCTTCTCATTTAGGACCCTGAATATATCCTGCCTGCCCTTTCTGGCCTGCCAGGTCTCTGTGGAGAGGTCTGCTGTTATCCTAATGTTTCTCTCCCCATAAAAGTTAGGGATTTCTTATCTCTTGCTGCTTTAAGGATCTTCTCTTTATCTTTGGAATTTGCAAGTTTCACTATTAAATGTCGAGGTGTTGAACGGTTTTTATTGATTTTAGCAGGGGATCTCTCTACCTCTTGGATCTGAATGCCTGTTTCCCTTCCCAAGTTAGGGAAGTTCTCAGCTATGATTTGTTCAAATACATATTCTGGACCTCTGTCCCTTTCCGTGCCCTCGAGAACCCCAATGAAACATAGATTTTTTTCCTTCTGAGGCTGTCATTTACTTTCCTTAACCTATCCTCCTGATCTTTTAATTGTTTTTATCTTTTTTCCTCAGTTTCCCTCCTTGCCATCAACTTGTCTTCTATGTCACTCACTCATTCTTCTACCTCGTTAACTCTCATCGTTAGGACCTCCAGTTTGGATTGCATCTCACTTAATTGATTTTTAATTTTGGCCTGATTAGCTCTAAATTCTGCAGTCATGAAGTCTCTTGAATCCTTTATGCTTTTTTCTAGAGCCACCAGTAGCTTTATAATTGTGCTTCTGAATTGGCTTTCTGACATTGAATTGTAATCCAAATTTTGTAACTCTGTGGGAGAGAGGACTGTTTCTGAGTCTTTCTTTTGAGGTGAGTTTTTCCTTCTAGTCATTTTGCTCAGTGCAGAGTGGCCAAAAACAAGTTGTACTGGAAAAAGGAGAAAAAAAGATAAAAAGAAAAAAAAAAAAGAAAAGAAAAAAGGGGGGGGGGGGACAAACAGAAAACAAAAACCAAGGGGGAGTATCCTCTGATTCTATATACTGTAAATCCCTCGACTTACCCTGGAACTTTCCAGGGCCGCTTGGTCCATAACTTGCTCTTCCCCTGTCTTTCTAGCTGGTCTTCTGGGGGAGGGGCCTGCTGCGCTGATTCTCAGGTGTGTGCACCTGGGGGAGCTGCCCAGCCCCCTGCCAGGTGCACGGCTCAGTGGGAGTTGTTTATCCTGTGAGGACCCTGCTCAGTCCCAGGTAAAAGGTGACACCAGGAGGAACAACCACAGTGGCGGCGGCCAGCTCTCCACTCTGGAGTCGGCTCCCGCAGTAACTCCTGCAGCTCCCAGTCCGCAGGGGCCTGGATGCTCCGTGGCGGGGCGCCGATCTGCACAGCTTGGGGCCACCTGGCGGCTGAGCGTCCTTGCTGTCCTGTGTCCTCCCGGCCTCCGCCTGTGCCAGGGGGAGCACCGGGTCCTGGGCTGTGTCCCCCCGCGCCCTGGGCTCCGGGGCCTGCGTCGCTGGAGTCGCGCTCCCGGGCCACGCAGCCCCCTCCACGCAGAGCCGCTGCTGGAGCCGCCCCCGAGCTGCTCCCGGGCCCCGCCAGCGCGCTGCAGCCCTTTAGGGAGCTCCGCGGCTATGGGATGAGGCGCACTCGCCCCGGGGCGCAGGTGTCTGTTAGTGTCCCAGGGAGCCTGAGGGCATCCCCGCCCTCCTGGGGTCCTGCCCGAGCTCCCTGCGAGCCTCTTTCCCTCCGGGAAGATTGGTGAAGCTCCTGCTTCTCCGGGATGGGGCTTTCCTGCCCTGGGGGCACTCGCGCCCCTTTAGCCTGGCTCCTCGCCGGCCCCTGCCCCTTGGATGCTTTTTTATTTCTTTCTTTCTTTTTTTTTTTTTATCTTTTTCCTACCTTGAGAGAAGCGTGAACTCTTCTCACTGTAGCATTCCAGCTGTTCTCTCTTTAAATCTCAGACCGAATTCGCAGGTTTTCAGGATGATTTGAAAGTTATCTAGGTAAGTTGGTGGGGACAGGTGACTTGGGGACCCTACTCTTCTGCCATCTTGCCCCGCCTCCCTGAAAGAATTTTTTTTTTTTTTCTTCTGTGAATATACTACATTACATCCATGAAAATCTGATTGGCATTTGGGTAGTTTCCAGTGTGGCACTATTAGAAATAATGCATGTGTTTTGGCGAATTTATGTTTAAAATGTAAGATGCTCTTCCCCTGTCTTTCTAGCTGGTCTTCTGGGGGTCTTTTGGTACACTTCTAGCTGGTCTTTTGGTACACTCCTAGGAATAGAACTGCCATGCAAAAGGACAAGCATATTGTATTCATTTCCTATTGCTGGTGTATCAAACTATCACAAACTTAGTGGCTTACTGCATACAAATGTGTTCTCATAATTTTAGGTGTCAGAAGTCTAAAATTGGTTCCTCGGGGCTACATTTCTTCTGAAGGTCCTAGGACAGAATCTATTTCCTGGTCTTTTCTGCTTCTAGAGGTCACCTAAATTCTTTGGCTCAAGGCCTCTCCTTCTACCTTCAAAATAAGCATCCTCTCTGCTCTCTGGCTTCTGCTTTCATCCTTACATTGTGTCTCTCTAGCTCTGATCTTCTTAGTACCTCTTAATAGGAACTTAGTGGTTACATTGGGTTCACCCAGATAATCAGTATCACTTCCCATTTCAAGATCCTTAATTTAATCACATCAGCACAGTCCTCTCACCATGTAAGGATAACTTGTACCAAGCATTAGAATACTGCCATCTCTGGAGGAGAGATTATGCAGCTTGACACCCACATGGCCAGCTTTAATGGATAACACTGAACAGCTTCTTTAAGGGCTTTATAAATTTACATGTTCACCAGTATACCAAAAAATTGGTAGCTTCAGACTTATAAACAAATGGAATTGTCTATTTTCATCTTAGCCATTCTGTTAGGTAAACAGAGATATTTCATTGTGCTTAATTTGCATTTTCTTTGTACCTAATAAAGTTAAATATTTTCCTTTATTTCGCTGGCATTTGGATATTTTATTTTGTAAAGTGTCCATACACATTTATCTCATTTTTCTATTGGCTTATATAGTCCATTGTTTCTTTAGAGCTAATTGCAATAATTAAATGCATAAAATAAATTTCAAATATCTTTCCCCAGTCCATAGGGTATCTTTTCACATTCATTAGGGAGTTGTGAGATGAACAGTTTTTAATCTTAATAGAGTTCAGTTTGTTAAAATCTTATTCTATGGTTAGCCCTAATTATATTAAATAATTGTTTGCCTACTTCAAGATTTATCTACTCCTTTGTCTGAAATCAGATGCCTCTATGTCTGTTTCTAGACTCTCATTCTGTTCCATTGATTTGTATCTATCATTTACCAAACAAAACACTTTGCAATTTCTGTAGTTTTATAATTGGTCATTCACTTACCTTTACTTTTGACATGTTTTTGTTCATGTCTGTGTGTGTGTGTGTATGAGCATTTATGCAACATTTAATAATACTGTACTAGTTGGTGTGTACTTAAAATCAAACAAAATCCTTGTCTATGAGCAACTTATAGTCTCCTCAAGAGGTTTAGAATGTGCGGTATTTTTAAGAATTACAAAAAGTTTTGGTTGTCCTTTATGTATCTAGTAATAGACAACCACTAAAAAGTTTTAGAAGATAGGGAAATATATTCAGATTAGTATTATGATATATTACAATGGCAGCTGAATAAAGAATACATTGAAGTAATGCCAAAGAGGAAACAGGATTTAAATATTTGGCAGGATGTGAAGAGAACCTGTGGGTTTCAAGGAGAAACTAATATTCATTTATCTGTAAATATAAAGGAGGCATAATAACATATTACTCTTTTTCCATATTTTCCCTGAATTTCAGATGAATTCTCAAAACAAAAAATAACCTCTTCAGCTGAAATGATAGATTTTGTCATATAGAACCATCACAGAGAGTCACAATTTTACTTGAAAACTGTGGCAGCACAGTAAATTTAACATTTGAGATATATATATATATATATATATATATATGCACACACACAATGTATATATATACAATATACATACATGCATACATATATATCAGGAAGTTATAGAATATACACTTCAGGATAAGCAAGATATTGGCAATTTATATCTGTAAACACTTGTAAGGTTTGTATATCAATGAAAGCTATGGGTATTAGAATAACAGCAAAACATAAAATTAGAGCAGACATCATTTATATATTTAAGAACATTTAACCAAGATTAAAGATTTAATGTTTTGGCTCAAGCACCAATAGGGGTATTTTTAGCCTGAAAGGGTGGATGATCTGATGGAGTCTGGGCTAGCTCAACATTGAAGATATTCAGTGAAATTAAAATGATAGAATTGTGATACCTTAATGTAGAGGAAAGGGTCCTAAGGCCTGAGGAAATGAGAATGTTGGAGTAGTAAGTACTATTATTTGCAAATGGCTCCACTATGGCCCAAGCATGCCCCTAAAGAAGGTCTTTACCATGACATTAAGCCACGCATGGTAAGTGAAACACTGTCATACTTGAGAAGTGCAGTAGTTGTCTTCAGTTTGCAGAAATTAATGTGGAAAGGATGCCATGGCTTCAGGTTTAATGAATTCATTAACAATGAATACCCAAAAGACCAAGTGGGGACATGTAACCATCAAAGACAAAGTTGGCAAAATTACCACAGTAATCATCATGAACAAAAATGGTAATTCCAGTGCTCTGAACCAAGTTCTATGTTTTATCAACCAACCTGATAAGTTTCCTATGAATGAAATAAATCAGCAATCCACCAAAACACTGCCTGACTTTTGTAAGTAGTAGTTATATATCTTTTGGGTAGACATCTATATAGTCTGAGGTGGGCATTACATCCCTTACCCTAATTATCAGACATAAACTAGTTTATAGATACACTGAAGGGGAGCCCAGTCATGTTGAGAAAGGCCTCATCAATGTGGCCAAGTTTGTACTTAGAATTACCCTGCAAGTTTTCCATAGGATGAATCTCCATCAATGAGCATACATTTGTAAAAGTTAAATGTCTAGACCTTCATGGGATTATTAGACACTGACATAAAATGCCTGTGTCTATCATTCAGAGTCATCTTATCAAAGACAGTGACTTAATAGTATGTTGGCCCTAGTCTATCTTGCAATGAAGCTGCTTTTCAAGGTGGAAAAGTGAAATTCCATCTTTTGACTTTTTCCCCTAGTCTCAGATTGTACTGTGGGAATACATATATTTAATAATTTTTAAAAACTACAAATCATATCGCAGACCTGTAGCATGAAATCTACCATGATAGGGTGGACCAAGTAGAAGCCCACTATCTCCCACTGAGACCAAACAGTAATCCAAAGCAATAACAAACATGTCTTAAGGAATTATACATATTATTCTATCACTAAAGATTTAAAAGATGTAAGGATGCTGATTCATCTCGCAATCCTCACAATCAGTCATTGGGAACAGCTCTGTATTGTTTATTTCCTCCTTTTCTTTTTTTTTTTTTTTTTTATTATTTTTTTTTTTTTTATTTCCTCCTTTTCTTTCTATTTTATATAAAGAACCCTGATGAGGGTTACATTATAACTTTAATTATACATGGGAATATGATAGAATAGAAATATTCTGAATAAATTGGAAGCTTATGAGGTTTTTCTATTTCTACACAAACACACACACACACACACACACACAGAAACTCAATGGATATAAAGTTAAATGATAGATAATTGATTTGCTTTTGCCTCTAAATCATTCTGCTCACTCTTTACAATCCTGCCACCTCAATCAAATTTCATTCTCTGCCCTGGATTCTGATCCCCAATCATTCCTTTCTCCTGAGTCTTCAGGCTGGGTGAAACAGAAAGACTTCTATGAGACCTGAAGGCATGTCTCATACTCCTTCTCTCAGCCTCACTGAGATTCTTTTTTTTTTTTTTATTATGTTTATCTATTCATGAGAGACATACACACAGAGAAGCAAAGACCCAGGCAGAGGGAGAAGCAGGCTCCATGCAGGGAGCCCCATTGTGGGACTTGATCCTTGTTCTCCAGGATCACTGGAGCCCTGGGCCAAAGGAGGCACTAAACCACTGAGCCACCCGGGCTGCCGCCTCACTGAGATTCTAACAGCGTTCATCTCTTTCATTCATTCAGGGGTCTAAATACACATCTCCTTCACCTAGTAATTCAAATCCTGGGGTGATATAACTATTAACTGTTATTTATTCCTGAGTTATCATTACTGTCACTTTCCTACTCTGCTCACACTAAATTGTCCCCTACTCTAAACTCTCTTTTCAGATTTTATCCACTTAGAGTGCCATTTCTTAGGGGCAATGCTATGAATATTTTGATTGAAATTGTCTATAAGTATGGAAGAACTCTCTCAAAGCTCAAGAGAAAAGGGAGATTAAAGGAATATTAGGGGGTGAGGTTATTTGTTAGTTGAATTTATTGTTCTAGAAGGTATTAATAGGGACATTGCATAATATAGAATATTTGTACTGAACAAGACAAAAAGAGATAGAATGACTGTTAGTCACAATGATCTTAGACAACAGGGAAGCAAAGAGCCTGGAAAGTTACTTGCGGGGGGACTTCTATGAATTTTTGTTTCTATTGATTCTCACACATGTCTGCCTACAGAATTACCAGTTTATATTCCATTCTCCTTCCGACATTTTTCAAGTACAGGGATTCTGGAACTGTTTGCAGACTGGCTTATAGTAGAGAATTAGCACTATAATTAGCAATTAAAGTGTAGAATTTCCCTCTACTTAGCACTAAAGCTGGCAAGTGACTTCCCTATTCATTTCCATGCAGTGGAGTTTATTTCTCACTCATCCTTACACAGAAAGTGTAAGTTCCCAATTTATGCAGAGGTTTCTGATTACAATTCTCATTTTTTCTGAACTTGAATTTATGTCTCCCATGCCCTACACCTCACTGCCACCATTACAAAAAAAGAAAGAAAGAAAGAGAAAGAAAGGAAGAAAGAAAGAAAGAAAGAAAGAAAGAAAGAAAGAGAAGAAAAAAGAAAGAAAGAAAGAAAGAAAGAAAGAAAGAAAGAAAGAAAGAAAGAAAGAAAGAAAGAAAGAAAGAAAGAAAGAAAGAAAGAAAGAAAGAAAGAAAGAAAGAAAGAAAGAAAGAAAGAAGAAAGAAAGAAAGAAAGAAAGAAAGAAAGAAAGAAAGAAAGAAAGAAAAGGAAAGAATGAACCAGACCAAACACCTCAAGTTCTTCAGTGTTTGTCAGAAAACCCGTGGTTAAAGTCAGCTTTTAAGCCAAATTCCAGGGATCCTGTTTTAACTTCCTATTTCAGACATCATGGCTTCAATACTTTTGTGTTAGCTCAATAATGTGAGAAAAGATAGATAACATAATAATTATAGTATTCTAGCTATTTCACTATAGGATTATTCAGTGTGTATAAATATATTACAATACTATCATTAATAATATTTTATTAATTGGGCAGTTGTGAATAACTCTAAAGACTGAGTTATGAGGTAAAAGAGAAGGCCTCAGGATGGGCAAAATGTATTGATTTTGAAGTAAGTTCTTCCTACTCTATTGAAAATTTCTTTAATTATGAATGCTTAAAAGTGGATTCTTTCAGTAATGAATGATATATTAGGAAAGGTCTGGCAAAAACTAATGAATTATGTTAACAAATTAACTCCTGAGAAGTATCTGTAATAACTAAATAAAGCAAAATAAACAAATTAAAATTTTACCGTTATACTGGGATGTCAGAGTATGAAGACTCAGACTTGATAGAAGTTTAAGAAAAATAACTTTTAAAAGACAGCTTTAGGGTAATAACCTTAATGATGAAACAAAGCATATAATGAAAAAAGAGATACAGAAAAGAAAATGGACATCTGCTTTGGGGATATTAAAATTTGAGACTGGATAAAAATCTTGTTTGGAAATGGCACTCTATGGAGAGAATTCAGAATCGGCACTTATTTTTTTTAAGATTTTATCTATTTATTTAAGAGAGAGAGAGGGAGTGTGGGAGAGAGCACAGATGGGAGGAGAAGTAGAGGGAGATGCAGACTCCCCACCGGGCAGGGAGCCCGATGTGGGGCTCGATTCCATGACCCTGGGATTATGACCTGAGCTGAAGACAGATGATTAACCGACTGAGCCATCCAGGAGTCCCAGAATTCACAATGATAAAACAACAACAACAACAACAACAACAACAACAAAAACCAAAAAAAAAAAAAAAAAAAAAAACTATGATAACCATCTATGACCACGTATACTAGTAGAAAGTATAAAATCAAGAAGAAGAGGACAGATTCAGAGAGAGAAGAGATGGGTATGAAGGATAAAACATTAAAATGATCAAGAATGACTAGACTGAGTCAATATAGAAAAAGTCTGTCCTGTATGAAAATCATCAAGATAGAGTTACAATCATGTCAAAAACTAAATAAATTTTAAACAATTAGAAGGTAGCCAACAATGTCAGAAACAGAGTTTGAAAAAGATTTCTATACTATATCCATATCTGCAAAAAGCGGATACACACAATAGCATTAAAAATAATACCATTGGGAACACCTGGGTGGCTCAGTGGTTGAGTATGTGCTTTTGGCTCAGGTCGTGATCCCAGGGTCCTGGGATCAAATCCCACATCAGGTTCCATAGGGGACCTGCTTCTCCCTCTGCCTATGTCTCTTCCTCTGTCTCTCTGTGTCTCTCATGAATAAATAAATAAAATCTTTAAAAATAATAATACCATGAATTACTAAATCTGCTCATAAAAAAGGCACAGTGCAAAGAGATTTAAATATATAACCATGAATCCTCACTGCAATCCTTTGAATTGAGAAAGCACTATTTTCCATAACCTATATTAGGAAATAGCAGGCTGACAATCCAGTCACGGGTTTCTCTGACTCAACACTTCCACAATATTCCCAAATATGGAACTGTTCATTCACCATTTGTAAGGCATTTGTGCATATACACTCATGCGTATATACACAAGGTTTTCATATATATATACATATATATGTATATATATTAATGTGTGTATGTATGTATATATATATATATACATATACAACTTGAGATACCCATTTCCTCAGATAACCTAATAAGCAACTTTTTGTTGAATCACGTTTATTAATTCTTTCTGCTAGTTATAGCAGCAAAGATTTATGAACCAGTTTTAACATCCTGTAGATTCTAGTTTGTCTTGTTGTGTAAAAGCATTGCTTTTACAATCAAGAACACTCTCTGCTAATAATTAATCATGTGATGTATGATTAAAATGTCGGATCTAAATCTGTCAATTAGTTTCCTCATTTTAGTAAATAAATTTGCTTTCACTTGTTAAAAGTTACATTTTTATGAGTTAATACTTATGAGTTAGTTTCTATTTTTTTTTAAAGATTTTATTTATTTATTCATGAGAGATACAGAAAGAGAGAGGCAGAGACACAGAGGAAAAGCAGGCTCCATGCAGGAAGCCCAATGTGGGACTCAATCCCAGGACTTCAGGATCACGCCCTGAGCCGAAGGCAATCACTAAACCTCTGAGCCACCCAGGGATCCCCAGTTTCTATTATTATATGTATAACTTTTCATTACTTCTTTAGAAGATTAACATCTACTATCAGAGGCCATGCCATATGTACACAAATAGGACCTTGCAATTTCTCTTTTAACAATAAAACCTAGGGTATACTTACATTAATTTTTCTTTATGCATAATCCCTGGGTATGCAAAAATATATACACATCCACAGTAATAACAAAACATATTCTGCATTCAGTTAGCTTTTTAAAATTTTCAAATGACTTTAAAAAGCTGATAAATATTATTGAAAAAATATTTTTCAGTAAGAAAATGAACTTAAATGAAATAACTTAATGCAAATTTTCAGAGTTCATTTACTTAACATTATTATGCAACTTTTGTGACACTGAAATGATAACTCTAATTAAGTTTACTTGTAAAATCCATTTGAGATTTTTAAAGTTTTTTGGATATCATTTTAAATGGTTAAGCAAATTAAAGTTTGGTAATTTAATTTGCCTATGAAAATAAGCTTACTAAATTAATCCATAGCTAGCATAATTCAACTAAATAAGAAACAGGTTATAAGTTTTAATATAATCAACTTAATTAAAGTTCATATAATAAAAAGCTCCCTCAGCATAATATTGAATTTATTAACAAAAAATATTCAAGTATCTCTCAATTTTCTCTTAATCATTCATATAGTTAAGCCATTTTGCATTGTAACAGGCATTTAAACCAAAATCTTGAGGCTGAGTCTAGAAAGGCATTGCTATATTTAAATTTACTCTCTGCTCTCAGATGTATCACAATCTACTAGTAGATTCTGGAGGCTGGCACATTTGACTGAAATTCAGAGCAGTCAAGGCTGTTTGTTTTCTTCTAAATAAAACTTATTCTCTAATGAATTGTATGAACAACAATTGTACCTAGCTTGAGACTTATGAGAGAACCATTTGAACTATCTATGCCTTTCTTTCTTCATTAGGATATTCTGAAATGCATGGCCAACAAATTAAGGCTCACTGAAAAGAATTACATGCAAAGTTCTGAGAGAAATTTAAGGGAGATACTCTTAAAGTATCTCATCTTAAAAGACAAGAATTAACAATTTACAGCTCTGTGTTTCTCTATCATGAATTTTGTCCCTGATAGGGACAGAAAGACAAACATATTACTAAAAATACTATCCGTGGGGATGCCCAGGTGGCTCAGCGGTTGCGCATCTGCTTCCGGCCCAGGGTGTGATCCTGGAGACCAGGGGGTCAAATCCCACGTTGGGCTCCCTGCATGGAGCCTGCTTCTCCCTTTGCCTGTGTCTTTGCCTTTCTCTCTCTCTCTGTGTCTGTCATGAATAAATAAATAAAATCTTAAAAAAAAATACTGTCCATAATGCCATGCTAAAATTTCCTTGAACAATTTCATCCACAGTTATCTCTCCACACTGTGGAATCATTTTTTTCAGGTAGAAAATAGAAATATTTCTCTCAAGAAAAAATCAGGCATTACGCATGGTTTTGTGACTCACTAAGAGGAAACACAAAAAAGAAAGACAAGATGTGTTATGTAAATTCATGAAATATAATTTGCAAAATTACTTTGCAGTTGGATTCAAGCATTCATATATAAAGTAAAATGATTTTGTATTTCCCTTAGGATAACTACTTAAAAATCTATTCCGCCTTACTCTGATCAGAACAGCCCCAACTCTACATATATAATAATGTCTACGATCAAAATATCCAATTGCTATGTGGGTAATAAAAAAATCAGAATGAGTAAAATAAAACCCTACCCTTGTATAAAACATCTTTGGTTTGCACATTATGACTAACTCAGAGGAGCCTCACAAAGAATCATTATTTTGCAATGTATCAGAGAAAGAAGTGATTTATCCTAGAGCTGACATGCCCTTGCACATAATCCCTACTCTACTTGAATGAGAAAACATGCATACATACATCCTTCCATCCATCGTTTCTATGTACAATGCTTATTTGAAAGAGATTTAAATTATGAATTTCAATTAAGTTTGGTAATATTTATATAATTTATTGTAATATTTAGAAAGATAGAATTCTAGCAGTTAAAAACAGTAAGTGCGTAAACATAGCTATATCAACACAGCCTTTTGTATTCCACAGAAGACACCCTAAAGATCACTGAGGGGTACTGCACTGGAGGAGAAACATATATATAATAGAAAGTAAGAATAAAAATCAGTTACAGACTAGGGGATCCCTAACTATGTGTTTCAAAATACTGGGAAATGAACTAGGGGTGGTGGAAGGGGAGGAGGGCGAGGGGTGGGGGTGAATGGGTGACGGGCACTGAGGGGGGCACTTGACGGGATGAGCACTGGGTGTTACTCTGTATGTTGGCAAATTGAACACCAGTAAAAAATAAATGTATTATTAAAAAAATATATTAACATGAAGATACTAATCTCTTAAAGAGACACGACCGAGGTCTTCATCACATTGGTAAATTCATAACAAGCATTTGGTTCTTAGTTTCTATGTATTCACCATCACTGCATTCTTTACAATAAAATTCAAGTCGCTGTTTACTCCAGGAAACATCAAAGGATCCTGATTTTTCTGTAATTCATTCCATCATCTCTGTTGAGGAGGAAATTATAAACTTTGCTGCCAGAATGCCTGTCAGATTTACATCATCTTTGTTTCTTTGTCTAAACAAAGACTGCACCATGCTATAATTCCATAAATTTCAAGTAGAGACATGTGTTTCACAGTCTGATTGTGTGAATGAACATTCCTGCACTATCTATGTGAATCCAGAGGCCCTGTCATGAGGCAATCTTATTTTCGTATCCATTAATCAGAAGTAAATTAGAATGACAAAAATCTGCATGTAAGGATCCTCCTATTCTTTTCGGCAAAATTTAACTTCTCCCACCCAAGTCATTCAGGTATACCAATAATGGACATACGACTTACCAGAAGTGAACAAACGACTTTTTTTTTTTTTACAGTGCCTAAAACTTTAAAAATAAATAAATATTTCTAAATATCTAAACTTTGGTCTGTGGAGCTTCTGTTTAATAATTTATCTGTTGCATATAACACCCAGAGCTCATCATATCACATGCCTTCCTTAATGTCCACCATTTAATTACCCCATCCCTCCACCCACCCCTCCTCCAACAATCCTCAGTTTGTTTTCTATAGTTATGAGTCTCTCCTAGTTTTTCTCCTTCTCTGATGACTTCCTATCCAGTTTTCCATCTATTCCCCTATGATAGTCTGTCTTATTTCTTATAATCTACATATGAATGAACCCATACGATACTTGTCTTTCTCTGACTTATTTTGCTCAGCATAACACCTTCAATTGCATCCACATTGATGTAAATGGTAAGTATTCATCCCTTCTGATCCCTTCTTCATTATATATATATATATAATGGAATATTATATTTATATTTATAGATACCATATATGTGGTATATAAATATATATACCACAACTTTATCCATTCATCTGCCAATGGACATCTCAGGTCTTTCCACATTTTGGCTATTGTGGACATTACTGCTATGACCATTGGGCAGCAGGTGCCAGTTTGGATCACTACATTTGTATCTTTGGCGGTAAATACCTAGTAGTGCAACTGCTGGGTTGTAGAGTAGTTCTATTTTTAACTTCTTGAGGAACTTCCATACTGCTTTCCAGAGTGGCTGTACCAGATTGCATTTCCACCAACAGTGTAAGAAGATTCTCCTTTCTCCACGTCCTCACCAACATTTGTTGTTTCCCATCTTCTTAATTTTAGCTATCCCAACTGGTGTGAGGTGGTATCCCATTGCAGTTTTGATGTGTATTTCCTTGATGGCAAGTGATGTGATGCATTTTTTCATGTGTCTGTTAGCCATTTGTAGATTGTCTTTGGAGAAATGTCGGTTCATGTCTTCTGCCAATTTGATAAGTTAGTTATAGATCACAAATACTGATCCTTTAAAAGATATGTCATTTGCAAATATCTTCTCCCATTCCATAGGTTGCCTCTTAGTTTTGTTGACTATTTCTGTTGCTGTGCAGAAGCTTTTTATCTTGATGAAATCCCAATAGATCATTTTTGCTTTTGTTTCCTTTGCCTTTGGAGATGTGTCTAGCAAGAAGTTGCTGCGGCTGAGGTCAGAGAGGTTGCTGCCTGTCTTCTCTTCTAGGATTTTGATGGATTCCTGTCTCACATTTAGGTCTTTCATCCATTTTGAGTTTATCTTTGTGTATAGTGTAAGCAAAAGCTCCAGCTTTATTCTTTGTCCAATTTTCCCAGCATCATTTATTGAAGAGACTTTTTTCCATTGGATATTCTTTCCTGCTTTGTCGAAGATTAGCGGACAATAAAGTTGAGGGTCCATTTCTGGGTTCTCTCTGTTCCATTGATTTATGGGTCTGTTTTTTTTTTTATTTTTTTTATTTTTTATTTTTATTTTTATTATTTTTTTTTACCAGTACCATTTTGTCTTGATGATTACAGCTTTGTAATATAGTTTGAAGTCTAGCATTATGATGTCAATAGCTTTGTTTTTCTTTTTCAACATTCCTCTGGCTATTTGTAATTTATTCCATCCTGGCTTTTCTGGTTCCATACAAATTTTAGAATTATTTGTTCCAGCTCAGTGAGAAATATCAATGGTATTTTGATAGGGATTGCATTGAATGTGTAGATTGTTCTGAGTAGCACAGATATTTTAATATTTATTTTTCCAATTAGTGAGCATGGAATGTTTTTCCATTTCTTTGTGTCTTCCTCAATTTCTTTCATAAGTGTTCTGTAGTTTTTAGAGTACAGATCCTTTACCACTTTGGTTGGGTTTATTCCTAATTATCTTAAGGTTTTTAGTGAAATTGTAAATGGGATCAATTCCTTAACTTCTCTTCCTTCTGTCTGATTAATGTTTAGAAATGCAATTAATTTCTGTGCATTATGTTTAATTCCTTTTTCGAACATATAGTCTTGATGTTTCTTCATTCATTATTAAACATACACTCTTGAATTTATTCAGAAAGTAAAGAAGTATCTACAACTTAAATTGGCTACTAGGGACAATATTTCTACGTAAACTGTGAAGTCATGATTCTACAAGATACAGCAGGATGATTTTTTTTTTTTTTTGGTAAGATCTCTTTGTCAATAAATAGATAGATATCCATTTATCACCAAAAATAAGCACTATTACTTAATAAACTCTTTACTTGACGGCTATCAGGTACAAAATATCTTAAATGATTATTTATCATAAAGTACACTTATTTAATTAATGAAAAAAATTATTCATTTAATATTTACTTATGCAAAATGTTTTTATAATTTAAAAATGGTTCTATTTCAACACAATATGAAGATACAAGGGAGAGATAAGATTTACTTATAGACTGAAATATAAAACTCTTGAATAACAAAAAAATAATGGAAAATTTGAATAAAGAAAAGACATTTAGGAGAAAAAAAAAGAGGAAATCATGAGAGACTAATCATACAGGCAAGCAGAAATCCAAAAAGGGATCAAGTTAAAAATATTATCACAGTGATACAAATTATAGAAAAAGAATTAAGCTATTACCATTATTAGATATATTTCATTAAAAGCATTTAGCACTTCCATAACAGAAAGCTTTAACATTACTTGCAGTTTATGATACCAACTGTATAGTGAGAGTTGCTTACACATTAAACAAAACATCATAGGAACTAATACAATCGTAAAAATCAGCAGAGAGGTTTGCATCAGTGGGAACCAACATGGAACTTCCTGGTAAGAGCCTACGCCATTCTTGAACACATGGCAAATTTTTAAAATATGTCAATATCATAAAAAATTGTTAAGAACATATGTATCTGTTATGGTAAGAACTCCTACATAGATTACTGTGTGCAATAGTATTTAAAAGCATGGACATAAAAATTAGATCACCAGCTTTCAGACTTCTGCCATATCTAGTTTAAAAATCTCAGATAAGATAGTTTGAACATATATTTTCATCTATAAAATACATACATATATTTATGGGCAGGTTTGAATCAATTAACATATCTAAAGCTGTTAACATGATGTCTGTTGCATAAAATAACAGCTATTATTATTAAGTAGAACAGGTGTTTCAGTATAAAATATTCAAATAATAAAGACAGGGCTGAGGTGTTGTCTTCTCTCTTGATAACTACCTTAATTATCTATCTTTATTATGTAGACATGACCTTTATGTATAAAAGGCAAATATACAAACATTGGTCTTGGTGTAAAGAGTCTTTGATTAATAATGCTAAGTATTAATTTAGAAGAAAATGTCATACTCCAAAGAACTAACAAGTGATGAAAATAATGAAAAACTCCTATTCAAATTCTTTAAGAAATCTTCTCCAATAAACAATATTGCAAACAAAATTTAAATTTCTTTAATAAAGAAATATGACTTCCATTTCATTTTGGATTGCTTACTATCTTCCTAAGCCATTGCAATTGTAGAAAATTATGGGTTTTTTTACAATTATGTTTTTAAAATCTGAAAAATATATACTGTGATTTATGAAATACTGTGTAAAGCATGTTGCCTTTTTAAAAGTCAGTTCTCCAAATAATAGAAGGTTACATCAATATTTGATGTATTTTTCAAGTAAAATCTTAGAAATGTTCATTTGTAAGATTTCTTTAAAGAAAAGAACCTATAGAAATTCAGATTTATCAAGATCAAATAAAAAGATACTAGCAAATTTTTAAAGGTTTAAATATGTAAGTTCATTAAACATCATGTTCGTTGTATTTTTAGATAAGCAATATATAAACATTGTACTTGCAATGACATATATATGATGCAAAATAAAATTTTACCATAGCAAAAATAACGTAGTTGCTAGTTTGAAATTAGAGTTAACTATTTTGTGCCATATTACAGTATCATACAAAAGGATTTTAGTGATACAGCATATACAGGTAAGAATGAGAATTCATACTTAGAGATGCCTGAGTGGCTCAATAGTTGAGTGTCTGCCTTTGTTGGCTCAGGGGATGATCCTAGAGTCTCAGGATCAAGTCCCACATCAGGCTCCCTACGGGGAGCCTGCTTCTCTCTCTGCCGGTGTCTCTGCCTCTTTCTCTGTGTGTCTCTCATAAATAAATAAATAAATTATTAAAAAAAAGAATTTGTACTCATAGTTGCATCATATATATGCCAAAATCCTTTGATCATCCCTTAAGTTTTTTGTCCCTTCCATTTTGGTGGCAATTCTATTATTTTGCCTTTCAAAATTCTTCCAGCATTCACTTTTTATTCTTTTTTGCATCTTCACCATCATTATTCTCAACTGTTACCTTAAAACTTCATATCTGGCTTATTCTAATATTAATTAATATAAGTATCTGAGATACTTTTCCACTCTCTAACTTTTCAAGTTCAAATTCATCTCAAATACATATTTAAAACAAATATTTCCATTTTATCTATTTCATTATAATATTCCCTCATTTGAAATTACTGACTCATAACTATATCAATTCTTGATTTTTTAATCTCACTCTCAAGGCTTTCTATAATTTGGTTTTCATCCACCCATACAAGTATATTATTTATCTCAATAGGTGTTTGGGTGTGTACATGTGTAAGTGCATCTAACATGTATACATATTATTTATATATTATACAAATCCACATGTATGTGCACTTATATGTATGTTTATTGCAAACAAACTCTCATGGACCTTTGCTTTTCCTGCATATGCATTGATTACTCTCGTTTTTCACTGACTTTTGTTCATTTGTATATGATGAAAATCTGTAAATTTTCTAATGAACACTTCTAGTTTTTTTACTTCTTAGAATTAAATTAAATCAAATGTTTTTACTTTAAGCATTTGAGTCAAAGATTGGTTACTAGCAAAAAGATATTAACTACTTATTTTTACTCAAATCACAACCCATAAATGTATTAAAATTAATATAGATGTGCATCACTAGAAATAGGAATTCTTATAACAATGATCCAATAACAGAAAAGACTAGCCCCCCTGCCATAAATGACTATAAAACTAGAGGAATATGAGTTTTTTCTCTGTATTTATAGACCTGGTTCTGCTTTTTATTTGTTTATGCATTTGTTTTGTCTTTTGGATCTCACATATAAGTGAAATCATATAGTATGTGTCTTTCTCCGTCTGAAAGAGCAAACTAAATCCAAAGAAAGCAGACTTGTGAGGCTCCAGACATCTCCATAGAGCTCCCCTAAGTTGTCCAACCTTGCATATAGCAAGCTGAGACCCTTCATGTCCTGGCAGACAACAGTTAATAACAGTTACTGGAGAGCTACTCAATAAATAGATATTCCGAAGATCACACATTCTTGGAAGACGTGGGAATTCCACCATGTAGAATGGAAACCCTTTATTGAATACCCTTGGTAATTCAATTAAAATTCCATAAAGATCCTAAAAAAAAAAAAAAAGATTCCATAAAGATCACACCTAAGGGTGTTTGTGCACTAGTCTTAAACGATAAGCTACTCTAGATGTACCTTAAGAAAGCCAAAAACAAAGGGTGACTGGTTGCTTAGTCAGGTAAGCCTCCAACTCTATTTCACCTCAGGTCATGACGTCAGGGTCACAGGATCAAGCCCCAAGTGGGCGCTTAACCTGCACCCCAATGTTTATAGCAGCAATGTCCACAATAGCCAAACTGTGGAAGGAGCTTCGGTGTCCATCGAAAGATGAATGGATAAAGCTGTGGTCTATGTATACAATGGAATATTACTCAGCCATTAGAAATGACAAATACCCACCATTTGCTTCAACGTGGATGGAACTGGAGGGTATTATGCTGAGTGAAGTAAGTCAATCGGAGAAGGACAAACATTATATGTTCTCATTCATTTGGGGAATATAAATAATAGTGAAAGGGAACAGAAGGGAAGGGAGAAGAAATGTGTGGGAAATATCAGAAAGGGAGACAGAACATAAAGAATCCTAACTCTGGGGAACGAACTAGGGGTGGTGGAAGGGGAGGAGGGTGGGGGGGGGGTGAATGGGTGATGGGCACTGAGGGGGGCACTTGACGGGATGAGCACTGGGTGTTATTCTGTATGTTGGTAAATTGAACACCAATAAAAAATAAATTTATTATTAAAAAAAAATATTCTTAAGGTGCTTAAAATTCTCTTCCTCTCCCTCTGCCCCTCATCCACTGCACTCTCTCTCAAAAAATTTAATACCTATGTTATTATGCATTATATATTATTGTGTTATATTACCTATTGTTTTAGATGATTCAATTTCTTAAATTCTAATCAGAAGCCTAAGGTATCTCCTACCCCTCCCTACAGAAGGATACAAAAACACTTCTCCAAAATTAAGTAGTATCAATCAATAAAGTTTAGAATTTCTAATATATATCTAAAGCAATTATTTAATAGAATATTTTGATAATGGATAGCATTATTAAAAATGTGCATTTAGATGGAATAAAAAAATCTTGTTAATAGGTATCTACTACTGTTATTTATTTGTATTTATTTAATTAACTGATATATGTTAAAAGACTATGTTAGATGCTAAGAGAGGATACATTCATGTTTTATAATCCACTCAAGTATTTTTAACAAGACTGGTCATCTTTTAGAAATAACTCTAAAATGGGACTATAATATAGCAAAACCTTTATTACTAGCAATTAAATAAATTATTGAAATATCATCTGATACCCAGGATGCATCCAAGAACATGTGTTGAAGTTTTAAGTTATATTTGTTATTCATATTTACATTGTATTTCTATACAAATTAGTTTTCATACATGCCAAGTGGAAATGGACATATACTTTATACCTTTCTGGATTTATCTAGTTATCTTTATACACTATAGAAGCATTTTACTATTAAACTGATTGTCCAAATGGACCTTGTTCCTGGAAAACATCAGAACAATTAAATTTTTTTTAAAGATTTTATTGATTTACTCATGAAAGACACACACACACACACACACACACACACACACAGAGGCAGAGACACACACAGTAAGAGGGAGAAGACAGGCTCCATGCAGGGAGCCTGACTAAACTGCTGAGCCACTAAGGAATCCCCTAGAACAATACTCCTAACAGTTTCATCTCTGGCAATTTGTGGTACGAAAATATTTCAAAACAAAAATGTATAGTTATGCTTACTCTAGCATTATCTATTAAAACCTGATTGCATGTTATCAACTGGAAACAAGCATTTAGAGTACATTAACAATATCAGTGATCAATTTGAATTGATCAAATTTATGATGGAGATGACAAAAGGGTATGAAAAGTATTTGATGTTGAAGTATACTGCTTTTTAGGAAAGCACCAAATCTGCATTTACTCTGATTATATAAAAAAATTTTCTATATATAAGAACAAATCTAAAATGTAGCTCAGAATAATGGATATAGTTGTCTTGGTATAATATCGAAAATATGTTGGCCACTTGCTGTGTATAAGGCAAATTGTAAACGATTTGGCCTTTCTAATAATGTTACATGGAAGTATTACTGGTTCCAAATTGTAGATGTGAAAACCTATTCCATGGTAGAAATTTGTGAAAAAAGTATTGAATATCAAACAGTCTGGTTTAAAAATCCACAATGTCAATCAAAATGTAATAAAAATTGATAGTTAAATGATTGGTTGTTTTAAGCAGTTTCTATAAATATAGGTTATAGTGTTTCACTTATAATAAGCTAGATTTACAAAACATAAATCACCATATTAGTCTAGATATAAGTATGAGAACAGCTATCAGTTAATTTATTTTAAAAAATACAAAGAAAATTGAGGTAATTAAATAGATTTAAAACCATCTGGATCAAAATTAAATAAAATGTATTATTTCTGATGGTTACATACATACATAGAGATAATGAGAGACAGAATTATTATGCAAGTGAATATCAAATTATTTCTTGATAGATTATAAATATTACTGGAAATTCACTTGTGAAATAGGAATGGTAATATCTTATTGTATATATTTTATATATATATATATATATATATATATATATATATATATATATACTTAAGCTCACTGAACAGAATTATTGCAAAACTCCTGACCATTTGACTACTAAAATTTACAATTGTATTGGTATAATACTTACCATACAGCAAAGATACTTAGTTGAAACTGAAAAATAGAGTTTCTAAGGTTTGCTACGACATTGTCTCATGATGAAGCAACATTACTTTTTTTTTTTTTATTTTTATTTATTTATGATAGTCACAGAGAGAGAGAGAGAGGCAGAGACACAGGCAGAGGGAGAAGCAGGCTCCATGCACCAGGAGCCCGATGTGGGATTCGATCCCGGGTCTCCAGGATCGCGCCCTGGGCCAAAGGCAGGCGCCAAACCGCTGCGCCACCCAGGGATCCCGCAACATTACTTTTATAATTAATCAAGCTCAATGATTTGAATTTTAAAATACAACATTTTAAATAAGGTAATAAATAATCTCATTCTTTGCCTTTTTTTTTAGTTGAAGAAAACAAATCTATTTGCTCAAGAGTACATTGATATTCTAGGTTTTTTATGCGAATAAGGATATTTTTGTTCTAAATATTAGCTTATGTTAACAAGTCACTTGTTTGTATGTCTACTGTATTTCTTTTTCTTTTATTTTTTGTATATTTTTATTGCAGTTCGATTTGCCAACATATAGCATAACACCCAGTGCTCATCCTGCGAAGTGCGCCCCTCAGTGCCTGTCACCCAGTCACCCCAACCCCCTGCCCACTTCCCCTTCCACTACCCCTACCCCTTGTTTGTTTCAGCAGGTGTTAAGAGTCTCTCATGTTCTGTCACCCTCACTGATATTTCCCACTCATTTTCTCTCCTTTCCCTTTATTCCCTTTCACTGTTTTTTATATTCCCCAAATGAATGAGACCATATACTGTTTGTCCTTCTCTGATTGACTTATTTCACTCAGCATAATACCCTCCACTTCTAACCACTTTGAAGCAAAGAGTGGGTATTCATTGTTTCTAATGGCTGAGTAATATTCCATTGTATATATAGACCACATCTTCTTTACCCATTCATCTGTTGAAGGACACCGAGGCTTCTTCAATAGTTTGCTTATTGTGGCCATTGCTGCTATAAACATTGGGGTGCAGGTGTCCTGCCGTTTCACTGCATCTGTATCTTTGGGGTAAATCCCCAGCAGTGCAATTGCTGGGTTGTAGGGCAGGTCTATTTTTAGCTCTTTGAGGAACCTCCATACAGCTTTCCAGAGTGGCTGCACCAGTTCACATTCCCACCAACAGTGCAAGAAAGTTCCCCTTTCTCCACATCCTCTCCAGCATTTGTTGTTTCCTGTCCTGTTAATTTTCCCCATTCTCTCTGGTGTGAGGTGGTACCTCATTGTGGTTTTGATTTGTATTTCCCTGATGGCCAGTGATGTGGAGCATTTTCTCATGTGCTTGTTGGCCATGTGTATGTCTTATTTGGTGAAATTTCTGTTCATGCCTTTTGCCCCTTTCATGATTGGATTGTTTGTTTCTTTGCTGTTGAGTTTAATAAGTTCTTTATAGAGCTTGGATACTAGCTCTTTACCTGATATGTCATTTGCAAATATCTTCTCCGATTCTGTAGGTTATCTTTTAGTTTTTTTGACTGCTTCTTTTGCTGTGCAGAAGCTTTATATCTTGATGAAACCCATTTCTGTGTTCTCTATTCTGTTCCAGTGATCTATGTGTCTGTTTTTGTGCCAGTACCACACTGTCATGATGATCACAGCTTTGTAGTACAACCTAAAATCTGGCATTGTGATGCCCCCAGCTCTGGTTTTCTTTTTCAATATCCCCCTGGCTATTTGGGTCTTTTCTGATTCCACACAAATCGTAAAATAATCTGAAGAAAGTCCATGGTATTTCAATAGGGATTGCATTAAATGTGTAAATTGCTCTGGGTAGCATTGACATTTTCACAATATCAATTCTTCCAATCCATGAGCATGGAATATTTTTCCATCTCTTTGTGTCTTCCTCAATTTCTTTCAGGAGTGCTCTGTAGTTTTTAGGGTATAGATCCTTTACCTCTTTGGTTAGGTTTATTCCTAAGTATCTTATGCTTTTGGGTGCAATTGTAAATAGGATTGACTTGGTAATTTTTCTTTCTTCTTTAGTGTATAAAATTCCACTGATTTCTGGGCATTGATTTTTGCATCCTGCCACACTGCTGATTTGCTGTATGAGTTCTAGCAATCTTGGGGTGGAGTTTTGGGTTTTCTATGTACAGTATTATGTCATCTGCAAACAGGGAGAGTTTGACTTCTTCTTTGCCAATCTGAATACATTTTATTTCTTTTTGTTGTCCAACTGTTGAGGCTAGAACTTTTGGTACTATGTTGAATAGCAGTGGTGAGAGTGGACATCCCTGTCTTATTCCTGATCTTAGGGGAAAGGCTCCTAGTGTTTCCCCACTGAGAATGATATTTGCTGTGGGCTTTTCATGGATGGCTTTTAAAATGCTGAGGAATGTTCCCTCTACCCCTACACTCTGAAAAGTTTTGATCAGGAATGGATGCTATATTTTGTCAAATGCTTTCTCTGCATCTATTGAGATGATCATATGGTTCCTGCTTTTTCTCTTATTGATATGATCTATCACATTGATTGCTTTATGTGTTGAACCAGCTTTGCATCCTGGGGATAAATCCCAGTTGGTCATGGTGAATAATCTTCTTAATGTACTATTGGATCCTATTGGCTAGTATCCTGATGAGAATTTTTGCATCTGTGTTCATCAGGGATATTGGTCTATAATTCTCCTTTTTGGTGGGGTCTTTGTCTGGTTTTGGAATTAAGGTGATGCTGGCCTCATAGAACCAGTTTGGAAGTACTCCATCTCTTTCTATCTTTATGAACAGCTTTAGAATAGGTATTGCTTCTTCTTTAAACATTTGATAAAATTTCCCTGGGAAGCTATCTGGCCCTGGACTTTTGTGTCTTGAGAGGTTTTTGATGACTGCTTCAATTTCCTCCCTGGTTATTGGCCTGCTTACGTTTTCTATTTCTTCCTGTTCCAGTTCTGGTAGTTTATGATTTTCCAGAAATGTGTCCATGTCTTCTAGATTGTCTAATTTATTGGCATATAGCCGCTCATATTAAGTTTTTAAAATCATTTGTATTTCCTTGGTATTGGTTGTGATCTCTCCTCTTTCATTCCTGATTTTATTAATTTGAGTCCTTTTCTTTTTAAAAGGCTGGCTAATGGTTTATCTATCTTATTAATTCTTTCAAAGAACCAACTCCTGGTTTTGTTGATCTGTTCCACAGTTCTTCTGGTCTCGATTTCATTGAGTTCTGCTCGAATCTTTATTAACTCTCTTCTTCAGCTAGGTGTAGGTTTTTTTTTTACTTTTTTTCTCCAGTTCCTTTAGGTGCAAGGTTAGCTTGTGTATTTGAGTTGTTTACAGTTTTTTGAGGGATGCTTGTATTGTGATGTATTTCCCCCTCAGGACTGCCTTTGCTGTATCCCAAAGATTTTGCATGGTTGTACCTTCATTTTCATTAGTTTCCATGAATCTCTTTAATTCTTCTCTAACTTCCTGGTTGACCCTTTCATCTTTTAGCAGGATGGTCTTTAACCTCCACATGTTTGAATTTCTTCCAAATTTCTTCTTGTGATTGAGTTCTAGTTTCAAAGCACTGTGGTCTGAAAATATGAAGGGGACAACCTCAATCTTTTGGTGTGGTGAAGACCTGATTTGTGACCCAGTGTGTGGTCTATTCTGAAGAAAGTTCCATGTGCACTAGAGAAGAATGTGTATTCAGTTGCATTTGGATGTAAAATTCTGTAAATATCTGTGAAATCCATCTGCTCCAGTGTATCATTTAAAGCTCTTGTTTCTTTGGAGATGTTGTGCTTAGAAAATCTGACATTTGCAGAAAGTGCCGTGTTGAGGTCTCCCAGTATTAGTGTATTATTATATAAGTATGTCTTAACTTTGGTTATTAATTGATCGATATACTTGGCAGCTCCCACAATAGAGGCATAAATATTCATGATTGTTAGGTCCTCTTGTTGGATAGATCTTTTAAATATGATATAGTGTTCTTCTTCATGTCTTACTAGTCTTTGGGATAAACTTTAATTTATCTGATATGAGGATTACTACCCTTGCTTTCTTTGGAGGACCATTTGGATGGTAAATGCTTCTCCAACCTTTCCTTTTCCGGCTGAAAATGTCCTCCAGTCTAAAATGAGTCTCTTGTAGACAGCAAATAGTTAGGTCTTGCTTTTTTTATCCAGTGTGAAACCCTGCATCGCTTTGGGATCATTAAGCCCATTTACGTTTAGAGTTACTATTGAAAGATATGAATTTAGTGTCATCATAATACCTATTCAGTCCCTGTTTTTGTGGATTATTTCTTTGGGCTTCCTCTTTCTTTTACAGAGTCCCCCTTAAAAGGAGCTGGTTTTTGTAGAGCTTTTTGTAGAGCTGGTTTGGTGGTCACATATTCTTTCATTTTCTGCCTATCTTGGAAGCTCTTTCTCTCTCCTTCTATTCTGAATGAGAGCCTTGCTGGATAGAATATTCTTGGATGCATGTTCTTCTCATTTAGGACCCTGAATATATCCTGCCAGCCCTTTCTGGCCTGCCACGTCTCTGTGGGGAGGTCTGCTGTTAATCTAATATTTCTCCCCATATATGTCAGGGATCACTTGTCTCTTGTGCTTTAAGGATTTTCTCTTTATCTTTGGAATTTGCAACTTTCACTATTAAATATCGAGGCGTTGAAATTTTTTCATTGATTTTAGCAGGGGATCTCTCTACCTCCTGGATATGAATGCCTGTTTCCCTCCCCAAATTAGGGAAGTTCTCAGCTATGATTTGTTCAAATATGCTTTCTGATTCTCTGTCCCTCTCAATGTCCTCTGGAACCCCAATTAAACCCCAATTAAAATTAAATTTTCCTCCTGAGGCTGTCATGTTTTCCCTTAACCTTTCCTCATGGTTTTTAAATTGTTCTTCTCTTTTTCCCTTGCTTCCCTCCTTGCCATCAACTTGTCTTCTCACTCTTTCTTCTACCTCATTAACCCTCATTGTTAGGACCTCCAGTTTGGATTGCACCTCATTTAATTGATTTTTAATTTTTTCCTGATTAGTTCTAAATTCTGCAGTCATGAAGTCTCTTGAATCCTGTATTTTTTTTTTTCAAGAGCCACCAGTAGCTTTATAATTGTGCTTCTGAATTGGCTTTCTGACATCGAATTATAATCCAAATTCTGTAACTCTGTGGGAGAGAGTACTGTTTCTGATTCTTTCATTTGTGGTGAGCTCTTCTTTCTAGTCATTTTGCTCAGTGCAGAGTGATTAAAAACGAGTTGTACTGGAAAAAGAAAGGGAAAAAAAAAAAAAAGGAGTATCCTCTGGTTCTATATACTGTGAATCCCTCGACTTCCCCTGGATCTTTCCAGCTCTGCTCAGTCCAGAACTTGCTCTTCCCCTGTCTTTCCAGCTGGTCTTCTGGGGGAGGGACCTGCTGTGCTGATTCTGAGGTGTGTGCACCTGGGGGAGCTGCCCCCCCCCCCCGCCTGATGCTGGGCTCAGTGGGAGCTGTTTATTCTGTGAGGCCCCTGTTCCCTGGTGGCCCTCGTCCATCTCAGTCACAGGGTGACACCAGAAGGAACAACCACACTGGTGGTGGCCAACTCTCCAGCTCTGGAGTCAGCTCCCCAGTAACTACTGCAGCTCCCAGTCTGCACTGGCCTAGGTGCTCCCGGGGCGGGGGGCGCTGACCTGCACAGCTCGGGGGTGCCCAGCGGCAGGAGCATCCTCATCGTCCTGTGTCCTCCCTGCCTCTGCCTGTCCTGGGGGGAGCACAGGATCCTGGGTTGTGTCCCCTGAGGCCCTGGGATCCCACTCCTGCACTGCTAGAATTGCACTTCCTGCACCCAGGCTCCCGAAGGCAGCAGGGTGCAGCCCCCTCTGCCCGGAGCCCCTGCTTGACCAACGGGCTTCTCCCTGAGGCCCCACCGGGCTCGCACTCCAGCCCTTTACCGAGCTCCGCCTGTGTGGTGTGGTGAGCTCTACCCCCCGGGGCGCACTTCCTTTGTTAGCAACCCTGGGAGACTGGAGGCTCCACTACCCCTCCTGTGGTTCTGCCCAATTTCCCTGATAAGCGTCTTTCCATCCAGGAAGAATCCAGTGTGGACTTTTAAAGTTTCCGTTTCTCTGGGGCTGGGCTTTCCTGTCCCCAAGGCTCTCACCACCCGGCCTTAGCCCCGTGGGGCCCTTCCCCGATTTGATTCTTTTTTATTTTTTTCCTTCTTCCTACCTTGTTAGAAGTGCAATTATAGACCAATATCCCTGATGAACACAGATGCAAAAATTCTCATCAGGATACTAGCCAATAGGATCCAATAGTACATTAAGAAGAATATTCACCATGACCAAGTGGGATTTGGCTGCAGCCCAGTAAGACCCTGGCCCAGATGATCAGCATGGGTCCACCCCATGGAGGTCTCTGAAGTTTGGAGTTTTGAAACCCAGCTGCACCTGAGATAAAAAGTGGGAGTGCTGTGCCACCTGGCAGATGGACTATGCAGACATAAACAGGGTAAAGGCAGGGATCTGATGGAACCTGGGGATATAGGAAGGGTGATTGTTTGCTCTTCTGTGAGGGCTTCCTCAGGAGTGGCATCGGCAGAAGCTTCCCACTCCAGAGACGAGAGACTGAGGCAATGCCAGTGATCATCCTGCCCCTGAACACCAACTAAAATTCAGTGAGCAAAACAGCACCACCAAATGGAGGTCAAACCCACTTACATGACGGACCACCGCCCCCCCCATGCCCTGAATGGTATTTCTACTATGGCAAGTCCACCTGAGAATCAGCTCAGCAAGCCTCACCCACCGAAACCCAGGACAACCCTCAGGGCCACCAAGGCCACTGATCATGGAGTGCTACTAACCTTCAGATCAAGGGGAAATGGAATCTAACTTCCCTGGGTGTTTTGTTTTTTCTTGTTTGTTTTGGATATAGCTTATTTTAACCAGTAGATCAAAATATACCTAGGATCTAGTTTCTTCTTTTCCCCAACTTCGTGTGTGTGTGTGTGTTTCTTTGATCCCTTCTTAATATAGCCATTACTCTCAGGAGCAGAAGTATAACCAGATTTCCTAACAATCACAGAGAAAAACATTTACCTTTACAAAATGACAAGAATTCACCCCAGAAGAAAGAACAGAAAGAAGCAATGACCAGTAATTTAATCAAAATAAAGATACATAAAATGTGTAAAACTAGAATTTAAAACAATAATCATAAGAATACTAGCTGGGGAGGGGGCACCTGGGTGGCTCAGTGATTGACCATCTGTCTTTGGCTCAGGGCATGATTCCAGGGTCCTAGGATTGAGTCCCACATTGGGCTCCCTGCAGGGAGCCTGCTTCTCTCTCTGCCTGTGTCTCTGCCTCTCTCTGTGTGTCTCATGAATAAATAAATAAAATTAGAAAAAGAAAGTATACTAGCTGGGCTTGAAAAAAGCATAGAAGACACTAGAGAACCCCTTACCACAGAAATAAAAGAAGATAAAACTAGTCAGGCCAAAAAAAAAAAAAAATGCTGTAAACTAGATGCAAAACTGACTGGATGCCATGAAAGTGAGGATGGATGAAACCTAGGAATGAATCAGTGATACAGAAGGAAAATATATGGAAAAAAATGACACTGAAAAGAAGAGGGAAATAAAGGTAATAGTTAAAAAGTTAGACTTAGGGAACTCAGCAACTCATTAAAAATATACCAACATTAATATCATAGGATTCCCAGAAGATAAAGAGAGTAAAATGGGTAGAAGATTAATTTGAGCAAATGATAACCGAAAACGTCTCTAATTTGGGGAAGGAAACAGACAACAAAATCAAAGCAGCACACTGAACTACCATTAAATTCAACAAATGCCAGCCATTACCAACACATATCACAGTCAAAATCACAAAATATATAAACAAGGAAAGAATCCAGAAAGCAGCAATGGCAAAAACAAAAACAAAAACAAACAAACAAAAACAATGCCTAACATATAAGGGAAGACAGATTAGATTCTTAGTAGTAGATCTGTCCCCAGAAATTCCGAAGGCCAGAATAGAGTGGCAGGATATATTCAATATCCTGAATGGGAAGAATAATTCTTCAATAATTCTTTATCTAGAAGTCTGTCATTCATTATAGGAGAGATAAAGAGTTTCCCAAACAAATAAAAATGGAAACAGTTTGTGACCACTAAACCAGCTCTGCAAGAAATACTAAAGGAGACTCTTTTTAGTGGGGGGAAGAAAAGATCAAAAGGAACAGACTAAAAGGGACCACAGAACATTGCCAGAAACATCAGCTTTACATGTAACACAATAGCGCTAAATTTATATCTATGAATAATCACTTTGAATATAAATGGAATCCTATCAAAAGACATAGGATATTAGAATGGATTAGAGGAAGAAGAAGAAAGAAGAAGAAGAAAGAAGAAAAGAAGAAGAAGAAAGAAGAAGGAAGAAGAAGAAGAAGAAGAAGAAGAAGAAGAAGAAGAAGAAGAGGAAGAGGAAGAGGAAGAGGAAGAGGAAGAGGAAGAAGAAGAAGAAGAAGAAGAAGAAGAAGGAGAAGGAGAAGGAGAAGGAGAAGGAGAAGGAGAAGGAGAAATAATAATGTGTACAACCCCTTCCCTTCAACTGTGGATCCATTTCCTATCATTAATACAAGGATGTTGATCCAGCAATTAACACCATTTCTACTGCATTATTTTTTCCTTTGTTTAAATCATTCCTATGACCATAGAAACATGCTGAGACAAGTTCCAGTAAAAAGAAAAAAAAAACTGTAATTCTATGTATCTATTCACTACAACCCATTTTCTTTATAGCCCTTTATACCAAAATTTCTCTAAATTTGTCTACGCACACCAGCTTTAATTCTCTACCTATTTTCTTTTAAACTGACTTTAGACATGTGTCACCAATCCCACTGATAATTTTGTTTATTCTCAACAATGATTTCCATCTCATCAAATCTGATGAACAATTATCAGTCTCTATCATATTCAGCCATACGGCATTTACTATGCTAGGTTACTCACTCCTCCTTAATATGTGCTTCACTTTACTTTTCAAAACACCACATTTTCCTGGTTTTCTTCTGCCTCAGTAGTTGTTTCTTCTCATTTATGTTGCTGAATTATATTCTTTCTCATTAGTAAATAATACAATTCCCCAAGACTAATTCTTCAGAACCCTTCTTTATTTTTTAAGATTTTATTTATTTATTTGACAGAGAGAGACAGTGCACAAGAAAACAAGCACAAGCAGAAGGAGTAGAAGGGAGAGGGAAAGGGAGAAACAGCTCCCCCCCCACCTCCCCGCTGAGCAGGGAGCCCAATCAAGCAGGGAGCTTGATCCTAGGACCCTGAGATCATGACCTGAGGTGAAAGCAGATGCTTAACTGACTGAGCCACCCAGGCACCTCAGAGCCCTTTATAAAACACTTCTAGCTGTGTAATCTAGTGGAATTTCATAGCTTTAAATACCATACACTGACTTCTGATCTACAGCTTCTATTACAGAGGGAAATGATAACATGCTGCTTGAAGGAAAACCACCTTTATGAATGATGAAAGGGAAACCTTGTCATAAAACTATGCCCTGGCTGCCAAATTCACAGTAAGCACCTTCATTTTGATGATAGTAAGCAAATCAAACCTGTAGCACCCCTGATAATTTCTAGCTCAAAAGGAGCTTTCCTTGAATTCTCTTTTTCTGATAGTTTACATCTACCTTTATCAAGTCTTATCAGTTCTACCTGTAAACTATATCCCTAATGTAGTCACTTCTTGGTAATATTTATGCTATTTGACAAAGCCAATATCACCTTCTTTAGTGACCTAAACAATTTATAAATTAACATCAGCTCATGTTATTTCTTATTTGAAAATGTTCCATGGATTTCTATCACTCTGAGAATAATATATAATGATCTACATGATATGAGCCTGGTGAATACTCTAAAATTATTTTCTACATGTTTTGACTTGCACCTTCTGCTCCATTGACAATGGTCTTTTGATTTCTCAAAATACCATATTCATTCCAGTGTAGGCATTATCACTTGCTATTCTACTAACTGGAAAACATATGTCCTAGAGATCCTTGACTCTTGTTTCCTCACATTATTCATCTCTTTGCTAATTTTCAAATCCTCAGAGAGGCTTTCCTGGACTACTTTAACTAAATTAACACTATCACGCTTAAATTTCTTACTTTTTGTGGTCTCATTGAGACTTAAGATTTTTTTCCTTCAAGTGTTTTTTTTTTTTTTTTTTTCCTTTTTTTGTTACTTGAATGAGAGAAAGATAGTGAGAGAGAGCACAAGGTTGGGGCAGAGGGAGAGGGACAAGCAGGTCCCCTACTGAGCAGGGAGCCCTACTCAGGGCTGGATCCCAGGAGGCTGGAATCATGACCTGAGCCAAAGGCAGACCCTTAATTGATTGAGCCACCCAGGCACCCCTCAATAGTACTTAATACTTTCTAATATGGTATTCTATATTCAGTTATTTTTTTACTGTCTATTCTCCCCTCAGAATATAAGTATTATTCTATTTTACTACTATATTGCCAAATGCTTGGTGCAGGACCATAGCTTTTTGAGGGGGGAAAAAACCTGATTCAGCAAAAAAAGAAAAAAAAATCCCTTTCCTGAAGAAAAAAAAATCCCTTTCCTGACAGGAAGAAATGTCACAAGTCACAGAAAAAATTCAAATTATGCTCTAATCAACGTTAAATGTAACATTTGAGACATGTTTTTCAAAAAGCTCCAGTGTAAGAGGAGAAAAATATTTAACTCATCTGAGAAAACCTGATATTGGTGACATAAAAATGCACAAATGTTTTTGACTATTGAAAGAATAGTATTTATTTTGCAAAATCACTTTTGAAACCAAATAATTTTTTGCTGTAATTATATTTGCTTTGTCTTAGCATTAATAGTAGGCTTTCAAAATGACTAAATTGCTCATTTGCACTGACAAAATAAGTTGATAAGAAGCCACATGCTTTATATGACTTAAATCCTTTGCCCTAAATATCGTCTGCTTTTGTCTTTGTACATGTTTATTTAAAATTGGTTTTCTTGTGGCATAAATTCCTTCATTAATTTGATATGTTCTTTAACATTTCTGATTCATCATAACTATTTTCCTTCTTAACATTTTATTGACTTAGAGGAGACAAGATGTCCAGGCATGGAATTCTTATGAGCATATTCTGCAGAGCCTATCACATATACTATTACTGCCAATAAAGACTACTTAAAATAATGATTGAATTACTGGAATCAGCAAAACAAATATGCTTTTTTAAGACCTCTCAAATAGTAGGTCACTATATTCTCATTAACTTAAAAATATATTTTTAGCTCTAATCCACTGAGGTAAGGAAAAATAAGGGTTCTTAAAGATATAACGCACATCCTCCAAATTAACTTTTACAACATGTAATAAATCACTAACTTAAAACTTTCAGAAGTAGTTCAAGTAGAATTATGCAATTGTATATAATTCATCTATTCCTTATGAGACTAAAAGGATTCTACAAGTTCTAGTTCCACATTTCCAATGCTTTACTACAATTTATTCCTGGATGATCTGCTGTATCTTCCAGCTCAACATGTTTAAATTAGACTCATTTACGCCCATGGCCAGAATCTCTGATTGTCATCCTTTATGGAATTATTAGATATTTCTAGTCAATCAAGCTCAGAATTATCAATCATTTTCAAACTATCTTGACAGCTAGATTTTTGTTTGCTAAGTAATATAAAATATTTGAAATATATCCATTCTCTAGGCTTTGTTTTCTATTCCTTTGGCCCCTTTTCCAATCCAGGCTCTTATTTCCTTGTTTCTAGACTAAAGCAAAAGTTTCTTTTCTTTTTTCTTAAGATTTTATTTATTTGTTTAAGAGAGAAAGAGAAAGAGCACATGAGGAGGGGGAGATGATGGGGAAAGAGGGGGAAAGAGGGCAGGGAGGGGGAGAAGCTCCATTGAGCAGGGAGCTCCAAAGGGGGCTGGATCCCAGGACCACCACCTGGGCTGAAGACAGATGCTCAACCAACTGAGCCACACAGCCATCCCTAATGTAAAGCCTCTTGTTTCTTGCCTCTAGCTTCTCTTCAATCTTTTCTGCACATTACTAAAAACTTATTTTTTTTAAAGAACAGATGTTTACTCTATACTTCCTTAATTACAATCATATAATGAGTAAATGAATAAGATTATATTCTTTAGTCCGAGATTAAATGGCCTTTATATTTTTAAGTTTTTCTTCTGAATTTTGTCACCAATTCTCTCTAACCAGCAACTATTCTTCTAAGCACCTTAGTACTTATTGAAAATGATCTGATTTTAGTATAGATTTTTCAGTGATCATTACAATATAACTCTATGTTAAATCCCAGAAAAATATATTAATTTTCTTCACTCATGTTCAACATTAATATTTGTAAATGCGTTATGTTTCATAACATTCCACAAAAATTTATCAAATTTCCTTGAGCACATTTGGAAATCAAAATTTTGTTAGGTTATACAAAATGATTTGCCAGTGATGTTGGAATTTCCTTTTAAATATTTAGAATTTTCAAACATTAGTCAAAAAATGTATTTCTCTTGGGGACACCTAAGTGGCATAGCAGTTAAGCACCTGCCTTTGGCTCAGGGCGTAATCCTTGAGTACCAGGATTGAGTCCCACATCAGGCTCCCTACATGGAGCCTGCTTCTCTGTCTGCCTATGTCTCTGCCTCTCTCTCTCACTCTTTGTGCCTCTCACAAATAAATAAAATCTTTAAAAAATGTATTTATTTTAAGTAAAATTATGGACACTGTGAATGTGTCAAAATTATTAAATGAAAACATTTTATACCATAATACAGTAAAGCAGTATAAAATATTTTCTGCATTGTGCCCACATTAAAATGTGAAACAAATGCTAGAATTTTTAATAAGCAAGTAAAATTAAAGTTATTAAAATATATAATAGTGCCACATCTCAGTCATGTATTGTTATCCCCTGTAAAATTATTATTTCTAATATCTTATTTGTGGTACGTGTAATTTGGGGGAAAATGAAGCACAGTATAATATGACATATGGTAAATTAGACTATTAAATTGCTAGAGTTAAATATGTTTCATCAATTGCTCTAATTTCTAGCAATATACAGCTTTTTGAAGAAAAGTACAAAAAGGGTCATTTTAACAATTTTTTCTAATAATTTTATGAATAATTTTAGAACTCTTTCAAATACTTTTCTAAAATATAGGGAAATTATTTTCCTTAACATAGCCTAATGTAGGTCACATTATGAAATATAAATTTAGTTTTATGGATAGACTTCCAAAAATGAAAATAAATTTTTCCTTATAAAGTATAATATGGCATATATCTTATCTGTTAATTATTATAGTCAAGGGTTTTCACAACAGGCAAAGATTTTTAAGATTTATTTATTTTAGAGAGAAAAAGAGTGTGCATGCAGGGTGGAGGGGCAAAGATAGAGGGAAAGGGTATCTAAGCAGACTCCTTTCTGAGCATGGAGTCCAACAAGGGGCTTGATTCTATAACCCTGAGATCATGACCTGAGCAGAAATCAACAGACCAATGCTCAACCAATTGAGCCACCCAGGTGCCCCTACCCACAAAGCTTCTTAAAACAGAAATACAGATAGAGTTACTTAGTGATTTTTAGTGGTATTGAGGTAATTTTATATACGTTGATAATTCCTTAAAATCCTAAATATTTCTTAAAATATAAGATTTTCTTCTCTTACCATACATGAGAATATTCTTTAGGTGTTAGCAGTGTGTTTCCTTTGAAAGTATGGAATTTGCCATGTTTTGAGGAATTAACAGTTTTGTAAGGGCAAGAGGCTGCCTCTTTAGGCTACTTTGGTAAAAATAGCCCAAGCACCAGGTATGATGCTTAGCAAGAACTAATAACTATCTGTTAAAATATAGAATGACTGTCAAAAAACAAACAAAAACAGATGACACTGACAGAACTTACAATAAGTGCAATAAATAATTGGCATAGGTGGACTTGTTTTATTTTTATTATTTTTTTAAAAGATTTATTTATTTATTTATGATAGACATAAAGAGAGCGACAGAGAGAGGCAGAGACACAGGAGGAGGGAGAAGCAGGCTCCCTGCTGGGAGCCTGACGTGGGACTTGATCCAGGGACTCCATGATCGCGCCCTGGGCCAAAGGCAGGCGCTAAACTGCTGAGCCATCCAGGGATCCCCGGTGGACCTGTTTTAAATGCTGATATTACCAATGATAAAATTCATTTTTCTGTTTTTGTTTTCACTTCTGGGTCCGTGATCTTATCATGTCCAGACTTACTACAACTCTAATTACATTATTCTCTTTATCACCTTAGTCTGATCAACCAAAGTAAATCTCCTTTCTCCACCAAATATTTACCAAGACACTGAATAAAATGCATTACTGCATTTTACTTAGTATTTTCTGTTGTTTCCTGTTCAGAGCACGTGGCACAAGTACTATTGTCTTTAGGTGGAGCTATGGGATCTGGTGGGTGATGTACTCTCTCTGTCAAACAGAAACTGTCAATATTTGATACGGTGGCTGCTCTCTCAGTTTGGGTCCCTAAATGAGTTCCTATGCTGACTGGTGATGACAAGTAATATGAGGGGGAAAAAAATAAACTCATTATTTTAAACCACCATGATTTCAGGGCTGTCCTTTATTTTATCATAAGCTAACTAATCCATACGTATGAACCCCCAAACAAATAATTCTTAAAAACATTCTGAAAAGTAATTATAATCCAGTTTTCATTCATTCATAAATTTACTTTATCAATTAATACTTATTAAATATATATAATGTTCCAGGTTTATCTTGGCACCAGTAGAACAAAGAGTCCTGCGATTGTTATATTTTTACTGCATTGTTCTTTTAACATCTATAAGACAGGCTGTCCCATTTTAAGCATTGTATAGAAATGTTTTGCATAAATGGAAAAGAAGCATGTTAATGGATGATGGATGGAAAATACATCATGAAAATGACCAGAGAAATAAAAGTAAAATCCTAACTTCTCTTTACAATTTTTCTTAAGTGAGGAAAATGATTGTTTTAGCAAACCCTAATGAGCTATCTTCTAAGAATAATGACCTTTATCTTAAATATCCTAACAGAATTTCTACCAAAAATAATTGTAATTCAAATTATCAAGTTCAGGAAACAATAATTTAAAAGTCAATATATTTGATATACATCATAGTACTTTTGCAATGCTATAAAGCTTATATGCACTAGACCTATTGTTACAAAATTTGTATGTACTTTTTCCATTTTGCTAGGATACATTCCATTTTAAATATCATTAAAAATCACAAATATAAATACACAAAAACATTTCAGAATAACTGCAGTCATTACTAAAGAAAGTCTTCAAACATAAAATTGAATACCATTTATTGCTACCCATAGCTTCCCTCTAAATCTCTTTCTCACATACACACATACACACACACATTATTTACTTTAGATAACTTCTAACTACTAATCCACATTTCAGTGGACTTCATATTAAAACCATCTCTTAAAAATTCCAAAATGCAAGAAAACATTCTACCTCAACAATAGATACATTTTAATTCATTGCTAGAATGGAATTGAAGAAAAAAAAATTCAGCCAAGAATTCCACATCCAGCCAAACTATCGTTCCAAAAGAAAAGAGAAATAAGGATTTCTCAAATAAACAAAACAAGAAATACCTTGCCAGCCAGGAACACTCTACAAGAAATTCTAAAGGGAGTCCTTGAAGTCAAAATGGAAAAATACTAGACTTTTATTCAAATCCATGCAAAGAAAAAAAAAAAAAAATAAGGACCACTGATAACGGTAACATAAGTTTATAAAAGGGACATTATAAATATACATTTTTAAATTAGATTTCTTGTCTTCTCAAACATAATTATCAAAACAATTGCAAACAGCAGTAATTATGAAGTTGTATTGATGAGTTGCAATATATAAAGATGTAATTTTCCTAATGATGATAGCACACAATGGAAAAGGTGGGGGATGGAATTATATGATAAAGCTTTATATACTATTGAACTTAGGTTTCTATTAATCTAAAGGAGATTAATTGTAATCCCCAGGATAACCATTAAGAAAATAATTAAAAATACCAAAAAAAAGATAACTCAAGTGATAGATTAGAAAACATTCATTTAAAGAAAATAAGGCACTATTGAAGGAAAAGAACAAAAATAATTACACATATACATAATATATATGTGTAGTATACATATATATACACATATATATACTAAATAATAAAAGAATATATATATAATAACTAATAAAAGAGTACAGGAAATTATACATTATTATTAATTACATTAAGAGCAAAAGGATTAAACACTTAAATGAAAAAGTAGAAATTGATAGAAAAGATATGATTAAAATATAAACTACCTACAGAAGACACACTTTTTATTAAAAAAACCCAAATATACTGAAAATAAAAAGATGGTAAAATATATAATGTGAAAAGAGCAACCAAAAGAGAGCTATATAGCTACATCTTTCATTTATTTGTCCTTTCCAATCTCTTTTGTTAATATCTTATAATTTTTAGTGTACAAGTCTTTCAACCTCCTTGTTTAGACTTTTTGTTAGGTATTTTACCATGGCTGATGTGATTGTGAATAAGATTGTTTTCCGATTTTCTAGAGAGTTTATTGTTTTTTTTTACAGAAACAGATTGTTGATTTTGTATCCTGCAATTTTCCAAATTGACTTATTAATTTTAACAGCTTTTTGAATTTTAGTATTTCCTACATGTATAATCAGGTCATCTGTAAACAGATATTTTTACATCTTTCCTTTCTAATAAGTGTGCAATTTCCTTTTTCCTTTTTCTTTTCTAAGTGCCTTGGCCAGGACTTGAGTGCTGTTCTGAAAAAGGTGGCAAAAGCAGGCATACTTGTGCACAGTATGTTAGAACAATTCATCAATTACAGTTCAGCACTGGTTCTCAAAGTAGTTTTCACTCATGATTCTTTGTTCTCATAAGCTGTGATTCCCTGTATTCAGGTGTCTAATCTCCAGTTTTGGGGCAGTGGTTTTCCCTGTATTCTCCCCTCTCTTATAAATTCAAGAAAACTACTAATCTTTCAGTTCAACTTTGTACTTTTTACTCATCATCAGGATGGAATGATGACTTCTAAGCTCCTTGACGTGCAAAATTAGATACCAGAGGCTGTTCCACATTGGTTATTTTTTACATTTTCTTTTTTTTTTTAAATGCAACTTTGAGGACACTTTAAGTGTGTTAATGTTGCTTATTGGACTATTTTATAATGCATACTTAAGAAGTTCCTGCTTCTATAAGAAGTTAAGATGAAGTATAGTCCCTCTCAGTATGCAAAGGAGACTTCTCAGATGCAGAACCCATCTGAGAATGACGAACAAAGGAGACTTCTCCTTTGCCTACTGAGTTACCAGTAGCTCTGTCATTACTAAGCAACAGAAGATTACAGAGTCATTCACTGGACAATTTTATGCCCTGTATCTTAACTTCAGAAGTTTACCAAATGTAAGTCTTCCTATCAGAGACAGAAAACAATTAAATTCCCAATAGGGTTCCTCATTTAATATGTTTGTAGAAACCTTGTATAAATTTGGAAATCTAAATAACAACAGAGTACAAAAATAAAATAGGGTTATGAAAATAAGACCATCAGGGTATTAAGCTCAGTCTGTGCCAAAGGAATATTCCCAAACTTTGATTGGGGTTTGGCCTGATGTAATTCAACAAAATCCCTGAATAGGCCACACAAGTTGATATAAAGTGTTAATTGAGAACAGCGGGAGATACTGGCCACCATACATATTTGACCAAAATTATGCTTATAGCTAACCTAGATATTCAATCTACATCTTTATTAGTGAGAAATCTAGCTCTTTTCTTGGCATTTCCCTAAAATGAACATGAAGTTATGGATCAGGCCATTGACATTAGATATTTTTATCAGTGAAAGGAAGCATCTGAAATTTTGTGAGCAGAGACCATGATGCCCAAAGGGAGGTTCTACTAATAGACTTGCACAAATTGGATCCTGTGTCAAGTATTGCATAGTTATCCCAGAGATCACAAACAGTTGTATCTTCATTCTCATTAGTTTCCATGAATCTTCTTAATTCTTCCCTAATCTCCTAGTTGACCCTTTCATCTTTTAGCAGGATGGTCCTTAACCTCCATGTGTTTGAAATCCTTCCAAACTTCTTCTTGTGATTTAGTTCTAATTTCAAAGCATTATGGTCTGAAAACATGCAGGGGACGATCCCAATCTTTGGTATCAGTTAAGAGCTGATTTGTGACCCAGTATGTGGTCTATTCTGAAGAAAGTTCCATGTGCACTTGAGAAGAATGTGTATTCAGTTGCGTTTGGATGTAAAGTTCTGTAAATATCTGTGATATCCATCTGGTCCAGTGTATCATTTAAAGCTTTTGTTTCTTTTGAGATGTCGTACTTAGAAGACCTGTTGATTGTAGAAAGTGCTACATTCAAGTCACAAAGTATAAGTGTATTATTATCTAAGTATGTCTTAACTTTGGTTATTAATTGATAGATATATTTGGTAGCTCCCACATTCGGGGCATAAATATTCATGATTCTTAGGTCCTCTTGCTGGATAGATGCTTTAAGTATGATATAGTGTCCCTCTTCATCTCTTACTGCAGTCTTTGGGATAAACTTTAATTTATCTGATATAAGGATGGCTACCCCTGCTTTCTTTTCAGGACCATTTGAATGGTAAATGTTTCTCCAACCTTTTATTTTCAGGCTGTAATTGTCCTTAGGTCTAAAATGAGTCTCTTGTAGACAGCAAATAGATGAGTCTTGCTTTTTTATCCAGTCTGAAACCCTGCGCCTTTTGATTGGGTCATTAAGCCCATTCACATTCAGAGTTACTATTGAAAGATATGAATTTAGTGTCATCATGATACCTATTCAGTCCCTGTTTTTGTGGATTGTTCCCTTGGACTTCCTCTATTACAGAATCCCCCTTAGTATTTCTTGCAGAGCTGGCTTCGTGGTCACATATTCTTTCAGTTTCTGCCTATCTTGGAAACTCTTTATCTCTCCTATTCTGAATGAGAGCCTTGCTGTATAGGATTCTTGGGTGCATGTTCTTCTGGTTTAGGACCCCGAATATATCCTGCCCACCCTTTCTGGCCTGCCAGGTCTCTGTGGAGAGGTCTCCTGGTAATCTAATATTTCTCCCCATAAAAGTTAGGGATTTCTTGTCTCTAGCTGTTTTAAGGATCTTCTCTTTATCTCTGGAATTTGCAAGCTTCAGTATTAAATGTCGAGGTGTTGAGCAGTTTTTATTGATTTTAGGGGCAGATCTATCTCCTGGATATGAATGCCTGTTTCCCTTCCTAGGCTAGGAAAGTCCTCAGCTATGATTTGTTCAAATACATATTCTGGACCTCTGTCCCTTTTGGTGCCCTCGGGAACCCCAATTGAACGTAGATTTTTCCTTTTGAGGCTGTTATTCTTTCCCTTAACCTTTCTTCATGTTTTTAAATTGTTTTTCTCTTTTTTACTCAGCTTTCTTCCTTGCCGTCAACTTGTCTTCTATGTCACTCACTTGTTCTTCTATCTCATTAACCCTCGTTGTTAGGACCTCTAGTTTGGATTGCATCTCATTTAATTGATTTTTAATTTCTGCCTGATTAGATCTAAGTTCTGCAGTCATGAAGTCTCTTGAATGCTTTATGCTTTTTTCTAGAGCCACTAGTAGCTTTATAATTGTTGTTCTGAATTGGCTTTCTGACATCGAAATGTAATCCAAATTTTGTAACTCTGTGGGAGAGAGGACTGTTTCTGATTCTTTCTTTCGAGGTGAGTTTTTCCTTCTAGTCATTTTGCCCAGTGCAGAGTGGCCAAAAACAAGTTGTACTGGGAAAAGGAGAAAAAGAGAGAAGAAAAAAAGAAGGAGAAAGAAGAAGAAGAAGAAGAAGAAGAAGAAGAAGAAGAAGAAGAAGAAGAAGAAGAAGAAGAGAAGGGAAGGGGAGCAAACAAACAAAGAAACAAACAAAAAAAAAAAAAACAAGGGGGAGTATCCTCGGATTCTCTATACTGTAAATCCCTCGACTTCCCCTGGAACTTTCCAGTGCTGCTTGGTCAGTAACTTGTTTTTCCCCTGTCCTTCTAGCTGGTCTTCTGGGGGAGGGGCCTGCTGGTGACTTTCAAATGTGAGCACCTGGGGGAGCTGCTCAGCGCCCTGCCTGGTGCAGGGCTCAGTGAAAGCTGTTTATCCTGTTTTCCCTGTGAGGCCACTGTGAGGCTCAGTGGGGGTTGTTTATCCTGTGAGGCCCCAGGGCGAACAACAACAGTGGAGGCTGCCAGCTCTCCAGCCCTGGAGTCGGCTCCTGCAGTAACTCCCGCAGCTCCCAGTCTGCAGGGGCCTGGATGCTCCATGGCGGGGCGCCGATCTGCACAGCTCGGGCCGCCCGGCGGCAGGAGCATCCTTGCTGTCCTGTGCCCTCCCGGCCTCCGCCTCTCCCGGGGGAGCCTCTGACCGAGCCACCGCCAGAGCTGCTCCCAGGACCCCTCCATGGAGCCGCCACCAGAGCTGCCATCTGAGCTGCTCCCCGACCCGCCAGTCGTGCACTGCAGCTCTTTAGGGAGCTCGGCTGTGGGATGTGGTGCACTCTCCCCGGGGGCAGGTGCTGTTAGTGTCCTTGGGAGCCTGAAGGCATCCCCGCCCCTCCTGGGATCCTGCTCCAACTCTCTGCAAGCACCTTTCCATCCGGGAATATTGGTGAAGCTCCTGCTTCTCCGGGTTTTTTTCTGTCCTGGGGGCACTGGCCTGGAGGCCTTAGCCTGGCTCCTCACGGGGCCCCTCCCCCTTGGATGCTTTTTATTTATTTATTTTTTTTTCTGTTCTTCCTACCTTGATAGAAACCCGAACTCTTCACACTGTGGCATTCCAGCTGTTCTCTCTTTAAATCTCAGGCCGAATTCATACAGGATGATTGGAAAGTTATCTAGGTAATTTGGTGGGGACAGGTGACTTGGGGACCCTACTCCTCCGCCATCTTACCCCGCCTCCTCAGAGATCACAAACAAAGGAACAGACAAATGAGGATCTACCAATAACACAGGGGGAAAAAGTCCAGTGGGGCTTCTAAATTTCCTCTCAAATTTCAATTAACAGTGATACTGTAAGAGATTTGTAAGGAACAGAATATGGTTTTGAAAAGACAAGACGAAATGCTATAGAGATGCAGAATCCATCTGAGAATGATAAGCTAATAAGATCCTCAAGAATAAGTAAAGGTTTTTGATAGGTTACCCTGCATCTGCTACAGGGAGATGTTTGTCAGTGCCTGTCCATATACAGAATAGGGAGAGAGGTTTTTCATACTTTAAATCTAAACTTGCTTGCTGGTCAGAAGTGTCATGTCAAAACATATTCAAAATGAACCAGAATACCTGTCTTTTTCTCTGACCATTAAGCTTTGTTTCAACCAAAGACACTTTCTGTTACCAAAATTGATCCCTGGAAACCCCTGGTAACTGCAGAGTATTTGCAAAGGAAGTGCACAGATGATGCGCATAACCACAAGTCCCAGTGAGAATTATCGGAGAAGTCCAATCTTAAAATGAGGGACCAAAATCTGTGCCCATCCAGTCATGATTGACCTGAACAATACAAACTGCCCTTCTATCTGCCAGGAACCAATACAGAAAAAGGAACAATTTGATCTAGCGATGTGAGGTCTCAACAGCACCTCATTTCCTTCCCTGATTTTGGAATATCAGCCAGAACAGAAAAAGTTGTCATGGGACTTGGGAAATGCAAAGCTGAGAGGTCAGACTCCCCAGGCCTAAAGCTGTCACTGTTGTAGCATTTGCGCAGTTCATTGAAAAAACAACAACACTACACTGTTCTCATTGAAAATACTAGCAAAGTCTACAAAAGAACCTTCATCAAATGAGAGATAAGTAACAACGGTTTAAAGGAGATGAATGCCAAAAGGATGATTTTACTGCTCATTGAATTATTTTCAGAGCTCCTTACTGCAAGAGTCCTTATTTTGCAATTCTAGTGATTGGTAAAGAGACTTTAGTAAAACTGCTAGATGGGGAATGTTCTGCCTCCAAAATACAAAAGGCCAATAAGATTTTGGGAATTATTTTTGGAAGTTGGTAGTTCCAAAACAAAACTAGCTCTAAAATATCTCTTTAAGTTCCTCTAGATGGCCTCCTATAAAATCACCTGGGTGACAAAGTTTTGGATATTATCTGCTTGTGAGCCCCAACCTCTATGTTCAGTTCTGTTGGCAGCATACACTGAAGCCTGAGCTGGGTTTTGGTTGAAGCCATTATATTGTTATCAATATAATGGAACATTTGTACCCCAATTGGCAGTTCACATTAATATAAGCAGAGGAGTATTATTACCTTCGCAAAATTTCTGTGTGTGTTTTCTAGTATTCTTTTTTTAATATTTTATTTATTCATTCATGAGAGACAGAGAAAGAGAGAGAGAGAGAGAGAGGCAGAGATACAGGCAGAGGGAGAAACAGGCTCCATGCAGGGAGCCCTACGTGGGACTCAATCCCGGGTCTCCAGGATCACGCCCCGGGCTGAAGACTGTGCTAAACCACTGAGCCACCAGGGCTGCCCTGTTTTCTAGCATTTTAAACCACACACACATCAAAAGCAATTTGATACTACTACCTGCAAACCCTTTGTATGCTAGAAAGAAAATATGGTGATTAATTACTCTAATCCAGAAAAAAAATATTGTTTGCATCATTTTCTAAGAGCCATAAGTCTTAGCACTAGCACTCCAGTAGGGTTCTAAGCATTTAACCATCCATATTTGCAAAGTGTTGTACAGAGAACCATTTGATCCCTGAGAAACTCAAGTCCCAAAATAATCTCATTGAAAACTTATTCAGGAGGCAGTAAAAAAAACTGGGTCACTAAGTAGATGCCTATTCTCTCAAATGACAGAAAACTATATACCAATTCCCAAACCTTGGTGTCTTATATAAGAGATGCCTGAGTGGCTCAGTTGGTTAAGCATCTGCCTTTGATCAGGTCATGATCCTAGAGTCCTGAGACTGAGCCCTGTGTTCCGTTCCCAGCTCTGCAGGAAGTCTGCTTCTCCTTCTACTGCTGCTCCTCCCTCGCTCATGCTCTCTAATAAATAAAATCTTAAAAAAATAAAATAAATAAAGTAGGAACATTAAGGATGAAGATAAACTATTTCTTCCTATGATAATACTCCAATGATAATTTATCAATTCTCAAATTCCTCAATCTTTTATCACTTTATTGATTTTTAGATTATTTAAAATTTAAGAATCTTCATAAGATGAAAAGCAAGTTGGATTTTAACAAAACATAACAGAAGTGGCTCCAGAGCAAGATTGGGTCAATAGGGTTATAGGTAGGGAGCAGGGACTGATTAGGAAGAGGACCAGTCTCAGTATGGAAGACTGTTTTTCCAGCTACTAAGCCTCATCCTTTCAGTTTTCAGTTAGCTTTACTAGACTCTCAGCCTGATTATATATACCTCCTTTCCAATGCAATAGGAAAATTTCACCTCATAGAGCTACATAAGAAGTTTTGGGTTTTTTGTTGTTGTTGTTGTTTAGTGGAAAGTAAATTTGATTGTTAGCTTTCCATTAAAAAAAAAAAAAATCAGGTGTCTATTTCTTCCAAACTTTCAGTTCGGAAACAAATGCTTTCATGTAACAACACCTTTAATATTAATATCAATACAAATAACTATATCCTTTCAAGAATAAGCATTGATTTGGAGTAAAGGCCTAAAATAATAAGACTGGCATCTTAAATTATCCACTCTTGTTTTACCTGAGGAAGAGAAACATAAAGTTCTTCAAACTGACTTTATTTTCCTGAGGATGAAATAAATTATTAAAACTTATGCTCTTACAGAAATTTAAACTAGTCTCTGAATGCTAAAACCTTTTAAAGGACAGACATGCAAATTCACTGTAACAACTTTTTTTTTAAGGGCTTTCACTTTCTTTTGTGGAATACAACTTTGCAAGTACATCTCAATTATCATGTGGAAAAGTGTAACTCTACCACTCTTACTATGTTAAACTAATAGCATAGTTTAGAAATAGTTTATTTCTTTCTCGATCCCAGAAAGATAAATTTTCCACAGATTTGTAATTATCATGAAATTAAAATACATTCATTCAACAGGTAAGCTTATTTATTCTCCTAGATCATTTTGGTAAAGAAGCTTTAATGCCAAAATCTTACTTAAGAGTAAATCACTGCTGGGTACATGGGTAGTTCAGTTGGTTAAGTGGTCAAGGCTTGATTTCTGCTCAGGTCATGATCTCAAGGTCCTGGATCAAGCCCTGAGTCAGGCTCTATGCTCATCAGGGAGTCTGCTTGAGGATTTTTTATTCCTCTCTCCCTGCCCCTCCCCCCACTTGTATGCACACTCTCTCTAAAATAAATAAATCTTAAAAAAATAAATAAAAACAGTAAATCACTCCTGCTCAACTCCTGCATAGAGAGGTAAACTAAGCTATAAGCAATATAGGCTAAGTGGATAATTATCAAAATATGTTTATAAATGAATAAATAACAATCTCCTCCCTGTTGACAACTTTCCAGCAGCTTAAAACTTTTATTTTTAAGATAAAATCCCAATATTTATGGATTAAAGTGAATTAACTTGCTTCTTTATTGAAATTAAACTTATTCTTTTGGTTTATGTTCACTGAGAAAAGTCTTCTGGCTTTGTTCCTTGGAAATAAAGTTTGAATTCTATATATTGCTTTATAGTGTGATCTAATATGGGCTTATTCTCGAGCCTTTCTTCTACCTAAAAAGCACACTAAATTACAGGTCATTCTGTCCTAAAACTGTGCATCTTTGTGTATGAGCTTTCTAAGTTTGAAATGCCTTTACTAAATACACCCTTCCAGGTCATGAAATACTCCTATTCATTTTTCTCAAATCAAGAAAGTTTGTACCTCTAGTGTGAAGTCTTTCTCCATAATAGATTCAGACAATAACACTTTTTCCTCTCATTTGACCTTACAGATAAATCCTTAATTGTATTTTAAAATTAATCTGCTGGAGTTGGGGGGGGAACTTGGGTGGCTCAGTTAGTTAAGCATCCAAACCTTAATCTCAGCTCAGGGTCATGAGATGGAGCCCCCTGTATATGCTGGGCATGGAGCCTGCTTAAGATTCTCTTTCTCCTTTGGCCCACTCCAACCCCCTCCAACCACTGGCTTGTGCACTCTCTAAAAAAATGAAAATTAAAAAATCTGCTAGGATCTTTTATTTTATTTATGAAATTTCAACCACCTCTGACAATGCCAAACATAAAAAGGGTAAAAAATACCTATTTTCTGAGCCCAAGAAATGCAGGTTGCAGGGTTAAATATATTGATTAGTAATGTCCAAGTTACATAAACTTTTTCAATGCACAGAAAAATCAGTGTAAATAATTTAAATTCATTTTAATCAATAAATTTTCTCTTTCAATGACCTTAGTCAATGTTTTAGCTAAAATTCCTGGATAAAACCAAAAAACAAAACAAAACAAAAGGCTAAAATATTTCCTTACTATAGTCATCAATATCAAATATTTATGACAGTAGAATTTTTCATGAAAAACACAGATAACAAAAAATGACTTTTAATGCACCAAAAGTAAAATACAATTTTTATTTTGATTGTGAATATGTTTGACATGCTTCAACTTTTTATTTTTACTGGTATAAAACAGAGTACATGAAATTAAACTCAACTTTCAAAGGATGAACTAGAGTGTTTCCTATCACTTTCTTGAGAAATGATACTAACATAATTAGCATACCCTAAAAATATTATGAGCCTAATTAAAGAAGTTGAAGGAATAATGCAAATATATTTTGTCTTTGCTTTGAATTTTACATAAAATATTCATGCAGCTAACTTATATTCTGAATGTTTAAACAGTGCCATTCTTAAAATAGACCACATTGTAACTGCTACAAGCCTACCTACCCATTTCCATTCTCTTCTACTTTTTAAGATTAGCCTGATTTTGTTTGGGAGACATTAAACACAGAAATAGTACTCCATGTAATAGCTTCCCCTACAGTTAGTGATGGCTTTATGATATATTTCGAGACAATACTACATAACAGTTATTTCTAATTTCTAGGCAGGGTTTCTAGGAAATGTTTAAGACAGATAAGTAAATTAAAGTAGGTAGTACCCCTAGATGTGATAGCAAATGCATACTGTCCCTAGTGTGGGGTGATGAGGGTGGGAATTAAGCAGATCCATTAGACTGAGTTTAGCCAAGTATGAGCTAAACACAAAACGAAACAAAAATTTACAAACCAAAAAATATTTACAAACAAAAATAAGAGTAAGATTCAACAGATATTATCTAGAATTAAATCTCCAAAAACATCCAGTATTAGAATTTAAAAATAGAATATAAATGACCATCTATACATTATCTAGAAAAATAAAGTGGGATTAAAAATTGACAAAGAACAAGATGCTATTAAATGTAACCAGGTGGGGGCACCTGAGTGGTACAGTCAGTTAAGTGACTGACTCTTGGTTTCAGCTCGGGTCCTGATCTCAGGGTTGTGGGATGGAGCCCTGAATCAGGCTTTAAATTCAATGCAGAATTGGCTTGAGATTCTCTCTCCCTCTCCCCTCTGCTACTCCTGCTCATATTCACTTTTTCTCTTTCTAAAATAAATACATCTTTAAAATGTAATCAGCTTTAAATCAGCTTTTAATTTCTTTTAATGAAAAATATAAGCATTACCGTTATAGAACCTGATGAACAGTTTATCCAGCAAAATGGGCATAGACAGAATGTTTATAATCTTAAAGATGAGTAGAATATGTTGACTATAATGTAACATAGAAAGGCAGGGAGTTCAAAAATACGAATAAAAAGACCCAAAATTAAATGCCAAAAGCAGGGATTTCTTTGTTAGTTAAAAAGCTTATAATAATAATAATAATTATATATATATATATATATATATATATATATATATATATATATATATATATATAATTTGCCATAGTATCTTTTAAACATAAAGGATTAGCATAGGCCTCTGACCTGGAAAAAAACTGAGGGCAATAGTCAGTGGCTAGAAGTGCCATGCCTAATGTCAGAGGAAAAAGACTGGACAGTTTTGCCAAAAATCTGCTTTTCCAAAATTTAGAGGAAGATGGTAAGCTAGTCTCTCATAGATGAGATGTGGATCTCACAACAGAGAGCTGGACCAGGTCCATATTGGGAAGAAACTGAAAGATGAGAACTTCCTAGTTGTATAAAACACAATGAAAGGATGAATCACTGGAGACCAAGGGTCAAAGGAAAATTTTAAGTAAAGAGCCTGAGAGTTTATCACTATGTGAAGAGATTTTGTAATGAAAAACTCCCAAAGGACTTAGGTGACCTCTAGGGGATCCTACAAAAAGCCAAAAATTGTGCAATCACAGCATCCAGGAGATACTAACAGTAAATTATTAAGGTCAAATTTTTTTTAAACGTTATTTGTTTGAGAAAGAGAGAAAGAGAGAGAGAGAGAGAGAGAGAGAGAGAGATGCCCCCAGGATGCCTCCTCTCTGCCAGGGAGGCAATAACTCCAGTGCTGGAGAAAAAGAAAAAAAGAGAGAGAGAGAGAGAGAGAGAGAGAGAAAGGGGAGGGGCAGAGAACCCTTACCTCCCCACTGAGTACAGAGCCAGACACAGTGCTCACTCCCAGGACCCTGAAATCATGACCTGAGCCTAAATCAAAAGCCAGCCACCTAACCAACTGAGCCACTCAGGCACCCCCAGAAAAAACAGCTTCTAAAAGACTGAGTTTCCCCTTACTTCTCTCTCTTATAGCTCCAACTCTCTAGAGGTTCAAAACAGTGACAGGTAATACAGGAAATGTGGACCATACTCCCATTTCCCACTACAGGTTTTTCAGACTTGTGATAAGCCTGAACTAGGAAAGAATGTAAATTATAAAATGGATAAAAGTGTGGCGTTCATGTGATCATTGCTTTAGACTAGACTTTCATATAATTAAGAGGGATCTAAAGGACTTTTCAATAAGAGACAGGGAAATAATTATCTAAGAGATACTAATAGGAATAGAGAAAAATAATCCATTGCTTTCTGCCTGTACTCTATCTAGTATAATAAATTGGTTTTATTACATACCTTCCACCCTGTGTTGGGCCTAAGAAATTGGTGGGTGCATATACACAGTGGCTACGGCAAAGACATACCAAGGGAACAGTCTCAAATTTTATCCCAACCCTTTATTTTCTTCTCTCGAAAATTTGTAACCTATATTTCGATCATTTTTTCACTATTTGACTACAATATTTTCTGCTTTAATGCATACATTCTGACAAAACACAGAAAATAGTGGCATGTTTTAATCAATCCTTTCTATTTGCTCTAAACTTTATCCCAACCAAATCAAAAGAGCTGTTATTTAAAATGAACAAACTATCATATCTCCAAATCACTTTGAATGATTTTCTGCAACATTCAACAACTTAGAATTCAGAATTATTATTTGAAGGAGATTTTTAACAATTATTTTTCTAAATATCAAACAGATACACATGTGGCAGAAAAACTGAAAAGCCCAGGAAAGCAAACAGTAGTACTTTCCAACTGATTGTAATTTCACCAGCCAAAAATAAACAATGTAAAGAGTCTTGCAATAGATTTTCCTCAAGTTTGAAATGCACCTTTTTTTAATACAATCATATGACACTATTTTATAGTCCTCTCTTTTCTCTTACAAATTTAACACCATTTCCCTATTATCGTATGTAACACTTCAGCATGATTTTACATTAGTTTTATAGCATTTCATTAAATTGAAAACAGTTATTTAACCAAATAGTATTTTTACCATTTAGGCTTTTCCCATATTTCTTTTTCACAAACATAAATCCAAGTATGATAAATGTCTTCATAATGCATCTTTGAACATTCTGTTTAAAAATTAAAATTATTATGAGTCAGAAAAGGCTACAATTTAGGCTGTAATATGGGAAAATAATGTAAGTCCAAGCAGTGCAGTTGTCCGCAGATCTATAAATTGATCAATATTGTCCAATTATCCCAGCATCATGCAAGTCAAAACCATGGTACCAAAAATCTGAGAACATGGAAGATTTTCTGAAATAAACTAATTTAAATTTTAAAATTAAACATACTAATTCTGAAGTGTTTCTAATTCAGTTTTACTCTCATACAAAACAGTAAAATTGAAAACGTTTTAAAAGCAGAGTCCCAAGCAATGAACTGAAATATCTTATGCTTATTTATAAGCTTATTTTGCATGACATATAAATAGTTCTTTGTAATATCCCCTAAAATGGTTACTTTTAATATTCCTTAACCAGTTTTTCTAAGAGCTCTTTTTCCCCTCACTGATTCATTTAAAAAATTATTCAAACACAATTTTCCCTAAAAGAAATCTCTATAAAATACTGTTCCACATTTCTACCCTTATCTACTTTTTCTGCACTCAAATTTAATTCCAGCAACTCATAAAAGTGCCAGTGTAAATGCTCTCTATTGATTTAGGATTCTGAAATTTAATTTTTACTCCACTAGCCTTACCAACTGAAATTCAAATGAGATGTTCAGATTTTCAACATGATCTCTATATATTTTTACCACAACATTGTATCAATATTCCTGAAGATATTTTTAATCACTTAGCCATTAGCAAATACTAACAAAGTAATTTTTGTAGAGTTTGTGCCCTTAGTAAATTTAGTTCATTTTAGTTCAGCCCCATGCAAACTTTATTGCAGAGTATTTTGAAGCAGTGGTTACCAAATTTTTAGCATGCGTAAGAATAAGCTTGCTAAAATACAAATTCGATAAATATGGGTGCAACCACAGAATGTGCATTCCTAAAATTTTACCAGTTGATCCTACTGTCCTTTTCTGGGGAATACAATGTGAGATTCTAAAGTGTGTGGACAAAGCTGTCATATTATACAGATTTTTCTATATGAGTAAAATAAATATTAAATCAAATATGAGTGTTTAAGTCTTTTATGAATTCAGATATTTACTACACCACTTTACCACTTAATAAGCAAGTCATTTAAACTTTCTGAGCCCCAGATTCCTAATGTATAGTATAATACGAATGGTAATATTATATAAAATACAGTATTACATTTCATATATTATAAAATATCATAACAGAAATCTAATAGAAATAATGCAATGCATGTAGTTGTATATAATAAATGTAATAGTAATAATATCTAACCAATGGGTTGTCATGAGAGTCAAATTTACATTTATAAAACCATTAAAATAGTGCCTACATATTGTCAGAGGGGGTAGAAAGAATGATATTAACAAAGAAAAGAGTTATAAGGAAAAATCTGAGTCAATAACAGGAATGACCAACGGTAGGAAAAAAAAAGAAAAAACAATAGTGGAAAAAAATTTAAAAATTCCTCAATCAATGAAAAACAGTGAAAAATGACAGCAGTTACAGGTATCTTTACCTATAAAAATAAAAATCATAACAAAGAGGAAAGTAAGACACAAAATAATATATTTCATTATTCCATTGTACACAGACCCAAACTAGACAAAACTAACCAGTTATATTAACATGCATATAGTGATTACCTCTGAGGAGGTGTTTCAGAGTAGCACAAAGGAGCCTTTTGAGTTCATATTTTTATTCCATTTGCCAACCTGACAGGAGGTTACAGTGTATGTATTTTTATGAGAATTCATTGAGCTAAATATTTAGGATTGGCGCACTTATCTCTAAGTAACTTTACTTCAATAAAACAATATAAGATATATTGTAACATATTTTAATTTATAAATCACATTATAAATTTACTTTAGCCCTTTATATAAAATGCCTTCATTGGCATCCCCATTTCTATGTTCCAAAGTAAAATGATCTTAACCTGCTCTCGTTATTCTGCTCCCTCTGTTCCACCACTCATGACTACACATCTGATCATTCTTGCATTTGCACTCTCCATAGGCAACGCCATTATCTACCAGTTGTCCTTATCTAAAAGCTTAGGTATCCTCTACTACACCTTCTCTCACTCCCATATTAATTAGTCACCAAGTTTCCTTGGAACCTTATCTCTCAGATTTTTAAATTTGTTTTCTCAATCTCCAACCTTTGCTTCCTGCCTATCATTAGCAGGCAAAATCAGCAACAAAAAAACTACTTAGATTTCCTGTTGACAATCTTTTGCATATGTTGCTTCCCTTTCTAGAATGTCCTTCCTTCTTTTCTCTACCAGATGATTTTTATTTATCTTCAAATTCTATTTCAAGCATCATTTCTCTTTATTCTAATTACAAAGGAAAATAATCACTTAATTTTCCTATTATGTTTGGGCCTTTTCACAAACTTTTGAAAAACCCAACAATAAAGAAGAACAACATATTCAATTCTTTCATGATCTATTTTTCCTCATTTTCTTTCTCTGTGCACAGATTGAAAAATCAAAAATCGTAATACATTTTTGTCACCACATCACTTTAAAGAAGCTTATCCTTGTAGACTAGCATTGGATTCAACCTACCATTTTCTTTTTTCCTTATCAGTTGTGTATGTTCAGAGTTTAAAGCTGCATCAAAATCTCTATGCAACACATGCTTCAGCATTAGTATATTTGTTCTGTTTTTTATTCTATGTACTAGTATCTAGTTCAACCCAAAATTTGATGAAAACTTGTAACCTGATATATTGTCAAACAGAATCCTAGACACATTGTCAGATAGCTGCTCTGAACTCAGATCGAAGTACTGAATTTGGTTGTGTCTCCAAGCACTATTTCTCCTAAATTAATGAAGCATTTGATGATCTGTTTATTTCTTGTTATTTTTTTTTCAAATGTATCACTGCCAGGAATAACAAGTCAAAACTTTAGTAAACCTCTACAAATATCTGATAGTTTAATTTTTTATTGAGCTACCATTAATTTTTTAAAGCTTCAAAATTTACATCATTCTTTTTTCTTCTTAAAGTAATATTTTGGATTTTTGTGTGTAGAGCTGTCAAATGTTTCCAACCCACATTTTCATTTTCTTTTTCTCTAAAATGTAATCACATCAAAAACACTTGCCAAAGGTTAGCATAAACAACTAGAAAAATCTTTACTCAATTGATTGAAAATGTCCCTTTTTCCTTGGGAAACTTTTAAAGTGTTCTCTACTTCCTGGGGATGAATTCATGCTTTCAAACCTTTGAGTATTATAACATAGGAGAAGGGGACCATATCATGTCAACAAAATTCACCATACTTTAGTTTTCTGCCTCCTGTATGATTAAATTAAGAAAACACATACTTAATGGCATTTGCCAATTTCTGGGCTTGTTTTGACATGTCTATCTTTCAAAGCCCTTTTGAATTTGGTTTGTTTTCCTGTAGGAGTAAACTTCTGGAAAAAAAATTCTTTCATTAGATGCATAGTTATATATAGAAACCTTACTTGTTACTAAAATTTATGATTTCTGACCTTAATTTTTCTTTGGTAACATTAAGCTAGCCTCTGTTCCTTGTAGCTCTGTTAAAAAAAATCCTATTGATGTTCTATAGTATCCCACCTGTTTATTCTTTCCATCATTATTTATTTTGGTAGATCAACCAAAGACAGACTTTTCATAGTATACAATTAGTTTTATGATTTCCTTCTTTTACTGACTCTTCCACTGTTTAGTAAGCATTTTCTCATTACATATTCACTTCTTTTTCCCACAGTTCTCCTATATTACAGCTTCAAATGAAAATGTTCCTTTTTGTTATTTTTTATTAATTTATTTAAAAACATATTTTATTTATTCATGAGAGAGAGAGAGATCGAGGCAGAGGGAGAAGCAGGCTCCATGCCAGGAGCCCGATGCAGGACTGGATCCTGGGACTCCAGGATCGTGCCCTGGGCCAAAGGCAGATGCCAAACCGCTAAGCCACTGAGGGATTCCCTATTTTTTTTTATTTAATTGCAACACAGTCACCTTTTATTTATTTCCAATCCTAAAACCATTACCACTTCCCTTCCCACTCACTCCATCACTCTTGGTAAAGTTCAGGGGCAAAATATCACTGTGAGATAAACAGGGTCAATGTAAACTAGAAGACTAATTTTTCTCTAACCTTATCTCTTACAGATCAATACAAAAAAATTAAGATTGCTAGTAAAGAGAGATTAGTCTTTCCTCAACATAGTAGTTATTTTCTGCTTTTTAATAATATCATCACAAATTTAGGTGCTTAAAAATACATTTATTATCTCACAGTTTCTGAGGGTCAAGATTCGTGGAACTGCTTACCTTGGTCCTTGCTTCAAGATCTCACCCAATTGCAATCTAGGTGTCAGAGCAAGAGTATCACCTGAGGCTTGACTTTGGAAAGAGCTGCTTCTTGCAGAAGAATTTTTTTTTTTTTTTTTTTTTTTTACTCTCCTGGCTGTTGGTCAGAGTCTGTTCTCAGTTCCTTGCTTCATGACTCTCTCCATATGGGTTTGGGCAGCAGGCCAGTGTGCCTTTCGAATCTGGTAAGAGAGAAAGTTTCTTGGTAAGATGTCTATAAATGTACTGTAGTCACATATATATCCCCTAACCTTTGTTGGCTTCTAATAGTTAGATGCAATTCAAAGTTTCCATTAACTGTCAAGGTCAGGGCATTTCACAAGTACATGAGCACCAGAAGGTATGAATCATGGGGACCCCCTTTGAGACTACGAACATAGAATTCTTGGATATTAGAGATTTGGGTTTTTTCAAGTATCTTTTGTTCTCGTATGTGTTTGTATGTCTGATGAGAAAAATAGTGACTAACAGAAATACCCCTGGAACTTGGGAATATGTCTGAACAAGGGCTTTTTTTTTTTTTTAATCTGGAGATTACAGAATATAAGAGCCTTATTAAACTTGGAGGAATACTACTACACTCTCATCTGGGTCCTTCCCCATGATTCAAGGAAAAAGAGGAAGAGAAACAATTCCTCATGGTTCCATGGAAGGCAACAAAGCATTAGCTAAAGATAAAGAATTTGGGAGATTGCCACCATTTGCCTGGAAAAGTAATGTTAAGTATATCCAGAGAAGATAGGATATGTGTCACTGTTTCAGCATAAGAAAAATATGAAAGTTTTCAAGAGATTCTTTCACATAGGATTTGTGTGAAAGTAAATACCAAAGACATATTTATGTCAATAAGATGCTCCCAGCTTCAGAGTTCACCTAATGAACCAGACCAAGAACAAAGATATCATGCAGTATGCCATTATCATCAGCATGGGGAACAGAGTAGGTAACAACTCTGGTAGTTACAGAAGCAAAGAGAAGGCCTTGGTAAGCTAGGCAAAATCCTTCTTCAACCAATGAGCTATGATCTATTTAAGAAGTTTCTTCTGTTCTATTATCCTCATTACAAGAACCCATCTGGGATTGAGAGTCAGACAGGAAGAATCATTGAATAGTTGCCAAATGTAATTCTAATAAGCACATTGTTTAAAATTGCTGTACTGCTGATGTTAGCATATGATATTAAATCATTTGACAGGAACAAAGCCTAGGAATCATGAAGGATTAGTACATGAATTTTTAAGAATAAAAATTTTCACATTTACTCATATTTGTTTTCATATTTACTCACATTTGAGTAAATATGAAATTCTGATCAATCAAATCTCATATGAATCAATCGCCCTGAATAAGATTTAGCGGTCATATATCCATTTTCTTTATTTTCAATGCTACAAATGCAGGCTGATATAGAAACCTCTTTGGTGCAATCTTCCTTGGACACAGGTCTATACTTAACCATGAGGCAAATTCATTTGACTCTTCAGTTTATATATTTATAGCTGCTGTCATGTCACTAACTATAGTTATGATGAGTTTACTCCAGAGTTAAGAGTGATTAATAAGATAGTAACTTCCTTATTATATTCAGCCTTGTTTCTTTTTCCTATAATCACATTGGAAGTCTAATGAATAGGAATGAAGTTGATCTCTTTAGAAGCTGTTATCTAAGGAAATGACAAAATTCTAAATAGGTTAAGACACCTTACCCTTGCCTTGTTTAATGACTTTACTGCCAATGCAGATAGTTTCTGGAATTTAAAAAAAATCCTATTTTGAATTCAATCACCTTCCTTCTAAATATTTCCTTTACATATCCATACACTTCTACAATTTACGGAATGTACTCCCATACCTAGTATCTGTGGAAGGCATTAATACTCTTCAAATTACCCAAGATCTATCCACTACCATTTCCTCTGAATGTCATCAGATACAGGATTGCCTTCAGGTGTTATCATAACTTGTCTGCTCTCCCTTTATGGGTCTTTTTTTTCTGTCAGCTCATCTTTCTTCCCGCCTCCCCCCCCCCCCACCTCTAGTTAAAAGAGAACCAACAAGTAGCCAACCTACTACTACGGAGATCAGCTTAATGTTTATTCTACCTTTTTCCACACTCACAATGCCAGTTCTTCCCACATCTTTCTTAGTTTGAAGTTTTACTCTAATGTGCCTACAAATGCCTCCAGGTTCCGTCCTCTCCCTCTTGAAGCATGAGATCTGTTAATGTTCCTTCTCTCCTCCCCCTTCTCTACTCACTTTCTTTCTTTCTAAAATGATCTTCTTGCAGTGTCTCAATTTAATATTCTTTAGTTTCATTTCTGGCTATTATTTTCCCTTTTTTATCTCTTCTCTCACAGGTGGTACTTAAGTCTTTCCAACAAATAACAGAAAAATTCATTCCATTATTTTATACAAGGACAATTTAAGTCTCAAAAAAGTTTAATTTACAATGTTTCTTAACTAGCAAGACCAGGTGCAAATCATAGGTCCTTGAAACCTCAGTTCTATTCAATTTCAATTTGTCAGTGCTACTTCCTTCTTCATTATACTTCACAGCACTCCTGTGAGAAAGCTGAATTACAAGCAATAAGAGAGCCATTTTCCAAACAGAGGAGTTGAAGCAAAGGAGTTAATTGACCTGTGAGTGGAGAAACCACAGAGAACATAATATTCAATCATCCAAACCACACCTTCATAGCAGGCAAGAATGAATTTTGATTAGTGAGAAAATTGGAATGAATTTTATAGCAAGAACCTCATTAATTCATACTAATTAGAAGTCAAAAAATAAAGATTTTTGAAAAGGTTGAAAGTATGGAATGTTCAAACGAAATTTTTTTTCAGTTATTTATAACTTAGTTATTTAAATCATAATAATGATTTGTCAATATAAGCTCTTTAGGCCTTCTTTAAGTATTTGGGATAAAAGTATAGATTCATATCCAAATAGCTGCTAAGTGCTTAGGAAACTAAGCAAGCAAATATTATCAAACATATACTAATACAAATCTTAAACTAATGCATCTTAAATAAGTGCACACATCAATGAATACATCATTTCAATTATACATATACACAATTAGCACACAATAAGACAGCTTAATGATGGCTGGATTTCTTGCATGCATTATAGAAATGCAATAACCTACTAGAATTCAGAGAATAAGAGTCCAGATAGTGAAGCAATGTATTGTCAAAGTCACATGTATTGTGTTCCTTCTCTTGTAGGGGTACATCGCTGATAGGCAACAGTTTCCATTCTAAATACCCAAAACAATCCCCTCATTAGAAGTAATTCTACTACCACATAATGAAAGTTTCTGTTCCTCCTCTCATCCTTGATATGGTGTCAGACTAAGGTCCTAAAATTTATGTTTGATTTAGTCCCTTGCAAATAAGAACATTTTATAGTGGATTGTCACATAAAGAAAGAATGAAATGAAGTGTCTCAGCAGAATATTATAGTTCCATCATAATCTGCTCTCACACTATCCCTTCCTCAACTCCCATTAAACCCCAAAAAGACCTTAATAAAACAAAACAACAACAATAACAAAACGCCACCTTTTATAGTCTATGTATTTTAAAGTATTTCTATCAAAATAAAAATTATTTCACCATTTCTAACTTTCAAAATTGTACCTACCTATACAGGTCTACTCTTCATTTTAACTAAAGTAATTTTTCTGATGGCTATTCTAACTTTCTAAAATTATAAACCACGTTCTGGTGGTTCTAGTGGTTCTAGTGGTTCTTGACGATGAATATTTATCACATAAAAAGAAACATGACCTACTTAAGTAATTGCCATATTTTGCTCTATTTGAATACAATTATCTATCTCCTACATTGTATTCCCTATTTTTTCTATTACCTTTTGAACTCAGTCTCTTTATACTAGAAGAAAGTCTAAGTAATTGTTATGGTCGCTAATCTTGCAACCATCAAACTGACTTTTACTTTGGGAGACTACTCAGGATGACTTCTTCAGAATGCTGTTTTTAATAAAGCACTAAAGGAGTTGAGAAGTTGGTGAATGTTCCTATAAAGGTAAAAATAGGAAAACAGAAACAGCTGAGTATTTTAAAAGAGACCATTTAATTCAGAAAATTGGTCTCTAAAGACAGTAGGTTTCTGATTAAAACAACAATAAAACAAATCAAAACAAAACAAAATAAAATAAAACAAACAAACAAAAGACCTGATAGCTACAAAACATAACTAAGAGAAATGAAATTACACCTAAAAAAATGGGGGGGATATACCATGTTCATGATCAGAGGATTTAACATTAAGATGTCAGTTTCCTGAAATTTATCTCAAACTACAGTGAAATTCCAGTCAAAATCCCAGCAGGCTATATAGAAATGGGTGAACTGATTCTAACATCCACAAGTAATTTTTTTTTAAATAAGCAAAACAAAACCTCAAAGAACTGAAATAATTTTGAAGAAGAAAAAATAAATAGGGGGGGATGCTTGGCTTTGAGATATATGAATAGTTTTAGCATGGAAGCAGCAAAATAGATTAAAAATATAGAGTACAGAATCACTCATATTTAGATAATTGATTCCCAGTTAAAATGCAAGAAAATTTAGTGGAGAAAGATAGACTTTTCAAAAATTGACTGGAGTAATTGGATATCCAATGCAAAAAAACCCAAAACAAAACAATGTAAAACTTCAATCTATTATTCATACAAAAATAAACTCAAAATAGATCAAACTAATTGTAAAGTCTAAAACTGTTAAACTTCTAGAAGAAAATATAGGAGAACATCTTTGTAGCATTGGGTTAAGAAAAAAATTTCTAAGAGAATTTGTTAAAAAAAATCTGTGAATTGGGCATTATAAAAATTAAAAATGTTTCTCTTAAAAAGACACTATTCAGAAAAACAAGCCACAAGCTGGGAGGAAATATGTGTAAGTTATATCTGATAACATATATTCAAAACATATAGACAACTGCCAAAAATCAGTAAGAAAAAGAAACTTCATATGATATATGAACAGAGACTTGAGAGATGATATATGGATGGCAAATAAGCACATGGATAACAACATAATTAAGAATAGGAAATTAAAACCACTTGGGAGAAGATGCTCAATTTATGTCATCAGGAAAATGTAAATTAAAAACATTGAGATACAACAACAGACCTATTAGAATGACCCAAATCCATAATGCTAACAATACCAAATAATGACAAGAATGTGGAACAACAGAAACTCTCATGCACTCCTGGTGGGAATGTGGAATGCTACTTTGGGCAGTTTGGTGGTTTCTAACAAAACTATGTACATTTTTGGCATGTAATCCATCCACTGCACTCTTTGGTATTTACCCAAAGGGTTTAAAATTTAAACCCACACAAAAACCTATATATAGATGTTTATAGCAGCTTTACTCATAATTGCCAAAACTTGGAAGCTAACAAAATGTTCTTCAGCAGATGAATGGATATAGCAACTGTTGGCACATCCAGTTAATGAAATATTGATGCTTTAAAAAAAGTACAATTGCTGGACGATAGGGTAGTTCTATTTTTAACTTTTTATAGAACTTCCATACTGTCTTCCAGAACAACTGCACCAGTTTGCATTCCCACTAACAGTGTAAGACGGTTCTCCTTTCTCCACATCCTCATGAACACCTATTGTTTCCTGTGCTAGTGTTAGCCATTCTGACTGATGTGAGTTGACATCTCATTGTAGTTTTGATTTGTATTTCCTTGATGCTGAGTGATGTTGATCATCTTTTCACGTGTCTCTTAGACATCTGGATGTCTTATTTGGAAAAATGTTTGTGTCTTTTGCACTTTCTTCAACTATATTATTCGTTTTTGTTTTTGTTTTTGTTTTTGAGTGGGGGAGTTTGATAAGTTCTTTATATATTTTGTATATTAACCCTTTATCAAATATATAATTTGCAAATATCTTCTCCCATCCTGTATGTTGTCTTTTAGTTCTGTTGACTATTTCCTTCACTGTGCAAAAGCTTTTACTCTGATCAAGTCCCAACAGCTTATTTTTGCTGTTGTTTCACTTGCCTCAGGAGACATATCTAGTAAGAAGTAGCTATGGCAAATGTCAAAGAGGTTACTGCCTGTGGTCTCCTCTAAGATTCTGATGGATTCCTATCTCACACTTAGGTCTGTCATCCATTCTGAATTTATTTTTGTGTATGTTGTAAGAAAGTGGTCCAGTAATAGCACCTGTGATCCAGCAATTGCAATACTAGGTATTTACCCAAAGGATACAAAAATACAGATTTAAAAGGACACATGCACTCTGATGTTTATTTTTTATTTATTTTTTATTTTTTAAAGATTTTATTTATTTGTGAGAGAGAGAGAGAGAGAGAGATAGGCAGAGACACAGGCAGAGGGAGAAGCAGGCTCCATGCAGGGAACCTGATGTGGGACTCGATCCTGGGACTCCAGGATCACACCCTGGGCCAAAGGCAGGTACTAAACTGCTGAGCCACCCAGGGATCCCCCACTCTGATGTTTATAGCACCATTATCAACAATAGCCAAATTATGGAATGATCCCAAATGTCCAATCAACTGATGAATTGATAAAGAAGAGGTGAGATATATATATATATATATATATATATATATATATATATATAATATATATATATTCAGCCATAAAAAAGAATTAAGTCTCATCATTTGCAACGTCATGAATGGAGCTAGAGAGTATTACACTAAGTGAAAGAAGTCTGTCAGAGAAAGACAAATACCATAAAATTTACTCACATGTGGAATTTAACAAACAAAGGAGAAAAGGAAAAAAATAGAGAGAGGCAAACCAAGAAATGGACTCTTAACTATAGAAAATAAAAGAAAAGGCAAAACTATAGAGAAAATAAAAAGATTGATGCTTGCCAGAGGTGGGGAGTTGAAGAGGAAGAGGAAGAGATGAATATGCAAAATGTAGATGAATTTTGGAACACTGAAAATACTCTGTATGATATTATAATGATAGATATATGCCATTATTCATTTGTCTAAATGGTAAGAGTGAATCCTTAGGTAAACTATGGATATTGGGTGATTATGATGTGCATTATAAGTTCAGTTCATCCTTGGAAAAAAAAAAAAGCAAAACTTGGGTTATGTTGACAGCGCAAGAGGCCCTGCATATATGAGGGCACTCATACATGATATATGGAAAATCTCTGTACCCTCAAGTTTGTTTTAAATTTGAAGCAATTTTAAGAAAAAACAGACTTTATCACAAACACACAATGAAATAAGTCTGTATTTCTTAAAATGGCTAAAATTAAAAACATTAACCATACCAAGTTTTGGCTAGGTAATGATGTCAAGGTCCTGGGATGAATCCCCACACTGGGGTCCCTTTTTAGGAGGTAGTTTGTTTTTTCTATTTTCCTCTGCCCCTCTGCCTGCTTGTGCTCACCCTCTCTCTTCCAAATAAATAAAACCTTAAAAAAAAAAAGAAAGAAAGAAATCTCTATATATTTTCTATAAATATCCTGGAATATATATTTTATTCTTTTAAAGGAGTTTGTCTTGACCTCTTAATATATTAGGTGAAATTAAAGTAAACATGTTTTGTATTATGCTGGCATGATACGAAATTTTTGCCATTCAGAAAAACTGCTTGTATGTTCATGTATGAGGGGAGAATAAGAAAGGTATAAGAGTAACATCAGCAAAATTTGGGGGATATTTTTAAATTAGAGCGATTTGGGAAAAAATATTAAATACTATTCTGTTAATGAAAGACCATCAAAGAATATTTCAGACCATGTATTCTGCCCTTTGATCTCTTACATTCAACAAAAGAAAAATGCGACCATTCCTGGCATAATAATAATCTAAAAGGCCCTAGTGATAGGTATACTAAATAGATTCAAGTTATAAGTATAAAATTGGGTCTAAAGTGCAACCATACACACACACACATATAAAATAAATTTGAGAATTATACTTCAAAGAAAGCACAGCTAAAATAAATAAATTTTGGATCAGAGAATAATAAGTAGTAGACTAGGAATTACCATGTCCAGAAACACTAAAGGACAAGATAAGTCTGCTTGAAATAACAAAAGTTTTGTTGAAAGTAATCTGTGAAATACCTGTTTTTGACTTTTAAACATCCACTATCTAATTGTTTTATAATTATTAATATTAGGTCTATTTCTATAAATATGCAAGACATTCAAGAATCATTGCTATACTGAACTGTGATTTTTCTAAGGGATAATCCTTCCTATTCAAATTTGCAAGAACTCAGGGGTTTAAAGCATATTTTCTAAATCTCACTGATATTTTGGTAGACTTAGTTCAAAGACCTTAAAGATAACATCCCACAGAGCTTTAAAATTAAATATCAATGATTCTGTAAATTATTGATTAGGACCTAGAGGTATATCATGATGAATTGAAAGTGTCCCTGATGTACTTGCTTGGGTTTTCTTTAGTGCTCAGAAACCTGGATAAAAAAAAGACAGATAGTTGATAAATTTATGATGGTGTTTTCTCAGCAATGTGAGAAAGGGCATGGAGACAATAGAGTTGAGGACATTTACATTATTAAAATAGAATTTATATTCTTTGGATTTAGTCTACAAAGAGAAGAAATTGAAGACAAGGAGGGTACTTTACAATGGAAAAAAATAAGGCATCATGTAAGTGGTGGTTTATGGGGAATAAAATAATGAATGCAATTGGAAGAGGTTGTTAACAAAGCAGTTATAGACAGTTTAACTTTAGAGATGAAGCAACTGCTAATGCTGTTATGTTTGGATAACATAGCTGTAGGTTTGAATAGCTGAAATGAAGTATAACTGAAATGTTTTGGATCTAAAGAAGTGAAAAAAAAAAAGGAATTTACCATGCTGGAGGGGTTTCTGTAAGAGCCTACAAATCAACAAGGACAATATTATGACTTGAGATAAGGAAGCACAGTTATGCTATATATCAAAATCTTCTATAAATATGTAAAATTTTACACACAGCAACAGTTAAAGTATATAACCAAATTTCATATGCCAAGACTGAGAAAGGAGTTTTATGTGAACATGAGAGAGAAGTGATTTGAAGGCAGCACTGGGAATCTAGATTAATATAGTCTCTACTTCCTGGCCCTGTGTAAAAAATGAAAGATTCACCGTTAACAAGATAAGAAAGAAGAGAGATACATGAAGGAAAGGACTCTGGAATTATGTGGGTATGGAAAAATCTGGTTTCCTATTGAACTAAAGGCTTGCAGAATATAGAAAAGGAGGAAGAAAGAAGTAGTAACTTGGATCAGAAAAAAAGAATAGGGAAAGTTAAGGATAAAAGAATATATGACCTGAAAAGTCCTGCATTTTGGGTAAGGCTTGCTTATGTTTTGACATAACAAAATTAGCTTTGCACTTCCTCTTAGGAGACATACTTCTCAACAGTTACATCCCCTAAAGCAAGACTACCTATGCCCTTATGTAAAAGCATTAAAAAACCCTCTACTCATCTAAGGATGAAATATAAACTCTTTAGAATCTTTTAGTGTGGTCTAAAATGCTCAGAATGGATGCCTTTTCAACATAATCTTCGAAGTATTGCGTCTATATTCCAGCCATATCAAAACTATTACTCCGTCTACGTTTTTGATGGAATGTTGTAGACTTTTAATCCTCTTGAGCAAATTTCCCCCAAGTTTCAAAATTTAGCATTTATTTACTTGTGTATGCTGCCCAAAAATGTCCTACTTTGAGATATAAGTCTCCATGAATTTTTCACATTTCTTCATGTCTAAAAATTAAGTCCATTTGCTCAGATTTATTTTAATTCCAGAGAAAATAACTCAATTCCTGGATATTCGGATAGTTTAAAAACAAACAAAAACTGTCTTCTTTCCCTCTCTGAATGTATGCTTACAATCTAGCATACTGAAGATAATGTCTCTTTCCAGAAGGGAGCACTGGAAAATTTTCCAGAAGCTCTCATAGGAAATTTGGGGTTTCCAAAGATCAATGATCATCAGCTGTGGCACAAATCGATTGCATATGCAGTATCCTACCCACTCTGCCTCTGTAATTGCCCCAGGATGATTTGAGATTGGAGAAAAAATGCAAACAAAAAGCTCATGTTACCTTCTGTGTCAGATAAACTCTAAATCCACTTGATCTTCTTGTCCCTTATAAGTCAAATATATAAAAATGTTCCAAGCCTACTTATCAGCTTCCAAGTGACTACTTAAATATTGCTTGATGCCCACACACATCAAAGAGTGTGTGTCCTAAAGAAACAAACTAAAAAGAGTGTGCCCTTTCTGTGTTTCCACTGTATACTATAATTATCCCAATTCTTTATGCCTTTTCCACTAGCTTGAAAATGCCTTAGAAGATTGCATTTTCACTTACTTCTACACATTTTACCCTGTAAGAGGACTAAACACAAAAGTACAATTACTACATTACAAAAGTGCCATATAATTATAGGGAAGTACTAGAGTATTAAGTACAGAGAAGCAGTAAGAAATTCTGACTTAGATATAGGTACTACATTTGGAGTATTCAAGTTCAAGTCCTAGTTTTAACACTTACCAGCTATATGACATTGGGCAAGTTGTTTCATCTCTCTGTGCTTCTATTTCCTCATTTATAAAAATGAAAACTATAGTATATACCTAACAGGCTGTTGTGAGGATCAAATAAGTAAATGCACTAGTGGAATAGTTTTGGCACAGTTAAAATATTGAATATTTTCTACCCATTATTAGTGTCTCAATACTACTGATAAATATAAAAAGTAGCTAAAAACCATTACATAAGGCAAGGACATTAGTGGAAACTATAAAAATAGTGATATTTTTAAAACTTTATTTTAGTAATTGCAACCATTCTATGTAAAGCTACCTGATATTATGAGTTCTCAATAGATGATAGGCAAATTGACTGATTCTCCAGGTTTTCTGGAGAACCCTAACACAAGGTCCAAAAATTAATTTTGAAGAAAACTGACAATAAGGTAAAACCTAGTATTTTAGGAATGATATTCCAGGTAAGATTGGCCTAACTCAAAACTTGTGATATTGCCTACACTGCCTTGCAAAATGTTATTGAAGGGACTTATAAATGCCTGGAATTTCTATTCTACAAATAAGAAATAGAATTTTAAAAATTAACAATATTTTCAAATTTAATTAAATTTATTTTTAATAAAGAATATTTTTATAATAATGTAAATAACAATGTTGGATGAAAAGTCTCCAACTAGAAAATAAAAACCAAGATATATTCTTCATGTCCCTATTCATAAACTTCTCAGTGTCACTCTAGATCTTCAAAGACAAAATTCCTTACTTAATCCACATCAGAGACTCAGGTGAAAAAAACACCAAGAGTCCCACACTAAAATACCAGCCACCTCTCAGATAACACTGAAATTTTACAGAAATAGTGTAGAAATAGAATGAGTTATGTCTTCAGCCTTCTACACAGTCTATTAATACATTTTAAAAATGCTATTTTTATAGGCATAAGATTTTTTTCCCCTTTTTTCCCCACTACATACAAAAAGGTTGAAGTAGACAATAGAGAATAAAGCATTTTTCACAGTTTACATCATTTTGGTTTCATACTTTTGTGTTCACAGATAGTTTTTTTATATACCTGTATGTGAAATTCAGTAAGAATAAATTCCCAGGTCATAGAAGGGGTTGTCATTAGCATTTCGAAATTTGTTAAGTTCCCTGAAGGTATTTTAGCACTGTTCCTAAAATCTTCATAATAGTTTAGCCCTCAGGCTTTCATCATTGGTATTGAAAATGAACTAATTCCAAAGGTGATAACTAAAATACTCATCTTTGTTATTTTTTAATAGATTTTATTTTTCAGAGCAATTTTAGATTTACAGCAACATTGAGGAGTAGTTACAGAGATTGCACGTATACCCAAGGCCCCTCACGTGAATAGCCTCTTCCTTTTCAAGGTCCCCCACCAGAGTGGTATGTTTGTTGCAAGTGATAAACCTACACTGATACATCATTATCACCCCAAGTCCATAAATTACACAACTGTACAACCTTAAATTGTTAGAAAGCAATGAAAGAGAACTTGGTTTGACTAGAAAATTTCTGAGATGTTGTTCTTTTGTTTGGGAAGTCAGTCTCCAGAGTAGTATATGGTGAGAAATTTTATTTTATTTTATTTTTTCTTTTTTTTATGGTGAGAAATTTTAAAATGTGAATATATAAGGTATAGAAGGAACATACCTCAACATCATAAAGGCCGTAAAGACCCACAGTGAATTTGGGGAAAACTTGAGCTTCTCCTTTAAGGTCAAGAACAGGACAGAGAAATCCACTTTCACCACTATTGTTTAACACAGTAATTGAAGACCCAGCCTCAGCAATCAGACAACAGAAATAAATAAAAGGCATCCAAAATAGCAAGGTAGAAGTCAAACTTTCCCTGTTTGTAAATGACATGATATTCTGTAGAAAACCTGAAAGATTCTACCAATAAATTGCTAGAACTGATACATGAATTCAGCAAAGACGCAGGATATAAAATCAAGGTACAGGAATCTGTTGCATTTGTATACACCAATAATGAAGCAGCAGAAAAGAAAATCAAGGAATTGACCCCATTACAATTGTACCAAAAACTATACGGTATCTAGGGATAAATCTAGCCAAAGAGGTAAAAGAAACAAAATAGATGAACATAGGGGAAGGGAAGGAAACATAAGACAAAAACAGAGAGGGCAGCAAACCATAAGAGACAGAGAACAAATTGAGGGTTGCTGGAGGGAAGGTGCGTGGGAGATGGGCTAAATGTGTGAAGGGTATTAAGGAGGGCACTTGTTGTGATGGAGCACTGGGAGTTATACATAAATGATGAATCACTAAATTCTGTTCCTGAAACCAGTACTACACCATATATCACTCATTTGAATTTAAATAAATATAAATAAAATTATAATACATAGGCTTCATATATGTGAAAGATACAAGACCACTCTTCACTATCAAACTTAATAACCAATGCCTAGCCTATAGCTTTTAGCCACATAAGAAGGTGATATATATATAATTTATGGCTTACAGAAAAAAGTAGGGATTTTTTTCCTTATGGCTCATTAAAACAAATATAGAAATGTCCTATATTTGTAAATATAAGTTTCAATGATTGCATGGCATTAATTTGTTTGTAAGTGTCACATATATTGAAGAATATTTAAAGACAACCCAGGGGGTCTCAGAACATATTGATATTCACATGCATTGACATAAGCTTTAGTTCACATGTACCTGCCCCATTTAAGTTTCTTATTTAGGAATATAAAAGGAAATAAATATATACCTGTCTCTACAGCATCAAAGTATTTTGATGCCTGAATTAATAATTTATTTTATTTCCAAGGATTCATTTACTAGATTTCATTATCACTTATTGATTTTCTAGCCCGAAAAAGAGTAAACATCAGTAATATAACTCTAAACCTCTTGGAAGAAATATATTTATTAATGGAATAAATACAAACTCAGCTGTTGTAAGTATAGAATGAATACTTAGAAATGAATAAATGAGTCAGAAGTTCAAATTTCTCTCAAAGTCAGATTTAGTAGAAATAATATTAATAATTACTTATATAATCTGCAACCACACACACAGAAACTCTCAAAGCTAAGTAGAGTAGTGTTGGGGAAACAATAAAATCTCACCCAAACCCAGAAAGCCTCTCAGCAAAGGTAGAGAAAAAAAGAACTTCATTATTGAATAAGCATGAAAGCAGACTGTGATGTGCATCACAGTCAATCTGCTAGGAGACTGCAAAGATGGAAAGTTATCTTGCCCCTCTATATAGCCAAGCAGATACAACCCATTATGCACATGTTCTCAAGATAAATAATTAGTCCTGAAGTAAGATGACTTGATAGCACCATTTTTTTTTTTTTTTTTTTTTTTTTTTTTTTTTTTTTTTACAGATAGTTCATCCTAAATTTACTTGGTAGTTGGAATCACCATCTGTGTTATCTAATTGGTTTACCTACAGGAAAAAAAATAAATTCCTTATATCTTTATGAGAAGGGGCAGTTTTACAACTTAAAACTAGAGATCCTGACAAAATGAGGCTCATATTCAGGAAAACTGGGAGATAGGAGCACTATCTTTCTTGATGATGACATATCAAAGAGACTGTTCTTCAGAAAGATACTCCAAGGTCTTAAAGCTGCCAAAAGACTCAAATAGCTTTTAAAAAGACTTACATACATTTCAGAGAGAACGAATTTAAATTCCAAGTTTCATAAAGTAAATGCTCCCAGAGAAAAGAAATGAGGGTTTCATCTCTTATTTTCAATAGGGAGAATTGAGCCTCTTCTATGTAATTCTTATTTGACCTTGAAATACTTATGATTTTACAGGTAAGGAACTAGAGTTTAAAAAGTCTAATATATCCAAGTCTTCACAGTTAGCAAGTAACAGATCTACTTGTATTAATTAGATATCTTTTATATGAGGTCAGAGAATATCCTATGCACTAAAGGGGAGGAGGATGCATATTTCATTGCTATAAAGATCTATTACAAAATACTAGATATTTTATTTTCCCGGGGGGGGGGGGGAACTTTGAAGAAGTTCAAACCCTTCATTTTATTTCTTGCACCTGCTTAATTCTTTGCATTTGTTTAATTTTTTATTCTTGTGAATGAAATATTTTTCTAATTCACAGAAGTGGAAAATTTGGCTTATCTCTTCAGTTTAACTTTGAATAATAGTCCATTTATCAGTAGAGAGGCTTCTCTATGTCATACTATCTTTAATTGACAACCCTAAGGAAGGGAGTAGTGGGAGCACCTCAGGTCTAAGCTATGGTGGATGCTATATTGTGCTCCTTAAATACCTTTCAGGGCTAAGGATGGTTTTTTGCAGGTCTAAGAATTCTGCAGGCTGATGGGCTAATGTGAGATCTGCTTAACAGAAAAGCCTTACCCAAATCACAGCCCATTCTGGGGACAGCCTAAATTCAAGACTGGTAGTGAGGAGGTATTAAAGACCCACCCCATCATTCCATACCCAGGAAACTCTAAATTCATATCCAGACCTTCAAAGCTTTATAAGTGAAGAGCTGAGTCCTACATATGATGGTATCTTCTCTCTCTGCCCCACTGCTCCTTCTTTCTCTTCCATAGGTATTGATCACGAAAACTCTGATAAGCTTGGTATACAGATTTCTATTTCATCATTGACAATGACACTTCTCCTTTAGTCAGGGTCCTCTAAATCCTTCCTTTGACTAGACCTCACCTTGACCTCTGTGTTTGACCAATTCAGCTACTTTGGGGAATAATTCTGCCAGATGCAAGTTCAGCTGAAATTCCTCAATCTTTTAGCATGCCTTACCAAGAATCCTGCTAAGTCAGCTTAAGAATTACCATAAAGCCAGATTTTTAAAATTGGTCCTAATGTAGTAAAAGATTAAAAGTTTACAAACCCAAGACTGACAATATCAGAACCATGCTCCTAGATCATTATACAAGTGGCATATATAAAATGACCCAGAGGAGAGCCACTAAGGAGAAACTGCACAAAACCCACCTACATGTACACATATCTCTGCAATATTATATAATAATGTAATATATGGATACATATAAATATTTTTGAAATTTATGATGAGCACATTCTTATATTAGGATATTTAGATCCATATAACTACATTATCTTAAATATTTAAAAATTGAAATTAATGCTGATATAATCCAATGACTTTGGCTTCATTTCACCAGTTTTACATCTACTGGTGTATCAGTTTATTTGATTTTATGGCAATTATTTCTGTTGTGGTATAAGAACACTTCACATGAGATTTACCCTTTAAATTTTTTTAAATGTACAATACAGAATTGTTAAGTATATGCAAAATGTTTCATAGCAGATCTCTAGAATTTGTCTTGCATAACTGAAACTTTATACCTATTGAATAGCAACTCCCTATGTCTACACCCTAGACCCTGGCAATTAGCATTCAACTCTTTTTTTCTCGAAAGATTTGATTTAAATGATGTTTCACATAAGAGGAATCATGCAGTATTTGTTTTTCTGCAACTGGTTTATTTTGCTTAGCATAATGTGCTCTATGTTTGTCCATCTTGTTATATATGGCAGGATTTTCTTCTTTTCCTTAAAGATCTACTTATTTTAAAGAGAGCGAGAAAGAGCATGAATGGGGGGAAAGGCAAAGGGAGAGGAGAGGATCTCAAGCACACTCCCTGCAGAGCATGGAGCCTGACATGGGGCTTGACCTCATTACCCTGAGATCATTACCTGGGCTGAAATCAAGAGTTCGATGCTTAACCTACTAAGCCACCTACGCAACCCAGGATTTCCTTTTGTAAGGGTAAGTAATATATATTTGTGCGTTAGTGTGTCATGCTTTATTTATCCATTGATGGAAACTTAGGTTGTTTACATTTTGTAGCTATTTTCAATTCTTTTTTTTATTTTATTTTTATTTTTTTATTCTATTTTTTATTTATGATAGTCACACACACAGAGAGAGAGAGAGAGGCAGAGACACAGGCAGAGGGAGAAGCAGGCTCCATGCACCAGGAGCCCGACGTGGGATTCGATCCCGGGTCTCCAGGATCGCGCCCTGGGCCAAAGGCAGGCGCCAAACCGCTGCGCCACCCAGGGATCCCTATTTTCAATTCTTTTTGAATAAATACCTTGAATTGGAATTACTGTTGCATGTGGTAGTGGTATTTCTAATATTCCAAGACACCTAAATACTATTTTTCTATTGTGGTTGTAGCATTTTGTGTTCCCATTACGAATATATTTCCATTGAAGGAGATTGTACACATGAGTGGTGCTTTGCTCTTATAGTTACAGGTATAACCCCTTGACAAGTGGCTCTGGTGACCAATGGGACTGCATTTGCTGGTCCCATAGGGCTATAACAAACAAACAAACAAACAAAAACCCCAGTTCTTAAGTATAGAACTAATGGACAAGCAGGGCTAAGTAATGAAAGATAGGTAGGAGGCCACAGAATCAGGTTCACAAAAATCCCAAAAAATGTGGAGATGAAAGGAAACTAGAGAGAAGCAAACCAGAGCATCCTGTCCTAGCTGTCAGAGGTGAGGTCTTATTACAAAAGCTACTTGTAACCAAGAATTATCAGAGGGTAAGAAGGAAGTCAGACATTAAAGGTGTTATCAGTGGTCCTTACTCAAAAGTGATATCAATAGATATGTCAAAAGGATTTAGGTTCCCTCGTTGGCTTTCAAAAAAAAGACCAACCCTACAAGCAGCCAGTGGCAACCCTGTACAGACCCATCTCCCTCCTGACAGCTTTCTCTGTATTCTTAATAAACTTTTATTGCTTTCTTAACTCTCCTTTGTCTGCAAGATTCATTCCGAGCTCTCCCGCTTCAGGAAGAACAGATAGAAATGCCCATCTCCCTATCTTTCCTTGAAAGAGATCTCTCTGTATACTTCAAAAGCTGCTGCTTGAGGATCTGGTTTCCAAAGAAACTACATCTTGAGTCTGACTGCTGTCCTTCTTTTTGAGATACATGCAGGTCTTGCCATACTCTCAACTAAGAACAAAGAAAGCAATATGTATAATCATAAAAGTTTGAGAGACACCCAATAACTCAGGCCAGGCTGAACAATAAGGTGTATCTCCTACAAAAGGCCACTCTGTCAAGAGAGGGGAGGTTGGTGTTTTAGCACATGTGCTGAAATCAATACAGAGAGTAGAAGAAACTGAAGAAATAGAAAAGTGTGTTTCTCAACAAAAGAACATAAAACTCCAGAAAAAAAGACCTTAATGAAACTGGTATAAATGATTTCCATGATAAAGAGTTCAAAATAATAGTTATAAAGATGCTCGCTGAGACCAGGAGTAAAATGTATGATTTAAAGTAAGAATTTAACTAAGGAGACAACAACAATAATAACAACAACAACAACAACAACAACAACAAAAGATAGTAAAGTACCCAACAGAAATCAGAGTACTGAAAAATACAGTAACTAAAAAATTGAATAGAGGGGGTCTAACAGGAGACTAAATCGAGTGGAAGAATGAAAGCAAACACAATGAGGGAAGTAGAATATATATAATCATAAGGAAAAAATTAAATGAATGAAAAATAATGAAGATAAATTGAGGTACTTATGAGATACCAACAAATAGGCCAATATACACATTATAGATTTCCCAGAAGGAAAAGAGAGAGAAAGAGAGGAAGAAAACCTATTCAAATAAATTATGACAAAAACATTCTTATCCTTGAGAAAGAGAGATATCCAGATCCAGGAAACACAGAGAATCCCAATTAGAATGAATTTAAACACACCCACATTAAGACACATTACAGGGACGCCTGGGTGGCTCTGTAGCTGGGGCCTGCCTTCGGCTCAGGTCGTGATCCTGGGATCCCGGATCGAGTCCCACATGGGGCTCCCTCCGAAGAGCCTGCTTCTCCCTCTGCCTGTGTCTCTACCTCTCTCTCAGTCTGCGTCTCTCATGAATAAATAAATCTTAAAAAAAAAAAGACATATTATAATTAAATTGTCAAATGTTAAAGACAGAGAACCTTAAAGCAGCAAGAGAACACAGCTTGTTATGTACAAGAGAACTACCAGATGATTAACTGATTTTTTTTTTTTTTTTAGCAGAAATGTTGCAGACCAGAGTGAGTTGCATGACATATCCAAAGAACTGAAAGGGGAAAAAACCTCCAATCAAGAATACTCAGTAAATGTATTCTTTGAAACTAAAAGACAAAGAATTTTCCTGACAATTAGAGCTGAAGTCGTTCACCACTACTAGACTAGCCTTACAAGAAATATTAAAGTCAGTTCTTGAAGCTTAAATAATATGAATAACAAAAAAACATAAAAAGTATCAATTTAATATAGTAAATAGAGTTAAATTCAGAATACTCCAGTGTTCAAATGGTGTCACATAAATCACTTATAACCCTACAATAAAAGTTAAAACTCAGAAATATGAAAATAATTCTAATGATAGTAGTTTATTGATGGAACACAGGATAAAATGTATAAATTATAAATTTAAAAAATAAAATGTGGAGAGAAAAAATGAAGAACTTTAGTATGTATTCAAAGTTAAGTTGCTACCAGTTAGCAATAGACTATTATAAATCCAATGTAATGCAAAGCAAAAACATATAATGGATACAAAAAAAGATAAAGAGAAAATAATCTAAGCACACTACTACTAAAAATGATCAAATCAAAAAACTAAAGAACGAGAGAGGAAAAAAAGGGATAAAGCACTCAGAAAACAATTAACAAAATGATAATAGTAAGCCCATACCTATTCATAATTACTTTAAATGGACACAATTCTCCAGTCAAGGGACAGAGTAGCTGATGAATAAAAATACAAGATCCAACTAAGTGCTGCCTATATGAGACTTAGGTTAGCTATAAGGACACACACAGACTGAAAGTAAAGCAAAAGAAAAAGGTGTTGCATGGAAATGAAAACTTAAAGAAAGCTGGAATAACTATATTTGTATCAGAATAGATGAAAAAATAATAGACTTCAAAAATAGACTTAAAGCCAAAAGCCAAAGACTGTAATAAGAAACAAAGGTCATTAAATAATTATAAAGGGGAAAAATTCAAGAGTATATAACATTTGTAAATATTTATGCAGCCAACATAGGTGCAGCTAAATACATAAAGCTGAAAAGAAGGAAGGAAGGAAGGAAGATACAGTAGTAGAGGACTTGAATATCGGACTTTCAATGCTGGATAGACCATCCTAACAGATAATCAGTGAGGTAATATTGAACTTAAACAACATGTTAGAACAGATGGACTTGACATTTACAGAACATTCTATCCAACAGCAGCAAAATACACATTTTTTTAAATGCAAATGAATCATTCCCCAGGATAGCTCATCTTTTAGGCCAATAAGTCTTAATGAATTAAAGAACACTAAAATCTTATCTTTTCCTAAGACAATTGCATGAAATGAAATCAACTATAAAATGAAACTGGAAAACTCACAAATATGTGAATATTAACCAACATGTGGTTGAATAATTTATGGGTCAAAAAAGAAATCAAAAGAAATCAGAATTTTGAGACAAATGAAAATATAACACACTAAAACTTATGGGCTACACCAAAAGCAGTTCTTTTATCTTTTTTTTTTTTAAGATTTTATTTATTTATTCATGAATGACACTCAGACTGAGAGGTGGAGGCATAGGCAGAGAGTGATTGAGAGAAACACATTTGACTAAATTCAACAATCATTCACAATCTTAAAAGCTCTCAAAAACAGAGGAAACATAATAAAGGCCATATACGATAAGTCCACAGCTAACATCATCCTCAACTGTGAAAAACTCAAAGATTTTACTCTAAAAATCAGAAAGACAAGGGTGTTCACTCTCACCACTTTAATTGTATATATTTGGAAGTCTTAGCTAGAACAATTCGATAAGGGGGAAAAATCAATAGAAGAGTAAATAGAAAAGTAAAAACTGTTCATTTTGTATATGTATATGATATAGAAAACCCTAAAGATTCCATAAAAAAACTTTTAAAACAAATTCAGTGAAGCATCAGTATTTAAAACTGATATAAAAAATCATTTGTGTTTCTCTACACTAACAACAAACTATCAGAAAAAGAAACTTAAAAATAATCCCATATACAATTGCATCAAGAGGACTAAAATAAATGGGAATAATGTTCTGTTTTTCATGGAAACTGAAAATTCTAAAATTTATATGGAAATGCCATGGGCCAAGAAAAGCCAAGACAGATTTGGAAAAGATCAAGGGTGGAGATATATTCATATATCAGATATGAGCTCTAGTACTATTTGAAAATCTACAGCAATTAAAATGATACTATAATAATAAAAGGAGGGACAGAAAGACCAATGCAACACAATGAACAGTCTTGAAATAAATGCACAAATAATAAAGTCAACCTATTTGTAAATAAGCTGATGTTGCATATAAGTGGGAGGAAATGGTCTTTTCAATAATTAGGTTTTTTATTTTTTAATTTATTTTATTTTTTTAATTAGGTTTTTTAAACTGGATATGCACATGAATAAAAAAGAAGCTTGAATACCACCTCACACTATATTAAAAATAAATTCCAGATGATGCTCTAAATATGAAAGATAGCACAATCTTCCAGAAGATAATGACAAATACTTTCATTAATTTGAAGAAGAAAAAGTCATTTAAACATGATGCATCATTTATCCACCAAAAGGGGGGGGGGGAATCAATAAACTTGACTGAATTATAAACTTCTCTGTGAATTAAAAAAGGACCCTTATAAGAGTGAAAGGATAAGCCAAAGAATGGAAAGAGTCTTGCAGTACATATGGCCACAAAAGCCTCAACATAAATGTGGAGAAAGAATGGGCCAAAAGGATATCCAAATGATTAACTTACAAGTGATGAGAGAAATGTACACTACACCACATGAAACACACTTACATACTCGAATGACAAATAGCTTTAAAAGAGTGATAAAACTGCAAGTATTGTTGATGCTATAGAGAAACTGAATTTTTCATATATTGCTGCTAGCAGTAAAATTTGTTACAACCACTTTGGAAAAATTACTTGGCAATATACTAAAGTTCAATATATACATAGGGTATTCTCCAGGCATTCTCTATTTGAAATACACCTTACAGAAATTGTGATAGATGTGCAAAATTTATCATGGTAGAAGTAGTCAAAACAGTTGATACCTTTCAGTGGAGGGGTTAAAAGAATGATTCTAGTGTACAGTTGATACCCTATCTGTTGGGTAATAGTTGTTCACTTTGTAACAATTTTTTAAGCCGTAAACTTCTAATTGATATATAATTTCAAAAATATGTCCAGTAAGAAATAAAGTGAAGAGAACTTGAGATATGACATAAATACAGCATATGGAATTTGGGTCACAATTGGAACAAATCAGCTATTAGACATTTACTACATAACTGTGGTAACTATGAACAATAACTAAATTTGAAGGTACTAAAGAGATATTGCTAATTTTTAGAGAGTGAAAATGGTGTTCTGTTATGAATTTTTTCTTTGTTTTTGTTGCTTTATTGCTTTTTGTTTTACTTTTGGAGGACAACTAAAATACTTCAGGTTGAAATCATATGATGCTTGGATTTCCCAAAGTAATTCCATTGAAAACATGGAGTAGGAGAGGTATAGATGATCAAAAATTGACTAAGAGTTGGCTAATTGATGAAACTGGTTTATTAGTTACAAGGAGGTTATCATTCTATAATTTTCTCTGTACTTAAAATGTATAAGCACAAAAAATGTATAAGCAAAAATAACTAATTTTTAGAAAATTATCAACTCAAATTTGTGCCTACTAACATAAAGTTTCCTAGGTAAAATATGTCAAGTAAAAATCGAGTGATTCTTTTTATTCTTATGTCTGTATTTCATAATTAATTCCATGTTTGTTTTATGGATTTGCTTCAGTATTTATATAGAGACAGGGAAACAGTCTGTAGCAGTCTAACAGAGATACTGGAGAAGTTTGATATGCCAGTCAACACTCTGGTAGTCTGGTTCAGGCCATGCTACTGCCATGTTAAGGGGTAAGGAATAAACTATACTCTTTGATCAACTCTCAAAGCAACCCATTCAACTATTGTTAGCAATGGCTAACCCACCACATGGCATATATTCCCCCTAATTTTAAAGAAAAGGCATTCACAATTCAGGTTGGGCTTTTAATCTTTTCACACTGGCTCCAGAGACAGGAGACATTAAAGTATGTTGCAATATTTGCTAAATCTGAGCTGCAATAGCTATAAAATCAGCTTCCTCATGAGGTTTCAGTTTACAAATAAATCCTCACATGAATGGCAGATGTGAGGCTTCCCTGTGTGTCACACTTTTTTATTTGGGAACAACAGACCACCAATGTGAAAAATTATGAGTGAAAAATTCACTCTTATTGAAACTAACAGATACAGAAGTTTCAATTACTTGAAATTGAAAAATGGAGCTTTAGCATAGAAGAGAGAGTGCTGATCCCTGAGAAAGATCAAAGAAATGAAGTTCCTAAATAAGAGGAAAGTAGGATAGAACTAGCAGAAAAACTGCACTTCGTTAGCAGATTTCTGTAACTGAAGAAACAGAATCTAAGAACAGATATATTTAAGGAGTGCCTGGGTGGCTCAGTCTGTTAGGTGCCTGACTCTTGGTTTGCTTGGGTCATGATCTCATGGATTGAGAGATGAAGCCTTGTGTTGGGCTCTGCACTGAAAGAGGAATCTGCTTGAAGATTCCCTTTGCACCCCCTCACCCCCTTACAGAGTGTAAAATTTGGTTGGGTTTCCCCATTCCACTTCAGTCATTACTTCACCCTTCAATCACCCTCGCATCTCAGAGGATGGGCTGTTACTGAAAGTTTGCATGAAAAAAACAATGATGGGTGGCATTCATTTTAGGATTGTGGGTAGGCAATACAGTGAAAAAGGCTTTTCATTGCAAAAATCAATATAACAGAATAGCTTTATTCTGTGCATTTTACCTAAAAAGCAGGAAAAAAGATTGAACATTTACATGAACTGAAGACAGGGGGCCCACAGATTCTGAAAATGATAGTCCAAACTACTGAAAATACTGAAAACATATATTCAGATCAAAATGAGAGTTCAAGAACGATTTCATAAAAGGGATATTTTTGTTCTATTTGCTTTTATAAAGGTAACATTATTATCCAGTGATATCAGTTCAATTGTATCAAATCACTGTTTGTACAGACATATCTCTTCTAACAAGTAGATTGAAATAGAATAGTAACAGGGGTCTTAAACATTAAATCATTTTAAAATTTAAATCCTAATATTATTATGAAAAGACTATTTTTTTTTTCTAAGGGGCTCTTAGTTCAGCAAAGGACAGAGGAAATTAAAGTCTAATTTCTCATTAAACAGATGAAGAAGGGGCTTCTGGGTGGTTCAGTCAGTTAGATGTCTGACTTTCGATTTTGGCTCAGGTCATGATTTCATAGTCATGAGTTCAAACCCCACATTGGGCCTGCACTCAACGCAGAGTCTGTTTACCCTTCTCCCTCTGCTACCCCTCCCCCTACTCATGCTCTCACTCTCTCAAATAAATAAAATCTTAAAAAAAAAAAAAAAAAAAAAAAAAACAGCCCAAGAAACTTAAGTGTACAGAGGAGTGACTTTATAAGCTCATAAAGAGTAAAAGATAAGGTCTAAGGTTTTTTGGGCCTCACACTCATGTTCATTCCCAAACCACAATATTTACTTTCAAATGGAAAGAAGAGTGATATATAGAGTTAAGGCTCTTTAATTAAATCTTAAAACCACAGATCAAAAGGTCTGGTTCTTAATATGTTGTTCTCTAGTTTTGTACAGCCTACAGAGGAGAAATTGATTTTGGTACTTTTATTGAAGTATACTAATATGCAGAGAGCTGCATATATTTCATGTGTATTCTTTGATGAGTTTGGACATATGTAAACATCTGTTATATCATCACCATGATCAAGATAACTAGACATATTTATCACCTCCAAAAGTATTCTTGTGCCTCTTTTGCATGTGTGTGAGCATCTTTCCCATGTGTGTGTTGCCTCTTTCATGTGTATGTCGGAAGTATAAAATGAGATCTATTCTCTTAACAGTTAAGTGCACAATACAGTATCAACTATATGCAAAATGTACAGATCTCTAAAATGTATTCATCACGCATAACTGAAACTTTATACCCGTCAAACAAGGACTTCCTATTTTCCCCTCCTCCAAACCTCAATAACCAGTATTCTATTTTGTGCTTCTATGAGTTTGACTTTTTTAGCTATCTCATATAAATGAAATTACAATGTTTTTGTCCTTCTCTGACTGGAGTATTTTGCCAACCATAATGTCCTCTATGTTCATAACTGGTTCTACCTGCTTAACTTTGCTATTTTAAGTTAACATAATATGTATGTACAAACATGGGTATATGAAAAACAAAATACTTGAAGAATAATTGAATTCTATAAAATATTTGGATTTGTTTCACTTTTGAATTAAAATGCTTCAGTTGACATTTCTAGAAAACACAACTTAATTTGAATTCTTCTATTTCTTTTTTTATTTTTTATTTTTTTGAATTCTTCTATTTCTAAGCTTTTGTATAACATCCAAGTATCTTTTTAAAAAATTCCCAAAGCTCATGAATTGATACTGTGTGCCCTTTTAATATGTTCCTTTCTGCAAGTTTGCACTTATTATTTAGTTTTTAAAAGTGAATGAATCATAGAATAAGACATAAACTTTCACACCATGGAGATTTGGGGAAACCTAAGTGCTTCACAAGCAAGAGGTAATGAACTAAATTTCACAAGAAGTGTCCTCTGATAGAATTTCATTTTCATTTTGAAAATGACTTTTGCTCTTTGGGGAGAACAAGAAAAGCATATTAAAAGCAATATCATAATGACAAGATCAATTTTAAAAATGGAAAGTATAGAATTCCAAAACCTCCATTACTTTCAACAAATATTTATTCAGCACTTTCAGTAGGCCAGGTACTCTTGAGTTTTGGGGACATAAAAGTCAACAAAAGAGAAAAAACTGTTTTCACATTGATTCTTATATAGAGGGAGAAGAGAGATATTAAAAATTAACTAGAATATATGGTTCCCTCAAACATATTAAGTGTAATAATGCTTTCTTTACTCAATGACCATGGTATATAATACTTAATAAGGTAACAATGGGGTTAAATCATCATCACATAACAAAATACTTCAGCCTAAATAAAATGCAATTCTGACAAACTAAGAGTTAAGCAGGCTTTTAGCATCCTTCAAATATTTTTGAGTCCTGGCTGAGTTTTATACTACTATGCAGCAGTTGTCGATTCTAGCTTTTCGGTACTAACTAGGAGGATATTGTGTAAGATTGCCTTATAATTTATTCTCAAAGCATGAGCAGTTTTTATAATGAAAAGATAAAAGATAGCCATTTTAACATTTTATACCAAGATCACTAACATGAACTCTGTAGGAATACAAGGTCACTCTAATTCTGTTCTGAGTGGTTGGTATACCCAGGACAGCTAGAGAGATTCCAGGAATCTCTACATCTCTTTAAGAGAGGGCACCCATTTTGAAAGCCCATCCTAGGAAGTAGGCTAGAGAAAGTTGAGGAATATGAGCACTCATCAGTTTCTTAAGAAAAAAATTCCCTGTAATTTCTCAAATGGGTCATATCATCCTACCCATGTATTCTCTGCTTTGAGAACTGAGGTCAGACAAAAGTCAGTTGACAAACTGTAGTCACTGTATTTGAATTAATGTTGTATTTAATATAATATTATGCATAGTGATAATATAAAAATGGAGGATGGGGGGAAGAAATCAATGAAGGGGATAGAGTTGTGTAATTTTAAATACTATAGCCACAGAAGAACCGTAGGAAGTAGGAGTCCATCTAGGTATCTGGGGAAGCTGTTTCAAGAAGGCTGGGTAAAATATGTGTGTTCAAAAAACAGATTAATGTGCTTGGAGTGGAGTAAATTAAGGAGACAGAAGCAAGAAATGAAGGATAAGAGTTGAAGAAATGAAGGGTTGGAATTAGACCATGTAGAACACCAGGGGACATTGTAGGATCTTTTATTTCTACTCTCTGTACAATACAAAGGGTTCTCTGTGGAGGTGAAAGATTTGGTTCTCTATTGAAAAGTCACCATTCTAACTGCTATGTTGAAAAGGAACTCTATGGAAGAAAGACAAGGTGGGAGATCCGTGAGGCTATTATAGCAGTAAGGAGATGAGGAAGAGTAGCACTGGTGTAAGTCACTGCAGTTTGAATTTATGCATGTATTTCAGATTTTAATTATGCATATATGTATATGTACAAACTTTTATTTTGTAAAGTTTCAAATATACAAAAAAGTATGGACAAAATAATAAACTCCCAGGATGCCTGGGTGGCTCAGTAATAGAACACCTGCCTTTGGCTCAAGGCGTGATCTTGGATTCCCAGGATTGAGTCCCACATCAAGCTCCCTACAGGGAGCCTGCTTCTCCTTTTGCCTATGTCTCTGCCTCTCTCTGTGAGTCTCTCATGAATAAATAAATAAACAAATCTCAAAAAAAAAAAAAAAACAAAAAAAAAAACCTCCCATCATTTAGAGTCAATCTGTAAGAACATATGGCTTTATTTCATTGTCTCTAATTCCCCATCTTTGGCCTCCATGGGGTAATTTTAGAAAAAAAGTACATCATACCATTCATCCTAAGTACTTTAAAATGTAACTCTAATTTGTAATATTTCATTAGTACACCTAAAATAGTATTTATCAATATCACAAATATTGTCAGCAAAGATTTCTAATATTCTCATAAATGTCTTTTTGTATACTGATTTAAATCCAGATCTACATACAAAATTTTGAATGTATTTTTAAATGCAGTGAATAAGGGAAAAACACATCTGAAACTCTTAAATATGGGGAAACTAATATAAATAACTCTTTTTTAATATAAATAACTCTTAATTAGAAAGTGAAGAACAAAGACAAAAATTCTAAGGTATCACAGCAGAATAGGGCAGCTACCATAGATCTGGGGCTACAAAAAGAAGCAGGTTAAAATTACTACAACTTAGTGTCTTGGGGGAAGAGGCCTACATTTGTCTTCTTGGGCTGCAATAACGAAACGCCACAGCCTGGATGGCTTCAATAACAGAAAACTGTTTTCTCATAGTTCTAGGTGCTGTAAGTCTGAGATCAGGGTGACAGCCTGTTGGTTCTAGTGAGACCTCTCCCTTGTGTTGCACATAATTGCCTTTTGATGATGTGTGCACCTTGCCTTTCCAAGGAGCCCATGCTAAGAAAGTCATTGAAATTTCTAGTTCATGGATCATAGGGCCACCCTTATTCTCTCATTTAACTTTTATCACTTCTTGAAAGAGGCCTCACTTGGAAATACAGTTACAATGGATGTTAGGGCTTCAACATATGACTTTTGAGAAGACAGAAACATTCAGTCCATAGCAAGTCTCATGGAGCTAGAACCTATACATCTGAGAATATGTTGCTAAACAGTGGTTATTTGAGTCTTGAGCATGGAGGGGCCCCCTCTATATTAAGATACAGATTTTTTTAAAGATTTTATTTATGTATTCATAGGAAACACAGAGAGAGACAGAGAGAGAGAGGCAGAGGCACAGGCAAAGGGAGAAGCAGGCTCCATGCTGGGAGCCCGACGTGGGACTCAATCCCGGGTCTCCAGGGTCACGTCCTGGGCTGAAGGTGGCACTAAACCACTGAGCCACCCAGGCTGCCCCAAGATTCAGATTTTAGAAGAGAACAGGATAGTTTTTGTGCTAGTGTCTCTGAAAGAGTAGGATGACTAACACTTGTCCAGCAAGTGTTAGAAAGATTGCAAATCGGCTCCAACTACTGTTAGTAAAATGAGCTGCCATTGCTGGAACAAAGTACTACTGACAGGAATGGGAAAGGGGCAAGACTTTTCTTCAAAACAGAACAACTCCCTTCTTTCTCCTGCTTCCCTGTCTCCTACATCTTGCTACTGGCAGAAACTAGGAGGAACAAAGTGGCAAATCAGCATGTGATTTGCAGGGTTCTAGACCAGTACAACAAAGCATAATACATTTTGTTTGGCAGTGAGATACTTATTAAATGTTGTAGGACACTCCTTCAAAATTTAAATCAATTTAAGTTTAATTTTCCTTATGGTTAAAACCTTCCTATCCTGAGTGACCATGTATCTACTCAGCCTGGGGAGAGTCCACTTCATAATTCTTATCTGACATCATCTATAATTTGTGCTCCTGTTCCCCATGAAATATGTCCATGTTTCTATGGAAATTACATGGCCACTCACAACCACCCTGACACGTGTTATTTTAGACAATGACCTAATTTACTTCTTCAACACTACTAGTTCTGGGACGCCTGAGTGGTTCAGCAGTTGAGCATCTGCCTTCAGCCCAGGGTGTGCTCCTGGAGTCCTGGGATCAAGTCCCACATCAAGCTCCCTGTATAGAGCCTGCTTCTTTTTCTGCTTGTCTCTGCCTCTCTCTTTCTGTGTCTCTCAAGAATAAATTAATAAGATATTAAAAAAAAACACTACTACTAGTTCAAAATCAGTTACTTACATTCCAAAAATAAAATATTACAAATCTGCATCTAAAGGAAACAGTGAAACAATTAAGTGATCAGTTAAGTATTGTAATGTTAGAAAATTGCACACATTTTACTCTAGTTTCACTTGAAACAACAAAATCTTCTAGTTTGCACTCAGCCTGCTTTCTCTTACCCATATTGTCGCTGGAATCAATAAACAAACAAACAAAAACCCTGCTAACAGAAATGAAGAATACTTTCAGTGGGCCTATTTGTAGACTGGACAAGGCTGAAGAAACCATCTCTGAGCTAGGGGATTTATCAACAGAATCCTTAAAACTGAAAAGCAAGTGAACAAAGATCAAAAGTAACAGAATATCCAAGGATTGTGAGGCAACTACAAAAAGTATACCAATTAAAGATGGGAATACAAGAAAGAGAAGAAAGGAACAGAAGAAATATTTGAAACAAAAATGAATGAAAATTTTCCCAAATTATCAGACACCAAACCACAGATAGAGGAAGCTCAGACAACCAGGAAAAAATGCCAAAACCCTACATATAGGCAATCTCATTGTATTGCATGGATGGGGTTTCTGTGATTTGTCCTGCATAACTGACTACTCTGATATGCACATACAAAGGCAGGCTAAAGAATGTTGTTTGTGAGACTTGTGCTATATGAGTGACCTCCAGAGCCTGGTTAGTTGACACTGGATGGACAGTCAGAACTGGCCCTTCTGGTCTGAAGGATAAAAACTATAAATTTTGCTTTGTGTCCCCTCTGGATCCAGGCCGGGCTGGCCCTGCAGAATGGAATCTGGAGGGCCATATATAACCCCAGCTCCTTGAAGATATAAGACATGATAACCTAGAAATGCAGCTCTCTCCAAACTGCACATAGGTAAACAAATGTTTAGCTTCAGACCTCCTCATTTGCTCTAAAAATAAGGCTTTGTGAGGATGGTCAGTTGGACGTCTCACATGAGGGGAGAATACTCCACCCAGTCCTTTCAATCAGGCTCCAGCCTGGCTGTCTCCATGGGGCTTTCCCAGCTAATGAGGTTGGATGTTGTAAAAACCCAATTTGATGTAACTCTCTCTTATTCTCCTTTACTGCTTACGATTGTCCTCATCTATCCATAGATTTCTTTATTCTTGTTTCTATTTCCACTAGGTTTTTATTTTATAATATCAAGAAAGTCTTTTTTTTCTCCTTTGAAACTGAGAGTATGGCTGCCATGAATCTTTTCTTCACAACAATCATTTACAAATTACAGAAAATCAAATATAATTTTACAAAACCCTGAAAGAACAGAAAGGAAAATAATCACTTTACTTCTAGAAGAACAAAGAATGACATCTGATTTCTCCTGAAATACCATGCAAGATCGTGGAGTGAAATATCTAAAATATGGAGACTAAGAAACAGACAACCTAGAATTATGTATCTTATAAAAGAATTATACCTTAAAAGACCAGAGTATATAAATATATAAGAACTAATACAACTCAGTAGGAAAAAAAAACTGATTTAAAAATGTGCAGAAGGTCTGATTAGACATTTTTGCAAAGATGACACAGATGGCCAACAGGTACATGAAAAGATGCTAAACATCACTACAGATGAGGGAAATACAAATAAAAAGCAAGATAAGATATCCACCTCATACCTGTGAGAATAGCTATCATCAAAAGGACAATAAATGACAACTTTTGGTAAGAATGTGGAGTAAAGGAAACCCTTATGCACTGTTAGTGGGAATGTTAATTGGTACAGCCATTCTGGAAAACAGAATACATGTTCCTCAAAAAAATGAAAAAGAGAATTGCCATATGACCCAGCGATTGCACTTCTGGGTATATACCTGAAGACACTAACTTGAAAAGATATATGCGTCCCTGTATTTATTGTAGCATTAATTCTAGTAGCCAACATATAACAGTTACCTAAGTGTCCATTAATGGATGACTGGTTAAAGAAAATGCTGTAGGGCAGAGTTATGATGGCAGAGTAGCAGGGGGACCCTGAGCTTGCCTCATCCTTCAAACACAGCTAGCTCAACATCCAACCATTTTGAACAACCAGGAATACAATCTGAGGAAATGAGGAAACAATCTGCACAGCTGGAAGGAAAGAACATGGCAGAGTCGAGATTTCCAGCCGTGAATTGAGGGAGAGGAAAGCTGTGTGGCCTCAAAGGGGAGAGAACCATTTTGACGAGCAAAGTCCAGGAGAGAGAGATAGTGGGAGAGAGAGCACAGCGGGGTAGGGACCTCACAATAACCCTGGTGAAGAGATCCTCTAGGTCACACAGGGAAAGAACGCTCCCCTTCCTGAAGTACACATGCAAGAGCATACTTTGCCTCTCCAAGGACAAAAGGCCAGCTGGGAGCCATTGGGTGGCGCTCAACAGCAGGGTCACAAGTGTGCACAGAGGGCAGAAAACCTCTTAATAACTTTTCACTGTGAACCACAATAGGCTTAAACCTCTGTGTGTGCACCGAAGGGCTGTTTTTCTGCGGCTGAAGTGAGCAGAGAACAGAGACCTGGGCAGACTGCGGATAACGTGGCCACTGGTTTTCTTTGCCTCAAGATAGTCAAACCTCTGTGGTTACTTTTCTTGGACAGAGCAAATGTCCAAGATGGGGACCCATTCACACCCAGATGGTCAATAACCTGGATCCAGCTTTTTGCTGAGCATTGAAATAAACTCTAGCCTCCATATGTACCGTGCAACTGCTTTTGGGAACAAGAGGGTGGGACGATGCTATACTCTTCCTCCTCCATCATGCCCTTCCTCCCCAACACCCAGTGAACCTCAGAAAGAAACACAGCCCTTTCAGTGGAGGCTAGAGTCCCTTACACTAAACCCCACCCCCTGCACCTGCTAGAGGTGTCTTTAAAAGGGGAAGTCATCTTGTGAGCCAGCACAGCAGGCTTCTCCCTCAGAAGACTAGCACTGGCACCCCCCACGCATACCAAGTCTACTGATTAAAGAATGCCCCAAAATGGCTTCTAGTGGAAATAAGACCAATCTTTTTTTTTTTTTTTATCTTTTTTCCTCCTCTTATTTTTTTAATTTAAAAATTTTTCACTTTTCTGTATCTTATTTTTTATCTTTTATATGTGTATATATTTTTTCTTTTCCTTTTTTGGTATCAGGCATATATATATATATATATATATATATGTATATATATATATATATATGGGTTTTTTTTGTTCAATTTGCTGGTTTATTTCTTCTCTTATTTTTCAGATCAGGCATCTTACCTTTTTCCTCTTTTCCTACTCTTTTTTCTTTCTTTCTTTCTTATTCTTTGGAAACAGGCTTATAGTTTTTTTTGTTTGTCTGTTTGCATTTCTTTCATTTTCCTTTTCTTTTGTCTTAGATCAGGTTTTTTTTTTTCTTTTTTTTTTTTTTTCTTTTGCAGTCTGGACATCCACATGCAAAATAATAAATCTAGATACAGACCTTATACCTTCACATAAATTTACTCATAATGTAAATTATGACAGGCCTAAATGTAAAATGTAAAACTAGAATATTCCTAAAAGGCAATATATAGGAAAACTTAGATAACATTGAGTAGAGGGATGACTTTTTTTTTTTTTTTTTTTTTTTTTTTGAGGGATGACTTTTTAGATATAACACCAGACACAGCCATGAGAAAATACTTGATAAGCTGGAGTTCACTAAAATTAATAGCTTTTGCTATTCAAAAGACAATACCCAAAAGAAATAAAAGTCAAGCCAGAGACTGAGACAAAATATTTGCAAGACATTTCTCATAAGGAACTATTATCCAGAAAATACAAAAACCTCTTGAAACTCACCAAAGAGAAAATAGTCAGATCGAAAATGGGCCCAAAAAGTTCACACACATCTACCAAAGAAGATACATAGATGGCTACATAATTTATCAAAAGAGGCTCCAAATCACATATTATCAGGGACACAAATTAAAACCACAATGGGAAGTCACTACAAACCTAATGGAATGGCCAAATTCGAGAATGCTGACAACAAATAATGGTAAGGTGTGTAACAACAGTAACTCTCATACATTGCTGGTAGGAATGCAAAATAGTACAGTCACTTTGGAAAACAGTTTGGTGATTTCTTGCAAAATCAAATATATTTTTACCATAAATCCAGCAATCACACTCCCTTAGTATCCACCCAAGGGATCTCAAAATTTACGTCTAGACAAAAATCTTCCCTCAGGTGTTTATAGAAGCTTAAGTCATAATTGCCAAAATATAGAAGCAAACAAGACATCTTTAAGTTAAATGGATAAACTGCGGTATATCCAGACAATAAAATATTGTTCAGCACTAAAAAGAGATTAAGTATCAAGCCATCAAAAGACATGGAGTAAACTTAAATTCATATTACTAAATGAAAGAATACAATCAGAGAAGGCTATATTCTATATGATTTCAATGGCATGACATTCTGGAAAAGACAAAATTATAAAGACAATAAAAAGCTCTGTGGTTGCCAGGGATGGGAGAGATAAATAGGTACAACACAGATGATTTTTAGGTCAGTACAAACATACTATAAGGTATTATAATAACGAATACATGTCATTATACATTTGTCCAAACCCAAAGAATGTGAAACACTGAATAAACCCTAAGATAAACTATGAACTCTGAGTAATTATAATGTGTCAAAGTCGGTTCAGTCTTGTTAAATAAATGTGCTGTTTTGAGGAGTAATGTTGATAGTGAATGAGGCTGTGCATGTATGGAGACAAGAAGGATGTGGGAAATCTGATGAGGACACGATGGCAGAGGAGGAGGGTCCTCACCTCACCCGGCCCCACCAACTTACCTAGATAACTGTCAAATCATCCTGAAAACCTATGAATTCAACCTGAGATTTAAAGAGAACAGCTGGAATGCTACAGAGAGAAGGGCTTTCCCTTCTAACAAGGTAGGAAGGTAGAAAAAATAAAAATAAAAAAGAATCAAGTGGGGGAGGGGCCCCGCGAGGAGCCGGGCTGAGGCCCAGCAGGGAGAACCTCGGGGACGGGAGAGCCCAGCCCCGGAGAAGCGGGAACTTTAAAAATCCGCACCGGATTATTCCCGGAGGGAAAGGCGCTCAGCAGGGAACTCGGGCAGGATCCCAGGAGGGTCAGTGGAGCCTCAGGTTCCGGGGTCACTAAGAGAGGAGGTGCACCTGGGGGAGAGCAGGCCACACATGGTGGCCGATCTCGGTAAAGGGCTGGAGCGCGCCAGGTGGGGCCTCGGGGAGAAGCCGGTGGATCGCGGGGGTGGGGGGCTCCAGGCGTAGGGGGCTGCGCCCTGATGCCTTCGGGAGCCGCACGGGGAGCGCGATTCCAGCGGCGCAGGCCCGGGATCCCAGGGTGCGGGGGACACAGCCCAGGAGCCTGCGCTTCCCCCGGGACATGCGGAGGTGGGGAGGGCACAGGACAGTGAGGGCGCACCTGCTCCCGGGGACCCCCGAGCTGTGCAGGTCAGGACCCCCGCCCCGGGAGCATTCAGGACTGTGCATCCAGGCCTGTGGACTGGGAGCTGCGGTAGTTACTGCAGGAGCTGACTTCAGGGCTGGAGAGCTGGCCACTGCCAGTGGTGTTCTTCCTTGTGTCACCCTGTGTCTGGGAGGGGCAGGGCCCCAGGAAACAGGCACCTCACAGGATAAACAGCTCCCACTGAGCCTGGCACCCATCAGAGTATGGGGGGCAGCTCCCCCAGGTGCACATGCCTGAGAGTCAGAACAGCAGCCCCTCCCCCAGAAGACCAGCTGGAAGGACAGGGGAAGAACAAGTTCTTGACCGAGCAGCGCTGGAAAGCTCCAGGGAAAGCCCAAGGATTTACAGTATATAGAACCAGAGGATACACCTCCTTTTTTACTCCTTCCTTTTCCCAGTACAATTCGTTTTTATATCAGACTGTAAATTTCAAATTTTTTTCTCTTTTTCCACCTTAACCACAATATTTTACCACCTCTTTAAGATTCTTTCTTTTTGACTTTCATATTTCTACAATTGAAGGTCCTAGATATATTTTCCACTTCTAGATTCCCTTCAACATATTCAACTTAATTTAGGGAGATATACACGATATGTTTATTTTGTTTTGTTTTGTGTTTTTTTGTTTTCTCTGCCTCATTTTGTTCTACAATGGCAGAGTTAATACAAACATAACCAGCATGCACCCAGAACCAGGTGGTATAATGTGCTGGTTCATTCTGTGAGATTCCTCATTCCCATTATACTCCCGTCTTTTATCTCATTTATGTTTTGGAAGGCAATGTTGGGGCTTTCTACAAGTATTTCTGGTTTATATAAATTTGGGACTGAGCATCTTTTAACATACAGAACTTAATATACTCAGAAACAAGAGGATCACCCTCTAGAACACCTCAGGTAGACTACATTCTCCCTTCACTACAACTTCCCCACCACCACCATCTCCCAGTCTCCCCCTCCCTTATTTTTCCGTCTCCTTTTTTTTTTTCCCATTTTCTTTTTTTTTCTTTTTCTCTCTTCCTCTTTAGGATTCCTGCCTTTTTTTTTTCTTTTTTCTTTTTCTTTTTTTTTAACTAAAAAAATTGTATTAAAATTTGTTTTTCACTTTAGTGGTTCCTTTCTTTTATTATGTTCTGATCTTTGTTTTCAATTTCTGGTCTCTGACCTGGACAAAATCATCTAAGGTGAAATTTACTTAGGTCATGGTTGATTTTCTTGACTCAGCCCACTCATACAGCCACTCTGCACTGAGCAAAATGACTAAAAATAATAACTCTTCACAAAAGAAAGAATTAGAAACAGTACTCTCTGCCACAGAGTTACAGAATTTGGATTACAGTTCAATGACAGAAACCCAATTCAGAAGCACAATTATACAGCTACTGGTGGCTCTGGAAAAAAAGCATAAAACAATCAAGAGACTTCATGAGTACACAATTTAGATCTAATCAGGCCAACATTAAAAAACAGTTAAATGAGATGCAATCCAAACTGGAGGTCCTAATGATGAGGGTTAATGAGGGAGAAGAAAGAGTGAGCAACATAGAAGACAAGGTGTTGGCAAGGAAGAAAGCTGAGGAAAAAAGAGAAAAACAAAAGACCACGAGGAAAGGCTAGGGGAAATAAATGACAGCCTCAGAAGGAAAAAATCTACATATAATTAGGTTTCCAGAGGGTGCCGAGAGAAACAGAAGACCAGAAAGCATATTTAAACAAATCATAGCTGAGAACTTCTCTAATTGGGGGAGGGAAACAGGCATTCAGATCCAGGAGATAGAGAGGTCCCCCCCCCCCAAAAAAAAAGTTCAACACCTGATATTTAATAGTGAAACTTGCAAATTCCAAAGATAAAGAGAAAATCCTTAAAGCAGCAAGAGACAAGAGATCCTTAACTTACATGGGGAGAAATATTGGATTAACAGCAGACCTCTCCACAGAGACCTGGGAGGTCAGAAAGGGCTGGCAGGATGTGTTCAGGACCTAAATGAAAAGAACATGCAGCCAAGAATACTTTATCCAGCAAGACTCTCATTCAGAATAGAAGGAGAGAGAAAGAGCTTCCAAGATAGGCAGAAACTGAAAGAGTATGTGACCACCAAACTAGTTCTGCAAGAAATATTAAGGAGGACTCTGTAAAAGAAAGAGGAAGCCCAAGGAATAATCCACAAAAACAGGGACTGAATAGGTATTATGATGACACTAAATTCATATCTTTCAAAAGTTACTCTGAACCTGAATGGGCTAACTGATCCCATCAAAAGACGTAGGGTTTCAGACTGGATAAAAAAGCAAGACCCAACTATTTACTGTCTACAAGAGAAGCATTTTAGACCTAAGGGCACCTACAGCCTGAAAATGAAAGGGTGGAGAACCATTTACCATTCAAATGGTCCTTAAAAGAAAGCTGGGGTAGCAATCCTCATATCAGATAAGTTAAAGTTTATCCCAAAGATTGTAGTAAGAGATGAAGCAGGACACTATATCATATTTAAAGGATCTATCCAACAAGAGGACCTAACAATCATGAATATTTGTGCCCCTAATGTTGGAGCTGCCAAGTATATCAATCAATTAAAAACCAAAGTTAAGATATATTTAGATAACAATACACTAATACTGGGAGACTCAACACGGCATTTTCTGTAAATGACAGATAGTCTAAGCACAACATCACCAAAGAAATAACTTTAAATGATACACTGGACCAGATGTATTGACAGATATTTACAGAACTTTACATCCGAACACAACTGAATACACATTCTTCTCTAGTGTACATGGAACTTTCTTCAGAATAGACCACATCCTGGGTCACAAATCAAGTCTCAACCAATACCAAAAGATTGGGATCATCCCCTGCATATTTTCAGACCATAATGCTTTGAAACTAGAACCCAATCAAAAAAAAAAAAGAAATTTGGAAGAAACTCCAACATGTGGAGGTTAAGGACCATCCTACTGAAAGATGAAAGGGTCAACCAGGAAATTAGAGAAGAATTAAAGAGGTTCATGGAAACTAATGAGAATGAAGATACAACTGTTCAAAGTCTTTGGGATACCACAAAAGCAGAACTAAGAGGGAAATACATAGCAATACAAGCATCCCTCAAAAAATTGGATAAAACTCAGATACAGAAGCTAACCTCACACCTAAAGAACTGGGGAAAGAAAAGCAAATAAAACCTACAAACAAGAAGAGCGATAATAAAGATTTGAGCAGAACTCAATGAAATAGAGACCAGAAGAACTGGAGAACAGATCAACAAAACCAAGAGTTGGTTCTTTGAAAGAATTAATAAGGTAGATAAACGAAAGACCAGCCTTTTAAAAAGAAAAAGACTCAAATTAATAAGATCATGAATGAAAAAGGAGAGATCACGACCAATACCAAGGAAATACAATTTTAAAAGTGTTTTATGAGCAGCTATATGCCAATAAATTAGGCATTCTAGAAGAAATGGATGCATTTCTGGAAAACCACAAACTACCAAAACTAGAACAGGAAAACATAGAAAACCTGAACAGGCCAATAACCAGGGAGGAAATTGAAGCAGTCATCAAAAACCTCCCAAGACACAAATGTCCAGGGCCAGATGGCTTCCCAGGGGAATTCTATCAAACATTCAAAGAAGAAACCATACCTATTCTACTAAAGATAGAAAGGGATGGAATACTTCCAAACTGGTTCTATGAGGCCAGCATCCCCTTAATTCCAAAACCAGACAAACACCCCACCAAAAAGGAGAATTATAAAGCAATAACCCTGATGAACACAGATGCAAAAAAAAAAGATACCAGCCAATAGGATCCAACAGTACATTATGAAGATTATTCACCATGACCAAATGGGATTTATCCCCGGGGATGCAAGGTTGGTTCCACACTCATAAAGCAATCATATCAACAAGAGAAAATAAGAATGAAGTGATCCTCTCAATAGACGCAGAGAGAGCATCTGACAAAATACAAATCCACTCCTGGTCAAAACTCTTCAGAGTGTAGGGATAGAAGGAACATTCCTCAGCATCTTAAAAGTCATCTAACAAAAGCCCACAGCAAATGTCATTCTCAATGGGGAAACACTGGGAGCCTTTCCCCTAAGATCAGGAACACGACAGGGATGTCCACTCTCACCACCGCTATTCAACATAGTACTAGAAGTCCTAACATCAGCAGTCAGACAACAAAAAGAAATAAAAGGCATTCGAATTGGCAAAGAACAAGTCAAACTCTCCCTCTTCACAGATGACATGATACCGTATGTAGAAAACCCAAAGGACTCCACCCCAAGATTGCTAGAACTCATATAGCAATTCGGCAATGTGGCAGGATACAAAATCAATGCCCAGAAGTCAGTGGCATTTCTATACACTAACAATGAGACTGAAGAAAAAGAAATTACGGAGTCAATCCCATTTACAATTGCACCCAAAAGCATAAGATACCTAGGAATAAAGCTAACCAAAGAGGTAAAGGATCTATACCCTAAAAACTACAGAACACTTCTTAAAAAAATTGAGGAAGACACAAAGAGATGGAAAAATATTCCATGCTCATGGATTGGAAGAATTAATATTGTGAAAATGTCAATGCTACCCAGGGCCATTTACACATTTAATGCAATCCCTATCAAAATACCATGAACTTTCTTCAGAGAGTTGGAACAAATCATCTTAAGATTTGTGTGGAATCAGAAAAGACCCCAAATAGCCAGTGTTATATTGAAAAAGAAAACCATAGATCCACAATGCCGGATTTCAAGTTGTATTACTAAGTTGTGATCATCAAGACAGTGTGACACTGGCACAAAAACAGACACATAGATCAATGGAATAGAATAGAGAACACAGAAATGGGCCCTCAACTCTCTGGTCAACTAATATTTGACAAAGCAGGAAAAACTATCCAGTGGAAAAAGGACAGTCTCTTCAATAAATGGTGCTGGGAAAATTGGACATCCACATGCAGAAGAATGAAATTAGACCATTCTCTTACACCATTCACAAAGACAAACTCAAAATGGATGAAATAATTAAATGTGAGACAAGAATCCATCAAAATCCTAGAGGAGAACACAGGCAACACCCTTTTTGATCTTGGCCACAGCAACTTCTTGCAAAATACATCTATGAAGGCAAAAGAAACAAAAGCAAAAATGAAGTATTGGGACTTAATCAAGATAAAAAGCTTCTGCACATAAAAGAAACGGTCAACAAAACTAAAAGACAACCTACAGGGTGGGAGAAGATATTTGCAAATGACATATCAGATAAAGGGCTAGTATCCAAGATATATAAAGAACTTATTAAACTCAACTGCAAAGAAACAAACAATCCAATCATGAAAGGGGCAAAAGACATGAACAGAAATCTCACAGAGGAAGACATAGACATGGCCAACATGCACATGAGAAAATGCTCCACATCACTGGCCATCAGGGAAATACAAATCAAAACCAAAATGAGATACCACCTCACACCAGTGAGAATGGGGAAAATTAACAAGACAGGAAACAACAAGTGTTGGAGAGGATGTGGAGAATGGGGAACCCTCTTGTACCATTGGTGGGAATGTGAACTGGTGCAGCCACTCTGGAAAACTGTGTGGAGGTTCCTTAAAGAGTTAAAAATAGATCTGCCCTATGACCCAGCAGTTGCACTGTTGGGGATCTACCCCAAAGGTACAGATGCAGTGAAACGCCGGGACACCTGCACCCCAATGTTTATAACAGTAATGTCCACAATAGCCAAACTGTGGAAGGAACCTGTGAATGGATAAAGAAGATGTGTCCTATATATACAATGGAATATTACTCACCTATTAGAAATGACAAATACCCACCATTTGCTTTGACGTGGATGGAACTGTAGGGTATTATGCTGAGTGAAGTAAGTCAATCAGAGAAGGACAAACATATGGTCTCATTCATTTGGGGAATATAAAAAATATTGAAGGAGAATAAAGGGGAAAGGAGAGAAAGTGAGTGGGAAATATCAGTGAGGGTGACAGAACATGAGAGACTCCTAACTCTCAGAAACGAACAAGGGGTAGTAGAAGGAGAGGTTGGGGATCCCTGGGTGGCGCAGCGGTTTGGCGCCTGCCTTTGGCCCAGGGCGCGATCCTGGAGACCCGGGATCGAATCCCACGTCGGGCTCCCTGCATGGAGCCTGCTTCTCCCTCTGCCTGTGTCTCTGCGCCCCTCTCTCTCTCTCTCTCTCTCTCTCTCTCTGTGTAACTATCATAAATAAATAAAAAAAAAAAAAAAGAAGGAGAGGTTGGCGGGGGGATGGGGTGACTGGGTGATAGCACTGAGGGGAGTACTTGACGGGATGAGCACTGGGTGTTATGCTATATGTTGGCAAATTGAACTCCTTAAAAAATATAGAAAAAAGAAGAAGAAGAATGTGGGAAATCTTGGCAACTTTTTCTCAAGTTTGTTGTAAACCTAAAAATGCTCTAAAAACTTAGTCTTAGAAAAACAAACAAAAAGGAATCCTAGTATTGTTGATTCTATGAGCCCAAATAGAGACCTGACAGATCCCAAAAGATATATAGCAAAGTAAAAGTATGATCCTTTTAAGAAGAACCGTATTATATTTGTGTATCCTGACACTTTACTAATTGTATTAGTTGTAACAACTCTTTGATGAAGTCTTTAGAGCTTTAAATATAAGTAAATATATGATCTAAATCATATGATATGAATGCATGATATAAACATATCACCTCAAACATATTATAATCTTATTTATGATTTTGATGTCTTTTATTCCTTTTTAGGATTCCTGAACACTCTGACTAGAATTTGCAGTATTCTGTTGAATAGGTGTGGAGGTAAGCATCTTTGCCTATTTCCTGATCATTGAAGACAACCCCACGTTTCCCCATTGAGTATGATGTGAGCTTCTGGATTTTTGCTTTACTGTGTGGAGATAAATTCCTTCTACACCTAATTTATTGATAGTTCCTATAATGAAAGGATATCACATTTTGTCAAATGCTTTATATTCATCTATTGAGATAATCTTATGATTTTTAACCTCCATTCTGTTCACATGTATCACACGTGATTGATTGCTTTGTGTGTGGTAGGTCATCCTTTCTATACATTAACAATGAACTATATGAAGAAGAAATCAAGAAAACAATTCTATTTATAATAGCAACAAAAGGAATTAAATATTTAGTGATAAATTTAACGAATGAGGTGAAGGACTCATACATTGAAAACTATAAAATATGAAAGAAATTTTAAAAGACAAGTAAATGGAAAGATATCTGTGTTCATGGCTTAAAAGTATTCCTACTTTTAAAATATTCATAGTATACAAAGTAATCTATAGATTTAACATAATTGTATCAAAATCCCAGTGTTATTCTTACAGATATAATAAAACAATCCTAAAGTTAATATAGAGGCTCAAGATACTAAATAAGCAAAACAAATTTGAATAAGAGCACGGAGCCAGAATCATCCCATTTCCTCATTTAAAACATATTACACAGCTGCAGTAATCAAAGCAGTTTGGTTCTGACATAAAAAAGACATTTAGAAAAGAAAATAGACATTTAGTCCAATGGAAGGTAATCGAGAGCCCAGAAATAAGACCACACATGTATAGTCAACTGATCTTTGACTAGTGAGCCAAGAATGCACAATGGGAATTGGGCAATCCCTTCAAAAAAATGGTTCTGAGAGAAATGGATATCCACATGCAGAATACTGAAATTGGACCTTTATCTTATACCATACCCAAAACTCAATTCAGAATGGATGAAAAAACTTAAGCTTAAGACCTGAAATGGTACAACTCCAAGAGGAAACAGGAAAAATTTTTCTTGACATCGGCCATAGTAACAATTTCCTGGGGATAACACCGAAAGTAACAGACAACGAAGGCACAAGTAAACAAATGGGATTGCATCAAACTAAAAATCTTCTACATAGCAAACAGTCAATAGAATAAAAGAACAAACTGCAGTTTGGGCAAAAAATATTTGCAAGCCATATACCTGATAAAGTATTAATATATGAAGTATATTAAGAATTCATAAAATTGCAAAAAAAATCCCTACAAATAATACAATTGAAAATGAGTATAAGATGTCAGATATTTGTTTAAAGGAGATAGACAAATGGCCAGCAGGTATATGAAAAGGTGCTCAACTTAACTAGTCATCAGGAAAAGGCAAATTAAAAGTACACTGAGATATCATTTCATACATGTTAGGATGTCTATTATCAAAAAAACAAATATTTATATTAATACTTAAAGGATATAGGTAATATAAACTATTATAAGCCACTCATATCATTTTGATCCAGTGACTCTTATTAAATATGTATTTTATTGGTCACAATCTTAACCAATAATCAATTTTCTTTTTTAATTTTTTAAAGATTTTATTCATTTATTCATGAGAGACACAGAGAGACAGGCAGAGACACAAGCAGAGAGAGAAGCAGGCTCCCTGAAGGGAGCCTGGTGTGGGACTCGATCCCAGGACCCCAGGATCATGATCCAAGCCAAAGGCAGACTCAAACAATGAACCACCCAGGTGTTCCAGGAGTTGTTTCTAAGATAGAAGCAATTTTAGAAGACATCTTGGCAATTTCACATCCATTACATGAACCCATTCTCCAAGTTTGACGGATAGGAAGATAATGTAATGAAATAAATTATCTTTTGCTTCATATTCATAAGTATTATAAAATCTCTATACTAATAGAATACCTGATTCGCCTTTAAGTCCATCTGTTTTTATTGAACCCTGTCATTGGAGCCACACATTCTTTATTCATTTTACAAAGAACCGCTGAGCTCATCTGCCAGGTAGTTAGAAGACAAGAATACAATGATGAACAAACAAGAAATGCTTCATCCTCAAATGGAACTTACAGGCTAGAGGGAGAAGAAACAAATACGATTTCAATAATAAGTACAAAATTATAATTTTCATGTATGTATTAAAAATACATGATGCTCTGAGAGTTACTATTATAAGGCCTTCCTGAAAAATTCAAACTCGTCCAAATATTGAAAAGAAAGATTACATCTTTGCAGCATTTCACCAAATGATCTGTTTCTTTTCATGATACTAAAATAAATAACCTAAGTCTGAATGAAAGGATTAGTGAAGTTATGAATATGTATGTATGTGTGGGAGAGAGAGAGAGAGAGAGAGAGAGAGAGAGACTGAGAGAGAGAGAGAGAGAGATTATGTTTGTGGGTATCATTTTGCCATTCAAGGTAAGTTACTCTTTAATTCTCCTTGCCTAGACATAGTAGAGACTGTATTTGGGGGAAATTGTAATTTACCAATGAAATAACTTTCATATGGTATTAAGAAATAAGAATACATAAAAAGTGTAGAAGTGATTATGTACAGCATCTATAACTGTTTCTTAGTTTAGCTTCTGTTGTCAAATTTCCTTCTCTTAATAGTTTGCTCTTTATTTCATTTATGCTAATTTTCTTGCTTCTTATTTTGGCAGAATTTCAAGATTAAAACTACATATTGATCTTCCTCAACATAAGATGGGGTTATGTCATGATAAATTCATTGTAAGTTGAAAAAAATTTTTTTTTGATGAAAATATTTTTAAGATGAAAATTATTTAATACATCTACTGGAATCATAGCTTAACCTAGCCTAACTTAAATGTGCTCAGAACACTTACATTTCCTATGGCAGGGCAAAATCATTTAATACAAAGCTGGTTTTATAAGTATTGAATATTTCAGTAATTTACTGAATACTGAATGTAAGAACAGAATGGTTATAAGTATATTTGCTATTTATATTCATCATCACATCGCTGACTGGGAGCTGTGGCTCCCGCCACTTCCTAGCATCACAAGGGGGTATTGTATTCATATCATTATCCTTAAAAAGAGCAAAATTCAAAATGTGAAGTATGGTTGTTACTGAATGCATATCACTTTCCCACCATCATAAAGTTAAACAATCTTAAGTCAAGCTATCATAAATTGGAGACCATCTCTACTTGGTTTTTGCACCAAGAAAGTTGGAACTAACTGAACAGAAGGAATGTAAAAAACAACAACAACAAAAAAACAAACAATTGAGGCATGAGATACATATTTGACTAAGGCATATAGCTATAAGTAGCAAAACACATTACTGTAACTTTAAAAATGCAAAAAAAAAAAAAGACTATGGAGCTAAGGCTAGAACAATCATATTATCTTGTTGTGTATTCATGTACACATAAGAAACCAACAAAATATAAATCTTAAGAAGTGGCTACTTGGAGCAAAATTGAGAAATAAAGCACCTGTTAACACTAATTCAGCATGGAAATACATCATTTTCAAAGACACTTTCAAATAATTGAGATGACTCTATACTGAATGATCAGTGTACATGCACAAAAATGTGTTTAAGTTTAAAAAATACTAATATTTGATCACTGACAAATTTGAAGAATGCAGAGCAAAACTATTGAATAAATTAGGCATAAAAGTACTTTATATTAAAGCAGAATTTTAGGAGTGCCTGGGTAGCTCAGTCAGTTTAGCTTCTGCCTTTGGCTCAGGTCATGATACCAGCGTCCTGGGATCAAACCCCATGTCAGACTATCTGGTCAGCAGGGTGCCTGTTTCTCCCTCTCCCTCTGCCTCTGCCTGCCACTCTACCTACTTGTGTTTTAAATAAATAAAATCTTTAAAAAAAAGGAGAATTTTTGGTTGGAAGAGGCCCTAGAAATAATCTCATCCATCTTTCTTATTTTATAGCCGATAATATGATTCCAGAGATTTTAGACCAAAATTTTTAAAATGTCATGGAATCAGAAATAAACAAGAGAGAAAAAACAAGTTTCACCAGTATCATATTAGTTCCAAAACGTTAAACAATTTGTTTACTTTAAAGAGATTAAGTTATTCAAGGTTATAATCTGCTAATGCAAAATTAAGAGAGTACAAAATAGTACACATACTCCCATTTGCCACTTGCACTGTTAAACTGATTAATCAGTTTAATACTTAAAATGAAACCAGGAGGTATTAGCTGTACACATTCGTAGAAAGTCAAAAATTTTCACATGTTGATTCATGCTGTAAAAACTAGATTTCTGTATTCTGAGGGTATGTCTACCTTTACATAGTCAAAAAGACCTATGGTAAGTTATGAAATAATTAGTAAAATCTTCCTTAATTTTCTTAGTAGTTTAAGATATGCATCTTTGTTTTAAGTTTATTGCCATGATGAATTACATTAAATTGCCTCAATTACCCCCCCTTTTCCCATGTTTGTGCTTTGCTATATGTTTTTAGCAAACCCAGAATATTGTACAATGAGGACATTATTGATGGAGACCTCCAGGATATGGATTTTTAACTAAATAAATTCATCTAAATGCCCTTAAGGAATAAACTCAACTCCAGCACAAATTCTATAATACTATTGGAAGGAGTTGGTTACAATCATGCCTTTACTTTCTCTACTTGTGTTTCAATTGGTTGTGGGAAACACATGTTGCTAATGTTGATTTTCCTATAAAGAGAACTTTAACATCTTAATATTAATATTTAACATCTTAATATCTTCCCTTCTTTCTCTCAGATATTTATAGTATGAAACATAATTCACGGTGTATTACTGGTCAGATCTAAGATATTCAAAAAACAAATAGCAAATTGTAATTGCAATTTTTTCTCCAGGAAAACAAACATCAGGAGATGTACATACATAGACAGATAAGTAGATAGATAACTGTATTTCCCTGTAAATGGATTGTAGTGCAAGTTTAAAGGAAGTTAGGCAGAAGAATCCCCTCTTACTCAGGGGAAGGCAGCATTTTGTTCAAGCCTTAAATTGACTTCTTTTTTTAATGTGTGTGTGCCTCATCCAATCTGTGTTGCTCAATCTAGAAATTTAAATACTAATCTCATCCCAGAAACTCTCACAGAAACTCTAAGAATAATTTCTGACCAAGTGTCTGTATATTCCATTGGCCAGAGAAGTCAACTAATATATTAAAGTACCTATTAGACTGCTCAAAAGATGGAATAGGAAATCTTTCTGAAATCAGATCCCATTAATGGCTTTGCACTATGCAATTACATGTGTTCTTAAAAGTTATATTATTTACATACTAAGGAAAGACTGAAACATATTTAGGACCCATCCTCTTTGTAGACAGATACAAACACTTGCTACACTTCCCACCATGCCTCATCATCCTTAAGCATACAGACTTAGATCCAGTATGGACTTATACAACTCTTTAAACACTACAATGAAGATATTTACAATCAAAGTTTTCAATTGTTTATTTGTCCATCTCTCCAAGGCAGTGAACATATTGAGGGATAGAGCTGTGTGTTTTTCATAGATATATTCCAGTACCTAGTACATACATGCACTCAAATATGAACTCAAGAATGAGCTATTAGTAACTGTCTTATATGTAAACTACCATGCTATTCTTAAAGTATTTAATGATACTTTATTTGACCCAACAGGGTCATAGCAATTGTAAAATAGCTCTCAATGCATTGGGTTTTTGTAGGTTAGCAATTATTTTGCTGTTCAAAATTTAAATTAGAATTCTGAATGCGATCTAGGTGTGACATAAAGCTCTACAACTGTCCAAATTTGTTCTCTTCTGTATCTTTGTAACCCATGACATCAAGACAGAGTTTTTCTTTTTTAATTTCTTTTTTTGTAACCAGCCTAATAGTAACATTTTAGGCTATGTGGACCATACATGTCTGTCTGTCATAACTACTCAACTCTGCCATTGTAGCAAAATCAGGTTAGACAATATGTAAGACAATATGTGGCTGTGTCTCAGGAAATTTGTATTTACAAAAATAGGTAGCAGTGGGCATCATCTGGCCTATCTATAGTTCTACAACCCCTGCTTTAAGTAATCAACAGCAACTAAGCATGAAGAAACTTTTACAAAGCCCTTTTGATCCAGCAAATTCTATAAATTAAAAATAGTATTACTAAAAATATCCTAAAATGAAGAATGAGATGAGGTTTTTAAAAATATTTTATTTATTTATTCTTGAGAGACACACTGAGAGAAAGAGAGGCAGAGACACAGGCAGAGGGAGAAGCAGGCTCCATGCAGGGAGCCTGATGTAGGACTCAGTCCTGGGACTCCAGGATCACGCCCCTGGCCGAAGGCAGGCGCTAAACCTCGAGCCACCCGGGGATCCCCAAGTTTTCTTTTTTCAGAAAGTAAACTTTCTAAATATTGCCACATGACATTCTTACTTCAACAAAGAAAAATCTGTTGCTACTATATTTCTCTCATTAGCACTTTGCCCAGGCATTGGCAGCAGGTCAATGATTACTGCTGTAAAGATTACTGAAAGTCATTAGAAAATAAAGAATCTCTCTCAAAGATAAATTCATTGATCTGATCACAGTTAATATGAATATCTTTCCATGAGAGCAAAATAAGGTATTTCTGTAAACTTGTGGCTGAATAGTTCAAAAACACATAAATGCCAATTAAATTGTAATCTCAGGAAAACACAACTATATGCAATCGTATTTGAGAGACTAAAAGTCTAATCAGTTGAAACATATTCAGTTTGGAGATCTAACAGTTAGCAGATAAGGGATTGTTAGTAAGCATAGTGGGTAACATTTTCCTATGTGAAGTTTTGGGGGGAATGATTAGATGTTGTGATTCTCTTTTTTCTACTCTACTGTAAAATCTATTGATTTGTAAGGAAAACATTCTCCTATAACTTGTATTTCTTGCATTCTGAAAAAAAATACAAAACCTTATATCTTAAGCAATGGGTATAGTATATAAGCAGCATTCAATTAATGTTAATGATTAATAGCCTCCGTTAATACAAGAATGAATAAAGTAAAATCTGCTTAGTCTCTAAAATCCTAGTATCTAAGATTCTTTGAAAAGTTTGAAAATGAAATTAAAGCCCCTATTAAATGTTTTATTATTTCAATGTTCCACATTAGAGCCAACAAAGATTTATAATGAGCCATATGAAATCATTGATATTTGATCTTTGTGATAAAAAAGGCAGAATTATGCAATTCAATTTATAATCTTAAGTAATGCTTCAAACAACCCTACATAAGTACTGATTTTACTTGATAGGCACAGGAAACAATGCTGACTAGACTTACATAAGCCTACTATGGAGCTAGTGATAGCCCTGGAAACCAAAACATTTTGCAATGTGCAGTGCAATAGATACTAAGATCTTAATGTACACCAAGAACTTTCCTGGGTATGAATATATTGGAATAAATTCAGTCATTCACATTCACTTATGTAGACCTCTATTTCCCATATGTTAGTTCTTTTAATCTCCCATTCCAGTGTATCCCTGAAGGAAAATAATTCTAAATTTGTTATTATTTGTACCCAAGGGTGGTCCTATGGAAACATATTCCTCCTTTACTGAAGTCCAGTGTCTACACTTTTCAAATCTGAAATGATATTTTTTTAAATTTGACCACAGAGTTTATAACAAAGCAGTACTTATTCACCTTTCATCACTGATCCACAGTGTAAAAAAAAAGTATCCAAGTGGAAGGAAATCAAATCTGAAAATCATTAACCTTTTCACCATCAAAAATGTGCTTTCTGTTACAAAGTAAATGTGTGTGCTGAATAACCTCTGTGAGATCCTTTAAGTCAACTTACCATCCTTCCCCTGTCACCGGGTCTCGGGAGGATGACCACTATGAAATATTTTCAGGTAAAGTTTAGCTGATAGGAAGCTTCAGCCAAAGATTTGAGGGGAGAGAGCGAGAGAGAGAAAGGTTTTGTTATTTATTTTTTTCAGAAACCTCCCCCACTGTCAATCTTTTGGCAGTGGTTGTCTTATGTATATCAAACACTACATACAGCTCTGATTGAAAGGCCTCATGATTTCAGCACCCTCTGAAGTTCCTTAGGGTGGTAATGATTTTATATTTTTGCTAAACCCTGGGTACATCATCAAACCTGGTGAGCTCTCTTACCTCTACCAATACCTCATTAAAACAGTCTTCAGTTATTCCTCTTCTACTCCTCCTCTATTATAAAGACTATAATAACTGTTTCTTGCCAGATTCCTATCACAGAGGAACTTTAAAAATATATATTAACATTATAAGTCCCCAAATTGATTTAACTTATGGTACTATTAACTCTCAAACTCAAAAGAAACTGAAATATATAATCAAACTGCCTATTTACTAGTCCACAGAGGAAGGTATTTTCGCTTCCTATACAAAGAATAGTTATATTTTGGAATTCAACTTTGCCAACATCTAATTTGAAACTCTAATAAATATTACCAATACATTCAGCACACGGTTTTCTTTTTGATCTTTCAAAAACAGATCTCCTAGGATTTCCTTTCACTTACTCATTTGTTTAGATTTAAACACCAAAGTGAGAAGTGGAGTAGTTGTTCAATTATTTGAGGAAAAAAAGATAGGGACAAAATTAAAAAAAAAAAAAAAAAAGAAGAAGAAAAGGAATAGCTAAAGTGTTGCTCCTAGAATTAAGGGACAAATAGTTTTTGCAAAAGAGCATTTATATTCTTAAAATTTTAAGTGAATATTTTTTCCACACACATTCTGTACATAGCTATTAAGCAACTTCCTCTTCTATATAAAGACAAGATGATTTCCTAATAGTTGTGAATCCAAATGAATGACCTATGTCGCAGTCACAGTCTCATATAGAAAAGTTAAGTACTCTGCAAAGAGATATAGTTATTATACAACTGGAAGTAGGTATTCTTGTACATAATTAATCTTGCTATATAATCACCTAGATCCTGAGAGGATGAGAAATTACTTCATGTAAAAGAGCAGGGCAAAGCAGAAAATGGATATACAATTATCACTTGGCTTCTAGAACTAAAGAGAAGAAAAAGACTCTATGATTAACAAGTACTATCAAGGTGACATTTTTATGATAGTGATGAGTATCCAGATACCAATGTAATTGGCCTTTGTACTTGAATTTATTAAAAAGAAAGACTAAAGCGTAGAGTAATAAAACAAAGACTTCTGTAATTTTCAAAGACACACAATGGCTTTTGAGGTTTTTTATACCTCTGATTTGGTAGATGATGTTCAAAAGTAATGGGAAAAAAACTGAGTATAAGAAAAAATGAAGAAGAATGTGGTATTATTTAATTTACTCATCCAAAGAGATATTTACAAATCATGTATTTTCAGGTAATACACAAGCACTTGTGATACAAAGATTAATGATATTGTCCTCTTCATTGAGGAGACAAATGTTTAAAGAATTATAATCCAAATCATAAATGTTATAGGAAGATAACTATGCTATTACAGAGAATGTGACATCAGTGCTAAGACAAAAGTTTGAGAATTTTCTGATTAGTCAGAGAAAAACATAATTTTTTTAAAAAGTAAAAAACCTAAAACAATAGTCATTTCATAGTGATCACACTGAACATTCCAATAGTTCTTTTTCCCCCTTGAGATCTAATAAGAGTTGGAATTTTGTTTTGGGAATTATAAATACGTGATTCATTAGATTTTCCTAATTTCTAAGTATGTGCAGACAGGGAACAATCAAAATATTTTTGGTCAACATATTTTAAAACAAATGCTTTGTTTATAATAGCAACTCCTATAATACTTTTTCAGTGTTACTACCAGAATTTTCCTGCTAACCTTTAGGTATCTCAGCTATGTATGCATTGCCACCATCCCTGCCCAACTTACTTGGTCTCTAACCTTATTGGCAAGCTGATTTTTATCACCTATGCATTGTTTTCTTAAATTTCCTTATTACTTTAATTTGATATTCTCTAAAATTATTTTCACATGATAGATCAATAAGTTCCTAAAGCCTAAACATTAATGAAATAATATTGCATAGTCATAAAGTTAATTCTTAACAGTTGACCCTTGAACATGCAATTGAAAATTCACGTGTAACTTTTGATTCCCAAAAAACTTTACCAATAGTCTACTATTGACTGGGAGCCTTAGTGATAACAGTCTATTAACACGTTTTGTACATTTTATGTACTATAAGCCATATTCTTAAAGCTTAAAGAAAATATGAAAATCATAAAATACATTTACGGTGCCGTTTGAAAAAAAATCCACATAAGTGTACTTATGTAGTTCAAAACCTGTATTATCATATGTTCTACTGAAAATTGTCTATCCTCAAGCACCAAATCCATCTGCTTATCTCTCATTTTTAAAAGAAAAAAGATTTTATTTATTTGACAGAGAAAGAGTACAAGCAGGCAGAGTGACAAGCAGAGGGAAACAAGAAGCAGGCTCCCCACTGAGCAGAGAGCCTGACTTGGGGCTTGATCCCAGGATCCTGGGATCCTGACCTGAGGTGAGGGCAGACGCTCAACAAAATGAGCCACTCTGGCTTCTCACTTTTAACAGAAAATGTCATGTCTAGTGTTATAAAAAAGTTGTGTCATTTATTGCAAATCCCCTAGACTTTGCTATACTCTGCACCCCATTCTCTTCATATTTAATCTATTGGCATGTTGTGCTTGTTCAGAGGAAGAGAAGTATTCTTCCTTTTCAGGGATAATTCTTCTAATTGCACATTGACTTGATTCCCTCATAATCTCTCCAGAAGCTTAATTCATCTACTTGTTCACATCTTCACTCTCTCTCTCTCTTAAACTTTCTATTTAGGTAAACATCTCAGGTCTTCCAAACTAACATTTCTCCATCATTGTTATTCTTTTGCAAATTTTCAGCTAATAAATGCCTTTAAAAGAAGTCTATAAGCAGTACTTAACTTCCTCATCACTCATTGCTGAACTTAAATGTTTCCTGATCCCATCATTCTACTTACTAAAAAATTCCATTAAAGCATCCTCATTCCTTGAATTGAAAACATGCAATGGCTTTTCCACAGCCTTCACCTTCCTAAAAGTAATCTTAGAAATTTCTGTTTAGCACCCTCTTTTCTAGAAAATATTTTTATCTTAGACATCATCATTATTTTCTTATTGTTTCTTCTCTATGTTTTAAATGTTGGCTTTTATGTTTTGTTTTTTAGTTTTATCCTTGGATATTTTTCCTTACAAAATTCGCTGATTTTGTAATCATTATCAAATTTGAGGAAACTAGCATATATTAAACATATTTTTTAGAAATACTTGACTGATTTCCTATTTACCAAGCTAACAGTTAACGTTTTTTTGTACTCACATTTTGTGTATCTTTACTTATTTATGTGTATACAGGTCTGTATCTCTACTAGAATGTAATCTTTTAAGGTCAAGGTCTTCATATTTTTCTTGTCTATGAACATTCCCAAAGAGTTCTCTACAGAGTGGGAGCTTAAAAATGCATGTTCTAATTTTTTTTTCATAAAATTGTATGAACCATACTCACTGTTCCTAACCCTAACTTCACTTTAATAATACACTAAATAGCAAGACTAGATCAACTATACCTAAAAGCTCCATATTAAATTTAATGATCCGCTTTTCAAATGTAGAGCTTTTACTCAGCCGGATATCACTAAAATGCCCTCATCAATTCGAATTGTAAAACATAAGGGTACTGCTGATATAGTAAACATAAGGTATATAATTTATTTTTCAGCATATTATTGTAAATGCATATAAAATATATTTACCAAATAGTTTGCCATAAATGACAAGTTCATGCAGACCTCATGTGCTTTATTCTTAACGATTTTCATGGCTAAATATATAAATATTATATCTTATTTATGCATTTTGAATAATTACACTTTGTTATTAAAGTTATGATATATTTTACTAAGGGGCTTTTTGAACATTTCCTTTAACTAGCATTTCTTAAATACAGTTTTAACTGATCATCTCATGCATCGTAAAAATGGTCTTTTGCTCAAGGATTCTGAGTGTATTTCTTTACATAAAAATCATTATACAATGGGTATTCAACAAAATGAATGTTTCATATTTACTGTAATACAATTCCAGAATTTTTTTATATGTAAAGAACTTACAACAATATAAACAAACATTCTTACAAGACCAGGGAATTAATTCAAAATCTAAGATTTCTTTGAATAATAGCTTTCCTGGATAGATACTTTTAAAGTATTTTTCATTGCAAGAAGATCTAAGAATTAAATCTTTATTCTTAATTTACTTTCTTTCAATTCCTAACTCAATCATTATCACTTCTTTTTTTTTTTTTTTTTTTTTTTTTTTCATTATCACTTCTTATCCTGGAAGCACTCACCCTCACATCCTGCATCCAGACATGAAAAATAGTGTCTTTAAGGCATATATATTAAGAGCATGTAGTATTAACCGTTAAGTGAAGCAAGCATATCCCTTTAGAAACTTTATTTAAAATCGAGCTATAATCAAATCAGGAAATTAGGTCATTTAGAAATGAAGAATAGGGGATCCCTGGGTGGCGCAGTGGTTTGGCGCCTGCCTTTGGCCCAGGGCGCAATCCTGGAGACCCGGGATCAAATCCCACATCGGGCTCCCGGTGCATGGAGCCTGCTTCTCCCTCTGCCTGTGTCTCTGCCTCTCTCTCTCTCTCTCTCTCTCTGTGTGTGACTATCATAAATAAATAAAAAAAATTAAAAAAAAAAGAAATGAAGAATAGCATGATAGGAAATCTGCCTCAATGCACATCAGCTAATGCCACATTCTTTTTATGAAGCAAAAATCTCAAATATCCTCAATATGATATGTTAAAGATGGCAATTAATTTCTACATCTCTCTCCTCCCAACAACCCTTACTCCCACCTGCAGATGTCAAAGAACTCCTAGGCACAGTCCATTTAGTAAATAAAAAAATCATACTTTTGACAAATCCATTCATGAAACAGTGTTACAGGACTGAAATTATCCAGGTAATGTATTCCAAAGAGAATGAATACAGAAAAGTAAACACTAATGATTACAAAATTAATTCCTCCAATTTAAAACAAATACACAGCAGGAACACTTAATAAAATGAAAACTAGATAAATTATTTTACAATCCAATTAAATCTCAACAAGGTTTGCTGAGGCTATGGTGGTGTTTATTAAATTATCTTTGAAACTGTTATGCAAATCATAGCTAGACCTGAATACACTATGCTAATTCTGAACTGTACATGAAATAATTGTAATACACCAATAAAACTGAACTCAGCTATTATAAGGTCTTCTGTTAGTACGGGACATCATGCTATGTAAAAGCACATGTAGAGGGTTTTTTGTTAATTTTATGTTGAATAAAAGCTTCTTAAAAAAAGCATTCATAAGAATCTTCATGTCAGATTCTACTTAAGAAATTCAACAGTGTAAGATAAAAGTTCTGTGTTTATTCTGACATAATTCCACTGCCATGGTAAATCTAAGAGTTTCTAGATAGATAGATCACCATAAAACCAACACACACACACACACACACACACACACACACATACACATCATCAGTTCATTCATATGATTGAATATTTAAACTTTCTAATGGCTTTAAATCATATATAGTCTTCCCTTGCAACATCTAAAGAGGATTACTGCATTAGTATCCATTGTGAATAGACCAGAGAAAAGGGAAGCAGAGGATAAGTGATTTTCTTTGGCTCTTTAAGTGAAAGAAACTGGGAAACTGTTCACTTATCTAAAATTTTCTGTTCTTTATCTTGTAATTGGCTGGAGTTTTATGATGTTTGGGATGAGTATCTCCTAGTTAATGGCCTCAGAAAATGTCCTAAAAACTTAACAACCTAATATATTTCTTTTGCTTCTAGTCAATGACTGATGATTACTTTATGAAACTGAAAAAACAATTCTAACTTAAAATGATTCAACAAATAAACATACATATAGTATAAGTAGCTGTAGCCAGAAGATTCAGCCTCAAATTTAAAATATTGAGTTTTATGTAGAGTATCATGTCATCGGCGAAGAGGGAGAGCTTGACTTCTTCTTTGCCAATTTGAATGCCTTTAATGTCTTTTTGTTGTCTGATTGCTGAGGCTAGGACTTCCAGTACTATGTTGAATAGCAGTGGTGAGAGTGGACATCCCTGTCTTGTTCCTGATCTTAGGGGAAAGGCTCCCAGGGCTTCCCCATTGAGAATGATATTTGCTGTGGGCTTTTCATAGATGGCTTTTAAGATGTCGAGGAATGTTCCCTCTATCCCTAGACTCTGAAGAGTTTTGATCAGGAATGGATGCTGTATTTTGTCAAATGCTTTCTCTGCATCCAATGAGAGGATCATATGGTTCTTGGTTTTTCTCTTGCTGATATGATGAATCACATTGATTGTTTTACGGGTGTTGAACCAGCCTTGTGTCCCAGGGATAAATCCTACTTGGTCATGGTGAATAATTTTTTTAATGTACTGTTGGATCGTATTGGCCAGTATCTTGTTGAGAATTTTTGCATCCATGTTCATCAGGGATATTCGTCTGTAATTCTCCTTTTTGGTGGGGTCTTTGTCTGGTTTCGGAATTAAGGTGATGCTGGCCTCATAGAACGAATTTGGAAGTACTCCATCTCTTTCTATCTTTCCAAACAGCTTTAGGAGAATAGGTATGGTTTCTTCTTTAAACGTTTGATAAAATTCCCCTGGGAAGCCATCTGGCCCTGGACTCTTGTGTCTTGGGAGGTTTTTGATGACTGCTTCAATTTCCTCCCTGGTTATTGGCCTGTTCAGGTTTTCTATTTCTTCCTGTTCCAGTTTTGGTAGTTTGTGGCTTTCCAGGAATGCGTCCATTTCTTCTAGATTGCCTAATTTATTGGCGTATAGCTGTTCATAATATGTTTTTAAAATCGTTTGTATTTCCTTGGTGTTGGTAGTGATCTCTCCTTTCTCATTCATGATTTTATTAATTTGAGTCTTCTCTCTCTTCTTTTTAATAAGGCTGTCTAATGGTTTATCTATCTTGTTAATTCTTTCAAAGAACCAACTCCTGGTTTTGTTGATCTGTTCCACAGTTCTTCTGGTCTCGATTTCGTTGAGTTCTGCTCGAATCTTTATTAACTCCCTTCTTCTCTTGGGTGTAGGATCTATTTGCTGTTTTTTCTCTAGCTCCTTTATGTGTAAGGTTAGCTTTTGTATTTGAGTTCTTTCCAGTTTTTGAATGGATGCTTGTATTGCAATGTATTTCCCCCTTAGGACTGCTTTTGCTGCATCCCAAAGATTTTGAATGGTTGTATCTTCATTCTCATTAGTTTCCATGAATCTTTTTAATTCTTCCTTAATTTCCTGGTTGACCCTTTTATCTTTTAGCAGGATGGTCCTTAAACTCCACGTGTTTGAGGTCCTTCCAAACTTCTTGTTGTGATTTAGTTCTAATTTCAAGGCATTATGGTCTGAGAATATGCAGGGGACGATCCCAATCTTTTGGTATCGGTTCAGACCCTATTTGTGACCCAATATGTGGTCTATTCTGGAGAAAGTTCCATGTGCGCTTGAGAAGAATGTGTATTCAGTTGAGTTTGGATGTAAAGTTCTGTAGATATCTGTGAAATCCATCTGGTCCAGTGTATCATTTAAAGCTCTCGTTTCTTTGGAGATGTTGTGCTTTGAAGACCTATCGAGTATAGAAAGAGCTAGATTGAAGTCACCAAGTATAGAAAACCCAAAAGTCTCCACCCCAAGATTGCTAGAACTCATACAGCAATTCGGTAGCGTGGCAGGATACAAAATCAATGCCCAGAAGTCAGTGGCATTTCTATACACTAACAATGAGACTGAAGAAAGAGAAATTAAGGAGTCAATCCCATTTACAATTGCACCCAAAAGCATAAGATACCTAGGAATAAACCTAACCAAAGATGTAAAGGATCTATACCCTCAAAACTATAGAACACTTCTGAAAGAAATTGAGGAAGACACAAAGAGATGGAAAAATCTTCCATGCTCATGGATTGGCAGAATTTATATTGTGAAAATGTCAATGCTACCCAGGGCAATATACACATTTAATGCAATCCCTATCAAAATACCATGGACTTTCTTCAGAGAGTTAGAACAAATTATTTTAAGATTTGTGCGGAATCAGAAAAGACCCTGAATAGCCAGGGGAATTTTAAACAAGAAAACCATATCTGGGGGCATCACAATGCCAGATTTCAGGTTGTACTACAAAGCTGTGGTCATCAAGACAGTGTGGTACTGGCACAAAAACAGACACATAGATCAGTGGAACAGAATAGAGAATCCAGAAGTAGACCCTGAACTTTATGGGCAACTAATATTCGATAAAGGAGGAAAGACTATCCATTGGAAGAAAGACAGTCTCTTCAATAAATGGTGCTGGGAAAATTGGACATCCACATGCAGAAGAATGAAACTAGACCACTCTCTTTCACCATACACAAAGATAAACTCAAAATGGATGAAAGATCTAAATGTGAGACAAGATTCCATCAAAATCCTAGAGAAGAACACAGGCAACACCCTTTTTGAACTCGGCCATAGTAACTTCTTGCAAGATACATCCACGAAGGCAAAAGAAACAAAAGCAAAAATGAACTATTGGGACTTCATCAAGATAAGAAGCTTTTGCACAGCAAAGGATACAGTCAACAAAACTCAAAGACAACCTACAGAATGGGAGAAGATATTTGCAAATGACGTATCAGATAAAGGGCTAGTTTCCAAGATCTATAAAGAACTTATTAAACTCAACACCAAAGAAACAAACAATCCAATCATGAAATGGGCAAAAGACATGAACAGAAATCTCACAGAGGAAGACATAGACATGGCCAACATGCACATGAGAAAATGCTCTGCATCACTCGCCATCAGGGAAATACAAATCAAAACCACAATGAGATACCACCTCACACCAGTGAGAATGGGGAAAATTAACAAGACAGGAAACAACAAATGTTGGAGAGGATGTGGAGAAAAGGGAACCCTCATACACTGTTGGTGGGAATGTGAACTGGTGCAGCCACTCTGGAAAACTGTGTGGAGTTTCCTCAAACAGTTAAAAATATACCTGCCCTACGACCCAGCAATTGCACTGTTGGGGATTTACCCCAAAGATACAAATGCAATGAAACGCCGGGACACCTGCACCCCGATGTTTATAGCAGCAATGGCCACGATAGCCAAACTGTGGAAGGAGCCTCGGTGTCCAACGAAAGATGAATGGATAAAGAAGATGTGGTTTATGTATACAATGGAATATTACTCAGCTATTAGAAATGACAAATACCCACCATTTGCTTCAACGTGGATGGAACTGGAGGGTATTATGCTGAGTGAAGTAAGCCAGTCGGAGAAGGACAAACATTATATGTTCTCATTCATTTGGGGAATATAAATAATAGTGAAAGGGAATATAAGGGAAGGGAGAAGAAATGTGTGGGAAATATCAGAAAGGGAGATAGAACGTAAAGACTGCTAACTCTGGGAAACGAACTAGGGGTGGTAGAAGGGGAGGAGGGCGGGGGGTGGGAGTGAATGGGTGACGGGCACTGGGTGTTATTCTGTATGTTAGTAAATTGAACACCAATAAAAAATAAATAAAAAAATAAAATAAAAATAAAGAACTGCAACATAAGAAAACTATGTCTAAAATCTTTATACCAAAATTAGATATTTAAAAATAAAATAAAATAAAATAAAATAAAATAAAATAAAATATTGAGTTTTGGTTATTTTGAGGGTTCCTTTTTGAGCATTCACTTCTATCAGACTAGCAATATGAAAAATGATTAAATGTTTTTCAGGCTGCAGCAAAGTTTTAACTGCTTGTACCCTAGATCTATAAGATGAATAAAATAGCCAAAGGATTATATATGTGGCCATCTAAAAAATTGCATGTTTTCATTTGCTTAAAATATATTTGATTGTTAAATGAAAAATGGTATGGGTTTATTATATGAAAAATACAGAACATTAACAATCTCACAAAGTATGGGAGGGAAGTAAAGATTACACTAATATAAATTTCTTATATTGTTTATAACATCATGTAATATTTGAAGATACATGATAGCAATATGCATACTGTTTATTCCATATCACAAACACATAGAGCTAAAAATTCAAAAATTAAAATGAAATATTTATATACACACATATATACACAGAAGTGTAGACATATATTTGTATATACATTTATTTTTATTTCAAGTTTTCATTTAAATTTCAGTTGGTTAACATTTAGTGTAATATTAGTTTCAGGAGAATTCAGAAATACAGCAAATTGTTTAGAGCATATTCCTGGATAAATAAAACCATATTTTAAAATTATGATTAGAAAAAAAAAATATGATTAGTACTATATAAATGATATTATACTATATGTGGACTTGTCATGTGTATGAACCCATAATGTTTCAAAAGATGCTCGTCAAAGTGTTAAATAACTGAGTGGTGAGATTTCCAAGGAAGTTTTATTATTTTTTCTTTGTAACTTAGGTTTTGCTTAATCATTGTAAGCATGAATTATTTTTTAATACAAAAAATTTAAAAAGCGTTTAACCTGGGTAAAAGTCTAATGAGTTAGCATATGTATTATTTTAAATCAGGACAGGTTTTTTTCTTATTGATAAACATCACATGTTGTTTTAAGTCAGAAGCCATTTGAAATATTTCTGAAAACACGCAACTGGTTTGTCTGGCCCTAATGTATTTGAAAAAGAACGAATTCAGTTTGCATCTCAGCTGGTTGGTACCAGCTGGACCAGATCTACATGCAAAACAGATTTTTAAAAAGCGCCAGGTAAAAGTTTAAATTGTCAAATAAGTTGTCTGATGTCTATATATGCTGGAAAGCTGAAGTAAGTATCCCATACAAGTGAAGAAAGAGCATAGTTTTGAAGAACCAAATTTTGGAGAAGCATTTAAATAAAACATTACACTTCAGGTTACATCACTTAAAAAGCTTCTAGTATTTTTTTTTAACCTGCAGTTGCTCATTAAACACAAAAGACAAGCTAATTAAACATAAAACTCAATTCTGAGTTACAAACGCTGTGTCATTCTATGAAGAATATACAGTTTTCAAGTACTCTAATTGCTATCACATCTCTATAGCTAATGTATATAGATCTTATTTGAGAATAACTGAAATATTTAGTATAATGAAATAAGCCAATATTTATATTTAGATGAATTGCCAATATTCATCTTGGGCAGTTTTGTAATGTTCCCTATAAGGGGGATAATAGCAAATTTTATCTGTAAAAGTCTGGAAGACAGTGGTTTTACTAGTGATAAACATACCAAAAATAATCTAAGGACATACCAAACGATAAGCCAGAACTTTTTTACTTAAAAGACTGAAGAGTCATTTTAGGTTGTAGATAACATATCACAACACAGAGATGACATAAAAGTAATTCCAGATTCTGTTCTTTAATTTGAAACTGAAACATGATTTGATTTTTAGTAAAAAGTTCAGTAAACCATGCATATTAGATAAATAAATATTCTGTGGTTTGATTAAATAAAAAATGAGCTTTATCTCTCCCTTAATACAACTAGTCATTTTTGTTGTGAGAAACAGAATTTGGACAAATGGACAAGCATTGTTTAACCAACATTTACCCAGAAAGAGTCCATATGTAGAAGACTCTGAGTATCTATAAAGTAAGAAAATATCTACATAATTAAGACTATCAATTTGATAAAAATCATTTCAAAAATTCAAGTCCAAAATCACATTATTCTCCATATTGTGTATCTCTTTGCTCACAAAATTAAAATAATTTCTCAATGTCCTTCTTTATGCATACATAACACATTTAAAATGCTCATATGTAACACTTTATGTGAAGCTTTCTGGCTAAGTCAGAAAATAGATGAAACTTTTCAAATATAGTTTTATGCAAAAAAATATCCTTATGTTCTCAGATTTCTTTATAGAGACAAATGATAACTGACGTTACCATGCTGTTGGGAAAAGCTAAAGCTGTAAGGGGTAAGAAATCTTGTTTGAATTAAAGATGATAAGTTGCAGAATTTTTATTAAGCTCATATTTCATCTGTATTCAGAAAACAAGATTAATGTCAGATCACACTCCTGAATGAAGCTGTCCTAATTAAGTACAAAATAAGATTAAAATGGATAATAAATAACATTTACTCTGGCCTTTCTTAATCTGTGGTGTCGAAAGTATCTGTTTGATATATTTCTACCTTAATCCACTCAAATAAAATTATGTTTATAAACATGAATTGAGAAAATTCTTGCTAACATTTTCTCATTATCATGGAGTTAAAATTTTATAATTAATGGTATTGTGAAAAATCGCAAAATATACCCACTGAAAAATAGGAGATGCAAGAAAGTATGATTTTTAAATATAACAGTGAATGGTATTTCCCATTAAACATCAGAGAAGAATGAACTATTAGACTTTCGTCTTTTGATATCTATTAGTTTCTGTTATTTCTAAATCTTACATTATTTTTTTGTATATTTTTTATTGGAGTTCGATTTGCCAACATAGAATATAACACCCAGTGCTCATCCCATCAAAAATATAACGTTATTATAAACATCATTACATTTCTTTTTATTTTAAGAGGGTATGTGTTTTGCTCAAAATATAATTTGCAATTGGAAAAATACTGAAAATTATTTTCTTGCATTCTAATCAATAAATTCACTTTAGCAATTTCACCTGTGTTGAAGGCCAATTAATACAATGAAAAACATGGTTGGTATGGCTAATATAACATTATACCTGATATAGCTATTATGTATGATTTCCCTCCAGCTTTCTCTTTGCTTACTCAAAGACCAGTATCATAATTTTTTCTGGATTGTGCAGATACTTTGGATTTGGATGTTCTTCCTCATAATGGTCCTGCACAACATCTAAATTGGCCTTGCTACTTTCCACATGTAAAAGTACTATTTCCTAAAATCATGTCACCTGATGATTTTGCTAAACAAGTGTACTAAATATGAGAATTCTTGAATGTTAATATTTAGTTGAAAGCCTTTTGATTATATTCCCAAATAGTCTTACAAAAAATCAGTTATAATTATATACTGCAGTCTGTATACTTATTTTTCAGACAGTTCACAGCATTGTGAACAAAATTAAGATGACTAGGATTCTTTGATGAAGAACCAGAAATACTTATTTGTATATGGGATCTTTCACACTCTAAGAAAGAAGTTTATTTTGGTAGTGTTTTTCATTTACGAAAAATAGGAAGTGTCAGGAAACCAGAGAAGCCTATCACTCATACATGCATGCATGCATACATACATACATGTATCTCATAAATGTACTGAATATTTTCTCACTGTGTACTCATTACAAGAGATTAGTCACATGCTTGCTCTCCAAAGGACTTGTTACCCATTTTTTTTCACTTTTGTTTCTATTTTACCTTTTGCACAAATAATCAGTTGTATCATCTAAAATTTTTTTATTTTTCATTTTACCACTATTTTTCAGAGTTGCCTATGGATAGTGCTATAGGAAAGTAGCCATCCACTTCTAGTTAAAGATGGCATATTGTATAGATCCATCTTTAAACTAGGGCTATAATTTTCCTCATCTGTTAACTATTCAGAGGCTATGGACCCAGTTGAGAGAAAGCCAACAGTAGAACTAGATACCATATTCATAAGTTAGCTACTTGTGCTCTGTGTCAGTTTAAGCCTGTTATGTATCATTTCAATCTTATAATGAAATGTCATTACACACAGTTTCATGGTTTGAGGAGTTATAAAAATCCAAATTAACGTTCGCAGTTTTGGTTGCATATTGAGACCCTATGGTCAGTCATTTAGATTTACTAGAGCCTAGGAGAAAGTCAGAAGATGTTTTTCACGCAGAAATGAGTAGTAGGCAGCAGAGAACTTGGCCTTCCTCCAAAGCCCTTCTGCACAGTGTTTCTCTACTGAGATTGGCAGAGGGTCCATCAAGCACTTCTGTCTGTCCTAGACACTTCCACTCTCAATGCATTTGATAGAATAAGAGGTCCAACTGAGCAACATGTAACATATATCTGGGCTTCTTTAAAAACGATTAGTCATACAAATTGCCAAGTAAGTAAAGCAGCTTTTCCTAATCAGTTATTTAGAGCCAAAAATAACAAGAGGTCCAGCAACTTGTCTCTCACTTCAGAAAATATATCCCAGCATGTCTCAGATCTTAAACATTTAATTGATAGTTTTGGCCAAACTCCCATGAGGCATATCTCCCACACTCCAGCACATTCATCTTAATAAATCATATATGATATTTTCAACTTCATTCTTTCCAGGCCCAATTAGCATAAAATAAGGGATCATCTTGGTATTGTGTAGTACATGAAGCTGACCAAGGTGTCTACATTATGATAAACTTCCCTGTAGTCATATCAAAAGTAAATAAGCTTCTGATTCTCGTCATTTTCTTTACTGATTGGGGATAGAAATATAAAATTATTTTCCTGGGCAAAAACTTTATGCCAGTGCCAGAGATTGAGGATTCCCCTATTAAATATATATACTCCCGCAATCACAGCTTTAGTTAGCATCACTATCTCATTACATTAACAATGACCTACTGTCATTTCCTATGGTCATTCTGGTTTCTACCCTGGTAAACACATAATACAAGCTGTGGGAGCAGTTACCACAGCTGCATCTTTCAAGTCTTCCTAGTCCTCTGCAATACTTCCAAAGGTATAAAGTTGCTTTCAGTTTACATAAAGGAAGAGTTGAGGAGTTCCAGTGGTTTCTATTTGTCTTTCCTATTGTAAAATCCCCTCTACAGGTCAGAGATTCACATGGGGATTCTTCTGGTCACAATATGTACTTTGATATTGATCAAGAAGCCAAAAGTGCAGCTATAGTCTTACAAGAACAATGTGTGATAAACTAGAGACAAGACTTTACTCATGGCCTAAACTCCTTAAGCTGTAGTTTCAGACTGGGTCACGATGGTGAATTTAGTTTCTGAGGATTACCATCACTTCAGAGCCACAATAAAATATTTCACAAAAGGCCTGAGAATTTTTCCTTTCTGAGGGCACACTGATCTTAAACAAATGGCTACTGATGCCATTGAATATGGCCTGCAGGAATGTTCATGCATAAACACTTGTGGATTCATTGCAGTGTACCATTTCGAAGAGATAGAGTCCCCTCCCACATGCACACATACAAACACATATACACACATTACCATTTAAGGAGCTTAGTATCCGCCAACACCCGTGGGTTGAACACTAAATTTTCATCATAGCGTGCTACCTCAAAAAGAGTTTTCTTCCATCAAAACTAGAATTTTGTTGCCTATATATGTCAAATAAGCATCTGTTAAGGTGTCCAGTTATTTAATTTCTAGGAGTCTCATAATCAAGTATTTTCACCACAGATTTTTGTATACCAAAACTCTGATCACCATTTTTGTGGTAATTGTGCCTAGCTTGTATCTCAGTATCAACTATATCAACTAACTTCTACTAGTTTATCATTATATTCTCACTAAGATAAGGAAATGCATTCCACTTCAGCATCTCAATCTTCATATTTACACAGGGCACTTAGAGATTTTTTCTAGAAGGCTGATGACACCTTGCAAATTACTTTAAGGAAGTGACAGCTTGACACATCCACATAGGACTGTAGACTTTGAGTCAAAATATCTGTATTTTTTGTTGTTAGTACCAATCAATTGATTTGAATGATCACTTATGATTCATTGCTTGGTTTAAAATAATTTATATCACTACGAAAGAATGAATGTGATTAGGCCAGTAAACAATGGTATGATATATAATTTGATGGTAAAATAAGTTTAGAGCATGGGTTGCCCTTTACCTGAAAATATAGCTGACTCAATGAAATCTTGATTCTGTTTTCTAGGGCTCTCAGATTGGCAGTTAAAGTCATTGTACCTTGCTCAAGAAAGTCCTGACATAATCATAAGGAACACAAATTAATAATATTGAAGATATGACAAGATCAGTTCTTAATTGAGAAATGCACTATTTTGGACAAATTTAGGGAATATTTTTCTACCTATGAAATCTTCCCAGGTTGATTCCTTGAACAATACATATTTTGATGGAAGTTCTTCTTAGAAGCATTATATGTTTCCTTGTTTTCTTAGAGTGTGAACATAATCCAAAAGATTCTTCATGGCTTTACATAATAATAAACAGTATTACCAATTTTTACCTAGCAGTGATATTCAAGTATGGAAAACTGTTGAAATGCTACTGGAACTGGAAAATTGTTGAAATGCTAAATCTTGGGTCATACTACAGCAACCAGAAAATTGTTGAAATGCTAAATCTTGGGTCATACTCCAGATCAACTGAATAGAAAGCTCCAGGTGATTCTGATGCCCAGTAAGGCAGGAGAATATTGATTTATGTATAGGCCTGTTTTTACCTCTGCTTGAGCACAAACTTTAGAATCAGACACACTTAGGTTCAAATCTACATCCTACTAAGATCTATACCTAGATCCATTCTTAACCATGTGATCTTGGGAAAATTATATAACCTATCCAAAGCCCGAAATCCTATGTGAACTCAACTCTATACAATTCTGAGGATTGTATAAGCAATTACTCATATGGGTTTTAGCATAGTGCTACACACATATATCAGCAGTTTAATGGATGGATGAATTTTTTTTCTGGTTACAACATGCATCTATGTTTAACATTTCTATGCCTGATAGCTGTTTCATGCAGACTTACCCTAGCTTTTTTTTTTTAAGATTTTATTTATTTATTCATGAGAGACACAGAGAGAGAGAAAGAGAGGCAGACACACAGGCAGAGGGAGAAGCAAGCCCCATGCAGGGAGCCCTATTAGGGACTCCAGGACCACGCCCTGGGCGAAGACAGGCGCCAAACTGCTGAGCCACCCAGGGATCCCCTTAACCTAGCTTTTTAAACATATACATGATTATTTAACACATAATTATCTTATTAAAATTCTAAAAGTATTCCATTATTGGTGTGTGGGAAATATCAGAAAGGGAGACAGAACGTAAAGACTGCTAACTCTGGGAAACGAACTAGGGGTGGTAGAAGGGGAGGAGGGCGGGGGGTGGGAGTGAATGGGTGACGGGCACTGGGTGTTATTCTGTATGTTAGTAAATTGAACACCAATAAAAAAAAATAAATTAAAAAAAATAAAAATAAAAAAAAACAAACAAACAAACAAACAAAAAAAACCCACCTGGGCTGCCCAGCTAACTGGAATTTAAATAAAAACTTGAAACTACAAAAAAAAAAATAATAATAAAAAATAAAAAAATAACATGACATTTTTACAAATGAAGAGCTACAGAATTTTGCAGTACTTTAAACATTTTAGCTTACTTCTTGATGACTGAAGTACTCAGAAATCTTAACTCCTAACCATTTTTATTAAAATACTTTCAATATAGAATATTCAGTTTTATAGTAGAGTGTGATCCTGATCAGGCATATAGAGAAAGTTAAGAGAAGCATTATTTCTAAATATGTGACATTTAGAAGAAATAAATTTAAAACAAATTGCAGAATTTTATTCATTCTTTTACTACATTCTTACATGTTCAAAATTCTTGGAAAGTACAAAGGCTAAATAAAGGAATCCTTTTGCAACAGCCAATACTATTCATCAGGTTTCCCTAAGGAAAACAGAGTTAAAAAAGAACTTAGCAAGTGACTATAAAACTGATTCCTTTTTGGTGGGTGAAAATAGAAAGATGTATTGAATCTAAATTATGAGAAGAAACTGAACTTCTTTAAAATAAAAACGAAGGAGACACTGTGTCTTCAATTATTTATCAATGGATGTCCAGAGAAAAGCCTTGTCATCAACAATCTAAACTTTTAAATATATGAGATTTGTATCAAGTATCCAATAAGAGCAGGAAATAATACATTCTATAACCATTCATAATTTCACAAGTGAAGATTAATATTCATTCTTCTTTTTCACTTACAAATTAAAACTACATTCACTGTGAAGGATTTCCAATGATGTTTTTACAATTCTTTGTTTATAGTGAACAATTAATATGTACTTCAAAGGATACTGGCATTGCAAATTCACTCCATCAAATATATTTCATTTCAACTTGTATTGAATTTATGACTTTAAGAACATCTTAAGAAGAAATCAAACATTATTTTTTTCTGCTCAGTGTTCTGGTTTTGAAAAAAGATCAATAAGACGAACAGGGGTGAAAAATCATAAAAGTGGTTATATTACAATTCCCATCTTGGATTCCATGAAAATAGCAAAACTAGACTTTCTTTGCTATGAAATAATCGGTACAACCTAGCCTTAAACAAAGGTCATATTTTTAAATCTACTTATAAGGCAAAATTACACTGCTACTTAATACAAATCACTCTTTTTTGTGTACCATTTTCTTATAACTGTCTAAGAATCTTGTCCCTTAAAATATACTTTCCTTGCTACAAAAATCAGTATTTCTTCTGTGGTATATAATAAGTACCCAAAAATTACCCATATTTAATTAGTGTTTGCTTGGATTACTTACACATCTTTATTTTCTTTTCCTTGCATCCATGCTTCTAAAAAAAAAAAAAAAAAAAAAAAAGACTTTCTCTTAACTGACACTTTTTTTAATATTCCTTTCAGTTCAACCCTGAAATCAATCATTTATCAATAGAAATCCACTCAATTTCCTCATCTGATAGCACAGACTACATTATGCTGCAGTAACAAATAATCCCAAATATGCATTAGCTTAAATTAGCAATAGTTTAATGATCACACAAGGCTGGTAGGTTCCTAGGTTGATAAAGATTCACCCATTTATGAAATTAATTTCTCAAAGTGCAGTAAAAAAAGGAACATAGGAAAATTTATTTTTAAGTGCATCAATCTGAAAATGAGGCTCATGTGTGTTTACCTTGTGTTGGGCAAAACGAATGCCCCCTTATAAAAATGCTAGAGGAGAATGACAAACTAAAAAACTTTCAATAAAATATAACTAAAACAATGGTTGTGAAAATTCAACCTACCCACATGGCAAAAACACATACAATTAAGAAATTCCCAGTCAGGAAATTATGTTCTAGAGGAAGTCAAAGATATGACCATACCACATTTTGCTAGTATCTCAGAAAGATAAGAAGTATAGAGTAGTATATTACATAAAAGGTTCTTTGAGAAAATGTGAACATCTCAAGCTTAACCTCTCAAAGTTTTGAGGGAACTTGAGGGTTTTTTATTTTTTTAGCCATCTCAGTAAAAGCCAAAATAGAGACAGTATTGCCTAGGGAAGATTTTTGTTTAATGGCATGAATCCTTGTGACATACAAAGAGATACACAGAGTTTCTGAGAATTGTATAACCGCAGAAACTCTTCCCACTTGGATTGAAAGGGACACTACAAAATGAAAGATCTTTAGATTCCAGAAATTCTATTTGCAGGAAATAAAATAGAAGTATTCAGCTACAAAAAAAATCTGTTTTCATGAAAAAGGAAGGACAACTAAGAAGATGCAGCAGAGTACTGGGAGGGTGAAATCAATAATCATACAGAATTATCCTCAGGCCTCAAAACTAAATGCAGTTTTCACAGATGGAGTTCAAAATTTCTTTAAATCAATGACTCCTTTTTTCCTTCCATTTTTTTTCCTTTTTGAACCAGAATGTACATCACTAGTTTTCTATGCCCGCCCTGCCATAGCATTTCGGGAACAAATAATCTGCTTCTTTAGTTTCACACATGGTTCCAAAGGCAGAGAGAAATTATTCTCAGAACAAATCATACCCAGAACTTCATCCATACCTAACTTAAAGGATTTAGATAATAAAATAAAGCTTGTAAAATTTAGTTAAGATTCTATGCTTTAAGTTCAAGCTCTAATAAGCTAAGACATTTGGAGTCTTGGATTGGTGAATCTATTCTGCATATGCTATAAATGTGAATCTTTGAGGGCCAGATGGTTGACTGCAACAGGCAGAATAGTGAGTTCCCCAAAATGGCAACACCCTACTCCCTGGAGTCAGTCAATAGGTTACCTTACATGGCAAAGGGGACTGCCCATATAGCATTCCAAATGTGAGAGGAACTAGATACCCTTTGCTTGTTTTGAAGAGAGAGGACACAAATCATGAGTTAAGGAATATCAATGGTCTCTGGAAGCTAAAAACAGAGTCATCAGTTGGCAGCCAGAAAAAAACCAGGATCTCAGTCCTACAACCACAAGATATTAACTGCAAACAATTGGAACTGCAAGGAAACAGATTCTCCCCTAGAGCCTCTAAAAAGAACCACAGACTTGCCAACACTTAGATAGCAGACTTTTGAGATCCAAAATAAGTCTTCTGGCCTATATAACTATTAGTCACTTAAAACAAGTTTATTACCTAAATTTGTGGTAATTTTTAAATGGCAATAATAAAAACTAATGCAAATATACATTCATATTCTTGTACACACCATACCTATGCATATATGCATGCATGTATATGTATGTATATATGTAGTTTTCAGAACATTTTTATTAAACTTTTCATTACTCATATATGACAAATGGCATTTTTTACTTTATTTGTTGTAATGAAAACATCTATAGATACTAGAGTTAGTAGTTAGAGCAGAACTTTTTATTAGAATCATTGTAACAAAAAAAACAAAAAAAATAACAAAAAAAAGAATCATTGTAACAAATACTCTCCTCAGATGCAGAAGGTTGATCAAATTTAGAGCTACAGATAATCATTCATTCTCTATCCCCAACACTTAGTTTCATCTCCTTATTTCTTCCCTTTGTACATCACAGAAAATATAACTACAGCATCTGAGTTTTTTATTTTTAATTAATAATTTCACATTAGTAAGGATTGTTGATAGGACAGGAATATTCAAAATCATAGCAGGAGGCAGAATCAAATTCCTGAGTTGATCATAAATACCACAAGAAAACAGATCGGTATATAAATTAGTGACTATTTCAGAAACAACTTTTTTTACTGTGTTATAGAATTGTCTCTCTCCCTCTCTTTTTTAAAGAATTTTCTCTCTTTACAATTTATTTGAAGATCTCTGAAGTTCATTTCTGACCAATTTATTTTAAAAACATGAGACCATGTGGTATTATTTCACTCAAAGAAATAAAGGTGCAGGATTATAAACTGTAACTTAATCTTCTTACTGAACGTTCTCCAATATGACTTTAAAGGTATTTTTTTCTTTTTATTATAACAGAATTGAAAGACAAAAGGCCAATTGCAATCCATCACTAGTGTGTGAAAAATACAGTAATAAGAAAACTGTAATAAAATAAGTGTAAGAAAGCCTGAGAGCCTGGCTCTGTAGTAATAAAGATAAAATAAATGGGCTTGGGAAAGATAAGAGTTATCTACTTTAGTAAGCAAGAAATGGTCACAATTGACAAGCCAAGATAGAAGTCTACTTGGAGAATTAACCTCAAGTTTAACAAATAGAGGATTGAAAAAGTTTACACAAGTAGAATAGAAATTACAAAGTTTGCCTTCATTCTGTGTCAAAAGAAGAATAATAGTTGGTCTGGTATGCTCTTCCTAAGAACATTTATTTTTCAAACCTAGGGTGACAAGTGAAAAGCAAACATGCAGATACAATCAAATTGATCTTTTATGTAAAAACTTATTAGTTTTGTTACAACATATTTTCCCCAAATATTCATTTGGAGACACTTTGCTGCATACATTTAAGATATTCTCTTTTCTATTTCTTCAAACAATTGGATTTGAAATGCACAGAGTTTTAAATTTTCTTAAATACAGATTTGACCAAATCTGTACATCTGCCAATCTGACATACAACTATGAAATTTCTCAGTTTTAGCCACTGTGATTTAACAATAATTGGAAAACATTATCATATTTAAAGAGATTATAAGGTGCCAACTGAGGTGCCTTTATCTCAGAGGGCTGGGTTTCTCTATATTTCACCAAGATTTTTCAAGGGTATTTTATAAAGCAAAAGAAAACTTTTCTTCCTGATATTACACTTGAAATATTTCTTCTCCCCAGATTAAAAGAGGAAAAGTATCATTAGAAAAAGTAAAAGACACTTGTTTTCTGTCCTCATGATTAATATATTTCCCTGTTTATAAAACCAATATCTTGCATAGTAAAAGTTGCATTGTTCTAGAATGTATGGGTAGTCAAAATATACTTTAGGCAATCTATTGTTCTGTATATATTAGACTGGACAACAGGAAATTGATAGATCTGTCTGCTAACAGTCTACAGACAAGTTTGTTGTTCTATTAAGACTCAGGAAATTGTTATCCAAGTATACTACTGATGCTACAGGGTATTTCATTATCCTATAGTTAAGGGTAAGAGGAAATTTTCACTGGGGGAAGAGAATCCTCCGAGGTATTCACATTATGCTGGCAAAAACTACTTTTACTAAACATGAAAATTAATAGACATTCTTTGATCAATACTCAAGTAGCTATTTATTTTAAAGGTTTTATTTATTTATTTGAGACAGCAAGAACAAGAGGGAGAGGGAGAAGCAGAACCACTGCTGAGAAGAGAGCCTGATGCGGGGCTTGATCCCAAAAAGCCTGGGAACATGACGTGAGCCAAAGGCAGGTACTTAACTGACTGAACCACCCAGGCACCCCGATACTTAAGTATTTAAAACTATTAATTTTATTTACCAAATCACTGTTCCTTAAGAATTATTATTAAGAACTTTGAAGTGAAGGAATCCATTAACATAATCACATCTTCATTGATTCTTTTTCTTAGCTCTCATTCTGGCTGAGAGCCAGAAATTGGCATTTGGTTCAACTGCCAAACTAGTTTATTTGCCAAATTCATAGTATAATGATATGATGTATCATTTGAAAAGGCCTCTTTAAAAAAAAAAAAAAAAAAAAAAAAAAAATGAAAAGGCCTCTTTGGGATCCCTGGGTGGCGCAGCGGTTTAGCGCCTGCCTTTGGCCCGGGGCGTGATCCTGGACACCCGGGATCGAATCCCACGTCGGGCTCCCGGTGCATGCAGCCTGCTTCCCCCTCTGCCTGTGTCTCTGCCTCTCTCTCTCTGTGTAACTATCATAAATAAATACAATTTTTTTAAAAAAGGCCTCTTCATATATTCCATCAATGCAAGTTCATAACCTCCAAAAATGAGGTTAAAAATTCACCTTCTCTTTCTTGTATGTTAATGTGCGTTCTTAGAAACTTTTTAATAATTGTCCTTAACATTTCACCATATGCATTACAGGATGAATAACACTTCTACTCACTGAAAGAACATTGTGTGGAACACAGTTTGTAAGTCATTTGTTATATATGTGTATATATATATATATATATATATATATATATATATCTTTACTGAAATTCTTAAACCCTTCACTATGTGCGTTAAAGAACATGTGTCACTTCTGTTCACTGAAATAATACTGTTGTATACAGCTTGCAAGTAGACTGTAAGAAATATCTTTCTAACAAGTATTTATTATTCAATTTATGTAAACTAAAAAAACACACAAAACAAAACAGTTCACCCATTTCTTTCACCCTTCAGCACCTCCTCTGGCAACCATCAACCTGTTCTCAGTATCTGTGAGGTTCAACTGGCAACCATCAACCTGTTCTCAGTTTCTGTGAGTTTATTTGTTTGTATTCTTTGTTTTTGTAGTTGTTGGTTTTTTGTTTTTTGTTTTGTTTTGTTTTGTTTTTTTTGAGATTCCACATACAGGATAGATAATATAATATTTGTCTTTCTCTGACTTATTTCACTTAATATATTTATACTAAACATTATTTGATACGTTATTTTAAAAATCTTCCTTAGGTATTTCACTAGCCCTGTCTCTTAAGGCCTATTTTCGATCAATAATAAGCTGAAAATAGCAAGAGTGTTTCATTAATTAAGATGACTTATTTCCAAGTTCTCCATTTTTTTTCTGGCAGTATTAGATGCTTTCAAAATATAACTGGGACTAGGTATTTTAATATATAAAATATATTTCAAAATCCTATGCTATACTTCAATAACTTTATTCATCTTCATATTATTAAATAATATTTTTCTTAGATAACATTGTAAGATATGTTCAACCATCCATGTTCGGGTAGAGTCAAAGCTAGGGATGCAATGCAAATAGTATTAAACATAGAAATGGGGGTCATATTCCCCAAAAGGCAATGAAAAGCTATATCAAAGTTAAATTTTTTGTTTAATACTGCTCTAATATCATTTATAGTGTTGAGAGACACTTGCATTTCTAGTTTATGATGACTTAAGCTCAAATTTTCTGAATGCTAAAATAAGAACTCAACTTCCATCCCAACTTATATATGGAAAGAATACACAGTATTTTGGATTATTCCAAAATCTAAAATGATATGTGTATTTGTATTAGCATATTGGAGACAATTTTTTTTATAGAATCATGCACCCTAGTAAATAGGTTTAAAAGATGATTTTTACCTAGAAATTTTAACCTCAGTATTGGACCATTACAATTTTGGAGTAGTTCAGCAGTTAAGATTTTTTAGTACCAAACTTTTTAATGTGGATTTCTAATATGGGAGTGCAAATTGTAAAACAATATTAATGTTTTATAATTTATAGCTCAAAATAAATCAGTGTGTTATAAACCAAAATATTGCAAAGACTAAATTTATAATATATCAAAACTCTGATTTGTCAATTTTATTACAATGGTATCTAAACTTCAACCAAGCCAAACTACTCATCAATACGCAGGACCAAAACAAGTATTCCACGTAGATCCAAAATTCAGGATTATTATGGAATTACATTAAAACTGTAACAAACTTTTTAGGCCATTGATGGAATAATGCAAATTTATATTTTAAGGAATAGTGCAGGTATATTTCTATTGTTCATTACTATTTTGTCACATAACAATTTTCCAAAATACATGACAGAATTATATAATTAGGTTAAAAAAGAGAAATGTGTAAACACTGAAATCAGATAGGCCTGTGTTCAAATCTCATCTCTGGTATTTTATTTATTTATTTATTTTTTTTTTAAATTTTTATTTATTTATGATAGTCACAGAGAGAGAGAGAGGCAGAGACACAGGCAGAGGGAGAAGCAGGCTCCATGCACCGGGAGCCTGACGTGGGATTCGATCCCGGGTCTCCAGGATCGCGCCCTGGGCCAAAGGCAGGCGCCAAACCGCTGCGCCACCCAGGGATCCCAATCTCTGGTATTTTAATTTGTGAAGTTAAGCAAGTTGTTTTCCTCCCTAGCCTTAAGTTTCTCTTCGTAAAGTAAGAGTTAGAATAACTATCTCAACACATTTATGAACATGAAAATAGACACCTTATATATGATATCTATTATATGGGATAGTCAGAAATTGATAAGTACTGTCCCTTTCATTAATTATTAATTCCCTGAACTTCATATTCCCTCTGGGAAGTTTCTCAGCTTTTTTTTTTTTTTTAAGATTTTATTTATTTATTCATGAGAGACAGAGAGAGAGAGGCAGAGACATAGGCAGAGGGAGAAGCAGGCTTCCTGTGGTGAGCCTGGTGTGAGATTTGGTCCCAGGACCTCAGGATCATGACCTGAGCTGAAGGCAGATGCTCAACCACTGAGCCACCCAGGCATCCCCCTCAACTCTTTTACCATGACTCAATTCACTTCAACTAACTGGTTAGGTTTACTGTAGGTTTCCTTTTCCCTTTGGTCTCCACAACCTCTTACCTTTGTGAGAGACATTAATGGGGGTCATTTGGCTTTCAAGTGCTGGAACTAGATGTCTGAATTTATTTTTTTAAAGATTTTATTTATTATTTGAGAGAGAGAGAGTGAGAGAGAGAGCATGCACATGCAAGGATAGGGAGAGGGAGAGGGAAAGAAAGAAAATCTCAAGCACACTTTTCACAGAGTGTGGAGCTCAATGCAGAGTTCAATCCCACAACCTTGAGATCATGACCTGAAACCAAGAGTCAGATGCTTCACTGACTAGGCCACCCAGGTGCCTCTGGATTCAAATTCTGTTTGTATAATTATTAAAAATAATTAAGCTCTGTTAACCAGGGTTTATCATATGCTTGCCATATTAGTTGATGTATAATTAAATCATATTGTGTATAAATTATATATAAAAAGCTAATAGTGCCTTGTTAAGTATGCAACAAAGTTAGCTTTTATTATTTCTAATGGAACTAGGGCTTCCTTTGCAGGACACTTGAGCTTATAATGTGCTCTTTAAGATATACATATGTTGATAAAGTTAGGTGACAAACATTGCAACTGACACTTCTGCCTTTATTCACCCCATATTTTTCTCCACAGCAATTTTTCTCTCTTCACTGTCATTAATTTCTTCCTGTCTGCTAAATCCTTCCTTTATTGTATAAATATCCTCAAAATTTTAATATTTAAAAATAAGTTAGCAAGGAATGGTGTCAGTATTGTGATGACATAATTCATTTCTCTTTTCTCACACTTCTTTTTTAAACCTAATTAAAAACCCATAATTGAACAAAGTGCCTCTGTACCTTATACCAAAAACCCAGGAGGATTCTAGCCCAAGTGTACACCTTAAAATAAACAAAACTCCAGGAAGTACCATAGAGTCAATCAAGTTAGCAACTAGCCCACCTTAAGTCTATGCAATCAGGGGGAACAAGAGGACAGTGAAAACCTGCACAGAAACCCATGGAAGAGAGACAATTTGTAGAATTCCCACTTGCTTGAGGGAACAACCAGCATACCATGGGAGTGAGATAGAGACAAGTCAGAAGACAGAACAGAGAAACTCAACAGAGCTGCACACTCCCAGGGGTGAAAACAACTAGGGCTAAACTGGTAGCAGTAGCAGTGGCAACCTCTGCCACAGAGGAGGAGAAATTTACGTAGTGAGCGACTACTTTTCTATCAAAGTAATGTGGGTTGTGGCTGGAAAAACCTGTTCTCTCCAGTAACACGTAAGCACCTGAGGATGGACCTCCATGACTGGGAAGAGAGAATAAAAGGGAAGGAAATAGATTATCATCAAAAAATATTAAGGGAATGCACTTCCCAGTGTTTGTTTTAGGACTTCACCTGGAAGTCTGCTCATAAGCTTCTGGGAGTACCCCAACTCAAGGATCTTCCCTCCAGTCCCACAGGTACCACCAAAGACCCAAATGCTAAACCCACAACTCCCTCTACTCTGCTATTGGCTTCCTGAGTGTTCCTTCTAGTGCATCTAGGACAGCAAGTTCACAAAAGAGACCAAGGTTGGACAAGGTAGAAATCCCAAAATTAAGCTCTATCACTACCCCCCTGAAATACAAAATAATTCTAATAATCAAAGAAAATGTAAAAGCTTAGTTAAAGATGTATCTGCTGCTTCAAATGTAAAGCTAGAAATGCAAACCTACAAATAATAAGAAAAACAACAGAAACATAGTATCACGACAAGAAAACGATAACTCTCCAGCAACCAAAATTAAGGGCACAGAATATTACATCCTAGCTGATGAAGAACTCAAAATAACTGTTACAAAGAAATTCAAAGAGAAGATAGTGGAGTAGGAGGATCTTAAGCTCGCTTCGTTCCGTGAACACACCTACATAATAGCTATATCAGTACAACTAACTCAGAAAATGATCCAAAGACTGGCAAAAGAGACTTTCCATAGTTAATACTAGAGAAAAGGCCACATCTCCAGGGTAGAAGAGATAGAAATGTGGTCAGAAACCAAACTCCTCATGAGACTAACAAAAGTGAGGGATACAACAAACATTAATAAGGGAGAACAGCAGACCCCACACCAGGCATCCCAGCATGGGGGATCTATATTGGAAAGATGAGTCCCTATGACACTAGAGTTTGAAAACCAGAGGGGCTTAACTTCATGAGTTTTCTGGGGCTTAATTCCAGATACTTAAAGAACAGTGGACTTAGATCTGAGAGAGCTAGAGGATGACAGGAAACAGTCTCAGCCCTTAAGGAGCAAGTCTAACAACCCCATCAAGATACAGCATAGAAACAGCAGTTTGAAAAGCACACATAGTGTACATGAAAAATTATTTAATAATCTTAGAACATATGCTGGAGGGACAGAAATTTTTAAGAGAATTCCCCAAGAACAATAGAGCCTAGATACACAGACACCTGCAAGAAACAGCATGAACACTCTCTACCTATCTTGCTAATACTGCATGCCTCACTCTTGACTTCTGTGGATCTGTTCATCCAAACTTGCCCACACATCAGCATCCTTCCAAAGTACTTCTTGCCATATCTCATCTTACAAGCAGCCCCTGAAAAGACCAGCAACACTCCAAAGTAATGTCACCATGTTCAAAGGGGGATGTAACCACACACAGCAGTCCATATGTAATCCAAGGAGATGGACTGGGGGAAGGTATCTGCACTGACTGTAGGCCCTGCTTGCGTAGGGAAGCTTCTCAGGGGATAATACAAGGAGAGTGCCCTATACTTTGGTGGGACCATAACCCAGGCAGATACACTGAGCGAAGGCATTTGGTCTGACCGCGGCCCAAATACAACAAGCACATAACAGCCTCAGACTGCCCTCTTAGCAGCAAAGGAACCAAAAACTGCCATCAATTGGACTGAAGGCAAATGTGGTTCACTCACAACAGTAGGGCACATAAAACCCACAGAGAAAATTCTCCTAGATGCACCTGGTTCTGATGAAGAGGTGACATTTCACTAGAGGGCACCACAGGACCTCATCTTCAGAGGGCCACCACTTGATCAGGATACATAGTTGATCTTCCTAATATATACAAACAAGCACAAAGAGTTAGACAAAATGAAGAGACAGATGACATGTCCCAACTGAAAGGACAAAATCACAACAAACAGACCTAACTGAAACAGATGGCCTGATTAAAAATTATGCCTGATTAAAAATTCAAAGTAAGGATCTTAAAGATACTGAACTTGAGAAAAGAGTGGAAGATCTCAGTGAGACCTTCAACAAAAAGATAGAAAATAAAAAAAAAAACAGATATTAATTCAGTAATACAAATCAAAAATGCATTAAGCAGAAATCAATAGCAGATTACAGGAGACAGTGATCTGGAAGACAGAGTAATGGAAAGGAACCAAGTTGAACAACAAAAAAGCAGAGTAAAAAAAAATGCAAAGAGTTTAAAGTAATTCAGCATCATCAAATGGACCACCATCAGCATTACAGCATTCCCAGAAGGAGAAGAAAGAAAAAAGGAGACATAATATTTATTTGAAGAAACAATAGCTGAAATTTTCCCAAATCTTGGGAAGGAAGCCAAAATCCAGGAGAATACACAAAAAATAAAGAGAAAAAAATTCAAGTATATCACTACAGAAAGCCATCAGACAAAAAGAGAGAGCAAAACAAGAAGAAAGGGTCAGAAAAAAATATATATATATATAAAAACAACTGTGAAACAACAAAGTGGCAATAAGTACTATCTATTAGTAATTACTTTGAATGAAAATGCACTAACTGCTCTAATCAAAAGATACAAGGTGAAACTGGGGATTTCTAGAGGGGTGGTATGGGGGGATAGGCTGAATGAGTGATATGCAGGTCACTTGTCAGGATGAGCACTCAGTATTATATGTAAATGATGCATCACTAAATTCTACTCCTGAAACCAGTGCTACACTATATATTAAGTAACTTGAATTTAAATAAAATACATAATTTTTAAAAAGATATATGGTAATTGAGTGGATAAAAAAGTGAGACCTTCTATATGCTGCCTACAGGAGACTCACTTTAGCCCTAAAGACACATGCAGATCGAAAGTCAAGAGATGGAAAAATATTTAACAAGGAAACAGAAATGAAAATCAAATTGGGTTAGCAATACTTATTTCAGGTAAAATAGACTTTAAATGGAAACTAAGAAGAGACAAAGAAGGACACTACATAATAAAAGGAACAATCCAACGAGAAGATACAGCAAAATATCTATGTACACAATGTGGGAGCACCCAAATACATAAAACTATTAACAGACATAAAGAAAAAAAATGACGGTAATACAATAACAGTAGGGGACTGTAACACCTCATTTTCATCAGTAGATTGATTATCCAGACAGCAAATCAGTAAGAAAACAGTGGCTTTGAATTACACATTGAGCCAGATAGACCTAACATATATTCAGAATATTCCTTCCAAAAACAGTGAAATGTACATTCTTTTCAAGTGCACCTGGAACATTCTCCAGAATATATCACAAATTGGACCATAAAACAAGCCTCAATCAATTCAAAAAGGGATTTACCTCATATTATGCATCTTTTCTGACCAGAATGGTATGAAATTAAAGCAATCACAAGAAAAAATCTTGAAATCTATCAATACACAGAGACTAAATACATGCTACTAAACAATGAATGGGTCAACCAAGAAATCAAAAGGAAATTAAAAAATGCATGGAGACAAAAAAAATGAAAACACAATGGTCTAAACCCACTGGGATGCAGCAAATATAGCAATATAGGCCTATCTCTATGAGCAAGAGAAATCTCAAACAGTCTAACCTCACACATAAAGGAGCTATGAAAAAAAAAAAAACACAAAACCAGTAGAAGGGAAAAAATCATAAAGATTAGAGCAGAAATAAAATTAATTAGTAAAAAAAAAAAAGAACACATCAATGAAACCAGGAGATAGTTCTTTGAAAAAATATGCAGAAGTGATAAACCTTCAGCCAGATTCTTCAAAAAAAGAGGGGGTAATAAACAAAATCAGAAATGAGGAAGGAAAAATAACAACCAACATCACAGAAATACTAAGGATTTATGAGTATTTTGAGAAATTATATGTCAACAAATTGGATGATACAGATTAGATAAATTCCTAGAAACATATAAACTTCCAAAACTGAATCCAAAGGAAATAGAAAATTTGAACAGATCAATTCTCAGCAATGAAATTAAATCAGTGTAGCTGATGAATCATTAAATTCTACACCTGAAACTAATATTATACTGTATGTTAACTAACTGGAATTTAAATAAAAACTCGAAAAAAAAAACCCACCTCTCAACAAAAATCTAGGACCTGATGGCTTCAGAGATGATTTCTACCAAATATTGAAAGAGTTAACAACTATCATTTCAAAGAATTCAAAAACAAAAGTGAAGGACAGCTTCCAAATTAATTCTGTGAGATGCTAAAAGAGAGACAAAGGAAGAAAGAAAGAAAGAAAGAAAGAAAGAAAGAAAGAAAGAAAGAAAGAAAGAAAGGAGAGAAAGAGAAAGAAGAAGAAAGAAAGAAAGAAAGAAAGAAAGAAAGAAAGAAAGAAAGAAAGAAAGAAGAAAGAAAAGAGAGAAAGAAAGAAAGAAAGAAAGAAAGAAAGAAAGAAAGAAAGAAAAAGAAAACTAAAGTCTAATGTACATGATGAACACAGATGCAAAAATCCTCAACAAAGTATCAGTAAACTAAGTTCAACAATACATTAAAAACAATCAAGTGGGATTTATCCCAGGAATGCAAGGGTGGTTCAATATTTGTAAATCAATCAACATAATATTTCACATCAATAAGAGAAAGGATAAAAATTATATCATTTCAAAAGATGTAGAAAAAGCATTTCACAAAATCCACATGCATTCAGTGTAAAAACTCAACAAAGTAGGTTTACAGGGAACATACCTCAACATAAAAAAGGCCTTATATGAAAATCCTTCAGCTGACATTATACTCAATTGGAATAAACACAACTTTTTACGTAAGATCAGGAACAAGACAAGGATGTCCACTCTCATTACTTTTATTTAACATATCACTGGAAACCCTAGGCAAAGCAGCCAAATAAGAGAAAAAAAGAAATACCATCCAAATTGCTAAGAAGTACAACTGTCACTATTTGCAGAAGACATAATACTACATATAGAAAACCCTAAAGATTCTACCAAAAAGTTATTAGAACTACCTAGTGAATTCAGTAATGTCAGAGAACACAAAATAAATATACCAAAATCTGTTCCATTTCTAGACATTAATAATGAACTAGCTAAAACAGTAATTAAGAAAATAATCCCATTTACAATTATACCTACCAGAATAAAACACCTAGGAAGCGAAACCAAGGAAGTGAAGGAAGTGAAAGACCTGTACTCTGATAACTCTACAATACTGATGAAAGATGCTGAAGGTGCCATAAATGAATGGGAAAATATTCCTTGTTCATGGAATGGGAAAACCAACATTGTTAAAATGTCTGTACTACTCAAAACAATCTACAAATTTAATGCGGTCCCTATCAAGATAACAAGAGCATTTTTCACAGAATTAGAACAAATAATCCTAAGATTTATATGGAACTACAGAAGACCCTAATTAGCCAAAGCAATCTTGAAATAGAACAAACAAATAGAACAAAGTATCACAATCCCAGAAGTCAAGATACACTACAAAGTTATAGTAATCAAAACAGCATTGTAACAGCACAAAATAAATCACATAGATCGATGAAACAGAATAGATTCCAGAAATAAATCCATGCCTATATGGTCAACCTATAACAATAGAGTCAAGAATGCAGGATGAGGAAGATGCTCTTCAGCAAACGGTGCTGGTAAAACTAGACAGCTACATGCAAAAGAATAAAACTGATCACTTTCTTACACCATAGACCACTTTATTACACCACACAAATGAACTAAAAATGGATTAAAGACTTTATGTGGGACCTGAAACCATATAACTTAGAGAAGAAAACATAGACAGTAATTTCTTTGATACTGACTATAGAAATTTTTCTAAATATGTCTCCTAAAATAAGAGAAACAAAAGCAAAAATAAACTATTGAAACTACATCAAAACAAAAAAATCTTTTGCAAAGCCAAGGAAACAATCCACAAAACAAGAAGGCAACTTACTCCATGGAAGAAAATATTTCCAAATGTTATCCCTGATAAGTGACTAGTAACTAAAATATATAAAGAATTTGTACAAGTCAACACCAAAAAAAAAAAAAAAAAAAATCTGATTTAAAGTTTGGAAGACCTGAATAAACATTTTTCTGAAAAACGGCATACAGATGGCCAAGACATATGAATAGGTGCTAAGCATCACTAATCAAATAAATGAAAATTAAGACCAGAATGACATATCACTTCACAGTTGCCAAAATAGCCAAAATCAGAAGACAAGAAGTAAGAGGTGCTGGCAAGGATGCGAAGAAAAAGGAAACTTTGTGCACTGTTATTGAAGATGCAAATTTGTACAGCGACTATAAAAAAGTAAAGAGGTTTCTCAAGAAATTAAAATAAAATTATTATGTGAAATAAAATTACCACAATTCTACTACTGGACATTTACCCAAAGGAAACAAAAACACTAATTCAGAAAGATATATACATCCCTGTGTTTATTGCAGCATTATTTTCAATAGCCATGGTATAGAAGTAACCCAAGTGTCCATCCACAGATGAACCAACAAAGATGTAATATGTGTGTGTAAACACACACATGCACACATTAGAATATTACTCAGCCATAAAAAATGAAACCTTGCCATTTGCAACAGCATGGATGGATCTAGAGGGTATAATGCTAAGTAAAATCAGAGGAAGATAAATACCATTTCACTCATATTTGGATTTTAGGAAACAAAAGAAAACAACAACAACAAAAAAGAACAAACCCAAATATAGAGAACTAGAGGTTCCCAGGGATTGGTGGTGGACAGGTAGGGTGAAATAAAGGAGATTGAGAGTACACTTACTGTGCATTGAGAAAAATATAGAATTGCTGGGTCATTATATTGTATACTTGAACTAATATAACACTAGATGTTAATTATAGTTCAATAAAATAAATATTTTTAAAAGAAATTAAATGAATTATAAGAAAATTCAGCTTAATAATTTAATGAAATCTAGGGAAAAACTCATGACCAGAAGGAGTCTTCACCAAAGATATTAAAGTTATAAAAAAGAAATTCTGGAGTTGAAAAATTTTTAAATTGGGATAAAGAACTCAATAGAAAGCAACTGTAATACAAAGAGTAGAAGAATAAAGAAGTTTATAGCAGCATTATCAACAATAGCCAAATTATGGAAAGAGCCCAAATGTCTTCCAATTGGTGAATAGAGAAAGAAGATGTGATGTGCATGTATGTGTGTATATATATATATATATATATATATATATATATATATATATAATGGAATATTATTCAGCCAACAGAAAGAATGAAATCTTGCCATATGCAACGACATGGATGGAACCAAGGTGTATCATGCTAAGTGAAATAAGTCAGAGAAATACAAAAATCATTTGATTTCAGTCATGTGGAATTTAAAAAACAAAACAGATGAACATGGGGGAAGGGAAGGAAAAATAAAATACGTTTAAAAAAGAGAGAGAGGCAGACCATAAGAGAACAAACTGAGGATTGCTGGAGGGTGGAGAGGTGTGCTAATTGGGTGATGGGTATTAAGGAGGCATGCATTGTAATGAGTACTGGGTGTTATATGTATGTGATGAATCACTAAATTCTACTCCTGAATCCAGTACTACACTATGATAACTAACTTGAATTTAAACAAAAATCTTAAATAAAAAATTCAAAAAAATATTTGCAAACTGAATTAGAAGCACATTAAAATGATTAGACAGCATACCAAGTGAAATTTATCCCTGAGATACAAGGAGTTCAGCATACACAAATCAAAAAAATATAATACATCATAATTAGAGAAGAACAAACATCAAATAATTATCGCAATGGACACAAATAGAATAATTTGACAAAAGTTAACATCACTTTTTCATAAACCTTCAACAGATTAAGTATAGAAGGAGCATACATAATAAAATCTATGTATGACAAATTCATAGATAACTTTATACACAATGGTGAAAAACTGAAAGCTTTACTTTAAATGAGAAACAAAACACGGACACGTACTCTCACTACCTGTATTCAATATAGTACTGGAAGTTCCAGCTAGAGAAACTGTAGAAGACAAAGAAAAGAAATCCAAATCAGAAAGGAAAAGGCAAACCTGTGATTATTTTCAGATGACAGGATTTTGCCTATAAACAAAGCCCAAAGACTTTACCAAAGAACTACTAGAACTGATCAAAATCAATATAGCTGCAGGATATGAAATTAACATACAAAAATAAGTTGCATTTCTATATGCTAATAATGAAATATCTGAAAAAAAACTATCCCATTTATAATAAATAACATTAAAAACAATACCTAGGAATCAATTTAACCAAGAAAGTAAAAATCTGTACAATGAAAACTGTAAGACTTTGTTTAAAAGAATTTACAACACAAATGGAAAGACATCTCATGTTATAACTCCAAAAAAATACTGTTAAAATATCTATACTACCCTAAACCATCTATGGATTCAAAACATTTTATTTTCTATGAAAATTACAAAATAAAAATAATTATAGTAGTTTGACAGTGGTATAAAACATAAACGCAAAGGCCAATGAAATAGCATAGAGTACCCAGAATGAATTCCCACACCATATGGTCAACTAATATTAGACAAATTAGTTAAGCACACCCAAAGGAGAAATGGCAATTTCTCCTCAAAGTGGTGCTGGAAGAACTGGATCAACACTCATAAAAAAGTGAAATTGAACCCTGTCTTATTACACTCACAAAAATCAACTCAAAATGATCAAAGACTTAAACATAAGATCTAATACCATACAATTGCTATAAGAAAACATAGAGAACAAACTCCTTGACATGTGTCTTAGTAATGATTTTTTGGACAGGACCCCAAAGCACAAGTAACCAAAAGCACAAATCACCAAGTGAAACTACATCAAACTGAAAAGCTTCAGAATAGCAATAGAAACGCTCAATAAACTAAAAGGCAACCTACAGAATGGAAGAAAAAAGATTTGCAAGCTCTTTGTTAGACAGAAGTTAATATTGGAAATATATGAAAACTTCATGAGCTCAGTAACAACAACAAAAAAGCAAAAAATCTGATTCAAATGCACAGAGGATCCTGCCCTGCAACTGCACTACAGCCAGGTGGGCAAGTGACTTACCCAATCCAATCAGGCCACAGCTGCAGCTCCACCACAACCTACAGATATACCCTCCCCATGCATGGGATACCCCACGAATTTGGTTCTGGTGGTCAGAGAGCATTATGTCTGGACTCCATCTGTCATCTTCTACACAAAGCCACTCCTTTCCTGCATTTTTTCAGATGACAATGCTTTAAAACTTAACTCAGTTACAAAGTAAAATTTGGAAGGAACATAAATACATGAAAGTTAAAGAGCATCCTACTAAAGAATGAATGGGTCACCCAGGATGGGATGCCTGGGTGGCTCAGTGGTTGAGCATCTGCTGTTGGCAGGGCATGATTCTGGGATCTGGGATTGAGTCCTGCCTGCATCAAGCTCTTTGCGAGGAGCCTGCTTCTCCCTCTACCTATGCCTCTGCCTCTCTCTGTGTGTCGCTTATGAATAAACAAATAAAATCTTAAAAAAAAAAAGAAGGGTCACCCAGGAAATTAAAGAAGAATTTAAAATTTTCACAGAAATAGATGAAAATGAAAACAACTATTCAAAACCTTTGGGATGAAGCAAAAGTGGATGTAAGAGGGAAGTACATAGCAATGCAAGCCTTTCTCAAGAAACAAAAAAAAAGTCTCAATACAGAACTTAACCATACACCTAAAGAGCTGGAGAAAGTATAGTAAATAAAGCCTAAGTCAAGCAGGAGATGAGAATTAATAAAGATTACAGCAGAAATCAATGAAGTGGAAACCAAAAGAACAGCAGAACAGATCAACAAAACTAGTAGTTGGTTCCTTGAAAGAATTAATAAGATTGATAAACTCCTAGCCAGACTTATTTAAAAGAGAGAGAGAGAGAGAGATCCAAATTAATAAAATTGTGAATGAAACAGGAGAGATCACAACCAACACCAAATAAATGCAAACAATTAAAAACATTATAAACAACTATATGCCAACAAATTAGGCAATATGGAAGAAATGGATGCATTTCTAGAAGCACATATACTACCAAAACTGAAACAGGAAAAAATAGAAAACCTGAAAAGACCCATAACCAGTAAGGAAATTGAATCAGTAATCTAAAATGTCCCAAAAAACAAGAGTCCGGGACAAAATGGCTTCCAGGAGAATTCTACCAAACATTTAAAGAAAAATTAAAACCTATTCTTCTGAAGCTATTTAAAAAAATAGAAATGGAAGGAAAACTTCTAAACTCTATGAAGCCAGCATTACCTTGCTCCCCAAAACAAAGACCTACCTCCCAAAAAAGAGAATTACAAATCAATATCCCTTATCAACATGGATGCCAAAATTCTCACCAAAATATTAGCCAGTAGGATCCAATAGTACATTAAAAGTATTATTCACCACACCAAGCAGAATTTACTCCTCGACTACAAGGGTGGTTCAACATCTGCAAATCAATCAACATGATACACCACATTAATAAAAGAAAGGACAGAGGGCACCTGGGTGCGTCAATTGGTTAAGAATCTGCCTTCAGTTCAGGTCATGATCCCAGGGTCCTCGGATGGATCCCTGCATCAGGTTCCCTGATCTGTGGGGAGCCTGGTTCTCCTACTCCCTCTGGCTCCCTCTGCTTGTATATACTCATGCTCTCTCTCTCTCTCTCTCTCATAAATAAATAAATAAATAAATAAATAAATAAATAAATAAATAAAATCTTTAGACACAGGCAGCAAACATTTGACCTCGGCCACTGCAACTTTTGGCTAAACATGTCTCCAGAAAGGCAAACAAAGGCAAAAATCAGCTACTGGAACTTTATCAAGATAAAAAGCTTCTGCACAGCAAAAAAAAAAACAGTCAACAAAACCAAAAGACAACCTGAAGAATGGAAAATTTTTGCAAATGATGTATCAAAGGGTTAGTATCCAAAATCAATAAAGATCTTATCAAGCTCAACATTCAAAGAACAAATAATCCAGTCAAAAAATGGGCAGAAGACATGAACAGACATTTCACCAAGAAAACATACAAATGGCCAATGAACACATGAAAAAATGATCAACATCATTGGGCATCAGGGAAATACAAATCAAATCCACAATAAGATACCACCTCACACCAGTCAGAATGGCTATAATTAACAAGTCAGGAAACAGTAAGTGTTGGTGAGGGTGCAGAGAAAGGGGAACACTTTTATACTGCTGGTTAGAATGCAAGATGGTATAGCCACTCTGGAAAATGGTATAGAGGTTCCTCAAAGAGTTAAAAATAGAGCTACCCTACAGCTCAGCAATTGCACTACTAGTATATACCACAAAGATAGAAATGCAGTGATCCCAGGCGGCACCTGCACCCCAGAGTTTGTAGCAGCAATGCCCACAGTAACCAAACTATGGAAAGAGCCCAAATGTTCATCAATAGATGAATGGATAAAGAAGATGTGGTATATATGTATACATATGTATATGAATGTATATATACATATATATAATATATATATACACACATATGCACAATGGAATATTACTCAGCCATCAAAAATGGAATCTTACCACTTGCAATGATATGGATGGAACTAGAAAGTATTATGCTAAATGTAATAATTCACTCAGAGAAAGGCAATTAATATATGATTTCACTCATTATGTGGAATTTAAGAAACAAAACAGAGGAGCATAGAGGAAGGGAGGAAAAATAAAGCAAGACATAATCAGAGGGGGAGACAAACCATGAGACTTTTAAACATAGGAAATAAACTGAGGGTTTCTGGAGGGGAGGGGTGTGGGGGGGATGGGGTAACCTAGGTAATGGACATGAAGGGGGGTATATGATGTGATGAGCATTGGCTTTATATGCAACTGATTAATCACTGAACTGTATCTTTGAAACAAACAATACACCATATGTTAATTAATTGAATTTAAATTAAAAAAAAGAAAATACAGAAAACTGACATTTCCTATGACTTTTATTTATGATTTGCTAGTTCATATATATTGGTATTTACCTTTAAGTTTCAACATTATTATTTGCATTGTGAGAATGCATATTGATTAGACTGGATACAAGCCTTGAATGAAGTATGTGTGAAATTAAGCAACATTTCTGTGTAGAGGTTTTCTTCATCTCTGAGGAGATAAAATTCTTAACTGTAATGTAATATTTTGGAAACAACTTTACCACCTTTAAAAGTTGAAAAAGCTTAAAGCTGCTGTTTTGAAAGGTCCTCACTTCATAGACCTGGGAGCCCTTTGGAAAAGTACTTTGAAGCTGTCCATAAGAAGGGATCAAATATATACTACTAACATGTTGCCATGTTGGTGATGACAAGCACAGAGGACAGCCCATGATACCAAATAATGAGTGAGAAAATCCCTGGAAGAGCAGACCAGGTTGAAGAGAGAACCCAGGAAGACAAACAGCAATTCCAGTATAATTAACTACCATCTGACCTACTATAGGCGTACCCTCCTCTTTCCCAGCTATTTACTTCCTGTTCTCCAAAAGTCTATATTCCTGGGAAGGAGAATGGCTGTGAAATCTAAGTAGATATATGTCATTAGGAAGACATGGACATATGGAAACACATAAAAAGCTAAGTTCCCATGGACACACGGGTAATAGTGGCTTTGAACCAAAGTTTGCTCTTTCTGTAATCCTATACTCTATCTGTTCAAGATATGATGACATTATCTATGAAAGGTTTTCCAAATTCCCTCTCCCCTATCTTAATCAACTTTGCTCAGAACTGCAAAACTCATATTTTTCTTATATTCAATTCTTCTTTCTTGATACACCTGTCTCCTCCCAAAAACTCTTACTAAAACAAACTCATAATTATGTAATGTCAGTTTACAAAAATACAAGGGTTTCCAGAGTCTATAGTATTAAAAAAAATCATCAAAGCATAGGCCCAGAATAAAGCACAACTTCATTGCCTTTATATTATGTAGGGTAAAGCAGCCATAGAGCACTCTCAGATTCAAAGAAAGGAGAAGCAAACCCCATCTCTTGATGAGAAGAATCTATGTTTATGATCGCTAAAGAATATAGTATTAGTTCAAATGCACAGGTTCGAGAGGCAAACAGTTCAAAGCCAAGATATACTACTTATTAGATATGAGCTATTAAGAAAGTCATTACATATTTGATTCATAGTTTCCCTAATAATCTCATAAGGTCAAGGTGAAGACTACATAAGACAATACATGCAAAATGCTTAGAAATCATTTGCCAAAGAAGGAGTCACTAAAATTTATTGTAATCTACATTTCAGCACCATTCCTCATGTATTTTCCACTGAGGCCCAAATTTCTCCTCTGGGAGCTATCTGGCAATGTCTGCAGCCATTTACAAATGACAAAAATGGAAGGTGGATTCTTCTAATGGAGATTATAGATGCAAAACATTGACAATATATAAGGCAGCAGACAAAGAAGAACTTTCTGACCCAAAATGACAATGAAAATACTTCTTTAGCAAAAATTAAAAATCTAATAGTCACAAATATACTAAAAGCGTTTCTGGTTTTTGTTGTTGTTGACTCGAAATATTCCGAGTGACAACTCCTTCTCTTACTTAACATAACCAGAAATGACATGTGAAGTGTTTATTTTTTTTAAGATTTTGTTTATTGATTCATGAGAGACAGAGAGGCAGAGACATAGGCAGAGGGAAAAGCAGGTTCCCCATGGGGAGCCTGATGTGGGACTTGATCCCCGGACCCTGGGATCATGACCTGAGCCAAGGCAGACACTCAACCACTGAGCCACCAAGTGAATTCCATTTGGAATTTCATAGCCTAATTTCATTATATAAAGTGCAGTGTAATTTTTAAGAAAAATAACTTATCTGATTGCTTATGACTTTGGCAATATTTTAAGTATTTATATGTATGCATATATTTAGTTATATAATCAGTCTAGAACTTACCAAAATCAAAGTAGTACTTTTGGTGTGAATAGTCACATACTCCTGCTAAAATGTATTTTTTTTTTTAAAGTAGATGATAAGTAGGGAAGATAGAATTTGTGGAAATTATTTGAAAGTCTTAAACTCACAAACAGCTTTATATTAGGTAATTCATTTCAATTATAAAATAGTGGCTTATAATTACAAATTTTGTGATGTTTTAGCTTTCTCTATACATCTGGCACAAAGCTGAAATCAATGAGAATTCGATACTTGAAATAGCTTTCTAGTCATTCATAAAAAATAAAGAATGCTTTCTCTGATTGAATTTCTAGAATGCCTCTTACAGAATAATTTAATTTCTAAATAGCTTAATAGAAGATAAATGTCAAGATCAAATGAGGAAAGACTAGCATAATGATCATTGAATTTATTTTTATTAATATGCAACTGTAATATTCATCTAAAAATACCATTTATTTATATACACGGAGTCAATTCCTGGAAATATAAAATTATTTAGAAAATAATTTTCATTTTGTTTCTAAATATATTTAAGTATGGTTATAAGTAGAAACTGAAATGAAATTTAAGAATTATCTGAAAGGGAAATAACACCAAAACATTATAACTATATTACATCCATTTGTGCAAAAGTATTGTAGCTTAGGAAGATACAAAGGTAATTTTCCTTCAGTGATACAGAGTATACTATACACAAACCATGAGAAGGGCATTTTTATACCCATATTCTTCATATGTAATAAGTGTGGGTAGGATGAAAAAAACGTAAATTAGGTATTACTCTTGAAAACTATTAAATCAGAAATATGCTTGAATATTCCTCTTATTGCAATACTTTTTCAGAGAGTGTGGTTACTGTCAGCTTATTTTCTCTTGTACTTATTTCTAACTAACTCGAACCTTATTTCTATTTAGTTTTATTTCTATATACACCTTGCATTTCTATACTTTATATTTTCATTTTGAAACTATCCTTCACACTCCATATAATATACAATTTTTATTATTTACCTATAGTTTCTTTCCTCTATTCTTCTTCATCCTATTTCTAAAGACTCTAAACTTTTAAGCGTGATATTCATTTCTGTGATGCATATAAATACTAATGATCTATCATTCTTTATTTAAATATATGGAAAATAAGATGGCTAAGGATAAGCCAATTAAAAAGTGTTTATTCTCTCAGGAAGAGAATCCAAGCAAGCCACACACACACACACCTACACAAAGACAATGAAATACATCCTCCTTAAATTTGAGAAATTAAATTTTCCTGTATAAGGTTTACCTCCATAAATACTTTTCAGGCTGAAGAACTGTCTGGGGATTAGGCAAGTCTTAGAGATAGCTAATGAGCATGCCTTTGGGATGCAAACTAACCATTTCAGAATATATGTCCTCTTTGTGTCCAGTGTGGGGTCAAGAGGCAATATTCCTCTGCCTTAATCATCCCAGAGCCAGGTACCAGACAACTAAGTAACATTCCTATAGTTTAGAGCCTACTAAAATTATCCAGCTAGCCAATCCTTAACAGTTTACTCTGCCCAGTTTTGCTTTTCCTATGAAAACCCCCATAAGAGCGCTGGCCTAATGATTTCACCCTTCTTGACTAACCTGGTGTTTTCTTAGCCTTGCACAGAGTGTCAGACCTCCCAGTTCTAGGACCTGTTAGTAGTTTACAATTGTTTTTTGAGCCTGCTTTTGGTCTTATCTTGTTGCTGTACCTTACTATCACACAAGAATATAAAACAGAAGATACAGAGAAAGTGTCAAAGGTATCCTGAAGAAAGAGAAAGAGATATTGTTCATCAACATATTTAGAGAGGAAAGTTTGTCACAGGAGATGCCAAGTCATTGATAAATGTATCTAAATAATATTGAATTATTACGTGGCATGAAACAGCATAGACATGCCAAACTCAAATAAATCTCTATCATATTACTCAGCAATATATTCAGCTCAAAGGTGGGTATGTTGAAGAGATTTGGAAGCACAAACAAGATGGGATTATTTTGTTAGCAATGAGGAGCGGAGTAAATACACAAATAGAAAGTTTGGTAAGTATACTGATTCAAATAAATAAATAAAGGTAAGGCAAAATATCTTCAGAGTCCTAAGGGGGAAATGATGTATTTCAATGTTTGTAAAGATGTCTATTGCAAATTAGTGAGAAGTGAGATAGGAGTAAATAAAAATTTTAGGGACAATTGAGTGTCTAATTTAAAAAATAAAATTAAGGACTAATTAAGATGACAGAGTAGTAGGAGGACGTTAAGATTGTCTCATCCATCGAATACAGATGCATAATTTTTTAATTCAAATTCAAGTTAGCTAACATATAGTGTATTATTAATATCTGGAATAGAATGTAATGCTTCATCACTTAAATGCAACACCCAGTGCCCATCCCAACAAGTGCCCTCCCTAATGGCTATCACCCGTTTAGCCCATCCCCCCACCCAACTCCCCTCCAGCAACCCTCAATTTGTTCCCTATCATTGAGTCTCTTATGGTTTACCTCTTTTTCTGTTTTTATTCTGATTTTCCTTCCCTTCCCCTATGTTCATCTGTTTTGTATCTTAAATTCCACATGAGTGATATCATATGAAATTTTTCTTTCTCTGACTTATTTTGCTTAGCATAATACCCTCTAGGTCTATATATGTTGTTGCCAATGGCAAGACATCATTCTATTTGATGGCTGATATATATATATATATATATATATATATATATGTATATATATATATACACACACACACACACACACATGTGGTATGTAGGTATGTATATATATATATATACATATACATATCACATCTTCTTTCTCCACTCATCAGTTGATGGACATTTGGGCTCTTTCCATAATTTGGCTATGTTGATAGTGCTGCTATGAATGTTGGGGTGCATAGAACACAGCTACATAATTATCAAATCATTCTGGGGACTGAGAAAATGAACTGCACAACTAGAGGGAGAAAGACCATGTAGTGGAGGGTAGGAAGTGTACTGATGTGATTTGGGGGAAAAAAGAATTGCAGGTACTATGAAGGGGAGGGGGGCCTGATTTGAGAGAGAGAGAGAGAGATAAAGCAGCTTGCAGGGGCTTGCAGGGGATTGCATAAGAAAAACACTTCCTGGGGCACCTGGATGGCTCAATCAGTTAAGCATGTGACTTGATTTCAGTTCAGGTCATGATCTCAGGGTCCTGAGATTGGGCCCTGGGTCAGGTTTCACACTGAGCATGGAGCCTGCTTAAGGTTTTCGCTCTCCTTTGCCTCCTGCCACTCCCCCTACTCTCTCTTTAAAAAAAAAAAGAAATGAAGAAAGAAAGAAAGAAAGAAAGAAAGAAAGAAAGAAAGAAAGAAAGAAAAGAAAAAAAGAAAAGAAAGAAAAGAAAAAGAAAAGAAAAGAAAAGAGAAAAGAAAAGAAAAGAAAAGAAGAAAAGAAAAGAAAAAACTTCCCCAAAACCATTGACTTGGAAAACAAGAGGGGCTGATTATCTGAAGTTTTTATAAGCAGTGGAGTGGAACATCTTAAGTTTCAGAAGTCCTCACCATCGCCCAGGTAGAGCCTGGCAGGGATAGTGGCGTTCCTGTGGTGAAGAAGAGCAGAGACCTGGGAGCAGACAGTATGCTCTGAGGATCCCCTGGGCTGTGTTGGGAGAGAGAGCTCCCCTCCTTGGACTGTATTTGGGAGAGGTAGTACTGCCTCTCAGGGGATCAAAGAGCCAGTGGGTGCCATTGAGCTGCTCTTCATTAGCATAGGAGCAGAGATGCTGGCTGAGGGTAGCCAATCTCGATGCTAGCTTTTTGCTCTGCTTTACCATAAAAATCCAAGCCCTTGCACAGCTGTGTGACTGCTTTTCTAGGACAAACCAGTACCAGCCAGAGTCCAGCAAGATTCTCCCCCAGAGGATCAGTGGGGGTCTACACCATGCCCAGTCCTTAAAATTTGGAGTTTTGAAACCGACCTGAATTGAGAATGAACACTGTGTGTTAAGAGGTGCTATAAAATTCTCTACTTGAAGACTAACTACCATGCATGAAATGGGTTGCATATTCCTCCCCCTGTATGGAAGCATGAGACTTTCTATCCTGTAATCTCTTTAGCAGATTTCCTGTGATGTGTATCACATTCTGATTTCATGTTTTTTCTGATAATAAAATATTTTTCCTTACCCCTCTATATTTGTGGAGAGATTGATAAGAGATTTGCTTTTAAATTATCTTTCCCCAAAAGAACATCATTAAAGTAAGCTAAAGAGTACCTCAGTCTTAAGAGTGTAAAATAGCAATGTCCAATAGAATTATAATGCTAGGCACATATGTAATATTAAGCTTTAGATTTACCACATTAGAAAGTATATAAAAAAGTTTGAAATATGAGCTCCATTTTACGCTTACAGCACTTCCCAAACCAATGTTAAATTTTCTTTGGAAATAGCTGACTGCATTTAGATTTTTTTTTTTTAATGTGCAAGTGTAAAGGTAGATTCATATAACCAAGTTTTTCCAAACATACTTAAGGATTTTTCAATAACTCAAAGATCATTGTTTAAGTTAAAAATTCAGAAAATCTGTACTTGTCACAATAATCCCATTTAAAGTGCTCAAAATTCACTTGTAGCTGGGCAGTAACTACTGTATTAGATAGGTACATAAGTAGGTTTAAAACTTCAGTGATTGAGACAGCCCTTGGTGGCGCAGCGGTTTAGCGCCGCCTGCAGCCCAAGGTGTGATCCTGGAGGCCCACATCGAGTCCCACATCGGGCTCCCTGCATGGAGCCTACTTCTGTCTCTGCCTCTGTGTGTGTGTGTGTGTGTGTGTGTGTGTGTGTGTGTGTGTGTGTGTCATGAATAAATAAATAAAACTCGTTAAAATATAAAAATAAATAAATAAATAAAACTTCAGTGATTGGTACCAGAAACAGGATGTGCTATAGATGGTCGAGCCCACAGCAAAGGAAATGAACAGCTCTATAAGCAATAGACAAGTCAGAGTTTATGTTCTAGAAACATTGATGTCTATTAATAGCAAAACCTACATTTTGGAATTGTTGACAAAGAGAGACATAACCTAGTGAACTGCAGAGGAGGGAGGTACATATATACACATACACACATAATATTTATATATGATATGTATAATGTATATCAAATATAATATAATATAGATACAATATAATATAATATAATTTACACTCTGTAGAGAGAGACCTAAAATGAGATGATTTTCGAGCACATATGAGGTGCTCCTCTTCTAAGGATTCATGGCACTAATTTGGGAACAATTAGAAGGGTCTCCAAGGAGAACACTGAAATTATCTTAGAAATAGTACTTCCATGAAGTGTTCTTTTTCTGTCACTTTGAATTCAAAGCAGCATAGTATAAATGACACAAATGTTAAAGGAACATTTCTTTGAATGAGAACTAGTAGAAACTGTGGAGGCGTCTAAACCAAGAAAATAATACATGCACATTCATTTGATCTTTTGAATAAATGTTAACATTAATAGCCCTAGGATGAGCTTACCATCTGCTTTGCTGAAAACAATTATTATTCTAAATATGCCACACTTGTAAGTAGTACTACTACAATAAAGAATTTGGAAGAATGATATTTAATAGTGTAGCAGTTTCTAGGTATCAAACTGTCTGAAGTATAATGAATGCAAGGATTAGACTACAAAGAAGTAACTTCTTCATGCTGATATTCCAATGACACTAATTCAGGAAAATTGGTGTACTTTAGGCTTCTAATAGTTATGCTCAAAAGAGTGATCTAACATTCCCTATTCATGAAAGAGTCTTACCTCCAGTGTCCTCCCAATGTTCAATTTGAACCCACTTAAGCTAAAGCAGGTTAAATTCTTCCTTATGTTCTGTGGCCCCAGCTGATAATCACTAAGAACAAAAATTTTCTGCAATATTATATTAAACCATGGATACTATAGCTGGAGGGTGGAGGAGCAGGTGCCTTCCCCCACATCCACTCATTAGAGAATCTTTCTTCATGCAGCCCTTCTTCAGACTTCAGCATCTAGGACTCTCCCTGGGGCTCTCTTTTGGCCCAGAGGGCAGATTGTAAATGTTTGCCAACTGATGCCTTGGCAATAAGATTCAAAGAGTTCCACAGAGGGATTAAGCTCCAGATAACCATAGTGGATGCTGATAATATCCATTATCTATTATATTTTTGGTAGGTTTCTGAGCTTTCCTTCTCATTGTCTCCTACTCCCCTACCACTGTTCCCTAATCAACAACTTGTGTTCAAATATGTGTGCCAAAGTCTACCTACAGAATGGGAGAAGATATTTGCAAATGACGTATAAGATAAAGGGCTAGTTTCCAAGATCTATAAAGAACTTATTAAACTCAACAGCAAAGAAACAAACAATCCAATCATGAAATGGGCAAAAGACATGAAGAGAAATCTCACAGAGGAAGACATAGACATGGCCAACATGCACATGAGAAAATGCTCTGCATCACTTGCCATCAGGGAAATACAAATCAAAACCACAATGAGGGATCCCTGGGTGGCGCAGCGGTTTGGCGTCTGCCTTTGGCCCAGGGCGCGGTCCTGGATATCCGGGATCGAATCCCACGTCAGGCTCCCGGTGCATGGAGCCTGCTTCTCCCTCTGCCTGTGTCTCTGCCTCTCTCTCTCTCACTGTGTGTCTATCATAAATAAATAAAAGTTAAAAAAAATTAAAACCACAATGAGATACCACCTCACACCAGTGAGAATGGGGAACATTAGGCAGGAAACCACAAATGTTGGAGAGGATGCGGAGAAAAGGGAACCCTCTTGCACTGTTGGTGGGAATGTGAACTGGTGCAGCCACTCTGGAAAACTGTGTGGAGGTTCCTCAAAGAGTTAAAAATAGACCTGCCCTACGACCCAGCAATTGCACTGTTGGGGATTTACCCCAAAGATACAGATGCAGTGAAACGCCAGGACACCTGCATCCCAATGTTTCTAGCAGCAATGGCCACAATAGCCAAACTGTGGAAGGAGCCTCGGTGTCCATCGAAAGATGAATGGATAAGGAAGCTGTGGTCTATGTGTACAATGGAATATTACTCAGCCATTAGAAACGACAAATACCTAACATTTGCTTCAACGTGGATGGAACTGGAGGGTATTATGCTGAGTGAAGTAAGTCAATCGGAGAAGGACAAACATTATATAAGTCAATCGGAGAAGGACAAACATTATATGTTCTCATTCATTTGGGGAATATAAATAATAGTGAAAGGGAATATAAGGGAAGGGAGAAGAAATGTGTGGGAAATATCAGAAAGGGAGACAGAACATGAAGACTCCTAACTCTGGGAAACGAACTAGGGGTGGTGGAAGGGGAGGAGGGCGGGGGGTGGGGGTGAATGGGTGACGGGCACTGAGGGGGGCACTTGACGGGATGAGCACTGGGTGTTATTCTGTATGTTGGTAAATTGAACACCAATAAAAAATAAATTAAAAAAAAAACAAAGTCTTGCTCAGTAAAAGGGACAGCTGAGACCTGGAAAATTCAGAAATAGATTTTATTTCTCTGATCAATGAACTGATTTTTATCAAATTTCTCAAGAATAAGGATCAGTGGCAAAGATAGAACTAGGAAATCAGTTTAGCAAGAGTTTTGTGGGGTTTTTTTGAAGATTTTATTTATTTATTCATGAGAAACACAGAGAGAAAGAGAGCCAGAGACACAGGCAGAGAGAAAAGCAGGCCCTATGCAAGGAGTCCAGTGCAGGACCCGATCTTGGATCCCAGGATAACGCCCTTACCGGAAGGCAGATGCTCAACCGCTGAGCCACTCAGGCATCCCAGCAAGATTTTTTTTTAATCATATATCAGTTATGGTTCCTATGAAATTAACTGCATAAATGTTTATTTATTTTTAATTTTTTATTTATTTATGATAGTCACAGAGAGAGAGAGAGAGAGGCAGAGACACAGGTAGAGGGAGAAACAGTCTCCATGCACCGGGAGCCCGACGCGGGATTCGATCCCGGGTCTCCAGGATCGCGCCCTGGGCCAAAGGCAGGCGCCAAACCGCTGCGCCACCCAGGGATCCCTAAATGTTTAAAAATCCACACACACTTATATTCACACACAAAGACACATACCATGAGATACAGAAATTATGAAATTTTAGTACACTAAAGACAAAAAAAAACGTAAAAGTTTATAGAGAAAAAGTATTTGACTTTCTATGGTCAAGAACTATCAAGCATTAGATATCATAACTGAAATACCAAGAAAGTGATTTAAAATTTTCAGTTAAAAATTACTATGATCTATATTAAGCCGAACTACGAAGATAGATATTTTGTACTAACTTCTCAAGGAAATAGTATTTCCCATTCACTTGTTTTGGGGGAACACAGAAAGATTAACTAGATTTGCTCCATCAAAATGAGAAGTGAATATAGAGGATCTAGGAAATAAGAGGCCTAACTGGTGAGAGGAAAAAATCCTACTGCAATGATAGCTATGCAGCAGGCCCAAGAGAAACCAATTTAAACTGGAGGAAGAGATGTTCTAGGAAGGTTGGTTTCCTGGGGAGGAATGAAACTGATCCTCTCATGTGTAAGAAATATACATATAATCTTCCTATATGTATATAATCTCATATATATGCATCTTCCTTAACATATATTAGTAAAATCTATCATACATTCTTACCATATTCACCAACATCAACAGAATTAAAACTTAGAATTAAAAATTTATACAAACACAAAGAAATAATATATGCATATCTTTCTAAGATTTTTGAGTTTTGTACAAAGTTGTTAAGCATGGATATCGAAATTTTTTAATTAAAATAAAATTAATCCAAAGTCTTATATATACATATAAAATCAGACTCCCAAATTTAAATGTGCGTATATATGTTGCACAAACTATTTATTCAATTAGAGAAGGATGGTTTCCTAGTGAACCTATGCAAAAAACAACAACAAAAAACAAAAACAACAACAACAACAAAAAAAACAATACAAAACTACATTGCTATAACAAGCAAAAAGAACTTAAAGTATTTGTTCCAAAATTTCAAGAGGTCAGAACAATTTACCATTTAAAGGATCTCATTGTAGTTTGAATAAACATAATCTATTAAATTGAAGAAATTGAAGTCTAAAGATAGATGAAAAATGATAAATCTCCTCTTAAATGAAAAATAGAATATTTCAAAATATAGCAAGAATATTCCAAAGCAAATAATCACAATTAGTAACACCTCATCATTCTAGCAGTCCTTCCATCCTATATAATAAATTCTACTTGAAATCTGATTTCATGGTTATCTCTTTCTAAACTAGTAAGAATCCTTAAAATTCTAAGTCTGTCCTATGTATAATTTATAAGTTGTCTAAGTACTGGTGCTCTGAAACTCTAAGTCCTATACCCAAGAGTCTATTTCTTGTACTATCAGTATTTTTTTTTTTAATTTATTTATCTGAGAAAGAGAGAGAGAAAAAAAGAATGGGTGGAGGGGCAGAGGGAGAGAGTCTTCTAGCAGACTACCCGACTGGGGCTGGGCTTGATATCAACAACCCCATAAGCCAAAAATAAGAGGTGAGCACTTAAATGACTGAACCATCCAGGCACCCCTTATAATACCAATATTTAAAGATACCTAATAGGCAGCCCAGGTGGCTCAGCGGTTTAGCGCCGCCTTCAGCCCAGGGCATGATACTGGAGACCCCGGATGGAGTCCATGTCAGGCTCCCTAATGGAGCCTGCTTCTCCCTCTGCCTGTGTCTCTGCCTCTCTCTCTCTGTCTCTCATGAATAAATAAATGAAATCTTTAAAGCTACCTAATACAGTCTCTCTGAGGCAGTCCTTCCTGGCTGAAGATTTAATTTCTAGCCTATATCCTTTAAGCAGAAACTTGAGGTATGCATGAAAAAAAATTAAACCTGATAATGCTATGACTTAATGACTGATTAACTCATTACAGTAAAAGTATCAAATGGAAAAATGTAAAATTATCTTTTGGGATATATTTCATGAGGATTTGATCAATATTTATCTTGAAGGCAAAAACATTAAGACAGTGAGGGCACTGATACCTCTCCAGAGACCTCTAATTCTTCCTGTTACAAATTTATATTCATGATATTTTACCTGTATTAATAAAGTTAGAGAAATCTTAAATTCTTTTGGGATTTGATGACTCTTCCCACACAGCTTTTGCAACTACCTTGAGTTTACTTATAAATATGGAACATACCAAACAATTCAGTTATTTAAATACAGAATTCTAGTGATGCCTGGGTGCCTCAGCGATTAAGCGTCTGCCTTTGGCTCAGGGCGTGATCCTGGAGTCCCGGGATCGAGTTCCACATTGCTCTCCCTCTGCCTATGTCTCTACCTTTCCCTCTCTCTGTGTCTCTCATGAATAGATAAATAAAATATTTAAAAATAAAAAAATACAGAATTATGGACATAAATACTAGGTAAAATAATTAAGATTGTGGCCATTAAAAAATGGAACTTGAGAGGTGGGGAGTAAAGGCCAAGAGGTAGCTGCTTTTAGTTTAAGATTTGTAGTAAAATGCCACTATTTAGCATATGTTTATTATGACTTTATTATTGTTGTGTAAATATTTAAGAAGAGAAAGTAAAAAGAAAGAATTATAGATACTTTCTAAAAAGTTTAACTATGAAAGAGGATAGACAAGTGTGAAGCTGAAAGAACAAGAAAGTATTTTGGTTTAAAATGGAAGATATTACAGCATGATTTTCTTAAGATAAAAATAACAGTGTATTAGAGCTTCTACCCATAATATTAAAAGAAAATTGATGATAAAGAAGGGAAATGATCATTTGTAAGGGAAAAGTTTTGAGTATGTGGAAAGAAAAAAGATTCAGTGTAAAAGTTTTATTGGCCACATGAGTTGCTAAGTTTACATAGTGTTTACTACAACTCAGAAATATTATTCTAACAGATGTTCGATTTTATAAAGTTTTTAACATCTTTTCCAGATTAAAAATATCCATTTAGTAACAGTTATACTAGTAAAAATAAGTCCAAGAAAATGAGAAAAATGTCCATTTCAAATATATATTTCCATGTATCTTTGTCTGTATTGACCTAATAAATATAATCTAGGAAGCCCCTAACGAGTAATAATATATGGCATGTGACATTTTAAAACTTAGCAGAGTCACTTCCAGATAAGCAGTGGCTCATACTATACTCCAGTGGCCAACACTGGTTGCAGAGTGATTCTTTTTCAACACATGACCACCACATAGTCATATCTTAATGTCTATACTGGCCACTGGGAACTAAGTCCACTCCATCTTGTGTAGGAATGAGTGTTTATGGTCCAGTTTAGACGATAGGAATAACTTAATTTTTGTTTATTTTTCTCTTTTGAAGGCTAAGTTTGGTTTCTACAGACATTCGTTAGTCAATAAGCAGAGTGAATCTTTGCCCTCCATAATCATCTGGAAGTAGGCATAGGGGTTTCTTTACTATATGGATTGAGTGCCTCACCATAAATGAATAACAGCAATAATGGGAGAATGTGGGTGAATGAAACAAGTTATCAATGAAATAATGAACATCCTAGGAAGTGGTGTTGGGATACATCGGTAATATATATTAAAATTACATTACTTATAAGCTAAATTCTTAAATTTCAGATATAGTGAAGGGTTAAACATAAAATTAAAACAACAATAAGAAGATACAGGTGAGTATTTATGCAGGTGTATATAAATGGAGCATACTTTTAGAAGCAAAAATAAAAGAAATTATAAGTGACAATACTGGTAGATTTGATGACACAAATACACATTTCTTTTTTAAATATGTGTAGGAGAAACAACACAAGTCAAATTTAATTATAAATATAAAAAGAAAAAATACATAAAATGTTAATATTTATATGTCATTAGTTTGAAAAAGAATAAGGAATGAAAATTTCAGTTGAAAAAATATAGAGCTAGTCATACTTTTTTTATTTAGCAAAATCCACTGAAACAACATAAAGAAAGAAATTGCCAATATTGTTTAAGAGCTTTTTAAAAAAACTATAAAATACATTTAATATTTAAAGCATTAATATTTAGAATATTTGATAAACTAAAATAATTGATAACTACTAAAAATCTTGATTTTAAAAACCATTTAAAGTCAGAGGAAAATGTTAAAAAAAAAACACAGAAAGAGAAGAACAAGTAGACACGATTATGGTTTTGGTCAACGCAATGAAAGTGTGTATACTAAAAAATTAGATGACAATTGCTATTTCTAAGAGTTAGGTTAAAAATAATTTCATGTACTTATTTGCATTTTCCTCAATTTTGTTACTTTTTACAGTTCATTTTTTAAATAATCACAGAAAAAGGATCAAGCACTAGATCCAGAAATGGTACCTCTGGCAAATGAAATTCCTTTGCAATACAAATTCTTTATCGGAGTGGTAATTACAGTATATGATATACACTATATAAATTTATAAATGTGTATCAAGTTTTGTAGTTAGTGCACTGGGGCATTCCATATGTGCCTGAAGAAAATGTTTATTCTGTCATTGCTGGATGGAATCTTCTATATGTGTTTGTCAATTTGGTATTAAATATGGTGTAATTCTAACGTTTTATTTTTTAGCTGTCTAAATGATCTCTCCAGTGATGACACTTGGGTATTTAACTTTTTTCTACTGCTGTCCTCACATTTGTTAGAATTTGCTTAACATACTTAGATGCTCCAATGTTGGTTGTGTACATTTCTACAATTATTATATCTTCCTCAAAGATACGCTTTTATAAAAGACAACAAATTTCATGAATAAGTTGCTTTGTGAAACCTGTGTTCCATTTAGTAGTAATGGAAAATCTTGAAAAGTATTATTTTAATTTAGTAAGAATAGTCAATTAAGCATCGTCCTGCTTTATCACTAAGAAGTTACACTGGCCCAACATTTTTTATAAGAGTCTCATAATACACAATAGATACTGTAACTTTGACCCAATGGTCCTATTAATCCTAAGTAAACAAAGATACAAGCAATCAAATTATTTACAAATACCTTCATGCAGTTTTATGAAAGTTATGTCAAGATTTAGAATAAAAAGCCAATATTAAGAAAATGGCCAAGGAAATTATAGTACATACAAAAAGGCCAGTTTTCTTTTTTACTCACTACTTTATGTGCAAAATCTAACATAGGAACATGTGGGATTACATCAAAATAAAAAGCCTCTGCACAACAAAGGACACAGTCAATAAAACTGAAAGACAACTTATATAAGAGAAGAAGTTATTTGCAAACAGCATATCTGATAAAAGGTTAGTATCAAAGTATATGAAGAACTTAACTCCACCCCCCAAAAAACAATTAATCCAATTTAAAAATGGGCAGAAGACATGACCCGATATTTCTCCAAAGAAAACGTATAGGTGACCAATAGATACACAAAAAGATGCTCAACATCTCTCATTATCAGAGAAATGCAAAACCACAATGAGATCTCACCTCACACCTGTCAGAATGGCTAAAATCAAAAACACAAGAAACAAGTGTTAAAGATGTGGAGAAAAAGGAACCCTCATGTACTATTGATGGGAATGCAAACTGGTACAGCCACTGTGGAAAATAGATATGGAGTTTCCTAAAAAACTTAAAAATAGTGCTACCGTGCAATCCAGTAATTCCACTACTGGGGATTTATCCAAAGAAGATGAAAATGCTAGCTTGAAAAGATAAAGGGACCCCTATGTTCATGACAGTGTTTACAAAAGCCAAATTATGGAAGCAGCCCAAGTATCCATCAATAGATGAATGGAGGTGAGATATATATATAAATATTCTTTATTAGCCATAAAAAGAATGAAATGCCATTTCCAACAAAATGGATGGAGCTAGAGAGTATAATGCTATGTGAAGTCAGAGAAAAAAAAAAACCCTATGATGTCACTCATATGAGGACATTTAAGAAACAACGAACAAAGAAAAAAAAGAGACAAACCAAAAAAAAAACAGTCTCTTAACTATAGCAAACAGATGGTTACCAGAGAAGAGGTGGTTTGGTTGAAAGAGGAGAGAGGAATTAACAGTACACTTATCATAATGAGCACTGAGTATTGTATAGAATTGTTAGATCACTACATTGTACACTTGAAACTGATATAACACTGTATGTCAACCACACTGGAATCAAAATTTCAAAAATGATATTTGGGGTGCCCGGGTGACTCAGTCGGTTAACCGTCAGACTCTTAGTTTCCACTCAGGTCATGATCTCACAGTCTGGATTGAGCCCCATGTCAGGGCTCTGGGCTCAGGGCAGAGTCTGCTTTAGATTCTCCTTATCCCTCCTTCCTTGTCCCTCCCTCCTCACATAGGATCCTCTCTCTCTCTCTTCTCTCAAATAAATAACAACTTAAAAATTAAAAAAAATTATAATTTGCAAGCATGTATGGTTATGTTTAGTCCATTAACAAGACTAAAATATGAAACGGCACATTCTTGTGTTCCCTTACTGATCAAAATATTTTACTAAAGCAAGAAAAGCCCATTCTGATCCTTCTCTGCCAAGCATACTTGATTAACTTTTCCTCTTTTGTGTACCTAATTTACAAACTCACAAGCCTTTGATTTTCCCAAGTGCCATCAGATTTTACTTTGGCTACCTGCTACCCTACATAGAACAGCAAAAAATGTCGGGCAATGCATTATCAATTTCCTGGGTTTCAGGGATAGATGGACACAAACATGTAAATGGCATGGTGAAATGATCGGTAATTGTCGTGCTAATGCTTTTAGAGAAACAAGTGCAATCATGCTGACAGCCTGTAGTGCTGGCAGAGAATTACAGAATCAATCTTCTTGTCTGGGAGACCACTCTTCTGAGTTCCTTTGCACACTGCAGGAACTTACACTCTCAGCAGGAATGCCATTAACAGTCTGGAAATGTTTCAGTTTTTATAATTCTTTCTTGGTACATTCATTCAAGGCTGAATGAAAGCTTTGCTCTTTTTCTATCTGCTTTTCAAGAACTAATCCCTCTCTCCCCTCACCAGAGATTATGTTTCTTTTTCGAAAGACAGCTCACTATGCAGGTGTTTGAGGCAAAGCCCTGCTTATTGGTTGGGTTTTATGTCATGGAGGATATATGCCTAGCCAAGGTAAACCTACGGAAGATTGTGCATTGTCAGGAATTCTGAACATGCACTCCCTCAGACTGAACTGTTCCAGTTTTGTTGTTGTTCCTCAGTAATCTAGTATTAATCTTCCAGATCTCGGTAATTTCTTTGTAAAACACTATTGTAGCATGGGTCACTCACCACACAAAGTCCAGATAAATTGAGACTTAGTTTCCAAATAAATTTACAATGACACTAAAACCATAATCATAGGAAATAATAGAAGTAAAATTTTCTACTTAGCTGATTTTTTAAGCTTTAAACACCAATACTTAAACCCCAAGCAAGCAAATGTGAGGCCTCAAGCAATAGATGAACATTGTACTTCAGGGAAAATGAAAGCATTTAAAATTTTTAGTTTTATATACATGTATATTTGTAAATAATTTCATTTCCAGTTTTTCAGCTTTTGTGCTTAGTTACCTTGTGAAAATCTTCTCTAAATTTCTTTTTCCTCAAAATGAGTGAAAAAGCTGCATATTCTACCTCAAATAATTGTTACAGCTCCCCCAAATAAACTTTCCTGGCGCTTAATATGCACACAATGAAAATACAGTAGAAAGTCACAAAAATATTTTGTACTATTTTTTTCATTATAAAAAATATTTCATGAAACAGGTATTTTATCTGCAATCTTAAATAGTTGTTAATCATAAACTTTTAATGATCCAAGATCAACGATGTATCACTTCACCATTTGTGAAATTTTTGATATTCTCATTCATCTTTTGATGATTGCTTGCCTTATAGAAAAGACTGCTTAGCATTGCTTTTCTGATTTCTACTCTGTTTTCGCTATCACTTTCTTGGCTTTCACATTTTATTATTGCCAATCTGCTTTCTATGACATTTCTTTTCCCCTTTTTATTTTACTATGATTTTTGGAAAAAAAAACTAAAACCTGACTACACTGGTTAAATATACAGAAAAGAGAAAGTGGTCAAGTGACTGCACTAAAACCTGCCAGCTCTTAAAAAAATTTTTTTAAAGTGTGATAGAACCACAGTGTTAATTGGGGTCTCAAACCACTTTTGCCCTCTTTTCTTACCTGGTTTATATATACCTAATATTAACTTATAGCTGATACACTACCAAAATTGAATTAAACACAATAATTCCTAAGAATAAAAAGTAACAGAATATTGAAGGGTCATATATGTACAGCTATAGCTACTTCTGAAGTTTTTTAAAAATCATCTATTGAAAGAAAAAGGTTTATTTTTGTTTCTGAGATTAACTTGATCATTTAAAATATGAGAAAATATAGTATTACATGGAACTTTAAGCGTCTTCCTCAATCACTCCTTCAAATCAGGACCAGTGGATCTTTTAATTTAAATGCTTATTCAAATTAACTTGAAAATAGAGTCAAAAACATCTGAATTCAGAGATCTTTTTCAAACATCAGGTACCATGACTTGAAAATACTTTAGATCTTTATATTTTATTTGCATCACTTATCTTGACCGTATCTTACTTATCAAATCTTTGTCTTTAAATTTTTATTTTGAGAGAATTGTAGATTCACATGTAGTTTTAAGAAATAAAGACCCAGTATATTCTTCATCCAGTTTTTTCCAGTAGTAACATCTTCCATAATAAAATATACCAGAACATTGTCATTGATACAATTTACCAACCTTATGATTTCACCAGTTAAACATGCACTGGTGTGTGTGTGTGTGTGAGAGAGAGAGAGAGAGAGACAGAGACAGAGACAGAGAGACAGAGAGACAGAGACAGTGAATGATCTTAGTTTGACTTTTCACAATTGGTGCGTTTCATGACTGTGTTTCATAACTGATTACTAGGTATCATTTTAGTCGCTTCTCCCTCTTGGTTTCAAAAGCAAATAATCTTGGAGTGCTAAAATATATATTGTTGTTTTATTAATCAACCTAAAGCCTTGGTATTGAGGTTATGTGGCATTGTTATTCCTGATCAACTGAAAAATATCCTTACTCAAAGCCAGCCACATCTGCTAAGAAGTTAGCAGAACTCCAATTAACATTCTTCTAGACATTCTATAAACTGATTAGGAAGGCTATCTCACTATAGGATGGTTAGAAAATAGGTTTGATATGTCAGTGTTCTAGATTATTCTATTAGTAAATTTTGAGAGTAATAGTATTTTTTTGTCAGATTGAGTAAACTAACATCCAATTAGCTATTTTTCAAGTAATAGAATATTTTCAGAGTTTGTTAGTTGCAATATAACTGTAATCAAGTTTAAAATACATGGAAAATCTACTCAAATAGATATGACACATAGAAATACATGGGATTTACTTGCTAGAAGTTAATGTAGGGTACTTTGAATGAATTGCTTTAAACCAACTCATGTTTGTGGTGATTAATCCACTCTATTTATTATAACAAGTTATCTTTACTTTTTACTGGGGAATTATATATTTTGATATAATAAAAGTACCTAGGAGGTATGCAATAAATTATTACATTGGATTCTTCCAGAAATTTAAAGTTAAAAAACAAAAGACTGTCCAAAACTCATTTTTGAAAGATCAACACAAACATGATACCAAAATCTGACAAGGACATTTTGAGAACTACAGGTCAATGTTATTCATGAGCACAACTGCAAAACTCCTAAATGAAATCAGCAAACCAAACCAGTACTATATAAACTAGATCATGCTGTATTAATTCTAGTGCAAAAAACAAAAGCAGCCTTGGCCACTCAGGAGCTGGGCCTGGCACTGTCATCTAGGACTTGATATTGCTAATAGGTATCCTGGTAATCATACCTAGATTTCTATTTTCTCCTATAAAAATAAATCTTTCTGTAGGGTACCAATATCAGACAAGGCGACTCTGTTAAAAAAAATCACCCCATTATCACATCTAGCATATATTAATCTCCAATCTCATCAAGTTGTGTACATTAAATACACAAGTATGTTCGCATACACACAGCTTTTTTATGTCAATCATACTTTAATTAAGTGGTTTTAAAACAAACAAAATATTGCTCACACCACACAATAGCCAAGCATTCCCTGAGATGGGTTAATGTGAGTTACTGCCATTCCATTGCCAACGACAGAAACAAAACAAATCTGAATCTTGCACTTTATGTATAGGATGCATTAAAATACCCAATCACAAAATCGCCCCCTTGTGCTAAAAGCATTCAATAGACAACAAAGTCTGGCTTTCTTGACTGTTCCTGAAAATCACCCAATCCATCCAAGTTCTATACATTCTAACAGCCCCTTACTGAGACATTCTGGGGCTTTATATGTTGTGCATTCTCCCTTGCTGTAATAATCAATAAACACAAATTGATTAAATATAAATGTTTTTGTGGTGGTCTTTGGCTTGAGGCTATTGATGTCAGAAAGGCAAAGATGATTTCATATCCAAAAATCAACCACTGCAAATCTAATACATAAAATTAAGAAAAAATATATGATAATCTCAAAACATGAAGAATTTGATTAAATTCAATATCCATTCATGAACTTTTTAAAGTCTTAGTAAGGTATATTTAGTTTTCTTTAATAGATATACTTATTAAAACAGGAAGGAAAGGCAAACTATCTAATTTGATAAAGTTTATATACAAAAAAATTTAAAAACCTATCGTGAACATACAATACAATGAAATGTTGAAAGCTTTTTCTCTGGGATCAGGGTTCACATAAGGGATGCCCACAATGACCACTTTTAAAACAAATGGCAGTGAAGGCCCTCACAAGGAGGAAAGCAAGAAACAAAGTCAAAGGATTTTAAGGAAATACTCTAACAGATGGCATGATAGTATAAGTGCTATAGATGAAAATCAATTATATTTTTATATATATATGTAACAAACGCCATTTTTAAAAATATACCACTTAAAATAGTGTAGAAGTACCCATAAACATTAGCAAAAGATGTACAAAGTTTCTATGCATTATAAGACAGACTTGTAAGAAAGTAAAGACTTCTATTGATATATACCTTAATATTGGATTGGTTTAATGTCAATTCTCTCCAAATTTAGATTGATTTGTGGATTTGATGCTATACATTATTTTTTCTAGAAATATCAATACAGTTCTAGGATTTGTAAGGAAATGCAAAATATCAAGAATAGCTAAGACATTGTTGAGGAAAATTTTAAAAAGAACATACTAGCAGCTTTATTATAAGTATAGTAATTAAGGTAGTGCCCTCTTGGCCCAAGGATACGCAAACATGACAGAGATAGAGAGGAAAGATACTGAACAATTCCTGTTTAGCCATTTGAGTTATGAAGAAATTAGCACCACAAAGAAGTGGGGAAGGCATGATCTTTTCAATATCTAGTTTCAGGACCATTTTATATCCATACAGGGAAATGATGTTAATACTTATATCACACTAACTACATACAAATATCAGTTCCAGGCCTATTGTTTATAAAATGCTATTGTTTACAAATTCTTATAAAGAATCTTCTATGAAATTACACAGAAAAATATCATCATTACCTTGAGCTGGATAAATATATTAGGGATACATAGGGTAGCTCTATTTTGAACTCTTTGAGGAACCTCCACACAGTTTTCCAGAGTGGCTGCACCAGTTCACATTCCCACCAACAGTGCAAGAGGGTTCCCCTTTCTCCACATCCTCTCCAGCATTTGTTGTTTCCTGCCTTGTTAATGTTCCCCATTCTCACTGGTGTGAGGTGGTATCTCATTGTGGTTTTGATTTGTATTTCCCTGATGGCAAGTGAGGCAGAGCATTTTCTCAGGTGCTTATTGGCCATGTCTATGTCTTCCTCTGTGAGATTTCTGTTCATGTCTTTTGCCCATTTCATGATTGGATTGTTTGTTTCTTTGCTGTTGAGTTTAATAAGTTATTTATAGATCTTGGATACTAGTCCTTTATCTGATAGGTCATTTGCAAATATCTTCTCCCATTCTGTAGGAGGATGCTGAGGAATGTTCCCTCTATCCCTACACTCTGAAGAGTTTTAGTTTTGTTGGCTGTTTCTTTTGCTGTGCAGAAGCTTCTTATCTTGATGAAGTCCCAATAGTTCATTTTTGCTTTGGTTTCTCTTGCCTTCATGGATGTATCTTGCAAGAAGTTGCTGTGGCCAAGTTCAAAAAGGGTGTTGCCTGTGTTCTCCTTTAGGATTTTGATGGATTCTTGTCTCACATTTAGATCTTTCATCCATTTTGGGTTTATCTTTGTGTATGGTGTAAGAGAATGGTCTAGTTTCATTCTTCTGCATGTGGCTGTCCAATTTTCCCAGCACCATTTATTGAAGAGACTGTCCTTTTTCCACTGGATAGTCTTTCCTGCTTCGTCAAATATTACTTGACCATAAAGTTGAGGCTCCATTTCTGGGTTCTCTATTCTGTTCCATTGATCTATGTGTCTGTTTTTGTGCCAGTACTGCACTGTCTTGATGATCACAGCTTTGTAGTACAACCTGAAATCTGGCATTGCGATGCCCCCAGATCTGGTTTTCTTTTTCAATATTCCTCTGGCTATTCAAAGTCTTTTCTGATTCCACACAAATCTTAAGACGATTTGACCAACTCTCTGAAGAAAGTCCATGGTATTTTGATAGGGATTGCATTGAACGTGTAAATTGCCCTGAGTGGCATAGACATTTTCATGATATTAATTCTTCTAATCCATGAGCATGGAATATTTTTCCATCTCTTTGTGTCTTCCTCAATATCCTCAGAAGTGTTCTGTAGTTTTTAGGGTATAGATCCTTTACCTCTTGGTGAGGTTTATTCCTAGGTATCTTATGCTTTTGGGTGCAATTGTAAAGGGGATTGACTCCTTAATTTCTCTTTCTTCAGTCTCATTGTTAGTGTATAGAAACGCCACTGACTTCTGGGCATTGATTTTGTATCCTGCCACACTGCCAAATTGCTGTATGAGTTCTAGCAATCTCGGGGTGGAGTCTTTTGGGTTTTCTATGTAGAGTATCATGTCATCAGCGAAGAGGGAGAGTTTGACTTCATCTTTGCCAATTTGAATGCCTATTGTTTCTTTTTGTTGTCTGACTACTGAGGCTAGGATTTCTAGTTCTATGTTGAATACCAGTAGTGAAAATGAACATCCCTGTCATGTTGCTGATCTTAGGGGAAAAGCTCTCAGTTTTTCCCCATTGAGAATTATATTTGCTGTGGGCTTTTGGTAGATGGCTTTTAAGATGTTGAATAATGTTCCCTCTATCCCTACACTCTGAAGGTTTTGATCAGGAATGGATGCTGTATTTTGTTAAATGCTTTCTCTGCATCTATTGGAGGATCATATGGTTCTTGTTTTCTATTGTTGATGTGATCTAAAACATTGTTTTATGAGTGTTGAACCAGCCTTGCATCCTGGGGATAAATCCCACTTGGTCATGGTGAATAATCTTAATGTACTGTTGGATCATATAGCCTAGTATCTTGTTGAGAATTTTTGCATCTGAGTTCATCAGGAATATTGGTCTGTAATTCTCCTTTTTGGTGGATCTTTTTCTGGGTTTGGAATTAAGGTGATGCTGGCCTCATAAGATGAGTTTAGAAGAATTCCATCCATTTCTACCCTTTGTAATAGCTTTAGTAGATTAGGTATTATTTCTTCCTTAAACGTTTGATAGGGGATCCCTTGGTGGCTCAGCAGTTTAGCACTTGCCTTAAGCCCAGGGCGTGATCCTGGAGTCCTGGGATCTAGTCCTACATTGGGGTCCCTGTATGGAGTCCGCTTCTCCTTCTGCCTGTGTCTCTGCCTCTCACTCTCTCTGTGTCTCTCATAAATAAGTAAATAAAATCTTTAAAAGAATTGTTGAGTAGCCCAGGTGGCTCAGTGGGTTAGTGCCGCCCTCAGCCCAGGGCATGATCCAGAAGACCCGGGATGGAGCCCCAAGTCAGGCTCCCGTCATAGAGCCTGCTTCTCACTCTGCCTGTGTCTCTGCCTCTCTCTCTCTCTCTCCCCCTCTGTCTGTGTCTCTCATGAATAAATAAAAAAAAATTGTTAAAAAAATAAGTAAATAAACGCTTGATAGAATTCCCCTAGGAAGCCATCTGGCCCTGGACATTTGTGTTTGGGGAGGTTTTTGATGACTGCTTCAATTTCCTCCCTGGTTATTGGCCTGTTTAGGTTTTCTATGTCTTCCTGTTCCAGTTTTGGTTACTTGTGGATTTCCTGAAATGCATTGATTTCTTCTAGATTGCCTAATTTATTGGTGAATAGCTGCTCATAATACATTTTTGTATTGTTTGTATTTCATTGGTATCGATTGTGATCTCTCCTCTTTCATTTGTGATTTTATTAATTTGAGTTTTTTTTTCTCCTTTCTTTTTAATAAGGCTGGCTAATGGTTTATGTATCTTATTAATTATTTCAAAGAACCAACTCTTGGTTTTGTTGATCTGTTTACAGTTCTTCTGGTCTCTATTTCATTGAGTTCTGCTCAAATCTTATCTTCTCAAATCTTATCTCAAATCTTATCTCTCTTCTGCTTGGTGTAGGTTTTATTTGCTGCTCTTTCTCCACTTCCTTTAGGTTGAGGTTAGCTTGTGTATTTGAGTTTTTTCCAATTTTTTGAAGGAGGCTTGTATTGAGATGTATTTCCCTCTTAGGACTGCTTTTGCTGTATCCCAAAGATTTTTAACAGTTGTATGTTCATTTTCATTCGTTTCCATGAATCTTTTTAATTCTTCTCTAATTTCCTGGTTGACCCATTCATCGTTTAGTAGGAGGCCCTTTAACTTTTATGTGTTTGAGTTTCTTCCAAATTTCTTCTTGAGATTCAGTTCTAGTTTCAAAGCATTATGGTCTGAAAATATGTAGGGGACAATCCCAATTTTTTGGTTTTGGTTGAGACCTGATTTGTGACCTAGTATGTGGACTATTCTGAAGAAAATTCCATGAGCACTTGAGAAGAACGTGTATTCAGTTGTGTTCAGGTATTAAGTTCTGTATATATCTGCGGTATACCATCTGGTCCATTGTATAATTTAAAGCTCTTGTTTCTTTGGAAATGTTGTGCTTAGAATATCTGTCGATTGTAGAAACTGCTACAGACACCAAGTAAAAGTGTATTATTATCTAAGTATGTCTTAACTTTGGTTATTAATTGATTGATATACTTGGCAGCACCCACATTAAGGACATAAATATTCAAGATTGTTAGTTCCTCTTGTTGGATAGATCCTTTAAGTATGATATAGTGTCCCTCTTCATCTCTTACTACAGTCTTTGGGATAAAATTTAATTTATCTGATATACAGATGGCTACCCCAGCTTTCTTTTGAGGACCATTTGAATGGTAAGTGGTTCTCCAACCTTTCATTTTCAGGCTGTAAGTGTCCTTAGGTCTAAAATGAGTCTCTTGTACACAGCAAATAGATGAGTCTTGCTTTTTTATCCAGTCTGAAACCCTGTGTCTTTTGATGGGATCATTTAGCCCATTCATGTTCAGGGTTACTATTGAAAGACATGAATTTAGTGTCATCCTAATAGGTATTCAGTCCCTGTTTTGTGGATTATTTCTTTAGGCTTCCTCTTTCTTTTACAGGATCCCCCTTAATATTTCTTGCACAGCGGTTTTGGTGGTCATATATTCTTTCAAGATCTGCCTATCTTGGAAGCTCTTTATCTCTCCTTCATTCTATTCTGAATCAGAGCCTTGCTGGATAAAATATTCTTGGCTACATGTTCTTCTCACTTAGTACTTTGAATATATCCTGCCAGCCCTTTCTGGCATGCCAGGTGTCTATGGAGAGGTCTTCTGTTAATTTGATATTTCTCCCCATATAAGGTATGGATCTCTTGTCTCTTGCTGCTTTAATGATTTTCTCTTTATCTTTGGAATTTGTAAGTTTCACTATTAAATGTCGAGGTGTTGAACTTTTTTTTTTAATTATTTTTATTTTTATTTTTATTTTGGGGGCTGGACCTATCTATCTCCTAAATCTGAATGCCTATTTCCCTCCCGAAATTAGGGAAGTTATCAGCTATGATTTGTTCAAATATGCTTTCTGGTCTTCTGGCCCTCTCGGCGTGTTCTGGAACCCCAATTATACATCAATTCTTCCTTCTGAGGCTCTCATTTATTTCTCTTAACCTTTCCTTATGGTCTTTTAATTGTTTTTCTCTTTTTACCTCAGCTTCCTTCCTTGCCATCACCTTGTCTTCTATGTTGCTCACTCTTCTCCCTCATAAACCCTCTCCCTCATTAACCCTCATCGTTAGGATCTCCAGTTCGGATTGCATCTCATTAAATTGATTTTTAATTTTGGCCTGATTAGATCTAAATTCTGTAGTCATGAAGTCTCTAGAATTCTTATGTTTTTTTTTTTGTTTGTTTGTTTTGTTTTGTTTTTTTTACAGAGCCACCAGTAGCTTTATAACTGTGCTTCTGAACTGGCTTCCTGACATCAAATTGTAAGCCAAATTCTGTAACTCTGTGGCAGAGAATACTGTTTCTGATTCTTTTGTGGTGACTTCTTCCTTATAGTCTCTTTGTTCAGTGCAGAGTGGCTATATGAGCAGGTTGAGTCAAGAATATCAACCATGACATAAGTAAATTTCACCCTAGATGATTCTGATGAGGTCAGAGATCAGAAAATAAAAACAAAGGTCAGAACAAAATAAAACAAAAGGACCACCAAAGTGAAAAACAAATTTTAAAACAAAGTAGTAAGAAGTAAAGGTCAAGAATCCCAGAGAAGAAGAAGAAGAAAGAAAAAAAGTAAAAAAAAAAAAAAAAGAGAGAAAAAAAGCAAAAGTAAAGAGAAAATTAAAAAAGGGGGGGGGGGACTGGGAGATGGTGGTGGTGAAGAAGTTGTAGTGGAAGGAGAATGTAGTCTACCTAAGGTGTTCTAGAGGGTGATCCTCTTGTTTCTGAGTATATTAAGTTCTGTATGTTAGAAGATGCTCAGTCCCAAATTTATATAAACCAGAAATACTTGTAGAAAGCCCCAACATTCACCACCCAAACATAAATGAGATAAAAGGGGGGCAGATTGGGAATGAAGAGAGAATATAATCTCACAGAATGAACCAGCACGGTATACCGCTTGGTTCTGGGTGCATGCTGGTCATGTTTTAGAAGGTATTTACTTCCACCATTGTAGAACAAAATGAAGCAGAGAAAACGAAAAACACAAAACAAAAAAGCATATCGCATATATCTCCCAAAATTGAGTATGTTGAAGGTAATCTAGAAGTGGAAATATATGTAAGACTTGTAATTGTAGAAATATGAAAGTCAAAAAGGAAAAAAACTTCAAAATGAAGAGGTGATAAAATATTGTAGTTAAGGTGGGAACAGAAAAAAATGGAGATTTATAGTCTGATATAAAAACAAGTTGTAATGGAAAAAGGAAAAAAAAAGGGAGGGGTACCGTCTGCTTCTATATACTGTACTCCCTCGACTTTCCCTGGAACTTTACAACACTGCCTGGTCAAGAACTTGCTCGTCCCCTGTCCTTCCAGCTGGTCTTCTGGGGGAGGGGCCTGCTGTGCTGACTCTCAGGTGTGCACCTGGGGGAGCTGCCCTGCCCTCTACTGGGTGCTGGGCTCATTGGGAGCTGTTTATTCTGTGAGGCCCCTGTTCCTGGGGCCCCGCTCCATCCCAGGCACAGAGTGACACCAGGAGGAACAACCCCACTGGCGGTGGCCAGCTCTCCAGCTCTGGAGTCAGCTCCCCCAGTAACTACCGCAGCTCCCAGTCCATACTGGCCTAGGTGTTCTGGGGCTGGGCGGGGGGGGGGGGGGGGGGGGGCGCTGACCTGCACAGCTCCGGGGTGCCCGGCGGCAGGAGCATCCTCGCTGTCCTGTGCCCTCCCGGCCTCCACCTGTCCCGGGGGGAGCGCAGGCTCCTGGTCTGTGTCCCCTGGCGCCCTGGGCTCCGGAGCCTGCGCTGCTGGAATTGCTCCCAGGGTGCAGCTCCCGAAGGCAGCAGGGCGCAGCCCCCTCTGCCCGGAGCCCCCGCCTGACCCACCGGCTTCTCCCTGAGGCCCGGCCGGGTGCGCTCCAGCCCTTTACCGAGCTCGGCCCCCAGTGTGTGGTGCACTCTTCCCCGGGGCGCCCTTCCTCTGTTAGTGACTCTGGGAAACTGGAGGCTTCACTGCCCCTCCTGCGGTTCTGCCCAGTTTCCCTGCTGAGCATCTTTCCATCTGGGAAGAATCCAGTGCGGATTTCTAAAGTTCCTGCTTCTCCAGGGCTGGGCTTTCCTGTCCTGGAGGCTCTTGCCACCCAGCTTTAGTCTAGGGATATTTCTAACAAAATGCATATATGTGGAAAAAAAAAAAAAAAGCATATATGTGACCAAAAAACATGTATAAATTCATTAAAGAATTTTCTGTAAACACACCAAACTGCTGACATCCTGAATGCCCATCAGCAGAGTGAGCTGCCATATATTTATATAACGGAAAATGCCCCAGCAGTGAAAATGAATTAATGATAGTTACACATGAGAGCATGGACCATTCTCACGTATATAATACTGACTAAAAGACTTTAGTTACTAAAACACTGTATCATTCAAATACTCTTCAACAGTTACAATTTAACTATAGTCTTAGGAGCTAGACCAAAAAAATATAGCCCCTACTCAGAAAAGGAAAAAAGTCTGTTTCACAAAGAAAGTGATAGTTGAAGACTTAAAATGAACACTGGGCTGGTGTGTTGAAGGACTACTCTGATGGTGCTCCTGGCAAGTAGTAAACAGTTTAGTTCCTGAGCAGTTACAAAGTTGAGATCTTTCCTGTTGGCATTGAGCTCTGAAGACTGTCTTTCCATTCTACTTCTTAGGACTGAAGACAGGAGATCAGTTCACTAAACAGTGCAAATTAAACTCTAGGCTTATTTTATTTAAATAGGCTAATGAGAAATGTGGTATTTCCTGTTAACCTCTGTTACTGCTTAGGGAAAAGACATATATGGTGTGAAGGTGTCTTTGCTATTCCTCTCTACTTCGAAATGGCTCCATTTTTATTACTTTATGAAAAATGATTCCATTTTTATTACTTTAGAATAAGCTTGCAGGGGATCCCTGGGTGGCTCAGCTGTTCAGCACCTGCCTTTGGCCTAGGGCGTGGTCCTGGAGCCCCAGGTCGAGTCCCGCATCGGGCTCCTGGCATGGAGCCTGCTTCTCCCCCTGCCTGTGTCTCTGCCTCTCTCTCTCTCTCTCTCTCTCTCTCTCTCTCTCTCGTATGTGTCTATCATAAATAAATAAAATCTTTTTTAAAAAAAAAGCAAGCTTGCAGATATTCTTGAATATAATATTTAACCCAAAAGAATATATTTATAATAAAACATTGCAGAGGAGAAAAAAAAGTGGGAGATCCAAAGATAGATGCTTATCTTGTGACAGCATTCTCAGCTTCATAGGTATCATTTATATGAATGTAAAAAATCAGTCCTGTTGAACCTGTGCGAGTAAAACAGACAAGTTAGGTTTTTGCCATGCCCCTTCTCTTTTGTCTCTTTTCAAAATACTTCATGAAAGTCTGTATTTTTTTACAAAGGTTTTAAGTAAAATTATTGCAAAATGCAAACAAAAAATCTTTTGGAACTCACTGTTTTTGGTTCACAAAAGTAATATAATAAAAGTCTGAAGCTAATCAGTTGGAGACCACAGGAGTAAAAGGTAGGAATCTAGGGGAAGGGGGAAGATATTTCTGTGTTAACAATAATTTTAGGACAAAGCAAGATTAGTTGGATAATCTGATATTATTTAATGTAATTTAAATGCAATTAATAAAGTTGATATCAAATTAGACTTCTCAATATTATCTTCTTATCTAGAAATCTACCATGAGGATTATTTCACTTGCTTTGAACTAATGGAAAGGAATTTTATATGTAATGGGCACCCTTTTTTAAACTTATAGTACGTAACAAATTATTAGCATAGTCACTGTATACACTAGCACATTTCATCATTTGCACCATCTTATCTAGTGATTATAGTTTATCTTTTTCACCTTGTACGAAATCAGTCTAATCATAAATATAAGTTTTAACTTAATTTTTTAAATGCAGATCAATTACATTAACATATACAAAGCCAGGACAATTATTTTACAACCTCCAGAAAAATTAGGTCACTTTTCTGAATTCTCAGTTACAAAAATAGCAGTCAGAGAAATAAAGCGAAATGGTAGATTTGAATTTTTTTTCATTTTTCTAACATGAAAAGTATATATGCTTTTATTTTTATTTATTTTTTTAAATAACCCAAAAGAATTTGGATTAAAATCTTTTTTAAGATTTCATTTATTTATCAATGAGAGACAGAGAGAGAGAGAGAGAGAGAGAGAGAGGCAGAGACAGGCAGAGGGAGAAGCAGGCTCCATGCAGGGAGCCCGACGTGGGACTCGATCCGGGTCTCCAGGATCAGGCCCTGGGCTGAAGGCGGCACTAACCCGCTGAGCCACCTGGGCTGCCCCGTATATATATGCTTTTAAATCAGGGAGACAAAACTATCTGTCTTTGCCAACTATAACTGAAAAAGGTGGCGTTTTATTTTTTATTTCACTGAATCAACATGTATTCATGTTAATTCTGGCTACTAAAAGTACAAAGGAAGGATACCTAGTCCCTCATTTCAGCAGGAATTTCCTAAATAGATTTTTAAAAAAGATTTTATTTATTTGAGAGAGAGAAAGTGTGTGTGTGTGTGTGTGTGTGTGTGTGTGTGTGTGTGTGTGTACAGCAGTGGGGAGAGAAGAGGGAGAGGGAGAGAGTCTCAGGCCAACTCTGCACTGAGCTCAGATCCATACGCGAGTCTCAATCACTTTTCCCAGAGATCATGACCTGAGCCAAAAATCAAGAGTCTGAGGCTTAACCAACTAAGCCACCCAGCCATTCTCTAAGCAGATCTCAATAGTTACCGTCTAGCAATCTGTTATATGCATCCAGTTTTTACATACTTACGTAAATGCGTAGTGTTTCATAGGTTACAAAAATGTGATTAGGCCATAAACAGGGTACACCCTAGAATAAAGAGTCTGATAAAGCAATAGAATCATATTTGCTATTCTTAGACACAATTATTAACCAATAGTGTATGACAAAACAGCATATATAATTGCTACTAATTTTAACTTGCAAAAATAAACATTTTTGGTAAAGAAGATGGAAATAATATTAAAGTTATTTTTATATAAATGCTTTTGAAAATCAGGGTTGCTGGGTAGCTCAGTCAGTTAAACACTAGTCTCTTGATTTAAGATCAGGTCAGGAGCTCGGTGTCTTGAGATCAAGTCCCACGTGGGATGCAGGAGCAGGGAGGAGTCAACTTGTCCCTCTCTACTCCTTCTCTCCTCTCTCTCACTCCCTCACTCATAAATGAATAAAACCTTTTTAAAAAAATCTTTCCCCATCTTTATAGTTCACAAATAAAATTATATTTATATATATATGACATACAATGTAATCATTTGATATATACATTGTGTTAATTAACTTAATTGTTATAATCATTTCACATTTATTATCATGTAATTACTATGTGTCATGAGAATATTTATTCTCTTAATAAATGTTATACAATATTTTAAACTATAGTCACCATACCATACACTAGTTCCCCAGAACTTATTCCTCTTACAACTGAAAGCTTATATCCTTTGACTAGCATCTCCTTATTTCCCCATTCCCCAGTCTAGTTAACTATTCGACTCTGTTTTTATCAGTTAGACTTTTTTTTTTTTCAAATCTCTTATGTAACTGAGACTGCACAATATCTGCTTTCTTCAGTCTGGTTTCTTTTATGTAACTTTGTGCCTTCTCAATTATTATCCCCTACCCCCTCTTATCCCTATGGGTATTTTCACTTTAAACATTTTATTAAAACACTCATTTGGCTTCAAATCTTTGGAATTGGTGTGACCTATATTTCTTTCGAATGTTCAAAAAAATCATTGTCCATCACATACATTGAACATTCTGTTAACTGGGATACAATAGTAAATTTTCTGAGTGTCTGGAAAAATTATTTTCATGGACATGAGACATATGGGAAAATATAGGTTGAGTCTTCGTCTCCTGGACACAAAAAGGTGACTAAAAATGTTGTTCATTTGTTCTAGAGTTCATGCTGTATTTGACTGAGATCTCTTTCGGAACACTTATTTTTTTTCTTCTCATGGTTAACCCTATTACCATGCCAGTTGAGACCTGGTTGCTCAGGGACGCTAAAATTTCCTGTTATACATTTAAAAAAAATCCCCTATTGCACATAAAAGAGTAGAAATGCTTTAAGATTCGTGACATATCCCTGAGATGAAAAGAGACATTTTAAATATTGTTTATTTCACAGTATTTCAGTATTCTTCCTTCCTTTTGGGCAATACGTCAGTGAGTAATCTTGGTTAGTATATAATCAGTCATGAGCAAGTATTTTAACTTTTATTTAGGAAAGTTGAAGCTTTTAGTAGATATGCATTCAAAAACACCCTGTTTAAAGGTATTAAACAAAAGAAGCACTTCTATTCACTAGAAAATAATGTATTAGCACTATACTTGGTGAAAAGAAAGTCAAAGCTAATGCTGAAATACAAGGTATTTTAGTTTTCTGTGATACAATAAAATGTGTATTTGTACTTTAACCTATACTTTCAAAATGATTAGAAAATATTTTCACTGCATAAAGATATGATGGTATTCTAGCTTTGGAACAATTCCAGGTTTCCCAGTATTAGAAGATGATTCAAGCCTCCACTAATTCTCCTTACTCAGGACTGTATGAATTTAAGTTACAAAATTGTATAATATTGCTATTGGTTATTGCATTGGGACAAAAATTCTGATAAAATGGAGAATATAGTTTATTTTTGAGAAAATATTGAAGTGACATTCTCGGAATGATGTTTGAGGGACTTAAGGTCTAGTTATTAATGGCTTTAGACCTCTCTTCTCATTTCTGCTCCATTTGATTTGTCTTTGTCTATTCCATGCATCTCCTATAATATCTGAAAATTAAAAGCTGCCGCCATATAATTTCATATATAGGAAATCCTAAATGCATTACCTGAACTTTAAACTGAAGTATGTAATATTATAAAATGCCTTTATTTCTCATTTAAGATATTATCCTTGCTTCCTTTGTCTGGCATTAAAGGTCATTTGATGCCAGAATAAGGACTTCAGTAGTTTTACTACCCAGGACTTGATACTGTGAGTAGTTACTTTTTCATCTGTGAAAAGGCAAGACCTACTTCTTGCTTTTCTTTCAAACACACTCCAGTGATCCAACAACATTTCCTTCTGCAGAGTTCTATTTGTCAGCTAGCCTTGTCAAATATTTTGTGGAAGAAATGTTCAGTTTCCTGAGAGTAATTGAAAACTTCAAGGCACATGTTTTCAGATATAGGAGTCATCCTCTGCATCTACAGCAGGCAGAAGTTATAATTCATTACACTGGGGTGTTTACAGGCTTGTTTCCTACAGCTGACCTTTTCTAGTTACTTACTTTTCTTTCAGGCATATCTGAAATGTAATAAACACATTTATTTCAGTCTTTGGTTTTACAAAAAATCTTAAAACAATGCAGGGCACATATGCCTCAAAATGGATGATTTTTAACTTCAGGTTTATGCATGGTGAAAAAAATATACATTACAAGTGTCATCCAACAAATTAAGCTAACTGATTTTTCAGGTTAATAAATAAGCTTAATACCTAAAGCACAAAGTTCAGGGATTTTGTATAAAGGCCAAAGCTTACAAACATTTTCGAGAAAAAGTCTTGTCTTTTCATGTATATTTCTTATGTAAATTGACCAGTTCTTTTATTCCTTCAGAAACCTAAGTACTTAACCCAAAGCAGAAGCCTTTCTCTATGTGCTTTCACTTACCTTTCTATATAAGTCTCCTGATAAATATATTTTATATGATGCCTTTCTGGAGCACTATATAAAAATAAATTATTCAAGAGGAGGAGTCAAGATGGCAGAAGAGTAGAGGACCCTAAGCTTGATTCATCCTGGGAACACAGCTAGATAATTATCAAAACATTCTTAACACCCAAGAAATCAATATGTCTGAGAGAACAAAACTGAAAGTCTACAAGTAGAAAAGTGACCCTTTTATGTAAGGTAGGAGTATGGAGAGTTGATATGAGAAGGATATAACTGTGAGTACTGCAGTAGAGAGGGAGCTCTGCTTATGGAGACTATCTCAAAGTATGATAAGTAGTATAGCACAAAATCTGAAATTTATAAGCCTGTCACCACCAGGGTCATACCTGGTTTAGAGGTGCTCAGGTGGAGAAGTGAGGCAGAGACCCAAGAGTGTACAATGTGGTCTGAGGATCCCCTGGGTTGCAAAAAGAACTGATAATGCCATCATGCTTCCCTGTTCCCAGGCATAGGAGTGGGGATTCCAGCCGAGAGTAATGAACCTGGGTACTGGTTCCCTGACATAAACTCTGAACCATCATGTGATCATGCCACCACTTTCCTGCCTCCAGCTAATGATAGGCAAAAGCATAGCAAGAACCTCCCCAGAAGATCAGCACAGGTCTTGCACCACAGGAGTCCCTAAAATTTGGAGTTTTGAACCCCAGTCCTGCACCTGAGATAAAACGGTTCAGACAAAGGCAAGGTGAAGGCAGGGATCTGACAGGAGCCAAATACACAGGAGGAGTTCTGATTGCTCTTCTGTGAGGGCTTCTTGAAAAGTGGGGACAGGGACACAAACTCTCAGCCCCTGGGCTAGACTATTTTCACCCCACTCATCTAGAGCTGAAAGTCTTCAGGGAGCAAAACAGTGCCACTTAGTGGGGGCTGAAGCCACTGACACCAAGCTCCATACCCTGTGCCCAGAATGTTCATCTCCACTAGGGCAAGTCCACCTGAGAATCAGCACAACAGGCCCCTCACTGCAGAAGACCAGCATAAACATCTCCTTTGTGCCAATCATAGAGTTGCAAAGCTTCAGCTCTAAGGGAAATAGGATCTAGTTCCATTTATTATTTTTCATTTTTTCTATTAACTTTCAAAAAATATCATTATTTTTAAAAATTTATATATATACATATATATTTTTATTTTATTTTATTTGGATATAACTTCTTTTAACAAGCAGACTAAAACACACCCAGGATCCAGGTTTGTTTTGTGTTTTGTTTGTTTTGTTTTTCTTTTTTCTTTTCTTTTCTGGACAAAATGACAAGATGGAGAAATTCACTCCAAAAGAAAGAAAGAACAGAAAGTAGAACTCATGGCCAGGGATTTAATCAATATGGATATAAATAAGATGTCTGAACTAGAATTAAAAACAATAATTATAAGGATACTAACTGGGCTTGAAAAAAAGCATAGAAGACATAGAAGATAATCCCTTCCTACAAAGATAAAAGAACTAAAATCTAGTCAGTGTGAAATTCAAAATGCTATAACCAAGATGCAAACACAAATAGAGGTTATAAAAATGAGGATGGGTGAAGCACAGAAATGAACCAGTGATATAGATGATAGAAACTATGGGAAAGGAAGCTGAAAAGAAGAGTGAAAGAAAGGTAATGGATCAAAGGTTGACTTAGGGAACTCGGTGTTATTAATATATAATAACGGGATCCCTGGGTGGCGCAGCGGTTTGGCGCCTGCCTTTGGCCCAGGGCGCGATCCTGGAGACCCGGGATCGAATCCCACGTCGGGCTCCCGGTGCATGGAGACTGCTCTCCCTCTGCCTGTGTCTCTGCCTCTCTCTCTTTCTCTCTCTGTGACTATCATAAATAAATAAAAATTTAAAAAAAAAACAACAAAAAACAACAAAAAATAATAATATATAATAACATTTATATGATAGGAGTCCCATAAGATGAAGAGAGAGAAAAGAAGGCAGAAGGTTTATTCAAGCAAATTATACCTAAAACATCCCTAATCTGGGGAAGGACACAGATATCAAAATCCAGGAAGCACAGAGAATTTCCATTAAATCAAACAAAAGCTGATTATCACCAACGCATATCATAGTCAAAGTCACAAAATACACAGACAAGGAAAGAATTCTGCAAGCAACAAGAGAAGAAAAAATTCTTAAACTGCAAAGGAAGACAGATCAGATTTGCAGCAGATCTGTCCACAGAAATTTAACAGGCCAGAAAAAGTGGCAGGATATTTTCAATATGCTGAATAGGAAGAATATGCAGCTAAGAATACTCTATCGAGCAAAGTTGTCATTCAGAATAGAAGGGGAGATAAAGAGTTTCCCAAACAAAAACTAAAGAATTTCATGACCACTAAATCCAGCTTTGCAAAAATGAATAGGGGGAAAAAAGCACAAAAAGCAACAAAGACTAGAAAGAAACAGAGAATGTCACCAGAAATATCAACTCTACAGGTAACACAATGACACTAAATTCACAATCTGAATGTAAATGGACTAAATACTCCAATAAAAAGACATATGGAAAAAAAAATAAAAAATAAATAAAAAGACATATGGTATCAGAATGGAGAAAAAAAGAAACCAAAATCCATCATTACATGCTGCCTACAAGAAACTCATGTTAGAATTAGAGATCCCTTCAGACTGAAAGTGAGGGAATGGAGAACAATCTGTCATGCTACTGGATGTCAAAAGCAAGTCAGAGTTGCCATACTTACATCAGACTAAGTAGATTTCAAACCCAAGACAATAACTAGAAATGAAAAAGAGCATTATATCATAATTAAGGAGTCTATCCATCAAGAAGATCTAACAATTATAAATATTTATACTCCCAATTTGGGAGCATCCAAATGTATAAATCAATTAATAATTAAGATAAATAAACTCACCAATAGTAATACAGTAATAATAAGGAACTTTAACACCCCATTTACAGCAATAAACAGATCATCTAAGCAGAAAATCAACAAGGAAGCAATGACTTTAAATGACGCACTGAACCAGATAGACTTAACAGTTATATTCAGAACATTTTATCCTAAAGCAGCAGAATCCATAGTATTTTCTAGGGCACATGGAACATTCACCAGAGTAGATCACACACTGGGTCACAAATCAGCCCTCACAAGTACAAGAACTTTGAGATCATATCATGCATTTTCAGACAAAAATGCTATGAAACTTGAAGTCAAGCACAAGAAAAAATTTGGAAAGATAACAAATATATGGAGGTAAAATTATATCCTATTACAGAAGGAATAAAGCAACCAGGAAATTAAAGAAGAAATTAAAAAGGACATGGAAGAAATGAAAATGAAAACACAACAGTCCAAAACCTTGGGATGCAGCAAAGGCAGTCCTAAGAGGCAAGTATATTGCAAAACAGACCTATCTCAAGAACCAAGAAAAGTCTCAAATACACAATCTACCCTTACACCTAAAGGAGCTAGAAAAGCAACAGCAAATAAAGCCTAAAGCCAGCAGAGAAAAGGAAATAATGCAGATTAGCGCAGAAATAAATGATATAGAAACAAACAGAGGGAGAGGGAGAAGCAGAACACCTGCTGAGCAGGGAGCCCAATGTGGGGTTTGATCCCAGGACCTCAACATCATAATTTGAGTTGAAGGCAGATGCTTAACTGAATGAGCCATCCAGGCACCCCCTCTATTGGACACTTAAAGAAGGATTAATACCTATTCTCAAACAGTTCCAAAAATTTGAAACAGAAGGAAAATTTCCAAACACACTTTACAAGGACGGCATTACTTGATTCTAAAACTGGAAAAGACCCTACAAAAAAGGAGAATTACAGGCCAATATCCCTGATGAACATGGATGCAAAAATTCTCAATAAAATTATAGCAAATTGAATTCAACAGTCCATTAAAAGAGTTATTTGCCATGATCAAGTAAGATTTATTCCTGGGCTACAAGGGTGGTTCAATATTTGCAAATCAATCAATATGATACACCGTATTATTAAAAGAAAACATAAGAACCATATCATCATATCAATAAATGCAGAAAAAGTATTTGACAGAATACAGCATCCATTCTTGATTAAAAAGCAAACAAAAAAACAAGACCTCAACAAAGTGGGGATAGATGGAACATATCTCAACATCATAAAGGCCACATATGAAAGACTCACAGCTAATATCATCCTCAATGGGGAAAAACTGAGAGCCATTCCCCTATGGTCAGGAATAAGATTAAGGATTTCCACTCTCACTGTACTATTTAACATAATAGTACTAGAAGTCTTAGCCTCAACAATCATACAAAAAGAAATAAAAGTCATCCAAGTCAGCTAGGAAGTCAAACTTTCACTATTTGCAAATGACATGATATTCTATGTGGAAAACATGCAAGACTCTATCAAAAGATAGCTAGAATACACACATGAATTCAGCAAAGTCATGGGACACAAAATTATACCTGCAAATCTATGTACATGCAAAAGAATGAACCTGGACCACTTTCTTACACCTGAAAAAATAAATTCAAAATGGGAAAAAGACCTAAATGTGAGACACAAAACCATCAAAATTCTAGAAGAGAACACAGGCAGCAAGTTCTTTGATTTCTGCTGTAGAAAGTTCTTTCTTGACAAGTGTCAGAGGCAAAGCAAACAAAAGCAAAAATGAAATATTGAAAACTCATCAAGATAAAAAGCTTCCACACAGCAAAGGAAACAACACAACTAAAAGTTAACCTACAGAATGGGAGAAGATATTTGCAAACAACATATTTGATAAAGAGTTAGTATCGAAAGTATATAAAAACTTGACAAACTCAACACCACAAAACAAATAATCTAGTTAAAAAATGAGAAGACACTAATAGACATTTTTCCAAACAAGACATCCAGATGGCTAACAGACACATGAAAAGATTCTCAATATCGCTCACCAGTAAAATACAAATCAAAACCAGAATGAGATACCACCTCACACATGTCAGAATGGCTAAAATTAACAACATGAGAAATAACAGGTGTTGGAGAGGATATGGAGAAAGGGGAACCCACTTGCACTGTGTTAGGAATGCAAACTGGCACAGCTACTCTCCAGAACTGTATGGGGGGCTCCCCAAAAAAACTAAAAATAGAACTACTCTCCAATCCAACAGTTACACTACTAGGTATATATCCAATATACAAAAGTACTAATTTGAGGATGTATAATCATCCCATGTTTATAGCAGGATTATTGACAACAGTCAAACTATGGAGAGAGCCCAAATGTCCATTGAGTGATGAAAGGATAAATAAGATGTGGTATATACAATAGAATATTACTCAGCCATCAAAGGGAATGAAATTTTGCCATTTGCAATGACGTGGATGGGCCTAGAGTATATTAGACTAAATGAAATAAGTCAGTCATTGAAAGACCATGATCTCACTCATATGTCGAATTTAGGAAACAAAACAGATGAAAATATGGGAAGGAAGAGAAGGGGAAAAAAGGAGAGAGGGAAATAAGCCATAAGTGATTCTTAATGACAGAGAATAAACTGTGGGTTGATTAAGGGACATGAGTGGGTGATGAGTTAGATGGGTGATGGGTATTAAAGAGAGCACTTGTTATGATCAGCAGTGGGTGTTGTAAGTGATCAATCACTGAATTCTACTCCTGAAACCAATATTGCACTGTATGTTAGATAAAATTCAAATAAGAATTAAAAAATAAGGAGGAGCAAGATGGCGGAAGAGTAGGGTCTCCAAATCACCTGTCTCCACCAAATTACCTAGAAAACCTTCAAATCATCCTGAAAATCTATCAATTCGGCCTGAGATTTAAAGAGAGACCAGCTGGAATGCTACAGTGAGAAGAGTTCGGGCTTCTATCAAGGTAGGAAGACGGGGAAAAAGAAATAAAGAAACAAAAGGCCTCCAAGGGGGAGGGGCCCCGCGAGGAGCCGGGCTGAGGCCGGGGCGAGTGTCCCCAGGACAGGAGAGCCCCGTCCCGGAGGAGCAGGAGCTGCACCGACCTTCCCGGGCGGAAAGGGGCTCGCGGGGAGTTGGAGCAGGACCCAGGAGGGCGGGGATGCCCTCGGGCTCCCGGGGACACTAACAGACACCTGCGCCCCGGGAGATGCGCCGAGCTCCCTAAGGGCTGCAGCGCGCACGGCGGGACCCGGAGCAGCTCGGGGGGCTCGGGGGCGGCTCCGCGGAGGGGGCTGTGGGGCGGGAGCAGCTCGGGGGGCTCGGGCAGAGGAAGAGGCTCCATGCGGAGGGGGCTGCGCGGTTCCAGGAGCAGCTCGGGGGGCTCGGGTGGCGGCTTCGCGGAGGGGGTTGCGCGGCCCGGGAGCGCGAATCCAACAGCCCAGGCCCCGGAGCACAGGGCGCCGGGACACAGCCCAGGATCCCGCCTAACCCCGGGACAGGCAGAGGCCGGGAGGGCCCAGGACAGCGAGGACGCTCCTGCCCCAGCTGAGCAGATCAGCGGCCCCGCCCGGAGCCTCCGGGCCCTGCAGACGGAGTTCCTGCCGGAGCTGAATCCAGGTTTCCAGAGCTGCCCCGCCACTGGGGCTGTTCCTCCTGCGGCCTCACGGGGTAAACAACCCCCACTGAGCCCTGCACCAGGCAGGGGCACAGCAGCTCCCCCAAGTGCTAACACCTGAAAATCAGCACAACGGGCCCCTCCCCCAGAAGACCAGCTAGACGGACAACTTCCAGGAGAAGCCAAGGGACTTAAAATACACAGAATCAGAAGATACACCCCGTGGTTCTTTTTGTTTGTTTGTTTGTTTTGTTTTGTTTTGTTTTGTTTTGCTTTTTGATTTGTTTCCTTCCCCCACCCCCTTTTTTTCTCCTTTCTTTTTCTTTCTCTTTTTCTTCTTTTTTTTTTTTCGTTTTTTTTTCTTCCCTTTTTTTTCTCTTTCTCTTTTCTTTCCTTCTTTCTCTCCTCTCTTTTTCTCCTTTGCTCAATACAACTTGCTTTTGGCCACTCTGCACTGAGCAAAATGACTAGAAGGAAAACCTCACCTCAAAAGAAAGAATCAGAAACAGTCCTCTCTCCCACAGAGTTACAAAATCTGGATTACAATTCAATGTCAGAAAGCCAATTCAGAAGCACTATTATACAGCTACTGGTGGCTCTAGAAAAAAGCATAAAGGACTCAAGAGACTTCATGACTGCAGAATTTAGATCCAATCAGGCAGAAATTAAAAATGAATTGAATGAGATGCAATCCAAACTAGAAGTCCTAACGACGAGGGTTAACGAGGTGGAAGAACGAGTGACTGACATAGAAGACAAGTTGATGGCAAAGAGGGAAACTGAGGAAAAAAGAGACAAACAATTAAAAGACCATGAAGATAGACTAAGGGAAATAAACGACAGCCTGAGAAAGAAAAACCTACATTTAATTCGGGTTCCCGAGGGCGCCGAAAGGGACAAAGGGCCAGAATATGTATTTGAACAAATTCTAGCTGAAAACTTTCCTAATCTGGGAAGGGAAACAGGCATTCAGATCCAGGAAATAGAGAGATCCCCCCCTAAAATCAATAAAAACCGTTCAACACCTCGACATTTAATAGTGAAGCTTGCAAATTCCAAAGATAAAGAGAAGATCCTTAAAGCAGCAAGAGACAAGAAATCCTTGACTTTTATGGGGAGGAGTATTAGGGTAACAGCAGACCTCTCCACAGAGACCTGGCAGGCCAGAAAGGGCTGGCAGGATATATTCAGGGTCCTAAATGAGAAGAACATGCAACCAAGAATACTTTATCCAGGAAGGCTCTCATTCAAATGGAAGGAGAGATAAAGAGCTTCCAAGACAGGCAGCAACTAAAAGAATATGTGACCTCCAAACCAGCTCTGCAAGAAATTTTAAGGGGGGCTCTTAAAATTCCCCTTTAAGAAGAAGTTCAGTGGAACAGTCCACAAAAACAAGGACTGAATAGATATCATGATGACACTAAACTCATATCTCTCAATAATAACTCTGAATGTGAACGGGCTTAATGACCCCATCAAAAGGCGCAGGGTTTCAGACTGGATAAAAAAGCAGGACCCATCTATTTGCTGTCTACAAGAGACTCATTTTAGACAGAAGGACACCTACAGCCTGAAAATAAAAGGTTGGAGAACCATTTACCATTCGAATGGTCCTCAAGGGAAAGCAGGGGTAGCCATCCTTATACCAGATAAACTAAAATTTATCCCAAAGACTGCAGTGAGAGATGAAGAAGGATACTATATCATACTTAAAGGATCTATTCAACAAGAGGACTTAACAGTCCTCAATATATATGCCCCGAATGTGGGAGCTGCCAAATATTTAAATCAATTATTAACCAAAGTGAAGAAATACTTAGATAATAATACACTTATACTTGGTGACTTCAATCTAGCTCTTTCTATACTCGATAGGTCTTCTAAGCACAACATCTCCAAAGAAACGAGAGCTTTAAATGATACACTGGACCAGATGGATTTCACAGATATCTACAGAACTTTACATCCAAACTCAACTGAATACACATTCTTCTCAAGCGCACATGGAACTTTCTCCAGAATAGACCACATATTGGGTCACAAATCGGGTCTGAACCGATACCAAAAGATTGGGATCGTCCCCTGCATATTCTCAGACCATAATGCCTTGAAATTAGAACTAAATCACAACAAGAAGTTTGGAAGGACCTCAAACACGTGGAGGTTAAGGACCATCCTGCTAAAAGATGAAAGGGTCAACCAGGAAATTAAGGAAGAATTAAAAAGATTCATGGAAACTAATGAGAATGAAGATACAACCGTTCAAAATCTTTGGGATGCAGCAAAAGCAGTCCTAAGGGGGAAATACATCGCAATACAAGCATCCATTCAAAAACTGGAAAGAACTCAAATACAAAAGCTAACCTTACACATAAAGGAGCTAGAGAAAAAACAGCAAATAGATCTTACACCCAAGAGAAGAAGGGAGTTAATAAAGATTCGAGCAGAACTCAACGAAATCGAGACCAGAAGAACTGTGGAACAGATCAAAAAAACCAGGAGTTGGTTCTTTGAAAGAATTAATAAGATAGATAAACCATTAGCCAGCCTTATTAAAAAGAAGAGAGAGAAGACTCAAATTAATAAAATCATGAATGAGAAAGGAGAGATCACTACCAACACCAAAGAAATACAAACGATTTTAAAAACATATTATGAACAGCTATACGCCAATAAATTAGGCAATCTAGAAGAAATGGACACATTCCTGGAAAGCCACAAACTACCAAAACTGGAACAGGAAGAAATAGAAAACCTGAACAGGCCAATAACCAGGGAGGAAATTAAAGCAGTCATCAAAAACCTCCCAAGACACAAGAGTCCAGGGCCAGATGGCTTCCCAGGGGAATTTTATCAAACGTTTAAAGAAGAAACCATACCTATTCTCCTAAAGCTGTTTGGAAAGATAGAAAGAGATGGAGTACTTCCAAATTCACTCTATGAGGCCAGCATCACCTTAATTCCGAAACCAGACAAAGACCCCACCAAAAAGGAGAATTACAGACCAATATCCCTGATGAACATGGATGCAAAAATTCTCAACAAGATACTGGCCAATAGGATCCAAAAGTACATTAAGAAAATTATTCACCATGACCAGGTAGGATTTATCCCTGGGACACAAGGCTGGTTCAACACCTGTAAAACAATCAATGTGATTCATCATATCAGCAAGAGAAAAACCAAGAACCATATGATCCTCTCATTGGATGCAGAGAAAGCATTTGACAAAATACAGCATCCATTCCTGATCAAAACTCTTCAGAGTGTAGGGATAGAGGGAACATTCCTCGACATCTTAAAAGCCATCTATGAAAAGCCCACAGCAAATATCATTCTCAATGGGGAAGCACTGGGAGCCTTTCCCCTAAGATCAGGAACACGACAGGGATGTCCACTCTCACCACTGCTGTTCAACATGGTAGTGGAAGTCCTAGCCTCAGCAATCAGACAACAAAAAGACATTAAAGGCATTCAAATTGGCAAAGAAGAAGTCAAACTCTCCCTCTTCGCCGATGACATGATACTCTACATAGAAAACCCAAAAGTCTCCACCCCAAGATTGCTAGAACTCATACAGCAATTCGGTAGCGTGGCAGGATACAAAATCAATGCCCAGAAGTCAGTGGCATTTCTATACACTAACAATGAGACTGAAGAAAGAGAAATTAAGGAGTCAATCCCATTTACAATTGCACCCAAAAGCATAAGATACCTAGGAATAAACCTAACCAAAGACGTAAAGGATCTATACCCTCAAAACTATAGAACACTTCTGAAAGAAATTGAGGAAGACACAAAGAGATGGAAAAATATTCCATGCTCATGGATTGGCAGAATTAATATTGTGAAAATGTCAATGTTACCCAGGGCAATATACACGTTTAATGCAATCCCTATCAAAATACCATGGACTTTCTTCAGAGAGTTAGAACAAATTATTTTAAGATTTGTGTGGAATCTGAAAAGACCCCGAATAGCCAGGGGAATTTTAAAAAAGAAAACCATATCTGGGGGCATCACAATGCCAGATTTCAGGTTGTACTACAAAGCTGTGGTCATCAAGACAGTGTGGTACTGGCACAAAAACAGACACATAGATCAGTGGAACAGAATAGAGAATCCAGAAGTGGACCCTGAACTTTATGGGCAACTAATATTCGATAAAGGAGGAAAGACTATCCATTGGAAGAAAGACAGTCTCTTCAATAAATGGTGCTGGGAAAATTGGACATCCACATGCAGAAGAATGAAACTAGACCACTCTCTTTCACCATACACAAAGATAAACTCAAAATGGATGAAAGATCTAAATGTGAGACAAGATTCCATCAAAATCCTAGAGGAGAACACAGGCAACACCCTTTTTGAACTCGGCCACAGTAACTTCTTGCAAGATACATCCACGAAGGCAAAAGAAACAAAAGCAAAAATGAACTATTGGGACTTCATCAAGATAAGAAGCTTTTGCACAGCAAAGGATACAGTCAACAAAACTCAAAGACAACCTACAGAATGGGAGAAGATATTTGCAAATGACATATCAGATAAAGGGCTAGTTTCCAAGATCTATAAAGAACTTATTAAACTCAACACCAAAGAAACAAACAATCCAATCATGAAATGGGCAAAAGACATGAAGAGAAATCTCACAGAGGAAGACATAGACATGGCCAACACGCACATGAGAAAATGCTCTGCATCACTTGCCATCAGGGAAATACAAATCAAAACCACAATGAGATACCACCTCACACCGGTGAGAATGGGGAAAATTAACAAGGCAGGAAACAACAAATGTTGGAGAGGATGCGGAGAAAAGGGAACCCTCGTACACTGTTGGTGGGAATGTGAACTGGTGCAGCCACTCTGGAAAACTGTGTGGAGGTTCCTCAAACAGTTAAAAATATACCTGCCCTACGACCCAGCAATTGCACTGTTGGGGATTTACCCCAAAGATACAAATGCAATGAAACGCCGGGACACCTGCACCCCGATGTTTATAGCAGCAATGGCCACGATAGCCAAACTGTGGAAGGAGCCTCGGTGTCCAACGAAAGATGAATGGATAAAGAAGATGTGGTTTATGTATACAATGGAATATTACTCAGCCATTAGAAATGACAAATACCCACCATTTGCTTCAACGTGGATGGAACTGGAGGGTATTATGCTGAGTGAAGTAAGTCAGTCGGTGAAGGACAAACATTATATGTTCTCATTCATTTGGGGAATATAAATAATAGTGAAAGGGAATATAAGAGAAGGGAGAAGAAATGTGTGGGAAATATCAGAAAGGGAGACAGAACGTAAAGACTGCTAACTCTGGGAAACGAACTAGGGGTGGTAGAAGGGGAGGAGGGCGGGGGGTGGGAGTGAATGGGTGACGGGCACTGGGGGTTATTCTGTATGTTAGTAAATTGAACACCAATAAAAAATAAATTAAAAAAAAAGAATTAAAAAATAAAATTCGAATAAAAATAAATCAATTACGCTATAGTTGACATGATGCCATAGGCCCAAATTAAACCTTATAGTCAAGACATTTAACAGTAAAATAAAATACATAAATGAGTGAGGTATTAACTTTTTTAAAGATTATTTATTTATTTATCTATTCAATCATGAGAGACACACAGAGAGAGGCAGAGACATAGGCAGAGGGAGAAGCAGGCTCCCTGCAAGGATCCTGATGCAGTACTCGATCCCAGGATCCCAGGATCACGACCTGAGCCAGAGGCAGAGACCCTCAACCATTGAGCCACCCAGGTGCCCAGGTATTAACTTTAAAAACTGTAAAACTGACAACTCAACTGTACTTAATATTTTTAAAATATCCATAATATCTCAACCACATGTATTCATGTGTATATATATGTATATACATATATACATGCATACACACACACCTCATAACTAGCATTCTTGTATACTAAATTTTGGGGAACAAGTGTGAATGTTTTAATTTCTATGCATGTGGTCAGTGCTTTCTGAGCAAAGATAGTTGGTTCTCAGTTAAAGGATGACTGAAGAGTAGCCCTGAGATAGGGAGCTCAGAATAGATGCTATGAAAACTTTCTTTTTCTCTCCCAGAGGCACTTTTTTACTTAGGAAAGGGTTCTAAACTTTGACTTCTGTAACTATTCCTCCCCAAACAAAGACTGAGGCTCTTTCAACTTTAATCTACTGATAGTACACTGGAGGTTTGTGGGTGTAGGTACGTAGGTTAAGCGTAGGAAAGTGTATTCTGTAAAATTTCAGTTAAATCTCAGATGGCCTCAATGGGCCTGTAATCTTAGGGATGTCACATTTACACATATTTTTTCAGTAGTATGACTTTTTCTCCCAGTCTCCTACTTCCTTTCCTCAATGTAGTGTCCTTAATCTATGAATATCCTTGAATATCCTTGAATATCCTTGAAGCCTTCTCTCCTGTGCACTGCATTTTTTTTTTTAAATCAAAGAGGAGGACTGGAGGGAGGCTGTAACAGGATGAATCTGCTTCTCCCAATTGGGATAAGGCTGCAACATTAGAATGTACTATAGACCAGATTCATTGTATTTTATAAAGATTTCTCTTCTGCTACAGCTATGAGGGAATATTTCTTGGATTTTTCACTTTGATAATCTGGTGGGATTCCTAGAAGTAAAGCCAATGAATATGACAAGATTCCCTTAGAACTGAGGACCTATGAGTGTCTGACTCAACCTAGTATACTTTCAACCTGTAGCAATTCATCAAAACTGCCATTTTGATATCCCTAACTACATATGGTCCCAGACTCTTCTGCTCTAGTAAGCAGACCTCAGCTGTCTAGAGATACCCATCTTTCCAGATTTGGGATGATTTCCTTCCAATTTCAGGTCTTTGATGATTTTTTTAATTTTTTATTTATTTATTCATGATAGAGAGAGAAGCAGAGAGAGAGAGGCAGAGACACAGGAAGAGGGAGAAGCAGGCTCCATGCCTGAGACTCAATCCCGGGACTCCAGGATCGCGCCCTGGGCCAAAGGCAGGTGCCAAACCGTTGAGCTACCCAGGGATCCCCCAAGTCTTTGATGATTTTAAGAAAAATGGTTATTCTGAATTTTTCTAGCTTTTTTGGTTATAAGGATACAAGTGATATCCTTCCAAGATCTTTACATGTTAATGCTGATGTCCAAAGGAGCTTTAAGTACCAAATTTGAGGACAAAGGTTTCAGCAAGGAGAGTGCTGCTAGTATATCCTAGAGATTATGGAGCACAAATTCCAACCTCTAGAAACCTAGTTAATATTAACTAAGATGACAAAATAAGGCAATTGAAAAGAAAGGGAAATTCTGCAGAGCAACATAAGATTTAGTTAATATACCAAGGCAAGGTGTAATCAAGAATATGGAGTTATCTAATGAGGAAAGCAGGACCAGCAGGGATTTTTGTGAAACTAGGGGTATCCAGTGGAATCTGCCCCTTCAATGCCTCATCCTAAGATTGATGAATGTAGACGATTCCAAAAAAAGCCCAAACATTATTACAGGAGCCTAAAGTAAAAGATTTTGCCTTAACTGGTCTTTCACACTAAAGGACTATCACTTCTCACTCATCATACCCAGTAATATCCAGCTTGATTTATTATAGCCTACTAGCTTAGCTTCAACATTTATGTTCATTTATGCTGTGGCCTTTAACAACTGATTTATTTATTGTTTCATGTTATCTTTCTTATTCAACAAATATTCTCTATTCTATAGATTGGCCTCACTCCGTTTTTTTAAATCTAATTTTAGACACATTCAGTGATGTCAATTAATTTGCCTTTTAAGGAACCACAGAATGATTAGAGACATCATGAAAGAAGTTCAATAACCAAAGTACCACTTCTCATTTTTTCCATGTTATGTCAAATTAGGTGGGAGAAAAAGAAAAAAATTCACAGGGGTGAATAAGTTCTTATTTATATGCAGACAAATGAAGAAATAGATTATTCACTTACTAAGGTCCAATGCGAGAGAAACTAGGACAGTAGAACACTTTGGTCTAGGTCTCAAGTGCACAGTGGTTTCCAGTTTTGATGGCTATTTGGTTATGTTTAAAAAATGTCCTATCAAGGAACTTGGTTGTTTTTGAATCCTAGAATTTCTGAGTGGAAGGCAGAATCAGCTTTACAGATTCTGAATAACATACCCTTCAAATACTTGATAGAAGGCATAGCTGAAGGTTATTTTAAACATCAGGTATTTTACTGTTATAGTCGTGATTCCATTGTCATTTATTGAGGTTATTAAGTACCTTCCATAAATGACTTTAAACATTTATATGGTATTATTGGAAATTTTATGTTATTTTATAACTTGTGTTTCTCCTCCAATATTTTAATGGTGTCAGCTCTTCTTATGCTCCCAATAGCCCTACATCCAGGGAATGATACATCTCCTTTAATTCCATATTACAAATTAATTGAACCATAAAAATAAACCTCATTAAGAAATAATATAACAGCAAAATTAAAAATTTAAGTGAGAACCTAAACTCTTTCTTTTAAAGAACATTAATATTTATAATTGTATATAATGTCTCTATCAGTTGAACTGATCATAAAAAAAAACTCTTTAATTTTCCTTGAAAGAGTCATACCTCCCCCTTATCACTTGACTGAATGTAGAGAGCATTAGGAGAAAGATCAAAAGTGCCTCTGACCTATAGGTTAGGCACTAGGATATGTAGTCCACACATAATGGTTCCAAATTCTCAAATGATTTTATATATATATATATATATATATATATATATATATATATAAGCAAACTCATACAAATATATCTGTATACAACTATAGGCCCATCAATATTATGTATATGCATTTGCATATATACAATGCATAAATATGATAAAATAGTCATAAAATATTTATTTGTAATATTTATAAAATTCAATATTCATAATACAGGACTTGATATGATAATGAGTATGATATACACACATGAATTTTTACCTGGATCCCTATTTTCATTTTTCTAATGTCTACCATTACCCCCCACACACCAAGTTTATTCCATATGAATATTTTCAAATGCTGGTGATAATTCTGGTATATCATATATACATTCCAGTCTACCAAAGAGACACCTTTGTGCACCCATGCTTTACAAAGTAAAACTAATGAAATCCTTCTGCATTTTTCTCTATGCAGAAGTTCTATTGGACACAGGGTAAAATAAAATTCAAAATCTGAAAATAGTAAGATATTCTCAGGCTGTTGAATACCCCTCACTCTTTGTCCATTGTTTTTTTCAATTTTTTTAAATAATAAATTTATTTTTATTGGTGTTCAATTTGCCAACATACAGAATAACACCCAGTACTCATCCCATCAAGTGCCCCCCTCAGTGCCCGTAACCCATTCACCCCCACCCCCTGCCCTCCTCCCCTTCCACCGCCCCTAGTTCGTTTACCAGAGTTAGGAATCTTTACGTTCTGTCTCCCTTTCTGATATTTCCCACACATTTCTTCTCCATTATTTTTAAAGGTTTTTAGTCCTTTTGGTTATAGGAAACAATAAAAATGTCTTCCTTTCTCCAATTATAAGAAAGTAATAAATAAAAACAGAGAAAACTCACAAGTACATCTAGGATGATGACCAGCTTTCCAAGTAGACACATGATAAAAGTTGAATTGCGTGCTTTACCTTTACCTGTAAAAGTTGGGGGAAAAAATTTTAAGCAAATTAAACTGGTAAATTTTCCAGGAATGGTTAGACACGTGGTTCATAATACTGTTTACAGAGTATTTCTAATGTAGAAAAACTTTAAAACAATTTAAAACCAAATAAAACATTGTTATGTTGCCACCCCAATCCCTCATATGCCTGTAAGGCCCATGGTCTTCTGCTGACATCATCAACCTCAATTTCCTCTTCCTCTGATGCAATTTTGGCCATACTGATCTTTTTGTTTTATGGATATGTTAGCTTTCCCCAATCTTAAACCCTTTGTACTTGTTTGTTCCTTCTGCTTGGAACTTTCTTACTATGGCTAGTTCCATCATTGAGATACAGTCATACATGCAACTTTCTGATCCCTTTATCACCCATCTAAGGCCATTAGAGTCTTGGTTTTATTATTTCCTAGTACTTGCTAGATAAGCATCCAATGTTTTCACATGGGATATTTAATTATAGTTAGAGAAGTCTCTAAGCAGTTGCTTAAAACTGGTGAGTAGATGTTAACATAAGCCTCATGAAAGCAGAGGTTACACAGTATTGTTCATGGTTACATCCCTGGTGCCTGAAGGGGTACTCTGCACAAGCTAAGCACAGAATAAATATTTGTTAATAAATGAATTAATTAGCAAGCTATAGGATTCTTTTTGATATTTAAACTAAATAGACTGTATTAGAGATATGTACATAATTAAAAAGTGGAATGTTTTTCCAGGCCTGTAAGATATGCCTGAATGGGATAAAAATCTAGAGAATATTTGATTTGATACTAAGTGGAGCAGAGGATTTTTTGAAAGTTAAAGTAGGAAAGGCAATCATCCAAGTTTCTGGAATTCCATACGGTAGCTAGAATTATCACATGGAAACACAAATGTGATCAAATTTCCACTGCACTTGACACATAGCAATAGCTTCCAAACACATTTAGAATGAATAACACCTTCCACACAGGAGTCCATCTGATCATTATCTCAATGATAGCACCCCCTGCTGTGAGGCTGTGTATACAGAACTCAACTTGATGTCATTAAAATTTGAAATATTTCTCCAATTTCCTTCTAACTACATACTCTCCAAGAAACTGAACTGAAACCAGGTAATTTTTCCTCAAACTTACTTCACCACACCTCCCATGATTCAAAACTACAATGATATCAACATTCATAATATGGCAGCCTCATTTCATACCATGCTTCCCTCAACTCTCTCTACTACAGTAACCACAGCCTTTTTCAGTTCCTATGCTCCCTTTCTGTCGCAAGACCCATGTGTGGATAGGAATTGCTTCTTATCGTGCTTCCTTAATGCCTAGCACAGTGCTTGGCGTATAGAAATTCTGATAAATATTTGTTGGAAAAAGTGAGGAAGAAATAAATGCAATAAAAAGACATAGTGATATGTAGCTTATAACATAGTTCACCTATAGAAAGAGAAAGTGTCATTTCAGTTTTTTGAAACTACTGGTCTACCTGAGAATTTTCTGGGAAATGTTAGCCATACTTTCAGTCAAAAATCAACTCCCTTTCTAGCTGTAACTTTCAGTGATGGGAGCCACCCACCAAAGAAGCTTAAATTAGTTTTAGTTTGCAGAAGAGTTTGAGCAGCCATAAACAGGCAGGCTGGTTAATATTCCAGAAAGTGATTAACTACAAAGGATTTAGTGCACTAGGAATGCTAGGATGACTATTGGGTTTCTCTACTCCGAATATATTTAAAATGGAAAAGACAAAAAAGATTAGAAAGTTATGTACTTAATAATTTGATATTTCAAAAGAAAAGAGGCTCAGTGGAAATGATAAGATGCTATCTTGGCACATGGTTACCAATAATAACAAAAGTAACAATAACTGAGAAGTAGTGAGCATTCCCCAAGTACCAGGCACTATTTCCAAGAAAGTAGGTAATTCCCAGATTAGAATGGAATCCTTATTTCAGTTCATTCAGTCCATTTAAGCACAGTACAGTTTATAAATCAAACATGTGAATTTATTGATTTATATAATAGGGATTAAAAATGATAATTACTTTTTTTTCTAAAAGAAAAGAGACTTATTTAGCATCTAACAATAAGCTTGCTTTTATGTAAGTTTCCTGAATGGGTCTCTTTTCTTTGGAAATAAAGAGTATTATTCTTGTATAAAATAGCAAATGAGCACTGTAGCCTGTGTGTGTGTGTGTGTGTGTGTGTATAATTTCTTATGCAATAAGCTGAAACAACCTTCTTGAATTAGATCAAATGTGATTGGGTTTCTAAACTATGGTTTTAAGTGAGATATCAGTATTTACGTCTTCTGGTGACCAGTAGTCTGCCTTCATAATTCATTATTTATTGGAGGCCTCTTTACTTTGTGGGTCGGTTACCTCTAAGTGTTAAAATCCCTAAAGAAAATACTTATGAATTTCAAATTTCTATGCATTAGAACCCTAATATTATCATAATACTTAGTCATATTTCCCTAGTCATATTTCCCCATTATTTAATCTTTTGAAGAACACAAATTAATTTTTTAAAGTGAGGATACTTATACAACCACCATTCACATAATGAACTGGAACTTTGCTCACACCAGAAGAAACCCTTGTCACATACCTCTCAAACATTAGACATTGTCTTATTCCTAATGTAGCCACTATCCTGACTAGAAGTATCAATATCACAGCAAGGTTTTGCTTGTTTTTGAATATAATTTCATGTCATAAGGTATATACTGTTTTCTTTTGTTCCATATGATTTTTCAGCTATTCATCCATGTTGTTGGATATAGCTGTAATTAATATACTATTACTGTATAATATTCTATGGGATGCATATTACACACCTTTATATATCTATTTTATCCTTGCTGAATATTTGGGATATTTCTTGTGTGTGTGTGTGTGTGTGTGTGTGTGTGTGCAAGGCATTTTTATTATTTTTTATTTTTTTGAAAGTTTCAAGAAGTCACTTTTAGGGATCCCTGGGTGGCGCAGTGGTTTGGCGCCTGCCTTTGGCCCAGGGCGCGATCCTGGAGACCCCGGATCGAATCCCACATCAGGCTCCCGGTGCATGGAGCCTGCTTCTCCCTCTGCCCGTGTCTCTGCCTCTCTCTCTCTCTCTCTCTGTGTGACTGTCATAAATAAATAAATAAATAAATAAATAAATAAATAAAGTCACTTTTATTTATTATTTTTTAATCATACCAAGCTTATGTTTATTCATTTTATTATTATTGTTTTTTATTGGAGTTCAATTTGCCAACATATAGCATAACACCCAGTGCTCATCCCACCAAGTGCCTCCCCCCATTGCCCATCACCCAGTCACCCCAAACCCCCACCCACCTCCCAATTTGGGATATTTCTAATGTTTGATTATTAGCAAGTAATGCTACTATAAGTATGTGTAGAACGATTTATCCTCTGAGTTTTTAATTTCAGTTAGTTAAGTATTGTTTCTTCTCCATATTCTTTCTCTCTCTTTGCCTTTTGAGATGTCAATTAAACTTACATGTCATTTTGACTATATCCCATATATTTTTTTCTTCATGGATTCTTCTAAATATATTCTGGTTCATTAAGTCTTTCCTTAGTTATATCTGATAATCATTAGCTTTTAAAATTTTTTATTTAATATTAACATACAGTGTAATATGAGATTCAGATATACAAAATAGTGATTCAACACAATACCTGGTACTCATTACAAGTGCAGTCCTTAATCCCCATCATGTATTTAACCCATCCCCTCCACCTACCTGCCCTCTAGTAACCATCAGTTTATTCTCTATAGATAGGAGTCTGTTTCTTGATTTGCCTCTATTTTTTGTCCCTTTGCTCATTTATTTCATCTCAAATTTCATATATAAATGAAATCTTATGGTACTTATCTTTCTCTGACTTATTTCATTTAGCATAATGCTCTCTAGCTCTATCTATGTTTTGCAAATGGCAAGATCCATTCTTTTTTATGTCTGAGTAATATTCCATTGTGTATATAAGCCACTTCTTTATCCATTCATCAATTAGTAGATAGTTGGGCTAATTCCATAATGTGGTTATAGTAGATAATTCTTGTATAAACATTGGGGTATGTGTATCCCTTTGAATTAGTATTTTGGTGTTCTTTGGGTAAATATCTAGCGGTGCAACTGCTGGATTATAGGGTAGTTATATTTTTAACTTTTTGAGGAAACTCCATATTGTTTTCCAGAGTCACTGCACCAGTTTCATTCCTACCAGCACTGCAAGAAGAGGTACTCCTTTTCTCCACATCCTCACCAACACCTGTTTCTTGTGCTGTTGATTTTAATCATTCTGATGGGTGTGAGGTGATAGTTTGTTGTAGAAGGAGGTGTATAGCAATATAAGCAATATAATCCTACCTTAAGGAGGAAGAGAAATCTCAAGTGAACAAGATAATCTTACACCTAAAGGAGTTACAAAAAGAACAAATGAAGAAGCCCAAATCCTGTAGAATGAAAGAAATAATAAATATTAAAGCAGAAATTATACAGAAACTGAAAAAATTACTAAAACTGATTTATCCCTAGCCACACTTACTAAAATGAGAAAAGACCCAAATAAATAAAATCACAAATGATAATAACAACCAACACCACAGAAATACAAACAATTATGAGATTATGAAAAAGTTTATGCCAACATATTCGACAACCTGGAAGAAATGGATAAATTCCTAGAAAAATTTATATGTTACCAAGACTGAAACAGGAAGAAATAGAAAAATTGAACAGCAAATAAATTTAAAAAGTCATCAAAAATCTCCCAACAAGCAAAAGGCCAGGGCCAGATGGCTTCACAGGCAAATCCTACCAAACACTTAGAGAAGAGTGAACACCTACTCTTTTCAAACTTTCCAAAAAAATAGAAGAGGAAGGAAAACTTCCAAAACCATTCTATGAAGCCCAGCATTACCCTGATACTAAAGCCAGATAAATATGCCTCTACAAAAGAAAACTACAGATCAATATTTCTGATGAGCATGGATACAAAAACTCTCAACAAAAACCAGCAAATGGAATCCAACAGTATATTTTTAAAATACAGTCTCACCACAATCAAGTGAGTTATATTCCTGGGTTGCAAGAGTGGTTTAACATTTGCAAATCAATCAATGTGATACACCACAATAATAAAAGGAAGGATAAGAACCATATAACCATTTCAATAGGTACAGAAAATGCATTTGACAAAGTATAATATCCATACATGATAACCTTCAACGAGTAGGTTTAGAGGGAATACCTCGATATAATAAGGCCATATATGAAAAACTCACAGCTGATATCATCCTCAATAGGAAAAAAAAAAGGAGAGTGTTTTTTCTCTATGATCAGGAATAAGACAAGGATGTCCACTCTCACTACTGTTACTTAAGATAGTACTGGAAGTCTTAGCCACAGCAATCAGAAAATGCAAAGAAATAAAAGGCATCCAAATCAGCAAGGAAAAAGCCAAACTTTCATTATTTCCAGATGACATAATACTACATAGAAAACCCAAAAGACTCCACCAAAAAATTGCTAGAACTGATGCACAAATTTGCTAATGTCACAGGACACAAAATCAACATACAGAAATCTATTGCATTTCTCTACACCAATAATGAAGCAGCAGAAAGAAACCAAGGAATCAATTCCATTTATAACTGCACAAAAAACTGTAAGATATCTAGAAATAAACCTAATCAAAGAAGTGAAAAACCTGTATTCTGGAAATTATAAAACACTGATGAAATAAATTGAAGATGACACAAAGAAATGGAAAACATTCCATGGTTCATGGATTGAAAGAACAAATATTGTTAAAAGGTCTATACTACCCAAAGCATTCTACATATTTAATGAAATCCCTATCACAATACCACGAGCATTTTTTACAAAGCTGATAATTTTAGTGATTGTACCAGAAATTATGGCTTGCATTCTTGATTGTATTAAATTTATGAGTTTCCAAGAAAATATAAGGACCTTAACACATCAAAATTCCAGGACTTATTCCTCCCTGCTTTTCATTTTATTGTTTGGGTGATTCTATTTCTTCATTTATTTTAAACCACAAAATACATTCTCATCATTGTATAGCATGGTGAATATTTTGACTTATCTAAAAATAGCTTTCTCTTGCTGTGCATTCTTTATTTTTTTTTGATACATGATATTTCTTCTGCCTGAAAAACTGATTTTAGAATTTTTTTTAGAATTCAGATTTGCATTGAATCAACTCAGTGTTCTGCATATCTTTTCCAATTTCAAATTTGAAGGATAATTTTTTCTTGGTATCATCTTCAGAGTTCATGTTGATATTTCTTTCACACATTAAATATGGCATTCAATTGTTTTTGGGTGTCCATAGTTTCCACTGGAAAAAATAGCTTAAAACTGTAGGTAGCACCTTCTAAGTACCCCCACCCCCAGGGATATATTGTCTTTTTGTCTTTCATTTTCAAAAGTTACTTTCTTGTACCTAGATGAGATTTTGTTATTGTATAGGAGGTAGTTGTTTTTATCCTGATTAAGTTTAATTGTGGGTCCTAAATATGTAGCTCCTCAGCTCATTTTTTTGAAACTCCTTGGTCATTAGGTTCTCAAATATTCCTGGGCAATTGTCTTCTCTTCTCATTATTGGACGTCATATCACATTTATGATAGAATACTTCACTTTCATTTATTACATTTTAATAATTTTTGGTTTGTCAAATCTACATATTAAGTATACACTTTCAGTTTTTCAAACTAATTACAGAATTTTAATTGCTAAATCACAACAAGAAGTTTGGAAGGACTTCAAACACGTGGAGGTTAAGGACCATCTTGCTAAAAGATGAAAGGGTCAACCAGGAAATTAAGGAAGGATTAAAAAGATTCATGGAAACTAATGAGAATGAAGATACAACCATTCAAAATATTTAGGATACAGCAAAAGCAGTCCTGAGGGGGAAATACATCGCAATACAAGCATCCATCCAAAAACTGAAAAGAACTCAAATACAAAAGTTAACCTTACACCTAAAGGAGCTAGAGAAAAAACAGCAAATAGATCCTACACCCAGCAGAAGAAGAGAGTTAATAAAGATTCGAGCAGAACTCAATGAAATCGAGACCAGAAGAACTGTGGAACAGATCAAAAAAACCAGGAGTTGGTTCTTTGAAACAATTAATAAGATAGATAAACCATTAGTCAGCCTTATTAAAAAGAAGAGAGAGAAGACTCAATAAAATCATGAATGAGAAAGGAGAGATCACTACCAACACCAAGGAAATACAAACGATTTTAAAAACATATTATGAACAGCTATACGCCAATAAATTAGGCAATCTAGAAGAAATGGACGCATTTCTGGAAAGCCACAAATTACCAAAACTGGATCAGGAAGAAATAGAAAACCTGAACAGGCCAATAACCAGGGAGGAAATTGAAGCAGTCATCAAAAACCTCCCAAGACACAAAAGTCCAGGGGCAGATGGCTTCCCAGGGGAATTTTATCAAACGTTTAAAGAAGAAACCATACCTATTCTACTAAAGTTGTTTGGAAAGATAGAAAGAGATGGTGTACTTCCAAATTCATTCTATGAGGCCAGCATCACCTTAATTCCGAAACCAGACAAAACCTTACCAAAAAGGAGAATTATAGACCAATATCCCTGAGGAACATGGATGCAAAAATTCTCAACAAGATACAATAGGTACATTAGGCCAATAGGATACAAGAGTACATTAAGAAAATTATTCACCATGACCAAGTAGGATGTATTCCCGGGACACAAGGCTGGTTCAACACTCATAAAACAATCGATGTGATTCATCACATCAGCAAGAGAAAAAACAAGAACTGTATGATCCTTTCAATAGATGCAGAGAAAGGATTTGACAAAATACAGCATCCATTCCTGATCAAAACTCTTCAGAGTGTAGGGACAGAGGGAACATTCCTCAAAATCTTAAAAGCCATCTATGAAAAACCCACAGCAAATATAATTCTCAATGGGGAAGCACTGGGAGCCTTTCCTCTAAGATCAGGAACAAGACAGGGATGTCCACTCTCACCACTGCTATTCAACATGGTACTGGAAGTCCTAGCCTCAGCAATCAGACAACAAAAAGACATTAAAGGCATTCAAATTGGCAAAGAAGAAGTCAAACTCTCCCTCTTCACTGATGACATGATACTCTACATAGAAAACCCAAAAGACTCCACTTCAAGATTGCTAGAACTCATACAGCAATTTGGTAGCGTGGCAGGATACAAAATCAATGCCCAGAAGTCAGTGGCATTTCTATACACTAACAATGAGACTGAAGAAAGAGAAATTAAGGAGTCCATCCCATTTACAATTGCACCCAAAAGCATAAGATACCTAGAATAAACCTAACCAAGATATAAAGGATCTATACCCTAAAAACTACAGAACACTTCTGAAAGAAATTGAGGAAGACACACAGAGATGGAAAAATCTTCCATGCTCATGGATTGGCAGAATTAATATTGTGAAAATGTCAATGTTACCCAGGGCAATATACACGTTTAATGCAATCCCTATCAAAATACCATAGACTTTCTTCAGAGAGTTAGAACAAATTATTTTAAGATTTGTGTGGAATCAGAAAAGACCCCGAATAGCCAGGGGAATTTTAAAAAAGAAAACCATGTCTGGGGGCATCACAATGCCAGATTTCAGGTTGTACTACAAAGCTGTGGTCATCAAGACAGTGTGGTACTGGCACAAAAACAGACACATAGATCAATGGAACAGAATAGAGAACCCAGAAGTGGACCCTGAACTTTATGGTCAACTAATATTCGATAAAGGAGGAAAGCCTATCCATTGGAAGAAAGACAGTCTCTTCAATAAATGGTGCTGGGAAAATTGGACATCCACATGCAGAAGAATGAAACTAAACCACTCTCTTGCACCTTACACAAAGATAAACTCAAAATGGATGAAAGATCTAAATGTGAGACAAGATTCCATCAAAATCCTAGAGGAGAACACAGGCAACACCCTTTTTGAACTCGGCCACAGTAACTTCTTGCAAGATACATCCATGAAGGCAAAAGAAACAAACTCTAAAATGAACTATTGGGACTTCATCAAGATAAGAAGCTTTTGCACAGCAAAGGATACAGTCAACAAAACTCAAAGACAACCTACAGAATGGGAGAAGATATTCGCAAATGACGTATCAGATAAAGGGCTAGTTTCCAAGATCTATAAAGAATTTCTTAAACTCAACACCAAAGAAGCAAACAATCCAATCATGAAATGGGCAAAAGACATGAAGAGAAATCTCACAGAGGAAGACATAGACATGGCCAACAGGCGCGTGAGAAAATGCTCTGCATTACTTGCCATCAGGGAAATACAAATCAAAACCACAATGAGATACCACCTCACACCAGTGAGAGTGGGGAAAATTAACAAGGCAGGAAGCCACAAATGTTGGAGAGGATGCGGAGAAAAGGGAACCCTCGTACACTGTTGGTGGGAATGTGAACTGGTTTAGCCACTCTGGAAAACTGTGTGGAGGTTCCTCAAAGAGTTAAAAATAGACCTGCCCTACGACCCAGCAATTGCACTGTTGGGGATTTACCCCAAAGATACAGATGCAATGAAACGCCGGGACACCTGCACCCCGATGTTTCTAGCAGCAATGGCCACAATAGCCAAACTGTGGAAGGAGCCTCGGGGTCCATCGAAAGATAAATGAATAAAGAAGATGTGGTTTATGTGTACAATGGAATATTACTCAGCCATTAGAAATGACAAATACCCATCATTTGCTTCAACATGGGTGGAACTGGAGAGTATTATGCTGGGTGAAGTAAGTCAATCGGAGAAGGACAAACATTATATGTTCTCATTCATTTGGGGAATATAAATAATAGTGAAGGGAATAGAAGGGAAGGGAGAAGAAATGGGTAGGAAATTTCAGAAAGGGAGACAGAACATGAAGACTCCTAACTCTGGGAAACGAACTAGGGGTAGTGGAAGGAGAGGAGGGCAGGGGGTGGGGGTGAATGGGTGAAAGGCACTGAGGGGGGCACTTGACGGGATGAGCACTGAGTGTTATTCTGTATGTTGGTAAATTGAACACCAATAAAAAATAAATTTAGTATAAAAAAGAATTTTAATTGCTTGTATGTACAAATTCCTGTTTTATGATAAATTATACTTCATCTTTTTTTTTTCTTAGTTGTATTTTTCAATAAAATCTAACATGTTGCTCTGTTTCCATTTAATGCTTTTCCTCCTTAGTCTTATTTTTTGGTTTGGGAAATTGCCATATTGTTTCAAACACATCTCTGGTCAGCATCAAGCGCCTCTATCATGTAACTTTAAAGTTTCTTCTACTATAAGTTGAATATACTTCCTCAGTCCATTGATTTAAGGCTTAGCCATGTGGTTTATCTTGGCCGAAAGAATGTCTATGTGGATTCTGAGCCTAGACATTGAGACAGCAAACATACATTTACTTGCTCCTCTAGGACTTTCTGAACTCTATCAAGGAAAGAACAAGCCCTCATTCTGAGAAAAAGAAGGGCAAATGAATTGGACATAAGCCCAATCTCCAGCTTAAAACCAAGCACAGCTCAATCTATCCAAGACCGCCTGCAAGACAGTTGATGAATAGATAAAAAGAAAAAAAGAAGGTAAATAACACTATTAGTGATAAGCTGGTACAGCCACTCTGGAAAACAGCATGGAGGTTCCTCTAGGAGTTAAAAATAAAGCTACCTTACCACCCAGCAATTGAACTACTAGGTATTTATCCTAAAGATACAAATGTAATGATCTGAAGGGGCACCTGCACCTCAAAATTCATAGCAGCACTGTCCACAGTAGCAAAACTGTGGAAAGAGCCAAGATGTCCATCAACAGATGGATAGATACAGAAGATGTAGTATACATACACAATAGAATATTATCCAGACATCAGAAAGGATAATTACCATTTACATCAACATGAATGGAACTGGAGGGTATTAGTCTGAGTGAAATAAGTCAGTCATAGAAAGACAATTATCATATGATTTCACTCATATGTGGAATATAAGAAACAGCATAAAGGATAATAGGGGAAGGGATGGAAAACTGAAAGGGAAGTCATCAGAGATGAAGAAAAACCGTGAGAGACTCTTAGGAAACAAACTGAGGATTGCCAGAGGAGAGGTGGTGAAATGATGGGGGAATTGGGTGATGGGCATTAAGGAGTGCACGTGATATGATGAGCACTGCAACTGATTAATTATTGAACACTACGTCTGAAATTAAGTGTGTACTATATGTTGGCTAGCTGAATTTAAATAATAATAAAGGTGATGAAAAAATTATTTTAAAAATAACTTATTTAAAGGCCCAAAAATCTTAAGATTATTAGTCCAGCAAGATTACTGTGCCAATAGTTGAATGAGGCAAAAATTAGTACATAGAAGTAAGGTAGAGCAAGGAAAATACACATACACACACACACACACACACAACCCTAATACGTGTCAGTGACTTTAGGAACAGGACAACAGTAAGGAAATTATTCTTAAAATTGGAAAAGTATATGTCATAAGAAAATCACTATAGATAGTTGAAGTATATGATGATCTCTATTATTTACTGTGAAATATTTGGTACAACTGTCACCTGTGATAACCTGGAAGGCAGAAAATATATCTAATTAACTTGTCATGTGGGGTGAGATTTTGAAGCAGAATGCTGAATCTATGAGTTGGCTGTTGCTAGCTGCATTTTACAAGGAACCACAAGAAACAGATGAGGTTGGTGGGGGGACTAGCTAATTTGAAAATAAAACTTAGAAAAAATTAAAAACTGGGAACGTCTGGGTGGTCAGCGGTTGAGCACCTGCTTTTGGCTCAGGGCATGATCCTGGAGTCCGGAATCAAGTCCCGCATCAGGTTTCCAGCATGGAGCCTGCTTCTCCCTCTGCCTGTGTCTCTGTCTCTGTCTCTCGTGAATCAATAAATAAAATATTAAAAAGAAGAAAGAATAAAAAATGCCTAGAAGATGCTTGGAAAATTAATCTGTTCCTTACCAGATCAAGGCACTGACAGCTTCAGCAGGGGGTATGTGGGATTCCATCATTGAAAGATGTTCTCAGAGAAAATAAGTTAGTAGTTAACCAAGTGTATAGTTAAACCTCTTTATTAATACCTTTGAGAAAATAAAAATTGTGTCTAGAACTTTTTAGCTAAATATATAGTTTCTAGAAAGATAAAGACATAGTCAAAATCATTATATTCCCCAAATATCCACACACACACACACACAAAAAAAGCCTAGGCAGAAAGGCAGCTTGACAATAATTACTCATGTGGCTTTGATACATGGGGTCAGATTGAACCTCTTGAGGTAAAAAAAAAAAAAAAAAAAAAAAAAAAAGTTATGTTGGCAGTACCTAAATAAACAAACAGAACATGGCTGAGATGTGAAGCTACCTTTGGGATCCCACCTTTTCACTGTTAGGCAGCAGACTGACAGAAAGTTGCTCAGCTACCAAGCAAGGCATTTTCTCTTTGTGGTAAACAAGGAAGACAGTGGAAAAGAAAGAATGGATGGAGAGAAGGATTATGGGAAAATAATGTACTGAGAGCCAATCACAGGGAGCAAAAGAAGGTCTATTCTTTAACTCCACATTAGGGAGCCAGATAATATTTTTTCCCAACAGAATCCAAGAATTGTTATGGACTCTAGAGATTGCTTCATGTTCCTCTTGTTTCTCTTTCAAATTAGAAATTTGTTACAGATAACCCATCCCTATTGTAGAATTTATATTGAGAACTATGTGTGACAAGGGATAGAAAACTTGCCGTTTTACTTACTAGCTCTCCAGATTAAGAAACCTCATCCAGACCAGATATAAACAACAATATTCTGGATTTGAAGCATAATACCATGATTAGATTAAACTTTTGAGTATTTGTGAATGGATTTGAGTGAATTCTGATTGTGGTAGGTGTGAGGATAATTGTAAACAAAATGGACTACAGTAGATGCCATTACCTTCTCAATTCTCCTGTCTTCCCTTAATGCATGCCCTTAGTCATTTGACTTCACAGTTCTTCTCATACAGGTTGCATTACCCCACTGATAGGAGGCTTTCTCTGTGACTCTTTTTAGCCAGTATATTCTCAGTGGAAGTGACAATTTCTAATATTATAGTTTAGACTTTAATGGGAATCATGGGTCTCTCCTTGATCCTTTAGTAACAATCTACCTCTTACCTTCTGCTATCATGAGAAAAACTTCTGTTGAGTAGATAATACTCCTTTACCATGGGCTCTAGAATAAACACATGTAATGTAGGGTTGTTCTATCCACACATCAAATTGAGGCAACTTAGCCCCAATTAAACCACAGGTGGATGAACAAGAGGTAGATAATTGTGGTATGTTATAGAGTTTGAGGGTGATTTTTCATCTAGTATTTTGTGCTTTTTTGTTTAAATACTAGAAATTGTATATAAAACATTGTAAGGCCTGTGGATATTATGTTATTCCAGAGTAGGTTTACCAATCCTCTGGTAGGCTCTAAAAATCAAAGACTCCTTAGTGTAATCAATAGTGAGCTGCTTGGTATTGGGCTTCAGTCTTTTTAAGGCTCCATGTGTCTTATTTGCTTCTACTCTTCCCGAGAAATAAACCTAGAGCTTGTAGTGTATCATGGAGCCTTTTGTTTCCTAAATTCAAATTTGTGTCTGCATAGTAACAAAACACTGTAAAAAATTTTACTCTCCTTTTCAGGCTCCTTTTACTTGGCATCTTGCACTGATGTTTTATGCTGCTTATGAATTCAGAAAATACTTTAAAGAAAACTTGAGTTTAAGTTTAATGCTCATTTCTCATTACCTCCCTTCTTTCTGGGATCATGGAGTCTTAAGTCCTAGCAACACTCTTGGTCATCAACTCTCAGTTTTGTCTCCCTATTTTCATGAAATTGTTAATAGTGCTACTGTTTTCTCTCTTCCTTAGCAGTGGTTCTCTTAGCCAATTACACGAATCAGCAGATTCTTGCCCTCATAAAATGCCACAAAGAGGAAAGTGAGAGTTGAGAATACTGGCTCAGGTTTGACAAGCTCCCTTTTTTCCATGATGTCTGCCCATGAATTTCTGCCTACCTTTGCAAATCTTTGTTGCCTTGACATAGATATCCAGCTTTTCTGGTTGTTCTCAGTAAGAGCACTAGTCCAAAACAGGCGATTCTATCAAAGTAAGAGGTGATATCTCAAAGTAATACCTTTGGTTTTCATATATTTATTATTTATAATTTTCACAGTTTTTACAGGGACATTATACTTTTTATTTAGAAACATACCACTTACTTTTTATTTTATAAAGTTTTTATATATTTATTCATGAGAAACATAGAGAGGCAGAGACATAGGCAGAGGGAAAAGCAGGCTCCCTGCAGGGAGCCTGATGTGGGACTCGATCCTGGGACTCAGGGATCACACCCTGAGCTGAAGGCAGATGCTCAATTACTAAGCCACCCAGGTGTTCCAGAAACATACCACTTATTCTCATATCTAATTAAATGATTTGGGAGACATACTCCTTTTATTAAAATTAGTGCTTTAAGAAATTTAGTTATACCATATTTTAATAGTTAAGAGTAGTTACAAAATTTGGTTAGCTTCTTTAGCTCCTGGTTCCAAGAGCTCATTTGTCATTTACATATAACCAAAGTATGCAATATAAAATAAATTCCAATCTTACCAGATCGTAAGTGTCCCCACTCATTTTGAAACATCTCCACATGCATGTATTTTCTTTTCAGTTTGGGATATACTATGAAAAAGTTACTATACTAAAGTCCATTAATGCACTGAATCAAGCTAAATTCTGTTTTCTTATATTAATAAATTAGAAATAGTTTCATGTTATCTTAAAATTTAAAGGAAGTGAAAATATGTCAAGACAGTATTATTTAGCGTTGTCTTTTTTTCCCCCTATATCTCTGGCAAGGAAAATTTACAACACACATTAATTTTTATTTTTCCCTCAAAACAATATGGATAACTAATCCTATAGAGTATACTGATAGGTATATTTATTTCATGTGGTTCTATATGCTGCTGTTTAGCAGAAAGAAGGTTTTTGAACCATGTTCTTTGAACCATGTTCTTCAGTATTTTTTGAGTAGAACATCATTATAAAAATTTCTGTACCCATAATGCAAAGTATTATACTATTATAATGTTATATTTAATTTAATTAGAAACTGCTATCCCTGTTTAACTTCATTTTCAAATCCAATTCAGCTTCTCTTGAATAGGATAAATATACAACATATTCTTATTAAAAATAGTAAAATGATTTGTTATTCATGTTTTTTAAAAAATCAAGTATAACTTTTATGATAGCTTCACATTTCACTTGCTTATTTAATTTTATATTTTACTCAAATTATTGCAGAAATATTTTGAAGCTAAAATATATTTAAAAATCAAAGTGTAATCAGTACTCATATGTAATGACTAAAATGTCAATGGCTATTTCTTGTTTACTCGAATTATACACATAAAGAATACTGACCATTGATTTTATATGAACTTTCGTCCATTTGTTCATTCATTGAAGCGACAAATGAGCACCCACCAGATGTAAGGGTATATGTATGTCTGAAAATAATGATTATAAAGATAAACTTTAAATCATCAAATTTATGAATTATTATTCATTAATACTTACCATTCACATTCTGTTTGATTGATTTTTACTCCTAAGATAAATGTGGGGAATAAAAAAAACGTGGAAAGATCTCTGGGTTTCCAAAATCAATCAGTCTAAAATGCATGCATTCTATCCTCCCAAACCCACGAGGAATATAATCAGTTCTTATGTACTATTCACATACAGTCCCATTACCACCTTATTTTGTTCATCCGTAAGCAGAGATAGAAATATAACCATGATGCCATTCAAGTCTTATTTGTGAGAAATTACACAGATTTAAGAGGTACTCCCAAACCTGCACAAGTTATTAGGACCTTTCATAGTTGAGTATATATGCTCAAAATTTGTAGTTTTAGGAGCATGTCCATCAGAAAGATGGCAGAAGAGGAAGTTCTAGACACTTTTCCTCTATAAGGCATACTGATTCAACAATACATGAATATATTTCCTTTGTAAGAAATTAAGAAACTAATTGACAGGCCCCTGAATTCTGAGCAACCATGAAATCAGCCATATCAAAGCTAGAATAACTCAAGACACCTTCTTTCCATAATCCATATCCCCAGCACAGTGTCATGGAATCAGGAGGAAAGCCCTGGCTTCCAGGTTCTACCTAGGGAGGAAAAGAGGTGGACCGCAGTTCCAATGTTCCAACTTCTTGAGGGCTGTCCAAGGGAGTTGCTTCTGTATTTCCTATCTTCTTGTGTTAATGGGCCTCAACAAACTCCGGAAATGACTGAACAAAGATGGTAGTCTGAATACCATGCAAGCAGTCCCCTTCATCCATTGAGTGCACAGTCAGTAAGTAAAAGATTCAGCTTCTTTCTGCCAAGGGAAAGAATTGGACCATACACCCAATCTTCCAACTTTCCCAGGAGCTGCCCAAGGAAATAGCTTCTATCTTGCCTAACTCTGAGCACTGGTGGAACCTAGGAAATCCTGGACTCCTAGCTGCTGTTAAGAAAAGGCAATGGTTTGGGGATCCCTGGGTGGCTCAGCGGTTTGGCGCCTGCCTTTGGCCCAGGGCGCGATCCTGGAGACCCGGGATCGAGTCCTGCGTCGGGCTCCCAACATGGAGCCTGCTTCTCCCTCCTCCTGTGTCTCTGCCTCTCTCTCTCTCTCTATCATAAATAAATAAATCTTAAAAAAAAAAAGAAAGAAAGAAAGAAAGAAAGAAAAGAAAAGGCAAAGGTTTGCATTAGCACAAGTTTGAAAAGCCCCTGAATATCTGGTTGGCTGATTCATGATGGTCTTCTGCACCAGGACATTTGTTAATTCTAGGAGAGGAAGTTTTTTAATTTTTTTCTAATGCGCATAAAAAGTCAAAAAACATGAAGACACCGAAAAAATGTGTCCCAAGTAAAGGAACAAGTTAAGTCTCCAGAAAACAACATTAATGAAATATAGATATGACTTACTTGACAGAGAAAAATAACTATTATAAAAATGCTCACCAAAGTCAGGATAATAATGCATGAACAACATGAGAATTTCAACAGGAACAGAAAATATTAAAAAGTACCAAAGTCCAAAAGCTGAACACAAGACAGAACTGAAAATATCATGAGATATTTAACAACAAACTAGGTCAATCAGAAGCAAAGATTAGTAAACTTGATGATGGGTCAATGAAAATTATCCTGTCACAGGAATAAAAAAGAAAAAAACACTTAAAATTAGTGTGGAAAGCTTAAGAAAGTTATGTGACACTATCAAGTGGACAATATACACATAAAGGAATCCCCATTATATGAAAATTGGACAGAAAAAATTAAAATAAAAAAAAATACCAGGAGCACTAGGGCATCTGACTCTCGATTTTGGCTCAGGTCATGATCTAAGGTTCATGAGATCAGGCCCATTGGGCTCCACACTCAGTACAGACACTGCTTGAGATTCTCTCTTTCCCCCTCTCTCCATCCCTCCCCCTACTCATGTGCTCTCTCTCTTTTAAATAAATAAAATCTTTTTGAGTAATAAAATAAAAATTGCCAAAAAGCTTCTCAAATCTGAGGAAAGAAAAGGACAGTCACATCCGGGAAGCCAAATGGATATTAAATGCAACGAATTCAAAGAAATCCACACCAAGCCATGCTATAAGTAAATTGTTAAAAGTCAAAGACAAAGAGAATTTTAAAAGCAGCAAGAGAATTTCCTTAACTCCTATAAGCAGATTTTTCAGCAGAATCTTTGAAGTATAGAAGAAGAAAAACAAAACACAAACCTGCCAACCATGAATACCATTCTGAGCAAACCAATCCCTCAAAAATAGAGAAAATCTTTTTCATACAAATAACACATTCTAGGTAGTTCATTGCCACCCGACTTGATTTACAAAAATTACTTAAGAAAGCTCTCAGGAATTAAACTAGAATTAAATTACTAGAATTAAAAAGTTTAATTAAAAGTTAATTCAAAAGTTTAATTCTAGTAAAAGTTAAAAGATGAATATTAAAATAATTATTTATAAAAGTATGTTAGTTGATAAATATAAAAAGATACAAACTGTGATATCAAAATCATGAAGTGGGAGATGAAGTGAGGAGCTAAGTAAAAGTGTAGTTGCTGGATGCTACTAAAGTTGTTACAGTAGTATATTTTAAGTTGTAACTATATTTTTGGCAAACCTTGATAACCCCCCCAAAAAATACATGTAGAAAACAAATAAAAGTAAAAAAAAATAAGCCATATTGATACCAAAAAATCAATGAAATATTAAGAAAGCAATCAAGAAGAGACAAAAGAACAACAGGACATACAGGAGACAATAATATGGTAAGAGTAAATTCTTCCCATCAGTAATTACTTTAAATGAAAATGGGTTAATCTCCCTGCAAGACAGAGTGACTAAAGGGGATTTAAAAATGCAAAGATACAACTATATTCTGCCTACAAGAGACTTAGTTCAGATTTAGGGACACATATAGGCTGTAAGTGAAGAGATGGAAAAAAAGATATTCCATGGGAATGGTAATCAAAAAAGGAGAGATAGCTGTATTTATATCAGTAAAGATAGGCTTTACATCAAAAACTATCACAAGAGACAAAGAAGGATTTTACAGAATAATAAAAGGGTCAATTTACTTGGGAGATGTAACAATTATAAATATAATAATGCCATATTACAACATTACAAATGTAGTCATACAAACCTACATAAACATCACATAACATATAAAGCAAATACTAAAAAAACTAAAGGAAGAATAGAGGAAATAACAGATTTTAAAATCTCATTTTCAATAATGGATAGAGCACTCAGACAGGAAAGTCAATATGGAAACAGAACCTGAACAACACTACAGATGAATTGGACCCAGGAGACCATTCAGAGCACTCCACCCAGCAACAGAATACATCTTCCTCTCAAGCTCACAGGAAACATTATCCAAAACAAGTTATATGTCAGGTTGCAAAACAAATTTTAACAAATTTAAGAAGACTGTAATCATACCTAGTATCTTTTATAATCACAATGAAATAAACTAGAAATCAATAGCAAAAGTAAAATTGTTAATTGTGACATGTTTGTGACTTCTTAAAATTTTTCAACACTGAGACAAGGATTGAATTAAAAGTCAATTAATAAATATCAGACAAATGAAAACAGTCAAATATATAACATACCAAATTAGGATACAGCAAAAGCAGTGTTAAAAAGGAATTTTATAGACATAATGCTTACATTAAAAGAGAAGACAGATCTTGACAACCTAATTTTACTCAGGAACAAATTAGAAACAGAAGAACAAACTAAGACCAAAGCTAGGAAAAAGGGAATAATATAGTAAAAATAAATGAAATTTAGAAAAAAAAATTAAAAAATCAATGAACCTAAAGTGAAGTTTTGGAAACTGAATTGACTAATCCTTAGATAGACTAAGAGAAAAAAAGGAACAAAATCAAAAATAAAAGAGGACACATTACAACTGAAAACACAAGAAAAAAAAAAGGATCATGAAAGACTACTATAAACAATTAGACTTGGACAAATTAGATAATCTAGAAGAAATAAATTCCTAGAAATATACAAACTACCAAAACTGAATGACTTTTACAGAAAAAAAATTTCCAAAATTTGTATCACACCACAAATGACCATAATAGGTCAGTTTGAGAAAAACAAAACAAAACAAAACAAAACAAAACAAAAAAGCTAGAGACACCACGCTTCCTGATATCAGAATATACTACCAAATTATAGTAATTAAAGCTGTGTGGTAATGGTGTAAAAACAAACATATATATGAATGGAACAGAATAGAGAGGCAAGAAATAAATCCACATAAATATTGCCAATTGATCTTCAGCTAGGATGTCAAGTGTATAAAATAGTAAGGGGGTAATTTCTTCATCAAATGGTTTTAGGAAAACTAAATATTCAGATGCAAGATAGAGATTCAACCTTAATCTCATGCTATACACAAAAATCAACTCAAGGCAGATGAAAGATTTAAATGTAATAGTGCAAACTGTAAGATACTAGAAGAAAACAATTCCATGAATATTTTTCCTTATGATTTCTTAGATAACATGCCAAAGCAGAGGAAACAATAGCAAAAATGGACAAATGGAACTGCATCAAACTAAAAAGTACATGCACATCAAAGGAAATATTTAACAGAGAAAATGGTTAACTATAGAATCTGAGAAAATACTTGCAAAGCCTATTTTTGGTAAGTGGTTAATATCCAAATACCTAAGTAACTTCCAGAGATAAGGAAGAACAACTTGATTAAAATTTGACATAAGAGTTAAATAGCTCTCCAAAGACATGCACATTGTCAAAAAATGCACGAACAGATGTTCTGCATCACTAATTGTCATGGAAAATCAAAATCACAGTGAGGTATCACCTCACATGTGTGATAGTGGCTATCAAAATATAAGTCAACTGATGTTGGTGAAAATGTGAGAAAAAGGAATTTTTGTACACTATTGGTGGAAATGTAAGTTGGTGCAGCCACTATGGAAAACAGTATGGAGTTTCCTTAAAAAAATAAAAAATGTAAGTACCATATGATTCAGAAATCCCACTTCTGATTATTTATTTTAAAAAAAGAACTAAAATCTCCATCTTAAGAAGATATTTGCATTCCCATGAAGTTTTATTCAAAGTATTCAATGTGGAAACAATTTAAATGTCCATGGACGGGTAAACCGATAAAAATGTTGAATGTACATTCAATAGACTATTATTCAGTTTCAAAAAAGATGGAAACAAGGACATATGTGATAGCAACATATTCTCCAGTTTCACTCATTTTAAGTGAAATAAGTCAAATGCAGGACAAATACAACATGATTTAACTGAGGTATTTAAAATAGTCAAATTCATAGGAGATAATACATTCCAACAATCATTCCTTAGACATAAAACTATTGAGGAGGCCAAATTACAGTTTAAAAGATTTCTGCCAAAAAAAGTAGTGGTATGTTTGTCATTCTATTTCCAGTAGCTACTGGTTTTAAATGTTCTCTTCTACTGTCAATAGTGGGCTGAAACACATGCCTTAAATTAGAGTGTATAAAATACAGAAGTTAGCTATGCAGAACTCTTGGATCCTTATAACTCTACTTAGATGTTAATTGAGTACTATCACACAGGTAGGAAATAGGGACATTCTCAGGGGCAAATAAAAACATGGGAGTTTTTCATTTCTATAATCTGTACTTTGATTCGTTTTTTGGTGTTTTTGAAATTTGAGATTATGAAGATTATTTTCCTTCTTAGATTTTTTATAGAAAATGATTGTCTAAGATTTAAATGAATCTCTAAATTATAAAAAGACAAAAAACAATTATATATAAATAATTCACATTAAACCATATGTAAGAGGAAATATTTGGTTTCTATTTTCAGAAATTACACTATATCTACTGTTCTTTGAAGTGATTACTTTTGATAGAATTGAAACTCTAATATCCAATTATTTATAAACTTAGGTTTAACTCTGGTATTTTTTACCAGACTAAAATATGAATCAAAGTGATGTTTGTGGAAGACTGAATTCAAGAAAGTGTACATTAAATTTGGTATTAGTTTTCCACAGTGGAATGATTAGATTTGTTTTTGAAATGGCAGCGATTCATCTTATGCCTTGGTCTTTTAAAAAATATGAAGCAGCAGCATATAAAAATTTAAAACAGTAATAATTAAAACAGCACAGTGAAAATCCTTAAGTATTTTATGGTACAAAGTTTGTACTAACATTGAGAACATTCACATTGTTGAAATACATTGATCTGAAATTAATCACTACCCTTTCACAACACAGAAATATATTCCATGCCGACAGAGCAGAAAGAAATATTTCCTTTATCATTCTAGTATGGAATGGAGTGGTCATGGTGGGAGCGATCATTCAATACACACACTTTATGGGAACTGATTTTAAAAGAAATGGCTACAGATCTGTAAAACAGAAGTTGATTGAATGCTGAGCTAAACTATAGATTTTTGTGATAAACACATCTAGGTCTATTAACCAAAATTTCTCATTTTGGTTAATCATACTACCATGCATCTTATACAAGCCATAAATCTTGATTTTAATTCTAATTTTCTGATTTCCATACTGTGCATACCCAACCATTTACCAAATCCACCTCATGGCCATTGACTTAGTGCAGGCTCTTGTGCTAGTGAGTTTTTGTTTCCTTGGTTTTTATGCCATGTTTTTTTGGAGTCTATGTGTGTATATTCATGTATGTGATAGAATATATGGAGGAGGTTCCCTATAATTGAACATAGGCTTTGTGATAGCCTAAATAATGGACCCAAAAGATGTCCAAGTCCTAATCCCTGGCCCCTGTGCTAGCTCATTTGCAAAATGGATTTTGCAAACATGATTAATTGAAAGATTTTGACAGTAGGAAGTAATCCCAAAATATCTGGATATGCTAAAAATTTAATCACAAGTATCTATATAAGACGATGGCAGTGGGAGATTTATCAGAGAACAGGAGAATGTGATATGGGCAGAGATTGGAGTGATGTACTTTAAAGACAGAGGAAGGGGACACCAGCCAAGAAAAACAGGTGGCCACTAGAAGCTGAAATGAAGTCTCCCCAGAGGGATCACAGAAGGAGCCTACAGCTTGATTTGGGGCCAGTGAAAAAGATATTGGACTTCTGACTTACAGAACTGTTATAAAAATACATTTATGTTGTTTTAAGCCACTAAATTCAGTAATTTATTATAGTGTATATATTACTAATAATATATAACAGCAGCAATAACAAAGTAATACAAGTTTCTTGTCTTAATTCTGGATTTAGTATCACTCCAAAACACCAGTCTGATCGTTTAATGGCTCCCAAAAACCTAGCAACGAAAGCATACAAGAACAGTAATCAAGATAATAGTTCACTCTGCCTCTCTGATCTCATCCCTGGGTTTCCTATACTTTACCATCTAAAAATACCAAACTTTGCAGTAGTCTTGAAGTTTTTGCCTACTTCCTAAAGTCTTTTGGAAACTTTTCTTTCTTCTGTAACACTAATTAGTGTAATTACATACATCTGTTATGGTCATTATCACATGATCTTAGCTTTCAGTAGGCCTTTTCCTCTGAAACTCTGAACTCATTGAGGACTCTCAAAGACTTAGCTCAATGTCTGACACATAGAGCTGCATGAACATTTCCCAAATAAATGAACACTAAATCCATCATTCTGCTCACTAAATATCATATATATATATATATATGTATATATATATATATTTTAATTTGCTCATTTCTTTTTATGTATCAATTATGAACAATGTTTTCTTACACTAATAAAGCTTTCTCCACAATTTACAACAATCTTCCACTGGTAACATTATAAGTTACAAAACTACAAACACATCCCACAAGTCCCAGGAATTCACCAGCGGGCATATAAATGTATTTTCATTTTGTCTCATTTGATCCCTTTAGATTTGTAGAACCTCAGCTCTTTCTTCCAGGACCTCTTCACTTCAAAGTCTTCATCATCTTTACAAGATGCTGCTGAGGTTCAACTCCTTCCATCAAAACCCTTAGTGACTGTGCTCTCTGCTAAGTAAGCTGAAATTTCTCAATATTCACATGTGAAGAATGGTTGGCAGTCATCTGTGAGGTGTAAAATGCCATGTCTATCAAAAGATCCACAGGAGAGCTGCCTGCACTTTAAGCATAAAGGGCATTTCCATGGTCCACATAGTTGTCCCCCCCACCTCAGGGCACACCCTCATTGTGGTGAGTCATTTGGACTGGTTAATTATTATTATTTTATTTTTTATTTTTAAAGATTTTACTAATTCCTTCATGAGAGACACCTGTGGGGAGCCTCTTGTGGAACAAGAGGTACAAAGTTTGTACAAAGTTCAGATCCCAGGATCTGATCCCAGGATCCTGGGATCACAGACTGAGCCAAAGGCAGTCGCTCAACCACTGAGCCACCCAGGCACCCCTGGACTGGTTACTTTAAGTAACAATCATCATTGCTCCTCCATCTATCTCATCATTCTTTACTAATTCACTCTTTCAAGCCTTCATTCAGATATTTTCTACTTTCAAATGATTTTGTATAATACTCAAAGAATAAAAACAGTTGTATTTAAAACTTTGAGTTGACATTGACTTATTAATGTCAATAATAATATTTTAAATAAAATATAAACATTGTAAAATATTCTTCTAGCTTTATCTTAAGGATTTTCTCAAAAATTTCATATTTTCACTAAAGGAGCCTTTTGATGATTCTATAAGAAATGACACTTTTTAAAGATTTTTTTTTCCAAAAGTACCCTTTCTTGGCACTTTTTTCCCTAGTCATCTTTTATTGGATATTAATTCTCAGTGAGGATACAAAAGGATTTAAGGGTCCCAGGCAAAGGTCATGGTCACGAATGCAGGATGCCTTGGCACATTTTCTACATAGCTAAAATATTTCTTCTATATCTCATCAACCTCTTTGTGATGTAGGAGGTGGCTATTGTCATTTCACAAATGGAAGACACATAGAGGTTAAGAGATGACACAGAGAAAACCCAGGAATGGAAATGTAGTCACTGATATATTCTAAATTTAAATATGTATTTTTCTCTGTTTTCCTTATATATATGAAGATCACAGATAGACAAAGTTCTAAGATTCCTTTTTAACAAAGCTGGTAGGATGTGGCTGTATTAGACTTATACCATGTCCTAATTTTAATGGTTTATTGTCTTTATGGTTTCATCAGTCTAAAATATTTTATTTTTTTATTTTTTTATTTTTTAAGATTTTATTTATTTATTCATGAGAGACACACAGAGAGAGAGAGAGGAGCAGAGACATGGGCAGAGACAGAGAGAGAGAGGCAGGATCCATGCAGAAAGCCCATTGCAGGACTCAATCCCAGGTCTCTAGGATCACCCCCTGGGCTGAAGGTAAACACTTAACTGCTAAGCCACCCAGGGGTCCCAGTCTAAAATATTTTAAATAACCTCATCAGCGAGTTGATTATTTTAATCACCATGAACTTTTGGGGCAATCCGCAAACACCTTAGCACAACATTGGACCTTTCCCTGTGTGTGTGTGTGTTGCGGCGGGGGGCGGGGGGGGGAGGTTCTGTATGTTTTAAGAGGGAGAAAGGGTGGGGAGGAGCAGAGGGAGAGAGAGAATCTTAAGCAGGCTCCACTTCACAACTCTGACATCACATCCTGAGCTGAAATCAAGGTTCTGATGCTTAACTAACTAAACCACTCAGGTGCCCCTAAACCTTTTTCCTTTGATTTAGATGACAATTGCTTGAAATCAAAAGTACTGTTACTTGATCTCTGCCATTTTAACTGGGTTGAAAGATACTAGTAAATTTGTATAATATAGTTATGTAGTTGAGCATATGCCAAAAGAACAAATTTATAAAAGTTAGACATTTGGGTTGGTCTGTCTCTTAAACAAAACAAAGCTCCTTTAGCAATGAGACAAAGTTTCAGAATTGCAGAATGTGCCATTCCAGAGGAGCCCCAGTTAAAAAAAAAAAAAAAATCTCTCATGTCCCAGAAAATATCAGGCAGAAAAGTAAAAATGAAGCAGCCTCACCTTTATGGCTAGCATTTTTGATGAGTAGGTAGGGCATAGGTGTTTGAAGGGTAAGTAGGTATTGAGACCCCTCCCATTTCCTTTGAGTAGGGTCTGCCTTTCAATGTCAAAATTCCAAACACTCCATTAATGTTTGTTCATTCAGTGAATGCATGGATGGTAAGAGCATAGCAGCAAAGCGGTTTAAAAAGCATTAAGGGGGCAGCCCCAGTGGCCCAGCAGTTTAGCACCGCCTTCAGCCCGGGGTGTGATCCTGGAGACCCAGGGTCAAGTCCCACATCAGGCTCCCTGCATGGAGCCTGCTTCTCCCTCTGCCTGTGTCTCTGCCTCATTCTCTCTCTCTCTCTCTCTCTCTCTGTGTCTGTCATGAATAAATAAATAAAATATTTAAAAATAAATAAACAAATAAACAAATAAATAAATAGCATTAAGGAATTTAGGAACCTAGAAAGTATAATACTATTAATATATTTGTAATTGATAACATTTTTATACTCTCCTTTTAGATCTTATCATGTATCATAATTGTTGCATGACATTTATCCTAGCACATGTATTAAATGTAAAAGATAATTTAATAAATCTAAATATTCTAGTGTCATTACTAGAATTGGGACCAGGCTCAGGGGTTTGTTCCCAAGAAATTAGGCCTTAGTCTAACTACTAAAGTGAGAATCATATTTGAAAGCGAATCTGAAGAAATCACTGAGCCCGAAGCCAAGGGCCTCTTTAATTTCCTCTGAATAAGAGAAACATTAATCCCTGAAATTCAGTTGACATTAAGTCTTTAAGAAGGAGGATCTGTTTTGTCCCCAGTGTTCAATAATGAAAAGTGGATGCTAGACAGGGTCATTTTTTTTTTTTTTTTTTTTTTTTTGGTAGCAGAAAAAGAACTGGACTTTGAATAGAATTCCTGGGTTATAATCTATCATTTCCTTGCTGTTTTGCCTTAGGGGAGAAAAGTTCTTTGATTGTTCTGAATATCAGTTTCTTTATTTGCAAAACAGGGGTTATAATGACTTTAATTTTCATTTCCTTGGACAGGAAGTATTAAACTTACTCCTCGATGTGTTACTGCTAAAGGGGAGTTTAATGACAAGAAAGGAGATGGCACAACAAAAAAAGCAATCTGATTTCAACTCAGATTCCAGACAAGAAATGATTTATCTCCCCAATGGCGAGTTTGAAATGCAACTCTCATTGCCTTAGCGCACAGAACACTAATTGTAGCAGAGAAGAATGGAATTGGCAGAAGCACACTCATGAGGACAGGAAATATTTAGGTTAGAGGAGAGAAACCAATCTCCAATGTAATCAAGTAAATCATATTACCAGAAATTTTTTTTTTTTTTTTTTACTTTTTTTATGTGTTCTCATGTGAAAGTCACAGAATGTATTTGAAGAGCTTGAGTTTTGTCTGTACACCTTGGAATCAGGCCAAGCCAACTTTTGTCACATGTGCCATGGCAATGTTACATACAATCTAAGCATTCTAGCATACATTAGATGAAAATGGAGCCTATATAAGACATGTATTTTATATCATTTTAACCACTTCCAGATGTAAAGGTTAAGAGTTCAATAATCAAGGTCAAGTAATAAATGACATTCCAAGTAGATTTCATAGGTCACCAAAAGGAGTTTGAGCAGTGTAGAGAATACTCTATTAATCTCACTGATTAAAAAAAAAATTACCAGTGATTCCTTGAAATGCTGATATCTGAATTCAGTGTGTATCAAGTACACAGTATTTAATATGCCTATGAATGTGAAATGGTTATTTCAGAATGTGACCTCAAAGATCTGCAACAAGTATCCTTGCTCAAATCACTTATCTAAAATTCCAATTTATTTAAAATAAAGACCACAACATCTTTCATCCCAGAACATACTAAGCACACAATAAAGTGAAACTGAGCTACAATAATATAAACATACATCAACTGCCCTTTTTATACTTTATTGGCAAGATCCCAATTCTGAATTTTATTTAGTAGGCAATAGAAAAGTAGTTAAAAACCTGCATTTGAATATGCACATGTGTTAATTTTGGAAAAGAGGGGATCCCTGGGTGGCTTAGCGGTTTAGCGCCTGACTTAGGCCCGGGGTGAGATCTTGGAGACCCGGGATTGAGTCCCACATCGGGCTCTCTGCATGGAACCTGCTTCTCCCTCTGCCTATGTCTTTCCTCTCTCTCTCTCTCAATCTCTCTCTCTCTGTCTCTCATGAATAAATAAATAAAACCTTTAAAAAAAATGGAAAAGAGATAGAGGGGCAAAGAGTGAAGCTTGACTACTCGGTTATTATCTAAATGTGAGTAATGATATTAGTCATCCTTATGAAATGGAATCCTATACTATCAATAAAATGAAGTAGATTAATATTTGTCTTGAAAATTATTTTTGTGATAGTGCCACTAGAGGCTTAAAGAAATTGGTTATAAATCAGTGATGTATAGTTTGCCTTTGGGTAAATATACATGTTTATGTATGCATGTATACTGTACATATTATATGTACCCATTACATGCAGTAATTTTATTATGAATATCTAATAAGACAAAAAACAAGTTTAATTTTAGCTTTTCTGATTTCCATAATTATACTTTTTATGAAACATCCTTTTCCTTGAGGGGAGGTGGCAGATGGAGAGACAGAATCCTAAGGAGGCTCCATACCCAGCACAGAGCCCAAAGTAGGACTTGATCTCATGATCCTGAGCCCATGACCTGAACCGAAATCAAGAGTCAGATGCTTAACCGACTGAGCCCCCCAGGTGCCCTGAGACATACTTTCTAAAAGTAATCAGAAGCTAACAATAAAAACACACTATAAATTGTATTTGCATATTTTAGCACTTACATTTTATTCTCAAATGTCTGAAAGCTTTATTAGAAAGAAATATTCAGTATCATTCAAAAAGACAACCTATTTATGTCCCTACTGCAATATGATACTAAATTTTGGAAATATTTTCTGTGTATTTAAGACTACTTGCACTTGAGAATAATTAGTAATAATCATACATTCAAGTAAGTCAAAATTAAACATTTTACTACATATAATAAATACAATTTTCTATTTTCTAGTTATATTAAATCTTTATTACTATTTATCTCAAATATATATTCATATATATCAAGTGGTATTAGTGACAACCTAAGCCACATTTAATACATTATACTATAGCATTTAAAAATATGAAATAAAAAAGCCCAAATGGGGGCATCTGGGTGGCTTGGTGGTTGAGCATCTGCCTTTTGCTCAGGTTGTGATCCCGGGATCCTGGGATCGAGTTCCGCATCGGGTTCCTCATGGGGAGTCTGCTTCTCCCTCTGCTTATGTCTCTGCCTCTGTGTCTCTCATGAATAAATAAGTAAAAGCTTTATTTAAAAAAAAAAGCCTAAATGTATATTTCTATTTATATGTGCATAAGTATATGTAGATGACATTTCTTTGCATGTAAGAAAATACAGGAAAAGTAAATGTGCCATTGTTACAAAGGAGTGTTAAAAATCCAAAAGGTTCATAAAACAGAATTTCTTAATCTAATAGAAAATCATTACATACATGACCTGAGTTATAAAAACCTACTTCATATAAAATTATATTTTCTTTTACCGTATTAGTGTCATTCTTAACAGAAAAGTTTAGAAGAAAAACACTAGTAAAAGTTTAGTATTTACTTCTTTCAGAGAAGCTGAATTGACTTTTATAGCATCACTCTTCCTTAAAAATATGCCATATCACATCGTCCTTTAAGAATAGAGTCCTAATCTTTATGAACTTATTGGAAATAGGTAAACTTTCTATCCTATCTATATTTTCTCTAAGAAAATAAGGCCCAACTTATGAGAAAAATGTGATGTTTAATAGAATGCTATTGAAAGATTTTAAATTATAGCACCCTTTTGATACAGCTTCAATAAAATTAGAGATTCTATTAAATAAATTTAAATTTTACAAAGCAGCCAATATTATGTATAACTGAATTAGGTTTGCACTTCATTGATATCAGTTTGAAGTCCAAACTCCTTCACCTAATAAAATAGTTAGCCAGATGGATTTACTTCCTTTCACATTGTACCTTTTTTTTTTTTTTTCTTCTTTCTACCCTAGACTCAGGAAACATTAAGTTCTCATAGTTTGTCAAATGTCCAGATGCTCTGCCAACATCCAAATCTTTACACGTGCCACTCCTTTAGCTGGGAGCTTGAGAGCACACATTAAAACAAACCTCCGTTTCATTTGGCTAACACATTTACCTTCTCATTTCTTATTAGTTTGGTTCCATTTAGAGATGGCATTTTCTTTGCAGGATGTGTAGTGATTACCTACATTCTTTCTTAATTCTCCTTCATAGAGTAGCAGATCCTGGCTTGCAAGATCCCTGACCAGCATCCCTAGTGCCTGGTATAGTACCTTATGTTAGGCACTCAATACATCTTTGATGAATGGTGGATATTAATCCTGGCATATGGCTCAAAAGCATTTACTGCCAATCAAATTCAGGAATTAAGCTTTCCATTCATACTCCTGTTATGACAGTTTATCTTTTGATAGCTTAAATTAAATTAAATTAAATGGGTTGTTTATAAGTGTAAACATATGAAAGTATTTATTAAACCAAATGTCTATTGTGGTAAAGAAAATATTTTAGATTCAGTAAATCTCTTAGTTGATTTTAACACACAGGAATTTAAATTTTCTAGCCTCCCTCACAGTTGGGTGGGACCATAAGACTGATTTGTGGTGACTAGAATGTGGGCAGGAGTGATATATGCTACACCATGTGCCAGCCTCGCCTCTAAAACTTCCCTTCTGATCCCTCACAACCTCTCCACACTTGTCTCTCTGCCAAATGGAAGCAAACAGTCTAAGTATATTAAGATCCATGTATAATCCCTCATCACCAACACCAACTTGCTTTCCATGGTGAGTCAAACAAGGGATAAAACTGTTTAGCTACTGAGACTTCAGCACAGCTGTTTATAGAAATTAGCCTGACCTGGCTCAAACAGCAGTTTGCAAAACTTTCTCTAAAACAACACAGTGTGCTTACGATACTTAGGAGGAAAACTTGATAATTTTATAGAGGATGTATCAAGAGGGTTTAAACTGCAAGGCCCCTTTAAATAACAACTTTAACAAAGTTAGAGTGAGGTGAAATTTAAATTTTAGAAAAAGAAGAGTATGTTATTCCAGCATCTCTCTCCATGATGTTTTGTTTGGGAGGTTATTGGAAAATACAAAGTAGAAAGTTATAAAATGAACCCAGGTACCTATTAGTCAGGTTTAACAATTATTAACAATTTTGGTATATAATTATCCCTTTAAAGTTTAATCCTCTCAGCAAAACTAACATACCAGATTATCTCACTCATAAATACCTGAAGCATGTATCATGTTGACAATTGTTATATAAACCATACCACTTTCACATCTAAATATTTTGTCATTAAAATCTCTTAATATTACCTAATAGATAGTCTAGCCTCACATTTCCCTAATTATCAACAACTCTCTCTCTCTTTTTTTTTTTTTGATTGATAATCCACCAGCTCTTGAGTTACAGCTCCCGTTTCTTTGATTCCATGGCCTTCAATTTTCATCCTCCTTGTCATTAATTTTCTGGAGAAGCAAATAGTGTCTTATAGATGGTCATCTTACAAACTTGGGTCCATGTGCTTGTACAATTTGATTCGTAACCAAGTTTCTCTGGCTGGCTGATACATTTGCTTCTGAGGCAAGACATGATGTTTTGTAGAGTGTTGTGGAAAACTCTAAAATTCTGCTGGAATCAACATCTGCTGCTGCTGAAAAAGATAAAAATCAGGCCTAGAGAGGGGAAGAAAATTGGTAGGAGAATGTGGTTAGGTAAAGGATGGAAACATGAAAAAATATTCCTTCCTCTTTTTCTGGCCTTTCAGTCTCTGGCATACATCCCTAATGGCATCCCCATTTGTGCCTATTTCTCTGGACTTTTTCAGGTAATAGGCATATTCTTCCTGGTTTTTATTTTCCTTTTATTTTCTAAACAATCTGTTAGTGTGGTACCAGGACTAACTTGGCTTTAATACTGAGCTAATTCCATTCTATGAATTCTCCTCCATTTCCCATGTATAAAGAGGTCTGTTCGCTATGGTTCTTTAAAAAGTGGACTATTCAAGCTTTACATGATCTCTAGAAATTGTTTGACTTACCCTTTTCAGTTTTTATTTCCTTGCTTTCCCAGTGTTTTATTACCAACATATACAATCAAAGCCTTGAGAGACTCCCTGCCAATCCTGCTAGTCTCTAGCTCTTCCTCCCTGCACACCTTCCTCTCCAGTGCTTGGCCCCATAAATTGTATTTGTTTTGGCATCCCTGAAATCGGAACTGTGAATTCTCAATGTGGTGGTATCAGATAGCTCCATATATAGCCCTATTCCTTTTACTAGAGCCTGAAAACGGAAGAGTAGGGAAAATCATACAATTTACCTCATTTTGTTCCTTTCTGTCAGAGATTGTTTTCTTACCTTGCCTGTGTTCTAGTGTCTGAAAACTGTTATTTCCTATATTTAGTCTAGTTATTTCCTATATGTATCATCGTTGTTTACAGAAGGGCAATAAATCGGATTCCTGTTACTCCATCATACCTGTGAGTAAAAGCCACTTGCAACTTTTTTAAGATTAAGAAAGAGAGAGAGCATGAGTGGGAGGCAGAGAAAGAGAACCTGGCCGTGCATGTAGCTGGATGTGAGTCTCAGTCTCACAACCCATGAGATCATGACCTAAGCTGAAACCAAGAGTCAGACAGTTGTTTAACTACTGAACCACTCAGGCAGCCCCCAGTTTTCTTCTAATTAGCATTTGCATAAGGACCTTTTTCATTATTGCACTTTAATCCGTATCTGTGTATTTAAAGTGAATTTCTTTTAAAGAGAAAAGGAATCTGCATCTTATTACAGTCTGATAATCTCTGCATTTTAATTACAACTTTTGGACCATATATTTAATGAGATTATTGATACAATTTTGCTAAAATCTTGCTTATCTGTGTCAATTTTTCTTCATTTTGCCTTTCAATTTTTTTGCTTATAGTTGACATACAATGTTACATTCATTTCAAGTGTACAACATAGTGATTCAACTTTAATACTTAGGCTATGCTCAACACAAAGAGGTGTAGGGTACCGTCTGCCACCATACAACCCAATCACAGTGTCATTAAGTATATTCCCCATGCTCTATCTTTCAGCTCTGTGACATATCCATTCAGTAACTGGAAGCCTAAATCTCCCACAGAACATCATCCATTTTGACCATCCCTGTTTTCCTCTTTTTAACCGTATTATTTTAGATTAACTGAGTATAATATTTCCTATCCTTGCTATTGACTTACTAGCTTTTTATTTAATATGTTTGTCCTCGGTTTCACAATATGCATCTTTAACTTATCACCATCTACCACCAATTATACTACCTTTCATATAGATTAAGATCATTCAATAAGATATTTTATTTTTATTGTCATACATTTTATTCCTACCTAAACAGCCATTGTTATCATTTTTTGTTGTCATTATTTTTCATAATATTTTGAAAAACATTTGTGTGTCACTTATGCTGCTATGTTTGTCATCTGTGATATTCATTATTTAGATTGAAAGTTTTACATTTTCTGTAAAAAGACAGACAATAAATTGTTTAGGCTTTACTGGCTCTACATAGTTTCTGTCCAATATGCTTATTCTTTAAAAAAAAAATTAACAATGTAAAACATTCTGACCTCTCAGGCTTCTCAAGAAATAGTGACAGATAGACACATCCTAAGTCAAATATGGCAGCAGGCTAAATTTTACCAAACCCTCATTTAGATGCAAAATTTTATCAAGTGCCATTTTCATTTTTCACAAATGCTTCCTTTCATCATAATTCTGTCACAAAGGTCTGATAACACTGAAATTTGTAAACTTTGGTTTGTCTAAAAAGTCTGTCTTCATATTTGAAGCGTATTTTTTGCTTGATATTCAATTTCAGGTTCACAGTTTTTTTTTGTTATTTTGTTTTTTGTTTTTTTTCCTTTCAGCACTTTAATGAGGTTATTCCTCTTTGTGTTCTGGCAAGTTTAACTTCTGTCAAATCTATATGCATTCTTTGTTCTATGCAGAAGTGTCATTTCCCCCGCTGGCTACCATTTAGATATTTTCTCTCAATTACTTTTTTTTAGGGTTTTTTATTATTATTCAAATGTGCTCTGGTGTGGTCTGCTTTGTTTATTCAGCATGGTTTTGCTGATTTTTTATTTTCCCATGAAGTAAATTGGCCATTATCTCTAAATAATATGTAGACCTATCTGTATGCTCTCCAATAAAATGTTAGCCTAATATTGTCTCACTGGACATGATAATCCATTTATTTACAGTCTCTGTCTCCAGGACTTTTCCTCTATTGTTTTATTGCTACATCAAGTTCATGGATCTTTTTCTTCCATGTCTGTTATTACTCCCATGCAGTATTTTTTTAACTTTATTTTTACATTTCAGATATTGAATTTATGTCAAGTAGTTTCATCAGAGTCTTTTGTAACTTAATTGTTCTTCACTTCATGTTCAGGCTTTATTTTAAATCCTTGAACACATTAAATGTATAATTTTTCCTTTAAACTCCTTGTCTACTGATTCCAGCTTTGATTTTTCTGCATCTGTTTTTAATGATAGATTTGTCTCTTGATAATACTTTCTATTTTTCTACCTTTTTTGTATGCCTAGTAATCTTTTCTGTATGGCAGTTTTGCAAATCATTTTGTTTAATGTTCAATTTTCATGTATTTTTGTAAAGATTATTGAAATTTATTCTAGGTCACAATTTATCTACATTTCTTCACTTTATTTCTTTTGATGCTCGATTTCAGTTTGGACAGCTTCAGAGCAGATTTATCACTGGGGTTAGTTTAGTCTTATAGCTAAGATATGACCATTTTGGCCACTATATGATGCTCTGTGTATTAAGAGGTATTTTTATTTGGGATGATGAGAATGCCAATTGTTCTCAACCCTATGTGATCTTCATTAATTGTTTTACCCATTGCTTCCCAGTAGTTCCATCCCTGGTCCCCTTGGAAGGCTGGTCAATACTCAGCCAACTACTTGAAAGAATCCTTCTGTGGTCTCTCTAGCACACCCTCTTCTCTCCTCCCTTCCTCCCTACAGTTTCCTATTCTATCTATCCACCAACCTACCAATCAATCTCCTCTATTTCTTATGTGCTGCCCTTAAAATTATAGTCAATTTGATTTCTGCAAGTATCTTCCTATCTTCCCAACTCAACTAGGTCATGTTTGGATCCCCTCTGACATTTTCTATGACATGGATAGAAACTTTCTCTAGGTAATAATGCTAGAAGTCATAGGTATCATATTTCCCCTTCCATCATGAGACTCTCTCATGTAATCCATGACCTATGCTACCTACATTCAATGTGTGAAAAGTTATTTTCCACTCTCATCCCCGATTTTCTTGTAATTTACATTTGTAGCAGGGTGATTCTCTATGCAGTTAAAACTCTATAGGTGAAAATGAAACTGAAAAAGCATCTTTAAATAATACATAGTTCAATGTACACACTTTTGCATGAGCCTAAACTAACTGCCACCCCAGTCATGAATAGCAGCCTTTTATAATCTCCTCATCTTGTTGGTAAGCAAAACCTGGAATTTGCTTCTAATCAATATATGGCACAAGTGATTGATTTTTACATGCAATTAAATACCTCCAATGAACTTACTTTAAGTTAATCAAAGGGAGATTATTCTGGTAGCCTTAGTCTATTCAGGAAAGTCATTTAAAAGATGGTCTAGAAGTCCCAGATTTGAAGTAGACTATTGCTGACTTTAAAAAATTAAAGAGCTGCCAAAAAAATCTCTGCTACAATGAAATGAAATCAGTCAACAACCTGAGAGCAATTGCTGAGTGGATTCTTGCCTATTGAGCCTTCAGATGAGAATGCAGCCAACCAGGACCATGATTTCAGTCTTATGAGATTCTAAGCAAGAGTTCAGCTTGCAGTTCCCAGCCTTCTGACCTACAGAAATGGTTAAATAAAATGACTGCTGTTTTAAGCCATTTAGTTTGTGGTAATTTATAAGGTAGCATAGAATACTAATTTAACTAAACATAATGAACTCTTCAAATGATTCTAACTATTCATTAAACTGCATTAAATGCAGCAGCAGCTACAAATAGAGACATACCCTTTCACTAAATTGCCACAAGTCAGTATTGAGATCTAAGTTTCCAAAATGTGACATTCATTGATCACCATTTCCTCTATTTTCAGGCCCCTTCTTTAGAGAACCTGGACTCCAAAAATCTCTTGACCTTCCCAGCACTTCTATTTCATTTCATTTTCCTTTGTCACCTTTACATCTTTCCTCTATTCCTACACTGCTTAATATATCAAGGCTAATTATTAATGTCATTACCTTACAAATATCCTGGTTCCACTTGCCCCTTTCTTGCTTTGCCATACTGTAGGAGAAAAACGTCAAAGCGAGAAAAAACTCATCATTCTCAGTTTTTTTGTTTTACAAATCAAAAATGTCTAACAAAAATCCCTTAAAACCGGAATGGCTCCTCCTAGGATAACATTATGACAAAATTATCCTAAATTACTATTATGTGTTTTCTTTTTCTCTCTACTTTACCTGGCTCTACTTTTCTTCTATTTAGCTGAAAGAAAGGAAAGCTCACAAGAGAACTTCCACATATTTCCACCCCACATCAGAACCCCTAGTAGTATCTGTACCTGCCTGTTTCCTATGTATTTTCACCTAAAGCCAAGAAATTCCTCCATTTTTACATGTTTCCATCTTCTCTAGTGTACTTATGGACATTAATGTAGCAATTTCTTCCTCTTTCTTCTACATCAAATGTCATCTTTTCCCATCGTTACTGTTTCATATCTTTGTTGACTTTTGAAAATTAATACTCCTCAGAAGTACCACCTACAATCCCTGTTGTAGGCTGTGTTGTGTCTGCCACCCAACCTCCAATACCTAACAATGTTACTGTAATTAAGAGAAAGAGACACTACACTGATGGGCATATAAATTAGTACCACCTCCCTGGTGGACACAAAGGAAAGAACACTGAGCCCAACAATTAATTTTAAGGCTTAGAATCATATGGAATTTTCCCTGCTAATTTTCAGACTTGCTGGAACCTGTGGTCCTTTCCCCTCCCCTAATATCTCCTTTTGGGAATGGTGATGTCTGTCTTACACTTGTGCTACACTGTATTTTATAAAGAGATAACTTGTCTGGTTTCTCAGGTTCACAGCTGATAAGGAACTTTGCTTCAGGATGAATTATATCTTTATTCTCAACAGTAGCTGATTTAGAGGATATTTATGTGAGATAATTAATTTGGATTTAATGTTGAAATAGGTGTAGACCCTTGGGGCTGCTGGGATAGGGTGAATATATTTTGCATTAAGGCCATGAAGTTTGAAGAACCAGACAGCAGAGTGCTATAGGCTATTTTATTTCTCACCAAAGTTCTAATCCAGAGTATCTCAAAATGTGACTATATTAGAAGATATGATCTTCAAAGAGGTAATTAAGTTAAAATGAGTTAACTACAGTTGACCCTAATCCTTAAAAGAGGAAGGTATTAGGAAACAGACACAGGAAGGATAGACCACAAGAAGGCAAAGACAAAAGATGGTCTTCTACCAACCAAGGAAAGCGGCCTAAGAATAAAGCCAACCTTGCTGATATTTTGATCTTGGATATACAGCCTACAGACTGTGAATAAATTAATTTCTATTATTTAAGCCAACCAGTCTGTCACACGTTGTATGGCAGCAATAGCAAACAGTCTCCCTTTTCTCGCTTAGCCAAAGTCTAATTAGGCTTTTGTCCTCATTATATAATTAAAACTCATGTTGTCAGGGCCATCAATAAACTTCACATTGTGAAATTCAATGTTTCTCTCTCATATTACACATTCCTTTTGACCAATAATCAGCATTCAGCACAAATGATCAGTATCACCTCTTTGATAACATTTTTTTCCCACTTGGTTTCCAGAATTTTACATACTCTTAGCATACCTCCTACTCTACTGTTTTTCACCCCTACTTTTTACGATTAGAGTGCCTCAATCTTTTGTCTTTACTATAGATGTACAACTAATCCCACATATTAATTCATACGTCTACTAAGATTCTCCAAAATATACATGCCTCTTTGATAACTTCACTTGTCTGTTTAGTAACATCTCAAATTAAACATGTCCAAAATTGACTCCTATTTCCCACTATCTATCTATCTATCTATCTATCTATCTATCTATCCCCTGTAGCACCTCTATACAGATTTTATCATATATTTACTGTATTAGTTTGGGTTCTCCAGAGAAACAGAACCATTACTGGTACTGTGAGACAAAATCATCATCATCATCATCATCATCATCATCATTATCATCATTTCAATCCATTAATCCCATCAATTCTTTTCAAATGTAATGAAGAGAAGTGTTATCCCCATTAGGAAATGATTGAAGTTTGCAAACAAGAAACTGATGCATAATATCAAAAGTCTGTTTTTTATAGCCATTTCTTCAACTGTTTTATCACAACATAGAAAACCAAAAATAACACTAATATTTTATTGTGGGCAATTATGGTATCCATTAATAGTTACTGAGATGGAAGTAAATCTTGGGGACAAGAATAAAATGGTGAATAAGCAAACTCTTTTTTTTTGTCAGTAGGATAAAATTTAGTACACGAGATCATTTATAAGACTGCAATAAAAAACAAAAATACATTAGATATTATGGAAAAGAAAATACAATTTCCTTGTCTATGGAATGTGTAACACTATTTGTGTAGAAAATAGGAAGGAGTAGAGGTGGCATGGAGAATTTTGAGAACTAAATTTTCAGTTAATAATAACAAGAGCAATAATATCTTTGCTTTGCCATCCATTGACTTCCCCCATCAACATTTCAAACAATTGAGTATTTTCTCTGTCACCTTACACTTAGGTATTCGCTATAACGTATTTATTAATATATTCCCATCCTTTAATCTGAGGTTTTCCTCCATAAATTTTGAGCTCCTGCATAGTGGTAATTATTTTCTTGTTACTACGTCATTGTTTCCTGAAATTAAGTTTCAGAAACTGGAATAACAAAGTCACTGAAATTAATGTGTATCCAAGTCCTAGTGCACTTGCTAGATATCTTACATACGTGTTTGCTCAATACATCAAGATAATGCTCACAGAAAAAACTTTAAAATATAAATTTCCCTCCTGAAATATATTTCCTGTATCTTCCACTGGAGTCATATTTTTTTTCTTGTCTTTTGGGGACACTGTGTCTCCAGTGAGGTTAACTGGATTTTCGAGAGTAGCAGGCCGCTATCAATCTTGGGAACAATATTTGAGTGTGCTATAGAGGGATACCATTTAGTAGAGGTAACTGTAAACCTCACTGACAGGATGGTTCTACAAAGGACAAAATATCAAAATAATAATGGCCAAACAATCACAAATTCACACTGAAATGCCAGGCATAACACTCTTGAACCAAGTGACAGAATGAAAGAATAATTTACAGAGGTATTTCTTATCTATTGTACCTCACCCCTAAAAACACATTGAAGCTATGTTGAAAACTACATTACAAGTTATTGCTGCCCTGAGCTTCAATAACGTGTAAAATGCCAGCAATGCACCTACTATAAACACATTGAAAAAGCATCTTAATACATTACTGCCTCCAGGAGTGGAGACTATGTTTATGGAATTGGGAAGTTATGACCCCATCTGTTATGTATGTCGAACAGTTTACCCACGGTAAAAAGGCTGCCATGCACCTTCACACATATCAGGCAGGGATAGTGGTGCTTGGCAGGGTGAATAAAACCTGGTGAAGAAACCATTTGTTTCTTAGTTCATTGCTCTTACTTACTCCTAAATCTGGCTAATATATTGCTGTTAAAATAGTATCTCACATAAAGTATTAACCATGCTACTTTCCTCAGAGAGCTTTCTTAATCCATGTTCAAAGATAGTATTAAAAATTCGATCAAATGTAAAGCACCAACAAATGAATCACTAAAAAGTAAAGGGAGAAAAGTTCCTTTTATGAATTGGAAAGGTCATTCAAATTACTGCTTCCTGCCATTTCCTAGGATCAAAACAACCCCATGTGAATTACATCCTATCTTCTAATATAAGATCTCACTGGTCAGCTATTCACAGACAAGCGACCATAACCTGGGAGCTAATTAGAAATGCAGAATCTCAGGTTCCACTCCAGACCTATAGAATCAGAATCAGCAATTCAACAAGCTCCCCAAGTGATCAACATGCAGATTAAAATTTGAGGAGCACTCTCTAGGGTCAAAGCAAATTGAAGAATTAATCTAGAATGACGCATCACAATCTATGTCTGCAGATATTTAGGTTAGTTTTTTTTTTTTTTTTTTTACTTTTTTAAAAAATATTTTATTTATTTATTCATGAGAGACACACAGAAAGAGAGAGAGAGAGAGAGAGAGATGCAGAGACAGAAGCAGACTCCATGCAGGGAGCCCAATGTGGGACTTAATCCCAGGACTCCAGGATCATGCCCTGGGCCGAAGGCAGGTGCTAAACTGCTGAGCCACCCAGGGATCCCGAGATTTAGGTTAGTATTTTTAAAGTGATGAATGTTTATTTGTGAAATGTTAGACTAAATGAAGTAAGCTGCTGTCTCTACCGCTAGACTAACAGTCTATCACAAGTCCATGCATACTGTCACTGTCCGGAGAGGTATGTAGTATGTAAGGGTTTCTTCCTTAAAGAAGTAGAAATATCCAGTCACGTAAGTGAATTATTGCATGCCAAATATATAACAGGCTTAAATTGGTAAAAGAATATATTTTTAAAGGGAACAATACAGGAGTGCCTGGGTGGCACAGTGGGTTGAGCTTCCAACTCTTGGTTTTGGCTCAGGTTGTAGGCTTGGATCATAGGATTGAGCCCCAGTCAGGCTCTGTGTGCTCAGCATGGAGTCTGCTTGAGTTTCTCTCTTCTTCTTCCCCCACCCAGCTCCCCCACACCCTAGCTCACCTGCTTGCACTCTCTAAAATAAATCTTTTAAAAAAATAAGAAAATTATATAACTTAATGTATTTATATTGTTTTAGTAATGTAGACGTATAGATATCTAGTTTATTTAAAAAGAACTACAGATCTTTCTTGACATACAATGGGGTAACATGCCACTGTTCAACTTTTTATGGGTTTAAGTAAACAATACAGCCAATACATATAACTTACTGAACATAACTCAGCCTAGCCTACCTTAAACATACTCAGAAAACTTATCTTAATCCACAGTTGGGCAAAATCATCTAACACAATGATTTTATAATAAAGTGTTGAATATTTCATATAATGTACTGAATACTATACTGAAAGTAAAAAACAGAATAGTTTATGAGTAGGGAGAGGTTCTCTGTCAGTTGTTCACCCTGGTGATCACGTGGCTGACAAGCAGCTATGACTACCACTGCCCAGCATCACAAGACAGTATCATACTGGATAGTATCACAACATCCCAAGAAATGATCAAAATTCAAAATCTGAAGTATTGTTCCTAATGAATGCATATTGCTTTCACGACATCTTAAAGTCAAAAAAATCTAAGATGAACCCTTATAAGTCAGGGACTGTAGATATTTACGGCCTAAGAGGAAAGATGTTCATGATATACAAAGTGAAAAAATGTAAAAAGTATACATGTAAACAGTACATATCAATTGTTACAAAGCACACAGGACATATATTATGTAACATACATGGCATCTATGGTGCAGACACACATATACACAAACAAGTATGTGAAGAGAAAACATACAAGAAAACTTTGTTATTCTGAGTGCTGCAGTGAGATATTTGGGAACTTTCCCTTCTTAAAATTTCTTAGAAGGAGTTTTAGGGCTAATATTTACTATATAGAGTTCCAAGAATTTTCTAGTAAAAAAAAAAAAAAATGCTTTCTTTATCCAAATGCCACTATTTCTATTGTTAAGTAGCTGATTTTACTATTTGACTCTGATCTTTTTAACAGGTTTTTTGGTCTTTCCTCTAGGAACCATTTCCATTAGAAAAAGTAAAGCAGTAGGCAGAAAACAAAATAGTTCTTGGTAATGACTCAGACATATTTGGCAGGAGGAATATTCTAACAGAGTTCCGGTATTCTCTGTATAAATTATTTTATCCTTCCTTAAATTAAAATTAACATCATGGACTCTTGTAAAGCTCTGGTTGATCACGAATTGTGCCCTTAGGTGCCATCTATTGCCCCAACACCATGGATGAGTCATGATTCAGGAGAAAATTATGTCTTTTTACTTAAGAATCTACAGTGTCTTGATTGTTGCTCTGGCGCCCCCTGGTGGTAGAAAGTCCTGCAGCTTAGGAAAATCGAGGAGAAACCCACTAGGAATCTGTTGTCTGGAAGATAAATGTGTTGCATCTTTCAGGTAACTTCTAAGATTGGAGCACTTTGGGATGAAAGTACATTTCAGCTACATTGATTTAGTGCTATGGCCTTCTGATAAAGGCACTGTCAGGCCCTCTGTGGTGCAAGCTTCTCTGTTCTTCCTGTGGGTTTTTAATATTTAGTATAGCAGCTGTTCACAGTCAAGTTCAATATCTAGAGATGCACCAGATAAGGTCACAGAGCAAACTTGATTCTCCAAACTGTTAGGATTTAACAGTTATGTGTGTGTTTGCTTCCTATTTTAAAATTTGGCCCTGGGTTTTGTGGGGTAATCATACAGTGCCCAGAAGAAGTTTTAAAGGCAGAAGTATTGAGTTGCCCCAGGCAGTCTTTGAGGTCAGATGAATATAAACTGTGTGTATATTGCAACAATTATGTATACACTGGTGCTATCATCTATGAAGTACGAGGGTTGAATCAACATGTATATAACAGAATTATTAGGTTTAAAAGGCAATGCATTAGAGCATAATACTTAGTACATATTAAGCACTTGTTAGTAATACACAAAAGCTTTCTTTGTAATTCAGATAGAAGTACTTTTTAGTTTTCTTTAGTTTTATTTATTTTTTTTTTTCTTTAGTTTTAATACCAGGAAACTGCAGATGTCTCTCTTCTATTATGTGTAAATCAAACTGTACCAATAGGGAGATATATGGATAGATGTTTTTGCACAACACAGACTTCAGTTACTACAAGTTATTGATGGCCTGGATGACAATATGTATTCTGATGAAATAGTGATAATCCCCTTGATCATCTCTCAAAAGAGAATGCCTCCCAGCCCCAGTATCTGAATTTGGTCTAACCTGTGGGAGACAGAAATACTCTTAAAATCTCTCTGAGATTGAAAGATCTTTTATGACACCATTTCTAGGTGGTCATTCGAGTAGGCTGGGGAAGAGAAACACCCACTCCCAGTAGTCAGGAATGTGGTTTAATACTTGGCATTACCGATGTACTGATTCAGCCCAAGTGGCAGACAAGGAGTCCTGGATGGCCATCTGTTGCGATTATACTGACAGCTGCAACCTCTTCACTGAATAAGAACACCTGTAATGTCAATCCTAAGTGGACCAGCTGCATCAGGTTCCCACTGCAGCATTTTCTGAGGGGATTGGTGTTTATCCAGGTTTCTCAAGGGCGATTTTTACTTCCCTTGGGCACAAGTAAAGAAAGGCCTTTTACCATTCAAGCACCAAGGTGCATGCTATACTTTTGGGGTTTTCTCTAAAACTGAGTTTCTCACAACTAAAGTTCTGTCATCTGAGCTAAACACTGTTTTAGGGAAAGCTTTTTTCCCTCAGCATTTAAGCAAAGGCAAGCATTAGGTTCACATGTTAGATCTAAGAATACTACCCTAACATCATTAAAGCAACTACACATAGAATCTATTCCAGATCCCTATTGTTTTATCATTACATGAGTATGCCAAAGCCTCAGCAGCTTTCCCTTATAATGTAGGTTACATATAATATAGATATATACCATTTCTAATATATTTGTGTAGTTTCATTTAAGGTATATTACAACCGAATAGGGATAATTCTTTACATTTATTTTCTGTCTATATGCATGTGAAGTATTTGTAGGGGGCACCTGATACTTCTCAATACTTATTTCTTTAGGTACCTACATAAATATTGTGCAAAAACACATATATAGTGATTATAAGATGCTCTTTAACTGCTTCACAAATATTGATTTTTAGAATTCTCCTGGAAGCCCTACTATATTCCTACTGCTACTGTAACAAATTATCATTAACTCAATGACTTAAAAAAACAAATTTATCATCATTCTGGAAGTCAGGATTCTAAAATGGATCTCACTGGGCTAATGTTAATTTAGCAACAAGACTTTCTTCTATAGGCTTGAGAAAAGAATCCATTTCCTTAGCTTTTCTTGCTTAGAAAGGCCATCCACATTCTTGGTTCATGGCTCAATTCCACCATCTGCAAAGCCATCAGTGGCCAGTCATGCCTTTATCATGCTACATTATCCTTGTGCTCTGCTTTCATCGCATTACCTAACTCTGAATTCCTGCCTATTTCATTTTTAAGGAGTATTTCTCCATCTCAGGACTGCTAATCACATCTGCAAAATCTTGTTTGGAGGTCCATGGACATCTTTAAGGGGCCATGATTTTGCAACACGTCCATAATCAACCTCATTGTACAAATGAAGAAACAAATTCAGAAGTTGAGGAATTTTTTTTTTTAAGTTGAGGAATTTGTCCAAGGTCACACAGTTAATTAGTGGCAGAGTTTGGATTTGAAATAGGTAAGCTGGCTTCAGAGTCTCAGCCTCTAACAACTACAGTTTAATATCTGTAGACTGAAAGACCAAAGAATGAAAGAAGAAATGGACCAGAGATTTTTTTTTTTTTTTGGTCTCTATAATCACATACAATGCCAGCTGGCATTTAATGAATTCAACTATTACTATCAGTTAAATAATTACAGGGGGAAAAAAGACCATAGAAAAGAGAACTTAAAGACAAAAGAAACAATACCCCAAAATAATAACTACGGGCCAGAGATTGATCATGTTTGGTATACCAACTGCCAGAGGAAGGCTGAAAGATACTAAGACACAAATAAGAATCACAGTAAAAGATAGACTGTGTATTAAAATAACAGACAACTTTAAAAAAGCAGAAGAAAGTGAGTAGGCTCTGAAGGAGAGATCAAAGGTACCTAATAGAGTGGAAACCATAAAATTAGTATTTGATTGGGTAATCCAGGAATGCATATAAAATGAAAATTTCTTATCCCATCATATCCAATGACAAACCGCACAAAATAACCAAGGTCATTCAATGTATAAAATATTTTGGTTTGTGTTATAACATGTTGGAACTCCAGGTTGAACTCTAGTATGGGATCCTTAACCAATTTAGAGATTTTGAACTGAAACCAGGATATTGAGAAAAAATAGAACACACTCAATAACATTAGTAACTTTTTACATAAAGGTAAAGACATGGTGTATGTATCCAAATAGGACAGCATTCTGGGCATGACTAAGTAGATGTGTATCATGTTCTCCAATTATCTACTCCTTTTCAGAAACAAACAAAAAAACTTGGTCTTCTACCAATTATAATTCCATTTATTCACTATTTAGGAACTCTTTTACAGTAAGCATTGTGTTAAAAGGCATAAAGAATGTCATATTCCCAGCCATCTATGCATGTGTTTAAGATGTGAGAGGACCATTTTAAATCAAACATTTATAACATTGATTTATCTTATTTCCAAAGAAATATATATTCACTCTAGACAGCTTAGAAAATATAATTATTCTAGCAATCAACTAAACATCCTAATAAATGCTAGTGTTATCAGTTGTTTCAATAGACTTTTTTACTCATTAAAACATCTGCACCTTAAGAAAAATCATAAGTTTCTAAAGTTGAATCAACTTTTAAAAACTTTAACCATGTGTTTTGAACAAAATGCTTATGCACATTTCCCCCTATCATTAAATACCATCTTGTCTAATGGCTACATACTATTCTGTTGTAAATGCACACCATAATGCATTTAGCTAAGCCAAATTTTATTTGTGATTTGATTAATTTAGTCATGGAATATATTTCTCTAAAATGTTTGCTCCACTATCCCTGCGGTAACACAGCTCCATAATGTCTATCACTACTTTCCATCCAACTGTATTGTAGCACTTCCAGTGTCTTGAAATTTTGTTACAATGGATAATACCTTTTCATTAAATATAGAACTCGGGAAAAGTTTTTAAGGTCCTTTAGACCTAGAAATATAATCAATATAATCACTTTAGAAAAGGTTGCTAAGACATGATTTTTTGTTTCTCATTGCATTTACATGATTTCTCTAAGATTACAGACTATGCATTATTCTACAACATCTTTCCTTGCACCACCACTGCAGTTACCTCAAACTAGTGAAAACTATCATGAAAACAAATATGCCTTGTAATCAACAAAAAGGTAACTTCCCATGAAAGTGCTTTTGGAGAACTGAACAGTAGAATTATTCTCAGCAGTAGTCAGAAGTGAAATACATCATGTGATAAAAGCTTTACATCATTAAATATTGATACTGTTTTCACGATTTAATGTTGGATGGTATGGGACAATGAAAATCCAGAAAAGAGAATCAACAAGTGAAAATCTTCTTTTCAAGTGAATTCCTTGTTAACTGGTTGTCTTATAACCACGAAGCAGTTTGGACCCACAAGCAAACATTGCCATGCCCCTAATGTCTCATTCACATGGTAGAAATAATCTTCACACACAAAAAAATGTGTGGATTTAAGTTTGTGTGGTGAAACCTACTTGGTACATACTAGATTCATCATTTTTTCCCTTAAAAATATGCATTTGACATATTTTTTTAAATTAACATTAAATTTTCAGAAAAATCACACAGGAGCCAGAGGTACTCAAATTTAAGACTGGATTCAACAATACAAAGAATATGATTAAGGTTAGTCTGTTTTTTACAGATCATTTATCTACATAAGAGATCTTAAAATAAGTCTTCTAAAATCTCTTGTGGAAAAATACTTAAACTCCTAAAATTCATACTTCAAATATCAAAATACTTCATGGTAAGATACTTCGAAGTAAAATTAAGGCACATAACAATACCAATGAACTGTGGCTTTAAAATATTCCTGATTCAATTAATTACTAATGAAACATGTAGATGACATTTCACTAGTAAAGAGTGAGGATGAGGCATACTGGCTGTCATTTTCAGCTACTTCTACTAGCTCTTCATATAAGGACAATTCTAGTTTAAGCCCAGGCTGTGAATTTGTTTTGTGTGAATGGATAGATGTTTCTCTAGAGTCTCTGTTTTCTAATAAATGCATACTTCAAAAAGGACAAGAAAATAATTGGTCCCTACTATATGAGAGCCTTAGCGTTTGCAATTTTTTTTCCATTCCAAGAATTCCTGAGGAGATTCTCAATTCCCCCAAAAACCCACCTCTTCCCCAAGAGCAGTGCTTAAACCTTTAGTTAATTATTCCCTGGAGGTGACAATAGTCTCATTTCACTCAAGCCAGAACTCCATGCTCAAAGATATCAGCCTCTGAGTTCTTTTTGAAAACAATAGGTTTGGACAGCATAAATGGAGGCCATTATTTAGATTGACCTCAGTCACTGGAAGACCTACATATGGGTGTGGATTTGACACTTCCACAGTGATAGGTTATAATGGACTTTAAAATCAGGACCTGGACAGAACTAGGTCTACTTATATGCCATTAAATTAAATTAAGCACATTTCCTAGTACAGAAAAAAATTTCATCATTATTTGTTAATACTGCAGCCACAAGAAAAAAAATACTCTGAATATCCTGATTTGGCTTTCCTTCTAGGATCTGGCTGGCATAGAATGACATGACTAATGAAGTAATTCCAAGAGACCATATAAAATCACTCTGCCAGCACAGCCACCTTTATTGCTTTCACTAATATTCAGGCTATTGTGAATAACTTATATTTTTGGTACCTCTAACATGACAGATGTTGCACTAACTACTTAACATGCATTGCTTCTGATATATCTTGCAACATCAATGAGAATTTTAAGTATATTCAAAACAATGCTTAGAGGGGTGGTTGGCTTAGACTCTGCCTGTTTCCAAGGCTTGCCACTTCACTAGGATGCACTATTTCTGTTCATTTTTACAAAACATGTATTGTGTTCAATAAGGTACTGTGACTGTCACCTGTTTATAATAATAAATAATCTGGCTTTGGGAAGCTGGCTGGATCCCCAAATCAGGGCTTCACCTCCAACCATACTCTTCCCCCCATGCATCACTTACATAGAGTAACTTCAGAGTCCAGCCTGGCATGCCACTTTGCAAAACCTCTTCAAGTAGCCTTAGTTACATCCAAATTTTCTCAACTTCATTAGTACCTTGTCAAATCTTTCATTATAATTGTACAATTTCACATTGTAATCATTTACACCCCTATCTTTATATTAAAATGCAAGGGACTTGAAGATACGATCCATGCTTGTAATCCCAGTTCTTAATACATTGACTGGGAAAGAATAGATATTAAATAAATAATTGTTGAATGGATTACTCTGTCTCAAGAAAGATGATTTGCTGTGGAGGGATGAAAGCTGCCCCCTGGCAGGTCTGGTCTAGAAAGGATGTCTGATACTGTGAATTGTTGCTTGGAGCAGTCTTACTGCTGTGTAATTGTTTCAGCATTTCCCACTTAATCAATATTGTCTTATACGTATATTACCACATTCAATCTAGCCATCCCACAATTTACTTCCTCTGATAGAACTCTTTTGAAATACCACATCTACAATTTGGTGCGGATTACAAAGATGGGATTTGATCCTTGTAGATCAGGGTCTATGATGGTCAGAATTAGTTGGTAAGAGTCCAAGAGAACAAAAAATGATCAATTATCTAAAGGTTTTATGGCTTATTTAAATGCAGTGCTGGGGTGCACGTGTGTGTGTGTGAGAAAGAGAGAAAGAGCAAGAGAGAGAGAGAGAAAGAGAGACAGAGACAAAGACAGAAAGCTCAAGAGTGAGCTCGGGGGCAGGGGGCAGTGCATACAGCAACAGTAAAGCAGTTAAGGGTTTTGAAGATGAGTGATGGAACTGGCCACAAATAGCCCTGAGAAATGAGAAGTCTTATAATGGTGGGAAGACACAAAAAAAGTTAAGGTCTCTGGTAAAGAACAGTATCAGGAAAAGATGTGTAATCAAATTTTAAAGTTAAGGCTGAACTGAGCTTATGGAGTGATTAGCAGATATGAGAGACATATATTCAAAGATGTTTATCTGAATGAAACAATGACCTCACCATTCCTATATGAGGAATTACATCGAGATTTGTAAGATTCTTCTATTTTTAAGGCATCTATATGTTCTCAGTATAGCTAGATGTCCTCAACTGAAAAGAATATAGCCATGTATTTTTAGTTGTATTAAGTAGTGTTTAGGGATTTGGGAAGGCAGAGAAATAGAAAAATCAAGCCAGCTAGGTTATATACAATCATGTCACCTCAACAGCTTTGCTAGTACCTCTACTTTTATTGATTTTATCTATTAGATTTCTTGGTAAGCCTTTGGGGAATAAGTATTGTTGCCAAAATGAACGAACACACAGAAAATAAGATCTAAAAGATGAATCTATCCATGTTCAAACAGAAAAAATATGGGGGAACGACTGGGCATTTAAAACAGAGAGAGTAGGTATTATGCCAGTGATGGAAGAGCCTGAGAAATCAAAGCAAGCTCTGGAAAGCAATCAAGAGAATAGCACTATAGTAAGCCTCTACCACCATGCCAGGGCTGCAAGGATGAAAGGCAGACATAGGCTACAAGAACCTAGAACAGGGTCACCCAATCTCTCCTGTCCATTTTGTGGCTTCACTTTCTCTGCAAGTCACATTTTCAGACTTACCTTCTTTGAAAGATCTTTATAGCTCTGTAAAACATTCTCATGAAGATGCCAATAAATTCAGATAATTTCCAAAACAAGTAGGTAAGCTTATCACTGTGACAGAGTGAGACATCCTGATAATTAAGGCTTGGGTAAAATGTCAGGTACTCACAAGCCTAGAGTTAGATTATGTTAAAGACAGATATAGAATAAATTTTAAAAATCATTAAATCTGAAATCATCATGGATTAGGGGTGGAAGTGCAGTAGATGTTCTTCAGAAGAAAGGATTTATTGCCACCAGAAATATTCACATTCACTGCACAAAGCTTAGCTTACCTGAGAGTTTATTCTGTTCATAACATAGCTAACTACACTTATTCAAAAAGCATATTGGAAAACAAATGAAATACCGAAATACAGATTAGCTTGGACTTCCCACATATGTAATGTTTGTGAAAAACATCATAAATCTTTGCTATTTAAGTATTAGTAAAGCTTTGTGACATTTGTGCATGACACATACTTATAAATGGAGACCACAGTTGAAATTTGACTTTCTAGAGAGACACAGGAGCATCTCCAAGTCTTTTTCCAGCAATATATGCATAAGCCAATGTTTTCGTTGCATGATAAAGCATCCTTAATGTGGAAGGAGGACTTAATGTGGAAGGAGGACATGAGAAACAGACTCCCTGGCGTATCACTGGATTCAGCAAGCAGCAGCACCAACTGCCAATTCAGAAAAGGGGAAGGAAGATCAAAAAGTTGGAAGTAGGAGAGTCGTCCGTCATGTCAGCAGCTATTCTGAAGACGCCACTGTGATGGCCTTGGTATAGGACAAAGAAAAAGAGTTTCCCTGGGTGCACCAGTGAACACTGGGGTTTCACCCACTTGGGCAGTTATATTTGTGTGAGAGATGTTTACAATTCAGGCAATACGTACTGTAAAGTATCAGCTGAATTAAAAGCTTGACCTCTGAAAAATATACCCTGTATCCAATGTTATGAGATTATGGCTTATTTTCTTACATTGTAGAGTTTATATTCAACAGTATTAGGATGAAAAACTGAAAAGCAGCTTCAAAAAGTGATTAGAAATCAGCACTACATTACAAGAAAGTGAGCATAAAATTTGCTAACAGCTTTTCATCACGTACATCACACATAAATACCACAATAATAATACATGACAGAGTATCTGCTTAGTTATCACAATATTGCAATTCTTAGAAGTTTTTTATTCTAAATTTCATTTCAGAGTAACATAAAAATACAGCAGTAAAATTAAATAGCAATGGAAAATAACAAGAGAAGGGAAAGGCATTAGTTATAGGAGTAGGAAAGAATATTTTTAAGCGAGATTGGATTTGCAATACATAATAGGTCAATGAAGCAAATAGAGAAGTCGTATTAAAAGGCAAGATTTCAATATTGCAGGTGGGTGCAATAGGTGGACAGAATGAAATCTACAGCTAAAGGGGAGATAGGAAGAGGCGGTAATTGTATTTGAAAGTATAGGGTGATGTGTTTACTATGATTTAAAAAAAAAAAAAAATCTCCAAAAACGAAATCATCATCATTACCTACAGTGTAAAAATGTTTTCAAATTAACATCTTTCTATATTGTCTAAACTACTTCCTGAAGACGTTTAACCTAGAATCGTGTTGCAGAAAAATTGATCTGACTTTGCCACCAGTCATCAGCTTTGAACTTTGACAGTATACTATTCTGACTCTACATCTAAACATCGAGAGACCAAATTCTTAATACTTATTTGAATTGATATTATTTGTGGAAATGGAGTTATTTCAGAGAAGGAGAATTTCTTTCACACTTTGGAAAGTAGGCAGCTGATACCAAATCAAAGAGACACTGGTAAATTAAAATCCTCTTTCATAAAATGTGATGCCTGGCTTGGGAAATAAAATATAGAGATAATAGTATACCACTTTGAATCATATTTGAGTTTGCTTTCTGTACTTACCTCATAATTAATACCCTTTAGAAGTAACACCGATGTTTAAGACAAAGGTCCAAACATAAGGAACAACGACACTATCTCAGTTTGCTTCAAGATGTGGGCTTATTTTATCCTTGTCCATTATTCAAATCAGTATTTGTCCATCTCAGTAATTCTCTACATGCCAGAATCCTAATTTTTGACCTAATGATATAATAGTATTTGCCAATTTTTGTCACCTAAATGTTCACTTCCTATGTCAGGCAGAAATCACCAGTCTCTTCTTTGAGGAAAAAACAAAAAACAAAAACATCACCCAAGTTAGAAAATAGCCACATATATATATATTTTTTTGCTTGTGTTTATCTTTGCACCACTACTTTTACAAATGAAGTGCTTAGCCTCCTTGATTAAATGTTTAGACTTCACATTTAATCCCTCAAAATAACTTTCGGCCAGATATTTATCACTGCAAAAATATGTAAAAGAAATATAGAATATAAAATATACAAAAGTACAAAATATATAAAAGATATAAAACGTATTATTGGTGTAGATTTACTGTGGAGAAAATTTTGGTAGAACACAGAAAAAGTCTAATATTTACTAGAAAAGTCAAATGCAACAAGGTTAAGTTGTTACTGAATTAGATTTATGTTTCGCTGATGTGGGATTTTGAGAAGTTCCATACAAATAACTTTTCTGATGGTCCACATCTGATATTTTAGGGAATAATGAAACTAGTTCTTAAATAAAAGAAGGAGCTGCTAAATAGTGTGTGAGAAATGACTTTTGTAGCTTAAGTACATTTTCCTTAACAAATATATGGGTAGCACTAACTTGGATTTGGTAGAAAAATTTCAAACCTGAATTAAAAAAAAAAATAAAAGAAGTGGAGAAGTATTTGTAACTAAGGTAATTTACTATTTTGAAATAGCAAGTGTTACTGTCCATTTTCCATGGAGCTAACCAATTTAAATATATCTCCCTGTATATGCATACATCTAATTCTCATAGTTTTTAATTACTAGGTTCTTAATCTTTAGTGGTCTCTGAAAGGCAGGTAATGACCTTATCTAAGTCAGAAGAATGGAACAGAACTAAGCAGTCATTTTAAGAATTGTTTAGTGAGGGCAGCCCGGGTGGCTCAGCGGTTTGGCGCCGCCTTCAGCCCAGGGCGTGATCCTGAAGACTAGGGATCGAGTCCCACATCGGGCTCCCTTGCATGGACCCTGCTTCTCCCTCTGCCTGTGTCTCTGCCTCTCTCTCTGCATCTCTCTGTGTCTCTCATGGATAAATAAATAAATAATGTCTTTAAAAAATAAAGAATTGTTTGGTGAACTGATAAAATAATTACAATAAATATGTTAATTTCATATGGAAATATTTGTCATGCTAGGTGAACGCTTTTTAAAGTTATGGGTTTTAGTTTATTCAACATCTATGTTATTTCCAGGCATTGCTTTAGATGCTAAAAATAGAGTAAATACAATTAGTTAAGTATTTGCTATCATGGGGTTAATTGGGTGAGTGATTCAGAAAATAGAGAAAATACATAGTGACATATTATTTGAAAAAACAATTTTGATAATTGAATTTGAGATTGAGTGCCAGAGTGCTAGATTGGCTATTTAGGTGAACAATAGAGGACCTGAGAGAGTTAGCCATGCTTGGCACCAGGAAGAAAACATTTTGAATAATACCTGATCCATGGCCCTGTAATTCTCATGGTCTCAGAGAAAAAACAGGCACGTATTCAGTTTGTTATCCAAGATAGATGTGGTTAAATGACATGGAAAGGTAAACTAGCCTCAGAATAAAGAGTTCAGGTAAAATAATCTTAAGGACTAGAGGATTTTTATGGAGAGTATGGCACTGGAGAAATATATGGTGGAACATGTGGATGTAATCAGGGGAATTTTAGGTGGAAAAAGCATACGAACAGCGATATGGATACAGAAAATAAAATCTAAAGCGCCACCAGTAGTAGCAAGCCTGTATTGTTGAATATTGATTTTTTAGAAGTGACCAACTTGAAGCAAAGCCAATTCTAGCTTAGAATTTGAGTCAAAATTAAATGTGACAAACAAGGAAATGAGATTTCTCATGTAGTCTCTAAATGAATAAAAATACATTCTCTAATCATGCACTTGTTCTTCTTTCCCCTAGATAGTGTAGTCATGATAAGAAAAGATGTCACATGAGGTAAAAAAAAATGATAAGGAGATATTTTTGTGGTAAAACAGTTACAGAAATAACACAACTATTAGTAAAGCTATATCCTTAAGGTTTGCTTTGATGGTAAAAAGTATAATTGTTAAGGGAATAGTACTCGAAATCATGTGTACGTACTTCTAAATAAAAATGAATGTATCTACCTATACTCATGCCTTCTAAAGATGATGGTCAAGACAAGTGGCAGGAGTCATAGGACTCATTAAGCTGTACCCAGAGTTTAGAGTTTGGTTTTGATAAAGCTATCCTAATTTCAGGATTCCTCTCCTATGCATGTGCAGACATCCATCTGAACCCATCAGCATTGACCTATGGGAATTGGAGGAAGGGAAACTACTGCAGATGGATGATCATTCTACACTCTGTGCCATGAGTAACAAAGTCTCTAGTCTCTGACCCAGGAATCTTTTATCTTTTGCTGATATACATGAACCTGCGGCAGGCTAATTTGTCAGCTTGCAAGTAAGGTAAAATATCAGCCTCTTGACATGCATTAAAAGGCTAAGTGAATTGGTTCAAAAGAGTTACCGGATATATCACTCCATACCCACTGATCTGAGTCTCTGGGAGTAAAACCTGGAGATTTGAATTATTGTCAACCTCCCCAAGTAATTCCTCTAACATACTCTTTCAGAACTACAATTTTAGTACATTATTCATTCTGTCAACTATTCAAAGAAGTCAAATGTCTTTTTATATCTCAAGTGTAGAAAATCAGTGGATGCTGACTGCAAAGAGGTTGGCATATTACAGACAACAGCACTGCAAGTGATGTCTTCTCTGTTCCAGAATTTAAAAATTAAGTTAGATTTCTCTCAACTAAGGATTTTCTCTTAGCCTCTTGTCTGCAGGACCCTTCTTCTGGTTTATATAGGTAGAGTTCCTAGATGAATGTTGAAAATGCTCACTTGACAGTTCCTAGATATGACAAGCTGATTGCTCTCATTTACTTTGATTCAATGGCCAGATGATCTCAATTTGATAGACTCAATTTTTTTCTGATTTAATTCACTGTTCTTTTTGCCTTCTTTCTCTCTCCATTATTTCCTTTCACATACTCCCGTTTTTTCTGAGGTTCAATCACCATTATCTTCTTTTATTTCCTCTTAAAGACTTTCTGCTTTGTCACAATTCAGTACTTCACACATCTGTTTTTCTGCATTATGCATATTTTGCTCGTTTACAGAAAATGGGCAACATACCTATATTCAAGTCAATATATAACTTGTTCATCAAAAGCAGGAGTAAGAATTCCCCTTATCTATCAAACTTATCTGGAGAAGGTACAATTGATGTTGTAAAATCATGTGCAAAGTTATTTTTTCCACGGAAGACCTAGGAGGTGAATACTGGCTATCGCCTTAATAGAAAACCAATCCACTCATTGCCTTAGCTATTCAAATTGCTTAATTCCAGCAACCTGGGCTGTTACCCCCGACCCTGTTCACCTATAGTTCTTTTTGGCTTCAATAACTTCAAAATTAATAGACTGTTAATAAATACACTCACAATCCACAGTGGATAAAAAGGGATAATTTAAACATGTTATTTTGGAGAACACATTTTATCTAATACAGTGTGGTAAAGCAGCACTAATGCCATGTCTCAGTGGTTCTTGCCAGTTAAGTTGATAATGAGGGTCACAGTGGTCAATTTTGATATATAAGGAATTTTAAAACCATGGAAGGCATTATCTGCTATGAGCGATCTTCACAAAAACAGTATCTATGAATCAAAGTGGGGAAAAAATCCTGGAATAAATATAAAATGCGTTTAAGACGATTGTTTCTGTATAGGCTCAATTACGTATTTCTTTTTTTACCACCTACCAAGTTCTGAAGTTGAAGGCCTGATTTTTTTTTTCAAGTTAATGCCTCATGTTGAATGAGGGTGTATCTGTAAGAGAGAAAAATAACCACATTTTTGTTATCCTTATCTTCCAAAGATTAGTATACCTTTTTTAATCATTCATGAACCATTCAGTATTTATTCTTTTGACAGAGGAAACAGTATCGTTTGAATTTAAAATCAACTTGTTGGAAATAAATTATCTTTGGTCATCTTTGCATTATCTAGAAAGGTGAAAGGATAAAGAACAGTTATCAATTTGGGATCTCATCATATTTATAGTATTTTTAGTTTAGTATAGTCTTTTTTTTAAAAAAGATTTTATTTCTTTATCCATGAGAGACACCCAGAAAGAGAGGCAGAGACATAGGCAGAGGGAGAAGCAGGCTCCATGCAGAAAACCCGATGTGGGACTGGATTATAGGACCGGATCCCAGGACTCTGGGATCACGCCTGAGCCAAAGGCGATGCTCAACCACTTAGCTACCCAGGCGTCCCAGTTTGGTATAGTCTGCAAACAATGCCACAGACCATGTGATATTTGTAATTCAGCCTGGAGTTCTTATGATAGATTAATTACATACTCTCAACTAGGAAAGAGAAGAAATGGAGTCAGTCTTACCCTAAAGATTTTAGTAAGTTGTGTTTTGTTATTATTGCTGTGTAGTTGATGTCATTTTGTTTTATACGGAAGCGGCACCAAAAATACAAATTTATTTCCTTCATCACTATGCAGGAAATATTTTCCGTTTACTTTAGATGATTTTAACATAGGTCTATCATGTTTTCTAAAAAAGCAATGGTTAAAATATGCTCCAATTTTGGTTCAATAGCTCTCTTTCATGATTTAATTAACCCAAAATATCTCATTATGCTTTTGTAAATAAGATCCTGTAAAAACTAGAATGCATTTGAACTGATACCCAGATATTAAAACATTGTTAAATCTTGGGTTTTAATCTATCAGCATTTAGATGATGAGTCAACTGATTTTCACATTTAATAACTTAATTGTGTTAAGAAAAATCAATTTAGGTAATGTGAGATAATTATTTTTAAGAGGCATTCGTTAAAAATACATACCCTATATTAATATACATTTATTCAGTCTGACTTAATTTTATGAAGTCTGCTAATATTTGTGGAATATACTAAATTGAGTTAAGAATCTGTGTTGTGGGTAGCCCTGGTGGCCCAGCAGTTTAGCACCGCCTTCAGCCTGCCCAGGGTGTGATCCTAGGGACCCCGATGGAGTCCCACCTCAGGCTGCCTGCATGGAGCCTGCTTCTCCCTCTGCCTATGTCTTAAAAAAAAAAAAAAAAAAAAGAGTCTGTGTTGTGATGTCAGAGGTTGTTTGCAACAGTCACTCTACTTAATAGTTAGGAAGCCTCACACATGTCACTTCAGCCGAGTTTCAATTCTCTTATCTGTAGAGATTGTGTAAAGGGAAAGTGTTTACCTCCAAAGATTGTTTTAAGAATGGTGCCTGTGATCAGTGGAGGAGGCAAGGGGGTTGACCATAGTGCCTACCATTTGATTATTAACTATTATCAAGAGTTATTTTTAACCTCTTTTTAAGAGGTAGGAGTTTTGTGTTCAGGGACTTTTTTTTTTTTAAGATTTTATTTATTTATTTATTCATGAGAGACACAGGGACAGAGGAAGAGACACAGGCAGAGAGGGAGAAGCAGGCTCCCTGTGGGGAATCCAATGCCCACTGGATCCTACCTAGGACGCGGGAATCACGCCCTGAGCTGAAGACAGACGCTCAACCACTGAGCCACCCAGGCGTCCCAGGGACAGGTTTTAAATGTGTTTTAACCATGGAACTATGAGGTTTAATATACTGCATTTTTGGTTTAATAAATGGGATTGAAGATTCTTAATATTTCATTGAAATTGAAATCACAAATAGAACTTAAATTTGCAAGATTACGATTTGGTAGCTTGTGAAGATTTTTTCTTAACATGACATTTTATTTGACTTTAGTCTGGCTGAGTTTTAAAATTAAAAAAAAAAATCTATAACATTTTGAAAAATCTACACCACCTAAGCTGAATTAGTATTCCATTCTTTGCTTCCATTAGGCATTCTGCACATCTTTATCACATGCTTTAGCACAAGTTTTATCCCTTTTTAAGTACTGCTTTTAGTTTATAAGTTTTATCACATTGTGAGTAATCTAAGGGACAAGATCTTATTTGTATTAGCTCATATTTAACCCTACCTTCTCTATCAATCAATTTTGTAGTATAAACTATATGGTTTGTAATCATGACATTAGAAATTGAAAATTTACAATTATCATTTTACTGCTTTATTCCTAAGGTCATCATTAATATTATTAGCCAAACAGTTTAAGGCATATGGCAGGTTTGTACTTGTTCTGTCTGGTGACTGAATTGACCCTTTTAGTTTTAATAAAATGACATGATATATGTCTCTGCTGAGCATTTAATTGTTAATTAAGGACCTTCCAGAGTTCTCACTTCTTTGTCATAGCAGTCAACAACATTGTATAGCATACTATTCTGTCTGCTTGAGACACTAAGGACTGAAATGAAAAGAGCTCCTGCTGACACTGTGACCATGGAATGTTAGAGAGAAAAACATTTTTGTATTGAGGTGATATTTTTAGATTTTTTCCCTGACTTTTAGACTATCCTATGCTCTGATACAATGCTCTACCATGTTAGATGGAATAAAAAAAAATCAATAGGACTTATTTTTTTTCCTGAAAAATATGATACGGAGGGCAAATATGGGTTTAGGAAAAAGGCTACATGAAGAGAATCTTTGTACTTAAATCTCTGTTCTAAGGTGGCCACGTATTTACTTCATTCAGGGAAGCAAGGAGACCGTAGTCTTTCTTAGGATGGGACTTTGAATAACAGCCCAAGCAGATAAAAATACAAATATGTGTTACCAAATTAGGTATTTTCTAAAATAAGTATATAGAGATACGTTACAAATTCAACTATATGGGCCTATTAGAAAGTAATCTATAAAATAAAAATGGATGTGTTAAGGTAATGATGCTAAGAGAGATTTATCAATTGTCATGATCTTGGGTGTTTTCCTTTCTTAAATAATTAAAATAAAAACAAATTTCAGAGTCCTCTTATCTGATCCCCTGTTTATAAAGGATCTTTCAGATCTTAGAAACCTTAATAGTATACATTCAATCCTTAGAAAGACTGACCCTAAGATGGACAAGACCTTATTCTTTAACATTAAGTTTTAGATACAATAAAAAGAACTTATTAGAACGCATATAAATCCATATTTGTTCTAAGGAAATGAATTAACATCCATGTATCTCATATTCAACAGGAAGAAATTAGCAGAAACACCTGCCAGACAGCATTTTATCTATTTTATACTCATTAGTTTAAGGATATTTTATACCATAATTATGCTTCTTAGGCATTTTCAGTTCAATTATTGCATTTGGGCTTAAGATATAAAGTTACATAAAAGAGAAGCAGAGTTGGAAATCATGTATGGTAATAGTTTCATGTAATGTGGGAAAACCTTTAATTAAAGAGAAATGAATTAAATGTGTTCAAGCAACTATATACTTTTAGCTTATAAATCTACTAAAAAAGTGTACAAGCAATATTCCTAGTTTTCTATTATTGTACTCCAAATCTATGGCCTAAAACAATAGCAATCACTTATTTTGTTCATGATTCTGTGGGTTGATTGGGCTCAGGTAGGCATTTGTCCCTCTGGATAGCTCACACAATTGCAATCTGAAGGTGGCTGGAGTTGGGGACATCTTGACAACTTTTCCACTCACATTTCTGGCACCTGACTCGGGGAGATCAAATGGCTAGGAGTACTGCTAGGGATTCCTAGCATTCTGTCTCTGTTTGGTCTTACTCTCTGGTCTCTCCATGCAGCTTCAGGGTAGCTGAACTTCCTACATGGCAGTGAGGCTCCCAGAACAAGTGTCCTAAGAGAGATCCACAGAAACCTCCTACCTGAACATACCTAACCTTCTCTTGGAAGTCACCCAGCATTGCTTCCACTATATTCTATTTGCTGACACTGTCAAAAGGCTCAGTTTTTCAAGGGTAAGGGATACTGTTTTTGTCTTTTGAAGGAAAGGCGTCAAAGAATTTGCAGACATGTTTTTAAACTACTTCTGTGATATAAATCAGCATTATAGAATTAGACAGCCTATACAATGAAAATGTGAGTTTGTGGAAATCCACAATCCATACTTTAGGAATTGTCTCATCTGAATCATTTCACTAAACAGCATTGTTCAATTTACTGAAGCAGGATTTTCCCAGTGAGATCAAGAAATGGTTGAACTCCTCAGCATGCAGCAATTTTACTGAGCAAGCAACTTTGTATCACCTGATGCTTCTTCTGCTTCCTCAGCAGCTGAGGCATCAATTGTCTTGAATTTCACTTCCATCCAAAGCAATAATGTGTTATTGATGGTGAGACATGCATGCTTGGCATTTAGAAGTCCTGCAAGGTAGCTGTTTTGTTTCTTCCAAACATTAAACTGATTACACAAGATTAAATATAATATTTATTTGAGTCCAAATAACACAGGACTTGGCAGACTGTACAATTAGGGTTTTGAAACAAGTGATTAAAAGAATGATATCCTTTGTCTAATGGCAACATGATTTACAACGTGGATTTTTTATAATTCCACCAACATCTGAGCAAAGCAACTATTGATTTTTTTAAAGTTGGCTGCCATTTAAATGGGGCAATTAGTTAAAGACTAAGAATAAGCAAAATCTTGCAATGCTACTGCTGTTGGTGCCCTGTGACTAATTTGAATCTTTAAGAAGACATGGATTCTAGGTCTCTAGGGAAAAAGCTCAGAGATAATTTTTCAGGGCTGGTGTGCCTGAAGTTACAGGAGAAAACAAGCTCCCTCCAGATCTGCCTTTTAAGGCTAATAACATTCTAATTATAGAGAGTACGGTTGCACTACCAGCTGAAAGCATTTTGTGGATTTAAAAAGCAAATTGAAGTGAAGAAACACAGCTAATGTAACTGTAGCATCTGTGGTTTTCATAGGTTTACTTAGCCAAAACCAATATATATGTCAAGGTGACCCAAACTCTGAGGAGGTTATGTTATCTCAGGTATGTTAATATATTATTTCACAAATGACTATAAAACATTTATTCATGTCCTTGATGATATCAAAAACTCCAAATCACTTTAAGGAATTTTAGAAATACTTCACAATGAAGTTCTCCCTCCCATCAAACATATATTTTTAAAGATTTGATGAAGAGTGTGCTCATATGGGAGCAGAGGGAAGGGGAGGGGCAGAGGAAGAAGCCGACTGCCCGCAGGGTAGGGAGCTGGATGTGGGGCTTGATTCCAGGACCCTGGAAGGCAGATGTTTAACCAACTGGGCCTCTCAGGCGCTTCCCAATAAACCTGAATTTTTATAGTATTGCATCCTTTTCTACATTTGTTGCATTTGACAAGTTGAGGAAATTACTTGACTAGCATATTCATTTCTTGAGCTATGAAATGGAATTTTCACAACTAGAATACTTGTTACACTTAAGACTTCTGCATTTTTTTTTTTTTTGACTTCTGCATTTTGAACCTTACTGGGCATTTTAGAACTAGCATTTGACCTTCTAACCTTTGTTTAACTCCTAATCTGTATGAAAGGGTAGTTACAATTTGGCTTAAATTTTCATCATTTTTAAATGAAAAGAGTAATAAAATAGATTACAAATTATAAATGCTTCTTCCCTCTAAAGGATAAATTACAATATGAAGGTCTAGATTATATGGACCAAGAAGGATTTGGAAGCCAATAAGTAATTTTTCAAAGAACAATGTGCATGCTTGTGATAATTAAAGGGAAACCTCACTGAAGTGGAGTCAGGGGACAGAAGAGGAAACCACACCCCTCAACATCAGTAAGGAAGAATTGTGAGTTAAAGACTCCACCAGACATGTCAATTACAGACCCTAACAAGATGATCACCAACAGGAAATAATTAATTACGAGGCCCGAAAGGCAAAGATGTACATTGCCATTCCCTCCAAAAAAAAAATGGCTATCCCTGAAAGTCAGCCATGAAAACCATCATCACCCTGAATTCTTAATTTTCTCCATTGGACTTTTATTCAAAACAACCCCTCCCCTACTTCCTCCTCCTTCTGCATAAGGTAACTTTCCTCTACCTCTTGTTGGAGTTGCCGATGGCTTCACCATCGTTTGCAAATCCTGAATTACAATCCTGAATCAAAGCCATTTTTTTACTGGTAAAATAACTTATTTTTAAAGTTCACATGTTTTTACCTTGTAAAATGACTTTTTGGCTGTGGAAAAGAGAGGGACTGACAACAGAAATGAGGACATAGCATCTTTCGTAGGGAAGCTGCAAGGCAATATGGAAGAAAAAGTTCTGGTAAAATTCTGACACTTCTGACCTTCCTTCTCTTCAGAGTGCAACGTTTCAAAGATAAATATGATTCTTTATAGATTTTATCTGACACATTTCAAAACTCTCTACCGAGAGTGTAATTTAATCATTTTAATGATTAGAGACTATATACAGGTTGTTGAGGGAAACTGAATTTTAAGAAAATCTTAAAGCCCTAAAAAGCTTTCTATGAAGAGAGAAGAGAAAGAAGACGGTTTCATTATTGAATAAGCCCAGAATGTGAGGTGCATCACAGGCAATCCCCTCAAAAAAGGCTGCAAAGACAGAAAGAAATCTTACCCTTTCCAACAACGTGCAGATACCACTCATTACATACATGTTTGCAAGATAAACAATGGTTCCTCAAGTTACAGCATTCACAGCACCATTTCTCACACAGTTCATCCCAAATTCACTTGGTAGTTGAGATGACAATCTTTTTTTTTTTTTTCCCATTTGGTTAAGGCCAGTTAGCAAACAGATTTCTCCTAGCTTTATAACAGAAAGCAGTAGTATAAGTTGAAGTAAGGGGTCTGCCAAAATAAGGCTCCTGCACCCACCCAGAGACTGGGAGATAGAGGCGCTAGCTTCCTTGATTTCCAAAAAATGGTTTCTAGGTCCTTATAAAATATATTTCTGAGTCCTAAAGTCAGAAGCATATTTAGCTTTAAGAAGATTTGTGTACATTTCATGAGACTGGGAAAGAATTTCTAAATTATCGAAAGTAAATGCTCTCTCTGTAGAACATTTACTTAAACAGGGAGAATTAAGTTTCTATAATTTATATTTGCCCTTACTAGGGAAAGTGCATTCTTACAGCTGAGAGAGAAGTGTCCTATTATATAGTATAAATTAATAATCATTTGTGGATAAAAGGACTAAGAATCAGAGTATAAAAATGATTTTTTATGAAGCTAGGCCTTGACCCCCACTCCAATGTGCTTTTCCATTCACTCTGATTGCCTCTAGGAACAGGAAGAAGTAACACAGTGTGTTCATCCCTTTTCTTCCTCCTCTATGCACCTTCTTTATACATGAGCTCCCCAATTTCCAACGCTCATATCTAATGTTCATGATGACAGATAGACACATTTAGGCCAGGTCTGTTCTTCCATGGGACATGGCAGTAAAATTTCACATACTAATAACTTCATAGAGGAACTTTGCAATGTGGGGAAGTAATGAAATAGGAAATCATACAAGGCTTTCCAATGTATCTAGACTTATTTTTCCCCGGAAAATAATTTCACACAAATGATTCAACTTCATCCTACCCAAAGTAGAAAAGTTTGTGCTCTCTTCTATTTTGACTGTCTCCCTGACAACTGTGACTTATCATCCTCAGAGACCAATTCTACTCTTGCTAGCATTCTAGAAATAAATGTGGGTTACCTGTACAACTATTATAATCCAAAAATGTCCTTACCACTTTGTAAATAAAAGGCAAAAATAATAAATTTAGAGAATTACTTTTGAGTTTCACAAGCCCTATTTCATTTTGGCTAAATATGTTAAAAAAGCTCTAATTTTCTTTTGCTTTAAAGGGTTACAAAAAATGTTCCAACTCTCCACCCAGCTACTGGGCTATGTGACCTGACATATAATGCCAACAAAGGCACTAATGTGGAACAAATTTACCTTAATTTCTCAAGTGTGTATCAAGTCATTTAAGCCATCTGCCAAAAGAATGATAGCTCAGACAAGAGCAATATAAATTCACTGATTTTGTTTTAAGTGAAAAACTAGTTCTATTGCCAAATAGTCATAAAAACGAGAGCCAAAAGCAGTACTAGATGGCAAACCTAATAGATAAGAGTTGCAGGGATTGTTACAGAGGGCCATGAGCCAAGGAATATAGGCAGTTTCCAGAAACTGGAAAAAGCAAGAGAATGGATTTTCCCCTGGAGCCTCCATAGGGAATGCAGCCCTGCTTATACTTTGATATTAGGCCTGTGAGATCCATCATCTCAGACTTCAAACTTTTACAACTATATAGTATAATAGATTTATGTTACAAACCACTGAATCTGTGGCAATTTGTTAATAGCAGCAATAGAAAACTAATACAGTAATGTAACCAATATTGAGCACATTTAAATTATCAAGCTAGTTGCCACCATAGGCAACTAGCTCTCAATCCCACTCAGAACTCTAGAACCAAGACAGAACATATGTGTTAGTATTTTCCCACCCAAGTAAGAGTGATAGGTGCTAGAATATTTATCTACCAACTTCTGGAAATCTTTGGTTGAGGGTTGCTCCCGGAGAAGAGGGGAGAGTGTGGTAAATATAGATACTCATGTAGACTTACCTGTGGTTTATAGACTAGGTTATCAAGGTCAAAAAAAAGCCCGAGATAAAGCAAGGCAGTGGCTGACTTTTGAAGATGGGCCGGTATATGTGAAAATAATGAGGGCACATGTAGTATTTAGATCTACTCATGCCCATCATAAATTTTACTCTATCCTGTCATTGATTATTCAATGTAGTGGCTAACCACAATTTCTTTTAAGAGAGAAAGAGAGAGAGAGAGAGAGAGAGAGAGAGGCCTTTGGAGGGTTTGTGCAACAAACTATACCCTCAGTTCTATAGTTGTTACCAAGGTCACAAAATGATATCACCTGTCTCCTCCAGGACCAGTTCTAGATTCTCTACCCTGGATCAGCTCTTCTGCTACTCTAGATTGCTTTTCTAGTAGGCAAACCCAGGTCAATAAACCTGAAGAATTTGAACTTCTGTTTACCCTGATACTATCTGGCCATGACTGCTACAATTTCCATCTACAATTATAACCAGACATGAGAGTACCCAAAGTATTCCTGGTGAATCCTCTAAGCTCCAGATACAGTCATTCTTGATCCCATTAGGGATCAAATTGGGCCAGTTGTTGGGTCAGCAATCTTATCTCCTCATGAAAATCAGAGTTATTTATCCAAGGTAGTATAATAACTCCTTTGTCTGCTAATCTGTGGTCCTAACATGTCCAAAATTGGCCTGGAAAAAAAACATAATTAAGATTAGGGAGATTCCTACTGTGCTACATGATAGAAGCAACCGTTCTGCCTTTAGCAACCAGACCTCTGGCTCAGCAGAGCTGAAATATAAAGGGATGGGAAGCACAATCACAACTGAGTGACTAGTGATTTCCAATACCCCCTTGTCCTCTACTGCAAGAGAAGAAAGTTTCTTTATACCTGGGTCATCAAATCCTTCTGATTTTACATCAGACCTTACGTTGTCAATTTCTTTTATCCATACACTAAGCAGCAAACGAATTGCTTAGTCCTTATATTCACTATTGCCCTCATATCTCTAAATGCTAGACATATTACATAAGCCATAAGATTTTTTTCCAGATTTTCGAGCTTTATGTTTTATTTATTAATATCCACAAGTGAGAGTCATTTTAATTCTGTTCTAACAGCATGCCAGAGCATATCACACAATCATGTTTTTACAGCCTCTGGCCAGCCAGGGAGTGATGTGATCAAGTTCCAGAATTCCATCCTGAGACTCACTTTCCTATGTCCAGCTCCAATGAAAATTATATTAGTTTGGGTTCTCCAGAAGCAGATCCCATGACAAACATCTGGAGGCAAGTTGTTTATTTGGTGAGATGAGGAGGGGAAAAGGAGACACTAAAGAATACATTGACAGACAAATTACCTCTGTGGGCAGGGAGTTCAATCCATTTGAGAAACTCTGAGAGCCTGTAGAGAACACGATGTAAGGGGCACTTAGGTGGCTCAGTGGTTGAGCGTCTGTCTTTGGCTCAGGTCATGATCCCGGGGTCCTGGGATCTAGTCCTGCATCAGGCTCCTGCTTTTCCCTCTGCCTATGGCTCTGCCTCTCATTCTGTGTCTCTCATGAATAAATAAATTAAAAAAAAAAAAAAGGAACACGACCTAATTCAAGTTATCCCACTGAGGGCAACTGCTTGAAAGCTGTTCCAGGTATCATTAATTCTCTTGCACTCTGAGCAGACTAAGCTTGGTGAGAAAGCTCAAAAATCTGGAAAAAAAAAATCTTTAAGCAAATGGAACTTTATATCAGAAGTTACAAGTTGGCCAGTGTACAAGGAAATGATTAAATATGGGGGAAGGACACTGACCGGGCTTGCTATAATCAGTAATATTGCTTCTTAAAACCTACTAGTATAACCACTTCCTTCCCTTGGTGATTTTTCTTCCTCCAACCCACGGATGACATATAGGTAAATAAGTAAATAAATAAATAAATAAATAAATAAATAAAAGACCATCTTCTCTGCTTATGTACATATATATTTTTGGCTCCATTTTTCTTGAAATTACAGATTTCACACAAAAATGTCCTGAGCCCATCTAGAATTAGAGACCACCATTTCCGCCCATTTCTGCAGTAGATGATTAGGATTGCTATGTCAATATAGAGGGGTTGAATCTTTTTTTTTTTTTTAAGATTTTATTTATTTATTTGCTCATGAGAAACACAGAGAGACAGACAGACAGACAGACAGAGGGAGAGCAGGCTCCCTGCAAGGAGCTCGATGCAGGACTTGATCCTGGACCCTGGATCCAGGATCACGCCCTGAGCCGAAGGCAGACGCTCAACCGCTGAACCACCCAGGCATCCCTAGAGGTGTTGAATCTAACCCTAAGCATCCCTGTTGATATGAGAATCACAAATTGTCTGTGTTTGCCATGGAATCCCAGGTTAAATTGGCATCTGAAATTATCTTTACCAAATTTCTTTGCTCCTTTTGCCAATAGTTATAGTCATCTTAAACATTTTCTTTCTACCTACCCCGAGACTTATGGTGACAGAGTTTATACTGGCTGGGACCTATTTTGGTTACTATGTCAAAAGCATAGCATAAGTAGTTATTCCTTAGGAGATCCAGATTTTACCACTTTTTTTAGTTTAACGTTTGATATGATAGCAGCAGACTTCCTGCAGTGCTATTCATCATGGTGGCTACAGATTCCAGTCCTTTTTCAAAAGCACTAAAAGATACATTCCCTGGTTGTCAAAAATTCTTCTTTTTCAAATATTTTCCCAACCCTCTGAAACCTCAAAGCAAATATCAATAACCTACAAATACACAGGGATGACCTTTGGAGAACTCAAAAATTAGATGTTGGTTTTTCATGAAGGATTCTCAACCAGTTTCCTAAGATTCTTATTCTGAAAAAGGGTATTATCCTTTCAATTTGTTCTTTAATTCACATGTAAATTGTTTTTTTGTATTTACTTTTTAAATATATTGTCACATATGCATGGCATATGTTAATTTGTAAATGAAAAATACTTTTAAAAAATAACTTGTCTATCTCAATTCAAATCAAATTTTGGGTTGGGAGAGTGGTCTTTCTTCATGAAAACTTTTTCTTCTATACTGAAATATTTAAGTACAATAAAATCTACATGACAGTGTGGATTTGTGGAGGTTGTATATGAAATGATAATTTCTCCAGTTCAGCTAATGTTCAATCAAATAAATATATGTGGGTGACAATAGCTTTAGGCTAACACCCAATAAACATTTGAAATACAAATTTTAAAACATAATTATACATACATACATAAGCATACGTGGTAAGTCAAATAACCGCCCTCCAAAATATCAAGGTCCTCATTTCTTGAACCTCTATGAATGTTACATTAAATGGCCAGCAAGGTCTTTACAAGCATGATTTAATTTAGAATCTGGAGATGCGATTACATTTAAGTAATATAGAATAATCTGAACAAGTGTCCTTATAAAAAGCAGGTAGAGGAAGATTTGATTGCAGAAGAGGAGGAAATATAATGCAACAAAGGAGTCAGGAGTAAAGAAATGCAGATACTTCCAGAAGCTAGAAAAAGAAACAGATTTTCCTGCAACCCTCCAGAGACCCAGCCCTCTGACACCTTGCTTTTAGAACCGTTAAGACTGCGATCCCTGGGTGGCACAGTGGTTTGGCGCCTGCCTTTGGCCCAGGGTGCGATCCTGGAGACCCGGGATCGAATCCCACATCAGGCTCCTGGTGCATGGAGCCTGCTTCTCCCTCTGCCTATGTCTCTGCCTCTCTTTCTCTCTCTCTGTGTGACTATCATAAATAAATTTTAAAAAATTAAAAAAATTATTAGAACCGTTAAGACTCATTTTGGACTTCTGGCTTCCAGAACTGCAAGATAATAAACATGTGTTCTAAGCCATTAAGTCTAGTAATTTGTTATAGCAACCATAAGAAACCAATACAACACACAAATACATTCTGAAACAACAGAAACAAAGCCACCAGGATGCGAAGCAGGAAACAGGATTTTAGTTGCCGAAATTGTATTACAAAGGTAGGAAATGAAATTTCCAGTATTTATATGAATAAAAGGACTAAAACTGAAAACACCTTCATTTTTTAAAGAATATTTTATTTATCCATTCATGATAGACATAGAGAGAGAGGCAGAGTTACAGGCAGAGGGAGAAGCAGGCTCCACGCAGGGAGCCCGACGTGGGACTCGATCCCAGGACTCCAGTATCACACCCGGGCCACAGGCAGGCGCTAAACCACTGAGCCACCCAGGGATCCCCTGAAAACACCTTCAGATATGGAAAGCCTCCATATCTAACACATCTCTCTAATGCTTCATAAATGAAAAATTAATACCCTAAACGTTAACTGAAGTCCTAATAACTGATTTTAGGCAAAATAATGAATATTGATTACATATTCCTTCTACAACTTTTTGTTAAGCAGTCCTTTCTACAAAAGCTTTGTGGTTTCCATTCGCTCTTACTGTCCTCCTATTCAGAAAGAATGGAATATATGGATCCTCCAAAACTTGCAAGTCGATGATGGTTAGCTTTAATTTTTCTTTAAGATTTTATTTATTTATTCATGAGTGACAGAGAGAGAGAGAGAAAGAGAGAGAGAGAGGCAGAGAAATAGGCAGAGGGAGAAGCAGACTCCATGCAGGGAGCCTGACGTGGAACTCAATCCTGGGACTCCAGGACCATACCCTGGGCCAAAGGCAGGCACTAAACCGCTGAGCCATCCAGGGATCCCCTCGTTTTAATTTTAATATAGGTCATAACCTTAGCTTAGAATGGTAGAATGCTTTTCATTTGATTTGAAGAGGCAAACATCTCTGATTAGAGTGATTCCTAAGGGTCTCTAAAATTACAACTAGAAATAAACTGCCAAATCTGCATCAATTCAAGACCACCTATGGCCAAATGGAATAGTATTAGCTCACAGGAGCCTGGGTGATCTGGAATACTAGATATGTCCTATAGAAGAAGCAAAAATAAAATTATGAAGCCTTACATCATAGACTAGAATCTGTCCAATAAGTTAGAAAACCCTGACAAAAGTCTTTTCTTTTTTAAATATGTGTCCCAGAGGAGTGAATTCTGGACTAGTTTTGATGTGCTAACAGGAACAAAAAACGCAGATCCATTGTGAAGGGTAAGGATGAGAGCAGCTACTTCCCAGGGCTTAGCTGTAGACAGCACTGTCCCACCAATGAGGCATAAAAGCATGCTAGATCAAGCATGAGTATTGGGGTGCCTGGGTGGCTCAGTCAGTTAAGCAGCCGACTCTGGTTTTGGCCCAGGTCATGATCTCAGATTCCTGGGACCATGCCCCATTTTGGGTTCCATCCTCAGCAAGCAGTCTACTTGTGGGTCCTCTCTCCCTCTTCCTTTGCCCCCCTCATGCTCTGTCTCTAAAACAAACAAACGAATGAATGAATGAATGAATGAATAAATAAATAAATAAATAAATAAATAAATAAATAAATAACACAAGTGTCTATGATGGATCAAACAGTTTCACTTTCTTCTTAAGTCCACAGTGAGTTGCACTGAAAGGTAAAGAGGGAATTGGAGAATTCAGTATGGGAATGTCAAGAAGGGGAGAGTAGATGACAAAATAAATTCTAAGTGGGCTCTATATTGTGCCTTTTTTTATAAGAAAGAGACCATGGATCAGTCAGTACATCAGCTTTTACATACATGGGGATTCAAATAGATTCATAACAAAAATAATTACAGATAATTAGCACTCAATATTCTATTTCTAATCAACTTGAATCTGAAGAAATGAGATTTCTATGCCTCTCCTAGCTTCTAAGAGATAAATGAAAAAAAGACTCTTAAATATAGACAGCTAGTGGTTATCACACAAGTGGGTGAGGTGATGGGTGAAATAGGTGAGGGGGATTAAGAGTACACTTATGTATAGAACTATGGATAGAATTTTTTGAATCACTGTAATGTATGCCAGAAACAAATATAACACTGCAATTATGCTGGAATTAATAAAAACACAAAACAAAAAGTTAAGCTGTTCTAAAGGCATGGTTTTGAGAATAGGGTTTCAGGAGTTTTAGATAGTGTTCTAAGAAAGAAATGTGCTTTCATTTGGAAAGTGGAAACTAAAGAGTTTCAGAAACTAGAGACCAGTTGGGGATTTTGTAATCAGGAATCTACATGGATCTCCCACTTCTCAGTTTCAATCTTGTTTGCTAGATTTTTAAATTTGGTTTCCAGAGATTATTGTCTGACCATGACCAATGGAGAGGTAGAATAGAATAAAAATAAAGGATCAATAAAAAATAATAATAATAAAAATAAAGGATCAAGTACTAGGGAAGGAATAATATCAAGGCAAAACCTCAGTTTTAAATAAAGTAACTACTTAGTCACTTATTCCTCTCTGCTCCGTAGCAGTTCTACACCTGCATCAGTGGTTTATTCCCCTACAATATCCACAGGGGAATTATGAGCTTGAACTGGAAGGTGTGGTGATAGATGCCTCCATACACATGAATTATAAGCTCAATGCATTCATGGCATTGAGATTGCAATGATTTGTTCCCTAGCGAGAGATAAGACACCAGAGGTTTTAGAAAAGAGCACTACAAGAAGCTCCAAACAAAAAGCAGGTCAAATTATGAAGTGCTATAAATCAGGATGGAGGACAGGAATTAACCCAAAATGACTAAAGAAAGAACCTAAAAGCCTAGTTGTAATTCAAACAGTTGGAGGAAGTACAGCCCTGGACAGAATGTTTTCCAAATTTCTACAAACATCTTTATGAAGATACAAAGTTAAAATTTAAAGGATACTAAAACCAAAGCCTTCAACTTACATGCAACCTATATCTGATCTGTAGCAGAGTTTGTGAAAATACCTAGCATTATACTCAGGCTTCATTTTGGCCTTTGAAGATAAAAATACATTTAACCTTCCCATTCCTGGTCCCTTCCCCCAGTCACTGAATACGACACTAAAGCTATCTTTTATATTTTTTTAAAGATTTTATTTATTTATTTATGAGAGACGGAGAGAGAGAGAGAGGCATTTATGAGAGATGGAGAGAGAGAGAGAGAGAGAGAGGCAGAGACACAGGCAGAGGGAGAAGCAGGCTCCATGCAGGAAGCCCAACGTGGGACTCGATCCCAGGTCTCCAGGATCACACCCTGGACTGAAGGCAGCACTAAACCGCTGAGCCACCCAGGCTGCCCTACACTAAAGCTTTCTGAAGGTCAACTAAATTAACAGCTGTACCTGATTATGTATTATTTTATTGTGAGGATATATGCATGCTATTTGCACCCTTAGTTCCCAGCTTCCTCCAGAAGTTCTACTTCCATATATTCAATTTTCAGAAGCAGAAAGTGGGTTTAACAAGCTACAAGGGATGGTTTTATTGCATTTTGGGAATAAAATTATTATGTGTGGATGAGAAGGAAAATCTTCCTATCAATCCTGAAGATGGTAGATTCCATACAGTTGGAAACTTGGACTGGAGCTGCATGTATCATTTCATATTTGAAATATACACAAGTAGCTGCAACTAGAAACAGAGAGCGACAAACACACACACACACACACACACACACATACACACCTCTACTGGTAAACACTGTTGTGGGGTGATCTCTCCTCATTAAGAAACAAAAAATGGGTTCCATAAACTATTATGCTTAGTACTGAAGGAAAAAAAAAAAAAGCATCATACAGAAGAAGCAGGCACAGATTATCTCAAAAGGGCAAATTTTGCTGTAAATCTGTAAGGGCTCTGAAGTGTGAAGGGAAGGCTACCAAATCAGCATCCATTCCCCTTGAGCCTAATTCTTCCCAATTCAGTGGTGCAATCAAGTTCATATGCATCCAGTAACATTGCTCAGTGTAGTTTTGACAGTAACTAAAGAGTGACTAGTCTATTTACTCTACGTTTATATCATACCAAGAGAAGATGCAATTTAAATGGTTTGGTTCTACTCGTAAAGATCTATATTAAACACAGTTTGAAGCAGTTGTCAAGGATACTAAAATAGCATATTTGGAGAACCCAGATCACGGAATATCTTAACTCTGAAACAGCCACCTACTATTTAAACTAGTTTCCCCAGGGAGAAAGGAAGAAGGAGCACCCATGCCAACTCATGTTCTTTCTTCTTAAAATGCCATTGCCTAAACTCAAGTCTCATTTACTGTGAGTCAATTATACCCAGAGACTTTAAGGACTCCTTATGCCTAATCTAATTTTTGCCAAATATCTAAAGTACTACTTAGTTTAAGTGGCTGACTTTCTCTGCTTAAACTAGACCCTCAAACTTTGGCTCTGCCTTATCAGTGTTTACATAGCAAAAGAAAATACCTTTCAACAAGGTGGGGTTAGAATCTACCCTCCAGTCAAAAATCCACACGCAACTTTACTCTCCAAAAGCTTAATACCCTACTGTTCACTAGAAGCCTTGCTGATAATGAACAACTGATTAACACATTTTATGTATTATGTTCTACAGTCTTACAACAAAGCAAGCTAAAAAAATGTTGAGAAAATCCTGAGAAAATACATTTATAGTTCTGCACTGTATTTATAAAAAGATCTGCAATATAAGAGGACCTGCACAGTTCAAACACTGTTAGTTCATTCTAAGTCCAAAGGCACAGCTGACATATCTGTTTCAAGCATTCTTTAGCCATTTAGGCTATTGTTTTAGGTCCGGAGGAAAAGTTGGCAGAGAGCATTGTCTCACAAACAAGGCAGGACCAGCTTTCTTTCCACTGTCACACCTGCATTTGGTCATTACCACTGTAAACCTCCATCGAATACCCTTATCCATCAAAGGCAAGGCAGACTCTATCCCTCTAGCTCAACAAACATTCCTGGATTTTATTAAATCTTTTGGAGAGAGCAGGCTTGGAAAAGCACAGGAAGTTTCAACTGCAATGGGTAACACATAGGTCAGGTTCAACCTGGGGTATTATTCTGCTCTTTTCAGAGTAGATGATGGGAACTGGTGGGGAGACGACACTCAACAGGAAAATGGAAATACTTCGAACCTTTCTAAGGCTACTTCCTCTGAGCCTTTGTGTCCAGCAGAGACTAATGAGACTAACCATTAACCCCCTCAAGATATTTTGACAATTTCTTAGTGTTTTCCCATACCCAGAGACGTCTAAAAGGGATCAGAGCAGGATATTTTTTCCATTTAGTTTACCTCAAGGCCATACTGTACATCCAGCTAAGTTACACACTTTTGTTTTTCTTTTAAATTATATCAGCTAAATAATACAACAAACTCACAGGGTAACACAATGAGCCCTAGGTTGCCATACAACTAAATCACTATCTGTCTACCTATGTATCTTGTATCAAGTGTGAAATGCCTCAAGTTCACTAAGACTTTGTAAAAAAATAAAATAAAATAAAAAACATAATGGGAACATTTTCACTATTTGATTCTCATGTAAATCACTTTCTTGGGGACTTCACGTACTCAATATGCCAAAAATTCTAGAAATTTTATCTCCAAACCAGACTACTAAGATTTCAACTCCTATGTCTCACTATCTCCTTGATATTTATACTTAGATGCCTAATAGACCTCTCATATCTAATGTGCTTATGACATTTAGCCCCCAAATCTCCAAAATGGCTCTAGTGTATTGCACCCCTATAGCATTTAGAGACTGCTGCCATATTGATTCTGAGTAGGGTCATGTGATTTCCTTAATCCAATAAACACTGAGGAAGTGGGATTGTCCAATTTCAAGTTCTAAACCTTATGAGGGCCTAGCAAGTTCTGGTATTGTGCTTTTGTGCCCTGTGCCATCATTTAAGCAGTCCAGCTACTGGGCCAGAGAGACCAAGTAGAGACATGAAATCGCCCTATAGAGAAAAGCCTACCACTGGGTGTTATTCTGTATGTTGGCAAATTGAACACCAATAAAAAATAAATTTATTATTAAAAAAAAAGAGAGAGAGAGAAGCTTACCTGGCCTCCATGTCCTAGATTTCCAGCCATCCACAGAGAAATACTAGGCATTTGAATAAAGCCATATTGGATATTTCAGCCAGGTCAGTTTCTGGTACATCCTAATGAGACTCCAAAGGTGACAATCTAAAATTCCATAGTTGAACCTAAATCATTCCTCAGAATTATGAAATATCATAAAATGGCTATTGTACCCCAGCATGATTTGGGGTATAATTTATGTAGCAATTGATAACCTCATCATGTCTAAGGAACATTCTCATTTGGATGCTTAAGAGACATATTAACCTGACATGTTCTTCCCACCTAATCATTCCATACCCAGGATTTCTCATTTTAGGTTATGGCAACTTTTTTTTTTCCTGTGGCCATTTATTCCTCATTCTGTATCATCATCTATCAGATCATTCTTCAGTCTCTATTTTCAAAATGCATCCAAAATCCAATCACTTTTTACTACATTCAAACCTAACACTCTTCCCTAACCCATCATCATGTCTACCTGGATTATTCTAGTAACCTAACAAATTTCCCTGTGTCTACTCTTGCCCTGCTATAGTCTATTCACAACACATAGCAGTTAAAGTAATCTTTTCAGTAAGTAAATCATAACATCACTGCTCTTTCCCAAATGCCTCATTTCAAAAACCAAAGTGTTTATAATTGCTTAAAAGCCCACATTATTTATTCCCCATCTCCAAACTTCCCAATCATTTTTCTAATTCTCACATTTTCACTCTGCTCCAGGCCTTCTGAACCCACTGATATTCTTCAGTCTTGTCTGGAACATTCTCAGTTTGGGGTCTTTTCACCAGTTCTTCTCTACGCCTGAAATTCTCCTCAAAAATCACTCATACCTCAAGCAATGGTTCAAATGCCTCCTTCATGAGATCTATTATGAACAGGCTATTCAAATTGCAACTTTTTCCCCCAAATACCACTGATTCCACTTTTACTACTTTTTTTCTTCCCCCCAGAGCACCCATCCAATAGACTAATTATGTACTTACCACAGTGGTGGTTTTTTGAGTATCCCTTGCTAGAATATAAACTACCTAAGGATGGGAATCTCTATTGGCTCAATAATAGACCCCTCACACATTCTATGGAATGTAGTAGGCAAATCAAATATTTGTCAAATTAAGTATGACTCAATGCCCAATACTTATGAAATTAATAGAAACTACATGTATTTAAAATTATAGTAAAATTGGTATAAAATATCTATTATTACTTCATGACTGACACTGGCTCTCAAAGTTGTCTTTGTAGGATTCACTCATATCGTGTATCTAGTTGTAAATCATTATTCCTCGTTGCTACATAGTATTTCACTGCATGACTATAGCAAAATCTATTCTATTCCTGATGGAGATCGAGTAATTTTCAGGTTATTTTCAGTATGGATATTGTATTAGTTTGGTAGGGCTGTTTTAACAAAATATAGGACAGTGGCTTAAACAACAAATTTATTTCCTCACAGTTCTGGAGGTTGGAAGTCTAAGACCAAAGTGCCAGCAGGTCTGATTTCTCCTGATGCCTCTCTCCTCAGCTTGATGATGGTCATTTTTCTAATTGTGTCCTCACATGGCCTTTTTGTGGTACATGTATCCCCCGTGTCTCTACCTTTTCTTATAAGGACACCAGTGATACTGGATTTGGCACTACCCATATGACCCCACTTAGCTTTATCTCTTCAAAGGCCTTATTTCTCAATACAGCCGCACTGGGGTTAGGACTTCAATATAGTAAATTGGGAGAGAAGACACTTCAGTCCATAACAAGAGGTATATTACAAACTGTAATACAAATGTATTGTGATGAACATTCTGTTATGTATTTTGGTGACCCTATATACCTATGTTTCAGGTGCTTCTAAGAAGGAATTTCTGGATTATATATCAGTTTTCAGATGTAATTGACCTTCCCAGACAGTGTTTCAAAGTATCTGTAGCAATATTCTCTACGATCAGAAGCACTTGAGAGTACTGATTGCTCCACATGCATTAATATACATTAAGACGATCTTTAAAACCTGAGAGCAGTCCCTAGCCAACATTCAATGAGAAAACAAGAACCTGGGTTCTATAGGCACTGACTTTTTCCAGTCACTGAATGAGCTAAGAGGACCACCCCAGGCTATACAAAAGAACACAGCTTGACTGACAACTTGAACACAACCTTGTGAAACCCTAAGCAGAGGGCCCAGGGAGATGATATTCATGCTCCTGGTCAATAGCAACTGCAACATAATAAACACATGTTGTTTTGAGGTACTAAGTTTGTGATAATTTGTTTATAAAACAACAAATAGAACTTCACATATCTCTTTCTTTTAGAAAAATATTTTCCAATTCACCAGTTTACCCTTCATCATACTTAATATCTGTTAATAGCCTTTGAGCTGTTGGTATTTAGTTACTTGGTTTCTTGAAGGACATATTAATGGGTTTTATCATTTTACTCACCAGTTATTTTCCTTCAGAACATTAAATATACTAATCTTAGTCTGATCTTCACTGTTTAAGGCATAAGTCCCATCTTATTTTTGTACCATCAGAACACATCATTTTGTTTTTCTTGCTTTTAAGATTTATTCATATGTTTTTCATAAGTCTCAATATTTGATAGTTTGAAATTGTTTCTTCTTATTTTCTCTATATATTACTTCTATCTTCTTTCCCCTCTCCTTGCTAGGACTCCAAGTATATATATTGGACTTTTTCCCTGTACTTGATATGTCCTTTGCACAATTTCCAGTGTTTTTTATTCTTTTTCTCTGGATATTTTCTTCTGATGTCTTATACTGTACTTACTTGCTTTTTAACTATAGTTTAACTATAGTTAATCTTTTAGAACATAACCTATTCATTGAGTTATCAATTCCATTTAGTTCTTTTCAATAGTTGTCAGTTCTTGACTTAAATTCTCAATTTTGTCTTACTTCCCTAATCACAAACTTTTTATCCTACCGCACCCTGGATTCACAGGGATTTTTTATTGTCTATAATGTCTTTTGATTTGTCAACTGAAGTTCATGTTTCTACATATGCTTGATTATTATTTTATTAAAAACATTCACTGTATTTTTTTAATATAGAGAGATAATTTGAGGTTTTGGATGAAGTTATCATCCTATTTTGGGGCAAGCATCTTGCCCCAAGAGTAGGATGTTCACAATGACAGAATATATTAAGTCTAGTGGTTAATAATGGCTGCTCCATTTTGGTAGGCCTTGAATTCCAAATTCTTCCCCCCGATGCTTGAATCCTCGTGGATAGTCATCAGTCTCTCAACTTCTCAGCCACAATTACGGAACTGGAAGAAACTTTGAACTAAAAGTAATTCTATTAGAATTACCAGAGTTCCTTCTTTTTTCTCACTTTGTTTCTCCAATTTCTCACTGATTTGTTAGCTCCTCCTAGACCTCTAAGAAAAATCATTAAAAATTAATTTCTTTCAATTTCCTTAGCTATTCTCAAGAGGAGAGTTGGTTGAAACCACATTCTCACTGTAAAGAGAAGAATCTTAATGTAATTATTTTACATGACTGAATGATCAAGTAATCATTCTTAGAAAAAGCTACATGTTCCAGGATAGGTAAAATAATTGGCCCAGTATAGTTGTATAAAAGAAGAACATTTATATAGAATGCAGTTCATCTATTTGCCTTCATAAGGTTCTACACACTTAGTCTGGGCTAATTTATAAACACCTCCAAGAAAGAAAAGAAGTTCTCCAATATACCTGAAGAATTTTTCCCATTCAAAACACTATTTATGAATAATTAAAATATTTTATGTTGATACTTACAGTCAATACATTGTAGCCAGCATCAGACCTTATCATCATGTGGAAAACACATCCAAACTGAGTTTTCTCCCTTAACCTTGTACACATATCAAAGCTACCTGGTACAAATAGAAAGAGAGGCAAATATTGATCATTTTAGGGCTTGAAGGATTCTAAAGTGGATAGCTCAACATTTGATTGAATATTTCCCTAAGGCTTGACAAAAAATAAGTGAAGTGACTGCAAGACTTAGCTGTGTTCTTTTTTTTTCTTTGATAAGTGGCCTATTCTTTTGTAATAGTAACACTTTGAACTGTTTCAGAGCAATTTAATAGCTATTAGCTCTTTTTTATCCTCAAGGTAGGAAGAACAAGTGTTATTATCCAGAGAGGTTAGGTGAACTGAGAAGATCACAGAGCAAATTAGTGCATAGCAGAGACAAGAAATTCTTCTTAGTGTTTTTCCATTATATCATTATACCACATTTCTCCCTTGTGATGTTATAGGATACATGACACAAATGTATACATACAATAGTGAGAAAACGAATTTCCCCTTACACACAAACTCTACTGTTAAAAGCCACTTCAATTCATGAAAAAAAATATCTTAAGAGATGCAGTCGATTAAAACCACAATAAGTGTTGTTCTCGGCACAAACAGCTGTTCAAACAGTATTCCAAAGGGACAGACAATATTACAAAGAGACACTCTAGAGTAACATGAATGGAGAGATGAGGAGGCAAATGAGGGAGCAGCTGAAGTATATCAAAAAAGCAAGAAAACTTCAAGAGCCAATAGAAAGGCTAAAAAGTCGATTTATCAGATCTATAATATGCAGACTTCCAAAGAGGCTAACTTTGGGCTGTTCAGATTCTTGCAGTAAAGGCCTTTATTGGTATGTTTACATTTATCAATATATTTATCTTTCTCTTCAGCTATTCAAAGATATTAGAATGATTTTTTTTTAAGGCCTCCCTCTTTTACCATCATCATTGCTCTAGGCATGTAGGATATATAAGCGAATGTTCAATATTCTTTTAGAAAACCACTAATTAGCCATCATTATCATACCATTATGATTTTGTAAATACAGTATTTATTTGCCTTAATCATGTAATTGCTAATATTTTGCTATTCTTCTTTGCATTTTAGAACTTCCAAATCCAATTTTTAAAAATATAAACCTCAAATTTTAAAGTTTTTAGTCAAATTCCAGCTTCTCAATATACAGTGTGATATTAGTTTGGGGTGTATAAAAGTGTTGAACTGATATTTTGTACAACACCCCGGGCTCATCACAAGTGCATTTTCTTAATCTACATCATCTTTATTACCTATCCGCCCCCCAACTCCCTTCTGGTAACCATCAGTTCTCTATAGCTAAGTCTGTTTCTTGCTTTGCCCTCTTTTTCCCCCCTCTTTGCTCATTTCTTATATTCCACACATAATATTTCTTATGTTTAGAAGAGCCTATATTGAGAATTTGGTTTGCCTAAAAATAGTTTCTTCTACAATATTAAAATAGTTTCCTCAATACATAGTTTTAAGCTTTTTTTTTTTTCTTCTTATAGTTGAATGGTAGATAGGACTTCTTGTTTCTATTATTGCTTTTGAGAAATTAAATGTTAATCTAGTTTTTATTCTTCTTAGGCTGTTTTTAAGATCATTTACCTTTGCTGTTCTGTAGCTTGACTAGCTATCATAATCCATTCAGGTTACTTTCTAATTGTATTTTAGTTCTAGAAAGTGGTTCTTTTTCAAATGTTTGGCTATTTATGAGGTGCTACTTATTTCATGTTTAAGATATTTTATTAAAATATGAAATGCATTTATAAGCTAATTCTATACTCTGGACTCAATAACAGACGTGCAATTTTTGGTGCATGATTGTGCAGTTGGTTATTTCTCTGGACTCAGTCATGGTGGTTGGTTTTCTCATGTGTTTTTTGTCTGTGGTTTTATTGCAAGCTATCTTCCTTAAACTTTTATCTGTGGGATAATTTACAGCCTGGATGTGAAATAACTCCATTGAGGATTTGCTTCTGTTTGGTAATTGAAGCCACTTTAAATTTTTGGCAGCACACTGTTCAGGACACAGAAAATATAAATTCCAGAAGGTTCTGGTGAAAATGGTGACGTAGGAAGATCCTGAACAGACCTCCACCCACAGACCCACTGAAGCTATAGCTACATATGGAAAATTCCCTTTAAAAAATGCAAAGGCTAAATAACAGCTACACATTGGACAAATGGAAGAAAACTGAGAAGTGGATTCAGAGGCTGCAACAGAATCTCACAATAAACCCCACTCCTGGTGCAAGGATACACAGTCTCGGGAGAATGCAAAACTAGAAACATGTCTCTGAGGATCCAAGGATTCAAACCCCACATCAGGCACCTGAACATTTATGACACTTGAGAGACAAGCTCTAAACACATCTAACTCTGAAAACCAACAGGGTTCATATTGCAAGACCCCCAAGACTGTAGAATCAGAGAAACTGCTCTTAAAGAGCCCACACATTCAAACTCACACCCATCCTCTAGAGCCCGGCTCAGAGACAGCTGCTTGTGGCCAAAGGAAAGCATGTTCACCTGTCTGTATTAAAGCTTGGGCCTGAGGGGCACGCATCTAATTTAACACACAAATCTAGGAGCCTGCTGGAACATTCCCAGGGGATGGAGACTAGGAGGTGCCGTCTTCACATTCTTCTTTTGCCATGCTTCAGAGGACCAGGATCTCCTGGAAGGGATTTCTTACACACATCCAGTGCCCTAATTTTTTTTTTTAATTGCTGCCACTTAGGGGATGCTTCTTGATCACCTGGCTCTAGATGTTAGGGGAGTTGGCATTCCTGATCCAGTGGATTGTAGTAACAGGTGTTACCCAGAAAGAACTCATACCTTTGTCAGGGGCCCTGATTTTTGTGACTACTGCCAGAGGACACCTCTATGCTGCCTGGTTTAGGTGGTCAGTAGGGCTTATGCTCATGGGCCCTACAGGATTATAGCCAATAGAATCCTTAAACAGCTACAACAAACTCAAGAGTTCATTCTTTCTGTGAAGGAGACCTATTAGCTAACCATTGTGACTGTGGTTCCCATTATGACTGGGAGCATAGGCACAATCTTTGTGCTTATCCTCCACTGTACTCCAGAGTATAACTGGCTCCCAGAGGGGAGATTTACATGTGTCCGGGGCCTTGGTTATTTCATCTGATGACCTGGTTTCTGCAGCTCTGCCCAGCAGATGCCCCTCAATCACCTGGCTCAGGTAGAGTTGGGGCTTGCATTCCTGGGCCCCACAAGACTGTAAAAGTTGGAAAGAGTTCTTGGCAGGCCATCACCCCCAGGGCACTGTACTGATAATAGAGGGAGGCTAACTTGCCTGCCAGTCTTTCTGTAAAGGAGGCCTCTTTGCCTATCCTGGAGCTTTGGCCTGAGAAGTAGGCTTCAGGTTTGTCACAAGTTTAGTGGCCAATGAAGCTCTCCCTCAGGGAACAAAATGAAATAGCAGCCCACTAAATGAGAGAAGGCACTTGACCATCCTATATCCAATAAAGAGTTAATATCTAAAATACATGAAGAACTTCAACTCAATAAAAAAAAAATCTAAAAAGTGGGTAGAGGAATTGAACATTTTTCCAAAGATAGCATACAGATGGCCAACAGGCACAGGAAAAATGCTCCATTTCCCTAATCAGGAAAATGAAAAAAACACAATGAATAGCTGTTCTGAGAAGTATGAGGTGACATTTATCAAAAGAAATAAGTTTTGTCAAAGATGTTTAGAAAAGGGAACCCTCATGCACTGTTGGTTGGGTTGTAAATTGGCACAATCACAGTGGAGACACTATCAAAGTTACCAAAAAATTAAAAACAGAACTTCCACACTATCCAACAACACTACTTTACGTGTTTATCCGAAGAAAAGTACAACACTAACTTAAAAGATATATGCACCTCCACCATCACCGCAGCATTATTTACAATAGCCAAGAAACAGAAACAACCTAAGCATTAATTAATGAATGAATGGATAAAGAAATTTTGTATATACACACACAATGGGATATTGTTCAGACATAAAAGAATGGCATAGTGCCATTTATGACAACTTAGATGGACCTCGAAGGCATAATGCCAAATGAAGTACATCAGAAAGACAAATGCTATATGATCTATCTAGTCTAGAAAATAATTTTTAGAAAAACCTGCATAGATCTGAAGAACAGACCTATGCATGCTAATTTCCCTTTTATCTGAAACCAAAAGAGGTAATGTGTTTGCAATTCACTCACTGGTATTCTGACCTTTGCAACTCACTCTTTAAAATGTGAGGTGTTTGATCCAACTTTATTTCTTGGGACCCTGTCTTTTTCTTTCTCCCAGCTCTATACCTTTAAAATACCCATATGCTACACTACCAGATAGTGGCAGATTTTTCCAGAATAAGGAATAGCATAGTGACTGAATTGTGATTTCTCTTCATTTCTGGGATCTGAGTATCACATTACTTTCCCCTAGCTCTGGAATATATTTGTCTTTTTAAAAATTGACTTGAATTCTGAACCAAGTGAGATCTCTGGAAATAGAAATGTAATTTTCATAATTGTTTCTATGTCCCTTTCCAGAAATCCTTGCCCTTTTCAACCTGAAGCAATTCAGGAGTGAGGGAAGACAACTGATAAAGGAATTGATCACCCACATTTGAAAATACAAATATAGGATAATCTTTATTCCACTTCTATTCAAGAACAAGCTATTTTAAAAATTGATGCAAATGGAATTTTTAAATTATTATTTCTGAATGAAAACAATCACAAATTGCCTTGACAATTCTTTTGTTTATAATCAAAACAGCTTCATTTAGACTGGAAATATTTTACCAAAGAAATGAAAGTACAGAACTTTATTTTTGTCTTTTAAATCCTGTATGATTTTTCTTGTCACAAGGAATGTGTTTACTAATATTACTAAATTCTGAGAAATGCCCACTGAGATACAACCATTCTCCACTTTCCAGAAGTTCACATTACACCACTCTGCTTTTTTACCAGAGATCTACCTTTCTAGTACAAGAAAAAGTCTCTTCAGATTTGTTAGTGAAAACAAGTACTAATGTAGGTCTTTCATATGCTAAATGGTTTAATGCTAACTTCCAAAAAGTGGAAAACACTCTTTGCTTTACTCCATGTCAGCTTCAGAAGAGTTCCATAAGAGCACTCTACTTTCAGATAGTGGGGAAACCTGGACTTGTGAAAATGTGATAAATTCTGGTTCAAATTTCTTACATGCTGAAAGACAAAGTGGATTTAGCTCAACTCTCTGAAAATTTTCACAAATCTAAAGTTATATTTGGGAGAAGTCCAACACACACATTTGCACTCTGAAAGTGTTGATGACATATCAGAAAGTTTGGAAAGGCCAGTGTGTGTGTTGAGTCTCAGAATGGGACTCTGTTCAAAGCAGCAACTACAGCTGCAATGATAAAACTTATTTCAAGACACTTTGGTGAATACAACTTCACAGCTAGATCTTAGGGCTCCACTTACATTATGAACTAGTGGAAGTAAATACACTAGTAAATAGTAAATACACTATGTGCTTAAGTAATCTGTACATTAAACTAGGTAACAACCACAGCACACTTAAAAGGGGTGGGGGGCAACTTATAATACACCATGCCTCTGTTAGTGCATTCTTCACTGTAGTAAAATAGAGAATACTGATGAAAACATATGGATATGAAATATCAACTTAAGATTCTGCTTTATCAAAATAATATAGATGATGTATTTGTCTTATGATACTTATTAATCTTATACAATTTTCAGTAGGATGACTGTCATTTAGGAACACCTCCTTAAACTCCAAGTGTATATATTTAAATATTTTGTGAAGTGTGTATATATCCTTAAATTTTACAAAAGTGGGGATGCCTAGGTGGCTCAGCAGTTGAGCATCTGCCTTTGGCCTAAGGCATGATCCTGGAGATCATGTTTTACTGTCACTGGTCTATTTTAATCTTAATTTTTTATCTTTTTTAGATCTTTGCTTTGTGTCTTATCTAATTAGTAGCATGTTTCCTCACATGTTTCTGTGAGGAAAGCTGAGAAAATACAGCAATAGAGAAGAATTAGATTTCCAATACCAAAGACTCATGAGCTTCACCTCCACTGAAAACTATGACTTGGGAGGGATCAAGTCCTTCTTGTCCAACACTGTATATTCAATTCCTAATCATGTGCTTAGAACATGGCTGGACTCAGTGTTCATCCAAAGAATAGATTCTAAACTATTCACATTCTATTAGTTTTCTGTCTTTATATAGGTATGCACACATACACCCACGTAAGAAGGCTTTCTTGATAGGTTATATACCACACTTCTCAATTTATTAAACTCTTCTATCCTGTCCCCACTGCCTCTAACATCACTTTTTCCATTCTTAAGAACTCTCACCTTCCAGCTACTCAGTTGATAATCAATAGACAAGTTATACTTTCTTTTCCAACCAGCATGAGTTCAGCTAATCCTCCTCCTCTTTCCTAATGTCTTGTTGTGGTTGTTTTGTTTTACCTAGTACTCCAGTCTCATGACCTTTCCCGTCTAATTAGCTCCACTGATGAGAAGCCCCTCTTCTGGAATTTACCCTCCTACAAGCAAAAACCTTAAGGTTCAATTTGCTAAAACGGGAAGAAGAAATCAACATTCCACTAACTCCATTTCCTTTTCTCAATACAGCTCTCTTGCTCTTAGGTCACCAGAAAGCATCTTGGAATTTAATCCCTTATTTAGTTTTATGTTTCCTCATTTTCTAGTTAATCCTCAATCACTCCAATTTTATTTTTGCCCCCATAGTGTTCTTTCCAGCTTTCAAAAACATTAATAGGTGTCCATTGGCAAATTTACCAGTCATTTTTTGCTATCTGTTATGACAATAACAAGGGTATTTTCCTTCAAAATCACCATAAATGATCATGGTTATACTTCACATTAAGCTTAATTATAATAGTTTTTTTTTTTAGGAGAGGGTTCAGAAGTATGACATTTATAAAGCTAGATAACACACACAACTCTAAAAATACTGAAATAATATTTTGCATTTCTTTACCCATTAGGAGTTAGGGGGACTTGACCAAACAGATGCTTATCCATTTTGCTCCAGGAATTTGTGATGTAGGAGCTCACTTCACCTTGCTGCCCATCTGGGGGAAGGATTCATAAAGCAAAGATGAAATGACAGGTAATATTTTAATATGTAATTCAAATATTTCAGTATTTAGAAGGGCTAATTCAACCCTCATTCCTAGAAACTCTTTGAACGTAGTCAAGCTACTATAATTCCTGAATTTCATCACTATCATATGAAGAATAGACTGAAAATATGTTGATTCCTGGTGCCTTATATTAGCATAATGAAAACAGTAAATGATAAACAGTATATTTAATCATTGATCTGGAGCAAATCTGAAAAATATATAGGAATATCAATGACTATAAAGAGTCACTTTTTTTAATTGCACATGTGGAAAGTAAAGAAAAAGGACCCAGTTTGATAACCACCAGCGAATAAACGAAGTAAATGAAACAAATAGAAATAAGAAAATTTTCCATATGTTGGGTGCCTGGGTGGTTCAGGTCATGATCTCAGAATTCTGGAAAGGAGCACCACATGTAATTCTACACTTATAAAATCAAGAATTTTTAAGTCACAGAGACCAAGTTCTAAAATATATGTATGAAAATGGTCTACATTTAAATATATTGAAAGAAGAAAGAAGAAGAAAGGAAGAAGAAAGAAAGAAAAAGAAAGAAAGAAAGAAAGAAAGAAAGAAAGAAGAAAGAAGAAAGAAAGAAAGGAAGGAAGAAAGAAAGGAAGGAAGGAAGGAAGGAAGGAAGGAAAAGGAAGAAGAAGAAGGAAGGAAGAAAGAAAGAAAGAAAGAAAGAAAGAAAGAAGAAAGAAAGAAAGGAAAGAAAGAAAGAAAGAAGGAAGGAAGGAAGGAAGGAAGGAAGGAAGGAAGGAAGGAAGGAAGGAAGGAAGGAAGAAAGAAGAAAGAAAGAAAGAAAGAAAGAAAGAAAGAAAGAAAGAAAGAAAGAAAGAAAGAAAAAGAAAGAAAGAAGAAAGAAAGAAAGAAAGAAAGAAAGAAAGAAAGAAAGAAAGAAAGAAAGAAAGAAAGAAACTGGGCAGCCCGGGTGGCTCAGTGGTTTAGCGCCATCTTTAGCCCAGGGCGTGATCCTGGAGTCCTGGGATCAAGTCCCATATCAGGCTCCCTGCGTGGAGCCTGCTCCTCCCTTTGTCTGTGTCTCTGCCTCTCTCTCTGTGTCTCTCATGAATAAATAAATAAATAAATATATATATTTTTTTTTAAAGCAAGCAACTCAATAATTAGGCTGAGAAAAAAGTTCTCTCTTCAAGCTGGCCTCACAATTTTCTTCTTCAAATCCATGGACTCAGGTGCTCTTAACATACTATATTTTCACCATGAGGGATATAAGGAACTTAGAAAAGGTGTAAGATCCAGCTTATTGTAATGGGGGTATTAAATTTGTTTATTCAAATACTTCAAGTATCATCTCAAAGGAATATATTTTTACTCAGGTTTATACAGATATTTTATCTCAAAATTTACAGAAGAGAGCAATTTCCTATTGCTTTCTTTCTCCTTTTCTTTCAGTCTTCTATAGAATACAGCACAGTTTAGCTCTGGAATAACAGAATCTGGAGCCAAATAATTCCCTTCTATGTGAAGACATTAACTTATATAAGTCATCTATAAAAGATCAGCTGACTCAGTATGAGCCATGTAAACCCATACACACCAAGAATTGAGAGACAAATGCATCCAGGCAATCACAGCTTATATCTGTTTGTTTAGAGAAGCTGAAGCCATAAACTGGAAGAAACATGGTAATTTTGAAAAACTGTTGGAAATGGAGAATGAGAAAATCTTGGGCCTAGAGTCTTAGGGAACTCCCATATGTCCATGCTCCTTAAAATCAGGAAACCCAACGTATTCTATTAAAGATTTCATACTGATTCCCTGGTGGCTCTGTCAAGGGCACAGAAAAAGTACTCACTGTGAAATACACCTGGAGAGTTCTCCATAGCAAATGCCTTCTTCACAAGGGTAATATTTTGCCAGAGCCTTCTGTCAGCTAGTGTAAGGTAATGCCTCTGACTCTAGTATGTTCTAGCCATTTTGTATCACCTTAGAGTATAACAGTTAATTGACAACTGAGCTTGGAAGAAACATTCAAGAAAACTGCAGACAAGGAATGGAGTAGGAGCCTGGGGGGAAGAGCTATACCACTGGACAAACACTTGTAAATGTCACAGCCTCAAGACACAATATCCCTGAAGCAATGATATGCAACTGGATATTATTGAACATGCCACCTCCCCTGTACCTTACCACTATACTAACAAATATAAGAGTCAAATATAGTAACAGTGGATTATAGTTGGATTAGATGAAAGATACAGATTCTGAGAAATATTTAAGACAAAAATCAGGAGGGATAAATATATTTATATAAAATACATGGACATTAGAAAAATCTGAAGCCACTGGCACCTGTAGCTACAGAGGATATTAAACACAACCAAAATATAAAGAAAATCACAGCCTAAGGGACAAAACAGTCATCAGAACCAGACTCAGACAGGACACATAATTATCAGAGAATTTAAGATAACAGTAATATATTAAGGACTCTAATGGAAAAAAATAGACTATAGGCAATAACAGGTGAGTAATATGAGTAGAGAGAAATTAAGGATGAATTAAAAGGTAATATTAAAAAATGAATAAATAGAAACTGGGAATTCTTTAATAATATCAGTAGACTAGACATAGGCCAGGAAAGTATAAGTGACCCTGAATAAAACAATAGAAACTATTCAAATTGAAGTGAAAAGAGTATAACACAAGGCAGCAGAAGATCCAAGAACTGTGGGACAATTTTAAGTTGTAATATACAATTGGAATACCTGGAGGAAAAGACAGAAGGAGGAGAAGTATTTGAATACTGGCATAGATCTTCCCAAAATTTATACTTTCTAGATCTGTGGTTTTGTGACAAGAATACAAGCAAGTACCAAAACAAGCAAACAAAACCCAACAAAACTTAGGCATATTCCTTTAACGATATAAAGCAAAAAACAAAGAAAATCTTGAAAAAATCCAGAGTCAGATAAACATACTTTACCTCTACATGGATTTATTAAGTTTTTTTGTGGCTGAGTATATAATTTTAGTGTGTGAACAATGTTCCAAGTATATGGAAAGAATGTCTATTTTAAGATAACATTCTTTATAAATCTCTTAAATTGTGTTTGATTGCTCAAATATTCTAATTTTGCCCATATGGATTTTTATTATAAAATTTAAATAAAGTTCTATTTTAACAAGTTACCCTATTTCAAGAATTCTAACTCAGTACATTTTGTTGCAGTGTTGTGTGCTATATATGAATGCAAGTTTCTTTTGTACACCTCCTTTGGATAGTCATATAAATTGTTTTATAAAATCTTTTATTCTGGTTAGTATATATAGCCTTAATTTTCCTTTGTTCTGATACAAATATAATGAAGTGTTAAATATTAATATTTGTCTCATTAAACATTATAATGGAATTTTCAAAATCATATAAGCAAAAAAAAAGTTATTTTTTTTAAATGTTAAAAGAAAAAAGACTTCCAACTTAGAATTTATACCCAGGGAAATATCCTTAAAAGATAAAATAAATATTTTTTCTTCGATAGTTATTTGTGATAAAACTTTCCAAACAAGTATACAGGAAATGAGCATACCATAATATACAAAGATCATATAAAGCCCACAGCTAACATCACCTCAGTGAAAAGCTGAAAGCTTTTCTACTAGGATTAGAAACCAGACAAGGATGCCTACTTTTGCCACTTTTATTCAATTTACTATAGGAAGGCCTAGTCAGAGCAATCAGGCAAGAAATACTAATCAAAATCATCCAAATTAGAAAGGAAGTAGTAAAACTGTCACTATTTGCAGAATGAGATATTATATATAGAAAAACCTTAAGATTCTACACACACACACACGCACACACACACACACACAAAGTGTTACAACTGAATTTTTTTCAGTAAAGTTGCAGGATACAAAACTCAGTATATAAAAATCTGTTGCATTTCTATATAGTAATGTACTCTCAGAGTTATTAAGGAAACTGTCCCATTTATAACTGCAAAAAAAGAGAATAAAATACCTAGAAATATATTTAACCTTTACACTGAAACTTTAAAAACACTAAAGAAATTGAAGACAATGGAAATAATTAAGATATGCTATGTTCATATATTAGAGAAATACTTTTAAGTCCACAGTATCTGAAACAATCTACAGATTCGATGTAATCACTATCAAAATTCCAATGGCATTTTCACAGAAAAAGAACAATCCTAAAATTTGTGTAGAACTACAAAAGACCCTAAATAAACCAAAGCAATCTGAAAAAGAACAAAGCCAGAGGTTTTGTTATCCTTGACTTCAAAATATATTACAAAACAATAGTAATCAAAGAGTGCAGTATTCACATAAAAACAGACACATAGATCAATGGAAGAGAATAGTGTGCCTAGAAATAAAGCCATGCTTATATAATCAATTACATTATGACAACAGAGTCAAGATACACAACAGGCGGAAAGTCCATCTCTTCAATATTATGTAAAGTGGAGAGTGCAGAAAATTAAAGGAACACAGTATTTCTACATTTCACTTGAACTGTTAAATCTTGACACCTATCTTTGTGGTGATGAAATAGTTCTAGTCTTGATTGTAATGGTTATACTTCTCAAAAAATGTGATAAAAATCCACCTACAATACAACTATATACATTACAACAATTTTACTAGTGTAGATATTGTAACATATTAATGTAAGCTATAACCATTGCTGGATAACCGGGGAAGAGTACAAGAAATTGCTCTGCAAGCAAAATCTCAATTAAACAACATAACCTTACATCTGAAGGAGCTAGAAAAAGAACAAAAATCAAAACCATTAGAAGGAGATGCCTGGGTAGCTCAGCGGTGGAGCGTCTGCCTTTGGCCCAGGGCGTAGGATCACGCCTAGAGTCCTAGGATCGAGTCCAACATTGGGCTTCCTGCATGGAGCCTGCTTCTCCCTCTGCCTATGTTTCTGCCTCTGTGTGTGTGTATGTCTTTCATTAATAAATAAATACAATCTTAAAAAAAACAGAAGGAAGGAAATAATAAAAATTAGAACAGAAATAAATAAAATAAAACAAAACAAAACAAAAAAACAATAGAACAGATCAATAGAACCAGCAGCTAGTTATTTCAGAAGATCAACAAATTGATAACTCTTTAGCCCGGGAGGCAGGCAGTGCTCAAACAAAATCAGAAATGAAAGAGGAGAAAGAACCACTGACATAACAGAAATACAAAAGATTGTAAGAGAATACTATGAAAAATTATGTGTCAACAAATTGAACCTAGAAGAAATGAATAAATTCCTAGAAACATAACCTCCCAACACTCAATCAGGAAGACACAAAAATTTTGAACAGGTCAATTATCATTAAAGAAATTGAACTGGCAATTAAAAAATGAAAAAAGGAAAGAAAAACTACATTGTCATCATCTCCTGAGAAACAAAACTCCAGGACCAGTTGACTTCACAGATAATTTCTACTAAACATTTCATGAAGAGTTAATACCTATTCTTCTCAAACTATTCAAAAAAAAATAGAGAGGAAGGGAAACTTCCAAATTCATTCCAGGAAGGCAGCATTACCCTGATAATAAAACCAGATAAAAACAGCACAAAAGAACTGTAAGGCAAGATCTCTCATGAACACAGATGCAAAAATCCTCAATAAAATATTGGCAAACCACATCCAAAAATACATTTAAAAAATCATTCACTATGATCAAGTGGGGTTTATTTTTTTATTTTTTTAAAGATTTTATTTATTTATTCATGAGAGACACAAAGAGAGAGAGAAAGAGAGAGAGAAAGAGAGACAGAAACATGGGAAAAGGGAAAAGCAGGCTCCTCATAGGAACTCGATCCTGGACCTCAGGATCACTTCCTGAGCCCAAAGCAGATGCTCAACCACTGAGCCATCCAGGAGTCCCATCAAGTGGGATTTAATCCTAGGACTCAAGGGTGTTTCACTATTCACAAACCAATGTGCTATATCAACAAGTGAAATGATAAAAAACATATGATCATTTCAATAGTTGCAGAACAAGCATTTGACAAAGTACAACACCCATTCATGATTAAAAAAAAAAAAAAAACTCAAGAAAGCAGTTTTAGAGGGAACACACCTCAACATGATAAAGTCTTATATGAAAAATCTACAACTAACATCATATTCAATGGTAAGACACTGAGAGCTTCCCCCCTAAGATCAGGAACAAGAGAAGGATATCCACTCTCACCACTTTTATCTTTTTGAAGATTTACTTGTTTATTCATGAGAAACAGAGAGAAAGAGAGAGAGGCAGAGACACAGGCAGAGGGAAACCAGATGCTCAACTCCTGAGCCATCTAGGCATCCTCACTCTCACTACTTTTATTCAATGTACTACTGGAAGTCCTAGCCACAGTGATCAGACAACAAAAGGAATAAAAGGCACCCAAATTGGTAAGGAATAAATAAAACTTCACTATTTGCAGATGATACTATATATAAAAATCTCTGAACACTCCACCCGATAACTGTTAGAATTCAATAAGGTCACAGGATACAAAAGTCAATGTACAGAAATAAATTACATTTCTATACACTAATAATGAAGCAGCAAAAAGAAATTAAGAAAGCAATCCCATTAACAAGTGCAACAAAAATAACACCTAGGAATAAACTTAAGAGGTAAAAGACCTATACTGTGATAACTATAAAACATTGATGAAAAAACTGAGGGTAACACAAACACATGGAAGGATATTTCATGCTTATGGATTGGGAGAAGAATATTGTTAAAATGTCCATACTATCCAAAGCAATCTGTGGTTTTAATGCAATCTCTATCAAAACGAAGAGCATTTTTCATAGTACCAGAACAACAACAACAACAAAAAATCCTAAAAGTTGTATGGAACTACAGAACACCCTGAATAACCAAAGCAATCTTTTTGTTTGTTTGTTTGTTTTTGTTTTGTTTTTTAGCCAAAGCAATCTTGAACAAAACTGGAAGGTATCATAATCCCAAATTTCAAGAGATGCTACAAAGCCTTGGTTAAAAAAAAAAAAAAAGTAGCACTAGTGTGGGTACTGCCACAATAGACATATAGACCAACAGAACAAAATAGAGAAACCAGAAATAAATCCACAATTATATGATAAATTAATCTTCAACAAAGCAGGAAATAATATCCAATGGGAAAAATATAGTGTCTTCACAACCAGAGACCTACATGCAAAAGAATGAAATGAGACAACTTTCTTATACAACACACAAAAATAAATTCAAAATGGATTAAAGACCTGAAAACATAAAATTCTTTGAAGAGAACATAATTAGTAGCTTCTCTGACACCAGCATAGCAACATTTTTCTAGATATGTCTACTAAGGCAAGGAAAACAAAAGCACAAATTAACTATTGGGACTTCATCAAAATAAAAACTTCTGCACAGGACGGAATCAAAACAGAAACAAAAGGCAACATATGGAATGAGAGAAGATAGTTGCAAATGACATATTCCATAAGAGTTAGTATCCAAAATATATAAAGAATCTATAAACTCAACACCCCCAAGATGAAAAATCCAATTAAAAAAAGGCAGAAGACACCAACAGACATTTTTCCAAAGATAATGTACAAATGGCCACAGACACATGAAAAGATGCTCAGTATCACTCATCAGGAAATGCAAATCAAAACTACAATGAAATACCACCTCATACCTGTTAAAATGGCTAAAATCAACAATACAAGAAATAAGTATTGGCAAGGATGTGGAGGAAAAGTAACTCTCATGCACTATTATAAACGCAAACTGTGCAGTCACTTGAAAAACAAGGAGTATACTTAAGTTAAAAATAGAACTACTCTATGATCCAGTGATTGCATTACTGGGTTTTTACCCAAAGAATGCAAAGCCATTAATTTGAGAAGATATATGTACCCCTATGTTTATTGCAACATTATTTACAATAGCCAAACAACTTGAGCAGCTCAAGTGTCCATCCATAGATGAATGGATAAAAAAGAGGTGGTACACACACACACACACACACACACACACGATATCACTCGGCCATAAAAAATAATAAAATCTTGATATTTACAATAACATGTAACTAAAGGGTATACTGCTAAGTGAAATAAATCAGGCAGAGATAAGTACCGTATGATTTCACTCATGGGAAATTTAAGAAACAATGCAAATGAAGAAAAAAAAGGGGGACAAACCAAGAAATAGAATCTTAACTATAGAGAATTGATGGTTATTAGGAGGGAGAAGGGTGGGAGAGTGAGTGGGAATTAAAAGCATATTCATTGTGATGAGCACTGAGTAATGTATAGCATTGTTGTATCACTGTATTGTACATCTGAAACATAACACTGTATTAACTATGCTGGAATTAAAACAAAAACAAAAATTTTAAAGAAATCTTTCTGTATTATCTTTGCAGCTAGTTTGCTGGGAATCTATACTCATTACAAAATAGAATTTAGAAGAATAATTTTCTCTACCTATGGAAATATGCATTCTTTTTAAATGTCCAATATTCAAGATATTGAATATTGAAATCTCTGCATCAAACAAGTTAACAAAATGCTTCTTTTCATTTGACATTGAGTGCCAGTGTGTGCCAATTCCTGGCAGTTAGCATTCAGTAATCACTCATTTATAGAGCATTGCCTGAGTGCCAGACACTGCTCCAGTCACTGTTTCAGCCTGATTGGTTAACAAAACACCATTTGGTTGGTTTCACAATTAGTCCCTTGGCTTTAAGTATTTTCAATATTGTGAGGACATACATCTCCATGTTGACTCCTAAGTATTTTTCTAACTCAACTTTCAAACTGCTTTTCTTTGACACTTACCTCCTAACTACAGTGTCTTAAGGAAGAGGAGTTTCAGGGCTCCAACTCACTCATCACTTCATCTTATAAATAAAGAATTTAGTCTTTACAAAGTTTGTATTTAAGTTACATTGTAAATAAAGTTTTTTTTTTTGCTAAAATAGAAAAATAAAACTACGTTTTCTTTTTTTAAACTACTCTTAAACCATAAATGCTTGCAAAACTCCTTTCTATTTGATAATGGCTCTCCTCAAAAAGAGGGAGATAAAAGCAAAATGGGTTACCAGTCTTTTAACCCTTTTCTGATTCATTTTCCTTTGCCTATCTGGTAACTTGATAATATCTGAGCCACTTTCAAACATCTATTTCTTAAGTACAAGCACTTTAGATAATGTAAAAACTCAATAATGAATTTTTGCTGGATGCTAAGTTTCATCTTACTATTAATGCTTAAACCAAAAGGCCAATAGTTGCCTGGAATAGTAAGATTTCAAGTCCTAGATTATTGCAATGAAGTTCAGTAAAACTTATGACATAGGGGCACCTGGGTGACTCAGTCAACTAAGCCTCCGATTTGATCTCAGATCAGGTCTCAATCTCACAGTGGTGAGTTCAAGCCCTGTGCTGGGCTCCACACAAAATGCAGAGCCTACTTTAAAATAAATAAATAAATAAATAAATAAATAAATAAATAAATAAATAAATAAATACCAACAAAAACAAAACCTTCATGACATAAAATTAGATGACCAGCAATCAACTGAGAAATAGTGGAAGTTGAAGCAGCTGGCAGGTAGAACAGATATAGAATCAGAACAGTTATGATGTTCAAAACTCCTGAAAGCGAGTCAGCACCTTTTGTTAGGCCCATACAGATCACGCTATAAGTATCTAAGCACCTGAATCCCAAGCCAGTAGATGGGATAGATTTTTAAATAATTTAGTATCACAGCCTTTTGAATATCCTAAAAACTTCCAACTCAATACTAAGAGTACTAAATATAATAATAGATATAAATTGTACCTTGTCTTCCTCTCAGTAAATAGTGTCTCCAAATTAAAATATATCAGCCACATCTAAGTTTCAAATTGAGTATCTAGGAAAGTAAGTTACATTATTTTCTCACATTATGAGAGCAATAACATAACTCAACAATTACCTCAAGAATGAAATTAAAGCAAAATCTTTTTAACCATGTATTAATTTAAGCATTAATGTTGAGCATTGGATGTATATGCTTCAGAGTAATCTATACCTTAAACTTGTGTAGGACTTACACATTCGTATTTTTAAATATATATAAAATATAAAATACGTATTACATTCCATAAACATAAAATATTTTTAAGTAATTATGTAACATTTACCAGGCACTTTGCTATTTATAAAGAAGCACTTTCACTCCTTTTGTCTCATTGGTCAGAACAAACTTTTGAGGGAGGCATAATTAAGCCCATTTTAGAAATGAAAAATGACTGACTCATGAAGTGGCTTGCCCACAGACACGCAGCTAGAAAGTGATAAATCTGACCTAGGGTGTCAGGCCTGGAATTCTCACATTCCTTTTGGTCTACCAAGATACATCAATTATTGTTAAAAATAAAAATCAGTAAGAATGCAATATAAATGAACTATGGCTTTGCCTAATCATTTTAAACACATTAGTATAAAAATCAAATGAGGTTCTTCAATATGGACAACAGCATGAAATTTTTCAAATTGATAAGTCTAGGTAACAGTAAAGAAAAAAAAAGCTGTGTTCAGATCAGTGTTGATTTCTGTATATTAATGAACCACAGAGTGAAAATAGTTGAATGCTGCTTTCAAAGGGAATACAATGTAAAACTGCAGAGACAGAAGGAAAAAAAGAAAAAAAACAAAAACAAAAAACAAAAACACCTTGCCATTTAGCCAATACTTGCCTGTTTAGCAAGCTTGTCTTTTGTTGTTGTTAGCAGGAACTTTAAGTGTTCCTGGTCTGAGACTGTAACAAGAAAAAATGAATATTAATTGAGGAAAGAGCAAACATGTAAGAAGGATTAGTGTATGTTAAGGATCACAACTCTTGAGCTTTTGTGGCTCAAACCTATTATAATATAAAGTATTGGTTTACCTATGGTTGAATGTCTTATACACCTTCTCTTAGTTCGATAATTCTGACAACTTACCTTTAATTTCCTTGTCTCACAACATTGTTCTAAATCATAGATTTTTCTCCCTTAAAATCTGTAATTTACAGGCTGCATTAAAGAACTGAAGGCACAGTAACACCATGAGAGGACAGTATAGAGAACAGGGACCCATGGTAATATTTTAAGAAATGAGGAAAATGCATTCAATTCCACTCCCATATTTTATGAAACTGAGCAGAGACAGAATTAAACTTCATCCTTACTGAATGGGAGATGCCTACAAACTTGGGATTTCAGCAATTACATGATCATTATATAGGCAACGTGGTTCAAAAGAACAAGAGTAGGAACATCAAGAGTTTTAAAATCCTTTGTGATTAATGATCTCAAGTGATCATCTCCACATTTCTTCTCAAACGGCAAGTGTGATACAGTGTGATGGTAATATATATTGGAGGATTAGATTACATGGGTTTGGATCATAGCTAGAATAGTGAATATCTAGGTAAAATGAAGTGAAAATCTATGTGAAACTTAGCATCTTTAATTCTCTATTTCTGTATTTATAAATGTCCATTAGTTTTACTTATGGAAATAGCACACTTAGCAATGACTGGCCCTAGGGAAGTGCTTGATGATTTCTCTAGCCATAATTACTAGTAGGAATGCATCTTTTTCTAATATGAGAACTACTAGAAGAGAAAACCAAAGTTAGAAGCTCAATATAGCTACTTTTGCCATCTAAGGGGGATGTTATAATAGGTTTAATGATTAAAATCTGTTTATTCATTGTCCTTCTAACATACTGGTGAATAACAGAAAAGGGAAAGTGAACATTTCAAAATCTTATTTTGTGTCCTATAGTCAATGATTCACAAACAGTACAGTACATCAGTGAGTTCAGGAAATACAACAGTGAGCAACCATATTGTGGAGGAGTGTAAAGTTAAATTGCTTTGTGAAATGAAGATTGTAGAGTTTGAAAAATCTTCAGAAAGATCAGGTTCCAGAAACTTGTGAAGAAAATATGTGAAGGGAGTATTCACAGGAAGAAAAGAAGTCAAGCAATATGTTAATGGATAGGTCTGCAGGTGCCCCAATCTCAAGAAAATTCTATCCATACATGCACATGCATGTGTGCCCTGGATGACTGATAGTTTTCCAAGGGAAATCAGAGGCAATATTTGGGTCTTGTCTGGAACACAGCAGTAGAATGGGTACACAGTTGAGGGAATTCAATGATGTCCTCCGATGCAATTTTATAGAGACAGAAATTTAGAACTTTAAGAGGCTCAAAATATTCTTCATTGCCTTTCCCACTCCAATCTGCAACATGACTGGAAGATCTCCAGGCACCAATTAACATGCATCAGGATTCAAGCAGATTTAATTTGACACTATGAAGAAAGGTATCTAAGTGGCATCTGAATTTTAGTACCATGATTAAGCATTCAAAATAGTTCATTTTCTAGTCCTCTAGTGGGTGAAACTGTCATCTGTATTCCTCTTTGAAAAGTTCCAGCCTTGGTGGTGGTTTTTTTTTTTTAATCTCCATTCTGGTTTTTGTATATGTCCTATATTTTCTGAGAAATATTGGAAATTTCTCCCTGTTTCTAAGTCTCATTTACTGTTGTTCCAAACTGTTTTTTTTTAAAGATTTTATTTTTTTTTCATGAGAGACACACACAGAGAGAGATGCAGAGACACAGGCATAGGGAGAAGCAGCCTCCATGCAGGGAGCCTGATGTGGGAATCCATCCCGGGACTCTAGGATCAAGTCCTGAGTCAAAGGCAGGTGCCAAACCGCTGAGCCACCCAGGGATCCCCTTCCAAATTTTTTTTTAACCGTTCCAAATATTTGAATTGTCATCTCCTACTTTGGTAATATCAGAACATATGATCTCTTATCTATATGAATGTTTAATTCATTTTTCTTCAACAAAAAAATTAACTCACAAATTGCTACAGTATTCTTTTAATTATTCTTGATTCACATAAAAGAAGTTTATTTCTGTCATCCTCTACTAATTCATTACCCAACAATCTAATGTCCTTTTTTTTCATACTAACTTTCCTAACCAGTTGTTCTTATCATTAAGAAATATTATATCCCTTTCATGCTAATAAGTAACACTGTTTGAACAGGAATCCAGAAGTCCTATTCTCTCTTAATCCAGCCACCCAGAAAGAAAGAGCAATCAAGTCTAGATTTGCACAACCATGGTGACAGAAAACTTGAAAGCAGAGGCATAGTACCAGGCAGGCAAGAGCAAGTAAGTGAGAACAAGTCAGTCAGGCAGAAGGAGCACCAAATCTGGGCTATTAGGGATCATGGTTTGTACAAGGAAATTATAGAGCAGAGCCTGAGCTTTAAGGAATTCCTTTAAGGAATCCAATCTCCAGGGAAACTCATTAAAGCAATATAAAACAGCTCTGGAATGATTTTATGAAATACTGTCAAGAAAGATTAAGGTACAGAAAGACCAATAAAACTTTGTAAAGTTTGGGATGCCTGGGTGGCTCAGCGGTTGAGCGGCTGCCTTGGCTCAAGTTGTGATCCCGGGGTCCTGGGATTGAGTCTTCCACTGGGCTCCCTGTGGGGAGCTCGCTTCTCCCTCTACTTATGTCTGCCTCTTGCTGTCTTTCATGAATAAGTAAATAAAATCTTTTTTAAAACTTTGTAAGTTTAAGAACGGAGGTAAAATTTTAACACTCATATTCACTCATTCAAAAGAGGTGAACTGAGTATGTATTATGTGCTAGGAACTATTGTAGAATCTTAAGTACATCAGTGAACAAAACCAATTGGAACAGATGAAGATTCCTGCCTTCATGGAAATTACAGTGGTAGGATCTAGAAAAGGTGAGAAGCATAAAATGCAGACTATATTAGATGCTGCCATGTAAAAGGGGAAGAAAGAGATCAAGAATGTTGGGAGTTCATGCAATGATATATTGTGACTGAGGGAATCCTCAGGACTGAATACTGGGCTAACTCTGAAGTGCTGATGTCTGATTGTTACCCATTTTCTGTCGTAACACATAAGAAAAATGTTTACAAAAGCATATTTATGATCACCATTAGGGTTCATAAATAGGGAGCCAAACCAATAAAATTTACACTTCACAAAAATTGTTAGATCTGCAAAATTGGGGATTAGAAAGAGGCTATGCTGAAGATGAGGAACAAGCATACAGAAGACAAGTGCAAATGATATTCAACATTTAAGAACAGAAATGAAAAATGAACTAAGACAGAGATATAGCGTCCAGAGCATTACGGAAATGCCAGCACCAGAGGGGTAAGGGAATCACGAAGGGGAGGTAAAGTTTCAAAAATGAGCATTGAAGAGACTCCAACCCTGAAGCATGTGCAAGCAAGAAAAAAAATGGCTATAAAACTAATAGAAATTAATTCATCAAAAACAAAGTAAATGGGATCCTTGAAATCAGCAATGTCTTATTGGAGACCCTAAGGAGAATATCATCGGTGACATTGTGGGACTGAAAGGCAGACTGCTGTGTGTCAAGTAATGAATGAGAGGCTAAAAGCATAATATATCAGTTCTCATAACAGATGTATGGCAACATTCAGTTCACCAGAAGAAAGAGCTTTTATAAAATCTTTATACATCATTGAGGTATTGCCTAATGGCACTTACTTAGATTTAACTCACAAAAGTGTTGAGCATCTACTACACACTATATATATAGTTCAGGACGCAAAAACATAGAAATAAATGAGATATAGCCTTTGCCTCCAGGGTACTAATCATATAGCTAGCTATTAATGGTAAAGATGAGCAAAGAACAGTTTATTAGACAGTGTGAAATATTAGCTGCCTAGAACACTCTAGGAGCATTGACAAATGTGCTTAATATTTGTATGTGGTATGGAAACGGCAATTTTTGAACTGTGTTGTGAAGAATGTGTAAGAGTTTTGCCAGGCTTAGAATAGAACGTGTTAAATAAAAAAATGCATACACAAATACAAATTCACAAAGTGTTTGAAAATAGCAAATAGGGTAACTAGACCCTTTAAGGCATACAATGGACATGCATATGTGTCTGTATGCATGTGTATTGGGGTTAGTGTTAAAAGAAATCCATAAAAGAAAACAAAGCCCATTTTTTGAAAGTTCAGGTATCATGGTGAAACATCCAATCTTGTAAGAAAGGGAAAGTTATGAGCTTTTTTGTTTTGTTTTTTTTTAATCAGGAAAATTACTTGACCAGAATTGTGTCATAGAAAGATCTTCTGGCAGTGGCTAGGAAGAGGAATTGAAGGAAAGGCAGGAGGTAGAGCTGGACCGGAACAAAGGAAACCAGTTGGGTGGCTATTTTAACATTCCCACAGAATACCAAGAATATACTGAACCAAAGCAATAGCAGTGGGAGGAGAAAGCAGGGAGCATAGATTTTAAAAGGTATTTGGAGCTTGAATTAAAGTGTCCTGGCAACTGACTGAAAGATGGGGTTGAGTAGCAGGGAAGATTAAAAGATACCTGAGGTTTCCCACTTAGTCCCATTTACAGAAAAATCTAAAGGCACACTTGCCAAAAGAATCAGGACAAAATTATGAAATTGCTTTTGGATAGACTTCTTCTGATTATAAAAATAATTTGTCCAATGTTAAATATATACAGTGTAGAAGTAAAATGAGAATCATAATCTGACTCAAAAAAATCAAAGGGTTAACATATTTAATCCAGCTCTTTTGTTGTATATAATTTTTAAAATATAAAGTCATATAGCATTATGTGTCATGTTCATTTACTTAAGTATTGCCAAAGTCTTTGTTACCATGCCTCTTCTTTCTACATAATGCAGTTCAATAAACCACGTTTCCATTCTAACATTAACACTCATGAGAATCTTGTACATAAAGATTTACATTCAAGATTAAGTTTCAAGATTAAAGATAAATTCCTGGCAGTCAAATGATCTAGGCAGAGTTAAACACAAATAAGGCTTGTGATATATATAGCTCATTATTCTTCCTTGAAGTGATTTTCTCTTACATCACCACAAGAGTTCTTTCTGACCATTTTTTTTCCCCTTACTGATTTGAATTTTAAAAGTTATTAGTTCAGTATTGGACATTTGTGTTTTAAATTTTAAAATATGTTGAACTTACATTTACTGAATTTGCCCAATCATCTCTTTTTCTGTTTTTCTATTTACTTGAATGAGTACTTTGTTATATCACTATAACTCATTTATTCTTTGGCTTTTATATTTTTTTCTATTTAGAAGGATGAATTTTGAAGTTCATTCCATTGCTGTTTCTTCCATTCGTTTTAATAAAATGGGAAGAATAAAATATTTACCTTAAGTTTCAATTCTGAATTTCTCAACTCATATTTTTCCTTGTAGTAGTCGGTTAATTCACAGAAATCATGTATATTAATATTTTGGGTTTAGTGGAATTGAGAAAAGCCTTTCATGCCCATACATTTTTTTTATTCAATTTCATAGGATTATATTTAATATATTTTGATGATCATGGATTCATTAAGCCTATATTTATGGTTCACATCTATTTAACTTGATATTAATCATTTAGTATGTGTTAGACTCCAGTTAACTTGGGGGTGAGGTGTGAAAAGGAAGATGTATAAAAAGATTGATTACTACTTTATAATTCTTAGACAAATTAGAAATTTTTCTTTCATCCATTTCATCCAATCTAGAGATTATAGATATGGATACAAACAATAGGTTGGGTCAAATAATATACAGTTCCTGCTTCTTTTAACTCAAATGGAAGATGATATAGTATGGGTAGAAAATGTTTTTAGAATTCAATATAGTTCATCAAATTCTGATTGCTCCTTTACTAGACTTTGGCAATTTATATAAATGATTTAAACCTCCGTGTCAAAAATTAATTAATTAATTTAAAAAATAAATAAACCTCCATGTCTCCATTAAAATGGTAATGGCCACCTTTGAGGTTTTTTTTTTTTTTTTTTTTTTTTCCCAGAGGATATGCAGTTTATTATGTATGATAGCATGAGACATAGCAGGTATTGAAAACAATACCCTCCTATGGTATTTCCTCTCTTATCTTTCCCTGCGACATTTCTAGCAAGGGATTAAGAGCATGAATTCAACAGTGATTCAAAGAGGAATGTGAATTCATCAACAATTGCCTAATTTGAATTGTTTAACTGTAAATTACTGCAGTATTAAGGAATGTGGGCACTTATTTTATGTTCGATTTATGATAAACCAGTATTTTGAGTAAGGATTCTATTGAATTCTAAAAGTAGAATTTAAACTGATCAATAATACATTGAAGAAAAACTATTTAAGGATTGTCTTTCTTCTTTCATTCCTTTCTCTAAAACCCTCTCAATCCATAGAATCACTGGCTCCTTATCCTATCATCCCAGGAATCCAATCTGCCTTTATTTCCTTTTGACAGTAACTAGCTCAATCCCTACTTGATTTACCTTCACTTTTTTTTTTTTAAACCAGTATACACATGATTACATACAGTACATTCATTTTGTTGGAGTCAGTAACTGAAGTCCAGTGGGAATAGTTTTAGGATTTCTTCTGTAAGTGGCAATAGATCAACTTTTCAAATGTGGCCATAAACATGTTTCACTTATCTGATCCTTTTTCTGCCATATTTTTCCAACTTCACAATAGAGTGTTTTATTTGCCTTAAAAAATAAAAAGTGATAGATCTGCACTACCTAGTGTTCACTGCTACATCTCAAAAGCCTTTGATATGGAATGAAGCACCCTCAAAGCCTACTGTGACCAAAGTAATAAATTGAGCCGGTTGTGTTTGTTTTGCTTCACTCCTCCTTTTTGGAATGTCTATTAAAGTAATAGTAAGTTACATTAGTTTCACTCCTAACATAAAACTTTATGATTGTGATTATTTATGGTGGATTTCTTTTACTGTGTAGAGTACCAATTTCCTGACAAGTAGTTTTCTTATAATATTATATAAACATAACAATAAAAGTTCTGGCCTCCTACTTTAACTATGATATGTTAAGAAACTAGAGAAAAAAAGTATATTGGATTCTTCTAGTTATTAAGGAAAATGTACAATAGGAAAGAAGGGAAGTATTTTGGAGAGAAGAAAATGCAACTTAAATAGGGTTAATAGGAAAGGCATCACTAAGAATTTGTATTTGGTTAAAGATCTCAATGAAGGAATGAAAACTTCAGATAAGAGAATACCAGAAAGAAGGAAAAGTATTAAAAAAAAAAAAAAGCCCTAACTGTTTTATAAATTAATAGGAGTTCAAACAAGTGATATGAGCCTGGCATAATGAAAGGACAGAACATAGGAGACAGCGAGTGAAAAGATACATGAGAATTTCATCAGAAATGTGAAAGTTATGTGTGGGGCCTTGAGAAGGCTTAGGCTTTAAGTGGGAATAACATGAGAAGTTATTGGAAATTTTAGTAGGGAAATGGAATAAGAAGACTCAACCTTCAATAGAATTTTTAGGGGGCTGTTGTGTGGAGAACATGATGAAATTGGCTTCTATAATAATCCAAGTGAATCCTGCTGTTATTTGGGGTCAGAAGAGTTTAGATAAAGAGAGTTAAAGAGAAGTGATTGGAAAGTTTAGCCAAGATTTGCTGCTAGATTGTGTGTAGGTGTGAAAGATGACTCCAAGTTTTGACTTAAGTAAATATGCAGTTGCCATTAACTTAGGGTACATAGTTGGAGGAACAAGTTTGGGGCAGGGAGAAGATTAGGAGCCTAATATTAACCATATCACTTGCACATACAAAAATACGTATTCAGACATATACAAGAGAGAAAAGTTTGGTTTTGTTTTTGCATTCAGTAGAAAAATAATGGGCTCTGATATCAAAACAGCAAGACTATCATTAGTTAACACTAATCTCATGATCATAAATGAAACTTGAAACCTCTGTCCCTCATTTAACTGATCTGGCAAAAGAATCCAATAAAACAATGGATTTTTGTATAAAGTAACAATCACATTTGTTCAACTTTTATAGTGAATCTGCACTAAGTATATATAAGTATATATATATATATATATATATATATATATATATATATAGCCAGATGCAAAAAATGATCCCCAATTTCTCCCCTTCCTGACATTCACACCACACTCTTTTGTAGTTCCCTCACACCTTTCCAGAATTGGTCTATGTGATCAACCATATACAATAGAAATAATGTATGTTCGCTTCTCAGGTTAAGTTAGAAAGACTTTGGCTTTCGTCTTGGCCTCTTGGTCACTTCTTTCTCTATATTTTTGTGTTATTTTAGCTCAAGAAAATAGCAAGTGAAACCCTAAAATTTTAAATACTGAAAAATACTAGTTTAAATAAAATATCACTAAAAGAAAATGTCACTGAAAAAAGCATGAAGAAAACTCCCAAATGCGATATTGCTATGCAACTTTTTGTTTAGTATTGTCTTATTTTTTTAAAGTAAGTCTGATCTTTCTTCAAGCTCTTACACAATTTTGGTGTTCTCACTTAGCCATCTGTATTCTCCTGGCCTGAGCTTCTAAGTTGCAGTCAGCACTATGTCTGGACAGGATTATTACATAATTTGAGAGTTAGTGAAGATAGCTCATGATAACTTAAGGTAAGAAGTAAAAACTCCTAACAACAAAAGTCCAGAACCAGAGTTGGAATCCTCTCTAACCATTTAAAAATTAATACCAAAACTTCTCAGACTTCTAAAATTTCAAAAATGCCATTCATCTCTATGGTTTGGTGATCGGGTCAAGTTGGCTGTCTCAGGGCTATACCAATGCCTCAGTAAAATCATGCAAATCAGTCCATTTTCAAGTCAGGTAATTTGATAAAAATTTAAAACCATATGTTATGCGATTAAGGCAGAAAAAAAAATGAGTCCTATTCTTCTCTATAGATGCCAAAAAATCATTCTTGCCAGTTCACTGTAGTCTCTCTTACTTAATGAATTTTATGATGGGATAAATAAGGAATAAAGTAATGGAAATAAATATTGGAAACATGGGATACCAGAATGTTTAAAGCTTTTCAGCAAACACATATATTGAATATTTGTCTTGAGTGAAAACCACTTATGATTCATTCCTTAAACTGGATTTTATTAAGAATAATTTTAGGGATGCCTAGGTGGCTCAGCAGTTGAGTGTCTGCCTTTGGCTCAGGGTGTGATCCCAGTCCCGGGATCGAGTCCCACATCGGTTTTCCTGCAGGGAGCCTGCTTCTCCCTCTGCCTATGTGTCTGCCTTTCTTTCTCTCTGTGTCTCTCATGAATAAATAAATAAATCTTAAAAAAAATAAACTTGCATATAGTGGTAGTACAACCACTTTTGAGAGAGAGAGAGATCTAATATAGTTGAAAGAAATACTACACAAGTCTATTTCCACACATATCTATGAATAATAATTTTACTGCTCTCTATATATTGGACTTCTTGGGAGTTATAAGAATATACACAGCCATTTACACAGAATCTGCTACTTAAGGAAGAATCTAGGGTCCAGCCCAGGCAATGATTTTTTCTTTTTTAAACTCTTTAGGGAATTCTAACATACAGCTGCAGTTGAAAAACAGCTTCTCTGTAATGAGTTTCTCCAAATGCCCAAAGAGAAATTTATAAGCCTATTCACTAAGTAATGTTTGTAATGGCCTCAAAATGGAAAGCAACCCAAAGTCCATTAGTAATTAAAGGGAAAAAGGTCATATTCAAAACATAAAACACAGCAGACAAAATAAACTATTGACATAAATATGGACAAATCTCAAAGCAATAGTAAAGAATAAAAAGATTACAAGATTAAAGAAAAATGTAAAAGTTTACATGAAAAACATATGATTCTTTTAGGACTACTATATAGTAATAAATCATGAAGCATTGCATATAGGACCATTTCCTAAAGGTGGTTGAGTCAAAGATAGAAAGGAAGAATTTTGAAAACATAAATATAGGGGAAATTCAACCCTAACTGTACAAATTATTTCATATTTTGACAAAAGGTATAATGTAATTGTGAAAAACATGTTAATATTCATTATTTGTAATACATTATTCAGAATAAAATTTGTATTCTGAGCTGTTCTAAAAACTATTTGTGTAATCTGTTTTACGGAAGGATTCCAAATAACATGTAGTACTTCCCCTTCTAAGAAGTTGGATTTTAATCCTCTTTCACCCCTTGGGTAAACTAGGCTCTATTTCAAAGAACAGAATAGATATAAGGAACATTGTTATACTTTTCAGTGGAAAAACCTGGCAACATTATATTATCCAAGATGAAGCTTAACATCACCAATTACAGTATGTGGATACCATTTAATCTCTGATATAAATTGAGCACTAGGGCATTTCAACTCCAATATTCTTTCCAAAAATCCGTAACTTAAATCTAATCATGAGAAAAACATCACAGGAGCCCAGATTAGAGGACATTCTGTAGGACATTTGGCCATTACTCTCCAATCCTACCAAGGTCACAGAAAATAAAGGCAGAGAAACTGTTATGGTGAATTGGATCTTTGAACAGAAAGAACTTGATGAAAATGTTGTTAAACTCCAAATAAAATCTGATGTTAGTTAATGGTAACATACTAAGTAGGAATTTCTTAGTTTTGACAAATGTACTATGAGGTGTAGAATGTTAAAAAGAAGAAGTTAAGTGAGGGGAAATACTTCCTGTATTATCTTATCTTTTCTTTTTTTTTAAGATTTTATTTATTTATTTATTCATGAGAGACACAGAAAGAGAGGCAGAGACACAGGTAGAGGGAGGAGAAGCAGGCTCCGTGTAAGGAGCCCGATGTGGGACTCTATCCCGGGAATTCAGAATCACGCCCTGAGCCAAAAGCAGATGCTCAACTGCTGAGCCACCCAGGCATCCCTGTATTATCTTTTCAACTTTTCTCTAAATCTATTTTATATTATAAAATAAAAAATATTTATGAGCCTAATTCTAATCTAAGAGAAAGCCCTTGTTCTTCCTGCCAAAGACCAGTTCCTATTTTCCAAAGTGGTACAAGGTTTTAGTTTTCCAAAGTGATATAAAGGTTTAAGAGTTCTATGTATATTGTTTTTAGAATAATATAATTGTAGTATTTAATATGGTGAATTTTGCAGATGGTCTACTATTCCTGATACTACTGGTCAATGACCAGTAGGAATCCTAGACAAAGTGCCAAGCATGTGCTTGATTATTTACAGCAAAGGGCAGTTAACTATTTTTCATTTCAGGTTGGATCCTGCTATCTAGAAGTTAAAGATTCTTCTTCTAAGACGTTTTGCCTAACTTTCCAAATTAACCAAATGGTTATATGCAAATGTTTAAAAGACGTTAACATAAGAAGTCTTCACTGACGTTCAAGGAATACAGAAGCTTGTCTACTTCCCACTGTCATTGAGCCAATAAAGTTAGTTATTTCTACAAGATTGTCTTGCATTCACTACAGATTGGGAAATTACTAGTACTGGCCTCTTAATTTCCTTGGATTTTCATCTCTTTTTGCTCACAAGAGGTGTCTCAAAATTTCTACAGAAAGCATAACAATCTTCTTAAAATTAAGATGTACTACAATTACTATTTTTAAACTATAAATAGCACAGCCATTTATTTCAAAAGCATGACAAATGTGTTGACTAGCTAAGCCATTTAATATTCAGTTATTTATAAACTTAAACTATAATTTGCTATGTCAGTAAATCTGATCCTTCTGTATGGGTACATTCCACACCTTGTGCAACCTTATTCTTATTGAAATCATGAGACATTTTTCATGGTTTTTATCTTAAAATTTTGTATAATCTTGTCTCTTACTGAAGGCAGTAAAGTTTTGAAGTTATTGGGAAGTACTGATTTTATTTCTAGTATTTCTCTCTCATATGTGCGAAGCATATAAGCCTACAGTTCCCTGTCCACAAATGATCTCATTATTCAAGCTCTTGTTTTGATAGTGTCAGTACCATTAAAATATCCTTTGCAAGCATAGCAGTCTTCTTTAACTTCAAGCAAGTCAAAAACAGAAAAAAAAAAAAAAAAAAAAAAAACTTTAAGCAAGTCTATGACTTTCTAGATCCTTAATTCCCAACATGCTAACCACATCCTGGGCTTCAGTATCTTTTATTTCCATTTTCCCATTGTCCTTTCTTCATCTACCATGATCTCTGGATTAATCTCTTTATGCTTCTCCAAACCATCCTGCACACCGTATCACACTAGTTTCCCTATGATATTTTAAGAATCCTATTATAGATTTAAGATCAATCAATGATGAAAAAAAAAAAAAAAAAGCAGTCCAAAGTCCAGAGATCCAAACTGGTAGTGGGAGTCTTATAAGGAAATGATTCATTTTATAAAATAACATCATTGAGCAGATCATTTAACCCATTTCCACAATTGTACAGGGAGACGGTTGAACCAGTTGATATCCAAATTTTCTTCCTGCTCTACAAACAGAGGTAGAACAATTTATAAATAATCTGTTTTTCCCGATCATATTGTTTCTCACTTTTCATAGAAGATGATTAAATCTCAACTATGAAGTCTGGTTGCACTTGAGGAAAACGAGTGTGTGAGTATGTATATGAAATAGTTCAATTGAACCCCCTTATGTGGCAAATTCTCTTTGCTAAATAAAGTATAAATGCTTATTTTAATTCAGTTCACGAAATGTTATGTAACTGGATGGCATTAGGATTTATGCATTTCTTCATGTTGTAACAAAGGAATAAGCCTCGGGTAATTACCAATACTTGTTTAAGCAAGCAATTGCTCCATTGTCTGTATTGAAATCTACTTTCTAAAAGAATGATTTTTAATAGAACAGTACATAATTTGAATTTTGTACTTTATAAACCATGCATAAACAAGCAAAGTTCTAGCAGGTTTTGTTTTTGGTGTTAAGGTAAGATTTAAAGTTTATTTTTTGTTTTATTTATTTTTTATTTTTTTAGATCTAAAGTTTAAAGGATACAATTATTTAAATAGTCATCCGGAAAATTCAAAGCAAATAACATGTCTCTCCCGAGACATGGAGAATGGAAAGTAACTGGATACTTTTAGATTCATACATGAATGTAATCCACTGGCAAATTATTCAAATTCCAGTGCCTTTTTTTCTGTAAAATTATAGTTTCTATACCTGCCTGGCATAGTACTAGAAGAAATTGGCCCAATCATTTTGTTTATTTTGACAGAGGACATAGTACATTTGCGTTAATTTTCAGCTCCCTTTCATTAAACTATTCAACTGATTTTAATTCACTACAGATTTCAGAGAAAAATAAGGATCTTTGGAAATCAGATCCTTTAATTTTTCAATTTGAATAGGTACACAACTGAATTATCATTTCATAATTGCTCCTTACTTTGTTATAAATGGAAAATGCATAATGTTGAGGACATAACAGATAATACAGAAACAAATAGTGGTAGAACAGAAAAAAGTGGGCCTTGCACAGAAATAATGTTCCATGAATAGAATTAAGCCAATCCTCTGCACCTGAGGTCACTTAAAAAAAAAAAAAAGAAAGAAAGAAAAAAAAAGAAAACAAAAATACCCAGCCATATGACAACTAGGACATGGAACTTAGTGTTGCTAGTTTAAATTATGTGAGTTAGGCAAAATATGACCTACTAAATAGTGTGTATCCCAAAGGCTAATGATATTGTCCTCAACTTTCACTATGAATTTCACATTTTTTTGGATTCTAAGTATGATTTGGTGAGAAACATGCAAAACTGCAAACGTACAAACATCCAGTCATTTTTCAATTACATGAGCAAAGACGATTTACTGACATTTTCAGAGCATGGAGGTCACTTTTTACTCTGAAAGTAGTACTGCTGAAAAGTACATTTTTTTTCTCTGTGTTTTTTTTTTAATTTAATAAACGAATTTTAGACAGCCTTTTTATTTTCCTTTACTCAAGTAACTACCTGTCCAACTGAATTATAGTAGTGAACTTTGTGAAGAGATTTGTAGGATGCTCATAAACTCAGTCATTCTTGTGATTAGTGTACTCACTCATGTGAGCTTGAATTTGAGCTATTAGAGTTGCAATGAAGAGATAGAAACTGGAAAAAAAAGAAAAAAGAAAAAAAAAACCTATGCTCAAGGAACAGCAGAGAGGTTAAATGACTGGCAGGAAAGTGAAAATCAAAGCCCAGAACTTTCCCAAAATATTTTTAGAACTACTATTAAAGTCCCCAAAACACGAATTAAGGTTTTTTTAGCTATTATGTTTCCTGAGAAGATTCTTCCATCTATGTCTGATTTTGCACATACTAATTATTCTGGTACTAATGTTAAGCTTTCTGAATCTCATGGTATTCATTCAATTTTTCTAGGATCAACTCAGTGACCTATTTTATGTGAAGTCCCTTTCAAGGTGATTGTTGTGCATGCCCATATACATTTGTACATACCTCAGTTAGATTATTTATTCAACATTAGATTTCGATATCTGTCTCGTGAGACTACATTCCTTCACAATAGGCTATCTTATCCATGTGGCAATGCTTTGGTTGATAAATGTGCTGTAAATAGTCAAATATGAAATATTGCTTAGTAAATCAAATGAAATAACGAGGAAATACATTCCCAATGAATGTATCCACACTGTCAAACTGCAGATATATAGTTTTAGATTTAACCAGAAGAAACATGTTATATTGAGGAAGAACAAAAAAGCATATACTCACTTCCAGAAGTGTGGAACCCAGAAGTAAGCAAAATGAGATTTTTAAAAGAATTGGATCTTACAAAAATGTTACAAAGATCCATGTGATAAATCCATTTAGTGAATTCATTATAATTTTAGGGCAAAAGAGTATCAAATTTCTTTAGATGAAAAGGAAGTGTTGGGTTCTAATAAGCAGAGGTGGATTGGGGGGTGAGAAACTGATAATAGCTAAGGGAGAAAATAGAAAATGCATGACCTACAGAGTGCAATTATGTCACTTTTTTGGCTGCCCAAGATTGGTGGTAGGTAGGGCAGGGCAACATCTATGCCTGCAGAACTCCTAGAAAATGAGATATTAGACCTCTCTTCTCCTTTCCAGCAATCCTAAGGTTTTCGTCCTAAACTTTGAAAAAACAGAGATCCACCTGGAGATTTTTTTTTTTTTTATTTACTTATCCATGAGAGACATCAAGAGAGAGAGGCAGAGATCCAGGCAAAGGGAGAAGCAGGTCCCCTGCAAGAAGCCCAATGTGGGACTTGATCCTAGATCCTGGATTCATGCCCTGACCAGAGCGTAGACGCTCAACCTCTGAGCCATCCAGGCATCCCCCATCTGGAGATTTTTGAATCAAAAATGAAATCATCCAAAGAAATAAGGATCAGTTTAAAATCAATGTGCTTGAGTTGTATGTCCTTCTATTCTCCTGAGTTAGTCACCACATTTCTACTTCCTGTCTTCCATTTATTGAAATTTTACTGCACTCTTACCAATCGTATACTTCTGTGTAATAGATTAATATATTTTATTACATTTTGTTGGGGGTACTGGTAGACAAAGGAGATAAATATGTATGGAAATCAACTATGATTTAACTCTCTATTATTTGAAACTTTTATTCTGATTATACCACTTAAGTATGCCCAATTAACAGTAGAAACTCATTGTGAGATTTAAATATTACAAATGGATTTAAATATTTTACTTAAACTACTGATATCATAAATTTTATACTGTTTATATAATGTTTCATTAAATTAGACATTAGAATGACTATCATTATACATAAAAGTTTTCTTATAAAAATATATAATATACTGTATATTTAAACAAAAAGGAAGTTACCAGGAGGGCATACATAGTTGAATTTTGATACAAATTGCCAAATCCCTTCTGAAGAATTTTGTAATTTCCATTGGTATCCTAAAAAAGTGCTGCTGAAAAAAAAAAAAAAAGTGCAGCTGTGGTTAGTCATGTAATGTAATACTATAAAACTCCAGTGAAGCCATTCCCATTATAATCTATACCAATGGCATCCCCTGGAAATAGAAGATTCTCATAGAATTCTTTATCTGATCAATTTGTGAGGGGAACACCAAAATGGAGGATCTCTCTCTAAATAAATAATCAAATGTCACAGAATCATTTCTTAAATATTTTCTTGCCTAATAGAAATTGGTCTTTTTATATGTAACTTACAAGAAAAAAGTAAGATGTTTCCTGAGTAGGCAAGCAAGGTGATCCCCAAAGATGCCTGTGACTTAATCCCCAGGAATATATTATTTTACATGGCGAAAGGGATTTTTGGTCATCCAGTTAAAAATCTTGAGGAGAGCATCATGGACTGTTCAGGTGGGCCTAGTGTAATCACAAAAATCCTAATAAGAGGTAGGTGGATGAGTCAGAGAAAGCTATAAATATAGTGGATGGGGATTGAAAAAGGTTACACCACTAGCTTTGGAAGTAGAAGCCATGAGTCAAGGATTACAGGCAACCGGTAGAAACTAGAGGAGGCAAGATGAAGATTCTCTCCTAGATCCTCCAGAAGGAATGCAACCCAGGCAACCCATTCTAGACTTCTTAGCTGTAGAACAGTACAAAAGTTGTTTTAAGCCACTCAATCAATGACCATTTGTTACAGCCACAATAGGAAACTGATACAGTGTATGACTAATTCTATTCTATTAACTGGTACTGCCTAACTGCTCTGAAGGCACACTATACTCCAATCACAGGCAATTAGTATAACAAATGTTAATTGCTATTCCCTTTTCAATGTGACCAATATCAAGCAAAATTTTAAGCCTTTTTTTTCTTTTAGTTTTGTTTCAAGTTTTTATTTAAATTCCACTTGTTAACATAGAATTTAATAATTCATCACTTACAGATAATACCCATTGCTCATCACAAGTGCCCTTATTACCCAACAACCTTTTAACACATCCCCCCCAATCAACCCTCTGTTCTCTATAGTTAAGAGTGTTAAGCCTTTTGAAGCAAGATTTTCTCCATTCAATATTTTACTTTCAAAGCCTAGTAAAATTTACATTGTAGGCAATGACTATTGTGTGAAATGATAGGTTTTTTTTTTATCGATGCTATGAAGGTTTTTCATAATTTTATTTCAAAATTTTAGTATTCATTTTGAAGTATTAATGATGTGTACCATTTGAAACATTTTCCAAATAAGTGATCACTATAGAAGATTTATAGACAAACATTTCAAAGATTTTGTATATATTCTAAGTTTTGTCATTAGGGCAAATAAGACCATCATAACGCTTTGCAATTACAAGGTACATTTGTGGCTTTCCCAATGTTTTCATTGATTTTTAAGTGAGGGAGACTATAAACAACAAACTCATGTGAACTTTTCCTGCATGTACTACTGGACCGATTTCTCTTGCTCTTTCATTACTAAGAATAATAACGTTATTATTCTCCCTTGGCAATGTTATTGTGTACTGTTTTGTTGTGTTTTGCTTTGAGTTTCTCTTGCACAGAAGTAATCTCTAAGTGATCATATTCCATTTCCCTTTATTCACCATGAAAGATTCTATTCAATCTACAACTCAACCATAGAAACTATGTAGGATTTAATCATTTGTAGGATTACAAATGTAGGGTCACATTTTCAAGAATTTATGTTTTATATTAAACTACACGTGTTAGTCAAGTGAAGTCATTTGTTGTACAAAACAGACTATAAAACAAATTCCAAATTGACTATTACTGAAAAAAAAAAAAGCAAAGCCTGTGATATCTACAGTTTGTCTTTATCAGATACCTTATTTTGATAGCTGAACATTTCTAGGTATGTATGACCTTTTACTTACAGAATAGAATCATCTGTATGAATGTATTAAACACTTATATGCCTTATTGGTGTTTTAATCATTGTTTTAGAATTTTTTGTATTTTTAAACTAATAATGAAAACAATGGGGCTATTCATAGCATTTGTAGGTAAACTCCTTTATGAATATTCATTCCTACTGCAAAATGTTTTTATATTCAAAATTTATTTTCAAGTTTAAATGTTGTCAAATTTCAAATATGAGCTCAGAGAGTGGAGGAATGAGGACCACTTTATTCAAGAATTTACTGAGCTCAGATCATACACCAATGATTGTCCACAAATTATTCAGATAAAATAACTGTCACTGTCAGAAAATTCACAGAGTACATAAGAATTGTGGTGATCCATGTCACTGATAAAGCATATTAGAATACGGTTCTAACCCAGGACCAGCAGTAGGGCAAGAAGTTTATAGGAAGATTTTCCTTGAATCCATCCTGTTCACATTTATATTTGTCATTTGTATTCTCCACAGTAAAAGAGTTTATTAACTGATAGTAAAGTTATATTGTAATATGTTTTCTGAAATGAAGTTTAAATAAGAGATTTTATAAATAGAAGAGTGTTTATAGTTGTAAGAAGCTGAATGCTTGGGATCCCTGGGTGGCGCAGCGGTTTGGCGCCTGCCTTTGGCCCGAGGCATGATCCTGGAGACCCGGGATCGAATCCCACGTCGGGCTCCCGATGCATGGAGCCTGCTTCTCCCTCTGCCTGTGTCTCTGCCTCTCTGTCTCCCTCTGTGTGACTATCATGAATAAATAAATAAAATCTTAAAAAAAAAAAAAAAAGAAGCTGAATGCTTAAAAATTGTTTTATTCATAATTGTTTTATATAGAATGATTTGCCAATATCAGTCATGATATTTTTAACATGCTTATTTTTGGAATTAAACCAGAGAATAGCTATCATAGAAGCTTTACAAATGTGGTAGTTTGGATCAGGGTACTGCAATACTCTGATTAAGGTTACACAAAAATTACATTTATTTACGGGATCTATGTTGATCCATTAGTACCATTCTTAATGCTAGGGCTGTTTTTTTTTTTTTTCCAATTTTGTTTACAATTCCCAAGTATATATCTATACCTAAGTTGTTGTTCCTTGAGGAATATATATGTTACATATCCATCTAATATATTAAATATTACATATACATGTAATATAGTATATACATATTATAGATCTAAACCTCTCCAGTTGAAAATAGTGTCAGAAACTTGTGTAAAACTGAATTCTCCTTCCCCCCCCACCATATCTGAGCCATCTACAATCTTTCCTGACTCCATTACCGATGAATTCTTTCACTTGTTTAGTCCAAAATTTGAGTCAACCTTAAGATCTCTCTTATCTCAAACCTTGCATTCTTTCTACCAGGAAGTCATGGAGACTATATTCAAAATGTATCAATTCAAACACATTTCATAACCCTGGCTCCCCTCATCATAGTTTATCCTCAGTACCACAGCCATAGGGATCCTTAAAAAATTTATATTGGAACACTCCTCTACATACAACCACCCCAACTCTCTAATTCAGTCAAAATAAAAGCTACTTCAAGGCCTTGATATTTCCCCCTACTACCTCTGATAGCATTTCTTACCACTCTTCCAATGTCTCACTATTAGAGCCATAATGGTCTTCTTACATTTCCTGGGACTGGTCAAACATGCTCCCAGCTTGGAGTTTTTGTACCCACTCCAGCTCCACTTGTACCACTCTCCTCACTGATACCCAGATGCCAATTTCCTCACTTCTTTCAAGTCTTTGCTCAAATACCAGCATTTTATTCATCTTATGTAACATTTCATCTACTCCCCCATTCTATTTCCTATATTTTTTAGCACTTTGTTATGTACCATAAAATGTATAATTTAGTTATTTACTGTATGTTTCAAGTAGAATGTAAGCTTCACAAGGGCAAGGGTTCTTGTTTGTTCCTTTAACACAGCCCAGCATCTGGATTATGCCTGGCATAGTTAGGTGTTCTGCCAGGATTAGATGAATTTTAAAAGGTGGATATTGAAATGTTATAGCGTCATATTGGAACACTTCCAAAATAGTGAATGTCTTAATAGAAATAGCATAAAGAATTGTTTTAAGAAAATTTCAGGGATCCCTGGGTGGCGCAGCGGTTTGGTGCCTGCCTTTGGCCCAGGGCGCGATCCTGAAGACCCGGGATCGAATCCCACGTTGGGCTCCCGGTGCATGGAGCCTGCTTCTCCCTCTGCCTGTGTCTCTGCCTCTCTCTCTCTCTCTCTCTCTCTCTGTGTGACTATCATAAATAAATAAAAATTTAAAAAAATTAAAAAAAAAGAAAATTTCATTGAGAAAGTACATTGGAATCAAGTATAGTTTTTTTTTAAACTTAAATATATCAACTACACATGTCTAATAATTCAAAAATTTAACCTTTTATATTCCAGTAAGTGTATTTTGCACATACTTTCTAATATAACGTTTTTCCCTTTTAATAGTACAAAATTACAATGGTATCATTTCTAGTTTATGTCATAAATATAGTTCTATTTATTATTCCATGACAGAGTTTCTCCTTTCCAAATTTCTGTATCCAAATACTGAACTGAGAAAATTCCATCCTGCCTTGGGGTGGGGGAGGTGAGAGAGAAAAAAACAAAACAAAGACTCCCCTTTAGTCCTTTGGATGATATGATCCTTGACCCTGTAGTTTAATGTAGTTTCAATAGCTATGTGGCCAAACTGAAGATAGAAAACCAATTCTCCCTCCTGCTGTTGATGCTCAGGACTATATCACTGAGCATTTGAAAAGACACCTTCTCAAAAACAGCATGGAGTAAACGGCTTTCTAATATGAGAAAAACAACCTTGACTCTGAACATCACTTGGGGGTGAATCTCATTCTCTGAGCTCTTTGCTTCATTTTAAATGTTTTACAGACAGTGCTCTAGATATAATCAAACGCTCTCACATACCTACACACACACCAAATATAGTTTTCTGTAACATTGCCTATAACTTTGCATTTTAAATCCAAGTGCATGAGTCTTAAAAATTGGACACAAATCACCTCTCTCCTCTTCCCCCACCCCTATGTTGTAACCAGAAGTAACTGGATTTAGACTTTGAATTTCTTCATGAATGCAACGTTTGATTTACACTTTGAAGTATATAGTCGTCATGATTGCCAATATAACTGAAATAAACTCTGTACTGCTTTTTGTTGTGATTCTTTCCTCCCCCAAATTCCATCATAATCATGCGATTATGTGTCTCTTCCACATCAACACACATTGCTTTTCATTTGGGTCATTTTATAAGGTATTACTTGCCACCACAAAGTTGTCTGATGATAATATTTGTCAAATTTTCAAAAATCATACTGTCCAGCTGTTTTTAGTTTTTAAAAATAATTTTGCTATGTTCAGTATGAATAGATTATTAAAAGCCACCTGATGAAACTCTACTTACACTAAGAAAAACATGTAATACACAAACCAATTCACTAATTTTAACAAAAAGCAAATATCTTAAACAAGAAAACAATGATAAGTATTAATAAAAAAATTGCATCCAGTATCTGGCTCTAAGATAAATGTTTTAAAAAGATCAGTTTTTTTTTAACATTCTAGCAAAAAAATGTAAAAATGACAATAGAAAATACTCTATTTTCAATAGCAAACAAAATACTCAGGTACTAATTTAACAAATATACAGGGATCTGTATGAAGAATAAAATTTGAGATACAGCAGAATGTCTGAATAAATGTAAAGACACATCATGTTTTTGGATGGGAAAAAATCTAAATTTAAGAACATCAGGTGAGTAAACAATGTTAATAAGAATTTCATTTGAATTACAATAGTTTCTTAGAATTAGATAAAGTAAATATTGAATTCAAGACTTTAACCCACCAAACAGCTTTTAACGTAATAAATATAACAGTGAGAGTCACTTTGTCAATACATCCTAAAAGATCACTTTAATCTCTTTGATAATGGCAAAAGCATAGTAAATGAAACACTGAGAAAAGACACTATTACTTAATGATATTGTTACTCAATAACTATAGGAACAAATAACTGAATACTTCTATCTTATGTCACATAGAAAATTATATTCCAATTTAATTAACAAATTAGATGCCAAAACTGGAATAAGAATCTTGCATGTTAATTTAAAGGACTAAATGTATTACATAAGGATGAATACCTTACTTCTAGATGACAAAGAAGATACAAAATGAATATATGTAAATATTCTTTTAAAATATGAATAGCTGTGGAAAATAATGTTAATATACAATTTCTGCATCTAGAAAGTATTTTTAAAATAGGTAAGAGAAAAAGTAATTTCTATAGTAGTTGAGTACAGCAAAAGCCTTCAATAGATGAAAACATACTATGGATAGAAGAACAAAATTCAAATGATTAAATTTATGAATATGTTCAATCTAATAGGGACATACATATTAAAAGTGAATTAGCAATTTATGTCTATCAGACTGGCAAAAATTTTAAATAGATATGTAACCATTTGTTTGAAATGCAGATGAATTTTGTACATCACTGATAGAAATGTAAAGTGTCAAAGTTTCTTTAAGACTATCAGAAAATACCTATTAAAATTTAAAATTCTTAAACCCTAAAACAGAGCCATTTCACTTCTGAGCAATGATAGCATGGGAATAAAATGTCAATTCCTAAGGACATACATAGAATAGAATGTTTATTATAGCACTAATCTTAGAGGACAAGAACAGGAAACAATTGTTGACTGGCTGTGCTGAAATCCATCCAATGAATGAACTACAATATATTCATGTAAAAGACTCCATTGAGTTTATAGATGTAATTTGTCCAGTAGTGTATGTCGATAAAAGATGCATAAAGTATGTTAAAATTATGCCCCCTTTACCACATGCCTAGACCAGTGATTCTCGAGACCAGCAAGATTAGCATCAACTGGAACTTGTTAAAAATGAAAATTCTTGGGCACTACCTCAGCTCTAGTAAATCAGAACATGTAGGAAAATGATTGAGTAATCAAAGTGTGTTGTTCCAAGCTTTCCTAGTTAAATTTCCTGTTGAAATTTAAGAAATGTTGGCTTACAACAAGGCATTTAGTAATTATGTATGGAAAATAAGAGCATATGAATGATTTTAAGTATTAAGTAAAAATTTAAAACATATGTAACATAATACAAATGAGATTATGAAAATAATAAAGTAAAATTATACAAACATAAAATCATTAGTTTTAAATTAATAGAGATGAATAACAACACCATAGGTTTATTTTGCTTATTTGTGTCTCCTTTAAAATATATATATATATATTATTTATTTATTTGAGCAAGAGCAAAAGAGAGTGAGTGACATGAGCAGGTGGGAGGAGCAAAGGGAGAATGCTCAGCAGACTCCATGCTGAGCACGGAGCCTGACACGGGGTGCTGGATCTTCAGATCACAACCAGAGCCAAAATCAAGGGTCCAAGGCTTAACTGATGGATCCACTTGAGTGCCCTGTTTCTCTCTCATTAGCCATTGGGAATTCTGAGAAAAAAACCTGTGTACCTGAAAGGTGATTAGGCCCAACTTGAACAGATAAGAATAGTTCAAGTTGGCTCAGTCTCTTGCCCTTGTTTTTTTTCTGAAAAGGATAAAAGCTATGTGCTTCAGCACTGAGTATGAAAAATTAGCAAAGCCCTGTTCACAGTCCTTCTCATAAGCTGGCATTTGAGAGGCTGTCTTTAGTGAGAATGCTGAAGAACTGGAAAAGAATACCTGCATAAGCATTCTTGAAGCCTGAATTCGGATGAACGAAATCGAGTAAAAATCTAGATTCAATGAGACTTCTATGATTTACATGCCTCTCCCTGAAGCACCGGAGTTCCATTTTGATAAAATTAGTTGAATCTCAAGTTAATCAAGCAAGTCAATTACAAGATTATAGGACCAATTGATCTGATCCATCCTTGGGAAGTAGAATGAATTTTATAAATAAGGAAATGATAAAATGTTTGAGTTTTGACACACAGCCCTTGGAGTTCAGTGTTTCTCTTAACCAGTATATCTTTACTAAATGATACAGTAGCATGTGATTAATTTTTTCTTAATGTTATAATGATTTTATACATTATAAACATGGTACAGAATTTTATGTCTAAGATAGGCCTTGAGAATAAAACAGTTTAAACGAGAATCTGTGTGCCAGAATTTGAGCCCATATTTGTCTATCTCTCAGTAACAAGCAGGCACTGTAAATTGTAAACAAAATGATTTTGGCTCTAAAAATAATTATAAATGATAATGATGTATAATTTATTTATAATATCTTAATGAAATATTTTTATCATTCTTTGCAAAATACCAAAAAAAAAAATCATCCAGTTTAGTTAATAAGAGTGAGAAAACTGCAGCCTCTATGTGTTTGATTTTGTAAGGATTTTCCATACCCTTAGATTAGACTTAATGTTTTCAAAGCTTCCCACTTCACTGCATTGTGGGTGCTCTACTTGATCACACCAACCAGCACTCCTTCAATTTGTCACATTTCCAACAAAAATAACCTTCACATCCCAAAGGTACACACTCCATTTCAGAGTAACAAGGTCTAGAGATATTTGAGAAAATTGTTTCATTGTGAGTAGCATCACAAGCTTTTCCCTTCTATTTCTAATGGGAAATATATCTTAAAATATCTTTTATAAAGAGTATTTTTACTACTATCTAACATTTATTTCTGACAAATCCCTTTTCTTCTTCACCACACATATAATTTCTGCATGTCTAACCATTCAGTGACCAATTTTTAAATTCCCTATGTAAAAATGTCCCTTCAGCCAAGAGAAGTTGGCTGTGGAGACAGTAGGCCCTCAGGCAATTTCAGGATAACACAAAGGTACTGATTTTGTTTCTTTCCAAAAGGCTTTCCTGCCAATTTGGATAGACTGAATATTATAGGATGCCAGGCCTTGCTAGATTATTTGGAAGTTGATATCTGTCACAGAATGTATTCATTTCAGTTTTTCTTATTAAATAAATTTAATTGAGCTACTTGCAATCAATTTTAACACTAATAGAAATGCAATACAAATCATTTGCTATAAATTCAAATGAGTTGTCAACAAAACCTAAGCACTTATCTTAAATAGATTATATATATATTCCCAAGAGTTAATATAGTCATCGTACTTTCAAAAAATAACAATAGCTATACCAGCTGTGAAATACTTGAATTTATTCATGGGAGATTACTTCATCTGTGTCAGCACCATCATGGGAAATTTATACATCTTGTTACTTCATGGACTACACACACACACACACACACATACACACACACACATTTACTATACAAACAACCACCCTACACCACTCTCACCCAAAGACATACTAGATGCATTGTTTTAAACCGTTTGTGGGAAGGATGTTGCTTAGGTCAGCCAAGTAAATCTCTCCAAAAACTAACTAAAAGTGGGTTTCACTTTCTAAATAATAAGAAAAATATTGAAAATAAAATCCAAAATAAAAATATTGTACTTTAAATTGATTTTTCAAAAAATGATCTAACTTGTTAGATATGATTTTAAAACATAAACATTTTTAAAATAAATAAATACAAAGAAGTGAGTAAGAACAATTGGTACAACATAATTGGCAAGCATATGACCACATTAAAAATATTTGTGGAGCAAAGCAACAATGTTTTTGTAGCTTTTAGCCTTAGCAAACATTTATTTCACATTTCTGTTAAGTGCCTATGCCTGGGGACACCTCCAATAATCAAGACTCACAGGTTTCCTCCCTTCATTAATCTTATAGTCTAGTAGGAAAGGGAGAACTACAGAATTTTTTTCTAAATATTCTTTTAGGGAAAGCATATGGTGCAAGTAAAAAGGGAAAAATAAAGAATTAAAACAAAAAATCAAACATGTTCATATCATTTTAAAAATAAATTTGACCTCAAACCATAAAGCTCCTAGGAAAAAACATAGGCAGTAAGCTCCTTGTCATAAGTCTTAGCAATGAGTTTTTGGATTTGACTCCAAAAACAAAGATAGCAAAAACAACTAAATAAGTGGGACTACATCAAACTAAAGTCTTCTACAAATCAAAGGAAACTTTAACAAAACGAAAAGGCAACCTACTGAATGGGAGAAAATATTTGCAAATCATATATCTGATGAGGGATTAACCCAAAATATATAAAAAACATACAACTCAATAGCAAAAACCAAACAAACAACAAGCAAAAGATCTGAATGGTTATTTTTCCAAAGAAGATATACAGATGGACAACAGGTACATGAAAACGTGCTCAGCATCACTAATCATCAAGGAAATGCGAATTAAAACCACAATGAGGGGATCCCTGGGTGGCGCAGCGGTTTGGCGCCTGCCTTTGGCCCAGGGCGCGATCCTGGAGACCTGGGATCGAGTCCCACGTCGGGCTCCCGGTGCATGGAGCCTGCTTCTCCCTCTGCCTGTGTATCTGCCTCTCTCTCTCTCTCTCACTGTGTGCTTATCATAAATAAATAAATAAATAAATAAATAAATAAATAAATAAATAAAAAATAAAAAACCACAATGAGATATCACCTCACACCTGTTAGAATGGGTCTTGCGAAAAAGTTAAACACGTGTTTGTGAGGTTATGGGGAAAAGGGAACCATCATGCGCTGTTGAGTATGTAAATCGGAACAGCTAATATGGAAAACAACATCCTCAAACAATTTTTTATCCTCATAAAGTTAAAAGCTGAACTCCATATGATCCAGCAATTCCAATACTAGGAATCTATCCAAAGAAAACAAAAACACTAATTTAAAAATATATGTTTATCCTTGGGCTCATTATTTACAATTTCCAAGGCATGACACAACCTAAATGTTCATAGGTGGATGAAAGGATAAAGAAAATGTAATATACATATATATATATACACATATATATACACACATATATATAGATGCACACACACCCATATACATACATGTATATACACACATGTATAACATATATATATAGTGCCAATTTTTTATTTAAACTTGAAAGTATGGGATGCTTGAGTGGCTCAATGGTTGAGCATCTGCCTTTGGCTCAGGGCATGATCCCAAAGATCTGAGATTGAGTCCCACATAGGGCTCCCTGCATGGAGCCTGCTTCTCCTTACTCTATGTTTCTGCCCCTCTCTGTGTGTCTCTCGTGAATAAATTAAATCTTTTTTTAAAAAGACACTTGAAAGCATTATGCTAAGTGAAATAATAACAGAGACAGATAAATAACATATAATGTCACTTACATGTAAATTCTAAAAACCCCACACAAATACAAAACAAAACCTCACACAAATACAAAACCAAAACACGTCAAGCAGTTTATAGATACAGAGAACAGATTAGCAATTGCCAGAGGCAGGAGGGTGAAGAGGCTCAAAAGGAATAAATTTCCACTTATAAAATGAAAAAGTCATGGGAGTGTGATGTAAAGAATGATGTCTGCCTATGGTTAATAATGTTGTATTACATATTTGAAAGTCAGACAGTAGATCTTAAAAGTTTTTATCACGAAGAAAAAATCTATGGGGACATCTGGGTGGCTCAGTCGGGTAAGTGAAGTGTCTGACTCTTGATTTTTGCTCAGGTCATGATTTCAGTATCATGAGATCCAGCCCCAAATTGGGCTCTGTGCTGGGCACAGAGCCTGCTTGAGATTCTCTCTCTCCCTCTCTCTCTGCTTCCTCATCCTGCTATCTCTCTCTTTAAAAAAAAAAAAAAAAAAAAAAAAAAAAAGGATGTAATTAAAATATCAGGTCATTTCTACAATAAATCTATATAAATCTGTTGTCATGGTTTAAAAGGAAATAAAAATTTTCCCTAAGAAAATAAAAGAAAGAATGAAACAAAATAAATAATGTTAAACATTATTTGTTTCTTACATCTGTAAAGTATACAAATACATTTTAAGTGATTCAGGGCCAAAGTGACCATACATACAACTCCTCACAAATTCATATAGTCATTAAAGCAAGCTACAACTAGAAAAATTATGAAACCATAATTTTCCCAAACCATTTCATTTCTGAGGAAAATATTTTTATAAGAGTGTATTAATGTCAATAAAATAAGAAACGGCATAAAACATAAATTATCTTTATTTGTTTCATTTGAGTCAAGCTACTTAGGTTTTCAGTGAATAGCTGATGTGAGAAAATGTTCCCACAAATCCTAGCTCAAATGATGGTAGCTAGCTTTCTTTTACCCAGGAATACAGAGAAATTATCATGAGAAAAAAGTTCAGGAATCTACAGTGGTACGGGAATAATACTGAAAAGCTTCTGTGAATAATGCCTATTTCTTTTCAAGAAGCATACAGAAAAGTGAACAGAAAATCAAGCAGTAATAGGAGTGAAGACAGATAAGGTTCCCAGCTGTACTATTAAGGGTTTGAGAAAAGATCAAGTTACCTGTAAAATGCATTTTCTGTATTTCACTCCCTTACTAATCTATAAAATAATCTAGAGGGTATTATGAAATAAATGTAAATAAAAAACATGTAAAAATATTTAGAACAATAGATGATATAAAATAATGGTCATTTATGGATCATTGCGTGTAACTATCAGCATTCACCAACTCCCTCGTTTTCATCCTCCCTATCAAAAATCTAGCTTTAGGGGCACCTGGGTGGCACATTTCATTAAGTGTCCACCTCTTGCTTTTGGCTCAGGTCTTGTTCTCAGGGTCATGAGATTGGGCCCCCTGACAGGCTCTATGCCCTTCAGTGGGCTCCACACTCAGCACAGAGTCTACTTAGGACTTTCTCTTTCTCTCCCTCTTCCTCTACCCCTCTCCATATTTGTGCTTATTCATGTGCGTGCTCTCTCTCTTTATCTCTCTCTCTCTCTCTCTCTCTCAAATATATAAATCTTTCTTAAAAAAAGAAAGAAATTTTACTTTAATAGAGTGGCCCACACTTCACTCCTTACCTTTGACCATTTGTTTTCAAGTTGACCAGTTCCATCCTTAACCTCATGGGAGATTTCTGACCCAAAGTGATCATGGAGCTCCCCATCAATGACTGGAATAGCTAGAAATGAAGAATAAAATTCTGGTTAGTAAAAATAAATAAATAAATAAATATAATAAATAAATAAAATTCTGGTTAGTGATGTTAGTGTATTTCTAGGAAAAACTTATTCAGTCTTAAAAGGGAAACATTGGAAATGTCTGCCTCTGAACAGTGTTAATTCAGTAGGAAATGCCTATATTTTTTGAGTAGTATTGTTGCAAACACAGGGGGATATATATCTTGTGATGGAGTTTTATTGCAGTTGCCAAAATGGACAAATGGAAAGACCTTGGGACTTTAATGACATAATTGATCATACTATCTTCTACTTTAAGTTGTGTAAAATAACACATTTCCTATTTGTTTAAGACTGTATGAAATGGAATATAATCTTGCCAACCTAAATCCACAAAACTCTGAAGTGACATATTATATTATCAAAAATATACACAATACATGTGAAAATTAGCCTATATCCATGTGTAATTAATGCATTTTATGGCCTTCACTTAAAGAAATCATGTAAACATCGTACTGAGATTTGCATTAGCCTGAATCCTTAAAACAGTAGTATACTAAAACTATTTAAAAATATCTATGTGTGTTAAGTAGGTTTGGTTTATAATAATGAAGACTATTATTTGAAAATCCAAAATCCCTATTGGAAATCATTCATTCTCACCTATAAACAGCATAAATATTAATTTTTTTTCTGTGTTTTCAAACAGTGAATTATTTCCATTGAACATAATCTACTTGAAAAGGACAGCATTCAGAACTTCTGATGGAGAACATGACTGGATCTAAACTGTGCAATATATGGTTTGGCTTATAACTAAACAAACAGATCACTAGGTCTAATGGCAAGAATATAAACCGTACTAGGGATAACCTAAAACCATGGAAATAACAAGCCTAATGAAACAAAGCAGTGAGGCAAAAACAGTTAAATGTGTTTTACTGTTGTTTTGGGTTCCATTTTATAGAGTTCTCTACAATGATTGCAAACTATTCCTTCTTTATCATTGCATTAACTGACACTCAGTTTTCCTTTGTGACACTCTTTTTGAGACTACTCCTCCAACACTTCACATTCTTCAGGATCAGATAATGCATCAGTGTCTTCCTCACTTCCGTGTCACTTCTACATGATTACTTCTCTAAGCTTTGAGAAACCTCTGCTTTAAGATTCTACTTCCAGCTAAGATAATGTAGCTTGCAGCAAGCCAAAGGTTTGGGACTGTAGGGGAACTTTTGCAATTTGATAAACAACAGCTACCAATAACTTACTGAATTTACTCCAGCCCCCCCGCCCCGCCCCCCGCCCAGTACTACAAGACATAGCAATTTTGTTGGAAACTAAAAACAAGCAGAAAACAAGAGGCAACAACAAAAAAACAAGAACTAGAAAAAAAAAAAAAAAAAACAGAAAACAACTGGAAAAGCTATGATAAAAATAATTGTAAATGAATTTCTGATTATATGGGAGAGTCTTTGAGGCTGCCAAAAATTGAGAAGACAAAATCTTAAAGAAGAGGGAGTCATGAATCAGTGAGTCAATTTTCAGCCATTTGATTTTTTTCCTTGAAGCATTCACCAAATCTGGACATAAGAGTCTGAGGATCTAGGGAGTGAACCCAGGAAGAGGGACTATACTAAGAGACAGAGAAAACAGCTTTGGCAGTATTGCAGGACTAAGGAGACAAAAATGTGAGACTGGAAGTGTCAGAATCATGGTGGAAAAGGAAAAAAAAAAAAAGAAAGAAAGAAAGAAAGAAAAACCTAAGCCCAAAGCTCATCTGATTGTCCCTTCAAAGTTTCTGCTGAGTTCTGAAACTGTATGATCGACCAAGCCAAGAAGCCAAACAAAAAGCTTTAGAAGAGCAAAGTAATGGTGGCCTAGGTGGCTCAGTCAGTTTTGTGTCAGATTCTTGGTTTCAGCTCAGGTAATGATTTCAGGAGTGGGATCCCGCCCCACTTCTGGCTCCACATTCAACATGGAATCTGCTTGAGATCCTCTCTCCCTTTGCCCCTTCCATTGATCATGCAAGCATACACACTCACTCTCTCTCAAATAAATAAATCTTTATTTAAAAAAAACAGAGAGAGAGAAGATAAAAGTAAAAATGCTGCAAGTCTTTTGGTACTGAGGGGCAGGGGCAAGAGAGAGAAGGGAAACAAGGAATAGAGCTCAGTATGTTTTTCTACATATACCTTATCAAATTAATCGAATTGTAAAACTTGCCCTATACAAATCTAGATATCTGAGAATTTTTATAATGAATAAATGTTGAATTTTGTCAAATGCTTTCTTTGCATGGATTGACATAATCATATGATTTTTCTTCTTTCACTTGTTAATATGGCAGATTTTTAAATTTTGAACCAGCCTTGCATCTCTGTAATGAAATCCATTTGGTCATGGCATATCACTACTTTTTATATTATCATACAATATATGATAATATATTTTACTTATCAGGTTCAGTAGTTTATATTTTGAGGAATTTTGCACTGTACTATTCAAGAACATCTATCTGTAGTTTTCTCTTTTGTACTGTTTTGTTTTTCTGGTTTGGGTATCAGGGAAATTATGGCCTCATAAAATGATTTGACATTGGTTCCCTTCTCTTGGATTTCCTGGAAGAGATTGTGGAGATTTGGCATTAATTCTTCTTTAAATATCTTGTAGAATTACTCAGTGAGGGCAGCCCTGGTGGCCCAGCGGTTTAGCACCGCCTTCAGCCCAGGGCCTGATCCTGGAGTCCCAGGATCAAGTCCCATGTCAGGCTCCCTGAATGGAGCCTGCTTCTGCCTGTGTCTCTGTCTCTGTCTCTCTCTCTGTCTCTGTCTCTCTCTCTCTCTCTCTGTCTATCATGAATAAATAAATAAAATCTTAAAAAAAAAAAAACATACACAACAGAAAATATGTTTAAAAATTTGTAAAAAAAAAAAGAAAATATCCCAACCTGGAGATTTCTTTAAGCTTTTAATTATGACTAACTTCTTTAATGGTTACAGCACTATTCAAAGTATCTTTTTCATAGTGGGTAAATTATGGTAGTTTGTGCTTCTGAACAAAATTATCTATCTCATCTAAATTGACAAATTATGTTTGTAGAGATATTTTAAATATTCAGCCATTCACTTTTTCATGTCTGCAGGGGCTGTAATGATGTCATATGTCTCATGCCTTATGTTGGTGCTCTGTGTCTTCCATTTCTTGACTTGTCAATCTTGCTAGAAATCTACTAATTTTATTGATACCTTTAAAGAACCATATGTTTGTTTCACTCATTTTTTTCTATTTTCCTTTTTTTATTTCTTTTAATAGGTTTATACCATTTATAATTCTCTTGCTCTTCTTTTTCTACATTCTTGAGATGAGAGCTTACATTATAGATTTTAGACATTTCTTCTTTATAATATATAGATTTAGTGCTATAAATTTTCCTCTTAGCCAATAGAGAGAAAGCAGGCAAGAGTTACTTCACTTTTTAGAAAGATTTTTAGAGTAACTCTTTCAACATATAAACATCAACATTCTAACTCTAAAACTACTGTTGTATTTTAGAAATAAAATAGAACTTTGAAATAGTTTAGCTGATGCAATTGCCATTTAAGCACACTCAATATATTGAAATATGAAAGGTCTACTATATTCAGAGCACTCTTGGACATATAAAAGTGAATAATTGTTTCTGCCTTTAAGAGACTATATTAGCTCCTGTTTGTTCACCTCAAAACTACATTCATCCATTTCTCTACCTATTTCTGTATTAACATTAGTCACACATAAAAATCTACAATAGCTTTCTAATGGGTTCCACTGCTTCCCTATAGTCCCATGTAGCAGCGAGAGTGTCCTCAAAATAAAGGAAGGGGGGATGAAGTTGGCTTATGTCGCTTCCGCTTCCCTCCTTTCATCTTGTCAATGACTTCATGCGTTTAAAATAAAAACCAATCGTCTATCAAACTAATGAGGCACCCATAAGGTGGATCTTTCCTTTCTCTTAGAATTAATTTCTTAACATCATCTCCTCCTTTTCACTTCTCCCACATGGAAAGTCCTTTCATTTTAAAACATCCTTTAAATCTGTTGTTCCCTCTGTGTGGGAACACTCTGACCTCTGGTATTTGCTTTCCTGGCAACTTCTTTCATCCAGGGCTCATCTCACCTCAAATGCTTTCTCTTTAGAGAGGCCTTCCATGACCATTTAATCCAATATGACCTTTAAGTTATATCCTACAATACACAATATTTGTTGTATTTATAATAGTTAACAATATTTTAAATCATTTAGTTCATCAGTGTTAAATTTCTTAAGTTCTCTTTCCTCCATTTACCATTTCTTTCTCAGTGCTATATTTTAAGCACATATAGCAGTTCCTGGTGCAAGATTAATACTTATTAAATATTAAGTTAAAATATGTGTAATAGAGAGCCTACTCAAAATATTATAACGTGAGGCAAAATGATATAAGTAATGTAAATGCAGAAGTATTATTAAAAAACAAGTAAGGACTATTGGTTAGGGGTATGGACTTGGAGTCAGACTGCCTGAACTTAGAATTCTAATGCTATCACTATTAGCTGTGACTCTGAACAGATTAATGAATTTTCCTGTGACTTTATTTCCTCATCTGTGAAAGTGGCATATTGATAGTAATTATCTCATAGAGTTTTGAGAAATAAGTGCAGTTTTACATATGAAACACAAAGGACAGTGACTGGAATTAATAAGACCTCTATAAATATCAGATATTATTAACATTAAATTGTTGTATTTATTATTATCATTGTCATTAATATTATGAAATAATGGAGGGATCTTTGGGATTGAGTAAATCGGAGTTTCACAGAAGTTTTGGAAATTGAAGATAGTCTGAAAGTTTGGTAGGAGCATTGTGGTCATAAAAGGAAATAAAAATGAATAAATAAACGAATGAATTATATTATATATAATATGTATATATCCATATATATATTTGTAGGTTATATGTATGCATATATACATGTATCTATTTATTTACCTATTTATCTATCATATATGACAGAATACAAAATACTATACAAAGTAAAGCATTTCAATCAATTCAATTTTGCTTAGGTAAATTCTAAGAAAAGAAAATGAAAGAAGTATACTCATAGATTGTAATTAGTCCATCTGCTATCCAGGAAGAGGAGAGAATCAGAAGACAGGCAGTTAGTCTACTAAAATCTTTCCTGTTAAGATTCCTATGGAATCTTAAGCAAGTAACTCAGGCACTAAGATGCTTACTTTCATTATTGATGAAATTAAATAAATAAATAAAATAAAGTAAAGTAAAATAGCACTAACAAAATACACCTTATGGGATTACTGTGGATATAAGACATTGTATAGGTTAAAAAAAAAAAAAATCAGTGGATGAATGAGCGACCAAACACGCACATGGTAGTAGTTTCACAGATGTAAATATATACTAATCTAGTAGCAGACAAAAATAATAAAATATTACCCCATTTTATAATAGCTGAAAGATTACCTGTGAAACAAATTGCTAAGTATCTTTTCATATTGTGTTGTTATATATCAAAATTGCAAAGGAACTAAAGACAAAGGCATAGAGACAGAGACAGAGGGAGAAACAGAAGATGAGAGGAGACATTTACAAGTATGCTCATTTACAAGTATGCTCAAGTATACAGTTACAAGATAACTTGGTATAATCGATGTTCAATAAATATATAGCATTAAAAACATGATTTTTAAAAATTTTATCCTCATATTATTAGCAAAACCTCTCCTAGTAAACATTGTTTTAAAAAACACCATTCCTATTCTCAGAATTACTTTTAAAGGATACTTATTTCCTTTTGAAATGATTAGGGAAATATTAGAGATTTGTGTTTCAAACCATCCATTTTGAAAACAAGCTATAATTGCATTCTACTTTGGGGAGAACAAAAATAGTGATAATATTCTGATTGAATATCTGTATTTATGTTTTCTATTTCTTTTGTAATCTCTCTTTAACTTTGGAATGATAAAAGCCAATACTGAAAAAAGCATGTTTAAAGGCAATCTAAAAATAATAATAATAATAATAATAATAATAATAAAATAAAGGCAATCTATTTTCTATAAAGTATTATATCATAATTTTAAGTTATCATTGAATAAAAAGCTTAAAGTTTTATCATTGAATAAAGAGAAAGTGTATTCATTGAATGTAAAGGTATGAAAATTTTCTGATTTTGTTTTTATTTTGGTTAATAGGACTACCCAAAATAAATTCTGTCCTTTGAAGATGGTGTTGTAAAGGAATATGACCAAATTCATTCTGATTTTGCTTGGAGTTATGTAAGCAATTATGCTTAAATTCTTTTTTTTTTTTAAGACTTTATTTATTTATTCATGAGAGACAGAAAGAGAGAGAGGCAGAGACACACGCAGAGGAAGAAGCAGACTCAATGCAGGGAGCCCGATGTGGTACTCCATCCCGGGACTCCAGGATCACACCCTGGGCCAAAGGCAGGCGCTCAACCACTGAGCCACCCAGGCATCCCCTTAATAATTTCACACAATTCAAGATCAGTGTCATTTTCTTACTTGAATTTCAAAATGATCAAATAAAGAATGGCTTAATAATATTCAGATATTAATACAATACATTTTCAGGGAAATAGCTGGATTATTTGGATTATCTCATTTAAGATGAGTTTATATATCTCAAGAATATATATTTTCATGGACCACAGACATATTCCCCACAACGAATATAATTATTTTTAATTATTTAGCAGTCATATAGTAGATCGGTAACATACAAAAATAAGATTATAACTTTTATTTTGTTTTTCTCCTAATTTTATTGGCTTATATAAATTATAGAATTTATTGATTTATATCTAGACAGTATTTTAAAAATAGTGATAGAAGCAGGTACATTATTATTTTTAATGGTTATCTTTCTGGTATTATACTATTAGCTATTTAATAATTCATGTCCAGCGGGGATTAAGAGTTAAAAGTATCTCATGCTTAGAAGGTACATAAATGAAATCACCTTCTCCCCGTTTCTACCTCCAGTTCAGTGCTTTCTATTTTTAGGCTCAGGGCTCCACACTGTATTTTACCCTACCTACAGAACCATACGGTCATCTGGGAAGGAGTTAAAAAAGAAAGTGTGTGATAGTACAAAATCCCTTAGAACAAACACAGATAAATAATTCCCTTCCATATGTTTCAAATATGACCATTCTATTCTTTCGAACTTCATTTTGTGTTTACAGTGCCTGGTAAATTCCTCAGGCAAAAATTTCATCATGTAGTATCCTCATGTCTTTATCTGAGGAACTGAGCTCTCTCCAGGGCGATATGCATAAGTTTAACCAACATCTCTATTCTGTTCAGCATAGTCCTCCTTGCAAATAATTCATTTCTGATTTTAACAGGTGCCTTCTGGAGACAGTGTTTTATCCAGTGGAAGAAAGTTTAATCAAAACGATGTTTTTGGCCAACTGGCAAAATGTTTACAACTGTCTCTGAAAGCCAGCCACACAGTTGGCCACTTACTCCACTTACACAGCAGTTCTCAGTTGCAGAAAGGGTGAGTTCTCTAAAAAGAGGTAAGAGAGTGTTTATATATCCAAACACGCTTGAATCAGGCTCTGAATCCTAACTTTGCTGTTTTAAAAATTATCATTATTAGAACAAAGTAACTACTGAATGGATATTATGTATACCTGAATATTAAAAAAATAGCTTATAGATTTTGAAATTATCTTAAGTGACAAAAGAAATATATATGACATTCTTTTAAAGCACTAATTAAGCTGAATTTTTTAAAAAGCAAGTCTATATTTTTGAATTTTTATTAGCAGCTTATGTTACCTAAAATTGAATAAATCATAATAAAGAAAAATATAAATTGGGATAAAAGGGAAAACAATCTATAAAAATATTTATGTACAAGGCAATCTATTCCATTCATGTTGCTATTGCAGGTTAACAGAGTGAATATGAATTTGGATTCCAGTTGAAACTAAGGATAAATACTCTTTAACCTCCAGTTTGATGTGAACTAGGACATTTCTTCTAATTTAATTATAATGCTTATGATCTGGTTCTACAATACCAACAAAATAACCAGTAGAGATTTTGCCTGTTGCTCTATTTGCCAGAATTCACTCTAAATCTCCCTCTGCAGTCATCCCCTTGTGTTTGTCATTCCTGTATCCCAACTGCAAAACATTAATCTTCTAAATTAGAAATAAACACTTTCTGGGCAGCCCCGATGGCTCAGTGTTTTAGCGCTGCCTTCAGCCCAGAGTGTGGTCCTGGAGACTGAGGATCGAGTCCCATGTCAGGCTCCCTGCATGGAGCCTGCTTCTCCCTCTGCCTGTGTCTCTGCCTCTCTTTCTCTGTGTCTCTCGTGAATAAATTTTAAAAATCTAAAAAAAAATTTAAAAAGAGAAATAAACACTTTCAGCTATAAAATACTGAAATGCTTTTAAGTAGATATGCAAAGCTGGCATTCTGACGCAATTATAATTAACACTTTGTTTTAAATGAGTAATAATGAATTAGATGATTAAAACAATGCATATTATGGGTAAAACAAAAACCTCACTATTTAAAAGCGAAAATTAAAAAAATAATAATAATAATAACAGGTCAGCCCGGATGGCTCAGCGGGTTAGCACCGCCTTCAGTCCAGGGCCTGATCTTGGAGACCTGGGATGGAGTCCCATGTCAGGCTCCCTGCATGGAGCCTGCTTCTCCCTCTGCCTGTGTCTATGCCTCTCTCTTTCTCTCTCTCTGTGTGTCTCTATGAATAAATAAAGTCTTTAAAAAATAAAATAAATAAAAATTTTAAAAATTGCATACCTTCAAATCCAAAATTTTGTAAGAAAATTTCATTCTGTTTTGGAAACAATGTTTTTTTTTTTGAAACAATGTTTAATGTTGAAGTAAAAATCACTACACTAGTGTGAACCTCCATCCAGCATCATTTTCTGAAAATTATATCTTCATGTGATGTATAAAAATTTAACATAAAGGTGACACACTTAGATTTAACTTTTAAAAATAAGTGGTAATTATAATAAGCTACTGGCCCTAGGCTCTTACTATCATTCAAGAACTATTCTAGAAACCTACCTACATAGATTTGTAATGTTCCTTAAAAAAAAAGGATTCATGCTATTAACACACTAGTAAAGATGAAGAAATTGAGGAATACAAATGATTAAATATTAGGTTAAATCATATGATACTGTCATTTTATAAATTAAAACATCCAAATATCAGTAATTTCATATCACTCATTCTAATACAGTAATCAAGATCATTCAGGCAGCAAATGGCAGTCAGGATGCAGACATGGTCAGCCTGGTTCCTGACCAGGCTGGAATACATTTCACGGATATTTCGTGAATATGGACAGGTTATATGTAACTATAGAAAAGTTCAATAGACTTTGGTATCATATAGACTTTGGTTGAAATTTTGGCCCTTGAGAAAATTATAATAGTTTCCATCTTAAATTATATCAACTATAAATTAAGAATGACAATTTCTATTTTGTAGGTCTCTGATAAGAATGAAAATATTTTATAGAGAAAATAGAAGAAAGAGTTACAGAAACCAAACTCATTTTATAAGGCTTATATAATCTTAATACTAATACCAAATAAATACAATGCAAATAAAATTATAGATCTACTTCACCTTTGAACTTTAAATCAAAAATCCTAAATTAAATTTAAATTTGATTATTAATAAATAAAATATTACATTAAAATCTTAATATTAGCTAACCAAATCGGATACTGTTCTCAAAAAATACAGTCAGAATCAAGTAGTTTTACCTTTAAAATGCAAGGATACCTCGACATCAGCATAAGTGTAATGATAATTTACCACATTAATAAGTTAAAGTTTAAAATCATGTGACTGCCTCAAAAAATGTGGAAAAGCTGAAAAGCCTTAAATTTTATTTTTTTTAAGATTTTACTTATTTATTCATCAGAGACACAGAGAGAGAGAGAGAGAGAGAGAGAAAGAGAGACAGAGGCATAGGCAGAGGGAGAAGCAGGTTCCTCAGGGGGAGCTCAGTACAGGACTCGATCCCGAGACCACAGGGATCAGGCCCTGAGCCAAAGGCAGACTCTCAACCCCTGAGCCACCCAGGCATCCTGAAAAGCCATAAAACTTTAAAATAGAAAGTATAGAAAGTACTGTTAACTTGATAGAGTATTTTACTAAACAAAAATAGAAAATACAAGATACCCAGAGTACTTACTACTGTTTAGCATAATACTACTATCCCTGATCACCAATATTGCAAAGTGAAAATATATAAATATTGAAAAATAAATTGCTGTATTTACAAATGTCTGAAAATCATTTTAGAAATCCATATTCAAAGGTTTTTGTTACTGATAAAATAATTTTGTAAAGTTGTTAGAAATAAAATCAAGTCATAAAATTTTGTATGTGTCTATACCATATATAATCAAGTAGAAAACTATTTAGAGTATCAGCTATAAAGATCTTAAGAGACCTAAAACTCCAAAAAAAGTGATAGCATAAAATAAATCATAACACAAAGAGGCTGCTTATTCCCCAAATTATGCCTTATATGTTCATTCAATGCAATCCCATTCAATATTGCATTTTGATATTTTTCAGGATTTCAATTCAGTTATTATAAAATTTATTCAAAAAATAAAGATCCACAAAAGCTAACTTAATCTTAAAAAAATGAAAAAAGTAACAAGAGGAATTACTCTACTAGACATTAAAACATACAACAACGCCATAATAAAAAAAATTGGATAGTATTGTTGCACAAACAGAAAAATATCTAATGGAACAAATGGAGGCCTGAAAGAATGATCCTTAATATACATACATGATATGTATGACATACAAGACATACATGATAAAAATGATCCTGCAATTCAATGGTAAATGTACAAACTACTCTGGCCATGACGTCTAAAAAACTGACTCAGTATATAGAGACAAAGTTGAATTCCTATCTAATATGACATATATGAGCACACAGTGGATAGATCAAAGAACTAATGTGAAAGAAAAAGTATCATGTTTACAAAAAATGCAAGAAAATAGACTCTGGAAGAGAATTTTTAAACAAATTTTTAAATATGCAAATTATTAGAAAATAGATAAATTGACTAAATTATAATTGAATATTTCTATTCAATTAAAACACCGCTACCAAAATTATAGAGAGTAGATGATAGGATGATATATAACACAGACGCATGAAATATGTTAAGAATAGTTTGCCAATAGATTGCCAAAGGAAAAGTTTGCATATCAATGGAAAAATAGGACAAAGTTATAAAAAGTAAGTGTCAAAAATTATTTTTAAAAATAATAATATATTAAATTAGTTCATAATTAATAGATAATTGAATGTTAAATAGTTAAGCAACAATGGGATATTCTTTTATGCCTACTGGACTTGTGTTTTTTTAATAATAAATTTATTTTTTGTTGGTGTTAAATTTACCAACATACAGAGTAACACCCAGTGCTCATCCCGTCAAGTGCCCCCCTCAGTGCCCATCACCCATTCACCCCCACTCCCCGCCCTCCTCCCCTTCCACCACCCCTAGTTCGTTTCGCAGAGTTAGGAGTCTTTATGTTCTGTCTCCCTTTCTGATATTTCCCACACACTTCTCCCTTCCCTTATATTCCCTTTCACTATTATTTATATTCCCCAAATGAATGAGAACATACACTGTTTGTCCTTCTCCGATTGACTTACTTCACTCAGCATAATACCCTCCAGTTCCATCCACGTTGAAGCAAATGGTGGGTATTTGTCATTTCTAATGGCTGAGTAATATTCCATTGTATACATAAACATCTTCTTGGACTTGTTTAAGTAAAAATACCATAATGTCTGGTGTTGGCAAGATAAAAAAAAACTGACAGGAACCATCATGATCTGCTGCTTAGGGACATTGAGCTGCCATTCTGAAGAGCAAGCTGGATGTACCTGATCAAATTAAACTCAAGTCTGTCATATGGCTCATCAACTCTGTACCAAGACATAGTTTTGCTGAAAAAATTCTACATGGAAACTTAAAAGAACATGTTTAAGATTCTTATTATATAATTTTAGTTTGCTTTGCATTGAAATTGAACTTTGTGATTTATTCCAACCCTAGGAATGTAGGTAAAAGTACTATATTTTACTTATTAACTTTGCTTCTCAACTGCTGATGAAATCCTTTGCTTGCTATTTCCTTCCTCAGCTATAGGACAGATGCAGAAGATCCAGTGAAGGATGTGAAGATCTCCTAGCTGTAAAACACTTGCTAGAAGGACTTTTAAGAACTACTAGATGAAATCACCACCACTAGAGTGCAAAGCCACTCACTGACACTCATTTACTGCACTGTGGGTTATCTGAGTTAATAAAATTTAGGATATTTTTACCCCCACTGAGCCTAGCCTACTTAACAAACATGGGCAAGAAAACCATGTAAGGACACAATGTGATAAAAGCAAGAAAGGCATAAATATCAAATGAAAATGCTTTTATGATGATGAACACACAGAGAAATTTGGGGCTGCAGGAACAAAGTAACACTTTAGAAACTGGTGATATTTGAGTAGTAGCTTACAAGAATGATTAGCCTTTGGAGTTCTTGCCTCTTTGGAGGGTTTTAGTTCAAGTTAACAGTATTTGTAAAGAATATAAAGTATGCAGGTTTATAGTAAAAGGAAAAAATAAGAAGTAATCTAATATTGATCTGCACAATTGGGATAAGTTCAACAAAGTAAAATATTTGGCTAGAAGTCATGATTTGTCCAGATTACAGCAAAAATATTAGATTATTTTTAAAAAATTATTTGCCATCACTTCAATTATCTATTGCTGCAAAATAAACTATGCCAAAAAATTATGCAGCCATTTTATTTTGTTTACAAATGAAGGAGTCAGGAATTTGGGAAGGATGTGATGTGTTTGTTCATATCTGTTCAACATGGAGTCAGATGGAAGAGCTTAGGCTGCAGGATGCACTTCCAAAGCCTCCTCTTTACTCACATGTCCAGAGACTAGATGTTTTCTTTCTCATTTCTCCTCCAGTATTACCATACTTTATGTGCCTCAGGCTTCATAAAGCATGGTAATACTTTTTATATGGCAATTTGTTTTCAAGGGCCAAAAAGTGTTAAATTGCACAGCAGTTAAGAGTTTCATCAGGAGGTAGCACATCAAGTCTACCTTATTCAGTGGATCAAAGCTGTAATATGTGCCAGATTCAGGTGGGTGAATTTTGGTGGATAGAGCCAAAGTCCATAGCAGAAGAGCATGGGTGGGGAGAGATACTGTTGTGTAAACATTTCTGAAAAAGGGCCATTAGCTATTCATGGAGAAGACCCTAAAGATTTTTCAGAAAATTTCAGTATCATAATATTTATATTTTAAGACAAATATGTCTGGTTAATTATGACAAAGAGACCAGAGGTAAAATACAGAAACAGGAAGGAGTGAGAGAAGAAAGAAGGCAGGTAGGCAAATTAAAAGGCTAGGGCATGGTTTTCTAGGTGGAACGTGATGAAGGCCTTAGATTAAGGCAAAGACCACAGGAATGAAAAAGTGTGGTATAGGATCAGCTATGCGGGAAAATAGAAGTTTTGAATGAATTCAATGTAAAGAAGTTGGAAAAGTTAAAGATGACTTAAATTGTACTTTATGATCTGGATGCTTAAAAAAATGGTAGTGCAGTTGATTGTTGTAGAAACACTTGGGAAAGAGCAAGTTTCTTGGATCTGAAGTACTATTTGAACAAAGTATGCTTCTGTCAAATTGTGCAATTGGAAATAGATCCAAAGCTCCTACCTAGGGACTCTGAGATGAAAGTCATCTGTAAAGGGGTGACAGTTAAAGTCATGAGACTACATAAAATCTCACATGGGTCGAGTTATGAGAAAAAAGACAAGTTCAAAGGACAAAAATAACAACTAACCTAACTATTTCAGTCTCTGCTTCAGATGGAAGCTTTGAAGTTCTTTAAGGCATACTAATGTTGATTAATTTGGACATCAATCAGTTCTGGACTACACAAAGTGTTTTGGTTCTAATATACATGCCAGAGGTATTGTATATGAAGTTATTTCTAACTTTCCTCCAACATTTACCTTTCAAAGGTTATTATTTCTGGATTCAAGGTCATGTTTTACTTTAGAGAAATGTTAATGGAACATCATTATGTTGATTTTTTAAAAAGATTTTATTTATTTATTCATGAGAGACACAGAGAGAGAGAGAGAGGCAGAGACACAGGCAGAGGGAGAAGCAGGCTCCATGCAGGGAGCCCGATGTGGGACTCAATCCTGGGACTCCAGGGTCATGCCCTGAGCCAAAGGCAGATGCTCAATGGCTGAGCCACCCAGATGTCCCTATGTTGATTTTTTAAAACTAATTGTGGCATTTGTATTTGTATTACAACAAGATGAACTGGGAGATAAGCAAATTAAAAAAAAAGAAACTCATTGGCAAAATAGAGTTAAGTTCCCAGATTTTGTTTATTATCACTCATGAAAACCCAGAACAAATAATCAAAATTTATCATGAATGTCATAAGTGATAAGCTTTTGAAGATTTTTATGTGGAAGTTTGTCAAGGTTTCATCTTCATCTAACGAATCGAGAAAATTTCATTTGCTATCCACTTGTATGATAGCTTTTGTTCATCTTACTCTTAGAATTGATGTTTTAAGGAATTGTCCCTTAAAATATGTTTTTCCAAGCATTTCTCTAATATCCTTGGAAGTCAGTTCAGAGAAAAATAGATGTGAAAATTAGCCAGCATTATGTGAAGTGGAACTTCAAAGCAGATGCATTAAAGTGTTGAATTCAACTTTTTTTCTTTTATTAGCCATGTTTGTTTTAATAATTTTGATTATGACTTAGACTAATGGCTGTTTCAAGTATAGTATATCAAATATCTTTGCCAGTAGAAAAGGACTATGTATACAATCTGGGATGAATTTGCTTAAATTTCAGAACTCTGAATAAGGACAAGATGAAGTAAATATATATGTGTAATTATTTTCAGAATTTCTTAGAGGTGCTTTTTTTAATGTTAAAAATGCACAATTTGCATTTTACACCAGGGATTTGGTGATAGTATGGAAAGATGGAAAGGGATTAGTGAAGTCATTATGGCAGTTGCATTGATAAAATGTGATGAAAGAGAGCCATTTAAATAATGCATAGAAGAATACTATTTGAGGTAAACACATGGAATTTCTATTGTTGAAATGAAAGTTGCCAAGTAGTAATACTGGTTCAAGATGACTATTTAAATATGTTGAACTCTCTTTCCAAAATGAAAACAAAACAAAAATAAAAATCATAACATTGGAAGTAAAATCAATGCCACTAGGAAAAAATGAGATTCTTCTTCATCCAGGGGGAAAAAATTAAAGTTGCTCAAACACACTAAAGAAAAGCACTAGTCTACAGGTCCTTGTCCTTCTTTTCCTTGCCAAAACACTGGAGCTGGGGACCCTACAATCAAAACCTACACTCCCAGACATTCCCAAGTAAGCTAAGAAAGTACTGTGTTTTCCACTTCCCTATAGAGTAGACCCCACCTTGTCCATGGTGGATTCATTCCCAGACCCTCACTGGAAGCCTGAAATGGCAGACAGTACTGAACCCAATATATTATGTTTTTTCCTATACATGCATACCTATGATATGATTTATTTTATAACTTGGGTACAGTAAGAAAGTAACAACAAGGGCAGCCCTGGTGGCTCAGTGGTTTAGCACTGAGACCTGATCCTGGAGTCCCGGGATCAGAGCAGTCAAAAATTGCAAAATATATGATAAAAAACAAACAGCTACAAGGAAAAGCCATGAGCTCAATAAAGTCTTAACTGACAAAGCAAAAGAATACACCAGAAAATAGGAGGAAATTCTAAAATAATTATAATTAGGAATTAATTTTTGGAGACTTTGAGTAGCTATCATACCTAGAAATTGAAAAGTTTTCTCAGAACTAGAAATACTGCAATTTTTGGCAACTAAAGCTATGATTGTTGAAATTAAGACAGTAACATTACCTTCAAAATGTCCTGATAATAATAAATTAATCCAACTGAACATTTAAAAATAAAATGAGTAGGGAAAGTAAAGGTCAAATAAGGAATTTTCTAAGAATGCAGAATAAAAGAACACAGAAATTGAAGTAGGAAATAAGTGTTGATAAACAGAGACACAGAGCCTAAAATTCCAACACACATCCTGTTAACAGTTCTTGAATAAAAGAAAATACAAGAGATAGATGATAGAAAATAAAATAGTAATGTAAGAAAAAAATAATCATGTGCTACAAAAAGACTCCAAAATACCAGTAAATATCAAATATGAATCTTGCTAAATTATCCTCATTTTGGTTCATCCAGGTGAAATTTCTTAGCTGCAAAGGTAAAGAGAAAATGCGTGGACCATGCACCTACTTTAATAAGTATTTATATAGATAGAAGTATCCTTATAGAATACAAAAAAGGAGTAAAGGATAATCTATGAATAGTGACATTAAAGGTAGTATTGTTTTACATTTTTAGTTCATTTATTAAAGTTTCACTTACAATAAAATGTGTCCTATGTCTTATATAATTTGATGAACGTAGCCTATTTTAACTTCTATCCAAAAGAAAACTTATATTTCCATCCATCAAAACATTTTCTCATTCTCCTTTTTACTTGACCCCTTCCCTATCTCTGATCACAGGACACCAACAATCTGTTTTCTGTCTCTAAAGGTTAGTTTACCGTCTAGCATTTCATATAAATTGATAAAAAAAAAAACTACGTACTTTTGTGTGTGAGTTGTTTCACTCAGTATTGTATTTTTTTAAATACCTCACTACAGTAGCATGTATCAGTAGTTCAATTTTTAATTTTTTAACAAATATTCCATTGAATATACCATAGTTTATATATGTACCTGATGGTGGATATTTGAATTCTTCCCAGTTTTAAGGTATCATAAATAAATGAATAGGGCTTCTAGAAAAAATAATTTTGCAAGACACTTTCTGGACAAATATTTTGTGTTAGGTATTCATTTCTCTTAAGAGTAGAATTATTGAAGAATGCCTGGGTGGCTCAGTGATTGAGTGTCTACCTTTGACTCAGGGCCTGATCCTGTGATCTAGGATCAAGTCTTGCATTGGGCTCCCCCACGGAGCCTGCTTCTCCCTCTCCCTGTGTCTTTGCCTCTCTCTCTCTCTCTCTCTGTGTGTGTGTGTGTCTCTCACGAATAAATAAATAAATAAAATCTTAAAAAAAGAATCTTGAGTCATATGGTAAGTTTATGTTAATTTATATAAGTAATCACCAAAATGTTTCACAAAAATATGTATGGGTCCCAGTTGCTGCATAGCCTCCTCAACATTTGCTATCATCAGTCATTTTTTTAGTTTTAGGAGATCTAGTAAGTGCGAGGAGTATTTCAGTTTTAATTTGCATTTCTCTAAAGACTAACGATGTTAATCATCTTTTATGTTTTTAATGTCTATTAATGCCTATTAATGTCTATTTTGTCTTTTATGAGGTATAAACCTTTATCCATTTCTAATTGGGTCATGTGTCTTTTTCTTATTAAGTTGTAAGATTTTTTATTATATTTGAATAAAACATTTAAATATATGCATGTATAATAAATAAAAATGAATATAAATATTAAATATATAATAAATATTAAAACAGTATATCAAGGTATGAATTGTGAAATATACATGCATTTTCATATTAAGGGTATATTTCAAACCAAATATTTCCTAAGATGATTAAGTTCAATTTAACACTCTTTTTCTTTTATGATTAGTGTTTTTTTGTTATCCTCTGTTTATGAAATCTATCATAAAGTCACATGAATTCTTTCTTATGTGATCTTTATTGTTGGCTTTACGTTTAAGTGCATACTCAATTTTAAAATAATTTTTATATATGGTGTTAAACATGAGTTGAGATTTCTTTTTTACATATCAGGATTTAGATATTCCAATACCTTAAAAAAAAAAAAAAAAGACTACATTGTCGTGTTTAATTCATTTGTTAGTTTTGTCAAAAATCAATTGGGAATATTGCGGGCACCCACTGCTACACTTCTTTCTGTTCCATTTTTCAATATGTCTATGTTTATAGCACTGTCAAGTTGTATTGATTATTGTAGTGTTAGAGAAAGTCTTAAAATCACATAGTTTAACCTCTTTACTTTGTTCTTTAGCAGATTGTTTTGGCTACTTTATTTATTTGCACTGCCAAATAAGTTTTAGAATCAGCCTGTCAATTTCCATTAAAAAAAAAAAACTGATCTATGGATCAATTTAAGAACTAAAATCTTAGCAGCATTTAGTCTTCCAATTGATGGTCATGGACTATCTCTCAATGTATTGGTATATTTTTTATTTCCTCTAGCAATGTTTTTTGTTTTTTTTGTTTGTTTGTTTTTACTAAAGGTCTAGTAAATATTGGGTAAATTTTTCCCAAACATTTCATGACATTGTAACTGTTTTTTTATTCAGCATTTTTTATTGAAGTATAATTAGCAAACTGTGTTTTATTAGTTTCAGGTAATGATTCAACAATTCTATACATTACTCAGTGCTCATCAAGGTAAGTGTACTTTTTTAATCCCCTTTATCTATTTCGCCCATACCCTAACCCACAGGAGATGAAATGAAATTATAGGGATCCCTGGGTGGCGCAGCGGTTTGGCGCCTGCCTTTGACCCAGGGCACGATCCTGGAGACCTGGGATCGAATCCCACATCGGGCTCCCGGTGCGTGGAGCCTGCTTCTCCCTCTGCCTATGTCTCTGCCCCTCTCTCTCTCTCTCTCTGTGACTATCATAAATTAAAAAAAAAAAAATGATAAAAAAAAAAAAAAAAAGAAATGAAATTATAGGTCCGGGCAAGGTCTCCGAAGGTATTAAAGAAATTGACAGTGCAGCCTTTTGAAAGGAAAACAGAATTGTGTTCTTGCTTGTTTTATACGTTCGAAGTTTATCTTTATTTACACAGTTATATTTCTCATCATTAATTATTGAATGGTAGAAATTTAACATTCTAATATTTCTTAAGACTTATTTCTTCTTTGAGTACATCCTCTAGAAGTTACTTAATTTTTTTGTCTTAAAATATATCCTTTAGAATAGTTTCTTTTTTAAAGTAGGCTCTGAGGACATGGAATCCCTGAGACCATTTGTCAACTGTTTTCTCGCATTTTCATAGCTTTCTTACTATGCCATCATTTGCACTGATAGTACAGAAGCAATGATGGGGATACCTTGACAAAAAATCCAGACATTGTTGTTTTCTAGAAGCCATTGTATTCTTTACTACAATATACTGCAGTAAATATTAAATGCTAGATTCACTTCAAAATGTTCTTGATAAAGCATGCAATATAAGCCCCCATTTTCTCTTGAAACTCCAAAAGTGATAACAACGTGTTTTAAATAAGGCATTAACCAACAAGTGTAAAGAGATCAGAAGAGGGAAAATAAAACGATAAAGCTATGAGATTTAGAACGCAGACAGATAGGTAGAAACTCCCTTAGGAAACAGTTTTCAATCTTTTCGTTCGTTGCTTTGACAGTTTTGAAGGGACCTAGTCAGTTATTTTATAAAATGTTCTTGAATTTTGATTTATGTGATGTTTTCTCATGATTAGAATGGGATTGTTTATTTTGAGCAAGAACTCTAAAGGCAATGAACTCTCCTCAGTAAGTAAATACATGATATTGGTATGTTCTATTTTTGGTAATGTCAAATTCGATCACTTGGTTAAGGTGGTATCTGTGAGATTTATCTATAATGTTCTTATTTTCCTTTTGTATTTAATAATTATCTTGTGAGAAGATTCTTAGATATTATGTAAATATCTTATTATTCATCATACTTCTGCCAACTACTTTATCATACAATGATGGATTTTGCCATTATTACTGTGATATTTGCCTAATGATGGTTTTCTATTTTTAATTATTTCCATATTTATTAATTGAAATTTTGTTGTAAGGAAAAGCTGTTCCACAACTTAATTATTGATTGATTCAATTTGTTAATATCAATGTGGGCTTAGGAATAATCACTTTATTCTTTAGGTTACATATCAATTCTATCATTATTTATTTTGTTGCTAAAATTGTCCCAGATTTGGTCATTTGGATCCTTTATCCTTTAGACATGCCTCCATCATTTGTGGAACACTGCATTGCTGTTTCTGGTACTATAAGATATTTTAACCTTATGATGTGTTTCATTGACCTGACCCTGGAGATAAGTGTTTTCTCCAACAAATCCCCGTTATTTGGAATGGCATTAGATACTGTGTGTGGTACTGGCTTTTCTTGCCTTCTGGGCCCCTCAGTGGACAGAACTAGGAAATATATGTATGTATAATACATTAACACATGCATACATATACATCTACATTTATCTCTCAATCAATCTGTAGATGTAGGGACACAGAGAGCCAGAGAGCCAGAGAAACAGAGTATGAATTTCTATGAATATCTCCAATTAAACCTCAACAGGATGGGGTTCATTCTAGCCACCCTCCTTTCTCTATTTGTTATTTTTATAGAACATAACTCTCATTAACTGTAATAACGTCATCTACTTCTTCAATCTTAATATACATATAAACTACTTTTAGAATTGCTACCCCATGTCCCATGAAAAATAAATTGAAAAAGTAGATCATAATATTTTTACAGCTATTTTTGTCTTTAGCCATATGGTTTATACTCAGATTACTACTTGCCAGCCTTTCTTAGGCTTATTCTTTTCTTCACCTCTCCCTTTAGTGTGTATGGTATTCATTTGTAGTAAATTAGGTTCATTGATTATTTTTTAAATTCCATTTTAGATTCCCACCAACCACAACCTGGTTGATTTTAATTATTTATTTATTTATTTGGGGGGAGTATGTGTAATATTCACATATTTTTAAGAAGCAGAGCTATATAAAAAGGATAATCAGATGAATTTCTATTCTCATCTTAATACACTGCAGCCCCGGTGGCGCAGCGGTTTAGCGCCGCCTGCAGCCCAGGGTGTGATCCTGGGGACCTAGGATCGAGTCCCACCTCAGACTCCCTGTATGGAACCTGCTTCTCCCTCTGCCTGTGTCTCTCCCTCATCCTAATACACTGCTCTCATTCCTTCATTCTCTCCATTACACCTCATGCTACAGGTAACAAAATCTCATTACTTTCTGGTTTGCCCTTCTTGTATTTCTTCTGCTCTTTTATTTCTTATATTCCTTTTTTTTTTCTCATATAAGAAGGGCAGTATTAAATAGATATGCTTGCTTTTGATACCTTAACAAAATATCCTGGAAATAATTTCACATCAGTTCATAGAAATCTTCTTCATTCCTTACTACAGTTACATAGTCCATTATGTGGAGGTGTCATTGTTTATTTTTTTTAAGATTTATTTATTTATTTTTAGAGAGAGAGAGAGAGAGAAGGAGAACAGGGGGAGGGGTAGAGGGAGAAGAAGAATCTCCATCAGACTGCCACAGAGCACAGAGCTGATGCCGAGTGGGGGAGAGCTCAGTCTCATAACCCTGAGATAGTGAACAGAGGCGAAATCAAGTCAGACATAATCCACTAGCCATCTAGGCACCCCTGTGTCATAGTTTATTAAAACATTATTCAATTTAGAAATTTAGGTTGTTTGAATTATTTGAAATCCACCAAAATAATTCTGCAATGAATAATCTTGCATTGAGAAAGTTTATTTTCATATTGTGGGAGATATATCATCATGGTCGATTTCTAGAGGTGGAATTGCTCTTTTGGGAATAAGTACATATATAGGCCTCTTATCTATTGCCAAATCCCACTTGAGAGGGTTTTACTGCTTTGTATTCTAACAACCAACGTATAAGATAGTCTATCTCCCCAACAAAATGTATTGTCATATTTTTAAATTTTTCACTTTTTTTGAGAGACAGTACTACATTAGTTTGATATGAATTTGTTTGGATTTTTCATGTTATTTTATCTTTTATTGAATTGTATTTTCATATGTTTTGCTTATTTCCATGTTTTTTTATTCTTTGTTCTTTAGTTTTTAAGATTCTTTGTATACTAATATTAGTCCCCTTTCTGTGTCATACATTACAAATTTTCTCTTTCAACTTATCAGAAGTCTTTTGCCATTGTTGATGAGAATTTTGCTGTTATTGTTTTGCCATGCATATTTTTGCATCATCAAATTTATCAGTTAATCTCAAAATCTTTGGATTTGAGTTATACATAAGCATTGACTCCTGTATTCTTCTAGTAGCTATATGGATTCAATTTTTTAAATATTTAGTTTCTTAATAAATTCATAATTAATTCTTGTGCATGGTGAGGAGCACAAAACTAGTTGTGTCTTTCTTTTTCCAAATAGTTACACAGTTGTCCCAATACCATTCATTACAAAGCCCATCTTGGTCCCAGTGATTTGAGTTGTTAACTTTATCATATGCTAAATTTCCATAAGTACTGGGAACTATGTCTTATCTGGATTTTTATTCCATACATATAATTGTACATTTATTTATTTTTCAATTTTATTAATTTATTTGACAGAGAGAACACAAGCAAGGGGACTGGGAGAAGGAGGAGTAGACTTCTCCCCTGAGCAGGGAGCTGTACACAGACTCCCAGGACTCTGGGATCATGACCTGAGCCAAAGGCAGATGCTTAATGCACTCAATGAGCCACCCAGGTGCCCCATATATTTGTAACTTTAGTGTGAGTACTGTTATGGTACTGTTATTTTAAAATCACATGCAAATACATATATCAATTATATAACCTATGTTTTATTAAAAAGGAAGTAATTTTTGAAAGCCAAACCAATCAACCAACGGAAGTCAGAGAAAAACTGTTTTTCTAAACTTAGACAAGGATATTAAAATAGTGTTAAGAATATCCGTATTTATTTTTTTCCAATGTCTCTGTTTCCAAACTGAAAGAGTAATATGTATTCATTTTCAAAAGATATTTTCTCTTGTTTACATGATATCATTATCTAGAGCAATAGCAGCTGGTCTTACTGTGCTCTCACCTGTGCTAAAATTCTGAGCATATGGCAATTTGAACTGCAAGATTTATTTTTTAGACCAGAGTGCAATGCACATAAATGGATCTTTTGGAGAATAATAGAGCATAATACCCTCACTTCATTAGACTCAGTGGGACCAAATTATATTTTTACCATCATCCAACATTAGGGATTAAGACCATATCTACACATGCAAACTAAAGGAATTAAGTAAACATGTGGATAATTTGAATAAAAAAGGAACAACGTTGCCTTAAAGAAGAGAATATTCTAAGAAGGCTTTTGGTAAAATTTCCAGGCAACAGCCTTAGTTATATTTGATTTAGCACTTGTAGCCATTAAATCATAGACTATGTTTGTGAAGTTGGTTAACTTTATAGGTTAAATCTTGAATACTGTTCTATATATTTTGTATTATTATTGCTGGTGTTTATACCAATTAAAATACACTGCATTTGCTGAAATATATTCAAGGGAAGATAATATTAAAATTTACTTAGACATATTATACATTAAAATTGCTCCATCATTTCCAAGCTTAAATGAGCTCAGAGCAGCAAGTAAAATTTCAAAATCTCCTTGGTCTTTGTGAACATATAAACCAAGTAGGTAAAATAAAAGTTACACACACAAAAAAATGTTTCAACTATTTTAGAGTAATACAAAATTAAATACTTTATCCATAAGAAAAGGTACATGACTAATACTGGATTTTCAAAAAATTTATATATTTATAAATTAAATATGAATTTATATTCTGGTTTGTAGGCAGGTTGCATAAATTTGGAGATTAGATTGGAGGTAGTCGAGCTTTAGAAGGTCAAAATCGGGATAGACTTATAAGAATATTAAAATGGTATTGTTCATCTCAATTATACTATTACATTTGAAATATAGAAAATATCCCTTTAAAAAGGCAACATTGACTCTTTGAAAATAAAATATGCTCACATATCTTCTGCAAACATAATATACCCTGCCCTGTTAAAATTACATTTGTTGGGCAGCTAAATTGCTTTTGATGTTTTTATTACAGGCAGATATGCTCTTCCATCACTTTCATTTTATAGTAATCAAGGATATGTATTGTTTTATTATGCATTATGTTTTGAGCAAAGAATGGATAAAAGGAAAATAGATTTCACTGAGTCTGAGAAGCTTAACTATTTAAGAGGAAAGTGTTTTGCTTATACTGAATTAGTGTTAGTTTAAAGAAAACAACCATAGCTGACAGCAACACTTTCACCAGCTATTAAAGAGGTTGAAACAGTTGACAAGAAGGCCTACTTGCTACTCCTGAAGCAAAAGAAAAGGTATTTGCAGCATCACACTTCTGCTTGATTAGAGACAACCAGGTTGAACGCATAAAGAAACAAGCTGATACTCTAATATAACCAAGTATTTCACATGAAGTCGAAATCAAAGTCTGCATTGATTTTAAGATTGAAAAGAATACTTAAAGGCTATGGATTTGTTATCAACTGCTACATATAAAAATGACCCCCCCCCCAACTTATATGCTTTAATACAACAATAAACCTTTCTCATTACACAGTTTCTCTGGGACAGGAATTACATTAGAGCTTAGCGGAGTGTTGCTGGCACAGGTTCTCTGCTGAAGTTTATTAAAAGATAAAATATTTAAAATTCTAAGAGTTTATTTGAGCAAAAAATCAATTGGAATGGACAATATTCAATCTAACAAATAGAAAGGAGCTCTAAGAGCTGTACAAAATGAAAAACTTACATAGGCAGAAAGGAACAGGCACAGGAAGTTATACTAGGCAAAAAAGTGGGCTGACTGTAACGAGGTTACTTTCCTTTAGGGAATGGCAGGGGTTTATCAGGCAGATGACCTAAGTAATACTGATCAGGGGATTCCTGATTACCTGGTGTAGGACTCCTATTCCTGAGAAAGCCAAACTTGTGCTTAAGTCTTTGTTTGGTGATGTGGGACTTAACGTAAGGAACTCCATTTTGATTTTGGACCTGTAGTCTAGTTTTTAACAAGTTGTCAAGATACAGACAAGCCTGAACTACATTCATGTGAAATCCTTGTTTGGGGCTGAAGAATCCACTTCTAAAATGGCTTACTAAAATGGCTAGTAAGTTGGTTCTGGCTGTCCTGGAGAAACATAAGTTACTACCATGTGGCCTTTTCTGCTGGGCTACTTGAGTGTTTTCACAATATAGCAATTGACTTTCTTCAGAGCCCATGGTCCACAAGACAGCAAGGCAGAAGCCACAAGGGCTATTTTGAACTTGCCTCAGAAATCCACTTTCATTTCTTCAATATTCCATTAGTTAGCTAACAGGAGAGAACTATCCAAAGTGGTGGGAACTACACAATGCTATGAACAGTAGGGGAGAAGGACCACTAAGGGGTCTTGGAAGTTGCCTGCCTTAGATTGGGTCTTTAATAAATTAATGTCATTATAAAATTTCTCTGTTCTTTATAGAAAAAAAAAAACCCAAAACAAAAACTTTTCATTTTTGTTTTAATTAAAAGTAGATAATCACTAAACACATGCTTTTAATACAATATGTTTTCTGAAATATTAAGTAAGAGATACTAACAAATCAATTTGCAGGACACCTGGATAGCCCAGTCAGTTAAACGTCTAACTTTGGCACAGGTCATAATCCCAGGGTCCTAGGATCCAGACCCCGCATTGAACTCCTTGCTCAGCAGGGAGCCTGCTTCTCCCTCCCCTTCTGCCTGCTGCTCCCCTACTTGTGCTCTCTCTCTGTCAAATGAATGAATAAAATCTTTAAAAAAATAATTTGCAAGATTTCTACTTCAATTAATTGTATGCTTAGGAGTCTACTGATTATAAAAATATACAGCTCTAGGAATAAAAGTGTTGCCCACTTAAATACATACACATTGCCTCTATACCATAGCTGTCCTATTCTATTAGAACTTCTATGAAGGCAAGTTCTTTGTCTTCTATCAATGCATTGCCAATAGCACCTACATAGTGCTATACACAGAAGGCACATATTAATGCTAGTTAAATTATATTAAAATTTTAGGACACATTTTCTGAGAGCAAACATATTAACGTTCATGCTGGCCTTGCTAAGATGTAATGGCATTTGATAGCATGCCTCCACAGATTCAAATTAAAAACTATCTTAATGCCTGGATTTTTATTGTGTCAGCACCGACTGGAGGTAGGTAAGTCTCATCCTAAGCAAATTATGGAGTAGGCAAAATTATTCTGCATTGCACTGATCTTTTCCAACTCTTGGTTCATTTTTCCTTTCATGGTAATCTCTGTCTTTAGTTGGGCTTAGAATTCATCTAAGGTGAAGAATTGTTTTGCCCAGAGTCTTCCTAATATCAAGCACTGTGTCTTTCATCAAAGTCTGAAAGGATCTGACAGATCTATTTTGTGAGCTTTTGCATTCTCAGGGGGCTCTTTTTTTCTTCCCCAGGGGTGATTTTTCCTCTTCAGATACCCAGTGTTCCCTTTTCTTTAGCTACCTCTTTTGAACACAGAGAAACACTGTCACTCTATCTGTCATGTTCACTTGTTAATTGATGGATTTTCTTTGAAATAAAATAGTTGCTGCCAATGTATTACCTAAACCAGACAGTGCACTTCAAATGTTTCATCTCTGAGCGGTAAGTCTGATAGAAACCTTTTAAGCATTCCTGACAGCCAGAGGAAGGCATTAAAAAGGGTTCTTCCAAGGTATTTCAAGCCCATAGACACACACCAGGAAACAGCCTAGCTTGGGCTTCAGAAAGACCATCCCAGCCACCACAGCTGCCAAAGGGCCTAAGTTACAACCTCTTTAAATTCCAGGACATTCCCTACCCTATCTATCTTGCATAGATGTGTCTGGAAAATAAACTTCATAGAGAATTTCTCATACCTTTCATACTTTTTTGTTTTGCTAGTCAAGCTGTAGGGATCTTTCCTTCTTCTCCTTTGGACAAAGATCATTTTTTTTTTCTATGATTTTTAAACATTTTTCTACCTCCTTCTAAAGTGCTGATACATATTTTCTTTATTTTCTTTATTGTGTCTAATATTCTGGTGTTGAAGCTTTGACAACAAAACATGTTGCTGGGATGTGATATATCTTCTTTAATAATAGATGCAATTGTACCATGTAAATTATGAAAATAAATTATAAATATACAGTGCCTACTAATTAATCAATCAGAAATAATTGTTTAAGATGCTTATTTTTTTCCCCTACAAAAATAGCAAACAAGGGCTGCCTGGGTATTTCAGTCAGTTAAGTGTCTGCCTTCTGCTCAGGTCAGGGTCTCAGGGTCTTGGGATCAAGCACCGAGTCTGGCTCCTGGCTCGATGGGAAGTTTGCTTCTCCCTCTCCTTCTTCCCTCTCTTCCTCCATCTGCTTCTTCCCCTGCTCATGAACTCTTACTCTCTCAAATAAAGTTTTTTTAAAATAATAAAAAAAGAAATAAAAATAGCCAATATGATAAAATGAGAATTATTATACGGTGTGATAAATATAATAATGCAAACAGATTAAAAAATGATAAAATTTTATAGCTGGGTTTAGATTCAGTTGAGGTAAAAGAATTAGACCTTAATACTTGCCTAAGTGTGCATAGCTAAAAGAGCATTAGGGCTTGAAATACCACAAGTCACTGCTGATAAGGTCCTCAATAATTTTCAAAATATCTAAGATTTATGTGGGGAAGGAGTGAGCAAGAGATACTGAACTGAGCATCTACACATGTAGAAAGAAGGGCCAGAAAGGGAAAACCAAAATGAATAATGAGTCAATGAGTCAGAAACAGTGGGGCTAGCCTTCAGCTACTACTACTTTAAGAGGCCTAAATATTTAAGCAACACTATGAAGGCATACTATGTGTCAAGCTCTGTGCTAGCATCCTATTCTCTCAGAGTTTATAGTCTAATAGAAATAGAAAGAACCCAGAGATATAATCACATAATAACACCTGATAACATAGTGAAAGAAATATGATTATGAGAAAATATTTCTAACATAAAGTATTTTTAGAAGTATTTGAAGAGCAATTTATGTTTATACAAACTAAATTATCAAAGCATCAAAAGCAAGGCATCCAAAAAAGAAAGCATATCAAATATATTAGCAAGTGCTGTGCCATGTTTTAAGGCCTATATGATAAAATAACCAATGTCTGTTCTTTACTTCAAATAAGAAAAGTGGAAATCTTACAGGTAATCATTTTCACATATTAAAGTACATAACCCAGGGGCACCTGAGTGACTCAGTCAGTTAGGCATCTGCCTTTGGCTCAGGTCATGATCCCAGGGTCCTGGGACAGAACCCCACATCAGCTCACTTGACAGGGAGCCTGTTGCTTCTTCTCCTTATGCCCTTCCCTCTCACTCATATTCTCTCTCACTCACTCTGTTCTCTCTCTCAAATAAATAAATTTTTTAAAATATTAAAATATATATAAATATATATATAATAACATATATAATCCATATATAATCCTTTGGTATACCTAGCAAGGAAATTACTATCTTGGCTACACATTTAACTCCTAATTTATATCTATCAAAGTGTTGTAAGCACGCCCCAACATTGGGAGCTCTTAGTACCATTTCTAAGGGTCGTATTTCCTTCCTATCATGCAGTGCATGCTGCCTGCCCAACATCTGTTCAGATGTTCATCAGGGCAGCGAACAATGGGAATTTCATATCTGTACTCTTGTTGTTTACTCAAAGGGAGGACAATCAAAACCTAACACTGTCTCGAATGTGGGGGAGAGGGAGCAGAAAGAAGGAAAAATAAGGAATAGAACAATACTGCCAAACTTAACTTGCTAATCAAACTTTATGCTTTTCAATGCAGTAAAAAAAAACAATAGAAAAATTCAAAATAATGCTATTTTTTTTCTTTCTTTTTCAGACTGACAGAGAGAGCATGTGAATAAGGGAGAGAGGGAAAGAGAGAATCTTTTTTTTTGAAAGCGAGAATCTTAAGCAAGCTCCGCACCCAGCACAGAGTCTGATGCAGGGCTCAATCCCACAACTCTGAAATTATGACCTGAGCCAAAATCAGGAGTTGGACATTTAAGCAACTAAGCCACCCAGGTGCCTCAATAATGCCAGCTTCTATTTTCTTTGGAAAGATATAGTTATATTTTATAAACTATCTGTTGCATATATATTCATGTAATTTTAATAAATATTATATATTTTAAATTATAAATTTTAATTTTGAATATGATAAATATCAATAGATATAACTCACATAGCCAAATCTCTTTGGGGTCCACAATAATTTTCAAGAGATTCCTCTGATCCAAAACTTGAGAATTGCTGGAGAAAGCAATCCAGTAATTTCACTGCCTATTTTAAGAGGAAAATTCTTTACATGTTTAACAAAGCTTTGATAATCTTTTGTGTTGGATGATCCTTCAGTTGGATGATTGGAAGTAGTCCAAAACACTTCTTAATATTTTCCATAGCAATCAATAGTCAATATCTCCTCTTGAGTCAGACTGTATCTTTAAGAGGAGCACTTTTCTCACAAGCAGTCCTGCTACTCTGGAGGATTTCAAGCATACAGAGATGCAATTATTTTTTAATACCAGTAAATTACCCAGCATCAAAATATCTAGTTTTAATGAACAAAAGTTAATGCATATTAATTTCAGAGATTTATAGGCAGATCTGCAGCATATGTAGATAGAACACTATGATGTTCAATAGTTTGCATTGGATAGTTCCTGTACAACTAAAACTGTTTGCTGACCATGGGCCAAGAACACTACACTCTATATAATGATAGCCTCCTTCTCTCCCCAAGGATCCAAAGTCATTATGCAAGGAATATTCTTTGAATCAGCACCAATTGCTTTAACTGCACCTTTATGAGGTTCCAAATTGCTCCATAAAATACTTCATTAAATAAATTAAATGTTCTACTCTTCCTAAAAAGAACAGTCTTTAGTCAAAGTTTATATTACCCTCTTAAAGACCTAATTTTTGCTTTCTACTACTGTCTGCAGCTTTGAATAATCCCACTGAGCTACATGCTCAGTAGGGGTTTAGGGTTATAAAACACACAAGCTTGTGTTGATATGTCTTATCCTGTGGAAGAGCCTCTAGATGTCAACCTTACTAGTTCAACACTGCCTTTAAATGTGAGCAAGAGAAGCAACTATTCCGGGATCTGCAGTATAGAAAGTCTCATTTTGGACTTTCTCTGACCAACTTTCCACCCCCTTTTCCAGAGGGAAAAAATGGTTGCAAGGTCAAGAGATATATCCAACCTGAAAATATACTCCCCATGTCTAGACCACGTATACCAAAGGTCTCAGAATTATTGGACAAATTACTCAACTTTGTTTCTAGGACCTGTTCTGGCCTCTCCCCTGGATCTTCCTTCCAAAAAGATGTATGTGTATTCCTAGTCCCAAGAGATAGCCAAAGGATCAGAAGTTTATAGGGTTTGAATACAGAGATTAGGTATTTAAGGTTAAAGTATCCATAAAAATACAAGAGAGGGCCTTCCTTCCACAATATGGAGCTAGGTGTGGGATTTGAAGGGGGCAAGGTGTCATTCTAGCACAGAATAAAGAATGTAGTTTATATTCTGCTTGATTGGTAAATTTTAATATCAATACATTATTATTTGGGCCTCCATTTGTACTCTTGCCCTGAGCCCCCAAAATTTTGGAGTGGGCCTAAGCCTTACCTTTCTCTTTTAGGAGAGACTGTGATTCTTACATCCACGGTAGTTCACATCTAATCGCCAGATAAGAAGTCAGTGATCTGAAATGTGAGCAATAGAAAATCAACATCCATAGATTTCAAGTATGACAAATAATGACTAAAATTTTAGTTCACTAAAGAGACAACATATTGTTATCCCTTAGGATATGGAAATTACATGCTAGAGACTTACTATCAATCCACTTAGAAAAGAGATCTTATCTTGAAACTAATAATATATTTTATGTTGACTAGCTTGAATTTAAATAAAAAGAAAAAGAAAAAGTTACCCCATACATATACTTATTATATGTATTTTTGAAAGGCTTTGAATAAAAAAAGTAAAGTTTATAGATAGGTCAATCAACAATTATCTTGTTAACAACAAATGCCATAGTCTTTTTTTCTCCTAAATTCTTAGATATAGCTCCTCTTCTAAGCCTTCTAATCTGGCACCTCAGAGTGTAAAGGCTTTGGCAGCTGTATACAAATGTGTATTAACTCTTCCAACGTCTCTTCACTCTCTTAGCTCTCCCAATTGCAGGGACTGAAGACAGAAAAATTGTTTGTTTTTATGTATATCCCTAATTGGTAAATAATTATTTTCACATATTTTAATGGAAGATAGTCAACTATAGTACATAAGTGTCAGTTTCATTCTGCCTTCTCTAGATGACCAGAACCATAATATGGATTTTCTTTCTTTCCTGCAATGTCCCTACTTCCTTCCAAAGAAAATTATATTGTCCAATTACACAAGCACCTCCAAAAAAAGACACATCTCTAATTTATCTCTTTTGGTTTTCATTCTTTTAGTATTTATTGACTGCTGTCAGTTACATAGTGTCTTGGGAACTGGAGATACAGCAACAAACAAAACAATGCCTTTTCTATCACAGAACTTAGATTCTAGTATGTGCACAATATGTGGAAAAGGTAGGGAGAGGTATATTAGTAAACATACAATATGCCAATGAGTGTCAAGTGTTTTAAAGGAAAGGGAAACAAATGAAGATGGAAATGGAAGAGCAGGTGCTATTGCTTTGTTTTATAAAGGGTGGCCAGGAAAGTATTAGAGATAAAGTGATAAGAAGTGAGAGAAAATCAAGTGTATAATTGGGTTAAGAGTGTTCTAGGCAGAAGAAATAGCAAACGAAAGGGTGAATGTGGCTACCATGTTCTAAGAAGAACAAGGTCACTAATGTGTGGCTACAGTAGAAAGAATGAAATGGAGAGTCAAAGAAAATTAGGTTAGAAAGTTAGAAGGAAGAAAATTCATATTAGGACTGTCTTACTCTGAGCCACTGGAGAGGTTCATGAAGAGGAGTGAATAATATGAGGCTTTAATATGATCATTCTAGGTTCTGCCTTGTTGGTAGAATTTGGGTTTGTAGTAATTAGGATAGGCCAAGTTATAACAAGTGATAAATATCCTGAAAACAAATAATTTGCAACCTAAAACTAGTTCTCATTTGTCCTATATCTATATTCTTGGTCAAAAGAAGATTATGTCCATTGCAATTACTCAAAGACCCAAACCAATGGACTTGTTTTCATAACCAAAGTATAAAGACAAAGGCACGACAAACCATATATTGACTCTTCAAGCTTCTGCTACTGAGTTCTACTATCACTTCTGCTCACATTTCACTGGCCCATGAAAATCATATAACCTGACTGCTTTGAATTGGGTAAAGAATTTCAATCTACAATTTGTCCAAAGCAGAACAGACATTTTCAAACATCCTAATATGCTTCCCTGATGATCACAAATATTTAGTTTGCTCCCTTCCCCACATGCAAAATAACCTCCTAACACTCCCCAAGAAAGTTCAAGAATTCTGTCTAATAATATTATGATTTAAGAGCAGAAGTAAATATATCTATAAAAGTCCAGATGTGCCACTTCTTGTTCTAAAGACCTAGAAATTAAAAAAGAAATAAATACACAAAAATGCTCTACCATCTACCCCTCTATCCTATTCCCACTGGATTCACAGAACAAGAATAGAATCACTTGAATAAATATTTCTGGTAAGGAATAGGAAGAATGGACATGGGGAGGAAGCACTTAGAAGTCACCGAACCATAGAAATTCTCCATTCCCACTGAGTGGCCACTGTGAGGGTTAGCTACCTGAGAATAGTGCTCAAGTTTATAGTTCTCAAGGGTTCTGGGCTCTGACCTGTATACCTTATCCTCAGTGTATACATCTGAAATGGATATAAGAAAATGTTGTCCATTTAGCAAGCTGAGCAGCTTGCTAAATCTTTACCACCATAAGATTTGGGGTCTGGGGACTATATTTTAAATCTTTAATAGTCATAATTTCACAGGCTCGTGGGGTTTTCAACAGTACAATTATTGCAAAGTTACAGTCACCTAATTCCTAATATTTACAGTCATCTTCATGTACCAATAATCCTACTTAAGTTGTTTTGGAGATGTGCCCTGCTCTCCAGACTTTATTGTGAATATAAACTTAACAGATATCCTGGGAGAGGCCCATCCCTAGTATTTTTCTCTTGACCTTCTGGTGCAACTGAAAAGACTTATGAGGTAAAGAATTCATTCATTGAGAGACTTTAACAGGTGGCTGATGGCCATTCTTTTGTTTTGGCCCTTGCTGCTGCCAGGCTGAATTTTAGCCTTTTGTTTTTTAAAAGCCTTAACAGCTTTCTTTTTACTATCTGGAATTAGAAGTCAATTGTAACTTTATTCTGCCAAATCCCACATTTCAGAACTCTCTTTAATCTCTTTCATTCTTTCTTGCAAGCCAACCAATTGTTTTATCTTTTTCCTGTTGTAACATGTCAAAATGAAGTCGAAAGTAAGAAACTAGTTGTTGATGTTCACTTATTCTCTTGCGTAAAGCTACAAGCTCAATGGGTAAAATACTTGCTTTCCATGTGACCATAGGTTAGAATTTTCCCACTATATAACATGGATTACCATCCATCTGGCCTCCAATAATATTTCCTTGACACCTACCACACAATGCCATAACCAATGCCAAATATTTTTGGGTTTTGTTCCTGTTCTGGCATCTCCTGGAACAATTTATCAGTTAGGATAGGTGAAGTTAAACTGGTTGCACCCTGAAAGTCTCAGAGGCTTGAAGCAAGAAAACTGATTTTTCTCTCATCCTACAGATTTACTCATAGTCGGCAAGGTTGGGGGGCTTATAATAGGAACCATAGTGAATTGATTATGTAAATTCCATTAATCACATTGGTTCTTAATGCTACTGCCCAGAGAGGATACATGTACATTCTTATACATTTCATTGGCCCATCAAGTCACATGAGCAAAACAGAAGTTTAAGTGGGGGAGGGGAGTAGATTTTTATTATATGGCCAGTGTGAGAAAAGTGACATTAACAAAAGGTCCTAATGAATACCACTGTGGATAGAGATGGAACAATGAAGACCATGTAGAAAGGTACTGGAATAAGGCATAAGATGGTTGTGGCATGGATCAGAGGGTAAGAAGGGTTGTGGTAAGAAGTCATCCAACTTTCAGTACAGTTTGAAGAGAGATCTAATAGTTTTTGTTAATAGAATGGGGTATGAGAGAAAAACTGAGGAGTCAAGAATGAGTTTTGACCTGAACAAATGAGACAGAGGTGTGTCGCAGATACAAAGATATAGAAGGAGTCATTTTGGGAGGGAATATCAAAAATTCAGTTTTGTGCATGTTAATTTTGAGAACCATACTCTGCCTTTGGCCCTATACAGGTAATGGTTGCTGGAAAGAGGCCCTGTCTTCTTGATGGCTCTCTAGTTATACCTGCTCTTTAAATCTGAAGCTGAAACCATTCATGCTGCAGGCAGTCTGGTGCACCTTGGGTTTATAACGATGCAGTCATCACTTTCATCTGTTTTCAGTGTTCTCTTACCCACATATATTCTAATTTTCCAAGATTTATGATGTGTTCCTACATTCAGTGACCCATAATACCTGCCAGACTAGAAGCTAATGGCATTAATTAAAAGTTCTTTATTATGCTGTCCTTAGAAAAATTGATCTTGGAGAAAGTGATCATTCTACAGCACTCCCAAAAGTTCTGGGTTATTTTTACTCTATTAAGCACTATTTCCTTTTTAAGCAGATCATGCATTTCTCACTTGTAAAGATAGAAAAATATTCCTATCTTGTAACTATCCTTTAAAAAATAATTTAGGCTCAGGAGTTATTAAAATCAAATCTACCTTAAATGTCTCAGAATCTGGGTCCAGTGCTTCCTGACGTTTTGCACTTTTAGCAAGTATATAATAATATTACCATCCTATAGGCAACAATAGCATGCAGCATCAAAAACAAATTTTGATTTCAAATAGAACACTTACTCAGTCACACCTTTCAATTCTGGACACCCATTTGCAGAAGTAGCATTATTAGGTAGCCTCTTGTCTCTTCTGCAAAAATCCAGTTTCAGCACACTGTTTCCCAGGTTATTGGAATCTGTTTGTAGTCAGTATAAAGGATTAAAACCTTATGAATTATGGCCTGATTCATAGATCAACCACCACTCCAATGGCTAAAAGTGATGTTAACTTGTCATTCAGTATCCAGTAGTACTTGGCATTAATTACCCATAATTCCTGCTCATGCATCTTTACTAAGACTTTGTCAGTCTTCTTAAAAGTGCCTGAAACTTCTGACACAGCTCGGATTCAGTGTTTAGCCTCATTTCCTGGACTTCTACTGGCTTTCATCTGGAGCCTTTGTCAATTTCCCAGTACCATAGCTCTGAGGATATTCTTTTCTTTCCTTCTGTTTTTTTTTTTCTTTTTCACAATAAGAATGGATTTCTTTTTGGGTAGACTCCAGAGAATATACTCATTCTACCTATATTAGAAGAAAGTGGTCAACACAGGTGGTAACTTACTGAGTCCTACACCTAACTCCACTCCAATCTGAAACTCATAATTTTCATATACCTACTGCTTTTACCAGGACTACAATTACTTCAAATCATCTCTTAACATCTGACTCTAACCTATGCATGAAGACGCAAATATGGGATCTCGCCACAACCACACAATCTTATTCTTTTGTTTTGTGCTGTGCTGTTTTTTCTCTCAACTTGCTTCTCCTAGACGGAAATTTGAATAAGATTAGGCTACTTCTGTGTTTAAGTTGGCTACCATTTCCCTGGCCCTGGGCTGCTCATGTAAATCAGCAATGTTTGATTTTTGATTTTGTGCCATGTATTTCCAGTACAGGCCACAATACTGGCAAAAAAAAAAAAAAAAAAAAAAAATCTAATCTCAGGAAACTGCAAGTTCTTTTATCCTTTCCCTGCTGGGTGCTGAAAAACTTATGCTTCCATAGAAATTTTTGCCCTGCAGAAAACTTGTTCCAAATTCAGTAACCAGTCAAACACAGATGCAAAAGCCTTCCCAACTTTCACCCCATGTTCCAACTTAAAGGATCTATCTCTGCATTATCCAGCTGTGTATCTCAATCTCTAAGGCATTTGATTCTTTTCATCTTCCCCCAAGGGTGTTCAGTGTGTAGTCCAAATTCTTCCTTCCCAAGCACACCTCTTAGCCTCTGAAAAAATGTCTGAACTTTTTGTTATATTGTAATCATATTACCCAGAGGTCTTTCTTTCCCCAGGAAACAACAACAAACAAAACAAACTAGCATTCATTTTACATTTCATGTTAGATAAAGGAGTACATGAATCACCTTCCATATGCTATTTCTTCCAAATTCCCACATTCAGCTGGTTTCTAACATTATTAACCTAAGTTCCTGCACTATGCTTGCAGCATGCATGTTTGACATCATCTAGCTCCCCAAGTGGGCCCTTAGAGATGACCACCATCTTCCATAGACAAGAGATGATTATTGCAATTGCTACTCATTCTGCATGGTACCCAATTTTGAGCACTATTCACTGACAGTTTAGAAGCTCTCCTTGATTGGCACTAAAATTATAGTTTAAGTCTACCAAGGCAGAACATACCACAGTTCAGGAAGCAATGAGAGGAAATTCTTGCCTATGGCCCTAAAGTTTTAAAAATTTAAGATTAGAAATATACACAATTTACTACTAAGCAAATATGGTAATACATGAAATCCGAAGGATGTTTTAACAATGATAATAGATAACATATATCCGACATTATGTGTCAGAACTACCTAAGTATTTTATATTTGTTAGCTCAGTTAATCTTCACAACATCTTATGAGTTCAATGCTATTGTTTATGTAAGCGTGGAGTAGGAAGCTGGAAGAAAAGAGAAGTTTGGTCATCTGTCCAAGGTTACACTGTTGAGAAGCAATAAAGGCAGGATTCCAAAAAGGCATTTTCTATGAAGTTTCTTTTCAGATGAAAACTGAAATTCAGATGAGCCCCCCTTTCCTCAAACAGCATCAGGGAATCAGTCTACTTCTATCCCCTTCTTCCTGTGTCATACTTACCCTACTCCAAATTCCAGAGTCCCCGTTTGCACACAATTTATTTCATCTCGTTTTTGTTTGATTTTTGTTTCTTTGATGGAGGTTTAAAGTTTAACTTCAATCAGATTTGAACATCATTTCTTTTGCTATTATTTACAACTTCTTTTCACTATTTTATTAAAATCCATTGAACAAGAAAGTGGCAAGTATGGGTTGAAGGAACCCCTAACTGGCCCAAAAAACTTTTTCGATTATGTATATGCATTTATGTGCATGAATCAATTAGTCCAAAGTCAGATGGAAAACAAGTGAAGTGAAGCTTTGACCTCAGGTGGCTTGGCCTCCCATCTGTGCAGTTAACTAGTGATGGTTATTACTTTTCATATCATCATCATATTATGATAATATAATCTACCTATATGGTGGTTACTAGGAGTATGGTTCTTAGAAAACTACCTGGCATATAGTGCTCAACATTTTTTGTTATTATAGCTAATGTTAAGGGTGAGATTATTCCTGATTGGCTTAAAAATGTATCACATTATACCTATTTCTCTGCTTTTTTTTTTTTTTTTTTTTATGTCTTCAGTTCTCCTCTTACTTTCCCTTACACTAACATGTAAATCTGATTTTTCAAGGAAATTCTATTATGCATTATTCAAGTTGTTTAAGCAATTTTTAAAAGTTACCTTGTGTCCCAAAGATAAAGCCCAAGCTCCTTAATACCCAGCTTCCCCAGCTTCTCCAACTTCATTTATCACCAATCTCCTTACTCCAGAATGCTGAGTCATGTCCCATTTCCCTTGCCCCTTATTCCTCAAAGTTGACTCCTACTTTCCTTCTTTGAACTACAGTTCAGATGGTATGAGCCCTGCCCCTGCCTCCCATGTAGACAGGACTGAATGAAGACCCTTACAATGTGCACTCCACAAAGTATAGGGAAGATGCTTAATATTTCCCCTGCAGCATGCATTGCTCTGTTCAATAATAATCTGTTTATTTGTTGAGACTTCCACAAGCTTATGCCTTTCTCTGAGGCTAGGTGTATATTTATTCTATTTAGTATCAATAAAAGGCCTGACACATGATAATGACCCAAAATATTTTTGTAGAATAAATCAGTGTATAAAAAACTAATAAGTAACATTAATATCAGCTCTATGGAAGAAGAATAATACAAATGTTGGAGTTACAACCTGTACTTTTTTTTGTCATTTACAAAGCTGGATCGTTAATTACTAAAATGTACCACTAAAATACAAGGAAGGAGGGTATTGTAACTCAGAAGACAAATTCACAATTATTGCCTGTGATAAGTAAGCAGAGTCAATGGAGTGCTGCCAGTCAAGGCTAAGAGAAAAGCAATTTATCCTGGAACCAAGAGAGATTGTCTATGATAGAGACAGAAATAGAAAAGTGAGTATGGGGAGAAGGCAGAAGGAAGGAAATGAAGAGGAGGAAAGAAAAAAGAAAAAGAAGTATGAAAAGAAAGGAGAGAGGGAAGGCAAGAGGGGAGGAGGGACAGGGAAATTAAAAAGAAAGTTCTATAGATACAATGGAAGGCAGATATGTGTATCTTTTAGGATAAGGTAATATATTAGCCTGAAAGAAATAATAACTAGGACAATCATTTTAGAAAAGAAGTTGTTCTACAGCAGAACCTAATCTATATGTATATATATTTTTTTCTGTTGTAAGGGTCTCTGAGTCTAAACAAAAGTCAACACTACAATGTCTCTCTCCTCTTTTTAAAGACAGTGCAAGTGATTCACTGAATCCACAAAAATACTTTGTATGTTCCATGCATAAAATAGTGAACAAAAAGGATATAGTCACTTCCTTAACTGTATTTATAGTTCAGCTAGGGAGTGGGAGCTATGAATTATTTATAATGCTACAGGCATTGTGATATGTACTATGCATGCATTTTTTTCCCATTTAACTCTTAAAATAATCATATAATAATGTTGCTATAATTATACCCATTTCAAAGATGAGGAGAATGAGGCTTGGAGGCTACATTGTCAGCCCTTGCTATCTATTAAGGTCACTAAGGGAGCTCTGTGAGGCAAGATCCCAAAAACAAAGGTAATGATTTATTTGACACATAATGCATCCTGATGTTGAATATAGTTGACCCTTGAACAATCAGGGGTTAGGAGTACCAACTCCTGTGCAGTCAAAACTCCACATATAATTTTTGACTCCCTCCAAACTTTACAAATATCCTATTATTGATTGGAACCTTTCCCAGTAACATAAACAGTCAATTAACATATATTTTGAATGTGATGCATTTATATACTGCATTCTTACAATAAAGTAAGCCAGAGAAAACAAAATATTATAATTATAAGGAAGAGAAAATAAATACATTTATAGCACTGTGCTGTATTTATTAAAATGAATCTAGATATAAGTGGACCTATGCATCTCAAACCTGTTCTTCAAGGGTTAACAGTACATATTTTTAAACTCCCAGTAATTCCAATATGCACACAATTTTGAAAACTTTTGGCTTAGGCTGAGTTTATAATTTACTCGCATTTATTTTACTAGTAAATGGTAATCCAGCACTCAAGATCCAAGTCTTTCTGATACCACAGCTGGTACCCTTAATCCCTTGCTATGTCTTAATGATATCAAAGGATATCAAGAATAGAGCACTGTAGATTATTCATTGAAACATACACCTCTTAATAGTCTAAAGATCCATGATGAATTAGACTGTTGAAAAAAATGTGCATCAGGAGAATGGTATTCAAAAAAAGATACATTAGATATGAGGATGATATATCTCTATTGGTTTCTATGAAAAGGCTCGAAACAAATTAAAGCTAGCATTTTCACCTAGTAACCTGCTCCCTTCATGATGAAAAAATTCCTGACATGAGAGACACTCTATGGTCACTACCCCTCTCCCTCTCCGACTGGATATTGTAATTGAATACACTCAATGCTCTCCTTCATTCCTGGATGTTGAGTGAAAATCTCCAAGTGATACATTTCCAAGTGGTTTTCAAGAAATCCCTGATTGGAATATATTACAGCAATCTAATGGCAATATAATGAATGTTCCAAAGTAATATTTAAAAATAAATAATTCCAACCTCTTTAGAGGAATATATTTTAAAATATCAAGACACAAGGCTGTTTCTACTATATAAAACAAAAGAGTAAAGTGGAATTTAATGAGACCGTAGAAAAGCAAACCAGCAAAAAAAAAAAAAAAAAAGTAGCAACCATCTTAAACAATGTCATTTCTCCTCTTACTCTCTACCATGTTTAAATTTGGTAAAGGTTTTTGTTGTACTTCATTTTCTCATGAACCATAACATCAATAAATTTTTAGTATCTAATGGAAACCAGGGAGTCAAGTTAGTCACCTGGAAGACTTCTAAAAATTCACTCATTTACTTCCTTCACAAAGGGGAGACAAATACATTTTGTGTGTAAACTTTGAGACAGAACTGCTATATTGTTTGAGAAATGGTTAAAGACTTACATTTAATTTAATTTTTAATATCCCTCTCAATCTTAAATCCTTAAATTCATTTTCTCCCAAATTCCACTCTACTTTCCATACTAACAAAAGAAATGTCAAAGTCCAATGATTTTTTTATTATTGTTTTATTTTTAATATACAGTTGATCATGAAAAACACCTGTTAAAGCTGTGCAAGTATACCTACAGGCAGATTTTTTTTTCCAATACAGTACTGTAAGTGTATTTTTTCTTCCTTATGATTTTTTAAATAATATTTTTTCTAGCTTACTTTGTTGTAAGAATATAATACATATAACATACAATGCATGTTTAAATCAATTAGTTGTGTTATTGGTAAGGCGTTGGGTCAACACTGTGCTACTAGTAGTTAAGTTTTGAGAGAGTCAAAAGTTATACATGGATTTTCAGCTGCACAGGGGTCAACACCCATAACCCTCAAGTTGTTCAGGGATCAAATGTATATTAGTGTTAAATGGATTATTAATAAGGCAAGACATTTCCTTATTTTTATGCATTTATTTGTAATTTTTAAATATTTTGAAGATAATTACTCTTATGGCAGGTTGGACACACAATGGATCCTCTATTCTACAGTACACCATGGTAAATGAGACAAAGCAGGAAAGCCAAGTATACAATCATAGGAATAAGGGGAATAGGAGAAAAGGTAACCAAAGACAAGAGATCCCAACAAAGCTTTGGAAAATTGAAAGAAGATAGAGGAATAAAATGAATTGTAGTTAAAAGAGTGGGGAAAGCTACTACTTATGTCTTTAAAAGGGAGAAATCTAAAAGAAAACAATATTCTTGGGACCCTGGACTTGAAGGTTTCAGAATGCAGATATAGGACATAGGCTGAAATTTGGGTGGTGGGTTGAAAGTCTGTACACAGAAAGGATAGACAGCCTCTTGCCATTGTGCTGGAGAACACATCACTCTACCCCTAGAAAATGTAGTCCTTATTCTCAATAGAAATTAAAGAGACTTTTTAAAACAGAGAACAAAGAAAAAGGTAGAAGGTATAAGTGAGGCACAAGGCTAAAAAATGGGGAATTAACTGCAAGTATAAGTAACCAAGGTCTGTTCACTACAGAGGATGAATTGCAGAGGATTGCAATTCCCAGAACACTGGATTTCAGGCAAACATTAACTAGAAATAGGGCCAGATACATGGGTATGCATCTTCTGTCATCTTATGGGGACCCACACTTAGAAGGATCACACTTTTATTTTAAAGCTCTGTGATTGCAGTCTTGAGGTTCTTAATTTTTTAACAAGGAGCTCTGCATTTCCAGTTTGCATTGGCCATCACAAATTTTGCAGGGCTGACCAGATATACATTTGCTAGAGAAGAAGAATGACCAAAGACAATAGACTTCCAGGTACTGGCAAACTTGACTACAAACACTAAGAGTCTAATTATTTCTTTCATATTTCATTCTCAAATATGAATAGATATCTAAAAATCAGCAGCCATTAGAGAATGCATATTACATGGAAGAAAGAAAAAAAGAACACAAAGAAAAATATAAAAAATGAATCCAGGGAAAAAAGAATACAGAGAAAAGAGAAAGACATTCTCTTGTGAAGAAACTATAATGAATAACTCTGAAAGCTGTAATATTGCATAAATAAAACAAGGACATGATAATGTAACAATGAATATTTGCAAACTAATGAGCTATTACAAATTAAAATATTATAACTAGAATGATAAATTCAATAAAAGCATTGAAAATAAACGAGGAAAAAATAAGAAGTTAAAATAGAATGATGAAACAATGAAAAGTAGGGGGAGAAGATGAAAAAAAATAAGATGAATATTCTAACAAATCCAAGAGATGACACATAGCATAATTAACAGAGAAGGAAGAAATGAGAGAGAAGAGCATTTCAAAGGTATAATACAAATTTTTCCACAACTAAAGCTCAGATGTATAAACACAAAGGCTTATTGAGAAGTAAAAAAAAAAAAAAAAAAAAAAAAAAAAAACACAGATTCAAAGTCAGTTGAATTTTAGGAGATCAATTAATTAATTGCATTATATAGTGGCATTTTCAGAGACTATACTATTAAAAGTCTATCAGAGAGCACAACAAACCCACAGACAAATGAGATGAATGCTCTAAGTAAAGACAGAGCAGTAATAAAACTGAATAGTCAATGAATGTTCATGACCAAATATATAACACATGTATACTGGAAATACAGAATTCATGCAGGGTTAGAATAACAACAATACTGAAGATAGTAACTAAAATTACATACATTTCACAGTCCTCAAGGAACAGCCACATCTGTTATTTTACTATTTAAAATGCAATAAAAATGTAAAGAGAAAAATAAGCTAATAATGTGACAATAGTTAAATGAACAGAGCCAAAGACAGTCAACATTCTTCTTTTGTTTCAATTACCTGGGTGTTTCAAGACAAAGGACTTGTATAAACTAAATTATTTGGATACTGTCTTTATATGTACACACTTATCAAGAGAATATGTAGTCATATAGTCCGTTTTCCAACTTAAATGGTAAAGAAAAAGAACATTAATTTTTAAAGAGATGAAAGCCCTCTAATGTTTTGCTGAATTACTTACCTTCTTTTTAATTTGAATCCTAAATTATTACTCTCCTCCAATCTACGAAGGTTTTCAATACAATCTCCAGCTATTTCAACAGTATTTTATGGTATCCCCCTCAAAAACGGTGTAAAACTGCTTCACTCTCAGTCAGAGCATTTGGGAAAGTCTTTACCATATGATTTCTGTCATCCTCTATAGGCTTCATTTGCATGAATTAATCTGAATGAGACATTTCATATTTTTTTGAAGTGAATTTAAACCAAATAAGTGGAGTGGAATGAAATTCTTCTTTCTCTTCAATTTCCCATTTCGTTCTCGGCTATGAAAAATCAGGTGGCCTGTTGTACACTTTGCTGTGTTCCAATTGAAGACGTCAAGCTGTTGAGCAATATGCAAATGAAACTCCCCTCAGGACTGCGTTTTCCTGCTCTTGATTCAAGAAAGATGACAATAAAAGTTTAATGTAAAGCCTTGTCACTGAAATGCCAAGAAATTCATATTTTCCTTCCTCACAAACGTCTGTATATGCTTGAAACCAAATTAAATTTCACTTATCTGAAAATTATTAAAAATTCCAGCTGTAAAAATGAAGACAGAAAAATCCTGGCTCCATTCAAAAATCAAGAAAAAAAAAAACAAAAATCAAGAAAAATGAATTCAACTTCTTTTATTTTAAAATTTATCAAAATCATATTCTTAAAGTCCTCCTCACTAGTGATTTACCACCAGAATCAAGGAATAATTTAATAGGGGTTTAAACTTCTAGGAATAGAACTGACTTTTTATTTTTATAGCACCTAAAAACATTTTTTTAATTTGTGTTTTTTTCATTTCAAAAGCTTTGGTCAAGATCCAAAGAAAAGAAAGACATGGATGACAGAACGCCTACCCAGGATTCTATCCTACCATCTCTGTGCCAACTAAATTATCAAAGGTAAGGATGGGCAAGAACAGAAAGCATTAGGAAACTTATCTATGACTGTATATCCTAAGGGGCACTCAAGTCCCATGGAGGTCTCTGGACAATAACATTATGAAGAGTGGTTTTGGACAGTTTTAGAACTTTTCTGTGCCAATCAAAAAATTGGAGAGGCAACCAAGACCATGGAGAGTTTCACAAATATAACAGCCCACCATGTGCAAAGTAGCATAGATCATACAACAGAACACTAACATAAATAGTACAGTGTCTTGAATTGAGTCATTCATATTTGTCAGCATCTAGCAGCACTCCCCAACTTTGCTATAAACAGGCATGGTTATATCAACAGTCATAAGGCAAAGTCAAGTATAATAAAATATTATATTTACCATTTTACTTGTCACTGAAACATTTAAACTAGGGATATAAAATTGACAATCCTTACACATGATATGAAAAGATGAGCAGTATCTAAAAATTGCTATGCAATTATTCTTTTATTTTTTAACTTATACTTGGAAGATAACTGATGCTATAACATGCCAGAAAACCTCCCCCATCATGCAAAAAGATAAACACATAACATAGAGCAGTATCACATATAGTAATTTATGCTCAAACCACAATAGGTACTGTCAGGGAAAATACAAAATAAAAACATATTGAAATAGAACAAACTATGCATATACACGTACATATGCAAGCTCCAAACTCTTCCGAAAGACACAAACATTGAGAATTCATGAAATAGATCATATTAAACAAGTTCTTTTCTAAAAAATATTAAGATAGATTGCCTAAATTCATTAATCAGTTAATGTTTAATACTATTCCACTCATAAAGAAGCAGCATTGAGGTTTTGAAAAAGCATATAGAACTGGAGATCTTTTGGGCCACCCGGAGTCCTGATGTAATATATTGGGAGAAATCTCATGAATCTCTTTTCCTTAATATTTCACCACACCGTAATATGGTGCCACTCATTCTAATTCAGTGTCACTACAGCTGTGATGTGCTGAGAATGAATGCTACTACTTATTGTTGTTTCTTTAATTTGAATTCCAGTATAGTTAACATACAGTATTATATTAGTTTCAGGTATACAATATAGGGATTCAACACTTCTCTATTGAATGCTACTAATTGTAATCTCAGGCAAATCACTTAATTTATCTTAATCTCTGTTAAATGAGAATACTGTAATTCCCAGTTATACATAGTCTTGTTGAGGATAGAATGAAATATAAATGGTGAAAACCTGCTACAGAAAACCTACCACCAAGCAGGTAATGAAATAAAAAAAAAAAAATCATTGAGTTTAAACCTGCTGTACCTTCCTGCGATATTCAAAAGTAAAATAGGAAGGTAACATTTACAACAGACTAGTAATTGGCAAGTAATCAACAAGCAGTAGTCTTTACTATAATGTTGATTTTATTTTTAAAAGACAAGATCACTGCCTTCAATTAATGAGAAACAGGAAATAATCATGCTTGAAAAGTAATGAAAATTAATAGGCAATAAAGAGTATTTTAAAAGTACACAAACTATAGAAATTCAGAGAAAAAAACTTCAGTTTAAATTGGAATAATCAAATCAAGCTTTACAAGGTTATGCATAATATCCAGCATACTATCAACCTCAGAGCATTTTATATATTCTGAATGTGGCTTCCATTACTAACCATAGATACCTAGACTAAAATCCTGAATTTTATTTTTATTTTTTGTAAGATTTATTTATTTATTTTTGAGAGGGAGAAAGGGGTCGGGGAAGGGGCCCAGGGAGAGAGAGTCTTCAGCAAACCCCACACCAAGCACAGAGCACAAGATCTCATGACCCTGAGATCACGACCAGAGCTGAAACGAAGAGTAGGGCACTACTTAACTGACTGTGCCACTCAGGTGCTCCTAAAATCCTGAATTTAAAAACAAAAAATATTCCATACAGATCATGTGTATCTGATTCTATAAAACTGGCAGCTACTGAGTGGTTTCTGTGTGTCTACATGGGATGTGTCTCAAAAGTTTTTAATGAGTTTCTCATTTTATGTTGCTTCACAAGTAAAACCAAATAGAAACCAAAGCCGAATATGGGCAGATGGTGTGAGTGCTGAGAAGCTAAGCAGCAGAGAAAGCATTCCTTGAATTAATCAAGTTCTGTCAGAAGAAGTGAGAAATATTTCATTTACTTCCAACTATGAGTTCATCCTCTGCGGTACTGACTCTAAAGTCTAACTTTTTGGCTAATATTTATCTTCATTTTGACTTTTTTCTACCTTCAAATATATTATTAATTATTATTCTTTTCCAGATAAGATATAATTAAGTGGGGTTTCATATCATATTTGGAAGTATTAGCTGTTATTAATACCTCTTCTTCCTAATATATATTACTCTTGATAGTCACCAAAATTCAATGAGAACAAATCTGTGCTCACTGAAAGGAATAAAGTTATACCTTTATACAAAATCTTAATCTATTGACTTTCAGCATAAGTATAAAAATGCATTATGTAAAAATGCTGGTGTAATAATTTGTGCATACATTTATTATGTTGGTGTATTACTAAATCTTAATTCAGGAACATAAAGTGACTCCTTTTTCTATGAATTTCGAGGTAAAATAACTCCATTAATATAAAAGAAAAATTTTGATCTACGCTTTGAAATCAGATGTGCTAAATACACATTCCTCAGAATCGGAAAAGTTTCTATGGAGTCAGGAAAGATAAGGAAGATGTGGTGGGGCTCTCCACATTTTACCTATTCTCTGTTTCTAGCCGTGCAGGGGAGATCTCTTGATTGCTAACCTATGCAGTCCCCATCTTTAGAGAAATCTTTCTGTGAAAAATTATACAAAAAGCAAACTCTACTTAATCCTGCTTTTATGCTAAGAACCATGGTTGAGCAAGTAGAGACTTGCTCTCAGTATCCTGTAGCTATCTGCTGGAGAGAAAGTTTGTCCTGGAGCATTCTTTGAAAAAAAAGGTGCATCTTGCTGATTAAACTTCAGTTATATCTTATACATCTATCCAGAGAAATATAATCTTAAAAGCTCCCATAAGAGAATTTATAAGTTCGGGTTCTGATATCGTAGCAAACTGGGTATGCTAGAATTTCCAGCTGACCTTGCATTGACTGTTACATGATCACTATGTGCTGTTCCTCCATGTTTTTATCCCACAGATAAGTACAACCATAAAAGGCGCCAATAATATTATTACAATTGAGAAAAATGCATGTAAGGTGCTTAATGTAAGATACTTCACAGGGTAAAAACTCAGTATTAGTTATTATTTTAATGTTGTTATTAATATTATATGATTATTTTATAAGCTTAGTTCTATAGTTGTGCATTGTAAAAATTCCATTCAAAATATTTGTAGTAATATATAGTCACTGACATAAGAAATATTACCATCCTTCTGTCTCAGACTTAAAAAGGTGAAGTTTAGTTATGATATAGCTTTCAATTATTACAGAAATTATTTACTAGAGTTCTATGAACAATTTTTTTTCTCTGTAAATTAGGGAGCTCGACTTCTCATGCTGTTTACCTTGGCTGTCATGAAGTACAACTCTGATCTTGTCATAAAAGATATAGAGGTAAACCTGAAATCTACAGGACTAGAAAGAAAGGAAAGGAAAATAAAAATGAAAAAAAAAGACTAATTTAAAAAATTGTTAGAAATGAAGGATAATTCTATGTTCTAAAAGAAGACTATTTACTAAAAGCTAAAATATGCCTGCAATATGGCAATTCCTAAAAAAGAACATTGAATACTTTACCAAATATGTACAGCTACATATATTCACCACTTAAAATTTTGATTAAATAATAATTACTTTTATAATAGTCAGTAACATTGAAAAGTAACTCATGGGTTACTTAGCCAGTAAGCCTGGGTGCCTTAGCCAGTTAAGCATCTGACTCTTGATTTTGGCTCAGGTCATGATCTCAGGTTCTTGAGATTGAGCCCCGTGTCAGGCTCCATACTAGGTGTAGACCCTACTTAAGATTCTTTCTTTTGTAGTGCCTAGGTGGTGCAGTTATTTAAGCCTCTGATTCTTGGCCCAGGTTGTTATCTCAGGGTTGTGAGATCAAGCCTGGTGTTGAGTCCCATGGCAGGCTCCATACTCGGTGGGGAGTCTGCTTGAAAGACTCTCCCTCCCACCATGCTCAGTCACTCATTGACTTTCTCTCTCAAATAAATAAATCTTAAAAAAAAATTATATTTTCCTCTCCCACTACCCTACACTAGCTCACTTATGCTCTAAAAATAAATTAAATTAAATTAAAAAATAACATGTATTATAGTACAAAATAGTGTACTTGTATAAATAAAAGATGAAGATGGCTTATATTATTTCACATTTTATTACTGTATGTTATAAAATAATACATATACTAGCACATACATATTAAAATAGTAGCAGTCTTTCCAATTTCATCAACATACCCATATGACAAGAAAAAATGAAACACTGAAATTAGAGCAACACATATACTTGAGTATGCAGTTGTTGTATATATTTGTTACTGTATGTCTATAATTTGTCTCTTGGGGAATTTCTTTCTTTATTAAATGAGCAAATACTAGTGATTATGAGTAGAGAATCTGGGGCAACTCCCTAATTGCTAATAGTGTAATTTTAGATAAATCATTTAAATGCTCTGATCTTCATTTGTAAAGTAAGGAAAAAATAATGACTTTCCCTTTAAGTGAGACAATGAGGTTCTTGGTAAACTGCTTAACACATGACAGGTTTTCCAAACTATGGTTATTGTCATCATCATCATCATCATCATCATTATCATCATCACCAGAAATTCTGTGAAGGCAGAGATGGCATTTCTTTAAGCCCCTATAATTCACTGAGCATTAGTGAGATTAAGATGAAGATATCTCTAGTTAGCTGCTTATTAAATATTACTGTTTTATTCTGCTTCAATTCCCATAGATTTTGTTCATTTTGACCTCCATATTTTAGGAATTTTTAGCATACAAATAACAGTTTTATTGGAAGCCTATCACCAAAGTAATTTAGTTCATTTGAGAGATTTCTCCTAATGCTTACAACATGTTAGTTACAGAAACATTAATTATACTTTGAGTTTTTAATTGGTGTATTGTTAGAGCAACCATAACAGGGTATCACAAAAGTGGCTTAATCAACAAAAATTTATTTTCTCACAGTTCTGGAGGCCATAAGTCTGAAATCAAGATGTCAGAAAGGTTGTTTTTTTCTGAGGCTTCTCTCCCTTGATTGTAGATGGCCATCCTCTACCTGTGTCCTCACATGATCTTCTGTCACCGTTTGTCTTAATTTCCTCTTTTTACAAGGTCCTCAGTCATGTCGGAAGAGGACCCACCTCGATGACCTTATTTATAACTTAATTATCTCTTTAAAGACCCCATCTCCAAGTATAGTCATATCCTACAATACTGGGGATTAGAACTTTGATATGTAAATTTGGAGGAGATACTATTTAGCCCATAATAGTTACTTAATTCATGAAAAAACACAGTTTAATTCCTTATAGTTAAATTTAATTCTGTATATTATACTTTCTTTCTTTTCTTAAGACCGAGTCTTTGCTTTAATCTTTAATAGCATCCAAATTATATTATTTTATCAATTGTAACCAAGTATTTTGTGATTAGTCATTCTTTTATGGAAATCTCTTTAATAGAAACAAACTTGACCTTTCACTTTTTTCTCCATTAGAAATATACTCAACTTAATCATAAACCAGTTTTTCTTCCTAAATAAAACCTATTGCAACTTTCAAAAAATATTCAGTTTTCAGAACATTTTATACATCCTTAGATATCTTTAAGTTTTAAAATGATTGGCAGAGGTTGGCATTTCATGTGTTCCTATATTATAATTTTCTATTCAATTAGATATGTGATTTATGGCCAGAATTATCTGTATCCCAGTCATAAATATAGATGCCTAATTTTTAATTTATGTCTATACATTGTATGAACAAGTTCAAATGTGTACTTAGGTATATCCTATTTTTTTGAAAAGTTAACAGAAACTGGAAATGCATTATAAGTATATTGGCTTTATATTACATTGGATAACTACAGTATTGGTTAAGTTCTATTTTTATTGTTATAAAGACACATAGAGTATATTAAGTAATGGGCAGAGCTGACCAAAAGGAGAGTACACACACAAACTGTGCAAGGTCTCCAATTCTCTAAGGACATATACCATAAATTCTCAATATTATATATTAGTGAGATTACAAATAACAATTTTTATTTGTGTTTGTTAAGTATTATTTGTAATGTGTGAACATTCACAATGCTGTGGAATTTTAACATTTTTTTAAATATGTCAAGCACCTCAAAATGTGGAAATCATCCAGAACTCTTATTCCTGTAGTGATTTCACCTTAGGGATATATATGTTGTAAGAGTACAAGAGAAGCAAGAAGTCCAGTAAAAGGTTCAGAACATGACCCTGGGTTCCAGTACTTGCAAGAATGGAATGCTAGCCAACTTCAGAAGGCATGAAAGTAATGCATTTAAAAGTTATTTCATGGGGCGCTTGGGTGGCTCATTGGCTGAGCATCTGCCTTTGGTTCAGGTCATGATCCTGGGGTGCTAGGATAGAGTCACACATCAGGCTCCCCACAGGGATACTGCTTCTCCCTCTATGTCGCTGCCTTTTCCTTTGTGTCTCTCATGAATAAATAAATAAAATCTTTAAAAATAAATAAATAAATAAATAAATAAATAATTATTTCACACACAAAAAAGCAAATCTTGATCCGGTAATTTTATTACTTCCCTTGAATATTTTAAGCCTTAAAATATTTAAAAATCTATGATGAAACAGTAATTTGTCATGTTTAAAACTGTCCTTTTTAGAAAAGAAAAAATCGGTAAAGAATTACAGAATTATAGAATTGACAAAATGTATAAACATTTTTTCATAAATCTCATTCCACGGATAAGGATATGCATTTATAAGGATACGCTGAAGTATATTCACTCAAATAGCATTGTAGTGCATGTGAACTATTAAATACCACCTCATTTCCAAACATGGTCAGATTTGATTTGACCTTCTGCTTGTAGCCTACCCTCTCCCTCCTCACACATTCTAGCCATCCTAACCTCCATTGTCAGGCTACATCCTATTCTCTGCTTAAGATTCAGTTTGACACTGCCTGGTATATCATATGAGGTAAACAATGAATTGATAAGATTAATGTCTAAACAAAGAAAAAAATAAACTTAACCATGCATAGTGGAATGCATGCTTCATAGTTTCATATAAAATTGAATAATCAGTGTATTTTCTATCATCAAAATTTAGCTTGATCTCATTAATTAATTAATTTCACAGTAAATGTTTATTACACCTACTATTTGCTGTATGCTATACACCTTGCTAGAAGTTAAGGAAATATTTTTGTTTATAACAAAAATAAAGGAGAACTAGAGCAAACAATAATTTAGTTCAAAATAAATTAGCAACTCCATATGAGGCACACTTTTTACTTGTTAATATTGTATTAAAAGCTTATTATTCAATCAACACCTCCTCAATTTTTCCTCATGTGGATTTAAGAAACCTAGACATCGAAAGACTTAGCATGATGGATTATACCAGCAAGAAAGTATGACTCTCTGTAATGGTCTATTTCTGGGCCATTAAAATTTCTGGGCCATTAAAAGTCTTCTATTATAAAATTGAACATTTGTAAGAGAAGGATGTGGTACAATTTAAAGGTTAAATAAGAACAGCTCCAGTAATGATAGTGATAATTCAACTATCAATATCAATATTTACCAAGTGCTTACTTAGGGCAAAAAAGGAGCTAATAAAAATATATGAATTATCTTACTTGATAATAACCTAGCTTCTCATTGTATATTTAGTTATTAATTAATTACTTAAATTTACACTTGTACACACACATATATATAGAAAAACCATGTTCATTTTGCTTCCTGTTTGCCATTTCACCATTTTCTTCCTCATATACATTTTTTTCATAAATAAAAAATTAAGCAGCTTAAATATTACATTTTCTAAATACAGTATCTCTGTCTCACAATTAGACATGAATAACTTAGGATGCATAGAGGAATCTGACATTCAATCAAATCCTATATCTCACTAAAAGCTTGAACTTTTAGATTTTGATGGTGGGTGACAACAGCTAAGGGAAAAAGGTCATCAAAAAATGTCTCTAAATTGGCATTTTCACTGCTAAAGGCATTACCTGCAAAGAATACAGTAACTATTCTTAAATAATGATTACAAAAATTTATCGGGGTATAAGTTATAGGAAAATATTATAATTTGTATAATTGCTATTATTTGCATTGCTTTAAAAAGAACAATCATTTAAGCACTAAGTGTTAAAACAGCAATTTCATTTAGGAGAGAAGGAAGGAAGGGCCAAGTGTTTATGAGAAGGTTGGCTATGATTTTTTTTTTCTGGAAAATTTTGAAATAACTTCAGACTTATTTTGCTCTTATTTTGCTCTATTTTAGCCAATGTAGAAATGGCCGTGAATGCATCTTCTTCATTCATTTGATTTGTCCATTCAACGAGTTTTTATTGGGCAGGAAATATTTGCCAGATCCCTGGCAAGATATACATACTTTGGTGAAGAAAATAGAACTATTCAAAGAGCCTATTGTCTAATAAGACTAGATAGAAATGCATCAAATGCCAAAATAAACATAAAATCATAAATATAAGTGTTCTGAATGAGAGATAATGGCACAACAGAAAATATAAAATAGGAGAATGTTATCTGGTCAGCATAGTTAGCAAGGCTTCCCTAAGGAAGTGGTTTTGAATTGTGATTTGTATATTGTGTTTTCTAGATAAAAAGAATGGTTCCAGGTTTTCTTTCAAGAAGAAATGGAATATTAAAAGGTTTATGATGACAGGACCCTGATTATTAAAAGGAACGTAAGAAAGGCCACTGTATCTTAAGCAGAATTTAAAAAGGAAGGATGACGAGATAAGCCAGAGAGAGGAGAGGAGGGGAGAGGAAAAGAGAGGAGAGGAGGGGAGGGGATGAGGGGGGAGGGGAGAGAAAGGGCCACATATTCAGGACTATGTAGGCTACATTAAAGATTTAGGTTATGAAAAACGAAGGGAAACAATGACAATACCTGATGAACATAATCAGATTTCTGATTTGATAAAAAATACTCTAAGGGAAGAAAGACTGATGAAAGCAGACCAGTTAGAAGATAGAAGGCTAGATAGCGGGGATACATTTCAAGAGAAATAAACAGAATCAAGATAAATTAGGAGGTAAAATTCACATGGTGATAGAGTTGGATATGCAATAAGAATGACTGAAATGTTGGAGTTGACTCCCAGGTTTTCTGACCACTGAAGTCAGGGTGGTTTTGTGGCATGCAAGAGGAACATTTTATAATGAAGGGAGGAAAGAGGAGAAATACTAAATTTGTGCACAACTCATAACAGAGCTTCAAAATATATAAAATCAAAATTTAACTAAAAGGAGAAATAGGGAAATCTACAATGATGTAAAAGAGAATTTAGCACTGTTTTGGTTTGATTTTTAATAGTTGAACAAGTAGGCAAAAGACCTTTAAGGATATACAATTTAGTGACAGAAGATAAGCCCTGAAGATAAGGACAGAATGTCTAGTGTAGTCATATTTGAACTGATTACTTACTGGTCCCTCTTCACCAAGGCAGTTAGTTCAGTGGCGTGTGAGCATGTGTGTCTGTGTGTAAGATGGACAGAGAGAGACTGGTGTAGGGCACAGAACGGTGAAAGTAGTTCAGAACAAAAGAGCTTCTCCGAATTGGCTTATTTCCTCCTAAGTACAAGGTTATAAGACAGAAGTCTTGATACCATTAGTGTAAATCTACTACTTAAGCTCAATATTAGTTTAGCTTTAGTCTCCTCCATTTATATAAATGGAAGAAACATCTAATACAAAGCACTTTACCATTTTCCCAAACTCAGTATTAAATAAGCACAAGAAAAAATTTAAGTCTCTACATTTCTAATTTCAATTGATATTTGTGACATTAGGTGAATTGACTGCTTAACTGGCCATATTCAAATGTTGATATGGAATCACTGCCCATTTTGATGATATGGAAAGTCACAGAGCCTCATCTTCTACTTCCTTAATGACTTGCATTAAAATATCCAAGGTAAGTTCAGAAAATGTGTGAATTATATGAATTTGGTAGGCATGATGATCATGCTCCAAGATCTGACAGGCTCAAGTGATGGGCCAAATTTAACAAGACGGATTTAATCAAAATAATTATAAGGTTACACAAGGGATATCTTATGTCCAAAAACCTAATTGCACAAAAATGATTGGAAAGAAATGTGGCTTACCAGCAAAAAGTATGGTAGAAAATTATAAAGCAGCTTCGGAGTTTCAATTGATATCCTCTCAATATTAATTGTCAATTGTATAAGATGAACATAAAAGCAAGTTTCACCTTCTTTTTAATCAATTAAAAATAAACTTCTACAACTTGTATACCTATTATAGTCAAAACATACCTAGATTGTTTTCTCTAGTTATACAATATGCCTTTTAAAAAATATTAAAGATAGAAGGGTGCCTGTGTGTCTCAGTTGGTTAAGCATCCAACTCTTGATTTCAGCTCAGTTCATGATCTCAGGGTCTTCTGATGGAGCCCTACATTGGGCTCTGTGCTCAGCGGGGCATCTGGTTGGATTGTCTCTCTCCCTCTGCCCCTCCCCCTGCTCTCTCTCTCAAATAAATAAATCTTAAAAAAAATATTAAAGATAGAAGGAAACACATCTAGAGGAGCATGATCAGTTAATAAAATTATGTCTTGAAAAATGTTATAAAATAGTTAAAAGTCTCTAGATCTTTATCTTAAAGGGATTTATATAAATAAGGTAATAATGTTGTACAATCTTAAGGTATTAGTGGGTGAAAGCTGAAAATAAACTGAATATAACTTCTTATAAAGTAAAAAAGGTCATAAGTAAATATTTGTAGGGTGTGTACTAGGTACCAGCTACCATGTTACTGAATCTCAGGATATTTGCTACTTTTCCTATTGGACACAGAAAATGAGTGCCCGATTGAGTTTTCAGCCTCAGATTTGACCATATCCAAAGACTTTGATAATCCCAATTAACCTTTATCTTATTATAGAAAGTTTTTCGAGCTCTCAGATGGGTCTATGGGTGAAATGAGCCATCTAAAAAGGCAATGTGTTTTCAAACATTGGAAACGTTCTATCACGGGATAAAACACCATTTGCTATTTAATGAATTCTACTAAAAATGCCTTACTCCTAATTTACCATCTTTACCAATACAGTGTTTCCTTTTGTAAGTGTGTTCAAAGCATTTCCATAAAGCCGTGGTCTTTTGAAGATTCTATGAATCTGTCATAACTAAACAAAGAATCCTATTCAACCAGAGTCAAGACCTACTCTAATGTTGATTCACTACTAGCTGAAAATAAAAGTTAAGAAAGCATAGATGATCTAAGCTCATAGATGTCAGAACTTTGATCAGAGAAACTATTGTACTCCATTGTTTATACATACATATAACATATGTAAATATACACACACATATATGTGTGTATTCCCTAGGATTCCTTAATGCTTGCTAATTATAGATGACAACAATTACACTGCTTGTAGATTATACAATATGTGCCAGAAACTATAATTCTACTCATAATAATATATTTAATCCTTACAACCATCCAGCAGGACACATTTTACAGATGAAGTGACCAAATCATAGAAATATTGAATTACTTGTTCAAGGCCACACAAATAGAGAAAACACAAGCACAACTCAAACTAGTAAGTCTTACTGCTAAGCACACACTCTTAACTACTAAAGATGCGGCCTCTCATAATTATCTGCCTCAGTAATCAAAATAACAAGTTACTTAAATACAAATGTCTTACTTTTGGAATTTCAGTTTACATTGGGTGAGCATGTATGTAAAAAATCTAATTACATAATATTAGAAATTTTTAATAATATAATTTATTTTTAGGGTGCTTAAGTGGCTCTGTCAGTTAAGCATCTGGCTTGATATCGGCTCAAGTCATGATCTCAGTGTTGTAAAATCAAGTCCCTCAATCAGGTTCTGTGTTCAATGCAGAGTCTGCGTCTCTCCCTTTCTCTCTCTCTGCCTCTCCCCTGCTCATGTTCTTGCTCTCTTTTTTTTAAAAAAAGATTTTATTTATTTATTCATGAGAGACACAGAGAGAAGCAGAGATATAGGCAGAGGGAGAAGCAGGCTCTGCACAGGGACCCTAATGTGGACCCGATCCCAGGGCTCCAGGATCATGCTCTGAGTCAAAGGCAGACACTCAACTGCTGAACCACCCAGGCATCCGGTCTCGCTCTCTCTAAAATAAATAAATCTTAATATATACGTTTGTGTGTATGTGTATGTGTGTGCATGTATATACCCCCAACATTTTAGAGGGTAAGTGCCAAGTATTTTGTTTATATTTTCAGCTTAAGTTTATCTCTGAATGCCTTTATTTATTTAGCCATGTAATATGAAGCCCTCGTGTGTATAATGAGTAAAATTTCTACTAACCTATATTACAGAAATCTAACAAGATCAGCTAGGCTTAAGTAAAATGCACAAGTCCTTACAATATGTTAGGCACTGCATTATATGCTAGAGAGTTTTTGCCAAGAATACTATAAGGTCTCTGCATACAAGAACCATACTATTTGGGTAGATAAAAGTTGAAAATATAATACCTATAGCAATGTTATATATACTGTAATTATATAAAAGTACAGGAATAGAACAGACTGTTTTTGGGAAAGGCATGCCAGGCACTGCACTGGGAAATGGTCCAGTGAAACCTCAGCAGTATGTCATCTGAGTAAGCCTTTGAAAAATGGATATGAATTTAGCAACCAACAGAGACTTCATGCACCCTAGGACAGAGGGACTGTGTTTACAAAACATGAAGGAATAAAACAGCTGAGTGAGCAATGGAAACTATATGTAGTTCAATATGGGAGTAAAGAATAAGAGTCAGAGCCTGCAGAGATTTGAAGAGTGGACAACATGTGAAGAGGTACTAGTACTCTGCTCCATAGCCAGCAAGGATCCATGTAGTGTCCTAAATAGGAGAATAGTGTGTGGATTATTCTGGTGGCAGTGGGGAGTAGGAAATGGAGGTAGGGCCAGACACAACAGCTCTCAGTAGCAACAATTAGGATGCTATGCCCTATAGTCTGTATAGGGTTTTGAGGGCCTGAACTTAAACATGTAGGAAAGATGGAGAGAATAGGAGTTGAGGAAATTTAAGAAAGTGTAGAAGACCTTGCTTGAGTAATTAAAGGAATGGTGGGACTGAAAAAAGAGGCCTCGGTTGAATATTTGGAGGGAAAGTGGTGCAACTAAATCAAATTCTAAATACAAGGCAAATAAAAGTTTTGGTGAAGGAAAAAAAAAAAAGAAAATGTGCTCAGTACTGGAGTTTGAGGGGCCTTAGGTCATCCATGAGAAATTTGAACATATGAATCTTGGACTCAGAAGATAGATTAAACTAGTATTTTTGAACACATGGTTGGTAATTTAAAACTGTGCAAATCATTGCAATCACACAATGAAAGTTAATTAAAAAATGGAAAGCCCTCCAATAAGTATAAACTTATACACCAATGTATAAGATATTATTTTTAAACACTTGCATAGTGAGACTGATAACAGAAGAGGCACTAATCTTTGGTTATTTTGGCAAAGACAATGCTGCTATAATAATAATAATAAGATGCAAATTTTTATTTATGTTACAGACTGAAACAGATAACAAGACAGGTAATTTGTTTTGCTCAGAATCAGACCTAGTTGTTAAAACAAACCTATATGAACTTTACCAAGGGGACTGATTATGATGGTGAGATTCCAATAAAACCACAGTGTTTCTAATAGCTAGGAAGACACCACAGTTTGTCTTAGGGTTACTATGGAAGAAACTGGTACTAAATTACTATCAGATTTAGGTCAAAGCAATATCATGAGCTTTTTTTATGGCAGAAATTCAATGAATTTTTGTGGACAGCCAACAGAATCCTTTTTTTTTTTCACTATACAGATCGGTTATGAGAAGAGCAGACATTTTTCTATTAGAACTCATTTATCCTGAAGCTTTCCCCTATCAACTTAGTACTTCAGAAACATTTATTTTCAATCTACAGTGATTAATTTAAAAATGTCCAACTGCTATAGAATTGGTCTGAAGACTGTGCAAGCATCCAACACAGTAGGAGTCTAGCCATTAATATCTCATGGAATAAAGATGTTCATTTAAAAAAATAGCCTTTGAGCTGTTTACAAAATCCTTACATAACCACACTTCCATCAGGTTCCCGTACATAGAGTAAACATGATCTTTACAGAAAATGCCTTTAGTCCTTTCCTACAGTGTGTTGACAAGAGCTCCCACTCCGCTACCTGAGTTAAACGACATCCCTTGTATAGCAGAAAGTTCTCTGCCAATCAACAAACAAAGAAATTGTTCTTTGTACTTTGTATTTGGTACTGTTTTATCTTTTTCAATAAATATAGAACAAACACACCATGAAAGCTTAGGTGAGAAATGTCTAAAATTTAGTTGAAAAAAGAAGTTTGTATGTAAATGCAGATGAGAAGCAGGTAAAATCAATTCCATGAAAGTTCAGTGGAAGAACTTCAGAAGACAACTGGAATAGCCAGAAAAGCTTTGTGGTAGAGAACAACATTGGGAAAGGCCTATATGTTAAAGGATAAGAAAACAAGAAAAAAAAAATCTCAGGTAATGAACTGATCAGAGGTTATTCAGGTTATCAGATTATGGTTGATTTTGAAAGCCAGCCTAAGGAATGTATAGTTGAAAAGCAAAATATCCACATTTCTCAGTTTAATTTTTTGAAGATTTTTTTTCTATTTACAAATAACTTTGATTCCCTCAAGAATAGAGTGCAATACCCACTGCGTGGCATACAAATTCCTCTGAAACCTAATTTGTGTGTATCTCTAAACCATCATCATATATACTCCAGAACAATCAATGAATAATCTATTCATAATTTCATTAAACAATATAATCTAAATATCTTCAAGAATTTACCCCAAATTTTCAGTGTATGGAATATTTTTCTTGGATTTTCCAATCTATGAAAATTCTATGTTCTATAAAGTTTCAGTTGTAATGTCACCTATATTGTAAAAAATTTCTTTCCCATAAATTATAATTACTTCCTTTGATCTGATATATACACATACATATTCACTTATCTAACTGTGTTTGTATGTGTGTGTGTATATTATATATACAACTAATATAATACTTGTTAATTCAGTTCAGCATTTCAGTTGGGGATTTCTGTATTAATCTCCTCTCCTATACTGTAAACTAAAAACTCATAATATTTTAAAATTATTTTCTTCAGTCCATATGCTTAACACAATTTTTCCATGAGAAACACTTAAAAATATGTTAAGCATATACACACATATACATACACATTCAGAGCAGAATTTAATTCACAATCTGTGTTTTTCATAATAGTTGTTAAAACAAACCTATATGAACTTTACCAAGGGGACTGATTATGATGATGAGATTCCAATAAAACCACAGTGTTTCCCATAGCTAGGAAGACACCACAGTTTGTCTTCCCCTTCCATAGCAAAGAGTTAGTACTAGGGAAGTAGTTTCCAAGCCCTTTGACATTTAGGTCTGGTGTTGTTGCGGATTCTTGCCAACAGTATACAATTAGAACTGGTATGTGTTAATCCTTCATTTGATAAAGAGGAAGATGTTCCTTCTCTATGATTTTTTTTTGTCCTTCCACAGGCTGGAAACTGAGGTCAACAAAGCCTTATGGATAACAAAGCTGGATTCAGAGAATCTACACATGGAAAAAGTTTAAGGCTCACTTTGGTACTGCAGGGAAGCTTTAGACTATAAATTATACTTCACTGTGCAATGCTGGCCTTTTATACTCTCAAATCAGTCAACCATTCAATCAGTGGCTAAGGGTATCAATTGATGATTTAACTTCCACGAGCACCTCTAACTCTCTCTGCATGTATGCAAAATGGTTCATGTAGCTCTGGGAAACTTCCTGGAAGAGAGTCACAAGTACAGCTGTTAGAAGCAAAAGAACACAGAAACTAGAGAAGAAATGCATTGAACTAGTTAAAGAGACCTGAGAGCATCTGAGCAGAGCACCAATAGCATCTGCTACACAAACTATGTAGCCAAAAATCATTTGGCCATAGTGGGTATGACTGGAGCCCTAGTAGTCTCTACCTAGGAGGAGATTCTAACTAGATATCAACAGCCTTCTTTTCTACTAGCCTCAGAAATCTCAGGGAAAAAAAAACTATCAGAAATAATAATTGAAAATGATATAGTTTTTAAAATTCACAAGCATTCATATAGATACACATAGGAATAATTCATGTGAGTCTACACTAAAAGCAGCACAAGTGGAACTCATTATTCAGAGATTACCTCTAGCAAAGGAATCTGTCCTATCAGAGCCCTGGATAGAATAATGCTACCATTGAAGCCTCAGTTATTTCAGATGATTGAATTTCCATAAAAACTAAAATTTAACCTCAAAAATTCACAGGTATATCAAAATTTAAAGGGTAAGATGGTTCAAAATTAGTTTATAGAAAGGATGATTGGAAAGCATCCTCTTTATTGGCCCAAAAGTGGACAAAACTCTTGCCTTCACTAACAATGACTCCATCAAACACTGACTGTAACAGTATGAGTGATAGTGACTATAAGTGAATAACCACACAAATTATTAATTCTCCAACAACAGGAGAATTAATGACTAATGACTCTCCCCTGAATACTAGAAAATTGGACATAGTTGTGACTCCAGTAAGATTAGTGATGGCACCAAGCCAGCAGCAAAGACCACCTAAGAGGCTGACGGCGTAGCAATAAGTATCTAGAGGCTGATTTCAGCATCCATGTCAGTTAGAATCCCAGTCACATATACATGGATATTCAGACACTTTTGGAATGATGACGAGACCTCTAAAAGTTTCATTGGCAAAACCCCCTCATCAAATTTAAGAGCCTTGAGGGTAGAGACAAAAAATTAATTCCCGTGTGGTTATTTACTGACTGAAAATAATGGAGCAAGGCATCAGTATGACACGAGGAAAAGATGAGTAAGAACATCTTGACAGTGCTGATGATGGAATTAAATAATAGCAACAACAAAGTTGTTTCACAAAGGTGGCCAGAAGAGGAAAATACATAGGAAAAAAATATTATCCTGATGTTATGGAATTGCCTCACTTTGAACTAAAGAGACTGATCAGATCACAAGGGCACCATTAGAGTTTCTTTTGAGTCATTAAATATGAGGCTTTACATAAAGGATTAATGAGAACCAAGAACATTTATAAATCCCAAGAAAAATATATGAACCTCTGGGACAAAATACAGCTATCTGGGCTAGTAATTAGAACAAGCTAGATGAAAATCTTTGTTTTCTAACTTTCAAAACATTGCTTTTTCACATATATGATACCATTCACATTTCACCATCCATTGTTTTCCTTGATTTGGGTCCTGAGGAAATGTTTACCTTGAAGGAAGTAAAACAAAATATAGACTGGTAAAATTCAGTGGGGGAAATTTATGCAAAAAATTTTAACCTCATAGGCTCGCCTTTTTTTTCATATTAAATTTCCAGATGGGAAGCTAGAATAAATTTTTTTTTGTTTTTTTTTAAATCATGCTACAGGGATCCCTGGGTGGCGCAGCGGTTTGGCGCCTGCCTTTGGCCCAGGGCGCGATCCTGGAGACCCGGGATCGAATCCCACGTCGGGCTCTCGGTGCATGGAGCCTGCTTCTCCCTCTGCCTATGTCTCTGCCTCTCTCTCTCTGTGGCTATCATAAATAAATAAAAATTAAAAAAAAATCATGCTACATAATAATAACTAAATAATATATAAATAACTGATTTATATTTAATTAATATATTAATACAATATACATTTTCGGCAAAGAGACATCTAATTGCAATTTCTTAAACTGAATTGTTCAGCTTACAGTAATATATCAATAATAAGTATCATTTTTACTTTTCCTATTAAAATGAAACAAGGATAGAATCATATATGAAAACAGTTATTCTACCATTAACATTCTTAGGACTTAACTCTCCATTCTTTAAAAAATTTCTTAGAATGTTCTTCTCATTAAAATTTTTCCTTATATTAGTTATAATCACATATATGGACTCAATAATTTTAGGTTTTATTTATATGCCTTTACTGTTGTATATCCTAGTAGTATTATGCATTCATGGATTCTCTGAGACCTTATTTTCCTATTCTATTCTAGAAGTCCTATAACATTATAGTCAGTGGTTGGAATTAACCTCTTCATGAGCAAAGCACTCATAAATTTAGAAAACTGTTTTTCAAAACTAATGGTCACTTGAATTTTTAAATTAAATGCAATGACTAAGTAGATTATCCTAATATACAATAATTTTTCTTACATAAATTTTGTTAAAATTATATATATGTGTATTATATATTATATATAGTTATATATAGTTATAGTTATATATGTTATATAGTTATAATTATATACATCTTATATGATAATATTTTATACTTCACTATCACTCTTTCTATAATAAGATATTACCATATAAATAGAAAAATTGAAGTGATGGAAATTCAGTTAACGTCAATATCCGTGATCTACAATCAGATAATAAACAATGGATTTCTGTTTTACATCTATGCTCATATGAGACATAGGCATAATTTGATTAGTATTTCTATTTTTAGGATTCCCTTTTAATATTATTGGAAATAAATCATAAAAATATATGGTCACAATCAATTTTGCCTATTAAGTCCAATCAAATTTCATCTACATCTGTACTTATTTATGCTCCTTCTTAGGCAAGGCCATTTGCTCCAGAGAATACAAGATTAGGTAATAAAGAGTTAGCTTGAAGAACTTGCAACTAACTGTTAAAATTCTACTTTAAAGCAACTCAGGAGAAAGTGAAGTAAATGAATTAAAGATCAAAAGAAAATGCTATTACACACCTGTGAGTGTACTGGAATAGCTCATTTCATTAAAATTGTTTCATAAGACATATACTATGAAATTTTCAATGACCTTGAGTTACATATTGGCTCACCTACTCCAGGCATGATAAACTGAATTGAGCATGAGATTGGCTGTTTAGAGACTTCATTTCCTCTTTTGAACCTAAGATACCTTAGGCAAATCAGTTCACCTTTTTCTAATATGAATTTCCCCAATACTGTCCCTAATTTTATATATTCAAGAACTTGCTTAAGACACTTTCATATCATGAAGTAGAACATGCTGCCAGCTGTTTTAAATTTTGCATTGTTGCCTTTTGTCTTGAGAGCTCCCACTCTACCTTTTTTACATATCCTGGCATTTTTGTGATGTTTCACAAGTATCCAAATTTTTAGAGAATTTAGGTTTTATTACACATATTGAATCCTCTAAGAATTCAATCTAGAATTGGGCAGCCCAGGTGGCTCAGCAGTTTAGCACTGCCTTCAGCCCAGGGCATGATCCTGGAGACCTGGGATCAAGTCCCATGTCCGGCTCCCTGCATGGAGCCTGCTTTTCCCTCTGCCTATGTCTCTGCCTGTGTGTGTGTGTGTGTGTGTGTGTGTGTGTGTGTGTGTCTTTCATGAATAAATAAATAAAATCTTAAAAAAGAAAAAAAAAAAGAATTCAACCTGGAAGAATTTACAGTTCACTTCAAACAGAGTTAGTATACATCCTTTATCCTTATCTCCATAGCTCTGAGCATCCAGCCCAGACTGGAGATGTGTTTCTCAGATATGGTACTTTAATAAGGTGCAAAGGAAGGGAAAGAAAGAAAAGGTCATTATAAAAATTATTCAGTTCACTAATTCACAAATATTTGTCTTGAGAATGTAACATTTCTGCCATTTTATTAAGGTATAGTTGGAATGAGAATGAGGATGTGGAATAGATTTTAGTAAAGTGTGCATATACTGGAGCTCAAAAATCTTTGTGGATTCTGCACTGTTGAAATCATGTTTGGAGCAGGCTATTATCTAACTCTTATATCAAAGGATAGTACTTTGTGGCTAATTGAACCTATGAAGATTCTGCTAGTCAAATCTTCTTTGTGATAATTGATCTCAGTGTAAGACATGGCACACTTTCTCTAAAGGAGTGAAAATATGTATCATTCTGTAAAATAAAAGTGCTTTAGTCAAGTAGAATGTTATAGATATCCAAGTGGCTTGATTGACTTTTCATGTTTCCTGATCTTGCATTCTCCTTTCCCATGGAGTTTCTGTCCCAGAGCAGAAAACTGACTTGGGAATGTGGGATAAAAGCTGTCATGGGGATTCCAGATACATGTGATCATTTTTTTTTTAATTTTTATTTTTTGTATATTTTTCATTGGAGTTCTATTTGCCAGCATATATCATAACCCAGTGCTCATCCCATCAAGTGTGCCACTCAGTGCCTGTCATCCAGTCACCCCAACCCCCTGCCCACCTCCCTTTCCACTACCCCTCGTTCGTTTCCCAGAGTTAGGAGTCTCTCATGTTCTGTCACCGTCTCTGATATTTCCCACTCATTTTCTCTCCCTTCCCCTTTATTCCCTTTCACTATTTTTAAATTCCCCAAATGAACATTTATTCTTGCTGTTGACCAGAAAATGTTTTCATTCAATACTTATCCTTTACAAAGGAAGAGGTTTATAAGTGTAGCCATAAAATATTATGAAATTAAATACATCCAGTTAATCTTTTACCAGAGTAATGGAAGATCCCCTTCCTATTCTTTTTTTTAAGATTTATGTATTTATTTGTTTGTTTATTTATTTATTTGAGAGAAAGAAAGAGAGCTTGTGAGCTAGAGGTAGAAAGAGAGAGAATCTGAAGCAGTCCACTGAGCATAGAGCCCAATGTGGGGCTCAGCCCCACACTGCAAGATCATGACCTGAGCCTAAACCAAGAGTCAGTCGCTGAACTGACTGAGCCAACCAGGCATCCTATCCTCTCTCTTCCTATTTCTAAGAAGAATATTTTCTGTCTTAGAGTTTATAATTAGTCCAAGTGACTTGTCAATAGTGTATGTGAATGTACATATACACATCTTCTCAATTGTTGTCTTGACCTTCTAATGTTGACAAATATCACCAGAGATCACAATAAAATAAAGGTTAGCAAACATTCACAGAGGTGGAAAAAACCCTCAAGCTGTTGCTTTTCATGCTATTAACCAAGAAAATTAGAATTAAAGCACCTACTCTTAACAATAGGGAACAAACTGAGAGTTGCTGGAGGGGAAGCAGATGGGTAGATGGGGTAACTAAGTGAAAAGCATTAAGGAGGGCACTTGATATAATGAGTAATGGGTTTTATTTGCAACTGATGAATCACTAAATTCTACCCTGAAACTAATAATACACTATATGTTACCTAATTTGAATTAAAAAAAAAAAGAATTAAAGCATCTTTTTGGCGTATCTTATTTTATAGCTTCCCAGAGGAAAGTTTTCCTTGGACAGTTTTCATTTGTTTAACAAGTGATACTCTTAAAACATTTACCTTATGTTTCAAATATATTTTTCCAAATTAATTGTTTTTCCTTTATATAATTATATATATTTACTTTTGCAACAAATTTAACATTTTATGCACTTATTAAACTATATTTTTCAAAGCATATTATATTTAAACATGCAAGTTAATAATGATGTTACATATTAATATCTGTCCTTTGGAAAAACAAAAATGTATTTCCAAATCAGTCCTTAATGTTATTGTCCTTATGAACCTCATCATTTCATGATGTTCCACTCAATTCTATTCCTTCATCCTTCATTAAAGCATTATAAACTCCAATGTGCAGTAATAAGCTAAGATAATGCCTACTTACTACACTATTGGCAATGAAACTGATTTTTCTTCACATTCCTAACCTTATATGTATTGAAATCTCTAATCCTTCATTTGATCAGATACAGACTAAAATATGAATATCAGAAGAATATTTTCATACTATAAATTAAACTACTGTTATAGGCTAAAAGAGGAGCCTAGGCAAAGATTAGATAAAAGCTCATAGTGGGGGCACCTGGGTGGCTCAGTTGGTTAATTTACTAAATCTTGATTTTGGCTCAGGTCATGATCTCGGGTTATGGGCTTGAACCCCACATGGGACTCTGCACCCAGCATAGAATCTGCTTTTCCCTCACTTTCTATTCCTCCTTCCTCTCAAATAAATAAATAAAATCAGAAAGAAAGAAAGAAAGAAAGAAAGAAAGAAAGAAAGAAAGAAAGAAAGAAAGAAAGAAAGAAAAGCTCATAGTGGTTTAGGACATGGGGGCATGAATTAATGACTAGAAGTTAGGGGATAGAGGTACATACCGATAGGTTAGGTTAGTGGATACTAAATAATTAAGAATTTTAAAATTCATCATAACTTATTTGAATTTAACTATACAGATAAAGATGACTTCATTTTTTTTCTTTTTGAGAACTAAAATCATCATATACCAGTTGTACAAAGGATGGACTACAGATGTAACAGAGATATAGTATAGCAAGATTCCTTAAGAAATCCTTATTTTTGCACAGTAGGCAAAATTTTGCCTGTAGTCTCTAAGGTTCTTCAGCTGGGCCTGAGGATTAAATTGACATAAAACAGATTAATAGGAGAGAAGCATACAAATTTATTTAATATATGTTTTCAGTGACACAGGAGTCTTCAAAAGGAAATGAATTTCCAAAGAAGTGATAAACCTATGTTTTTTATATTGGGTTGAACAAGGGAGGCAACTGTGGAAAAGTTACTAAAATATATGAAAAGCAAAGCAAAAAAGAAGATAGTTCTTTTAACGAGATTTGTTTGTACAGAATTCTCTCATTCTCTATTCTTGTCTCTGGTGATAAGAATGTTCTTTCATCCTTGTATAGGGAGGACATCTTTCACATGGGAGTTTTATCTCCTGCTTTCAGGAAGAAAAGAGGAGGTCAGAACACTCTTCTTATACCTGCTGTTGTTGAAGTGCCTTTAGCTCAAAATAATCCAAAATAATCAAAGGGGCATATTTTGAGGTGGTATATTTTGCCATCCTTCACTTTAATAGGACACTTTAAAGAAGTTAAAATAAGAAAAACTGGGGGTCTGGGATGCTTGGGTGGCTCAGCGGTTGAGCATCTGCCTTTGGCTCAGGGCATGATCCTGGAGTCCTGGGATCGAGTCCCACATTGGGCTCCCTGCATGGAGCCTGCTTCTCCCTCTGCCTATATCTCTGCCTCTCTCTCGCCGTGTGTCTTTCGTGAATAAACAAATAAAATCTTTAAGAAAAAAGAAAAATAAAAACTTGGAGTCTGATTAGAATAGCAGCAGCAAGTAAAAGAAAAGAGATATGATACAGGTCATAACTGTAGATGTGGTTTTTGCTTAATATACGAGGGTTATTCAAATTAGATGTAATAAATCATTACAGTGGCTCTAATCTAAGTAAAGGAAGTTGGTTACTGTACTACTAAAGGTACAGAATGGAGAAGACAGAACAACTACCTGGAAAGATGTTTTCTGCCTGTAATTCTACCATTAGAGTAAGAGTAAGTAAATTACATGGATTTATACAATTTGAAAATATTCTCAACTAATCATTGTAAAAAATAATAGGCACTAGGAGTATTTACTGCATAATAAATTCAGTGAAATTGTATTTGTCTAGACTTCTAAGAATGTCAAAATCAATCCATAACACAATGTTATGTCCATTAATATCTAACAAAATGAAGGAACACGATAAACACCAGCAAAAATTTCAACAGTAGAAATCAAATAATAAAATTAATAAATGTCCACCTTTAAAATCTTCATAAGATGGCTGCAAAAGAAACAAAGAGAAGGCCCTGATGAAAATGTGTGAGACTCAGTGTGGCTCTAAACCCTACCTATCTACAACCTTCAGAAGTAGGATGTATAAGTCAATACTACCTCTGGAACTTGGAAAGAGACGCACTGAAGAGTATCCTATCCTTTCCACCCTCTAACTCAGACAAAAGGTTGGAATAGTGCTGAGGTGAGACTGGAGAATTGAAGAAAATGAAAAATGTATATTGTAATTTCTGGGTCAACCATTAAAAATAAATATAATTGGTACACTAAAAAAGATAAAATTGGGATGCCTGTGTGGTTCAGTTGGTTGGGAGTCTGTCTTTGACTCATGTTATGGTCCTGGAGTCCTGGAATAGAACCCCACATCAGGCTCCCGCTCAGCTGCAAGTCTACTTCTCCCTCTGCCCTTTACCCTGATCGTGCTCTCTCTCACACAAATAAATAAAATCTTTTTTTAGAAAAGGAAAAATGAAACAATACAAAATGCTCAATTAAAACCAGAGAAGAGGGCAGCCTAGGTGGCTCAGCAGTTTAGCGCCGCCTTCAGCCCAGGGTGTGATCCTGGAGAACCGGGATCAAGTCCCACGTCGGGTTCCCTGCATGGAGCCTGCTTCTCCCTCTGCCTATGTCTCTGCCTCTCTCTCTCTCTCTGTCTTTCATGAATAAATAAATAAAATCTTAAAAAAAAAAAAAAAAAAAAAAACAGAAGTGGGATGTCTGGGTGGCTCAGCAGTTGAGCGTCTGCCTCTGGCTCAGGGTGTGATCCTGGGGTCCCGGAATCGAGTGCCAGATCCAGCTCCCCTCAAGGATCCTGCTTCTCCCTCTGCCTATGTCTATACCCTCTGCCTCTCTCTCTGCGTCTCTCATGAATAAATAAATAAAATATTTTAAAAAGAGAAGAGGAAGATATAATAAAAACACATGAATTAAAAAAAAACTTTTACAAACAATGGCTATTAATGCAATGATATCAACAATCACCTAAACATGAGTATAATCATATTTAAATCATATAAATATGAGATTCTAAATACCAGTTAAAATGCAGAGACTGTTTGGGTGAATTAAAAAGAAAATCCAACTATATGTTGTCTAAAAGAAACCCAATGTATATATAAAGTGTCAGGTTGGCAATAAGGGGTAGTGAAAAATAAACCATGCTAACATAATCTAAAGAAAGCTGAAGTAACTACATTAATCTCAGGCAAAGCAATTTGAAAAATAAGGAACACTGTGACAGATAAAGAGAAGCACTACAAAATAATAGAGTCAATTCTTTAAAAAGAAATATAATCCTAACTATGTCCTAACATAACCTAACTAGAAAAATGTCAAAATGCATAATATAAAAACTGATAAAACACGAAGGAGAATTAAAAGAATTTACTATTAAAGTTGAAGAATTCAACATACCTCTTTCACTAGTCAGTACGTTAAGTAGACAGAAATCAATAAAAATATAGATGACCTAAGTAACAGTGTCAATCACCTTGATCCAACTGATATTTATAGAATTCTATATCTAGCAATAGCACAGTACACATTCTTTTCAAGTACATGTGGAACATCCATTAAGATAATCAATATTCTTGGTCATAAAACACATCCTAACAAATTTGAAATAATAGACATCATAAAAGTATATCCTCAGATGACAACAGAATTAAACTAAAAATCAATAATGGAATCATAGTTGGAGATATTTAAAACAACATGATATTTTTTTAAAAATTCTTAACGTGAGTCAGAGAGAAATTGTCGAGAAAATAAAATTATTTAAACTAAATACAAATGAAAATACAATTGATCAAAATTTGTGAGATGTAGTAAAAATACTGTTTACTTTTTATTACATATATAATTACATATATTACAAAATATATTACAAAAGAAGATATATTTAAAACCAATAACCTCAGTTTCCCCTCTTGAAAATTATACAAAGTATAGAGCAAGTTAACCCTAAAACAAACAGAAAAAAAGAAAAGACTATGAATTAGAGGAGAAATCAATTAAATTGTGGATAGGATGAATAATAACCACTAGAAATTCAGGTCCTAATTATTGGAACCTATAAAGGTTATTGTATATGGTAAATGGGAATGTGACACGTCACTAGTTGAAGGATTCTGAATGAGATAATTGCTCTGGATTATCTTGTCTGCCCTAAATATAATCATAAGTGTCCTACAAGAGAAAGTAAAGAGAGATTTGAGATATGAAACTGAAAGCAAGAAGTTGGAATGAAACAATGAAGGGGTAGTGAGCTAACACTGCAGGCTGCTTCCAGAAGCAACAAAAAGATAAGAAAACCTACTCTTCCCTAAGGTGTTCAGAATGAACCAGCTCTGCTGACACCTGACTTCAGCTCGGTGACACTGATTACAGACTTTTCGCCCCCCAAAATTGTAACAGAATACATGTGTTGTTATAGGCCATTAAATTTGTGGTAATTTGGGGCAGCCCCGGTGGCGCAGCGGTTTAGCGCCGCCTGCAGCCCAGGGCGTGATCCTGGAGACCCTGATCAAGTCCCCCGTCGGGCTCTCTGCATGGAGCCTGCTTCTCCCTCTGCCTGTGTCTCTGCCTCTCTCTCTCTCTCTCTCTGTGTCTCTATGAATAACTAAATTAAAAAAAAAATTGTGGTAATTTGTTACTGCAGCCACAGGAAACTAATACAAATTTAAAACAGGGAAATAATAGAAAAAAAAAAAAAAAAAGGAAACAAAAAGTGGCATTGACGGGGGTACCTGGCTGGCTCAGTTTATGGAGCATGTAACTTTTGATCCAGAGGTCATGAATCCAAGCCCCACGTTGGGTCTACAACTTACTTTTTTAAAAAGGTGGCCTTTATGAAAAGCTCAATAAAACTCATAAACATCTAGTCAGACTAACCAGTAAAAAAAAAAAAAAGAGAGAGAGAAAGAGAGACAGAGAGAGAAGACTACATATATATATATATATAATATATATATATATGTAGGCACAGTTTCACTAATGAATTCTATCAACTATTTAAGAAATAAATGATACCAGATCTCTACGATCTTCCAAAATGTAATTTTCCCAAGAGAACACATTCCAATCATTTTATGAGACCAGTATTACCCCAGCAGCATAATTAGATGAAGAATACAAACTATGCCACTATCTCTCATGAGCATAAATCCCAAAAGTCACTAAATATTAGCAAATCAAAATCCAATAATAAAATATGTAATACAGGAGAATTCAAGGCTGGCTTAATCTTTAAGGGTCAATCAATGCACTTGACATATAAACCCAGTGAATGTGTGTGTGTGTGTGTGTGTGTGTGTGTGTGTGTGTGTATTTGGAGTCGTATCAGTGGATGCATAAAAAAGTATTTGACAAAATTCAATACACAATAATCAAAAAAATGTTCAAGTACTAGGAATGGAAGTGATCTTCTTGAATGTAAAAAGAAAATATTTTAAAACCCTCAGCTAAAATCATATTTAATGGAGAGTTGTACAATCTCCTCCAAGATTCAGATGACACAAAGACATCCTCTCTCACCCCTGCTATTTAAAAATCACCTTGGGGCAGTCCCGGTGGCGCAGTGGGTTAGTGCCGCCTGCAGTCCAGGGTATGATCCTGGGGACCCCGGATCGAGTCCCACGTCAGGCTGCCTGCATGGAGCCTGCTTCTCCCTTGCCTGTGTCTCTGCCTTTCTCTCTAAATAAAGAAATAAATAAATAAATAAATAAATAAATAAATAAATAAATAAATCTTAAAAAAATTGAAAATAAATAAAAGTCACCTTAGATTTTAGTGCAATAAGACAAGGCAGCACAATTTTTAAAAAAGGTATACAGGGCAGCCCAGGTTGCTCGGCAGCTTAGCGCAGCCTTCAGCCTAGGGCGTGATACTGGAGACCCAGGATCAAGTCCCACATCGGGCTCCCTGCATGGAGCCTGCTTCTCCCTCTGCCTGTCTCTGCCTCCTTTTTTCTCTCTGTGTCTCTAATGAATAGATAAATAAAATCTTAAAAAAGAAAAGGTATACAGATTGAAAAAGAAGAAATAAAACTATTTTTTTGCTATAACATGGTAGTCTATATAGAAAACTCAAAAGAATCTACAACAAGAAACTTCTGGTACTAATAAGTAGAACATGGTTGCAAAATACAAGGTCAATATATAAAAGTTAATTTCCTATATAGCAGCAGAAAGCTGGAATTTGACATTTTTAAAAATACCATTTACAATAGCACAAAAATATTTAAATACTAAGACATAAATTTAACAAAATATGTATAGGATCTATGTGAGGAAAAGTATAAAATATTAATTTAATTAATCATAGATCGGGATGCCTGGGTGGTTCAGTGGTTGAGTGTCTGCCTTCGGCTCAGGGTGTGATCCCAGGGTCTGGGATCAAGCTCCACATCGGGCTCCTTGCAGGGAGCCTGCTTGTCTCTCTGCCTGTGTCTCTGCCTCTCTCTCTCTGTGTCTCTTATGATAAATAAATAAAATCTTAAAAAAATAAATCATAGAGGATCAAAATAAATAGATAAGCTATTTGAATTAGAAGATTCAATACATTCAGAATTTCAGTTATTCCGAACTTCATCTATGAGATCAATGAAAGGGGATCCCTGGGTGTCTCAGTGGTTTAGCGCCTGCCTTTGGCCCAGGATGCGATACTGGAGACCCGGGATTGAGTCCCATGTCGGGGTCCCGGTGCATGGAGCCTGCTTCTCCCTCTGCATATGTCTCTGCTTCTCTCTCTCTCTCTCTGTGATTAAAATAAATAAATAAATAAATAAATAAATAAATAAATAAATAAATAAGAAATCAATGAAAGTCCATTCAAAACTTCAGTAAGATATTTTGTACACAAACTGGTTTAAAATTGTATATGGAAATGGGAGGACCCAGCATAGCCAATAGAGTACTAAAGAAGAACCAAGTTGGAATATTGACACTATCTAATTTCAAGACTTCCTATAAAGCTTACTGTAGCTTGTAAATTTGTAGTAATCAAAACATTAGTAATGTTGAAAATCAAATAAACCTATACCATAGCCAAACTGTAAAACAACACAGTCACAGAGAAGAGTCTTAAAGTAGATACAGGGGAGAAAAAAAAGACAGCTTTAAGGGAACTATATTGACAGTGGTAGCCATCTAAACAGGAGCAGTAGAAGCCAGAGCAATTTCTTCACTGTCATATGAGAATTTTATGTCAAGTAAATTATTTTACAAGAATAATTGCAAAATAAAACATTTCAGGTAAATAAAACAAAAACAGATTATTATCAAGAAACTAATGAAATTTCTTAAGAATATACTTCAAAATGAAGTTCTGAGAAGCAAAATGAACAAATAAGTGGGAAAAAAACTATGAACATGAAGTTAAATATAGGCAAACCACTACTGTATATATCACTAATATCAAATTTATCAAATAAAAAATAAGCAGATAAAGCTAAGAGGCTGAATAGCAATAATGTGATCAGAATCATTATGTATTCCAAGCAATTATAAATGTTTACTTATGCATGTTAAAAGTTAATGGAAAACTGTAGAATTAAATTGTATATCGTTCAAACCATTAAATGGAAAAAATGGATTTCAGTCAATATTAATAATAAATAAGTTACCAAAAAAAGCCAAAAAATGATAATCCCCCAATCATATGATAGAGATAATCAAAATATGTCGACAACCCAAGTAAAAATATACCAATCTTTTCAGTTGAAAGCATAGATTTTCATTAAAAAAATTTCTATCAAAATCACACTATTATCACTTCTATTCAATATATTGCCAGAAGTTCTAACCAGCACAATTTGACAATTTTACCTTTTTTAAAAATTTGATTTTTAAAAAAGGTAAAAATTAGAATTTTATTTATTCATAAGAGACATAGACTAGTGTTGGGGCAGTTAGGTGGCTCAGTAGTTGAGTATCTGCCTTTGGCTCAGGTGGTGATCCCAGGGTCCTGAGCTTGAGTCCCACATTGGGCTCCCCACGGGAACCCTGCTCCTCCCCCTGCCTATGCCTCTGCTTCTCTCTGTGTGTCTCTCTCATGAATAAAGGAAGAAAGACAGAAAGAAAGTGAAAGATATGACTAGTGTTATTATTTGTAAGATTAAAAATGAAATATATCCTGTTTATACCAGTGATCAACAATGTAATTTCTGAATTTAAAATAGTATTATATATTATCATTTAATAATTTCTTTTTTTTTTTTTTAATTTTTTTTTTTTAACTTTTATTTATTTATGATAGTCACAGAGAGAGAGAGAGAGGCAGAGACACAGGCAGAGGGAGAAGCAGGCTCCATGCACCGGGAGCCCGACGTGGGATTCGATCCCGGGTCTCCAGGATCGTGCCCCGGGCCAAAGGCAGGCGCCAAACCGCTGCGCCACCCAGGGATCCCTATATTATCATTTAAAATAGCAATAAAGAAGATAAGTAGTTCCGTAGGAATAAATATGCAAAAGAAAGAAGAAAATTATAAAACTTTGAATTTGAAGATATTAAGAAAGTATATAAAAACAATTATATTTTTATAAATATTGAACCATCTATATAGATGTCAACACTTCTCAATTTATATAAAGTCAGCATACTTCCAACCAACATCCCAACAAAATTTTCATTGACACATTCAACTAAAATTTACACGGACTTCCAAAAACCAAAGAATATTCAATACATTTATTCCCCCCCCCCAAAAAAAATGGTGGTAAGTAAATATTTGACCTAGCAGAAATGAAGATCTTACAAAAGAAAGATATCAAGATATTAAATGGTATGATACTAACATGGCGATGGGGTTATAAATAAATGGCATAGAATAGGAAGCTAAGAAGAATGACTATACATATGTAAAAGCTTTATATGACAGAGGAATCTTTGGAGAAAAGATGCATTATTTAATAAGTAGTAATGAGACAAATAAGTATTGATATTTTAAAAAGCTAAAAACCTATGAAATGCCAATTTTAAAATTTTATGTCAATACGTAAATTCATTAATTAGAAAAAAATTTAAAGAAAATATAGATTTTCTATTCAATTTTGGGAATAGAAGGATATCTTAACAAGATACACAAAACATTAGCACTGAAACGAAGATTGAACAAAGATTGAAGATTTTGACACAAATTAAGAACTCCTCTCAATTAAAAGATACCACAAAGAAAATGGAAATACAAGCCACTAGCTGGAAAAGAAATAGTTGTAACAATTATAATAAATAATAATTATATGTAAAGTCTGTACTTAGAATAAAAGCAATTTCCCAGGTATCATTTCCTGAGCACTGAATATCCTCTAGCATAGAACAGGAATACTATTTTACATTTTATCAAAGTAAACACTATGGGAATTGATTCTACCAAATCCAGCAGAGACAGAGCAAGATGCAAATATTCAGGGAGTCTAAAGCAATCTAATACCATGGGCCAGATATTAGTAGTGTGTTGACTGCAATTCTTAACCAATGCAAAAATCTGTATTCTGTTAGTGTACTGCATATGGGCTGCATAGTCTACTTTATGGATGGGATTGGAAAGCACTTCCTTCCTAGTAACACAGAGAGTTAGCTGTGTATATAATTTGATATCTTCAGATTGCATAGCAACACATTTCCAAGCACTTCCTGATGTGAAATTTAACTTGAAAGTTACATTTGTATGCTCCAGCTCATGAACTTGACACTATTCTGACTACCACCACAGGCAAGTTATTCTCCACATAGTATGGAATTTTGGAATTTAATTAGAGATGCTACATGATTTCAGCTACTTGTGAATTGCAGAAGTGGAGAGATATGATAATCCTCTGAAAAATGTTATTTTGACAGAAAAAAAGAATAGATATGTAGTGGATTTGCATTTTAGTGTTTGATGTTAGGGTGACTGCTTTAGAGAAAACTGCAAAATTGTCTGTCGTTTGTCATTTGCTCATAGAGCCTGTGTCTGGTGTGACATTCCTCCCAGAACTATACAATTGATCAGGAAGTTACAGGACCTGGAATTTTGCTGTTAATGGTAATTAAGACTAAAGGCAATGCCAATAGCTGTGTGGAATAGGAAACTGAAATTCTTTATAAATAAGAAAGACACTAATACAAATCACGGCATATATAATACTATATTATACAATATTTTGTATATCTGTAACTACCATTCTACCACCAGCTCCATGAAAACAAGGACTATCAAACCTAACTTAGTGCATGTTACATGAAAGGCACTCAATAAATATTTGCTGAACGAATAACTGAATGGCTAGATAAAATGATCTTTTTCTCCTTGTTGAATAGATTGTATGGAAACAAATCAAGGTTAACTGAGTTAAATACAGAGATTATTTTTGCAGTGTTCTGTGGTAGGTACTTTATGTTCTAGCAAATTTGCATTCTTAGAGAATCATCAAAACACACTGCCAACAATGCTGTGGGAGAGGTGGAAAAGGCAGTTAGGATTAGAGTTAATGTTAAAATGATGCAATTTCAAAATGTTCTAACCATAAATCACATTGTAAAATGTGTTCATATAAAGCAGAGCCTCATAAATTTGACAAAACTTCCCAAAAACAAGTGGTATAATGATATTAGGGACCAAAAAAGGGTATATATTGTAAAACTACTCAATAAAGGGTAACTTAGTGCAAACTTCTGCAAAAAATAGTAAGAAAAGACTCTAGATCTTAAACTAAGCAACAATATCTTTTACACATGTACCTGTAAAATAATAGGTGCATAAGAATATATTCAGCATATTAAACAATTGTCTGCATTCATATGTTACACATTTAACCGGAAAGAACATTAAATATTTAGAAAATAATTGCTTTAACACTAAAATTTCACAAGATTTAACAGAATGTTCTAGGTTACTATTAAGTTATGTGTGAATAAATTTGTTTAGAATGATTTTGTAAGAAATAAACTCTACTAATCAGAGGCATTCAAAACAGTTCCATAAACCCTCTTGCACTGTTGGTGGGAATGTGAACTGGTGCAGCCACTCTGGAAAACTGTGTGGAGGTTCCTCAAAGAGTTAAAAATAGACCTGCCCTACGACCCAGCAATTGCACTGCTGGGGATTTACCCCAAAGATGCAGATGCAATGAAATCCCGGGACACCTGCATCCCGATGTTTCTAGCACCAAAGTCCACAATAGCCAAACTGTGGAAGGAGCCTCGGTGTCCATCGAAAGATGAATGGATAAAGAAGATGTGGTCTACGTATACAATGGAATATTCCTCAGCCATCAGAAATGACAAATACCCACCATTTGCTTCAACGTGGATGGAACTGGAGGGTATTATGCTGAGTGAAGTAAGTCAATCGGAGAAGGACAAACATTATATGTTCTCATTCATTTGGGGAATATAAATAATAGTGAAAGGGAATAGAAGGGAAGGGAGAAGAAATTTGTGGGAAATATCATAAAGGAAGACAGAACATAAAGACTCCTAACTCTGGGAAACGAACTAGGGGTGGTGGAAGGGGAGGAGGGCGGGGGGTGGGGGTGAATGGGTGACGGGCACTTAGGGGGGCACTTGATGGGATGAGCACTGGGTGCTATTCTGTATGTTAGTAAAGGGGGTGAATGGGTGACGGGCACTTAGGGGGGCACTTGACAGGATGAGCACTGGGTGCTATTCTGTATGTTAGTAAAGTGAACACCAATAAAAAATAAATTTATTATAAAAAAAAGTTCCAAAAAAAAAAATTCCACAAAACAAAAACAAAAACAGTTCCACAAATTTCCTAGTCATCCCCCAAACAGTATAATGCTTAGTGTGTATTTTTTCTGTTGTTGGTAGTAGTGATCATGATAACAAGCTTTTAAGATATCTAAAGAATAATCAACTCTGTCTTCTTTTAATCTTTCCTACCAATCTATTTTATCCCAAACAGTCTTAAAATAACATATGATGAATATCAGAACTTCAGCCTTTCCTAGAAAAACATAAAAGGAAAACTGATAAATTTATCTGAAACTTTAAAGATTCTAAACCTCTTTAACTGATATGTTAAAATAAGCACAGATATTCTAACAACATTTGCTCAAAGGTCATTGTGTCCACTGTGAATGGATTAAGGCACCTGGAGTATGAACATTTATTAGGTAATGCTCAATAAGTAGAGTAGATAAATAAACGTCCTACATTTGTAGGTAAGATTTATATTGGTGACTTCAGGAAAGACAGATTAATTGAATGAAATAGCTAATATTTGTAAAGTCTTTAGTATATGCCAGGCACTTTTATGTGATTTACATTAACCCTGCATCAACTGAGTGACATAAGTACCATGATTCACTCCATTTCACAGATGAGAGGACTGTGGTACAGAGAAATTAAGCAACTTGAGCTGACATTCAGACCAAGGCAATCCGATCTGAACCCAGGCCTTTAAGGACTAGTCATAATGTCTTGCAATGAATTATATGGATTTGAAATGAAACAATTTTGGGGGTGAGGGGGTGGGTGTCAGTTATTTGTGCTACACTGTGAAGGAAGTAAAGACAAATAGCACAAACCTTCTGCCCTGAAGCAGCTTTCAATCTCATGGATGTTCATAAATACTGAACACTTAGAAATGTATTCACAGATGTTTGTCACACCAAACATCTTTTTATATGATATGTGATATTTCATCTCTACATGTTTTCATCTCCCTTCTCTGAATTCCTTGGTATTCCTAGTGGCCTGGATTGCATATTTTAGCATCTAATCATCTACTTTTTTGTTGTTGTGTGCAGAGTCGCTCAATTGGACAACATTGAAAGCCTATATTGTTTAAGTTATTATAGTAACATTATTTTTGTCTTTTTTCAAACAGATGTCTTCAAACCAGGGTCCTATGTTATATAAAGACTTTACAAGAAGTCAGCATGCACAGTTTTAATGGAATTGATTTCTAAATTTTCATATTCTCATATGTCTTTCTTAAAATTTATCTGAGAACAAATCTAAATTCACATAGTCTGTTCCTGCTGTATACAGTTGCAGGCAACCCCTTTATTTTACACCTAATTTTAATAAGGTAGATTAACCTAAGTTTTTTGTTTAAAGATTTTGTATTTATTTATTCATGAGAGACACAGAAGGAGAGGCAGAGACATAGACAGAGGGAGAAGCAGGCTCCCTACAGGGAGCCTGATGTGGGACTCAATCCCAGGACCCTGGGATCATGACCTGAGCCAAAGGCAGATGCTCAACCACTGAGCCACCCAGGTGCCCCAATTAACCTAAGTTTTAAAAGACTCTAAAATGCTAAACAAAAGGATACATTTAAATACTGATTATAGGTAATTTTCCTTTAATCATTATTCAAAGCTGTCTTAAACCTTAAAATCTTTCTTCTTTTTATATACAAACACAAATATAGGCATACAATACCATATAAATACACATGCACAGAGTTTAATATTAGAAATGGATATTCTTACCTATGTCTAAAGACTGCATTCAGAAGAGTCAAAGTATAAGTTGCTGATGCTCCTTCTTTAAAATGTTAATATTTAATACTTTCTGCAGGAGTACTAAATTCTGTAAGTTTTATTAGACAAAATATGTTGTTTTTTTCAGATGCTTTATTCAATTATGTAGTTTGAACTGATTTTATAAATATATGAAATATTTATTACTACTTTAATGAATTTTCAAGCTTTTTTCACATCTAAAAATGAAACATGCTATCTATCTCTTAAAATTAAAAAATGTAGGGCCTCAGTCAATTAAGCATCCAACTCTTGATCTTAGTTCAGGCCTTGATCTGACTCATGGGTTCATGCTTCATGCTGGGTTCCATGCTGGGCAAGGAGCCTACTTAAAAAACAAAATTTTATATATCTATATGAATTTTATATATCTATATATCTATACTAAATACATTAATATTAAGAAATATATTTATTTCACCTTAGGGTTAAAAAAAGAAAGCAGGTACACAGTTCTCCCAGATTTTTTAATAAGTAGTACAAAATTTGAAGAGGAAAAAATTGAGAGAGCCTAGAGAATGCTATTACTATTTAAGCTCTTAAAGAACACTGCTCCTATGAATCTACAGGAAAACTTTATAAGTGAATCTCTACTTTTAGGCTAAGCATATGTTAAAAGACATGAAATAGTAGAAGTTTAAAAAAGCATAGTCCAATACTCCAACATAAACATTCCACAATAATTATTTTGCTAGGAATTAAGTAAGATCTCTTGTATGGCAATGGTTTATACAAATCTTTCTCTATAGCACCGAAAGACTATTCTTTGCCACTACAATGACCTATAACATTTGTTAAAACTCTGTGTTGTTTATCCATAAACATTTGTTTACTCACAAATCTGTTGATTAGCAACAGACTAATCAAAGGGAAAACTGGAATACTCACCTCCAAATCCTGTGTCTCTCATCTTCCAGTAGCAGCCAGGGCATCCCTCACAGCAATGGGAGAAATATAAGATAGCAAGTAGAGATACTCAAGGCCTCTTGAGGCCTTGATTTAGAATTAGTATAATGACACTTCTACCTCATTTCACTGGCCAAAGCCAGTCAAACGACCAAGCCCCATTCAGAACACTATAAGGTTACGTGGCAAAGGTCATGGTGCCATGGAACAGTAAAAATTCGCAATCAGATCCAGTTTTGCCATCAAGCTCAGAGGTATACTCTCTGGATCACATTATTTTTCCTTATTATTTTTACAGAACAGTGAAATCTGTTTGCCCAGGTGTTAGCTTGGAGACATTTTTAACAGCTTTGAGTTAAAGTGATCATATCCTGAATGTTCTTATCTAAGGGGAACACACACACACACACACACACAAATTATACAGAATCAGAATTTCCAAGCTATATATGTCAATACACAGGATAATTAAAATATGTACTATTACGTTTAGAAAAGAGGTAAAGGAAAAGATTTCACAGTGTCATAGGGCCTAGAGTCAACTTGATTATTCTTTCTGCTTTTTATGTTTGCTGTACTTAGTATTTTTCTATTGCATATATGGTGTTTTTCTCTCTACTTGTCTATTAATTTGAATATGTAATACAGCTATAATAGAAAAGTGGGTCAATAATCAGAAGATGAAAATTAGTTAATTTTAATGCTTAACCTAAGTCTTCATTTCTCTGACCGAATTTCTTTTTTTTTTTTAAGATTTTATTTATTTATTCATGAAATACACAGAGAGAGAGAGAGAGAGAGAGAGAGAGAGGCAGAGACACAGGTAGAGGGAGAAGCAGGCTCCATGCAGGGAGCCCGACGTGGGACTCGATCCCAGGTCTCCAGGATCACGCCCTGGGCTGAAGGCGGTGCTAAACTTCTGAGCCACCGGGGCTGCCCTCTGACTGAATTTCTTAAAGTGAATGATATTTCATTTTATCTTCTCTGCCCTCAGATATATGAATTTGTATAGCCCAATAGTAAGGTAAGAGACAATAAATTTTCTGACTAAATGATGTTGTTAGAAGAAGATTATGTTTGTGAGGAAAATTCTGGGTGAGGAGAGAGTAATTTCACTGTTCGGCAAAAAGAACAGAAATATTAAATTATTACTTTTTAATCTATGGAGAGGAAGCTTTATAGGATATCATTTGAGAAATGTCAACAAAAGAAATGTTGTATTCACATAGGCTTCAATTACCAAATCTACTAAGTGGTCTAATTAGAGTAAGGTGGAAATGTGGCCTTTGTCTATGCAAATATTTAAGGCGATTTTTAAAAAAATTTATTTATTTATTCATGAGAGACACAGAGAGAGGCAGAGACATAGGCAGAGGGAGAAACAGACTCCCTGTGGGGAGTCTGATGTGGGACTCAATCCCAGGACCCTTGAATCATGACTTGAGCCAAAGGCAGATGCTCAACCACTGAGCCACCCAAGCATCCCAATATTTAAGGCAATCTTTATATATATATGGCAATTTTAAGAAAAATCAATGACATTAATCTTGAAGCTCTATATTTTACAGAAAAGGCTACTGAAAAATAATACAGTCCTGATGATGATAATAATGACAATGTATTTTTCCATCAGTAGAGCAATAGCTGGTGAAATCAACAAGCTCATGATTCTAAGTCATATTCCATTTCCCCCAGAAAAAACACTCTTTTCTACCCCCAATGTCCAGTTTTAAATTCCATTAATGTTACACCATCCTGTGAATACACATTTGACGCTGAAATGTGAAAAGCACTGGACTAGACATTGAGGATAAAAAAAATGGGAGGTAGAGAATAAGTAGTGACCTCCCTCTAAAGTTGTTTATAAAATATTAAGAAAAATAAGACATATGCAAATAACTAAGAGATAAATTTCTATTCTCTGTAAAAGAGAATAGTTGAAGAGGTCTAGAACTTCAGAAAAGGGGCAATAGAACCACACTAAAGCAAAGCCATTATTGGTTGCCATAGAAAATAAGGAACATAATTCAGTTAGATAAGCAACAAGTATTTTGAAGTTTCCTCTCTGGCCCAGAAATGTCCTAGCAACTGTGACAGAGAACAAAATAAAACAAAAAGACAAGCCCAGTGACTGCCTTCCGTGATTTGTCTCTATTCACCTAGAGAAAGACTAGATGAAGTACAGAATATAAGTGCATTTGGGACCAATGAAAAAGAGATCAGTGGAGCCTGGCAGGAAATGCTTCAGGAAGAAATGAAACCCAAAGTGAGGTGGAAAGACAAGGGAAGACAATGTCTGTGAGGTGAACGCAAGGGCATGGGCAGAGATGGAGAGTCCATAACAAGCACCTGTTTTCAAGGAAGAGTGAGCAGATACACACATTTTTATAAACGTCTCTTTGGAGGAAATGGCAATGAATTAAATATTTATTATAATAAGAGAAAGGGCAGACAAAAAGAGAAAGTGGAATTTAAATAGTAAAATGTGATTCAAAATGCAGTCAGGAGAATTTGTAGTTTCATAAATGAGTCAAGATTTGTTTGGCAGCTAACTGCAGGATGGATTGGGAGAGACAGAGGGAGGAGAAACAGATGTCAGGAAAATTTCAAATTCTTTTGCCAATAAAAAACTACATTCCATTCATCGCTCTCCGCTGAGGAATGAAGGATTTATTTCCCCATCTGCTAGAAGTGCTGCCAGCAGACAACTTTAAGTTATCAGCCCCCTTTGGGGATTCCTTCAGCAAAGGGGAAGGACCCGGCCAAACATCACATCCCCTGCCCGGGGTGGTCTGCTTCCAGTCTTCTTGCCTTGGATGGGGAGATCTATGAAGGCTTTTGCCACCTTCAAAGTTAAGAATCTTAATTCTCCCTCAATCCAATCCTGCTTTCTTCTCCCTTCCTTTCCCTTTCCCAGGTCATCTCAAGAGTTCTCCCCAGTAGACCGCCATCTTGGAGTCTGTTTCACAGGGAATCCAAGTTGTGAACATTCTCTTTTGCTCCTCTTTACAGAACTGTAAAACTGTTCTTTGAGGCACACAATATTGCCAGAATGGATGTGATAACAGTGCCTTGGCAGCTATGTTCTCCTGTTGCCTGTCTCTGTTCTGCCTTAAGGAGCTACTGTTACACTGACATCTATACTAAGTATTTCCACAGGGCACAGAAGCACTGAAAAGACAATGGCAATAGCTACAGAAATGCTAAGAAAAATAGAGTTTCTTTTTCATTTCTAAGAGTAATGTCTTAAAATTTTCCCTCACTCCCTTTACCCTTGAGCCATCTTTCCTTGTCAAGAGGACATTATTTCAGAGAAATTTAAACAACATATTATCGATTCACTCCTCTCTTCAGTGCACCTCCCCACTATCACCATCACCTCACCTGCACTATGGGTAATTTTGTGTACTCATTTTATGACCCAAATCTACCCTCATCATTCATGATAGATTAGGCCCATAAGAATTGTGGGAAAAGAAGACAGGTTTATATGTTGGTAGGTTGGTTTTCTCTGTAAAAGGTCAAGAGGGCATACCACTTCTTTTGGAGACTTTTACTGGTAGCAAGCCTTAACAAGTAGAACTAAACAAATTAAAATGCCTTATTCACCTACCCATGCTCATTTTTTAAAAATTTATTTTATGTGTGCAGAAACCTGCTTTAAAATGTTTAAAATACTGCAGTCTGCAAAATGTGACTATACTGATTTTTTAAATAATTTTGACCATTAGAAAATATTATGGATTTTAATTAAAATATTGGAGAGACCAAGGTGATATTTAAAATGAAAGATAGGGCAGCCCGGGGGGCTCAGCAGTTTAGCGCCGCCTTCAGTCTTGCCTTGGATGGAGAGATCTATGAAGGCTTTTGCCACCTTCAAAGTTAAGAATCTTAATTCTTCCTCAATCCAATCCTGCTTTCTTCTCCCTTCAGTCCAGGGTGTGATCCTGGAGACCCAGGATCAAGTCCCATGTCAGGCTTCCTGCATGAAGCCTGTTTCCTACCCTGCCTGTGTCTCTGCCTCTCTCTCTCTCTCTCTCTCTCTCTCTCTCTCTCTCTCTCCCTGTCTCTCATGAATAAATAAATAAAAATGTTTTAAAAAATAAAATGAAAGATAAAGTGGGGCACCTAGGTGGCTCCGTTGGTGAGGCTTGGGGCTCCTGATTTCCACTCAGGTCTTTTTAAATATATATATATTTTTTAAAGATCTTATTTATTCATGATAGTCACACAGAGAGAGAGACAGAGAGGCAGAGACACAGACAGAGGGAGAAGCAGGCTCCATGCAGGGAGCCCGACGTGGGATTTGATCTCGGGTCTCCAGGATCGCGCCCCGGGCCAAAGGCAGGCGCCAAACCGCTGCGCCACCCAGGAATCCCTCCACTCAGGTCTTGATCTCAGGGTCCTGAGATGAGCTCCACCTGGGGCTCCTGCTCAGCTGGGAGTCTGCTTGGAATTCTCTTGCTCTGTCTGCCCCTCTCCTATTCTCTCAAATAAAATAAATCTTTAAAATAAAATGAAAGATAAAGCAGGCATACCTGGTTCAACTTGTTCTCCTCATATTCATGGTACAGAGCTTTTAAGGAGAAAAACAAAAAACAAAAAACAAAAAAACAAAAAACATTACTCCTTTCCAAAATTGTTTACTCATTGACTCATAAGGGAAAAAAAGCCATATTTTTTGATAGTGCAAATTCACAAGAAAGCTAAAAGGTCACAACTACTATCATTTAATTCATTTGAAGAAGAATGCTCCAATTAAAGTATAAATGGTTCAAACTTTTTTCAGACTGGAAAACCATTAGCCTCAGGTCAGGTCTTTGACGGGGTGCCTTTACTCGAGGATCTTTGGGCCTAGGCGCTGGAGGCCAAAGAGTTTCCGGTAGGGAGGTGAGGAGGTTTCCTAGGGAATTAGGGTGCCTGGGCATATGTCCCAGGGACTTTGTTTCTCCTGGATAATAAAGGCTCATTAGTGGCTTGCAGGTGCACATCCTTTTTCCTGGCCACTTGCTCTGCAGCTCAGCAATCAAGGCCTCTGCTCTCTACCTCTACCTCTAGTCTACCCGGGATCAGCGGACATCCATTACCTGGGTTTCCAGGCTTGCGAGCAGGAGGTAGTCCCAAATGTCCAGCCAGGAGATCAAAGCTCCCAGAACCTGAACCTGGACAGAGCAGGGCCCCTTCTCCCTGGCCAAAACTGACAGAAACATCCCCCAACCCTCTGCCAACACCCACCCCTGCTTCCAACCCTTGGGACCCCTGGGGATGCTGGGAAACCTTGACCGCAAGGGGTAGCAATGGTTTAGGTCAAGCAAATTGGGGAGGGCATGCATGGGATGGGAGAGCCCAGGACTGAGGAGTCGAGTTGGGTCTCCACCTGGGATGGGGTTGGTGTCTCCTCAGGGCCTGCCACCTTGGGGCTCTGGAGGCCTAGGCCACTCTGGCTCTGGGCACAGTGGAGGGAAGGGCATGGCCTGGGTGCTGGGGGAGCACATGGGCCCCAGAGTCTCCTGAGGTGGGGAAATGCTATCTTATTTCAGTCCCTCTGTCCAGGCTTTTCCTGTTCTGTAGCTTCTTATGCAGGAGGGAAAGGAAACCAGGATTTCTTTAGTCTTAAGCCTACCTAGACCCCAAATACCCACTCCCCTCACCTCTAGGTTATATTTTCTGGTTCTTTTTTTTCACTTTGGAAGGAACTGGGTCCTAACTAATGAGGAAGAGGAAAAACAAGGAAGGAAAAAAGATTTTCTTTCCTTAAGGAAAGAAAACAACATCATTTGCTGAGATTAGATTGTGCACCTGAGCAGCATGTCTGGACAGTCCATCAAATCGTTATAAGTCCCATAAAATTGAATTTCTCGCTTTTGTAGGGAAACTTCATTTTAACTCTAATCTCATTTGCATCTACAGTACATCTCCCCCCACTTATCCAGCGATGCTTCAGAGAGCCAGAGTAGGTGTCTTTAACCACAGATGATACTGAATCCTATATATAATCTATTTTTTCTAATAGGTACCTACCTATGATAAAGGTTAATTTATAAACTATGCACAGTAAGAGATTAGTATAAAATAGAATACTTATAATGATATAGAAGTTATGGAAATGTTCATTCTCATGCTCTCTCCTTAAAATAACTTATTGTACTGTACTCACCTTTTTTTTTTTTTAAGGTTTATTTATTTATAAGAGACACAGAGAGGCAGAGAGACACAGGCAGAGGGAGAACAGGCTTCCTGTGGGGAGCCTGATGCAGGACTCGATCCTAGGACTCCAAGATCGTGACCTGAGCCAAAGGCAGATGCTCAACCACTGAGCCACTCAGGTGCCCTGTACTCACTTTTCTTGTGATGGTGTGAGGTGAAGTGAGGACAAAGTGGTAAGCATTGTGACTTAGCATTAGGCTACTAAAGATCTTATCAGGATGGGCGAGAATATTTTACCTCTGAACTGTGGTTGACCCTGGGTAACTGACACTGTAGAACCTGAAAACTTGGATAAAGGGAAATAATTGTATTATCTGTAGTCACTAGGGCTCTCTACCAGTACAAAAAAAGCAAATGAAGTAAATTTCACAAAAAAACTGCAGACAGAAAGAAAAAAGGAGAAGAGAGGAGAGGGGAGGGGAGGGGAGGAGATGAGAGGGGAGGGGAGGAAAAGAGAAGAAATTAGCCAGAGCCCCAACCTTTAGATTAATAGTGGAGAGTAAAATTAACCAAATGAGTACTCATTTCCAGGGAAGCACCCAGCTGAAGTCAAAAAGGAAGCAAGGGTTATTCAACAGATTGCCCTGCTCAGACATTGATTTAATTTTTCTGAGTTTATGCCTGGAGACTCATAGAAGATATGCTTTTGCTATATAGATTTTAAGTAACATTATACGTTAATTTTGTTTGTAAATAAATCTAAATGTAAATGAGTCTCTCTTATTTATGCAGAAATTGAGCCAAATAATATGTACTTGTTAAGTAAAAAGTTGTATTTTTTTTTTAAGATTTTATTTATTAATTCATGAGAGACAGAGAGAGAGAGGCAGAGACACAGGCAGAGGGAGAAGCAGGCTCCCTGCAGGGAGCGGGATGTGGGACTCTGTCTCAGGACCCTGGAATCACAACCACTGACCCACCCAGGCCACCAACACAAAGTTGTATTATATTTATTGTCATCTCAAATGTTACAATACTGAGTTCCTCACACAATATTGAGCAAAACTGTCAGCTTTTAAAGCTAACATAAAGGCTAAAAAATAAATAAACAAAATAAGGATAAAGGCCAATCAATCAGCAGACAGCGCTTTAGCATTTTCTGGTAACCAATTAATGAAAACTGCTCTTTGGGAAAAGAAACAGTTAAGCTTTTACAATCTAATACTTGGGTTGATATTAGCGAAGGAAGTCTCACCTTTGAACGGGCATACGGACATTCTTTCAAAAAGGGCAGAATGCCCCCCTCTCCAGCCGGTGAGGGCAGCCACAGAGGCGGCAGGCCAGCAGCGCCCCTCAAGTTCCTGGACTTGAGCAGGTGGCCGCAGCGGGGCTGGGGCGGGAGGCTGCGGGGGGAGCTCGGGTGAAATCCGACCGCGGGTATGGGGGGAGCCGGCCTCCGGCGCGGGGCTCAGGCTGGGGCTCCGCAGAGGAAGCAGCCTGTGGGGCGGGAGGACGTGCTGGGGCTGCAGGGGATCACGGAGGACTTACCTCTGCTCCCCTAAGGGACGTGATGACATCCACAATCGATGTCATCAGGTTCAAGATTCAAGACATGGGCTCAGGCACCGTCCTCTTTGAAATCAAGAAGCCCCAACTCACAGTGGTTGCCCATCAACCCACAGACCTGGACCCCAATGCTGGGTGCTTTGTCCACCACCAGTTTCAGGCCTACGGTCCTCTGCCTAAGGCAAAGGGGGAACCACGGTGGAGTTCACCGGTGAGACAAGCCTGTCAATAGCTTACACATGACTGAGAGGCACTGATTCCCAACCAGCTTCTCAAAAGCTTTGACTTCCACTTTGGCTTCTGTATCCCCAGCAGCAAGAACATCTGCCAGTACATCTATGACCCCAAGTCTTCTGCTTGGGGGGTTGGAAGGTGGTTCTAAAAGCCCTGGACCCTGAATGAAAGATGGGAGCGCAGGGGCCTGATGTCCCCAGATCAAGTCTGTGAAGCCCATGGGGCCTGTGGCACATGAGGTGGGGTGGTAGGAGGGATGTCTGCCTCCATGTACAGGAAAGCCTGCCTGTGAGAAGAAGCCAGGACTTCCAGACAGCCTAGTGGGCCTCTTGGGCCCAAGTGTAAGAATAGTGTTCCCTTATATAGGTTCTGACTAGTTTAGGGCAGAGCCCCATCCCCTGTCTCCCCCCACCCCCTTCTCTGCCAGCAAGCTATTTAGAGTTGTAAATTCACAGATGAAGATCCATGGTGGAGTCTGGCTGCCAAGCTTCCCAAGGGAATTGGGTCCACAGCCCTACCCAGCCCTTAACATCAGGGTCAGAGCCAGTACCTGAGATATGGGAGGGACCAACCCAGACAGCAGCCTTTGGTAGGGACTAGACCAACTGTATGTAGTTTTCAATAAACTCTCCTTTTCTCTTAAAAATAAATAAACAAACAAACAAATAAATAAATAAATAAAAATAAATAAATAAATAAATAAAATAAAATAAAATGTTAGAGAAACAGGTATCTGAACAGAAAATAATTTAAATATGGCAACTTTAACATATTCTCTTGTTTACTAATATCTTCATTCCCTTAAGTAAACTGGCTCGCACTTATATGGATTTAATTCTCAAAATAGCTTCTTCTATGCATAGTTATTCAGCACTTCAGTCTATTAATAAACATATCAAAATTGGCTACAAGTTGTAACTCTTAACTGCGTCCTGCTAAAGTTGTCAAACAGTATATTTAAATAACAAAAACATGCTCATTAAGAAAGATAGTATATTTCCCATTTTCAGTGTAGAATAATTTTGCAAAAAGGACGACACAAACTTAAAGGATTGATTACAGGAGGATTTGTTTAATAATCTCAGAATAGTTCAAGAAACATCAGAAAAGTTTATGAGAAGACAGGAGTTAAAAATGGCTTCTAATTTCAAATATAAAACCATAAGCATTTTTATTAAAAATTATCCATTTTTATATGTGCTTTCCTCTCCTCTTCCTAGAATGTTTACAATCTAAAAATAGGCATTCCTTTGTAAATGTGTTTCTACTAGATATTGGTTGTTCCTTTTTTTCTTTTGATATTGTTTCTTAGTAAAAGGTCAATACATATTCTTTGACAATGATAAGATTTTACTCAGTGTCTTGAAGTATTTGAGTTTTAATACCCATTTCTATGGGTACACACGGGATACAATACGGCTCTGCAAAGATAGGTGACTCTGGAAAGGTTCATGCTCAAGCTCCTGGATCCCTGGAGCAGCAAAGGCCTAATAGCAGAACGAGTAAGGCACAAGAAAGCCAGAAAGCCACCTGGGGAGCAATGTGGTTTGTTAGGTCTATGTAGTTACAGCCTGAGTAATTGCAGGGTGCTTGCTACAGGAGCAATTTAGTTTTCGAGGTCTCTGGAGCCTTGCAACAAGCAATAGATCAGACTAGCCAGCCACCAAGGAAAGCACTCATGTTACACAGCCCTACATATGGCAAGGAAGGCAAAACAACAAAGGATAGGAATCAATCTTTTTTACGACCTCCATTGGAAAACCAAAGTAACATCATATGGTACAAGACTAAGTGACCCACCTTGGGAGAATGCAATTGTACCAATTCTTTGAAGCTTGAAAGCAGCTCTGTGGATCTTTGGTTGAATGATACATGGCTCCTAAGTACACTGTTGGGAGAAAAGTGTCTTACCCGCGTGAAATGTTTTGCACCATTATTTTCTAGGTTGGGTTGTAGAAACAAGACTGTTCTAGTTTATTCTCTCTTGTTTTCAGTTTAAAGGTAATATATGCTGCTTTCCTAATGTTTGATATTCAGTTGATAATATGTCAGTATTCTTTCCAAAAGATACTGTCTTCATTTGAGAAATTCCATTTTCATAAAAGGATTGAGTGTATCTAATACTAAGCATTGAGTGAGCTTAGCTGAGGAATCGTTCATCTAAAATTCATCTTCTTATAGAGAATGACTGTTTCAAATGCACAGTATTAAGCAGGCATGTATCCAGTCAAAGAATCAAACAAGTGAAAAATGAGTAAGATGAAAATGAATTTTATCTGAAATTGGTCCCAATTATTACATTTTGGATTTCATAACTACATTCTTTTTTAAAATAATAAATTCTCCTGTAATTGCATTAAAATCATTGCAACATGAAAACATGGGAGGGAAGCTGAAAGCCCAATAAAATCAGCAGAGAGATGATTTATCTCTCCTCCACTCAAAGCCATGATTGAGCCAAAAAGAATGTTAAAAAACTGTTCCATCCACTGAAACAGAGAGCTCTATATAGAATCCCAGGGAATTGAAGGGGCCAAGGCTCTTGGATAAGCAAAGTGCACTCCAACAACTTAACACAAAGCTTAGGACAGTAAATGGAGAATAGAAAGGGTAAGAATGATAGACATAATTTTCAGAGTAGTAGAAATATCTTCTGTACAAACATCTCTGGTATTTCAGGTCAATAAGTAACACAGTACTATTTTCTCAATTGTAACACATTATAATGACAAAGTGAATAACCATTAGGATAAAATCACAAAAGTATCTCATTTCTCTGCTGGGTGGGGTATTTCTACATTGTTGATAAGGAGGTAAGTTAAAGGAAGGGCTGATTTTATGGATGTTCTTCAATTATTTTACAAAAACTTGGGGCAGCTTGATCTTTAAGAATATAATACAGTCATTGCTACTAGATTTTCTGGCCTTGGAGACAGCTCTACTTAAGGAAGCTAAATTAGTAGCTCTGCCTCTTGATTTACAACTCAGGTAAAATACTTCAGAGGGGATCCCAAACCCAGGATCATTCTTTTTTTTTCTGAGCTTTACAACCAGACTTTATGTAATTCCATTTAAATTATTCAAAAATCAGCAATAAAATTCCAGTAAGGCAGCAAGCAGGTACTATATACTTCTCTTAAATACCAGAACATTAGACATCAGGTTAATCTATGTGGTTTCAGAATAATGGAGTAGTCTGTTCCTGGTAACAATCCAATCAAAGATAATCTTAGTGTGCATAAAACTAAGAAGGTTAATACATCCTCTCCATCCACAGTCATAAGAAATATGTAACTATATAATATATATCATACATGTCATACATAGTATATGTATCAGGTGCCTCCATTTTGACCTCAAACTTTCTAGTTGGTTGAAAGCTTGTCTCTTGGCTAAGGTAAAAGACCCTAAGGGGAAAGCATCCCATGATGGAAACTGAAACTACCCCCTCAAGCAATAAGGACCACCCTGAGCCAACAAGACTCCATCCATAAGTGGCGGCAAGATGATGATCTCCTTAACTTTCATTGCCTATCTGCATTTACCCACTCACTTTTGCCCCCACATTTTCCTGTGTAAAACTGGACGGATTTTTAGCATTTTGGAGATAATCTTTGAGATGCTAGTTCCTGGACTTCCTGGTGTCAGTCTCACTGAAATAAATTCCTTTCTTGTTTGACCACCACTCATTTATCTGCCTTTGCATTTTGTCATCAGCAAGTGGCTGAACCTGGTCTGTTTGAGATGACCAGAGCCAGGAGCTCTTGTATTCTTGTGCCCTGCCTATAGTAAGTGGATTCCATAGAAATATTTCAGAATCATTTTGAGGCATTGGAATCAGAAAAACATGCATGAGCTTAACTGTATTGGAATTAGTTTCACAGCTAGCATTTTGGTATCCACCCAGAGTTGAACAGTAACAAAAATTAGATCAGAAATATCAATTACAATATCTCTGAAGTACTTTAAAGGCTAAACATTCAGTCCCAGGGGGAAACCAAACCCTTTAGGATACATCTTCTTTGGATGGCAAAAGGAGAATGAGGAGCAGCAGGAGGGAGATAGGTAATGATATAACACTGATGTAATAATTATTAGCATTTATTTATTACTTATAATAATCCAGGTACTATTTTAATCACATCACATGTATTAACTCATTTTTAAATTTTTTTATAAGATTTTATTTATTTATTTGAGAGAATGTGAGCACGAGCCAGGGTAGGGGCACAGCAAGAGGGAGAAGCAGACTCCCTGCCAAGCAGGGAACCTGATGCTTAGTTGCACTTAATCCCAGGACTCGATCCCAAGCCCCTGGGATCAGAACCTGAGCCAAAGGCAGACACTTAACTGACTGAGCCACCCAGGCGCCCCTGTATTAGCTTCTTTAATTCTCTGTCTGGACTGTAGGAACTACTATTGCATTTTCCAAATAAAAAAACTTGGGTAATGAGAATAAGTAACTTGCTCAATATGACACAGTCATGTAGTATCAGAATTGGAATCTGAACACTAGCATTCTGATAACAGTGCCTACATGAAAATGAATAATCTGACTCAGATGTGTCTAGATGAACATAGAATGAGGATTTCAAGGGAAGTAGAGATAGATCCCAAGATTTTGCATAACTGGCTGATAACCCAGTTATTAACAACAGTAAAGATAAACTAAAAGTTAACAGTAGATTCTTCTATAGTGATAGTTGTCAATGACTTCATGTTGCCACAAATAAGATGCCTATTTCTAAACTCTATAAACAGTTTATAGTTCACCCTTTGCTTAATCAAACCATGTTTTTCCCGCCATAACATTTAAAAATTTAAAAACCACATCGGGCAACAGATTAGATGATGTATGTGATTTTTTTTGTTTAAGCCACATCTGTAATTTCTATTTTTATATTCAAAATTAGAAGTCAGAAAAGACACTTTTACACAATGATTTTGACCATGGCTTCTTAGTATAACTTGTATATACCTACCATTGTATTTGTTTACTATTCATTGCCACCATTTGCTCAACTTCTGAGCTTAAAAAAAAAAAAAAAAAAAAAAAAAAACACTAAAGGTTTACCAGATGTGATGTCACATGATGCTTTCATTTATATTATCACAAAAGGCTTATTGTATCCACTTAAAATATACTCTGTAAAGTATACTTTTAAACCATATTCTGAAATTCCAGCATTATAAATTTCATTGTCACTAATGGAAACTGCCCTGCTGAAACCCTACATGATAGCTGCATAATGTAGGCTGTAGTCTCCAGTGACTAATACGGCCTGTAACATATTGATTCACTCAGAAACAACTAATGCACTATTTTGCCTAGTTTTATTATTATACTCCTTCAAAGTAAAAATATTTCTTCTGTTAAAATTAAAACTTATAACTTAGGAAATAAAAATAAAAGCAGTTGCATTCCAACTAGTGTTTAAAGGCCAATGTTGAATTTTTAAAAATAAATTATAATTTTATTTGTTAATTATACCTCAATAAATCTGGAGAAAATTATTTGAGACATATAAAGAAAAAAATGTAATAGCTATAGATTACCATCCAAGGTAATTTTTCAAGATATGGAGAACTCTGCTCTGGTTTATGGGATGTCTTATGTAGTATTCCTCAAACAGCTTCTACATTAGAAGACATTATATTTTGTTTGACACAGAACAGTCCAGGCTATACTTGATATCCCACCATTTATAGTAATCCTTTACCTACTCAAAAGTGCCCTTGTGTGGACCAAAACTATGTGGTTACTTAAAAACAACTAAATATCCACTCCCCTTCCTGTTCATCAAGTTAGTGAATATTGAATTTGATCTTATTGAACAAAGTGCTGCAGCAACAAGGTTGAGGGTACCATGTATTAGCCACAATTCCATGGACATAGAGTAAATATTGTATTACTGCAGAAGAGAATTCTGAAATATAAAGCTACTGACTTGAAATGTTTCTTTGCAGGAGTACAGATCTAAGAAGCATTCCTTAAGTAATTCTACCTTGCTGAATAATTGCTCAGATTTCTGCATTGTTTTTTTTTTTCTGTTTTTAATATTTGTAAAATTGTATTCAATATAACACAAAATTACTTGCAATATGTGAACAATAATTCAAGAAATATATTGTACTGTGTTTTCTAGTCTATTCCACTTTTTAAAAAGTGATGTAATTAATTCTCTCTGAGGGATGTTAAATCAAATCTAAATACATATATGCAATTATCAAGAAACTCCTATTGCTGGTCTGGAACACCAACAAGCATGTAAGTAAAATTTCTTTTTTTTTTTTTTGTTTTTTTTTTTGTTTTTTTTTTTGTTTTTTTTTGTAAGTAAAATTTCTTAATTGAGAGAATTAAATGTGTTGGAGAGAGTTGGGTTAGGCATTTCATTAAATATAGTTCTAGAGAGAAAATTATTTTAATGTAAATACAATCTATATGAACCTTTAGGAGTTCTGTGAATATTAAGGGTGCTCAATCTATCTTGAGAAGAGATGCACAGAAGATACAAGAAGAGATGGAATTCAAACTGAGATGGATTCAAAATGCCAAACTTGAAAACACTAATTATTATATAATTTTAAATAATAAATCCAATAGTTGCCCATTGCATTGTTTTCAGAAATTCATTTACTTGTATTTGCATTAACCAAAAGATTCTTAGATGTACCCCCAAAAGAGGGAGTTTTCTAATGTTTTGGGGCTGGGACCATGGTGTTAAAAATGTATACTCTTATTCAATGAAAGATTTCAACCCTAAGGTAGCCCTGTTGTAGATCTGAAATGATTGGCTGAACTGACACATCATTCTGCTAATTGGATATGATTTGGATATCCACATAATGCAAAGAAGAAGGTAAAAGAGAAGGTAATACTTGCATAGTTCTTCCGTGGAGAGTCATAACTCCATAAGATTTGTTACCTCCTCCCATGTTTCTAGGAACTACTGCTAGTCTCAAAGGAAAAAAAAAAAAAGTGTCTTCTCTCTGGAACACAAAGTATCACAGACAAATCCAAATCACATCCAATTAAGAGAATGATGTGTCAGTTTTGACCAATTATTTCACTGTCTGTTTATTCCTCAGGTTAGCAAACCTGGTACCTGAATCTCTTTCCTTCCTAACTCTACTTCTATGCCTCTTTAGCTGTGTCTCTGTGCTCATTGGTTCATATATCATATTAAATTATTTTCTCATGTGTAGTAGAGCAATAATTACTTTTAAATAAAAGAAAACAAATGTTATGGATATAAACAGCTGCACAAAATTAATTTCTTAATCTTTAGGCTCTAAGTTATATTGTCTGAGAGTAATACCATCACATTTGGCTCCCAGAGTGGATCAATTTAATCAATTTACAATAACTATTTGAAGATATTTGGTGCATAGTAAGTGATTTTAGTAAGATAAGAAAAATGCCATAGAGTACCCAATCAGTGGTGTATGTCTGTAATCAGAGGGAAGATTGAGAGGGTTTGGGAAATAGGTAACACCTGGAAAGGAGAAGTTGCCTTAACTTTAATATTGTTAGGTCATATACAGATGTTTCCTGGGTCATATGCAAACACTTGTCTTCCTTAACAGGGTTTTGCAAACATTTGACTTGGAAGAAGAATAGAGATTATTGGAAGTTAAAAGAAAACGCGTATTAAGTAAATTTGTGCGTCATGCTATATGGTGACTGAAATATACAATGCACTCTCATTTTAATCCAGTGAACTAATGAGGCAAATACTACTCACAATTGAAAATCTGATTTCTGGAAACTTTAATTGGCAGTCCTACACTCTTTTGCCAACCTCTCACTACTTAGAGGTCAGATCCCCCCCCCCCCCCCGCCCAACTCTTCAATTCAACGTTTAAAAAATAAAGTGATTTCTGAGTTTTCAACACAAAAGGTTCAAATGAAAGACATTTTATGATCCTGATGAGAGTGACCTAAGACTGAGGGAAGCTGATTTTCCCTGCGAATCACAGAAGTTCTTTTGGTACATAATAGCCACATTTGACAGTCTCAACATTTATTAATGATCTTTCACTCACAACTAAGAAATCATATATTTTCTAGCCCTTGTTTCTGGGATGCTCTTTTAACTAAAAATAAATAAATAAATAATAAAAGTACTGTTTCCACCTTTATAGTTTTTATGCTAAAAATCCTCTAAATCTTGTGGTTGAGGCTATTGCTTATTGGGTTTGAAAGGGAGGGATACTTTACCCAGTCCCCAAATTACGAGTTTGCAACCTTTCCTCAGTAGGCTCAAGTGGAAGTCACCATGTGAGTATAAGCTAAAGAATCTGGAGGCTTCCATGAGTTATAATCAGGAAACAACAAGTTGCTCTGCACTGATACAGTAGGAATTTGATGAAACTTCAAGCTTTCTCACAGAGAATTTCAGAGAGGTAAGATTCTGGAGTTGATAACCATAAAAGCTAGAGAATAACATAAAAGAAAAGAATGTGTCTTTCTGTTATCATAGTTTTCTAAATAGGAAACAAATGATGATAAATAAAATGTAAGGCAATCAATAGCAGGTTTATCCTGAAATATATTTTTTGACTGCTATACTTGGTTCTCCTATTACCCAGCACCACTATCACTCAAGAATCTCCTGGAGTTTACCATTCCCAACATGGAATTCACATTCAGGTTCATGAATCACTCATACTTTACTCTTTGTGACCATTCTGGCCTGGGAATCTCACCACCAAGAAGACCTTACTTTTGCATCTACTTAATCATCGCTTCAGGCAAATACTCAGCATCAACCAGAATAAAGGAAAATAGAAAAAAGTACAGAAAAAAGATGTACAGACTTATTTTTAAAGCATTTAATTTCATCTACAACACCTCAAAAGAATTTCCCTTTGAAGAGTCATGATTGGGACACCTGGGTGGCTCAGTGGTTGGACACCTGCCTTCAGCTCAGGTTGTGATCCTGGGATGCGGGATGGAGTCCTAAATCGGGTTCCCTGCGAGGAGCCTGCTTCTCCCTCTGCCTGTCTCTGCCTCTCTCTCTCTCTCTCAGTCTATGTCTCTCATGAATAAATAAACAAATCTTAAAAAAAAGAAGAGTCATGATTTACATCCCAAAGTATAAATTACCTAAAGCTTTAAACACTGCTTATAATATATGTTCTATTCGTGGGTCTTATTATTATGTTATTATTCTGAGACCTATAGTTGAAGTAACAAAATTAGTATGCTTCCCTGTGCACCTTGTGGCTCAGTAAGTTAAGCATCCAATTCTTGATTTTGGTACAGGCACTATCTTATGGGTCATGTGATAGAGCCTGGCATCACCCAACACCTATGCTGGAATCCGGACAGAGCTGGAATCCAGAGTCTGTTTAAAGATTCTTTCCCTTTGCCCCTCCCCCAACTCTCTCTCTCTCTAGAATAAATAAACAAATCTTTTTAAAAAAATGCTTCTCTTTCTGATGATGAAAGATACTTGTGAAAAGATATAATCTGTATATGACATCTTCAACTTCACAGTTTGAATTATTAACATAATTGATTTTGTTATTATAATAAACAAGGAAGGTTGTTCAGCAAAATGAAAAAAAAAACTTAAATGTTCTGCTTATATACTTGAGGATGTATAGATCTAGAGATTTCTTAGATATATGTGCATTCACATGTATGAATGCAAATAGAAAGTCTCATAGAAAGAAAATATTTGTTTGAAAGCCTAAAAGGCAATAATCATGGAATTTCTATCATTATCACAGAAAGGAGCTGTAGGTAAGTTATGATTACCATAAGAAGCAACATTTTTGCATTTCTTGACTATAATGGTATTCCAATCTCCATCTGCCACACTGTAGACAACCTCAGCCCCTGTTGCCTTCCACAGTAAATCATGCCTGATTGCTCAGCACCAAGCTTTATAATTTGAATCTCTGGTCCAAAATATTTACTAATGATCACTGTTCCAAACAGGACTAATCAATAGAGCCTAAAATTGCAGCACTGGTCTTTCTGTTTAAAAAAAAAAAAAAAAAACATACTGCTTTTCTGCAGCTAATTATGTTCCACTGTAAGCAAATACAATATTTTCCTTTAAAAATTAATTTGTGCCCCTATTACGCAGTCACAATTAATTTATTTTTTAGAAAGACATGTTCCTGAAAGATACAAAGTGAACTGAAATACCACAGACAAGATGTTAATACTAAAAAGCTCAAAAGTAAAATCTTGAATACCACAAAAAGACAGGAGACTAGATTCTTTTGTGTATTGTTTCCATTCAATTAAATAATTTTCATCCTTTTATGTTTTCTCACTTTTTTGCTATTTTCTTGTATAAATTTTATCATATTTTCTTTAATAAAAATATCAGCTTTTTTGTATATACAATAAAACACCATCTAAAAGACTCTAAGATATATCTAAATTGAGGATTCTGTTCTATTTTAAAAGTCTTTTTATTTTATATTCAGTTAACTAAAATATAGTGTATTATTAGTTTCAGAGGTAGAGTTTAGTGATTCATCAGTTGCATATAACATTCAATGCTCATTACATCACATACCTATCTTAGTGCCCATCACCCAGTTACCCTATCCCTCCACCCCTTCCCCTCCAGCAACCTTCAGTTTGTTCCCTAGAGTTAAGTCTCTTATGGTTTGTCTCCCTCTCTGCTTTAGTCTTGTTTTATTGATTCTGTCCTATTTTTAAGGGTCCATTCAATTAAAAGATACCTGCTATCACTAAAATGATTTAAAGCTTGTCAAATGCGTGTTGATCTTGAAAAGATCAAAGTAGTTATGTCCTTCCTCTTTGTTCCCTGACTTGACCAAGGCTGCCACTAAATGTGCCTGTTGATTAGGGACTTGTCATTATAGGGACAATATACTAATCAGCTGATTGTTAATGGACATCATTAGATAATTCACTGACACATTTAACAGGAAAGTTCTATTCTCATCATTTCCTCTGGAAATTTACTTAATTCACCTCTATTTTTATGTGCTTTACAGCCTGAATATTGCCATACAAATACTAATTTGCTCACTTATGCCAATTTTCTTTCAATAAGAAATTTCAAAGGCATGAAGAGAGCAGTTAATGCTGTAGGCAACATTTTTGAGAAGCATACCATACCAGAATACCACTTAAAGGTAAATAAATCCATTTCAAACCAAAATGTGGTCCCATCTTCCAAAAAAAAAAATGGAGTGAAGATATGAAACCATGAAAATTTCTTTTACTCAGGGAATTTCTGGTTTTCAAATTATAACTTGCCATTTAATTCACAAGAAGAACTATACTAGAACAATTAAAAGAAAAAAAATTAAAAGACATTTTATACAATCATACAATTTTTTTCTCTAACCATGTATTTCCATCACAATCCCCTATTTTGTTCTCAAACCATTTCTACATTAATATTATAGATAATTCACAGTGAGATGTAAAAGTACAAATGAGTTAATGTACAAACAGACATCGTTTATACACATGAGATGCTTATATTTGAGCTGTTTAAAAGTTAGAACTAGTGGAAGGTTTTTCTCTTTTCTTTTTTTTTTTTCTTTTCCTTTCTTTTCTTTATTAGTGAGTGAAAGAGAGAGAGCATAAGGGCTGGGGGCAGATGGAGAGGGAGAGAATCTTAAGTAGACTCCCTGTTGAGCAGAGCCTCACAGGAAGCTGGATCAGATGACCTGAGCTGAAATCAAGAGTAGGCTGCTTAACTGACCAAGCCACCCAGGCACCCCAAGAAAGGTTTATTTTAATTAGAGATTATCTCTCCCAACTATTAACTTGGTTTGTCTAATTTTTGGTGAGTGTAACAAGAATCATGCTTGAAAACTAAGATATTACATCTATGAATATTTTATATAACTAAGATAAAGGGAATATGCATTCTATTTTACATCCTTCTGAATGTTTCTCTCAGTCTACTTTGGAGACCAAGTAGTGAACAGTTTGGATTTCGTACAAGCATTCCCCCCACTTCAAAAATACATGTTAGCTTTACACATTGTCTTAGTTAATCCATATAATAATCTTTGAAATTAGTCATTCTTATGCACAGTTTACTTAATAAAAATAGGGTTCAGAGTTTAAATTACCTGTCAAAAGACACAGAATCAAAATACCAAATACTAGTCTTAAAGTTTGAACCCAGTGCTCTCCACAGTCCAGTATCTGCTCATTTCTAGGCCAGGCAGCATTTCCAATGTGAATAGTTGGACTGCATGGTATATGAAGTGATTACCCATTATAATAGCAAAGAGCAACCCAGTGAGAGGAGATAATAGCACTACATAAGCACATTTCCACCATCTACTACCTTCACCACAAACTAGCTCAGCAGGGCCCAGGTACGAAGGTTAGTTTAATCAGCTTAGTGATGGTAGAGGGAAGTGCATTGCTTTCATCCTCAGTGTTAGAATTACCTGCAAGAACTAGTGTAGCACCACTTGCCACTCTTCCTGCAGGTCTGAGTTGACTAGAGCTGTCTTAAAAATATCAAAATTCAGAGACTATTTTAGATTTTGTTTTTCATATCTGTAAGTACATGTATCTGTAGCCAAAAGGACAAAGACTTTTTAGAATCGCCTAGAATAGAGGGTTTGGAAAGGATTTTATATGACAAACAATATAAGGCTTGTTTTTGCAGACTATCATAGTCACTCTTACAGCAACAAATAAACATCAAACAGCCTGGCCAGAAAAATTCTAATACTTATTTTTAGGTTTTACTGCTGATGTAAAAGTGTAAATATTAATATAAACCTATATTTGGAAGACAAACAATATTCTCCCTAACCTAACATTATATCATTATATTTTGTAACTTGTACATTTGATACAACCTTATTTCTGAGGTAATATTTTTCATTTTTATTTATTGATGACATGATATGATATATTTCTTTATGTAGAGTTGTTGAGTCTATGAATATATTTAGATGAGATATTTTAAATAATATGTTATTCACATATATAATTTGCTGTTTGCCCATTTTACTGGAAAAAATGTAATCAAAGTAGTCTTCAAATCTAATGGAGGAGACTTTTTTTTTTTTAATGACATAAGCAAAGAAACATATTCAAAGAGGAACAGTAAGATGATTTCAGGATAGTCATAAATATATAAACTTAATGAAGAAAAAAATAGACTCTAAGACTATAAAACTGATGAGATTTCATTACAAACAATGTGCCTATAGTTAATACTACTCTTCTGTAGATAAGAAGATAAATTTTATATTATGTGGGGTTTTTTTTCACTTTAAAGAAACTGATGAGATTTTAATGTTTTCAATTTATTTTAATGATGGAAAGAATGTAAGAATTTAAGGTTAACCCAGTTAAGAAATAAATGTTAGCTGAAGATTATTGGCATGCTTAATAAACAAAATTGTGACATTATCATGGAAAAATTTACAAGTATAAATATATTTGATAAAGAATCAATAACAAATGCTGCCAGTTTTCATGGTTTACTTAAAAAAATATACACTCTAGAGGGGTGGGGCAAGATGGTGGAGGAGTAGGGACCCAAGTCACCTGTCCCTACCAACTTACCTAGATAACTTTCAAATTATCCTGAAAACCTATGAATTCAGCCTGAGATTTAAAGAGAGAACAGCTGGAAAGCTACAGAGAGAAGAGCTTGCACTTCTAACAAGGTAGGAAGATGGGAGAAAGAAAGAAAGAAAGAAAGAGAGAGAGAGAGAGAGAGAAAGGAAGGAAGGAAGGAAGGAAGGAAGGAAGGAAGGAAGGAAGGAAGGAAAGAAGGAAAAGAGAGAAAGAAAAGAAGAAAAAAAGAAGAAGAAAGAAAGAAAGAAAGAAAGAAAGAAAGAAAGAAAGAAAGAAAGAAAGAAAGAATCAAGTAGGGGAGGGGCCCCCGCAAGAAGATGGGCTAAGGCCAGTCAGTGAAAGCCTCCAGGACAGGAAAGCCTAGCTCTGAAGAAGCAGAAACTCTAAAAATCTGCACCAGATTCTTCCCAGATGGAAAGGCACTCAGCAGGGAACTCGGGCAGAACCGCAGGAGGGACAGGTTCCCAGGGTCACTAATAGAAGAGGTGTGCCCCGGGGAGATGGCACAGCACACCATGGCCAGGCACAGTAAAGGGCTGGAGCATGCCGGATGGGGCCCCGAGAGCAGCTCAGGCGGTGGCTCAGGCAGCGGCTCCCTGCAGAGGGGGCTGCCTGGCCCCGGGAGAGCGATTCCAGCAGCGCAGGCCCCAGATCCAAGGGCACCTGAGGACACAGCCCAGGATCCTGTGCTCCCCCTGAGACAGAAGGAGGCAAGGGAGGGCACAGGATGGCGAGGACTCTCCTGCCACTGGGTGCCCCTGAACTGTGCAGATCAGCACCTCCCACCCCAGAGCATCCAGGCCAGTGTGGACTGGGAGCTGCCGTAGTTACTGTGGGAGCTGACTACAGAGCTGTAGAGCTGGCCGCCGCCAGTGGGGTTGTTCCTCCTGGTGTCACCCTGTGCCTGGGACAGAGCAGCCGCCAGGGAACAGGGGCCTCACTGGGTATACAGCTCCCGCTGAGCCGTGCACCTAGCAGGAGGTGGGGCAGCTCTCCCAAGTACACACCCTGAGAATCAGCAAAGCAGGCCCCTTCCCCAGAAGACCAGCTGAAAGGACAGGGGAAGAGCAAGTCCTTGACCAGCACTGGAAAGCTCCAGGGGAAGTCAAGGGATTTATAGTATATAGAAACAGAGGATACCCCTCCTTGTTTGTTTTGTTGTTGTTGTCCGTTTTTTTTCCTTTTTTTTTTCTTCCTTTTCTTTCCTTTATCCAGTACAATCGTTTTTAGCCACTCTGCACTGAGCAAAGTGACTAGAAAAAAGAACTTACCACAAAAAAATCAGAAACTACTCTCACAGAGTTACAGAATTTGGAATACAATTCGATGTCAGAAAGCCAATTCAGAAGCACAAGTATAAAGCTACGCGTGGCTCTGGAAAAAAAAGCATAAAGGATTCAAGAGACCTCATGACTGCAGAATTTAGATCTAATCAGGCCGAAGTTAAAAATCAATTACTTGAGATGCAATCCAAACTGGAGGTCTAACGACGAGGGTTAATGAGGTAGAAGAAAAAGTGTGTGACATAGAAGACAAGTTGATGGCAAGGAAGGAAGCTGAGGAAAAAAGAGAAAAATAATTAAAAGCTCATGAGGATAGGTTAAAGGAAATAAATGACAGCCTCAGAAGGAAAAATCTACATTTCATTGGGGTTCTAGAGGGCACAGAAATGGACAGAGGACCAGAAAGCATATTCGAACAAATCATAGCTGAGAACTTCCCTAACTTGGGGAGGGAAACAGGCATTCAGATCCAGGAGATAGAGAGAGCCCCCACCCCCCTAAAATCAATAAAAACCATTCAGCACCTTGACATTTAATAGTGAAACTTGCAAATTCCAAAGATAAAGAGAAAATCCTGAAAGCAGCAAGAGACAAGAGATCCCTAACTTATATGGGGAGAAATATTAGATTAACAGCAAACCTCTCCACAGAGATCTGGCAGGCCAGAAAGGGCTGGCAGGATATATTCAGGGTCCTAAATGAGAAGAACCTGAAGCCAAGAATACTTTACCCAGCAAGGCTCTCATTCAGAAGAGGAGAGAGAAAGACCTTCCAAGATAGGCAGATCCTGAAAGAATATGTGACCACCAAACCAGCTCTGCAAGAAATATTAAGGGGGACTCTGCAAAAGAAAGAGGAAGTCCAAAGAAATAACCCACAAAAACAGGGACTGAATAGGTATTATGATGACACTAAGTTCATATCTTTCAATAGTAACTCTGAACATGAATGGGCTTAATGATCCCATCAAAAGGTGCAGAGTTTCAGACTGGATAAAAAAGCAAGACCCATCTATTTGCTGTCTACAAGAGACTCATTTTATTTTATTTTATTTTTTAAGAGACTCATTTTAGATGTAAGGACACCTACAGCCTGAAAATAAAAGGTTGGAGAACAATTTACCATTCAGATGGTCCTCCAAAGAAAGCAGGGGTAGCTATCCTTATATCAGATAAATTAACGTTTATCCAAAAGACTGTAGTAAGAGATGAAGAGAGACACTATATCATATTTAAAGGATCTATCCAACAAGAGGACCTAACGATCATGAATATTTATGCCTCTAATGTGGGAGCTGCCAAGTATATCAATCAATTAATAACCAAAGTTAAGACATACTTAGATAATAATACACCTATACTGGGAGATTTCAACATGGCACTTTCTGAAAATGACAGGTATTTTAAGCACAACATCTCCAAAGAAACAAGAGCTTTAAATGATACACTGGACCAGATGGACTTCACTGATACTTGGAGAAGTTAAAAATCCGAACGCAACTGAATACACACTCTTCTCAAGTGCACATGGAACTTTCTCCAGAACAGACCACATACTTGTTCACAAATCAGGTCTTAACTGATACCAAGAGATTGGGATTGTCTCTTGCATATTTTCAGACCACAATGCTTTGAAACTAGAACCAATCACGAGAAGAGATTTGGAAGAAATTCAAACACGTGGAGGTTAAAGACTATCCTGCTAAAAGATGAAAGGGTCAACCAGGAAATTAGAGAAGAATTAAAGAGATTCATGGAAACTAGTAGAATGAAGATACAACCATTCAAAATCTTTGGCATACAGCAAAAGCAACCCTGAGAGGGAAATACATCCCAATACAAGCATCCCTCAAAAAACTGGAAAAAACTCAAATACACAAACTAACCTTGCACCTAAAGGAACTGGAGAAAGAACAGCAAATAAAACCTACACCCAGCAGAAGAAGAGAGTTAATAAAGATTCGAGCAGAACTCAATGAAATAGATGCCAGAAGAACTGTAAACATATCAACAAAACCAAGAGTTTGTTCTTCAAAAGAATTAATAAGATAGATAAACTATCAGCCAGCCTCTTAAAAAGAAAAAAAAAGATTCAAATTAATAAAATCATGTATGAAAAAGGAGAGATCACCACCAATACCGAGGAAATACAAACGATTTTAAAAACATATTATGAGCAGCTATACACCAATAAATTAGGCAATCTAGAAGAAATGGACACATTTCTGGAAAACCACAAACTACCATAACTGGAACTGGAAGAAATAGAAAACCTGAATAGGCCGATAACCAGGGAGGAAATGGAAGCAGTCATAAAAAACCTCCCAAGACACAAAAGTCCAAGGCCAGATGGCTTCCCTGGGAAATTCTATCAAACATTTAAGAAGAAACAATACCTATTCTACTAAAGGTGTTCAGAAAGATAGAAAGAGATGGAATACTTCCAAACTCGTTTTATGAGGCCAGCATCACCTAATTCCAAAACCAGACAAAGACCTAACCAAAAAGGAGAATTATAGACCAATATCCCTGATGAACACAGATACAAAAATTCTCAACAAGATACTAGCCAATAGGATCCAACAGTACATTAAGAAGATTATTCATCATGATCACGTGAAATTTATCCCCAGGATGCAAGGCCGGTTCAATGCTCATAAAGCAATCAACGTAATAGATCATATCAACAAGAGAAAAAATGGAACCCTATGATCCTCTCAATAGATGCAGAGAAAGCATTTGACAAAATACAGCATTCATTCCTGATCAAAACTCTTCAGAGTGTAGGGATAGAGAGAACATTCCTGAGCATCTTAAAAGTCGTTTACGAAAAGCCCACAGCAAATATAATTCTCAATGGGGAAATACTAGGAGCCTTTCCCTAAGTTCAGGAGCACGACAGGGATGTCCACTCTCACCACTGCTATTCAATGTAGTACTGGAAGTCCTAGCCTCAGCAATCAGGCAACTAAGAGAAATAAAATTTATTCAAATTGGCAAAGAAGAAGCCAAACTCTCCCTCTTTGCAGATGGCATGATACTGTACATAGAAAACCCAAAAGACTCCACCCCAAGATTGCTAGAACTCATACAGCAGTTCAGCAATGTGGCAGGGTACAAAATCAATGCCCATAAATTAGTGGCATTTCTATACACTAACAATGAGACTAAAGAAACGGAAATTAAGGAATCAACCCTTTACAATTGCACCCAACAGCAAAAGATACCTAGGAATAAACCTAACCAAAGAGGTAAAGGATGTATCCCCTAAAAACTACAGAACACTTCTGAAAGAAATTGAGGAAGACACAAAGAGATGGAAAAATATTCCATGCTCATGGCTTGGAATAATTAATATTGTGAAATGTTAGTGCTACCCAGGGCAATTTACACATCTAATGCAATCCTTATTAGAATACCACGAACTTTCTTCAGAGAGTTGGAACAAATCATCTTAAGACTTGTGTGTAATCAGAAAAGACCCCAAATAGCCAGGGGAATATTAAAAAAGAAAACTGGAGCTGGGGGCATCACAATGCCAGATTTCAGGTTGTACTACAAAGCTGTGGTCATCAAGACAGTGTGATACTGGCACAAAAACAGACACATAGATCAATGGAACAGAATAGAGAACCCATAAATGGAGCCTCAACTTTATGGTCAAGTAATATTTGACGAAGCAGGAAAGACTATCCAGTGGAAAAAGGACAGTCTCTTCAATAAATGGTGCTGGGAAAATTGGACAGCCACATGCAGAAGAATGAAACTAGACCATTCTCTTACACCATACACAAAGATAAACCCAAAATGGATGAAAGATCTAAATGTGAGACAAGAATCCATCAAAATCCTAAAGGAGAACACAGGCAACACCCTTTTTGAACTTGGCCACAGCAACTTCTTGCAAGATACATCCATGAAGGCAAGAGAAACCAAAGCAAAAATGAACTATTGGGACTTCATCAAGATAAGAAGCTTCTGCACAGCTAAAGAAACAGTCAACAAAACTAAAAGACAATCTAAGAATGGGAGAAGATATTTGCAAATGACCTATTAGATAAAGGGCTAGTTTCCAAGATCTATAAAGAACTTATTAAACTCAACACCCAAGAAACAATCCAATCATGAAATGGGCAAAAGACATGAACAGAGATCTCACAGAGGAAGACATAGACATGGCCAATAAGGACATGAGAAAATGCTCCACATCACTTGCCATCAGGGAAATACAAATCAAAACTACCATGAGATACCACCTCACACAGTGAGGATGGTTAAAATTAACAAGGCAGGAAACCACAAACGTTGGAGAGGATGTGGAGAAAGGGGAACCCTCTTGCACTGTTGGTGGGAATGTCAACTGGTGCAGCCACTTGGAAAACTGTGTGGAATTTCCTCAAAGAGTTAAAAATAGACCTGCCCTACGACCCAGCAATTGCACTACTGAGGATTTACCCCAAAGATACAGATGCAGTGAAACACCAGGACACCTACACCCCGATGTTTATAGCAGCAATGTCCACAATAGCCAAACTGTGGAAGGAGCCTCGGTGTCCATCGAAAGATGAATGGGAAAGAAGATGTAGTCTATGTATACAATGGAATATTACTCAGCCATTAGAAACGACTAATACCCACCATTTGCTACCCACCATTTGCTTCAACGTGGATGGAACTGGAGGGTATTATGCTGAGTGAAATAAGTCAATCAGAGAAGGACAAACATTATATGGTCTCATTAATTTGGGGAATATAAAAAATAGTGAAAGGAATAAAGGGAAAAGGAGAGAAAATGAGTGGGAAATAATCAGTGAGGGTGACAGAACATGAGAGACCCCTAATTCTAGAAATGGAACAAGGCGTAGTAGAAGGGGAGGTGGGTTGGGGGTGGGGATGGGGTGAGTGGGTGACGGGCACTGAGGGGGACACTTGACAGGATGAGCACTGGGTGTTATGGTATATGTTGGTAAATTGCATTCCAATAAAAAAATACACACTTTAAGTTTTATTTTTCATGGCATTAAACAGAATATTTTGTTCGAAAAATGAGTGCATTACAATCTAAACAGAACAAGTAATGTCATAAATATTAATATGAAAATATAAAGAAAGATATTAACATAAATCACTGTTTACTTAACAACAACAGAATCCTTTCTTGGGATTTCCTTGCGACCCAATTACAGCATGGAACTTACCTTTTGAATGTATTTGATCACTTTCGCTTTGTTCAATTGTTCTTATAAGCAACAAACTTCCTGAGCATTATTATTAGTTGAAATACTGTGCCTATAGAATATGTTGAGTTTTCTAGATGGACATGTATGTTCATAAGTGTTTTTTTAATCGCTTTATTTTCCTTGACTTGGTGCTACTGACTGCCATGTCCAGCATATTGTTTAATACAAAAGGTAGGGCTGGGCAACTGTGTGTTTGCGTATGAGGTTTTATTTTAAGATGACATCTGTTTAGGTTTTTGTGATATTCATAGTTGAAATTGGCCTATAGTTTTCTTCCTGTACAGTTTTATTTTCCTTGTCTTTGTTATTAATATTATTCTTAACATAAAAGAAATGAATGAATTCCTTCTTGTCCTACCATTTGGAACTATTTGTATTGTATGGATTATCTGTTTCTGAGAAGTTTGGCAGAATTCTTGTAAAACATCATGTGTAGTTCATGTGTGTGAATACTTACTGGTCTGTTTTGTTTTTCTTTTCTTATCAAGTCAATTTAGTTAAATGCCTCTTTTTTGTAACAATTGTCTTTCCTTTAGGATTTTAACTTTCTTTTCTTTTTTTAAATGAGATATAAGTGACATATAACATATTATGTAACTAACATAACATGTAACTTAATATCTTACAATTGGCTTATAATATTACTTCATATTTTAAATTTCTAATATTCTATGTACTATTTGTAACTTCCTTTATCTTTCTTAATTAATCATCCCAGATGAGATTTTTCTAGTTAATTCCACTTATGAAGAAATGGTTTTGGCTTTCTTGTCACCTATATTTTCTTTAATTTTTACTTTAAGTTCAACAATCATATATATTAAATTGCCTCCATATCTATCAATTTATTATACTTTGCAGCTTTTTGAGTTGCTATACATTAGTATTTAATCTTTCTCCTTTTCTAATGTATGAATCTATATTTATAAGTTACCTTCTAAATGCCATTTTAGCTACATCCTAGAAGTACTGTGATGCTATGTTCATGTACTTATGTCTAATTTTTCATATGAATTTTTTCTTCATAAATTATTCTGGGATATGTTTTTAAATTCCTTAAGTAAGATATTAAGTCCTACCTCTTCATTATTGATTTTTAATAATCCATTGAGAGAGATATCCTATGTAGTGTAAACTCATTTAGTCTGTGATGAGATTTCTTTTACAGTTCAATACAAGGCCAGTGTTTATGAATATTTCATGCATGATTAAAGTGTTTGCTTGATTTTTTTAAACCAAAATTCTATACTGTACTTTAGATCAGATTTTTAAATTATATTATTAAAATATCTTGTATTTGGTCTCTTGGGTGGTTCAGGTGGTTAAGCACCCACCACTTGATGTTGGCTCAGGTCATGATCTCAGAGTTGTGAGATTGTGCCCCACACCAGGCTCTGTGCTCAGTGGGGAGTCTGCTCTGCTCTACTCTCCCTCTGCCTCTCCCCCTGCTTTCTATCTCTCTCTCAAAATTAATGTACATAATTCTTTTTTAAAAAGTACACAGGACGCCTGGGTGGCTTAGTGGTTGATCATGCCCAGGGAGTGGCATGATCCCTGGGTCCCAGGATGGAGTCCTGCATCGAGCTCCCTTAGGAGAGCCTGCTTCTCCCTCTGCCTATGTCTCTGCCTCTCTCTCTGTGTCCCTCATGAATAAATAAAATCTTTAAAAAATTTTTTTTACATCATTGTTTAATTTTTGTCTATTTTATCCATTGTTGTAGACAGTTTCTATTATTTGTTTATTTATTTTTTAAGTAAGCTCCTTAGGCAGCATGGAGCCCAACACAAGGCTTGAACTCACAACCCTTAGATCAAGACCTGAGCTGAGATCAAGAGTCAGATGCTTAACTGACTGAGCCTCCTAGGCACAATGTAGATAGTTTCTATCAAAATTTCCAAATCTGACTTTCAATTTCCATTTGTCAATGCTTTGCTTTATGACATCAACATTTTATTTGTAGGGATATACAGTTTCAGTATAGTTTTTCTATGAAATCACAGAAATAATCTAAGTAATTTTCTTTGTCACCAATTTGCACACATATAAATATATACTGGTTTGTGTATACATGCACAAATTCACACACATAAATATAATTTTATGCATTGGTATTTTTGTTCTCTGTTCTATCCTTTATTTCTGAATATATGAACAATATACACTGCTATATATTATGATTATGTAAGTAATGTGTATTACTATATGTATTTATTTGCCTGTTATTTTATTTATTATATTTGCTTTATTTTTTTTATTATTTCCTCTCCTGCTTTGGCAATTTAACTTTGTGTTTATATTTGTAACAATATGTTTACATTTTCACAATTATTTTTTATTTTGGAAATTTCATAATTTAATTACTATCTCTTCTATTCTCTTTCCGAATAATGTAGAGTTTGAATGCTTTAATTTTAATCAACGCAATCCTATCTTATCTGTTACTATATTTATTTACACCCAAATAGGAATTATTATCTTTAGTGTTTCCCACACTTTGTGTTTGCTCAGATTTACTCATAGATTTAGAAATTTATTCGGGCAATATCATTTCAAGCATTTCTCTTAATCATCTGGATTCAATCTCACTTTTCTATGGACATACAACTGTCAAAATTTTTTTCCTGAATAAAAGGTTTTTACTCTTATATTGCGTTTACAATGTTAACTCAATGAGATGTAGAAATATCGTTAGACATTTATTTTTACTGACTTTTTATTTTATTGCTATTTGATTCAACAAGTTTAGGCATTTTTCACTGAAAATTTATAAATTTTCTTACTCTATTATTTTCCCAAAATCAGGAATGATTATTTGTATCATTAATTTATGAATAAAATAATAAGTACCAGTTCACTTACTTTGAAGTTTAGCTGTTTGGTCACTATTCAAAAAATATTTCAATAGAATAAGATCTATGAAGGTAATTTAAAACACTGGTTATACTAAATTGATGTATTACCAAGAACTCATATAATTTGCATTAAATAATAACATAGAATAGTCAGAGTCATTATAATATTAATGAACAAACTTTTTTACCTGTACTAAAGTAATTGTAGCTAGAATTTGTGCTCCTTCATCTGTCATAGATCCTGGAAATCCAGGATTACAGATGTCTCCAGAATTAAATGACGCTCTTGCTTGTTTTGACAGGAGTGATACACTTCTGGATGGCTCATTGTATTTGATGTCTAGATGATTCAATTAATTAACTTGACTCAGCACATTGACAGCTTCTTTTTTTCATCATACTAATTTGCCAATCATATCAATATCCTCATTATATTTTAGTGGTAAAATATAATATTACAAATATTATCTAACATCTTAAACTTGAGTACTAAAAAAAGAGAGAGATCTGTAATTGAGTACTTCCAATTACTTGGCACTGTTATAAGTATCCTATTGTTATTAATTTATTTATATTTCACAAGAAGCCTAAAGAAATTTTTCTAATAAATATATGTGATAAGTAAGAAAACAGAAGTAAAAAGAGCTTAAGTGTCTTGCTCAAGGCCACACAGATAACAAGTGATAAAATGTGCTTACAAACATGCTGGATTTCTGAGATATCTGAAAAGCTCTGTGATACTGCTACACCATTCAGTGTCATGCAACTGAAAGGGACACTTGCAGAAATTACCTTGCAATTCAGATTGAGCTATCAAATTACAGAGAATACAGAAAAAAGAACAAAAATAATATCCTCTTCACTTTTGAAGGTTACTCTTAAATTCAATAAGAAATGTACAGAAACACAGGCCAAAAATTATAAATCTAACTCAAGGACAGAAGAGAAGACTTGAAAAAATCACATTATATTCTTGGTTTGGAAGGCTCACATGTATAAAAATGTTATTTCTCCCTTAATTTTTTTTGATTCATTAAGAAAAATTCAAGATACTTTTAGCAAATAAATGCATAAAGTAGAGTTCTAGAAAAACTTGCATTTAAACAAGTTAAAGTTAAATAATTTGCCCCCAAATAGGAAAATGGGCATGACAGTCAAATTGATACAACAGAATTAAATGTGTAAAAACACAGTGTGTGTGTGTGTGTCAGTGTGTATATACAGTATTTGGTTTCTGAAACCTAATGGGAAAAAAAAAGCACTAAAGAATGGAGGAAATACTAAACAAATGGTGCAAATGAGAAAAATTTAAAATTTGAAAAATTAAAAATACACTTCTCTAGCATATACCATACAACAAATACATATTTCAGACAGAAGTGAAAGTTGAAAAGTAAATTTCTAAAAATACAGCAATTTAAAAGAAATATTGATGAATATTTATTATCAAGATAGTGAAGAACTAAACATAAAAACAAAGAACTACCTAGAAATTAATTAATATATATAACTACATATAAATTTAAATTCTAATATTTGCAAATTATCATATGAAAGTATAAGGCAAATGATAAGCTCAAGAAATACATCAATATACATGATAAGGAACTACTATGTTTAAAGCCCTTAAAATCAATGCAAAAAATATCATCCCAGTAAAATTGTGGGAATGTATATAGACTAATAAACATGTAAAAATAACCAAATTCATTATAACTTAAGGATTTGCCCAAATAATTACAATATTTTTTTCAAGGCTAGAATTCAAAGATTTTCTTTTCTTAAACCGTAATTCCTCATTTTAATGAGGGTTTAGTAAGAAACACGATTCCAGGCACTATTGGTGGATTAATAACTTAGTCCAACTCTTCTCAATGCCATTTTGTCATATGCATAAAGAATCTTCAAAGTAGCAATAACCTCTGACTGCTAGAAGTATTTGTAAGAATTTCTTACAGTTGTATTTATACTATACAAAAAAGAAAGCACCTTAATACAAAAGATAAGGGTATAGTGTAATTAATTATGATCCATTTATTTTTAAAAGATAATTCTGCAGTATTTTATATCATTTTTTGAAGAGCATTCTAACAGAGAAAACAAAGAAATATCTGTGATTCACTGATCTATGAAGTAAAGTGAACAGGGTTTTACATTATATACAATAAAAGGAAAATGTGCTTTGTTGATATATATTAGTAGTAGTACATATAATATACATATGTATTATAGATATAGATTTATCAAGGTGATAAAAATTATTTATGCTTCTCACAGCACCAGGAAAGGAGGAAATAATACTGAAGAGTGGGCCTGGTTTGGAACTATAGGGGCTGACATGAACTTCTTTCCAGTGGTGGAAAGGGTACTTGGTGGTGCTTAGGCTACTACCCTGCAGGTTCTGAAGGGTGAAAGTGGCTCTCAGGTGCAATATGTTAGCAAGGGCCCCAGAGAGACAGGTAGGATAGGATGCTTCCTTCATCCAGAATATTAATACTGTCTTATTTGGATAATATAGTGTTCACCTTTGGATACCTTTTTTCCCCTGCTGTAGGTTACTTTTTATTTTTCAGAGTAATTCTGGTTTTCTCATGTAGAATAGTGTTAATATAAGAATAAAATTGCAGGAAGAAAGAATGCTGGTGCTCGGAAAACAGATTTGATACATTCTTCTGTTTGCACTTGGTTTTAATATAAGAATGTGAAATTATAACCAAGTATATGGGTTCACATTTATAAATACAATGATGAAGATTTTCATTGCATAGATTAACTAATTCCACCAAGAATCTGATCAATTTACTTAAATAAAATCAGATTATCCCATTATATCCTGTAAGTTATAAAAAGCATCCCAGTAGTTGATTTGTTTTTCAAATTGTCCTTTAGGTAAACATCCAGTTAAGGTAAATTAGGTATTTAGGGAGAAAAATTATTTTAATGGTTAAAAAAACTACTGCAAACAAATGATATTATTCTAAAAAATGATATTATTCTCATATGATTTTGATGGTTTACATTAGAATATTGGAAAAATATTTTTCTGAATATTATTTTATTTATTCATTCAACAAATTTTTGTTGACTTTCTACTTCACGCCATCCACACAATTATATGGATTCTTATTCACATTTAATATAGTAAATCATCTGCACTCTTTTGAAAATGTAGTGATCACAAGCCCTCCAGATGGGAGAAAATACATGCTTTTTTTTAAAGAGAGTAAATTAATTAATTAAGCATTAAGATTTTCCTTTCCTCTTAGCTTTTAACTTAGCAACTTTGAACTTTCAAACACTTTCAGATACCTTTGCAATGTGATTTTCGGTTTGGATTTTTATTTGAAGTTTATTCAGTCTGAAAAATATTCTCTTAGAGGGTCCAGTAAGAGTACTGTACATGGGGGTCTACTTACCTCCATGTATTCTATATGTGGCTAATTAGTAGTTTAATACTTCTAAATTCACATAACAGTAGTTTACCTGAGCTGACTGCTTAATATTTGGAGACTAATGAATATGTTCAGCTCAGTTCAGCCTACCACTGAGATCTAATCTATATACAAGTTGCGTTAGAGCTAATTGAAAGCAATTTCTATAATGCCATGGAAGTTTACCTTTTACTGAATTTGCCAGGGATTTTCATATCTCAAAGGCAAAATTCATTCTTGTTGGTACATGCACTATCTCCAATTCCTGAGTGGATTTAGTCTTCAGCAGTGGTGAGAAAAGATGGCTTGATCTCCATTAGATCCATCTCCATTCTTGGAGATAGACAAAACAGTCTCAATCTCAGGTAAAGTGTTATGAAAAACACAGCTTCAATCTGTGCAGTTCCAACTGCATACTTTAAATAGAGTGTGACCATACTTTAAAGAATTTTTTGAGCTGCCACCAAGTATTGGCAAGAACCTTACAGATGTGCCACCTAGTCACATTGGAGGGATTATCCAAAGATGATGAAAAGACATTTAAAATAAACTTGCTTTCTCACCATTCCTATCAAGACCTGTGAGTACCAATGAGAATAAGGCTCACCACACTGTATCAGAAAGTATATAAATATATTATTGTGCCACATGAAGCAAATAAAGTATTAAAAAATTATGGCTGTAAGACTTTAAATATTTGTCCTCTAAAAAATGTTAGCTTCCTCATGCTAAATAAAGTTTTACAGCCAAACTAGGAAAAATAATGCTGTGTCAACTTCTCATTATGAACCTAGGCTTCCATCTTTTTTTTTTTTTTTTTTTAATTTTTTTTTAATTTTTATTTATTTATGATAGTCACAGAGAGAGAGAGAGAGAGAGAGGCAGAGACACAGGCAGAGGGAGAAGCAGGCTCCATGCACCGGGAGCCCGATGTGGGATTCGATCCCGGGTCTCCAGGATCGCGCCCTGGGCCAAAGGCAGGCACCAAACCGCTGCGCCACCCAGGGATCCCTAGGCTTCCATCTTCTATACAATGATACATTCTATTTTTGAAGACAAAGGTTTCAACTGTAATTTAGTACTGAATACATTTATAAGTGATGCTTAAATAATTTAAGCTAAGTGAATTAGACCACACTTTAAACTAAAATCAATTTATATTTGTTGGATGAAATAGCTACCTCTCTAATATACTTGCATCCTGGCTCTAAAACCCAAATACTAGACTATGGTTTTTAAAACTTTATAAATTATTTCTATGGAGCCATTAAAAGGTCATCAGCATGTGCTCTAGTGGTTGCATTCAAGAGCCATAAGTCTTGAGTTATATTCTCACTATGTAAGCGATTTTTTTTAATACTCTGGAAAAAATCAATCAAATAACCAGTAGTTAAATATAATTAATTTTGAATAGATCCTGATGATACTACACTGGGGCTTCTAAATTAGGGGAATTTGATGCAGCCTAACTTTAATCTTCCTTATTCTAGGGCACCAGGCTTTGGCAGGTTAAGAAAGGAAATGTGAGTAAGATTTAACAAAATTAAAAAAAAAAAAAGATTTAACAAAATTTGCAAGTAGAAAACATCTATTGTAATTGACTAAGCATGAGAAAAAACTCTAGAAGACACAAAGTTGCATGTAAAGTCCATGGCTATTTCAATTTTAGCATGTTCTCTGCTTATTGTCTCCACATCAAGGTATCCTGTAGTATTATTTTGTTCCACTTTGGAAATTAAACCTATTTCTTTGTGTTCTTTCATACCTGATTTAGTCTCTAAACAATTCAAAAAGTGATTATGCTAAATACTCATGCACTGTTGATGGGAGTGCAAACTGGTGCAGCCACCATGGAAAACAGTAGGGAGGTTCCTTGAAAAGTTGAAAATGGAACTAGCTTATGATCCAGCAATTATAGCACTGGGTACCCAAAGAATGAGAAAGTACACTAATTCAAAGGGATACTTGCACTCCTCTGTTTATAGCAGCATTATTTACAATTGTCAAGATATGGAAGCAGCCTAAGTCTCCATGAATTGATGGATGAATAAAGATGTGGTATATATATATATACACACACCACACACACATACACACACACACACACACACACACACACACACATATATATATATACTCAGTCATAAAAAGGAATGAAATCTTGCCATTTGCAACAACGTGGATGGAGCTAGAGAGTATAATGTTAAGCAAAACAAGTCAGAGAAAGACAAATATCATGATTTCACTCAGATGTGGAATTTAAGAAAAACAAACAAGCAAAGGGGAAAAAATGAGAGAGAGAGAGAGAGAGAGAGAAAGAGAGAGAGAGAGAAATCAAGAACAGACTCTTAATTATGAAGAATAAATTGATGGTTCCCAGAGGGGAAGGGATGTGGGGATAGATTGAATGGGTGATGAGGATTAAGATTAAGAGTGCGCTTGTTATTAGCACAGGGGGATGTATGGAAGTTCAAAGTCACTGTGTTGTACACCTGAAACTAATGTAGCACTGTATGTTGACTAACAGAAATTGAAGTAAAAACTTTAAAAAAAAATAAAAAGAAACAAAAAACTGACTGTCTTATGGAAACTTAAGTGTATGTGTCTCATTTATTGAATGTGTCTTGGGTCTAGGAGAACTTTCCTAAGTTTATTATCATGCTCTTTTTCTTATTCGCTAATTTCCCCATTAAGAACTTTTGACAGTTTTCTACTCCACACCTGCCCTTAGATTCCATATAAGATCAGCAAATTCAGGACACCTGGGTGGTTCCGCGGTTGAGCGTCTGCCTTCGGCTCGGCTGTGATCCCGGGGTCCGGGATTGAGTCCCACATCAGGCTTCTTGTGGGGAGCCTGCTTCTCTCTCTGACTGTGTCTCTGCCTCCCTCTGTGTGTCTCTCTTGAATGAATGAATGAATGAATGAATGAATGAATGAATGAATGAAATCTTTAAAAAAAATCAGCAAATCCATCCTATAGACCCAATCTTCTATTATTTTAATTTACCCCCTCTTCCTGTCCATACCTACTTCCTTGGTCTCTATATTTATATATTGTGCTTAACTTCATAGATCCAATTCCCTACCTGTTATCCCCACCTAGGGCTTCTCTTCTAATCCTATAAATAAGAAATTCTACTTTCATTTGCTATTTCTACATGACTTTTGCATATCTTTGTAAATAGTATTTTTTCATATACTATATATAATTTATGTTATCTTTCTCTTATGCATACAGTTTGTTTATTCTTAAATTGAATTATTATTACCAATAGTAAAATAATTTTAAAGACTGTAACAATTACAGAGTTATAGTCAACACCAAGAAAGAATCATGTAGCCAACTAAGAGAAGAAACAATCATGCGACTAGGTCATTGTAAAATATTTTGAGGTAAAAATGTAAGAATTAGTTGGATATGTAAATTATAACTCACAAATGAAGTAAATAGTAAAATTTAAAGATAATTTCATAGACTTTAGGGTAAAAACTTAATATGCTGAATATCACATTAAAATCTATACACTATAGAAAAGAGGCAGAAAATAAGTAAAAACAATGAAAAAACAAAAAATAATGATAGTAGAAATAAAATATTACTTAGAATTTAAATATCCAGAACTCTAGGGAAAGATAAAAATTTATCTTATTTACTTACCTGAAACAACTAGACATTGATTAATTATCCAGTATTTTATCTTGCTTCTAACTTTAAAGACTGTCTAGAGAGAACTCTCTTGTGTAGATTTCCCTGGATACTAATTAAATATATAAATACAATATACTGAGTGATTTAACATCTAGATGTTTCTTTTCAAACACAAGCATCTGGGACAGCTTTTATGGTTGTAAAAATAAAGAGCATTAAATGTTACATAATAAATAGAATTACTATTGATAATAGAGGCATCATATATCTTCACTGATTTGAAAGGAACTGAGAATAATTTGACCACTTTAATGAAGTAAATGTCATTATCGTCATTGAAATATCTTCTGAATTACTAATGTTGATTTGTTCTCTTCCTTTGTGTCAAAGACTCACATTTATCACCATTTTGACCACATTTTGAGAGCTGAGGAAATTTGAAATTCTGAGTGCAATAATGGTGACTAACTTGGTATTTTTTTCCTTTGGAAAATTTTAATGCTACCTACCTCCATATTCCTCTCTTGTGAGCCTATGCTCAAAATAATGCTGGAGGCGTTGCAATGAACATCTTTAGAGATAAAATAATTTATTTTTTTTGCATTTGGATTTTGTTTAGTCTATTAAAATACGACCTTTATATAATTAAAATTGCAACCAATTTTTCAATAATTTACCATGAAAGAGTAAACTGTGGTGTAAGTGATGGGTAGACAATACAAACTATTGATATACTCTTCCCCCTCCCATTTCCTAAAGCAGGAGTAAAATCTCAAAATAGATTTATTTCTGATATAATTCTGATTTCCACTAAGCTTGAGAAATGTTGTAGAGACCAGTGTCATTTAAAAAAATGTTGAAAATACTCTTGAAAATAGGATTTATTTACACTGTGTTATTCATTTTTAAATAAAAGAGAGTAGGCAAAGTAATGGGGCAATTGGACCATAGAACCAGAATTTAGAATGATCAAATTGTACTGTTTCAAATAACCTGCCCAAAGCAAGAATACAGTGTTGGTATTTAGTTATTATGGATTTCATTTATCATGTAAACAAGTAAAATAGTTTTTGGATCACAATATCAGAGATCTAAATGATAGATCTATTTGCATCCAAATAAGAATCATTGCAAATTTTTAATTTCCCATATTTAAAAATAAAAATAAACAAAATAAAATTATCATTCTAGTTCTTGACTGCTATTTATTCAAGCATTTGTCAGTGAGTTAATAGAAAAAAACAGCGGAGCACTGAAAGGACACCAGCATAAAAATATTGGCAAAAATTCCTATTCTTGAGGCATTTAACGTAAAAGGATTTTAGATTTATTTACCTTTTACAATGGCAATTTATTTATTTCCTAATTTAATAAGGTGAAACACAAATTAATACTAACAAAAGCAATAAGTAAAAAGCATGATGAAAAAAACCCACAAAACATTGAAATATATAGAAATTATATACAGACAATTTTATCTATTCACAACTGCGAAGGATGCATGGTTTAATTTACTTGACTCAAACCATTTAGTTCAGTCAGGGTAGCCACCATTGAGAAGGGAGCATTAAGCAGTTTTTGAAAGGAGGATCTAGGAAGTAATTTGAGCAAATTAATCATAGAAAGGATAACAGAAATATTGTGTGAAGACTGCAGTGACTTTGGGAGAGAAAATAAGTTTCTTTTCCTAGAGAAGAGCAAGAGAAGGGTAATTTAGCACCCTAGAATGTGAGTTTAAATTTTATTTTATATTGTTTAGTTACATACATATCTTCAGTATCAAAACTAAATTTGTATTGCTACTATTATCAATCAAAATTTTACATGCTAAAATAGTTTCCAGTTACCAATTCCAATGCGGGTAGTTTCCCATACCAACAAGCAATTCTCTGGACACCCACTCTATATCACTACAACTCGACTCAATCTTAAACCAATCTACTTGAAGATAGCATCAGATTTCACGGGTTAAAGGTTCAGTCCTAGAAGACTGCCTCTCCCTGTGGACGTCAGGCACAATCCCTGAATGTCCCCTGTGTTTCTGACCTATAAATTGGAGGTTCCAAAAATTCCCTCAAACTCAAGATGCCAATCCCAAACCCAGGTTATAATCTGTACTTCTGGCCAAATTGCTATAGATCAAAGGTTTCCATCATCTCCTCCTTGGGTTTTATTAATTTGCTAGAGGAGCTCACAGAACTGAGGAAATCATTTTACTCATTAGACTACTGGTTTACAATGAAAGGATAGAACTCAACAACAGCCCGATAGAAGAGATGCGTAGGGCAAGATGGAGAAAGGACAAAGTTTCCATGCCTTTCTCAGCATATCACTCTCCCCCAAATCTTCATGTGTTCATCAACCTAGACATTCTCTGAATCCAATCCTTTTGGGTTTTTTATGAAGGCTTTATCACAGAGGCATGATTGATTAAATCATTGTTCATTGGCAATTGATTAACCTCCAGCCCCACTTCACTGCCCAAAGGTTGGGGAGCAAGGGGTGAGATGGGTAGGTGAGATCAAAAATTCCAACCCTCTATATCACATGGTTTGTTCTCCTAGCAATCAGCCACCTATGTCAGGTATTGAGGGGAAGTCACCTCATTAACATAACAAAAACACCTTGATAACTCTCATCATGTAGGAAATGCCAAAAATTTTAGGAGCTGTGTACCAGAAATAAGACAAAGGACAAATAGATTTTTCTTATTATAGATCACAATATCATGCATGTCTAGAAAGTGGAAAAAAACATTTTATATCACTCTTTTCCATCATTCTCAGTGTTAATCATACTATACTTTGAGATACCAAATTCAGGAACACATAGTCTTTGTAATCATGTATTCCCTTTGTTTTTCACAGTGTGTCTATTACGCTTATAGTGCATACAGTATGTCTTGTTTTACAACTTGCTGTTGCTGCATCTGTCAACTATAAAAATGAACCATCTTAGCCCAGGAACAAATTTTGCTATATTTATTAAATTGATTTGATATAAGCACATAGATGTTCAAAGGTCACTTATTCTCCATCTTGATCACTTAAATAAGCACAAATTCTAACAGAAATGTGTTAAATAAAAGTAAATATGCTTATTTAATAAATAAGTGCAGATTCTATTGGTAATTTTTGTATCTTGTTTCAATTATTCTTTGTTAGGTATTATCCTAATCTCATCACAGACTTTTCCTCAGCCTCATAACTGACTCCAAATTTGCCATTTCTGTAGATAGCTACTATTGGAATATATTATACAGAAAATATAAAGTACTTGACTTTTGTATTCAAAACACTATTTTGAGCATCATAGAAGATTCAAAAATGAATAGGGCATAGTACTTGAACTCAAGAGAATTTCAAGTCTAAAGAGGAAGGTACACATTTCAAGGGGACATTAAGCTCAAGGCTTGGTGAAGGTGGTTTAAGTTGATGTGGCAAACAAAGTACTGAAGGTAGTTTCAAAATAGGATAATAAAATCTTGTGGTTCCATAAGTAGAGTTATGATTTGGGGACATGATTCAATCCTCTTTATTTTAGGGTGATGAATTCTTTAGTTTTTGTTCATCTGGGGAACTTTATCTCTGTTTCTGTTCTGAATGATAGCCTTGCTGGATAGAGTATTCTTGGCTACAGATTTTTCCCATTCAGCACTTTGAATATATAATGCCACTGTCTCCTGACCTGCAAAGCTTCTTTGAGAATAGTTTTACTAATTTTAAGTAGCATCATTGTGATGAACTACTTTTTTATTTTTTTACTTCTCTTTCTCAGGTGGTCATTGGGTTGCTTGTACTGTGCTTCTATACCACTGTGGATCTAAATCTAATGATGTGATTTCTTATGTAAACATATGTGTGCTATGGTCTTACATTTTGTGTTTATCCTCATATCCAATTAATATGTTGCAATCTCAATACTCAAGATAATACTATTAGGAATTGGTGGGCCTTTGGGTAGTTCTTAGATCATGTGGATGGAGACCTCTTGAATTGGATTAGTGCCTTATAAAAGAGGCTCTGGAGATATCTCTAATCCCTTCCACCAAGTGGGAGTGGAGTGACAAGGCACCAGCTATGAATCAGGAAGAAGGCCTTCACCTGAATGCAACTGTATTCAAGACTTTGAACAATAAATTTCTGTTATATATAAGCTACCCAGTTTGTGGTATTTTGTTAGAGCAGCTTAAACAGACTAACACAAGATGTCTTCACATTTACCTAACACCTAACTATGAACATTTGTATCATTTGTTTTTTATCCCTAGTGGATAGTATTAGACCAAGGACAAACTAAATGTTTAGCAAACTCTTGTGCAGTTGAACAAGTTTGCTAAAGGTGGTTGGAGATTTTGAAATCTTCCCTTTGAAATAAAAGTCTTTCTAGGGATTGGAGATTCCCTATTAACATTGTCTAAGTCACTCCCCTCAGAAATTTTTTCAAATAGTTTCCAATCACATTCAACTAAATTTTCATATCTAAATTGTTAAATATGATAACATATGACTCAAAGGACCAATTTTATTTTCTTAATTCAAGTTGGAAATTTGGGCCCACTTTATTGTTTTCTTATTCTAGATATTTGCACATCTCATACTTCCTAGGGGTCATGCAATGATATCTTATGCCCTATCATAATAGGCATTTCTGATTTCCTTTTCCTTATAAAGACACAACAACAAAAAGAAAGCTTAAAACCACTCTTTCAAAAAGACTTCATGAACTTCAATTGATTGGCATTTATACTACAATCATATACTTAGCGTACTTATTGTTGACCTTTATAGGTAGGTATTCACAAGTTATGCTACTAAAGATTGTAAATGATTTATGCACAGAGATAAACTATGCATTCTTTTGGAAAGCGTTATAGTGTTTTTGCCATCTCTTTTAATTTTTATGTCAGTATTCAAATAATAAGGGCAAATAAAATTGTTTAGGACCCACTTTACTAATGTATATATATAGAAAAAAAAACTTTGCTGGTGATTTGATGAGGTAGCATTTGAGAATGCTGCTTTTTGAGAGCAGTTTCCAAGAGGTTGGTAGATGTTATTGACAAAGAGACTAGCATATTGGTTAGTTGATAAGACTCAAGTCTTATCAACTTGAGTATTAAGCCTTAAAACTGAATTTCAATTTGGAGGACAGAGATGAAAGACTAGGGTTAGTATATGATATAAGAAAGAAACCAGTGGTTATAAGCCAGTGAAATAAATGTGATAATGAACCTAGTGAACTCAAAATAAATTCATTCAGTTAATAATTAGGATAATCATATTTGTGACATTGAAAAAATTCTAAAACCAATCATATCATCAAGAGACTATTACAACTTTAACTTATATATACTAGCAAATTGTGGCCCAAAACATATGAAACAATACTGGATAGGACTGAAAAGATAGACAGTACTACAGTAACACTAGGAGACTTCAATAAGCCACTTTCAAAAATGGATAATAGTGACCTTACATAAAGAAAAAGAATTATAGGAGAATATGAAGCACAATTGTACATCAACAAATTAGATAGCTTAGATGAAATTGACAAGCTCCTAGAAACACATAAGTTACCTAGCCTGACTCAAGAGTAAAGAGAAAATCTCAACAGATCCATAAAAATAAAAAAAATTAAATCAATAATTCAAAATCTCCCAACAAAGATACTCCAGGACCAGATGGCTTCGCTAGCAAATTCTATCAAACACTGAAAGAATTCACACCAATTCTTCTCAAACTCTTCCAAAAAATAGAAGAGGAGGAAACACTTCCTAACTCATTCTGAAGGGCCAGCATTATCTGATACCAACATCAGATAAAGACTTCACAAAAAAGAATAAAAGTGCACAAAATATCCATTGTGTATAGAGATGCAAAAATCCTTAACAAAATACTAGCAAAACAAATACAATAGCATATTAAAAGGTTTATATACCTTGACCATGTGCAGTTTATCCTAGAGATGTTAGTTATTAAAAATAAGAAAATCAATATAATATATAACATTAACAGAATGAAGTTAATAAAACAAGGCACAAAATAATCTCAATGATACCAAAATCATTTGAAAAAAATTTAACACACTTTTATAATAAAAACACCAGAAACTAGGAATAGAAGGGTAACTCTACACAATAAATTCAGTTTTAAAAAATCCACCACCTACATCATACTCATCTTGAAAGACTGAAAGCTTTCCTTTAAGCTAAAAAATAAGACAAGGATGTCTATTTTCCCCACTGCCCTTCAATATTGTACTGTATTTCTAGCAAGAGCAATTAGACAAGAAAATAAAAAGCACCGAAAATAGGAAAGGAAGAAGTAAATTATCTCTATTCACATATGGTATGATTCTATATGTAGATATCCCTAAAAAGTCATAAGAAAGCTACTAGAGCTAATAAATAAATTCAAACAAGTTTCAGGGTACAAGATTAACACTCAGAAATGATTTGTTTTTTAATACTTGCAATGAAGAATCCACAAAGGAAATTAAGAAAGTAATTCCATTTGTAAGAGCATCAAAGGAATCAAGTACCTAGGAATAAATTTATTTAAGGTGGTGAAAGATTTATGCATTGGACACTACAAAACATTGTTAAAGGAAATTAAAAAAGACATAAACAAAAGAAAAGACATTTCGTGGTCATGGATTGAAAGACTTAATATTGTTATGATCAGTACTACCCAATAGATCTATAGGTTCAATGCAATTCCTATCAAAATTCCAATTGCTGTTTTGCAAAAGTGGAAAAGCCAATCTCACAATTCATTTGGAATTAGAAGGAGCCCAGAGTAGCCAAACCATCTCAAAAAAGAACAAAAAGAACTCATACTTCTGGTTTCAAAACTTACAAAGAAAGCTACAGTGATCAAAACATTGTGGGTACTGACATAAAGATATACATATAGACCAATAGAATAGAAATAAACACATCTTTTTTCAATTGATTATTGACAAGGTTGTCAAATCCATTCAACAGGGAAAAAATAGTTTTTCTATAGATGGTGCGGGGACAAATGGATTTCTACATCTGTAGGAATAAAGTTGCAGTTTTACCTCAAAAAACATACAAAAATTTACTCAAAATGGATGAATACCCTAAATGTAAGAGGTAAAGCCATAAAGCTCTTAGGGAAATACATAGAGATAAATTTTGGTGACCTTGGATTGGGCAACGAATTCTTAGATAGGACACTAAAAGCACACACATAGAAAAATACATAATAGGACTTCATAAATATTAAATATTTTTGTTCATCAAAGGATATAAGATCAAGAAACTGGAAAGACCTACAGAATGGAAGACATTAATAACAATATTGTATATCTGAGAAGGGTTTAATATCCAGAGATATTAAGAATGTCTTCAACTCAATATCAACAGGCAATCCAGTTTAAAAATGTGCAAAGAAGGGGGGCCTGGGTGGCTCAATCAGTTAATCATCTGACTCTTTATTTCAGTTCAGGTCACAAATCAGGGTACTGGAATCAAGTTCACAATGGGCTCCATACTCAGCAGGAAGTCCACTTAAGGATTCTTTCTCTTTCTCTCCCTCTGCCCCTCCCTCTACTCTCTCTCTAAGGGAAAAAAAAAAAAAAAAAAGGACAAAAAACTTGAGTTGATATTTCTCCAAAGAGGATATGCAAAAGGCTGATAAGCACATGAAAAGCTCTAGGGAAATGTAAATCAATATCAATGAGATAATCCACTCCTACTAAAATGACTCTTAAAAATTTGAGAATTATAAATATGGAGAAATTGGGACCCTTGCACACTTGTGCATTACTGGAATAAATGTAAACTGTCATGGCCACAATAGAAAATAGTCTGCAGTTCTTCAAAAGATTCAACATAAAATTACCCTATGACCCGCCTAGCAATTCCACTCCTAAGAATATAGTTTAAAGAATTGAAAACTGGGAACACCTGAGGGGCTTAGTGGTTGAGCAACTGCCTTTGGCTCAAGGCATGATTCCATGGTCCCAAGGATCGAGTTCCACATCAGGCTCCCTCCATGGAGCCTGCTTCTCCTTCTGCCTCTGTCTCTGCCTCTCTCTCTCTCTCTCTCTCTCTCTCTGTGTGTGTCTCTCATGAATAAGTAATAAAATCTTAAAAAAAAAGAAAAGAATTGAAGACTGAAACTCAAATATTTACTTAAATACAATGTTCATTGTCGCAGTAATCACAGTGCCCAAAAGGTGGAAACAACACAAGTGTCTATCAAAAAATGAATTGATAAACAAAATGTGCTACATAAATTCCTGGAATATTATTCAGCCATAAAAATTTCTGATATACGCTTCAACATTGATAAACCTTGGAAACATGACAGTAAATGGAATAAGTCAGACACAAAAGGACAAATATTGTATGATCCCACTGGTATGAAATATCTAGAAAAAGCAAATTCATAGAGAAAGTTGATTATAGTTTACCAGGGACTGAGAGAAAGGAAATGGGTATTATTGCTTAATAGCTACAGATCCTGTATATGGGTAATAAGAATGTTTTTTAAATAGTGGGGATGATTACACGTAATTAATGTCATTGAATTCTACACTTAAAATGGTTAAAACGTCAAATTTCATGTCATATATATTTTCCACAATTAAAAAATGCTTTTATAAAAAATCTAACATGGTTAGTTTCCTTATATATTATATTTGTATGTTAAATAAAACAATCATGTGCTAGGGCCTTTTACTTTGGTTGTACATACTACATTCTGCATCACTTGCATTTTTAAGTAATTAAAAATTATGTACATATGCCTTGATAGACACATGTACACACACACGCACACACACTATTCATAAACAGATCTATGAGATGTCAGTATAAGTACATTTTGGAAATAAAAAAGGAATAAGTTTTAATGTATGGAAAGCAGAATAAAAGTAGAAATAATCTGAATATATTTTGGACAAAACCAAGAATTTGTTAGAAAATATTCTATAAATATGAAATGGGGAATTATACAATTGAGCAAAAAACAAAAACTTGTAATACTAATCTTAGAGCTATTAAATTATAAAGAGGAAAATTTAAATTATTTGAGTTTTCCTTTTCATGTGTAAGTTACTCTTTTCAAAACCAACAATAGTGCTTTATTACTAATCTTATGTTCTACAGATCATGGGTTTCAAAAATCATGACTGTAGATTTTCAAAATATAAACTACCGTTTTTAAGCCATTTACATGTCTCACAAACTATCTGTGCTGCATTCAAACCTCTTTTGATTTTCTTGTGTGTTTGATGTAATTTATATCCTGTATAATTTACATCACAAGTTGAACTGTAAATATTCATACTTATTACAATACATATTTTTAGCAGCTGGGTTACTTCTGATATTACTCAAGATAGTAGAATAACCGGAAAATGGAAGTGGTTTCCAGTTCATATTAATAACTTTATATTTGAGACATTTTACATCCATTAAATCACTGTACTGTGACAACATAAGCTCAGCTCAAGAAATCATTCTTATCTTCAAAATATTTCATTGCTTTTTTTGCAAAACATATTTTATGATAAGCATTCCTATTTAGTTATAGGCACACACTTGTGTTCTTTCAATCTCATAGTATAAGAAATACAGATATTTATCTGTTCATAAACAACTGAGTAGTGCACACTTACAGAATCAGAGACTGCGCCTCAGTCTTCCTGATGAACAACATTTCAACAAGAGAAACTATGTACAATGTGAGTGCCTGATTAATGTTGTTTGAATGTGTGTATAAGGGGAAGTTTTAGATTTAGGGGATGCACAGTGAAGATTTGAATGATTAGGAGTGAAGATTTGAAATGATTAGGTGTAATCTTAATTCTAACACACTAGAATTACATGAAAAATTATGCTCCTTGTAACACAATAGTGTGAACATCCTAAAGAGGTGAAGATGTCAGGCCACATTATCATCAAGAAAAATTTCAAAACAGAAAAGAATCAGGCCCAAGGGAGTGGAAGAAATAAAACAGGAGAATGTTCTTAATGAAAAGTTAGCAGGTTTTCCCAAGACCTTAAAAAGTTACACTCTGCACTGAGATCCAGGAAAGTCGTTTGTGCTCCTGACACTTTATATTTGAGGAGAAAAGTTGTATACAACAAGAATAGATCTGCAGATGCACTGCTTAAGTTGTATCTTTGTCACCATAAACATTTATCCATGCATATATACATGTACACACACACACACACACACACACACACACACAGATTGCTCTAGGACATTAGAGTTGTCAGGAAACAGAGAATGAAGCCATTTGCTCATAGTCACAAATTAACTACATTTCAACTCAAAATTGTTTCTTCTGTTTCAAGCATGCATTGTGTGATTGTGTGTCTGGAAGTTGAGTGTGTGTGTGTGTGATACTCTTTAAATTGTTGTTTAGTTAGGCTCTGAGCAGATTCCAAGTGCCATCTAAAGGCTTAACATTCTATAAACTCTCTTTAGGATGGTTGGATATTTATAATAGTCTAAAAGACATGGAATGGCTAACATATAAGCTGAATTTCTTAAAAGACAGTTTCCTAGCTTTAAAAAAAATTAAACTACATACTGCTTTTAACGATCTAACAGAATTGTAAAGGAACAGAAATAAAATCTCTAATGTTTTACAGAATCTGAATTCAATTGCCAATGGCAATGCTGATACTATTTTTAACTTAAACTTATTGTTTACACCAAGTACAGAGGTAAGTTTACATACATTTTCAAATTGTATAATATTTCTCCTGTGAAAATATGGAAGAGTGGGTAACTGGCCAAATATGTTCAGATCTAGAACTCAGGCCTGCTTGTTACCAGGGCCAGCCTTAAATGTGAAGCTTGGATACTGTCTAACTATGGTTGTATTAACATTTATTAGCCACAAAAGATTTCTTACTCCTATTTATGCTGGTATTAAATCAGATGTCTGTTCTTCCTTATTTATCCTGGAATTGTGCAAAATTAGTAAAATGGGCACTTACAATAAAATAGAAGGCCTAAAATTATTAAAACCTCTTCATTCTGGCTCTCCAGAAAAGCAATGGATTTGGACTAATTACCATATATACCTACTTTGATGCTTTCTGAAGTTCTGAAGTGATGAGATCCCTCATCACTTTCTGTCTTACACTGAGCCACAAAATTGCTATAAAGCTTTTAAAATAGCTGCACTGCTGTCCCACAGATGTGGGTGCACTTCGGTAATGGCAGAAATAGTTCCAGCATTATAAAGCAAAGTTGATTCTTTAAGGTTTTGCATTACATAAATGTAAAATAGTATTATTAGTTCTTATAGTCATTATTTCACCATTCATACTTGAAGTAATTGATATTTCCACAAATCAGGCACTGTACAAATTCTGTCATAGTAAAACATTTATTTGTTAAAGTGATATAGATTATTCAAGATTCTACAGTCTTAAATCATGGATGGCAATGTAACATGGATTGATACAGAACTCGATGCCAATGTCGGCTTTTCTGTTTCCTTCTTTAAAAACAAACAAACAAACAAACAAAAAAAACCAAAAAACTTGTAGGCCAGACGGAAAAAAAAATTTTGGCTTTAAAAGGAGATGAACCATGGTCTGGTCTGAAAGAGCCAGTTCCACCAGCATCAGAGACTTCTGCTTCAGCTCCAGTGGACAATTTCTTCTAGGACACCAGTTCAACAATTAGCCTTTGTGAATTGAAACATTTTTTAAATTTTATCCAGTAAAAATATCAGTGGCAACTTTTTTCAGGAGAGAAAGTAGTGCTCTTCAGATTAACTCCAGCCTCTGAAATGGAAGGAAAAAAAAAAAAAAAGAAAGAAAGAAAGAAAGAAAGAAAGAAAAAGAAAAAGAAAAAGAAAAAAAGAAACAAAGAGAAAATACATAGGCAATAAGATCATTGTGCTAGTAATTTAGAGTCACTGAACTATAAGCACCCAGGCAGAGGTTTATTGCTATAAAATACAAAATACACACCTAAAAACTATCTAGACATGCACATAGGCTTTTAAAATATTGCTTAGTAATTTCAAATTGTGAATGTATGAAAGGATTTCATTTTAAAAAGGAATCTAAGTGCATTAAGCCTAAATAGTTATGTGCGTCAAAGCCAAATTGTGGAATGGCATTTTCCCTTGCTTTGTTTTTCACATTTATATTCTCAAGTTAAGAAAAAAGTAATGATTTTATTCATTAATGCATGCCATTTAAATTTTAACAAATAATCATAGTGGTTTTTAAAACTTTGAACATATTAGACTAAATTTGCTCATCATATCTAAAATCTAAGTGATCTCTAACTTCTAAATATAGTCTGTTGGGAATTCGGTATCATAATGAAATTTTTAAAAATTAATTATACATTAAACATCAGGAAGACTATTATTCCTCTTCATAAATTAGCTCCTCACCCACAGAACAAATAAATGTGTAAACCGACAATAACTCACAAGAAAGGTATTCCATAGTTAATGTGATTTTGAATTAAATGATATAAAAACCATTTAAAATTTTTAAATATCAAACTGTAAAAATACTCTTCTTCTAATGTGGATTCTCAGCATCATAGACTTAAGATATGTCTATAAATTCTATCTTGAATAGAGATGAAAAATAATTTTTGACAAATATATGATTTCATAAATTTGAAGAAATCATTTTTGTCTCTTCCCATTAAAAAGGAACTGTATTTACGAGTTGGCTGGCACAGTAAGTAGACTGTGTGACACTTGATCTCAGATTCTGGGTTTGAGCCCCACATTGGGTGTAGAGGTTACCTAAAAATAAAATATTTTAAAAAGCTGAGGGGGAATATTTCATCTGAATAGTTGAAGTTATTTTTGGTACAAACAATAGTTTTTAAAAATTATTGAACAAAAGGTTTATACAATGTTTGAAAACTGTTAATAGATAATAGATGTGTAACCTATTTATAAAAAAATAATTACCTTGGAAATGACTGAACTACAGATCTCACTATCATTCTTTACCTGGAGTGTTCTAAGAAAAAGTCACAAAATCATCTTAAATGACAATGAGGTATATCTAAATTCCTATCTACTGGGTTCAAAGCATAGCTGATCTTGGTGAAATTGGATTATAATGGTTTATTTCTGTTTGCATTTCCAATAATATGTTCCTTTTGATAAAAAAAAAAAAGATAGTGTATTACACCAAACTTCAAGTTTCAGGAAACAATAATATATTGAAAAGATTAAATACACATAGAAGAAAAATATAGTGGACAGTATAACTAGTTTGATTTTAGAAATAATAAAATTTTCCTGAATAAAAAGCTATTTTAATATCGTTAACGAGGGGCACCTAGGTGGCTCAGTCAGCTGAGCATCTGCCTTCAGCTCAGGTCGGGCTCCCTCCTCAGCAGGAATCTGTTCCCTTTGCCCCTCTCTCTCTGCTCATGCTTTTTCTAGCTCTCTCATAAATTAAAAAAAAAAAAATCAAGTTAATGATTGCATAAGCTTACATATTTTAAAGAGTTTTTGATTCATTTCCACATTACATAAAAAATCATTAACAAACTATGGGATTATGGCTTTTTTTTTGTATGGCTTTTATAAAAGCTGCTAATTTCAAAGATTAGACAATTAGCAATCAGCTTTAGAAATTACGGTTTGAATTTGCCTGCCCTGAAGATACTATTATTGAAACGATGACGTAATATGAAGCTGAATAAAAACTTAGAATGTAGGATACTGAAAATAACAAATTTACTTTACTTATCAAAGGACAAACTCTTACAATGATTCCATAAAGATCTAAATATGAACACAAAATTATAAGAGCATCACAAAGGAAAAAAAAGACTATAATAATTATGCTAAAATGTTTCAAGAACTAAAAATAATGAATTTGAGATAGGCTCAGGATGTTTTGATAATGGTCCTTACTTAAAAGTGAAAGGGTATCATGCAAAATACTGTGGGCAGACAGTCTTATTAACAGTACTACAAAGAAAAGAGGAAATTAAAACTACCCCAATATTAAAAGAAGAAAAAATGTCCCGATGTTGAATGGATTGTGGGAAAATGTTAGTGCCCTACTCTGAATGCAATTAAGAACTATGAATGTTTTTTATCTTGTATAATTAGGATATCTAAAAAAGAAGAAAATGATTCTGAAAGTCATTGCTGATACTAGGATGCTAGTTTTTTAATTTACTGTGATGGTCAAATAAATGTCAAAAATGAGCTTTAGTTATTATAAAAAGAGTTAAAAGTTTTCTACATATGTGCATATGTGCCTATTCTATCACTCTTAGTTTTAACAATTTCACTTGAAGGGAATATCATAGAAAAAAAAAACACTAAAGCTCTAGAACCAAATATTTTATGGTCATTTTTACTAGGAAATAATGTAAGAAAGATAATATTAGAAAGACACATTTGCTTTACTGTTTAGCTCTTATTTCATGTTTTTTTCCTAACCCTGTGTTAAATGCTGTTTCTTTCTAATCAGCTTACTTTTATTCATTTATACCTTAATTGTTTCTCTAAAAGAAGTTCTCTTTTTATGGTTATTGCACCTGTAGCAGAGATTTTATGACGAAGTTTAAATTTGTTAAATACCTTAATTGATACTAAACAGATATAATCGGAAGTCAGTTTATTAGAGTCAGGAAGCTACTATCTTAAAGGCTAGTGCAAGCAATTGCAGAATAAGGGATATTTCTTGAGCATACTTACGCACACACAGTACACATATTTTGTTGGTCTGAATATAAAAAATACTTTTTAAGAAACTTTACTTGAGGCATTTTTGGTATAAATGCAACTAGTCAGGGGCAGCTAGGTGGCTCTGTTGGTTAAGTGTCGAACTCTTAATTTTGGTTTAGATCATATTCTTAGGGTTGTGAGATTGAGGTCCTGTCAGGCTCTGTGCTCATCGTGGAGTCTGCTTAAGATTCTCTCCCTGTTCCTTTGCCCTTCTCTAATAAATAAAAAAATTCAACTAGTCAATTGTTCGTATTTTAACTTGTAAACATGGCATGTCAATTATTTTACCGGGTTTATTTTAAGTATAACAATCTTTTTGAACTTAAGATTTGCACTTATTTGTAAGTGCCCGTTTACATGTAATTACCACCAGTTTTATCAATGATTCCTCTTCTCTTTGCTCTGAATTCATCTGAGATTAGGATTTTATAATTTTATTATAAAAGGATCATATATGATATATTAAATATTTTAAGTTCACTCTATTCACATTTACGAAAGATCTTAAGGAAAAAATTGCCATATGGCATATTCTAGCTAATGGAAAATAAATAAATGTATTAATTCTTCATCCTTAGGAAAAAAATAATCTTAGTAGATACATCAGTATGAGGAACACCTACGCCACTGATCGAAGGAAACCCTCTGTCTTCTGTGTATCTTCCTATTAGAGTTTGATGTTATATTAAGGACTATGGCACAATTAATTTAATAATGTTGCCATGGAAACATTTTTTATATTAAAAACAAAAATGTGTCGTAAGGTGTTCTGTGTTTTCTGCTTACTTTTTAAAAATTGTTTTATTTATTTATTTATTTATTTATTTATTTATTTATTTATTTATTTAAGAGAGAGAGAGAGAGAGCAGGGGAAGGGCCAGAGAGGAATGGAGAGGGACAGGCAAATTCCCTGTGAGGCGGGGCTCCATCCAAAGACCCTGAGATCATGACCAGAGCCAAAACCAGGAGTAGGATGCTTAACTGACTGAGCCACCCCAGTGCCACGGTTTTTTCCTTACTTTTACTGTATGTATGCATAGGTAGCATTTTAATTTCAATTTAATGCAATGGGCAGTGTTCAAAATTTTGGAAAATATGTTTTGCCTTTGGGTAATAAACAACATTTGTTACCATCGTGCAGGAAATATAAACTTAAAATAAGGGGCGCCTGGGTGGCTCAATCCGTGGAGCGTCTGCCTTCGGCTCAGGTCAGGATCCTGGGCTCCTGGGATCAAGCCCCACATAGGAACTGAGCAGGGAGCCTGCTTCTCCCTCTCCCTCTGCATCCCACTCCTCCTGCTTGTGCTCGCTCTCTGTCAAATAAATAAATATAATCTTTAAAAAAGTAAACTTAGGATAAAAAATGTATATTCCTTCTTCCTCCTAAAATAGAGCCAGGAATTTGTGAGCACAAGAAATCTCTGCCAGCTCTTCCTCACTCCATTCTCTCGCAGGCAAAGTACTAGGACCGTGGGAGCGGCCACAAGACTAGGGGGCTTCCTCTCTTGGAAGGGGCTTCACTGGTTGCATTGACAGCTGTGGAAATGACAGGCCTATGAAGGCAGAAATCATTTACCAAGCACCAATAGTAGCTACACTGAAGTCTCAGGATACTTTAATTAATAATTGAAAAATGCCTTAGATTGACTCTCCTGCTTCTAATTCTTGATAAAACATTTAGCACCGTTCTGAACTGTGCTTCTTATAGATTAACCATTTACTTTCTAATGCCTTTCTAAAGCTACTCACTTTCAGAAGAACTAGAGGCCCAGAGTTACACGATAAATGAACTTTTAGAAATTAGAGAGAGAGGGAGAGAGGAAAGAAGGCAGAAGGAGAGAGAAGGAAACAGAGAGAGAGAAGTTCAGAGTGAGAAAAGGAATCACTGGGTGGTGATGAAACAATGCAGCCTCATGCAGGTCAGCTCTGCACACAAAACAGAACACAAAGTATGTGCCAGACACTGGGCTATTGATTGTTTCTAGTGAGCCATCTGTTCATTTTTTTGCAACGTGGGATTGAGATCCTGAAGTCAAAGATATGATGCATGAAAAACTCTAGGTTTAATTTGGGAGTGGAATTCATTAGGGGAAACCCTGAATGATTGTTCAAGTTATTATCTTTTAAATACAAAATGTTAAAAAAAAAGAGACCTTATTTTTACCACTAAAAAATAAATCAGTGGCCTTTTTTAGAACTTTTAAAAGCAGAATATTTTTCTGTGCCAAACCTTAAGCAAATGGCTGATGCTTCCAGCTGTTTGAACAGATTGCTAAAGTGCTATTCTGCTCTGGAAACACACTTTCTGATCCAATTAAAATGCAGGAATCAAATACTCATTTGAAACTTCCAGAAAGGAAAAAAAAAAAAAAAGAGTAATCAGTTGCTGACAAAAGGAATAACATGAATATTTCATGTGTAGTCTTTTGCTTCATTTTATAATGGCTTCATTCATTTTGGATAACACTGAAACACTTCTGTTCCTTTACTTCCAGGGAGGTATAATGTATCATTTCAGCTCCTATTAGGATGTGGAGGTCAAGGATAGGAGTGAATACATTATTAACAAGCTACTGTCTTCACGTTGGGAAATACTTGGAAAAATGCACATTATATTGTGCATGGGTATGAGTGACTCCAAAGTCACATTAGTATTCCCCTTATTCTTATAGTATGAGCCAGAAATGTTCAGTTAACCAGAAACATGTCTAAATTTAGTAACTGGAATGTCATTTAACTAAACTGAACTACAGTTTGTATCCCTGAGCACTGAATAAGCTTTAATAGAAAATTTTGGCAAGTTACAGAAGCTTGCAAAAAATCTAAAAATTTATTATAAAAAATATAGCCACTTAAGTGCTGAATTATGAGACGGGTAACAAAAATCTCACCTGTGTTTCCTGGACAATCTGGTCAACATTAGTCAGCAAAGCATCTGGGAATAAAATTCTCAGTGTCACAAACAAATACACAAATTCCATTTTTAAAAGAAACAGACCCTAAAACACTTCTCAGTGAAATCTTGATAAGATTTCTCTTAACAAAGAATTATCTAGACTTTTTTTTTTTTTAACTTACCTGTTCTTGGGCTAATTGCAATTGACTTTCGTAAATATTTTGTAGTTGTCTATGGCTACTTCCTGATATATGATATTATAACGGTATAAAATCTTAGTTGCTAAAAGAGTAATAATTATTATTGAATGCACTTTTCCTGAAAGAGTTCGAGAAGAGAATCAGGCTTCTACTCATTTCCCCCAATTGACTATCAATGTTAATATTTCAACTACAGAGTTGTATATGATTAACATGGAACCATGGACAAGAGAATCCAAAATAGGAAATAGCTTCACCATGTTCAACAGGCAGAGTATTCAATCATCATTTACAACGATCATTATTCAATAGCCCTCCAAATAACAGCATGTTTTATGAAGTACCCATTTATCCTCATTAAAACACTAATGTTCTATATGCAACCATTTTGCCTTTAAATGTCCTTATGTATGTTCCAGTGGGCTATAAATGTTTAAAACCATTATATAACCCTGCATAGCACACATTCTATTTCTTTCTGATACATCCTCTTAAGCAAATACTCCTAGTCCTTCAGAAGTGACACGATAAGAAAAAAAATAGAAAAAAGTTATTCTCTGGTTTGCAGGTAAGTGTGATGAGAAAAGTACAAAATACTTTTTTATAGAACCTCCTGCATAAATATTCATAAAAATTTGTAATGGCCTCTGGAGATCAGATTTTACATGAAAGCAATAATAATACATGTTCATATTATACAGAAAAAATGTTTAGGAAATTACATTATGGTAGAGCCAACATAGTATATTTCATAAGCCCTTCATATTATTTCAATAATTTATTGGACATACTCTGAGCAGAATCTCAATATCTATCTAGTTCATGTTTCAACCAAGATCAAATGTATATCCACTTCCAAACACAAAATGAAAAGGACTTCATGACTTTCCCTGAATGTATTTGAAAAAAATAATTTTTAGTTTTTAAAATTCATGAACATAACAGTCATCTATTTGAAAAGGGTGTATGAAATTAGACAAGTTGTAGAGATCACTATCATTAGGAAGTTCAGAAAAATAAATTTCTACTGGAGAGTTAATATCCCACTGTAATCTTACAAATAAGAGGTATAGTTTGTACAGTTGTTCTGGGAGAAGTTCCCTAGTAACCAGCCCATTTAAATATGATTTTGTTACATTAATTACAATCTATGTTGCAGGATACCAAATTCTAATTTTAACTGATTAATTTGATAAGCATACATATTAGTATATCTATATATTACATATATGGGTACATAAGAATATACTGTGTATGTATTTTATCAATGGTAACTTTAGATCCTGAATTTCAGCTTTGAGAAATAGCTGACAAAATCAGAAGACAGTGATACACTATTTGTTACATTGACTACTTGTAATATTTGATAAAATTGCAAATGCGTTGACATTATTTAACATGGTGATTTCATACTTAAATAGAGTCCTAGGTAAAAACTGCTACTTTCTGTGCCCCACACTTCAACAATATCACATTTTTTGGATGACTCTGATCACAGAAATACTTTTACCATTCTTTCTATATTAAGTGATCTTCTGTATTACTACAAGAATTATTGTTTTTGTTGTGGAAACCAAACAATCTCCTCCCCCAAACTTGACAAAACTAAGTGTATTTGTTTATAGCATGCATTTATCTAGCATGGGAAGAAAGGAACTGAACAATCTGGAAAGACAGAGCTCTGAAACTATTACAAAATTACAATTATTCCTTCTGGTTATTTTTCTCTTTTCTCTATGAAACTTTAAAACAAGGTATTTCTTATCCATACATTTCACCCCCAAAACACTTTACTCACAAACATTATAAGCTAAATAATGACTATATAATGATGATAATGATGATGATGATGATGATAATTATCATCATAACTGAGGAGGATAAGAGAAATCTCCATTTCCCATCCAGCCCACCTCTGTACTGAAGTCTTTTCTCCAAACACCACCAACACTCAGACAGAAGCATCCACATTCAGTGTTAAGGAAGAAGACTGGATGCTTCCTGAAACACAAGCGTTGACTGAGCAAGGAAAAGAGAATAAACAGTCTTCATTCTATCTAGTATAAATGAACACTGCTTTCTTAGCATCATAAAATAGAAGTGGAATTTTGTCATACCAATAAGAAAATGCATTCAAATCTGCAGTCCTTGAAAAAAAAATGCATTTACCTTTGCAATTCTATGTACAACAAGATACTCTATGTTTTCAGCATTTTTTTAACCATTGACATTTAAAGATTGTTGTTAAGTTCTTATTGTGAATAACAGGAAAATAGGAAAATTTCAGAACTAAGACACAATTGTTGTGGATCTTGTGATAATTGCTCTAGTTTGTTACCTTTAAGAATGAAGTATTTAGTTATTTAGTTTCCATTCAATAATACAAGCAAATAAAAGAGTTAAAATTTAGTTTGGAAGTAAGTACTTTCTGAGTGCTTTAAAGTGAAGTAGAAAATACTTCTCAAGGAAAGATAAAAAGAGATCCCTGTAGATAAATGGAACACATTTAATTTTCTTTTAATTTCTCAAATTCTTATGGAAAAGTATGAATCACTCAGATAATAGACTTGTTATGTCTATAAATGGTTTATAATAGTTCTATAACCTATATTCTAAAACATTTTTAGTAAAATATATCTATAGAACAGCTAAAATCAACAGTCTGAAAGCTTAAAATAGCTTACCCCAACCTAACTACATTTAATGGTTTTTTAAAAAATTTAGGAAATAAATTAGCCACAGTGAGGGTGTTATGTATTTAATTTAAATTATTTACTTAATGTGACTCTGCTTCATTCTATTTGTAGAGTAAAAATAAATAGTATTTATCAAACCAAACTTTGTTTCCTCTTAGGATTCTAAGGCAGCTTTGGATGCTTCATTATCCCTTTATGATATTCAGATACTACATACATTAAATAAAAACTATTATTACTTTAATAATAGTTGGAACATTTTCGAATCAGGGGACAATTATCCAAAAGCAACAAAAAGTAACACAGGAAGACATATAATTAAAAAAATGTTTGGAGCAAATATCTGTAAATATATTATTTGTTAGTTGTCCTATTTAATAATTGAAACCATAGTGTAGAATGACTAAAAATAAAGGAAAAAGTAATTTAAGACATGGAAGCAAAAAACTACATATATATATATATATATATATATATATATATATATATATATAACCTATACATAATCAGCAACTGCAAACCATATACTTTGGATCACATGTACATAGCTGGTTAAATGAGAAATGCAAGAAAAAACAGAAAGAAAAACAATAAGAGAATTTCTTGCTGATATAATAAAACAGCTGGATCACAAATCAACTTCATATAATCAAAAGACTTATTACTGTACCTTCCTCCCTGGCCCCATTCATTTATTTATTTATCAATCCATTCATTCATTGATTTGAGTAATTGCTGTGTTTCAGATTTTATGTTTTAGGTTTTATGTTTTATACCGGGTATCTGTAATAACCCTCAGCTTCCCCACAGATTTACTTTTCAGTCACTTCACATTGAAACTGCCCTGAGCAAAAAGTTTCTCATATAGTTGTTTTTTTTTTTTTTTAGTTTCTCATATAGTTGTAAACAAAAACAAAAACATTTGATCCTCTCTATAGGACAATCTTTTGTTGATCTCTCTAAATATAAACTTTTTAAAGACAGAAACATAAGCCTTATCACTTCTAAAAACAAGTGTTCATGCATTTGGTTAATATACCCTGAAAACAGCCTTATAAAACTAATACAAATGTAAATGGGTTTAATGACTTTAGTCAAACAGAATAAATTACAATTATTAGATATTATAGAGTTCTAAATGTTTATAAAAATAAAAGATATTCAATTAAAATTTCATTTGAAACAAGCAGAAAATTGATTTTTAAAAATACAGGCACGTGGAAAACATTAAATAAGCTGATCAGTGCAGCTTGGTGCAGATGTGCTAAATTTGTCCTTTATGCATGATTTCAGAGCCCCCTTGACCACAATCTTCATAAGGCCAGAGGTTTTTTCTCTGGGGATTCATCTATTTAAATCTCAAAAGCAGTGATACGTTTGGGACTTTTTAATACTATATAGGTAAAAACTAGGAAAGGGAAAAGCAACATGCTTTTGCCAATCAACACCTTTTGAAGAATTAAGTAATTGATGTTAACTAGAAATGTTTAATCAGGACTAGAGCATTATCACAGAAAATGTTGAAGATACACTTTACTCTGTATAATGCGTTTGATTTAACAAAACATGACCACACGTGTAATTGCATTTATTCCTCAAGAGAACTATACATTTGACCTGTGAAAAGTAAACTTCAGAAAAGGAACCAGGGCAGAGAAGGCATTTATGAATCTAAGATAACATTAGCCCATTAGATCATTTGTTTCAAGATTGGCATGGAAAATAATCTTTAACTGCTTTAATTTTACCTGCTTCTGAATGTCATCATAAAAGTGTATATAAGATGTGTCTCTGTAAAGTTAAAATTAACTGAAATGTTTATATATGCCTCTAGTAGAAAAAAATTAAACTAATGACTACCATTCCTTATCTGTGTTTTAATGATATTTCAAGTGATCTTTAAGATAATAATAAACTTACTGTGTGTTTAACTTACTCCCATGTGTCACTTTGGCAGCATATATACTAAAACTTACTCCCATGGAGTATGTTATATATATAAAGTACATACCTTATTGTATTATGGCTAAATTTTTTGTGTGTACAAGACTCTCACTGGAAGCTTATTTTCAACGTCCCTCCCCAAACACCAAAGAATGCCCTAATGTTAACCCCCATTTACCAGTCTTTAATAAAACACCATCAAGTTGCCATATAAGATTTTCAATAAGTAGATAGGAACATTTATCTATATACCTTGATTTCAGTGGATGTCCAAGAATGCCATATATCAAAGAGCAATATTATTGTCTGACTAAATTTAAAAAAATAATAGATTATCACTAAGCTGAATAATTTCTAATTAAATTTATCACAGGTTTTGGTTAAAATAAACGCATTCAGTCTAACAAAGAAACATTCCAACTGAGAATTATGGAAAGGAAAGAAGGGAAAAATGAAATCACTACCTGGTTAATGAGCGATGACTTTATATTGCTTATAAACGTAGTAAGAATCCCACTAGAAGTAATCTTTTCATTTTACTTAGTGATAAAAATAAACATCCCTTTGATAATGTCTTGTATTTCTGTCTCCCTTTTTAATTTCCATAAAGAAAAATATAACATTCATTCATTCTGCAAATGTATACTGAATGAATGAAAACACCCTCACATGCCCAGGGTAGCAGGTAGCAGCTTATAATAACTAGATTTTTTTTTGATAAATGCAAAATCACTTGAATATTCTTTTGCTTCCCATCAAAGAAGCTAAGTCATGGATGAGAAATACCATAAATCCATTAAGGCACCTGAACCAAGAATGTTCTTTAGAAGGGTACTTATTTTAACACTGTCTGGATATACTTACTGAATATTTCATTTTAAATACCATAAGAACACAGAGTTGTCCTTTTTGATATCTGCCTGAAAACAAACACTACTGTCCTTGAAAGAAAATATGCAATATACTCACTGAAAAATACTCATCAGTTTAGGTGGTCCTTTTTAAGACTGGAGGAAATAGCATGATTTATGCAAGACATTTTTACCTGGTGACAACCTTTATTTTGCATTTTGCTATTGTAGAACCTGGAAGCCAGCCCTAGAATGGGAAGAGGCACTGCTGCTATGTCATGCTTTTATCCCCAGACCATTTTATATATGTCACCTTCATATATTAAACTATACCTAGAAGGTTTATACACCTTGGCTCTATGAGGCATGTATCAGAGAAACAAAACTGGAATTTCAAATTCCAATTTCTTATATGAGTTTTCAAAGTAATTTCTTCATTAAAAAGAAATAATAGGTTACACAGTGCTTTCCAATATCCACTCAGAATCGGAAAGAGTTGCTTTTCCACTATGCCCATCAGAACTGTTGGATTGAATTAACATCGCATTCATAGACATGCTTCTTTTAGACCGTCCACATATGTTCAGTGAGTTAATATAACAATAGTATTCCTTTAATTCTCCATTCAGGGAGTACCTGTGCCTCGCTCTGGATCTCTCAGCAGGCAAAGTGAGAAACTTACTTGGCTTTGAGTGTGCTCTTTTAGATGTGGGCCCCTCTGTGACAGAATCAGGAGGTCGACTAGCTAACTGCAATGCAGTGGAGTTGTTCCTGTTAGTGTTTTGGGACTCAATATTTGTGACCGCTTCATTCTGTGGTTCAGCACTTGGCTTTGTGCCAGGCTTTCTTTTCTGCTTTTGGGACACAGAAGCATTTGAAGTCCAGGTAGGAGGCAAAGCAGAGGTAGTGGTAGAGGAGTCCTGACTTGAACAAGTTTCTGAAGATTGTATCACATTGTCATTGGCAACTTTACAACACTGGGCATTCTCTTCATGTCCCACAGCTTGTTTGGACATGGACTGGGGCAGCGTCACACTGCAGCCTTGTATCTGAGCCCCATTAGTTTGAGAGTAGACATTGCTGACCTTGGTGACCTTGTGTTGCCCATTATTGTTACAAACCTTATACCGGATCATTAGAATGATGATGAAAACGAGCACAGATGCTACAATTATTCCACCAATAATAATGATCATGGTGCCTCCCAAAAACTGGGACTGCATGAAATGGCATCGCACATAATCCTGTTCCGTCGTAAACTGGATGCAACCCACGACTCTGGTGGCAGTGAGGGAAGTGATGCCATCATCATATATTGCCAAGACACACAAGTCATACATAGTTCCAGCAGCCAGGTTATTGACAAGAAAAGTTTTGCTCGTAGGAGGTATCATTCTGAGGGACAATGGAGTTTGTGTTAATATTAAAAATAAGACATATATATACACACAGAGCCATTATGACTTCAGTTCTGTTTCATTTCAGTACTCATTAAGATAAGCACATTTATAACAGATACAAAATACGAGAAAATGATCTAATCTTATATTTACCTATGTAAAATGGCTAAAAGTCATTGTTGGATTCTACATTGTATTAATGGTGCCTGCACCAGGCCTTGACAAGCTTACTAATTACATTGCCTGGCAAAGCAGACCTCCTGATAAAAGCCATGGCTAAAAAATCATTTATGACAAATTGCTTTTGAAAGGTGTGACTGTGACATTATCTGACTACTAAACAAATCCATTTAGCACTTACAACACCTTTGTGACTAAAAGCCAATTTGAAGGAAGGGAAAACACTGACAATCACATTAGAAACCAGAATGGAAAGGCATCAGAGTATTTGTTTTCCAAGTCAGTTTTAAGCTGCTATGGAATGGTACCAGTTAACCTATCTTTAATAACTCCACTAATTACTACGATTAAAGTACTTTATTTACAGATCTCAGCCTTCTCTAATGTCTTCAACATGTGGCTTTCAGTATGTTACTATCTAAAAATGAGGTTGATGAAAATGCATGAGGAATATTATCCTAAAAACATGAACAGGGCAAGGCTGTTGACCAGAGCATAAATCCATCATCCTACCCATTGTGGGCTGATGAAATTACCTTCAGAATAGTTGCTAAAGTTTGATAAAAGTTTATAGATAACTCAGTCCATTATATCACAAAACTCTTCCACGGATGCTTTTTTTTCCATTTTTTTTTAAGTAGCAATCAAATATGACCTAAACTAAAATTTCATTTAGAAAAATAATTCTTGAAACTATATGCTTTCCCTGAAAGAATTTTTTAGGAAATTTTAAAATTTGGCAATGCTAATCCATTATACAACCTAGATGTGTTCTAAATAAACTAGGAAACAGGCTAGAGTATGTATTTGTGATTAAAATCACTATCATTTAGTGCATGATAAACAGCAGGCATTACTAAGCACATTATATATACTATAATTTTATCCTTTTTTTTGGAACACTATAATTTTATTCTTACAGTTACTGTAGGCATTACTATTTTATTGATGACAAACACTGAAGTCAGGAAATTCAAGCAATTTTCTGAAGGTCACATAGAATTTACTTATCATGGCAAGATGAGAATCGTATAATTTGGAAAGTAAAAGCTGACCTATTTACACATATATATAAAATAAAATAAAATAAAATAATAAAATAAAATAAAATAAAATAAAATAAAATAAAATAAAATAAATAAAATGTTAGTAGCTACGTGAAGGTGAGGGGTAGAAGCACATATTCTTCTTTGACAAAAGGTTAAATAATGGATAGCCCAGATAAAGAGCTGAGTATGAGAAGGACAAACTACTTTATGCTAATATGCATGCATCATAGTCTACATGATCATATGTTTAGTGATGAGAGGGATATTAGAAATAATTTACTTTAATCGCTTGCTTTTAAAGAGGAGGAAATTAAAACCCAGTCAGGTAGAACTTTGCCCAGGATGGATCATATGGCTAGCTGGGCCAGTTTTGTCTTTTCCACCAGCCCATGCTCATTTTTAAACAGTTCTCTCATTTCCATACATGAGTGAAAATCAAATTATCTTCAAGAATTCACCTGGGTATATAAAATTGAGTTAATCTTATTTCAGAAAAGCTTCAAGACAAAAAATATATATGTATATTTCAAAACCATGAGTTTGCATCATTTCCTAGGAGTAATAATAGTCTATCATGAGTGAAATTATATGGAGAGGTAAAAATGTATATTTCCAATTGAAAATTGGACAAGATGTGACTATAAATCAATGAGGCTGAACTTTAGAAAAACATACCAGAAAATCTATAATCAGAATGAAATTCTCCATCAAAGTCCTTATGAGAAGATTATGTACTTAACTCCAGTGATACTTTCACTGCTCAAAATATTTATCAACTTTCTCTTTGGAACTGTCTTAAGAACCAGTATATATGAAACAATACACATGCATATAACTCAATCACTCAAAAAAATCAGTCTCATTATTTTATAGTTACATCCTATTTTTGACCAAAAATGGCAATACCCATCTTGATCACCCACCTTATTCATAAGACTTGGCTCCATATGGCTTTTGCTTGTTTCCAAAATTCAAATTCACCCTCAAAAGACGAAGATTTGCCACCACTGAGGATATTCAAAATAGTATGACGAAGATTCTAAAGATAATTCCAAAAGTGCTTTGAGCAATGCCAGCATCATTGGGATAATGGAATAGCCTCCCAACGTGACTTCCTTGAAGGAAAGAACACTCATGTGGATGTGTAAATTCTGGTATGTTTTTGAGTTTTTAAAATAAATCAATCTTATTCTCTGATAGTCACATCTCTTAGATGAAGGGGAAAAAGGTAAGTAAGCATAATATTAAATATAAATTTGAACTCTCTAAAAATTCAAAATATTTCCCCACAGGTATTCACCTTTCACAAACCTTACATTGTACACTTTAACAAAAATGGAGTGCTGTAATTAGAACACAGAGTAGCACTGCCAATTAAAAAAAACAAGTCAGTAGTACATGAAGAAACCCTACATTAATATGCATGGTAAATATAAACATTTGGTTAATTTCTCTTACCTGTAAACAAGAGTGTCATCATAAGTACCATTGTACTGGATTTGGAACATACGTATCCCAGGAATATTCCTTTGAAAATTAAATTTAAGTAGTGCAGTAGATGATGTTGCTTCTGCTACTACAATTTTATCTTGGCTCATTTTAGTATCACCATTACTACTGCTTGCATTAGAACCTGACTTAGTAGAAGTTGAGATATCTGAAGAACCAGGATCAGGCTCATGGATATGGTTTGTACTGTTTAGTAAGTGAGGGAGCTTAATTATATGAAGATCCACTGTTTGTGTTGCTTCCCCAGCAGGATTGGAAGCAATGCAGGTAAAAGCACCTGTATCCTTTACAGTTGTTATAAGAATATCAAGTGTCCCGTTGTCATACACCAGAGATCTTGTTGCATTTGAAATCAGCTTTCCTTCCGGAGAAATCCAGTGAATTGCAGGTTCAGGGTCTCCCCTGGCTTTGCACCTCAGAGTTGCCCTTTGACCTTCCAGGACTCTCATTTCATGTGTATGACGAGTAATGAGAGGAGGCTCACATAAAAACTCTTCCTCAGGAATTGACCAAAAATAGCGGCCAGTTAAAAGTGCTGGAGAAGCGCAAGTCTCTAGGTCATCTTCTCTGGACAGACGCCTCAACCACAACAATTCACAATTGCAATGCAAAGGGTTTCCACCAAAACTTAATGCAAAAGTTGATGGGCTGATTATTCCTGAGGTTGCTAGTACCTGAGCTCGCTGAAAGAGAGGATCAGGTGGTAGCTTCTGCAATTTATTGGATGTTACATCTAGCCGAGTCATTTTGTGCAAGTGGGAGAATGTCCCCTTAGGAATGTTATCAATCATATTGTGATCCAAACTAAGGGTGTGCAAGCTAACCATCTTCTCAACAGCATCCCAGGGAATCGTTTCTAAATTATTGTAGGACAGATCCAGCTCCTCAAGGGCAAAGACATCATCAAATGCTGTAGAAGAAATTAAAGTCAGTTGATTGTTGTTCAGTATCAAATGATGGAGATTGGAAAGCCCACTGAACATATCATTTGTAATTTTAGTCAATCTGTTGCTATTCAAATGCAATGCCCTCAAATTTCGTAAGTCAGCAAAAGCATGAGGTGTAATAAAACTTATCGTATTCCTGGATAGCGTCAGGTCCACCAAGCTGGTCATATTTGCAAAATCTTTTCTTTTAATATTCGTAACAAAATTGTCTGCCAACCGCAGTTCCACAGTTCTTCTGTCAATGTTTGGTGGAACAAATAAAAGCCCTTTCTTGGCACAAAGGGTTGCGAGATTAGGAGACAAAATCTGACAGACACAACGCTTTGGACAGATCTGAGCTCTCACTGCTATGCCAATGAAAAACAGATAAAAAAGAAATTTTTCCATTGTAGATCAGATTTAAGAGCCTGTAAGAAAAGATACAAAATGTAGTGTTAGCATCCAGTCATTTCTCTAAAGTTCATATTCCTGCTGGAACAATCCTTTTTATTTTTTTATTTTATTTTTTTAATGATAAATTTATTTTTTATTGGTGTTCAATTTGCCAACATACAACTGCAATACAGAAATGATTTACTCATTTGTTTACTTAACAAACAAGTATAAAATATCCACTCTGTATTATAGGCTATAATTGACACTAGGATGAAAAATGTACCATTCATTGCCTCATGGGATTTTAAATCAAATGGAGAAAACAAAGAAGCCAATAGATTATTACAATTCTGTAAATTATGTGCTATTTTTGAAATATATCCAGGGTATTCCTTGATGTACAACAAAGTGACATTCAGCTCAGACTGGAGGGTAGGAGTTAAGAAACTTCCCCATAACCCTGAAAAACCATCTTATAAGTTTCAAAGATATATTTAAGGATTTGAAAAAAAAAAAAAAAAAGGATTTGTAAGCATTTCAATTTACAGAATAGAAACAATAAAAGACAGCATTTGTTATTGTTAACTTTGTAACATATTTGAAAGTAATTAATCATTAATTAAACTTTACTCATCTTTACAAACCATCTTGAACATAGTATAACCTTCACAATCTAACTGCAAATAAAGGTTCTCAAAAATAAAAGGGCTAAAAATTTACCACAAATACTCTGAGCTCCTTAAATATTAGAATAGTTTATTCAATATAAAATTGGATTTTTGAAGATAATTTCTGAAAAGTAGTCATCAAAATTCTTGACAGTGAGTCCCAAAAGATGCTATAATTCCACTTTTTCTTTTAAAATCTTAATGTACGTAAATTTACCCAAATATAATTTTTAAAATATCTTGATACTCTCATTTCCCAGTTTGATCTGAAATATTTATTCTTGAAATTAATCATCAAAAATTAAAATACTGGGATCCCTGGGTGGCACAGCGGTTTGGCGCCTGCCTTTGGCCCAGGGCGCGATCCTGGAGACCCGGGATCGAATCCCACGTAGGGCTCCCAGTGCGTGGAGCCTGCTTCTCCCTCTGCCTATGTCTCTGCCTCTCTCTCTCTCTCTCTCTCTGTGACTATCATAAATAAATAAAAATTTAAAAAAAGAAAAATTAAAATACTAATACATATGCAATTAAAAGTTCTTATAAGTTACATGCGGTTTTAAATGCCAAGGAAAATAGCTAGAAAAAAATCAAATTTTTAACTGATGAAGACATAAAATATGGAATTATTCTGGAAATAATGTACCAACTTTTCTAAATAAAACATATTCATATAGGTTTGATTTATCTTATGCCTATTTTAAGTCACATTCAATGTGGTTGTAATGTATAAGAACTGTCAAGCTCAACAAATGAAGTAGTCTTACTCTTCTCTTTATGATGGAATAACTGGCACTGAACTAGCCTGTCCGCAATAAGCAGCAATGTTAAGTACAAATATATATATATATATATATATATATATATATATATATTTAGACATATATGTATTTAGACATATATATATATATATATGAAAGAACTATATATATAGTTTTCACATACTGGAAAAAAAAAGAAGCGCAGAATGGTGATCTTTGAGAAAAGCAAATAAAAAAATTAATGAACCCTATCATTGCTCCTGGAGACCCTTTTCAAAGCATAGCACAGGAAGGAAGACAAGGAGACTTGTGGGTGGGCAAGAGGATGGGCAAGTGCAGAGAGTCTTCAGTGGCTTGAATTTATGAGACAGAACAGCAGAAAGAAGAGCGTTATCTGAAGAAAGAACTTCAGTAATCCTATAGGTAGAAACAGGGCAATACTGAAACACTGGGGAGGTAGGGGGAAGATGGAGGGATAAAATGAACAAAAACTCGGTGATCTGTGAAAGAATATTAAGAAGTCAAAAATATTAATAAGCATATAATTGGAACATCAGAAGAAGGCTTTAAAGTAGACATAAAGGCAAATATTTTTCACATTTCTAATAAAAAGCAATCAATAAATCCAAGTTCAAAACAAGGAAAATCATACCAGGACACATTATAATCAAATTGCAGATAACCAAAGAAAAAAGCAATGATCTTAAAAGCAGCACAGAAATAAGGCACATTACAAGAAAATAAACTGAACAAAATAAAAATAATGGCTGACTCTTCATTGATTTCTTTTTGGAAATTGCAAGCACTTCAAGAAAAGAGTCAGTCTGGGTGGGAACTTACATATTCACAAGAAACGAAGGTAAAATAAAAACATTTTGAGACAAACAAACTGAAAATTCCATTACCATAAGAACTGCACTATAAGAAAATATAAAGGAAATCTCTTCAGGTTGATGGAAAATCGTATCAGTTGGAAACTTGAATCTTTACAAAACGATGAAAAACAACAGAAATGGTATATCTGTGGGTAGATATTTTTATAAAACATTTCTGTTGTGTTTTAATCTGTTTATAAATAGTGCTTCTGGTATGGATACTAAAAGCTACAAAAGAATCAAACAAAAACCAACCCTACATCATTTGCACCCTAGCAATCAAATAAGCTAGATGAGCTGGACACTCACTACTTGCTTTTTTTTTTTTTTAATAACAACATCAAAATGAGGATATAAACTTTCAGTAACTATATTCCAGAAAGTAATAGTCTTTGATGAAAGGGAAGAGCTCCATAGATGTCCTCTAACGTCCCCACCCAAACAGAAAAGTAAATAAGAGGACCTATCTGGCATAAATTGGGGTAGAGAGAAACCAGTCTATCTTTGAAAAGTTTAACAAACTTTTCAGTGCTTCATTTTTTAGAACTGTTTCAGGTTTACAACAAAAATGAGAGGGAAGTAAAGAGATTTCCTCTAAACCAAATCCTCCCACACATACACAGGCTTCTCCATTAACAACATTCCCACAAGAATGGAACATTTGCTGCAATCAGTGCATCAACTTTGACACATCATAATCGCCCAAAGTTCATAGTCTACATCGGGTTCACTCTTGGTGTCGTACATTCATTCTACAGGTTTGGACAAACGTACAATGACAAATGTCCACAATTGCAGTATATACAGAGCATTTTCACTGCCCTGAAAGGCGTCTGCACTCTGGCTATTCATCTTCCCCTGGCTCATCCCTGGCAGCCACTGACTTTCTTTTTTCTTTTTTTTACTGTCTCCATAATTCTGCCTTTTCTTGAATTCATATAGTTGGAATTATATAGTATGTAGCTTTTTCAGATTGACTTCTTTCACTTAATAATAAGCTTCAGTAATACGTTCCTCCATATCTTTTCATGGCTTACTAGTTCACTTAATTTTAGCAGTGAATATTATACCATTTTCTGTATGTACTAAAGTTCATTTATCCATCCATCTACTAAAGGACACCTGGTTGCTTCCAAGTTTTGGTAATTCTGAATTAAGCTGCTCTTCAAAACTGTGTATAGCCTCTCGTGTGGATATATGTTTTTAACTCCTTTGGGTAAATACCAGAGAGTATGGTTGCTGCACTGTATGGTAAGAATATATTTGGTTTTGTAAGGAAGTGCCAAACTGTCTTCCAAAGTGGCTCCACCATAATTCCCAGCAGCAATGTGAGACTTTCTGTTGCACCATAGCCTTCCCAGCACGTGATGTCAGTGTTCCAGATTTTGGTCATTCTAATAGGTGTGTACTAGCATCTCTTTTAATTTGCATTTCCTGAATGACTTACAATGTAGGGTATCTTTCAATATTTGATTTGCCCTCTGTATATCTTCTTTGTTGAAGTGTCTATCAAGGTCTTTAGCCTGTTTTTAAATTATGTTTTTTTTTTTTTATCATTGAGTTTTAAGACTTCTTTGTATATTTTGGATAACAGTCTTTTATCAGATGTGTCTTGTGCAAATACTTTTCCCTGTCTCTGGCTTGTCTTTGCATTCACTTGACATTGTCCTTTGTGGAGGTGAAGTTTTGAATATCAATGAAATCCAGCTTATCAATCATTTCTTTCATGGATCATATCTTAGATGTTGTATATTAAAAAAGCACCACCATACCTGAGATCATTTAGGGTTTCTCTTATGTTATCTTTTCAGAGTTTTACAGTCTTGCTTTCTATGCTGTGCAGTTAACTCTGTCATTTGTTATGGTATTATCATAATTCAGTTCACTACAGTCTCAACTGTTTTGAGACCAAGCTTGGGAATTTGCTATTCAAGAAGACATGGGATCTTAGTACTAGGATGGTTTTGGAGATCTGTTCTATAGATGGACTATGTGATTTCCAAATATTTGGAGACCTCAGCCAAGTTTACATCTCTGCTTCCAGCTTTTTTTTTTTTTTTTTTGGTGGCCAATGAGAGCTCTTTGATCTTTGATCTCATCCCTGCATTTCATTGTTTTTGGCTGCAGTTGAACTGCCTTAGATTCTATGAAGGTAGAGGTTTCATCTAAGAAGTTTCTTGTATCCTACCAATTCAACCCTAGACACTCTGTGGTTTAAAATCAAACACACCTGTCTAGGAAGAAAAGGACTGAGCTCTCCATCCCCTCTCTAAGTCCTTTTATAGCTGAAACCCCTAAGCGACTTATTTTTCCTTGTGCTCTTCTACTTCTTACCCATCATTCTTCTAAAACTGAAAGTCTGGATTTCCTGGAAGATTCATTTCAATTTTCTTTTCCTCCCCAATTCTTCCCCATTCTTATCTGAAAATACAGAGTACCTAAGGAAATTATCTCAAAGACAAAATGTACAATGGTAGTAACCAGGGGGCTGGGAGGTTGGGGCATTGGGGAGATGTCGAATAAAGGTACATACATACTTACAACCAATAGATAAATGAGTCCTGGAAATCTAGTGCATGGTGTAGTAATTACAGAAAACAACATTGCATTATAGACATCAAAGTTGCTAAGAGACTAGATCTTCAATGTTCCCACCACACAAAAAGAAATACGTATGTGACATGATAAGGGTGTTAGCTAATGCTACAGCAGAAGTCTTATTGCAATATATAAATGTATCAAATCAACATGTTTTAAACATTGAATTTATACAATGTTATATCCCAGTTATATCTCCATTAAAAAGAAAAAGCTGCAGTCCTAATCTCCAGTACCATTGAATGTGAGTCTAATTGGAAATAGGGTCTTTGCAGATTATCAAGTTAAGGTGAGGTGATTAGTGCAAGCCCTAATCCAATATAATTGATTGTGTGCTTATAAACAAAGGAAATCTGGACGCAAAGGTAGACATGTGTAAAGGGAAGACAGCATGAAGCACAATAAGAATAATATCTATAAGCCAAGGAATGCCTAAGGCTACCAGAATCTAGAGGGTAGGAAGAGAATAGATTCTTTTTCACTGCTTTCAATAGGAACCAGGTATGCCAGACACCTTGATTTTGGACTTCTGGCTTTCAGAACTGTGGGACAATAAACTTCAGTGTAAACTGCCCTATTTGTGGTACTTTGTTATGACCGCCTGATCATTTCAAGTTTCAAAAAGATTTTCTCTAACAGAAGAATTTCAGAAGTAAAACAATACATGTTGTACGCTTCCAAGTATATGTGCATTTAGAACAGGCAAAACTAGCCTACAAAGAAATCAAACCAGTGGTTGCCTAGTTGGAGGGTGGTTGATTGGAAAAGAACACAAGGAAATATTGGGGTGGTGGTGGGGAGGTCCCGGAAACAGCCTGTATCTTATTTGCAAGAGTGGGATACATACTGGTGTATACATCACAATTCACTGACTCTACACCTAATGTCGGTGCATTCTATGTCAAGTGTGCTTCAATATAGTTGATTAAGTTTAAAAAAAGGCAACCTGGGTCTCTATTTTGTTTCCAAATTCCAGTTCCAAAGGAAGAACTTATAAAGTGACACATTATTGGTAGCTGAGTAGAACTTAGTCATATTTTAGAAATGCGTATTTTCTTAATTCTGCCATATATCTTCAAAGATGTGATTCCTTTCCAACTCAAATTATACATCCTGTTTCATAATCTGATTTACTTCACCAATATATACACTGCTTGATATGATTTCACTGCCCATATGGTGATTTAGAAAGTAAGATTAAGTTTGGAATAAAATGTGGATCACTTTCTTAATCCTATGTTTATTTTTTGCTTAGGTGAGACCTGTTTAATGAAAGACTCACGATTGTGATTAATGACCTATCCCATGTTATCTTAGGTCAGAGTAGAGATTTCAAAATTTGTAGAAGATGGAAGATAGGGATCATGTAAAGGAACATTTTTTACTTCCCACAAACTCACAAACTAATCATTGACATATTTATTTATTGAAGTAATATATTATCACTTGAAGAAAATGAGTGTGAATGGAGGAGAAGAGTAGTTGTTGTGTTTTGTTGGAATTCATGATTTAAAAATATGAAGATCATCAAACACACTAACCCCATTCTCATCTAGTTAAGTTAAACTCTTTTAAAACATTTGTCTATTGCCTTCTGTAACCAGTTAAATGCAAACAACACAGATCTGTTTTTAATAATAACATTTGAGTGGGGATAAAACTCAGTAAATAGTCATACAGCTGTAGCTCTCTAGATAATATTTACACATCTCTACATTATATGTTCTTTCAAGCTAATTCTTTTCAGACACAAAGTGACACATTTATAAACAAAGAAGAGTCTATCACACAAAACTGGAAAATGATTTTCCAGTACTGCATCCCTCTTTCAGCCCATGGTTATTACACAACATATGCTCAAGAGAATCAGTATTTATTTGGCAACTAGAACAGGATATACAAGCAAATTTAGATTTTACAACCAACTGAGAGTATAATCTATTCTCTGCAGAAACCACTATGGTACCAATTTATATGTTGAGTTAAAGAAAAGCTATTGGACTCCTCAGAAGCCACCTCACCATCATTCGACAGAACTCTATCAATTCAATTAGTGTCCCTTTGCCCAGGCTAATACCTGGGAACAGATGCTGATGCCTATTGATGTTGATGAATTGCTTTAGGAGGTGTCAAAATGGTTATAGTACTGTAAAGGATATTTTGTAATACAGTTTAGATAATGAAACACATTTGATAATCATTTCTAATATTTTAGGTTTTCTGTTTATTTTTTCCAAGTACTATAAATGGACATTATCCCTCTATTCTCTACTAAACCATATACAGAGAATATTACTATTGAACCTGCTAAATTCGAATGTCAAAACAAGGCAACTATAACCTTGAACAAGTATTCTTTGATCTTTGATTTTAAAAATCTCTAGCAAAATTCCCAAGTACACTGAAAATTAAATCTTTAAAAAATTCACTTGTGCATCAATTCACTCATTCTTTTACTAATTTCTTCAGCAATATTTATTTAGCATCTGCAGTACATGCAAGGTGCTTTCCTAGAACCTACCAAGTTTAGAAGGCTGAAATTGGATGAGGATAAGCACATTCACAATAATAATAGGAGGCAGACTGTGAAAAGCATTTTGATATTTAAATTTATACAAATAAAATGAGTCTTTGAGGAATGTGTAATTTTTGTTATCCCTGTGTGTATACATATATATATTTTTACTCAACATGGCATAAGTATACCTAAATCCATATTACTTACACTAAAATAGTACAGATAAGAGCTCAGTTACTAAAATAAGCAATTATTTTAAAAATTAATACTTACCATTGAGCATAGGTAACGTGAAGGAAGTATTGATCTCTTTATTTTATACATGAGGAAATGAGACTGAGAAACTGATAACACAAACAAGTTTAATAAATAGAATATTTGTCATGTTCTATCTACCTCATAGATGTATAGTATTTTGGTACTTCTTTGTTTTTTAGAATTAAAGTGAAAGCTATACAAAGAGATATCATTTCTTTTAAAAAAAAGTTTTTTTTTTTTTAAGATTTTATTTATTTATTCATAAGAGACACAGAGAGAGAGGCAGAGACACAGGCAGAGAGAGAAGCAGGCTCCACGTAGGGAGCCCAATGTGGGACTCGATCCTTGGACCCTGGGATCACGCCCTGGCCTGAAGGCAGGTGCTCAACTGCTGAGCCACCCAGGCATCACTAAAAAATGTTTTTTTTTTTAAGATTTTATTTATTTATTCATGAGAGACACAGAGAGAGAGAGGCAAAGACACAGGCAGAGAGAGAAGCAGGCTCCATGCAGGGAGCCCAACATGGGACTCGATTCGGGGTCTCCAGGATCATCCTCTGGGCAAAGGTGGCGCTAAACCACTGAGCCACCCGGGCAGCCCCAAAAATGTTTTTAATATTAATTTTTTTAGCTTAGATCAGAAAACTAAGATTGACCTGTTATACAATGTACTTATCGTACCAAATCCTATTTAATCTTTATAGAACTCCATATAAAATGGTTCTTTTTTTCTCATTTTATATACTGAAATAAAATTTAAGAAATATTAAGGAATCCCCTCAAGGCCACCAGAAAGAAAAGAAAAAAATGTAAGTCTAAGATGGAGATCTATTTCCAAACCCAAGCTTTTCCTAAGATAAGATGATGCCATATATATATATATATGGGATATTATATATATATATATATATATATATATGTAATTTGTGTTTTTTCTGATTATGTAGCACTCAGACATAAGGTGTTTATTCTAACAATAATGATTCCTTTAGTTCATCAAGTGTTTTCCTCATTTATGTTCCTGATCTCTGTTTGTAAAAAAACTACATTTAAAAAGTGCTAGTAGATTACTACAGTGAAGACATACACAGTAGAGATATAAAAGCAGCTTGACAGAGACTTAATGACAACCCAAATGACACACTTAACTACCATCATTCATTTATTTTTGTTATGTCAAGACATGACTGAAGTTACCCAAAAACTTAAGGCCATAATAATAACTATTCTTTTAAGAATATAGTTTCCACTTCATAAAAGGGAGAGTGATTTCTGTGTATGAAGAGGTCTCAGTATTTTCCCACTGATATGGGCCCCCTTTTCTGGCCCACTTGGAAGTCTGCCTGCAGAAACTCTATAATGTCATTGAGGGTCCATGGATTCTGAGAATAAATACTACTAGCAACTCTGAAAGAGAATGTATTCTCTCCTGCAGAAAATAGCTTGGGGAGAGAAAGCAGCCTAAAACAGCCTAGTGCTAAGAGGCTGTGAAGATTCCCAACAGTGAGAACAGCAGTAGTTTGAAGCTGGGTCAACTGGCACAGGTGGCAAGTGGCTTGCTAAAATGAATTTCTGTTGATTGTAAGCACTCCTTGCGGATGTTCAGATACAAGTGGGAAATATGTGGGAAGTGGGAGGGGTGAAATGTGTATAAAAGTGTAAGATAATTTATATTTAGAACTTCAACTAATTAAGAGAGTAGTGCCTCTAAGGAATAGGTATAATTTATCTGGGGAGTAGATGGTTATTTCTTTAGCATAATCATTTGACAATACATTTTGTATGGGAATAGTGAGTAGTCTGCAGCATGGATTTTAAAGGGGGCAATGAAACAAGGGTGAGCCAAATTCCAATTTGAAAAATTAAAATGAAAGGTCATTGTGTGGAAAAGGAGGCTGAAGGAAATACACCCTGGGAGAGAAGAGCCTGGGGCCTTTACATAGTCAGTCACAGCAAAGGAAACTCTGAGATACAGAGATATTTTCCAAGATACACTGTGGCTTTCCATCAACTTTAAAACTGAAGTGTGTTCCCATCGCCCCATAGCATGCCGGTGGGAAACATCAGGGTAGAAAGAGCTTGTGTTCCACTCTTGGGTTGGTATTGAATGATGAGGAAACTGAATCTCAGGCAAAGTCTGAAGACGTTATTAGTCGTCTAACACTCCAACCTTGACTTCATTCACCCGTATCTCTTTATATCACATCTCTTTGCAGGCTAATCAGTTTGCAAGTTTCAACAGACATGGAGGAGAAGAAAGGTCCAGGATAGGGAACATCATCACAGATGTGAAATGCCATGAAACCACTATCGTGCCATTGCAAAGTAGCAGATGACCCTGTTTTCTTCTAATTTCCAAGAATACAGCAGCTCCTGCCTCAGAATTCACCTTGATTTTATGACATTTTGAAAGGGTATAAGATGGGATATAACACAAATTTAAATGCCATTAATCAGTGTTTCAAATCCAGTAAATGATTTACCCTTTTTCTTTAGAATTCTGAAAGGTGAGTCTCTGAGCCTTTGAGATGTCATGCTATCCATTATGTTTTAGTTTTCTTTTTTTTTTAATTTTTATTCATTTATGATAGTCACACAGAGAGAGAGAGAGGCAGAGACATAGGCAGAGGGAGAAGTAGGCTCCATGCACCGGGAGCCCGACGTGGGATTCGATCCCGAGTCTCCAGGATCACGCCCTGGGCCAAAGGCAGGCGTCAAACCGCTGCGCCACCCAGGGATCCCTGTTTCAGTTTTCTTAATGGTGTTTAACATTTCATGTAAGGAGTCTCCAGTCTCAGAGGTTATATTGGCTCTATTGTGCTGTTGCCATAGCAATTAAACAGGCACAGTTATGGAGCAATGCAGACAGGATCATCAGCACAGAGATGTTGTTTGACACAATTCAGGCATCTTCAGAAACTTGGATAATCTTTCAGGAAAAAAAAATGTGGTTTACACTTTCTCTTGATATTATTGTGGGCATTGAGGCAGCCAAGTTATCAACAATGGAAAATCTAACTGAAAATAGAAAGAATGGAGAGGAAAGAAGGACACACACACATACAGAGGAAGTGTAGTGAATTTACTGAGGATTTAAACACTAAATATGTGTGTGGGTGGAAAGTTCCGGCAGTACTCCTACAGAATGTTTTGACAAACTAAGACCATATGGAAGTTTTATATCACTGAAAGCAATGTGTGTGTGTGTGTGTGTGTGTGTTTCTTTTTCCACTCTCTCTTCCTGTTCCTCTCTTTTTCCCCCTGTTCCTTTCTCCCTTCCTCCTTCCCTTCCATCTCTCTCAAACACACCCACCCTACCAGTCTTATTAGATTCCCCTATTTTTTTGTCAGCATTGTTTTGCTTTTTATAACAGAATGATCATTTTAATTTGATATTAAGCATATTTCACCAAGTAACATAATAGTATTATTACATGAAAAGCCCATGCCCGATTGTATAAAAAACTGTAAACTTAAGATAAACTGAATAAAGGATACAGACAGATAATTCTTAGAAGCTTGGACATTCTATTTCACTTTGATTTCTAATACTCTCAAAATTAACATGTCTGCAACTGAGTTCCTAATTTTCTCTCTCAAATCTGCTTTACTCCTACTATAGTAATTCTCTGTGATTATTTAAAACCTATTTCTTGTTTTTCAGATTTTATTTTTTAAGTAATCACAACCAACATGTGGCTTGAACTCATGACCTCAAAATCAAGAGTCACATGCTGTATCCACTGAGCTAGCCAGATGCCTCTGAAACCTGGTCCTTTTAAAAGTCCAGACCCAGAATTCTGGAATTATTCATTACTTCTCTCCCTTTGTCATATACCAAATCCAGTTCATTAATAATCCTCTACACTGTACGGGAAGAATATATACATGATGGGATCATGCCTACTGCTATGACCTTTCATAATCTTCCCCTTAGACCATAGTAGTAGCCTCCTAACTAGTTAACACTTCAGCCATTATCCTTCTTCAATCTATTTTCCACAAACCAGTCAGAGTGATCTTGTTAAAACTTAAAGCAGATCAAAAACTTTTTAATGGCTTCTTGTCTTACTTATATTTTATTCACCACCGCATCCTTGACGCCTAGAGGAAGAAATGGCACAAAATAGATTTTAAGTAGGTATTTGTTAAATGAGTGAAGATGGATCCAACTACTTAGCAAATGTCCTAGAAAGTGTTAAAAGCTTTAGTAATTAAAATGTGAATAAAAACATTATTTTGGTAAAACAATTATAATTTTAAAATTACAATGTCAGTGCTAGTGAAAATACAATTGAAAGATATTCTTACACATTGCTCAAATTAGTAGACATTTAGAATTTTATGACCTCTAAAATTTAAAAAAAAAAGGTACTAGAGGCTGGAGAAAAGCATAAAGTATAGAATGAGAGAATAAGAGGGAAAAAGAGAGAAAGAGAGGCAAACCATAAGAGATTCTTAACTTTAGAGACTTAGATGGAAGGAGTTGGGTGGGGATGGGCTAGATGGGTGATGAGTATTAAGGAGGGCACTTATGATGAGCACTGTTATACGCAAATAATGAATCACTAAATTCTACTCTTGAAACCAATATTACACTATATGTTAACTAACCAGAATTTGAATAAAAACAAACGAATAGAAAGAAAAAAGCCCAATATTTGCAGGTTCTTGACAAGGGAGATAGCTGATTGATTCAACTGCCTTGAGTTGTGTAAGAAGGAGAAATTAGGAGCATTATAAGATGTTTTTTGTATCCTGGGTAGTACATTTTCCTCTTATACTCCCTAAGAGAATCTTAAGTGAAAGTTGTATGATTTGTCAATGCCTCTGGTTTGGGGTTTGTGTGAAGCTTTTACAGCACTATGCTAACCCATGCCTACAGATAGGTGTAAAACAAAATGATCAACTCATGATAAATGCTTCCTCACTGGAAGCAGCAGCAAAGCAGATATTTAGGGAAAAATGAAACAAAACAAAACAGGATAACAATCATATATATATATATATATATATATATATATATAATTTATATGATGTTTTATGATATAAAATATCATATCATATATATGTATGTTCATATATATCCCAGGCTCTTTGTGTATCTGTATGTGTGCATATGTACATGAGTGTGTGTAAGTACTGGTTGCCTTTTCAATATCCATTCTTCCCTTCTTTAGTAACAGAAATCTAATTTTTACCTATTGTATCACTTCCCAGAATGAAGAGTTTATTTTCTAGCTTCTTTTGCAGGGAGATATAATCATGTGAGTCATTTTCTTACAATGAGGTGTAAGTGAAAATGGTGACAAGAACTTCAGAAGCAGCTGCTTAAAGGGAGGTGACATACCCTTCCTGTCCTTTTGTCCCTCTACCTTCTTCTCAACTATAATTTGGACATGACGTCTGGAACTCTAGCAGCCAACTTAGAAATTGAAGTGACCTTGAAGATGGGGATCAGGAGTCAGGATAATGGAGGCCTTCCTCACTATTGTGGAGTTGCTCTATCAGCCCTGGATTACCTTCCATCATGTTTAAACTACCATTCAGAAAAGTCTCTGCTACTCATGGCCAAACTAATCTCAACTGGTTCCAGTATGATGTTAAGAACAGTAAAGCACCAAACATGAATACAACGAAAATGACTAGGACAAAACATACCATGCATTGAACTATATGACTGTATTTCAAATATTTTTTTAAAGATTTTATTTATTTATTCATGAGAGACCACACAGAGAGAGAGAAAGAGGCAGAGACACAGGCTAAAGGAGAAGCAGGCTCCATGCAGGGAGCCTGATGTGGGACTCGATCCCGGGACTCCAGGATCACACCCTGGGCCGAAGGCAGGCGCCAAACCACTGAGCCACCCAGGGATCCCTTATTTCAAACATTTTTAAAACATTATATGTAGTGAGCACATATTTCCTGTAAAATAAAAAGAAGTTTAAACTGGATTCCTTTATTTTATTTTATTTTATTTTTTTAAACTGGATTCCATTAATACTAATTTATATGTGTTAAGCAATGAGTCATAGGACTATAAAAATTGTGTACTAATTGAGAGATTTTTGATAGGTATTGCCCTGGGCTATAACAAATCCTACAACATTGTTAAAAAAAAATTATGGTGATCTAAATGAGTAAACATGTTTAACATGCATTTATCATATATCAGTAGTCAATCCCTGGGACATTTTTTGATAGTAAATTAGTTCAAAAAGTTCATTAATTATTTCAAGCTAACCAAGGACAATTTTATAAAATTCAGACATTGAGTCAACTACAAATAATGTCTGTTACGTGAATGAAATGTAAAAATATTTGACTTAGATATTGATTAAATGTGTAGGTAAGTGCAAGTGTTGGCTTACTATCTCAACTTTGGCTTGGGTGGATCAGGTTACATTGAGCCTATAGCTAATATAGAGCCTATATAGGAAAGAAAAAGTTTGGAATATATATAGGGGGGAAAGGAGTTTGAATGTGATGAGAGATAAGGAGTTTGGTTTGAGATACTCCCTTTTTTGAAGCTGGATAAACTTTGAAATAAACATGATACTGGTATTAAAATCTATAAGCAAAAAATTAAAAAAAAATCTATAAGCATGCAATCCCTGAAGTATATGATGAATATAGCTGGTTTGCAGACAACTGAAATACATTATTTTAAATGTACTGATAGCATTCTATTGTCTACGTTTGGGGACATTTTTCATTGTTATTTATTCACTTACAAAATTATTATTTTTTTATTTATGAATATTTTTCAAATTTCATCCGTCAAAGCTCATGGCACAAATATTTATTAAATAAGAAGAATCCAGGGACACATGGGTGGCTCAGCGGTTTAGCGGCTCCCTTCGGCCCAGGGTGTAATCCTGGAGTCCCGGAATCGAGTCCCACATGCGGCTCCCTGCATGGAGCCTGCTTCTCCCTCTGCCAGTGTCTCTGCCTCTCTCTCTGAGTCTCTCATGAATAAATAAATAGAATCTTTAAAAAAATTAAGATGAATCTAGCAGCTAGTATTTGCTTTTAGGATTTTGAAAACAGAGCTAGCTAGACATTAAGTAGTATTTTTATAATGCTGCTACTCCTTATTTTCCACAATTTTTAAGGACCACTGATCTATAGCTGAGAAAACTAAAGCTCACATATTTTTTCAGATATGACTAGAGCTTTCCAAACCTTAAAATCTAGGCACAATAGAGACATATAGATGGCCAACAGACACATGAAAAGATGCTCAATATCACTCAGCATCAGGGCAGTGCAAATCAAAACCACAATATCACCTCATACCTTTCAGATTGGCAAAAAATAAAACAGGCCAAAAAACAAGTGTTGGTGAGGGGGTGGTGAAAAAGGAACCCTTATATACTGTGGGTGGGAATGTATATTGGTGCAGCCACTGTGGAAAAAAATATGGAGGTTCTCAAAAAATTAAAAATCGAATTACCATATGATCTAGTAATTCCACCATTAAGTATTCATCCCAAGAAAATGAAAAAACTAACTCAAAAAGATATATACACCCCTATGTTTATCGCAGCATTATTTATGACAGTTAAGAAATGGAAGCAATTCAAACTTCCTTTTATAGATGAACAGATAAAGAAGATGTGGTATATACAGAGTGGAATATTATTCAGCCATAAAAAGGACAAGATTGTGCCTTTGCGACAACATAGATGGACCTGGAGGTTATGATGCTAAGTGAAAGAAAACAGAGAAAGACAAATACCATATGATTTCACTTAAATGTGGAATCTGAAAAACAAAATGAATAATGAATACGAACAAAGAAACATAAAGCAGAATGAGACCTATAAATAATGAGAATAAACTGATGGTTGCCAGAGGGGAGGAGAGTGGGTGAATGGACAAAATGGATGAAGGGGAGTGGGAGATATAGGCTTCCAGTCATGAAATGAATAAGGCACAGAAATAAAAGGTACAATAGGAGATATCATAATGATATTATAATAGCATTGCATGGTGACAGATGGTAGCTACACTGTGGTGCACACAGCATAAGGTAAAAACTTATTGAATCACTATGTTGTTCACGAAACTAATGTAACATTCCTTGTCAACTATACTCAAATTGAAGATTTTTTAAAAACTAGGCATAATATTTTATATCTATTAAAACAAAAATATATCCTGATAATTTAGTGTTTAAATGAATTATATCATACTTCATGTTTGAATGCAATACAGTCATGAAAAATCTTTGATAGTTAAAAATAATAGGAAAATACATAATGCAATGTATGGTAGGCAGAATTCTAAGATGTCCTTATTATTCCCATTTCATCATGGATACATTTTCTGCTTTAATCTTCCTCTTTAGTACAGCAAAAACTTGCAACTTGTTTTTTTTTTTTTAACTAAGAGAATATGGTAAAAGTAAAGACGTTGCATACATTATTAAGATGCTTAATTATTTGACTTTGAGTTAATAAAAATAATGATTATTTTGAGGGCAGAGACTTTCTCTCTTCATTGCGGCTTTGAAGAAGTAAATTGTAAGGATTGAACAGCAGGGAGGACGTGTATTTTACCAACAACTTGAGGAAGTTTGGAAGTGGTTCTTCCCTAGTTAAGCATCCAGGTGAAAACTCAACATAGCCAATAATTTTATTGTATCTTTATGAGACCTTGAATACAAGAACTAGTTAAGATATGCCCAGATTAATCCATGAAAACTCTGAGATCATAAATGTGTATTGTTCTAACCTGACATTTATTGTAACACCACGGCAATAGAAAATTATTACAAAATATTTAGATGAAAAGTGAGATGTAAAATTGGATGTGCACTTGATTACAATTTAAAAAAATAAACTAAAACTAAAATGCTTGATAGTATTCTTTTTCTTATAATGTGGGGGAAATAATATGGTTCCTTTCACTAACTCTAAAAAAGCTGAATGAAATATTAATGTAAAACATAAAAAAATCTCCATAAAATTAACAAGGCAGTAAAGTATACTAGATTGAATTTTAGGAAACATAAAATCACATAGAAATAAGCCTACTTCTCAGAAACAGTTCTGTCCTGAGAGCTTTTTCTGATCATAAAAACAGAGATATCCTCAAGGACCTGTGGTGTTGCACATGTGCTCAGAAGATATGCAAAGAAATGTTTTCAGTAGTATTATTTGTAATAGCCCCAAACAACTCATTTGTCCATCCATAGTAAAATGGAAATATAAACTGGAGTATATTTAAACAAAGGAATACTATAAAGCAATAAAAATGATTGATTCCAGCTACAGGGAGCATCATGTTATTTATAAACATAATGTTGACAAAAAAGAAAGACATGAATAAACACAATGGACTCTTTATTGATATAAATTTGAAAAACTTAGGGATATATTCAAAAAGTGATGCAGCCATAAAGAAAAGCAAGTAAGTGAATAACATAAAAATCTGGATTATGCTTATTTGTGAGGCATGGAGGGGTTGGATATGGTCTCCACGTGACATAAAAGGCATCTGGAGGTACTGGCACATTCAATTTAACTGAGAAGGAAGCTCTTTGGACATTCATGTTACAATTACTCATCATACTGCACAAGTTTGTTTTATATGCTTTTCAGTATGAATGATATATTTCACAAAAAATGTTTCAAAATGCTTAGGATATTAAAATGTAGTTAAAGCGTCCTGTGATTAGTAATAGTCTTTATTGAAGTATCTTTTCTCTTTTAAGGCCAAGAAGATATCACTAAGGCAAAAGAAGTATCATAGGAGTGGGATGGGATATGCTCCAAAGATACATTCCATGCATGGCATTTTTCATTCATACTATGCTTCATTAGTTAGTGAGTCCCTGGAAAGCAGGAACTCATTTTCTGCGACCTTTGGAGAAGTCAGGGATGAAGAATTTTTTTAGGTTTTGTTACATGAATGAATGACGATTACTACTACTATCACTGCTAAAATTAGAACTATTAATACAGTAGTTACCATTGCTGCTTGCTTTCTTTATACGGGGAATGGTGCTAAGCTTGGGGAAGTATGAGGGTTTAAAATACTAGCCGATGATGCATTTGTTTTTTGTGTTGTTGTGTTTTGTCTTGCAATGGCCCAATCCCTTTGTACATTTCATTGTCAATTGTTTCCGCTGGTCACTTATTTAGAAACTTGTCCTTCACTAATTAAGGGGTAACAGAAAATAAAGAAAATACAAATAACTATAAAGAAAAGTTAAATCCTACCTTACAAGTTTTCAAAGGCCTATGTCTTGAAAAAAAAACTTTTCGTAATGTACCCTAGCGTGTACTTAGTTTGGTGTTGCCTTTTTTCTTGTTTTAAAGTCATAGCGGAGGATTTTTTTTTTTAAGATTTATTTATTTTAGAGAGAGAACCAGAGCAGGACAAGGGGAAAAGAAAGAGGGAGACAGAATCCTCAAGCAGGTTCTCCACTAAGCATAGAACCCAATGTCAGTCTCAATACCAGGACTCTGGGATCATGACTGGAGTCAAAATCCAGAGTTAGCCACTTAACCGACTGAGCCACCCAAGCACCCCCATAGTGGAAGATTTTAAGAATATTCTGGCCTAGAGAAAGAGTATAAAGGCAAATGTGTATACAAGGTGAATATAAAGAGAAGATTATAGTTAAAACATTCACAGTGTCTCACACTTACTGTTTGGATTCCTGGAAGACATTATTTCCTCAAAAAAGTTGTCTTAGCAATCATGGCATGAGATGTATAAAAAGACTATATATCAAAGACAAAAGAAATATCAAGTAATATATCCTAATAGCATAAGAGAGAACCATCAAAAAGGTTGGGGTAGGTGGGATGGACGGAAAGAAAAAGGGAGGAAAAGAGGCAGGTAAAGTGAGGAATGATAAGTATAAAGAGTCTGTATGAGAGGATTCATAAGTCAACTCATCATCAAACAAAATGGCAGAGATCAGATTGAGGATACAACATCTAAGCAAATGTTAGTATAGAGGCTTGTTATTATCTGAGATTTAGCTGAGATGATATATACAGTAAGCACCAATACCAGTGTAGACTCTTATTAAGACGTGATGCTCGTTCCGAAAAATTTAGTTGGCACTCTGAAGAAAAAAGTGGAAAGGAGTAAAAAATAATATGGAATTAGATTAAAAATAGGTTGAAATATAGAGATTTTAATTTATGTAAATGATAAATTAACTTTTCTCTTAAAGTCACAGTACCTGGAATAAAACATTTCATTGTGCACATATTCACAGGTTTGTTCATGTGTGTAATATATCAAATGCCATTCACAATGACACTATGCTGTAGGTATTGTTATAATCACTTTAAAACTAAGAAACGAAAGGTTTAAGTGAATTATCAAGAACCATAATGCTATGAAAAAGTATAGCTACAATTCTACCTACAATTGCAACAACATACACAGAAGCACTTGGCTCATATAATAAGAAGATCTAATATTGTTTATCTAATATTATGAACTAGGTAGTATTCTGGATTTATTAATTGTGATTGCTCTTTTGAGAGACAACATGGACAGTTGTCTATCTTCTATAATAATAATAATAAGAAACTCTGCATGGGGTTATCAGGATGGGTTGAAGATGAGGCAGCCACTCAATAAGAACAAAGGAATCTGACCAACATGCTCATGCAGTTTATTGGTATCTTTTGGAAATTCTTAGGCTACAGTCAGATATACTATGACTTGGGTAAAATGTCTTTCCCACCAGACAGCAAAGAGTAGAGCATTTAATAGTGGCAGTAATTGCAATTTTACAATGATAACCTGCACTTAGTCCTCATCCATATCTCCTCTGAGTTTGCAAAGACGAGGACCTCCTTCCAAGGTATTATCCTTCTGGTCTGCTAGCATATAAGAAAGCCTATTAATGCAATCTGTAATCATCAGACTTCCCATGAAGAGAGAAAGATAAAAGATTGAGAATGAATCCAGTTCCTTACACTATAAACAAAAATGAACTCATTGACCTAAATGTAAGCTCTAAAACTATCAAACTTTTATTTTTTTTTAAAGATTTTTATTTATGTATTCATGAGAGACACAGAGAGAGAGAGGCAGAGACATAGGCAGAGAGAGAAGCAGGCTCCACTTAGGGAGCCTGATGTGGGACTCGATCCCGGGACCCCAGGACCACGCCCTGGGCCGAAGGCAGGCACTAAACTGCTGAACCATCCAAGGATCCCCAAAATTTTAGATAAAAACATGACAGTAAACTTTTGTGACCTTCAATTAGAGAGAACATTTGAGATGGGTAAATTATATGACATGTGAATCTCAATAAAACTGTTCCAAAATTATGGTAAAAACTTTGAAACTCAGTAAATGGAAAAGTAAAATTCTGTCAAAACAAAGAAAATAATTTTTAAATGTTGAGTGGTTTGTTGCTTGAAAAGCGGCAAAATAACTGATTTAGATTTCTTATAATAAATTAAGAATATATGCTGTAGGGATACCTGGGAGGCTCAGTGGTTGAGCATCTGCCTTTGGCTCAGAGTGTGATCCTGGGGTTCAGGGATCGAGTCTTGCATGGGGCTCCCTGCCAGAAACCGGCTTCTCCCTCTGCCTGTGTCTCTGTCTCTCTCTCTCTGTGTCCCTCATGAATAAACAAAAATCTTACAGAAAATATATGTTGTACAATAAAATAAGATACAACAGAAAAGTTAATAGAGAAGAAAAAATCATAAATTTAAATATCAGCACATTCAATCATATAAATAATGCAAATATTAATCTAATCATAAAATATATATTTTAATTATATAAAATCATATAAATATTTAGTATATTTAAACCAAAATCTATCAGTATTTACCTGAAGTTTAAATGGGGTATATGCTTTGTTATGCATTAAATTGTGTTGCTTATAATTCATATATTGAAATCCTAATTCTGGGCAGCCCAGGTGGCTCAGCAGTTTACCGCCACCTTCAGCCCAGGGCCTGATCCTGGAGACCCAGGATCAACTCCCATGTCAGGCTCCCTGTGTGGAGCCTGCTTCTCCCTCTGTCTGTGTCTCTGCCTCTCTCTCTCTCTCTCTCTGTGTCTCTCATGAATAAATAAATAAAATCTTAAAAAAAAAAAAGAAATCCAATCCCTGTATTTCAGAATATGATTTTATTTGGAAATAGGGTTATTGCAGATATATTTAAAATGAGGTCACAGGATGGAGTAGGATGGACTTCTAATTCAATATGACTGGTATGCATATAGAATGGGGAAATTTGGAAATAGACACATAGAGACACCACCAAGTGAAGATGAAGAAGATGAAAACGGAGGTCAGGGTGATGCTTTTACAAGCCATGGAACATCAAAGATTGCCAGCAAACCACTAGAAGGTCTCAGAAAGAAACAGCTCTGCCAACACCTTGATCTCAGACTTGTAATCTTCAGAATTGAGACCATAATTTCTCTTAAACTACCCAGTATGTGGTACATTTTGGTTGCAGAAGCCTTAGCAAACTAATGCAATTTCTAATTAAAAGAATAAGTTCATCTTGACTGAATTTAAAAGTTAAACTTTATGCTATTGACAGGAGATACACATACAATGTGAAAATATATAAATGCTGGTGCGCCTGGGTGGCTCAGTCGGTTAAGCATCGGACTCTTGATTTTGGCTCGGGTCTTGATCTCAGAGTCATGGGATGGAGCCCTGTATTGGGCTCCACACTCAGCACAGAGTCAGTTTGTCCCTCTCCCTTGACTCCCTCCCCACCAAAAATTAAATAAATAATCATTAAAAAAAAAAAAAGTTAGTGCTGAAAAGATAAAAAAAAAAAATCCTTCCATTTGAAAAAGCTAAAAGAAGAAAGTATAGCTATAGTCCTACCAGAAAATGTAAATTTTTAGTTAAAAGACATTACTAGGGAAAAGATACGCTTCAATAGAAAGATATATAAATGATCAAATTACATGATTTTTTAACAAAACCACCTCAAAATGTATAAAGCAACATAAAGTCATAATCATTAGGTATAGGTTAATACTCTACCATCTTTTGTATGAATATACAGAGAAAATAGTGAGGATACATAGTTGAATACACAGTTAGCTAGTTGCTCTAATAAACATTTCACACACACACATACACGACACTGGGTGCATCAACTGAAAAATACACATTTCTTAAACACAAAATATTTTTAAAAATCAAAATTTTTTTGACTTAAGTATACAAAAATTTCAAAGGGTTAGAATTATTGGAATAATATTTTTAGGTCACAATGCAATTAAACAAGAAATTAATAAGAAAAACATATATAACATATATGCATGTATAGAAATGAATCTACGCACTCTAAATACTCATGGACCAAAAGACAACTAAGAATGCAAATGAAAAATATTTTGAATTAAATGATAATGAGAATCTACATATTGAATCTTGGAGGACACATCTAAAAATCATAAAGAGGTAAATGTATAGCCTTAAAGACATACTTGGAAGAAAAGACATGACTGGTCATCATCACTCTTAGGATGTTATAGAAGAAACTGCAAATTAAGCCCAATGAAAGTAAAACAAAGAAAATAGTGAAGGCAAGGGCAGAAATTACTGAATTGAAAATACATATACAATTAAAAAGATCACTAAATCTATGACATTTAAAATACTATTAAAAGTGATTACTTACTACCAAGACTGACTAAGGCAATGAAGTTGGAAATGAGATTATTTTTTAATGATTTTATTTTTTACATATTTAAGAGACACAGAAAGCAAGTGGGGGTTGAAGCAGAGGATGAGGGACAACCAGACTCTGTGCTGAGTACACAGCCTGACAATCTCACAACCCTGAGCCAAAACGAAAAGTCAGACATTTAACTGACTGAACCATCCAGGTGCCCTAATAAAGTTATTTTTTAAAAATATATCAAGCATTTAGAATAACTAGGGCCATTTATTTGAAAATTTACATGACATGGACAGAGTTTTATAAAAATATAATTACCAAGTTTGGCATGAGAAAAATAATAAAATTTGAATATTCCTATAATTATTAATGAAGTAGAATTCATAATTAAAATCCTCCTAACAGGGGCGCCCGAGTGGCTCAGTGGTTGAGCGTCTGCCTTCAGCTCAGGTCATGACTCCGGGGTCCCAGGATCAAGTCCCACATCGGGCTCCCCATAGGGAGCCTGCTTCTCCCTCTGCCTATGTCTCTGCCTCTCTCTCTCTGTGTGTCTCTCATGAATAAATAAGTAAAATCTTTTTTTAAAAAAATAATCCTCCTAACAGAAACCTTTAGGCATGGATGGTGTCATTGATGAACACTTCCAAACAAGTAAAAAAAAAAAAAAAAAAAAGCAATTTTAAGCAGTCTTTCAGAGAATAAAAACAAATAAAACACTCTCGATTTATATCATGAAGTCATAGCATTATTTCTAAATACTGGTGAGGATATTATTAAAAGAAAATTATGAACCCATCTCACTAAGTAACATAGGCACAAATATTCTTAACACATTATTATTAAAATACAACTATATAGAATGAAAATGTGGAATGATGAGTTTGGATTGACTTCAGGATTTTTTTCAACATTTCAAAATCATTCTAATTCTTCAATGCAGAAAAAGAGAAGAATATGATGATTTCAATAGATAACATAAGATTTTTAATAAAATTCAACATCCAATTTGTTTTAAAAAATCTTTCTAGACTAGGAATATATGGAAAGTACTTAACCTGAAAAATGGTATCCTAAAAATATTATTCTTCATGATGAAACATTGAATTACTTCTGTTTGAGAAAGTAACAAGAAGAAGGTGTGTCCATTATCACCACTTCTGTTTAAAAATGTAATGGACACTTGATGGGATGAGCACTGGGTATTATTCTGTATGTTGGTAAATTGAACACCAATAAAAAATTAATTTATTAAAAAAACAAAAAACAACAACAACAACAAAAAAACAAAATCCTAGAGGAGAACACAGGCAACACCCTTTTTGAACTCGGCCACAGTAACTTCTTGCAAGATACATCCACGAAGGCAAAAGAAACAAGAGCAAAAATGAACTATTGGGACTTCATCAAGATAAGAAGCTTTTGCACAGCAAAGGATACAGTCAACAAAACTAAAAGACAACCTACAGAACGGGAGAAGATATTTGCAAATGACGTATCAGATAAAGGGCTAGTTTCCAAGATCTATAAAGAACTTATTAAACTCAACAGCAAAGAAACAAACAATCCAATCATGAAATGGGCAAAAGACATGAAGAGAAATCTCACAGAGGAAGACATAGACATGGCCAACAAGCACATGAGAAAATGCTCTGCATCACTTGCCATCAGGGAAATACAAATCAAAACCACAATGAGATACCACCTCACACCAGTGAGAATGGGGAAAATTAACAAGGCAGGAAGCCACAAATGTTGGAGAGGATGCGGAGAAAAGGGAACCCTCTTACACTGTTGGTGGGAATGTGAACTGGTGCAGCCACTCTGGAAAACTGTGTGGAGGTTCCTCAAAGAGTTAAAAATAGACCTGCCCTACGACCCAGCAATTGCACTGTTGGGGATTTACCCCAAAGATACAGATGCAATGAAACGCCGGGACACCTGCACCCCGATGTTTATAGCAGCAATGTCCACAATAGCCAAACTGTAGAAGGAGCCCCGGTGTCCATCGAAAGATGAATGGATAAAGAAGATGTGGTTTATGTATACAATGGAATATTACTCAGCCATTAGAAACGACAAATACCCACCATTTGCTTTCAACGTGGATGGAACTGGAGGGTATTATGCTGAGTGAAGTAAGTCAATCGGAGAAGGACAAACAGTGTATGTTCTCATTCATTTGGGGAATATAAATAATAGTGAAAGGGAATATAAGTGAAGGGAGAAGAAATGTGTGGGAAATATCAGAAAGGGAGACAGAACATAAAGACTCCTAATTCTGGGAAATGAACTAGGGGTGGTAGAAGGGGAGGAGGGCGGGGGGTGGGGGTGAGTGGATGACGGGCACTGAGGGGGACACTTGATGGGATGAGCACTGGGTGTTATTCTGTATGTTGGTAAATTGAACACCAATAAAAAATTATTTTATTAAAAAAATAAAAAATAAATAATAAAATGTAATCAAAGGCAAAAAAAAAAGAAAAAAATGTAATGGATGTTCTAGACAGTGAGAGAAACAAGAATACAAATAAAAGCTATAAGTAATGGAAAGAAAGAAATAAAACTATTATTATTTGAAAACTGATAATGTAGAAAGAAAAGCTAAACCTGTATATAAAAATATACTATTTGCAATAGGAGGGAAAAAGTCAAATACTTAAAATTGCATTTAGTGAGAATGATATAACACAAACACAAACAAAAATAAATAAAATATTGAAAAAATAAATTAATAAAAACACTAGAGGATTCAATATTCCAAAAAGTACCATTGATTAAAACTATAACCACAATCACAAAATGTGTGGATATGTCCTATTACATAGCATAACTTATTGTAAAGCTGTGATAATTAAAGTAGTATGATATTGGACCCCATGAAAACGTCGAAGCACATATCTGTCTAGAAGATATTTGCTACACATATAATAATAAATAATTCATACCCAAATTATGTAAATAATCCCTATAAATCTCTATAAGAAAAATAAAAACCAATAAAAAGATTTTAAAAAAGCACTTTACTAAAAGTAGCTCATTAAAGGCCAATATACATATGATCAGATAGTATACCATATTAGCCATCAAGGAAACAGAATAAAATTGCAAGGATCATGACTGCACATATACATATCTACCATCACCAACAAAAAAGTAATGCTAATTCTAAGCATGGTGAGAATACGGAGCAATAGGCACTCTTGGACCCTGTTGGCAAATTGCATAATCATGGCCTGGCACATTTTACTTAATGTGGAACATACATATGTATACTATGTCCCAGCCTTTACACACATGGCACATATCTAACACCAATGTATGCTCATAGGCACTAAGAGACATGTACTAGAATGTTCTTATCAGTATTACAAACAATAGTGAAAAAAATAGAAGGAATTCCAATGTCCATAGATAATGAGTATTCATATATTTCAACATTATACAAATGGTACAATGAATTGGACCACTTTAACATGCAAAAATGTGGATAAATCTCACAAGCATAATAATGGACAATTAAAGATTACACACAAAAAGTATAGATAATTCTTCCACATAGAATACAAAATCAGGCAAAAATAATTCATGGTGTAGAAGTCAAGATACAGGATACTTTTGAAGAGGAAGCATAGATTACTGACTGGACAGGACATGAGGGAGATTCTGGAGTGTTGGCAACAATCTTTTTCTTAAAAGGCAGTGTTTACAGAGATTTTCATTTTATAATAATTGAGCTGTATATTTACTTTTTTGCACTCCTCTGGTTGTACTTCAATAAACATTTAAAATAAAAGTATTTCACATGAGGGTGGTTGCGGCCCTTTATCTACCTGCCCAGCAAGAGTTTGTTAACCACTACTATAATTCAAGTTTTCTGTCAGACACTGGGAATACGGAGATGAATAAAACAAGTTAACTCTCCTCAGAAAACCCCAGTAAAGATTAAAAAACATACAAATATTCATTAAAAATGCCGTATAGTATTTGTTTATTGGCTAGAATCTCACTGCTCAAAATATGTTTGAACATCAAATTATATGATAGCAACGGATTATAGTCAGTTGGATAAAATAGGAATCTAAGAATCAATGCTGCTAAGACTAATAGAAATGAATAAAGGTATGAACAAGTGGAGAAGGAAATGGTATTTTTTACGGTAGTAGATCGCCACTTGATAAATGCAGAAAAAATAATAGAGCTAAAATCACCACTAAGCAAACATCATGGTAATAATTGATTCAGGCATAATCATTAACGGATGTTAAAATAGTCAATGAAAGTTTGATGAAAAATAGAAAAAATAATTTAAAAGAGACTAGAGACCTGAAATCTCAGTGCAGTGTGTATTGGACCCTGGAATAGAATTTTTTTCTATAATGGACAATATTGGGATACTTGGTTTTAAAACACTCCTTAAAAGTGCATTATTTATCTTTAAATGTATTTCAATATGTATTAACAGAGATTTCACTTTGTAGTAGATGTATGTTGCTTTTGTTTGCCAAGCATTCCTTCCTTCATATCTATAAAGAACTGCTTTTATCTCCTGGAGAACCACCTCTGTCCACACCAAATGGTCCTGGGGAAATAACTAGTCACAGTACTCTGCCTGCCTGTACTAGACATAGGGGGCAAGCATGTGAGGCAAGAGAAGCAAATTTGGGTCACTGCCTTAATTATCTAAACTTGGGTGGAAAGGGAAAGGAAACTCCCTTTCTACATTTAATTCTTAAATAGTGGTTCCTGCAACATGGTTAAATATAACATGGATCTATGAATGAGTAAAATGGTTGGGTAAAAAATGTTGTAAATTTTGGTGTATACTATAGAAAAATGTCCATAATAAAATGTTAATGAAAAATGATTAGTTTCAGAATAATCTCCTTTGTGGAATCCTTTAAATTAAAAGTGTTCTCTATGTGGGTATATTAATTTGTATTTGTATAGAAACATCTAAAATATAAAAGTACAATCATATGGTTTCATTCATGAGGGAATACAAAAAATAGTGAAAGGGATTATAGGGGAAAGGAGAGAAAATGAGTGGGAAAAATCAGAGAAGGTGACAAAACATGAGAGACTCCTAACTCTGGGAAACAAACAAGGGGTAGTGGAAGGGGTGGTGGGCGGGGGGTTGGGGTGACTGGGAGACAGGCACTGAGGGGGGCACTTGACGGGATGAGCACTGGGTGTTATACTATATGCTGGCAAATCAAACTCCAATAAAAATATACAAAAAAATAAATAAAAATATAAAAGTAGAAAACAAAACTGCTAAGATTGGGAAAGAAAAAAAATTATATCCTTTTCTAAAGCCCTTGTAGTGCTTGAAATATTATTACTTTGAAAATAAGGCAAACACAATTAAAGCAAGATTTCTGTTGGTGTTCATTACTGTATGAAGCATGCAAGAATTTTTTTTTTAATGCTAGGTGTCTTATTATCCTTTTAAATTTCCTATTTTGTTTTGTTTTCTGGGTCATAGTAGAAATTCTACGCTTCATTCTTTTTAGACAGCTGGCATTATGCTAAAGTGATGCTATCAGTAAGAACTATCTGGAGCCATAGTCGCGGAGTCAATTCTGGACTACTTGGACAAAAATCAGGCAGAAGAATGTATGATGGTTATATTATCCCCATGTGCAACTCATGTTACTTTCTGGGTCTGTAAACCACACCCATTGTAGAAAGTACAATAGAGTGACTGATGTGATAACTGTTTAGTTATAATGTAAAAGAGACCTAACATAAATAAGAGGAAAGAAGAAATCAAGATTCAGATGCTTAACTGACTGAGCCACCCAAGTGCCTTTTAATATGGTGAAATCAGTGAGGAAGTGTTAAAGTATACCAGCAATAAAATGGCATAATATTTATTAAAATATTATTGGATAGGGCACCTGGATGGCTCAGGTCATGATCCCGGGGTCCTGGGATTGAGCCCCACTTTGGGCTCCTCGCTCAGTGGGGAGCCTGCTTCTCCCTCTCCCTCTGCCTGCCATTCTCTCTGTCTCTCTCTCAAACGAGTAAATAAAATCTTCAAAAAATATATTATTAGAGATAAACTCAGACAGAAATGTCAAAACTGCTACTTTTCTCCTAAATAATTTCTGCCAGGAGGGCCTTGAATTTCTATTCAATCTCCTACTCCAATCACATGCTAGAAATAGACAGCTCTCACTGATTTGTGAGAGATCCTTATTAAATTTTCAGGAATTTTGTGAGCTAATTCGCCTTACCATGGTAGCTTGAACTTGGCCCCTGTAAGAATAATTACATTATAGAAATTCAGAAATGCTACAAATCAGGCTTTCTCCCCTGCTGGCCAACTATTTATTATACACTTGCCAAAAAACTATTACTGAATAGTCCATCAGTTAAATAGTCTTTGTCTTAATTTATATCATCACTAGGACCACATGGACCATGATTCTAGGACAGATGTGTACAGGAAATTGAAGTGCAACAAAACACAGGAAAAACAATGTTAGGAGAGAGCGGCAGAAAGCATTGAGAGGAGTAAATGGTGTGAAATACATAGAAAGCCCAAATGAGACTGTGATTGAGATATATCCACTGAAGTTTACAGTTAACAGTTCATTAATTTTTGTGTACTGGTGGAGAGAAAAGTTTGCAGTGAACTGAGAACCTAGCAGTACAGGAAGGATAAAAGTGAGTTTCTTTGGGATACTGAAAAGTCTGGCTTTGAAGAGGATGGAGAAAGAACAAGGCTTAGAGAAGCATGTAGATCAAAAGGGTTTTTACTTTGTTGTTTTGTTTCATTTTGTTTTTAGCATAGTTCAAGCCCATACTAGGCTGAGGAAATGAGCCAAAAGAGACAGAACAAACCTATGACAGAAAGAGTACTTGTTAGAGCAAGGCTGCTGTGAGGCCAAGAGGTGATTAAGTGGAGAACAAAATCTGATCAAGAGACAGGAAATAAAGACTGAGCTATATGTAGAATCAGATAAAGTTTGTTAGGAAGCAGGAAGTTGAGAGAGAGTGTGTGTGATGGCTTCTGTCAAAGACAAAGAGGTGACACATTCTGCTGATCATGTCCAAAGGTGGCATGGGCTGGATGATGCTAGAGAGGAAAAGCTTTGGAATAGGCCTTGAGGTTGGTGAGCAAGGACACTGCCTAGAGACCAGCTAAAGTAATGAGAATATAGTGTTCCTGTTCTTGTCTTTACCTTTAGTTGCTTCTCTAGTTTATGCTTTAGCTGGCTCAAACAGATGATGTTTGAAATGGAAAACCCAAAATGTCATCCCCCGACATAAAAATATTTGCAAATACTATATATTTACATGATAAAGTTAAACTTTCTTCAAGTATAGCTCTAACCTGTTTTGCTGCTTTCGTCCTCTATCCTGCTTCCCCAAGCCTCCACCACTCCTTACTCTAATCACCCTGGCCAGTTTGTTCTTGGACCACTCATTCAGGTTTTTTCATTTCATTTCCAATGGAAACACACCTTTTCCTTTCTTATCTAGTGTAGTTAATTCTCAGCCTTCAGGTTTCAGATTAAATATCCTCATCTCCACAAGATCTTTACTGATACTCCTGCTGAGCATAAATTGCTCTCTCTTTTATCTTCTAATAACATTTTTAAAAGACCTTTTGTCAAGAACTTACAAGACTGAATCGTGATTTGTTTCAGTATTTGTGTTTTCCTTCTCAATTGTGAGCTGAACAGGTATGTATAGGAGATGTGTTTTATGCTTCTTTTAATTTTATTTTTATTTCTAAGGATTTTATGTATGTATGTATGTATTCAATCATGAGGGACACACAGAAAAAGGCAGAGACACAGGCAGAGGGAGCAGCAATCTCCCTATGGGGAGCCTGATGTGGGACTCAATCCTCGGACTCTGTGATCATAACCTGAGCGGAAGGCAGACACTCAACCACTGAGCCACCCAGGCGTCCCTCTTTTTTTTTTTTTTTTTTAAATCATAGTACTGAGTATAGAATCTACAGTGGTGTTTTACCATATGGAATGTATGAAATAAACACATTCAATAAATTTAAAGATGAATGAATAAATGAAAAGATTTGTTGTAACCAATAGACAGTAGGAGAATCAGAATTATAAATAGCAATACCATTAACTATAATAACATGTTATCTGATGGTGGAAAAATGAATAGTAAATATACTGCAAAAGCAAAAATATACTGCAAAAAAACTATAGAAAAATAGTTTCTGGGAGTTGTATAAATATTCCACCACTTATGTCCTCAGTGTTTTACTGCATAGCTAACAGAATTAATGACTTATTTTCTGTTCCAGGGAAATAGTGTAATTAAATTAAAAGTGTGGGCTAAATTTATTGGGCCCTTTCAAAACATGACTCTGTCACTGAACACCTATAGGGCTTTGAGCATATCACTAAAACCTCTGGTATCTTGGATTTTATGAATTAAATGAGACTAATAATGATATTACTTAATTAACTGTGAAAATAAACAGATGACGTTACTTAGATATGGGCTTTTTCACAGGTGTTCATTAAATGTACACTATTATTATTAGCTAAAAAATTGAAAAGCATTCAAGTATACCTAGAAGATTCATCAATGGAGGTGGAAAATTCAGTGCCACACACACACACACACACACACACGTGTGAATGTGTGTTCAAAATGTGTTCAATACATGGTTCAGAAACAAAAGTTTGAAATGTAAGAGAAGCATGTAAGAGAAGCACACTTCCCAACATTCCTTGTCCTATTATTGCTCCCATTGGGACATTAGCTCCTTGAAGAATAGTGCAATGTATTATTTAAATTTCTATTTCCAGGGACACCTGGGTGGCTCAACAGTTGAGCATCTGCCTTCGAACCCAGAGCGTGATCCTGGAGTCCTGGGATCAAGTCCCACATCGAGTTCCCTGCATGGAGCCTGCTTCTCCCTCTGACTGTGTCTCTGCCTCTCTCTCTTTCTCTCTCATGCATAAATATATAAAATCTTTAAAAACATAATAAATTAAAAAAAATTAATTTTTATTTCCAGTACCAAGTACAATATCTAATGGGTAATATATAATTAAGGACCACCTGTTAAATACATGAATTAATAGGTTAAAATCATATATTCAGTATATGAATTTTGGTCATGTGTTTATAGAATATGATTCTGTTTATTAACTGGGCCCCTAACTATAGTCAGTAATTTCACAAAGACAGCCTTTTTGCTATGTTGTTAAAAGAACAAGATTACTGAGTGCATTAATGCATGCATGTCACATTCTTTTCCCGAAAAATACTGAGATTTGAATCTTCATTGGTGATAAATAAAAATTTCACTTTGTGTTTTAATATAACAATCTCAAATACATTCATGGAGGGTAACTCCTCTTATGGTGCAAAATTATACGAGATTAACTGTCTCCAAATGCCTGATTATCAGGATAGTGAAGCAGGAGACAAAAGGGTAACCTGTTGATTTTTGAAGTACTTCAAAAAGAAAATGATTACTGAGGATTTTTTAAGTTGTATGATGGGGTTTCCAAATATGAAGAAAAAAACTACAACGACACATAATTTCATAAAATAAATTTTTTTTTATTATATCCTAAGAGGTAGAATAGTTTTTTAGGGAAAACATCTGTTTTACTGAACTCTTTGGGTTATTTCAGGTAAATCAAAAATTTATTTTAGCCAGTAGGTCTGATTAAACATTTATAGAAATGTTCATTTGGCTTGCTTACAGTAATCATCAAGAGCTTTCTTAGTCGACAAGGATCCCTTTGGAATTACATTTTTCAAAATGAAAATTTGCCTGGGATGCTAAGTGGTTAAAATATTTAGCTTTATTTTAACAGACAAAAATTCATTCCTATATCTAGGACATCCTTGACAACTGTAAAAAAGAGTATTGTCCTCAAGTGTTGCCCTAGGCTTAGAATAGAAAGGATAATATTAAGGAAAATTATACCAACCGAAAGTGTAGCTAGATAAGTTCAGTGGTATTAAAATATCATACATTCCAAATTACCAAACAGTAAAGCTCATTATCATACTTCCAAAAATATTGTCTCATCACTCTACGGTTTGAAAACCTCCCAAGTCTCCTGGTTTATTACAAAATAAATCTATACTCAGCATGATATTCAAGGCCCTTCACAATCTGTCCTTAACATTGTATATGAATTATACCCTACTGTATAACTTTATTCATCCTACCTTTAAGCCAAATCAGCTTTACTATTTCTGGTCACGCCTTTGTTCACCCTCGTATTTCCATCTGGAATACCTTTTCTTCAAAATTTTACCCATCAAAATTCCATTCATTCTAAGAGTGTTAGCTGAAATGTGTTTTTCTCCATGAACCTTTCAAGATCATTGGGTTTAAATGCACCCTCTTTTGAGCTTTGACAGAATTTTATTTATCTTTTACTTGGAGCATTTAATTAATTCATGTCTCGAGTCAAGGATCTTTGGAGACAGAAATTCATGCCACAGATACTTGATGAGTCTATGTTACTTGTAAAATATTATTTTATTGAATGGAGATGTGAAGATTCTCAGAGCACTGAATGGAAAGTCTACATGATGATCAGGCTCCTCTCCATAAACCTATCCTCTTTTATTATTTCCATTAAAGAACAACAAAAAGAAGCAATCAAAATGGAATTCCTTCCCATATAAAAACTGTATGCCAATAATATGGTTTTATTGTACATTTATTCTTTGTTTCTTCCCTCCAATTATACTGATTTCTTCAAAGACCGACCTCTTCTCTTGAGTTCTGGATTTTCTTCCTTTTTACCTTCTCAAGAACATGATTTTAATAGCTATATCTTTTTCTCACATTAGCAATTTTTCTGTCTACTAGGTCATAGCACACACTGTGTTCTAGTGTCTCCTTATTAAAAAACGAACAAACAAGATCTCACTTCATCCTGGAAAGCTCAATTTACTCCTCTGTGTGTTAGCTGTCCCTTATGCAAAGTGAAGATGATAATGGTGCACACACCATTTGGTTGCCATGAGGATTAAATAGGTGTTCTAGAATAGTGCAAAATGTTTAGGATACTGACAGGCTCAGAGTAAGGACACAATAAATCATAGGTCGTATTGTTAGTCTTGTCCCTACTCCCATGCTGTCTGGCCTCCTCTCTAAATTATATCTAAACATTAATGTTCTGCCAGGATTCAGAAGTTTCTCTGAGCTTCTATTCTTTATCTATTTGTTACCTAAAGTAATTTCATCATTCTCGATGGTTTTAAATGATTTCTGTAACCTTATTCCTCCCTCCCAATATATCTCTAGTCTGACTTCCATTCTGAGTCTTTGACACTTATGTCTAATTGCTTCTTGACATCTACATTTAGATGTTGAAGAAGTATCTCACATTTATCACATCCAAATGGAAGATTTAATTCAATAATCCTACTCCTCACAACATCATTTTCCCATCTTAGGTGCTAAAAAAAAAAGTTATTTTAAGAGTTATTATATTATTACCTTTCCGATGTACCAATATCCAAGTTATTGGTAAATCCTAACAATATACAGCCAAATACATTCTAAAGCCATATGCTTATCTTTGTTGTCACTTTCCTAGATCAAGTAGCCATTATTTTTTGCATAAAATGATGAAATTTTCTACTAACTAGTCTTTTTTGCTATCTAAATTGGTAATCCACTTTTGTATCTAGAATAGATCTAAGCACAATTAGCTCTAAAGTAGTATTTGTTATATGAACTAATGAATAAAAGCATGCCTTCCTCCCATACACATAAAAGGTAATTTAATTGAAACCTTTCAATTGATTCTAATTTAAAAAACTATTTACTTAAAATCCTCTCCATTCTCAAATTGGGAGAATAAATTCAAGGATGCTATGACACTGGTTTTAAAAATAAATCAGTTTCTTTATCCATGTTAACTCCAGATCATTTTTCTAAGATTAGTGCTTTTTTTGCATTAAGGTACTTGCTATGGAGACATATTAATATTCCTTAATTATTCCATAAGGGGTAGCCTGGTAAAAAGGGAATGCAATAATGATTTCAGTAAAAAAAATAAAAACAGAGGGGGAGGAGCAAGACGGCGGAAGAGTAGGGTCTCCAAATCACCTGTCTCCACCAAATTACCTAGAAAACCTTCAAATTATCCTGAAAATCTATCAATTCGGCCTGAGATTTAAAGAGAGACCAGCTGGAATGCTACAGTGAGAAGAGTTCACCCTTCTATCAAGGTAGGAAGACGGGGGAAAAGAAATAAAGGAACAAAAGGCCTCCAAGGGGGAGGGGCCCGCGAGGAGCCGGGCTGAGGCCGGGGCGAGTGTCCCCAGGACAGGAGAGCCCCGTCCCGGAGACGCAGGAGCTGCACCGACCTTCCCGGGCGGAAAGGGGCTCGCGGGGAGGTGGAGCAGGACCCAGGAGGGCGGGGATGCCCTCGGGCTCCCGGGGACACTAACAGGCACCTGCGCCCCGGGAGAGTGCGCCGAGCTCCCTAAGGGCTGCAGCGTGCACGGGGGGACCCGGAGCAGCTGGGGGGGGGGGGGGTCGGGGGCGGCTCCGCGGAGGGGGCTGCAGGGCGGGAGCAGCTCGGAGGGGCTCGGGCAGAGGAGGAGGCTCCGTGCGGAGGGGGCTGCGCGGTTCCAGGAGCAGCTCCGGGGGGCTCGGGGGCGGCTCCGCGGAGGGGGCTGCGGGGCGGGAGCGCGAATCCAACAGCGCAGGCTCCGGAGCACAGGGCGCCGGGACACAGCCCAGGATCCGGCCTCCCCCGGGACAGGCAGAGGCCGGGAGGGCCCAGGACAGCGAGGACGCTCCTGCCCCAGCTGAGCAGATCAGCGGCCCCGCCCCGGAGCCTCCAGGCCCTGCAGACGGAGTTCCTGCCGGAGCTGAATCCAGGTTTCCAGAGCTGCCCCGCCACTGGGGCTGTTCCTCCTGCGGCCTCACGGGGTAAACAACCCCCACTGAGCCCTGCACCAGGCAGGGGCACAGCAGCTCCCCCAACTGCTAACACCTGAAAATCAGCACAACAGGCCCCTCCCCGAGAAGACCAGCTAGACTGATTGACAACTTCCAGAGGAAGCCAAGGGACTTAAAGTACACAGAATCAGAAGATACTCCCCCGTGGTTCTTTTTGTTTTGTTTTGTTTTGCTTTTTGATTTGTTTCCTTCCCCCACCCCCTTTTTTTCTCCTTTCTTTTTCTTTCTCTTTTTCTTCTTTTTTTTTTTCGTTTTTTTTTTTCTTCCCTTTTTTTTCTCTTTCTCTTTTCTTTCCTTCTTTCTCTCCTCTCTTTTTCTCTTTTTCCCAGTACAACTTGCTTTTGGCCACTCTGCACTGAGCAAAATGACTAGAAGGAAAACCTCACCTCAAAAGAAAGAATCAGAAACAGTCCTCTCTCCCACAGAGTTACAAAATCTGGATTACAATTCAATGTCAGAAAGCCAATTCAGAAGTACTATTATACAGCTACTGGTGGCTCTAGAAAAAAGTATAAAGGACTCAAGAGACTTCATGACTGCAGAATTTAGAGCTAATCAGGCAGAAATTAAAAATCAATTGAATGAGATGCAATCCAAACTAGAAGTCCTAAAGACGAGGGTTAACGAGGTGGAAGAACGAGTGAGTGACATAGAAGACAAGTTGATAGCAAAGAGGGAAACTGAGGAAAAAAGAGACAAACGATTAAAAGACCATGAAGATAGATTAAGGGAAATAAACGACAGCCTGAGAAAGAAAAACCTACGTTTAATTGGGGTTCCCGAGGGCGCCGAAAGGGACAGAGGGCCAGAATATGTATTTGAACAAATTCTAGCTGAAAACTTTCCTAATCTGGGAAGGGAAACAGGCATTCAGATCCAGGAAATAGAGAGATCCCCCCTAAAATCAATAAAAACCGTTCAACACCTCGACATTTAATAGTGAAGCTTGCAAATTCCAAAGATAAAGAGAAGATCCTTAAAGCAGCAAGAGACAAGAAATCCCTGACTTTTATGGGGAGGAGTATTAGGGTAACAGCAGACCTCTCCACAGAGACCTGGCAGGCCAGAAAGGGCTGGCAGGATATATTCAGGGTCCTAAATGAGAAAAACATGCAACCAAGAATACTTTATCCAGCAAGGCTCTCATTCAAAATGGAAGGAGAGATAAAGAGCTTCCAAGACAGGCAGCAACTAAAAGAATATGTGACCTCCAAACCAGCTCTGCAAGAAATTTTAAGGGGGACTCTTAAAATTCCCCTTTAAGAAGAAGTTCAGTGGAACATTCCACAAAAACAAGGACTGAATAGTTATCATGATGACACTAAATTCATATCTCTCAATAGTAACTCTGAATGTGAACGGGCTTAATGACCCCATCAAAAGGCGCAGGGTTTCAGACTGGATAAAAAAGCAGGACCCATCTATTTGCTGTCTACAAGAGACTCATTTTAGACAGAAGGACACCTACAGCCTGAAAATAAAAGGTTGGAGAACCATTTACCATTCGAATGGTCCTCAAAAGAAAGCAGGGGTAGCCATCCTTATATCAGATAAACTAAAATTTACCCCAAAGACTGTAGTGAGAGATGAAGAGGGACACTATATCATACTTAAAGGATCTATTCAACAAGAGGACTTAACAATCCTCAATATATATGCTCCGAATGTGGGAGCTGCCAAATATATCAATCAATTATTAACCAAAGTGAAGAAATACTTAGATAATAATACACTTATACTTGGTGACTTCAATCTAGCTCTTTCTATACTCGATAGGTCTTCTAAGCACAACATCTCCAAAGAAACGAGAGCGTTAAATGATACACTGGACCAGATGGATTTCACAGATATCTACAGAATTTTACATCCAAACTCAACTGAATACACATTCTTCTCAAGCGCACATGGAACTTTCTCCAGAATAGACCAAATATTGGGTCACAAATCGGGTCTGAACCGGTACCAAAAGATTGGGATCGTCCCCTGCATATTCTCAGACCATAATGCCTTGAAATTAGAACTAAATCACAACAAGAAGTTTGGAAGGACCTCAAACACGTGGAGGTTAAGGACCATCCTGCTAAAAGATAAAAGGGTCAACCAGGAAATTAAGGAAGAATTAAAAAGATTAAAAGAATTAAAAAGAATTAAAAAGATTCATGGAAACTAATGAGAATGAAGATACAACCGTTCAAAATCTTTGGGATGCAGCAAAAGCAGTCCTAAGGGGGAAATACATCGCAATACAAGCATCCATTCAAAAACTGGAAAGAACTCAAATACAAAAGCTAACCTTACACATAAAGGAGCTAGAGAAAAAACAGCAAATAGATCCTACACCCAAGAGAAGAAGGGAGTTAATAAAGATTCGAGCAGAACTCAACGAAATCGAGACCAGAAGAACTGTGGAACAGATCAACAGAACCAGGAGTTGGTTCTTTGAAAGAATTAATAAGATAGATAAACCATTAGCCAGCCTTATTAAAAAGAAGAGAGAGAAGACTCAAATTAATAAAATCATGAATGAGAAAGGAGAGATCACTACCAACACCAAGGAAATACAAACGAGTTTAAAAACATATTATGAACAGCTATACGCCAATAAATTAGGCAATCTAGAAGAAATGGACGCATTCCTGGAAAGCCACAAACTACCAAAACTGGAACAGGAAGAAATAGAAAACCTGAACAGGCCAATAACCAGGGAGGAAATTGAAGCAGTCATCAAAAACCTCCCAAGACACAAGAGTCCAGGGCCAGATGGCTTCCCAGGGGAATTTTATCAAACGTTTAAAGAAGAAACCATACCTATTCTCCTAAAGCTGTTTGGAAAGATAGAAAGAGATGGAGTACTTCCAAATTCGTTCTATGAGGCCAGCATCACCTTAATTCCAAAACCAGACAAAGACCCCACCAAAAAGGAGAATTACAGACCAATATCCCTGATGAACATGGATGCAAAAATTCGCAACAAGATACTGGCCAATAGGATCCAACAGTACATTAAGAAAATTATTCACCATGACCAAGTAGGATTTATCCCTGGGACACAAGGCTGGTTCAACACCCGTAAAACAATCAATGTGATTCATCATATCAGAAAGAGAAAAACCAAGAACCATATGATCCTCTCATTGGATGCAGAGAAAGCATTTGACAAAATACAGCATCCATTCCTGATCAAAACTCTTCAGAGTGTAGGGATAGAGAGAACATTCCTCGACATCTTAAAAGCCATCTATGAAAAGCCCACAGCAAATATCATTCTCAATGGGGAAGTACTGGGAGCCTTTCCCCTAAGATCAGGAACAAGACAGGGATGTCCACTCTCACCACTGTTGTTCAACATAGTACTGGAAGTCCTAGCCTCAGCAATCAGACAACAAAAAGACATTAAAGGCATTCAAATTGGCAAAGAAGAAGTCAAACTCTCCCTCTTCGCCGATGACATGATACTCTACATAGAAAACCCAAAAGTCTCCACCCCAAGATTGCTAGAACTCATACAGCAATTCGGTAGCGTGGCAGGATACAAAATCAATGCCCAGAAGTCAGTGGCATTTCTATACACTAACAATGAGACTGAAGAAAGAGAAATTAAGGAGTCAATCCCATTTACAATTGCACCCAAAAGCATAAGATACCTAGGAATAAACCTAACCAAAGATGTAAAGGATCTATACCCTCAAAACTATAGAACACTTCTGAAAGAAATTGAGGAAGACACAAAGAGATGGAAAAATATTCCATGCTCATGGATTGGCAGAATTAATATTGTGAAAATGTCAATGTTACCCAGGGCAATATACACGTTTAATGCAATCCCTATCAAAATAACATGGACTTTCTTCAGAGAGTTAGAACAAATTATTTTAAGATTTGTGTGGAATCAGAAAAGACCCCGAATAGCCAGGGGAATTTTAAAAAAGAAAACCATATCTGGGGGCATCACAATGCCAGATTTCAGGTTGTACTACAAAGCTGTGGTCATGAAGACAGTGTGGTACTGGCACAAAAACAGACACATAGATCAGTGGAACAGAATAGAGAATCCAGAAGTGGACCCTGAACTTTATGGGCAACTAATATTCGATAAAGGAGGAAAGACTATCCATTGGAAGAAAGACAGTCTCTTCAATAAATGGTGCTGGGAAAATTGGACATCCACATGCAGAAGAATGAAACTCGACCACTCTCTTTCACCATACACAAAGATAAACTCAAAATGGATGAAAGATCTAAATGTGAGACAAGATTCCATCAAAATCCTAGAGAAGAACACAGGCAACACCCTTTTTGAACTCGGCCATAGTAACTTCTTGCAAGATACATCCACGAAGGCAAAAGAAACAAAAGCAAAAATGAACTATTGGGACTTCATCAAGATAAGAAGCTTTTGCACAGCAAAGGATACAGTCAACAAAACTCAAAGACAACCTACAGAATGGGAGAAGATATTTGCAAATGACATATCAGATAAAGGGCTAGTTTCCAAGATCTCTAAAGAACTTCTTAAACTCAACACCAAAGAAACAAACAATCCAATCATGAAATGGGCAAAAGACATGAAGAGAAATCTCACAGAGGAAGACATAGACATGGCCAACAAGCACATGAGAAAATGCTCTGCATCACTTGCCATCAGGGAAATACAAATCAAAACCACAATGAGATACCACCTCACACCAGTGAGAATGGGGAAAATTAACAAGGTAGGAAACAACAAATGTTGGAGAGGATGCGGAGAAAAGGGAACCCTCTTACACTGTTGGTGGGAATGTGAACTGGTGCAGCCACTCTGGAAAACTGTGTGGAGGTTCCTCAAAGAGTTAAAAATAGACCTGCCCTACGACCCAGCAATTGCACTGTTGGGGATTTACCCCAAAGATACAAATGCAATGAAACGCCGGGACACCTGCACCCCGATGTTTATAGCAGCAATGGCCATGATAGCCAAACTGTGGAAGGAGCCTCGGTGTCCAACGAAAGATGAATGGATAAAGAAGATGTGGTTTATGTATACAATGGAATATTACTCAGCTATTAGAAATGACAAATACCCACCATTTGCTTCAACGTGGATGGAACTGGAGGGTATTATGCTGAGTGAAGTAAGCCAGTCGGAGAAGGACAAACATTATATGTTCTCATTCATTTGGGGAATATAAATAATAGTGAAAGGGAATATAAGGGAAGGGGGAAGAAATGTGTGGGAAATATCAGAAAGGGAGACAGAACGTAAAGACTGCTAACTCTGGGAAACGAACTAGGGGTGGTTGAAGGGGAGGAGGGCGGGGGTGGGAGTGAATGGGTGACGGGCACTGGGGGTTATTCTGTATGTTAGTAAATTGAACACCAATAAAAAATAAATTAAAAAAAAAAAAAAAAAAAACAATTCTCTTTTGAAGCATCTTGCTAGAAGATGACCAGAGTAAAAGAAAAGGCAGGAGTCATGGCATTTATCCCAATATGAGAAGTTACTGGTGACAGTAAAAATATGAGATAGTTTCATGATGTGATCATCCAGAACTGTCAAAGAAGCAATAATTTCTAAAAGAATGTTAGCATAGAGGTTTCTTGAAACCTGTGAGCTTAGAAGAGTAACATTTTGTCAAGGGGCTTGGAACTTAATAGGGAAAGTTAAAGCTAAAGCTTTGTCCTTTTTGAAAGGACAAAGTATTAACTATTCAACTGAGGTAAAAGTATAGCAAAAGAAAGAGAGGTAGGGGAAATGGGAGAAACAAATTCTACATCACTGTGTAGTATCTAAAAGCGTGGATGGATGCCTTTCAACGTTCACTGCACTTATTTTTAAGTTGTTTGGGTTAAGGTGAGGATACAAATTTAATTATGAACTACCTAGGAGCTAATGAAAAAAAAAACAATATATTAAAAATTTACATGAGATGCTGAAAATTCATATGTCATAGATTATTAATAATTTCGTATTAATGCTGGTGGCAGTGATGGATTAGAATGTTGTCTTCCTTTAAATATGTATCTGTGATTCAGAATGTAAAAACATTGAAGAATATATTCATTTGATAATGTTATCATTGGAAAGCTTTTGGGAGTGAACTAACATAATTTAATCTTGCTCATAGAGAGGGGTACTTTCAAAGAGGATGTTTTAACAATAATAAGTAAGGGGAAGGTTGAAAATTGTGTTTTGATCATTATTATTCACAGCAAATGACAATTTAGGGAGTTTAGATATAGCCACAACCAGCACTAGAAAAGAGAATGTAATGTGAACAAAACAGAAAAGAAATGATGTCATGGTTTTCAGGTTCTCTTCCTTTCCCTGCATTAAGTTACAGCAGTGCTGACAAGAATTATTGCTGCCAGAGAATGGAGATCAAGTTAGGCATTGGGTTTTATGTTTGAACTGAATCATTAATAAAACATCCCAATTTCTAACTTTTCTCAAGTGCAACAGACCCATCAATTTTGGTTTATTAAGTATGTGGAAGGACTGAAACTGTCAAATGCTTGGACTTACATTTGCAATTCTAATAAACTGTCCATGTAATGTAAATTGATGTTTTTTAATCAGCTTTGCTATGGCATTTGGTACTTTAAGCCACCCAATCTGTTTAGGAAAATTAAACTAAAAATTACATGTACAGTATTTTTATTCAATAATCCTTGTTGTGAACAGCTTCAGAAAATGAAACAACTGCCATAAGATTCCATGTTAAACAGATGTACCTGTTTAATTTAAATTCACTTATGTAAAAACGTACCTTTATACATATTTTTAATTTTTCACAAAATTATGTTTCCATATTGGGGAATCTTTGCATAAGTGTTTTATGCAAAAATTCAAACACCATATGTAACAAAATTTTAAAAATCAGCTTTTTACTCTTTGGCTCTTATATTTCAAGAGAGATTTGGCTTTAAAATCAGGATATTTATGATATATCTGTAATCATATTTAAAATCTTTTCCATATAAACTGGAGAATGGATTTTCCAGAATGTAGCTCATATGCTAGGATTCTAAACCTGCTTTGAAAAAAGTCTCTAATAAGAATTGTTCTCTAGTTTTGTTGTTTTACACAATTTATATAGCATGTGTAATCCAGTGCCATTTTCAGAGTTTAATCATAAGCAGTAGATGCACCCTGCAACTCTTTTGAATGCATTTCTTAGTTCTAATAGTTTATAGTGGTGTCTTTAAGGGTCTTCTATATATAGCATCATGTCATCTGCAAATACAGTTTTAATTCTTCTTTTTTTTTTTTATTTATTTATGATAGCCACAGAGAGAGAGAGAGAGAGAGGCAGAGACATAGGCAGAGGAAGAAGCAGGCTTCATGCACCAGGAGCCCGACGTGGGACTCGATCCCGAGTCTCCAGGATCGCGTCCCGGGCCAAAGGCAGGCGCCAAACCGCTGCGCCACCCAGGGATCCCCTAATTCTTCTTTTCCTTTCTTTTTTTTAAGATTTTATTAATTTATTATTCATGAGAGACATACGCAGAGAGGCAGAGACATAGGCAGAGGGAGAAGTGGGCTCCCAATGGGGAGCCCAATGTGGGACTCAATCCCAGGACCCTAGGATAACCACTTGAGCCAAAAGCAGACGCTCAACCACAGAGCCATCCAGGCATCCCTAATTATTCTTTTCCTATCTGTATGACTTTGATTTCTTTTTCTTGCCTAATTGCTCTGGCTATGATTTCCAATCGTCTATTGAATAAAAGTGGGGGAAATGAGAATCTTTGTCTTGTTCCTAATCTTAGAGGACAAGCTTTCAGCTTTTCACCATTGAGTATGATGTAAGCTGTAGTTTCCTCATATATGGCCATTATTATATTGGGATATATTCTCTCTATAACCACTTTGTTGAAGTTTTTTTTTTTTATCATAAGTAGATGTCAAATTTTGTCAAATGTTTTTTCTGCATCTTTCAAGATAATTATATGATTTTTAACTTTCCTTTTGTTAATATGGTGCATCGTGTTGATTAATTTGTGAATGCTGAACTATCTTTGGATCCCTGGAGTATATCCTACTTGATCATGATCTATGACCTTTATAATGTTTGCTGAATTTAGCTTGCTAATATTTTGTTGAAGATTTTACATTTATGCTCATTGGGATATTGGTCTGTAATTTTCTTTTTTTGTGGTGTCTTTGTCTGGTTTTGGTATCCAGGTAATGCTATCCTCATAAAATGAGTTTGAAGGCTTCCCCTTCTTTTGGAAGGGTTTTAAATCTTTGAACATTTGGTAGACCTCACCAGTGAGACCATCTGGTCCTGGACTTTTGCTTACTGAAAAGTTTTTGATTACTGGATTCAATCTCCTTACCAGTGATTGATCTATACAGATTTCCTATTTCTTCATGATTCAGTCTTGGAGGATACTACATTTTTAGGACTTTATTCATTTTTCTAGTTAGTCCTACTTGTTGGTATATGATTGTTCATAGTAGTCTCTTTTTATCCTTTGTATTTCTGTGGTATCAGTTGTAATTTCTCCTCTTTCATTTCTGATTTTATTTATTTGAGTCCCTCTTTTTATTTCTGGGTGAATTTAGATAAAGGATCATCTCTTTTGTTTATTTTTTCAAAGTATCAACTTTTAGTTTCATTGGTCTTTTCTATTGTCTTTTTAGGCTCTATTCTATTTATTTCCACTCTGGTCTTTATTATTTCCTTCCTTCCAGTAATTTTGGGCTGCATTTGCTCCTTTTCTAGTTCCTTTAGTTGTGAAGATAAATTATTTATCTGAGATTCCATTTGTGTTTTGTAGTCCTGTGTCACTATAAATTTCCCTGAGAACAGTCTGCTGCATCACATAGATTTTGGAGTGTTGTATTTCTGTTCATTTGCATTTGTTGATTTCTTTGATTTCTTCTATGACCTGATAATTGTTCAGTAACATGTTGTTTAATCTCCATGGCTTTTTTTAGTTTTTTTTTTTTCCAGGTTTCTTCTTGTAACTGATTTCTAGTTTCACACCATAGTGTTCAGAAAAGATGCTTAATATGATTTCCATCTTTTATAATTTGTTAAGACTTGTTTTGTGGCTTAACATGTCACCTATCCTGGAAAATATACCATGTGCACTTGAGAAGGATACATATTCTGCTGCTTTTGGATGAAATATTGTGCATATATCTCTTAAACCCATCTGGTCTAATATGTCAGTTAAAACTAATGTTTTCTTATTGATTTTCTGTCTAGATAATCTACCCCTTGATGTCAGTGGGGTACTGAAGTCCACTACCATTATTATGTTGCTATCAACTCCTCCCTTTAGCTTTGCTAATATTTTCCTTATGTATTCTGGTGCTTCTATATTAGGTACATATATATTTATAAAAGTTATATCTTCTTGCAAGATTGACTCTTTTCTCATTATATAGTGTCCCCCTTTGTCTTTTATTACAGTTTTTGTTTTAAAGTCTACTTTGTCTGATAGGTATATAGATATTCCATCTTTCTTTTTGTTTCCATCTGTATGAAATATCTTTTTCCATCCCCTCACTTTTAGTCCATGTGTGTTCTTAGTTTTGAAGTGAGTTTCCTGAATTTCTTATAGACGTGTCTTGTGTTTCCAATCCGATCAGCCACTCTCTGTCTTTTGATTGGAGAATATACTCCATATATCTTTAAAGTAATTAGTAATGATATGTATTTATTGCCATTTTGTTATTTCTGGCTGCTTTTATATTTCTTCTGTTTCTTTCTTATTCTCTTTCTCTTTCTTTGTGGCTTGAGGTCTTCCTCTAGTGTTACGATTAGATTTCTTTCTCCTGGTCTTTTACAGATTTACTATGTTTTTGCTTTGTGATTACCATTAGGTTCACATATATCATCCTAGGTATATGACCATCTATTTTGAGTTGATAGCAATTTAAAATATGAACATATCCCAAAACTACATTTTTACTCCCCCCTCAAGTTTTATATTATTGATATCACATTTTATATTTTTTTGTATCTCCTAAATAATTAATGTAGTTTTAGTTGATTTTTTTTATTATTTTATTTTTTTTTTTAGTTTTAGTTGATTTTTACTACTTCTATCTTTTAACCTTCTTCGTAGTTTTGCAAAGTTTCTGCTGAGGAATCTGCTGATAGCCTTATGGGCTTTTCCCTTGTATGTAGCAAGTTTCCTCTTAGGGATTTTAAGGTTCTCTCTTTAACTTTTGACATTTTAATTATACTGTGTCTTGGTGTGGCTCTCATTTTACAGGGTTCATTTTACTTGAAAATCTCTTGGCTTCCTGGACCTGCATGTCTGTTTCTTTTCCTAGGTTAGGAAAATTTTTGGCTATTAGCTCTTCAAATAAATGTTCTGCCCCTTTCTCTCTTCTCATCTGGGACCCTTATAATGCAAATGTTATTCTACTTGATGTTGCTCCAGAGGTTCTTTTATTTTCAGTTTACCAATTGACTCTTCTACTTCATCTAGTCTGCTGTTCAACATTTCTAGTGCATGTTTCTGTTTAGTTATCGTAGTCTTCTGCTTGGTGACTTGCTTAATTCTTTCTGTCTTTGCTTTGTTGAAGTTCTCACTTGTTTATCCATTCATCTCCTGAGTTTGGTTGGGAATCTTCATGACCATTACTTTGAATTCTTTATCAGGTACATTATTCATCACTGTATCACTAAGGTCTTTTTCTGAGGTTTTTGTTTTGCTCTTTCACATGTAACCTGTTTCTCTTTTACTTCATTTTACCTGACTCTGTTTCTACGTATTAGGCAAAACAGCTACCTCTCTGTCCTGAAGTGCCCTTGGAAAAGTGCTGGCCCCTTCTTTTCACTCCTGCCCTCACTCTTAGTTGTCTCTTGAACCTTTGTGACAGTCTAAACTATCTGATTATTTTTGATATGCTCCTGTTATTGAGGGTATGCTAAGACCTGTCAGTGGCCCAATGGAAGAATTTCATTTAGTGCCTAGCTTCAGGTTGATTTGAAACAAAAATCTCAGACAGCAGTTTTTTAAAGTATGCAAGTACAGTCCTATCAGTTTGCAATTGTAATATCTGCTGGTCTCCAAACCAGGAGATCTGGAGGTTCCCTCTGGACAACCATTGCAATAACTGCAGCTCTAGATAAATGTATAAGCTCCTTTCTGGAAAGTCTTGCTGAGTTGTAGTGAAGCTTCAGGGCACAAGGATGGTGTTACCTTGCTTATATTTTTTGGGAGCACCTCCTTTGCTTCTAGATGTGTGGGAAACCTGAAGGCTGTTCCTTAGGCTGAATCCTCAGGCTAAGTAAATAGAGTTTTTTCACAGGAAGACAGGTTGTATTTCAGTCTGTCGTCTATGCAGTGCCCTGGAGGAGGTTGCCTGACAGGGACTGTCATTCTGATTTTTAATGTCCAGTGGTACTACTGAACACCAGCCCTCTTGGCTACAAGGACCAGATAATCAAGAGGTGTCACCTGAGTGGGTTGAACATACCTGCTAGCATAAGCAAGGCAACTGGAGAATGTTGTGGGTGGTACATGCTTGCCAGCTTCAGCAATGCAGCAGGAGTGATTTGTCTGTGCACAAGTAGGGTGTTCAGGCTGGGGATAGAGAATGCCCTGACTGCTCAGACTTGCAGGCTTTAGCTAGGCAGTAGGGTAATTCCATGACCATTCACACTCAGGCACCCCAGCCAGCGATCAGAGGAATGCTATAAACAACTATCCTTCAGAGCTGCCACCACTCCCCTCCCCAATCTGTTTCAGCAAGGTAGTGTGAAGGTGCCACACCTGAGTTCACCTGCCTGTTCTAGTAGGCTGTGTGGAGAGTGGAATAATGTTGTCCACTAGCACAAGCATCTCAACTGCCCCCCCTCCCTCCAGCCAATGTCCCCAGATCAGCAAATGAATCTCCATTGCATATAATCTAGGTACTTTTCAAACTAATATATATTTTTTCTTTATTTTTTCTGGATCTCAGGGTGAACAAGATCATATACATCACCTCCAAGAGAGATAGCTCAGTTTCTTACAGCACTTTGGAACCCCCAGACTTTAGCTCCATTGGTTTTCTGAGTCACATGTTCTGGGGACTCGTATTTCTGGTCCTGATCCCAAGGGCCAGAATGCTGAATGTGGGGCACCAACCCCTTGCTTCTCCGGAAGAAGTGCCTGTCTGGTGAGAACCCTCCCTTTTATGTGTTGGTGTGGTGGGGATAGAGTTATTTGTGACAGTTTCTACCTCTTCTATCTATGAAGATATGAACCTTTTATTCTTTGTGGTGAGGAAGAGTTAAATTAGTCTTCAGATCTTTTTCAGAGGGGAATGTTCCATATGTAGGTATAATTTGGTGTGTCCATATTCAGGATTTTGCTCTGCCACCATCTTGGACCCCCATATCCAATGAGCACATATTATTTATGGGTCATAAACAGTACATGAAAAATCAAGAACTGAAGACCAAAATATAACTAAGTCATTGTTTCTGCCCTCATCCTTGAGAAGCTCATTGTCTAATTTGGGAAAGTGGTGGAGGTATCAGTTACATAATAAATAACTTCAAATTCAGTATGAGAAAGTATTTTTTAATAAAGTCTTCTTTTAACAAAGTTGACTCCACCAATAAGAAAAAATCTCAAATCTCTTAATTAAGTAACTGATTATGGTATTCACTTCTCAGTGATAAATGAAAAAGTAATTTAGAATTTAAGAAGAGAGAGGATGGTCACAGAACTGTTTTATAAATTATTGGAGTATATATACTATGCCTCTTTGAGCCAACACACAAAGAAACAAAATAAATTCACATCAGCAAACACACACTAAACAACTGGGGAGAGTATATAATTCTATCTAGGAGAGAGGTCACAGAGATGGTGTTTATTTCAGGTGGTTCTAGAAAAATGAATAGGAGTTTATCACTTATCACTATAAAGAGTGTGGAAGAACATGAAGGAAAGACAGGGAAATGTGAAGGAGCAGGTGCACAAACCAATGTTCACAAGGAGAAACAGTGGTAGTTATAGTACAGCATCTGGAGAGGTTTAAGAAGGGCCTTCTTTACCACACTAAGCACATCTGACATTATCTTATAGCTAATAAGGACTTGTTAGAAATGTTTTAAGGAAAAAAAAATTGAATCAGTATTTTAGAAGGAATCTTTCATCATAAAACAGAAGATGGTATGTGAAAAGGTATAAAATGGAGACCAGGAGATGTGTTAAGATACACTGGCACTAGCTTTGGGAATTTAGGGATATTATTTCACCTTGGTTTTCTCATCTGTGAAAAGGGGTTAATAATTCTGCGGAAATAGCACATGTAAAAATTAAAATAGAGTAAAAGCACAATCAATATTTTTAATAAAGTGAGAAAGTGAGGCAATAGTAGTGGTGATATAGTGAAAAATTTCAGAGATATTAAAGTGTCATGTTCAATATCAAGATCAAAGAAAATAACTTTTTATGAGTGATGTTAAGAGCTTTCACAGGGTACTTTTTTAAGTTTCATGTTCAAGTGTATTTGGGAACAATGGGTTAACACAACTAAGGAAATTTCTTTACCACATAATACCTCAGAATCTTTCTATATTAATGCATATTATGACTCCCTATGAGGCTATAGCAGTCAGAGTTTCCCAAGTTTATTTAAATATTTTTTAAAGAAGTGCTAGGTTCACTTTTAACATAAAATCTGGTATGCTCACAGGTAGCTTATGAATCTCAGGGAGTTTGGAGGGCAAACAGTATAGGCTCTGAGGAAGACTCTAGCTCAAAGGAAGAATAAATATTCTTGAATTACTCTTGTCAGGATATGCTTTTAAAAATATTTTTGTGAAAGGTTTTAATTTGAAATTTAATATTGTAGTAGGCAGAATAATGACAGTCACAAGGATACCTAAGCCCTAGGTCCTAGAACTCAAGAGTGTGTTACTTTACATGTCAGAAAGCACTTTGCAGATAAAAGTTACAGACCTTAAAATGGATAGATTATTGTTAATTATCTGTGTGACTGCAATATAATCTGGGATCTTAAAAGCAGAAGAGAAAGACAGAGAGGAAGATCAGAGAAAGCTGTGACTACATGAGAAAAGGGTAGGAAAGATTTGAAGTAAGAGAGACTTGACCCACTGTTGCTGGCTTTGTAAGAAGGAAGAAAGAGACTATAAGCCATAGAATGTGAGGGGCCTCTGTAGTTAGGAATGGCCCTCACTGACAGCCAGCAAGGAAATGGGGACCATGGTCCTAAAATTTCAAGAAATTGAATTTTGCCAAAAATCCAAATAAACAAGGAAATGAGCTCTCTAGTCCTCCAGAAGGCAGCACAGCATAGCTGACACCTTGATTTTACCCTGTCAATCTTCTGGCCTACCAAAACGTCCATATAGAAAGTACAGAGAATTTAGTGTCCCACTTGATAAATTTCCAAGTAATAAACTTTTGTGTAATCAGAATCCAGATGAAGAAATGGACCACTCCCTCCAGTTATACCACTATCCTGACTTCTTACATAACAGTTTTGTCTGTTTTAAATTTTATGTATTTGGAATGATACAGTATGTATTCTTTTGCATGTGACCTCTTTCAATATTCTTTGTGAGACTACCATGTTATTTCATTTCATTCTCATTGCTATACAGCATTACATTATATAAATATAATGCAATATACTTATGTATTCTATTGCTACACTGGGCATTTTTTTTCTAGATTTTGGTGATTTCAAGTATTGCTATTATGGATATTCTTATATTTATCTTTTTTGAATATATGTAAACTCTTATTGAGTTTATAATGAGGAATAAAATTTCTGGGTCATAAACTATATATGTGTATGTATACACTTATCCTTAGTAAATACTATAATTAGTCCTACCCTCTCCCCAAAGAATGAAAAGAAAAAAAGAAATTATAAACCTTACACATGAAGAATACTCTTGTTTGACTACAACATATAAAATACATAAAATATATATCTATGTATACAGTGGAGAAACAAAATATAATATATACATTGTATGTGCATATATTATACATACACACATAGTATAAATACGTGATAAATGCAGATGTAAGATAAACACATAAAAGGCTTTCTAACAAAGACTGTAGAAACTATTTTATAACATTTTTCTACTCTGTAGACTGCTAGTAATGGATGCTATTAATCAATCGCATAATTGGATCACAATACTTATTACTATGTATACAGAATTTCTCCAAGGACTTGCAAATAAATGAAATACTTCTTTATCTACTTTGATAGTAGATAAAATTTCTGCACATACATTTTCATTTTCTTAGAATAAATTCCTAGAAGTAGAATTTCTTGTGCTAAAAGTGTGAAAAGATGTATCTAGACTTGATGCTTATTTCCAACTTGGCCTCCAAAGTCTTTTAATTTCACATTTTAAATGTGAAAAATAAACCATACTCAGGCCCATTTCTTCTCAAGTGTAATTAATTTTATTTAAAGGAAGGTTGTTAATTTAAAGAACAAACTGAGGGTTGGCTGATGGTAGGAGGTGAGGGGAATGGGCTAAATAGGTGATGGGTATTAGGAGGCCACCTGCTGTGATGAGCACTGGGTGTTATATATAAATGAGGAATCACTACATTCTACACCTAAAACCAATATTACCATATATATTAACCAACTAGAATTTAAATAAAACTGAAATAAAAAATAAAAACAAAAGAAGATTAATTTTATTTTTTGTGTAATGATTTACTATTTAAAAATAAAAGTAAAAATTTATATGTAGTGGAATCCTTGTGCTGGCTTGTATTAGTTTGCAATAGACAGCTGTGAAATTTTGTGAATAGATTGTTAATCTATTAGTAGCTTAAAATCAGTCATGCTAAACCTACATCGAAAATATCAGCCAGTGTTACAAATCAGAGGTTTACTTTTTTCAGAATAAGATTATCAGTGTAGCATGATTTTATATAACCACTGGCAGGGCAGTTTAAGCGATGAAAAATTTGGTATTGGTATTCCTAAATTGTATTAAAAATGTTGGTAATGATTTTAATTTAATCAGGAACTTAAAAGAATGCCCATTTTATCACAAAATCAAAACCACTATAAATTAGATCTGTGAATCTTATAATATGGTGACTATAGTTGACAACTCTAGATAGTATAATTGAAATTTGTTAAAAGAGTAAAACTTAAACATTTCTCATCAAAACAAAAAAGAAAATATGAGAGCTAACAATTAAATACCTAGAGAAGGGGGCTCCCTTCACAACGTATACATATATCAAATCATCACACTGTACGCTTTAAATATCTTACAATTTATTTGTCAGTTATACCTCAATAAAGCTAAAATAATAATGTATTGAAGCATTTAGAACCATTTTTAATAAATCATCATATTGAAGACAACACAAAAATCTCCTCTAAATGGTGAAGTGAGCAAAATGAAAACACTCTCTGAATTAATAAATCTGTATGAATTCCATTGTACCATCAGGAAAGAACAGAAAAATCCATTATGAATTATATATTGTGAAAATGTTTATTAATTTGAGAGTTGAACTGTGACATTGTGATAGCTTGCATTTCTCTAATTATTAGCATAGCCAAAGCTTTTCATGACTTTGTCATCTATTTTCCCTCTGTTATATATGAGTTATCTGTTCATCTTCTTTGCTCTTTTATCTGTTGGCTCCCTCATGTTTTTTGTTATTTTGCATAAATTATTTGCTCAACAAAGATTATTAAGAATTCATCTTCCTTTAACCACTTGTTGCAAATATTTTTCCACATTTGATCTTCTAAGTTGCTAATTAATTTTTAATGAGATATAATTGATATGTTACATGGTATTAATTTTAGGTGTACAACATAATGACTTGATACATGCACATATTATAAACTGATTACTACAATAAGTTTAGTTAGAAGGGGCAGTAGGAAAAAAAAAAAAAAAAAAAAGAAGGGGCAGTAGGAGAGGGAGAGAGGGAATTTGAGCAGATTGCACTGAGCACAGAACCTGACATGGGGCCTGATCCAACGACCAGGAGATCATGACTTGAGCTGAAATCAAGAGTCAGACCCCTAACTGACTGAGCTACCCAGGCACCGCTAGATGTGAGATGTCCTTAAAATTTAATCTGCATGAAGGGTGCCTGGGTGGCTCAGTCAGCTGAGCCTCTGACTCTTGCTTTCAGCTGAGGTCATGATCTTATACTTGTGAGATCGAGCCCCTTGTCAAATCCCACTTTGGGTCCCACATGGGACCCTCCATTCAGTGGGGAATTGACTTCTCTCCTTCTACCTTTGCTTTTGTCCCTACACCTGCTCATAATCTCTCCCAAAAATAAATAAATAAATGTTTAAAAAATTAATAAAATAAAATTTAATCTGCGTAACATTCTCTCCATAAGTTTAAGTCTAGACCAGCAAAAAGAGAACCAAACTGAATAGAAACAAAACAAAAAATCAAGCTCTGATATGTAATAGTTACCAAATTCTGTGGTCTAAATACTCCCACCAGATCTGATTTCATATTCACTGCGACATGACCAAATGTAGAGTTGGAGAAAAAGGCATAATAGTGCACCTTAATATTGTACATGGTATTTCTGCCATGTACATATGAAAGACATAAATAAACTCAACAGCACAGATATTCCATTAAAATATAGTAGCTGGAGTGTGATGTTTGAGAATTTATTCACTTTATTTTCAATATAAGTGTAAATTAGTATAATTTAATTTATTAAATTAATATAATTATAAAATATAGTAGCTGGAGTGTGATGTTTGAGAATTTATTCACTTTATTTTCAATATAAGTGTAAATTAGTATAATTTAATTTATCAATAATATAACTTAATTTAATCTGTATTTAACAGCCAGCTCTCTGAAAAATAAATGTATGCATATAATTACATACATATTTTATAGGCAGCACTGTATTTAACAAGCAGCACTCATGAGCCAATATAAGGTTGTAGTAGCATATACATCTAACACATGATGAGAAACAATATTTAAATAGATCAGAGACTTACTTAAGTGGATATGTCAATAAAAAGATTTGTAGAAGAATGTTCAGAAAAGCTTATTCACAACAGCCCTAAAGTGGGATAAAACTATTAGGACCATGAAAAAAATATTCATCAAGAAACTGTGATATATTCATATAATAGAATAATACACAGCCACACAAATATCAATTATTAATATATGAAAAACATGAATGAATTTCATTGGGTATAAGAAATCAAACACAAAATAATGCAAAACACCCGATGTCATAGGTGGATATGCACGCATACAACATTCCTCTCTGCACCCTACCACATACATATACATACAGATGTACATAAACCAGTGAGATTTATGAACTTCTTAGAAGGGAAAAAATAAAGCAATGCATCCTCAGCGCCCTAACTTTAGAACTGGCTGTCTGCATCCAGTAAAGCTATTTTTCTCTCCTTTGTTATAAAATATACTTCCAGGAATTCTCTTTTCATATTCAGATTTTCTAAGTAGGACAATAAGAGAGAACACCCTTATGTGTTTTCTATATGGGCTTATACAAAATATCTAAATATCACAAAGGAGTTATTGATTTGATTTTAGTTCCTATATTTATTTAGTCATATATATATACATATATATGTGTGTGTGTATATATATATATAATTTACTTGTATAGTAACTCACTGCCACTTGGAGGAAAAAAATTTCATTTTCATATTGCTACATATATATGCTATAATTGATTGGAGTTTCTGGAATATATACAGTCCTCTTGAATACTAACATTTTGGAAAAGAATTTGAATTCTAACTACTAAAATAAGTAATCCACATATTGATACTGTGTATTTGTATTACAAAAAATAACAATTTTCTTATCAACACTGAGTAGATTCTTATTTTGATTCAAAAAATAATTCTATCTCAGGCTTTGTATAATAAATGAATCACACATTATTAAAACATTAATATCAACAAGAGCTAATTATGTAAAATTAAATAACAATGTTGTTCACTTAGAATTATTTCAGTTGCCTTCCAACTCCTTGAAGGAGATGATGATGTGTTTGGCTCTTTCAGCTGGCCTATAAGATAATACAATGGCAGGGTTACAATTTTGCCTACTTAAGGGATGCAGGGAAAAAAAGGGTATTCATTATTGATGCATACAGAAGATGCTTATGCCTGAAAGTGCCATACCAGAGTTCTTTAAAGGCTATTTAAAATTGCACTTCAACACCAATAAAGATTTTACATTCTACATCTGTAATTCTGATATTTTCTGCATATTATTATACTGAAATATTTAATAGGTATGATTAAATAATAACAGAAGTTATTTCATGGCACTATTGCCAGTCTTTCTGGAATAGCTTGTTTGAAAATAACCACAAAAGAACTTTCACTAATAGTATTAATATTAATTTCCTTTACAAGAGAACAAAGACATTTAGAAATATTCTGCCGTTAACCTACATATATGTCGCTTAAATTCCTTAGTGTCATAAATACTCTTACATTGGTAAGAAAAAAGTCATATAAATATTTTGTAACTTCTTTAAAGCTATGCAATCAGCCTACCATATTGATCTATTTTTGTCTGTGTCTTTCAGGACATCGTGGATCATTTAATAGGTTACTGGATATTTCTCTCCAGCAAGAGTGATCTTTCATAATTAATGCATATTTCAGAGTTGTCTTTCAAAGTTAGTGCACATGTCCAAATTAGCTTTCCAAATATTCATGAAATTAAAATTACGGATTGGGATTATATGGATAAATGAAAGAGAGAAAGAATTAGGAAGAAACAAAATGCCTAGGATAATGTGACTATTTATAGCAAGAACAGCCTGCATATCTAGATTTGGTGATTCTTTGCTTATTCCCCTCTGTATTATCAAAGCTGGGAATACGTGCACACAGCACGCTTTAGCAATACCTGCTGTTTAGGAATTGAATTAGTTGAAGCCAGGGGAGTTCAATTGAAAGACTTCAGCAAAGGTATAGAAATAGGTTTACGATGCATTCAGATCAGGAAGAAAACAGCTGAACATCATTAATGTCCCTTCATGAAAATAGCTATGGTAACATTTATCATCTTTTTCCCATAAATTTAACAGCCATTGTTATTATAAAGTAAATCCTTTGGTTAATATTTAACCTTTATGCATATGCATAAAGACATTTATGCATATGTCTTGAGAAAATGGTTGGACCTTGCTTAAATGGAAAACATGGTATGGCACCATCAGAGAAAAAGTGAGAAGGCTGCCACCTGGGTTGCCAGGGCTAGTAATAAATATATGGATTAATGTAAAAAGAGAGAGAGACTAGATAGACAACACAGCCATTCTATTGAAATATCTGTTTTTGTATTATCTTAGAATTACACATTACACACACACACAAAAAAAATTTAAAAGATTTCACTTTTCATGAAAAAGCCCCCTTAAAAAAAAAAAATCTATTCTTAAAGGAACTGAGCTAGGACATCTTATCTACTCAAATCCTTATTCACTTTTCTTCCTACTCTGAAAATTATTTTATTTATATATAAAAGAAGGGGAGAAAGTTGTTTGTAATAGAAAAGTTTGAGAAAACAGAAATCATGAAAATATGACTTTCTGACTAATTTATGAAACTGTAACTCTTTCCTATATACTACAGAACAGACTATTTGGAACAGCCAAAGACATTTAGAGGAGACTGACATAATTCGACATGGAAACCCAAAGCTACAGAAAATAAATATAAAATTAACAACAACAAATTATGTTTTCCAATAGCCTGTCTGCCCTCGGCGGGGGGAGGAGGACAATATTTTGACAACTGCTTTCCTTTTACTCTCTTTAACAAAAAAAAGGGGTTTCTGGTCATATGTTTAGTGGTAATAAGCCAAACAAAAACAAAAAACTCATACATTCACAGTCACCAATATTTTCAACATTAGATTTTAGAAGTCATCATTTCTCACATCAGTCTAACACAGCTAATTTTACTTTCTTTACAAACATATTAAATATTCATTCCTTTGTAAAGCACTCATTACTTAATGACTTTTAAAAAACAGTGCCATGTTATGCCTAGAAATAATCTGGCTTAATATTATTTCCTTATTTTTATGTCTTTACCTCCTCTACCCTACCCATCTTAGTTTCTTTTAAAACCCTAAGGAAGAGAACACAAAGACACAGGACATATCTGCCAGGAAAAGAATAAATGTTATTGGTTCTACTCTTCTTATTCTAGCTGACATTTTATTTTAAATTCTTTTGAATTTACTTCAATTCTTTATTTTAACTTTGTTCATACCTCTCAATGCATAAATTATGAACAAATTTGCAAGTTAAGTTATATAGTGCTGTATTATAACAGGGTCCTGGAGGAAGGAATAGAAAAAGGGCCTCTCTCCTTGTGTTTATAGCTCTCGTACAATATGGTGTCATTCCATCCCAGTTCTATTTTATTGAAACACATCTCTCTTGGGTAGGTGGTACCAGGTAATTACTTATATCATAATCTATACTTTACAAAATGAAATGCATAACATTAAAAAGTCACAATAGTTTATATATCATAGGAAGGGCCATCAAGGGAGAGAAAAGGAATGCCAGAGTCGTTTTCCTTTGATTTGGTCTTAGTAATAAATAACATAACATAGATTGACACAGTTCATATTACTGTTTTATGGAATTTTACAAAATGTATTCATACAAAGTGTGCTAATGATAAGCATACATCCACTTACTTCCCTTTTGCAACATTTTGGTGTGTTTTACAATGTAAGAAACCTTTTTACTGGATTAGTAAATAAGATGATGCATGATTTTTTTTTCAAATACTAGATGCAGTTCTCTGTACATCCATGCCTACACACACACACACACACACACACAACACCCTACATTTTCAACATTGAGTATATTTGTGAAAAATTGGTCTGCAAGACAGAATTAAATTAGAATTATACCAGCATTTATTTTTCATTGGTCTGCATTACAACCTTCAATGCTGAGCATTTTATAAACTCCCTGATAAATTATTTTAGCTATTTTAAAGCGGCAACTCTTTAAACACATTAATTCATCTGTATGGCTGAGAGGTTGCACATGCCGGAAATAAATCTTTAAAACATGCCTCTGGTATAATTATTGTAAAAAAAAAAAAAAAAAAAGTCCTATTCTCTTTTTCTGGCTTCTCCCCTCCATTTTTTTCAGCAAATACCATTCACTGTTTCCCATCACAGGTAAATGTATCTGTAAAGCGGGTTGTTACTTTGGGCAGATTCTATCTATAGCTTTCAGGTAATAAAATTCAGTGCTTCCAGTGCAATACTTTAATCTCATTTTGGATTTAGCACTCGCCCGTCTACCATCTCAGGAGGTCAAGGGGACTAAAATTCAGATGGAAGTAGATTCTGTCTTTGCCTGTGTTCCACATTGTCCCCTTCTAAGCCATAGCATTTCACCCCTAGCCAGGCTAGTAGGCCAGAAAAAAAGTTCAGATTTATTTAACTGCAAGCTGTGGATGCTTCTCTAACATTAACTTTACTGCTGAGGCCACTGAGGCAACCAAAATTTTTTTTTCGCCCAAATGCTGGTCTTTTGGTGGAGTGTGTTTGAAAACCCTTCAAAGTCCTTTGAGGACTCCCCCCACTTCCCAGTTCCCTGATTTGGAAAGCCAACTGGAATTAACTGCTTTCATCTTGCAACTGCCCAGAGCTTCCTGCTGTGACTTCCTTTCTTCAGAATAATCCCCATGGGTGGGGAAGTGGCAAGATCAGTCAAGGTGAGGCAGCTTCCCAGTTAACTACTAATCTCAAAGGAAATTTGCCCACACTACCCCTGTCAAATAGGGAGCTACACATTGTTCCTCTGTCATTCCCCCTCTGTGCTTGGCTGCCTCTACCTTCCTCCTTCCCTAGGATGGCACAGGCTTAACAGGAAAAAAGCACCTCGCTATGCAGATAGCCAATAAGGAGGGAAAGGGCTGTTAAAAAGAAGGGGAAACTCGCCATCATATTGAAATATATAAATGTATCAAATCAGCATGCTGTATACTTTCAATTTACCCAATGTTACTTGTCAGTTATATCTCAACTAAAAACCACTCACTCCAAAAAAAAAAAAAAAAAAAAAAAAAAGGTGGGGGTGGGAAGGATTATCTGTTTTGGAGACATTCCAATCTCTATGAGTGAGTCAGCTTGAGGTGCTGTATTTGCCTCATATAACTGCTTCACAAAACAAGCATTACGAATCCCTCAAGGCCAAAGATTTTTGTCTGTTAGCAGTCTGAGAAAGATAGAATCGATCATCTTGGGATGAGTATAATCAGTTTCTCTTTTTCTTCAGCTTTGGGCTTCACTCCACAATTGAAAGGCAACCAAAAGTTTCCTTTTAATATCCTATAACAAATATTCACAAGCATGCATTATAACAAATATATGCATGCATATACACAGACACATAAACACATGCAAATGTTGTTTATGTATATGAAATAGATATAAACAAATGCATAGAAACATGAATATGCATACATATGAGCTTCCTTTTACTTTAGGTATTCAAAATGTATTGCTTTCTTGATGGACATATATAAATTTTACTTGCTGAGATCTGCAAAGGAAAAAGTGTTTCTTTGCCAATATCATATATTAGAAAATCCTGTCTGTCAATTCTACCCTCTTTGCAGTAATAATAAAAGCACAGCAATTCACAACTGAAGCTAAAATTTGAGTTCACAGAAATGTATACTAGTCCCTTGTCCCCTACTCCAAGTAAACAGGTTTTATTCATAGGGGCCTTTTATATCTTTGGTGATTTTTTTTAAGATGGAAGGTTATATAATTCCTGAACTTACTTGAGATTTATATCTTTACAGAGTGGTCAGTCATATTATCATATTTGTAATACAATGAATTCAGAGGACAACTGAAAGCTAGTTTCAAAGCTTTTTTTAGCCAAGATTAAAATTATTTTTTTACATGCTGTTTATAGATGAACCATTACTTTCATCCAGAATCATTATTTTAATATGAACTCCAAAGATTCCCATCCATGTTTCCAAGTCTTTTTCTCTCCACCTCATTTATTCACCCATTAGTTTTTAATACTCCCTTGACTACTTTTACCTCTATTTAAAGTCATGAGGTCTATTTGACTTCAAAGCACTTGACAGGTGTTCTATATCCAAACATGAGCATCTGCTTAAATTATTCAGACCAGAGGTTCATTTGAAATCCTGTTCACTGCCCAAGTATGTGTCCTAGGCAGAAGAGGAAGTATTCCGTATTTTAGCCTGTAGGTGTTGCAGAGCAAACTGGCGAAATGCAGCAACAGGTATTCATTTACAACCACCACTTCTCTCAACATGTATAACAATCCTGGCTTCAACCCATTCCTCCTTCTTGACAGGGCATTTGCAGACTGAAACTGCCACATAAGTTCCCTCTTAAATATTCATTTTGTCTCATTTTTTAAAGCACATTCAAGACATTAACAATAAGTAATGATGAAATAATTGGCTTCCATGCCCCAAGTTTCTAAGATTTTCTCCTATTTAAGACTTCATTTCAAATTTCTTCTTTGAAGTACCTCAGAGACCTACATTCAGATATCATTCCCTTTATAGTATTTATCATGATTGTCAAGTAATTAGATGAAGATGGAGACTACGATTATTAAAGGTTAGAATGAAATAAAGGTATACAATGTGTTAGGTGATTAACATGCACAAGATCTTGGCAGACTACAAGGGTAGACTGAGGTTAATAGAATTAAATATCCCAACTTTAGTTGAGCTTGAAAAGTAAACAGATATTTCATTCAATATGGTGACTTGAGCCCTTCTGTTTAACTTCTTCAGCTCTTAAATACCCGATGGAATGACAAACAGAATGCAAATCAATACATACATAATTTGATATTCAAACAAACCAACAAATATAATTAAAAGAAAATGAATTTAGGAAATAACAGAAAACTTTGCAAGTGATATTTAAGATTTTTGGTTACCAAACTGAAGCCTAACTATACTGAAGCCCCATAAAAGCAAAATAGCTTTTAGGGATAAAGTGGAGCATCCCTCCATCGGAATCCCACTGACACTTTTAAGCTCACAGTGTGGATCTGGAAAGTACACACCACGCTGAGGCACAAATATAAATGTCCTCTTGAGCTCCCCCCTGCTTTCCCTGGACAGCAGAACACAACTGTGGCAAAGTAACATACAAACATAAACACACACAAAGTATCTCCTTGCATAATATCTAGGATCTAGTTTGTTGAATAAGAATCTACCTCAGCTTTGAGATTCCTAATAATCATAAATGCTGACACAACTTCACCTTGTTAAGGTTACTCAGTCAGGAATTCAAAAGAAAGAATCCAAACAACTGTAATCTCCAAAGAGATTTATGCCAAGGAAAGGGAGAAACTAGGAGATAGTGATCACATGAGAAAACTCTACAAAGTTAAGAAAGTAGCAGAAGTCAATGACAAATTACATACTGCTGAAAAGCCAGTAGCAAAAGTGAATGATAAATTGGAATACTGCCCAAAAGCCAGTAATTGACTATACATGGCCAAGAAGTACATCAGATTTTCTTTACTCTTGACTGAAAATCACAAATATGGACAGCAGCTGCAGCTATAACATTAAAATACCACTCAAGGTGACCTTGAAGAACAGTGGTGGCGGAGGATACTTTCTCAGTGGGCAAGACTGAGCAGTGTACCTGGTTGCAAGTTTGCTTGGAAAGAGAGGTGGATAGAGGTATGAATTTTCTCTCACTCATGGGTAGTGTCTAATATTCTGGCTGGGCAATTAAGGATTTGGAAAAAAAAGATGATTGAAAAATTGGTAATAAGAGATTCTGTGGAAGTGGCTTATAGATAGACCTCTCTGGGTCCAGGGAACAAAGAAATTTGTGTCCTTTGTGAATACTCAGCACACAGCACCTCATAAGCTTATCTTAATAATCTGGTGGATAAGATAATTTTTTCTATGGATATCAGCCTCTTTTTCCAGCTTCTTCCATCCACGGGTGTAAAAGAAAGTTGTCACAGGGGCTATAACGCTAAAATGTCTGAGCCTATCAAAGCGAATTTCTACTTACCAAGGATTGTCTAGCTAGAAAAACTACTAAATAATCAAAGTTTCAGCAGCAGAGATCAATAATGAGCCTTCTAATATGGCATGATCCCCTGAGATGGGACAGCCAACTGACTGCTAACAGGTTGATTATACTGGACCACTTCTAAAACAAAGTAGACAGCATGCTGCTCCCATGGACTAGATATTTATTCTGGACAGAGATTTGCCTTCCCTGCTTACAATGTTTCTGTTGAAACCAAACTTCACTTTATAGGAAATAATGTGGTAATGGGCTTATATTCTTGGGACTCACAGATATGACCATATCTACCATCACCCAAAAACAGCAGACTTGGTAGAAAAATGAGATGACATTCTGAAAACTTGGTTACAGTGCTCCAAGTGACAACATTGCTAGGCAACTCTTTGAATAAGAGGGATATGGGGTATGCTTTGAATAAGTGACCTATATATTCTGCTGTTCCTCCAATATCTAAGATTAACAAGTTCAGGAGTCATGTTGTGCAAATGTAAATAGCTCTTTTCACTATTGCTGCTAATGATCCTCTAGTGAAAATTCTGCTGCTCATCACCGCAACTCTGCACTCTGCTAATTTAAGAATCTAAGTTCTAAAGGAAAGAATATTTCTCTCTAGGGTCACAACAATGGTTCCACTGAACTGGAAAATGAAAATGCCAGCCGGTCACTTTGGGCTCCTCATGCCAGTGAATTAACATGCATGGAAGAGGCTGATTATCCTGGTCTTTAAGGTAAAATTGGATTGGTACTGTACAAAAGCAAGTAAAATGGAGCATATCTGGATGGAGCAAACACTATGGAGGACTTTTTTTTTTTTTTTTCAGTGCTTTCACATCCTTTGATAAGTCAATGGAAAAATGCAACAATCCAATATGGGCAGAACTGTCAATATCACAGATAATTCAGGAATGAAAGTTAAAATTCTGAGTCCCTAACTAGATTAGAATCTATTACTAGCTGATCATCACTTGATGAGGGCAGCTGTGGACTTAAATTGTGTCCCCCTGAAATTCAAATGTTGAAGCCCTAATTCCTAGTGTAGTGGCATTCAGATACAGGAACTAGGGGAAGTCATTAGGATTAGATGAGGTCATGAGAGTGGAGCCTTCATAATGGACTGGTGGCTTTATAAGAGGAGGAAGACAGAGAGACTGCAATCTTTCTCCACATTTAAGAAAGTAGTGGTCTGCGAGCCAGTAAAAGGGTCTCACCAGGAGCCAAACTGGCCAGCACCTTGATCCTGAACTTTCCATCCTCCAGAATGGTGAGAATAAATGTCCGTCATTTAAGCTACCCTGTGTATGGTATTTATCATGGCAGCCTGAACTGATGAAGACAAAGACAAGGGAAAAATAAAATCTATAGGGTTAGAAGGAAGACACAAATATTCCCTTGGACCATACGACTAGGTGCAGGAACAACAAATTGTTGTAGTTGTATTACATAAAATGTATGGGGAAAATATATGTATATACATTGTATACATGTATATTTATATGTTGTATACTGTGTGTGCATATATAGTATATGGATGATATATGTGTATATGCATGTATTTAGGTTCATATATACATACACACCTGCAATCGTTTTCCTTTGGTTATTGTCCCATTCATGAAATGTGTTAATAACAGTTAGCTTATTTCTCAGTATTTAAGTTATAAGCTATCAAAGGGTGAGCATGACTCAGCTAGAAAAGGAATGCACACTTCTCAGAGTTGGATAAAGTGACTTGTATGGTCTTTGGGGGATGTTGGTATGTTCTTGGTTTATCTTGGGATAGTTGCATTTTTTTTTTTTTAAATCACTGAGTTACTCAGAAAGAGTAAGATTTAAAAAGTGAAATATAAATACCACGTTTTGAAAGGTGGTCCATGGTGGTGTTGAAATGTATAAATTTGTAAGCTGGAGCTACATTTCCCAGAATTCCTGTTACAGATAAATGGTAGAGGTTGTCTAAAGAGAAATTTGTGTGAGATGTGGAAAGAGGAAGAAGTAGCAGTTATTTGTCTCTGAAGATCTATCACTGTGGTGAGATGAGGGGAAAGACAAGCAGAGGTGCTGGTGGGTTCCATCTTTGTTCTGCCTTTTGATGTCTAGCACTTCTTTCCAACTGCTGACACTGCTGACCAATGGGCCCACACCAGAAGGAACATAAAGAGCCTTTCTACCCCCTTCCCTAATGGTTTCTCTCTGGCAGATTGGCATGCCCCAACTTTCCTAGAGCTCAGATTCATCTATCTCCTGCCAGTGCTGCAGGGGTGCTAATTGGTGACTTCCCAAGTGCCACTTCTGGATTTTACCTCCCAGAATCTATTCAATATCCAATGTGCTTATAGTAGTTCTATTTCTCTGACCAAATACTGACTGCTACAGAAGGTTACATATATGAGGTACCATAAAGATAAAACTTTCAAAATATTCTGTATATCAAGTAACAGTACTGAAAAAAATATAAAGCTGATGAGAAACATGAAAAAATCTTTTTAAAATCTTAAGATTCTTTCAGATTGTTAGCTTTGCTTTTTCAAGAACATGTTTATTCAAACTAAATTAGAAATGAAAGTGAATGGATAGCATACACATTGATCACAGAATAGGCCTGAAAGAAAAATTTTGTCAAATCAAAACAAAATAAAAACTGTGTAGGTCACATACCTCCACTGCAATTCACAGGAGATAGATATAAATGCCAAAAATACAAATCAAATACTTGGAAGTTAATAATAACTCACTGATCTAAAAGGAAGCAAAATCCCTTTTTATAAAATATTTACCAGAAAAATATAATAAAATCATTAATCAAAAGCTAATTTATATAATCAGAGACATTATTAGCAATAAATCCAAAGCTTAACAGTTTCGTAAATAATAATGAATAAAATAAAGGTGAAGTAAGCACTGAAATATATTTTTAAATTATTCACAGAAAATAATTTCTAAAGAATTACTTTATAAATGTTAGAGGAGAAACTTAAAAAATTATTACCAAAAACTGTGGAATCAGAAAATTCAAGAAATATAAAAAAAAAAAAAAAAAAAAAAAAGAAAATTCAAGAAATATTGTTTAGAAAAAAAAAAAAGAAAGTAACACCTCTCAAGCCCTAGTATAATCAATAAAAAATACCTAACATTTTAAATGAGCTAAGGAATATAATCACTTATAAGGAATTAAAAAAATTAATGATATATTTGAAATTGCTAATGAAATTTATTTTTCCTTAGCTAGAGAGTAATTTTCAGTTTGAGTCAGAAAAATGTAGGAAAAAATCAACAGGCAAATGATCATTAACATTAACATGATCATTTTGTTAAAAATATACTTCTTATTCTTGGTATTTTTAAAATAATTTACATACTTCTAAAAGGCAAAATTTGTAATGCCATTTAAATTGTTCTATAGAACACACAATAAAATATCCTGCAAAAATACGTTTGTTATTTACCCTGGACAAGTGGACTAAGTCAAGAAAAGAATCCCTGAGGAAGTAACTTCTAAATAACTAACAAAGTTAAGGAACCTATGTGAGTAATTCCCATGTGGCAAAAGAGAAATTAAAGGCTTGTGAGGCAGGCAGTGTTGGCGAAGGATTTGGAGTTTAACCTAAATGAAATGTCAATTAATTAAAAGGAGACTGAACAGAATAGAATCACAATTGCCTTTGAAAAAGATCACTCCAACTGCTATACAGAAAATGGACTGGAAGAGTTTAGAGTGGATGAGAAAAGATCAGTCAGGAAGGTACTGCAATCATCTATCAGAAAGATCAAAATGGCAACAGATGGAGAAAAACATTTGTACCAGAGAAATAGTTTTCAGGTAAGAATAACAAGATTTTATAGTATATTTGGTGTTACGGTGAGGAAGAAAGGTGTCAAGGTTGACCTTCTGATCTCTGATTTGTAAAAATGGATAGGAGAAGATGTGATAGATATCTCTGGGGTATAACTGAGAAATAATTCACTGAAATAGAGCACAATTGGAGAACCTCATTTGGTGGTTTGATGGTATAATAGGAATAAGGGCACCATTTAGCAGAGAGGGAAGGATAGTGAATGAATTCAATATAGGATATGAATTGGAGGGATCCCTGGGTGGCGCAGCGGTTTGGCGCCTGTCTTTGGCCCAGGGCGCGATCCTGGAGACCCGGGATCGAATCCCACGTTGGGCTCCAGCATGGAGCCTGCTTCTCCCTCTGCCTATGTCTCTGCCTCTCTCTCTCTCTCTCTCTGTGTGTGACTATCATAAATAAAAATAAAAAAATTAAAAGAATAAAAAATAGGATATGAATTGGAAATGCCTCTGAAATAGTCAAGTGAAAATATGAAGCAAGCATCTAGTAAAATGAAACTGAAACTCAGTAAATTCTAAGCCAGAGAAAATTATTTTTGAAATAACTGTCATATAGATAATTAAAATCCTGGAGGTAGAATAGACTAAAGGAAATTGCATAGATGAGTCTGAAAGCTAAGACCTGGGGCACCTGGATGGCTCAGTTGGTTAAGCATCTGTCTTCGGCTCAGGTCATGATCTCAGGGTCCTAAGATTAAGCTCCAAATTAGGCTCTCTGCTCAGCAGGAAGTCTGCTTCTCTCTCACCCTCTCTGCTCATGCTCTGTTTCAAATAAATAAATAAATAAATACAATTTTTAAAAAGAAAAAGAAAAAAAGCTAAGACCTTTACCCAGAGGAATTTCAGTATTTAAAATCTTATCATATGAAAAGAAGGGAAAGGGACACAGGAGGGCAAGCAAGAGTCCCTGGCACCATAAACGCTGAGGTGGGGAAAGAGCTTTAAGAAGGAAGGGGTGCAAGACAATGCCAAATGTTGAAGGGCAGTTGAGAAATAAGAGAAGCAAAGTAGGTTCATTATAGAATTTCTCACAGAACTGCGGTTTCAGTAAAGTGATTAGAACACAAGCCAAATGTATTTTAGTGAGAATTGAAGAAATTAAGACAATTCTTTTAAGAATCTGAGCTATGAAAGAACAGGATAACGTGTAGGGAATAAAAAATGAAGAGGATTTTTTCTTTCAATTGTTTTTAAGTACAATATTTTGGCTACAGAAGTGTACATTTCAAAAGCATGCGTCTCTTTTAATTTAAAAATAAAAACTTTAAACTAAACCCTATGCCCAATGTAAGGCTGAACTCACAAACCTAGAGTTCAAGAATTGCACGCTCTACTGACTGAGCCAACCAGGCGCCCCTCATAAATGTATATCTTGATGAATATTTAGTCATCTAGTGAAACTAGACACATAGCCAGTACCTATATAAAGAAAGAAGAGATTAATGGTATTTTAGATGCCTCCTTCTCAACTTCTCTTAAACTTTAAAAGCATAGATTAGTTTTGCTTGTTTTTCTACTTTACAGAAATGTACTGCACAAAAGTACAGTAAATACTAGGTACTTTTTGGTGAATGTTGTGAAGAAAGCATTCTTTTTTTAAAAAAATGAGAAATATTTAATAGCTTTTAAGTCACTGTATTGAAGCAATTCTTTTGAAAAAAAGTTTTATGCACAAGAGGCAGAAGGAAAAGAATCAATCAAATTGTAGGCAAAAGGGCTGGTCCCACAAAGGGGGAAGCACTTCTCCTCTACTTCAAAGGGGGAAGGAGAAAGATCTATGCACATGTAGGCAGATTTTTATTTCTAAAAGTGGGAAGTTGAGGGAGTTCTCTTCTGGTGTTTTCTATTTTTTTCTTTTTTCCTTTTTTTTTTCTGTGAAGGAGAGAATATCTGCTAGATTTGGGGCAAGCTCAGTGGTGGGTTTGTTCTTCCACAGTTTAGAGAGAATAGAGGAGGTCTGAAATAATTTTGCTAACGAACTGGAGAGAATGTTAATCAGATAAAGATAGACCAATTTGTCAACTGTTCATCATGAATTTTACATAAAGAAAACGATAGCATTTTTATGAAATACATTTTTAAAATAAATCAATGGGAAAATACAATCTCTTCATGGAAATAAATATTCAATGATCTCAGTGGTTCTTTTGGTAATATTGAAATTTAATACAATTCTCCTTAAAAATTTATCTGTGGGTTTTGTTTTTATATTATCTTAAAAAGAATATATATGTCTGTGTGTGTGTGTATATGTATATGAATATGAATATATATGTCTGTGTGTGTGTATATGTATATGAATATATATATATATTCACAGAATGAGTCTGTCTTATAGTGGTATAAAGTATAGTGTTGGTAGAGATGACAGGGAGTAAACATGTAATTATGAAAATGACTAATATAAAGGAAACTTGCAGAATGTTAGGATTATAAAACTGGGAATGACTATATCAACAGAGAAGTAAGAAGAAGCTTCTCTGAGGAAGTGAAACATAAGCTGAATTTTGGTAAATGAGTAATGGCTAAGTCATAAAACATGAAAGAGAGTCGAGTGAGGTGAAAGGAAATAATATTACAATAAAAGATTATGTGTAAGGCCCTGTATCAAGAAGTACGGAGCTATTGTACAACCAAAAAAGGGTCATGAATCTAATGATTGTTGTAAGTAAATTGCATGAAATGAGTTTAGATAGTTATAAAGAGATATGGATATGGGAAAACCATAAAATGAAGTCCATGGTAAGCATTTTCAACTTTAAGAAAAATGTTCCAGTATTAAATTTGGGATTGGAGAAAGGTATGACGTTATAATACTCAAGCTGAGAAATGCTAGTGTCCTTGACTATCACAGTCTTGACAGTGAAGTTTACATTAAGTGCACAGATGTGGGAACTAATTAAGAGGGAGAATCAATAGGACTTATAGACTTATTAGATTTGAATGGGTAAGGGAATGGAAGGTTGACATGGATAAATTCTAGGTTTCCAAGTTGAGAAACTGAATGAATATACTGAGAAAAGTGAGGGAAACAATAAGTTTCAGATAAAAGATCATGAATTCAATACTGGACATTTGATTTTAGGTGTCCCTATTTTATAAATAATTATTGGTTATGGAAAAAGAAGCTATATATATATATATATATATATATATATATATATATATATATCACCTGGAAAAGAGAGGTTGAATAGATTATTTTTATTCTCACTCTTTTACCATTCAGATAAATTTTGGTGAACATCATTTATGCCAAGCTCAAAAAAGAAATATCATGATGAAAAGACTCAATCATATGCCAAGGTATCATCATCTAAAGAAAAGGCAAAAAGAGGAGTTGAGGGTTGAAGTAAAAGAACATTTTGCTTTATTTGGTAAAGGATGACCTACGCATCCAGGGCCTAAATGTAACTTATCTTCATCCACTACCTGTTTGGTTTGCTTTAGATTAGAGTTTGTGGAGAATGTAGGTAAACTGGATTCTGTTAGCACTGTTCTTAAGCTAATTTGATACCTATAAAATAGATGATCAATTCAAATTTCAAGACCTAAACTATGATAATTAAAACTATAAATTAATTAACATTATAGAACAGGAAAAAAAGGAACCAAAAGTTTTGTATTTAGGAAACATAATGGAAGAAACCATATTCTGAAATATTTTCTCCATATCTAAAATCTAAAATGTATATAGTTTGTTCTACTGACATAAAAGTTATGACTAGAAAAAGCTGACAAAATATTTCTCTTTGACTTACTTCAGTTTCATAATAAAACAATTTTCACTTATTTTTATTGTAAACTGATACAGTCCTCTTGTGACATGAACCAAATGCTCACTATGAAGCATAACCTTGAGGCAAGTGCAAGTGTGTCAGGAATAGTTGAAACTTCTGAGGGAAAAAAGCATATATTCAATAAAACTAGGAGTGAAGATCATGTCTGTTACATTTTACTGAGAAAGTAAAGTACAGTAGAGAGACATATAAACTAGAACTAGCTCCTAAACTCAGAAACAAGAAGCAATAAAACTTGTTGATACTTCAGAAAATTATCATATACAAATAAACCAGTGTCAAAACAAAGGTTCTAAATTTTAAGTTTTGGAATGATATTAAGATCTTAATCATAATCAGTGAAGTTTTATTTTGTAAAACACATAGTTGACCTGTGGTTTTGTTGTTGTCATTTTAGGAACTTAAAAATTTAAATTTCTCAAGTAAAACTTAAAATCATATGGTGCCTAGATTATCACGGAATGGCTAATGAATATGCCATTCATATTTTCATTTTTATTTCATTTTCCTTCAATATATTTTGCTCCTATATTTCTGCAATGTATCTAGTGTGATGTTTTCTCTAGGTCATGCACATATATGCTTTCCAAATATGTATGTTCCAGGTAACATAAGCAGTAATTTTTGAAGATGTTTCTATTTTTTTATGCATTTACATTCATTTTCTAGTATTGCCTACAATTTATTTCTTCATGAAAATTAGAAATAAATGCACAGATCTCTTTTTTGCACAACTGAGAAATTCAATTGCCATCATGAGTTTGTCTAAAAAGCTCTGCTTAAAAAATAAATAAATAAATAAATAAAATAAAATAAAATAAAATAAATAAAATAAAAAGCTCTGCTTTTATATGCTATGCAAAATGCTAGGATGCTAACATAAAAGAGAAAGCTTTAAAATGACACTAAGCTTCACAAGCCTGAGAGGAAACAGACTATGCATAATTCAAAATTAATAAATTCGATATTGAGCTTAATTAATTTCTATCTAGAAAGTAGAAGTAATTTTGCTTTGATTATATGTGTTTTAATTTTAGGTTGTGAATTAGGTAAAGCTAATTCATATTTCTGGAACTACTTAGTAAATTACCTTTGCTAAGTTGAATTTGATCTGTTTAACTTGGTGTTAGTCAGAACTAAGTTTTTAAAACAATACTAACAATACTTATGTAGCACATGCAACATGTCAAATATATGTACCTAATGTACATCATCTCATTTAATTCGTACAAACCCAAAGAGTTATATAGTATTATTTTCCCCATTTTATAGACAAGGAAATCAATGCACCTAGTTAAACAACATGCCCAAAGGCGTATAGCTAGTTACTAGCACAACTAAGACTTAAACCCATGTAGTCTGGCTCCCAATTTTATGTTTTCAATCATTATTCCATACTGCTTTGAAATTTATGTAACAAAAACCTACTGAAATGACATATCAAGTCAGTATCGAAACATGTCTGTCTTATCATTTGGTATATATTTCACAAAATGACAGAGTGGGCTGGGCATCCTCTATATTGTTAGGGTTGGGTGGTAAATTAAATAGACAGGACACTTACTGTGATAAGTAAGCAAGAAAAAGAAAATACTTCTTGGATAGAAGGATACTTAAATTTGGTATGGAGGAAGAAAAAGTGCATTTCTGTTTAAAAGTGAGTGGGAAAATACTTCAAACTAAAGGAACAGCATGCTAAAATGTCCCAAATGGAAAAGGCATGAATGGCATTTGAAGAATTAAAGGAAGTCCGCCAAGACTGGAACTTCACTGTAAGAGAAGTATGGTACAACATTGTTTAAAAGGCATGAGTGGCCTTTAAGGTATTTGCTTGATGTTTACAGTGCAATAAGAAGCTTTTTAAAAAAAGATTTTATTTATTTGAGAGAGAGAGAGAACGTGCACACAAGTTGGGGGGCGGGGGGGCAAAGGGAGAAGGAGAAGCAGACTCCTCACTGAGCAGGGAGCCCCATGCAGGGATCCATCCCAGGACCCTGGGATCAGGATCTGAGCTGAAGGTGGATGTTTGACTGAGCCACCCAGGCACCCAAACCTTTTTTTTTGTTTTTTTCTTTTTAAATATTTTATTTACTTATTAAGAGGAAGAGGGGAGTAGAGAGAAGGACAAGCAGACTCTGCAATGAATGCAAAGTCCCACATGGGGCTCGATCCCAGGACCCTCTGATCATGACCTGAGGCAAAGTCAGTAGGAGGTTAACTGACGAAGCCATGCAGGCGACCTTGCAGTGAGAAACTTCTTAGGGTTGCAAGCTTGGAGTTGGTTATAATTAATCTTCAAAACAATTCCTTGTCTGTATACCACCACCTCATGAACCCTTTGAAAATGATGGTAAAGGGATGAAATAAATTAATGCAAGAAGACAAGATAACTGGAGGAGCAACAATAGAAGTCAATATATTTTAGCACATTGGCAATGGTTGAAGACAAAAGAAATAGCCACAACAGATTTGAAAAATCAGAAGGAAATAGCTAATTTGCCTACACAAAACCAAAAATCTATTTAAGACTTGATAGTAAATTGGACTGGAAAGGAAGGAATGGGAGGTTAAAGAACCAAAAGGTTTGGTCAATAGTCTCCATATAAAATAGTAAGATTTCCCAATTCTTTACCCAAAGCCTACGTAATGAAGTGATGACACTTACCCCACCTCCCAAAAAATGACAGCTTTGTTGTTTAAATTGATTCATAAGTCGGTATTTGAAATCTATATAAAAAATGAACCAGGGGTGCCTGGGTGGCTCAGGCGGTTGAGCACCTGACCCTTGGCTGGGCTCAGGTCATGATCTTATTGGTCATGGGATCCGCACAGCATGGGGCCTCCCTGCTCAGTGGGGAGTCTGCTTGAGGGTTCCCTCCTTCTATCCCTCCCACTGCTTGCATACACACTCTCTCTCTCTAAAATGAATAAATTTAAAAAAAGTAAACTGGACACAAAAACAATTTTGTTAGAAATTAAAATTACAATAGATGAAATTAAAAGTCTTTAAAAAGCTGAATATACAGTTGTATATTGCATCCAGGAGTTAAAATGAAATATCATTAAATAATAATAGGAAGAGAAAGGTAAATATGCTTTTGTAAAGAACAGTGGAAACAGAGGGGAAGAAATAATTGTATACAAAACAATAAAACAGTCCCAGAACTAAAGAAAATAAACCAAATTCAAGTTAAGATCCCCAAGTGTACAGAAGACTATCAAGTCCTGCCAAAATGATTTAAGAGCAAAATGGCATTAGGTATCATAACATCAAAACTGGAAGCTAGAAAAAAACAAACCAATACATTTAAAATGCTTATGCGAAGTAGATTTTATCCTAGAAAATTTTTCTCTACCCAGCAAAATGAGCTGTCAAAAGTGAGAACAAAAGAAAACTTTTTTAGACATGCTAGTAGGATGCTAGCATGAAGTCAATAAATGCTGTAACTCAGAAAAACATGGAAATAAAACAAGGGAATAAAAGGTATGATATCCAGAAAAAATTAGTCCAACATAGGAAAACTACAAAAGGAAGTTCTAGCATCAAAATAAATGGAAGACAAAATTAGTAATAACATATTTAGGAGGCAAAGAACTGAAGGCATTGAAAGCAATATCTCTCATTCACAAATTAATTAATTTACTAAAATAAAGTAATTGCCAGAACATAGTTAAATCACTGATGCACATATACGTGTGGTAGATGTATTAGATCTTTTGGAAAAAATAAAGATGTAATCAAAGAAAACCAGGAAAAAGAATAAAAGTAAATATATTACTGCAGCCAGGAAAAAAGCATGATTATAGAGACAAGGAAGTATGGTCTTTGTGAAGAATGCTTACTTGCAAATTCAAAAGAATATTAATGATTATCACAGGTTTAATGATGATTTTAATATTTAAAAAGTAAGGACTAGATGGAAAAGAAGTGAGAAAAAATGTAGAAGAGCCAACCTATAATAAATTTTAGTGAGAAATTAATTTAAAATGGATAAATTTGAAATATAAAGTATAGTAATATAAAAATATCATTCACAAATGTGGAGAAATAACAGGTAAAACAGCACCTTTGGCTCAGTAGGACTATGGCTTATGAATGGTAAACTAGGGAAATGTTAGATTTCTCTTCTGTAACAATCTGCATTTTGAACTACTTACCTATATTACTGTTTTTTAAATTTTTATTTATTTATGATAGAGAGGGGGGGGGCAGAGACACAGGCAGAGGGAGAAGCAGGCTCCATGCACCGGGAGCGATGTGGGATTCGATCCTGGGTCTCCAGGATCGCTCCCTGGGCCAAAGGCAGGCGCTAAACCGCTGCGCCACCCAGGGATCCCCCTATATTACTTTAATAAAAATTAAATATTGACATGATTTCTCTGATTTCTATGTGAAGAATTAAACATAGAAAGAAAAAAAATAGTTATGATAATATTTATTGGGTCCTTATTATATACTTGAACAGGGTTTTGTATATATTAACTCATGTGATTCTCACAAAACACTGTTAATACCAGAAAGATTAATTAGGAGGTTATTGCAATTACCTATGTGACAGATAACAGATGTCTGAATTAATTAGGAGTGAAGAGGGAGATTAATTTTTGACATCTATATATCTTTTGGAGACATATTTTATAATGTTTGGTAACAGATTAAACACAGTAACAAAAAAGAGGACGTATAAAAGATACCTCATAGTTTTAAAGTTTGACCAACAACTCAAACATCATGCTTCAATTCTTTAGCTTAGTTTTTCAGATTCTCTACAATCTGCTTCCTTAATAACTTGCAAATATCACCTGACAAACTTTCATATTTTCAAACTGAACTCCTATTCAATATAAGCATAAACATCCTGTCTCTTGTTAAGCTCTGAGAAGTTCTGTTACCAAGAGCAACACTTGTGAACTCAGACTTAGGTATATTTAGCTACCGAGTTGTGAAGACAGACCTAGGAGGAAAATAAATTTTCTCTGAAGATAACAAAGCCTGGACTAATACCCAAGGTACAGGGACAACAGTACATTAGCAGGATGAATCAATGTTCCCTTCTCTAAGTACAACTAGAATATGTAGGGCTTTTTTTTTTCTTTTAAGATTTATTTATTTATTTATTCATGAGAGACACAGACTGAGAGAGGCAGAGACAGGCAGAGGGAGAAGCAGGCTTTCTCATAAGGGAGCTTGATGCGGGACTCGATCCGGATCCCGGCATCACAACCTGAGCGGAAGGCAGGCACGCAACCACAGAGCCACCCAGGCAACCCAAGAGACTATATAGTTTTAAGAAGGAAATTAACTCTCCATTGCAAGAAATTAAAGAGAAAATTGGGTACTACCAACTATGTAGATAGGGTACACTGGAGTTAAAGCACCTGCCATATTTCTGCCCACTCAGAGGACCAGCGCTCACCATTCCATATGCCAGAATTGAGGAACCATATTCGATGGCTAAGAGTTAAGAGTTAGAATATAGTTTTAGGAGACAAGAAGTATTGCATAATGACTAAGAATTCTGTATCATTTTCTCATTTGAAAATGAGATAATAATAATAAATCTCCTTTTCTAGGGTTGTTTAAAGACAAAAATATAAATCAGGTTTTCCATAGTGTTTTACTTACTTTCCTCAAGCTCACCTAAGGCAACAGCCTTTGCAAGACACAACAAGGAACCTATGTCCTGTGCATTCAGGAGTGAGATGAATACCAGATGAGGCAATACCCACATGTGGGAGCCCTGGAAAGAGCACAGCAAAGGTGAAGTAGATTAGACTCAGGTCTTCCAACTCTATACTGTCCTGTTATGTATTTATTAAATAAAAGAACTGTTTGATCCACCGTTAGAATTTAATGTGACATGATATGTTGGACTGAAAGTGGTCCAACTTCTAATCTGGAGATGGAAAGTGAGATTCTCCTCTTTTTCCTGGATTATTTGGTAGAATAAATTATAGGCTAGATAAAACAATGAAGTTAAAAAACCAGAAACCCCCAAAACAAAGACAAAAAAAAGCCTCCCCAAACCCCGGAGACCATAGCACTGATTGGTTTCTCTCTTGACAAACAGAAAGGTCTATGATTCAGATAATCACTTTCAGGTTGTCTTAATTCCCTCTTGGTGCTTTTCCTCCACAAAAATCTCATTCTTACTGTACATGCTAGATAAAAAGCAAAACAAAACAAAAATACCAAAAACATTATCACCTTCAAATAGTTTTTAAGCTATGAAGAGTCTTAAAACACAGGCAATGCAAGGCAGCTTGGAATTTAGAATCAAAAAGTCTAGATTTTGGTTTTTCTGTTGCATAGTATTTGAGTAATATTGACAGAGCTAACGATTTCAAGTGTTAATTTCATCATCTGAGAAACATGAGTAATTAGGCTCCTGAGATTGTTGAGGAATTTCATGGTTCATGGAAGAATTGTATTTCCTGATCCACTTGGATCTCTACAGATTTTTTTCCCTACTGCTGACTTTATGCTTTTCATCTGCACACAAAATTTACCATTTATTTATTTTTTTAATATTTTATTTATTTATCTGAGAGAGAAGCAAGAGAGCAGAAGCAGGGGAGGGGGAAAAGAAGAGGGAGGAGAAGCAGACTCTCTGCTGAGTAGGGAGCGCTATGCTGGGCTCAATCCCAGGACCCTGAGATCATGACCTGAGCCAAAGGCAGACACTTAACTGACTGAGCCACCCAGGGACCCCTAACAAACTTTCCCATTCAGATGGGTTCTATAATTATGTCCATAGGGTTCCCCCTGTGCACTTATTATCTCCCCAACAGCATTACAAGCTATTTTCAGGCAAGGATTATGTTCTCCAATCTGCTGACCATTCCATTTAATTAAAATCTTGCTGTTGTTAAATTAATGCTAATTACCAGTGAGAAAAGATTATAAATACATATATAAAGGGTTGCCCTTTATGGACCAGGCTAAAGAGATTATAATAAGAAAGGATGAGAAAACATGTTCTAAAGCATTGACCCTCTGAATCATGTCCATGATCAGAGGGGTGAAATTGTTAAAATAGCTGCAAATTGTTGTCAATAGTTGTTTCTGCTGTAGATTGAAAACAGATCTGGGTAAACTATTTGACCAATTTAACCCAGTATCTTGCTTGAAATCATATCTACCTAAGTGACTAGCTCTATGAATACAGTCATTTCTATAGATGAGAGACAACTTTCCCATCTTATTTCTCATCATCCTGAACACACACCTCTATTCAGTTAGCAGCCTCCACTTGGTTCCCTTAGGTCACAGGTTTCCACATAAGGTCCTTCTCTAGTCTGCAGTGTGGTTCCTCTGTTTCTCCAATTCTTCATCCCTTTCTAGATTTAGGTCAATACAACTGCCTTCATGAAACTTTCCATCACCTGTCAACTTACACGTTCTCTTTTGAAAGTATACTAGTCTTTATTCAGTGGAATACTGTTCAGAACATAATAATTGAAAGATACAATCATTTAAAATACAATAGTACAGAATATAGAGAGAGACATTTCTTTTCTTCCCCTTTGATACATATTCACCTAAAAAAATATACTCTGATAGTTCTGGAGGTCTCTCCAAGAGGTTCAAGAAGACCAATTAAACTGTGCAGCTTGAGAAATTTGCCTCATTGGTTCTTTAAGCCCAGACATATATATTCCTGGTTCTTGAAGCGAAGCCTAATGGCAATAGAAATTTCCTTTCACTGATTTTTCCCCCTCTCTCACTCCATTTTGTGTTTTTAAATTTTACTTCTTGTACTTAGCCAATTCTGCTGGTCTCATCTGTATCCTGCTTAACTTCTGGGTTGGGCTGTTTTCCGTGCCACAAACAGGTTCAAGAATTAATGTGTCCAGTACAAGACTAGTTTGCCTATTTGACAGAGCAGTCATTGTACACTTTGAGTCTGATTTGTACACATACAAAACATTATTCTGCATTGGTATTGGTAACGGCACTCTCCGAATTATGCTTGAATATGTCCCCTTGGTTTTCTCTGTCGGGATGATCAGATCTATTCTCTATCGAGTGTAAGAGGACAGAGACTGTAGTTTGATGTTCTTTTGGTTTGCCTATCCTTCTGAAGCACGCATCATTAAAAATATGCCTTGTAGCTATTAGAAAATAGAACAGATCCTTTTGGATTTCATCTGGCTATTTTATGTATGTATTTATGTCTACTTTTGGAATGTGGCTGAAGCTAAAGAAACAAAGCTGCAAGTTTTCTGTGTACCTGTATATACATAATTGGGAACAATCAGTGTATCACTGTTTGAATATAAAATATTTTCCTACCTTGAGAGGCTATTAAGAAATTAGAAGTAAATGTCTTAAAATATAAGACCTCTGTTTCAATTAGCTTATAGAAACTAATATTCTCATAATTCCCAAGAAATAGAGAAGTTAAAATTGTAATTTTAATGTACTAGTCCTTTCAGGAAAAAAACCTTTCTCACAGAAGTTCCTAATTAAAAAGCATTTAAAAAAAGCATTTTTATATAGTAATATAAATTCTTGTAATAGAGTCTTTTACAGGTCACACTGCTTTGATAATTTAGTTTTAAATTGGGTATATTCTTTTTCTCAGACCACTGGGGAATTTAACACAAGTGCACATATCTTTGTGTAAGAATTTGATTTTTATCTCTGTAAATGACAAGTGGGTTTTGGAATACCCAGTTAGCTCATAATAAGGGTACCATCTGTGTCATCTGTCCCAGATAGTAGATATTCCAGATTCATAGAATAATTTTTTGTACTCTCCTTGCCTCTTTCATTCACTCTCTCTCTTTCTTTTGACTTCTTAACATTTTAAGGTGCAGAATTATAAAAGTTAAAGATACAAATGTCTTAAGAGCTTTTAGGGAAAGCCCACATTTTTAGGGATAGTTGAATCTTTACTAAATGTCAGTTGAAAGAGTACAACAGGTCCATTTACTACACACACTGATGTTTTTAAACAAAGTGACTTCTATTATTTAATCTGTCCCCTAAATGATGTTAACAAAGCCACAGGGCTATTTTGAGCCCCCTCAAATTATTTAACTGACTGACAAATTTAATCAGGTCATATTTATTCAATAGGCAGAAGATCAGGTCTATAGACATGTTTTCATTTCTAGATTCTGCCTGAACTATCAGCAAATTATTCTCAAAGTTTGTATCACCACTCCTCTTATCTGACATCTTATTTCTTTTACTCTTATTAAATCTTTTTTGACCTATTAGTATGAATTCACCCAATTTAGACATTGAATCTTCTCTGGGCAGTGTTGGAGGAACAACTAGTGCAAGGTGGGAGAACAGTTGCTCCTTTAAAATAGCAAATTGGTTATCAGGCTTGGACCACCTGATTTAATAGTTTAGGGAAAAGCTCTAGATTCTTAGGCTTGTGCAGTTGTGACTATCAAGAGTCTGTCCATGAAAGAAGAACTGCTTAGGCTAACAGTCCATTGAGCATCTTCATTCATGAGATTAGTGGGCTTCTCCAGGTCTGTGTACAGCAAACAAGCAAGGGTACTTTCATTTCATATGCAAAGGGCATCTGCTTGGCTTAGGCAGACCGTGGTGGTCAAAGCTTAGTCTTTAACTCAAGCTTCTCTAGACATTAAATTTCCTAGAAATAAGTTTTGTATACGTCCATCTTCTTGAATCATCCTCAGAATTCAGCTTCTCTTAAATGACTCCTATCCTAATCCATAGCTAAGTCTCAATCATATGTGCTCCAATTCCACTTTTCACCAAGTATCTCGGTTCACTTTACAATAAAAAGATATAGCTTTGGCCATGGCTTATTACTTAAAGATACCTAGAATATTGGCCATTATCATATATCATCACTGCAAAGCTTTCAGTTGCTCAGAGTCCATCTAAAATTCTACATTTCTAGGAATATCTCTGTTTATGCTAGTGGTTAATAGTGCAATAAAACAGCAATTGACTACATGGTATATTTTTCCATGTCGTGTATTTGTGTTTTCTCTAGCAAAAGAGTTTATTACTCTTTTATAACTCTGGCTAGACAGGTGACACATATGTCTATATTCCCTGAATGCCGAACATAACAGAGGCAGTCAAGTCCAGAGGTGTTCAAGCTACTTATGTTGAGCTGGGTATATGCCTATCTAACTGTGTAAGGTTATCTTACAGCTCACCTGGGGTATCACTCTGCTTACCTCTGGGGCTCCTGTAACTCTAGTCTTGAACTCTGTTCACAGTAAGGCCAACATTAGTGCTTTGTATTGTGCTGTTTAAAGTTTGACACTCTCAACTTGGCACCTCGGATTAGCTTGTCTCTATTGTTTAGGTATATACAGACCAATCAATGGTTTTATACTTACTTTACACAGTCTGGCCTGGCTGCAAGGCTAATGGTCTATCAAGGACCCCACCTCACTTTTCCTGAGCTCCCTGAAGCCAAAATTCCTCATACATATCTTGATCGTTTGTAAACTGAAGAAGAAACATGTTACCATGCTGGGTAACAAAGAAAGCACCTGAGGAACTGCAGGAGAAAGCAACTCAGCCCCTATGAGCTGCCTGCACTTTTGTCCCAGGGTCCGCTCTATCCTATCCCTGAATAAAGCATGATAGGAGTACGTCCTGAGGAGATGTGTGAGAATCTTCCAGGATTGAAACCTGTGTAATTGGCGCAGTTTACCTTCTATATTTTACTCTGTGCTTTAAAGAATTAAAATTTAAAAATCTAATATTCCTGATATGTTTTCCACTTCCACAATTATCAATCTGCCCAACATTACTTCCCATATAAAAGGCTCAGATGTTTGTTGATATCCAAAGTCTTGCTTCAGGGACAAAGCAGGCACAGAATTGTGCTGTAATCCAATTTTTATTTAAATTGAAAATACAGATGCTATTTATTGCTTTTCTTCTGTAGCTAATCTTAGTAACGCTATCCTCCATCTGCTTCTTGATTCACATTGATCTCTCTCTCTCTCTTCATTTGCAATAAAACCACTACCACTATTAATAACCTAAAGATACTTTTAATACAAGTAATAGCTAATATAATGATTATTTCTAGAATTAATGAACTGACACTTCAAAAAAGGAAATGTACATTTCTATTCTTAATGTCTATTAGTTTCAGAACATTATAAGGCAATTAAAAATTAGAAAAGAAATTAAGAGAACAAGTCACTCATTCATTTAACAAATGTTTTTGAGAACTTGCCATATTCCAGGCACCGTTCTAAGCATATCATTTTACAAATGATATTATAAAATAACATAATTAAAATATATGCATACAAACCCTCTGTTCAGTGAGCTGAATTAGCTTTTGTAACCTGATCACATTATATACATAATGTAGTTTTGGAAAATATACACATATCTTAAAAACTGTATCTTCATTAGCTGTCAAAAAAATCAATGAACAATACTAAAAGATATCTGTTCTGGTGATAATTCATATGTGCTATAATTTATTAGTTAAATAAATAGGTTTTTACATACAAAGAATGGCATGCTATTTGGAAACTCTTAATTGCTTTCTGGAACTGGTTTTTGTTGTTGTTAGTTTTTTTGGTTCAGTTGAGGGAAGGTATATAACTTAAAAGCATCACTTTGTCTTCATACCTTTACTAAGGCACACATATTAAGTAGGAGATGAAATATTCTTTATTTTTTTATTTTAAATTAATTTATTTTTAAATAGGCTCCCTGCCTAACATAGGGATTGAACTCACAACCCTAAGACCAGGAATCACATGCTCCATGGACTAAATGAGCCAGGTACCTTTAGACATGAAATACTCTTACAAAATTTATTTTCTATACCCAGAACACAAACAAGAAGGGATGATGCCACCCTTTCCAAAATCAAGGGTTGTTAAAAGTTGTCTGTAATAATATCCAATTTCCTTCCCTTCTGTTTTCTGTCCCCATCTCAAGGCAGGCATTACCATTACCATAGAAGTGTCACTGATCTCGCAGGTAGGGCACTTCTCCACCTGCCCTTCCCGTGGCAAATGCTGCTTTTCTCCTGAAGGTTTTAGAGCATTCTCTCATTCTCAGCAGAGCGATTTATGCAGTCACTACCAGTCTTTCAAAGTTGGCACGGTAAGATAAAACCTATTTACCATCTCATACACGCTCCGTATGGTGCTTCAAGTGCCCCAACAGCCAGGATGCTGAGCACATGCTGTGAGTATTAGGCTCCTCAAGGACCCATCGTGTAGAGGAGAAAACAGGTTTGGGAGAAAACTGGAAAAATGAGAGAACACTGATGGAGCACATAAAACCTTAACTCTGAAGTGACTGTCAATAGTAAGGGAAAAAGAACATTTTGAGTGTAAGAACAAGTGTTCTTGTCTTTTAAGATGTGTGTGGCTGTAGGTGCAGCTCTAGGTGGGTGTGATGACTGATGTTCAATGTTATCAATAAATATTAATTTTGGAACAAATGATGATGAAAAAGACATAAATGTTTTTGCAAGATTTTAACTGTCACTAATTGCATCCCTATCATTAAGGAAGTATCTATTAAGTGCTTTACAAATACACATGTACTTAAATCTCACAATGATTTTCTAAGGGATTGCTCTTGCATTTTTCACATGCAGAGTTATTGAGTAATTGAAGACTTTTGGTCAACATTTACAGCTAATGCCAGCGACCATATTTAAATTGTATTAGGTTCCAAAATCAGTTCATTTTTCCTGCTCCATTACCAGTCTTCCCACATGTGTATTATTTAATATTGATATCTGATACTGAAGTCGCTTGAATATTCTAATTGTTGAACATATTCAATTATAACTACATATTTACATTGAGGAATCATGACCAGAATGTACATTTTTTTTATCAAAAAAGGATAAAACTAGATAACATATACATAGCTGCAAAACTCCTCACTCTACTAATCTTAGGTTATTTAAATTTGAGGAAGTCAGCATTATGGGGCTAAAATACTAAATTATTAACTACTTTTCATCTAGGTACAGTTCCTGAGAATTTTTGGTTGTTGCTAAGCAATGATCAGTATTTCGAGAAACAACATTAATTGCACATAAATCCCGCCCTTTAGGACCTTCCAATTTGGTGGCAGCTGGTTGGGAAGAGATGGAAGGATGCAGAAAAATAATTACAGGATGTAATATAACTTCAAATTTTAAATGAGCCACATGGCACACCATTAAGGTGTTAGAATTTGGAAATGTCTTTTAGAAACTGTAGCTGGTTACAATAATACATGATCACAGGGTTGCTGTTAGTTAAATAAAATACTCTGTCCAGTATCTCACAAATAATTGAAAATGAATAAATGTTTCATTTGTTCCTTTCTTGTTCATTGACTCTAATTCATAGAGGTTCTCATTTCCTTCAATTATGTTTTTTATTAAAAGAAAGATGTGTAGGCCACAAACACCACCCATCACTTAAAAACTGTAAAACACCAACAGGAAGAACAGCAAAAGGCACACTTTCCCAACTTCCAAATCCAGTAAGAGACTACCACTAATCATATGCATTTACCTCATCTGCCGCCCTGTCATAAAATTGATAGAAATTCAATTTTAAAAGAGGTGTATCCACAGTGATGAAGAAAACAGATTTGAAAGTCTGAAACCATCAGTAAAAAACATGTTTTAACAAATAGCAGGAAAATAAAGGTAGATGAAAGAGATGGAGCATCTATGAATCCAGGTATGATTCCAGAGAGGGGTTATAACTGAGGGCAGAAGCAAGCAGTCCTTCAGAACCACTCCAAAAGAAATTATACTTGGAAATGCTAAGTACACTGGAAAATGAAAGCTAGAGTAGATTGCAGACACTCAACACACACACTACTGTGCCTGGCAGCGATCTACTCTGCAACTCCCCAGGCAAGAAATCCTAAGAGTTTTCCTAAAACAAAGATAATAAACTCTGTAAGGATTAGAATAGGTTGTTTTTTTTTTTTTTTTTTTTTTTTTTTTTGGTTATTTGTACTGTACAGCAAAAACAGCAAAAATCTTCATATTCTGATAGTGGGCTCTTGACTCAGTCCAGCAGCCAGCAATCTATCAATCCACTCTCAAGCTAAGTTTGCTAGTCAGTAAGTTTGGATCAGATCAATTCTCCCAATTTGATTTATACTTCATTTTAAAATTTGAACATATAATGAAGTTTTCCAGGTTATCCAAGGAAAATCAGACAGCAAGCTAAAATAAACACGAGAAAAAAAAAAGCAACAGATGGTAACTATAATGAAAAAAAGGCCACACCTCACAAAAATTCCTCAATTAGTAGCCTTCAGAAGATTAAAATAAATTTACTTGGGTAAAAATTAGTATGATACTATAATAATAAATGGTAAAAGACAAAAATGAATGTATACGATATTTTTAAATGAAAAAAACTCAAAAGGATTACATGATAAAATAAACAAGTTGACCCAAATGTTTGAACAAAACAAAAAAGTAGACAATATGACAACGGGTGCAAGAATCATAAAAAATTAATAAAGAAGCTTAATCTCTAACAACACCAAGTTTCAGTAAAGAAAAAAATAGTGAATGAAATACTTAAAAATTTATAGTAAGAGAATTCCTTTTGCTTAATGTTAAAACATTTCTAATTGAAGGGGCCTGCTGAATGCCAAACATGCTTATAAAAAGATATATTCCTAGAACTGTTCATTAGGAAATTGCTGGTCTTTCTCTCCTAGCTGTGTGGTAAAAACTATGTGAGAAAGGGATATTGTCTATTTTGCTCACTGTCCTGTCCTGAGAACACAAAATGAAACATAGTCAGCTCTGTCTGTTTGGTGAATATGTTTAAAGCAAGAAATAGGACAGTCAGATGGGCATAGGTGTTTCATTGCTTATGAAGTTGTTAACTAGGGCAATATAACCAGAGAGGGTCATGTGGAATTCTATGATATATAGTATTGTAGAATTAATATACAGTGATATAATAACACCTAATAAAATGGTCCCTAATAAAATGATCCCTAAAAACTTTCTAATTGGGAATCCCTGGGTGGCTCAGCAGTTTAGCGCCTGCCTTCGGCCCAGGGTGTGATCCTGGAGTCCCAGGATTGAGTTCCACATCAGGCTCCCTGCATGGAGCCTGCTTCTCCCTCTGTCTGTGTCTCTGCCTCTCTCTCTCTCTCTGTGTCTCTCATGAATAAATAAATAAAATCTTAAAAAAAAAACAACTTTCTAATTAAGTACAGATGCAAGCAAAAACTAAGGTGATATATTAAAATACTCATAAAATATAGCAAAGGTTAAATTTGCTAAGATAGGCACAAATAAAATATTACTTAGCCTTTTTAAAAACTTATTTTTGAAAACGATTAAATAATGTAGAGAGAATGCTCATGACAGGTTATGGTAAAAATTTGAAACTACATAAAATACAATTTCAATGAATTTACTTATTTATTCACATCTACAAACATAAAAACATAGAATATTGGATAGCCATTGTGGCAACATTGTAATAGTTGTAATATCTGAGTAAGGTTTATGAATTATTTATAATTTCTTCATATTTTGTGCATTTTGTACAATAATCACACTTGACTATTACAAATAGACAAAATTACATTCTTAGAAAATTCCAATATCAGTCTTTTATTGAAAAATCATATGGCAGGGATGATGAATGCTCTAGTATTTTTAAACAAGGCAAATATACATGAAATAGGAATGGTCAGAGGTAGGACATGGATGAAGTTATGAGTAAACTGCAGACCTTGGGATACAGTTTTAAATTTCCTGAAATCTTTAGGAAGTGATTATATTCTTTTCACATGGGTCATGACTTAAATAAATTGTCATGTTAAAAATAAAACTCTGGTAATGAGGTTACAGGGGTAGACCACAGAGAATACCATTCCGGGGGTAGGGGGTATATTTATAAAACATGAGACTTGATATGACAGAGTCAAAGCAGTGGAAATGAGAATGATAAGAATGAGTACAATTAATAAAGTTGGTGACAGATTAATAATAAAAGTAGATGACAAGAGGAGAGACCATAATAACTTTCTGTTTCTGGCTGTGGCAAAGGAATATAAAGGTAGTAGATTTCCAAAGATAAATTCATTCCCAGGTATAATGTACTTGAGGAGCATTTGGGACATTCAAGTGGATATTATCAATAAATGAATAAATAAATAAATACACATTTAACAGCAAAAACTCTGGCTAGAAAGTGATGAGTTACCAATCTTCTTTGTACTTGTCCACATTTTTCATTGGCAGGATGATCATTAGTTTTATTCTTTTCTTTGGAGTAGGGTGATTGCATATTATGGTTATGTTTGGATGAGTCCTAGTTGATGTTCACTGCCTCAGAATATTGGTTGGGTTAACATTTGTTCAGCTAAAAGTGTCCCAGTTTGTTCAATAAATTTTAACGTTACCCTATCAGAAGCCAGGGGTCCTGTGTCCAAACTAATAGATTTTTTGAATTAATATTCAAGCATTAGAGACAACAAAAAACATACCATTATGTGGGCAAATAGAAAATCTTTTCTAGGAAAATTATATTACAATATTTATAATGTTATGAGATTTTCTCAGAAGAAAACTATTTCAAGAATGAAATGTATATTCATTATTAAGCATGGGAATTTTGTATATCCTAGTACACAGAGAAAATTCTGACTCATCGAAACTTCTGTGCTTGTTATGCTTTACATATAATTTTGTAATGCATTTGCATTTATCGTATTTGCTGTAAACATATAATAATTTGTTGTTTCACCGTACTGGATAACCAAACTTAAGGAACTGTGTTCCTTTTTACAATGTCTCAAGTTCCAGGTACAGCATTCCAGGTACAGCAGTAATCACTCCTTAATTAAAAAGTGATATTCCGAAGGCTTATCTAGCACAAATTTTCAGGATAGCCTCACCTTTAAATAAAGAATGACCCACTCCATCATCTACTAAAGGATAGATACCTCATCTACTTTAGCAATATGACCTGAAAATTGAGACGAAATAAACCTTTTAATGGAAACACAGCATTGCCAAAGGCACTTTTATCAGTCATAAACCAGGACAGATATTCAACCACAGTGTTAACTGGAAATAGTTTTAAAATGAAATGATTGTGGCCAAAACTACCAATCTAAGTATCAATTAGTCTTGAAACCTTTACTTTCTATATCAGAACTGAGTAAATATACAGGGAAAAATTAAGTGAAACAAATGTTGATCTAAAGTGACAATTTACCATATGCAAAAAGTTCAATCATCATTACCTATTATATAACCTATTGATCTCACTTTATTATTAAAGATGACTGGTCAAAAAAAAAAAATAAAGATGACTGGTCACTCCTTATAGGCAAGTAAATCCATTATGCACGTAAGACAGGTAGATAACCACATCTGAACTCTTCTCCTGATGTTGACTAATCATCTATATTTCTAGAGAAAATGATCATGACAGACCTGCTATCATTTCAAATTATTCTTGAGGTATTTTATAAACAGTGGTCTACTGGACATCTAAACTATAATTTCAATAAAGTTAGAATGATTTCTAAAAGACACTTTAAAAAATAGGTAATCAAATTATTGCTTTAAGGCAAAAACATTATACAGATAATAAATTGGCTCATAAAGCTAAAAATTTCAATTCACATGGAGGCCAACACACTTTAAATCTATTTTCACCAAAAAGCATAGCCTCAAAATACAGAGTAAACCTTTGCCAGTTTATGTGAAGAAATAAGTAAATCCAAAATAATACCTGGAGATTTTAATATATCTTTCTCTGTTGATAGAATATAAAGGAAAATACAAAATGTGTATAATTACATAGTGAACAGGTAAATCCAGTGAATATGTAATGTACATAATACCCAACAATTGTAAAATACTTATGTCATGCATTAAAGATAATTTTAAAGTTTGATTATATAAGAGTCCATAGACAAAGTCTTAACACATTTTAATCTGGAAACAGAAAGACTATGCTTTCCTGATCAAAGTGAATGAAGTTTTAAATCAACCATAACTGTTATGAAATAAGAAACATTCCTAAATAATCAATTTACAAAAGAAAATATCAATAAGAAAATATATTGATATAGGGATGTATGTCAGCTAATTCTCAATAAAACTGGAGAATAAACAAAAATTTTATATTGTATTGAATGTTGATGAAAAAATAGTAAGAATTGCAACCAAATCAATACGTAAAACAAAAAAAAAATGGTTAGGCTTATAACTACATATTACTTAGGAACCAATGTTGAAAATTAATTAGCAAAAATAAAGTAATCCAACTCCAGTAGTTAGTAAAAATACTTCAAAATAAATCATGGGGAATACCAGGAAGGAAATAATAGTGATGAAGGCTGAAATTAATTTAATGGAAAACAAACATGACAGAGAAAATAACAAGAAAACCAACGATTACACCTTTAAAAAGACAAAATACATCAACAGTTCACAAATCACAGGTAAAATTTACAAAGAAAAAAGTGCAAATAACTAAGATCAAGAGTGAAAAAGGAAATAATACTACTGAAGATGCAGACATTAAAATAACAAAAGTATACTTAGCTTAAAAGTATTAGCTCCCAGAAAAAGAAAAAAAAACTATATATATATCTTTCAAAACTCACTTAAATGGAATTGAAAACCTGAATAGACTTACAATCATTAAAGAAGTAGAATCCCAAATCTTCATATTGTGAGAATTCCAGGCTTAGACATTGTCATAGTTAAATTCTAAAAAGCTTTCAAAAAAGAAATAACTTCAATTCTACATCAACACTTTTAGAAAATATAAAAGGAAGGAATGTTGCCACAAAACATTTTATTTTTCCCCCAAAGCATTTGACTAAACAACATTACTGTTAAGAATATGAGAAAAGATGATTATAGGAAAAACTCATTCATAAACCCAGATGTTGATATCTTAAGAAAAATATTAACAAATCAGATTCAATAAAACATAAAAAGAATCACATATCATGGCCAACAGGGGTTTATTCCAGGAATGTAAAGTTACTTAGACACTGTAAAATCATACAGTGATCTCAGCAGATGTGGGAAAAAAGTGATAGATGTTATGCCCTAGTCATTAACGTTGAATATTAAGATGATTGGCAAATCAAGATTAAGAAGAAAGCACATATAAGATTTATGGTGAAACATTTAATGTATTTTTTTTAAGATAAAGAATAATGATGCTTTCCATTATCAATTCTATTCAAAATTCTACTGGATGTTTATCAGAGTAAGACAAGAAAAAAATAATTAAGAATTGTAGAGGACAAGACAAAGCTATCATTGTTCATAAATTCTAGTATAATTGGGAATAGAAAGTACATAAAATCTACAGATACATTATTAAAATAAAGAGGAAAGTTCAAGGAATTTGTTAGATACAAAATCTAAACATAAAACTGTATTGTGAGTTCTCATTTTGGCAATGACTACTTTGATATGAACCAACCCTCCAGAAAAAAGTGGGTGTGTCTACATGTGTATCTGTTTAAACTATGTGTGTATCTGTTTAAATTTCACTCCTTTCAAGGTTGTGAAAGTTTGTGGCAAGATCCAGAAGAAATGGAAAATTCTTCACCGCACCCTCAAAGTGAGTCAGATATTTGGGTCACTATAAACCTAAAGGCAACCTCTGATTCTGTTGTGAATTAGAAGACAGTGACAGGCTAAGATGCTGAACACAGCTTTTGAGAGGTCCAGGATTTCTTTTTTTTTTTTTTTTTTTTTTTTTTTTAGGTCCAGGATTTCAAGCCAAACAAACAAACAAAAGAAGGAGCTTAGGGGATCCCTGGATGGCGCAGTGGTTTAGCGCCTGCCTTTGGCCCAGGGCGCCATCCTGGAGACCCGGGATCGAGTCCCACGTCGGGCTCCCGGTGCATGGAGCCTGCTTCTCCCTCTGCCTGTGTCTCTGCCTCTCTCTCTCTCTCTCTGTGACTATCATAAATAAATAAAAAAATAAATAAATAAATAAAAAAAAAAGAAGGAGCTTAGGCTTTCTAAGTAGGAATAGCCTTAGTAAACATACAAGAATTTGGGCAGCCCGGATGGCTCAGCAGTTTAGCTCTGCCTTCAGCCCAGGGCGTGATTCTGGAGACCCAGGATCAGTCCCATGTTGGGCTCCCTGCATGGAGCCTGCTTCTCCCTCTGCCTGTGTCTCTGCCTCTTTCTTTCTCTCTCTGTGTCTCTTGTGAATAAATAAATAAAATCTTAAAAAAAAAAAATACAAGAATTTTACATGGCCTCAAGAAGAGCTTCATCTGCAAACAAGTATTGGGCTTCATCTAAGAACAAGTCCGAACTACAAATATATCAGTCTTCAGAAGGAGTAAAGTCAAACTTTAGCTAGACTGAAGTGGAACATACCTTACTTGCATTTTCTTAGGAAAAGTATATCCTGAATGTAATTTTGTCTACTGAAATATCATCCATGTACTCAAATTATTTTCATAATTTTTCATATTTAGTATTTTAAACAAAATTTTTTAAAAAAGCAGCCAAATAGAAAGTCAATATTTGGCTGCATAGAAAAAGTATATCTTTTACAATTATAAAATATACAAAAGATATCAAACTTTCTGATTTATTAGTTGCCAGACACAAATCTTAAAATAAATTTAATTAATATGAGCTAGAAGTTAGATGACAAAATTTAGGATTTATGCAAGAAAACTAGAACTTATTAAAAATTTCAAACAGAAATTCCAGAAGAAAAATTCAGAACTCAATAGATGGACTGAGTAGGAGATGAAACATTTTTTAAAGAAAACTAGAAATGTGTAAAACTAGATTGGAAGATAATAGCTAGATTAAACATTAAGATGAATGATGACTGGGAATCCAGAAAAGAAAATTAAGAGTTATATAAAACAGGGCAGCCCAGCGGTTTAGTGCTGCCTTCAGCCCAGGGCGTGATCCTGGAGACCCAGGATTGAGTCTCATGTCAGGGTACCTGCATGGAGCCTGCTTCTCCCTCTGCCTGTGTCTCTCTGCCTCTCTCTGTCTCTCATGAATAAATAAATAAAATCTTAAAAAAAAAAGAGTTATATAAAACATGGTAACAGATATACCATACATGTAACTGGAGTCCCAGAAGAACGGACTTTCAGATAAGAGTGAAGAAGTAATATTCAAAGATACAATCAACAATATTTCTTAAAGCTGGTGAAAGGTATCAAGAGATTCAAGAAAACCTATGAACCCTACTCTTAGACCATAACATTCACTTAGTTGTAGCATAAAAAAAAAAAAAAAAAACTGATATAAAACAAACACAAGGAGAACAGCTAAATAGCAGTAAAAGAAAACATATTATTCCTTCAGAGAAAAATAAAGTTAAAGGAATGATGGAAACTAGAAAATGATGAAATGAAATAAAATATCCACAAACTTAAAATACTATGCCCAGCAAATTTTACTTCAAAAATCAAGATGAAAATAGAGATTTCTGCTTCCGGCTATGATGAAGTAAATGGGATTGATACACCCTCTCACCTTTTAAACAACTAGAAAAAGTATATAAAATATGACACAATATTTTTACGATACATTGTATAATATTAGTATTGTATCATATTTTGTATATTGGACAACAGCACAGAAATGCAATTCCTCCTAGAAAAATAGCAATGAGATTGTCCCTAAAATTGTCTCTGCTTCCTGCCTGAAGAGTTTCCACATTGTACCACAGGGCGGAGTGATCCAAACAGAACCCAGTAATCTTCCTAATTAATGTAGATAGTGATCAGAGTTCATAGAGGTCAAGGGTCTATATGTATGCAGATATCAGAGAAAAGGAGTTTTAGAGAGAGCTTCAGAGATATGCATAGGAATCCCTTCAAATTCAGCAATCAACAATATAAATTTATTATGTCTGGTATCCATGTTTAAAAAATACTAGGAAACAAAGAAGCAAGAAAATATAACCCCAAACCAGAAACACTCAACTGATAGAAAAAAAATATATATAGAAATGAAAAAGACGATGAAAATAGCAAAGCCATTACAGCAGTTATAAGACTACACAAGGTGATATTTATAGCAGATTAGACATTGTAGAAGTTTGTAACGATTTTGAAGACACAGCAATAAAAACTTCAAAATAGAGCCCATGGAAAAAATGCTAACAATAGAAACAATAAGACAATGACAAACTAAAATAAAAAGTATGGCTGACATATTTCCAAAGATTATTTTAAAAATCATAAATTAATAGATGGAAGATGCTCAGCAAACCCCAAGCAAAAGAAATCTGAAAAACTACACCATGGCACAATATAAACAATTTGTGGCAAAACATGACAAAATAACAGCTAAAAGATATGCATATTCCATAAGAATGAGAGTATACTTTTTCAGAAATTATGTAGAAGAGAGTGGAAAAAAAGAGAAGAGAGGGGAGAGACATCTTTAAAGCATTAAAAGAAAAAATTATGTAAAATTAAGGTTGTAAGAATAACTTTAAATACTTTTAGAACAAATAGAAGCTGACAAATTCATCACTTGTGGACTTAATACTAGAAATGTTAAAAAAATGTCTTTAGATAAAAGGAAAAATGATACTAGACAGAATGAAGTTATGTAAATGGTAAATATGTGGGTAATATGGAAGTATTTTTCTCATTTGTCTCTTTAAAATAAAATTGTTAATAACAATGTTGGTTTTATTTTACTTTACACGTGTAGAGTATATTACATATTTTACTTCTACATAGGAAGAGTTCTACAACATTGTTCTACATTTTAAACAATGACAAAAGTCATAGAAATATGGGCATAACCATTGTATATATGAAGTGGCATATGAGTAAAATGGTATAAAATAATATAAAGGTAAACTCATAAATCTTTTTAAAGGTTTTATTTATTTATTCATGAGAGACACAGAGAGAGAGAGGCAGAAACATAGGCAGAGGAAGAAGCAGGCTCCATGCAGGGAGCCTGATATGGGACTCGATTCCAGGATCCCAGAATCATGCCCTGAACCAAAGGCAGACGCTCAACCACTAAGCCACCCCAGGCGTCCCTCAAACTCTCATAAGTTTGATGCATGTTAAAAACCCTAGAACAAGCTCTGAAAAAATAAAACAAAGGGATAAAATTATATAATCTAATAAATAAAATCAAATAAAATAATAAAAATAATTATTCTAAAGGAAAGCAGGAAAAGAGGAACTTTGAGATCTCAGAGCTTTGAGATCCTGACCTGAGTCCAAATCAAGAGTCAGTCAACAGTCAGTTGCTCAACCAAATGCACCACCCCAACAACCCTAAAAGAAAGCTATTTCAAATTTGAAAACGCAAATAGATAATAGCAAAAAGCTGGAAAAGATAGACCATGTAAATACTAATCAAAGAAGAGGAGCACCTGGGTGGCTCAAGTAGGTTAATCATCTGCCTTGACTTCAGGTCATGATCCCAGGGTCCTGGGATGGAGCCCTGAATTGCATCAGGCTCCCTGCACAGCAGGGAATCTGCTTCTCCCTCTCTCTTTGCTTGTGCTCTCTCATTCTCTCTGTCAAATGGATAAAAAGATAAAATAAAATAAAGAAGCTAGGATGTCTATATTAATATCATTCTAAATAGATTTCAGAACAAATAACAGGAATTAAGAGTAATATATCACAATAATCATGATGTCAATTTCTTCCAGAGTACATAACCATACTAAATGTGCATTCAAATATTAACAGATCTTTAATAGGAAGAAAAATGAAGACATTTTCAGATAAACAAAAAGAGAAGATATATCAGCAGCCTACCCACAATAATGAAAATGCCAATGGGAGTCCTTTAGGGGAAGAAAATAAAAAATAGGATAGAAAAAATGGAGATAAAGGAAGGAATAAACAATAAGGTAAATGACTACTATGTTCACAATAAAACCTGGCTATGAAAAGCAAAGATTATTATGAAATACAATAATTTTGGAGGATTAGCACTATCAGATAACAAAACTTATGATAAAGCCTCACTAACTATGGCAGTATGGTATAAGTTGATATAACCAAATAGAGTGAGGAACATAATAAAGTATCCAGAACACTATCTACATTTCACTGCTTAGTCTGCCACATTTGCCATATATCAACTATCCCTGCGTACATAAGTTTTAAGAAAAGTAGCAGAGCATAGCAGAGGGGTAAAGAAAAATTTACTAGTAAGTCAAACAGCTATTAATATAAGAAAATTAGGGATGCCTGGGTGGCTCAGCGGTTGAGCGTCTGCTGTCAGTTCAGGGTGTGATCCCAGAGTCCGGGGATCGAGTTCCACATCAGGCTCTTTGTGTGGAGCCTGCTTCTCCCTCTGCCTGTGTATCTGCCTCTCATTCTCTCTCTCTCTCTCTGTCTGTCATGAATAAATACATAAAATCTTTTAAAAAAAGAAAGTTAAATTTTAATCCTACCTTACACTATATATAAAAACCAATTCCAAACAGATGGTGCATGTGAATGTGAAAGGCAAAATAATTAAACTTCAAGAAAACAACATACGACAGTATATTCATGATTTGGAGACTAGAAGTTTCTTATATATAACAAAAGATCATTTAAAAAGGTTAAGAAAACACTGATAAATTATACTGAATTAAAAGTATATGTAAGGACTTCTCTTTATCAAAATCTACCCCATTACAAAATTAAAAGGGCAAAAACTCAGAATGAGACATGATATTTGTAACACATTTGATAAAGGACTTATTAAGAATACATAAGTCACTGAGAAAAGGACAAACTACTTAAAAAAAAAACAGAAAAGTCTTATACAGCAATGCATTCAAAAGAATATCTAAAAGGACAATAAGCATGAAAAAAAGTTGCTGAAGTTCATTAATCATCAGTGAAAATGCAAATTAATTCCTCTAAGCCACTAACCAGAAATGGCTACATTTCAAAAGACTGACAAAGAAAGAAAACTACTGAATGAGCTCACTAATATGTAGAACCTAAAAACACCAATTCACAGAAAACAATGGTGCCTGTCAGGGACTAACAGGTGAGGGAAATGGGGAGATTTGGGTCAAAGGGTACAAACTTTCAGTTAGAAGATATGTAAATTCTGGGAAACTAATGTACTGTACGGTGACTATAGTTAACCATAATATACTGCAAACTTGAAAATTGCTATGAAAGTAGAGCTTTAATGTTCTCATAGTAACAGCAGCAGCAGCAGCAGCAGAAGCAGCAGCAAAATGGCAATTATGTGAGGTGAAGACTATATTAACTAACCTTATTGTGTGGTAAATATTTCACTATATATACGTGTATCAAATCATCACATCGTACACTTTAAATTTATACAATATGTCAATTATATCTCAATAAAGCTGGGAAAAAATAAAAAGAGTGAAAAGTTTCTTCTTTAACATGTAAAGAACTTGAAAGTTGTCATTCCAGTTCTTATAACATAAAAGAAGCCAAACAGAAAACATCATTGACTTTTCTTGGGCCAGTTGGAGAACTGAAGTCACGAGAAAAACTGCCACCATGAAATCTAGAAAATCACGTACATCCAGAGAGACATAGCCAACATACATACACTTATCTGGAGCAGAAGTTGCTAGAACCATAAATTGTTATGACCAATTTAATAGTATTTTGATAAATTGCTGAAACATGAGAGCAAAAGTGAAGCCACTGTCTTAAGACCCTCCCCCAACATTGATGGGTTTTACCACCATAAACCCACTATATAACTCAGAAGGAAAACAGAAGAATAATCTCCTTGTATTTCCAGCAGGGGGAAGGGGAAAGCATTCAGTTTTCCATACATTCAGATCATTCTCCATAACAAAGGCATACTCTTCAAAGGAAAAGATTTTACCAGAGGCTTGTTCTGCTTTTAGGCCTCTGGAAAAAGATTCCCAACTACTTCCCAATTTATCCCAATTATTCCCAATTATCCCAATTATTTCCCAATAATTGTTCATTCAGCCTTTTTGACTCATCTAATAAGATGAAAAAACTGTAAGTTCATAGAAACATGTATTAAGATTGCAGCCAAAAGTCACCTAAAACTAATTTCCCTTTCCCCACTTATTACCACCAAAACAAAATTCCAATATATATTCAGAGTGGATTAGCTGCAAGGCAAAGACTCTTCCCAAGGAAGGGCAGAGTACTAAGAGAAGCACAAAGTTATGAGGAAAGACAAAAACAAAGACACTAGACGAATTTGAAGACCCTGGCACTTACTTATACTACAATAAATATTGAAGAAAGCCCATCGCTAGCCAGATAAATATAAATCATCAGATTGAAGACCTCTTTACTTCAATTCCTTTTATCAGTACAACATATCTGATGTTTAGTTAAAAAAAAAACACACACACACACACATAAGGTATGACTAAGGCAAGAAAAACACAGACAAGCCAAGCATCAGAACAAGACTTGAATATGACTCAGATATTGTACTTATCAGAGACAAAATTTTAAATAATTGTGATTAATTCATTAAGAGCTAGCTATAAAAGAAAAAGTAGACAACATGCAATAACAGATGGAAAATATAAGCAGAAGAATGGCAACTGTAAGAAAATAAAGAAATGGTAGAAATTAAAAGTATACTAACAAAAATAAAGAATACCTCTAATGCATTCATCAGTAGACTAGAGAAAGTCAAGGAAAAAATGAAAAAGCTCAAAAATATGTCAAAAGAAATTTTCCATACTAAAATACATGTGGGGGAAAAACGATACATCCAAGAATTGTGGGACAACTTCAAAGAGTGAAACACAAACAACTGGAATATCAAAGAGAGAAGAAACAGATAATAGGGAAGAAGAAATATTTGAAGTAATAATGGCCACAACTTTTCTAATATCAATAGCAAACAGTAAATTATAGATGTAGGAAGCTAAGAGAATATCACACAGAAAAAAAAAAAATCTGCACTTAGTCATATCATATTCAAACTGCAGTAAACCAAAAACAAAGGGGTAATCTTGGAAGAAACATTAAGGATTAGTGAAAGGGATTATAGGGGAAAGGAGAGAAAATGAGTGGGAAAAATCAGAGAAGGTGACAAAACATGAGAGACTCCTAACTCTGGGAAATGGACAAGGGGTAGTGGAAGGGAAGTGGGCGGGGGATGGGGTAACTGGGTGACAGGTACTGAGGGGGGCACTTGATGGGATGAGCACTGGGTGTTATACTATATGTTGGCAAATCGAACTCCCCAATAAAAAAATATATAAAAATTAAAAAAAAAAACAAAAAACAGAAGGATAAAATAACCTTACTTATTGAAGAATATGGGTGAGAATTGTATTGGGATTCTCATCAGAAACCATTAAATATGAAAGAAGATTAAAATATAAAAGTATTTAAAAAATAAAAATAAACCAGTGTATCTAGCAACATTTTTCTTCAAAAGTTAAGGAAAAATAAATATTTACTTAGACAAAATAAAACCTGATGCAATTCATCACAAACAGACTCTGCAATAAATGTTAAAAGAAGTTCTTAGGAAGAAAAAAATAACATACGTCAGGAACTTGAGTTAACATAAAGCAAAGAAAAGCATCAAAAAAGAAAAAAATGAAAGTAAAATACTTGTCTTATTCTTAATTGATTTAAAAAATAGCTATTCATTTCAAAAGCATAATTATAATCATAACAATGTCTTATATGAATTTACCATATGGTTATGTAAAATGAATGACAACAATACTATAAGGGATAGAAAGAAGAAACTGGGAATGCTCTGTTATGTGCATACTTGTAAATGAGTATAGTGTTATTAAAAGTGGACTTAAGAAGTAAATGTATTTCTCAAACGCTAGGGCAACCACTAAAAAAAATCTTTTTTTAAAAAAAGTGTAGTTAATACACTAAGAGAAGAAGAAAATGAAATCATATAAAATGATCAACTAAATCAGAAAATGCAGAAAAATAGAAGCAGTTAATAAGTTAAAAACAACAAATGGAATAAATAGAAAAAGTTAAAACATTGTTAAAATTAATCCAGCTATTTCAATAATTATTTTGAATATAAAAGGCATAAATATTCCAAGTAAAACACAAAGAATTGTCTGATTCAGTTTAAAAAATGCTTAACTATGTTTTCTACAAGAAACCTATTTTAAATATAAAGAAACATTGATTAAAAGGGATGAAGATAGATCACATTAACACAAATAAAAAAAAACAGAAAGCTGATATAGATATATTAATTTCAGACAAAGTTGACTCAAGAACAGATTATTGTGAATAAAGAAGAATATTACATAATGACAAAAGAACAATCATTCAAGATGACATAACAGTCCTTAACATGCATGTACCTTACAACAGAGCATCAAAAGACGTGAGGCAAAAACTGCCAGAACTGCAAAGAGAAATGGAGGATCCCACTATTACAGTTCAACACTTCTATACCCCGTTTGTAGTAATTGACAGATCCAGCAGGCAGGAAATAAGAACTAAACAGAACCACCAACTAGCTTGAAATAATTGACATGTATAGAATACTTCACTTAACAGCAGAATACACAATCTTCTCAAGCTCAGATGGAACAATCTCCAAGACAGAGCACAATCTGAGGCATAATATATACCTTAACAAATATGAGAAAATGGAAAACATATACATGTTGTTATTTGAATATGAAAATAAATGTTATTAAATCAATAACAAAGTTAGCTCAAAAATATAAAAATAAATGGAGATTAAGAAACACACTTCTAAGTAACTCACAGGTCAAAAGTCTCAAGAGAATTAGAAATATTTTGAACTAAATGGAAATAAAAATACTAATTATCAAAAATAGCAAAATACAGCAAAGCACTGCTTATTGAGAAATTTATACCAAGAAATCCATAAAGTAGAAAAAGAAGATATAAAATCAACAATCTAAGCTTCCACCCTGGGAGCATAGAGAAAGATGAGTAATATTTACCTAAAGTAAACAGAAGAAAACAAACGACATAAAAAAAAAAAGAGAAAACAATTAAATGAAAAACAGAAAAATAATACTTTTTAATGATACTGAACCAACAATAAACAATTTTCTATAGGACAAAGAACTGTCTAAACAACTTTCTAAAAAGAAAGGTCTCTTTGGTGAATTCTACCAAACATTTAAGGGGTAATGAATGATATTGATGCTATACAAATTCTCCCATAAAAAAAGAAGCAGAAATAATACTTCTTAACCCATTCTATGTGACCAGCATTAGCCTAATACCAAAACCAGATAGGGAGATTGCAAGAAAAGAAAACCACAGGCCAAGAGTTCTCTTTAACATAAATGTCAAAATCTGTAAAACATTAGCATATTGAATCCAATGATACAAATAAGTTATAATAAACAAAAGGGTTATTCTGGGCATACAAGGCTATTTAAAAAACTGAAAATCAATGTTCTATAACATCAACAAGCTAATGAAGTATTAAAGTATATATCAAATTGATACATAAAAAAACATTTGGCAAGTCCAATATCCTTTCATGATAAAAATTCCCAGCCAACTAGTAATAAAAGAGAACTACCTCAACTTAGTAAAAAACGTCTTAAAATGTTTACAGCTAATATCATACTTAATGATGTGAAAATTGATGTTTTCCCTCTAAGACCGGCTATAATGCAAGAGGTTTCCCTTTCACCATTCCTATACAACAGCATACTGGAAATCCTAGCTAACACAATAAGACATGAAAAGGAAACAAGTTATACAGATTGGGAAGGAAGAAATAAAATTCTTTGCAAATGACACAATCCTTTACATAGAAAATTCCAGAGACCTGACCAAAAACACTGGGAATTAATACGTGAGTGCAAGGTAACTAAATATATATATAGGATATCTAGGTGAAAATTTATGTGCATGTGCAAAAATATTCTTTATTTGCATATCCTTACAACTTGAAATAACCTAAACATCCATCAAAAAGAGATATATAAATTGTAGTATGTTAATACAACAGATCACTAGAGAGTGATGAATATTTACAATTTGCAACTATATGCAACAACTGAAATACATTCTAACATATTAAAAGCAGAATTGTAAGCAAAATGGACAAGGTACACATGGCAAAAACAGTGTTACTCCATTCCTATAAAGTTCAAAATCTGACAAAGCAATTTTGGTTGTAGAAGCATATATAGGAAGTGAAACTCTAAAAGGAAACAAAGAAATCATTATCACATAGATTACTATACAGTTGTTAGCTTAGTGGAAAAGGATAACATTTCAGATAGAAGCAGAGGACAATGTCAATGTCCTACTTCTTGAACTGAGTGGTAGTTTCAGTTATTTACAATGTGATTCATTAAAATGCACATATGTTTTATGAACCTTTCTATAAGTGTTAAAGGTTGCAATAAGAACAAATTTTCAAGTAAAATATTAAGCCATAATCATAATGATAATAATCATAATAACAATGACCACAAGCCAATGGGAGTAAATGGCAGCATAGAGAGCAATCATGATCAAAGAAATAAATGAGAACATGGAAAACCAAGAGATTTTATCTGTAAAACAGTCCCACAAGGTCTTTATTTTTTTTTTTTCCACAAGGTCTTTAAATTGTTTAAGTTATACCCTAAAAGAAAATAAGCCAGTTTCTTCCATTAATTGTCTGCGGGAGCTCAAACAAATGAAAAATTTTTTCATAGTCCCTAATCTTTCAACTGTAAGTAAAGAAAGTCAAGCTGCTTTAAAATTCTATTCAATTATGTGAATATCTGCTTGTTTATTTAAAAAATGCATTACCTACTTTCTTCTAGATTCAGACTAGGAATTAAATTGATTCTTCTATTTCCAATTATCATAAATATTTTGTATTTAAATATGCCAAAATCAAGCTTTACAAAAGTAGAGAAGAATATTATTCTGGAGTGGAGGAAATTCTAATAAAACAAATATTATAAAATTTTGAGGGATTCAAAGCATAATTCTGCCCTTCCCTCACCCCAAAATTTTTAAAAGGTAGGGCATGAATTTCCTTAATGATATTTTAATACCGACCTCAGTGTAAATTGGGGAAAAAGAACACATTAAAAACAGTGTCAGAAACTGGGTTAGGGTTTGATGAGTTCTATCATCATAATCCATGAAAACTAAAACTAGGAGATCCCTGGGTGGCTCCGCGGTTTAGCGCAGTCTTCCGCCCAGGACGTGATCCGCGATCTTGGAGTCCCGGGATCCAGTCCCACATCAGGCTCCCTGCAAGGAGCCTGCTTCTCCCTCTGACTTTGTCTCTGCCTCTCTCTCTCTCTCTCTCTCTCTCTCTCAGTCTCTCTCTCTCTGTGTCTCTCATGAATAAATAAAATCTTTAAAAAGAAAACTAAAACTGATTACTGCAATAGAAACTCCATATAATGTTCTTTATGAAGAAAATGGTAAAAAGGGTAATTGTGCTTCTGGGTAGTTTGAAAAGTGTATATATCCCAAATTAGTACTTACCATAAAATGATCTAATGCAAAACATTGTACACTATGGCAAAACGTGAGAAATAGTTCCTCTAAAGTCAAGAAAAATTCAAGAATGTCCACACTCATCATTTGTATTCACCACTGTAAGAGACCTCCTAACCTGTTCAATTAGATAATAGAAATATAATACAAAGGAAATTATAATGATGCTATTTGTATAAATAAATTTTATAATTATAAGAATAACTGCAAATAACTAAATCTATTAAGAGTTTATCAAAGTTGCTTAGAAGACATAATGATGAAAAGTAACATTACTATACAGAAACAATCATTTGAAAAAATATGACATTTTAAAAACTTATTCACAAAATCATAAAAGTTTGTGTAGAAAAGAAAAAAAATGTAGGATATATAAGGAGAAAGGTGTAAATCTTTATTATAGGACCTGAAAAAGTTCATTGATAAAAAAATATGAAACTTATCTAAGTAAACAATTTCTTCCCAAACCAAAATAAAAATTACTACAGTAAATGTGATGCCAGTAAAATTTAACACATGATTTTTTTCACAAAATTTGTCTATTCCCAAAATTGAAACAAGAATAAAAAAATAAAGAGCCAACATATTATCCAAGGAAATTCTGAAGGAGAAACAAAAGCAGTGGATTCATTCATTTTACAATCTACCAACATTTTGAAGTAGAATAATTAAATGACAGCATGGTTTTTGTGCAGGGATGATGAGGAGAACAATGGTATAAAATAGAAAAACCAGGAAATACATCTGTGCAAATATGAAAACTCTGTGTATGGCAGCATTATAGTTTCAATTCAATGGGGAAAGGATGGAATATTGGATGGAATAAACAATATCAGAACAACTGGCTACCAGTTTGAAAAAAATAAAATAGAACTAAACTTTACCCCAAATCCACTTTAATTTTCACACTATATAAAAAATGTGAAGAGACTTTTAAAATATTAAAAGAATACATAAGAAAATATCTTTATTTCTTTAATAGCAGAGAAGAGCTTAAATAATGTAGAAAAGAAAAGAGAAAAGAAAAAAAGAAAAGAAAAGAAAAGAAAAAAGAAAAGAAAATACACAAACCAAAAGAAACAACTGATACATTTTTCTTTTTTTCTTTTTTTTTTTTCTGATACATTTTTCAAATGAAAATTACATTTTATCTGGGTAAGGACTTCGTGGGACATTCTCTTTTCTGGAGCTTGGGATCCTTCTTGCAAATTCCTCTTTGTAAAAATGATTTACTTTCTTTGGTCACTGCACTGTCCCTTGAAATGAAGAACTGAAATTATTAAATATTTAAAAATGCTTATGAAAATTTGATGACAATAAATACAGTGAATTAAGGCATCTTTCCTATGTATGAAATGTTAAATATGTCAGTAGCTTTATATTTAAAAACTATCTCTGGGTTACAAGTAAAGTAAGCCCCAGATTGATCATAGAGCTATATACTAAATAAAACCTGGAGAAACTCTCAGCTGACACCGGAAAAGAGGGTGCTTAATGACCTTCTCTCCAGTATTCTGAGGCAACATAATCTTATCCATGTCACCACTATTGTATGTGCAGAATCCCTGGAGGTGCTGTTTCCCCAGACTGGATGAGAAAGGGTCAATTTCCTTGGGGATCCGCCAGCTGTAGAAACAGTGCCACAACCCCCATTCTACTTTTACTTCAATGTGTGTAAACAACTCCCAAAAGGGTAAAAAAAATAATCTATATATTACTCCCCACTCATACCTTTCTGAGTGTCAAGGGTCTGGTGCAGGCATTAAAACAAAGTTGTGTATTACCCATTATTTTAGGAGTTTGTGTCTCATTTGGGAAAAAAGAATGGAATTCCTACCTCAACTCCTATACATATAAGATCAGTCCTTTATGAATATGCTATAACATTATTAAAGTGAAAACAACTAGCCATAGATTAGGGGCAATTGTATATAACTCAAGAAATCCACAAAAGACTAAAATGTAAAGCACATTTAAAAAAAAAAAACTACTATAATCTGTTAAAAAAAACACAAGCTAATATAAAAATTAACAAAAGACTTCACTGAAAAGGAAATCTGAAAGGCCAAGTCATGCAAAGATTCTCAATCTTATTAGTAAATCAAGTAAATACAAGCTAATACAAGAATGAGAAACAATTTCATATCAAATATGGCCAACTCGTATACAGTAATATTTCACAATATATAAGGAATTTATTTAATATCTGAAACACAAGAAAGTTCAACAGTGAAACTATGAACATGTTTATACCAGTTTTTAAAATTAAGACAATTTTTTTAGAGCAATTTAAGATTCACAGAAAAACTGAAGGGAAGGCAAAGAAATTGCTCACATACTCCCTGGCTCTCACATGTAAATACACTCGGGTTATTAATAAAATCCACTATGGTAGGACATTGGCTAAAAATAATGAAAGTAAACTTGACACATCATAGTCACCCCAAAACTCATACACAGCCAATATTGCCATTTCCTCTTGGTGTTTCACATTCTATGGGTTTGGACAAATGTATAATGACATGTATTCATCATTATGGCATCAGACAGAGTATTTTCACTGCCCCAAATCCTCTGTGCTGTCTATTCATCCTTGTACCCTTAAACACTTGGCAACCACTAATCTTTTCTGTTGTTTTGGATAGCTTTGTCTTTTCCAGAATGTCATATAGTTGGAATCGTACAGGATTATAACCTTTACAAATTGGCTTCTTTTACTTTCTAACAGGCATTTAAGTTTCTTCCATGTCTTTTTGTGGCTTGAAAGCTCCTTTCTTTTTGGTGTTGAATAATTTCATTGTCTGGATGTAGTTTATTTATCCTCTCACCTACTGAAGGGCATCTTGGTTGCTTCCAAGTTTCGGAAATTATGAGTAAAGCTGCTGGACAAATCCGCGTGTATGTTTGTGTGTGGACATATGTTTTTAACTCTAGAGTAAATATCAAGAAGGATGACTGCTGGATTTTACAGTAAGAGTATAGTTTAGTTTGGTAAGGAACAGGGAAACTGGCTTCCAAAGTGCTGTACTCTTGCATTCCCACCAGCAATGTGTCAGTCCAGTCGTTCCCCATCCTCGACAACACCTGTGTTGTCAGTATTCCAGGTTTTGGCCATTCTAATAGGTGTAAAGTAGCAGCTCATTGTTATTTTACTTTACATTTCCCTGATGACACATGATATGGAGCATATTTCGTAAGGTTTTTGGGGGTTTTTTGTTTGTTTGTTTTACCATCTGTGTATCTTTGGTGAGGTATCTGTTAAGGTCCTTGGCTCATTTTTAAAACATGTTTATGTTATCACTGTTGATATTTTGGATACCAGTTCTTTATCAGATATGCCTGTTGCCAACATTTTCTCCCAGGCTCTGGCTTGCCTTCTCATTCTCTTGACATTTTCTTTCATAGAGAAGTTTTTAACTTTAATGAAGTTCAGTTTATCAATTATTTTTTATTGTTTCCTAGGTGTTTTATGTAAAAAGTCATCACCATACCCAATGTCACCTAGGTTTTCTCCCATGTTATCTTCCAGGTATTTTATTGTATTATAATACACATAGGTCTCTGATCCATTTTGAGTTAACTTTTGTGAAGGTTTTAAGATTTATGTCTAGGTTCATTTTTTACGTATGTATATCCAGTTGTGAGCACCATTTGTTGAAGAGACTGTCTACTCCATTGTACGGCTTTTGTTCCTTTGTCAAAGATCAGTTAACTATATTTATGGGACTCTACTTCTGGGGTCTCTACTCTGATCTACTGATTTGTCTATTCCATTGCTAATACCACATCTTTTTGATTACTGTAGTTTTATAGTAAGTAGCTTTATAGTTAAGTCTTGAAATTGGGGAGCATCAGTCCTCCGACTTTGTTATTCTTCAATATTATGTTGGATATTTTGTGTCTTTTGTCTCTCCATATGAACTTCAGAATCAATTTGTTGATTCCCACAAAATAACATTCTCGAATTTTGATTGGGATTGCATTGAATCTACATATCTAATTGGCAATTAATGATATCTCAACAATATTGGCTTCTCTCCATGAGCATGGAATATCTCGATTTTTTTTTGCCATTTCCTCTTGGTGCATAAATGTACCTCTTGGTACATTTATGCTACTTTAATGTTTTACTTGCAATGCAATTCTTTTATAAGCCCAAGAATTAACAATCTGGGGATCATATTATATTACATATTTGGGTTTGTGATACAAGATAACTGTATAATGTTAATTAAAATTATTTTCATATTTATTCTTGTATTCAATAAGCTTCTGTTTATTAAGAATGATTATAGACTGCTGGTTAATATACAGTCAAGTGAAGTAAAAATTACTAAATAAATAAATAAATCTCTATAACTTACCATCCCTCATAAGGATTTCCAGTGCCTTGGATTTGCCATTCTTATTATTTTTAATACCTTTGATATATGTATTTTTAAAGTAAGTCCCTGATAGCTGCTGCTTCACATGAGCATTTTCTACAAAAGGTCATTGCAAAATGTGTAAATAAATGATCTTTTTAGCTTATTTGAAGTAGACTAATGAGACTTTTTCATATGATAGTATGTCTTATAGACTAAAGTTATTATTTTCTTAATGTCTGTACTTATTTCTGAGTAGGACTCAAGAAATATCCTGAGAAACAAAAGCATTAAAAAAAAAAAAAACTATTTGACCAAAACATATGTCTAGATGTAGAGGAAGGACTTGATAATTTCTGAGGTCTAAATACAGGAGAACAAAATATGTACTTGTTCACCTGGGAATCATGTGGCAAAAAAAAGATACTACTAAGCCTGGATAAAAATGAGCTGGACTTAGGCTTGATGATTGCTAGGTTCTTACTTGATGTATTCTTCAATATCTTCCTTATTTAGTATTATGACTCATAATGGAGTATTATAGATCTTTATACATAAAAACCTTTGCACAAGAAGTCATATATATGGATTTTTGTCTTCAAATGAAATCAAGTAAACCACTGAGAAACTGCCCACAAACCACAGTAAAGCATTACCAAAGAATTTTTTAAAATCTCTCTATATCTTTAATAAAAGTTACTTTCATATTATTATGATTAGACAACAAACTCAAGAAGTGATTCAGATGTTGGATCTTTGCTGAACTCAGTATTACATGACTCATTCTTGGATACCAGTTTCCAGACTGGGGACATTTGCATATAACTACATCAACAAAATCCATGAGTGCCACAGACCATCCTCATTATCATTATAATTGTTAAATGGAGTCATTCTTTAAATCTGACTTAAAATTTGGAGTTCCACCGTTTCATTTCAAGGCACATACAAAAAATATTGAAAAATGCTCCAAAATATAACCTTGATTAAATGAAAATACTACATAAAAATCACGTACAATTATATATAAGTTTACTTGTCAGCATTTCCTTTTCAATCCTCTCTTTTAAGTAGAGAATTCTTATTAGAAAAAGTTTACTCTACTTTTCTGTCTCTTTATAAATAATGAATGTATGTTTTCAATTGTGGATTATTTCCACATTGGAATCATTATTGTAGTAGGTATTGAAATAATCTAAAAGGCATTCATTTGCCTGTAATGGTACTCTATCTTCAAGACATAAATAAGTAAGCAGGTATTAAAAGGTTATTTGTTTTTCAGATATTAAACAGTATGTTAAAACCCCAGACTTTAGCACAGTAATCCATATCTGCACACAACTGATCAAAAAGAAAGCCAGATTCTTATTATGGATTTAGAATTGCCTTTGACTAAGAGGGCCAATCACCTTAGAAAAGTAGCTTTTACCTCACCAACAAAGCTTTCACCTCGGTTGCCAAATGTTTTGTGTTTGATTTTTTAAATAAATATATGGGGGTAAATTCATTTTTACGTTAAGTAAGTTATACCTTCACTATTCCTAATTATTGAAGGTAAGATTAATTAGACAAGAGACTGAGCTACTACCTGCCAAGTCACAGCCATCATCCAGCTTTACCTATGCAACTAAGGATGATGGAAGGGCTTGTCATTTCAGACTAACCCACACGTCACCACCTCTTGCCTGTCCCCATCCCCAAATGGTGTGTTTTACTTATCTCTCCTGGGTGATAAAATATCTTCAACATCACTGAGGCTGTCCAACATCCTAGATATTAAATACTTCTGTGTCAAAAACCATATAATCAAGTTAACTCTCTTAGATATATATCTAAGTTAGCATTTTTTGTAATCAAATTTCTAGGATTCCTAAATAGTTAATGTTTCCAGCTGGCATTGATATGGCTATAACGTCCCTGATTTTTTTTTCACACAACTTTCCATGTAGTTCTGTAATTTCACTGTATTGTTCCCTTCATATCATAAGTCATTAGTAATGTTAAATTAGTGTTTATGATCAATATAACCTAAGTTAATTCTTCTAGTCTGTTTCTTGCTATTGTAAACCACAGATTTTTCTCTAAATGAAATATTTGTACTCCTAATTGTTTTCCTTGCTATAAAGTCTCCCACATTATTTAATATCAATGAGAAGTGCTTCAATATACTCAGAGGATTCTAAATCTGGCATATGTTAATATACCCTCAGTGCAGCCCACAGTGATATAACGGAGGTTAACTGGACAGTGAAACAGGGTGCTCATCACAATAACTGGGATAGTTACTCAGGCTAATTCTGCATAAATCAGATTTTTTCTAAGCATTTCAGAGCTAATACTTCACAATTAAGATTGTTGTCACACATCTAATGTCAGTTGCCAGGAGTATTCTCTACATGACACCAGTCTTTCCTGGTCCTAAACAAATATAAAGTAATCATTATCTCCTAAAGCTAAAAATGTATTCAGACCTCATCTGAGGACACTTCACAGTAAGAACTATAGTATTAACAACCACAGAGCCAACACTAACAGTAGGCAGAGAGAACAGTGGCCTTTCTACATCAAGTATTGCCAGCTAAGACATTTTTAGCTTTGGTGTCAGTACTTAAGGGCTTTTGGGAGAACTATGCATAACCTCTCTAGCTTCTGGAATTTTTACCTAAGTGAGGCAACACATCAGCACATTAACAATTCTCCGATATTGAAATCTATCCCTGAGGTTCAAATTCTACTTATAATAAGTTGCATATTTGCATAATCTCAAATAGAAAAACTTATTTTCCATGTAATGACTATTTGTAGCTTTCCATCACTAGTTATCTTATGGTAGTTATTTCTGCATTGCAATACCCTTACCTTTCCTACTGATCTATAATTATTTTTAAACAAAAATTCCAATCGGATTCATTTGTACCTGCTTTATAACAGCAGGGACAGGATCTTGATCCATCACCTATCAGAAAATAAGACCCTGAGGAATATAGCCGAGACTAAGAAGGGGAGAAGGCAGCGGTATAAAGGCCCTGGAAAAATAAACACCCACTGAAAATGACAAGCCTGCAATAAAACTGGATCAAACTATGACAACAGGAAAACACAGAAAAAAAGAGGTTTCATAGTTGATGCTTAAAAATTATATTCCAGTTGATGTCCTTGAAACCCACATGATGGGGCTAGGGGCAGGGGGCAAGGGCAGAGAGGCTCTAGGCCCATGCTTATAGTGTCCAAGAAATAAAAACAGGTTTCTTTGATAAGCAAAATGCACATGGATCGTGACCTTATAGCGTTTACATTCTGAAAGGGAGGTCAACATTAAATTATTGCATAGAGAGACATTAACTTGTGATGAATTTCAGTTACACAGTGCTGTGGAACTACGTGCTGTGGAGATGATCTGGTCAGGCAGAACAAGAAAGGCTTCTTTCAGGAAGTGAGTATTTTGTTGAGATACTAGGCAAAAAGGAATTGAGAGTGATGATCTGCTGAGGGGAAAATAACCATGTGGTGGGACTTTGGTGGGAGGTCACATCATGTGGAAGAAGGGTGGAAAGGCCTCTGTGCTGGAATGTAGGAAAGGTGAGGAACACAGTGTGAAATAAGTTGGGGACATTTGGAAAAGTGCTAAACCATTCAAGCATAATAAGCTGTGATGTGGAATTTTATTCATATTCTACAAGTAACAGTCTTTAAAGAGGTATGTCACGTCAGTTCTGTACTTTATAATACTCTCTCAAGCAGCCCGGGTGGCTCAGCGGTTTAGTGCCGCCTTCAGCCCAGGGGGTGATCCTGGAGTCCCAGGATCGAGTCCCACATCAGGTTCCCTGCATGAAGCCTGCTTCTCCCCCTGCCTGTGTCTCTGCCTCTCTCTCTCTCTCTCTCTCTCTCTCTCTCATGAATAAACAAATAAAAATCTAAAAAACAAACAAACAAACAAAAAAAACCTCTCTCTGCCTACCTATGGAGAATAAACAGAATCAGTGCATTGGTGGATGTGAGCAGATAATTTAAGAAGCCTCTGGGGTAGCCCAGGGGAGAAATTATGGTCTTTGGGACCAGGGTACTAATGGTCACAAACAGAGAAAAATGGATAAATTCAAGAAAATTTTTCTAAGTAAATTTGACCATATTAGGTGATGGAATCTGTAGAATGAAGGGAAAAGGTAAGAATATGGTTCCTATTTTTTCTGGCATATGGTGATGACATTTTGTGAGCTGCAGAATATCAAAAAGAGTATCTGGCAAGATGATCAAGAGCTTAGTTAGCAACATGTTAAATTTAAGGCAGTTAGGAAATTAGATACATTAATTTGGAATTGACTGGCACTGAATACATATATTTGTGGGGGGTTTTGGTTTTTTTTTTTTTTAAGGATTTTATTTATCTATTCATGAGAGACAGAGAGAGAGAGAGAGAGAGAGAGAGAGAGGCAGAGACACACGCAGAGGGAGAAGCAGGCTACATGCAGGGAGCCCGATGTGGGACTTGATCCCGGGTCTCCAGGATCACACCCTGGGCTGAAGGGAGGCGCTCAACCACTGAGCCACCCAGGCATCCCTGAATACATATATTTATGAGAGTCATTACAAAGTTTGCTTCTTTTTTTTTTCTTTTTACAGTTTCCTTCTTTTGAGAATTTTATTCTCCCTTCTTTTTATAATGAGCACTACAAAAAAATAAAATAAATAAAATAAATAAAATGAAATGAGCACTACATGATATAACAGGTTTCCTCTTGGCTATACCTTTCAGGGCTATTGAACCTAATCCATTACCCATCTTATCATTCATAGTTAGCATATTATTTGTTCTATCAATAACTTTAATTTTCTATCTGTTTTTTTTTTTTTTTTCAAGTAGGATCCCCACACAGCATGGAGCCCAGTGTGGAACTTGAACTCATGACCCTGAGATCAAGACCTGAGCTGAGTTCAAAAGTTGGACACTTAACTGATTGAGCTCCTGGGGCACCCCTTCTATCAGTGTTCTTATAGCTCAAGTATCTAGGATAACTTCAAATGTATAAATATATATCTGAAGGTATTCAATGTAAAAATATATATATCTGGTTGAGAGCCTACATAATTTGTTAAACTTCCTCATAGAGGTAATATAAGAATCAAATAAGTTAATATTTATTAAAAAGTACTGGAAAGTGTCAAATGATAATATACTGATTATTATGACAAATGGTAAAACCACAGTAAATTAATATTATCAGAGTTGATAATTTATAAGTCTTAAACATAGGGAATTTTTTTTTCAGAAAAAATAAAAGTCTCTTAAATATGTATTTAATGTCAGTAGGAATACTTAATATTTACAAGGCATATTAGCTTTGTAGAGTGATTATCATTACTGCTATGTATATAGTAAATTATCTTTAGATGTTTATATACATATGTATATATTTAGACAGGCATGCCCATTTCCTGTTCAGATATTATTGTTTATTGTTTAAATTCATCACAGTGCTTTAGTTAAATAAGAAAGAACAGTAGAAACAGACAAAAGTACTATTTTACTGGCTAAGACTAATTCAAAATGCCACAGTGAGAAAAATTATCATCATAAAAACCACCACTACCTCAACTGTCCTACACTAGTAACAGATAGATATTCCATTGCTTCATTATTTTACTACTTCTCCATGGTTTACTTCCTCTCACAAAGTTCCCAGTATTCCATTTATTTTTTAAAGGGATTTTAATGGATGTGCTATGAATTTTCAATGAGCTATTTGAAATTTGAGGAACCTAATTAGGAATGTATTTACTTTCTCTTTTTTCAGAGTGATTAATTCCATGCAAGACTTTCAGCCTAATGTTACTCCAAAGAAAAAATAGAAAGGGAAAAGGAGATTCTACTTCTACAGAGTAATGGACTGGTAATTTAAAAATTGAATTAAGCATTAACTCAGAAGAGTCCTTCTCAATATATAAATTATTTCTGTTTAGCCTTCTATTGCCAAGTTAATTAAGTAAATCCTTTGGCCTTGTTTATAGCCATTAGTAAATGAAAATGTATTTGAATTCACTAAGTCCTGTGACTTACACTAGAGAATCTATGTTAGTAAATGTATTTCCTATGCTAACAGCTTTCATAAAGTCAGATGTTTTACTTAGAAAAAGTCAGCTTTATCAGTGGAAAACAAAAATTTATTAATTATTTAATTTATTGTATGGACATATAAAAATCTCTGTAGGCTCTTGTGGGTTGCCTTTAAGAAATAAATCTTACATAGCTCCATATCTTCAAAATGTGTGAAATCAACTCAAACTCGTCAGGATCCTCCATTTCTTTACAAAAAGCAACACCTAGAAAATCTGAAATGTCTCCCTCAAGTTGCTTTATTTAATGAAAAGCTCAAGAACAAAAACAACAAAAGCAATTTTTAAGATAAATGAATAAATGATGTATGAAAAGAGTACAAGGTAATAAAATATGCAGAGAAAAAAACCTACACTAAAATAATGATTTGTAATCTATCTTCTGCATACTCAGACTCATCATTTTATGCTACAGTTATAGTCATAATGAATTAACTTCAATATAAACTAATATATCCTTTTTATTTATGTCTTAAAAGAAGTCCTATATTACTCTGAGTACACTAGCAACAACATTTTGGATGCTCATTTAATCTATGTAATAGATAGCACCACAATTCAGAAATAAATTCTTAACAACAGTCCCCCTGTTCCCTTAAGGACATCACTGTTGCTGGCTCACTGAAGCTATACTATGTTGCAAAATAAAACTAATGTTATTAAATGTTTTCTACCCATTCTCTTCAAGGAAATTCTAATCGCTAAGCACTTTATTTTAAAAAATAATCTGGGCTAAATCAAACTTTTTTATCTTTAAAAATGCACTCATAATCTTTTTTCTGTGTGGTGACATTTTGAAACAAATATATCCCTAAGAGAAGCGAGGGATGCCTACATCAAGTATTTGGGAGAAGGGGAAAAAATATGTTAAATTAAAGCAAGTAAACTAGGAAAGTGGCAAAACAATAGGATTATAAGTATGAACTAGGAAAGTCTGAACATTCCCCAAGATGTTGTATTTACTTTTCATATCTTACAAACAAACAATCATATAATTGATGTGTTTACCTGATATATCCAGTAATTAAGAAGCCCAAAGATCAATATGCAGCTGGAAATTTGTTTTGGGGTGGTGTATATTACGCGTCTTGTACACTCTTCATATCCCCATTTCAATCCATTTCTCTACCTGTGATTTCCCTTTTATTTTTTCATAATGCATATTTATAATTTGCCATAAACTCTCCTTTAATGACACAGTGTCACTCAGTAAACCATCCAATCAAGAAAAATGCTGTTTCCTGCATCAGTCCCTTACCCTCCATGTATCACTGGAGATCAAAGTCATGGAAAGGGCTCTTGATATTTAAGAATCAAAAGACCAGAAATTTTGTCCCATCTTCATAATTCATTGGCCAAGCAACTTTTATAAAATATTTGGTCATTCTGAGTCCATCTGCTCATGCGTAAACTATTATTTGAATCTCTCCTCTCTCTATGCCTCAAAGCTGTGAATATAAATAAATCATGATAATCATGTGACACAATCCTGAAAAAAAATCTCAGAAAATATCATACAGGTTATCTACATAAAAGTAGTAACTATATCATCAGAAAGATAAAATCCAACAAAGAAGTGAAATAGTCAGTGATGAATAATCCTGGTTTTAATTGTATATTAATTTGCAAGATTTCCAGCTAGCCTCTTCTAAGTATTTTTAAAACCACTGGAAATGATCAAACTGAATGTTGTCAACTTACTTCTGGAGCCAGAAGAGTTCCTCACTGCTGTGAAGGATTCAGCACTCTGCCTGGCTGCTGAAGAAGACGGACAAGGTGAAAGCATCTCCAAAGCTGATTCTGAGGAGTGTCAGAAGGGTGCTCAGCTACTACATAGCTTCCCGACACCTGGCTGAATGGTTACAGGGACTCTTCAAAGGAGACAAGCACAAAAAAAGTGTATCAAAATATGTTTATAAAGTATCTTGGAAAAATATAGTTGCTGTCAACTGTGTGATCAATCTCAAAATCTATCAGGAATATCACTAAACAGAATTTAAATAGATTTGCATAAAAAATAAATAAATAGATTTGCATAACGAAGCTTTCTAGTGGAATGTGCAATATGCTCGGATTCCAACAGACCGGTCAGCATTCCGTTTTTCATCTTTAAAAGTTCTCTTATCTCAAAATTGAACATAATTTAAACAATTTAAATATAGTTCAATTTTCTTTGTATTTCAATTAATTAAACTTGCAAGCTAATGTTAAAAAATTACAAAAGTTAACAAATGTTTAACCATCATCTGCTATGTACCAGGCACATGATTGTGGCAATTCAGTAGTGAATGAAGCTCATAAATCCTGCCCTCATAGCAGCTAATTGTCTTATGTTGTGATACCTGCATTTCCCTCAAGAGAAAATCTACTTATTTAAACACATACGTCTATGGAGAAAATAGTCAGATGTGCCACTTGTATCTTAACTTCACATCAGAAGATTGCTGATTTATACCTATTTCTGAGAGTCCCATGTTAACCTAAATAATAACTGACCTAGATCTGTGAGATACAGTATCTAACTTCCCCCAACATCTATACAATAGTGCCAATTAATATTCAACCATTATCACTTTTAATGCAGAAATCTGGATTTTTAAAAATGTTTTTGAAATGAACAAAGGAATTGTAATTTTACTTAAGCCATGACTTATTTTTTTTTGCCATGACTTATTTTATCTGCAGAAGCAAAGTGAGGAATAATATAATTTCAAAAGATATTATTAAGAATCACATAAGATGATACAAAGACAATTTGGGTTTAGCTTCTTTCTGCTGTCTCCATTTGAAAAAATGTGTGAATAATCTTATAAAGTCAAAATTTAAGAGTGATTATATTATCCTGAGATACCTGATAATTAGGTCTTTAAAAAAAAGTAAAGCTACTGCTTAAAGTTTATACTGAAATTACTCAGAAATGCTAAAAAAACAGTGCATAGATTAATGGTAAAGTGGAATAAGAGTAAATTAGAGTTCATTTCAAATTATGAATCTGTCAACCAGTGCTATATTTTTAAAATTTATATTTATTACAAAAGAAAGATGTTTCTTATAGAATTAGAGAATAACTCAGATATATCACATACACACACACAGACATGAATGTATATCAATCATATGCCAACCACCCTGAGACAGCTATTGTTTGCCTTGTTATTTATTTCCTTCCATTAATATTTTAAACTAATTTTTACATTTTATATGCATGAGTAAAGTACAAGAAATACAAAAACAAATCTCCTTCTTAAAAATTTTTTTTTATTATTTATTTATGATAGTCATACAGAGAGATAGAGAGAGGCAGAGACATAGGCAGAGGGAGAAGCAGGCTCCATGCACCGGGAGCCTGATGTGGGACTCGATCCAGGGTCTCCAGGATCGCGCCCTGGGCCAAAGGCAGGTGCCAAACCGCTGCGCCACCCAGGGATCCCCCCAAAAAAAATCTCCTTCTAAAGCAAGACCCTTGCTTAGAAGAAACCAATTTCAAATTTCAGAACATTCTCCCGAAATACTTTATGCATACATGAAAGTGAGTCTGTGTATGTAGATTTTTTTTAAGATTTTTTAAAAAGATTTCATTTATTCATGAGAGACAGAGAGAGAGAGAGAGAGAGAGAGAGAGAGAGAGGTAGAATCACAGGCAGAGGGAGAAGCAGGCTCCATGCAGAGAGCTGACGTGGGACTCGATCCCAGGCCTCCAGCATCACACCCTGGGCTGAAGGCAGCACTAAACCGCTGAGCCAAAGATTGTACCCTATTTTGCTCTATTCCTTTTATTTCATACATTGTGAAGATCACTCCTGTTTTCTATCATCAACCTTGTTCATTCCATCCAGAGTATCTACCATATGCATACAATATAATCTGCTCATAGTGTGTCACAATTGAAGATTAACAAATCTCTAGGATTTTACCGTAAGATGATATAATCAATGTCCACATACATCTATCTATGCACACATATTAGTGAATATCTCTATAATAAATTCCTAGAAGTAAAATGCTTAGGCTAAGAAGCCTGCTATTGTAACTCTGATTATGTTCCCTCTCTGCAGTAAAAAGGTAATATAAAGCAAGAGCAAAATATTAATATCTCTAATTATTATACTAGTAATAAGAAAGGACTGATCAACAGTATTTCCATGTCTTTATTTTAGCATGAAAAGCATAGTAACTGCTACAGTCCTTTCTAAATTCCAATAGCCCAAAATTCTTTTTATGTATGGTTATATCATTTTATAATGATAACATTTTTCCTTTTGTTGCAATACCTTTTATTAAGATCCTCTCCCAAGAATCAAATGAAATAAATGCATATTCTTATACACTGGTATGAACAGTAAGGATAGAGATTAAGTCCACTAGCGTTGGGTAAGGTCATATGTTAGTAACAGGCAAGGCTGAGACTATTCATCTAGGACTATCTCACTCCAAATCAATAGTCTCCTATCTCATAATATGAGGATTTCAGAAAACCACTACAGGATTCTATATTAAAGAAACACAAATAAGATGCTAGGTTTTTGTCTTGTTTTGTTTTGCTTTTTAAGCCCATATAGTTTGGTCAGTGCAATGCCAAAAATAGTAGATTTTAGACTGGTATTCTAATACTACAATTTTGTAGTACGATCTTATAAAGATGTCCTTTCCTACTTGATAATATCTTGAAATAAAACATCTTATAAGAAATTCTGATCAGTCCCTTATTTCCAAGTTGTTGCCATGTTGGCCTTCTTCCACAGTCTTAGGAAATTTGGCAACTGTTATTTTTTATGTACATGTATTCCCAAGAAATATGGTTCTTCCTCCAACAGTATCTTGGATGCCGACATTAAACTCTGAAAGAACTCAGGAAACATGGGCAAAACTCAGAAAGTTATTAGGTAATATTTTTTTTCAAAATGGAGAATCATGACCCCTTCCAGCTCCTAGTGGTATCCTCTTCCCCTCTACAATGTCTTTGCTAAGTTGTCTGAAGATACACTTTGATTCAAATCTCTCTACTGATAAAGGCAGGACTTTAAAAGTCTTATGAGCCTGGATTGGAATCATAGTGATAACCATGTTGCTCAGTTTTCTCCCTTAAAATGAAAAAAATAATATTACAAAAAGTTGTAATTATATCAAGGTATCATACATTACCAATCTGGAATAAAATTCATGGTAGGCATGTGATAATTTTGTTTCCCTCAGGAAATTCTTCCTAAGGTTGCTCTAAGTTTTACCACACTGACCACTAAAGACACCCTTGAATTATTTTAAGGTAGCAGTAATATAATCTTAAGTATGTCCTTCAAATTTAAAGATCAAAGCAATTATGAACCCACCAAATAGCACCATTCCTTGTATTTCTCCATTTTACCTCTAATAGAACAAAATAACATGAAGGAGGTGTTCTCATTGGTTTTTAATTATATTTACCATGTGTTGAAAATGATTAAAAAGTAAACATTTAGTCATCCAGATGTTTAATCCACATGATGCAGAAAAGCAGCTGTTTTGATATATATGATGAATAAACGAATTAGATGATTTCACTGTAAGTAAGTCAATCGCTTATTTGATAATCATGTAATGATATATTGTTTGGCATGATCTTGGTGGACGACTCCAAAAATGAGAGTAGAAGAAACGCTATTTTATAAAGACAAATAACTTAAAAAATTTTGGACCAGAAATATAGAATAAAATCAGAAATTATTCTACATTAATGGGTCTTTGAAATACATAAATATTCAGGAGAATTCATATAAATACTACATATTACTAAAACATTCTTGCCTCATCACCAGTACTGTTAAACCTAATTTAAAAATTAAATTAGAGGCACTGATTGAATATGGGAATCCATTTGTGTCATTGAATAAAAGTGTACCATATACCTAGTAATAGGAAAATATTTACAAATTATTATACATATCCAGGATCATATGATAAATAAATTAATGTGCCACAAAAGTATTTGCTGTTTAATGTAAATGTCACATTGTAAATGAGAACGACTAATCATTCCTTTCCTCTAATAGCAAGAATTCAGCAGCTAAATAAAACATAAATCTTGGTGACCTAAAAATTTCATTACTGCATTTATTATTTCCTATTAACAACTCAAGAAAATAATTTTAAGTGATGCTGTATTTCAGTAAGATACAACCCAAGGTGGAGGCTCTTTGGGAGGGGCAGAGAGAAGGTAGAGGTGGAATTGGCTTTGCATCGTTTTTACGGGACTAATTTATTCATTAAATTTCATAATCGTAATTTAAAATAATGGATTTTTTTATCATAAAAACTCTAACTTAATATCCTATTTAGTGAAGAAAATCTGACTTTAGTTATAAAAATACTATTTACTAGATTGTGGTTACAAAATTCTTTTTTTTTTTTAATTTTTATTTATTTATGATAGTCACAGAGAGAGAGAGAGAGAGAGAGGCAGAGACACAGGCAGAGGGAGAAGCAGGCTCCATGCACCGCGAGCCTGATGTGGGATTCAATCCCGGGTCTCCAGGATCACGCCCTGGGCCAAAGGCAGGCGCCAAACCACTGCGCCACCCAGGAATCCCAGGTTACAAAATTCTTATACAAAAATAATAAGTATAAAATAAGGGCCAACTGAAGTTTTTTGAGCTAGCAAAGTATTTTTCCTTGTATAACTAATATTTCCTTGAATGATGGAATCTGAATCGAAAATAATAACAAAAAATTTCAACACATAAATCTTTCACAAGATAAAGTCACCCTGCTAACATTTCTTGAAATTTCTTTGAATTTCAAAGTTCTGGGAACATTTTTTCTTCTTCCAAAAGTCAACTGAGTGGCACATCTTCAACCCTTTGTGAAGTGAGAGAATTGTACCTTCCTAGCTCATGGTTGGCTGAGAATATAAATGTCAATCTTGCTCCATTTCTTTGAATACATGGAAAAATAAAATGCAACATTCTAATTACACTTAGTGGTTTGGCAAAAGTCAGCAGACAGAGATCAAAGTCATACTAATGTGCATGTCAGTGTATGACTTTGGTAATAATTTTTTTCAACTAAAAGAAAATAACAAACTCTTATTGATATAATGTTTAACTATATGTATCTATATATACATATAGTTTCCTGTCTCCCTCTTTCATCTCTTCCTCTTTCCCTTCCTTCCATCAGTCTTCAGTGACTCTAAATGATTTAAACTTTATGTCTTTTGTTTTCAAAATGATTACAATAAAACCAACATCATAATGTAATTGTGAATGTTATCTGTCTATTACACATGTGCACACACCCGTGAATGTGAATAGTACAGGCACCCAAATACTGTAACTTGAAAAAAAAGTTTTATTATTTTAAGTAAACCAAAAATCTCTACATTTCTACCTATTTTTAAAATGATTTCCACCTAATGTTTTATTTCCTCCCACTCCTTTCTTCAAGTTTCACACCAGGACAAGGCATAAAGTCTTGAGTATTAGTCCAAACTGACATTAGTGCTTACTGTGAACATCATTGCAGCTAATTGTTACATAGTAGCAAACATGCATATTAGTGTCTCCTTATCTCAATCAATATCTGACCATTTTGTTCCATGATCAATCATTTATTTAGACCCTTTATACCTGCCATCTCTGTTTCACCAATCCCTCTCGCCCTTCCTCCTGCCTCTTCTCTCTCTTCCCTGTCCCTTTTTCTTTGTCTCTGTCTCTCTTTCCTATTCTCCTCCACTCTCTCTTTCCTTTATTCTCTCCACCTCACCTCTTGCAGGTGAATTTAGAAATTATACCATAAGGAATCATAATATTATATGCTCCTTAAAAGTAAGAATTTTTCAAAACACATTTAGATAGAATTTCAGAACATGTACATTATATTAAGTACCATCTTCAGAATTCTGACTCATGCCTAAATTTGTAAAAGCCAGATCAATTTTAATCTGAAGATAATAAAATGTGTGTCCCATTTTTTATTACTATATATCATACACACAATACACGAATACACTTCTTCTTTTAACATTAAATATAATAGATTAGACTTAGAGGTGGGAAGGCCGGTGTTTGTGGGTATAAAGGGTTAACAAGAGGAATTGCCATGGTAGAACTGTTATATATTTTGACTGAGTTTATATATACCTACATATGTGATAAAATTTAGGGAACAAAATGTAAATACCCACAAATATATGTAAAACTGATAAACTGAATAACATAGGCAGATTGTCTCAATGTCAGTTCCCCGGTTGCAATATTAGGTATTGTACTACAGTTATACAAAAGGTTACCATAAGGAATAGAACTCTACAGAGGTTATATGGGATGTCTCTGAATTATTTATGCCAACTACATGTGGATCTACATAATGGTATATTATGTGCCTTAAAGTGACTCTTAAGGGCCAATAATTTCTGGCTGCAACCTCAGCATTCATTAATAGAAAAGAAATATCAAGTTTAACATTGTAATGGATTATTTGGTCCTTATCTTTTTTTTAAAAGATTTTATTTATTTATTCATGAGAAACAGAGAAAGAGGCAGAGACACAGGCAGAGGGAGAAACAAGCTCCATGCAGGGAGCCCGACATGGGATTCAATCCCCGGCCTCCAGAATCATGCCCTGGGCTGAAGGCAGCGCTAAACCCTAAACCACTGAGTCACCCAGGCTCTCCTATTTGGTCCTTATCAAATCACATCTGGGTTACAATGTGTCTCACAGAAAGACTAGAGAAAAACTAAAATCCATTAGTCAATGAAAAGGATTGGATTGCACCTTGCTTTGGGTACTAGAGTGCATGAACAGCATTACTACTCAGATGGAGATTAGACTTTATACCATGAATGTGTGGTATGGTAAATTATCTAACTGCTGAGTACTCTACTGGGTTGAGGTTGAATAAAGTCTCTACCTATTCTTAATTGATATTTTCCTTTTTTAGTTAATCATAAAAGAAAATGGAGATTCCTGGTGTTTGGGAAATGTGAGGTGGTTTAAGAATGGGAGAAAATGCTTAGTAGTGTGGACAAGAATTCTGCATTTTTCTGGTGGTGGTTGTTGTCTCTTCATTTTTAATCAATTTTAAGCCTTGATCAAAATGCTTTACAAATTATATTAAAAATACATCTGGTTAAAATGTATAAATCCAAACAAAGCTTTATGATATAAGTAAACTGAACTCATACATAGGCATACTATAGATATAGATAGATAGATGATAGATAGATAGATAGATAGATAGATAGATAGATAGATAGATAGATGATATAGTAGAAAAAGCTATACAGTATATATATTAGAAATACATACTTTAAGCATATATGAATATATATTTTCATTAAGCACATCCACATAAGTGTATTTTAGAATACTATATAATTATATATAGTGAGATATTTTAATGTATATAAATATAAGTGGATAGAGAAAGAGGGAAAGAGACCATGCTTCATAATAATAAAAACCATAGAGTATATATATATTTCACTAGTCAGTGAGTTGAATATGAGGCTGTAAGTCTTGAGTAACTACTGAGAAGCTGTGAAGTAGATTCACAGTATACTTAAAAGATTTTGGAGCAAACTCAGACAATCCAAGGACCACACGAAGATTGGGATCTGAAAACACTGCAAATATGCTGAAAAGCAATATGGGTGTAGAAAATACCAAAAAGCATAAGCACTACGACTTTCTGGGGATGAGGACTGGCTTAAAATCAATCACACTTACAACTACAGAGAAGAACTAAGAGAATGAAAGTAAGGAAAAGCACATTTATAGTGTACAACTAATGGCATCTTATGTACCTGAGATCTCTTATTGGCCTATAAACTCTTTGAGTCCTGTAACATCATATGGATAATTGTATGCCTGATAGTGCCAACCATGCTCACCTACATACAACAGACACTCAAGAAATACAAATTAAAGAATTTTAACTGTAGACAAAGGAAATCATATACTAAAAAACAAGGAAGTTACCACTTAAGGAGAAAATTTCTAAGAAAAAAGATGACTCAAGTAGAGAAGAAAGTTCTGAAAGTAAAATTAGTATGATATGATACAACTAGAAATGATTTTTGATGACAAAGAGGTTATTGGAAAGAAAGTTAAATCACGAAGATTGCACAGGAGAAATTCTCCATAAGGTCAGATTATAAACTGGCATGTATAAAACAGAAGAAAGGACGCAGAACAAAGATGAATATAAAATAGTGTTTGCAAAGCACTTTCAGGTACATTATTTCATTAGGCAGTAACCCTGCTGTCCTTGGTCTTTCTTGTTCAGCATTTTAATACTGACTTGCAAGAGGACAGAAGAAACAGTGCTTATTAAATCTATGAATCTGTGACTGACACAAAACTGGGATTTAAAAATGTCTCCATAGGTTTAATGGATGGGCCAAGCCTGTCAAAATGAAATATAACAGAGCCAAAGGTAAAGATGCTTAGATTAAAAAACTAAACTATTATAGTGTAGGGTGAAGGATATGTCTTTAAAGGCAGTTTATATGAAATACACTTAGGGTATTAATTGTCTCCGTAGTCCTAAAGGTCAAGAGTTTGAGGGCTGCAATCTCAGCATTCATTAATAGAACAGAAATATCTAGAACAACAAGTTTAATAGACACAGGGGATTATTTCATCCTTATCAGAGCACATCTGAAATACAGTTTATCACTCTTAATTTTTGTGAAACATGTCTGGAGACAGACTCCCAAAGAAAGCAAGGCCAATCCCAACCACTACAATGAAAAACAGTTGAAAACTAAAACTGGAAATATTATCTTGGGAAAAAGCTAAGAAACAGGGAAGATATCTTACTGTACCATTTGTAAGAGGTGGGAGGAGGTGGTGTTAAAGTCGAGAGGCTTGGAATGGAGAACAAGAACTGCACTGGGATTTTGTACATCAAAGAACATGTTATTTTCATGGTACCACATCAGTATGGTCTGCCTTAGAGCTCACTGTTTGCCAACACATTCATTCTGTATAATTATCAAAGAAGACATTCTTGAGTGAGACTTAAGGTTGGAAGCGATAGCCATGAGAATATCTCCTAAAGTTATTATTTTATGAGATTGCCTCTAAAAAAAAAAGAGAGAGACAGAGAGAGAGAGAGAGAGAGATTGCCTCTAATGAGCCAGCCAGGGGTAGGCTGGTCCTTCTTCAAAGGCAAACTGACTTGCCTGTACCCTGAGAGTGTGACTTTATGGTGTGGCCTCTTCCAAAGTGGTGAGGAAAAGAGATACATGTCTAGTTCACCATTGAATTTATATTAGGATAAATATTTAAGATTATAAATGAGAAAAGTCACCTCAAAGCCTCAGACATATCTATAAGCAATGCCTTCCTACTCCAACACATCTGTGAGTGGGAGGGGGGTTTAGTGTTAATTATTTTTTCAATATGTTCTAGTTTGTGATTTTGATGTCTAACCAAGGGGATTGTAACTTCCTTTACAACTAAAAATGCATGCATTTAAATTTTACTGTAAGTGCTATTAGCTCTGTGAACTTTAAGTCTCTAAGAGCACAATTTAATTTTCTTCTTTAGGGTGATTACATGCATTAGCTAAATGATTCTGCATCGGTGTAACTAACCTAATAATAAAATAAAAGCCAATTTCAATATTTTATGTGTGTACTTTACCATTTTCAAAGCTTTTTCACACATATTATTTAGAGTGATCTTCAAAATAGTCTTACAAGGCAGGTAGCACTGTTATTTGATCTCATTTCCAAGGACCAAATAGAAAAAGACATTTGTACAGAGCCATACTGCTATTTGGTAAGAAGTCAAAGAAAAGACTACAGAAAGAATCTCTGATTCTTTTAAGTCTCTTTCCATTCAACTCCATTTTCTACAATTTTAGAAAAGTTATTCATGTACAGGAAACTTCAAGTAATGTCAAGAAAGAAGGAAATTGATAGCACTATAAAGGATGAGAGCAGTAAGAAATAAAATGGAAGTTTAATTCATAGGAACCAAATTGGTAAATCATTTATGCACACTTCTAATTTACTTTGGAGCTAAGGGTAATATATGTTGAAATTTATCTCAATATCTCAATATATCAGAAGTGATTAAATTGAATATAAAATGTATTTTAATATGGAACTAAAATTTAGAGACAGTTTCAAAATGTGCATGTAGGCCTAGGCCTATTGATGTTGGCTTGAAGTTACCACTTTTGAGATTACATTATTAAAATCTGTGGTTTCCTGGCCCACATCTGTAACTCCATTTTTTAATTACTGAAATAATTTAATGGTAATGACACTTAAAATTAGGATAAAATTTTCTCATCTAATCAATGAAGTTCTCTTGATTCAATGTCCTTAATTACTTAGTTCTGTTTGCACTTGTTCCTCATGACCATTATAATTGACTCTTTCACTATCTTTTACCTACATTAATACAATAGTATCATAAAGGTAATGTTTGTTTCTGTCTTATCACAAGACAACACGTCCTCCATATTTTCATTTTGCCACCACCATAATTATTTCTATACAATAATTGATAATTTCGTATCAAATTATATGTCATATATAAAATTCTAGTATCACATACAAGGCCCATAAGCATCTGGCTTCAACCATTCTTCATGCCTTTAGGCTCCAGGAATACTAACCCATTCCTTTTTAAAGGCAAATTTTAAAATCTCACACTATACTTGCAAATCTTCAAACCAACTTGCCTTTTGGATATATGAGGCCTCTGCACTGGCTGCTTCTTCAGCATGAAATATTCTTACCCTTCTTCTTTGCCAAGCTAACTCCTTATCTTCCAAAATTAGCTCCACTATTGAAGTGAAACAGAGAGGGAAAACAAACAAACAAAACCAAGAATGGGTCACATGACCAAATTTATATTAACCAATTTTTTTTTTCTGGCTAATACTGGCCAATGTAGAAGAAGAGAAACAAGGTAGGAGAGGATTCCCATAGCTCAGGACATAGATAAAATTTTTAGAGTAGGATGGTGGCAAGAACACAAGTAGACCTTGGTACAGATCTGTCTGATGTTGGGCTACTGCAAACACCATGTTGCAAAGAGCACACCTGAAATCACCAACTAGCTTTATGATTATAAGCCCTTTTACCTAAGCACCCATGATCTCATCTAATATATTTTAAATAAAAAAAGCTTTAAATGAGATCATGTAAGTGAATAATTAACACATAAGCTTAAAATATAGCTGGTAGTCAAAGAGGAGGTTTACCTTTTTAAAAGTATCAAATAAAGTAAGTTTGAGACAAATTTAAAAAGTAGAGGAGCAGAACGTCTGGGTAGCTCAGTGGTTGAGTGTCTGCCTTTGGCTCAGGGCATGATCCCAGGTCCAGGGATCACTCCCGTATCAGGCTCCCTTTGGGGAGCCTGCTTCTCCCTCTGACTTTGTCTCTGCCTCTCTGTGTTTATCATGAATAAAAAAATGAAATCTTAAAGAAAAATAGTAGAGAAGCATTGCAAATACCAGATGCACACTTACAGAAGAACACGACTCTCAAAATTCCTAGATCTAAAAAAGTAATGTCAACAATAACAACAAACCAACCAGAAAACCAAAAGGTTTCGATAATTTCAACAATAGGCAAAAGGAAAAGATAGAGTGAAAAAGACTTGTAGTCTCTGTGTCCTCAGATCTTAATCCTAACTCAAGGTACTCAACACTTTTTTTTTTTTTTGGTTGTTTTTGGGCAAATTAATTAATTTCTTGCATGATCAAATATTTTGACTATAAAGTAAGGCACTCGGAGTATAAAAAAAAACAAAACTTCTCACTTTTGAAACTAAACATCTAGATACCAAATGCTCATTTTATGCAGACTACTGAGCGAGCACTACCCATGTAATAACCTCACAAGGGCCTTTTATTCCATTTAAAACCAGAGTGCAAAAATAAAGAAAAAAATCATTTCAATTAAAAAAAAAAATAAACACCTCTCTCCCGGTGGTAGCTACACTTGTGGTAAGCATAGCATAACATACAGACATCAATTCACTGTGCCATATGCATGAAAATAATACATTGTGCGTCAACAATACTTCAATTAAAAAATAATCCCTTCCAAAATAGTACTGAAAACATCAAGAGCTGTTCAAGCATTATTTAACAAAGGTAAAACAATATTGAAAGTATAAAAGTATTTTCACTCAAACTAATAATCTCCTTGTAATTAAAAGGAATTAATGTAAGATAAATACATAAGGATAGGGAATAGTTTTTGATAGTCTGATTACTTGATAAATGGTGAAAAGTGAATCTGCTTTGGAAAACCTTCACTTTGGATTTTTAACTGCAACTCAGATTCATTTTTTAAAGATGCCATATGTAAATAAATACTTAATTCATGTGTTAAACTGAAGGGGAGTTTTTAAGCCAAAATGGACAAGTCTTTAGCATTATCAGTTAGTAAGTTCATTTTTCTTAAGAGGCCTCACAAAAACAACATAGTTGATCAATTTTTGATGGAGTCATTAAAATTAAAGTTGCCATTTTTGTCAAAGTGATAAAAATGTCTCCATCTTAAATGATCAGGTAAGTTAAGAACATTAGAACCAAGAGATTCATAAAATGTTTTGGCTTTAAGATAAAAGACAGCTATAAAATTGGAAACTTTCCCAATCTTATGCAGTAGATTTGATGGATTCCCTTAACGATGAGGAATTAAGAAAGTTAGAAGTCTAGAGAAAGACTCTTAGTCTTATTTGCAAAGGAAATCTGAGAGTTAATTAAAGGACTAAAAACATGTATAAGGATCATGCAATGTATTATTAAACCATGTCTTGTCTTATTAAAACACAGAGATATAGGATTTAATTTAATTTATTTCTATAGTTGATTTTTTTGACCAATTTTTGAAAGAGATGTGTTTTTCCCTCATTGAGAATCTTTGAGTTCATTAAAATGATCTATCTCTATGAGACTCAGACACTGTTAGATTTTTTTGCTGATTCTATCCAGTCTTTCATTTTCCTCTCAATTATGGATTGTTTTTTAAAAAATTGTTAGTCTGAACTCTCAAAGAGGTAGTTACAGCCATTTTATTTGTGTTTTCTTAAAAAAAAAAAAAAAGCAACATCAACTAATTTTGTCTGCATGTACTTTAATGATTGCTGATCCTGCAAGTTTATCCAATAAATATGACTAATGGCAGACCGCCCAAAGTGAGGCACAGCCTCTTAAATTTTGTGAAAGCCACACACGGAACAGAAATATTGCCAATATCATCACTAGAATCTTTCTACTAAATTAAGACTGATCTGAAAATAAGGATGGACCATGTTATTGCAGTGTCATGAAAACAAAGCAGATACTACCTGAAATGAAAAAAGTAAAAGCTCCTTAGGGATGTTCTAATGTAATTTATGTGTGATTAAAGCTAGAAGAAATTCCTAAAGAAGAATTTAAGGAGAAACTAAAGTGGTTTTCTTAGGAAACAGATCATGAATGAAACTGCTTTAGGGGAAAATGAATTTAGAACCATTTAGATGGTTTTCCTCCAATAGACTTGTCATACTCTCAATAAATCCTCAATGTTAGAAGAAGTTTCTTCCAAAAAAACTTTGAAAAAAGGTCTAGGTTTTTCTTAATGTAGAGAGACTGAAAAGTAAAGCTTGTCTGGGTACTTCAAAAAAGCATTTAATAATCAACCCCTAAGCAAAATATAAGGAGGGTGATTTTTTTTTTTCTCTGATCTTTTCCTTTTTGTCTATGTGTCCCTTTTCAGTATCCATTCCTGACATCACAGGACAGTAAACACCTCCATAGTATCCTGGAATACCAGTTTAGTCCTATCTGAAACTGGCCTTTCTGGAGTGAAAGTAATTGTATTTGAGATTACTGGCTACCTCATGCTCTCTGTCCCCTAACACACATACCTCTTAAAAGCAACACAACTTTCACAGTTGAAATATTTGAGTCATATAGACAGTAAAAGGACTTTGGCTCAAAGTCCTATATGCAGCCAAAAGCATTGACAGTATGAAGATCCATACTTTTCAGGCCTCGAATCTGAATATTTTGAAATTTTTATTATTGATAGTTTGATTTCATTTTATTTTTATTATTTTTACTATTTTTATTTTTTACTATACCATGCTGCTTGACTTTTGCTACTTCACCTCAATTGGTGACTTGAGATTTATAGAGCACTCACTTCAATATTAAATGTTATTAAGGTAAAGCATTACCAATAAACAGCTCACCATTTTAACTTAAAAATGGCTTTTAAATTAATTTCTAGTATTAAGATTATATTCCTCTAGGCATGTATAAAGTCATTAGCCTCAAATAAATGATTAATAAGAAGTCTTGTCACTGTGAAAGGCCAATGGATGTTCCAATTTCAACTGGAAGTGCCTTACTACATGCAAAGGCTTCATAAAATGCCAAGATATTATAATCCCGTCATAGAACAACATTCAAATTAAGAGTAAGATACGGTGAGACGCCTGGGTGGCTCAACAGTTGAGCCTCAGCCTTCAGCTCAGGACCTGATCCCGGAGTCCCAGGATCGAGTCCCACGTCGGGGTCCCTGCATGGAGCCTGCTTCTCCTGCCTGCGTCTCTGTCTCTCTCTCTCTCATGAATAAATAACTAAAATCTTAAAAAAAAAAAAAAAGACTAAGAAAGGAAAAAGAACTAGAAAACAATCTGAATAGATTTGAATAATCTGACAAAGGAGAAGATGGTGCATCAAAATCTAAAGAGGCTTTAAAAAGTAAGAGACTGATTCCTGTGATGGCCATTAAAAAGTCAAAAGAGTAGGAAAAAAAAAAAACCTGAACCTTTAGACTGTAGAAAAAGTATGACTAAGTTCATATATATATATATATATATATATATATATATATATATGATTTTATTTATTTGAGAGAGAGAGAGAGAGAGAGAGAATGAGCAGGGAGAGGGGAAAGGGAGAGGCAAACTCCCCACTGAGCAGAGAGCTTGATGTGGGGCTTGATCCCAGGACACTGAAATCATGACCTGAGCTGAAGACAGACGCTTAACCAATTGAGTCACCAGGGCTCCCCAAAGTTCATATGTATTTTCAGGGGCACATCAGGCTTTAATTTCAACATTCTAATGTCCTTATGGAAATTGATGAATTACAGATATTCTTCTACCTATTATTTCTAAAATGTTCCTGAAAGGATCCATCCATGTGTGTTACTTGCTCTCATGCACATTAGCAAGAATTACATTTCACATGGTATATTGCTTATCTAACAAAGATTGAGTCACACCAAACTATGACTTAAGAAAGAGGAACTTTGACTGATAGGAATTGGGAAGAAAAAAAATGAGGCAATTTATAGAAAAGGCAAGAAATAGTGAAAGCCCCATGGATTCCTTTGAATAATCAAATTTACAAAACAGGATAATTAGGAACACTGATGTTGAAAACAATAAATGAGCGAAGCAAAGTCTGTATTCTACTTCTGAGCTCCAAATAGGAACAGTCGCAAATAACAAGCCAAGCTATTTAAGTAACGTGTTCCCATTTTGCCTAATTAATCTATTATGATCATTGGTCACACTTGGTACTACCTGCTTGGGTCTGTAAAAGTAAGCTTAAAAAAAAAAATAACTAGATAGAAGCATTATCAAGTAACTTATGAGAAATTTCAACCAACTGTGTCATAATTTTCTTCTCGGGAGAGAAGAAGTTAATAATTTGAACAACGACTTTTTCCAACAATTTTTTAGCTCAACATGAGAGAAAGCAAAAAATACATAAAATTGTAGTTAAGAGTAAACAGTGATTCCTTTAGAGAAGAAGAGAGGATGTCTTTAGTATATGGGGACATAGAGATCCTATGAAGTAGATCTCTTTCTTGGGAGAGCTTCTAAGAGTTTAAAAAGTAAAGCAAGATGGTTCAGTGGAGACTGAAAAATATTACTTGGCCAGCAACTCTCTAAAATAATTACATAGCTGGGGCAATTTATTGTTATCCTAGCAAATATTAACTAACTCCCGACAAATAGATTGGGCTGAGAGTAAGAAAGGTATGCCACAGCAACTGAGGAATTAAGGAGGACTTCTGGGTTTCCATTTTGAGCCAGTAGATACGTTTCCATGTATCAGGCAAGTGGAAAATATCTGGTAAGGGTTAGAAGAGACAGGAAGGTATGTTACTAGGCCTGACCTAACTGCCACATGTTATAAAGGAATGAAATCTGTGAAGATGTAGTCAAATGTTAACTGTTTCCAAATAATGGATGAAGCCATGTAAGCAAATGGGAAGCAGAAAGCATGAGGTAAAAATCAGGTTCCAAATCTGATAAACCCCAGCTTCTTAGGCTGACCCTACTTAATAACTATCACCTGGGATGATGTAAACGTCTTTATGCCTCCAATTTTTCACCCCTAAAATGTGAATGCTAATTCTAGGCACCTTGGTAATGTGGCCATAAAACTTAATGAGAGAATGAATGTAAGGCTCTATACCTCACAAATAAGTGCTCACTAAAATTTCTTAACTACCGGTAAACTTGATTAGTCATACTAAACTACTAAGAAATAAGAAAGGAAAAAAAGACAAAGCCCCAAGGTAAAATATCCTACTGGTTTTCCACATCAATATGATGAATAAAAGTAACAATTTGGGACCATTAAAAAAAACTAATCTGAGCGGATGCAGGAAAAAATAAGGTAATTTCATGTTAGAAAATCTACAGAGCCTTTGAAAAGTAGTAACTAATCACTGAGATATGAAATAAGAAGATCAAAGAGTAGGAAAAATGATGCTTTTACTGTATTTGTGGAGAAAAGATAAATTAAGAACTGACGTGATAATCATACAGTAGGTAAAAAAGATTATGTGTATAGGTGAAAATAATTATTGCAATACAATAAATTCCTAAGTTTAGTTCATTACATTATGTTCTATATTAATGATAACATGTTCCTAAAAATATGCTTACAATTTTAAATTTCTCTACCATGTTTACTCAGATTATATCTACCCTCAACAATACAAAGTACAACAATGTTCTATAAAAATGGAATATGAATATTTATTACATTACCCAAAGATAAAAAACTGACCATATTGGTCATATTTCTGCTTAAACCATACTGTGATATGTTTTTGTACTTTTAATTAGTAGAAGTCATTCATATGAGCTCATGAACATCATTTTTAAACCTCAGATGTATATTAGAATAAATTTTAGATAAAGGTGCTAGCTAATTGATAATGAAATATAAATGTCCTCATCTGCTTCAAAAACTTTTAGTTTGTAATGCTGGCCTCCAAGACGTGCTGAAAACTTGAAAGGTTATTTCAGTCTTGCTAAGTGTGACAAGTTAGAAATGGCTTTCAATGTTTTGAAATCATTTGAATAAGATATTTAAAGGAAATATTATTTTTTTTCTTTTAACAGAGACTGTCATTACATTTTCTTTTTCTTTCTTTTTTTTTAATTGTATTGTGGTAAGAATACTTACCTGAGATCTGCCCTCTACACAGAATATTTTTTTAAAGATTTTATTCATTTATTCATGAGAGACACAGAGAGAAAGGCAGAGACATAGCCAGAGGGAGAAGCAGGCTTCCTGTGAGGAGCCTGATGCGGGACTCGATCTCAGGACCCCGGGATCACGCCGTGAGCCAAAAGCAGATACTCAACCACTGAGCCATCCAGCTGCCCCCTTCTACAAAGACTTTTAAGTTATAACAGAGCATTGTTATCTAGAGGGATAATGTTCTATAGCAGATCTCTAGAATTTATTCATCTAGAATAACCAAAATTTTATCCCCATTTCCTCCTACTGTAAGCCCCTGGCAACCACCATTCTACTCTTTGCTATTTTATAGACTCATATAAGTGAGATCACAAAGTCTTTCTTCTTCTGTGACTGGTCTATTTCACTTAGTATAATGTCTTCAGGCACAATCTGTCATTTCTTATGTTGAATTTTACTAAAAACTTTTAGCAAACATTTTTGTTTATATTTCTTTTTGGTCTGCTTTGGTTTGTCTCTTGCCTTCTCTTCCAATATTAAATTTATATACTCATTCTCTTCCAATATTTTATATATATGATAAAATCTTAAAGGATGAAAAGAATAAAATTATTTAAACAATATTTGGTTTGTCAGAACAAAAGGTGTGATCAGAGAGAATGTAGGAGAATATAATGAAGTTGTATTAGGGGTAAACTGAAGGTTATGGATTACTAAGTGAGTTCTATGGTGCTATGATAAAAAACAATGGTGAAGATAAATGCTGTATGTGGGTGACCTGAAATAATAGGAAGCTCTTATAATAGGAAGATAATTTTAGCAGTGATTTCTTAAAATATGCATATGCATAATGGCTATAAAAATACTATGCAATATGACTACAAAAGAATGCTATAGTCAGGCTGTTTTCATATGTTAAAAACTCATACATTTTAAAAGCTATCAGCTTAAAAATAAAAAAGTACTCAAAATATATAAATTTGGCTGAAATGGAAAGGCTTTAGAACAAACAAGATGCTATATTTCAATAAATATGTACATAAATCCCTTTTAAATGATTTGAGTGCCCAAAGGCAGAATAAGAGTGAAACAACAAAAAGAACACAGTCCTGGATCCCTGGGTGGCGCAGTGGTTTGGCGCCTGCCTTTGGCCCAGGGCACGATCCTGGAGACCCGGGATCGAATCTCACATCGGGCTCCTGGTGCATGGAGCCTGCTTCTCCCTCAGCCTATGTCTCTGCCTCTCTCTCTCTCTCTCTGTGACTATCATAAATAAATAAAAATTAAAAAAAAAAAAAGAACACAGTCCTACTGTGTTCTTTTTGCTTTTCATTTGATGACTAAAGACAAAAGATTCTACTTGTTCATAATTCTGGAAGGTCAGAGGAGAAGCACTTCAGAGAAGTCACAGAAGACCTTGAATCTTTCTAATCTGACACTCTGCAGTCCAGCATTCAGCTTCATCTTAAGGCTACTCCTCTTTGTGGTTGTAGGACGGCTTCTAGTGGCACTTGCTTCTTCAATTCCCCCTGCTGCAAGGGAAGTGGCAAAAACCTAACTAATCATGAAAAGTATCTTTCTACCAGTTTTAAGGGCTTAACAGAGGTCACATGTCCACTCATAAAGTAGTGGAATGTCATTCACCAATGTGCTTAAGAGCTGGGTTTCTGAAACCAGTTGTTAAGAAGACAGGTAGGATTATTTTGACTGGCTTAAGTTAAGCAAGCCTAGGCTGTGGAGTTTTGGCCAATCACCTAAGTGGCTATGCAATCAGAAGTAAGATAGATTCGAGGAAATCAATCATAATGTCTATTGCACCTGAGAAGACCATCCTTTCCATATAGACATGACGTGATAAACAACTAATATAAATAATTTTAATTCTAGAAACAAAGTATTTTATGTTATGATTTTTAAATGTAATATAGGTAAGTATGTGTAAAATATAAGCTTAAGAATGGTTGCAATAACTGGTATTTTTGCCTGTTTTTAGCAAAAGACAATTTCTCTGCCCTTTCTAATCCTTGTCAAACAAATCAAAGGACAGGTACATAACTTGACATTTAATAATATGGTTGGCTAATTCAATAAGCTCAATGGTCACTTGTACTAGTGATACTTCAAACTGCAAGACAGAAAAGTACATATTCTAGAATTACATCCCATAACCACCTTATTGTGAACCTACTTGTCAGTGTTTAGCTTTCATAAAGTAGATATGGTATTTCCTTCTAACAGATGAGGAAGTAGAGGTATAAAATGGCTAAGTAACTTCTCCAAGGTCACTGAGTTAATAAGAGATCCAATACCATAGTCAGTTCTCTTAATACAATCCAATTATCTTTCACTACATGCACTGAAAGGTGTTTACATTTTATCTGTGCCTAATAAGATGTTAAAAGTGGTATGTTCTGTCTTAGTTTTGGGAGAGATCACAGAAATCAAGAGCACAAGAGTGACAAGTATGCTTATATTTCACAGTGAATGCATTTCCTTAGGTTGCCATGCATAATTCTTGCCTCAGCCATTTGTCTTTTTTTTTTAATTTTTTTTTTCTTTTTTTTTTTTTTTTTTTTTTTTTGCCATTTGTCTATTACCCATATTTGGGTAAACTAAAATAAATCTAGTCTTGTTTGCTAACATGAGTTTCACATCTGATCAGCTGGAAATAGGTACTTCTGATTCATCACTAATGGACATCATTGATGGAAATATAACCCTCTTTGCTTCCAACGTCCCTAGTCAAAATGGCAGCCATACAGCATATATACCAGGAAAGCAGGATCTAAAACCTGTTTAGTGACTTATGGCTCATTACCCTCTCATAGGATAAGTAAGAGATTTGTGGCTGAAGAAATGAGCAGGCTTCATCTTGGAGGAATTTGTAGAAATGCTGTGGCATTTTCCCTCCTTACACTTCATACAAGAAAGGAGGTATGTGATTCTCCCTCTCTCTTAAGTTCAATGAGGAACATCAGAGGGACTGTTCCTAGAGATTGACTTGTGCCCATTAGAGGTTAACAGAGAAAGTTGAGACTGATACTGGACCACAGCTTGGAAAATACTAAAGGTAAAGAGATAATATGGCATTCTAGCTTGAGTCATAGAAAGTAAAAAGAAATGGACACCTTAAAGCACTAATGTATAATCTCATGAAATACTACCACAGGGAAGTATAAGAAAATAATCACTAATATGAGATTTTTTGTCAATTGGCTTGACAAAAAAACAAAGGTTGAAAGAATGAGAGAAAAACTAGAACTCAGAAAAATAATTTCACTAGAACAAAGACTTCATTGAGAGCTAGGACTTGAAGAAAAGAAATAAGGCAGAGAGCCAGATAGGAAGCAGGGAGAATTAAAAACTCATTTGTTTCTGAAAGAACAGTCTCTATCTGCAAATTAAGACCAAATATGAGATATGATTTGAGGTCCTCTGCTAAAGGAAGAGGTTAATAAAAAACTGAAGATGCAGAGCTGGAACTTGGACCTGTGATATGGAGCCATAGAAAGCCATTCTGATTCCTACACTATAAAGCTATTTTAAAACATGAGATAAAGTCGATTAAACATTCCATATTACTGGATCAGAGGATAAAATGTTCTAATGACTCATTACAGAGGAAGAAGACAAAAAAATAAATGTCAAATATCTGGTCTTATTAGAATTCCTCTTTGATTTTTAAGTAAACAATTTTGGAATAGTAATGAGTCGTTTATTTGGGGAAGCACTAGATGTGAGGGATGTTTTCTCTCTCATTTATTTTTCATTCTTTCCATTTCATTATATTCTTTTAAAAAATATATAAAATTGCCTTCAATTCATGAGTATATTATGAATATGAGGATCCTGGAAATCCAACTGCAGCTATATGTCTTTCCCCACTAATATTTCATATAACCCATTAATAGTCTTTATTCTGGGAAGTTTGAGGAATATATGAGAATAGCATTGTTGAGATGAGAAGTTATGGAAAATCATGATGATTTAGTATATTTGGCCAAAAAAATCCATAATATCACTGTCCTCTGCATCTTAGAAAATAAGAAAAATCTGTCTGATCTAAATTGAATTCCTATTACAGTAGGAAAGTTCACCAATGGTTCACTATGGCAAGGGGAGAAATTTAATCAGAAACTGTTAAACAAGAATGGTTTCTAAATAATGAAGACTATTCAGCAACCATTCTCATATTGTAATTATGTGTTGCATATTAAGTATGTGGCTTTGCAGGTAACCCAACAGTTTGATGCTATCCTGGTAAAGCATATGACTTAATCTTAAGGAGATTCATTATCAAGTATGTGTGGATCACAAAAAGAAAAAGATACAAACACATGTACATGTTCATACTATGTCAAAAAAACGTTAATAATGACTCTCAAGTCCCTGTTCCTCTCCTATTTTATATATCATCCATATGCAGTAACCATGTTCTTGTATCTCATGTTTTCCATTTCTATTATATCATTAATTTTAGCTATTTATGCCATATAATGTTCCCCTGTAGGAGTCTACAACACTTTACATATTCAGTGCTCTGTCAGTGAACATTTGAATTATTTCTGACTTTTTGCTATTATAAGAAACAATAGCCACATCAAGAAGAGCTTCTCTGGAATTATATTCCTAAAATGAAATTATCAAGTTATAAGGCATGCACATACTCAAACTTACAAATTGTAATGACAAATTATTTCACAAATATTGTCCTAATTCACCTCTTACCAGAAGGCAAAACTACACAATTTGGTCTATATATTCTAATAACTTGATTTATGAATATTTTAGGGTTTGTCAATATGGTAGACTTGAAATGGTATATTATTTTGTTTTATATTTGTGTTTTTTTTTATTACTAGTAACAGTGAATTCATTTTCATTGGTTTATTAACCATTTTTATTTCCTCTTCTGGAAAGTATCTTTATGCCTTTTGCCCATTTAACAAGGTGACTATAGAGATTTTACTTTGTGTATAGATTCTTCACACGTTCTTTCTTTCTCTTAGATTATATTTATTTATTCATGAAAGACTCAGAGAGAGAGGCACAGACATAGGCAGAAGGAGAAGCAGGCTTGCTGTGGGGAGCCTGATGCAGGACTTGATCCCAGAACCCCGGGATCACGACTTGAGCCAAAGGCAGACAGATTCTCAACCACTGAGCCACCCAGGCACCCCAACTTTTCACAAATTCTGATATTAATCCTTTGTCAGCTATATGTGTTACATAGATCTTCAAGTTTATATTAATAAAGAGAGTTTTATGGCTTATCTGTGTTTTATGAAACATTTAGATTTAAAAAATCTAATGGGAGTGACATTTCTTAATATTATTCTGTATGGTTTGCACATGTTTGCACATGTTTATTTACTATTTATTATTGATGCATTCCTTAAGTATTTTCTCTTATAGCATATTCTTCCATTATTCACTTTAAAATTTTTTAAAGATTCATTTTTGTACGTTAAATCTTCACTCCAGCTAAAATTGATCTGACAGTACCATAGCCACAAATTTCAAGTATTTTCACGTAAATAATAAATTGTTCCCAAAGCATGATTAATAATTAATTCTTCCACCCCCCACTTAATCTGCAAAGATCCTTCTGTTTTGTACATTTTTCATATTTGTGTGGATTTTTTTGTAGACTTTCATTTGACTCTTTCTTGAGTATCTCCATGCTAATCCCACATAACTCAAGTTACATGAAACTGTTGCTCTTTGGTTTGGTCAAAACATAAAGTTGCTTTTTGTTTTTAATGTTTCTTGGTTCTTCTTGATAATTTGTGTTCTTCATTAATTTTATTAATTGTCAAATTTCGTAACAAAACCTATTATAATTTTCTTTGGAATTACAGTTAATCTATGGATCAATTTTAGAAAAAGGTATCAATAAATAACATTAACTAACTAAAAATTCAAAATATTTTTCTGAAGAAAATCCTTGGAGAAATTTTTTAATCTTGTATTGAAAGACATTAAATGATACATACGCAAACAATAGAAAGATATATACAGTTTATAGATAAGAAGACTTTTGACGCATATTAAATTCTCTAAACTTCATTTCTCTTATTGTTTTGCATATCTCCCATTTCTACTTCCACTGTTTTTTGTGTAATTTCTTCAGTTCTCCCTTCAACTCATGAATTCTTCCTTTTATCTTCTTTAATCAGCTATTAATAATCTGCTGTTACTAATTTTAACATTTTTTTTCATTTGGTTCTTTTCACAGTCTCCTATTCTTTTCTATACATCTACTACTACTACTGCTACCACACACAACACACACACACACACACACACACACACAGAGACACATTGGTTTTATATTTTGACATCATTCTAAAATCTGAACACTGAGTCTGATTTTGTTTTCTATTACTTCTGCTTGGTCTTATTGTCTCATTTATAGTGCTTTTTTCTGATGTTTTATAGTGTATTTATGTTAATAAAATCTTATCTATGAAATTATTTGAATCCTACATTTAAGGAGGGTTTCTTTTAGGGAGAAACTATGGTTGCATCTGCCAGTTGTTTGTTAGCCAAGACCAACCAGGAAATAATCTGAAAATAATTACAGCTTAAGAATGCCTGGAACCAAAAGTATGATAAATTCTCATCACAAGTCTATTCCATATATAATAGTTAGTTTGAGGTTTCGAGTTCTCAGAAGACTATTTACTTATGTCCCATAGCTCTAGTGCTAAAGTCAAGGCAGTAAAGTTTATTTTTTCCCCTCTGTGTAGAATATATTTTCTTACTTCTCTCATTCACTAAGCATGTCACTCCCCAAGATTTTGGCTGTAGAGAGGCCTCTCCTGAGTTACCTCATCTGATATATGTCCTGGCTTTTGTCTCCTGCCCAGGCACCATATGTACCCATCCAAAAAAATGGAAGTTCAAAATCTTCCTGAGAGCAACTAACAAGTTTATATGTTGCTCACCTCTCTAGGTTTCTATTTTCAACTTCATTTTTATGCTTCAGTCAGCATCCATTTATTGCTTTCAAGGTATATGTGTGTGTATATGTACGCATGTGTGTGTGTGTGTGTGTGTGTGAGAAAGACATATTTAACCACCATTTTTTTCTTATTGACACTCAGAAGGGAGGATGTGTGATCCACCCTTCTGAGAGAGAAACTCAAAATTTAAATATACATTTCCAAATGTTATTTTTTGAGTAATTTTTAGAATTAAACCATTAAATTATAATTAAATATGACAAATTTAAAAATGCATCTTATGTTATACTATTTTTCTTGATAGCTACATCAAAATGAATTCCTGTTACTTTCCTTTTTAACAGCTTGATGCTGTTACTGTAAACATATTTGCATTAATAGGAAATCCTCTATTGAGTACATATTTGGCACAATACAGCCACATTAGATATTTCAAAAAATATTAAGAAAATTCATGCTAAATGCTTTCTAAAACTTTGCCTTGAGGTAATTTTCATAACCCATGATGCAGAGGAATACGCCACAAATGAAACTTGATTAATCTTAGCTTTTTTCAAAATGACTGTGAACTAAAGAAGTCTCTTGGTCGGGATCTAGAATTACTTCATATTAATGTCAACACTAATGCATTGATACTTTCATGTAATTTCAAACTGAGGTGCAGAAATAAGTCATCTACTGTATTTCTATCATTACTTTAAAAATGTTTTGCCTCAAAACTATCTTGACTGAAAGCCCTTAAAAGTTGTGAATTATGCAATATATATTTTTTTTAAATAACAACTATGTACTCTCTCGTTGTATTTGAGTTTAGAATAGATAATTTATATGTAACACTTCAGTTAATTTATCCCCAGAGAGAGAAATCTGAACTCAGACCCTGCATTTCAATATTATAGTTTGTTTCATCTTGCTTTTTGTTTCTTTGGTTGTTGTGTGTTTCTTTAGGCATCCTTACATCTAATGATAAAGTCATTTAGGACAGAATGCCATATTTTCCTCCACATCTTTATATTAGGTAATATATACTAAATTTAGGTAAAATTGAGACAAATCTTTTTTTAAAGATTTTATTCATTTATTTATTCATGAGAGACACAGAGAGAAAGGCAGAGACACAGGCAGAGGGAGAAGCAGGCTCCATGCAGGGAATCTGATGTGGAACTCGATCCCGGGACTCCAGGATCACGCCCCGGGCCAAAGGCAGGTACTAAACCACTGAGCCACCCAGGGATCCTAAAATTGAGACAAATCTACTTAATATTCCCAAAATAAGCTTATATTTTATTTTAACAATTTTATCAATATATATTCCTAAAATAATTAAATTTCAAGCCAAGTACAGACTAAATGAAGAGAGATGGCATACAGTGACATTTCCACATACAAAAGGAAAACCCAACACAATAGTTCATGCTATATAAAGACTAGAAGGTAAGTAAGATTTTTAGTAGGCATAAAATATTTCCTTCACATATTTGAGGAACTATTCAAAGCAAAATATAGTAAGTGGAACTCATAAATGGTAAAATCAATATATGAGTATCAGCCTATCATTATGTTTATGAAACAAAGTGAAAAGTAAGAAGTGATTTCAAGTTCTAGTCTTAAGAAACCCAATGGGATTCCGGATCTAGGTTCAAAAATATACAAGATACATGAGCCTATATCATCTAACAGATAAGCAAGGAAGATCACTGAGGTCTAATCAAAGTACTTAGGAAGCAACAAAAGGGAGTTTTACTAGACAAATTTGGGGTAATTTAAGCATAGTCCTAGTGAACAAGCAATCAATCTAACCAACTTAAAAACATACCGATTATGCTTAGAAGATGTCAGGAAACCAAAATTTTGAAAACGTGTAAATAATGTAAAAGAATCAAGCATCTATCCTGCTTTTCCTCTACATGAACTATATATACCTAAGTGTAACAGATAGTTGATGAGAGTAAGTTTTACTTTAGATTTTCAGCTAATAGAACAAATAATGAATTTCAATAGTGATCAACAAATCATTAGTAAACAGCTAATGGATAACTGTGTAATAGATATATCAAGTTCACAAAACTTGAGACCTCATACTTGAGAGAAACTCAGACATCATTACTTCCTGAGTAAAAAACAATTGGACGTACAAAGAACAATCAACAAAGAATACTAGCTCCTCCTCAGAAAAATAGTGATTTAAGTCTTATCCAGCCTCTATATCTAACTACCAGTCTACAGGAATATAGTCAAAAGAAAATATGTAAAAAATAGCAGTCAGCAAATCCATAAGGTAAGGATCTATAAAATACAAAGCAACTTAGTGTCTTCTATTAGTTCATTTTAAAAAAAGGAAAAAAAAAAGAATGTGAATTCATAGATTTGAAGATAGCTAAGAAACATCAACTAATTGTACTTTTGAAAACACCTTTTTATCTTGATTATAAGAAACCAATCATGAAAAGAATATTATGAAGCAAATATGGAAATCTGAATACTGATTGACTATTTGGTGATAATTATTGAAGGTGAGTAATGTGTACTTGGGGGTCTATTATACTGTTCAATTTTTTAAAAATGTAAGTTTGAAAAAAATGTAAGTTTGAAATTTCCTATAATAAAAATAACAAAATTATTTAAAATGTAATGCATTACAATGCTTATTAGAGATGTTTATCTCCAAAACAATGGCATGATCATATTCCAATAAAATTTGATATACAAAAACAAGCAGTGGAGTGGATTTGGCCGATGAACTGTAGTTCTCCAGCCTCTGAAAAGTCTGTATGATATTCACTATATTTCAAATCAGAATAGTGTTGACGAAAGAATAGGAAAAAGACAAGAGGCAGCCTAAAAGTAGATTTCAATATATACAAAAATTGAATAAACAGCAAGGGTGGAAATTTTAGTTCGGTAAGAAAAGATTATAAATTTCATCATTTTAATCAACAATGGTAACAAATCTAATATGTTAAGAAAAAAGGTCATTTAGACCCTTAACCACATTATTTATGAAAGTATGTCCAGATTGATTAAATATTTAAACATAGGGACGCCTGGGTGGCCCAGTGGTTTAGCATCTCCCTTTGGCTCACGGTGTGATCTTGGGAGTCCCAGGTTCACGGCCCACATCGGGCTCCCTGCGTGGAGCCTGCTTCTCCCTCTGACTGTCTCTGCTTCTGTGTGTGTGTGTGTGTGTGTGTGTGTGTGTGTGTGTGTGTTTCTCATGAATAAATAAATAAAATCTTTAAAAAAATATTTAAACTTGCAGAATAAACCAACAAAAGTCTTAGAAAAACTTTATATAATCATGTGCATTCAATGATTTGGGAAGTGTTCCAGAAAACTTAGAAGTAAAAGACATACCGGACTATATGAAAATTAGAACTTTTATGCAATACAGTATTTCATAAATAAAGTTAGGATACAAACGATATATTTTGGTTAATATTTGCAATATAGGTATCAGGGAATCACCTAAAATTTAATGGAAAAGACAATCCAAAGCAATATAGGGAACAATATCGTTGGCAGAGAGTGTCAATGGCTACCTAATGTATATGCTTGCCATCTTCTGTAGTAACAGAAACCTGCTTTTAAGCCAAGTATTCTGCCAAAATCATAGAATATTATATTTCACAAACTGTATTGTAACTACATGCAGCAATATCTACCTTCTAGCCAATGAAATATAGCCAGAAAAAGTAAATATGTACATTTAAGGAAGATTTATTTTAAATGAAGGGAGCAAGCCCTTATCCCTCTTCTTTCTCCCAAGTGTCTGGAATTTAACACCCAAGGTTCCAGCTTGTGATCGTGGACAAAGTGGAATATGCCAAGCAGGACAGCACAGAGTAGACTCAGAACCCATGTCACAACAGAAAGATACCAATGCTTGCACTGCCTAATTGTAAATCTCTTTTGTAACAAAGAAAATCAACTTTCTATATGGTTCAATGTACTACTATTTTGAGTGTTTCATTTAATGTAGCTGAATGTAGTTCTAACAATAAGAGCACAATTCATATAAAAGAAAAATGAACAGCCATCAAACACATGAAAAGATGTTCAAACTCAAATTAATAGTGAGATACTAGATAATATCCATCAGTTTGACAGAAATTTAGACAATTAATAATAACAACAGATGGCCTGGATGTGGGGGTATACTCACATATTGCTAGAGAACTGTGAATTTTGATAGCCTTTTTAAAAAATTAAATGGATAATACTAATCGAATATTTGACCCAAAAAGTTTTCTCCTGGAAATCTACCTCATTCAAAGGAAGGGAAAAAAAAAGAATTTAAGGATTTATGGATAAAGGTCTTGTATTTTATGTAGCGTGGTTATAGTGATAAAAATCAACAGAAACAATGTAAGTGATATCAATGAGTATATGAATGAACCAACTATTAATATATTTATTAGGAAAGAATTAAAATAAATAAATTGGAGGTATACAAGTTTGTGTGGCAGAATTTTTATCAAGTATGCTTGAATAATGAACATACAGAATAGGAGCCCATGCTTATGAAAGCTAACAGTGATAACACACATGTATAAGTGTGGAATTTGGGTATATCTGATAGAATCAAAAAATATTTGTATTGCAAATACAGAAAAATACACATAAACTGTGTAAAGATCATTTACTATAAATACAAAAACTCTATGCACATTGCATATATGATATACAAGCAAATGAGACATATCAAATTATAAGCTTATCACCAAGGACTACCTGGGGTAGGGATAGACTCTGATGGGGATAAAAAGCAGTAGAGCTAAGAAAAGAAAAAAAAAAAAAAAGCTTTATCTCTCTTGAAAAGGATCTATACAATGGTTTATATGATACTATCATTGGGGTATGTGTGTGCATATGAGAGAGAGACGGGGGGGTGATATAGGAATAATCATCAAAACACTTATAGCCAATTTAGAATGATTACTGAAGTTATTTTATGATTTAAAGTAATATGACATAAGGTCTTTAACTTCAAATTGCATGAGGTTCATCTTTAAACAATTGAAAAAATTATCTTAGTTACCTCAAGAATTTTTACAAGCTAGACGAAGATACTTTGAGAATTGGAAGCTATAATGACATCATATTTACGTGCATTAGTATCTTTGCAGTCTCCAAGGAAGCAACTGAGGCCACAGCTCCTGCTTAGAGTAGTGTGTTATACCGGTTTGGGGATTTTTATTTATTTATTTTTACATTTTAACTGAATGGATTTTGAGGCTCATTTGCAATTATATTAGTAAATATGTAAGAAAAATTGCTACTTTCTCCTTTTGAAAAATGATACATTTTAGTACTTTAAAACGTTTCTAGAAGTAAGTGAACTAGTGAAGTCACATAATAATTTATCCCTATAATTAATGGATGATGCATTCAGCTGACTGCCCTGCATACATCTTTTCATATCACATAAGATATAACAGGGAATGTCTTATATTTATCCTTCATTAAGAGCATTTAAATCATGAGCAGATAGAAGCCAGAACCTAATTACTTACAATAAGCTTATTTCTCCAGAGATGTATCATATATTCCAGCTAACATAATAGGTATCTTTTTTACTTCCTCTTCTAAAATATTTTTAGAAAGACATTTATTCCATGTTGAATACAAACCAAGTAATTGATAGGAAAGTGACATGATCTTTCATTTTTGATGATGGCTACTAGATTTGGAAATCAGCCAAGAGAGTGAGTTGTTAGAAGGAAACTGTCTTAAATATTGATAATAGATAAAAATGGAAGGGCTATTTGCAAACCTAAGAAACAGGCTTTCAAACTAACAGTTTTTGTTTTGTTTTGTTTTTTAAGTGCAAAAGATAAAAGTGCCCTAGCAACTGATATAATAGGAGGCAATATATTTTGGACATGAAAATAAGGAAAAAGATTCAAGTAAATAATAAATCTAGAAAATGAAGGTTAAATTCTCATCAGATGCTATGCAAGCAATGTGGTACTGTTGTAAAGTACTAAGATGAGACATTGTGAGGGAAAAGGGGAGAAAGAGAAATTTTATGGCTACTCTAGAAGTTGGAAATAATTCCCCAAACTACAGCTGTGGTTACTGCCATCTAAAGATGGCCTCTGTATAGAGAATAAGAGAACACTCCAATTAAAAAAAAAAAAAAAATGCAATCCTATAGCATTTGAAAAGGTCTATTTTGGCCACTGTTGGTCCACAGATTTTTTTAAAAAACATACTGTCCTTCATCCACTTCTTGTGGAGCTATTATCTCCTTGAATCTAGAAATATAAAGGTCATATTCACAGGGTAGAAAGTTGTGGGGTAAATAAAGCAGCTAACTAGATTGGAATGATAAGCCAATCAGAGATACATTTTTGAGAACCTCTCCTTCCTTATGCTCTGCTTCACATTACTAGCATTAAGTTCCATTAAAAAAATTCCTCAAAAAAGTTCTACTAAAAAAATAAAAAGTGATTTACCCAGGTAATATTTGACAGTAGGGATTTTAGGAAACACTTCAACCTTAAAATAAGATTTGGCCCATAACAGAAAGCACTAGCTAGGTGACACTACTCTGCAGGGCTGAGGCAATTTCTCCAGAAGACTGTATATGCCCTGGATCAGCACCCAAAAGGTCCAGGAATCAAAGGGTGGAAATGGAAGTGGTGTTACTCACTGTTACCTCTAATGACTCACTAGCAAGATTTGTGATTCCTGTTCCCATGACTTTATGCTCTGCTAGCTTAGAGATCTTAGATTCAAAGAGAAATGTTTCCACACGGAGACACAAAAATAATTCCATTGAACTAGAAATTGAGACATCACCTATCCATTTTGGGCTCCTCATGCTCCAGAATCAAAGCAAGAAAGCAAGTTACAGTGTTGGTTGGGGTGACTGATCCTGAATATAAGGTGAATTTGGACTACTCTACAGTGGAGGTAAGGAACAGTATATATGGAATATAGGAGTTATTTTCAGCAAATAGGATATGCCTTAGGGTATCTCTTAGTATTGCCAAGACCTGTGATTAAGGTCAATGAAAAACTGTAACAACCACATCGAGGTAGGACTACTAATGGCCCAGACCCTTCAAAAATGAATCACCCCACCAGTGAAGTACCATAACCAACTGAGGTGCTTGCTGAAGGCAAAGGGGATATAGAATGAGAAGTATAAGAAAGCAGTTACCAAAACAAGCTTAAACCATGTGACTCGTTACAAAAAAGGGATTGCAAGTATTTTCCCTTTATTTTGTTATTAATGTTTATGTGTATATATATATGTGTGTGTATATACATACATATATTAAGCAAATATATGTATTTTTGTTTTTTTTTTCTTTCTTGGTTCTTTCTTTCCTTGCTTATTCCCCTTTCATGTGACAAAAGTTGTATTGACTTTACATCAGTATTTAAGTATTGGTAATTTTAAATTGTAGCATGAGTTACAAGATATCATGAGAAGGGTAAACATTGATGAACTTCACACTCTCATCTGGAGAAGGGATTAGGGTTTTAATTTGCATACAATATTGTTGTATAATCTTAGGTGAAATTATGACCCTGTTGTTTTTACTTGGAGATTAACTATGGTTTAAGGACATGTGTATAGGTGTCAAATTGGTAAGTGGTGGACTTGTGATGGTTAATTTTATGTTGACTAAGTTAAGGAATGCCCAGACAGTTGATACAGCATTATTTCTGAATATGTCTGTAAGGCTGTTTCTAGAAGTCATTAGCATTTGAATTGGTAAACTGAGTAAAGCCAATGGCCCTCCCCACTGTGATTAGACATCATCCAATCCATTGAGAACACACACACACACACACAAACAAAAATGTAGAATGAAAGCAAATTCCAAATCTCTGTTTGAACACATCCACCTTCTCCTGCTCTCAGACATTTGTGCTCCTGACTCTTGCTTGAGGTTTTAGACTGTAATCAGGACTTACATCATCAGCCCCTTAATTCTTAGGTCTTCGGATTCACTCTAAATTATACCAGCAGTTTTCCTGGTTCCACAGCTTGCAGTCAGCAGATTGTGGGATATCTTGGGTTCCTTAACTACATGAACCAATATCTATAATAAATCTTCTCATACATATTTCTCTCTATATATCCTATTGATTCTTTTTCTCTGGAGAACGCTGACCAACACACAATTGGACCTTAAAATAATTGGTCCATGACAGAATAAAATTCAGAACCTTAATGGTTTGATGTACTATGACATTCAGTAGATTGGAAATTGTTACTAATCATGAACAAGTAAGTACTTCTGAGGACTAATTTAAGAAGCACAAAAATTACCTCAGATTTAAACAGAATTTCAACAAGACTATCTAAAACACTTGGAGGCTGGCTTCCAAGAAGATTCTCCTACTGGGAAAAGGTGCTAGACCTTACATATGCCTGGATTGGAAAGGTAGAGGATTAAAAATACTTTCCATGGAGAGGAATCTTTTCATTCATAGCATTAAGGTGAAAATAAAGCCTCCTCCAACTCAGGTGATACTAATCTAGCTCTGAAGACCAGATTTCTATTACAATCTCAACCAGAAACACATTTCCTTGTGGGCCAACTTGATACCAAAATACTATCTAAAATATGTCTTTTCAGGGGCGCCTCAGTGTCTCAGTCAATTAAGCACCTGGCTTCACCTGGCTGCACCTGGCTTCAGCTCAGGTCATTGATCTCAGGGTCCTGGTTGAGCCCCGCCTTGGGCTCCCTGCTCAGTGGAGATGCTTCTCCCTCCCTCCTCTCATCTTCTGTTCTCTCTCTGTCTCAAATAAATAAGTAAAATCCTTAAAATAAAAATATCTCAGGATCCCTGGGTGGCGCAGCGGTTTGGCGCCTGCCTTTGGCCCAGGGCGCGATCCTGGAGACCCGGGATCGAGTCCCATGTCGGGCTCCCAGTGCATGGAGCCTGCTTCTCCCTCTGCCTGTGTCTCTGCCTCTCTCTCTCTCTCTCTCTCTCTCTCTCTCTGTGACTATCATAAATAAATAAAAATTTAAAAAAATAAAATAAAAATATCTCTTTTCAATGTGATGAATGCACCTCAGAACCCTGTGCTACAGAATCATTTATATGTTATGTAGCTTTAGAGCTGAACATGTCTGATGTTCCATTTTCACACAACTATCTGAATCATCTACTGCCCATAATTAGGGCTCCACTTAGTTCCGGGGAGAAAAGGAGAATTAAATATTAAGGCTGGTTCCTAGGAGAGTTAAACTTGCAAATACTGCACTTCCCACACATAATGAAAGATAGAAAAAGATATTAAATTCTTTACAACCCCAAAGAAGGAAGCAATGCCATCATCAACATTTAGGCTAATTCAAAGCATAGACAAAGAAGGGAGTAAAAATGAAAGTTTGTCCCTAGGAGAATCAAATTTGAAAATGCCACCAATTCTTATACTTTAAATATTATAAAACGTGGATTCCTTTCTGACCCCAGGGAATGGAACAGCATCAATCATCCACACTTAAGTAATTCAGGGGTAGGCAAAAGAAAGTTAAGTGTCTTAATTCAGGTGTCTTTCTTTTTTCCTACTTCAGAGAAAAGACCTGAAACTGAGCAGAGGAGAAAGTATTTTGATGTGAAGGACACTCCACACTGATACACCAAGTTTTAATTCAGGTAAGATTTGAGTATTCTGGAAAGTCAAAGAGGGACTTATATTTTGCTTGCAGTGTTTTTTGAAAGGTAGAGAATATGTTCTTCCCATTTTAATTAAGAAACCAAAATACATGAAGGTCAAAGGGTCCTCCAAAGAAAAAAAGCCTACACTATGAGGGTGTGATAAACAAACAAACAAAAAACAGACATAATAATGCTGATAAAACACTTTGACATCTATTGTACCACCTGGCAGTACCATTTTAGAGAAGGAAGTGTGTTGATTTCCAAGGGCTTTTACAAGGAAATGATCATCAAATCTGGGGCATTTACTCTGGGAAATGTGCACAGTATTCTAGACAAGTATTTATAAATAGTCATTCTCCCAAAGGAAGGATGACAAGGAGCAAAAACTGAAGCCCTTTTAGAAAAGACGACACTTTAGCCGAGAAAGAACACTGTCTTACTGTCATTGCTCTGAAGGCCGTTCTGTTTAATGGAAAAAAAATGTACTCAAAAATAAAACTGAGAAAACTGGTCAAGTAGAATGCAATTAATGCTATTTTTTTAAAGTAGAAAATGTGTTTATTTCATGAACCTGGAAAATAATTTTTCAGGAAAAAAGGAAAAGTTTCTTCTAAGGAGCCATTTTTGAGACATTAATTATATTAAATTTATCATCATAAGATAATCACATGATACATAAGTCAGACTCATCATCAAATATCCCTCCCCATCATCTACATTAAAAAGATTAGAAGAAATTAATTTAAGTAATTAAAATAATTGAATTATTTAATTGCTAATTAAATAACTATACTCCATTTGTGGATAAATATAGACATCATCATCAGCCTTTGATGGCTATACTGCAATCTTAAAATAGTCCTTATTTTTAAATTTGGATTTTCATTTCTTTCTTCTTGACGTCTTACAAGGAGATCCAACAGGATCTTCCAAGAATTAAATCAGACACTGGAATTTGTCAGTGGAACAAGAGTACCATGGTTTGAAGAGTTAGCTGGCTTACTTAGTCTATAAAAATATACTTTGAACTATTTCAGCTTGAAAGAAGGAGGCCGTTTCACCAAGTTCTTTCTGTGTCCCAATTGAGAGACAGAAAACGTACACATTTAAGTAGTACTGTATATCCACGGGTCTCCAGGGAGTACGGTGGAAATTAATGTGATGAGGCTTATAAAACACATTGAGCCCTTAGACAGAAGCTGGCCTTTTTATAATCAGGATTTTAGTTAAGTATTGTGCCAGTGTGTTCACATTGACTTAATTTAGATGTGTAGGCTGTCTACAAGATGTTGAATTTACTGTTAAACCATTCTCCTGCCAGCCCCCTGAACCATCTATCTTCATTTTTGTAAGTCACTTTGCCACCTTCACTTCTGGGGCCTCCAATATCTCCTCTGACTTTTTGTTATCATTCTTATGGACTATACCTGGAACTCTTACCATGTAACTCTCATTTGAATCAACTTAGTCTCTTTGATACATTTCAAACCAAAGAGTCCTTTTACCACCAAATTTTTATCACCTTCCTTTTCTGCTTTTTTGCTTTAGCAGAAACTTGGCATTTCCTATGCAGCAACGGCCACCTTGCCCAAGTACTCATTACGAAAAGGCCATATTGTCTCTCCTGGCTCCTGATTATGTGTGAGACTGTAGTGAGGGCATGCTTCTGGCTAGCCAGGTCACTTCTCATTTAAAATACTGGCAGTAGAGCAAAAAGAACAGACTCTGCATCTGAGAAGGGAGGTTATCTTCTCTGAGCTGTGATGTCTTCATTTGTAAAGTAGACAAAAACCTCAATTTTCCTAGGCATCACCGACTGTGTTTACAGATGGAGCCATGTTAATAATCATTACCAAGATTTCATTTAAATTATCCTTCATCTGTCTCGATAACATCTTTACCCATCTACCAAATCAGTATGGAATTTCCTAAGTCTCACTTCTTTCTATTCCTGGCAACTCTGCTCTTCCTGACATTGCCACTCTGCCTGGTTCTGTTTCAATGAACTGCATGGCCAAGGATCACCTACATGAAGGTGGAAAGCTTGTTAAAATGCCATTTCTGGGGGATCCCTAGGTGGCTCAGCAGTTTAACGCCTGCCTTCGGCCTAGGGTGTGATCCTGGAGTCTCGGGATCAAGTCTCACATCAGGCTCCCTGCATGGAGCCTGCTTCTCCCTCTGCCTGTGTCTCTACCTCTCTCTCTCTCCCTATGTCTCTCATGAATAAATAAATAAAATCTTTAAAATAAAATAAAATGCCATTTTTGAATCAGTAGATCTGGGGTGGAGCTTGAGGTTCTGCTTTTCTATAATGCTCCCAGATGATGGTGATGCAGCTGGTCCAGGGAATAAATCTGAGAGGTCATGGACTTTCCGATTAATGTGCTAAAATCAACTTTTCCTACTGGTGTCTTTGATGCTATACCATCGCCCTGAACCTTCTCAACAATGAACTGTCTATGTCAAAAGAGTTGAAGGACTTTTTCTCTCCATCACATTACTCATTTTCCTAAGTATTACACCATTTATTGCAGCAGCTTTTCTTCCTGCAAGTAGGACACACATGGTAACACACAGCTAAACTGGGGGAAAGGTTCCATCTACCACATCAGAAACTCCCATTTGATAACTAACGGTTTTTGATGAACCCACTTCGGCTGGGCACCTTCTTTGATATAGGAGACATTTTTTCCCAAGAAAATCCTTAATCCTCCTTATAAATTATCTTCAGTATGTTTTACCCAGAGTTCACCATACATTACTGGCCTGAACTTTAGTAGTAGGAAATAGTTTAAATACATTAGGTCTCTCATATTATAACTATGACTTTCAAGAGTTACATGGATTAAAAAAATGTGCATCCTATGGTTCATAATGTGTGTTCAATAAGAGTTATCTAGTTTTACTGTCCATCAATATTTAATAAGCACTTGAAGTGATTAGAATCCAATAAACATTTCTCTTAGCAGAGTTAGAGTTCTACAGTAGCAGCTAACTGATTAGCAAATCCTAAATTTAAAAATGTGTTAACTCATATATCCAGCAGATAAACATGGAATACCAAATATCTATTAGGGATATACGAGGAATAAACCAGATAAAAATCACTTCACTCATGGAAGGAACATTTTGAAGGGGGGAATTAGAATAAAAAAAAAGTCATTTTAGTTTTTTGTTCGCATTAGTTATGAGCAAAGTTTGCACCTATAGTAAGCCCTTGGTAGGTATACATATACCTAAGTCCCTATTGTCAAAAGTGCTGCCATCATCTTCACTAGTACAAAGAACAAGAGAGGACAATCATCTTATATCCTAATTCCAACTCTTTTTCTAAAAGACTCATGTTTTTGGTAATTTACTTTCTTGATTATGAGCTTCCTTGTCTATAAATTATAAGCATTGGACTGTATTAGCTCTGAATTCCTTCCTAAACATATTAATCTATAAATATTATTATTTACCCTTTATAAAAGTTTAGAACTGAAATTCGTTTTCTCCCTCCTTGACAAGTTCAAGAATTGGCTTATATGTTTTTTCTATCCCACATTTTCAGACATCTGTATTAACTTTAATAAACACATTGGGGAGCCTCACACCATGATCATTTTAAAGAAACTTCTCTCCCTCAAGCCATTCATGTTAATATTCACTCCAAATCAGCCATCTATGCCTTGTGCAACCATGTTTTGTAATTTATCATTTCATATCATATTCTAATCCCAAGGTTTCAAATATTTTTTCACCCCCAAATCTCACAAAGTAACACATTTCCCTTTTTATATTCATCAGAAACTTCACATGAAAGGGCCTTCTAATTCAATCAACACATTGGTTCATTTCTAGCTACTTGTACTTCTCCTGAAGTGTACGGTCAGCCATTTCCATGCAATCCTTACCCCTCTCCACAATTAGGTCTGTGATACTATCAACAGTAGTCACCAGTCCTCCCTGCACACACTCAGCTACTTCTCCAGAGCCTCCCCTGGGCTGCAGAAGATAGACAGAGAAAGCATTAACAACAGGCATCTATTTTGCCAAAAATGCATATGTCTCATAACAAGTACACTTTTAATACTGCTTTAAAAGTGCCTTACTCATGTCTTGCTGATTATTTTTTTTCTGATTTGTAAATCTTCTCCTTATTTCATTGTTAACAGATATCCTTTCCTCTTATTCCCCCAATGTGAACAGCCCACCAATACACTTTCCCTCTTGAGTCTGCTTTTTATTGTTTAAACAGACAAAAATGGGTCTTTTTCCTTTCCCATGGTTACTCTCAACTTTAATGTTCTTATTTTATTTCTTTCATTGCTCTTTGCGATATTCGTCCTTTCAATTTTACAATTTACCATATCTCCATATACAGTGCATGTTGTAGTGCCTGGGTGGCTCAGCTGGTTAAGCATCCAACTGTTGATCTCAGCTCAGATCTTGATCTCACAGTTGGGAGTTTAAGCCCCATGTTGGGCTCCACATACAGCTGGAGCCCACTTATTAATTAATTAATTAATGTCATTTTCTGATTAGTATCTGGTATTGACTCAATAACCCTGCTCTCTGTAAGGCTTTCATCAGTGCAATATTAGTGTCACATAAAAAGGTAAGGACATCCATTACGAATTCATGCATTATGAATTCTGTGGATTTTACACTATGCCCAAAAGTCAGCTGGAAATAAAACAGTCCAGTTGTACCCTAGAAGTTCTTAACCTCAGAAGTCCTATTTACTCTTATAAAGATGAACCAACTTCTGGGGCACCTGGGTGGCTCAGTTGGTTCAGCGTCTAACTCTTGGTTTCAGCTCAGTTCATGATCTCAGGGTTATGGGATCCCCTCATAGGGCTCTGTGCTTAGTGCAGAGTCTGCTGGAGACCCTCTCTCCCTCTCTGCTCCTCCCTCTAATTCATGCTCTCTCTCTCAAATAAATAAATAAAAAATTAAAAAATAATAAGATGAACCAAGTTCTTCCTGAAATAACATCACCTTTGAAAACTGCAGAATCTCTTTCTCCAAACTACTCCTTCATATTATTTTGACATGTTGCTCTATCTCTCACTGGAGTTTATATCATTTTCGTGTGTATTTTTTAAAGTGGTGCCCTTGCTTGTCAGGGGTGGGGGAGTAGTTACCAAGGAAACTAAGAAACAGGCTTGGGCAGATCAGCTTTTAGCAAGATCCTTGCTCTGCACGTATCATGTAGTAAAGCTTCCACTCCTTACTGCTGTAGGTGTGGTCCCCGTAGCAGAAGTGTTTCATCATCTAGAAGCTTATTTGAAAAGCAGAACTGCAGGCCCTACCTCTGAGACTTACTAGGTCAGAATCCTCATTTTAACAAAATCTCCCCGGTGATTCCTGTGTACATTAATATTTGAGATACACTGATCTAGTTCTTCTCACTACTCTGGTGGTAAAAATGGGAAAAAAAATCTGCAAGTCTGTCATCTACCTTTTCTCCATTTTTGTCTTTTCTCAAACTGTAGAAAATACACATACTCACATACCCCAAATTCTACAATTTCAGAAGCTTTTCTGTCCTTCTGAAGCCCATTCACAAATTGAAATCAAGAAATATCCAATAAGTATCATGTAATCAAGAAATATCCAATAAGTATCATGTAAAAATAGACATGTACTTTGCCAATATGATGAAAGGATTGAAGGTTATAACTTTTTTTCCAAGATATATACATAACATACAAGAAATTTGTTATTTTATTGATTCTGTATCTTTGTGAAAGAAGTCTGAGCATCTAGACACTAGATGGAATCAAATAATTAAAACATGATCTCTATTAAGAGATCTGATTAAGAGCTAAGTGAAATTAGCAGTCTAGTGCTGTTGCGTGTCTGGCTGAAATGCACAGAAATATCTGTATCAGAAAGAAGTCACTTAAACTGTGATCTCAAGGAAGGGTAGAATTTGAATAAATAGAAATGAGGAGTAGTAGGATCTTACACAGAGACACAGATGTACCTAAGAGAGAAGTCAAATACAACACTGACTCTTCAAGGAGGAAGAGAATAAAAATAGCTATTATTTGTGGAGCGATTACTATACGTCAAACATATTTCTAAAGCGTCTTACAGGGGATCCCTGGGTGGCTCTGCAGTTTAGCGCCTGCCTTTGGCCCAGGGTGTGATCCTGGAGTCCCAGGATCGAGTCCCACATCGGGCTCCCGGCATGGAGCCTGCTTCTCTCTCTGCCTGTGTCTCTGCCTCTCTCTCTCTCTATGTCTATCATGAATAAACAAATAAAATCTTAAAAAAAAATAATAAAGCATCTTACATGCATCAACCTCATTTAATCCTAACAGTATCTAGTAATTTAAGTATACTTTATCATCCCAATTTCACAAATAAGGAAACTTGGCATCTAGAAAAAGAGTACTTGCCCTTGCTTACTTACCAAAGCCAGTACTTGAAAATAAATTAAACCTCTGGATTCCAGAAAGATTAGTTATTAAGAGGAGAAGAAATAAGTCTCTGTAGACCTTGCAATGTGGCCAGATGCTGAATAAATAGATTTCGATTCAAGATTTGACTCTGAGGTATTTTATCTCTCCTGAACAGTATGGTGAGGTATTAGAGTTTCTTGGGCTTGGAAGTGATACAATAAGGTGATGTTTTAGAAAGATTTATTTAACAATCTTGTTTGAAGAGAGCTAGATTGTTGAAAGAGGTACTGGAGAGAAAGAAACAAGGATGAATTTCCTCAAGAGAGGGGAAAATGAACAAATACAGATAATGAGTTAAAGTATCTGGTGTCTAAGATGTAGGAGCAGCAAGCAAGATGTTATAAGTGGGAGAAAAATACTTTAAAGAGGAAAATGCTACTTAGTTGCCCTTCATTTTTAGGATAAAATACTTATTAGTTTCCCTTTAAGAAAATTTTTATTTTATTATTTTTTAAGATTTTATTTATCCATAAGAGACAGAGAGAGAGAGAAGCACAAACACAGGCAGCAGGAGAAGCAGGCTCCATGCGGGGAGCCTGACATGGGACTCGATCCCGGGTCTCCTGGGCTGAAGGTGGCACTAAACCGCTGAGCCACCTGGGCTGCCCCTTTAAGATAATTTTTAGACTTCAGGAAAGAAAGCCCAAATTCTCATCGTAGGCTATTATCATATTAAAAATTTGATTTCTTTTAATATTTTTTTTTATTTATTTATGACAGTCACAGAGAGAGAGAGAGAGAGAGAGAGAGGCAGAGACACAGGCAGAGGGAGAAGCAGGCTCCATGCACCGGGAGCCCAACGTGGGATTCGATCCCGGGTCTCCAGGATCGCGCCCTGGGCCAAAGGCAGGCGCCAAACCGCTGCGCCACCCAGTGATCCCTGATTTCTTTTAAAATTACAAATTTTATTGATAATAGAGATCTCTTTACATAATTTTGTCAAATATTAGAGACATATTTTCAAAGTATTCTTATATTAGAAAATTAATTCCCTTTGTAGCAAAGGATGACCTTTACAGACTAATAATAAATTAAAAGAAAAATAGATATTAATATTTTTAGTTCGAAATTCTTATGTTCCATTTTCCTAACATTTTGTCCTTGCAGAGGCAGTTCAAGGTTTTTACAAAATAATAAAATAGAAGCTTTTAAAACTAAAATAGAACATATAACAAATGATAGTGCAATGTAATAGAATTCATCATCATTGAAGGAATACTAGCTAAAAGTTAGAAGATAGAAAATTTAGTCCATTTCTCCCACTACCATGCTTTCTGACACTGTGCAAATGTAATCTTCCTGGGTCTTATTTTGCTATTGGCTGAAATAAAAATGATACAAATTTCGGGACTATTCCAGTAAGGAATTAGGACTTTATAACCTAACAAAATTTAACCAAAGATGAAATTTAAAACAGTGATCTTCAGAGGCCCAAAGATCCACTGTGCCAAAATAATGAAATTAATATTGTTATAGATGGCTTGAAACATGTTACAGAAATATAAATTATTTTGAGTCTCTCAAAGGGATACTTCCCATAATTAACATTTTTTATTAAATTTGGATGTATTTTTGAATAGGTAATGCATCTATGCTATTCATAAATCAAAAACATATACAGAATTATATAGTAAAAAGTTTCTAATCCCTATGTTCATACATCCAGTTCCCATATGACACCTCCAATAATACGCATTTCCTAGAGGTTTATATATATATATGAATACAGAAATACATATTTTTATTGGACTGCATTTTTGCTTTATGCTATTTACTTCCCTTACCATATAGGAACCTGATTCTTTGTTGTTGTTGTTGTTGTTGTTGTTGTTAAGTTCTGGCCAGTTTTATTAAAGAAATTTTGCTTGATTTACTTTTTACCAGTCTTCTGGCATGGCTTCTGAAGATCATTATCATTATCACCTGGATCAATGATAGTCAGTGTGCATACTCTATAGTATTTCCCATACTGTGCCCAACTCAATATTATTGCCACTGTAGTGATGCCAGTTTTGGCCAACATGGTGTTGTATTCCATTTCGGATTTCCACAAGGCTGGGCTGTTGTTGGTGAGGATGATCAGTTTTGCTTTGCGATGTCTGATCATTTGCAGAGTCTGCTTGTACCTCAGCACATTCCTTCCACTTTTCATAACGAGTTGGAGTCTAGAACTGATTAACTCGAGACTTTTTCATCTTCTTTCCAGCAGCCATCTTCCTGCCTTAAGTATGGAATGGCCCCAACCAAGAGCAGCAACCAAAATGGCGATGAGAGAGAAAGGAAAGAGCTCCCACAAAGCCTTGATTCTCTACCAATGTAGCTTGGTTGTCTTTCACAACTATGTATAGAAAATTTCTTAATTAATTTTTTAATTATTATAATTGAAGAGCTTTCCGGTGTCTGGACATACCTTGATTCATTTAATCATCAAACACTATGGAAATTTAATTCTGCTATTGCAACAATACTACAGTATAATTTTTTTAATGCTTTCTCTTGTGTGTGTTGGGGGGTTGTGTTTTAAGTAAACTCTACCCTCAATGTAGGGCTCAAATTCATGACTCAGAGATCAAGAGTTGAATGCTCTACCAAATGAGCCAGCCAGGCGGCCAACAATATTAAGTTCTATACAAATTTTATTTCATGAATATGGAACCATACAACTAGTAATAAATTCCTGGGAGAAAAAAATGTCTGGGTCAAAATGTGCATAGTTTTAATATTTATAGATCTTGTAAAATTGTCTAACATGTGAGATGTGCTAAATATGCTCTCACAAGCAACATGTGAGGGTGTTATTTTGTTACTAGCAATTATACCAGTACTATGGGTTTAAGAAGTATACAGATGTGGGGCACCTGGGTAGCTCAGTGGTGGAGCATCTGCTTTTGGCTCAGGTCCTGATTCCAGGATCCTGGGATGGAGTCCTGCACCAGGCTCCCTGCAGGGAGCCTGCTTCTCCCTTTGCCTATGTCTCTGCCTCTCTATGTATCTCTCATGAATAAATAAATAAAAATAAAAATAAAAAGTTTACAGATGTTAATTCAAGAGATTAAATTCTATCAGTGTTGTTTTCATGTGGATTTCTATTAGGATTCTGATGGACATTAGGGTTAGGATTATGACATCATTCCCTATGTATAAGAACCATTTTATCATCTTTTTTTTTTAAGATTTTATTTATTCATTCATGCAAGAGACAGACAGAGAGAGAGAGAGAGGCAGAGACACAGGCAGAGGGAGAAGCAGACTCCCCACAAGGAGCCTGATATGGGACTCGATCCCGGACCCCAGGATCACACCCTGAGCCAAAGGCAGACTCTCAACCACTGAGCCACCCAGGTGTCCTCCATTTCATCAACTCATTTTATTAAATATCTCTCCTTTTTTGCAGTTTTATTTTTGTCTTATTCTTGATTTCTAGAACATCTTAGCAATATTAGCACATTTCTGTATTATAAATTGCAAATGGTCTTCCCTATGTTTGTATTTGGTTGTTGTACCTTTGTGATACAGATTTTATTCTAATGTAACTGATTTTTGTAATGTGATTGTGTTTCCTTCCATGGGTTCCAGATTTGGAGTTATGGCTATGAAGCACTGCACTCCATTGTACGATTATACATTTTCTCAGGTTTTCTTCTTCTATTATTAAGAGTTCATATTTTACATATAAATGTTTTATCTATTCATCTTGGAATATGGTTTTTTGTTTTTTAGTTTGTCTTGTTTTTTGCTAGTTTGCTAGCCATTTCTCACAACACCACTTACAAACTAGTCATTTGTCTCAGTAAACAAAATTACATATTTCTACTACATAGCTGCCAAAATTATTCATCGTGATTTTCCACTTTTTTCTTCTCTTCTATAGGGCACGGTTGCTTAAAAAAATAAGCAATTACCAACATATACATGCACATATACATATATATTTATATATAAATAGAATATTTAGAAGAATAAGAGCCAGAGCTAAAGTCAACAAAGTCAGTGGTACTGAATGAAGATAATAAGTTCAGAGTGTCCTTGGCTTGGTTATTCTTCAGGAAATCAGATTCTCCTATAAACTCTGACTAGTATCTGATATAAAGACACCAATTACAAAAAAAAAAAAAAAATTGAAACCTAAGGACACTAATCCTAATAATAAGTATAATTATAGGAAAAAAAATATTCTTGGTGCTCCTGGGTGGCACAGTCAGTTAAGCATCTGACTCTCAGTTTTGGCTCTGGTCATGATCTCAGGATTATGAGATGAAGCCCTGACTCCAGCTCCGTGCTCAGTTCAGAGTCTGTTTGAGATTCTCTCTCTCTCTCTCTCTCTCTCCACCTTTCCCTCTGCCCCTCCTGCTTGTGTGTGTACTCCCACTCCCCCCCAAAAAAAGATAAATCCTTTAAGAAATCATTCTCTTACAATTATTTAAAAAGCTGTCTTGAGTTTGGGGAGGGTATTCTGCATGGAAAACATCCTACAGTTTTCTGGGGCATTGGTAAAACCCAAAATGGCATATTTAATTAATAACTAACAACTTACAAACTACTTTTTTAAAAGAATTTTACCCATCTACTTCAGAGAGGAAGTAACTGAGAGAGAGAGCAGAAGCCAGGGGAGAGGCAGAGAGAGGGAGAAGGAGACTCCCCACTGAGCAGGGAGCTCAATGCAGGGCTCAATCCCAGGACCCTAGGATCTTGACCTGAGCCCAAGGCAGATGCTTAACCAAATGAGCCACCCAGATGCCCCTTAAAGCTACCCTCTAAGAATTTCTAGTTGTTATTAAATTAGGCAATAATGGGAGATGGGAGAGAAAAAGAAAACACACACATAGTTATTGGCCCAAGGTCACATATTAGAGAACTTGGGATGAAAACTGAATGTTGGATACAAATTTCAAGTTTTTGAAGTTGAATATGTAATACAGTCTCTTTCTTAAGTCTTCTTTACAAAATTTTCAAATTACAAAAAAAAAATTAAAAGAATCTATTTTGTGATACTCTGATGTTTAATAAAAATGAAGAGCTAAATGAAAATAGTTTTAATCAGAGCATCTGATATAAACTACTGAAATACTGTTACTACTGGTAATTTATATGGCAATCATTATATCCAAATACCATTCAAAGCCCCTCTCATAGTAAGTCATTTATTCCTCAAGGAACCAAATGAGCTAGATACAAGTATTGCCCATTTTTATAAATAAGGAAGCTAGAGCAAAGGATTAAATAACTTGCACAAGGTTCTACAGCCAGAAATGATTCAGCTGTGCAGCAACAAAATGAAAAATGACAGCTTCGTCACCAGATCTGGCATGCAGGGATCCAAGACAGCTGCAAAAACTAGCTGTAGAGCCCTAATGAGCGCGGCCAAGATGTCCACTGTATACCACTGAAAGGAACTTGTATGTTCAAGAATCGAAAATCACCAACTGCGAGAGGCTGTTACTGCCAAAAGTCACACTCAGTCAGTAGTTGTCAGCATAAGTCAGAATTGGAAGGAACAGGATCCAGTCCCAATTTAAAAAGACCCAGAGAAAGCAAACAGGCCACCAGTGCTCCAAAGCTAGATGACTAGGAGATGTTAGCTAACCAAAGACTTTTATAGATAGAGACCTAGCTCTTCTTCGAGCTGGACCCACATTAGGGAAAAAGGAATGCTCAGATTTTAAATGATATAGGAGTCAATGAGCCCTAAGAAAGAATCAGCACTCCGTATAATATTCAGGACAGGAACAAGGGTATGTACATCTAGCAGCCATTTCTGGGCTTTAGAACTACACACACTGTCCAGTGTGGTAATCCCTAGCCACATGGGGCTATTTAAGTTAACTAAAATTAAACAGAATTGAAAATTCAGTTCCTCCATCACGCTTGCCACCTTTCAAATGTCAAATAGTACAAATGGCTACAATTCTCACATTGAACAGTAGTGCTAGAGGACAACAACTTTACCAAATACCCCCCTTGCTAAATATAGGGTGATTTTGTTCTTTACTATTGTTTTACATTAAATTTTAGAATGAATTGTCTCCAGTCCTAATGTGGACAGTATGTACATACAACCATGAAATTTAGGAATATAGAATCAGAAGAAAACAAAGCAAGGAGCAGTGACAATTGCATATTGAAACCATTATTCTTGTCTAAACTAACACTCAGTCATGTTTTGTTTACCTCAATCTCTACTACTTACAAGCTCCAGGAGTAAGGGCTGAAAACTCTTCCAAAGAAACTCCCACCCCACAGAAAGGTATTAACAGGAGCTAGAATTTTTCCTGGCTTTTTTGTTTCCCTTAGCTGGACACTTCCTAAGCCACAAAATTGAAATTTTATGAGAATGAAATCCAACTATAAAAACAACACTTCCATCAATTGAAAATGAATTCCTTTAGCTTGCATTTTTCCCTCACAAACATGCATGTTTCCTACTTAAAAAGAACCTTAAGAAACAATGTGAGGGGAGGAATGCAAAATCGATTGCATGATTCATTTTTCCATTTGGCAGAGGTAGTGATAATAATTTGAAATATTCATTAAGGAAACTAACTATTAAAATATATATCTTTGTTGATTAGTGTCACTGAGCACAGGATACTTTAAACAACACTCTACACATCAGTTTGCAATTTTGAAAAATGGGGATAAGATTAATATCTTCTTCTACACTTAGGGTTTTGATATTTTTAAAAATGTAGAATTCTTCTAAATGAATTTCAATGCCTTGTAACCATAATTACTACTCAGGGCTTCAACAAAATGAGAAAAAGGAGCAGCACAGATTAAACGTATCCCTGGTCAATTTTCTTTCAAAGGCATCTAGAGACATCCAGATAAATAATTTAAAAACTCTTGGAATATGAAACTTCTATGATTTCTTACCATCTTTCAATTACTGTTAATAATATGGATTTTCCTTATGTGAGCAAAACAGAATGCTGGTTAAGTTTGCAGAAATGGTCTCTGAAAAAATCTTCCTGATTAAAAGAAAATATCCATAAATATACAATCAGACATGTTTAATACTGACGCAAAATATACCTTGATAACAAAGTTGGTAACTTCAATTTTATGAAATAGTCACAATGTAATATAAAAGAGGAGTAAAAACATATTTTTTAAAGATTTTATGTATTCATTTGAGAGAGACAGACAGAGAGAGCACAAGCAGGGAGAGAGGCAGAGGAAGAGGAAGAAGCAGAGTCCCCAGTGAGCTGGGAGCCTGATGTAGGGCTCGATTCCAGAACCAGGGATTATGACCTGAGCTGAAGACAGTTGTTTAACCATCTGAGCCACCCATGCACCCCAGTAAAAGTAAATTTAACATGGCATTATAATTGGATTCATGTTTCTAACTAGAAATGGACATATATCAGTAAAGAAATGTATTTTGTAATTTAACTGAATAGTATATATTAGTTCTAGACATTAAAACTGCAGTCAGAATTTTTTAAAGAACAATTATTCTCTTGCATGAAAGGAGCTTCAGATTAATCTCATTCCTAGTTTCTAAAAAAGGAAATTGCACATTTATAATAAAAATTTCAGAGCTAAAAAAGTTAAGAAACTAAGCAGTATCCTATGATAATAAAGTTTAGCTGCCTTTGGACTGATAATCCTAAATAGATCTTCCTTGTGTGATGCTTTTCTTGCACTCTGATGTTTATCATTTTTTATCTATGTAAATGTGTTTCACTGACTGATAACTAACACTATCAAGCCAAGAACTGAGTAAGTGGTGGGAGAAAATGTCCAGGTAGTTTCCCTGCACTGGATAGAGGATAGATTAGAGACTTCTATGTCCCAGCCAATGACATGGTTTTCCAAATGGTACCTCTTACGCCTCCTTTGTTAGTCCCTTATAGAAATTCCTAACATAATTTGCTGCTCTACTTCTGTTGGTTTTCTTTAGCTTGGTATACAAAAGCATCCCTATGACAAAACATTTCAGTAGCGGCAGTAGCATATCATTGTCTTATGCCAGGTCACAAGCACCCTCCTGCAGATAACAATACTGGACACCAGACAGCATGAGGATTCTGAGACCACCCCTTCTCTGAAAAGTCAGAAAAGGAAGTCGAATTTAAGAATGTGCATTTTCAAGCCTTCTGATCATGCTATCTAATATATATGTATTACATATATAACATAATAATATTGATATAGTAAGCAAAATGTATATTTTGAGGAAAATAAGTATGATTTTGTAAACCAAAGAAAGGAAAATGGCTTCCTGACAAATTATCATGTGCTGACCAGCCAGCTGAAGTACAATCATCAGTACCTAGACATTTGGCAGTTACCCTGCAGATAGAATTACTGTCATCACACACAACTTGTCTTTTCATGTATTGATTTGTGTGGACCATATCTCAGTTCAATCAATACCAACACGTTAGGAGAAAGTCTTTTAAAAATTCTTTCTGATTGGATTCTGTCTCAAGGAAGAAAAACAATTCTTCTGTGATTGAAGGTACATTGTATAATTATTCCTAAGTAGTTTTGGGGTGTTTTTTGTTTTGTTTTGTTTTGTTTTGTTTTTTTGTATCATTGAAGTAAAGAAGAAATTCTAGAATGTTTGAGTGGTAAGATACCCTGAGTAAATTAAGAACTTATTTACTTAGCTCTTAAGCTAGTAAAAGTCAAACTCATTAATCTTAGTAGTAAATACCACCAAGGAAAATTGCCACTAGGAAAAAGACCATATAGGCATAAACAACTGAAAATTGCTTTAAGCAATGTTCTGGTATGCTTTTACCTTTTAAAGTTAGAGAAATGGCATACATTTTGCATTTTTGACTACAATTTATTAGCTATTTTTGATACCATTTAAAATTAAGCTAGGTATAATGTATAAACTTGTGGAATCCCTATGCTGCACACTTGAAACTAATATAATATTGTGTGTCAACTATACTTCAGTAAAAACAAATAAATAGGGGCACTTGCCTGACTCAGATGGTTAAGCATCTTCCTTCAGCTCAGGTCAAGATCTCAGAGTCATGGGATCAAGCCCCATGTGAGGCTCCCTGCTCAGGCGGGTGTCTCTGCTTCTCTATCTCCCTCTGCTCCTCCCCCCACTCATTCTTTCTCTCTCTCTCTCTCTCTCTCTCTCTCTCATAAACAAATAAAATCTTAAACAAATAAATAAAAACTAAAGGTATAATAGCACTCATATAAAATTTAGCAACTGCCTGTGGGAGAGAATCTTACTGTAATTTTAATTCCCCACGTCTCCCTTACAAATGATTTACAAACACTTGTAAGGAGAGCTTAATTTTGCAGTTATGTTTCTGGGAATGATGGAAGGTGAGATGAATGTGGATATTTTTTCCAGTGTTATAACACTCAGGACTACTATGTGAGAAAAAAGGGGAGGGAAGAAGAAACAAAACTTTTTATCATGATTGCTACTGTGAACACATTAATAATTCCAATCCAAGCCAAACCTATTTTTGGTGCTTAATGTGTATTGATCCAGTTGTATCCCTCCCGTGAGATTTTTTTTTCATTTTTAAAGAATAACATATTTGATTTTTATACTAGTTCATCCTACTCTTTAAATATAATCCCTGGGACACCTGGGTGGCTCAGCGGTGGAGCACCTACCTTCTGCCCAGGGTGTGATCCTAGAGTCATGGGATCAAGTCCCACACTGGACTCCCTGCATGGAGTCTGCTTCTCTCTCTCTGCCTATGTCTGCCTCTCTCTCTCTCTCTCTCTCTCTCTCTCTCTCTCTCTCTGATTTTATTTATTTATTCTCATGTATAAATAAAATCTTTAACAAATAAACAAATAAATAAATAAATACAATCCCTGTATAAACTAGACTGGACAGCTATTATTTACCCTTTTCCCCCTCTGAAATTAGCAATTTTTCCCACATTCTTGAACTCCGAGTTCATGACTCCAGGTCCTGCTTTGTGCACATGCAGAGCAGCTTAAGAGCATATAAGAACAAATTCTCTGCTGGATTCTAGACAATCAATACACAACCTGGATGGACAGCCAGGCTATGACAGAAAATGGAGATCGGACTACTCCTCTGAGTAGTTGCTTTACATATGAGTAATGTTTTCCAAAAGGAAAATTAGACTCCATTCAGTTTATCCTTCCTTATTTTTATTTTTTCCTCATAGCTAGATCTTTCTAGGTATTCTTCCCTTTTCATCCCTACACAATGTGTTCAAAGTAGGTAAGAAACTAGGAGGCTTTCCCTTATTAATACCAATGCAAACAATTGACCTCCTACTGGTTCTTTCGCCAGGACTCTGCACTCCTAGTCTTCTTTGCCTTGGAGAGCTGTGGCCTTCTGGTTGGCCTTTCTCAAACCCTGACCTCATCACATCAAGGGATGCAAATGAGTCCTATATGAGAAGGAAGAAGTGTAAAGACCTACCAGAATGTAGGACATTCTTCTTCCCATTATTCGAACTAATAATGAAATCCTGGTTTTTCTCTCAGTGGCATAGTGGTTTTACTATACTCCTTAGTCTAACAAACTACGAGTAATTTTTTTTAAGTAGAAAGACCTTATAATTTTGGCAAATTCCTTAACACCTATCAACCTCAGCTCTCTCATTTGTTGGGAGAGAATGATAAGGGAACTTACCTCTCACACCTCTAAGAAGATAAAATTAGATTAAGCTCTGTGCAAACAATTTTCACAGTTCTTGCAGATCATAAATAGTCAATAAATGCCATCTCTTTATAGTAATAAGAGAAGGAAGAATAGGAGCAATAACAGTAAACTACCTTCTGATTCACATGGCAACCATTATGTTCTTAACAAGGCACAACTTCATAACATACATGGAACCACTACAACTCCTAAATGCAAAGTAAAGAAGGCAGTTGGCAACATAAGTTACAGGGTGATTATGTCCTGGCAACTTGGTTAAGCTGGGAACTATTTTCCTGATTCTCTCCTTTGAATTGCCCAGGTTAGAGTTAACCAAAAGTTGAATTTCTATAAGGTTTATTTATTTTTTTAAGACTTATTTATTCATTTTAGAGAGAGAGGGAGAGAGAACATGTGAGTGGGGGGAGGGGCAAAGGGACTGGATCCTCAAGTAGACTTCCCACTGAATGTGGAGCCCAGTGGAGGGCTTGGACCCAGGACCCATAAGATCATACCTGAGCAGAAACCAAGAGTCGCTTGCTCAACTGACTGAACCACCCAGCTACTGCAAATTTCCACAAGATTTAGAAAGCAGAAGTGAGGCACCTGGGTGGCTCAGTCAGTTAAGTTTCTGCCTTCAACTCAGATATGATCCCAGGGTCCTGGGATGGAACCCCACATTGGGCTCCCTGCTCAGTGGGGAGCCTGCTTCTCCTCTGCTTCTGCCCTCCCCTGCTCATTCTCTCTCTCTCTCTCTCTCTCAAATAAATAAATAAAATCTTTAAAGAAAGAAGGAAAGAGGGAAGGAAGGAAAGAAAAAAAAAGAGAAGAAAAAATAAAAGAAAAAAAATTAAGAAGTGAAGCAACTGTCATAACTTCCTAATGGTCTTTTTGCAAACAGCTGTGGTGACAAACAGATACAGAGATGCCTTGTGGGTTCCATGCAGTTCCTCTGCACCATGTACAGCTCTTTTTCCTAATTGACTGTGTGACCAAATGCAGCTCAGGCCCACAGATGCTTATCTGTGAACTCACAGAGAGGAGAAGCTACACAGAGATCTCCCCATGAGAGATCTCATCTTTCTGGTCACATTTAGGCAGCTTAATGTGTTTGGCTTCTTGGATTTTCTAGTTAGCTACTTCTCCAACTCTCTGTACAGAATTTTACTACCCAACTCCTCCACAACTGTAAGGTAAGGTCTCATTCCTACAGCTCCATTATTCCATAATACATACTCATAGTATTAAGTGTGAATTGTAGGCCAGAATATCTGTTAAAATTACTTCTCCTAAAAAATAAAAAAATAAAAATAAAATAACTTCTCCTTACGTGCCTATGGCTGCTATAATGGTCATTATTTGGTATTTAGCATAGAATATAGTTAAAAAGTATAGTATTATCTGACATATTAGTATTAGAAATATAAAGCATGGGATTAAAGCTTAAGAATGACATGTGAAGGGACACCTGGCTGACTCAGTCAGAAGAACATGCTACTCTTCATCTTGGGATCATGAGTTCAACCCCCACATTGGATGTAGAGATTATTTAAATAAATAAAATGAACTAAAAAAAAAAAAAGAAGAAGAAAAGAATGATATGTTAAACTACCTTTCAATGAGAATCTAAAAGCTTTTCCTTAAAATGCATGATAAAACATAGTGTAAAATGTGATTCTGGGGCACCTTGGTGGCTCAGCGGTCAGGCATCTGCCTTCGGCTCAGGGCGTGATCTCGGAGTTACCGGATTGGGTCCCATACTGGGCTCCCTGCGTGGAGCCTGCTTCTCCCTCTACCTGTGTCTTAGGAATAAATAAATAACATTTTTTAAAAATGTGATTCTGCCCCTCACATCCTAGCCCTTCAATGTTCAACAAACCACTTAACCACTTTAAGATCATTTTTCTTCATCTCTTGCTTAGAAATAATACTCATCTTCAATAATAATACTTGTTTGTAAAAGTACATAGTTTATAGAAAGCATCAAGTTTGTATCAGGTCAATAATATGCTAGAGTTTAATGAATTAAGTTTTACTTCTAAATAAGCAGTTCAAAAATTCTTTTTTCAAAGTTTTTTTTTGGGGGGGAATATGCTTCAAATATTGAAGATTCCTAAATATTTAACTTTTAGATAAATTAGATCACTATATTAACAAATTAATAAAACCTGCAACCTCAGAATTCAAATAAAACTTACTTGGTAAATAAGCATATGATCCAGAGTATCTTCTGAATTTTCTAATCAGAATATAACGAACTTAAGTACTCCCATGTTTCTTGTTAATTCAAACAAAATATAAAAAACAAAATCCTCCCTTGACCTAAATATGTTCCTATTTCCTGCCTTGCTTTCATAACAAATCTTGTCTATACTTGCTTTATCTCCACTTTCTCTCCTCTGTATCCTGCTTGAAGCTTTGCAGTTGGTTGTGCACCTACCACATACTGAAATATATTTCTCTACTTCACTGGTTCTCAAACTCCAGTGTGCAGAATAGTTTCCTGGATATTTTTTTAATTAAGATTCTTAAGCCACATACCCCAGATACTCTAATTTAGGAGTCCCAAATTGGAAGGCAGGGATCCCAATATTTATCAGCATTCCTAAATGATTCTGATATAGATGGTGAGGAATAATGTCATGAATAGCTAAGAGCCAGATCTGTTGGAGACTCCTCAGCTCTTACTCACATTTGACCTTTCTGCAATATTTGATACTCTTTATGATATCTCCTTGAAATTTCATCTTCCCAGATGCTCAAAGCCCAGGTCCTTGAAAACTGCTGGCTCTCCCATAAATAATTTATCAGTGAATTTGTAGGACTGAGTTATAGACATATCATCCACCCTAAGTATCTGCTTGCTGCTTGATGTAAAACTTCAGTTCCCCCAGGCTTTCCCATATGTCTTTCATGGGATTCTCTTTCCCAATCCATATAGTTTTAGCCCATTGCTAAATACAAATAATGACAAGTGTTTCCTGAATATTATGATGGGTGCTAAGCACACACCCACTTCCTGTAAAAATCCTATACGTCATGCTTTCCCTCATCACAAATTTTTGTTGTTCATGGTTCTCCCCCTACCCAAGCTACATTCCTTGCCTGACAGCCCTAGGCCATATTCTACTCCCCTCACTGGGGTCACTCTGTGTGTTTTTCCTGAGGGCCTTACTGACACTCCTTTCCCTATGCTCCATATCATCTAACATGCTGTAACTGGTTCATTTGCCTGTCACTACCACCTCTAACCAGTGGGCTTCCTGAATGGTAAGGACTATATCTATTAGCCCAGGGCCTGTTGTAGAACCTAGCTGAATGGCTTTTTTCTTAACTAATTAAAGCTGGTTATCAAGTCTTATTTAACTCTTCAACCCTTCTAGCCAGATATTGTACTTCACATAATGTGGTCCTTGGACCACTTACACTCATATCTCACTGGATGATGGTTAAAAAGATAGTTTCCTGTTGATCCCTGTTTCCCAAGATTTCTGAGGTTGAGCCCAGGAATACTTATTTTGATAAGTACTTAGATGATTCTCATAAATAATAAAATTTTTAAAATATTGCTTCAGTGGGAAGAGTTCCTACTGCGACTAAAGAGACCTATCTTCTACTAGTGACAATACCAATAACTAGCTTATGTTTAATTTAGAAAATCTTTAAAAAGACTACATTCCATTTCATTTAGAAAGAGGGGATTAGAATAAATTATCTACAATGTATCTTCTGTCTCTGAAACCTTTTAATAAGTTGGAAGAAGTAGTGATATACTTGCAAATAAAATTTCTTCTAAGCCATCTGAAATTGGAGTCTATCTTTTGTACCTCACAGAAATGAGTGCATAATAATTTCAAATCATATAAGGTTGTAAGAGACAGAAGTGCAATGAATCCAAGATTGGAGCCAGAGCTATTCTTCTTGTTGCAATTAGGCAGGAAAGAGAAATGGATGCTTAGACTTAGCCAAACCTTAGACTTAGTTTCTTATTCTAAGTAGCTCATAGATGGAGAAATTTTACTTTTTTTTTTTTTTTTAAGAGTATCCTCCTTAGGGATCCCTGGGTGGCGCAGCGGTTTGGCGCCTGCCTTTAGCCCAGGGCGCGATCCTGGAGACCCGGGATCGAATCCCACGTCGGGCTCCCGGTGCATGGAGCCTGCTTCTCCCTCTGCCTATGTCTCTGCCTCTCTCTCTCTCTCTCTCTGTGACTATCATAAATAAATAAAAAATAAAAAAAAAATATTTAACAAAGAGTATCCTCCTTAGACCACATGTACCAGAATTACTTAGGTTTCTGCTAACACTGTAGTATCCCAGGTAACACCTACTACCTACTGAATCAGAATGTTTGACCAACAAATAAATATCTTTACAAGCACTCCAGGTGACTTACTCCCCTACTATTTGAGTACCACCAATACGCATAATCTAAGTAGTTGCATTGAGGTATACATGACAAATAAACAAATTGTTCCAATCTCTAGAACAAAAGGATAAATAAATCCTCTAAGGTCTTATGCAAGCCATCTTCTGAACATGCACAGAAAATACTTGCACAGTCATGTGGACTAAAACAGCATGTTTTCTGACTTTAGTAAGAGTGGGAGAATCAAGGCTGTGGGCCAGGATACAATTATAATCCAGCATATAACTAGTGCCTTGCAAATGTTCAAACATTTTGATCCAGCATACTTCTGGGTAGAAACAGAGACGATGAACAGAGTTTAAGACATGACCCAACAGCACCTGGGTGGCACAGTTGGTTAAGCAACCTACTCTTGGTTTCCTCTCAGGTCATGATCTCACAGTAATGGGATGGAGCCCTGTGTCTGGCTTGGTATTCAGTGCGGAGTCTGCTTGAGATTCTCTCTCCCTTTCCCTCTGCCCCCTCCTGATAGATACTAAGCTTTCTCTCATTGTCCCTCTCAAATAAATAAATAAATCCTTTAAAAAATATAGAGAGGTGACCAAAGAATGGAAAGCAGCTCAAAGGTCTGAGAAAGTAAGAAACAACTACAGTACACAGAGAGGCAGAAGTAAAAATTAAGGAACAGGATAATGAGTTAAGTAAGTGCAATCAGTTTTAGTTTTGCTGAAATAGATAAATTGGCATTGACCCTAAAATCTGTGATTAGAAATCATCTGATTGAATAAAAATTATATGCTTTAAAATGTAGTGACTATTGATATATCATATCCAAGGGCATAGGTATATTAAACTAATAGTAAATACAGATCTTCTTTTCTAAAGGGAGAAATGAACAAGGAGAAAAATTTTACATGGCATTAAGGTATTTGGGAAAATTATGCTAAAATCTCAAAATTATACATGTAATTCAATATATAATAGGATAAATACAGGCCATTGGATACATATGCAAAACTTTCATGAAGTTCATTATGTTATTTACATTTACATATGAGAAAATTTTATGTATTAGAAATGAATTCCATAACACATATTGAAAGAAAAATGGTTTGAAAGATACATTACAAGATTTTAGAGGTTATTCTCAGACAGCAAAAAGTGAATAATTACAGCAACAATGATTATTCACCACTTTTCCTGAACAAAGTTGTATGTATTAATTAAATTGTGATTAAAGGAAGATGCTACAAGTGCCAATCACACATTTATCAGAAGTGTATTAAGTAAAATTATAGGTTCTTTTTTTCCCTTTATAATTCTATGAACAAAAACACCTGTCTGTTCATTGGAAAATTACTCTGGTATTTTCTCAAGGTCAAACTTCTCTGACAAATATGTTTCCAATAATTTGTTCAAATATAAAATACTAAGAGCTATTGTCTGCATTGGGTCTAAAATGATTTATAGATGATCTCTGTGACATTACTTACCCTTTCAGCACAGAACACAAAAAATAATGATATATGTATCATATATATACACACACACATATATTTATTTAGATACAGAATTCAAGAAAAACTTTTCTTGTTCCTTTAATTATTTGGTTGAGTAATATTAAGTTGCTGTTTATTTAAACCTTTGTAAATAATTAGACTATAGATGAATTTGATAATTAAGGCCTGCGGGAGCCTAGTGAAGCCACCTTCCCTTCCAGGTCCAATTCAGTGGGAGCCCCACAGCATTGGTGGAATAGCTCCAGCTGGAGGCTGGCATGGGGAGGACCAAGGTCTCCCAGTCGCTGCAGAGTTTCAACAGTACTACATCCAGAAAGCCTGCAAGGATGCTCAGCTGGTAGGTGTCCCAGCTGGAAGCAACCTCTTCCAGGAGCCCAGATCCTATGCTTTATTCTAAAGACTGTAGGGAAGAAGTTTGCTGAGGAATGCTTTTTTTTTTTTTTTTTTTTTTTGAGGAATGCTTTTAAGTGCAAAGTGAGGAATGATTGCCTCCAAGTCTCAAGAAAACACTTTTCTCCAGCCAAATGACTTAGATATTTCAGACCTTTCCTGTGATCCATTCCTATAGCCAAAATTCTACAGAAATGAATGAGTTTCTACTCAGATAAGGAAAGTGGGTAAAGGAGGAAATGTTAAATAATATTGGCCTGATTTTTTTTTTTTTGGTAAACTGCTTTTATATTCAAGACAAACAAAAATGTTACCACCAAATATTCCAAAATACACCTCCTTCATGAGTTATGTATTAACTTTTCCAAATGAGAAGATTGTTTTATTTGTAACACTAAATATGGAAGCTGTTTCTTAGCAAACTTACTTGGAAAGATTGATATTGTGTTGTGTATTAAATTGCCCCATCCTGTGTATCAAACAGATTTGGTCTTTGTCTTAAGTTCCTCTACTTCATAGCTATGGTTGTACTTAAAACAAACTACATTATTTCATTTTTTTAGAAAAAAGTTTAAATGTGATATTCAGAATACTGCAAATGATTAAAAACAAAATAATGTGAAAACACTACAATGTAAATGAATCCTTAAGGGCACAAGTGTTTTACTTTGATGTAAAAAAGGCATACTTACTTTCGTAAGTGTACCTTTGGTTAAATGTGGGATACTTTATCTGTGTTTGTAACAATCTCTGATGAGCTTAGCAATAAAATTTCTGCTTAATTCATTAAAAAAGTAAGGAATGAAGATTGTAGATATAGGTTACAGTTTTGTTTTGTTTTTTTCAAATCTAGTTTTCAAAAGCCTCTTTCACTTTACTAAACAATTCCTATTCCTATTTGATATGGGGAACAAAGGCAAAAGAAACAGATAAAATTAGATTTCCTTATAATTTGCAGTCCCTTGACAAATACTTGAGACAGGCAGAGAATGACATTCCTCCAGGAATTCCCAACTCTCTCAACATTAATGTTTTGCTAGAGGGAAAAACAACCTTAGCTTGACAAAAGCTAGGCCTGCAGGATACTATGAGTCTTGTGTAGCATTATGAAAATTCTTTTGGAAACTTCCCGTCTTACCTCCCCCGATTCCATTGTATATAGTCAGTTGCTCCTCACAATCCTGGGGCAGCCTTTTATGCTTACTGGTCCTGCCTGTCCCCTTGCTGTCATTAAACCACCTTCTTGCACCAAAGACATCTCAAGAATCTTTTTGTGATCACTGGTTCTGAATCCCAGCATTTCCATATCACTATTCTCTATGTGAAAGAAAACGGGAATATTCATGATGACAAACAGACTTACAATTCATCAATTCCACAGGGTGCTTTTGACAGATAGTGTGGGGGGAGGGTGCCTATTAAGTTATTTCATACTTATTCAAGCCCTTTATAACGAGGCTTTCAAATTGACTATGGATATATGTGCAAATATGGCTTCATCATGAATCACAATATTGCCTAAAATGTTATAAGTACTTAAATATTTTAAATGACTCTAAGACTTATCCCATATTTTGAAGGTGCTCATAAATATCAAAGGGTTTTAAAAGCCATTTGTATCTTAGTTACAAAAGAATTTTCAAGTTACCTTATGAGCTTCCTCCCAAATGCTGTAACTATTTTTATAGAGTTATTTTATAATTTTAACTCTAAAATGCTGCATTTCTGATATGGGTCAGACAAGAAAACTAATTCCAGTGACAACCACCTGCTTACAACATTTAGGGTAAAAGTAAAACGCATAATACACATGCTTGCTGAACAGGTTGCACAGGTATCCCCAAACCTTTCCTGGAAATAGGACTGTGAAATTATTTTGTATATATCTGTCGTGTGCTTAAAATTTAATGAAACTATAAACTCACTTCTCCATAAAACTTTTATAAAGAAATGCAAAAGCTCCAATATCACTTTCTTCTGGTACTTAGGACAGTTCCAATACCTAAATGACCAAGATTTCGTAATTCATCTGTAGGTCGAGAATGTCGATGGGTGATACAGATGAGCCACTTGAAAGCAAGGTTGCATTTCCCTCCCTTAGTAAGCAAATAACCCCGTGATTTGGTTTCTCTTGGCTTCAATTCCCTTTTCTACTAATTAGGCAGAAGTATATTAGCCTAAGAAGCATAACTCAGTGGGTGAGAGAATGAGGATTTTTGGTTTAAAATAAGTCTACGAAGTCTATGAAGAAATATCTGCAAGCAGCAAATTAATATAAAATAATGAACAACGGTGGTGCCATGTATGCCTACCTAGTTTAAGAAAAATACACAGGGTTCTTTTTCATCCATCTTCAGTCTCAGTAGGCACCTAACAACTGAAATAAGGTGAACAAAAGCCACACTCAGTCCCTTGGTGTTCTTTCCTTAGTTTTTGCATAAGTAATCAAGGCTTTACAACTTCCTCCCCTTAAAGTTGTTGAAGTTCCAGTAATTATTGCACACTAGATTTGCTGAGCACTGAAAATCCTAACAGTTGTGTTCAATAGTTGTACCTTGGCAGTATCTAATATGCACAAAGGTATGGAGCCCTCTTAAGTTGAATGACTTAGACATACATATGTTCTAAACTGCCTTCTGCCTCACTCCCTTCCCAAGTCCAATATTCATCCTGAGTGAAAGATTTGGGTTCATTAAATTTTTTTAAAAGTGGTTCAATAGAGCTGCTCAGGTCTCAATAAATCCCATACTGCGAAATATAAAAAACAAATCTCACCAATAAAAACATTCAAATATTACCAAACAAGAATAAAACTCAGTGTGAATGACTAATGCATTCAAATTCATTTCTTTCATGGCTCTAAGTGGCTAGGATTAGCATAAAGAGCCTTCTCAGAGTGTAGGCAACAATAAAAACTGCAATCACTCATACTTTGTAGTGACTTTCATTTTTGAATCTGGATATTCTTTAATTTTCATAATAGCCTTGGGAGGTAAATATCATTACCCTCATTTCATAGGAGATGAAATTGAGAGATTAGTAATTTGCCCATAGCTACACAGTAAGTGAACTATATGCTGATTTCAGTGCTAGGCTGTGGCACTAAGATTACTGTATTACTAAAATTTATATAGCTAGATGGTTAGCACTTGAGAGGAATACTGTTAAGGTGACAGCCAAGTTAAAATCCAGAAATCAAAAACATGAAAACAAACATAAAGGCATAAAGAAGAGAGTGGAAAATAACTAACAGGCATTAAATTTTTTTTAAAAAGCGAATACTTATTGCTTATCACATCCTAGGCACTGTTTGAAAATACTATAGATGAATTAACCATGTAGTCCTTATCACAGCCCAAGAAATCAATGGCCAAAATTGTGAAGCCATCTTTAATTTCTTTCATTCCCCCACATTCTACATCTAACCTATCAACAAATCCTGTGGTCTTCAGCTTCAAAATATATCTAGAATCTGACCATGTCCCACCATCTGTCTGTCCCACACTATCTTCTGGATGAGGCAGGATTCTGGCTATAGCCTCCTAACTACTCTTCCTTTTCCTAATCAAGCCCTCTTCAGTCTGTTCTCTAACCCAATGGCCAGAATAATCTCTAAACCATAACTGGATGCTATCATTGTTATTCTCAAAACATTCTAATGGTTACTCAAACCCCAGGCAGAATACAAGTCTGTACAAAGCTCTAAAAGCCTCATCCACTCAACTCTCCCTCCCATGGCTCCAGGCCCACTAACGTGGCTGCTTGTCCTAGATCTTTCTAGATATTACTCACCTTTCTAAGAGGCTCTGTGTTTGCAGTTTCTTGTCTAAAAAACTCTCCTAGGTATTAGAATGATTTAGTCCTCAACTTTCCTCAAGTCTCTGTTCAAATATTAGCAGTGAGCACTTAAGCCCCAACCAGTCTGTATAAAAGGCTTCCCCCAAAGCTCCCTCTGGGAACTTGATGCAGGACTTGATCCCAGGACCCTGAAATCGTGACCTAAGCCAAAAGTGTTCAACCACTGAGCCACCCAGGTGCCCCTAGACCTTGGTTTCTAAACATAGATCCTCTTAAGAAGAATGAGAGCTCCAAGAGACACAACTGATACCAAGACTGGTAGAAAGAGAATAAAGCAAAGTGACTTTCTTATGGCAGACAGTAAGGAAATCCTGAAAAACTGATTAGCTATGTTGAAAGCATATATATATATAGATAGATATGTAGAAAGGGGGAGAGGAGAGAAAGAGAGAGTAACTACCATGTTTAGGGCATCATTCTCCCCAAATCAACTCTGCATATGGGATACAAGGATGCCTAGAATGCAGCAATGTATCTCATAGAGGCAACAATGTATGAAATGCAATAATTGCCACCATGCAGTCCTTGCCTAGTACAATTACAGAAAAGAAAACAGATCATAGTAGCTGTAAAGCATTGAATTTATGAGTCTGCAGTGAAAATCATAGAAGAAAAGAAACAGAAGAAGGAAGCAAGAAAGTGAAGGATGAAATAACAGACAGGTAGTGTGGAGGGAAGGAGTAACACAGGAACAACCAAAATAGAAAATAATCACTTTGCTAAAGCTTTTAATACTTAGTTCAAAGTTCATCAATTGGATGAAAGTTGTTGGAGAATGGGATTTTCACACATTTTTAAAATATCACCTCTCTGATTACTAATTAATGACAAAGGGGAAGGGGTAGCTTTCCAACAGAAGTCAGCACCACTAGTAACTATGTAGACATAACAACACCAATGATGAGGGAAACTAATATCACAGGTGTCCTACTGCAATACTCTCTGACAAATGTTCAACTTGAATCTTCATGAGAAAGTGATCAGACAAATCAAAACTCAGAAATATTCTGCAAAACACCCGCTTTGACTCTTTAAAAATGTCAACACTATTAAAATATTTCTTTTAAGGCAGAGAAAGTAATCCCGACAACTACATGCAATGCATGATCCCTGTTTGCATCTCAGATTAGGCTAAAAACTAGCTATGAATGCCATTACTACACAACTGGAGAACTTTTAATATGCTATATTTTAGATAAGACTATCAACTTTGTGTTACATTTCTTGTATCACACTCTGTATTATTTTCATATAAGAGAATGTCCTGGTTCTTAGAGGAGGGACAGGTTCAAGTATTTAGAGGTCTTGCATCATGATGTCTTCAATAGCTCATCCAGATCAGCAAAAAAACGTATACCTATAGTAGCTAGATATCCATTTATCTGAGAAACAGGGAGAACAGGCTAATGTGACAAAATATTAACAACCACTAATCTAGGTAAAAAAAATTATTGGGAATTTACTGTATTTTTTTTTTTTTTTTAGCATTGGTGGCAATTCTTTTCTCCCTTTCTTTTTTTTTTTTTTTTTTTTTAATCGCAAATAGTTGGAGAGAAAACTATTATCTCATAGGATCCTGTACCCAGTTCTAACATGCGTGTGTGGATGCCTCCCTATACCAATCAGCAATTCTCAATCAGGAATTCTCTCAGCCGGGTGTCCTACAATTCAACTCAATTCTGATACTTTCTACCCAGGGATAGCATCAGTCCTACAAGACTATCCCCTGACCCCTCCCACTTTCCATGCCAGGCATAAGCTCAGGTTGTTACCACTGCTTCTGACCTACCTGCTATAAATCAGAGGTTCCAATGACCTTCTCTTTGGGTTCAATTAATTTGTTAGAGCAGCTCATAGAAGTCAGAGAAACATTTTACTTATTAGATTGCCAGTTTATGATAAGGATATAACTCAGCAACAGCCAGATGGGAGAAATACAAAGGGCGGGAAAGGGAAAGTAGATTGCACACCTTCCCCAGGCGTGCCACTCATCCAACAGACTGGGAAGCTCCCTGAATCCCCGCCCTTTTGGGTTTTTATGGAGGCTTCATTACTTAGTCAAGATTGATTAAATCATTAGCCACTGGCAATTGATTCAACCTCCAGTCCGTCCCCTCCACCGAGCTCAGGGGTGGGATTTAAAGTTCCAACCTTCAAATCACAGAGTTGGTTCTCTTGGCAACCAGCTGCCACCCTCAGCTGGAGTCTAACAGGCACGTCATTAACATAACAAGAGACACCTTAGCTGCTCTCTGCTGGAAATTTTAAGGCTTTTAGGAACTCAGTACCAGAAATGGGAATGAAGACTAAATATATATATGTAATATTATATATATAAGAATATATATATTCTTATTATAATTTATAAATCACACTATCACAGGCTGCTTTCTAAAACATTAAAAACATTGAAACAAACAAAAAAAACAAAAAACAAAAAACAAACAAACAAAAAAAAAAACAAAAAAAAACAAAAATAAAAAAATAAAAAAATAAAAACATTGAAACATTTTAAAGACTTTAAAAAGAAAAAAAAATAAAGACTTTAAAAAGTGAAACAAATTTGTTGTCCCAGGTCAATTTGTGTTATGCCCTGAGTTTTTTGGCCCCCTGCAATTCTTCCATAACAATTCAAATTCTATAGCTTTCTCCATTATTTACATTGATTTTCACATATTAGAATTTAATACAAAAAAATCAATAACAATGGTTAAATTCGAAGATTACTCAATAACTGAAAGTAGAACCTGTGTCAAATTCACTTTTTCTCCTACCATCGGGATTCTCCTAAATATTTCAAGTTTGTAAATGGGGTCACAGGTTAAATTCTAGAAGATTACTTCCATAGAACACTAGCATGAGCTCCCAGAGCACACCATACCTAATGTTCACATTAATCTCTGACCCAGATTTAAAGGGTTAGATTTTCTATGTGCTGTATGAAAATATCTATTTAAGCCCAGCATTCCCTCAAAGGGTACTAAAGTTAATTATAGTAAGAGTTCAATTTGTAGTCATATAGTTCTCCAAGTCAGCTTTTTATGAGGCTAGTTATTGCTCAAAAATGCAAGTATGTCTGTTCGTGCTCCTGTGGCAGAGACAACTAGCTACTAAACTAGTAAATGCTTCCTTCTTTTGCTAAGTGTCATATCAAGAGTCACTTTACAGCATTCTTAAGATACTCAGCAGTATTTTAGATACTTCTGCCAACATGCAAGCACACACACACACACACACACACACACTACACATTAGTTCAAGATTATCTCTCTTCCCAATTATCCACTGAACGAAGCTGAACTTATAAAAGTAACAACCATTATCTCTCATAATTGACTTACTTATTTCTAAAACACACACACACGAGAAAATTTGATGGTCCTAATTAATAATTTTTAACTCTCCAAACCCATATATTACTAAATCAGGTGCCCAACCTCAGGCAAATTATCTACATTTGGGAGGGGTAGTTTTAGAAAAGGAAAGAATCCATCCCAGTAGTATAAGCAAAAATAAAATTTATTATAGGATATAAAATGGCCCTAATCACTAAGAGGGGTGCTTGGCTGGCTCAGTCACTAGAGCATACAATTCTTGATCTTAGGATTGTGAGCTTGAGCCCCATGATGGTTGTAGAGATTACTTTAAAAAATAAATAATCATTGAGACATTGAGAGGGCCCAAGAGGCAGACTCTAGAAGGCTAGGCTTCCAAAAAAAAAAAAAAAAAAAAAAAAAAAAAAAAAAAAAAAAAAAACCTCTTCCTTGGGTACCAAAGCAACTGATACTCCTTCTACTATCAAGAAACCAGATGTTGGGGCTGGGAACTGCCAAATCCAGAACCATTTTGTCTCTGTCACCATCTGTAACAGCAGAATGGTGATGGCCTTCTCTGTGCCTTCCTCCCCTTAACTCAGTTCCAAATTCAAGTCTCACCCAAACCCATTTGATTGACAGAACTTAAAGCACATATAGAAACTCTACTGAAATTTGCCTGGGTCATGTAGCCTTTAGTATTCCAGCTTTTGTTGATTAGGAAGGTCCACTAGATGGTAGTTGGCATAGATACTGATTTCAGCAATTCAGAATATGATAGATACCTTGACTGACCTATATCTTACAATGCTTAAAAATCTCCAGTCACAGGAAAATCCAGAGCCTTCCTCCTCCCAGTTTCTTATCCTAGAGTCCAAACCTTCTTCAATTACCTACTTTTCCATGTATTCATTCTCTCAAGACCAACTTCCCTGAATGAAGTTGCAACTTCTTGCAAGTTTTCTTTCTTGACAAAATTTCATCAGTTCCAAGTGGTAAATTCCCTGAGATCTTAAATACCATCTAGCCCTGGGATGCCTGGGTGGCTCAGTGGCTGAACATCTGCCTTTAGCTTAGGTCGTGACCTTGGGGTCCTGGGATTGAGTCCCACATTAGGTACCCCAGGTGGATCCCGATTCTTCATCTGCCTCTATCTCTGCATCTCTCATGAGTAAATAAATAAAATCTTAAAATACCATCCAGCCCTAAAGAGTAGACATATTACCATAATGCATTACAACTATTCTCATTCATCATTAAAACATTACTTGTTGTAATTATTGTATTTAAGAACCACCCCTCTACAAGACTTATTATTCCCTTTAAAACTTCCTCTCTGATACTTTGTTTTCTCTGAAACTCACTTCAACTTAATACTCTGATACAGCGCTCTTCTTGAAGATAGGTTTCCCTTCTCCTTCTTAATAAGAGGATTTTTCCCCCTTCCAATACTCAGAAAAAGAAGAAGCAAATAAGTAGAGTAAGAAAGGCAAGTAAGCTCAGTAAGTCTCCTCTTTGCTTCTCCTTGATATTTTTTAACTGATTCTTCCCTTTCTCAAAACCACAGCTCCTTTGAAATGCATGTCGTCGGACTCTCCCACTCCATGTCCTTCCTACTTGCCCCCACCTTCTGACCTTCTACTTGTGATATTCCTCATTCAGTGAGATTTTTGGTTCCTGGTTTACTGTCTTCCTATCCACAAATGATATTCTCACCATGCTTAGCTACATTAAAAGTCAGGATATGCTCCATCTACCACAATGGCCTTTTATTTCTTTGCTTCCTTTGTCTCACTGGTCTTTTCTTCCACCTTACTTCAGGTACCGAAGCACACGGTTGTACAAAAGACCTGCTCTGAAAACAGCACCTCCTATCTGACTATCACATCTAAACTTTCCAAGTCACTTATTCTAAAATTATCAGTTCAACAATTTTCTGATCACCGAGGCTTCTTCTCTACCACATCAGATTTTTCACAATGCACAATCTTCTTATATCCACATCCTTCTTGCTCAGACAACATTCATTTCATTTTCTCCCATTCTGTCAGTTGCACAGCAAAGGAAACCATCAAGAAATGAAAAGGCAAGCTATAGAATGGGAGAAAACATTTGCAAGCCACATATCTGATAGCAAAACCAAACATGATGGAAAAAAAATGGGCAGAGGATCTGAATGGACATTTCTTCAAAGATGGCACACAAATGGCCAACAGGTACATGAAAAGGTGTTCAATATCACTAATCACTAGGGAAATGCAGATAAAAACCATAATGAGATAGCACTTCGCATCTGTCAGAATGGCTAGTATCAAAAGATAAAAAAAAATAACTGCTGGCAAGGAAGTAGAGACAAAGGAAACTCTGTGCATGTTTAATGGAAATATAAATTGGTGCAGCCACTATGAAAACAATATCAAGATTAGTCAAAAAAATAAAAACAGAAATACTACTGTATGATCCAGCAATTCCACTTCTGGGTATTTGTCAGAAGGAAATAAAATTAGTATCTCAAAAGGATTATGTGCACATCCATGTTCATTGCAGCATTATTTACAATAATTAAGATGTGGAAGCAATATAAGTGTTCAAGTGATAAATGGATTAAGAAAATGTAAAAAAAAAAAAAGAAAATGCGGTGTATGTATACAATGGGATATTATTCAGCCATAAAAAAGGGTAAAATCTTTGCCATTGGCAAAAACATGGATAAACCTTGATGATATTATGCTAAGTGAAATAAGTTGGACAGAAACAGATAAATACTGCAAGACCTCACTTATATGTGGAATCTAAAATAAAAATTTGGAAAAAAAAAAAAAAGAAAGCAAAAAACTGAGTTCATGGATATAGATAACAGATTGGTGGTTATTACCTTAGCCAGAGATCAGGAGGTAGGTGAAATGAGTGAAAGGGATAAAAGAGTACAAATTCCAGTTGTAAAAGAATTCAGCCATGGGAAAGTAATGTACAGTATAGTGACTGTAGTTAATAATACTGTATTGCATATTTAAAACTAGTAGGAAAAAAATAAAAAATAAAAAAATAAAAGTAGTAGGAAAGTAGATCTTGAAAGTTTACATACTAAGAAAAAAAAACTGTAACTATGTATGGTGATGAGTGTTAGCCAGACTTATTGTGTTGATCATTTTATGATATATGCGAATATTCAATCATTATGTTGTATACCTGAAATTAACATAATGTTATGTCAACTATAAATCTATTTTTAAAAAAATTTAAAAAACTCAACTTTGTAGTTGAACAACACTGGTTCATTCAGCAGGACCTGCCAGTTATATTTCCAAAATATATATGAAATTGGGTAACTCCTGTAATCCTTATAAAGTCCATCTTTACCTCTTTCCTAAACCAATGCAGCAATAATTCTTTTGGCCTCTGCTCCTCTTCCTGCTTCCCTCCTGATCAAGAGTGACCTTTCTTCAGGGTTTAGGGCTATCACATTACTTTTCTGCCTCAAATCTTAAATGGAATACACTTATACTTAAAGCCCAAACGTTTTGGTACAACTCCCAAATTGTTCTTTGTATAATCTGAAGGTCTCTCTCTGAACACAATCCCTCCCTCCACTTTCTTTGTCACAATCACCTTACTTCTGCCCTTTAAATACTAGAAGATCATTCCATTTGAAGGGTCTTTTTTATAATGTTATACTTCTATTTATATCTTGAATATGTTAAATTTTTGCCTCTCATCTATACTGCAAATATCTTTTACCAACATATCATTTTTTATTAACTTTGTTTTTCTTTTCATCAAATGGAAAAATACAATGCTTACATAATGAAATCTCAGTATTTCTTAACGATAACTTGTCTTTGAGCACTGCAAAAGTCCAATGTTATTTGCCTCAATTTATTCTAGTATTTGATAGCTAAATATTTAATATTTGGGTATTTATTTTGATCTATGATGATAAGTAAATATCTTACTGTATTTTCCAATTGAAAATGATCTCAACATAATTTACTAGAGTCAGCTAAGTGATGCTGCATTATTATAGCATAACTTGAACATTTATTAAAAATTTCTATTAAAGAAGTTCAAATTGACTATGATTGTTGAGGATTCCTGACAGTGCTGTGATAGCAAATAATTTGCACAATTTGCTCCCTTTTCATGAGCTGAACATTATATTATACATGTAGCCCATAATTGTTACTTAAGAGCATGTCCTGGACATGTCAATTTAAGTATTTGATGGCCACATCATATTCTAATGTGTGTGCGTGTATGTATACAGCAACGTACACTCACTTGACGATAATTTAAGATGTTTTCCTTTTTTTAATTTATAATATTGTTTTGTAAATCCATATTTTTTCCAATTATTTCCTTTTTTAGAAAAGATTTTATTTATTTATTTGAGAAAGAGAGATTGACAGCATTAGTGGGAGGGGGTGGGAGGGAGAAAGAATCTCAAACTCCACACTGAGTGTGGAGCCTGACTTGGGGCTCGATCCCAGGACCCTAGGATCATGACCTGAGCTCAAAACAAGAGTTGGAAGCTTTACCCAACTGTGCCACCCAGGCGCCCCTTCAATTATTTTAACAGATATTTCTCAGTGTGGATTTTCTGAAATAAAAGGCTTGCTACTCTTCAAATTGTATATATACTGTCAGGTGACCCTTCAGAAAGTCCCATCAATTTATCCTGCAACAAAGAGTTCATGTAAATTTTCATTTGCTCACAGACCATTCTGTAGGGAGTGAGTGGTAGGGGGATTCTAATAAATCCATAAAAATATTTTGAGAGAAATGACCTCTTTACAATATTAAGATATCTCATGCAAAGGAGTTGTTAATGCCATTTATTTACATCTTTTTAAGTTTCCCTCATGAAGTATTATATTATTATATTATAAATAGTATTATCTATTTAACAAAGTTCTTGTATATGTCTAGTAGAGCTTATTCTTGGGCATATTATGCTTCTTTAATATTTGATAACAAGATTATTTTATTTCCATCTGGTTATTGCTAAATTTTAAAAGTAAGCTCCTGAATCATACATATTTATAATCTGACCAGGTATATGAATCAACTGTTAGTATTTCTAATATCTCTATTGATTTGGGGAGATTTTTGGATTGAAATAATAATTTGCAAATAATAATAAACATAACTCTTTATTTCCAACATCTATTTTTTCCAGTATACTTCAAGAACAATGTTAAACAATAATGACAATTTCCATTCCAGAACCTTATTAATTTTATTTTTTAAAAATTTTTAAGTAATCTCTGTGCCCAACATGGAGCTCAAACTCACCTCATCAAGATCAAAAGTTGCATGCTCTCTACTAACTGAGTCAGCTAGGCACATTCCAGAAACTTGTAAATAGTATTGGTAATAATAACCACTATATTGTTTGATTGTAATAGTAATGGATTTTATGATTCCCCACTAAGCATAATGCAAATATATACTGTATATTAGCTTCAAAAGTGGACTCCAATTAAAAAAAGTGATAAAACTGTATAGAAAGCTAGAGAAAGATACAGATACAGAGAAGTTAATATAAGTTTACATAGAGATATATTTCAAATTACTTAACTGAACAGTTCTTCTTGGTCATTATTCTTATTAGCTATGATTGTATTCACTTCTATTTGCCTATGTAATTTTTACTCTTCTTGAAATTCCCTAGCTTCAGAATTTATCATTACACTTCCCACAATCTTGGTACACTTCTCTCAAGTTGTTCCTAATTGACAGGCTCATCTATCTAATCACTTCAAAATTTCTCTGATTGACCCCAGATCTCTTGATCTAGCTTTGGTATCTCTTCTTACTTCTATTTTATATTTTGAGTCCCTGATTTTATCCTACTTCCAACTAAAAACCAACTTAAAATCAGCACGCCCAAACCTGGACTTACTCTCTTCCTTATAACCCAGAGCCTCCAGCCTTTCACTCTTCTTAAAGTCATAATTGTCCCATTAATTAATAAGACAAAAACCTATAGTATTTCCTTCAACTAATCCTTTCCTCATTTTCTCCCCACTCCTCATTTGCCAGTGTTTGTGGATTGTGCTTCTCCATGGCCTCTCCATCTTCTTCTCATACCTACTACACATCTGATGAACTTGCATCTTGTCTCCTACGTATTGCTATCCATGTGAAATTCTGCTTGACTCTACTTGACTCTGCTGTCCAATCTGCTAGGAGAATTGCACTGAATTTCTAGAGAAACATTAACACATGCTCAATACCCAGAGCAGAATAGTCCTAATGATAAATCATGACATATAAAAAGATCAACTAACTTAGAATTTTTAGATTTCAAAAGAGTTAGAGAAACGTTACCTATGCTTAAATGCTTAAACGGTTCTCATTTGAAAAAGACAGTCCTTTTGAATAGCTTCCAAAAGGCATAAACTCCTCTAACCTGTAAAAGTGCCAGGCTTGTTGTTTGGAACTTAAAATATGGGGGGGAAAAAAACCTTTTTAATGAGCCTTCCAACAATAATCATATGAGAACAACTGCTAATAGGCATTAAGAGTTTTCCTCCAGACACTATGCTATACTTTAAGTACATCATCTCTTTTAATCTCCTTAACCATTCTGAAGTAAGTATTATTACTAAAAAAAAAGTATTATTACTAACTCTGTATTACAAAGAAACTGAAGCATAGAAAAAGCTCTCTGAGCTAGCAAAGGTAGAAGAGACAGACCCAGTTGGTCTGATCCATAGCAATAGCTATTAACCATTACTTTGCTGTGGTTGTTTTAAAGGAACCAGACAGCTGCTTTTAGAAGACTATAAAAAAGAAGCCATGCTTCAGTATGAAATGGTAAAGATGATCCTTGAAATTTCTTCTCGTTTTTTTAAAGATTTTACTTATTCACAAGAGACACAGAGAAAGAAAGAGGCAGAGACACAGGCAGAGGGAGAAGCAGGCTCCATGCAGGGAGCCCAATGTGGGACTCGATCCCAGTTCTCCAGGATCAGGCCCTGGGCCGAAGTCAGTGCTAAATCGCTGAGCCACCCGGGCTGCCCTCATCTCAACTTTAACACTCTCTACTCCTGTGTTCTTTGGGAAAGATAAACCCATGTCTTTAGCCAACATTCTCTCAGGATTCCAACTTCCATCTGTTCTGGTCCTCAGTGTCTGAGAAGTAAAGTATCAAATAATAGAGTCTGAAAGTTGGAGGAAGCAGGGGAAGGACATAAAGGCATGCTGACAGAAATATACACTTTGCTTAGGATGATCATTGTTTCCCCTTTCAACATGGGGTTCAAAAACTATTCTCCACTTTAACCTCTAACTCTCTCTCTCTCTCTCTCTCTCTCCCTTTCTCTCTCTCTGCTTATCCCAGTCTGCCGTAGTCTGTGCTTTATCTGTACAGTTCATGATATGTAATGAAACTGATGGCATACTGTGTATAGTAGGTTATGTATTATTTTATAGATTATGCATTATATAGTTATCTATTATAAAACATAATTTATACTTTATAGATCATTATACTACATAACCATTAAAAAGCCTAGTCAAAGAAACTATATTTCTGGTTACATGATAGTTTTAAAGTATGTTGAAAACAACATAAATGATTTTCATCCTTTCTATATGCTCTAAGAAAAAGCTATGTTATTTATTTATTTTTATTTATTTATTTATTTATTTTTTAAAGCTATGTTATTTTAAAAAAGACTCAATGACCAATTGATAACACTTGGAATCTTCCTGCATGCTGGAAAATCTGAAATTCACACATGGAGTATGTGAAATAACAAAACTGGCTACAATAATTTTATAGGACTGTTAGGACCTTAGAATATCTGTTAGCTCTAATGCTCTCTGAGGTTTGCAAAAATAAAGCAATGAATAGAATAAAAAATGAAACATCACTTTCATTTTCAACAGTGACTTCAAGCAGGAAAAATATCCTAATTATTTCTAATTTTAATTTTCTACATTAGGAATTTATTTTTATATCACCACCTGTTATATGGGGCAATGTGCCAAAATGTGCATTGGCTATAGTGGTTCTGAGGAGTAAAAGATTAGTTTTGGAATAGGCAAGAATTCACATTGAAACTTTGACAGGCAGAGGTTAGAAGGGAAAGTGTGCCATGCCCAGGAAAAATCTGAGCACAGGCACAGAGAGAGAAATAATAGTTTCCTGTGTATGAAAAGATGAAAATACTGAAGCATCTAAAGCAGAGTGTTAAAGAATATATGGAATTAACAGTAAATAAGCTTAAGCAGGAAGTGTGTGTGTGTGTGTGTGTGTATGTTCCAGTGGGGAGGGAGAGAGTGTACCCAGGAATAATTTATAGAGGAATGTGAAACAACATTACTAAATTTACCTTTTTTTAGGGCATCCTAAGGAGCTACTGAAGATAGAACCAGGATCTTGAATCAACCCAATCATGCAAAAACAGTTGATTTTCAAATATACCAGAACACTTAGAAACTAATATGCATAATTTGTCAGTGGCTTTGGGGAAGTATTTTAGTCTCGAAAATACCCATAAAAGGAAATATTCTATAAAATATTTTCAACCTCACTGTTTTCAAAGGATATCACATAAATCAAAATATATATCTTTAATTGCAATAATACATACTCAATATTCCATTGGTTACAATTGTTTAGTTTCTGTTTGGTCATTATTTACTCACAATGTCCTGAAAAATGTAATAAGATTAAGAATGCTTTTAAATTCAGATTGGTATATTTTCCTCTTGCTTTATTTTATGGAGATATTAAAAAATTCATACTTGTGTAACCCTAAATTAGTTTACCAATAAAACATCTAGATAGTCAAAAGTATATATGATTTCCCTAAGCACTAGACTTTGCTCCTCGACTATAAATCAGTTAAAATGTGTTTTAATACTACATTTAGTGTGACTGTCTTATACCAATTACGTAAGGCTTTTAATCCATTTTCATTACTTTTTCTAAAATATATGATATAAGCTTTGACAAATAAGTATGAAGTAACAGCATACAGGCATAACAAATTATTTGTGTTAAAATGACTAGTGATTTAATCCAGCTAATTATGTTTTTCTAATCTTTACCTAGCATTCAAAAACACCTATGTCATATTATTTACAATTTTATATAAGATATCTTCCTCAGCCTTTCTCCTCAGAGTGCAAGATGCTAAGAAAAAAAAAAGGAAAAACAAAAGATAGTTAATAAGTAGCAAGGAGAGCAGTCTATGAATCACAGAACAAGTTGTCTATCAATTCATATTGGCAATCACCATTTAATCCAAGTCACCAGGAATGGAGAAGCGCAAAACAGGGATAAAGTCCTGGAATCTATTCCACTTCTTCATGATATTCCATGTCTCTTGGCAGACAGCCTGTTTTGACCCTACAATGGGAGAAACTAAATATCAATGAGGAAGCACCTGCCTTAGCCAGTAGCTTTGACCTACATATTGCCTCAATTTGTGCAGCAACTTTCTTTCAAAGCTCTGTGAACTATTCACATATGCTGTCTCATCTATTTCTGTAACACCCATTGAGCTAGATGAAGACTAATGTTATCACTATTTTCCAAATGGAAAATGTGAAGTGCAAAGGGATGATATGGTAAATCAGAAAAACTAGTATTCAGGTTATAACACAAGCAGCCTTTTGGTATTGAATCTATCTTCTTTGTAATGTTTACTAGACAGGGGTTCTTTGTAGTAACATAGATGATTCATCACACATACATATTTCAACACCTTGTTGGAGGACAAAAGTGTTATAAGAGTTATGATGGATAATCTGATAAGTCTTACATTGAGCATGATGCTTGTGATGTTTACCAAATGCTACAAAAAAATTCAAATAGTAAGACAGATCTTACATGGGTTTTTTAGACCAAAAATTTATTTTTGCATAAAACAATAAATATCAATACATGAAAGGAACCTATTGTCAGAAATAAAACATGGTTTAGGGTCAATTTCAATAACTTCAAGGTATTATAGAGATGCACTTACAGTGATCAATATACATTTTTCTTGCTCAAGAGGCTTTTATGCTGATGCACTTATTTTCAACAAGGGAAAAATATGTTCTACTATAAAAACAAAGGGAAATTGGTTGATTTATGTGACTACAGTAATGTTTCACATTTTAACTTCTGATGTTTCAGGGCAGTAGAATTATCCTTCACCTTTCACAATCTTTTAAATGTAAATCATAAAGCCATTATCAAACCACAAAGAACTACATGAATATCTGATATAGGACATTACAGACCTGATAATTATCACTTTGGTGGCATATCTGTGGAGTTTAAGAAGCAATTTGGTGTTAAATTCGGTGTTATCTTCCCAAGAAAATGAAAAATATCCATTTAAAAATGCATAGAAAAGACATGCCATGCTCAGAGTATTGATGTGTACATGAAGTGAGAAAAAAATAGTAATCTTTTTACTACAGCATGGTGTTTTGGAACATTGAAAAATATATTACCATAAAATAGCTAAAATTTGCAATTTACATTAACCAAAATATTATCCTTTCCAACCTATAGGAATGTAATAAAAAATAGTACAGGTCGTATTTTCTCAGTGATGGTGAAAAAGAGTCATTAATTTATTTCACTCATCCTTTTTTTTTTTTTTTAATTCACAATCAAATACATTCCCAATTTTCTGGAGTTCTCTAACACAATACTTGAATGCATAGCTAGTATTTCATATGACCCTTCCAATGTCCTTTTCAGACCTTCAGAATAGCATTTTCAAATGCCCACCAAAGAGATCATCCTGTATTCAGGAATGATAAAATATGTCTCAAGTTACTGTGGTGTGGTTTTACATTAGGAGAATATCAGCTGACAGTTTATATAATTTGCACTTGAGAGAGAGTGAATTTTTTTATTCTTTGTCTATTCAGCCATCCTATATCTTTGAAAAACATAAAGTTTTTTGTGCCATTTCTTCAAATACTAATCTTTGAAATTCTAACACTAGGGGATTCAGATACAGTTCTATATAGACCTGAGATCTTTCATCTTTTGCTGATATAAGCTACGAAAGATAAAAATAGGTCATTTAGATAGAGAATCCTAGAAGTATGCAAGGCAGAGGTGTAAAATCATGAAATATGAGACAAGGGGCAGAGAAATTTGAGGAAGGAACTTCCTGTATAATCTTTTAACTTGATATTGTCTGTTATACACGGTAGATGCTTTGACAATAAAGCAAGTTCAGACTTAATCTAATTACAATACCCAAATACAGGTTAATCAGTGACTGTGATATATAAATTTAATAAAGAATGAAATGACCTACTTCTGTGTGTGCTGAGGGCATTTAATTTTTCATGAGTGCTCCACATGACTCTATCTTCACAGTGTCCTAGTCTTTCCTATCTGTTGCTCCTTCAAAGATATAAACGCAAGTAAAATGTGATGTAATAAAGGTCAAGATGGAAACAGTTAGGGGGTGGAAACCTATCTTCAATTGGCTTATCCAAAAGCTGAAAAAGCTTCTCTTTGCTCACCTAGTAACATTGTAGGAAAAAAATATATATAATACTGCATGATGTCATTGGTTAAGGGAACAAAAGACAAATTATTCCCTGTGTCTGTGATTTGCATATTAGGCTATGATGTGGTCTATAAAAAATATTTAGTGGACCATCCATCCTTTGAGGGCCAAGGTAGTCTTATTTACTTTGCAATCCCAGTACCTAGCAAAATACTAATCTTAAGAGGAACATAATGATTTCCTGCTACTGAAGAACAGTTCATGAGCTCTGTCTTTAGGAAAAAAATATATATATTATTTCAGCATTTCAATAGAGGCCACATAATACTAGGAGTCAGAAGAATACTAAAGTAGTAGAATATTAGGAGCCCATTTCTGTCACTTTTCAAGCATGGTTTATTGAACAAATTTCCTATCTGTACTGTAAAGACAATGTTACCAACCTTTTTTACCTCATGGCATTTCTGTCAGGTTTAAAAAATATAACATGAGAAAAATGCTTTCTAAGAGATGCAAAGAGATATACAAATATAAATTAATGTTATCTGTCCATATCTAAAATACCATATCTAGTGTATTTCCAGAAGCGTAATTCAAAGGCACTGATAAAGTATTTAATGCATTTTAATATATTTAATTGTCATGACTTTTAAGCTTTATAAAATTTGAATTTGCTTACATATTATATAATTTAGCTTATGTTATAAAAACTATATCTTATATAATTACATTAATTTTAAAACTGACTTTCAAAAAGTAACATTTCTTGTAATTATTTTTTGAGAACTAGAATCTTTCTCTCAAAAATATAAATTTTAGTGAGTACTGATACACAACACTAGGAGAACTACAAACTAGAGGTTTGTTAAGTCAGATATTTTTAATGTCTTTTTTCATTTAGCTAGAGAAAGAAATTAGAATATCATACGAAATGTTCAAAGTTTATTTTTTCTTCACTAAATGGGTCTCATCATTCAACCCATCAAAAATATATTTATCCCTAAGCAATTCTATGTATATCTAAAAACTCTAAATGAAGTGTAAAAAACTCTAAATAAATAAATAAACAAATAAATAAATAAATAAATAAAATGGAGTTATCCACACAGGCCTGGCTCTTGACTGAGATAAACCCCAAACTTGGGTAAATAGAATAATCCCAGTCCCGACGATTGTGCTGGGATAGCAGGTGGAGGGTAGCATGTGCAAATCTGGACTGGAGTTCTTTAAGAATTACACATTATTAAGGACAGATTCTGTATCTAATCAGAACACCTTGGTTTATACCTAGAAATAAAGAAATGAGATTCAGAAAAAGAAAAATCCTGTCCTCTTCTTTACCTCAATGCTGGTAGTTTTAAAGTGTCATATGATTAAATGAAAACAAAACAACATATCTGAACAAGACATGCTGAAAATCATGTAGTTCCACCATCATAAGATGATAGATGTACATGAAGAGAGAGTAACTCTCCCCAACTACAATTATAGACTTAAGGAGCCTGACTAGTGAGGGGCACCTCCTACTTAAGACACTGAGCACCTTTTATCCATCTGGCCTAAACAATGGAACTGGTTCTGAGGGGACCAAAGGCCATAGCAAATGCCCATAGTGAGGATGATTGTGGGAGATCAATGAAATAAGCCCCTTTCAGACTAAGAGTTTGGGATGAAAAGAGAGCATATTGTTAACTCTTGTGATTTTACAGCAGAGAATGTATTAAAACAAAATTCCTAAATTCTAATGAAAGTAAACTGGAGTTCCTTGAAGTCACTGAGCCAGATGCTTTTTTCCATTTTTAATACAAACTCCACAATCAAGTCCTTATTGCTTCCCATCCAGAATGCTTGCTCTTTCAACCAGTTTCTTTGTTTCCAATATTTCTCTAACTCATCAGATAAACCATTTTTTTTATAATATTCACAAAGGAAGTTCCAACGTAATTCTCCAACTCATTAAACTACAATGGCTCCCAATTTTCATCAAAATTTCATATGAATTCCCTACCTCTAAAATATTTTCGGACATTTTTTCCATTACTATCCTATTTATATCTTAAACTCCAGCAATATTTAGACTATTCACTCCTAAATATGATTTGCTCAGCCTCTTTTTGTTGTTTTCTTCATATCGTCCTTTTATTCTAAAATGTCTACTCTTGGGACACCTGGCTGGCTCAATCAGTAGAGTGAGTGACTCTTGATTTTGGAGTTCAAGCCCTATGTTGGATGTAGAGATTACTTAAAAATAAAAAGTAAAATAAAATGCCTACTTTCTTACTTTAAACCATTCAAATCCTACCAATTCTTCAAGAACTGTCTCAGGTGCATTCTTCTTTCTGATGTTTTTTGGATTCTTAACTAGATCTTATCTTTCTCTCATTAACCCTATGGTCTCCTGTTGCACCATCCACAATCTGCTTTGATGAATTCATTTGTGAGGTTGTCATAGTTCCCAAAAATATAAGTATTTTCTTTAAACAAAAATTATGTTATCTTTTAATCACAGTACAGTACATAGTATATTATAATACTCAGGAAAATCTCCTTAAATCATTAAAGTTACTTAAAGAATTAGATTTACTTACTTAAAGAATTTCAACTTAAATTTCTACAGCATTTGTTAATTTCTAATACCGGACTCAAAATCTTGACATCTGAGTAACTGCATTTTTTGGCTTATACAGTTTCAGATATATTATGTATACTAGCCAATAGATAATGCAGCGAACATACAAGTTTTGTCTGTCCTTTAAAATAATTCATAACAATGGAGATATTTTAAGGAAATATCATGGTACATCTAAATGTTCATGGTACATCTCAATGTTCAGAAGCCAATATGGCTTGCTGACCTTAACAAAATACAATTACTAGAAAGTAATGGGTTCCATTTTCATCACAAAACAAAATAATGCTTTTCTGAGTCCTAAAATCATAAAAACATTAACATGCTACCCTTTTTTACTTGCCATTTGGGAGCAATTTTTAACTATTGATGAATTGTTTCCTAAAGGAACTGCAATAATGCAATTCCTAGATTATATGCAATATTAAGAATAACCCAAAGGAGTCTTAATTCAGTATACGTTGAAAACTGAATGAAAAGATCTCACTTTCAATATATCAAAACTGAAAATGACAAAAATAAAAATGGACCAAAAAATAAAAAATAAAAATGAACCCAAATCCTACAGCTTGAAAGAAATCAGATCACTTTGGTATAATTACTCAATAGGTCTTTAATTATATACTGGGACATACAGTTCTTAGAGTCAGTCCACAAAATATATTATAGTTAATTGTGCCCTAGAAGAAGTTTCATATTTCAGTGTCTCAGGAATCATATCTATAAAGCTAATGTTTCATGAAGGATTACAAAATTCTCCTTTGGCTCCCAAATTATATTATTATACTATTTTATTTCCCCTCTTCAAGTACAGATCTCATACCTGATCAACAGCACAGTCTGTCCTTTCTCTGTATTAAGCTATTTGCCTTTATGGCTTCTAGAGCAACAGGAGACTCCATGGGGAGAAAGTGCATTAGACACAGGGATATATCTCTGGATGAGCCCATCACTGGAAGAACAATCACAATATAGTGACAATTTTTTGGTACTTTTAAAAAATGAGTATAACCTTTAGAAGAATTCTTAAAACATTTAATTTCAGAGAAGTTGGCATCACTGGCGATTCATACAGGTCTACCATTGAGTGAATGCAATGAAGCTCATTATAATGAATGTCCTGAATCCAGTTTTGCTTAGTTTTATTAAAAACCATTACACAGTAATCCTGAATTAATTTTATAACAATCACCATAATATTTTTAAAAATCTAGTAACATTTAAGAAGAGTGAAAGCCATTGGAAATAACTGAACTTAGAGGCATGGCAAACCAAGATAATGTGAAACATCACTCAACAATAATTTAGTAGGATTGATAATTTTGAAATAAGACTGCAGAAGATGGCATTAGTTTTTATTTCTTCACATTCCCATCTCTAGGAAAAAAAGTGTAATTCAGTCACTTTAAATGATATCTAAGAGCTGTTCATTCCAATTGCTAGGTATAATAAGACATGGAAAAAATTATACAGACATATTAGAAAGAAGGAGTTTCTGGGCACCTGGGTGGCTCGGTGGGTTAAGCGCCTGCCTTCGGCTCAGGTCATGATGCCAGGGTTCTGGGAATGAGCCTCTGTCAGGCTGCCTGCTGCCCTCTGCCCCCCGCCACTTGTGCTTTCTCTCTCAAATAAATAGATGAGATTCTTAAAAAAGAAAAAACAACGTGGTCTGTATCATTATTTTATGGATGCACATACCTAATTCATCTAAATATTTTTCACCTTATAATTTTAAAAAATGTCTTAACTATAGAGGGCAACATTTACAAAAACTTCAGAGAACATTTTGGCTGCTGTTTTTAAACATCTATGTGTTAACTTACACTCATGACATTGCCACACATAACGTCATAACTGCAATGTTCTTGTGGAATTGGACCTGACCCTAAAAATTGGATTTATAGTGAACTAACACTGACGTCAAGTCTGTTTGCAACAAACGTCAATGGAATTTTTCACAAAACAGCACTGGCCCGCACTAAACGAGTATCTTAATTATTTACAATTAAGTCCTTAATTATTTACAATTATCCACATCTATTTAAAAGTACTCACTAAAGCATTTTATTTATTTTTTAAAGCATTTTAAAATAAGGAAAATCAATATATGTTAAATATTTTTAAAGACTTAAAGAGAATATAAATTCCATCCTCCAAAGTAGTAGAAGGGCCTATAAATAAGACAGGACACTGGAATATTTTTTTTAATTATAAAATTAATCAAAAAAATAAAAAATAAAAAAAAAAATAAAAAATAAAAAAAAATAAAAATAAAAAATAAAAAAATAAAATAAAATTAATCAAAGTTCTTAGTCGAAATTCACTTTCATAGCAATTTATTAGATATAGATTTTAGCTGTATAATTTATATATATTATACTATTGTATCTTTTCTCTTACTTATTAAGTAATTAAATCTGAAAATCTACGTAATATCAACATAGTAATAGTGACCATTTCGTTGTACTCTATTGTTTCAGGCATCGTGCCTAACCTAGTTATTTTGTTATCCACTCCAATCCTGAAAACAAGCCTGAAACCTTGGAATTATTAGCTTCAGTGTACACATAAGACACAGAAGTCCAGAAAGACTCTGTTATTTGACCAAGGTGATAGAATTTGAAAGCAAATGTGAGTAAAAATCATGATTTTTCACTTTTAACATTTATTAGATTATGAAAGCAATATCCTTATTCATCTAAATATAGGCATTTTAAAATAAGTAAAGGAAAATCAATACCCATTCTTAAAAGGGATGCAGATAAATATAAAGAAAAAAAATTATGTATTTTTTTACCACTATGAACAATGTGATGTATTTATCTCTAGCCATTTTATTTTGCCTTCCCTAAGAATACATATAATATGTTCTTAGACTTCAACTTCTCTATTCCCCAAGAACTCCTATATAAAAATGTAACCATAATATTTAATACCTACAGTTCATAGAGTTGTTGTGAGGATTAAATATAAATAATGCAAGTAAATAGTTTATTAAAGAAACTTGCACAAGATATTACTGTTAAAAATTAAAAAAAGTAATGGTAGCTTTGAAGATGAAGAGTCTACAAAACATGCTAATTTTTTGTGTGTGATTTCTTACCTCCTCTCAAACATACTTCTTTATTTCAAAAAACTAACTCTTAATCTCGTCACTTCCTACACCAAAATCCAGGTTCAATCCACCATTAAATCTTGATCGACATAGCTTTTTGTGCTCCCTCCTTTTCCCTCTGTGACCTTGCAGTCTGTTCAAAGGCTGTGACCAGGGTGATCCTTTATAATAATAAGCCAGTTCTGCTCAAAATCCTCCTTGGATTACTATGTTTCACAAGGAAAGTTAAAATCCTTGAGCTGGCCCACAGGGCTTCTCTCTAACCTCTTTGCTCACTCACTCCTTTTTAGCCACCTGTCCCTGATGGCTATTTTGTAAACACAGCAAGCTTGCTGGTGTCCCAGAGGTCTTGAACTCACACTTGCTTCAGCCTCATGTCCTCTGGATATCTCCATGACTTACTGTCCTACTCATTTTGGTGTCTCTGAAAATGCCCCCTCAAAAGACAGAACATATGACTGATCGCCCTTACTAATACACCTACCCTCCACCTTTGATTACAGACTCCTATGGCCCTTGGAATATTTTCCTTCATTGCACTTATCATCACCTGATATTTTATATATTTTTAAATATTTTATTTATTTATTTGAGAGAGAGAGCAGAGAAAGAGAGAGAGAGCACAAGTCGGGGCGGGGACAGAGGGAGAGAGAAAATTTGCTAAGCAGGTTTCCCACTGAGCAGGGAGCCCCAAGTGGGGCTCCATCCCAGAACCCTAGGATCATGCCCTGAGTGGAAGGCATACTGAGTCACCCAAGTGCCCCCAATATTTTATATTTTTATTTGGCCTAATAAATGAACTCATTATAATAAAGATTTTAATTCTTTCACTCATTGTACCCTTTACTAATGCCGTTTGGATAAATATGTATTGAATAAATAAATCAGGGGAAGCTTCTTAAAGATACAGATTTCTGAAATTCTTTCTGAGGAATAACAGTTGAATTTGAACAGCCCAAAATGATACAAAACAAGTATTCCAAGAAACAGCCCAAAGAAATATACACAGTGGCTAAAAAGATAGTAGAGTCTGTGCAAAGCAAATAATTCAGTTTTATTGCTATATGTAGTGTGAACAGAGAAGAGTAGTCATAGTTGAGACTAGAAGCTGGATCTTATTGGGGTTTGGAGGGTCATGAATGTCAGAGAACAAGTTTGAATTTAATTTAATAACCAATGGGGAACCTCTGGAGGTTTTTGACCAGGGAAATCACATAACTGAAGCACTTTAGGAAAATTTATCTTGCAGGACTATAAGTATAGATTTAAAGAGGGAAGACTATAGGTAGAGAGTCCAGAATTTTACATAAGCCCTTGCAAGCTTATTCACCTTAATATTTAATAAGTCGGAAGAGACAGTTTTTAATTTGTTCTTCCATTTAAACTCAGCAAGTTAAAAATAAAGAGAATAGAGACACATGACATCTTTACATAGAAGATGGAAACAAAAATGGTAAAGAATTAACAAAAGTATCAAAGGAAAAATCCCAAGAAAATAAAATATATATACTTGATATAAACAACTTTTTTAAATGACCAAGAAAACCTGAGTAGACAAATTTATGTCCAATGATTAAATAAATCATAGATCATATATACTAAGATATTCTACTGTAAAAGAAAATTATTTTTTCCACTTATGTCCTCTCAAAGGGATATGATGCAAATAGCAATGCTGTCAAAGAAATGAGAATCTTCTATTTTATTATCGTACAATTGAATTAGCAGCAAGTAAATGACAAACTATATTGTATGTACTATAGTGTATATTATTATACATTATACATATAGTATATAGTGTATATACTGTTCTAGTACACTAGCATACATACTATAGTGTACATTATTATACATATATCACTCTGCATTATAATGTACAACATGGAATTAGAATTTCTGGGTTCTGAGAAAATAATATAAACTCAAAAAAAGGGAAGAATGTAAAGATCTGCTCCCAAGTCATGTATTTCTCAAAAGCAGCCTTCAGAAATCCCTTAAAAGGGTCAATAATTCAAATTATAACTTTGAAACGATAAATGTTTATAGTATTTGCTAAATTTGCATAATCTAACAACCAATTCAGAATGATAATTATGTATCTGAAAGAAGTCATTGCTTTAAACTGATTCAACGCAGAGGAAATATTTTCTTTAATTTTACTTGAGATGTATGTATAGATCCTTCTTAGTTTTTCTCCAGTATTTCTTTATTGAGTAAAGGTCTTCAAATATTACTATATAGGAAATCTTTAGCTTGATATCAATGAACTTGGGAAAATTTTTGAGAAAACTATTGCCCATGTTTCGTGTCACCATTATGTCCTTACTCATAAAAGAGTGATTCGTTTCAATAATTCAACTAATTTCAAACATGATTCTAGGCATTTGGATAAAAAGAAAATTTTAAATATGTTAAATATATCATGCCCTTAAAGACATCAGTGTCTGTCTAGTGTATATGGAGAGGAAAATTTTTTAAATGACTTAAGTAGATTCTGTAAGTGCTGTGATTAAAAAAAAAAAAAAAAAAAAGAGCCATGATACTGAATGGCCCTTTATATGACATTTGCATGGAAACACTGAAAACCACCAGAAGCCTCTCCAGAATATATGATACAAGGGAAGTATAGAAACAAAGACGTGTGACAACAACCTCCACATCAAGGCAGCAGAGAAGACTTCCCCAAAAGGACATTTTGGAAATTTTGTTGAACAAATAATCTAAGAATAATGAGAAAATAATACTTTGGGGAAAAGAAAAAGTAGAATCAAAGACAAAACCATGAAATAGCTAAGTATGTTTAGAAAACTGCAAATAGTTTAGTAATACTTGGACAAGATTTCATACCAGCTGCACTGACCACACAATTAGAAAATTCCATCCAGAGAAATAAAAAGGTATTTGTCTAATCTTAAGAGTGTACAGGAACCTTTGAATATGTGGTTATGTTGTAAACAATGAGTTGAAGTCAAACAATGGAATTATTTTACAAATAGGTAATAGAGAAGTCTTTCAAGGCTATAAAACAGGTTGGAAGAGAAACACACAAATAAGTGAACCCAAAGTTGATTGAACAGCAGATTTCAGGCTCCTGTTGTTGGATAATTTATCTGACGGTGTAATACAAGAAATAACTGTAGGGCAATATGTTTTTGATTAGCAGGAAATGCTCCTCAAACAAATTTTTAAGCCAGCACTTGAGCCAGAGCAGTCTATATTATCTGAAGTAAATGAAAAGCAGGAAAATTTTCATACCTGATAAGTAACTACAGAAATATTTTTTTCTTTTTTTGCGAATACAGAGACACATTGGATCATATATACACATATGCATGTATGCATATATAATCTGCAATTCTGTTTTTAAAAAAAAACAGCTGATGATGCCATCTAACCTAATATTTGAATTTTAATAGTTTACAGATTAAATGAGATTTTGCAGGGCATAGAACAGCAGCCCAGATAGAACAAGTTATCTCAGCATGCACTATCATTCATCCACAAAGAACATGGGCTGACAGGAGACCCAGCAGAAGGGGAGTCTGACAAATGGGATCCCACCTTGCATATTCTCAAAGCACCCTGGACTTTCTGTGTCATAACAGTCTCCAAACATGCAAACCAATTCTATTTCTTTAATGCCAACACCTAACCAGACATATAACACCTAACTGGTGCTCAACAAATTGAATCCATGAATTCCAAAGTATCTTTCTCCCTGCCATTCTGTACATTCAACAAGAACAACAATCACATCAACAAGGGCAGCAATCATCTCTCTCTCTTATTTTGTTTACTGTTGGATCTTTAGATCTAACCATGATTTCTGGAACATGTAGAATGTTCTCAATAAATACTTACTGAATAAACAAGTCAGTAACTTAAAGTTACAGCACCCAAACACAGAAAAAGAGGACCAGTTTAGAACTGTTTCGTTTTATCTACTCTGATAAATGACTTCAGGGGCACGTTAGTGAGAAAGAAGTAAATATTCTTAAGGAGAAATGAGGGATAAAAGGAACTTAAAATTATAGTCAAGATTCAAGAACTCAGAATGGAGAGACAAGATAAGCTTCACTTTTGACAGAACAATCTCTGCACAGTGCTTAGACATTCTGTGCAACAAAATATCAAGTCAGCAGTGTTGAAATAAGTTATCAGTCAAATGTAACTAAAACCTAGGATGCTAAATACTGAGAAAATATTAATTTTCTTATCTAAACAGAATCAGCTCCTAATATACAACACGCACAATCATCAATTGCATAAATGGAAACTTTAAGTATATTTCATTGTTTCTCTTTTAAAAAGGGGGAAAATACATACAATTTCAACTGATACACAAAGGGGCTTTTAACCTAGTATTCTTTACTCCAGTCACTGAAATTACAAGACTGTTTATTGCAGCAAAAAGCATCACCATAACGCAATATTCACTAATGAACCATTCACTTATAGAATTAACCCCATTCAAATATTTCTTTCCACTTCACACCAGTATAGATAGATGGTCAGATAGATCAATAGGGAGAAACCTAGATCTTTGACCATGTTGTCAACTTATTTATTATTACTTTCCCATTACAAACATATCACATATCTATAGTAAAACTGCAATTTCATTTATAAAAATTAGGATTTCATGATTCTATGAATGATGTGGAATAACTGCTAGAATTAAATGCATAGACAAAGGAGGATCTCACAGAATAAACCTTGATAAATAAAAAAATATATATATCTATAAGAATGTTCTAAAAGAACAAAGATTAGGAAAGGCCTTGGGAAGATTAACTCTTTTAAAAAACCCTAGTTTGTTTTTGGTGTACTGTTTTTCTTTTCCTTTATTTTCTGCATCGCCATTCCCTACCGAGACACTCCTCCCCATCACTGCCTCTCCTCCCACCAAAAAAAAACAAAACAAAACAACCAAAAAACTTAATCTCCTGGGAGGGGGAAATAGGTAGTGATTGCTAATAAATGCAGAGTTTCTTTAGGGAGATTTTTTTTTAAAGTTCTGGAATTAGAGATGGCTGTACAACCTTGTCATTATATTAAAAAATCACTAAAATTGTACACTTCAAAAGGGTGACATACAATATTTGAATCACATCTCAATAAAAAAGGGAAAATAAATTTTAAGAATTTAACTTCCTTAAAATTCTGCTGTGAAAGTTAAATGGAAAGTAAAAACTACCCTAAAGCTACTGATCACTACTATTTGAAAAGTGTACCTAGGAATAAGATTTGAGTGTTTTTCTTACTCTACGATTATGGATAGTTGCAGTTATTTTTTTTATTAAATATGAGATAAAAATACCCTTCAAAAGTTTAGCTTCATAGTCCTGTACAAAATTTAAATAATATTTTTATCTCTGTTACTGTGGAATTCAGTAGTATTTTTTTTTCCCATTACCAATTTTCTAGACTGGTCTAAGCAGGACCTCTTATATACTTCTGTTTCATTTTGTTTTATTTAGTTTGTTAATAAATTGGAGTAAATTAGAAAACATTTTATCTGCAAGTTATATATTAAGATTCTAGGAAAAAAGTTAATTCCTTTTTTATTTAAAGATCAAATCTTTCATCTATATGGCAAATATTGTGCTGGGGCCCAATGCAAACACAAAACACTCAAAATTCCTATCTCCAGAAACTTAAGGCTGTGAACTTAAATAAAATCCAGAATGAAACATCCTTTATCGTGGAAGTGAGGTTTTCCTAATACTTTAGATTAAATTAGGTATTTAAGTTTTATATATACTTTCCCTTTTAAAAGTTGCAAAATAAAGCAGAGCAGAAACTCTAAAACCATCAAGCACTTTTTCATATCTTCTACTGTTAAGGAAATTCCCCTTAAGAGGCAGACATTTAGTTTGTTTTAAACAGTGCAAATAGTATTCTATATGAGCTTGGTTGCTAAATTTCTACAATTCATTTATAAAAAATAAATTTGTAAATATCATTGATATTTTTGTTGACTTATTTAATAGCATAATATCTAGCATACAGTATCCTTTCATTATTTAGAATATTCATTTTTAATTTTATTTGATCGATAACAATAATAGCTATTTAAACTTTATATTTAAGTTTTTATTATTATTGAATTATTACATGTACAAAGCAAAAAAGTTTCAAACTCTATAAAAGGATAAATTAAAAATCACTTGACATCCCTAACCAGCGGAAATCACCACCTACTTTTTTGCGTGTATGTATATTTCCAAGGAATAATTCATAAATACACATTTACGTGTATATATATACGTGTAAGTTTATATTTTATGCAAAGAGGATAATATTACAGCCACCACAACTTCTATTCTTATGCAATCATATATATTGGACAGCTTTCTTTATCAACAAATATAGATCTATGTTAGTTATTTAAAGAGAAGCACAATATTTCGTTAGGAAACCTGCCCATTACAAACCTGCCCGTTACTGATAAATACTTCGACTGTACAGAGTTTTATAAAATACGTTTTTGCTATTACAAATCACATTGCAATAACTTTCTTGTAATGAACATTTGACCTGCATAACTGACCCGTGAGATAAATTTCAAAGCCATACTTTGATTCTATCCTTTAACAATGCTGAAGTACTCTGTAATGAAAAGCACTCTGCATTAGTACTCTCCTCTGTGATTCATTAATGTAACTCCAAATATCCATCACTTAATCACGAAGACGATAATACAGCAACCTATATCTTAGGAAAATTTGAGTGCAAATACTAGCAAAAAGTATATCCTTAGAACTTGCTTCTTTAAAAATTAAACTAGCAACTGATTAAACTGTAATTAGAATCTTTTATCTGGAATTAGTCAATTTTTAGAACTAAGACAAAGAAAAAAAGGAAAAGAGAATCAGGAGGGACATTCTTCACTGATTCAAACAAAAGAACAAAAGAATGGAATGAAGAAAATTGTGTCTCTGTGTATGTGTGAACTGTGAGAGAACCAATATAAGAAGGTAACATGATTTCATTATTGGTGCTTTGTTTTTGCTTTGTTGTTGTACCTCTAGTTAGACTCTATACTCCAATTAAGCTTGCCAGCAGTGATGCAGGATAACAGTATTTCACAATTGAGCCACTGCTTAATCAAAATGTCACTTTAGTCTGTCGCTGGTTATACTTCAAAAAGCTCAGGGTTACCTCAATTAAAAGCGAGTCTCACAGCACTTTGCAGATTGCATGCAGAATCATACAATGAGAGCTCCACTCAGATTGAAAAAGACAGGGAAGAGAGTGCTATTTTTATATCTCTTGCTATATTCTATTTTTGCTGATAACCTTCCAGCTCAATGTTTTTCCCTCTGCAGAATCATCTGAAGAGGTTGCAAATGATATATTACATTACATCCTCCTTGCTCACAATTATGAACAATCTATTGTTGATTTTAATTAAAATAATACCAATGATACTTCCACAAAAAGATTAACTGTAGGAAAACTAACCAGTCATTCAAATTTCAGTGCACACTGACTGATTAAAGTGTAATGTCTTGGGCTATACTTAAAAGATTTACAAAATTTTTTTTGAGGTCTCCTCAAAATATGCCACTTCAGCATGTGGATTATTTTGAGCTGACATAGACTTTGAGGGCTCAAGAGAAAATTTTGTCCCTTGCTTAACTGCACAGAAGAATCTAAACTGTCTTTGCCAGAATACAGGTTATTGCCAAGGATCATTTTTATCTGAATGACCTACCTATATGGCAGGGAAAACATCTAATAACCAAATACCTGCTCTTCTTATATAGTGCTAATGTGAATCGCATTCTTTTCCTCTGGGTTCCAGACCCCTATTTCTTCTCCTTAATTCAGAATGACATATATACCTCATTTTACTCGGCTGTCTTTGGAATTTCCATATCTGTGTGCATTCCTGGTACATGCAACATTAAATCTGATTTTCTCCTGTTAATCTTGTCTTGTGCCAATTTGATTCTCAGTCCAGCTGGAAGAACCTAGAAGAGGACAGGAAATTCTTGCTCCCCAACAAAATGATTTCAAACTTGAATAGATAAAGCTAGAGGTATTTGATACTAAAATATCTCATATGTAGTGGCCAAGAGCCATTTCCTTTTTGGTAATTCAGGAACTCATTGCTGCATATGTAATTGATTAAACTAGTTACATTCCCCTAGAGGAAACAGGAACATTGGCTAACCACACTACATTATTTTCTTCACAGGCTGCCACCAACTTCTTCTCAACGAAGAATGTAGAGTTGTGATTTCACTATAATTAGTTAGTAAATTTTAGGGTACGCTAGCCAAAACTGACTATGAAAAGGATGTTTCCATCTCCACTATATTGAAATAAACTAAAATGAAGGCAAATATCCAACTTTTAAAGAATGAATTTTATCTTAAGAAGTCTGCCCAGTGCAATGAAACTGTAATAGAAATGTGAGTAGATACTGGGGTACCTGGCTGGCTGAGTGTGTGAAGCACGTGATTCTTGATCTCAGGGTTGTGAGTTTGAGCCCCATGTTGGGCATAGTTTACTTAAAACTAAAATCTTAAAAAAAAAAAGGAAATATGAGTACATATTGCCCACCATTACCAATAAGGCTAGTCAGAGCTAAATTTTTTCTTCATGAATTTTGTAACAGAGACACTGAAAATTGATTATTAAAACCATTTAATAGAGGGTCCACATACCCATAACTGCATTATGTTGGAGTTCCCTGAAAAACACAGGTATGTTTGATTACTTCTCTGATATACCACTTAATAGGAACTCAAACACATGGACATTTTTTCAAAATCCCCACAGGTATTAATTTTAGCCATTTTATTTGTCAAATGGAAGTTTCTTTATTTAATGACCATAAGAACACTGAGGTCCTGAGGGTACAGCAATGAGCCTTTAAGGAGATGGAAGGCTGAGTTTTAACAACTGAGCTGACCCTGTGCCAAAGCAGTGGCTGTCAAACTGACCCAGGTCGCCCCATGCCAGGGGTTTACTACTTCCTTCTCTCAGCTGAACGCCTACCAAAGAATTAGTACAAAATGATGGCCTGTCCCAGTTAAAACTCTGTTCATTATTATTCCCTATAACATTTGAGTTAAATTATAGTGGAAAATTAGAAAGGAAGTTGATCAGAAAATACAGACTTATTCCTATCAAAAAAGAGTATGATTTTAAGAAACGAGTAAATCATAATGAAGAATGCTACACTTCAGAGGCTGAAAACCAGACCATGAAAACAAATGCAAAGCTACAATTAATCAGGATTTGTATGATTCCTGTTTTGCAGAGAGGAAAAAGAAAAAGAAGCTACCTGAGACTTTTTAAAAATTATATTTAAATTTAGTCATTGTCATTTTCTTTCTTACAATTTTACTATACATTATTTGACAACGAATAAAAGATTATTATTTTTCCACAACCATTTATCCAAGGATTTATTCTCAATCTTCTTTTAAAGTGTGATAATTGCTAACAGTACAATACATAGCATGCATATTAATAATGATTTAGTATTTGATAAAATAAACAAGCTGTGTGTGTATACAAATAGTCTCTGTTTTATTATAGTAAAATGAAATCTGCCTTATGTATATACTACAGATGTTATTTAACTTCTCCATGATTAATAGACAAATGCAATTTTCTTTGTAGCTAAATTCTATTAGATCCATTCATTTTATTAATTTTTTTCCTTTTTATTTTTTTACAAGATCTTATTTTTAAGTAATCTCTATACCCAACTTGGGGTTGGACTTTGTACTCTCCATTGACTGAGCCAACTAGATGCCTTTAGAGCCATTAATTTTAAAGATTTTATAGTCAGACTATGGCTTGACTACTTTCAATTTGTTGCCCCAAAATAACAAAACTTGCTAAGAAATCTGAAAGCAGGGAAGGGGAGAACTTGCCATCCCAAAATATGCCTCTTTGGCATAAGAATTAATTTAGGTTGATTACTTTTAAGAAATAGCAGATACCAGAAAGGCTCTAAAATCCACATTGAAGTTACCTTTTCGTAACAGACATTCACATTTATAAGAGAAGTCTCCATTTGTAAGGGTGTCCTCTTTTCTGAACCGAGGAGAGGAGAATTAACTAAATCTCTAAAAATTCTTCAACAGCAGAAGAGGCACAATCTGTATAACAACCATTACTGTGTTTTGTCTGATAATCTCCCACAACTGGCTTCCTCTTCTCCCCAAACCCTTTTTTTTTTTTAATTGGTCATTAGCTGGAGATGGTATTTAAGGTGATACCTTGGGCCATTTAGAGGAGTTACTCAGTTTTCCTGGGTATCTTCTATGTATACAGGAGGTATACATGTTGTTAAATTTCTGTTTTTCTCCTGTAATCTGTATTTTTATTGGGGGCGGGGGCTGGTGGCTTTAGCCAAGAACCTAGAAGGGTAGACAGAAAATTATTTTTCTTCCCCTGCAAGTTTGATGACCACCAAACGGACATGGTGAAACAAAACACTCACTCTGGAGTCTGCAGAAATTAGGATCTTGGAAATTGATACATATCATGCTAAGAAAATAAATTCTTATGTACATTGCAACATGCAGCAGATGGAATATGTACTTGATTATTTTAGAGTTCATTAGTAGAAATTTCAAATGATTAGTACAACATACATTACCTATCTTATATTAAATCCTAAAATCACAGAAAGATATAGCAATTAGAAAATGTAAATAAAATAACTCATATTTGGTATTTTCCAGGGAGACTTTCAAATTCATTGGACAACATCTCTATAGAAAATATTTAAGGGAACTTGACATGCATTCCCTTGCATCCCTTCACAAATGTATCTCTCTTACTAAAAGTAAAAACACTGAATTTAACTGTATTCATTTTGTAGCTATGCATTCTTTACAAATAATCATACAGTTATTAAGCCATTATAATTATACTGCCCCATGGTCTATACCCTGCACCTTATTATACCTGTAACAGTATGTCAAATGCCTACAGAATAATTTGGTATATAAATGAGAACATCATGAAATAAAATGAAGGTGTATAAAGTCCCAGGATAAAGTAATTGTGCAATCTAGATTCAATTTACAGAAGAAATGAATAGTAAACATGAGTCACTGAAACATAATTAGAAGGTAAAATCTTGGAGAAATAACAAAATGTCATTCTGAACCAAACCAAGCCCAAAATACAACATCGAGAAACAAAGACAAATTCTCCTTTGGGCTTTAGGTGAATGGCATGATCTCTAGGATAAGAGGACAGCCCTTTCAGAGAAGCTTCTCTAATGCAGTGATAAGTGGGTACAGCAGTAAATAGGTAAATCAAAATTAATTTCATGTACATTTAGCCATGTTAGGAAACATCTTAGGAAAAGGAGTTTTGAGGAAATCTGAGGCATTTGAGGAACCAGCAAATACTTCCAAAAGTTTAAGAAAAGAATATATTCTTCAATGAATCCATAGATTCACTGACCCCCCCATACATAGGGGTCAGTATGCCTAGATCTAGTAGCTATTTAACAAATATTTGTTGGAAGTGTAAGAAAGGGAGTGGGGAAGGGTGCCTGAGTGGTACAGTCAGTTAAACATTTGACTCTTGATGTTGGCTGAGGTCATGATCTCAGGGTCCTTTCAGCAGGGAGTCAGCTTCTCTCCCTCTTCGTTTCTCCTTACCCCTCCCCCACTCGTGTGCCATACTCTTTTTCTCTCTCTCTCTCTTTCAAGTAAATAAACAAATCTTAAAAAGGAAAGGGAGGTGAGACAGTTGTCTTCCAAAATAGGCATGATGGCTGGTTATATCCCATTACCCAAAGGTGTGTCTCAGTTATCTATTCCTACCCCATAACTTAGTGGCTTAAAGTAACAACCATTTTATTTGTTCATGATTTGTAGGTCATAAATTTGGGCTAGTTCTTCTGCTGGTCTCATTTATGGTCACTCATGTGACTGTAATTACCTGGAAGCTCAATTGTATCTGGGTACTGTAAGGAGGCCTCATTACATGTCTTGCCACTGGTGTTAGCTGTCAGCTGGGCCACTTGTTTCCAGCAGGGAAACCCAAGCTTCTTATATGCTGTTAATGTTTTTTTTTTTCTAGGAGGGCAACAGTGATGGCTGTATGATCTCGCTTGAAAGTCATATCGTATTACTTGTCCCACATCTATTGCTCAAAGCAAGTTGCAAGGCCAGTCCAGATTCAAGGGGAAGGCAAACAGACATCTACTCTTGATGGGAATATCTGTAATGAATTTGTGTCCATACTGAATTCACCAGAGGAAGTAAGAAAGTAAATCACAGGTGAGAACACACCACAGGTCCTAATCTAGAAATGGTCTGTTCTGCCAACAAATGTATCTATACTTAAGCATCAGATTTTGGCTGACTGTCAGGCCTCTCTGCCACTGAAATAACAGCATAGAAATCTGGATTCAGATGACAAAATGAGTTTGTTATCTGACTTTTTTTTTTCTAGCCCTGTCTCAAAGAAAGAGGTAACTGGGGGTAAAGACTGAAGTGCTCATTAATGACAGCAACAGAACAAATAGCATAGTAACAGGAAAAAGAGGTAAGTGGAATGCAGAGCACAATTAGACAAGTGCAAACATTTTAATGATAAATGATCATTAATGATCTCCAAGTTCCATCTGATTCTAATATTTACAGAATTCTCTGATTCTTCTGTACTAGGAAAAATGCTACAGGGAACATTTATTAATTACTTAAGACATACCAGCTAGTTTACCCTGGCTTGTAATACCGTTTTGTAGACAGAAATGGCAAACTAAGAAGAATAAATCACCTCAAATCACAGAGTCTATTTTGGCAAAAAAAATTTCAGGATATACTTATATCCCAGATCCGGGATCAAACATTTCTCCATACAAATAGCTTCCAAATCCCCTAATCGATAGTAACCATAAAGTCTTTTAAACACTTCCAGATAAAAAATACGATAATTCATTGAGTACTGTTAAGGAAAAGAAATTAAGAATAAGGTACATATTCAGAGGATGGTCTTCATCTTTGAAGGTCACATTTATGTAACAATCAACAGAAAACAGCTTTAAGAGGCAGATGAAAATGAAAATCACCTAGGTATAGCAGATGTAGCATCTTCTTTACAATCAGAAATATTTGTCATCTATCATCCATTAGTCATATAATCATGGACAAGTAAATTAACTGCCCTCAGCCTCAACTTGCTCCTCCAAAGAAAGGAATACAATCACACCTAAGTTGTAGGGTCATTGCATGGCTTAGAAGAGAGTAAAAACCAACAGTGCCTGGCAAAGAGAATATTCTCAGAAAATGTACTTATGATGGGTGATGATCATCATCTATTGTATTTATTATCCAAGATATATTAGCATTTTTCAGGACTTTCCACATAAAGTATGTGAAGGAAAACTCATGTGCTTTCCTTAGCAGTGGAGGTCTTAGAATATTATTCATCCTCAGGCTCTTAGTTCACAAAGATATCTAACAATCTTATCATTTTGTTAATAAGTTCCTATTAGTGAGTTAAAAAAGAAAAAAACATCCACTGAAAAAGTTTGTTTTATGAGAGCATGGAAAAAATAATCAATGAAAAATCATACATAGGAAAGAAAAGAAGTTGAGGAAAATTTCATACCAGTACAAACTGTCTTAAGTATGCCATGGATCGGTCTGTAAGGGCTTTCTGCAATCACTAACAACAAAGACCTGAAGTCTTTAAGAAAAAGGTTAGCTGTATTTAGAATTGGTGTGTCAATTTTAATAACTATTAGCATTCACATTAAAAATAAAACTTTTAAAATACACATATACTAAACATGGTGCCTAGTGGAATAAAACATTTGAAGGTTGAAGGTTTTGAAGAATGTTGATAGCCAAGACCTATCCTGTGAGGGTACCAGACAGAGAGAGTTTTACTGTCATTTCCTTTTGTTTTCAGATTATTTCCCCCTTATTAGAAATCAGGTGACCTCATAAGGAGGCTGGAGAAACAGCTGGAAACCTAATTTCGATTTTATTCAATAGTGGCGGAGGTAACCCAAACGGACATAGTAAATATTCTAGAAATCAGTATCATCTAAGTTTAAGAGTAAATTAAGAGGCAAAGATATATGAGTATCATCAGGAGTGACTTAAGACTAGGGCTGTCTAAGAGAATATTTGTTTCTTACTCTACATAGCAATTTCCACAGAGTGGCTTCAATCCATTTTGACTTTTGTGTCTCAAAGGAGAAATAGTTACTTAGCAGAATAGGGAAGCATGCATTAAATGATGAATAAATGGTTTTAAAAGAATCAAAGAATGAGCGTTGAGTCATTCCTTTCTAGATCAGAGAGCCCATGATGTAGCCAGATCCTTCCGTCACTTTAGGATAAGATAAAATCTAGTCTTCTTATCTTGCTCCATTTAATTGTTTCTCACACACATTATGAATATCACTGTAATACTTATAAGTTACTTTTTCTCTCAATGTTTAGTGGAAAAGAATTAATTTGACCATGATAAGCAAATCATATGATGTGAATGATTACAAGTTGAGGTATATGATATGATTATGAAAGTGATCTCAGATGTCTGCACTAGGGTCTAGACTCATAATGGCAAATAATTCTAGTCTCATGACAATTTGGATCAATGAAGCTGTAGCATCTGAGAGGTATATGTTAAAGACTCCAATGCCTTGTTCAGGATCAAAAGGAGAGAAGGCGTTGATCAAATAGTAAATATGACATGAGTGCTGGATGGATGGTTCCAGCATAGCATGGACCTGCTTCCTTTGTTCCAAAAGCAAGGAAATAATGCTTCTGCTCAATGCTACACTAATCAACCCTTGTGGTTTGCTGGAGCTGGTATCACACTTGCATGTAAAGTGACACAAACAAACTGGAGGTGGAGATAAAGACGAATGATGGATAACATTTATTGAGTACAAAAAGTAAAGGGCTTGAAATCATGACACATAGAAAACTGTCCCAAATCAGTTTAGGTATGGTTATGTTTAGTCATAAGCAGAGCAATCACGGTTTGGTGATCTCAAGTAATTCAGTTTAAATATTTGTGGTACTTGGAATTAGATTTGTTGTGTGCCCCTCCTCCCATATTAAAACTAATTAGAAGCCAAAGATGTCAGATGTTTGGCTCAACTTCAAAAATAAATTTGAGGGACCCCTGTGTGGCTCAGGGGTTGAACGTCTGCCTTTGGCTCAGGGTGTGATCTCAGATTTTTGGTATCTAGTCCCACATCAGGTTCCTTGCATGGAAACTGTTTCTCCTTCCTCTGCCTGTGTCTCTGTCTCTCTTTCTGTGTCTCTCATGAATAAATAAATAAAATCTTTAAATATATATATATATTTATATATATATAAATTTGATAATATGCCTATACAAAATGGAATAATCCAGTTTAGGTGGAGTGATTTTTAGAGTCACTGAAGGTACTCAGGCTTAGTCAAGATGACCACTTGGCAGGGATGCTTTAGAGAAAATTTAAATTTGAATAGATATCAGAATAACTCAGACATTTTATAATACCAGACCCATCAGGAAGTAAAATGAATTTAAATATGAATGTCTTGGGAAAACCATGCACTCACTAGTGTACCAGAGATGCTTCAACCTATAATTTCATAAACCCAGCCAGATTTCCTGGGTTTAAGATTCACATATGCTTGGTTTCTGAAGACAGTGGACTGTGCGGTCCTTGGTTTGGCTGAGCTTTAGCATTCCCTGGGGTCCTGAGGGTCTACAATCCCAAGCATAGGCTTTGATATCATCCAATTACTATCCTTTTTTTTTCTCCTTTACGCTCAGGATAGCTAATGATGAAATGATAATGATGATGGCAATGATGATGGTAATGATAGCAGCTAAGTGTTTTTTATTATTAGCTTCATCTTATAGGTGAAGACATTAAAGCTCAGAGAGGTTTCAAGACTTGCTCAAGGTTACATAAGCATGAGACATAGGTTTGTGAAATCCCAAAGTTCATGCTTCTAACCACTGCACAGTATCAACCTCCACAAAGTATAGTAACAGTTTCCAAATTTCCTCTTCTTACTACAAAGCAAAAAAAAAAAAAAAAAATTCAAAATAGGATTTTAAAAATATCAATTACTTTCAAACTTACGTATTTGTTTACATCCTTCCTGTTACTAGGAAAATAAGTTCCTTGAGGTCAGGATCCAATGTCTAGTTATAGGTTGTTAAAGTGCTTGACATTTGAACAATCAATACATGGCAAATATGCTACATAATTCCTATAAATAACCCCTAAAATTTCAATGCAAAGGTAGACACATTTCTATTAAATGAGGCACTTTATATTTAAATATCTGTGAATAGTACTGATAGAATAGTATCTATCCGTCTAGAAAAAAGTACAAGTACTACTCTATAGTGTTCAATATCACCGTGTAAATCATATGCATTTTAATGTTGCTATACAAATACCTTAACACTAATAAATCCACATAAGTCATTTAATAACCTCATGTTTATACCATGGAAAACATAACAAAGAGGTAATCACTAAGAAAATACCAGCCTGTATTTCCAAAGAAGAAAAAGTTTTCATAACAGAGTTGATATATTCCCACTAATAGATTACTGTAATGCAAATATTCTATAACTTCGGAAGCACCACCACTAAGACTCAGGAAAAACCTACTTGAAGACAAAAAATGCAAAGTCAACACGGGGAATGAAATGCAGGAATGAAATGCAGGAAGCAACTGACATGAATCCTTCAGTTTTCTTTAGTATTTCCTCAAAAGAGCTGCACAGGGCATAGTAAAAAGAGTAATATAAGCGACACTGTTGTGGCTTCTATCTCTGATCAAATACACTAGTTCTAATTGACTATATATTGAACTAATTAGCATTTTCATTTAGTCTTTTTTTTCTAAGAATTCAGAAACAGCTTCCAGATTTGGTGGGGGGGGGGGGAGGGAGGGGAGGAGAATGTACAACTTTATATGTTTATCTTATTACTTCTTTTCCAGATCCTTTCTGCTATAAAATCTAAAGTATTCAATATCCAATGGTAATTCTGCAATTGTTCTTCATCATGCCAAATTCAAAATATTTCTGTGGAAGGTTTTTTAAAGCAATAAATTGCATATATGCCCCCACAAAGAAAAGAATAGCATGAGGTCTGTGGTTAGACAGATTTCTTTTATAAAAAGATATATATTATCTAGGAAGACTCAAATCGATCAGTTTGCATTTTCTTCCCAATGTGCCCAAGTTTTGTAACTTAATAAACATAGGCCATCAAAGCCAGTTTCTGAGAAATCTTACTGATATAGCTTGTAGTTTAATAACAAAGCCCATTCATGTGGTTTACTTGGTATCAGCAAAATGATAGTGCATTTATATAACCATGTCATCTCATTATAATTTTCTATCACTTGTTAACCATCTTCATAATTACTATTAAATTATGTCATAGTTCAGTAAAAAGCATTGTCAGAACACTATCAGAATACTATGATGGAAAAGCTTTAAGATGGTATTAACTATCTCTGAATTAATTCTTATATTTATATCTCTTGTTATATAAAACTGGAGTTTTCATAAAAACATACAATTTATGTTATATTGATAGGGCATAACAAAAATGGTTCACTTCTAACCAGAAAAGCTTCAATACTGATAAACATAATTCTTCTTAATTTCACCATGCATACACCATGTAATGGATAAATTATTACTGCCTCAGGTTTTAAATAGTCCTCACTGATTGAAGGATGCCACAGGAATAAAAATGTGGGCAGTTGAAATATAGTAAGTAGTCTCACTTTCAGAGTTTATTAATGAGGCAGAGCTATACACATATGTGTCAGTAGAATGATTTAGCAAAATTGCCTGTTAGTCATGTATATTATTTATTTAAAAGCCTAAACTCATATATTTTATTCTTCAATAAAATATAAAAGTTAGAACTTTGAAAGTAATGCCAATGTTACTTTTCTAAGTAAATGAAAAATAGCAATTACTGGGATAAGTGAAATAGATTACCCAGTCAAGCCACTAGAAAGTTTTAAGTAGTCTTCTTCCTCCAACCTCAAAATTGGCATCTATTTATTAGCAATCTTGTTAATTGTAATTTTTTCTTAAAATAACTAAATACAGAGTTTGATACAGAGTTTATTACATGGTAGTTTTATGTAGAGGCAGGGACATTGTTAGATATCTGCAAGCATCTCATCCCAACCACAGAACAACACAGCAATAGTATCAGCAGAAAGCAAGATCCTAATTTCACCAGCTAGAAAACTCAGCAAAACTACCAAGCTTAAAGTGCTTCAAGCAGCAAGAGGAAACAGAACACTGGTTTAAATGAACAAAAGGGAACCAATGGTCATTCAGGAAAAGATGAAGAGCAGACATAACATATGAGGGTCACTTAAACACCAATGACATAACCAGACACTCCTTTAACACCAAGAATGCATTTAATGATGTAGGAGCCAAAAATGATGAAGAGGGGGAAAAGGTGGGACAATTTTCCTTCATGTGACCACAGCTCTTGCCATTCCCCTCATGAGAAAAAAGGAAAAAAAAAAATCACCTCTGGCTGGTAGTAGTCAAAGATTTTTCTTAATGAACCCCTCTCAAATCCAGGAATATCATATTTCAAAACCAAAGTAGATAAGCATGTGTATTCTATATTGATACATACATCACATGTTTGAAGAGGAAAAGAGGTATGTGAAGCACAGGAGACTGGTGTTGCTCAAGGTCATTCTCTTCTTGAAAAGAGAAAAGACAAAAATGACTAAAAGAAATGGTCTGGGGGACAGGAGTCAAGTGGCAAGTTCTTCCTACCTGCCTATATGCTCAAGTCGGTTCCCATGGGTGTCCCTCCGGCCCTATTGTTCTGCCCCTCTTGATGGTAAGCATAAGGGAGCCTAAAAGAAAGGAACATTTTGCTGGGAAATTTCCTAACAACACCTGACAATCTTAACCCATGAGTGAGATGAGCCAGCTCCATCTAAGTACAAGGTCAGTGGACTCAGATCCTCAAGCTAACTGGTGTGTACCTCCCTGTTCCTCCAAACAAGGGAGAAGGGGAGAGAGGCAAAAATCTCCATTTTTCAGGAACTTCTATATACAAAACTCTGTGCAAGGAGGCCTATTTGGCTTTGACATTTCACCTAACTCCAATCTGCACAAATGAATGGCGTTTTAAAACATGAATCACACCATAATCTATGTTTAGTCTTTTAAGCACTCTAAAGTCAGCAAATGCATTTGTTTTGCCTTCCCTCAGTATGAGGCTACAAAGGCAAGACCTAACCTGCAGAATGGTGAAAAGGCCAGAGAGAAGTGAAATGAGGATGGAGATGGAGAAAACCCATTATTTTCCCAGGTACTTCTATTCTGCACCAGCATTTCTTCTTTCTTGGGTACCCTCGAAAGAAGTACGCCTTATTTGCTAACAAATATTATGAGTATGATATAGTTTCTGTTGTAATAATACTCTGGAGAATTTGGGGGGACAAAGAAGTGTCTTTGTGAGATTTGTTAGTACACACAAATCAGTTTTCTGACCAGGATTTTCTGAGTGATGAGGGAAATCCAAAAAAAAAAAAAAAAAAAGAAAATTAACTTGAAAAGAAAGGAACAGCTCTCATCTAATTCCTCCCAAATCCCTACTTAGTTTTAGTTTTTCTTCAGGCAGTACCCTTTTTTTTTTTTTTTTTTTTTTTTTGAGTCTTCAGAGAATAGAGTGTGGACCTGCTTTTCTGTTAAAAGTCAAGTTATCCTTTCTTGTTTCTCCCTACCTTACAGAGCGAATCTATCTGAAGAGTGGCCCTCGTTGCCTTGACGTTTATTGGGCACGGTGGGGGGTGGGGGTGTCTTTTCAGTGGTATTCCAACTGGAGATAAAACAGGAGTAAAAATGACCTAATTAAATCCAGGAGAGCAAAAGAGGAGAAAAGAGAGAGGGGGAAAAATGGAAATCTAGGAAAAACACACTTAGTTTCAGGTTTTGAAACCTGAGAAACCATGCAATATTTGAGTATCAAGGCATTTTTGCAGCCAGCTTTCTTCTATGTTCTTGAATATTCATTTACAAGGGGGTGGAGGGCTGCAGGCGCAGGAAGTCAAGCAGGACCTCACTGCCCTCCCCGCGTCTCTCTCCACCTCCTTCCTCTCACATCCAGGCCGCCACCCCAGCGGTGATGCGCCTCCTGTCTGCCAGGGGGCCTGCTGAGCTCTCCCGCCCCTCCCCAAAAAGTGTCGACGAGGGCCTGGCAGCTGCAGTGGCGGAGCCCAGCCCCCAAGCCGGCTGCATATACGGCCTTGTAGCACCACCAGCCTGCGAGGGCTGCAGCAGCAGCCGAGCCCAGACTCCAGAGGAGTCAGGGACAGCGAGAGCAGCTAGCTAGTGGCCAGCTTGTAGTCTGCAAATGCCATCATATGGATATCTATAGAAACGCAGCAAGCGGAGAAAAAGAGGCAGCGCCCCGACACTTTCTAAGCTGCCTTAGCAAAGACAAGCCTTCGGCGCATCTCCACTCGCTGCCTCCAGAGCAGGGCGCCTCGCGCTGGGCCGGGCCAAACCCTCGGCTGGGTGCACCCAGCAGGCAGCTACGGAAGGCAGGACGCAAACGAGCACTCCTCGGCTGAATTATTCAGACCGCCTTCACTACGGAATAAAACAGTGATGAGACTACTTTGCAAGTGCTTTATCCTGTTAATCCGAATGCTCTCGAGAAAGGAGTGAAATTTCTGCAGAGGGGACGCAGATGTGGTGGAAAAAGGAAATGAGAGAAATAAGGTGCAAGGGTAAGGGGCTTTTGGAAGTTCGCTAAATTTGTTCTGACTCAGCCAGCCAGCCATGGGAACCTCCGTTTTAACGTATCAGATCCAATATGTTAATTAGGCAGTCGCAAATCCACCCTGTTCCTTGTAAATCAATGCACTGGCAAGAATTTTCAAAATACATATTATACAGAAACGAGCAAACCAAAACCAACCAAACCAACCAGGCGCACACAAGCTCCACCACCGAGACCTTATAGCTGGGGATGGTACCGGAGTGGTGGTTATGGTTTTAGCCTTGCTCCTCTCGATATAAAAATGACTTCTTTCACGGATCTATTTTGCTATATAGAAGCAAACGCTCGCAGTTAAATACCATGTCTCAGCACACACGCCGGTGACAATGAATTCCCTTTCATGCAAAGCAAGTTCCAAGAAAACTCCGTTTCAGATTAAAGTCTCCAGATGCGTAATTTACAACTACTAAAGGATCTAGCAAGCTCGTCCACAATGAGGAAAGGAAAACAACCTGGCACCAGAGGTAGAGAAGGGTCAGAAGGATCCTTGCCTGAAATGATGGGTGGAAACCAAACACCCTCTCGCACTCCACAGTCTGGGGAGGGTTGGATACCAAATGGTCCGTGGCAACCATAGCCTGAAGGAAACATGGAATGTTAATCTCTGGCATCTTCAGGCAGGTTCAGCATAGCATGCCCGGCTTTCCAATATCAGCACTTAGGGTGGAGCGTATCCATATTCCCTTAGCTTTCTTTCACCGCTAGATTAAGTGCTCAGGTATAGATTTATATACCACCTCCTAGAAATGTTATTACAACATCACAGACGCCCTTGGATACCCAGCCCTTCCTAATGATTTTCGAAACATTAATAAGTAAAGTAGCCTGCAATGCAGATAAAACACTAGAAACAAGATCAGAAGGAAACTGGGTGAGGCGGGTAGCCGTTTGCTTGTTACCTGGTGCCTCTAGAGGAAAAGACGGTCGTAGGAGGACTTTCTGCCCGCAGGTACAATCCCGGCAAGGTGGCTCCAGGTGGCTTTCACAGTCGTACGCGGGTCTCGCTTGTCACTTTGCTGCCCTTTGCCATAGCTCAGCACCCGCATCCTAGGGAGTCCGAAAGGCGGCTCCTGCCACTGCCGCCGCTGCCCGCAGGTCGCGCTGGGTGGGGGATCCGCGGCGATCGCCCCATGAAACCCGCGTTTCTGCGCCCGGGGAGCGGGCAGAGGCAGGGCGGCCGCGCACGCACACACAGACACACTCAAACACACACACACACTCGCACACAGGCGCGCGCGCACTCGCATTCACTCTTGCACACGCACATCCAGCACAGCACGGGGAGGGAGAAATAAGGAGGGGACTGGTCCTTCTCACGATCGGCTTTGATGCCCACCGGACCACAGGCAGAAAAGAGAGTGGTTTGGCATCGCCTTTTGATCACGTTTTCTTCAAGTTCTCCTCCAACCCAAATCCACGTAATTCAAGAGCTGGTGACATTTTAGTGGGGAGGAGAGAGCCGGGAAAGGGCTGAGGAAGAGTCGGGGATTTTGTTAAGCAGTTTGAAAAGCAATCCTTGTTACCTTGTTTGTACAGAAACCAGCTGGAAGGGCTGAACTTTTGCCTCCAGATGATGTGGATCGAAACATAAATATCCTTCTGGCCAAGAAGGGAAGGTCTAAGATGCACGGAAACAAGACGGCTACAAGACCCTCTGGTGACCTTGTGATGTACCTGGAAGCGAGTTAATACCGGAGCTTTCTAAGCCTCGGGGTAAACTGATCCACACATGGGTCCACAGCCAGGCAGCGGTTCCGAATCCAGCCGGCAAAATGGGTCTGGGCGTCCTCCCTGTTCTTCGAGAACCTGGGCATCGAGGGGGCACCGACGAGTTAACAACATTTGCTTCTGGGCAGTTGGATAAAAGACAGTCAAATGCATCAGAGAGGCGCGCGCGCGCGCGCATACACACACACACACACACACACACACACACAGCTAGCTGGAGAGCGGCTTACACAAAAAAAAAAAAAAAAAAAAAAAAAAAAAAAAAAAAAAAAAAAAAAATCCAAGATGACTTCAAAAGGTAGCAAAGATCCAGAGTCTTTTTGGAAAACAGAAGGGTCAGCAAGAAGGTTATGAAAATCTCATGTCTTTCATTCTTCCTCTCTCTTGTGAATGTGTGTGTATATTTCCAGAAGGTTTCGTTGGTCGGCCCCACCCCCGTCCAGTTGCGCTTTTTTTCTCCCGATCTAAACCGACCGTGCAAAATGGATTATATGGGTGGGTTGTGCTCACAGCCCAGAGCTCCACACTCAGGAATCCTAAGGGAGCAGCCAGCTGCGAAGACATTCACATCCTCTAGGGAAAAGGAAAAAACACGCGCAAACACACGCGCGCACAGACACACACACACACACACGCGCGCGCGAGCGCTCAGTTCGGGCCGCTCTGCACACGCGGGCCGACTCCCTGCGCGCCGCTGCACACCGCGCCCCGCCCGCTGCCCGCTGCCCGCTGCCCGCGGCGAGTCCGCAGCTCAGGCGTGCGGCTGGCGGCCCAGGTGGCCCAGGTCCCAGGCTGCGACCCGTGCGGGCCCCGCGCCCAGGCTCCCCGCGGCAGCGGGTTCGGGCGACGGCAGCCGCCCCGCGGGGAAGGACTGCGTCCGGCGCTGCAGCATGGAGGCGGCCGCGGCGGCGGTGGCGGCGGGCGCGCGGCCGTGGGCCCGGCCCTCGCCGCAATGACGGGAGCTACCGCGCCTCCCAGACTCCGGAGTCAGGCGAGACCCCCGCCGGGGCCGCCGCGCCTCCCTCTGCCGCCCCCACCCCCCGCCCGCGAGCCGCGAGCCGCGAGCCGCGAGCCGCGCGCCGGGGGCCGATTTACCCCGGGCCAGAGGAGAGGGTCCGCGAGGCGCCGCCGAATCCCCAGGCAGGGGAGGCGCGGGGAGGCGCGGGGAGGCGCGGGGGCGTTGCGGGAGGGGGAGGGGGAGGGGGAGGGGGAAGGCGCCCAGGCTGAAGATGAAGGCGAACTTCTAGGGGCGTCCCCAGCCTCCCGTAAGAGAGAAACTTGCGGACCACCCACTGCCCCCACGGTGACGGGACAAAGGAGTATCACCGGGTCAAGCGGCGACGACCAACAGCGGTGGGGAAAGTCATGAGCTATAATGACCTCCAGGAGAATCTAAGACGGAGGGCAGCTGGCTTGAGGTCTCTGTCGCCTGCGGCCGGCCTCATCGGGGTCCCTTTAGTAGTAGGTAGTGGTTCTCTTACTAATCAGCTTTGGAAAAGAAGCTTAAAAAGCATTATATCTGAGAATCACCTCCGCTCAGCCTTAGACATCACCAGGGCTGCCGCCCGTCACATTTTGGTCTGTCAAGGGCAGAAAGCAAGCCCAAGAGGTGACCTCTCCGGGCCTGACCACTGAGGTCGGCTGCAAAGAGCTCAGAGTGGCGGGGATAAAGCCAGGCTGGGCTCTGCGGAGAGGGGCCGAGGGATGGGCGTTTCTCCTGATTCTGCCACAACTCGGGGGACCTTCTCTCCGAGACCCCAACCCTCGCTCCCTCCAGTCTGCAAAAGGCTTCCTTTCGGGAATCCCCCGGTGCAATCACGCTGTTTCTTTCTGCTGGAACCAGGAAACCCTTTCACGTCTCCAGCGTTTGATTTTCGGCCTTGGGGCGGGGACGGGGGTGGGACGTGGAGGGGGGGGCCTTCCCCCTCTTAGCTGGGATCTCGGGCCGGCCCCGACACCAGTCAGAACCCGCAGAGAAGGGAAGAATAATCGCAGGTTGCGGAGGGAAGCTGGCGAGTAAGGGCGTCTTCCTGGCCTAGTCGGCAAGGCCACGTGCTACTGGCCCCTCGGATGGGCGCTCTCCGATGTGCTGCCGGCATTGCTCTTGCCAGGCTTGAGCGTTGCCCTGCGGAGGCACAAACGCACTCACACTGGGGCACACCCACTGAGCTCACCCAGGCGCGTACACGTGCACCCACGCAGAAGCGGGACCACACAGCCGCCTCTTTGGGGAAGGAAGCCGAGGGGCGGAGGGGGCTTGCGGTGGAAACCGCTCTCATCTCCTCCTTCTGCTCAGTTCTCCCTTTACGCGCCCCCCCGTCCCCCCACCCCGGGCTCCAACTCCAATCCAGGGTGTTCGAGTCCGCGCGCCCCTGGCCGCTGCTCTGCTGCGAAGGCGCGCACGGCGGGGCTGCGGTTCCTGCGGCGCCTCCCGGGTGTCGCCGCCGCGGCGCGGGGTCCGGGGTCGGGGGTCCGGGGTCCGGAGCTGTGGCGGGGCGCGCAGTACCACCCCGGCCGCGCGGCGCCGCCCCGTCGGAGTTCCCGAGCCCGGGAGCAGCGCGGAGAGACCCTCCAGCACACACCGAAGGGGCGCCGCTGCCGTCCAGGCGAGTCTCCCCGAAAACCGTCCGGGCCTCCCTGTGGCTTTGTGTCCTCCGAAGTACAGGACTCGAGTTTCCGCAAAGTGTACGGCAAGAACCGGCGGCGAACCCAGGCCAGAGACCCCCTCCCGGAGGAGCGGGGCGAGAGCGCGGCCGTCTCCGTTCCACTTTGCACTTGGCCTCTTCTGGGACTTGGCGGAGGGCGGCGGCGCTGCACCGGGACGAGGTCGGAGCCGCCGAGGGCGAGCACTTCCAAATACTTTAGGACGCGGGGGTGACTCCTTCTTCCTTCAGGATGGTCTCGCTTGCTACCCTTTCCTGCTGAGCTGATAGGAGCCGCCCAAGTCCGAGAAGTAAAGGTTTGCAGTTCCTCGCGGGGACCAAAGTATAGGGAGATGTCGACTGAGAAATCCAAAGACCGTGCATCGCTGAACTAAATCACTTTTTTTCTTTTTCTTTCTTCTTTCTAGTGCCTGGACGGAGGTGAGGAGGGGGTATATTTAACCAGCTGTAAGAAGTCTAGCAATGAGAACAGGGCAAAGTTCAAATAGATGACTGGGTGCTTTTAAGAAAAGCTGTGTGAGTGTGTGTGTGTGTGTGTGTGTGTGTGTGTGTGCGCGCGCACGAGAAAGATGAGAGCAACGTTTCCTTAATGTGGAGGAGTAATAATGTGTAACTTCTCGTGTTCTCTTATGTTGCAAGCCCTACCAAGCTCATAAATACATCCTCTCTTCAGTTAGTCTAGCCTTACCGCACCGTGATGCATTATATTGGAAAGTGCTTTCCTCTACTTTCCCAGTTTTAACTGATTTCAAGAAAGCACTCACTGGAAAAGCCTTGAACTCTCCCTCTCCACATACCCTGTTCCTTCCTCCCCAGTGGAAGCTGATCACACAGTCTGCCAATAATAGAGAGGAAGAGCTTTGCTTTACCTGGTCATCAGTAGATGATGGCACGACTTTCAAGGAGAGGCTAGGATACTCTTTCCCAAAGGATCTCAAAGTTAACAAAGGGTACTTTTTATTTTTAGTTCCTTCAAAGGAAAAAAGGGGGCCTCTGAAAGGAAGAGAGCAATCTCTGGTTTGCCTGTACGCTGGTTGTTGGCGCTAACCAACTACGTAATTGGAAAAGTTTTTAAGAGTCCAAGCAGATTCTTTCTAGAACAGAGTCCATTTGTACATCAGTGTCTAAAAAGAAGTAAAGATGTATTTCAATAGATAATTTAAGTTTTACTTTTCTCAATATATCTGCCTGACTTTCTTAATTTATCCCCAAACCCAATGTTTATGCCAAATCACTTTAAAAACTATGTCAAGTTTCTCTCTCCCAGATTGTTTTTCTAATGATCATGGTTATAAATGTTGGACTGTTGTCCCAGAATAATCCAGAATTTGGAAAAGTTGTATTTTGCTAATTTCAGACAACAAATAGAAATGTGAATTTTGTCAGCGAAGTGATAATAACTAAAAGGTAACCTACGTTTCTGATGTATTAGTGTTTGGCATTTGAGTTTCTTCCAAGGCAATGAGAAAGGCATGATTTATTCTTCCTCCATGAATTTTCTTACTTTTGCGGATTGACGTGTGTGATAAATTGTCTTTTCAATCCATTTTTTGTTGATGTACACTTTTAAAATGTTATTTTTTTAATGTTATTTAAGGTGAAATTATCTCCAGATTTTCTGGGTGATAAATCACTATTGTGAAGAGCTTTTGATTCGTTTATTAATATAAGGCTCTCTGTTAATTAAAGACTGGAAAATGATATGAAGAAACAACAGGAAAAGACAAGTTTCTGAACTGAAGTGATAACATTAAAAAAGTTAAGTAAAAACCAAACATAAAGATTAAAAAAAAAAACTGTCATAGTTGTGCCATGCATTGTTTTGAAATATAAAAAGAGATTTAATTATCTTAGAAATAGGTTTCTGATGTTGCTCCTGCCTATAAAGTTCTAAGGTACAAATTGTGGTGGTAAATAGACCTTACCTCCCAAAAAAAGGATTCAACTGAACTCTAACCAGACTTGAAGATCTAGCATATTTCTTTTATAAGTGAACAGAGTTCTCATTTATCCACTTTAGAGCTTCCAAAAAAATCAAATATATTTACTACTTATTCTTACTAGAGACAGAAGATATTTTCCCTTTATTTTTAAATAATTTTTTATTGTCTTTTGATATTTTTACTTGTGTAAAACATACATTTACTTTTTTTTTCCTGTTTTCTCTGTTGTCTCTTTAACCTCGATAGATGATGGTAATGGTGCATTATGTGATTAAGGTCTACCTCATGATAGCTGGAACTAGCAATAAGACCCCAATAAATTATTAGATGAGAGTGGCCATTTCTTTTACTAAGAGTCTTTATTGAAGCTTAATTATTAAAACACAAGTGTAATATTTTTAAGGATTGTGTCATAGGCAAGAACTTTTTGAGAAAATTCAAAGAGAAGTTATTTCAGAGATAAACATCGCAGGAGGGGTAAAGCAATTCTTAGGCATTATTGCAAGCAAGACGTAGATACTGTCTTTAATATCCATCCATCTATTTTTCTTCCTTATTCGGTTATGTCCTGGTATCAATTCCTTATTGTCTGGCACTTCCATATAGTTACCCAGAAACCCCAAAGCACAACATCCTACCTAGAAATATCTAATCCAGAGAAGAACGGTACAATACTGTGAATTATTTTCCTTTTCTTGTCAAATAATCTTGTCAATAAGTTAGCCATATTATTAGATGGATCTAATTAAATTCTTAAGAAAACAAATTTAATTTGCTAATTCAAAGCTAATTCAAACTAAAGTGTCAGTGACTAGTTGTTTACCCACTTTAGAAATATGAACATGATTTCTAAAAAGTAGAATTTCTGTAAAGTATGTTATTTATCCAGGAAGCTAAGACACTACAGTCATTCTTAAATTTGCATACAGGATTGAATGCTAAGTATGGTACTATATTCTCTATTTTATCTTTTACGTATTTTTGAAAATGCTGAGCGCCTAGTTTTTAACCTTGGAAAAACATTTAGAAAGTTTTATATTTATATATTCAGGAACATTTTGACTTGATTCTTTTTTTTTTTTTTTTTAAGTAAGCTCTAGGGTACCTGAGTGGCTCAGTCATTGAGGGTCTGCCTTTGGCTCAGGTTGTGATCCCAGGGTCTTGGGACTGAGTCCCACATCAGGCTCGCTGTGGGAAGTCTGCTTCTCTCTCTGCCTATGCCTCTGCTCTCTCTGTCTCTCATGAATAAATAAATAAAATCTTGAAAAAAAAAAAAAAAAGCTAAAGTTCATTCTATGCCCAATGTGGAGCTTGAACTCATGATCACGGAGATCAAGAATTATATGTTCTACCCATTGAGTCAACCAGGTGCCCCTTACTTAACACTCTATTTTTAAAAGAAGCCAGTCTGTATATAATTATCTTAAAAACATATTGTCTTAAAAAGTTTCATTGTTGCTCTTACGACTTGACTTATGAGTATTAGTAGAAATGTCAAGTCATATTAGATGGAAGTGATAGTTGTTGAAAGTCTATGGACTTAACTTCTTCAAACTGTGTATATTACCTTTAGTTCTAAAATACCTGATAATAAACTGCATAAGAAAGCTCTTGCTTGCTTTTACGCTGTAGTTTTTTAGTCTGTTTTCTAATGTTTATTTTTCTCCAAAACGTGCCCCTGAATTTCAATCAGGTGGCCACAAGTCGGCAGTAATGTGACACATTCATCTGGTTGAAACCACAGGGTTTGGCTTTCTTTCAAGCTACCACAGATACAGAATTAAGAACTATTTTCTACTTACTTTCTGAAAGATGCATTTTCATTAAGATAAGTATGTTGGATAAGTTTTATCTACATGAAAAGAGATAAATTTTTTAAAACAATTATTTGTTAACATAAATTCCTAAAGCTTGATTAGGTAATCTCCTCCTAATGTCTTCACCAGTTCGCTTCTTTAATAATGGTCTCTTTAGGAGAAACAGAGTTGCTTCTCATTGCTTTACTTATGTTTTACCGCCTAGTCATTCAGATCCCTTCATTGACTCCACATTCTTAGCTAGATTGGTGGTAAACTTCCCTTGGATTTATTTCTCAATAGTAGTGCCAGTGATTTCTGTAATGAAACAAATCCTTTTGTGATTGTTTGCCATCAAACTTTTTTTCCATATAATGGCCTCTCTGCTTGCAGTGTATTCCTTTCATTGTTTTAGAGAGTGTCCAGCACTAGACATTGGGGAGAGAAGAATCACAATTCTCTTGGTCTTCATTCCCACAGTAGTGCTTACCATCAAATGCAGATTTTAGACCAACGAGAGGTCATTATAACATGACCTTGCTTTATTTCACAACCACAATTTGCTATTAAGCCCAAATCTTCTTTTGGTTAGACCTCTGGAAGCCATCTCCATTGACTCTAATAATAGCCTATTGCTATTAGTTTCTAGTTTGTTTTTTCCACATTTACTCGAACTGTCTTGGGAGGTAGCCTATGAAATACCCGGACACAATCTTTTAATGAAGTACAGGTACAACACAGCAAAATCAAAAAATTATTGGAATATAACACATCTGGATTAGACTCTTGGTTCTGAAATTTACTGCATTATTTGTGGAAACCATTTAACTCTAGCCTGAACCTCTACTGTGTGTAAAATAAAAATTATAATCCTCATGTTTGGGGTTGGTTAGGAGATTGTAATGATTTTGCTGGTGTAAATTACATAGTACAAGCAAGTACTCCATACATAGCACTTCTGTTCTCAATCAGTGTACTTTAAATTATGTAATGAATAACCAATTTTACTGAAATACTATAAATTATCTAGTTTCTCAAAATAACCTTTTTAATCAATACATATTTTCATAGAAGTGAGATAAAAAACCTCAGGAAGATGCCTAAAAATTCTACTAATATTTTTATTTACCTTCATATTAAATATTCTGCAATTTTTGTGACATATTGTTGAGCAAAATCTTGAATACTCAAGTTGCTCTCTTCAGACACTATTTATCCTCAAAATGTATTTTAAAAGTTTAGAACTAGTTCCTTAAATATCTTCCCCTTAGAGGTATTCTTGCTAGAGAATAAACAAAGAAGCTTTCTTCATATTTATGTAGCTTAACCGTGGTTCTCAGATTAGTCTTTACTTCGCCATTTCTCATGTTGTTATAAAAATTAAGAAATATGATAATATAAAAGTTAGGCAATATGAAAATAAAAGCAAACATTATTAAATACATATTTAAGTTATTTGGATTCTGATTTATTAACATCCTTAATATTTATAGAAAATATTATTTTTAAACACTTTGTTTTATTGTGTTATATTGGTATGTGATGGTATTTTCCCAGTTTCTCTGAAACTAATTTGTAAATAGACAATGTTAATTTAACTATTATCTACCTGTTGTATCTTTTGTTTCTGCTTGGATATGCCAAAAACATAAAATATTCTTATTTGGGGTTACACTGGCCTGTTTTAGCCCTTTGATAATATAAGATTAGAACCTTTTTAAACCAAAAAATACCTCATTGAACAATTAGTTTAACTTACTGATTGTGAGGTATATTAGCTATTTAAATTGTTTCATCAGCAACAGAATTTAGGAACTAAGAGTTACGTGGGAAATCATTGTAAAAACTTATATGAAATTGCAGTCTTTCTATATGGTTTTCAAACATGTGAAAACCATATAGAAAGCACTATAGTTGGCTTTCAGCACTATAGTTGGCTTTTACAATTCTACACATTTGAGGACTTATTACATTTTATGATAGAAATTGTTTAAGACTTCTGATTTCTGTAGTACTGATAATGTAACCAAAAGTATAAAAACATTGGCACTGAATTTATTCATTCATTCATTCATTCACTCACTCACTCATTTTCATACAGGTTATGCTTCAAGGATAGGTCCTTCCTCTTCTTTTTTTATTTTTAAGATTTTATTTATTTATTTATTTATTTTTATTTTTGAGAGAAAGAAAAAGAGAGAGAGAGAGCATGGGGAGGAGGAGGAGAAGCAGAGGTAGAGGAATAAGCAGACTCCATGCTGAGGGAGGGCCCCATGCAGGGCAGATCCTACAACCCCCAAGATCATGACCTGAGCTAAAATCAGGACTGTAGCTTAACCTGCTGAGCCACCCAAGCAGCCCATAGTCCTTTGTTTTCTTGCTGCCATTTACTAAGAGATGTTATTGCTCTCTAGTTTCCATTTATACTAAAAGGGACACTACATCTTGAAAAAAAAAAAAAAAAAGAATGGGAAGCAAGGACGTGGGCAAATTTTAAAGTTAACGTTTACTTAGAACTATACAAATAATTTCTTATATATTGTCTAGGAATATTTTTCCCCTGACTTCAAACATTAATTCTTTATTATCAAAAGTATTTTCATACTGTTCCACTGAAATGTTTGTTTTATACACTTTGAAAAAGATGGAGATAAATGGATATTTATGTGTATGAAAGAACTGTATGACCTATTAAAGGTTTTATTTTTCAGTTTGGTGAAGAGTGGAAAGTTTCAAATGTAGTTTTAAACTTGAACTTTGTCTTAAATGTGAAAATGCTCAAAATACAAAAAATAAAATACAATTTTTAATTAATTTTGAAAGATGGACACTTGTTTGATGCAGTGAACTAGAATAAGACTTTTTTTTTTTTTCTAGTGACCTCATCTTGGAAATTTTGATTGGATTCACTAGTACTACATTTACTCATTCATTTAGAAAATTGCTAGTGAGGTATAAGATGGATTCCTTGACCTCTTGAACTCATTTCTGCCTATTGTGTTCTGTCCTTGCACTATGCAACTAGCTTTTCTGGCTTGCTTTTGTTATATAATCACTTCTGGTTTCTCTTTCATAAGAGAATACCCTTTTGTAGGGGAAATCCATGCCTGTTTTCCAACACCAAGTAACACAGGAATGATTTTACTTGGAATAAGAAGATAATTAGAATACGTCTTTGGATAGTTTTGAAAGAGCCTTCTGGAAAATTTTGCATAAAATGCCTCAACTAGTACTTACAGTGAAACTTAAAACGTTAAAGAAGAAAACCAGTGTGTATGTAGAGTAGCCATACTTAGACTACTTTCTATAAATGTTAAAACTTTTTTCTTTATAAAATATGCAAAGTAATTTTACCCTCATACAGCAAATGTCCAGTTCAAGAGGCAACTGTGCTTTGAAAGCTAATTTTACTTTCCTTGAAATTTTTTTTTCTGTTTTATGAAATATATAAACACACGGTTACTTTTTGGGATTGTGTTTTGCTTTGACTTTTCTGTATGAAATTTCTCCCACTGTGGTTCATTTGCTATTTGTTGCTTTCATACAATGTATCTGTGCTGTGGTGTTCAATAAGAAGCAAATGCTGAAACGGAAAAGCAAGAATAATGAGTAGCCCAAGAGGGTAAACCCTGGATTTGAACAAAGTTGTTGAATTTTATAAAAGAAAGTGAGCATGATCCACAATATACCCAAGTGTGTTTGTAGTTTCAGCTAAGATTCAGTCAGCAAATTTAGTGTTTCACATTCTCTGTAGATCACATTTACACAAGGTGATAACTATTTTTAAAATGTAATGAATGCAAAGACTTAATTTTTTCTTTCATATTTTCAATTTAATATTTATTCCTATATCTCATAAATGTTGCAGTAGAAGAATATGAATATGCATAAGATAATGTGCCAGGCTTTTTTCTTAACCATTTATTTTGTGATTTCAAACAGCTCAGTTTCTCCTTTGTTATTTTAACCTTAGATACAGTCATATATATAAAACTTACTTGGAAAAGACTTTTCAATAGAGGTATAACATTTATTTTTTTAATATATTTTGTTTTATTTTTTTCTAAGCTAGTAACTGGGACATGGATAAAACAGAATACCTGACTACAAAACTGCAGTCCATGAAAATAAGAAGATGATAGATAGATAGATAGATAGATAGATAGATGATAGATTTAGCAGTCACCATGAAAAAGCAATTGACACTTGGTTCCATTTTCTGTTTCTAGTCATCTTTGTGTTTCAGGTGTAAACAGCATGAATGAAACATTCTTGGAGGACACCTGGGTGGCTCAGTGATTGAGCATCTGCCTTTGGCTCGGGTTGTGATCCTGGGGTCCTGGGATCCAGTCCTGCATCAGGGTCCTGTAGGAAGCCTGCTTCTTCCTCTGCCTATGTCTCTGCCTCTCCCTCTGTGTCTTTCATGAATAAATAAATAAAATTAAAAAAAAAAGAAACATTCTTGAAATACAATCTATTAGTGGTTACTCCAAATAAATAAATGCCTTTTCTAGCTAATCTGAAATTTTATTGCAATATATCTTTGATTTACTCAAAACTTTTAAAATATTTTATTTATTTATTTGAGAGAGAGTGTGTGTGCACAAGCAGCTGGGAGTTGCGGGGAGAGGTGCAGTGGCAAAAGAAGAGGGAGAAACAGACTTCCCCTGAGCAGGGAGCTTGACCCCAAGCTCATGACCTGAGCCAATGATTTACTCAGAATTAAAATCAGATAATTGACATTTATATTTCTATCCATAAATAGCCCCTATACTTTTATATGTATGTTACTATGATCAGAATGTTTTGTTATATTTGCACCTTGGGAGGTAGAAATTCATTAATATATCTTAATTTATATTTACACAAGTGGTAATATATACCTTTAAGTAAATATATATGCTGATCACTAGTGGTTACTTTTCAAATTATTCTGTTTATTAATAAAATGTTTTGATTTTTCAAGAACAAAAATTTATAATTAGAAGGGAATTTATAGATTATTTAAAATTTATTTATCCTATTTATGGTTGACACATAATGTTATATTAAATTCTCATGTACAACGTAGTGATTGAATGTCTCTATATATTATGCTATGCTCACAAGTATAGCTACAATCTGGAGACTGGCTATTTCAACCACTAATTTTGATTTTAAAAACTGATATGCAGAGACCCTAAGTTAACTTTTCTGTGCTTCATGGAGAGAAGGAAGGGCAGAATTAGAATCAACGAAATCACACTGCCTACTTTCTCCCACTCTCCAGTCCTATTAATAAGACTTCTCCTATTGCAAAGAAGGAATCACCTAGGCTACATTTGGATAAAAGAGTTTGGTTTTAAAAATACTTACAGAATCTGAGTAGAAAAAGGTAAACTGTGGTTCCAAAGAATATAGCAATATGTGGCATAATTGGAAGTGCCACAAAGAGAGCCATTAACGTAAGTAAATAAGGCCAGAGATTTATGAGTTTATTTTTTACAGGAAGGATTTATTTTTTATTAGTTTTTAAATATTGTATTTATTTATTTTGAGAGAGAGACAGAAAGAAAGAGAGAGAGCATGAGGTGGGGGCAGAGAGAGAAGCAGACTCCCCACTGAGCAGAGCCCAAGGAGGGGCTCAATCCCAGGACCCTGAGATCAGGACCTGAGCTGAAGGCACATGCTCAACCAACTGATCCACCCAGGTGCTCTGGATTTTTAGTTTATTTTTATTTTTATTTTTATTTTTTTGATTTTTTAGTTTAAAGCAATTCAACAAGGAGTCCTTTAGACTAACATAACTAAATGCCTTTGTAAAGCAAAACCTAAACCAGAGTCAATGCACTCCAATTGGAGAAAATGAAACTTAAGAACAACCAATCATAAATAGACAACAATGCTCTCCCAAATAAGGCAACTGCTTAAGCTATAGCCAATCAAATAATTAATTATTTGCTTTGTGTCCTTATCTTCTCTATAAAAACCTCTGCTCTAGTTCCTGTTGGTGGAGCTCTTCTAATCATCTTTGGTTTGGTACTGCCCAATTCAAATCTATGTGTGTTCAAATGAACTCTTAACCCTTTTTAATGTGCCTCAGTTTATCTTTTAATATGATGAGCTCCTTGACACTTACAAGAGATGCAATATGGGATGCCTGGGTGGCTCAGTGGTTGAGCATCTGCCTTTGGCTCAAGGCCTGATGCCAGGATCTGGGATCAAGTCCCACATCGGGCTCCTTATGGGGAGCCTGCTTCTCCCTCTATGTATCTGCCTCTCTCTCTGTCTCTCATGAATAAATAAATAAAATCTTAAAAAACAAAGAGTTGCAATATGAACTATAATAATTCTAATAATAATTCTAAAGTTGTCCTTTCTCTTGGAGAGAAAGTGAAATAGATTATGGATTAACACATACACCAGTGGTTAAGCATTAGGATCCAGAATATCTAGATCTACTTTAGATTATACTAATAACTTCCTGGGTTTGTTTATATTGTAATAAACAGATGCTATGTAAATAACGGAACATTGTTCTCTTTCAGTGAGCTTATATTCTGGAAGGAAGAAAAATAAATAAATTTAAAAAAATTTAAATAAAAGAAATAGAATAGATAATTGTGTATGTGTGTATATTCCAAAGAAGGGAGTGATTAACTCTATTGGGTAGGTCAGAGACAATTTACAAATGTAAACACTGTAAATAGGAATGATCTAGGCAGTAAGGTAGAGAAGGGTATTCCAGCAAGCAAGAATGACATGAGCCAAATGAAAAGACATACAGGACAGTAAACTCAAGTGGTTTGCATGCTCTGCTTAAAGAATGTGATTTCATTTGGTAGTCAGCAGGAAGCCATTAAATGTCTTTAGGCGGAACAATAATAAATATGGATTCCTATTTTAGAAAGTGTGGTCCAGCAGCAGAGTGGGATAGAAGAATTTAAAAAACAAAAACAAAATCATTCTCAAGGAGAATAACAGTAGTTAAGGTAAGAAATAAGAGGATATGGCTATGGACACAAGAACGAGGATTGGATTCAGGAGTGGATAAGAAGTTGGTATCCATATGGACTAACTGCTAATTTGATCACTATAAAAGAGTAAATGAGGTTGAGCCCCCCCCCCCCCACGCAGCTCTCAAAATTGGAACTTCCTGGATCCATACAGGAATGTCTCTTATCTCAAAAAGAAAGAGATATATTTAAGAACGTAAGCATTGTGAGGAAACAGGGGATCCACTCTGTTTTACACTTACTAGGTTAACACAGTTTCTCATTTCTACATCCACGAAGGCAAAAAAAATAAAAGCAAAAATGAACTATTGAGACTTCATCAAGATAAGAAGCTTTTGCACAGCAAAAGATACAGTCAACAAAATTAAAAGACAACCTACAGAATGGGAGAAAATATTTGCAAATGACGTATCAGATAAAGGGCTAGTTTCCAAGATCTATAAAGAACTTCTTAAACTCAACACCAAAGAAACAAACAATCCAATCATGAAATGGACAAAAGACATGAAGAGAAATCTCACAGAGGAAGACATAGACATGGCCAACATGCACATGAGAAAATGCTCTGCATCACTTGCCATCAGGGAAATACAAATCAAAACCACAATGAGATACCACCTCACACCAGTGAGAATGGGGAAAATTAACAAGGCAGGAAGCCACAAATGTTGGAGAGGATGCGGAGAAAAGGGAACCCTCTTACACTGTTGGTGGGAATGTGAACTGGTGCAGCCACTCTGGAAAACTGTGGAGGTTCCTCAAAGAGTTAAAAATAGACCTGCCCTACGACCCAGCAATTGCACTGTTGGGGATTTACCCCAAAGATACAGATGCAATGAAATGCCGGGACACCTGCACCCCGATGTTTCTAGCAGCAATGGCCACAATAGCCAAACTGTGGAAGGAGCCTCAGGGTCCATCGAAAGATGAATGGATAAAGAAGATGTAATATACGTATACAATGGAATATTACTCAGCCATTAGAAACGACAAATACCCACCATTTCCTTCAACGTGGATGGAACTGGAGGGTATTATGCTGAGTGAAGTAAGTCAATCGGAGAAGGACAAACATTATATGTTCTCACTCATTTGGGGAATATAAATAATAGTGAAAGGGAATATAAGGGAAGGGAGAAGAAATGTGTGGGAAATATCAGAAAGGGAGAACATAAAGACTCCTAACTCTGGGAAACGAACTAGGGGTGGTGGAAGGGGAGGAGGGCAGGGGGTGGGGGTGAATGGGTGACTAAATTGAACACCAATAAAAAATAAATTTATTTACAAAAAAGGAAAAAAGAGATGGAAATAAGTTGAAGAAGAACATATCTTAATAGAGAGATGGAGAAAATGGTATCAAGAAAGCATAGACGACAATTTCAAGAAATGGGTTGGAGAACATTATCAAGTTTTGCAGAAAGATTAATAATATAAAGAGAGGGAGAAGATTTAATGCGTATCACTAGTAATGTTAGCAAGACCAGTTTCAGAGGAATAATATTAGAGGATAGCCCCTTCCTGCAGTGGGTAAGGAGAAAATGGCAGATGAGAGATCTAAGACGGGTACGGGATCGTTCATTCAAATGAAAAGACACAAGTGCAGATAGAGGGTATTGAAGTATCTATCAAGTCAGATCCCCATTAAGAAATGAAGAATAGGGCACATGGGTGGCTCAGTGGTTGAACATCTGCCTTTGGATCAGGGCGGGATTCGGGTTCCTGGGTTCGAATCCTGCATGATGCTCCTGCAGGGAGCCTACCTCTCCCTCTGCCTATGTCTCTGCCTCTCTCTGTCTTCATGAATAAATAAATAAAATCTTTTAACAAAAGAAACAAGGAATAAAATATGGAAAATAATTAATAAATTGCTGGAGCACAGCATCCAAGGAGTTAGCAGAAGATCCTAACTATATGGGATCAGCCCCAGGCAGAAGAGACTTCTTTCTAGAAGAATAACAGAAGCTGGTATATATTGTTTTGTCTAAGTTCCTCCATAATTATTTACTTCTGCTGTTGCAGCTTACTTTGTATTTTTAATTAAATTGAGGATATTTTCTTACTGATATTTTAATTAAATTGAGGATGATGACATACAGTATAAAATATGTAAAAGTCTGTCTTTTGAGGTACAAAGGTTATTGTGATAGATGTATTATGAAAAATTGTGCAAATTAGTAGCTGGCTAATATTTTTTAAAAAGTAAATAATCAAAGACAACATAAAACATGCAATGTAAAACTAATTAAAAAATGACAAAACAGTTTAAAGACACCTTGGTGTTTCTGTCACCAATTATCACAAATTTTACTAGAATTCATATTGGTAGAAGTTTTTCTTCTCACAGCACACGCAAAAACTTTGATTTTTCCAAGGATATTTTATAACTAAGAAAACAATGATATTATGAGAAAGTTATTTTATCACATGGGATATGATAAATTCAGAATGAATGAGTTATGGGATTTCAGAAAATATGCAACTTGTTTCTTTTTAGAAATTCTAAGCTATTTGTCTTTTTCATCATGGGGCCAACTAGTTGTGGATATGTTAGAGGAGATCATCAAGAGGACATGACCACTGATTGACCCACTAGCTGAACCTGGGCATTGGGAGGCTCCTAACCAGCTCCCCAGACCTTGAATATCCACTTTGCCCACTGTTCCCATGCTGTAAGCCATTTTCAAGTAAACAGCCTTGAGAGAGCAATGTGTGTTGAGACCATCTAGAGAGTGTGTGTGACCGAACCCAGTTAAGGCTTCTATACAAATAGAAGCAGTTAGGTGTGGAGATCTACTGTCTAGCAGCCACCCAAGACAATACTCATATGTAAGTTTTTTTGCTTATTAAACTTACCACCTACCAATCTGAAGTCATTTGCCTCTTTCTTTGCTTTTTCCTTGTCCTCTATGTATAGGGGCCAGTTTGTGAGCCAACAGGATGATAACCTCGAAAAGATCTTCTTTATTCTTCTAAAAGTAATGGTGCTGACGTCTATTAATTAGGCAACATCCCAATTCATGTTTCAGAGAGTTGAGTCATTTGTCAATGTGAGGGTGCTTAGCCTTATAAATACTGATAAATATACTGATAAAGTCAGTATCAAAAAGACTTGTACCTTTAGAGAAGTATTTATCATAGTGTGGTTGCTGTACCATTATCTTGTTGAAATGCAAATTCTCAGATATACTCCAGATCTATTGAAACAGAGACTCTGGGTTGGGGTCAAGGAATCTTTTAACAAGACCTCTAGGTGATTCTGTGCTTCTTATATTTTGAAAACCATTGTTTTTAAGGTTAATACTTATCTATAATAAATATTAGGCCAACTGATAGAAAACAAATTTTCCAATTTTACGTTAATTTCATTTACATATTAAACAATTTTTATTAATTCTGTTTAAATGATAAAACACATTTTATTTGAATACTGAAGTCTATTAATTACTATATATTTGAATGAAAAAGCACAAGAAAAGCACTTTAATAAACCTGCATTTTATTTAGATTTAATTTTATTGTCTTCAGAGGTTTTCTCTCCCCTCTCTTCTAGTTGAACTTGTGCTTTTAGTTTATTTTTTTTTTATTTTTATTTTTTTTGCTTTTAGTTTAAATTAATGAATTTTTAGGGGTGCCTGGGTAGCTCAGTTGGTTAAGTGTCTTGCCTTCAGCTCAGGTCATTATCCCAGGGCTTTGGGATCCAGCCCCATGTTGGGTTCCCAGCTCAGTGGGGAGTCTCGTTCTCCCTCTCCTTCTACCTATTCCATCCCTGTTTGTGTTCTCTCTCTCTCTCAAATAAATAAAAAAAAAAAAATTTAAGGAAGTTTACAAAATTAATTTTTAATAAAAATGCTTAAAGTATATAGGCAGTTTTCTTTTTTTTTTATAGGCAGTTTTCATACTCTCTATATATTGAAAAATGTATATTTGAATCAAAAATAAACTTGTAACTTTATTTTTTTAACTTGTAGCTTTAAGGTAAGTACATTGATTTAAATTTTTTATTTTTTTTAAGAATGAATTTCACAAGATTGCAGAGTCTATGGAATCAATTATGCATGCCAATATTTAATTTTATGGAAGATGACAAATTTTGGATTTTAAGATTAGAACTCATGTTTTAGATAATGGTCTTCATTGACCAAGCACAGTTCTGTAATAATGTGGATATTGTGAGTATAAAAACAAAAAATAAAGAAATTCTAGATCTCCACACATGTATCATAGAGCCAAAGAATTAGTAGGAGAAACCTCAGCAGTTTGGACAATGTTGCACAGAGTGCACAACCAAAGAGGAAATTTGATGCTGGAAGGTATTTTATAGGTGGAAAATTGCTACTGGCTGTAGTACACTGGTAAATGTTTAACAACCAACTTGGCAGGAGGGGATAGGATAGGGAAGGTTAATGATCCAACCTTGGGTGATACCAACCTACTATATGAGGTCAGTGAACCATTTTTGGGAAAAGATGCACAGAATTGGCTGCGGCTAGCCAACAAGCTGGTCCCAGATCATAACTGGCTTCAGGGTTCTAAATGTCCTCACGTGATTTTGTTATTAAACATTCAATAATGTTGACCAATATATTCTCTGCCAAATGTTCTCAAATCTGGGTGGTGGTGTACATGGGGAGGAGGTGATTTTTTCCCAAATGGAATCGTGCCTTTGGTGTAAAATAAAAATTAATTTTTTAAAAAAATCTGTTTTACATTTAGTAGACTACTGAATAATTATAAAATGAAAAATATCTGTAATTCTCCTTTCTTCTATTCATCATTATGATTTTTTTTTATGTGATGGGCATTTTCTTTTCCTGGCTCTCATACAATTTGCATTTGTTTCATAATGCTAAATATAGAAAAACTCTACAGTATATAGGGCTTGATGAAACATTAAAAATTGAGAATTTTAAGTCATATATAACATAATTTCAGAAATATTAATTTTAATATATTCACATGAAAGTTTTCAGTAACTTGAGAATTAAAAAAATCCTTTCACCTGAATTGTCTTAGGTAAGTAATTTTTAGGATTTTTAATTGAATTACTTACTTAATCATTATTAAGAAGATCTGAGGTAATTTTCTTAGTGTTTTCCTTAGCTATTTTGCAAGAGTGAAAATATTTAATATTTGTTTGAGTATTGAGTCAAACTAATTTGGAGAGATAATTATTAAATATGGTAATTAAGTGATGAAAATATAAAAAAAATAAGACCATGAGTAGGAATATCAATTTTATTTATTTTTATTATTTATTTATTTATTTATTTATTTATTTATTTATTTATTTATTTGAGAGACAGAAGGAGCATAAACTTGAGTGGGGAGAGGGGCAGAGAGAGAGGAGAGAGAAAATCGCAAGCAGACTCTGTGCTGAGCGCAGAGCCCAACGGGGATTCATCTCACCACCCTGAGCTCAAGGCCTGAGCTGAAATCAAAGAGTTGATCATTTAACTAGCTGAACCACCCCAGGCACCCAAAGAATATCATGTTTAAAGTATACAGCAAATAAAATAAAATTTTATATTCCCAGAACATGTTAAAAATCATAGGATATCCATGGTATGTATTTATCTTTATCAGATAATTTTTAAATATCCTAGTTACTGAGATCTTCTGTAGGGTTTTATATTTGGAGAAGATCGTGTAGAAATAATGGATACTTTGGGGACAAGTATATCAATGATAAGGTTTCTCTGCAAGAGGTAAGGAAAGAATATAGAATTAAAAAAATAAAATATGGACTCTGTTAATATTATTTCCCAAAAGAATTCTTTAGTCTGTAAGATGGGGAGCTACTGCATCACACAAAATACTAGCCACTTCTGTTATTCTGGGTATTTTTCTTTGATTAAAACCATTTGTAGGAATGCCTGCGTGGCTCAATGATTGAGCATCTGCATTTGGCTTAGGGCCTAATCCCAGATTCCGGGGATTGAGTCCTGCATCCAGCTCCTTGCATGAAGCCTGCTTCTCCTCCCTCTGCCTGTGTCTCTGCCTTTCCCTCTCTCTGTGTCTCTCATGAATAAATAAATAAAATATTTTTAAAAAATTGTAGTATATGATGACCTAAGCCTTTGGTTACATTTTAATGGGGTTATGGTCTAATGACACTGTCTTTAAAAGGATTTCAATTATCAGAACTATAAAATATTAGCTTACTAGTAATATATATATATATATATATAGTATCAATTCTTTCTTTTTAAAAAGATTTTATTTATTTATTTATTTATTTATTTATTTATTTATTTATTTATTTTAAAGAGAGAATAAGATAGAGAGCACGAACAGGGTGGAGAAGGAGAAGCAGGCTCCTCACTGAGCTGGGAGCCTGACACATGGGGTGGGCTCCATCCTAGGATCCTGGGATCTTGACCTGAGTCAAAGGCAGGTAGGTGCTTAACCATCTGAGATATGCAGGTACCCCTCAATTCTTTCTATAAAACCAGTACTTGTTATTAATCCATTTTTAGACTAACATTTTTATACTTTATATGGCACAGTTTGTCTATCTGAACAGCATGAAATTACCTTTCCTTAAAAATAAATACTCTGCTATTGTTTAGTTATGCTTTTTTTTAAAAAAACCCTGATAGGTCTGGCAAGTCTCTTAATCCCTGTTGAGATTAAGAAGGAGAACAGAAATGGATTCATTCAAGTTAAGTCTAATGCAAGTCCAAAAAACAGAAGTAGAATGATTTAAAATTTTAATACTATAGTATAAATGTTGAGAGAAAGAAAAATATGAACACTACCTAAATTATAACTTCAAGTCTTGCTAAACTAGGTTGAGAGTGTGTTCATGAGCAGCCAATAACATATTACATTTATATAATAGAATTCTTGTCACAGAAAGAATTTTGTGGTGCTCTAGGAACTTAACTTTAGCTCATGTTCATATGGGAAAAGCGAGACAGGGAAAAGCGAGACAAGGAAAAGCCCTTTGCAGTATGCAATTTCTTTTCTCCTGCCTTATTTTGGTATTAGTAGAAAACCTTGAAGTAAGAAAAGTGTACATTACCAGCCCTGTTCTATAGGTTAAAAAAACAAGGTTCAAAAGTGTTATTATTTTCTTGAAGACATGCAGTTAATGATCAGCAATCATAGTGCTCGATGAATGTCAATCTTTTCACCTTTATTCAAAAATATGGGGAAAAAATAAATACCTGTCTATGTACCTTAAGGTTTAGTATAAAGTGTATGAAAGTAACTTGTAGTTATGAAATGCTATAAAAATGTTAGTTCTTGGTTCACACAATAAGCCACAATAAGTGGCTGATCATCCTGTATATCTTTATATGTAAATTTATGTTTTTAATTTATGTGTAATTTAAGTGTTTTGTGACACTAAATGCACAGGCAAAAGAAAGTTCAGTGACAGTAACTTGAATGTAGGGTCACTCTCTTTGACATCCAGTATGAAATGTCTAATGATTATCTATTCGGAATGGTACGCGCTGAAAGATGAGGACATGTATTTATTCAGATTCACGAGTTTTTCATTAAAAATTACATGTATCCAACTCTGTTTGAAAAGGAATAAATGTTTGTTCCATTGTTAATCATGACTTTAAAACATCATTACCAATTGGTGGAAAGAAAGATACTGAAAATAATTTTAGAAATAAAAAATCTTAATACACAAAATATGTGTGGTGATTTTAGGAGTATAACTAAATAAGTAATTCAAGCTTATTTGTAGGACCTCTGCCTCTACAAGTCATTAATATAACTTTTCCATTAACCATATATCAAATCAGCCTTCTAATAATGCCTCTGGATGATTTGTCCTGTCAGTAAAATGTGAAACTTGTTTCGAGATTTTGATTGTTTTACTTGGTGTGTGTATAGGAGAGAAAGAAAAAATGATAAGTGATGACAATTTTAAAACCCAAGATATACAATATAGGATGATGGAGATGATCAGAAATTTAGGGACAAGATCTTAAGTTTTTCACCTGGGTCTGCCACATTTTAGCTGTGTGACTTTAGGCAAACTGTTTAATCTTTCTGAGTTTCTTCATCTATAAAATGTAGATGACAATAGCCACTGCACACAGTTTGTAGAAAGATGAAATGAAGTAATATTTGTGGAACACATAAAAGAGTGCCTAGCATAATATAAGTGCATAATGTAAAAGTATGTTAAAAAATTAATACTAAGGGTATCTGGGTGGCTCAGTGGTTGAGTGTCTGCCTTTGGCTCAGCAGAGGTCCTGGGATTGAGACCCACATCAGGCTCCCCATAGTGAGCCTGCTTCTCCCTTTGCCTATGTCTCTAACTCTCTCTCTCTGTGTTCTCATGAATAAATAAATAAAATATTTTTAAAAATAGTATTAATATGAGCTCAAATGTATGTGATTTTGCTTTTTGTTATTTTCATTCAAACTTAAAGAAAATTATAAGTTTATCCTAAATCCAAAAATTAATGCTTTAGTCAGAAAGGCCTCTGACTCGACCACAACTATTATATATGTGAGAGAACCATAATTTTCATTCTTTGATAAAAAATATAAAAGTCAGTACTACTAGCCTATTTTTGAGGTCTTTAAAACATTACTTTTTGTTTGTTTAACATTCCCTTGCAATTTGTTGAATCAGCAAGAAAATACTTTTAAAAATTCAGATTTAGATATCAGGCATCCAGTTTTAGATAAACCAATTTCAAGAGTATGTTTGACAAATTTCTACTTCCTAACCTTCTTCAACTTACTATTTTATGGTGAACAGAGTTTTAATCATTGGAGGAAACTTGACATCCACTATATTTTATTATTCTAAGTAAATGTCTATATCTTTGCCGTTATTTATAATACCACATATGTGCTTATCTTTTGTCCACTAGAAAACATTATCTAATTTTTTAAAAAGATTTTATTTCTTTATTCATGAGAGACACACAGAGAGAGGCAGAGACGCAGGCAGAGGGAGAAGCAGATTCCCTGTGGGGAGTCTGATGCGGAACTCCATCCTAGGACCCCAGGATCATGCCTTTAGCAGAAGGCAGATACTCAACCACTCAGCCACCCTGGCATCCCACATTATCTATTTTTGATACTAAATGCAACTGATAACAATAGGTAACAATAGATAGACGTTAAAATCGCAGGCTCTATCACGAGGTTACTTAGAGTCAAATCCTGGGGCACATTATTTAACCAGTCTCTTTACCTCAGTATTTTCTACTAGGAAAATGCAGTAATAATAATATCTATCTAATGGATCATTATAAATATTAAAGGAATTGACACATGCCAAGGACCTAAAATAATGTCTGGTCATAGTACACATTCCTTAACACTAGCTATTATTTTTGTGGAAGAAAATAACACATAAGAAATTACTTGGATACAGCTTTTCAAAAGCAACTATTAGTGTTACAGTTAGTCACCAACTACTGTGGGTATGAACATATCCATGTTGTATTTTCATTTTAGTAAAATTAATTATGTAAATTCCTTAACAAGTTTTGTTTTGCTTTTTAACTCAGTGTTTTCATATGAAATGGGCTTTCCTCTCTTCCTATGGTATAAGTAAGGCAATAGATAACAAATGTACAAGGTTATATCATGGCTCTCTGGAGATAATACAGTTTTTTTCAGAGGCAGAATTAAATGAGGATATGTCATTTCTGGGATCAGATCATTAAGCAAAACTTCTTAAAAGTTGAAAAAATATCAAAAAAAATCAGTCATGCATTATTAATTCCTCAACATGCTAAGACTAAAGTCAGACTTCAGAGAGTAAGACAAGAAAAGAAAGGGAAGAAAACCATTTTCAAAAGGACTGGGGAAATTAAACAAGTTTTCCCAAAGCCATTAAATCTACCTTGAAAATAGATAAAGGGGGGAAAAATAACAACAACAAGAAAACAGAGATTTGAAGGCAAGAGCAATTAGCCCAAAGCCATGAGAAGAAAAAGCACTTTTTGTTTGTTTGTTTTCAAAGCAATCAAATCTGGTTCTGAAATAGCTTTTCCATTTTCTCCTTCTTAGTGAAAACAAACATCACACAAATTCCCCATGTGAAGAGAATGTTGAGAGAATAACTTCTCCAAGCAAATTTGCATGTGCCCACAGACCAAAAGCATTTGATTGGGCACTTAGTTTATTTTAAATTATATCAGCTTTTGCTATTGATTCACTCTATTAGTCTTTGTGGTTAAAGAATTTTTAAATTGTTTTCAGATTAATAAAAATCACATGGAAAAACTATACAGATTATCATATATATTGTTGATAGCTCTTTAAATCATGTGAGTCTTGCAGATATGACTCTGGGTTTGATTTTAACCTTCACTGCTTAATTAGGAAATCACTAGCAATTGCTTAAAAATATTTCATATGTTTAACATAAATGAACACATCAGGAATCCATTTTAATATATTTTAATCACATGTAACACATAAAATGCCTGCTTACATGTGTGTATGTACAGATTCTACAATATACAGAAAACATATATTAAAATTCCCTGCCACACACTTCAAATCCAAACCTAAGACCAAAAAACATTTACAATATCATGTTAAATCAAAACATATTTATGTCTACAAATACGCATGTAAAGTTTTTAAGATTAGAAAAGTAAACACCAACAGAAAGTGCTTATTTCAGAATCTTGTTAATTATGGTTGATTTTAATTTTTATTATTATTTTTTTAAGATTTTATTTATTTATTCATGAGAGACACAGAAAGAGAGGTAGAGACACAGGCAGAGGGAAAAGCAGGCTCCCTGCAGGGAGCCTGATGAGTGACTAGATCCCAGGACTCCGGGATCATGATCTGAGCCAAAGGCAGACGCTCAACCACTGAATCACCCAGATGCTCCCATTATGGTTGATTTTTAAATTCTGATTTTAATGATCTGATTGTTTGTTTAATTTTCATATTTCATATTTTAATTTTGTAGCTGTTTCTTTTCTATATATTTTCTTAGTTATTTTCTTAATGGTTGCCCTGGGATTACAATGTACATCTTAATTTAGGACAATTTAAATCAGATTAATATCAAGTTAATTTCAATGTTATATTAAAAAATTGCTTCAATATAGCTCCATCTCTCCTCCTTCTTTGTACAATGTTTTCCACACAAATTACATCTTGTGCATTGTAATCCCATCAAGTTTTTTAAATATCGCTTTATGTGGTTGTGTTTTAAATAAGAGAGTAGAATAAAAGAGTTACAAATGAAAGCTATATTTACATTGTCTCTTGTGTTTTTCTATATAATCACCTTTATCGGGGCACTTAATTTTTTGTATGTATTCAAGATAATATTTAGTTTCCTTTCCTCATAGTCTAAAGAATTCCCTTCCAGAGCATTTCTGCTAGCTATAAATTCTGTTTTTATCTTGGAATTCTTAATTTCTCCTTAATCTGTAAAATATAGTTTTTCAGAATGTAGAATTCTTGGGCTGTCAATCTCTTTTCTTTTAGCACTTGAATACATCATCACAGTGCCTCATAGCCTTCATAGTTTCTGGAAAATAAGTTGTCAGTATTATTGAGGATCCTTTGTATGTGATGAGTTACTTCTTTTTGTTTGTTTGTTTTGTTTGTTTTTTGCTACTTTCAAAGTTCTCTCTTTGTACTTGTCTTGAAAATAAACATGATATATTTATATGTAGATCTCTCTGATTCAGTCTGACTGGGAGTTTAGTAATCTTCTTAGATGTGCAGATTCATATTTTTCATTAAATTCTGGAAGTTTTCAACCAGTATTCCTTCGAATATTCCTTCTCTCTCTCTTCTTCTCTTCCAGAATCTTCCATTATATGCATGTTAATATGTTTTATGCCATCTTACAGGTCTCTGAGGCTCTGTTCATTTTTCCTCATTCTTGTTTGCCAGTTTCTTTTTTTTTTTTTTTAATTTTATTTATTTATGATAGGCACACAGTGAGAGAGAGAGGCAGAGACACAGGCAGAGGGAGAAGCAGGCTTCATGCACCGGGAGCCTGACGTGGGATTCGATCCTGGGTCTCCAGGATCGCGCCCTGGGCCAAAGGCAGGCGCTAAACCGCTGCGCCACCCAGGGATCCCTGCCAGTTTCTTAAACTGGATAATCACAGTGGACCAACGGGTCAGATTTATTTATGCTGCCTGTTCACAGCTGCTGTTATTACTCTAGTAAATTTTTTATTTCAGTTATTGTACTTTCAACTCTAGGATTTCTACGTGATTTTTTTTTAAGATTGTATTTATTTGAGAGAAAGAGTGAGAGAGAGCGAGCATGAGCAGGGGGAGAGAGAGGCAGAGGGAGAGGGGGGAACATTCCCCACTGAACAGGGAGCCTGACATGGGGCTTGATCCCAGGACTCTGAGATCATGACCTGAGCCAAAGGCAGACACTTAACCAACTTGATGACTTGAGCCACCCAGGTGCCCCATCTACTTGATTCTTTTTTCTAATTTCTATTTTTTTATTGATATCTTCTTTTGGTAAGACATCTTTCTCATACCTCCCTTCTGCTTTTCATGTAAGATTTCTTTTAGTTCCTTGATCATATTTAAAATACTGATTTAATGCTTTTGTTTAGTAAATACAAATTCTAGGATTTCTTAGAGGAATTATCTATCAACTACTTTTATCCCCGTACAAGATTCATACTCTCTTCTTTCTTTGCACGTGTTCTATATTTCATTGTTGGAAAAATGGACATTTTAAATAGTACATTTTAAATAGTAAATGTTCCAACTCTGGAAATCATGTTGTCTTCTCTTCCCTAAGGTTTGTTATTGCTGCTGGGTTTCTTTTTTTAATTTTTATTTATCTTTTTTTATTTAGTTACTTAGCTGGACATAGTCTGAAGAGTATGTGCTTTTTGTCATGTGTGCTACTTAAGTCTCTGCTTGCTTCAGTTAGTGGTCAGCTAATGATTGAAAAGAGATTTCCTTCAGTGCTTTGGACCAGTAAATCTCCCAGACATTGATGGGGAATGCTGTTTGTATTGGGGTATTCCTTAAATGCCCTGGCAAGAAGTTGGGAAGTCTACCTTAGTATTCGCTTTTTGCTTGTGCACACCCTCAAGATCAACTAGTGGTCAGTGAATAGGACGTTCTCAGGTCTTTTCTTAGTATCTTCACAACCCAGCACATGAATGTGACTTTCTAGATTTCCAGGAATATGCTGGCATTTTTAAAGTCCTGATTGACATGGAATTTCCCAGTTTTTCCATCTATAAGTATGGTTTATTTATTTGAGAGAAAGAGTAAGCTCAAGCAGGGGGAGAGACAGAGGGAGAGGGAGAGAGAGAATCCTCAAACAGACTCCAGTGGAGTCCAATGTGGGCTCAATCCCAGGACCCTGAGATCATGATCTGAGCCAAAATCAAGAGGCAGCCACTTAATCTGCCGAATCACTCAGGTGCCCCAACCTTTAATGTTTTTTTGATTAGCCTCTTATTAGCCCTAACGAAAATGCTACCTGGGCAGCTATGATGACAAATAATTACTACTAACTGTTTTGTGGTAAATGTCCTGAGGACAGAGTGGTTTTTCACAGAACATGCCCTGAATCAGATTGAATGAAGGCATCTCTTGAGAATGGAGCTTTTTAGCAGCTGCCAGACAGGTCAGATCAAATAGTGACAATTTTCTGGGACTTGGGGGAAGCTCCAATCCCATTTTGTCTTATCTTGTAGTTTCCAAGTGGCTGGTTTTTCACAGCATTTGTAGGTGCAATGCTGTTAGTTTTTAAGGCTACTGCAGAGCAGGGAAGGTGGGGAATGAGATAAAAGAATAAGACATATAAGCTTGCTGCTCTTAGATTCAGCCATTCTTCTTTAACAAACAAACACACTTTAGATGGTCACAAGTCTTCAGTTGATTTCCAAAATTCTGAAAAGGTTGGTATCAAAATTTGTTTCCATTTTGAAAGTTCTTTCAATTATTCTCATTGCTTTTATGGAGGAGTAGATTTTTGGAGGTTATAATTTAACCATCCGAGAATTGGCCCTCTCTGGAACTAAAATTGTAACCTAGATTTCCTGCTTCTTAACTATAGAGAACAATCTGATGGTTACCAGAGGTAAGGGCAGGAAGAAAGATGGGTGAAATAGATGACGGGGATTAAGGAATGCACTTGTGATAAGCACTGGGTGATGTATGGAAGTGTTGAATCACTATATTATACACCTGAAACTAATATAACACTGTATGTTAACTATACTGGAATTAAAACAAAATAAAATAGATTCCCTGAATTTAAATCCACGATTTGTCTGAAAATACCATTTTATTCTACTACATGGTGTTTGAGTAACTTCTTATCTCCAAACAATGTCATGACAACTGCCTGCTTACCTAAGCATATCTCTGAAAAATTGCCTTTTCTTGGAATCCACATTGAGTTGACTACACTATAGCAACCATTCCTAGTTCAAAGACATAAGAATGACAATTCATACTTGCACTTTGTTTTGTTTTTGTTTCTTCTTAAATCACAGTCCAAGGATGCCAAATTCTCCATATTCTGTTCTCTTCCTTATTCTAAAACTGTGGTCTCATAATGTCTTATTGTTTATGTCTTAGGTCTCCCTAAGTCTTGTTGTTAAAGTAGTAAAATATTGAAGGGTTAGTTACAGAATATTCAGTATAAGCTTGCCTAGGCTGGAAGGGCACTGCTATAGTCTCACTGAGGTGTGCCCTGGAGGACCATTCATGAAAGAAATCCTCCAAGAGGGCAGAACATCAGTGCATCTTGTCATCTTCTTTGCTTAAAAGCAAAGATGCCTTGAGGTTAGCACCTCCAATGCTTTATGACTGGATGATGTAGGACTTAGAAGAAAATTAATAAAAAGAAGGTTTGGGGAAGATATTTGTAGATGAACCACTCACAATGGATCTACTCCCAGAATTTGATAATATTTGTATACCCTATATATATTCACACCCAAGTTCCCCAAAATAAATAAAATAAAGTGCCTATTCAGTGCACAAAAATGACCATCCTGTAGACAGATACGCGTTCGTAGACTCAGTACTAAAATTTTCACTTCAACAAGGCTAACTTGGGGACGCCTGGGTGGCTTGGTGGTTGAGTGTCTGCCTTCAGCTCAGGGCAAGATCCCTGCATCCCAGGATCCAGTCCTGCATCAGGCTCACTGCAGGGAGCCGGCCTCTCCCTGTGCTTATGTCTCTCATGAATAAATGGATAAAATCTTTAAAAACAACAACAACAACAAAAACAAACAAACAAAAAAACAAAATCCAAGGCTAACTTGGCTACTGCTTACCTTTCTAGCAGGAGCAACCAAAACTGAGTCCCAATTGGAAAGTTACCTTGAAGAATACTGCAGTGCAGGCTATCTGAGGTAGTTTGATTAAAACGGATCTATATCCCTGATTTGGCCTTTTGTTCTTGCGTGTAAATAGATATACTCTGGATTTGAGTTTATATTATTTAATTCCTTTCCCTTCTCCTCCATATCCTCTTGATATTCACTTTTCATATATTTACTGATTATTAAAACTTCTACCAAGGGACGCCTGGGTGGCTCAGTGGTTGAGTGTCTGACTTTGGCTCATGGTGTGATCCCGGGGTCCTGGGATAGAGTCCCACATCAGACTCCCTGCAGGTAGCCTCCTTCTCCCTCTGCCTACGTCTCTGCTTTTCTCTCTGTGTGTCTCATGAATAAATAAAATCTTTAAAAATAAATAAAAATAAAACTTCTACCAAGATATTTGTAGAAAAATATATTGAGGATATTGGTTTCTTTTAATAACAGGTCAGGGTATAATTCAGCAGAAAATTTGAATTTTGAAGTTCGTATGTAACTGTTATTGGTTTCTCTCATGAATTTTGATATATAAGATTAGATATATTAATGTGTACTTAGGATATCCCATTGAAAACAATATTTCTAAATCTAATATATTTTGAGGGGCACCTGAGTGTCTGTCTTCAGCTCAGGTCAAGATCTCAAGGTCCTGGGATTGAGCCGCACATGGGGCTCCCTGCTCTGCAGGGGGTGCACTTCTCCCTCTGTCTCTGCCCCTACCCCCGCTTTTTTTCTCTCTATTTCTGTGCTCTCTCCGCCTCTGTCTCTCTGTTTCTCTTGCTCGCTCTCTCTTAAATAAAGAAATAAAATGTTTTTAAAAATCTAATATATTTTGAAATGTACATAATAACTTAATGATTTAGGTAGTAACTAATAACTTTTGATCATTAAAAACCATACAGTTGGAATATAAAATTGATATTTAGAAATCTGTTGCATTTCTATACACTAAAAATGAAAACTTTTTCTTAATTTAAAAAAAAAATCCCATTTATAATTGCACCAAAAAGAATAAAATACCTAAGAATAAACTTAGCTAAAGAGGTGAAAGACCTGTACTCCAAAAACTATAAAACACTGACAAAAGAAATTGAAGATTCAGAAACAAATGGAATGATACTCCATGCTCATGGATTGGGAGAACCAGTATTGTTAAAATGTCTACAGTACCCAAAGCAATCTGCAGATTTAATGCAACCCCTTTCAGAACACCAACAACATTTTTCACAGAACTAGAACAAATAATACTAAGATTTATATGAAACACAAAATACTCCAGGTAGTGAAAACAATCTTGTTTTGGGAAAGGAGGACAAAGCTGGAGGTATCACAATTCCAGATTTCCATATATGCTACAAAGCTTTTTACTACAAAGTAAGGCAAAACAGTATGGTACTGACACAAAAATAGACATGTAGATTAATGAAATAGAATATAGATCCAGGAAGTAAACTCACTCTTATATAATCAACTAATTTATGACAAAAGGGGCAAAATATACAATGGGTAAAAGACCAAGTAATGTTAAGAAAAACGGACAGCTACATACAAAAGAATGAATCTGTATCACTTTCTTATACCATACACAAAAATGAACTCACAATGGATTAAAGATGTAAATGTAAGACCTGAAACCATAAAACTACTAGAAGAAAACATAGGCAGTAATTTCTTTGACATTGACCATAGAACTATTTTTCTATATATGTCTCCTTAGGCAAGTGAAATATGCAAAAATAAAGTATTGGGACTCCATCAAAATAAAAAGCTTTTGCATAGTGAAGGAAACTATCTACAAGGCACAAAGGCAACCTACTGAGTGGGATAAAATATTTGCAATTGATATATCTGAGAAGGAAGTAAAATCCATAATACATAAGCAATTTATATGATTAAACACCCCAAAATCAATAATCTGATTAAAAATGGGCAGAGCACCCGAATAGACATTTTTCCAAAGACATACAAATGGCCAACACATGAAAATGTCATCAGCATCACCAAACATCAGGGAAACACAAATCAAAACTATAATGATATATCATCTCACACCTGTCATAATGGCTGGAATCAAAGACAAAAAATAAGAAGTGTTGGCAATGATGTAGAGAAAAAGGAATACTCCTACACTGTGGGTGAGAATGCAAATTAGTGTAGCCACTGTGGAAAACAGTATGGATATTCCTCAAAAAATTAAAAATAGAGGCAGCCCTGGTGGCTCAGCAATTTAGCACCACCTTCAGCCTAGACCTGATCCTGGAGACCCGGGATCGAGTCCCACATCGGGTTCCCTGCATGGAGCCTGCTTCTCCCTCTGCCTTTGTCTCTGTCTCTCTGTCTCTGTCTCTCTCTCTCTCTCAATCTTGAGTGAATAAAAAAAAAAAGTTAAAAATAGAATTACCAGAGAAAGACAAATACCATATGATTTCACTCATTTGTGGAATTTAAGAAACAAAGCAAATAAAAAAAGAAACACACACACAAAATTCTTAAATACAGAGAACAAACTGCTGGTTGATAGAGAAGGAATGGGGGAATGGATGAAATAGATAAAGTAGATTAAGAGTACACTTACTGTGATGAATACTGAGTAATATATAGAAATGTTTTTTTTCTTTTGTTTATTACTCAAAAAACCTTCATTTTTAAAAAATTTAGCTTTCTGACTCTGTATTTGTGCCTTCAACACTCACAATTTTCTGCTCCTAGATAAGGAAAACACACTTGATCCTGTTGCAGGAACACACTTAGCACACATAGAACCACCATAGATGTCACTGCCATGTTTTAGGCAACCTCATAAGAACTTTAGGTGTCATAAGCACCAACTCCTTGAAGTTGGCCTGAGCACATGCCACATGTGGATTTTGGTGCTTTCCCAACTTTCTCAGTATAAAAGTAAGCTATTCTATTACTAGGGGTTTGGGATAGCTTAGTTTTGTTAGAGGCTATATTTTAGGACAGGCTATGGTTGTACGTCAAACACTTGACCATCCTGAATGCCTACAGATTTGGGTCCCAGGAAGAAGAAAAAGGAACCAAAGATTTCCAAATAAAACTTCTATAAAAGTGACAGAAGTTCATTAGGTTAGGTAAGGATTGTTTTCATACAGTCCAAAACATAATTAAATTATAGGTATGAAAAGTCTATTCACTTTAATATTTATATACATATCATGCATACATAAAGTCTATATAAAGGCATTAATTATACACATAGCTTTTCATACATAGCCAGTCTTCAGAATGTGCATAAAATGCAGCTATGAATCAGGTACTTTTGGGGACATAATGCATGAATCGATCCTCTCATAGTGCCTGACATTTTCACTTCCTTAGTCTCAGCCTGGAAGAGAAAGATTTTAACATATGAAAATTTATTTCAAAATTCTGTTTCAGATTGTACAATTATGAACCAATAGTGAACCCAGCATGTTATGAAGGGAAAGAGGCAGAATAAAATCTAGAGTAAATGCGCTAGTAGGGAGGGCAAACAAGAGTAGGATACTGAATTAGAAAACTCCAGTCTAGATAACAGAAGTGAGCACGTGGAATTGAAGAGAGCAACTGATAATTTGGGAGCGCTTCTCATGTAGTGAGTATTAGTAAGTCTACATGAATTATTCTCAGATCAAAATGGGAGAGCTGATACAAAGACTAGCATTCTGTAGGGACTTAGTAATTTAATAAAAAATTCATGTTTAAATTCACTTGTTATGCAGACACATTCAAATGACACATACACATTAAGAACTTATCATTTGGCACCTGCAAGGAGAGGTGTCGATCTCATGAATGGGAATAAACAAGTTCTATTGCTTTTTGGCAACTTTGTCTTATCAAGCAGTACTATTTCTTTCTTTTCTTCCTTAGTACATGTATGCCTCACTTAGCATTTTTATTACCTTGAAAGATTTCATGATAAATACCAGTACATTTCTGTGTTTGAAGAACATGTGCTCATATGTTCTGAGACTTTAATGTTCTTAGCTTATGCCAGTTAATGGCCATTTGGAAGGTATTTAAAAACTAACTCTTCTTTTCATGGATTCTGTGGTTTGATTTCATTTTTCCTTTTGGTTATTAAGAAAAAAATGGTTTAGATCCTAATAGCTAAAATAGGAAACACTTTGTGCTTCAGCAGCACATATACGATAAGAAGCACTTTATTGCACTTGTCTAAAACAATATAATTATAAATATATGCTGTTGACAGCAATCTAAATTTTTCTGGTCAGCAATTATAAATTTACAGATGTGTTTCTTATCTGGCACTGCTGCAAAATCTTCCAAACATTTAGATTTTCTGTATTTTAGAATACAGCCTGATAAGGATCATAGACTGAGGTAGTGAAAACTAGAAAAATTCATGTAGTAAACTAATATTTATTGAGCACAAGGTGTATGTTAAAGATGTGGCTTGATTCTGGAATTCAATTAGCTACTCTCAAAGGCATAGGAGAAATGTCCAATAGGGTAGGAAGGTGCTCGGATGCAAGATGGCAGTGAAATAGTCTTGGATTAAGATATTTCTTCAGTACTTCTCAAATAAATTTAACTTATTTAACATATATGCAACCAAAGCAATAACATATTTGTTTGGGTAAAGCAACAGAGGGAACACTATTATTATAATACAGATCTTTTTTTAAAGTTTATTTATTTGTTTTTTAAAGTAATCTCTGTACCTAATGTGGGGCTCCAACTCAGGACCCCAAGATCAATAGTTGCACGCTCTTCCAACTTAGCCACCCAGGCACCCCACCCAGCATTTCTGTGACTCATCATCACTTTATTTCCTTTGGAAAAAATACTTCCTGTCTTTATGTTATCAACTTAGTTTCTAAGCACTACCTTTATTTTTAACAAAGAAATATATCATTTTATTTTTTTATTTTTTTGAAATATATCATTTTATTTGCATAATCTTATCATTTGAAATCTGTACACTAATACTAAAATAACTAAGATAATATGATTTAACATATGTCTTTATATTAATGGCCATAGAAATTCTGATGTCTATTAGACGTTTCCTGAAAGTCATTTTTTTCTTAAGCATCTATTAACTTACTAGAAAGAATTCCATAAATAGAGCTACTTTTTTAAAACCAAGGGAAAAAGTAAAGTGATATATAAATTTAAGGTTAACCTTTGCCCTTAAATAAACCAAATAGTTTTACCAATATTTTTACATGTGCTTCATTACTTTAACACAACCAAGGATTATACTCTAACCTGTCAATAACTGTAATTTATTTTCAAATGCTAAAGACATCTATCTTTGATGGCAAAATCTCCATATATATTATAATTATTAGATAGAAGGAAATAATGGAAATGTTCACATTTAACTAGAATGTTACAGGGTGAATTCTATGTCAATAATTGTTGAAGGATTTATTTCCATTCTTGGTGAAAAGATGCCACTATTAGAAAATTATGAATACTGTGCCCAAGTACCTTGCAAATGTTACATATTGTTTCTAAAATCCAGTCTGGATTCTGTGTTGACACTGGCAAGCAGTTTTAATGAAAATCATCTCCCAAGCAGCTGCAACTTCCACTTCAGTTTTAGTCACAGCAGCTCTCCTGATTAGCCCCTGCAGGAGCTGCCACCAAGCAGAACCTAAATCTGCTCTCCAGAATCACAGACATGCGTAACACAAGGCCACTAGTTACCAAAATTCATAAGCACAATGTGATAACCTTTCTGTTTGGCTTAATCATTTAGTATGCTCAGAATAGCCATAGATGTTCACATAATATGCATTGTCTGAGAACTTCAAGCATAGGGCTAGTAATTTGTTATTATGTGATTTTTGCCACTAATGATATATGATGTACAAGAGCATGGAGAGTTAAAATAACAGCAGAAACCATAGCCACCTAAGGTTTTTATTCTAATCTTTTGTACTTAATCACATGCACTTGCACTCTTGGTTTCCTGTAGATTTTCTGTATAACTCAACAGGTGCAGGATCTGCATAGTTCTCTCCAATTCTTATGTAGAAATGGCACAGCATGGAAGTGAGGTTTTATTTAGAATAAATTCTACCACCAAAGAGTCTAATTGAACAGTCCTTGGACTGGCAGAATTTTTTATGAACGTGCAAGGTTTTTTATGATACAGTTGTAAATTTGTGCTCTGTTTGGTCTTCTGATTTAACTTTAACCTGTTACAAGGTCTTAGGGTCTAATTATTCTGCACTTAAGGAAAATTTTTCATTCATGGGGTGTGAACATGAATATGTATATTTGTGTGTATGCTTGTGTGCACTGAACTCACAAAATAGACTGAGTCCTCAGGGTATCTGATTAAATTGGGGCCCAGGCATAACAAAAAGTGTCAATCATGCAAGGGACTACATCGGTGGAACATTTTCTAGGAGACCAAAGAAAAATAATATATGGCTTGCACTGGATAGGGAAAATAAATGAAAGAGGTAAGCTCTGTGTATTGAACAGAAAATCAAAGTTGGAAGGCAAGGATGAGCACAAAGACCAGAGAAGGGCACATGGGTGACTTAGTCGGTTAGGTGTCTGACTCTTGATTTTGGCTCAGTTCATGATCTCAGGGCTGTGAAATTAAGCCCTGCCTTGGGCTTCACACTGGGTGAGGAGCCTGCTTGCGATTCTCTCTATCCCCCTCACCCCCATGCACACACACTTTTTCTCTCTCTCAAAAAAAAAAAAAAAAAAAAAAAAAGATTAAAAAAAAGCTGTAGTAGGAATTTATATGGCATCTCTACATGCCAGTAATGGTTTTATAGATTGCCCCATTCTCCATCCTCAAAACACACATGTTTTGATAAAAGAGAAAGAAATGATTTGAGCTAGGCTACACAGCACAGGCAACTAATGTCAGAGAAAATCCTAGATCCTGAATCTTTCCAGGATTTGGAATGGGTAGAAGTGAAATAATAATAGAAGTTGATATAACTGAAGGGCATCACTGGGTCAGATACTGTTTTAAGAGCAAACAGCAAAGAAAATAAAATTTAAAGCAATTTGTGGTCATGAAAAATCAGAAGCTGAATACCAACCAAGCAGGAGAATGGGTAAAAGCTATGCTTGGGCTAGATATGTGAGTGATGAAATTGACTGAGGGAAGACAGAAGAGGGAAAAAGTATTAGAAGAATGAAAGAGGGGCCCTTGGGTGGCTCAGTGGTTGAACGTCTGCCTTCAGCTCAGGTCATGATCCTGGGGTCCAGGGATGGAGTCCCACATTGGGCTCCCTGTATGGAGCCTGCTTCTCCCTCTATGTCTCTGCCTCTCTCTCATGACTAAATAAATAAATAAATAAATAAATAAATAAATAAATAAATCTTTAAAAAAAAGAAGGGAAGAGAGAGAGAGAGTAGATGGATATGATTCGCAGCAAAACTGAGGCTGAAATCCACTTCATCAGTACATACTGCTATGTGGAGTAGCTCACAAAGTTTGAGCAGGAGTACACAGGGCCTATCTGGCCCTGGCTGGCCTATCTGGTTGAGCTTGTGACTCTTGATCTTGAGGGTCATAAGTTAAAGCCCCACATTGGGCATAGATATTATTTTAAAACAAGAAAGAAAGAAAGAAAATAGCAGGCACTCTTGCCTGGTCTGGGAGGCTGGCTTTAAGAAAAGGGTACTAAAGTAATATTTAAAAAAAAGAGAGACTCAGTTCAGCACATTGATCTAGATAGTGACCCCAGGCAGGGTTATGGTCACTGTATAAAATAACAATCTTGTACACAATAACAACATAGAGTTCAAAGTAGACATAATGTGGTTGGTAAGAAATGCAATTTGCATTGAAAGATAGAGGTATTTCAAGATCCAAACCATCTAAGCAAGTGAGTATTGCAGGAAAGTGGCCACCTGCCCTCTATCCTGATAAAGCAGTTCTTTTATCATTACTGATTAATATCACAGATGCTCCAAGTGAGGCTGAGCCATACGTGAGAAGTATAGAGACTGCAGCTCATGGGAAAGGGAGCTCTCACAAAGCAGGTAGAGATTCAAGCACGAGAATGGTTTTGCAAATCCGGGAGAATCCTTTAAAGAATGAGATAGATCAATAATGTGAAATAAGGTTTAAAATTATAGAAGATGAGGAAATAAAATATTTAGAGACTAAGAGTTTGTGATAACTTATGTATAGTTTCAGTAGTACCAAAGAGAAAAAAGACAAGAAGCATAAAATAAAATGGATGAAGAGGAAATTGATTCAGGAAGTATAAATTCTTCAATATGATCCTTGCTAAAGGGAGAAAAAACAATACTAGTGTGTTTTATAAGAAAATCTGAGCTGAGATAAAAAGGACTGTAGGAAAAGAGTCTAGAAGATAGTATAGTAAATCTTAAAGTCAGATAAGTTGAACTACATAGACTTGGAAAATCCTACTGGAATGAATAATGCAGCTTGGCAGACTTTTGGGAAGCAATGGGAAGAAGTCTGAACAAACAAGAGGAATGTAAAAATAAATAAATAAAAGTTTCCATAAGCAACTTATTGAGCATCTATTAGCACCAAGTTTTGTCCTAGATATTGAGATAACAAAGGCAAGTCAAAATCCTGTAATTCTGTAGAGCTATGGAAGAGCTAATAGAGAACAGTGTGGTACAGGCACAAAGCAAGGTGGGCATCCATCACGGGGCCATATAATCCAGTCTGCAAATGGAGAGGGAGGTCCTGGCAGATTTCTGGAGGTAACTACTTGGGATCTACACAGAGGACTTTTCGTAAGAAATTTAGGAATAAGAGCAATTAGTGTGTAATATCTATGTAAGTGAAAAATCTAAATTTCCTTAGAAGAACTTCCAATGTTCCAAGGTTACCAGGGGAATTATCTATATGAGGAGTGATGGACCTTATACCCTTACTTTTACTCTGAAAGATAAACCTTTCCCTTGGAGCTGTCTCACTGATTAGTTTTCTCTATCACATTGACTTTAGGACTTCTGGTATTCCCTTTATTTTTTTTTATTTTTATTTATTTATGATAGTCACAGAGAGAGAGAGAGAGAGGCGCAGAGACACAGGCAGAGGGAGAAGCAGGCTCCATGCACCGGGAGCCCGATGTGGGATTCGATCCCAGGTCTCCAGGATGGTGCCCTGGGCCAAAGGCAGGCGCCAAACCGCTGTGCCACCCAGGGATCCCCCTGGTATTCCCTTTAATAACCAACTATGAATTTAATGACCCTTTCACCACATGTCCATAGTACCCCAGAAGCCAAGCTAGAATTTCTACATAGGAATTTACTAAGAAATTAGTTATAATAAAAGGGAAAAAAAAAGGTAAGAGTAGCAGTCAACTAAGACAGTTGGTTTTAAAGAAATGAGTTTAAAATCATAGCAAGGAGGGAATTCTGGCATGATGGAGTAAAGGGATGTGGAATTCTGATCTTCAATAAAACCTTCAATAAAATCTTCTCAATGAACAGCAGCAAAAGTTGTCAAAGTCAAGTTTTTTAGAACTCTGAAAATTTGTCAAAAGGCTTGCAACAATTCAAAGAGGACTATTCAAAAAGAATGACTTAATCTTGGCAATCAGGCCCAAATGGCATAGGATATTAGACTTGAGCAAGATCAGTAGAATTATTTTAATTAGTCCTCTGGACCAAAACTTGGCCAGCCCATTCTTGAACTATGTGAATTAATATACATAAAACATCAGCACTGGTAAGTAATACTGCTTTTTTCCCCCAAAAGCAGACTTTCTCCTAATACCTAGAATAAGGCAGAGCAATTAATTTCTGCAAAACAACAATAACAACAAGAACACAAATAAATGCATGTATGAATGAATGAGTGAAAATGATGGCCCTGTTCTACTCTTGTATGAATATTAGCTGGCTGGCTTATATTCACAGAGGAACTCAATAAGACATATCTAGCACAGGGGGATCCCTGGGTGGCTCAGCGATTTGGCGCCTGCCTTTGGCCCAGGGCACGATCCCGGAGTCCCGGAATCGAGTCCCATGTCGGACTCCTGGCATGGAGCCTGCTTCTCCCTCTGCCTGTGTCTCTGTCTCTGTCTCTGTCTCTCTCTCTCTCGATCATGAATAAATAAATAAATAAATAAATAAATAAATAAATAAATAAATAAATCTTTAAAAAAAAGACATATATAGTAGCACAATGTCTTGGGGACAGTTACTTAAAACCTCTGAATCTTAGCTTCTTCATGTATAAGTTGGAGTTGATAGCACAGTACTGTCAGCTTTGCACAGTAGAACTATCATAGCTAATGAGGATTATCAAAGGCATGATTATTGCTAATAGATTAAAACAGTATTGTTGATGGATAGATAGATAGTATTATGAAGAAGGCCAAGTGAGAATGTCCAACACAGTACCTGGCATGGAATAGATTTCAATAAATGCTGTTAAATGAATATATGAACAGGGGCACCTGGATGACTCAGTGGTTGAGCATCTGTCTTTGGCTCAGGTTATGATCCAGGGTCCTGGGATCAAGTCCTGCATCAGGCTTCCCTGCAGGGAGTCTGCTTCTCCCTCTGTCTATGTCTCTGCCTGTCTCTCTGTGTCTCTCATGAATAAATAAATAAAAATCTTAAAAGAACGAATGTATGAACAAATGAAAGAACAGATCAATCCATGAGATTCCTTTGTGAAGAAGGATAGCTTGTGAATATTGGGCCACCTTTTTTCTGATCCACGGATGTACTGGCTGTTTTATATTCTTTACATTCCATTACTAGGTATAGGATTCATCCAAGGGGTGAAGAAACGCCCATCAGGCACTTTGGGGCTTAGAAGAGTGTGGGAGCTGAAAGTCAGATTGGAAAACAATTTTGAAGAGGGATGAATAGGAAATGAGATTGCATAAGGGGATGAGGGGGAGATATTGTTATCTTTGAAAAGGGGAAAAATTTGAAACAAAATAGTGGGAAATAACATAGAAAAAATTTTAAATGTAAGCATTAGAAATTCCGAGGCTTATCACACCAACTATTTCACACACAAAAAATTATCAGCTGATTCATGTAAAGCCAATAAACTGAACTTATTTCAAATGTGATACTGCAATTGTGCTGTCCTCAATAAGCCTCTAGGTGGTGGCATTAATAACATAAACCAGACTTGGGACACTGCCACTATACTGTATTCCTTTCTATTTACCACTGGCTGAGTCATAAATACATACCTCAAAAATGCAAACCCATAGAGTTTATATGTTTTAAATATTCCATAAAAGCTCAAGAAAAAAATGCATCCATATTATTATTTTGAAGTAGATGCCTATATTAAAGTTTAATAATAAAATACCAATAATGATCAAAGTTATGCATGGAGTTTACTGTGTGCCAGGCATTGTTGTAAGTTTTTAGGTGTTTTTACTCATATACTCCTCACAACAACCCAGTAAGATATTACTAGTATCTTCATTTGGAAGTTAGGGAAACTGAGGCATGGACAGATTTTTTTTTTTAATAATTTGCCCACACTTAACATAGACTAGGGCTAAAATTTGAAGTTAGGCAGTCAAATGACAGAATTTTTTCACAAAATTTACTATCTTGACTTAGAAAAATTGCATTATGCTTTGTGATTATGTAACAGGATTTATCTTTTTATAGTGCTTTATGAAAATAGAGGACAGGGGAAGTTATGATTGACATTGGAGAAAAAAAATAGACTTAAACATGAGGCCCGGAAGCAAGACTTTTACTACAAAATGTCCTCTGCAGATAACTATGCCTCTGCCCTCCTGTTCATCAGGATCACAAGCAACTGCTTACACAATTGTGTGTACATCTACTTTTGTGTTTAATGGGGTTCAACTTTAGGCATTTTGCTCAACAAATACCTTACAAAAAGAAATAGGTGATGTAATAGGAAAGAAAGGCTGTCAGGAGATATATCTGTTCCTGAAGTAGTCCATATTGTCTGTGTAATATGGGACCAATCCTTTAAACTTGATTTACCTTTGCTTCTTTGTCTCAAAAATTAACACACCACAGGATTGTATTATATACTTCAAAGTTACCAAGAGACTAGATATGCAATGTTCTAATCACTTAAAATAAATGATAATTATGTGTTGTAATAGAGGTGTGAGCTATGCTATGGCAGTGAACATATCGCAATATGTATATGTGTATCAATCGATGTGTTGTTCAAGATGTTGTGTGACACTTTAAACTTCAATGATGTTATATGCCAATTATATCTCAATTTAAAAACATTTCAAAGTGCATTGAAAGAAAAAAAAAAGAACACATCAAATTGTGCCATAGTATGGATTCCTCTCAGCAATAACCTCATGACTGAGAAGACTACCCCTCTTGTCCCAACCAAAGCCTTCTTATAGTTTAGTTTCCTACATTCACTTACTTCTTTGTGACTTGTGCAGTTCACGTGCTCTTAACTGGATTGTGTTATGGCTTATTAGTCATTGCTTTTTTTACAGGGCCATGTGATAACTGAAAATAATTCACAGTTTCTGTTAGAAGGCCTCAATGCTCAGGCTTAACACAGAACCTTCTACAAGATTCTGTAAATCTTGTAACAAGAATTTCTAGGAATTTCTCTGCTTTCTTCTCAAATTTGTTAGAATACTTCGACTTTAGAAATTTCATCTCCTTTACACCATATGAAACTTATTGAAAATATGTTTGCTGTATTTCTTGTTATAAGGTCTTTCCTTTGGGGTAAAGTGGAACTATGATTTTGTTTTGTGTATATATGTGTGTGTGTTTTGTTAGAAAAAAACACAATAAGAGCATAGATTTTCCATTTTACGTTAACAAAACATGTGGTTGGAGAAAGATGGACTCAGTAAAATACATTAGATTAATGAACATAATGTTCTTATAATTCTATCATAAAATAAAAGAGTCAAAAATTATATCGGTTCAACATAATGGTAGATAGAGAAATTTTGGTCTGAAAAGGAAATTTCTAAGTGAAAAGAATTGTGACTTGAAGTGGATAATGTCTATTTTTTTTTCAGTGCCCACAACTGCAGCCCTAATTTTAAATGTCTCTAGACTTAAAAGACACGACTAACTCATATTTTGATTTTTAAATGTAAGCTTTTATATTGAGAATGCAAATTTATGTATTTTAATTCTTATCTTATTTTAGCATAGAACAAATTTAGTGGAGAATTCTTTCATCTTGGCAAAAAATAAAGGGCACTTATCTCCCTTAGTATCTAATTCTTTTGAGGCAGAAAGTGCAGTGTGAAAGAATAGTTACATGATAAAATTATGAACAAAACTCTGATGTTAGTCTGAAAAGAAACTATAAAATATAACAGATTTGCTGCTATTTGAAAGGTTTCTTTTTTCTGTTGGAAAATCTTATATGAGGTCAGAATTATGTCACTATAACTATTAGTTATTCAACCATTTATCTTGTACATTTTTAGTACAATCCTCTTACAATATCAAAAACAATGATTATTTTTGGGTTTATCATGGCAGTTGGGGAGTAGAGAAATAGATTATTAAAAGTAGAACATTATCCTTATAGAATTTTGATCTCTAAAGTCATTTTTTCATTGAGTAAATAATTTTAAACATTCTCGTTTACTAGACATTAGAAATATCAAATTAGCACTGCTGATATTTTTTTTTTCTTTTTTTAAGGTGGAGGGAGAGTTAGAGAGAGAGGGTGGGGGGAGGTTCAGAAGGAGAGGGAGATAGAATCTTAAGTACCACTGGGCATGGACCTTGACTCAGGGTTTGATTTCACAACCTTGAGATCATAACCTGAGCCGAAATCAAGAGTCAAACACTTAACCCATTGAGCCACCCAGGTGCCCCAGAGGTTGTTGCTTTATAGCTGATGGATAGAGCCATGGGTATGCAATAAGGCAGGAAGAGTGTATAGAATGAAAATAGGAAGGTAACTAACATTTAATTAACTTATAATTTATGTAAGTTTAAAAACTTACATAAATTATTTCATGTTTCTGGAGTATTTTAATATTCTTATATAAATAAGTACAATTGCTAATATGGGATTGAAATTTTCAGAATGGCAACTACACTTGCTACACTTTCTGTGAGAAACAATAGGCATATATGTAAGGCGACTACATGTAACGACTACACCCAGATGACTGTTGGTTATTCAGACAATTGTGCTTAGAGATGAGGACATTCACCTTAAGCTAAATTGTACATTCGTATTTATCTAAATATTGTATAGACATAATTTCTTAATATCAGTTTCCTTTTGAAAAATCAAATACTGCTATAAACATCGGGATGCATGTATCCCTTTGAATCAATATTTTTGTATCCTTTGTGTAGAAACCTGGTAGTACAACTGCTGGATCACAGGGTAGTTCTATTTTTAGCTTTTTAAGGAGCCTCCATACTGTTTTCCACAGTGGCTGCCCCAGCTTGCATTCCCACTAATAGTGAAAGAGTATTCCTCTTTGTCCACATCCTTGCCAACACTTGTTTCTTGTGTTGTTGATATTAGCCATTCTGGCAGGAATGAGCTGATATCTCATAGTTTTGATTTGTATTTCCCTAATAATCAATGATGTTGAGCATCTTTTCATGTGTCTGCTGGTCATTTGTATGTCTTTGTTGGAGAAATGTCTATTCATGCCTCCTGCCTATTTTTTAATTGGATTATTTTGGGGAGTGTGTTGAGTTTTATAAGTTTATAAGTTCTTCATATATTTTGGATACTAACCCTTTATCAGATATGTCATTTGTAAATTATCTTCTCCCATTCCATAGGCTGCCCTTTAGTCTTGTTGATTGTTTCTTTCACTGTGCAGAGCTTTTCATTTTGATGTAGTTCCAGTAGTTTATTTTTGTTTCTGCTCCCTTTCCTCAGGAGACATAACTAGAAAAAAGTTGCTACAGCCAATGTCAAAGAGGTTGCTGCCTGTGTTCTCATCTAGAATTTTTATAGTTTCACATAGCCGCATTATGTATGATAGGTAAATCATGGAAACAGCCCAAGTGCTATTCATTGACCGATGAATAAAAAAGTTGTGATATATATATATATATATATATATATATATATATATGTGTATGGCTTAGTACTATTCATGTGTATATGAATATATATAGTATATATATATATATATATATTAGAATATGAATGAATAGTACTAAGCCATAAAAAATAATGAAACTTGCCATTTGCACCTACATGGAGCTAGAGAATACTATCCTAAGTGAAATAAGTCAATCAGAGAAAGACAAGAAAGACAAATACCATATGATGGAATTCCATTCATATGTGGAATTTCAGAAGCAAAACAAATGTGCATAGGGTAAAAAAGAGAGAGAGAGAGAGAGAGAGAGAGAGAGAGAAACCAAGAAACAGACTTTTAACTATAGAGAACAAACTAATGGTTATCAAAGGGGAGGTGGGTAAGAGGATGGGTGATGGGGATTAAGAAGTGCACTTGTTGAGATTAGCACTGGGTGTTGTATGGAACTGTTGAATCATTCTATTGTACCCCTGAAACTAATATTACACTGTATGCTATGTATGTTAACTAATTAATTGGAAATTAAATAAAAACTTTTAAAAAAATAAACTTGCATGTAGAAGTAAAACAAACTACAAAAAACAAACAAACAAACAAACAAACAAACAAACAAATACCCAATAGCATACTGAGAAAAGTAGCTGCATGACATTTTACTTAAAATTTTATGACTTTGGGCAGCCCCGGTGGCCCAGTGGTTTAGCATCACCTTTAGCCTGGGGTGTGATCCTGGAGACCCGGGATCGAGTCCCATGTCAGGCTCCCTGCACAGAGCCTGCTTCTCCCTCTGCCTCTTTTTCTCTCTCTCACTCTGTGTCTGTCATGAATAAATAAATAAAATCTTTTAAAAAAAGTATGACTACGGAGGCCCTTAGTAGTGTAGTTGATTGAGAATCTGACAATTGGTTTCATCTGGGGTCATGATCTCAGGGTCATGGGATCAAGCTCCAGGTCGGGCTCCGTGCTCTGGGCCAAATCAGCTTGGGATTTTCTCTCCCCCTTCTCTGCCCCTCCTGCTCATGCTCTCTCTCTCTCTCTCTCTCAAATAAATAAATAAATCTTTAAAAACTTATGACTCTGATGTAAATACATGTGGGCTTACATAATTTATTTTTCATATAAACCCTCAATTAAAATGCTTACTTGTTCATTCACAATGCCTTTTTTTCTATCTCACTGGAAAAAAATAATATAAAAAATAAAATAAAAACAGATCTTAAAATTGTTTGTCAGATGACCTAGTTCAATATGATATGTCTTTAAAATAAATAATATTTTGTATTTTCAAAATGCTATCTCATACACTGTAACCAATAGACTATCACCACAACCCCATGAGAGAGGTAGGGCACATAAGCATTTCTATTTTGCAAAACAGAAACTGAAGTATTGAGAGGATCATATCTTTAATGATTGACTTTAATGTAAGAATTCTAACTCACAATCCTCTGAGTTTTCTTTAAAAAATTGCTCTGGACTCCTTTGGTTTTTCACTATTACAAATATTTGTATATTTATAATTAGCCATTATTAAGCACAGTTATTCTTATTCTAAAGTTTTGATATACCATAGCATCATATGCACGGATCCTAGTTGATTTTATAAATTAATTAGTTAATATGAGTATTAATGTCTGTATTGGATATTTTCTTTCTTTTTTTTTTTTTTTTGCATTGGATATTTTCATTAGGCACAGCAGGTCTGCTTTCTGCCCTTCTCTATCCTACATTCTTCTCCAGAAGACTCTATGACCTATAGGGCTAACTCACTGAGTCCCCATTCCCTCTGACTTCCAGTTGGCTTAGGCCATTCTGAGGCACTGAAACAAGATTAAAAGGCAGGAGGATAGAAATATAGGGTTAGCAATTCTCTTGTTCTATTCCTATGCAATGACCTTAGGCTAGTATGTATAGTAAAATTAGGCCACTGCTTATTCAGAGTGGACTTTTCTACATAATTCTCATTCCTTCCCAATTCCAGTAATCTCTCTTTTCCTTCACATACACAGTCCAAGGGGTGGTAACAGCTTCAGATTTATGCTCTAGTCCTTGTGATTCCCCCACACTTTCCCATGACTTTGCAATTAACTGCTTTACAAATAAACCCACCTCAGAAAAAACTAATTTGAGTGTGCCGTCTATTTGCTATTAGTGCCATGGATAATATAATCTCTAAATGAAAAATTGCTTCTAAAAATCACCAATTTCTTTTTTGAAAGAAGATATATTCTAGAAATCATCTATTAACAGATGAAGTACTAAAGACTCCTTAAATAATTCCTTGATAGAAGAGGGAAATGTGTAAATAAATAAAATATACATTTCAATTACTTAAATGAATATCTAAATAGATCCACTTAAATCCCAAATAGTGCATACTCATTTCCAAAGCAAAACTTCCCAAATATTATATGGCAATATCATCTTAGGCTATCGCCTTTCTTAGTATTTTATATTTTCCAAGAATCATTTGGATTAAGATGAAAATAATGATGGCTGTAAATGGTCCAGTTTGTGTCTGAGATTCATCTATCTACAAGCAGAATCATATAGCAAAGATTAAAATGAATAAAGTCTTAGTCTGTGAAAAATAAAAAATAATTGGCAGCTTGATTACAAGGATGACTCAAGTACAAAGAATTATCATAAGGAATGAACTTCTGAGTCAAACAGACCTGGCCTAGAACCCTAGTTCCAATACTTGGTAACCAGATGAACTCAGACAAGTCGTTTAACCTATTCTATTGTTTATAAAAAGGTAGATAATAGGACTTATTTCACAGTGCTGTTGGGATGATCATATATAAATTAAATGAGTGGCAGTACCATGTATTAGAAAGAACAGAGACTTAGAGTCAAAATAATTCATGCTGTTTTCTAGTTGTGTTGCCTTTAACTTATTTACTTAACTTCTCTAAGCCTCTCTAAGCCTAGTTTACCTATATTAAAAAAAACATGGGAAATTCCTGGTTTATAGACCAATTGTATCAAATTAATACACATACATAATTACATATGCATCTCCATATATTCTTCTTAGTTGGAAGAAAGATGATATTAAAGAAAGATGGCATTCTTGGGAGTCAGGAACTAACTTGAACATATGGTACAATAGGATTTAAACTCAGGCTATAAGACTCTAGAATTCAGGGGACTTATATATGTAAGGCCTTTCTTTTATTTTTCAAGAAGGCAGAATGTTATATTGGTTAAGCATGTGAACTCTGACACAACTTGCCTGAGATGAGTCCTGACTCCAACATTTACTGCATATGTGACATGTTCTTAAGCAAATTACGTAATCTCAATTTCCTTGTTTGAATTATTATTATAAAGATGAGACCTATTTCTTAAGATTATTGTGAAAATTAAAAAACAGAATAATCTTAAGTATTTGCTGTGGTACTTGGTATAGTTAGTATTCCATGTAATAGACGAATAATGAATAGATATGAGATTCAGAAAATTAATAAGAAACACATCTCTGTCTTGATTCTCAAGAATGTTATCTTTTTTCAATATCATCTTTCTTCCAAGTAAGAAGAATATATAGAGAAGCATATGTAATTGCATATAATTAGCTATGAACATTGGATTAGTAGAAATATCATATTTAAACAATATATTTGAAACAATACAAAAGCAATTATCATTCTCCACAGCTCTTGTGGGAAACACAAATTGGTGGTAAGCCTGATGTGTCTGGAGCCAGGTTCTGACTCCAGGTGAGATGACTTTTATTGCAGAATAAAGATAATTCAATTCCTAAAGTTTCATTTCTGGATATACATTTTATCTTATAATGTTTCTTTTAAAGATGATGTATTGAGAGGTTTAGAAGTGGTTAATTACAAAATAAATCTGTCTCCAATAGTTCTAAACTTCAGGGACTCTTCACTTAGGTGATATTTATAATTAAAACAAAATGAAATGCAGAATGATATCTTTCCTTTTAGAGCATTTGTTAAACTACTATTTACCCCTCTTCCTCTTTTTGCTCTGTGAGTAGCTGCTCTTCAGTAGACATCTGAATAATCAGTCTTCAGTAGACATCTTTTATATATTTGGTCAGCCTGCTTTCAATTCTTGTGGCCTCTTCAGCATAAGGCTCCATGTCTTTGTATTTGAGTCATTTCCTAGCAAGTCTATTATGATTCTTTTCAAAAATTTTTTTTAAAAAGCCACCCCCTTATATTTGTCAGAAGATGTGGTTTGGATTCTTGCTGATTGAATTTCTAGGTCATGATTCTGGTTTTAACTATAATTCCATGATTTATGTGAATGTAGATCTTGCTATGTTCTATATACAGACCTTCTCCAGGAATTAATAAATGTCAAGTCTCTAGGGCAGCTGAGTGTTGTAAGAGCCTGATTACCAGAACAGGAATTGGTTGTATTACCAAGAGAAATCATGTTACAGTTTAATGGGAAAGATAAATGATTGAATATTTTAAAAATTGGGGCTTGATTGTAAAGGGTTTGGAGAACGAACACTTGTAAGAATAGCGCCTGTGCTGTTTCATTTTTGAGACTTTCAAATACCTTATAGCTAGCCTAGTCTCCTAAGAATCCTGAATGACACTACGTATTGTCATCTATAAAATAAACGATACCTTGTGCATTTTAATTAACAACAATAATATATTTTCTATTTAAAAAAGTTAAGAACAATTGTGGAGATACTTATCCAGAGGCCAGTCCACTCCTAAATATCCAACTAACTGTTCTATAAAGTTAAAATATCTGGCAAGTCTTGGCACGAGTTTAATTGTGCCAAGCACAGTCGTGGCCTTAATAATAAAAACTTGGAAAATGTCATTTAGATTATTTGGCTTTTATGAATATTGTCTCCAATTTAAATATTATGGGTATTTATCTCTTAAAGATTAGGAAAGGGCTGAACATGGGTAGTAGCACTAATTAAATAATGTTTTAACATTTGAAAGCCATAGACTACTATATCAATCTCCGATACTCTCGCCTTTTATTAAATTATCTGGATAGCAGTGGGTTGCTGATTATTACACACACTCTACAAGTGCCTTCCTATATGAAACTTAAACTTAACAAAAACTTGCAAAAAGAAAGCTTGGCCATAATCAAATTGAAGAAAATGCTAACGGGTGTGTAACTTTGGTAAACATGTCTTATCACAGGCTTCTGACTGAAATTCAATCAAGGATATTTACTAGGACATTTCTAATATTGTAAAGCTAATATTGACATGCTATAACCTAGAAATACAAATATAAATATTAAATCCTATCCCTGATGATGCCTATCATTCTTCTAGTAAGATATGAGGCACTCTAAATGTACCTTAATTTTAATACTTATCACATTGAAATAATACTTCTCCCTGGTCTTCTCTAGACTCATCTAAACATGGGATAAACTATGAGTTTCTTGAGCAGAAAAATCTTCCTCTATTTAGAAAAACTAACAATAACAGCTGATCTTTATGTAGCACCTGCTGTGTTCTAGACACTATTCTAGGTGCCTTGCATATGGTAACTCAAAATACTCATAATGGTTTGACGGAATTCTTATTACTATTAGCATCAGCCCATATTTTACTAATGGGGGAACTGAACAGATGAAGGAAGTGAATTCCAAGGAATCTGTTAAAGACACACCGCTGATTAAGTGCCAGAACCCAGCTGGGGTAGCCCTGGCATCTGTGTGCTTAATCACTGCAAAATGCAGTGCCTGCTTCTCAGTAGTTCACTTAATTTTGGTTGAATTAAAATAAGTAATTTAGTATTTCCTGATTATGGTTTACAGAAATCCTTGCTTCTGGATCCAGAGGAACAATTTCAGAGCTACAATGTAGAACAACCTCTCTTTCCTTCTGTTTATTTTACAGGACAAGAAGGTATTACTTTCTTCTCTTGAGATTATAAATTTTCCTCAGAAACTTTGAAAATCTTATTCTTTTATCCTAAAGATTTTATTTATTTATTCAATCATGAGAGACACAGAGAGAGAGGCAGAGACGTAGGCAGAGGGAGAAGCAGGCTCCATGCAGGGAGCCCGATATGGGATTCAATCCCAGGACTCCAGGATCATGCCCTGAACTGAAGGTAGACGCTTAACTGCTGAGCCACCCAGACATCCTGAAAATCTTATTTTTAAATGATAATTTCTAGAATTGGTTTTCTGTGTATGGTAAAGACCATTATATCTTACTATCACTTGCTTTCAGATGCCTCATCATTCAACTGTGCTTACTTCTTATGTGCATGAAAAAGTGTTTAAAATACATTGGAGAGCAGATTTCTTTAAAGGAATTATTTTTTCTTTAAAGGAGTTTCATTTGCTATGATAAACATGATAAATTTCATAAAACAAGAATGTCTGGCATCATATTATGAACTATTTTGTAGGATTGGATAGTCACATATTTAATTGAAATCGGATATAATTACATCACTGATTGGCTGTATTAAGTCATATTTCTATGTACATAGTGTTATAAAATGCATTCTCTGATTGTAATAGACCAGCTATGATGGATCATGTTATCTCTCCTTCATTAATGGAATTCAGCCATACTTGAAATTATAAATTGTTGTATGTTCCCTTAAATAACATGCATATCTACCATATAGTGAAGCTATAATGAAACAATAATTTAGAACTTGGTTTGAATAAATAATTTTTAAAGAAAATTCTGTAATTGCTCAGGATTTTACATACTTTAAGGAAAATCTGCTTATTATTAGGTAACTTTAGTCTGGTTTAATATTCTTATCAAGGCAGCAAACTCGTGGATCTCACAATAGTTTTGTCTTACATTATTTTCATGTTTTTATTTATTATTATTTAATGTGGGAATTTTAGAAATTATAAAGTTTCCAGTAAGTTAATGAATGTACTTCTAACATAATTTTTGATTAATATGTACAACCTTTTCAAATAAAATTTTTAATCGATATTTATTTAGTGCCCATAATATGACAGATATTGCGTGGGCAATACACTATCTTTTTGTTCCATTTATAGAGTGTTTTCATAATGCTATTTTCTTCTTCCAGATCAAAATAGCACTTTCAAAGCCCTACCTATATTCAGCGACTGTGACATTTATATTTTCACAGTCCCCTGGACCTTCATGTGCAGGGCCAGTTCTCTGGAATTCTATAACAAGTCACTCTTGCTACCAGGCTAAGAAAAATCTCCCCAGGTTATCATACCTGAGTGTCTGTCTTTTTCCCAGTGCTTGTATCCTTGTCTTGGTAACTTTTTTGGTATAGAGCCATAGGCCTTCTAGTAGAGTCTACCTGGTTTTTGACAACGCTTCCTTCGAGGGGCAGTGTAGTATAATACTAAAGAGGGCAGGTTCTGACTGGCCAGCCTGTTCAAACCTTGTTCTACCACATAGCCTTCAGGTGACTGGGGCAAGTCTTTTAGCCTCAGGGCTGCTATACAGGTATGTGTTTTGGTCTGAATGACAGCCTCCTCTCCCAATATGAATGAGTGAATATGAATACTTTTGTTCCCTTGTGAATTTAATTATAGTCAGTTCTCTAAAATATGGGGGTGATGTTTGTTAACTTAAAATCATGTTTACATGAAGAAATATGATTACACATAAGGTACATGATATATAACAAAAAAGTTAGTTTCCTGTCTCTTTCCTCTCATTTTTTCTTTAACATTAAATTTGTGTGTTTTAATTGTTTATACATATACATATGTTCATAGTCACTGATTCATTCTTCTTTTCCCCTTGCTTAAAATCTTTGATTATCCTACAGATATACTCACAAAAGTGCCCAAAGATGTTGTATATAAGAATGTTCATCATGGTTTTGTAAATAGTAGCAAACAAATAAAAAATAATTTAGTATTTATAATTATGAAGTAGGTTTAATAAAATTTTGTGAATTTATTTGGTAGAATACTATTTAACTAGGTGTATTTAACTATTTAAAAAGATATATTAATAATAGGAAGAGATATCCAAGATACAGCAACTAAGCAGGTGAAGCACACAGGATTTTTAGGGTAGTAAAATTAGTTTGTATGATACTATAATGGTAGATATGTGACATTATACATTTGTTCAATTCCATAGAATGTACGAGACCAAGAGTAAACCCTATGTAAACTATGGACTCTGGGTGATAATGATGTGTCAATTAGAGTTGACCAATTGTAACAAATATACTACTCTGGTTTGGAATGTTGGTAATGGGGAAGCTACTATGTATGTGTGGAGCAGAGGATATATGGGAAATCTCTGTATCTTCCTTTCAGGTTTTCTGCAGATCTAAAATTGCTCTAAAAATAAAGTCTATTTTATTTTATTATTTTTTTGGGGGGGGAGGAATAGAGGGAGAATAAGAATCTGAAAAGCAGGCTCCATGTACAGTGCAGACGGAGCTCAGTCCCATGACCCTGAGATCACCATCTGAGCCAAAATCAAGAGTTGGATGCTTAACCAATGAAGCTACCAAGGTACCCCAAGGTAAAATTTATTTTTTAAAAAAGGAAAGCAATTGGAAGTACACTATTTGTCACATGAGGAGTGTCAAAACTATTGAGATTGACTCTGAGACTCAGTTCAAGACACTTACTTTTCACTTCCCTCATCCCCCCCTTTTTTAATAAAAAAAGTCTGTTAAATAGTTCCAACAAAAAAGCAGAATCTTTATTTCAGTCATATGTTCTTACAAATGATACTTTTATTATTACAGATTAGAAAGACTAAAATGCAAAAGGTTAAAGAATCCTGGCACTTAGCTCTTTGCTACTGAGCTATAAAGTTGATTCATTTTTAGAAAATAATTTGAAAAATTTTTTTCATAATTTAAAATATGTATAACATCTGACCCATCAAGTCTATACCTAGAAATCTTGGAACAAATTCTTATAAAATTGTGCGAACATATGTATGGATTTATACACATGTTTTAAAAAACGTTTATCAGAGTTTGCTTTTATCATTTGGGAAAATGAAAAATTGAAAACAAGCTAAAGGCCCATTAACAGAGTTAAGTAAGTTATGGCACATGATAAAATGCAATGCAAGACAACAGCTACAAAATTGGTAGGTTTGTACATACTACCATACTACCCTGGAAAAATGTCCATAATATTGTGTGAAGAAAGTAAATGGAATCCAATTTAGTAGAAAAAACTAATGAATAGATATACACCAAAAATCTTATGGAATCTTACTGCATTTAAGGCTTTCCAAACAACAACAAAAAACAGCTATTCTAATATATATAAACCAACCACCAATTTAGATTATAGACAATTAAAATTATGACTTCCCTTTTTTTTTTTTTTTTTTTTTTTCGACTTCTCAAGTAGATTGTAAGCTTCTTGGGAAAACTTTTGACTTCTTATTTCTCTTGATCCTCCTCACTTGGTGAAAGCACATAATGGATTTCAAAGGATGCTTCCCATGTTCACTATTCTTTTTCCTAAATGTATGGGTTCTGGAATCAGAATGAATGTGAAAGCCCACTCCAAAACTTCCTAGCTAAAGGGCCTTACATAAGTTACATAGCTTCTTTGTGCTAGAATTTCCTTATCTATAAAACAGGAAAAAATTGATAACTATCTCATAGGTTGTTATATGGATTGAAGGTGTTCAGAACATTACCTGCCACACTGTAAGTACTGAATGGTTGTTAGTATCATTATTAATTAGCTTTTAGAATGCTATAATGACTGAATTCGAAAACAGAATAACATGAGTTTCCCTGCCAACCAGATGATTCATGAATTTGGCATCTTTGTGTTCTATTTAAAACAAACAAACAAAAAAACACTCTATTGTGCGAGACAAGCAAATTTTTTCCACTAACAGTGAAAAATCTGTTTTTTTTTTTTCTGAGGTTATAGATATGCTCCTAGTCTCCTATCTTTAACTTAAGGCGTAATATCACAATATCACATTATATGATAAACCCTAATATAATCATTACCATTATTATTGGAGTCAAACACAGATCTAACTCTCTGGGTCTTCTAGATGCTTTTCAGTCTTCAGAAATCCCCTGGTCATTGATCCACTTGAAATGCGATTCCTAACCTTATTTCCTTTCTGCTTGTGCTCCATCACTAAGCCACTTGAACTGCATTTGGTTCATCTTTTTCCCCCAGTTTCCTAACCATGATTACCACGTGTATTTCATTCTGATATGCTTTGTATAGGAAAAAAAAAAATATATATATATATATATTCACTCAATTCATCTTCTAATATCAATAAAATAATATAGTCACAACACAAAATAGAGTAAGGTAAAATTCTCTAAAAATAACAGGGCAAGGATAGGTAAACAATGAAGGCTGACAAAAATAATGTGACTACTTAGCAAAAACATGGAGGAACTAATAAAGCAGCTCTCGTCCCTCATCAATTAAAAAATAAATAAATAAAAATAAACATCTAAAACCATAGAAACAAACAAAAAGGACATTTAGCAAAAAGCAATTCAATTTTTTAAACCCATTCTGTTTTTATTTCTAAACTTTTTCCATTTACCTTTAAGAGTCTGTTCACAGAAATTATTTCCCATTAGAAGCAAATCTACATGATTTTTTTTCCTAAAGGTTTATTTTATAATTTATTAACAGAAGCAGCATGAGAGTGAGGGTTTAGTAAAATTTTCCTGTAGGGAATCATTGTCTGATAAAAAGAAAAATATATTCTCCAAATATTCCCACCAAAATTTTACATAGCCAATTTATTCTAAATAGAATGTCTAATCAAGAGGACCTAAAGATTAATATTGGCATTTCACATTTAAATTATCCTTTATCATCTAAAATTTTTGTACGTAGCCTTATTTTTACATGTAGCCTTATTTCTAATACTGGTCTATTGAGATCAGCAGTCTAGATTTATTATTCCCATTTACAGATCAGACAACTGAGACACAGAGAGGTATACTCTTAGAGTACCAATAATTAACATAGTGAAAGACTGAATAAATATTCAAAGAATACACAAAAAAGTTTCATGCTCACAAATTTTTTTATGAAATAAGGGAGAGAACTCATATATTTAACTTCCTCTATAGATCCATTGGATTGCATCTCTTAATTTAGAGATGAAATCTAGAGGTAGAAATAGACACACATTATTTTGTTTCTGTTTTGTCCTACCAGTTAATGATAAGCTTAAACAGTAAGACAACTCTCCTTCCTTCCTAATAAACTGTGAAAGTCCGTCTTTGAATGCAGTTTGTAGACTAATTATTCAACTCCTTTTTTTAAAAAATAATTCTTTCCCTGAAATAGTCAAAACTGTGAATACAGGTAGATTCTCAAAAATGTTTAGTACTAAAAAGCATGAACTTGAACAATGTTAATCACTTTAAATTTCACACAGCTTATTGCTAAATGCCTTCTTTATTTTTATACTGATAATCGTGATGAGAATAATAATGAAGGCTTCTACTTCACAAACATCTGAATTGACGCCAATATATTCAAAAAACCTCCTATTAAGAGTCCTTTCAAAAATATAATTTTTAGAGCAAGTTCTATTTTTCTTTCTAAGACATTATTGTTTCAAATGAGAAGAGTTTCTGCCAGATTCCTATCATGTACACATTCTTGTAAACAACCAAATCAAAAACTTCATGAAATTGCTTTTTATCGGTCAATGAGAACCAATTGTGAATAAAGGCCATTTTTATTTATCTCTATTTGCTTTCTTTTTCAGGATTAGTCTTATATTCAGGATTAGCCTTATATTGCCTTCAGCAAATCTTGCTCAAATACCTATTGGAGACAGGAAACAATATTTTAAAAGCTATATGAACAATGACTATGCCACCAGGGAAAGAGAAAGTTAGGTTTTTTCATCTCTCAAGGGAAAAGAAAGAACTTACTTCCACTAGAGGGAGCTGTAGTTCTCAGATGTGAAACTATGAGGATCTCTTTGGAGATGCTGTTATGGTGATGCCTGACCAGGGTCTAGGCACCCTCTATTTTTCTATCGTAGATAAACAAATTACAGTGCTCGTGTGTGCATAATGAAGAAGATGAGTGAATAAAGAGAGAGAGCCAGAAGAGGTTGATATTTGACCTGTGCTAAAAGTACAATAAATATCAATCTCTTGAACAACACGTCTGAATGATGTGGGTCCATTTGTAGGTAGATTTTTCTTTTTTATATTACAGTACTATAAATGTATTTTCCTTATGATTTTCTACAGTATGTGTATTATACATTGTAACCTTATAATAAAGTAAGCTAGGGAAAAGAAAATCATAAGGAAGAGAAAAATCCACGTACAGTTGTACTATTAAAAAATCCGTGTATAATTAGACCCATACAGTTCAAATCCATGTTGTTCAAGGGCCAAATGTAAATTGTTTTGTTCATATGCCAATATTAAGACAACAGAATACCAAATGTGTGGCTTTTCTGGGCTTACTTGTGAATAATTCTTCATTAGCAAAGATGTTCTACTCGGCTTTTAAAAGACTGATAACAGAGTAGTGCCTAATAAAATCTTTCTGATTGTTTGATTCTCAAAATATTATCCAAATTCAAGCAGAGAGCACACAGTCAAAACATTGTCTCTCCTAATTAAGAATTGGAGTTCTTGCTGGGAGGATCCAAGTGGCTTTCTACTCTGTTCATGGACAAAAGCCAACCCTAATCCAGCTGATAGCTGTGTTTATCACCCCAAAATATTTCTACACAGTATAATGCAATCAGAGTCTTTATTTCAATGTATATTTACATTTTGGTTAACTTGTTACAACATGTGATAAGTATCTCAATTTTCAGCCTTTGTTTAAAGTGGTCATCTTTTCATTAGCAAAACAGAAAAGTAGAAACCATGTTTTTGAAATAGATTGCTTTTAAGGCTAACATTCATGAAGCTGTCCATTTCATTGGAGATGTATACCTGTAATTTGATAAATCATAACTAACCTGGGATATGGCTTGCAGTTTCAAAACCTAGGCTTCCTTCTAGTGTTACTACCTAAGTAATAGATAATAAGTTATTGTTTTATAATATTATTTTGAAAATTTTTAAAATAAAGTTTAAAAATTACATTCATAACAGATTCTGCCAATACCCTCTAATATATCAACTAGTTCTTTAGTGCTAAATGGAAAAAAGCACCCAATTTCTCTCATCAAGAAATTGATGATTTTTCAAAATAAGCACTCAATATATCTTTCCAGCTTCCTAACCCATCACTTTCTCTAGTATCTGTGTGACCAAAGCAAGCACAACCATTACCTATCCTAAACTGGCTGACTATAATGGACTTTTACTATTTTTCAAATACTTTACTTTCATGTTTCCCAGGATTTGTTTGTGTGTTGTTTTCTTACAGTTACCTTGTGCTTTTTGCCATCTTTTGAGTCCATGCTCATATTTCACTTCCTCTGTAGAAGGAATACTGATTTTGCTTCCTACTTTCTTCTCAGAATTAGTTTAGTGTATGTTCTCATAAAATTGTATCAAAATTTCTCTTCTTAGTACTGATCACAATCTGCTTTTAATTAGATGAACTAGAAGGAGATTTTAGCAAATCTTTCTTCCCCCCCAAGAGTGGCTTCTGCATTTATCTACTAGAATCTAGCAAAGCGATTCTCAACCAGAGGTGACTTGTCTCCGGAGGGCTTTTGGCGATCATCCCTAGGGTCACTTTTGTTTACCATGACTTGGGGATAGGGTGAAACTGGTATCTAGTGAATAGTCGCTAGTGATGCTGCTAAGCACTCTATAATGCACAGGACAGCTACCACAACAAATAATTATGTGGCTCAAATAGTTAATAGTGCTAAGGTTAGTAAATCTTGCTTTGGCATTTGTCCATATGTGGTTTCTTTCTATATGAAATAAGTTTATCAGTTTTGGGACATCTGAATAGTGTTTCTATTCAGATTTTCTTTGATTTTTTTGTATGTTATAAATTTTACTTTTTGAAGATTTATTTATTTATTTATTTGAGAGAGAGAAAAAGAGAAGGAGAGAGCATGAGCAGGGGTAAGGGCAGAGGGAGAGAGAATCTCCAGCAGACTGCCTGCTGAGTGAGGAGCCTGATGTGAGGGGCAAGATCTCACAATCCTGCAATCGGGACCTGAGCTGAGATCAAGAGTCAGTCACGGGGCACCTGGGTGGCACGGTGGTTGAGAATCTGCCTCTGGCTCAGGTCATGATCCTGGGGTCCTGGCATCGAGTCTCACATCAAGCTCCCTACAGAGAACCTGCTTCTCCCTCTGCCTATGTCTCTGCCTCTTTCTCTGTCTCTCATGAATAAATTAATAAAATCTTTAAAAAAAAAGTCAGTCACTCAACTGACTGAGCTACCCAGGTGCTGTTATTATAAATTTTAAATTACCATCATTTCATTTTATCAAGAATTAGGACTCTAAGTTTCCAGCTTTTCTCTTGCTTTCCTACTTTCTCACTAGTTTAAGAGTAGAAAAGAAAGAAGAAATTAAGGAAATATCACACAGTTTTATGTTACCCTGATATAGTGAAAAAAAAAAAAGAAAAAAGTTTGATAGTGTTTTCTGCAACTTGTTGGGCTTTAGGTCTCATTTTCTTTGCATCACGAAGGACAATCTCCAGGCTCATTTGCTCCTTCAGATCAATAACTTCATCTATTTTAGTTCCTTTAAGATTTACCAGACTGCCAGATAAAAAACCTTTTGAATGTGACATAAAAAGATTTTGAAATAAAAAATACAAACTGTTTTAATAAGACTACTCTAGAGGAAGAAATCCTGGAACAAGATTACAGCAAGGACATTGTGGAAGAGAGACTTCAGGTTTCTGACTTCAGGAAGTAAAGAGAAAAGAAGGCAAGAGAAGGCTTTAATTGTTGTTCTTGCAATCTTCTTCCCCCAAACCCTTTGCCCACACCTATCGTATTACTTCAGTTTTTTAATTCTGTGTTCTAAGAATTTGTTTCCCTAATGTACTCTATATCTTCTTTGGGTCTTGGTGCATACTGGTTATTTTTGCTGGAATATCCTTTTAACCTTTGTTTGTTTGCTAACTCCTACTGATCCTTCAGGATTATGTTCAGTTTTACCTCTAAGAAGACTTTCCTGAGAATCCACACCTCCAAAAGGAGACAGCAGTATCTTTCTTAGGCACTCCCTTAGCCCTCTATGTTGTTTCCAACAGAGAACTGAACACATTGAATTACAATTATTTACTTGTTGGATCTCTGTGCAGAGGGACTGTGTCTTCTCTTCAGTGTCTAAATAATTACTTTCTGAACAAATGGATAAAAGATACAATAAAGAATAAATTAATAAAGTCAGAGAGTAGTTACAGTCTTTGGAGGTACTGGAAACTGAATTTGGAGGATGTCCAAACCTTTTTTTTTTTAACCCAACCTTTTCAGCCTATATGAGAATTGAACATGCAAAGACTGAAAAAAAAGTCATCATGTGGATTTTATTTTACATAAGACAAAACTTTCTTATTTGTTCTCCTACTAAATTGCTATTTAGATGAAGTATAGTAAGAATTTCAGTTACTAAAATCCCAAGATCTCTGTGAAAAGGAGTAAACAACAACTACAAAAAATGTCATATTCTATCTATGACACTAATCACTTGGCAAATTTATGTAAAATGTAAATTATAAGAAAATTTGAGATTATGAGTAGGTTCTCCATAAGTACACTCTTACATAGGCATTTGTATTAATTATAAAATCTAACAACTCAAAAGAAAATGTAGGTATCGTCTAGACCTTTCCTGTTTTCCTACAAAGCCATATCCAAAAACACTTGCATGGAAAAACAAGTTTATATTGAATATTTGGAAATACTTATAGGAAGAGGAAGTGGCTGAATAATTCTAAACATAGGAACTGCTCTTAAGAGGATATGCAGCAACCATCGGAAAGCTAGTATCAGGCACAGCAAAAGTATTTGGTTTCTTATCCTAATAGTAAACAACACCTGAGGCTCAAACCAAGGAAACATTATAGTAGAGTAGAATATAGATTTTCCTGATGCTCTGAACAGAATAGTTTATGTTCTCAGAAAAGTCTGTTGCTCCTGAACATGGATGAGAAAGGGATGTCCAAATGAGGGGCTGACCCCTCCCACGGACCTGTTTCCCATAGCACTCAGTATAGGAATTGTTTGTCCCAAGCACAGTGGTAAAGAGCTGAGATTAAAAATATGGAAATACCAAAAGCGAGCATGGTGTAAAACCACATAAATAATCATGCCTCCTGGAAGATCAGCCCACAATATCCCCATATAGAGCCTGGGAGACTTCATGTGGAGAGCCTGGCCCTAGCAGCAGCAGTGCTTTCTAAAGTCTCTGAGAGCAGTATGAGCTTTTCAAGGAAGGGGTCATCTGATCAAGGAGAATCACAACAGTCTTATGTTAATGAAAAGAAGATACAAGCTGAAGAAAATAATCCTATTTTGAGGTGAAGGAAAGAAAGCCAGTTGGGAAGACTGAAACTCAGAATAAATTAGGTTTCTATTTTTTAGTTTTAGTTTTCACGTTGAACTAAGTTTTAAGGTGCAAAAATATAATGGTAGCCAAATGGTGATAATTATAACTTCATTTTATGATTTAACTGCTCTAGGTAGTCAGACCAAGAACAACATTTCTAAAAAAATATTGCCTTAGCTTAGCTAATTTTGAAATAGGCAAAGAAAGCAAGAGTCAAGATATTGACTAATAGCTATATGGTATGTTGGTGGTATAGGCTGATTAAAAAAATATCAATGGTTAATGAAAAAGAATTTTGATGTCAGCAGAGCAGAATGTATTATCACCTAGAACTTGGCCACATAAGGAAAGAAATCTAGGAAATAGATTGTGAGATATGCTTTCCCTTATGGGAAAAGAATATATTCCTTCATAAAACAAATATTCTTTTTACTGGCATAAAAGGCAATACAAACGTTTAACCACACTGGGTAAAGTGAAGCCTATAATACTACCTTAAAATTGATGCTATTTTCCCAGACTTTTTCTAAACTATAATAGGAAATATTACAGGGTTTCTCTATTAAAAAAAAAAAGTGCTCTGAAGTTGAGCTTATCAAAACAAGAACAAAATTTTCAATAGCAGTTTGAAAGTTGCTTTTTGTGTAACCTGAAAGAGGAATGATACTTACAGTTTCAACTCCAACATGTCATTACTCCAATCTTTACCAACAGAAAATCAACAACTTTTCTTGGGCCCATTAGAGAATTGAGGCTTCACGATAAACTACTGGCCTAAATCTGGATACACAGGTGAATATGGAGAGTCACAGTTCATATAAATTTGCCTGGAGAAACAAACAACAAGAAACACTTAAATCATAATCTTGACATATTTTTAGAGGCTAAGCATGGACTAGCATGATAGTCAGAAACTCCAAGGACCACAATCTTATAGGGTCTTTCACATTTTCATAGGTTTTCTTTCACAATCCTTATAATATTCTTATGGTAAGGATCTGACAAAGATAACTTCTTAGCTCTTGCAGGGGTAAGGAAAGCGTAATCATGGTGAAATACACCCTGAGTGTTCTATATAATAAAAGTCTACTCTCCAGAGGGAAAATAGTTTGATAGATCCTATCTCACCTGGAGGAAGGAATTCCCACCCACTTCAATCTCCTCTAGGCTTCCTGACTCACCTAAGGAGAAATATATCTATACCACCACAAAAATACCAGTGAAGGTCAAAGCCAAGAGACATAGGCCCACTGAGATTTAATCATAAAGTTATGAAATGCTTCCCCTGTCTCACATTGTAACACCACATCAACAGGGCGTCAGTATAAGAATGGGTTATAGATAAAAGAACTGAAAGACACAGACTTTCTCCATGGAGCAGTACATAGGAAGTACAAATTCAAGAAAGGAGATGAAAATAAGAACACTATGAACATTTAAAGCTTCTGGTCCCAAACATCAAACATTAAACACAGCTCAGCTCCAGTTTAGATTAATATACATTTACATTAATGGTCTAATAATTCAGTTCTCATCATCCAATCCATGTCTACTTCAACAACAACAACAAAAAATTATAAGGCATACCAAAGAAAGGCATTGCAAGGCATGCAAAGAATACACACAATCTGAAGACACAAAGCAACCATCAAAATCAGACTGAGATATGATACAGATGTTGGAATTACCAGACAGGGAAGTTATAATAATGATTGATATGCTAATTGGCTATAATGTAAAAAAGCAGGCAATATGAATAAAAAAATCATGGGTATGAAAGTAGAATGATGTAAATTCTAAAAGATCACAAAAGAAAATGCTACATTTCAAAAAAAGTAACAGAACAGAATACCTTAGATAGATTAATCAGTAAACTGGACCCAGCTAAGGAAAAGCAGCTAGCTTGAAGATGAGTCCATAGAAACTTCCCATACTGACATGCAAACAGAAAAAAAAAAAGAAGAAAAATCCCTAGAACACAATATTCAAGAAATGTGATAACTTTAAAAAGGTATATATGAAACAATAAAAAGAAAGAGACAATGGAGCAGAAGAAATATTTAAAGTAATAAGAGCAAAAGTGAACATTAAGCAAAATAAATACCAAAAAAATCTGAATGTTTACATATAATATTCAAAGTTCAGAAAACCATAAACAAAGAGAAAATCTTAAAAGAAGCCAGAGAAATAAAAAATATTCTTTATATAAAAACAAGTATAAGAATTTGAGTGGACTTATAGTTAGAAACCATGCAAATAAGAAGAGAGTTAAGTGAACTAAAGTGTTGAAAGAATTCCCCCTATATGCACACATAGAATTATACATATATCTGGTAAAATAACCCAAAAATAGAGGAAAAAAAAAACTAAGATAAACAAAAACTGCAGGAGACAGACCATTCCTGCAAGAAATGTTCAAGAAAAATATTTCAAGGAGAAAGGAGTAATATAGGTCAGCAACATGGTTCTCCATTAAAGAAAAGAAGAACATCAGAGAAGAAATATATGAAGTTAATGTAAAATCTTTTATTTTTCTCATTCTTAATTGATCTAATAGATAACTTTTTGTTCAAAATAGTAATAGTAACAATGTCTTAGGTGATTGTAGGATATGGATAAGGGAAATGAATAGCAGAAATGTCAAAAAGAATGGGAAGGAGGAATTGGGAATATTCTGTTATAAGGCATCTGCTCTCTATGTGAAATACTCTAGCATTATTGGAAGGTAGATTTAGACTAGTCGAAAATGTATATTGGAAACTAATGAAACATTAAAAGATTCCTTTAAAGTATAATTGAGATGATAAAAAAATGAGATAAGTGGAATTATACAAAATACTCAATGAAATCCAGAGAAGACAGAAAAAGAGGTGATAGGAAGAAGAAAAAAAGGAAATACAGCCAATAGAAAACACAAATGTGCTAGATATTAATCTGACTCTATTAATAAATACTAAGTATGAATAATCTAAAAATATCAATTAAATACCAGAGATTGTCAAAGTCTATAACTAAACAAGATTTAACTGTATGGTGTATGCAGAAACTATTAAAAAAAAAGATTTTATTTATTTGAAAGAGAGAGAGAGAGAGTGCATGCACACACAGTGGAGGAAGGAGCAGAGGAAGGGGGAGAAGCGGACTCCCTGCTGAGCAGGGATCCCAATGTGGGTCTTGATCCCAGGATCCCCGGGAATATGAGCTGAGCCAATGGCAGATGCTTAACCAACTGAGCCACCCAGGCACCTCAAGAAACTACTTTAAATATAAAGTCTTTGAGATATACTTCTAGCTGAGTTTTCAACTGCATATCAAGTCACATCCAACTCAATAAACCAGGGAGTGATCTGAAGACTGGCAGAACAAATTCCATAACTAAATATAGAGAAGAAGCCGCATCTAAAGGTTAGGAAAGTCAGAAAGGTGGAGGGGGGCTGCCAGAGGAAGGAAGGACCTGTGTGTGTGTAGAGAGGGCAGAGAAACAAGCCCTTGCACCAGGGAGCTCACAGGGGGAAGATCAATCCCCATAATGTTTGGCTTTAAAAATCAGAGCCGCTGGGCAGCTGGGATGGCTCAGTGGTTTAGCACCGCCTTCAACCCAGGGCCTGATCCTAGAAGCCCAGGATCGAGTCCCACATCAGACTTCCTGCATGGAGCCTGCTTCTCCCTCTGCCTGCGTCTCTGCCCCTCTCTCACTCTGCGTCTCTCATGAATAAATAAATGAAATCTTAAAAAAAAAAAAATCAGAGCAGCTGAAGTCCATGATTTTTTTTTAAACCAGTGGGGGAAAAAAAAAAAAAAAGAAAAAAAAAAAGAAATAAACCAGTGGGACTTGGAGCCTGGACCTTTAAAAGTCAGTTGACTGAGCACTGGGCAAGTCAGGAGTGTGAATGATAACTGGGTTGCCACCTTTATGGAGACAGCAGGCTGCACAGAGAGGCAACATAAAAATGGGAGTTTATTTACACAATATTGGGGGCAAACAGGAGACAGATCTGTTCACACTGATTTTGGAGCATATTGTGGGATTTCTCTAAAAACAAGGGGGCTGGCAGGTGCCATTTGCCTGCTCCCAGCATAAACACAGGGCCACCTGCGGGAGGTAATGCTGAACAGACACTGGCGACCTAGCCTGCTAGCAGTTTGCCATGCCCATGTGTTCTCCTGAGGACATACCCACTCCAAGCCTGCTAACTTTGGCCCTGGGCTCAGGGCAAATTCTGTTTTAGCTTTATGTACATCATACCCAGCTGCTGAGTGCACAGATGCCACCATGTGCCACACCCAGCTGCAGCATGACACCCCACTGTGCAAATGCCAGACCCAGCTGCCCAGCCTCATGCTGCTGGCTGCCCCAGTACTCAGCCCTTAGCCCTCATAGGTCTTCAGGGAACCTGGCAGAGGACTAGTGGCTCAGTGCAAATTTCGCTAAAACTCCTGTCCCACACCCAATTTCCTTGCTGGACATACCCACTCAGAACTGGTCTGCCTGGGTCACACTAAACACCACAAAGAAGAAGCACAGCCCACCAACAGGCAGATGGTCAGCATAGACAACTGCACTGAAAGGAAAAGTGACCCAGACACAACAGAAAGGCATAAGCAATACACAGGATACTCTCTTGAAGTGCCAGTTTCTGGTGAACACAACATTGTACTGCAGGGCACTCCAGGACCTGTTCTTCATAAAATCACTAATTCTAAGAGCAGAAGACATAGTTGCCTTTCTTAACACAGAGAAATAGACACAGAGAGGCAGGTGAAATGAGGAGACAGAGAAATTTATTCCAAATGAAAGAACAGGACAAGACCATGACCAGAAGTCTAAGCAAAACAGATATAAGTAACATGCCTGATAAAAAATGTAAAGGATGATCCTAAGGATGCTCATTGGACTTGAGAAAAAAGTGGAAGGCATGAGTGAAACCCTTAACACAGAGATAAGGAGTAACATAGTAGAGATAAAAAGCTCAATAAATGAAAAGAGAAATGTGATAGAATGAACAGCAGGATGGAAAAAGCAGAGGAACAAATTAGTGACCTAAAATACAGAGTAATGGACAGTAATCAAGCCAAACAAAAGAGAGAAAAAAATAATATGCAAAAAGAGAATAGACTTTGAGAACTCAGTGACTCCATTACATGTAATAGCATTCACATTATAGGAGCCCCAGAAAAAGAGAGATGAAAGGGGACAGAAAATTTATTGAAGAAATAATAGCTGGAAGCTTCCCTAAATCAGGAAGGAAATAGATATCCATATTTAGGAGGCACAGTGAACTCCTATCAAAATCAACAAAAGCAGACTCACACCAGCATATATTGTAATTAAATTGGCAGAATATAATGATAAAGAAAAAAATTTAAAAGCAATAAGACAAAAGAAGTCAGTAACTTACAAGGGAAAATCCATCAGGGTAGCAGATTTTTCATTAGAAACTTTGCCAGCCAAAAGGAACGGCATGATATATCAAAAATGTTGAATAGGAAAAATCTGTAGCCAAGAACACTCTATCCATTAAGGCCATCATTCATAATAGAAGGAAGATAAAGAGTTTTCCAGACTTATAAGAACTAAAGGAGTTTGTGACCACTAAACCAGCCCTGTAAGTAATATTAAAGGAAACTCTTTGAGTGGAAAAGAGAGCCCAAAAGTGAGAATACAGAAATGCAAAACACAAAAACAGTAAAAAATGAATATTTCTGTAAAAAAAATTAGTCAAGGAATTCACAGAAAAGAACATAAAATATAATAACATATACTTAGAACATAGGAAGGAGAGGAGAAAAGAATGGGTTTAAACTAAAATGACAATCAACTTAACATAGACTTCTACATTCAAAAGAGCTTAAATACAAACCTAATGGTAACATATATCAAAACCACCAATAAATATGCAAAGAATAAAGAGAAAGAAATCCAAATATATCACTAGAGAAAACTCTCAAACATGAAAGAAAGAAAGACAAAAAAGGATCATAGAAAATCTTCAGAAACAATCACAAAACAAGAAATAAAATTGCAGTAAATACATATCTATCAATAATGTCTTTGAGGGACGCCTCGGTGGCTCAGTGGTTTGGCCCCTGCCTTCTGCCCAGGGCATGATCCTGGAGTGCCGGGATCAAGTCCCACATCAGGCTCCCTGAGGTGAGCCAGCTTCTCCCTCTGCCTATGTCTCTGCCTCTCTCTCTCTCTCTCTCTCTCTCTCTATGTCTATCATGAATAAATAAATAAAATCTTAAAAAAAAATGCCTTTGAATGTATGTGGACCAAATATTCCAATCAAAAGACATAGGATGACGAAAAAAAACCAAAATCCATATATAATACTGCCGACAAGAGACTCATATAAGAACTAAAGACATCTACAGAATGAAAATGAGAGGATGGAGAAACATCTATTATCAAATGGGTGTCAAAAGAAAGCTGAGTGGGAATACTTAGATTGGGCAAAATAGGGGCTTTGAACAAAGACTGTAACAAGAGACAAAGTAGGACACTATATAATAATAAAGGGACAATCCAACAAGAAGATATTACAATTGTAGATTTTTATGAACCCAACATAGGAGTACCCATACATAAAACATTTAATAACAAATATAAAGGAAATAATAATAATACAATAATAGTAGGGGACTTCAACACCCCACATACATCAATAGATAAATAATCTAAACAGAAAATCAACAAGGAAACAATGGCTTTGAATGACACACTGAACCAGATAGACTTAACAGGTATAATCAGAGCATTTTAGCCTAAAGCAATGGAATACAATTCTTTTCGAATGCATACAGGACATTCTTCAGAAAAGATCACATACAGGGTCACAATTCAGACCTCAGCAAATATAAAAAGATTGAGATCATGCCATGCATATTTTCAGACCACAAGACTATGAAACTAGAAGTGAATCACAGGAAAAAAAAATCTGGAAATCACAAATACATGGAAGCTAAGTAACATGTTACTAAACAATGATTAGGTCAGGGCACCTGAGTGGCTCTATCAGTTAAGTGTCTGTCTTTAGCTCAGGTCATGATCCCAGAGACCTGGGATTGAGCCCTACATCAGGGTCCTCACTCAGTGGAGAGTCTGCTTCTCTCTCTCCCTCTGCCACTCTCCTGCTTGGGCCCTCTCTCTCTCTCTCCCTCTCTCAAATAAATAAAATCTTAAAGAAAAGAAGAATGAATAGGTCAACTAGCAAATAAATAAATTAAAAAATACATGGAAACAAATGAAAATAAAAACAATGATATGCAATTTTTGGGATGCAACAAAAGCAGTTCTAAGAGGAAAATTGATAATGATATAGGCTTATCTCAGGAAGCAAGAAAAATCTCAAGTAAACAACCTAACCTTACACCTAAAGGAACTAGGAAAAAAAACAAAAAACACAATCTAAAGCTAGTAGAAAGAAGGAAAAAATAAAGATTAGAGCAGAAATAAATGATATAGAAACCGACAAAAGCAAACAAACAAAAATCAATAGAGCAGATCAATGGAACCAGGAGCTGTTTCTTTGAAAAAATCAATAAAATTGGTAAACCTCTCCCTAAACTTATCAAGAATAAAAAAGAAATGACTCAAATAAAACTTCAAATGAAAGAGGAGAAATAATAGCCAAACCACAGAAATACAGCTATAAGAGAATATTATGAAAACATTATAAGTCAATAAATTGAACAACTTGGAAGAAATGAATACACTCCTAGAAATATATAAACTACCAAAACTGAAGCAGGGAAAAACAGAAAATTTGAACAGATCCATAATCAGCAAAGAAATTGAATCACTAATCAAAAGCTTCCCCCCAAAACAAAAGTCCAGTGCCAGATGGCTTCCCGGGAGAATTATACCAGACATTTAAAGAAGAGTAATATCTCTTCTCAAATTGTTCCAAAAAATAGAAATGAAGGGGAAAAATTTCAAATTTATTCTGAGGCCAGCATTATCCTGATACCAAAACTGGGTAAAGACACCACTATAAAAGTGAACTACATCCCTGATGTAGATAAAAGTGAACTACATCCCTGATGTAAAGATCTTCAATAAAATACTAACAAATTGAATTCAACAATGCATTAAAAAATTGTTCAGCACAATCATGTGACCTTTATTCCTGGGTTGTGAGAGTGGTTCAATATTTGCAAATCAATCAATGTGATATATTATATTAATACAAGAAAGGATAAAAACTATATCATTATTTCAATAGATGCAGGAAAAGGATTTGGCAAAGTACAACATCCATTCATGATAAAAACCCTTAACAAAATAAGTTTAGAACATACATCAATGTAATAAAGGTTATATATGAAAACCCTGTAACTATTATCATCCTCAATAGGGAAAAACAGAGCTTTTCCCTTAAAGTCAGGAACAAGACAAGGATGGTCACTGTCATCACTTCTATTCAATATATACTGGAAGTCCTAGTGAAGGAATAAGAAAACAAAAAGGAATAAAATGCATCTAGATTGACAAGGTAGAAGTAAAACTTTCACTATTTGCAGGTAACATGATAATGTATATAGAAAACCCAAAAGACTGCCAAAAAACTGCTAGAACTAATATAAGAATTCAGTAAAGTTGCAGGATGCAGAGTCAATGTACAGAAGTATGCTGTATATCTATACACCAATAATGAAGTAGCAGAAAGAGAAACTAAGGAATCAATTGCATTTACAATTGCACCAAAAATAGCAAGATATCTAAGAATAAGCCTAACAGGTGAAAGACCTGTGTACTCTGAAAGCAATATCACTAATGAAAGAAAGTAAAGGTGACACACAGAGAAATGTAAGGACATTTCACGCCCATGGATTGGAATAACAAATATTGTTTAAATGTCTATATGACCCAAAATATTTACACATTTAGTGCAATCCCTATCAAAATACCAACAGTATTTTTCAAAGAACTAGAACAGAGAATTCTAAAATTTGAATGGAACCACAAAGGATCTTGAATAGCCCAAGCAATTTTGAAACCAAAAAGCAAAGCCAGAGGCATCACAATTCCAGGCTTCAAGTTATATTATGAAGCTGTAATCAAAACACTGGCAGAAAATAGAGACATAGATCCATGGACTTTGAGCAGAAAATCCAGAAATAAACTCGCAACTATATGGCGAATTAATCTCAATGAAGCAAGAAAAAATATCCAATGGGAAAAGGAGAGAAAATCCAACAAATGGTGTTGGAAGAACTGGACAGCAACATTCAAGAGAAAGAAACTGGACCACTATCTTATACCATACACAAAAATAAATTCAAAATGAACAAAAGATCTAAATGTGAGAACTAAAACCATAAAAATCCTAGAAGAGAACACAAGCACTAACCTCTTTGACATCATTTGTAGCAACCTTTTTCTAGATATGTCTCCTGAAGAAAAGGAAACAAAAGCAAAAAGAAACTATTGGAATTACATCAAAATAAAAAGCTTCTACACAATGAAAGAAACAATCAATAAAACTAAAAAGGCAATCTAAAGAATGGGAGAAGGAGATTCATCGAAGATGGCAAAAGAATAGGGTCCTCAACTCATCTGGTCCCACAAACTTAGCTAGATAACTTTCAAAACATCCTGAACAACCTATGAATTTGACCTGAGATGTAAAGAGAGAAAAACTGGAATGCTACAGAGAGAAGTTTTAGCTTCTAATGAGGTAGGAAGGCGAAAAAAAATAAAAAAATAATTCAAGTGGGAGAGGGGAACCATGAAAATCCAGGCAAAAGTGAAGCCACGAAAGCCCTGGACCAGAGGAAACTGTAAAAATCTGCGCCAGAGTTTTCCCTGATGGAAAATGCTTAGCAGGGAAATAGGGCAGAATCGCAGGAGGGACAGTGAGCGTCAAGATTCCCAGAAACACTATAAGAGTGGGGGAGCCCAGGAGAAAGCTCACCGCAAACTGCAGTCCGATATTGGGAAAGGGCTGGAGGATCACAACCCTCTGCGGCATTTGGGAGAAGCCATCCAGTTACCGGCGGCTCAGGAGCTCCCTTTACCCTAGAGCCCTGCAACAGAAGGAGGCGGCTGTCCTCTGCTCCAGTTGGGAGAGGCAGTCACTGGGAGTGAGGGTCTAGGGGCCAGGTCCCTCCATCCGAGGGCGCCGTAGTGGACAAAGCCGGCTAGTCTCTGTTCTCCCTGGGACAGGCGGAAGTGGGGAAGGCAGAGGAAAGCCAGAACTCCCCAGTCACTGGGCACCCTGCAGAGTTGTTGTGTTGTTGTTGTTGTTGTTTTTTCCTCTGTACAATACATCCATTTACAGAATCGGCCAGTACTGTGTACAACATATAAATACATGATAAAACATTAGAGGTGCATAGAGCAAACTTACAGAAGCCAAAAAGTTCACTTTATACATCCAAGGATAGAGAGTTAAAAATATAAAAATAAAAAACACACTGCTTTGAAATGTAAAATGACTTTCACATACACAGGTGCGTGGAGATGCCCACTCCCACTGAGTCCAAAGTGACAGGGAGGGTGTCAAGCAGAGGAATTCACCTGCCAAATATCTGGACATCTGACTTACAAGGTCTACAGATGGCATTTTAAGAGGAAAGACAACCCTATGCCCAACCCCATTGTCCAAGCAAGTCTATTCAAGGTTTCAAAAACTCCTGTGGGCCAGTGAATGGTACTGAGACTGGAAAGTCCCAAATTTGCTTCAGCAACAGAACCAAAGGTCAAACTGGCTTCTGTCAAATGGCAAGTGACTGAACTGTGCCCCTGAGGTGAGCAGATGCTTGGGCCCCTGGTGGGCACTACTGGGAGTTACTTTAACCCTGTGCTGGCTTCCCCAGCCATACTCCCCCAGGCGGAGCAGCAGAAGGGAAGATGGCAGGAAGGGGCCAGTGGAAGACTGACAGGTCTACTCAGTTCAGGTAGGTTAGTTCCCCTGATGGAGAACACAACCTTCTTTCTTCAGTTTCAAGTCCCTCTGGGTGTCAAGGTAGGCTCTCCATGCCACACCAGGCTCTGTCTGCATGAGAGCTCAAGCTGGCCAGCCAGCCTTGGGCAGCCCAATGAGTTGCCAGGCAAGAAACCCTTACAGCAAGACCAGAAGAGTTGGTGAGTGACAGAGGGGCTTTAGCACTACAAATTTTAGGGAAGGATCTGTGCACTGATCTGCACAGCTATAAGAACATCTAGGCCAGTGTGGATTGGAAGACAGCATTTATTTACTTGCGGGGAGCTCAACTCCAGAGCTAGAAATCTGGCTGCTGCCATTTTTTTTTCTTCTCTTCTTTTCACCTTGCACCTAAGAGTGTTGGAGCCTCTAGGAAACAAAGACCTCAGAGTCTAAACATCTCACCCTGAGCCCAGCACCTGGCAGGGGATGGGGCGTCTGCACCCTGGCACAGACACCAGAGAATCAGAGCAGCAGACCCCCTCCCCCAGAAGAACTGTTTGAGGAACAAGGGAAAAGCAAGTTTACTGAACAAGCAGCACTGGAAAGCTCTAGAACTGAGGGAAAATAGTATATAGAACTAGAGAGTTTTTCTTTTTTTCCTATTTTTTTTTACATTACAACTCACTTTTATATCGGGTTAAAAATTTCCAATATTTTTTCTTTTCCACTTTAACTGCAATATTTTACCAGCTCTTCATTTTTAAGCTTTTTCCTTTTTGACTTTCATATTTCTACAATTACATGTCTTAGATATACTTTTCACTTCTGGATTCTCTTCAAAGTATTCAGTTTAGTTTTGGTAGATATATGAGATATGTTTTTTTTTTTTTTTTCTGTTTCATCTTGTTTTACAATAGTGGAAGACAATATCTTTTAACACACAACCAAAATATATTCAGAACCAAGTGGAACACCATGTTGGTTCATTATGTGAGGCTATATTCTCTCTTCCTTTCCATTCTGCCCCCTCTTTTACATTGTTTAGGTTTAGGTTTGTTTAGGTTTTGGTGGTCAACGCTGATTCTTTATATAAGTAGTATTGCTGTTTTTTTTATGAATTTGGGATTGAGCTTCTTCTAACATACAGAACAAAATACACTCAGAACTAAGAGGATCACTCTCTAGGTCTCCTCAGGGAGACTATATTCTCTCTACTCCACCCCTTACTGGACAAAATGACTAGAAGGAAGAATTCACCAAAAAAAAAAAAAAAAAAAAAAAAAAAAAAGAACTGGAAGCAATACTCTCTTCCACAGAGTTACTGAATATGGATTTAAATACAGTGTTAGAAATTCAATTCAGAAGTACAATTATGAGGAAAAAAAAACCCAGAAGTACAATTATGAAGTTACTGGTGGCACTGGAAAAAAGCGTAAAGGACTCTAGAGACTCTGTTACTGTAGAATTGGGATATGATCAGGCCAAAATTGAAAGTACTTGAACTGAGATGCAATTCAAACTGGATGCTCTAACTAGGGTTAGGGTTAGGCTAGGGTTAATGAGGTGGAAGAAAGAGTGAGTGAAATAGAAGACAAGTTGATGGAAAGGAAGGAAGCTGAGGGGAAAAGAGAAAAACAATTAAAAGCCCATGAGGAAAGGATTAGGAAAATAAATGATAGCCTGAGAAGGAAGAATATATGTCTAATTGGGATTCCAGAAGAGGCTGAGAGAGAGAGAGAGAGAGAGAGAGAGAGGACCATAAAGTATATTTGAACAAATCGTAGCTGAAAACTTCTCAAATCTGGGGAAGGAAAAAAGCATTCAGATCTAAGATATAGAGAGGACCCCAAATATCAATAAAAAACGTTCAATACCTCAACAGTTAATAGTGAAACTTGCAAATTTCAAAGATAAAGAGAAAATTCTTAAAGCAGCAAGTGACAAGAGATTCTTAACTTACATGGGGAGAAATATTAGATTAACAGGAGACACAGAGACCTAATAAGCCAGAAAGGGCTGGCTTTCCCATTTTTCACATCAGTACCCTGAATTATAGACCAATATCCCTAATGAACATGGATGCACAAATTTTCACCAAGATACTAGCCAATAGGATCCAAAGTACATTAAGAGGATTATTCACCATGACCAAGTGGGATTTATCCCTGAGATCCAAGGGTGTTCAACACTCATAAAGCAATCAACATGATAGATCACATCAACAAGAGAAAAAAACAAGAACCGTATGATCCTCTCAATAGATGCAGAGAAAGCATTTGACAAAATACAGCATCCATTCCTGATTAAAATTCTTCAAAGTGTAGGGATAGAGGGAACATCTCTTAATATCTTAAAAGCCGTTTATGAAAAGCCCACAGCGAATATGATTCTCAATGGAAAAACTGAAAGCTTTTCCCTTAAGATCAGGAACATGACAGGGATGTCCACTCTTCACCACTGCTATTCAACATAATACTAGAAGTCCTAGCTTCAGCAATCAGACAACAAAAAGAAATAAAAAGCATTCAAATTGGCAAAGAAGAAGTGGAACTCTCCCTCTTCATAGATGACATGATCCTGTATATAGAAAACCAAAGAGACTCCACCCCAAGATTGCTAGAACTCATATAGCAATTCAGCAATGTGGCAGGATACAAAAATCAATGCCCAGAAATCAGTGGCATTTCTATACACTAATAATGAGAGTGAAGAAAGAGAAATTAAGGAATCAATCCCTTTTACAATTGCACCCAAAAGCATAAGATATCTACAAATAAACCTAACCAAAGAGGTAAAGGATCTATACCCTTAAGACTACAGAACACTTCTGAAAGAAATTGAGGAAGACACAAAGAGATGGAAAAACATTCCATGCTCATGGATTGGAAGAATAAATATTGTGAAAATGTGTATGCTACCCAGGGCAATTTACAATGCAATTCCTATAAAAATACCATGGACTTTCTTCACAGAGTTGGAACAAATAATCTTAAGATTTGTGTGGAAACAGAAAAGACCCTGAAGAGCCAGGGGAATATTGAAAAAGAAAACCAATGCCAGGGGTATTACAATGCTGGATTTCAAGCTGTATTACAAAGCTGTGATCATCAAGACAGTGTGGTACTGGCACGAAACCGGAAAAACAGATCAATGGAACAGAATAGAGAACCCAGAAATGGGCCCTCAATTCTAGGGTCAACTAATATTCAACAAAGTGGGAAAGAATATCCACTGGAATAAGGACAGCCTCTTCAATAAATGGTGCCAGGAAAATTGGACAGCCACGTGCAGAAGAATGAAACTAGACCATCCTCTTATACCATACACAAAGATAAACTCGAACTGGATGAAAGATATAAATATGAGACAAGAATCCATCAAAATCCTAGAGAAGAACACAGGCAGCAGCCTTTTTGAACTTGGCTGCAGTAACTTCTTGCAGGATACATCTATGAAGGCAAAGGAAACAAAACCAAAAATGAACTACTGCAACTTAATCAAGATAAAAAAGCTTCTGCACAGCCAAAGAAACCAACAACAAAACGAATAGATAACCTATAGAATGGGAAAAGATATTTGCAAATGACATACCAGATAAAGGGCTAGTATCCAAGATCTATAAAGAACTTATTACACTCAACAGCAAAGAAAAAAGCAATCCAATCATGAAATGGGCAAAAGACATGAACAGAAATTTCACCAAAGAAGACATAGACATGGCCAACAAGCACATGAGAAAATGCTCTGCATCACTGGCCATCAGGGAAATACAAATCAAAACCACAATGAGATACCACCTCACACCAGTAAGAATGGTGAAAATTAACAAGACAGGAAACAGCAAATGTTGGAGAGGATGTGGAGAAAGGGGAAGCCTCTTGCACTGTTGGTGGGAATGTGAACTGGTGCAGCCACTCTGGAAAATTGTGTGGAGGTTCCTCAAAGAATTAAAAATAGAACTACCCTATGCCCTAGCAATTGCACTACTGTGTATTTATGCCAAAGATACTGATGTAGTGAAATGCCATGACACTTGCACCCCAGTGTTCATAGGAGCAATGTCCACAATAGCCAAACATTGGAAGGTGCCACAACATTCTTTGACAGACGAATGGATTTTTTTTTTTAAATTTTTTTTTATTTATTTATGATAGTCACAGAGAGAGAGAGAGAGGCAGAGACACAGGCAGAGGGAGAAGCAGGCTCCATGCACCGGGAGCCCGACGTGGGATTCGATCCCGGGTCTCCAGGATCGCGCCCTGGGCCAAAGGCAGGCGCCAAACCGCTGCGCCACCCAGGGATCCCGACAGACGAATGGATTAATAAAATGTGGTCTATATATACAATGAAAAATTACTCAGCCATCAGAAAAGATGAATACCCATCACCTGCTTAGATGTGGATGGAACTGGAGGGTATTTTGTGGAGTTAAATAAGTCAACCGGGTTAAATAAGTCAACCGGAGAAGGACAGACATCATATGGTTTCACTCATAAGGGGAATATAAGAAATAGTGAAAGGGATTATAAAGGAAAGGAAGGGAACTGAGTGGGAAAAATTAGAGAGGGAGACAAACTATGAGAGACTCTTAACTCTGGGAAACAAACAAGGCATTGTGGAAGGAGAGGTAGATGTAGGGATGGAGTAACTGGGTGAAGGGGACTGAGGAGGGCACTTGAAGGGATGAGCACTTGGTGTTTTTTTTTTTTTTAAGATTTTATTTATTCATTCATGAGAGGCACAGGGAGAGAGAGAGAGAGAGAGAGGCAGAGAGAGAAGCAGGTTCCATGCAGGGAGCCCGACGTGGGACTCGATCCCGGGACTCCAGGATCACACACTGGGCTGAAGGCAGGAGCCAAACCACTGAGCCACCCAGGGATCCCAGTACTTGGTGTTATAGTATATGTTGGAAAATTGAATTTAAGTTTTAAAAAAAGTAAAAAAAAAAAAAAAAAAAAAGTAAAGAATGGAAGAAGATATTTGCATCTGATAAATGGTTAGTATTCAAAGTACATAATCTATAGAACTCAGTACCCTAAAACCAAATAATCCAATTAAAAAATTGGCAGGTGATCTGAATAAAGACATACAAATGTTTAACAGACATGGGAAGAGATGTTCCTCATAATTTATCATCAAGGAAATAAAAACTACAATGAGATAATTCCTCACACCTGCCAGAATGGCTAGAATCAACAACACATGATGGGGCGCCTAGGTGGCTCAGGGATAGAGCATCTACCCTTGGCTCAGAGCATCATCTTGGGTCCCCAGGATTGAGTCCTGCATTGTGCTCCCCATAGGGAGCTTGCCTCTCCCTCGCCTATGTCTCTGCCTCTCTCTCTGCATCTCTCATGAATAAACAAAAATCTTAAAATAAGTTAAAAATAAAATCAACAACACAAGAAACAAGTATTGGTGAAGATGTGAGAGAAAGAAATACTTGTGCATTGTTGGTGGGAATGCAAACTGGCACAGTCATTGTAGAAAACAATATGGAGGTTCCTCAAGAAGTTAAAAATAGAACTATGTTCCAGCAATTGCACTACTGGTTATATACCTAAATAATACAAAAACACCATCTCAAAGGGAAATGTGCATCTCTATGTTTATAGTAGTGTTATGTATAATAGTCAAGATATGAAAGCAACCCAAGCATCCATCAATTGATAAATGGATAAAGAAGTAGTGGTATACAATTAAATATTACTCAGATATAAAAAAGAATGAAATCTTGCCATTTGCAGTTTCATAATGGTGCTAGAGAGTATTATACTAAGCAAAATAAGTCCGTCAAAGAAAGAAAATACCATAATGACTTCAGTCATATGTGGAACTTAAGAAACAAAACAAATAAGCAAAGGGAAAAAAAAGAGACAAACCAAGAAAAAGAGTCTTAATTATAGAGAATGAACTGATGGTTACTTGAGGAGAGGTGGGTAGAGGAATAGGTAAAGTAGGTGATGGGATAAAGGAGTTCATGTGTCATGATCAGTACTAGGTGATATATGGAATTGTTGAATCACTATATTTTATACCTGAAACTAATATAACATATGTTAACTAACTGGAATTAAAATAAAAACTTAAGAAATATAAATATAAAGACTTTGATAGGTTAAAAGTAAGTGACAGAAAAAGATATATACCATGCTAAAACTAAACAACAGAAACAACAGAAGTAGCAATATTAATTTAGGAGAAAGCAGAATTGAGAACAAGGAAATTTGTCAGTAATAAAGAGAGGCAGTAGATACCAATGAAGGGGCTAGTTTTCCAAGAAGACAAAAAAAAAAAAAAAAAAAAAAACCTCTTAAATATCTATGTTCCTAACAATAAATTGTCAAAATATATGAAGCAAAAACTCATAAAACTGAGAAGAGAAATAGGGAAAACTACCATTATAGTTGAACACTTCAGTAGTCTCTTTCAGAATTTATTAGATCAAGGGATCAAAAAATTAGCAAATTAGCAGGTATATAATGATGAAATCAATACTATCCAGCAACTTGATCTAATTAATATTCATAGAATACTCCATCCAACAACAGCAGATTACACATTCTCCTCAGAGTAGGATGAAATATTCATCAAGATAGATCACATTTTAGATACTAACACATACATTAACAAATTTAAAAGAGTAGAAATCACACAAAGTATGCTTTCAGACCATGATGGAATTAAACTAGGTATCAATAACAGGGAAATAAATAGCAGTAGATGAAATTCATTAGAAAATATCTTAAAACAATAATTTAAGCTTCCTGTTTAGAAAACCAGAATAAGAAAAGCAATTTAAGCATAAAGCAAACAGAATAAAAAATAATGAAAATTAGAGTCGAAATCAATAAAATTTACAGCAGAAAATGCAGAAGCAAAAACTGTTACTCATCGCCTGTAAGAATGCAAAATGGTGGGTGCCTGGGTGGCTCAGTGGTTGAGCAACTGCCTTTGACTCAGGTTTTGGTTCTGGAGCCCCATGATGGGGTCCTGTGTCGAGCACCCTGCAGGCAGCCTGCTTCTCCCTCTGCCTATCTCTCTGCCTCTCTCTGTGTATCTTTCATAAATGAATAAATAAAATCTTAAAAAAAAGGAAATCAAAATGGTTACAATCAAAATTCTTACAAAACTAAACATACTCTTACCATATGATCCAGCAATTGTACTTCTCAGTATTTACCAAAGGAGTTGAAAACTCATGTCCACAGAAAAATCTACATGCAGACGTTTATAGTAACTTTAGTTATAATTGCCAAGTCTTTGAAAAAAAAATCAAGACATCCATTAGTAGGGAAATAGATAAATAAACTGTGGCACATCCAAATAGAATATTGGAATATTAGAATATTATTCGGTACTAAAAATAAATGAGCTATCAAGCTATGAAAAAAAGAGAGAAAACAAGCATTATCCATATTAGCAATAAAAGAGTAGTTATCACTACTCATGCCATGTACGTAAAAAACTAAAAACTAATAACTCTGTTCTCACAAATTTGATATCTTCAATTAAATGGACCAATTTATTGAAAGAAAAAGACTAACAATATTTATACAAAAAGAGATAAATCATCTGAATAGGCTCATATCTATTAAAGGAATTGAATAAATAATTAATAACTTTCCCAAACCAAATATACTCAGCCAATATGAACATCCTAGTGAATTCTACCAAACATTTAAGGGAGAAATTATACCAATTTTTTAAATCTCTTTAAAAAAATAGAAGCAGAGATAACACTTTTTGACTCATTTTATAAAGTCATTATTATTATTACCCCAATTGAAAAATAAAAAAAAGTCATTACGGGAAAGGAAAACTACAAACAATATCTCTTATGAATATAGATACAAAAACCTTCAATTATTAGCGAATAGACAATCACAATGTTTAAAAACAACTATAAAAAAATAAAAAATAAATAAAAACAACTATGTATCATGACCAAGTGGGATTTATTCCAGTTATGCAAGTCTGGTTTAATATTAGAAAATCAGTCATTATAATGCTCTATATCAGCAGGTTGAAAAAGAAAATTTACATGATCATATCAAGTCACATAGAAAAAAATGAAAAAGTCCAATATTTATTCATGATATTAACTATCAGAAAAATAGGAATAGACAGGGTCTTAAACTTGTTAGAGAACATCTACAAAAAATCTATAGCTAACATCAAATTTCATGGTGAGTAAGCACTTTTCCCCAAGATCAGAAAAAAGGTAAGAATGTCCTCACTCAGCATTCATGTTGAACATTGTACATAAAGCCATAGCTAGTTCAATAAACAAGATTAAAAAATGGTAATTATAAAGAATGGAAAGGAATTTTTGTCCTTTTCACAGATGACATGATTATATAAGTAGAAACTCTAAATAGGGGGAGCCTGGGTGGCTCAGTGGTTGAGCATCTCTCTTTGGCTCATCCCGAGGTCCTGGGATTGAGTCCCACATCAGGCTCCCCATAGGGAGCCTGCTCCTCCTTCTGCCTACATCTGTGTATCTCTCTCTGTCTCATGAATAAATAAATAAAATCTTATAAAAAATAAAGAAAACGAAACTCTATTTATTCTAATAATAAGCAAAAAACCTCCTGGCATCAATAAACAACTTTAAGAAGATGACAAGATGGAAAGGTTAATATATAAAAGTCAATTACTTTGTTACAACTATAAGCAATGAACAATTGACATTATAAATTGGATAAAACCCACTTAAATAGCATGAATAAATGAAATACATATACATCTAATACAATATGTGCAGGATCACTATCCTGAAAATTAGAAAATACTGATGAAAGAAATCAAAGAAGATCTCAATAAATTGAAAGATACTCTGTGTGTGGATTAAAGAAGTCAATATAGTTAACATGTCAATTCTTCTCAGCATGATCTATACCAGGTCTTTTTTTTTTTTCTTTTTCTTTTCTTTTTTTTTTTTTAAGGAAGCTCTATGTCCAATATGGGACTTGAACTCAAAATCCAAGATCAAGAGTAGCTTGCTCTATTGCTCTATTGACTGAGCCAATCAAGTGCTCCTTTTCCATTTGATCTGTAGACTTAATTCAAGCCATTTCAAATCCAAGCTAGTGATATAAATATCAACAAACTACTCCTAACATTTATATATTAAAGGAAAATACCTAGAGTAGCCAGTACCATACTGAAGAAGAACAAATTTGGATGATGAATACTTCATGTATTAGTTTTCTCTTGTTGTTATAACAAATTACCACAATCTGGAGAGCTCAACGTAATGTACAGTTGATCTTTGAACAACATAGGTTTGAACTGCACAGGTCCACTCATATGCAGACTTTTTATGGTATAGTACTGTAAATTATCTTCTCTTCCTTATTATTTCCTTTTTTTAAAAAAAAGATTTTATTTATTTATTCATGAAAGACTGAGAGAGGCAGAGACAGAGACAGGGAGAGAAGCAAGTTCCTCTCAGGAAGCCTAATGTGGGACTCAATCCCCGGACCCAGGACCACGCCCTGGGCCAAAGGCAGACACCCAACCACTGAGCCACCCAGGGATCCCCTTTCTTAACTACAAGTACTATGCCATACTGCAAATCTTTAGAACTTATTCATCCTGTATAATTGTGACTTTACACTTATTGAACAATACATTCTTATTTCCTCCTCACTATTCTATTTTCTGTTTCTATAAGTTTGACTATTTTAGGTACTGCATATAAGTAGACTCATGAAGTAATTGTCCTTCTGTGACTGACTTATTTCACTTAGCATGATGTCTTCCAGGTCTATCCATGACATCACAAATGACATTAACCTTTTACAAGACATTAACATATATTACATTGTATGTATATACAACATTTTCTTTATCTTTTAATCTATCAGTGAACATTTGGGTTTTTCCCTTATCTTGGATATTGTGAAGAATGCTTCAATGAATAAGAAAATGCAGGGATCCCTGGGTGGCGCAGCGGTTTGGCGCCTGCCTTTGACCCAGGGCGCGATCCTGGAGACCCGGGATCGAATCCCACATCGGGCTCCCGGTGCATGGAGCCTGCTTCTCCCTCTGCCTGTGTCTCTGCCTCTCTCTCTCTCTCTCTCTGTGACTATCATAAATAAAAATAAAAATTAAAAAAAAAGAAAATGCAGATATATATTTGAGATCCTGATTTCAATTATTTTGAATATATATCCACAAGTGGAATTGTTGGATCATATAGTAATTCTATTTTTAAGTTTTTGAGAAACCTCCTTATTGTTTCCTAGCATTTGTTATTGCTTGTCTTTTTGAAGACAGCCATTATAACAGATGTGAGGTGATATCTCATTGTGGCTCCGATTTGCATTTCCCTGATGATCAGTGTTGTTGAGCATCTTTTCATGTGTCTCTTGGCCATCTATATGTTTTCTTTAGAAAAAATATCTACTCTTTTAATTTTTTAAAAAATATTTATAGATTTTACTTATTTGGAGAGAGAGAGAGAAAGAGAGAGAGCACAAGTAGAGGGAGAAGTGGACTCCCCACTGAGCAGGGAGCCCAACACAGAGCTCAATCCCAGCACTTTCTGATCATGACCTGAGCCAAAGGCACACAGTTAACTGACTAAGCCACCCAGGCACATGAAAAATATCCATTCAGATCTTCTGCCATTTTGAAAATAGAACTGCTTATATTTTGCTGTTTATATGCATTCTTTATATAGTTTTGATATTAAATCTGTTACTCATGAAAGTAAAATTGATAAGTGAAACTTTATTAAGATTAAGAATTTCTGTTCTGTAAAAGACATTATAAAAAGAGTGAAAAAACAATCCATAGAGTGGAAGTAAATATTTGAAACACATATATCTGATAAAAGACTAATATTAAGTTTTAAGAAAAGAATTCTTAAAACTCAATAATATGAAAACAAATTAAAATTATTTAAAAAGTCCGAATGGTCATTTAAATATAGAAAATACATAGGCAGAAAAAATAGGTGGAAAATAAGCACGTGAAAAGATGCTTAACATCATCTGTCACAAGATAATTGCAAATTTAAGCAATAAGGGACCATTGTATAAATGATAGAATGGCTAAAATCCAAAATCTAACAATACCAATTGCTGGCAAGAATGCAGAGCAACAATCATGCTCATTCATTGCTTATGAGGATACAAAACAGTTCAGTCACTTTGGAAGATAGTCAAAAACTTTCTTATAAAGCTAAATATAATCTTATGAACTAGCAATTGAACCGCTAGGTTTTTATGCATTATTTGAAGAGTTATTTCCACACAAAGATCTGCATACCAATGTTTAAATCAGCTGTATTCAAAACTGCCCCAAACTGGAAGCAATTAAGATGTCCTTCAGTAGGTGACCCAATTACCCAACTGTTATACATTCATATAATGTAATATTATTTAGTGATAAAAAATGAGCTATCATCCCCCAAAAAATACATGGATGAATCTTAAATGCATATTGTTTAAAGCTAGTATGAACATGATACTTAATATATTATTCCAATTATATGACATTCTGGATAGGCAAAAATAGAGACAATAAATAGATCAGTATTTTGAAGGAATTGGACTGGTGAAGAAGTAGGGTAGTTTGACTAGGTGAAACACAGGATTATTTCAGATAACGAACCTATTCTGTACAGTACTGTAATGTTGAGCAAATTATGCCACGCATTTGTCAAACCCTTTAGAATTTTGTAGCACAGAATGTGAACCTCATAATATACAAATTAAAAAAAAAAGATTGGAAAAAATATTTGGAAAGTTGGATGAAACAAGGATAGACTGCAGAATTGACAAAACCATCTAATCACTTGAAACATTCATATGAAACAACCTCAGTAAAGGGGTGGAAAATAGGCTGCACACCTAGTAACTCTGCAAATGAATGGATTTTAAAAGGACTAAATGCGAGAGAATCTGTACAATAACACTGTATTCTAATGATGAAACTATTTCCTCCTGGGGAACATATCAACAACTATAAAGTGCTTATGTTAGTTTCTAGAGGCTGCCATAACAAGTACCATAAAGTAGCTTCACCTACAGAAATTTACTGTTTCCCAGGTCTGGAGACCAGAAATCTGGTATCAGGGCATACTTAGGGTTATGTTTGTTTCCTCTGAAGGCAGTATGGAAGGTTCCACTCTAGGTCTCTCTCCTAGATCCTAATAGTTTCTTAGCTTGTAGCAGGGAGATATTTACTCCACTCTTAACATGGTGTTTGTTGAAGGAGATCATTGAGAAGACATGATCATAGCTGACCTACAAGATGGACATTGGCAATCAGAGGCTCCTCACTCCCTCTCCTGTCCTTTGAATGCAAGCCCTACCTATTGTTCCCCTAGCAGAAGCTTTTTTTAAGGACACAGCCTTGAGAGAGCAATGTGCCATTGAGACCATCAAGATGGTATATGTGACTGAACCCAGTTAAGACCTCCATATACATTTTTAAGATTCTAGTGGGCAGGTGTAGAGATTTATGTAAAAACTAGAAAATTTGAATGAAGTATAGAATTTTAACTAATAATAATATATCAAAATTAGTTAATCATATATAACTAAAATATCATATTAATATGTTGCTAATGATAGAGGAAACTCGGTGTGCATGGAAACTTCTGTACTATCTTAACAATTTTCCTATAAATCTAAAATTACTCTAAAACTAAAAAAATAATAATTTTTTAAAAGGAATGAATTATTTGCCTTGGGCCTGTAACCTACTCTTTCATCCTAAATCCTTTTTCTCTAAGGCAATTAAAGATAATTGCCTTATATATTTTTACAACCTAGTTACTATTTAGGAAATATAAATTCATGATTTCCACCTTTGTAACCTTATTAAATTTGAAAGGTAATGTTATTTTTTTCTCCTTAGATGCAGTTTCTATTTTGTGGTGAAATAACTTCTGTATTATTTCAAGAAGTGAATTTTGTCCTTGCTTTTTTGCTAACTAAATATTTGACTTAAATCAGTTAACACTGAAGAAGTGATTCACATTCTTTGCACTTATCTTTTAAAATTTCTTTATTTAAATCCTATACATATACACATTCAAATTATATATACTAAAAATGAACTAGTGTCATATATACTTGCCTCTACAAAATCATCAAAACTAGTATAAATTCAGCTAAGGCAAAGGATCTTGGAATTAAATTAATTAATTAATTAATTAATTTTAAATAATGTGGATACTTCAGTACTAAGGAGTCCACAGATCCCAAAAGAGAAACTATAGTACTATAGCACTAATGTCCTCAAGTTCAGTAGTTCTACTAAATAAATGTTTGTATTTAGACTCATGAATCCCACAGTATAATCAAATACCTTTCTAATGCATCTCAGTTGCAGAGGGTCTTTTAGCTTTGCGACTTGGATATTAACTCACCTAGTTGTTCATGCATTCAACAGACACACAAATTTCCTCATGCTGAGGAGTGTGGTAGGTGCTAAGGATATAAAATGAAGACATTTCTTGCTTCTGGTCAAAGTTTACAAATAGAAAAAAATAATAAAACATCTAAAACATGTATACATGGCCATTTGATTACTGTGTAATTATTTAAAAGTTTCTAAAGTCATTAAGGAAAACAATTTAGGAAACTATATTTGCAGTGAGCAGAAAAAAAAAAAAAACAATGCACATCTCTTCCATGATTAGTGACTTTTTTTTTCTTTATGGAAGCAGGGCCCTCATGTAAGTGATATTTTTAGAAGTGGGGCTGAAAGAAAAAAAAAATTAAATAAAAGAAAAATTCTCAAGGTAAAATGGAAGAGCAAAGGGCATGCGGACATCAAACTATCTGTTTTCTCTTACCCAGACACAGGTTCCCAAGACACAGTCCTCTTTTTCAATGACTCTGTTTATAAAATAAGTGTTTAACGAATATTCTTTTATTATGGTAAAAGAGTAGCTTTTAAATGGCTCTCCTATGTATAATAAATTTAAACATGTTTAGAATTTCTATTGGATGCCAAAGCAGGAATTCTCTTTAAGTTGTTATCTGGACCCAGGTATTACCAGTAGAAGTCCTGGTGATTTTTTTCTCTGATTAGTTGATCTAGCTTTAATTAAATACACTGTTAATATGTAAAATTAAGTGCTTTAATTTTCTCAGCACAAAAGCAAAATATTATTTTCTATTAAAATAATTACATACATTTATTATAATAGAATCCTTTTGACCTGAAAATATTTTGGTATATTTACAACACTATTGTAGCAACATCATTATGTTCTAATAATAGTAAGAAGAATGATCACTTTCTAGACATTTCTGTTTTTATTTTTAAATTAAGAGCTCAATAAAATTCTATCCTATTAGGGTTCACAGTTGTGTCACTTTTACTATAGTGAAATAATAGCATTTTTACCTAAGTTGACAAAACTTCCAAATGCAATCAATTTTTAATCTTCTAAAGACATTTTACAAAAATCAGATGAATTATCTGTTTTACATTTCTGCTTCTAAATTTATCATATATCAATTATATATATATTATATATAAATATATGCATAACATAAAACTCATTATATTTTTGATATCATAGTATATCAAAGCATTCAAAATTACACATATATTGATTAATCTTATTATAGAACATTGCTATGACAAAGAATCACAAGTAATATTATTTCAATACCCTATCTTTCAAACACTTTATTTTCTCAAAAATCACAAGAGAAAAAATGTAGCATGGTAGAAAATTGTGTTCTAACTTGTAGAGATTTTTATTTCTACCATGGAAAAATTACATCATTGGAAAGAAAACAAGGCACAGATCATAGTTAATTAAAAAACTATATGTTCAGCAAATCTCAAGTTCTAGCCATACACTTTTTTGAAGATTAAGTTAACTACCCTGAGTATATTCCTTACTCCACGATCTTAATCTTGAGGAGTAAATGAAGTCAAATAAATATGATTGTACTGTCAGTGTGTCTACCTAATAGGATCTGAAGATCAAGTTTCTCATAACCTCTTGTATTGGTAGGAATTTGTTTATTTATTTATTTATTTATTTATTTATTTATAATAATAAATTTATTTTTTATTGGTGTTCAATTTGCCAACATACAGAATAACACCCATGCTCATCCAATCAAGTGCCCCCCTCAGTGCCCATCACCCATTCACCCCCACCCCCGCCCTCCTCCCCTTCCACCACCCCTAGTTTGTTTCCCAGAGTTAGGAGTCTTCATGTTCTGTCTCCCTTTCTGATGTTTCCTACCCATTTCTTCTCCCTTCCCTTCTATTCCCTTTCACTATTATTTATATTCCCCACATGAATGAGAACATATAATGTTTGTCCTTCTATGATTGACTTACTTCACTCAGCATAATACCCTCCAGTTCCATCCACGTTAAAGCAAATGGTGGGTATTTGTCATTTCTAATGGCTGAGTAATATTCCATTGTATACATAAACCACATCTTCTTTATCCATTCATCTTTCAATGGACACCGAGGCTCCTTCCACAGTTTGGCTATTGTGGACATTGCTGCTAGAAACATCGGGGTGCAGGTGTCCCGGCGTTTCATTGCATCTGTATCTTTGGGGTAAATCCCCAACAGTGCAATTGCTGGGTCGTAGGGCAGGTCTATTTTTAACTGGAACCTCCACACAGTTTTCCAGAGTGGCTGCACCAGTTCACATTCCCACCAACAGTGTAAGAGGGTTCCCTTTTCTCCGCATCCTCTCCAACATTTGTTGTTTCCTACCTTGTTAATTTTCCCCATTCTCACTGGTGTGAGGTGGTATCTCATTGTGGTTTTGATTTATATTTCCCTGATGGTAAGTAATGCAGAGCATTTTCTCATGCCCCTGTTGGCCATGTCTATGTCTTCCTCTGTGAGATTTCTGTTCATGTCTTTGCCCATTTCATGATTGGATTGTTTGTTTCTTTGGTATTGAGTTTAATAAGTTCTTTATAGATCTTGGAAACTAGCCCTTTATCTGATACATCATTTGCAAATATCTTCTCCCATTCTGTAGGTTGTCTTTTGGTTTTGTTGACTGTATCCTTTGCTGTGCAAAAGCTTCTTATCTTGATGAAGTCCCAATAGTTCATTTTTGCTTTTGTTTCTTTTGCCTTTGTGGATGTATCTTGCAAGAAGTTACTGTGGCTGAGTTCAAAAAGGGTGTTGCCTGTGTTCTCCTCTAGGATTTTGATGGAATCTTGTCTCACATTTAGATCTTTCATTCATTTTGAGTTTATCTTTGTGTCTGGTGCAAGAGAGTGGTCTTGTTTCATTCTTCTGCATGTGGATGTCCAATTTTCCCAGCCCATTTATTGAAGAGACTGTCTTTCTTCCAGTGGATATTCTTTCCTCCTTTATCGAATATTAGTTGACCATAAAGTTGAGGGTCCACTTCTGGGTTCTCTATTCTGTTCCACTGATCTATGTGTCTGTTTTTGTGCCAGTACCACACTGCCTTGATGACCACCGCTTTGTAGTACAACCTGAAATCTGGCATTGTGATGCCCCCAGATATGGTTTTCTTTTTTTAAAATTTCCCTGGCTATTCGGGGTCTTTTCTGATTCCACACGAATCTTAAAATAATTTGTTCTAACTCTCTGAAGAAAGTCCATGGTATTTTGATAGGGATTGCATTAAACGTGTATATTGCCCTGGGTAACATTGACATTTTCACAATATTAATTCAGCCAATCCATGAGCATGGAATATTTTTCCATCTCTTCGTGTCTTTCTCAATTTCTTTCAGAAGTGTTCTATAGTTTTTAGGGTATAGATCCTTTACCTCTTTGTTTAGGTTTATTCCTGGGTATCTTATGCTTTTGGGTGCAATTGTAAATGGGATTGACTCCTTAATTTCTCTTTCTTCAGTCTCATTGTTAGTGTATAGAAATGCCACTGATTTCTGGGCATTGATTTTGTATCCTGCCACGCTATCAAATTGCTGTACGAGTTCTAGCAATCTCGGGGTGGAGGCTTTTGGGTTTTCTATGTAGAGTATCATGTCATCAGCGAAGAGGGAGAGTTTGACTTCTTCTTTGCCAATTTGAATGTTTTTAATGTCTTTTTGTTGTCTGATTGCTGAGGCTAGGACTTCCAGTACCATGTTGAATAGCAGTGGTGAGAGTGGACATCCCTGTCTTGTTCCTGATCTTAGGGGAAAGGCTTCCAGTGCTTCCCCACTAAGAATTATATTTGCTGTGGGTTTTTCGTAGATAGCTTTTAAGATGTTGAAGAATGTTCCCTCTATCCCTACACTCTGAAGAGTTTTGATCAGGAATGGATGTTGTATTTTGTCAAATGCTTTCTCTGCATCTAATGAGGATCATATGGTTCTTGGTTTTTCTCTTGCTGATATGATGAATCCCATTGATTGTTTTACAAGTGTTGAACCAGCCTTGTGTCCTGGGAATAAATCCTACTTGGTCATGGTGAATAATATTCTTAATGTACTGCTGGATCCTATTGGCTAGTATCTTGTTGAGAATTTTTGCATCCATGTTCAATCAGGGATATTGGTGTATAATTCTCCTTTTTGGTGGGGTCTTTGTCTGGTTTTGGAATTAAGGTGATGCTGGCCTCATAGAACGAATTTGGAAGTACTCCATCTCTTTCTATCTTTCCAAACAGCTTTAGGAGAATAGGTATGGTTTCTTCTTTAAACATTTGATAGAATTCCCCTGGGAAGCCATCTGGCCCTGGACTCTTGTGTCTTGGGAGGTTTTTGATGACTGCTTCAATTTCCTCCCTGGTTATTGGCCTGTTCAGGTTTTCTATTTCTTCTTGTTTCAGTTTTGGTAGTTTGTGGCTTTCCAGGAATGCATCCATTTCTTCTAGATTGCCTAATTTATTGACGTATAGCTGTTCATAATATGTTTTTAAAATCGTTTGTATTTCCTTGGTGTTGGTAGTGATCTCTCCTTTCTCATTCATGATTTTATTAATTTGAGTCTTCTCTCTTCTTTTTAATAAGGCTGGCTAATGGTTTATCTATCTTATTAATTCTTTCAAAGAACCAACTCCTGGTTTTGTTATCTGTTCCACAGTTCTTCTGGTCTCGATTTCGTTGAGTTCTGCTCGAATCTTTATTAACTCTCTTCTTCTGCTGGGTGTAGGATCTATTTGCTGTTTTTTCTCTAGCTCCTTTATGTGTAAGGTTAGCTTTTGTATTTGAGTTCTTTCCAGTTTTTGGATGGATGCTTGTATTGCGATGTATTTCCCCCTTAGGACTGCTTTTGCTGCATCCCAAAGATTTTGAATGGTTGTATCTTCATTTTCATTAGTTTCCATGAATCTTTTTAATTCTTCCTTAATTTCCTGGTTGACCCTTTCATCTTTTAGCAGGATGGTCCTTAACCTCCACGTGTTTGAGGTCCTTCCAAACTTCTTGTTGTGATTTAGTTCTAATTTCAAGGCATTATGGTCTGAGAATATGCAGAGGACGATCCCAATCTTTTGGTATCGGTTCAGACCCGATTTGTGACCCAATATGTGGTCTATTCTGGAGAAAGTTCCATGTGCACTTGAGAAGAATGTGTATTCAGTTGAGTTTGGATGTAAAGTTCTGTAGATATCTGTGAAATCCATCTGGTCCAGTGTATCATTTAAAGCTCTCGTTTCTTTGGAGATGTTGTGCTTAGCAGACCTATCGAGGGTAGAAAGAGCTAGATTGAAGTCACCAAGTATAAGTGTATTATTATCTAAGTATTTCTTCACTTTGGTTATTAATTGATTTATATATTTGGCAGCTCCCACATTCGGGGCATATATATTGAGGATTGTTAAGTCCTCTTGTTGAATAGATCCTTTAAGTATGGGATAGTGTCCCTCTTCATCTCTCACTATAGTCTTCGGGATAAATTTTAGTTTATCTGATATAAGGATAGCTACCCCTGCTTTCTTTTGAGGACCATTCGAGTGGTAAATGGTTCTCCAACCTTTTATTTTCAGGCTGTAGGTGTCCTTCTGTCTAAAATGAGTCTCTTGTAGACAGCAAATAGGTGGGTCCTGCTTTTTTATCCAGTCTGAAACCTGCGCCTTTTGATGGGGTCATTAAGCCCGTTCACATTCAGAGTTATTATTGAGAGATATGAGTTTAGTGTCATCATGATATCTATTCAGTCTTTGTTTCTGTGGATTGTTCCACTGAACTTCTTCTTAAAGGGGAATTTTAAGAGTCCCCCTTAAAATTTCTTGCAGAGCTGGTTTGGAGGTCACATATTCTTTCAGTTCCTGCCTGTCTTGGAAGCTCTTTATCTCTCCTTTCATTTTGAATGAGAGCCTTGCTGGATAAAGTATTCTTGGTTGCATGTTCTTCTCATTTAGGACCCTGAATATATCCTGCCAGCCCTTTCTGGCCTGCCAGGTCTCTGTGGAGAGGTCTGCTGTTACCCTAATACTCCTCCCCATAAAAGTCAGGGATTTCTGTTCTCTTGGTGCTTTAAGGATCTTCTCTTTATCTTTGGAATTTGCAAGCTTCACTATTAAATGTCGAGGTGTTGAATGGTTTTTATTGATTTTAGGGGGGGATCTCTCTATTTCCTGGATCTGAATGCCTGTTTCCCTTCCCAGATTAGGAAAGTTTTCAGCTAGGATTTGTTCAAATACATATTCTGGCCCTCTGTCCCTTTCGGCACCCTCGGGAACCCCAATTAAACGTAGGTTTTTCTTCCTCAGGCTGTCGTTTATTTCCCTTAATCTATCCTCATGGTCTTTTAATTGTTTGTCTCTTTTTTTCTCAGTTTCCCTCTTTGCCATCAACTTGTCTTCTATGTCACTCACTCGTTCTTCCACCTCGTTAACCCTCGTCGTTAGGACTTCTAGTTTGGATTGCATCTCATTCAATTGATTTTTAATTTCTGCCTGATTAGCTCTAAATTCTGCAGTCATGAAGTCTCTTGAATCCTTTATGCTTTTTTCTAGAGCCACCAGTAGCTGTATAATAGTGCTTCTGAATTGGCTTTCTGACATCGAAATGTAATCCAGATTTTGTAACTCTGTGGGAGAGAGGACTGTTTCTGATTCTTTCTTTTGAGGTGAGGTTTTCCTTCTAGTCATTTTGCTCAGTGCAGAGTGGCCAAAACAAGTTGTATTGAGCAAAGGAGAAAAAGAGAGTAGAGAAAGAAGGAAAGAAAGAGAAAAAAGAAAAAAGGAAGAAAAAAAGAGAAAAAAAGAAAACAAAAGAGAAGAAAAAGGAAAAAAAAGGAAAAAGGGGGGAAGCAAACAGAAATCAAACAAAACAAAACAAAACAACAACAAAAAAAAAAAAATAAGGGGGAGTATCCTCTGATTCTGTATACTGTAAATCCCTCGACTTCCCCTGGAACTTTCCAGTGCTGCTTGGTCAATAATTTGTTTTTCTCCTCCATCTAGCTGGTCTTCTGGGGGAGGGGCCTGTTGTGCTGATTTTCAGGTGTTAGCAGTTGGGGGAGCTGCTCAGCCCCTGCCTGGTGCAGGGCTCAGTGGGGGTTGTTCACCCCGTGAGGCCGCAGGAGGAACAGCCCCAGTGGCGGGGCAGCTCTGGAAACCTGGATTCAGCTCCGGCAGGAACTCCGTCTGCAGGGCCTGGAGGCTCCGGGGCGGGGCCGCTGATGTGCTCAGCTGGGGCAGGAGCGTCCTCGCTGTCCTGGGCCCTCCCGGCCTCTGCCTGTCCCGGGGGAGGCGGGATCCTGGGCTGTGTCCCGGCGCCCTGTGCTCTGGAGCCTGTGCTGTTGGATTCGCGCTCCCGCCCCGCAGCCCCCTCCGCGGAGCCGCCCCCGAGCCCCCCCAGCTGCTCCGGGTCCCGCCGTGCGCTGCAGCCCTTAGGGAGCTCGGCGCACTCTCCCGGGGCGCAGGTGTCTGTTAGTGTCCCCGGGAGCCCGAGGGCATCCCCGCCCTCCTGGGTCCTGCTCCAACTCCCCGCGAGCCCCTTTCCGCCGGGAAGGTCGGTGCAGCTCCTGCTCCTCCGGGACGGGGCTCTCCTGTCCTGGGGACACTCGCCCCGGCCTCAGCCCGGCTCCTCGCGGGCCCCTCCCCCTTGGAGGCCTTTTGTTTCTTTATTTCTTTTTCCCCGTCTTCCTACCTGGATAGAAGCGCGAACTCTTCTCACTGTAGCATTCCAGCTGTTCTCTCTTTAAATCTCAGGCCGAATTCGTAGATTTTCAGGATGGTTTGAAGGTTATCCAGGTAATTTGGTGGGGACAGGTGACTTGGGGACCCTACTCTTCCACCGTCTTGCCCCTCCTCCGTATTGGTAGGAATTTAATAGATATTTATTAATATGATAGTAATCTCTTCCTTCTATTTTAAACCTTCATTTTTTTTCAGGAATGTGTTCATAAACTGGTTTAACAACTTAGTGAATTTGAAGTAAGTCTTTTTAAAAATTAAGAACAAAATGTTCTCTTTTTTAATTTGTCCTCCTCCTGTGTTTCATGACTATATTCGTTGTTCATGTGGTGCTGTCTTTCCTCTCAACTCCCTTGTTACTCCAGCCTTTGGTCTCCCGTTCCAATTTGGTCATTCAATCTAGTTGTGCACTCTCCTAAACAAGATCCATGATACCATTTTTAGAGGAAAAAAATTCTCTCTGGTTCATTGACTTTTGATGAAAGCTGGTTTAATGCTTTCTTATTTCTGGAATAAATCTCTTGTTTCTCTCTGGACAAAATGCTCTGTTCTTGAAATTTTCGTTCCTCTTCCTTTGCATTTGAACTTTTTGTTCTGCCTCACAGATTTTCAGGCTGAACCCTGTGTCCTATACCAGACTCCCCTGAAAAGCCAAACTTTACCCAATCTTTAAAAAGGAAAACAGTATTTATTTTTGGTAGTGTGAAGCTTTTCTGATTCTCATATCAAGAAAATCATATACGTAAAATGGTTGTAGAAAATGTGGAATGTGGTGTTTTCTTTGGGGAGATATTGAGGGATTTCAGTAGAAGAATGGTCATTGTTTCATTTGAAAAGTGAATTCTTGAACCTTTAAAATTTATGACAGCAGCTATGTACAATAGATTGTGAGTAAAACAGATTCAATTTCAGGGCCTATAAAGTTGAAAAATATTCTCCCCCCTAGGCATACGTATTTTCCCTGCTGGTTTTCATTGAAAGCTGACTTTTTGTGGAAAAAAAGTAGCAGTCTTGAGTTATGATTTTAATAATATAAAACTTTGCAGGCAATTTTAAGTGAATTTGCTCCTTTGTTCATTTTATTGATTATATGCCCAATTATCTGCTAAGATTATCAAGGTGGTAAAAAAATTAATATATCTAATTTAATAATTTTGGGGAGATGAAAAGAAAATGTCCATAATTATCAACATGGGTTTCTGTTATTTTCTTTGTATTTTCCCTTCTGGGTATTTTCTTTCTAACTTTCCACAGAGCTATTTAGACTAGGTATGCAGATAATTCTATCAATTTTATTTAAAAAAAAAGGTTTTTACACTCATTCTAGTCTGAATCTATCTGTTTAATATACTGTAAACAGATATCTGCTATCAAAGTAAAGTTTCCTCTGAGAATAATGTTTCCCTGACTTGATTTTGAAAACATTCTTTATAACCCCTGTCCACTCATCTGTTCAGTTGGTTTAAATAATATTTCAGAAAATGCTTCCAAGTTTTCCTGTGTCACATAATGTCACTATTTTTTTTTTCTGAAAAGAGCACAAATGTTAGATTATTTCTTTGGATAACAAATATAGATCTCCAAGGAATCATATAGCACTTAATTTTATATTTACATGTAATTTTACATTTGATAATAAGTAGATAAGTTTATTTTTCCTAATGGCTTAATATACCTTCCAGTGGAAAGCTAATTTTTTCTGCATTGATTAATTTTGCCAAATAACATATTGCCAAAAAGGCAAAATATTTCATACATTTTAAAATCTTTCCCATATATCATTGGGCATATAGTGGACCCACGCTGAATAAATGTGAATGACTAGGAGAATATATAGCAATGAAGAAACCCTTATCTAATCTACAGAAGAGACATGAAAACCAATCAATGATAAAGAATTGGGAATACCACCAGGGTAATTTGCTGAAAAGATTAGGATTTAGACAGGAATATTATAGCAATAGAGGATTCATCTTGGAAGTGGTGGGTGATATCAATATTTTAGATCCCTACAAGAGTCAGCATTTGAGAACCATAATTAATAACTTGATTATCTAGTTTAGCACCTTTGTTTTTTAGATGGGAAAATTGAATTCAGAAAGGTTATGTGAAAGAATTCAAGGTCATACAACTAATTATTGGCAACCCTGAGATGATGATTTACAACTCTTGACACCTAACTTCATCTTTTACTTTACATAACAATGACAACTTAGTTTACATTATAAATGAAGAATATTTTTTTCATAAGAAAATGTCGAATATGATTAACAATAAAATTCACAGTCATCTATGGTTTTCATTCAAGCACGCTTACAATCTGGTAAAGACATTGACAGTAACTACTGGTAAATTAATTCCTTGATTTCTTATTCTGTGCTCCTTTTGCTACTCAGAATCATTTTGGTACTTCAGAAAGTAGTTATTATAGATCTACCAGCTATAGCTGTGAATACACATTGAGAAAAGAAGAAATTTCTGAAGATGTGAAAATAGCAGTGAACTCATACTCAAACTGAACAAGGTGTGTGACTCATTAAAGAAATGTCAACTACCTGTTCTAACTATACCAAATGTATAAAGCCAATTTATGACAGGGAGCAACAAAGATAGATAATTTTTTGAAAAGAGTCTCTGTCAGACATAATTTTCACTAAAAAAGGGGAAGTAACAGGCTAATAATACATTGATTCTGATAAGTTTTTAGATTATGGGATTTTTGACATTGTAATTAACATATTAAAACAATCAAATTTAACATAGACAATATCTAAGACATTATGCTTTAGCTTTGGGGTGTTATTTTTTTTTAAAGATCTTATTTATTTATTTATTCATGAGAGACACAGAGAGAGAGAGGCAGAGACACAGGCAGAGGGAGAAGCAGGCTCCATGCAGGGAGCCCGATGTGGGACTCGATCCTGGACCTCCAGGATCATGCCCTTGGCCAAAGTCAGCGCTAAACCACTGAGCCACCCAGGCTGCCCAACTTTGGGGTGTTATAATAAAGTATTAAGTGATATGCTTTTACTTTCCATCATTTCTTCTACCCTTCAAACTGGCCCAAAGACAAAATTGAAAAGAAGGCACCAGAAACATACTGCCCTTAGATAAAGATTGATGTAGTAAAAAACAAATAAATAAATGAAAAAGGAATCCTCAGATTTTGATTTTTTTTCAGATTTTGATTTTTAAGACAGTTTTTTCTAAACAATTATTATAGAAAAATATGTGATCATGAAAACGCTTTTTTCCTCAAGGAAGAGAAGATCTTAGGCTACAAGGGAAGAAAACAATACTGGGCCACAAGTGAAGAGAGCAATACTGGAGAGAAGTGTTGTGGGCTGAATTGTATACCCTCAACATTCATATGTTGGAGTCCTAACCCCTAGTACCTCAGAATGTGATTATATTTATAGTAAGAACTGTAAAGCATTAATTAAGGTAAAATGAGTAATATGAATGGCCCTTAATCTAATATGACTGGTGTCCTTATAAGAAAGATTAGGGCACAAACTGGCACAAAAAGAATGTGAAGATACAGAGAAGATAGCTATGAGCCAAGGAAAGAAGTCTCTAGAACAAAACAACCCTGACGACACTTCAATCACAGATTTCTAGCCTTCAGATTTTTTTAAAATATCTTATTTATTTGTTTATTTATTATTTATTTATATTTATTGAGAGCAAGACAGTGCATGTGTGAGTGGGGGGAGGGGCAGAGGAGCAGACTTTGTGTTGAGTGGGGACCTGACACAGGGCTCTATTCCATGATCCTGAGACCGCGACCTGAGCCAGAATCAAGACTTGGACACCGAACCAACTGATCAACTCAGGCACCTGTCCAGAGTTTTGAGAAAATAAATTTCTGATGATTAAGTCACCCACTCTGTGATAGGTTATATGGCATCCCTAGTAAACCAATACAGGAAGTGAGATTTAGATGCTGGTCTGAATCGTGTAATTAAAAAGAGACTTCTGTTTTGCTTGTCCTCCCACTTACATTATCCCTATAGGTAAGAATATTCTGATAATCAAAGAGCTCTCTGACCTCTTTCTGACATGATGCAAGATGCAAATCTTGTAGTTCACCATGTGTACATGGTATGATCTAGTGAAGTGGTCATTTTCCATGTTCCTTAGCAGATACAAATATGAGTTATAAAAGATTTGGCAAATCTGAAGGTGACTTGTGTTTATGATGAAGGGACGCTTCATTATAAAGTGAAGAAACTTCATAATAGTTGACAGAATATGAAGGAAGACTCCTTTCCTCCCAGTGGATTTGATAGTGGTATGCAGGGTTGACTGTGTCCAAAGACCCCATGATATTAAACATCTCGGCAAATGCCAAAGATAACCTGATGATAATCAGAAACTAATGTCATGATGTTTCATAAATGTACTGAAACATAAGAACTTTTTAGGTGGTGGTGGTGATGGTGAAAATTTAGAGTCATTTACTCTGAATTGCTAAGATTTTCTGCTAAGATAGAATAGGTCTGTTGGTTGGGACTTCAAGAAAGCAGGGACTGTATTGCACACAAGAAATAGATTGGGGGAAATGCTTACCAAAGAAAAAAGAAAAGAGGTACAGAAATAGCAAAGAAAGCCTTTAGACTGTGATGTAGGTCTGATGTCTATTAAAGGAGAAGAGAGAGAAAGAAGGATTGGGTTAGTAACTGTTTCCAGGCTACCGATAATTCTGAGAGGTGTGAAGCCATCCTAACAGGCCCTGGTGCAGAAATGGTGCAAAGATGATTCTTGCATGGGATAAAAATGGCCAGGCCATGGTACCCTCACTATGCTCAGTTACTGGCTGGGAACTGCTCCAAGAAAACACAGCGTTGGCATGAATGCAGCAGCGAATCTCAATGAGGCTGCAGCTGAAGGCTGTTAGCTACATGCACTCCACACAGCATCCGCTCTCTTGAAGGGAGAGCTGGGTAGCACACCTCCATGTTTGATATACAGGGTATCCAGCCTTCAATAAATTTTTTTTATAAAAATATGAAGAATTCTTTGCATTTTACTCATCTGAGTTCTGTGGTTTCAGAATATTTACTCTGCTGTGTTTGACATTATATCTATAATAATTATTATTTAAACTTAATTTCAAAAGTTATTAAACTCCATCTATAAAGAACTATGGATGCTTACAAATGGTCACAAATTGCTGCTGTTCCTTTCATCAATGTGGGAATCTAGATCCCCTTCCCTTGAACCTGAAGTGGCATTGTGATTTGCTTTGATCAATACAATGCTGGAAAGGTTATTTTGTGCCTGAGCTTCAAGAGACCTGTAGCTTCTATCTTGTTCATCTTGATCATCACTGAGCAAGCCCAAGTTAGCCTGTTAGAAAAGTCCCTTGAAAAGAGTCAAGCCATCCCAGCTAATAGGCTTACAACTATCAGTTATGAGAAAAATGCTTAGACCATTTAGCCCCAGCAGAACCAGCCGTTGCCTGTAGTCACATGCATGAACTCAAGTTAAGACTAGAAAAACTGCTCAGCTCAATTTAGTTCAAATTGCCAACTCATATAATCATGAATTGATGAGCCTTGGTGTTTTTAATCCACTAAATTTAGGTGGCTTTTTGCCCATCAAAAGATAACCTATAGGTATTCCTGGGTGGCTCAGCGGTTAAGTGCCTGCCTTCAGCCCAGGGCATGATCCTGGAGTCCCAGGATCAAATCCCACGTCGGGCTCACTGCATGGAGCCTGCTTCACCCTCTGCCTATGTCTCTGCCTCTCTCTCTCTCTCTCTCTCTCTCATGAATAAATAAATAAAATCTAGAAAAAAAAGATAACCTATACACACACACATACAATATCCCATGTGCAATATAAATTGTTCAGAATAATTTTTAAAAAAGAGTTGAGATTCTTACATATTTTTCAATGAAACGTGGACTGTAACATTTAGAAATATTGAGCTAATGAAGAAAGTGAATACATTTAAATTTTCTGTGAATAAATTTAAACTTAGAATTATTTAAAACTACAATGAGATATCACCTCACATCTGTCTAAAATGGCTAGAATTAACAACACAAGATACAACAAATATTGGTGAGGATGTGGAGAAAAAGGAACTCTCATGCGTTGTTGGTGGGAATGCAAACTGGTGCAGCCACTGTCGAAAGCAGTATGGAGTTTTCTCAAAAAGTTAAAAATAGAACTATCCTACGATCCAGTAATTGCACTACTTAGTATTTACCTCCAAAATACAAAAACATTAATTCAAAGGAGTACATGCTTCCTGCATCATAATTTATGATAGCCAAGTTACAGAAGCAGCCAAGTGTCCATCAACTGATGAATGGATAAAGAAGATATGGTGCATGCACACACACACACACACACACACACACACACAGAGGCTAACACACACTCTGGAATATTATTCAGTCATAAAAAAGATGGAAATCTTGCCATTTGCAACAACATGGATAGAGCTAGAGGGTATTATGCTAAGTAAAATAAATCAGAGAAAGACAAATACCATATGTGGAATTTCAGAAATAAAACAAATGGGCAGAGGAAAAAGAAAAAAAAAGACATAAACCAAGAAACACTCTTAACTATAGAGAACAAACTGATAGTTACCAGAGGGCACGTGGGTGGAGGGTGGAGGGATGGGCAAAATGGTTGAAGAGGATTATAGGGAACACTTCATCATGATGAGCCCTGAGTAATGTACAGAATCACTATATTGTACACCTGAAACTAATATAACACTGTGTTTGCTAATATAATCATGATATTATATCCTGAAAAAATATAAATTGTATGTATGAAATTAAAATTGAAAGCTTAATAAAAATAATCTAAAAATTTAGAATTATTTTATTACTAAAAATATCCACCAAGTTGGTATCTAAGTTATATCTACAATTGACAAAATAACACAATATATAAATAAAATGTAACTATAATAAAATATAACAAAGAACATCTTTACCCTATTTGTTAAGGTTGGGGGAGGAATACTGAAAGAGTGCAGTCATAGGGACCAAGAAATTCCCTAATAAGAGTAAAACCACATGAATTGGCTGTGACAAATCAGACTGTAGTGTAAATGTTTGACATTAAACTTTTTGATTGTAGTGTAAATTTTTGTACCTCTTTCCCTTAGCATTTTATGCAGTCGATGACTGTATAATATTTCTTTGCATGGATATAGTGGTTTGTCTAAGCCATTTTCATGCTACAGGATATTTAAGTTGGTTCCAGTTTTGGCATATATAATCTTTGAATGCATATTACTAATAGACCTCAGACCATACTTTGGGTAATATCTCCCAAAGTAACTCAAGTGACATTTTCCAAAGTATGGTCTGTGGAATATTAGCATTATGTGAAATAATCATAAGTGATTTCTGTGTGTTTTGGGGATGCAATTGAAATGAATACATTTGAATGCTGACACTTTATACTACTCCTGAAGATTTGCAAATCATATTAGTTTCTTAGAAGCTCAAAGGGGTACCAGTAGAGAATTCTTAGTTTGACTTAGTTGAGCTCAAGAATTTCCTGACATATTTAATCAAAGAAATTTTTCACTGTGGCTGTCTACCAATAATTTTGAAAATATTTTTGTTCACATGAACACAATTTGAGGACTACTTACCTCTAAAATTGGATGCCACTACATCCTAAAGAAAGTCCTCCAGAAATATTGTTTTTCAGTCAAGTTTTTGAAATTTCTTAAGTGGAAGCCAGTTCCACATCATATTCTGACAGAATCTTCAAATGTAGCAGTTTGAGGTAGGATTTACTCTCCTCGTGACAACAGGGTTCCCAGCAAAGTTATCACCTAATTAGAAGTGGGAGGGGGAGGGGAGTTTGTAGCCTTCACACTGGAAACCTAATTTGGCTGAGTACGAAATTCTCAGAAGAGTTTTCCTTTTTTTTTTTTTTTTTTTTGTATTCACTGTTGTTTTAATTTTGGGCATTTACCAACAGAGAAGAAAGCCAGAGCTTATACAAGTTTGTGTTCATTTATGAGAAATCTAGTTTTACTTTCTTTGTTTTTTCCCTCATCAAATATATGTAGATTTTGTCTCCAAAGATCTGGATTTATGTACTAGGCAAATGGTAAATTTCTTGTTCTGTACATTTGTGTCATTTGAGATCAAGAAGATGTATTTTGCTTTATATTTAATTAGTGCTTTTGTTCTTGTTCTGTTTCTTTCCCTCAGGAATACTTATTATGAAGCCTCCATTTTTGTAGAGACAAATCTATCACCTATCACCTTCTCACTCATTAATTTTACATCTTTATTCTTTTCTGCTTAGATATAGGAAAAAGAAAATTTCTTTAAGCTTATCTTCCTTATAACTGCTCCATAGGCATTCCATTCCTTAAAATCTCCAGGACAGCATTTAATTCTCAAAATGAAATATGTTTTTTTGTGTGACTGCTATGTTACATTATGTTCCATCCCTCTTTTCATCTTGATTTGTCTTTTCCTATCATCTTTTTGAACTTGAACTGTTATGTCCTTTTACCTGTTTCTTTTGTTCCCAAGAAATTGAAAACTCATGTCTCCTTTTAAGGATCCTTCTTCTAAGGATACAAATAATTCTTCTCATTATTTTTTCAAGTAACTTACATAGCTACCATATTTTATTGAATCTACAATGACGTCAACTGTAAGATGCTTTGTTTTTGTATGAATAAGGAAGAAAAAACATCAATTAAATTATAAAATTTCCTAATATATTTATTGTTATCTGAATCCCAATTTCAGACATGTCAAAATATATTAAAATTATATGTATTAGAATAAATAAAATACAATGTATTATTTTTTTGAAACTTCAGAACCTTCATTATTCCTGATTTTTTCCAAGTTTTTTCCCCCAAGACTTATGTATTATTTGTTTTTATTTATTTTGAAAAAATAAAATATATGGGAACTCAAACAACGAAAAGGTGTACAGATCTCTTTTGTCTCTTTGTTCACTATACACTTGGTGCCAGCACTCAGTAATAGAGTGCTCATACATCCTACCTGTACATCTTCACACTTACTGTTCTTTCCAGCCAGAATGCTTTTTTTTTTTTTTTTTAAACATGAAACTGATGGTGCCTTCCCTCACCTTCTTCCATGCATTGTTCAAATGTCACATTCACAATACGGGCTTCCTTAAATACCTCTTAGAATTTCAATGCCCTATACTCCCAGATCTTTATTTCTGCTTGTTTTTCTCCAATTGCACTATTTGCCTTCTTCGTATTATCTGTTTTCTTTAAAATAAGTTCCACTTGTTTTGTCTGCTGTTTTTCCTACTGTATGCTTAATACATACCATACAATAATGTCTAGCACTTATCCAATAAATGTGCTTTATAAAAAATAAATAAATTATAGGTTTAATTATCTTTGTTATCAAGCAAGAAAACTAAGGATCAGAAGGGTGTACAATGAGGAATGTAAGTGGAATTCCAACACAAACCAGTCTGATCTCAAAGTCTATGTTCTTAATTGCTCGTCAGACTTGTTTGTCATTAACAATAGGTTAGTCAAACTTCTCTAATCTTTGAGTTTAGAATGACAAGTAGATCTTGAAATATATGTGATTATTTTCTCAATTGTCCAAAACTTGAGATGTGGATCAATATTCCAGATGATTAAGGAAGTTCTACCAGCAGTGAATAACTCCCCACCTCTATTTTTCAGTCCTACTTGGCACTACCTCTAAATTCAGAAAACTTCCTCTTTTATATCATTAGATGGATTCAGAAAAATTAAATGTTTTTATTAACAGAAAGAAAGATTATTTAAATTTTGCTTGGAAATTCTTGGTGTTTGAATGGCCTTCAGGAATTAAGAAATAAACTCCATAAAGTTTTATTTTAGGTTCTGTGATAAGCAGAAATAAAGGCAATCCGGCATCTGCCTGTTATCTCTACATTGGCATCAGGTACTCTTTTTATTTCTAAAACACCATAGTACTATGTACTTGGGTGTATCAATGCCCTATTCATTCTAAGCAAGCTTTTCTAGTTCCCGATTTAAGAACATTATACACGTATCAATGCCCTATTCATTCTAAGCAAGCTTTTCTAGTTCCCGATTTAAGAACATTATACACGAGAAGTAGAGAAGTTGCCATTAAAAACAACAACAACAACAACTGGATAATAAGATATTTTCCTGAGAGAAAAGAAAGCTAAAAATACATGTATGCAGGAAAAAGAAATGCAAAATAAACTAGGTGCTAGTTTGGAATATTGTTGCCTTTTCTTTCTTTCTTTTTTTTTTTAAAGATTTTATTTATTTATTAATGAGAGACACAGAGAGGGAGAGAGAGAGACAGAGGCATAGACAGAAGGGGAAGTAGGCTCCATGCAGGGAGTCCAACATTGGACTCAATCCCCTGTCCCCAGAATCAGGCCCCGGGCTGAAGGTGGCACTAAACCACTGAGCCACCTGGGCTGCCCTATTGCTGCCTTTTGAATTTGACTTTTGCCGTGAGAGTTTGCATCTGAGGATCATCAAAGTGCATGACTTTAGGGGTCTGGACGGCGTCACATACAAGAGAACCCACTAGGGAAATCAATATGGTGTTGGGACTAAAAAGTATAAAAGACTGCAGATTATATTCAAAATGTCCTTTAAGAATTCTGAGGAAGAGTTTCTACTCTTAGTTATGAAACTATTTTAGAATGATAGGTTAACAGTTGTAAATACAGAATTGTGAATCCTATAACAAAAATAGGATTACAGAAAGACAATTCAACATATTGAAATGTTTTACTGAAATATAAGGCCATTAGCTATTTAGGTTTGTTATTAACTGTCTCTATATGGGGGCAGGGATTTTTTTTTACAAGATTTCTGTATTTACTTGAGAGAGAGGGAGAGGAAGAGTGGAAAGGAGCTGAGGAAGACCCCTCCCTGAGCGCAGAGCCCAAAGTTGGGCTCGATCCCATGACCTGAACTGAAACCAAGAGTGGGATGCTCAACTGACTATGCTACCCAGACATTCCAGGGGCAAGGATTTTTATCTATTCATTATTAGACTCCCAGTTCCTAGAGCAGTGCTGCCACTTGCTGTATTTGTTGAGCGAGTAAATTAAAGAATTAAGAATGTCAGCCTTGAGTGTGATGCAAGACTAGCATATTAGTTTGGATGACTGGCTTGATGTTGAACTCCTTCGGAATTTATATTTTCTTTGCTTTCATAATTTTGTAAGTCAGGAATTTGGAAAGGAGTCAGCAAGAAAATTACTCATCTCTATGTGACATTCAGTGTGATTGCTTGCTGACTTGGCAAGCAGCTGCTCTGGTTTTGAAAAACCAAGTTGCTTTTATTTTCATGTCTGATGCTATGGTGAGGATGAACCTCCCATTCTGTGTAGTGTCAGGGCCTCTCCACAATATCTCCAGAGCTGACAGTCAGAATTCTTACATAGTCTAGTCCTACAACTTCTTACTGGTTAGGTTTTGGGTAAGTTACCTAACTTTTCCAAACCCCAAATCTCCTCACTTGTGAAGCAAGACTAATAATTTATCCACCATACTGGAAAGTTATAAATGATAGTTTGGATAAATGTTTTGTGTGTTTCTTTCAAGTTTTTAAAGAAAATTCTAGTTTACATATTGTGTAGTGTTGGTTTCAGGAGTAGAATCCACTGATTCATCACATATATATAATACCCAGTGCCCATCACAACAAGTTCCCTCCTCAATTCCCATCACTCATTTAGCCCATCCCCACCTATGCTCACCTCCCCTCCATCAGCCCTCAGTTCATTCTCTATAGTTGAGTGTTAAGTTCTCTAAAGTTAAGAGTGTTAAGATTTGCCACCTTCTCTTTTCCCCCCTTCCCCTTTGTTCATCTGTCTTATTTCTTAAATTCCACATATAAGTGAAATGATAAGGTATTTGTCTTTCTCTGACTGACTTATTTGGTTTAGCATAATACACTCTTCCATCTAACTCCATCTGTATCCTTGCAAATGGCAAGATTCCATTCTTTTTCATGACTAATATTCCTTTGTATACACATCTTCTTTATCCATTCACCAGTTGATGAACATTTGGACTCTTTCCATAATTTGACTATTGTTGATAATGCTGCTTAGATTATGTGTGTGCTTCCGAATCAGTATTTTTTTTTTTTATCTCTTGGATAAATACCTAGTAGTGCAATTGCTGGGTCATAGGGTAGTTCCTTTTTTTTTTTTTTTTTTTTTTTTTAACTTTTTGAGGAACCTCTATACTGTTCTCCAGAGTGGCTGTATCAGTTTGCATTCTCACCAACAGTAAGAGAGTTCCTCTTTCTCTGAATCCTCATCAACATCTGTTGTTTCTTGTGTGGTTCATTTTAGCCATTCTGACAAGTACAAGGTGATTTGGCACAATGCTTTGCCCATAAGGGATCTTATCTGTGAGCTTTTATTGTTGACTTGGACTTTAAAGTATAGGGATGTTTTGCTGGGGTAAAAAAGCAAGAGAAGTGTCCTATGTAGAATGAATGTTTTGAACCAAATCACTGCAATGGCTAAGTGTCCATTGATAGACAAATGACAAGGAAAGTGTGAACATGCAGTATGTATATACATACACACACACACACACACACACACTAGAATATCATGCAGCCATAAAAAAGATAAGATCATTCCATTTAGGGCAACATGGATGGACCTAGAAGGTATTATGCTGTGTGAAATCAATCAGACTGAGAAAGATAAATACCGTGTGATTTCATTCACATGTGTAACCTAAAAAAATGAATAACAAACAAAAAGCAGAATCAGGACTATAAATACACAAAACAAAAGTATGGTTGTCAGAGGAAGGAGAGGTGGGAGGTTGGGCAAAAGGGTAATGGAAGTGGGAAAAAATATAGGCTTCCAGTTATGGAATGAATAAGTCACAGGAATAAAAGGCACAGAGTAAGGAATATAGTCAATAATATTGTGACAGTATTCTATTATAGACATATGGTAGCTACACTTGTAGTGTGCATAGCATAACATATAGAGAAGTTGAATCATTATGTTGTACACCTGAAAATAATGTAATGTTGTCAACTATAATTAAATTTAAAAAATTAAAAGCAAGGATGCCTGGGTAGCTCAGTCAGTTAAGCATCTGACTCTTGATTTTGGCTCAGATCATGAGCTCAGGGTCTTGAGATCAAGCCCCATGTCATACTTAGAGTCTGCTTGAGATTCTCTCTCTCTCCCTCTTCCAGTACCCCTCCCCCTACTCACTCTCACTCTCCAAACAAATGAATAAAATCTTTGAAAAAATTTTTAAAAAGGAAATAGCATGGAGAACACTTCAAAATACATTTATTTGAAGGAAACACAATATGGGGATGAAGTATGTAAAAAATCATTTGTGGAAAGGATAGGTGATAGCATATAATAAGAGATCTTGAATTAGAAAAAATAAAGCTTGATTGGTAATAACAATAGCAAATTTTAGGTAAAATTAAAAGCATATTGGATCACTGCCTAATCTGAATGTCTATGGCTGTTAATGAAGATTTTTCTCTAAAACTATTACAAAATTGACTTTTTTTTTAAAGATTTTATTTATATATTTGAGAGAGACCATGAAGGAGGGGTGGGGGTAGATGCAGAGAGAGAAGCAGACTCTTCACTGATCAGGGATATATGGGGCTTGATCCCAGGACCCTGAGATCATGATCTGAGCCACCCAGGCACTCTTACAATATTGACTTCTTTTAACTATCTCAATTTCCCCAAATACAAACATGTACCATTACCTGCAAATTGATATTGTATTTATGAGTCAGCATATAAATTTATACTTCATGGAATAACCTTTTAACATAATTACTAGGTCATTAATTTTGATATGGGTTTTTCAAAATTCACTTCTCTAGAGAGTCCTCATTACTGGATACATAGATTGGTTATCATTCTTTAGGAAAGAAGTAGTAATCTAAATACTGGATTTCATGAATCAGTGACATGTTCTATATGAAGCAAAGGCAATTACTAATAATTGACATTATAATTGGAATTTCATACTCCTGGAAGATTGTTGCAATTCATCAAATTGATTTTGGATCTTTGGAAAAAATATGCTGATGTGTAGCATAGCATGGAATTAGGAGTTCAAGTTTTATCCTGAAGCCTATAATGTTACCAATTCTCTCTAGTTATTAAAAACAAAGCTTATTTTAAAATATTGTTCCTTTCACTAAGTATAAAATTATCTCCTTTGATCATCCCAAATATTGGAATTTATTTCTCTGTGATTCTTGTATTTGTTCAAATCTTTACTGAACATCAACTACTGATCATTGTCTGTATAATGCTCAACGTTCTGAACAAAAGGATTCTTTCCAAAATTACAATTTTCCTAAAATCACACACTTACACAAATGTGTGCATAAACAAACAGACACCTAATAGTAACTATTGGTAATCTTTTCAATTCTGTGAAATGCAAGATTTAGTAGGAACACTCTGCTTTTGGATTCTTCTCATAATAGAAATGTATATATTTGAATATGTAAGCATTAAAAGTATTTTTTAACATTTCCTTGGCAAACAAATATGGATTATTGCATTATTCATAAACTTTCAGGAACATGACTAAAATTAGTGTCTATATTATTGTCAAATTAGAAAAATGGGAATATTTTAAGCAATAGAGAATAGCCAGATTTTATAGGAAAATTCCTGTTTTATTTTAGAAATTTTATTTATTTATTTTATTTATTGCTTATAATTTAAATGATAATAAAACATAAATCAACATCAAAGTCACTGTATTTCTATATTTCAGAAATACTTAGCTTCAAGTTTCTTATTTCCCCTAAATTCTTTCTATACTTTTTACATTAAGATTGTTTATTTTTCTCTATAGTGATAGTAGAGCATAAGCCTTGACAGAGATCAGGATTTAATGATAATAAATATTATTTGACACACCAAGCTAAAGCCAAGATTTGATTTACATTTAAGTTATGATCAGCAAGGTGCAGTACTGTAAGAAAGATGAGAACCATGATCAAGAAACCATACTGTTTGGGTGACTGTCTTCAGAGCAGTTAATTTGTTGTGATTCAGATGAAAGTATGGTTGGAAAAAATGTTACCTAAGACATAATGGTGCTTTGTCTAAATGAGTTTAAATCTTGCAACTTACTAGTTGGTGATCTTGATAATATTATTCAATGTCCTTATTCCTCAGTTCTTTATTTTTTTTAAGATTTTATATATTTATTCATGAGAGACCCAAAGAGAGAGAGAGGCAGAGACATAGGCAGAGAGAGAGAAGCAGGCTCCATGCAGAAAGCCCAATGTGGGACTTGATCCTGGGGCTCTAGGATCACACCCTGGGCCTAAGGCAGACGCTTAACTGCTGAACCAACCAGGCATCCCAATTCCTCAGTTCTGTGAGAACATTTAAAGTGTCTTGTGAATATTAAAAGCAATCATCTGTAGAGAACTTGTAGCAAAATGTTTGGCACATAGTAAACACAGTAACTACTATGCGTTATTATTAATTTAAATATTATTAATATTTATTGCTATGTTTGGTCAATAACCAGCTTAGAAGTGTTTCATTAAAATAGCTTTCATAATTTGGAATTATTATTTTTATTTTTATTTTTTTAACTAATTGGAGACTCAGGAAGTTGCCAAAGGATATACTGTGAAATCCCATGCACCCTTGACCCACTTTCCTCACAGTGTAATAGCAACACCAGGAAATTGACATTGGCACATCTACAGGATTTATTCAGCTTTCATCAGTTATGTAAATACTCTAGTTCCAAACTAGGCTGGAAATCAGATGCCTCTATGTAGCTCCTATATGCAGTTTTTAGAGTCTCTGACGGGGGCTCAAAAAAAAAAAAAAAAATTCTTTCTACTTAGACTGATTTCTGAACAAATTTGGGAAAAACCCAAAATGTAGCTAACAGATCCTAAGATAATCACCTTTATTACTCAGAGTAGCATGGTTGGAGAATTTTTTATTTTCAACACTCCATTTCTGGGATGTTGGAATAGTCTGTAATTTATCTGGATGCTGTTGCAAGAGTGTGCTCTTTATGAAACCTGATCAGATAACTAACCTATAAGTTGTACTTCGAAGCTTACCTCTACATTTTCCATCTTATATTTCAATACAAAGCAGAGGAAAGACTTTGTGTGTTGATATGTGTGGGAGGAAGCTTTAAAGAATGAGGCTATAGCTCCTGGAGACTAGGGAGGAGTTTGCAGTGCAGACTGTGGCCTTTAGAGTCTAATGCTACACTAGCTGAGTGTTCACTAACACCCATGCATAATGTTCCCTTTGCCGTGGGATGATTCTTATGTTTTGCTCTTAGTCGTGGAGTGACTCTTGCTGAATTGATAGCTAACTGCTGTTCAGAGATTTTAGATAATAGGAATGTTTTCACTGAAAATAGCACAAACACAATTTTTGACCCATTTTTCCCCTCTTCCCTTCAGCGGGGATTTTAAAGATGTTTGATCTCTTTGAGAGAGTATGATATAGTCTTCAGGCTTTGAGTTATAAGTTAGCTGTCTTTGCAGCATTTCAGCCTACTGACCTCAAGCTTAAAAAGTTGGGCAATCTGAAAAGTCACAAAATTGAGAAAGGAGCAAAAAAGAAAGGTTTGGGGCAAAAATAAAACTGCTAACATCATCACCTACTAAATCCAATGTGGACAGTGTATATTTTTCATACAAATTTTCTACAAAGCTTTTACTGACAATAAAAACTAAGCCTTGCTAAGAATCAGGATATGGAAGAATGACCCACTATAGGTTTAACTGTCTACATAGATGTGTTATGCGAAAGACAGATATTTGAGGCTTTTTAAAAACTATTGAAAAAGCCTGTTTGTCTGAATAATTATTAGCCTGACATCATGTCTTGCCCTGCATTTCTCCCTTTTATAATTCTCTTCCAAAATTCCCTATTCCTCCTGGAGGAGAAATGTGCCCATGACAATATTTAAACTCTATCTTTAAAACACAAGACCTGGATCATTACATATGCATATGACTATATGCAAATGTGTGGCATTAACTGTCATACTCTTTTTCTGATTGATTGTGTCATGGTTATGTTAGGTTATGAAACAGTATTGCACCAATAATAGTATATTTGCAGTAGCAATTGGTTCATAATAGGCTACTCTTGCCCTCTATGGACACAGCTAGTCCTGCTGAGGACACGTTCACGTGTTTCAATATTCAGAACAGTTTTGATCTTGCTTTTGGGACTTGTGATTTTCCAGTGTTGATATTTTATAATCTTATCAGAAAGTTCTTTGTCATTATATTAACTGTTGCTTTCAAGTAAGCTTCTTTGACTTATTGCCAGCTTATCCTAAAATCTTTTACATTTTTGTTCTATATATAGAAATCTTAGCCTTTCTCCAGAGTAGATAAATGACAATTTATTCATGATACTTTTGGAGGTGAGTCAGATAAAAATCACTTTTTAATACCTGTTCCCATGGAAAAATCTTAGAGCAGTGATTATCTCTAAGTCAGAAATCAATAAATAAGGCCTAATAACATCATCACCATCAACTTTAATATGGATAACACTTACTAAATTTTGCTTTGTATGCTTGTGACTCTACCTACTACTGGACTCAGGTCTTTTAAGAAAGTAAATTCCAACTCCTTTAGTCTCCCAAGGGCTGGCATATAACTATATCTTTAAAAATTTAATGACTGCAATTAATTCAACACATTAGATGTTTGTTATGAAGGCAAAGTTTGAGAATATTGGCTATATGTGATTTTGCTATGAAGGAGAATAAAAGAAAGTTACATACCAGAATAATAGACGGGGGAGGAAATAATGGCTTGTTCTGGGCCTGAGTAATCACTGAATAATTGTGAAAGTTCTGGTCCCTGAGAACAAAATCACAAAGAAATGAGATAAAGCAGAAAATTTAAGTGGGTAGATAACTGAAAAATAACTGACAACTTTACTAGGCTTAGACCTGATAGGAGAAAGCGAAACTGTAGTAATATTATCGATGCTGAAAATTATTGAATATCTAATTGAATGTTATTTGTGTTTTGGATAATTGAATTTTGATTTCTAAATAATTTGAGTGTAGCAGTGAAGCAAAAATCAGATTCCAGTATATTTTGCATGAATACTCTACAACTATAATACACGAGCACTTCTGTGGGTCTATGACACTATTAAGCCTAGCCTGTCATGGTAGATGACACATAATTTTACATAAACAATTTAAAACAATGCACAAAAATGAAAGTATCTTAATAAAGTGAACTGTAGTTCTGCTAGCATTAGGTGAAATAGTTTAGTTTTATACCACGTGAAAATAGTGAATTAATAGTGCCCAGATACTGTATTTTGGCCATTTAAAAAAAGTAAGTAAAAATTCAACCTGATCAATCATTATTACTGAGATTAAGCATATGTGAATCAGCAAAACCTCAAAATCTTGTATCTGGCTATAGATATAAACTGTATATGACCTTTAGCAAATTAATATCTTAAAAATGTCTGAATCATAGTATTTAATATTAAAGCTAATTCTGTATCTTTAGAAATTATTTTGAAAAAAGAAGGCTCTTGCATCTAGTTTTAATCATTTTTATATGATTCCTTTTTAATATTCTTATTTGAAAATGAGCTAGAATTATTTTTTTAATTCAAATCACACATCTAATTAACACATCTTTAAAAGTGTAGCCAAAATAGAAAATAACCTTTATTCTTCTGTTTACTAGGGGTCCTGGTTTCTATTATACCTAAGTTTTGCTTTAGCACTGTGTAATTTAGTCCATATTTCAAAGGTTATTAGCTTACTTGATGCCAAAAGGTCATCCATATTAGCGGTAATTGGCTTTTATAAATATTGCTCATTATGCAAATGTATTATTTACAAGCACCATTAGGCCAAAGTGGATTTGAGAACTTGGGTAATAGGTTCTCTGCATTCATTATGAGGCAAAATATTTGACAATAGATAAATTAGGAGTTCATCTTCAATATTAGAATATAACTGAGAATATGAAAAATTTGGAATGTTTTCTGGCTCATAAGCACTATAACAGGACTGGTTGAAAGACAGAGATAAAAATAGATTGGGTATAAATATCTAAATTCAGGAGATTCATCCTTAACCATCTATGCTGGAAGTATTTGGTAATGCCTCTAACCAATCTAATATGCTACCATAGTGTACCAAGTCAGTATCAGCCTACTTTGCTAGAACTAACACCAAAATATTTGGTTCTAGATTCACAGAGTACTGGGAGCAATAGTGTTTCCAAGCTTTAGACACATAAATCTCACTTTCCTTCTCATAGACTGAGAAAGCAGTTTTTGCCTAGATTATCTGAAAAGTTGTTCTGATGTATTTGTGAGGACTCTAGTTAATAATTCTGTATTGAATACTGGAAATGTGCTAAGAGATTGGTTTTCAGGTGCTCCCATCCCCCTCCCCCAGGACATGTGAGCAGGTGGGGAGGGGCATACACACGCGCACACACACACACACACACACACACACACACACAAGGTAACTATGTTAGGAGACAACATACAAATTAAGTTTTTAGTAATCATTTCATTATGTATAGGTATATCAAATCATCGTGTTGTATATTTTAAATATATATGACCTGTATAAAAATAAAATCAGCATAATAAAGAAAAATGCTACAAGAGGGCACAGTTCTAAACAAGCCTGTGGTCCTGTGGTGGCAGTGTGCTGTGGTGACTTCAGAACCGCTGACATAAGTTGCAATGATGGTGCCAAATTTTGGCAGGTATTCCTTCATTATTTCTTATAATACTTTTTGAATACTAGTACTGGCAATGGGCATAGAAAGATGATTAAAATACAGTCCTCACATTGTTGGAGTTTAAACTCCAGCAAGAAAGGCACAAATAAATTTTATCCTAAGTAATAAGCAATAGAATCTACATAAAGTGGGGATGCCTGGGTGGCTCAGTGGTTTGGCGCCTGCCTTCGGGCCAGGCAGGGCATGATCCTGGAGACCCAGGATCGAGTCCTGAGTCAGTCTCCCTGCATGGAGTCTGCTGCTCCTCCTGCCTATGTCACTGCCCCTCTCTTTCTGTGTCTCTTGTGAATAAATAAATAAAATCTAAAAAAAAAAAAAAAAGAATCTACATAAACTGCTCTGGGAGCAAGACACATGGGGCATTAATTCTTCGAGGAGTTGGAGAGTTTGGGAAAGCACTGTCTTTTCAGTATTCTTAATTTCATTTTCTATGTGAAATGGTAATATTCTGACTTATATTTCAGGGAATTTCAGACATTCGTTTATATTTACATTTGATGTATCTATGCATACTTTCTGTAGCAGCCCACTTACTTCCTTCTAAATCACTGTTTCCAGAGAAGTCTGTTCTCATAGATCCATGGGAACTGTGCGGGACACCTTCAAAATCAAATGCATATTTCAGAACTTTTTAGAAACTGCACTTTTTGAAAATATAGTATTGAGATTCTGGATTTTTTCCCTGAGGTTTTTGATTTTTATTTACTTTCTGCTTGTTGGTTGATTCATTTGTTTTACTAAATTGCTTGGACTAAACTTGAACAATCTGCCTCACTCATGATGTGCAGTCATTAATATTTATGGTCGATATTTTTGCATAATCTCCCATTTTAATCCTTTTTGCTCAGTTTCTTAGGGGTGATCCCTTCTTCTGCATAGCTTAGTCATTACCTTGTAAATGATATGTTTTCTTCAGACATCTCAAAACCAAAATGGCTGAAAAGTGCTAGATTCTTTATCTTCTACATCCAGTCAAATAAGCCCCCTCCCTCAGCAAGGCTATTGGTTTTCACAGCCTGCTCCACCCTTGGAGAGCCATTTCATTTGTTTGTTTGTTTGTTTTTTAAAGGCAAGGAAGAATACTGTATTCAGTGTATTCTTAATTTTGCATTCTATGATCAGGTTATTTATCAAAAGCAAAAAGAGAGGATTGACATTGAAGTAGATGTGAAAAAAATTCCTGACCAAATATGATTTTATGGAAAGGCTAGAGATAGGATTCTCATTCAGTTAAGGCAATATTCAGGTCCAGGGTGACAGGCTTTTGAATTATGGTGGTAGCAATGCAAATAAAGAGTGTCTACATGATGTGATCTGAAAGCATTTAAAAATGAGTGGTGAATATGATTTTGGAATTTTTAGAATAGAAAAAGGATGGAGCTATAAATCACAAGAGAATTCAAGAAAAACTTTGTTTCAGAGGAAGATGACACATTATCTTTGAGGCATGTTAAATTTAGGATAGAAAGGGCCTTTAGGAAAATGAGGTACAAGTACTTAGGAAAAGATAAGAACTAGAGATGAGACTTGGAAATCATTCTCATAGGCATGATCATTTAATCTATGGGAGGGAATGAGTTTTCTAAGATTATAAATATATGCAATATATATTATATATATAATCTAATTTTCTAAGATACATATATTCTAATTTTCCTTTCAAATTCCTTCAAATTAGAGATTGTATGAGAGGAATAACAGCCGGAGGGATGACAAACCACTTGGCAAGTTCTAACTGACAGAGAGAAGGAGAAAGGGAGGGTGAGAGGGGAGGGAAAGAAAGGAAGAGAGAGACTGTAAGTTTAGGACAAACTGAAGAAAGTTCTCCCTGAAGGTAGAAGAGGAGGAAGAGGTCTTATCAAAGGAGACAGGAAAAGAATGATTAAGGAAATGAACTAATAAAGTCTTCCAAGAACTAAATGTGAATGAAGCTGCAAAGAGAAAGCCTAATCATACCAAATGCTGCAGAGAAATGGCAAACAGGATGACTGAGAAAATTTTAATCATTTGGTTGTCATTGGAGATCTTGCCCATATAACTCTCAGGAAACCTAAATTATGGCAGGGAATAGTTTTAAGATATTTCTACAGAGAGAGGATGGTATTTCTAATCAGATTCATGGAAAGCCTTGTTTTATAAGTAATTTTATTATTTTGATAATGAGAAGAGTTCAATATCTTTCTTACTTCATCTATTCAGTAAGAATGATACAGTATCATATTAATAACTATTCTTCTAAAATTTATTCTTTTCTCTATTGATTTGTGGACATTATTTTTAAAAGAACTTTTAAATACATGAAATCCTGAACCTAAGGCCTTTGCACATTGTGTTCTTGTTATTATAACATTCCTCTGAATTTGAAGTTGTATAAGAATAAGAGTCAGAAGGGTGATGAACTACTAGCCAAGATCCTACAGCCTGGATCCAGATCTAGTTTGATATCCAGGTTTGATGAGGATAGTTGGGGATGCATGGATAAAGACAATAAAAGGCTGGAAATAATGAGTAGGGATGCATATCTTGGTTCACTTTTCATGCTTAATATAGGCACAACTTTCAGAAATGTAATAATTGAAATATGAAGTATCTTCAAGATTAAATTAGGATTTTGGAAATATCAATTCCAAACTAATTAGTTTGACTGAAAGGGTATACACACACCATTTTTAACCCTTCAAATTAATATTTTCTTAGTTTTAAAAATTCTTGGGGATTAGTGACAATGGATACTTCAACTGTATCTGTAGTTGATACTTCATTATTAATTTTTTTTAAAAAAAGAATCACATCTGGGATGCCTGGGTGGCTCAGTGGTTGAGCATCTGCTTTCGGCTCAGGGCATGATCCCAAGGTCCCAGTGCCAAGTCCCACATCGGGTTCCCTGCATGGAGTCTGCTTCTCCCTCTGCCTGTGTCTCTGCCTCTCTGTGTGTGTCTCTTATGAATAAATAAATAAAATCTTAAAAAAGAGAAGGATCACATCTTACAAAGTATTACCAATTTTCAGTTGCTATTACTGACTACCTAGATTCTTGCTATATAATAATCTGGACTTACGTTTTGCTGAAACCATTTGCCAACATTGATGGAAGCTACAACTGGTATTACTGGCTCCATCTCATAGGTGTGACAACTGAGGCATCAAGAAGGTCAATGACAGATATTAATGGCAGCAGCAGAATTAGAATTTGCTTTTCTGAATCAAAAGTATAGCACCATATTTCAAGCAATGGTTTTCAAAAATCTATTATAACAATCTCTTTCAAGAGCATAACAGTCTTATGTTAAGTAAAATAATGACTCTGTACTTGTGTTATTGTATTTCCTCAGAAGGCTATCCACAAATTTTTAGGTAGATAATCTACCATTTCCTGAACATGTATTTATTGCTCATAGTGATGCTATGAGGCTAAAATCATTCTTTATGTTTGATAGATTTAAAAAAGATGAATACTATATGTATTGCTTAGCTTGGCTGTGCTTTTACTTTTTTTTTAATGCCACATTTCAGCGATCTATGGTAAGAAATATCTTTTTCACATTATACGCTTATGAGTGTGAGCCAAGCACTTATTCAGTGTAAAGAAGCAGCCCCTAATTGAAACATGCAATTCTCATTTCAGAGGGGAAAGAGCAAGTTAGCTTGTGAAACATAAATCTCATAATGACTTTTAAAGGTTTATTTATTTATTTGAGAGAGAATGAGAGGGGAAGGGGGGTAGAGGGAGAGGGAGAGATAGAATCTCAAGCAGACACCCCCCCCCACAGATCACAGAGCCCAATGTGGGGTTCCATCTCACGACCCTGAGATCCTGACCTGAGCTGAAACCAAGAGTTAGACTTAACTGACTGAGCCACCCAGGTGTCCCAACATAATGACTTTTAAAGCTTCTACTCAGAATTGACCTATATAATATCTGTTCACATTCCATTGGCCAAAGAATGTGGCATGGCCAAGCCCAGCTTCAAATGAGTGGAGGTTTCTACTCCCATAGCTTTTGCTGCAACTGTTAGGAATGCAATCCTCTTACAGTAGGGAAACACATGGTGAGCACATCTATGCACAGTGTTTCACTCAGATTAATAACTGACAGAAGTGGACTTTTGATTGAGGTCTACAGACTTCACAATCATATTGCCTTTTAGTTTTTTTTTCATATTGCCTTTTAAAGATAGCTTATTTTATAAAACAAAATATGACTATAAAAATAGGTGTGCTACTTGTTTTTGATTCACACTTTTTATAATGAAATGGACAGAGTTGGAATTTCAGTTATCAGAGGGGGCATGCCCATGTTTAATTATAAATTCTAATGTTGGTTTTCTTTAATGAATCATTTCCTCTTTCTGTTTTGGCAGAAATTGTATTTGCATATTTCATGACATTAATTAGGATGTTTAGAAAACAATAAGTGGTTAATATGACCGTTTTTTTTATAGTTTGCTAATTTAACAAAGGTTCTACTTTTGTCGAAATAGCCAACTATGCCTGAGAACATTACCAAATAATTAAATCAAGGTTCTCTTTTCTTTTTTCTGGATTGTGATTGTCAAAAAGGTATATGCCAGATCTATATGGGATGCGGAAATGTAAAGCTTGAAAGGATCAACCATCCATTTCAAGAAGCCAATCTCTTGCAGAAGCACTGAGTGACCAAATGTACAGGAATCATGAGGTTAGAAATTGGATATAATAAAAGTGAATACAATAACCTCTTTCATGTGTCAAGAACATGTCACAACATTGTGAAGGAAAAGTTTGTCTCCAACTTTCCTGCCTTTCTTGTGTATCTCCCTGCAGCTATATGGTATAATTAGGACTAATTAGTACTCTTTCTCCACTGTGTACCTCCTCTGTCAGTCTTGGTACACCACAATTTATGTGCATTTTGAAGATATCTAGATATTGCTAGGCAAGGTCAGTTAGCTAGATGCAAAGATAGGAGAAAGATAGCATTCAGCTTACTGAATTCTCTGTTAAGTGGGAGGCTCAGAAACATTGATTTCTCTTTACCTTTTCGTGGACAGAAAGGTACTACAGGTTAGTGGTTAAGAATATGACCTCTCAATCTAGACTTCTCTGCGTTTGAATTACAGTTATGATACTTTCTAGCTGTAAGACTTTGTCCAAACTACTGTGTCACAGATTTTATATTTATAAAATAGTGATAACAGGTTTGTTTGAGGATTAAATGAGTTTATATATCTATCTAATAGTTTAGAATATTTTCTATATAGTTAATAATATTTAAATAATAGCTAAAATAGCTTAACTGGAAGGGATTCACATCAGAAGACAGTATACTAACCATATTAGTTACCTAAGCTGAATTTAAAATCACTCTATAATGACAATAGATTATTCATTTATTATTTCTCATGGTTCCTGTGGAACTTAAGAATGGCTTAGGAGAGAGATTCTGGCTTGGAATCTCCTGTGAGTCTAATGTAGTCCATTGCCAAATGATGCTACAATCATCTCAAGGCTGGAATGGAGCTGGAGGATCCACTTCTAATGTGGCCTCTACATATGGCTAGGAGCCTCAGTGTCTCTCCTTGCAAGTCTCTTGAGTATCCTCACATCCTTATGGCTGACTTTCCCCAGAGGGATGGGTTTAAAAGACCAAGGTGGAAGCTGCAATGTCTTTTATGACATAGTATTAGAACCCATATGCTGTCATATGCACAGTACTCTATCGGTCCCTCAGTCAAGTTCTATGTCAAGGGGAGAGGATCTATGCAAGGGCAGTAATACCACAAGGTCAGGGTCACCAGGGGTCTTTTGGAGGCTAACAGCCTAACCAACTTCAGAAGGGACTGAATCATTGAATGGAAAAGAAAATTGATTTAATTTGTGATGTGGAATAAAAAGGGCATTTGGAAAAGAACTAGCATGCTCATGTGACTGCGATCACTAAATTCTTTTTCAGAACATCTCTAAAGGTGAATTCTAATAATAAGCATGCAGGTTGCTGATTATGCTTTTAGAATAAGGAAAATTAGATGGAAGATGAGAACCTTTAGTTGCACAGACAGTAATAACCTGATACGTTCAATGTTGCAGTTGGGGTTAAAAGTGCCCCAGAATTAACTCTAAGAGTCAAAACACTGCCAGACACTCTCAGGAGGTTCCTGGAGGGGATTTATAAATATTTGCTTCCGTTACTTCTCAAAAATCTCTTCACAAAAATGACTAATCCTATGTAAATGGGACTTCTTCTCTTCATTCAAACCTTTTTTGAGGAGGTTTGCTATCCTATTGGGCAAATTGCATACCTGTATTAGACCAAAGGCCTAATGATCTTATCGTTTAATGCTCAGAGGCCAATCCCACCAAAAATGACTGAAGACATCTCAGTGTTTCCTCCATGTGCTATATATACACCTATGCTCTATTCCATTCTTTCCTATTTTTCTTGGCTTCACAGAATTTGTATCTCAGGGCTCCTGTGTGTCTGTCAGAAAGGGCTACTTGCCACATTTAGCTTTTACTTCCTGCGATGGGAAACTGTTGATAGACTATCAATTTGCCTCACTCACCTCTCACTCCTTCCTCCTTGGAGGAGGAAGAATGACTTAATCTCTCTCATTTCTCTTGGAGTGAGCTGCCTATGGGGAGTGTTTTCCTCTATATTTGGAAATATGTCAGGGGTAGGGCCCCACAAGGGAAAACTAGCTGCAGACTGGACTGGTACTGCAGGTTTTGGGGGGTAAGTTAGCCTAATACTGTTTTTTGTTTTGTTTTGTTTTTATAATTGGGAAACTCAATTACCTTCAAATAAAAGCCACAGTCTTTATCAGCAATAAAGAATCCAAAGTTTGGGTTCTTTTGAGTTAGCCACTCCTTTCTGCTTTACTCCTTGTCTCATTTCAGGATTGTATTAATTATCAGACAGGTATTAATTATCAGCCTGCTAAATAAAATTCCCTAGAGTGCTTTATTCCTTGGTATTTCTTCAGGAACTTTTTCCCTCTTATTGAGGTATAAGAAACAAGGGATTATAAAGCCAAGATGGCAATTGCATTCCAACAATAGTTTTTCTCATTAAAATGCCTTTATCTGTAATACATACCATGTGTTCCTTTGGCCACATGAAATCCTTTCACATGCAACTTGCCTTTCATTTGTTGTTATAGAACATTATTTATTAATGTATTTATTTATTATTTATATTTTACTATGTCTAAAAAGGATTCTGTTGCTGTTTAAATTTTATGCTAGACAATAAATTCTAAATGGCTTATGAACACTTATTCTTTTCATCTTACATTACCCCATAATCTTATTTGTAACTTCAGAGTCTTCCAAGTGAGCTCTAAGGAATTGTGGTATATTACAAAGACTAAGAGACTGCTGGTCAGTGACTTTAATTCAAGCCCCAGCTTGTGACTCTGGATAACTCCCTTTATGCATATATAATTTATTTTATTTATAATTCTATCTATAAAGCATCATTGTTGTTAGGATTAAATAAAATAATATTATTTATAAAAGAAATTGAAAATTTCCATGAAAAATTACCATAATCATAACTAAACCATTAATATTATAAAGAGATCTTCAATAGTTAATAATTTTAAGATAGTGCCTCAAGTTTTTGGTGGTTATGGGGAAAGTTGCCATATATTCTATTATAGGAGATGTTAATAGTAATTATTAAAATAATATTTTAAGCATGTGTATATCATGGGAGAAATACAACTTTAAATCTTCTTTTCAAATAGGATACCCAGACTCTTGATAGAATAACATATAGTTGTCCCTGACTAGTAAGCTTTTAGAAGATATAAGGAGATTCTATGATCTAGACTTGTGACTTGATGATAGTAAATAAAATGTTACATGTGTAAGAAGCTTATTTTTAATATGAAAGAAATATTTATAATACATAGAACAAGAGGAATGAGAATACTAAGCATATTCACTGCTGATAGTGCTCATATTTTATGTTAGTCAATTCCAAGTTAATTGCAGATTCTTGATTATGTACATTCATTACTTCTGTTTGATTGGTCTTATAGTGTTTTACTCTTCTCATTGCAATTCTTTCTCTGAATGTTTTTGCCTGTCTCCATTTTCATCAAGAGGTAACAAACTTGTGCTCCAAGGACAGAATGTGGCCCAGGATGATGTTGATTTGGGCTACAAAATACTTACTTTTAAAAAATCTGAACATTTTACATAGTAATCCATAGTACTAGATTCTACTGAAAAATTTTTTTAAAGGTTGTATTTATTCACGAGAGACACAAAGAGAGAGGCAGAGACATAGGCAAAGGGAGAAGCAGACTCCCTATAGGGAACCTGATGCGGGACTCCATCCCAGGACCCCAGGATCACTACCTGAGCCAAGGCAGATGCTCAAATGCTGAGCCACCTAGATGCCCCTCTACTGAAAAATTTAAAACGAGAAGTACTATAACATTGAGCTCTCATTTGTGCATGGCTGAAATACACTGGAGCCAATCTTTCTCCTTTAGATAAGGTAAGATCTCTCCAATTCACTCTAAGCCAGCCCCTCCCATACAACCTTTTTTCTATTGTCTCTGCCTTGTTTGCTTTACCCGTGTGTTATCTGACCAACTCCTGAAGCATTCACACTTTGGACCTGATAGAGTTTTGTAGTTTCCTTGATCTGCCTTTTAAGTATTTTTCTGTTTGATTTTCATTTATGATCATTGAAGTAGTTATTTGGAGGTGGGCCTTCTAATTTAAATCTTGATTAATGAAATTTTAACATAACTATTTTTATTTTTAAAGTTTGGAATTCTTACTATTGTTATCTTATGGGTTCTTTGAGTTAGGGACAAATGGGGCTAGGCAGGGTTGGGTAGGGGGCCACAGAAGCAGGCTCACAAAAATCTCAAAAATGCTGAGGTGTAAGGAAACCAGAGATAAGGTCTGAGCAAATCAGACCACCCTGCCCTAGGTGTGGATGGGGAGGGTGACTTTTTTATGACAGTCATCTGAGACCAACAAAGAATAACTAGACCCCAAAGAAGTAAGCTATTAAGGATGCTATCACTAGTTAGTCCTTACTCAATGGTGATATCAGTAGACAATGTTAAAAGATTTAGGTTCCCTGATTGGCTTCCAATAAAAGACCAACCCTACAAGCCCTTAGTGGCAACTCAGTCAGGACCCCTCTCACTTCTGAGAGCTTTCTCTGTATCTTTGCTTAATCAACTTCTATCGCTTTACTCAGTCACCTTTGTCCACGAGATTCATTCTTGTCTGTGAGACAAGAACCAGGCTCTCCCGTATCACTTTCCCTGTATAAAATAGGACATACACAATGAGAAAAAAACATCCATCAGATCTGTAAGCCTTGATAGGAGGAGTTTATACACTGAGAAATGGGAAGGACAGAGGTGTTTGTGAGAAAATCAAATTGAGATCATGAACATGGAGTGCCTACTATCATGTCAGGTAATTACAAATTTGCTTATCTTGTGCTCACCCTTTTCAGTGGGCTAGTCTTCCTTCTCCTTACCAAAGCTACCTTACAAAATGGCTGGCATTAAAAAAAAAAAAAAAAAAGGACAAAATTTCATCCCTGAAATGCAGTCAGTGGATAATATTTGGACATTTTTCAAATGATTTTTAAATTGTGGGAGGAAATTTAGCAACTTGTGCTCAAAGTATTAAGTATCTTATTTTTCAGAAGATTTTTTTAGGTAGATTTCTTGGAGTTCCTGAACTGTTCCTGCTGTACAACTTCTTTGTTGTGTCCACACATCTATCTGTTTGCTCACAAAACAGACTGTGAAACATCCTAGGAGTGATTTGGGTTTAAATGAAATCCTGATGAACGGCTCCAGTTTAGGTTATTGGGATGATGGAATTTATACCTAGTCACTCTAATTAGGCATAGGGTGAGTGTTCCAGTGACACTTCTGTCATTTGGGATCATTTTGGAATGAAGTTTTGAGGAATGCCACTCCTGTAGAACGAGGAGCACTGCTTCAGCATCTGGGAAGAAACTGTCTTGTTATGTTTAGGGACCATCAGTACTCGTGGTATGCAAAAAAGAGAAGACTTGTAACATATGCACTGCAACCTTGGATCCTTGTTTCTGTCTAAGATTGGTTAAAATATAGAGATCTGCTTATTTTTTAATTAACTAGGATTTGGTTTGGGATTCCTAAATTTTAGTTGAGGATGCATAATACTCTTTTATGTTTTCACACATCTGGTGTAGAAATGTATTCTGCCTTACATTTCAGATCTATATTCTATTTCCATCTGAAAATTCTTTTATAGTCTCATCAAGACTTCATTCTTTATCTGTATTTCTATCTTCTGCTTCAGCTCACCATTTTATTACCATCAGATCTTAAGGAAGCATGTTGCTTCTCTCAAAAATGGAGCAATTGAACTCACCTGTATACTTTGAGAAAAAACAGACTTGACGTGATGTGCACAAAGATTTTACTTATAGGGAAGAGGTAGAAAGGAGATACCATAACTTGTCTTTTTATCATCCACTATTAATTTACAGGGCAAAGCTCTGAGATAAATGCTCGGTTCGGTTCTCTCAACTACTAATGGAACATCATTAAGGCAAATTAATTCTGTAACAAAAATCTCTTGGGAATTGGTTATATGGTTTCAAACACGAGTGTTTTCAACATTTTTTGAGACTATGTTTCTAGCTAACTGACATGATATTGATTAGAACAGAGTATAAACCAGATGAATTAAGTTGTCTGGTTAAGTCATTATGCATAACAATATGAGGGGATAGATTCATAATTCATTTATTTTTAATCATCTATAAACCATATCTATTTTATAATTTTGTAGAAAGGACATGACTAAATGTTAACAAATAATCTCTGTTAAATATTCGTCACAAAAATCTGATCTGTTGATAAAGTTATTGACAGTATACTGCAATATTTTTATAGAACTCAATTTGCTCACTGTGGCCACAGCACAGGTTCAGCTATTGTTCGTTCCTTCTCTCATAAAACTTCAAACTCAATTGATAAAATCTCAATTGAATATAACCAGTTTAGAGATTTAAGTTCTCTGATTGCATCAATCCTAGCCATCTTATAGATATTTCATCTCTAGTACCAATTGTCAATTTCTTAATATTCCTTCGGAATGCCTGTTACCAGAGTGTTACTCATTCTTGATTACATTGCTTTCATTTTAGAAAAAGATCCTTCATGGACTCAGACGCTTGGATGTGTGACAATGAATAAAAGAAACCTCATTTAAAATGGAGTTCAATGGGCAGCCCTGGTGGCGCAGGGGTTTAGCGCAGCCTGCAGCCCGGGGTGTGATCCTGGGGACCCTGGATCGAGTCCCACGTCAGGCTTCCTCCCTGCATGGAGCCTGCTTCTCCCTCTGCGTGTGTCTCTGCCTCTCTCTCTCTGTCTCTCTGTCTCTCATGAATAAATACATAAAAATCTTTAAAAAAAGTAAAAAAGCCAGACCCCTTCCTCACATCATTTACAAAAATAAAATGGAGTTCAGACACCCTGAATGGGGAGCTCTTACACGTTATCCTTTGCTACAGTTTGAAGACCCCAGCAGGAAAAAGCATACCTTGCATTTCCTAACAGGAAAGAGCTTATTTTACTACCCTAGTAGGAGGAAGGAAGATTGTCTCCTGGCCCAGGAACATCCCAGCCACTAAGAAATGCCACAACCCAGAACTCTCTCTTTCTCTTCCAATGGACTTTCATTACAAACAATTCCTCCAACTTCCTTCTTTTCTCTGTAAAAGAATACTCCTCTCTTTAGTTCTCCAGACTTGCCTATGATTCACCATAGTTTACATATTCTTGAATGGAATTCCTCTGCTATTCCCACATAAACTCATTCTGCTATATATACATATGTATATTCTTTTTAATGATACAGCAAATCTTACCACATAAAATTAAGACTTAAGTATAACTAGATTAAACTTGAAGACACACACACATATATATAACTATATAAACTATAAAACAATAGTTAATTTTATTACTTAGTTATCTTATAACCATGGTATATATATATATATATATAATATCATATATATTATTATATAAACTTACATTTTGCTTTTCTCCCTCATTCAGCCTTTAAAATTTTTAGGACTCCCTGAAGGCTGTCTCACATATTCTTACAGACTATTCTCAGTAATAATATGGCTACTCTGGTTTTATTTCTGTACTCTTCCTCAACCTCCTTTGCATGGACACGGGTACCGTCATGGCCTCTGGACACTACTGATCCTATTGCTTTCTGTTGTGGCTCCTGCTTTCCCACTGGTGTGTTTTCCAGGTCTGCTGTATTTCCATACACACTCTGTGGTCTCCTGCTTTTACTCCAGAGACAAATCCGTCAAGTTCGAAAGAATGCCTCTTTCTCCTTTTATGTTACTGCAATAACTGGGTATGTGAGATAACTCGTGGCAGTGAAGACTTTGAATGACTCTATCATGGTTTATGTGGCTAAATGTGACCCCTGATTTGGGAGTTCATACTTATAAACAATCTACAACTTTATCCTGTAAGAAGAGGAGAGAATCATCCATGCACTGGTGAGGTGTGGCTGATTTAGGGAAACCTGGAGATACAATGATGATAGATTAAGTAAGAGGGGTGGAAATGGAAACCATAGTCAGAAGAGAGGTGCTGTGTTTAAGAGGTTATGTTTCATAAATTTTTCTAGTATAAGGCAGGCTTGGACATAGTAAGCTAAATCTCAAAAAGTGAGGGTTGACTAACTCTGCCAAAGATTGTACAACTGTCCAGTCTCCAGGGACCTGGCCTGCAAGGGAATCATAGACCATGGGAGATAGGAGAATGGATTTTCCTGCTAAGCATCCTCTGTTCACTCTGCTGTCCTGTCTGACTAGTTCATCCACCTTCTCTGCCTCATATCCCTATCCATCCAGGCTCATCTCTTCTGGCTGAACCTTTGTTGCTAATACGGTCCACAGAAAAAATAACCAAATCAGTGTCTAAAGAGAAATACTGAATTTATTTTTTTCTTAGATGTATTTATTTATTAGAGAGAGAGAGAGAGAGAGAGAGAGAGAGAGAATGAGTGGGAGGGCAGAAGGACATGGTTCCCATGACCACAATATTTAATAGTTATTTCAGATATCATTGATTATCAACACATTTATGTTTAGTTTTTGAGTTATTTACAAATTTCATCTTTAGAAGTAGCTAACAATTTCTTTTCCCTTTTCTTACATGGTGTACATGTGAAGGGACTAGAGCAAGATTTACAAATAGTTTTATAGCTTGTATAGTTTCTTTCTTTTGTTCATTGAAAAAATTTATTAAGCAATATCTAAATTCAAGGCATTGAACTACTTACTGGGTGTATATCAGTAGGCAAACTAGAAACATTCCATACATTTATGGTATTAATATGCAAATGTAGAAAATCTCTGAACAGTTAGTTATACAAATATAAATACAAATACTTATAGATTGTAATAGAATTACAAAGAGAAAAGCAGGGAGAGTGCTAATTTAGACCTGGCAATCCAGGTAGTCCTCTAATATAAGATTTAAAGCATTTGTCTGTCAAGTGGAGAGCCCAGAGAGAATGGCTGCAATAAATGCTTGGGGTGCATTTTAACAGATTGTGGGGCACTGTGGCTGTGAGGAGCTGAACAAGGCAATAAAGGCATGAGAAGAGGTGGGCAAGATGTTATGCTGGTATGTGGCCTATAAACTATTGTAAGTGTTTAACCTGTGATCCTAGGTATAGTGGGAAACAATTGGCTGGTTTTAAGCATGGGGGCAGGTAACAATTTTCTCTCTCTCTCTTTTTTTTTTTTTAAAGATTTTATTTATTTATTCATGAGAGACACAAACAGAGAGAGAGAGAGGCAGAGACACAGGCAGAGGGAGAAGCAAGCTCCAAGCAGGGAGCCCGACATGAGACTTGATCCCAGGACTCCAGGATCACGCCCTGGGCCAAAAGCAGGCACCAAACTGCTGAGCCATCCAGGGATCCCCAATTTTATCTTTTTTGTAAAGATCACTCTGACTTGTGAATAATAAATGGAGGGAAGGAGAGTGGATGTAGAGGAGCCAATTAGATGTTGATAATAGCCTACGCAGGTGGTGAAAGTGAGTGGTTCTATGTTAGTGGGAATGGAAATTGACAAAATGCAGATATTAGAATGACATTTTGGAATAGAATTGATAGTGTCTGGTGATGATGAGACATCAAAGCTCTCTTTCATATCTATGGCTTGAGAGAATAGAAAATAGGAAAAGTCAGTAGACAAATTTGACGAATATGGGTTATCACATTTAAAGTTGAGAATAGAACTTACCTATAAGTTTATTTCCTTTTTAGAATATGATTAATCAATTGTGCCTTTATTCAAAAACACTTATTAGCATAATGTGTGCCAGGCATTTTACTAAGTATTGAAGATATAAAAATAAATAAGATATGGTCCTTGCTTCTGAAGCCATAATTATTCTGCAAGAGATTGACAAATAAACAATTATATGCAAGCAAGTTCTGCTCATGAATATTTATGAGACAATCCAAACAAATCATTATCAAAACAAATTCATTGATGTACAAAAATGATAGCACATCATGACCTAGTTGGTTTTGTCCTAGAAATTCAAAGGTCAGTTAACATTAGAAAATATGTAATATATTAAAGGAGAAAACATGTATAATCATCTCAATGAGAACTTAAAAAAGATAGTGATAAAATTCAGTGCTCTTTCATGATTAAAACCCTCCTATTCAATAAAAAGAGAAGAAAATCCCATGGGTTTAACAACAACAACAAAAAAATGTTTACTTCTCAGTAATATAATATTGGATTCAGTATGGTAAGAGCTGTGAAGGATCTTTTATTTTCCCCTACTTGCAAGCTATATATTAGAGATATGCATCAGAGTAATGGACTTTAGTGTTCAGGGCAGCAAATAGCATGTACCTCATGTTTACTTTGTTCCCGTTACCCAGTTCCCACAGGACGACTGAGAGGACCAGGGTATATCTCACACTTAGCAGACTGCATTACTGGAAAGGAATCTTGTGCTTAAAGAACCTAAATATTTTCTACTAGAAAGTAAGCACGTGTGCCCTGTGCAAACAGAGTGAGACGATCTCTGTCCTCCAAAATTGTTTGCTAGACAAACCCCTTTGAAAAGATAGTCTAAACAAACAGAGTGCCTCTGTTTGTAAAACGGGCAAAAACATGAGAAACCAAAGAATTGTCTCCTACCATTCTTCTCATCTCATTCTTAAGGATTCAGACTCTCTTCCATTCCCCATGCACAATCTTGTTACCAAGTCAGAGGAAGAGAGAATATGGAGAAATCACACCCATTTATAAACGTTTCATCCCAGAAGTATCAAGCAATACTTTCTCTCATAACCTATTGTGTAGACCAACCTATCAAATGAAGTATATGGACTATTTGGTGAATTTACTGTGTCTTTCATAATTTCAAGTCAATATTTCATAAAGTTATTTTTTTAAGATTTTATTTATTTATTCATGAGAGAGACACACACACACAGAGGCAGAGAGACATAGGCAGAGAGAGAAGCAGGCTCCCTGAAGGGAAGCCTGATGCAGGACTCAGTCCTCACCCCAGACTGTGATCATGCCCTGAGCCAAAGGCTGAGCCACCCAGATGTCCCTATTCCACAAAGGTTTGTTTGTTTGTTTGTTTAAAGATTTTATTTATTCATGAGAAACGCATAGAGAAAGTCAGAGACACAGCTAGAAAGAGAAGCAGGCTCCCTATGGGGAGTCGGATGTGGGACTCAAGCCCAGGACCCCAGGATGACAACCCAAGCTGAAGGCAGACGCTCAAGCACTGAGCCATTCAGGTGTCCCTATTCCACAAAGTTTTTAAACAACCCATTAATTAGCTGATTGGCTAATTTTAGAATTTAATGTGGAAAAGCAAAGGCCTAAACAAAACCAAGATACTTCAAAAGAAGAGTAAGGTGGGAGATTTGCCATAATTTTATCACATATCACCACATGTCGATACCTATTAAAACCTAAAATACAAGCCATTAACTATTAGCACAAATAGAGCAAAATAGGGACTCCAGAAATACTTGTGCATAGATGGAAACTTGATATATGACAGCTAACTAAGGTAAGGAAGGTCTATTCATTAAATGGTACTGATATTATAACCAAACTCTACAGAAAAAAAATATGTTTTCTCCTTAATTAAAAATGAAAAAAGCATTTTTTAAGATCCATTTTAGGCTTAAATATAAAGGGAAATTAAACCAGAAGAAAATAACGAAGAATAATTTCATGACCTCAGGGTGGGTAGGAATTTATTAATTCCAAAAGGTGCTAACTATAGAAAGAAAAGATGGCTAAATTAGAAAACATTAAAAATTTAAAATGCTGTTCTCCACAGGGCACCAGAAAGACACTGAAAACACAAGCCACAAAGCAGGAGAAAATATGTGCAATGCATAATATTGATAAATGTTTGGTATCAGCATATACAAATAACTCATACATCAATAGAAAATAATTTAAACAAACCTTTAGGAAAATCTGCAAAACATGTGAAGAAGAATTTTATAGAAGAGGAAATAACTGCTTAGTGAACATAAAAAAAGAAATTTTAGCTAGAGAAAGAAAGCACAAGAGGAGAGAGGCCGAGGGGAAGGGAGAGAGAATCTTAAGCAGACTCCAGGCTCAGCACAGAGCCCAATGTGGGGCTTGATCTCACAACACTGAGACCATGACCTGAACTGAAATGAAGAGTCAGACACTTAACCAACTGAGGCACCCCGGTGCCCCTGAAAATATATATATTTTTAAAGATTTTATTTATTCATGAGAGGCAGAGAGAGAGACAGAGAGAGGCAGAGACACAGGCAGAGGGAGAAGCAGGCTCCACGCACCGGGAGCCCGACGTGGGATTCGATCCCGGGTCTCCAGGATCGCGCCCTGGGCCAAAGGCAGGCGCCAAACCGCTGCGCCACCCAGGGATCCCCCTGAAAATATTTTTAATCTTATTAGTAGATCAATGTAAATTAACATAACAAGTTCTTAATCTTATGGCCCAGATTGACAAAAATTTTAAAGTCTGAAAATATCAAGTGTTTAAAAAAAAAGAGAGAGAAAATACCAAGTGTTGATAATGATATAAAGCAATAGGAACTCATTTAGTGTATTTGTGAGTTGAATTTTAAAACAATTACCCATTACCTAAACATGAACATACACTAAGACTCAGCAAATTTACTTCTTGCCATAAATTAGATAAATTCGGGGCACCTGGGGGGCCCAGTGGTTGAGTGTCTTCCTTCAGCTCAGGTCATGATCCTGGGGTTCTGGGATGGAGTCCAATATCAGGCATCTTATTTGGAACCTGCTTTTCCCTCTGCCTATGTCTCTGCCTCTCTTTCTGTGTCTCTCGTGAATAAATAAATAAAATCTTTTAAAAAATTAGATGAATTCTGCAAATGAGAATATTCTACAGATAGAACATTCTGTACCAAGAGACATACATAAAAATTATCATGTTTGTAATGTTAAAAACCAAAGGGTGTTATTAAAATCTTCGTTGACAAGAAGTTAAAGAATTCTCCTGCCTGTCTCCAAACTAAGACATTGGCTTTCCTGTCTTCAGATGTAAGCTGTCACATCAGATCATCCTGTACTTCAAGCCTCTCAGCCTTTAGACTGGAACCATACCATCCACTCTCCCAGATCTCCAACTTGCTAACTCACTCTGAGGCTCATGAGAGTTAACTTCTCAGCCTCCATAATCCCATAATCTAATATAACCAATTATTTTTTATCTCTCTCTCTGGTTTGCTTTTCTGTACAGCCCTAATACAGTTATTAAAGTTATCTGTTTGATGCTACTGCAGAACAAATAAATAGTGAAGAATTACTAGATCAGAGTTGGGTAAAAAGGGGAGGGCCAGAAACTTTACCCAGATTTGGGGTTACTTGATGTTGCTGGAAGGATAACTGGAGAGGGCAAAATGATGGGAAAAGTGAAACTATTAAAAGGAGCCAAAAGGGGGAAAAATCAAATCATGTTAAAAAACAGCTCAACATAGAGTTCTATACTATGTGAAAATATCCTTAGAATTAATTAAAATAAAAATAATTTCAAACAAGTAAAAACTGATAAAATTATTACCATTAGATACATAATATGAAAAATAATGATATTCTTCAGGTAAAGATGAAAGTTTAGAAATTCAGGGAGGAAAGAAATAAAACAGGTAAATCTGAACAAGTACTAAATAAGTAATAATGAAATATCTTGAGTTATAAACATTCACAGAATTGGAATACATGGTAATAATGCTCAATAATTCAAAGGGAAGTCTCGAGTTACACTCTTTTAATGTTCCTTGCATCATCTGGAAAGAGAGTAAATTACTAATTAATACCAGAATTTGATAAATCAAAGATGCAGGTTATAATTGCAAAAGTAATAATTAAAGAAATTGAGAAAAGAGTACACAAAGCTAACTGGGATAAATGGAATAAGAAAAATGATACAGAAGACAGCAAGAATAACAGAAAAACTTAAGAGAGGAGGGATGAAAGGAAAGCACACGCAAAAAGAGTATTATATTTAAACACAATATAACTGTGACCATAATGCATAGAAATTGGTTAAAGGGGACTTAAAAAATTTACCATGTATAAACAACTAATGTAAGAGAGCTAGAGTAACCTATATTAATGTCAAGCATAGTAGAGTTTAAGAAACAGGGATGCCTGGGAGCTCAGTCGGTTAAATATCTGCCTTTGGCTCAGGTCACAATCCGGGGTCCTGGATTTGAGCCCTGCATTGGGCCACCTGATTAGTGGGGAGTCTGCTTCTCCCTCTGCCTCTGCCTCCCTATTCATTCTCTCTCAAGTAAATAAATAAAATCTTTAAATCTTTTTTAAAAAAGAAAGAAGACACTTCACAGTTATAAAATAATAGTAAAATTACCAAGAAATATAAAAATTATTTTCTTTTTCTTTTAGAGAAAGAGAGAGAGAGAGAGCAGGTTGGGAGGAGCAGAAGAAGATGGAGAGTCTTAAACAGGCTCCATGCCCACTGTGGATCTTAATGTGGGGCTCCATTTCATGCCCCTGAGATCCTGACCCAGGCTGAAGTTAGGAGTCAGATGCTTAACTGATTGAGCCACCCAAGTGCTCCAAGAAATATAAAAATTCTAAAGCTGTGTTTAGTTAATAACATAGGATCAAAATTTATAAAGTGAAAATGAACAAAATGCAAAGAGAAATGTGAAAATCCACATTTGCCGAGGGAGATTTTTAATGGTGCTCTCTGAGTAACTGAGACAAGTAGATAAGTAAATATCTAAAAATAGAGTATATGAACAATGTATTTATACTTGTAATACATTTAAAAGGGGAAAAATAGAATAAATTAAACAATTTATTTTACTACATTAACAGAATAAAGAATAAAAAGTAAATGCTTATCTTGATAGATAAATGTACAATTTAACATTCATTTATGATAAAAATTCCTTGCAAATTAAGAACAGATGGGTCCTTTATAAGTCTTATAAAAGGTGTCTACAAAAATCATAGAGTACACATCATACTTAATGAGGTTTTTAAAGTGTTCTTCTAGAGGTCAGAATCAAATACAGGTACCTGCTATCACCCTTTGCATTCAACATACTGGAGGCTTTTGGCAATTAATTAAAGCAGTAAAAAGAAACTGCAGGTAATAAGTATTGGAAAGAAGAAATAAAACTATCATTTTATACTTATGTACATAGAAAGTCAAAATAATTTTCAGATATGTTAGAATTAATAAGTGAGTTCACCCTAAACAATTAGATGCACTCATGCTAAATGTAGTGGATCCCTCAGTATGCCTAAAGCAGAAACATGTGTTCCTCTGCAGTTATATACACTATCCAGTTCTTTGAATGCCATAAATGAAATTCACGCGTTACCCTTTTCCACCCTGCTCTGTGCATGGGAAGGCCCGAATTTATTTATTTTTTAATTGATTTTTTAAAAGATTTTATTTATTTATTCACAAGAGACACAGAGAGAGAATGAGGCAGAGGCACAGGAAGAGGGAGAAGCAGGCTCCATGCAGGGAGCCCGATGTGGGCCTCGATCCCTGGACCAGGGATCACGGCCTGAGCCAAAGGCAGATGCTCAACCACTGAGCCAGCCAGGTGTCCCAGGAAGGCCCAACTTTAGAAACTAGTCAATAAGCTACCTTAACCAATGGTAAACACCAACAGAAAATCAGAAGGTTGGAGGAGAGTGAAGTTTAGGTATTTGTTCTCCCAATCCATCTCCTTCTCTTTTCTCAGAGAGGCAGTGTCTGCTTTTCTCTGTTGAAGGCCATGGCTGCTGTAGCCACCGCTGTCTCTCTGAATAACTATGTTAGCTATCTTCTTTGGATAATTGTTTTCACTGGGATATGTTGAATTTGACATGTGACTATATCACGCAGGCACTTGGATATATGGCTTTGAATCTCAGGTGTGATATAAGAAGTATAGAAAAAAAATATGAGCATCATCAGTTTAATGTTGGTAGCTAAAGTCCGTAGGGTGATGGAGGATACTCACGCAAAGTGTACACAATGAAAAGAGAAGAAGGCTAATGAGTTTCCTTGGGGGAAAAACTCATGGGTTGTTTCAGTGACAGTCTCAGGAGGAATGACTTGCGAGGGAGATTAAAAAGGCAAGAAGAACTAGAGCCAAGAGTTTCCAAGGAATATTTCTAAAAGATTATCTTATGCATTGAGAACTGTAGCATTATGCTAGAGGGAGTTTACCCTACCAAAGTAATGAGAAAATAGAGCAAATTAATGTAATATCCAATGCAATCGCCTTTTACTATTTACTAGGCTAAGCAGAACTATGTGAAATATCATTAAAAATATCTTGTCTCTAGTTAGAAATTTCACCTGTCATACTAGTTACTTAGATAAGCTATTTGTACATGAAGCTATTTGTACATAAGAGTGTTGTATGTGTTATAAAATGATATGAGATCAGGAAAGATAAGAACTCAAAGATCTTCAATAAATTTAAAAGCAAAGAAGAACTAGTGAATTTGCTAAGAACAACTTTAGTGAATTAGTGGTACCAGGATATTGCCACGTGAACCAGAGAGACCCTAGATCCTGGACCTCGGCCCAACCAGATCTGTAGGAGTTGCTGAAGGTTCTTGGTCTTATCAAAAAGATGAATTCAAGGAAAGACATGCAGCACAGTGGATGAGTAACAAGTGGGAAAGTTTATTAAAGTGAAAAGTAAACTGTTGAGAGTGGGTGAACTCGAGAGAGGTAGAGAACTGTGCACCCTGGGGTTGGGTTTCTATCTTTTATTCACAGAGCAGAATATTTATTACCTCAGGCAAGAAATAGGGTTTCACACTTTTCCTTCTATTTTAGTTAGGGGATTCCTGTCATGGCACTTGCCATCTTGGGCCCGTCCTATGTGATCTGGCTTCTTGTGGAGTGCTGCCAAGACAGGCCTCTGACCTTCTCTAGAGCTGCCCATGACTCCCTCATTGCTGACCTTCAGGCATCCTGTTAGAACCTAACTGACTGCCTACTCTAACAAGAATACAGACTCTAACAGTTGTCAGGAGCAAATGGGTGGTAAAGACATAAAAACAAAGAATGTTTTTTGTTTTTTGTTTTTTGTTTTTTCCATGAATCCTGTTTGTGAAAGGGAAGAGAAAGGAGGATTGAAAGATTTATTGAGAGTGAGAGGAGCATAAAGAATATGAGGGGGAGGAAAATTAATTTTCTTTCACTCTTCTAGATTCTTGACTGAGACTACCCTGTAATAAAAGACAGATTGATAGGAGAAAAACAAACAAGTTTAATGACATGTATACACCCTGTATACATGAGAGAGACTCAGGAGAAACTAAGTAATTATCCTAAATGGCTCAAGCCACCTCATTAAATACCACCTTCAGTTAAAGATAAAAGATGGTGGAGTGTGGGAGAGCCATTGGTCTATATTATGACTCTCAACTTTCCATCCTTGTTCATTACTATTATTTTATTACCTGGATCTCTGAGTTTACTTGAAAATCCCTTGCTAAATCAGTTTGAGTATATCTGTTATCTCTACATTTTTAGTGAAGTAGTCCTAAATTCCCATCCTCAGTTAGAAAAGACAGGAAAGGGGGATCCCTGGGTGGCTCAGAGGTTTAGCGCCTGCCTTCAGCCCAGTGAATGATCCTGGGGATCTGGGATCGAGTCTCGCATCGGGCTCCCTGTATGGAGCTTGCTTCTCTCTCTGCCTCTCTGCCTCTCTCTCTCTCTCTCATAAATAAATAAATAAATAAATAAATAAATAAATAAATAAAATCTTTAAAAAAAGAAAGATTCTACAATCCTTCCACAAATTCTATCATGTATAACTGTGGAAACTTTTATGAACTGAACTCCTAAGTTATACCTGTAATCCATCTGTAATCTACTGATTGATTGTAACAGAAACCAGGCATCTATGATGTTAAAAAGAAAACTATTCCGACAGTTGTTAAAATGGTAAGGAAGACTTTCTTCAAGAATATTGCAATAGGTATCAACTCTACTTCAATAAGAAAGAAAAAAGATTGTTTAAAACTCCAAATATAGCAGAGAAAACTGGATATTTATAGCCAAGGGGCAGAGTAAGGGGGGGGGGTCGGTGAATGGAAAATAACTTAAGATTTCAAGGGGATACTTGCTAAACAGGCAACAGGATTCTTGCTGAAGTCGGGCCAAGGTGCTCAAATATTAAGTGTAGAGGACAAGGAACATGAGCAGATATCAAGGGTGATCAGATATCGAGGGTGGAGGGATTCTTGCTAAACTAAGTACTTTACTGAAGGAAGGCTAAAGTTGAATCCTAGATAAGAAAAGGGCTCAAAGGAGCCTAACTGGAGTTTGGTCAGGATGAGGTTTTGTCAATGATTGTCAAAAGTAAGATGAACTTTTTTGGTTGGGGCACATGGGTGGACCAGTTGGTTAAGTGTCCAACTCTTGGTTTTGGCTCAGGTTGTAATCTCAGGGTCCTGAGATCTAGTTCCATGTAGGGCTCCATGCTGTGTGGAGTCTGCTTGAGATGCTCTACTTTTCCCTCTGCTTCTACTCATGTGCACACTCTCCCAATCTCTAAAATAAATAAATAAATACATACATAAATACATAAACGAATGAATGAATGAATGAATGAATGAATAAATAAATAAATAAATAAATAAATAAATAAATAAATAAAATCTTTAAGATTATCTTGTTGGGTTGACTTGAATCTGATTAAAACATATTTGCTAATGGAAGACAGACATTATTGTTTTGTCTAATTTTTTATGATTGAACTATGTAAAAAATTATCTTATGCATTGAGAACTGTAGCACTATGCTAGAGGGAGTTTATCCTACCAAAGTAATGAGAAAATAGAGCAAATTAATGTAATATCCAATGCAATTGCCTTTTATTATTTACTAGGTTAAACAGAACTCTGTGAAATATCATTAAAAATATCTTGTCTCTAGTTAGAAATTTCACCTGCCATACTAGTTACTTAGATAAGCTATTTGTACATGAACTGTTCAGGGAAATATTTAGTCGTAGCTATAACTTTCTTTTTCCGGCTTGTCTATTGTTTATTATTGCAGAAAATGAAACAGAAATAAACAGAGTAAGTCACAAAAGAAAAAAATGAAAACTCCAGTTAACTAAAATGAACTTTCTTATTCTTTTAGGGTGTTACTCTTTCCAATATATTGTTTGGTGGTATGGAATATGTAAATGAGCTCTTTAAACAATTTCATTGTGACATGCATATCCTACTGTTTAAAATAAATGAGAAAGAGGATCTCAAAAGCAAAGTGGCAACAGGGCTTAACAGTTTTTTTGTATTTTTCTAGTTCTGTTACACTTACTACACATTTTATAACCTATTTATTTTAGCTTGACAAATGCTAAAAGCACAGAAATGAGTTGTAGGTTTTTTTTTTAAGCATTGCAAGGTAGACATTGTTTTAATTTTTTTTCATATGATATCCACTAACTGCTTTTAAATAGGAAGATAATAGGCACTTAATTAATCTTTCCACCTCTGATTAAGGAAACAACCATTCATTAAAATCATATTAGCTCTAACATCTATAAGTATTTTGCTACTTACTTATATATTCAATCATTTATGTACTTCAGTGTAAGCAAAAATATTAAGGGTTCTTAGGAACCTGCAGAATCTGTCAGCTTTTTATATTTTCTCAGTTTAAAAAAAAAAACAAAAAACTTCTGGTACTTTCTATTTCTTTTCTTCATGGAGACTACATTGCATTTCACAGAATTAAGCCAGATGAATGGTAAGAGAAATTTATCACCAAGTTTAACTAGTGCATTTCATCAAAATCTTTCAATTTATACATGGAAGTTTTATGATGTGTTTCTTCTTGAAACTCTCATGTAAATTAGCATGGGCCCTGAGGGTCAAAGTTTGAAGTTTGGTCAAACTTTAAAAGCACCAGGCTGTGGAGAGTTAAGAACCATAAAGTAAAGCCATAGTACTAGTCTGTACTTGTACCTTCAAATGGTATTAACTGTACTGGCTCATAAATGGTCATGAATATGCATAGAGATAGGTAGAGAGGTTGTAGACTGAGTAAAGATTACAAATAATAATCTTAACTGAATAACTAGCCTAAAGCCTTCTTAATCTTTATTGTCACAGCTTTTTCATGTAAATAGATAATTTAAGTAGATAGCATCTTTATCCAGTTCCCAGACCTGGTCTTTTCTCTCCATCTCTAGTCACTGACTTTTTTTTCTCTTCCTCTAAGTTTCCTTCGAGTCACTTCTAGAATTAATATTTATAGCCCTGATGATATAAGTGTTTTGATGACATTCAATTTTCAATCTTCATTTTATTGCAGGGTGCTGCTTTGGAGGGTGTGGAAGAGTATCAGTTAGGATTGACTCTGCTAGAAATTTCTATTCATGGACTTTCTTTAAAAATAGGATGTGAGAAGGACATTAATATTAAAATGCATTGTTTCCTTCATATTTGATGACGACACTGTGACTAGTATTATCATTCTAGGATTTGGGGTGTGGCTGAAAACCCGGAGCCTTTTTTGGCAGCTTTTTCTACCATGTTGGAATGTTAAAGAATGACCTTTGGTCTGCAGTTGCTGATACATTTCACTATGCCTGATGCATCTTGGAACTGTTGCCCGTTTCTTTTTCAGAAATTAATTCAGAACATGGAAGACTTTTGGAATGAACCTACCTGGCTGCATGCATGCTAATAATGTATCAAGTGAGAAGACTCTGGTTATAAGTAACAGAATATGACTCAGGCTACATTAAAATAAATTTGTTATCAGGACATTAGGAATCACAAAGTTTTTTTTTTTTCTTTTTAAATTCTGGACATCTATATAGTGATGAGGATAACCCAGATTAGTCATCAGGAAATGATGACTAGTCTTTTTCACATTGATGTTGTCAGATGTCCAATGGCCTCTTGTTTTTTGCCATGATGCTTGAGATTCAAATTCTAGAGAGGGAGAGGATTTGATTGACTTCTTTGGAAGGACAGCTCCACCAGAACACCTTGGGACTGTGAAGGGTGGTAACTCAGGATTAAGTGATACCAAAAGAAAATAAAAGGTATGATCATTGGGCTATTGATCTTATTAAGCTAGTGCTACTTACTGGTCTTTGAATAATATAGTCAGTTGTTTAAGATTTGCTTTTGGATTCTGGTTTCCAAGGACTCTCCAAAACGTATCAAGCATTGGACCAAATACAAAGAAAAATACTATCAAATCTATAAAAGAAGACATTCTTACATGGGTAAAGGAGTAAAATGCACTAATACAGTGCAGAAATAATACAGTGAACAAGCATTTAAATCTAAACTGACTTTTTCCCAATGTAAGATAAATTTTATGATACAAGAATACTGATAGTAGTTTTGAGGACCTGTATTTACAATACATCCCCAAATATTGTGATACTTAATGCATATTGTATTGAAAATGTTTAAACACTTGTGGGAAAATAAACTATTTGATTCCTAAAATTTTTAAAGACAAAGCTATAACAATATTCGTGGTGTCTACCCACTAGGTGTCATTGATACAGGTCAGCCAAAAATGTCTCTAGGCATTACTAAGTGTACCCGTGAAGAACCATTGAAATAGACACTATTGCAGTCTGCTTCTAGAAAAATCTGTTGGTCAAGAAAAGTTTATTTCATTTTTTTTTAAAGATTTTATTTATTTATTCATGAGAAACACAGAAAGAGAGAGAGGCAGACACAGGCAGAGGGAGAAGCAGGCTCCACGCAGGGAACTCGATGTGGGACTCGTTCCCGGGACTCCAGAATCACGCCCTGGGCCAAAGGCAGGCGCTAAACCACTGAGCCACTCAGGGATCTCCCGAAAAGTTTATTTCATTAAATTTATTGCAACAAGGGAGAATACCATTTCAATATTAGTATCCCAACAGATAGAAATTAGGTAAATTCATTTTCAGAGTTTTCTTGGTTAGGCTCAAAAAGTTACGTTAAGCCTTTTAGAGTAGGGAATTGATTAGAACTGAGTAAAATTCCCATAAAATATTTCTAGATTGGAGGACAGAGAAGGTGTTAAGGTGATTCTTTTTTTTTCTTTAAGACTTTATTCATTTATTCATGAGAGACATAGGCAGAGGGAGGAGAAGTAGGCTCTATGCAGGGAGCCCAATGTAGGACTCAATCCCAGAACCCTGGGATTGTGCCCTGAGCCGAAGGCCCACTCTCAACCGCTGAGCCGCCCAGGCATCCCAAGGTGACTCTTGATGAGTAAATTGTTTTATTAAAAAAAGAACTGTTTCCTGAAATGAGCAGTTTGCCCAGTTTTTTATTTTGATTTTCAATAATTTCCTAACATAAGCAGTAAAGTAATATATAGTCTCATCATATAAAATCATGATGTCTTATTTTACTAGGCAAGAATTTCCAGGTGCAAATTATTGAATTATATTGATGTAGGTAGTCTTAGTTTTCAGTCCCACCAGTTTAGTTTTGCTGATGCAAAGGGTCTCAATTTGTAGACCTTAATTTTAATCCTTCTTTAGCCTAAACTGAAGGATAGATAATTAACACGCTGGGCATGATTATTCCAGATCTGTACTACTGTTTGAGGCATTATCGTCATGCATCATGTTTTGAAAAGTGTCTGCTTTAGCCTCTGTTATCAACTATTTCTGTTCTCTCTTTTTCTCTCTCTGTCTCAATGATCATTTGATGAAAAAAATTCTGTGCAACATTTTAATCACTGTAACTATTATGGACTGAATGTTTGTGCCCCCCCTTCATATATTGTTCTATCTAATCTCTAATGTGATGGTATTAGGACGTGGGGCATTTGGGCAATAATTAGATTTAAATTAAATTATGCTGGGGGAATTTGATGATGGGATTAGGTAATCTGCCAGCACTTTGATTTTGGATTATCTAGTCTCCAGAACTATGAGAAATAAAAATTTAAACAATCCACTATTTTATTATAGCAGAGTGAGCTAAAACGGTAATATCTACAAATTCTAAGAAAAGGATTATAACTACAGTTTGTTTTGTACTTTCAATTAGGAGGCAAACATGTCCAAATTAATCTAAGACAATGGATCTAATTTCCAGTTCGACTAAACCTGGAAGAAAACAGTGTGGAGATATTAGCTAAATTGCCTATTTCTTGATTTCTTTATTTTCTAAATCTTTGTAATAATGTAAAGATGCTAGAATGACTCTAGGATTAAGTACAACATTCTTTGACTAAAGTCACACATATTTTACCTTGAAAGTACAATATTATGTTTAGACTCATCTGTTTTGAAACATGACCATACAGTCTCATGAGTCTCAAGAGCAATGAAAATATATGGCATTAGTGACATTGTATATATTCTATGCAATTCTCACATAGGATTTCCCCACCCCCAATTTTAAGACTTCTTATAAGCATTAAAGGGCCTGGGAAACAGAATGCAAAATGCAGAAGAAATGGACACTAAATTTTGCTTTTGAGTCTCAAATTTGGTGGGGACAGGTGACTTGGGGACCCTACTCCCCTACTCTTCTGCCATCTTGCCCCGCCCTCTCTTGAGTCTCAAATTAAGACCAAAATATATATTATCCTTTTTCAGTTGTCTTAAGATTTTTTTTTTTCTAAGAGGGAAAATTGATGGGCCAAAGTGGACTCTAGGTAAAATCAGAGGTTGAACTGAATGCATGTACCAATTTTCTGAGAAAACAAATCACTTACCTATTTATAGAGTTTGGCCGATAGGCTTTTGTGGAACAAATATAATAGCACTTAATGGAGTTGGGGGTGCAAAAACATCTGATTTCAGCCAAAATACATTTATGGGATTTATGAGTTATATTATATTAATATAGTACCACTGAAGAGTGGACCCACACATAGATGATGAGATGTATAGTACAGAGATTATCAGGTAGGTCAAAGTAGAACATGAGATGAAGTTTAAGTTATGAGACTTCTTTGTGAAGTCTGTAAGATAAGACAGCTTCCACGTATATAGTATTTTCCTAAGAAGACTTTCTAATCTCTATTTCTATGCAAGTCAGTTATAAAGTCTACAAATCTAGTAGGTGCCGAAGTATAATTTTGGTTGGAGACATCATCCTCTCTTTTCCAGTGTAGCATAATAAGAGATTTTAGAATTTTGGATGTCCAGCTTATTGTGGTATTTTCACATAAGAATCATATGTCATAGAAAGTGAGGAGAGAACCAAAATTGCATGTGCTTCAGAATGTGCACTTGAATTATTTTTAAATGTGTTCAATACTCTATGCCTTACTTTTCCAATGGATTTATCCTTTTTTTTCCTTGTGCAACTAGATTAGAATGTAACAAAATAATAGTATCTTTGGGATTAGCCTCCAAAAATCTTCACGTAATATCTATATCTTGTCTTCTTTTTTCTTTCAAGATTTTACTTGCGTTCAAGGTAGTTCACATACAGTATAGTATTCATCTCTGGGGTAAAATTTAGTGATTCATCAGTTGTATATAACACCCAATGCTCATTATATCAAGTACCCTCCTTAATGCCCATCACCCAGTACCCCACCCTCCCACCTCCTCTCCAGCAACCCTTAGTTTGTTCCCTATAGTGAAGAGTCTCTTATGGTTTGCCTCCCTCTCTGTCTTTATTTTATTTTACTTTTTCTTCTCTTCCCCTATGTTCATCTGTTTTGTTTCTTAAATTTCACATATGAGTGAGTGACATAATAAAGGTATTTGTCTTTTTCTGGATTGACTTATATCTCTTATGTCTTTCAAAACCCCTCCGGTTTCCTTTACTACTAGACATTTTTTAGATCATGCTCAGGGTCTTCCTAATCTGCCTTTCCATATATAACCTGAGTTATGTTTAGCAATCCTCTTCATTCTCAAGAGTTTTTTAGCTTGAATAATAAAATACATGTTCATCTTCTCTACCTTAACTCTCTGTCTTCTCTCTGGTTCTATTTATTTTTATTAGCTCAACTCAAATCAAAGCCACGAATATTCTTTGCTCAGACCACTAAAATAAACAACTTGGTTTCTTTACTGCTTCTGCCTCCTGCTGCCCCCAAAAAGGGCTTCATCCAACTCCACTCTAAGGGATACTTTATCTATTCTGTATTGAGAGAGATCATTTCAGATTACAAATCCAGTTATGGGCCTACCTATCTCCCTTGGTTTATCTGAAAAATCTATCTCTGTATTCTATACTAGCATTATCTGAACCAACCTTATTTCCTTTTGCCAATATATAATAATCTCTTCCATAAAAGAATATTTTCACATTCTCTCCCTCCTCCTCTTGCTCTGATTAATGTATCATCCATCATATCTAATCCCAAGGGGCATTCTCACAGGGAAATTTTCTATTACCTCCTGTGGTAGGCTGAATAATAGTTCTCCAAATACATCTGCATCCTATCTCCTGAACATGTGAATGTTACAAAAGAGACTGTAAATGTGAAGAAATTGAAGATCATGAAGTGGAGAGATTATCTTGGGCCATTCATGTAAGTTTGATATAATAGCAATGGTTCTTCTAAGACGGACAAAGGAGGAATCAGAGTCACAGGAGAAGGTGATGTGATGACAGAAGCAGAGATTAGAGTGACTGGCTTTAAAGATGGAGGGAGAGACTATATCTAAGGAACACAGGAAGAGGCCACAAGAAACTAAAAAAGGAAAGGAAACAAATTCTCCCCTTAGTACCCCAGAAGGCAACAACCCTACTGAAACTGAATTTAGCCCAAGTGAAACTTATTTAGGACTTCTGACCTCTAGAACCATAAGAGAGTAATTTTTGTTGTTGTTTTAAGCTACTAAATTTTTGATAATTTGTTATAACAGCAATAGATCTTAACTAACGTATCACCTGATTCTCCTTTGTCACACTCACAAAATCAGCACTTTTACATTGGATCAAATATTTATTTTTAGCTGTCTGTTTAATAAATTGTAAGCTATATAAACTATTACTCCAGTAAGATAGGATTTTCAAAAACTTTTTATACCTTCAGTGTCCAGCAGAGCTGCTGGCATATATAGCATACATACAATAAATATTGTTGTTATGAATGGATACATTGATAAATTTTACTTCTTAGACAAACAAGAAGTTTAATAATAACATTAAAAGTCTCAATTATTGGGATGCTTGGGTGGCTCAGTGGTTGAGCGTCTGCCTTTGGCTCAGGGCATGATCCTGGAGTACCAGGACTGAGTCCCACATTGGTCTTCTTGCGGGGAGCCTACTTCTCTCTCTGCCTCTCTCTCTCTCTCTCTCTGTGTCTCTCATGAATAAATAAATAAAATCTTTAAAAAAAAAGTCTCAATTATTGTGCATCTTTTTTCTTCTGCCTTTTAAACAATGGTTGTTTCATTAGAGACAAATACAGAAGTACAACTATTTCCAGTTATCAGAACTGTTCTTTCCATTCTCCTTCAATATATAACTGAAGGGAAGCAGAACTTATCACCTTCTAAAAAAGATAAAGCATAAAGATCATTTTGACATGATTATTTTTAAGAAACAGCAGTCACAGGAGAAGCTGTGAAAATCAAGTCAAAGTTACCCTTTCATAAAAGACATCTCCATTTGTAAGGGAAATCTCCATACGTAAGAATATCTCCTTCTGTACCGGGAAGAGGAAGGTGATGAAAGTTCTAGAAACTCTTATCAATAGAGAAGGTATAAATTAAATCTGTGGGAGAACTGAAATCTTGTTTCCTGGTAACCTCTTATAACTGGTCTCACCACATCCCAACATCTTTTTTTTTTTTTTTTTTTTTTTGTCAGCAGAAGATGGTACTCAAAGTGATGACTTCGGCCATTTGAGGGAATTAGTCAGTCGTCTTGGTATCTCCCACACATACAAGAGATGTAAATTATTAAGCTTCTTTATGTTTCTCTCCTACTAATCTACCTTTTATCATGGGGGGGATCTCAGCCAAGAACCTAGAAAGATAAAGGAAAAATTTGTTTTTCCTCTCCCACACTGGTATTGGAGCATTCTATCTCATCCTTCAAGATACCTCAGATGAAACTGAAAGGTCACACAAAGAAGATACTTCCTAAATTTTATGAAATGAAAAATTAGTTTTACTTTCAGAAAACTACATATAAATATATAAATGTACTTTGTCACAAGATATATACTCCTAAAAAGTAGTTTTTTAATAAAATATTTGTTAACAAATAATTCTTGCTGTAAGGAATCATATGAAGTTTTTTTATAAAATTGAATATCCATCTTTCTTTTGTCTTGCAAATACTAGTATCATACTTGGTGCCTTCCTTTTAGAAATATACTATACTTAAAATGCACATAAACTACAGATGGGAGCAGAAGGTTTCAGAGTTTTGCTTATGAAAATGTGTTCTTTTTCTGTAAGTTTTCAAAGGGGTGTTATTTGACAAAGCCATCTCTTCTAATACATTTAAAATGATGTGCTTCATTTAAAAAACCTAGTTTATACAATTTTATAAAAAGCATATTCTGTGTATAAAGACTAAATATTTTAGTATTATTTGTTAATATTTTTCTTTAGATATTTTCATCTCTTTACATGACCATGTGTTTTAGTATTGATTGACCTTTCATTTTGTCAGAACCTTTAATGAATTGATTATGGTAAAAGAAAAAACCCTCAGATTCTTATTTTATATAATACTGAGAAGGAATTGATAGGGCTGTCTTCTGTTTTTTGAATTATAATATTTGAAACATTACATAAACACCAAAATAGCCCAATAACAGCACTTATAGGGTTCATGAAAGCCTGATAACTATGGTTCATGCACTTTCAATTTTCAATTTTTCTCTGAAAGATTGAGGTCTGCTCAATGGTGTGTATTGAATTGAATCTTTTCTCTGCTATCAAGTATATCTAATTTTTGCTTTTAAAAGATGCTTCTTGGCTAGATGATTATTAAACATAAAGATATGCCAAGAGATTCATTCAAAGATTTAAAATGAGAGTTCTTAAGTTAAATCACACTTATAAATAAATAAGGACTCACTTTCTAATAAAAGCAGATGAAGTCCTGTTTTTCTTTTAAACTTTAATTTTTCTGTTTTGCCTTTCAATGTAGTTTAACTTAATGATTTATTAACTAGAGGCTTGACAATATGGTTACATTATGGTCTTTATTAAATTTAGAGGAAACACATCTGATGCAAGAATGATCTCATCACCACGGTTACTCATTAGAACTAGTGGTTTGTTTTTAAGGTGGTTAATACCATATTGCTTACTGCCATTGGATTCCATGACATGCTATTTTTGGAGACATTGATAACATTTTAAATTTACCATCTTCTTATAATATAAAATAATTCTTTAACTGATTTAATGTATTAAAGATAACAGGCCCTAAATGGAGAACACCATTGTAAACCCCACATCATGAGAGACTTAACTAAATGAGTTTTGGCTGTCCCAGAAGTCGAATGTTAAAGAAGTCAATCAGGAATCACCTTATCAGCATTAGTTAGGTCATCTGCCTGGTCAACCTCTGTCATTTCCAATAAGGAAAGTAAACTTGAAATTACCCATCTGCCTTTTTGTCTATGACAACATCTTTGTTTCTACTTTCTTCTACCTGTAAGATTGCTTGCTTTGTATAGCTCTTCAGTGCTTCTTTCTACCTGCTAGACTGGATGCTGCCATGAAATGCTGAATAAAGCTGATAAGATTTTTAAAGTTACCCAGTTAAATGTTACTTTCTGACAAATGGAGGATGATAATGGGTAAAAAAGGAATATAATGGGTATTTACAGCAAGACCTATTATTTTGGGGTTGCTTGACCTTTTGTAAATGTGATGTAAAAGGTTTGTGAAGCCTTTGAAACAATCTTCAAATTTCTATGTGTGTGTCCATTTTTCTGAAGAAAGAATCCATAGTCACCCAATATATTAAGAGCAGTGCTAAAGAGCCTAAAAGAAAATAAAGCAGGTGACTACAGATATAATGTAAAAAGAATTCAACTTAGACTGATAGCAGAGAAGCCTTAGTTTTATTTGCTATGCTAAGTGATTTCATGAAAGAGATATTTTGGAGTTTAAGAAAAGTGATTATTTTAATACGAATCAAAGGCAAAAATGAACTATTGGGACATCATCAAGATAAAAAGCTTTTGAACAACAAAGGAAATAGTTGACAAAACCATATGACAACCAACAGAATGGAAGAAGAAAGATATTTGCAAATGTCTTATCAGATAAAGGGCTAGTACCCAAAATCTATAAAGAACTTCTCAAACTCCACACCCAAGGAACAAATAATCCAATCAAGAAATGCTGGGATCCCTGGGTGGCGCAGCGGTTTGGCGCCTGCCTTTGGCCCAGGGCGCGATCCTGGAGACCCGGGATCGAATCCCACATCAGGCTCCTGGTGCATGGAGCCTGCTTCTCCCTCTGCCTGTGTCTCTGCCTCTCTCTCTCTCTCTGTAACTATCATAAATAAAAAAAAAAAAAAAAAAAAAAAGAAATGCACAGAAGATATGAACAGACATTTCTCCAAAGAAGACATACAAATGGCCAACAGACACATGAAAAGTACAAATCAAATTCACAATGAGATACCACCTCACAACAGTCAGAATGCCTATAATTAACACATTAGGAAATGTCAGATGTTGGCAAGGATGTGGAGAAAGGGGAACCCTCTTACACTGTTGGTGGGAATGTAAGCCAGGGCAATCACTCTGGAAAACAGTATGGACGTTCCTCAAAAAATTGAAAGTAGAGCTACCCTATGACCCAGCAATTGCTCTACTAGGGATTTACCCAAAGATACAAACATAGTGACCCAAAGGGACACCTGAACCTTGGTGTTTATGGCAATAAATGTCCACAATAGCCAAACTATGGAAAAAGCCCAGATGTCCATCAACAGATGAATGGATAAAAAAGATGAATGGATAAGAAGTATATATGTGTATATTTATAGGACTGCTACTCAGCCATCAAAAAATGAAATATTGCCATTTGTAATGATGGAACTAGAGGGTATTATGCTAAGTGAAATAAGTCAATCAGAGAAAGACAATTATCATATAATTTCATTCATATGTGGAATTTAAGAGACAAAATAGAAGATCATAGGGAAGAGAGAAAAAAAATAAAACAATATGTAATCAGAGAGGGAGACAAACCATAAAAGACTCTTAATCACGGGAAACAAACTGAAGGTTGCTGGAGAGGCAGGAGGTGGAAGGATGGGGTAACTGGGTGATGGACATTAAGGAGGGCACTTGATGTAATGAGCACTGGGTATTATATAAGACTGATGAATCATCCTTCTGAAACTAATGATACATTCTATGTTACTTAATTTTAAGTAAAAAAAAAACTTGTATATGGGAAAAAGAAAACAAAAAGTTAAAAAAAGAAACAATCAAATTTTAGCTTGATAAACTCAATGAATTTCATGCCTAAATATAATGTATTTTTGAATAGTGTGTGTTACATTTTCATTAGTAGGAGTTATTTCAGTTGATCAAAAAGCAAAATCTTGCTTTTTCTCATTCCCACCTTGCCAACACCCCTCTCTTTTCTTCACATAGCAGTCAAAGGGGATTTGTAAAAACCTCTACTTAAAGACCTCCAGTTGTTTCCCATTTCAATTAGAACAGTCTTAAATTTACATGTATGGTTTACAAAGCCATGTGTGATCCCTGTTTATTTATTTAATTTCATCGTATACAGAGTGCGCTGTTGTCTTTAATGCTGTAGTCACAGGAGTCTTTGCCAGTTTCCAGAGCTTGTTCTTTCTTGGATGGAGTGTTTGCATCACTTATTTCTTCTGCCTAAAATGCCCCTTCTCTAAATCTTTGCATGGTTTACTCAGAGCTCAGGTGCCTCTCTGAACATCATCTCTTAGGAGAAGCTTTTCTCAACTATCAAATGTGAAGTTGTCTACTAGTTTTCTCTATCACTTCATTTTGATTTGCTTTCCTCCTACTACTTACTATGAATCATTAAGAGCTTATATATTTGTTTGTTTGCTCATCGTCTCCTTGCGGACACTTGAATGTAAACTTCATGAGAGGAAGAGTATTGTCTTTCTTATTTAGCACTGTATCTTCAGGGCTTGGAACTTGCCCGAAATGTGGGAAAAACACAATAAGGATTTGTGAAGTAAATTAAATAAAGTTTCATTAAATAAGGGATTATATTTATCTTCTAATTGGCATGGTTACAGGAGATTGATGACAGGGAATAAGAAATAGCCTTTGAAAATAAAATGCTCAGCTATGGTCATATCAGATGAGCACTACTCTACAGTTATTCCTATCTTAGATCTTCATTTTTCTCTTCATCCTGATGTCTGTAATAAAATGAAAACAAATATGAGTTGTCTACCTTTCTCTGAATGACCTTGAAAAGGCACTGACTAATATGACATACTAGTCTCTCCTTCACTTTCTCTCTTTCTATGTGGACCTATACCTGGTTTTCCAATTTGTTGTTTGATAAATGAATGAAAATCTTGCAATGTGGTTAATAACTACTACTAATTCAGTTCTGAAGATTGATATTTTGTACTCATTGTGCAAAGGTTGATAAGCTTTATAAAAACATTTTATTTATTTGAGAAAGAGAGAGTGAGAGAGTGGGAGTGGAGGGCAAAGAGAGACAGAAAGAATCTCAAGTAGACTCCATGCTAAGCACAGAGCCTGATACAGGGCTCAATCTCACGATCCTGAGATCACTACCCAAGACAAAACCAAGAGTCAGACACTCAGCCAGCTAAGCCACCCAGGTTCCCACACAGGTTAATAAACTTTTAAACATAACTATTTCAAACTATGAATGGAAAAAAACTCAATTCCCATGAATATATTTGCCAAAACATAAAATATTTTGGTAACAGTGAGTAAACTACCCACTGCACCAGAAAGCTCAATTTAGTTTTTAAACATCTTTGATTTGTTAAGAATTTATGCTAACACTGAGTTAAAAGTGGCTTTTTAAAAACTGATTAATTAAAAATTGTTGTTAAGTTCTTGCTAAATGTAAATGGTTGAAATACTAGATTTATTTTTTTTTAATTTTAAAGATTTTGTTTATTTATTCATGAGAGACACACACAGAGAGAGAGAGAGAGAGAGAGGCAGAGACACAGGCAGAGGGAGAAGCAGGCTCCATGCAGGAGCCAAGTTGGATCCCAGGTCTCCAGAATCACACCCTGGGCCGAAGGCAGCGCTAAACTGCTGAGCCAGTTGGGCTGCCCAAAATACTAGATTTTTAATTTTTTTCACTAAAAAACATTTTTCTGAGCACTCAATTTCAATGGTGGGATATAGTATTAAGAAAATTGACCAAATTCTTGCTGTCAGGGAGCTTATGCTATTTATATCACATAAATTTCCCTTCAAGTGAAACTACATTTCACTTCCAATAATTAGTGAACTATTTAATTAATCAATCTTTCACTGAAATAAAACAAAACCTCCAAAATATGGAAAAAGTAGTTTTTGTAAAAACATCAGAGAGTTAATAGGATAGAGAAGTATTATTTGGCTAAAGTTCAGAAGGTGAAAATCCAGAGAGGTGAACATGGCCTCTGAAGCTGCTTGGGAGAATTTGCTGACCTATAAAAGGTATCCTGTAATCTTAGCACAACTTTGAAAGCCTTATAGGACTAGGGAAACAAATGATGGAGTTCCACAAGAGTAGGGGCAGTGCTTAACTACTTCATGTTTGAGCTGATTCCTGGGAGGATGATATGTAGGAACAGAATAGAACATACAGAGGAATCAGAGTAGCACCACAACCTTCCCTTGGTGTTTTCTGGGTGGTCTGTAGTATCTCAAGACCTATACTTGGATGACTGTCGTCTCAGAATCTTAGTTCTTCCAGATGACAGTTGGAACAAAAATTCCCTTTGAAGAAAATAAGTCCGTCCTGGACCTCAAATTATTTTCACAAGTGTGCGTGAATACATATATCCCAGTACACAATGATAATTAAGCAATATAAAAATTGTTGAAACATAACATAAAAGAGAAACAGCAAACAACAGAAATACACTAGTTAGGTCTCTAGATATTAGAATCAAAACAGACTGTAAAACAACTATGATTACTGAGTTCAAGTAGATAAAAGGCAATCTAAAAATATTCAGCAGAGAAAAAAAAAATTCAGCAGAGAACTGGAATCTATAAAAAGCCAGATGGCAGATTTGAAAAAAAAAAAAAAAAAGGTAGAAATTCTAGAAATAGAAATTAAAATGACTTCTATTAGGAATGAATAGCATGGGCTCCACAGAGATAGGTGTATAATCCCAACTTCAGTAGATAATTCCAAACTGTTTTCCAAGTTGGCTGTGCAGAATTATACTCCCAACAGCAATATGCCTAGGTTTTTACCCTCAAAAATGTGTGTATGTACTAGGGGATATTTTTTTTAAATTTTTTATTTATTTGTGATAGTCACAGAGAGAGAGAGAGAGAGAGGCAGAGACACAGAGACACAGGCAGAGAGAGAAGCAGGCTCCATGCACCGGGAGCCCGATGTGGGACTCGATCCTGGGTCTCCAGGATCGCGCCCTGGGCCAAAGGCAGGCGCCAAACCGCTGCGCCACCCAGGGATCCCTGTACTAGGGGATAAATACAAGGATATAGTGATATCATTTGTAATAGTGAAAAACTGTAAAATTATAAATGTTAATAATAGAAGAGACAATTAACTGTAGTAATTAATAGAAGAGACAATTAACTGTAGTACTATTATTACACTACAATATTAGGTAACAAAAGGGCACAAACTATAGCATAAATGATAACATAGATTACCAAACATAAAAGAATGTATAGACTGTGATTCAGAAAGCAAGTAGAATTTAAGTGGCATATTTAGTAATGCAGACTTATTGGAAAACTATGAAGAAAAATTTAAAAATTGCTTATAATAACTGTCCCTCTAATGGTTAAATGTATGTAAAGGAAAGGTGTTGTAATTGTAAAGGCATATGCAAGGGTGTTCTGGGATAGTGACCATATTCTGTTTCTTGACTTCAATTGTGATTACAGAGATTTTAAAATGTGTACATTTGTATTTTTTTATTTTAAATATTTTATTTATTTTATTTATTTATTTAATCATGAGACACAGAGAGAGAGAGAGAGAGAGAGAGAGGCAGAGACATAGGCAGAGGGAGAAGCAGGCTCCATGCAGGGAGCCCGATGTGGGACTAGATCCTGGGACCCCAGGAACGTGACCTGAGCTGAAGGCAGATGCTCAACCACTGAGCCACCCAGGCATCCCTGCACATTTGTATTTTGTATGGTTATCTTCGTCCTTGGTATTCCAAGATTAATACCACCTTATTGCTGAATATTCCATATAATATTACATTATATGAACACTATAATTTATTTAATGGCATATGCTTCATAAGTATTCCTGAGTATCTACTTAGACAAATAAACACATATTTTTTTCTACATTATATCCCTTAGAATATTTGAAGATTATTACGACTTCCTCCTGAATATCTTCTCTTCTTTGGTCCCTTGAAATGTCCCTTATAAAGTGCCTCATTCTTATTGCCGTCTGTACCAACTCCAAGTTTTTTATTAGCTGTTGTGACAGTGACTCAAAAATACTGTTATCTCTATGTGATATCTAGCAGGCTGATCAGATTCTTCTCCCCATGCTATTCAGAGACCAAATTTCTTTCATATTGTGCCTTAACTCTTTCCAGTTATTGTCTATGACTAAATGGTTGGAGGCTTATTTCTATCACATTTGTGTTCTCATCAGTGGAAAGAAGAGACGAGAAAATTCAGACTCTATCTACTTTACCTTCAAGAATTTCTGTAAGGAAACAAGAATTAGATTTATTTATTTATTTCATTTTATTTTTTTAATTTATTTATGATAGTCACACACACACACAGAGAGAGAGAGAGAGAGAGAGAGGCAGAGACATAGGCAGAGGGAGAAGCAGGCTCCATGTACCGGGAGCCCGACGTGGGATTTGATCCCAGGTCTCCAGGATTGCGCCCTGGGCCAAAGGCAGGCGCCAAACAGCTGCGCCACCCAGGGATCCCAAGAATAATATTTAATCATTACATCTAACATTTATTGAGAAATAAGTATGGGCCAAGTGCTAGTCTAGTATTTGGATGGCAGTTTTGTCTATTAAGCATATGATTCATGGAGTCAGTAAGCTTGGTTAACTTCTTGCTTCCATCTCTTGCTAGTAGTGTGAGATGGAGTGAATTTCTCAGTATTTCCTTTTGCAGGTTCTTCACTTGAAAAATAATAATAGGGTGAATGCGATAAAACCCATAAAATGGTAAGAATAACATCTGGTATATAGTAGTGTCAATATACTCTGGTTCTGTTAATGGCTATTACTTTAAAGAAATCCAGGATTTTCTTTTCCAGGAGGACTTTCTCTGAAGATAATGAGGCCACAAATTCTTACATTATGATAAATTGCATTCAGGACACATGTTGAATAAATAATGATGGTTTGATCAAAGTCTAGTGACAACTAAGGACAACAAAGCTTCTGATGAAATGTAAGTCTAGTTTATGATCTTAATTTTTTTAAAGGTTTTTTTATTTATTTGTTTGTTTGAGAGAGAGAGCAAACGAGCACATAATTGGGGGGAGGAGCGGAGGGAGAGGGACCAACAGACACCAGGCTGAGCACAGAGCCTGATTTGGGGCTCAGCCTCCTGATTCTAAGATCATGACCTGAGCTGAAATCAAAAGTTAGATGCTCCACCAACTAAGCCATCCAGGTGCCCCTAATTTATAATCTTTTAAAACAAAGATCTAAAAGTTTATATGAGAAGGCTGGCTTTTCAGTACAGCAGAGTTGATACTGGAAGCTCCTGCATACCAAGTCAACTTGATACAGTGGCACTCTGGAAGAACATGAGTATGTAAACCAAAAAAAGTTTTAAACTTGGCAACCAACATGGAGCCCTGCTATAATCTGAGCAGGGATGGATGTGGAGGAGCTTCTATAGATGAACGTGTCTGTAAATCTGGGCTTGATCGCATGGCACTGGAGGAGATGTCGGACTTCCAGCTTAGTAGGCTCAGTAAACACAAACAATGCTCTCTTTATATAGAACATACATATCAGATTTGTACTCTGCATTAATAAGTAGGCTTATTATGTATTTCATTACGCAAATTCCAAAATTGTTTTGGAGATAACTGCTCAGTGAAAAATAATAATATAGATGATATTACATTAGAGACTAAAGTGTGGTGGTCAAAAGATAATGAATGAGTTATCTTATTTTGAATAATGATATTTATAAGAATGTATATGAAAGTATGTTTTGGAAGGAGTAAATATGAACCCCTAATATAGCCTTCCAGAACATTGAACAGTATATAGGCCTTAATCAAAGCACAAAAAATGAAATAAATAATACTTTTATTATTAGAATGGGCAATTAGACAAGAACAAAGAAGAAGAAATATAAAAAATGTAAATGAGCATTTAGCTAAAGAAGTTAGGGAAAGAATATTGTGTAAAGGAAATGGGAGAGAAAAATTGATGAAAGTAGAAATAAATCAATTAGGAAAGACTATTATATCATAAATTTGATAACTAAGTTCAAAAAGTAATATATTACTTTTCAACAGCAAAATTACTGTTAACATTTATTTAAGGAATAAAGAAATAAAATAGGAGTCCTGAAGTATATAATAGCATAATTGTGGGTGAGGGTAAAAAGAGTAAACTATATGTCAGATACACTTATATATTATAATAAAGATAAAATGATTATCAAATAGATATAGTCCTTACATTCATGGAGTTCACAATGTATTAGATGAATAAGACAGTAACAAAGAGAATATTAATTACACATATTGCAAATTATGACAACTATACTAGAGAAAACAGATAGGACCCTATTATCTAGAATATGAGGGTGGGGCCACCTGGGTGGCTCAGTTGGTTGAGCATCCAGATCTTGATCTCAACTCAGGTTTTGATGAGGCTCAGGGTTGAGCCTCAGTCAGGCTCCATGCTGGGCCTGGAGCCTTTTTTTTTTTTTTTCTTTAATTATCAGGCTGTATCAGGTTGTAAATGCAGGCTATCTGAAGTCGTGATATCTAAGCTGATACTTTAAAAAGGAAGAAAGTAAGGTCACAAGCATAGCATATTCGGGGATCCCTGGGTGGCTCAGCAGTTTGGCATCTGCCTTTGGCCCAGGGCATGATCCTGGAATCCCAGGATCAAGTCCTGGATCAGGTTCCCTGCATGGAGCCTGCTTCTCCCTCTGCCTGTGCCTCTGCCTCTCTTTCTCTCTTTCTCTCATGAATAAATAAATAAAATCTTAAAAAAAAAAAAGAGGAAATAGCATATTCAAAGGCCCTGAGATGATCAAAAACTTGCAGTGTTTGGAAAACATCAAAGACAACATGGCAAAGAATTGGCCATGTTTACTTCTTCAATAAATTTGAGAAGATTCAAGATTATATTTATAATAATATCACTTTTCACCAAATGTGATACTAATAGGCTTCTTATGTATATGACAAATAATATAATTATTGTAGAGTTACTTTTGATAAGGATATGCCTACGGGGATTTGTTTTATGTGTGAAATTCATCTGTCATATGTATTTCAACAATAAAGATAAAAGGAAAAAATAGAAAATCATCTCTAATCATGTCTTTTTGCTCATACTTTTACAGGAGTGGATTCTAAGTTTTTGTCTCTGGTCTCCTTTCCTTTCTTAGAAATTATAATGTGAATCATTGATTACATGTTCTATAATTATTCTTTCTATGTTGAACCTGCTTTTCTAGGAAGAATGTAGTTTTATCTTTCTCTGAATATTTTAATTTTCCCTAGTTTTTCTGATGTACATTCTCTTCTTTTTGATATAATTCCTTGTCTAGAAAACAAAATTCGATTATTTTATGCCACCACATAACCTGCTTTTTACTTCTCACTTATGATACTCAGCTGCGAGGAAAAGTGAATTCCTACTCTAAATTTCAGTTTATTATGTATGAAATTCTATTCACTTAAAAGTGATACTGAGGTTATTCTGTCTTTCGTCGTTTGTTGCCAAGTAAATCAACAGAATTGGTATCACAGTTTTTGTAAGTCTCAGAAGGCTTTCCATTACTTCTTTGATACATACATCAGGAAAACCATATTTGCAAAAGATGGATGTCACAAATACACATGGCTGGCTTTGTACTTCTTCACAGAGTCACTGACTACCACTGTCATTTGGGATTAATGATTGGATAGCCCCAATAAGCTCTTTTCCTTGAACTCATTTATGGCTTTATAGAACACTTTATTTTCCTCTTTACGTGACTCAAGGTTACTCTTATTGCACTGAGTATTAAACCCATTGTCCTACCTCAGAGTTTTAGGATTTTGTTTGTTTATTTCCTCATCTGAGCTATAATTCCTCTCTTGCACTAAGTTTTCTGGATAATATCTTAAATTGACCACTACATTCTGAAGCTGTATTCCTTGAATTGTTTCACCATTTATAGTAGGGGGATGACCTTGCAATTATAGTAAATATAGAACATACAAGGCATGGGGTAAATATAGTGCTTCTTAAATATCTTAAGAAGAAAGCCAAGAATCTGCATGACCAGCAGGGCAATGTAAGAATTCCAAATATGAGAGCATGTGGTTAGTGCTCAATTGAAATATATGTATTTATACATCCAGTAGAAAATTATTCTGTATACTTTTGTTAACCTAAACTTTATGCAGACACAATACTTTCATTTTTAGTTACGTACTTCTGCTAAAATGGCAAGTGTTCATAAACAGCAATAATGTGTACCAGCCTTTTTTTTCAACAGAAGCCTGTTTTAGTGAACAATATCATATTGAAAAACCCTTGACCACACTCTTACAAAATGAGCCATTTGTGTCTTTTTGTATTTCTTGCTGACAGCAATAGTTTTGTTCAATGGAGATGTATATTTTAAATATATTAAAATGGGTAGAATTCATATCTCATAATATCCCATTATAGTAGTATTTTCCAAATATGAACTACAAACTGAAGAGCTGTAGAGAAAATCTGTAATAAAATTGCTTTTTACATTTATTAGCATTTGTAATTAGCCATTAATGATGTATGTGTTTATATGTTTCTCTTATATATATTTATGTCCTTTTCCTGGGTTTCTCTCATAAAGTCAACTGTAACTGTCCTTGAAAGAAAATAAGGAATACTTTTAGTAGTTTTGCACTTTCAGTATTCATTCAACCTGAAAAGAATCCTGATATAGTGTAGAGAAAATGACCTTTAGAGATAGTCAAAGGCAGATTTGAATCCTGGCTTTTCCCCTTTTGAGGTGAGTGTGTGTGTGTGTGTGTGTGTGTGTAATGTTAAAAGCATTTTTAATTATGGAATTTAAGTCACTGTGCCAGTGAAATATTTTTTGATCAGAAAATACAATAAACTCTTAGTTATATTTATCAAACTGCCTCCAAGACCCTTTAAAAAAAGTCAAGTGTGTGTTTTCAGCATTAGTTTCCCTCTTTTTCTTTCCTGTGTCTTTTACTGAAAGAGTGTTGAAAGAAACTAATGTCTTTGAAAGAAATTAATGCATTAATGCATTAAAATGTCAGTTTATTTTCAAGCAGACAGACTTCTTTCTACTCTCATTTCCATCCATTAAAATAGTGTTATTATTTTAAGATATAATTCAAATTTCAATTCCTAAATATAGACTTCCTGAATCTCCACTTTGTTCCTCTTGTAAATGCCCACAGACCTTATCCAAGACACTCTGATTCTATTTCAAGTATAAAAACTGAAGCTCGGGCAGCCTGGGTAGCTCAGGGGTTTGGCGCCTACCTTTGGCCCACGGCGTGCTCCTGGAGTCCCGGGATCGAGTCCCACGTCGGGCTCCCTGCGTGGAGCCTGCTTCTCCCTCTGCCTGTGTCTCTGCCTCTCTGTGTCTCTCATGAATAAATAAATAAAATCTTTTAAAAAATAAAAATAAAAAAAATAAAAACTGAAGCTCTCAACATGTCTGATAGCAATGTAGTAGTTGGTCTTGTTTATTTTATCCTATGCTTGTTCTTCTCCAATTGTTTTTCTGGTCTTTCTTAATTTAAGACTTTCCTTGTGTTCTTTATGCCTGGGAGTCTCTTCACTTTTCATTGCTTTCACCTGCCATTTCTAAGTTATCCTTAGACATCCTTTTCCCTGGGAATTTCTATGTCCTTTGCATGACCCAGGCTGGATTAGATGTTCTTCCTATCAGGTACCCAGCTCCTTCTATTTAGTTAGCACAAATCACCCCTTGTGAGCATCTGTCACATTACAAACGTACTTGTTTATTTATCTGTCTCCACCATAATGTAAGCTTTATTAGGAAAAAAAAATGTCCTGTTTATTATTGTAAGCTTAAATGTCTGGCATAGTTCTGAGTACACATAAATATTATATATGCATCCAATATATATCTTTTTTTAATAATTTTTTTAAATTTATTTTTTTATTTATTTATGATAATCACACAGAGAGAGAGAGAGAGAGGCAGAGACACAGGCAGAGGGAGAAGCAGGCTCCATGCACCGGGAGCCCGACGTGGGATTCGATCCCGGGTCTCCAGGATCACGCCCTGGGCCAAAGGCAGGCGCCAAACCGCTGCGCCACCCAGGGATCCCCCAATATATATCTTTTTTTTTTTTTTTCCAATATATATCTTTTAAACAAAAAAGTAAATTCTATTTAATAAAGTGATGATTTTTTATATTTCTACTTGGGACATTTTTATAATTTGATTATTCATATTTAGATCTTTTTTAAAATTTAAATTAAATTTGCCAACATATAGTAAATCATTAATTTCAGATGTAGAGTTCAGCAATTCATTAGTCACATGTAACTCCCCGTGCTCATTACATCAAGTGTCCTCCTTAATGCCTATTGCCTAGTTACCCAATCCCCTCCCACCTCCCCTTCAGCAAACTTCAGTTTGTTTTCTATAGTTGAGTCTTTCATGATTTGTCTCCCTCTAGATCTTTATTATTTTTTTTTTTAAGATTTTATGTATTCATTCTGAAAGAGAGAAAGAGAGCACAAGCAGGGGGCGGCAGTGGGAGAGGGAGAAGCAGACTCCCTACTGAGCAGGGAGCCAGACACAGGGCTTGATCCCAGGACCCCAGGATCATTACCTGAGCAGAGGGCAGATGCTTAACCTACTGAGCTACCCAAGCACACAGGGACATGTTTTTATTTAGACTATTTTATTGCAAGTTCCTGGAAATCAAGGAAATTTAAAAAACCTTAACTTATCATTCCCAACCTAGCCTAGTACTCAATTGGCATCTTTTGAATTTACTTATTTATGTTCAAGGAGTTTATAAATATTATTTTTGTAGTTATGAAAAATACCATTTTATAATCTTTTTATTTATTTTTATTTTTTAAAGATTTTATTTATTTATTCATGAGAGACACACAGAGAGAGGTAGAGACAGGCAAGAGAAACAGGCTCCCTGCAGAGACCTCAATGCGGAACTCAATCCCAGGACCCCAGGATCATGACCTGAGCCAAAGGCAGATGCTCAACCACTGAGCCACCCTGGTGCTCCCATTTTATAATTTTTTTTAATAGTGAGATGATATCAGTGTTTTTTATTTTATTTTATTTATTTTTGTTTTTTGATATCAGTGCTTTATAAGTGGGTGTACAAGAGCATAACTTTTAGATTCTATAGCAGTATGAGCAGTTGATATATAAAGAGAGAGAATAGAATCCATGACTAAAGTTCTTTTTAAAAAAATATGGAAAGAATAAAGATGTTTGTTTGATGTTATTGATACCTAAATTCAAGGGGGGGGGAAGGTTTCTATTGAATTATTTGGGAGAATTTATTTTAAAAAATCAGAGAGGGATGCCTGTGTGGTTCAGTTGTTTAAGCATCTGACTCAATTTCAGCTCTGGTTATGATCTCAAGGTGGTGAGATGGAGCTCTGCCTGGGGTTCCACATTCAGGGGGAGAGTCTGCTTCTCCCCTTCTCCCTCCATCCCTCAGTCATGCACTAGCGAGAGTGCATGCTCTCTCTCTCTCTCTCTCTCTCTTTCTCTCTCTCTCTCTTAAATAAATAGATAGATAAATCTTTTAAAAATTTTAAAAATCAGATAGATTAACATAAATTTTTATTGCTCAGAAAACTGGATTTATAAGTAAATATTAAACCTTAGAGCACTCTTAAATTAGAATTTCAGGGATTCAGTCAGTTCAGTATCCTGACTCATGAACTCAGCTCAAGTCTTTATCTCAGGATCCTGAGGTCAAGCCCCATGTTGGGAACCTGCTGGTGTGGAACTTACTTAAAAGAGAGAAAGAAAGAAAAAAAGAAGTGTGTAACTAGGTTCTAGTCCTGGCTCTGCTAGTAAATGTAGAATCCATGGAAAGGCAATTATTTAATTGTTCTCTATATAAGCAAGAATGATCCCAAAATAGATTTTTAAAATCCTTTTCAGTCTAAAATTATGATTCAGCCTAAAAGATCTAAAGATGAGCATGCAATGAACTCTTAAATCATACAGTTTAATTTTATCTGTGCTTCAATTTCAGTTGACTAAACTATTTGGTGGTTAGAGGAATCAGGTGGAATATAATTATTAAAAGCATAATAAATATTAAATAATAATTGATTTAATTATAATTGTATGCATTTTAATGGCAAATTATCTCTCATATATGCATATTAATTTATTTATTCTTATTTAATTTTACTTCTCCCTTCACATACCTGGGTAGAAAATCTTAGATTAAATTAGTTATCACCTGTAGAGTATAAAAGATTTAATAAATAAGATTGCTTGGAGCTTACTTATTTATTGGACCATTCTAGATTTTTATAATATCTGGATAATGACTGCACAAGAAGAATCTTTTATTCATTTCCCCATTGTGTGTGTGTATGTATGCAATTCTTTAAAACCCCATCTATAACTACAAATACACTATTATCATGAACAGTGAGAGAACAAAATATGCTAGGAATACAATTCTCTGAAAAGTAATTTAATAACAATAATGCTATTCCTGAGAATCTTCCAAATTCTAAGAGTGGTTACATCCATTTTAGTTATTGTAATCAATTAAACAAGAGAACAGAATTATTCAGCCTTTATTCAATTTCATGTAGAGAAGAAAAACAAAAATTTTGATGCTGAAATGTTTCTTAGTAACTGTATTAATCGCAGCCAGTCTTTTTGGTGACGGCATTGATACAGAAGAGCTTGATTCTTGTCTCATGGAGTCGACTAATGAATCTTGCAGACAACAGAGAGTGAGCAAAGTGATGGAAGTTTATTAAGCAGAGATACAGAGAAAGCTCTCAAAAGTGAGAGGGGTCCCAACAGGGTTGCCACTGAGGGCTTTTATGGTCTGTCTTTTATAGGAAACTGACTAGGGAACTTGGTAAATTTCTTATCAATATAAGGGTCGATCTGTAGATATCATGTCTATATTTAGAACAAACATGGTGGACTTGTAACTATCATAATAACAAACAAGATGATGTTCTTGTAAATATCATGAACCCAAACAAGGCGTTCCCTTTTCCATAACATTTCTCTACATCTAGACTTTGTGAGTCTAGTCAGGTAGCCCATGGCCTTGAAATTCCTGTGCCATCTTGGTTTGGGCAGGGACTATTGATAACACCTTAATGACATATTTCTTTATAGTCTGATGAGTTTCTGTGATTATTTAGTAGCCATTAAAGGTGGAATACTCCCTAACATTTTGGAGGTAGGGAGACAGGCTTTTTTTTTTTTTTTTTTTTTTTTCCTTCTGTTTTTACTGTCTTATCTCTGTCTTCTTGGTAGGAGCCTGACTATGGGGCCTTTCCTTATCTTTCCCTGCCTAGCCCTGTCTGCCCCTAACTTATTCCTACATTAGTATTGTGAAGATGTAACAGAAAACTCTTTTATTTCTCCATCTGTATATATCATAAAACATTTTCCAAGCTATGGACCAAATATGTTTTCAGTGGATCATTGAGGGCAGATAATTCCTGTTCAGTTATGTATTAGCTTATCTGTTTGCAAATAGGAAAAATCTAGTGAATTATTTATTCCATGTTAACTTCCCCTGTTGAAGACTATCAACAATTAAAAAAAAAACTTTTTGTGATACTATTCCTTTAGAAAGGTTTATGCTGAATGACTTTGTTTTCACTTGGAAAAACAGCAATTCACAGATCCTAAGGTAGGATGCATCATGATGCACTTGGTAAGTGATGTCAAACTATTAGCCCTGCAAAGAAGCCTTTCTTATATGTCTCTCAAAACTGAGCAGGGATCAATGAACTCTATGATCTGCTCCAGTAGTTTTAAGGGTGTTCACTCAAAAATATTAGTGAGAGTATCTTCAGGAGATATAGCTTCAATATAACTGCTTAGAATCTGAGTGTGAAGTACAGAATGAATTGACACAGCTTTTTTTGTCACTTTGAAATTTTTTTCAGTACCTGGTTATCTTAATTATTATAAAATTATCAGCTTATTTTATTAAGTCATAAGGATAATTGACACACTCACTATGGATTTTAACTACTTTTTGACTTATGAAAATATTAGAAATGGATGTTAGGGCAATTAATATTTAGTGATATTAATTGATTACTAAAATAATATTTTGTATTGAGTTATGTTTTTAAAATAGTTAAATTCATAGATTTTAAGTGCCTAATTTGATTACCTTTTACAAATACATTCATGTAGCCATTCCAAAGATCAAGATGCAGAACATTTCTCTTACCCTGACATTCTCTCATGCTTCTTTGTAGTCAGTACCACACTCCTAGGACCTAAGAACTGATTGTCAGAGCAAAGAATCTTCTCAAAATGCTTATATAACTGAAACCATACTATGCACTTTTCATGTATACTGGCTTATATTGTGTAACATGATGTTTTGAGATCAATCCACACTGTTGCTATATCAGCAATTGTCTCTTTTTATTTGTGGAATATCATCCTATTATATATGATGATAAAATCCACTGTTTAATCTTTTTTTTTTCTCTCTCTGGATGTTTTTAGTTATTTCAGTTATTGTTCATTACAAATAAAGCTTATGTAATTGTTCTTGTGCAAATCTTTTTGTGAAAATGCTTTCATTTATGTTTAGTTTAATACTGTGAGTGGAACTTCTGAAACATAGTGTGGTCATATGCCATAATCTGGAATTTGGTTGGGCTTTCTTAAAGGGTCATATAAATTGAAAACATTAAAACTACTAAATCAAAATAACCATCTTTTATTTATGTCATTGTCTATATTGGAATCTATTGGTATCACATATTTGATGGTGATAATGAGTTAGTTTTATGGGTAGAGCAATGGTAATTAAGACAAATTATAGGAAATTATATTATTATTATAGGCAATTATACTATTATGGGAATAAATATTATTTCATGGTAATAATCAGAGAATCAACTTTGTGTGAAGCCAAATCCTTATTTGCAGTGATATGCAATTTGCTTTCAGAAGATGTTAGATTAACATACTTATGGACTATTGAGAAGCTACTTGACATTGATCTGCCCACTTTTAACTCCCTGAATTTCAGTTCCATGTTGTTTTTAATTGAGAACATTAACAAATACAGTGCAGGGTCATTGTCATGATTTGAGATGGAATATATAGAGTATGTGGAAAATTCTAATTAAACTTATTTATTATAAATAATGTGAAGAGTACATGACTTTCTTGTTCTCAAGTTGTAAGCAGTATTTCAGTGGAAGGGAATGACAGGGACAGGACCTTTTAACAAACCACATGAAAATTCATTCTAGTAAGTTGGAGAAAGAGGAGTTTTGAGTTAGTTTACTTTCCTCACGAAGGCATGTGAGGATCTTCTGAGTGTGTGTAAAGTCTGAGTAACAGATCAAGTAGTTTTATTTGGGAATGCAAGAGATAATATAACAACCCCATGTTCATATTGAGCATTTTTAACCTTGTTGTATATTAAATATAGGGAAACAGCACAGAGAGATGAACTCTGTACATTAACAAATCTATGGGAACACACTGTATTGTGTGTCCATATGAAAACCTGTAAGTATTTTTTTTTAAGATTTTATTTATTTATTCATGAGAGACAGAGAGAGAGAGAGAGAGAGAGAGAGAGAGAGAGAGGCAGAGACACAGGCAGAGGGAGAAGCAGGCTCCATGCAGGGAGCCCGACAGGGGACTCGATCCCAGGACTCCAGGATCGCGCCCTGAGCCGAAGGCAAGCACTTAACCGCTGAGCCACCCAGGCGTCCCTGTAAGTTTTGTAATTAAATATGAGGATTCGTAATACAGATCTTTGAAAGTGCAAATAAAAATTTAAAAAAGAAAATAGCTATGTTGGCTTTATTCAAGATCTAGAAACATTGTTTAAGAACAGAGGTTAAGGGATCCCTGGGTGGCGCAGCGGTTTGGCGCCTGTCTTTGGCCCAGGGTGCGATCCTGGAGACCCGGGATCGAGTCCCACGTCGGGCTCCCGGTGCATGGAGCCTGCTTCTCCCTCTGCCTGTGTCTCTGCCTCTCTCTCTTTCTCTCTCTCTCTGTGTGTGACTATCATTAAAAAAAAAAAAAAAAAAAAAAAAGAACAGAGGTTATGGGCAGCCTTGGTGGCTCAGTGGTTTAGTGCCACCTTCGGCCCAGGGCATGATCCTGGAGACCCAGGATCAAGTCTCACGTCAGGCTCCCTGCATGGAGCCTGTGTCTCTGCCTCTCTGTCTCTCTCTGTCTCTGTGTGTGTGTGTGTGTGTGTTTCTCATAAGTAAATAAATAAAATCTTTAAAAAAATAGAACAGAGGTTCACATTACATTTTGATGACTAATTATATCTTTTCCTAACAGTTTTTTAATGAGAATTCTACACTGAAAATAATGTAATTTTCTTTTTGTTTTTGTAAGATCAAGCAGGAGAAGTGGCAGGAAGGGGGAGAGGGATGTAGGGCTCTATCTCAGGACCCTGAGATCATGACATGAACCAAAGGCAGATGCCTAAGCAACTAAGCCACCAGGAGCCCCAGTAATGTAAAATTTTAATACAAATTTTGATTATGTGGATTATGTAGTTGGACTTATATAATGGTACTCAGTACATTTTAAAAGCAAAAATTGCTCCTTCTATACTTTCTTTTTATTTCTTCTTACCAGAAACTCATGAGTTCAACAGTGGCACAATAGCTCATTTATTTTAAAACAAATGAGGAAATATAACCATAATGAAAAAATCCAGAATAGTTCATTTAGTATAATGAGACCAAAAATTGATCATCTGATTTATTATTATTTTTAATTGTAAAATTTATTTTATAATCTCAAAAGTACAAACTCACCTTTCTTATTTCTTCCTTGAAATTATTTCTTATTGAAAAACATGTTATGCTGGAAAGATCACCTAGCTATCAATACACATGATTTTAGTTCTATTGTTGACTTCTAGGAGATCAGAAAAGCCTGTTAGCAAATGTATGCTTCAGATTTTTCTGTTTCCTTTTTCTGATTACTAATTTAAAACATTGTGCCACTGAGGTGTTAAGATAATGTTTTCCAAAGCATTTTAGAGTCTTAAATCTGAAAATTTCATGGACAGGAAAATGGTTTTGTATAACCACAGCTTTAATGCTTTTTTCCTAGGAGAAATTACCAAATTATTATTCTTTCATCAAGAACTAAATATATTCTTTTATATTTCCAAAGCAAGGTCCCTGTGGACAAGGACAATTGAACATAGTTAAAAAAGAAGCAGCATTTAATTTATTTTCAGCTGGCAACCACAAGAATGGGTTCTTTCTCTTATTTATTTTTATTTAATCTATGAAGCTGATGGCTCCCTAGTGAGAGGATAATATGAATTCAGCAATCAGGACATTATTTTCACATTCCTGACATGCCGTATTAGGTTTCTACATAGCATTTCCTTGTATCAGGCAGAAGACAAAATGAAGAAAAGTCTTTTGCAGCATAATCTTTGAATGTTCATTTATTCTTCAGATACATCAGAGATTCCTAGATAACCTGAAAATATAACTGATTAGATAATATGTGTTCCAGAGAAGTTAAGTGTCACTATCCAGCACTGTGTTGGATGCAGAATTGTACAGATATATTTACTGCATTTCATGATGTTAGAGAATACCAAAAGAACTTTCAGATGTATCTTCGATATAACCAACTCACAAACAGACAATGAATTTAATGTAAAGCAAGGAAATTTATGGTCTTCATCTTGCTTTGTCTTCACTGATGTTATCCTCATTTTATTTGTGATCAATTACTATAGGTATATTTTAGTGAATTAATGGCATTATTGAATTAGTGTTTCATGTATCATTTTCATGTACCTTTTCCCACTGCATTATGTACAAGGGAATTACATCTTTGAAGACAACTTAGCAAAATAAGCTATCAGTATTCATGCATTATGAGATTGGATGACAAAAATGACCAATAATAGGAAAAGCCAATGGAATGTACTGCTTTGTCATTGTTTTTGTGATTCTGTTCTTTTATGCATTGATGACAGTGTAAACTATTATCTTGTTACTGATCCAAATTTAAAGTCGGCATATAAGATTCAAAATAATTATGATGATCCATTCTTGATTGTATGCAGTATACAATTTTTCATTATTGCTTGATGGAATTACACCTTAAATGAATATAATAAAAAACCACCTTGCACAAATATTCTATATGAGGGATACCTGGGTGGTTCAGTGATTGAGCATCTGCCTTTGGCTCAGGGTGTGATTCCCCTGTCCAGGGATCAAGTCTCACATCAGGCTACCTGTGGGGAGCCTGCTTCTCCCTCTATGTCTTTGCCGCTCTTGCTGAGTCTATCATGAATAAATCAATAAATAAATCCCCAAATATTCTATGTGATTTTTTTAAAAAAGCAATTACTATTTTCTTAAAAATCTAAGAATTCAAAATAATGAGCTTAACCATATTATCTAAAATCTTCAATGCATATAATATAAAAAGTAATGTGGTGTTATTAAAAGAGAAGTCTATAAACCTCAAAACCCAATTAGACTATTAATTTCATATGTGAAAAAAGGCATAAATTATATTCTACCAAATACTTTGAATTACTTAGCAACCTATTTTCAGGAATAGTTCATTAAATTAATAATAACTAAATTATATTTAATTTTATTAAACTAAATAAATTATAGAATGTTACATAGAGGAAACATGTAGCAATATTTAGGATAAAACTATTTGCATAATTGAATTATTGTTTAAGACAGAAATCACAAACACCTGAGTGGAGCAGTCAGGCGACCGACTCTTGGTTTCGGCTCAGATCATAATCTCGAGTTATGAGCCACAAGTCAAGCTCTGTACTCAGAGCAGAGTCTGCCTAAGACTCTCTCCTCTCCTTCTGTCTGCACCTCTCTGCACATGCATATGCTCTCTCTCCCCTCCTGAAATAAATAGATAATCTTTAATAAGACAGAAATCACACTGAAGGAAGGTTGTAAATGGAGAAGGTGAAAGATTTCTAGCTGTATTATCTGTTGATTGGTACACAGAAGAGAGATGTTACTACTATCTTATCTGAATGTGGCCTCAAGATATGAAATGTATACAGCTGAGATAACTTGGCAAGTGTTGTAATAAAACCACACAACTCACTCTGATTTTACTGTGTTGGCATCAAATTTTACATCCTAACCATTTGCAAAGACATAATTTTTAGAGATCTTCTCAATGTAGCTATGTATATATATTTTTTCTTTTCAGTAAGCTTTATGTCCAAGAGGGGTTTGATTTCAAGACCTCAAGATCAAAAGTCACATTTTCTAACAACTGAGCCAGCCAGACAGTCCTTAGCGGTGTATCTCTAAAATTACTATTAAGATGTCCCACATGATCAATGAATGCAATGCTAATCTACAAAGGTGTTTAAAATCATGCGTTTATTGGTAGATGTTACTTTTATTCTGAATAGCATTAGAGTGAGAGAGCAAACGGTCAATGATCAAGCTGATATGATTTTATTATGCCTTCATTTTTGTTTACGGAAATATAATTTAAATAATTTTAGGAAGATGCTGAATTCATTTGCAGAAATGTAAAACTAGACTTCAAGAGTATGTCTGTATTTGACGCGTTAAAAATAATTACTTTATATTTTTAAAAGGAATTTTAGTAGATAATTTTTTTAAAGATTTTACTTATTTGACAGAGAGGGAGGGAGGGAGAGAGAGAGAGAGAGAGAACAAGCAGGGGAGTGGGAGAGGAAGAAGCAGGCACTCGGCTGAGCAGGGAGCCCCATTCAGGGTTCAATCCTGGGATCATGACCTGAGCTGAGGCCAGATGCCTAACCAACTGAGCCACCCAGGCACCCTGATAATTTATTGAATTAAAAAAATTGGTAACTTTCTGCAACAAAAATCAAGTCATGTTAGTGTACATAACTCATATGCCCAGACCTTATCAGTCTGTTACTTTAACACAAGGTTTCACCAACTATCCCTCACAGCTAGCATTCTGCTTAGCTGCTGAAAATCCAGACTTTTTTTTTTCCAGATGCCTATTCTTTTTAGGAAAAGATTTAAAAAATTCCTGAGATTGTTTCTCAAATTTAGCATGTATCCCCATCACTCATACAGCTACATCTAGATCACCGAGTCTCTTCCCCAGAGTTTCCATTTGGTAAGGCTGTGCCAGGGCTCAAGAATTTCATTTCTCATGTTCCAAATTGATGCTGATGTTGCTCTTCTAGGGCTCACACTTTGAAAACCATTACCTAAAGGAATGCGTAAAATTCTATGACCCATTTTGTCTTTTTATCACCACATCAGTGCTCTAGCTCATTATAATATTCTGCTATTTGACCTCTTTCCAGAAAGAGAACACTTGAGACACTTTCTGCAGCTGCTTTCCTGGGGCTGATGCTTTTCAATTCAGTATCACTTCATCCTACTTATGAATATTGTCTTTTTTGGTGTCTATTTCATTTTTTTACACTCTGGCCTTCATTATTTTCTTCACACATAAAAAAGAAGAAAATTACAGACCAATATTCCTAATGAACACAGATGCTGCCATTCATGACAATATGGATGGATTGTTTTGTGAGCATTAAATATTATGTCATCTCATTTATATGTGGACTATAAAAATACCAAACTTACAGAAACAAAACAGATTGGTACTTGCCAGAAGCAAGGGGCAGAGGTTAGTGAAATGACTGAAGGTGGTCAATAGGTACAAATATACAATTTTAAGATGAGTAAGCTTCGGGAATGCATAGTGACTATAGCTAACGGTACTGTACTATGTATTCAAAAGTTGCTTATAGAGTAGATCTTGAAAGATATTACCATAAGAAAAAGAATTTGGTGGCTATAAGGAGCTGGATATTAACTAAACTCATTGTGGTAATAATTTTGCAGTATATACATTTCTCAAATCATGTTGTATACTTCAACACAAAATATGTCAATTCTTTCTCAATAAAATTGGACAAAAGAAAATAGAATTAGGTACTCCTGGGTGGCTCAGCAGTTGAGCATCTGCCTTTGGCTCGGGGTGTGACCCCCAGGGTCAGGGACTGAGTCCTGCATGGGGCTCCCTGCATGGAACATGCTTCTCCCTCCACCTATGTCTCTGCCTCTCTCTCACTGAGTTTCTCATCAATAAATAAATAAAATATTTTAAAGAAAAGAAAAAGAATTATCAGATATATATTACATGAAATGTTCAGAAAATTGAGTGATAAACCTAAAAAGAGAGAAATAAGCAAATATATCTTCAAATCATGAGGCAAATTTTAAAAAGAATGGAAAAAATTAAAAGTAAAAAATTTACAAATGAATTAAGTACAACAAAATGAATGAGTTAATTGATAGATTATGTACAGATGGAAAAAAATGTAAACTAGAAGAGCTACTGGAAGAATTTCCCTAGAATGCAGACCATTTTATTTCATAAAATAAAATGTGAAATATGACAGAGAGGTTAATGGATTTGATAAGATAGATCTGTTTAATATATTATTAAGAATTGTGTTTGGCCTTCTGTAACAGAGATCCAAAATAAATGTTTTAAACAGGTTAGGAGTTTATTTTCTGTCACATAAAATAAGACAAGAGATAGACAGTCTAAGTCTGAGATGGCTGCTCCTTATTGTCATCAGAAATTCAGACTCTCCGCCCTATCTTTTGCATTTGGTTGAAAGTCAGTGACCAAAGCTTTTCCCATGGTGGCCACTTGCCAGGTATCAAGATGATGAAATAAGGCAGTAAGTAGTTTCAAAGGCAAATGGCTCCCAGTTAATTCTGACCTCTTTTTAAAGGAAGCTCCAATCCAAAATTTCCGCCTAAATCTATTGTCTATAAACTGAATCAGATTTGCTGAAATTTCACAGAAAATTGAAGAGTGGGGTTTTCGAACAGTCTGCAATTAAATCAAGATTATTTTTGAATGAGAGACTGAAAGTATGAATTTCGGTTAGAAATCTAGGAGTCTCTGTTTCTAGTAAGTATAGTAAAATATCTAGAGCTATCACTGAGATATAGACAACTTCCAAACCAGTAGAAGGAGAGAAATGTTCCATTGTTGAAAACAGTATCTTTTCTTCAGTGAATTATCTTGGAAACTTCACCAAAATCAATCAACAAGAAAAGTAAGAGTTTATTTTAGAAGTTTATTTTAATAAGCTTTAAATCAAGAAAGCAAGTCCTCCAATTTTATTATATTTCAAGATTAATTTAACTTTTCTGAGCCCTATACCTTTCCACATGCATTTTAGTATTAGACTATGAATTTCAGTAAACAATCTGCAATTATTCAGGTAGGAACTGCACTAAATCCTTTTGAGGAGAATCACCATCTTAATAATATTGAGTCTTTCAATCCATGAACATGAAATTATTCTCCTTACTTTTAGATCCTTTTTATTTTGTATTTCAGCATGTACAGAACTTTCACTTCTTTTATATACTGATCAGTATCCTGCAACCTTGCTAAGCTTGTTTATTACTTCCAGTTTTATGTGTGTGTGTGTGGACGCGCACATGTGTGCGCGCATGTGCATGTGCATGCATTTCTTTGGATTTTCTACATACAGAATCATGTCATCTGTGGATAAAAACTATTTTAATCCTTCTTTTACAACCTATATAACTTTTTAAAAAGATATCTATATTTCTTTTTTCTCCTGATTGACTTGTATAGAATCTTCAGTACAATGCAGAATAAAAATGATGAAGGTGACATCCTTGCCTTGTTCTCAATCTTAGGAAAATAAAATTCATTATTGCACCCATAAGTATGATATGTAGATTTTTTATAGGTATTTTATCAAGTTGAAGAACTTCCCTTCGATATCTTGTTTGTTGAGAATTTTATCCCCCATTTAAAGAAATGAAGGTAAGTGTAGTTCTGCTTCTTTGATTATATTCTCATTGATAGAAACAGTAAAGATCCTTTTCTACTTTTTTGTCTTTAAGAATGAGTAAAACTTTCCAAGAGCCACCCCGGCACACCTTTCCTAGTGATATCTCAGAATTTTGCTTACAAATAAGCAAATTTACTTTCTGAGATGGAATCAATTTGGCAGGAAGCACATGGCCTCATGGGCTGATGGACCTATTGTCCAGGCTAATGACTCTGAGGTCCAGGAAGCCATCTCTTCAAGAATCTCTCTCTGTTTGCTTGCTGCCCTTATTTTTGGTTTGAGCCTAAGTCAAGCTTTGCATTATAGTTAAAAGATAGTGACCAGTGTTTATGATGGCTACAGGCTTCCCTTTTCATGCTCAGTTGGTGGAAGAGAGAGGAAAAAGAGAGAGTTGGAGAAATGAACTTAACATATTTAATAAATACCTTTGCTGCTTGAACTGTTTTTAAATAGCCATTATTTACAAATGTGAATCTTGAGAAACACTTGGATATAAGAGTTATTGGGTGGGATGGAGGGCCACAAGCAGAGGGGATTTCTGACTTTATGATTGTCTAGTCAGGTATGAGGCAAAGGAAGGGAGAATTAAAGCTGAAACTGCATGAATGGAGGAAGTGCTTTGGGGAACCTGAAATAACTCTTGTTAGAAATGGAGAGGGAGGGATGCCTGGGTGGCTCAGTGGTTAAGTGTCTGCATTTGGCTCAGGGCCTGATCCCAGGGTCCTAGGATTGAGTCCCACATTGGGTTCCCTGCATGGAGCCTGCTTCTCCCTCTGCCTGTGTCTCTGCCTCTCTCTTTCTGTGTCTTTTGTGAATAAACAAAATCTTAAAAAAAAAAAAATAGGAGAGGGAACTGAATAAAGCTATGGCTTGAAAATGGTTATTTTTATAAATAAATGAAAGAATGAACCCATTAAATTGTTGCCAGTTTCTTTGAAAATGTTCTAATGTCTCGATAGAAGTTTTCAAACTAATTTCCACAATTTCATTGATTTTAAAGACATATTCTGACCTAGAATCTTGTCCATTTCAGTTTTAGGATCAATACTACAGACTGCTTGTTGAAAATAGTTGCTAAGAGTAATGTGTCGAACATGATAAGGCTTCTGAAATTGCTAGATTCTATCAAGTTTTGTGCCCTAAGGCTAAGGACCAGAACCTTAAATTATTTTCAGAATTTGATCGGTATCAGTACAGGGCAGGAAGTACTGATGTGATGTGACCTCAGTGTTCTTGTCCTCTGGAAGAGCTATAATTGCCCCAGAAACTTCTGCTTGTAGTAGAATTGGAAGTGCATGCAATAATCTAAAGTAGAGGCAAGGATGAATGAGTCACTTAAAAATCTAAATTATAGTAGGAGTTAATAATGGGCACTTTATATCAGAGATTAAAGATGATACATTATATATATATATTTAATTTTAAGCTTTATTTCTGTGTAGGAATTGAGAAAAAAATTAATCTTTGAAGGGCCCAAGAATGTACATCACCTTGACCATCTGTGCACTACTTTCCTCAATCAAGGATGAGGGAATATTTCTTGTCGGAATTTCATATTTCTATTCCCTAGTCACTTAGCAACACTTTGGATTTTTATTATAATTGAGTGTGAGGCAGCTGGATTTCAGTTATATTGTTAAAATGAAACTGTTTGAAGACTGGTTATGGAGAAGATGTCAGTTGGCTAGGGATCATTTCAATTTAAGTGGCTTTGCCCAAAGAAATCTGAGTAGAATCATCTGAGTAGAATCCTTACATTCATAAGCAAAATCGCTTATAATTTTTTAAGACTTCACATTTGTGAATTATTACTTAAGCACACATATAATTGTGAAATCATGTTGAAATAAATGTGCCATGATGCAAATTTTTTAATAGACTGTAAATGCAAGAAGGAGAATTTTCTCTTTTTTATTATTGTGAATTGAGATTAACATTATCGTGGAGTAGGCATGGTTCAAACATCCCACATTGCCACGATATAAGAATCAGTACATGCATTGCTTCATTTAACCAGGATTCTCCCCTTCTATAGACATTTTGCTATAAAACAAGGTGGATTTTTATCAGTTTGAACCCTTCTTTCTGCTCACAACTCTTCCTTTCTAACTCATGACCTCTCCCCTGCTCCTCAGGAAGAAAGACTAATACCGTGTCTCTTGTACTTTCACACATGCAGAGAGCTCTGAAGTAATCCTCTGTTTCCTCAGACTATATAACTTCAAAGGCAGGTTACCTGATTTTTCAAATTTCACTAAAGTTCTATCGCTATTACTGAGTAAACTTTGCCCTGGTATTGTAACTCTATGTACTGTTTTTATTGAGTGAATACATATAATAATTTTGAATGTCATAGTTCTGGACCTTTTCAGAATTTGTTATTCTTTCTTTAGTCAAAATTTTCTTTTAGATGAGAACCATTTTAGATCTCTTAACTTTATATGCAAGATATTATTAAGTTATAATATAAACATAAGCCTATAAACATAAGATTTTTTGTTTTTAATTTTCATAAATTACTGACAACATAAAGATCAGAGGGAGCAAGGAGACTGTATGGAAAGCCAGATACTGCATGGTGAGCCAGGCTTCCTCTCCAACTGCAGGTTCTTATATCATATTGGCCTAATGACTCATTTATATCAGCTTCAGCAATATTAAAAATTATTATATGTCATAAATTTTTGGAATGGTTTGCAATTTTTAAGAGATTTATTTATTTTCTTTTTTTTAAGATTTTATTTATTTATTCATGAGAGACACAGAGAGAGACAGACAGACAGACAGACAGACACATAGGCAGAGGGAGAAGCAGGCTCTCCTGCAAGGAGCCCAATGTCAAACTCGATCCTGGACCCTGGGATCATGCCCTGATCCAAAGGTAGATGGTCAACCACTGAGCCACCCTGGCATCCCGAGCTATATTTATTTTAGAGAGAGAGAGTGTGTGTGTAACATGTGTGTGCCTAAGGAGGGGGAAGGGCAGAGGAAGAGGGAGAGAGAATCTTCAAGCAGACTCCCTGCTGAGCATGGAGCCTGACCTGGGGCTTGATCCCACCATCCATGAGATCATTACCTGGGCTAAAACTAAGAGTCTATGCTCAACTGACAGAGCCACCCAGGTGCTCCTAGTTTGCAATTTTCTTAAAATATGTCAATTCTATACAAAAGTCATAGTTTTCTTAAAAGTTTTTAGAGATACTGATACACATACTAACATTTTCAACTTTGTCAGAGATATAAATAAGAGTCTGTCAAGTCAAGATCTTAGAACATATACTCAGGTCTATTTCAACCTTTAACTTAATTTGATCTAGACTTTAGAATAATATTGTTCTACTCCCACCCCGAGTCCAAAGGGAAACAACATGATAAAGTGGAAATAGTATGGAGCTAGGTATATGTTTAAGTTTTCAATTCTTGGGCAGCCTGGTGGCTCAGCGGTTTTGCGCCTGCCTTCAGCCCAGGGCGTGATCCAGGAGACCCAGGATCAAGTCCCGCATCATGCTCCCTACATGGAGTCTGCTTCTCCCTCCGCCTGTGTCTCTGCTTCTCTCATGAATAAATAAATAAAATCTTAAAAAAATAAATAAATAAAAAATAAAATAAAATAAATTTTCAATTCTTTACTTATTTTTGATTGCCTTTATCTATAACTTGTCCTTTACCTGTAAAATGTAAATAATGAATTTAAAAGTCACATTTACGATTAAAAGAGATAAAGCATTTTTGAATAATTGCATATTTTCTTATTTACTTGTTCTTGAAGAGATGTCAGGTAGCATATAATGTTACATACTTGTACTATAAATTAAAACTAGAGCAAAAGACGGTTGTAGTGAAATGGAACTAAGGATAAAGTAAGATATTTACAAAAATGATATATATGTTCTGTAAGTGAAGCATACATTTGTCACAACCTGTAAGCAGTCAATTTGAAAAAAGAGAAACTTTATAATTTAGAAAACTGATTACATTTGTGAAATAAATTTTTGAAAGATCGAACATTACTAGGTGACATGATCATTCCTCTTGGTAGAAACAAATGCATAGTATGATAATGACATAATGAATAAACAACTTGAACAATATCTTTATAATTGACCCAATTAAAAATCTCATAAGACTATTTTTACAAGAATATTCAACATAAGCAGATCTCATTACTTAAAAGGACAGAGAAAACTGTTAGAGAAAAATAGTTTTTAAAACTATTTTTCGTGGGACTAACAAAATGTAGTCTTGATATATGTGAATGTTTCTGTTTTCAATGGGAAAACTAAAGAATGGATATTTTATATGACACAATCTGATTTTTTGAATGTTCAACTTTCCATGCACTTCCTTTCCTGCCTTCCCTTCTCTAAGGCATACAAAGCTCCATCTAGTTACTGTATTCAGCTTAAAGTCTGGGATCTCTAGTGGGTGTGTAATCTGTTGCCTTAAGTCTGATATAGTTATCATTAGTTTAGGAAAGTAGTATCATTTGCTCTTACTGCTCAATATAAAATGATGATACAGAGCAGGGGTCAGTAAAGTTTGTAAAGAACTGGCTGCTATATATTTTCAGTCTTATAGGCCATACTATCTCTATTGCAACTATTCAATTGTCACTGAAGAGCAAAAACAACTAGAGACAAAAATGAATGAGCATGCTATGCTCCAATAAAACTTTACTTGCAAAACCAGGTAGCAAACCAGATTATGGCCTGTGGGCCATAATTTTCCTACCTCAGCATATACACAAAATAATCATGAGATACTTATTTGCAGAAAAAGAGAATGAGAAACACATAGTAATTATAGGTCTATAACAATGACCAAATCTTAACTGTATGTGAATATAGAGTACAAGTTCGTGGTTAGCTATCTGGTAACCAATAGCTCTCTGGGAAGTGCTGCCTTGACTATTTTCTTAAATACACGTTGTCAAGAATGTCTTTCTTAGGGCCTATACAATTTGGTCACCAGTGTCCTAGGGATGCAGTTTGTTCATGTGTGTGGGTGTTGTATGATATGGCTGTTACTCCTGTTAACACTAAGAGTTAATAATTACCGTCTTTGGGGATCCCTGGGTGGCTCAGCGGTTTGGCGCCTGACTTTGGCCCAGAGCCCTATCCTGGAGTCCCGCGTCAGGCTCCCGGCATGGAGCCTGCTTCTCCCTCTGCCTCTGTCTCTGCCTCTCTCTCTCTCTCTCAAATAAATAAATAAATAAATAAATAAATAAATAAATAATAAATCTTCAAAAAAAATTACTGTCTTTTACAAGGCAAGATTGCTTTTCTGTCAAAGTGATCTACTGAAAACTTACTTTTAGGATTATATGTACATAATCAAGAGATTTTGCCCAGATATAGTGTTTGAGTTTGAAGACTGAGCTCTTTTCTTATTGATTATGATTTATTTATTCCTTTCCATCCCAGTCCTTCTTTTTTCACAATAGTAGCAGCTTTTTGGGGATCATCTGATAAAAATGGCTTGGGTATGATGGCAGCATAATATTCTCATCTTTGACCCTAGGCTTGTATCTTTACACGGCAAGGTAGCTACTTTATTCTTTCAAACCTATCATTAAGAAAGCCTCTATCACACAAGCATACCTAGAGCCAAGGGAATAGAAAGTGCGGTATTTATCCTGGGTAGTGATGTATTCAGCCTAAGATCAGGGGTTTTTTTTGTTTGTTTGTTTGTTTTTTTACTTTAAAAGTTTTTTGAACAAAATGATTAGTAGAGAATGAGTGGTCACTGTCACAGTGTTCTATTTTTGTAAGTATGGCTTTGTCTAGAATATATTTCAGAATATAAAAAGACAGATATGATAAACATAATTTTTGTAATATGAATATTGCTTCTATAGCTGGGATTTTGGCTGTTAGTGAGCTAATAGATACTAAAGTTATTTTATATTACTTGTTGGACAGACACATACACTTGAACAAATAATGAAGCTAAAAGTAAATTACTGTCACCGTATTTATTTTGCTTTGTTTTTAATGGAAGATAGCTACCTCACTAACATGGGTACCACAACACAAGTTATTTCTTCTTAGGTGAGCTTAGGACACAATCACAGAAAGAGTCCTAATTCTCTTTACATAATTGTTTTGACTCTGTTCCAGTTTATAAAGGATGAACTATTAACACTCTAAAGTTCTTTTCCACTCAACATTGATGAATGGTTTTGTTCAGAAAGATTTTTAATTGAGGGGTAATCCAGTATCAGCTGAACCTAAACAAAATCTGCATAAAGTATTGTTGGTTCACAACCCTGGGAGCTTCCCAGGCAAAATCTGAAATGGAGTATAAGGAGAGATAAAGGATTAAGCATTCCAGATTGGTGGATGGCAGATTTAAGAAACAAAGGAACTTGTATAAGAAGCTGGTCAAGAAGAGTAGATCTCTATCTGCACTCATAGGCCAGAATCTTAAAAGTTTACATAGAAAATTGAGTTCAGCCACATATTCAATCAAAATGGTCTCAAAAATACTTTACTCTTTTAAAGTTATGTCTTTAAAGCAGCATCTAGTGTGGGAACAGTGGTCAGAATGTACAGTTCAAAGACAGAGGTGGGGGTGAGAAGCCTCTGATTACTCAGGTCCAGCTCAGAGGTCAACTGGCAATTCTGTCTTCTGGATGACCGCTTCCAACAAGTATCTATCTAGAAAGTGCATTACTTGGGCAATGTTACTATTATTATTATTATTATTAATTATTATTATTATTATTAAGATTTTACTTATTTATTCATGAGAGACACAAAGAGAGAGAGAGGCAGAGACACAGGAAGAGGGAGAAGCAGGGTCCATGCAGGGAGCCTGATGTAGGACTCCATCCCACGTCCCCAGGATCATGGCCTGGGCTGAAGGTGGCGCTAAACCGCTGAGCCACCCAGGGTGCCCTGGGCAATATTATTTTATAACGTTTCTGGGTGTGCTTTGGGGAATTATATACCAAGGGATACAAGTAAGCTATTTCATTATAATAAACAGTAGTATTTAAAAACTTATTAGATATTTAAAAATATATAACAAGATTGATTTTGGTTTTGGAATAGTTGATATATAGCCCTTCTCTGCCAATTGTTAGAAACAAGTTTTTAGTTTTCCTTTTCAGATTATATTTACTACTAGAAATATATAATTTTTTATTATTATCCTGGGTTAGCCAGACTTTGGTGTTAAGGGCATAGTCATCTGGACTGCCAAGTTTGCCCAAGGCAGAAATTTGGAGGATTTCTAAAACCATTTTCAGTTTATATTTTATACTGGGAATGTAAAACTCAATGAAAATTATTACACTCATGGTCTTATATATTATAGGAAAAAGATACATTAAAATCAACTAAAAAAAGATGAATAGCACAGAGCCTAGGAAAATAACAAACACAGATCAATATTTATCCTCATGATACATTACTTTTGATATTGATAAGTAATAATATAAACAGAGTACTGTCAACCCAGGAAGCTCACTGAGCTTCAGTGTCCAAAGTTTTTATTGAGACTTCATTACTGAGGCAGGATTGATTGATTCATTGTCCACAATTTCTAACTCCCTCACTTCCCAGAGACGAGGTAATATCACATAATATATATATATATATATATATATATATTATATATAATTCTATAGTTGGTTATTTCAACATGTCCAGCCTCCTTTAGGAAACTATCAGATTGGTTGGGCTCACCTTCAGTCATTTCATTAGTAATATATCAAGTGTGGTCTGAGGGGACCACCAAGAAGAAAAAAGGTAATCCTATCACTGCAGAAATTTAGAGTTTACCTCCCAAAAGCCAAAAGAAAAGTTTTTCTTCTTTATTGACTTTTCCTTGTGTGAAGCCAAATTCTTTATGATACCATTATTTGTACAAAATTACCTGCATGTAGATGACTCTGTATTGATCTATAACTTATAATAGGATACCCTCATACAAATTGGGCAAAAGGTGGTTAATATATAACTTTTAAGAAATAAGAAAGAGAATAAGGATCTGTTTTACACTTCTGGAAGTTTCTACTCTTCTTATATAATTGATGTTCTTATCAAACCTGATTCTGCATAGTAGTAGGATGCAATTTCTGAGTGCTGACAATAATCATGGTCATAATTTCTGAGCTTGTGCAGACTAGCCACAGCTGCCAAGGTATAGGAAAGATTAATATGAAAGATCAAAAATAACTATTGTTCCTGGGAGATTCCATTGTAAGTTATAACAGTGATCTGTGTAGAAAAACAATAACTAAAGTCATTGTGTTCCTCACTCAAGATTCAACCAGTAATTCCATGTTACCTCCTGACCAGGATAGAATATCCAGAAAAGAAGCAAGTCAAGGTTTTCTAAGAAATAGAGGTCATCAGTTCAGAGTTGGTCTAGATTGTAGGAGATATATGTGAAGAGCATGGCATCAATAATCAGAGCTTGCTTGTGTGACTTCTCAGAATACCTTAATGGATTTAAGTTTCTAAATCAACTAAACACTGAAAATAGTAGTAACTCAAATATTTTCAAAATATTATTTGAAAATTATAATTGAATGGTTTCTAAATGTAGGATGAGAGGCCCTTTCAGGAATCTATGGAGGTGTGTAACTCTGTGACTTCATCTACAAGATTTGTGCTTTAAATAGTTGGTATCACAGCATCTGCCCTCTGTGCTAAGATGGATAGGCTAGCTCAAGTTCCTAGTTCTCACAGATTTTTTCCTTCTAAGGGAATGTGTAAAAAGAACATGTAAGAGGATTTGTATCTGGGTGAAGACAGATTAACTGCAACACATTTGGACAGGCTATACAGGTCACTGGTTGAACCATAGAAAGGAATATTGGTTGATTGGTATCAAAGGAAATCCTCAAGGCTTCAGTCAGGTCTGTATTGTGATGTGATTGCAGCTGAGGTTCACTCTACTGGTCATAAACCAGACGAAATCTATGGCATGATTAAGACTATCCCCTGGCACTCTAAAGATTGAGTTATTTGGACAACAACACAATGTAGAGCTCAACTGGATCACCCTTGGAAACCATCTGGATGGGATCTACCTACTAGACCCAGATGTGCTTGCTTGGTTCAAGCCAAGGTATCCCAGATGGTGTCATCTCTAAACCTAAAAATCTATAGAAGTACTTCCCTACAGAGCTAAGCACCTGCAACCATGGCTCTGTAGACTGCACCTGGAGGGTAATATTTCTAAAATAGCCCTCTTTCTTATTTAAATAAAAGTTTGTATTCTAAAAAAAGTATGTAAAGCCAGAAAGCATTTCAAATATTCCAGAACTTAAAGGCAATTATACTTACCAGAGATTATAGGAACATCAGCATTTTGTAATATTTGTTTTAAATCACTTATCTATTAAGAATAAATGCTAAAAATAAAACTAAGACCTACGCAGACATCTTTTTTACTTCCTCCCTAACTAAATGTAAGCACTATCCTGATGTTTGGTAAGATCCTCCCCATGAGTATTTTTGTGTTTTATTTAATCTAAATATAGTTGATCCTCATTCTTCATGGGTTATGTCTTTGCAAATTTTCCAAATAACTAAAATTTATTTGTATTGCCAAAACCAACACTCAGGGCACTTTTGTGGTCATTCATAGGCTTGCACAGGAAATTTGAGCTGCCCAATACGCCTGTTTCGAGCTAAGGTTGAACAAGGCGACATTCCACCTTCTTGTTGCCATTCTCATACTAAAAATAACTAGCCTTTTTGCAACTTATTTAGTGCCATACTTTTTACATCTCTGTTCCTTTTTACATTTTTGCTGAGTTTGCTGTTTAAAATGACTCACAAGTGTAGTACTGAAGTGCTATCTAGCATTCCCAAGTGTCAGAAGGCTGTGATGTGCCTTATAAAGAAAATATGTGTGTTCAGTAAACTGCATTCAGGCATGAGTCGTGCAACATGCTGTTGGCTAGGAGTTCAATGTTAATAAATCAAAAATATGGTATATTCAGAAAAGGGAAGAGGATATTCACTGAATATATGAGAGATCACTTTGGAAAGCACCAAAGTAACATTCGGAGTGTGTGATAAAGCTACAGAAAAAAATGGTAATATAGCCAAATTTGTGGATTTGTGAGATCGTAATTGAGTTTTAAGAAGTATAGAGGACAGTATTGTTGTGAAGCTGAAAGCCAAAGAAATTAATGGTCACGTTACCCAGGGTGAGAAAAACAACAAACCAACAACACTTTCTCAGTTCGTGCTGGCTGGCTTACATGTTTCAAAAGGCAGTATAGCCTAAAATACATTAAACTTGCAGGTGAGTCAAATGAGGCAGAATGAACAGTACTGCCAGAAACATCATTTCACATGTCTCCTCATTCACATGTGTGTGGGTTTATTCAGGATAGATATAAATGGAATTCTCAGGTCATAGAGTAGGTACATTTTCCATGTACGAAGTCATATTAATTACTCACATGCATAATAATGAAGTATAACAAATCAGTGCAGAATTCAGTGACCTTAACAGAAGACATTCATTTTTCACTTATATGTTTTCCAGTTGGTTTCTGTTCAGCTGATTTAGACGACATTTGGCTGGACTGTGCTCTAAGCTGAGGCTTGGATCAAACTCTTCTCTGTTTCTTTTATCCTCCTTCCTTCAGCTGCTGCCTTAGGCACAGCTTCTCTTCTTATGGTAAGAGAGAGGAATACACATATTTGAAAGCTCTGCTCATCTTACTTTTGCTAACTTCTTGAATATAGCAAATCATTAGCCATGCCCAATATCAAAGTTATGGTAAAATGTTCTTCTGTGGAAGTTGGAGGGGAAGGGGGATAAGTATTTGCTAAACAATAATTTGATCTATCACATTAATTAGTCCTATGTTGCTGTTCAAATGAATGTGAATATACCAATTTACATTCTGAATTTATAACAGCAAGATATATGAATTGCTTTTACCTACCTCTGTTCCAATAATAAAAGTTATCAGCACTTCAATTTTCACTCATATTTTGTTAGTACATGGTGCAACACTATTTTAGTTTACACATTTTCCTGGGCAGTGTGAGAGGACTTCCTTGGCAGTATTGCAAGAGACTCTTTTCCAGCATCTGCAAAGAAGACAGAGCTGAATATTAATTTTAGGAGTGGCAAAATTTCAAAAGAGTTTATTATTTAGACTAGGCAAATCAGGGACCTAACAACTGTGGTCTGATATGTGATTTGGGATATGAGGATTCTGAATATATACAATTAAGAACTTTGAATGCTCAGATTTCCATACTTGGGGCAAATCTTAGCAGAACCCAATTGCAGTATTTCTGGACCTGGTTTAAAAACAACAACAACAACAACAACAACAACAACAACAACATTATATGCTAAATAAGCTGTAGGATCTAGCAAACATTACCTGTAGGAACTTGGAGAATATGTTTGAGAATCTGTTTTTTTATCATTACAAACCATTTGTTTATTTATGTATGATATCATAAAAATGAAAATTAAATTGTCCTTGTTCTACCTTCCATGTTCTTAAAATTTTAGCACAAACAGTGCTGGTGTAAGAAGTCAGGAAAGAAAACATACACAAATAACCAGTTCATAAGTTGAGGCCATGAGAAGTAAGGGGATCTTTTTTAAAATTTTAATTCCAATATAGTTGATGTATAGTGTTATAATCGTTTCAGGTGTACAATATAGTGATTCAGTAATTTTATATATTACTCAGTGCTCATAAAGATAAATGTATTCTTCAGTAGATGGGAATGCAAATTAGTGCAGCCACTCTGGAAGACAATATGGCAGTTCCCAGCAATTGCACTATTAGGTATTTATCCAAAGAATACAAACATAGTGATTCGTAGGAGCACACCCCCCCCCCAATGTTTATAGCAGCAATGTCCATAATAGCCAAAAATATGGAAGGAACCCAGATGTCCACTGACAGATGAATGCATAAAGAAGATGTGGTATGTATATATGTGAATATTACTCGGCCATTAAAAAGAATACATTGTCATTTGCAATGACATGGATGGAACTAGAGGGTATTATACTAAGCAAAATAAGCCAGTCAGAGAAAGACAGATATCATATGATTTCACTCATATGTGGAATTTAAGAAACAAAACAGAGGGGAAAAACATAGGGGACAAAACATAGGGGAAAGGAAGGAAAAACAAGATGAATACAGAGAGGGAGACAAACCAGAAGAGACTCTTAAATACAGGAAACAAACTGAGGGTTGATGTAGGGGAGGCAGGTGAGAAGATGGGATAACTGGGTGATGGGCATTTAGAAGGGCACTTGATGGAATGAGCATTGGGTGTTATATGTAACTGATTAATCACTAAATTCTACCTCTGAAACTAATAATACACTATATGTTAATTAAATTGAATTTAAATAAAACAAAGCAAACAAATACATAAATAAATATAAAAATAAAAGATAAACATGTTCTTAATGATTTTCACTTATTTTACCACCCATTGCCCTCTCTACCTCTCCTCTGGTAACCATCAGTTGGTTCCCCATAGTTAAGACCCTGCTTTTTTATTTGTCTTTTTTTTTCTCCTTTGTTCCTTTGTTTCTTAAATTCTACATGAGTGAAATCATATGCTGTTTGTCCTTCTCTGACTTATTTCACTTAACATTATACTCTTAGATCCATCCACATCATTGCAAATGTCAAGATTTCATTCTTTTTTATGGCCGAATAGTATTCCATTGTGTGTGTGTGTATTCCACTGTGTATATATATGTATATATATACACACACATATATACATATACATATATACACATATATACATATGTATATATATATACACACACACAATGGAATACACACACACACACACACATACACACACACATATATATATATCCTCTTTGAATCATTGTTTTCATATTCTTTGGGTAAATACCCAGTAGTGCAATTACTGGATCAAATCATAGTTTTATTTATTTTTTGAGGAACCTCCATACTGTCCTCCACAGTGGCTGCACCAGTTTGCAGTCCCATGAACAGTGCATGAGGATTCCCCTTTCATCTGAATGAGGATCTTAAGAGGCTTGGATCAAAAAAGGAGAAAACAATGTAAATAAGGAAGAGTTTGTTTATAACCGCATTTGGGCTATGTTGAGATTTTTCCCTAAATTATAAGTTTGTTCATATGGGGGCTCTTTCCTACGACATAGGATTTAAATCCTGGGAAGGATCCAGATTGTTCTAATACACCACTTATATGGATCTTAGAGGCTATAAAAGTGAAGGTATATGTTAAATGATGCCAGAAATGCTGTGACAGACTTGAAAGGAAGAGGTAAAATGATCAGAGAAGTAAGCATGCTAGAATGGGTATACTGTATAGGACCCCAAACTCCCCAATTGATTATATTCCATAAGAGGGCTGGACGCTATTCCATTTACCAAGTTAATAAGGAGAGGCAGGTATGTTACTGAGAAGCTCATTAGTTGTTGCCCTCTGTAGGCCAAGGTGATGGTAGGAAAAGCTATTAAAGAATTGGGTTTTCTAGTAACAATAGAGATAATAGGATTTCAGAATTGTGGGGCTTAGTGGAAGCACTTAACTGTTAGAAGCAATGTAAGTGTAATTACTTTAATACTTAAGTAGCAAGGTTGAATGGTGCCAAGGAAGCCCTATCTATAGGATCTTTGGAACTGGTTAAGGGAATCAGATATCCAAGGGGCAGAATATATGGGCATCCAGCAAGGATGTCTGTACCTGTATCTGTCTACATCAATATACCAATATCTTTCTATATCTCTCTATATGTATATGAGAGATACCCATCTACATGTATATGTATAAACATACATACATCCTTGATCATATATATGTATATATATTTATACACACACACACACATACATAGAAAGCTAACGTCAGTGTTTGGCTCATCCATGCTTGGTCTTTCCTGTACATACAGAATAAATAAATAAATACAGAAAGACCAAGAGTAGATGGAAAAGAAAGCACCTAGATTTTCAAAGGTTATTAGACATAAGATCTGAGTTGATACTGATTCACAGGTAATTAGTATAATCATAGCCCCATGTTACCTAGGGGTATTTGGGGGCCAGGTCATATTTGGAATTCTAATAGAAGTCCATCTAAAAGGGTCCATTGTATTTTTGGCACACCAGTTGATGTTGTTCCAGGTCACAATGGTATAATTGCAATGGACATACTTAGTGTTTGGCAGAGTCTTCATATTGGTTCTTCAACCAGTCAAGCGTATAGTGACGTAATAGAAAAAGCCAAGTAGACACTGATATTTCCTGCCAGAGTGGCAGGGGGAAATGGCCATGGGAAACATTGGTTCTTTCATACAATGCACAACTCTGAAACTGCCACCCAATAGTGCAGTTGAACAGCCTCCTTTAGGTGTAGCTGAGGAGCCAGCTTGAAGAGGATACCTGTGAGAATGGGGCATTCTCCTTCAAAATGCAGTGTACATCTGAAATAATGGTCATTTTACATCGTTGTGTTGCTAAGTAGATCATGTGGGTCTGGAAACCAGGTGGTAGAGGTAGGAATTTCCCTACTCACCATTACTTTTAAACACCAGCATAGGTGATTTGTACTCCTGTCCTTGAAACTTTGGGCTCATGGCTCTCGTGGTGCTGGGTCCCAAAAGGGTGATACTTTTCCCAGGCATGAGGAGGGAAAATAAGAATACCATTAAGTTAAGGCCTTAGCTTCCGTCTGTTAATGTAAGGTTTATGCCAGGAGTGAGCCACCAAGCACAGAAAGGAATTATTACACTGACAGAGACAATTGAGTTTGGTTATCATGAGAGGTAAGATGCTGCTTCATAATGGGGACAGGGAGGAATATTTTGGTACTCAGGTGGTCCACTGGATCCTCTTCTGGTTGTCTCTTGTTCTATTAGTTTATTCTTATTTTTTTCACATCTGAAAATCTTCATTATGAACTTAAACACACACACACATGCATGTATCCATGCACACAATGAGTCAAATTTCTAAGCAAGTTTCTTCCATGTTATTAATTTAATTAAATATATTCTTCTTTGAGGGCCAAGCAAACTTCCCACTAATCAATAACCTCTGTTGGCCTTTGAATAAATGACTACAAATGTTTTAGTTCTTCCCTGAGGTATTCAGAATTAATCTACTTTAAATTTTCACAAAATGAGCCCATGAGCATGTCTAAAGAAAAATAAACACATCTTGCAGGTGGCAACACATATAGAAACTACATCAACCTTGTTAGGCCTCTGAATCAAAATAAGAAGAAAAAGATCCTTGTCTAAGGAGAAGAGCAGGCTAAGAAAGATAAAGGAAGACACCAGAAATTAACTCGGACAATGTTTTTCTCTGATTGCCAAAGAACTTATTCTAAATTTCTGAAGATGGGAAAGTAAATACTTTAAAACTCAGGTTTTTGGCAGGCACATCCTATTTTAATCTGTTAGTTATTATTTAAAATTCAGACTTCAAATATTTAGTTAGACTTACATTTTTCTAATTATCACTATAAAGACTGAAACAGTATCCATTCTTACATTACAAATTCAACACAATATCCCTTGCTCCTTTTCTTCTGTTTAATTTTCCTATTAAAAATATAACCTTGACTTCTGGATGTGAAATAGTTTTATTAATGTTGACCACAAGTTTTCTCAAAGAAATTGCCTTCATACTGATATTAAAATTTAGCAATAATTATTTTAGAATTCATTCTATATTTTATGTTTTTTAATATACCTTCTTTTTGTTAATCACCACTACTTTTGTACCCTGGTTTCTCAATTCTTGAGTTGTATATCTGATTAAGAGGAGTACACTTTCAAGCATTTTTTTTCAACTGGCAAGTCTATGTGGAAATTTTATTTTCTAAAAATGTATATATATGTTATATTATATATGTAAATATCTTTTCTTATGCTTGTATAGGCAGGACAATCTGCTGAAGATAAGATTTTTTAGTCTTAGCCTTCTGAGTAGCAGTTATTCCCAGAGATAGCAGGAGGCAGAGGGTTATTTTTATTAATATACACTCTTCTTTATTATGGCCTTTGCAGTTATTGAGAAGAATGAAGGCAAAATGCTTTCTTGTCTTGTTTTTATTGTTCTGGCTCTTCACAGATTTTTTTTAAATGCTTGAAATTAAAAATTCACAGCAGGACATGTTCAGGTATCACTGGTAGTATTTGTAGGTTCACCAGTGAAGGTTGCCAACACGCAAAATAACTTCTTGCTTTAGCAATTGCTTTCTGAATCCTTAACAAAACTCTAGTACCATAGATGACAGCGTTGTTATCTTTTTGAGATCAGAAGTCTTATACTAGCTTTTCCTACCACTATGCAATGATTCTATTACAAAAGAAAGTATTTTCTAATTATTCATATAGACACCTTAAAATTACATGTATTTTCTTGCTTATCTTGTAACGAGAAGACTAGGTTTATCTGGCACTGGGATAAGTTTGTAAATCCTAATAAGTAAAGGTGAAGAGACCACAATGAAGGAGAAAAGAGTTTAGATTTGTCATTTTGTGACTTTGCTGGTTCAGCACTGAAAGCAGCCCTAGCAGAGAAGAAATGTACCCATGTAGAGGAAGCCACATTGCTTAGCTTTGGCATTGCAATAAAGAAATCTTCTCAATTTTAGGAGTAACCTGCAGTTAGTTGGGGGTGATGCTTGTGTAACATAACCTCCATTGTTAGAAGTTAGTAATAGTAATGTTTTGTGCTTGGCACATCCATCTGAACCTGTGGACTTTAACCTATGATGCCGTTTTTTGAATAGCTGGTTCTATCCAAATGCACTTTCTGACTGCCCTGCATTTGTCTTTGCTTTTCAGGTTGGGGAGAATCTTTGAGATTTGTAAAGCTACGGCTTCTGCCATTTAACACATAGACAAGCTATTCCTTCACAGATGGAAAGTTGTGTTCAAGTTGTCCCTCCTTTGTTAGTCAATTAAAAAATACATAATAGCTTAAATTATTTTATTTTTTCCAGGAAGTAATTACTATCTATTTCCATTTTCTAGAACAAATGAAAAAATTTCCCACTAATTTCAATAATTCAATTGGTATTCCAATAGAACTGTTAGAAAAGAAAAGATTAACACTTTTGCAGAAACTTATATTATACTCAGAAATTGACTTCTAAAACTATCAGACTGAGTGTTGGTTCTTTTCTGAAATTGTCCTCATGCTACTACTTTGTGCCAGGGAACATATACCTGTGATGATTTTCATTGAAGTAGACGTCAGTAAGTAATTTCAATCACTAGATAATTAACTTGAAAAGTTGAACTTCAACTGTCAGCTAATTAGGCTGAAGGTCTCATCCATAGACTATTGAGAAAGGATCCAGAGGGCAACAGGCCAAAAGGAAAGATATCATCATTCTGCTACAGTGAGGGCTTTGACTGGGAATGGGAGTAGGGTCTGATACTCTTTTATTGACAAAAATGCAGTTAAATAACCTGAAGGCAGGTGTTAATTATGATTTGATTTATAAATATATATATTTAAAACCAGGAGCTATTCACATTTATTCCCTTATAAATCCCTTACCTGTATCCTTTACCCATTTTTCTCCTGGGTTTATAGTTTTATTCTTTACTGATGTATGGAGGTTTTGAAAATTGATCTCACCTGTATAGGGGGCAAATATGTTTTCCTAGACTGGTGCTTTCAACAATTTTTTGGAATCTTTTCTGTACAGAGGTTTTAAAATTTCTCATTGCTCAATTTATCTATTGTTTCCTTTATGGCATGTGCTTTTTAAAAAAATTAATTTTACTTATTTTTTAAGTAAGTCTATCCAACATAGGACTTGAACTCAGGACTCTAAGATCAAGAGTTGCATGCTCTGCTGAATGAGATAGCTAGGTCCCCCTGTGCCTTTTTTTCTTCATTGGGAAAGTTTCTCTACCTCAAGAGTCATAATATTGCTTTACTTAATTTTCTTTCAATTGTTATAGAAATTTGTTTTTCACATTTAGGTCTTTGATCCATCTGGAATTTACTTTTAGTGTTGGAGATAGTGATCTAGTTTTATTTGTTTTTCCCCTAAGGAAAGTCAATTTTTAAAAAATATGATGCACTATATATTTGTTTTGATATTTATGATATATCATATGATGATACCATATATGATACCAGCCTATCCTATACCTGGTATTCACAGATATACAGGTGTGTGTAGTAAAGAATTTTGTCTTGAGCAAAAAAAGTTTTACCTTTGGTACTGGGCTTTCCTGAAGGTAACCTCTAAATCCTGGGGTGATAGGAATTGGTTTTTTGTTTTGTTTTGTTTTCATTTGTGACATCCCTGTGATTGTTTATGCCAATGAGATATTGAATCCCTATCTGATATGAACCACTGGGGAAAGATGCTGCTAGACACTGAATTTAACCAATGCACAATCAATTAATTAGTGCCAACATTAGTCAGTCAACATGTTCGTGTGAGCTTCCTGGTTGGGAATACTTTATGAGCATTATCACATATCCATGACCCCACACAGAAAGGAAGGACCTCAAGCCCCATATATAGGCCCCTTCCAAGACTCTGTCCTATTATCTCTCTTTGGCTTGTTCTTATTTGTACCCTTTCCCTGTGATAAACCCTGTAACCATGAGTATAATGGATTTCAATAAGTTTTTTGAAATCTTCCAGCAAATTACGTAGTAAGAGGGTAGGCTTGGGAAATCCCCCAACTTGCAGCTGGTGTCAGAAGTAAGGACAGTCTTGTGGGAACTGTACTTCCAAACTTCAAAGTTTGTCTAACACTGGCTATGGTCTTTTTCTGGACCTTGAATTTTGCTTCAATATCCACTATTCTATTTCTGCACCAATATATCAAACTGATATAATTTGTTTAAGTTTGATAAAATTAAATATAAAACATTTTGATATATGATAGAATTATTCTTCCACTCTGTTCTTTTCTTCAAAATTGTTTTAACTATTTATATATATACATGTAATTTTCTAAATAAAATTTAGAATCAGTTAGCAAACTAAAAAAACCTTTTGTTTGTGTTTATGTGTGTGGGGTAGAATTGCATTGAATTTATAAATTAATATGATAAGCTAACTCCTAATTACCACACACAACTTCCATGAAGGTGGAAATTAATTCAACCTTCATAACTTTGAATCTCACCACCTAAATAGATTGTTATTTATAAAGTGTACATTTATATATCTACATATAAATGTTAATTAACTCAACAAATGCATACTGTATATGTAATGCTTTTTAATGTGTTCTATACTCTGGAGAATAGAGAGGTGAAAGGCATAAGTTAAGGGATTATTTTTGGCAGGAGGAGAAAGTAAACACATAAATATGTAAAATAATTTTAAGTAATAGGTTAGTGCTATGAAGAAAAAGCAAGATAAATAGATAAGGAGAGTAGCCTTTCATAGATGCTATGCATGGGAAGGATCTTTCTCATAAACTATTTGATCAGAATTCTGAATAAACTCAGGGAATAATTCTATGTGGATGAAAGAGCAAAATCAAAGACTTGGAGGTAAGAAAGAACCTGTTATGACCCAGAGACACACGGGTGGCTTGTGTGGCTGATGGCAAGTAAGTGAACAAGATCAGTGATCGTCCGGGAAGTCAAGGACTCAGTGGTGAAAGGCTGCATTGCAACGTCAGTCTGATTTAAAAGCCCACAGGTAAAAAAAAAAAAAAAAAAAAAAAAAAAGCCCACAGGTGATTTTTGGATGGGAAAGGGATATGATCTGCATATTGTTTAAAAAAGAAAACATAATTCTGAAAAATAGATGACAGAAAAATGAGACCTACAAACTCATTTTTATACAAATGCATAATTGTTACAAATTAAAATATTTTATCTGTAATAAAATCATAAATATCTCCTTCTCATTTCTGAGCTTTGCAACATATTTCCCTTCAGCACATTTCCATTCATTCTTTAACTTTTCATCCATTTAATTGTTTAAAATAAATTGAAGCTTTACTTTGGTCTTGCACTGCTCTGGATGCTAGAAAATCAACAGAAAACAAGAGGGATGTGACACAGAGAAAAATGACAAAGATGTATTTATAGTAACAATGAAAGGAACTATAACAATGCAAATCAAAATGGCACTGAACAAGTACCAAAGGAAGAATAGGTTACTACATTTTTATTTTATTAACCATTCTTTGTTCTACTTAAACTCCATGTTCTCACTTTGGATGGAACTTGAACTTTCTCTCATTCAATCTTAGGTCATCCAAATACCCTGAGCATTTTGCTTTTATTTTGAATTCCCTGCTTTGTCTACTTCAATCTGTTTGGGAGGCTTTGGAGCATTATTAAAAGGACTTAACTGTGTGTTTGCAGTTTATTAGAGAGAAAGTGTTAATTTGCTTCTTAGCATTTTTAATTAGCTCTGGAAACCTCTAAGCATCTTTGCAGTAATTCCAGAGAAACTCAGGCTTTGTAGTGAGTAGAATGATCTTCTAATTACCCTTTCAGACTTTCTGGCCTGATCTGCCTCTTAAGGTAAAAACAGAAAATGAAAAAAAAAAAAATCAGGGTCCTACTTTGCCTGTTTGCATGTACAGATTTGTTTTATTCCATTCAACTCTCTTGATAGTGAAGATTATATCACCTCAACAGATGCCTTCATCCATCTGATCTCCGAAGCTTGTTTGTGTGTGTGTGTTTTGTAAAAGTGATTGTTTTTTGAAACACTGAGGATTATTCATTAGATAGGCTATACATTCTCAATAGTTATGAGTTTATTCTCTCTGTGTTTGAGCAAAACAGAAGTTTTATAATAATATGTTGATTATATTTAACTAAATAATATTTTAAATATGGTGTCTAATTTATAATTTTTATTTGAAAGCATTTATTATGTTAAAGAAAAATTGTTAAAATATGGTATAATTGTGGCTCTTAAGCTTACATAAAGTGAACATGTACCAAAGATTTTGCTTAACTTATTATTATTTTTTAAAGGTTTTATTTATTTATTCATGAGAGACATAGAAAGAAAGGTGGAGACATAGGCAGAGGGAAAAGCATACTCCTGTGGGGATCCTGAAATGGGAGTCCATACTAGGACCCCAGAATCACGCCCCGAGCTGAAGAGAGATGCTCAACCACTGAGCAACTCGGGAGTCCCTTAACTTACTATTAACTTACTTTTATTCCCTTAATGAAGGTAACTGGTAATATAGAACACATAGCTGATACAAAGGAAAATTCAGAGCAGAAGTATATATAGGGAATAAGAAGTTCTAGAATGCATTCACAAACATGCAAAATGGATATCTGCAAGGCAATAATCAATTGTATTCCTTAGGACACAATTAATTTAAAGTTCTACAATCAAAAATAATCTGCATTATCATCAGTTTGGTCCAATTTATATACTCATAAAGTAGCTGAAGATAATGAAATGCAGATATAATGGGGAAGTGGTCTGGTTAGTACTTCACTCGCTGTATTTTACATTTTTCAAAGGCTTTTACACCCATTTAATCCCCATTTTATGATTATAATAATCTCAAAGAAAAATGACTCTTGATCACAAAATAAGTCTTGTCACATTAGATTAATTACAGAGATACAGAAAGAGTGCTAATTTACCATATAGGCCTCTTTAAATTTGCTTCGTGAAATCTAAAGCCATACCACACTGGATAATTACTAAGACCACAAAATTAATCTCTATCCAAAAGTTTTCATAAGGAATCCCAGATTGGACAGCTAAAGCCCCTATGATTTGATATTCTGTTGCTCTAAAACAAGCCTAAGAGATGAGGTCTACCACATTTTACCTACTTCTCAGTAAATTACTCTCTTCTAGAGTTTATAAGTAAAGCCAAATAAGTTACTTGAAAGTGACTTATCATACAAACATGATTAAAGGAGTATGAGTTTCAAATATGAGATTCCAGGTCAAATCTCTCTTGTATATTTTTAAATTTTTAAAATTTAAAAAATTCTGGTGAAAGGAAAACATTTATTGAACATATGCAAATAACTATATTGCATGAAAAGTAAATACAGACTTAAAAGGTTTTAAGTTTTGGAGAATCAGATACAACTTTAAAATACTTCATTGTAGTTGATAAAAGCAGAATCTAGGAGCACCTAAGTGGCTCAGTTGGTTAAGCAGTTGACTCCTGGTTTTAGCTCAGGTCATGATCTGAGAATCCTAGGAGTGAGCCTTGCTTGGAGCTCTACACCCAGTGGAGAGTCTGCTTGAGATTCTCTCTCTCTCTCTGCCCCTCCCCACCCACCTTCTCTCTTAAATAATCTCTAAAAGAAGCACAATCTAACAAATTGTAATGAGTTAAAGAATAACTTAAGAATTAACAGAAATGGCATTCTTACCAATCTGGAAAAATAAAACATTAAAATTACATCAAATATGTCAAAGAAATTACCACAATAAAATTTTCCTGACCAGATTCTATGTAATTAATTATATTCCATTTGGTCCTTGGTTAATCATTTCATGTAACTTTTTAGTTCTTAAATTTAAAACAGGAGGGTTGGTGTCCTGGAAATCCTGACTCATCATCTTTGTAGGGACTGAGTATCATCTAAGCAGTACATCTAAGCAGTGTCAACTCAAACCCTATACCTAGGAGTTTAAAGTACTTGGTCCAGTTGTTTACCATGAGGAAATAATTTTATTATTTGAGAGAAAGAATTCCACGAAAAATTAAATGAATTGCTCATGTGATGATTTATTTATAGCTTATTATTACACATTTTAGTTAACTAACAAAATACATAACACAAAAATTAGGAGCCTTAGATATTGCTAGTCAGATCTGCATTTGAATCACAGCTTTGCTAGGTGTCAGTGAGTATTAAGTGTAATAGCAATGCAGGTAAAACTATAACACACTACCTAGCACATGGTGATATTTCAATACACATTAATTAAATACTGAATATATAATTGTTTTGGTGAAATCAGTGTGCTAGGAACACTGAGACTCTAGAGTAGTAGCTTGAGAACATATGGACACTGGCTGTGGTATGGATATCTTAAACAATTATTAACAGTAGAAATATCTTCAAATGCATACCTATATTTTAAAAAAAGTGAGAACTTTTTTCTTATCCTTCAATGTAAAAAAAGGACATAAAACCAGCATTTAATCCCTTGGAAGTGTTTTTGAATCAATTTTAAAAGTTACTGAATCATCTTTCCATGCAAGCTCAATATACTGTACGGGGCCAAGTCTAAAGTAAATGTATTTTAAAACAGTTAAATCAAATTTTCACATAGTGGTGAAAATTGCCTTAGTAATATTGCAACTAAATATGAAAATATTCTCAATTAACTTACCTATCTCCCCTCAAAAAAATCACCATATTACCTCATTAGAAACTCTGAGGTGACCAACTCTTTGAAGTTTCTTATTTATAAGCCAAATTTTTTAAATTTTTGAAAAAAAGGTACCAGAAATGATGATTTTAGTTTGAGTGAATACTCTTAAATGGTTCTTCCTCACATAGTTTAGTGGGAAGGCCAGTTCTCTTTGCAGGCCATTTCTAAGTAAGACAAAATCATCACTGAAAATATGTTTATCCTAATATCATTCCTGGAGGGAGGAGGAAAGGAGTCATTCTCATCAAAAAGCATTTAAAATCATTAATAGTTTAATATGCAGCTTTCTACATTATTCCAATTAAGATGTGTTGATATGCAAGGAAGTAATTTCTTCTGCTCAGACACTACAGCAAGCTAAATGTTTAAAGAAGCAAAACAGAATACCTGAATTACTTTTCACACTATGATAGTTTTCTGATTAGTATAGTTAAAAATGATATATGCCTTCATATATGTTCATTTTAACGACCTTTTAGAAAGAAATCTGATTCAATTTTTCTTTCATAAACTTCAATTTCTGTAGAAGGTATTCCTCTCTCCTTACATTCTTTTTTTTTTTTTAAGATTTTATTTATTTATTCATGAGAGACACAGAAAGAGAGAGAGGCAGAGACATAGGCAAAGGGAGAAGCAGACTCCATGCAGAAAGCCTGATGTGGGACTTGATCTCGGGACTCTGGGACCATGCCCTGAATCAGACACTCAACTACTGAGCCACCCAGGCATCTCCTCACATTCTTAAAAAGAGCTAACCATCATTAAGCTAGTATAACCTGTTGTCTTTATCACCATTAGCATCATCATAATTTTTTGGTCTTGAGACAATTGCCTTCATGTCTAACTATAGAGTATTTTCTTAAGTTTCAAAGACAGCTTCTGATTCCATGAAACCAAATATGAATCATGGACTCTCCCTACCACATTTTATGTAATGAATATATACAGACACCAAAAAAACTTCTAAATAGTGAATTATATCTGCAATATATCTTATTTTATTATTTTACTGAATTTATGAAAATAATTATTAAAAGGCTAAATATTGAAGAATATTCTTTTATATTAAAGATATTTTCATAGTGCATTAGAACTTCATGTGTGGTTCCTAATTCTCTCTACACATATAACTTTTTAATAAAACGAATGTGTTTTTAAAAATTAAATTAGCTTTTGGGCATAAATGATATCCAAATAAGTTTGACATTTATTAATTGCATTGCTGTTAGAGTGAATTGGGGGGGGGGGGAATGAATGATTCTTATAGTCACCAAAAAAATTTCAAACCATATTTGTGTTTCAAGCATTCATATTTTCAATGAAAGGAAAAAGGACTGTTTATGGGGGACATTCCTACAATGTTCTTGTAAGTTAGAAATCTTTCAAGATTGTTGAGGCTTTATAATAATTAATCATGTCACAATATTATTGATTTAACTTCTAAATAGTTGCCAAAATATACATTTCAAGTGGTTTATTCAAAATCATAAACTCACAAAAAGAAAAGCCATTCAAATTGGCAAAGAAGAAGTGAAACTCTCCCTCTTCACAGATGACATGATCCTGTATATAGAAAACCCAAAAGCCTCCACCCCAAGATTGCTAGAACTCATACAGCAATTTGGTAGCGTGGCAGGATACAAAATCAATGCCCAGAAATCAGGGGCATTTCTATACACTAACAACGAGATTGAAGAAAGAGAAATTAAGGAATCAATCCCATTTACAACTGCACCCAAAAGCATAAGATACCTAGGAATAAACCTAACCAAAGAGGTAAAGAATCTATACCCTAAGAACTATAGAATACTTCTCAAAGAAATGAAGGAAAACACAAAGATATGGAAAAACATTCCATGCTCATGAATTGGAAGAATAAATATTGTGAAAATGTCAATGCTACCCAGGACAATTTACACGTTCAGTGCAATCCCTATCAAAATATCATGGACTTTCTTCACAGAGTTGGAACAAATAATCTTAAGACAAGAATCCATCAAAATCCTAGAGCAGAACACAGGCAACAACCTTTTTGAACTTGGCACAGCAACTTATTGCAAGACACATTTTAAGGGAAACAAAAGCAAAAATCAACCATTGGGACTTCGTCAAGGTAAAAAGCTTCCATGCAGCAAAAGAAACAGTCAACAAAACTAAAAGACAGTCTACAGAATGAGAGACAATATTCACAAATGGCATATAAGATAAAGGACTAGTATCCAAGATCTATAAACTTATCAAACTCAAAACCCAAGAAACAAAAAAATCCAGTTAAGAAATGGACAGGGATCCCCGGGTGGCGCAGCGGTTTGGCGCCTGCCTTTGGCCCAGGGCGCAATCCTGGAGACCCGGGATCGAATCCCACATCGGGCTTCCGGTGCATGGAGCCTGCTTCTTCCTCTGCCTGTATCTCTGCCTCTCTCTCTCTCTGTGACTATCATTAAAAAAAAAAAAAAAAAAAAGAAATGGACAGAAGACATGAACAGACATTTCTTCAAAGAAGACACACACAAGGCCAATAAGCACCTGAGAAAATGCTCCGCATCACTTGCCATCAGGGAAATACAAATCAAAACCACAATGAGATACCACCTCACACCAGTAAGAATGGCTAAAATTAACAAGACAGAAAAGAACAAATGTTGGAGAGGATGTGGAGAAAGGGAAGCCTTCTTACATTATTGGTGGGAATGCAAACTGGTACAGCCACTCTGGAAAACAGTGTGGAGGTTCCTCAAGAAGTTAAAAATTGAACTACCCTATGATCCAGGAATTGCACTACTGGGTATTTATACGAAAGATACTGATGTAGTGAAACACCAGCGCACTTGCACCCCAATGTTCATAGCAGCAATGTCCACAATAGCCAAATTGTGGAAGGAGCCACAATGTCATTCAACAGATGAATGGATAAAGAGGATGTGGTATATATATATACCATCCATCAGAAAGGATGAATACCAACCATTTGCTTTGACATGGTTGAAACTGGAGGATATTATGGTAAGTGAAATAAGTCAATTGGAGCAGGACAATCATCATATGGTTTCACTTATATGCAGAATATAAGAAGACCACAAGTGAAAGAAGAGAAACTGAGTGGAGAAAAATTAGAGAGGAAGACAAACCTTGAGAGACTTCTAACTCTGGGAAACTAGGATTGCGGAAGGGGAGGAGAGGTAGGGTGATTGGGTGATGGGCACTAAGGAGGGCACTTGATGGGATGAATACTGTTATACTACATGTTGACAAATTGAATATAGATTAAAAAATAAAAATAAAATAAAATCATAAACTCATTTAGGTATTAGTAAAAACTTTTTAGCAGTCATGATGAAAACAATTTGATAAATGCCGTGATTTATTGTTGAACCTGAATTGACATTAATCATATCTGTGATGGTATATTTTGCAATTCATAATATGTATATTATATAAGTGTGTTTGTACATATAAATATACACATGGACACCTTGAAAATATCTATATATGTTCCAAGGTAAGCTAACTTTCAAGTTGAGTTTTAAAGATTTATTTATTTGTCTATGTATTTGAGAGAGAGTGAGCACAAATGGGTGGGAGGAGCAGAGGGAGAGGGAGAAGCAGACTCCCAGATGAACAAGGAGCCTGACATGGGGCTTGATGATCCCAGGACCCTGCGATTATGACCTGAGCTGAAGGCAGATGCTTTAACTCACTGAGCCTCCCAGGCGCCCTCAAATTGAGTTTTAAAAATCAAAACCACTAGGGAAGTTAAATTTAAATGATTGTGGTATAATATATCAACTGATTAATCTTTATTTTATATGAATTCAGGAACTATTGGAGCAAAACAAGAAAATCAATTTAAGTACTAAATTCAAACAATGATATCATTATTGAGACATTAAATATACTTAATCCTTTTTATGGGCCTTTAGAAAACTATGTCAACATACTCAAGAAAAATGGTACAAGAAATATACTCATTAAAAGTTTAATTTTTGAGATAGTTCTAATGGTTTTCAATTTCCACTGTCAAAGTCAATAAACTGGTCCCCTTGTTTAGAAACCTCACATGGCTCTGGCCTTTCATGAGTGTTTGGGATTAAATAGTTGAGATAAGCATAGTGTTAGACTAAACCACATGGTAATTTTGGTTATTTCTTCTTTTTAGCTTCTTTTGATATAGATAACCCATCTGAAATTAATCTTGGTGGTAAGCTTTCAGTTTTCCTTTCAATTTCAAGTCATTCTTTAACCTAGAGACAATCATTGTTTTTAAATATGCTAGTTTGGGGATCCCTGGGTGGCTCAGGGGTTTAGTGCCTGCTTTTGGCCCAGGACGTGATCCTGGAATTCCGGCATCAAGTCCCACATCAGGTTCCCTGCATGGAGCCTGCTTCTCCCTCAGCCTGCGTCTCTGCCTCACTCTCTGTGTCTCTCATGAATAAATATACAAAATCTTTAAAAAAAATGTGCTAGCTCGACATTATGGGTCTTCATCCAAGATTTTCAGCTTACAAATTGGACAACCCTGAAAACCTTACTCCACTCCTTTAAAATTCTATATTATCAATTGCAAATGCAAAGTAATAATGATGATACTTACTTCATAAATTTGTTATGAAGATTAAATAAATTATAAATTTAAAATTGTCAGCTCTAAGCCTGGTGTGTATGGGCCTTAATTACTATTATTACTATTTTAATTTTTATTTGGTTTTCTTCTTGTTGATTGTTATATGAGGTTGGTAATACAAAGTCACCCTTATACTTTTCTAGTTATTTTCAAACAAAAATGATCAATTTGTGTAAATACCATTCTGTCATGTAAAAAAAAAAAATCCATCTGGATGCTAAGAGTCACATTTGGGAGATGACTGTCAAAATTAAAAATATAACTGATAGGGGAAAGGGAATATTTATTGACAATTATACTAACCCCTACAAAACATATTTTTTGAATATATTATTTCTAACTTTTTGATCTTGATTTTATTTTCAGATTTTTGTGTATTTATTTATTTATTAAAGATTCTATTTATTTTTTTATGAGAGACACAGAGAGAGAGAGAGAGAGGCAGAGACACAGACAGAGGGAGAAGCAGGCTCCAAGCAGGGAGCCCCATGTGGGACTCGATCCTGGGACTCCAAGATCACGCCCTGGGCTGAAGGCAGGCATTAAACTGCTGAGCCACCCGGGCTACCCGATTTTTGTGTTTTTAGATGAACACAATGAAATGGTTGTTTTCACTGACTTGATTGTTGTAATTATTCAATCCCCTGTCAAATTAATTTGCCTAAATTTATATCATTTTCCTCAGCTGACACAGTCAAGACAATATCTCAGAATACTATTTTTTAGTGTTTTATTTGGAGAAAAATCATCTTATGAATGTAAAAATATAAAAATAAAGTGATACTGAGAAAGGCCATCTTAAGACATGTCCATGGACAGAGGTTAGTGTTTACCTGAATTCGCTGCTTAGGTTACTTATTGCAGATACATGGGGGCAAGGATATTAGAACACATTCATATTCTATACAGAAACATCTCTCTCTTTGTAGAATTCCATTTAATAATTTAAAAAATAGAGGATTTCCCCCAAACTGTCCATCTTATTTTAAACTGAACCTGGAATGATATAGTATCCTGTAATGTTTGTAATGTAAAGTTACAATTTGCTTATCATTTACAACAAGGGATGACTAATCTTGAGCAATTTTTAGAATGAAGTCATCTTCTCCCTTTTTTTCTCACTAAATTTTGTTCAAGTATGGAGACAAACTGGAAACTATCTTTGGAATGTTCTATGACAGATGTATAAATTTAATCTTAATAACTTTGGTGAAGGGCCATCATCTATCTGAGACTTGAGATTACAACAATAGCATCTTTTTTAATTGAAGAGTAACAATGACAGGTCCATTTTTCACTGGCTAATACCTAACTAGGCACACAGTGTAGTGTTTGTGGTGGCTAAATAATGGCCCTCCAAAAATCCCCAGGTCTTTGTCTTTAGCACCTATGAATGTTACCTTCCATGCCAAAAAGGACTTTTTCAGATATGACTAAGTGAAGGATTTTGAGATGGGACTTCATTCTGACTTGCTAAGGTGGGCCCCACATAATTGTGAGGGTCTTCACAGTGGCAGGAAATAAGAAAAAGATGTGATGAAAGCAGTTTGGAGAGATACAGGGATTGTGACCAGGGAACTTTAGGCCAAATGCAGTTCATGGCATCTTGGAGCTGGAAGAGGCAAGAAAGCCAGTTCTCCTGTAGAACTTCCACAAAAAAATAGTCCTGCTGATAGTTTACACTGAACCAAGTGAGACCAATTTTGGACTTCTGACCTCCCGAACATATGGTAATAAATTTGTCTTGTTTTAAGTCACTACATTTGTGGTTATTTGTTACAGCATCAATAGAATGTTAATACAGTCTTCGATAGAACTATGGTTTTCATTCAGTGAGTGGTTGAATTGTGTTTTTTCCCTGGGCTTAATATAGCCACTGCTGTGTTAAGAGATAAATTTCTTCAGTCATATTTTTGAGCTATAACCAGAGCTCATCCATTCCTAGTTTATATTTGGTAATTCAAGCTATTTTTAAAATAAATGCAATATTTAGCACTTAGTACTGATAAGTCTGAGGGGGTTGAACTCATGACCCTGAGATCAAGACCTGTGCTGAGACAGACAGTCGGATGCTTAACCAACTGAGCCATCCACACACCCCTAGTACTACTAAGTCTTAATAAGAATAATCATTAAGTTGATGAGAATGAGACTTATTCAAGTGTTCTTTCTGGTCTACGTTTTTACTAAAGCAAAGCTAATGGTACTCTAGGAGCCTGGGACTAGTGACAAAGAATGTGTTATCCACTCTTTAGGCTCTTCTCTTCATAAATTCACTTCTCCCATGTAGCCTGTACTTTGCAGTTTGTCAGAAATGCAGTGTATTCAATGAATACCTGACGAAGTCATTTTAGTAACTTAAATTAAGGGTGTTATTCTGTATGTTAGTAAATTGAACACCAATAAAAAAAAATAAATAAAAAAAAAAAATACACCACAATACTAAAAAAAAAAAATAAAATAAAATAAAATAAAATCCAGATTGAAAATCCTTGTTTTTCAAACTGGAACATTTAGTCTGTTTGCATTAAATGTAACTACTGATGTAAAAAAAAAAAAAAAAAAAAAAAAAAAGTGTTCTCTTGAAACGTCCTTCCCTATTCCAGTGTTATATTCTTCATGATAAGGGACAGAAAGGAGGGCTTACAACATTACTAATATACAAACTAGGGGGTTATTACTTTTATTAAGTTATGAAGACATTTGAAGAAGGTTAAAAATGGAAGAAGGTAAGCAAAAGGAAAGACAAGCTAGCTGTGTGCTCAAATATCTCACAGATGTCATTATCTTATTGAACTTCCCAAGGAAAGGATTTGGCCATAAACATTAGATCTGAATAAACTTGACCACTGTATAATTTCTTTAAAAGGAGGGACTTTGGGATCCCTGGGTGGTGCAGTGGTTTGGCGCCTGCCTTTGGCCCAGGGCGCGATCCTGGAGACCAGGGATCGAATCCCACATCGGGCTCCCTGCATCGAGCCTGCTTCTCCCTCTGCCTATGTCTCTGCCTCTCTCTCTCTCTCTGTGTGACTGTCATGAATAAATAAATAAAATCTTAAAAAAATAAAAAAAAATAAAAGGAGGGACTTTGAGGGAGCAATCTCTCTTTGGTGGGTTGTTGGGATCTCTAAGACTTATCTTCCAGCTGAGGCTTGCATGGCAGCCTTTTTGCATGGCAAAAACGCTGACTTTACTTAGATTTTATGTTTATTTGGGGTGACCAGGATGGAAAATTCTGAAGACTAAGCAAAAAAATAGAACCAATCCTTCCTAAACTTATTTTAGGTGTAACCATAGATCAAACAGCTAACTTTGTGAAACTGAGAATAGAATGCTTCATTAGGTGTAAATTCAGATTTAATAGCCTCATAAAACTGGTTTTAATTTTTTTAAGATTATTTATTTATTTATTCATGAGAGACACAGAGAGTGAGGGAGAGACACATGCAGAGGGAGAGGCAAGCTCCCTGCAGGGAGCCTGATGTGGGACTAGATCCTGGGACTCCATATCATGCTCTGGGCCAAAGGCAGGTGCTCAACCACTGAGCCACCCACCCACTAACTGGTTTTAGAACCAAAACACAGATCTTTGTTACTAGAGGTATACAGAGCAAAATACTGTGGTTTCAGTCAAATCTTGGTGGCTTTGAGATACTTCTGTCTTTTCAAGGTGACTTTGTCTTACCACTTCTATAAAATTCTATGTTTTAATTCTCAGAACAAATTTACTTCCTCTATTTTTGTATTCCTTTGACAGGAACACATGACAGTCTTTATAAGCCAGCTGCACCTTTTTCTTTTTTTTGGGGGGTCCCCTACCACAGTGAAGTAGTTAATCTGATTATTTATCACCATCTAGTGTTTTAAACCAGTAGAAGTTGGCTTGGGCACAAATGGTACTACATCTCAGATATGTTTTTCCTCCAGGAATGACAGGGAAGATTGTGTCGGCAAGTAAATAAGGTAGCATCTAAAAAATAAGCTGCTGGCATTCAAATCTGATATATCCAATTACTGAGAATACCTCAACATCTCTCCAAACTGCTTCTTTCCCATCTCCAGTGCCATGGCATAGCTCAGACCTCATTATTTCTTGTCTGGATTAATGCAAAAACCTCCTAATTGGCATTTTCTGTCATCAGTCTTGTTCTTCCTCTTCTAATCTACCTTTTTTATGGTCACCAGTGATCTTTCTCACACAGAAAATGCTACAGCATCACTTCTTGGCTTACAACTCTCCATTGCCTACAACAGCCTTCCAAGACTCTGAGACATGTTATATAGTCCCTAGCTCCCATAAGAAGTCTGATGGATCTCTCTCTGCCTTCAGTACATACCATTCTGAAAGCTCTTAATTACTTTCCATTTTTGGAAAATACCTTGCTCTGTTATTGGTTTTTTGACCTTCACATCTGCATCCCCCCCTGTGTGGAATGCCCTTTACGTTCAGGCCCTCTGGATTCATCTTTTATATCACCTCTCTCTCTCATTTCCAACTCTTTCTCTTCCCTAAGGCTTACTTTTCCTTTCAAAGCCCATTCTTATCACAATGTATTATGTTTAATTACCTGTCTACCTATTAAGTTTGAGTCCATGATTTTTGTCATAGAAGTTTTATCTTCAGCCTCAAGAAAGCACAGGCTCATGTTATTTATTTTAGGATTAATAAGGAAAATAGAGGAGAATAGGAATATACAGGAAATGTATATTTCTGGAAATGTGTCAAAACCACAAAATCAGAGTAACCTCCTGTATGTCAGATGCCTGTACCCTTGTAAACATTCTTCTTTCTCAAGTTCCCAATAGAGTAGCACATGGTAGCTAGGAGAGATGGACTCAGAAAACTAATGCATCTCAATATTTTATTTTAAATATATATATATATGTGTATATATATAAATATATATATAAGTTGTTTTTATTTTAATTCCAGTTAGTTAACATACAGTGTAATATTAGTTTCAGGTGTACAATATAGCTACTTACTACTTTAATACAGCACCCGGTACTCATCACAGGTTCACTCCTTAATCTCCATCATTTATTTAACCCATCACTCACACACCTCCCCTCTGGTAACCATCAGTTTATTCTGTATAATTAAGCCTCTTTTTGGATTTGTCTCTCTCTCTCTCTTTTTTTCCTCTTTGCATCCCAATATTTTAGTGGTTCAATATAATAGGACCTTATTTTTTAACCATACAATCAGTTGAGTGGTTAAGACAGAGGCATGGCTTTCCTCCATGTGGTGATTTGGCAACTAAAGCATCTTATATTTTGTGGCTATGTCATCCCTTAAGAACACATAATTATTTGCATGCATCTGGTAGATGGGGAAAGAAATGAAGGAGCTAAATATTAGATTTTAATGTGTCAGAAATTGGTTTTCATCACTACCAAACACATACCATTAGAGAGAATCCCAAATAGCCATATGTAACTACAAAGAAGGCTAAAAAAATTCTAGCTATATTCCAGGGATTGGAGATTGATTTCAGTGGATGGCATAGATGTCTCTTACAAGAGGACCAACAATGAGTATCTTCTAACTAAAATCACTATAAAAAAATAGAAGAGGAATTTTCTCTACTGGCCATACAGTTGTCTTTGTCTACTGTTCTTCCACATCTGAGATAGATAATGAACTCCCAGAAGTAAGGCAGATGCTTGAGAAGTGTGGCTCAGTCAGCGATTTGATCTAATTTGCCCTTCTCTTTGAATTTCTTGCATTTATATTTTGAAAAGTGAGATTTACATTGGTTTAATTTGATGCTAATCTGAGTGGTGTGTCTCTGTTTTTCTGAGTTCTCATCACTTATTTCAGAATTTAGGAATCTCTCTCATGCCCTGTTACTATATGTTTACTTTCCAGCCAGTGCAACATTTCCCAGTACAGACCTCTGCAGCTTTTGTAGCAGAAGGGCTTTACTTCCTAAACAAAGTACATGGTATAAGAAATAGAAAACTATCCAAGGAATAGTGAGGAAACCATGACAAAAATTGAAATAAAATTTTGGAGGCCACTTTCCTTACAATTGTATATGGCAGGCATGGAAAATTCATGGTCCATTCATATATTCTCACATATTCTCATGTATTCAGAGAAACAACATCAAGTCTATACAACACAGGCATTTTTTTTCTCTATCAACTAATTCAATAATATTTGAGGTTGCTGTGAGATTGGGGAAAGGGATTATCATAGACATCTTCACCTCTTTGGTCATCAGGATTATTTGTGCTCTTCTGACATGCCCTCCTATATGGCACTAGAGAGAAAAAATGCCTTGTCAACAATGTAAAAGTATTATATATATATATATATTTTTTTTAATTCACAGTAGAAAGGAACCTGAATTGTAGTTATGAATGGCCTTAGAAAAATACCCTTTAAGTTATGCTCTCATGTTCTTTTTACCACACCTATCACATTCCTATGCTTCTCTACTTATATTTGGAAGTATCTAAGTACATGTCCATGTGTGCATGTGTATAAACATGACTATCTGTGACAGAGGAACTATTGTATCAGTTAATAATTTTCTACAATTTTAAGCATTTAGCTTTGCTAGATAATACACTGAGACATGGTGGTTCAAATTTAGGCCTTTTCCCTTCCTTAATTTAGTCTGTTTTTTATGCTTTTTCTAAAAAAAAAAATTACGTCTGTTATGTGCCCTATCCCAGCAGACATAATGCCCTCTATCTGACTTACTTCTCTCCCTCATCTCTCTCACCACCATTTTTTTCTCCCCTGAGAGAGGGCAGAGGATAAATACCAAGGGTTGGGCAAAATCTATCATTGGTTTGATGATCATGGCTCTCACAAACTTTTTTCTTTTGTACTACTTTCTGATTCTTCGGTCAAGTGGTAGGGATAAAATATACTTTCAGTAAAAATCTTTGGAATGAAGATGTCTATATCCAAAAGTCAATGATTACATTTTATGACTATGTATTTATACATATCTAATATGTATCTAATAACAGGGGTTAGTAATTTTAACTTCATATTTGAATAATTTACCTCTTAAAACTCTTATTTTTGCAATAATTCTTAATATTAAAGGGCATTTTGATACAAGGCATTTATAAGGTTAAGAACTAATTTAATGATTCATCGTTTTATTGTAATGGTTTTAACAATGTTAGAAATAATTAATTGCTTTTGTGAGGAATAAAAACTATTAGAAAGAAAACTAACTTTTCTTTACAAACTTTTATAAACAGGGACACTTGGATGGCTCAGGGGTTAGGCATTTGCCTTTGGCTCAGGTCATGATCCTGGGGTCGGGGGATCAAGTCCCGCATCAGGCTCCCTGTGAAGAGCCAGCCTCTCCCTCTACCCATGTCTCTCTCTCTCTCTATCTCTCTTTCTTAAATAAATAAACAAAATCTTTAAACAACAACAACAACAAACTCTTATAAATAAATACTGTACCCTTAGGATATTCCAAGGAAATATTGAAAAGCCATTTTTTTTTAATTTTTTTTTAATTTTTATTTATTTATGATAGTTAGAGAGAGAGAGGCAGAGACACAGGCAGAGGGAGAAGCAGGCTCCATGCACCGGGAGCCCGATGTGGGATTCGATCCCGGGTCTCCAGGATCGCGCCCTGGGCCAAAGGCAGGCGCCAAACCGCTGCGCCACCCAGGGATCCCGAAAAGCCATTTTTTAAAGTAAAAGCATACAGATAAATTATCTTTATAGGTGATATTAGGAAACAACAAACTTTTCTTCTTAACACAAATGTTCAACAAAGAAAAATCCTAAATGATTACAATACTTTATACATGTTTGTGCCAGTGATGCAAAGTTTGTGGATTTCAGGATTCAGAGGGTTGAGTGTCGTGTGTGAGGGTAGGACAGGTGGTATGTATGTGAGTGTGGTAAGTAGTACGTATAACGTGGTTTGTGTTGTGTGTATGTGTGATATGGATAGATACGTGGTATGTTGCGGGTGTTTTGTGTGGATGGTGTTTGACATATGTGTATGTGAATGGTTTTTATGTGTTTGGTATGTGTGTGTCTGGGCATTCTGTATTAGTGTATATATACAAATCCTATATATACACATATGTCCTGTAGTGTATACTTAATTTCCTTAGCTGTCACTTTTGATAAAATATTACCGTATTATATTTGCATGTTTGTGGTGGGAAGAGAAAATAATTATAATCAGAGGAAGATTAGAGTATTGGAAATAAGGATGCAATGTGAATCGCACATTACTGCTTCTCTTCTTGCCTGGTGGAATGAGCCTAATTACACGTTGATGCCTAATCTGTCCCAAGCCATTTTTCCCCTGGATACACTGTATTCATTCTATGCTGTCCTGCCCAACCACCTCTCTCCCATGTCTGCCTTCTTCCACAATCCAGATTGCATACTATGTATTTTTCTTTTTTTAAATATTTTATTTATTTATTTATTTGATAGAGACAATGCAAGTGGGGGGAGGGACAGAGGGAGACAAAGAATCTCAAGCAGGTTGTGCCCTGTGCATGGAGCCCAGTGTAGGGTCCAATCTCATGACTCTGAGATCACGACCTGAGCCAAAATCAAGAGTCAGACATTGAACTGACTGAGCCCCTCAGGTTCCCCTGCACACTGTATTTAATAGGTGAGACCAGGGAGCTCAAGGTATAGGAAGACATTTAATATTTACAAGCACAAAAGTAATAAAACCACCCGAAGTACTGAACAAGTGTGACGTACCATGAGGATAGGAGTTAGAGTGAGGAAAAGAGAGGTAAATAAAATCCATTAAAGATAAAAATGAATTGTGCTGATATCAGATAGAATATATTTCCACACTATTTTTAAAAATAAACATGAATAAGAAAGTTACATAATGCTTTTGGCAGCTGACTTAGGGAAGTAGCTAGGCTTAAAGTAACAACAGATTGAATTTTACAATGAGCTAATTATTAGTGAGAGGAAATAACAGCTGTGCAGTAACACCTGCTATAAAAGTTTCCCCCTCAAGGAAGAAAGGAAGAATGAAGATCTATCCAAAAACAATCAGGAGTAGTAAATTTAAGTTAATAAATATGCCTTCTTGAAAAGTCTTGACAGCAGGTGTCTTTAAGCTGACCATAACTTGTTCCCGGTTTTCCAGTTCATATCACCTTCCCTGCACTGGTAAAAACAAATTAAAAAACCGAGTAACAGAAATTTGGGGTATAATAGTAATCATTAGTTTATTAGGTGTTAAAGTTATAGTTATTAAAACTTAAGAAAATTCTGAACTTTATAGGAAAATTTTATATTTTTGTTGGGAAGGGGAGTTAACATCTGGAATCTAATTCTGATTTTTGTCAAAGAGTCCACCAGAGCTCAGTTAGCTGTAGACAAATATATTTTTATTTATGCTTAAATAATGACTACTAGGACAGTGGATATAAAACTGGAATCATTAATGTCATAATTTTAAATTATAGGAATATTATTAATGCATGCAGATAGGAGAAAAAAACTATTTGGTGGAGAAAGAACCCTGAGAGCAGTTGAGTCATTTCTATCCCACCCCGTTCTTCAATTTTTTTAGTGTGGAGGATATTCCTTTATTTAGATTTCTGAATTCTACCACTCTGAGTACAAATTAGGTCACATTTACAATATCACACAGCTTGACACTCTGCCTTAGATGCTTCCACTGTTTAGCCATGATTTCTCATTGTAGTTAGTGTCATGTGATCAGAATTGGCAAAGGCTTTGTGAATGAATGTAATGGGTCTTTTCAGGGCCAAAGCCTTTAATTACTGCAGGGATACATTTCAGAACTGTTTTTCTCTCCCACGTAGATTGGAGAGACTATGTGTTCCAGATAGAGCAGCTCAAAAGTGTTGGGGACTTCATTAACCTGGATTGCTGAGTTGGTTCAAAGAGAACAGTTGCCCTGGATTGTTGCTCAGAGCCTCAGCCAACTTTGCATAAACTGAAAATAAACTTTTACTGCACTAACTCACTAAGATTTGGGGGTTATTTACAATCTCGGCATATCTTCTAGGTTATCCCAACTTGTAAATGTTCCAAGTCCCCTATCTTAACCAGCAAGAACTCCAGCCATTTTCTGGGACTTCCAAGCACAGCTAGAGTTTTCACACATGATGGTGTCTGTTCTGGTTTTATTTAACCATATCTAATGGGATGGGAATCCTTGAGGGCAGATTCTTCAATTTCTATTCTACTACAAATCTTGAGAATGAGATTTTTCAATATATTCATCCCTATATTTTGATCAGGGTTTGTCAAGCACCCTAATACCTGTGGTCAGGCAGAGAATTTGAGAACAGATGCCGCTACTACTTCTGCCATGCCAAAAGAAGAGCAATAAATTTGTCCAGGTTTATACCTTATAGTCCAAGTTTTTATGGATTAAAGCAAAAGAGACCTAAAAAGGAAGCAATTTTGGTCACTTTCTCATACCTACTGGCTTTAAGGTAACTGAAGATTTTAGCTGAATTTCCTAAGCAGTAGTTGCTCCATAAGATGAGAATGTTCTTCCCTATCCCCCAGTTATCAGTTGAGGAATGTACTATAGCCAAGTAGCTGTGGCATTAAGTATTGCAGTTAATGGAGACAACTCTTTCAATTCACAGAGAGCTATCTCCTGAAACCATTTTTCTTAGTCCTACAGTTCTTAAGACAAGCATCCGTACTTGGAATCACCAGAACCTATGCAAACTTTTCCTCAAAGTTGTTTTCAAGACTCTGTCCCCAGAATCTCACCAGTGTGCAGAACACTCAAGTTTTTCAGCTGCTCTTTGGGGGCTTCCTATGATAATTGCTGCATCAGTACTACCTTTCTTGGAGCCCTGTGTAAGAATAATGTTCCTCTGGGTGCTAGTTTGATGACCATCTTTATTTTATAGTTTGCCAAATTTTAGTGGGTGAGAAAATGACTTTTTCATCTCTGTGATTCACTTGCCTTCAGGAACCTGAAGCATAATTATTGTTCCCAGAGTATCATATAATCTCTGGTGGCCAGAACTTTCATGTTTGGGTCTAAGCCATGATCATATGCATGATGTTTCAGGCCTGGCCACAAGTAATTACAAAGGCTCTAACAGGCTTCAGGAGGGAAAAATGCCTTCCCCCACATAGACTGGGTAGGCAGCAAGTGCACTGCAGCCTCTCCGGGGAGCTGCAGAAATGGCCCAGGATGTCTGCCCACCTCCGGCCAGCCATGCTTGTACAGAAGTGTGCATTTCTACCTCAAGCTACTGATTTCCAAAGCCTTCTTTATATGGAGGCCTTAACTGAGGCACCTTGCAGCAACTCTGCCTATTGTGTGGCCTTCAGACATTTTCCTCCATTCTGACTTTATACTTTTCTACTTCTAAGCCTCCCTCTTTGCAGTCTCCCTTGCTTCTCCAGCTCCATCAAACAGCAGGCACCCTTTGTTCAAGATTCTTCTGCAGTGGCATTTTCCATATTTACCCTGAATGTCATCAAATTGACCCAACCTGATGGTGTTCTGTGGGGGGGAAAATGGGACATTTCTTTTTTAATTTTTTCTTTTCCTTTTTTTTTTTTTTTTTTTTTTGCCTTTTGCCTGCACCATCACAGTAAGTGTGTACAGTCTTGATTGTTACTTTTAGCTTTTTGATGGTCTCAGTTGTCTTAATTAACCACCTCGACACAGCATGTCAGCAAACTTTTTCAGGTGTTTTCTTCCAGTCTTTCTTTAGAGATACAAAATGAATAGTCTGGTTGTGTTTGGGAAGAGGAGGATTGAATGCTCGTCCCTCCATGTTCCTTTATCCTCTCCCTAACTGTTGTTTCTTTTTCCCTCTAAAACAAAAACAAACACAAACAAAAGGAGCCAATAGTTATATTCCTCATTAGCAAAAACACAAGATTTCTACGAAGTAAGAAGCTGCAAATAGCTATAACTATTATATATTGGAAAGCCCTCACCTGTTAATCAGTTCTTATTATTTTTTCAGAAAATTAGTTTTAATGTTGCTGTTGTATTCAGTACTGTTCACTATTACTTTGTGAACTCCATCAATTAACCATTTAAATTTGGGTGACTATTTCCCATCAAAAGAGTCTGTCTCTATAAGTACCAGGGCAGAATTATCTTTTCATCATTAGCTTAGCTAAAATCAGCTCTACCTTTTTAGGACTCTCTATAAATAGAGGCATACATTAACAAATTAAGGTGAGAATAAATGATAGCTTAAAAAGATATAAAACCTGTGAACACAGTCTGATGCAACCAAAAATTTGTTGGGGTGAGCTTATATTATAGCCAAAGGAGGCTCTTGGATATAGCAGGGTTAGGTCAGAATGCATATCTCTGGGGATGCTATTCCTCAGTTGCTGTATTACTAATGTCTGTTACATAGTTTATATTATGTTACTATTTTAAAAAATGAATAAATGAAAGAAGAAATAAGTACATATTGAGATGTTTGATAGGATAAGGTGAATGCTCCTCTTAACATTGAGAAATCTTCCTTTGCTGTAAAGATCATTCCTTTTTATTCTTCTGCAAGGAATATAAAAGAACATTAAAAAATAAAACACCGGGGATCCCTGGGTGGCTCAGCGGTTTCACGCCTGCCTTTGGCCCAGGGCGAGATCCTGGAGCCCTAGGATGAGTCCCGCGTCGGGCTCCCTGCAAGGAGCCTGCTTCTCCCTCTGCCTGTGTCGCTGCCTCTCTCTCTCTCTCTATGTCTATCATGAAAAAATAAAAATAAAAATAAAAATAAAAATAAAAATAAAAATAAAAAAAAAAAATAAAAATAAATAAATAAATAAATAAATAAATAATAAAACACCATTTCCATATGAAGCAATGTGGTTATACTATGGAGTATTATATTTTAAAAACATTATGAAATACTATTTAACATGTAATATTATTAGCAAAATTGGTTCAAAAAAGAGCAAAACAGGCATGCCTTGGTGGCTCAGTCAGTTGAGCATCCAGCTCTTGGTTTCAGCTCTGGTCTTGATCACATGGTTGTGAATTTGGGCACTGAGTTCGGCTCCACACCCAGTGTGGAGACTACTTAAAAAATATCAAAAAGAGCAATGCAATGAGATTTAAAACCTATGGAAATGCATCGTGATGGTCTGAATTACACTCTAAATATTTTCACAGAAACAAGCTAAGATTATTGACAGGAGAAAAAATAATAGAATTGTAACATAGGGACTCATATTCAAATAGACTATATACTTTCAAATGCCAATTGTGACAGGAAACACATGCTTAAATAAGCAAAATTCTCATCTATTGAACATTAACTTCTCTAAAGAGAATTAAAATTAAATTTTTTACAATTTAAATTTTTCTACAATTTCTGCAATTAAAATTTCTACTGAAGACTTACTCTAAAAACAATATGTTTGCCTTAGGACATTTAGAGCATCAATGTACAGACATATAACAAATGTATTGTTAAACATATATATCATGGTTTATGATTCTAAAAGAGAAATGAAAAAAGTTGACTTGAAAATTATTAGCATAAAAAAATTAAAAAATTAAAAAAAAAGAAAATTATTAGCATAGCATAGAAACATATCTAAAACCTAGAAAAAAAAAAGAGATTAATAGGTCAAATGAAGAATAAGACAGGAAAAAAAAAAAAAGAAAACTAATTAGATTTTTGCCGGTAATGGTAACATAACTAAGAGACCACTAAAGATACAACCATATAATTTAAATGTAGTTATGAAGATCAAAATCAGCCTATTACACTGATGGACAGTACACATACACACACACACACAAATACAGAAAAATATATAAAAGCAACTGTAATTCAATGAGAAGATGCACCATTTTACAGAATAACATCAGTGTTGTGGTAAGTCTCTTTGAGAATACTCACTTTATTAAAAAAATCAATTAATCCTTTGTAAAAAATTTATTCACAGTTTATATGGAACAAATTGCAGATTATGTGGAATAAGGTTGAATAAATAATGTTTTTAACTTATAATTCTAAGTTTGCTAATCCAATCATTCGATTGGCTTTAGAATTTGAGTACCTTGACAGACAAACCATATTATTTTCTTTATCAAAAAATCTCAAAATTTACGATGATACATATATTTGTTTCTTTAACTTTTTTGTATAAAAATTTACAAATAGGGATGAAATTTGTGATAGGAAGCAAGCCTAGAAGCTGAGAAGTAGGAGTCATTCTTGTTTAGCTGATTTTCAACACAAACTTCTCAGGTATTACAGAATCCTTATGCTCCAATTTAGGTACCTTTGGTCTCATCTTTATCCAGGACATTAGGTCACAAGTTCTATCCCTGGGTAAAACCTCACTGACAAAATGAGCATCTGCCCCAAATGATTATCTGAAAGCACAGTCCAATAATAGTCACTCATACTTGTTTCCTGTTCCAGGCCTTTCTACCATTATTAAGGGCCTGGATGCTATGAAACTTGCTTGTTTCATGGTAAGAAAGTGTAGGAGAATTTTTTAAATTTTGTTTTTAATGGAGTTCAATTTGCCAACATATAGCATAACACTCAGTGCTCATCCCACCAACTGCCCCCCTCAGTGCCCATCACTCAGTCACCCCAACCTCCCGCCCACTTCCCCTTCCACTACCCCTTGTTCATTTCCCAGAGTTAGGAGTCTCTCATGTTTTGTCACCCTCACTGGTATTTTCACTCATTTTCTTTCCTTTCCCTTTATTCCCTTTCACTATTTTTTATATTCCCCAAGTGAATGAGACCATATAATGTTTGTCCTTTTCTGATTGACTTATTTCACTCAGCATAATACCCTCTGGGTCCCTTCACATTGAAGAAAATAGTGGGTATTTGTCGTTTCTAATCGCTGAGTAATATTCCAGTAATATTCCTCGGTGTCGATGGACACCGAGGCTCTTTCCACAGTTTGGCTATTGTGGACATTGCTGCTGTAAACATCGGGGTGCAGGTGTCCCGGCTTTTCACTGCATCTGTATCTTTGGGGTAAATCCCCAGCAGTGCAATTGCTGGGTCGTAGGGCAGGTCTATTTTTAATTCTTTGAGGAACCTCCACACAGTTTTCCAGAGTGGCTGCACCAGTTCACATTCCCACACCAACAGTGCAAGAGGGTTCCCTTTTCTCCGCATCCTCTCCAACATTTGTGGTTTCCTGCCTTGTTAATGTTCCCCATTCTCACTGGTGTGAGGTGGTATCTCATTGTGGTTTTGATTTATATTTCCCTGATGGCCAGTGATGCAGAGCATTTTCTCACGTGCTTGTTGGCCATGTCTATGTCTTCCTCTGTAGATTTCTGTTCACGTCTTTTGCCCATTTCATGATTGGATTGTTTCTTTCTTTGCTGTTGAGTTTAATAAGTTCTTTATAGATTGTTTTAATAATAAATTTATTTTTTATTGGTGTTCAATTTCCCAACATATAGAGTAACACCCAGTGCTCATCCTGTCAAGTGCCCCCCTCAGTGCCCATCACCCATTCATAGATCTTGGATACTAGCCCTTTATCTGATAGGTCATTTTCAAATATCTTCTCCCATTCTGTAGGTTGTGTAGGAGAATTTTCCATTCTGTAGGTTGTGTAGGAGAATTTTTGTGCTCCATGGAGCAAACCATTGATCAAAGTAAATGAAAGCAGTAAATAAAAGTCTTTCAGTCCTTCCTCCTAATAGACTTTCCAAAGAAGCAACCATTTATATCCTCTAAAGGACAATGGTTCAGAAAATTAAGCAATCAGTTGCACTTGATAATAAATAGTAAATTCTGTTTGGCAAAATCCCCTTCGTGGTCATGCTCTCTATTCTCTTTTGCTTCTCTTTTTTCTCAAGTCTGTTATTTGGGACTGCAGGCCCTGATATGGTTAGAGCAGAAAAGGCTATGTCATGTGTTAGTGACATAAAAACTAAGTCTGTGATGGCTGGAACCAAGATGAACTTAGAAAACAGCCCCTGTGGGTAAGATTTAGAGCCAGGTTTTTCAGTAGTCTGACAATTAGGATCTTATCTCTAATGTCACATGAGATGGTAATAATACTTTGTGTATAGTGGCATCACAGTTATCAAGGTTTTACCTTGTGGCTAATTGGGTCTGTTTACAGGTGTAAGGTGGAATGTTAAGAAATACTATTGGACATGGTAACTAAGGGTATGGGAGTAATGATAATTAGGACACCTGGATCAGAATGGCTTCTATTTTAAATACTGGAAGGTTTGGAAAAATTAAAAAATGGGCCCAGTGCAGCCAATTGTCAATTCTAAGATCTTATAAAAACTGTGGATTAAAACAGTGGAATATTTGAAAGTCAGACTGTGCCAAAAACTAGAGTCACAGTTCAAACTGTAAAACTGGCATAACTATGGAATGCCTCGGTGCCTCAGTGCTTAAGCACCTGCCTTTGGCCCAGGGTGTAATTCTGGAGTCCTGGGATCAAGTCCTATATTGGGCTCCCTGCATTAAACCTGCTTCTGCCTCTGTCTATGTCTCTGCCTCTCTTGGTGTGTCTCTCTCATGAATAAATAAATAAAATATATTTTTTTTAAAAACTGGCAGAACTATAATGGAAACGAACTACTTATGTCCTAGATTTGAGATAGGAATAACTGGGTTCATGAGCCCGAGAACATAACACCTCATGTTTTCCTAAGACTATGAGAAGGAAGAAGAAGAAGGCAAGATTAAGATAGGAAGGATTAAGAGGAAAATCCTGGAACTGCCTTTTCCACCCCAGCCAATACAGTAATTAGAACCAACATTACAAGAAGGAGGGAATTCAGAGATTAGTGTCACTGTAACACACTTAAAGATGTAGGTCCCTATCATATCCCTGTTTAATACCTGTTGAGCTTATTTTGGCCAAGAGAAACCAGATGGATCCTGAAAAAGAGCAGTGGACTGCCATAAATTTAAGCAGGTGATGACCCCAACTACAGCTGCCATGTTGAATTTGAGATCTTCCTCAAAGCAGATAAAACACAAAACTTCTAGTTATTAATATACTGCCATTGATGTGGCAAGTAATTCCTTCTTAAACTCCATCAGTAGGGAGGATCAAACACAATTTACATGTATATGTCTATAGCAACAGCCTACAGCCAATATTATTCATGGACAATTTGCTCACAAATTACCTAGCAAAAATCAGGGATTATAGCGAATGCTAAATAGAGTGAATGTTTTCTTATTTGCTTTTCAAAACATAACATTTTCTAATTATTTCATGATGTCACAAAAAGTCCTGGTCTGTCATTACTTTGATGGAAATTATTACATTAACAATTTTGGATTTCCATGGAACTTCTATAGTTGTAGCCATGTAAAAAAAAAAAAAAAAAAAAAACAAATAAAATTGAATTTTAATTAACTTGAAGAACTTTTTTGTTTTGCCTCAAGAATTTCTTCAACGATTTCATTCAGAAACACTTTTTTGCGTCAGAATTAATCAAAGACCTTTACGTATACTTATAACTCAGTCTATCACTGCATTAATCATTAACCTTTTAAAAAAACTATTGCTGCTGAAGGTATACATGTGTTGGTATGATTAAGAAGTGATCTTTACCAGTTATATTTAGCACAGTAGAGAAGTAACCTATTAATTAATTAACAATCTAATTATTTATTTATATTTATAATTCTTGTTTTAAGCAATAATCAGTATACTAATGATTCTCCAGATTTATTTCTTCAAAAGCTCAAGCCTAAAATCAATTACACAATGAGCTACCCCCTGAACTATACTTCTTTTTCTAAAGTTTGCTTTGGTTGAAATGAACATCAACATATACTTGAGGGAGAAACAAAAGATAAAATAGTTCGACCTAAAGATATGAATGAGTAGGAAAGGATGGTGAACAAAAATGAGACGTGAAATGTAAAATGTCTCAGTTAAATTATTGGCCCTAGCTATGGAACTTGGGAAAATCACTTCAACTCTATGAGAGTTAGCTTTCTAGTCTGTAAATAAAAATATGCCTACAGAATACCTTATTTAAATGGAATTTTATAAAAGCATTTGGGATGCATAACAAATTGAAAACTTCTTCAGACACAGTCTTTAACTTGGCCATGGCAACTGGAAATTTTTTTAAAATTAATTTTAGACTTTAACTAGCTGTAGCTATCATGGTTACATGATGTGTAGAGTGCCTGCATGGGATGTAAATTATAGATGATATGTTTTTCTCATGATGGCACTCTCAGTCTAAGTAGTTGCTTATTCAATAGACATTCTCTCCTTCCTTACTAGGTAGAATTCTATTAATTTCACAGAGTCAAATTTGTTTCATTGGGTGAAAATGTGCTAATTTAAAATCTTTATCTTCTCATGTTATTTTGAGGCCAAAGAAGGCCATTATAATGTTTTGGTCAATGGATTTCAAGAAGTTGCTGGGTTAGAGTTCCAGAAAAGTTTTTGTTAAAAGAAATACAACTTGGTTGCCTGTCTTTATTTTCTTTTTATCCTTTTCCTTTTATACCTTTTCTTTTTTTAAATAAAAACTGGTTACCTGAAAATGTGACTGCTATGAGCCAAAGGTGGTGGAGTGAGACAATGGAAAGGGCACAGGTGCCTGGGAATGTGGATGAGTTTCCATACCAATGTGAATTGTTTAGCCATGGCCATCTTGCATAAAACAAATATACTTATTTTTTTCTAAGACAACATTTATAATATTTTTATTTGTGGCTGAACATACCTTATTAATAATAATGTGTATATAGTATAGCATTTGATGAGGTGATACATCATTGACCTATGAGAATAAGCATGTACAAGGAATCGTTTTATAAGGCAATTTATGAAAAGGATTATTAAATTTGTCCTTTAGGAATGAGTGAGTTAAATTTGAGTAAGGGTAACTTACATAGGTGTATTGAAAAAGTAATTTAGACAATTTATAAACAATACACATATAAAATGCACAGAGATATAAATAGTTGTTAGGAAAAATGTCTACCTTGAATTTAAGATCAATCTTGTTTCTTTTCTGCCTTAACCCACCTTGTTCTCTTTATTACTGCCACCCTCCTTTCGTGATCATCATTTTTATATCATTTTTTACTGTCTGTAGTTTGAAGGACAAGAATATATTCATTGCTGAACTTTAACATAAAAAGGGATTTCTACTCTAATATATACATTTACATTAATATATGCTAATGTATACATAATATATTACATTTTATGCTCCCTTTATAGTATATATATTTCTCCTGCTTATTGGGTCTAGTACTTTATACCTCAGGGAAATGAGGCTCTTTCAGACCAAACTTTTCTTCTCTTGAAAGATGAAAAATATAGATTATTTATCACTCACCGTGATGTCAAATGACCCCAGCCTGGGATATTTCTGGTATTTCCAACACCTGGTTGTGATCATTGTTCCAGATTAATCTAATTTAAGGCAGTAAGAAACTGTCCTTAGGAGATTCTATACTGAAGATGGGTGTTTCTCCTGTGTTATGTGTTGCTATATATATATTCAAGCCCAGGACTGTTTGTAGGCATGATTCTAGTTCTATGGAGAAAATTGAATGGTACATATGAGATTGAAATATAGACACGTAGATCACAAAAACAGAAAGAGAGGCTTGTTAGTGTCCATGTCCCTCTCTTCAGTGAGAGCTGCCACTAGATCATTTTGAAGTAGTCAATTCCAAAGTTATTTCAGTTGGGTTTTAGTTGCTTTAAGACAAAAGTAACTCCTGTGTATTTAATTGGAATTGCTTCTTTTTTAGTTGTCTTTGATCTCTTTCTATGCATTATGAAGCTGAAATTGTGCTCATTTTACATAGAAACATTACTTCTGCATAAATACATAAAGAAAAATTCCTCTTTATATGGAAGGAAGAGGCATTTTTATCTAATCTTGAAAAAATGCTTTCCATTTAGGAAATAAGCCATTTAGAAAGCTCTCTACCCAGGAAAACCTCAGAGAGGGTCTCTAAATTGTTCTTTATGTTTGATATACCTTAAAGATCAAACATGGCTTTCTGATATGAGGCTAGAATTGTAAAACTACCTCTTTATTATTTAAACTACCTTCATGTCAATTTTTATCATAATAATAAATTAAAAATAACCAGGAGTGATGTTATATACTTTGTAAAAATTGCTCTAATCCACCCACCAAGCTTGAATCATTTGAAAAATGATCAAACTGATGGATAAGCAATATAAATTATAGTCACAGTGTCACATTGCTAGTAAGAAAGCAGCAGAGCACAAAACTGAACCCAGGGCAGTCCAATTTTAAGACTGAGCATTTTCAGGTCACCTAAAAAATGAGAGGTGGAGAAGGAATGACCCTGATTTTCCATATCTCTGCCATAGAATATTCACTTGGCAAGTCGACCATGTTTCATAGACTAGTCGTCTTTCGGTTTTCTTAGAGTATAATCTCTTAATAGTTCCACTGTATGGGGTTTGTTCATCTGGTCTATTTTCAGTTCATAACCTTGTTGATTTTTCCCATCAATTTCCCCATTAAATTACTCAGAACATCAGCTTCCTTTGAAGACATAAAATCCAATGGGCTTTATGAAGCCATCAAACAATGTTTAGACTCAGGTTTAAATTTGACCCACATTCGTTTTATCCTCACTGTTTATTAATACTTTTGGATAATTCAGCAAATTTGCTTTTAAATGTGGTATTCTTTTGGAAAATAATTACTTGGAATATACATCTTATTGCACATCATTAATGAAAATAGGCAAGACTTTTTTTTTTTTTCTTTCCCGATAAGTGCAGTTTTGAGCAATGATGCTCAGGCGTAGTAAGTGCTGATCATATAATAGCTTCATTGAAGTAACTATAGAAAAGATGCTCTTTCTGCAGTATTGTGATAGATGTTGACAGGAAAATGATCATGAGCCAATGCAGTGCAAGGTTCATCACAGTGCCCTTTTGAGCTTGACAAGAAGAGGACATGCTTTATAGTAGAGGTGACAACAAAAATTGGGTATTGGCAATATGACATTGAAAGTTAAAATATGAATCAGTCTTTATTGTAGCAAAAATGAAAAATATCAACTCCTTCCAGAGAAGAAAGTTAGCCTCAGTCTACTTTAGCACTTTAACTGAGGCAAATAATACATATGGAATTTGTGGAGTACAATTTGTTAGTGTTTAGGATACTGTATGAAAAGTATTAATGTGAAATATGCTGATCTTAATTTACCAATTTTTATTTTAATGGTATTATTGCTACAACTTCAAATTTCATTAATATCTTTGACTCTGGCAAAACTTACATAATCCCACAATCTCAAACAATAGTTCATTCAAATAGATGTTTTAGTACATTGAAATATTCAAATGATTTTTTATTACTTAGTTCTATACATATATCTCTCTGAAACAGATTATATATTTTTGTTAGATGTCTCAGTTTTGAAATTCTTAAATTTCATTTTTAAAAATGTTTTCTAGGGAAAAGAAAGCTATACTAATTTTTTCAACATATTTTTTTGTTAAAGTAATACACCTACATGCTCTCACTTTCCATCTGAGATTGGTAATACAGATAAATCAGATTCTAATTTAAACATTGTCATGGAAATTTTACTACTTTGCCTTACCATTTAACTTAGTTTTTTTAAATGGGATTAAATTTTCTAGAGATTTTTTTTTCTTTGCAGATCTAGACAGGTTAAATCAGAAATCATTAAGTCATGGGGAATGAATGGACTGGGATATTATTATGACCCTTTAGAAGGACGTCTAGAAGTGGCAGGGTCAAATAAGTTTCACTATGCTTTTCATTAAAACTGGTCATTATTCATTGGGTAATCCATAATACCATAATCCATTCTAGGCAGTCATTATTTTAGATTTGTGAAGGTCATTTTATAATGTGTTATCAACTTACACTATATCTTCAGATGTTAAGGGAGACATAAAAAGAAAAAAGAGTCATCAAAAGTTTTCCTAATGTGTCAAAGACATTTTCGTTTTAATATTAGGCCATCTTTAACAGAGAGTGCCTCTTCAGTATTAACTCTGAGATGTTTAATTTGGCTTTTAATCAGTGAAATACTGCAACATGTAATTTCTCACATAAATAATTTATCATTGCACTGAAAGACAGTAAAGACAGATATATACTATATAACGAGAGATATTTCAATATCCATTTTTCCTTTCAGTAGGCCAAAACATAATCTTTCTCAGATAGTCATCCAGTTAAGCTTTGCTGAAATAGTCCCTTATTTATGAGAAACTTCCTTCTCTCTTTTAATATTAAGTGCCTGCTATATAACATTTTAGTGAGTTGAAGAAAAAATGAAATCTCACCTACTCTTTCAAGAAAATGTTGAATCAAAGGAAGGATTTGTGTGTTGTTGTTATATTTGTACTATTCGAAAGAACTGAAGTTGTTTGTAATCTGAATGAAAAGAGCAATCTGGAGTTGTAGAAGTTGATATAGATTATGTAGAGTCAAACTACTAAATGTGGGGAGCATCTTGTCTTGTGTGTCATTTGTCTAGACAGGCATCTTTGAAGATGCCTCAGGGTCCTGTCCACAAGATCCTTTTAGGTCTTTCAGCACTCTGTACATTGTCTGTCTATTCTTGCAAGGTCAGAATTCATTCTGCTGCCCTGCTGTCAGGCAGGAGCACAGAGATTCTTAGGAAGGCTGTCCAAGGCCCTATCTTACAAGCACATCAAGAAGCATTTTCTGTTTCTAGAATATTGCTCCTTCCCTGGTTATCTATCTAGGAAGTGAGGTTATCTTCCTTTATTTTGGCAATTTATACAGAATAGCTTTCTGCTTGAATGGGGACAAGACCATTGGGAGAAAGAAATATGGGGATGATAGTTCATATTTTAAAATATTCTCCGGAAAATGGTCCCTCTTGTTAAGATGCCACAATAGTTCACATGGCATAGTATACAAAGCTTTTCATGATCTGGCTTCTTTACCTATTCAGCCCTGTAATTCTTCATGTCTAAGCAGTTCTAAGCTTCACTCTACTTATTTTTAAGATTCATGTCTAGTATTAATGGCTCAACTTTTTCTTACATAACATTTTTTTCACAGTATCTACAGTACTTTTTTTCAGAGTACATAAATGAATACTTTAGTGCACCAATTCAGTTACATAACCATTTCTCCCTAAAATAATAGTAGCTGTTTCTCATCAAATAGGATACCCTGGAGGGCAATAAACTTTCCAGTGCCTACTATTTCTTTCAAGAAGAAGGCATGGTACTTTTTGATTGCCTTTGCATGCCCTGGTCCTAGCCTTCAATCAAGAAGAGCTGCTGCTTCACTTTCATGGAACTTCAATATATGTGTTTTGAATAAATGATATTATGGTACTCAGTGTTATGCAAATAAGTTTTATATCCAAAGCCTTTTTTTCCCAAACATCCTATATATTGATTTTTCTATGACTTTTATTCCTGTTCATACTTGTTCATACTTTTCTTCCTGAAATTCTCTCTTCTCTTAGTTTACCTGGTGCTATGTTCTCTTTTTCTGTGATTGTTGCCATGTTTTTGTCCATAGCCATGCCCCCCCCCCTTTTTTTTCTCTATACAAGTACAACCACTCTCTAGGATTCTACTTGGTCTAAGATACCTTCTCTCAGAGGACTTTTTCCATTTATAGTACACCCACCATCAGCTTTAGTAACTTCCTATTTTTTTTCTTACTTGATTTCTTTCTTGAATGTCAGAATTACTTTTCTAATTGCCTGCATATTTTTTCCCACAGATATAACTAATGGATACCTTAAATATGAGATAAAATGAGCTAACACTTTTTTCTTATTGTAGTCTTCTTTTCCTACCCAAAGTGAATACTTAAGCAGTTTTGCCAAGTCCTTCTTTTCTTTTTTCTCACACTTAAACATTCACAAAGCATTGTATATTGCGTTTTATAAACATTTTAGAATCTTTCCCTCATTTTACACTGTACCTTTCCCATCCCACATTAGGTCACTGATTTTTATGCTAATTTTGTGTTCTAATGTTTCGCCATCTTTCTTTTCTTCTCTCTCTCAAATCTGTCCACCATAAACCGGTACTTTTTCTAAAGCATATTATCTATCAAGTTAGTATCTTCCTCAAAAATTTTTGATATTTTTTCTTTTTAAAGATTTTGTTTATTTATTTGAGAGAGAGAGAGGATGTCAGAGAGAGAACACAAGCAGAGGGAGGGGCAGAGGCAGAAGCAGATTCCCCACTGAGCAGGAAGCCCAATATGGGTCTCAAACCTAGGACCCTGGGATCATGACCTGATCTAAAGTCAGATGCCCAACAGATTGAGCCACCCAGGCATCTCTTGATGCTTTTTCATTACCTATTTAGTAGCATTCAAATTTCTTCACTGGCATTATCCATCATACTCTGACAGCAAACTTCTCTTTCTTATTTTTCTTTCAAGATTTTCTTCATCACAAATAAAAAGTAGTCCAGCAAATGTGGTCTATTAATCCTTTGTCAAATAAGCAACATATTTCCCCAGAAACTGGGAAGAGAGAACTAAGCTAGAAGTATGGATTTAGAATTCATAAGAATGTAGACAAGAGTTAACATGATAAAATTGTATATGAAATAAGAACTCTAAGGTAGAACATGGTGGGATAACATTTGAATGAAGGGTGGTAAGGGTGGTGCTGCCGAAGGAGAGCAAAGAAGTAGGGAAATAAGAAAATAATGTTATCCCAGGGGCCAAGTGAAGAGAGAATATTAAGATATCAATATTTCAGAAATCTTTCTTGATGAGACCCTAACAATGAATTTGATCTGAAAGTAGAAAAATCTAGGTTAATTGGGCTCAACACTTCTAGTGTTTTCTTTTTTAAAAAAAATATACATTTAGATTCTAGGGAATGCTTGGGTGACTAGGAGGTTGAGCGTCTGTCTGCCTTTGGCTCAGGGCGTGATCCCAGAGTCCCGGAATCCAGTCCTGCATTGGGCTTCTTGTGGAGAATCTGCTTCTCCCTCTCTCTCTGTCTCTGCCTCTCTCTCTCTCTCTCTCTGTGTCTCTCATGAATAAATAAATAAAAATCTTTTTAAAAAAATAAATAAATTTAGACTCTGTAGACTTGAAATGTGATATCATATAGATAGTGAAGTGGCTTGTCTGTAAAGGAGAGGTGATATTACAGAACAGAGTAGATAGTAGGTGATATGTGGTCACTGGAGAACTATAAAAGAGCAGCAATACTGGTGATTTTCTTATCCCATTGGGGAAGAAGTGAGTCCCTAAGTCACTTTGGGAGAAATTAAACATACAAGAGAAATCATAGTAGCTAAGGGAGCATGTCCCTGTGCTGCAGATCTGTATCCAGAGCAAAAGTGGGAGGATTGACCACAAAAAAAGACAAGAGTCTTTGGTGCCCAGAGGAGAGATGATGATGGATAGAGATGTAAATAAATATGTAGTATATTTATAGAATGAGTGACTTATGAAATCTATGTTTTATAGTTTTTTTTTTCAGTGAAATCTGGAACACATTCTTCCACAAGAAAGTTTAAGAAGAATTGTAAAAGTTTCACAACTTCTGTCATGCCCACAACTACATGATAGGATGGATTAAGCCTGGGGGACAGTCTAGAACTCACTCTTAAAATGCTTACAATAGTCAGAGTAAAATATCATTATTCTTTGAAGCTTTAAATAGAGAATTGAATTTAAAATATTAAAGTATTATAAGCTAAAAGAATGTCTGAGGGATCCCTGTGTGGCTCAGTGGTTTAGCACATGCCTTCCATCCAGGGCATGATCCTGGAGTCCCCGGATAGAGTCCCACATCGAGCTCCCTGTATGGGGAGCTCTCCCTCTGTCTGTGTCTCTGCTTCTCTCTCTGTGTGTGTCTTTCATGAATAAATAAATAAAATCTTTAAAAAAAAGAACATTTGGCCAAAATCATTAATTTCTAAAAAATAACATTTAAATTTAAAAGGGTAATAAACATAAATAGAACACTGTACACTAATAAATACCACAACAGGAAGATGAGACCCTTGTGAACTGTTTAGCTCCCATTACAAAAAAGCAAAAATAGAATTACAAGGAGAAATTGAAAAAGATCCTAACTATGGTAAAGTCTCAACCCTTGTTTTCATAAAATGAAAGGCAAAAACTAATAAAAACATAGAATATGTTGACAAGTTTTATCTAAGAGATGTATAGAGAATTCTGTCTGAAATAAATTCAGAACATACATTGATTTTTAACATTTACAGCATTTGTAAAACATCATACTACATTTACATATAGTAGGTTGCAAAAGAAGTCTCAACACATTTCAAAAAGATATACAATCCATAATATCTGGCCACAATGCAAAAATGTTTTAAATAGTTATAAAATCTCATATCTATCTATCTATCTATCTATCTATCTATCTACCTATCTATCTATCATCTATCTACTCACACATGACTCAGGTTTAGAAGAAATCATGATACAGCCACTATGTAAAATAATATGGAGGTTCTTCAATGAATTAAGAATAGAACTACTATATGATCCAGCAATTCCATTTCTGGGTATTTACACAAAGAAAATGAAAAAAAAAAACTAATTTGAAAAGATATATGAACCCTCATGTTCATTGCGGCATTATTTAGAATAGCCAAGACATGGAAACAATCTAAGTATTCATTGATGTATGAATGGATAAAGAAGATGCAATGTACACATACACATATGAATACTATTAAGCCATAAAAAAGAATGAAATCTTATAACAACATAAATTGCTCTTGAGGGCATTATGCTAAGTGAAATAAATCAGATAGAGAAAGACAAATATCATATGATCTCACTTATACAGGGAATCTAAAAAACAAAAACGAAACAAAAGCAAACTCATAGATGCAGAGAACAAATTGGTGGTTGCTGGAGATGGGAGTAAGATGAAATGGGTAAGGGGGATCAAAAGGTACAAACTTCTAGCTATAAAATAAATATGTCATGAGGATGTAACATATAGTACAAAGACTATAGTTAACAACACTGCATTGCATATTTGAAAGTTGTTAAGATAGTAGATCTTAGAAGTCCTCATCACAAGAAAAAACTTAAAAAGTATGTAATGAATAAATGTAAACTATTTTTTTCCCAAGATTTTATTTTTTTAAGAAATCTCTACACCCAACATGGGACTCGAACTCATGGTCCCAAGGTGAAGAGTCAGATGTTTTTCCAGCTGAGTCAACCAGCCACCCTAAATGTTAACTAATTTTATCATACAAATATTGAATCATTACACCTGAAACTAATGTTATACACCAATTATATCCCAATAAAAAAGAAGAAATTATGGTAGAAATAATATAATATTTACAACTGAATTAAATGAATTCATCACATATCAAAATTCTGGAATTGAATGAAAATGTTAATTAGAATAAATTTATAACATTAACATAGTTTGAAAACACATGAATTTAGCATTCATCTCAAGAAACTAGACACATTTTTAACAGAATAAAGAAAGTAGGAGGAAAAAATAAATGCTCAATGAAATATAAATCAGGAATCATTGGAGAGGATAATCAAAACCAAAAGCTGTTCTTAACCAAAAAATGTAATAAAACTGACTTGCTTCTTCTAGTAAGAATGGTCAAGAGAAAAATGAGAAAAATAATCATGAGATATTAACTTAAAATATATCGTCTTTCATCTTAAGAAAAATAAATCATAAGAATATATAATTTCTTAATAAAATAATAATCATAGAAGAAATTGAATTACTACATAAATCTACTTGCATCAGTGACTCATGTTCCAGGTAGTATTATATGTGGGTGTGCAAAGTTAAGGAAAAAAAATAAAGCATTTCAACACAATGTTTAAGACCAGAATAAACTTGATCAAATTGTCAGACTATCCAAACTAAGAGAGGACATATCAAATAGAAACTTTTTAGATGAATCTTTGTGTTAGTATATGCTGCTGTAACAAATTACCACAAATTCAGCAGTTTAACATAATTTTAACAGTATCTAAAATTTCTATATATCACAAATCCAAGACAGATCTCATTTGGCTAAAATCAAAGTGTCTCAGGACTACCTTCCTTTCTGGAGGTTCTAAAAGAGAATCTGTTCCCTTGTTTTTTTCTTCTAGAGTTCACCTACATGCTCTGGGCCCTAGTCTCCCTCCTCCATTTACAAACCCTGCACAGTTTTCCTAACTATTCTCCCATAGTCACATTTCCCTCTGACCAGAACTGGGAAAGTTTTTCCACTTTTAAGAACCCATTTGATTACTATATGGAACACAAATCTCACAAAAATGTTGAGTGAGAGAAGCCAAACGTGAAAAAGTATATACTCTGTTTCCATATATATTAATTTCAAAACCAGGCAAAACAGAACACTGTTTATCTTCAAAAAGAAGATTAAGGTTAATGAGAGACAGTGATCATGACAAGACCTTTTCAGTACTGCTTTTCAACATTACTTACTTTTAAAAAAAAAGATTTTATTTATTTATTCATGAGAGATACACACAGAGAGAGGCAAAGGCATAGGCAGAGGAAGAAGCAGGCTCCCTCTGGGGAGCCTGATGCAGAACTCCATTCCAGGATCCTGGTATCATGACCTGAGCCAAAGGAAGATGCTCAACTACTGAGCCACTGAGCCACCCAGGTGCCCCTTCAGTACTACTTTCTGACCTGCATGGTCGTTACACATTTGTGTTCATGGTTAAAATGCATATTGCTATTCACTAAGACCATGTGCACTTTTCTGCATGCATGTTTTTTTGATAACATTTTGTTTAAAGTAAAAAAAAAAAACCCATTTGATTAGACTGAGCCTATTGGATAATCCATTTCAAGATCCTTACTCTAGTCATACTTTCAAAGTCTCTTTGGTATGAAGAAGCATATTCATAGGTTTTGAGGATTAGGATGTGGATTTCCTTAAAGAAGGGGTCATTATTCTGCCTACTACAACCTAATTTTTGATGTCCATCAAAATAGCCTTTAAAAATGCAAATAGCCTTTAAAAATGTCATTAATTCTTATTCAACTTTGTGCGTAGGTGTGTGTATAATAAATATATTGGGTCCAACCTAGGAATTCAAGCTTACTATGACATGAGAAAACTTAGAACTGTAATGCACCAAACCAATAGGCTAAAGAAAAAAAAAAAAACATAAATAATAATCTCTTCTTCTTGGCACAGAATTTCAAGAACTTTTCAAAGAAATCAATCATTTAAGAAAAAAATAAAGGAAATATTCCTGGCAAGCCAGGAATAGAAGGTAATTTTATTTCATATGGCATGTTTAAAAAAATCTTGTTATAAGTGTATCAGTTATCTCTGGTGCTCTGCCATATATCCCTGTCATGACAACAGTAATTTCAATGAAGATGAGGTAGACAGAAAGGTTTTTTTCCTAATGTTATAAATATTGATGGCCTTGGAAAATATGAATCAACAAGATTCTCAGTGGTTAGTTTAATAAGAAGAGGAGAATCCATTAAGAGTAGGATAAAGGAATCTTTATTAAGTTTTGGGACATAATTTTGAATTGTTATAAAACAAAGATAATAGACAAGTAGACGGATAAGTATCTTTTCAAAATCTTATTTAACAAATAAGCCTAAGTGAATTTTAGTCATTTGGTGACTTCTGCAAATATTTAAATTTTGGTCTTAATCATTGATACAGAATGAAAAAAAAAAGTTTTCATTCTCTTTTAGTAGACTAAAAATAGTGAAAGGCAAGACAGAAACAGATAGAGAAGAACAAGAAGAAAATGAGAAATAAAAGAACTTTTAGGCAAAGGTTTCTGATCCTTATAGGGGATAATTATGCTAAAAAATCCTGTATTCTACTACCACATGCTCACTGCATAGGAAATCTTGTCTTGCCTATATGTTCTCCCTACTAATTCTTCACTTCCCACAAAGGATATCTAGGCACAGTTCTTCAGTTGTGGCCAGTGGATAACAGAGGCTTTGACAGTCCGTCCTTCAGTGAACAAAGAGACCGTCATACTCTTCAGGTAAAAACAAAATATTTAAAATAAGGTACATATATTATTTTCTGTGTTTCTCTTACAAAGAAAGCTAAATGGTACCTGACTTGTAAAGGATTACAGATCTCTGTGAATAAAGTGCCAGAGAATGAAACAGAGTAGCTTTTAGGAAGAAGCATAAGGCACTGAAGATTGTTCAAAGGTGAAACAGTACAAAATCAAGAGAAGTCTTGGGAGAAAATGTCATACTGGGATAAAATTGATTAAAGTAACCAAATTAGGGGAAAAATATGTAAATAAAAAGATAGCCACCACAACACCATGATTTCTGCTTTTGGTTATATAGGACATAGTGATTGTGGCTTTTCATATCATAAAATTTTTTTGACTTAATGTGATGGATACTCTTATCCATTCTACAAATGTTTGTTGAGCACTTCAGGTTTCTAGGGTATGAGAAATACAATGATGAAGGAGACAGATACAATCTAAGTTCTCATAGGTTTCAATTTAGCAATGGGTTTTATTCTTGAGTAATATAGAGAGGCAATATAACATAGTGGTTGAGATAGGCCCAGTTTTGAATACCAAATCTGTCAATTATCAGTTTTGTGACTTTGAGCAAGTTACTCAACTTCTCAAAGCCTATCAACTTATTTGTAAAATAAGGTTATAATATCTGCCTCACAGGGTTGTTATGAGTATTAGAACTAAGTGATGAATATATAGCAGTTCACAAAGTACCTGATGCTTAATGTTCATTAAATGTCAGGGTATTATTATCGAAATTTTCTATTATTATGCTCTAGTGCATATTGTGATGACTGAACCTCATTGAACAAGCCAGAAACATTTTAGGCATGATCCAAAGGTGACATTGTTTTCCCACTAGTTGGGGCTGTGTGGAGGGAGGGAGAGAGATAAAGGATACATTTTTATAAGCCTAGAAAGGAAAACAAAAGAAATTTCAACTGAGCTTTTGATTTCAAAGACAGAAAGAGGTCTTAGAATTTCTTTTTAATATGGAGTCAAGAATCACCTTTGGTACAAGCCCTAAATAAGTAAATAGGAGTTATGAGCCTGATATGTCAGTATTTTGCTCATTTTTTTGCAGCTGTTATTATACAGGTTAATGAAATATCAAACTAGTCTTGTATTTTGGCCTATGAAATAACAAATAGTTTATACAAAATATAATTTTGAATTACTGAAACATAATAAAGAGCCATGTTTGACTGAAAATTTAAAATTATGCAGAATCTATTCATATTCTATAATAACATAGTCACAGATGTGCTATTATTATTAATGATACTTTGTAAAAAAAAACTATAACAAGACTTCATTGAAGGTATTGACAAATTCTAAAATATTCAAACAGAAATTAAAGAAGTATAAAACCGCATTTATTATTTTCTATCCATAAAACAAAAATTTAAAAAAACTTTCAACTCCTATCTCTGAGGATCTTGCACTTTCAAAGGATTAACTTGAGATATAGGGCATTATTTTCTCCCTTCCTAATGAGACCAGTGCCTCAGGGTAAGTACAGAAGCCTAAAACACTGTCAGTTTTATGTACAGATAAATTACATTAACCACCTCCTTAAGAGCTTTCATTTGATCCCCATTTCCCAAATAGAACTGCCTATCTTCAAAAAAATTTTTTAGTTTATTTTTAAACTCTCAAATATTTGTACTTCTTATTTAATGAGCAAGTGCAAGTCCTTTTAATAAATTAGCTAGGGAATGCCTATTGAAGTGACATCTATTTCAAGAAATTCCACGAAATATATGTGTGTATAATGTAAGTGCTTCAAGAGTATTTTTTTCTTTAAAATAAAAATGGAAGCCATATTTTTAAAAGTTAAATAAAAGCTTTTTAAAAAATATATGCCTCATTGCTGCTAAATATCTCAGAGATTATATCATGTATTCTCTATGAACTCCTAAGATAAGATAACAGAAGCAGCATTAATTCAAATATAATTATTGCCATCATCAAATCAAGTATTTCAAATTTAATTAATCCATTTAAAATGTGAAACAATATTATGCTATTTTAGATATTCCTGGGGGTTTCAGAAGGGAGATCATATTGTTACATAAATAATTCTTCATCTTCTCTTGGAAGACTTTCCCTAAATGTCTTCATTACAATGTCAAGCAGCAGGAGAGTAAGGCTTGGTGCTTTTCAAGTATAAAATCTCACTGGAGAAGCTCACAGCTGGGGAGGGGTAAAAATCAAGGAAGCAGAATAGATAAATCATTCATCTTTCAAGGAAACATAGAGGGTATCCAGTTTCTTTTACTATAGAAGACATTTGATAAAAGAGATTAAGAGCATTTAGTGAAATGCACCTGATTCATTCAGTAAATGCCAATTATAGCCTTGTATAAGGTAATGTAAGAAGAGAGAAGAGATTGGAAGCTAAGTGTGACTAAAAATATTTCTAGTGAGAAAGAACTGTGTATCCAGAATTTCTGATATTCCCAACTCAACTAAAGTAGAGCGTGATAGTGTGTGACTTACTATCTATGCTCAGTCTTTTTTTTTTTTTTTTTATGCTCAGTCATTAAGAGAGCTGACATGTTGGCTTAGGGTGAGGTCAGTCTAAATTGAGAAAAGTAGAATTAATTAGAGCTATATTTTAAGGGAAAAAGAACTCTCCATTAAAAGATTAATAGAAAGTAGATATAAAAATAACTCCTGTTATTGTAATGTTTGGTCTACTAAAGTTTTAATATATACTCTTATTTTGTTGTGTACAACCATCCTATAAGACTTTTATTGCTACCATTACTTTTTCACATAGGAAGAAGCTGAAGGTTAGTTATGTGTTGTCTTCAGGGAAGTTTTCCATTACAATTTTGATATCAAATAGTTTCTTTAACATTGTTTTTATATATATTTAAAAGATTTTATTTATTCATTCATGAGAGACAGAGAAAGAAAGGCAGAGACATAGGCAGAGGGAGAAGCAGACTTCCTACTGGGAGCTTGATGCAGGACTGGATCCCAGAAACTTGGGATCATGACCTGAGCCAAAGGCAGATGCTCAACCACTGAGCCACCCAGGTGCCCCCACTTTTGTATTTTCATGTATTTATTCCTTTATTTAAAACATCTTTTATGCACCACACCCTGTAATGCAATTCAGATAGACCAGACATACTGGGAAACAATCCTAACAAATAGAGTATTGTCAGTATTTTGGTATAAGGAAATATAGATGATAGTAGGGATGACACTTTATGATGGAGAATTAAAAATATGCTTGAGAAATAAAAAGAAGAGTTATTTGATGTTAGTTTTGGAAATTTAATTTGGATTTAATATTAGTATAAATTTAATTTGGATTTAATATTAGTATAAAGTTAAAGAGGATTTCTAATGTACAGGATTAAACAGTTTGGAGTGAGGAAAGAGCTTTCATTTTGAGTAGAGGATGTATCAGCACATCTTGTCATCTGAAATGAAGTCTTGATCTTTTTTGATCTCCTTTATAGGATGGAGGCTATAAGCAGTTGCTTTAAGGTACATTTTAGTAATCACTGGGACTTTATGTTAGTTCTGATTCAGCCATCAATTTGGTGTTAGCTACATCCCAAGTAAAAAGGGAAATAACAGGTAGTTCAGTTCATAAATGTATAGTAGTCTAATACCTTAAATGCAAGTATATATATATGTGGGGATGGGGAGTGCTTGTGCATGCGAATGTAAGCTTGTATATGTGTGTGCATGCGTAGTGCATGTTGTGTATATTTTCATTGGAATTTTAGTGGGGATATGGTATGGGTCTGCATAGAGAAGTCTTCAGTAAATAGAAAAAAAGAAAACAACAGAAGCTGACATCAGGAATGTTTATTTAGATCCAAATTTGTACCATTGAGAATACTTAGTTCAAACTATCTAAACTTTCTGGATCTTATTTTCTTCTTTTCATGATCTCTGTGGTGACAAAGTGCCCAAAGCCCAACTAGAGTCGGGTGAAATAACTAAAGGTAACATAGACTTTTCACTGCTTTTCATATGTTACTCTGCTTTCTGTATTAGTTAACATTATCTTTTTGTTGTTGTTGTTGTTAGCAGAAGCTTTTTGTGAATTCATTTTTTAAAACATTTAGAAAAATTTTAAGAAACAAAAATGCAACATCATGTAATTATCTTTAGTATAATAGCCTCTAAGTTATAAACTTTAATTTGAATATTGCTTTAACCCATCTTGTTTTAGTATGCACCTTGGATAAATAATTTAGTTTTTCCATTTCTTGGTTTTATCTTCAAAAGTGTAGCTATATGTATTGATCTTTTACTATGTGCTAAGGATTGCTCTAGGAAATACACATTTATTAGCTAATTTACTCCTTAAGGTAAATAGATATCATTATCATTCTCACTTTCTAAGTGAAAAACTAAGGGCACAGAGATTTAGGAACTTACCAAGTTGCATAGCTAGTATATGGTGAAGCCTTAGAGAAAGGAAACTTACTTAATTTAGGGAGAAATGTTAAAAATCCTTGAAAATTAAAAAAAAAATACTTGAAAATCCCCGCACAGCCTCTAATAAAATGTAAAAGTTATAGTAAACATCCTACCTGAACACACTGTTCAAAGGTTAGTAATAGTAAACAATACTTCATGAACACATCATTCAAATTCTTTTTTCTATGAAATGAAAATGTCTGCAAGGGAGAATCCCCTTTTCTATTCATCACTTACCTCTGATATAAGATAATTTTGCGCACACACACACACAAACACACACAATCTAGATCATGTATATTATATTATATATAAACTAGTATATACATAATTATACACATGTAATCAATGTAAGAACTTCCTATAAAAATATAAAAATAACAGTAGACAAACATTGCATTGCATGAATGGCTGCTTTATTTATTTTAGAAATTGTCTTCAAGGTAGTTTTAAAACTTGGTTTGTTGTGTTATGATTAAACATGATTGCTCATATCTATGCAAAACAGAGTAGTAACTCCTGGACAGATAATTAAAGTTAAGATATTCTTTCTTGAGGGTGGCGCCCTAAATTATAATTATGATGATTTAATTGAGCATCAAATATACTCATGATGCTCATAAAGCATGAAGCAGGTGTGCAGCTGTTTTTCCTTTGTATTGCATACCCACCCAAATCCTAGCTTCTGTACTGCTGTTTTAATGACTAGAAACCTGATTTTTCCTGTTTTCCTTGTGTACTACAATTCACACCTGTGGTCGACACAATTTGGTTCCATATGACAATATCCATTATATCCCTTGCAAAATTCCTGGCTAATGGCATTACCGCAGATGCCAGGTTATGGGGATAATTAAAGTTATCTATCCTTTGCTTTCAATTTTGGACATCCATATTAAGTAAAAGAACCATTCTGAGAAACAGTAACTGAGCTTTGATATAATGGAAATCTTCAAGTTATTAAAATGCTTTGTTCATTCTATTGCAGTTGCCATAAAATAAAATGCTTCTGTGTGGGTGTAATATGTTTATTGTTATTTGAAATGAAAATGAAAAGTAGTTGGGCATGGGAGTCAATTTATGGGAGCATAGGTGAGCACCTGAAGCTTCAGAACTGCCAAAAAGGTAATCTACTGCAACTAGCTTGTTGTTTTCTTCTCCTGCTATTACTCTGGATGGATGCTACATCAATGGAAATACAAGTGGGTCAGTGTTTAATAGTTTAGAACTGTTTCATCTTCAGGAAACTGCTTCACTCCTTGTATAATTGTGTTAGAGTTTTCTGTATGGAGTTATGGATAGATTTAATCCAAAAAGTAATAAAGGCTTAAAGCAAATGATAAGCTTGAGACAAAATAATTTTTTTGCACATTTTCAAGGTCAAAAATGACATGTTTGATATATTCATCATGCATACATAGCTAATATTATTATAATAATCATAAGTAAAAAGTAGATCGCAAAGTAGCATATATCACATGTTACTTTAAAAAAGTATAATCTATATGAACACTATAAAGATACAATACAGAGAAAATATAATTAAACTGTATGTAAGTACAGTGGTCTACTGTAATTTATAGTCCAAAGTAGAATATTTTGATCATAAAATGGAAACTACTATTTATCTTGAGACAACAGGCAAAAACTGGGACTATCTTGGACAAATTGAGATGTATGGTCCCATAATTATACAGAAACACATCTAAGATGTAATTAACAAAAGCGTGAATACTGTGAAATACGCTGATGAGTATAACTATTTTGTATTTATTTATTTGTTTATTTATTTATTTTAAAGATTTATTTGTTCATTTGTTTGAGAGAGAGCATGCATGGAGGGGAGAGGCAGACGTTGAGGGAAAGAGAGATTCTTAAGCAGGCTTTACGACCAGGACTGAGCTCTGGGGCTTGATCACACAACCCTAAGATTATGATATGGAGTTGATATCGAGTGAAGCACTCACCCAACTGAGCCACCCCAAGATTCATCTAATTTAAAACTTCAGAATCCTCTTGTTTATCTATTCTTCTTCCCTTTAGATATTTACTAAATTTTAATTATAACTTCACATTTACATTTTATCTAATGATAAATGCACCTATACCAAAAAAACACTATCAAGAATGTAAATAGTGAAAAGCAGAAATCAAATGCCAGTTAGTTCATTTCAACAAAGCCAGTGTGCTATTTATGAGATAAGACATAGTCAATAAGATTGGTCTGTATTAGCTATAAAAGTCACGATTTCCATTTTTAAAATTTTAAGGCAATTAGCTAATGTTTTTGGTCATGTTATACTAAAGAAATTGTTCTGATTCATTTTTATATTTGACAATAATTTTGGTATTGGTGGTAATAGGGCCTTTGCTAGCCGTTAGCAGATTACAGTCATTAAAAAAGAACATTTTAGTACACCATTTGATAAGGGTCATACATTTTATTCTCTGACACATTTTAGGAATTTAATATTTACATATTAAGGACAATAAATGAAAGAAAGAAAAGTATGACAGTCACTTTTACTTTCTTTCCCCCTTAATAAATGTTGAGTTCTGAAATAATTGAATAGAGAATGAGTAGCATGTAAAGTGGATAATTGAATGCCACTAATAAATCATTAATAATATATGAATGCTACATATAGGACACATGAGCCTCTTATTATTTCATGGTGTATTTAAACTGAAGGTGATATAAAAGGAAAATAGAACATGGCCTTATATTTGTACACTTTAGAAAATAATATATTTCAAATAATGAAGTTTTGGTTTTATAAGTTTAACTAGATCTTAAAAACATTAAAATTCTATATCCCTAATATTTCCATTTTTTTCCTGATATTTCCAATTCTAATCCAAAGTATTCAGTTCTATTTTGAAGTCATTAACAAATGTTTCATAGATATTAGAAGAAACATTATTTTTTTTTTGGCAAGGACATTTTTATATGTAATCTTTAGTTATCTGAGCATTTCCAGAAACATCTGGACACTTGGATGCTTAACCAACATGGGCCAAAAGCCACTAGGAAGAGTATAATTATATAATGTACTTTGTTTTATGGAGCTATTGCATAGGAATTTATGCACACATATCCAGGATTCTATGCTCAAACAAAACATACTCAAGAGCTGAACAGTTAAATTGGCTTCATGTAAACCCCTTAAATTATAATTTGTCCCAAATACTTAATTAAAGCAAATTGCAAGATTGGAATGAAACCATTGGAATGAAAAAGGCAGCTCATTAACTAATGTTATACTCCAGCCAGTATAATCTTTTAAATGTGTGGTTATTATTCTCCTAACCATAACTTGAACATGAATATTGTCTCGTAAAAACCTATATAGGATGAGTCCTTAGTGAATAGTAGCCAGTTATATTGAGTTAATTAAAACACAGTTTTCTGATTGAGCAAAAAATATTTCTTGGATTTATATATTACAACAGACTTTAGTTGTTGTTCTTATGTATTTGAGAAACTGTCTTCTTTATAGGATAAATAGTAATCTCACTCACTAAAAAAGGGAACATAGAGAAGCAAATTTTCTAATAAAGTAGTGAGTGTCACCAACCAAGGAGGGTATGAAATTTTACTTCACTTGCAAGGTAACAACTTAGCCAAAAGGTGTAGATGGTGACAGAAGATGTGAGACAATTGGAGCAGAGACATCATTACCCACAGCAAAAGCAATGACCAGTGTCCATAAATTCGTCTTTGCTTTCTGACCCCCAGTTCCTATAGGGTGACACAGAGTGACAAATGACACCCTATACATGCAGCAGATTGCCTTATAGGAGAGGAATTCAGAGTCAGGAGCCCAGTAATTTTTTTTCTAGCTTTATTAAGAAATAATTGACAGGGACATGTGAGTGGCTCAGCAGTTGAGGCTCAGGGCATGATCCCAGTCCAAGGATCAAGTCCCACACTGGGCTCCCCACAGGGAGACTGCTTCTCTCTCTGCCTGTCTCTGCCTCTCGCTCTGTGTTTTCCATTAATAAATGGGTAAAATCTTTAAAAAAAAAAAAGAGAGAAATAATTGACCAGTAAAAATTGTATGTATTTATGGTATACAATGTGATATTTTGATATATGTATACACTGGGAAATGATTACTACAATCAAGTTAATTAACACATCACCTCACATAGTGGTGTGTTTGTATAGTAAGGGCATTTGAAATCTATTCTCTTAGAAATTTCAAGTTTGAAATATAGTATTATTCACTATAGTCATCATGCTGTACATTAGATCTTCAGAATTTATTGGCCCAGCATAACTGAAACTTTGTATTCTGTGACCAGTATCTCCTCATTTTCCCCACCAACCAGCCCCTGGCAACCACCATTCCACTTTCCACCTCTTTGAGTTTGATTTTTTTAGATTTCACATGTAAGTGAGATCATGCAGTATTTGTCTTTTTGTACTTGGTTTATTTCACTTAGCATAATGCCCTCCAGGATCACCCATGTTTTTGAGCTAGCGTGAACATTCTTGCAAGGAGCAAACAAGCCAATCCTCTTCCCTGCAGTGAAAAAACTTTTATTTTTCTTAGTCTTTACCTATTTAGTTGTCTATGTGACTAACTATGGAATTAGTATCAGGAGAGGAATAAGTCTTGTAGTAGGACAGCCTTAGCAAAAATGTGCAGGGATATCTTGAACCCTTCTCCTTAGTAGATAATCACTCCACTAATTTTTTATGAATTCAATTCTTTGTGAGTGATCAGTTTAATTCTTGGTGTAGTCTCTTAAACCGAAGTAGTTTTCTGAATCTTTGTCCTACAATATCACCCTGGAGAAACACTATCACATGCATTTAAGGAATTAGCAAACATTAAAATGAAAACCGTTTGACTTCTAAAGTTTACTTCTCAAATTGCTCCCTCCGCCAATGTAGCACTTAGGTCTTTCATTCTTTTTAAGATTTTATTTATTTATTCATGAGACACACACACACACACACACGCACAGAGGCAGAGACACAGGCAGGGGAGAAGCAGGCTCCATGTAGGGACCCCGATGTGGGGCTCCGTCCCAACTCTCCAGGATAATACCCTGGGCTGAAGGGAGCGTTAAACAGCTGAGCTACCGGGGCTGCCCAGGTCTTTCTTTATAGGTTATGTTTAACTGTTGAAACATTTAGGCTGTGTTCAGGTCCCCACAGAAGCAAAAAATCAAGATAGGCTTCACTGTGCAAGGATTTTATTAGGGAAAACACCCAGGAGAGGAACTAGGGAAGAAGTAGACTGGGATAGCTATCCAGTCATAATGCAAGTTTGACAATAAGTGAAAAAGAAAGGGTAAAAAGCTTGGCTGGAAAAGTCTATACTACTTAGAGACCAAGTCCTGTCTGCCAAGGCCATGAAGATTTCTCTAGCCAAAGTTAGCATGGAGAGGAGCCCCGTGTTCCACAAGAAAGAACTTTTTATGCTCAGTCATTAGCTGGGAGGTAGACCCTCTGGTTAAGAACAGAGGTAGATTCCAGAGCAGTCTGTGGCAACCTGTCAACTGTTCAACTGCTCCCTCAAGTTGGAGGTCTCTAAGATGTATTCTCATGGCTACTATGGTCTCTTCCTGAATTGTATATTATTTCAGTGTTGCTCCATCCTAGTGAATGGACAGATACATTTCTGTTTAGTTTTATACTAGTGTTTGGACTTTAAAACATCTGCTCCAACTTATATAGCTATTGGAAACACGTGCAGATGGAACAACTAATAGTTAAATATGTTGAGATTCCTATTGAGGAAAAAAAATTCTCCTTAAAAAATCTTCACAACATAAGAAAATCAAATGTGTAATTTTTTTTGCTTTAAGTGTATAAAAACATTTTTTACAGAAATAGACTATTAGCATTTTTATTGTAAAAAGCCCTGCTAATATGATTTAAAGATGGTATGCATTTTTATATGTTTAATTATGTTTACAAAGTGCCTGTAATCCTTCTGTTACATAGACATTCAATATCTGTTGGTAAGTGACTGAATAATCCATTAGATTTTTTTTTCTTTTTAATCAATAAACTCATGATTATGCATTTGAAGGATAAATTACAGTACTGTGGATATACCACTTGCATGATTTACAAATAATTTTCATTATATTCATTTACAGATTACATATGTATCTGATATTTAAATCACTTGTGTGTGTGTGTGTTTTCTTTGTGTATTTTTGTATAGCTGATCTACCCATCCAAAGATGCATCTTGAGTTGGTTTTTGTATAAAGTATTGTAGATAATACTGATAATATTGAAAAGTTTTATTTATAGATTGGTAAATTATAGTAATCAACATGATGCTACTATAGCTAAATCAAATTTAGAGATTTTTGAAGGTGTTTTTTCTTTCCAAAATGATTAATGTTGCCCCAAGTCTCTCCATTCATTGGATCAAAGCTTTTTATTTCTTTAGGGAAAGGGTAGATGCAGCCTAGAAAATAGAAGTCAGTTCAAATTTGCAATGGCTTTTATAACTCAAAAGGAAGAGTACTGGCTTGAAATTAACCTCAACTTACTGGAATAGAAAATAGCTCTACTTTGAAATCTGAAAGATCATGGGGTAGAATATACAGTCAGAGCATGAATGTCTAGAGCAGAGTTTATTAATGCTAATTATACTTAGATGTAAGATCTAACTTAAAGTTGGATTTTATTCCCACCCCCAATAAACCAGTCAAATTATTGCTTGTGTCAGGAAAGCAGACTGAAGAGTTTCAGAAGTCAGATGGTGAGATGTCCTATCCCTGTCTATTACATGTGAACTTAAAAACTGTTGGGCTGGGAATAAAGATTCTTAGATAGCTTTGGATCTTCCAAAACAGATGTGGTTTCTGCCTTTTACCCATGAAGAAGTCTGACCAAGGTAATTGGAAGAGTGCCCATGATAACAAGGAATCTTCTCAATGAAACAAACTTCAGGAGAGCACATGAGACAGCCATTCTCATAGTGTCCCTACCACCCTTCCCTGTCTCTGTATCCCCATAATGTGATATGGTATGGAAAACATCCAAAACGTCCAATGAGACTCCAAAGTGTTGAGAGGCTAGTGGACTGGAAGAGATTTAGGAATTATATGAGAAGGTTGAAGGGTAAGTAGATCTTGTGTTGTACATAGATATTGACAACATCAAATTCCTGCATATGCCATAGGCCAAACAGAGTCAGCTACCTAAGTGGAAAGCAGTGAATCTAAAGTACCTTACTTAGAATTGAAATTTGATCCCAAATTGACAGTATGATGTGTAAGCTGCTGCACTGCCCCATGTATCCAAGTGCCACCGGAGGAGAAAGCAAGAAGGGGCATGAGAAAAAGCTCTGAAGGCTAAGTATTGGTCCAGAAAAACTAAATTAATGTGATAAATTTAAGTTTGAATGGGTAGTGATCATGTTACCATGAACGATCAAGTTCATGCTTATTCAGAAAATAAGCTAGCAAAATTCATTTCATAACAACAAAATCACATATGTGCACATATAGATTGTGGTGATACAGTTTAGACATGCTTGCTAACTTCATTTTTCATTTACTTATATTTGTTGCTTAATTTTGGCTCCTGGATAGTGTGTCCTATGTCTTCAATATCCAGTTTTTTTTTTTCTTCACTCTTTTTTTTAAAAAAGATTTATTTATTTATTTGAAAGAGAGAAAGAGAGAGAGGGTGGAAGGGGGAGCAGAGGGAGAAAATCTTCAAGGAGCTTCCACGCTGAGTGGGGAGCCTATTGTGAGCTCAATGCCATGACCCGTTAGATCATGACCTGAGCCAAAACCAAGAGTCAGACATTCAACCAATTGAGCCACCCAGGAACCATTTCTCCATTCTAACATGATGTATAACGACCAGAATATGTTTAGTACGTATTAATGATGTAACTGTTTGATGGATTAAAGAAAAATTCTTTGTTATGATAATTTTCCTTTTCACCTCCTCTGAATATACGTATGGTCTAGGAATTTTAGTGGAACTACTTGCCATTAACTATTTCCTGTGATATTTCATAGATGTGATGCTAATTTGTGTGCAATTTGAATTGCACTGTGTGTGTGTGTGTGTGTGTGTGTGTGAGAGAGAGAGAGAGAGAGAGGGCATGCAAAAAATAGAACTACTCTGATGGTGCCAAGAGAGTGGGCACATTATCTTATTCTTTTAGCCTTATTCGATATTCATATGAATTTTTGTGGGTGTAGTTTTGCACAAAAATCTGACTAGTACTAGAATTAGAGAAAATTGTTGATTGCAAGAATGGCAGTGACTTTGGTAGATGGAAGTGAGTGTGGCCTTCGAGAGGTCAATGTGGGTTTGTAGGATACAGTGAAACTATGATTAGGACAAAATCTAAGACACATTTTAAGCTGTTTACAATTTTCTGAGATGATATTAAGTGCTTGCTAAAATCTTTCAGAGCACAAAGAAGTATGAATGGAATCTATCAAGAGTTCTGGAAATTTTCATTTCTGAAAATGAAAATAAATGTAATGTGTGTGTATATATCAGGAAAGTAAATGGATGCAAAATGATTTTATACCTACCTCAGATCTTTAATTGCAGAAGACCAACTGTTGTACTAGAAAAAGCAATGTCAACCAAGTTTAGAAAGAATCTTGGATTATGTATTTGCTTTGGATATACACCTTGCATTCAGGGGACCAAAAGAAAGGAATACTACTTACCACATTGCATGAACAGTAAGAAACAAACAAACTGAAAAATGGGTTTTCACAGGGAATGTTACCCAAGTAGCAAAGGAAAAGACATTGGACACCTGACTACCATGGCACATTCTCGATATTTGGTAAGAGACTAGGAGACCAAGAGAAGGCTTTGGAAACCTGAGATTCTTAAAGCTGAATGCTTTAGATTAATTGTGAATCACAGAATGGATTAAGTCAGTTGTTGTATCACTTACTATACAGTGGGAAAAAAGGTGCTCTTCTAATCTTAACATTGATTATTCCAACTTATAAGGCAGTAATAAAAAAGGGAAAATAGATGGCAAGATCTTTACAGTGAATGTTGAACAACTAATTGCTTAAAAGAATATCCCAGTTACAGCACAGCTGATATTCCATACTTCTTCCGAATCTTGGACTACTTTTAGGATGTGTAGAGAAAGAGGAAGTAGTGGATCAATTAATGATAAAGGAAAGCCAAGGAAAATTGAGGTTTCTGTAAAATACCAGAAAACAACCTGGTGGCAAATATAGATGAGCTAGCTCTTGATGCAATATGTCATAGGCCAAATTTGTCTTTTGAGAAAAAGGAATGGAAAGCCAGCCCTTGAAGGGCAGACATCAGAAGAAACCAGCATCCCAAAGATAATATAAGCCTTCTTTCTCAGTAACCTTTATAGAGAGGATAGGAATTATATATGCAAAAAATGTTCCCTACTACTTAATTCATTGAAATGAGATGCAATGCTGAAGATCATTAGTTATAAATTGGGGAAAGATTTAAGTGATCCACAGCCTTCAGAAAAAGGTTCGTCACAGACAAAGGCTCTAGCTCTCACCTCATAGGGATTTGTGGGTAAGGGAAACTGATTCAGATGGAATAAAAGGGATTTGGGATTTAGTGATACCTTAATACAGTTAACAGTTAATGTTTTTGTTGTTCCAAGCAATAAAAATGTAATAGTGATATTCTCTGACTAGTTATAAGCCCAGAAGAGTGGCTCGGGAAATCAAATGCAGAAAGAGCATGTGTGGAGCTGGTGTTAGTGATAATGAATCTTATTTATGTTGACTCCTTTAAAAATTATAACACTGATCACTACTGTGAGTTTTTCTTGCTTGTTTATTGTTTCTTTCCACTTAATAGAAAATAAATTTCATGTGGTCAGAAATCTTACTGGATTGTTTATTGATGTATTTCTAGCATCCAGAACAGTGGGCATTTTATATGCTGAATAAATGCTTGAATATTTGGTATGTTGAATGAAATAAACAATGAATGGATAAAATCACCAAGAGACTGTGATACTTTGTTCATGCATTCTGTAGAAAGGGAGATATCCTGATATAAGAAAGATGCAGTTAAGAATTTGTTTATCAAAAAATTAGTTTAGCAGTTCTAGAAATTTTTTGGTAGAAACTTTTGGATTTTCTACAGAGTATCATGTCACCTGTGAATAGTGAAACTTTGACTTCTTCCTTGACAAATTGGATGCTTTTTATTTCTTTTTGTTGTCTGATTGCTGAACCTAGGACTTCCAGTACTATGTTGAATAGCAGTGATGAGAGTGGACATCCCTGTCTTGCACCGGACCATAGTGGAAAAGCTCTCATTTCTTTTTCCCGTTGAGGATAATATAAGCTGTGGGTCTTATATACATGGCCTTTATGATGTTGAGGTATGCTGCCCCTTTCTGTACTTTGTTGAGGGTTTTGATCAAAAATAGATGCTGTATTTTGTCAAATGCTTTTCCCTCATCTATTGACAGGATCACATGACTCTTATCCTTTATTTTATTAATGTGGCATATCATATTGATTGATTTGCAAATACTGAACCGTCCTTTCAGCCCAGGAATAAATCCTACTTGAATGTAGTGAGTAATTCTTTCAATATACTGTTGGATATGATTTGCTAGTATCTTGTTGAGAATATTTGCATCCGTGTTCATCAGGGATATTGGCCTGTAATTCTCCTTTTTAGTGGGATCTTTGGTTTTGGGATCGGGGTAATTCTAGCCTCATAGGATGAGTTTGGAAGTTTTCTTTCCATTTCTATTTTTTTGAAAAGTTTGAGAAAATTAGGTATCACTTGTTCTTTAAATGCTTGGTAGAATTCCCCTGGAAAGCCATCTAGTCCTGGACTTTTTGTTTGTTGGGAGATTTTGGTTACTGATTGAATTTCTTTACTGATTATGGATCTGTTCAAGTTTTTTATTTATTTCTGTTTCAGTTTTGGTAGTTTATGTTTCTAAGAATTTATCCATTTCTTCCAGATTGCTCAATTTGTTGGGATATAATTTTTCATAATATACCCTTATAATTGTTTGTATTTCTGTGACGTCAGCTGTAATTTCTCTTCTTTCTTTCATGATTTTATTTGCATCCTTTCAAAGAGTCCTTAAGCTTAAATATGTGCTGTCCAGAATGGATACTTTATATGGAAGATATTTTGAGTTTTATGAATAATGACTACCCAAAATATTTGTTGGTCTGAAAAATTTAGGCATGAATTGTTACGTAGCAAATATCAGTTCTGTTGAATGACTAAAATAATTGAAGCATATAGTCTCACCAACTGGGAGAAAAACAGATCACAAATGATATCCCTCTGTGTGAAATTAGATGAGTTATTTGCCCTCCTAGCGCCTCAAAATCTTGATTGTAAAATAGGTATAATGCTAGGACATACTTAGGATGACTGTGATTGACTGAGGTAATAAATTTTAAAGACTTAGCCCAGTTGCTATTATTGTTTTCACCATGACCATTATTATTTCCACTAATTGGGCTGATTTGTCAAGTTATAAAGAAATTGAACTTGTTATAGCTTATTATTTACTTTGGCTTGTTTTAAAAAAATGAATTGAGGAACCAAAATATTTGTTATCCATTCAATTCAGCATTATCTGATAAAATCTTGGGCAAAAATAAGAAATATGCAGTGCCAAGATCACAGGAAACAAGGGCAATCTCCTCTCTTGCTTCCTTTCTCCCTTTGTGGGTTAGCCAGTGGCTTTTTAGGATTGTTTATTTCAGATTTCTGGCCTAGTAGAAAAGTTTATTTATATACTGATGGCGGTTTGGAGGAACTTAGAAGTAATCAGCATGGTGCAGGTCAGAAGCATCGCAGATTTATGGAACAGAAAAGTGTGCCTGCTAGTAAAATATAATACCCTATTCACAAATTATATATCTTGGCTTGCTGGGCAGCACTACATGCCACAGTAGTGAAGAATCTTTTTGTGGTTCCTGTAATTGTATCATTTTACTTAACCTTTATGAACATTAGTTTCTTCTCAGAAAATGAAGATAATATCAGTACCTCATACACTTAATCTAAGAAATGAAACAGTAAAATTCTAAATCAAGTAGAGCAGTGCCTGAAATGTAGCAAATAATATTAACCTAATTATTAATAATTATGCTATCATATTCATATTAATGTTTTATAAGATATAGCAGGCTTCAGCACTGGCTGATTAATAGAGTTCTTGGCATTTCTTTCTTAACTTGGCTACATATTGGAAGGGGCTCTCCAAAAGCTCAGCTCCCTTAATGGGCACTTGAGGTTTTCACCCAAACTTCCACTCTTGGCCACATAAATTCCACATAAATCAGTAATGGCAACAGTACTAGACTGCCTCTATTGCTCAGGTCTTAGGATTTTCACCAAGTTAACTGAAACAGGGTTGAATATTTCAGGTTGGTGGAAACATTAGGAGGAAGGACAGAGAGTGATTTTAGACATTTGTCATACCAGTGTAGCATCTGGGAAAGTCTGATTTTCCTAGTAGCAGATGTCTTTCCATACTGTCCTCCCTGTGTTTTACTGGTCTTCTGTTTGTTTTTGTTGTTGTTGCTTGTGTGTTAGTTTTAACTGAGTGAACATTTCAGTAAGTTCCTTGGAGTTGCATAGATGGTGACCGAAAATAAGATTATCTAGCATATTTGAAGAGGAGTAGGAGGGACTAATTTGTGTGCTTTGAGGCTTTATAAAAAGTAAAGGTTGTGGTTTAAAAATAGTGATCTTAAAGACTGACAAAAAGTGGAAATATACACAGAATTGAGTGGCTGACACTAAAACGAAGAACCTTGGGGAAAGGACATATATATTTAAAGTGAGATATGCTGATATATTGTTACTTGTCATGTGATACACATTTTCTTTCCCATTTCCTTCCTAAATAGTACATCTTTCTTCAAATAATAAGTACCTCAAATAGCTAGAACTACTGAGCGTTGGAGGCAGACTTGCCACATCTCCGATATTTCAGATGGCAGGAAATTATGTAATAAATAAACTATCAAAGTCCTTTTCTTGATTTTGTAATTTTAGCAGAAATGACTATATTCTAAGGGATTTCTCTCCCAGGCAAATATGGAAAACTCCTGGTTCGCAAATGGAGGGAAATTTTATTTTTATGTCAAATTATTGGTCACCAAACATTGAATTATCATATTCTAAATCATGTAATCTATATGCACTAACTCTATGGTAATGGATAAAATACTGGGGAATATTTTAAAGTCCCAAAGCCTAGACCACACCACAAAGGATTAAGTCAGATTTTCTGAGTATCAATGGAGGTGTTAGCATTTTTTTAAAGCTGACCTGGTGATTCCAGTGTGCAACAAGGAGGCATTTTGTCATTGTCATGGTCTCCAAGGAAGTTGCATGTTTTGAAAGATTTGTGGAAAATAAGATTGCTGTTTCTCTTATGTGAACTTCATATTCTCTGCCAAATCGGTCAAAAACACAATTCACAATTTTCCATTATTTGGTTGTACCAAGAAATTGATTTGAGAAGCCGTTATAATAAAGCAGCACAGTTTATATTTGTATCTTTTATCTCCATATTAAAGTAACCCAGGATGAAATCTATGATGGAGGGCGCCTGGGTGGCTCAATGGTTGAGCATCTGCCTTCAGCTCAGGTTGTGATCCCACGATCCTGGGGTCGGGTCTTGCATCAGGCTTCCTGCTCCATGGGGAGCCTGCTTCTCCTTGTGCCAATGTTTCTGCCTCTGAATAAAAAATCTTTAAAAAAAATCTATGATGGAAAGAATCACCGTTATCTAAAAGGGTAGCGATTCAAAGTATTGAGGAGAAATTTATATGTAAATTTGTATTCTGACTTTTAATAAAACTTTTCTCATATATTTATATTCAGAATCAATCCTATTTAGCACTCCTTTATATTTTAGGGAGAGCCATTTATTGTTTATGGTTGTCTTTAATGGAGATACATAATCTACTTATTTTATGGCATTGATAATTGTAAATACAGGGAACATCAAAATGTCAAGTATTTATAATACATCACAGACTGGAAGGAACTTACAGACTGAAAATTATGCCTCATTATTAGCTTTGTACAGCATAATGAGATAAAATTTTAGGGAAATGGAGATACTAATTTTATTTCTATGAAATACTAGTCATGTATATGTGTGTATTAATTAATTAATTTTTTTATGGATGAGAATTGTGCAGCCTTAGTTAGTATGGATTGTACTAAATTACCAACAAAGAGCTCCTTAGTTAATTACACACAAATCACCTCTTGTCTCCACCCCATTCTCCTCAGAACTTCTGGTTCTCAATCTTAGGAGCACATTGGGATCATCTAATGAGTTTTAACAAATACTGATATGAGGCCCCATTCCCAGAGATTCACATTTAATTGATCTGCTAGTCAGTTTTTGCCAAATACATTTTTAAAATTCATGCCTTGTTCAGGATACTCTTTATTGAAATTCCATATATAAGGGAAATTAAACTGATAAACCAAAAGGCTTATTTTTTTTCCTTGTAGGACTATAAATGAAATAGTTTTTAAAAGTGCAAATGGTATTAAAAATAAGACCTTTCTACATTGAGCATACTGTATATCTGACTAGGTATATGTGTGTAACTGTAATTATATGCATGTACAAAGATATGTGCATATATATGCATACATATATACACATGTCTATATGTTTGTGTATGTATATGTAAACTCACATACATAAAACATACATGACACTATGATGAGCTTTTCAAATATTTGGCCAAAACAAAAATGGTTTTAAGGCTGTATTTGAAGCCTTACAATTACTAAATAAATAAATAAATAAATAAAGCTTTTTTATTTGTGTTGTGAGTCTATTTGGTTCACACTTGATCAAGTAAAGAAAAGACAATCCTCACCAACATCAGGTGTTGTCAGTATATTAAATTTTTGTCAAACTTCGATATATAATATGTTATTTCATTAGGGGGTTTAATTTGCTTTTCCTTATTACTAATAAGGTTAAACATCTTTCTTCATGTGTTTGCTACTTTAAAACAATTAGTTTTTTTCTATAAAATATCTCCTTTTGTCTTTTTGTATTTTCCTATTAGATTATATCTTTAACCTGTAGATTTGCAGAAGTTCTGGATATCAATTACTGCCAGTTATTTGTATTGTGGCTTGCATTTTGCTTCATTATGGTGTGTCCTTAACAACTGAAGTTCTTTTTTTTTTTAATTTTTATTTATTTATGATAGTCACACACACAGAGAGAGAGAGGCAGAGACACAGGCAGAGGGAGAAGCAGGCTCCATGCACCAGGAGCCTGACGTGGGATTCGATCCCGGGTCTCCAGGATCGCGCCCTGGGCCAAAGGCAGGCGCCAAACCGCTGCGCCACCCAGGGATCCCAACAACTGAAGTTCTTAATGAAATCAAATGTATTGTTCCCTTCTATTATATTCAGTACATTTTAAAAATTACCTGATAAATCCTTTTTTATTTTGGGATTGTGAAGCTATTCTCTATAGTTCTTCTAAAGTTTAAAGATTTTTGTCTTCAAGGTTTAAGACTCTAATCCTTTTATTTTGATTTTGGAGGAGTGCAATGTTTAGTAAGAATCAAGTTTAATGTTCTGCTGTGTGTTTTTTCTACAAAGAAAACCAATTAATCCAGCAGTCTGTCTTTCCTCCTCCTCCTCCTCCTCCTCCTCCTCCTCCTCCTCCTCCTCCTCCTCCTCCTCCTCCTTCTTCTCCTTCTTCTTCTTCTTCTTCTTCTTCTTCTTCTTCTTCTTCTTCTTCTTCTTCTTCTTCTTCTTCTTCCTCCTTCTCTTCTCCTTCTCCTTCTCCTTCTCCTTCTCCTTCTCCTTCTTCTTCCTCTTCTACTGAGAGAGCACGAGTAGGAAGTGCAGAGGGGGAGAGAGAGAGAATCTCAAGACAACTCTGCACTGAGTGAGGTGCCTGACCTGGAGCTTGATCTGAAGACCCTTAAATCATGACGTGAGGGAAACCAAGAGTGGACACCTAACTAACTGCACTACCCAGGCACTCCAATCCAGTAGTATTTCTTGAATGACATTTTTATTTCCAGCTCTTTCAAATTTAATGTTTTAAATAAAACTAAGTTTATTTCTGAATATTCTTTTTCTGTTACATTGGTCCATTTGCCCATTTTTAAGCAAATACTACAATGTATTAATTACTATAGCTTTTGACCAGATTTTACTGTCTTGCAAGACAAGTTTCCTCACCTTATTCTTATTCAGGAGTATCTTCTCTCCTCTTTGTCCTTACTCTTTCCATATAAAACTTTAAAAACTTGATAAATAGAAAACTTTCATCACTACAAAGATAACATAAATAGAGTGTAAAATTTTCAAACCATTAGAAGAAAATACTGATATGAGGCCCCATTCCCAGAGATTCACATTTAATTGATCTGCTAGTCAGTTTTTGCCAAATACATTTTAAAATTCATGCCTTGTTCAGGATACTCTTTATTGAAATTCCATATATAAGGGGAATTAAACTGATAAACCAAAAGGCTTATTTTTTTTCCTTGTAGGACTATAAATGAAATAGTTTTTAAAAGTGCAAATGGTATTACAAATAAGAAATAGAGTGTAAAATTTTCAAACCATTAGAAGAAAAAGCAGTATTTTTTTATATACAAGAAAGTTTATTGACAATCATATGCTTCACATTTTACCAATTGGTTATTATGCTTCTGCTTGGAGTGATATTAAGTAATTGATAATTTATTTAATTATTTCATAATTATGACCCAGCAATTGCACTACTAGGTATTTATACAAAGGATACAAACATTGTGATCTGAAGGGGCACTTGCACCTCAATGTCTATAGCAGCAATGTCCACAATAACCAAATTATGGAAAGAGCCCAGATGCCCATCTACAGATGAATGGGTAAAGAAGTTGTGGTCGATATATACAATGGAATATTACTCAGCCATCAAAAGGATGAAATCTTTCCATTTTCAGCGTGGATGGAACTGTAGGGTGTTATGCTGAGCAAAATAAGTCAAACAGAGAAAGACAATTACTATATGGTTTCTCTCATACGTGGAATTTAAGAAACAAAACAGAAGATCATAGGAGAAGGGAGAGAAAGATAAAATAAGAGAAATCAGAGAGGGAGGCAACCATAAGAGACTCTTAACTACATGAAACAAACAGGGTTGCCAAGGGGATGTGGGGGGATGGTGTGACTGGGTGATGAGTATTAAGGACACGACATTTGATGTAATGAGCACTGGGTGTTGTATGCAATGGATAAATAAAGCTTTAAAAAGTTTATTGATAATCCATATGCTTTACATTTTACCAACAATTAGTTATTATGCTTCTGCTTGGAATGATATTGATTGATCACTTATATTATTTAATAATCAATAAAATAATAATTATTAGTAATATCCATTTTTCTGATGATGAGTAATGAAGTTGATCACCTATTAATATCTTTACTGGTTATTTGTTTTTGGGTCATTCTTTGAGAATTATCTGTTCAAATATTTTGATTATTTAAAAAAAACTGGGTTCTATGACTTTCTTATTGATGAATAGGGATTTTTAATATATTCTGTGTAAAATTTCTTTTCCAGGTATATTTAGGGCAAATATTTGCTCTATGGCTTGCCTTTTCATACTTTTCAATGGATCTTTTGATAAACAGAAGTTTTTCATTTCATGTTGTCTAATGTATCAATTCCTCTCTTTGTTATTGATGCTTTTGATACCCTGTTTAGGAAATAACTATGGGCAAGATCATAAAGATATTCTACTGTGTGTATCTTTTAAGAGCATTATTAATTATATCTCCTCTATTTAGATTTATAATTGACTTGGGATGTTTGGGTTATGGTGAAGATCATAATAAATTTTTTTCATGTGGGAAAGCAACTGACTCAACCATCTTCTATTGAAAATCCCACTCTGGGCACCTGGGTGGCTCAGTCAATTAAGCATCTCCCTTCAGCTCACATCATGATCCCTGAGTCCTGGGATCGAGCCCAATGTCAAGCTCTCCCCTCAGCATGGAGTCTGCTTCTCCCTCTCTTTCCTCTCCTCCCCTCCTCTTGTAAGCACTCTTTCTCTCAAAAAAAAAAAAAAAAAAAAGAAAGAAAGAAAGAAAATCTCACTTTCCCCCCTCATTTGCACAATAAAAACTTTGTCACAAATCATATGACTGAGTTTGAGTCGACTCTATTCTGTTCTATAGGTTTACAGAACAAGTTTTGAGCCAATGTTGCACCTTCTTATTCACTATAGCTTTAATAAATCTTTAGATCTAGTCATGCAGTCCTACTGTTGTCTTCTCTTTCTTCAAGATTAAGAACCTTTGCATGCTGTGAAAGTTTTGGAATCAACTTGTCAATTACTTTTCCCAAATCATTCTAGAAATTTTGATTGTGATGTAAAGTAAGTCTAAAGATCACCTTGGGGAGAATTGACAGCTCATAATCATGCTCATGCTGTATTCTTCCATACTTAGTTTCTTAATTTGTCTTGATCATACATCTTAGTTTTCTAAGTAAAAGTCTCACACACTACTTGTGTTACTTTTTCCTACCTGTCTGGTTTATCATGCCATTGAAAATAGCTCCCACAAGAGACAAACCATAAGACAATTTTAGGAAGCAAATGAGGGTTGCTGGAGGGGAGGTGGTTGGGGAGATGGGGTAACTGGGTGATGGACATTAAGGAAGGCACATGATGTAATGAGTACTGGGTATTTCTTAAGACCGATGAATCACTGATCTCTCCCTCTGAAACTAGTAAGATATGTTAATTAATTGAATTCAAATAAAAAAACAAAATAAAAAAGAAAGAAAATAGCTCCTAAGTTAAATTATATTTAATATTTTACTGACATAGAGAAATATAATTGATTCTTGTTTATAGACTGTCCTTCTAGCAACTTTGTTATTCATTTATTAATTCTTATAGTACCTGCAGATTTTTCTATATCCATAATTTCTCTTGCAAATAAAGATATCTTTAAAATTTGTTTTCCAACCCTCAAATATTTTTTCCTTTATTACATTGACTAAGACATCCAGTTTTTAGTTCCTTAGAATTATTTAGTTCACGTATCCTCTTGTTTCAAAACTTGAGAAAAGACTTTTCACAAATTACAGTGAAATACAATATTTGTGGTAAGTTTGCCTTAGATATAATTTATTGTATTAGGGAACTTTCCTTCTTTCTAATAAGTCAAGTATTCTTACCAGATGTGGGTTTTTTTCCATGTATTAAATTATCATATATTTGTTTCCTTGTCTATGTAATGTTGACAAATTAATTTATTTTCAAAATATACAACATGATGATTTACTAATGTACATAAAGATCTCAAAATAATTACCCAGATCAAGTTAATTAATACACCAAACTCTTCACATAGCTGCTTTTATTTATTTTTGTGTATGTGCTGAGAACACTTAAGATTTACTCTTCTAGCAAATTTCAAGTATACAATATATAGTATTATTAACTATAATCATAATGTTATATTAGGCCCCAAGAATTTACTCATAACTGAAATTTTGTACCCTTTAGCCAGTATCTTCTCTATTCCCCTAACCTCAGAAACCAATGCTTCACTCTTTGATTCTATGAACTTGATATTTTTAGATTCCATACATAAGTGAGATCATACAATATTTGTCTATGTTAGGCTTATTTCACTTATAATAATGCCCTCCAAGATCATCCACATTATTGTAATATTGTATTATATATAACCTAATTGTGATACATATAACTTAACTGTGATACATATAAGCATTTAAGAATGAACGGATAATAAAATGTGATGTCCTTAAGAATTTGTTTGTTTTTATATTTTTTCTAAATTATCTATCTTTAGCAGTAGTTATGATCAACATTATTTTCTTTCTTAAAAAAATTGTCTTCTAAAACAAAACTGATGAACTAGGGGAAGAGAAAAAAACAATATTTATGGTCCCATCTTTCTTGCACATTTTGTTTCATCCTTTGTTTGTACATAGTTATTATATATTCTGTTCCTAAAAATTCCAATATAGTAAATATCTGAGGAGGGGGTCCTAGATCTGTTGCTTCTTCTTTATGCTTACTTTTCAGTAATTAAATTATTTCCTTGTGTTTTTGAGAAATTTTTATTTTGGTGTTGTAATCTCTGGGAACCCAGAGATTGTGGATGCTTTTTTTCAAGGGAGAATATTGTTTACTTCTGTTGAAAAACAAGGATACCTGTCAGTTGCATATAACATCCCAGTGCTCCTTACTAGAATTTAAGTAGAAATTGAAACAAAAAAAAGAGAAAAAAGTCACTTAAAAAATAAAATGTGACCCCAAAATTGAACAAAATATTTGGGATGAAAACTCAAAGCAAATGCTGCTTTTGTCATGCTGAGTGGCATGGTATGTTCAGTTACTTTTAGTTTATTTGAGTGATGAGTAAAATTTTAACTGGTGTATACTTTGAACTCCAAATCTAAAAATGTAACCAATAGAACAATAAAAAACCCATATCTGTGGCATTTAGCAAGTAGGTGCTAAAATTTAAGATGGAAGGAAGCATTTTCTTTTAGATTTGGGAGTTTGGGGGTTGTTATGATTTTTTTACTAATATGTTAAATGATCTTGAATGAGTTAATTTTTGGAACATAACTCCTCAGGAGAGAAAAATATTTCAAATAAAATTATTTTAAAGGCTCTTTTGGATATTAAGAACAGAAAACTGTTTACATAGATTATTTCATTTCATCTAAATTGTAACTGTTTAGAGAAGGTTATGTGATTGGAGCCAATAACGTCTAATATTATTAACACACACAATTGTTTCTTACCAGTTAGTAATTCTTCTGTGATATTGTGGTACCAGATGTGTTCTATTTATATTTTCAACAACTTCAGTGCTATAGATTGTATGTTTGGGTTTCCCCAAAATCATAATTGAAATCCTAACCTCCAAGGTGATGACATTAGGAAGCAAACAGGAATTAAATCAGTATAAAGTTCAGAGATCAATAAGAAAATAAATGAGGTTGAACTGGGTGCAGATACTTCAGGAATAGAATTAGTGCCCTTATAAAAGCAGCCCAGGAAAGCTCCCCACCCCCTTCTGCCATGTAAAGTTGCAATAAGGTGACCATCACCAATGAGGAAGCCAGCCCTCATAAGACAGAGAATGTGTTGGCACATTGATCTTGGACTCTCCAGCCTCCAGAAGAGTGGAGAAAATTTTTCTGTTGTTTATATACCATCCAGTCTATGGTATTTTGTTATAGCAGCCAGAATGGCCTAAAACATCCACTAATGTCAGTTCCTTATAATAAAATTAGGAAATAATTTTGACAAAGAGAATGGTATGTTGTTAGGAAAAGAAAAATGGACAAAAAGCCAACTGAAGTACTGAAGAACAGGTGTTTAAAATGAAGTTTGAAGCAGTAAAAGGAAAGATGCAAAAATGGACATTACACTCTGGAATGTGCTCTAGTGATCCGTCCGTGGATAGATCTATCACGGGGGCCATGGCAAAGGCACTTAAAGCAGTGTGCAGCAGCCACTTGATGAACAGATGCATAAATAATATAAATCCATATAAATAGATGTCCTTGCTGATCCAAAAGAGATTACAGTTCAGATGAGGCTTTAAAGATAAGATTTTTTTCCAATAGGAAGACTGAGCATATCAGTCAGAAGAAAAGAAAGTCAAAGCATCAACTTAAGCCTCAGAAGCAATATAATATGTGTATGGAGTGTGGAAATAAGCAGCAAAAGATGAGAAATAAAGGGTAAATTGAGGCTAATAGGAACACATTTCACATTTTAACAAGCTGTAATTTATTATGAATATTTAAAATTTAGATAATAGTTAATTTGACTACTATTGTTAACTTTTCCTTTTCTTCTGTTAAAAACTCCTGGGTAAGGGGGGCAAGGGGAGGTCAAGGCTACAAAGGATAAGTCTATACCCAAATAGGTAAAAGTTGGATTGGTATAGACACATGAACAGGATAGAAATTGTTAGACTGTGTTGAGCTAAATATTTCTAAGAAGTATAGACGCAGGACATTAAAAGGCTGAATTGGCCATGATAAGACAGAAAGAAGCAATTATGGAGTGTAGCTAGAGAAAGGTAAGTGGGATGCATAGGGAGCCTCTCCCATGGGCTAGTGACGTCTCAGGAGATAACTTGGTCTCTGCACTTCTCAAGACACCAGTATATGGTTCTCTTGGAATATTATAGGACCTTTATCCTCACATGCTTTTTATTTGAATTAGTCAGATTGGGTTTCTATTCTTTGTAACTAAGGGATTTCCGACTGTAGTAGTCAAAGTATAATACTAAAAAACAAATAAGGAAATCATATGATTACCTTAAGCTTTGAAGAGATAATTATGGATTATCATGTGTATTTATTAAAGTTTATAAATTGTGCAGAATATCTCCAACTCTCGAATACCTAATCTATATGTGACAGAACTTGCTCCCATTTTTTTGGCTGTCAACTCTTCCAGAATGCTTCTCTCTATTTCTCATCTCAATGAAATTCAAAAGTTGTTTTTTTATTCACACCTTTGACAACTACTTTTCAAAACCTTATTTTTTAAATGCTATTCACTGTTCTTGATGTTGAACAACAAAAACATCAAAAAAGAAGTGAAAAAAGTTAAGCAAAAATCTCTGCCTTCAGAGAGCTGCCACGTGAGAGAGAAAGTGTTTAAAAAAGATTCATGTTAACTAATTAAATATTTTTACAAACAAAGGAAATATTTTCATCCTCTGAAATTAGATATGGGTTTATTATTCTTTCCTATAAGTGGCATAAAATGGCTTCTGTGGCCCTTAAGACTAGCTCTATATCATTAGGCAGAATGCAAGGATTTTCTCTATTTTACTTCCTTTGAAGATAAATGGTTAGACAAAATAATTTTAAGTATATACCAAATCTTGTAATAATTTAAGGAAATTTTAGTTGTATCTTCATATCATCACGAAAGTAAAGCATTAAAATGATTATTTGAAATTTCAATTTTGTTCAGTCAAATGACCTTGCTATTATCTAATCCTAAGTCAGTTACAAAATACAACATCTAGCCATTCCATAATTCAGTCAAGAGAACACTTTTATTTATTTTATTTTTTAAAATTTAAATTCAATTAGCAAACATCAAGTACATACTGAGTATGTAGCATGTAATGATTTGTCAGTTGTGTATAACATCAAGTACTCATCACATCACATAGAGGGATGGGGTAATTTGGCAATGGGCATTAAGGAGTGCACATGATGTGAAGAGAACACTTTAATGTTGTATAAAACATTGTTCACAATTTAATTCTAAGTATTCAAAGTCCTCTTATCAATTGTAAAAAGTGAGTCATCAATGGCATATAAAAAGCTTTGGAGGCTTTACTTTAAGAGTAACTATATACTTTATTTGCTCTAAATATCAGAACTTTTTAGAGATATGTGATACTAGGAAGATTTGGTGGAAGGAAAAAGACATTTATTAGTTCTTTTCCAAAATATTGGAAATGTTTTTATACGTCTACATCATTGATTTTTAATGAATCATATTAGGATTTATTTTAGATATCAGTTAATTTTGCTCTAGGATAGATTCAAACCAGTTTTAGGGCAATGACATTTAGCCTAATAATCAATGATCAGTTTTTGTCATGTAGGTTTAACTCCAGTTTTGAGCATTCTTTTATCAAGACACCCATGGGGACAGTTATAACAATCACTAGTTGAGTTCTATCCTCTTATATACTCACCATGTTTTTCTAAAATATTATATATTAATTCAGCAAGGCAGAGGGAGAAGCAGGGTCCTCACAGGGAGCCTGATGTGGAACTCAATCCCAGGACCCTGGAATCACCCCCTGAGCTGAAGGCAGACGCTCAACCACTGAGCCATTCAGGCATCCTCTAGAATTCTTACATTACTCAGAAACTTCTCCTTACGATGAGCATTCAACTCTCAAGAGCCAGGCACCTAGTTCCATTCACACAAGGCCATTCTTGTTTGACATTAATTAGAAGTTTCACACAGGTATTTTGCAACTGGCTTCAACACCAGCTCTTCATTTCTTTGGGAATAATCTGTTGCTTTCTGTAAGCTTTTATCACTTTTCACAGAGACATTGATTGATCTTTTACAATGTTAGAGTGAAATGCAACCTTTCTCCAAAAACGATGTGTCTTTTCCTGTACTATGATTTGATTAATCAGAGCTTTTGCTTTGCTTGCAACAAGAATTTTATACTTTCATGGAAGTGCTAGAATATTACATGAATATACTTATATTCACCTTATAAGCTTTGTTGAATAAGTGACAAAATCAATATTATGTTTGCTATTTCAACTAATGATTTTTGAGAAAGTAGAAAATGTAAAGGATGTAAAATTCGGCCATCTCAACACTTAAGTACAAGATTTTTTTTTCCCCTAATCTATTAGGCGCCAATATGATGATATGTGTTAAGTTACAAATTCCCTTCACCAAATCTATTGCATTTCAATTTATGATCACACATTTTATGGATTAATTAGATTACTGATATATTCTATTTTTAAATTATTTCTAAATCAGAACATAATAACTGGTATGTTACCAAGCAAAAATAGCTCAGTAATATTGATTTATGTTTGTTGATAAAATGATAAACTTTTGTATTTTTGCTAGGCCTTTAGTGTGGGGTATTGAGTGAATCTAATCAGGAGTTTAGCAGGTTTGGGGAATGTTGTTGCTATGAATATTCTAATATACCATACTCTTAAATTCTGCTGGTGTTACCTAGTTTTTAGAGTGGTAGCTGGCGTGTTAGAAGATTTCCCTCGATATATGTTCTCTCCTCTGTTTTAGATCTTCCCTTTGTACTTGTGCCTCAGAGAAAACATTTTTTTTCTTTTCTCTTTTTCTTTTTTAGCTGTAGACTGCCGATGGGATGGGGAGTGTTCTTTGTTGTTCTGCTGAAGCCTCAGATTTAAGCAGTTGTGGCTCTAGATTGTCAGGGCTAGGGTTCTTTAAGGAGTTCTCCTCTTCCAGGGATATAAGATGTCATATTCTGGACCCAGGATGCACACCTAGCCCTACCACAAGGACAGAGTTTTGGTTTATTCTGATTTGTTAAAGAGTGTTCACTTATGCCTCCAAACAACATAGTTTATGGCTCCGCTTCCAATGAATTAAGAAGACTTTTGTTTCATAGGAAAGATAGGGAAGGAAGAGAATGGAGCTTCATGCTTGCCCTGAGGGATTGCAGTTCCTTCCCATTGCCTGTCTACAACTGTTCCTAGGATTCTTGCCTTCTTCCTCTCCTTCTCTCTCTCACAAGAGGATGTTCATGGAAAAGGTCCTGAGAATGCTGAGGATTCCCTTTGTGTCCTAGGTTTCTAAGTTCTCTCACAATAGTCCAGCTCAGTACTCAGTAATTTGTTAAAAAATTTAAATGATATTTTACCTGTTTCATCTGATGTCTACTCCATTTCGGTAATCTGAATAATGTCCCCTCCTCCCAAAAGATAATTTTTGGAATCTGTGAATGTTACTTTATAAGGGGGAAAAAAAAAGGTACTTTGAAGATATGATTAGGGATCTTGAAATAAAGAGATTATCTTCAATTATCTGTGTGGGCCATGAAAGTAATCACATGCATCTTTACAGGAGAAAAACAGAGGAAGGCTTACCACAGACGTAAAGGTAGTGCAACCACAAAGTTAGAGATTGAAGTGATGTGACAAGTAGCTGGAAGAGTTAAGGAACAAATTCTTTTTTTAGAGCCTCTAGAGAGAGTGCCACTGTGCCAGCATCTTGATTTTGGCTCATTGAAAATGATTTCTGACTTCTGACCTCCAGAACTATAACAGAATACATTTCTGTTGTTTTAAGACATCAAATTTGAGGTAACTTGTTACAACAGTTCTAGGAAACTAATACGCATGGAAGCAAGTGATCATACCCCATCTTTTCTTATCTTTCCTTACATTTCAGATTAGTTGCTTCCTCGGGGACTTTGGCTCTCTGATTGGTTCTATAAAGTTGTGATTTTAAGGATCATGTATCATTCTTGTAAAGATAGGAGCAACACTCAAACTTATTACTTTCTAGGTCAGGGTTTGTCAACCACAATGTTATTGCCATTTGGGGTTGGATAGTTCTCTCTTTGGAGATTGCTGTTCTGAGTGCTGTAAAATATTTAGCAGCATTCCCTGGACTCTGTCTACTACATTCCAGTGGTACAGACTCAATTACAACAACCCAGAGTATCTCTAGACATGGCCAAATGTCCTTTGGGAGGTCTAAATTGCCCCCACTTGATAACTACTGTTCTAAGTAGAAGCTGAAAGTTGTGTACTCATTTTGTCTTTCAAACAATACTGTGTGTGATTTATCCCTGAGAATACACTAATTTATTGATTCTATTATTGATGGAAACTTGGATAATTTCTTATTTTTGCTATTACACATAGTGGTATGAAATTCTGGTATATGCCTTTAACCAAACAGGCATATGCATTTTATGGAGTATATGTATGGAGCCACTGGGCCAAATGGCATGCAGTCCTACAACTGTGGTAGACACTACTGAACAGATTTCCAAAGCAATTTTGTAAGTGTATCCCCCTTCTTGCAGGTTAAAAGAGTTCTGGTTACTCCATATCCTTTTTGAAATTTAGTATTTTCTATACTATTTCATTTTATCCGTTGTAGTGAATGTAGAATTATGATACAGTTTACATTTCCCCAGTAACCAATGCATTTGAACACCTAAATGATAGAAGCTAGACAAAATTGCCACATAATATAGGATTTCATTTATATGATGTTCTGGAAAAAGCAGTAGGAACAAAAAGTCAAGTCTGTGGTTGCCAGGGCCTGGGAGTGTTGAATGGGTTCAATTACAAAAGAGCATAAGAAAGGTGTTTTTTGGGGGAGGCAATAAAATGGATCTGTATCTTGATTGTGATGGTGGCTAAAAGCCTGCATGCATCTTTCATAAGTCACAAGTCATTCTTGTCAAGGGAGGACTCAACTAAGATTTAAGATTACAAACTCCTCTGCTACCTATCTGCTTATCTATTAGTTATTTTTCCAGTTATTCATCTATCCATCCAGCCATCTGATTTTTTCCATGATTTATCCTCCTGTCCCATACACAATTTCAAGAACAGAGACTGTATCTTTGCATTATAATATCTAGCAGAATTTGCAGCACACATCAAGGAATGGTAAATGTTTGCTGTGGAGAATGAAAATAATCTAGGTTTATGGAAATATGTTTATTGAAAACTGTACATCACTTAAATTATGTAAACTTTTTGGAAATCAAGCAGGAGAACATCTGTTCTTGTACGGGGCTTATTTAGCATAGTTTCTTTACATTTTCATTTGAAAACTTGCTAAATTACAGGCCACTTCCTTGTGAGAGTGATATCTATTGTTATCAAAAACACTATTTATGTTCTTCAAAACTCATGTTTAAGCATGTTAAGCAAACAAGGCATATTTGGCAGCTGCAAAGTAACAAATCCAAATATCTCCCAACAATAATGCTTAGTAATGTGCACAGAGGAGAGGTACATTTAACCACGTGGTTATCATGCTGAGTGATTAAACTGAACCAGCTGTGATAAAAAAAGGACTTATCATTTATAACTCAAGCTCAGCAGTCTCTCTAAAAAGTGTATCTTCAATCAAAAAATGCTTATGAGGCCAGGGTAAAAAAAAATTCTTTCCATATACTCTACAAAATGCTGGCTACGGTAATTAATATTCTGCAGCATTTAAGGAAATCTAAAAAATGTATTAGCCCTGTAAACATTTTAAAGCCAAATGATATGACCATACATTTTGAGAAATACTTCTTGAGAGGTACCAGTCCTCAAGTTTATTAAAATGACTTGTCAGACTTGGAATGAACGAAAATGACAGAATCGTTTTATTTTTAGTTGGTTAGTTTTACAAATGCTAATTTAGTTTTGAACAAAGCCTATCTTAATATTCAACAAAATTACAACTAACTGGTCAATTTTAAAAAGTGGATAAAATTTCTATAGTTATTATAAATGGTAATGTAAAATTGTAGTTAATAGCATGTACTTTAGAATTCCATCTCTATCACCAATACTGTGTGTCCTTAGATAGGTTACTTCTTTACCTGGTTTCTTGTGTCTCCAATCCTCAACAGTAAAATATGCATGATAATAGAACCAGCCTCAGTAGTGTTGTTATAAGGATTAAATGAGTAAATATTTTAAAATGTATGGGGCGCCTGGGAGGCTCAGTGGTTGAGCATACGCCTTTGGCTCAGGGCCTTATCCTGGGGTTCTGGGATTGAGTCCTGGATCAGGCTCCCCACAGGGAGCTTGCCTCTCCCTCTGCCTATGTCTCTGCCTCTCTTTCTGTGTCTTTCATGAATAAATAAATAAAATCTTAAAAAATATATTTTTAAAAATGTACTGTTCATATATATTATCCATTTTTTTAGAATTTCTCCTTCAACTTAAATATATTATAGAAATAATTTAAAACACAAAAATAGGAGCATATTGATTTTTGTCACTATCTTATGTTATCTGTATTAATGTTTTCTAATTTATATTATAAAAATGATTTATAGCAAAAAAAGAAAAAGCAGCACAAGTCCAAGTAAGCATAAAATAAATCAATAATTTTCTGATACAGATAATCACTATATAGCATTTTTGTGTTATTTTCTTTTTCTGTTCATGTTATTACATACTTATAGATATAATATATATTTTAGTACTTTTAAAATTTAAGTATAATCAGCATACAGTGTGAATCAGTTTCAGGTGTATAGTATCATGACTTAGCAATTCTATTTCTCTTTATCTGATACATCTCCCAATACCTGCCCTCTGGCAACCATCAGTATGTATTCTGTATTCAAAAATTTGTGTTTTCTTCATTTGTCCACTTTTTTTCTTTGTGCATTTGTTTTGTTTCTTAACTTCTACATATGCCTGAAATCACATGGTATCTGTCTTTCCCTGACTGAATTACTTCACTTAGCATTATATCCTCTAGGTCCATCCATGTTATTGCAAATGGCAAGATAGCATTCTTCTTTTATGGATTAGTAATATTCCCTTGTACATGTATGCCGTATCTTCTTTTTTTAAAGTTTTTACTTCCAGTTAGTTTACATACATTGAAATATTAGCTTCAAGTCTATAACACAATGATTCAACACTTCCACATAATACTCAGTGCTCATCACAATGAGTCCCCTTCTTAATCCCCATCACACAATTAAGCCCCTCTGGTAACCATCAATTTGTTCTCTATACTCAAGAGTCCGTTTCTTGGTTTCTCTCTCTCTCTCTCTTTTTCCCCCTTTACTAATTTGTTCTGTTTCTTAAATGCCACACATGAGTGAAATCATATGGTATTTGTCTTTCTCTGACTGACTTATTTGTCTTAGCATAATACTCTATCTACATCCATGTCATTGCAATGTATATGACTTATCTTCCTTATCCATTCATTTATGGATAGTCACTTGAGTTGTTTCCATATCTTGGCTAGTATAAATAATGTTGCAATAAATAGTGGAATGCATATATCTTTTCAAATTAATGTTTTCATTTTCTTTGGTTAAATACCCAATAAGAAAATAACAGGATAATTTTTTTTTGGTTGGTTGGTTTTACAAACCAACAAATCAGTGCAATTACTGGATCATATGATAATTTTACTCGTAATTTTTTTTTTATGATAGTCACACAGAGAGAGAGAGAGAGAGGCAGAGACATAGGCAGAGGGAGAAGCAGGCTCCATGCACCGGGAGCCCGATGTGGGATTCGATCCTGGGTCTCCAGGATCGCGCCCTGGGCCAAAGGCAGGCGCCAAACCGCTGGCCACTCAGGGATCCCTTACCCGTAATTTTTTAGGAACCTCTGCACTATTTTCCACAATGACTAAACCAATGTGCATTTCCACCAACAGTGGAACATGAGGATTCCTTTTCCTCCATATCCTTGACAACATTTCTTATTTCTAGTGTTTTTTATTTTAGCCATTTTGAAAAGTGTAAGGTGATATCTCATTGTGGTTTTGGTTTGCACTTCCCTGATGATGAGTGATGCTGAGCATCTTTTCATGCTGCTGTCATTGTATAGTGTCTATCCTATCTTCTACTGTCCTAAGTAGAAGCTTAAAGTTGTGTACTTAATGTCTTCTTTGGAGAAATATCTGTTCATGTCTTCTACCCATTTTTCAGTTGGATTATTTGCTTTTTGTTGTCATTTGTTTGTTTTTATATGTTGTGTTGTACGCTGTATTGTATAAATTCTTTATATAATTTGGATATTTCCAATTTTGTTGTATGTTGTGTTGAATAAGTTCTTTTTATATTTTGGATACTTTGATATCCAATTTTGTGTTCTGCTTTATATTGATTTAAATATCATCCATCCCTTGATAAACAACATCTTAATGAAAACATACATTTCATTATAAGAATGCATAATGATTTACTTGATTATTTCTTTTTGGGGGCACATAAAGTTTTGTTTCAATATGTTACATGTAATAAAAGCATTATACTTATATCTCAATTCATATATCAAATAATTCCATTAGAATTGATTATGAGTCAAATACAGATTCTTTTCTCATTATCTTAATCATAGGTGAACTTATACTGAGTTACCTCCACTTTTACTATTTTTAGGATCTACAAACGTGGTAGGAATCTTAACACTCCCTAAGAGAGTAATCAAATTTCAGAAGGAAGCTGGTAAATCACAAAGTGGTTCCTTAAATGTAATTTTTGGATAAACTAATGTCTAAAATTAAACTTGTCTCTATTGACATCTATTTTTTTTATTTGTTTATGATAGTCACACAGAGAAAGAGAGAGAGAGAGGCAGAGACACAGGCAGAGGGAGAAGCAGGCTCCATGCACCGGGACCTGACGTGGGACTCGATCCCGGGTCTCCAGGATCGCGCCCTGGGCCAAAGGCAGGCGCCAAACCGCTGCGCCACCCAGGGATCCCTATTGACATCTATTTGTGGTAATTTGGGAACAGAAAGTACTATGTGTCCTACCAAAAATAAGACTTTGTCACAACCATGATATAAGACATTTTATAACTGACTATAGAGACTGGATTGTTGAATATGAAAATAGATTCTAAGAAAATTGGCATTTGTATATATATATAAACCTTTCTTGTATACACTGAAAGCAAAATATCTGATTGCACTATCAAAATAAATTCTGCATTTTACAACCATAAAAGATGTAGGGAAACTATCAAGTAATCAATTCTGACATTAAGAACATTTTTACAGCCTGAAAAAAAAATGTAACAGCATTTGGAATTATAGTAGGTAATTATGAGACTTCAGTGTCAAGAATACATCATTGGCCTGGATACTGTGACGCTGACACAATACTTGCCCTACAGTGGAAGTGCTGAATCCCTAAAGAGGTCATCATCTCAAACTCTCCAAGTCATATTTCAGTGTTCTAATCTATGTGAGATCTCAGATTGTGTTGCTTGCAAATGTATCAAACTGAAGTTGAGGATTATCATTCTATTAAGATCCAGAAGATGGCCTCCAATTCTTAAAATCTGTTGAGTTGCCATTTCTCACATGATCCTATCAAGTTTATGCCTGTGGAATACTTCTTAGACTCTTTCCTTGTGACGACTGTATGTTCGTTGTGTTAGGTAACTCAAGCCATGGGTGTCATTTAGGCAAAGCAGAAACCTGCTGGGTAGGGAAAAGTCAAGATTTTTCAAGAGCAAACTGAATATGATGTATGTATTGTCACAACTGTGTAAATCAATTATGAAACAAGAGTCTCAGAACTAGTTCTCCAGTTAGCTATTCAAATATACAAAAAAATCTGGTTAATTTTTTATTTCTACTTTTGATAATTTGTCATTATACAAATTTGTTTCTCATGATCAAAATAATTAAGCAAAAATATAATTAAGCAAAGATATTTTGAGCAGAAAAGGCAACTTTTGAAAAAGTGATATAAATTGTTAATGGAGGTCCTTGTTGAAACACCATTATTATTTAAAAAATTGAGAAGTACAACATCTAAAATTATACTTTCAATTTACAGATTCAAAAATATTTTTGGCTTAATTTGAGGTGAATATTTTTCTATTAACTTATGAGCAGAATGAAATGCCACAATTTAAGGAGTTACTGCTTCGATCTATTTGCAAATTTCTTTAGAACTTAGCTGAGGTCACCAGTATGACCTGCATAATTTGTATATTCTATATATTCCAAGACACAAATAATACCCCAAGAAACATACAGTACAACATTTCCATCACTGTATGTGGTGATACTAAAGTTCATTTTAGCTATAAGTAATACTAAAATATTCTTAAAAGCTTGGTAAAATAATGTTCTTAAATGCCATTTACAGTGAGGATAAAGTCTCTACTGATATATTTTTCTGCCTTTGGACCAATTTAATCAATTAATATTTATTGATCACCACAGATAATACACTAAAAAATGGGAATATAAAAATAGGATAGACACTATACCTTCATTGAGGAGCTTAGAAGCTAATAGAAGAATTTTAATAAAGTGGCTAATACGAGGAGAATTATATGAGTGTATGAGTTCTTTGCCTGGAACATGGAGCTTAGGGTCCATGAAGATCAGGACTGAATTTTTGAGATAAATCTCAAAAGATTATCCTAGAAAAGAAAGAAAGGAAGGTCATTTCAAGAAGAAGAAACAGCATAAGCACAAAAAATGTACATAGCATTTCATACAGTGTTATGTCACTACAACTTAATGGTTCTTGAACACACGTTGTGTGGTGGAAGTGGCAAAAGATGATGCTCATTGTTGAGCAGGAGAAAAGTGGGTGGAGGACAAGACAGAGAGCTTGTGCTCCATGTTGCATGATAAGTAAGCATTGAAAACATTTAGTAGATGAGTTAGGTCCTATTTCTAGCATGAAAAAGAAACTTGAAAAGAGAAATCATGGAAAGAGATAGCTGTTGGGAAACTAATACCCAAGTGGAAGATAATGAATGTGAGAGCTTTTATGAAGGACAGTGAGAAGATGAACTTGAGAATTACTTAGAAGGTAAAATTAACAAGAGTTTGCATTTGATAGATTGTGGATGTCTTACTGGGCAGACACAATGCAGCAAAATGTAGATGAAAGAATTTAAAGAAATTAAAAATACTCTAATGAGACAAGAACATTTGCAATGTTTCTAAATATGCGGGTCGCAAACCTGGCTGCACATAAGAATTATCTGGGGAAATTAGAAAAAAATGTTTTGAGGCTTCATTCCCTCCCAAGACCAATTATATAACAATCCCTAGTGATAGGATTCAAGCATGTGTATTTTTAAAAGCTTCCCTAGTGATTCTAATGTGTATGCAGTATTGAGCAACACTGTCATCTAAATCATTTTCCAGATGTACTTTTGACTTACAAAACAAAAGTAAAGGGGAAATGAAAATAGTATTAAAAACTAACTGAATCTTGTAGTTATTATAGGAAGAATGTGAAACCTAGTGCATACTTTATATTACACAATTTTTATGACATAGATGTTATCACCCAAATTTTCTAGTTAGATAAACCAAAATATGGGATATTGAAGTGAATTTCATAAGGTCATCCAGGTACTCAGCAGTATAGGCTGGATGTGAACCAAAATCTGTCTGGTTCTACATTCCACACTCTACAATTGCCTCTCTGCTAAATCTAAAGCCAGATAATTATGTTGTAATTATTTTTTTAGATATACATATTTTGAAGTGTTCTTCTTTTCTCTCTAGGATTTTGGTAAATTCTATGTAAATATTTAATAAGTTGATCCAGCATATTTAAAGTAAATAGAAAAGTAGTCTTGGAAGAAACTAAAGTTTGGGTGCTAAGGGAGTAAGTAAAAATGAATGCCAACTCATGGATTTTTTTTTTTTCAGAAACTTTAGAAATACAGAAAAGTTCAGAGAATAACATAGAAAATACCTTATTCAAATCATCTAGAATTAATTGTCACTGATGTTGGCAAGTTCATGCCATATTTCCAAAAGAACAAAAGCTCTGTGAAATAAAGGATTTTTTTTTTCTGTTTTGTTCATTTATTTCTTTATAGTCAGGGAACAATGTCTTATATACAATATATGGTATGCTGAACATTCTGTATTAAATGTCCCCAGAGCGACATGCTTCATGATATCAAAACTCCATTTTTAAAGTTCCCCAACATAATTGAAATTTCTCTAGAGTATATTGTGGAATAAATCTTCTTTACCATCTGTTGACTTTTCTGCTTCAGAAATATGGATTATATTTTATGTTGAATTTCCTTTGTCTTCCATATGTATGTCTTTATGTCTAACTGCTTAATCAACTTGTCATTTTTCATACATATTCACTATGGCTTTTAAAGTCTTTTTTTTTTTTTTACAATAATTCAGTTTTCTGTACTGTTGTAATTATTGCTGTTTTTAATTAACTTAACTCTTTAGTGGTATTTCCTTGGTTCTCAATATGTTTTCTTAAGTTTGGAATTTTACTTTTTATTATTATTTTGCTTTATAATCTCATCTTTAAGACTTTGTGCTTTTATTTAAAACAGCATTTTCTTAGGTTCCTTAAATTCTCCTGTTATCATTTTTTTCTGTATCTTTTCTTCTTCTTCTTCTTCTTCTTCTTCTTCTTCTTCTTCTTCTTGCTTCTGCTTCTGCTTCTTCTTCCTTTTGTATACTGTAGTATTTTAAATACTTTTTGCTTTTTATCTTTTCATCTTATTCATGCTTGGATGTCTTTATTCATGCTTACTTTTTCATAATCTTTTGATTTCCTTTATATAATATCTCAGTTTCATTTTTCCCTCAATTTTATTGTGAAGGCTAGGAACTTTGTGCTCTTTGACATTTCTGAGCTAAAGAAAATAGTAAGATGGTAGGGATTTGTTTAGTGAGGATGTTTTCAGTTTTATTATTATATGTGGATTCTGCTCTCCTCTATTAGGTTAATTTTTTTACACAGTGGTGGATTCCATAAACTTATATGTTATATCCCATACCCTTATGATGTAGATTGCTTTGCTAAGATTTAATTTCCATCTTGGAAAGTCAGACTCATTGTCTGCTTTTCAAACTTCACTATTGTCCCCATAGTAGCCAGTTTCAAAAGTCCAAACATATATAGACTTCCATGTTATTGATTTATCTGAAAATTTTGGAATATTCCTTGAAACTTCATGGATTTAGTCATCTCAACAGTGTGGATTCTGGGGAGTCAATGCATGTAGGGGTGAAATCTTCCTCTGGTTCTTTGTGCCAGTCCTAAAGCATTTCCTCATTTGCTTGAGGAATTTTTTTTCTCAGGAATGGAGAATTTTATTTTATATTGTAGTACATTGTGGATACTTGGCTCAACGTCCCCCCCAAATTGCTATTCCTTCCCATCAATCCTTGGCACTTGAAATAGAAGGCTCTTCTGTGCCCTGTTCTTAATCTGTTGCAACCTTACAGGGCAAAAAGCAATTACAGTCCTTTCTCTGAATTACACCTCAACAACTCACTATCCAAGTCAGAAGTTACTTCTTTCCCTAGTTACCAGTAGAACCAGATGTGACCTAAGCAACATCTAATGGGTAGTATTAGGCATACAATTTAAAATGCTGAAGGTCTAATTTTTATTACCTCGATCAAAAGAAAGGCTCTTGAACAGAACTGAATTACCTGTATTGCCTATTTTACTATAGGTTTGCAGGCAAAATGCTGTGGCTAGTTGTAAGGTGTCTAATATTCCTCTTCCCAGGCTCTCAGACCTAGTGTGAAGGTAAATGCTGCTGAACCCTTGAATGTAGATGACTGCTACCAGTCCAAGCTGAAAGGGGAACTGACTCCCAATCCCTATCCTCCAGAAACCATAGCATACGTCAAATCCAGCATTGGCTTAAACAAGTGGCCTATTATAGGGGACCTTGTTGATGATGTCTTCACAGTCACAGAGGATGAAATTAAGGTGAGGCTCTAACAGGAAAATACGAAAGAATGGAGCAACTTCTTAGGCCAAAGAATCTTCGCCTGTTATAAGTAGCAACTTATTCCCTGGGGACTTGACTAGGTGACTTCATGATGTGTGGGAGGGTGCCCCAGATTTATTAAAACAATCCTCTCAACAGTAGAAGCAGAGTTAGGATGGGAAAAAAAGCCCTGCCCTTCATTGGCCAAAAAGAAAAGTCAGACTGGGCATATAACCTTACTTGGCCTTTAATTGTAAAGGCCAATCATCTAGGCTCTTTCCCCTTCTCCCATTTCACTAATTCTTACTCCCTTCCATACCAACAGTATGCAACCCAGCTGGTGTGGGAGAGAATGAAACTGCTTATTGAACCTACAGCTGGTGTTGAAGTGGCCGCTGTGCTGTCTCAGCATTTTCAAACAGTTTCCTCAGAAGTAAAGCACATTTGTATTGTGCTCAGTGGTGGAAATGTAGACTTAGCCTCCTTAACTTGGGTGAAGCAGGCTGAAAGGCCAACTCCTTATCAATCTGTTTCTGTTTAGTTTATGCAAGAGATTGGATTCGGTGTCTCTGGACACTTGGAAAATTTGGTTCCTGGTTACTTTAACTTCCTATCTTCCTCTCTTAAACAGCTTTCAAATTCCTAATGGAGAGGATGTTTCAGTAAATAGTTTTTTTCTTTTTTAACTAGCAAGAGAAAAACATCCATAGTTTACTGAGACACTTTGTCAAGGCCAAGAAAAGCCTTTGCAAAAAAGGCAGCAGATCTCTGGGCTAAAGTAGAAAACACAAACTTTGCCCAATTACAACCTATAGGCTCCCATCTCTAGAGTAGTAGCAATGAGACAGAATCTCAATGAATCTATTACTCCATGTCCACTTCAGGCACTGCTAAAGAAATCTCACTTTTCATCCATGGTACTGGGTCTGGTACATATGGATCGTAAGTCCATTTGGGGAAAACTCGTTTATAGAGGTTCATCAGTACTGTGTCCTGAGATTTTAGCTTCCCATCAAAACTGCACTTCATGTGGCCATGAGTACCCAAAGGCTCCTTGATGTCCCCTGCGGCCTTTGTTCTCAGTTTCACGGGTTTAAACCTCAACACATCCTCTCTGCTGAAGAACATGTAATGCAATACTGCCATCTTAGTAAAAATTTTGAAAGGATGACCACTCAAAACAACTCTCTTGATGACCATTCTGTCTGGATCCACTGACAATAGATAGCCTGTGGCGATGAGGCTGTGCATTCCATTGCTATTCTTTGAAAAGCAGCACAGATGCAGGAGGAAATGTGATTGGGCCATATATTGTCTCCACCAAGGCCACATCAGCAGTCAGGATCTCTGAAATTTATGTTTATCCGCTGCAGTGTGCTGAGAGAATAAAGGTGAGGCTCAGAAGCGCCTGAACCCACAGTGGAAGATTAGCTCCTCTTTGGCTTTCACAGGTTCCATGTTGCCAGGGTGCCAGCTCACCACCATATTCAGTACTGACGTCTTCTGTTCATGAGGTAGTAAAGAAAATGAAATCAAGGGTGCTCCTCACTTAAAGTACTCAACCACTGAGAGAGGAACTTCAGAGACGTGAAGTGTGACATACCAGCCAACCTCAGCTCCTTCTTTCAACCTCTTTTTCCTCAATTTCTTTAAGAATGCATTTCCTAGTATTAGTAAAGTTCTGAAACTGAAAGATCCGAGCATAATCTTGAGGAAAGTTTTCCTTAGGATCCACGGAGATGTCCGGAGGGGGACATCTGAGGCCTCTGTATTTCTGAAATCGAATTCTTGCAGCCACATCACGGGGGGGGGGGGGGGGGGGGGGGGGGGGGGGTATCTATTTCATCTGGAAACATCTCTTGCAGTCTTTCTTGTTTATATTTCTCCAACATTTTTTCCTCAGCCTCATCATCCACGTTCTCATCATATAGATCATCATGGACGGACTCTCCCATAGTCATAGTTTCATATTCCTCCTCCTCTTCCTTTTCACTGCCCTCCTCCTGAAATTTCTCTTCAATAAAATCCTCACGCTGCATATCATCATCATATTCATCTTCCCCATCACTTCCACCATCCTCATCCAAAATCCATTCAGCTTGGTTAACTGGATGTCCCTTTGGGAACCTTCTTTACCACCTTGGAACTTTTCTTCAAGAAGTCATTTGCTTCACTCAGCTCCTCCTCTGTGGGCCAGGTCTGCTCCCCCTCCATTGGATCTAGGTTAACCTCTGTTTGCAAAGATTCTTGTTTATCAGGATCTGCCTTCATTAGGACCTTAAGGTCTTCCTCTATATCAGCTACAGCATCCATAGCCCAAATCTCCATTGCCACACCCGGGTCCTTTGGGGATTTGATCATTCTAAAATTTAAAAGGAAAGGGTCCCTAGGGGCATCTATCTGTTAAATCAGGAAATCACCCTGTCCAATGATACGCAGCAAGCTCTTTACATTCAGAGTCTGTCCACGAACATAGCCTGAGATTTTTAAGGTGTCCACCAAGTTATTTTCTTCACCCGGCACAAAGTCAGCAGCGTGAGCAAACAAGTAGGCCCGTCGATCTCGAAAGGCAAAAGATGCCGTTGCTTTTGGCTGGCCAACTGCCTGAGCAGCATCTCTGCCCCCTGCTGAGTGTCTCAGAGAAGAAGTTTGTCACTAGGAAAACGCTTCTCTACTGTTTTACTTAGCTTCTTTCTGGCATCTATTTGTTTCCTTGGCGGGAGGCCAGAAATGCGCTGGACAGCTAGCGTATAGGTGGGAAGGCCGCGAGCAAAGAGGCAGGAAAGGCAGTAATCCCCAATGCTGTCCCAGCCTTCCAGTGGATCAGGGAGGAAGAGGATGGTTTCCGCCACTTCAGCCATGTCTAACACAGTGTGCAGATCCCTTGGCCTTGCTGATGTGAAAAACCACCGATGTCTCAAGCGAGGGCATAACAACATAAAGCTATGGGTACTTCCGCATTCATTCAAGTGTACTGTATCCTGAAGCACCCGAAGGCCTCTGGCAGGGAAATCTTGTCACGGAGGGGCACCACCAGGACCTGATGACGAGGACCATCCTTGCCGCCCAGCTGTCTCTTCTCTGCCAGAACCGCCTCTTTCTTGTGCTTTCGGAGCTTTCGGAGCTGGCTAGCGCGATGCCTCTGGTCTACTTTGCTGAGCTCTTTTCTCACCTTCTTGCTTAGGATTTTCAGTGCTAGACGACCCTTGCCGTCCCGGGGCGCGATCCCCGACCCGGATGCCGTCCGCCTTTATGGGCCGCCATGTCACCGCTCACGTGCACCCGATCAGCACTAGTTCCGGGGCGGGACCGGCGCTTCCGGCCCCCTCTCTGGACGGCCCTCTCCGTGGCGGGTGTTGGAGGAAATGTTTGAAGTTAATTATACTTTGCATTTTTTGTTGTTGTTGTTGGTTTGGTTTGATTTCTTCTTTAGTCTTTTTTTTTTTTTTTTTTTTTTGACTATTTCTGTTCCATTTGGGAGAAAGGAAATTTTGAGACTTACTTTTTTAAAAAAAAATTTTTTTTAAGATTTTATTTATTTATTCATAGAGATGCAGAGAGAGAGAGAGAGAGAGAGAGGCAGAGACACAGGCAGAGGGAGAAAGCAGGCTCCATGCAGGGAGCCCGATGTGGGACTCGATCCCGGGTCTCCAGGATCATGCCCTGGGCTGCAGGCGGCGCTAAATCGCTGAGCCACCAGGGCTGCCCGAGATTTTTACTTTTTAATTGACTTTTTCTTTAGAGATGTGAGCTCTATTACTAGTTTTAGGCGGGAGAACTAATGAGACTGAGAGGTTAAGCTGTTGAAAAGTACAAAAATTCTGTATGAACAGAAAATCGGAATAACCCATGTTAATGGATAGGGATAGCTTTATATCAGATGGGAATGTAGTAAATTTCTAGGAGGGCTGAGGAATGTGAGTAACTGAATGCTTTAAAAATAAGATAAAAAATTGAGCGAGGAGAAAATCAGGTTTTAGTGGGTCATAGAATGAGAGAAAATACTGCAAGCTACTCTTCTCAGAAACTTCTGGATGTAGCATGTCTTTCTTTTCACACCTATCTATGCAGGCAAAACAAACTTTGTTCCCGTTTGTCTGATTCCCTTTCTTCCCCCCACTCCCCCAACCTCTCTCCTGCTCTATTCACGTTAGCTTATTAGATGCTGTCTGGAGATTAGGAGAGCCAACAGTTTTGCTGCAAGTTGAAGAAATATTAGGTGACATTGAAGTATTGCACCCAAAGCTCAATTATTCAACCGAATAAAGAGGAACCATTAGCACAGTTAAGAAAACAGCAATTTCCATTTGACACCTGTCTTGATATTACTCAATGAAAATCTCCAAAGTATGATTTTCCTAGATTATACAACTAACTCTTGTTACCTGGACACAGGTTCAATAAAGATAAGGTAAGAATAAAAATAAATTTAAATTTTCTTGGCATTATTAAGAAAGTCAAGTATAAAATATTTTCACCTAAAAATATATTCAGGAAATCTTGGAAACTAGATAAATTTAGATTTGCATATTAAAAAGAGACAGTGCAGTTTATTAATGTAAAAAATATATATAACAAAAGGTGCTCTGACTTTGGGAAGTTTTAAATATTTCTTGTATTTTTCATCATAGGTAAAGCTAATATAATCACTTTTTTTCAGTGATAATATGTGTGGAAAAATAAGAATCGCATTTATCAGAACTATATAATGTCAGAATTCGGAAGATTGAAAACTGATCAAGGCATTCACTTATTTCCTCTTACTGTTGTCTGAATTCTGGCTTTATCCTACTCTTAGAATGATTGAAATTATGATTAAGAAAAGTGAGGCATCATTGTTTGGTCTAGTAGTCCTGGATTTTTTTATTACCCTGAAGTGGATCTTTGCACCTAGATTCATGAAGGGCTGATTTCCACAAGGGCATATTTGTTTTCTACATTTTTATTCCAGCATCTGGATAAGCTGCAAGGCATTTAATGTGATCTCAAAGCCATTCATCCATTGAAACCCCCTGTTGTGACAAACAATGAGAATAGGGAGCTGTTTCTTAAGCTTGAGGCACACATATAAACTACTTGTCCTAAATTTTTCATTTGAGCACAACTTGAGTGATTCATTTAAAAATATTTTCATTTTAAATTAATTCCCTGAATCAGATACAAGTGGAGTCTGCTTTAAAAACACTGTGTTAAAAAAATAAAACAAAAAACACGTTTTCACAAGCTATATGTGCACACACTATAAAGTAATGACTCATTTTTGTGTCTCTATGAACACTATATGTGTGCAATGGGAATAGATTGATTATTTGTGATTGAGATGATTTTATATCATGTCAGGCACTAGCAACACTTACCTTACCTTCTTTGTCCAGATATTGTATATATCAATGCATGAAAATAATGAATAATTGAGATAGTTTTGCTGAAAATGAGAGGTGAAATGCTTTATCAAATGAATATGACTAAATAGCATTTTTAGTGTATTTGACTGTTCTTTAACCGTATTTCTGACATATCTTCATATAAGATGTGCTTTATGATGTGGGAATACTTTGCAAATGAAAGAAGTTAATGAGTTCATGTGTAGGTTGTATGAAGAAAGTGGTAGAAAATTATTTCAGAGAAGAAACTGGAGAAGATAATGAAAAGCTTGGAATTATGCACTATAAAGTTTTATCATATTTCTTTTTTAGCAAATAAAGATCACCAAATTGTTTCAAAACAGAAGAGGCACTTATGTGGTTAAATTTACATTTCTTATAGCTCTTAAAATGATAGCATTGAGGACTGGTGTTGCTTGTAGTGAGCCCAAAGACAAAGAAACTGAGATAGGATTCTAACATTCCAGGGGAATTAATGAGGAGCATAGGCAAGAGGGACTCTAATCAAAGGAGGGTCAAAGAAATAGAATCAAGTGGACTTAATAACCATTAATTGAGTAAGAGAGGCTTCTAGAATAACTTCAGATTTTTGGTCTAGGTAATGAAGAATGTTATTACTGTTAACCCTGGTGAAAAATGGGAAGGTACCGATGGAATATCATGTGGAGATATTTTAGTGGTTTGTTATATAGATCTGAAACAGGGCAAACGGAAGTGAAAACTAGCTTTGAGAACCACTCACCTATGGTATTTAAACATTGTGTGTTGTTGAAAAGGCATATAGAGCAAAAAAAACAAAAAAAAAAAAACCCAAAACAATACAAAGAAACAACCTAAATATGAGCTCCATTGATAATTGAATCACAAATAGGAACACAACTAGATTTATGAAAGCCCTAGATTCACCACTCCCTCCCATTCTATATGTCCATTTCCATTTAGCTGTTACTTGTCATACCATGCAATTTCCAAGATACCAGTCTCCTTTGCCCTCCGTTAAGGACCATATACCTGAGTTTCAATTGCAAAGACATTTGTTTCCTTTCATGCTGTAAATAGTGCTTCCCTGGGAAGCTCTTCGTAATTTTGATAGAGAGTACTTGTCCAAATGCACTGATTAATATTTCCCCGAAGTTCTCTCATTCATAAGGTGAGCTATAGAGTTATATGAAGTCTTTTTCAGTGCTGTTTAGCAAAAAGTAATACACAATATCACATAGGATAAATTATGTTGCTGTAACAAATCTCAGTGACTTAAAGAGAAGATATTTATTTCTTGCTCATGCTTCCTGCTGATGCCTTGCCCCACATCATCTTCACAGCAGAACCTTGTGATGGCTCTCACATATCATTTCTATTCACTTTTATTGTCCAAAGCAAGTCACATAGCTAAGCTTGATGTCAGTGGGCCAAAGATATATCCTTCCATGGGAAAAGGGAAATAAATACATCAAACAATACAATCTGCCATATATAATCTATGCTTATTTCTGTTATTACACTATTAAAAGTATCTCAACCACATCGTTTTTTCCACCTATTTATTTTGTCTCTCTGACCAACTTCCTCTCTTCTCAAGAACAGAGCATCCAGTAATTTTCTTTAAAAAGGATGCTATATATTTCCTCACTACCTATAACTCTATTTTGTCTTTATATTCTGGTAATGTTTTCCTTCAGTGTACTACTAAAGTTTAAAGACTCTGCCTCTTGGTAGACATAGCAAACACAGAATCATATCACAGGTTAAGTCATTGGTCTGAATTTCAGCAGTGATTCACTTAAATTTACTTCCTTGAGGGATACAATTTCTCCAAGCTAGATTCTGCCTAAACTTTTAAAAGATCATTGTCACAATGCCAGTTCAATTTTTCCAGTTTGCTTTTTTTTTTTGTGAGACAGTTTTTAGTATGTATATGGTGCTTAAAATGCCCCTGCTAGGTTTAGCATGCAAGTAATATTCATGACTGTCCTTTGCTTTTCTTTGCCTCTTTTGTATATGAATGTAAATATCCTTCCTACTTCACAGTTTCCTCTTAAATGTTAAAATAACATCAGTGTTCATTTCCTATTAGGTAACATAATTGGTTAATTGATCCTATTCTATCATTGTATGGAGATAATGAGGAGATCAAGTATTCATTCTTACATTTATTCCTCAAGATAGAAAATATTTAAATTAATTCAAATATATTTTAAAAGTATCATTGGCTCTTTTGCTAATTCAATAAATTTCTAAATAAGTAGATACTTATTTATATACTACCCCAAAAATAATATTGTTGCATTATTAGTCTGAATCCAGCTATCTCTTTTTGGTCTAATTCAGAATTTGTCTATTAACAACTGCATGGTCCTTTCCTGACCTAGCCCACTCTCCCTTATAACTTAATTTAAATGGCTTGCCTTCTGCCTTTGTATTAGCAAATTCCTGACTGATTTCCCCTCCTTTTTTCTAAACCTGTCTCTAACAAAATGATTTCCTCCTTAACTAAAATGGAAGACCTATTTACTATTTCAGCACTGAAATAGTTCTGTATTTACAAATAATCTCATTCCCTTCAGCCTCATGAGTGAAGTATTCTTATTCCTTTCTAAAGACTTTATTCTGTGCCTTGATGGCAGTCCTCCTGACTCTTCACCTATGCAGTCATGACTTCTGCCTCAGATGTCTCTCATAGTTTTTCTTTTACTGCCTATTCTTTTGCAAACCCGCTATTTTTGATGATCCTTTGTTTTATATTAATTCCCACTTCCTTAACTTGACAACCAAATCTCAAGGAGTATGAGTCAACTAATCAAAGTTGGAAGTTGATATTAAAATATATGTTAAAAAATAAAATAGAATAAAGTAAAATATATGGGATACACAATTACGAATGTAGTCCTTTAATATAAAGAAAATATGATGAAAGATACTATATTGCAAGGATAATTAATACAAATTTTTTGTATATTCTATTTGCATATACTTCATAGAAATAATAATCTATATCGTTTCTAAAATATATATATATGTACTACCATTATTTTTTTAAAGATTTATTTATTTATTTTGGAGAGAGAGGGAGCACACAAGCATGAGCAGGGGGAGGGGAGAGGAAAAGGGAGAGAATCTCAAGCGTATTTCTCACTGAGGATGGAGCCCTGATTTGGGGCTCGGTTTCATGACTCTTGAAATCATGACCTGAGCCAAAACTATGAGTTGGATACTTATCTAACTGAGCCACCTAAGGGGCCCCTACCATTAATTTTTTTTTTAATAGGCCATCGGCTAAAAAGTATTTTAGTACACTTTGACAATGTAATATTGCCAAAGCAATATTGTTATAGTGTTTTCAAAAGCAATTTGACTGCAGCAAAAATTTCATGTATTCCCTAATAATTTAAGGAAGTGTGAGCATTATAAAACTTAATAAATAGTCTTCCATGTTAAGAACAACTTATATTCTAGCTTCACCAGGAAGAATTTTTTATTTGATTTTTCATTTGAATTAATTTTTAATAAAGACATGTAACTCAGAGTATATTATTAAATAATTATTTCAATTTTATAAAAATAAAACATTTCATTAAGAAAATCAATTTACTGTATAGTACATAACTTTTTAAGCACAATTATTTCTCCAGGCTCAATGAAAATATTTAAGCTAAAGTATTCATGGGATTCTAAATGGTGCAATAATTGACTATTCATCACATTTCAGATTATTACAAAAGAAAGGATATGTTGGGTGGATGAAAAGAGATGCTTTCTGCTCATAGGATGCACAAGTTACTCCTTTGAACAGAGAATAGTTAAGGACATGTTACTTGTTTATTCAGCAAATGTTATTAAGGCATCATCAATGCCAGGTTTTGGACACACACACACACAAAAAGACAGCATCAAATTGTGTGATGTTAGCCAATGTGAGGTAAACCACAAAATCTCAGTGGTTGATACAATAGAAGTTTATATTAATTTTTACTGTAGTGAGAAGTCCAAAACTATGCTTCTAAACTTCAAAAGGCACTTTTCTTACAGTGGTGTTTAGGGAACCCATTTTCTTGCAGTATTCAAGTCAATATTGTCACAGGCATCAAGTCAGGAGAAAGGATGACAAGGAGAAATGTTGTATAGATAAGGCCTTGAAAATGTGTCTGTCACTTGTTCCCATGCACCATCAGTTAAAACTTAGAGGTACACCAATTATAAGAAAGGCTGAGAAATATTGTCTGGTTGTGTGCTCAAGAAGTAAAGAAAATAGGTTTTGTGAATGACTAGCCTATACCTGTCACAAAGATGAATAATTCACAAGTATCTTAACGTTAAGGAACTCATAATCTATTTGGATAAGCTGGAGGATAGATATAGTACAGAGTGACAAGAATTTTAATAAATGTATGTAAACAAAGCTATTAGAATAGAGAGTGGACTCAATTAGTTTTGGTGGAGTCTGGAAGGTCTGGCAGGGTCGAGTGCATTATTTGAAAGAAGCTGTAAAGAAGGTGATTCTTGAACTGAGTTTTGGTTAAAAACACATGTTCACCAATCAGATGATACCAGGACAAGAGAACCTTAAATCAGTGAAAAATTAAGAAAAGGCATTGGGGTCATGGCACTATACATTAAGATACATGGAATTGTCTGTATGTTTGCAATAACATACAGAGCAGCTTTCTGCCTGAAATTCTTTTTCATTTATAAATAACATTGCTTATTTAATTTGTGAATAAATTCACTTGGCATGTTTTATCATCTTTCATTTTTAACTATTCTCACTTGCTTAAACAAAATAATGGTAAACAGAATATTGTTGGAATTTATTGTTTCAATTTAAACCCAAGATTTCCTCTCATTAAATTGAAGTAGTTGCTCAAATTTAAATATTTTGAAATATAATACCATGTTTTGTATTTTTTACATTCTGAAAATTTCCTTTTTTTAATGTTTCATATGAATCAAGTTAAATTTTCTTTATAGTTACAGGTAACTTGAAAAATTGCCATCTATAAGTAATCAAATTTATTTTTTATTATGTGTATATATATATAAATTATTAAAGAATGGAACAAAATTATATCATTTGATTTTCCTTACATAAGACAAATAATTTAGCATCCCTTTTGTGTTTTTATGATCTACAACTCAATTCATTAAGTTAAACTGGCATTAATGATTAGGTATTTAGACATATCATTACACTTACTAGTAATTTAATATTTAAAAATATTATTTCACTTTCTCGATTAAATTTATAATTATCTTTATATAATTTGTTGTACCTGTTTCTACATATAGTGTACTCTATGTTTACTTTACCTTTTGTATACTTCTATTTTCCAATCAACATCCTAACTTTACTTGCCCATCTTTATATTTTTAGAATATTTTTTATATTTTTAAGAATAACATTTAAGATACTAGTTTTGGGATATAAACCTAAAAATCAAATTTTCAAATCTCATCCTCACTCTAATAGTTTTCTAGACGTTATCTACTTTCCTTAGTTTTGTAGGCTTTTTTCTCCTTCATTGTTAGACACCTCATGTTCAGTGTCTTCTCCAAAATTGATATCATATGATATCACATAAGATTACCTTTTAAAATCTGAATCATCACTTTTTTTTTGGATAGGAGCCATGAATTTATAGACATGGAGCCTCAAAAACAGTGGTGCCTCAATTATGGTAGAAAGAGACTCACTAATTGCAGCTATGTTTTCTTTAAAGGTAGTTTTACCAGTCATTATCGAAAGTTTTATTTATTTATTCATTCAGTCTGCTTTTGCCTGAGCTTTTATACTGAAATAAAATGTTATTGTGGGACAACTTTCTTCTGATATTAGCCATTTAAAAAAAAAAACAAAACTGAATTTTGTCTCTTTAAAGATTCAGTCCAAAGTTTCTTCTGGAGACTTCAGTCTGAATTTCAATAAACTGTGAGTTTGTAAGCCAAATTCTAAGTAAAACTGTGATCTCTTTTTTGGCACACTTCTGAAGTCAATTATTCAGAGATATATCCAGGATCAAACACTCGCCAGCGAACTTCCTCTTTGGAAATATTCTTTTGAATACAAAATGCCTTACCTCACTGGGTTTAATACATATAAGATTGAATCTGTTGAAGACTAAGATATTGTAGCAATATTCTCCAAATTAGGATCAAGATACACAACTCTGGGATTTAATTTTGTGCCTCACTCCAATGTACAACTGGGAAGATTCCAATAGCAAAGAATGGCATTTTCAGTAGTACCAAGAAAATACTTAGACACAATCTCCCAAAGTAAAGGTTCCTTATTTTCTCAACCTATAAATGGAATGTATAATTTAAACTCCCATGTCTCTGAGTGTCGTATTGTAACGTTTTTCCCCCTCAAAGCTAATAACAATCTTCCAAGAAATAACAAATAATTACTTGGTATTTGTGGTACTTGATAAAGTCACAGCTCCTACCAACAGTGTTTTTGCATGCATCAGTATCCCATGTTAATATTTGTACTTTGGAGTGATAACCTTTACTAGCTAGAACAAAGATAGGACTTCAATATTTTTCTGTATTACAGAAACAGAAATATGTGTTATCTTTATGTAACAAATAAAGCTTTGTGTTAAGAAGGGACAGAACACTCATGTTTTCTTTTCCTTATTAAAGATTTTGTCCACTTATTTGTTTGAGAGAGACAGCATGCATGCACGAGCAGGGGAAGGAGTGGAGGGAGAGGGACAAGTGGACTCTGCACTGAACACATAGCCTGACACTAAGCTTGATCTCACAATCCTGAGATCATGATCTGAGCTGAAATCAAGATTCGGACACTTAACTGAGTGAGCCACCTAGAATACTTATGTTTTCTTATTGAATCCTGGTTTCATATGCAATCAAAGCTGAATTTCCATTTTTTTGCTATTATTTCACTATTGCATGGAAGCCAAAGAAAGCCTTTGTTAGCTCAATCTGAATCAGACTAGAATAACTGATATATTTTGTTATATATAATTAGTTTTCAGGGATGCCTGGGTGGCTCAGTGGTTGAACGTCTGCCTTTGTCATCCTCGAATCTCCAGAGTGAATCTCACATCCCCCGCATTGCATTCTCAGCAGGAAGCCTGCTCCTCTCTCTGCCGCTTTCTCTGTGTGTCTCATGAATGAATGAATGAATGAATGAATGAATGAATGAATAAAAATAAAAAATAAATAAATAAATAAATAAATAACTATCTTTAAAAATAACTAGCTTTCACTTCAGAGAATAAAATTTCAAGTGGCAAATGCTTTATCATTGAAGCTTTAATTATTGGATAAATTATAAAACTTTTAAAGTTATCATTATCCTTCACTCTCAGAGTAAGGTGTAGAATCAATTTCTCACAGGCAAAACTAAGAGATAGCCAATCGTATCTCCAAAATGGGAGATAAACTCTCTCTTCAATGAAGTATCTTGCCACTCTATGGATACAACCTGGGTGCTTGGTGCTGAAAAAGCTAGATCATGGTACTGAAAAACCACATCATACCATCAGTATAAACATATGCTGTGTGCTTCATTTCACCATCATTCCTTCAAATATGATATTGGCTGTTTGTATGACACACTGCTGTGCGGTCTCCCGTAGCTTTCATAGGCAAGGACAAAGAAGGCATGAAATTTGTCTTCAATATCCTCTACACAGTTCTACACTTTTTGGGGTTTATTTGATTGTTTCTTTGGTTTTTTTTGTTTTTTTTTTTTTTTTTTTTTGTAGTTCTAAAGTTTAATTTTGATGTCAAAGAAACAAGTGTACTACTGTAGAGAGTTGTTGGGTTGAGCTGTAATTCAATTACCAAACTGTTGTGTACGTGCAATTTATGTACACATTCTTCATATAGCTATGCCTTTGTTAAAAGGACCCAAGAGACATACTTGGGTATTAGACTTAAGTGACAGAATATATGCCACCCATGGAAAGCCTTGGTTTTCTCCTCTTATTCAATAGATGGTAACAAGACCCTTTTACTTATAATCTGCACAGAACATTTACCCAATGTTCTACTTGTTGCTGCCACAAAAAAATACACATTCTCATTTTCCACCATATTTGCTCAGACACATGCATTTCCAATTTTAATTTTGATTTTTTGATTTGTCTAATTCATTTGTTCACTAAAGAATATTATTAACTGTTTCATCTTTTATTTTGAAAGTAATAGTAGTATATTTTCCAAAATTTTATATATCCATCATTGTTTTTCCTTTGCATGCTCACAGAGACAATAGCTTATTTAAGTATAGAATCTTTGGGACATTACCCTTTCTACTCTAAACATTTTAGATACTGATGATACTGTTTTGACCATTGTCTGGAATTTGATGATACTGATAAAAATTCTAAAGTTATTAGGATTCTGCTTTTGTGTACTGCACATACTTTTGAGAATTAGATGTAAGACTTGTTGTTTAGCCCTGAAATCATAATGGCAGGAATATTTTCTTCTTTGTTAGTGTTGATTATAAAATTTGTTTGGCTTATTCTGGCTTTTTCTTTGGGAAAACTTTTCAACTTGAATATTTGTTCTCAAATCTATCTTTATCCCTTATAATATTTTCACCTCTCTTTGTTTTTTCAGATGATATCAATAAGCCATTATAATTGTTTTGTTAAAAACTCATATTTGAATGAAAAATATTTACAATTCTAATCTTGGAGGTATCTGCATTTCTCTTCTTTCATTTCTGTTCCATACAAACACTCACAGATTCCTTAGAATCCTTGATAAGACTGATGAATGGTGTGTGCAGCTCTTTTTGGTATTTGGCAGTATTTATGAAAGAAAAAAAATAATTTAACTCTTTGTACAGGTAAAAGATGTAGCTAAATTTCCCAGTGAATCAAAGAATACACCAAGGTTGAATTGTAAGAAAAGATCCTGTGATTTACTTTCTGCTACAAACATCAAGTTTTTACCCCTTTAGGGCAAACTTTAAGCACCTCTGATCCCCTACTGGTCATTGCCCTCCCTGTGTAGTCACTATTTACTCTAAGGAAGCTACTCTCCTATTCTGACAAAGCTAGAATTTGGCCCTCTATGGGCACTTGACAACCAGCTATTAATTATAGCAGCTGGAAGTAGATAGTAGCTGGAAATCTATAAAGCGATTTCCTCAAAATTCATCTTCTAAAAGTCAATTGCCTGAATGGCTGTTTCATCTTTTGATAAAACCAATTTGCTAAATTTAATTAACATGTAGATTTACTAACATTATACCATTAACTATTAATAAGGTAATTTGGATATATGACCACAGTTTCTCTTTCTTTCTTCTGGTCTCCTGTCTTTTTGGAATCAATACTCAGATATTTAGAGGGGGAAAAAAAAAAGTAAGGTCACCAAAACTTCACAGAAACCTTCAGTATCCCATTAAATTACAATGTTAATTAATGTGAATTACAGTACACTTTATACTTAATATGAGTTACAGGAAATCTTATAAATAATTTAAAATAACAAGTAGGTTAATTAAATTGGTTATTGGGCAATTGGGTTTCGATGAATTGGCTATGGCTAATTGCGTTTTGCTAAATTAGGTAAATTTAAGAGTGCTTCAACTCACTAACCCTGAATTCGTCATCATGCTCTTTTTGGCTTCTGCTTTTTCCCCAGGAAAGGCCCGCATTATCCTGATAAGCAAACATCTTCCAGTTAGAGAAGTTCAGTGGTTTTAGCTGAGACCAAATTGTAGTCACACGCCATTGTGTATTTTTTAAGATAAAAATCTAATGAGGACTCTTTGTTCTCTTTCTAATTATTTTTCCATCTTGAAGAACATTGTTAAATCCTCACGTGAATACTGGAATATCCAAAATTCCTATAATTAAAATTCGTATGTATTTTTCCACTTAGATATTAACATGGGCATATTAATGGCAAGTGAAGAAAGATAATATTTCCTCCTTTAGAGTACTCCCTCTTTTTAAGGTACTAACTTTTTGCACATTATAACATCTACATTTAAGTTAATTTTTCCTCATGTTCTTCATTATGTTTTATTAAACATAATGTATTCTTTTTTTGAAAAATGTTCAGACAAGACAAAATATGTGTTCATATTTTGAACCTAAGGCTATGCATTAAAATTTAATGAAAATGTAAAATTTACCCCTGAGAGAAGATAGTATTTGATTAAATATTAGTTGGCAAATTTGCTGTATTAAAATATTAGTTGACTAACATATTCTCAAGTTGGTGATTGCTGTTAGGTGGACGAAAACATTATGACATTTTGAAAGACTGCATTATATTTGTTACTGTTACCAGGACAACCTGCCACTATTTATGGTCTTGGAGTTGACAAGTTAATTAATGAAGGGAAAAGATCAGAATGGCTTGTATAACTTAGGAGATTTCATTATCTTCAGAAGCTAATAAGCTTCAAAGGAACATGTTCCCTGATTTCTCATGCTCCTCCCAAAGAAATACATTTGTTTTTTAAATCTGAGCTTAGTAAAATCACACACAAAAAACCATACAAACACATATGTACACCCACATACAATTTCTTCTATTTTTTATTTATCTTGAGCTAAATTCTGAAAATAGTCTCTGGAAATCCTCTTTGTCTTCTAACATGAAGTTACTTTATTACCTGGTAAGTTTGCTCTTCAGTACAGTATTAGCCAACTTTGGCTGCCATAACAAAATAAAGACTGGGTGACTTAAACAACAGACATTTATTTTTCTCACATTTCTGGAGGTTGGAAGCCCACAATCAATCGTGTCAGCATGGTTGGGTTACAATGAGTACTTTCTTCCTGACTTGGGAATGGCAGATTTCTCACCATGTCCTCACGTGATTGAGAAAGAGAGAAAGCTTACTTAGTATCTCTTCTTATAAGGGCGCTAACTCTATCATGACTCCCTTATTCTTATTACTCATCTATCCCTAATTACCTTCCAGAAGCCCCATCTCCAAATATTGGGGGTTGGGCTTCACATGTGAATTTTGGGGGACATAAACATTGAGTCCATGACAAGTACCTACCTTAAGTAATGTAATATTTAAATTAAATATAAATAGATATGCTGACACTAAATCCTTGTCCCTATCAGCACTGACCAATAGAACTTATGTGATGATGGAAATACGCTGTATCTACACTGTCCAATAGGATACCAATAGGAAATACGCTGTATCTACACTGTCCAATAGGATAACCATAGCTAATGAATATTTGCAATGGGGCTAAGAAATGCATTTCAATTTTATGTAATTTAAACAGCTTTGTGTGTGGCTAGTGACTATCCTATTGGATAGTACATTCTTAGTCCATTCTCTGACCAATATCAGTATGTCAGATATATAATTACTGCTATAGATATATACATATATAAATTGGTACTACTGACTAAATATGGCATTTAATATATAAAAAGAATTTTAGCATTACTTGATTAATTAAAACAAGAAGAAAATGATACCAAATTGTGTGGAATTAAAAATATCATAATAGTAGGGTAAACATTAATGTAAATATTAATTTTGAAAATATAATTATGTGTTTATAGGATATCAAAAAATGAAAATGTAGCCTAATAAATACTGAGATATATTTAAAAGTATGAGAACAATGTCCTACAATAGCAATTATTTTGATTAACTATTTATTAGTATATATGTTTTCATATGTGTGTACAAATACTCACTTGTAAAGCATAGTTAAAATACTAACTCATTATAGAAGTATGACGGTATTTCTACATTTTGGAAGGCTACTCTCTGGGTTAACTACAATTTTTTTTAAGTTTTTTTTTAATTTTTTTATTTATTTATGATAGTCACACAGAGAGAGAGAGAGAGGCAGAGACATAGGCAGAGGGAGAAGCAGGCTCCATGCACTGGGACCCCGACGTGGGATTTGATCCCGGGTCTCCAGGATACGCCCTGGGCCAAAGGCAGGTGCTAAACTGCTGCGCCACCCAGGGATCCCGGTTAACTTCAATTTATCTTTGAGTTGAATGATAGTATAAACAAGGAGTCTTTAATAATCTTAAAATTTGTTAAGTTATGTGTGCATTTTATGCTAACTAAATCATTTGGAAGTATGGAGGAACTTATAAATAAATGCCAGGCACGACATTATCCCCTGAGACTGTAACAATGAATAAGAATTACTTCTTGGATTCAAAAATCATAGACTAGCTGAGGAGATATACATGTAAACAAGGAATTTATTAATATAGAATCGCAAATGAAATTATAATGCTATAACCAGGGTTCAGTGGTGGTAAAAATGAAGGGGATTAGTACATTCTATGCATGAGACATGAAAGTGGTTTCCAAAGAAAGAGTTGTAAACTTGCTTCTTTTACCAGCCATTGATGAAGTATTCCTATTGTCATTCCCAGGCAGAATTAATTACTCTTATCTTTGTACCCCTATGTTTTAATCGTACACTTAGTAAAATAGTTTTCATTCTGTGCTATATATTATTGTCTATTTTCTTGTTTGAATGATAAATTTCTTGAAGTGTTATAGCATTTCCTTATCTTTGTACATCCAACACCTAAAATTGTTGGAAAGTGTTAATGTTTGTAACATACATATATAAGACATTCAAGTGAATAATGTGTGTGTGTGTATATATATATATATGTATATAAATATATATTCAGCATATGTACTTAGTAAAACATATTTTTATTATTTTTTTCATAAAACACTAATTCAGAATAGCAAAGCATTAAAATATGAGTTATGAAAATAATTAAATTTAAATTATACTGCTTTACATTTGTTGTTATTTAAAATTTTGAGGCATTTTCATATTATTTATGAGATTTATTATAGTAAATGTAATTTTACTAACCTGAGGGAAATACTGATGGAAATACTTTTATTCTATTCTCCCCACAGAAAAAAATGGCTTTATCTTCATAAAATTAAATATGTGGATGGTCATTTCTTATTTTGTGACAGACTTCAAAATTATGTGAAATAAGGAAGAATGTTCTTTGTCAAACATTATGAAGATAACCAAATTTTACAGATAAGAATGTACTCATTAGAAACTTCATAAATGCATTAGAAACTCCATATATTTCCTTAGATGGATCTATGTAAGAAAATAAATAAAATAGCCACCCAAACAAACACATTTAGAAAATGGATGTACTAACAAAGCACCACGTATAAAAATAAAGCCCATAAGTTTCATGTGCAGTAAAGTTGTACACTGTGAAAGCATTTTTATCTTCTTAAAAATAGGCATTTTAATACTAGCTTGAAATTTACCTTTAAACCTAGTACTGTGATATATTTTAATAATTCTATTATGAACTTGCTTATTCTTCAGTTCCCTCTTCATTCAGTAGTCAGAGTAACAAGAGAAATTGGAGGCCTTGTTACTGAAGTGGAAAGGGACAACGGTGGTTCTTGAATTACCTTTGAAATAAGAAATATCTGTAATCAAGAGTAAATATGCAAGCTGGTTTCATTAGGCTATTGAATATGAGCGATTTGCCATTTAAGATCTCAATATCTCAGCATTTTAATTTTTGTCTTTTTATAGACTCATGTAAAGCACATTCTCTTGTCATTAGCTAATAGCCTGAACAATTTTACCATTGTTCATTTTGAGTTACAGGCACATAAAATACATATCAGATAACACAATGCAGGTGTTCAAACTATAAATATGGAAAGCCCCTTAAATATAAAACGAACACAGCCGACTATAAAAGCTTTTTATACAACCTTTCTTCAAGGTAATCAGGTCTTCCTATGCCATGTGCTATGTCAATAAAAAACTTAACTGGTATCCCTTGTCTAGAATTCTAAGAAAACTGCAGCTGTTCATCAAGAGCATTTTAGTTTTTACCAGAGCTGCAGCTGTAATACACATAATTCATGTGGTACATTGGAGCTGTCCATCTGCTGGGTGCTGTATTCACGGTTGACTAATCATCTGTAATAGAATTCCTGTCTAGTTGTTTGTGCATAATACCATATTCTAATGACTCCAGATCATTTATCCTGCATGGATTTAGAGCAAAGCATCATGCTACTTCCTCTGGAGAAATGCTCTGAAAACAATATTAGAAAGTAATTTCACTAGAAGCAGAAACAAAACCCCCGACATTTCAAAGTATTTATCCTAGTATTAATCAGTTATCAAACTACTAATATAGACTTACATAACTTTAGAATTATATGAAGCTGTAGTCTTCCTGAGGTCTTCCAATATAACTTTATTTGGTTGATAATAAAAAATGGCAAGCCCTAACATTTATTGGGTGCTCATTATGAGTCAGGTACATTCTAAGAATATACAGGTATAGGTCTCAATTTATCTAAGACAACAATTTTTTTGTTTAAGAACTAGTATTATATTGATTATAATAATTATACTAATTTAGACCATTAATGCAATTACCCTAGTTAGGGTGCTACTATTATTAAATTTTAAGAGGAAATATCAAATGGAAAAGAGATATGATTATTTGCTCTAATTGTTCACTCATACTGCAAATGCTTAATTTTAATTCATAAATTCATACTCTAACCACTTTGATGTATACTTAGATAACAATAATTGACAAGTTTAACTTGTGCCCTATTTGATATTAGTAAAACAATTATAATATGATAGCAGGAGTACAGGATGGTGTCTATGCACTCAACTATACCGTACTGGAGATCATGTATTTGTTTTTGCTGACTCAGTGTGTCTATTTCTGTTTGAACAGCATCTTACTTTGGGAAACACCCCCCTTTAGTACTCTCAGTTTAAACAGTTTGAAATCAGACACACCCATCTTCCAATATCAGAAATAAATAGGTAAAGTATATCAGCCTATTAGAACATTCCATTCTTTTTGGTTACAGTGATTAGTTCAAATATGTGAGCCAAGTCAGACCAACAAGACATAGTTTTTGGCTGATGTTAAAATCTAGAGGAAAGAAAAGTTCATTTTTCCTTTATTCAAGAAAATGAGAGGAGACTAAGCTGGAACTGTTGGGGTCCTTATTACTGAGAGAGTTACAGAGGAGAGCAGCCTCCACAGAAGAAAGATATGAGCATAACAGAGACAGAGATACCAAGTCCTGGTAATGTTACTTAAAGATTGGATCCAGCTGTGCTGTAAGGCATCTCTGGACCTGAATATTTAGTCATATCAGCAGAAAAAAAAAAAAAAAAGACAACAACAGAAAATCCAACCTTTATTTCCCTGAAACAGTTTAATCTGGTTCTCTGCCCTTTGCAGCTAAAACTCCTGATAAGTCCTGATAATTATACAGACACATTGCCATAGCCTGAAGACATGGGAAAGACATTGAACCTAACACATGAAAAACGTAATCAAATCGATGGAAGAGAGAGGGAAATGTTCAGAAGAAAGGAAGGGAGTACACAAAAGAATCATGTTTCATCCAATATTTCATAATTATGCAGTGCCATCTACCTGCTGTTAGGTGCTGGCTAAAGAATGTTTATCAAGATTAAGAAAGTCCTTATTCTTACCTACCTCAACATTTATCAGATGAGGCTGAGATCATGTAATACATTTATAAACATTAAACCATTCTAAATTTCCTTCTTAGTCTGGCTTAGAATTTGAGAGAATAAAGGAAACAAATTAAGCCAGACACAAATTTCAAATCATGCAGTAACTGGTAAATTCTGTTTTGATGGTTAGTTGTATGGATCTGATCGTCAGCAAATAGTTAACAGCCACAAACACAATCAGTGACTCAGCCGGACCAAAAAACAAGCTTCCTGATTCCCAGTTGTTTTTTTTTCCCCCCCACAGAATCATTCATAAACATATCAAAATTTATAACATTATTTATTCATTAAGCTTTAGAAATATTAAATATTAAGCTTTAGAAAATGCCAGCAATAACTCAGAACCTCAGATACGTTGTTTACTTGACAGTCACCCCCAAATCTCTTTACTCTAAGTGAACAAAAATGTGGATCCACTTTTCTGATGAGAGAGGGAGAGATCCTCCAACCTCTTTCATTTTTCTATCTCTTTCTCTCTCATGCATATATTTCTCCCTTGCATGTTTCTTCTTTTCCCAACATCTATTCAACCATCCTATTTTCTTGCTTTAAAGAAATATTTAAAGTATCCATTTAAACCATCCATTGTGGATTGTGGAGGTAGTCATATGATATAAAAGTTGCATCTCCTCCTCAGTTGATCTTGATATCTTGATTATATAGATATATCAATAATTTTAATTGATGACACAATGACCTATTGTCAGGCAAGAGTCTAAAATAAAATTTAAGAAGTTGAGAAAATCTCTATTAATGCCAATAACTTCTTAAGTTATTTAAGAAGAGCACAATTTTGTCCCAACTGATGAGGAATCCCTGGGAGTTTCGGAAATATTGTCATTAAATGAGTTAAATTTGTGACAAACCTCCAAAAATATGACTTTTGGGAAAGAATTCTTTAAAATGTAAACAAATATGCTTTACCAGCAGTTTTCTAGAAATATACAAATAGCACTAATTGAAACAAACCTCTTTTGTATATTCTTAAAATTTCTCCAGAATTCCATTTAGCAACCTTTATGCTTAGAATATGGAAGACAACTTAGGCTTGCCAAGAAATGCGTAGTCTCATTATGGCTTCAAACCCTCCAGCTTCCTCACATGTTTAAGTCTCCAATCTTAACCTCTCTACTAAGACAAAGACTTGACTATTCAGTCTTCTGGTGGACTATTACAAGGCACCTCAAATGTGAAATCTGCAAAGTGAAACTTAATGATCTTTCTCATCTAAATTCATTCCTCATCAAAACAAAACAAACAAACAAAAACCTGCAGCATCACTCATCTTTTTACACTGCCAGAAACCTAGGAGTTACCATTGATATTTGTTTCCCATACCTACTCTGGTCAGTCACTCACATTTAATCACTCAAGTATTTCTCAAATCCAATTAGTTTCACTTCTGCTGTCATTATCCTAGACCAAAGCTGTCATCAACTCTCACCAGGGTGACTACTTGTAATACCCTTTGATGGGATAATGCTAAATACATTTATCTCAAGTCCAACCTCTACCTTCCATATAAAATTTTGCCTTAAAAAAGTCAAGCAGCATTTGCTCTTTTTAGGATAAATAAAGCAAAATCTTTAACAGTTCTGGGCTGGTTTCTTCAGTTCTTTTTTTTCCAGTTACCATGCAAGATTGTACACTCCATAGTATCAGAAAAATATCACCCATGACACATCATGATTTTATCATATGATATATATTTCTCCCATGTAGAGGTGGCATCTATGTTTTCTCCCATTGGATCTGGTCAGACCTCTGACCTAGATCTTAGGTTGTTGGTTATTATGGCAGATTCTATACTCTACAGTGACCACAATCTCTGACTCTGCTTGCCTCATAGCCAAAATAGTAAATCAAAACTGATATTGCTTCCTGTGGATAGATTGGTAGAGGTTATAGTCACCAACATAAAGACTATAGAGTGGAAGATCTCTTTTATTTTTTTATATACCATTCTACCTCATTAATCAGTCCTCCATAGAAGCTGGATGGATCCTACAGAATGAATACAAACTCTCACAGACTCAGATAAATAGTAGCCCTGATTGCAGATGCTGTACTGGACTGGATATTGCGGCTAGAGCAGATTAATATGGGTTTATGTACATAATATGGCACTGATTTGGTAAATTTTTATTCTTTTCTATCTCTGTTAGAAAAAAAAAATGATCAGAACAGCTTTGCTTGTATGGGGGCAGTAAAAATATTTATTTTGTTTTTTTCCTCTGGGTAAGTTGTGCCTCCTGCTTTTTATGAGAAGCAGATTATGTGAACGATTCCAAAGAACACCTTGTTGATGACATCAAGCTTTTTTTTATAATAAATTTATTTTTTATTGGTATTCAATTTACCAACATACAGAATAACACCCAGTGCTCATCCTGTCAAGTGCCCCCCTCAGTGCCCGTCACCCATTCACCCCCACCCCCCGCCCTCCTCCCCTTCCACCACCCCTAGTTCGTTTCCCAGAGTTAGGAGTCTTCATGTTCGGCTCCCTTTCTGATATTTCCTACTCATTTCTTCTCCCTTCCCTTCTATTCCCTTTCACTATTATTTATATTCCCCAAATGAATGAGAACATATAATGTTTGTCCTTCTCCGATTGACTTACTTCACTCAGCATAATACCCTCCAGTTCCATCCACGTTGAAGCAAATGGTGGGTATTTGTCGTTTCTAATGGTTGAGTAATATTCCATTGTATACATAAACCACATCTTCTTTATCCACTCATCTTTCGATGGACACCGAGGCTCCTTCCACAGTTTGACTATTGTGGCCATTGCTGCTATAAACATCGGGGTGCAGGTGTCCCGGCGTTTCATTGCATCTGTATCTTTGGGGTAAATCTCCAACAGTGCAATTGCTGGGTCGTAGGGCAGGTCTATTTTTAACTCTTTGAGGAACCTCCACACAGTTTTCCAGAGTGGCTGCACCAGTTCACATTCCCACCAACAGTGTAAGAGGGTTCCCTTTTCTCCGCATCCTCTCCAACATTTGTGGTTTCCTGCCTTGTTAATGTTCCCCATTCTCACTGGTGTGAGGTGGTATCTCATTGTGGTTTTGATTTGTATTTCCCTGATGGCGAGTGATGCAGAGCATTTTCTCATGTGCATGTTGGCCATGTCTATGTCTTCCTCTGTGAGATTTCTCTTCATGTATTTTGCCCATTTCACGATTGGATTGTTTGTTTCTTTGGTGTTGAGTTTAATAAGTTCTTTATAGATCTTGGAAACTAGCCCTTTATCTGATACATCATTTGCAAATATCTTCTCCCATTCTGTAGGTTGTCTTTTAGTTTTGTTGACTGTATCCTTTGCTGTGCAAAAGCTTCTTATCTTGATGAAGTCCCAATAGTTCATTTTTGCTTTTGTTTCTTTTGCCTTCGTGGATGTATCTTGCAAGAAGTTACTGTGGCTGAGTTCAAAAAGGGTGTTGCCTGTGTTCTGCTCTAGGATTTTGATGGAATCTTGTCTCACATTTAGATCTTTCATCCATTTTGAGTTTATCTTTGTGTATGGTGAAAGAGAGTGGTCTAGTTTCATTCTTCTGCATGTGGATGTCCAATTCTCCCAGCACCATTTATTGAAGAGACTGTCTTTCTTCCAATGGATCGTCTTTCCTCCTCTATCGAATATTAGTTGACCATAAAGTTCAGGGTCCACTTCTGGGTTCTCTATTCTGTTCCATTGATCTATGTGTCTGTTTCTGTGCCAGTACCACACTGTCTTGGACATTAAGCTTTTTGGACAGAACTAACAGGAGGCAGCAAGTACAGTGGAGGTCTTGATAAGATGCACCCCTAAATTAAGAAAATAACTCTAAGGAGACTCAAGGATCTGGCTTTTCTGTTAAGTTTCTAGGGTTCATTGGTCAGGAGCCTAAGGGACTATGTCCTTCAGACTAGAAGACAAACTGCAGCATTTTGCACCTGCTGTCATAAAGAAGGCTACCTTGACCAATTGACTTAGAAATGCAGGTCCATGTTAAATTTCTGGCTCTCTAGATCAATCTTGTTTTATACAAATTTTGTTTTTGTCCTTTTTATTTTTCTAACATGCTAAAGAATTTACTTATTTTACTGTGTTGACTATTGCCTGTTTTCTCCTGCCAGAGTGTAACCACTACAATAAGAGTGATCCTTAAAATGTATCCTAGGTACTTATATCAGTGCTTGGAATATAGTAAGTGCTTAATTAATATTTTTTGAATAAATAAATTAATAATTACTATATTTTAAAATAATAATTATTGTCTAGTTTATTTAGTTTGGAATTTAGTTGGAATTTAGTTTATCTGTACCACTAATAGAGTGCTGTAAGTTTCTTTATAAATAAATTTTAAATTTAGTATAGTAGAAAATAGAGGGTTAATTAAGTGCTATTTTAAATGGGTAATTATATTTTGGTATCAGATCTGTTGCCATTATACTGTTTTTTGTCAAAGGTGACGAGTAATGTTTCATTAATATTTAAAATTATATTTTCCACCTTTGAACCAGGATGCTTGGATATTAGTATAAGTATTTCACCAATGATATTTGCCCAACCATCCATTAAGCATGCTACAGTTCTTCTTCCTGGCTACCCAAGGACTTTGCTTACCACCATCTTCCTCCAATCATAACAGCATGCAACCAGTCTTAAGGGTTAACTTGCTTCGATCTTAGGCACTCCTTGCTAACTAAGTTGCTTGGTCTGTAGCAGAACTAACATATTTTCTTTGAGATTTACAGACCACTGGCCTTGAGGTGTGTAGAACCAAACTTTCCCAGAAGATAAGGCCTAACATGATTCAAAAAGAGCTGCCACACATTAAGGAGGGCACATGAGGTAATGGGCATTGAGTGTTAGGTGTAATGATGAATAAGGACGCCTGGGCAGCTCAGCCATTGAATGTCTGCCTTTAGATCAGGGCATGATTCCAGGTCCAGGGATCAAGTTTCTTATTGGGCTCCCTGAGAGGAGTCTGCTTCTCCCTCTTCCTATGTCTGCTTCTCTCTCTGTCTCTCATAAATAAGATAATTAATTAATTAATTAATTAAAATAAGTTAAATTTTTTTAAAGAAACAGCTGCCACAGGCAGGGTCATGTCCACATATAACTAAATACCTGGGCACCTTCTTCCTCATGTAGCACCCCTATCAATTTTTCCCCTTTTATATTTTAATTTATTTCTTTATTTTTTAAACCTTTTCCCCTTTTAAACCTTCCAGCTTCCCCTGGATGGGGAAGATGCTCTTTGAGGCATTAGCCCATCACCTCCCCAGGTTGCTGACTTCCTAAATAAAGTAACCTTTCCTTTTCCACCATCTCTTGCCTCTCAAGTACTGATATTCGAGCAGCAAGCAGTTGAACCTGCATGTGGAATCAGCCCTCTGTCCCGTAGCACAACCATTAACCCCTTAACCATTGACACTTTGTGTTCTACCCATCTTCTTCTTGGCCACCACTTTTCTTCCTTTCTAAAGGCCCTTATTTCCTATAGACAGATATGTTTTCTGATGAGCCTTTGTCATTCCTAAGGCTTTTAAAAAACCAAAAAGTTAGTGATCTTTTTCTCTTTAAGAGTAGTCTGAGTTTGAAAATGAATGAGATATGGTGCCCTGGAAAATAAAGTATACCAAATTCCAGAAACATAACTTTATATTTATAAAGATTTTCTCATTTCTCCCAGTCCCAGAAAGGGCTTGGCTGTGTCTTACAGTTTCTTTAGGTTAATGGTTGAGGAAAAGTCTTCAGCCAATAACCCACAGGAGCACACTCAATTGACTATTGACTTTTTCATTTCTTGGAAGAGAAAGTGGATCACACACTATTGTGTGTGATTCATATTTTTTTTTTCTGCCACCAGTATCTGCTTCTACTTCTCCCTCTTCCCTATTTTCCTTTCCCTTTCTCATGTCTTTTATCTACTCTGCTCCTCAATCTACAGTCTTGGTTTAACAAAAATCTCACTACTATTTTGCAGAAAAAGTTTCATTGTTGAAAATCATTTACGAAACAATTCATTTTATGACATTCCTGAAATAATTGTTAATTCACATTCTTTGTAAAGCCTTTGACTTGTGTATTTTCTTTTTTTGTAACTCACTACTTTAAAAAAAATATTTATTTGAGAGAGACAGCATGAGAGGAGAGGCAGATGGAGAGGGATAGAGAGAATGAATCTCAAAGCAAAATCCCTGCTGAGTGTGGAGCCTGATATGGGGCTCAATCTCACAACCCTGAGCTGAAATCCAGAGTTGAACACTTAACCAACTGAACCACCCAAGTGCCTCATGGAACTCATTTTTTAAAAAAATATTTTTATTTGTTCCCCCGCATTTTTCGCATAATATATCCTACATATGTTCATGCATGCAAAATAACACACACATCTGTGCTTCTTAAAATATACTGAAACATGATCAATAATTTTATAAAATATTTACATTTATATCCAAATACATAAAATTATATATTGTATTTACTATTAAATATAAAATATTTTAGAGTTATATATAATTCAAAAATACAAGTAGAAGCCACAACATTCCATGCGTACTTTTGTGAAGTGAATTTTTTCAACATATTTAGTTTTTGATGCCAGTATCATAATCAGAATTTTGATTTGTTGTTATCCACTTGATGCTTTAGAATTTATTGGACATTTAAGTTAGTTTTAATTTATCTATATCATATTTTCCTTTATGAAAAGGTGATATCATATCTAGATATTTGTATTCATACATCTTTGCATTTTTTAAAATTATTCCCTAAACATATATTTATAGTAAATGAATTGATATACATTTTCTACTGTGGAGTAATCATGATATAACTCTGAAAACAGTGCTATCTGACCAAGTTACTAGAGTCATATTCTAACTTAATTTTGTATTGTATGAAACAAAGGTTATGATAATTTGTCCTATATTTGCCATAAGGAAGGAGTTGTTTAAGGCACCCATGAATTGCCATAATATAAGCAGGCTGAATAATTAATACCACATGAACAAAACATCAGTCTAGAATTGATGATACTAAATGTAACCTATGAAAACAAAGGATTTACAGTGTAACAAACCTAGGTATAAGATAAAACAATTGATGACACTCAGATAAGGATACAATATGTAATCCATACAATAAAATATGTATGCCTGTACTGCTACCATCTAGGGTTACATTTTCATTAGTTGTTTTTGTTCTACTTCAGAAACTCATTATTCTGAAGAAAGATAATCTAGAGAAAATATAAACTAATAAATTAATGTTTGGCCATAACATGCCAACAACAAATCCAATCCCTCACAGTGAACTTTCCAAAGTCATAGATCATATACAATAATTGATCACAAATATTTGTTCCTATATCCATAGGCATCTAACAACTTGATTCAAAGATCTTATATGAAAAAAAAAAGAAATGACAGTCAGATAGCCCCTATCTTTTCTCTTACATCTTATTGTGTCTTGATTTGTTTCATTTCACTCTGAAATACTTCACCAGAAATAATTCATACTAACAACTTATTAAGTAATCTCTGAATCTGTATCCTATTTGGATGTGTAATATAAACGAAGACAGGAACACATCCATATGAATAAAACCTGTTAATTGGTTTATAGACTGACAGTTCCCAAGTATATATCAAAAATCTGTATGATATTCCTGGACCTACTTTTACATTTAGAATTCAGAATTGGATGAAAGATGGGTATAATTACGTGGAGCCAGATGGCTCTCTTGTGACTACACATTTACAGATGCTTTTGCAGGTTGTTTATTCCAACAAAATTTGGAATAATTCAACCTCACATGAGGTCTTTCTGATTTTTTAACTGAAAAACATAGGAAGAAGTACTTCTGTTTACTTAAAATAAGGCATCTTTGAGCATAGAGCATGTATATTTATAGTTATTACACATCAAATGTTTTCTGGAAAATTTTAAGTAGGACTATATTTTTGTGTACTGGGTGTTCTCATTCTGACTGATTAATCTGTTACTATGCACTTATGAGTCCATTCTGTGCAATTAAACTGAAATATTAATTGTTAAGTAGGATCAAACCATAGTTTCTGATTGTGTGGTTAGACATGTAAAAGGTATTCATGGTGAGATCAGCTCATTGATATTAGGGCTAAATTTCAAATGCCTTAGCTATTGGATTATACAATTTTTTTTAAAAAAAGATCTTATTTATTTATTCATAAGAGATACAGAGAGAGAGGCAGAGACATGGGCAGAGGGAGAGGCAAGCTCCCCACAGAGATCTCCATGCAGGACTCAATCCCAGGACCCCAGGATCATGACCTGAGCCAAAGGCAGACGCTCAACCACTAAGCCACCCAGGCATCCCTGGATTACATAATTAAAACAAAAACAATCTTGGGGCATGTGTGTTGCTCTGTCAATTAAGACTCCAACTCTTGATTTTGGCCTAGTCACGATCTCTCAATCATGAGATCGACTCCACTTTAGGCTCTGTGCTCTGTGCGCAGTCTGCTTGGGATTCTCTTTCCCTCTGCCTCTGCCTCTCTCCTTGCTCATGCTGCCTCTCACTCTCTAAAATAAATAAACAAACAAACAAACAAATAGAATCTTTTAAAAATCAAACAATAAACAAAAATAATCTAAACTGTTAATGTTTTGTTTTGGAATATATCTTCTTTTGTGGGAGTTTGAAGTTAAATTTATTTTCCAGATTACTTTTAGATCATGCTAACATTTTAATCATCTTCTATTCACTAAGTTTGATTGCATATGTAGCAAAACTTAATGTTCCTTAGCTGTAATGTTACAGGTAGCAAGCAGATGTGATCAAGAATTATAAAATATGCACAAGAAATATATTTCTTAGACTCTAAGTCTAATATTATTTCTTCTCTTTAAGGATTTGCCATTAAGAAAAAAATAATAACCTACATTCTGCATGAAATTTTTTGCAGATCTTGGCCTTTAGTTTGCCATGTACGAAAGTTTGTATATCTGGTTTCACACTGTCATGAAATATGATTAAAAAATATGCTGATCTAAATATTGAATTACATTTTATTTCACTCACTCTTGATTTACCTCACTTAATCTATATTCTCTAACCATTTTAGTTTTTAATGGGAGAACATACTGACTTTGTGAAAGGGGAAGTGAAATATGAAGGGTATGTTAATCTTAGTGATAATTGTTGATCATCTCTCTCTCTCTCTCTCTCTCTCTCTCTTGTTCCAGGTACTTTCAACTTTCCTTGTCAGCCAGTACAGATGTTAACTCAGAAGCTTTATTAGAGAACAGCCATTCAGAGAATACCTATTGACAGTACAGGATACAGAGCAACTCGCTTTTCTAATTTGATTACATTGGGTCAGTCTGTAATAAGAATGGAGTAATACACATAATCTTAAACATCAATGGTTGATTCTATATTCCTCTTAAAACCATCTCCCTTCTCTCTTCTTCTTCTTTTTTATTTATTTATTTATTTTTTTTAGTAAACTCTATGCCCAGCATAAAGCTTGAACTCATGACCGTGATATCAAGAGTCACAGACTTTACTGACTGAGCCAGCTAAGCACCTCCTCCCTCCTTTCTTTATTAAGTCCCCCTTTCAGCTCTATTTTAAACTTCCACCCAGGATTTCTCAAGTGCCTCTGTATGACTATTCTGTAGCAGCCTTCAGTTTGTTGACTTCTACACCCACATTAATCCTGGGCCTCTAGCTCCTTGAAGAATGATAGCATTAAATTTGTAAAGTAGGTTGGTCCCTAAACTCTCTTTTAATGTGTCTGTCCAGTTGTAATCTGTGCATATAACCATAGAGTTAGTTAGTTTTCCTCAAAGTCTAGGAAAATTGTATTTTGCTTTCATAATCCAAACTGAGAATAAAAAAAAATACATTCTATTAAAATAATTTGTGTTACTCTGACCTATCAGTATTTTTTTCCCACTCTCCATATGTTTTTGCATCTGCTTTTTTTGGAGCAAGTCTGTTTTTCTTCAGTTATGACAAGTTGTTTATTTTGAAAAACATAGGCACACTCTATAACATTTTCTACTATCTAGTTTTATATGCTTAAATTTTTACTAGTGTGTTCTTTTTCTGTATTTTTAAGACACATACCTGTAATGGAATGTATTTGAATGCAGAGAAGGAAACCCTCCCTTCTCTATTTAAGACAGTCCAGATGTAACTATGTAATTTCTTTTTTCCTTGCATGTATCTGCCTTCTTCTGTCATTAGGTCATATATGAAAATTTTGTTTAATTTTGTTTCTTGAGCTCAGTTCTGGTAAAAGATTGGCAAAAGGTAGATTAAAATATGTAAACATTAAATAACTTTTTAAGTGTTGGGACGCCTGAGTGGCTCAACGGTTGAGCATGTGCCTTCAGCCCAGGGCATGGTCCTGGGGGCCCGAGATCGAGTCCCACATTGGGCTTCCTGCATGGAGCTTGCTTCTCTCTCTGCCTCTGTCTCTCTCTCTGTGTGTGTCTCTCATGAATAAATAAATAAAATCTTAAAAAAAAAAAAAAACTTTTAAAGAGTATGAATAAATTTCATTCTCCTTGTATCCTTTCAGAGTATGCATCATTTTATTGGCCGTGAACATTTATTCAATATTTGTAGCCTTTCTTATTAATCACTAAAATTATTTTATAGGCCAAAAGATAATATAAAAAGGTCTGCTCTGGTTTTTGGCCATCCTTATAATAGCAGCTTCATTTATTGATCATACTTCAAAGTAAAATAATAGATTAAAAGCATAATGTGACATAAAATTGTATACCAAAATTGAACATTCATTTATTCAAAATAATTAATAGCTTTTTATTTGTTATCTATAATGCACCAGATGTGATTGTCATCAGTTTTCTTTCTAGCAGTGGAGTGTTTTTAATTGAATCATGATTGCCATTTAATAATAAACGTTGTCATCATATTTTAATTTTTGGCCCTTTAAATAACTAACGGTGAGCTAGAAGACAGGGTAGGACTACTGTAATGGAGGCACTTGTATTAGCTAAGTATTTATTGAGTGCCCTAGCTAGCACTCATGTATCTATGAAATACACTAAAGCATACAGACTTTCTAATTCTGTTTTTCCACATATTAAATATTTTAGCATAATCCTTTATAAGTAGATATTTTAAAATACAGGTTTACTAATAACATATCTAGTTTTTCACTAAAGTTTGGATGTTTATGTCATTTCAAGATTTAGCTGTTACAGAAATATCATTATAATACTTGATTCTACACAAAAATTAGATTGTGTGAAGTTAATTAGAGTCTACCTAGATTATTATCAATCTTCCATGAATTATTGCTTATAAGGTCTCTCCTCATTCCCAAATTCTGCCAATGCAAAAGAATGAATCTAACAAATATCATAGTGTTAGATTTTGACATGTATACATAAATATCTAAAAGTTTCAGGTAATAAATAAATGTCTTTTTAAAAGCTCAAGTTTATAATATTTTGTGTTTCAGATTCAATCACAGATAGACTTCGTGGTAGGATAAAATACAGCATTACAGAATTGAGTTTTGATCTTATTATTTTTATAGAAAGAATCAGAGGAATCTTATTTTCTTCATTCTTGGAAGGTAGTCAGGCTTTGTGTTTTGAGTCTGCCTAAGCTTGGTAAGTCACTAACAGTTATTGTTTTGTCTCATTTAAAATTTTAGGACCTCCAAATAGAAATGGTCAGATACTCAAATGAAAGTTGCCACATTTCTTGTTTGTTTTGTTTTGGGTAGGTGTTTACCAAGGAAAATCAAGTTTTTAGTGTTTTCAGAATTTGTCCTCATGCCATGGAAGTGGATGTCCTGGAAATGAGAATATCTATGAGGTACGGTGAGGGAAGCTTGCCAATAGATTGGGGGTCCAACTATGCAAAGACCCCTGAGCTCTTACACAACCAACCTTGCCAAAAGTACTTGATTTTGGAGCTGAGTATCGCAGTTGTGTCCAGGCTGGACTAACACCAGAGTGTCTTTTCTGAATCGTTAAGACTACTTGAGAACCCTGAGATTATTGATCAGTCCTCAATAGGACATTGTACTATCTCCTGAACATTGGAGGTGTTTCATTCCCTGCCCACTAGAAAGAAATGGCTTCAAAGTAGTTTTATGAGAGCGAGGTAAATATAAAATGTGCAAATGAATGGTAATCACTTCTGATACATCCTCTGATATGTTTTACATATGATGATATTGGCAATAACACTCCTAGAAAAAGTTGAATGCCTGCAGGCCACACTTGCTATTCCATCCGAGGGATTTATGAGAGATCTCCTTGTTAGACTTTTACTCTAAAAATAAAACCCCATCCTTAATATTTCAATAATCTTCTCCTTTCTCCCTAGAAAAACTTCTTAATATTACTGCAAAGGTAATTTTTAGATGAAATGTAAATTTTAGGGCAGCCCCGGTGGCGCAGAGGTTTAGCGCCACCTGCAGCCCAGGGCGTGATCCTGGAGACCCGGGATCGAGTCCCACATCGGGCTCCCTGCATGGTGCCTGCTGCTCCCTCTGCCTGTGTCTCTGCCTCTCTCTCTAGCTGTGTCTCTATGAATAAATAAATAAAAAATCTTAAAAAAAAAAAAAGAAATGTAAATTTTATTGTACTACATAACTGAGTTTCTTTTGAACCTCTGATGGATATGTTTCTTACCAATATTTATCTTTTTACTCTAGTGCTATAATAGATCTCTTCCTGGGTCTCCCAGTGTTTGAAGAAATAACATTCTAGTTTACTCATTCTGGAGCTAACACTTTTGGACTCTGGCAAAAATTTGCTAGTGAATATCTTGTACCATAAAGAAATATATGTTTCTAGTTTTCCTGTATCAGCATGTCAGAAGTCATTCTTCATTTTATCTTAAATATCTGTCCAACTTTTTAAACTTATCCTTTTATTGCCTCTGCCTTGATTAGATTCCCTCATTGTATTCTGTTCTCTTATTATTATTATATCTCTTTGTAGTCAACTCTGTGGGACAGCTATCTTTCATTGTTATTGCTCTATTCATTTTATCTCTGTTCGGAGAATATCTGTGTGAGGCAACCTGCTTCTATTAAATATACATAAGGAGCATTCATGTGGATTCAACAGAAGTCTGTCTACTAGAAAAAGGTTGCATATAATTCACATGCATTTGGAGAGTAGATTTATCCATCACATTTCCTGGCACATGATGGTTTTAATAAATTATGACTCCATGTCTCAACTTTTTAAGTTCTCTGACTGAGCTCTACATCAATACAAATACCTGGACCAAGTTATAAACAAATGTTTCTGTTAGTAACATCACTGAATCACTTACCTGCTGAATCACCTAAATCACAAAGCTGCTGCTGCTGCTTCTTCTTCTTCTTCTTCTTCTTCTTCTTCTTCTTCTTCTTCTTCTCCTCCTCCTCCTTCTTCTTTACTATGAACATTTAACTTTCAAAGGGCCTTTTTTTCATCAGAAAAAAAAAACACCTGCACTTTAAATAAACTTTATAGCTACTGCTTTACAGAGCTTGATTCATTGCTAGTAAAAGTAACGCAGTGAAAGAGTGGTATATAACGTATTAAGGATAGATATACTCAGATAATACTTTCTGTTTGGGAAATGAAACTTTGGAGGCTTAGCTAAAAAAACAAAAGAAAGAACAGATGCTTTTTGTCCTTTGATTTCAATTTTATGGATCCCAGAAAAGGGAAAATTGAGAGGTGGTTGTCAGGGAAAAGGAATTTTAAGCCTCACTTTAGAATAAACAAGTACACACCAGTCTATCAAGTACAGCAGAATTTTATAACTTTATTAGATTGTTTCCTAATGAATTTTATATTTCAGCTTCTCTATATTCTGTATAGTTTATTGTTTTGATAAGCAATGCTACTTTGATGAAATGTTTTATTTAATTTATTAACGTGTTTATTCCCTAAAAAGTGACTGCACTCAAGTATCAGTCTATGTTCCTAGGAATATAAAGTCAAATAGGCCACAATCCTAGCTCTTAAATGTGTTTCCAATGTAATAAAAGGCAGTGACAAATAAGTCTTTACAAATAAGCATTTAAAAAACCTTTATTATAAATGTGTGACAGAAGAATGCAGAGTTTTATCATAGTATAGAAGTGGCCATGCAGATCCAAATCTTAGATTATAGAATACCTCCTGGAAGAGTTGATATTTGGCCTGAGTTTTGAAGGATGATGAAATATATTATTCAACAAATGCCTTTTTTATGTAGTGTAAGTGAAGCACCACCATATTATTACTTTAGCTTGGATATATCTCTTCAGAGAATACCTTGCCTTCTTCTAGGTACCGTAATAAGGCACCATTGCCCCCTGGTGGAATTTACTTTACACTGTTGGCTTTGAGGTTCATGGAAAAGGTAACTAAATTGAGAGCCTACATCAATTTCATTTCCTTTCAATTTCTAAATTCTAAACTTGTTTCCTTTATCTGGATAGTGTTGTCTGGCTTTCCCTGTATAGATATAGTCAGAAAGTTTAACTTATCATTTCATTATTCTTAGAGCTGCATACCCAAGAGAGACCCAACAAATAGCAGTGTCAGGTTTCTTTTTGTAATAGTTCATATGTTCTCATCTTAAACCAGGCATGCCTAGAGATCAATGGGTGAATAAATATCAAATAAAGATTTCCTGCTTTTGTTACAATTCCCAATGTAAGGAAAAGAATTAGTTGGTTTATGTTTCAAAGGTTTAATGAGTTCCAAATATATTAGGTTGACAGCAATGTCTTTAGTTGCTAATCTAACAAGCAGTGGTTCTCAGCCAAGGAGTGGTTTTTGTCTTCCTTCCCCTAATGTACTGAAAGACCCTTGCTAATGTCTGAAGATGTCTCCAGTTGTGACAACTGGGAGTGTGTGTGCTACTATTACCCAGTGAGTAAAGACTAAGGATGCTACTAATCATCCTGCGATACATAAGAAAGCCCCTCAGAACAAAGACTTATCTAATCCTAAACTTCAATATGGCTAAATTTGAGCAAACCTGAAAGTAATAAAGCTTTCATGTTTCAAAAACAATCTCCCTGCACTTTATCTTGCCCATCTAACAACATTAGCCTAAATACATTGACATCCTTTTAATCAGTAAAAATTAAGTGTACAAGCTATAGCATACTAGAATTTGTAAGAAGAAAAAAAGCAAGGTTACAAAAGAAACCTACAGCATGATGTTTTGACCTTATCATGAAAGATGATGTAAATCTTAGTCAACGATTGTAACTTTCCCATTAATCCAAAATTTTTTGCTACATAGTCCGTAAGACCATAAGACTTTTGGCTCATTGCCTAACATGAGAATAGACAACTTTGGAGATAATGCTTTGTAATCATTCATGTGAGTGTAGATTGTATAGATAAGGATGCACTATACAGCACTACCACATACAAAGAATCATTACTGAGGTAACTTGTTTTATAGGGTCCTCCATATATGTGTTATGTGTCTTTCCTGGGTATTAAAAAATCCAAATAGAATAGTCATTTGGGGCCTATCTTGCATAGTAACAATAATTTTCATGGTTACTTATTTTGAGACTTGTCAAAAATTTTAAATTTTTATTTTTTTATATTAGTACTATTACTACTTTCATCACAATAAGTGTACTCTAATCCACATCACCTATTCCACCCATCCTCCCAGCCACTTCCCCTACCGTAACCAGCAGTTTGTTCTCTATAGGTAAGAGTCTGTTTCTTGGTGTGTTTGTCTCTCTCTTTCTCCCCTTTGTTCATTTGTTTTTTCTTAAATTCTACATGAGTCAGATCATATGGTATTTGTCTTTCTCTGACTGACTTATTTTGCTTAACATTATACTCTCAAGCCCTATCCATGTTGTTGCACTGGACACTTTTTAAAAGTGCAACAAGGAAGTACAAGGAAGACTTTATTCAATCTTGTTGCAATAAGAGTCAAGACTACTGTAATGAGAGGAGAGATTGAACTCAATTCTGCTGAAAGAAAACAATCAGAGAATTTTTAAACATTGGGTAAATTAATGGGAAAGTGCCGAAAGACATTAGGAAGGAGTTTAGTGAATGTGATTAGAGCATCTGTGTTTGTTGATTGTCTTTAATTGAAATTGGGCTCCTTCCCTCCTACAGAAACTGGGAAATATGAGTGCTAGATCTTTTGATGATTACATTTCAAAGGATGGCTCCCACTTCTTAAGAAATGCATTTTCTGTGTTATAGAGGGTTATATCTCAAAGGGACAAAGAAATAATTTATAATTGCAAGTTTTCTAAAGTAAATGCTCTAAGAAAAGAGGGATCAGGAGCCTATACTCAGGAAGAAACTTGCTTAAGTTTAGTTAGGTTGATAAACACAAAAGCTATCTTGGTCAGATTTTAGGAAAACAAAATTATTGCTTAGGATATGCTGAATAAACAATATGGAATCCTGCAATTTACAAATAATATTCAAAATTATATAAAGAAGACTTTTAATTTGAATACCAGTACCCATTTTTGAATGTTTAAGAAGCTCATTATACTCTAAAATTTTAAGGTAATAAATACACATTTTATAAAAGGAAAAGACATCTGCAGAGAGAAATGTTAAGTCTTTGATGAGAGATGAAGTAAACTTTAAAGACACATTTTTCATTATTTGCATTTGGGTAACAGTATTTTTTTTCCTACTTATGTTGAAATTTATAGATTTTAGTGAACCATATCCATGTTCTCAGCCTTTTTTTATTCCAGCCCATTGTAAAATGGAAGGTTATTATGTGGTAGGCAGAATTCTAAGATGATCCCATTACCCTGATGTACTCACGCTGTACAATCTTTTTCCCATGAGGCTGGATGAAACTTATGATCATAATGGAACACCTGCTCTTGTGATTATATCATATAGCAAACATGATAGAAGAGTCAGTCCCATGATTACGTTACATTTTACATTTTTAAAGACTCCACTGTTGGGACACCTGGGTTACTCAGTGATTGAGCTTTTGCCTTTGGCTCAATCCCGGGGCCCTGGGATCGAGTCCCACATCAGGCTCCCTGTGGGGAGTCTGCTTCTCCCTCTGCCTGTGTCTCTGCCTCTCTTTCTGTATCTCTCATGGATAAATAAAATCTTAAAAAAATAAATAAATGAAGACTCCATTGTTGTGGACTGAAGAAAGAGTTTTCTGCCAACCTTAATGTTAAACTACAGCAGAAGGCCACATCACTAGCATATGAGGATGATCTCTAAGAGCTGAGAACCACTCCTGGCCAACATACAGTGAGAAAACAGGGACCTCATTGCTATACTATAGGAACTGAATGCTGCCAATAACCAGTTCCAATTCTGAGCTTACTTTGGAAGAGAACTCTAAGCTTCAGGTGAGACCATAACCCCAGATGACATCTTGATTTCAGTCTGATGAAACCCTGAATAGAGAACCCATGTAACCAATGTTCTGATATGCAGAAACTAGGAAATCATAAATGTGTGTTCAGCTACTAAGAGCATAGTAATCTCTATGCAGCAATAGAAAATGAATATATCTAGTACTATTTGACCGCATGATGTCTTTTAGGTTGCCACATACTGAATATCAATGTTCGGATTTTAACATCATTTTTTTTATTAGTGGTTTTTCTAACAACAGATGTTTTCTCCAGTGAGGTGCACGAAATATATCCTACAGTGGTTATTATGCAAGGAAGGACATTCTTTTTCTTTTCAGGGCCACACTTAATTAGCATTAGCATTTCTGTCTATGTCTCTGGCCCAGATGATTCCTTTCAGCATTCTAGGCACACAAGTGTGATAATAGGAGTCTTTTTGGATGTGTTTTCCTGACAGGAATAACTTACACTTTGTGGACCAAGCTAAAAATGGATTTCCTCTTTGGACAGAAACATAGGTCCAATTATAATTCATAGGAAATGATATTAAATGTTCAATCAAGCATTTCAGTGACTCAGGATTTCCTTGTTTAAATAGTTTATGCTTAAGTCATGAGTAAAAATAATACAAGTTTCATAAGAAAGAAAATGATTTAATATTAATCCAGTTTCATATTTCACATAAAAATGTATTTTGCATTGTTAAAATACTTTCTATCAAAAGAGAGTGAGAAGATGAGGCTGAAATTTTCTCTTTTGGGGAAATACTCTTCCGTTCCTCTGTAATTAGGTGAATTACCTTATATTTGCCAGGAAAATAAGGACAATTACAAATACAAGAATGATTTGAGAATGCAGCAAGGTACATGATTTTATCTGATATTTGAAACCACTTGCTGAATAATGCTGAATTTGGCTGCTAAACTGAAAAGAAAGATAACTTTCTTAGCCATGTGTCTCCCTCTTCACTCTATACCCATTCTGTTTACTATCCTCTACAATTTATAGTTGATAGAATTAATATCATTCATGATATTAATGAATGATATTAATGAATGAATGAATGAATCATTCATGTCAACTTGAGCTTTGTCCTCAATATTTTAATGACGTAGTCCAGCACACTCTAGACAAGCTATTTCCATACTCTATAAAACTATGTATTTCCCTGTTACATAGCAGCTGACCTTAGTGTGTTTAAAATGCCCCCTCCCACAGGTGAATTTTTGTACATGCCATTGCTCTTTCTCAATTCTTGTTTAACTATAAATAAATGAACAAAATATTCAAGTACATTACACACATATAATTTAACATGTGAATAAATTTACACACATACATAAATTATCTTTAAAAGAAAATATGACAACATTGTAGATATCCTTCAAATTATTCCCATTGGGGGTAGCATATTCATTTCAAAAATGGAAAACACTGTGAGAACAGAAAATGAGGTAGGTTGGAAATAATCGGATTTTATTTGTTATTTCATTTTTGTCACTAGCTTGTTATATGATTTGGGGGTTATCTGACTAAGTCCTAAATATCCCAAATTATAAAACAAAGGGATTAAATAAAACCACTATGTGTCTCTACTATTTCCTGTGGAAAATATACTCTCCTCGAGATGGTAACAATGTTCTGTAGTGAAGAAAAAAGTGTCCTATGGTCAAGTTTGGAAATGCTGAGCTAGTAAAGAGCTTTCTTTAGTACAAGATACCTTACAGTCTTTAAAATGCTAATGTGCAATTGAAACTCTGTGAGAGAATTTTACTATTCAGTGATTCTCCAACTCATTTTACCAACTTATTTTAACACATTCTTTTTGCATAAAACCAAATAAAATCTAGTGGGGTCTGTGTTCCCTGGAATGTATTTTGGGAAACATTGTTCCAGAAATCTTATTAAGGAGTAAAAGAAATATTACGCCTTAAAAATAACTATAATACAAATGAATACAGGAAATGAATTCCTGCATGTAAAATAAATGATTAATTGTGTGTATTCAGAAAATATTTTAATGTTCTCAAATATAAAAGATACCTGCCATGATTTAGTGTGTTGGGATATATGTTTACACTAAGGTAGGACCTAAGTCTTTAAAATTTCTTAATTAAGGTAAGATTCTCTGACAATAATGAGTTTTTCTTGAATTCTTCTTGAGTATATATATATATATATGTATATATATATATATGTAAATGTAGGCCTTTGAATTAAGGTTTACATATATATAGCTTTTCCATTTAACAAGCACAATTGAACATGCTGATTTTCAATTATTGTTTAATGATCATTGATACTAAGGAAATCATTAACTTGAAAATTCTGTAATTCTTCAAAAATTTGGCTGTCTTTCACAGCAGACCCAATTACCTAAGAAACTCTTGATGTTAATTGATGAAGAAAAAATGAATAAGGGACATTTATAGCAATCTATTTTTTTTAATTAGTAGACTTTACTTTTGAAAAGTTCCAGATTTATAGGAAAATAAGGAAGAAAGTACAAAGTTCTTACCTGCTCTCTTTCACCATTTCCCCTTTTATTAATATCTTGCATTGGTGTGGTAAATTGTTACAATAGATGAATAATATTGATACATTATTATTAACTGAATTACACAGTTTATGTTAGGGAATCACTCTGTGTTATACTTCCATGTGTTTTCCCAAATGTATATCATTCATCCACCATTACACTAACTCTATAATTCAACAAAACCATTAGAATGATCTTTCTTTTTAATTATAAGACAAATTACATCAGTGCTCTGTAACTTTTCAATATTTTTTCTATTTTATCACACTAAAAATTAAAAGTGATAATTTAGATCCAGTGACATAAATAGGTGAAATTAAAAATGTGAAAAACTATATGCCATCCAAAGATGAAGAATAGCAAAAAGAGCACTTCAACATCTCTTAAGGTATACTTTTTTTGAAGATTTTATTTATTTACTTATGAGAGAGAGAGAGAAGCAGAGACATAGGAGAGGGAGAAGCAGGCTCCTTGCGGGGAGCCTGATGCAGGACTTGATCCTAAGACTCCAGGAATGTGACCTGAGCTGAGCCAAAGTCATGCACTCAACCACTGAGCCACTCAGGTGCCCCTCTTAAGGCAAACTTTAAGAGAAAAACTGATTTTGGACATTTTTAATGATGAGTGAAAATCTCCTATTGGTCAGTAAACTTGCAGTAATATATTTTTCCTCAATTTTTCCCCCAACAGGTTTTTTTGGTTCATGTATGTTACCTTGCTTTTTATCTTCCTATGTGGAGAGTTAGGATATAGCTCACTGGTGTCAAATTGGGCATGCAGCACAGTCAAGCTCCCTGGCTTTGAAAGGATTAAACCTATTAGTACCAGATTCATTCTAGTATCACCATGATCAAGGAACGAAATTACCATCCAGAGACAAATCTTATTCTTCAAAAAATGACCACAAATATGGATAGCTGTTGATATAGCTATTTTTACTCATGACATGGCAGTTAAATATCATATTTCATGTAAAGGTTACACAGACATTTCAGGATTTTCAAATCCGTATGTACACTGTTTCATGTAGCCCAAAATTTTAGTCAATAGCCATTATTAGATGATGAGTATTTAGAGTTATTCTGTTATCAAGTTACAGTCACATGGCAAACAGCAGAAGATATTCTTGTGTCATAGTAGAGAACTAGGAAAGGCAGGTATTTTAGAATAGAGCAAGAAAGTATGAACATAACATGGTGCTATTATAGAACGATGTGCAATAGGATCAAGCTTTAGAATAGTAGTATCTGTAAATGTGTAATATACTCCCTTTTGAATAAAGATGCATGTAGCAATGATTTTGTCTAAGAGGTTTGCAGTGTAACACAGTATCAGTTGTTAATAGTCAATGGTCAGTTTCACACTTGATACAAGTTGTTTGAAGTTACTCATTCAGGGCTATTGGGTACAGAAATACAAACTTGGCTTAATCTATTCCTTTTACATACTATTATTGTCCTTTACTGTATACTTTTTTAGCAGAGCTCTAAAAATAAATAATGTTTTGAAGGAGGACAAAATTTAACATGGTAGAAAGATATATGTATATAAACACAATTCAAGGCAGACTATGCCTAATGCTTTAAGAGACAATGTGCTATGGTTTACAAGGAGAGTATCGAGAAAAACTGATTTAACATTGAAAACAGAGGGTGTCTCCGGACCTCACATAATAAACTTTTGCTGGGAATGACATATGCTTATAGGCTTGTGCTGTTACATTTATTACTAATGATAAGTTTTATGATTGTAAAATTGGAGTAACATTTTGAAAATAAATTTTAATACTATGATTTTTCAAGTAACCAATGAAAATAATATTAATCTTTGAAAATTGAACTAACAATATCAATAAATTCTACTGATTTACATTTAGAAGAGATTGAAGAAAATAACATTTGCGGTAGTTCTGAGGTAAAACATTAATGCTATAACAAAAATACAAATAAAAATGATAATTCTTAAGAACATTTTCTTAAAGAAAATCTTTTTTTTTCATTTTTCTTTTTTTTTTAAGATTTATTTATTCATGTGAGACACACAGAGAGAGGCATAGACATAGGCAGAGAAAGAGTCTGATGCAGGAATAGATCCCAGGACCCCATGATCACGAACTGAGCAAAAGGGAGACACTTAACTACTGAGCCACCCAGGTGCCCCTTAAAGAAAATCTTGATCTCTGTCCACCACAGTTGTTCCACTTTCCTGGAGAAACTGTTTTATTTTAAGGGTTTGGGCTAAGTGTCTTAAACTGTTCTTTTTGAAAAACGAGTTTGCTGCTCATAGAGGTATTAACAGAGACCAACTTGTAAAGGCATTACTGGGATTGTAACCATAGTCACTGAAGGGCACGAGGATTTTTCTAGAAGGTGATGATTGCTTAACACTTTGAAAACACTTGTCCATTTGCATTCTGGAACTATTGCTATCATTATAGACTGAATTTAGAAATGATTGAAATCTTTAAGCAAAGGAACTGAAAACAAGTAGAACCTTTTTACTGATAAGCTCAGAGACAAGGTAGGGCTTCCAGTCATTACCCCTCAGAGAATCAGACAAGAGACACTGCAGAAGGCACACCAAGCTAGTACATGCAGATTTATTAAACTTGGTATATTAAATGTGTAATTTGCCCTGAGTAGCAATGACATTTTCACACTATTAATTCTTCCAATCCATGAGCATGGAATTTTTTCCCATCTATTTGTGTCTTCCTCAATTTCTTTCAGAAGTGTTCTGTAGTTTTTAGGGTAGAGATCCTTTACCTCTTTGATTAGCTTTATTCCTAGGTATCTTATGCTTTAGGGTACAATTGTAAATGGGGTTGACTCTTTAATTTCTCTTTCTTCAGTCTCATTGTTAGTGTATAGAAATGCCACTGATTTCTGGGCATTGATTTTGTATCCTGCCACACTGCCAAATTGCTGTATGAGTTCTAGCAATATTGGGGTGGTGTCTTTTGGGTTTTCTATGTACCATATCATGTCATCTGCAAAGAGGGAGAGTTCGACTGCTTCTTTGCCAATTTGAATGCCTTTTATTTCTTTTTGTTGCCTGATTGCTGAGGCTAGGACTTCTAGTACTACGTTGAATAGTGGTGAGAGTGGACATCCCTGTCGTGTTCCTGATCTTAGGGGAAAGGCTCCCAGTGTTTCCCCATTGAGAATGATATTTGCTGTGGCCTTTTTGTAAATGGCTTTTAAGATGCTGAGGAATGTTCCCTCTATCCCCACACTCTGAAGAGTTTTGATCAGGAGTGGATGCTGTATTTTGTAAAATGATTTCTCTGCATCTATTGAGAGGATCATATGGTTCTTGTTTTTTGTCTTGCTGATATGATCTATCATGTTGATTGCTTTACGAGTGTTGAACCAGCCTTGCATCCTGGGGATAAATACCACTTGGTCATGGTGAATAATCTTCTTAATGTATTGTTGGATCTTATCGGCTAGTATCTTTTTGAGAATTTTTGCATCTGTGTTCATCAGGAATATTGGTCTATAATTCTCCTTTAGGTAGGGTCTTTGTCTGGTTCTGGAATTAAGGTGATGTTGACCTCATAGAATGAGTTTGGAAATATTCCATCTCTTTCTATCTTTCAGAACAGCTTTAGTAGAATAGGTGGTTTCTTCTCTAAATGTTTGATAGAATTCCCCTGGGAAGCCTTCTGGCCCTGGACTTTTGTGTCTTGGGAGGTTTTTGATGACTGCTTCAATTTCCTCCCTGGTTATTGGCCTGTTCAGGTTTTCTATTTCTTCCTGTTCCAATTTTGGTAGTTTGTGGTTTTCCAGAAATGCCTTCATTTCTTCTAGATTGCCTAATTTATTGTCATATAGCTGTTCATAATATGTTTTTAAAATTGTATTTCGTTGGTATTGGTGGTGATCTCTCCTTTTTCATTTGAGATTTTATTAATTTGAGTCTTTTCTCTTTTGTTTTTAAAAAGGCTGGCAAATGGTTTATCTATCTCATTAATTCTTTCAAAGAACCAACTCCTGGTTTTGTTGATCTGTCTGGTCTCTATTTCATTGAGTTCTGCTCGAATCTTTATTAACTCTCTTCTTCTGTTGATGTAGGTTTTATTTGCTGTTCTTTCTCCAGTTCCTTTAGACACAAGGTTAGCTTGTGTACTTGAGTTTTTTCCAGTATTTTGAGGGATGCTGTATTGCGATGTATTTCCCTCTCTGGACTGCTTTTGCTGTATCCCAAAGATTTTGAAAGGCTGTATATTCATTCTCACTAGTTTCCATGAATCTTTTTAATTCTTCTCTAACTTCCTGATTGACCCTTTCATCTTTTAGCAGGATGGTCCTTAACCTCCACGTGTTGGAATTCCTTCCAAACTTCTTGTGATTTATTTCTAGTTTCAAAGCATTATGGCCTGAAAATATGCAGAGGACAATCCCAATCTTCTGGTATCAGTTAAGACCTGATTTGTGACCCAGTATGTGGTCTATGAAGGAGAAATTTCCATGTGCACTTGAGAAGAATGTGTATTCAGTTGCATTTGGATGTAAAGTTCTGTAAATATCTGTGAAATCCATCTGCTCCAGTGTATCATTTAAAGCTCTTGTTTCTTTGGAGATGTTGTGCTTAGAAGATCTGTCATTTACAGAAAGTGCCATGTTGAAGTCTCCCAGTATAAATGTGTTATTATCTAAGTATCTCTTAACTTTGGTTAATAATTGATTGATATACTTGGCTGCTCCCACATTAGGGCCATAAATATTCATGATTCTTAGGTTTTCTTGTTGGATAGATCCTTTAAGTATTATATAGTGTCCCTCTTCATCTCTTACTACAGACTTTGGGATAAAATTTAATTTATCTAATATGAGGATTGTTACCTCAGCTTTCTTTTGAGGACCATTCGAATGGTAAATGGTTCTTCAACCTTTTATTTTCAGGCTGTAGGTGTCCTTATGTCTAAAATGAGTCTCTTGTAGACAGCAAATAGATGGTCTTGCTTTTTATCCAGTCTGAAACTGTGTGTCTTTTGATGGGGTCATTAAGCCAATTCACGTTCAGAGTTACTATTAAAAGATATGAATTTAGTGTCATCATAATACCTATTCAGTCCCTTTTTTTGTGGATTATTTCTTTGGACTTCCTCTTTCTTTCACAGAGTCCCCCTTAATAGTTCTGGCAGAACTGGTTTGGTGATCACATACTCTTTTAGTTTCTGCCAATCTTGGAAGATCTTTCTCTCTCCTTCTATTCTGAATGAGAGCCTTGCTGGATAAAGTATTCTTGGCTGCATGTTCTTCTCATTTAGGACCCTGAATATATCCTGCCAGTCCTTTACGTCTTGCCAGGTCTCTGTGGAGAGGTATACTGTTAATCTAATATTTTTCCCCATATAAGTTAGGGATCTCTTGTCTCTTGCTGCTTTAAGGATTTTCTCTTTATCTTTGGAATTTGCAAGCTTAACTATTAAATGTTGAGGTGTTGAATGGTTTTTACTGATTTTATTTTATTTTTATTATTTTTTTAAAGATTTTATTTATTCATTCTTTCATAAGAGATACATACAGGGAGAGAGAGAGAGAGAGAGAGGCAGAGACACAGGCAGAGGGAAAAGCAGGGTCCATGCACCGGGAGCCCGACGTGGGATTCGATTCCGGGTCTCCAAGATCACGCCCTGGGCCAAAGGCAGGCGCCACACCACTGAGCCACCCAGGGATCTCCCAGTTTACTGATTTTAGGTGGGGATCTCTCTATCTTCTGGATCTGAATGCCTGTTTCCCTCCCCAAGTTAGGAAAGTTCTCAGCTATGATTTGTTCAAATACACTTTCTGGTCCTCTGTCCCATTCAGTGTCCTCTGGAACCCCAATTAAACTTTTACACATTTAATGCAATCCCTATAAAAATACCATGGACTTCCTTCACAGAGTTGGAACAAATAAGGTTTGTGTGGAATCAGAAAAGACCCTAAACAGCCAGGGGAGTATTAAAAAAGAAAACCAGAATCAGGGGCATCACAATGCCAGATTTCAGGTTGAACTACAAAGCTATTATCATCAAGACAGTGTGGTACTGGCACAAAAACAGACACATAAATCAATAGAACAGAATAGAGAATCCAGAAATGGGCCCTCAACTCTATGGTCAACTAATATTTGACAAAGCAGGAAAGACTATCCACTGGAAAAAGGACAGTCTCTTCAATAAATGGTGCTGGGAAATTTGGACAGCCATGTGCAGAAGAGTGAAACTAGACCATTCTCTTACATCATACACGAAGAAAAACTCAAAACGGATGAAAGATCTAAATGGGAGACAAGAATCCATCAAAATCCTAAAGGAGAACAGAGGAAACACCCTTTCTGAACTTGACCACAACAACTTCTTGCAAGATACATCTCTGAAGGCAAGGGAAACAAAAGCAAAAATGACCTATTGGGACTTCATCAAGATAAAAAGCTTCTGCACAGCAAAAGAAACAGTCAACAAAATTAAAAGACAACCTAATGGGAGAAGATATCTGCAAATGACCTATCAGATAAAGGGCTAGTATCCAAGATCTATAAAGAACTTACTAAACTCAACAGCAAAGAAACAAACAATCCAATCATGAAATGGGCAAAAGAGGTGAACAGAGATCTCACAGAGGAAGACACAGACATGGTCAACAAACACATGAGAAAATGCTCTGCATCACTTGCCATCAGGGAAATACAAATCAAAACCACAATGAGATACCACCTCACACCAGTGAGAATGGGGAAAATTAACAAGACAGGAAACAACAATTGTTGGAGAGGATGTGGAGAAAGGGGAACCCTCTTGCACTGTTGGTGGGAATGTGAACTGGTACAGCCACTCTGGAAAACTGTGTGGAAGTTCCTCAAAGAGTTAAAAATAGATCTTCCCTATGACCCAGCAATTGCACTGCTGGGGATTTACTCCAAAGATACAGATGCAGTGAAAAGCCAGGACACCTGCACCCGGATGTTTATAGCAGCAATGGCCACGATAGCCAAACTGTGGAAGGAGCCTCGGTGTCCATCAAAAGATGAATGGATAAAGAAGATGTGGTCTATGTATACAATGGAATATTACTCAGCCATTAGAAATGACAATTACCCACTATTTGCTTCCTTGTGGAGGGACCCGGAGGGTATTATGCTGAGTGAAGTAAGTCAATCGGAAAAGGACAAACATAATATGATCTCATTCATTTGGGGAATATCAAAATTAGTGAAAGGGAATAAAGGGAAAGGAGAGAAAATGAGTGAAAATATCAGTGAGGGTGACAAAACATGAGAGACTCCTAACTCTGGGAAATTAACAAGGGGTAGTGGAAGGGGAAGTGGGCGGGGGATTGGGGTGACTGAGTGATGGGCACTGAGGGCGGCACTTGACGGGATGAGCACTGGGTGTTAGGCTATATGTTGGCAAATTGAACTCCACTAAAAAATAATAATAATAATTTTTTAAAAACTTGGTACATAAAGGTATACAAGATGAATACCTTCTTATTTGATGACTCTAAAAGCCTCACTATCTAATCAGATAAAAATAAGGCTTATAGGGATCCCTGGGTGGCGCAGCGGTTTGGCGCCTGCCTTTGGCCCAGGGCGCGATCCTGGAGACCCAGGATCGAATCCCACGTTGGGCTCCCGGTGCATGGAGCCTGCTTCTCCCTCTGCCTATGTCTCTGCCTCTCTCTCTCTCTCTCTCTGTGACTATCATAAATAAATAAAAATTTTAAAAAAATAATAAGGCTTATAATAAAAATGTAACTTCCACGATAATCTGTAGGGTCTGCCTGTATTGTTTTGTTTCTTTTTTCTCATGTTTCCAAATAGATTGCAATTATTTTTGCTTTTCTAGCTTCTTTAATCTAGTAAAGAGGTCGAAAAGGGCCTATGTCTACTTTAGACAGCTTCAATGGAAATTGACCTCTAGATTACCATAATATTTCACTTGTAAATGATTTTTATGAACTTAATAACTTGCATAATATTATTATATAGAAAATTTATAATTCAAAACACAGATATTTTGTCAAGTATTTTTAACTGTAGTGTGAAAAGTAACTATAGCAATTACTATAAAATTAATGTTTTAAGAACACAATAATTCTTGTCTCACTAAAACTAGCTCTCAGTGGAAATGTTTAGATGTTGATATCAATGTTCATATACATGTCATTTTATTTTAAAAGGTTATATTAATGTATGTTAGTAAGTGATAAGCCTTAGACCTGAGCCTTACTTAAAAGCTTAAAAGTGTCCTTTCAATAAATAAATATTTGTTGATGCCTCTCCTTTTTTAGATGCTAAGGTTGCAAAGCTAAAAAGTATTTATTCCTTCTTTCAGTTTGTAACCTGGAGAAGAAGGTAAAGATAAGGATGCATAATTTGCAATTTAATGTGATAAATACAATAATAGATGTAAATTTAGGGAGATTTTGGATCAGAGAAGAGGAAACAATCCCCCTGACTATTGAAGAGATTTTTTTTTTTTTATGTAGAGTAGAAATTACTTCAGATCTTAAAAAAACAAAGCAGGACTTTCAAACAAAGGGAAAAAAATTGTTGTCAAGGATGGCTGCATTTTTATAAATGTTGGAGAACAAAAATGACTATAGCATACAATCTTTACTATTATTATTTTTTAGGACATTTGAACATATGAAAGTGTATTTGTTACAAGAGAATATAAGTTTTAGTAATAGTTCTGCATTTTTTACCAAATATAAAAACAGATGATTAAATGTTTAACCTTTTGTTTTCAAGTGTAACCTCTAAAAATATTGCTAGATATGTCATGTTGTTAAGATTTAACTTTACAACTATTGTGTCCATTCAAAATGTGACTTTTATAAGACCTTTACAACTGATGACATGGTGAAATTATATTTCTATTAAGTCATTACTTTGCACTTTACAAATGGTTTAAAAATATGATAAATATTGGGGAGGTTATAATGAACATACTGAAGGTATTATAGAATTTGAGAAAAAAAAAAAAACATGTATTACCAAAGATTGCTATTAAAAAGAGGTGGGGAAAAAAAAAATAAAAAATAAAAAGAGGTGGGAAGAAGCATTTCATTTCTATAGAATTGTGAAGAATTGTTTTACTTGAAAATTTAGCGATTTTAATACTATTATCACAATGCATATCTTTCTAGACCCATTTTAATAAAAAGATACAATAGATATTGTAGGTGATTAATATCTGCCTTTTAAAAAGATTATAGAGTAATTTAATCATGTTTTCATTAATATTATTCAAAACAACTTTTATAAATATATAAAAATACACTCAAGGATAATCTTAAATCATGACTACAAATTATATTTGACTGGGGTATGAGTCCCCTACTATTATTGTATTATTATCAATGTGTTTCTTTAATTTTGATATTAATTGACTGCCCCCATGTTAGGGCCATAAATATTTACAATTGTTAGATCTTCTTGTTGGATAGTCCCTTTAATTATGATATAGTGTCTTTCCTCATCTCTTATTACAGTCTTTGGTTTAAAATCTAATTTGTCAGCTATATGGATTGGCACCCAGCTTTCTTTTGATGTCCATTAGCATGATAAATGGTTTTCCACCTCCTCAGTACAAATTTGGAGATGTATTTGAGTCTAAAATGAATCTCTTGCAAACAGTATGTCGATGGTCTTGCTTTTTTATCCAATCTGATACTTTGTACTTTTTGATTGGGTCATTTAGTCCATTTACATTCAGTGTAACTATTGAAAGATATGGAAGTCACTGTTTCTGTAGATTATCTCTGTTCCTTTCTTGTCTTTATTACTTTTGGGTTCTCTCTTCACTTAAAGGATTCCTTTTAATATTTCTTGTAGAACTGGTTTGGTAATCACAAATTCTTTTAGTTTCTATTTGTCTTGGAAACTTTGTACGTCTCCTTCTATTTTGAATGAGATCTTAGCTGGATAAAGTATTCTTGGCTGCAAACTTTTCTCACTTAGAACCCTGAATATATCATGTTAGTCATTTCTGGCATGCCAGGTCTCTCTGGATAGGTCTACTACCAATCTAATGTTTCTACACTTGTAGATTATGGACATTTTGTCTCAAGCTGCTTTCAGGATTTTCTCTTTGTCTCTGAGATTTACAAGTTTCACTATTATGTGTTGGAGTGTTGACTTATTTTTATTGATTTTGTGGGGAATTCTCTGTGCCTCCTGGACTTGGATGCCTGTTTCCTTTCCTGGACTAAGTAAATTCTCCAACATAACTTGCTCCACTACACCTTCTGCCCCCTTTTCTCTTTTCTCATCTTTTGGAATTCCAATTATTCTAATATTGTTTCACTTTTTAAAAATATTTTATTTATTTATTCACGAAAGACACACAGAGAGAGAGGCTCAGACACAGACAGAGGGAGAAACAGGCTTCATGCAGAGAGCCTGATGTGGGACTTCCCCGGCCTCTAGATTCACACCCTAGGCTGAATGCAGCGCTAAACTGCTGAGCCAGCCAGGCTGCCCTCTAGTATTGTTTCTTTTATAAGGCAATCAGAGAAAGACAATATGTGGAATTCAAGAAACAAAACAGAGGATTTTAGGGAAAGAGAGGAAAAACTAAAACAAGAAGAAATCAGAGAGGGAGACAAACCATAAGAGACTCTTAATCATAGGAAACAAACTGAGGGTCGCTGGAGTTGGGGGGAAATGGGGTAACTGGGTGATGGACATTAAGGAAGGCATGTGATATAATGAGAATTGGGTATTATATAAGACTGATGAATCACTGACCTCTACCTCTGAAACCAATAATACATTATATGCTGATTAATTGGATTTAAATAAAATAAAAAAATAAAAACATCCCCCCCCCAAAAAAAACATATCAACCCATCATCCTATTCCAAGATAATGCCTAAAAAATTTGGAAGTATATTTTCCCCCAACGTCTGTGTTTAGGTATGTGTGCAATACACATGCCTATATATGTTTTTAATGAAAATTGAATCATATTGTACATACACAGAAATTTCCTATTTAGACTTCCTATTAGTTCTTTGGTGAACTTTGTTAAATTACATTTTCCAAGGCAAATGTTATTCATACAGATTTTCATATTTATATGTGTAATGGAGATGCCAGAAACATAAGTCAGTCATCCCTGAAAATAATTTTTTTCTTTCTTATTCTTTTTTAAAGATTTTATTTATTTATTCACGAAAGACAGTGAGAGAGAGAGGCAGAGACACAGGCAGAGGAGGAAGCAGGCTTCATGCAGGGAGCTCAACATGGGACTCGATCCTGGGTCTCCAAGATCACGCCCTGGGCCGAAGACGGGTGCTAAACCACTAAGCCACCCAGGGATCCCCAATATTTTGTTTTTCTATTTGAATTTGGAATTACATAAATATTATACATAACTGTAAAACAAGATTAAAATTAAATTAAATTCACTTTTTTAAAAAAAACTAAAAATTGAGAGCAAAATATAATGAAAGAATCTTTCTTATACTAGATTGAGTGGCACAATAATTTTGAAAATAACTGTTCTCAGTGATTTTAAATTAACTACTGTTCTTCACTCTTAGTGGGATATATACTAGAAAGAAGAAAAAATTGCAAAAATGAAAAAAACATATTTAATAATCATAATGTTTTGGGACTGTTAATTTTGTTATTTTGAGGGATAAACCTAAGGAATAATTAAATTAATATCATTGGGAACAGAATTTTCAGCAGTTTGAAAGGTATAGATTTAAGATCAATGGAGTTAAATAAATACTTTACACAGTCCTACTGTTGTAAGTGTTGGTACATTTAATCTTTAACGATATTTCATAGGTCTTTCCAAAAAAGACCTAGAAACAGTGATAACCTAATAGCATTGAGTGGTCAGAATAGGGTCTCATAATATTAGTTTGCACTACAAGAAACCAGGGTTCTTTGAATAAACTGTTAATTCCAGGTATGGGGTAGGAAATAAGTAAGATGAGCTTAGAATATATAAGAAAAAAAGTCATAAAACTGTAAAAATTCTTATCAAAAGATTCAGAAGCCAATTGTCCAAAAATTAAGCAATTTAAAGATATATTTACACAAGAATATTTATATATGAATATATAAAGTATAATTATTTATATAAAATATAAATAATTTATATAAAATTTATATATATACTTTATATAAAGCATACAATATATATATAAAATATATACATGCATACATTTATACATATACATGCATTTAGGTATATTTAACATTATGGAAACACACAAAATGTTTAAATACGTGATTAAATAATGACACTCTAAAAGGAAGAAAAAGGGATCCCTGGGTGGCGCAGCGGTTTGGCGCCTGCCGTTGGCCCAGGGCGCGATCCTGGAGACCCGGGATCGAATCCCACGTCGGGCTCCCGGTGCATGGAGCATGCTTCTCCCTCTGCCTGTGTCTCTGCCTCTCTCTCTCTCTCTCTCTGTGACTATCATAAATAAATAAATAAATAAAAAAGATTTAAAAAAAATAAAAATAAAAGGAAGAAAAATTAAAGAAAGGAAACTTCATTTGGAAGATTCTAGGGAAACTCTACACAGTTTTGAAAATAGTAAAAAAGGATAAGAGATTTTCCTGCCTTTTCTATGCAACTGGTACTTGAGATTTAAAAATTAGCTTATAAGGAGATGTGTCATTTTATTAAAATGATATAACATATAAACAAAAAAGAAATAAAGCAATAGGACCTTGCCATAATGAAATTCTTGATGATTTCATATATCTAGGCAGTATTAGACACAGGTGGTAGCTATGTGAAAACAGACAACCAGACATTCTGGGCCTACTTGTCAGAAGTACACAGCAGAACATAATACAGAATCTTACCAAAAGAGAAAAAAACTAAACCTGGTCAAGACTCTAGAGCCAATTACCAATTTATAAGAAATACCAAAGGTAGATTAACAAGTTCCATCACATTAAAAGGGAGCTATCAGCAAAATTCACGTGGTATTTTCTGGTGTACTAGAAAATAATCCATTCTCTTCAACAAATACAAAGAAAAAAAAAGGGGGGGGAGGATTTGTAAAATTATAAGAATAGTATTTTTAAATTAAGAAAAGGAAACAGATACCAATGAATCCAAAAAAGTAAGAAGTAGATCAAATTCTCCTGAGAATAACCAAATATTAAAGAAAAATAGTATTGCAGATACTTAATGTTATGTATGTGAAAAGAATATAACTTTCCTAGAGCAGTAAAAACATTTAAAACAAATGATAATAGGAAATTAATACAAGCATGCTGAATACTAGACACATTTATATACCTGAAAATATGGACTTAAAAGAAAATTGACTCTGAAAAATTCACTTGTCTATAGTTTTCAAGCACAGCATATTTTTAGTTTTTAAGTGGTTGCAAATTTGATAGGTAAAAAATAGCATTTTGTCTTAATGTGTATTTCTCTTGCTACAGAAGAGGAAGTCTCCATGTATATGCATCATCTACTTTTATTTAATTTTTTATGAATTGTCCATTTAGATACTTTGCCAAATTTTATTTGTAATAATTCTTCGTGGATTAAGGCTGTTATCATGTATTACAGATATTGCTAATATTTTGTTCCAATTTCTCATTTACCTTACAAGAAGCTCACAAATTTAGTAATATTCCACTTATTTATTCAAAGAAAAATGTACTTTATTTCTTTATAGTTTATCTGCTTTTCCTTTGGAGCTAACATTAAGGAGTATAAAAAAACAACCTAACTAAATTTGAATGTTAATCAGCTCACTTAGTGCAATGTAAGCATGTTCTCTTTAGTTAAACAGTCTTTTCGTGATTTACATTTCTAGAGTTGGGCTGAAGTTAATGGATATATAAGACACAACGAGATAACTTTTCAGGCCGTATGAGGGGAAATATAAATAAATTCTTACAGTTGCTTTTCTTCATAGGAGTCCCTTAGGCTACTTAAATGGTAATTCTTATGGTATGATGGTGACGTGGGATGGTAAGGGATCAGACTTTTCAGAAAGAGGAGGAAGTCTGTTGGCCTTCCTTAAATTCTAAAATCCTCTGTGCTGGTCAGGGAAGCAGAGCAGGGGGCTTATCCAGAATAGAGACAAGGAAGTTGGGTATTGACTAACTGGTTCAGGTTCCTTTTGATTGTGTAACACCATATTAACCAGCTGCTTTTTACCCTAAGTGCTTGGTGAACAGAGTTCTAGTTAAATCACACGTGCAGGTAGACCAGGGAAAAATGAAATGAAACACATTGCTTAAAATTATCCACGCTAACTCAGAAACAGTTCTGCATAGCAACAAATACAAAATGATAGCCAAATGGGCCAGTCTCCTGTAAGTCACTTTTTTTTTTCTTTTTTTTTCTTTTTTTTTTTTTTTTTTTTTGCTGAACCCCACTCAGGAAATTATGAAGGATATGAACCAATATAAGCAGTTAATATTACCAATAGTATTCACATAAACTCAGAAAAGCAATTTGTACTAACATTGTTTTTAATGTCTATGGTATGTGTTGCAAATAGAGTTAGCATCAATGTTAATATATGATATTCAGCTCCGTTACAAATAATTGAAGTCATGACACATTTTTTATTTAAAATCTAGATCTCCAAGTAAAACTACCCCAAATTTTCCCCTCCTACTCACTTCCCTCAGAAGTATGCATTTTTTGTTTAACTATATATGGAAACTCATGACTCCAATTAATCCTTTGAAATTAACATAAGATTCCTTGAAACTAGCGGAGCATGAAAAGAATGTATGTATAGATTTATATGTATATGTTGTGTGTTGGTATCCATGCATTTTTATCCATATGTGTGTGTAGCTTACATGCTTTTTGTGCATGTTTGTGAAAATGTGTGATTGTATATATTACTTCAAATCCAGTATCAACTTGACTGCCTTCAGTGGATATTATACACCAAAAGAAGCATCTGTTTGCCATAATCTTTCCTCAGAAGAACCTGAGGCCAAGTGAGCAGTTGCTAAAACCAAAGTGTATCACAGTTACATGCAAAGACTAATCCTCATATATTTAAACCTCAGTGGGAGTGATACTCTTTCAACAGCTGCACATGGATAATGTATTTTCAACATAAAATTCTTAGCATATGAAAATAATTTCATGAAGTCACTTGGTAGATAATCACTGAAAAAAAGTTTTTTATTGTTAAACACATTAATTTATGTTAATTGACATTGTAATACTTAAATTTTTTAAAAAGTTATTTTTGAGACTAAATTGTTAATATTGCAGACTAGCACAGAGTTTTTTTACTTGTGTGTCTTGTATAAGAATAAATACCATAATGAAAATCTGTCATAAGGAAATTTTGTTCACTCTAAGATTTTCCTATTTTGACATCTTTAGATGTGTCTAGTTTCCTAATAAAAAAATAATCTACTTGAAGTTCAACCAAAAATATTCCTATACAAGTTTGTTTTGCTTCTACTTATATAGGGCATAGTATTCTTATAATATTGCTTTTAGAAATATAGTTAGACAAGTCCTTCATTTGGTGATACCTGTAGAAGACAGAGTTCAAAATAAGCTGCCAGTTAATATGTGAATTTATTCTAGTTTTGGCAAATATTCTTAAAACTATTAAAAGCAAGGAATATAGGTTATTTTGTTGCATAATTATTAATATCTTTCTTTCAGTGTAGGGAAAAATGCAAGCTTCAAATGTCACCTAAAATCTACTCTATCTAAACTAAATTAGAATGCATATTATAATACTTTTAAAACTCTTTTAGGGTCATTTTACAAAGTCTAAACTCATATGTCAAGACAGGAAAAAGTCTAGTGAGTTTATGCAAGCTTTATGTAAGAGGGAGGGGCAAGATTGGAAGAGCTCTATAAGTGTTAAACACAGAGATAAAGATGAGTGTATCTCCCAGTGCTTGGGAGTTGGTCCCTCTATTTTTATGGTTATGGCAGTGTGGGTTCACGTTCACATGGCAAAAGAGACTTTGAACAAATGTTTTTTTCCACAGCCATGAGAAACTGGTAGCATTTACTGTTAAAATCCTGAATTTAGCATAAATTGCAAATGCCCCACATTCTTCCCACTCTATGAAAAGCAAGAAAGCCACAAGGTGAGATTTGCTCAACAACGGCTCTGGTAAAGTGCTTCTTGCAACAGCTAAAAGCAGCCAATAAAAAAGTTATCCACAATTTAAATAAGATAGAAAGTTGAATAAAATTCTACCAATGCAACATGTATACATGTAACCCAGTTTAAGTAATGAATAGCAGTCAGTCAAGGTAGGAATGTGGTTCTTTAAACCTGGCTAAAGCCAAACCTAGGCTTCCTGTTGGCTAGTGCTCTGGGGACAAGGGCTGAAAGAAATCCATCCAATCCTAGGAAGAAGAGTCCAACAACAACAAAAACTGCATCAAATGCTAACTAGTATTTCTGCACATTTCATCATTAGTGGCTTTGAAACGATTCTGTGTATTCTTTACTAATAAGTAGGTGATTGACTAGATTTACTATGGAATGTCAGATTAAAAGATATGCAATTCTCACAAAAGAAATACTTGTGTCTCTGAACCATAATAGCACATCTTGAAAATCCTATATTAACCATGTTACATATTGGTCTTCACATTGCTTATTTGACTGTCAAGTTTGAGACATCCTAGTTAAAAGAAAAAAATGTGAATGGAGCTTCCTTTTCACGTGCAATTTTTTCAAATTTTCTATTTATGAGAAAGATCACTTCGGTTCATACATTTATTGAATGTCTGCTATGTGCCCAGGACTATGTAGCAATTTGGAATACAATTATAATAATATGGTCCTGACATCTAGGAAATTATTTTCTAGTAGAACCAACAGTGGATTTCATACAATGTATCAAATGTAGTGGGTGCTATAGGATCACAGGGGAGAGAAGCATTTGATAATGTATCTATATGGGAAGAGGTTTAAGGAAACCCGAGAGGCCCCAGGAAGTATAAAAAAAAAAAAAAAAGTTTATAGATGAGGTTTTGCTTAATTGAGTTTCATTGGATAAATAGGAGAGACTGACAATGACTGTGGGTGGGGGTCAATGAAATGCCGAAACCTTTTTAGGCCACCCTTTCATGACTTTTAATGCTATCTAAGTCACACTGACAAAAATATCTACTCTCACATATTTGTAATTCAATTATCTACCTCCTATTAGCACTATACCTTAGACATTGTGTTTATTTTGAAGAGTGCTTTTCTGCAATACAACTGCTTCTCACAAAATGTGTCAGAAATCTAGATTTAGTTTCTCACATTATCTCTTAAATTCATTCTGAATTTACATGTCATTTTTGTAAGGGGAGTATTATATATCTTTTGTGTTTTAATCTGTCATTGAGGAAAGATATAATGTTATTAAAGAATCAAAATTTTATACATCCCAAGTTCATAAGAATACATTTCAAGAGGCATTTATTTGAGAAGTAAGATATTGGGCAGGCCCAGTGCCTCAACGGTGTAGCACCGCCTTCAGCCCAGGGTCTGATCCTGGAGACCCGGGATGGAGTCCCACATCAGGCTCCCTGCGTGGAGCCTGCTTCTCCCTCTGCCTGTGTCTCTGCCTCTCTCTCTGTGTCTCTCATGAATAACTAAATAAATAAATCTAAAAAAAAAGAAAAGTAAGATATTTAAGTGGAAAACAGGATTCATTATGTAAAGACGTTAAGTGTATTTTCATTTCAAATCTAAATAGTCATATTTAAAATATCAATAACATGCATATATTATTGATATTGTTATTAATGTTGATGACATGTATGTTGATTATATACATGTAAAGAAATACATTTCTTATAAAATATTTGCATAATTTCTCATTTTAATTAGATATGATATTTGAGATTTAACGTGCACTTAATATCAAATGATGCAATAATAAGTTGACACAGTAGAGCTGCCTTGAAGAAATTTATTTTAATCGGAATTAAAAGGAAGGAGATGAATTGTCTTTAGTTATATATGGATTTTAAATATGGTTTTAATTCACAATATTTGAAGCTGATTTGATTAGTCTATACATATTATTAAACAATTATGTAGATGATGATATCACCTCTTTTTAGTGAGTGGAGGACAATAAAAATTGAGAAAGCATTCATGTCATTTTAACTAATGACATGAAGAAAGATGTCAGTACTTTCTTCCAACTACTTCAAATATTTTTTTCATGTAAAATACATTTAACACAAAATTTACTGTATTAACAATTTTTAAATGTATTATTCATTGGTATTACATACAATCACAATGTTGTGTGACAATTGAACAAGCTTAACTGCATTTATCATCAAAGTCTTCCCCTGGAAGTTGCAAGACATCAATGGACTCCAGAGTTGCACAAGGTTATATTATATAGATTTGGCCATTGCAATTGTTGTCTAGGTGGGAGACATATTCCTGGTACTGACTACTCTGTCATCTTCCCAGAATTCTCTTTCTTCCAATTACTTTTGAATTTTAGTTTCGAAATATTGAAAACCTAGCATATTACTGGTGCTGTGATAGATATTAGGAACTAAAAGCTGATATGACAAAAAATAAATAAATAAATAAAAGCTGATATGGCTTCCTTGCTCTCAAGTAGCTCAAGATATAGTGTATATAGGTGTGTGGCAAGAGGATGGGTGCCACATCATTTATCCTCTCAGAAAAGTATCACTTGATGAGTACTACAGTGAATTTAAGACAAAAACAATTATTAAGTCTATTTTGGAAAGGTAGGGGCAGACTGAAGGTGAGAGCAAACATGTTGCACAAAAATGAAGAAAATAGTTGAGTTGAACCTTCATCCACCAAACACACAGAATACCCAAAATATTATACACTTGGTTCACAAGTGTAAGTACTAGGTTTACAAGTTCTCATAAGATGCAAACTCAGCCCTGATGTAGTCTAGTAAACACCTTGAAGGATAAGTTTTTGCACCCAATTTCACTTCTGAATACCAATTTCAATTCTGACACCAACTAATGATTCTGATACTCAGTGCAGCTGTGGAAGGGAGATTTTTTTTTCCCCACACCAACAGGCAATTCTACAATATCAACTGGGTGTTCTATAATTTAATGCAATTCTAACACTCTATCTGGAGATAGTGCCGGATCCCACAGGTTAAGGACTTAGTCCAAAAGACTGGTCTTTGTCCCCACTTCAGACATCAATCACAAGTCCAGGTTCTCATTTGTGTTTCTGACCCACCAGCTATAGATTAAAATTTTCAATACCCCCTCTTTGGGTTTGATTAATTTGCTAGAGCAGCTCACAGAACTCAATTTTATTTACCAGATTACTGATTTATTATAAGAAGAACTCAGGATCTTTCAGGTAGTTACCTGGAAGAGATGCATAGGGCAAGGCAGAGGAAAAAGGGAATGGAGCTTCTATGCCCTGTCCTGGTGTGCCGTTCTCCCAACACCACCATGTGTTCACCGACCCAAAGGACACCAATACCCAAAGGACAGGGATTTTATGGAGGCTACATCACACAGGCATAATTGATGAAATCATTGGCCATTTGTCATTGATTCAATCTCTATAGTCTCTAGTCCCTCTCCCCTCCCTCCAACCCTCTAATCACCAGGTTGGTTCTCCTGGCAAAAAGCCTCAATCTTTTGGCTTTCTGAAAGTTACCTACCTCATTAATATAACAAAAGATACCTTTATTGCTCTCATCACTTAGAAAATTCCAAGGGTTTTAGGAGTTCTTGAAGATCAAATACATATTTACTATAAATCACAGCATCACAAAAGGGGAGTAGAATTTTATCAAGCTGATACAAATAAAAGGGAAGAAGAGCGGGAATCACTGGGTGGCTCAGCAGTTTAGCACCTGCCTTCCGCCCAGGGCATGATCCTGGAGCCCTGGGATCGAGTCCCACGTTGGGTTCCCTGTATGGAGCCTGCTTCCTTCTCCTCTGTGTCTCTGCTTCTCTCTCTCTCTCTGTCTGTCTTTCATGAATAAATAAATAAAATCTTAAAAAAAAAAAAGGGGGCGGGGGAGAGAAGAGCATGCCAGGTAAAAGATACTGCTGGGGTAAATGCATGAAGGCACCAAAATTTCCACATTTCTGTTAATTATTAACTAACCAGTGTTGAAGATGCTGAGAGCTACAAGATATTGAACTTCATCATTTAACATCTTTAGCCTTAGGACAAAATTTTCTAACTTAGGGAATAGTCATTTTACGTATATCTATATTTCATTCTTCAGTAAAGAAACACTGTTTTTAAGCCCTTGTAAAGGGCTTTTTAATTTTAATTTTTCTTCATGAAGTGAGAGCACTTGACCTAAATTCTTATTTAAGTATTTTTATGTTTGCCAAATTGCCTGAGGGTTGTGTTTTATTTTCTTATTTGCTTTTTCTTCTCTCAAGTTCCTCCTCACTTTCCCTACTCCAAGTCTGCAATACCTGGTGCTTTTCTTTATTATAAAGTCATAGTTTTTGTGAGCACATGGAGGAAAGATTCACAAAATAATCTGTGCACTACTAATTCTGAAATTAGATTGAAATAAATGAGAAATTAGTAATTTGGAAAAATACATTTAAAGAATTAAAATTACTCATCCTTGAACCATCAGAGAATACTGCTATAACTACTGGGAAAATTTTTACACTTTACCTATTTTTTGGCATGTGCATTTTAGAACTAATTTGCATCAGCAAAAGCTAGGGATTTTACAGATGACTGATGCCTGTGAAAATGAGATTTCTCCCCTGAACTTGCTTTAATTAAAATGCTGCAAGTAAGGGAACATTTTAATGTGCCAATCTCCATGTTTGGTAGTGCTGGCTTTCTAGAAATGTTTGCATATCAAAGAGCTCTGGTGCATGAGTTCTGCACTGTTCACACAATTGGCTATTTAACACTCTAGGTAACATCTTACTGAATAGTGCTGCATAAATGATGGCCAACATTACTAAAGGCCTTAGTTAATTACACATCTTTTCCTGTTTTTGTTTTTAGTTGCCTCTTTTTAAAAATATTACATAAAGTACTTAAATTGGTAGTGATAAACTTATATATAAACTTTAAACTGAATAATTACCTAGACTTGTGGACCCAGAAAACTTCTATTTCAAACAAGTCTTCATCTTTCTTTCATAGGAATCAGACTTTGATAAGCATCATGTCATCCTACACATGGAAACTGGAAAATTATTTACCCATAGGTGATTTTCCCTACAGTCTCAGATTACAAGAATGTTCATAGGCAGTTTGATCAAAGTTACCTAGTGATACTGAAGAAGGAACATTTTATAATCTGTGATAATTATTTGGGGATAAAATCAATAAACAATGTAGGTTACACCATATTTAGTCATCTTAACACATTATTAGTACCTACGTAACTATGTGAACTCTTTTTTGGCTAACGTATATACTCAGAACTTCTCTCCATCACAATTAAATTATAATATAAATATATATTTCTCTATATAAATATATAGATAGCTTATAAAATATAAATAAATAATTAGATTGAGATCATACACTGATTTCAAATAATTTCAAAAGTAGTAGCTTACTTAAATTTCCGAAATGTGAAAATAAAATGATAGAAATATATCTATAATACTATTTCTCCTTATTTTGTTTTTCATTTCTTTGATTAGATTTTTCCAAAGACTATCCATGGACATTATTGTTTAAAAAAGCAAGTAATATATATTATGTACTTATTCTGTGTCTAGGACTGTTCTAAATGTTTTTAGAACTCACAGAATGAGCCAAGAAGGTATATATTTTAATTGTTCTTATCTTAAGAATAAGAAAAATGAGGCACTTGCAAGTTATGTAACTTCTCTACGGACCTGATTCATCAGTAGTTATGCCAACATCTGAATCCAGACAGTGGGTCAAGAAGTTTCCATTTGCCTTATTCTTACATTTTATGGATCAATTATTTATTTATTTATACCTCTACCTGCTCCCCTCAAAAAAATAAGTGCCAGAGGCACTCATCTTGCTCTAGAAGCTACTAGGTTTGACAATGAAATAAAGGTTGTAATGACAAAGATCACAATTAGAATAGGAATATATACTAAATCAGGTAATGGAACTCCTAGGAATATATTACTAAATCAGGTAATAGCTCCTAGAGCTTCTTAGTGAGCTCTACCTTCTCTTTCTCTCTCTCTCTGTCTCTCACAGTATTTTATTGTGCAATAAAAAACACTTAAATGTACAAACTAAAAAAAAAAAAAAAGAAACGTACAAACTCTATATACATGTATATATATGTATGTGTGTGTGTGTGTATGAAGGAAATATATTGTGAAAAACAGCAAAGATCAACTAATTAAATAGTTATAGCACTGAAGGGGCCTTCTGCTTCTCCGTGATTAAGCTTGCTCATTCCAACTTTTGTGACAATTGTTTTGTGGTTTCATTAGCTGTATCTACATTCCTAAGCAATATAGTTCTTTTTTTTGTTTTAAACTTTCTTCAATAATTATTATTTTAATATGTGTGTTACTTTAAATTTTTATTTTACTTACTGTATTTATATATATATACAAGTTTCTATGAACCTATAATATTCTTTTCATGATATTTTCATTCGCAGTTGTATCCAGAGTGTTATATGTTTGAAATCAATAGGAAAAAAAAATCATTTTATTTATTTATTTATTTTTTTTATTTTTTTTTTATTGGTGTTCAATTTACTAACATACAGAATAACACCCAGTGCCCGTCACCCATTCACTCCCACCCCCCGCCCTCCTCCCCTTCTACCACCCCTAGTTCGTTTCCCAGAGTTAGCAGTCTTTACGTTCTGTCTCCCTTTCTGATATTTCCCACACATTTCTTCTCCCTTCCCTTATTTTCCCTTTCACTATTATTTATATTCCCCAAATGAATGAGAACATATAATGTTTGTCCTTCTCCGACTGACTTACTTCACTCAGCATAATACCCTCCAGTTCCATCCACTTTGAAGCAAATGGTGGGTATTTGTCATTTCTAATAGCTGAGTAATATTCCATTGTATACATAGACCACATCTTCTTTATCCATTCATCTTTCGTTGGACACCAAGGCTCCTTCCACAGTTTGGCTATCGTGGCCATTGCTGCTAGAAACATCGGGGTGCAGGTGTCCCGGCGTTTCATTGCATTTGTATCTTTGGGGTAAATCCCCAACAGTGCAATTGCTGGGTCGTAGGGCAGGTATATTTTTAACTGTTTGAGGAACCTCCACACAGTTTTCCAGAGTGGCTGCACCAGTTCACATTCCCACCAACAGTGTAAGAGGGTTCCCTTTTCTCCGCATCCTCTCCAACATTTGTGGTTTCCTGCCTTGTTAATTTTCCCCATTCTCACTGGTGTGAGGTGGTATCTCATTGTAGTTTTGATTTGTATTTCCCTGATGGCAAGTGATGCAGAGCATTTTCTCATATGCATGTTGGCCATGTCTATGTCTTCCTCTGTGAGATTTCTGTTCATGTCTTTTGCCCATTTCATGATTGGATTGTTTGTTTCTTTGGTGTTGAGTTTAAGAAGTTCTTTATAGATCTTGGAAACTAGCCCTTTATCTGATATGTCATTTGCAAATATCTTCTCCCATTCTGTAGGTTGTCTTTGAGTTTTGTTGACTGTATCCTTTGCTGTGCAAAAGCTTCTTATCTTGATGGTTCAACACCCGTAAAACAATCAATGTGATTCATCATATCAGCAAGAGAAAAACCAAGAACCATATGATCCTCTCATTGGATGCAGAGAAAGCATTTGACAAAATACAGCATCCATTCCTGATCAAAACTCTTCAGAGTGTAGGGATAGAGGGAACATTCCTCGACATCTTAAAAGCCATCTATGAAAAGCCCACAGCAAATATCATTCTCAATGGGGAAGCACTGGGAGCCTTTCCCCTAAGATCAGGAACAAGACAGGGATGTCCACTCTCACCACTGCTATTCAACATAGTACTGGAAGTCCTAGCCTCAGCAATCAGACAACAAAAAGACATTAAAGGCATTCAAATTGGCAAAGAAGAAGTCAAACTCTCCCTCTTCGCCGATGACATGATACTCTACATAGAAAACCCAAAAGTCTCCACCCCAAGATTGCTAGAACTCATACAGCAATTCGGTAGCGTGGCAGGATACAAAATCAATGCCCAGAAGTCAGTGGCATTTCTATACACTAACAATGAGACTGAAGAAAGAGAAATTAAGGAGTCAATCCCATTTACAATTGCACCCAAAAGCATAAGATACCTAGGAATAAACCTCACCAAAGATGTAAAGGATCTATACCCTCAAAACTATAGAACACTTCTGAAAGAAATTGAGGAAGACACAAAGAGATGGAAAAATATTCCATGCTCATGGATTGGCAGAATTAATATTGTGAAAATGTCAATGTTACCCAGGGCAATATACACGTTTAATGCAATCCCTATCAAAATACCATGGACTTTCTTCAGAGAGTTAGAACAAATTGTTTTAAGATTTGTGTGGAATCAGAAAAGACCCTGAATAGCCAGGGGAATTTTAAAAAAGAAAACCATATCTGGGGGCATCACAATGCCAGATTTCAGGTTGTACTACAAAGCTGTGGTCATCAAGACAGTGTGGTACTGGCACAAAAACAGACACATAGATCAGTGGAACAGAATAGAGAATCCAGAAGTGGACCCTGAACTTTATGGGCAACTAATATTCGATAAAGGAGGAAAGACTATCCATTGGAAGAAAGATAGTCTCTTCAATAAATGGTGCTGGGACAATTGGACATCCACATGCGGAAGAATGAAACAAGACCGCTCTCTTGCACCAGACACAAAGATAAACTCAAAATGGATGAAAGATCTAAATGTGAGACAAGATTCCATCAAAATCCTAGAGAAGAACACAGGCAACACCCTTTTTGAACTCGGCCATAGTAACTTCTTGCAAGATACATCCACGAAGGCAAAAGAAACAAAAGCAAAAATGAACTATTTATTTATTTTTTGTTTAAAATGGCTTAAATAGCTCTATTTAAGAACTATTTAAATAATTGAGACAAATGTGTGTTGAATGTTAATGGGGAAGAGTTCTGTAAAAACTATTCTCCTTTTTTGGTTTATTTTCTCTCTATATTTGAGTGGATCAGTTTTATTTTCTATAATATTATGCATTTCTTTTCATATTCATATGAAATTACAAATACTCGTCTGTTAAATGTTTTTGTCCACTATTTGATTTTTACATTTTTCATTCTTAATTTGTGTTCTTGTGGCTGCAATCTCTTTTCTAAGCTCTTTGATTAAATTATCAACAAGTACAGGTTTTAGATATATCAATCTAATTTAATATTTTATACTTTATTATTTAGCTTATTTTTAGCTCCTTTTACTTTAAAATTGACTGTTATTTCATGAAAAGCAATATCTTTTAAAATTACTGATAATATTGCTTAAGGAGTGAAGTATGCAAGCTTTGGTTAACCTGTGAATAAAACTTTGATTATACTCCTCAATACTGACAGCATTATTTTGAATATTGTTAATTTGTCTTTATTCTATGATTGAAATCTAAATGTTTAAACAGGGCAATAAAATCGTTTGAAAATTATTTTTAAAATGCTAAATAAAATGACTTATTCATTTATTGTGTGTTTATTTTTGTTGCCACTCAGAAAATGCATCCTTTGCACTTTCTATTTTGAAATTTATTAATCTATGTTGCTATATTTATCAAATCTTTCTTACTTTAAATCTTCTCTTTTTAAAAAATTTGTGGTGTTGAAAGCAAAAAGATAATATTTAAACATTATTTAAAGTGAATTTACATTACTTTAAAGCAGAGCTATCTTATTTTAGTGGAGTAAGAGTTGGTCAATCTAAGTAATATATTTGTCAAATCATTAAACTTTTGAGCCTTTGGGAATAAGTTCAAAAAATTACAATATTAAGACCAAATATAAAATATTATTTTGATACAAAAATCATTCTACACCATTCTACTAAGTAATCTTTTCTCTTTCACAATCTCATAGGCCTTGAAAAAAAGGAAAAACAGAAAAACTGATAAAAAACTGCTGATAAAAAACCCAGGCATCCCCACAGAATTCTTTAAATAATGGAAGGAAAAGTTAGATTTGCTTTCATTTGAGGAGGTATATTTGGTGAACAAGTTAATGATTCAAAATTCCTATGACAAAAAAAAAAAAAAAAACAAAATTCCTATGACAAATATCTTTTAAGGTATGTATTATCATTACTATTATTATGTATCCTCCAGTTCTCTTTAAGTACATGCAACAGAAATTTGCTGAGTAAGCAGTTATTACTAAGTTTGTGCCTGACTTTGAGCCAGGAAATGCGATTAAAATGTCTATATATTAAAAAAAAAAAGAAAAGTCTATATATTTGAATAATTAAATTTAGTAGGGAAGAGTTATTTCAAAATATAGTAAGATTGGAATGCCTGGGTGGCTCAGTGGTTGAGTGTCTGCCTTTTGCTCAGGGTGTGATCCTGGAGTCCTAGGCTGGAGTTCCACATCTGGCTCCTTGCATGGAGCCTGCTTCTCCCTCTGCCTGTATCTCTGCCTCTCTCTGTGTGTCTTTCATGAATAAATAAAATCTTAAAAAAAAAAGGTAGTAAGATTTAGAATGGTAGTAAAGCAACGAATGTATAGATGAGAAATAGAAGGGTAAGTTGTTCTTTATGTTCAAATTTTTTTCATTTTATTCAAAATGGAAAATAAAAGAAGCAACATTCCAAGGTATCATTTTAAAGACTCAACTCTCACTTCTATTAAAGAAGTTATTTATATATATATATCTCACAAAGAAATAGAAAGGCATTGAGTAAGTAAATGTATAGCATGCTTTGCATCTTAAAGTTTCACAGAAAAAAATATTTATATATTAAAATAAAATATAATAATATAGAAAATGCAATTTACTGCTAATTAGCAATGATGAGTCAAGTTAAAAGTGCATTATTTTAGAGCAATTTGGATTTAATGCAAATTTAATATTGTAATCTTTAATATTTAAAAAAAGTACCACTTTTATTGTAAACATTTTTAAAAATATGAGTATAAAGAAAACTAAAAAGCCTGTCACACATCATAGCACCAAGAGATGATCCCAGTTAACATTATAAATGTTATTTGTTATGTTAAATAACAATATAAATATAAACAATATAAATATAACAATATATAACAATATAAATAATCTTATATGTAATGTTAAATGTATATTTCCAGTTTATTATGTGTTAAGTTTGTAGAAGAGAGAGAGGGATAGGGGAAAAGAAAGAGATATATTTGAATGTATTAATTTATAACCAAGGATAAGCAATAGTAATGAGAATATTGCAGTATTTCTGTAAACCATGGAAAGAAGAGATTAAAATATAAGAACTTTAATAGTTTCTCATTTATATAAGTTACATGGGACATAATAAAGAATGAACAAAAATGATTAAAATACCTAATGACCAAGGAAAATCAAGGCATTGGGAAAGTAAATGATTGGTATATCATTGAAATTCCATACCTGAAAGGTCAAGGGTAAAGAAACCAACAAGACATTTCCATTTGAAAGTACTTAAGTTGCTGTTATAGGGAAAAATTGCAAAAATTTCAAATGAACTGAGAAATTCCTGATTATCTTTCCATCTTGATTATTTTGTTCTTTAGGGATTTTGCACTTTTCATTGACTTTGAGATATTTTGCAACTTTGAAATTGTAGATAACCTGCAGTAGTGTAAATAATTTTTTCCATAGATGTATAAATTATGTGTTGGAATGTAATTGGTTATTGCTTTGTGGATATAAACATGTTTCAAGTTTTAGAGGAACCTAAGTGGCTCGTCCATTGAGTGTCTGACTCTTGGTTTTGGCTCAGGTCATATCTCAGGGTCCTGGGATCAGCCCCATGTTGGGCTCAGTGCTCAGCAAAGAGTCAACTTGTCCCTCTCCCTCCCTGTGTGCTCCTCTCCCCAATGCTTGCACACACGTGCTCTCTCTCTCCAATAAATAAAATCTTAAAAAAAAAAAAAACTTTAATTTTTTACTTCTCTTTTTAAATTCATTTCAACAGTTCATATCTGGACTATATAATTCTCAATTTTTTTCCCTTTGAATTAGTTGTAAGGTCTTACAAACTCTCGATTAATGAGTTAAAAGAATCTTTGTAAGCAATTTATATTTCTATGATAGTCATAATATTATCTTCTTTAAAAGTCCTTTAGCTAGTTTGTTATTAACTGATATGCCCAATGGATTTACTGCAAGCTAGGTAAATGTTTTCCTGGAGAAATACACTATATGGGCACCTTAGATCCAGGCACGACTTACCTTGGCTTCCAGAGAAGATTTCCAAGCACACATAGAGCTTTAATTTGACTGATTTTTGTTTGTTTTACTAGCACCCTTCCCCCTCCTCTACTGACTTTGTTTTATTTCTGTTTCTGCTTTGCTTAAATAAGTGATTCCCCAGTTGTGATAACAGTGATTGTGATATTTTTGCCTTGGTTTATAGTACTTAAATCTAAAAACAAATTATGAAGTATGTGGAAAATATTAACAAAATTTTCTTACTTTTGTTGACCTTGCTTTTTGGGTTTATTGATTAATACCTTTACCTATAATTGATAGAAGAGATTCTATGCCTTATCAGAATAATATTCTATTCTTTATGTTGACTACATTATACCACTGATCATTTAATTAAAAAAAAAAAGAACCAGGATTTTCTCACTTATGGAAGAATGGGGGCTCTTACAACAAGTTACCTTCTGTGTGTATCTGTCACTTAAACATATAGTCAAGTATTGTTTCTCAGGCACTCATTACCCATATCTCCTAACAAATTTCTTATTTTTACCTTTCAAATATCTGGTCTTAATTTGGGGAAAAAAAAAAACCATGAAACTTTCAGAGTGTCTTTTACATGTAAAACTATCTTTGAAGTTTCCCAGAGGGTCCTTGGACAATGACAGTTTTTTCCCATTTTATGGGAAACATTATCAGAAATAATTTGATTTTTTAGATTATTTGCATGGACAGAGTTAAGTAAAAAGAGTGGCATACACATCTTACTTTACATTTGTATAGGCAAAATGTTAATATGCACATTTCAGAAATGATATTCTTGAAGGGAAGTTTTTAGAAGTTTGTCAATGCCTTCATTATCCATACTATGTTTTCACCTTACAGGAAAATATTGATCAAGACCTTATGATACAATTCTGTTGTTTTTCTTTATTTGTCAGAGTGCTAGAGATGCTTTATCTAATATTAGGCAATACAGGTATAATGTTTTTAGTTATAGTTTTTCTTATGATTTATGAATTTCTACTAGGTCAGAATCTTATTCCTTTAATTTGAATTTAACATTGTTACAGGGTTCTTGTTTCCCGTGGAGTCGAAGAATGAATCTCAGGGACACAAAAGGGTATGGTGATAGTTTATTAAGTGAAGGTGAGAACAGAAAGAAGAAACAAAGCTCTCCAGAGTGAGTGGGTTCCCAAATGGGTTGCCACTGTGGGCTGTTATTGACAATCTTTTATTGAGTACTGATTGGGAAGCTTGTGCACCTTGGTTTGAGCAAGGACTGACTGACTGACTTCTTTGAAGCCTAGTAATTTTCTGTGGTTACATATAGCAGCTATAAAAAAAATAAAATAAAATAAAATAAAATAAAATAAAATAAAATAAAAAAATACTCCCTAACATTCAAAGCAAAGTGATCTGGTTTGTTTCCTTATCTCTTGCTCTCTTTCTCAGTGGTATCCTCCCACCAGGAAAAAATAGTTCCTAGTCAGGGACTCCAATCTCTTCCTACCTATACCTTAACCTTTTCCCTACTCCATACCTCCTAGGATAGTGGTTATCGATTCCGAAAGCACATTCAACTTTTCTTGTAGTGTTTTTTGGTTTTGTTTCTACTTTTGTGGGTTTTTTTTTTTTTTTGTAATAAATGTACCTATGAAACTGCTATAGAAACCAAAAATGGATGGAAATTAAGATGAACATGCTAATGCTTCAGTAGGACTTGATTTTAAACTGAACAAATTTTTCTCTTTCTCACTGTTGTAGCCTCCCCAATCCTTCCTTTGTTTTCTGTAAAATCCTTTGTTCCAGGAACTCAATATCCATGACAACATCTCACTGACATCAATGTCTACATAGTAAGGAGACTCAGTTGGTGGGTGACAGGGCTAGTCCTGAGACCACCTTGAAGACAGATGTGACTGGCAGCACATAACAGATTCTTCTCAAAATCATTCAGATGCTCTATTTTCTTAAATAAAACCCTCAGCCTTTTTACCCTAGTGGGTCTGCAGTTTTGAAGGCATTAGCCTACTATAGCCTCTTTGCTTGGCAAAATAAAAATAAAATGAGATGATAAGATGATAAGATAGATAAGATAAGATAAACCCAACTATTGTTCATCTTTACCCCAAACACTGTCTTCATGTTATATTTCCATTCCAGAAAAGAGGTTAGGTTTGTCAATACCTTTGTCTCAGGCCTTCTCCAGAGTTACTCAGTTTCTATGCCTGATATTCTTTGTATATGTTTTGGTATTTCTCAGAATGTTTTTCATTTTATCTCAATATTTTTATTAAGATTATATTCATTTATTTCTATAAGTCAGATGTGTAACACTCCTTGTTTTCATTGAAAATAGGCTTATTCATTATTTTTAGAGAGATCTTGTCTGAAGTTTGGGGAAAATAGTTTTATTATCTTTATTCCTTATGCCACAGAAACAGATTTTCTTGTCAGTTGTATTAATATTATATGAATCCTAATCAGAATTCTCACATGTGAAATTTAGCATTAGAAAAAAAAATAATAGAATAAACTATAGGGGTTTTTATAGGGGTTTTATCTCTAGCACAAATGATATTTGTTTTACTCTGCTATGTGCTGGATACCCTGCTATCATCAGCTGACCATAGTTTTATCTTCAACAAAGAAGAATAATCACAAAACCCCAAGGAAAAAGACAGTAACAGGTACTTAAAACTATTGACACTTCAATAGTGTACTCTTCTTTGTAGCTTCTGAGCTGACAATGTTTAGATAATATTTAAACTATATCAGTAGAATGAACCAGAATTTTTAAAATTCATTTTAATCAAGAAGACAGTGTTCCATTGGGTTCATGCTAAATCAAGATACAACAGAAGTTAAGTAAGTAATCTGATTAAATCAAAGAAGATAATTTTATTGTAATTATTTCCTTGGGATATTGTTGATATTGTCTTAATGTTCTATTTTCATAAATGTAAGAAAGTTATTTTTCTTTTAAAGCTATCCCATTTCAGTGTAACGATTTTGCTTTTATAGATCGAGATGCCTCACCCTGACACCAGAGAAATCATAAACTCTTATTAAATCATCTTACCTTTCATAGCAATATAGTTATGTGCATAGGTTCAGTGAGCATCTGTCTTTCTCTTTTCCATGATATCATTGGATAAATTGATCATGCAACTAAGGTCTTAGTGGAGTATCATATTTGAAAATGATGTTTTTTAAATCACTTTTGACAAGTACTATTAAGGAACCAAGTTTAGCTATATTTAAGGAAATGCCTATAAAGTCCTCCTAGAAAAACTATCCTGGTGCTTTGTTTATGAAGTCCTAGCCTAATAGGTGGTAAGGAAGGTCTATTTCTTGGACCAGGAGGCCAGGAAATGCAGAATATTTTGAAAACCTCTAAAATAAAGATAAGGTTCACCACATTAAAGGTAAATTAGGTAAAATTTGGTGGAGTTTCTGGATTTGGCCTCTGGTTTCAGTATTGCAAATAGTAGAGCCTTTTTGTTATTCCAATCTGAGATTCCTTAAGGAAACTTCCAGACAGAGTAATTTTATGGATTCATTAATTGCCCAATACTATATAACTCAAGATTTGGAAAACAAAATCAAGGAGATCTATATGATTGAGCAATACTTTTTCTGTACCTATGTAAATATCAGTACAAATCAGATGAGACCAGCCTGATTTTTGGAAAAAAAAAATTGTCTATTCAAGATTATTATGATCACAGAGGAAGGATGGATACTATAAAGACGGGGGAAAAAAGACCAAAAATTTTGAAACAAACAAAATAATTCCTGATTTGGTTTCTTTTCTTCTGGGTCATCTGACTCCATGGAGGTTCTACATCTTCTTTGGCCCTGAGCTATTCCACAATCACTTGTCTTATGAGCTATACTACTATCAGTTGTAGAAAACCAAGAGTAGTGAAAATGAGTTTTTTTCATAGAAATATAAATTGTATCTGATTAAATGCCCTGTGACTATTGACCAGATTCATGAATTTTTGCATCAATCTATAAATTCATTCCAGCATTCCTTATCTGACTGTACCAGTGCTTTATCTTCAGTTCTACTCTGAACCAGTTCAAATATTAATGAATTAAATAAAATCTTTTCTACATTAATATTTCTGTGAGTGTCATTGTGATGAAGAGACTGTTAAGATGCCCCCCTCCCCAGTTATTTACCTACTCCTAGCATCCATGCCACTGTGTGATCCCTCACATTGAGGGCAGGCAGTATGTGTGAATTGACCTTCCTATGGGAAACATAGGAAGGTCAATTCCTTTGATTATGTTATTTTTTTAAAAGATTGTATTTACTTATTCATGAGAAACACAGAGAGGCAGAGACATAGGCAGAAGGAGAAGCAGACTCCCTGTGGGGAACCTGATGAGGGACTCAATCCAGGGATCCTGGGATCACAACCTGAGCCAAAAGCAGACACTCAACCACTGAGCCACCCAGGCATCCCATGATTATGTTATTTTATATAAAACCATATCTTAGTAGACTACAGTGAAAGATTACCCTTGTTGGCTTGATGAAGCAGCTACGTTGAAGAAGCCCTTGTTGGGAGAAAATGAATAAAGCCACAAGGAGCTGTGAGTGGTCTCTAGGACCTGAAGGTGGCCATTAGCCATAGCCAGCAAAAAGCTGGAGCCTTCTGTCATTCAAACCCAAAGGAATTTATTTTTCCAATGACTTGGATGCTTAGAAGTAGATGCTTCCCTAGGCCAGCCCCTAGGGAAAACTCAGTGCCACCGATATCTTGATCAAAACTCATGAGACCAAGCAAAGGAACCAGCCACTGCACTATTCCAGGACTCCCAACTCTGAAACTGTGGGGTGATAAAGATGTGTGTTATTTTAAACCACAGAATGTGTGGTAATTGGTTACATGTGCAGCAAGAAAGAACAACTGATGTAGTCATGATTTTACTTTGTGCTTTTAGTTATTCTTTAATAGTATGAATTGATGGAATTGCATTGTGATTGCCACTTTGTTAAGTACTTAACAGGAACAGAATATATATGATGGCTCCATTATTTTTGCACTGCAAACCAAATGTCTTAAGGTTGCATGATTACTCCTGTTTTACTAAGAAGGTGACTGATGAGACTGGAATTAGGAACCATATGTGGCATATGTGGCTATACCAAACAGTAAGCAATAAAGTTTAGGCAGATTGTAGCAATTCTGAGTAGAATTTTTCAAGGGAGTTATTTTCCTTTTCAACTTGTGGTTGAAAAATATATATCCTGTGCCAGGAAGGAGGAGAGCCATAATCAATTGGTCATATTGTACATGGGCTTTAGCAAAAATAGAGCGGAAACTCCTGAAAGGTAAAGTAACTCATAAATTATATTATTCTTCTGGGACTATCAAGGATACATTCCTTACTCACTTTCAGCTTTATAGTGAAGAGAAAGTATACAAAACATGTGGAAAAAAAGATGGATGTATTTTAGAACTTAGTATCAGGGGTTTTGTTCTATAAAAGGATTGTTATTGTGTACCCAAATTAACTAGGTATGTTGTTGTAGCATTTAAAATAGGGTGACAAAACATTTTTGAAATTAAATATATGCAATATAAAATGATTATCTCTAAAATATTATCTCTTTCAACATGCGTAAGAGATATAAATTTGTGTGGAAATGAGAACATATGAATTGATTGACCTTAATGAGAGAAAATAAATGGAATTTGACTTGTTTCTCAATAGGTCATTAGAGGAAACCTTTAAAGCAGAATATAGGGGAATTAAAACTAAAGCATATTATCTAAATCACTAGATGAAGTTGATAAGGCTTTACCCATACTCTAATAATTCCAGGTTTCATAAATTCTCCCTAGCATAGAGTCAAGCCTTTATGATACTGACTTTTAAAAATGCTCTGAGGTTGGTATGGTTTCAGAGGATAGTAAGTATTAAATGTAAGAAAGCTGTGAGAAATAGAAGTATAAAGGTAATCTGTTGAAATGACAAACGGAGAAAACTAAAGTCACTATACAAAGTTTAGGGACATAAACTATTCAAGACAGTGTGTGAAACATTTTCTTTTCCAGCAAACATATAGTTCACTTCAATTATTTTTCCTAACATATTGTCTCATGATAAATATTAAGTCTTTTTAGTAGAACATCTTTGCAAATTTACCAAATAAACATTCAGGAATAAATATGTTAACCTAGTATTTGCTCTTTTGGGTTTTTTTTTTTTTTTACATGAATAGGTTTGCACTTATAATACCAATAATGATTTTTAAATCATAAAATAAGTACTAGATACTTCTGACTGTCAATGCATGAGTATTTCCTTTCTGTCCACTGACATTTAGTATTGGTGTCAAATTGATCACTTTTCCTGGCTCTCAGACCCTTACTTCTTGATTTTGTATTTCATGGCTTAACATTTTTGCTTCCACAAAACACTAATATGACATTACCTCTGGTAACTAACCCTTTAGCCTGGTCTGAAGTCTTTCTTGCTAAATAAGATTGTTAAAGATTGCAGCTTTTCTGAGTTTGGAGCAATACCGGTTTGCTCACTAGATATTTGTTGAATTAAGAAAACCATCTCATGCTCCTGAATCTTGCTTGGTCAGGCACAGCAGGAGCACAGACAGGTTTATCTTCCCTAATCTCTTTCTCATCCAGCATGTGCTTTGTCATGCAGAGCCTGTTCTCACACATCGTAGAGACAAAGCTAATACAACCACAAAGTTGGAACTGAATGTCTGGAATAGTTTTCTAGATTGTGTAATAATTTTTTTCTCCAAAATATCTTGCTTCCTTCTAGAACTGTTGACAATCATTGCTTTCTTCTTTTCATTTGATTTTTTAACATAAGAATGATTTTAATCATAGATTATTGATCCTTCGCTTATCTATCCTAATAATAGAGTATTGATCTTTCTCTTATCTATCCTAATAATGTATATTCCTTACCATCCTTATCTTAGGAGCCTGGTTTCTGAGTCCCAGAGAGGGACAGAAAACTTGTCTCTTGATGATAGAAATTTCATTCCTTGTGATGACTTGAAAGTATGGCCAGGCAGATTCACTGAGCCCAGTCCATTTTGGACATAGAAATGGCTAAGGATTACATCAAACTTTACACAATGTTTGAAACAATGTAAGTAACCTCTTTCTAGCTACCAAAATTCACTAAGAAAAAAATTTATATAACTTATGGTTTCTTTCTTTCCTTTTTTCCTGAGTTACTATCACAACTTTTTTTTTATGTTTCTCACAAAATTTTACTTAAAAATTGGTGCAAATAGAATGGATAACATTTGGATGTACAGGGCTAGGAACAGTTATCCAAAGAATAATGGAAAATAAGCATCCCTAGATAAATTCACTCAAAAGAAAATCACAACACGATTATGAACCTAAAAATTAATACTCGTCTTTAATGTATTCAAATATCAGCTTTTCATTTTTTTAATGTTTAAATTTTAAATATTATGGTAAAAGATACATAAAATAAAACTTACCATGTTAAGCATTTTCAAATATATAGCTCGATGGCATTAAGTAGATTTACATCATTATGCAACTGTTACTATCATCCATCTCTGAAACTTTTTCATCAAATATCTATTTTTAAAGCTGTTTGAATCATTATTCGAACAATTTCCATATACTGTGATTTGGAAAATGGGTCTTAAATATCATTTAATGTTTCAAGTTTCCTTCTATCTCTTTTTGTTTACTTGGCATATTTTTGAAGAAAAAATAGATTAATAGACAGTAGTCTGAACACTGATGATTATAGCCACAAAGTAATTTCTTATGATTTGGTATATTTAGAGTTCTGATCATATTCACATTCAATTATTTTTGACAAGATTGCTTCATATAAAATTGTGTGTAGTTCCATTCAAGGGTGTGATGTTTAATTTTATATGCCAACTTGATTAGTCCACAGAGTGCCCAAATATTTAACCAAACATTAATCTGGATTGATCCATGTGGGTATTTTTGGTTGAGATTATGGTAAAAGAAGTAAAGCAAATTGCAATCCCCAATGTAGGTGAGCTTTGTCCAGTTCATCGAAAACCTGAAGAAAACAAACCACCCTCACACCCTCATCCCATGAATAAGAAGAAATTCCTTCTTCCTGACTGGTTGAACTGGAATATTGATCTCTTCCTGTCTCCAGATTTGAACAGAAACAAGTCTTCCTGGATTTCATGACTACTGGCTTTCAGACTAGAATTTATACAATTGGCTCTCTTGACTTTCAGGCCTTAAGAGACTCAAATTAGAACTGCACTATAGGATCTCTCTTGAGATCTTGTGACTTCTCAACCTCCATAGACATGTAAACTAATTCCTCATAACAAATTCTTTTCTATATATGCATCCTGTTGGTTCTGTTTCTCGAGAGGACCCTGACTAATACAAGGGAATATATTTATGTCTGGCTGCCTTTGTTTTTGTGACACTTCCACTAATGATAATTGATAGATCTGCTATTTAATTAAGAATTCCAAAACAGTAATATTAAATTCTTATTTATTCATTAAAGTACTCCTACAACTCGATAGTAAAATAAGGACAAACAACAGGACTGGAAAATGGCTAGAGGTACTGACTAGATTTTTTTCCAAAGAAGACACACAAATGGCCAACAGGTACATGAAAAGTTGCTCAACTTCACTAATCATCAGGGAGATACAAACCAAAACCCAGTGAGTTATAACATCACATCTGTTAAAATGGCTGGAATCAAAAAGACGAGATAACAAGTGTTGATGAGGATGTGAAGAAAAGAGAACACTTGTGCACTGTTGATAGAAATGTAAATTGGTGCAGCCACTCTGGAAAACAGTTTGGAGGTTCTCAAAAAATTAAAAATAGAAATACCATATGATCCAGCAATCTTAGTTCTGAGCATACATCCAAAAGAAATCAAAATAGGATCTGAAATACATATCTGTACGCCCATGTTCATTGCAACATTATTTACAGTAGCCAGGATATAGAAATCATCTAAGTATTCATTAGCAGATGAGTGGATAAAGGAGATGTAAGATGTCTATATATCTAGATGAGTTCTGAAAAAAAAGTCCTGCCATTTGCACATCATAAGTGGATCTTGAGGGCATTATGCTAAGTGAAATAAGCCAGACAAGTGAGCGACAGATAATGTGTTATCATTTATATGCAGAATCATAACAAAAAAAATCCAAAGTCATAGAGTAGAAAAGTGATTGTGAGAGGCTGTGGGGTGGGGAAAATAGGGAGAAGTTGATAACAGGGTAAAAATTTTGATTGATAAAAAAATAATATATATAAGATTAGCTTCTATCACTCTTTACTTTTTTTATACCCCTGGAAAAAATCATGGAAATATATTTATGGTTTTTCTACTTTTTAATATGTTACTTAGCATATTACACATTCTATCTTGCTTTTTTCACTATAATACTTTGTGAGTAACACAGCATAGTATTATAAAAAAGATGTAATTTATCTGTAAAATATTCATAGAAAGGGTTTTGAGGAACTAATATGTTTGAAATTGGTCTTCAGAATCAACAACTGTTCATGGAAAAAATGAGTCAAAATTTAGGAGAGTGGAGATCAATAGAAAGCTACTAGATTTATCTAGGTGAAAACATGAAAAATTTGAAAATGGCTAGAGATTAAAAGGCAGAAAGTTAAAGTAGATGGTTTTGGCAAACTCCTAAGATGTGGGTAGCAAGAGGACATTACCTAAAATAACTTCAAGGCTGCAAAACAAGGTGACCAAAAGAATTATGATGACATCAAGATGGGTAAGAAATGCAAAAACACCCAGTATTAATGAAGTTGGGATATTATATAATCAAATTTCAATTTATAGTCTTTTTTAATATGTCTGCCATATTGTCTAGTGGTTTGTGAAAAAGAAATATAAGACTTGGAGAGAGGTCAGACCTGCAGACGTAAGATATCATTTGATTTACATAAAAGAGAGTGATCAATATAAGAGCCTGGAGAAAATGCCAGTGAAAATAGTTCAGAGCACAAAGTACACAGACACAAAAATGAGAGAGAGAGAGAAACAAGCCAACAAAGAAAAACAAACCAACAAAGAAGCTTTATTTTTTTGAAGATTTACTTATTTATTTTAGAGACAGAGAGCGAGTGATTGCAGGGGTGGGGGTGGAAGACAGACAGAGAAGGCAAGAGTCTTAAGCAGACTCCACTCTGAGTGCTGAGCCCTATGCGGGGCTTGATCTCACAACCCTGAGACTACGACCCTGAGATTATGACCTGAGCTGAAACCAAGAGTGGCCGCTAAACCAGCTGTGCCACCTGGATGCCCCAATAAGGAAGCTTTAACTGAATGCATATAAGGAGAAAGATGGAAGAAAGTATCAGACTGAAATACATTTTGCTCAATATTTGAATGTAATAAACAATAAATTAATTTTTAAAAGAGATTTAGTCTATAGAGATCAAGTGGCCATTTTTAAAAAGATCAGTAGTGTTTGTAATCAGCCTGGTAGTAAAATTCAGAAAACATTAGAGTTACTTGTGTGAATATAGATAATTTATTTTTCAGTTAAATGAGCTTATCCCCTTTGATCCCCTTAAGGTACTTAAAATCCACAATGTTTTAGAACATATTTATACAATGAATATTCTCACTTTATTTTTGTTTCTACATGAGTCTTATAGGGAGGACAAACTGTGCCTACCCACATATGAAAAATCTTGGTAATATATACCAGAATAATGGGAAAAAGCTACTTTGAAACAGAAGGAATATGACACTATAAGTTTTTTACCTTTGCTCCACAGGGAGTGTAAAGTCGTAGCTGAATCAATTAGAAATTTGTTACATAGGCATAAAATGCACAACTAAAAAGTACCTTTTAGACTACAAATGCTCCATAGGAATTTGCAGCTAAATATATTACTAGTTTTTCCCCTACATTCAATTCCAGAACTATATTTCCCTGCATATATATATAATGTTTAGTTTCATTTATAATTGTATTATAAATAGGTTGACTGACTTGATACTTTAAACATATTTATTTTTGTGTTTACATACTCATCATAAAAAAAAAACCATACTCATCATAATTCCATGACATCAATAAAACAATAATGCTTTTTTAATGATTTAAATACAATTTAACTTGATATCCAAGACATCACATATATTTCTGTGACTAAATTCGTCCTATAGAATATCAGGGTAACATGGCTCAATTTCCTCATTTACTGTCTTTAATAATAAATCCCACTTGTGGGATGAGTAGGTGGCTCAGTGGTTGAGCATCTGCCTTCCACTCTAGGTGTGATCCTGGAGTCCTGGGATCAAGTCCAGCATCGGGCTCCCTTCATGGAGCCTGCTTCTCCCTCTGCCTATGTCTCTACCTATCTCCATCTGTGTCTCTCATGAATAGATAAATAAGATCTATAAATAAATAAATAAACAAATAAATAAATAAATCCCACTTGTGCTTCACTTCCATAATTATCATGAATCCTTTCTAGAGCCTTGAGAATCTTTTCTCAAGTGAGTTTTGCATTTTACAACTATTTACTCTAATTATGGGGTTTGTTCCAATGAATGGTTGAGGGAGACGCCAGGGTGGCTCAGTGGTTGAGCATCTGCCTTCATCTCACGTCATGATCCCAAGGTCCCGGATTCAAGTCCCACATCAGGCTTCCCCGCAGAGAGCCTGTTTCTTCCTCTGCCTGTGTCTCTGCCTCTCTCTCTCTCTGTGTCTCTCATGAATAAGTAAATAAAACCTTAAATAAATAAATGAATAAATAAATAAAATAACTATTGGATATTTTAAATATAGCCATTTTGTTTATCTCCTGTTATATTATTCATATTTCCTAACTAATAACAAATTTTTAGTATATGCATGCATATCTTTTGGACATAGAAAAACTTGTGATAGTAGAAAGGTCCAGTTGGAAGGAATTTTCCTTCAAATATTTCTTTGTAGGTGTTTTTCCCATTTCTTTTAAAGTTCCCAGAAGTAAAATTTTCACATGCTTCAACTACCAACACAGTTACTGAAAAGATGTGTACATTTATCCTTAATGAGCTATGGACGGAACATTGATCTTAAGGTCTCTGAGGAAAACAAATAATAAGGTTCATGTAATTTAATTGGTCACAAAGTTGATATCAGAATGCAAAAAACACTGTTTTTAAAAAATATGTGAATTCGAATTTTAAAATAAATTTATTTTATGTTTTAAAATTTTATCCTACTGAACAATGTACTCTTTTTTTTAGTTTCTCTCTCTGGATTTAGATTCTGCTGCTTTTCATTGATGAATATTAATATATAATTAACATTACCATATTAATATGTAATATGTAATGCATTAATAATATTAATATGTAATATATGTAATTCTATATAGAATTTCTTTTATAGAAATATAATTGGACCTAAATGATGTATATTGCCCTTTAATGAATAGAAACTAAATGACCTTAAAATTCTCCTCAACTCGACTTAACTTTCAATAGTTTCTTTTTTCTGACTCTTGGTCCTGGATCTTATTTTTCCAGGATCCTTTTTTTTTCTTTTTTTCTTTTCTTTTCTTTTCTTTTCTTTTCTTTTCTTTTCTTTTCTTTTCTTTTCTTTTTTCTTTTCTTTTTCTTTTCTTTCTTTTCTTTTCTTTTTTTAAAAGATTTTATTTATTTATTCATGAGAGACATAGAGAGAGTGAGAGAAGCAGAGACACAGGCAGAGGGAGAAGGAGCAGGCTCCATGCAGGGAACTTGATGTGGGACTCAATCCTGGGACTCCAGGATCACGCCCTGGGCCAAAGGCAGGTGCTACACCACTGAGCCACCCAGAGATCCCTCCCAGGATCTTTTTCTTTAGAAGACTTGCCAATTTCTTTTTTGTGCCCTTACAAGATTTCACTCTTTTTAAAAGCTTCTTCCCAAATTTACAGTCCAAGAATGTCTTTCTCAAGGACCTGGAGTCATCCCTTTGAAGTGTAATCACCAAGGGGGATAGTGCCCCATCACTCAGTTTCTGGGGAAGAGTAGGAGTCTAACTTCAGTGGGCAAATTGCTCTAAGCTGCAAAACTACTTCCTTCTTAAAACTCTCCTGCCTTTAATTTTAGTAGGACTGTTTCTAACCTTGTCTATGCTCTCTTCCTTATTGCTGGCATTAGTATCAAAATAAAATCAAGTTCAGCTACTCATCTTGCTTGGTATGATGGTTTCTTTAGCAGTAGGATTAGGTAATACAATGTTGGACATTTTCCTTTACACATTTTTTTTTTTTACTGTAAAGATGCCCATAGCAAAGATGTCCTACCAAAGCAGAAATTAAAAGTGTACAATATTAACCTTGACAAATCTGTGTCCAAATTTTTGGTTTAAGACCTTTGTTAAAAATAATAGAAAAGAGATGTAGAGGGAAGATAATAGATTTCTAGACAAAGACAACTATGATCACTTATGTTTTTCTAAATATGCATTGATCTATTTGACAAACAACTATTTATGTGAAGACAAAATTGAAGTCCTTGGACACCTGAAGTCACCTTTTCATTTAATGCATAGTCATACACATTAAGACAGTTAAATAAAACTTTAAGACAGCAGACAAAATGAATAATTTGGAACACAACATTTTACAAATTTGAACACACGATGTTAGAATTTGGAAACAGACTTGAACCTTTAGGAATTACATGGGTCTTGAACTATGATAATAAATTAGAGCAGAAAAAAAGGGGGAAATATACTCAAGAATATAAATTAATAAAAATCTTTCAATCAAGGCTGACCATAGTGCCGTTTATGGACTACCTTGAAGGAGGAAAAGACATGAGGAAAGATCTGAGGGGACTTAAAGAAGATGGTTTTTATAAGAATATAAGAACCGGGCAGCCCCGTGGCTCAGCAGTTTAGCGCCGCCTTCAGCCCAGGGCATGATCCTGGAGACTTGGGATCGAGTCCTACATGAGCTCTGGGCATGGAGCCTGCTTCTCCCCTTGCCTGTGTCTCTGCCTCTCTCTCTCTCTCTCTCTCTCTCTCTCTCTTTCTCATGAATAAATAAATAAAATCTTTAAAAAAATAAGAATATGAGAACCAGTAGATTAGAACCAGTAGATTTTCATTGCTATGGAATCAGACTCATTGTAATGAGAGAGCTGGACACTTACCTAACTGGGAAGAGTAAGAAAACAACTATGAAGATCCCAAGTACAGGCTAGTGGAATTTGCCTGTAGCCTATATAATTTTGATATAATGTGAGGTTATCAATTTCAATAAAAAAAGCAAGTCAAATTATTTTAATTTCTCACATGGGTATTTGTATATTAATCACAAACATTTAATCTCAGTGTCTTCCTGTCTCAAAAAAGATGTGTTAGTGAACTATTCTGGGTAAGGCAGAATTTTCTCTTTTTTTAAAGATTTTATTTACTTATTCATGAGAGATACACACGGATAGAGGCAGAAACAGGTAGAGGAAGAAGCAGGCTCCCTGTAAGGAGCCCAATGTGGGACTCGATCCCAGTCCCCAGGATCATGCCCTGAGCCAAAGGCAGCACCCAGCCACTGAGGCACCCAGGCATCCCCAGAATTTTCATATACCTAGAGATTACACTTTTTAAAAAGCAATTATAGAGATACTTTTTATTAATAGATGATTCTTACAAGTCCGTATGATCACATTTAAAATAAAGCTAGGAATTAAAGATGTAGATGAACTACTTGGGCTGATTACTAGGTTAGTGAACTCTACATAGAGTAGTAAATGACAGAGGTTTGAAATTATTAATGCCAATAATTCAGAATGAAACCTCTATCATTAGCTCTTAATTGACATCACTTTTTTTTTTTTTTTTTTTTTTTTTTTTTTTTTTTTTTTCAGAAAAGGAGAGAGGAAGGGCTAGGGGGCAGATGGAAAAGGAAAGAGATAATTTTAAGCAGGCTCCATGTCAGCATAGAGCCCAAAGTAGGGCTTCATATCATGACCCTGAGATCATGACCTGAGCTGAAATCAAGAGTCAAATGCTTAACCCACTGAGCACCCAGGCACCCTGGCATTCACATTTTTAAATGTTTACTCAAATTGCTCCAACACTTCCAGCCTCTGGAATTCATGAATAGAAAATTAAACTCTCAATTTCACAATATGCTATTTCTGTTAGTTGTGTAAATACACATGCAAATATATTTGTGTGTGTGTATATATATGTGTGTGTGTGTGTGTGTGTACATTTACATACTCATAGATGTAGTATATATTTGTAATCAATGTAAAGGTGAGCATATATTTGCGTGTGTGTGAACTTTGTCTTTTCTTCATTTTCTATGTCTTTTGAATTTTTTATACTTACATATTACTTTAGATTTATTTTTATATTAGGAATACTAACCTTTTATTTGTGAGTATAACACGAGATTTTTTTCCCAATTACTCATTTTCTCGGACATTGCCCTTTTCTTAACTGATTTTGGTCATGCAAAGTTTCTATTTTATTTTTACATAATATAGATGGGTAGTAAAAAAAAGTTGCACCTAGATTTTGGGGCTAGAATTTAAAAGCTTTCCCAACATTTAGGACATAATGAAATATATCTAAGGTTTTGTTTATAATTTCATATCTATATTAACATTTAGATCTTTGATCCAGTTTCATGTTTCATGCAGGGATATATTTCATGCAGTTACATTTTGATTCAGTTGTCACTGTGTCCAAATGGATATACAACTGTTTCCAAACTTAGCCAAAGATAATTTTCCTCAGTGATTTGAAATTCTACCTTTATATAATGGTAAATATCCATGTACTTGTATTTGATATCTTAGTTTGTTCCAAATATATAACAGGTCACCAACATAGAGTTTTAATTACAGAGACTTTGTAGTATGTTATCCCAGTTCTCAATTTTTAATTTTATTTTAAATATTTCACAGTTATCATTGAATGTTTATATTTTTCATATGAGCTTTAGAATAAAATGTGTAGAATAAGAATATTCTTATTTATTCTTATTCTTATTTAGAATAAATGTGTCTACCTCCAGAAAAAAATAGTTGGTATTTATGTTGGTAGTATTGTTGTCATCATTGTTATTTTAACACTACTGAACCAAATTTATCTGGATTAGGTTTGATTACTTTATGACTGGAGTAATCAAATTTAGGATATAAATAACTTACAGTCTTACAGTAATTTAGTGTGATAACATAATTCATAATATTTTCAGATCTTCTAATGGAACCCATTTCTCCCCCCCACCATATTATTTTGGGAGACTAAGTTTGTTTACAAATCAAGACCTTTTCAAGACACAAGAAATATATTTTTATTCTAGTTAGTAAAACATTGAAGAAGCTTATTTACTTATGCAGACTTAATAATTTTTAATTTTCTTAAATATGAATAATACTATGCCTTAAGAAATTTGAGGGGTATGATTTCTGATATAAAAAGACTTCAGGGAATACAAAATATTTCAAAAATTACTACTCTAAATTCTTCAAACACTATGTCTTCCCAATTTATTAATGAAATGATACAGTATTGAAATGATTTCATTTAAAAAAAAAGAAATGATTTCATTTTCAATAATGCTTCACAAAATGTGAATGTATTTGCCCTTCTTAGGTGATCATTCAAACTACCAGGCACAACTGCTCACAGATGCATGATCAAGTGGGAATCTGACTCCATTTCCAATGTTTACCTGGTGACAACTTTTAAACATCATCCCTTCCTCATCCCCTGTGTCCACATCTGGATGAGCTAATAAGAAAGCCTGGTGCTTTCTCCTATAGCACTTGCAGGAAACTGAAACCACCAAAGCCCCCACCTCACCCGTACCACACCCTTAACCACAGTAAAAATATCTGAGTCAGTCTCTTTTCCTAGTATTCTCCAAACACTTCAGACCTCCTTTGAGAGCCCTGCCCTGTGCCACTACTCTCTCTCTCTCTCTCTCTCTCTTTTTTTTTTAAGATTTTATTTACTCTTTTAGGAAATGAGAGACAGAGACAGAGACAGAGACAGAGGAAGAAGAAAGCATGAGCAGAGGGAGAGGAAAAGGGCTAGAGAGACTATCAAGCAGGCTCATGCCCAATGTGGAGACTCAGAGCTTAATCTCAAGACCCTGAGATCATGACCTGAGCAGAGCTGAAATCAAGAGTTGGATGCTTAACTGAGTCACCCAGGCACCCCCCTGTGTCACTACTCTTGACATGTCAATCAAATTTTAGTGAAAGTACTCCCTGCTTTTTCAGGGTTACCATAATGATTTGACATCTGCAGGAACTACTTGATTAAGAAAGACAACACAACAGCTGTATAGTTGGTAAATAACCAGAATATTAGTCAGCTTTCTTCTTTAATTACCTCAGTCTCATATGATGTTTAAAAAGTAATTCACATACTACCTAATGTCATTTTTAATGTACAGTGGGGAGGTAAATAGATCCCAATAAAACAGACTAAGATTAAAAAGATATGTACAATTTAGAAAACATGAAGGAGTTATTTTCTACTCATTTTATTTTTTTCTACTCATTTTAAATAGATGGACTATTACATATATCTGCTTACCATAAACTATCCTAATTTATTTATTTAAATAACTAACATTAAATGCTTGAAAAGAAAATGCTAGAAATAAGATGCATCTAATAATCATTTCACTTACATAATGATTTTCTTCACAAACTGTTGTTTTTATCATCATAATTCAAAGTAAGTAATGATTATCTCTATGATATATATCTCTTGTTGCAAGAAAACTTACCAAATGTAGTGGCCTCCTTTTTTATGAAATTATTTCTTTTTGAGGTTATGGAATAGTAATGATAGGAACTAAGGTATAAGGTTCTTTTATAAAACTTTCAATATCTTTGGAAATAGCTGATATCTTTATGACATTTACATATTGGAATAATAATATCTCTTTGTATGTAAAAACCTGTAAATTGCTGCTCTCAGAATATTCTCAGAATTTAATGTAGATGGAATACGTCTTTATGTCTTAAAAATTTCTTCTCCTGGAAATGTCAGTTACAGCATGCATTGATTAATAAGGCTTAGACTAATATACAGTCCTAAAAGTAAGTATTTAGAATTCAAGTACTCTCAGGGGAAAGAATGTCCAACTTAAGTGCCTAATGCTTTAATGTTAATCATTTATAATTTTCAATTTGTTTTAAAAGATATAAATAAATTCTAGAGTATGAAGATTTTACTTGAACAAAATTCTGTAAAATCACAAGATACAACAAACTTTTTGACCACAGTAGAGAAAAAAATCTTTCTTTCCTTATTATTCTTCATCAATAAATATCAGAATTCTTACAGTCTCCAGTAGATAGACAGCCTCTAGTTCTGGTTAATTGCTTCACTCTCCAAGCACAAGTTATAGCAATTTGAACATAAGTATCCCTCACTGGGTTTCATCACAAAAAGGCAGAAAAAGAACTTTTCATAATAAAAAAAAAAGTGAAAACTTTTGAAGTTTTTTAACATGTTTACTGAGCATATAGTTAACATGTTAACTATAGGATAAATGTTTGTGCCCTTCTCAAATTCATAGGTTTAACAGATGAACATAGGGAAGAGGGAAAAAAAGAGGGGGAAGTCAACCTTAAGAGATTCTTAGAGGAAAAATTGAGTGTTACTGGAGGGAGGTGGGCAGGGTATGGGCTAAATGGGTGATGAGTATTAAACAGGATACCTGTGATGAGCACTGAGTATTGTATGTAAGTAATGGATCACTAAATTCTACCCTTGAAACTAGTAGTACACTCTATGTTAACTAACTAGAATTTAAATAATTTGGAAGAGAAAAAAATCCATATGTTTAAATCCTAATTCAAAATATGATAGTACCTGGAGGTGGACAATCTTGGGAAGAGATAAGGTCATGAGGCAGCAGTCTGCATGAATGGATTAATGCCTTTATAAAAGAGACCCCAGAGTGCCTGAGTGGCTCAGTCAGTTAAGTGACTGTCTTAGGCTCAGGTCATGATCTCAGGGTCCTAGGATAGAGCCCCGCATCAGGCTCCCTGCTCATCAGGGAGTCTGCTTCTCCCTCTGCCCCCGCCATCTGTGGTTCCTTTACTAGCTCTGCTCACTCTCTCAAAAATAAATTTAAAAATCTTAAAAAAAAAAAAAACTTTTAAAGATACCCCAGAGAGCCCCTTTCTTACCCTTCCACCGTGAGACACGGCTAGAAGACAGCCCTCCATGAACCAGGAAGTGGATTCTCACCAGACATTGACTCTGCCAGGGCCTTGATGTTGGAATTCTCAGCTTCTAGAACCGTTGAGAAAAGTTTCTGTTGTTTAAAAGCCACCTAGTCTATGGTGTTTTTGTTGTAGCAATCCAAACAGGCTAAGACAGTAATTGCTAATAGAAGCTAATAGAAGCAGGTGCTATTACAATACATATCTAAAATTGTGGAAGTGGGTAACAGCTAGAAACTGGAAGGGTTTTGAAGTGCATTCTAGGAAAAACATACATCACCATGAACAGGGAGAGTTAAGGGTGATTCTCTGAAGCTCAGAAAGAAAAAGAGAAATATAGATAGATATAAGCCTCAATCTTCTTAGAGAATACATATGTAATTGTGAATAGATGTTTGTAGAGCTTTCCTACAAAGGCCATTTTGATGAGATCTCAGATGGAAACAAGAAACATGTTATTTAATATTGGAGTAAAGAATGGTGTGTCTAGGTTGCTCAGTCAGTTAAGCATCTGCTTTTGGCTTGAGTAGTGGTCACAGGGTCATGGGATTGAGCCTCATGTTGTGGGGTTTCCTGTTCAGCAGGGAATATGTTTCTCCCCCTAACCCACCCCTGCTCATGCTCTCCTTTGATTTCCCTCTCAAATAAAATATTTTTAAAAAACTGGAGGAAAGATTAACTTCGTTATATATTGGAAAAGAACTTGGTTGAATTGTGTTCATATTCTGGTGTTTTGTGGATTATAGATCTTGAGAGCAATAAAATTGAATATGTAGTTGAGGAAATATTAAGCAAAGTGTTAAGGTGTGACTCGGCATCTCCTGACTGCTTACAGCAGGATGTGAGGAGAGAGAAATGACTTAAAGATGATGTTGTCAAGCAAAAAGGAAACAGAAGTTAAAGATTTGGAAAATTATCAGCCTATCTATATTGCAAAAAGATGAGGACACTAAGGATATGACCAAGCTACTGTTTGATAAGGAGATTAATATGAATCAGCCATCTCAACAGAAGTCAGAAGTTATTTTTCAAGAAGATGGAAGAAAAACCCCAAAGGGGTCATCAGGGCTGCACTCCTATCATAGGTCTAGAGTGCAAGAGTGTGAGAGATACAGTGGTTTCAAAGGAGAGCATCCTCAGGTGGGCCAGGGTACCCCTATCCAGTGCCCCATAGTTAGAACCCCTGCAGAGAGTTGTGACATGGCTGTGCCTAGCAGAGCTAAATAGGCATTGCTGCTTCCACCTAGATTTCAAAGGACAGAATTACTGCTGAAACTAGGGATTCCAGATACCAATCTAGACTTAGAGAGCTGTGGGCATGAGACCCCTGGCAATAGAGCCAAGAGATCCAAGCAGAAAGACACCATGGAAGCAGAGCCCAGCCAAGGAACCACTGCACGTCCCTCCCATTGAACTGAGATTGAGATTGCCACTCCAATGGATCTAGAAGTCAGATCTTTAAACCAAAGAGGACTATTCTCAAGCCTTAAGTCATAATGCTGTTGCCTTGGTAGGTTGTAGAATTACTTGGGACTTGTCACTCTTTTCTTTCCTACCTTTCCCTTTTGGAATGGGAATGTTTATCCTATGGTATCCCACTATTGTATTTTGGAAACATGTTTAGTTTCACAAAGAAATAAATCTTTGTTGTTAACAAGCTACCTAAGCTATGTTTTATTGTTGTTAATCAGCTGAAACAAAGGCAGTAGTATTAATTTATATGAGTCTAATATTCTACTTTCCCCTCTGGCTTTCTACTCCAGTCCAGAAAATGGAATCAATTTTTTTTTGTTTTTTTTTTTGTTTATCAGATGCTTCTTTTTCTAGAGAGTTGACACAGAGACTATTTTCCGTTTCACAGATCACATACACACACACACACACACACACACACACATACACACAAACACAAATTCTTATGCTGGCTGTTCTCAGTAAAGTTGTAAAAGATAAGAGTATTTCACAAAAAGTTGGTTCATAGTTTCTAAATATTTATCCATTAAATTCCAGAATAAACATTTATTTGAGATATACATAGAAAATTGAACATGGTAGCTACTTAATAAGTTAGAATTAAGGAAATAGTTACAGAAAAGGAAGACAGTATATGATAGTAATGGACTAAAGAATAGTCCACAAACATAATTTATCTTATTTTGGTTTTTCTATTGTAACCCTAAGGATACTGTAAGTCAGATCTGCAATATACATTTAATAATTCAACTTGGTGGGATCCCTGGGTGGCGCAGCGGTTTTAGCGCCTGTCTTTGGCCCAGGGCGCGATCCTGGAGACCTGGGATCAAATCCCACGTCGGGATCCCGGTGCATGGAGCCTGCTTCTCCCTCTGCCTATGTCTCTGCCTCTCTCTCTCTCTCTGTGTGTGACTATCATAAATAAATAAAAATTTTAAAAAAGGTAAAAAAAAATAATTCAACTTGGTGTAATTGTAATGAGAGTAGATTTTAAAAAGAAAATTAAAAAGACGATGAGTAAAACAGCTCAATTATCTTTTAAAATTATAATTGTGATAATTTCTTATATTCAAAATATTGTCCTTTCATCAAATATATTTTGACTCATCTTTAATAGACTTTATTTTTTAGGGAAGTCTTAGGGTTCACAAAAAATAATTTGGAGGTATTTTTAAGTAATCATATTTTTAAGTAATACCTGGGCTACTGATCAACCATTAAACTATTTGGTCATATGCATTCTATACTCCATATATAAACAGTTGTGCTATTATAAAACTCCATTACAAGCAACCTTTTGTTTGGTAATATTTTTCCATACCACTCTAATTTTATCAATTCGATGGACTATTGGACGACCATAGGAATGTGTTTTATATTATTCTGCAGTAATAGGATGCATCCTATCTAAAATTTGGTTTTATGTCCAGGTTATAATATTCTATACACAAAGATAATGTAATGGAAAGTATATTATTGCTTATACAAAAGACTCCAGGGATAACTGGCTGATTTGGGCCAAACTGAGGGAGTTTGTTGGGTTTTTATTGTAACTGGGAAATAGGACTGAAAAAAAGTTCCCTGAAGGCAGTGGGTTGAAATTTCCAGCCAAAAGATGAGGCACATGAGAGTCAGCCTGTTGTGTGGGATCAAAGGGGAAAGGAAGAGGCTTAGGCATGAGTCAGCAGTCATTAAACTGGAGTCGTGCTCTCTATTGTAACTCCTATAGCATTCCTTGTAATGCTTGATATCTTTCTTATAATACCAGGGCACAAAGTGCTGAAAAATAATTTTTAGTTAAAAGATAATTTAAATCTCCAGGGCTTGTGAGAAGACATAGTAATGACACATTCTGTCATCCAAATAGTGAGACCACCTAAAATATTTAGTTCAGACAAATCCCCTATCATCATTAAAATGCAGAAAAGGGTCCCTCCAACACACCTATAACTTCAAAGAATATCTTCACAAAGTATAAGGTGTAAGTTGAGTGAGGAGCATTTTAGTTACTCCCTGTGGGAGAAAAGCCCTAAGCTTCCATTAATACTTTTTGTTTGGGAGCACCATCTGGCTCTAAGGATAGACTGTGAAACATTCTTGGAAGGTGAATCTTTCTCCTACTTTTGCCATACCATGCTTCATCTCTTTATACAATCTGCAGGGTACAGAAACATCCCTCTTTATTTAAGAGCAGATGGTAGTGCAGTGTTAATGTTGGCATTTGTTAAGCAGTTGGTTAGAAAGATGGTCTCTTTCCTGACTAAATATGGAGTCAACAAATGAGTCTCAGAGGTGACTTGTATTAGTCTGCTAGGGCTGTCATTACCAAATACCACAGATTAAAGGACAAAAATTTATTTCCCAGTTCTGGGAGTTAGAAATCCAAGATCAAGATGTCAGCAGGGTTGATTTCTTCCCCTCCCCGGAGGCTTCTCTTTTTGGTTGGTTGATGGCCGTCTTCTCCCTGTGTCTTCACATGATTTTTCTTCTGTCCTTGTCTGTATCCAAATTTCTTCTTCTTATTTTCTCCCCTAAATATGTATTCCTTTATATTATTTTGTTTAGGTTTGCCAGGAGCTCATTTAATGGTCATAGTGGTAGAAGACATCACTATCTTCACTATACATCAGAAAGGATGTTTACAAATACCTTACCTTTAGTTATATTATAAACTTGAAAAATACTGTTTTATTTTCCTTAGCTGAATGTATATTGAAGATGATCAAATACATTGCCTGAATATATACACGTCTTCTAATTTCTTCACTCTGTTAGGTCAGTGGCATTAATTCAATATCTGAAGTTTTCTATCTTAAAGCATTTTTGTTTTCCTGTGATAAATCTTATTTGGACTTGATTAATCTGGATTGCCATATTAATATCTTAAAGTGCATTTAAAAATGTTTACTTCCATATTTTAAAAATCTTTATTTCTTATTTAGATTTGGTGACCAATTTAAGAGCACAGAATTATTTGAGAAACTATTAATCTTTTTCTCTGTATTAAGTATTTATACATATTTGCTTTTTCTTGGAGATTTTATAAGACTTGCCCAGATTACATTCTGGGATGGGTACCTTTAACAAGTAAATTTCTGATTACCAAGTTGATTTTTAACATGTTTACTCAGGACGCCTGGGTGGCTCAGTGGTTAAACATCTGCCTTCAGCTCAGGGCGTGACCCTGGAGTCCTGGGATCGAGTCCCACATCAGGCTCCCCGCAGGCAGCCTGCTCCTTCCTCTGCCTATGTCTCTGCCTCTTTCTGTGTCTCTCATGAATAAATTAATAAAATCTTTTAAAAATAATATATTTACTTGTCTGATCATACATTCTACCACTTTTATGGCAATGTTCTTAATTTTAAGTTTATGAAAAAAACATCCACTGTAAAATAATTTTAAAATTATCATTGTACAGGGATGCCTGGGTGCCTCAGTGATTGAGTGTCTGCCTTCGGCCCAGGGTGTGATCCTGGGGTCCCGCGATAGAGTCCTGCATCGGGCTCCCTGCATGGAGCCTGCTTCTCTCTCTGCCTGTGTCTCTGCCTCTCTCTCTGGGTCTCCACGAATAAATAAATAAATAATTTAAAAAATTATCAGTGTACAATTACATACACTTCTTATTTTCAAAACCTACTCTATACACTTTATATTGTTACCTTAAGGTTTGTATCTTTTTTCTTGGAGTCACCAGATATTTATCTATTGTTTTATTATTTTCCAAAACCATATCAATGCCATTGATCAGTATATTATTTCTTACTGCTTCACTTCTTTCTTTCTTAACTATGAACTGTGCTGTCCATTTTAGCTTTTTCTTCCTTTAAATCATTTGTTGGCTTTTTAAAATAGTTTTTAAATTAACATTTGCTAGTTTGTCTTCATAGAATTTTCTAATATAAAATTATATTTTCTCCTGAATGTCACTTAGTCAATCTACTTCAGGTTCTGATATATATGTACTACTTTTATCATAGCTCACCTTAAAGTTACTTCAATTTCAGTTTTGTATTAACCCTAGAGTTGTGAAGGATTATCTGTTAATTTTCCTACTGAGCATATTTTACTTCTAGATGTAACTTTTAAAAAATTACTAAAAATAATGCTTTGTAATCAGTACACATGGAGAAAATTTTGCTTTTTTTGGAAACTGTTGAGATTTTATGTGGGCCAAATATATAGCATTTTTGGCAATTTTATAACATGTAGCAGCAACCCCTTTTTATAAATTTCATCTTATTATCATATTCTTTCCAGTATATGTGCATGTGTATATATGTATGTGTATATATATATACACATATACATCCATATATATATATATATACATATATGTACACACACATACTTTTTTTGCTTTTGCTTTTTGAAGATTTTATTGCTTTTTTTGTAAGAAAAAATGCAAAATAATAAAAAGAAGCATTACATAATTGTGAAAGAAATATTTGTCATACTTGTTCAGCAAGCTACTAATTTTTTGTTTCATTTTTAAAAATTAGTCCAAAAATTCCTCTATTACATATTTTATGCATACAACACAGCAGAGATCAGAAAACATTACTGGAAATATTTTTAGAGACCTTACAATTGTAAAAGAATACCACAGATTTTAAAATATGAAAAAATTTTGAGAACACCAAAATAGTTATTTTCTAAATAAAATTTACATTAGTCTCTTGTGGTAAATCACTTTTGAAAGTGAAGTTTTCTCTAAAATCTTCCCTATTATTTTCATACTGCAAATATTTTTAAAGAATGTGTGTCAATGAGACTTTTACCCTGGGGTTTGCAAATATAGGGGGAACAAGAGTCTTTCCCCTCATCCTCTGTATACATTTGGCTGCAGTCAGAATTTACATCTTAATCAGGCATCACCCCTAGGTAAACTTTTAAGAATTTATCATGTAAGTCTCTTCTAATGTAAGCAATATTTTATTTTTATCTCTCTTGCTTTTCCTGGGACTGAAGATGTACATGAAAATGTTTTCCTGGGTGGAGTGCTCTCTTATATTTGCCACAATAAAATGGGCACATAAAAACAAAACCAAAAACAAACTGCAAAAATAACAAAAACAAAAAATTAAAGCATTGCCTCATTAGATCCTCTTTTATTCCTAGTGTGATAATATGTAAACTAAGACTCACTCTTGTGCTTTTCTTTTTCCACTTCCTTCTTTTCCAATATTTCCTTCCCCACACACATCCAATAAGAGCTACTCATTTTGTTTGTTCAGTAGGACTGGCCTAACAATTGCTCTGGAAAGGGCAAATGCAGTGTTTTGCAGGGGTAGGTGACAGTCTGACTTTCAATCTGTTTTCTACTTTAGTTCTGCTGGTTGGCTCTATGAATCCATTCAATCTTTGATTAGTGGTAATTTCTCCATGTTTCTGAAAAATAGTTGATTGAGACCTGATTTCTCTAACATGACCACTTAGCATTATTTTGTATGAGTGTGTATTTCAGGGGAGAGATGGCCAACAGGAAAGTAGAGGGAGTAAACTGTGTCCCTCTACTAGTTGATAGTTTAATGTGACACAACAATTTTTTTTTATTTCTTACTTAATGGCATTGATGAGTCTAAGATAAGAGGTCACATAGAAAAAAAAATGAACCCCTGAGTTTAAGAATATGTGATTTCTCATCAGTAATAATGGAAAAGGTAAGAAATATTCCATTCTTAAGATACACTGAATTTAAACAAAACTTTTTTTTTTTAAGATTTTATTTATTTATTCATGAGAGAAACAGAGAGAGAGGCAGAGACATAGGCAGAGGGAGAAGCCTGATGTGGGACTCCATCACAGGACCCTGGAGATCATGTCCTGGGCCAAAGGCAGATGCTCAACCACTGAACCACCCAGGTGCCCCAAACAAAACTTAAGATCCAATGGTAGGGCAAATCACAGTAAAATCAAACCTAAGTATAGTCGTAAGTTTTCACTTGGATCATCTCCAGAATGACCCATCATCATACAAAACATTTAGTGTGATGAACTATATTGTTTTCCTGTATGTATTACTTTCTTAAATAAAACTGGATTCTTTTAATAAAAAGCATATTGAGAATACATATTTGCAGGGATCCCTGGGTGGTTCAGTGGTTTGGTGCCTGACTTTGGCCCAGGGTGTGATCCTGGAGTCCCCGGATAAAGTCCCACATTGGTCTCCCTCCATCGAGCCTGCTTCTCCTTCTGCCTGTGTCTCTGCCTCTCCCTCTTTCTCTGTGTGTTTCTCATGAATAAATAAAGTCTTTTTTTAAAAAAAGAATACATGTTTGAATACACAACTATATTCTCTGCTATAGTCTGCTCTTCTACTTACCCAAACATCTGTGCTCATTCTTCTTATTAAAAAAATATACTCAGCCAGTTCTCAATAAGGCAAACTTAGTTATCCAGTTCCTGCATTCTTTTCTATATCTCTGCACAATGTACTGCCCTCTCTCCTTCAGCAACATTTTTGGGATTCTGGAACTTATAAATTTTCTGGAAGGAACTGCCCCACTATTCTCCCTAAGCCCTGGTTCTCTCTCTCTCAGAGATTTTTTTCTTTTTTCTTTTTTAAGATTTTATTTATTTAATTATTTATGTATATTTTTTACTGGAGTTTGATTTGCCAAAATATAGTATGACACCTAGTGCTCATCCCATCAAGTGGCCCCCTCAGTGGCCATCACCCAGTCACCCTGGTCCGCTCCCCTTCTCCTTCCACTACCCCTTGTTCATTTCCCAGAGTTAGGAGTCTCTGAGAGGTTTTCTTTGTGACTTTCCTTATGCAGTGGACTGTAGAAAATGTCTTCCTGTGCTAGGTCTTCCCAACTTTTTCTTGTGGCGCAGTTTTGGAGGAATATGGGTTGCTTTACTGAAAAACAATTACAAGGTTTAATCCATATTTCAATATGAAAACTTCCAGTCCTTTCTATGAGAATAGGTATCAGTGTATTTGTTATATTGAATGTAATAAACCCTTTTTCTAAAATAACCTGGGTCGGGGTAGCTGGGTTGCTCAGTAGTTGAGCATCTGCCCTCACCTCAGGTCATGATCCCAGGGTCCTAGGATAGAATCCTATATCAGGCTTTCCACAGGGAGCCTGCTTCCCCCTCTGCCTAGGCCTCTGCCTCTCTCTCAGTGTCTCTCATGAATAAATAAATAAAGTCATTTTAAAAAATAAAAAATGAAATAAAATAACCTCTCAATTATTTGCTCTGAGATTCTAGTGTTATGTGTTAGCGTATATTAAGTTGACTATGTGCCAAGCCACTTGCTGGATTTGTGTGTGTGCATATTATGTACACAAAACATACACATGTATGTGTATCCTATTGTATATATATATTTGTGTGTATGTGTATAGAGATATTGATAGATTTGACATTAAAACTGTGACAACATAAAACAATTTATCTTGATGTTTAACTCCAATTCAAATGCCTTTTTTTTCTTGTCTGACATTTAACAAGTCCCAGCACCGTGCTCAGGGTCTATGTAATGAAAAGTTATTTAATCCTGACCAACAAACTAAAGCTAATTGTGTTTAGTTATCTTTTATTGCTAAAAAAATGAGAAGGGGGTGAATAAACTTAAAAGTAAAAACAAGTGATATATTGGGTAGTTCTAAAGTTCTGCAAAATATTTCATTCTAGAAGAAAAAATATTCTGAAAAGAATGGTGTATTTTTTTTTTTAATTTTTTTTTTTAAGTTTTTATTAATTTATGATAGTCACAGAGAGAGAGAGAGAGGCAGAGACACAGGCAGAGGGAGAAGCAGGCTCCATGCACCGGGAGCCTGATGTGGGATTCGATCCCGGGTCTCCAGGATCACGCCCTGGGCCAAAGGCAGGCGCCAAACCGCTGCGCCACCCAGGGATCCCAGAATGGTGTATTTTGAACTGTGAAGAGTTTTGTCCAATCTAATTAAGAAACTGAAAGAAAGCAGAAAAGTGGAAAATGGAATTAATGGTGACTTACACAATAATTAAGGCCTTCTTTCTAATTTATGGAATGATGTATAATATTCATATGTGCCATCATCTCTGAATTACAGGGCTTTTTAAAAAAGATTTATTTTTATTTATTTATATTAGAAGAGAGAGTGCTCATGCAAGAGAGAGCTCAGGAGCAGGGAGAGGGGCAGGGAGGCAGGGACAGAGGGACAGGATCCCATGCAGACTCCATGCTGAGCATTGAGCCTGACCTGGGGCTTGATCTAGGTACCATGAAATCATGACTTAAGCTGAAATTAATGGTTGGATGCTTAACTGAGTGAGTCACACGACCCCCTGAATTATACGGTATTTTTTTTTAAATGTAAAATATTGTGACTTCTCCTTGAACATTTCACCTATCTAAAAAATGGATAGGTAAAAGGATGTATTATTCTTATATATTATTAAAAAGAGTAATGACCATCAACACTCACTCTAAGTAAGTTGGTGTGACTAATTTGGCTAGTTGTTCCACTACATTGGCTCTGCATTACTTACATGACTATCCTTCTCATGGCTTCCCTTCTGCCTGGGTTAGTCACATGACTATTGATGGCAAATGGAGTATTGGCTAGATGTGACATGTGAATTCTGGTTTGTACTCTTAAATGGAAGATGCAGGTCTTTCTGCCACTTGAATCCCTTCTGGATGACTGAATATCAATCAGGTGATGAGCCATTCTAACTTGTATTATAGAAAGAAGAACAAAAAGGACAAGAATTTTGTCCCTTACATATTCAACTTATTTAATATATATGTAGTTGAAATTAATTAGAATGTTGCATATTGTAAGTAATTCAATAAATTTTCCAAAATGCATTTATACTGATTTCCATCAAACTAAGTTAAAGAAAAAACTGTATCTTTACCTATAATTTACAATATTCCACTTTATTTTTTTATTTAAATTCAATTTGCCAACATATAGGATAACACCCAGTGTTCATCACATCACGTGGCCCTCCTTAACAGCATTCTACTTTAAAGATGGATTTCTGTATTTTCAATTATTTTTTTTTCTGCTGATATTGGTACTTCTTTGCTTTATACAATAATACTGTCATTCAATAGATTACAAATATGGAAAATAAATAAAATGCAAATAAAAGTATGCCTGTGGTTATGGAAGAAAAGTAAAATATTCATGAAACAATGGAAATGCTTTCGGTAAGATACTTAGTCTTCATACATATTTTAAAATCCTGTGAAAGCTTGGGAATAATTTCATTCAGAAATTTTTTTGATTTTGTTTTGAGTACTAATGTAGTCATCAGACAGAAGGGAAAACACCCAACTGAGTTTTAATCAAGGAAACAAGACAGGAAAAAAGTGGTATTTAAATAGTAGAAGTGATTCTAGAATCAAGCAATCAAGTGATGGAAAAGCAAGCAAGTTAAAGACATAAGCAGAAATAAAATTTGAAGCACATTTTAAATGGGCAATTTTGTTGTACAAATCCATTTACAAGACAATTTATTCTTTCAAGCATTTAAATCTGTTATTATATTTACATCCCTAGATATCATGTCTTTAAGAACACTTTGTAACCCATTGTTGCACCATTTTTTTACTAGTCTCAAGCTTCTCTTTTCTATTTTAGCACTCTTATTTACCTTATTAGTTAAATTTATAAATAAGGAAAGGGGAAAAAAAGAATTATTCTTATAAAAGTAATTTATATAGAGTTCCTAGAGGAAAAAAGAAAGGATATTTCCCATTGAACCATTTGATCTTAAATTCTAGATACTGTTTTAACCAAAGAATGATTACTATCAGGTCTTCCTTAGACCTCTACTTCACATTTGGAAAGTCTTTAATTGTTATATATTCAGTTGAGTAAGGGCATGTCTATTGATTTTATAAACCTTCATTATTCATTTTTTCCTGCAATTTCTTCATTTCAGATGTATTCAAGGTTAATATAGGAAGATATATAACAGACTTTAATTTACAAGTAATAGTGTGCAAAATTTCAGAACATGGAAATGTCAAAGACCACAAATGAGAATCAGGTGGAAGGAGTTATTGCTTTGTATTATATTCTCACCTTTAAGTATGCATTATACTTATGCATAGTGGCATTTATATCTATACTAAACTAAAACACATTTTTCAATGAATATAAAACATTTTATATAATAACAAACATGTGTAAGTTAATTGACTACATTCTTTTCTTTCTTGGTAATTTATAAAATCATGGTTATAATGAAAAGAAATTTGAATTAGATGAACTATATCCTGGATTTATTAATTATATTTGGCAGATATTCAATATCTGTGCTTATTTTGGATCTGCTTGATGTAAACATATCACTTGTTTTAGGACTCTAGAAATGTATCTGTTTCATATAAAATATATATTCAATTTATAGAATGCAACTTTATTAATATGTCTATTGCCACATGTTGATTACATCATTCAAATTCTCTCTAATTATTTTTCTCTAGTAAATCAGTTGGATTCTGAAAATGATATTAATATTTCCACTCTTGCTCCCTCTTTTATTTTGCCTTTTATTTGCATTTGCCTGATATCTATTATCTGACATGTTTCAACATTTAGTTCTTTAAGAGTTTCTCTTTTATAATACATAATAAAGTTGATTTAACTCAAGTTTAAAATCTTTTTAAAAATGCAGATTTACATTTATTCCATATGATTTTACTCTTTTCATCTTAGTTCATTTTTAAAATTATGTTTTTACTTTGTTACATTCTTTTTTACCATCCTCACTTTTACTCCAGTTACTTTGAAAGATCCTTTAAACCTTTCCATTTGTCAAGTGTTTTTTCTTAAACATTCCCAATGTCAATAATCAATTTATATGTTTTCACCATATGTAAATATATCAACTCTGTCCTACAACCAAATCCTCCATGTTTCCATGCTTCCTTTTCCCAGAATATGACATCATAGAGATAATCCTTTTATTTTCTTCTCGCAATCCAGCACTCGAATTTTGGATTTTGCCATAATATTTTGATAATTTTAGTTTTGGGCTATTATTAGTTATCTTCTTACAATTTGACCTTTTTTATTTTGAGAAAATATTTTCAAGTAGTAATTCAAGTCATCAATCCTGGAGAAATATATCAATTATTTACTTTCTTTGTTCTCTTCTACAGAAGGAGTATCTGGGCTCTGAAATCTCTGCATTAGAGATCCCTTGTCTTTGCTGACCGTGTAAAAACACTTCTCTGGGATCAGGAATATTTGGCAGGTTATTTCAAGTAAGGCCTCCAAATGGTAGGGTGCTACCATACTCCAGTAGGATGAAAAGTTTTTTGAGGGCTCACCTTTTCTTGGCAATAGAGCACTAATTTTTCCCTTAGGCTCTTCCTTCTATTCCTCCTTCAGACGTTGGCTCGAATGAAAACAAAATCCTTTCTGCGTGGGCTGCGTTACAAATCATGACTTACCTCTTTACCAATTCTGTCTTCTTGCATCAACACATTCATTTTCCATGTAAGTAAATTGGAGGTCTCAACAAACAATAATCAGATTAATGAAATTTCATTAAATAATGTTTTTAATGCTAGGAAATGTGTTTTACTTAACATCTATATTCAGTACTGTTATACTCTGTTGCTCAAAGTATAACTAGGCACAGAAGTTTTGGAGAAAAATTTTTGAATATCTGTCAAAAGATTTAGCATTCTACCATGCAAATGCATTAATTTCACAGTTAAATTTACTGCACAATTATCAATGTAATGCAGGTAGACTTTGATATTTTATAACAAGTTTAAAAAAAACTGTGATTCTCATAGCATAAAAATTATAACCTCTCCATGTATCATCAGCTACTTTTTACTTTCCCTTGGAAATAATTTATATTTTCTGAATCTTACTGTCTCATGTTAAGTGAAATTCAAATAAAAAATAAAACACTTCAACATATTCATACACATTCATTGAAAATCTCATGGATTAGCCTCATAAAATTAAAATGTATCTTTTTATAAATTATAATCTTTGTTGCTATCTCAATGAACCCATTGTACACTCATAGTAATAGTAATGAATTACTAACATTAATATTGGTAACTGTCACAATTGTTTTAACCTGAGCAGTTTTCTATGGAAAATATGCAGATTAAAAAAAAATAAACTAGGAAGCACCAGATTCTGGATAATTTAGTTGCTCCATGAATTATTTTTAGGATTCTATCTTATGGAAAACCTACTAGAATGTATCAAACTACTAATGTGTGTACTTAAAGATTAGTAAACTTAACATTTTTATTGTCCTTGTCATAAATACATTTTGGAATATACGTTTTAAGTAATGCATTATAAATGATGCTTCTTAAATGCGTATACTGAATTCAAATTCATTGTGAAAGGTCAACTCTGAATATTCTCACAACAGATTCATTCTAAATTAATAGTGTTAGGAATAAGTCCAAACAATCAATGCTATTCTCTTAAATTAAAAATATATATAGAGAGATATATAATTTTAAAAAGCATATAAAAAGGTAAAGATGAAAAAAAAAAAAGGTAAAGATGGTCTCATTTTCTTCTTTGTCAGAATGATACACTTCTATATGATATACTATAAAAGTCTAAATTACATGGCTGATGGGAGATAAAAGAGCACAATAGTAAATTTAATTTTCCTTTATTTTTAAAATAAGAATTTACATTTTAAAGGAGTATTCATTAAACATATATTGTAAGAATTTCAATCTATATTGTGACTTTAAATGGAAGTGTTAATAACAGAGAAATTGAGGATTTGCAGCTGATATTAAGCCTTTGGTTCTTTTTGATTGATTTTATTCTGAGTAAAATCAATATTTGTTTCTTGCTTTAATCATGCACAGAAAAAGCAGGCAATGATGAGTCACATGAATGTCTTCCTGATTCATTTACATAACCACAGTCAGTATAGCTAGTTAGTTGTGCTAGTTGACCTATTTTCCATCTAAATATTTATGTTCTCTTTTCCAAAGGATTAATCCATAGGAGTGATACATTGTATTTTACTCTGAAACCAAGCAGCTGGAAAATTGTGATGCTGCATCAAGTTCTGGTAAAGGGATTGATATTACAGAACTCTTCTATCCCTCACTCAGGGCTTTACCAGACTAGCACTGCTCTTCAAGCATAAGCTCTCCAGCCTACTCAGCAAATCTGAAGTTAGTCTGGACAGATTTGAACACTGCCATCATTGCTCCTATTCATGGGTCTACAGGAAGGCCCAGGAAGCCCTCATTATACTCAAACCTAAGTAATAATAATATATTAATCAAAATGGTTCTAAACAAAAAAGAGAAAAACAAACATAATATATTAAAATGTTTATTTTAAAATACTAGGTAATTTTAAACTAATGAAAGGTATACTGTTTCCTTAAACAAGAATTATCAGGATTATAGGGATTTCAGCCCTTCCAAATTAATCATTTTGTAGGGGCCTATTTAAAGGGCACAATAATTTAAAAATCTTTTAGGATACAGAAAACTTTAAAGTTTCTGAAAAGTAAAAATAGTTCAGATAGCTTATTTTGCAATAAAACTAAGAAAAAAATGGATGGTCAAAAGAGAAGGAAACAATACCAAAGCAAGTAAAAACAGTCTATCATACAAACTTTCCATATAGCATTTTGACTCATCTACATATTTAGCTCAATAAGACTTTTAAAAATCTACAGCAGTTTCCGAACTTCAGAAGCAGATTCTAATTGTCCTTTGTAACAAATTCATTTGTAATAGTAGCAAAGAATGTAAAAAAATAGAAAGAGACTAGATATCAATATATATTGAATATGGTGTATACAATTTAATTAATATAATATTATTGAATAAATAGCTCAGTGTAAAATAAGTGTAAATACACTCAAATTCATATATGATAAAGGTCTTACTACTTATTTGTGGACATTTCTTTAGAAGTGTCAATTCTTCAGAAGGACACTTCTTCAGAAGAAGCCTTGAGAAAAAAAGATAGATAAATTTACCTTCATATAAGTAACATATAATATATTATATAGTAAAAAAATACCATGAATGATGTGTAAAAACAAGGAAACTAGAAGAACATTTATATTTTTATTTTTTATTTTTGGAAACTAGAATAATATTATAACACATATAACAAAGGGATAAGTTTAATATTGTAACAGGTCCTATGAGTCATAAGAAAAATAAGCCAAGGGAAAATAGCCAAAGTAGGATCAGCAAAGGCATAATGAAGAAAATACAGATGGTCTTGAAATATTTGAAAAGAATCTTAATCCCTTGCAAAATAATACAAATGCTAATAAAATGGTGATTAGAGAACCATCTTTCCAGTATACAAGACTGGCAAGTACCAAAGAATTACTAATACTTTTACTGTGAGGTTGAGTGTACAGAAACCTTTTCAAACATTGTTGAGGGCAGTTTGGCAATGTTTCTCAAAAATGTTAAATTCTTACATACCTTCATCTGGTAATTCCATTTATAATAATTTATGCTATAGCCTAACCCACATATGTGTAACCAAGAAATATGCACACAGCTATTCATTGTTTTAATAGTGAAATATATATATTTGTATATGTACATATAATTGTATATGTGAGGTTTGGAGAAATTCCAGCACAGAGGTATTGTCTAATGGTTGAGGAGCCATGAACTAATGGGGCTCATGATTTTTATGGACCTGTGGGCCCAGGGACGGAAAGAGGAGCAAGCACTAAGGGTGGAAAAGTACTAAATAAAAATGGAGAAAAAAGGCTTAGCCACTGTCCCTGATAAGGGGCCTCATGGAGGCATCTGGGCTAGGATGAAGACATGCATATGAGCACTGGGGAGGGAGTGAGCAGGTGATGAGGTTTTGACTATAACTCTCTCCAAAAAACATAATGCACAGTTCAGTGGTGAGGAGAACAGCTTCCCTACATGAAAACTGCCAGACAAAGCCTTGTAGTTGGCTATGGTTAGACTTGAAAGATTGCATATAAGATTTTGGCTTGGAGCCAGATTCCCTACTTATATTTTGCTTTACATTAAATATGAAGACGATAATGCTAGCCTTCATGTGGCATATTTTTAAAATGTCTTTTTTAAAGTTTTATGTTATGTTTTTGTAATTACTTACATTTAATGTATGTGGTCTTAAAGGGGGATTTTATTCATAAACTATTTTAAAGATTTTTTTTTCTTACCAGACACAGTGTGGTAATATGGATGTCGTAAATTGATCCAGCAAATAAATTAATAACATAATAAATGTGGTTGGCTGTTATTATATTAGGACTTTAACACTAATAGATGTGTATGCAAGTATAAAATTAACTTTGGGTTTATTAACTAGAAGATCAAAGTAACATGACTTTAAGAGCATCACAAATAAATTTTGGGAATTTCTTCAGAATGAGTATATTTAAATGAGTCTACTTAGGACTTTAGCAATTCACTGTTTACAAACTTGTACAATGTTAACATTTAAATGAATTTGCAACTTCTGGGATGGAACAAAGATCTGGAAGATATGTTGAAACCTATTATTGAAGACGTCTTTCACCCATTTTGATGCATTCCATTGGCTTAAGGAAAGGTTTTGACAAGAGCCACTGTTCATTCATGGCCATAAACCCCCTTCATTCCACAAAGTTAGAGTGTTAGAATCTACTTATACAAGTTGAGTATTTACAAGTTATTAATTACAATCTGGAGTTCGGAATTTTGCTAAAATCCTGTTGTGTAAGGAAGACATTTTTTTTTCTAAAATGAGCAATCAAAAGCACAGGGCAGAGGAAGATAAGGCTGAATATTGGGTCTTCTCTCTGCATGTACTGACACTCTAGTGTTGACTTTCAGTTGTTTGTAACACTTGAAACAAACAAACGAAAAAAACAAACAATGACAAAAAAGAAAGGTAATATTTAAGGAGTGATTCAAAGAACTCCAAATGAGGCAAAATAAGAAAAAAAAATTTCAAGGGCTTAGCTGATTTTACTCCATCTTACCAAGACTCAAATCTCATGTCCAAAATTGACTAGCTAATCCTCAGTGTTGGCAGTTTCTCAATTTTCCAGTTAGATAAGAGTGAGAAAAAAATTTGTTAGAAGGCTTCTAAAAGCACGTGATTTCTTAGGATCCAAATGTATATCATCTGACTTTGTAAAAATAAATAGTGAATTCTGTTCAAATCATGACTGTAACTTAGATTTGGCAATCTGTGAATTTCCTGTCTGATAAATATCCTGGGAGAAGGAGTAAAATCACATACTGAGATATATGAGGCTTTCCCATTAGGAGAGCATCATTGATAGGGAACACCTATGCTGAACACATATTTTCCCCCCAAACACACATATTGAATGGTGGAATGAAGTATGACATCAGTTGCCACGATCAGAAGTATTTAGGCATCAGCTATGAATGGACAAAAACTTGTGTGTAGAAGATCCAGCTCAAAGTTCAAAGCTAGTTCTAGCTCTGAGTCACCACTGAAAGTTGTACATGAGTTGTTATTGACCTTAGTTGACAACTCATTCATCAAGACTCTCTAGGAAAGCAGCCCTGGCTCCATTCTCAGACTACATGATAGTTAGTACATGGTAATTTGTGCCAGAGAGAATACCACATTCACCATCCTAGGGTGACAATAGCACAAAAACAATTTTTTTGTGCAAAGTAATTCAAATTGCTACTTTCTCTTTGTACTGATACAGTAATGCTATTTTTTCTCAATGGTACTAAACCTACAAGAATCTATGTAGCCTTCTCTCTATGTTCAGTATCACAGATACAGCATTACCTCCTTTACATGATCTGAGTTAGGACCCTGATGTCATTATTTCCATTACTTTTTTATATTATCAATCCACCATCTTTTAGATTTAAGTGGCAAGATATATTTTTAGTTCTTCCTTTATACTAACAGTCAATTCTTGATTTTAGGACATCCTTACATCACATTTATTAAAATTGCTTCTTTGATTGCACTTTTTATCTGGTTCAATGTTTTCTTAGGAAAATTTAAGAATCCTTATTTATATAAGACCAGATCTGAGTGTCTCAAGTCTTTTGATTCCACCACATCACATACTAAAGTAAATATACTTTACTTTCTTTCACTGACCATTGAAAATAGAGAATCTTGTAGCACAGCATTTAATTTTCATTATTCTATTGTGGCAAGGCCTTTCCAGATATCATCTTTTACCTACTTTAATCTGAACACAAACTAAAATCTTTCCATTTTCTGCAGCATCCACCTTAGATAACTCATTTATCTCACATATTATTTCCTTTGTGCAAGTGTGCCTTTTTAAAATTGAGTGCCTATCTCCTCATCATCACCTGTAACATGGCTCCTATTTTATGAATTAATAAAGCTAAAGCCATTAAAAAAACAACAGATATTAAAATATTTCAAATAACTGATTACTATTGCATTTGTCTCTTCTTGCTGCCATAGCAAATTATTACAACTTTTGCAACTTAAAACAGGATAAACTTAGTATCTCACAATTGTGTAGCTCAGCAGTCTGGTTCACTCTGCTGACTCCCAGCTCCAGGCTTTACAAAGCTGAGATCAAGCTGTGGGCAAAGCTGTATTCCTTTCCGGAATCTCTCCGCATTAATCTGCTTCCAAGGTATTTGGATTGTTGAAGAATTTGGTACCAAGAACTTGGTAGGACTAAGGTTCACATTCCCTTGCTGGTTGCTAATCAGAGAGACTTGAGCTTCCCAATGCCTTCATCTTCCTACTCTTGTGGCCGCATCCTTCATCTTCAAAGCCAGCAACTGCAGGCTGAGTCTTTCCCCTGCTCTGAATCCCTCTGCTCTGTCGTTTTGCCTCATCTCTTCTATTTTTCAAGCTGTGAAAGTTCTCTACATTTTTAGGAGTGCATTTGGTTAGACTGAGCCCACCCAGATAATACAAGATAATCGCCTTGCCCCCAGGCCCATAACCTTAATCATATCTTCAAATTCCACCTTGCCATATATACTACACATTTACAGGTTTTATGGAAATCTTTGGGAGGCCTTTATTTTGACTATGACAAACATATTCAAGAAAAATATTTTTAAAAAATATTCAAAAGTGGAAAGAAAATATATGTTTGTGTGTATTAGTAACACTTTGTTAATGATGGTCTTTATTTCTGGCTCTCACTTGATATTTCTATATATGTTATTCCAGCAAGCCAATTTTATGGATTAATCTATGCTTTAATAGAAAATTTTAAAATATTCTGGTTGAAAATGTTCATGTTTTTAAAATTCCTATTAATATCACTTTGTATTTGTTCCTCTATTTTATTTTCTTTAAATCATATTGCTCTTTATTATTTTTCAGACTTTTGGACATCCATCATGCTCTCCCTTCCTCTAATAGTTTCTTCTTAACCCTCAAGTATTTTTTCTGGCATCTGACTTCTAGTCTTTGTTTATAATTTTTTCTTGTTCCTTTTAGCTTTCCCAGTACTGTTGAAGCTACACATAGTTCCACTAGCTTATTCAAAAACATCAATTCTTCATTTTAAAAATTATTACATTACAAAAATTATTGCATTTTGAATCAAAATCACTCTAAGACTTGCTTTTATGTATAAATTATTTTCTCCATTCTTGCTATTTCCTACCATGTTTCAGTGTTTTATATACTCATTACTCAACTACTCTTGATTGTTGAGTTTGAAAGGAAAAAAAAAACAAACAAATAGGCATGAGTAGTTTGGACCTTATTTGTCTTGCTTATTCTGAAGAGAAGTCACTTTTCTGTTGGCATGTGATAAACTTAGTCCCATCTCTACAGCCCAGGCCTCAGGATCTGTAGCTGGCCTGTAAGTTGGCAGAAATCTCGTTTGAATCTGAAATAATCGGAAAGCCACTTCTCCCGGAGATAGAACTCCTTTTCTATTATTTCGAATTCAGTTGATATCTGACCCCTATTAACCACATTTTTGTTTTATTTTACCACTTAATTATGATGCTGTGGAGGTAATAATGGTACTATTTCTTAGCTTTCTAAACATCCCAAAAGGTACTGATAGATATTGTGGAGGAGAGACAGAATAGATGGTCTTTAGTACCTTTCATGTGAACAGGCATTCAAATAGCTATTACATGTGAATTAGATCATTAAATGCTAAAAGTGACACTAGAAGTTAATTGTTGTCTATATTTTAATGATGAGGATAAAGATAATTTCGGTAATTTGCCAACAGTCATAGATGTAGGAAAAACCAGGGCTCAGGTGGGAAGCCATCTCTCCTTGATACAAAAGATCATGCTATTTTTACTTCACCTTCTCCAAGAATTTACATATATATATTATATATATAATATATATGTATTATGTAATATATAATATATATATTTAAGATTTTATATATACATATTTTATATATTTATATATATTAAAGATTTTACATATATATATTAAAGATTTTATTTATTTATTCAGAAAGAGAGAGAGAGAGGCAGAGACACAGGGAGAGGGAGAAGCAGGCTCCACACAGGGGAGCCCAAGGTGGGACTTGATCCTGATCCCGAGGTCTCCAGGATCACACCCCAGGGCTGCAGGTGGCGCTAAACCACTGCGCAACCGGGGCTGCCCAGAATTTACACATATTTTTATTTTGAATTTTGTACAATAATTAGATACTATATTATTCATACAAAATCACTTTATTATTATTTGTAACTCACTTTATATCCTTATGGCAGTTTCTCAGTTTTTTTCTCGTAGACATTATCTAGCAATTCCCTTTAAATTTGTGTATTGATCAAAGTTATTTTAGTTGTACAGCAAAACTAGGTATCGATATTTTAAGCATAAAATGAAATTTTTGGAGTAAAAATGAGATACTTTGCAAGATCAAAGGAACTTTTGAAAGCCAAGCCTTCTGAAGGTCAGCTAGAAGGAACGATTCTGGACAATAAGAATATTTATGAATCTCTTCTCAAAAGATCTCTCAGTAACAAGATTTAGATTCAAGCATTCTGGATTTTAGTTCTTTTTTTTCATGTTTTAAAATTCTTGAAGAGAGCATATGATAGACCAAGTTTGAGTCATACATTTATTTGCCCCTTTACTTATGAACCACGGACATGGAAAGCAAAAAAATCTTGTGTGCAAACTTACTCAGTGGAGCTCTACTCATATGGACGGAGTACCAATTCCACTATAAGCCAAATAATCACTTCAAGTACAACCTGCACTGAACAAAATACCTGCATGAATTATAAGCAGGTTATTACTTCAGACATGTATAGCTTTTGAAACTTCATTCTTAAATATTCATTGATATGAGAAAACAGTGATATTTGAAAATAAATGTAACCCATAATAGAAAGGATGCAGTGTCATAAATTTGTAAATGGCAAGTAACTAATTCCTAGATTTATGAAACTAAATCAGATTGTCTATTTATGTCTTTAGAGAAGTCTAGTTTTTACATATTTTCCTGTTAAATATTTATCGTGGCTTCAGTGTTACTCTAGAATGGCACTATAACTTATGAAAACTCATTATCTAAGACAGTACTCATGACAAACCAAAGAAATTGACCACCTACTTCAGATTTTCTGAGTGCATTTTATTGTTCAAAGTCATTTATACAATCTGATAAGAAATATACCTTAAGGTACTTCATAAAGTGAAAGGACAAGCAACAGTATTTATCAAGGAAATACATAAATTTAATGACTATATTTTATTTCTTATCATACTTAAGCCTATCTATTTTTATCTGTTATACCAACATCCAATATTAATACTGGCTATCTGTGTCAGGCATTACATAAATGACTGACAGAAACTTTGCTATATGAAGTACATATGCTTCCCTTAAAGAATATTTCATATTATTTATATTATGCCATATGCTTTTCATCTTGCTGATAATTATTGCATTAATGGAGAATAAAGTACACTTATCTAAAATTTTCTATTTTCTTTTGAATCATTATTTGAAAATACAGGCAAAATGAAAAACAACACAAAAAAGTTTCTGGAAAGCCAAAGACATTTTTCTACATGGCACAGAATGTCTTAATTACTACTATTAGCTTTTAAATCCAGGACTTTAAAAAATAAGATTTATTTATTTATTTGAGAGAGAGAGAGAATGGGGGTGTGGTGCAGGGGGTGGAGGAGAGAGAAAGTCTAAGCAGACTTGAGATTAACATGGAGCCCAATGTGGGGCTTGATCTCATGACTCTGCCTCATTACCTGAGCCAAAATCAAGAGTCAGAGGCTTAATCAAAGTGCCACCCAGGCTCCCAGCCCCACACCTTTTTATAACAGAGAATTATTGGGAATTGAGCTATCTTCACAGACACTTATCTTTTATTTGTTTGTTTGTTTGTTTATTTGATTTGACAAGTATCTATATAGCATTTACTCTATGACGGGTACTATTCTAAGTGTTTCTTAAGTTTGAGGTTAATAATTTTATTATTATATCTTATAGGAGAGGATAGTAATATATAGAGTTTGTCCAAATGCCCAAAAATGGCATAGCATTTATATAGAACATATTATGCAAATTAAACTATGTCTGAGGGACACCTGGGTGGCTCAGTGGTTAAGCGTCAGCCTACAGCTCAGGGCGTCATCCTGAAGTCCTGGATCGAGTCCCACATTGGGCTCCCTGCATGGAGCCTGCTTCTCCCTCTGCCTATGTTTCTGCCTCTCTCTCTCTCTCTTTCTCTCTTTCTCTGTGTCACTCATAAATAAATAAATAAAATCTTAAAAAAAAAAACTGGAAAAAGCTAAGTGTAGTGAACGTTAAATTACACTTTTTTCTATTCATTTATATTTATTCCTCTTCAGGCCAATTACCTTACTAACTTACATAATATTTTTAGCATTATAGTGAATTGTTATCCTTAATGAGATATTCCACTAAGTGTAAACTGATGCATAAAGGTATTAATACTATTAAAATTTTATTATAAAAATGGTATAGTAAAAATGATAATTTATCTACTTCCTATACTAGAAAAAGTACTGCCATTAAAATATAATTGAAAAAAATAAATTTTACATATTTAAGTGTCACTTTAATTAAAAATTCTCTTGCATAGATTCTTCATTGACCTCAAATTCACCATTATTTTCTTTTATTTTTAGGTGTCTCTTTTTTTAAATGTATATAACTATAGGCTTTGATATAGCTTTGATCTTTTTTTTTTCTTCTAAAAGAGATCAACAATATTTATTTCCAAATCCATTTATGTGTAAGGACCAAACAAACATGATGTAATGTTTTTAAAACATTCCTATTTAGGTGTATTACTAAGAAACTACATTTATGTCTCTCAAGAGCACCATAGACATTCAACATTTTATAATGTTGATACATAAAATTTGACCAATGTCTGATGAAAATATGACTACATACCTTTTGTATATGAGGCTTCACTTTATTAGGCACACTTAATAAGTCTTTTAAAATAAAATAAAGCTTTGGTCATCCCTGGGATATATATTGGGCAATATATTATATAAAACCAGCAAATTCCTATGTGCTACAGTTAGAATGATATGCTCTTGAAATTTCTAATGCCTTGTTTAATTAAATATTATCTTATGAATTTGTTTTTCACCTCATCACTACAATTTAATATCTTTTTTAAGAATAAAATTTCAATTCCAACCCTGCAATTAATAACATGTTAGAGCAAAGCTCAATAGATGTCAGACTTAAAAATATTAGACACCTTGAAATCTCTAATTAAATAAAGCTAGCACAATTTACCAACAGAAATACTGAATTTTAATTTTGCCAAGAGGTAGCTTTAGGGCATCATTTAATCCAATAGACTGCTATCCAAACAACTATCAAATCAAAGCCTATTAGCTAATACTCAGTAGGAAACTGAAGGTTTGTAAAGTTTCCTAAAACAGCCCTGAGGTGAAGATTGATGATTATTTTATCTAAACAAATATGAGTGAGAATTATTTTCTTTAGTGTCTTTGTGACCAGAACATCAAAGGCTATGGATTTATTATTCTGTAATCTGTTTTCAGTATGAAAAGGTTATAGTGAGAAAAACTTCTAGAGAGAGAATTTAACTGCACTTGAGAGTCTATTACATTTCTAAATATAAAATTTCTATCCAGGACTCGTTATGTAAATGTACTCATTATGTAAATCACTGAATTAAGACATATTTATACCCTTATTTTACCAAAAAAATAAACTCTTTCCATTCAATAAGCAATCTTGAGTGAATATAATAAAAACCAGCAGTTATTTATTGACAATATTATTATATATTAGGATGGATTTTAATGAACCATAAAGTTATGATTTGTTATTGCCATAGCACAGTTTTCCTGAAGATTTACAGGATAAGACAGAACTGCTTACTTAAGCATACTTTGAGCTTGAATTCTTTGATATCTACTTCAATTTTTAAAAACAGTTTATTACCTTTAAGGCCCTGAGTAGTGCTCCAGACAATGATGGTACCTCTGGCAGATTCTGTTGATGCCCCACTGATATCCTCTTGGTCTTTATAATTTTACCCATATTTGCTTGGCTTCCAAATGCCACCACCCGTGTCCTTTTGCCCTTGGGTTTTTCTGGCTGATAGAGTCTGCTCTGCTCATGGGCAAGGCATGTAGGAAGTGTCAGGAGTTTTACTTCCATCCCTTAAAAGCATTCCACAAATAACTGACAGAACCCAGATTAGGAAAATACTCTACCAAAGGCAATAAAATTCTACTAAGAATAGAATAGAGTTCAAACCCAAATGACCTTAAATTTCCCCTCTACTTGACTAAACTTCAGCCAAATATCTTTCTAAGTTTAGGCCCCTCATATCCCTTTTCTTAGTATACTTATTTTAGAAAATATGTCAGGTAAAATACCATATGATTTTGCTCATATGTGGAATTTAAGAAATAAAAAGGATGAACATAGAGGAAGGGGTAAAAAGAGGGAAGAAAACCATAAAAGACTTAACTATAGGGATGCCTGGATAGTGCAATTGGTTAAGCATCAGACTCTTGGTTTCAGCTCAAATCATGATCTCAAGTCATGCTCTCAGGGTTGAAAGTTCGAGCCCCACTTAGGGGCTCTGTGCTCTGAACTCAGCATGGAGTCCACTTGAGTGTCTCTCTCCCCTCTCCCTCTGCCTAACTAACTCTCCCTGTTCTTTCTTTCAAATAAATATATATTTTTCTTTTTTAAAGAGAGAGATTCTTAATTATAGAGAATAAACCGAGGGCTCCTGGAGAGGTGGGCAGGAGCTAAGGTAAATAAATGATGGATATTAAGGAAAGCACTTGTGTAAAAAAAAAAAAAAAAAAAAAAAAGCTGAGCACTTGTGAAATACTGGTTGTTGTATGCAAGTGATGAATCACTAATTTCTACTCCTGAAACCAATGTTATACTCTATGCTAACTAACTAGGATTTAAACAAAACCTGGGAGAAAAAAATAGAAAATATGTAATTGTAAAATCTTCCCTCTGTCTGTTTGAGATGTAATTTTTTTCTATGTATATAATATGGATGCATATATAAGACTAGCTTTATACCAACTACTTTAATTGTGGGCTTCTATATTTGTGGATTTACATACGTGTTTTTAAAATTCTTTCCATATTTCTCCATGTTCTAAATTATATAAACTGAATAAGCATTACATTTTTAATCAGGAAAAAAATAGATGTTAGATAATACAAAAAGAATTACAATTTTTATGAAAAGGAAGGAAATTAGCAATCAGATAGTTTTAGATGGAGGTTTTTAAATAATATCAAAACAAATTTGTACTATTTAATAGCTTATGTTATAAAAGATATGTTAGTATTTTAAAAATTATAGACATTTTTTTAAGCACACAATTATTCCTCAGTGATATCTCAAATAAGTAAAGAAATAAGGGTCAGGGTCATAGTATAGCAGGAAATAAAACTAATTATCACCCCCAGCATGAAGTTGTTTCAAATGATGCTTTTTAAGTTAGAAAGTATTTTTAAGAGTATTTTAAAGTTTTGTTATAAAGAATCATAAACAAGGAAATAATGGCCAAAAGCAATGCCTATACTGTGCTTTCTTTGTATATTTTAATGTGCTTAGACTAAAAACTATTTCTGTTTAGCTGATCAAAGCTGTTTTGGCTTTCTTTTAAGGTGTCAGAACTTCACCTGAGAATTTTTATAGAAGCCTGGGGAAACACTCAGCAGGATCTAACTTTTGTTGTGGGTAAAAAACATTTTCCCTTTATGTGAAAGTTTGCTCTTTATGTGGCAGAAGGAATCCCCTGGTGAGGTGAATTTTGGCAGAAAAAAAATACAATAAAATATACATTTTGAGAATGGAAGGCATCAAAGTGATGAGTGCACAATTGAAGATTTATTCATCATCTATATTATCCAAAATAATGCCTTCTTTTTGAGGTAGATGATAGAATTTTGCAAAAGTATACTTGAATATGAAACATTTAGCTGTCTTTATTTTATACTAGTGTTAATGGCTCTTATATCATGTTGAGTTTTAAACTGATTGCATTCCCCCTCATTTTGTTTGAGTAGTGTATGGTAACATCCACTACGTATCTAATCGTATATGTCTGATATAATAAAATCCTTAGACACACACAATTCACATAAAAATTTTGAAAGATATGCTTTCAAATTTGATAAGTCTTTTTTTTTTAGTTTCAAATGGAACATTAGTTTTAAAAGTAGTTTGTCAGCTGTTTAAAAGAATGAAGTATCTATATTACTGTTGCTAGTGAATTATATCACCACAAACGCATATTTTGAAGTCCTAACCACCATACCTCAGAATTTGACTTTGGAAATAAGATAATTTGCATGTGTGGTTAGTCCAGATGAGATCATGGACCCACTCCTATATGACTGATGTCCTCACAGAAAGGGAGAATTTGGACACACATGCAGGGAGGATGCCATGTGAAGATTGGAATTATGTTGCCAGAAGCCGGGAAAGGATTACTGACAAACCACCAGAATAGGAGATAGGTATGGAACAGATCCTTCTCTAGTGCCTTCAGAGGAAGTATGGCCCTGCTGATGCCCTGATATCAGATTTCCAACCTGTAGAACTGTGAGACAATACATTTCTATTGTTTGAACCACTCAGTTGTTGTGGTACTTTGTTACAGCAGCCTCAGCAAACCCATTCAATTACAAAGAGAATAAAATAAATGTCAGAGAAAAGTGTTTTAAAATTTCAAGTTTTACAAGTATTAAAAAAAGTAGAGGTCACCATAGATAAAACAAGTTGGCTATGCATATTTAATCCATGACAGATCTAATATATAACTTTTTTCAAAGCAGTAAGACAGATATGATAGTGTATATAATTACATCTAGAGAGTTACTTTTTTAAAGATTTTTATTTTTAAATAATCTCCATACCCAACATGGGACCTGAACTCATAATCCTGAGATCAAGAATCACATGCTCTACTGACTGACCAGACAGATCCCCCTTAGACAATTACTTTATGAGTCCCATAAAGTATATCTTTCAGGGGGAAAAAAAAATCTTAAAGACATTACTCAACTTTCTAAAAATATGATAGATTTTAAACTTTGCATCATTTTATTTTCTGTGACTCAGCACATAATTAGTATGCCTTTTACTAGAACTTTCCTAGATGATTAAAAATGAAGTTTCTAGTCTCTTCCATGTCAATGGGTAGCAATTATGTTAAAAATAAAAAAAAAATGCTTATCAAGAGATGAGTCAATCAGATTGAAAAAAATTTAAGAAAAATAAGCATTTATGAAAAACGAGCAGTTCATAGTCAGCACACATTAAGATGAATTATTCTGTGTTATGTATGCTATCACCACAGGGAACAATTCCACGGAACTATGAGAATGGTAGGGAGAAGCAGGGTGCCCCCTGGGGACCTGTGGTATTTCTATAATTTAATAAACTAAAATATTGATGAGGGTCTCAGATCTCTTAGTGTTAAAATACCGCTGTTCTAGTCAGAGCATCATGCCACACTGGTTTAAAATCCAATTTGCCAAAGAAAAGATATCTCACCAATAGTCATCTACACTTGACAACATATTGATAGAAACTTCCCAAATCATCTATTTTAAAATTCATCAAGACTTCATTTATAAATGCCATATTTATAGAACAGAAGATGAAATTTGAGTAGCTCAAATTTTCTGAGACAAAAGGAAACACAGAACTTGATATCTATTCTGATAGAATATTTTTGAATAATTACAGTGTAGGATATGACCACTAATTTAATCAAACTAACTACACCACTATTTTAATATTCTTATGTATCTCTATCTAGAAGTCAATCTAAAACAAAGTATAGGTGTTAGTAAGGTAGGTATAAAAGATAAAAATGCCACACAGTGTGCCCTAAAATCCAAAAAGTGATTTTTTTCTTTTTCTTTTTTCTTAATAAATAATATTTCCTTGTATCCTACTTTCTGTCACAAAGATGTTAATGATGATTGAAGAATGAAAAGTTTATTTTTGTTTACTGATCCTTTGGTTCAGCATTCCTTTGAGGATCAGCAAGATCTTCCTTCTACAACTTTCCATTCTGTGTCAAATAAAGAAGGTTCTGGTTAGTTGCAAATCTGTGCTAAACTTATACTTTTAATCTAGGATGTACAGTATCCACTGAAAATCATTCAAAAGTATTTTTTTAAAAAGATTTTATTTATTTATTCATGAGAGACAGAGAAAGAGAGAGAGAGAGAGAGAGAGAGAGGCAGAGACATAGGCAGAGGGAGAAGCAGGCTCCACGCAGGGAGCCCGATGTGGGACTCGATCCTGGGACTCCAGGATCACACCCGGGCTGCAGGCATCGCTAAACTGCTGCGCCACCGGGGCTGCCCATTCAAAAGTGTTTTTATAACTAAAAAACATTATCTTAGTTTGGACTGCTATAAAAACGTATCATAGACTGGGCAGCTTAAGTAATAAACGTTTATTTCCCAGAGTTTGGGAGGCTAGGAAGTCCAAGATCAAAGTGTCTGCAAAGTGAAAGCACTTCTTCTGTGTCTTACTTCTAAGGGCTCCACTTTCATGATCTCATTTAAAATCAATTACCTCCAAATACAATCATTACACTGGGGATTTGGTATTTAACATATGAATTTGGGGAAACATAATCATTTAGTCCATAATAGCAAAGATAGATACATTTTTAAAATGTTCTTTATTGTGAATGATACATTACTAGTAACATAATTTCTTTAGAGAAATTGTGAATCAAAACCAAAGATTACTATAATTTTCCAGGATATGTAGAAAATTTTCCCGCAAATAAACCCATAAAATGTAAAAAAGATACCCAACTACTCTTCTTGTGAAGAAAGTAAAATAGTATAAACACATGAAGATTTTAAATATTTATACAGAAAAACTTATAATCAAAAAATAATATGATGCCATTTAAATTGCTTTAACTCTTGAACTTACAGTCAGCTAAAGACTCATTTTAATTTAATAAAAAGAGAGAAACATACACTCATATAACATATAAGAAATATATTAGGTAAATAAAATATGAATGTGGAAAATTAAAATCATACTAGAATGTTCCTCTTTAATATATGTAAGTATATTTAATACTTGTAAATATATTTAATACATGTAAAACAATGAAAGATATTAACATATTGTATATATACAAGACTAATAGTTCTAAATAAAAGGTGTTTTGTTGCATTTTATTTATTCGATATTTTCTCTATTTGTGCTTTTTAATTGAGGTTAAAATATATTCAGCAAGTGAAAGGTGCAAATCCTAATTGTACAGCTGTATGAGCATTATATATGGTGATTACCATTCAGATCATAATTTAGAATAGTTATTTCAACAAAGAGCATTACCTCATGCTCAATTTCAGTCAATAACCAACTCTGTCCTATCCATGGAAACTTCTGTTGTGATTTTTACCATTACCATTCCTTTTGCCCTTTCACAAACCCAACTTTTAACCAGGACAGAGAAAATTGTGTCATTTGTTGAGTTGTCTTCACAGAACAATTTAATACCAGTTATTCCTAGTTACAGACTGGAATTTCCCTAGTAAAATGCATTGTTGTGTTACTCCAGAAATAGCACTGATACTATTGAAATGGCCTGCATTGTCAGAGCAAGACACATACTTAGCAACATTTTCTGTTCCTTGCATCACTGTAACCTGTACATGAAAAGAAAAAGAACAAAAATACCTCTAAAAGAACCTTCCATAGGACATGGGTAAATGGCTGTTGTTGGAAATATCCAACCGTAATCAAGTTTACTTTGTGAATTTAATGGGATATTACCTCAGAGAGGAGACTTCCTTGACTTCATCATTTGAGAAGTCTTGTAAACACAAGTTTCCATGTCCTGCCTTTTCACTGACATGTAGGTAAATCCAGTTATTTATTCGCAGAACCTTCAAGAAAAACAAGGAGCCTGCATTTATAAGTGCTTTATGTTTGTATATTTTGGATCAATGTATTTATAGAATTGAGGCTGGGATTTTAATGTGCAAGCAGAAATAGAACATTTGGCCTTCAAACTGCTCAGAGGTAGCTGAGATCCTCACTTTCAGTAAGAACACTGAAAAGGATGCCCTTTAAGGAAGGGAGACCAAAAGTGCCCTATCATCTGCCCAGGGAAGCCACAAAGAAATATCCTGGTTGATGCCGAGTCTGACTTTTTGGTAAATGGAAAAGAAAAATCTTTCTTGAAAAGCAAAGTAAAGTAAAAAAAATAAAAATAAAAAAAAAAAAGTCTGGAAAGGCAGTCCCAGTGAAGAAAAAAGCATTAAAATATGACCATAAGACATATGAAAATGAAAAAGCAAATACAAAATGAAAAACAAAGGCTGAAATCATACTATAGCAATATATTTTTGAGTATTATAAATGGATAAGTACTCAGACTAAAACAACTCTGTTATATAGTTACTCCTAATCCCTATGACTGAATATATTGAGCTATCATGTTCTAATTATGTTGTATTACATGACAAAATAGAATTTGCAGATAAAGTTACTAACCAGTTGACTGATTTTTTCTTTTTTTAAGGGATTATCTGAGTGGACCTACTATAATCACATGTCTTTAAAAGAAGAATTTTCTTTGCTTAGAATCAGCAGAGACAGATTTCAAGTATGAGAAAGAGTTGACATGTCATTGCTGGTTTGAAGATGTAGGGAGCTACAAAAAAGGAATATGAGCTGCTTCTAGAGGGTTAGAGTGCCCCATGGCTGATAATCATCAAGGCATTAGGACCCTCACTTCCCTAAGGATTGAATTCTTCCAAAAACCTGAATGAGGTTGGAAGCAGAATTTTCCCCAGAGCTTCCTGTTAAAAGTCCAATTGTACCAACACTTTGAGTTTGGCCTTTGAACACTATAAGCAGAGAATTCAATAGAGCTTGTCCACACTTCTGGCCTATACAACTGTGAGATAGTAACTGGGTATTGTTTTATATTCCTGAATTTGTGGTACTTTGTTGTATAGCAGAAGAAAACTAGTACAATAGTAAAATAGTTTAGTATTATTAATAATAACAATGATAAAGAGGTACAATAATAATTTGCTCCCAAACGACTTGGAATAATAAAAAATAATTAATTGACCATAATTTTATTTAACATGATAAAGAAATGAAAGAAAGAATATAGATTATAACAGTGGGGAAAGTCCATCATGGCAAAAGAAAGGCTCATTTGACAAAAGAATTAAGTAGAACTAGAAGGAAAACAAGTTGCAATTTTAAGCATTTAATAGCCATTAGCAAAAAAAAAAAAAAAAAAAAGCCATTAGCTAGTTGAAAAATAGTCAAAAAATTTTAAAGAGTAGAATTGGCAGGCACAAAGTTAAACTGGGAGAAATAATCTGGAATGAAAAAGAGATGTGTAAGATCAAACAAGGACAAAAATAATGTTATTAGTTTGAGAAGACTTAAAGGAGGTCTTGGAGGAGAGGCACTAAATAACACATCTGTGATGGTTAATTTTAATGTGTCAACCTGACCAGGATCAAGGATGCCCTGATAGCTGGTAAATTATTATTTATGGTTGTGTCTCTGAGGGTGCTTCCAGAAGAGATTAGCATTTGAATTGGCACAGTGACTAGAGAAGATGGCCTTCACCATTGCTGGTTGATATCATCCTATCTGTTGAGGGGCCTGAATAGAACAAAAAGTCAGAGAAAGGATGAATACCTCTTTTTGCTTGAGCTGAGATAAACAACCACTTCTGCTTCCAGACACTGGCACTCTCTCTTGGGTCTTTGAACTCATGTCTTGACTTACACCATCCAGACCCCAGTTCCAGTGTTTTTGGACTTGAACTTACACCATCAACTCCCCTGGTTCATAGAACCTTCAGACTAAGACTGAGTTACACTGCTGTCTTCCTCATTCTTCAGCTGACACATTTTGGGACTTTGCCACCCCCATAATCACATGAGCCAATTTCCTAAAATAAATCATATATATATATATATATATATATATATATCCATCTGTCTATATTCTATGTAGCTATCTATCTATCCATCTATCATCTAGCATCGATCATCTCTTATTGGTTCTGTATCTTAGGAAAACTTTGACTAATATGACAGCCACATAAAGGTGTTAAAAACAAGTGCTGGTATAGAATCAGTACTTTATAAATATTTTTTACAAGGATAAAATTTAAATTATTTAGGATCCAATTTCAATTTTTGTGTTTATATTAGATTATCAAACTGACTAGGGACAGAAAAGTTAAAAAATAATACTTTTTTTGTGAAATACTCCATATATTCTGTGCAAACCTAATATTTAATTAAATAATTTTTAAATGAATTGAAATAATAGAGTTAAGAACCTTCAAAATTTGGAGCATACTATATCATATTGGAGCACCCATATCAAGAATGATAAAGGTTTAAATATACATAAGTATATATTTAAATAATAAATTAACTCTTTAGCATGAGGAAAATATTTTTGGAAAAGAATATTATTATTATACTATGCTTTCCCTAAGGAAGAATCTACCAACAGCAAACTGAAATCACTCTCCTCAGAATTCCTCAGTAACAGGAAAAGACTTTACTCTTTCTAGATTTAGAAAAATATGGTGTAAGAAACTTTACATCATAAAGAATCTAAACAATATAATCAATTACTGATTCAAATGGAGAGTGAACATCTTCAGTTACTATTTGAAAAGTAGTTATTGACCTAGTAAATCTACATGAATTTTTTTCCAAATTCCTAAAATATGTCTAACTGGCCTTACTTAATAATTCACTTTTGCCAAAATAGTTATTATTTTTCTCTGATTTTTAAAATACAACTCTTGTATTTTGAGAAGTATATTTCTGTTTCAGTTAATTTAATAACATACATGAGTTGCACTGAGTATATGAAATCTAGTTGGACTTTTCAACTGGGACTTACTATAGAGGAAACACTTTTAAATAGTTCTGGCATATGACTATCAGATCTTCTCTTTTCTATGTCCAAACCAGTCTTTCTTTGTTTGGTGGGCTGAATTGGAATGAAAGAACATGAGTTGAATATTTCATACTGTGCTGATATGTATAATTCATGATCAAATTCTTCAAAAAGAAATAGGAAGTACTGAAAGCTATAAATGAAATATTTTAGTACTTAACAGAGGCACTGCATAAAGATCCTTTAAGTCTTGTGTGCACTGATATCAGGAAGAATTATGGAAAATAACAAGCCACTAAAAAAGAATCAAAGATAGAAAAAGGAACAAAAGAGAAAGAGGCAGAGAAAGAAGTAAACAGAAAATAAATAACTCTTCATATGAATTGCAGAAATAGTTTTCTCTCAAGTAATATATGAAAATGTTTGTAAGTTTTAGATCAAGACATTTTAGTCTGTTGTTTACTGCTTCCTTTTCTGTTATGAATGCAAGGTGAGTGATAACGTTTTTAAAGGGGGCTTTCCGACATATGTTTTTAAAAAACAGAATTAACAGATGCCTGAGTGACTCAGTGGTTGAGCATCTGCCTTTGGCTCAGGGAGTGATCTTGGGATCCGGGATCCAGTCCCACATCGACCTCCTTGCCTGAAGCCTGCTTCTCCCTCTGCCTAGGTCTCTGTCTCTCTCTCCTCTCTCTCTCTCTCTGTGTGTCTCTCATAAATAAATAAATAAAATATTAAAAAATAAATAAAATAATAAAAAACAGAATTAAGTATAAGTGTGGTCAGTTCCTTCATTAACTTTGTTATTAATTCATTCACTAATTCCACAAATCTTTATTGAGGACCACTATTTAACCCTGTAGTAGTTGTTAGGACATGGGTTTTATAAGTTGAGTAACCATATGTATAATTTATCATTCAAATCAGGACACTTTGGGGACTCCTGGGTGGCTCAGCAGTTAAGCGCCTGCCTTCAGCCCAGGGTGTGATTCTAGGGTCCTGGGATTGAGTCCCACATCGGGCTCCCTGGGTGGAGCCTGCTTCTCTCCCTGCCTATGTCTTTGCCTCTCTCTCTCTGTGTCTCTCATGAATAAATAAATAAAATCTTAAAAAAAAAAATACAAACTAGGACACTTTGAGTGTGAAAGGGGATACTGATACAAAGGATGTTAAATAAACAGTTAAAAAATGAGACTGTCTCTGAAAAAGCAAGGTAAACAAACACTCTGTTTATAAGACTTGCTCTTTTGACTTTTTTCAAAGTTATATCATTGTGCTACAAAATAAACATAAAGCTATAAAGTGATATGACACATTTTTAATGTGAGCAGCTCCAGTAAAGTGGAAGCGCATATTGGATGGAACTAACCAAGGCATAGGAGGTCATGAAAAATATTTTAGAGGAAGTAACTAAAAACTAGAGAAAGGGTTGAACTGCAATTGTGTCATAATTAAATATCAGGCTTAGTAAAATACTAAAAATAAATTCAAAGCCCCCAACTAAATAAATCACTCAGGATAGAAAGAGATTATACAATACCTTCACAAGAAAGAAAGAAAACTTTTTGGTCTGTGTTCTTGAAGTTGTATAATAGAAAGAAATGCCTAACTTGAACCATAGGTTCAAATCCTTATGAAAACCTGCTAACACACCACTGAAAAAGTTTGTTATTCTGATGGAGTAATCTAATTTGGATTAATAATAGGAGCCACAAGATAGTGTTTCCAATTATAAATAGAAAAGACAGTAGTTCTACACCACCTTTCTCTGAAATAGAGACCCTATTATCTGAAAACAAGTTTAAAGCACACTTTATTTCTCTTGGACAACCTTTCATTTTCAGTTCTAGTCAGGCAGTTAAACAAGGGACCAAGATCTGCTATTTTGTTCTACACTTACAAGGATGTTTAGAAATTCTTTTTAAAAAATATTTATTTATTTATTTATTTTAGAGAGAGACCAAGCAAACGTGAGTGGGAGCAGGAGCAGAGAGAGAGAGGGAGAAAATCCTTAAGTGGACTCCTGGCTGAGCACAGAGTCCCACGCCTGGGATCCCTCCACGTATAAGATCATGACCTCAGCCAAAACCAAGAGTAGGACACTTAACCAACTCAGCCATCCAGGTACCTCTAGAAGCTCTTAAAAGAGAAAAAAAATCCAAATAATACAGAATTGGTGCTTTGTTAGTATTATAAGCATTGGGTTATTTTGAAGACTCACAAGATATTTTAATGTCTTACCAATTAAGATAAGAAAAAATACATGCACATATATACACACACATATATGTGAATTTACATACTTTTCTAAAGAAATAGTTCCTGCAAAAATGTTCTCATAAAATTCTAAATATATATTTCAATAAGCATAACTATTCTCTCAATACTTTCATTTAGTATATATAGTATTTTATATAACTTAATGATGGTAATAAATAAAAAATAAATTTAAAGATCAAAGATAGACTAGATATTTCTTCAGAAATCAGTTCTTGTACAGAAAAGTTTAAGATGCTTCAAAGTAGAAAACTAGTTATCTAGAAAGCCTTGAATTCATATCTATTTCATGATTTATATGCATATTTTTGTTTATTGCTTGTTAATATGTTCATCCAATGACTGTTCTAAATTCAACAAGTAAATATTTGTTAGCTTTGGTTTAACAAAAGGTCAGTTAAAAACTCACAGCCATCAGTTTTTTATTGTCATACTTGAGAATCCTTAGTCTAAATGGCTTCCACCTCCAATAAATTTCAGCTATCTACATGACATAACCTTAAACTGTCACTCTGTAAGAAGCTGTTCCACTCCTAAGGTGATACTCAGATACTCAAAGAAAGATTCTCTTTCCTTCACGTCCCTGGACTTCCATAGTTTCTAGTTTTACAAAGTCAACCAAAACCTCACATTTCACTTAGTTCACCAGTTCCCTTCTACTACTCTAATTAGCATTGATTACAGTCTAGCAAATCAGCATCCCCTGCACCTTTCCCCCAAACTCCCTCATTTCTCTCTCCTTATTAAGCAACGATGGAGAACACTTCCTTACCTGCCATACTACTTGCTATTGGGTATTGCTAGGAAGTTGATGTCCTATGAAATGGTATTCACATCCCACAAAATAATTTTAAAATGTTTGTCAATCCACTGATCTATATTTCTTGGATGGCTATTTGTTCTCTCCCCTGAATTCCTCACATTTTTCTTACAGCAAGATAATCTTAGTTCATGCTGTACAACTCCTCTTTTCAGCATTTCACTGAGGAGATAGCTCTTGAGGGAACACAACTCATTTGAAGACTTGAAGTTTCTGTTTATAAATGTGCTTATAGAAGCAGTCTCTATCAGCAGTGTCTCCATAGGCTGTGCTTCCCTGCATGTCATTCTGCAGAGTACTAACCTCCAGCTTCACTTGTTAATTTCTGAAATATATGATTTCAGCACTCTATTGAATTCTTTCTTATTCTCCCTTACCTGTGGGGATGTCTAAGGAGCTGTGGTGGACACATCATTTCCTCATTGAGACTTAGGAGAAAACAGACACAGTTCTCAATAATGCTATTCTCTTTTGTGTGTTTGCAATATTCACTAAACATTTTTTAAGCACTAGAGATTTTTGGTTTATTAATTAATCATTTCCATGTCCACTGATATTCTTAGTAAACATTGTGAGTGCTGTATTTAGTTACTTATCATTTTAAATGGAAGGGATATGTTCCTCTTATAAAAATTTTTTTGTGTTATAAAGCAGAGCAGATGTATTTTGTAATTCAGAGTCCTTTATTTTGTGTCTCAAATTACATTGATTTAGAAGTTAATTTGTTTATTCCATAAATACTTACTGAAAAAGGTGGTATATAATAACCACAAACATAAGTTTCAGAATTATAAAGACTTGGGTTTGATTTTCATCTCCCTTACTTAGTAGATATCTAACTTATGTAGGTTATATAGTCTCTTTGAGTTTCAGTTTTCATATCTGAAAAATGAAAGTAATGATTTTTATCTCATGAGACTATGAGAACTAAGTTAGAATGTCTAGGCTATAATGTATAATGTCTAAAACACAGTGGATGTTGAGTATCTTTTATTACCTATGTGAAATTCAGTTAGGATTAAAAGAATACTTAGAGGAAAATCTAAGCTGACAATAGCACAATTTTTACAATTGTATGAAGTTATACAATTTTATACTGTAGCAAATGCTATAACATCTTTTGAATGTAGTCTTTGATGAGTTGAAAAAATATATTATATAAACCGTAAAGCAAGTAGTAAAAGCAGGCAAAGATAATAAGCTAGTAATGAAGAAAAATGAATCATAAATAATATTCACTTCATCTAAGAGAATGTAGAACCAAAAATGGAAAGAAAAAGATTGAATAAGTAGAATGGAAGTGGATTCAAACACAACCAAAACAATACTCACATTAAAAGTAAATTAAACCTCAATTAAATATTGCAGCTAAAATAAAAGATTTTCAGGTTGGACAATAACAAAACAAGAAGCAACTATAAGTTGTCCGCAAGAAATGTATGTTAGATAAAAAAAGACATCAGTAGCTTACAGAAAAAAAAATTGAAAATATATGTCATACTAATACTGATAAAAAGAATGAAAACTGGTTATATTAATTTCAGGAAGGTGGATTTCAAAAAGAGAAAGAATATCATTAACATAAAGAGATACTTATAATAATAATTCAAGATGCAATTTAAAAAGAACATAAATAAAAAATAAAAAACCTATTAACAAAGTTGAAAGAAGTAAGTTATAAAAGAATGAAAAGATAAAGATAAAATAGACAAGGAATTGTCATCAGAGATCTCAACACTTGCTCTCAAACTTTGATAATTCAAATTGACAGAAAATCAGTAAGAACATAGTAAACCTGAACAATACTATCAATCAACTTTTTACAATATTTATAGAACACTCTAATCAACAACAGCAGGATGCACAATTATTCAAAGTGCAATATGATCATTTACCAAAACATACTATATTATGGGCTGTAAAACAAGTCTCTATAAAGAGCTATATCATATAAAGCATGCTTTTTTTATTACAATGAATGATATTATACATCAAAAACAAAAATACACCTTAAAAATGTTGACTGTTTTTAAACTAAATTTTTAAATTAACCTAAGTGTCAAAGGAAGAACAACAATTTCTATTCAAAAATATATGAACTGAATAAAAACAAAGTGCATAAAAGAAATAAACTGTGAGATGCAGCAAAAGCAGTGCTAAACAGAAATGGATAGCATTAAATACTAACATTAGAACAGAATAATAACCAGATTCCATTTTAAGAAAGTAATAATACAAGAAATACAAATTGAACACAAAGTAAACAGAAGAAAGGAAATAATAAAGACATCAGGTGTAACCAATAATAGAAGATAGAAAATGCCAGTGTTTTTCTCAGCACTATGGACAATTGGGGCTGAAGAATTATTTATTAGGTTGATTATATATTGTGGAATGTTTAGAAACATTCCTGCTTTACCACTATATGCCACTTTAAGTGTGACAATAAATAAATAAATAAATAAATAAATAAATAAATAAATAGCATCTCCAAGCATTCAGAAACACTATCAAATGTCCCTAATGATGCAAAATTGCCTCCCTTCTCTGTCATTGAGAACCACCACTCAAATCAGACCAAAACTAAATCAATCAATAAATAACCTTATTATCATTATCAAGGAAAGTGACATCACACATATGATAATTAAAGGATAATAAGTTAGTATCCAACACCAATTTATAACAATAAATTTGGTAAATTAAATAAAATTGAAGATCCCTTGCATGGCACCAACCATCAAAGCTCACACAAGAAAAAATAGATAACTCATTAACCTTATATCTGTAAAACAAACTGGAATTGTAGTTTAAAACAGACCTACAAAAATCTTTAGTCCCACATGGCTTCACTTGAGGATTCTTCCAAGCATAAAAGGAAGAAATCATACCAATTTCATATAAATTATTTCAGAAAATAAGAGATGAAACTATCACTAATGCATTCCGTGAGGAAGCATTAGTAAAAGTAAAAGTAAAGAAAAATCAAGAAAAGAAAACTACAGATAAAAATCCCTCATATATATAGATGTAATATCTTAACCAAATTTTAGCATATTGATCCAAAAATATAAAATAATAATATGTCATTACTAATTGAGGTTTATCCCAAGAATGCAAAATGCTATTTTTTTAACATACCAGAGTTTACTTTGTGACTATATGAATCTTTGTTAAGCTGACACCAAAGATGACTTCTTTCTTACTCTAAGAAAAACCCACTCCCTTTAAAAATTTTATTTCCTAATAAATACATTCTAAAATCTATCAACTTCTGGTCCAAGGAACAAAAACTGTGATATCATTATCAGATTGTTTCCCACAGAATCCTTTATATTTCAGTTAATAAGGGTCTGGGAGATTATGTACTGTGCCATACCCTCAAAGATATAACTTCTGATATTTAAAAGTAAAATTTCTGATTTCAAAGCCTAATTCCTCCATTGATTTACTATTTCTTTTTGTTTGAATTATGAAGCTGTTTGTTCCAGAATTACAATGCTAGACTACAATAAATTAGTAGGCAGTGTCAGCAAATTGAATGACATTAGCAAGTACAATTGTGTCAATAACTTTATGTCTTATTACAAAATAGCTAAAGGGACCATAAAGGAAAGGAGGGACTGAGTGGGGGGAAATTAAAGGGGAAGACAAATCATGAGAGACTCCTAACTCTGGGAAACAAACTAAGGGTTGCAAAAGGGGTGGTGGGTAGTGCGATGGGGTGACTGGGTGATGGGCATTAAGGAGGGCACATGGAGAGAGGCAGCAAGATGGCAGAGAAGTAAAGTCCCCAATCACCTGTCCCCACCAACTTACCTAGATGACTTTCAAATCATCCTGAACATCTACAAATTCGACCTGAGATTTAAAAAGAAAAGAACTGGAATGCTACAGAGAGAAGGGTTTGTGCTCCTAACAACTACAACTTGTTTTTAGCAACTCTACACTGAGGAAAATGACTAGAAAGAAGAACTCAAACAAACAAACAAAAAGAATCAGAAAGAGTACTATCTGCAACAGAGTTACAGAATTTGGATTACAATTCAATGTCAGAAATACAATTCAGAGGTAAAATTACAAAGCTACTGGTGGCTCTGGAAAAAAGCATAAAGGATTCAAGAGACTTCATTACTGCAGAATTTAGATCTAAACAGGCCGAAATTAAAAATTGATTAAATGAGATGCAACCCAAACTGGCGTCTTAACGAGGAGGGGTGATGAGGTAGAAGAAAGAGTGAGTGACATAGAAGACAAGTTTATGGCAAGGGAGGAATCTGAGGAAAAAAGAGAAATAACAATTAAAAGACCATGAGGAAAAGTTATGGGAAATAAATGACAGCCTGCCTCAGAAGGAAAAATCTACGTGTAACTGGGGTTCCGGGGGGGCCGAAAGGGACAGAGGACCAAGAAGCATATTTGAACAAATGCTAGCTGAGAACTTCCCTAATTTGGGGAGGGAAACAGGCATTCAGATCCAGAAGATAGAGAGATCTCCCACTAAAATCAATAAAAACCATTCAACAACTCGAGATTTAATAGTGAAACTTGTAAATTCCAAAGATAAAGAGAAAACCCTTAAAGCAATGAAAGACAAGAGATTCTTAACTTATATGAGGAGAAATATCAGATTAACAGCAGACCTCTCCACAGACACCTGGCAGGCCAGAAACGGCTGGCAGGATATATTCAGGGTCCTAAATGAGAAGAACCTGCAGCCAAGAATACTTTATCCAGCAAGGCTCTCATTCAAAATGGAAGGAGAGATAAAGAGCTTCCAGGATAAGCAGAAACTGAAAGACTATGTGACCACAAAACAAACTCTCCAGAAATATTAACAGGGACCATGTAAAAGAAAGAGGAAGCCCAAAGAAATAATCCACAAAAAAAAGGGACTAAATAGGGATTGTAATGACACTAAATTCATATCTTTCAATAGTTACTCTGAACATGAATGGGCTAAATGATCCATCAAAAGATACAGAGTATCAGATTGGATAAAAGGCAAGACACATCTATTTGCTGTCTACAAGAGACTCATTTTAGACCTAAGGACACCACCAGGCTGAAAATGAAAGACGGGAAACTATTTACCATTCAAATGGTCCTCGAAAGAAAGCAGGGGTAGCAATCTTCATATCAGATAAATTAAAGTTTATCCCAAAGACTGTAGTAAGAGATGAAGAGGGACACTATATCATACTTGAAGGGTCTATCCAACAAGACCTAAGAATCATGAACATTTATGCCCCTAATGTGGGAGCTTCCAAGTCTATCAATCAATTAATAACTAAAGAGATACTTAGATAATAATTCACTTATAGTAGGAGACTTTAAGACAGCACTTTCTGCAAATGACAGATATTCTAAGCAGAACATCACCAAAGAAACAAGGGCTTTAAATGATACACTGGACCAGATGGATTTCACAGATATATACAGAACTTTCCATCTGAATGAAATTGAATGCACATTCTTCTCAAGTATGCATGGAACTTTCTCCAGAATAGCCCACATACTGGGTCACAAATCAGGTCTCTCTATCTTCTGGATCTGAATGCCTGTTTCCCTCCCCAAATTAGGGAAGTTCTCAGCTAGCATTTGTTCAAATATGCTTTTTGGTCCTCTGTCCCTTTCGGCCCCCCCTGGAACCCCAGTTACACGTAGATTTTTCCTTCTGAGGCAGGCTGTCATTTATTTCCCATAACCTGTCCTCATGGTCTTTTAATTGTTATTTCTCTTTTTTCCTCAGATTCTTCCCTTGCCATCAACTTGTCTTCTATGTCACTCACGCTTTCTTCCACAATTTCTTAACCCTAGCAATTAGGACATTCATTTTCTCTTGCATCTCACTGACTTTATTTTTAATTTCAGCATGTTTAGATCTAAATTCTGCAGTAACAAAGTCTCTAGAGTCCCTTATGCTTTTTTTTTTTTCCCAGAGCCACCAGTAGCTTTATAATTGCGCTTCTGAATTGGCTTTCTGACATCTAATTGAAATCCATATTCTGTAACTCTGTGATAGAGAGTACTCTTTCTGGTTCTTTCTTTTGTGGTGTATTCTTCCTTCTGATCATTTTGTTCAGGGCAGAGAGGATGTATGAGCAGGCTGAGTCAAAAATATCAACCACTACCAGAGTAAAATCCACCCTTGTTAGAAGCAAAACCTTTCTCTCTGTAGCATTCCCATTGTTCTCTCTTTAAATCTCAGGTTGAATTCGTAGATGTTCAAGATGTTTTGAAAGTTATCTTGTTAAGCTGGTGGGCCTACATGAGTTGAAGATCCCTACTCTTCTGCCATCTTGCCCTTCCTTACATTATGCAATTCTCTATTTTTAAAAATTCTTAACATTTGCTCTATGAGAATATATCTTTAGGTACAGATTCATATAATAAATGTATGTGTGTGAGTAGTAGCTTTTAAAGTATTTGCATATATAAGATTGTTATCTTAAGACAAAAAAGAATATGGACATAATTATTCAGGATTTTCTGGCAGTAATGTTTTTTAGAAATAAGTTATTTTAGGGTATAGATCCTTTACATCTTTGGTTAGGTTTATTCCTAGGTATCTTATGCTTTTGGGTGCAATTGTAAATGGGATTGACTCCTTAATTTCTCTTTCTTCAGTCTCATTGTTAGTGTATAGAAATGCCACTGATTTCTGGGCATTAATTTTGTATCCTGCCACGCTACCAAATTGCTGTATGAGTTCTAGCAATCTTGGGGTGGAGACTTTTGGGTTTTCTATGTAGAGTATCATGTCATTGGTGAAGAGGGAGAGTTTGACTTGTTCTTTGCTAATTTGAATGCCTTTAAGGTCTTTTTGTTGTCTGATTGCTGAGGCTAGGACTTCCAGTACTATGTTGAATAGCAGTGGTGAGAGTGGACATCCCTGTCTTGTTCCTGATCTTAGGGGAAAGGCTCCCAGTGCTTCCCCATTGAGAATGATATTTGCTGTGGGCTTTTCATAGATGGCTTTTAAGATGTTGAGGAATGTTCCCTCTATCCCTACACTCTGAATAGTTTTGATCAGAAATGGATGCTGTATTTTGTCAAATGCTTTCTCTGCATCTAATGAGAGGATCATATGGTTCTTGGTTTTTCTCTTGCTGATATGATGAATCACATTGTTTTACGGGTGTTGAACCAGCCTTGTGTCCCGGGGATAAATCCTAGTTGGTCATGGTGAATAATTTTCTTTGTACTGTTGGATCCTATTGACCAGTATCTTGTTGAGAATTTTTGCATCCATGTTCATCAGGGATATTGGTCTGTAATTCTTCTTTTTGGTGTGGTCTTTGTCTGGTTTTGGAATTAAGGTGATGCTGGCCTCATAGAACGAATTTGGAAGTACTCCATCTCTTTCTATCTTTCCAAACAGCTTTAGGAGAATAAGTATGGTTTCTTCTTTAAACGTTTGATAAAATTCCCCTGGGAAGCCATCTGGCCCTGGACACTTGTGTCTTGGGAGGTTTTTGATGACTGCTTCAATTTCCTCCCTGGTTATTGGCCTGTTCAGGTTTTCTATTTCTTCCTGTTCCAGTTTTGGTAGTTTGTGGCTTTCCAGGAATGCGTCCATTTCTTCTAGATTGCCTAATTTATTGGCGTATAGCTGTTCATAATATGTTTTTAAAATCGTTTGTATTTCCTTGGTGTTGGTAGTGATCTCTCCTTTCTCATTCATGATTTTATTAATTTGAGTCTTCTCTCTTCTTTTTAATAAGGCTGGCTAATGGTTTATCTATCTTATTAATTCTTTCAAAGAACCAACTCCTGGTTCTGTTGATCTGTTCCACAGTTCTTCTGGTCTCGATTTCGTTGAGTTCTGCTCGAATCTTTATTAACTCTCTTCTTCTGCTGGGTGTAGGATCTATTTGCTGTTTTTTCTCTAGCTCCTTTATGTGTAAGGTTAGCTTTTGTATTTGAGTTCTTTCCAGTTTTTGAATGGATGCTTGTATTGCGATGTATTTCCCCCTTAGGACTGCTTTTGCTGCATCCCAAAGATTTTGAACGGTTGTATCTTCATTCTCATTAGTTTCCATGAATCTTTTTAATTCATCCTTAATTTCCTGGTTGACCCTTTCATCTTTTATCAGGATGGTCCTTAACCTCCACGTGTTTGAGGTCCTTCCAAACTTCTTGTTGTGATTTAGTTCTAATTTCAAGGCATTATGGTCTGAGAATATGCAGGGGACGATCCCAATCTTTTGGTATCAGTTCAGACCCGATTTGTGACCCAGTATGTGGTCTATTCTGGAGAAAATTCCATGGTGCTGGGAAAATTGGACATCCACATGCAGAAGAATGAAACTAGACCACTCCCTTTCACCATACACAAAGATAAACTCAAAATGGATGAAAGATCTAAATGTGAGACAAGATTCCATCAAAATCCTAGAGAAGAACACAGGCAACACCCTTTTTGAACTCAGCCACAGTAACTTCTTGCAAGATACATCCATGAAGGCAAAAGAAACAAAAGCAAAAATGAACTATTGGGACTTCATCAAGATAAGAAGCTTTTGCACAGCAAAGGATACAGTCAACAAAACTAAAAGACAACCTACAGAATGGGAGAAGATATTTGCAAATGACATATCAGATAAAGGGCTAGTTTCCAAGATCTATAAAGAACTTATTAAACTCAACACCAAAGAAACAAACAATCCAATCATGAAATGGGCAAAAGACATGAAGAGAAATCTCACAGAGGAAGACATAGACATGGCCAACATGCACATGAGAAAATGCTCCGCATCACTTGCCATCAGGGAAATATAAATCAAAACCACAATGAGATACCACCTCATACCAGTGAGAATGGGGAAAATTAACAAGGCAGGAAACCACAAATGTTGGAGAGGATGCAGAGAAAAGGGAACCCTCTTACACTGTTGGTGGGAATGTGAACTGGTGCAGCCACTCTGGAAAACTGTGTGGAGGTTCCTCAAAGAGTTAAAAATAGACCTGCCCTAGACCCAGCAATTGTACTGTTGGGGATTTACCCCAAAGATACAGATGTAATGAAACGCCGGGACACCTGCACCCCGATGTTTATAGCAGCAATGGCCACAATAGCCAAACTGTGGAAGGAGCCCCGTTGTCCATCGAAAGATGAGTGGATAAAGAAGATGTGGTTTATGTATACAATGGAATATTACTCAGCTATTAGAAATGACAAATACCCACCATTTGCTTCAACGTGGATGGAACTGGAGGGTATTATGCTGAGTGAAGTAAGTCAATCGGAGAAGGACAAATATTATATGTTATCATTCATTTGGGGAATATAAATAATACTGAAAGGGAATATAAGGGAAGGGAGAAGAAATGCGTGGGAAATATCAGAAAGGGAGACAGAACGTAAAGACTGCTAACTCTGGGAAACGAACTAGGGGTGGTAGAAGGGGAGGAGGGTGGGGGGTGGGAGTGAATGGGTGACGGGCACTGGGGGTTTTTCTTTTTTTTTTTTTTTTTTTACTGGGGGTTTTTCTGTATGTTGGTAAATTGAACACCAATAAAAAATAAGTTAAAAAAATGAAATAAGTTATTTTAACTTTTAAGATGTTTATTTGGAAGTATTTTTAATCCCAATATATTACATATGCATGTATATGTCTTTTCCTGTTTTGTTATATTTGGAATAAGGATTAATGACTATAAATCATGCATTGTGGTCATTACCTTTTGGCCTGATTTTGCTCTTCTTATCTGTAGATTAAATCTCCTTCGGTATCCACATTCGTAGAGAGGAGGCTTAGTGTATATCCCCATGTTAAGCATATCAAGAACTCTGAAGAGACTTCTGAATTGTATCCTATTTGCAAGCTGGCAAGGTAGGCTGTTAGTGTTTCATGCAAGCTGACAGAAGACAGCAGACTCCTGGGTCAGAGGTAAAGTCTATTAAAATATAGGAGGTTGCAGGAGCTTCATGTTCGTGCCAGTTTCCCATGGCTCCCAGCTCCCTAGTGGGCCTGGATGAATGTATGCACATGTTTGGTTTGTGACATAGCAGGTGAACCCTGAAATTAGGAAATTCTAGTCTTTTATAATTGGATGCAAGCAAACCTGCCCAACATTTGCTCCAGAAAAAAAGAATTATTGTACTGTAACCATAGTAAACAAACCGACCCTCTGTAGCAAAGAAAAACTCTTTCTCCTAAGGTTGTTTGTGCTAAAACATCTTTGGCAAAGTAGTCTGCAGCAAAGGGATGTCAGTGCCTCTACTGACAAGGAGAAACATGACCATCCCATGGAGATCTACATTCCCACTGCAGATTTGCAACCAGTTTCATGTGGTTGCACAGGACAGAGACAAGACTTTCTTCTTTTCATATTTCCTGGTTTTGCAGCTCATCCATTTGGTTGGGAATGTGTAATCTCATATTTTAACTTTCTTTTACCTAGTGATACCTGTAAAGGATGAACTCCCCACATTTAAATTTCCCCGAATAAATCTCCCAATCATTTTTTTCTTTTTACATATCTATTAGAAAGTACATAAAGAAAAAGGGAGTGCTCTCAGTGAGAGTTGGGAAAATAATCCTTAAAAAACAAAACAAAACAAAACAAAACAAAAACTAGTAATTCAGGCCCTGTCCTAAAGGAATTGATTTTCTTATTTGCACATCCTTTGTACATTTTAACCATGTTAGATGCTCTGAGATAGCAACTTTCCACTGTTTTTCACTCTGATAATTTTACACTATTTACAATAGAGCAGCAAAGGTAGGGAAGTCATTCAAATAATAGGCTCAACTGTTAGTTTTAGTGAATTTTTATTTTATGTTTCTTCATGTGAATTTCAGTGGAGAGTTATAACAAGAAATATATTAGAACTACTACTTAGATCCATTTTACACAGGGATACTATCTGTAGATTTGTGTGTATGTGTGTATGAATTAGAGCAAATGTGCTCAGTAAAGCACATTAATAAAGGTGAAAGTCAAAATGAAACTAGATCATTTAGGCCCCCATCAAATAAAAAAAAAAGTTTTTAATTATCAAGGGCTTTTCACCACAATGAGTGAAGTGACAAACTTACTATATTACTATGTTCCTTTTAAAACATTAAAGATCGCAGAAAATCACACATATCCAGATTTCTTCTCTCAGACTACATTTCTCGAAAGAAGCACAGACACTTTTTTTCCCCCCAGGTTGGTAGCTCTAATTCTGAGCTTCAAATATCACATACTATTATGCAAAATTTAGGTCTTAAGCAGCAAACTGGAGGTAACTTTATTATAAATCTACTAAATCCTACCTGGTTACTATGTCTTAACAACATGATTTACCACACTTCTGAAAGATCCCAATAGGTGCCAGGGTACTGTGTACTTTCATGTAGAAGCTGGTTTATTTTTTCCCACCAGACTTATTTTAGGGACCATCTCAGAGTAATGAATTGTCCTGAGGTATAAATGATATACAATAAACTGAGCAGGGTTTAATTATACAATAGAAGTTATGGCATATTTATACACTCATAAAAGTATCACCACAATTGAAAAAATAAATACAATCATCATGTCCAGAAGTTTCTTCCTGACTCTTTATAATTATGCCAGCGCTTTCCCTGCTTGATCCACACTCCTCCCATCCAGAGACAGCCAATTATCAACTTTTTATCTTTATAAAATAGTTTTCTTTTTTCAAAAGCTTGCATAAATGTAATCCTACAGTATGTATTCTTTTTTCTGATCTGTTTCTGTTCACTCATTGTGGTTTTTCTATGTTGTGTATTTCCATTTCATTAATTTTTTTTGAGTAGCATTCCATTTTATAAATATACTATAATTTTTAAATCCATTTTTATCCAGTTTGGGGCTATTACAAATAAAACAGCTATGGACACTTATATACAAGTATAGACAAATGCTTTCCTTGGCATGGAATGGCTAGGTGATTATATGTATATCTTTAACCTTTCAAGAAACTGCAGTTTTATAAACCAATTGTATCATTTTACATCCCCACCAACAACGTATGATAATCCCAGTTCCTCCATTCTCTCAGCAACCCTTGGTATGGTCATTATTTTTATTCTCATTTGAGACTTTGCAGGAGTAACTCATGTTTTAATTTTATTTCCCCAATAACTTATGATCCAGAGAAACTTTTCATATCCCTATTGACCTTTCATATATCTGCTATAGTGAAGTGATCATTCAATTTTTTTGCCCATTTGTATCATTTGATTTTTTTTTATTGAATTGAAAGAGCTTTTTCCATACTCCTCTCAACATTCTTTCCACAATATGTGAGTTGCAAATTTTTTCTACCAGATTATGTCCTGTCTTTTCATTATTTAACATGTCTTTGAAGAGGGAAAATTTATAATTATGATGATATTAATTTTATCATTTAAACAAAATTTATAAAGAGTATTTTATTATTATATTTATGGAATTTTTGTCCAACCCAGGATCACAAAGATTTTTTTCCTCATTTTTCTTCTAGATGTCTTACAGTTTTAGGTTTACCTTTACAGTCTCTGGCCTATTTTGAGTTAATTTTCCTCATGGTGCAATGTACAAAAGTGAATTATGTCTCAAAAGAATATACAATCAATCTACACCATATTTTGAAAGACTATCTTTTCTTTATTAAATTGCCTTTGCAATTTTGTCAAAAATTAACTGAGTACATATATTTTTTTACATATATTTTTCATATTTATATCTTTATCAGATTGAAGAGATTAACTAGTGCTTTTAAAATCAAGAATGGACATTGGATTTTGTCAATTGCTTTTTATGTATCATATGATCACATTTTCTTTTTTCATTTTGTTATGGTGATTTTGTTTCCTTTGTCTAAATACTTTTCTGCTCCCCTTTAATTATCTTCTTGAGTCATGGGTTATTTATAAGTTTGTTACTTAGTTTCTAAATATTTAGTCAATTCTTGGAGATCTTTCTTTTATTGATTTCCAATTGAATTCTATTGTGGCCAGAAAGCATATTTTGAATAGTTTTATTTCCAGGACAATTTTCTCAACTGGAAGATCAATTGTAAAAAAATATAGGAAAAAAGTAACTTATATTTCACAAAGTAGCCTAATACATTTCATATTAAAGAGAACTCATTATTGTCAAGACAAAACTGATTATGATCCAATTTAACAAGTAGGTACATTTATAAGATATAGAAAAATAAATACCATAATCCTATAGTTTTAAATGGCACTCTATTTCACCTACAATAAAAAAATATATAAATTAAAACTATACGAATAAACCATTTTTATTCTTTGCAGAATTTATAATTAGAAATAACCTGTATATCCCTCAGAAAAAGCATGGTTAAACAAAACATTGTGTTATAAACTAGGAGAGAGGTAGGCATAAAAATAATTCTGGATCTCATTTTGTAATGACACAATGTCTTCCAATATACACTAAATAAAAAACCAAGATGAAAATTTGTATTTATTGGGCCACATTAGTAGCTCAGTGGGTTAAGTGTCCAACACTTGTTTTCAGCTCAATCATGATTTCAGGGTCATGAGATTGAGCTCTGAGTTGGGCTCCAAGCTGGGTGTGAAGCCTGCTTAAGATTCTCTCTCTCCCTCTACCCCTCTCATGCCCTCATGCTCACTCTCTCTCTCTCTCTCTCAAAAAAAAATCTGTCTTTATTAAACTACAATATATGTATTAAAAGATAATATAATACATATGTTTGCTTATCATTAAATATATTAAATATTTATGGACTAATTTTTAAAACTCTGACAATATTAATAGTCTCCAATGAAGACAATTACTTCTCTGAAAGGACAAATGTGAAGGTCACACTTTCACTGCATATATCTCATTAATTTTGAATTATATTCCATCTTTTTATAAAATTGTTAATGATAAAGGATACATATTACTATAAATAATTTAACAATAAAAATATTTTCTAAATCAAATATTTATTACTTATATGTATATACTTTCTGTATATATGAACAGTTTCTAAAAATATACACAAAACACTGGCAACATTGATTATCTCAATGACTTTAATAAATATTATTTTATAATATTTATTATTATTTATAACATTTCAATATGGAATTGTATAAATAATTTAAATATTTTTAATACTCTAAAGTATTAAGAAATGAAATAAACTTCCAAGGGCTCAGATTAGACATTAACCAATGTTAAATTTGTGTAGTTGTTTTTGAACCACTATGCTTTTGTAGTGAAGGATAGCTAGTGGTTAAAATTGTTTTGTGAGTTAGAATCTATGTGTATCATTTTGAAAATTATGTTTTTCTGAATTGATTATATTTGTTAGCAAATGTGTAATTAGCATGTGAATAATAATCCTCATATACAAATGCTAATCTTTTTATATATATTTCAAGTTTTTATTTAAATTCTAGTTATTTAATACATAGTGTAATATTAGTTTCAGGAGTAGAATCTAGTGATTCATCACTTATATGCAATGCTCCATGCTCATCACAAGTGTCCTCCTTAACTCCCATCTCCCATTTAATCCATTCTCCACCCATTTTCTCCTTCAGCAACCCTCAGTTTGCTCTGTATAGTTAAAAGTCTTATGATTTGCCTCCCTCTTTTTTTTCCTTTCCCCTACATTCATCTGTTTTGTTTCTTAAATTCCACATATGAGTGAAATCATAGTATATTTGTCTTTCTCTGATTAACTTTCAGTTTAGCATAATGCAGTCTAGTTTTATCCACATCATTACAAATGGTAAGATTTCATTTTTTTATGGCTGACTAATATTCTGATGCAGCCACTCTGGAAAATAGTATGGAAGTTCCTCAAAGTTAAAAATAGAACTACCCTATGATCCAGCAATTGAACTACTAGGTAATTGCCCAAAGGATACAAAAATACTGATTCAAAGAGACACATGCATCCTAATGTTTATAACAGAATTAACAGTAGCCAAATTATAGAAAGAGCCCAAATGTCCATCAACTGATGAATGGATTAAGAAGAGGTGGTATACATACAATGGAATATTGCTCAGCCATCAAAAAGAATGAAATCTTGCCATTTGCAAAGACATGGAACTAGAATGTATCATGCTAAGCAAAATAAATCAGTCAATAAAGACAAATACCATATAATTTCACTCATGTGTGGAATTGAAGGAACAAAACTGATGCATATGGGGTAAAAAAAAAAAAAAGAGGGAAACCATAAAACAAACTCTTAACTATAGAGAACAATGAGTTAAACGGATGATGGGTTAAGGAGCACACTTATTGAATGAGCACTGGATTTTATATGTAAGTAATGAATCACTAAAATCTACTCTTGAAACTAATATTACACTATATGTTACTTACTACAATTGAAATAAAAATTTAAAATATTTTTTTAAAAACAGTATTAAATCTTTTGGGATTGACTTCTTTTTTCCATTTAGCTTAATCTCCTTGAGATCCATCCAAGTAGTTATGTGTATCAATAATTCCTTCCTTTTTATTGCCGAGTAGTATCTCATAATGCATATGTACCACAGTTTAGCATTTCCCTGTGAATGAGTCCAATTTTTTGCTATTACAAATAAAGTTGTCATGAACATTAGTGTATAGGGTTTTGTGTGGTCATAGTTTTTATTTCTCTGACAATAAATGACCTAACGTGCGATTGTTGGATTTCACCATAAATTGTATGCATAGTTTTTTAAGAAACTGCCAAATTTTTCTAGCCGGTAAAAGTTGTATGTTTTTATTCACAGCTGTTTTTATTTCTTCAGTGATGATTAAAGTCATTTAAAATTAAACCTAAATTTACTATTAAGATTTTTCTTTCCAGAAATTAGGATAGCCAACTGTTTAAATTAGGATATAGGCAGATGGTCAATGAATATTTTGTTCAATTCTAAGCCATCTATTTACAATATTTTAGTATTAAGTCTTTTTTTTAACCAAAAATAGAACTAAATCTAAAATTACTCACTCTAATTCTTTTTAAGGAAGTGTTTTATAAGTTGCTTCCATAAATTCACAATTTAGATTTTAATTGTAATCATCAATGACTATCTTTTTTCTTTTTTTGTAATACTATTTTTAAGATAATAGCTTTCAGAAAGTCAATTTCTGGCACTTGGAACTCATGGAAAAAGCGACAAACTAAATGTAATAGAACATAAACCAAATGACTAATAATGAGCAACCAAATAGGAATTAATTGGCAAGGAAAATCAATTTAGAATTAAAAAATAGTTTTGCCTCATTGATTTTCATAGCTCATTGAACCATCACTGTTGTTTGTTTTATATCCCTTTGGATGATTACTGCTCCCAAGCCAGACTAAAATTGTGGTTAAACTTCCTCCACAAACAAGGACAGCTGATAAAGTCCAAGTAGGCATTAAAAAGCAAGTTAAGTTTTTAGGTGTTTCCTTCCAGGGTAATTTTTGCAGGGAAAATAAAATAAAGATTTCTGAAAAGCCGTGGGATTAATGTCACAGAGTTAGATTATCAGTTCTATGTACATAACAGGGACATTTATGACAATCAAATGAATGTTTTCTTCCATCATTTTTATTAGTGTGTGATGGCTCCTATTTAGGGAGGGACAGTTTTTAATAAACATTCACTTTCAGACACAAATTTTCATATATGCCCTAAAAGCCTCTTTAAAGAAAAATGCCTCCAAGTTGTCCCAATCTTTGTTGCATTGTGGGGTGATCTTAAATTATTTTATGAGACAAAAAAATATTAATCTTATCTATTGGCAACTCCACAATGTATTTTGTGTATATTTAGTTACTACTTCTCAATATCTAGGATTACCTGGTATATAATTTATATTTCCTTTCTCTCTAGTTCTGCTTTTAAAAGCATGTTTTTCTTTGCATAAGCAAAATCATAGAACCTGTAATTTAGGGTCTTGTTAGAATCTTTATTTTTGGAGTAAGTGAATTTCAAGACGTGTTAAAGTGTCCTAGGAAATTATTTTATTGAGAGATTTGCTGTTTTTGATCCATATGCTTTAAGTTATCACTGTGGTTTATTAAATCATATATATATATATATATATATATGCTTCATTATATATATATGCTTCATTAAAATTAAACTTCATTATTATTGAAGTTCTAGTTCAACAATTATACAATGAAATAATTCCTTAAAGTTTCTATTTAAAAACTCTGATTAAAATGATGTAGGTCTTATCTTAAAATATTTACATTATTAATTTGTTTCAGGTTTCAATGGCAGTATAAACTAATGCCTCTACAAATAATTCTCTTTCTGAACATTTCTCATACTATTGTTAAAATCAGAAGCAAATGGAAACTAGCTTTGAAAATTTCCTGAGCAGACAAAAGCAGTTTAATCATACAAACAAAGCTTAAATGGTCTTATTTTGCAATGCTAAATGGACCTGGATCATATCTTACTTGTGCCTCTGGAAATAAGCAAAACTTGAACCAATTCTCAAGGTTGATGTGAGGTAACCACTGAAAACTATAATCACTGTGACAGGTAAATAATCACTGCTTTCTCACTACATAAGCTGCTTTGTGATAATGTACCCCTGAGCCTCATTCCAAGCTCCGGTTTGAATGTTACTGGCTTGCAAATAGACTTTTAGGGGTGTGCACAACAAATTTTCACTAATTTCTACCTTAGTGATTCATGGGTTTTACTTTGGCTATTTTGAATCTTTAACACTATGTAACTCAATGTTTTCCCAGTTTTGTTTTGAAAGTATGTTCTGAATTTGTTGTTCAATTGAAGTAATCAGTATGTTCTAATATACTTTATTAAAAAGTGATGGAAACTTTTCTTATCCTACAGAACATATGTGAGAGATAAATTTTGAATAAACTAAAAAAATTCACATATGAAAAGAAAAAAGACTATAGAGATAAATATATAAATGTTACAAGCAACAACATAAAGCATTTCTTACATGATTTATGGCATTTGAAGATAAATTAGGATTTTCTAAAGATATCTATCATGAAAAGGTTATCCACTTTTTTTTCTCCCCTCTCTGGGACAGTGATGAAGTGTTACTTTTTTGTTACCTAAAACACCAGACTGTAAAGTGTATCAGTCCACTATAAACTGTTCTAAGGCAAAACGATAAGAAAAATGGGTTCCTCTTTTTATTTCTCTCAAAACTAGTTAGATAGAGGATTCATATTTTGTACACAAACTATTTAGATACTGTATTTACAAAGATACTTTTCATTAAATATTGATTTAATCTTAGTTAACCAGTTGAAATTTTAATAGTCACTTTTAATTTTATAGTCAGTTTTGAGAAATCAAAGAGTCTACAAAAATCATAGTGAAATATCAAAATTGCTTCTGATAGTATTATTTCAATATGATAAGTTTCTCTTTACTTGGGCCATCCTTTATACACAATAAGGTAATTGAGTGGCTTCAAACTTATTTTGCTATTATAGACTTCTGTCAAGGAGAAAGGAATAGCAAGGAAGGGCAAGATGGTGAGGAGTAAGAGTTCTCACCTGGCCCCACCAACTTACCTTCATAACTTTCAAAACATCCTGAACACCTATGAATTTGACCTGAGATATAGAGAGAGCATCTGAAATGCTACAGAGAGTAAAATTTTTGCTTCTAACAAGGTAGGAGGGTGAAAAAAAAAATTTTTTTTTTAAAGAATAAAGTGAGGGAGAAGAACCATGAGTAGCTGGGCTAAAGTGAACAGCAAAAGCCCACAGGGCAGGAAAGCCCAGCCCTGGACAAGCAGGAATTTAAAAAATCTACGCCTGAGTTTTCCCTGATGGAAAAGCGCTTAGCAGGGAAATCAGGCAAAACCCCAGGCGAGGCAGTGAAGCTCTCAAGATTCCCGGAGTCACTATAAGAGGAAGGGGTGCCTGGGGGAAAGTTCACCACAAACTGCAGTCCAATATCAGTAAAAGGCTGGAGTGCAGAGGCCCTGGGGCATTTGGGAGAAGCCAGTTGGTCAAGCAGGTGGTTCTGGGTGAAGGTGGTGAGCCCCGTTCCCTTCAGGACAAGGATTCCCCGGGATCGTAGGTCCAGCAGCACTGGGCCCCAGATCCCAGGGCACCCAAGCAGACAAATCCCATTATCCTGTGCTCCCCCTGGGACAGGTCGGGGCGGGGAGGACTCTCCTGCTGCCCGGTACCCCCAAGATGTGCAGCACCCCCCCCCCCAACTGCCCTGGGAGCACCTAAGCCAGTGTGGACAGGGAGACTGTGGTATTTACTGCAGGAGCTGACTCCAGAGCTGGAGAGCTGGCCGCTGCCAATGTTGTTCCTCCTGGTGTCACCATGTACCTGGGAGGGGCGGGGCTGCCAGGGGACAGGGCCTCACAGGATAAACAGCTCCCACTGAGCCCGGCCCTCTGCGGGGCAGCACCCCCAGGTACACACACCTGAGAATCAGCACAGCAGCCCCTCCCCCAGAAGACCAGTTGGAAGGTCAGGGGAAGAGCAAGTCCTCGACCTAGCAGCGCTGGAAAGCTCCAGGACTAAAAGAAAACAGTATGTAGAAATAGAGGGTCCCCCCTTTTTTCTTTTTCTTTTTTTCCTTTTTCCATTACTACTCATTTTTTTAAAAGATTTTATTTATTTATTCATGAGAGACATGCAGAGAGAGAGAGAGAAAGAGAGAGAGGCAGAGACACAGGCAGAAGGAGAAGCAGGCTCCATGCAGGGAGTCTGATATGGGACTCCATTCCAGGTCTCCAGGATCACTTCCTGGGCCAAAGGCGGCACTAAACCACTGAGCCACCTGGGCTGCCCCTCATTTTTATATCAGATTAAAAATTTCCAATATTTTTTCTCTTTTCCCACCTTAACTACAATATTTTACCAGCTCTTCCTTTGTAAGTTTTCTTTTTTCCTTTTTGACTTTCATATTTCTACAATTACATGTCTTAGATATATTTTTCACTTCCGGATTCCCTTCAACTTATTCAATTTTATTTTGGGAGATATATGAGATATGGGTTTTTGTTTTGTGTTTTTTGTTTTTTCTGCCTCATTGCATTCTACAATGGTGGAAATTAATACCTTCTAAAACATGACCAACATACACCCATAATCAAGTGGAATATTGTGTTGGTTCATTCTGTGAGATTATATTCTCTATTCATTCCCATTGTGCCCCCCCTCTTTTATCTTGTTTATTTTGGTGGACAATGTTGGGGCTTTCTATAAGTATTGCTGATTTATATACATTTGGGACTGAGCATCTTCTAATATACAGAACAAAAAGAACAAAATACACTCAGAACCAAGAGGATCACCCTCTAGAACCCCTCAGGTAGGCTACATTATCTCTCCACTACCAATTATTCAACACTACCATCCCCAACTTTTTTTTTCTCTTTTTCCATTTTCTTTACTCCCCTCCCCCCTTTTCCTTTTATAATTCTTCTTTGTTATGGTTTTTGGCTTTTTATTTTTACTACTTTGTTTTAAAATTTACTATTCACTTTAGTGGTCCTTTTGTTATATTTTGTTATGTTCTTCTTTTTATTTTGTTTTCTGGTCTCTGGCCCTTCAAAATCATCTAGGGTGTATTTTACTTAGGTCATGGTTGATATTCTTGACTCAGCCCACTCATACAGCCACTCTGCACTGAGCAAAATGACTAGAAGGAAGAATTCACCACAAAAGAAAGAATCAGGAACAGTACTCTCTGCCACAGAGTTACAGAATAAGGATTTCAATTTGATGTCAGAAGGTCAATTCAGAAGCACAATTATAAAGCTACTGGTGGCTCTGGAAAAAAGCATAAAGGACCCTAGAGATTTCATTACTGCAGAATTGAGATCTAATCAATGAGGAGTGCACTTGATGGGATGAACATTAAACTTTATCTTGGCAAATTGAACTTCAGTAAAAACAAATGGAAAAAAAATGGAGGAAGCGATAGAAAATAGGAAATAGTATTTTTCCAGCTATTTCCCCATACTTTTAGATATAGTGTTTTTCCAGCTATTTCCCCATACTTTTAGATATATCTTGATATATTATAAATCATTTGAATTCATTTTCTTGTGATTTTCAAGTACACATCCTTGCATATCATAAAAGTAATGGGAAGAAGACATCAAATGACTATACAAATATTGGTAGCCTTTATGTAGCCCCCATGCCTATTCTAATGCTAATAGATGGTTAAAAATATGGACGCTACAGGCAGTGGGAACTGGGGATTGTGTAATTATATAGAGATTCGAATCTCAGACTGTCATTTACTGGCTTTGCTGCTTTGTTCATGTCATAATACTTCTCTGAGCTTGTTTCCTCATCCCTAAGTGGAATTAGTGATGCTGTGTTATTGCAGTGTTAAGACATCCTGAGATGTATGCATTGCACTACAGCCATAGTGCCCATGATTGAGAAGTACCATATTTATTAGCACCATCTCCACATTTCCTGCCTTTAATGTTAAGACAAATTTGATGCTAGTGTTCCTATTGACAAGGGGTCAGGCTGAAGATCTATCTCAAAAGAAAATACCATAATAGAGTAAAAATTAAATCATCAAAATAATATTTTTATCCAGTCTGATACCCTGTGTCTTTTGATGAGGATCATTTAGCCCATTCATTTTCAAAGTAACTATTGAAAGATATGAATTTAGTGTCATTGCAATCCCTATTTAGTCCCTGTTTTTGTGGATTATTTCTTTGGGCTTTCTCTTTCTTATACAGGGTCCCCCTTAATATTTCTTGCAGAGCTGGTTTGGTGGTCACATATTCTTTCAGTTTCTGCCTATCTTGGAAGCTCTTTATCTCTCATTCTATTCTGAATGACAGCCTTGCTGGATAAAGTATTCTTGGCTGCATGTTCTTCTCATTTAGGACCCTGAATATATCCTGCCAGCCCTTTGTGGCCTGCCAGGTCTCTGTGGAGACGTCTGCTGTTAATCTAATATTTCTTTCCATATAAGTTAGGGATCTCTTTTCTCTTTCTGCTTTAAGGATTTTCACTTTATCTTTGGAATTTGCAAGTTTCACCATTAAATGTTGAGGTGTTGAACGGTTTTTATTGATTTTAGTGGCAGATCTCTCTGTCTTCTGGATCTGAATGCCTGTTTCCCTCCCCAAGTTAGGGAAGTTCTCAGCTATGAGTTTTTCAAATATACTTTGTGGTCCTCTCTCCCTCTCAGCCTCTTCTGGAACTCCAATTCTATGTAAATTCTTCCTTCTCATGCTATCATTTATTACCCTAAGCCTTTCCTCATGGTCTCTTAATTGGTTTTCTCTTTTGTCCTCAGCTCCTCTCCTTGCCATCAACTTGTCTTCTATGTCACTCATTCTTTCTTCTACATCATTAACCCTAGCAGTTAAGATATCCATTTTGGATTGCATTTCACTTACTTTATTTTTAATTTCGGCCAGTTTAGATCTCAACTCTGCAGTAACAAAGTCTCTAGAGTCCTTTATGCTTTTTTTTCCAGAGCCACCAGTAGCTTTATAATTGTGCTTCTGAATTGGCTTCCTGACATCGTATTGAAATCCAAATTCTGTAGCTCTGTAGCAGAGAGTACTGTTTTTGGTTCTTTATTTTGTGATAAATTCTTCCTTCTGGTCATTTTGTTCAATGTAGAGTGGCTGTATGAATGGGCTGAGTCAAAAATATCAACCACAACCTAAATAAAGAAGATAGTCATTGATGATTACAATTAAAATCTAAATTGTGAATTGATGGAAGCAACTTATAAAACACTTCCTTAAAAAGAATTAGAGTGAATAATTTTAGATTTAGTTCTGTTTTGGTTAAAAAAAGACTTAATACTAAAATATTGTAAATAGATGGCTTAGAATTGAACAAAATATTCATTGACCATCTGCCTATATCCTAATTTAAACAGTTGGCTATCCTAATTTCTGGAAAAAAAAAATCTTTTTTTTTAAGATTTTATTTATTTATTCATGAGAGACACAGAGAGAATGAGAGGCAGAGACACAGGCAGAGGGAAAAGCAGACTCCATACAGGGAGCCTGATGTGGGACTCAATCCTGGGTATCCAGGATCACACCCTGGGCTGAAAGCAGGTGCTAAACTGCTGAGCCACCCAGGGATTCCCTGGAAAGAAACATCTTAATAGTAAACTTAGGTTTAATTTTATATGACTTTAATCATCACTGAAGAAATAAAAATGAGGTCAGAGACCAAAAAAATGCAAAAGATCAGAACAAAATATAACAAAAGGACCACTAAAGTTAAAAACAAATTTTAAAACAAAATAGTAAGAAATGAAACGCCAAAAACCCCAAAGATGAAGAAAAAAACAAAAAGTATAAAAGAAAAAAATAAAGAGGAATAAGAGAAAAAAGAAAAAGGGGGGGGCGACTGGGGGATGGTGGTGGTCAGAAACTGGTAGTGAAGAGAGAATGTAGTCTACCTGAAGGGTCCTAGAGATTGATCCTCTTGGTTCAGAGTGTATTTTGTTTTTTTGTTTTGTTTTGTTTTGTTTTATTTTTTTTTTAAATTTATCTATGATAGTCACAGAGAGAGAGAGAGAGGCAGAGACACAGGCAGAGGGAGAAGCAGGCTACATGCACTGGGAGCCCGACGTGGGATTCGATCCAGGATCTCCAGGATTGCACCCTGGGCCAAAGGCAGGCACTAAACTGCTGCGCCACCCAGGGATCCCTGTATTTTGTTCTGTATGTTAGAAGATGCTCAATCTTAAATTTATACAAACCAGCAATACTTATAGAAAGCCCCAACAATGACCACCAAAACATAAATGAAATAAAAGAGGGGGAAGAATGGGAATAAATAGAGATTATAATCTCACAGAATGAATCAGCACAGTATTCCACTTGGTTCTGGGTATATGTTGGTCATGTTTTAGAAGGTATTAACTTACGCCATTGTAGAATACAATGAGGCAGAGAAAACACAGAACACAAAACAAAAACCCATATTTCGTATATCTCCCAAAATTAAATTGAATAAGTTGAAAGGAATCCGGAAGTGAAAAATATATCTAAGACATGTAATTGTAGAAATATGAAAGTCAAAAAGGAAAAAAGAAAACTTACAAATGAAGAGCTGGTAAAATATTGTAGTTAAGGTGAGAAAAAATATTGGAAATTTTTAGTCTGATATAAAAAAAGAGTTATATTGAAAAAGGATTTTTTTTTTAAATGGGGACCATCTAGTTCTATATACTATATTCCCTTCTTTTTCCCTCAGTCCTGGAGCTTTCCAGCACTTCTTGGTCAAGAACTTGCTCTTCCCCTGTTCTTCCAACTGGTCTTCTGGAGGAGGCATCTTCTGTGTTGATTCTCAGGTGTCTGTGCCTGGGCGGAGATTCCTCACCCTTTGCTTGGTGACCAGCTCAGCATGAGGTATTTACCCTGAGAGGCTTTTATTCCCTTGTGGCCCTGCCTTTCCCTGGCACAAGGTCAAACAAGGAGGGTAAACAACAATGGTGGTGGCCAGATCTCCAGCTCTAGAGTCAGCTCCCCATGAGTAACTAATGTAGTGTCCCATTCCACACTGGCCTAGATGGTCCTAGGGCCAACGCAGGTGCCCTGATATGCACAGCTTGGGGGCACCCAGCAGCAGGAGAGTTCTCATTGTCCTGTGCCCTCCTGCTTCTTCCTGTCCTGGGGGAATGCAGGGTCTCTGGCTTTGTCTGCTTGGGCACCCTGGGATCTGGGGCCATGTGCTGCTTGAACCACGCTCCTGGGGGCCACCTCTCCTGAAGGGAATGGGGCATAGCTACCTCTATCCCATTCCTTTACTGATATCTGACTGTGGTTTGCAGTGAGCTTTCCCCAGAGTGCCCCCTCCTCTAATAGTGACTCTGGGAATCTTGAGGCTTCACTGTCCCTCCTGGTATTTTGCCTGATTTCCTTGCTAACCACTTTTCTATATGGGAAAAATCCGGCATGAGTTTTTAAAGTTCCTACTTCTCCAGGGCTGGGTTTTCCTGTCACGGAGGCTTTCACTACTCTGCTTTAGCAGGGTTACTCACGGTACCCCTCCCCCATTTTATTCTTTTTAATTTTTTTTTTTCTGCATTTGTACCTTGTTAGAAGTGAAAACTTTTCTCTCTGTAGCATTCCAGCTGTTCTCTCTTTAAATCTCAGGTTGAATTCATAGGTGTTCAGGATGTTTTGAAAGTTATCTACCTAAGTTGGTGGGACCAGGTGAGTTGAGAACTTCTACTCTTCCACCATCTTGCCCCACCTCCCCTCAATTTAATATTTTGTAAACCTAAGTCTTGTGATATTAGTAGAACAGAGTCCACAGATAGGTGGACAAGAGTTTTATGCAACCTTGGATAAAATTCTATACAATCTATCCCTCCTTGTTTGAGATCAACTTATTTCTGGGTAGATGAAAATACTTTTTTAAGGAAATTTTGTCTTTACAAGAACATTTCCTGCCTTTGTGGACACTCAGGAGAACATCATATGCACATCCAAGTGCTACTTTATTTCAGGGAACATATGTGAAGAGAATGCCAATTCTGAACAGAATTGGATACCTAGGATAGACATGGATATGCTTTCCCCCTGTGATGGACAGTGGGATTTAGAATAAATTTACTTTGAATGAATATAAGATATGCTAGGAAGAGCTGCAAGAGTGCCTGCTCCATCCTAATTGATTTGTTGCCATTTTTTCTTTTCAACTGGAAGTAGAACAGGTTAAGCCATATAATAGGACTTTTAGGGGAGATGAAAATGTTTTGGAAGTAGATAGAGGATGTGGTTGCACATTGTTCTGAATATAAGAAAAGCCACCAAACTGTCCACTTTAAAATTAGTACAGTTACATTAGTTTCACCTCAATAAAAACAATGCAAAAAGACTTTTAAGAACTCTTTTTATGAATTTTAATATTGTCAATAGGGTAAAATAATGCTCATTGTCTACTCCATAACTATACCCTGAGAATGATACAGAATAATTTTAGTTATAAATTCCAATTTGGCAAATTGATTTAATAATATGCTTTTAAATTGCCTTTTTGAAAGTTGATTTTTTTTTTCCTGGATGTAACTTTTCTTTTAGTTTGAAATTCATGGCTGAGATTCAGATGTGTTACACCTTGGATTTTTTTTTTTTTTTTTTTTTTTTTTAGGTCTTTGTATCTGAAGTGTAGCTTCAGCTACATCCTGTGTTTACATCAGCACTCTGCACCAAAGATAGGAGGCTTCTAAAGTTGTCGCTAACAGGGGTACCTGCAAGGGCCAGTCAATTAAGCATCTGCCTTTGGCTCAGTTCATGACCACGGAGTTTTTGGATTAAGCCCCATGTTGGGGCTTCCTGCTCAGTAGGAGCCTGTTTCCCCCTCTCCTCCTGTGATCTCTATCACTTTCACTCAAATAAATAAATAAATAAATAAATAAATAAATAAATAAATTTTAAAAAGTTTTCTCTAAGAATGTATTCAGACTTTGGAGTAATATTTCAAAGTAACAAGGGTCAATCAAAAGTTAACCTTCATATTTCTCAAAATAATACCATAATTCAAAAAAAAGTTGTAAGAATAGTCTATGATTTGTCTGTTATGACACATTGTGTTATTGGGAAATGTGTGAACTGACTAATCAAAATGGTTTAATGCTGCATGGTTGTTATTCTTTTGGAAATATCTAATAAACTTTTCAGTATCTATTAAACTGGAAATAGGTTTTCACTTGATATCGAAATATTCATTAAAAAAATAAATGTTTTTTGGCTCCTTGAAGTTTTATACATATCAGACTTTCATAGTTCACAACAAATGTTTAGTCCAACCATAGAGATCGAATCCTACAAAGACATGGACTTGATTTAGGTATTTAAAATTAACTATGCTTTGGACTAGTAATATAGAAACTTGTCAGGAAATGGTTATCAGAATCCTAAGAAAAGGACATGAGACTGTGGTTTAGTTGTGATATTAAAAGTATACAAGTTATAACAGGCTAAGAGAAAGCAAGATGACAGTTTTTAACTTCAAAATAGGAAGTGTGCACTTTGTTTCCCATCATATTTCTTACATGGAGTCATCTCTAAGGGTGAAAAAAGTTCATAGGAGCCAGGTACCTGAAGAAGAAGAAGAAAAAAAAAACATCATGTGTTCTAGTTTAACACTTTGGCTACTCAACATCTTCATATGCTCTTATTTCCAAACTTACACTTTCACAAAAAAAAAAATTATTTAGGTTAATATAATCATGCCTTGAATAACAATAGGGAAATGTCAAAACTTCTGAAGGAGAATAGTGTTTTTTTTTTTCAATATTAAACTAACCTTTTATTATAAGTACTTATATCCAAGATGACACAATTTTTGTCTTGGTTAGTTCTATTTGTCATCTTATTAGAATCTGGAATATATATTTTTTCCTACCTGAAATGTTTAGGCCACAGTACTAGAGGAAAATGCTAGGACAAAGGAGAGAAAGAGTTTGGTCAGGAAATGGAGAGTGGCCATTAGCAGAGCCTCCAACTCCTCAGGGAAGAAGATAGAAACTTAAACAGGTGGAAATCTCTGCCAATCTCTGCAAAGGCCACACAAAGTACTGATGGTAAATGTTTGGGGTAAAATCTGAAGGAATTTGCCCTGGTACTTTTTAGTTCAATTGCCAATATATGGAATTCACAAGCAACAGCAAATCTATAGAAATAGAAAGTCAATTAGTAGTTTCCTGGGACTGAGAGTTGGAAGTGGGTATTTACTGTAAATGGGAACGATAGATCCCATTTGGCTGAAGGAAGTGTTCTTGAACTGGATGGTGGTGATAGCTACATACCTCAATAAATTTTATACAGATCATCAAAGTATACATTAAAATGGGTGGATTTTAAGATACAAAAATTATATCATGATAAAGTTATTGAAAAAAAATCATGGCAACTGAAGGCAGTAGGTTTTTAATCACTCCTCAACCTACTGACCAAGGCTACTAAAATCAAATTCTGACAGCTCTCTTTCCTCTAATAGTTACCTTTTCAGGAGGGTCTCCCTGAAATACCTACCAAATTAATTAGAAGGGGATATGAAAAAGAATTATCCTAGAACATCCTATAATTAAATATTCCCATTGCATTCATGATTCTTAAGCTTGAAACCATAAGATAGTCTTGAGTCTTGTGTGATTCCAGATGTGAGTCCCATAGGACTGAATAGCTGGACTTCAAGATCTGTAGAATATGTATTACTGTCCTTTCTCTCCCATGAATGGTTTTGTTATCATGATATGTAAAACACAAATAATGATTTCTGAACTCATGTTGTGAATGCATTTTTTTTTCTCTGCTGTTATTCATCATCAGGGTTTCACTGAACTAGGAGGAGGAGACTGAAATCCTGAGCTCATACAGTAGCACTTCTGCCCATAGGAAACTTACAGGGTAAGGCTGAATTACAGTGAGGAATATCAATTCTTTTCAACTCCTGACCAGGTCGATGACCTTCTCCCTCTGTGCAGCGCTGACTGGCTCATTTGTTATTACAGTCTGCTCTCATGGGATCAGCTTGCCACCGGAGGGGCCACCTGGTGTAATGGAGCCAACAGCCACTTGGCTTTTCACTCCTGGCCACAAAACGAAACCCGAGCACAGGGTCCCTCAACATCTCCACCCTCCGAGGGGCTGGAGGGAGGAATTTGGCAGCTCTCTACCAGAGGGTCGTCAAATGGGATGCCCTGCATATGTGATTGACGAAGCAGTCTGCCATCCATATTCCCAGTCATCTCCCATCTATAGGGAGACACCTGGTTGAAGCTCCAGGTTCCCGAGGGAGGTGGCCAGCCTAAAGACGACGTCCTGTAGTAGATCACCAAATATAACTCAGAATAGTCAAACAGAAGAACTGCACAGGGCAAGGCATAGGTAAAGGGTGTGTAGCCCTCATGGCTCTCCAGGATGCCCACTTTTCCCATACCTCCACGTGTTCACCATCCCAAAGACAAATAGTCTTGCCAGCTATTTTAACCAGATGTAGGCCAATGAATCTCAAGTAAGGTAAATGGAAAGAAAACCATAACTAGACATATTATAGAGAAACTAGTGAAGACAGAGACAAAAAAAAAAAAAGAAATTCTTGGAATCTTTAAAGATAACTGGTGATTGTAGAATTAGGATTCTTTGCAAAGTATTGCTGTATTTTATCAAAAGCCCATCCTCTAATACTTTCACCATTTTCAACTCAAACTAGTTTTAAAAGCAAAATCTCCCAAATTCTAACCACTGTCCTGTTGATTTATTTTTTGGCAGTGATTTCTGCTGACAATATTCAAATTAATTACAGATTTTAGCTTCAATAAACAGAAATAAAATCTGCCAAATAAAACAAGAAGGGAATTTATGAGAAAAAATAGTTCTAGCTAAAAGGTTTCTCAAATGAGGTAAGAAAATGTGCTTCAATAAATGAGGGAAGGGTCAGAGATTAAATTTCAATCAAAATACCACAGATGTGTGATAAGTAAAACACTGCCAAAGCTAGCACCATTAACACCATATTATTGGCACTGTATATCCGACTGGTTAAGTTTCCCCAGGAAATAACGTTCTATTGCTGTGGTCTCAAAGCATTTTCCCCACTGTCTGTCCTTTTAATTTAAGAGACATTATAATTTGTTCATAACAACCAGAACTATGAAAATGTTATACATCTATACAATTCAAAGCCTTGCTGATATATAAATGAACAGACATTTTGTGAGAAGGCTTACAGTGTCAACATTTCATCTGTGGATCAAGAACAGGAAAAGCCTTATAATCTGAATTCTTACAAACTATATTATTCCTCATCTCTCATCCATCAGAAAATAGATACCCATAAACTATTAATCAATTGTCAGAGATTATCAAATGATCACATATAAGATCAACTGATCAATTATTGCTGCCTGCAATGATTATTGGTCACTAATAAGTCAAATATAAATTTAAACACAAAATACAAGGTGCAAAATAGTAGGAAGAAAAATAAAATTAAGAAAACATAGAACAAAACAGAGGATTAGGGGAAGGGAGGGAAAAATAAAATAAGACAAAATCAGAGAAGGAGGCAACCTATAAGGGACTCTAAACTATAGGAAACAAACTGCTGGAGAGGAGGTGAATAGGGGGATGGGGTAATTGGGTGATGTCCTCTAAGGAGGGCACATGATGTAATGAGCACTGGATATTAATATGCAATGGATGAATAGCTGAACTCTACATCAGAAACTAATAATACAGTATATTACTAATTAAACTTAAATAAGTTAAAAAATTCTGTTGACTCTTTGGATTCTCTGTGACAAACGAAAGACTCAACTGCACTTAATCTGTTTATGAAGTGTGCTTCTCTGGTAATGAAATTCAACTAGTTGTGTTAGGTGATCCAATGGGCACACATTGGAAAACCTTCAAAAAGTTTAATAAAAATTAAAATAATAATTCTAATAGAAATACAAAAATGAACATATATTAAATATTTTATTTAACTGCAATGAAGAAGTGAAGCAAGTATTTTAACAGGTTCAAAGGAGAATTGAAGAGACACACTTATAAAACTGGAATATTTAAATAAATGTGAAAATGGACATAGAACTGGACTGTTCCAGTGAAGGGAATAAGCCAATTGAAACTCCATAATAAAGGATAGAATTTATGTGGAAAATTATTTATAAGAAATAGTGGTTTTGCATCACTACCAGTTATTATGATTTACAGAATTACAAAATAGTTCCCATAAAATCAGAATTATATAAATTGGAATGATATGTTATAGACAATGCATAATTTTCAGTAAAGCTTGCATTTTTTAATGAATTCTTTAAAAATATATGGTGCTATTATAGCACTCTATTTCCCTATAAAAATATTTAATTTTTCTGTGATTGTTATCTATAGAATTATCTGTCTACAGACTTGTCTATAGAAATATCTTTCCTTGAACATTTCTCACAATGTATTTTTCTAAAACATAAAAGAATAGCCAAAAGTGTGATGAGAATACCTAGACAATTTCAGCTCTAATGTGTTTTTAAATGCATTAAAATGAAATATTTTAGATGTTTTCTTTTTAATTTTTTTGCATTATGAGCCTTTGTTTTTGCATGTAGGTTGAAACTAAACTGTCTAATATATTTTGATTTTCTAAAAGCCTGAAAATAAATATTTTTGTAGGAAACAAAGTGTAATGTTTTCTACAGCATAGAGAACTATCAAAGCTTAACAGCTTAGTGAGTGACTTAAGTTCATGAAATGACAAATGTAATAGTTTTCTTCATCTTTGTATGCCTTTGAAGAACCAGAAAAGGTCAAAATGAAAAATCAGGGAAAGAGAAAAATTGCCATACTAATTATATACTAATTAAAGTATGGTAGAGACTTTTTTCAATCTGGAAAACTTTCATCAAGATAATAAATTGCTATTTTATAGCTTTGGATATTTACATAAATTTGTTCAATACTTAACCCAGATGCTTGACTTACAAGAATTTAAAAAACAAAAACAAAAAAATAAAAACAATTGCTACATAGTATATCTCTAGATTGGAAATAAAATTTACATCTTTAAATCTGGAGGGACTCTTAGATACATATTCTTATTGTTTCAAATTAACATAATTTATTAAATGCTAAATTGTATCACAATGCTAGCTGAGTTTTGCCATAATGAATTATTATTTTTCTAATTGCTTTATAATGGCATCTGGTAGAGAAACTCCTTCAAGTGTTACGAAAATACTAGTTTCATCTATCTCAAAACAAATAATTGAAAAGGTATAATTTACCACATAAAGAGGCTCTCTTCTGACTCGTTTTTTCTAATCAGTGAAAAAAAACAATGATAATTGGCCTTCATTGGACATAAAACGTTATGCACTGTAGAGATTTTCAGATTGGCAGTTTCTCTTACTGCTCTTACACATTCTTCAGTTTGTTTCAGCTGTTAGAGAAAAAACTACCTGATTAGAACCACTTAACTCTGGGCAGCCCTGGTGGCTCAGCGGTTTAGTGCCAAATTCAGCCAAGGGCCTGATACTGGAGACCCAGGATCAAGTCGCATGTCAGGCTCCCTGCATGGAGCCTGCTTCTCCCTCTGCCTGTGTCTCTGCATCTCTCTGTGTTTCTCATGAATAAATTAAAAAAAAAAAAAAAAAAAAGAACCACTTAACTCTGAAATGTAAGTATATGAGAATTATAAGCATCCAGGGACATTTATAATTTAAAACTGAATGGCTGCTAGCATAAATAAAAATCTCCAAATTTTTATTTCTGGCTCTGGTAAAGGTTTTAGGATAAATTTTTCTATTTTTCTATCAGTTCTATTTACCCAGAAGTAATTTCATATATGCAACTGATGAATTATTGAACACTACATCTGAAACTAATGATGTACTATATGTTGGCTGATTGAATTTAAATTTAAAAAAAGGAAAAATTGTATAGAAAAATTTGTATGCAATATATCTATTCTTTCACATTATGGTAGACAAAACAAGAGATTAATCAGATCAGAAAATGATATGGTTTCTGTTTTATTTTTACATGTATTGAAGGATTTGGACTAGGATTCTGACTAGGGATGTCAGGGTAACTAGTTACTTTAACTGCTCTGACACTCATTAGCCAGAAACATTTGGAATGTCATTTGACAATGTTTCCTTATTGATAATATAAAATTATACCAATAGCACAGGATTCTAATGAATATCAAATAATACATTGTGTGTTTTTCAAGATTTCTTAAAATCAATTAGCCGTAGAACATTGTTTTTAAAAAAATATTGTATAAATTCTCAGAATATAAGTAAATACTTCACAGAAATCATCCACTTTAGGGGTTAGGAAATATTTTCTATAAAAGTCAAGATAGTAAATAATTTATGCTTTACAGCCATATGGTTTTGGTTGTAGTGACTCTAGTCTGCCATTGTAGAGTGAAGGCAACCACGACAATAAGTAAATGAGAATGTGGCTGTGTTCCAATAACATTTCATTTATGGACACTGAAATTGGAATATTATGAAACTTTCATTTGTCATGGAATTTTATTTTTTGACAATTATCAAATTATAGTTATTAATAAAGTATTCTAAACATGGAGGTAACACAAAAAAAGGCAATGGACTGATTTTTGAAGGTTCCTAACATTGCTCCTATTCAAACCCTCACTTTAGTCAGTGAAACCTCCCCATAACCCCTAAAAAACTTCTTAGAGAATGATTTGAATGATATAATGCATCTGAAAGAGTCATATAAATTGTAAATATTTAGACAATTAGTCATTGTTTCATGAGTTATTACAAATATCAGCTTGGAAGCTTATAATATGTTTTTTGCTATTCAAATAATCATTGAATAATTCCATAAATTTAGAGACATAATCTTAAATTAGGGACAATAAAATAGACTTACATTTCTGTTTATACCAATAAAGGTAACTAACCCAATATAGTAATGACATTAATATTTACAGATTTTTAAATTTATTCTTGAGTTTAATGAGAGTAAAAACTGACTAATATTTCCAAAAAGGGTAGTTAGCTTTCAGTAGGCAAAAATAAAAATGTTATTTAAATTATATATGTAGCAATACAGTCACTTGAAATGAGACTGGCTTAATTTATTATTTCATTATGGTTTGTCAAAATGGCAAAACTATATTTATATTTTGCAAAAATGTAAGCACTTTAAAAGTAGATGTAAGCAGAAGTAGAAGGAGCTGGATTTCTACCACTTTGGATTTTTTTCTGCTCATTGGCATATGACCATTGGTGAAACACTGGAACTCTTTTAGCTCTGGTACTCCAGGCAAGTAGATTATCTTCCCAAGTTTAAAATATAAATGTGGACCCTCTATATTTCTTCACTTTCATTCATCTCTCAAATTCCTTATATTTTGCATTCTAAAGTGTATTTTCACCTTTATAAAATGATTTTTAATTCAACTGAACTGAATTATGACACTCCCTCTTCCTGAAATCATGGATTTTTTTTTAGAACAAGAACTTAAATTCCATAAGGAGGTTAAGGATTCCATTTAGTTAGATTACAATTGTGGTTGATCTCAGAGTTCTAAAACCACAGTGGCTCAAATACAAAGTTCATTTCTATCTCATATAAAAATCTAGGCTGATATGGCAGGTCTGCTCTCCAAGTAGATCAAGGCCACTTCTATCATTTTGTTCCTCATGATGCTCCTTTATTCAGCTGGTTCCAGATAGCTCACCATAGAGTCACATTGTAACCTGTGGTAAGGGAAGAAGAGAACCTGGGCAATCATGTGTTTTCTTATAAATACATAAACTAGCATTGCATACACCCTTCCTCCTTCTGCTCACATTGACTAGTAATTAGTCATATTACAAGCCAAACATGGAAAGAGACTGAATAATAATAGCCTTATTTTTGGTATCCATATACTTGCTCAACATTGAGCTTATGTTACTATTTGTGTAACCCAAACAAAATCTATACTAAGTTAGATATTTCAACTGAGACTTTTAGGATGTGACAGATATCTGAGAGGTAGCTCACTATGCATAAATGTTCATGGGAGCATCTAAGAGGCAAATTACCTTAGCCCTTCACGGTAATGTAAGGGACTAAGATATAAGACATGAAACATTTTTGAGAATTTCTTTTGAAATAGCTAACCTATAAAGTCCATTCCTTCTCTTTCAATTAAGCTAAGAAGGAGAGAGCTTCTAGTCTTTCTTCTATAGTTAGACTTACTGTAGATTTAAAAAAAAAAGTCTAAAGAGAAGCTGCTTCATCTTTAGAGTAAAGAAAACTATCTTTACAGGTATGTATCTTCACTTGATCTGTCAAGATTAAGTGACAACAGAGGTTGCCACTTGCAGTTTGGTCAGTATAAAATTGTTTTAAAGTATTTTAATATTAAAAATATTTAAATACATTTGCACGAGAAATATATTTTAATGATCTATGCTCAAATATGTTCAATTATATCTTCTTCATTGTGGAAGTCGAGATGAGATCTTTGTATTTTTATTTACAAAAATAAAAAGACAAGTGGCAAGGTATTGAGTAGAAATTAAACTGCAGGCATATAAAGAATGATCACTACAACTCTATACAGTAGTACCGCCTTTGCCACTATTTTGCTTTCCATAGCGTCAATAACCTGTGGTCAACCATAGTCTGGAAGCAGGTGATCCTCTTTCTGACATACTGCTGGACAACCAATAGCAGTCTCATGCTACTTTACAATGCCTATGTTTTTCGCCTCACTTCACCTCACCACATAGGCATCTATCACCTAGCATCATCACAAGAGGAAGAGTGAGTACCAGTACAAGAAGATATTTTGAGAGAGAGAGACCACATTCACATAACTTTTTATTATAATATATTATTATGATTATCCTACTTTATTATTATTGTTCTTAATCTCTTACTGTGCCCTATTTAAAATTTAACTTTACATAGGTATGTATGTATGTATGAGGAAAAAAGAAAAGGTAATATGTATCAGCTTCAGTACTAACCACAGCTTCAATTATCCACTGGAGCTCCTGGAAAATATCCCCTGTGGATAAGGGGAGGCTATTGTACATTTTTCTCCCAATGTAAAAAACTAGTCCACAGAGAAACCTTAAGGAATTAAAAAAAAAAAAAAAAAAAACACCTCATTTTAAGTCTTTTCGAAACTTGTGTCTTGGGATGCCTGGGTGACTCACTGGTTGAACGTCTGCCTTTGGCTCAAGGCGTGATCCCAGTCTGGGAAATGAATCCCGCCAAGGGCTCCCTGGGAGGAACCTGCTTCTCCCTCTACTATGTCTCTGCCTGTCTGCATGTCTCTCATAAATAAATAAATAAAATGTTAAAAAAAAAAAAAGAAAGAAAAAAAGGAAGAAACTTGGGTCTTATTGTCTGACCACTATTGGGATTGCAAAATTTAAAAGATGATTAGAGGGGAGGGGCAAGATGGTGGAAGAGTAGGGTCCCCAAATCACCTGTCTCCACCAAATTACCTAGAAAACCTTCAAATTATCCTGAAAATCTACGAATTCAGCCTGAGATTTTAAAAAGAGAACAGTGAAATGCTACAGTGAGAAGAGTTCGCGCGAAGATGGGGAAAAAGAAATAAAGAAAAAAAAGGCCTCCAAGGGGGAGGGGCCCGCGAGGAGCCGGGCTGAGGCCGGGGCGAGGGTCCCCAGGACAGGAGAGCCCCATCCCGGAGGAGCAGGAGCTGCACCGACCTTCCCGGGAGAAAGGGGCTCGCGGGGAGTTGGAGCAGGACCCAGGAGGGCGGGGATGCCCTCGGGCTCCCGGGGACACTAACAGACACCTGCGCCCCGGGAGAGTGCGCCGAGCTCCCTAAGGGCTGCAGCGCGCACGGCGGGGCCTGGAGCAGCTCGGGGGGGCTCGGGGGCGGCTCCGCGGAGGGGGCTGCGGGGCGGGAGCAGCTCGGGGGGGCTCGGGCAGAGGAAGAGGCTCCGTGCGGAGGGGGCTGCGCGGTTCCAGGAGCAGCTCGGAGGGGCTCGGGCGGCGGCTCCGCGGAGGGGGCTGCGCGGCCCGGGAGCGCTAATCCAACAGCGCAGGCCCCGAGCACAGGGCGCCGGGACACAGCCCAGGATCCGGCCTCCCCCGGGACAGGCAGAGGCCGGGAGGGCCCAGGACAGCGAGGACGCTCCTGCCCCAGCTGAGCACATCAGCGGCCCCGCCCCGGAGCCTCCAGGGCCTGCAGACGGAGAGCTCCGGAGTTCCTGCCGGAGCTGAATCCAGGTTTCCAGAGCTGCCCCGCCACTGGGGCTGTTCCTCCTGCGGCCTCACGGGGTAAACAACCCCCACTGAGCCCTGCAACAGGCAGGGGCTGAGCAGCTCCCCCAACTGCTAACACCTGAAAATCAGCACAGCAGGCCCCTCCCCCAGAACACCAGCTAGACTGACAACTTCCAGGAGAAGCCAAGGAACTTAAAGTACACAGAATCAGAAGATACTCCCCGGTGGTTCTTCTTCTTCTTTTTTTTTTTTTTGTGTGTGTTTTGTTTTGTTTTGTTTTGCTTTTTGATTTGTTTCCTTCCCCCACCCCCTTTTTTTCTCCTTTTTCTTTCTCTTTATCTTCTCTTTTTTTTTTCGTTTTTCTTTTCTTCCCTTTTTTTCTCTTTCTCTTTTCTTTCCTTCTTTCTCTCCTCTCTTTTTCTCTTTTTCCCAATACAACTTGCTTTTGGCCACTCTGCACTGAGCAAAATGACTAGAAGGAAAACCTCACCTCAAAAGAAAGAATCAGAAACAGTCCTCTCTCCCACAGAGTTACAAAATCTGGATTACAATTCAATGTCAGAAAGCCAATTCAGAAGCACTATTATACAGCTACTGGTGGCTCTAGAAAAAAGCATAAAGGACTCAAGAGACTTCATGACTGCAGAATTTAGAGCTAATCAGGCAGAAATTAAAAATCAATTGAATGAGATGCAATCCAAACTAGAAGTCCTAAAGACGAGGGTTAACTAGGTGGAAGAACGAGTGAGTGACCTAGAAGACAAGTTGATAGCAAAGAGGGAAACTGAGGAAAAAAGAGACAAACAATTAAAAGACCATGAAGATAGAATAAGGGAAATAAACGACAGCCTGAGGAAGAAAAACCTACGTTTAATTGGTGTTCCCGAGGGTGCCAAAAGGGACAGAGGGCCAGAATATGTATTTGAACAAATTCTAGCTGAAAACTTTCTGGAAGTTTTCTGGGAAGGGAAACAGGCATTCAGATCCAGGAAATAGAGAGATCCCCCCCTAAAATCAATAAAAACCGTTCAACACCTCGACATTTAATAGTGAAGCTTGCAAATTCCAAAGATAAAGAGAAGATCCTTAAAGCAGCAAGAGACAAGAAATCCCTGACTTTTATGGGGAGGAGTATTAGGGTAACAGCAGACCTCTCCACAGAGACCTGGCAGGCCAGAAAGGGCTGGCAGGATATATTCAGGGTCCTAAATGAGAAGAACATGCAACCAAGAATACTTTATCCAGCAAGGCTCTCATTCAAAATGGAAGGAGAGATAAAGAGCTTCCAAGACAGGCAGCAACTAAAAGAATATGTGACCTCCAAACCAGCTCTGCAAGGAATTTTAAGGGGGACTCTTAAAATTCCCCTTTAAGAAGAAGTTCAGTGGAACAGTCCACAAAAACAAGGACTGAATAGTTATCATGATGACACTAAATTCATATCTCTCAATAGTAACTCTGAATGTGAACGGGCTTAATGACCCCATCAAAAGGCGCAGGTTTCAGACTGGATAAAAAAGCAGGACCCATCTAATTGCTGTCTACAAGAGACTCATTTTAGACAGAAGAACACCTACAGCCTGAAAATAAAAGGTTGGAGAACCATTTACCATTCGAATGGTCCTCAAAAGAAAGCAGGAGTAGCCATCCTTATATCAGATAAACTAAAATTTACCCCAAAGACTGTAGTGAGAGATGAAGAGGGACACTATATCATACTTAAAGGATCTATTCAACAAGAGGACTTAACAATCCTCAATATATATGCCCCGAATGTGGGAGCTGCCAAATATATAAATCAATTATTAACCAAAGTGAAGAAATACTTAGATAATAATACACTTATACTTGGTGACTTCAATCTAGCTCTTTCTATACTCGATAGGTCTTCTAAGCACAACATCTCCAAAGAAACGAGAGCTTTAAATGATACACTGGACCAGATGGATTTCACAGATATCTACAGAACTTTACATCCAAACTCAACTGAATACACATTCTTCTCAAGCGCACATGGAACTTTCTCCAGAATAGACCACATATTGGGTCACAAATCGGGTCTGAACCGATACCAAAAGATTGGTATTGTCCCCTGCATATTCTCGGACCATAATGCCTTGAAATTAGAACTAAATCACAACAAGAAGTTTGGAAGGACCTCAAACACGTGGAGGTTAAGGACCATCCTGCTAAAAGATAAAAGGGTCAACCAGGAAATTAAGGAAGAATTAAAAAGATTCATGGAAACTAATGAGAATGAAGATACAACCGTTCAAAATCTTTGAGATGCAACAAAAACAGTCCTAAGGGGGAAATACATCGCAATACAAGCATCCATTCAAAAACTGGAAAGAACTCAAATACAAAAGCTAACCTTACACATAAAGGAGCTAGAGAAAAAACAGCAAATAGATCCTACACCCAAGAGAAGAAGGGAGTTAATAAAGATTCGAGCAGAACTCAACGAAATCGAGACCAGAAGAACTGTGGAACAGATCAACAGAACCAGGAGTTGGTTCTTTGAAAGAATTAATAAGATAGATAAACCATTAGCCAGCCTTATTAAAAAGAAGAGAGAGAAGACTCAAATTAATAAAATCATGAATGAGAAAGGAGAGATCACTACCAACACCAAGGAAATACAAACGATTTTAAAAACATATTATGAACAGCTATATGCCGATAAATTAGGCAATCTAGGAGAAATGGACGCATTCCTGGAAAGCCACAAACTACCAAAACTGGAACCGGAAGAAATAGAAAATCTGAACAGGCCAATAACCAGGGAGGAAATTGAAGCAGTCATCAAAAACCTCCCAAGACACAAGAGTCCAGGGCCAGATGGCTTCCCAGGGGAATTTTATCAAACGTTTAAAGAAGAAACCATACCTATTCTCCTAAAGCTGTTTGGAAAGATAGAAAGAGATGGAGTACTTCCAAATTCGTTCTATGAGGCCAGCATCACCTTAATTCCAAAACCAGACAAAGACCCCACCAAAAAGGAGAATTACAGACCAATATCCCTGATGAATATGGATGCAAAAATTCTCAACAAGATACTGGCCAATAGGATCCAACAGTACATTAAGAAAATTATTCACCATGACCAAGTAGGATTTATCCCCGGGACACAAGGCTGGTTCAACACCCGTAAAACAATCAATGTGATTCATCATATCAGCAAGAGAAAAACCAAGAACCATATGATCCTCTCATTAGATGCAGAGAAAGCATTTGACAAAATACAGCATCCATTCCTGATCAACACTCTTCAGAGTGTAGGGATAGAGGGAACATTCCTCGACATCTTAAAAGCCATCTATGAAAAGCCCACAGCAAATATCATTCTCAATGGGGAAGCACTGGGAGCCTTTCCCCTAAGATCAGGAACAAGACAGGGATGTCCACTCTCACCACTGCTGTTCAACATAGTACTGGAAGTCCTAGCCTCAGCAATCAGACAAAAAAAAGACATTAAAGGCATTCAAATTGGCAAAGAAGAAGTCAAACTCTCCCTCTTCACTGATGACATGATACTCTACATAGAAAACCCAAAAGTCTCCACCCCAAGATTGCTAGAACTCATACAGCAATTCGGTAGCGTGGCAGGATACAAAATCAATGCCCAGAAATCAGTGGCATTTATATACACTAACAATGAGACTGAAGAAAGAGAAATTAAGGAGTCAATCCCATTTACAATTGCACCCAAAAGCATAAGATACCTAGGAATAAACCTAACCAAAGATGTAAAGGATCTATACCCTCAAAACTATAGAACACTTCTGAAAGAAATTGAGGAATACACAAAGAGATGGAAAAATATTCCATGCTCATGGATTGGCATAATTAATATTGTGAAAATGTCAATGTTACCCAGGGCAATATACACGTTTAATGCAATCCCTATCAAAATACCATGGACTTTCTTCAGAGAGTTAGAACAAATTATTTTAAGATTTGTGTGGAATCAGAAAAGACCCCGAATAGCCAGGGGAATTTTAAAAAAGAAAACCATATCTGGGGGCATCACAATGCCAGATTTCAGGTTGTACTACAAAGCTGTGGTCATCAAGACAGTGTGGTACTGGCACAAAAACAGACACATAGATCAATGGAACAGAATAGAGAATCCAGAAGTGGACCTTGAACTTTATGGTCAACTAATATTCGATAAAGGAGGAAAGACTATCCATTGGAAGAAAGACAGTCTCTTCAATAAATGGTGCTGGGAAAATTGGACATCCACATGCAGAAGAATGAAACTCGACCACTCTCTTTCACTATACACAAAGATAAACTCAAAATGGATGAAAGATCTAAATATGAGACAAGATTCCATCAAAATCCTAGAGAAGAACACAGGCAACACCCTTTTTGAACTCGGCCACAGTAACTTCTTGCAAGATACATCCACGAAGGCAAAAGAGACAAAAGCAAAAATGAACTATTGGGACTTCATCAAGATAAGAAGCTTTTGCACAGCAAAGGATACAGTCAACAAAACTAAAAGACAACCTACAGAATGGGAGAAGATATTTGCAAATGACATATCAGATAAAGGGCTAGTTTCCAAGATCTATAAAGAACTTATTAAACTCAACAGCAAAGAAACAAACAATCCAATCATGAAATGGGCAAAAGACATGAACAGAAATCTCACCGAGGAAGACATAGACATTGCCAACAAGCGCATGAGAAAATGCTCTGCATCACTTGCCATCAGGGAAATACAAATCAAAACCACAGTGAGATACCACCTCACACCAGTGAGAATGGGGAAAATTAATAAGGCAGGAAACAACAATTGTTGGAGAGGATGTGGAGAAAAGGGAACTCTCATACACTGTTGGTGGGAATGTGAACTGGTGCAGCCACCCTGGAAAACTGTGTGGAGGTTCCTCAAAGAGTTAAAAATAGACCTGCCCTATGACCCAGCAATTGCACTGTTGGGGATTTACCCCAAAGATACGGATGCTTGAAACACCGGGACACCTGCACCCTGATGTTTCTAGCAGCAATGGCCACAATAGCCAAACTGTGGAAGGAGCCTCGGTGTCCATCGAAAGATGAATGGATAAAGAAGATGTGGTTTATGTATACAATGGAATATTAGCCATTAGAAACGACAAATACCCACCATTTGCTTCAACGTGGATGGAACTGGAGGGTATTATGTGAGTGAAGTAAGTCAATCCGAGAAGGACAAACAGTATATGTTCTCATTCATTTGGAGAATATAAATAATAGTGAAAGGGAATATAAGGGAAGGGAGAAGAAATGTGTGGGAAATATCAGAAAGGGAGACAGAACGTAAAGACTGCTAACTCTGGGAAACGAACTAGGGGTGGTGGAAGGGGAGAAGGGCAGGGGGTGGGAGTGAATGGGTGACGGGCACTGGGGGTTATTCTGTATGTTAGTAAATTGAACACCAATAAAAAATAAATTTAAAAAAATTTTTTTTTCAATGTAAAAAAAAAAAAAAAGAAAGAAAAATGAGTGGGAAATATCAGAAAAGGAGACTGAACATGAGAGACTCCTAACTCTGGGAAATGAACAAGAGGTGGTGGAAAGGGAGGTGGGCGGAGGCTGGGGGTGACTGGGTGATGGGCACTGAGGAGGGCACTTGATGGGATGAGCACTGGGTGATATGCTATATGTTGGCAAATTGAACTCCAATAAAAAAAAAAAGACAAAAAAAAGATGATTAATTGGGATATGGTTGTCTAAATTGGGAATGAATTCAAGATTAGTAAAGTTTTAAACTGGATATGAAATAATACTTGTGTTCCGTTGTGGTTACCCAACCATAAGTAAGGGAGCTAACCTCTTGGTTGTTTACCTCCACCTCTGCCCTTAAAATTAGAATTTATAGGAAAAATATAACACATGGTATATATTCAGACTCTTTAAATTGTTATTCATATTATGTTAACATAAAGGAACTTAGTAAATGAAATAAATATTAAGTCATTGGATGACTAAGGTTTGCAAACAAGTAAAGGTAAATCAGCATGGGTATCTTTATGTTAGAGTGCAGGAGATCCTGGGAAAACTGTGGAACATTCTTCTGAAGTATCCATTTTAATCAGTAAAACTAATTGGAAAACTTCATTAAGCATTTTTCATGGTAAATGGACTACTTCTACAATGTTACCGGTTCATGGACTGTGATGCATAATATTACAAAGTTCAGGTAACTACTCAAGGGTTGCTCTTATAAGGAAATTGAATTTATAAATTAAGTGTAATTCTGTTCACTGAGAAAATATTTTAATTCAGCTCTCAATTAGTTATGAGTCATGCACTTCTTTTCAGGAGATATCAGTTAAAGTAGTAAGTACTGTTCAGAATTAATAATTATGGGATCTTTGAATAAGACAATATTGAATAAGTTTTCACAGAACCTGGATATTTTGAACTATAACAATGGTTTACTGTTCCTTTAATAAAAATATGAATGCATTTTTTAAATTTTTTTTATTGGAGTTCAGTTTGCCAACATATAGCATAACACCCAGTGTCCCCTTCAGTGCCCATCACCCAGTCACCCAACCCCTTGCCCACCTCCCCTTCCACTACCCCTTGTTAATTTCCCAGAGTTTGTTGTCTTTCATATTTTGTCACCCTCACTGGTATTTTCACTCATTTTTTCTCCTTTCCCTTTATTCCCTTTCACTAATTTTTATATTCCCCAAATGAATGAGACCATATAATATTTGTCATTTTCTGATTGACTTATTTCACTCAGCGTAATACCCTCCAGGTCCCTCCACATCGAATCAAATGGTGGGTGTTTGTCGTTTCTAATGGCTGAGTAATATTCCATTGTATACATAGACCACATCTTCTTTATCCATTCATCTTTTGATGGACACCGAGGCTCCTTCCAGTTTGGCTATTGTGGCCATTGCTGCTATAAACATCGGGGTGCAGGTGTCCCGGCATTTCACTGCATCTATATCTTTGGGGTAAATCCCCAGCAGTGCAATTGCTGGGTGGTAGGGCAGATCTATTTTTAGGTTTTCAGGATGATTTGAAAGTTATCTAGGTAAGTTGGTGGGGACCGGTGACTTGGGGACCCTACTCTTCCACCATCTTGCCCCGCCTCCTCACTCAATAAAAGTATGTATGCATTTAGCACTTAAAAGATGTTCTCAGCTGGATATATTTTACTCTTTTGCTAAACCCATAATATTAGTCTTAAACTGTCTCATGTCACAGTAATTATCCCATGTTACTTATGGAAAACAAATCTGTCATAAGACTCAAATACCCCAGTTGAAGAAAGTGAGAATAAATCTATCAGAAAAAATATCAGAAAAAATATTCAGAGACTAATAAGAGAAGACCAATATTTAGAGTATAAAAACATGACCTAAAATAGTCTGATGCCATTGGGAAAGAGGCCCTTTCCTCCCTGTAGACAGTGGATTAGAAAGATTTTTGAAGCCTAACTCCTTAGATTATCACTTAAACTCTTATCCAGGAAATCTACCTGTGAAGCTAGATGAACTCTTCTTCATGGACTGCTCACTGCAGAGGTAGATTCTATGTGCAACAGGGCAATTTCAGTTACAAGAAAAAGTGTGTACTGGATTTTCAGGTCTATAAAAATCCATGCTTTATTTACAAATTTAGGTCTGTCCACTGACCACAACTTAAAGATCAAAGTTTTAAATGCAAACATTTAGGTTAATCAGAGTAACAAGGCAAATGTCAAGAAAAAAGTCATAATCATCTTATATTACTAAATAGCATTACTGCCACTTGATAAGTCATCAGAATAAGTCGACATCACTGTTAAAGACATAGTGATATTACTGTTATGCTTCAAACAGAACATGGGAAAAGGGAAATACTACCTGTAAACTATGCTTCCTCTGTTTCCACCTTCCTATAATTTTTTCCACTTAACATCAGTGAAGTGCAGTGCAGTAAGGGACTATATGCATGTAAAATTACAGAGAAACCTTATTTATAAAAAAAATCATTGGTACATTTATAGATCTTGCCCTGATGATTACATCCCTTCAAAAACGCAATTTTTCTTGTTAAGGAAATAAAAATAATGATACATTTTCACACAGGATTGCAATATGTATTGTAACCTGTTAAATGCAACCACCCAGTCTCCAGGTGTTAAGCCAACTACAGGGAAAAAATGATATTTGAATATAGATTACATTTTCATGGTTCAATCTAATAGGCAAAATTTTACATTTATATTTCTAACACAAATATCGGAATGTGAATATCTTTTGAAAAGTGCCTGGTTGCTTAAATAAAGGTAATAAAAGCCTGAAAAAGGAACTTGTGAAAAATAAATAAGGGATAATTATGTAGTAATGGAATTAAATTCCTTGGAAGCCATCTAATTAGAAAAGACCGCTTATTAGTGTTAGATAAAATTTTAGTGTAATTTCCTCCTTTATGTCACCATTTAATAAATATTAAGCTTATAATATTCTTTCCTAAGAATGACATTAGTTTTTTACAAAATAAAAGATAATCATAAAAACCAATATCATTAAGATGTACAGTGCTAATTATTGTAATAATCAAACAACGACTGAAAGTAGTTAACTGTTGATATATAAAATTAGCCAAACCTTTTAACTCAAAGATAGGTAGTATATTTTACATCTATGTCCTTTCTCTACCTTTTCTGTTTTATCTTTCTTCTTATCTCTTTGATTATACAGAAAAGTGACCTAAATATAATTGTAACTTTTTTCCAGAAACACTTTTGCCCATAAACAATCAAAGTGAATCATGGACTACAGAAGAACAATTTATATGGTAGAAAGAACAAAAAGACTCCTGAAGTTTTTGTAATGAAAATCAAATTTTCTGAAATACTTTAAATGTTATCTTGTTATAATTGCATACATATGATATTCTGGAGAGTACATTTGAAAAATAGATAATAACATTAATAATTTATAAGAGAAAATATTTGGAAAATGTTTCGGGAATATATTTCCCACCCCAAAACTTTAACATAAATGGAATGTAATCCCCTAAAGGAGCAACAAAGACACGTGATAAATATTCAGTGTTTGCTTCTGTACACTGAGTGACAGGATTATGTGTGAGTGGTAAACTACCAGAGTTTTTTAAGCTTTTAGTTTTTACTTTTCTATGGATTTTTCCCTCCATCTTGCATATGTAGAAACATAAATCAAAATATTATTACTAGATAATAGAATATATATTTTTAAATCTTTAGAATTAAGACAAGAAACCTACTCAATTATAAATCAGTTTTGGTACTTTTTTAGTATTTATTCATGAGTAATTGCCATAGTAAACTTAAATGATCAGGGTTGTGGTATGATGCATTTTGTATAAAAAATAGGTCTTTCAGTATTATAATTGAAAGAAGAAAAGAGGGATTTAGATACAAAGTCAAGAAGAATTTTCATATTATGTAAGTTTCATATTGTACTGTTTTAAAGAAATTGAAATATTTTATGATCATCATTTACTGAACATCAATGCTTAACATAAAATCACATCTCTCTCTAATTCAAAAGACTTTCAAAAGTTAAAGTAAAATATTTTCAGGAAGTTGTTTAAAGAAATTTAGTTATAGATGTTGGAGATATTTTTTAAAGATTTATTTATTTGTTTGAGAGAGAAAGAGAGAGAGCACATGCCTGTGCTAGTCAGACGAGAGACAGGGAGAGACTCTCAAATAGATTCCACACTGATCATTGAGCCCAACTTGGTACTCAGTCTCAGACCCATGAGACTATGACCTGAGCCAAAACCAAGAATAGGACGTTTAACCAACTGAGCCATCCACGTGCCACTGAAGCTATTTTTTTTATAAAGTTCCTGACAATTACTTTTTCATTAACATAGTTATGTGTAACACATATGCCCTCAATTTACCAAACTAATATTAAAAAACATTGGTTGCCCATTTTAATTTTTTTTTTAAGATTTTTATTTGTTCATGAGAGACACAAAGAGGGAGAAACCTAGGTAGAGGGAGAAGCAGGCTCCATTCAAGAAGCCCGAGGTGGGACTTGATTTGGACACTCCGGAATCATGCCTCATGCCCTGAGCTGAAGGTAGATGCTCAACCACTGAGCCACCCAGGTGTCCCACCCATTTTAATTTTTTGTTCAGTTTTTGCTTATTTTTTAAAACCTATTAACTAAGAATATTATGTATTGATACTATGAGCTGAAAGGACTTAGTATATTTGCAATATTTCATTCTTTTCCTCTTGCCTAATTTTTATAACTTCTTCATGCTATATGACAAGCTATGGCAATTATCTGGAGACATTATTGATTATCATAACTTGAGTATGGGTTGTTACTACCCTCTAGTGTATAGAGGCTAGAGATGCTGCTAAACATTCAAGAATGCACAGGAGAAGCCTCAATAAAAAAAGAACTAGCCAGTCTAAAACATCAGTATTACTGATATTACAAAACCCTGTTCTAAGGGAAATACCAAAATTTCCACATCTTGCTTCAATTTTGTCTTTCAGGTACTCACTATATTAGAATAACACTTGTGCAGCCCTAATAGCTTTCTGCTCTTCTCTCTCTTTTCATCTCTTTATTTAAGAACTATCAAAGTGATAATATTTAAGTCACATTCTATAACAATATTCAATTCTTCTAAAAGAAGAAGAATCTATAGGTTGATTCAAAAAGTTGGAAACTGTACAAACAATACTTGCATTATATTTTTGTAGCAAGCTTAATTTTTTTCTAAAGATCCAAACAGTAGGCTAGGATTACTTTTCTTTATTGGTATAATGTCATAACTTCTGTTTCAGTTATAAAATTATTGTTAGCATTAGGTCAAATTAAATTTTATTTTTTATAAAGCCATTAATTATTCAAAAATAATGAAAAATTAAAACATAAATTTGACAAAGGTGTTGACTATGGCTTTACCTTGTATTCAAATTTGACTCACTGGCCTTTTTTTTTTCTTTTGAAGAGAAGAAATGAAAACCTTATTTTCTATACTACAGTCAAATAGTTATATAATTTATTGTATTGAATGTATTTCATTTTTTGTTATTGTTTTTGAAGATATTTCCATTGAAACTCAGCTATTTTCTTCTCTAATTTTTACCAACTGATTTTAGGTGTGCCACATGATTTTAATTTGGGGTTTATTCTATTTGAATTCATTTTTTTAGATATACAATTATTTCATTCCTTTTCATTTATTTCATTTTTATTTTTGCTTTGTTAACTCTATAATTCAAGGTACAATGAATGGCAAATTTTTCAAAATTGTTTTATACTTGAAAATGCCACTTTCTGTCGTTTTGGCGGGGTTTAAGTCTCACACTTACATAATTGCTTAATGGCATATATAATTTTGGGTCCATAATAATATTGATTCCAAATTTTGAAAGATTTTGTTTTAGTGTCTTCTTGTACTCAATATTTCTGATCAGAATCAACCTGAAGTCAGCCTGAATCTTCTTCCTTTGTAAGAGACATATTTGTACTTCTAGAGGCTTTTAGCATTTTTTCTTTTTTTCAGTCCTTCAAAATTGCACAATGAAATGTCAATCTAGATCCCCCCCCCCTTTTTCTACTCACCACTTGATATAGTGAACTCATACAGTTTGAAGTTTAGAGTCTCTCTTCAGAGGATACAAAATGTCATACACAGTTCACCTCTTTGAACTAGAGTTCTTTAATCAATGGCTTGAATAAAGAATTTAAATGATGTATTTTGTACATACAATAGAAGGATTTCAATGAACCTTAATTTTCTTGGTTGTGAAATATGAACAATAATAAGATAATAAATAAGTAGCTCTTTTTGCCATATTAACATAAATTTGACAACTTTTTTTTGTCTTATCCAATCTATATGTAATTCATAATTTAAGTCCTGGGATCCTTAGTTTTTGTTTAATTAAATTAGAAGAATAAAGATTGCAGGTTCACTATATCCATGGCAAAGTTCAGTTCAATGTTAAAAATCAAATGAACACCAATTCAGTACTTAATTAGAGTGTCAATGTCTTAATAGATTTCTTTTTTTTAATTTTTCTGTGTCCTCAGCTATGACTAGGAATCAGAAAATCTTTTGCCTTTCTCTGATTTTCCTTAAAATGGGCTTTTTAGCTCTATTATACAATAAAGTGGCCAAGTATTATTAGTTCTATATCTAGCTGATTCCCATCCCCTCATCCCCAAAAAAACACTAATTAATTCTGGGTAAAAAAGGAATCATTTTTTTCAAATTGCCATATTACTTATTTTTTAAAAGACTTATCTATCTATTTGCAAGAGAGAGAGAGAGAGAGAGGTGGGGGAAGGGCAGAGGGAGAGGGAGTCTTAAGCTGACTCTGAGCTGAGCGCAGAGCTTAACAAGGAGCTTGGTCATGTGACCTTGAGATCATGACCTGAGCCAAAACCAAAAACTGGATGCTTAATTGCATCACTCAGGTGCCATAATACTTTTAAAAAGCCAAACATTTGTTAGATTAATGAGTTATAGATATCTGCTGTACAACCTAATGCTTATAGTTAATGACATGGTATTGAGCACTTCAAAATTTAAGAGAGTAGATCTCATTTGAAGTATTTTTATCATAAAAAAAACCAACAGAGACACAAGGAAACTTTACAGTATGTTGAAAATGTCTATTATCTTGATTGTGGTGATGATATAACAGTTGTTTGCATATATCCTAATTCATTAAATTTAATACATTAAATGGTACAATTGTGTATCAATTATACCTCAAAAAAGCTGTAAAAATGCCATATGTATTACTGATAAAACATATAAAAATTTAAATAGCATGATATGAAATTTATGCAATAAAACATTTTTTCAAATGTTTCTGATTATCTTAGGGTACATTTCCTGAAGGCAAATTTCCAAAGGCATACCTACTCTTGATTTGTGGTAGCTTATGGAATAGAGGACTGAAACTGAATAAGCAATAAAACTGGGGCTGTATATCAGGGAGGAAGTTTTAAAAAGTTATTTTACTAAGTTAACTATTTCTGCTCCTTTTAGAACCATTTTTTTTTCAAATGAGACTTCATCTAGAAGTGACTTTCCCTGCCCAAATACAAAACCTATATAATTCCTTTATTACAGTATATTTCAGAGGCAGAGAGAGACACTCTGGATGATGCAGACAGCTAAAGCAGGGATTTTCCAAAAAAAAAAGTGGAATACAAAAAAAAAAAAGTAGAATACAAAAAAAAAGTAGATCAGAGAACATTGAGCAATGAGTAAATCCATGGGAAATTTTGTAAGATATATTGAAAAATTAAGAACTTGCTGTAGTTTGTCCTGAGGCAAAGTGGAAGTGTTATATACCAGAGAAGGAAGTTAGATTTTAGAGATACTACATTTAAGAACAGGGGCTTATCTTATATATAATACTTTTCCCACAGAGAAGTTAGAGCTTCAGAGAGATTTGTGGCTTAGATGGGAGCCTGCTCATTTCCTCCAACTTCCCAGGAAACAGAATTAATTATTTCTCCAGCTTCAATCACTGCACTGTTCCTTACCCTTTATCACCAAGTGTACACAAATCCCTCTCATATTAAAACCAGAAAGTTCTTTATTTCTAATGTGCCTATTTCATTTGTCCTATCCTTTACCTTTGCATTGCCAAACTTCCTTAAGGAGCAATTCATACCTATTTTTTCTTTTATCCTAAGGTCTGAATTACATCTCAACCTACTTTAGCTGGCTTTTCATACATATTCTTACATAATTTTTTTCTTTTAAAGGCTATTAATGGGGGCAGCCCCGGTGGCTGAGCGGTTTAGCGCCACCTACAGCCCAGAGCCTGGTCCTGGAGACCCAGGATCGAGTCCCACGTCGGGCTCCCTGCATGGAGCCTGCTTCTCCCTCTGCCTGTGTCTCTCCCTCTCTCTCTCTGAATTAAAAAAAAAAAAAAAAAAAAAAAAAGGCTATTAGTGATCTTTTACTTTTCATATCCAATAGTTTATGCTTCAAAGTTTATCTTATTGGGCTTTTCACCTTTTCACCTTCATTTGACAATTTCTCGTCTGATCATTATTGAAATCATCTTTCCCTATTGACGTCTACATATTTCTCAAATTATTTCCTCTTACTTTAACTTCTCAAGTGTTCATTGTATCTGTAACTTTCTATATTAGGAAACTTTTGTGTTTCTCCTTTTCTCTCACAGTATAACATACTTCATTTCAATTTTTGACACCAGATATGTGGGTTTTCCATACATCTAGCAAATCTCTGACATCAGCTGAATGTCCTACGGTTTAACTGAATTTTGACACTATCTACCTGCCCCTCCCTTTAGGTGCCAATTGCAAGTCCAAAACTGTCCCCTATACTTCTGATAGACTAGCTATAAATTGTGGTTCCCATTATTCCCTCTATGGGTTTGAGAATTTGTTAGAATGGTTCACAAAATTCAGAGGAACAATAATGCTTACTGGTTTATTATATTAAAAAGAGGATATAATGAAGGAAACAGATGAATAGCTAGATGAAGAGATACATAGAGTAAGGTCTTGAAAGCTTCCAAGTTAGGGGCTTCTGTTCCCATGAAGCTTGGGTGCATGACTTTCCCAGTATATGGATGTATTATCCAATCTGGAAGCTATCCAGTCCCATATTTTAGAGATATTTATGGAAGTTTCATCATATAAACATGATCCATCTTTAACTCACCCTGGAGCTCTTCTTCCTCTCCTGGCGCTTCTAATTATGATTTGATCTTTCTGGTGATCTGTCCCTCTTCTTAGAAGAGACTTCTAGAAGTTCTCCTGGACTTCTATCCAGGAGTCCACTAGAAATTGCCTTATTAGAACACAAAAGACACATTTATCACCCAGGAAGTTTCAACATATTTAGGAGCTCTATGTCAGAAACCAGGACCAAGACCAAATACTTGAACAAAAGACATCCCTAGTTCTCTTGTCACTTAGGAAATTTCAAGGATTTTAAGAGCTCTGTGCCAGGAACCAGAAGCAGATCTAGATGCTAGATCTAGATGATAGATAGATAGATAGATAGATAGATAGATAGATAGATAGATGATAGATAGATATTTTTTTCTATTATTTTATGCATCCACCATTATTTTATATGTAATTGATTTCAGAATCAGTCAATGCAAAATTTCTCAAGTGCCTATTGAGTATCTGTTTGAATAAGCATAGAGCCTCAAACGGAATGTTTAATGGTCATTAACACTCTCTTCCAAATGCTCATTTGTATTCTCTATCTCACTGAATAGTGAGATACTACAAATATCCCAACATACTGTGAAAGTGAAATCATGGTAGTTTCATGAATCCTGTAACTTTACCCTATCTACTTCATCTGCAACTGATATGATATTAAATTGCATCAATTTAGCTTCTAAATACTTCGCTACATTTATCCCTATCTCCCCATTACCTTTGACACTGCTCTCTCTCTTTTTTTTTTGATCTGGGCTATTACAAAAGTATTCCAACAGATTCTGTGGAGTCCATAAAAGGTTGAGACTTCTTTTCTCCATTCACCTACTTTTCGTATCTTTTATTTATTCATTCATTCATTCATTCATTCATTCATTTATTTATTTTTATCTGAGTATAGTTGACACACAATGTTACATTAGTTTCAGGTGTACAACTTAGTGATTTAACAAGATCATACGTTAACTATGTTCACCACAAATATAGCTACCATCTGTCCTATTACATTGCTATTACAGTATCATTGACTGTATTCCTTATACTCTGCCTTTTATTCTCATGATTTACTTAATGAAGAAAAGAAAGAACTGATTTGCACTGATTCAATTCCATGGATTGGATTTTGCCATACTCTTAATAGATGGAGCTTTCATCATCATCATCATCATCATCATCATCATATATTATTGATTAAAGGCATACTATAGGTCAGGTGCTATTCTAAATAGTTTACATGATATATCCAACCATGTGAGTCATCATGAACATATTACAGGAAAGTAATAAGTAACTTGTTAATAAATAATGATATTTGGGGTGGAGTTAGTCTCTGTTATTGTCTTTCTTATTTTCAAATACTTTGTCATAATTTGCAATTATATTCTTTAATTTTTGTGTTCTTTATTTTTTTTTTACTTTTCCAGAACTGAATAGACAAAGAAAACAGTGAACTTTGTCTGTTTTGACCGTGATTGTATCCTCAGTGCTTAAACTAGGACCATGTACACAATAGACACATATTCAATAAACAATAAGGAAATGCAGAAAGTCTAGCTCTCAAGTTTGTGCTTTTACATTACCCAGGACACCGTGCTGGTCAAATGCACGTAGGTGATTTTCTTTTCGGATTCTCTCTATTCTCTCAAGTGGCTATCTATTTGTTGGCCTTAGATGCAGGTACCTAGGACTGAGACTATTTATTTAGTCCATTCTTGTCACAATATTACTGCATAGAAAACCAGTCTAAAACTCAGAAATTAAAACACTAACCAAGTATTACCATATTCATATTTCTGCAAGGTCCAATTACTATCTCTAGCAATGACTCTAAGAAGCCAAGCAGAACTCCTGTAACAATCAGCCCTAAACATCAAGACTTGATTATTAACTGATAGTTACCCTAAATCCTGTCCCTATTTCCAGTTAAGGCCAATTAGAAAAATCCAAGAATGTCTCCTGACCAATCACAGAGTATGCCCCACTTCTGGTTAGGCCGTCCATGGCTACTTCATACCAACAGCCTATAACTAGGGCATATCGAGAAGGCTTCTTTTTAAAATTTCCACTACTGGGGCACCTGAGTGGAACACTTGGTTAAGCATTTGACTCTTGGTTGCAGCTCAGGTCATGATCTCTGTGTCTTAAGATCAAGCCCATATTGGGCTCACTCTGTGGTAAGCATGGAGTCTGCTTATTATTCTCTGCCCTTTCCATTCATGCTCTCCTTCTCTCTCTCTAATAAAATACATAAATCTTTTAAAAAAGAAATTAAAAAATAAAATTACCTCTATAAAACTTTTGAATCCCATGTGTAAGAATTTCTCTGTATTCATTTATTAACATTAAGCAACTAACTGCATGTTCACTTTGCTCTATGTGCACTTAATTTTTAAATTTTTTTTGAAGTTATATTCATTTTACTGTTCTTTGAAAGTGCAGCCATTTATACAGTATCAACAATGTGTGCGTGGATTTTCTTGCAGACACTCAACACAGCTTGCTATTAAACTTTGTGATCTTTAAAAATTTTGATTCACAGGCAGCCCTGGTGGCTCAGCCTTTTAGCGCCGCCTTCAGCCCAGGGCCTGATCCTGGGGACCTGGGATCGAGTCCCACATCAGGCTCCCTACATGGAGCCTGCTTCTCCCTCTGTCTGTGTCTCTGCCTCTCTCTCTCGCACACAGGAATAAATAAAAAATACTTTAAAATTTTTTAAATTCACATTTCTATTATTTGTATGAGGATAGATATATATTTTTAATAAGCATCACAATATATTAAGGGACAATTTCTTCTGAAGGTTCAATGGACAGTGTTACTGTCCATAGCTCATTGAAAAAGGACAGTATTTCTCTGACTTGGAAGAGTTTAAAGCTTAGAACACATAGCCAAATGATTGTTTTTTTGAAAAGGAAATTTAGATACATTTTAGGTTAGCGATTCATTATTTTTCCATACATATGAATATATCTTATTTAGAGAGTAAAGTTAAATAATCAGAGCTGCTTTTATAAAAACATATTTTCTTTATTTACAATGTTTTATCATCATGGACTTTGGGATTTCTAGATATACTGCAAATAATTTGACTTATGAGGTACAGCCTAAGCATCTTTCTAATAGAAGACATTTATTGTAAAATATTCATTTCTCACATCACTACAGATTGAGGTCAAAATGACTCAAATACCTCATTTCACTCCTAGGAACAGAGAATTTCTGAAATATCAGTAACACCATGCCCACTAAGGATGCTAAAATTACCATTTATTTGTGTGTGTGTGTGTGTGTGTGTGTGTTTTATTGCAATAGTGCGATGGAATGCTATTTTTTCTGATACTGGTTTTCTCTGATGACAGTTTTGGAGTAGGTGAGGCAAGGGAGATCAAAGCAGGAAGACAGAAATCATTCTTTGTAGTTTTCAGATTTTTTTTTCTTTTTACTGAAATTTTTCAACCAGATACATTAATTAGAATAATGACATCAATTGTTGAAAGAATTTGGGAAAGACAATTGCGTAAGTTGCTAATAAGCTTTGCAAAACTTGAAATTCTTTGAGGAAAGTTCCCCTAAGAGATAGGAAATACTATTGAACAACAGTGAAGTGACCACAGACAGCACCAGCAGAAACTAATCAGTGTTTCTGCAATATATATATCAAATGAAAAAAGATTTTTTACCACATAAAAATGAGAGCATTTAGAATTGGTTTAATTAGATGTAAATTTAAATGGAAGGAAAAAGAGAGAAGTTAAGAAATCATTTTACATTGTATTCACCAACTCTTTTGAAAGCTCAATCAGTTAAGCCTTTGCCTTCAGCTCAGGTCATGATCCCAGGGTTCTGGGATAAAGCCCCAACATCAGGCTCTCTGCTCAGCCAGGAGTCTGCTTCTCCCTCTCCTGCTGCCACTCTCCATGCTTGTACTCTCTCTCTCTCTCTCTCTCTCTCTCTCTCTCTGTCAAATAAATAAATAAAGTCCTTTTGTAAAAAAGAAAGTTTTTAAAATATATTCTTGAGGCACATATTTCAAATGTGAAGTTAAATGAGATTTTAATTTTTTCAACAATATTTTATATTGAGAAGGTGTGATGCAAACAATATTATAAGTTGAGAAGGTACCATGTACCAGACAATGTACTAGATGCTGAAAACACCATTAGTAATAAATAAAACAAGCAAAATCCCCTGTTTTTGTGGAGTTTACATTCTGGAGGGAGACAAAGAAAATAAATGACTTAAAACTAAATAGTTATTATTTAGTGCAAACCGCTAAGGGAAAACACAAGGAAAGAGGACAAGAAATGCCAGTGGGGGTTGTTGACACTTCAGGTAAAGTTTTCTGAGTTAGTAATTCTCAATTAAGAACCAGGAGAAAATAAGGGAGCTAGCTGCATGGACATCTAGGGGAAGAATACTCAAACAGAGGTAAGAGTAAGAACGAAGACCAAAGGAAATATTGTGCCCACTGTGTTCAAGGAGGAAGGAGAAGAGTATGGCTAGAAGACAAGAAAAAACAGGCAGAGTCACAGATGAGAACAGATTAAAAACGAAGAGCCACATCATGAAGGTCTCTTAGGTCACAACCAGTGTGTTGGCCTTCACCCTGAGAAGGGAGAGCCTTAGAGAAACGTGATAGAAGCATAACATAAAAAGATTTACAGTTTATGATCTACTATTTAGATAAAGTGATAAGAAATTATATTTACACTGGGTCTAAAAGGGAAATGCCTGGATCATCTCAAAATGACAACATTCTTTTTTGGAGTTTTGTATGATGTGTAGGTGTTGTAAACACACTGGGTTCACAGATAAAGGATTGAACTAGATGATATACAGGGTCTTGACTATAGTCCTGTGGTGAGCTGTTTAAGGGTTAAGAAAATCAACACACAATTTAAATCCTAAACATGGAAAGTTTTAAGCCATGTCTATGGAAAAATGTTCTTATCAAAACCATGGCATTACAACTAGATCAGACATTATATAGTCTATTTTGGATGACTTCTTTTTAGCTGAAACTGAATTTCACTCAATTTTTACAAGTCCTATTTTTCAGATGAAGAAACAGATTTCATCTTCAGAAGAAACAACAACTCCATACAATGAAAGAAATAGCGGCTAGCCAATTAAATGTTAGGATAAGTTTTGCCTATTATAAATATATTGGGAAAGAAATTGACTTATAAAAGTAATTTTTAGGAAAAAAGCAACAATAGGATTAACAATAAAAATCTTAGGCATGGGGCGTCTGGGTGGCATGGTTGGTTAGCATCCAACTGTTGGTTTTGGTTCAGGTTATGATCTCAGGGTCATGGGATCAAGCCTCATGTTGGGCTCCACACTTAGTGTGGAGTCTGCTTGGAGTGCTCTCTTTCTCTCCCTCTGCCCCTTCAAGTCATAATTGCTCTCTCTCTTGCTCTCTAAAATAAATCTTAAAAAAATCTTAGGTGCAAAATTTAAGAATAATGCTTTTTATATACAGTAATGTTAAAAAAATACTGTAAAGCACTGATACTAGTAAAAAACAATTGGTTGAATACAATAAAACAGCACACTTTGTTAATTTATTTTGACAAGTATAATTGAGTTTTAACTATTTATGAGTTTTATGAGTTTTCCATATGAGGTAAATGGACTATATCATTATTAAGGACCATGAAATATTTATTCTTATCAATTTATGTCATTATCTTATTACTGAGATTATTCTTTGAAAAAAAGTATGAATACCAGATGCATTTGTTAGAGAATGTGCTTGGAACTTAATAAAGTGGACAAGGACTCAGTATATAAATTTCATATGGCTTAACAAGAAACATAACACTATTTACTAAGATTTCTCTCTAGTTACCTCAAATTAGAAGAAAGAAGTAAATAATTGTATGCTAATATTATACAGAATCATTTAACAAAAATCACTTTGCTAAGAGTATTTAAGAATCATATTTAAAAAGTATCTATATAATCTTATTCTCAAACTATAACTAAAAGCATAAGAATTGATCATAAACTCTATCATGATATGGGACAAAAGATTTGACCAGATTGATAAGTATAATTCTGTATGATACTTCAGGTTAATATACAAAATAAGAGAAAAGGAAGAGAATATAGAGGCTAAGGAAAATAAAAGGCAACATTGTATAGTAAATATAGTCCAATAATTCCTTATTATCAAACATTAAAAAGGCAAGTGGCAAAATTCATTCAAAAGAAATGTAAATGCACTAAATAATGACAGAGCTACAAATAAAAGTCAAGTCAGTAATATATTTTTAAATTTGACAGGAGATAGAATATACTTTATTCACCATTTGTCTTCAGAGACAATAGAATACTTAATTAAATTAAGTTGATAATGTCCTTCCTTATATCCCCAGTGAGCCATATTCTCCATAGCTAGTAAAAAGCCTAAAACATTAAACAGGATTTAGTGACTTGGCTACCCACTAAATTATGAGCTTCTTAAGAATTGAATTTATGTTTTATTTATTTGTTCTAGTACTTTCTTTTGTGCAGTAATGACTCATTAAAGAAAGCCTAAAGGACTGATCTGAATCACTGTCTTCCTTCTTAGTCACCCATTTTCTTCTATTTATTTTAGTTGGTTTTATCCGCAATGATTCCAAAAAAAAGGTCACCAAATGGCATCTTTTTATCATAATTCTATTATTATTTCTACTTCCACATCTTAATTTGCCTTACAACAGCATTTGCAATAATTAATACTCCCTTTTAGGATAACTGTTTCTAAGGCTTACACCTCAGTTTTGTTATTTTTTCCAATCTGCATTATTTCTTTTATACTGTTTTCTTTATGGCTTCCATTTCTTGTTTCATCTCCATGTTTTGGAGTGCCATGACAAAGACTGCTAGTTCTCACTCTGACATGTTCTTTTTTTTTTCTTTTTTTATTTTTTAAATCTTGTTATGGCTTCAACACATATATTAGTCTTCTTAGTTTATGCCATGAAATTAGCTCTGGCCAATGAGATATGGATCGAAGTGATGCATATCATCTTCAGACATGATACTTGGAAGCTTCAATATTCCCTATTTTCTTCCCATGCTTCCTGGCCTGATGCAGAGGATAGGGAGAATTGTTAATTATTATTAATTAATTATATACATCCCTTTTATCTTGCCATTGTGGGTGAGGGGATCATTTGTTGAATTATTGGGATTCTAATTTTGTTTTATTTTTTAGTGTTTTATATAGATGAATACAGTTTATCCAGATGACAGTTTGCATTTTTGCATTTTATGGACAGAGATGACAATTTTGTTTATCAGGTTCTTAGTTCAAAGTTATCTCTTTCCTTTAGTGTAGTAAAGAATGGTTTATTCATTGGGTAGCTGTTTTGAGGAAATTTGGGGAAGCATTGTGTTTCTTTACGTATTTAATTTTCTTTTTTCTTGTACTGTACTAAGTTACCCCTTCTTGTTGTTTTCATCTTCACTGCTTATTTTCCTTAGAGCATCTCACACATGCTTCTATTTCCCTTCTGTCGTTAGGACACTATCATTCCAAGGCTATCCTCTCATGCATCCCATGCACTATTTCATCTCTTCTCTGGAGTTAGTGGTCTAACCTACTAATAGATTTTCTCAGTATTTTATTATTACATAAAATAGGTTTTCTTATTCTGGGGATAGATTTGATCAATATTTGTCCTGCTGTCATTCCTCTTCTTCTTCTTCTTCTTCTTCTTCTTCTTCTTCTTCTTCTTCTTCTTCTTTTGCACTATTTCCTCCATTTTTTCTTCTATGAATACATGCAGTGGAAATGTGGTAGATATCTTATGGATTGGGTGATATTATGCATGAGAGTGTTTCACAGGACTTGGTTTCCCAACTAAACCTTTGAAAGTCCTCTATGAGCTACATATACTAATATATTTTGCCAATATTAAATTTTCAATCCTTAATATATGATGTATTCATTTGACATATATTCATTTTGGCTTTAGAGAAAAGATGATTTCACACCATTATTGGGAGGAAAAACCTACAAAATTAATCCAAGTCTTCAAATTTCCTAAACCCATACTTATTTCCTTGTTCAGAGATCAGATAATATGGTGACTTGTCTGATTTTTTAGCCTTCTCACTTGTTCCCATCTCAGATAAAATTCAATACTTTAGTAGCCCGCTAGGAACAGAGACTTTAAACACTTAAAGTTCAAATTGAAAAGTTATTTCAATTGGACTTGTGCTGAGCTGGGATTTCAGGATGTACTTAAAATTCTATTTGATATTTGAATAATTTTAGACAAATATTATTTAATCTCAGTCTCCTAGTGACTATGAGTTACAAAGTACTATTCTTATTTCCTCTTATAAATAATGAAAAGCTGCAAAAGAAAACTTATCGTGATACTTTATCCCATAAGATATATAATATACATTTAATATATAAAGTAGGAGATTTTCATAATATTTTTAGATATAATTTTGGCATATATGTACATATATGTGTTTGTGCATGTGTTTGCATATACTGCTAAACACATCGAGTTTCACAGAGAGGCAAAAAGCCATGTGAGTAATTTTGTAAGATGTGAATCTATGGTAACAAGTGGAGGATTTGGTTTATAGATGCCTGGCATTTGTGACTTCCTTGAAAATACTATTCCTTGTTTCAAGTTCTCATTACCTCTTTTCTGACTTTGTGGTCTTATGAATACTTTTCCTGAAAATACTGAATCTTCTTCAGACTTGAATCCAAACTCAACAGCTACTGTTGTCCAAAGACACAAACTTGCACATTTGGTACATGAGTCCTCAATAAACAACCAAAAATATCCTAGCTTCATATTCACCACAATTTGTCACAAAAACAATAATGTGACTTTTTACTCTCACCTCCTCAAAATTCTGATATGTCTACACTGCAAACATGAACTTCTACTTATTTTTTCTTATGTGTATACTCAACCAACCTTCCTCCCTGTTTATACTCAAGCTGTCTCTTCACTATCTTAGGCACTATAATCAAGAAGAATTTATTAATCTTCTGTTAGAACCAAATTCTCCTTAAAATTCTTCATAGTTACTAGACTCCCAACATGCTATGTTATTTGTTCTGTGGTGATGGTGGTTCTACAATTGTAACTGATCACAGGCTTGATCTCATTAAAAAATATATTTGGATAAGTTTTTTTGATAGTGATTATGACAGATTTACATATATGCATAATTTTTTAAATGTCTCCTAAGGCATGGCATCGTGCTCTGCACTTTTCACATGATGTTTTATTTAAAAACCAGAAACATCAACTGGTAGAAAGACAAATTGACATGTAAAGAAGTTAAAAGAGCTTGCTATTTATTTTCACTGAACTTTTTGCTTCAATTTAATACATTCTTCAGTTATAAACGTAAACAACACAACATAGTACTATTAACATTTTCAGCATATTTGTCACCAATAGAAATCACATATATTTTTATAACATTATAGATATTGTATATATTTAAGCATATTGTTTACTCCAATCACAGTTTTTAAATATGTTACAGTACTTAATAGATTCACTAATGGATATTGTTATTTAACATGTAATAAAGAAAATGCTATAGTAATCTCTTTCAAATTCATTTTTTCAAATAATATTTATTTGTTAGAGTTGTTTTAGGTTCTAGCAAAATTGAAAGTGAAGTACAGAGATTTCCCTTATATCTGCTGCTCCTGCATATGCATAGCCTCTCACATTATCAACATTCCCCCCAAACCAACTGGTGCATTTGTTAGAAATGATGAACCTGTACTGGCACATCATTATTAGCCAGAGTCCTTAGTCTACTTCAAGGTTCACCAGTAGATAACTCCTTAACCAGGAGATAACTGGGGTATAGCATTCTCCTAACAAATGAAATGATCATAAAAACTGAGCCAAACTGTGTAAGCATATTAAGGCCTGCTTGAAACATATCTACTAATATTTCAATGGCCAAACATCTCACCTGACCAAACCCAACACCAGTAAGGCAGGGAAGTATACCCTGCCCACAGAAGAGGGAGTTCAATATTTACTGAGAATAATCCAAGCTATTCTAAGAATCTCTGCTCCAACCCTTATGATATAGTTATTTTTATTATTATTAATTTTCAGATGAGGAAATCAAGACTGGGATGGTTAAATAATTGACCTAGTTATTTATATTTGGGAAATACCACAGGCAGATTTCAAGACATGTCCGTTTGATTCCAAAGCCTCTTATATTTCTACCATATGTTTATCTATATGGTGGCTATTATTAAAAAAAAAAGAGAGAGAAAATAAGTGTTAGCAAGAATATGGAAACTTGAAACAGTTGTACATTGCTGATGATAAGGTAAAATGATTCAGTTTCGTGAAAGACAATATGAATATGGTAGGTCCTCAAAAAACTATGCATAGAATTACCATTTAATCCAGCATTTCCACTTATAAGAATATAACCAAAAGAATTTAAAGCAGCAATTCAAACAGATATTTGTACACCATTGTCCACAGCAGCACTATTCACAATAGTCAAAAGGTGGGAACAACTCAAACATCCATTAATAGGCAAATGCATAAATAAACTGTAGTGTATTGCATACAATGGAATACTAATCAGCCTCAAAAAGGAATGAAAATCTGATACCTGCTTCACCGTGCACTCACCTGAAATAAGCCAAGTACAAGAAGACAAATACTGTATGATTTCACTTAACAAAAAGTACCTAAAATAATCAAATTCATAGAGACAAAAAGCAAAATGGTTGCTACCAGGGATTTGGGGGAGGCAGGTATAATGGGTTATTTTTTTATGTGTACAGAGTTGCAGTTTGTGAGGCTGAACAGGTTCTGGAGATGGACAGTGGGTGATGGTTGGAGATCAATGTAAAGGTATTTATTGCTACTAAAGTGTACACCTAAAAATGGTTACAGTGGTAAATTTTATGTTATGTATGGTTTGTAACTATTAAAAAAAACCAACCTTTCCCCCCAAAAAAACTAACCATGAAAGAGTCTGAGGTGGGTGATTTGAATACACAAGTGTTAACTAAGTGGATACACAGTGAAGAAGCAGGGTTTTCCAACTTTCATAAGCCTGAATAAGGCAGAACTTAAGCTTCTTTCAATACAGCTGGTGAAATGAGTAGGGACTTGGATTGAGTTTTGTGAGCTGAAACAGGAAAATGGTGAAATCTCAAGAACAAACTGGAAATTCTGTAATGAGAATTGATCAAAGACCAACAAACCCAGGACCAGGTAACTGGGCTAAATGGTATTAAATTCTTCTTACTTCTTCTAAAGATTTATACTTTATGGTGGAGGAAGTCAGAATTATTGTTGGCATCACGTAACTGAAGGTGTCAAGAGAATGAGACCAAAGAAAAGTAAACAAGACTGATAAATGCACACTTTCTTTTATTCAAAGCCTGTATCTGTGGCTCCAGTAGTTTTAATAAATCCGTGATACTTTATAATTCAATAGAATTTTCCCATAGCAGAGTAGAAATTGATAAATGTGACTTCAGCTAGCCTATCAACAGTTGATGTTTGTCAAGAGAAAAAAAAAATGGAAGTATTTTCCCTCTGGTACTTTTTTGTAATAAATCACAACACTTAGGTTATTTGACCAAAGAAGACAATGAATCAACAAAAGTTATCATTAATTATCTTACCTTTCTATAGTCCAGAAATTTGTTACTTTAAAATTGTTTCTGTTTTCTAGCTTTTACACATCAATCATGTAGTTCACCTAAATTCAAAAAAAGTCAATATGCAACTAATATCTGATTATTAAAACTGTGTTACAAAGAATAAACCAGATGTCATGTAGCAGCTTTTTACCCAGGTAATAAATTATGAAATAATGATAATTTGACTTTACAAATTTATCTTCCACATGAGCATCCGATTTATACTTGTCTAAGTCCCTGTCAGTATTAATAATGTGCATCATTAAAGAACACTAGGGGCAGCCAGGATAAAAAGGAAAGGTGAAGTAGAATAAATAGAGAACTATCTTTTAGTCAGTGAAGGTAATCCATACAAAAGGAGGAAAAATAAAATCTTCAAGAAAAATATTTGAATGCACTATAAAATATTTTAAAACTTATGGAGATCAGGCTATTAAGAAAATATTTTTTTCATGCCAAAATCAATCGATCTAGTTTAATTTTATACATACAGATGTTTATAACTATAGTTTATAATGATTTGTTGCACAATTAATCACTTTGACTCATATCTAGCAAGAATGAATGTGCATCAGTGTAACTGTTATAATAATTACTCCATAAAAGTTAATTTTAAATGTCTACTATAATTCAATATTTGTTTTACTCTATAAATTAATATCGAAATAATATTTTATTATTCCATAATACTAAATATAATTTTTCTTCCAGCTATACATACACATATGTATATGTATATATATAAATTGATAGTATATATATCAAATTTATAGTGGGCATTCTGAGTATCCCAAATTAACCATATACCTTTCCTGGAAGGTACTCAATTCCATTTTGAAAAGGAAAACCCTATAGAAAGATTGGTCTTTTATAATCATTTCTCAGTGTTAGGTTTGTGGAAAACTCTGAGTTATCGGGGAAAAAAAGAAAAAGAAAGACCTCTTGTAATAGGCCTACAACCTCCTCCTAATATTCAGACACTGCAGAGAAAGTTGAGCCGCAAAACTTGGTTTGTTATGGATCATCTTCTTAGTTATTGTTTACACTAATTGATCGATTTACAGTTAACCACGCATTACCTTCCTGAAAATGAAACCCAAAGCATTTTGCAAGTAAAAATAGAACAAACAGAAGTCCAAATTCCAGTAGCAATGTAACTTTTGTAAATTTCAGACTTAAGAAAAAAAGGTTAAAGGCACTGGAGATTTACCAAAAACAGGCAGGAATTAGAAAAATAGACCCACAAATGATGGAAACTATATTGGGTGAGGTCCACATTGATATGAATTTTACCCAAGGACATTCTACAACCTATGAAGCATAATGTAGCTATTGTCCAAACAAAAAAATCTGTTATGGCCAGAAGTTAGACAAAATTTAATTGGATTCATGGATCAGAGAATTAAATTTAGGCTACCATAGCTTGTAAAAATTAAGAGGGGGAGCCGCAGATAGGAAAACTCATGAGGAATTTATAAATGTTTCTGTAAACTATGCTTAAATTCTTGAAAGACACCTGAATGACATGTGCAGGAAGTTCTCCATGGTTTCCAGAAGAAACATTAACTAGAAACACTAAGAAGACTAAGCATGAATTTCAGCTGCTGTTTCCCTATTTTTGAAGAGAGATGGAGTTTAAAAGTTAAATGTAGCTAAACTCAAAAATCTACGAAAATGCTAATAAAAATTCCAGTGAAAGATAACTGAATCAGGAACTGTACAATGCATTATCAGTAATATGGAGTATGTAATTAAATATAACAGAAATATTGAAGAAAGAGGAACATGTACACCAAGAGACACAAGAAAAATAAGTAAGTAGAAACTACAAAAAAAATGCAGCTGTTAGAATTAGCAAAAGGTGGCTTTTAAGGAATATTATAAATATGCTTAAGGACCTAAAGCAAAATGAGTGAACAGATGGAGAAGAATCACAGGGGTAAAAATGAAAACTGTAAAAAAAGTACAAATTCCTAAAGTGAAAAGTATAATACCTAAAATGAAAAATTCACTGCATAAACTTTGCATCATATTGGAAAAAGTAAAAAAAAAAAAAAAACGTGTTAGTAATCTAGAAGATAAATTAACAGAAACTAGTCTGCCATGACAGATTGGGGAAAAAAATATTTCAATTAAGTTATATCTTAAGTCATCTGTAGAAAAATATCTAGTGGTAGACCAAATGCATAATTAAAGCTATAGTAGGAAAGGAGAGAGAGAATAAAGCAAAAGCAATAGAAAAAATAATTTCTCACCATTGAGGAAAATCTAAATTTATAATTCCAAGAAATTCAACAAATTGATATGATAATTCAAAGAAAAGCACACCTATGAACAATGTAGACAAACTGTTAAAAACTTAAAAGTAACCAGAGAAAAATACCAATATATCACCTAAAGGGAATTAACAATACAAAATAAGCTGGTTTTTCCTTAGAAATAATGGGACCAGAAGACAATAAAATGGGATTTTTAAGAGTTGAAATGAAGACGGGCACCTGGGTGGCTTAGTGATTGAGTGCCTTTGGATAAGGTTGTGATCTCAGGGTCCTGGGATCAAGTCCCACATCAGGCTCCAGGCAAGGAGCCTGCTTCTCCCTCTGCCTATGTCTCTGCCTCTCTCTCTGTCTCTCTCTCTCTCTTTCTCTCCCTGTCTCTCATGAATAAATAAATAAAATCATTTAAAAAAAGTTGAAATGAAGATATTTCAAATGAACAAAAATATATGATAATCTGTTAGCAGAAGAAATAATAAGTGTTCAGCATAAAAGTGAATGGCAACAAGAAAATTTTGGATCCAGAGTAGAAATAAAAATATGAAGAAAAACAAACCTAAAATATGGCAAAATTAAAAAATTCTCTCTCTTTTAAAAATCCAATTTATTTATTTGAAGCACAAATAATGAATTGGAGCTTTAAAAACACTGAATTATGGAATTCAGTATATGTGAAGTATATGACCGTAATACAGTAATAGCATTAAAACTAAGGAGGGGTAAATATAATGTTTCAAAATATTTATATTTTATATGATCTAGTTAGTAATAACTCAAACTACTTTGTGATAGGATTAAGATGCATATGCTAATCCTTAGTATAAGCACTAAGAATCATATAAAGTGGGATAGTTAAAAACCTAATGAATAAATAAAATTAAATCCTAGAAGAAAAAAAAAAAAAAGAGCACTGCATATACCTGCAGTAAGTCAGGAGAGAGGAAAAGAACCAAATGGGAAAAATGGAAAATAGATTAAAATGGTTAAACTAAACCCAACAGGATTCAAATTTTCTTTAAGTGAAAATGGAACAACCTATCGAATTAAGAGTGGAAATTTTTAGGAGAGATAAAACAGGAAAAGAAATGCATGGTTTCACAAGTGATGAACTTAAGAGAAAAATACAGTTATTTAAAAAAATAAAACAATAAGGAAACATATACCATGCAAAAAAATAAACAGCCCAAGTGTCCATTGACTGATGAATGGATAAAGAAAATATGTGTGTGTGCGTGCATGTGTGTGTGCACGTGCACGGATATATGTGTATGGAATAATAGCCATAAGAAGAATGAAATCTTGTCATTTGAAATAACTCATATGGAATCAGGGAGTATTATGCTAAGTGAATTAGGTCAGTCAGAGTAAGACAAATATCATATGATATCACTCATATGTGGAATTTAAGAAACAAAACAAACGAGCAAAGAGAAGAAAAAATGACAGAGAGAGGCAAACCAAGATACAGACTCTTAACTATAGAGAACAAAGTGATGGTTACTGGCGGGGAGGTAGGTGGGGGGATGGGTGAAATAGGGCCGGGTATTAAGGAGGGTACTTGTGATGAGCACCATGTGTTGTATGGAAGTATTGAATCACTATTGTACACCTCAAACTAATATGACACCACAGTTTAAATAAAAACCCTAAAAAAATAAACACATGGAAAATCACAAAGCTATGTTAATACATGTCAACTAGTCTAAGTAAGTAGTAAAACCCAGATATAGTGGGAGATTTGATCACAAAACCCCAGAAAGACATAACAATTATAAATGTACACACCCGATAACAGAACTTGAAAATATGAACCAAAAACTAACAAAACATGAGAAAACAGTAGGAGGTTTTAGTACTCCTCTTTTACTAATTGTTGAAACATATAAACAAATATTTAAGTAAGAATATAGAAAATTTGAACAACTCAATAGAGTTGGCATTAACTAGCATTTCACAGCATTGCAGTCAGTAACTGGATATATTTTCAGAGTTGTATATGCACAGCTACCAAGTTAGTTCATATGCTCAGGAGCTTTAAAAAAACTTAATAAATTATAAAGGAGGATTGAATCCTAACAGATAAACTGTTTTACACACCATAAATTAAATTAAATAGTAATAAAAAGAAGATATTTTGAAAAACCATGTGTTTGAAAACAAAGCAGCACACTTCTCTGAGTAACCTTATGTCAAAGAAAAATATCATTAGGGACATTATAAAGCATTTATGAAAACAAACATATCAAAATTTGTGGAACACAGCTAAAGTATGCTTAGAAAGACATTCACAATATTAAGTAAAACTATCAGTAAAGGAGAATGATTTTAATTACAATACTTAATTGTAATTAAGTTTAAATCCAAAATTATTAAAAGAAGGAAGTACACAAAATAAGAATAGATATCAATGGACTAAAAAACAAGAACACAATTATAACCAAAATTATGTTCACTGAAATAATAAAATGACAAAAGTTTGACAAGACTGTACAGAAAAACAAAAGAGAAAATAAAATTTACCAATGTCAATACTGAAAGATGGTTATCATACTTTCCACATTTGCTTAAATGATAATAAGAAAATAGTGTGAATAAATTTGTGCCCATAAATTTGACAACATAGATAACATAGACAAATTCTTTGAAAAATAAGTTACCGGGACACCTGGGCAGCTCAGCGGTTGAGCGTCTGCCTTGGGCCCAGGGTGTGATCCTGGAGTCTTGGGATGGAGTCCTCCCTCCCATGAAGGGAGCCTACTTCTCCATCTGCCTATGACTGCCTCTCTCTGTTTGTCTCTCATGAATAAATAAATAAATAAATAAAAATCTTAAAATTAATTAATGCATCTGACTATACTAGCAAAATAAGGGAAGCAGAATTTAATCATCTTAGTATATGCAAGAAAAACAATTGACAAATTTTCAAGATGCATTTATAATAAGAACTCTTAGCAAACTAGAAATAGAAGGAAAAGTCTTCAATTTAATCGAAGGCATCTACCAAATATTTATAGCTACTATTGCAGTAATAGTAATATTTTCCCCCTATGAATAGGAACAGGAAAAGGATGTCCATTCTGACCACTACTTATTGATATTATATGGAAGTTCCTAACTATTGAAAAAGGAAAGAAATAGAAATAAAAAGCATAATAATCAAAAAAGAAGTAAAATGTATTATTTGTCAATAACATTTACACAGAAAATTGTAAGTAACTTAAATAAAACTTAAAACTAGTAAGTGGATTTTAAGAAGTTACAGGATCTGACACTAATTGACAAAAATCAACTTTATTTTTATGTGCTAAGTAGCAGCAGCAACTGAAAAATGAAGTTAAAATTTCTGATAAATGTAAGTGATTGGTATAATAGTCACTATAATTTGACAATAGTAAGCTCACAGTGCATATGGCATGCTCTGGATCAGCCAATAAGAATGATAAATAGAGGCATATCTAAAAAGCTAAGAGTAGAAATATGATGAAGTCCTAAAACAACATTCCATCCCCTTATAATAAGGCTGGATGAGGAGAAACGGGAAAAAACCAATGGGACAAATAGCAAAAACACAAAAATTGGTAGTTCTATGTGTGATAATATCAGTGACAGCATAAATGAAAATAGGATAAACACTCCTAGTAGAAGTAGAGATTATCTAACTCTATACTAAAATCTCTAAATATTCCTCAGATAAATTAAAGAAGAGCTAAATAAATATAGAGATATACAGCTTTCCTGAATTATAAGATCAATACTTTTAAGATTTCATTTGTAGAAAACTCGATCTGTAGATGTAACCACTTCTCGTAATCTTGGCAGTTTTAGGTAAACAGTAATCCTGACTGTACCATTTTATGAAAAAACAGAAGGATATATAGTATAGCATACTTGGGACAATTTTGACAAAGAACATAACTGTAAGTTGTAAGACTTGTATTACCAGATTTCAAGATTTATTTCAGCCTAAATAATAAAGTAAGCACAGTACTGACATAGCACAATAGGGATTCCAGAAATAGGTCAATTTATATAAAATCATTTTTTTTCTTGCCAAGAGGCTAAGATATTTCAAAATAAAAGAATGACCTTTCTTACAAAGTGGATGCATTTATTATATATTATATTATATTATATTTATTATATTATATTATATTATATTTAATGATAAAAAACACTGATATCACACTCAAATAATTCAAGGTGGATTTTAGAAATAAATATAATGTGTACAACTATAAATCTCCCATTGAGTAGGAAGAAAAAGATAGAAGGGAGAGAGTCTGCAAAAGTGAAAAAAGATGCAATTATGAAGTCTGAAAGCACTTACATGGCATTTAAATCTTTAGTCTGTGTGCCATTCTCATAATGAATATAAGAAAAATATATTCATAATTCACAAATAATTCATTTCATGCAGCCCTTAAATGTTTGCTTCAGATATTGCTGAGTGTAGTCAGTTTAATGCTTCATGGAGTAATATTAGCCAAGTCACTTCCTGGAACAGCTGCTATGGATAAAAAAGCCTCTGATAAGAATTTTTAGTTTTTCCTATACTTCCTGTCAGCTTTTTTTGATGTTTGTGTAAAACGTTCCTTAGAGAAGTGCAAAATAAAAGGATGCCTAACTTTGAATGTGGTTGAATACCTAATGAAATAAATATTTTAAAAAACTCTCTTAATCCCATATAGTAATTTTTAAGAATGATTTTAGCACTGTGTTTATTTTCTTAAATAAATATCTTATTACTCACTACTTAAGAAATATGCTGTGATGATATTGACTTTTTGGATACTGAACACTACTGAGGATTGTTCCCAATACTTCAATCTGGGACTGACCTCACAAAGGCAGATAATGACCTTTACAGTTACGTCAACTATATCTTGATTGTCAAATGCTGTTTGCCATCTGCCATCCACATGCCTAGACACTACTGAACTCTAGCCTTGGACTTGGTCATACCACCTCCTGAGAAATGAAGTTCCTTTGTACTTTTAACATGGGAAAAATATAGAACGCTAGACACTATTACTTAGATAAGAAAGTTGTAAGAATAAAGTAAAGATTTCCTTACTGTCTTTATTATTCATATACATCATGTCAACCCATATCTGCATGTATATATTGTTCTAATATAAATTGATCACCTGTGGGCCTGTGTGACATATATCATACAGGTTGTATAGGGAAATAAATGCATTCCTGAAAAGATAAGGTATAGCTGAGAGCAGTTTAAACAAAATCTCCAGAAAAAGTAGGGATAAGGCATAGTAGAAAAAAAATCCATAAGAATTATAAAGGACAAATATATGATGGAACATGTCTGATAGCATCATGGTTATGACCCAGAATAAATGGAATGTGCTGGAGAATACCTCCTCCAACACTGGCAAGACCTCATACTAGAAGCAAAATATCAGTGAAACAGGACATACTGTCATTATAGCAATGTTTAAAGTGTATAGTAGCATAGGCATATGCTGGAGTCACATAGTGACTCTACTTCCTTTTCTACACATGAGAAGCTGCAGGATCTTCAAGGTGGTTATGTAAAGTTGAGTTAAAATTATCATTTTTAATAGATAACTATGGCATTTAGATAGAGATGTACTATCAACTGAGAAGCCCTAATCTTAGAAGACTCAAAGTTATCTTCTTCATCCTTATAAAAGGTTCATTGATACAGAACACTGTTTTTATTGGCTTTCATCTTCCATTTGTCAAGGTTTGACCCACAGGTAATGAATGACCTTCATCCATTTCCAGGAATATGCATGTGTGAGTATCCCACAGTATCCCACACACTGCCTCAGGAAGGCCCAAAATAAATAGCAAGAGAAACAGTAGTCCATTTTCCTCACTGGTTTCAATCTGTCCTCACAGGTTGCAGTATCCAGATTTTTTTCCAGAGTGTCTGTGGGGTTGACCTATAACAACTTCAAGCCTACTACCAGGCAAAGAAGTAACATCTTTCCACAAACTTCTTTATTAGTGTACTTTCATGATTTATGGTGAACAACTTTTCTTTAATTCTTTAATTATCATCTTTCAAATCTTTGCTTCCCCAGTTGTTGCACAATTTTAGGGTTTAATAAAAAATCTAATTTCATATCACTTATAATGGTTGAATTGACCAGACCAAACCCAAATGATAAAGATCCTAACTATAAAATAGAATAAAACAAAAATTATCTGGTTTCTTGGCTGACCCATAATACAGGATTTTGGTAACTGTCAGATAATAAGTAGCAATAACTTATTTATTAATTGGCTAATGAATAAACAGTATGATGTCTATATGCCCAGAATTCCATATAGGTGAGCAATGAGTTACAGAAAAAGAACAAAATAGGTATTGGAGCAGAATATTGTGAAGAATGACATCACAGTGCCAAAAATTTAGAGTCATTTCTGTTATATTGAATTTGGAAAAGAATAAAATGAAGGAGGCAAAAGGGCAGATTCCTTTTCTCTCTGTGTTAAAGGAAAGTGTGCCTGGGCAAGTGGATGAGACCATAAAGAAACTAAAAGCAAATAAAGAATCCATTTGTTGGCCTTGTCTTTGATGAAAAAGCACACACTTGGGGTGTCCAGACATGGATATCAAAAGACAGCATGAGGATTTACCTGAGAACAAGTCCAAAAAAGAAAAAGATCCAGTTTAGTGGTGGCTTTCAGTAGTGGCAGACACTGATAAGACACAAAAATCTGAGCCTGGCATGCAGAAAGCCTAAACAAAATTTTATTCTGAAGGCTTTCTAATATAGCCTTCACAAATTTTAATGGGTATATGCATCACCATGGGTTCTTGTTAAAATGCATATTCATAATCAGTATACCTGGGCAACGACCCAAGTTTCTGCATTTCTACAAGTTCTTGGGTGATGCCTATGTTATAGGTCTGTCGATAGCATATTGTTTAGCAATAAAAATTAGTTGTAACCAAGAAAAGAAGAGGCATACTATTGGAAAGGAGATGTATAGATAACCAAATATAATCAAATGAGTCAACAAAGTATAGAAAGATGACCTTTTACTAGATAAACATAGCAATTTTAAGTCCCTTTACAGATTAATTATAGTCATCCACAAATTTTAATGAAATATATTACAAAACAAACAAGAATGTAAAATGCCTTAAAATATTAAGAAGACAAAACAAGGAAAGACCAAGGCTAAATATCCTCTCATCAGAATATATTATGTTACCTAGAAGAATACATTTCTTCTTAGAACAACTGTATAAGACAATTATTCTCAATTTAATTGATTCTAACCAAAGTCAGTGAGGTTCTCACAGACTTAGTCAAAAAGACTTAAATATCACTTAGAATAAAAAAAAAATTTTAAAGTTTAAAAAAGAAGATTAATAAGGAAAATTTACCACGCATAAAATCTACACATTATAAAATAATTAAATTGTCTATACTGACACAGGAGTAGATAGATAAATTGAACATAGCAAAAAATCCAGAAAGAAATGCAAATACATGTTAGGAAACAGAATAGGATAAAGGTGACATTAAAAACTGCATGTAAAAAAAATTATTTCTTAAATAATGTTACCAGTAGTAATGTATAATTTTTAATCACTATGCTTCATATGCCAACAGATAATCTAAATTTATTGAACATTTTAAGTATAAATTAAAATGTAATAATTTTAATAAGAATAATAAACTGAAAATGCATAATTTCCTAAGGATGTGAAAAAATTTTAAACATGGCATTTAAAAGCAACATAAGAAGAAAAAGTTAGAGCTACTTCTATTAGTAACAGCAAAAACAATAGACCTTTGTAGCATAATCACCACTAATAAAAAGAAAAGTCTACTGATGTAGAAAATTTACTGCAAGGAATTTATATTCTTAAGTATAAAAGTATGTTTAAATGACAATGGAAAATAAATACTTTGTGAGTAAAACACTTTAAGAGAAAAATATATGGGGAATCCCTGGGTGGCTTAGCGGTTTAGGTCCGCCTTCAGCCCAGAGCCTGATCCTGGAGTCCCGGGATCAAGTCCCATATCAGGCTCCCTGAATGGAGCCTGCTTCTCCCTCTGCCTGTGTCTCTGCCTCTCTCTCTCTCTCTATGTGTGTGTGTGTCTTTCATGAATAAGAAAATAAACTTTTAAAAAATAATAATAATAAAATAAATAACAGCAACTTTTTTAAAAAGAGAAAAATATATGTAAACAATAAAAATTTGAAAATAATGCAAAATCACTTCAAATATACAATACAGTGAAAACCTAACTTACCCTGCATTTTTCAAAGTTAAATTATCAAAGTTGAAAATTATTTAAAAACTTAGATCATTGAGTTTTTTTGTTTGTTTGTTTTTATGATAGTTACACAGAGAGAGAGAGAGAGAGGCAGAGACACAGGCAGAGGGAGAAGCAGGCTCCATGCACCGGGAGCCCGAAGTGGGATTCGATTCCGGATCTCCAGGATCGGCCCTGAGCCAAAGGCAGGCACTAAACCGCTGCACCACCCAGGGATCCCTAGATCATCAAGTTTGTATGTAAGCAGGTAAACTCATAAATGACTTAGGAAATGTCAACTGCACAACCATTCTGAAAGAAAGAAGAACTAACAACACACTTGGCATTTAAAATATATATATAGCACCTGAGACAGCTTATCCGCACCCAGAAACTGACTACAAAGATTTGGTTGCAAGAGTACTTACTTGAAACATTTATAATAGCAAGAAAATGCTAAAAAAATGCTTCCACCATAGTTCAATGATTGAAAAATACAGGCAGATTATTACAGTTAAATTTTCTTCAGTGTAGAAAAAAGTGTTGCATAAAGTATATCGGAACAGAAAAAAAAAAGGTTTCAAAACATTATGTGGAACAAGGTTGTATAATAGATGCTCTTTATATATTGATCCACATTCACTTATTCTAGCCAAGAGCTCTTCCCCCAAACACCATGGCCCTCAATATTGACCTCGTTTTCCAGATGGAGATGGCCTGAAGGTAGATCGCATGATTACTATCATCACCAAACCCAGATAACTGCAGTGGTTGGACTAGACCTGGAGACTTTGGCTGTATACTGGCAGGACAGTCCTGGTAACCCACCAAAAATGTTGAGGAAGTTAACCCATCACAGGAGTTTACTTTGATGATCTCTGGAAGATGGAGGATGGTATCGAGATCGTGAGTAAATTCTTCTCTTTATCTATACCCCTGTCCCCTCATACTGTTTTGAGAATCTCTAGGATTCAAATAGGCTTTCTGAACATATTGTGAAACAATTGGGTGTGACACTGGACAGACTGGTAGTGCTCTCTCATGTATGTGTTTTCCCTACATCCCTGTTATATTCCCCCCTCCCTATTTCTCCTCAAGCTTACCTCTCTGGAATTTCACTCCTCAAAAGAGTATAAGCCTTATTTTGGCTTAATATTACATTATAGTATGGGATATTATATAATTCTATATATATAACATATATATTACTATCATCTAGGTATAAGGAGTATTTGAATTATTTTTACTGATCGACTACTACTATGCCAACACTCAGCTAAGCACTTTTACATGCTTTTTTTTCAGATTTAATCCTCTAAACCATTGCATGAGGTAGATGGTGTTATTATCCCAATTCTACTGATGTAAAAAGTAAAGCAGAGATGGTACTTTGATGTCAGGTAGCTAGTAATGGAGTTATACAACTCATTACAAATTGCATTATATGATGTATTGTCTAACAATTTGTAAAGGAAAATATACATTTCTACAATAGTCACAACTCTCATGTAATAAAAAAACACATAAAATAATAGCTACTTCAGGAAATAGCTAGTTCAGAAATAATTAGTGGTAGAAAACTCTTAGGAAGCATGTAGCCCTACTACATCATTTTACAGATAATCACTATTAATCTGAAACTAAGAATTTTTCTTGGCCTCTTTTATCTGGATCGAAGTGGATACTTCAGACTCATAGGTGATATGCCAGTTCAATTTAGAAAGTAGGAGATGTCAATTAGAAAATGTCCATCGCCCATCATAACTTTTCAGGAATAACATTGCTGAACAACATTGTTTTCTATTTTAGGTAAGTCTAAATGGTTGTACTTGCAAAGCAATGGAGATACAAAATATAAATAGTGTAGTCTTTATAAAATATAAAACTAATTTAAATATCAAATATATTTATTTCTTAAAATATGCTATCATTTATTGCACATAACTATCATTGCATATTTCAAATATATGGGTATAGATAATACTTGCACACACTCATGTGTATCTAACTGAGCTATGTTAAACCTTAATATGTTGTCATTTGTTTTTAGAGTTTTTAATGAAAGAAAACATTATATTTAAATTGAAATCCTCTGTGAATCTTTCCTCTCCACTTGCCTTTCCTAGAATTCGTTAAAATGTAATTAAAATTAGTTCAATCTCAAATGATAAGAATTCTGTAAAATGATCTAGAGCTGGATGGTGACTAGAATTTAATAATTGTTACATCAATTTTCATAAAGTCATTAAGATTTTATATTTATTCTAGAGTAAGTTTTGGTAAGTAATTTTTTTCCGGGAAATTGGATAATCTAGCTATGTTTTGCAAAGTTGTTAGTTTAGAACTGTATTTAAAATTTTTAATGTTTTATCCTCAGAGATGTTCAGCATAATGAATTCTCTAGAAGGAAAACATCTACGCACGCACCAAATAAGTCAAGAAATATATCATCACTCTAAACTTTAAGCACAGTACAATATTATTGTTAGAGCACTGAGAAGTTAAGGTATTAAAACCAATAGATTGGAATCATAAAAATTATGCTTCATATTGGACAAAAATAAAATAAGAACATAAGATAATAGAGAAAAACTCAATGAATAAAAAACGGTTTCAGTGTGCCTGGGTGGCTCAGTCAGTTAGGCATCTGACTTGATTTCAGTTCAGGTCATGGGTTTGAACCCTGCATTGGGCTCTGTGCTCAGCATTGAATCTGTTTCTCCCTCTCCCTCTGCTCCTTCCCCAAAATCAATCTCTCTCTCTCTTTCTCTCTCTCTCTCTCCCTCTCAAATGAATAAATAAAATCTATAAAAAAAAAAACTCTATCATACTCACTCCTCATTACTTTCCCAAACCTGACCTTAGTTTTAATTCCATTGATAAAACAATTTCAAATATGTTAACAAACCATAGATGTTATTTTGTGACTGACTTCTTTATTGAACATTACGTTTGTAAAATGTAGCTGTATTGCTTCATATATAGCAGTTCTGACATTTTACATGTGGTCATATAGGAGGATATTCATTGCTACATAACATTCTATTACATAAATAAACTACATGTTATTTTTCAGATTCTGCTGTTGATAGATATTTCGGTTGTTTCCTAACAGGGTTATGAATAACATGGATATGAACACGTTTATGCACGTCTTTTAGTGCATTGCTGCTCAAATTAATAGGAATAGAATTTGCAGACAGTGATCTTCAGATCATGCTTTTAGTAGTAGTGTTCTATTTCTCAGGTATACATGTGTTATTTGGAAGTGGAATTGCCAAGTGATAGCAATTGGAAAAGGATTTAATGTTATTCACTAAAGAATTTTATTCAACGTTTGTACTGATTCATATGTGTAATGATAATATGTAAGAGTTCCTCCTCCAAATCCTTGCCAACACCTGTTTTTTTCCAGTATTTCTCACTTCAATCACTCTCGTAGATATGTACTGATACATTATTATGGTTTTAATTTATATTTCTGCCATTATTAATGAGGTTGAGCAGTTATTACCTCACCAGAGGATCATACTGAGCCTGTTTAGTAAGAAACCCAGTCTTATATGTCCATTAAATGATGTATTATAAAATACATATTAGTATCTATAAATACTTCTTGCCAGAACTATTTAAGCCATATTTATTCAAACCTTAAAAATGACCAGTACACAGGAAATAGTCATTAATAGAAGTTAAAAAGCAGATAAATATATAAACATACAAATCCAGATTGTGAAATGTATACTGTAAAACTCCACTGACCTATTCCTTTCAAAAAAGTCACTTACTGGGAGAATGAAGAAGATAAAACTATTCTAAATTAAAAGAGACCAAGGAGCTATAAAATTCAAATATAGTTCTTGAAACTTAATGTGATCTTTTAATGAAGAAGCAGCTATAGGACACATTCAGTGGGAAAGGACAGAAGAGTTTAAATATGCAATGGATCTTACGTTTTAGGGAATGATTTTATATTTTCTCATTTGAGATGAATAACCTTTAGGAGATGAATGCTGAATTACAAAGTGTCATTGTTATTCAAGTTACTTGAAATTTTTCACCTATAGAAAGATAGGCAGAAAGATTCAGAGAGACAGAGAGACAGGGAAATTAATTTATGGAATATGTTAATCATTATTAAAACTGCATGTCTGTAAAAGATGTTTACTGTACAAGTTTTTGAATTTTCCTGTATACCTGAAATTTCCCAATAAAACATTGAAAAATATTGCTTCTCTGTAATCTCTTTTTTTTCTTCTCATCTCTCTCTTAGAGATATCTCCAATCTTTCCATTTAATCATTTAAGTTTTTTAAACTTAATTCCAGTGTCTACTCTGTGCTAGTTTCTCAGTAATTTATTCAGCTCTATTATATGATCCATCATTTAACTTTTAATTTTAATAACAATGTGTTTTTCCTTGTATTTTTATTTGATAGTTTTCCAATTAAGTCAGCACCATTTTTTATTGGGTTTTACTGTATTCACTTATTTTCTTATTCAATATATTTTAGACATAAAGCATAATTTTTTTTATAAAGCATAATTTTTATGAAACCTAACAATAGTCCATTAATATCTTAAATTCTTAGATTTCTATTCTAGTTTGACCAAAGGCTTGACTTTCATAGCAAAAAAATTTAAATATATGCATTTTCTGATGCCATGATTTTATATGTAGAAATTCCTGGGATCCCTGGGTGGCTCAGCAGTTTAGCGCCTGCCTTCGGCCCGGGGCATGGTCCTGGGGTCCCAGGATGGGGTCCCATGTTGGGATCCCTGCAGGGAACCTGCTTTTCCCTCTGCCTCTGTGTCTTTGCCTCTCTGTGTCTCTCATGAATAAACAAATAAAATCTTAAAAAAAAAAGAAAGAAATTCCTGAGGAATTTATGTTAGAATTATTAGGTTAATGGGGTAAGTTGACAGGACAGAGGACATATCCTAAATAGTGTGAATTTCTATATATTACAACAAAAAATTGGAAACTGAAATAAAAATAAACTACTTAAAAAATTAAACACCTATAGTATCTAGGAATAAGTATGCTTTAATGTGAGGAAATCTGTACTCTCAAAATTACAAAGATTGTTAAGAGAATTAAAAAGATCTAAATGATCTAAATAAATATTCATTGCTTAGAGGACTTAATATTTTTAAAGTGTCAGTTCTCACCTAAGCGATCTATATACGTGAACACAATCCAATATAAACCTTCAGAGACTTTTCCTTTTATAAATCAATGATCTAATTCTAAACTTAAAGTGGAAACAAAAGGATCTATAATATATAAATGTTCTGAAAATAAAAGAAGAAAACTTACTTAAGTAGTTCTCAAAAATTACAATAACATGACAGTGATTGAGACAATGTGTTATTATTGTAAGGATAAGCATAATAGATATTGGGGAAAAATTAAGTCCCCAGATGCAGACAAGAAATGAAAGATATAGAGAAATTTTCTCACAAATATATAATCAATAGACTAAAATAAAACAATTTTTGTATCTTATAATTCTGTCCACTTGCAGGCAAATATCTAGCTTTCTAGATGGCAAAAAGCAAAAACTTCAAGCAGGTTAAAAGTCACGCCTGAAAATGCTACATTGTCACTTCAATTTTATTCTATTGGTCAAAGCAGTCACAGGGCTAGTCTGGATTCAGAAGGATGTAAGAACTCCATCTCTGGATGAGATAGTGGCAAAATTACAATGCAAAAGAACATGTTGGATGGGAGATATTGTTAAATCTATCTTTAGAAAATACAAATTGTCACACTCCAAAGGATGGGTGAATCTCAAAAAAAAAAAAAAAGTGTTCTGCTAAAGAAGGTCATCAGTTGATGCCCTTATATGACAAGACACACACACACACACATATATGACAAGACAAACTGGAAATGGGTATGAGGACTTTTTTTGTGATGATAGAAACATTCTATATCATGATTGGGGTATTACTTGCATGGGGGTTATATATTTGTCAAAAATCTGTAGTTTTGGCTACTTTACACACTAATTATATCTAAATTTAGTGGCTTAAAGCACAAACCACTTATTATTTTTCATGATTCTGCCGGCAGAGCTGGCTATATAATTCACAGGGTTTAGTGCTAACGGGAAATGTGGATTCCCTTCTTCAAAAACCTGAAGGGGGGAAAAAACCTGAGGGGATAGGAAAAGTGTTAAAGTATTAAATATAGGGATCCCTGGGTGGCGTAGCGGTTTGGCGCCTGCCTTTGGCCCAGGGCGCGATCCTGGAGACCCAGGATCGAATCCCACGTCGGGCTCCCGGTGCGTGGAGCCTGCTTCTCCCTCTGCCTGTGTCTCTGCCTCTCTCTCTCTCTGATGACTATCATAAAATAAATAAAATTAAAAAAAAAAGTATTAAATATAAAACTTTTTTTTTTCTTTCCTCCTAGATGTTTACTCTCATAACCTATCATGGTGGCTTTTAATTAAAAAAATAATAATAACATCATTCCTCTTTGGTAGTGGCTATACTCCCTGGTATGAACCTCACAGGTGCTGGGAGACACATCTAATTATATGGCCAGTGGCTGTGGCTCACTGGCTGCAAGATTCCTTCTCCTGTCAACTACCAGAGAAATGCAAGATAGGAAACCTATCTCTTCATACTATGGGCTTGCTGCCCCCAACCCTGGCAGATAAAAGAATTACAACCTAGATCAAAGCTGAGCCAAAGTCTCGCTCACCTAGAAATTGCATGGCATTGCACCCTTAGAAAAGCCAAAAGCATTTCCCTCTCAGATGCTAATAAAGACATGTCCCAGGCGCTGCTGCTCACTCTCTGCCTACACCCTGCCTTGAACTTCTAAGTGGCCCCAGCAGGCGGCCATGTACTTCCTCCAGGACCTATGAGTAATAAACTCCTCTCTATTTAATATTCCCTTGTGGTCTTTGTTGATCCAAGGTTCACCATATGACACCCTGGGGCTCTACTTAACAAATGTTAATCTAACAAAAGTCACAACTCTCACAATTGTGGTTTGAGGATTCCCAAAAGCAGCAAGCAAGCAAGTCCCAGGTGAAAGCACTTTTCAAACTCTATTCTTATCTCATGTTGCAATATCCCAAGGCCAGCCCAGAGTCCGTGTGGAAGCATGTTTGCAAAAGGCTTGGTTACAGGGAGAGGGATAATTGGTAGTCATTTTTCCAATATACCAAGCTCATAAAACTGTACACTTCAGATCTGTGTTTTTCCCATGTGTAAGCTATACAACAATAAAATCAATTAATTAAAAAGTGAAAAATGATCTAGTAGAACACAAAATTCAACAGCTTCTAGGGGATGAGAGGATTATTGCTTTAGTTCGTTGGTTAATTTGGTTTTAAATTGACTCTTTTTTTCTATTCTATGAGTTTTTATTTTTTCTTTTGTTGTTTTCTTGTAAGCACAATCGCAAATTTATGTATAAATATACATACATATATATTTGTTTAGCCAGCTTTTCCCATAAATTTGATTATTTGTTGTGAAATGGCAAACAGTTTAAGATTCATTTTTACAATAATGTTTATTTTATGTCAAGAGTATATATCTATGAAAATAAAATATGCATTTCCAGTATGGAATGCTCAAATATGTAATGTCAGTATCATTTGATTCTTAATTTAATGTGTTTAACCTATTTTAAATTTTAATGAATTTTCTGAATGACTACATTGCATTTGCCCCAGCATGCAAGGCTCATAAAAGATATACATGTCCTACCTTCTCTTCTGTGATATTTCTTTTAAATTATTGTTCAGTTAAGCAAAGGGAATAATTAGGATTTTAATTAAGTTCCCAAATATTCTATTTAGTTCCAAACCATTTCAATTAGTATCATTTCCTTTGATAGAAAAAGCATCTTTTCATAGATTCAACTGACTTGTCTTCAAGGCCATACTTTCTTCCATTATGTTATGGTTCTTTGTAAAACATAGTAACAAAGGCTTTTTTAAAGGTCATAAAATTATATCAAGAGGCACCCACTGTCAATTTTGTATTGCTGTTCCTAAAAGAAATTTGATCGCACTTACTACAATCCTCCTTTTACGAATTCCTGCTGACCAAAAATGAATTACATACCTAATTTTTAGGGAATAATGGCAGACACCCAAGTGCTCCATGGCCCTGAGATCTTGACATTTACAGTTTGAAAGCTACTCGAATTTACCCACTGCACATTATATTTTCTTAAATTTTCTTCTAATTGTATTTTTTCTTTTTCATTTTTAAGCGTGCAAGTTGTAACTTATTAGCTTTCTATTTATTGTGCCTCAACTTCAATATGCCCTGTGCATTTTTATACACATTTTGATCTTCTCTTTATCACTGTATCCTAAATCCTACCAAATAACTAGCTGAAGGATATTAAAGTATTTTCTCTCCTAAAATAAGCCAACTTTTCAAATCATGAATTTAGAATGTACTTCTCTATTCTTTCTTTCTCTCTAGAAATCTATTATATTTCATCTATCTATATTTGCCTGCAGTTCATCAATTTCAGAAGGCATGCTGTCTACATTTTAATGCCTCTAAAATTGAGTTGTGGTTTAAAAGGTGATGCCATCTTACAACTACTGCTGCTTGAACAGCTGTCATGACATAGCTGTCTTTGCCTTTGTGTGCGCAAAACTTGAAAATATTGTCATAATTTTCTCTCTTTGATTGCATTTAGGTTTAGATTTAATTGTCATATAATCTACTAAATAGACCACTGTAGATTCCACATTGCAACAGATATTCATTGGTATATATACATATATGCACAAGATCCAATCATGGAGGTATAATTGTTAATACTGAAGCAAGAAATTATCACTGGAGAAGTGATGAAAATTCCCTATTCTCTTACAAACTGGCAATCAAGTGCTTTATATCATCTAAGAAAGGAAAATATCTATAAGTAGATAGAGTTTTGCTATATTTTATTTACTGAGCTACAATAACAACAAAAAAAATTATTTCTCCCATCAGAATGAAACTGATCAGGGTAATTATAAATTATATTTTAAAATAATAATAAATTTTAGAACATATTTATATCCCAGGGGAAGAACTTAATAGAGGAAAAGAAATTGGTTATATAAAAGAAAAAAAAAAGAGAATAATTGCAAGAAAGGAATTCTTGAGGTAAGAGATGATAAACTATGTATAGAAGTCAAAGCCCTGACCTTAATATGTAATTCTAGAGAGTTTTTCCAAAGTTATTAGAAAGTACAAATAACATTCATTTATTTAACTATCTATCAAACATTTCTTATATGCAAGACCTGGGCTATGCATGGGAACTTGTGCTGGGAAATGGAAAGAACAGATAATCCTGCCAATGAAGGAGCAAACTATTAGAAAAACTGTCAACCTTGAAAAATATAATTAAATACTATCATGGATTAAATTGTATCCTCCCAAAAAATATTGACCCCTGTACCTGTGAATGTGACATTATTTGGAAATAGAATCATTGCATGTATAATTAAGACAAAATCATACTGAATTAGATGGGCCCTAATCCAAAATGACTGGGGCCCTTAGAAGAGAAGAGACACAAGAGAGAATGGCCATGTAACAGCTGAGGCAGATTTTGGAGTGAAGCATCTACAAGCCAAGTAACACCACGGATTTGCCAGCAAATATCAGAAGCTACAAGAGACAATGACAGATTCTCCTCCTTCCTCTCAAAGTTTCAGAGAAATCTTCATCCTGCAGACACATTGACTTTAGGCTCCAGAACTATAAGATAATAAATTTCTGTTGTTTTAAGTCACTCAGTAATTGACAGTATAGAAAACAAATACATACTTTTTTTAAAGTGATATGGAGAAAAAGTATACAAGTGTACAAGGGAGAGTGCAAGAGAAATCTATGAGATCTGTGGATCACAAAAGTCTTGTTCGAGCAATAGTGGGCAGAAAGAATATTTCAGGCAAACAGAAGTGTGTATACAAGTGTGTAATGTATAAAGAAATCATTATATGTGAGGAAGTACAGGAAAGTACAGGAGGTACAGGATTGTGGTTAGGTATAGTTATGTATGAATGGTGCTATGGTCTGAATGTCACCTCTATTTGGCAATTTGTCACCTCCAAAATTCATATGTTGAAATCCTAATTGCCAATGTGATGGTATCAGGAGGTGGGACTTTAGGATGGTGATTAGATCATGAGGGTGGAGTCTACAAGAATGGGATTAGTACTCTTAAAAAAGAGATCCAAGAGAGGGCCCCTGGGTGGCTTAGATGATTAAAGGGCTGGCTCTTGCTTTTGGTTCATATCATGTTCTCAGGGTCCTGGGATCAAACCCTGAGGCTCAAGTTGTACTCCTCAGCAGGGAGTCAGCTTGAGGATTATTCTCTCTGTCTTCCTCTGCTCCTGTGCTCTCATGCACTGTGCTCTCTCTCTCAAATAAATAAATAGTGTTTAAAAAATAAAAATAAATAAGGGATCCCAGAGAGTCCTGTTACCACTTCCACCAAGTGAGGATTTTGCAGTAAGACAGCAGTCTGCACATAAAAAGGGTTGTCACCAGAACCAAACCATACTAGCAATCTGACCTTAGACTTCTAGCCTCCAGAACTAAGAGAAATAAATTCCTATTGTTTATAAGCCATCCAGTCTATGGTATTCTGTTACAGCAGCTTCAATGGACCAAGACAAATGGCATCATGATATGCAACAAAGGGTGTCCACATTATTCCCAATACATTGATTGTGCAACAGCAAGCTAATGGAGGATTTTGAGGAGCTTATTTTCTCTTGTCTTAACTATCTCTAGCATAGTGCAATTTCATAATGACTGTTGTCCTCCAAATAGGTGTTAAAATATAAAAGAAATAGATGATATGGCCAGAATTTGGGGAAATAGTTATGATATGTTTAGAAAGGTATTCTGTGGATTCAGGGAAGCTGTCACAAACTATAAGAATAACAGACTGCATGGGTTTAGTTAAAATTTTCCAATAACCATTTGTGTAGTCTATAGTACCCAAGGGAAGGGGAATGAAGGTAAGAATTCTGATGTCATAGCATAAAGCTAATTAGTTGTTTCTGTTGAGTTTATTTTCTGCAAAACAATAAAAAATTTAAAAAATATACTTTGAAAAACTGAAACAATGGATGGAAATCTAGGAGACAAATTATTATAAGAATGATTATGGGGACGCCTGGGTGGCTCAGTGGTTTGGCGCCTGCCTTAAGCCCAGGGCGTGATCCTAGAGACCTAGGATCGAGTCCCGCGTTGGGGTCCCTGCATGGAGCCTGCTTCTCTCTCTCTCTCTGCCTGTGTCTCTGCCTCTCTGTATCTCTCATTAATAAAAAATAAAATCTTTAAAAAAAAATGATTATGAAAGTTCTGATTTTTAAATTAATAAAACAGGGAAGCCCAGGTGGCTTAGTGGTTTAGCACCACCTTCAGCCCAGGGTGTAATCCTGGAAACCCGGAATCGAGTCCGGTGTCAGGCTCCCTGCATGGAAGCCTGCCTCTCCCTCTGCCTGTGTCTCTGCCTCTCTCTCTCTCTCTCTCTGTGTCTCTCATGAATAAATAAATAAAATATTTTTAAAAATAAATAAATTAATTAATTAATAAAACAATTTACTATTAGAGACTAGGCTTAATAGAATTCATGAAAAATGCTAATGATAAAAATTGAGCATCACAAATGACCAATATACATATACATATCTAATGTATTCACTTAAAAGCTAATAACCACAAATTGAAATATGAAGGAATTATATTTTTTGGAATTATTTTTTGACAAATATGCTAATACATTAATTAATTCATCTTAATAATTTAACACCATGTTAGCATGGCTAGGGTTTAAAAAAAAGAAACGCACTTTTTTTGTGGCAGAGAATGCACAGGTATTTATGGGTCAGAGTGAAAAACTGAATGACCTCTTAAAGTGGAAGTATTCTCCACCTTGAACAACTGCTAGATCAAAAGGAACTCCATCCATACCTGTGAGGAGGGCTGTGGGTCAGCCAGTAAACCTGAATTTTGAGCTCAATGAAGTAAAAAAGATGTAAATTTGGGTTGTTCTCCCTGGGGAGGAGGTGGAAAGGATGAAGATGTGTACTCTGCAGGTCAAATGGTGCCCGGAGATGGACCAGGGCAAAACTATTAGCTTGTCCCCTTCCACAGTATGCAGTTGTAGATTGGAAGCAACTTGAAAGAGAATGTCCCAGCCCCTTGTAGCCATGTTAGGTTAATGGAAAAGGAATATGAGTGCCTGCCTTAGTCTTCCAGGCTAAGGCTTTTTTTTTTTTTTTTTTTTTTTTTAACTTTTTTTTATTCATGAGAGACACAGAGAGGCAGAGACAAAAGCAGGCTCTATGCAGGGAGCCCATGTGAGACTCAATCCCCAGACTCCAGGATCACACCCTGGGGTGAATGCAGGCACTAAACCACTGAGCCACCCTGGCGCCCTTAGGCTAAAACTTTTAAAGCAGTCATTGTTTCTCCTAGCTCCTAGCTTCCTTGATACGGATACCAAAAAGGAAGAAATTCAGTCCTTAATGACTGATAGGATGACAGTGGCCCCACAGAAACAAATACTCATATAAAAAATATTTAATTTTTTGCTCCAGAAAGATTTCAGGTTATATTTGTATAAGTCTTTAGTTTTTCCCACCTGATACATTGATATAGTGCCATTTGTAAATCAGTAAAACTGTCTGGTGGGTAATCTGATAGTGAGTTTCATGATCCTTACAAAGGTATATCTATTTTTAATAGATTTTTTAAAATATTTTATTTATTTATTCATGAGAGACATAGAGGCAGATACATAGGCAGAGGGAGAAGCAGGCTCCTTGTGGGGAGCCCGATGCAGGACTCAATCCCAGAACCCCAGGATCATTGTTCACAACGTAGCTATTTACTGAAGAATAAGTTACAAACAATATAATTACCCTAAATTTGGGAATAATATCAAAATTACAATGCATCCATATAAAAGAATCTTCTGCAGACAAGGAAACCATGCTTTGGAGTACTGAAGAATTACTTTTCAGTTATCAAAATATAATAAATAAAAACAAGATATATAGCATTATGTATTATATTTTTCATTTTTGCAAGAAAGGAAAAGGGGAGGTCCATGAAAATGTCAAGCATTAGTGTCAAGGTGGTGAGATTATGCATACATGCACTTTATATATTATGGTGAACATATTTTCTGTAAGTAGTGTGATCCAAAGAGTTTCATTAATTTTTTTTATTATTTTAGTGGATTCAAATTTAGGGTCACTTTAAAGTACATATTCACTTCCATAAGCCCAATCAGAATCATAACTTAAAATTAGAACTGTTTGATAGAAATGTTTCTAGTAATAATGTAAATATTCAGGTGACCTGAATTGTGTATAAACAATTATATATACTAGATACTTATTATCATCAATATATTCATGCTGACACTGCTAATATATAAGATAGAACAATGAACAGCATTTCCTTAACACATAGTTAGAAATTATACTTTTTTAAATAAAAAACCAAAATCTTGGGGCACCTGAGTAATTCAGTCAATTAAGTGGCCGACTCTTGATCTCAGCTCAGATCTTGATCTCAGGATTATGAGTTCAAGCCCCATGTTGGGCTCCATGCTGGGCATAGAGTTTACTTAAAAAAAAAAAAAAAAAAAACAGAAACAAAAACTTGAGCAACCACAGAGGGAAAATATGTTTTCTAAAATGCATCCTTTCAAAGGCCTTCTAAACTAATTCATAAAATACCAAAGAAAACATTTAAGCCAGAGGGGAAAAAAAATGCACAATGCATGTGGTTTGACCAAGATAAGACTTTCTGTCCCTGTGTGAAATATCTTACAATGCAAACTGGCTCTTCCTTTGGGCAAGTCATTATCTCTGTGCTATTTGATTTCCAAAAGTATGTATTTTCCTCTTTGATTAGATTTTTAAAGAAAATTCTCAACAGTCAGTAGACTTGCTTACAGTTAGCACAGCACTTATCGGATAGTAGCTATTTAATATTTATTATGTCAATAAATATATTAATTAATGCCATTACAAAAAAATGCAGCTAAATCTCCAAAATTAGTGACAGATATATTTTCCTACCTTGTAACTAAAGCAATAATAATATTAAAATATGCATAATTTTAAAAAAATTTAATACATTTTAGCTTCCATTGATATGGTTATAACTTCTATAGTGCAAGAGAGATGTAATCAAAGACATCTGATTGTAGAAAGTTGTACAGATGGTAGACAATTTGACCACAGGCTAAAGGGCCAGAGGGTAGAAGGAAGAATTAGCATTTAGAAATAGAGCAGCATCTTAGTGATTGATGGTCATGTACATCAATGAAAAGCTTTCATCAATGATGAACGTTCACAGCCATGCCAACAAGTAGTGAATATAAATACTTTAAAAGCAGGGACTATGTCCTATGTCACTCTGTACTTCCAGTTCCTGTGTCAGCAATCTTTACAGAATAAATGTGATACAATTTTTTATTAAAACTAATAAATGACATTGAACAATTATATAACTCAAACAAATGAACTATACAATATATATCTTCCAATCATAGACAATCACCTGTAATCTTACCAAAATTTCAAGTAATTTTAGTTAAGTAATGCTTAAATTCAATTTTTATGTAGACATCTAATAAATTGAATCCCTCTATACTTCTCATATTTTTCTTTTCTCTCTTGCTTGAGAGGTATTGATTTAGAGAAGCTTCAATGACAGCATAGTAAAAGAATATTCAATTTAAATGACTAAAGCCAGATTTTAATTATATTTCTTTTTGCTTATTTAAAAAAGAAGATATTCATGAATAAGGGTGCATATTTTTAATAAAAGCAAATTATATATATCTCTCAATATTATAATCATGATTTTATTTTATTTTATTTATTTTTTTATCATGATTTTATAAGATAGATTGATTTTATATCAAAATATCTATAAATGAATGTAAGCACACATTGATTACATGAAGGAAAAACAACAGAATTTGTGAATGGGGGCTTGATCACAGTAACTCTCGTATGAAATATTAGTTATGTAAGTTACATATTAGTCACATAAGTATAAAAAATATTTGCTATTGAACAAAAACTCTCAGATATTTCTTTAACCATATTAAATAGTCCTTGGAGGTAGGAAATGTCATACAACTCTGAATCATTTACGGTATTGATGACTGGCTAATACAAGTAATAAGTAACACTAGGTGCCTGTTATTTTTTTATTGGTGCAAACTTGATCTTTACTAAAGATCAAAAGATTAAAGATGTGTGGAACTCAACTGTAAATGTGATATAGAACTCCTTTTCTTAACCTAGCCAAAGTTAATCAGTCATGGTAGAGGTTTTATGTAGATAATGGATATATGATATATTCTTAAATATAAATATTTGTTCACATTAAAAAATAACAATCATGTGTGATTTATGTACCCGGTACCTTCAAAAGTTGGTTAAATAATAATGCAACTAAAACCAGCTAAAAGAGGAAAGGATATCAAAAGGCTTTTTTTCTATTCCCTAAATTGGGATTCTAGTTCTATTACTTTCTGCTTGTATCAATTATTCTTTTCTTTCCATGTCAGCCTTATCCTCAAACTGGCTTCCTTCAAGAAGCAAGTGATTTTAACAGATCCAGGCTTCCAGTTATATATCACATCATGAAAAAGGAAACCTCTGTTTCAATGTTCCAAGCAAGTTATCTGAAATTCAATTACATTAAACCAAACCTGAATCACTTGCTATGTGTAGGCCAAAGTCCCACTGACACCATTATTCTATGCCTGGGATATATGAACACATCATTGGTGGCAGGAGGCATAGGATTGTCACCAATGGTTTTAATCAAAAAGCTAAGGGAACAGTCATGCCTATTCAAACCACGTCCTTACACAACAGGTGAAAGGTGGAAAGAATGTTACAGAGAAACCTCAAGATCCATTATAGCATTCAGAAGTAGCTGGTAAGATAATGGGAATATTATGCTATTTGTGTGTTTACATATATAATTATTTAATGAGGAACACTGCAAGGCTAATAGATTTTAAAATCAATATTGGTGAGGTCATTGTGTCTTGTGTGTATGAATCCATATTATTGCCATGATGTAGCCCCAACTGACTAAAACCTGAAGATAATAAGATTATAAAGTTGGGGGAGGGATTTTATTTGAAGGAGGGATAGCCAAGATACTAGAATGTATCACTCTTTCCTCACTCTTCCTACTGTTAATATTGGGTCTTATTGTTAAGTAAGCATTTCAAATATTATCATGTTTAAGAGTGGGATTTTACCACTAGTAGAGTAAAATTTTCTGGCTCTGATTTGCTCAACGAAAATTATGTAAAATTTATGAGGAAAATAACATTTTCAACATAAATATTATCATTTAATTCTCAGTTTATAGGCATTTACCTTTATTTTCATATCCAAGATTTCCTTTCATTGGGAAGCTGTGGAATACAAGATTTATGCCCTATAATCCTGGTCTCATTGTTTTTTCACAGAAAATCACAAAATAAAGTTTATCCCTAAAGAAGAATGGTTTTTAGTAAATGTTACACAAAAAAAAGCATAGTTCATAGAATTTAATTGAAATTGATACCAATAATGATAAACAGGTGTGTGATTAGCAGTTGTGTGAGAAGAGCATAGGTAATAAGTTATCTGAATAGGCTGTTTGTTTGTTTATCTCAATGGCAAAACCAGGAAAGATATTACAAAAAAAAAGAAAGAAAGAAAGAAAGAAAGAAAGAAAGAAAGAAAGAAAGAAAGAAAGAAAGAAAGAAAGAAAGAAAGAAAGAAAACTACATACCAGTAACCCTCATGAGCTTAAATGCAAAAATCCCCAACAAAACATTAGCAAGGTGAATCCAATAGTGAATAAAAAAGTTATAGACCACAACCAAGTGGTTCTTGCAGATATGCAAAGCTGGTTTAACATTTGAAGACCAACTAATGTCATCTATCACATCAACAGGCTAAAAAAGAAAAGTCACATGATCATATCAATAGATGCAGAAACAGCAGTTAAGAAAATCCACAACCCATATATGAAAACATAAAGTAGGAATACAAAGGAACTTCCCAAATGTGATAAAAAAAATATACCACCAAAAAGCCTACAGTTAACATACTTAATGGTGAGAAACTCAAACCTTTCAAAGATCAACAAGTCTAGGATATCCCTTTTCATCATTCCTTTTCAACACTGAATGAGAAGTCCTAACACAATAAGACATATTTAAAAGAGGATTTAAAGCTTGTGTAGATTTTTTTTTAGGACTTTTACTTATTCATGAGAGACACAGAGAGAGAGGCAGAGACATAGGCAGAGGGAGAAGCAGGTTCCCTACAGGGAGCCTCATGTAGGACTCCATCCGAGGACCCCAGGATCATGACCTGAGCCAAAGGCAGACACTCAACCACTGAGCCCCTAATTAATATAGATTTAATTTGCTCTTCTCTTTCTAGTTTCATAGAAAGAAACTATTCAAACCATTTTTTTGTTTTCTCTTGAAATTTCTTCTTTGACCCATAGTTTATTTAAAAGTCTGTTACTCCATCTCCACGTGGTTTGGGATTTTCTAATTATGTTACTAATTTCTAGTCTAATCTCATTATAAAATGAAAGAAAGACATTGTATTATTTCTATTCTTTTAAATGTTTTAAGTTGTGGGGGCACCTGCGTGATTCTGGTGGTTAAGTGTCCAACTCTTGATTTTAGCTCAGGTCATGACCTCAGGATCATGAGACTGAGCCCCATGTGGGTCTCTGTGCTGGTCATGGAGCCTGCTTAAGATTCTCTCTCTCCCTCTGCCCCTCCCCCTACTCTCTCGCCCTCTTTAAAAAAAGAAAACAAGGTAAATTTTTTAAGTTGTGTTTTATGGTCCAGAATGTAGCCCTACCCTGATAAATGTTCTATGTAGCTTAAAAAGAATGATGTCAAATAATCCAGTTTATTAATTGTTGACTTCACCTATGCCCTTACTGCTTTTCCTTGCTGGATATGTCCATTTCTCATAAAGGAGTTTTGAAATCTTCAACTATGATAGTGTATTCATCTATTCCTCTTTGCAATTCTATTAATTTTGGGCTCACACAATTTGGCCTTCTGTTAGTGACCAGTGATTTTCAACTAGAGAGCTAAGGTAATTGAATGGAGGAAAACAGTCATTTTGACTAATGTTCTGGGACAAATGGATATTTATATGCAGAAGCATGAAGCTAGATCCTTACCTCCCACCAAATACAAAAATTAACTCAAAATGAGTCATAAACCTGCCATCACTGTGCCCACCTAAAAAAAAAATGAGTCACAAACCCAAATATAAGATAAAAGTATGAAACTCTTAGAAGAAAATACATGAGTAAATCTTCATGGTTTTGGGTTAGACTAAGACTTCTTAAATATTACAGAAAAACCATAGGTGAAGAGCAGATATAAATTGGACTTTATTTTAAAAATGTGTTTCAAAAGACATTAATGAAATGAAAATCATCCTATAAAATGGGGAAAATATTTGTAATTACATAGCTGATTAAAGTATGTAGGACCTAGAATATAGAAAGAACTACAACTCTACAATAAAATACCAACAAGCAAATTTTAAAATGGGCAAAAAATCTGAAGAGACGTTTTTCTAAGGAATATACACAACAATTTATACAAGTAGAAAATGTTCAAAAAAAAAAAACAAGTAGAAAATGTTCAAAAATAGATAATGGTCATGGTTGCATATCTTTATCAATACACTAAAAAACACTGATTTGTACTTGAAAGGTTGAATATTATGGTATTTAATTTCACATGAATAAAAAATCCTGGTGGTCTTAACATCAGAAGATTATACAAATGTTATCTTTAGTTGGTCCAAGATAATTCCTTAGCATTCTTTTCTTATTTTATTGTAGCAGGAGCTCTTAAATCATCTGATAGGAAATAGTTTATTACTAACATTTAAGACTGAATAGATGTAAAAATCAACTAAAATAAGAGAAATAATTACAAGCAAATTGATTTTGAGTCCCTTTAAAAGTAAATGAGTACACATATCTATTGGTAAGCCTAGGCCATAATAACATGTCTTATTGAGCAGTTGAGTTTAATCTTAGGAAGTCAGGTGGATTTTTTCTTTAAGTTTAGATGCATATTGTTTCACCTGACCAGTGCTATTTATACTGATGACACATGAAACACTATTAACTCTCTTGTCTCACAAAAATAATTCAGATCAGTGAATGAACCCTGGTTAATAAATGTAAGCTAGGCCTCTAGAATAAAATTAGTCCATTTTCTTTCTTTCTTTTTTCTTTCTTTCTTTCTTTCTTTCTTTCTTTCTTTCTTTCTTTCTTTCTTTCTTTCTTTCTTTCTTCTTCTTCTTCTTCTTCTTCTTCTTCTTCTTCTTCTTCTTCTTCTTCTTTCTTTCTTTCTTTCTTTCTTTCTTTCTTTCTTTCTTTCTTTCTTTCTTTCTTTCTCCCTTTCTCTCTTTCTTTCTTTCCTTATTTTTCTTTCTTTCTACTTAGGCCAGGATATTAATAAGTTCTGGTTCAAATTTTCTTGTTTTTTGTATTCTTGCTGTTGGAAAAGCAGCCCAAATTGTGCATATGAAAAAAGTTTATTATCTCTCTAGGTAGTAATCCTGAGTACTCTGTGCTTATGTTAATTTGGAGATTTCCAGATGTAATTCCTAGGGAAACATAGTCCCCTGGTGAGATAGGGAGTTTTAATAAATGGAACTCTCTAATAACTGTAGCATAAACACAAGGCACGTTGCATGCCATAGTAGTCAACTGAAAGTCTGCTTTCCACTTAAGAATTAATACCCTGGTGAAGAATATACCATACAATTTTTCACAACAGGGATAAACCAATTATCCATCCTCAAGATTAGTAGATTCTCTTAGTAGAAATGAATAATTCCTGATAAGCAGGCTGGAGGATCTCTGAAAAGAACAGACTGGCTACTGTGGTGAGAAAGCTCTTATAACAGTTGTTCCCCCTGGTGAGCTCAGCTATGCCCACAGGGTGGAATGCTTATAAAGAAGCATTCTGGTGATTTGTGGTGAGGATCCAATTATTACAAGATTGAAAGTTGGAGTTGATGGGAGAATAATTTCAGTATACACACACACACACACACACACACACAAACCTGTTGTAGAGATTTTCCCTTCCATATTATTTAATGAAACATAAATTAGATGTTTATCAGGAGCACAAATGAAAGTAAATAGATTCAACAATCATAATGACAGGATTCAGAAAAATGTATAGATAAGTGGCTTCTTCACATGACAGGAAAGACTGAGGGGAGTTAAGGGTGTGATAGACATGTCAACGTATAACACAACCTTGGAAAACCTTTTTAGGCAATTGTTAAGCTTCATTTAAATAAAATATAAATATTTATAACAAAGTAAACAGAAAAAAAGGAATAGCACAGATCTCAGAACAAGACTATTTTTCTGTTATTGTGGATGGAAGCTTCTTATTTTGTGCCAATATTGTCCTGACTTGAAAGTGTTGATTTATCTGCCCTTAGCCCAAGATCATCTACTTCTAGACAATTTTTAAGACTCCTCAATTTGAGGTCTCAGAGCCTAACTTGTAATAAATGGAATCTAAGGTTGGATGTTATATTTCCAGATTTATATGCTATCTATTTATCAATTCATATGAAGAGTGTCAATGGTCAAAGACATACCAAAAGAAACAACCCTGTTGTAATTAGGGCCAAAAGCAAGTCATCAGATCAAAGAAATACAGGATTTATAAAATGTTGGCTAATTTGAATCTAAGAATACCGTTTTACTTCCTACTTTTCTACTTTACTTGAACTTAAGGGTGATACAGAAAATGCATTTTTTTAATTAAAATTCAATGCCTGAGAAACGTTTCTTAATGATATTGCCAGAAAATATGCAAGCTTTTTTTCATCAGACAGCTAGATTGGCATTTCCTAACAGAGTTAAAAGAGAATTCAAAAATACTTGAATCCAAATAAAGGAACTGTTTGTAAGTTGCCTTGATAATAGTCATGATCTATTTTTCCCTAGATTTGTTGAGACATACTTGACATATTGTGTAAGTTTAAGGAGTACAATGTGTTGATTTGACACACATATATCGCAAAATGCAAAAACTTTACTGCTCTAAGGTTAGTTAACACTTCCATCACATCACAAAGTCTTGGAAGGATTTTGCAAAGCCAACAACACTCTGAAGGAAGGTTTCCAGATGAAATACAGGATTCTCAGTTAACTTTGAATCTCAGACAAACAACTCTTTTAGTATAAGTATTTCTCAAATATTACATGGGCATACTTTAACTTTAAAACATTCATTGTTTAGCTGAAATTCAGTTATCTGAGTATCTTTTCTTTTTCTTCCTAAATTTCTCAATTCTCTGAAAGATTAGCTGTTGGATTAAATGCCCCAACTTAACTTTTCCCACTCTCTGTGTTCTTCAGCCAGAGTTTTCCACAGCATTTAAACTACCAGAAGCTGTAGTGAGACCAGCCTCATTACTGTAGTTCACCCAATTAGTCTCTCAGGTAGAAAGCAAGAAAGAAACTGTGGTATAGCAGATTATAAGGAGCAAACAATACACCCAGCACACTTTAACTTGAGCTTTCTCACAGAACACATTGAAACCTATTTAGATCTTAAAGTATCAGTAATACTGCACACCATTTCTACAGAGCTATTGAATGAAGTATTTGTGATTTCCTTCATGCAGAAAGATCAGATCATTTACAATTACACAAGTAACCAGCAGTTTGAGTGCTAAGTCTTGCCACACTGTGAAAGACCATTTCTACTACTGTGCATTACAATCCCAGTTCCCAGCTGTAGGGGCTAATATCTGGGTCCAAACACCACTAACTGATTTGATAACAGCCTAAACTTTCAATTCTGACTTCAAAGTACCTTTTCATTCTGTCAACTGGCACAAACTCAAGTGTGTGTGTGTGTGTGTGTGTGTGTGTGTGTGTATCTCACATCTTTTTGCATTGTTTCTTGTTTGCAGCATAGAGTTTTGCATCAACTTATTGTCCTACTTAGCATTTTAACTTTAGGTCTGTCCAGCACCATTGTAGGTCCATGGAATATCATAGAATCTGGTACATAATAGAAATGCACCTTATATTTACCCAAAAGTTGGTGAAATAAAATTAAGAAGACTCAAAAACACTGAATCAATGGATTAATTTTATAGCCTCATGATATATATATATATTTAAATGTTTTATCAAATACAATGACTTACTGACCATGACTAACCAAATCTTTAAATAATTGAATATTTATATTTAAAATTATTCTATCACTATATTGCACTAAAATTACACCTAATTAATAACTAAGATGGTGAATAATTATCACAATTATTTTTCTAGCTGTCATTTGCAATGAAATGAAATTGCTGTTCAGGTATCAAGCTTTATATTAATACTTCTTTTATTTATTTTTCATTCTTGACATATCTGCTGCAAATGTTTTCTTTGACTATTTGGGTTTTTTTTTCTTTTATGTCTGTTTGTTTATAAAATATATACAAGAATACAATGGTTCACCTTTCTATGCATCTTGGCAAAAGCAGTCATGTAACCATCATCATAATCAAGATAATTTCACAATCAAAAGGAATTCCCTCCTGTTACTATCCTGTAATCAATCCCACCCTTACACTAACTCCTGACAAAATTTATCCTTTCTGCAATTCCTATAGTTGCCTCACCCTAAAAATTTATTTATTTATTTTTTTTTTTTTTAAAGATTTTATTCATTTATTCATGAGAGACAGAGTGGGGGAGGGGGCGCGGGGGAGAGGCGGGGACACAGGCAGAGGGAGAAGCAGGCTCTGTGCAAGGAGCCTGATGTGGGACTTGATCCCTGGTCTCCAGGATCACACCCTGGGCAGAAGGCAGGCATCAAACCGCTGAGCCACCCAGGGATCCCTAAAAACTTTTTTAAACTTTAAACTGTATTTAGACTTAAAAGTATAAAAATAAGAGAGATGCTCCCCATGAGGAGTCTGCTTCTTCCTCTGCCTATGTTTCTACCTCTCTGTATGTCTCTCATGATTGAATAAATAAAATCTTAAAAAAGAAGAAAGTTGCTATATATTCCTTATTCATCTTCCCCCAAAGTTAACATCCTACATAATTTTGTGAAATTTTCAGAACCAAAATCAAAATTAAAGACTTTAATCAAAATTAAAGACTATATTGGAATTTCACCAGTTTTTCTACCACTTTTTTCCCCATGCTCCAGGATGTCATTCAAAATCCCACACTGTATTTGTTCACTTTTGTTTTCTTTAGTCTTCTGCAATCGGTAATTGTTCTTGATTAGATCTTTGTTTCATCATCTTAATACTTCCAAAGTGCAATAGCTAGTTATTTTGCTGAATGTTCCTCAAATTAGATTTGTTTGGAGTTCTCATAGTATCGGACTAAAATATTTTTCCAGGGGGCCACAAAAACTATGTGTCCTTCTTAATGCATCATGTTATATTTTATCACCAGGTAATTACTGGTGATGTTGGTTTCAATCAATTAGTTAATAAGGTTTTTGCCAAGATTATCCTCTCTAAAGTTAGTGTCTTTTCTCTATAGTTACTAAATATCTTGGGACAGACACAAATCCTTATTTGACTTTGAAACAGGTTTATATTGGCTGACAAAGTCTAGTTCGAGTTTTTTATGTGTAATTTATAGTTTGCTAGGTGAAAACTGCCTCTAGATATATGCATAAACGGGACCTACATTTCTCTGGATTAAATTTCTTATCAGTTTGTCAATTCTTTTATATGGCTTCACTATTTTTAGAAATTTTATAATTCAATTTTATAATATGAATATATTGAATATATGAATATGAAATAATCCAAATCTTAAAACTCTATGAGGTTTTTTTAAAGAGTTAAAAAGTCAATCTCAATTCAAATTTATATAGTTTAAACTAACATTAATTTCAAGATAAACTCTTTGATTTGTAAGAATTAATTACTTTACCTGTGTTACCTGTAGATTTAAAGATTGACCAAGAAATTTGTTTTTAATAAAAAATAAAGCAAATGTTATACAAGTGAATCTGTTTCAGTCTTTATGGAGAGTTAAAAATAGAGGTAGCATAAAATGGATAGAGTTGTTAAAAAAAGAAATAGATGTTTTCCATGAAAATTTTCTGATCCAGCTTCACCTTAAATCTGTTATACTTTAAATTTCCATAATATTTAATATGAATATATCAAACAACAAGCTACATTTCTATTCATCATTCTCTGTCTTACATGATTTTGAACTCTTTTAATGATCTTGCTAGTTCAAAGTGAATTTATTCTCATTTTCTCTGAGGTTACTACTTTAAGAATTATTTTCTCTTGGGGCACCTGGGTGGTTCAATCAGTGAAGTATCTGCCTTCAGCTCAGGTCATGATCCCAGGATACTGGGATCAAGCCCCAATGAGGCTCCCTGCTCAGTTGAGAGCTTACTTCTCCTTCTACCCCTCCCAATCTCTCTCTCTCTCTCTCTCTCTCTCTCAAAGAAACAAATAAAATATATAAAAAATAATTCTCTCTTATTTTTAAATAGTTTACTTTCCACCTGCCTTTACCCACTCTGACACTTGAATGAGGCTAGAGGTCACACTACTTGCTGTGATAAAACCAATTACATACAACTCTACACATATATAATGTGCAGGTAATTATAGGTAATTTCCACAGGTAATTATCTATCACATTCTCCTTTTCCTCAATTGTCCATTTAGCAAAATACCAGATTCTTCTAAAAATAATAAAACACTTTTTTGGTCTATTTATTTTATCTGGTTGAATTCTGCTTCATAGAGACAAAAATCACAGCATAATCTTGGACTTCCAACCTCCATAATAGTGAAAACTAATTTTTGTTGTTTATATGCTACCCAATATATGGTTATTGTCATAGTAGTCCAAATTGACTAAAGCATTCCAGTAAAGATCTACATATGGCAAATAAGCATTATGAAAAAATGCCCCATATCATATGTCATTAAGGAAATGCAAATTAAAACAAATTTGGGACACCACTACACACATAGAATGACATAAGCTAAAGCACTGACAACACCAAATGTTGACAAGAATGTGGAGCAACCAAAATTCTTGTATTGCTGGTGGGAATGCAAAATGGTACACTTTGGAGGACAGTTTGACGGCTTCTTATAATACTGAACATACTCTTCCCATATAATCTAGGAATTTCCCACCTTCATTTTTCAAAGGAGTTGAAACTTCTACCCATACAAAAGTCTGAATATGGATATTTACACTAGCTTTACTCATTATTGTCAAAGTCTGGAAGAAACCAAGATTTTACTTAGTACATAAATGGGTGAGCTAAGGTACATCCAGACAATGAAATATTATTCAGTCCTGAAAAAAATGAAAAGATATAAAAGAAATGTAAATGCATATTGCTAAGTGATAGAAGCCAGTCTGAAAAGGCTATATACTGTATAATTCCAACTATGTGACATTTTGCAAAAGGCAAAAACTATGGAGGCATTAAAAAAGTCAATGGTTTGCAGGAGTTCAAGGAGATGAAGTATGAATAAATAGAACACAAAATAATTTTAAGGCATTGGAAATACTCTATATGACACTATAAAGGTGGATAAATATCTTTATACAAGCCCATAGAATGTAAAACATCAAGAAAAAGCCCTAATGTAAGCTATAGACTTTGGGTGATTATGATGCATCTATGTAGATTGACCAATTGTAACAAATCTAGTACTCTTGTAGGGGATGTAGATAATGGGGGAGTCTCTGCATGTATATCTATCTAAATCTATGCAGGGACTATATGGGAAATCTTTGTCTCTTCCTTTCAATTTGGCTGTGAATCCAAAACTCTGAAAAAAACTTTTTAAATTTTTTTAAATTAAATTATTTTGAAGTATAGCTGACATAAAATATTATACTATAACGATGCAGCAATTAGACACACTATGATATGCTCACCATGAAAAAGGTAAATACCATCTGTCACCATACAAAATCATTACAATATTATTGACTATATTGCTCATGATATATTTTTCATCCTTTATTTATTTTATAACTGGAAGTTTGTATCTCCTTATCTTCTTCACCTATTTCACCCACTCCCTGTCTCCCCCTCTCTGGCAACCACCTGTTTGTTTTCTGTATTTGCATATAAATTTCTGATTGTATTTATTTTTTTTTTAAATTCCACATATAATTGAAGTCATATAGTATTTGTTTCTCCTATCTGAGTTATTTCATTTAGCATTATATCCTCTACATTCATCCATGCTGTCAGGAATGGCAAGATTTCATTTTTTGTGGCTGATAATATTCCATTTTATATATACTATATATATATTTATAAGTATATAAATATAGCATATAGAAAAATATACAATATATTTACATATATATATTAGCCATTCAAAAATAAGCTCTTTAAATAAGCTCTTTAAATAAGCTCTTTCATTTTAAAATAAAATGGAAACTAAATAAAGCGATATGTGTAAAACATTTACTTAATGTTCCTCATGTTTAAATGGATCACTGTGATTTCTTATCTCTTCCAGTTTTGCTGTTTGCTGCTATCAAGATATTAGTAGTTATCATGATTTTCTCCATCAACTCTATTTAGAAATCAGTTTGAAGTCCCATATGCATAACTTTTAGTTATAAGATAAATAAGATCTGATGCTCTAATGTACAGCATGGTAACTATCGTAGTACCATATTGTATACCTGAAATTTACTAAGACAATAGATCTTAAACACTCTCACCATGACCAACAAAAAAAAAGTTATCTATGTGAGAGGATTGATGTGCTAAATCATTTCATAGTGTACACCTATATCAAATCATCTCATAGTTTACTTTAAATATATTATAGTTTTATGTCAGTTATACCTCAATAAAGCTGGGGGGAAAGGAAATAGAAATAAAAGGATGCACAATTATTTTCTAGAAGATTAGAATTTTTGGGGTTATGGACTATTCACAGATAAAAACTATAAATGAAAAAACTAAAAAAGTATACCATCAACATAGTAGTAAAGGAGTCAAAATTTTTAATTTTGAAAATGGAAAATTTCAGAATCTAAAAATGCATTGGTCTTATGTCAAAGATATAAATTCATGGTTGGAACATAAAAGAGAAAAAAGCAGTTTAGTCTAACAGTCAGGAAAGAGATATTTTAAGTATAAAAGCCCCAAGTGAGACTATTTAATGAATGGGCAGGGATATTTGGGGTAGCAGCAGAAGCAGAGAAAAGAGGCTGCTGGCACTGAAAGTGGTGTCATGGAACATTTTCTTCCAAAAAGAGGGAAGAAGGGACGCCTGGGTGACTCAGTGGTTGAGCATCTGCCTTTGGCTCAGGTCGAGATCCTGGGGTCCTGGGATCAACTCCCACATCAGGCAAGGAGCCTGTTTCTCCCTCTACCTATATCTCTGCTTCATTCTGTGTGTCTCTCATGAATAAATACATAAAATAAAATACAAAAGAGGGAAGAAGATATGGAATTATTTGTATGTTAGATACAGCTGGGCAGTGAAAATGAGGGTACGGTAGGCAGATTAGAGAGGAATCAGATTTTTATGAGGAGACTGAACACAGACGAGGTGCATTGGTTGACAGAGACTGGGTCATGGAGGAATCTGTACATCTTGATATTGGATTTCAATGTTACTTTTAAGGCAGTTGAAAGACATATTAAAAGTTTGGTAACATACAGTAAATTTATATAAACTGCTTCTCAAAAGATCACACTAGTTACAGTTCAGAGAATAACTGGGAGGTGAGTAGGTTGGAGAATTTTCATCAGGAAAAAATATTCAATGTAAATATATATGAATCAATTATATTATAGATAAACTCGTTTTAATAGGATTATATATATTCAAACAAAAGCAACAAGTACAAAAGATGTCCAACATTTGTATGTGCAATCTACCCAATAGTATGAGTAAGCTATTAAGAAACTCAAGTTGTTGAAATACTACATTATAGAAGCATAAATGGAGTTGAATAACAGACATAATGACATTAATGGGTTTTTTGCAACTGGTGTCTTTGTCTTCTCACCAAGATCCAGAACAATATAAAATCTTACACACTTACTTATTAGAAAGCAAGGAAAACACCACTGACCAGGTTGAAAATATATTCACTTGGTAACAGACACAGAAAGAAAACTTTCCCCAGAGTATTATGCCTATTAACACAAGGATGTTTGTCTGTTCATCTTTTTTTTAAGTATATGAGGAAAGAAGTAAACTTCCTTAAGATAAAAATGATCAAAGATATAACTTTGATATTAACCCAGTATCATATTTAGAAATTTATCACCATGAAATCTAAAATATTTGTTTATAAGAAGAACCTTAGAAATGCTTGGGTGGCTCAGTGGTGGAGCATCTGCCTTCGGCTCAGTTCATGATCCTGAGGTCCTGGGATCGAGTTCTACATCAGGCTCCCATAGGGAGCCTGCTTCACCCTCTGCCTATATCTCTGCCTCTCTCTCTCTCTGTGTGTCTCTCATGAACAAATAAATCTTAAAAAAATAAGACCCTTATATTTTTCATAAAAGAACATATATAGGTCAAATACAGAGAACAAAAGTTACATAGAGTATCATAGTTCTCATCAGTTAATTTTTAATAAATATTTTAATTTTTTAATCTAACTTAGATGTCCACCAAACTTTCAATCAAGCATAAAGGCAGATTAAAGGATATTTCATATTAGCCCTTCTCAGTATGTGTACCTTAACTCTAATGTACTTTCTTAAGGGTTTACTTGAGAATGAGCTTCAGAAAATTAAGATGGCAACCTAATAAAGATAAAGACTTTGGACCAAGAAATGTTACATTTAATCTACAATTGAAAATAAAAAGGTAAGATTTCTGGAAATGATAGCTTCAGTGCAGAGCTAGAGAAAAATCATTAAAAAGATGAGAAAGATGAAGAGAGATGAGTCTCAGACTGGATTGGTTCAAGGAAAATAATTCTACAAATAGATATTACACTTGATAGCTACAACTACTTTAAGCATGAAGTTGCATGACAAAAGAAAAAATGAAAAAATAAATTTTGGGGTGGGAAGGAAATATAGTTGTAACATTTTACTTGAGTATGCAATTATATAATTTTGTTACATTGAATTATTTGTCTTTTTTTTTTTTTTTTTACTACAATTTTAGAGTATACATTAACAGACTTGTCATTGCTTTAGTAAGGTCGGAATGTGTCTCACCACCCCTTTACTTTGGACTTGGCCAAGCGGTTTGTTTTGGTTAAAGCAATGTTAGCGGTTATAACAAAGAAAAATCTTTAAAGTGTGTTTCCTGTCAGGTTTTCCTCTCACATTTCCCCCACCTCCATGAGAAAACTCTTCCTTAGGTAGCCAGCCTTACTGTACTAGGATATGGGAACAGCCAGTCCAAACTTGAGACCTGAAGAAAGCTGAGTCCACCTATGTTCCATTGAACTCCAGGTAACATACAGATGAGTTAGTAAGGAAGAAATGCTCATTGGTTATGAGATTTTGTGGTTGCTTGTCATATACAACAGCTGTCTGATACAAAAGTGAACATTATATTCATATCAATATAAGGTAAATGTTGAATATATATTCCTTTTTAGACTTTAGAACCAACTTTTAGGGATCCTTGGGTGGCGCAGCGGTTTGGCGCCTGCCTTTGGCCCAGGGCGCGATCCTGGAGACCCGGGATCGAATCCCACATCAGGCTCCTGGTGCATGGAGCCTGCTTCTCCCTCTGCCTGTGTCTCTGCCTCTCTCTCTCTCTCTGTAACTATCATAAATAAATAAAAAAATTAAAAAAAAAAATAGAACCAACTTTTAGACAAAGATTAGTGTATTTATTCATAATGAGTATTAATGTTTTCCATTTTAATATCATAAAAGTACAGATGAGAGAAGCCAAGAAGTTGAGGGATAAAGGACATGAAGAAGACTATAAGAGATACTTATAAAATTGAAGTTAGTGTACTACAAATGGTAGGAAGTAGGGGTTTTTTAGTTCTTCTATATTTTTATAAGGTTATCAAGATAAAAGTTTATACTGGATAAATGAAAATATGTTCCAGGAAAAAAATAGTATGTCATGGAAACAAGGGATAAAGAAACAATAAATCTAATCCAAAAGTAAAAGTTCATTATAAAGATATTTTTCAATTGGATTATAAGAGGAAATGCCTTTTTTACTTGAGATAGGGGGTGATTCAAAAATAGTGCCTTTCTTTGCAAGAATGCCTGTTTGTAACGGGTAAAGGAAAGTGTAGAGATAATATATGTCAAAAAGTTGGTTTTGTGTTTTTTTAAAGATTTTATTTATTCATGAAAGACACAGAGAGAGAGGCAAGGACATAGGCAGAGGGAGAAGCAGACTCCTTAAGGGGAGCCTGTTATGGAACTTGATCCCAGGACCCTGGGATCATGCCCTGAGCCAAAGGGAAATGCTCAACAATTGAGCCACCCAGGTGCCCACAAAAGGGGTTTACAAAAAATATTATATGCAAGTTGAAATATAAAAGGGAAGAAATGGTCTCCAAAATCACTGATTCCTGGTTCTAAATTGTACCTCACTGACAACTTTCCTAAAATTTACCTAGCTTCTGACATTTATTCTTAACCACATCTTGTAGATTTTCCAGGTTTCATGCAGAGACACTGTTGGGATTACAGCTTTTTTTTTTTTTCAATTAAAAAATAAAAAGCATCTGAGAAATAATCAATGCTTTGGAATATGTACAACAGTTTTTGGAAATTCCATTTATCCATGAAGATGAAAAGCAAAACCAAAATACAACGTAAAAGTGATTCCTATTATCAGAATATTTTATCCTCTTTTTTTGATGCACCTAATTAGAGAGTACTTGTAGACAACAGAAAAAAAAAAAACTTATTGATTTATAATGTCTTTATTGAGCACTTTTTCAGCCTGAACTCCTAACTCATATATGACTCAAGCTGATTTTGAAGTAATTTTATATTTGAGTCAGACTAATGTTCAATATCTTTACCCAGCACAGCTGTCATGGGTTAGGGTTCACACACACTTGAAGAAGTAGACAGCTGCTATGCTCTTATTAGCATGCCACAGTTATATCAATTACCATTCACAACAATGTCATGTAACTATTGATATTTTTCTACCAGCCTATTATCTTGAGTATCATAGGTGGCAAAGTCATTATCAAAGTTTCATTATCTTTAATTACAGAGAAGTAATTGGCATAGTGATCATAAGGAACCTAAAGATCTCAAAGTTCTCAATAAAGCAAATAACAAACTGTTACAATCTTTGCATAAATGAAGAGCAGTTTGATTAAGGAACTTCTTTTGAATGATTACCAAATATAAACAGCCATCTTACATTCAGGGTAATTAAGAAAACTGTATGTCAGGAGAAAGGCATCATCCAGTCAGGAATGAAACCTTCTATACAAAATTATATGCTGGGAATTGGTACTTTATTCTCACCATTTTAGGGAATAAACTGGTTCTGTTCTTCTGATGTATATGAAAATTATCCCTAAATAAGATAGACTGAGTAAGTCAGGTCATTACCATTAGGATCAGTTGTTTGACCCAAACAGACTTATAAGCATTCCACAAATAACAAATAGTTTGTAATTATCATATGAAACTGATGTCACTCTCCTCTATATATCTTTTATCTATTTTCTTAATTTGGTATACCTTTAAAGCAATATGATGATTTTGTAGATAATATAATTACGTATGGCATGGCTTTTAAATAAATATGGAGCATATACGGAATCAAATAATGATCAGACAAATCTCTTGAGTTGAGGGGCATTCTACAAATTAAGTGCCTGTTTGAGTAAAAAATGACAAAGTACTAAAAGATAAAGGGCAATTTAGGAAGTGCTCCAAACTGAAGAACACTAAAAAGACATGTCAACTAAATGCAATGCATGATTTTGAACCTATAAAATCAAATATTAGAATTCTCAGAATCATTTTAACATCCTTGGAATAGATAATAGAATTTTGCCAGTGAAAATATCCTGATTTTGATGGTTGTACTATTTTCTTTTAAAGATTTTATCTATTCATCCATGAGAGACACACAGAGAGAGGTGGAGACATAGGCAGAGGGAGAAGCAGGCTCCCCACAGGGAGCCCAAACGGGGGATTACTCCCTGAGCTGACAGCAGATGCTCACCTACTGAGCCACCCAGGCGTCCCTGGTTGTACTATTGTGATAAATGGAAACACTGGTACTTTTAGAAGGTGCACACCTAAAGAGTAACCAGTAATTTGGCATCATACCTGCATCGTAAGTCTTTCAGACAAATATTTTGTATATAGAGAGATAGGTAAGTAGGTAGATATTTATATACCAATACATTGACAGAAAATAAGATGAATATGGTGAATGTTAAAAATTAGGAAATCTGAGAGAGCGTATGTGATATATTTATATGCTTTTTTATACTTAAAACTTTTCCAAGCTTGAAAATATTTTCAAATTGAAAGATTAAAAGGAAAGAATTATATTGGAGACCAAGAAAGCCGCTAAATTTAGAGATGTAAATAGGAAAGAGCCTGCCAATTTTTAATCTGAAATGTCTACCAGAGAGAGAGAAAAAGATGGGGGAAAACCAGTTATTTCCTAAGTTTCTGTAGTTATAAAATTGACAATTTTTTTAAAGCCAATGAATAAAAGAATCATTTTTCTCTCTCTTCTTTCTTTCCTCCTCATAAAATATTAATGAGAAATCCAGTATATGTTAGGTGCTTTCACAGTGCAAAGATATAAGCTGAAGGCAGAGTTTACTCTTAGGGAAGAAAGAATCTTATAAATCAATTACGATGCAGGTATGATGCCAAATTACTGGTTACTATTTAAGTGTGCACCTTCTAAAAGTACAAACAAAATAGAAAGATGAGTTGAGAGAGTTTTCTTGAATCAAATGGCCAGTGAGTGCTGGAACTGGTATAGGAATTCATAATTTCCGACTCAATTCATATTTGTAATTAATTCAGTTAAATTCCACTTCAGTACAGAGAGAATGGCCTTAACTACACTGTCCACTTTTACCAAAATCTTTTCATTTGAATAAATAGTCTGTTACCAAGAAAGACTGTTTGTATTTTTGTCATAGTACCGCTCCGGATTTCCTTCCTTTACTAAAAAAAAATTATCACATGTTTAACTTTGCTACTTGTTTTTGCATTTTAATTATATAATAATCTTTCCAGACTATTCAAAGAAATTTATATACTCAGGTTTTTCTTAACTTTCTATTTTGTTTGTATTTTTAACTCTACAAAAGCATAGGATATATGAAAAGAGAAAAGATTTATTCTTCCTACATACTGTATATAGAAAACCCTATCATGCTACTTTTTTAAACAAGATAAAAATGTAATGGATACAGAATGCCTGGGTGGCTCAGTGGGTTAAGCATCCCAATTGATTTTAGCTTAGGTTGTGATAGATGTCAGGGTCCTGGGATAGAGCCTTGCATGGAGCTTCCCACTCAACTTGTGAGTGCTGAATTGGTTTCCATAAATACTTGGTAAGAATGGTTTCTTATTTTCTTCTTGTGTCTTTGTTGTACTTAGTGTTTGTTTACCCACTCCCCTACTTGTGCACAAGCACACACTCTCTCTCTAAAATAAATAAATCTTTTTAAAAAATGTAATGGATTCTATTGCAAAAACTATAGCCACACTGAAAAAAATGAATTTAAACTCATTATTCCATTCTCCAGAGTTCTCCAGAGTTTGCTGTTGTTAACATTATAGTAGTTCTTTTCAAAATATATATTGTATATATGAAGAATGTCAGGTAACTAAATTAATCAATCTGATAATATATCTCTAGTAGTGGAGGAATTTGGAAAATCCATTAGACTTTTCTCTTGGGTATGCCTTTCAGATGACTTCTGCCCTTAGATATGTTTATTCAAAACATATATCATTGGTAATAGAATCTAGTAAGCATAACTTAGGCCATGGTATCATCCTTGAGGCCAGGATATCAGGGTCATATGATTGTCCTACCAGAGCTACAGGAATCAATCAGGGCATAGGCCAAAGTGAAGAATAGTTATACAGAGATTAAAAACAGCTCCTCATTGCAAACATGCATATGCTTACTGCATATGTATGTATACATCTACTTCACACATATGCCCTCCACAAAAATATTTGTTGATATACCCTTTTAATGAATAAAAAAAGAAATATAGAACTATGAAAACTTAAATCTTACACCCATTTGACAGTAAATTTTGTAACACCTGACTTATTTCCATGTTTTGTATTGACTGCTAAGAAAAATGACTTAAATCTCATAAACCACCATGTTTAAAAGCCAAATATATCTTGAAAAGATATAAAATCCAATATATAATTCCACTGGACAAATAATTGTTGAATTATTACTTGGTACTTCAGGAAATAAAGGACAATTTAAAATAGAATGGTCTGTAAGTTCTTATAATCAAGTAAGGGCATCAGGTAAAAACACACATAATAATAATATAATATGTGTTTCAATTCTTTTTAAATTGTCTTTGTATATGGCTGACTTTACTAAATCTTGAGGAGGAGAAAGCAGTTATTTCACTGCACAGATAAATTACATAATATTATATATAATATACTCTGTTACTAAAATATGGTGAGCCACTCAGCCATGTTCTCTGGCTTCCTCTTCCTTCTCTCTAATCATTTGGGTAAACAAACACTAAGTACAATAAAAACAAAACAAGAAAATAAGAAATTATTCTTAAAAATTATTTCTGGAAACCAATTCAACTCTCACAAGTTTCTTCTCAGGAACTCAAAACCTGGCTTTTTTTCCAGTATATCCAATAATTTTCAGTATATTTTGGCAAGAATAATTTTTACACTGGAGCCTATAAACTTCTCATTTATACACCAGTATAGAAAATAGAAAATAGAAACTATGAAAGGGAAAAATGAATGTTTAAGAGTTAGGATATAAAATTTTAAATTATATGTAAAATTACTGAATAGTTGGGAAAATTTATTTGCAACTTCTGGATCCATGTCAGTGGTATAAACATCTGATAAAAATAAACAAGGACTAGATTTTCCACCCTTCTTTTATCCTGGCTATTTAGAATGATTCAAGTGAATTGAATGAATATTTTAAATAATCAAGTACACAGGGGCATCTGGGTGATTCAATCTATTAAGCATCTGCCTTTGGCTCAGGTCATGATACCTGAGTTCTGGGATTGAGCCCCGCATCTCTCTTGAATAAATAAATTGAATAATAAAAAATAAATAAATAATCAAGAGTGCAAAATCAAAATAAAATATGTAAGTCAGACTCTGTGATGTAGTTTCTAGATTTTTTTGTTTTTGTTGTTAAACATGGAACTGAATGGGTTTAACAAAGTTATACAAGAATCTCATGTTTTTGTATCAAGTATTCAAACAGCTAATAATCAATATGATATTGTTATACTAGCTATAAATTTCTATATGCATATGTGTCAGGATTTCTATATACCTTGAGAATCTTTTTTTTTCTTTTTTTCAAGTTTTTATTTAAATTCCAGTTAGTAAACATACACTATAATATTAGTTTCAGGGGTAGAATTTATTGATTCATCACTTACATACAACACCCTGTGCTCAAGTGCCCTCCTTAATACCCGTCACCCATTTAGCCCATCCCCCTCTAGCAACCTTCAGTTTATTCTTTGTAGTTGAGTCTAGTTTGCCTATTTTTTTTAATTTCTCCTATATTTATATGTTTTGTTTCTTAAATTCCACATAGGAGTGAAATCATATGGTATTTTTCTGACTTATTTCACTCAGCATTATGCACTCTAGTTCCATCCACATTGTTTCAAATGGCAAGATTTCATTGTTTTTATGGCTGAGTAATATTCCAGTGTGTGTGTGTCTGTGTATGTATATATACATATATATATATGTGTGTGTGTGTGTGTGTATATATATATATACATACACCACCTCTTCTTCATTCAGCAGTTGATGGACATTTGGGTTCTTTCCATAAGTTAGCTATTGTTGGTAATGCTGTTATAAACATCAGGGTGCATGTATCCCTTCACATAAGTATTTTTGTAGCCTTTAAGTAAATACCTAGTAATTCAATTGCTGGGTCATAGGGTAGCTCTAATTTTTAACTTTTTGAGGACCCTCCATACGGTTTTCCAGAGTGGCTGTACCAGTTTGCATCACCAACAGTGTAAGAGAGTTCCCCTTTCTTCACATCCTTTCCAACATCTGTTGTTTCCTGTGTTGTTAATTTTAGCCATTCTGATAAGTTTGAGGTGATATTTCATTGTAGTTTTGATTTGTATTTCCCTGATGATGAATGATGGTGAGCATCTTTTCACATCCGTCAGTCATCTGGATGTCTTCTTTGGAAAAATGTCTATTCATGTCTTCTGCCCATTTTATAACTGGATTATTTGGATTTTGGTTGATAAATTTGATAAGTTCTTTATAGATTTTGGGTACTAACCCTTTATCTGATATGTCATTTGTGAATATCTTCTCCCATTCCATAGGTTGCCTTTTAGTTTTGTTGATTGTTTCCTTTGCTGTGCAGAAGGTTTTTATTTTGATGAAGCCCCAATAGTTTATTTTCGCTTTTATTCCTTCAGGAGACATATGTAGTAAGAAGTTGCTAAGGCTGATGCCAAAGAGGTTGCTGCCTATGTTCTCCACTAGGATTTTGATGGTTTGAGGTCTCACATTAAGTCTTTCATCTATTTTGAATTTATTTTTTGTGTATGGTATAAGAAACTGGTCCAGGTTTCTTTGTTTTTGTTTTTGTTTTTGTTTTTGTTTTTTTGCATGTTGCTGTCCAGTTTTCCCAACGCCATTTGTTGAATAGACTATCTTTTATCCATTGAATATTCTTTCCTGCTTTGTTGAAGATTAGTTAACCATATAGTTGTGGGACCATTTTTGGGTTTTCTACACTGTTCCTGTGATCTATGTGCCATCTTTGTGCCAGTACTATACTGTCTTAATCACTATAACTTTGTAATAGAACTTGAAGTCCAGAATTGTGATGCCTCCAGCTCTGCCTTTCTTTTTTAAGATTGTTTTGGCTATTCAGGGTTTTGGGGTTCTATACAAATTTTAGGATTGTTTGCTCTAGCTCTGTGAAAATTTCTGGTGGTATGTTCATGGGGATTATTAGATTGCTTTGCTTTAGTAGTATAGAAATTTTAACAATATTTGTTCTTCCAATCCATGAATATGGAATGTTTTTCCATTTCTTTGTGTCATCTTCAGTTTTTTTAATCTATAGTTTTCTGAGTAAAGATCTTTTACCTCTTTGGTTGAAAATCTAATCTGTCTTGGAACCCCTGAGTGGCTCAGCAGTTGAGCATCTGCCCTTTGGCTCAAGGCTTGATCCCAATCCGGTGATAGAGTTCCACACCAGGCTTCCTATGAAGAGGCTGCTTCTCCCTCTATGTCTCTGCATCTCTCTTTCATGAACAAATAAATAAAATCTTTAAAAAAAATCTAGTCTGTCTAATATAAGTATCACTGCTTTGGATTTCTTTTGATGTCCATTTGCTTAATAAACATTTCTCCATCCCTTCACTTTCAATCTGCAGGTGTCTTTAGGTCTAAAATGAGTCTCTTGTAGGCAGCATATGCATGGCTCTTGTTTTTTAAATCTATGACACCTTATATCTTTTGATTGGAGCATTTAGTCCATATATATCCAGAGTGATTATTGATAAATTTGAATTCAGTGCCATTTTATTACTTGTTTTGTCTTTGTTTCTGGAAATGTTCTCTGTTTATGTTTAGTCTTTTTCACTTTTGGTCTTTCTTTCCCCCTCTAAGAGTCCCCTTTAAATATTTCTGGCTGGGCTGGTTTAGTGACACAAACTCCTTTAGTTCTTGTTTGTCTGGGAAACTTTATCTTTTCTTCTATTCTGAATGATAGCCTTGCTGGGTTTATCCAAATTCATGGCTGCAAATTTTTTCCATTCAGCATGTTAAATATATCATGCCATTCTCTTCTGGCTTGCCAGGTTTCTCTGGAGAGGTGTGTTGGTAGGCTTTTGGTCTTCCCTCACATGGTAGGGACTTCTTTTTCTTGCTACTTTTAGAATTTTTTCTTCATCTCTATATTTTTTAAGTTAACTACAATATGTCTTGGTGTTGGCCTGCTTTTGTTGATTTACATGGGAATTCTCTGTTCCTCCTGGATTTGCACATTTTGTTTCTTTTCTCAGATAAATTTTCAACTGTAATTTGCTCAGATAAACCTATTCCCTTTTTTCTCTCTTCTTTTGGGAGTTTTATGATACAAATGTTATTATGCTTGATGTAGTCACTGAGTTCCCTACATATTTTCATGCTTCAGGATTTTCTCTCCCTCTTTTGATCAGCTTCATTATTTTGCATAATTCTATCTTCTATATCACCTATTCATTCCTCTGCTTCTTCTGTCCTTGTAGCCATTATATCCACTCAGTTTTGAACCTTTGTTTTTACATTTTTAAAAATTTTGGACTGATTGGTTGTAAGCCGTTTTATGTCTATGGTAAGGGCAGTTTTCTGTGCTATTCTCAAGCCCAGTTAATATCTTTATGATTGTTGCTATAAATATTGATCAGGCATATTACTTATATCTATTTTGATTAGATCCTTGACTGTGATCTTTTCTTGTTTTTTCTTCTTGGGTGAATTCCTGTCCTGGCATTTTTGTCTAGTCCTCTTCTATGTGTTAGGATTGCCTGCTCCTAAGAGTAATGGCTTTATGAAGAAGTCATATACTGTTCATGGCCTGGTGCTTCAGGAAGTGTTTCTGGTGTATGCTATGTGCACTCTGCTGCTGTATGGCTGCTCTATCCCTCAGGTCAGTCCTCTGCAGAATTTCTCCTTGTTTGCAGTGGGGACTGTTTGGACCTTGGCCATAGTGTAGCAAGTTTTAACTAGGCGTTCTCTGGTCTGCTTACTAAAAAAAGACCTGATGCTATTTCCACTGGAATTGAGTCTTTGCAGAGCTCTGTGATCAGTAGACGTCATGTGTGTAGGGTTTATCCTGATCTGGGTGTGGGGCCTGCTTGCTGGTTGGTAGGCATACTTGCCCTAGAAAAGCAATACCAGAGGAGCACAGTTTGACAGGCCTTGGTGTAAGCCATTTAGTCAGTCAGTCCTGGCACTGTCCTGTTTCCTGAAGTTGGATATGCTGAGGGGCAGGTGAGGGAAACAGCAACAGCCAGCAACTTTTCCCTGGGGAAGAAAGTCTGTGCCTGCTGCTCTCAAGGAAGCACTCTCAGCGGAGTGAACAATTTCCCCTTCATGCATCACAGGCATTTTTCAGATCACTGATTTCACACTGTCTGGCTCTGGACTGCTTGCCTGCCTGGAACAGTGCAGAGCACCCTGGGCTCTACTCTAACCAGGCTGTTGACTTTTAAAATCCCAAACTTCAGGGACCTGGGGTGGTGGGGATCTGTGCTGTTCCTCTGGAAATGTGTCTCGCTGTGTTGTGGGTTTGACCAGAAGGGCAGTGGCACTGGAGACAGGGCATGAGATTTGGAGCCAGAAGGCAAAACAACCAATGTCCCAATTAGCTGCCCTCGGCAGGTGTCTCTGTGCCTATGCTGAAGGGCGGAGGAGGGAAATGACACCTGCTGGTTGTTTTGTCCCCAGATGGGCAATGCCACCTCTCACAGATGTGCTCCAAAAAACAGTCTTGTCCTGTGTCACTTAGGTGATCCTCAGATCACACAGTCTTCTTCCAGGTTGTTTGCCTGCCTCCACTCCAGGTCTCTATTATAGCCAAGCCTGTGGACCTCTGAAACTCTAGTCTTTGAGCCCTGCTGGTTGCAAAAGTCATGAAAATTAGCCTCTCTCATTTTCCCAGCCAATGGCTTTGGGGAAGTGTGTGCTTATGCCCATTCACTTCATTCTCTCTTGCCTTTCTCTGCAACCAGAGCTCACTTCTCCTCCACAGCATGCATGATCTGTTTCCCCCCAGACTACATCTCCACACTTCTTACCCTCTTGAAGTAGCCTTTTTTTCTACCTCTTTGTGCAGTTTGTTTTATTCATTCTCAAGGCAATTTCGTGAGTATTCAGAATGATTCCATAGTTATCCAGCTGTGCTCAAGGGAGGAGGCAAGTCTTGGGTGCTGTCATCTTAGCTTCCCCATCCCACAGTGTCCTTCACTGAGAATCTTGATGGTGGAGACATGATTATTAGCAAAGTGGAATTTGACATCTCTGGGTAAAGTAACCAAATTATAGATAATAGTATCAAAAACCCACAAAAATCCTTAACAAAGTATTCTGATTTAACATTATGATTAAATTTAACATTGTGCTGGATTTCAGAATACATAATGTATTGAAAGGCAAGCAATCCAAGGATCAGTGCAGCTTTTTATATTCTTGAGGATAATAGAGAAGATAACTATCTGCTAAGCTATTATTAATATTCCCCCCTTTTTATGACTGTATTTTAAATTAGTTGATCAATTCAAATCCCATTCAATTCCCGGCAATAGTGATTCTTTGAGGGGGAGTGTCTGAATAGATATTTCCTATGTGAATGAAAATCAAATATCCTAAATATGATTTTTCACTGGTAGAAAGTAAGCCTGCATCAAGGAAAGACAAATTGTGTTCTGAATGTTCCAAAATCTGGAAACACAGGCAAAGGTGAAATTTTTCTGAAAATAATAGCTTTGTAAACATTTCAAACATCTTAGAAGTTATTTTATACAGATGATAAATATGCATGTTTTTTAATTAGCACAAGGTGTTGCTTAAGTTGTTTTTTCCCTTCTTTTCGCTCTACAACAAACGAAAAGATGATAAATAGAATGCTATTTTTTTTTTTTTATAGAATGCTATTTTAATGTTACAGTTTCCTTTTTGGTAATTTGTTCCTTCTACTAGTGAACATTTTTCAAAAGCCATTTAATATTTATAAGAAATTTAATTTTTCCCCTAAAAGGTAGAATGGTTTTAAAAGCTGCCATATGCTTTAGGTAAGTACAATCTTGTTTAACATTGTCTATTTCAACTTAAAATGACTTAAAGTTGAAGCTTACCTGTGTTCTACAACAATTTTCAGATGTAGGCAAAAAACAATTTAATGAATTGTACTGGTTGAACTCAAAACATATAAAAATAGAAACTAGCTAAAGGATCAAATATTATTGGGCCATAGTTCTGATAGATTGTGAACATGTACAATTTTTTCAATAATGGAGTCATAAATAATCAAGTGTTATTCAATTTTCCTCCAGCATCGCTTTGGAAAACTCTAGTACTTTAGGACCTGACTCATGACATCATAGCAATATTTTAAGCTGAGTTGAAGGAGTTCAAACTTATTGATTCAATTAATAAAAAGAGCATATGATGCTTATATTTATTTATCTTTAAAAAGTATAGAAGTTGGATTAGGACCTCTAAATGAAAAGCATATATGCCAATGAACAAAGTAACAAATCTATACCAGTAAATGTTTTGTGTGCACTATACATAGAGAGAAGCAAATTTAGTTTTTCCTGAAAAAAAAATTTAAAGTTTAACACTACCATTTATTGTTTAGTTTTATAGATCCCATTGGTGAGTATAAGAAGCAATTCACTGACCTCAATTCACTGACCTCAGTGCTCAGAATCTATCAAAACAAATTAGATTGAATCTTCATAAGCACGCTTGAATACAATCTGATCAAATCTTCACAAGATAATATGAAATATGAGGAAAAGGAAGAAATAGTAGATAATTTCCAGGCATCTGGCTTGAATGATTATGTTAATGATAAACTTATTATCCGAAATATGGAACATCAGTGGAGACCAGGATAGAAAAGAAACTGAAGTCATTTTTTTACTTGATGATGGTGAGATGCCATAAGTACATCCAAGTGGAGATATCCAGCACCCATAAGAGGGAAAAAAACATTAACAAAGTAATTAATACACAATTTTAAATATTCTTAATTGGTTATATTAATAATTTCACATATGTAGAAAAATTCATTATTTATGAGGGAAATTTGTAGACACTAAGGAAGTGGTCTTATTAAGGGGAAAGGAGTATACAGTTACAGAGATTGTGTGATCTCATTGTTTAAAAATAAAATATATTTGTAATATTTACTTAATTCATTTTGAGAAAAGAAATAGTCAGAATCTCCACAAACTCTTGTGAAATACCTGTAGATACATGTCCTTTTTTCTTAGCTCTCTCATCAGTTGAGTAAACAGGAAATTGGAACAATTCCAACAAACAGGCTACATAAGATATAATTCATAATAATCCTGTGAAAGATTCCCCAGAAGTCTCCATATTCCTCTCATTCACACACAGAGAGTATGTTTTAATTACTTCATATACACATACATGAGATTTCATGATTATATATGTATGTTTAGCATATAATTATATACATTCATGTGTGTCTATATCTTTAACTACTTTGCTGTCCTTATGAAAAATATGAGAACATTGATAAATAGAGCTCAGCTATTTAAAATGAAATATTTTAATATGAATTTTTATTTTTATTGGGGCACTTGGGTGGCTCAGTCATTTGGGTGTTAGACTCTTGATTTTGTCTCAGGTCATTATCCTGGGGTCCTAGAATCAAGCCCCACATCAGACTCTGTGCTCAGTGGGGACTCTGCTTGAAGAATCTCTTCCTCTCCCTCTGGTCCTTCCCCTACTGACAGGCATGCTCTCTCTCTCTCTCTAAGATTGATAAATAAATCTTAAGAAAAAAAAAGCCGGAATCCCTGGGTGGCGCAGCGGTTTGGCGCCTGCCTTTGGCCCAGGGCACGATCCTAGAGACCCGGGATCGAATCCCACGTCGGGCTCCTGGTGCATGGAGCCTGCTTCTCCCTCTGCCTGTGTCTCTGCCCCCCCGCCCTCTCTGTGACTATCATAAATAAATAAAAATTTATAAAAAAAAAAAGCCAGATTCCCTTTCATAATAATTTTTTTAAAAGAATTTTTATTTGTATCAATTCTTTTAAAGTATCTTTAATCAATAGTCTTCATTATTAGTTATATTTTGCTTCTACATAGATATATATAGAACACAGGTTCTGTGTTCTATATCTATATCTATCTATCTATCTATCTATCTATCTATCTATCTATCTATCTATATATCTATAGAAGTTTTAAGTCTTGTAAAGTGTTTTTCAAGCATAAAAGGGTATGAAACTTAGAGTCATTTTGCCTGAGGCAAAAATTTACCTTTCTTTTGAACAAGGTGTTCCATCATTTTTAAAAAATATTTTATTTATTTACTTAAGAGAGAGAAAGCACAAGTAGGGGGAGGGGCAGAAGTAGAGGGAGAAGTAGACTCCCTGCTCAGCAGGGAGCCCTATTCAGAGCCTGATCCCAGGACCCTGAGATTATGACCTGAGCCGAAATCAAGAGCCAGCTGCATAAATAACTGAGCCACCCAGATGCCCTAAACAAAATGCTCCATTTTAATGAAGAAAAAGTATCTCCATTCCTATAATCAATTTGCCTAGGAGTATTTAAAGTCTATAATCACTTATTGATGTTGTGTGTGTTCGTGTGTAGAATGTGTATACATGTGCTTGTGTGCACCCAGGTATATCTCTGTGTGGATACTATGAAACAAATTAAATAGCACTGACAACATATGATGAATGGGATAAACACACAACATATATACAAACAACACACATAAGCTTTTTCTAATCCTCTAATAAACACATACATTTATATTCTTATTTAGTTATGTTTGGTGCTTTGAAGCATGTATCTCATTAGAACGTAATGCCCTTCTGTTAGTGTCCTCAATTTGAAACAAAACTAAGGGAAAAAAAGTCGAAATGGAATGAAGTAACAGGAAGGGGAATTATCATACTGGAATATTGGGAGGGCTGGGAACACATGCTTGAGGCTAGGTTTCTAGAAATCATATCTTAATCTACTTTGCATAATTGGCATGAGGTCACCAATACCTTTGCCACTGTGAATGCAGGAGCCAGGAAGTGTCTATATTCCTGCCATGAACATAATCTTCAGCAGCTGCTATTGCTGGGAGCAACAAAACCATTGGGCATCATGAATGAAATCTTGCAACCACTCATGACTACAGAATAGGGATGCTTCTGTTTTCACCTTTCTTCAGCAACATTTTTTTAAAATATTTTATTTATTTGAGAGAGAGAGAGAACACAAGCAGGGAAGGGACAGGAGGAGAAGGAGAATCAGGCTCTGTATTCAGCAGGGAGCCCTACAGGGCACTTGATCCCAGGACTCTGGGATCATGACCTGAGCCAAAAGCAGACACTTAACTGACTGAGCCACCTAGTAGCCCGGCTTCAGCACCATTTTTGTTTCTTCATATTGCTCAAGAGCATGTGCTTAGCAGAGTCTATATCACCAGCTAGTGCCCAACCTGCAAAGAAGCATGGTGAAACAAATTTCTAATTTCTCCCTTGAGGAAATAAGGTGGAAATGTTCCCAAGCAATAGAAAAATGTTCAGTATGTACTGGGAATTAAGGCAAGTGAATGATACTGGTTTACTCTTAATCACTGGGCAATGAGTTGGAAAGTTACTCAGCTCCCTGTTTTGTGATGGCAAAATACTTAGCCAAGATTACCTGCTGTGTTCATTGAGATGCAGACCACATACTCAATGACACCACAATTTAGAGGAAGTATTTTAAAACAAGACAACAAGAAATTGAGCAAAAATTTACCATATTATTATACTTTTGCTAATTTTGAGCAGCTGTCAGTGAAGTCCGAAAAGAGATGAATGAACTGAAACCAGAATTAACCTCATTTTCAGGGGAGGTTGACAGGGAATAAAATCACGTTTGTTAAGAGAGGCACTCTCTTCTTAACAGCCTGATATCAAACTTTTCTGAGAGTTCCCAGCCTAAAGCCTTGCTAGGTTGCAGAATCCACATGCCTCTGTACTTACTGATTCTATTAGAATTTGAAAATGTCAAGCAGTAGCTTTAAAGTATATACAACTGGAACCCCACACTTTTTAAAGCACCAGCCACTAAGGTGATTCTTCCAAGCGAAATGGTGGAGAAAAACCACAAAACTATTGTCGTATAATGGAAAAGTGGGATGGTGCATTTAAGGCAGTAGCCATTAACCTATGGGCTGACAGACAGGCAGAGAACACAGAGCCCAGTAAATGAAATATTATAATCTTCAGACTTAAAGAGTATGTTGACTTAAGATTCTGGTTGTGTTTAGAGTCACAATAACATGACTGGAAGCTTATTAGTTATCTATACCAGTTTTGAGAGAACTGAAACTCTATGGCCTAAAACAACCTGTAATTGTTCAATCCCTACAGCAATTTAGGAGACCACAAATTCCACCAACCTACAATTAGGTGCTAAATCTATGCAGCCTGTGAGAAAAGTATCTTTCCCAATGGGATCTGCTTAGAAGTGATAAAGAAGTGTAGTAAAGCATAGTAGGATGCTACCAAAACCAAAGCCAGGGCTTTCATACTGGTTAGAAGAGAAGCTTTCCTCACAGATAAGTGATTACTTCAGGATGTCCCCATCACTCCTTGGGTATAAAGGTACTTGTTTCCTCTTCCTTTGGTACCATTATGTATTACATGAGTTAGCTGGAGACAAACTGTATTTTAGGTGGCAGATTACCAGGCCCTGAGAAACAACATCCACATATCATGGAGAAATTCCAATTTCAAGTCAGGTACATTAACTGAATGATAGATTCAATCTTACCGGAGGAAGGAGATGATATAGGGGAAAAATTTATGTAGTCATGCATAGCTATAGGGGTGACATTGGCCTGCACTGTTGGTTGGTTGACTAAACCCCTAAATACAAGACCTCTACCAGCTGCCAACCAACAAAGGGTGTCTGTGAACAGAGTTTAGGACAGTATGAAGCAGTTAGGAGTCCTTGGGAAAAGTCTTCATTTTTTATTTTAATTTTTAAAATTAAACATATCTCTTTCCATTTCTCCTGTGTGGAATGAAGTTATAAGACTCAAGGTCCACTTGCCATTTTAAATACATGAAAGGAAAACTATGAGCATCAGAGTTAACATATTAAGAAAGACATAGGGGGAAGAAATAATTTGAATTGAAATAAATAAAACTTTGTTAATCTCAGCCATTGGTAGGTTTTTAGTTGTAGTCAAAGACCTTTTTTTAATTTAATTTTGTTTTTTATTTTTTTTCATTTCATTTCATTTTATTTATTTCACCATGGTAAGTGTATTCTTTAATCTTCATCTCCTATCTCCCCCACCCCCTTACCCACCTCCCCACTGGTAGTCATCAGTTTATTAAGAGTCTTATTATTGGTTTGTCTCTCATTCTTTCTTTTTCCCTTTGCTCTTCTGTTTTGTTTCTTAAATTCCACATATGAGTGAGATCATATAATATTTTTCTTTGACTTATTTCAGTTAGCATTATACTCTCTAGCTCTATCCTACTGTTGTAAATGACAAGAGTTCATTCTTTTTTATAATAATATTCCATTGTATATATACACCACCTTTTCTTTATCCATTCATCTATTGATGAATATCATCTGCTTCCATAGTTTGGCTGTTGTAAATAATGCCGCTATAAACATAGGGGTTTATGTATCTCTTTGAATTAATGTTTTTATATTTTGGAGGTAAACACCCATAGTTCCACTCTTGGGTCATAAAATAGCTCTACTTTTAATCTTTTGAGGAAACTCCCTACTGTTTTCTACAATGGCTGCACCAATTTGCATTCCTTCAAAGAAATCTTTAGTTTTCTCAGATAATATGTTAATTGTTTGACTATTTGTGAAATTTGTAGATAAAATATAAGAATACTCCATGGAATTTGTGAAAACAGAAATCATCTCAATTACCATAAAAGTCATCACAAAGCAAAGAAAATTAGAGTGTTATCAAACAGTTTGAAAATCACGGATATCATCTACTCTGCTTTGAATTTATGCTTAAAGAAAATACACATAAGAATAGCTATAATTTCAATTTGAAATGGTACGTTTTGTTAGAAAAACCTGTATTTCCTTTTTAAATTATTATTAAACATAAATGGAAACAGATGAACCCAGGAATGCACTTTTTACCAAGGACTACAAGCGATTTTAATGTGAATTGTTCATGGACCTTATTTTCTATTATTCCTATGTTTTAAAGAGTAATAATATATGTGTTGAAAGGACTATTTTGGGGTTAGACTATCTGAGTCTAAATCCTAGGTCTATTTCTTATGAGGTATGTGGCCAGAAATTAATCATAAAAAATTCTGTGCCTCCAATTTTCACATATAAAATACAACTGTTCTTAGATCCTGTCTCTTAGGACTGTTAAAAAGATTAAATATAAGGAACACACAAGAATCCCTGGCATACAACAAACATTATGTAAATATTAGCTATTATTGTAAAGCAGTCAGATCTATTATTAATTGAATGTAGATAAGAGTTGAATAGGTAGATCTGGTTTATAGGAAAAACTAATAGATTTTTAAAGGATTTGTGTATTTAAGAGACCAAGAATTTTTCAGAGCACTAGGCACAGTTTTTAGTCTTATTACCCTACTATAGGTTAGCTATTGTGTGAATAATGAAAAATAGGGAAAATCTAGCAATTTTGATCTAACAATTTTGATGTAAAATTTAGAGATAATTTAGAATACATGTTTATGATATTAAAGAGAGGACTTAATTTTATTTTTTTAAATGATTTTATTTATTTACTCATGAGAGACACAGAGAGAAGCAGAGACACAGGCAGAGGGAGAAGGAGGCTCCATGTAGGAAGCCCGATGCAGAACTCGATCCCAGGACTCTAGGATCACGCCCTAAGCCAAAGGCAAATGCTCAACCATTGAGACACCCAGGTATCCCAAGGACTTAATTTTAAATTATTTGGAGTTTTAATGATTTCATGGGAAAGGATATTTTAAGTACTCACTAGAAAAGTTAATATTACCTGAAAGTAAAACAGTTCAGGAGCTCATCAAGTTATCAGAATGGTGTCATTCATATAAAATTGTCTCAGTACCTCCAGACTCAGGGCAAAAAATATGCAGATTAGAACAAAGAGGTAGGATAGACCTAAAATTTCTCACTTGATGAATTTGGCTTTGTTGTTTCTTGACTTTGGCATCTATTGAAGACTGATCTTTCCTGGGTATTTTCATGGGTTCTTCTGAGTCATTCTGTCATCCTTTTAAGACTGCCTTTGTGGACTTCACATGTGCAAGTTTTTTTATGCCTGTTTATTTTGGTTTGGGGAGGGCATTTTCATACATCCTTTGCCCTGACAGACTCCAGCATGCAGCTTTTCATGAACTCAAACCTTTTTACTCTGTTTTAATAGCCCCTTTTAGGCAGCCTCTTACCATCGTGAGCATTAATAATGTGTCAAACCAATAATAGGATGCAAAAGAGGTGAAATATAAGCATAATTTAGAGAAGAAGACACACAAGAAAAAAATCAACAAAGATCAAATATGTATGTTTACTATTTTTGAAGGAAGAAAGCAAGAAACAAAATATATTTACTGTTAGAAAAACATCCCAAATATATATATTAAGGAATATCTGAAATTGAAAAGATATATTGTGAAAAAAGTAAAAAAAAAAAAAAAAATAGCAAAGAAATACTTGACAAGATTGAATTTAGCCGTGATGCAATTACTAAAGTCAAGGAAAGACAAATCTTAAAATTTATCCAGAAATAATACGTTATTCTCCAAAGAAATAAAGCTTACCTCAGACTTCTCCCATGAGACTAGATGCCAACAGATATTACAACATCTAAGGAATGTTACAGGAAAGCTTATAAAACTTTTAATCTTTACTCAGTCAAGGTGCTGCTCAGTGGTAAAGGTAAAAAAGGGAGTTTGAAAAATGAGAAAAAGAACAAATAATTGAAGGCTTTCCATAAATCTACTTGGGTATTTAATTCTTCTCTACTCACAAATAGAGAAGCAGCAGTATATATATATAAAAAAAAAAGAGGAATAGGTAAGCATGAGCCATATTAAGAAGGGATTCATATATTTGTTCTGTCTTCCCTTTTCCCTCCCCTCTCTCACCTCCTCTCCTTCTCTCCCCTCCTCCCATTCTTGCTCCTGCTCCTCCTTCTTCTCTCCATAAGTGGCTAAATGTGCCTGCTTAGAGTGTTTCAGGATGGACAAATAAAATAGGACATTTGCGGGAACTGCTGAAAGGAAATCCCCCCGGGAGCATAAGGTGACTAGAAATAACAAAAATGCTAAGGAAATAGGATAAAGAGCTAACATTTGATGGCACTACCCAGTGGACTGTGGGAGTTCATTGTGTTTTCCCCTAGCCTTGTCAGCAAATGTTCCAGTTCTATTTTGTTTTCCTCTCCATATCTGTTTTCTTCTCCTAAACTGAGTCCCTAGAGGCTGAGCCTCTGGCAGGTATCACCCAGATTCTCTTTCTTGCTGGCTTTGGTTGGATTAGGCAGGTGGGAAACATAAGCAGAGATCAAGCAGGATGTTTCTTTCCCACTCCCTGCTTCAGTGCCTCTTATTATCTTAGCTGCAGCCCTCAAGTCACAACTCCAGACAAACATCCGCCATCCCTCACCTACCTAAGCTGCAGCTCTCACCCGGCTCTCAAGAAACACTGTCTTCCTTTGTCCCTTCACTGTGAAAGTAAGAGTTTCCTATTGTTGCTGATCTCTGCGTACATTATCATCCCTCATTTGTTCTTTAATTTTTGTGTCTGAGTAGTCCCTTTATTTAAAAATCATTTCATTTGAGCTACAGTGAGATGCCACCTTACACCAGTCAGAATGGCTAAAATTAACAACACAAGAAACAACAGGTATCGGCAAGGATGTGGAGAAAGGGGAACCCTCTTACACTGTTGGTGGGAAAGCAAACTGGTGCAGCCACTCTGGAAAACAGTGTGGAGGTTCCTCAAGAAGTTAAAAATAGAGCAATTTAACAACCCAGCAATTGCACTACTAGGTATTTACTCAAAGGACACAAAAATAATGATTTGAAGGGACACATGCATCATGATGTTTACAACAGCATTATCAACAATAGCCAAATTATGGGAAGAGCCCAAATGTCTATGGAGTGGTAAATGGATAAAGAAAAGATGATATCTATATACAACAGAATATTACTCAGCCATCAAAAAGAATGAAGTCAGGCCATTTGCAATGATATGGCTAGGGCTAGAAACTATTATACCAAGCAAAATAAGTCAGAAAAAGCCAAATACCATATGACTTCATTCATACGTGGAATTTAAGAAACAAAACAAATGATCATGGGGAAAAAATAGAGAAGCAAACCAAGAAACAGGCTCTTAACTGTGGAGGCCGAGAAAATTAAGGCCATTCCACTTTCAGTTCAGTGTTAGCACAAGAACAGCCATCCCAGGCCCCTGTGAATAAGAGCTGAAATTTACATTACTTCAGTTATAGGGAAAAAAACAGCTTACAACTTAACGCCCTAGAAAGCCCCATATTAGAATGAGAACAGAGCCCACGCCAGTGGCAGGAAGCCCCTATTGGAATGAGAACAGAGCTCAACGCCCGTGGCAGAAAGTCCCATATCAGAATGAGAACAGAGCTCAGTGCCCTTGAAAACCCCATATCAGAATGTAAACAGAACTTGAGAAATTCCTCCCCCGCTTCTGGAGGTCCCCTAGACCAGCCCATAAAACTAAGCTGGAACCCACCTCAGGTCCAAGTCCCTGCTCCGCTGTGTCGGGTATACTTGGACCCAAGCTCAAGCTTGTAAATAAACCCTCGTGTGTTTGCATCGGTGTCCGCTCCTTGGTGGTTTCTCAGATACGTAATCTTGGGCACAACATTAACTATAGAGAACAAACTGATGGTAAGCGGGGGGAGGTGGGCAAAGGCATGGGTCAAATAGGTGATAGGGATTAAGTAATACAATTGATATGAGCAAAGGGTATTGTATGTAAGTGTTGAATCACTAAATTCTATACCTGAAACTAATATTACAAAGTATGTTAACTAATTGGATTTAAATAAAAATTTTTTAAAAATCCTTTCATTTGAATCAATGGTGTTAAATTAGTTTTTCTTGCTGGACACCTGACTGACATATTGTTTTTAATGACAGGTGACATTTCTTAACAAAATTAATTAATTTGAATATTAATAAACCACAATGAAGACCTAGCTGGTTACTGTTCCTGAATTTGTAGTGATTTCATATCACACACGTGATTTCAGAGTGGTTTCTCTCATTAATACAAACTGTAAATGTTCCAGACTAGAAATCCATAGGGAATTATCTAACTTCTACTTAAGGGCTCAATAGTTCTGTTTTATTTTTACTAAAATAAATATACAGTACTGTTGTCTTGCTTCCTGAAATCAGGAGCTCCAAATGCAACAAAATATCAGTGACTGACACTATTTACTATTAGAAGCTAGGGAGAAATATTTAATATTTGACAATAGAAAAAATTTCACTGGAAAAATGACAATTTTATTAGATTATTAAAATTTCACATACATAAAGGATTATCTCCATTGGGAAACACTCAGGTCCAATTTTTAAGTTTAACAATTTCACTTTTTGTAACTCTTTCCATCAATAACATTACATAGAATAAATCAGTTTAAACAACATCTGAAGGGCTCACTCATAAAAGATACAAAAGTGCCTGGAGGTGCAACAGAACTGCTCATATAGCAAATTAGGAGATAATTAAAAGGAGCTGAAACCCCTGCTGCTATGGTGGGAATTTATGGGATGTTTGGTGCATAATCTCTGCAGGACAGGTTCCGCAGAATGGGTACCTCTCTCTCCACTGCTGACTGACTCCATATCCCTGTGTTGGCATCAACAGAAAAAATTCTAGTTCTCAAACTCTCCACTTCTATTTTGCTTCCCTCACTCCTCCACAATCAAAGACAAAAAGTTAAATAAAAGATACATAAATTAAACCTGCTTTTGATGCATCTATTTGGAGCTATACCATTTTCAATTCTATTTTTTATTTCGTATTCCATTTTATGAAAGAATCAGTATGTTACTTGTTCATAACTTTTATAATTTGGAATTCTGTCTGATTTTAGGCAAAATCAAATAAAAAATGTGCAGTATGTTTTTTAAATTGTCAAGATGGATCAGCTGTTATTTTTTTATATAATTCTTCAGAAATGGCTGTGGAAGAGTTTTAAATAGTATTGAAGTAGAATTTCGGCTAAGATTTTTTAAGACTTATTTATTTATTTATTTATTTATTTATTTATTTATTTATTTGAATAAGAGAGTGCAAGAACATGCATGAGTGGTGGGGAAGAGCAGGGGGAAGGAGAGAGAGACGGAAAGAAACTCAAACAGATTCGGCACTGAGTGTGGAACCTAAAAAGGGGTTTAATCCCAGGACCCTGAGATTGTGACATGAACCAAAACCAAAAGTCAGGTGCTCAACAAACTGAGTCCCCAGGCACCCCTAATTTGGATTAAGATTTTTTTTTTCAATTGGCATTTCATTTTCCTTAGTATTCTAAATTAATTAGAATTAACTTTAAATTTATAATCATTTTTTATTTTTTTTTAATTTTTATTTATTTATGATAGTCACACAGAGAGAGAGAGAGAGAGGCAGAGACATAGGCAGAGGGAGAAGCAGGCTCCATGCACCGGGAGCTCTACGTGGGATTCGATCCCGGGTCTCCAGGATCGCGCCCTGGGCCAAACGCAGGCGCTAAACTGCTGCGCCACCCAGGGATCCCTATAATCATTTTTTAAACAAATCATTTAGTGTTATTGAAGAAAAATAGTTTGCATAAGGGCCAACCACTTCAATACCTATAATTCACTAATGAAAATATGGTTTATATCTTATGCTAAAGCTGATTTTCAGTTATACCAACATATATATTCTAGAAGAGAAATTTAATTAATGCATTGCTAAACAATTTCTACATATAATTTCATGTCTGTAGCGTTGTGTAACTCTAATGAGAATTGACATAAAGCTCAGGAAATCACATTTTAGCATTCATCTTGGTTGTTGTCCCACCAGTTTGATTTACTTTGTAATTATTCTTTAACTGAAATGAATACATGATGAAAATATCAGGGAATTACTAAATACCCAAAGGCATCTTTTTTTTTTTTTTTTTTTTTTTTAAGAAATCATAGTGTGGAAACATCTAAACTGAATTTTAAAGGACCTTTACTTATTCCTGCAAACCCTCTCCTTTACTTTTTAATTTTTTTTTCTGATTTTATGTATTTATTCATGAGAGACACAGAGAGGCAGAGACACAGGCAGAGGCAGAAGCAGGCTCCATGCAGGGAGTCCCCCAATGTGGGACTCAATCTCAGGACTGTAGGATCATGCCCTGAGCTGAAGGCAGACGCTTAACTGCTGAGCCAGGCGTCCCAACCCTCTCCTTTTTTATGAAATATGTTTTGGTATTTTATATATATATATATATACATTTATTTTTTATTGGTGTTCAATTTGCCAACATAAAGAATAACACACAGCGCTCATCCCATCAAGTGCCCGCCTCAGTGCCCGTCACCCAGTCACGAAACTTGTTTTGGAGCAGAATTACAACTATGATGTGAGGAAAATTTTACTATAAATAAGCTTGCAAATATAAGTATCTTTGTGAAAACTAGGGAGTTAGCATGGAGAGCTATGAACTGATTGCAGATAAAGCCAACCAGTACTGCGGATAGGTATATGGGTTTGATACGACATATTATTTCTAACCCAGTGATGATTTAAGATTGGGTGTTTATTATTGGAAAGATAGGTTAGAATAATATTAATAGTATTAGCTCAAACAGCAGACATTACTTGACTGCTATTATTATTTAAATATTCAGAAGGTAATTTCAATATATGTGAAATATAAAGAGCATATGGATGCAGGATGATATTTATTTTCCTTTTTAAAACTCTTTTGCATGCAACTTCAACTAAAATAATAGCTTGTTAATGGCTTATACTATTTTATTTTTCAAATGTTACATATACAATTGTCTCATTCAATTCTCTAGACTTGGTAATTCTGATTGTTTATGTGAATATCATGTCAGAAATATCAGTTCTAACAGAATCATCAGTCTCACTGAAAATAATTGAAATATTTAAAACCTGTTGAAAAGAAACCCACAGGCCAAAAATGGAGTCACCTATGTTAAGACCTCACATCAGCAAACCGAACTTTAGTACCTAATCTAACTATACTTCTACCCCCCAAACAGTGTAACCTTTAATGAGTCAACATGGAATTTCCTGGTGAGTAGGGGACATTTACTGATGATAGGCTGCTTTTATTCCCCTTAGGAAGGTGACCTTGCCTCAAACAATGCATTTTTTGCCAATAATAGCCCCCCATCCTCTGCCAAGCACACATTCATATACATATACACACACTGCCTTTGAAAACGTTTCATTTCCTATAGAAGCAGTTCCTTTCTATTTGCTAGATGGGATGTGGCCTGACACATGAATTGTTCAAGAAAGCCAATTTGGTTTTTTAAATTACTCAGCTGAATTTTTGTTTAATAAAATAAAGATTGTAAAATAAAGTCATACCACTTTAGTAACACAAAACCAATAGGAAAATAAGATTTTTAAAATAATTATCAGTTTAAAAAACTTTTTCTATATTATTTGAATCTAATTTTTCTGTCCACTTAAATACATTATTTTTTATGATCAAAACACTAACATATACAAAGAACAAATGAAGATTGGGCATATAAATATTTTTGAAAGCTGCTCACGAATCCTTCCAGAACCACAATGATACAAAAGCCACTATGCCTTTTGGGACATAGTATTTTAAAATATATCATATATATGTGAGGACAGATAGCTGATTTTCATATTAAAACATCAGTTGAATTTTGGAGGAATTAACTCCATTTTTCACCTTGGAATTTGTTGATTGACTTCTCTCACTTCCTCCCCAGAATACTGTTCCCAAAAGGAAGTGATCACCCTTATAAATAAGTATAGCATCTCATACACTAGATTTTTCATTCTTAAGTAGTGGATGGGAGACAACAGTATCAACATCACTTGAGACTTGCTGAAAATGCAAATTTTCAGGCCCCTTGTCAGACAAGTGAATCAGGATTTCTAGGGAGAGGGTCCAGAAATCTGTGTTTTAACATCTCCCAGGGACTTTGAGAAGCACCATCTTAACTATGTTTAAGCCAAGGTCAAGAGTTTAGGTCAGCAGTACTTCCAAGAGTAACTAGTTTATGTACTCACTCTTAAAAATTCTTTCCCAAGGGAAGATTAGATGAGTTAAATGCTTTCTTAAAAGGAGTGATTCAACCATTGTGATTACTATCATACCAACTGTGTATACAGAGGGCCTCAATACAGAATTTTACAGTTTATCTCAGCCTGATTATCAATAATATCTGATAAAAGCTTCAACCAAAAAAAATTAATTTGATTTCCTATTTTTTATATTATTAATTCATGTGACAGCTAAAATATAATGTTAAGCATAATTCAGAATTTTATTATACTTCATAAAGGTGCTTGTGTTCCATGTATCTAGTTAGCACTTCCATAGCAGTTGACTTATATATACATAGTATATTTGATATACATGCCCTCTGAAATTCCACTGTCAGGAGATAATTATGCAAAATTAATAGGCAATATAGTTAATATATTCAGAACTTACTTAATCAAAATTGAACTTTACTGGTTATAAGAAAAAAAATTTATAGATGGAGTGATAAAATTTGAATGAATACCATTCATAAGGGTTCATTAAACTAATTCATAGAAAATCTATCCTAGGAAATTTATTCTCAATGAAAAATAACATAAAGTATTTATAGACTTAAAATACAGGTGGAGATGACACTTATATTACAGTCATCAAGCTAAGTATAATTTTCAGAGCTTCAGGTACCAAAGTTTGTGAAGAAAGCTGGGTATTTAATTCACACATTTTTATTAATATAAATACAAAAGCCTGGAGATTTTATCAAACTTGTTTGTAGGCATCACTACTTCAAGAGCATTAAGTTAATCCCACACGCGAGTACTAATACTATCTGGATTCCGGCCCAAAGGCTCATGAAAACATGAAGTTGAATATATAATGGATAGAATGAGAAATTATAATAGTTTTGATTATTCAGATATACATATGTTCTTAAAAAAAGTATGTAGTCTTCCTCCTCCTAAATGCATAACCAAATCTAACCATAAGAAAAATCCAAAACAAACTCTCATATAGGCACATTTCACAAATATCTAGCCAGTACCCATCAAAACTCTAAAAGTCACTGAGACAGGGAAAGTCAAAGAAACAGTCATGACTGACTGTCAGAAGCAGACATGATGATTAGATATAATATTGGATCCAGAAATAGAGAAGATTATATAAAGGAAATTTGAATATAATACAGACTTCAGTTAATAATAATATATCAATATCAGTTTAGTAAGTATAACAAATGTGCTACATTAATAATATGGAAAAATGGGTGTGTGGTGTATGGAAACTCTTTCCACTAAGTTATTTTTTCTAAAACTAAAACTAGTTTTAAATAAAATTTTATCTTAAAATGATGCTGCATTATGAGATACTATATTTGGTATAAATTATAAAATATTAAATACTAAATTCCAACTGTAAGTCAAGTTTCCTTTTGGCAAAATATTTAGGAGTTATAAGGCAGTTCTTTTTTTCTTACTTCCATTTTGATCATTTTACAAATGGGCTACAGCAGAGCAGTTATTTTGATGAGACAATTAGTTAAAAACAAAGCCTAAAATATACCAGCATATAATTTTATTTTATTTAGCATTGTGGTATTTTCTCCTGTTTTTAAATCTTATTATAAAAAATAAAATATCAAGAACAAAGGAAGTGGTAAACAATAACAAATGTCATATCATACATCATCATTCCAAGCAAATAACAGACTTTAATAGTTGATGAACCACTATTCTATCTGTATTAACTTTTTTTCACTGATAATTTTCATTTTACAGTTGATTCATAACTCATGAAGTGATTCAACCCTTAAGCATAGTGCTTCTAACACCAATAAACTGGTTTGGGAAGAGGAAAATCATTTTTATTTAAAAGAGAATGAAATATATTTGCAAACACAGATGTGCTAAATAGATATTAAGGGTTGAGAACCATATATGTCTATATTTAAATTTAATGATTCCATAGTTTTGTTATTTGTTCAGTAAGGCATGTCAAGCAGCACATAATTATACAGATATATTTCTAAAAATTTTGTTTTGTTGTCAGAACTTTGAAATCACACATTTCTAAAATTGCAATTTTCATATACATTTTCACTGTTTTTGTTTTCTCTTCAAGGGAAGTCCCATTTCATTGTTTTACATCTTTGAAATGCTAAGCAGAAACTCCAGCATAATGAAAAGAAAGAAATCATACACGAAAAAGTTTATAGCTGCTGGCATTGTTGAAGTGTTCCATTATAACCAGCCTGCAAATCTCTACTGCTAAATTTATGGATGCTTTCTTATACTACAATAAAATTATTGAAAACTATTCAGCTGCTAGCAAGTTGTAAAGGAAAGACAAAGGATTAAGAGTCACAATACCTGAATTCTATTCCAAATTTTACAACCTTGTTACTGGTCCTCTCTGGACATTCGTAACCTCACATGTAAAATAAAAGGGCAGGGAAAGCAATCTCTAAATAACAAATGTTATTTTTAGCTTAAAAAGCATTGTATGAAAACATGTTAACATCAGGGACAAAAGGTATCCTATGAATTTCCAAAACAGATACACACTTTTCACAACTTAGATCATCTAATAAATAAAGGAAGTAAAATGAGTGTTTAGTTCTGAGGGCCTCACCTTCAGGCTTTGGAAGAACTTATCTAATTACAGACAAGATAGCATCTGTCACATAGACTTGAAATTATGCTGAGTCTGATCACAACTCATTCCAAGTAAAACAGATTTTAAATGGAAAAAAATTTAAAAAGAAAATGAAATGATCCTGGATATAGTAGCCAGCCTCCAAGTGATTTTCACATCATGGTATCATGGTATTCCCCTTTATGCAATCCCCTTTCACATTAAATAGGGCTGTGTAATCAATAGTATATTGCAGAAGTGATGTTGTGTGACTTCTGAAGCTAGGTTGTAAAAGACATTATGGCCTGTCCCTTGCTCTGTCTCATGAATTACCTACCCCGCAGCCACATCTCTACGACATTCACATGTCATAAGCCCTCTGGAAAGGGACTCAGGCCTCTCAGTAAGAGCCCCTTGGAAGTAGATCGTCCAGCCATAGTCAAGCCTAATAACTGTAACCTCAGCAGCCATCTTGACTCCCAACTTCATGGGAGACCTTAGGCCAGAACCATCCAACCAAATTGTTTCAGAATTCCCTACACACAGAAACTATAAAATAATTAATATTGATTGTTATTTTATGCTGCTAAGTTTCCCACAGAAACTTAGAAACTTGAAAATAATGAATATCTAATGTTTTTATGTTGCTATGTTTTGGGTAATTTGTTTCACAGCAATATGTTGGTTATAGATATTACCAAGGTTGCATTTCCTCAAACATTATAAGAACCATGCAAAGACTCTAAGGGGAAACACAATCACCATGGCCTCTTTGATTACTTTAATCTACAAAGAGGAATAGCTGAAACACTGATCAGGGTAATGTAAGCCAGAATTATTTGAATCTTTCAAAATGAAATTTTGAGGCAATAAATACCTATAAATTTTATCTCAATTTTTTGCTTACTTCATATTGTCTACCAACAATTGCTCACTTAATTACTCTGTTATCTGTGGCCACTATCTCAATATATTTATACTATCATCTTGGTTTCAGTGCTTCAGCTAACATTCTTTCTCATTGGGATTTAGCCATCATCCCTGGGATTTAACCATCACAGGCCCAAGGAAATATTCCTGTGGCTCACTGCTTTACCTCAAATAGCAAGGTCAATGTCAGGCATATACACATACATTTAATAAATATTCATTAAGTAAATAAGTGATCGGAAAGTAAAATCATCATGTTGTAATTAAATAGAAGAAAAAGTTTTAGTGAATAGAAGAAAAACCTCAGAATATTTTCTCTAGATGCTTCTGACCCCATAGAAAGAATCAAAGGAAAAAAAGAGTTTAAGACTTAAACAAAGGATATCTAATAAACAGAGCCACTTCATTTGAAAGGAAATCATTAGCTGCTGATACCCTAAGGCTCCATTTGCCTTGACTACAAATGGGAAAAATAGTGATACTCTGATTTTCCAACACCACATATAACTCATAGGTGGAATTGCTCTACAGATAAAGGTAGCCAACTGAGCAAGAAAATTGGTAGTGATTCTATGACACATAAGGAAAGGTTAAGTTAAATTTATACCATAGCTACATATCTTGGGTCAAGGAGAGTCCAAACTATATAGACTAGAAGAAAGTTGCTACAGTTTCTCATAGTTATTTCTTTTTTCTTAAATTGCCCTCTTCTGGTGTTTCCAGAATTTTTAATCTTTCCTTATTTTTAGTTTCTACCTGAACAATATTTTGGTGATTTAAAAAAAATTGTTATATTCCCAATAAATTGTTTAATCCAGTTTACTTATGATAATTTACCTGAAGGTCTTCATATCTCTGATTTCTCAAGGGTCTGTGTGAACACAATTATGAAAATTTTAGATAGAAATGCTCAGGTACATACTAGTTATAAAAGTACAAATGTACAATTTCCATTTTATTGAGACAACCATAAATACAACTTTTCAAAAGTAAAACCAATAATGTCTCACTCATACAGTTATATCAGAAAATAAGTACATAAAAACACATATCCAGAAAAATTATCTAAATCAATTAAACTAAAACACATTTTAAATATATAGTGTGCACTTTTTGCCATATTAAAGAAATTCTAAGAAAAAAATGCAATCTAATTTTCAATGACTGACTTGATATAATGGATTCTTGTAACTTTTATTTCTTACATTTTGGTAAAATAATACCATAGATGTCTCCTTGAGCAGGTATCTTGTGCTATGTTAAGGTAATAACTCTCAAAAGATCCCTAAACCAAAATACTCTGACTTCTGGGAATTTCATTTGTTTGACTTTTCTCTTTGTGGTCACTTCTATCCTCCATCATCATTTACTCTCAAACAAACTTGTTTTTACTGATCCCATTTTTATTTCCCTTCTGAGTGTTCTGAGTATTGTGTATAATTTCTGCTGTTCGCCTTGAAGTTTATAAACATTACAAAAGATAAGACAGTCAAGTACTAAATATATATGGTACTAAATATATAGTATATTTGTATTCTAAATAGTACTAAATACATATATACACATAATATATATATACATATACATATATACACATATATACACATATATATATATATATTGCTTAAATATATTTCTTGAAAACTTCATACATTAGATAATTGGACTTGGGTTAAATGATTTTCCCTAATTTCAGAGTTTAAAACTAGCCTAGAAAGACATGATTACTTAGAGCTTCAGAACCTGGTAAGTAAGGGATAGCAAATTTGAAATAGACCAACATTATTGCATCTATCATTTAACAATATGTTTTGAGAAAGTATTATGTGCCAGGCACCAGTAAGGCATTTGAAATATATGAGAAACCAAAATAGGAAGAGAACCTGGCCTCAGGGAGATATTTTTCTATAAGGAAAAATAGAAAATAAATTATTTGAAGAATATAAGTTATATAAAGAGGATAAGGAATTCTGAATGCGTATGTGTTCTGTGTCATGTAGCAGACAGAGAAGACCCAGAAAATGAGACATCTGAATAGAGACCTGAAAAACATGAAGTGAAATGTATATTATTTGGAAGAAAAGTGTTAGAAGTACAGAGAATAATAGCTGTAAAAATACTAAAATGGGAGCATGCTTGGCATTTTCTAAGAACAGTAAGATAGCCAGAGCAAGTGGAGTAAAGAAAACCAAGGGAAGGTATGGTAGAAAAAATAGACAGGGATGGTGAGACCAGAATTGACCATGGCTAAGGCTTTTTCTTATATTATAAGCTGGAGAGGAGGCCATCAGAGACATTAAGCAGTAATAGTCTCCCTTGACACCATGTTAAAGGACTTTGCTGACTATTGCATTGGAAATAGATTTTAGGGTGTAAAAGCAGAGGCAAGGGGACCTGTTAGAAGACAATGCAATAAAACAGGTAAGAAAAAATGGTGGTGGTACGCATATACTTTAAAAAAGACCTATAGGGTTTGCGTTTTGAACATGTCAAGTTTGAAGTGCACATTCAAATAAAAAATAAGCAGTTAATATATATGTGTTCAGCTGAGGAGAGAGATTCCAGGGGAAGATGTAATATTTTGAGATGATAAAAAGTACAAATTATGTGTGGGTTTGAGGTTATTATCCAAGAGATAGACAAGAACTTATAGTTGTAGGTGAAAAAAAAATATTTATATGAAAAAAGTACTGACACTATGCCTTTGAGAAGAAGAAAAGGGAGATATAGTCAGAAAGGGGAGAAATTGATTTTAGAACAAAGCAGAAACGTTAGAGCTCTAGTAATAGAAAAAAAAGGCCAGGATATGTGGGCACAGAACCAAGTGGCAGGATATGTATGGCAGGGGGTGGGGGTAAAGAGGAATATATTTCAAGCTACTTTCTATTGCATCTAGTATTCACAGTAATATAGGAGGCTGGTTCATCTGTGGCTGATGATGGGGACAGGATTTTTCCAGGTGAATATAGAAAAGTTTCTATAAATGCAGGAGAATAAATTGGGAAATACATAGGTTTTTAAAGAAGCACTTAGAGGTAACTTGAGGTAAATTGTGCAGAATTCTTAGAAGGGGAGAGGGAATAAATGCTTCAGCTCTATTTTTATTCTAAGACAGGAAAAAAAAAGCACACTAATATTTCAGTGAAGTCTGCAATCGCAGTTTCAATGGAATGAATAACATTGAATAGTTTCTAGGATAAATTACCATTACAGAAGGCGCACACAGCTTCCCTTGCTAGCTTGTGATATATATATATAAAATGCTTCTCTCAAAGGATCACTAGTACTTTTCTAAGTTTTAGGAATTTAACAGATAGAAGTCTAGGGCATCGGAACAAAAGGCTTCTTCCAGGACATGAGGACAGTTTTGACAAGCAAACAATGTATTATTTTTTGTAGCAAAGACAAAAAAAGATGGGGTTCAAAAATTTCAAGTAACCTATAAAATGTTTATAAAGTAAGATTTATTTTGCTGGTAATATAATGTATTATCTCAAGCACAAGTCAAGAAGTTTTATGAGAAGACTTAAGCTATCAGTGCTTACCTATGATTTTAGACCTATTTCATATGTGCTTGTGTAGTGTGGACAGAAGACAGCAGGCAAAACTTTACTTTGTTGATTTTGGCCCTTCTACAGACTAACTTTTGTTGAATTCCTGAATTCCCATAGACTTAAAAAAACTAAAGCCTTTAGCACTTAACACAATAATCTATAAAGTTAAAACTCTAAGTGTTTGACTTTATTTCAACTCTAAATATACTTATCTATTGCCTAAAATGAAATATAGTTCCACGTGTCAGCAATTCCACTGAAATGCAGACTTGGACAGAAATTCATAATAATGAATCAATATCCCTTTATTGAAATATTGTAACAAAAGTAGGGATCTTAAAATTAACACCTATATCTTGGTTTAAGATTATTTTAATATTTCAACCTTCCCTGCCATCCATTTTGAATATCAAGATAGGCTAAATAGGTGAAAAGATGAATAATGTTTTGGTGTGGATTGTAAATTCTCCTAAGTATATATAACAATAATCAAGTGGTGTCCACCTGATATTTAGTTTTACATTCCTGTGACATTAACTAATAGGACAAAAATATTTTTTCTCCTTTACATCTATTTTTTGTGTCTGAACATATTCTTTTACATGTGAAGATAATACTAATAACACATAAGATATATTATTTAAATATTATTTAGCAATAGCAAAATCTAATTATGATATATGTGCATTTTATCATTACAGTTTCTTTCTAAATTTGCAAAGTGACTGATGAGGTTTACCAGTACAACTCATTATTGTAAAACAGAGCAAAGTTAACATTCTCAAAAGTAAATTAACCTTTGACCTGGGCCTCATTAACAGTCATTGACCAACTTAGCCAAACAGTTGCAGACTAATGCTCTAAGCCATTGCTAAACTTATCAAATCGTTATATTTTCAAAATCAGTTTTACTGAATCTTCTTGGAACAATAAAACAAACTCTTAATTATAATGTTCTGGATTTGCCCACCCATACGTGATTTTTATATATCTAAACTCTGGATTTCTTGATTCTCATGTTATCTTATTATGAAAGACAATAAACAGAATTTTACAAAATGGAAATAAATTGTAATATAGCTTTTACTGACTCTAATATTCTGATTTCAAAAATTATATCATATTTCATTTCTGGTTCTTTCTTGAGATGTTTGAAATTGCTGATTGTATTTTAATTTCACACATTTTCAAGTAAAATTTTGGACAACTAACAATAAGTCTTCCAACTGTGTGTGTGTATATATATATTTATGTATACATGTAAAGATATACATGTGTGTGTTCGTGTGTCTATATAGCTAAAGCTCTGTCTGAAAACAAATACTTGAATTCTGGAAAAAAGTGATTTAGGGTAAACTGAAGGGTATATTAAGATTTATTTATTTATTTATTTATTTATTTATTTATTTATTTATTTGAGAGAAAGTGTGTGCATATGCTGGAGGAGGGGCAGAGAGCATCTGAAGCAGACTCCTGCTGGGCACGAGCCCAGGGCTCCACCTGAGACTCTATCTCACCCCCTGAGATCATGACCTGAGCAGAAATCAAGAGTCCAGTGCTCTACTCACTAAGCCACTCAGTCACCCCAGGGTAGATAGAATTTGATAAAGCTCTAAGGCTGCTTCAATCATACTCACATTAAGAAACCAAATAGCAAGGTAGAATAGGACTATGAGTTTTCAAATCATAGATCTAACTCTGAAGCTCACTACCTATGTGACTTTGGACATGTTAATTTATGTCTCTGAGTTCAGTTTGCTCAGGTTTAAATGCTAAGTTTTAAATATAATAATATAGTTGCTATGACCCAAATGTACCTACCAGGCAGTTTATTTTCCCACACAATTCCTCTAAATCTAAGAAACTGGAATCCAGATTGCTTGGGCTCCAAAAGTGTACTTTTCCCTCCTGACAATATGCTTTATCATGTTTTCCCTGTAGAAAGATAGAGCAATAGGGAGAGACAAGGTCTTCAAGAGAATGCATAAACAGACCACATATCAATAAGGTGTTGTGGCATGCCTCTTTTGGGAGACAGCCAGAGACATGGAACCCCCCCCCCCCCCGCCCCAAGCTCTCTCCTTGTGATACTTCTATACAGGCTATTATTTTTTTAACTCACACTGTGTGCTATTGTGGAGTTTGTCCTGAGACTTGTTGCAAGAGAAGAGGTAACCCAGAAAGGATCCACTTTGGATCCAAACATAGTGCCTGGCACAGAATAAATGCTGTCACTTAGATTTCCTTCTCTACCCTTTGAATAAATGCAGAAAACTTACAGACGATACTTCAAAGCTAAATTTGTTTTATTTTTGCAGAAAATATACAGAACAATATTCTTTTAATTTGAGATATGTGAACTGCATTCTTGTTTTTTTCTAAAAATAGGTGATTCATTGCTAGTAACAGACAAATGAATTTTTTTCACATAAGGAATATAAACTTAAACACTTAAAACCTGTCACTGTTCCATCTAAGCCATCGAAGTGTGCCATGGCATGCATGTATTCTTAAGCTCTGTTGCTAGAAGATACCAAAGTCAAAATCACAATTAAAGTATAGTATATTTTGGGATGCCTGGGTGGCTTAGCGGTTTAGCACCTGCCTTCAGCCCAGGATCCTGGAGTCCCGGGATTGAGTCCCACATCGGGCTCCCTGTATGGAGCCTGCTTCTCCCTCTGCCTGTGTCTCTGCCTCTCTCTCTCTCTCTCTCTCTCTTTCTCTGTGTGTCTCTTATGAATAAATAAAATCTTAAAAAAAATAGTATATTTTTCAGCAATCATTTAAAGAAAGAATCTCATAATTTTGCTTTTCTCGCATTGCAATGGAAAGATTAACTGGAAAAGGTTTTTTCTTTTGCTTCAGTTTATTTTTAATTCTTTATAAGAGTAAAGAAGAATGTAGGTAATATATAATGTACGTTGTGTTTAAAAATGAACATCCATGCACTTACCATCGTTTTAGAAAGAAAATGATACCAGTGTATTTGTGAAACCACATGTCCTCCACGTGCATAGCAGCTGTTTTCCCAGGTTCCGAAGATACCTCCTCTTTCCGTGTTAATCTCTTTCTTGCCTTTCCTTGCCATTACACTGTATGAGCAAGAGATTGCTGATTATTTATCCCATATCCTTCCTCCTCCCCTTTCCATACAGAGAGCCTTGATTTTATTGAAGGTGGCAATCTACTCAGCTAAACTACTGTATTTTCTAGCTTCTGTGACCTCTCAGATGAAAGATCTAAGAGAAAGGCATTGAGTGGGGCTCTCAAGAGACTCTTTTTCTAGTTGTCTCTTTTTCTTCCTCTTCTTATGACTATCTCTAATGTGTTCTTGATGTCTGAGCTTCAACAATCACCTTTTGAACTTGAACACAGAGGCCATGCTAAGTAAGGAGTAGCAGATAAAAAAAGTGGAACCTCCATGCAATACCAGGCTTATTTTATTGAAAAACAAGATCTGAAATTATTTGAACTACTATCGTAAGATTTCTATTAGTAGGAATTTAACATAATCCCTACCTGATTTTCTACGTTTGTATTTATGCATAAAAATATTCTTTTTTCTCCATGGATTTTATACATATAAAAATGGAATTATATTGTGAAGAGACTTTTGTGGTTTTGCATACTCCATACTGACATTTTGAGATTCATTTAGCTCCTTATTCCTTGATTATATAAACAACAATTTACTTTCCACTTTATTGTTGATGGAGATGTGGGCCATGTCCAGATTTATTTTTACTACAAGAATGATACTATGTGCAATCTTTCATATATCTACTACACCACTTATGAAAGATTTTCTAGTATTTACTAGTCTTGGAATTCTTAGGTAATTTGATATGTGCATTTTTACATATATTTAGTAAAGAAAAATTCTTTTCCTTTCTGCCTTTATCTATTTAAACTATGGCTAGACATGAAAGAATTTCACTATTATTTTAATTAAATTTTGGTATTATTTTTTCTCTTTTTTGCCAGCATAGTGGATATGAAAATTTATCTCAGGATGTTATTTCATACATCTCAATTTCTAGTGAGATAATTTTTATCATATGTTTTTGCAAATAATGCTTCTATGAGATGACAGTTCTAACCATTTTTTCTATTTTTTATTGAAAACATTATTTTTATTAGTCTATAGCAATTATTTTATATTAAAATCTACATCAGTTATGAATTGTAAAAATATCTTTTTATGGCATCCCTACTTACTATTTTCAGTATAATGTAGTTGAACATATCAATCTTCTGCTTTATGATTTGTTGTTTTATTTTATGTCTTGTTTAGAAATTATCCTCCAACCACAATTAACTAGTGTAAGTCTATAATTAGTCTGAAATTAAATATAGGTGAAGTGCCAGGAAGAGATCAAATTTCTTTTTGTAAGCATATGGGGAATCAATTTTCCCAGCTCCATATATTTATACTTCTCCACACTGATCTGAAATCTGAAATACCAGCTATTTCATTAAACTTACATTAAATTTACAGAGAATTTTGATTATTTTCTTGGATCTCTATTCTATTCACTTAATTTTCTATTCCTGCACAATAGCACATGAACCTAAGTATGGCAGTTTCATAATTAGCATAAGCAATTAAAATTCCCCTTCCTTGTTCCCTCCAAAATTTAGTTATTTTTATTGTTAGCTATTTTTGATTATTGGATCTTCATATAAGTTATAGAATCAGCTTGTCATAAGATTTCATGAAAATCTCATTTATGAGTCTGAAATTGCATTATGTATAGGTGGATTTGGGGAATATTAACATTTTAATGATATTAAATTTTCCTTTATAAATATAGTGTGCCACTTCAGTATTTACATCTTTTAAAAATATTGACTTTCAAGACACTTTTATTCATGAAGATATTTTATATTCATTTAAGGTCTTTTAAATTTTTGTTGCATTTTCTTGGTTTTGATTGGTTTTATTTGCAGGTGCTTAAAACTGTGTATATAGCTGGTGCCTAAAACTGCAATGTTAAGGAGAACAAGAGGCATCAAATATATTTTTCGTTACTGACTGAAGTACTACTTTTTAGTATTTTAATGCACTGAGACTGCTATAATTTTTAGTTATCTTTTCCAGGTGAAGCAAGTTGCATTTGATTTCTAGTGGGATAGATTTTTTTTTAAGTATGTGTGAATACTTTGCATAAGAACTGCATGTTCAATATTGAGATTGGCCTATGATATTCTTCTTTTACCTAGCCTGTCAGGCTGTTACCAATGTTTCACAAGCCTGACAAAATGAATTGTGGAGTTTTTGTGGTTATTATTGTTGCTGTTTTCTCATGAGAAAAAAAATGCTTTATTGGAGATATCTGTTCTTTGAATATTTGATAAAGACCAGATAAAAATCTCTGAGTAAATTTTTTTGATGATATGTGTAATATTTACATTTCTAAAATTCATTAGAATGATGCCATAAAAATAATTCCTATACAAAATTTGGATCTAAATATAGGTTATTACCATATACATTTTTATTCCTGAGTTAGCTTAAATTTTAGTTTTGACATTATTCCCTTCTCTGAGATCTGTGGTTCTGATCAGTATCCTACTGCTGTCATTCCACCTGCTTGCAGCCTACTGTAATATTTAACCTGAGCCTGTCTCTCTTACAAGCGTTCTGGTTTCAGATATGTTCTGGTTCTAATAAAAGTAACTTGCTCCAAATAATCTCTATGTAAGCAAATCTTTATTACTGTTTTGGGGAGTATCTATTTTGATAAATATTGTGAAATAGAAGGCAAAAATGCTATGGGTAAAGAAAGAGATTCCATCCATCATACTGTAAAATCTAGCTTCATTTTATAAATAATATAATAGGTTTATTAATAATTGAATTGATAAGTGGCTGACAATGGCTTATAGTGGTAGCCTTTCCAGAAAATATATTTAAATTTTAACTGTCTTCTTTAAAACTTTAGGGCTGGCATTTATGCACTAAGTCAGTGAGAATGTATTTGGAGACTGAAAAGTCCTGGCAGTCTTCAAATGGCAACCTGTATCAAGTGGTCTGATCTGCATGTCAGGAAATACCTACATAGTCAGCAAGTTCCCTAGTGAAATCTGCAACTGAGTTTCCAATTTAAAACAGAGGGTTTTAAAGGTGAGCAGCATATAAAATCATAAATTGTTACTTTGCTTCCTAGTTCAGGGTTTTAGAACCTGTTTTCACCATGCTGAATATAGCTGATTAATAAAGGAATTGTGACTGCCACTTAGAGAAGCCTGTTATTGTCCATTTTGGCTTGAAGTTAAAATGCTGTCATTGTAAAGCATTGACACAGATTTATATCTACCACACAAAATATAATTCCCTTACAAAAGATTTGTTTGCTGATTGCCATTTTAATCATGGTTGTGTTTCCTATTTGATGATGGCAGATGCAGAATTAACCAGGAAAAGAGATATTGTAGTAGTTGAGAGCACATAGGGTCACATTGTGGGACCCAGGAAATTTAACAAAAATCCCCTACCCCTGGACAAGCAGAGCAGGACTAACTCCATTTTGTGCTGCACCTGCCACCTCCTGTATGACCCCCACATGACCTGCTTATTGCTTAAGACGCTGCCCCACTCTAGTCAAGCCGCTGGGCACACCCTTATCAGAAATCGGCTCATAAAAATGTAACCCCGCCTTGTGCCCGCCAAAACTGCACACCAATTCTGACCAGAGTGATAGGCCAGTTCAAATGGTCACTCTAGGGTAAATTGTGATTCAATTGGCCACCTGTGTGCAGACCAACATGACTGTGCAACTTCCAAGTGTGTTATAATCCCATTGGCCATTGGCCCCTATAAAGCAGCTAAGCCTCTTAGCCTCGGGGTCCAAGTCCCTGCTCCACTGTGTCGGGTATACTTGGACCCAAGCTCGAGCTTGTAAATAAACCCTCGTGTGTTTGCACCGGTGTCAGCTCTTTGGTGGTTTCTCTGATTCGCAATCTTGGGCACAACAACATTCTCTGAGTTTTCTGATCTGCAGATTTGGTTTTATTCTTAGCACTAACCTCAGAGAATCTACTACATCAATATTAGCCCTGAAGATATCTTTCATATATTGACATACTATATTGATGTGTTTTCTACTCTTATTTTTATAATTGTGATTATTATTGACATTATTATTCATTAATACAAAAAATTATGTATGAATCTGTATATATTTAAAGGGTTGTAAGGTAATGAGCATATACTAAAATTACAAGAGGATAAAATGTGCAAAACCAGTTTCATGTATACATTTATATCCCCTGGTTTTTCCTAGTAGTTAAGAGCTCATTCTTGCAAATCTATCTGTGTTCCAGTACCAGTTATTCCATTTCTTAGAAATATATTCTAACATTAGCATGAAAGTTTACTTCCACTGAGTTTCCTCATCTGTTAAATGATGATAATAATAGCACCAGTCTCACTGGTTGCAGATGAGATCTTTTAAATGAATGCATATAGAATATTTAGAACACTATATAGCACACAGCAAGTGCTCAATACACCAAAATCAATTTCTAGTGTGTATGTGCATTTATATAATATTTAGCAACATCCCCATATGCATTTTAAAAGCTCCAAAGAAGGACAGTAAAAATATTAACCAGGAAATATGCACATATAGGTATTTCAAATGTATTATTTTATTTTAGATAGGAACTAATGATATAAATTAGAACTCTTCATACAAGCTAATAGAAAATCTGCCTCACCAATCTCAGTGGCTCAACATAATTTATCACTAACCATTTCACAGCTCAGTGAGATTGGAAGTTATGGTAAGGGGTCCTCTCCATGAAATTATTAAGAGATTTCGTTTATTCACCCTTGGATTATCACCATCCTTTATGTTCCCATCCAAGATTACACTAGAAAAGGAAAGAATGGGACAGGATTCTGTGTGGGATGTATTTATAGGCCAAGCCTGGGGTGGCTTATAACACTTTTGGTTATATTACATTGGCCAGAGCTAGATACTGAAAAATATGTCTTTCCCTGTCTTCAGGAGGAAAATAAAATGAATGCCATGTGTTCATCACATTTCTGTTTAAATATTAAAGTTTCATTTCAAACTTCATATCAGTTTTTCTTCAATCACTCTTGTCATCTAATATTACTGAAGCGTGTAAAGACAACTACATAATACCAATATAAAATATTGATCAATAAGAAGTGGTAATGAACAGGTTAATGTAAATCATGAATCTCTAAATTATATTAATGATAAGCTATTTATTATCATAGCTGTCATTTAACCAGTAATAAGGACTTCTGAAGCTTTGTTTTTGGAACTAACATTGCATATTAGGATTCTGGAAATTAACTAACAGAAAATCTGCTGGCAGTCCTCATTTGTTTTCTATACTTTTATTGTTCTGGCAAGTGATTGCTCTATAAAATAATCATTTCAATAAATATGTTATCATATACAATAATTTCTTCTAAGTATGCCATATGCAAAAGGTAATGATTGAAAAACCCATAGCTGACTTTTTATAATGCTACTCTTCACAAGAATAAACAGTGGCTGCCATATAAAGCTAAGTGTCACAATTATTTTCCTATGCAGTAGTTCTATCAGTTTACAATATTTATCCAGAAGCACAGAGGATGAGCCATACATAATGTCTGCATTCTACTGTGAAACATCTGTAAAGTACATTTATCTGAGGGAACTTTTTTCTCTAATTTTCTTCAACTTTTACTTTCTAATGATAATTTCAATAAATTTAGTGAGGCATAATTAATACATCATGATATTCATCCATAATTATTCTCAATTCAATAAATTTTCATTATTTATAACTAATTTTAGAGTTTTATAGAGTTGTATAATCACCAGAGGCCCCTTTTAAAGCATTTTCATCACCCTCAAATAATTCCAGTAAGCCTGTTTGGAGCCCGTTCCCATTCTCACCCTCAGTCCCAGGTCATCACAGATTTCTGTTTAAATTTGTCTGCTCTGAATATTTCACATAATTGAAATAATATAATATCTTATTTCCCATCCCTTAAGTGTGGTTTGCACACAATGATTTCTTCCGAAGAGGGAAGTGTGAAAAGAGTAAATTTACTGCAGAGAAACCAGACAAACACTATTTTAGCCAGGTGATCAAGGTCAACAACATTGGTAAGTCATGTTAGGATATATACTCTCGAAATACTGTGCTTTAAATAGCATTTTATCTCTGTGTTCTTCTGTCCAAAAACACAAAATTCCAACCTGATTTAAAAAAAAAGTAAGTCCCAATTTGAAGATAGACTACAAAATATCTAACCATTACACCTCAAAACTATCAAGGCATCAAAACCAAGAAAATTCTGAGCCTAGGAAGACATGACAACTAAATGTAATATAGTATCCTTGAGGGGATATCTGGAATAGAAAAGGAATTTTAAGTAAAAATGAAAGCAATCTAAATAAAGTCTGAACTTTAATTAATAATTATGTATTAACACCAGTTCCTTAGTCATGACAAATGTACCATAGTAGTAAGATATTAATAGGAGAAACTGGGTGTGAGATCTGCAGGAACTTTATATTGTCATAACATTTCTTCTGTAAATCTAAAAATATCCTAAAACTAATTGAATAGAAATACAATTTAACACTATGCTATGGATAAGAAATTGACTTAAGTCACAACATATTTATGTGAAACTAATATTACACTGCACTGCATATTAGCTAACTGGAATTTAAATGATAACTTAAAAAACCAAGTATCTAAGGGCACCTGGGTGGCTCAGTCCATTAAGAGTCTGCATTCGGCTCAGATTATGATCTTAGGGTCTTGGGATCAAGCCACTGGTAGGGCTCCTTGCTCAACTGGGAGTCTGTTTCTCCCTCTCCCTCTGCTTTTTCCTGACACCCCCCACCACCAGCTCATGCTATCTCTCATAAATAAATAAATAAATAAATAAATAAATAAATAAATAAATCTTTTAAAGATATATAAAAGAATGGAAAAAGATGTATCAGACAAACCATAATAAAATGAAAAACAGGAGTGGATATTTATAGCAGCTAAAGTAGATTTCAGAGCAAAGAAATTACTAGAGTTAGATGGACATTACATAATGAGCAAAAGGATCACTCTATCAAGAATCAAAACAATATATTCGGTTTTGTGCTCACACAAGCCTTCTTGGGCTTTTTATGTCCAACTATACAAAACCCTCCTTCTCTATCTAGGGAACGTACGTTAAAACCCTAAAGCTTCACTTGCCTTTTTCCTATTCCTGTAACAGCCATTTTCTTCTAGAACTGTCACACTCTTCAAATTTACTCAGGTCATATTTTTAGGTTACATCAATATCCAAACAGATAACCCTTCAAAGATTCAGTCAGAGTGCACTCAGTACCTTGTGCTCCATTAAAAAAAAAAAAAATCCTATTATCTATATCTGAATGCTAGAGATCTTTTGTTTGCTGTGCAAATTTAAATATGTTCACTTTGGGGGTCCTTGGGTAGCTCAGTGTCCAACTCCTGGTTTTAGCTCAGGTCATGATCTTAGGGTCATGAGATTGAGCCCCACATGGGGCTCCGCACTGGGTGCGGAGCCTGCTCAAAATTATAAATAAATGAATAAATAAATGAATAAATAAATAAATAAATAAATAAATAAATAAATAAGCATTAAATATATTTACTCTGTTTATTCTTTCCCTCCAGGTTCTATAAACTCTTCCTCTCTGGATCTCCAAGTGAGTTGTTACTAATCCCCTCATTATTACACAATCCCTTATGTTTTCTCTATACTCACATTTTTACAAACAAGACCTCAAGCTATTTCAGTTCCATTGTGCTCCCTGTTTGCTATTGGCCCTCTCACTGATAAAAATCACTTACCCATATTTCACTTGTATCAATAAATACAACCAATCTATTATTTCAATTTTGAGTATCAGCATTGTATCACCCATGTTCACTATTTCTATTACCCTACCAAGAAAGTCTTCAAATTCAGCTCAACCAATAATACAATGAAACTTAGACTTTTTAATAATTCCTCCACCCCTTCATATGTTCACTTCCCTTTCAACATAGCTGAGATTCAAATAACCATTATTGTAACCACACACTAGCATTAACCTTCAATGCTCCTCATTTTACTCACCTGGGGAAAAACCCAATTCTGTGTTTATCAGCTTCTACATGCAAATGAATGTGGCTGAAGAAAATCACACAAATTTGCTGCCAGGTCTCGCCTTAAATTCTGGGCTATAAATTTCAAATGGGCACTTTAACATACGAAGGAATGTGTTGTGTATCCCTAATCCATTCATTTGCTATCTCTTCTAGATGGCACTTTCTCGGTTTCTTTCTCCTCAAACCACCAATACCTCTCCACATTCATATTCTCAACTGATAACTCTTTCCAAAGTCACTGAGAAGATGGAAACAATCAGGAGAACTTCCATATGCTCTGAGTGTCGTATCTCCCTACCAACATAACTGAATTTGTTCCCATATTTTCTGTCCTCTCTTCTCACAAAAACTGTCATCCATTTAAAGTAAAGTGAACCCTCCACTTGTGTGTTAGATCCTACTCCCTTTCATATAGGATAGAATATTGAACCAAGAATTATGCTCTTTTCCTGTATGTTGGTTACCTGACCTCTAAAGCTTTCTGTGAGCAAACAAGTAAATATTGTGTGAGTGAGGTCACTGATAATTTGATTATATATATCACAGCATAGCCAGCCTTGACTAAGTATTTTCCTGAAATCATTACAATAACCTAACAGATATTCATGATCTAGCCTTCTGCTAGCTAAAGAGAAGTAAAGACTTCACCTCCTGCTACACCTACCCTTCTTCCTACTCCTCCTACTGCTTCTGAAGACTATTCTGTAATATGAGCATTTTTGATATTCCTCTGCCATGCCAGGAACTATCTGATTCAGGGTCTTTGCACGTTTCTCTCTGCCAGAATTTTTTTTTTTTCATGTGAACAAATGAACTCCAGGTCTCTCCTTAAGTGAAGCCTTTTCAAACACTATACATCAATCATTTCCACATCAATATTTCCTATCCAACTTTTATTTTTTTCCCATAGACTTAACACTCATCATAGGTTATATATTAACTTTTTATTTGTTTATAATCTATACACTTATATTAGAAAATAAGTTTAATGGAGGCAAGGATTTAATTTTTTTTATTGATATAACCAAAGAATTCATATCAGCCCTGGAAGTATGTGGTCCTCTAAAAATTGAGTCATTGGATCAGCACCCTATTGGAAGTCAATCGATTCCAGAAGAGCTGATGATATTTAATCAGATTTTATACCTTTATAAAATATTACTAGGTAAAATACAAATTGTTCCCAAGATTTTTGAGTTTGATTGATTTCACTGTGATTTGCTTGGTGAAGAAGGTATTTTCCGCATAGAAATAGAAAATAACATCAAAATTAACACTAGACTTCCATTTTCTGCTTCCATTTTTGTCAGCAGAACCTTTTCATCAGTGATATAAAACAACATACACATCCTTCTTATTCCATGCTTAGGGCTTCCATCTACTTTTAATTTTTTAGGTGAAAATAATTTTCATTCTTCAACTGTGAGCAACTTAACCATCTCCATAGATATTTTGTCATACTTCTCAAGGAAATGCATTTTAAGATTTTTCAGTTCTACCTCAGTGTTAATAAATTTCCTCCTAAAAAATAACTATGCCTTCCTTAAAAAATGCCTTGTCCCAGGTGTTAGGAAAATAAACAATCATTCTCTCTCTGTCTCTTTCTGTATATGGTTCTTATTCTTCTATTTATCAGGCTATATGAATATATGTATGTCATTTTATTTGTTTATCTATCTGCTTATTTTTCTCTCTATCCATACCTCTCTCTCTGTATCTGTTATCTGTAGATCTCTGCCTGTCTGTCCATAAATCTATCTTCTTGTCTATTGATCTGTATGACTTTCTATCATCTATTTCTGTCCATCTGTCCACCTATATACCTACTTCTTAATATATATTTGTATGTGTTTATCTATGCATATAACTGCCTTTTGTATCTTTCTATCATCTATTATCTATGATCTATCTATTATCTATCTATCTATCTATCTATCTATCTATCTATCTATCATCTATTTATCTATTACCTCTCTGTACCTTTGTCTTTGTATCTGTTTATCTGTGATCTGGCTTTCTATCTGCCTATCTTTCTATTTGATTATGATGCTTTTAGTGGAATCACTAAATCAAAAGGTATGTAAATATATCATGCTTAAAACTAGTTACATGTTTTGATTTGTATGAATTTAACAAAATGCACCTAACTGTTCTATTGTTCTTAAGCATTTAAGTTGTTTTTTGGAATGCCTGGGTGGTTCAGTGGTTGAGCATCTGCCTTCAACTCAGGGCATGATACTGGGGACTGGGATCCAGTCCCTTATCAGACTCCCTGTGGAGAGCCTGCTTTTCCCTCTGTCTATGTCTATGCCTCCCTCTCTGTGTCTCTCATGAATAAATAATAAATAAATAAAATCTTTTTTAAAAAGTTGTTTTTTAATATCTGAAATAACATGGCATTGGAGATCTTAGAATTCCACTTGAATCAATCTTATGAAAATATATTGATTTACAAAGATAATTTTAATATAATGGAATGCGCTTGCTTTTAAATATTAAAAATGATTCAAATTAGAATGCATAATCAATTCTTTCAATAATCCCACCCCTGAGAAATGACCTATTCAATGTTTTTCCACATTTTTGATTCTTTGACATGACATTATTTTCAGAAAAGTTTCATTGAAGATTAAGTGCTATTAAGTTCCTTGAGAGAAGCAATATTTTATATACTCAAAAATTGTTAATGGTTATACATGGGTTGATTATTTACTAGAAGTCAACAATTGATGACCAACAATTGACGACTCAGTTTTTATGTGGAAGAAAATAGATATTAGTCAAGCAAAATGCTGAAGTAGACACAAATTTCATAACATTTGTGACATGTTAATATTAAACATTTTCCAGTTTATTCAAAGTTAAACTTTAAATATAGCTATATTATATCACTGGAAAATCCACTGAAAATGTAATGTTAAGTTGTTCACATTTTTATAGCTAAAATGAAGAATTATGAGTTTGATGCCAATTCCATTAGGCAAACTAGTAACATACCAATGACCCCCACCAGAGTGAGTTGATTAAAGAACGAACGCCATCTCCTAGAAAGAGTATTAATTATGCACAAAGGGCTTCTTTTCTGCCTTAACCTATTGTAAATTTTTAATTAATTACCTGAATGAGAACATATTTGATATGCTTGTAAAACGATGAGAGTTGATGACAAAATTAGCATCAAATTCAGTCTGTGTAATGGGATAAATTTATAAGATTTAATTTAAAAGCAATGCATGTAAATATTTGGACATTTATTCTTAAATGTAATGGTAAAATCTCAAAAGAGATTAATCTGAAAAGACATAATCATTTAAATATATTATTTAATAATCATTTAAATAATCATTTAAATCATTTTTATATCATTTAAATAATCATTTAAATATATCATTAAAATTATATATTCAACAATTTTCTAGTTTATTTTATAATATGTATAGTGTACCCATTATGTACTAAACATTGATAGGACAATAGCCTAATATGGTTACTAGCATGGAAATTGTGGATTAATCCATAGTCCAATTACCCATAAATAATGGTATATAGATGACCAAATAGATAACACATTCCAAGTAGATTTTTAAAATATTCTAAGATATTGAGATGTCATCACAGGAGTTATATAAATTTAGGTCATCAAAAACTAGTTTCCTTGAATTCAAGGAACTTACAAGAGAACTGACTAAAGACATTCAGTGATTTATTTGAACTCTTTTCTTTGAGGGAACATTAAAAGAATTAACTATTTGGGGATCCCTGGGTGGCGCAGTGGTTTGGCGCCTGCCTTTGGCCCAGGGCGCGATCCTGGAGATCCGGATCGAATCCCACGTCAGGCTCCCGGTGCATGCAGCCTGCTTCTCCCTCTGCATGTGTCTCTGCCTCTCTCTCTCTCACTGTGTGCCTATCGTGAATAAATAAAAAAAAAAAAAACAATGAAGAATTAACTATTTGTCTGGAGAAATCAGATAGGAAAACTCTCCAAAATTTGAACTTCCCATATCAATAAAAAAAAAAAAGTAAATAGACTTGTTCTCAAGAATATAATTATCAACAGAAAAATGTTGATAAATGCTGAAGATATTGATTTCATAAAAAGAATTGACTGATAATTTTTTCCTTAAAAACTAAATTGGCCTCACTTATAAAGTGTAGGAAGAAATATTTTGTTTTGTTTGCTACTAATGAAATATAATCTAAATTATCCTGTTTGAAAGTGAAGGGACAAAAGATCAGATTCTAATTTGTCCAATATCTAATCAGAAAATAATAAGGATGTTAAACACCAATGGATATTGATTTTAATACAAAAATATGCTATTTTAAAATTAAAAAATAAAAAGATGAATTAAGGACAACATCAACGTGCTATTTCCAGAAGTATATATCTAATTATCTTAAAAAAAATTCTCCTGAGGACAAAAAATTTTAGATTAAAATATATTTTAATTTTTAAGCTTATAAACTCTGTTGGTCAGTTATATTCTCCTGGAAGTTTTTGATAACCCACCATGGGTTTTCTCTTGCTGATATCTAAAGCAAACTCTATCAAAATACTTGTCATACTGAATTGAAGCTCTGCTTACTCATTCCTGTAGACTGAACTGATGCAAGGCAGAGAGCATAATTCATTATTAATTCCTCAGTGTTTACAACAGTAGCATATTATAAATGCCTAATAAATGATTTCTGAATGAGAAATACACTTCTGTCCTCTTGTTATTTTTATAGCATCCTTGAACAGTTACCTACATCAATCATGCAAATTCTTATTACATTTTTCAATATATATGTAGAGTTATTTTAAAATACAAATTATTATTTAGAGCTCTTTCAATCAATGGCATTGTTACACTTATGTTTTAAAATTAATGCTGTGGGGCAGCCCAGGTGGCTCAGTGGTTTAACACCACCATCATCCAGGTCATGATCCTGGAGTCTCAGGATCAAGTCCCTTGTCGGGCTCCCTGCATGGAGCCTGCTTCTCCCTCTGCCTGTGTCTCTGCCTCTCTCTCTCTCTGTGTCTATCATGAATAAACAAATAAAATCTTAATAAAATAATTTAAAAATCTAAAAAAATAAAATAAAATAAAATAATAAAATTAATGCTATGGATGATGAATATAGGCATCAAGATGATTTCTCTTAACTATAACTCTTTTACCAGGTATCCAACTTGACATTCTATAGGATGTTTTGACACTAAGTCAAATGGGTTTTTTGTTTCACTTGTTTATTATTACTTATTTGAATACAGAGGTAATCAAGATGTTATCAGAGAGCCAAGGGTAAAGTTAGTATGTAATTATGAAGATCAATTATCAATTTTGGATTAAAAAATATTGATAATGTAGAATAGAGGATTACACTGATATTATATTGCATTCCATCAAAATAAGTACAAATCTAAAAGTACATTATTCTCAGTAATAGGGCAAATATATATTCTTAAAGATTTAATTTATTTGAGAGAGAGAGAGAGCATGAGCATGAGAGGGGTTGGGGAGAGGCATAGGAAAAGGGAAAAGCAGACTCCCTGCTGAGCGGGGAACTGGATTAGGGCTGTATCCCAAAGGCAGACACTTAACCTACTGAGCCACCAAGGCACCCCTAGCAAATATTTTTATATCTGATATTACTGTGAAAGATTATGCAATTGCTTTTATGTAAATGATTTGATTTCAATATTAACAGTCTCAGTAGAAAGTCTAGCTATTTAATAAAGACAGAATTTTTGGACAAAAATAGAAACTTAGGGAAGTGAGAGCTTATAGGAATTAATACTTATATATAATTATTTATTAAAGCTATTTCCAGTAATGTAAAATAAATAATATAAAATATTTATATTCAAAAGCAAGTTTATTTACCAATAAATCAGTGGCAATTCACAATTCATAAGCTATATTCTGTCCTTAAGGGTTATAAGAATTCAATTAAAAAGATGTAATTTAAATTGAAAATAAATCAATTAAAATATAATATTCTGCATAGTAGAACAGGGAAAATCAGTTTATAAGTTTTGTCAAAATTAATTTTATGTATATATGAACTTCTAAAATATGTATATAAGGGGTGCCTGGGTGGCTCAGTGGTTGAGTATCTGACTTTGCCTTGAGTTGTGCTCCTGGGGTCCTGGGATGGAGTCCCACATCGGGGTACCTGCAGGGAGCCTACTATTGTCTCTGCCTCTCTGTGTCTCTCATGAATAAATAAATAAAATATTTAAAAATAAAATAAAATAAAATAAAATGTATACATAAGAATAAAATTAAACCATAAACTATAATTACTGGTTTATATATCATAGATATTTCTGTTTCCTTTGAAATAACAGAAAATATTATGTGACAGAAATTGTTAACTTTGATTTATGATGGCATGATATAAATTATAATATGTGGCAATTAAAATTGCTATTTTCCTCAGAAATATTGAGACAAATGTTTTTCTTTTCTTTTTTTCTCTGTTTTTTTTTTAAGATTTATTTATTTATTCATGATAGACACAGACTGAGAGAGAAAGGCAGAGATATAGGCAGAGAGAAGCAGGCTCCATGCAGGGAGCCCCATGCGGGACTGAATCCTGGATCCTGGGATCAGGACCTGAGCTGAAGGCAGGTGCCCAACCGCTGAGCCACCCAGGTGTCCCAAGACAAATGTTTTTCTTGAGACATGATTAAGAATAATTCCAATGCATGCATAGTCATCATGTTTTAACTCATTTGCATATGAACAAGAAAAAAATAATTTATGATAATTAAGTTTTATAGTTCAAATTAATGAGTATTTTAAAACTCCAATATAAAATTAATTCAAGGAATGCCTGGGTGGCTCAGAGGTTGAGCACCTGTTTTTGGCCCAGAGTGTGATCCTGGAGTCCCAGCATCGAGTCTCACTTTGGGCTCCCTACATAGAGCCTGCTTCTCTCTCTGACTATGTCTCTGCCCCTCTCTATCTGTGTCTCTCATGAATAAATAAATAAATAAATAAATAAATAAATAAATAAATAAATATCTTTAAAAAATAAATAAGATTAACTCAAGGAAAATAAATGTGTGTATTTTTTTAAAATATTTATTTATTTGAGAGAGAGAGCATGGGGTGAGGCAGACAGGAGGAAAGAGAGAGAATCCTGAAGCAGACCACCCCTTTCATTCTCCCCCAGCATGGAACCAGATGAGGAGGGGCTCCATCCATCTCAGGGCCCTGAGATCATGACCTGAGACAAACTCAAGAGTCAATAGCTTAATCCAGGTACCCCAATACATACATTTCTTTTTTTTAAATTTTATTTATATATTCATTAGAGACGCAGAGAAAGAGGCAGAGAGAGAAGCAAGCTCCCTGTGGGGAGCTCAACACAGGGCTTAATCCCAGGACTCTGGGATCATAGCCTGACCCAAAGGCAGATACTCAACCACTAAGCTACCCAGGCATCCCAAAATGTAAAATATTGATTTTCTTAAGATAAAATTAATTCAAATATACCAAAAATCCATATATTGCTTTGTCTGGTACTTTTTAAAATGTCAACTTTTAAGTTAACATTTTCAACTCTAATGAGTATATGAGTTGATTTTCAAATATATTTTACAGCTAAATTCAGTTAGCCACCTGAGGGAATGTCCCAGAATGCTGAGAATTGGCATTCCCATGTTCACTGCAGCATTATTCAGAATAGTCAAGACGTATAACAACCCTCTGTCCACTGGCAGATGAATGGCTAAGGAAAATGAGGTACATACATACAATAGAATATTGTTTTGCTTTACAAAAGAAGGAAATTCTGCCATTTGCAACAACATGTGTGAATCTGGAGGACCTTATGCTAAGAGAAATAAGCCATTTACATAGAAGCAAATGTTGCATGATTCCACAAAAACAAAAGAAAAGGGACTGAAGAAAATTTTGAGAATGCGTTGAATATATCTATTACCTTGATCGTAGTGAAGGTATCACAAGTGTTCAAATATGTTGAAATTCATCAAATTGTATTTGTAGTTGTTTGTATATCAATTATACCACAATAAAGCTATTTTTAAAAATTCAGTTAACCACCAAGTTGCTGACTTATGCACAAAACTTTGGATTTTAAAATCTGTTACTTTTTCCATGACAAAATTTAATAATTTCTACAGAGTTTGAACATTTGACCACATCTGCTAAATCTCCCATATGCTTTTATATTACTATATTAAAAGCAACCTATAATAAAACTCCTGCTCAGTCACATCTGCAAACTGATGGGTTTTTTTCATATTTCATATGATTTACTGATTGAAGCCTTATTATAATAGATTTATATAATCTTTTGGCTGAATATGCCTTATATTTGGCTGAATTGCCTTATAAGGTTTTTTTCTCCATTTTATATAACATGTAGTTTCTCTTGCAATTGAGCATAATTAGTCTTATTATATTGAAAATTTATCATAGGTATCTATTATACCTTAAAATATAGTCTAAGCAAATAAATTTCTGTTGTAGTACCTGGGCCACTTTCACGTATTATGTTGTGAAAATATTTTAAAATAATACATCTCAGAAATTCTTTACAATATTACGCATTGCAAAAAAAAAATATTACGCATTACAAAAAAATAGGAAAAAAGACAAAATGAAGGTGAGTTTCCCAATTAATCACTTTAAAGCATAGTGGTGCCTTTTACATTATGCATTGGTTTTCTAGGTATTAACTCAAAATATACTAAATACTTGAATGTAAGACCTGAAATCATAAAATTCTGAGAAGAAAGCATAGGCAGTAAGCTTCTTGACATCAGTCTTGGCATTGAATTTTTGGACTAAATCCAAAAATAAAAGCAACAAAAGAAAAAATAAACAAGTGGGGCTATATTGAACTAAAAAGCTCTGCACAGCAAAGGAAACCACCAACAAAATGAAAAGGTAACCCACTGGAGAAAATATTTGTAAATTATATATCTGATAAGAGGTTAATATCCAAAATCTGTAAAGAGCTCTAACAACTCCATGCAAAAGAATCCACAAACAACCCAATTTAAAAATGGGCAGATGATCTCAATAGACTTATGTCCAAAGAAGACATACAGATGGCCAATAGACACATGAAAAGATGTTCAACATTATTAATTATCAATTAGTGATAACTGAATTATCAAAGGCATTCAAATCAAAACCACCATGACATATCTCCTCACACCTATTAGAATGGCTGGTCAAAAAGAGAAGAAATAACAAGTACTGGAGAGGATGTGGAGGAAAAGAAACACATTACACTGTTTGTTGGGATGTAAACCAGTACAGCCACTATGGAAAACAGTATAGAACTTCCTCAAGAAATTAAAAATAGATCCAGCTATTTCAGCTCTGGATATTTATCTGAGGAAAATGAAAACACTAATTTGAGAACACCCCTATGCTCACTGCAGCATTATTTACAATAGCCAAAATATGAAAACAATGTAAGTGTCTATCCATGGATAAATGGATAGAAATGCAATATACACACACACACTGAAATACAACTTAGCCATAAAAAAGAAGGAATTCTTGCCATGTCATAACATGGGTGGGCCTTAAGGGTATTGTGCCAAGTGAAATAAGTCAGAGAAAGATGTATATCATATGATTTCACTTATATGTGGAATCAAAAAAACAAAATAGCCACATGGGTAACTCAGTGGTGGAGCATCTGCCTTTGGCTCAGGTCCTAGAATCAAGTTCCATATCAGGCTCCCCGCAGGCAGCCTGCTTCTTCCTCTGCCTATGTCTCTGCCTCTTTCTGTGTGTCTCTCATGAATAAATAAAATCTTAAAAAAGAAAACAAAAACAAAAGAACAGCTAAAATAAAACAAACATATATACAGAGAACAGATTAGTGATTATCAGAAGAGAAGGGAATTGGTGTGGGTCAAAGGGTGAAGGGGTCAATTGGGTGGTGATGGTAACTAGATTTGAATGTCACTTAGTAGTGTATACAAATATTGAATTATTATGTTGCACACTTGAAACTAATGTGATGTTATATACCAATTCTACTTCAAAAAAAAAAAAAAAGAGAGAAGGAAAGAAATCTATTTGTCAGTATCAACTAAAGTCTAGTATATGCATAACTCATGACCTGGCAATTTTATTCTTTGGCTATACCCAATAGAAATGTGTTCATATGGGACACCTGGGTGGCTTAGCAGTTAAGCGTCTGCCTTTGGCTCAGGGTGTGATCCCAGAGTGCCAAGATTGAGTCTCATATCAGGCTTCCTGCATGGAGCCTGCTTCTCCCTCTGCCTATGTCTCTGCCTCTCTCTCTGTGTGTCTCTGATGAATAAATAAATAAATCATTAAAAAAAAAAGAAATGTGTTCATATGTTCATGAAAAGACATGTAAAATAATATTCATAGCCTCACTAGTCTTTATAATGCCACACTGAAACAACCTAAATATCCACCAATAAATAAGAGAAAAAATCAATAAACCGTGATATAATCACCAAACGGAATATTTTACAGCAAAGAAAATAATATACATAGGGTGGATGGATATCATAAGCACATGTTGAGTCAAAGACACCAGGAACAAGCAGAATATATTATATAATTCTAATTTGTACAAAGTTTAACACAAGCAAACCTAACTATGATATTAGATGTTAGGACTGTGTTTACCTCTAGGGGTAAGGTAATGACTAGAGGGAGGCACAGAGGGTACTTCTGGGATGCTGGTAATGTTGTGTCTTGAAACATGTCCCACTGACATGGATTTTATTTAACCAAAAAATTCACTGACTTGAATTAATCAATTTTTTTTCTGTTTGTTGTACTTCAAAAATGTTTACATTAAAAAGTAATAATTGTATATTAAAAAAGGAAATTTATACCAGAAAGAATGGCTTTAACAAATAAACTGGGAAGTAATATATGATATATTTGAGAACTTTTAATTTTAAGAATGCATGAGGTATAATATTTTTAAGGTATAATTTTAAGACAGCTTTACCCATATAATTTAGTTCTCATTAACTAATTTTAATATATTTATATAAATATGTATATGTGTGCATGTCATTGTATTTAAAGAGATTAATAAGCTAATCAATATCAAATTAGTTATATATGCCTGTTTATATTCTCTCCTAAACTTAATAATTTAGACAGCTCTTAATTTCAATAAATTACCTCCCCTTTTGTAACTGTCATGGTATTATGGGCACTGGAAAAAGACATTATTTTTTGACATGTTCTACTAAAGAGCTCTATGTCATGCTTCTAAACTCGTAAAACAGCTTTGCATTAACTACAACTTACATACTTCCTTTTCATACATTAAAAAAATATCCCTGTGCTCTAGATTTAGTCTTTCTGTGTATACTTTATACCTTTCTGCCCATGCTTCTTCAAGGTTCTCCTGTAATCCCTATTTTTTCATGTATAAGGTTTTACTTGCACATATCCTTTCAATTCTCTTGGGCATATACCTAGAAGTGACATTGCTGAATCATATGGAAACTGGCTTGTTTTTCATCATTATCATCATTGTTTGTGTTTTTAAAGTAATTTTAATAAAATTACTTTTATTACAAAATAAATATATTTACAACAAGGATATCTATTCCTTCCCAGAAAAATTGACCTAATTTATCTATACACCAAATATTAATATAGAGGGAACTATATATCAAGAACTAAGTCTCAGTAAGTTTCAAATTCTAGTCTTTGGTGGGCATTGCCAGAGTAGTTCCTTCATTTAAGTGCTTCAAATGTTTTGACCAATGTTGGCTTATGTAGAGCTATAATATTGGTTCTACTGTGTACTGATTTTCTATGTTTAATTTGGATATATATTTTGCATCAAACTTACACTGGTATCCTACCAGAAAGTCATGTTAGTATAAATGAATCTTAAATGTACTTTAGTTTGAATATTCCAAAGCATTTTCCATGGCTGCCCTAAATTAATGTCAGTAGTTTTCATTATGGATATGAGAGTCTGCCATGTCAGTCTTAGGCACATATTACACTCGATTTGCCAAACATTTTGCACTTTGGCCTTTGCTTCCTATATACAAAACCAAGGCCTATAGGTATTGCAGCACAGAATTCTGAGGCAGTCAGAACATATGTATAAGAATTTTCACTCATCATAATCAGACATTTTTTCTCAAATAGTTATGGCCCATTCTAATACTTATATAGTAGTCAGTAGCTCTAATTAATAGTGAGTAAATCCCACTTGATTATTCTGGGGACAGCAACTATTTCCTGTACCTCTCAAGGGTTTTCCTTGATAATAGACATGATCTATAAAATTAGAGACAAAGAGTATTGCCAAATTAAGATCATTCCAAATGTTTATTGAAAATGTGTTTCCAATTACTGAATCTGCCTCATGTAGGTCATATCAGCTTACATATTCCTAAGCTTTTCTGGCTTCTAATTTTTCTCCTCAATTTTCAATAATGGTAGTATTTTTAGAGAAGCAAATATTTCTATCTTTCTGGGCATCTGAGAATATAGCTAAAAGACAGTATTTTTTTCCATGCATGCTTTCAAACTATAACAAGCCATCAAAGAAATACTAGTTTTACCTATTTTCTTTTATTTTCATTTATCGTTGAGTGCTATCCATATCTGCCTCCCACCCTTATCTCTCCTCTCCTTCCTGGAGTATAATCTAGCTCAACCAGAGTAGTTGCCAATAAAGCGGTAGTTGTGTGAGTCTGGACAATGATTTTCTCTTTATCTCATTCCAGTTGTATGGATTAGGAGTAGAGAAGTATAGTCTTGCAGATCGGGCTCATCTTCTGGCCCACTAGTTTTCAAGAGTCTGAAACACTGAATCCTATATTGGACAAGAGAGGAGAAGGAGCAACTCATCTCATATTTTCTTTTTAGGAATTTAGGGAATTATATTTTGAGCGATTGACCTGCTATAAGTTTTTGCAATGGATCCTTCTGATATCTGTGAAGGCAATCCAGGTCCAAATACTATTGGATCAGACAGGAAAGAAGTTTATGCAAGTTCCAATGTTATCCCCACCTCATCTTATTTTCCTCACAACATCTTAATTATCCATGCAAAATGTAAATGTTTAATCACACTGATTTTATAGTGCAAACCACTTAATCACTTATCACTAAATTTGGTAAGAGGTATTTCAAATGTCCATTCCAATTTTCAATCGTGACACATTTTGGATGGTAAGGCTACAAGTCCACTATAAATGATGCTTCTTAACCCACAAATAAACTGCAATTTCAGTAAAATGGGTTTTTAAATCAGATGATATATAAGAAGGAAGTCCAAACTAAAACAGCATTTTTATTCTAATTCTCAAATGGCATTCAGAAAAAATATGAACTCTATATTCATAGAGTTATCATAACATAGTACCACATATCAGACTTCTTTATATTTTATTTTTTATAACAGGTAGGATTTAACTTCATTAGTTATTCTTTTCTATAATCTTAATTACATAATAACTTGAAAAGCATTCTTCCCTTGAGATCCCTGGGTGGCTCAGCGGTTTAGTGCCTGCGTTTGGCCCAGGGCGTGATCCTGGAGATGTCCCGGGATCAAATCCTGCATCAGGCTCCCTGCATGGAGTCTGCTTCTCCCTCTGTCTGTGTCTTTGCTTCTCTCTCTCTCTGTGTCTATCATGAATAAATAAATAAAATCTTTAAAAAAAAAAAGCATTCTTAATATGAAGATTCTTTTTTTAAAGATTTTATTTATTTATTTGAGAAACACAGAGAGGGAAAAAGTGTGTGCATGAGCACAAGGTGGGGAGAGGCAGAGGGAGAAGCAGACTCTCCCGCTGAGCAGGGAGCCCCACACAGGTCTCCATCCCAGGACCCCTGAGATCACAACCTGAACTGAAGGCAGATGCTGAACCTACTCAGGTACCCAGGCACCTTTAATATGAAGGTTCTTTATCACTAAAGCGATTAGCTCAAAAATAAAGTGAAAGATCACTTTTGAAAGAGAAATCTCGAGCCTTGAAGAAAGAAAGGATGGCCAATGCTATTTTCATTATAAAGAAAAATGACATGAAATTGTCAATTCTCTTTCCCTTCAGTCTGGATCCCCCAAACTGTCTGATTGACTTTTACTTCTAATTCCATTTAACTATGTATTTGAGAATGACAACACACACAAAAAAAAAAGTACCATAAACTCTGTGCAAATAATAACATTATAAGGAGAAAGTCTATAAAAAATAATTTGGAGTTCATACTCAAGTGAAAGTGAGATAATTTGGCATAATATATCTCTTTAAAAATAACTTGTCTGTACTACAAAAAGAAAGCCTATCATTTTTTTAATGAAATCGATTTTAGGGATTTTTTGCCAACTTTATTGAGATATGATTGCTAATTAAAAATTGCACATATTTAAGGTATACAACTTGATGTTTGATATACATGTACACTGTGAAATGATTAACACAATTAAGCTAATTAACAGATTAACATGTCCATACATCTCAACTTTGTGAATGTGTATGTGGAAAGAACACTTAAGAGTTTATCAAATGTCAAGTGTACAATATAGTATTATCAATAATAGTCACCAAGCTGTACATTAGGTCTCAGAACTTAACATGTTTTATAACTGAAACTTTGACCAACATCTCCCTATTTCTCCCCACTTGAGATTTTTTGTTTTTTTTCTCTCTCATTAATGCATTATGAGGCAGGCACTCCAGGGCTGGAATAGCAGTAACTCACTGACCTCATTTTCTTCTTCACCAGACTTTGCAAGATGTTTCATTCTTATCCTTACATAACTTTGGGCACCATATCCTCATTCTAGGCAGGAAGAAGAAGGAAGGTACAGGACAAATGACATATGTCAGCTTAAAAGATGTCCTTTTTATTAGCTAGGAAAAAGCAGTTTTCCCAGAAGTTTTATCCTTTGATTTTTGTCTTACATCTCATTAGTCAGAACTTGGTAAAAAAAAAAAAAAAAAAGCTCTTTTTAGTGGACCTATGAATCTATGGGGGCATGTTTTTTTTTTTTTTTATTTTTTGCAGTTTTTTTAGGTGTACTGCCAATCTTAAAAACAACAAAAATTTTTCTATAAGTATGAAGGAGAGAAATATTGAGTAAGAAAATAGTTATAATTACTACACACAGCAGCAAAGTCTAAGTGAAATAACTAAGAACTTTTCTTTTTCCCCATTTTTCACATTTCCATCAAGTCCTATATGACAAAAAACAAATTTTATGGTCACCTGCAGAGGCAGTTGATGTCCCATCCAAAGTTTGGTTCAGATATCAATGCTGATGACACTACATACTTGATGTGTACCCAGAACATATGAAAAGCTTGATTACTTAAGTAATTCAGCAGGTGTGAAATAGTTTGAGAGAGCAACAAAAAGGAGACTCACTTGGGTTGTTATTGTGGTTAGGGAATAAGGCCAAGTGGAGGGTTCCCACTGAGAGAGAAGGAGCTTATGTAGTTTGAATCATCCACTTCTACCAAAGGAGGGAGCACAGGCTTTCTCATCTGCTGGTAGAGATGTGAAGCACAAGGGGAAAGAGGGAAGGTTGAGGTTTAAGAGATGTCAGGGGTTCATAATAAAAAAAATGGAATCAGACTCCTTATGACAATAATAAAACCAACTTTAAGTATCTCCAAGCCTTCTCTTGAAAGGGTCTTTCTTACTTGCAATCTCTTCCAATGATATTGAGATACCTATCCTACCATTTCTATGAAGATTCAAAAGGTTCATCAATATATTTACTACCCTTCAGGGTAGAAGTGCTTTCGTAAATACATCGTTCTGTCTTTGTAACCCCATCGATAGCATTCACTGCTCAGCTAGGAAGCTTGGTGGGATTTTTATAATTAATCAGGAAAACAAAGTCAGGTTAGCACATTTAAGTTGGAAAAGACAAGTGAGTATGATGAAGTTCTGGAATATAGGTGAGGTCTGGAGCTGATGAACAAGAAAAAATTCTTGAGACATCTTGAGGAAGAGCCCCTGCCCCGGGCCTGTGAAGGGTGGCTGATTATATACCTGGGAGTTGGGAGGGGTTTGAGGATAGTGTACTCTCTAAGGAATTTTGGAAGCCAGGTTTCCAGGATCCTGAGGGGGCTAGCTATTGTTGGGGAAAGGACACTTATTACCATCTAATACAACCTGAGACCCTTCAGATGTATATCGGTGGGCCATGTGCTTGGGGATGATTGCCAACATGTATCTTGGGGGTTAGAGATAAAGAAAATTTCTAAAGGAATTTTTTATATGTTAAAGTAGATTTACAGGATCCTGGGGGTCAGGCTAAGATTGCCTTTTGCCCTTAGCAAAGTATGAACATTGAGGCAGTTGAATCCACAGAGGAATGTCCCTTTGCCTGTTTCAAGGACTTGTCAGTGTGCTGCCCCCGGGCTCATGCTTTCTCCTCAGCTAGTCCTCTGTTCCTCCATCAAGTACATGATCTATGCCACGTGGTTTGATTTCTGAGTAGGTTTATTTATTTATTTATTTATTTATTTATTTATTTATTTTATTTCTGAGTAGTTTGTTAGTTTTGTCTCTTGTCCCTCTGTCTGTGCTTCCTCATTTCTTGTTTGGATATGCTGAAAATGTTCTCATATTTATTTCCAACAGCATTTTTGAGATGTAATTTATGTACCACAAAACTCAACCTATTTTACCTTGTGTGTAAAACTCAATGCTTTTTATTAAATATATAGAGTTCTGCAAACATCACCACAAACCTATTTTGGTACATTTCTCTTACTGCATAGATAACTCTTGCTCATTAATAGTCAATCTCTGTCTACCCCTGCTCTAGGCATCCTTAATTTCCTTTCTGTCTTTACAGATTGGTCTTTTCTGGATATTTCACATAAAATGACCATAATATATGTAGTCTTTTGCCTTTGATTTCTTTTACTTAACCCATGCTGTAGCATGCAGTAGTATCTCATTCCTTTTGTATTTCTGAATCGTGTTCCATTGTATGGGTATGTTACAGTTAATTATCCGTTAACCAGTTGATGAACTTTTGCATTTGTGTCACTTTGGGGATGTTATAAAGAATTCTGCTATGAATACTCACATTTGTCTTTTGTGGACATGTATTTTCCTGGATAGTTACCTAGAAGTGGAATTACTAGTTCACAAGGTAAATTCTTGTTTAATTTTTTTAAACAGTGTGAAACCATTTTCCAAAATGGCTGCCATTTTACATTCCAATGATAAACGTAAACTAGTTTCAGTTTTTCTATGTCTTCCTCAGCTGTTGTTTGTCTTTTTGTTTATGGCTATTCTAGTGGAGACATAGAAGTATGTCATCGTGATTTTAATTTGCATTTCTATATTTGTCACATATGATGTTGAATTTCATTTCCCTTTGTTCTATTTAATTGGACACTTGAAATGTCATCTGGATTATGTCTTTGGCTAATACTTGTTTGTTTACTGTCACACAGACACACAAAGACACACACACACTGCTTGAAATGTAGTCCATTATTGATAAATTATTATGCCCAGTGGGTGTTTTGCTTCTCTAGTTCTATTACCTTCTTGTAACAACAGCCCCTGCTCTTTTCCTACAGTTTTATATTGCAAATTCTTCAGATCCATTAGTCTCCTATGGGGATATTTTGATACCAACTACAAAGCTATAGGATTTATTACTCATGGAAGTCAGATTGTTTTAATAAGCATTTCATTTTCTATTTAGATGTTGCTATGCTTTTAAAATATATCTTTTTTAATATTTGTAACATACATATTTATTTAGCATACAGGTGTTGTCGATTTAATAGCTGTTCTCAAGAGGAAAAATAATCTTCAGGGAATTTTACTTTTGATTAGAGTGACTTCAACAAGAAATTGTCTCCTGATAAGATTATAATTGCTTAAAATCAAGTAGAGAGACTCTAAAAATCTACTCTAGGAAACCACTTTGCAAGTTTTGGAATTATCTTAATCATATATATATATATATATATATATATATATATATATATACCTGGTACTGAATGCATCTATCACTCTTAAATGGACATTTTGTGAACTATTTCTTAACATACTGTATTGATCACCTGGGAACTCTGAAAAGGGACCATGATCAATGGGAAGAACAGTAATGGGTCTGACAGCTAATTGTGTGTGCCTGTGCCTGGGGGCATGCTCTTCTCTACTGGCAGATGATGATAGCCTGCTCATTATTTTTCCAAATTACAAATGAACTCCCTACTTTTTTCCTATTGTCTCTGAAACACCAAATAAAATGTCAATTGGACCCAATATTATCAAGTAATGAAATCCCTAGAGCAAAAGAACCCTAGTAAAGGAAGAAAACACCTAATTAAAATGAAAGAATGAAGCAAAATGCTTTTATTAGCCTCAGTAAGACAGAATATGTTGAATCCCCAATGCAGGTCTTGGATTTAAAATGTCTTTATGCCTAATATAAACAAAGGAGTCCATTTCTGAGGACTCCCAAATGTACCATTATGTTGCTAAATCAGAACATTTTTCAATGGCATTCCATTAACTTGCTTTGTTGAAAAAAGATTCTCACCAAAACCTCCTTTGCCAAATAAATATAGTAATGTTTTCTCTAAAATAAAGAAAACCTGGTAGGATTATATTTAAACTCTCCAATGGAGACAGAATCTCTATATGAAGCTCTATTACACAAAATAAAATGAAATACATACTTCCTTTGACACAATCTAAAAAAAAAATAAGTAATATTAATTTTGATGACATTTTGAGACTAGAAATTGAGTTTCTATAGAACTGAAATGCCCTGCTCATTATCACACTATAGTATATTATGCTAAGATTCTTTTCAATAATTTTTAAATTCAAATACCAGTCTCCTTCCATCTTGTTTGTTTTCCCCTTTGTACCAGTGACAATATCTCCCTTGGATTCATGTATGGAAGGAGAGGGGCATTGCCACCATCATAACTAGCTAGCTCTGCAGCCTAATAAGTGACTTCATGAATCCAAAAAGTCATCTCACTCTTCAGGAGCATTAAAGAGAAAAAGCCAAACTTATGTTATGACTGAACTTTTTAGAAGAGATTTCATATTTCTTAAGAAAATTATCACCTTTCACCAGGACAGTATCATAGAGGATCCTCAATTAAATCAAATTTCTTAGTGTTAAAAAAATGTTTAAAAACTTTATTCATCAGGTACATAAAATATAGGCAATTAAAAAAACACGACTTGGCAACATTATATGGAAAAGGTATTTTAATGCACCGTCTTTGGGAATATGAACATATACATTAATGTAGTACATAGCTAAAGAGGAAAAAGATTTTACTCAGAGGAAAAATGTTTTTTCTTCTACTCTCTGAATACTCCAAATGTACGGGGTTTTCACACCAAGCAATTCTGGGACACCAGTTGGGTATCCTACAATTTAACTCAATTCTGATATGCTATCTGCCTAGAGAGAAAGTTTGATATCCTAAGTTAAGGGCTTTGTCTCACAAGACTTCCCCCACTTCCAATGTCAGTTGCAAGTCCAGGTTATCATATAGACTTTTGACTGACCAACCATAAATCAGGGTTTCCCATGACTCCACTTGGGAGTTCAATCATTTGTTGGAATGGCTCACAGAACCCAGGAAAACAGTTTACTTAACAGATCACTGGTTTATTACAAAAGTTGTAACTCAGGAACAGACAGATAAAAGAGATGCTCAAGGCATAGTTTGGGGGGAGGGAAACAGTTTCCACGTCCTCCCTGAGTGTACCACTCCTCGAGCACCTCCATGTGTTCACCAACCTAGAAGCTCTCCAAATCTATTCAATTAGAATTTTCTATGGAGGTTTGGTTAACTAGGCATGATTAATTAAATTACTGGTCATTGGTGATTACTCAACCTCTAGCTGTATCCTCTCTCCAGGGATAGGGAGGTGAGGCTGAAAGTTCTAACCCTGAATCTTGCGGGTGGTTCCCCTGGCAACTGGGCCCCATCCTTAGGGATTTTCTAAAATCATGTTATTCACATAAACCCAAGTGTGGTTAAAAGAAGCTTGCTTGCTATGAATAAAAAAAAGACACTTTCACTTTTGTCACTGGAAAGAATTCAGGAACTATAGTGATTTGAAGACAAAAAAACCTCAAATATTATAACAGAAGATACTCCCATTACTCTTACTGCTTGGGAAATTACAAGGGTTTTTGGAGCTGCATAATAGGAAAAGGTAAAAAGACCAATTAAATATTTTTTATTATAAATCACAACATCACAGGACAACTGGGTGGCTCAGTGGTTGAGCATCTGCCTTTGGCTCAGGGCGTGACCCTGGAGTCCCCAAATCAAGTCCCATATCAGGCTCCTTGCGTGGAGCCTGCTTCTCCCTCTGGCTGTGTCTCTGCCTTTCTCTCTGTGTGTCTCTCATGAATAAATAAATAAATAAAATCTTTAAAAAAATTTTTAAAAATAAATCACAACATCACAGCAGCTTAGTACTGATGGGGGAACAGAAGACTAACTGAGGACAAAGCACGAGCCAGGGGTAACACTTTGACAAGTCCTTAAAACAGGCAAAGGGACATTCCTCTATGGACTCAACTGCCTTGATGTTCATACTTTGCTAAGGGCAAAAGGCAATCTTAGTCTGACTCCCAGGATCCTGTAAATCTACTTTAACATATAAAAAATTCCTTTAGAAATTTTCTTTATCTCTAACCTCCAAGATACATGTTGGCAATCATCCCGCAAGCACATGGCCCACCGATATACATCTGAAGGGTCTCAGGTTGTATTAGATGGTAATAAGTGTCCTTTCCCCAACAATAGCTAACCCTCTCAAGGTCCTGGAAACCTGGCCTCCAAAATTCCTTAGAGAGTACACTATCCTCAAACCCCTCCCAACTCCCAGGTATGTAATCAGCCACCCATCTCAGGCCCAGGGCAGCAGCTTTTCCTGCCCATGGGTCCTGACCCCATGCTTTAATAAAACCACCATTTTGCACCACAGATGTCTCAAGAATTCTTTCTTGTTCGTCAGCTGTGGACCTCACCCCACCAAACCTCACCTATATTCCAAAACTTCATCAGTACCATCACTTAAAATTAAGAATATTTCTATGTCCCAGAACTTCTCCTCAACTGTCTAACTTTGAGAAACTTCCAACTACACACAAGACATCCCAGATATTAATTGCATCATTTAGTATATAAAACAATTGGAATCTAAATGTCCACCAAAAATCAATGTCTAAATTAAGTATGGTGCATTTCTACAATTCAGTACAAAGGATGTATAAAGGAATGTTCAATCTGCATGTTTTAATGGATATTTTCTAGGAAAAAACAGTTGGTTAAAAACAGGTGAGCTCCTGAGCAGTATTAAAGATGCCATTTACCTGAAAAAATACAGAAAATCATACAAAATGTTGTCTATTAATTTTCACAATATTTTCAACTATTCATAAAAGTTCAAAAATTAGTCAAGAATGATACAAGAAAATAATTACCATCTCTGGTGAGAAAGAGAGGTGACTAGAGTCCAGAATGATGATTAGGGAGCAATTTTAATTTTATTAATAATATGCATATGTTATAAGGGAGAACATATTCATCTATTAGTTATATAATTAAAATTTAATAAAACTGGGTAGTTATTAAAATTTATTACTCATTAAAATTTATGAATAATTTCATTGGAAACTGTTAAGTAAATACCATGTCCTCCTATATTCATAGACTCATATTAAAGATTAGGGTCTATTTCCTGCAGTGAAAATAGTTTCAACAACAGATCCATTTTTGTCAAGTTTGCATACCACAGATTAATGCATAAGTTGTCACTAATTTACCTTGTGAGTTAACTTACCACCACTATAAAACATCTGTGTAGTACATCTGTGAAGAAACTGCATACTCAAATTGAACTCAATCACCAAAATGTTAGCATTAATATTTTTATAATAATATTAACAGCAATGTTGCACATACAATGTGGCCTCCTTTTATCAGCCCATAAGCTTACTTTATAATGAACTGTATTCCATTTTCTGTGGTTCACAGGGTTATTATGACTACAAAGAGTTCATGCTGCCATATCACTGTATTGAGAGGCCCTCCAAAAGTCACATGAACACCCCCACAGTTTTGATCCCAGATAGTCTCACACTTACATAAATTATTTTGATTAAGCTGCTATATAGGTTATCTTATCAACATTCAATTTTAATAGCCATTTTTAAATACACAGGGATGCTTTAAATGTGTCCTGGTCCATGACCAACAGATGAGTAGTAGCATTAAGATGTTTGAAAATGGACCCCAACTATAGTGAGGATCCAAAAAACAGAAGGTTGTGGTGGACGTGGAGGAAGGAAGGTGAAAGTAAGTAGGTGTGGGTCTGGAGATGGTGATAAACTTCATACATGTTCTGCTGCCAAGCTATTCTCTGAGCCTACAGCCATGAATATGCACATTAAAATCAGCATATGCATATTAAAAATGAATTTAATTTTTCTAAGAAAATAGGTGAATTTCTCTTTAAAGAAAAAATAGAATATTAAAACTTCTGTTTGATTCATTTTCTGTGTGCTTTAACAAGTTTGCAATATTCCACAGTCGAACGAAGTAGAAATATATTGATAAAAAGCCACTTTAAAATCAATCTTGTCACTTCAATGTGTAATATCTTGACATATCTATAAATATCATTGAAATATTACAGTAGCGGAGTAGCTCTTAGTCCTAAAAACACAAATCTGTAAAATAGCATACAAAAGTTTTAATTTTCTAGCCAGTATGATTATCTTTATGCTTGATTTTATTCATAATATAAGAAAATAAAATATGGGCTTGCGATTCTAGAAGATGTTTTGGTCCTTCAGAAACATAAAGTAGCCTGAGGAAGGAGAGAGCCAGATGCCATAACTATGAGATAAGGTAAGAAAGAGCTTTTGAGTTGTGCCCTTTCTTTTCTCTACATTGCCTGCATGGATCAGCGTTTTCTTCTTTGCTTTTCAAAAAGCAATGATATCGGCTAAAGGCAGTGAGGCAGTATTATGACTATAAAGAATCTGAGTGGTATGGGGAGGATCTGAAAGCGATCAGTATAGACAGGCTACCTGGCATCATTTTGCTGATTCTTCACTTCACCTTTTAAGCAATATAATTATATCAGAATGAGATAATATTTTGCAAAGAACAGTTTTAGGGTATGCATAAAGTGAGGTGCCCCCCGCAGGCACCTGAGTGGCTGAGTTAAGTGTCTGCCTTAGGTTCAGGTCAAGATCTCAGGGTTCTGGAATGGGCTCCACATCCGGCTCCCTTCTCAGCGGGGAGTCTGCTTCTCCCTCTCCCTCTGTGTGCTCTCCCTCACCACCACCACTTTTCTTATAAATAAATAAATAAATAAATAAATAAATAAATAAATAAATAAATAAAAAACAAATAAGAAAAAAAGTTAAATGCCCTACAGAGAGCCCGCAGTTAACATTGTAAGGTTGAGTCCTTATCTGACAAAACAGAAACTCCCTAACCTCAAGAAGGGCTCTTTTCAGTGAAGCATGCTCTTCTTAAAGATGCAACTGCTTGCATTCATTACAATGACTGTTACATAAAATCTTGAGATTCTTCGATAAAACAAAACCCGGAAACACATTGCTATGATAAATGCATTTAAGACAACCACAAAGAGAATATTAGGGTTTTGTTTTTGTTTGTTTCTTTCTGTTTTTTTTTTTTTCATTTCCTGAGTTGATGATACAGGAACAGAATATGACATCCTAGGCAAACATCAAGATACCTACAGTGCTAATATTTATAGCTGACAAATCTGAACATGATGTGAAAAACACTAGGGGGATGTTCTAATTGACAAAAATAACATATTTGTACTTAAATTAATGCTCAAAATAAATTAGTAGCTATCAGCTTTTTGCATAAATACAAAGAGATGAAATAAAATTTGCAGCCAAATAACATAGAATGCACATTTTTTTAGTATATGAATATGGTCATTTTGTGTGTTTGTTATTTTGAAATAAACACACAGTCTCCAGTTATTAAGTCAAATACTATTCTTAGTGTTGCTGAGGAAATATTTTGTAGGTGTAATTAAAATTTGTATCAGTTAACCTTAAGGGACATTTTCTAGATAATCTGGGTGGGTCTAATACAATTAGTTAAGGCGAGGGTTCCCTGAAGAAATTCTGCTTATGGACAACAGCTTCACTTTTGCTTTAGAGTTCTAGACTGCCTTTCCTGACAGCCTGCCCTATGGATTTTGAACTTGCTTAGCAGGACCCCATGATCATGTATTCTTACATTAACTCTCTCTTTCTCTCTCTCTCTCTCTCTCTCTCTCTCGAGGTTCTTTTTCTCTGGCTGAACACTGACCTGGTATACATAGATCATTCATAAAGATGAACTATTAAACTAGGCCACAATTCAAAGAATCTAGAGAAATGCTATTCTCTGACCCCAACACAGTAAAATTAGAAATATATAATAAAAGGTAGTTAAAAAAATCCTGTATAATTGTGAACTAAAATCTAAACTATGGGCAAAGACTAATAATGTGGTTAAACATATGAAAAAAAATGGATGAGGAAAACTAAAGCTAATAAAAATAAAATAAATAATAGATTTTAAAAATTAAGATATTTTTAAAGAATTAAATTCAACAACCTTAGAAGACTAGATTCATATCTAGATGTATGAGTAATTCTAGATGATAATAGCAGTCAAATTGTTTTAAAAGCCATTTCTACTAAACTTGCATGGAAAAAATATTACCTAACTTTGTAAGTTTTTCTAGATAATGTAAAAAAAAGAAAAATGGTTTTTTTAATCTAAAGAATTTTTAATGGCATATGTAATATTATTAGCAAAATCAGATAAGGACTTTTTTAGAAAAAAAATAGACTTTATTCTTCAGAGCAGTTTTAGGTTCACAGTAAAATTAAGTGGCAAGTACAGAGAGTTCCCATGTACTTCCTGCTGCCTTTAAACCCAATGCCCCCATTAACATTTGTTATAATTGATGAACATGCATTGACACATCATTATCACCCAAAGTCCATATGGACTTTAAAAAAACCACCGTATGGGTTTTGATAAATATATAATGACATGAATCCACTTTTCATACAGAAAAGTTTCACTGCATAATATCTAGGCAGGAAAGCAGAAAATACTAAGGAAGCATCAAACAGAGAGTATTAATGAGAGAAACAAGAAGAGAATAATAATTTTTACCCTACAAATTAAGAATAGCTGGAAGCTGCTACCATTTCTAGGGTTGGTGGAGTGAAAGTACGAAACATGTTGTGAAGTGATCATTGTGCTTCCAAGACTACTGTGGTTATATTTACAAGACACAGGTGTTAAGAAAGGACAAATACAAGCTACAAATATAGATGCTGTGGGAATTTGACCTGTCTACTTGTGACACTTAAATATTCCACTACCACTTGATAATAATATAGTTCTGCTCTATACAACATCCTGGCTAAGCAAATCAGAAAAAGCCCAATTTATGATGGGAAGCTCAGGTTACAATATTATTTGGTGTGGCAAGGAGAAGCCATCAGTTTTCCATTAAGGCCCACTAGCAAAGCAGAAGAGTTATTTGTAGATATTTATATGAATTTTCTCCCAAGCTCTAAATGTCATTGACCAGAGATAAACACACATTTTATGTAAAAAGTCAAATAGTAAAAATTTTAGACTTTAAGGGCCATGTGGTTTCTGTCACAACTACTCAACTCTACTGTTGTAATGCAAAACAAGACCTAGAAAATATGGAATCAAGTGTCTTCAAGGAAACTATGTACACACACAAGTGATGAGCTAGTTTTAGCCATCAGGTTGCAATTTTCCAAACACTACCATAGACACTTAAAGCACACTTAGATCTACTTTGGACATACAAACAGAAGGAAGCTTGCAGAGGGCTAAACTTGGCCTCTTAAAACTAAATTTTATTGGCTACTTGGTAAGGGACTCAGAAAAGCACATTCAAATATGTACATGTTTCTTTAAAAAAATACAAAGTTCCACCAGATATTGGAATTTTTCTTGATGATAGGCAGTACAGGGTTCATCTTGCAGACTACTTTATCTATGATAACTTCACCAAAGAGGATGGCCCTTGAATTTCTATTGAGATTTTTCACTCAAGATCTGTCATTCATATGACTTTATTAAGTTGTGTAGGATAGCTTCTACTTTCTGCTTACCAGGTCTAGTTAGTACTATGTTTTCTGAGAAACATCTGATTCTGTGGGATCTATCATCTATCTAATATTCTGTAGGATATTGACATAATAAGTGTCTTTGTTGACTAAATCTGGCAAAAACCAAGACAGATGAAATATCTTCAAGGTAACCCAGGAAGATACACTGCTGTGTATCTATTTCACATGAGAGTGAAATAAAATCCAGTCTAGCTTTTCTTGTCTATGATATGATGATTATCTTTAATGTGTCTACCTGACTGAGCCATAAGGTGCCCAGATACTTCGTTAAATATATCCCTGTGTTATCTATGAAGATGTATCTTGATGAGATTAACATTTGAGAATGAAACAGACTGCCTTCACCAATGTGGGTCCTGTTGGAAACCTACAATTTAGCCTGCCAGTTTCACTGAAGTTGATGGAAGAAATGGAATTCTTAGATCCAAGACAAAGGACTGTGTTAGTCACAGTACAGCAAGCACCATGAGTATCAGCATATTGTCAGTCTCTCTTACTTCAAAGTTCCACAAAGGCAGCTAAATGGTACCAGCTGGAGTCTTCCACATACAGTGGACTATGTTATAGGACAAGAACCCTGAACTTAGCAACTCAAGTCTTTTAGAATTAGAAAGCATTCTTGTCCTTTGCTTCAGCATGAGACAAGATCTTTATTATACTAGATGAAAAGAATGCATGCCCTTTGCTTTGGAGAAAGACACTATCTCTACATCCCAAAGCTCTTTGTAAGCAGTCACCCTTTTCTTCCTAGAGAATCACCACTCCACTAAAGGCAGTCGTGATTCTTTTCATAAGACACACAGAAACATGAGAAATCCATGAAGAATTGTCTTTCAGCAATATGTACCCCTCAGTCATAAACCATCTTGGCCTCAGGTTAATTTTTCTATATGTACTCCACCCTGGTGGCTACTCTGATTAATCTAACTAACAGAGACTGGCACCAGTTTGTTTCATTTAGCATTTAATTAAGGCTACTATTAACAGGACTCTAAGCAGCAAGAAGATACTAACCTGCAGTACTGAACTCAAACACATCCCCAGGTTCTGTCCCCAAAGCAACTGAAGAAAACCATATCGGGGTATTCCTCCTTTTACCATTTTAAATTGGTCTTTCCACTTGGTCCAATGCATTGGTTACATTAGCTATTGCACAAACAGTGCTTTTCCTGAAAGTTGGAAGTCTAGGTTAATTTTATCATCCATAGCAACCCTAGTGAGTAAAGCAGAGACTGATCTAAATGCTCTCTATAACTGAAATGGTTTCATTGATCATTTCAGCTTTTCTCACTGGATCATTTCCACTGTAAGATAATGAGTCTTTAAAGACAATTATCTTTATTATTATCTATTATTTATTATTTATACTTTTTACTTTTTATTATTTTTAAATTTTAATTCCAGTATAATTGACATACAGTTATATATTATTTTGAAGTGTATAATGATTCAATAATTCTACATGTTAGTGCTTATCATGATAAGTGTACTCTTTTTAAAATATTTTATTTATTTATTCATGAGAGACACAGAAAGAGGCAGAGACATAGGCAGAAGAAGAAGCAGGCTCCATGCAGGGAACCTGATGTGGGACTCGATCCCAGGACTCTGGGATCACTCCTTGAGCCAAAGGCAGATGCTCAACTGCTGAGCCACCAAGGCATCCCATGATAAGTGTACTCTTAATCCACTTCACCTATTTTACCCATTCTTCCATCACCTCCCCTCTGGTAGCCATCTGTTTGTCCTCTATATTTAAGAGTCTGTTTTTTTGTTGGTATCTTTTTCTTTATTTTTTCTGTCATAAATTCCACATATGATTCAATTCAATCATTGAAATCATATGGTACTTTCTTGACTGGCTTATTTCATTTAAGCATTATGCCATCTGGATCCATCCATTATGTTACAAATGGCAAGATTTCATTCTTCTTTATGGCTAATACTCCATTGTTCTAGTAAGCTCCCCTGAGTCAACAAGGGTATCTTCATTTTCAAGATATCTCTGAGGACATCTGAGGAATACATGATCTTTAGTGGAGTTTCCTTGTACACTTGAGTATCTTTTGTGATACTTTCATGGTAGAAGTCATGTTTTTGGCAGAGTAGCACATTAAAAATTAACACTTGGCTTTCACACAAGAGGCACAATTTCTAACATGCATATAGTACCCCTGGAAAAAATACTGTGTACAATTTTTGTCCTTCCCAAGTGATTTACATCAATTCAGGCTCACAGGTTGACAGTGCCGCCAGCATGGCACACCATCATCTAGGTGGCATTCATCTGCCTTATAAAATTACTGTACAATGGCTATGGGATTAAGTATGGGGAAAAAATCCAAAGGTGTTGAGAGATATTTGTCTCATTGGCTCCACATACACAGACAAATTTCATCTCCAGTGGAGATGGAAAGTGTATTTTCCCATTGTTATGACAATAGCTCTTCCTTGTCTGTAAAGTAGAGTAAGCAACAACCACAGAACTATTAGAGCAGCGTGTGTCAATTCTTCTCCAGTTGCTCAGCCTTTAAATATTCATTTATAAGTAGTATAATGAGGAGCCCTTGTTACCCCCACCACCAATATGACCGCTTGGTTGAGAATATACACTACTGGATCTCTCAGAATCTTTTCATATCACTGAATCTAGCACACAGGAACCTTCTCCTTTGTCTTCCATAAGGTCACGTCTCTCAAAGAATTCCATTCTGACTGACAAAATTGTCAGTAAGTATGAATGGTCTGAGAGTTTGCTCTAAGGGAGAGCTTACAAATTTATCTGCAGATAGAGCACATAATTTCTGAATCCAAAAGAACAGTCTTTATTTTTTTTCACTGTACAGTAAGTCATATAAGCATCAGCTTATTTGTGTCTGTTCAACTCGTCCCAATACCAGGGGATACTTAGACATATGACTGATTACATTCAGAACCCTGAGCTTAGGAAACTAGCATCCATTATAATTAGTAAGCATATCTGCATTTTGTTCCACATTGAAACATTATTTTATTACACTGGGCAATAAGAATGACTGCTCTTTGCTCCAGTTGAAGACACTGTCTTTATCTTTCAGAGCTATTTGGTATATAGACATGCTTGAAATTAGAGTACAGAACAAAGGAAGTTAGTGTCTCATTTTGTATGACATGCAGAAATGAGAGAGATCTATGAAGAATTTTCTCAGTAACAGGAATAAGACAACCATGCCTGATATCATCATACATATTTTAATGATTATAGTGAATTTAATTTAAAAAATACTGCTCAATGTTTAGATATTATTTGAAAATGAAATTATTATTTAAGTATAGAATCCAATATAATCACCCACAGCTTAAGGCTATAATGAGAGTCAGCTAAAATACTGGATCTAAAGTAAACACATGTTTTCCTCAATTCTGTGCAACTGAGATTAAAAGAAAAATATTACCAGACAAACAAAAACAAATTGCTAAGTGAAGCAGTCCATCCGGGGCCCTCAAAATTCCTATGCATATCTGATAAATGTGGCAAACTGCAAGCCTTTTCTCTATCCTGATACTGACTAGTTCCTGTAACTGTTCATATAGCTAAATAAATAAGTCAAGGTGAATACAGCATGAATATCACGTGACAGCTTGTTTCCAGTAAACGTTGACTGACTTGTTTGGTGGATTGCTATAAAAAATGCTAAGACCCCGGAATTGTTTTCCTTCTTTTTCAGATAGTTAAATGTTAGTGTATAAAAATGCAAACAATTTTTGTGTTGATTTTGTATCCTGCAACTTCACTGAATTTATTTATTAGATATAACAGGTTTTTTTTTTTTTTTTGTCAGTCTTCAGGATTTTCTTTATATGTCATGTCATATGCAAACAGAAACAATTTTACTTCTTCTTTTCTGATTTGTATCCTTTCTTTATCTTTCCTAATTTCTCTGGCTTAAACTGCCAGTATTACATCGAATAGGAATAGCACAAGTGTGTACCCTTGCCTTGTTCCTGATCTTTAAAAAAAAAAACATTCAATCTTTCACTGTTAAATATGATGTAAGCTATGGGCTTTTCATCTATTTTTTTTTTTTAAGATTTTATTTACTTATTCATGAGAGACAGAGAGAGAAAGAGAGAGAGAGAGAGAGAGAGACAGGTAGCAGGAAAAGCAGGCGCCATGCAGGGAGCCCGACGTGGGACTCAATCCCGAGTCTCCAGGATCACGCCCTGGGCTGAAGGTGGCGCTAAACCGCTGAGCCACCCAGGCTGCCCTTGTCTATGGTTTTTATTATGTCAAGGTACATCATGTCTATGCCTAATTTGTTGATGTTTTTTATCAGGAAAGGATTTAATTTTGTCAAATGCTTTTTCTGCATTTATCGAGTTCATCACATCATTTTTATTTTTCATTCTATTAAGGTAGAGTATTACATGCATTGATTTATTTGCGTATGTTAAATCATCTTTGCATGACAATGTAGGATCATGGTGTAGGATCTTTTTAATGAGCTTTTGGATTTGGTTTGCTAGAATCTTGAGGATTCTTGCATCATATTCATCAGGGTAATTTCCTTTAGCGCCCTTATCTTGCTTTGGTATAGGATTATTTCCTTTAGTGTCCTTATCTTGCTTTGGTATAAGATTATTCTGGCCTCATAAAATACTTTTGGAAGTATTCTCTTTCCTTTAGTTTTTTGGATGAATTTGAGAAAGACTGGTATGAGTTCTTTTTTATTTTTATTTTTTTAAAGATCTTATTTATTCATTCAGGAGAAACACAGAGAAAGAGGCAGAGACACAGGCAGGGGGAGAAGCAGGCTCCCTGGTGGGAGCACGATGCAGGACTCGATCTCAGGACCCCAGGATCATGACCTGAGCCAAAGGCAGATGCTCAACTACTGAGCCATTCAGGTGTCCCAGCATGAGTTCTTTTTTAAACATTTGGTAGAATTCACCAATGACACCATCTGGTCCTGGGCTTTTCTGTGTTGGGAGATTTTTGATTACTCATGCAATCTCCTTGCAGGCTATTGGTCTGTTCATGTTTTTATTTCTTCATGACTCAGTCTAAGTAAGTTGTATATTTCTAGGAACTTATCCATTTTTTCTAGGTTATAAGCTGTTGCAATTATACAGAGACTTAAAAAAAAAAATTATACAGAGACTTTGGCCCTGCTATGGTCAGGAGGTCAACAGGCTGTGCCCAAAAGTAGGTCAGAGCTATAGGTTATGGTTTGCTATTGGACAGACTGCTAGCTGTGCTCCTCCATTGGGCAAGACTGCAGGCCTGGCACCCTGGTGCTGTGAGGCTACCAGCTGTACCCCACATTTGGGCAGGGTCAGAAGCTATGCTTCATGGTCATTTGAGGTCACAGGCTTTCTGCCAGGCAAGGCTGCAGGCTGTGCTCAGCAAGTGGGTGGGTTGGGCTCAATTACTAGTTTGGGCTGTAGGCTGTGCTTTGTGGCCCTGCAGTACCATAGATTGGACTTTATGGTAGCCTGGGATCATTATCGAAGTTTCCAGGTTAGATGAGGCTGCATGCTATGCTCAACAGTTGGGTGAGGCAGCTGCCTTGGCTCTTTATCCAGACAAGACCAAGAAATCATCTAATCAGTCAAGATGGCCCATGGTTGAGGACCCAAACTGGACAGAACTGCCAACAGAGCTCCCAAGCCAGATGGGGCCCCAGTTTTGCTCTGCAGATGGGCAGAACCACTGGCTAGGATCTCCACTCAGGTTTCATCAGCAAAAGGAATGCAGTCTGCATAGATCCACATGCTCTTTATTGTGAGCCCTCCACTCTTCTCAGTCTCTAGCTGATTCCCCAGGTAAATTCCATGAGGCAATACCCAAGTGAGCCTCCCAAAAAAACATCCCTGAATGTTGGGCAATTTGCATGTCCACTTTAGGTTCTCATGTTCCCACTGGGGAAACTATAGGCCTGGGTACTCCCTTAGTGCAGTGCTTAACCAGCTTGGGGGAGGGACAAATGAAGTCAAAGTGAAACAATTCCTTTTACTATTTCAATGTTGGTGTTCTCCGTTTTTGTGCTCCAATGCGGCTCATCAGCTTCACCCCTAGGTTCTAAGATCTTCACAAAATTGTTTGGTCTCCAAATAATTGCAAGTTTCTTTTTCTCTGACAGGCACTGAAGTCAGGGGACACTTAATTTGCCATCTTGCTGATGTCTCTCCAACATTCTCTTGTCCTATTTATAATGTTTTACTTCATCTACTCTTGGTTATTCAGGTCTGCATTTTTCCCTTACACAGTAAGAAAGGAGGACAAAGAGTGAGATTGAGAGAGAGATTAAGAGTAAGAAGAAAAGAGAAAAAAAACAAAAACAAAAATTGTAGCAACTAAATAGTTTTGTATAAAATATAATTCTGTGTGATAAAGTGAACAGTGAACACCATCCTACAAATGTCATAATGGATATTGAAAAACTTTCATTTGAGATTCAAATCCAGGTATGTTTTAAAATTGCTGTACTAATTCAGGCAATTGGGTGCTCAACAATTAAGCATCAGACTTGATTTTGGCTCAGGTCATAATCTCAGGGTTATAAGATCAAGCCCTGAGTGGGGCTTTGCATTGAGCATGGAGCCTGCTTAAGATTCTCTCTCCCTCTCCCTCTGTTCCTCTCCCCACCCCCTGCCCTGCTCACACATGTGCACGAACGTCCTCTCTCTCTCTCTAAAAGTAAATAAATGCACAAAATTGCTTTACCAGTGGGCAAAAACAAAAGTGTGGTGATATGGTGTATTGGAAGAGCCACAGCAAAGCCTTCTAAGTTAAATATGCTGTGTTTTATAACATTGAGAGAACCTCAAGCTGACACAGAAGGCAACAATTAGTCTTTTGTGTTTTGCTGAAGTATTTCCTTATTTGATCTTGTATTGAAAAGTATAAATATTTCCCCTGGTAATAAAAATAAAGCAGACATGTAAAGAAGTCCTACAGAGGACAAGGCTGGAAGTTAGACATAAATGTGCCCTCTAAAATATAAACCTTACAAAAATAAAGTCTACTTCCAAATGTTTGAAGGAAACATTCTCAGCAAAGGACATCTAATATAACTTGCTAAAAGCTTTACAGATCTCAGTAGGTTTTCATGGGAAAAACACTTGAGTTGGTGGCAATAGTGTAAGATTTTGGAAGGTTCCAAGTTTGGGATTATCAAAAATCTCATATTCCCCAAAGACTTAAATACCAGTGAAAGTATGGCCTCTCATGGTTACAAGCACTGTTTCTGTAGGTGACAGTTTGTAGCATGCAGAGTCAGTTTTCCAGGTGATATGCTAAAACACACCATCCTACTGATTTGAAGGGCTGGTATCAATAATTTAAATAATCCTGAAGCTAGACAACAACAACAGAAATATTAGATATGATGTGAGGCATTTTCAAGAATTCATTATGCTTTTCTGTAACTCAATTAACATAGGAAATTGAAAATAATTACATTTTTCTTCATCAAGGATTTTAGGGATTTAGTTTCATTATCTAACAAGAGAAGAATGAAATATCTTTCCTTATTATTAAATCTAAAGATATGTATGACTCAGGTGACTCAATATTATTATGATTTTTTTTACTGTCTGACAATGTAATTATGCCTTTAGAGGTACTCGAGATGTATAAAACCATTTTACCAATTTTTAGTTAATGTTTGCTGAGTTCTTACCATGTACCATTTTCTAGCTAGGCACATTCTATTTATTACTTTATTGAATACTCATGAAAACATTCCCATTCTCATTTTATAGATTAGGGACCTAAAGCTATTTGCTATTGCACTGTCAATGTGCTGGACCTGAGCCATTGTTTGATTCCTAAACTATTGCTTATTAACTAGTGCACATATGGTTCAAGCAAATGGTCTCTGTTATCCTTTTAAAATAATTTAATCTATTTTATAATTTTCTATTTTTTTCTAACCTATTATAATGAAGAGTAATACCTGCATGTCTTTATGTACATATACATATATACACAAAGTCACATACGTATGTATGCATATATGTATGTGTGTATGTATACACATATATGCATATTCCTCTACAGTATAACAGGTTAGAAAAAAATAGAAAATTATAAAGGCAGATTAAATTACTTTATGAGAACAACAGAGTCCCTTTAGCATGAAACTGTGAATATATATGTGTGTGTTACTGCATGCACACATCACACAGAAACATACATATGCACAGTTGTATATAAAATCATTCATTCTGTTTAATGTTAGAAATATAAATAACAAAGCTTGTTGGTGAGACTCTTGGACTAAAGAAAGTTTATTTTTAGATTCTAAAATGTATAATTATAGGATGCACTTGAACAAGCAGAACAAAGGGCAACTGAGAAGTCTTTTTCATTTAGACCTTCACAACTGTGACTCCAGTGTGTTTTAGAAATCTATCCTTCTTAAAATAAGTAGGATGCAATTGACCAGAGTCTATGGATAATCTTCTAAAGTGAACTTTAGAAAAACATTGGGTCGTTGTACAAAGAAATGTTTCTTTTGGAAAAGATGTTCACCTTAATACTTTAATCTCAAAATATTATGGGTTAGATTATAGATTATAGTGGAATATTAGACATTTTCATTGTCATTTCCTAAATAAAGGTGTCAGCTATTTCCTAAATATAGGTTTTTAAAAATTATGATGAGGTTTTTTAATATACTTCAAAACTGTATATAAATAAATGAATAAATTTGAAAACATATTATAGATCGATTGACATTGCTGAAAAAGCATATTCTACTCTATAGAAGTTTCTTTAAAGAGATAAATTTCACTTTCTCACCTAGTTAGAAAGGGCATTCATCACTACTTGACACACAGATGCTGTGAAATAAATGTACTTCCAAAGAACTCAATACCTAGTTCAATTTCCTCTTGACAGTAGCTTTCAAGTTATTTTCCTGGTAACTTTTGTGGGTCGACAGATAGTGTTGTAGAACTGCTAATTGACAGACACATTCCCCGAGTGACAGATGGTAACACAGATCCAATTGTCAGAGTGCAATAATGCTAACTGTCGAAATGAAAAACAAACACATCAAGGATTCCTGTTTTATACACACATACACACGCATACACAGAACTACATATAAAGAGTTCATGTGATTGAAGCCAAATACCATCCTTAAGACTAAAAACTAAAGGACTTTGTAATAGGGGCTCCTAGGTGGTCTGACTCTTGATTTTTGGCTCAGGTCATGATCTCAGGGTCATGAGACAGAGCCCCACAATAGACTCCCTGAGTTGTGCTCATGGTGGCTCTCTCTCTCTTTCAAAATAAATAAATAAATAAATAAATAAATAAATAAATAAATAAATAAATAAAATTTTAAAAGAGGACCTTTGGAATATAAACAATATTCCAGAGAGTTCCCTAAAGGAAATGGCAACTTCTCATAACAGTATCCAAGTTGATTTTAGGGTAATAGAAACGGTTCTGACAACAATTTACAACAATAAAACTGATGCATGCTCTTCATATGTTTTGCTTTCCTCATTCATCATAATTCACTAAAGATGTCCCAGGATGGAAAACAAAAACTTCTGTGCATCATATCACTTCTAAATAAATACTTTATGCCTAAATTCAAACTGTATTTGAAGAGGAGAGAATGAGTATCAGTGGCAAGAAATCAAGGTATTAAAGTTGTATATAAAATCGGGTTACTTTAAACTTAAATTATTCTTAGAATTCAGAGAAGAAATTCCAACAGGTATGTTGTTCTTTTATTTTTAAGACTTTACTTAAAATTTCACATGCTTTAGTAAGTCAACAAAAGTTAGAACTTGTGAAGGAGATCAGAGTTATAAAGATCCATCAGAAGACAGAGGGAAAATGGTCTTTAAGATTTTACCTAGTCCCAGAAAACTTTCAAACAGTTCACCTATAAGTCATTTTATGGGCTGGATTATAGATTAGACTTGGCATGAATTTTATATAATGAATCCGAGAATAATATTCTTATGTCCAAATTCACATATCACTCTGCTAAAACTGTCAATCAGATCAATGAATTAACAATAACTCCTGAGGAGATTTATATTTTTGCCTTTCCTATTTTATAAGACTATTTCTTTAAGTGACAGTCACTTAAGCATGTCTCAGCTTCCATGTCCACAAATTCACATTCACAGCTTATAAAATTTGTTTCTGTGGACTTGGTGACGTTGCAGTCCTACTGATAACATCACTTTAAAAGCAAACTCATGTATATATCAGGTGGCTAATGTATTTCTAAGCATGGCTAAATCAAGAGGATTCAGGCTTCTCTTTTGGTAACTAAGAAGGAATCTTGAGAATTGTACTAAAAGCAACTGCCTCTGATTAAGATAGTGGGCAGAACAAGAAAAGATTCGCTTCTTCAAGCCACACTAAAATGACAGGAAAAGGTGTAAATACTTAAGTACAAAGAGAATAGGAATGTAATGATAGCTACAAATTTTGGAAATTGTAAAATAAATAACAGGTAGTAGCTGATTGAGTAAACCTAAGGAAGTCATATTTTAAATAGGATTGTAATATTTACCAAATGCAAATACATGGTACCCAGGGAAATTTGAATCTCAGAAAATCAATGAACATTTCTTTTAGAATAAAAGTATGTTCACATTTAACAGAGATTCCTGTATCTTATCTGGCAACTCTAAGTTTTCAGTGGAAAAAGCTGAAAAACAGCATGACTTAGAATAAAAAAAAAAAAATCTTAAAAACTTCAGGAATATTTGGCAACAGTTACCTCTGGAAATAAGGTTTTAAGGAGGTTCATAAAGTGATACATAGCTGAAAGTTTTTATAAAGCAATTACCCATTTAATACAGCCAAAAGAAGACTGGAAATTTATTCTCTGGAGAGAATAAAACAAAAGTATGTGATATTTAGAAAATTCAAAACTGGTTGAGATTTAATATTCTACTGAAAACTGGAAATTTGTGAAACAGGTTCTAAACTTTACTCTCAGAACACTAGTAGCAAGGTTTATTCCCTTGGAGTTGGAGATTGAAAGAAACTTCTTTATAAAATCTGACACTCAAGAAAGACAAATTGTAGATACTGATAGGGAATTCTCAAATGAAATAGCCTGTCCATATCTTCGTGCATTGAAGACAGAGATGATGGCTATGCCCACATGCACAGAGATTCCCATCAAAGTCTGGTGTTGCCTTCATTTCCAAGTTTACAGCTAAGAATAACCAGATATCTGAAGAAAGTGTCCAAGATGAAATACTGAATCAAAACAAATACATAAAAGACACTTGGAGGAATAAGAAACTGCAAGGTGAAGACAATTCCAAAATCTCAATGACTAAGAGCATATATTGCATCCATGAAAAAAAGTAGTGTTTTAGGAATAGCACAGCAGGAAAAAAAAAAAAAAAAGGAACTGGGGGGGGTGTTAAAAATAAAATTATGGAGCAGAAAATCATATTCCAGATTTGATATGCTTTAGAGTAAAGAAAACCTCAATTATAAATAGTAGACTTTTTCATGGTGGAGGAAAAAGTGGTTTTTTATTTTAAAATGTAAATAAAGCAATGGTAAGGAAAATGGCAAGGAACATATTCTGAACATTAAGGGATATTTAGTGTGACTTTCCTGAATGATACTGAATAGCATTTTGAAAACCTTTGGTATTTCAGTTTTTTTTCTTTTTTTTTTCTTTTTTTTTTTTATGATAGTCATCAGAGAGAGAGAGAGAGAGAGGCAGAGACATAGGCAGAGGGAGAAGCAGGCTCCATGCACTGGGAGCCCGATGTGGGATTCGATCCCGGGTCTCCAGGATCGCGCCCTGGGCCAAAGGCAGGCGCCAAACCGCTGCGCTACCCAGGGATCCCCAGTATTTCAGTTTTTAATGCAACTTGTGATACATATACATTTGGTAATTTGTGAAATAATATCCCCTAATATTCTACATATAAAGTGCTAAATATCAAAAAATAAAAAATAATAAAATTGTTGAATAATTCAGCAGGCATTTCTTAGGTAAATTTGAGGAAACATCAAAAATTAAAGCAAAAATAAAATAAATAAAAACTTAGAGAGAAGCAAAAGACAGCTGTAGGATTACTTCAAGAGGGAACAGTTTCTAAATAAGAGTTCTGAAAATGAAAATATAGCAGATAAAATCATTAGTATATAAAGAAAACTCTTTAATTGAAATTGTTTGAGTTTCCATAGAAAGAGACTGTTTGCAATGGTGAATGTAAATGGGTGGACATTAACATCAGAAGTCATCATAAAATACAGGGACAAATTAAAAACAATTTCCTTACAAACGATCAACCACAGAATGGGCTGGGACTTTTTAAGAGAAACACTGTTAATTAAAAATAATTAATTATTAATTAAAAGCAATGAAACCATGCCTTAAAAGTCTGAGGAGAAAAGGATTTTCCACCTAGAATTCTATATCAAACCTATTATGTAAATAAGAAAGAAGATAAGGGCATCTGGGTGGCTCAATGGTTGAGTGTCTGCCTTTAGCTCAGGACATGAGTCCCACATCAGGTTCCCCGTAGGAAGCATGCTTCTCCCTCAGATTATGTCTCTGCCTCTGTGTGTGTCTCTTGTGAATAAATAAATAAAATCTTTAAAAGAAAGAAGATTAAGAATTTGCAGACATGCAAGATTTCATTGGATTTTTGTCTTTTGCTCCTTGTCTCCGTTTTAGGAAACTACTAGAGTTGATGTTTCCCTAAGATGAGAGGACAAAATAAGAGAAAAACTTGGGACCCAAGAAGGAGGCAATCTAACCCACAAAAGAAGTGAAGGAAATCATTAGGGTGAGGGTTAAGGAGAATACCTAAATGACAGCTGTGCAGCAGACCTCTAGAGCAACATGTCCATGTTGAAGCAGGTCAGAAGCTACAGTAGACATAACTTCAAGAGGCTAAAATTGGTACATACATGCACTCATTGGTTTAAAAAATTCCAGAAAGATCATGCTTTGCACATGTCTTTCCATACCATTGAAAAGATTTTCAAAGACAATTTTATTTTTTCTCTTTTTTTCAAGTTATATTGAGGTATAATTGGTATAGAAGAAACTCAATATAATTAATGTATACAATTTGGTGAACTTGGACATACATATATACTTGCGATACCATGACCACAATCAAGGTAATAAACATATCCATTACCACCAAAAAATTGATGGAATGCATGATAAAGTTTAATATGTTGAGAAGAAATATACAATTAGGGCATGGTTGGAGAAGAATCAACTACCAAAATGGAGAAAACAAAACTACCAACAAAACAACAATAAAGAATTTATTAATCTAAGGGTAAATAAAAAGATTCAAAGGAACAAAAGGTAATCATAATATAATGTATTATTAACTGTAGATTACATTTATCTAGTATAACAATGAAATTACTTAGTATCAATTTACTTAGAAATATTTATATGCATGATATGCTGTATATATAAGGAATATGGGGAATGGGATATGTACACATGGAAAATGGTGGATGGCCAGAGGCAGAAAGTTAGCTAAATACTCATTTCCCAAGATGGACAGTCCACAGCTAGCAGCAAAGGCTAAAAACTTAAGAAATGCAGTAAAGGCATATTTTTTAAATATATGAGCATAAAAACTGAAATAAGCCACTTGAAGAATTTAGTTTATTGGGTTTCTAGGAATAGAGAAATGGTACCTGATGTTGAGGAAAAAGGTGAGCTAGAGAATACAGTGACCTCTAGAATACAGTTAATTCTGACATTCTGAGTAACTTTCCAACTAAGATGCCTCTTTCATCTATGACATCCCACGCTAAGTTAAGGTAAAGCCTTTACAAATGAGCTTCCTAAAAATAAATCTGTTGTGCCCAAGATTGCGAATCCGAGAAACCACCAAGGAGCCGACACCAATGCAAACACATGAGGGTTTATTTACAAGCTCAAGCTTGGGTCCAAGTATACCTGACACAGTGGAGCAGGGACTTGGACCCCGAGGTGGGTTGCAGCTTAGTTTTATGGGCTGGTCTAGGGGACTTCCAGAAGGGGTGGAGGAATTTCTCAAGTTCTGTTTACATTCTGATATGGGGCTTTCAAGGGCATTGAGCTCTGTTCTCATTCTGATATGGGACTTTCTGCCACTGGCGTTGAGCTCTGTTCTCATTCTAATATGGGGCTTTCTAGAACTTAAGCTGTAAGCTTTGTAGCTTTGGTTTTTTTTTTTTTTTTTTCCTGTAACTGAAGTAATGTAAATTTCAGCTCTTATTCACAGGGGCCTGGGATGGCTGTACTTGTGCTAACTTAAAGTGGAATAGCCTTAATTTTCTTGGCCTCCACAATCCACCCATAAAGGGTCACTTGATCTTTGACAAGGTGCCACAAAACAATGAGGAAAGGATAATCTCTTCAACAAATGATGCTGGGAAAACCAGCTATCCACATGCAAAAGAAAGAAATTGAACTCCATCTTACACAATATGCAAAAATCAACTCAATAGTGATTAAAGACTTGAAGTGTAAAACTGAAACTGTAAAACCCCTGGAATAAAACAGGGGAAAAACTTGGTATTGGCAATGAATTCATGGACATGACATCAAAAGCACAGATAACAAAAACAAAAATAAGCAAATGGAGTTTCATCAATCTAAAAGTTCTTTGCAGCAAAGAAAGCAATCAACAGAGCAAAAAAGTAATGTATGAAATGGGACAAAATGTTTGCAAATCCTATATCCAATAAAGTGTTAATTTCCAAAATATGTAAGGAACTCGTACAACTCATTAGCAAATAAAAACTAATAATTTCGATTTAAAAATGGTCTAAAGACTTGAATAGACATTTCTCCAAAAAAGATACACAAATGGCTCAATATCATTAATCATTAGGGAAATTACAAATCAAAACCACAATCAGATACCACTTCACATCTTTTAGAATGACTATTATCAAAACAAACAAACAAAAGTCCGGAAGAATTGGCAAAGATGTGGAGAAATTGGAATCCTTGTGTACACTATTGGTGGGAATCCAAAATGGTGCAGCTTTTTTCTATGGAAAGAAGTATGGAGATTTCTCAAAAAATTAAATATAGAACTACCATACGATCCAGCAATTCCCCTTCTGGGTATTTACTCAAAAGAATTGAAGTCAGGATTTCAAGAGATATTAACACTTCAATATTCATTGTAGTGTTATTCACAATAGCTGGGCTATAGAAACAACCTAAATGGCCATCAATGGATGAATGGATTTTTAAAAATAGGATATAAAAAAAATAAAAATAAAAAAAAATAAAAAATAAAAAAATAAAAATAGGATATAGACATATTCTGGAATATTACTGAAACATAAAAACAAAGGAAATTCTGTCATTTTGACAGCATGGATGAACTTGGAGGCCATTATGCTAAGTGAAATAAGCCAATCAAAAGGGAAAGATACTGCATGATTCTACTTACATCAAGTATAGAAGATAAACTCATAGAAAGGGAAAATACAATGGGAGTTTCTAGGGGCCTGAGGTGGGGAAGAAATGGGGAGTTACTAATTAACATGTATAAAATTTCAGTTATACAAGATAAATAAATTCTAGAGATCCTGATGTACAACTTTGTGCCTGATAGCCGTACTGTATTTTCCACTTAAAAATCTGTTGAGAGTATCTATCTAATGTTGTAGTCTTACCACAGTTCTGAAAAAAGGTGCGATTTTAGAATCATTTTCTCAGTACGTGGCTCATAAGTGCAAGTATTATACCAATGAGAAACCTGAGCTCTTCCTCTTTTGTGTAAGAGACCATTTTCTGAGGAATCACCCTCTTTTTGCACATGGTGTCAGAGGCTACACATTCTGGAAATAGTTGGACAGAGTCAGAGCAGGTTTGGGCTAGGGTTCCAACTGCATCCTTCAATTCAAAACCACTTGAGTAACAGTATATGATGACAGAATCAAGACCTTTTTACTCTATTCTGTGTGAGCGAAATTTGGATGAGGAATAATGTTACCTCAAGAAAGCACAACATCCTTTGCCACAGGGAATTAGATAGAATCTTCCACATATACCTAACTTCTGGATGTTAGGTAGTTCTACCTAACTGCAGCTCTGAGAGGAGAACAAATTTATAAGCAAGTAAAGACAGAACAGGAGCAAGTGTCTTTTACCTCTCAGACAATTGCGAAATGCCAGTTAAGGCTATTTCCTCAGTTTAATCTGAGAAATTAGTTCAAAACAGTTCCACATTTCAAGATAAAATCAATGAAAGAAGATCCCAAATGTAAAATATAATGGTCCTTTAAAATTATAAGTTAAAATTGTATACATACAATCGGGGGAAAATTTTACCCATTTTGTAATGACATTCAGATTTGCCTTAGATTTCTGTTTTCTTTTTAGCAATAAATGCCAGAAGTCAGCACGGTATCAAGTAATGGAGTTAGGGATGATAATGATTTACTATGGGTTCACTACGTGTCCAACACAGTTTATCCATAGCAAAGTCTTTATCGGTAAGAACTAGTGTTATCTTTCTTTAAAAAGTGAGGGAATTGAGGCACAAGGGAATTACAATTATTATCTAAGGCTGGATCACATGAAGTGGTTGACATAGGAATTATAGCTGGGACTTCAGGCTTTATAGCAAAACTGCTGTGCTGTGCTGTGTTCCTTCTTCTAAAATGCAGGATGAAATGATTTTAATATTTGCATAAGGAAAAGCAAAAAATAAGAAGTTTTAAAACATGCATAAATTCAGAAAAAAAATAATCTACTTATCTAAGTCAAAATGAAAACAAAGATTAGGATGTAAGAATAAGAAATGTGGGATATAAAATAATTGATTGGAATCATTTAAACTAGTCATGCAAAAATGCAATATTATATAAAAATCTATGAATTGAAGAGTAATACTCTGCATCTAAAACCCAGCTTATTTTAATGCAAATCAGAAAGTGTAGGAAGTGTGGTTCCATATTAAATAAAGTTAGCAAAAATTTTTGTCTTACAAAGAGGAAATTTCATAAAATTATATTAATCTCAAAATTTGGTAGAGAATTACATTCAAGGAAAGAGATATATTTCCAGAGAAAGGAGAATATTACTGAAAATTTCAGAAGAGCTTATCTAAAATGTAATATATTTTAAAATAGCAATATGCTATAAATTAGAGCAATATATTAATAAATGATATTAATTTTAGCATCTCAATCTATTAAACATATGAATTTCATGTCAATGGTCAAAAGATGAAAATTTCCATCTGGTTTGTTGCATTACTATTAGAATCTTTGCCAAAAATGGTTTGAGGCATATTTATCGCACAGAAAGGAACCATAAACATGGCAATGATAAATTACGTAACCAGAAGGAGAAAACAATAAAAGAAAATAATGTACAAACACTCTCATACTCTGATGTTTGTCATTAGTTTCTAGAGAATATCAGTAATCACTTTTTTTAGTAACTATCAACATTTTCTTTGTTAGTATATTGTGTGTTGTGCGGTAACCATTGTCTAATGGAAAGTCTGCATCATTTGGTCAGTTGTGATTAAAACTGAAAAAATGAATAAGTCATTTATTTCATTATAGAATGAAAATTATACAGAATTCATAAGTACTTTCTCAGTGTATTTAATCTCTTCTAAAAAATGGAAGAGATACAGATTATATTGCTACACATACTATTGTTATGCTTTCGAATTAACAAAGGCGATTTTTTTATTACTATTCCACGGTGTTTCTTGCTGTCACTTACATACGCGATCCAGGAAACAGCACAACATTTATTACCTTTTTCATGAAGGAAATGGAAGATATTCATTAGTTCTGGTTAAACAATCCAATTCTTTCTGTCAACGTGCCAAGACAAGGTCTCTTAGATTCATGGTAACAAATCCTATAAAAAAGGAAATCTGAAAGGTAATTAAGAAGGCCCAAGGAGCAATTGGATCTTATCTAAGAACCTCAAAAAGTGACATAGCACATAATACTAAGGAAATGGCAGAACTAATCAATTTGTCAGTCTTTCCCTTCTGTCTTGTGCTGCCTTTCATGTTGTGAGTGGAAGAACAACTGTGGAGAGTGCATTGTGTGCTCATCATTACGCCACTTTACATTATAATTCCCTTGAGATTGATTTACTTCCACCTGGGACATTCATTTTCTGTCTCAGACACCCATACTTATGTAAGTAGCTAAGAATGTACAACATGTCTATTTAAACTTTTAGTAATATGAGTGTTTAGCTTTGTCCTTTGAAATCTGCCCTCTACAGAACATAGCTTCTATTCCTACTTTAAGAAGCTAGCCAGAGTCTACATCTCTACTTTGTAGCTATTGTTTAATGCAAACTCTTTTAATGCATGAATATTGAATATTTTCAGTTACAGAAAGATAATTTAGACAATCAAATGCTTTGCCAAAAACATGTCATTTGTTTTTAATAGTCTCCTATTTGCATACCATCAAAATCATTTCACATTATAAAACACCAGCTTAATGTACTGAAACCCTGCATGGTAATATAAAAGGCCTTAAAGAAAGGAATAAAATATTGATCAGTTTATAATTTGTTTCTTGATCTACTTTTGTGAATACACCTGCCAGGAGACAGATGTAAAATGATTCTAGAAGAGTAATACAGAACAATAGAAACTAGTAATTGACTTTAATATATGGCAAAAGTATAAACTTAACTATGATTTCCATTTGAGTCAAAAGGTGCTATTATGAACTATGACATCTACAAAAATGTAATTATTCTAAAAGATTATGTATGTTTCAATGTGAAGAACTTTCCATTACTAAGGTGTTAAGGATTTCTACCCTTCTTGAAGCTTCCTTTCTTCAACTGTTGAGCTAATGAAACAAAATTTTATTCAGAGCCTGTCTGATACAGTATACTCAGGGTCAAGTAGTAGGAGACAACGCTGAACGGGAGACTCTTTTTCTTCATTGAAAAGGCTCTAAAGTCAGATCTGCACTTAGTTTTGGCAGTCAGTGGCTTCACCCAAAGAGTGGGATGTGTTATTTGTCCAAGTTGTGTGTTCTGAGTTCAGCAGTCTTCTACAGATTAAACTACCACACATTCTGTCTTCGTTTTCTACCACCAGTTCTTTCAGGTGCAAAGCCCTGCCTGGTGTTCCTTTTCTCTACACAAGGGAACTCTTCAGAACATAACTAGTTTTTCTGAACAGAAATGAGTGACTTAGATTAAATGACAAAGGCTTAAATATGTTTGCTTGTAAGATCTAATTATTTTTCTATGGTAATTTTACTGAAGTTCAATTTTTACTGAATGCTTTGTATGTATGAGGATCTAGTCTAGGTGCTAGTAGTTCAATGAAAAATAAGACATGCTGTCAGTGAGTTGATGCCACCTCTGGGTTATCTCAGAAAGAAACTAGTCTTCAAGGAAACAGCATGTCTAAAATTCAATGTAACAGTCAGGTAATAGACTCACATTTTGTCTTCATAAAATCATGTGTACTTCATTATTTCCAAGTAGAGTTTGGTCTATAAAATCTATAGCATATATACTTAAATATCAAATTTATTTTTCATGTCTGATATTTATTTGCTGACTTAGTGATGTTAACATAAAATGATGTTTTATTTTTATTTGCTCCTGATGGAACTCATGTGGCTCTTTTTAAAAATTCATTTGGGAATGATTCACACACAAACTTGATGAAGCAGCATATTCTTTGCCATGTTTGTCTTCTTAATTATAGAGGGAACTGTTCCGTATAACAATTCTGAATGGCTAGTATTAATGTGAGTATGGCTTTCCAAAGCAGTGTCTCCTGACAGGTTATCACTCATGTGGCTTGATTTGCATGATCAACAACCAAGTGGAATTGGAAGGCAAGCAAAGTATGGCTAATATATCATGAGCTTGATTTACAAAATTTCCACAGGCAAGTCTGTGTGCTGGACATCAAATTAGGAACATGGGTAAGATGTAATTTACAATTGCTTTTAGGCAATGTAGAGATAAAATGCTTAATTATTTATTAATGAAGCCCTAATTAATCTTCTGAAATGCTTTTGTGTGGATGAGAAACAAGGCTTTATCTTAAAAGGCAAAATATCAAGTAATTAGCAATATAAAAATTGAACTCTCTTGCAAATTCGCGTGAGCTTCTAATGTCCTCAGTCTCTACTACTAATGCGGATATCTAATGCATGAATTATATAATCTCCTTCAGTAACATAATTGATTTAGAATTTAGTAATAAGGATGCAGGTTGTATGACTTAATTACTTAAAAATAATTCTTAGGGGATGCCTGGGTGGCTCAGCAGTTGAGCGTCTGCCTTTGGCTCTGGGAGTGACCCCAGGTCCGGGGATCAAGTCCCACATCAGGATCTCTCCATGGAGCTTGCTTCTCTCTCTGCCTGTGTCTCTGCCTCTCTCTCTCTCTCTAATGAATAAATAAATCTTAAAAAAAATAATTATTAGTCCTCCATTTGCTTTATATATATATATTTACTTTACAAAATATTCATATAAAATATGAACCTATATATAAGTATACATGTAGCCGTAAATATATAAATTTTACATACATTTTAATTAAGGTTGGTCACATTATATTTTAATTAGATATGACACTGGATAAATTTCTGCTATCATTTCTATCTTAAATAATGGTATTCATCATGGAAAAATATCAGAATAAACAGATTGATATGTGATTATGGAGAAACAAAATTATCATTAATAAAAATTATATCACTTCCTTGATTTTCTTAAAATTTCCTTGATTTAATAAATAAATAGAATGCCAAATATTAAATTAGCAAATGTTCATTTAAGATCCATCTTTTCAATTACATTTCTATATATGAATAATGAAATAGCAGGAAGAGAAATTGAGAAAACAATCCCATTTACAATGGCACCAAAAAGAATAAAATATCTATAAATAAACTTAACCAAGGAGGTGGAAGATCTGTACTCTGAAAACTATAAAGCATTAATGAAAAAAATTGAAGATAATACAAATAAATGGGAATGAAGATAATACATTCCATAGTCATGGGCTGAAAGAGATAATATTGTCAAAATGGCCATACTACCCAAAGCAATCTACAGATTCAATGCAAGCCCTATCAAAACACCAACCAGGGATCCCTGGGTGGCGCAGCGGTTTGGCGCCTGCCTTTGGCCCAGGGCGCGATCCTGGAGATCCGGGATCGAATCCCACGTCAGGCTCCCGGTGCATGGAGCCTGCTTCTCCCTCTGCCTGTGTCTCTGCCTCTCTCTCTCTCTCACTCTGTGCCTATCATGAATAAATAAAAAAAAAAAAAATTAAAAAAAAAAAAACACCAACCACATTTTTCACAGAACTAGAACAAACAATCCTAAAATTTGTATGAAACAAGAAAAGACCCCATAATAATCTTGAAAAAGAAAAACAAAACTGGAGGTATCACAATCCCAGACTTTAAGTTATATTATAAAGCTGTAGAAATCAAAACGGTATAGCACTGGAACAGAAAATAGACACACAGATAGTCGGAACAGAATGGAGCGTTAAGAAAGAAACCTATATGTTTGGGATGCCTGGGTGGCTTAGCAGTTGAGCATCTGTCTTTGGCTCAGGGTGTGATCCCAGAGTCCTGGGATCAAGTCCCAAATCAGGCTCCCTGCATGGAAACTGCTTCTCCCTCTGCCTGTGTCTCTGCCTCTCTTTCTGTGTCACTCATGAATAAATAAATGAATATCTCTTTTTTTCAAAGAAACCTATATGATTATACAAATTAATCTACAACAAAGGAGGCAAGAATATACAGTAGGAAAAAGACACTCTCTTCAACAAATAGTGTGAGAAAATCTAAAGAATGAAATTGGAACTACTTTCTAACACCAAACCCAAAAACAAACTCAAAATGGATGAAAGACCTAAATTGAGACCTGAAACCATACACTTACTAGAAGAATAATATAGGGGTAATTTCTTTGACATAGAATCATTTTTCTAAATATGTCTCTTCTGGGAAGGGAAACGAGCAAAATTAAAATGTTGTAACTATGCAAAAATAAAAAGCTTTTGCACAGTGAAGGAAACTATCAATAAAACCAAAAAGAAGGGGAGGGGCAAGATGTCGGAAGAGTAGGGTCCCCAAGTCACCTGTCCCCACCAAATTACCTAGAAAACCTTCAAATCATCCTGAAAATCTATGAATTCAGCCTGAGAATTAAAGAGAGAACACCTGGAATGCTACAGTGAGAAGAGTTCGCGGTTCTATCAAGGTAGGAAGACGGGGAAAAAGAAGTAAAGAAACAAAGGCCTCCAAGGGGGAGGGGCCCCGCGAGGAGCCGGGCTGAGGCCGGGGCGAGTGTCCCCAGGACAGGAGAGCCCCGTCCCGGAGGAGCAGGAGCTGCACCGACCTTCCCGGGCGGAAAGGGGCTCGCGGGGAGGTGGAGCAGGACCCAGGAGGGTGGGGGTGCCCTCGGGCTCCCGGGGACACTAACAGGCACCTGCGCCCCGGGAGAGTGCGCCGAGCTCCCTAAGGGCTGCAGCGCGCACGGCGGGACCCGGGAGGGGGCGGCTGCGCGGAGGGGGCTGCGGGGCGGGAGCAGCTCGGGGGGCTCGGGGGCGGCTCCGCGGAGGGGGCTGCGGGGCGGGAGCAGCTCGGGGGGCTCGGGGGCGGCTCCGCGGAGGGGGCTGCGGGGCGGGAGCAGCTGGGGAGGGAGCTCCGGGGCGGCTCCGCGGAGGGGGTGCGGGGCGGGAGCCTGAATCCAACAGCACAGGCCCTGGAGCACAGGGCGCCGGGACACAGCCCAGGATCCGGCCTCCCCCGGGACAGGCAGAGGCCGGGAGGGCCCAGGACAGCGAGGACGCTCCTGCCCCAGCTGAGCAGATCAGCGGCCCCGCCCCGGAGCCTCCAGGCCCTGCAGTCGGAGAGCTCGGGATTCCTGCGGGGGCTGAATCCAGGTTTCCAGAGCTGGCCCCGCCACTGCGGTTGTTCCTCCTGGGGCCTCAGGGGTAAACAACCCCCACTGAGCCCTGCACCAGGCAGGGGGCAGAGCAGCTCCCCCAAGTGCTAACACCTGAAAATCAGCACAACAGGCCCCTCCCCCAGAAGACCAGCTAGACGGACAAGGTCCAGGGGAAGTCAAGGGACTTAAAGTACACAGAATCAGAAGATACTCCCCCGTGTTTGTTTGGTTGGTTGGTTGGTTTCTTTTGCTTTTTGATTTGTTTGCTTCCCCCACCCCTTTTTTTTCCATTCTTTCTTTTTCTTTCTCTTTTTCTTCTCCTTTGTTTTCTTCCTTTTTTCTTTTTTCTTTTTCTCTTTTCTTTCCTTCTTTCTCTCCTCTCTTTTTCTCCTTTTCCCAGTACAACTTGTTTTTGGCCACTCTGCACTGAGCAAAATGACTAGAAGGAAAACCTCACCTCAAAAGAAAGAATCAGAAACAGTCCTCTCTCCCACAGAGTTACAAAATCTGGATTACAATTCAATGTCAGAAAGCCAATTCAGAAGCACTATTATACAGCTACTGGTGGCTCTAGAAAAAAGCATAAAGGACTCAAGAGACTTCATGACTGCAGAATTTAGATCTAATCAGGCAAAAATTAAAAATCAATTGAATGAGATGCAATCCAAACTAGAAGTCCTAACGACGAGGGTTAACGAGGTGGAAGAACGAGTGAGTGACATAGAAGACAAGTTGATGGCAAAGAGGGAAACTGAGGAAAAAAGAGACAAACAATTAAAAGACCATGAAGATAGATTAAGGGAAATAAACGACAGCCTGAGGAAGAAAAACCTACGTTTAATTGGTGTTCCCGAGGGTGCCGAAAGGGACAGAGGGCCAGAATATGTATTTGAACAAATTCTAGCTGAAAACTTTCCTAATCTGGGAAGGGAAACAGGCATTCAGATCCAGGAAATAGAGAGATCCCCCCTAAAATCAATAAAAACCGTTCAACACCTCCACATTTAATAGTGAAGCTTGTAAATTTCACAGATAAAGAGAAGATCCTTAAAGCAGCAAGAGATAAAAAATCCCTGACTTTTATGGGGAGGAATATTAGGGTAACAGCAGACCTCTCCACAGAGACCTGGCAGGCCAGAAAGGGCTGGCAGGATATATTCAGGGTCCTAAATGAGAAGAACATGCAACCAAGAATACTTTATCCAGCAAGGCTCTCATTCAAAATGGAAGGAGAGATAAAGAGCTTCCAAGACAGGCAGGAACTGGAAGAATATGTGACCTCCAAACCAGCTCTGCAAAAATTTTAAGGGGGACTCTTAAAATTCCCCTTTAAGAAGAAGTCCAGTGGAACAATCCACAAAAACAAGGACTGAATAGATATCATGATGACACTAAACTCATATATTTCAATAGTAACTCTGAACGTGAACGGGCTTAATGACCCCATAAAAGGTGCAGGGTTTCAGACGGGATAAAAAATCAGGACCCATCTATTTGCTGTCTACAAGAGACTCATTTTACACAGAAGGACACCTACAAAAAAGGTTGGAGAAACATTTACCATTCAAATGATCCTCAAAAGAAAGCAGGGGTATCCATCCTCATATCAGATAAAATAAAATTTATCCCAAAGACTGTAGTGAGAGATGAAGAGGGACACTATATCATACTTAAAGGATCTATCCAACAAGAGGACTTAACAATCCTCAATATATATGCCCCGAATATGGGAGCTGCCAAATATATCAATAAATTAATAACAAAAGTTAAGACATACTTAGATAATAATACACTTATACTTGGTGACTTCAATGTAGTGCTTTCTACACTCGATAGGTCTTCTAAACACAACATCTCCAAAGAAACCAGAGCTTTAAATGATACACTGGGCCAGATGGATTTCACAGATATCTACAGAACTTTACATCCAAACTCAACTGAATACACATTCTTCTCAAGTGCACATGGAACTTTCTCCAGAATAGACGACATACTGGGTTACAAATCAGGTCTGAACCGATACCTCAAGATTGGGATCATCCTCTGCATATTCTCAGACCATAATGCCTTGAAATTAGAACTAAATCACAACAAGAAGTTTGGAAGGACTTCAAACACATGGAGGTTAAGGACCATCCTGATAAAAGATGAAAGGGTCAACCAGGAAATTAAGGAAGAATTAAAAAGATTCATGGAAACTAATGAGAATGAAGATACAACCGTTCAAAATCTTTGGGATGCAGCAAAAGCAGTCCTAAGGGGGAAATACATCGCAATACAAGCATCCATTCAAAAACGGGAAAGAACTCAAATACAAAAGCTAACCTTACACCTAAAGGAGCTAGAGAAAAAACAGCAAATAGATCCTACACCCAGCAGAAGAAGAGAGTTAATAAAGATTCGAGCAGAACTCAACGAAATCGAGACCAGAAGAACTGTGGAACAGATAACAAAACCAGGAGTTGGTTCTTTGAAAGAATTAATAAGATAGATAAACCACTAGCCAGCCTTATTAAAAAGAAGAGAGAGAAGACACATCAAATAAAATCATGAATGAGAAAGGAGAGATCACTACCAACACCAAGGAAATACAAACGATTTTAAAAACATTATGAAGAGCTATAAGCCAATAAATTAGGCAATCTAGAAGAAATGGACGCATTCCTGGAAAGCCACAAACTACCAAAACTGGAACAGGAAGAAATAGAAAACCTGAACAGGCCAATAACAAAGGAGGAAATTGAAGCAGTCATCAAAAGCCTCCCAAGATACAAAAGACCAGGGCCAGATGGCTTCCCAGGGGAATTTTATCAAACGTTTAAAGAAGAAACCATACCTATTCTACTAAAGCTGTTTAGAAAGATAGAAAGAAATGGAGTACTTCCAAATTCGTTCTAAGAGGCCAGCATCACCTTGATTCCAAAACCAGACAAAGACCCCACCAAAAAGGAGAATTATACACCAGTATCCCTGATGAACATGGATGCAAAAATTCTCAACAAGATACAAGCCAATAGGATCCAACAGTACATTAAGAAAATTAAAAAAAAAAAAAAAAAAAAAGAAAATTATTCACCATGACCAAGTAGGATTTATCCCCGGGACACAAGGCTGGTTCAACACACGTAAAACAATCAATGTGATTCATCATATCAGCAAGAGAAAAAACTAGAACCGTATGATCCTCTCATTGGATGCAGAGAAAGCATTTGACAAAATACAGCATCCATTCCTGATCAAAACTCTTCAGAGTGTAGGGATACAGGGAACATTTCTCAACATCTTAAAAACCATCTATGAAAAGCCCACAGCAAATATCATTCTCAATGGGAAGCACTGGGAGCCTTTCCCCTAAGATCAGGAACAAGACAGGGATGTCCACTCTCACCACTGCTATTCAACATACTACTGGAAGTCCTAGCCTCAGCAATCAGACAACAAGAAGACATTAAAGGCATTCAAATTGGCAAATAAGCAGTCAAACTCCCCCTCTTTGCCGATGACATGATACTCTACATAGAAAACCCAAAAGCCTCCACCCCAAGATTGCTAGAACTCATACAGCAATTCAGTAGCGTGGCAGGATACAAAATCAATGCCCAGAAGTCAGTGGCATTTCTATACAATAACAATGAGACTGAAGAAAGATAAATTAAGGAGTCAATCCCATTTACAATTGCATCCAAAAGCATAAGATACCTAGGAATAAACCTAACCAAAGATGTAAAGGATCTATACCCTAAAAACTATAGAACACTTCTGAAAGAAATTGAGAAAGACACGAAGAGATGGAAAAACATTCCACGCTCATGGATTGGCAGATTAATATTGTGAAAATGTCAATGTTACCCAGGGCAATATACATGTTTAATGCAATCCCTATCAAAATCCATGGACTTTCTACAGAGAGTTAGAACAAATTATTTTAAGATTTGTGTGGAATCAGAAAAGACCCTGAATAGCCAGGGGAATTTTAAAAAAGAAAACCATAGCTGGGGGCATCACAATGCAAGATTTCAGGTTGTACTACAAAGCTGTGGTCATCAAGACAGTGTGGTACTGGCACAAAAACAGACACATAGATCAGTGGAACAGAATAGAGAACCCAGAAGTGGACCCTGAACTTTATTATCAACTAATATTCGACAAAGGAGGAAAGACTATCCATTGGAAGAAAGACAGTCTCTTCAATAAATGGTGCTGGGAAAATTGGACATCCACATGCAGAAGAATGAAACTAGACCACTCTCTTTCACCACACACAAAGATAAACTCAAAATGGATGAAAGATCTAAACGTGAGACAAGATTCCATCAAGATCCTAGAGAAGAACACAGGCAACACCCTTTTTGAACTTGGCCACAGTAACTTCTTGCAAGATACATCCACGAAGGGAAAAGAAACAAACTCTAAAATGAACTATTGGGACTTCATCCAGATAAGAAGCTTTTGCACAGCAAAGGATACAGTCAACAAAACTAGAAGACAACCTACAGAATGGGAGAAGATATTTGCAAATGATGTATCAGATAAAGGGCTAGTTTCCAAGATCTATAAGAAATTTCTTAAACTCAACACCAAAGAAACAAACAATCCAATCATGAAATGGGCAAAAGACATGAACAGAAATCTCACAGAGGAAGACATAGACATGGCCAACACGCACATGAGAAAATGCTCCACATCACTGGCCATCAGGGAAATACAAATCAAAACCACAATGAGATACCACCTCACACCAGTGAGAATGGGGAAAATTAACAAGGCAGGAAACCACAAATGTTGGAGAGGATGCAAGGAAAAAGGGAACCCTCTTACACTGTGGGTGGAAATGTGAACTGTTGCCCACTCTGGAAAACTGTGTGGAGGTTCCTCAAAGAGTTAAAAATAGACCTGCCCTACGACCCAGCAATTGCACTATTGGGGATTTACCCCAAAGATACAGATGCTTGAAACGCCGGGACACCTGCACCCAGATGTTTATAGCAGCAATGGCCACGATAGCCAAACTGTGGAAGGAGCCTCGGTGTCCATAGAAAGATGAATGGATAAAGAAGATGTGGTTTATGTATACAATGGAATATTACTCAGCCATTAGAAATGACAAATACCCACCATTTGCTTCAACGTGGATGGAACTGGAGGGTATTATGCTGAGTGAAATGAGTCAATCGGAGAAGGACAAACATTATATGTTCTCATTCATTTGGGGAATATAAATAATAGTGAAAGGGAATAGAGGGGAAGGGAGAAGAAATGTGTGGGAAATATCAGAAAGGGAGACAGAACATAAAGACTCCAAACTCTGGGAGAGGAACTAGGGGTGGTGGAAGGGGAGGAGGGTGGGGGGTGGGGGTGAATGGGTGATGGGCACTGAGGGAGGCACTTGACAGGAAAAGCACTGGGTGTTATTCTGTATGTTGGCAAATTGAACAAAAATAAAAAAATAAATTCATTATTAAATAAATAAATAAATAAATAAATAAAGCTCCCCCCCCCCCCCCCAGCTAGCTATGTGACCTTAATCCTCAAATTTCTCATTTGGAAATTGGGAATAAAATACCTTGAAAAGCAAAAAATAAAATAAAAAATAAATAAAACCAAAAAGAAACCTATTGAATGGAAGAAGATGTTTGCAAATAGCTTATCTGATAGGAGTTAATATCCAAAATATATAAAGAAGTTATAAAAATCAGCACCAAAACAGCCAAATAATCCAATTAAAAATGGGCAGACACCGCAAATAGACATTATTCCAAAGATGACATTCAAATTGCCAGACACGTGAAAAGTTGTTAAACATCACTAGTCATCAGGGAAATGCAAAACAAAACCCCCATGAGATATCACTTTTATCGGTCCGATTAGCTAAAACAAAAACACAAGAAATAACAAGTGTTGGTGAGGATGTAGAGAAAAAGGAGCCTTCTATACTGTTGATGGGAATGCAAATTAGAGCAGCCACTATAGAAAACAGTACGGAGACTTGGCAAAAAAATAAAATTACCATATGATCCAGTAATTCCACAAGTTGGTATTTACCTAAAGAAAATGAAAACACTAATTCGTAAAGATATATGCACCCCCCTGTTAATTGCAGCATTATTTACAATAGCCAAAATATGGAAGCAATCCAAGTGTCCATTAATAGATTAATGGATAAAGATGTGATATATATAATGGAATATTATTCACCATAACAAAAAATGAAATCTTGCCATTTGCAACAGCATGGACAGACCTAGAGGGTCTGATTTCTCTTATGAAATAAATCACTCAGAGAAAAACAGATACCATATGACTTCACTCATATTAAGAATTAGATAAAGGGCATTAAGACTACACTTCTCATAATGAGAAATGTACAGAATGTTGAATCATTATACTGTGCACCTAAAACTAATATAACACTGAATGTGTATTATACTTGAAAAAAACATCTTTTCAAACTTTTCCTTTTATAAGATCAGATTAAATTTTATCAGAGAAAATGATGACAGAATTTTACAGATTGGGAAGCAACTTGAATAATCTTGCCCAAGATGACAAGCTGAACATGTGGCCGATTAAGATTTGCAATCATGATGCCAAGTTCTCTTCACTCAAGCAGATCATGTTCTGCTTCTCTAAGAACCTCATACTGGTCCTTCAGGCTTTCGAAGACCTTATCTTCTTTGTCTAAAAAGCCAAGTAGCTTAACCAGATAGTCTTTCAGATCCATTTCAAAATCTAAAAATGTCTAAAAAAAAAAAAAAAAAAAATCTAAAAATGTATCTTCATGTTTATTTCTAAAGAATGTGCTGCTTTTGATGTCTCCATTCTTAAGGTGCTCACTCTTTGAGGATGGGAAGAGATGACTCTTGAAAAAAAAATACAGTGAGATGCTATACTGTAATTTCAAATAAAGTTCAAAGGAAATATTGAATTAATCTACAATACCCAGAGAGAGACTTATGGAGCAGATGGATCTTGCTCGTGACCTTGAAGAAACAGGAGAGGGTGGATAGACGAGAGGAAAGAATTTCCAGAAAGAATTTCCTTGCAGTGCTGCTGGTGGGGACAGTGAAAGGTGAGGCAAGGTATCAAAGGAAGACAACAGGCTCTGCTGAGGATAAAGAGGTCAGTGTCATGGTACTTGACAATATGCACATCTACACTGTTTACATGTTACAGGATTAAAGTAACTCCCTTCCTACAATTTCTCTCTATAAGTTATTACAGGTAAGTGAAAGAAGAGCTGATCATTACAAAGTGGCATAGGTTGGGCTTTTATGCTCAGCGGTTATTTTCTCTCTTTTCTTACTGTCCCCATTTCTTTCCAAGAGTGGCAGCCTCTTCTCAAAATAACGAAGTAAAAAGTGAATTAAGCTGTTAGATCAACTGCCTTCTCACTCTTCAGGTCAATGAAGTAAGAAATTTGGTAGAAGAAAACAAAGAGGATTATTTCAGAGCAGCATCAGTTTGGTAGGGAGAGAATATGTGTATATGTGAGTACACAAAATGAAATTTTAAGGATGCCTGAGTGGCTCAGAGATTAAGCATCTGCCTTTGACTCAGGTCGTGATCCTGACATCCTGGGATCGAGTCCCACATCAGACTCCCTGCAGGGAGCCTGCTTTTCCCTCTGTCTATGTCTCTGCCTCTCTCTGTCACTTATGAATAAATAAAATCTTAAAAAAAAGAAAAGAAACTTTAAACAATGATCACAGTCTACTAAGTGCTTCAAACATGGTTGCATTTAATTCTCACAACACTCCATTATTGGTACCATACATATTCCTACTTTGCAATACAGGGAAATAAGTTATGGGGGGTGGGGATCAGCAGTTTTCTTATTATTCCACAATGAAAAGGATTGAGCCAAGAATAAAAACTAAGCAAATGTGTTTCCTAAAACTGTAATTCATTATCGTAGGTTCCTTCAAAGCGTAAAAAATACAAAGCCTGGTTTCCTCTTCAACTATTAGTGTTAATATTTTCTAAGGAAAAATCACATATACTAAAATGTATACATACCTTAACTGTACCACTCCATGAGTTACAACAAAGGTTTATAAATCCTTGCAACCAAAATTCCCATGAAGATATAGAACATTTCCACCATCCCAGTAAGTTCCCACATGCATGTGGAGCTTATTATTTATACCATTGTACGTTAGTATTTTCCAGTAATAAAAAATGGAATTGTCAGTATGTATAATTTTGTGGCTAGATTTTTTTAGTCAATAAAATGTTTTTAATATTTAACCATCGTGCTATGTGTAATGGTAGTTCATTCCACCTCTCCTTTTTTATTTTGCTGAGTGGTACAATATTCCATTGTTGGAATTCACCACAATTTGATGAAATTTCTTGATAATGTATGTTTATATTGCTACTAGTAATGGCTATTACTAATTAAGCTGTTACCTTTGTGTGAATCTTATGTAATATGCTATTTATTAAAAACATTTCATAGGGCAGCCCCGGTGGCGCAGCGGTTTAGCGCCGCCTGCAGCCTGGGGTGTGATCCTGGAGACCCGGGATGGAGTCCCACATCGGGCTTCCTGCATGGAGTCTGCTTCTCCCTCTGCCTGTGTCTCTGCCTCTCTCTTCACTCTCTCTGAATGAATGAATAAATAAATCTTAAAAAAAAAAAAATTTAGATAGGCACCTGAACCATGAAGACAGCTATTACCACAGATAACTTTTTTTTTAAAAAAAGAACATTTCATACATAAGAAATACATTTTATTTGTCTTTAAGAAATCTGTCTCAGATAAATTGTCAAATTTGAAATTGTGTAACTTAATGGCTGTGATGATTAATGCTGCTAATTTATTATTTTGTGCTTGCTTATAATAAAATATATAAATATAAAAGTATATAAATATATAATATAAAATTTATTTATAAAAATGTATAAGTATAAAAATATATACAAATATTTAAAACATAAAGTACCAGGTATTCTTTACCATTATGAGGACCTGATCACATTTTCTAATCTCATTGTATTTCAGATTCCTCACTCATAAAATGAGAAGAGTAGCACTTTTATATGTGGTGTTGGAGGATGAATGAGGCATAAAACACAGAAAAGGTCAAAGTAGGGCCTGTCATATAGTATGAGCAGAATAGATTTTAGTTATGCCAACAGTGGTAGCTCTTGATTCTGAAAAACAATACATAGCACTGCTTTCAGTGATGAATATATGTTTTTATGCCCATTGGGATGGATGAAATGCTAAAAAATTTCTCTAAAAATATTGCAACAATGTGTCAGAATTATATCTGAAAGTTGAAGTAAAAAAGATGGAAAAAATAAAAAAAGAACCCTGGTGGTGGGGGTTAGGGGAATGAGGAAGAAGGTAATATAATGAGGTAGTAAAATGCATGACTATCTAACTGTCTAAAGATGATTGAACTAGGTGATCAGTTGACCAGGAAATCCTAACTTCCCAGTAGGAGTTTTTGACTTCATTAAATTTTATCAGAATACCAATTATGTCCATAAAGGGCTGAGTTACATGATGCATTTTACATGATGCAAAAATGTTCTGAACCAAAGAGGTTTAGGGCATTTTTTTTTTTTTTTATGAGTTCCAGTAAAGAAACATCTGTTTAGTTGTGGTTTTGTGAGCAAATTATTAATTGGATTTGTTGCTTATTTGATTGCTTTTAAAATTCCATATAGATGTTGAAAATCAACCACAGGCTCATTTATACAATAAACAATTACCAATAATATCCTATACACATCAATATGATTTCTTTAAATAAATTTCCTACTTTAGGAAAAAAATTCCAAATGAAATTCCATTATGATTCAATTTCTATGGTGGATATTTCACTTAGTCATCACACCTGGAATTTTGTATTTTGTATGCTTGAATTTATTTGCCTTGTTTGTTTTCTCCCACTCTCCTCTCTCTGTGTAAGTACAAAAGCATTATTTAACACACTTAAAACTCCTGGTTTGGTTCTAACATAAGTGATGAGTATAAATGAAGGTGAGAGAATTGACTTTTGTCAGGAAAATTCCCAAAAATAAGAAAACAGAGGTATATTTTTGATTACTTCTATTTTCCCAGAAATAATAATGTTTTACCACCCTATTAACTTCTATGTTTAGAGGACAGAGATTAAGCATACAATGCTTCCTCTCAGGCTTTTCCCACACATCTATTCATGGGAGGTTGCATTACTAGAACTGGGAGTGAATTAAACCACAGAGTAAATACTGGACAAAAATTCTGGTTCTGGTGGGACATTTTAGGCACATATATGACCACATATGAAGGGTTGATCATATTCCATAGTAGCAGCTTGTCATATTCAATAAAATGGAATATATTCATAGTTGTGACATTATCCACAGACTTTTAAAAAATTATATCCAAATACAAAGGAAGACTAATTCCTGTTGAAGCTATAAACACAACAACATTTCATTGAAGAATAAATGAACCAGTAAAGGTACCTCAAATAATATTTGTACCATTTATGTGGGGAATAAAGTCATTATTTTTACACAATAATTTGAGGCCCTGTCTGAGTCACTACCTAGGAATATGTTTGTTTTCAAATGTGACATGGTTAAAAATAGTAAAATTTAACATCATGTCTTTTTTTATCAAGATAGTTATGATTTTTCTAAGCTTGATCAAAGGAGTAAGACAGTCCCCTGAATTCCAATCATCACCAGCATCATGCTTCAGTCTCCTGAAAAACATTTGCTTGTGTTAGCAATTTATCACTTTAAACCTTATTGTAGGATAATTTCCTTTCATATGATCTCACCCAGGGGAATCTGTGTATTTTCTTGATTCAAGGTTGGGATTATTCTGAGAAATTTAATCCTTGACTTCCTAAAGGTGGATCACCTGAGATCCAGGTATTACTTCCTAAGTGGATTCTGAAATGCCTGTTTCAACAATAAACTAATTTTAAAAAGGAATATTAAACAGCCAATAGATGAAGTACTTTAAGTTACTGACTGCTTAGCATGTTTTTTTGAGAGTGTTCATTCTAGGCTGCTTAGTATACCTCAAGAAAAGGAGGGTTAATTAAAATAAAGTAAATAGGGAACAAAGGGAAGTGGGCTTTATTAAGCACTAGAAAATAGAACATTAGAAATAGTGATAAGAATATTTATATATTTATAAATAAGCATAAGTCAAATTTCCCTCAGGTTTTCATCTAGGCCCATGTAATAAGTTTTGCTTTGTTGGTTAGGATGAGAAGAGCAATCCATTTCTCAAAGTCATAGGTTTCTAATCAAAATATTTCTAGACAACCTGGGTCTTTTAGATGTGTATATCATTGCGATGCCAGCTTACTCTGGAAGCATTTTCTCCAAAATTATCCTCTGCAATACCAACAATTGAGTGTATCTCATAAACTTCTTTCAGGAATTCAATCTTTGGCCTATAGAGAAGGAGATTTCATGTAAATGCTGAGACTGAATATCTCAGATTAATTTATGTCAGCATTTAAAAATCAAAATTTAAAAAAAAAATTTAGAGGAGATGAATCTCTTGGGAGTATAGTATATAAGTGCATCTGCTTATATATAAGAAGTTTATAACAGATGATGACTAGTGAGGAATAGAATGTGCTAAAAGTAGTTACAAAGATTTTTCTGTAATTTTCAGCAAAAGATATCTCAGATATTCTAGGGTGTGACCTGATATTTTCAGATGCAAAATCAATTTGACTTCACAAATTGATGTTATTTGCAAGCCTGCTACACATTTGTGTCACAGAAATATAGATAATCAAATAAATTCTGTTTTTGCATCATACCTGTTAAAATATATATTATATTGCATGTTACATTTGTGAGGGCATTTCTTTCAAGAGTAGAAAAGTGCTAAATCTAAATTCTCAAATTTCACATGTGTGATAATTAAAATATTTTTCCTTATTCTGAATTCTGGCTTTGTACCCACATTTTTAAAATTTATTTATTTATTTATTTATTTATTTATTTATTTATTTATTTATGTATGTATGTATGTTTGCCAGGCACAATAGAACACACATCATGATATAATCACTGGCTTTGTTGCAATTTCACGAGCTGGGGATTGATTCACCATACCTTGCTCCACTTTCCACAAATTAGCTATGGCTGTTTGAATTCTTGAATTAACTTAAAGAAAATAAACCTGCATCTTACACATAAAAGCTCCAGCTGGAAGTCATAGTAGCGAAGTCAACGGTTATCTCCTGCCAAACTCCAATAAGACCAACCTCAGGGGTATCCCTGGGTGGCTCCGTGGTTTGGCACCTGCCTTTGGCCCAGGGCATGACCCTGGAGTCCCAGGATTGAGTCCCACATTGGGCTCCCTGCATGGAGCCTGCTTCTCCCTCTGCCTATGTTTCTGTCTTTGTCTCTCTCATGAATAAATAAATAAAATCTTAGAAAGGACCAACCTCAGGATAAGAAAAACAAAAAGCATATACTTCCATGAGAATATGCCAAAGTAATCTTTTCGTTTTATTCTCTTCCAACATTATACAACCAGCATCAATTTACACTGGGCACTTTGCCTTGGCAAAGATATTTGCTTTGAAAGGATCCTTTTAGCTTCTTTCTGTGAGCTCCTGAATTTAGGTCATGCCATAAATTATTACTCAGTGGTCCAGGCTTTACTAGTTATTTGGAGACCAAATGTAGCAGTTGGGTCCCTAGGACATGTCTGGGATGGTACATCAACTATGAAAGTTGTAGTATAACATCCTAAGACCCAGAGAGGCTCTGTTTGAGACTACTTGGAAATGAAAAGTCTTAGAGAATAAAGTAGGGTTTGGCCCTTGATCTCTATAATATAAGCAGAGAGTCAAGGCTATTATACCAATTTCAATCACAGCCATTCTAAAAAGAATATGCAATGCTTACCACCCCATACCAGTTCCTTGAACTGCAAGGAACAGAAAGTCTGTGTTTAATGAATTGTTGCAATTTTATAATTAATTACTATTAATATGTGCAATTTACTTAGTATTTATTATATGCTAAACACTGTGCAAGGCTTTACAACTACATAATTTCTAACTAACTCTATTCTGATGGTTAATTTTATGTGTCAACTTAACTGGGCCATGGGTGTCCTCTGATATTTGGTCAAACATTATTCTGGATATTAGTGTGAAATGTCTGGATGAAATTAACATTTAAACTGATAGACTGACTAAAGTGGATTTCCATCCATAAAGTGTGGACCTCAGGTGAAGGCCTGAATAAAGCAAAAAGGTTGACTTTCCCTCGAGTTTAGACGGAATTCCTCATGCCTGACTGCCCTTTTAGGTAGGGCATCTTTTTTTTTTTTTTTTTTTTTACCTTCAGACTCAAACTGAAACATCAGTTCCTTTTTAGTCTCAAGACTACCAGGCTTCAGACTGGAACTATACCATCTACTCTCTTGGGTCTCCAGTGTGCCAACCGCAGATCTTTGGACTTGACAGCCTCCATAATTACATAAGCCAATTCCTTATAATAAATGTCTTTATATATGTGTCTATATACATATCCTATTGGTTCTGCTTCTCTGGACACCCCTGACTAGTACATTCACAAATCTCTAAACTCTCCCTAGTACTCTCACAAACCTCTAAATTTTTATTTAGAGATTAAATAACAAAAATTTTGTTTGTTATTGTTGTTAATTGTTATTGTTGTTGTTATGCTGATTTTTTCTTTAAAGAAATTTTTTGGTATTGTTTGTTTTCCACAATCAAAAATACTGTGAATCTTAAATTACTTGCCCAAGTGCACAGTTACAAAGAAACTTTGTTGAACTATACAAACATAGGCAATTATTGCACAATATAATCTCAAAGGAAATTTTCTAGGACATTTCATTTGCATTAAATTCCTTAGTTTTTCATGTTATTACAGATTTTTAAAAATTACTGTGGACTCCATCTTAAATAAGGCTCTAATTTAGCTAATATTTTTTCAGAAACTCATCATTAAAATATAGGTTGGATTCTCATATTTCTTGCTGATTATGAAGTTTTTAGATTGCCTGTATGTCACATAAACATATTAATGAATAATATAAAATTAAATTGACATATTTTAATTCAGTGTGAGATATATATACATATACATATACATGTATTTTGTATTTTGAGAGTTGAAAAAAAGATGGAAATGAAATTCATGAATGCATTTGTATAACTATAGTTTAATTAATCTGCAAAGTCAAGTAGCAAAAGGACTTCTTGTCATGCACAAGAACATTTGTAAGACTAGAGAATAATGCCATGAGGGAATATCAACTCTGTGCCTGAAGGAAAGAAAAATGTTATGCTCATTTCCTAGGCATATAAATGTAAGTCAATATTGTGAATTTATTCATCTTTTTTCTATTCACATTCAGTATGAAAAAATTTTCTGAAATACAAATGTCATGTTTAAACATTTCATGTTTTCAGAGACACTGTCAAAGTGACACAGATAGATACCACAAAGTTGGTATCATTTTGTTTGCTTAGTAACCAGTGACAGAAAAGTTGGATCTGTGGTTAAGTTAAAAATAATAATAAAACAGCGCTCGCTTTCCATACTGTGAAATATGCATCTTAAATTAAAATTCCCCAAATCTCAATATAGCTACTGAATATAATTATTTCACTAATATGTTACTCTATTGTTACCAACATATCTCTGGATAACAAACATATCCAACACCTCTAAGAATCCCCTTGCTGTTCTTCCTTTGTGTGTGTGTGTCAGGACACCATATTGCTAACTATAGGAACTCCTGCAACTGAATAGCAAAACAAAACAAAACAAAACAAAAAAGAATCTGATTAAAAAGTGGGCAACAGATCAACATTTTTGAATAGACATTTCCCTAAGAAGAGCTACAAAGATGCAACAGGTACATGAGAAGGTGTTCAACATCTCTAACCAGAGAAATGTAAATCAAAACCACTATGAAGTAGATGCACTTATACAGTAGGAATTTGGAGCTCAATTAAGCTCATGGTTTTTCAACATTATGCACATGGCAAAGCACTGGGATCTAAGACTCAAGAGAGCAAAGGGAAAAGGTGAGGAAATGGTGTTTTTTGAGCTCATTAAAGCTGTAGCTGCAACTGCAACAGAGTCGTGGTGGTTGGTCTTCATTTGATATCCAAGTATAAGGAATAAACAATTTCTAGAATGAAAGTGCAACATGAGATTAATTTCCTTCTGTTTCAGCTATATCAACTCTATCAAAATAAATTAAGCTTGAATATTTATTCATCTTCATAATTGTTTTTGAGATTAACTATTTTATTTGTAATGCCCTTCTATGAGAATACTGAATCCATTTTAAAATTATAAACATATAGAGAGAATAAATCATTGAGACTTGATACTCAGAGCCTCCTTTGAGTAATAACTTGCAATTTCAATTTTACACAGTAAATCTTTATAATCTTGAAGTAGTGTTCTTTACTTAATCTAACAACATGCAAAATCATTCATTCATTTGCTCAGATTAAGTCACATAATGCACACAGGCTAAAGAAAAAAAAAAGAGAGAGAGAGGTCTCAATTAAAAATGTAAATGTATCTTCCTTTCCTACCACTCAGATTAGACTATCATCAGTGGCCTATCATTGCTTACATAATAGTCATAGAGGTTGCTGTTTTCTTACCTGATTTCTAGGTCTTACAAATGTATTGCATGTGACAATTTTACTTATAAATAAATGGAAATAGCACAGCAACAAAGTCACTGAAAAAAACATGTCAAGATCACAAACAAATATCTTTTATTTCTATTTTAGCATATAAGAAAACATTGTGGGATCCCTGGGTGGCGCAGGGGTTTGGCACCTGCCTTTGGCCCAGGGCGCGATCCCAGAGACCCGGGATCGAATCCCACGTCGGGCTCTCGGTGCATGGAGCCTGCTTCTCCCTCTGCCTGTGTCTCTGCCTCTCTCTCTCTCTCTCTGTGTGTGACTATCATAAATAATTAAAGAAAAAAAAATTAAAAAAAAAAAGAAAACATTGTAAAACTCATAGTTGGAAAGCTTTTCTATGGATAGTCTTTTAAGAGAAAAAAAGGGGGATCTCTGGGTGGCGCAGCGGTTTGGCGCCTGCCTTTGGCCCAGGGCACGATCCTGGAGACCCAGGATCGAATCCCACGTCAGGCTCCCGGTGCATGGAGCCTGCTTCTCCCTCTGCCTGTGTCTCTGCCTCTCTCTCTCTCTCACTGTGTGCCTATCATAAAAAAAAAAAAAAAAAATTAGAGAAAAAAAGGAGAGAAAATATGTCCAAACTACTTTGCAGAAAATTAGATGGTAAGCACATGCCTCTGTCAAGTTAATGAGCTGTCATCCTAAGGGACAGCCTTAGGAGATCATTCAACAGAAAAATTTAGGGGTACTAGCAATATCTATTGAAAGATATTAACAGAAGAGTTTATATAAGCCTTAGTTATCACTCTTTTAATAAGAGTTTTTATCAAACTGTGAGTAGAAAAACCAGTTTGTCTTTATCTTTTCCCAAAAGTACACTGTTATGTGACATCTGGCATTATTCTACTCCAAGTTCAGCTATTGTTCTTTATATTGCTTATATTGTTGGTTAATATACAATCATCTTAATGAATTAATTAAATAGGGAGAAAAAGTGAATATTTTTAAATATCTCCCCAAGACCAAAGTGAGTATTACTCCAAAGTTATTAATCACCCAAATAGGACAAGTGTTGTTGAGCATAAATGAAAAAAACAAATCTTTATCCTACTATGTTGATCTGCCAAGACAAGTTCCAACAGATATTCTGAGATTGAGCAAAAAAAATCTGAATAAATTACTTAATTTAAGTATCTGTATGGTATATCCAACAATGGAACTACATGTATTGAACTATGTTTGATATTTTGTACTTAAATTGTTGTGCCCAAGATTGCGAATCAGAGAAACCACCAAGGAGCCAACACTGATGCAAACATATGAGGGTTTAGTTACAAGCTCGAGCTTGGGTCCAAGTATACCCGACACAGCAGAGCAGGGACTTGGACCCCGAGGTGGGTTTCAGCTTAGTTTTATGGGCTGGTCTAGGGGACCTCCAGAAGGGGTGGAGGAATTTCTCAAGTTCTGTTTACATTCTGATATGGGGCTTTCAAGGGCATTGAGCTCTGTTCTCATTCTGATATGGGGCTTCCTGCCCCTGGCTTGGGCTCTGTTCTCATTTTAATATGGGGCTTTCTAGTACTTAAGCTGTAAGCTGTCCTCCCCCCCACACCCACCCCCGCGTGCCCCCCCCCCCCCCAACTGAAGTAATGTAGATTTCAGCTCTTATTCACAGGGGCCTGGGATGGCTGTACTTGTGGTAACGCTGAACTTAAAGTGGAATGGCCTTAATTTTCTTCAGCCTCCACAAAATTACCATTGTTACTACAATAGTAACAATGAGTGGAGTTCATGGACTCTCCTCAAATTGTAATAGTCAAGGTAAAAATGCATTATGTGTAACTCAGTAGTTAGGAGCATAGCTTATGCCTTCAGCTTTTCTGCAAAATTACTGCTTATGTTTGTTTAAGTAATATACAAATGGATCAATCTAAATTTTGGTATACTTATTAGTAATATCAGACTAATATTAACTGCCACCCGGAGATTTTTATAATAGAAAATTACATAAAGCTTTTAATTATCATGAATGTAAATAGAATTCCAAAGTCTGTTGTCTTAGCACATTGTCCTAAGGGTTTGCATGATCCATCAGCCTTATTTTGAAATATTTTTACCTGTTTCAAAATATTAACTTGCCAAGCACACTGAGAAGCCTCCTTCAGTCTTTAAATAGATCAGAAAAAATTGCAAATAAGTTATGTAAATGTATAGATCAGTTATGAATTATAAAATAAAGTCTAAGATTTAGGTTTCTATGTTGTCAGGAAGACTGAAGAGACATGGAAACTAATTAATTTTTACTCAGTTCTTTTTCTCAGCCTTGTTCTTTGTATATTTTTAGCCTTTGTTTTCTAATTTCTGTTTTATAGTAGCTTTGAAAATAATCACCAAGATTTTATGTGACATTTTCTCCTGCTCTCTTTTTAAAGACAAAACCAAGAGGTCACAATGAAAGTTTTACAAAACATAAAGTAATTATCTGTTGTCATATGGAGAGAGACTGATTATCATTAACCTCAAGGATTCATTTGCTAGAGGAAAGAAAACTGGTAATATTGTATTTTTCACATGGGGGAATAGAAAACATCATAATGAATTCTAGAATCAGAAAGGTCTACCTTAGGGGGGCTCCTGGCTGGCTCAGTAGACTCCGGATCTTGGGGTTGTGAGTTTGAGCCTCACACTGGGGGTACAGATTGCTTAAAAGAAGAAGAAGAAGAAAGAAGAAGAAGAAGAAGAAGAAGAAGAAGAAGAAGAAGAAGAAGAAGAAGAAATAAAAAGAAAAGGAAGCCCTGCCTTAGAATCTGTGTGCTACAAGTGGCTAAATGTGTGAGTTTGGAGTGGTTAGTTAATATCTCTGTGCCTCAATTTCTTTTCCCATGAAACAAACAAGTATAAACATTTCACTTATAGTGCATTTTCAATGATTAAGTGAAGGGATGCTAGTAAAATGCTTATGATGTGGGGAAACAAAGAAGGAAATGTAGAAAAAATTAAATTTCCTTATAACCTGCAGCCCATTGAGAAATATTTGAGGCAAGCAGTCCTCCAGGAAGTCCCAACTGTCTTAATGTAATGCCTTGCTAGAGGGAAAAAGAAGCTTAGCTTAATAATAGCCAGGCTTCCTGGATCCTTTGAGTCTTCTTTAGCACATGAAAATCCTTTAGGAAATCTTCCCTGTCCTTACCACCCCAAATCAGTTTCTCCTCACAATCTTAGGACAGCTCTTTCTGCCCATTGGTCTTGTCTCTGTGCTTTAATAAAAACACCTTTTTTGCACCGATAACGTCTCATGAATTCTTTCTTGGCCGTCTGCTCTGAGCCCTAACATTTCCATATCACTTAAAACATTCACTAAACTTTTAAGCAAAGTTAAGTAATTGTGACATGTTAGCTAGCTACAGTTAATCACTTTGCCTCGTCTCCAGCTCTTAATATAATCATTCAGATTCTGTTTAGATTATTTAAACCCAATTATAACTATCAAGAAGTTGAATTCTTCTCGCTGTAGGATAGTTGATTGGTTCAGGCAGCAAAAAAGGGTGTATTTTCCATAAATCAGAACTCTTGTTTTCAAATTAAGCAATTTTTAGAGATGTCACCCAGGAAAGTGACACCTGAATTGTGACCATGCATGGGGCGGTGGCATCAGGGAGATACTGTCAATACTTACGATATTAAAAGAAAAGATGATAAGGACAAAGGTCCTCGATGACCAGCACCTCTAGCAACTTCACTGATAGCAAAGGAGACAGCAAGATCACTGAGAGCAAAGGAGACAGCAAGACAGCAAAGGAGATTGCCAGTGAAAAGGTAACGCATATATTAAAGAAATCTATAAATACAGAAAGATATTAAAAACAAATGTAAGAAATAAGAGTGTAACTACAGACCCCTTCCTTCACTTTCAAGCATACAGTACCCATTATCTCATAGTAAAAGTGAAAACAAATAACTTTTCTTCTTTTTCATTAATCTCTTTATGTCTTTCCTCAAAAGGAGAAATATAAACATCAGTCAAGGAAAAGGACACTAATTGCCTCAATATAAAGTGGTTAGGAAAATAAGACATGTATAAAGAAATTAACAAATGTGTTTTTCAATATAATATTAACTCTCTTAATCTCATCGTATTTCTTCCTTACATTTGCTTTACTATTTGTGTATCTGTCTCATTTTGCAATCAATTTTCATCTTTCCTTTTTCTTGTTCTCCCTTTTTTTCTTTCTTACTTTTTTTTGTTTTCTTTTCTTCTTTCTTTCCTTCTTTTTTCTTTCTTCCTTCCTTCCTTGGTTCTGTCATTTCTTAGTAATGGAAAAGCCTGCATATAATTAACAAGCTAAAATACTTGCTAATTAAAAAAAATTATCAAAGAAATATAGGTGCACTGCTCGACTAAATCACAATAATGACTGTCTTGAAATTTTTTTGTCAGTGATTTAATCTCCATTTTTACTGTAGTCATCTGACACAGTTCAATCTAGTTAAATAAACCCCCTTACTAAATTTGTTAATGAAAGCCAACTTAACTGGGTGAATAGAACTTCTTTCTTGTAGGGATCTAATTATTACTCTACCATTAACTAGTTTGGCTACTTTTGACAAGTTAACTTTATCTAAATCAGTCATCCTTATTAGAGATAATAAATGTCTGAAAGGTTAGTGAAAGCTTGAAGACAATGGTGCATGTGATGTGTCTTACACATACTGGTTATTCACTAAAATATAATAGTTATCAATAGCATCAAAGCCTGAACATAATTTCACAATTTTTCTTTTCTAACATATAGCTGTTCATATGACATTGACTAATAGTAATACTTTTAGCCTTGTCCCTCATTTAATGCTTTCTCAAGTCTCAATTACTTTTAACCATTTTTACAAATTACATTTGTAATTCAAATCTTGCCAACTGTTGGATAACAAGATAATAAGATAATGCTGACTTAGCTGTTGTTGATGGTGGTGGTGGAGTATTTGTGTGTGTGTGTGTGTGTGTGTGTGTGTGTATGTGTGTGTTTTAGGGTATGATAGGCTTTAATATTTGGGCAGCAGCACACATAATGGTTAAGAGTCAGATGGCCCTCCAGGCTCGGATTATATCTGTGTGGCTTTGGCCAAATTAGATGACCACATCTGCAAAAGAGGAAAATAAAATTATTTCAGAGGGTTAAATGGAGAGTAAATAAAATAATATTTGTAAATATTGTGTACTTTCTTTAACGAAGTAAAGACTTAACAAATGTTTGTCATTGCTATTCACCCTTCTAAGTTTCAATAGTTATATAGCACTCTAATTAAAATGATTGATTTTTGTTAGTGGCTCTCACAAATTCTTCTGTCAATAACAATTATAATGATAATTGCTAACCTTTCTGTAGCCAACAACAAGCATAACAAATCTAAATTTAAAATGTAAAGGGATGCCTGGGTGGTTCAGTGGTTGAGGTTCTGCCTTTGGCTCAGGTCCTGATCCTGGGGTCCTGGGATCAAGTCCCTCATTTGGCTCCCTGAAGGGAGCCTGCTTCTCCCTCTGCCTCCCTTTGCCTATCTCTGCCTCTGTGTGTGTGTGTCTCTTATTAATAAATAAAATATTTTTAAAAACTTTAAAAATAAAATAAAATGTAAAATGAGTAAGTAATGCAGTTTCTCTAAACACTAAATTTTTTTGAGACATGTAGCAACGAGAGTAATTTTTGTTCTGGCAGGATGCTGAATAGTTTAAATTCTTGATTATTAAGGAAATGGTTGCAAGAAGTTAATATAATTATCCTGGGCCCTGAGGTTGAGATCAATCATATTTCAAGGCAAGTTCCTCACTATCTTTGATCCTACCTTGGTTAGGGCAGTTAAGAAATGTGTACAATTTTAGAAGACAAGTTTCTTGTCAGCATATTTCTTTTCGGGGGCTCTGCAATTCAAATGGAATCCAAATTGAGAGAATTACCACCTATACTGAAATATTGAATACTTTTGCAGTTTCCAAAGTAGAGCGTGTTATCAGATGATATTTTATATAGAATTCATGATAAATTACTTAGCTTCCAATATAAATACTGACTTTGAAGTGATAGCTGGGAGCTTTTGCCAAAGATCAGTGGAACCCAGGACACTATAAAGTACAGAGTACTTGCTATACAATATCTCATGTAGGGCAGCCCCGGTGGCTCAGCGGTTTAGCCACCTTCAGCCTAGGGTGTGATCTGGAGACCGGGGATCGAGTCCCACATCAGGCTCCCTGTATGGAGCCTGCTGCTCCCTCTGCCTGTGTCTTTGCCTCTCTCTCCGTCTCTCATGAATAAATAAATAAAATCTTAAAAACAAAAACAATATCTCATGTAAATCAATGATGCAATAAATAGATTTTGTAAAAGGCAATCTTAGGTATATGTGTTGTTCAAAGTCAATTAAAGGTAAGATCAGAGGCTGACTGACACTAATAAGCATATAAAATTAAATATCCTTAATATGTAGTGTTTTTCATTCAAAGAAACATAGAAAATCTATATGAGGGTAAATTCAGAATCATATATTTACATTTAATTGGCTGGGAGTGGAAGATGTAAGCCGGGGTGGCTGTTACTCAAAAAGAACCTCCATAGTTTTATTTCAAAATGGACACTGAGATTTTAATTAATATTACCACTCACACTAAAGAGGCACATGATTCATACATCTGATATTAGTGGAATCCTTTTATAAAAATGGACTATGACTTGGTCAAATATTGGCTTATATTAATCATGTATACCTAAGAACCTCATAAAAAGGAAATGGTTCACACAACTGGAATCAAATCAAGAAATTCATGAAGTTAGAACTATCTAACTATAAAACATTGTTAATAGGCTTCCAAAGTTATTCTTGAAGGAACTGATAAATTATGAATGAAGCCAATGTTATTCATTTGGATGCAGTTATTGAACAATTTCATTTAAAAACACAATGTTCTTTTGCTAAAAGGGAAAAAACTCTTGAACATTAAAAATGTAGGTTCACATCTCAGTATTATATAACAAAAATGATATAAAATTAAAACCAAGAGACCGTTCTGCCAAAAATGTATGATCTGACCTTGCCTCTTTCGTATTAATGCACTACAATTTCCACAATATAGATTTAACATATTGCATTTAATCACACCTAAGTTCCCTTCCTACTTTAGCATTTTGCATTTCAAAACTAATATACATGTAAAAAATGGTATACATGTTATTAGAAATCACAAGTCTAATAATAATATAGCTTACAAAATTTAGCAGGGTATACATTGTAAAGTATGACACTCTTTTTGACCAAATGTTTGTTAGTCAGGCTCCTCTAAGCCATTTTCTCAAGTAGGCTTCCACCTTTGAACTTCTAAGTCAGTCTTTGCATTTTCAAGAATATTGTTAAGCTGGTTTAGAAAGAACCCTTCCACCTTTGATATCTGAAAGGTGGTGATATTTGAAAATCCTGGCCTTACTTCAGCAAGAAACTTGTTAGGTCTATTTAGCCAGAATTCTCCATTTCCCCAGATGCTTCCTCTTAGCAATTTTCCATCTACTGACCTCTCACCCCACTTTTGGCTGTGAATCTCCACTTGTTCTTGCTGTATTCTGAGTTGAACCCAATCCCTTCCTGCTACTGCAAAATCCCATTCCAGTGGATCCTTCTTGAATAAAGTCTTTTTTACCACCATTAAGAGTATGAGAATATTTTTTTTTCTTCAGCAAGTATTGGACTCCTACTCATAGCTTTTATCCCAATGTCAAGCAGATGTTGTTTTATTTTTTTTTTTTTGAGATTTTATTTATTTATTCATGAGATACACACACAGAGAAAGAGAGAGAGAGAGAGGCAGAGAGAGCAGCAGGCTCCATGCAGGGAGCCCGACGTGGGACTCGATCCTGGGTCTCCAGGATCACACCCTGGGCTGTAGGCTGCGCTAAACTGCTGAGCCACCAGGGCTGCCCCAGATGTTGTTTTAGATATCTGTTTAGTCACTTAAATGACCTGAGTCATACTTTCCTACCACTGACATTTTAAATATAGTAGTTATGTTTAGATACAAATTATAAGATTGCACTTAATTAATCATAAGGTCGATCCCATTGGAATCAGAGAGACCTGCCATTTTCTAGAGTTTCCAGAAGGTCTGATGACAAGGTTTTATTACTTTTTAAGTCTTTGAAGAAAGAGCTTTGTTAAAAACAAAAGAAAGCAACAGCACACGCATGCAAAAAACAAAAACAAAAAAACAGTTCGTTTATTAATATTCTGGCAGATTTTTGTTTTCCTTTCCTAAGACTAATTTCAGTTTCTCTCTTCAAAGATTTGTGAACAAAATCACTTTATACATGCTTTTGTAATTAAATCTTTGTATGATCTCCTGTTAATGACCTATATTGGTGAGGAGGAGGAGTCAACCTGTTACAATAAACATCTCATGTGAAGGGGAAGTGAATGGTTACACTAAACTGCTTTACGAACAGACTGAAAACTCTCCCAAGATACAAAAGGGATGATATTTAAGTTGTCAACGTTGAGGTTTCAACCTTACTGAATAGTGTGGAGGCCGAGAAAATTAAGGCCATTCCACCTTAAGCTCAGCATTAGCACAAGTACAGCCATCCCAGGCCCATATGAATAAGAGCTGAACTTGACCTTACTTCAGTTACAGGAAAAAAACAGCTTAAAGCCCTTGAAAGCCCCATATTAGAATGAGAACAGAGCTTAAGAAATTCCTCCACCCCTTCTGGAAATCCCCTAGACCAGGCCATAAAACTCAGCTGGAACCCACCTCGGGGGCTAAGTCCCTGCTCTGTTGTGTCCGGTATGCTTGGACCCAAGCTCAAGCTTGCTAATAAACCCTCCTGTACTTGCATCGGTGTGGTCTCCTTGGTGGTTTCTCGGATTCGCAATCTTGAACACAACAAGTAGTGCTTACAAACTGGAGTTATTGCTTACAGTAGAAATTCGTAGTTCAATTTCAGAGACTATTATATCAATGCTAGCAGGGTTTGGTATTTTCCCCTTACATTCAGAGAGGGTCTATGTTGAACCTGTTGGGCTGGCGAGCCTGGGACCTCAAAACGGCCAACCCCAGGCCAGCAACCTCCCAATAAGGCCGCCTTGCCGCCCTACCCTAACTTAGCACACAGAGACCCGTAAACCTTGCCCTAAGTGGAATGCCGCCCTACCCCTATTTTCCCACCAACACCACCTTGCTGCCCTACCTTAGCACACAAAGACCTGGTAACTCTTGCCCTAATTGGAATGCTGCCCTGTCCCCACCTTCCTGCCAAACACTCTTTAGACACCCCCCCCCGCCCCCCGTGGTTTGCCTGGCACGACTTCCCCGCTCTCTCCCTCCCCTGTGGGCCACGGAACCTCACCCGAGAGCACGTCCCATTAAAAGCCTGTTTAGACCAACTTTTGCCTGGCCTCTCTATTCCATTTCACTACCAATGGATTAAACCTGGCAGAACCAACACTTCCTAATGCTGCATATTTTACAGAATTTCTTCAAGAAAGTAGAAAGAAAAATCTCCAGATTCTATCATTGTCTTAGGTTTCTTACAGGTGCAAAATCTACACTAAGGTCTTACAAAGATTTAGTGTATTTGAAGATGCAGGAGCAGAGGAAAAGGCAATCAGAGTGTGTATTACGGAGATTACTACACGGGGCAACTCAGTTCTGCCAGGATCTCCTGATATGCGTCCAGATGCTTGTCATTGTTCTCTACATAAAGGATATGAATTGGAAGTATTTTATCACCCCCACTCCATGAGTCTACAACTCCTTCCCAAACTTTGCAGGCTTCCCCCATGGTATGAAATCCTCATGCTTCTGAGCTGCATCTAGGTGCAGCCTGACTAACTCTGAGGGAGAAATTCACAGGCAGAAAGTCCCAAGGGGGCAAAGTAAGAATAATTGAAGTGATATATTGCCAATTCAAACTCAGTCAAATTTCATGTGAAATGACCCTCCGTGGTCTCAACTAAAATCAGAAGTGCGATCAAAAGGATGAATGGGAGCAATGGATATGTCAGATTCAAGTAAGAAGTGGAGGAACAGTAAGCATGTGAACACTGTACAGCCGAAGAAAGGTGTAGGCTGGAAGGTTGGAATCTGGACTAAAAACATAATGTCAAATTTAAGCAGTCAAAATTTGTAAAAATATTTTTACATTTCTTCTAAATTTGTCCATTTTATGTAAAATTTCAAGTTTTCTGTGGTAATGTTATTCAATATACCTTCATCTTACCTTTTCATATCTGAAGACTCTACAGTGATATCATTATTTTAATACCTACTATCATATGTATTAATTAAAATGACCTAGTTGTATTTGTGCCTTCTTGTTTCATATCAGTCAGCCTCTGTAGAATAAATGTTGACTTTGCTGATCTCAATTATATATCGGCTTTTATCTTCTTATTTCTTCTTCTTTGCACATATTGTTCTTTTTCTATCTTCTGAAGATGAATGCTTAGGTCATTGATTTTCATAATTTACCTTTTATAATAAATGTTTTTGTAGTTATACGTCATCCTTTATAATCTTAACAATGCTCTAAAGTTTGCTATGTACTAGTTACTGCCTTTAAGTTAGGTAAATCATAATGTCCATTGTGATTTTGTCTTTACACTACAAGCTATATAGAAGTAAATTTATTAATTTTAAATATGGTATTTGTTAATTATCTTCATATTGTTCATATATAGTCTTAACCTTATTAAGTTAGGTGGCAGTCAGATGACCTACATTTTGTGACTATAGCCTTTTGAAGTGTGTTCAAGTTTGCTTTATGGCCCAGCATGCATTTGCAATTTGGGGAACTGTCAATTTTGCTCATTTCTGATTCACTTTCAAGTTTTCCATTTCCTTACTTAACACTTTTTCAAATTTTCTATCATTTTCTAAAAGTTTTCATCAAATCTCTCACTACATTTTTGTACTTGCCTTTTCTGCTCATAAACATGGTTTTTGTGGATTATATCTGATTATGTTATTATGTATATTCACACTTAGAAATTTTCCACCATCTTGGGTAACTAAACATTTTATCCTAATAAGATGATTCATTGTACTACTAACGATTTTGGCTTTAAAGACTAACTTGCCTGGTATTATCATAGCTGCACCAGCTTTTATTTGGTTACAGCTGGCATGACATCTTTGTCCATCTTTCTCTCTTTTAAACTGGCTGAATACTTTTGGTTTAGAACAACATAGAGAGTTACTTATTTTTCTAAATGTCAGCTTTAGAAAGTTTATATGTAAAGAAATTTCTGATATATTTCTTTTTTTTTTAGATTTTATTTATTTATTTATTTATTTATTTATTTATTTATTTATTTATTTATTTATGATAGTCACACAGAGAGAGAGAGAGAGGCAGAGACATAGGCAGAGGGAGAAGCAGGCTCCATGTACCGGGAGCCCGACGTGGGATTTGATCCCGGGTCTCCAGGATCGCGCCCTGGGCCAAAGGCAGGCGCCAAACTGCTGCGCCACCCAGGGATCCCTTCTGATATATTTCTGTTTAAACCTATCATCTTACAATAACTTTTCTGTTTTCCCCAGTCTGTTCATTTTTCCTCTTATTCTAATTGATTTTTAAAAAATAGCCACCTGGGTGGCTCGGTGGTTGAGCATTTGCCTTCAGCTCAGGTCTTGATCCTGGGGTCCTGGGATCGAGTTCCACACCAGGGAGCCTGCTTCTCCCTCTGCCTATGTCTCTGCCTCTCTCTGTGGGTCTCTCATGAATAAATAAATAAAATCTTTAAAAAAATAGTTTGTCTTTTTTGTCACTATTTGCTTGGCTTCTAAACAGAGCTTACTATATATTTAGTGATTAACATAGAGTTTTCAACATACAAACTTGATTTACCATGATACCAAGTTACATTACTGTTCACTTTTTGGACAGTATAAGGTCCTCAGTACAAGTTACTCTTGACTCATTCACAGACATTTAAAAAATAGATACTAACAAAGCACCACAAACTGAGTAGCCTAAATATCAACAATTTATCATTTCACAGTCTGAGGTCAAGGTGTTGGCAAGGTTTTGCTCCTTCTGAGGGCTGTGAGGGAGAATGTATTCTTGCCTCTCCCCTAGCTTCCGGGGCTTTGCCGGCCATATTTCCTGCACCTTGGCTTCTGCTGCATCACTTTAGTCTTTGCCTTCATCTTCACCCAGTATTCGGTTTCTATTGGATTAGGGGGCCCTCCAGTATAACCTCATCTTAACTAATTTGCATCTGCAACAACTCTATTTCCAAATATGGGTCACGTTTTGAGGCAGTGGGGTTTAGGGCTTCAGTTTACAGATCTGGGGGGAACACAATTCAATTTTATGTGTGAATGTATACCAAAACACTGTACCATTAATATTGTGGAGGCCGAGAAAATCAAGGCCATTCCACTTTAAGTTGAGCGTTAGCACAAGTACAGCCATCCCAGGCCCCTGTGCACAAGAGCTGACATTTACATTACTTCAGTTACAGGAAGAAAACAGCTTACAGTTTAACCTCCTAGAAAGCCCCATATTAGAATAAGAACAGAGCCCAAGCCAAGGGCAGGAAGCCCCTATTAGAATGAGAACAGAGCTCAAAGCCCTTGAAAGCTCCATATCAAAATGTAAACAGAACTTGAGAAATTCCTCCCCCCCCTTCTGGAGGTCCCCTAGACCAGCCCTTAAGACTAAGCTGACCCCCACCTCGGGGTCCAAGTCCCTGCTCCGCAGTGTCTGGCACACTTGGACCCAAGCTCGAGCTGGTAAATAAACCCTCAAGTGTTTGCATGGATGTCGGCTCCTTGGTGGTTTCTCGGATTCGCAATCTTGGGCACAACAGTGGTTAGTTCATTGTTGCTGGGGCAGAGAGGGAAGTTCCTTACTTATAGGCAGAAAATAAAATTCCTACCTGAAAAGTGTCCTCCCTTGTAAAAGAATTATCTTTCTTCTTCCTGCCAGTTAAGTAGGCTGCAAGGAATGGTATGTCTGTGAGAACCTCCTTCAGCGCTTCTAACCCCATTTTAAATGAGGTTTCCTTTATTTTCACAGGTACTTTGTCAGATATGTGACTTGCAAAAGTTTTTTTTCCTAGTCTGTATCTTGTCTTTTTAACATCTTGAGTGAAACTTTCATAGAGTAAAAGTTTTTAAGTCTGATTTTTACATATTTTTACTTTTATGGATTGCGTTTTGGAGTTGAGTCTAACTCAGCATGCATACCTTGCCCTCCTTGGGTCCTGAACATTTTCCATTTTTTTTTTTTCTCTAACTGTCTTGTAGTATTTTTTGTGTGTATATTATTTGTAGTATTGTATTTTAAATAAATTATAGTATATTATTTATGGGATTGTATTTCTTTTAAGATTTCATTTATTTATTCATGAGAGACACACACAGACAGAGGCAGAGACACAGGCAGAGGGAGAAGCAGGCTCCATGCAGGAAGCCTGACATGGGACTCGATCCGGGGTCTCCAGGATCACGCCCTGGGCTGAAGGCAGCGCTAACCTACTGAGCCACCCGGGCTGTCCAGGTATTGTATTTTGTATAGTATTGTGTTATGTGTTAATTTTTGTACAGGGTGTGACATTTAGATCAAGATTTTGGAGAAGGGAACAGAAGCCTACGGGAGTCCTACTGCTGCAACACAACTTGTTGCAGTCTATCCTTCCACCATTAAACTGGTTTTGCTCCTTTTCAAGTTCATTTGGAGGTATTTGTGTGGATTTAGTTCTGGTTTCCATTTTCTGTTCCATGGATCAGTGTGTTTATATTGCCAATGGCAACCCACAACTAGTTACATAGTAAAACTTAATTCTAGCTATAGTGATCCATCTACCTTCTTTCTCTTTTTAAAAATTGTTTTATCTATTACATTTCCTTTTTAAAAAAATTTTTTTTTTAATTTATTACATTTCCTTTGCTTTTCCACATAAAATTTAAACTAATCATGCCTATCTCCATAATGAATCTGTCAGGGATTTTGATAGTTTTAAGCTTACATATTTACATTTAAAAAAGAAAGAAGAAAAACAAACAAACAAACAAAAGAAACAAAAAAAGAAAGAAGGCGAGCGGGCGGAAGGCGCCCTCCGCGGCCGCCGGCCGCTTTGCTTCCCCAGCCTGTGCGCCCTGGTCTAGCCGAGAGGGGCTCCCGCCGGGGCTGCGCAGGGAGCGCGGGCGGGAAGGGCGGCCGACGGCGCCGGGACTCGCAGGGACTCAGGAGTCCGGCGCCGGGAGGGCCGCGTGCCGGGGTCGAGGAGGGAGCCAGGGGGTGCGGCCCGGGGGTGCGGCCCGGGGCGCCCGGGAGCAGAGACCTCCCCGTCGAGCGGGGGCGATGTTCCCCTCGCCCGTGGGCTCCTGGGGCCGCCGGGACCAGGGCCCCGCAGTGGGCACCCCCCGGCGGTTCCAGCGAAACTCTGTGCCCCGCTCCCCGCCTCGCAGTGCCGGCGTCCCCGCGAGGGTCGCCCTGCTCCGCGACACCCCGGAAGCCGCGTCGGGGGGCCCAGCTCTCCCCGCCGTGCCCGCATGCCCTTGCCACACCTCGGGCGTCCTTTCTGGACCTGGGGCCTGGGGAGCTGGCGCCGCGGGGCCGCGTGCTGCTGGGCCCTCGCGCCCCCCCGCCCCGGGCCCCGTGCACCCGGCCTGGATGCACCTCGCGGGACCCGCCGGGCGCTCCAACGACCCGGACTCCCCGGCCGGTCAGGATGCCGGGGCCGCGGCGAGGAGGAAGGGGGCGGAGGCGCTTTCCCGCACCTGGGCCCTCGCCCCGGCGAACCTCCCGGCCGCTGCCCGGCGCCCCGGCGCCCTCGGGGATCTCGGAGCAGCTCCGCCTCCGCTCCGCCTCCGCCAGCCTCGGGTCTCGACTCCCAGCCCCGGCCCCGCCGCCAGCCCCCATCAGGAGGAGCCCGGTTCCCCGCCTCCGCCGCCACCTGCGGGCCTCGCCCCCGAGCCCGAGCCGCCCGCGCCGGCCCGACGGCCGCAGTCGATGGAAACGCCCGCCCCGCAGGCCGCCCCGGAGCCCCGGCCGCGCCCGGAGATCTGCGCCAGGAACCCGCCGCTCGTCTGATCCGCGGGTCGAAGCTTCGGTGTTACGCGAACGGCTTCGCCCTCGACGCTCCGAGTTTGCTCCCGAGCGGCCGCCCGCGGAAGGGCCCGTCCGGGGAACCGCCAAGAAACGCCAACGGCCCCGCCCCTCGCAGCGCACAGCCCCGCCGCCCCGCACCGACGCTCGCCACCTCCAGCACCGTCAGCCTCCTCGACCCCTTCCCCTGCCCCCGGCCCTGGTGGCGGGGAGGACGGAGACTGAGGGCCGGCATCCTCGCTTCGCCCGCAGGGAGACGCTAAGCCCCGCCTGCCCACCCGCTGTGCAGGGGGCAGATAGGGGGTCCTGCTGTCCCTGAGCCCCCAGGCCTCAAATTCTGGAGGATCCACCTGGAGGAACTTGGAGCCCGAGACCTCTTCTGCCAACGGGGAAAATTGGGGGCCACGGCCAAGCTTTAGGCCCCAGGATAGGGCCTCGTTTCTCACATTTTGCCTGTCCCTTTACGTTTTATGGGCTGCGGCCAGAGGGACCTCAAGTGACAGTGATCTTCAAGCACCTAAGTGTTTGGGGTGACACCCCCTCCCCCTCATCCTTTGGAGACGAACCAAGGGCTGCAGTCACGAGAAGGCTTAACGGAAAAAGGCATAGATTCCAATCCCTCCCCTCTTCCATCCCGGATCTCTGGGGGCAGGGCCTTCACCCCAGGGGGAGTAAAGGAGGCTACCGCTCAAAGACAAGGAAAAAAAAAGAGGGAGAGAGACCTTGGTGATGGACAAACTGGTCGTTTCTGTGGGCGAGCCAGGGGTGGAGGGGGCCGTCGTGGGGGTGGGGAGGTGATTGGCAGCTCCCTGGGGGCATCGCCCACCCCCACCATCCAGGCCTTTAACCGTTCCCCCCCCCCTTCCCCTGCACTCCGAGCCCCGCCAGAGCCTTCATGGGGGAGCGGACAGCCTGAGCTAGGGGCAGATCACTCCCTCCCTCTTTTCCCGAGCCCTCTCCCTTGACCAAGGCAGGTGACCCCTAACTGGCGATGTCTTCAGTCTCAGCCACAAGCCTTTCCCCTTTTGTCCCCTTTTTGAAGTTTCTCCCCTTTAATTTTTCCTGTTTGCTTTCAGTTTAAAAGGTTCTATGGGTAAAAGAAGTTCTCCCCCTGGATCCATCAGCCCCCTCCCCCAGTTTGCTTCTCTGGTTTGTAGGGGATGGGCTGGGGGACCGCCTCCCCTCCAAAGGTGCAGACCTTGTGCCTGGGGAAAGGGCCTGGGACGGTCCCAGGGAAAGTAATAGAAGGTGGAAGAGTCAATAAAATCAGATCAAACAAGTTGCCTTTCGAGGTCCTCTCCACCGATTTATGCATGAGAGGGGGTGGAGGTAGAGGGCGGGCCTGGGTCCAGTCTTTGGACACCCAAACCTCAGCCCCCTCAAAGGCTAGAGGTGAGGCCAGCTACTCCTTACAGAAGGGGTGAATTGAGGAGTTCTTGCCCTAACCTCCAGGGTCCCACGGGGCCTGAAGGAGCAGAGTTTGAGTTTGAATGGGAGCTGGGCTAGTTGCCTGCAGCTTCCTTCCCTAACTCCAGGCATTTCGGGAGTTGTCAGGGACCTGATGGATCCGATGGGGGCAGGGCTAGGGGATTAGTTTTGAGGTCAGAGGTGCTGTTTTCCAGGGGGGGAGGGGAGTAGTAGGCCTGGACCCCGCTGGGCTGCTGCTGGGAGGACCCCCTAGAGTTTGAGAGTTTTTTTTTTTTTTTAAGCTCTTAAAAAAAAGGTTTATCGTATATCATGAGAAATTGAGCAGTTGTATACTTTCACAAATGATTAATTTGGTGATTCATTGACATTCATTCACGTCAGTTATTTCCATCATTGTAGTCTGTCTCTTGTCACAGGCTTGTTCTTGGTCAGCTTCTTCTAATGACACCACTGATGGTTCAACTTCTCCGCTACAGCAGATGTTAAGTATTTTTATCAACATTCCAGGGCGGGTGTCCCCTCGTTGTCTACACGGTTCTTGTGCTGTTTCCACAGTAGGTCCTTCTTATGACACCACTGATGGTTCAACTTCTCCACTACAGCAGATGTTAAGTATTTTTATCAACATTCCAGGGCGGGTGTCCCCTCGTTGCCTACAAGGTTCTTGTTGTGCTGTTTCCACAGTAGGTCCTTCTTATGACACCACTGATGGTTCAACTTCTCTGCTACAGCAGATGTTAAGTATTTTTATCAGCATTCCAGGGCGGGTGTCCCCTCGTTGTCTACACGGTTCTGGTTCTGGTGTTTCCACAGTAGGTCCTTCTTATGACACCACTGATGGTTCAACTTCTCTGCTACAGCAGATGTTAAGTATTTTCATCAACATTCCAGGGCCGGTGTCCCCACGTTGTCTACACGGTTCTCGTTCTGGGGTTTCCACAGTAGGTCCTTCTGATATCTCCTCTGATGGGTGAACTTTTCTGCTACTCCAGATGTTAAATTTTTTCACCCGCTTTCCATGGTAGGTATCCCCAGGTTGATTACACAGTTCTCCTTCTGGCATTTCCACAGTGGTCCTTCTAATGACACCATTAATGGTTCAACTTCTCTGCTACAGCAGATGTTAAGTATTTTTATCAACATTCCAGGGCGGGTGTCCCCTCGTTGTCTACAAGGTTCTTGTGCTGTTTCCACAGTAGGTCCTTCTAATGACACCATTAATGGTTCAACTTCTCTGCTACAGCAGATGTTAAGTATTTTTATCAACATTCCAGGGCGGGTGTCCCCTCGTTGCCTATAAGGTTCTTGTTGTGCTGTTTCCACAGTAGGTCCTTCTTATGACACCACTGATGGTTCAACTTCTCTGCTACAGCAGATGTTAAGTACTTTTATCAGCATTCCAGGGCGGGTGTCCCCTCGTTGTCTACAAGGTTCTGGTTCTGGTGTTTCCACAGTAGGTCCTTCTTATGACACCACTGATGGTTCAACTTCTCCGCTACAGCAGATGTTAAGTATTTTCATCAACATTCCAGGGCTGGTGTCCCCACGTTGTCTACACGGTTCTCGTTCTGGGGTTTCCACAGTAGGTCCTTCTGATATCTCCTCTGATGGGTGAACTTTTCTGCTACTCCAGATGTTAAATTTTTTCACCCGCTTTCCATGGTAGGTATCCCCAGGTTGATTACACAGTTCTCCTTCTGGCATTTCCACAGTGGTCCTTCTAATGACACCATTAATGGTTCAACTTCTCTGCTACAGCAGATGTTAAGTATTTTTATCAACATTCCAGGGCCGGTGTCCCCACATTGTCTACACGGTTCTCGTTCTGGGGTCTCCACAGTAGGTCCTTCAGACATCTCCTCTGATGGGTGAACTTTTCTGCTACTCCCTCCAGATGTTAAATTTTTTCACCCGCTTTCCATGGTAGGTGTCCCCAGGTTGATTACACGGTTCTCCTTCTGGTGTTTCTACAATAGGTCCTTTTAATGACACCATTGATGGTTCAACTTCTCCACTATAGCAGATGTTAAGTATTTTCTTTTTTTACCTTTACATATTTTGTTATATTTACATCTAAGTATTTCATTTTTAGAACAATTGTAAATGATATAACATTTTAGTTTTAATAATCACATGTTCACGACTCATAAGTAGAAATACAATAGATTTTTTTATGTGTTTATTTTGCCTCTTTTGACCATGTTAAACTCAGTTCTAAGGTTGTGATTATTTTTTTCTTTTTTTCTTAGATTTGTTGAGAGAAGAAATTCTTGTCTTGTGTCCAATCTCAAGGGCAAAAACACTTTTTTTTTTTTTTTTTTTTGTGAACCTTGATGTATGGGTTTCAGTATGTGCCCATTATCAAAATCAGATTTCCCCCCCTCCAAGTTTACCGGGACTTTATACCATGAATGAGTGTTGAATTTTGTCAAATTATTTTTCTGAAGATAATTAGATGATCATGTAATTTTTCTTCTTTAGCCTGTTCATATGATGGATCACACTGATTGATTTTTGAATAATTAAACAACAGAGTATCCCTAGAATAAGCTCCATTTAGTCATGGTCTATAATTATTTTTATATATTGCTGAGTTTTATTTGTTAGTTTTTTATAAATTTTTTTTCATCTATATTCATGAAGAATATTGGTCTATAGTTTCCTTTATGTGTAATATCTCATATTTTGGTATCAGGGTCAGGATGGCCTCAAAAAAGATGAATTTCTTTTCTTTCGTACTTTCTGGGAGAGATTTTTTTTTTTGGTTATTTATTTAATTTATTTATTCATGAGAGACACAGAGAGAGAGAGAGCGAGCGCGTGCGGCAGAGACATAGGCAGAGGGAGAACCAGGCTCCATGCAGGGAGCCCGATGTGGAACTCGAACCTGGGATCCTGGGATCACGACCTGCCAAAGCAGATGCTCAACCACTGAGCCACCCAGGCGTCTGTGGAAGAGATTCTTTAGATTCAATATTTATTCTTTATAAATTTGGCATAATTCTTAAAAGATAATAGGCCTGGAGCTTTCTTTCTGGGAATTTTTTAATATGTAAGTTCAATTTCTTTAATGGTTATATGGCATTAAAGTTATTATTTCATATTAGGTGAGTCGTGCAGACTATGCTTTTCAAGGTATTGATCTATTTTATCAAAAACTCAACTTCCTGTATATAATATTGTTCCTGGTCATCCCTTATTATCTTTTTGATGTCTACACGGTTTTTAGTGATATTCCATATTTCATTCCTGATATGGTAATTCGTGTCGTTTTTTTTTTCTTTGTCAATCTTTGAAATTTGTCAATTTTATTGATCTTTTCAAGAAAACCAGTTTTTTGTTTCATTGATTCTCTTTGTTGCTTTTCATTAGTCTTTTTCATTGATTTCTGCACTTTATGATTGCCATCTTACTGCTTGCTTTGAGCTTACTTTGCTCTATAATTATCTTAAATAAACGCTTTACATATATTTAGAAACATCTTTGCCTTCCAATGTTCAACTTCAAATGAAAAAATAAGAAAAGAAGAAAATTACATTGTATTTTCCCACATCCACATATTTGCTATTTCCACATTCTTAATTCCTTTCTGATGTCCCAAGTTTCGTTCTTTTATTGTGAATTTTTTTTTAGAGAACTGCCTTTAAGACGTTCATTTAGGGTAGATGTGCTGGCAACAAATTCTCTCAGTTTTCCATTATCTGTGTATGTCTATTTTTTCTCCCCGTCATTCCTAAATATTAATTTCAGTAGATTTAGAATTCGGGGATAGAATTTTTTTCATTCAGTAATTAAAAAATATTTTACTTATTTCTGACATCAATGTTGGGGCTTTGGTGCATATTCCCCAAACTGCTTCTGCATCCAGAGCCTAGCAAAACAAGGACAGAGAAAGTAAAAAATGTAATGGAACTTTACCCATTCTTTTGGAAACACATTTCATTAAAGGAAGATGAAGTATCTTCTCCCTTAGAATTTTGGCTCCTTCAGGCTTCTATTGCTGTCAACTGTGGCTGCCATGATGGGTGAAGGACTAGGGCAAAGGAGAAGAGAGGAAAGAAAACGAAAGAGAAAACAATATATACCCTCTCTGATTATCAGGGGCTCCCTTTCATAGTCCTTGAGCCAGACCTAGAGGCTTTCATGTGGACTTCCTTTGTCTGATTGGGCTTATCTGGTGCATGTGTTCAAGCCAGGATTTCTCAGAGGATAGAAAAGATGTGCTCTGTGTATTACATATAGAAACATGCACAATAAATGAACAGTAAGAAATATGGAAATGATACCAATGTTAGGAATTTAGTTAACTTTGTGAATGAGAAAGAGGAAAAGAATAGCATGTGGACTTTTGTCTATGTCTGATTTTATTTCTAAAATGAGAAAAAAAATCAGCTGATGGTAATATAATGTATGTTTAGTTATAATAATGAATTGATAGTCATATGTAATATTTTCTGCTATTGTCTCTATGTTTAAAATGTGTCACAATTAAAAACTAAAATATTAAAAATATATGGAAAATATTTTAATTAGTACTACAGTTAGGAGCAGAATCATTTTGCAAACAATATACTGTTAACTGCAGTAACAAGTGTGCAGAGACATAAAAGCAATATGGACAAGAGATTAAAAGTAACTCTAATAGTTTTTTATGATATTTGTCATATTATGTAATGGTAGACTTTGGCATAAAAGACATGATTTGTAACACAAAAGTGGCAACAACGTAAATCTTCAAATACAACTGATAATATTTGGAGCACATACATTTGAGCTGAATTTAGCTAGCTGGTGCACTAGATAAGAGAAGCAACAAGAATTAATACATTTCCAACTTAAGTGCATGTGGGTTTATTAAAAGCAAGGATACAATTGCCATTAGCATTTCAACACATTTGAGTACAATGGATGAATTAGGAATTACTATTCTCAGAAGACTCAAAAAAGTCCAGTCACTTGGTAAATTGAAGGGATGATCTTAATTTTGTAAAGTGACAATGTTATTAAAAATTTCAATAAAATACATGTCAAGGGAAAAAAATTACAAAATACACTCTAGGATATTATTTGCCAGTTATTTTCATTGGTTTAATTTTACCCTATGCTAACTTTACACATTCAAACTGAAAAAGAGATTTAATCATTCCCATTATCATGACATTTTTCAATCTTATTTTATTGAGGCATGCAACTTCTTAAGGGCTGACTTACCTGGCATGCACTGAATCATCTAAATAAAGTATTGTCTATTGTTCCTTTTAAAGAAGCAGAAAAGTAAGAAAAACAAAACCATTTACCATTTATTTATCTAAACTATGTTATCGTAAGTTCTCTACTATTATTCTCATTTTTCATAGCATTTATCTAATGGAGTCATTGATCATAACTAATAGACAATAAAAGTGTGGAATAAATCAATAATAAATCATAAATACTTGGAAATTGTTAGTATTATTCTCATTTTAAACTAATTTATATAAACTGGTAATCATATATATTTATATATTCTTTAGTTTAAAATAATTGAGGCTTTTTCAAGATACATTCTATGAGATACCTTCTTCATTTCCCAAAAAGGGACATTTGGAAAGTGGGTTTATGCCCTGGATTTTTTTTTTTTTTCCTATTTTAGCTCTGAAAAATCTAGCAGAGATTAAAGGTTATCTGCATATTGAAAACCATGTAATTGAAGTAATAATATCTCTTGACTTTAAGAGAAGAATATAGCTACTAGAATAAAAGTGACAGTCAGAGCCTTGATAAGGTCTTATAACCCAACCTTTGAAATTTACTATAGGCAGGGAGTATGTGTTTTATTTCCCTCTAGTGGCTAAGCAAATGAATTAATATGCAGAAACAAGTCAGTTGTGAATTGTGCTTTGATGCACTTGCTTAAAAGCAATTTATAATATCCAAATGTCTCATGTAGAGTACATACAGAATTGTACTGTAAAATTTGCAAACAGGAAATGAATATGTGCTCATTATTAAATAAGCATGCTGAACCAGTAAATGAATCACTAGAAAATCTGCAATCAATACCAAATTATCTTTTCTATATTCTGAAAGTCAGTGTTCATGAGGCAGAAACAAGGAGATAAAGTGATGCTTTTCCTTTTTCAAACTAATACAAGAAAGTTATAGAACAAACATTAAGAAAAGAAAAATTCAAATGTCATTTTATTTGCTTTTGAGAGAACTGATTTATAGTAGAAAATTAATATTTACTTTGCTAACAATCATTTTTGGTATGGCCAACTCTAAAATTTGCATCACCTGAATAGATGGTCCCAGGCAGAAAAGTTATTTCTTAAAAAAAGCTATACTGTTTTTAAAAGACAGATCATATGTTAAATATTTAGATGAAGTATTTAATTTAATTCCCATCGTTGTAAGTCATGTACTTTCACCATTTTACAGATGGTACCTGGAGAAGACTGATAAAAGTTTTCTAGGGTGACAAGAAATTGTAGGGCAAGGATTTAAACACAGATAGTCTGGCTCCAGAATTTATATTCTATTAAGAAGGCATCAAAGCATGTTATCTGGCAGAAGAATCTAGGACAGTTTTAAATATTTACCAGGCACAATGGATACTTGAAAAATCTAGAGTTATTTTTAGGATACAGTTCTGACAGTGTTACTGAATTAAGGTTTCACAGTACATTGTTTTATTCAACTGTATAATAACATAATGAGATACAAAAAAGAAAGAAGATAAATGTTTAGTGATTTTTATCATAAGGGAAACATTCAACATATATTTTCTCAGCACTTTTGTGATTCAGGGACAGACATAATTTGTAAAAAAAAAATATATTTTACGCTATTGCTGTATACTTTATTGTTTAAAGCATTTTGGAGAAACATGACACAAAATGCTGAAATTGAAGAGAAAATTGAGAGTCATTTTGGTGATAAAATCACCTTAAAATTTTTAATTAGTATAGAAAATCAGAACGGCTAAATATTCCAAATTTTTAAAAGTGACCACAAAACAACTTGTCAAATCCACTGGTGAAAACATATACTGAATGGGTAAACTATGAATCAATTTAGTTTCATCATCTCCAGGACAAGATTTGCCATCACTAAAAGATATATTTAATTTCTTAGAAATTAATGGTAAGAAATATTTTTTTTCCATAATAGTTTTAAAAATATAGTAATTTTCTGTGGTCTTTTTGTATCTTTGGAGAAAGTTTTAGAAGAGAGATTTCCAAAAATATTTTAAGCAATTGAAATTCTACTGGATAAGGATATATCCTATGTGAAGAACAACAAATAATGGTCGATTAATCGACTTCATATAATTTGCAATTTCAAAAAAACCCCACAGAAATATGGTTTCTACCATTTTATAATAATTTCTTTGCACACTGGAAACCATTCATGATCTTAGAAATTCCATAAAACTAAATTCAACAGAAGATAGATTTGTTTTGGTTGCCAATCACTAATGTTTAGTTGCTGAAATGAAAGCAGTAAAAGGCAAAACTAAAGCAAACCAAGTAAAAGGGTTTCACCTAATCACGTTTCATCTCATTCATTTAGAAAAATGATTGCATTATTCCTATTGACATGCATGTCATCGTACATTATCCTATTGTGATTGGAAGATGAGAGAAATGTTGAAGACAATTATCTTATGCTTTCTTTCTAATCATTGCTTATATTCACAACTTGCTTCATGATTAATACTGAGGCAAACAGAAATGATAAGCTATACTTAGGAAAATAGGGTTTGTGAGGAAAAAGACTGTATACATAATAGGGATTGCTTTGTTATCAATGTTAATTCTTAATAATTTTATTTATTAATATGATCTTACCTTCAAGGACCATACATATTGAAGACCACAGGAGACTAGAGTTCAGGTGCCTCATTTACTTGGCTCAGCTGAAGATACCTTAGGACAATTTAGCTGTCAACTAATAGTAATGGTGAATTTTTGTACTGAGATTTATAATGTCACTACATATTGGAAGATTTGTAAACTAACTTACTGGGTAATTTTTTTTTTCACTTCATAATATTCACAATATTTATTGAATCTTTCTATGGATATGAATAATAATCACAATGTTTTTATCTGGAAACCAATCAGAAAGTGCCACTGATGTAATAATACAAATAGATGAACACTTTCATACAGAATTCACAGTTTCCTCATTTGTTTTCAAAGAAAAGTCCAAGTAATTCCTAAGAGAGAGATGATATTGTGTTGTACCCAAATGATATGTCATAACTCTTTAAAACAAAACAAAACAAAAAAACTTATAAAAATATTATAACTTAAATATGGTTCAGGATAGGGCAATTTGAAATGAAAATGTATAGAGTTAAAAAAAAGCCAGAGGGAAAGAGTAATAAAAAGTCAGTGTTAATTTTGGTTATACTGTAGTTTGATAAAGAATTTTACAATTTTTTAAAGTAATTAAATCATATTATTTATTCAGCATGATAAGAATTAGCATACTTGCATGAAGACATGTCTCAGATTTATGTAAAGTGCTAACTGTAAGCCAGCAACTATAAACATTAAACTAAGCAGTTGAACAACTGAAACCTTGGAACTTACCTTATCGAAGTGGAACTGAAGCATGTGAAAGTGCTCAAATGATCTATGTGTGAAAACATGAATTTTTGATATTTTTCACAGAGGGCTAAATATTTATTTTGTTCAAAATACGGTGTGTAGGTCACAGAATAACTGAGTATCAAAGTCTGGATTTTCCAAAGATGGCCACTACTGCAGTTCTAGAATTTTACCACCACCGTATCAACAGAAGTTGACCATATCTGTTTCCCTTAAAACTGGGCAGTTTTCTGGCCACTTCAACCAATAGGGTGCAGCAGAAATGATGCCATTTTACTTCTGAAACAATGTCAAAAAGATACCAATTTACTGTGATAGTCACTCTTGTAACCAACCACCCTACTGTGAGGAACCCCAAAAGACCTGTAGGGAGACCTTAGTTAACAGCATAAGCACAGGACCAAGCATTCTGGCCAAAGGAGGCAGCACTTGGCAGCCAAAGTCATGATCCAAGAGAAAAGCAGGTTCTGCAGCTCCCAGGTGAGGCACTTCAACTGATGTTTTGTGAAACAGAGATGAGCAATTTTCATAAACTCATGTTAAAAGAGTAAATAAATTTTGAGAACTAACTTGCTAAGTAGTTTTCTTTTTCTTTTTTTTTTTTTTTAAGGAGTATATTCATGGCTAGTTTGATGAAACTTGTAAGTGGCCTTGTTAATATTGGTTGTCTCTTATTTTCAGTGTAAAAATTTTCCATTTGGGTTTCCTAAGAATTAGGCCAATGTGTGATAGTTGTTTCCTGTTTTGTTCTACCTCCCCCATCCCTACTAAAATTTTGGTAAGCTTCAATGAGATGGTTAAGCTCCTTTAATTTCTTAACTTATTAAAATTTACCTTACATAAAAATGAAAACTAGTGATTTCAGGGAAAAGATTAATAATATGATTGGTTGCAGGAATGAACCATTTCTTTTGGGTCATCCTCATTCTCTCTTTATTCTAAATTTTCCAGATATTCAGAAGCTATAGCCCTTAGTTTGGCTGTCACAGTTTAGTTGGATGTTTCCTTACACTCTGGTATTTGATCTGTTGAAAAGTACAAATAAATATTGGAAACTAATTTCACTCAAACTCTCTCCCTATCTTTGTCTATCTGTGTGTCTCTTTCTCTTTATCTGTTTAATCAACACCCTTAGCAAACCCAAAGGTAACCTTAAGACTTGTCTAGATAAACAGACAAAGCTAGTTTGAAGAGAAGGTAATGTTTTACCTTCATCTAGTACTAGCTATCTTTTTAATATGTTAAAGAGAAATAATGTGACAGGTACCTTGTATAGTACTTAATATACTTATGCCATTTAATGTAAAACATATGCATCAATCCCAAGTGTCAGAATAATATTACCAGTAACTATAAATATGTACAAAATCATTAAATTCAAGAGACCTTCTTATCCAACTTTCCAAGATACTCCTGCATGTGTTGCTTCTGGGACTAGATGTTAAAATATCAAAACGTTGTAACAAGAGTCTGTAAAGGACTATGCGGCTCACTTGAACAAACTTAGTGTGTTCATACAGTATTTTTATCATCATAAAGCATCTGGGAGGGCCTTTGATAATATGAGTCTAACCAGACTCCACTGAGTCTCACTCATCTCTACTCATGCTTTTCTTGATAGGATTTAAAATGGTAACTTGAGCTGCCAATGAACCAGAAATTACACTACAATTAAAAAACTAAGAATATGTGATTATAGTAATAGTAAGCTTGATAAATAATGGAACTGGATTTAACACGCAGGTGAAGAATATAAATGATTTTCATTTATTCTCTCATATGGGTATATTTGGCTCACTTTTGATTATTAGTTCTACCTTAATAGATAAAAATTAAATTAAATCTGGAGTGTATTCACTTATGTAACCAATAGTTTTTAAGCATCTGATATGTTTCAGGTACTCAGATAATGTGAAGTTGCAATTAATTTAAAAATGTATAAATAAAAAAATGTATAAATAAATACATGAAATAAATGATCTCTATGTTCATGTAGCTTACATCCCAGTCGAGGGTGAGAATACTGATAATATATAAAGTAAAAGTTGTACATTGTATGTTGGATGGTGGAATATGTCACTTTTTGTTTCTGTATTCTTCTGTTTCCGTTTTTCTCTTCCTTTCTTTTTGCATTTATTTAATTTTTTAAAGAATTATTTTGAAATTTATAAGTCCCTTTGCAGTTATTTTTTGTGATCACCCTAGTGGTTGTTCAGCATTAATAATGTATTTAAACATTAGATATTTTGCAACACTATACATCTTTTAACCCCTTTCATCTTTTACCCTTTAGTCATCATACTGTACCATCACATTTTTCCCTCTTTAGGTATTAAGAGTGCTAGCCTTTTAAATATCCTGGAAGTCACTTCAGCAAGAGTGGGAAGGGCAAAAAAAGTGGTGAGGTACCACAGCAAGGGCCACCTTTCTCTTTGTACCACTGATATCAAAAACAACAGTCAGTGATCAGATCACAGACCCCCGATTCTTGTTGGACATCAAATATCCACCCGCATTTCCATAAACTACATGGAAGATGCTCCTAAAATATATGTTCTAAATACTTGTCATAGGGCTGTGGATATGAGAGGCAGAGCTGCTAGTGTGCTAAGAGCTGAAATTGACAGAAATTAACTGCAATCTATCCTACAAGTCTTCTCCTGTCAAATTGTAAGCTTTCAATAGACTTTCAAAGTTCCAAAATAGACATATCAGATAGAATCTGGTTGTTGCCTAGGTGGTGAGAGAGATTTTTGGTGCTTGCTACTCTGCCATCAGCTGGAATCCTCTCAATGTTGTGGTTTTGCATGGCAGCTCTCAATATTCTTCCTTTACTTTTGTCTTTTAGCAGTTTGGATATAATGTGCTTAAACATATTTCCCTCTGTTCGATATACTGCTGTGAAGAATGTCAATTTATTCTTGATTTTATTTATTTATTTATTTATTTATTTATTTATTTATTTATTTATTTATGAGAGACAGAGACAGGGAAGGGGGATGAGCAGAGGGAGAGGGAGAGAGAGAATCTCCCATAGACTATCTGCTGAGTGCGAAGTCTGATTTGGGGAGCTCCATCTCACAACCCTGAATTCCTGACCTGAGTCAAAACCAAGAGCCAGATGACTAACCAACTGAGCTCCCAGGCACCCCAAGTGTTGATATTTTAATTTAATCAAGTCATTGACATGGTTATGTTCACTGTAAATCTGTTTTACCTCGATGGTAATGGTAGAAGGGCAATTAATTAATCCTTTCCACTCCTTGCTTCGAGTTACCCTGCACATGACTGGTTTGGAGTTAAACAGAGAATTGGATAAAACAAATATACAGAATTTGGGACCACTAGAGTTTAGGTTTTGTTTTTGTTTTTGTTTTTGTTTTCCTGCCTCTCTCTCAGTACCTGCTCTCATTCTTCATGGGCCATAGTTGTCCAAAACTTTGCAACTTTGCTTCCACTTTCCTCAGGCCAGAAAGATGATGGACTTACTCTCTTGAATCTTTATTCACCATGTGTCACACTTGTAGACTCTTCCTGAAACATCTGGCCATCCCATGCCAGCTCTTTCCCACAACACTGAACTGCCCTCCAAAATTTGTCTACTTTGTTCTGTTTCCAAATCCTTTCTATAGTATTTGTTTGTGTGTTCTGGGTTTATGGTCATTATTTATGAGAGACTTATTCTTAAAATCTTACAAAGCCATCCTAGAAATAGAAACTGTAGTTAACTTTTAACAGCCTTTTTCTTTTAAGAGGGAGTAAAATGGGAAAGCCCTGTAATAATTGTGGACATTTTCATGTTGCTATAGTGCTACTGAACCATTAACTATACTCTGAAAATTATTTTGCTCACAGGAGAAAAAACATCTCTCAACAAGATATAATTCCACAACTTGTTCTTTTGAATTCTTTAATGAGGAAGTTATCTACTGCTTCTAAGAGAAAGTGGCTTTAGATATTTAGAATAATTATTCAGACATTCATATAGAACCATTTTTAGGCTTTTAGCTAATTCTGGAAAGCAAATCAATGTGTGTACATGGTCTTGGTGACACTATATGAAAAGGATTCACGAAATTGATTTAACTTTCTCTTTGCCTACTTTGGAAATCATAGTCATTTTAATGATTACTAGCAACGCTAATTAAAAAAAATACTGTATTATAAAATCATTCCTCAATTTCTTCCCAAAAGTGAGGAAAATATGTATTCCATGGTCTACAACCAATTATTCCACATGTCAACAAAACTCAGTAAACATTATTACAACAGTATCTTCAACTGTGAATTCTTAGTCCTACTTGCTTAGTAGCTATTGCATCTGTTCAGTAAGAAGCCTGTTTCAAAATAAAGCTGTTGTGGATTTTGCAAGATGAAAATGTGCAAAGCAAATGAAATTTATTGCCCTGCTTAATGTATTTTTAATACTCTGTTACTAATTCCAGTGCTCCGACTAGATAAAAAAATTATATATATATATTTGTAGCAAATTTCCAAGGACCACGGCCTGGGGGTGGAGTTGGTGGAAAGAAAAAGCTGACTAGTGAAAAGTCTAATGAAAGGAAATGATCAAATTATACCTCAAACTACTGGAGAGTTTCCATAATTGAGCTGCCACTATGATTCAGAGAAATCCTGCCATTTTCATGGCACAAAATTCTGTTTGTTAACATTTAACCATTTATTAGAGCCCTCTCAGCCTCTAGAAGGGATGGCTGTAAAACAGTATTACAGAGATTTTTCTTTAGTAAAAAAGGACAGCAGTGAACAAGAAGCTTTTGTAAGGCAGAGATTGAATAGAATCCTTGGAGGATCACATCAACCTTATCATTGAAGTTAATAAATTGTTTTAAATAACTCACAGCTTTTGTGCATAAATATTGTATGCTGTTTAAAACCACATGCAAGATGCTTTTCATAGTATCATGGTTGTTTTCATTATGCATCATAGAGTGGAACATATCAGTAAGGAAATTACCACTCTCTTGTTTTAAAAGTGCAAACAGTCCTGGTTTTTGACATTTTTGACGTAACTATCATAATTCTGATAGAAAGTAATGTCTTCATATCAAACTGATACCTTTGTTGAGCAGATGTAAATGTTTTCAAAAAATCCATAACATAGATTGACTATTTAAATAATGAATTGAAGTCATATGAAATGAAAGACACACAAAATATTAACTGGGCAGTGTCTTATAATGCATGACCCATATAAATTGCAATTTTCAAATTTTGCCTCAGAATATATTCAATATTTTTTTGGATGATTTGTTCTATAAGTAAATATGTCATGCTTAATTGAAAATCATTCACATTTTTAAAAAGATCTAATTTATTAGTCACTTAGTTGTAATTTTTTAACAGAGATCCCATAATTGAAATAAGAATTTATTTTACCATATCACCATCTAAAAATGGTTTTCCATTTCTGGGAGGGAAACCAAGTCATTTTATAGCTGGTCAAATTACGAGCTCAGATCCTGTTAAAAATAATTTAAATTTTTTGTTAATTCTGACACTAGTTCACTATTTGTCAATTATTTTTTGACTTCTGAGAGGAAATTTCTTATCAGATTCATTGTTAGCTGAAGAAATTCTTGATGTTATTTACATTATTATCTCCAAAAGAGTTTACACAACAAAAAATTTTTGTCAATAGCAAATTGACATTTAATGAAATATGTGACACACCATTTTCCAATATTTATTTTCCTTCAAAGTTCTGGTCTTCCCACTAGCTTCTGCATTTCTGCTCATTTCAGCATCAGTAGTATGCTTTCATTATGAATTTACAAATGTGTTTTATACCTTACGTTTTAAAACAGAAAAATGATTTAAATATATTATAATTAAAATAATGATTATCTCTAAATATGATTTCATGGGTAAAATTGTAATTCGTGTTGTCTGAATAAGATATTCAAATTGTGACATGACAGTTTTATCAGAGTATAGGAACTGTCATTTATACTAAATCGATCTATTGACACAACATAGATAAGTGGTCTGTTGCTATATATTACTGGAATCAAGATATATATTTGACAGACATACTATAATACTGCAGTAATAACTTGTGCAATGCAACTGTTAAAGTGAAATATAGTCCTACCAGAACAATAATATTGAGGGCTTTTTTTTAATAATATTGAGTTTAATAGAAAAATTATTGTATACTGCTTCAGCTTTTAAATTTAAACTTAAATTTATTAAAATAAACTGTAAAAATCAGTTGCTTAGTTGCACTAGCCACATTTAAGTGCTCAACATTCACATATGGCTACTGGTAGAAATGTCTTGGAGAGTGCAGCTCTAATCTTAAGAGAGCCCTATAAGTATTATGAGCTGTTTCTTTCTTTTTTTATTTTTATTTTTATTTATTTATGATAGTCACACAGAGAGAGAGAGAGAGGCAGAGACATAGGCAGAGGGAGAAGCAGGCCCCATGCACTGGGAGCACGATGTGGGATTCCATCCCAGGTCTCCAGGATCGCACCCTGGGCCAAAGGCAGGCGCCAAACTGCTGCACCACCCAGGGATCCCTTATGAGCTGTTTCTTACTGAACATAGGAAAATATATTTTCTCTCAAGACATTTGAATTAACTTGTTTTTATTGTGGCAAATATATATAACATTCAGTATTAAAAAGCGAATGGCAAAATTCACTGTTTTGATCATTTTAAAATTTACTATATACTGGGTTGAGTATGTTCTCATTTTTTAATGTTAGAAAAGTAACTGACATCTTTCTTGACAAAGAGTTTAGAGAATAAAGTATTATGCATCTGTTCTGTTTCCCTTTTTAGATGCTGAGTATTCAGTAACCATTTGCACACCTAACACTTAATGAAAAATGTATTAACCAAAAATAATACCAACAAAAAATTGTCTTTAAGCATACTTTGATCTATCAGTACATTGCTCAGGTCAGAAAAAAATATTTTCTTCATACTTCAGAGGGTAAAATACAATGTAAATATAATTTTGAAACTCCTTGATATTTAAGGGTTTGTTTGTTTCTTAGGTGAGTGAGTTGGAGGGTTGATGAATGACATTCTCACAACCTGCTGCTTGTTCTATTCTTGACTTGGTATCACTGGGAGTTGTCTGCGTGCTCCCTATGGGTGGAAAACGTGTTCATGCTTTTCAAAAAAATCAATTACCTCTTTTTTTATTATTTGTTTGCATTCTCTTATTTATGGCAGCAGCTAGAATTTTGTTTAGAAGTTTACAATAAAATAGCTTTTAACTATCCTATCAAATAATCATTGAGAACTTCTATAATTATGTCTTGTGGCTTTGGGAATGTAGTCTTTTTGCTTTGACCTGACACTGGACTCAGACCATTTTAAAGTTCATGCAGCACTATTTGTTTTATTTATAATCTATTGCCTTGGCAAAATAGATTTCCTACCAATTGGAGTCAAGCCTGGAGATATAGTAAACCATAAAAGATTTTCCAGAATAGAAGTGTCAACTGTACTGATCAACAAGATATATAAGCAAACCTACAGGGGATGATTAAATTAAATTGTATTGAAATCCACTTGGGAAGAGAAACTATAGTTATGTACTATCTCCTCAGTTCTTGTCAGCTGTGGGAAAGCCAAATCTTGATAGCATTTTCCAGAAATTGCATTTTAGAAACAAAGATGTTTTACTTATTGGACAATAAAACATTCCATAGAGCAGCAGATGACTGATAGAATATGTAATCAACAAATGCTACTGAGAAGCAAGGGAAACTGATCTGTTTCAAACAGACTGTCTCCATCTATTTTCTTCTGCAGAAAAAAAAAAAGAGTAACACTGGGATTGATAATTCAGTCATATTGCCATAAACTTATCAATTAAAAATCATACCTAATTATCATTCCATTATTTATTCATTATTATTCTGTAAATCAGAGGTTTGGGTTAGCTGAGGTTAGTTCGGTGCTCAGGATCTCAAAAGGCCAAATTCATGGTTTCTGCCCAGGCTACCATCTCATCAGGGGAGGAATTTGATACCAAACTCATTCAGTTTATCAGGAGAATCCAATTCCTTGCAGCTGTAGGTCTTATTTTCAGCAAAGGACTGCTCTTTACTCCTGCAGACTCATCACATTACTTCCCCTTGTACTAATTCACTATAATCTCTTTCAAAGGGTAAAAGCAGAGATAATATATACTTTCTAACTCATTCTATGAAGCCATTACCCTATATCAAACCAGACAAAGTCACTATAAGAAAACTGCAGACCTATATATCTCTCATGAAAATAAACGAAAAATCCTCAATAAAATACTAGCAAATCTGTTAGAAGGTGGAGGCGGGGTGAACACCTGGGTGGTTAAGTGGTTGGGTGTCTGCCTTTGGCCCAGGGCATGGTCCTGGAGTCCTGGGATCGAGTCCCAAATCAGGCTCCCATGGGGGGCCTGCTTATCCCTCTGCCTGTGTCTCTGCCTCTCTCTCTGTGTCTCTCATGAATAAATAAATAAAATCTTAAAAAAAAAAAGAAAAAAAAGAAGGTAGAGGTGGGTCAGTAAAGTATCCTCCAGACTGAGAAGTCACATTGAGATCAAATATGAAGCAAGCCACTCCAGTCCATTTACACAGAATTTTATTTCAGGTTAACTTACTGATGGAGGGATTGGACAATCCTAGCTCTATGCAGCTATACTCTACCCCTACTTTCTGCCAAGTCCAAACGTTAATCCCCAGTGGGGAGCATGGTGTTGAGGTCACATGGTAGTTATCTAAAGTGACACCATCTGTATACCAGTCACCTCTACTATTATCTAAATTGTGTCTGCCACTTTAGGGAAGATCAGAAAAAGCCTTCCCTTCCCACACTCCAGTTGGAGCATACAGTAACTTCTGTGAATTCTGGAACACATTGCCCAGAAGGAGATCATTGTGTAGGCATGAACAAGATGGAGGGCCAAAGATGGAGTCAGTGCTGTCAGCACTTCTATACAAATTTAACCCAAAAAATCATGAACAGAATTCTATACCATGGCCAAGTGGGATTTCTCTCTAGTATGCAGGCTGGTTCAACATTCAAAATCAGTTAATGAAACCAATCTCATTAACAGACTAAAAATAAATCACATGATTATATCAGTAGATGCAGAAAAAGCCTCTGACAAAAATCCAACATTCATGATAAAAACTCTCTGTAAAAGGTCACAACACCTGGGTGGCTCAGTCATTAAGCATCTGCCTTCAGCTCAAGTCATGATCCCAGGGTCCTTGGATTGGCCCCACACCAGGCTCCCTGCTCAACGGGAAGCCTGCTTTTCCCTCTCCCTGTATTCCTCCACCGGCTTTTGCTCTCTCTCTCAAATAAAGAAATACAATCTTAAAAAAAAAAAAAAAACCTCAGTAAAATGGGATAGAGGATATTTTCATCACCTTGCTAAAAATTATCTACAAAGCCAACAGCTAACATCATACTTAGTGGTGAAAAATTCAAAGCTTTCCTGCTAAGATCAGGTACAGGCAAAAATGTTGTCTCACCACTCCTTTTCAACACTGTACTGGAAGTTCTTGCTAATGCAATAAGGCAAGAAAAGGAAATAAAATGTATACGGAATGGGAAACAAGACATAAAATTGTCTTTTTTGCAGATGACATAATCATATACATAAAAAATCTGAAAGAAGAAAGAAAAAAAACCCTCCTGGAAATAGTAAGAATTTAGATGACCTTGGGTATGGTGATGCCTTTTTAGATATAACACCATAGAAATGATCCATGAAATAATTAATTGATAAGCTGGACTTAATGTCATTAAAATTAAAAATTTTTGCTCTGCAAAATGCAATATAAAAAAAGGATGAGAAGACAAGCCATGGACTGTGATAAAATATTTGAAAAAGACACATTTGATAAAGAACTGTTATCCAAAATATACAAAGAACTCCTAAATCTCAAGAATAAGAAAACAAACAAACTGTATTTAAAAATGTTCCAAAGACCTTCACAGACAGTTCACCAAAGAAGATATACAGGTGGCAAATAAGCATTGCAAATATGCTCCACATCACTTGTCATCAGGAAAATTAAAATTAAACTAATAATAGAATACCACTACATAACTATTAGAACCAAATCCAAAACACTAACACCAAATGCTAGAAAGAATCTGGAGCAACAGAAACTCATTCAGATTGCTGGTGGAAATAGAAAACCATACAGTCACTTTGGAAGACAGGTTAGCACTTTCTTTGAAAACTAAATATACTTAACATATAGACCACCAGTCACACTACTTGATATTTATCCAAAGGAGTTGAAAGTGTATGTTCACACAAAGACCTGCACACAGATAGTTATATAAGCTTTATTCATAACTGCCCAAGTTGGAAGCAACCAAGTATGCTTCAGTAAGTAAATAGATAAATAAAATGTAGTATATCCAGAAAATGGATTATTCAGTGTTAAAAAAAAATGAGCCATGAAAAGATATGGAAGAGCCTTAAGTGCATGTTATTAAATGTTAGATGACAATCTGAAAAGATTACATATTATATGATTCCAACTGTTTGACATTCTCCAAAGGTAAAACTATACCAATAAAAGATCAGTTGTTGGGGATCCCTGGGTGGCTCAGAGGTTTAGCGCCTGCCTTCAGCCCAGGGCATGATCCTGGAGACCCGAGATTGAGTCCCACATCAGGCTCCTGGTATGGAGCCTGCTTCTCCCTCTGCCTGTTTCTCTGCCTCTCTCTCTCTCTTTCTCTGTCTTTCATGAATGAATGAATAAACAAACAACAAACAAAAGATCAGTTGTTGCAGGGGTGTTGGGGAGAAAGATAAGTAGGCAGGACACAGAAGATTTTTAGTTCATCCAAAATACTTTCTATGATATTACAATGATGGAAATATGTCATTATTCATTTGACCAAACATATAGGATGTACAACACAAAAGAGTGAACCAACCATTAGGTAGAGCATGAACTTTGGGTGATTATGATGTCATTGTAAGTTCTTCCTCAGTAAATAATGTACCACTCTGGTGGGGGATGTTGATAATGAAGGAGAGTGTGTATGTGTGCAAGAGGTATATGGGAAACCTCTGTAATTTCCTCTCAATTTTGTTATAAACTAAAACTACTCTAAAAAATTAGGTATCTTGAAAATTAATTTATTTAATAGCTATATTGGTATTTAAATCATCTTTTCATATTGAGTGGGTTGTAATTTTTTGCATCTTATAAGAAAATAGTTAATTTGATCTACGTTGACAAATTCATGTGTGCAGGGTTGTAGATAGTATTTGTGTGTGTGTGTGTATGTGTGTGTATATCAGCAGTATTACTTTCTACAACAAAGTGCTGTTTCACATTTCTTTCAGTCATATAAAATGTTTATGAATCACCACTACTTTCTCCTTCTACATATTTCTTTGATGGTTTTATATTTCAATCTTCTATATTTTTGCTTGGAGTCATTGTATGATGAGCATTGCACTTACAAAATCTGTGATATACACTCTAAATTCTTGCATATTCAGTAATATCTTCCACACTAACAATAAAAAGATATCTTGGTTGGGTGTAGGATTTCTGTGTTCCACTCATCAAATTTCTATACCTAATGAGTGTAGATAATATCTAATGTCTTGTAGCCTCAAGTGTTTCAAAGCATCTGATAGTAATATTCTAATATCTTCTTAGTTCTTATTAACTTATTCTTTCCATTATTGGCAACATGATGTTTTTTGGCATTGTTTTTTTCCAGGAACTCTACAAAACTTCCAAACTTAGACATGAATCTTTCTTCAGATAAAAATATTTCTTCTATTAACTAATTACTTTTCTCATGTACTACATTTTCATTTTTAAATTCTTATTTACATATTGGGTCTCCTGTGTTTTTCAAATAAGCTCCTAGGATTTTCCTTCATATATTCCTTCTCTATTTTTTCTCTTATTTCAGCAAAAATCTTCCATTTGATATTCTAATCTACTACTTCAGATCATTAACTACAATATAGTATTTAATGTCAGATCCTTAAAGGTAACATTAATGTATTCATTAAGTTGTTTTCCTGAGAAAGCATATCATCATCACCTCCCTACAGCAGCTCTATTTTATGAATTTTACGTTTTGTTTTTTTTTTTTCCTGTCTGATATTCCTCAGAGGGCCCTGTGAGAAGGCAGTTGTTTGTTTGTTTAATTATCCATGTGTTCACTGAGAATGAGGTCTTTATGCTAGATCATTCTAGGTGTCTTCAGTCCTACAAATGGAGAGAGGAAATCACTCTCAGGTAAGCCAACTGCATAGCATAAAAAGTCCTCTAGTGTTTCCCTGAAATCTCTGATAGTAATTTTATGCTTCTATAATCATTGTGCTCTGAAATAGGGACAACAAGAATGACTTACCAAATCAGCAATTCTTGTCATGTGTGGTTTCAAGAAGAGAGACTGTTAAAGCAAAAAAGCTATTGAAATGGAGGAGAGACCATAAGAACATAATCTGAACTCAACTCCACTGAAAAAGTGGTGAGAGAGGTTTTAAGAGTTGGGGTGTGGGATACTAGGCCTTGTGTTTGTTCATTGGTTTTACTCAAAGGAAAAGTAAATTTACTTATTTCCTTATGACAGAAGGTAGTTTTACAGCTCAGAGCTAGGCGTCCACCTAAGTTAGGGTTTTATCTTCCCACAGAGACCAGGAGTTATGGATCTGATTTTCCTTGATGATTACATTTCAGAGATTACTCCTGAGTCCTTGAGAAAGTCAATCATAGATTGTAACACTAACAAGAAGCTTTTAAAAAGATTTACATATTAGGGGGGATCCCTGGGTGGCTCAGTGGTTTAGCGCCTGCCTTTGGCCCAGGGTGTGATCCTGGAGACCTGGGGTCGAGTCTCACATCAGGCTTCCTGCATGGAGCCTGCTTCTCCCTCTGCCTATGTCTCTGCTTCTTTCTCTCTGTGTCTCTTATGAATGAATAAATACATAAAATCTTTTAAAAATAATAAATGAAAATAAAATATTTACATATTAAAATGGCAGAGAAAGAATTTACAAATTTTCTAAACTAAATGTTCTAAGAAAGCAGACAGGAGGGGACTCTGTGGTTAGTCCCTCTGGATTCTGTAAGACCTGGGTAAGAAAAATGTAAGACCTAGCAGCAAGAAGCAGCCTGTCTAAGGTTTGGTCAAGCTGAGGGGAATGTTAAGGCTGCCTTTGTCAGAACTAATTTCCCATCTAATTTCAAATAGTATTAAGAAGGGGCTAATGTTTGGAATTAGTAATGGAAGAGGTGAAAGACAGACTCAGAGTGCTGTATGCTAAAAATCCTGAGTATTAATTCAGCAACCAGCCTTATGATCATGATTATTATTATGTTAAGGAATCCAAATGAAACCTTTAGATACAGAACACTAACTGTATTGGTGCTAAATGTAGAAGTTTCTTGAAATAAGAGAAACATTTATATTTCTAGGGGCCATAGATCTACATTTAATAGCAAAATAATCTTACATGGTAAATCCTTTTTTAAAAATTATCTTTTCTGAAGACTTTATTTATTTGAGAGAGAGAGTGGGCAAGAAAGAGAGCATGAGCAGTGGGAGGGGCAGAGAGAAGGGAGAAGCAACCAACCGACCGAGCAGGGAGCCTGACACGGGACTCGGTTACAGGACCCCGGGATCATGACCTGAGCTGAAAACAGACACTTAACTGATTAAGCCATCCAGGCATCCCTACATGATAAATTTTATACTAATCCAGGATAATTTCCCATAAAACATCATTATAGTCAACTTAAAGTATTTTTTTTAACAATGTATGGTATTCACTTATATGTTTAGATGATAGAATTCTTACTTCCATGACTGTTTTAACATTTTGATTTCAAAACAGTGGCTTATCTAAGGACATGGTTCCCTCCTGCTATTCCCTAATAGAATATATATGCTTGCTAATATTCTGTTCTTTATTCTAAGTGACTATTAAGCACATAATTTTAATATATAACCCAAGAAATGGCATTCTTAGATCTATAGTATGCTGTGTAATGATTAAATTATGAAAATGTAACAAGACAGGAATCTTGTTACATGAAAAATGCTGACTCACTCAAAAATGCTAATGTCCAATTGTTAAGAACTTCCTCTGAGAATAACTTTCATGAAAAATTAACTGTTCTAACAAGATTTGACATAAATGAAATACACAAACGAATGAATAATTTATAGGTACACTATTGAATGCCAGAAAATTCCTGGATAGATTTGCTTATTCTGAATTGACAAGATATATTCCTAAAGGAAAATTAAACTTTAGTCCCCAGCAAAGTGCCTGATATCTCATCTGTTTAATTGGAATTTTGGATAAAAACAGATAAAGACACATGAATGAACAGGCTTTCTGAAAATAAAATAGCTTTAAAAATGTTTAATAGGTTTAACTTTTATGAGGAAATCTTCAGCAGTTCCACTAAGGAAGGAAATATGTACCCATCTGGCACTTTGCTCATTTAAAATCTACACAGACAGTGAGACACCTCAGTGGTGTCTTAGGCCCTTAGGCCCAGGGTGTGATTCTGGAGTTCTGGGATCAAGTCCCACATTGGGCTCCCCGCATGGAGTCTACTTATGTCTCTGCCTCTCTCTCTGTGTCTCTCATGAATAAATAAAAAAATAAATTATTAAAAAAAAAATCTACACAGAGAGAATAGACAGACAATAGATATTGGTAAATAAAACATTCTATTCTGAAATCTTCTTAAGAGTTAATTTGCTCATTAAAGAACTTTTAGAAAATGTAGAAAGGAAAAGATAAATGAAGACAATGTAACATATTAGTGAACTTGATAAAAATCAAAATGAAGAAAGGAGAGGGGATGAATGTGAGTTGTAGGTTTATAGGCATGTGAGGTCTTATTTAATGTAGCTTTTTACCTCTAAGACTGAAAATATGTGTTATGTGTTTCTTTTCTTTTTTTCTAAAGACTTTATTTATTTATTCATGAGAGACACAGAGAGAGAGAGAGAGAGAGAGGCAGAGGCACAGGCAGAGGGAGAAGCAGGCTCCATGCATGGAGCCCCATGTGGGACTTGATCACTGTCTCAGGATCAGGCCCTCGGCTAAAGGTGGTGCTAAACCGCTGAGCCACCCGGGCTGCCCTGTTATGTGTTTCTTAATGCAGACCAATCAACTCTCTTTGTGAAGAGAAATTTTTTAAATTGATATAAAGACAGAAGTTTATAGTTGAAGACAACTTTCTATTTCCCATGGATATCTGTAATGGGAAAGCATTGTAGCCATTATATAGGAACAGAAGTTGTGGCAGCACCCTCTCACAAAACATAGTGGTAAAGAAGACAATCCTATTAAGAATGATTTGTCAGGATCCCTGGGTGGCTCAGTGGTTGAGCATCTGCCTTAGGCCCAGGGCGTGATCCCAGGGCGTGATCCCGGAGTCCTGGAATCGAGTCTCACATCAGGTTCCCTGCATGGAGCCTGCTTCTTCCTCTGCCTGTGTCTCTGCCTCTCTCTTTCTCTGTGTTCTCATGAATAAATGAATAAAGTCTTAACAACAACAACAAAAAAAGTGATTTGTCAGTCATTGGGAACTTTTATATACATTATAACACACAATTTCTAGTATTTTCCTTATCCTTATATTTAAAGAAAGTTCTACTTAAATGAACTTTGATTTTTTTTTCAAAATACATTCTTGGGAGTTAAAATATTTTATGTATAAGATGGTCATTGGAGACAGCAAAACTTCTAATTTCAAAATTGCTAGGGACTACACATTAATTAATAGCATTACATATTTATGAACCAATTACAATATTTACACAGGCCAAGCAGATCCCTGTTCATTTAATTATAATTTGGTTACTCTTTTGAATAAACTTTGCAGCAGTGGCAAAGCCCAATAGACTATATTTGCATTTTACAAATGAATTACAAGTTATGAAACAGAAAATTATTTTTTTGTGACTTTAGGGTCATAATTAAAATCCCATGTGCCTGAGGACAGGACTAAGTGGACTATTTCACTGATTATTATGTACATGGGTAAAATAGACTATTTTACAAGTTATGCTTTATGTTTTTATTATTAAGCTATGACATAATTATGTTGTTATCACATTGCTTATTTGGATACAATTTAAATATCTAGTGAATAAAAAAGTATTAAGTCACTTGAGACTTGATAATTTGAATATTTATTTATACCATGATCTTCAAATATTTGCCTTTTCTAAAAATTTATAAGGAATTAATAATCCATTAAGGTCAAGAAGTTATTGGAAAAGCAAATATAGGATATGATCACATAATAATTTAAATATATCATTTTGTAGTCTGCAGACTCAAATAAAACAATTTATTAAGGTTTTATAAGAAAGTTGATTAGAGGGACACCTAGGTGGCTCAGTGGTTGAACCTCTGCCTTCGACTCAGGTTGTGATCCTGGGGTCCTGGGATTGAGTCCCACATCAAGGTCCCTGGAGGGAGCCTGCTTCTCCCTCTGCCTATGTCTGCCTCTCTGTGTCTCTCATGAATAAATAAATAATTTTTGTCTAAAAAGAAAATTCTGATTAGAGAAAGTCTTGGGATATAGTTATTTCAACCTATTTGACTTTGTCTAATTTAGTCCTGCAATATTTTTTTTTTTTTTTACTGTTTAGTGCCTTCTCTTTAATGTTAGCGTGCTATATCTTTTCTCTATCCCTTTGCTTTTAATCTGTCTCTGTATATTTAAAGTGGAGTTCTTATCTACAATAGATCATAAACTTGAAAATGGTACCTTTCCTCTCCCCCTGCCAGAAGCAGTAGGATTATTTTGGGGTCTTCATTGTGACAATCTGTTGGGTTTTCTGTGAGTGAACTCACGGAATGTGCTGGGGACTCCTAAATCTGCATTCCTCCAGGAATTTCTCACTGTCAAGATGGCCACAGTGAACATCCAGCTATTTGTCATTATCATGTAAGTGTTCTTACCAGATTATAGCTCCAGCAACTTTTGCTCCAGGTAAACTGATTTTGGCTGTTACTCTGTGTATGTGTCTGTGTCTCCAGATTTCAAAGTAACAGTTTGCCCTGTGTTCTCAATTTTTGGATGCGTCCAAGAAAAGTCATTACTTATATTGACAGGAATGAATGTTTCCAAGTTCTTAACATATCAGAGCTGAAACCAGGACTCTTAAATATATTTAAGAGTAATTAAAAGTACATTTTAAAGAACATTGGCTGATATTGGAAATGCAAATGATCTATTCAAGCCCTGAAAGAGATAAGAATTTTGTTTTCTGAACAAAGAAAACTTAGCATCAATCAACAGAAAGAGTAATTTAACCTGTCAAATGTAGTGATTAAATATTTGTGACTCAAAATGTGAATAGTGCATTATAAATAATAAAGAACAGAAATATATATATGTATATGTGAGTATATTTAAATTCATAGTAACTTTATTTTCCTTTTATAAACATAATGCAGGACCATGTAAAGAAACTTTCCAAGCAAACCCCAAAAGTATATGACTTATAATAAGAAATATATATTTGGTCTTCCTCCAGCTTTGAAATTTCCAGTGTCTTTTGTTGGTCTGTATGCTCCCATTCTTTTCCTATACATTTGTGGACATATGCATATACATATACACATTTATAAATCATTGTGTTGTGTAATTTTTGTATAAATTGTATGATATTATACTTAGTGCACCAAAGTATACTTTTCAAATTTAACAATAGTTCTTTAGGTTATTGCCACATTAGTTCAAATGAATCCTTTCTTTATGTTAGGCCTCTGAGTAGCATTTTATACTACACATCTTTAATGTTTAACCATATCTTTATTGATGAGTGTTAAGATTTTTTTGAGCAATTTTTCTAATTGAAGAATTTTCTATTTTTCCACTGCATAATTAGTCTGCTATTCAATTAAAAAAAAAAGTCCTACTTTGTTAATAGTGACACTAGTCATAGAAATTCCCCAGCACAGGATTTTTTTTAAAGATTTTATTTATTCATGAGAGATACAGAGAGATAGAGATAGAGATAGAGAGAGAGAGCCAGAGACACAGGCAGAAGGAGATGCAGGCTCCATGCAGGGAGCCCGATGTGGGACTCGATCCCCAGTCTCCAATATCACACCCTAGGCTGAAGGCAGCGCTAAACTGCCGAGCCACCTAGGCTGCGCGGGGATTTTCAAATATATATTGAAATGAAGCACATGGCTAATGCTAACTTGAAGGGTCTTCATATTAATCACCCTAAAATCAAACAAAAAAAAAATGTCATCAGAACATTCCAGCATCATGGAAGGAGGAAGGACAAGTTAAGTCCAGGTCTGCAGAGGAGTTACTTGATTTTTCAGGAGTCCATCATGATGAAAGGGTGTAGTAGGATTATATCACATGACCAGTTAGCATATAAAGGCAGACTTCATAAAAAAAAAAAAAAAAAGAAAGAAAGAAAAGAAAAAAAAAAGAAAAGAAAAAAATCTAAGTTGCTTTCTTATGAACTTTATAGTTTTGAAGGTATGGGTAATAAAATCCCACAGATCAAGAATTATCTTGGAACACAATGAGTTCAAAGAAGAAGAGCTAAAATCAGATGGAATCAGGTGTAGCAGCATCAATACTTAATCAAATACAAATACAGTAAAAGATAATCCTTCAGTTTTAGCAGGTCAACATGGGCTTAAATTTTTTTTTTCTGATATTGAATCATTTACTAAATATTTCCTTTGATAAATTTGACCAAAAGTCTAGTGCAGTTATTCTACAAAATCCTGGTATATAATGACATCATATTGGAGATGCAATTTCAATAAGGAAAAGCTCCACATATTTAGAAGTGATTAACTACTAACATATTCTAAAAATAATAACCATACATTTGTCATTAAATAATAGTAATAATAATAATAATTGGGGATATATTGGGGATGTATCAAAGGACACGTGAAAGTATTATATAGAAAAATTACATTATATATAATAATGTATATATTTACTTATATAATTTAATTTAATTATATAGAACAACTATTATATATAAAAATACATTTTTAGTGTTAACAATTATATTTTATAGCTAAAGTCTAGCAAAAAAGAGTTATGTGCAAGTGTTTGCAATTCAGTTATTTCTGAACATAATAATCCCTTTATTTCCTTTTATTATCATGAATTTTTACATTGATTAAAGTAACACCTTAGTTATCCAAAAGCAAATTCCCTACTGTGTAAGGGAACATACTCTAGGGCTAATACGTATCTAGGCCTGTCATCTTAGAGGTTTTTTTTTTTTTTTTTCATCTTAGAGTTTTAAAAGTAAAGAAACACATTGCAATTTTTTTTAAACATTTTTTTGTCTATTCATTTAATAGAGACTGAGCAAGAGTATGGGCAAGAGGGAGGGTCAGAGGCAGAGGGAGAAGCAGACTCCTTGCTGAGCAGGGAGCCCAATGCAGGGCTCGAACCTAAGACCCCAAGATCATGACCTGAGCCGAAGGCAGATGCTTAACTGACTAAGCCGCCAGGCACTCCACACATCATAATTCTTATATCATGTTATTATTTCTTACTGAGACTAATTTACTGCAGCTAAACTTGCAGGTGTTTTCTTAGAAGTTTCTAGGTCATGTAGTATGATATTGATTGGATTTTTTTAAATTGAAGTGTAATTCACATACTAGTATGATTTTCTATTACAAAACATTAGGCAACTCTATCATAAACTTTTTAACTTAAAGCTGGGAAAAAAAAAAACTGCAGCTTTAATTTAATTCACCATATACTGTTTAGGAAATAATTTAAATTGTTAAAAATATTTTGTAATGATACATCCAGACCTTTTTTTTTTATTTTATTTTTTATTTATGATAGTCACAGAGAGAGAGAGAGAGAGAGAGAGGCAGAGACATAGGCAGAGGGAGAAGCAGGCTCCATGCACCGGGAGCCCGATGTGGGACTCGATCCCGGTCTCCAGGATCACGCCCTGGGCCAAAGGCAGGCGCCAAACCGCTGCGCCACCCAAGGATCCCCATCCAGACCTTTCTTAATAGTATCAGCACATAGGCACACAGTATACTTAATAGCAAGCCATAATGACACAGTAATTAAAATCTATCCTGGGATAGGTATAGGACATTATCATAAATGTGCTATTGTCAAATATATCCCATAGAGATTAAATTCATTGTCATATAAATACTTCTTTCAGCATCCACTGTTCAAGGAGGTTTTTAATAACATCACAGCCTTTTCACTATTTATGATACTGTTATGGTTTATAAATTGATTACCCTTACCAATGTCTTATCTTCTTTTAATTTAACTGTGGTTGTTTCTTTGTTGTATATTAATTGTATAACTCTTTTTTTTTTAATTGTATAACTCTTTACAGTTTTTCCTCTTCCCTAAAGAAACAGAATAAAAATGACCAAGTTTAAAGCATAACCTCTTTTTCCATTGAATCTTTTTTTGTTATGAAAATGTCTTAAATTATCCCAATTTACTGTTTTAAGTTGATCTATCTCTTCTTTCCACACCCTTATGTATTTTTTCATACAAAATTAATATATCTTAAATAAGAAGACATTTATTCTAACTAAACATAGCAGAGTAATAATACATTTATATAATTGAAATGTAACTTAAATAATAAACTAGGAGCACTTAGAAATCATTTAATATTATAATTTTTTAAACAATGATTAGTTTGGTCACTATATCCTTTGTGAGATGGTAAAATTCCAAAGTATAAAATTCATTAGTCTTTTATAAGAAAATGGAAGGCCCTCATATAAAATTTGTCTCTGTGTCTGTGGGACTAGGAGTTAATAAATGAACTACCTTCATAGGATGACTCTTACATAGTTTTAATTTTTTAAATTTACATGTATTGATTTCTCATCTGTATTTTTATAGTATACCTATTTTGGTATTACTCTTCAGAGTTAGTAATTTAAGATAGTAACAACCAATATGCGAGACAAGAGTCACCATTCAGAATTATGTTTACTCCCTTCAGTTGAATCAGGAATGGCCTTCCTTTCTTTCTTCAGCTACATCAGATATAGTTCTTTAAAACTAATAAGTAAATTGAGTGATTTAGAACTAAGGGCTTAGAGTTATTAACTGCAATTGGACCAATCAGTAAATATTTAGCAATTTAAAAAATTTAAAACTCCATATCAAGGACATAAAGTTATTCCCTACCTATTTGATGGAATATTGTGAGTCTCCAAAGAAAAAAAAATTATAATCCATGTTTGAATGTTTTGTAAACTATAACTTTCTAAAAGCTAATAAATATTTTGAAAACTATGAATTTCTATAAATATCTGTAATGTTTTTACTTCTCATATCAGAAGATATTTATATACTTTTGCCATTAAAGTTTCCAATTTGATTCCTTGGAATTATTTCAAGCATTTATTTTGGATATTTTTACTTTCATGCCTTTCTGCTCATCACTGTTCATCTTTGAGGAGATCCATGCTCACCTTTCAGCCACCTTTATGCTATCACCATATTTCCAGAACCACCTATCCCAGCAAATGAAATAGGAAAACCCTGAGATTACTTTCAGTTTCTCTTGTCAAATTTTCTTTCACTTGGAGCTCTTCTCTAGCCAGTCTGGTGCTCTTCATCATATCTTACGATGTCAATATTAGATCACAACTTAATATGTTTCTATATCAGAAAATATTTATAGTTTTCAAATATTGGTAAAGACAAAAAATATTAATACAAGGGATTAATATCTAATGGTAAACCTGTGTCAATTAATGTAGGACCAAATATTTAGATAGGGTGATCTGCTCAGATACCTTTAAAATTATAACACTTGAGTGAATATCTACTCTGAATTATTATGACACATCATTTCAGTCACCCATGAGGTTAGTTCAAGAGATCCTTGGAGGCAGAAGGCTTATAGGTACATGTCCTAAATTGTCTATTATTCTGATAGAACTGGCCCTTTAAGCATCAGAACTTTATCATAAATTTATAAGCTGATATTATACACAACCAACCTCTCAATGGTACTCATTTTTAGCATCTGAAAACATATAATTTCTTATAATATATAAAGCTCAGAGAATAGATCCAGTAGCATACAGTGGCTCATTAAAAATGATAAATAGTGGGAGATTTCATTCAATGTTCTGATTTCATTTCTAAACTCCTCTTTTACATCTTAATGTTCATTTTATTTTACCTTTCTGCATAATTTGACTCATTTTTTTAGTGTCAGTTCTATATCTGGAACCATTAAGGTTGCTGATAATGCAAAGGAAATGGGACAGACAAAATGCAAGCTCTAATGCAGATTGCAATTTACTGGAAGAGAAACATATACTAAAATATTCAAACAACTGATGAAGATAATTTCAGGTAGAAATAAGTTTTAAGAAGAAAATAAAAGGTGGTAATGAAGTGTCTGAGGGGGCATATTACTTGTAGGAAATCCTCTCTGTAGGAATTCATTCCTGAAGAAAAAAAGATGTTTGAACTGAGACATCAACCACAGAAAGATGTCTGAAGCAGAATATGCCAAAAGCAAAGGCCCCAATCAGAACTATAGATAGAATGTTGAAGACACATAATGGCTAGAGTGATTGGACCACTGTGAGCAAGATAGACAGTGATAAGACCTGACAATGGACAATTAGATAGGCATTAGGGTTTGTAGTGCTCTGAGAGCTAGCAGAGTTTAGATTTTACTCCAGATTCAATGTCAAGACATGGAAGAATTTAGGAAATATATAAAAAAGTATGATGATCATTTTTAAAAGATCACTTTGGATGTTTTGTGAAAAATAAATTTAAGAGGACAAAATGGAAACAGAGGTGCAGTAGTTCATACAGGAGAGAACTATAGTCCTACTATGATTTTGCTTGTCCCGTAGTGTTACTAGAAGAGATGGAGAGAAGAGGATGTTTATAACTCAATACTAGGTTAGGTGTGGGTGATGAGGGAAATGGAGGAATGAAAAGTCATTCTGTTTTTGGCTTGAACCTGTGGAAGGATGGTGGTACCATTACTGAAAGGAGGAAGATATAAGGAAGAATATGAGTACTGTTTTATCTACTTTTCTCTCATTACTCAAATCTCATCTTAAGTGAACTTATACATTTATTTTTTTCACAGTTCAATTTAATTAACTGTGTATTAATTGGGATATCGTACACAAGGTGCTATCTTGATAAGGAATTGCCCCTTCCTGGCCTCCAGAATTATAGTCGAGCACCCATACATAAAAGTCTACAATCATCAGCAGTTTAACATATTTATAAAGTGCCATATGAAAAGTTATTTGCTAACTCTTCTAGCATTTCACTCTTCTAGCAACTTCTAATAATAAAGAAGTGCCAAATGATTCTTCCTTTCACAATTTCTCCCTCAGCCTCATTTAACATTTCTCCTTGTCTCTACTACCACTCACACCTCACATGCCTTTTTGATTGAAGGTAAATTTAATTTGAAGCTATACGGAATTATAATGTAAGTCATAAATTAAAGGTATGTATATTTTCTAGTAACCACATTAAAAAGGTAAAATATATATATAGATCATAATAATAACATTTAATTCAGCTCAATATATAAAATACCATTTCAACATAAAAATATAAGATATTCTTACTTTGTCCTTTTGTCTATACTAGATCTTTTTTTTTTTTTTTTTTTTTTTGTTTTTTTTTATGATAGTCACACACAGAGAGAGAGAGAGACAGAGACATAGGCAGAGGGAGAAGCAGGCTCCATGCACCGGGAGCCCAACGTGGGATTCGATCCCAGGTCTCCAGGATCGCGCCCTGGGCCAAAGGCAGGCGCTAAACCACTGCACCACCCAGGGATCCCTCTATACTAGATCTTTGAACTCAAATCTGTATTTCACACTTGTAGTACATCTCAATTTAATTAACCTCTTTTAAAGTGCTCAATAGCCCCATGTGGAAGAAGCTATTACCGTATTGAATGGTATACCTCTAGAATTTTGGAACCATAAAAAGTTAATAAAGAATAGTAGTAGTTCATATAGAAGATAATCTTTAGGCATCACTACTATTTGACTATCTCGGGATAATAATTTCCATGATAGTACAAATTAAGTGAAAATCTCAAGGAAATAACATGTAGAATGCCAATGACTGTTAAGATAATACATATCAGTTTGAAAGACAAATTATAAGAATAGATCAGTTTATGACAGAAAATGGAGATATAGCAGTGAGTCTAAGAGAAGAGTAACCGAACAATACTAGAAAGGGGTTAAAATTAAATATCACAATGTGCTTTTAGGACATATAGACACCACCAAGAGAATAAATAGGTAAAGCTTAGTATAAGGAATCAAGGCCAGGGCTGCCAAAATGACAAAAAAAAAAAATTGAATGAGATGGACTAAGCTTCAAGTTTGTTGTGACCTTTGTGGGAAAGCAGAACAGTGCTGGGGACTGATAAGGATATTGCAAAAATAAATAGTCAGCATAGTACTGTAGATAACATAGATTTCTGAATCAAATCACATGTCATTTGTTATCATCAGTTTTCACACCTGAAAGGGAACTCAGAGATTACTCCTTCCCTAAAAATTCCTTGTTGGAATTAAGGAATACGATATTAACTATTTATAATAGTCCCTAGGACTTATCAGGTCCCCCTCCCCAAACAGTAGATGAGCTGTGCACAAAAAGGAAATACCCAGTGAGTATTATTACAAATCATTAAATGAGCTCATTTTGTGAGCTGATAATTTTGATATAATCACTTTGTCATCTAAAATGCACAATGGATAGGTTGTGTCATTTTACGACATAAGGAAAGAGAACACATTTTGCTCGGGGGTCAATGACTGCTAGGGATATGAGTTATGATCAATATTATCAACTCTAAGCAACCCACCCAACACATTCTTATGTAGCATCTGATGCCACATGTTTGATAATACAAACATACATTTTCACTGACCGCTTATTTGCATATAAAATAATAAGTGATACTAAATCCCTGGTTTACAGCCCTTGTCCTAATAAGAATAAAATTTTCATTATAAAAAAGATCTGAGGGTGGGACGCCTGGGTGGCTCAGCAGTTGAGTGTCTGCCTTCAGCCCAGGGCGTGATCCTGGAGTCCTGGGATCAAATCCCACATCGGGCTCCCTGCATGGAGCCTGCTTCTCCCTCTGCCTGTGTCTCTGCCTCTCTCTGTGTGTGTCTCTCATGAATAAATAAATAAATTTAAAAAAAAAAGATCTGGGGATTATTGGAGGCTCTTTGCCTTTGGCTTTGATTTTAGAAAAGTGCACCCATCTGGGAAATAAGCACTTACTAGCCAATAGGGAAAGTGCAGAAGTAAACTATATTCATCAATTATACAATGTATTCTATGTGAAATATCCTTGTTCTGGAAAATGAAAGGGGTGATTTAGGGGACAGAGCATCTCAGCTCTTTCCCTTACCCCCAATGCCCCACATTTACCCAGCTCTCAGCCTATTTACAGATAATCAAAGAAAAATTACTCTCCTAATTTTGTTCTTCTTGAAGATGCCACATTTCCATAGAACCTGACATTATTTTGTTGCCATTTCCTTAGTAAAAAATGGCAATTTATTAAACGGTGGCTAGTTTAATGCACCTTGCCAACGTGAGTCAGTTGTTCCCTCTTTGCTAGAAGAATCAGATGGATTTTTAAAAATTGCACTGAAGTTGACTTTCATTCTTATTCAGTTAAGCTGTTTTCTATATGAAGACCTTGAGTTATTTGTTCAAAATAAAAATCCAATTGTCAGAACATGTTGGGAACATTGAATCTGGGGGAGAATGAAACATGATGTTTTCATCATTCCTCATTGATTTCTTCCCTCCGGTTAGATGATCACTTCAATGTAAGTTTCCACATTATTTTTTAAAAAGCCTTTTTAAGATAGCATATTGGGATTCTATACAAAAATAACAAATGTCTAAATTGTTAGACATTATGATTAAGATTATGCTTAATCTTGCTGTTCTATAAGATGCATGACTTAATAACATATAAAAATTGCTGGTTTAAAAGTAGCACAATTGTGGAAAATAATATACTTTGAGGAAGCAAAGGCTGGATATCAGTCTAACATGCTGTGTAGGAAAACAATATTGTTTTTGGTTTTGGAGAAGAGCCATTTTGTATAAAGAAAAGTGAAAATAAGAGAAATCTGTGAAATTTACTTATAGGATAACATTCAACAAACTTAGTTCAATAGAATCTGCACAGTTTTTTTTTAAAGACTCTCCTTTGTATATACTGAAATTTTCATCAAAGTCTCATTTTTTTTTTCAGCTACAGATTTTTATTAGATGAAGGATGTCTTAGGTTAGCTCAAAGGAAAGTGGTGACAATCGGCAAGCACTCCTCCATACAAGAAAGGAAGCATTCTTGGCTAATGGGGATGGGTAGTTATGATATCTAAAGGTCAGTGTCTTCTGCTTAACTTTCACCACCCAGGAAGATCTTCCCCTTGGCACTCAACATCACCAGTCCTGACATGAAAGGGTCTGCAATGAGCTAGTTCACTTGGCCAACAGTTCTTCCAGTTCTGGCCGAGCTTTGAATCTTCCCTTGAAGTCTTCTTCAGTGTGTTCCTTCACTGACAATCTGACTTCTTCAGGGAGATTGCTTTGGATTATTTCCAAGAAAATCTCTGCAAATGTAGCACTCAAACCACTGATCTGAACCACTCGTTCATGAGTGGTAAGAACTGAGTCCAGGAGCATTTTGTTACGTTGGTCCTGCAGCCACAACACTTCCATGGTTTTGGTGAGCATTGCATAACTTTCCTCAACTTTAATGGATAGATAGTTGCAGAGGTGGTGAACATACTGGACTCTCTGCCAGGGCCATGTCGTATGCAGTCAGGTGAATGTTTAAAACTCCATATTCATAATCTGACCCCAAATTAATGGGTCTCACTTCTACTTTTCCCTTCTTCTTCTTGGGCTCCTGTGCCTTAACTAGGTGCTTGTATCTTCCAATGCCATGGGTAGGCTTTGACTTGTAGTGCTGACTGGTATTTAGCAGAATGCCACCTGCAGAACAGATGGGATTTTCTCCTGAAGTCCTGAGCCTATATATAAAATGTGTCAGGTGGTGATACCTTAAGAGAAAAAAGCCTTGCTTAAAAATGGTATCGGTCTTCAGACACAGCATCTTTCTCAGAGCTCCGTTCATCCTTTGCTGCTGCGGCTGGGAACTGTTTTTTTCCAAAGCCTCATTTTTGTGTTATGTTTGTAAGTGGTCATTTTCAATAGCTTGAATAGTTCTCTCTTTATTCATTAAAATGAATAAAGCTGATTTTGATAAGAAAAAAACCTTGAGGGGGATCCCTGGGTGGCTCAGCGGTTTAGCGCCTGCCTTTGGCCCAAGGCGTGATCCTGGAGTCCAGGGATGGAGTTCGGGCTCCTGGCATGGAGCCTGCTTCTCCCTCTGCCTGTGTCTCTGCCTGTCTCTCTCTGTGTCTATCATGAATAAATAAATAAAATCTTAAAAAAAAAAAAAAAGAAAAAACCTTGAGTTTAGACTTCATTCATATATTCACATAATATTTAGAATCAACTACTGGATAAATTATTGCCTTCTGTATAACAAACTACTTCAAAGTTAGTAGCTTAAATCAGCCCTTTTACTGCTTATGGTTCTGTGTGTGGGTCAGGAACCATGCAGACCTTCTCAGAGTTGGTTTGTCTCTTCCTGTGGTGTTAAGCCAGCTCAGCTGGACTGTAGGATCCAATTTGGCTTTACTCATATATGTCGTTATTGCTAAGGGGGGACTAAAAAGTCTGAAAACTGTCTAGTCCTCTTTGTAGTCTCACATTTTTCAAGGTCTGTCCATGTCTTCACACTGTAGTGGGGTGGGGAGTCAAAGTTTTTTACATGACGACTCAGGTTCCAAGGGACCTAAGACACTTTATTACTTAAAGTAAGTCACAAGGATAGCAAAGCACATCAGAGAAAACGTAATAGATCCATCTCTCAATAGGAGGTGCAGCATGTGGATATAGAAAAGGAAGGAATTATTGGTAGCAATCTTTGTAAACAATTTGTCACAACTACCAAATCCTATACTGTATTCTGCATAAACTGTTCATTTTTTTTGTCCCTATGGTTATGCCTCCATGTTAACTTGATCTATAACTTATCTCCCAAGGCCCATTGCAAATATCTCTCACACATCAAATTTTACATATGGGTCTGACACATATCTTAGAAGATTGATCCTCACCTTGAAAAGAGTAAAATTATATCTCTTTCTTTTTAACATTTTTGTTTACATTTTATATAATTCTTTTGGCAACCCTGAAAACAAATGAAGCACTAAGTCCAGTGGTCAGTAAATCATAATCGCACCTGAGTTAGGAACATCATTTGACATAGTATATTATCTGCTGTTTCTTGAAACCCCTTTTCACTTGGCTTCAGAGTTAATACACTCTGATTTTATTGCTACCTCACTGGTCTCCAGCTCTTTATTGTCCTTGATGGATTTATCTTTTTTTTTTTTTTTTTTTTTTTAGTAAAAAGTGTGAGGCTTGAATATACAACCCTGAGATTAAGACCTGAACTGAGATCAAGAGTCAGACAATTAACTGACTGAGACACCCAGGTGCTCCTCTCCTCTTCTTGATGGCAAATTTTTATAAAGTCCCAGAGCTCAGTGCTGTGACCTCTTTTCTTCATATTCATAATTTCCTTCCTCTCATCTATACTAATGGCTTCAATGTCATCTATAATTATCAATCCAAATTTATACTTCTCTACCTTTTAGAAGTATATATCCAACTAGCTAGTTAATATTCCTACTTGAATGTCTAATGAACACCCAACATTTCTAAAATCAATATCTTTATTTTTAAATTCTACTTCCATCTGCTGCTCTACCAGTTTCCTCATGGGATTAAATGGTACCACTTGCTTAACCTAAAAATCTTATAATCATCTTTAAATCCTTTCTTTTTGTCTCATCCCTCATCTCAACAATCAAGAATTGTCCTTTAGATTTACTTTCAAAATGTATACTGACATTGTATCACCGTATTCACTCCTAATGATCTTCTCTAAACCACCATCATCTCCCAATTAGACCACTATGGGGTCATCTCAGCTCTCCTTCCTGTTTCTACTCTTTAAAGAAAAAAAATCATTGGAGTATACATGATATATAATGTTACATTAATAGTATTTCTATACACTAATATTGCAGAAAGAGAAATTAAGAAAACAATTTCATTTACAGTTGCACCAAAAAGAATAAAATAACTAGGAATAAAATGAAGAAGGTAAATCCATAATCGTGAAAACTATAAAACACTGATGAAATTGAAGGTGATGCCAACAAATTGAAAGATATACCATGCTCATGGATTAAAATAATTAACATCTCTAAAATGCTCATAGGTATTCAATGAAATCTCCATAAAAGCACCAACAGCACTTTTCACAGAACTAGAACAAATAATACAAAAATTTTTAGGGAACCACAAAAGACCCTGGGTAGCTAGAGCAATCCTTAGAAAGAACAATAAAGCTGTAGGTATCACAATTCCAGATTTCAAGATATACTACAAAGCTGTGGTAATCAAAACAGTATGGTACTGGCACAAAAACAGACACATAGATCAATGGAAATGAATAAAGTCCAAAAATAAATCCCATTTTCATTATTATTCCCCTATAACCTTTCTTCACAATCAGTTGGAATAATCTTTTAAAATTTGTCATTTTTTTCTCAACTCAAAATCCTATGAAAACATTTTATTACACTGAGAATATTATCCAAATTTTCTTAACATGGATACATTGTTCCAATGTGCTCTCAGTTCTCACTATTATAAATCTAAGCATTTTCTGTGTCCAGAAAATATGTCCAGCATGTTCTCAACCCCAGGCCTTTGAGCCTGCTAATTATTCTCTCTGGAATAATCTTTTAGATATTTGTTAGAGCTTGCTCTCTCACCACCCACAGGTGTTGGCTCAAACTGTATCACAGAATGTTCTTTCATGAATATCCTACCTCAAAGGGCAAGTCATTCTTATTACTCTTTTTCACATCACCTAGTTTTATTTTCTTTTCATAATTTTTAAGAAATAAATATCATAGTTTATATGTGCTAAATTTTTAGGGAGATAAGCTCAAAACCCAGGAGTCAGGGGAGATTCCTGGGATGAGAGATTTTAATTTAGTGATTAATTTCTAAGTCTCCAACATTAAAAATTCATTTCAGAACTAAGCCATTCTATTCAAAGTATATGTAACAAAAGTCTCATTAACCACAGCCTTCCTCTCCTCTGTATTTTTAATTTAGGGGTTATGAGACAAAATCTCTGAAATAGGTGTCAGAATACTAATGCAACATCATTCATTAGCAATGCAACATGGAGTAAAATTTCTAAACTTCTCCAGATGTCAGTTTATGGACATTTAAAATGGGGATGGGGCGACTAGATGGCTCAGTCAGTTAAGCATCTGCCCTTGGCTTAGGTCACGATCTTGGGGTCCTGGGATCCAGCCCAGAATTGAATTCCCTGCTCAGTGGGGAGTCTGCTTCTCCTTCTCTCTATACCCCTGCCCCATCTCCCACTTGTGTGTTCTCTCTCAAATAAATAAATAAAATCTTAAAACAAAAATAAAATAGGGCACACTTGGGTAGCTCAGTTGGTTGAACTATGCCTTCTGTTGGGGTCATGATATTGGGGTCCTGGGACTGAGCCCCACATCGGCCTCCCTGCTCAGTGAGGAGCATGCTTTTCCCTCTCCCTCTGCCCTTCCCCACTACTTGTGCTTTCTCTCCTGTACTCTCTCTGTCATATAAATACAATCTTTTCAAAAAGTAAAATAAAATAGGGATAAAAAAGCAACTGTTTTGCACTTTATTTTTTAAGATTTTATTTATTTATTTAACAAAGATTGGGCACCAGCAAAGGGAGTGGCAGAGGAAGAGGGAGAAGCAGGCTCCCTGCTGAACAGGGAGACCAATGTGGGGCTTGATCCCAGGATCCTGGGATCATGATCCCAGCTGAAGGCAGATGCTTAACTAACTGAGCCACCCAAGTGCCCCATTTTTTTAATGGAGCTGTTGTGAAGAAAGGGTAATGTTTAATGTTTTGAGCACAGTGCAAATGTTTTATTAGCACCTATTGACTACAAATCTATTTTATTCACTGCATTGGAATATTGTGTGTGTATATATATATATATATATATATATATATATATATATATATACACACACACTCTCACTTCCTACCCTAGCTGAGGTTAATGTATGTGTATATATATATATATATGATCTAGGGTCTCTTTCTTTGGTTTTAATAATAATAGGTGTTTGTGAGGATACTTGGGATAAAAGAGTGACTCTTTGTTTCTCTCTTAGCTTAGTTCCTTTTAAAAATATATTCTTTATTTCTGTCTTCTTTTGGGGGAATATTAAAACTCAATGCCAAAGAAAGCAAATGAAAATGTTTAAAGTAACACAACTGAAATTTTAACACATCAGCGTTCAGTATATCAATTAATAACTGCTACAACTGTACTACATGAAGATGTTTAAGAATAGATTAACAGATGTGTTGAGTATCAGCAAACAAATTGGTAGGATAATTAATTTAGACCCCTACTTCTGCTTTCCAACACCAGTCTCCTCTAGAAACATTTTTTTTTTTCTTTTTAGGTTAGAGTACAATCACAGCAAGCCATAATTGTCACTTACATTCACCTCATTCATGTGGCTTGTTGTTTAAACTTGAAATATATTTCTACTGACACAGCAACAATAGAACTATCAATGGATGAAAACCATTTAAATGTTCCAAAACTCTTCTGAGTTTTGGGCCTTTCACTTCCCATAAAAAGGAAATAAGTTGGTTGGCATTAAGCATCATTTTTAAAAATAATTATGCATTTCAAAAGCTTCTTTGGAGATTGAACAATGAAATGTTATTGAAAGGTAAGAAAATTATATTTTTGAATTTACAAAAATGTGTATTCTCTTAATAGAAGATATAAAATACACTGCATGGTGGCATCTAATAGTTTAGATTGATGGAATTTACATTAGTTTTTAAAGAAGTTCAATTTAAAATTCACTTTTTTCATTATCTTATCACTTTAACCAGACATCTGCAATTTTTCAAACATTTCAATTCAAATAGTAAGATTTTTTTTTTCAGGGAAATCATCTATCACAAAAAAACAAAAACCAAAAGCTCTGGCAGGTGACCCACGGTAACTTAATAAATGTGCCAACTGTATTCTTTCTGATAAACTTCAATCCACTGAATAGACTGCAAAGTTTTCAGGGCTATAAGTTTGCTTTTAAAAGAACCCTTGGCCAAAGTTCTTCAACTAAGAGTGAGTCTAATTACCTCTTGTAGATGTTCATCAGTAATAACAGGATTCAGGTGTTTTCAGGAATTCAGCTTTTATTCCATTGAAGTAGCTAAAATGTTACTTTCACTTCCTACCCTAGCTGAGGTTAATGTATGCTTGAGTTTAGTGAGTATTTGGCATGCATATTTGGTCAATTTACCTCAGTTCATTTATTTTTGAGTTTATCTAAAAAATGTGATGGTGGATATTTTGTTCAGAAAGGCAAAAATAATATGCTAAGAAAAAACTGAGTAGTTTTTTGTAGTGTACATTAAATCATTATGTAGTGTAATTAAATCATTATGACCATGCTCAAATCTAATTTTTCATTAGAAAAATTAGGGAATAAATTGGATGAGATTCTTAGAGTAAACTATGAATGGAAAATTATTGTATATTTGGTGCTTTTTCAATTACCATAGATCTAATTTGATTATTTATGTCCATTATTAAGTTTACATTAGTAACTCATATTTAGAGGAAAATAAGAACTGATTAAAATATTTTAGACCTAAGGTACATTCTAGGTGCAAGAAAATACTATATTTTGTACACACATCATTTTGTTTTCTCAGGGTAAAATATATGTTTTACTGTTTATAATCATGTATAGCAGTAATTGCAATCTTGTCAAATTGATAATGAAAAACAGAACACTAAGATTTCCTAAAAAGTACAAAGTGTATCTGGTGAAAAATTTTTTTAATTTATTTTTTATTGGTGTTAATTTTACCAACATACAGAATAACCCCCAGTGCCCGTCACCCATTCACCCCCATCCCCCGCCCTCCTCCCCTTCCACCACCCCTAGTTCGTTTCCCAGAGTTAGCAGTCTTTATGTTCTGTCTCCCTTTCTGATATTTCCCACAAATTTCTTCTCCCTTCCCTTCTATTCCCTTTCACTATTATTTATATTCCCCAAATGAATGAGAACATATAATGTTTGTCCTTCTCCGACTGACTTACTTCACTCAGCATAATACCCTCCAGTTCCATCCACGTTGAAGCAAATGGTGGGTATTTGTCGTTTCTAATGGCTGAGTAATATTCCATTGTATACATAGACCACATCTTCTTTATCCACTCATCTTTCGATGGACACCGAGGCTCCTTCCACAGTTTGGCTATTGTTCTGGTGAAATTTTAACATAAACTAATATACATTTGTGAAGGATAGAGCTGATTTATAGCTGAACTGAAAAAGCTCTAACTTCATCACTGGGGAGGCCTGGATGTTTGGTTTTGGCCGCTCCTGGCCATGATAAGTGCTATAGAATTTATGATGTGCTTTTCAAAATCTTAAATTCCTCTGGCAATGGAATTTTATTAACGGTTTCTATCTGCATAATAGTTTAGATGGCTTGATGTGCCTATGTGACTAGAAGGACATAAAGCCCCTGCTGGGAAATTCTGAAGAGATATTGAGGATGGCCACAAGATTCATTCTCTATTCATCTTGACATTCACTGGAGACTTTATATGTTCTAGAAATGGCTTCTTGTCTCACCCCTTTGCCCTGACCCCTGCACCAAACTCAGTAATTCTCTATCTCCCACTTCCATACCTCTGCTTACTGTCAAAATTTACTTAAAAACTCAAAATTATAGTCTCTTCAGCTATTAAGAGGCAATGAAGTGAGGGAGAAAAGTTATTACCATCAAGTTTCATGTATTATGATTATAATATAAACAGTCTGATGATGCAACTGAAGAAAAAGAACAATGGAAATAATTTCTTCAATAAAAGCAAGATTATTATAAAATATACCAAGTAATTTTTGTAAGTATATCCAAAGCTACATTATTAAGAAAAATTCTAGGAGAAAAACATGGATATTTATGATAATTCTTTTTTTGTATGATAATTCTTAATAGCAAAAAAGAAATTTTTTTAAACAGGAAGTAAAATTAGAAGCTTTTATTTAATATATTCATGTTATTGAGCAAAGTAGGAAAATGCTATGTGTACCATGTAACAAATTTAGTAAGCAGATTATTAAATCTAGTTTAAAACATGCTTTTGCTCCATCATGTCTGCCAGAAGCAATATTTCCATGCTGAATATTTTGTACTGAAACATTCTTTTAGCCTTAGGGAGCTCATTTATTGTGATTCATACTGTACTTTTTTTTTTAGCAAGTACATTATATAGTTCTTGTACCTTTATAAATAACAAACAAGTGGAATATTTAAATAAAAAATATAGTAAAAATTATTACTCGTTTTCAAAATTTGTCAAATACATTAATATACCATATTGAAGACTGAAATAGTTTCTTATATTTGGCATTATTGTCTATATTTCTAGTTGTTTCCTTAGGAATTTGTTTGGAAGTTCGGGCTAAAATTGACGAATTTACTCACTGGATGCTGATTGCAGTTCAGGCAGAGGAAAGAATTCTCCTTTTGTTGCATCCTGACCACGGAGTATGATGTAGCAAAGGCCACCTCTGGGACAGTAGTCTCAATTCAGCCTGTGGGACATTTAGAAAATGAGTCTATTTTTTGTTACACTCATACAGGCAGAGAATTACAAGCCAGAATGAATTGTTCTCCTCATTCCTTTTTTTTCCCCAATAACATGCGTATTTCTCAGTTCAGCACTTTGATTATGAAAATTATTTAACCATCCCTTTAAGTACAATCATAGTAATCTATTTTTAGTCTGGAAAGACTTTGTTTAAATGAAAGGTGCACTATCCCTTTTGATTCTATTTTAAAATTCTCTAGTTAAAGAACTCCAAATTTGTTCCAATAACAGTGAAATTTAAGTGTGAAATTGAACAAGCTGGTCTCATAAAGGACGGGGTGTGGCTTTGATCCTTAGCCTGCCTCACACCGGTTCAGAGAGCTGCAGACCCAGGGCTGAAAGCAGACAAACCACACCAGAACCATCCTCTGTCATTAATTTGTCTCAAAGTGGGAAGGTTTGAGGGCTGGGGGGAGGTGGGGAGGGTGATGTGGGGATGGTCTGTGTTTTCAAGAGTGGGGGAATGATGTTTAAACACAAAAATATTTTTTTTTTCATTTCCAGAAAAAAAAATAGTAAATCTATTCTAGTAAATAGAATAGTAAATCTCAGTTCTCTACCCCATCCAACCACATCAGTGCCATCAGGATATGGAGTTGTAGGAATGAATGCGCTTCCAGAATCGATCCATAAGAAGTTCATGTTTAATTCAGCTTTGTTATTTTGTGTATTTGATTTTCTGCTTAATCTTTATAATCAAATTTTACTAGTCTGTCATGTTCTAGTAAATTTACTATTCCTAGGATTGCTTAATCTTTTCTTTGTCTTGGCTTCCTTTGGCAAGTTTTTGTTTGTTTTAATTTCGCTTGTTTGTTCAGTGTTTTTTTTTTTTTTTTCTTTTAGCTACGGAATCCATGTTCCTTCTTTCTTCCTTATAAGGTACTTTGCTGCAGTTCTATTCAACCCTCTTTAAATGTCTCTTTCTGAAATGAGCCATGTTTATTACCTAAGGCATATGTCTTTATTTTTAATTAGATGACATACTCACATATTGCCCCCATCTATTTGTCATTTCAAATGCCACAAGAAAAAGGTTAGGAAAACTAAGTAATTGTCTCTGAATGCCAGTTTTGCTTTCTAGAATCATATTTGTCTACGTGCTTGGAATTGGGTTCATAGATAGCCTCTTCAGATACAGCTTTTGGTTCAAGAATCTTTGACTTCATCTGTGAAAGAAATAATGGCAGTTTTTCTCAAAGACGTATTTTGGTCTGTCAGTAAACAGTAGATTATCAGAAGATCACTCTTGCCTCTAGCTATCACACAGAGCTGCACAGCTTGTTACAATAGATAAATTCGTGTTCTCACAGATCATTAGGCACATTTTGAAAAGGAACTCTGGAGCCTGCCATTTCACATACTGTAAACAAAGTACTAGATTGTGAATTAAAATGTAAGCAATCATTTCACAAGCATTGTTTATTGTTTCTCGAAATTTTTTCCCCTAATATGCCCATATATAAAGCAGCGGCAGGCTTTAATATTCCCAATAGGATATTCTTCTGACTACTTTTTCTCTAAAGATATTTTGGTAGCAAACGACTTCAGAACTTGATTTTATTAAATTTTCTTGCCTGAACAGAGATCATTTAAGAGCAGGGACTGATATACTCATTACTATAAGTCTCTTACATATCTTACTCAAAAGAATTTAAATGTGCCCAATGGTCATATTTCAATAAATATCTTACATATTTTATATCTTTATATTATTTGTCTCACAGAGAATCACTGTGTTGTGTGCATGCCCACTCTTGTCCATGAATCATTACTTGTACCCTGATGTTTTAGTAAGTTCTATTATTTTCATGGTATCATTAAATAAATGTTCATTATTCTTGGTATTTATAAATCAATGACATGTTTTGAATGCTAAAGAAAGTCACATTTCAATAGATCAAAGCACATATTTTCAAGGAATATAAAATTATTTTTAATTATATAAGTGCTTTTAATAATAGACCAGTTTAAAGAGAAATGAAAATTAAAAAGACAGTTTGAAAATGCCACAAATTACTATTAAAAAGACATGTGACTTCTTATTCCTGATGAGGCATGTTTCAAAATATCATAATTTCCTGTTTATTCGTGTATTTCAGTTATTATTTTCTAAACTCCTTAAGTTAAAAAAAAATCTTTATTTGTAAATCAAACACTTGCTAGAAATAACACAGTGCCCAGACTATTAGAAGTGTAAGTAGTTCAAAAAAATTAGGAAATAGACTCTACCATCAATACCAGTGTAACAAAGGTGAATTTTTAAAAGCTAGTTTCTGATGATATACAATGTTATAAATGAAAGGGCTTAATTCCTTATAGTGATGGGAATTAGAGTGGTTTTCAGTCATAAACCATTTGATTACTACAAAGAGAGTTAATCTAGGATGGCTAAGGAAATACACTGGTAAGGTTTTAAACAATTATTTATGTTGATATATTGGTAACTGGGTACTCTGGGACTAGACATTTGTATTTCTGACTCATTAATATGGACGAAGGTGATACTTTGCAGATTCCAGATACATTATCCTGTGACTCTAAGGATTGGACCTGATATCTATCTTTGGAGAAATCTCTTATGTTTGGAAGTAGTTATGTGGACACCATTATTCTCTTCCTACATCATAACATGCTTTATGCTGCTATCAGGATTATATTCCAAAAATAAAAATCTGTTCTCAGACAAATATATGAAGACTCCCATAACTTCAAATCAAGCTAACTTTTATCCCTTAATATAATATGCAAGTCTCTGGAATATGTGATTTAACTCTCTCTCTCCAGTTACCATAGCTCAAACTTGATGAACCTCTTATCTCCCAAACAGATTACACAATTTTGTACCTCAAAGCTACTGCTTTTACCATTGCCTGGGGTTCTACCCTATACCACATTTGGCAATTTTATTTTCTGTCCTTGAAGACCCAGATCAAAACGTACCTACCTCAGCAAACTCTCAAATAATTGCATGATCTAAATTATGGGACTCCCTTATTTTGGTCCTCTAGCATTTTCCTCATTTCTCCTATACAATAGGATGTTATGAGAGTGTCTGCACTGAATTTTGACACACACAAGACAAAGACTTTATATTCCAAAATCGGGGATGCCTGGGTGGCTCAGCGGTTGAGCATCTGCCTTTGGCCCAGGGCGTGATCCTGGGGTGACTGATCAAGTCTTACATAGGGCTCCCCATAGGAGCCTACTTCTCCCTCTGCCTATGTCTCTGCTTCTCTCTCTGTGTCTCTCATAAATAAATAAATAAAATAAAATAAGCTCCAAAATCAGTACCTACATTGACTAATGAGATTTTTAATAAATAAATAAATAAATAAATAATACCAATAAAGGTTGTATTTTTATCTTCACTTTTATTAAATATTTATAAATAATAAGACAAAGTGTTATAAAATCCATTCACTCTGCATATACTATTTAATGAGAACTAGCAAAAACCATCTTTCATTAAAAACACAAATGACAATATGAATTACTTTTGTCCTGTTATACTTTATATGAGTAATAAAATAAGCATGTATACATTAATTAAAATATTAAAGTGATATATTTAATTTTCAGATGAAAAAATATGTTTCTCTTACAGAATCTATCAAATATATACATACTGTCCTCCTGTTCAACCTTCGGTATCATATAAATTAACTAGAATTTGCACAATTTTAAAGAGTAATGCTGTCAAGAGTATATTCTGTGCAATGAAAGCTTCATTAGTATAATAACCTCAGTCTATGTATGTAACCTATAGACAACCTTCAAGAATTTTAAAGTTTACTTGTTATATTTTGTCCTACATTAATCTCTAGTGTCTCATTTCACTCATTCCAGTCTTTCTCTATTAATTTTCTAACTATTTTATTTATTTATTTGAGAGAGAACACATGAGCATTATTCTCATATGGGGCAGAGGGAGAAGCAGACTCCCTGCTGAGCAGGGAACCTAATTCAATGTGGGGCTGGATCCCAGGACCCTGAGATCATGACCTGAGCAGAAGGTAGATGCTTAACTGACTGATCCACCCAGATGCCCCAGTCTTTTTCTATTATTTATCAACAAATACTTTTGAAAGTATTTTTAGGGATCCCTGGGTGGCACAGCGGTTTAGCCCCTGCCTTTGGCCCAGGGCGCGATCCTGGAGACCCGGGATTGAATCCCACTTCGAGCTCCCGGTGCATGGAGCCTGCTTCTCCCTTTGCCTGTGTCTCTGCCTCTCTCTCTCTCTCTCTGTGTGACTATCATAAATAAATAAATAAATAAATAATTTTTAAAAAGAAAGTATTTTTACTTTAGTTCTTATTTATGTAACCAATCAAAAACTGACCACAGAACCACAGCATTTTTTGTCAAGTGTAAAAAAGCACACATACCAAACACACATACACCTGTACATGGACACACACCTACAAAATAGGAGTATCATCTCCTTTGCTTTAAGTACTATACTATTAAGGTATATCTATTTCATTTTGGTGAGGCAAACCCCACCATACTAATAAATACTTGAAAGTATTATTTATGTGTTTGCTAGCTTTTGTCACCTTCAACATTATAAGACATATCATCTTGGTCCTACATTAATGTTTTTTACAGATACATTCATTTAACTATTTTCAAGGACTTTTACCTTAATAAAGACAGAGGAAAATAAAAATATCTGGAAAAATGATGTTAACTGAAGATATTTCTATATGTATCATAAGGAGGGATTTTCTGGCTAATATCCCCGGGAAAATGGAAGTTGAGAGAGGTGAAGATGGGCATTTGCAACTGCTCTTTCTCAGGGAATGTTTGAGGATTTGGAAGAGATATCTATGAGCCAAAGTAGCATTTCTAATCTCTGTAATGGGAAAAAGGCTAGTGGCAGGACTATATGCTGGGCTTGGATCTATAGTAGGGAGAATGACAGGAGCACCAGGAAGTCCACAGCATCAAAATCCAGAATCACAGCACCTCTTTATTTTTTATTATTATTATTATTTTTTAAAGATTTCATTTATTTATTCATGATAGACAGAGAGAGAGAGAGAGAGAGACAGGCAGAGACACAGGCAGAGGGAAAAGCAGGCTCCATGCCGGGAGCCCAATGCAGGACTCGATCCCGGGACTCCAGGATTGTGCCCTGGGCCAAAGGCAGGTGCTAAACCGCTGAGCCACCCAGGGATCCCCCCACAGCACCTCTTTAGAGTGAGGTTTGATGAGAAGAAAAGTAATCTCACCTGTACTCCATTCCCCACCTTGCCCTATATGACCCTATACGACTGCCCAGGCTCTCACAAGCAGGCTAAGGAGAGCTGAGAAACATATAACAATGTAATACCACTGAATTTCAGCAAAAATCATGAGGAATACAAAAAGATAAGAAAATAGTGTAAAGGGACAAAGCAACAATCAGATTCACATGTTTCACAGAACTATCAGAATTAAAATTTATTATCAGTGATATGCTAAAGTTTCTAGTGTAAAAAAAGGTATAAAAAAAGAAATGTAGGAGCATCAATAACAAGATTTTATATAATATTTCCATATCTTCTTCATAGTCATTATTTTCTCAATCAGTATTACTTCAAACTTGTTAAACCCACTAACTAAAGATATGGTAATATGTCATAATTGATGAACATATATCTTAGACCAAAAAAAGAATAATGAACTTAGATTTTATTTGAATTTATGAAAGCCTTAATATTGTGATTTTCAAAAGAAGAAAATATTGACGCCATATACTAATCATAAAGCACATGTTGAAAATATTTAAGATAATGAGTATTTTACAAATAATTCATATGTAACATTGCTTCTTTCCTAGAAATATTTTAATGCCTTCTTCTGGTATATTTTTGTAAATTTCATTTTGAAATATTTTGAATTTACAGAAGACTTACCAATGCTAGGAATTCCCATAAAGCTTTCAGTCGGCTTCTCTTAATCTTAAAATCTTACATAACCAAAACAAAACAAAACAAAAAACCTACATAACCATGGTATATTCCTCAAAACATACGTTAACTTTAATACAATACTAACTAAACTACAGACTTTGATTTTATTTTCCAATGAACATTCCTTTTCTGTTCCAGGACACAACCATGGGTAACAGGTTGCACTTAATCATATCTCTTAGATCTTTTCTAATCTCTGACAGTTCTTATTCACCACGACTAACATTTTTACAGAAGATATATCTTTTGCAGAACGTCCCTCCATTTTGGTTTGTCTAATGTTTTCTTACAATTAATAAATGTATTTTTAAAGATAAATTTGTAAACTTCCTTTGTAAACTTTCTTACTAACTTATCCATTGATGTTTTCCTTTCATATAAATGTTCTATATTCAGAGCCTCCACGTTTGTGCAGACCAAAGAATAATATTAGGGTACTTCATATGAACTGTAGTGCTGTATTTACTTATTCACATAGTCCCCAGAAAGCAAAAATAGTTTATTGTTGAAGTGTGATTTACTTTAATCACTAATCAATCTGAAGACAATTGTCACTGATGTATATGTTTTAACAAACTACTTATCTCTATAGCAACATTTTAAATAGTAACTTTCTATTAGGATACCACGTGACTGTATCCTGCAACTGCCTCTTCTCTGAACATCACTACCCAAATCAAAAGAGATAGGAATGCAATCCCCAAAACTGTCAAACAGATAATTCCATGGTAAAATGCATTAAGGAAAAATGATTATGCAACTTTCCATCTTTGGGGCAATATACATTAAAATATTAAATAGATTATAAAATAAACTTCAATAAAGTCTTCCTATGCTTCCTCCTTTACTAATGGGAATTTGCTTAATAAATTTAATATGCCAGTTTTAGCATTAAAATTCTGTAAGAATATAGCATTATAAAAGCTGTCTACTCCTTTCAACTCTAATATTCTATTATTAGATAAAATTTTGTAAATTGTTAATTAACAACTTGATCTAAAAAGTGGTAAAAATAATTTACATTCATTATTATGCCTACAGATGTGAGAAATATAATACATTTTACAAAATTTTAAATACCATGTATATTGGCTTTCGTAAGCAAAATTTTGCAAATTTCTTTTCATTTATTTTCCTAAGGCATGGAGACTCAACTAAAAATGAGATTTTTCCTGGAGTACATGTGAAATAGGGTACCACAATAGAAATTAGTAAAAACAGCAATTATCTCTACTCACTACCTATTTGAACATTTTATTTTCAATTATTCAGGTATTACTGACACCTTCTCTACATACAAATATTCTGAAATTTATATTTAGTCAGTCATTTGTACATGCTCTTTTCAATGTAAAACTTAACTCCTTAGTCACTGATACAATATTGGATTTTATAATGTGCTTTTAAAAATAATATGGTATTATCATTTTGACAATTGAAAGTTATTTTTATTTTTTAAAGGTTTTATTTATTTATTCATGAGAGGCACAGAGAGAGAGAGAGAGAGAGAGAAGGGCAGAGACACAGACAGAGAGAGAAGCAGGCTTCCTCCAAGGAGCCTGATGTGGGATTCAATCCCGGATCCTGGGATCACACCCTAAGCAGAAGGCAGACGCTCAATCACTGAGACACCGAGGCATCCCAAAAATTATTTTTAGATTCAGAGTCCTGTTCAAATCAGAAAGGCCCCGAAATAGACGTTCTTTATCAGGTGATAAAAAAAAAAAAAAAAAAAAAAAGAACGAAGAAAAAAAAGAAAAGAAAAGAAAAGAAGAAAAGAAAAGAAAAGAAAAGAAAAGAAAAGAAAAGAAAAGAAAAGAAAGAAAAGAAAACACGAACTAGGGGTGGTAGAAGGGGAGGAGGGCGGGGGGTGGGAGTGATTGGGTGACGGCACTGGGGGTTATTCTGTATGTTAGTAAATTGAACACCAATAAAAAAAATAAATTAGAAAAAAAATGTTAATGAAAAAAAAAGAAAAGAAAAGAAAGAAAAAAGAAAAGAAAAGAAAAAAGAAAAAGAAAAAGAAAAAGAAAAAGAAAGAAAAAGAAAACAGTTCATATTCTTGTATGCTCAGGAAAACCTGTGAAGTAGGGCAATTTATTTTTAACTTCCTCTTTCCTCTCTTACTGTATTCTTCTTAATTATACCACTCTTTCCTGGATCTAGTGTCCATATGTTTCGGTTTCAGAAACTGTATTTGTCCAATTTCAATAATTATCATCCAAAATCACTCCTTCTTGGCCACACACTAAACCTTGGAAACTATGACCCATCTTGGGTGCTTTTCCCAGTTGCTCAATTTAACATTCAGACCATATTCAATATAGTCAACAATTGCGTGTTACCCACTCAACTTTAACAGAAAAAAAAAATCAGGTTTAATTCAATAAAGAATTCACACATCTTCTTAGTGGGGAAGATATTGGATTCAAATACATTTTCAGGTGATTCTTAAAACTATGCTGAAATGCGGGCAATCAGATTTGATATTGAGACAAAAGAACTTGCAATGTATATTTTTAGCAGAAGTGCTTTAAAAATTATTCATTTCTTATATAATTTTATGTTTAATTTGTATACTAAACTAAAAATGAAATTTTTCCCTGTACTAATGTACCACTCAGCATTTTTCCACTATGACTTTAATTCTATTGCCTTTTCCTATTTGTTATGCAGTCATTTAATTTCATTCACCTCATTCCATGTAGCAGTTTCTATTTTATAGATCTTAAAAATTGTATCAGTTAAAGAAACAAATTCTGATAGTACAATGCTTTACTTCATAACTTCTTCTGTTCATACTATGGATTTACTAATATGTTAGAATTCTTATAGTGGAATTACCTAATTAAGGATGAAATTTATTTCACTTATTTTTTCCCTTGGTGAGAAATGCAAATTTATATTTTAGAAACCTGTTATTTGGCTGGAAAGACTAAAACAGTGAAAATAAAAATACTCTAGTAGTCTGGAAACGAAAATCATAATATAGTAAATTAAAATAAATATTTTATAAATAAAAGCATACAAAAGTCCATTAGAAAGATAGAAAATGAAAAATAGCTTAAAATTCCCTGAACAATTTTATGTCTAAAGGAAGAAAAATTTTGAAGTTCTTTAGATTTCAATTAAAAGATGGCTTTTGGGGGCAGCCCGGGTGGCTCAGTGGTTTAGCACCACCTTCAGCCCAGGGCCTGATCCTGGAGACCTGGGATCAAGTCCAACGTCAGGCTCCCTGCATGGAGCCTGCTTCTCCCTCTGCCTGTGTCTCTGTCTCGTGTGTGTGTGTGTGTGTCTCATGAATAAATAAAATCTTTAAAAAATGGCTTTTGGAAAAGAAAAGTTATTGAATGTATTCTCTTAAAAACTGCAAACCAGGGAAGCCTGGGTGGGTCAGTGGTTAAGCATCTGCCTTCAGCTTAGGGCATGATCCTGGAGTCCCGGGATTGAGTCCCCCATTGGGCTCCCCTGCAGGGAGCCTGCTTCTCCCTCTGCCTATGTCTGCCACTCTCTCTCTCTCTCTGTCTCTCATGAATAAATAAATAAAATCTTAAAAAAACAAGCCTGCAAACCAGATGGCCCTAGAGGGTATTATCCTAAGTGAAATAAGTCACACAGAGAAAGATGTATGTATGTAATTTTACTTAAACGTAAAATAAAAAAAATGAGTAAACAAATAAACAGCAGAATTAGACTTATAAATACAGGCAACAAACTGATGTTTGCCAGAGGCTAGAGATGAGGGGGAATGGGCAAAATGAGCAAAAGGATGTTGGGAGATACAAGTTTCCAGTTATGGAATAAATAAGTCATGGAATAAAAGGTCCAGCACAGGGAATTTAGTCAATGGTATTGAAATAGTGTTGTATGGTGACAAATGGTAGCTACACTTGTGGTAAATAGAGTATTATATACACTTGTCGAATTACTACTATGCTGTATACCTGAAATTAATGTAGCATCATGTATCAACTAGGCTAAACAAAAAACTGCAAATCATAATAGAAGATCTGTGTGTATATTTTTTCTTAGTTTTTATTAAAGTACACTACATATAGAAATAATAATTACATTTTAAAATTATGAGCCAGTTGATTGGTAAAATAATTTTGTTTATGAGCAATTAGTACTTTTGCAAAGGATATAGGTCATTCTGAGATTGGAAGTTCTTCAAACATCTAAAGGTAAAGATGTGTGAATCCAGTATAACTCTTCTCAAATGTTAAGCTTAGTACTCTATCTTTATATTCCTGTATGTGTTTATTGAATATTGAAACAGGAAATACTTTCTATTTGGCAATTGCTAATTTGTCATATTAGTCAAGTAAAATTAAGCCTGCAAAATATGTTAAAGAGGACGCTATATACAAAGAAAAACACAACAGGGTTCTCCCCCCCTTTTCTTATTTTTTTTTTTTTAAGATTTTATTTATTTATTGAGACACAGAGAGAGAGAGACAGAGACACAGGCAGAGGGAGAAGCAGGCTCCACGCAGGGAGCCCGACGTGGGACTCATCTAGGGTCTCCAGGATCACACCCGGGCTGCAGGCAGCGCTAAACCGCTGCGCCACCCGGGGCTGCCCTCTTATTTTTTTTCTTTTTTAAATATTGACTCAGACTATTTTGGGTAGAGAAAAAAATTAAATTAAGGACTTAAGTAAATATGGTAGAAATATAGACAAAAAACTTTTTCATGAGTGAAGTAGACATGTCCATCATCTGAGGTATAAATATAGATTAGATTATTTTAATAGTATTAAATTATATACACAATAATAACATATGAATAATAATATACCAGGAATGTTCTAATCCTAATGACCACCTTTGTTTATAGCCACAAAGATGATTATCAAAAGAATCTTATTATATATCTTTTAATTTATTACACATTTTAATAACTGTAATAAATACTCATGTTCCAAATGCAACTTTGCAGAAGGCAGTAGGTAGAAAGAAATTTCTTATATCCTTTACTTTCTGTTCTTCTATGATCTTGCCTTTTTTTTACATTAGAATAAATAAGTAAATAAATACTATCTTCAAAACAGTTGTTTTTACTTGCTATTTTCAATCTATTCTCACTTTCTTTTGAACTAACTTCAGTCAAGTTTACATCCAATAAAACTATTTTTTTTCATTCCTCCTAAGATATTTACCTGCATTCATAGATCTTGAAATTATTCATAACCATACTGGTTTCCATTTTTTCTCCTGCACTGAACACAACTCCTTAATCTAAATGAGACCTTAAACCCTTCGGAGCCTATGACGTATTACTTACTGGACACCACTTACCTCACATTCTCATTCTCCTTCAATCCATATTAGATAACATGATCAAATATTAAAATTACTCTCTTTAATGTATTTTCAACTTTCTTTCATTTCTCCATGACTTACCTTTAGCTGGCTGAAAAAAATTATAAATCTTGTTAAATTAAATCCCCCCCAAATTATATACTGCATCTGTATATCTGGAAGAAGGCTTAAATAAAACACAAAATCATGATGATGGATCTCACTTTCAAATTATGACTGCGAACATAAAGTGCACCTGTAATGCCACCTAGCCATCATATTATGACTCACCTAGTCCATATATTCTTTCATGGTCTTGATGTCTCTTTCAGTGTTACCCAACCTTTCTATGTTCATAGTACCCTTAGGGTCTTGTTAATTTTTACATGCCTCCCGTAGATCAAAAGAAATACCGAACAGTTCTGTTTCTGAAGTAATTAAATCAGGCAATATAACAAAGATTTATATCAAAATGACAGCCAGCATTTGAAAAAAATGTACATATAAATTGACAGAAAACATTGTTCTTTTAATTTTAAATGACCACAATTACTCACTAAGGAGATTTGTGCACCTTGTTGATTATGGCATAATTCCTCAAACCTTGAAATGATATTGGATAGCACCACCTTTACTTCTTGTTCCACACTGATTTTCACACATTATTTGCTTTTACCCAGAGCAAAGAGCAAAAAGACGGTTTTGCAAAGGACTGACACCATCTAAAAAAATGCAACGTAATCTAATAATTGAATTGTGAACTACTTCAATCCAGTAGTTTGGATAATACCCATTAGAAATCAAGCGTCACTGCAGTACTCTCATAAGTTAAAAAAAAAATACATACACTTTTCTTGTGAATTCATAGTAGTGCCTGGGTGTTCTTCCATGCAAAATGTTAGGACTGTGTCTTTCTCTCTTTACTTCTAAGAATTCTTTCTCTATCCTCATGTAGTTAGTATCTTTGATGCTTAGTTCACTAAGAAAAAAAAATATAGAAGAAAACTGTCACAAGCTCCTACAAGATCTACCACTCCATCTCCCAAATTTGTGCTAACACGCATTGCTTTATTTTCTTATTATGATGGCTGAAACCCCTTTACTAAGAAAGTTCATAGTAAAATCCAAACTGCCATTTATGTCTAGATCTTATCCAAGCACTTCTGCTAGCTCATACAGCAAAACTTTCCCTAATTTACTGAGTAGTTCATATTGGCAGACAAATATGCTATTATTTCTCTCACTGATTAAAAAATTAAACCTTTTAAAATTTTCATCCATGTCGTTCTTTTCTTTAGAATAAAACTGCTCCTCAAAACAGTTGTACCTGTTTCTCTTCAAGTCTTCTATTCCTGCTCTTTCTTGAACTTACTCCAAGCAGAGTTCATTCCTATCTCTCTACTGGAGTCTTGATTGTCAGGGACTTCCTCCTGACTAAATGCAATGATCAGTTCTCTGACTTCATCACACTGGGCCTACTATGAATGCTCAACATAATTTATTATTTCCTCTCTTTTTTGGTAAATATTTTTATTTATTTATTTGACAGGAAGCATGAGAGAGAGTGAGAGAGAGAGAGAGAGCTTAAGGACAGTCATCACGGGGAAGGGCAAAGGGAGAGGGAAAGCAGGCTCCCCACTAAGCAGGGAGCCAATGCAGGGCTTCATCCCAGGACCCTGAGATTGTGACCTGAGCCAAAGGCATATGTACAACAAGTGAGCCATCCAGGTGCCCCTATTATTTCCTCCTTGATACACTTTCTCTTCTTGATATCCTAAATTCTTTCTTTACTTCCAACTTAGTCTCGTTAGTCTACTTTGCTCATTCACCAGCATTTACCTGATCTTTGAATTCTGGAGTGATCCATGGATCATTCCCTGTATTGCTTTATGTTTTCCTAATTATAGTCATTTACTTAGGTTGTCATCCAATTCTATGGCTTTGAGTACCATCTCCTCATTAATATCTTTCACTCGAATATGACTGGTTCACCTTTGTCCTAACCTCCAGATTTATATTTCCAAGCTCTTACTTAATTGGGTGGCAAATGCAGCTTCTTATTTGCTTTCCTTCAAACATAGTTATATCATAATTTTCCCTTTAACAGTTACCATCAGCCTCATTTTCCCAAGTTTTCAGAGCCATTTTTTTCTCTCTCTAGTATTATGTCCATTTCATAAACAAATCTTGCTATTCCTATGTTCAAAATATATTCTTAATCCAATCAGTTCCCACCACCTCCACTGCTAACTTCTTGCTTTGAAACACTACTTTCACTAAAGCAGGGGCTTACATCTCACTTCCATGCATCTTCCTTTACTCACCCTTTCAGTTCTCAACATAGCACTCACAGCATTCCAGGTAGAACTAAATCAGAATATGTCACAGCTGTTTGCTCAATACTTTCAAATGGCTTCCCTTCTAATTATAAGTTAAATGTAGCATATGGAATTCATTTTTCATGTTTGACTGCTCACATTTCAATTTCTACCCTCCTTCTCACCTACTTGTTCCACATCTGGGAAAGCCTATGAGAAAGCTGGCATGCTTTCTCCCTGCCACAACTAGGAAGTTTAAACCATGCAAGCCCCACATTTGTTCATAGGAACACCCTTGCCTCAGCGCTGTCCCTTAACCACACCCAAGCTGCCCATTTTCAAACCCCCTTGGAAGCATGTCCTGCTCTTTCCAAAAAGTTATACTATGTGAGTAATGAATCTGTACTTCACTGGTATATGTGTGTCTCAACATCAGTTCAACATCTGAAACAAATTTAAGGTAGCGTATATCCCACTTATATAGCATAAACAACAACATCTGGTCAGGAATTAATTTACTGATCCCATTTCCTAATAGCCTACACTTCACTCCAATTCACTGGAATCTTTGCTTTCTATATATTACCCTAAGTAAAGTTGTTTCAACCAAATCTTGCACATATTCACTCTGGTTAGAATATTCTTCCCCCACTTATCCACACAGCTCATTACTTCATACTTAAAATCACAGGCTGTCCATAAGAAACCTTTGTATTCTATGGCACTTATTAACATTTAATGTAATTAACACTCTGCTTATTTAGTTTATTTATTATTGGGAACTCCTTTGTGGGCAGACATTTTCATATATCTTGTTCATTGCTGTATTTATAGCTCTTAGAATTGTGTCTTGTATGTATAATAGGTGATCAATACTGGTTGAATGAATAGATTCATAGATGTGAATTGGTGGTAGTAAGGCTATAGTCATTTTAAACTTAAAATGAACACATCTTATATAGATAATTTCCATAAAAATAAAGATGAAATATCAAAAACGTCATGGGAATAACTTTAACCTCTCTAGTCATCAAAAATAAACAATGAAAATATGTTTATTTTTTCAGTTTGGTTATGAAGAAAGATTAGAGGTAACAAAAATACTAAAGTCCATTAAAATTCTATAAAATAAATGCTCTTGTCCCTTATGGGTGGAAGAGAAATGTTAACATGGTTCTTCTGGAAAGCAATTTTAAATTTTCCTGAATTAAAAAAAAATAAATTCAATTTCAAATGTTACTTATTAAGCAGTAAGCCAAAATTATGAACATAAATACCAAATGAGTTCACTCATATGCAGAATTTAAAAAACAAAACAAACAAACAAAAAAAGACAAACAAAACAGACTCTAAGAGCCAGAAAACAAACTGGTGGTTCTAAGAGAGGAGCTGAGTGGGAGGAGGAGTGAAATAGATAAAGAGGATCAAGAGTGCTCTTATCTTGACAAGTACTGAGAATAAAATTATTGAATTATTACATTGTATATCTGAAACTATAATAGGTAATTATCAACTAAAAAACTGTTGTAGTAATAAAAATTTCCTACATACTATTTAGTAGTACTGATGGTAAAGTTGTTGTTTCAAATACAGAAAAGTAAAACACACAACTAGGGTCATATTATTGATCAATTTTGAAGTGAAGATTCAAAGATTTGTTTTGAGAAAAACAGAAAATAATAATTCATAGATATGGACAGTGTTTATTATAAGAAAGAAGAATAATTTCTTGAATTATCAAAATTAAAAGTAATAATGTGCTTTCTTTTTAATTAAAATTTACATTATGTTCTTTTATTTATTTAAGTAACTATTTTGAGCAAAAAAAAAAAGATATATTAAAATCAGGAAAAATGGCATATCTTCCTAACAATAATAAAAGAACATACTAAGTATTCACCATGCCAGGCACAGTCCTAAAAATCTTTAATGAGTTATTTAGCTGTATTCTCAGAGTGCCTGAAAAATTATTAAAACTTCTACTTTGTCATTTTTATTATGCTCTTCCTCAGTGTCAACAATACTACTATCAAAATCATTCATGTACACTACAAAAAAAATTATGAATATATTTCAAGAAACCAAAAAGCCATTAATAAAACACTGAAAATTAAAAATTAAGTATCAGATACACCCAAATGTTTGGAATAGAAAAATATTTTGATTTGTGATAATGTTGCTCAAACTCATAATGTTATTTTAATTGGGTTGGTACTTTTTAATTCATTCATTTCAGAAAATAAAGTAAAATATTTTAAACAGTCAATAAGAGATAATTTAAAAATTAATTTTATAAAATAACAAAATTATTTAGGCATACTCATTGAGGCCAAGATATTAGAAAATAATATAAATCTGTGATATTTCAGTGTCTAAAAAATAAAAACATATTTATATTTGATGTTTAAGGCAAGACTCTTTTTAGAACAAATATTTCACTCAATTTCTTTTTTAAAAATCTATCTACTTCTGTGATTAAGCCCTGATTTTTGTTTCCCTGGAAGTTTACGAATGTTCCTGAGCCATTGCTAAGATTTTTCTGTATTGAAGCATATTATTTCCTCTTATTGATATTCCCATTGATATTTATTCCTCTTGAAATCGATAATACACTAACGATTTTGCTGTAAAAATATACATCTATATTTGATCTTTTCTAAAGACACTAGTAGAGAGATACAAAATATTTGTCTCTAAGTAAATATTGCTAAAATAATGTGTCATGCCAATTGCTCCTGTATTTAGCTTTCACATTTCAATGAGATTTATTATAGAAACTAGAAAGTTTGGAACAAAGCCCTAAAATATCAAGCTTTTCCAGAAGCCATTTCTTGTTGTATCACTGCCAAATTTCAAGTTGAATGGGCTTTTACTAATAATAGTATCCTGACAACCAATATCTTATTACTCAGAGTTGCCATCCTTACTATTTCTCTAGGACAAATGTTTATCATTGAAAGTCATTAAAGATATTTCAATATTGAAAAGAAATCTACTGCAGACACAGAATAGTCTAAAAATAGACTTGAGTATAATCAAAAATCATTGTGAAAATGTTTTGTTTGTAAAAGCAAATAAAGGTGTTTTTAAAAGAAGAATAGTAATTTGACTGTCTTTTATAAACAACAAACATAATTGTATGTCATTCTTATTTGTTGAAGGACATAATTACATGTATATAATGCATTTAAATTATAGTATAAAGTGTACAGAGCTATACTCATCATCTCTATCAAATGTTTGAAAATTACAATTAAATTTTCGGTATTTTAATTCACTATCAAAAAAAATGACTACATGCTAACTACTGAGAAATAAACATTAAGTAATATACACCTTTCCTAAAGACATTACAAAAAATGTTGGTGTCAGACATGTTCATATAAACTGCCCTATAAGATGAGTTTCAGAATAGAAGTATAGGAAAGGAAATAACATTAAATTAAATCTTGAAAAAAAATTAAATCTTGAACATGAATCAAAATGATGCTCAAAAATAAGTTTTATTTTAAATCATCTGGAGCTTTTAAAAAATATTTTATTTATTTATTTGAGAGAGATTGAGTACATAAGTAGGGGCAGGTAGGGGCAAAGGGAGATGGAGAAGCAAACTCCTCACTAAGCAGGGAGCCCGATGTAGGGCTTGATCTCAGGATCCTGAGGATCATGACCTGAGCCAAAGGCAGACACTTAACTGGCTGAGCTACACAGGTGCCCCTTGTAGAGCTTTTATTTATTCAATTTTTTTAACCATAAGCTCTATGTCCAATATAGGGCTCAAACCCACAATCCTGAGATCAAGAGTCACATGCTCTACTGGCTGAGCCAACCAGGTTGTTCCCAATTTTTAAGTGAAATAACATGTTCTTATGTTGCATTTTTAACTTAACATTTTAATGTAGGCATGTATGATAGTAAATAAAATTATAACATATTTTTATAATTTTGCGTGCATATGTGTAGTTTTATAAAAATAGAATTATTTCATAATACTATCCTATTATTGTCTTTTTTTTTTCACTTTACTCATTTTACTTGGGTTTTCTGGAATTCCACCCACAGAGTGGAACCATTTCTACCATATTATTCACTTCAACGATCTACCATATTTACCTTTCTATTTATTTTCATGCTGAAATAATACTATAAATTATGTTTATAAATGTGTTGTTTGCTCATTGCTTGATTCAAATCAGATTTTCTTTTAGTATTATAAGATAATAAAAAAGTTTTTAAAGAAAAAAAAAGAAAGGAAATTGTGCTTTTCTTTTCATAATGTGGAGTCTCTATAAGTCAGCTGACAATTCAAGGGCAGCAATTTCCAATCCTCTTGCTTCTAAATGTAGCTATGATTCTTACCAATAAAATGTAAGTGGAAGCGATATTTGTCACACAAGCCAAACTTATATGAAATAAAACTTCATAAAAATACAGGACTTTTAGGTTCTGTAACGCCAGAGTTAGAAGACTGAAAAGCTTAGATTCTTGAATGGCCATGCAAAGGAAAATTTCTCATTTATCAGAAAGGCATGTATTATTATGTTGTTGCATAATTATAAATTAAACACATATTTTAAGCCACCAAAATTTGAATTTTATTTATTACAGAGACAAGAATTCTCCTAACATAGGCAGAAAGTATATTTACACACATACACACATGCACACACAATTGTGACCCCAGATGGGAGAAAGAAGGAATATGGGAAGGATGTAGCATTGAAGGAAACCTAGCCAACACTTACTGAAAATTGAAGGAAAGATACCTTCTAATGTATAGCAAAAAAAGGGATATACAAAAAAGAAACCCATTCTGTATGTAACTACTCTCAAGATATTTTGTAACCCCTAAGCTTCACATATAAGAGGCAACACTCACACTAACAAAGCAGAGAACAGTTGTTAAAAGGCTAAAGAATGCTAAAAATAAATGTTGGCAATGTCACAGGATATAGATACAAAAATTGGAATCAGGGCCACACAGATAAAGGGACATATATACACTCCAGACCATTTTTTGAGACTATTAAAAGTTTTTATCTAGAAAAAAATAATAAAATAGAAATAAATCACTCTCAAGATGATCTGCCTTTACTCTATCTACATGCAAGAAGAAAAATTTAACTTCTCTGTAAAACGGTAGCATCCTCCCAGAGACCTAACTTTTGTAAACACAATATCTGACATGTAATAAAAATGATAGGACATAATTAAATACAAATCCCAATACTGAAATTCAAGAGCTAAAAGGGACAAAAGAAAGATATCCATAGATGATACAGATTTTGAAATTATCAAACATTAAATAACTATAAACTAGGTATACTAAATAACTATAATATTTAAAGAAAATACATAAAAATATAAAAAATTTCACAAGAAATTAGAAAATCTATTAAAATCAATATCATAATTTTTACTGAAATGTTATTAACATCTGAAACTATTCAGTAAATGCATTTGAAAGGAAATTATGAATAGTAGAAATGAAATTATTGAATTTGAGTATATGCTAACATAATACAGACACATTGAAACAGGTTTACAAAAGGAAAGGATGAAACAGTGTTATCATTGTACAGACGATGATGAAATGATTTAACATACATGTAGTTGTAATCCCAAAGGGGAAGGAGAAAGAATATAAATTGAAGAAGAAAGAAATGAAGGAAATCTGAGATTTTTTTTTAATTTGAAAGAATAGAAATAAATTATGGATTTTAGATTTCTGCACTATGGGATGGACAAAAACTCAAAAAAAAAAATACACCCAAAATATAGCAAAATTGCTGAAAATTAAAGGCAAAGGGACTATCTTAAAACCAGCCAGAGCTTAAAAAAATAACACTCATACTTTATATCTAAGCATATAGAATTCAGAACACTATGAATACATATATATAAAGTGTGGAAGAGGAGTGTCAATTTAAAATTATATATGTAGAGAAAGTATTTTTCAGAGGTAAAGAAGAGAGAAAAGACAATGACAAAATATAAATACTGAGAAAATCCATTGTAACAAGAACCAAATCAAAAAATATCTCATAAGGAGATTTTTTTTGACTGAATAGAAATAGAGTAATTCTAGAATAAGTGAACAGCACAAGTATGCAAGTAATTAAATATAAAATAATATTGATTGTTTAAAACAATTCTTGTGATATTTAAAATGCATGAATAATATCATGGACAATTTAAAATATATTAAAATAAATTACATGACAATTCATCTTATAATTAATGCATACTATAAACATATGTGTTGTACTTGCTATAGAAAATAATAAACATATGAATTACAAATATATACAAAAGAGAAACACTAAAGATTAACAAGTGCCATTTAATTATAAAGAAGATTATAATGGAATTCAAGGAAAAAGGAGAGAAAATATAAATAAATCAAAAAGGGACAATTTAAAGTAAAATATACCTATAATTTTCTTTTCTTTTTTTCTTTTTTTATTTTTTTTATTTTTTTTAATTTATTTTTTATTGGTGTTCAATTTACTAACATACAGAATAACCCCCAGTGCCCGTCACCCATTCACTCCCACCCCCCGCCCTCCTCCCCTTCTACCACCCCTAGTTCGTTTCCCAGAGTTAGCAGTCTTTACGTTCTGTCTCCCTTTCTGATATTTCCCACACATTTCTTCTCCCTTCCCTTATATTCCCTTTCACTATTATTTATATTCCCCAAATGAATGAGAACATATAATGTTTGTCCTTCTCCGACTGACTTACTTCACTCAGCATAACACCCTCCAGTTCCATCCACGTTGAAGCAAATGGTGGGTATTTGTCATTTCTAATAGCTGAGGAATATTCCATTGTATACATAAAAACACTTCTTCTTTATCCATTCATCTTTCGTTGGACACCGAGGCTCCTTCCACAGTTTGGCTATCGTGGCCATTGCTGCTATAAACATCGGGGTGCAGGTGTCCCGGCGTTTCATTGCATTTGTATCTTTGGGGTAAATCTCCAACAGTGGAATTGCTGGGTCGTAGGGCAGGTCTATGTCTTCCTCTGTGAGATTTCTCTTCATGTCATTTGCCCATTTCATGATTGGATTGTTTGTTTCTTTGGTGTTGAGTTTAATAAGTTCTTTATAGATCTTGGAAACTAGCCCTTTATCTGATAGGTCATTTGCAAATATCTTCTCCCATTCTGTAGGTTGTCTTTTAGTTTTGTTGACTGTATCCTTTGCTGTGCAAAAGCTTCTTATCTGGATGAAGTCCCAATAGTTCATTTTTGCTTTCGTTTCTTTTGCCTTCGTGGATGTATCTTGCAAGAAGTTACTGTGGCCGAGTTTAAAAAGGGTGTTGCCTGTGTTCTTCTCTAGGATTTTGATGGAATCTTGTCTCACATTTAGATCTTTCATCCATTTTGAGTTTATCTTTGTGTATGGTGAAAGAGAGTGGTCTAGTTTCATTCTTCTGCATGTGGATGTCCAATTTTCCCAGCACCATTTATTGAAGAGAGTGTCTTTCTTCCAGTGGATAGTCTTTCCTCCTTTATCGAATATTAGTTGACCATAAAGTTGAGGGTCCACTTCTGGATTCTCTATTCTGTTCCACTGATCTATGTGTCTGTTTTTGTGCCAGTACCACACTGTCTTGATGACCACAGCTTTGTAGTACAACCTGAAATCTGGCATTGTGATGCCCTCAGCTATGGTTTTCTTTTTTAAAATTCCCCTGGCTATTCGGGGTCTTTTCTGATTCCACACAAATCTTAAAATATTTTTTTCTAACTCCCTGTAGAAAGTCCATGGTATTTTGATAGGGATTGCATTAAACTTGGACACTGGATTTTAAATATTAAACTGATTAATAATAAAACCATAATATCAAAATGCACATACTATTACCTTGGAAGTCTACTTTTATATATATCCAGAGAAATGTCATACTGTAGCATGTCAGCACAGTTACTTATAATCCTAATCTGGAAACAATTAAGTGTCTCAATCATAATAGAGTTGTACAACAAACAAGTTGTAGCCTATTGGTAAAATGGAATAGTACAAGACAATAAAAACAGTGAATATCACACTATATACAAAATATGGATGAATCTTAAAAATATATATTGTTGAACAGAAAAGCCAGACACAAAATAATGCATAATAAATGATTCCATTTATACAAATATCAAGATTAAGTAAAATTAATCCAAGATCAAAGTGTTTAAAGTCACAAAATTTTTTTTTTTTTTTTTTTTTTTTAAGTCCTGGAAAAGGCAGAAGGGAAGTTTCTGAGGCATGAAACATACTCTACATCTTAATCTGGGTTTTGCTAATGTGGGTATGTTTACATTTTAAAATGTCATCAGACTTTATACTTATAATTGATACACTTTATGCTTCAATAAGATGTATATTTTTTATATTTCAATTAAAATGTAAAATGAATAAGTAGCTATTGCAATTTACCTTTCCACCAGCAAAAACTGTAGAATACTTTCTAAAAATATTGAGTCTTTTTCCTACATAAAGTATTCTAAAATGACAGTTTTCTCTCAGCACATTAATGTAATAATTCTATTGTCTTCTGTCTTCTATAATTTCTGTTGAGAAGCGAGATGCAATCAAATTGCCTTTCCCCTAATTTCAAATTGAATTTATTTTACATTTCTCTCATACTTTTTAATAAAAGTAGTAGGGGCACCTGGATGGCTCATTTGGTTGAGCTTCTGCCTTTGTCTCAGGTCGTGATCCTAGGGTCCTAGAGCTCAGCATCAGGCTCCCTACTCAGCAGGCAGAGCTTGCCTCTCTCTCTCTCTCCCTCTTTCTGCATGCCACTCCCCCCTGCTTGTACTCTCTCTCTCTCTGTCAAATAAATAAATCTTTAAAAACAAACAAAAACAAAAGTAGTAGTACTGGCATAACAAAACCCTTTTTCTTAATCTCTTAAAATAAATCAATAATGTATTGTTGCCCTAAATGATGTATTCAACTCTGACAACCTATGAATTTCTAGAGGAATAATTTCGTATGCTGCTGTAAAATGTCATCGACTCTAACTATAATATACAACAGATGTTTAATAGCTACAATAATATTTAGCTCTTAAACAAAACATCTCATCTTCAAAGTATCATGCAAACATTGAATAATTAAACTTTATAGTTTCCTAGTGCTGTAGATAACATTCATGATAATGGCTGTTTAATATAAAACAGATACATCCTTCTTCTGGTGAGTAGACTTAGAGAGAGAAAAAGCTAACCATTATCAGAAACTACTTGGTATATGTAAGCAAAAAATATCTGTGTGTATATGTGTGAATTTGGCTTTTGTTTTGGAAATCAGCATTTTTAAAATATATATATTTTATTAAGTTCAGAAATCAGCATTTTAAAAATACAAAATTTGAAAGGAAATTAAAAACTATGCTTCTTTTACTTGAACAAATTTAGAATAGGTTTTCTCAAAATATTGTTTGAGTGGGATATCTATGTTATATTTACCAGGTATATTTGATAAAAATAAAGATTCCCTAGACAAATTAATTATATTACTGCAAAATCAGAATCCCTAGAAGTAGCTTGAGGGAATTTAAATTGAAAACATCACTCTGTGATTTATGTGTAAAGTAAAATTTAAAATAACTGTTTTAGTGTCTATTTATAACTAATATTTATTAAATTCCATCTTAAATGATTCAAGAGAAATGATCTTAAGTATACATGCCATGACATAAACACATCGGTTGAGCTGGATATTACAAGGGATTATTTTTCTATAAGATGTTGAGAAATGTATTGAATAGGGTTTCATCAGTTTCTACCCAATTATATGTAGTGCTGTTCAAACTCCCCTTTTCTATCTTTACAGCTAATAATAGAATGATGTTTTTCTAGACATCTCCTTGTTTTGATCTCATTTGCTTCTTTTACCCAAGAATCTTGACACTTATAAATAAGTTGTTTGAAAATCCCTGCAGTTTTTTTCCCCCTGAACTTGTCTATGAAGGCTTTATAATGGTTCAAAACATTTTAAATAAGTGGATTTATTTTGACATAGACTTCTCTGAGCACCTGCAAAATCATAGCCTTAATTGGGATACAGCTGTTGCTGATTGCTATGAAGAGAGAGTTTCTGTGTTGACTGATTGGCTATTTTTATTTAATAGTACACATTGAGCTTTCTCTCCTTTTTTTCTTTCAAGTTACAGTTTTCTTAGGAAATGGATAAATGATTAAAGACCTAAAATGGAGTGTCACTTTGCCAACTATCAACAGTAGATTTACTGCTTTCAGTGAATAAACATTGCCAGACACCTGTGTAGAGCTTCTTCTTTTTTGAAGAATATTGATCTGAAGAACCAATTTGCTCAATGGTTCAGCAGTCACAGAAGTAAATGTTTTAAACTGATGAGGCATATGAAGTAGTAAAAATGTCAAGGCAGCAGGAATAATTAGGTTTGCTTTTAAAAAGTGTGGAAGAAATGGGAATGGTTCTAATGAGTGTTAAATAAATTTGTACACTGATTCCTTTTCTAGTAAGGTCAGTGAGATTCTTGAAATTCTCTGTGACTTCAGTTTATTAACTGACATTTAAAGCAAACATTTTAAAATTCTTATGTGATATTTACGTTTGTACCTATACGGAAAATTTAATGATATAATGATGATTAGTACTTTTACCATTGCTTCTTAAATAAATTTTTAATGACCCTAATGATCTGTCTCTCAAACAACAGATGGGGATTCAAATTATTCTTCCTTAACACACTTAACTATGTAAAAATATCTGTTACAGACACACTAAGCTCTAAAAAAAAAAAAACAGGTGTCAGGACTAAATATCTCTAATATCTGCAAGCATTTTATTTATTATTATTATTTTTTTTAATTTATTTTTTATTGGTGTTCAATTTACTAACATACAGAATAACCCCCAGTGCCCGTCACCCATTCACTCCCATCCCCCCGCCCCCCCCCCGCCCTCCTCCCCTTCTACCACCCCTAGTTCGTTTCCCAGAGTTAGCAGTCTTTACGTTCTGTCTCCCTTTCTGATATTTCCCACACATTTCTTCTCCCTTCCCTTATATTCCCTTTCACTATTATTTATATTCCCCAAATGAATGAGAACATATAATGTTTGTCCTTCTCCGACTGACTTACTTCACTCAGCATAATACCCTCCAGTTCCATCCACGTTGAAGCAAATGGTGGGTATTTGTCATTTCTAATAGCTGAGTAATATTCCATTGTATACATAAACCACATCTTCTTTATCCATTCATCTTTCGATGGACACCGAGGCTCCTTCCACAGTTTGGCTATCGTGGCCATTGCTGCTATAAACATCGGGGTGCAGGTGTCCCGGAGTTTCATTCTGCAAGCATTTTATCACATGATTTCAAGTCCCTTCGTTATCGTCCATACTCTTAGACATTCAACAGTTTGTGATTTTTCCTTAGAGTATATTACTAAGAAATTAATATAATCCTTCAGAAAATATTATTTGGAGTCTATACTTCAAGTGATATGGTCTAAGAAATTGAACTATTTTTAGAAGCTTAGGGTGAGTTAAGAATTTACCAATCTAAATAATCAAAAACTCTACTTTGTTGTATAAAATGTATTTAACTATAATCTACTCTATCCAATAAACATCAACTTCTATAACATGAAAACATTTCATTTTATTCAGATCATATTTAGCTTATTAGTTTTCTCCTTAAAAACTAGCTGAGGGAATCCCTGGGTGGCTCAGCAGCCTAGCGCTTGCCTTTGGTTCAGGGCGTGATCCTGGAGTCCTGGGACTGATTCCCACATCAGGCTCCCTGCATGGAGCCTGCTTCTCCCTCTGCCTGTGTCTCTGCCTCTCTCTCTCTCTCAGTCTGTGTCTCTCATGAATAAATAAATAAAATATTTTAAAAAATAAAAAATAAAACTAGCTGAGATAAATTTCTGTAGGACATGGGGGATTTAATTGGAAGTCAGATGATTCAAAAGCATGGCACATTTTGATGTACAGACAGCCCCTGACTTATGATAGATTTATGATCTTTCTAATTTATGATGGTGCAAAAGCAATACACATTCAGCAGAAACTGTACTTTGAATTTTGATCCTTTCTCAGGCTAGCAATATGCAGTACCATATTCTCTCAATAGTGTGGGCAGTGACAACAAGCTGCAACTCCCAGTCAACCACTTGTTTAGGAAGGTAAAGAACCGATACCCATACAACCATTATGTTTTTCACTGTCAGCATGGTATTCAATAAATTACATGAGATATTTAAAACTTTATTATATAATAGACATAATGTATTTGCCAATGCATTTTGCCTAACTGTAGGCTAATGTAAATGTTCTGAGCATGCTTAAGGTAGGTTAGGCTAAGCTACGGTGTTCAATAGGTTAGATGTATTAAATGCACATTCCACTTAAGATATTTTCAACATACAACAAGTTTATTGGGATGTGACCCCATTGTGAATTGAGGAAAATATGTATCAAGGAAAAAGCAAATACATTTTCCCAGTGGCAGGCCTAAAGAAAAGAATGAAAACGATTGTGGAAATATGGCTTCACATTTAATTTTATCAAGTTTCTCCATCCATTCATAAAACCAACAAGAAATCTATTCTTCAGGGAGGGGACACACACACACACACACATACACACACACACAAGCAGAGACTAGAGAGAAACAATGCAAATGGTTTTCCAGTTTCTTCCTGAGCTACAGATACATCCTTGTCCTTAAAGTATCTCCAGTCTCAAATAATTATATAGAACTCTACTTTTCCCTTTGCCTCCCTGTCTATCATCCTTCTTATGATCCTTTGTTTTTGAATACTAAATTTTGGTTAATACTCCTAATACTACAGTTTAGCTTATAATTTATTGTTACTCATTTACATATATAAATATGAATATATATGAAATAGAGTGCAATTAACAATGATTTACTTACAGTTTGCTACTAAGATAATTAGGATTAACTAAGATAAATAAATGAGTTTGGGTTTTGTCCTTATGGTAAGGGAAAGCAAAAGCTTAAGTTGAAGTGGGGAGTTACATAATATAATATTTTATATATGTAACAACATATCCTATAGAGAATGCATTGGCAGAAGGTATTATTGGAGGAGGAAGACTAGAAACTGTAGCAGTAAGCACCAGAGATAATGATGGCGTGAATCAGAATGGCAGCAGTGGAGATGAAAAGAAGTGAAATGATTAGAGAAATATGAGGAAGTCTAACTCTGCAAGAATTCATAGAAGGGTAGCAATTCAAGGATGACTCCCAGAGAGATCTGACTTGGGAAATCATGTTGTAGTTTGAAACACACAGTTGAATATATGATATTGTGCCCAGAGGAAAGCTCTAGAATAGAGTACATCAATTTGGGCACTGTCATTAAGGGATGTTACACAAAGCCATATGACTAGGTAAGAGCTTCTAAATAGAGCTCCTAAGATTTAGATGTCCAAGAAAAGAAACTGGGCTAGTGTTGGAGATCAAGATGGAGGACAAACGGGAGATTGTTGCATCATGAAAATCAACAAAAGAGTTTGTTTAAAGAAGTGAGACTTGTTGATGAAACTTCCAAGAGATTAAATAAAATATGTTTATAGAGCAATAAAAATTATTCACTCATACGATTAAATACAGTTTTGTGTACACAATACTATGAAATACTGGGAACTATCTCAATTTATAGTCTTAAAAACTATTTGTTGCTTTACTTTCTGCCCTATTTCTTTCCATATTGTTGATCAGGTAAAAGAAAAGAAAGATGGACACACGTGTGTGCCGAAATGACAAACAATTGACAATATAAGAGATATGAGAAGATCTATTAAAGAGATAGGATATTAGTCTGTTTTTGATCACTACAGTGTTCAGAATCTGGATAGTACTTGAAATTTTAATATTGACATTTAATATTGAAATATGAACTATGGAGATTAGATCAGAATTAACTTTTAATTACAAAATACTGATATCTGACTTATGCTTTCTTTTTTTTAAGATTTTATTTATTTATTCATAGAGACACACAGAGAGAATGGCAGAGACACAGGCAGAAGGAGAAGCAGGCTCCATGCAGGGAGCCTGATGCGGGACTCGATTCCGGGTCTCTGAGATCACACCATGGACCAAAGGCGATGCTAAACCACTGAGCCACCCGGGCTGCCCTAACTTATACTTCCTTTTTTTTTGTTGTTGTTGTTTTTTTTTTAACTTATACTTTCTTAAATAAATTTGTTACTTTACTGTTTGCCTCAGTAAATGGCCTAAAGGAAAGAATATGTTTATACTTTTGATGTATGGAAAACAATATAGTATCATTTTTTTTACATCAAATGGCTTATCACTTTTACATGAAAAACTACATCATAAAAATTTATTTAAATGTCTAAATATTTACACTTTTAAGTATAAAATCATGAAAAAATATTTGATTCCAGATAGTTTCAAATGGATCGTACTGTGGTAGAAAAAAAAAATCAGTAGCTAAAAGAAATGAGGAAAATATTTCAGGCATAAGTTTTACAATAAATTCAATGAAGCTAAAATAATATGTAACTCATTGTCAAAATTAGAACTAAATGTTGATTTACAGCATGTTGATCTGGGTCACAGAATAGAATGTTTTCCGATTGTGATGCAATTATCATGTCAACTTATTCTTTCTACAGAGTAAATATGGTATAGGTTGGATATGGCATTAACATTAGAAATTATCATTATTACTATTTTTAAGGAGATTGAGAATGTATGATCATAATTTATACTTATAAACTGTAAGCATAAATACTTATAATTGACATGATAATTTATACTTATAAATTATAATCATAGAAAAACTATGAGATAATTATTATAAAATAATGTAGTTACCCAGTATACTTAATTGAAGATAACTTTTTTATTCAAACAATAGCAACAAATTATATTTGTGTGTGTGTATATGCTATCATACAATTGCAATAAAAGGATTTGACATATTTTCATTAAACATTTATTTTGGAAGTTGACAAATGTGCTAAAATTAGTAGAAGATATAATTTAATTATTTTTGTCATTATAGCAATTTTTAATCTAGGTAAATTCTTGATTTCTTCTATATAGTCATATGATAATTTTCTCCTTTTCAAATAAGTCTCTTATTAAACAAAATAAAGTGCTGTGACCCCACATTATTATGTTTTACCTATTCTTCCTGTTTGAATAACCTCTGCATTTTGAGTTGTGAAGTTGTATTGACAAAATGTATCTCCAATGTATTTTAAAAAATAAAATTTTTATCAAACTATCAAAACTAGAAATAAAATGGAACATCTTCAGCCTGACGAAAGTCATATAGGGAAAACCCATAACTAACATTCTACTCAGGGTAAAAGATTATTTCCTAAGGTAAAGAACAAGGGGGAATTTTGGGATATACACACTTTGAATTTATTCAGTTTATTGTAAGGGGATTGTTCTTCCTTTAAGTTCTTATATAGATAACGAAATATTTTCGTAATAAAAACCTTTAAAGAATGATCTTTAAGATTTATGATAGTTTATATTTTACATTAAAAGTTTTATTTTTATGTTTAATATTAAGCACCATTTTTTCTCATTTTTACATTTTAAAAATGTTTATACAGCAAAAACAAAATGAAAGATTCTCTCATATCAAATCCAAACTCAAAGAAATAAGGTAGTATATGTGCTTACAAATATCCTTCTTCATAAAATAAGAACATACAGATCTACTCCTCCATTGTACATACACACAAACCCACACACACATTAATCCCTTTCCTCCGTGTGTGTATATGTATATATGTGTGTTTTTTCAGCATTTTGTTTCTATATAATTGCTTCTCCTTTCCTTTGGGAGAATTTATCTCCCTCACCACACTGACATCAGTCTTCTCCATGTGACTTATTTCGGACTGAAGAAATAAGGGCAAAATTAATATATACCTCTTCTCTGCAGAAGCATGTAGAGACATCACCTGATTGCTGTCTCTCTCCTTTTCTCCTCTCATGGCTCATGTGAGCAATAATATCTCAGTTAAGAATCATTCAATCATTCTAGATCTTGGAGGAAAAGTATATGAAGCGGAGCTTCAGTGAACATGTTTTTTGTGCCAAAATGTATTTCTTATAAGCCAAAGATATGTATTTTGTTGTTATCAAACCAAATCAAGTGACAATTTATTTATATATATGTGCATGCCTAGGTATATGTTTCTGTATGTATGTGATTATATGTGTACGATCCTCTGTTCATATGCATATGCTGTCAGACATGCATACACATGTATGGTATGTACACATAAGAAGTTTACTTATGTATACATTTGTACATGACATACACATATATGTATACACAATCATATAGATATAATTTCATTTTATGCAGGTAGAATAATTAAATAAAATTTTCCTTATCAAAAGGCATATATACTTCCTCTAACATTTTGTTATTTCAACAATACTGCAATAAATATCTTTAATGCATTTATTTGCATTTCTATTAAACAAAATATAGGAGGGAGAATTGTTAGGGATAAGATATGTACATAATATATGTGTATACATGGGGATCCCTGGGTGGCTCAGTGGTTTAGCACCTGCCTTGGGCCCAGGGCGTGATCCTGGAGTCCCGGGATTGAGTCCCACATCTGGCTCCCTGCATGGAGCTTGCTTCTCCCTCTGCCTGTGTCTCTGCCTCTCTCTCTCTGCCTCTCTCATGAATGAATGAATGAATAAATAAATAAATAAATAAATAAATAAATAAATAAATCTTAAAATATATATATATATATATATATATATATATATATATATATATACACACACAAGACTAACATTATGGCAGATAATCTTAGCCTGTATTTTAGGGATGATGTGTCCACATGTTTGCAAAGTGAATTTTGTGCTGCAATAAGCAATTCTATATAAAAAGTAGCTCATAGATGATTAAAAAATGTAGGTAAATGATACCAATAAAAGGCAGAAATTGGGTTGTTTCATATGTAATTTTACTACCCCCTGCTATGTTATGCTACCAGGTACTGACAGCTGGACCCAAAATGTGCTAACACAGCTGAATATAGAAAGCAGAAAAAACTGTATACTGAATACATGTGTATTCCTTTTGGTATTACTTATTCGCTCTTTTAATAACCTTTCATTGTTTTTACATTTTTCTATGTGTTCCCTTTAATTAGTAGTCTCAGTGTTTTCTTACACCCACTTATGTTAAGCTATCTTCACCTTCTTTTCCAAGGTAAAGCCTTAAATTACTATATATATAATTCAATTGTCAATTTTGTTACTCTTGGAATTGTTTCAATTTAGAGTTGGTCAAAGAGGGACCTATATGAGTTTCTGGAGAAAGAAGTAAACCAGTGATCATTACCTTTTGAATTGCTGTGGATAGATAGAGGGTCAGGAAGATGCAGAGATAACTGGTAAATTCCAGATCAACTTCACTGTCTTCCACTCTGTGTTTAGTTTTTCTCAACTGCTGTATTGCTGTGACCCAAATTCTTGTATGGAATGCTTTTATATTGATCCACAGAATGCAATTCTGGATCCAGTTCAGGTACCAATTCAATATTAGTCAAGTTTTAATTATTGACACAGAACATTAAGAATGGGAATCTAGAGTTGGTTCTCAAATCTGGTTAGATTTAATCAAATAATTTAATTACCTTAGAGTTACAGTATCCATGATCCTAAAAGACCAGGTAAGGAAAACAAAAGCAAAAATAAACAATTGAGATTATATTAAACTAAAAAAATGTTTGCACAGTGAAGGAAATCATTTACAAAATGAAAAAGCAACCCACTGAATGGAAGAAAATATTTTCAAATGATATATCTGATAAAGAGTTAATTATCCAACATATATAAAGAACTCATTACAACCCCATACACAAAACTCCAAATCATATGATTAAAAAGTGGGCAAATGACCTGAATAGACATTTTTCCAAAGAAAACATGCAGATGGTCAACAGACATATGAAAAAATGTTCAACAGCTCTGATCATCACGGATATGCAAATCCAAATCACAATGGGTTATCACTTCACACCAGTCAGAATGGCTAGTATCAGAAAGGCTAGAAATAATAAGAATTGGCAAGGGGAAAAGGAAACTCTTGTACACTGCTGGTGGGAATGTAAATTGGTGCAGCTATAATGGAAACAGTATGGACTGTCCTGAAAAAAAAAAAAAAAAAAAAAAAAAAAACAACTAAAACTAGAATTACTGTATAAGCCAATAATTCTAATTCTGGGTATTTACCCAAAGAAAACAAAAATACTGTTTTGAAAAAAATATATGCACCTGTATGTTTGCTGCAGCATTATTTACAATAACCAAGATATGAGGGCAGCCCCGGTGGCGCAGCAGTTTAGCGCCGCCTGCAGCCTGGAGTGTGATCCTGGAGACTCGGGATCCAGTCCCACATTGGGCTTCCTGCATGGAGCCTGCTTCTCCCTCCGCCTGTGTCTCTGCCTCTCTCTTCGCTCTCTCTGAATGAATGAATAAATAAATCTTAAAAAAAATAACCAAGATATGAAACCAACCTAAGTGTCTATCAATAGAAGAATACAGAAAGAAGATGCGGTAGATATATACAATGGAATATTACTCAACTATAAAAAAGAAGGAAATAATCTTGTCATTTGTAACATGGATGGACCTGGAGGATAGGAGGCTAATCAAAGTAAGTCAGACAAAGAAAAATACCATGTTATTTCACTTGTATGTGGAATCTAAAACACCAAACAAATGAACAAATAAACAAACAATAAAAACAAAATAGAAACAGATTTATAATGGGTAAAATAGGTTTCTGATTCTACTAGACAAAGGGGATTAAGCAGTACAAACTTCCAGTTATAAAATGAATAAGTCACAGAGATAAAAAGCATACAGAGCATAGCCAGTAATATTGTAATAACTATGTATAGTGACAGATGGTAACTATACTTTATATGGTGAGGCTTTTGTAACATTTACAGTTGCCAAATCAATCACTGTATTGTGCACTTGAAACCAATATAATGTTATATGTCAATTATACTTCAATTTTAAAAAAAGGACCAGGAACATGCTTACATAAGCCTGTATTTCTCTTTACCAGGGACTCCTAAGCCCTGCTTAAAATTTATCTGTAAATATTAATCATACAATTATTGTTTAAAGTCATCTATAAAAGCATGTTGCTGGGGTAAGGAGGACACTAGTAATGTCTGGTATGAAATGGCAAAAGTGTTGTAAATTAATGATAATAAAAGGTCTATAGAAACCAAGATTTTCACATGATAAAACAACTAAAAGCTGTCAAAGACTTTAACCATATTTATGAATACAATGGAATTGGTTGGTGTTTCAAATTTTACTCGAGAACTTAAGCTCAGGCTAAATTCTCAGTCTGATTTGAGGTTAACCACATGCAAATTTCTAGTCCTTAACTGATGCTAGTGGAGATTAAAGAATGAAACCAACTGCTTAGATATTCTGTCAACTATCATGAGATCATTTGATAAGAAAAGTGAAATGATTCCTTAAATAAAATCTCACTCTAACTTTTTAAAATTATATTACTGTGGAAAATACTGTAATTTTGGAAATAGATGGTGTACCTCTGTGGAATCTCTCTGTGGAATCTGGATATAATAAAATGCTTTCTCATACACTTTTAGTTGAACTGAGTGTTCATTTAATGTATTAATTTTTTAAAGATATTTTTCCAATAGCTTAAAGAAATTGCTAAGGACAACTAATATATAACTATTACAATGAAGAAGAGAAAATGCTTCTTATTTTTAATTTAGAGTTACTAACATGTACCTTATCAAATTTATCAGTGAATAGAAAAGATTAATAATAGTAATAGACTTTGATGGAATCTCATTGTACTAAGTGATGTGTAAACTGCCATTTTCAAGCTGTTAGGTTAATACACCAATTTGAATCTTTTAATAACATCTGTATTACAATGGCAAAAATTATTGTTTCAAAAACTCAGTCTCTTCATGAATGTGCTTTATGAATCTGTCATTGTACATCTTTTTCAGCTTTTAAAGTTTTCTTCCTCACTTTAAAAAAATTTTTGACATGTTGATATGCTTTAAAATCAGCCTAAGGGAAAACAGCTAATGGTTATTTAAAAATTGTTCTATGCTAATTTAAAATGTCCTAACTTGTGCTATGGAAAACTGTATGCAAATTAGGATCATTTTACATTTTGATTCAGAAAGAATATTTACTGTATCAATCTAAATTCAGAATACCTATATATATAGCTCTATTCAAAGTGTTTTATCAGGATTAACAGTATAGATTGCTGCTGAATCAAAATGTAAAAATGACCCTAATTTGCTTGAGCAAATTAATCCATGTCTTTGTATGTGGAATGCAGCTATTGAGCTGGAAAATAATTTTTTTCTGGATATGTATTAGTAAAAATCACCAGAAGCAATTTGCTTTCAGTTAATAAGACCAGCAATATACCTTCCTTTCTATATATAAACTCTCTAACTTATAGGGATCTTGATCACTTTTCTGTTTCATGACCATGTTACCGGCCCATATGACATATTGTTGGTCCATTATATCGATGATGTGCTGACTGTAACTAGTGAGCAAGAAGTAGTGATAATGCCAAATATTGGTGAGACATTTGCATGTCAGAGAGTTGGAAAAAAATCTGACAAAACTTCAGAAGTCTCTAAAATCAGTGAAATTTATAGGAGTCCAGTGGTGTCACACATATAGATCCCTTTTAAGGTAAAAGACAAGTTATTGTATCTGGCCTCTTTCATAGCCAAAAATGAGGTACAACATAGAGTAGCACTATTTAGATTATGGATGCAACTTATTCCTTATTTGAGTGTGTTATTCCATTCTATTTACCAAGTAACTCAAAGAGTTGCTAGTTTTGAGAACATTTAGAAAAGGGTCTGCAACAGATCTAGACTACCATACTAACTACTCTGCCACTTGGACCATATAAATCCAGCAGATCTGGTGCTGCCTGAAGTGATTGGCAGAATGAGAGGCTATTTGGAGCCTGTGGTAGCTCCCTATAGGCCTCAGTCTCAGGATTTTAGATCAAAACTTTATTATCCTTTGGGGATGACTACTCTTTTGAGAAACAGCTTTTGGCTAGCTATTGAGCCTTAATAAACATTAAAGGCTTAAACACGAGCCACCAAGATATAACATCACCTGAGTTGCCCATGATGTACTGAATCCCATTTGACTCTTCAAGTCTTAAGGTCGGATGTAAACAGCAAAACTCTACTATCAAAGGATAATGGGCTTCAGAAGCCCTGAAGGCACAAGTAAGTCACATGAGGAAGTAGCCCTAATGCCCATGATCTTTATTCTTGCTACCTTCTCTTTCCCAGTAACACTTGTTGCCTCATGAAGAGTTCCCTATGAACTCTTAACCTTGTTTACAGATGGTTCTATGTGATACGCTGAAACTGCCCAAAAGTAGATAGCTATAGCACTACTATCTTTTTGGAACATCCCTGAAGGAAAGTGGTGAATGGAAATCCTCCCAGCAAGCAGAAAAGTTTGAATATTATACCTGATTGTTCATTTTGTATTGAAAGGAGAAATGGTCAGAGTTATGAGTCTATGTTGATTTATGTAATGTGGCAAATGGTTTAGTGAATGTGGTCATTGATGCTGATTACCAAGGAGAAATTAGACTTTTACCACACAGTGCAGGCAGTAAAGTTATGTCTGGAACACAGGAGATCCCTTAAGGCATCTCTTCGCATTACCATGTCCTGTGATAAAGGTCAATGGAAAACTAAAATGACTCAACTTGAAGATGACTGCTAATGAGCAAGTCCCTTAAGGAATGAAAGTTTACGTCACTCCATCAAGCAATAAGTGACAGTCAGCTGAGATGCCTACCAAAATAAAGGTAGTCATAGAATACCAACTCTGACCATATGACCAGTTGCAGAAACAAGGACTGTACTTTTCATGAGAATTTATTCTTTATCATTATAATGAATATGTTTGTGTGAGTGTGTAACTAATTTTCATGAAGTATTTCTTCTTTATTATAGTTATTAATGTTTGAGTGTGTTTGTATGAATAAATATGGTATTCGTATCTTTCCCTCCTATCCCTTTATAATCTAACATAAGATGTATTAATAATCATTTATATCTTTACATCTCAGAATTTTAGTTATGTGATATCAAGAAGGGTGAATATCTCTATATTTAGGAATCTGCTTTATTGTTTGTCTTTTTTGTGTGTTCATTCGTTTTGCTTCTTAAATTACACATGAGTGAAATTATATACTATCTCTTTCTCCAACTTTTTAACTTAACATTATACCCTCTAGATCCAACCATGTTGTTGCAAATGGAAATATTTCCTTTTTATGGCTGAGTAATATTCCATTGTATAAATATACCATAACTTCTTCATCCATTCATTTATGGATGGACACTTGGGTTGCTTCCATATCTTGGCTATTATAAGTGATGCTGCAATAAGCAGAGGCATGCATAGATCTTTTTCAATTAGAGCTTTCATTTTCTTTGGGTAAATACTTAGTAGTAGAATTGCTGAATCATATGGTAATTCTATTTTTAGTATTTTGAGGAACTTAAATATAGAGAACAAACTGATGGTTATCCGAGGGGAGGTGCATGGGGAGATGAGTGAAATAGGTGAAGGAGATTAAGAATACACTGTGATGAGCACTGAGTAATGTACAGAATTGCTGAATCATATTTCACACCGAAAACTAATATAATGCTGTATATTAATTATACTTGCATAAAAAACATTAAAGAGAGTAAATGTCACCCAAGGACTTCGAATTATTTTCTGGGGAGAAGTTTAGCATATTTTTAGTTATATGTGGGACAATTGTATCATGTTCAGTGGAAGTATGACTTTGTTATTGTCTTTCTGTATAAATTAGGTGTGGATTAAGGATAGTATATGCATATGTGACAGCAAGGGGTGAAACTGTCATCATCAACTTATGTATCAACTTAAAATCAGTTCCTGCTTAAGAAGTTTCAACCTAAAAATTCATATATATATATAATATATATATTTACCTCTCTCTCTCTTTATATATCTAAATATATCTATTCTATCTTTCTGTATATACTTATATAGATGTATATGTGTGGATCAATATATACAGATATAGATAATATATATCATATATATACAGAGAGAGAGGGGAGAGAAAGAAGGGAGAGAGAGAGAGAAAGAGTGAGAGAGAGAACAAGTTGGGGGGATCTTACTGGTTCTGTTTCTCTGTTGGAGTTCTGACTGATACAGAGACATAGTCAATCTGGAAAATTCATAATACTGTGTTCAGAGTTCTTTTTGTTGACTATTAGGTTATAGAAATAAAATTGGATTGAAATATTAAAGAGCATATATTTGTATTAATTCTTCCTTAGCCTATTTCCTAATATTATTGAGGAATTCACTATTCACAGAATTCTCAATACCCCACATTTTCATGTCCAAGAACTAAAAATCAGAGTTGATCACTTGCCTTTACTTATATCTTAGAATTATAGAGATAGTGGAGATGAGATTTTCCTCTTTCCAATTTTTGGGTTTTATGTAGTTTTGGTGTTTAGTGTATTTATGGATTCTGGCATGGATATATATTTTTATCAGCAAAATTAGTGGGTTCAAATTTCTAGAATAACTAAATACTTTGGTTTTCTTCAGCTCTTGGGGACACATGCTGATTTTATTTTCACTCATTCAAGATATAATGCATTGTGTGTAATGAATATAATATATTGGATATAATTTAATATAATATATACAATATGTACAAGGATAAACTAGGATTATCTGACAGCTGTCAAAGAAAAACTGAATTATCTTTGAGACTTTCTACACTTGTTATAATGCTTCCATGCCATTGACATTGAATGTGGATTTCTATGATCATTGGAAAGAAGTAAATAGAGTTCAATATGTTGCAACTCCCATAAATCTTAGTAGAAGTTTATTGATTTGAGTTGTGCTAGAGATATAGTATTTCCTATTCTCATAATACCAGTAGACACAAAAGATAAACCAAATAATCCATCAAGCATCCTATATTTTTTTCCATTACCCAGTAAAGGGAGGATGGGTGGAAGGTAAGGTGGAATCTTAATAGTAGTACTACTTTGTATATGATTATTTCTACTACTGCCTGCCCTGGTGAGGTCACAATGTAACACATTTTGAAATAGCATTGATTTCAATGTTGTATGTAAGAAGATCTGACTGGTCATCCATTTGAACCCTTTTCCAAGTTACTTACAGAGTTGACACTTGTACAACATAAGTTTGAACTGTGCAGGTTCACTTACATGTAGATATTTTTTAATAAATGCTACTCAGTACTATAAATATATTTTATTTTCCTTATGATGTTCTTAATACTATTTTCTTTTCGGCAGCTTATTTTATTGTAAGACAACAGTATGTGATACATAGAATATCCAAAATAAGTGTTAATCAACTGTTTATGTTGTCAGTAAGGCTTCCAATCAACAGACTATTAGTAGTTAAGATTTTGGAAAGTCAAAATTTACACATGGATTTTTTTAAAGATTTTATTTAGTGTGTGTGTGTGTGTGAGAGAGAGAGAGAGAGAGAGAGAGAGAATGTGGGGGGGCAAAGGGAAAGAGATAATTGCAAGCCCCTGCATAGAAGTGCACTGAGTGTGGACTTCTATGCAGGGGCTTGATCTTATGACTCTGAGATCATGACCTGAGCTAAAATCAACAGTCAGATGCTCAACCGACTGAGCCACCCAGGTGCCCCACACACATATTTTTGACTGCACTGGAGCTGGTATCCCTAATGTACACATTGTTTAAAGGTCAACTGTATATCCTGAGCATTATTTCTTCCAGTGAAGAAATGGAATGGAGGTATCTTCCAGAAATAGTACACGTAAAGTGACTAATAGTTTTGGAACATACTCTGTAAATAGTAGTTTGTCTTTTTATTTAATCATTCTCTATTTTGTTTGTTTTTGAAAGACAAACATTTCTTCAAATGTCATGTCAGTGGAAATGCAATTGACAGGGCATAAAAATAGTTAAACCAAAGAAGTAAATTTGGCATAATTTAAACAGCTTCGTTGGCCAACCTAGAAACTTTCTGTTCAATTTTAGGCAGAGATTTATTTAATAAAGGAGTAAGATTTCCTAAGTACTCAAAAGACCATCATCAATGATCAGTATATCCATGTTTATGTATGATCCTGTACAGTAGTAATAAAAAGTTAAATTCTTCATCTAAGAGAGTTTATTTTGAGGGATGTTTCAAAGGTAAAAGATGTTACAGCACAATAGAAAGCAATATCTTATTTGGCAATCTTTAGGGTCAGGTTATCTATTTTAAGTTATGAGAATTTGAGAGAAGACATAATAGCAGGTCTGTGATTAAATGTTGATAACTCTTTGAAACAATGAAGGGTGATAGCCAACAAAATTGAGCAGTTGTTCCAACATGGTAGTTAAAGAAAAAACTGGAGGTGAGGAAAGAAGCACCACATAAACTCCGAGTCTCTAAAATCATTTACAACTGAAGAAAATGGTATCTCTCTTTTAACTTTACTCAAAAATTAAAATTATCCATAATATGTGAGACAGAAGTTGTAGTTGTACTCATGTAGTACTTCTCAACAAAGCATAGCTATAAAAAAATCATGATTATTAAGTAGTCAAAAGATTGCTAGGAATCAGAGGAATAGGATATATTCCACTACTAAATTGTATTTTGATTTTGGATAAGCAGTAAGATTTAACTTTTATATATGAGATGAGTCTTGGACTCTAAATCTGCACTTATAAGTTGAAGTTCACAACAGTTTAATAATATTAATTCATTCAAAACTATTATGCATATACTTTATGCCGAGCATTGCTCTAGGATCTAGAATGTAGAGTCACTAGGAAAAGAGGAGTTAACAAAGCAGATAAAATTTCTTTCTCAAAGAAATTAAATTTTAATAGAGGGGCAGAAACAGGAAATTAATTAATTGGTTAATTATTAAGTAATGAAATAGAATACCTCCAAAGATAATAAATGATATCAGGTATAATAGGCCAGGGGAAAGAATTGGAAAGGGGCAGGGCTTATGCATTTTAACAAGGAGATCAAAATTTTCTCATAGAAATGGCAGTTGAGCAAAGACCTGGAAGAGGTGAAATATCAAGCCCACAATAACACTAATAAGAATAACATTGTGTTTAGCTGTATTTTAGCCATTTCTTTCATGGTTTCTATGTACCTGGTGTTGATACACAAGTTACATGCAGTCCCTTAGCTAATCTTTACAGTAGTCCAATTTTCACAAATTAGGAAACTGAAATTTAGAAAAGTTAATTAGCTTGCTCAAGGTCACAAAACTAGCTTTTTGTGAAGTCTATATTTTAACCTAAGATTATTAGACCAAAGTGTGTGCTACTAACAACTGAAGCACACTTATTATATAAGAGAATTAGACTTAAAAAAAAAAAAAAAACAGAAAGCTTCCTCAATTTCTTCATTTATGGATGCATATGTTGAAAGCTCAGAAAAAAATGTAATCTTCATATATTTCCTGTGCATATAGAATTTCATATTGGACAAATCTGCTCAGCTTCACCTTGCAATTTCCCTGGCTTTATCCTTTTTATGAAGCATCATATTACCACATAAATACAAACAAAACAAACAAAAAACTTCTGAGAGGCTTTTGAATATGTGCCTTCTTTACAGTTCTCAAAATCATATTCTTTGCTTCTTTACCTGTGTCTTTTTGGAGAAAAAGCTAAAATTGTGTGAGGAGACTTTATTCTTTCCTAAAAATGCACACAACTTTCCTTAAAATCCAATTGTAAAGTCATAGAATATTTTTTTCATCTCTGGATTGTGAGGACCCAATCAATTATTGTTTGAAGAATTTTAACTTAACTCAGAAATGTTGGTATTTACCCCTAGGCCTATTTCATAGGTAATCATTTTAAAATGCAAATTTTCTATCACTATGTTAGGAACATGACTAAATATTTGTTAATGAATGGACAAAATATAATATGTTCTAGTCTGAGGCAGGTTACAAAATTACATTATGATTTAATGTTGATAGTGAGTTATATCTAATAATAATAATTGAGAACCAAGACATAACATTACTTGATGAAAATTAAATGACCCTTTATAAATAAGTTAGATTTAAACATTTATATTAAAGGCATGAAATATTTTTTGTAATATTGTTGCTGTAAATATTTCCCTATTAATCTTGTAGTTATTTTGCCATTAGATTATAAATTACATTGAAATTTGGCATTACTGGTTTTTGTTTGTAAAATAGTACTATTTCCAAATACAGAAAACAAATTCTTAGTGAGTTCAAAATATTATAGTTTGGCATCTCTGCTCTAAAGCAGGCTGGAGCTGAGCAGCACTATGCGCCCTCCAGAAGTTCCCACTTGTGGCCCAGGAGCCTCTCTCAGTACTAGGTCCAGACATACGGACCCATCCCAGGAGGCCTAGATGTTCAGGCATGAGGCATATGTATGCACAGTTCACTCCCACACACCTGTCATGCATCTTGGCCCTCTAAGCCCAATGTGGATAGGAGCCACTCCACCTACCGGGCTATCTTCCCTTTTACCAGTTACCCACACTGCACTTCTGATGCAGAACCAGGAAAGGTTTTTTATAGGCAGCATTAACTAATACTTAGGATGTCTTTCATTTTGTACTATATATCAAATAAGCAAATATCACAATAAAACATCTTAGCATATATAGTAATAAGGATGTAACATTGCCTGTGTTTTTTTTGTTGTTGTTGTTGATTTTTGAAAATGTCCTCACTGACATGATTTTATCAATATGCAATTAATTTAGGCTTGATAAAAGATGAATGACATGTGGGTGATATCAATACTTTCACCCAGGAAGGTTTCACATTTGCCAGGTATGGTGTCTTGAATGTGGCCCTCAAGACAGGCCCAGGCCAAATCCCTAGAACCTGTAAATGTTACCTTATTTGGAAAAAGATTATTCACAGATGGAAACAAATTAAGGATATGGAGATGAAGGGTGCCTGGGTAGTTCAGTTAGGCATCCAACATTTTATCTTAGTTCAGGTCTTGATCTCAGGGTTTTGAGTTCAAGCCCTATGTTGGGCTCCATGCTGGGTGTGGGGCCTACTTAAAAAAAGAAAAAAGAAAAAAAGGAATGTTGAGATGATATCATTGTGGATGATGCAATGGACAATGGCAACTGTCCTTCTGGAAGATATACAGAGAAGAGACACACAAAAGGGGAGGTAGCATTGCAAAGATTGTATAATATGGGCACATCCCAAGGAAGCCAAGGAATGACAATAGCCACCAGAAGCTAGAAGAGGCAAGGAACGATTCTGCCCTGTGTTGGCCTTCAAAACCATGAGAGTATAAATTTACATCGTTTTAAGCTGCCACATTTGTGCTAACTTACTATAGCAACCACAGGAAACTGACGCGAGTTCTCAAAATTCACGTACACATTTTTCATTGTTCAAACATAGGAAGCCTCTTTCCATAGCTTCCCACTGTTGCCCAAATGGGCTAACATTAAGACTATATGTGGAACTAAAACTATGAACTACAGATCTTCCTCAAGTAATGATAGGGTTATATTCCACAAAACTCTTTACAAGTTGAAAATACCCTAAGTAAAAAATGCATTGAATACACCTAGCCTACCAAATATCATAGCTTAGTCTAGCCTAACTGAAACATGCTCAGAATACTTCATTAGCTTACAGTTGGGAAAATTCACCTAACACAAAGACTAATTTATATTAAAGTGTTGAATATCTGATGTAACTTATTGAATACTCTAATGAAAGTGAAAAACAGAATGGCTGGATGGATATAAAATGACTGTAAGTGTATTGTTGTTTACCCTCGTGATCATGTGACTGACTGGGAGCTGCAGCTCACTGCTACTGCCCCTGAGACAGTATTATGTTGCATATTACTAGTCCAGGAAATGATCAAATTTCAAAATTAGAAATGCAGTTTCTGCTAAATGAGTATTGCTTTCACACTATCCAAAAAACAAAACAAAACAAAACAAAACAAAAAAACAAAACAAAACAAAAAAACCCCACAAATTGAACCATCCTAAGTTGGGGACTATCTGTAGTTATCTTCAATAATTATCAAACTACTGTCACTATGAATATCCAATTTGCTGGTGGTGGGGAGCATGCTCAGACTTTTTTATGGAAATGTTGCTCAAGGAGGCAAGTCAGCCATTAAATGACATGGAGATTATAATGGAGCTCTTTTAGGGACATTGATCCATCCTCACTAGAATTGATAGATACCTACTTTAGATTTGTGTTTATCCTCCTTGCCCAGAGCATGATCTTCTCATTACTTACAAAATGACTAATCTATCATCTTGGAGTTCCACATGTTATTTCATATGATTATCTTCTACATGCATTATCTTCTTATTACTTACAAAATGGCTAATCTATCAGCTTGAATTCCACATGATATTCCACATGATTAAGAAGAGTTGGGACAATGGGTTCCTGACAATGTTATCATATAATCTTGCCATATACCATATACATATCCCCACATACAACATCCGAAAGCAGTTGGTAGTAATACAATGGTCTGATAAAGGCTTGGAAAAGATGCTGACTCTGGGATAACTCCTTTCAGTTTTGGGACACTGTCCTCTAAGATGCAGTATATTTGCCAAATAATTGCTAATATATGGCACTGGAATATATAGGTGAAAAAAAAAAAAAAACAGGAAAGTTAGGTAGTCCTGGCTGCCACACTGTATGCCACTGACATACTTCTTGAATTTTTTTTTTTTTTTTTACATTCTCACACCTTAGACTCTACAAGACTGAGTTGATGATTTGCACAAAATACAATGTTCTTTCAAAGGCAAACTACATATTCAACTAACCTTGAAGGCAAGACTATTTAATGGATACACTGAGCAGTCTATCCCAGAAGACAGAAGAGATTACTGTTCTGACAAACTAACAGGCCTATTCTTGAACTCAGGGATTAATAGATGTGGCTCTTGGCGTTTCCACGCACAGTGATAATGACAGATTGGCAAATTCAAGAATTGTTGTTTAATAAGGGTAAGGAATTTAAAACTTAAGGTCATTCAGAGATAAAGTTGTGTCTCAGTATCAGTCAAGCAGGTAAAGCCAATCAGATCTCAGATCAAGAATGAGAAAAACTTGAAAGTAGTGGAGGAATAAGGTGACAAATATCACTTATGAATTTGGGACTAGCTGCAGGGATATGAGCTACTGCTATCAAATATGCCTAGTTTTTTCATAAATTAAGGCCAAATTATACTTTGTAGATAATTACTTATACTTTCACCCCTGCCCTGGATAGGAAGTAAGTATCTTGTTTCCATTAATATGTAGGCATCCTATTATAATATGGAAGCTGAATGTAATAGAAGAGCAAATAGGAATTTGTGTGATGCAAGAAGTGAACTATACCAGAAACTTCTTTCTTCATAGGGCAAATGAGTAAATATATTATGTTTAGGACACAAAATTTTTATTGTGGGAGACAGATGAAGTAAATGTGAAATGTGGAAAGAAGAGATCACCATGTGGTGCTGGATTCAATGTGCAGCATCACTGTGAACTTGCAATTATTTTTAAAGAGATTTTATTTATTTATTCATGAGAGATGCAGAGAAAAAGGCAGAGACATAGACAGAGGAAAAAGCAGACTTCTTGCTGGGCACCGATGTGGGACTCCATCCTAGAACCCTGGGAGCCAAAGGCTCGACCACTGAGCCACCCAGGCTTCCCTAAACTTGCAATTTTTTAATAAAAATATTTCCCCAGTTCTATATTCTGAATTACGCTATATGATTTCATTCATAAATTAGCATATCTAGTGTCAAAGAATTGGTATCAAAGTATTATTCCCTACTTTAAGGAACCAGTTCCTCAGGGAAATGGCTGATCCCAGATCTTGGGAACCAGACACAACATATTTTGCCAGAGAGTAAGACAATATTCAGAGAAGAATAGGAGCATGACAAAATAAAACAAGACTCCTGTTGCCCAAATTTGTAACAACCGTTAAGACAATGTTCTTTACTTAAATATTCCAACATAGTGTTAGTAATGAATAAAATCTAATAAAGCAATGAACAAATTATGAATCCATGAATCCATAACAATATAAATAAATAAATGAATAAATAAGTAAATTGGAAAAGTTATTTCCTAAAATAAAATGCAAACTATATAAATGTAGAAGTAATGGTGGAATTACATAATTACCAATTGTCAACTAACATAGACATAATTAACTCAGACAATACTCATTCTAGCAATAATCATCAACTGATGTTCTAACTAGTAAATGAAAATTTGTAGAGGAAGAGTATATCTCCATGTGTATAATATTTATTAATTAAAAGATAAAATTGTTAACTTTTACAAGGTAGTTTTGTCTCAATCCTTATTATAAGCTTTTCAATATGTTTATGGAAATATTTAGTTCTTTTTTGGAAGTATTTAATTCTGTCATGAATCATGATTGTTATTACCATCCTGACAATAAAGATAATATACTTTGGATATTAAAGGCAATTTTCTTCATAGTGAAAATATGTTGATATTGCCATAGTTAAGTTCCTCATCTAAACATTTTTTTGTCTCAAATTCTTAAGTCAGTAAATCCACAAAGAGCATAACGTCTTTACCACTATACAGACATTTTAAGTATTTCTGGAGATTTAATGCTATTGGTACGTCAACCTATGGAAATCATAAAAATGTGAATTTGAGATAAAACAGTGTCTACTGATAGATTACACTTAATTTGTGGTTACGAAGGAATTATTTTTACTACCTTTCCAGGTATATGCACTCACTACTAAAAATTGTAACATGGAAATATGTATTTTTTAAATGCCATATAAAAAAGCAAACAGGGGCATGATCTTCACCCAAATGAAAAGCAGGCATGATCTTCACATCATTTTTATTCTGCTCAACTCCAGGATGCTGATGGAAATGTCTTGTCAGAGTAAGTAAGCTTTCCTACAGGCATCATTAAACATATAGAATGAAGCAGAGTCATTGGTAGGGATCACACAGAACCTTTTACTTCTTTGTGATGCTATTTCTCATTTAGAGAAAGCATCTCTATTATAAAGAGACAGGACTATAATAGCATTACCTAGCTGAAAGAGAGATCCAAGATAGATCACTTTACTTCAATTCCTCCTTTATAAAATACTCTCATAACACCTATAGTGCCACACTTGACATTTTTTTAACTAGGTTTTGACTGCTCCATTGAGTAAATTTGACCAAAAATATTAAAAGATCCATCATTCAAAACACAATTCAATCATAGTTAAGACAAAATTCAAGACATATTTTGATGTCAAAGTGGTTTTGTGCTTCAGTGATTCCACTTTTTGGGTGCAAATTAGAGTGCATTTTAAAATAGAAAGATCCTTTCTTCTAAAATAAATACCTAAAATATTTGTTATCTTTAGTCCTCCTAACTAGCATCTTATTTCATGTATGCATGTGCTATTGACTATAATTCTCTATGGTTATATAATAGGGATTATTTAAAATTATTATTTGAGGGATCCCTGAGTGGCGCAGCGGTTTAGTGCCTGCCTTTGGCCCAGGGCATGATCCTGGAGACCCGGGTTCGAATCCCACGTCAGGCTCCAGGTGCATGGAGCCTTCTTCTCCCTCTGTCTATGTCTCTGCCTCTCTCTCTCTCTCTCACTGCGTGCCTATCATAAATGAATAAAATTAAAAAAAAAACATTAAAAAAAATTTATTATTTGAAATTCAAGTTAATGCCCAATTAGTACCCACTGACATAGATGGGTCAAAGTTTATGAAGCCTGGCACTTTCCCAGTGTGGAGGACTCTCCATAAGAAAAAGAATGCAAGTTTAAACATGTTTTGTACACATTAAATTTTAAAACCTAGATACTATTTTATGGCAGAAAGAATGATATGTAGAAAAGCATTGGAATGCCTTTTACATGTACAGCAGATTAGATTAGTATTTATGAAAAGAAGAGGCAGGATACTAATACAGTTTGGGGCCAGTATGGTATAGTGCTATTTACCTAGACATTGCAGCAAGATTTGTATTTTAGCCATATCAAATGTTAGTGGCCTGACCTGAGGCAAATTGCTTAACATTTCTGAGACTTGGCTATCTCATTTTCAAAAGAGAAAATAGTAACTAACTTATTTGATGACATTTGTTTCCCTAAAAATAAAACCTTACAGATTCAAAGTTTAGGATATAGAAGTCACAAGAGAATGTACTCCTACTATGAGAAAAAGCTATGGAATCTCCAAAATCATATATTTTTTTTAGTTGATAAGAGAACTAAAGTTTCAAGGCAACCAGGTGAACTGAATTCCAAAGAGTTAACTAAGCCTTTCCTAGGAGAAACTGTTTCACCTTCAGCAAAGCATGGGAGAAAGAGGTGGCAGCCATAAACATGAGTATGAAAATGAGTACAATTTGAATGGACTTTTAAAAGGCTAATGTGGACTGGAATAACAGTTAAGAGTCCCCTGAAGTCCCAGAGGAATCCCAAAAGGAGTTTACTCACCACCTGTCTTTTGAGTCTCCACCTCATGCTCCTAGGAAAGGATGGAGGCAGGGCAGAAGACCTGAAAGATCAACCAACTCCCTTGGTGGTATTCGGACATAAAACCCTACCTGCTTTCTGAATCTTTTCAAACTTACCTTAGGGAAGCAGAAACCTTTTGCTCCTGAAGCCATGACATAGAACCAACACACTGCAACTATTAAGACCACTAAATATCCTCCACTTCCAGGTAATACAGGTAACTACATATATCAATGAAAACTCTAACCCTGTTGTACTCACCTATTAGATTAAAAACCACTCGGATATGTTATCTTTCAATTACTCCTTTCTATAATCAACACTCACTCTGAGACTCTCTCAGTTCCCTGACCCGCCTCAGAATCATTCAGCACAGTCTCAAATCCTTTACTGAGTATTTTCCAACCTTCCACTTTCCCTTTTTTTTGAGATGCCAACAATCCTTCAGCTCTACCTCATTGCAACAAATTAAAAATTAAATTTATCTATTACTATTTACTCCAGATGTGTTTCTATAGCTTTGGACAGTTGACTCTGGCAATATGGATATTAATGCAACTATCTAGGAAAAATATTATGACCCCTGAAAGAGTTGTATATACTTGCATCCTTTCCATGGCTTTGTGTTGGGCTGAGTGTACTTCCCTGCTCCTTGATTTTGGGTTTGGCTGTGACTTATTTTGGCCTATATAATGTTAATGGATACAATGTTAGAAGAGGCTTGAAAAGTGCTTTAGTTTTTGTATGCTTCTGGCAGTATCAGGAGGAAAACATACCTTGCGTAATTACTGGCCAAACTAGACACAGATTGAGGAACATGGAGCAGATCTAGAAATTACAGCCAAGCCTAGCCAAATTAAATCCTGAAGCAGAGTTACAACAGCTCAATTTCAGACCCACAACCAAAAATAGAGCCCTACCAGCTGACTTGAAAAATTAAAATGGGAAAAATAAGAAGTTATATGTATATATCACTGAATTTGGGGGTAGTTTGTTATGTGGCATTATTATGACATAGCTGACTGATACAAAAATTGGTATTAGAAATAAGACACTGCTAAAGAAGGAAGGGAATTCTACAATATGTGGCATTGCTGTGGAGCTAGGCAGAGGGCAGTGAGGAAACTTATACAAGTTGGGAAAATGGTGCCCATAAAATGGTGGACAAAATATCATTTGTTGTAACTAAGAGAACACAAAAAATGTATCTAATAAATATTCAGCAGATCAAAGCAAATATTGTACCAAAGTTAAACAAGGAAGATTTTATTTAAGACTATTACCATAACAGAGACAGATTGAACTCACTTCTGCTAAGTGAAACAGAAAGGGAAAGAGTTCTAAGCTCTGGGGTTAGCTTGTGGGAAAATACTGGCGGGCTTCTGGGGCATGCTGCTCTATGGATGTGTCCGGCATATAACACATTATTACTGAGTTTGTGAATATTTTTCTCTGTGATTAGGCTGGCAGTGTTTCCTGGTTTGCCCCCTTGGAGGTTAGGCTCCTACTTCTCACAGATGCTGGAGCCTGGAGTGCTCTCTCCTTCAATGCTATCTCTTCATTTCAAAGAGATGATTTGCAGATCCTTGAGAAATACAATTCCTGTGGCAAAACTGACAAGAGGCTGGGAGAATATTTATGTGCAGTTAAGGGGGACAGAAAGAATTTATAATTCAAATCTTCTAAAGAAAATGTGAAATAAATTCTACAAAAAGGGAGGTCAAGGGCCTATGGTTAGGAAGAAATCTGTCTGAGGTTTAGTCAAGCTAAGGGGAATGTTAATGACATCTTGGTCCAGCACTAGCTTAGAAACTCTTCCAACACCCTGCTCAGCTCATTAACTCCTACTCTCCTAGAGAGTAGATGCACACATGAGAAAAATCAGATCACTTACAGTAAGTGAAAAAGCTACATTTTCTTTGCCCCTTTGGTATAATATTTGTGAATATCTATTTACTATATTTGATACGGTGGTGAAACCACAACTGAGTTTCGTACTACCTAAATTTAAATCATCTATTCTGAAACTTCCTAACTGAGCAATCTTTAGCTAATTACTTAACTTCCTCACTTGTAAAATAAAAAAGAATAATAACAGTTACAACAGAGAGTTTTTGTGATAATTAAATTACAAAACTTAAGGAATTTAAGTCATCTATAGCAGGTAAATTCTATAATTTAGAGAAAGCATATAATAAAAATAAATTGCAGACATAATCTGGAAGAATAGTTACTGGTTGAAATAGCTGAAATTATACAAGCTTATTTAAATTCTCTCTGGAATACCTACATGGAAATCTACATGTTTCAGTAAAATTCAGCATTCCTTAACAACCAAGCAACAAAAAAGAAGGATTCTATATATTCACATGTAGTCCCTCCAGTAAAAGCTACCATAATCTTTCACCTGCACTACTGTAATAGACCCCTTGTTGATTTTGCACCACCCACCTGGTTCCAAATTACTCTCAATAGTACAGATCAAATTAACTTTTCAAAATGCATACATAATTAAACTACCCTGGCTAAAAACCCTCTAACAGATTCCTATTACCATTTAGAATTACAAAAAATCTTCAAAACTGTCTATAAAATCTTATTAGTCTTGCTCATGATTACTTCTCTAGTTTTATCCCACACTACTGTCATCATTGATTTTGGATCTCCACCTTCCTACTCTACAAGCCTTCTTTGGGGGATTTGTACAAACTGCTCCCTCTACCTTGAGCTCTACCCAAACACATCTCCCTCCTGCAGTCAGCACCTATATATTCTTCCAAAGTCACTACAGAAATAATGTCCTTACAAATAAATAGTGTACCCCTATATTTATAGGGTTCCAGTTAACAAATGTTTATAAAATTAAGAAATCATGTTCATAACAATTATTTTTGTTTTAATTTTACATTCATTTGTATGGCCTTCTTTTATTATTTATCTTTCTTTCCCCTGTAAAGGTCTGTAAGGGTTGGGACTATGCCTGATTTTGCTAACATTGTATCCCCATGACCTACCACATTGACTGGAAAAATCAATGCACACTTGCATTTTGCTTTACTGCACTTTGTAGATATAGTGGGGTTTTTTGTTGTTGTTGTTTGTCTGTTTGTTTTTTACAAATTGAAGGTTTATGGCAACTCCTCACCGAGCAAATCTATTGGCACCATGTTTTCCAACAGCATTTGGTCACTTTGTGTCTCTGTGACACATTTTAGTAATTCTTGCAAAACTTCAAACGTTCCATTATTATTTTGTTATGGTGATATGTGATCAGCGATCTTTGTTATTGTTATTATGATTGTAATTGTTTTGGGTCACCATAAACTGTGCCCATGTAAGATGGCAAACTTAAGCAATAAATGTATATGTTCTGACTGTTCCACATACTGGTTATTCCCGTCTCTTTTCCTCTCCCAGGCCTCCCTATTTCCTAAGACACAAAAATATTAAAATTAGGCCAATTAATAACCCTGCAATGGCCTCTAAGTGTTCAAGTGAAAAGGAGAGTCACACGTGTGTCACTTTAAATAAAAAGCTAGAAAGGATTAAGCTTAGTGAGGAAGGCATCTTGAAAGTCAAGACAGGCCAAAAGCAAGGCCACTTGTGCCAAATAGTTAGCCACGTTGTGAATACAAAGAGAAATTCTTGAAGGAAATTAAAAGGTGCTACCTTAGGGAACACATAAATGATAAGAAAGCAAAACAGCCTTATTGTTGATATGGAGAAAATTTTTAGTGGTCTGGGTAGATCAAAGCAGCCATAAATAAGATTTCTATAAACCAAAGCCTAATCCAGAGCAAAGCCTAACTCTCTTCAGTTCTGTGAAGAGTGAGAGAGGTGAGGAAACTGCAGAAGAAAAATATGAAGCCAGTAGAGGTTGGTTCATGAGGTTTAAGGAAAGAAGCCATCTCCATAACATAAGTGTGAAAGGTGAAGCAGTAAGTGCTAATGTAGAAGCTATATAGCAAGTTTGCCATAAATCTAGCTAAGATAATTAAAGAAGGTGGCCACACTAAGCAACAGATTTTCAATGTAGAAAAAACAGCCTTGTATTGGAAGACGATGCCATTTAGGACTTTCATAGGTAAAGAGGAAAAGTCAATGTCTGGATTCAAAGCTTCAAAGAACAGACTGACTCTCTTGGTAGGAACTAATGCAGCTGGTGACTTTAATTTGAAGACAGTACTTGTTGACCATTTCCAACATCCTGGGGCCCTTAAGAATTATACCAAATCTACTCTGCCTGAGCCCTATAAATGGAATAGCAAAGCCTGGATGACAGCATCTCTGTGTTCAACATGGTTTACTGAATAGTTTAAGCACACTGTCAAGATGTGATGCTCAGAAAAAAAAAGATTCATTTCGAAATTGACAATGCACCTCGTTACCTAAGAGCTCTGGTGGAAATGTACAATGAGATTAATGCTGTTTTCATGCCTGCTAACAAAACATCCATTCTGCAGCCCATGGATCAAAAGTAATTTCAACTTTCAAGGCTTATTATTTAAGAAATACATTTTGTAAGGCTATCGCTGCTATGGATAGTGATTTCTCTGATGGATCTGAGCAAAGTAAATTGAAAACCTCTGTAAAGGATTCATCAATCTAGATGCCATTAAGGGCATTCATGATTCACAGGAAAAGGTCAAAATATTAACATTAGGGATGCCTGGGTGGCTCAGCGGTTGAGCGTCTGCAGTTGGCTCAGGGAGTGATCCTGGGATCTGGGATTGAGTCCCACATCAGGTTCCTTGCATGGAGCCTGCTTTTCCTTCTGCCTGTGTATCTGCCTCTCTCTCTCTCTCTCTCTCTCTCTCTCTGTGTGTGTTTCTCATGAATAAATAAATAAAATCTTAAAAAATAAAATATCAACATTGACAGGGAGCAAAAAAATTGATTCCAACCCTTAAAGGTAGATAACTTTCAGGGGTTCAAGACTTCAGTGGACTAAGTAACTGCAGATGTGGTGGAAATAGCAAAAGAACTAGAATTAGAAGTGGAGCCTGAAGATGTGATTAAATCTCATGATTTAACTTTAATGGATGAAGAGTTGCTTCTTATAGATTAGCAAAGAAGTAGTTTCTTGAGATAGGATCTACTCCTGGTGAAGATGCTATGAAGATCATTGAGATGACAAGGATTTAGAATATCACACAAGATTACTTGATAAAACAGCTACAGAGTTTGGGAGGACTGATTCCAGTTTTGAAAGAAGTTCTGCTATAGTTAAAATGCTATCAAACACCATCAGGTACCACAGAGAAATTGTCTGTGGAAAGGAAGAGTCAATCAATATAGTGAATTTCATTTTTATTTTAAGAAACTGCCATAGCCACTCTAACCTTCAGTAACCACTACCCTGACCAGTCAGCAGCCATCAACATTGAGGTAAAACCCTCACTAGTGCAAAGATTACAACTTCCTGAAAGTTCAGATGATGGTTAGTGGTTTATAGCAACAATTTTTTAATTGAGGTATGTATATTGTCTTTTAGACACTTAATAGTGTACTGTACACTTAATAGACTACAGTATAGTGTCACCATAACTTTTTCTGTAGTTTCAAGTTTTTATTTAAGTTCCAGTTAGTTAACATGCAGTGTAATATTAGTTTCAGGTGTAGAATCGAGTGATTCATCACTTACATAGGCATCCAGTGCTCATCACAAGTGCCCTCCTTAATATCCATTAACCATAACTGCTATATGCATTGGGAAACCAAAAAATTAATTTGACTCATTTGACTCTATATTCACTTTATTGTAATGGTCTAGAACCAAACTCACAATGTATCTAAGGTATGTCGGTAGTAGGTATTAGATAATAATTGTGTGTTGACTCAATTGGTTTAACTGTAATAGCCACTAAAAATGTCACTACCTGCTCAATATACTAATCACCCATCTGTCTGAAAAAAAAAGTGGGGGGAGTCTCAATGCATGATGTTCTTCCTTAGATGTGGATAGTAGTGAAAAGACTTCTTATTGTTGTTTCCCTTTTAAATGGGTAAAAGACATGGGTCTAGCTCAATCTCAAATTATCATATTACATATTAAATATTTATGTCAAATATATTATACATAATTATATATATCAAATTTGTATATGAACCACTGAAACCTTCACTTCTGACTGGGACTTGGGCCCGTTATATTGCTCTTTGTCTAGCTCTTATATATCACAACAGAATGAACTTTCCAGAGATCTTACTACCACAAAGCTGGTAATATTACAAGTGAGGAATTCCTTTCCAGAAACATTTCTTTTTTAGAATTTAATTACTACTGGTTCATTTATTTAAATCAAAGTTAAACTTGATTAGTTTAACATTAGTAAAAGTAAAAATATTTCTCTTTGACAAGATTTAGTTAACAAATGCATAATTATCACTGATGTATTTGAAAATAAAACATTTATATTATCTGAATATTAAGCAAGTCAGGATGACCTCTTTTTTTTTTTTTGAAGGGATACAAAAATATGTGTTTAGTGTGAGTAAACTCTAACACCCAAAGTGGTAAAAATTTTGCCCCTTCACCATCAAGAATAATAAAATTTATTTTTATGAATATCAACAAAGCAACAACAATGATTATCTTAGGTAAGAATGGAAAATTCTGCTCCTATCTAAAAGACTGAACAGTCTCCTCATACATATCCGTAGGAGGCTACAAGATTGGTTGACAGCAGTACTGTGCTGAATCACTCATAATCAATAAGCCCTGCTGATGGACCTCCAATAGAAATCAGTGAGCTTCACTTTGAGCAACTGGAATATTGAAACATTTAAATTCAACTAAACATTGTTTCCTACAAATCTAAAGAAGCACTGCCTTTTGCTTTGTATTATAGGGACAATTTTCTTATTTTTATTTTTTAAAAAAGATTTTATTCATTTATTCATGAGAGACAGAGAGAGAGAGAGAGAGGCTGGGACACAGGCAGAGGGAGAAGCAGGATCCATGCAGGGAACCCGAAGTGGGACTCGATCCTGGGACTCCAGAATCATGCCCTGGGCAGCAGCCAGGCACCAAACCGCTGAGCCACCCAGGGATCCCCAGTTTTCTCCTTTTTATTTAATTTACTTGAGTTCATTTGGAATTTAAAAAAAGGTTTTACAATAGGCAGAGGATCTGAATAGACATTTTTTACAAAGAAGACATACAGATGTCCAGCAGACACATGAAAAGATGCTCCACATCACTAATCATCAGGGAAATGCAAATCAAAACTATGATGATATATCACCCTACAACTGTCAGAATGGCTAAAATCAAAACCACAAAGAAATAAAGAATGGTGTTGGTGAGGATGTAGAGAAAAAAGGAACCCTTGTGGGAATGCAAATTGGTACAGCCACTGTGGAAAACAGTATGGACCTTCCTCAAAAAATTAAAAATAAAAAATACCATATTATCTAATAATTCCACTATTTAGTATGTATTAAAAAAACAAAATACTGATTTGAAAAAATATATACCCTTCTGTTTATTGCAGCATTATTTACAATAGTCAAGATGTGGAACAACCTGTCCATAGATAAATGGATAAAGAAAATGTGATAGATATTATACATATATGATATATATATATGTGTGTGTGTATTATATAGAATATGACTCAGCCATAAAAGGATGAAATCTTAACATTTGTGACAACATGAATGGACCTAGATAGTATTATGCTAAATGAAATAAATCAGACTGAACAAGATAAATGCCATATGATTTACCCATATGTGGAATCCAAAAAACAAAACAAATGAATAAACAAACAAAAATAAGAGAACAAATATAAATACAGAGAATAAACTGAGAGTTGTCAGAGAGGAGAGGGTGGAGGAGGGGCAAAATGGGTGAGGAGGAGTGGGAGATACAAGTTCAAGTTATGCAATGAATAAGCCATAGAAATAAAAGGCACAGTTTAGGGAATATAGCTAATGATACTGTATTAGTGCTGTATGGTGATAGATCATAGCTACACTTGTGGTGAGCATAGCATAATGTATAGAGATGTTGAATCACTATGTGGTCACTTGAAATTAATGTAATATTGTGTGTTAACTATACTCAAATAAAAACATTTTAAAAAGGTTTCACAGAAAAGAAAGGAACTGATAATGGTAACACATTTCATTATTAAATGCAAATGACCACTGTCTCTATAACAGTAAATTGTAGGACTTGATCAAATGACACATAATATACATTCTATTGATTATCAGTGTACTTACTCTATTTTTTTAAAGAGGGTAAATTAAAAAGAATTATTTTAGTAATTTCTACACCCAAAATGGGTCTCAAAATCATGACCCTGAGATCAAAAGTCACATGCTCTGCAGACTGAGCTAGCCAGGCACCCCAGCAACTTCAAATATAGAAAACAGGCAATATAGCTTTCAGCCAAACAGTAATTACTTGGGAATTATCATGACATCTCAGATGCCTGTCCCTTCCATATGAACCTGGAGAAATTACTCCTCCATTCTGTCTCTATCTACTAATGTGTCTGTCACATAGCCTTTCTGGGACTACCGCCAAGTGCACCCCTCCTGCTGTCACTGCAATTATTAAAGAGTAACCAATTTGGATATTCACAAATAATGGCCCAGTGAACAGCCACGTTTATCTTTGCTCATTGTTTATTTGAGGGTGTGGGGAGTGGTTTCAGAAGGTAAATTTTATTTTATTTTTTATTTTTTTTTTTAAATTTTTATTTATTTATGATAGTCACACAGAGAGAGAGAGAGAGGCAGAGACACAGGCAGAGGGAGAAGCAGGCTCCACGCACCGGGAGCCCGATGTGGGATTCGATCCCGGGTCTCCAGGATCACACCCTGGGCCAAAGGCAGGCGCCAAACCGCTGCGCCACCCAGGGATCCCCAGAAGGTAAATTTTAATCAAATCCCAGGAAATCCTAGTTCTGAGAAAAGAGTTCAGATCTGCTGGTCCACCCCTTACTCTGGATTAATACTTTAATGGACAAACTTTTATTTTGTCTTATTGAATCTCTTTTTATGAAGAGATTTACAATACTTATAATGTTGTATATATGCCAATAGTTAACATGACTTAGAACTTCCAGAGTAGTCATAGTGTGCTTTCATTTAGGCCCATCAATTTTCCTAAATATATTTTTATCTTCTATATGCTTATCAGCAAAGACATTGATTTCAATTTCTGTGAAATTACCAAAAGTTTCTTTATTACACAGATAGCACTAGATAAAATATAAAGGAATGTTTACTACAGCAATCATTACCTTGTTATATTATATTATATATAGTATATATGCATATATATAGCAGTAAGTAATTAAATGTAATTTATCAAACATTAAATAAGTACTTACTACACTAAATATCTGTCTTTCTCAGGAAAAGGGTTCCTATTACATTTACCATATATTTACATAAATAGTAGTAGTCATGAAAGGTCACTGATGATAAAAAACTATTCAAATGGGTCTGGATATATAGCAATACTGCAATTACACACACACACACACACACACACACACATACACAAAACCAAACCAAAATTTTAGCAATATTGGTTTCCAAGTATCCTTTAAGACCTCTAGAATGACATGGTACATAGAGGACTATTTGTTTTACCTTCTCTGTTTATCCCATTGAGATAGTTAACTCTATGATCCAAATATAAGGGAAGAACAGTGAAGAACACATTTTCCAGTATTATACTATAATAACATGGGCAGCTTTAACTGTTCCCTTAAGAGTGCTACTCTGCTTTGTTTTCTTAGTGACCTGATCATTGTCTTAAGAATATATACTATTCTATTGTCATTAACAGAGTACAGTTGACCCTTGAACAACATGGGTTTCAAATGCACAAGTCCATTAATACATGGATTTTTTTTCAGTAAATACAGCACAGTACTGTAAATATATTTTTCCTCCTTATGATTTTCTCACTAACATTTTCTTTTCTCTAGCTTACTTTACTGTAATAATACAGTATGCAATACATATAACATTCAAAACGTGTTAATGAACTATTATGTTATTAGTAAGGCTGTTAGTCAGTAGTAGGCTATAACTTTAACTTATACATAACTCTAAGTTAAACATAAATCTCTTGACTTTTCAGGGGGTCAGTGCCCCTAATCTCTGCACCATTCAAGAGTCAACTGTATATTATCAATTTTGGATAAGGGTAAATGACTGCTCTCGAAGTTGCATTCAAGCATACTGTCCTATATTTAGTGATACTGATGCTTCATATGATATTATCTCATCCTCTTGTCATGCTTCTACCATATGCTGAAAGCATGAGTACAGATTGGTCTCCATGATACACTAAATATACCCTAAATATGTAACTATCAAAATTGTATTTCTCAGGGACACCTGGATGGCTTGGTAGGTTAAGCATCTGACTCTTGATTTTAGCTCAGGTCATGATCTCAGGATTGTGAGACTGAGCCCTGCACCAGGCTCTGCACTCAGTGGAGAGTCTGCTTGAGATTCTCACTCTCCCTCTGTGCCTCTCCTGCTTGCACACATGTTCTGTCTCTCTGACTCTTTCTAAAATAAATAAATAAATCTTTAAAAATGTCATTTCTCAGGAAAAGTACTTATTTTTCTTTTCAGAGCATCCTTGCAATTGTCCCTTCTGGAGTGACATCTGAGATACACAATGAGCATTGGTATACCAGGCAAAGTATGGCAAGACATTATATCAAATAGGTAATCACCTCAACACAGTGCCCTTTTGTAGCACAGTTCCATGGTACAGGTGCCCCATTATTGTACAGTCACTGGCCTGTGATATTTAGAGGTAAGTCTTCAGCTTTTCTGGAAATTGGCTAATGTATTAAGTATAGTTCATAAATTGTGAAGCAAATAAGAAGATCAATCCAGTGACATTTATTCTGATGATTAAAGGATAGAGACAGCTCTAATATTAATCAAGTTATCAGTTAAGTTATTATTTAAAACTTATAAATGTGTTTCAGGCTGGTAACATTAAAAGAAAAAACAATTTTGATAATTTTTCCTACTAGTGCCTATCACTGAGGAGAAGCAACTCAAAAAAGTTATTCCTTATTCTGAGTTCTTTATAGAAGAGATAAATAGCAATATTCCCACCATTATCTCTTACTTTTTGAATCCTTTACTTTCAGTAACCACTTCTACCTTTCTCAAATTATCCACAAATTAATCCATACTCTCCTTTTATTGATATAATTCAAAACTTACTTATAAATTTTGCAAAGGTATAACTGCATCAGGCCTTTCCCTGCCATCTATTCCCAAGATTGAATTGTCTAATTTAAGGGGTATAAGAAAATGAAGCTCTCCTTCTACCCTAAACTAAGTTATAGATACCCTCCTAAGTTTTAGCACAGCCACACACAAGGTTGTATTAGATATATCTACAAAAAGATTTAAAGATACAGAAATAGCACCTTGTACCAAGATTTTGTTGAAACCTGAAAATATCACACAAGAAAATATGGATGCCTGCAACACACAAAACATTTTGTGAATCAGTGTAGCAGGGATCCTCTAAGATGACTTCTAATGATCCCCACCTTCTGGTTTTAAGACTTTCTAATTTGCTTCTGACTGAAAAAATGTAGCAACATTTATGGGATGTCACTTTTGTGATTAGGTTATCAAAGACTATGACTTCCATATTGCTAGCATCATGCATGCTTAGATGAAGCTTCCATGTTGCATAGAACTGTCGTCATATGGCAAAGAACTGAGGCTGACCTCCAAGCCACAGCATCTCAGAACTGAGACCTTCAATCCAACAACCCTTGAGAAACTAAATTCTGCTATTAAATCACATAAGCATAACTTCCCAGTCAAGCTTTCAGATGTGACTCCCATACTTTAATTGAAGTGACCCTACAGCAGAGTACTCAGTTAAACTTTGGCCATATTTCTGGCCCATAGAAATTATGAGATGATGAATGTGTATTCATTTAAGCTGCTAAGTTTTATAATAGTTACATAGCAACAGATAATTAATATAGTTGTGAAAATAGAGAGTTTTACTCTGGCATAATTCTTTACATCAACTTCCTATATTTTTACCCTTTTGTCTGCTTCAAATACTTTACTCAGAATAAAAAATAATAGATTCCTAACACATAATACATAAGAAAATAAAGATTTCCTGGAAGAAACAAATATTACACTTAACTCTTCAACTAGATAATATTTACTGTATTTCTCATTACTCCTTTTTTTTTGGTATTTATTCATCTCTCTTTTTCTTAACATATTAAGTTCACACTGTTTAAGTACTAACTTTTTCACCACTATACCCCGAGCTCTTTCCAAAGGCAGTGAAAGTTCTTTTAAAACATTATTATTAGTATCTGCATACTATTTTAGTATATGAATACTTAACCCTATACAAATTCTTAAAATAATTTTAAAACATACAGGTTTTCCCCCCTAAATATACATGACCTTTTTTTTTTTTCCTACTCTGGTGGTGTCTGATTTGTGGCAATAATTTCCCCCATGGTTTTTGTTGTTACCAAATTGCAGTTGAATAGTTTTCCTCAAAGAATGAAGTTAAATGTTTACTTATATAAACTAGTTAAGGAAAGATGGTTAGTTAAGATGAGCTGTATTTTAAAATTATATTGAATATAATTTTTTGAAAAGCTAAAGCTGGCTTTGCTCTTTAAAATCATGTTTTATCTGTTCAATAGATAAGCATCGTCACAGGTACTATAATATGATTCTCTAGAAAGGTTATTTCTAAAATACTAAAGAAGGGGACCCAGCCTGTCATCCCTGCAGATGGAAACAAGGATGAATTATTAACTATCACAGATGTCAAGGGAAAAGATGAATCTGCTTTGAAAGGTAACACATAAAAATCAAAATATCCTTTAGTCAGGAGACTCAAGAGGTATGCGAAAGTATGTTCAGACATCTGAGATCTCTATATCACACTGGCTTTAGCAAGCATTCATATCAGGTTATATCATTCTTTGAGATTTAGTGAAGTAGCTACAATTAAGAAGACTAATTTCAAAAAATATTACAATATCCATCATTGTGAAAAATCCAGGCAAGAGAATTTGGATCTAATAAGAGGTTCTAATATTATTTAATATATTGGCTATTCATGCATAAATAGACTATGTGATTCATGATAATGAAATTATATATGCAGTTTTTGCTTAAAATTTGTAAATTTGCCTTAAGTATTTCTTAGTCATTTATTTGACACTAAAACTAATGATCAAATTTTGGTGTCTTCACCAAACATTAACTTAGTTTTCTTCTTTGTATTACTGTAAGCCAGACTGCATTAATAGATAGATAGATCCCTCAAGTGGTAAAGGTTTGAAAACACAGGACTTTTTTCTTAAGTTTACAGAACAGAAAACTGGTTGGTGGCAATCTAAGCTTACTTTAGTGTGTCCTTTACACATTAGCTCTGTGGGTTTCCATCTTTGTCAAACAGAGGAGGAAAAAAAGAATATAGAAAAAGCAAAGGGGGAAGTTTTCAGAATCCTGGCTTGCAAGTGGCAAATAACCCTTCCTTTTCTTATTTCACTGGTTAGAACTCAGTTTCAAGGTCATACCAGTAACGAGAAAGGTTAGAAAATGTGGTCTGATTCCCAGAAGAAACAGATAACCGGATGAAGGAGAAAGGGATCTTTATAAATAATTAGCAGCCTCTTTATAATCTTCAAAACTAGAAAGTCTTATGAAAAACTGCAAGTTCACTCATATTCTGCCTCAGCCTATTTGGTTTTTGTTTTTTTTAGATTTTATTTACTTATTTATTTGAGGAAGAGAGAGAAAGAGAGACCAAGCATGAGTGTGTGTGTGGGGGGGGGGGGTGGGGGCGGGCAGAAGGAGAGGGAGACACAGACCCCATCCTGAGCAAGGAGTCCAACATGGAGCTCTATCCCAGCACCCTGGGATCATGACCTGAGCAGAAGGCAGACGCGTAACTGACTGAGCCACCCAGGTGCTCCTTTCCTCAGCTTTTTAATTAAGAACTCTTCATGAAAAAAAAAAAAAAAGAACTCTTCATGACTAAATTCTCATGAATTTCAGCTGATACTAATGTTTTCAAAAGTCTGAAAAACCAAGTGAACAACAACAAAAAGAAGCATGGTTATTTTGCTTCTTGAACATTTTCTAGTGAAAATATTGACATAGGCAATAAAAGAGGTATATTGATTCAGATTTTCAAAAATGATTATCTCATCATAGAAAAAGTTTAAGAGATTTCAACCAAAAGGTTAAGACTGAATCCTGATTCACCATAAATTATATCACTTTGGGAGATAGCATCCAGATTTCCTAGATCATTTCTTCATATGGAAACACAAGAAAAATATCCACATTTGTAGTTGCCACAAAGATATTTCATTTCCATCTAATGAAAGAGCAAATTCACTGTTTTCAGCATGTCCCCTCATCTATTTTCTAGTACTGTCAGTGTATGCATTCAAGTCATCTGAGGTTTAAAGTAAAAATATAAATCCCATGAACTTACTTTCTGAGATCCTGATTCTTTGCACTCAGAGTTTCCACTTTTTTGCAAGCAAACAAGGTAATTCTGGTACAAATGAGCCAGAGACCAAGTTTATGGAATAGAATTAGACTTCAGTGTCTTCGAACGTGGGCATCCTTCTGTATCTCAAATCTAGGACAATATTTTCATAATAGTATGCACTTGAGTAATGACTGTTAAGGAATACAGTGTAACTGTATTATTATTTAGTGTAATTTAAACATAAAATATTAAAAAAAATTAAGTTTGAAAAAAGATACCTTTGCTACTTACTAGCTTTTTGATGTGATAAAGTGATACGATGCTCTGGACTTGGCTTTCTATGTAGACTATACTATCTCCTATATAGTGTTGAAATGATTAAGAAATATGGGGCATCTGGGTAGCTCAGTCAGTTAAGCATCTCTCCTCACCTCAGGTCATGGTCCCAGGGTTCTGGGATCAAGTCTTCTATCTGGCTCCCTGCTCAATGGGGAATCTTCTCTCTCTGATTCTGTCCCTGCTTGAGCTCCCTCTCTCTCTCTCTCAAATAAATAAAATCTTAAAAAAAAGAAAAGATTTAAAATGTATATGCAGTGTTTTGCACAAAATAGACACTAAATTTATGAGTTTATAATGTTCTACTGTGCATGTATATTAACTAAAAATTATTTAATCCGGGATCCCTGGGTGGCGCAGTGGTTTGGCGCCTGCCTTTGGCCCAGGGCGCGATCCTGGAGACCCAGGATCGAATCCCACGTTGGGCTCCCGGTGCATGGAGCCTGCTTCTCCCTCTGCCTGTGTCTCTGCCTCTCTCTCTCTCTCTCTGTGTGACTATCATAAATAAAGAAAAAAAAATTTAAAAATTATTTAATCCCTTAGTGTCATCTATATAGTTAGACAGTAATCAAAAATATATATTTGCTACACTTAGATCATATGTAAAAGGGAAATTTGAACAACATAATTTTTTAAAGGATTTATTTATTTATTTTAGAGATAAAGTGGGGGTGGGGGCAGGGAGGGGCAGAAGGAGAGGCAGCAAGAGTCATAAGCAGACTCTGTGCTAAGCATGGAACCCTATATGGGGCTCCATCTCAAACCCTGAGATTATGACCTAAATTGAAACCAGGAGTCAGATGCTCCACTGACTGTATCACCCAGGTGCCCCTGATCAACATAATTTTTTAAACAGATGTAACTTAATTCCTCAGTGGTGTTGGAAAACCTTTAAAGAGTTCAGAAATACAGTGACTGGGCTAAGTACTGAGACATTTGGTTGGTTAACTCTGTAAAGTTACACAATCCACTTTATCTATATGAAATTCTATTTTCTTAAGTATATAATAAAGAAGTATAAAGTGGAAGCTACCTTCAATTCTAAATTCTATGACAGTATGACCTAAAAAAAACATACTAAATGAAATAGGATTACATGCCAGGCAATGAAATCTTTTTCATTTAAATCATCAATATTTGGGACACCTGGGTGGCTCAGTGGTTGAGCATCTGCCTTTGGCCCAGGGCATGGTCCCAGAGTCCCAGGATTGAGTTCCACATCGGGTTCCCCTAGAGGAGCCTGCTTCTCCGTCTGCCTATGTCTCTGTCTCTCTCTGTGTGTCTCTCATGAATAAATAAATAAAATCTCTTAAAAAATCAATATCTAATAGAAAATAAGTTAAATAAAATGTCTAATTTAGTTGAATCTGTAATACAAGTAAAGCAAAGTTATTCCATTTTTAAGCTTTATCTTTATATATTTCTGAAGTAATCAAAACATTTTTTATGAGAACCATATGTTACAAATGAAAAATATTTCTACCAAAGATTTCTAGATTTGAAACAGTATTTCAAAACCTAAACATATGCTCAATACAATTTGCTAAAATTCTATTTAAATAATGACATACAAATCATTTTAGTATAGTCACTGACCTGAAACTGATATTTGTATTGTCCAGGAAGCCAATACCTAGTGTACCCTTAATCTTTGACTTCACTTATAGGAAATTCTGGGGACAGTGTAAGGATGGTGTATTCTGGGGACAGTGTAAGGATGGTGTACAGTTGTGAAATGTAATTACTTGACCTTCTTTCTCTACTTCCTTGTTACACTCAGAATGACTTAGTCTCATATTTCATTGCTGTTCTATTTTATTTAATATCCAATTGATAGCTCTCAAACCCACATTATATGCCATATCTTTCCTACAATTATAGTTATAATTTATTTTCTTAGATATAAAGGGCACTTATAATTGCATCTTTGTCCTGTGACACATTTCATTAAACTTTCTATTATATTATGCTATATACCCACTGTTATACATAAAATTATTATATACAATATTATATGCTATATACCCACTGTTATATATAAAATTAATATATACAATATTATACCCATTATATATTTATTAATTTGGAAATTATATATTTAATTTTAAAGGGCCACAATTTTGCACCATATTGGTGACTGTTTTCTAAGTTTAGTACATTTTTTTTCTATATTGACTTCAACTAGAGTCCTTATATTAACTTGTAGGAAGATCATTTATTATTCTATGTGTATTAAATGTGTACATCAAGTAGGCCTCTCATAGAAAATTATGAGTTGGATATAAACTACAAAATAGGGACGCCTGGGTGGCTCAGCAATTGAGCATCTATCCGCCTTCGACTCAGGGCGTGATACCAGGATTTGGGAACAAGTGCCACATTGGGCTCCCTGTGAGGAGTCTGCTTCTCCTTCTGCCGGTGTCTCTGCCTCTCTTTCTGTGTCTCTCATGAATAAATAAATATCTTTAAAAAATAAACTACAAAATATACCTCAACCCTCTATGGAAAAGAAATCTCATTGGAATTTAAAAATGAATTCATATGAAACATATAAAAAACAATACAGTCCATTATTTAATAAAGCAGTGATATAACTGGTATTATGTAAAACTAGTATATTTCAACATATGTACTATATGAGGCAGGGAGGTATGGGCAGGGGGTTTTCTATATGTTTTTTGTTGTTTGAAATGTTTTAAATATTTTAATCCACAATAATTTAGTCTTCTTCTGGGATATTCACTGTTGCATCAAAAAAATTGTTACCTTTTTCCTCCTAAAAAGAGTAATTTTTTTAACTGCTCAAAAAAAAAAAGGCACAGGATTTCTTCTTCCCCAACATTTGTTCCTTTTTTTAATTTCTCATTTCATTACAAAGGGGTATAATTCAATATTGACATTTTAAGACAGAAAAGTCTTGCAATAAATACGTTTGAGTGAATAAAATAAAGACTAATTTTTATGCAAACTTTATTATCCCATTTAGTCTAATTTGAAATAACTAATTTCATATTTGATTTACTATGACTCTTCATTATTTTTCCATCATTCCTACTTTCAAATTTTGGAGTAACCAATTATTATTTTTCCTTTATAAAGTTTTTGTATATTTCCATTCCACTTCTCTTCATTCCCTTGCTATCCCTACTTGAAGATCAATTATCCTCATATCTTCATTTATTGTATGTGTCTTAAATGCCTTCCCCATCCCTCCTCATTCTCCACCGTAATTTGCAAATGATAATTCTTTCCTACCTAGCCTACAAACTTTGTCATACAACTGTTAGTCATAAAACCAACAAACATATTTTAGATAACTACATTATAGAACAAGGCTGCCTATTTTATTTTGCTACTCAAGATACCCACAGATTCCAACATAAATTTAAAATTCTCTTTGGGTGTCCATTTATTTTCTTCCTAATATGACTATGCTCTATTAAGCATGTCTATGTGCTGAGACCCCCTTGGCAGCCACTTGACTCTGACACTCATTATGACAATTGTATCCACTTGCCTTCTGGGGTTAAGCACCACCATATGGCTTCTATTGTTTCAGGGGTTTATCACAATTTTTCATGTTTCCTGGCCAAGTTCCACCATAAGTTTTCAATACCATTAGCTCTTGCCTAGAGAGGAGAGCAACCCATGATCTTTTTAGTTGTAAAAGTGTTCCTCTTCTCAGTGAAAACCTTATGATTTTAAGAATAGTATGACTGCTGAACTGTCTGGTGAAAAATAATCTTTTACTGCATCTTCCAGCTGTAGATAGTATATCTGTTCTAGCATGTCTAATCCCTTGAGCCTTTTATTCCCTTCCTCCAACACTTCTTATTACAGCTTTGGCATTTCAACTTTAGTCAAAATTGCTTATCATGTTTTACTTCCTTCTAGGAGTCTTTCTAGTGGTGAAGTCACACCATTTTCTGGGGTCCTTTCCAGGAGGTAAAATCCTGTATCTTGGGAGAGTGCTTCAGGTCAGTCATTTCTTCCCCTCCCAATTTTATATCCTGATGTCACAGACCAAGAATCCACTCACACATGTATTCCCCACCCCTGCTGATATATGATATCTAGGTTCTCTAGCTCCTTTGGAGTTTACTCCTTTCCACCCTTATTTCAAGCCTTTCATGTCCTATCTATGTCATACTGTGAATTAACCCTCATTATAGATCTAATGGACAAGAAGTAGCCTAAGAAGAGCACTCTTGATTTCTACAAAAATGCTTCTGCATTTTTTTCCCCAACAATTTGGGAGTTTTTGTTTTTGTAGGAAGGGATGGGTCACTTCTACAGGCTCAGAAGTTTCAGAGGAGACTATGTGGTCAAAATCTTTGGACATATCTACCTACATATTTCATTGCATCTATCAAAATCCCAGATATTTTCAGCTAGAGCCCTGACTTCAGAATGGTAGACCAGCTTTGGTCGGAGACTTCTCTTTCTGTAAAGTTAAACCTCTCAGCCATTATTATGTCTTTATCTTGGTTCTCAGATTTCTTTACTTCTCTACTGAAGGAGAGGAAGGTTTCATTTATCTTGCAAAGAAAACCTTTGGCCTTTCCTCTGGGTTTTCAGCCACCTATTAATTTTCCTTAGTAACATTATTTTCTACTGAGTTAGTGGAGTTTAGTAAAAAGCATCCAATCCCATTGTTCTTTCAGTTACCATTTCACATAAGTTTGAAATGAAAGACATATCATACTTGCTCTACCTTCCATTCAAATGCTACTGTCCCAATTCACCAGGAATAAATGTTTTAACAACTGGACTTCCATCTTGTGCCAGAAAATGTTGGTTATGAGGTTCTCAGTGCCAGGTGGTTCATATTTTACCTAGCTCCAAAACTTCATCCTATAATGTACTCCTAAAACCACTCCTCATATCAACTTCTGCAGGTTTTTTTTTAAAGATTTTTTTTAATTTTTTATTTATTTATGATAGTCACAGAGAGAGAGAGGCAGAGACACAGGCAGAGGGAGAAGCAGGCTCCATGCACCGGGAGCCCGACGTGGGATTCGATCCCGGGTCTCCAGGATCGTGCCCTGGGCCAAAGGCAGGTGCCAAACTGCTGCGCCACCCAGGGATCCCAACTTCTGCAGGTTTAATCTCTGGAAGCAGATGTTAATATGCAGTGTATGGGCTCAATATATGTGAAAAATTGGGAGGGAAGAGGGTTGAGCAGAGGGAGAAGTTGAAATTTAATGTATTCCCAACAAAGCCAGTGGCAACCTGGCAGGAATTTTTTTTTTCTTCTGTGAGAACTGCTTACCAGCATTGAACTGAAATGACTGGGCATTTATACACTTGCCTTGCCCAGTCATCAGAAATAAGTTGTCTTGGGGATAGAGTGCCCTCTGGACAGGTAGCTCTCTTCACTGAGACAGACACTAAAGAAGCTGAAAGCTAAAGGCTGTCTGCTGACCTTATTCCTCCATACCCTGAAGATGCAGCTAAATGGTGCATTTCCAGCACAAAATTAACTCAAAGTCTTGAAAATAACCAATAATTGACATATAGGGAGAGGAGGAAAAGATTGCAAGAGTAAGAGGACAAAAATTCCCAGGAAGACACCGATACCAAGAACCAAGAAGTGAGTAAGTTTCAAGAATAAGGGATTAGTAAAGAATGTAAGATTCTGAAAGACATTGGTTTTACCTAAACTTTTTTTTTTGGTTTTACCTAAACTATCAACAGCAAGAGAGCAGGAACAGTTTTTTTTTTTTTTAAGATTTTTTTTTAAATTTATTTATTCATAGAGACAGAGGAGAGAGAGAGGGAGAGACAGAGAGACAGAGAGAGACAGAGACAGAGACAGAAGCAGACTCCATGCAGGGAGCCTGACACAGGACTGAATCCCCGATCTCCAGGATCACACCTCAGGCTGCAGGCAGCGCTAAACCACTGTGCCACCGGGGCTGCCCCCAGGAATAGTTTTAAATTGTGATAAATTACTGAGTGATAGTTCATAAAAAGGCAATAAAGAATAGGATCCGTGAATGCCTGGGTGGCTCAGTGGTTGAACATCTGCCTTTGGCTCATCCCTGGAGTCCCAGGATCGAGTCCCACATCAGGCTCTCCTTGTGGAGCCTGCTTCTCCCTCTGTCTATGTCTCTGTCTCTCTCTGTGTGTCTCCCATAAATAATTAATAATAATAATAATAATAATAATAATAATAGGATCCAACCAAAGAAGGGATTCACGACTTTGAATTTGAACTCATAATTCTTTGCCACATTAGCTCACCTTCCTTCCTACCTCCACACTCACAGAGACTGTTTTTGCTCCTATTTTAGTAAATGTCACTGTCCATTGAATCGTTCATGCTAGGTAACTCTGGACCATTCCTGAATCTTTCTTTCTATCATGTTTCACAATGAATTGCTGAACAATTCCTGTTTTGTCTATATTTAAATATCACTGAATCTGCCCCCATCTTTCTGTTACCAGTGCCACTAATTGAATCCCCACTGTTCTTCACCTTTTAACTACTTTCTCTGCCTCTTTACTTGAGACTCTATAATTTGTTTTCTTGGCATGCAGTAAAACAATTCTCAACCTTTTCAAACCTATAGTTGCTTTCTACTGCAAAGATTTTGTGAAATTAAACCACATGTGCTTAAAACTTAGCAGTTAAAAAACATGTATTTATTAATTTAAAACTAAACATAATAACCCCTTCCATGCTACATAAATATCACTACTTATAGAAAAAAAATATTCTTCAAAATAAAAAATGATGATGGGGTGCCTGGCTTGGTGGGTTGAATGTCTATCTGTCTCTTGGTTTCAGCTCAGAGCCTGATCTCTTGGGTCCTGAGATGGAGTCTCCCTGGGGCTCTGTGCTCAGAGGGTGTCTGCTTGAAGATTCTCTCCCTCGACCCCTCCCTTTGCACACATGTTCATGCTTTCCTTCTCTCAAATAAATAAATAAATAAATCTTAAAAAAAATAGAGCAGCATTGTTTATAATTTAGCAAATCTCTGAAATATATGGCTAAATAAAAGACTGCCAAATTATTATAAAAACTTCTGCATTCAAGCTGTCTTAATTTTTTTTTTTTCCCTGAAGTATATAAAGAATATTCTATCTCACTTACAAAGGGAAGAGATGGGCAGCCAGGGTGGCTCAGCGGTTTAGCGCCGCCTTCTGCCCAGGGCGTGATCCTAGAGACCCGGGATCAAGTCCCACATCGGGCTCCCTGCATGGAGCCTGCTTCTCCCTCTGCCTGTGTCTCTGCCTCTCTCTCTTTCTCCCTTTCTGTGTCTCTCATAAATAAATAAATAAATTTTAAAAAAAGAAAGAAAGGGAAGAGGTATTTTATTAGAGTCTCTAAATAACTATGGATATTCTTCACTGATGGTACATCAAAACTTTACAAGTAACGTTTAAACATTAATTTTAGTGTGAAATCGGAAGCCATATCAATGAACTTTTCCTACTTTGTTATGTTAAAATCTATTGACCTATCTTGCGCTTTGAATGAATCATTTTCTGAGGCATAGGTTGTAATATAGTGCTCTGCTCATTTCAAATGTATTAGTTCACTATGTTCTAGAGATCTAACAAAAGTTGAAAATTTTCATTATACGATACTGGAAGATCAAATTTGATAATATAGCCACTGATATAATTAGAAAAATTTTAAGTATTAGGGAACTTTCAAGCTCATGAAAGTGGTTAAAAGTCTGTCAAAATTTTTATTTTTGCTTAGAAGCTCAACTTTAATTATTGGCAACAAATAGTTTCATTTGTTTTTCTTGAAGGGATAGATATAGTTCACTTATTCTCAAGAAAATGTCTGCAAAATATCCAAATCTTAATAGCTACAGTTTATCTTTCAATCAGTATTTCAAGGAAAAATTGTGTTGTATGAAAAAAAGTGGCTAGGGCAATTTGGGAGTTGCACACTCATTGCAAGTATTTTTCTTGAGAAAACCATCATTGTTCAATATGTACCAAAGGTTCTTTGTGTGGGCTTCTCATTTTATCACAGATAATATTAAAATGACATATATTCACAGATTGAAATTTAATAAATGTGATAAATTTTAAGGCTTTATCAAAAATATTGTAGTCACACTGGCTTTTTGCTTTCATTTCGTTTCTTCCTTGTTTTATTTTTCTACAAGTGGACAATAGTAAAGGATACAATGATACTTGCACAGTTTGTTGTCATTGCCTTAATTCATACTAAGGAAACAGCAGTATTACCCAACCTTGCCTTTTCATTATCAGTGTAATTTCAACAGAGTAAAATAGGCAAATGATGTCTGAGAATTCTTAGGAAGCTAGTTTAGACATCAGGGTTCCCTTAGAGTTCCAGAAACCACACTTTGAATAACACTATTATAATAAAATAATTTTCAAATGTGTAAAATCATTAGGGCTCTTTGCTTTAGCCACTCATACTGACATTACAAGAAAAAAGTCTCCTTCTATTCAATTAGATATTATTATTAATTCATATTTCATAGTGTAGTTTTTCAAAGTAAAAGAGAAAATATAAAGACCTATCACAATAGCTGGCTACATGTAAGCAACCCCAAATGCTAAAAGTTAACTATCATTTTGCCCTTAACAATGACACTAATGTTCAAAACATTTAAATGGAGGTAATGACAACTAGAAGTCTGAGTGTTTTTCTTCTACTGCAAGTCAGAATGCCACTTCTGTTCCAAGCTGTGCGCAAGATTTATTCTCAACTTAGGGATCCAACCCATTGGATTTTTCTATATGATGACTTTTTGGACAAGAATAGAATCAGAAATGTTATTTTAAAAATGTCTAATTTTATCATACTGAGGATAAAACTTATTGAATTTGAGATTATTAAACTATCAGAAATCTCAACTTAGTATCATGTGAATGTGAATACTTTAGTCTCAGAACTCAGAATTGTTCTAGGAATTTTTAGAGAAAGTATGCACAAAAACAATTTCATCTAGAGATTATATACTCTAAGAAAAATGCAGCATGAACTAGTAATTATTTTATAAGTGACATTAAAATCAGTAATATATGTTATGTTAAAAGGATCATAGTAGTCTTATTTATGAGCATTAATTGTATAAGAAAATAACATCAAATACCATGACAGTCCTAGACAAGGAGTGGTATACATGAGACTGTAAATTGACTAGCTTCCTTGCTCTTTCTTCATTACACTGAATGCCAGACAGTTAATTTGATTTATTGCTTTTTAAAAATATTATTGAAATCAAATAAAATTTACTCGAGTATAAATATAAATACCATATTTTCCACATTATTTTTTTCAATATTTGTCTTTTTTAAAAGTGACTTTAGATTAAAATTTAATTTTTTGATATATTGTGGTTCCATCAAGGCAGATTCTTTGACATTTTTAACTTTAATAATACTGTGGTTAAAATATGTAGATAAAGCTTATATTTAATAAAGTTATTTTACTATTTTTTAAAGATTTTATTTATTTATTCGTGAGAGACACAGAGAGAGAGAGAAAGAGAGAGAGAGAGAGAGAGAGAGAGAGGCAGAGACATAGGCAGAGGGAGGAGCAGGTTCCATGCAGGGAGCCTGATGTGGGACTCCATCCCAGGACTCCAGGATCACACCCTGAGCTGAAGGCAGATGCTTAACCACTGAGCCATCCAGGCATCCCAGTTATTTTACTATTTTAAATACACTTCCATAATTTTGTGTCTTAATAATCAAGCTTCTGTAAAATTGGTCCTCAGATAGCATTAGGTAAACAGAAATATTTCTTTTTAGGCACATTACACTATGAGCCAATGATTTAAGAAAATTCAATTCAGTATAATTAGTAATTTTTTCCCAAACAACAATAACAGAAAATTGGTTAAAGAATAACTATATTGCATAAAAGACATTTTCAAAGCCATAATATGGCTAACTGACTAACATATTCTCTCTCTCTTTTTTTTAAGATTTTATTTATTTATTCATGAAAGACACAGAGAGAGAAAGGTAGAGATGTAGGCAGAGGGAGAAGCAAGGTCCCTGCAGGCAGCCCCATGCAGGTCTCAATCCTAGGACCTGGGAATCATGACCTGAGGCAAAGGTAGACACTCAATCACTGAGCCACCCAGACGCCCCTACTAGCAAGTTTTTGGAACATTTCTTCTCCCTTCTGCAATCCATCAGGCCTATTGGTCTAGGAAAAACAATATTCATTACAGAATTACAAATTTAATAATTTTCATTATAAAACAAAACAGTAAAATTATTTTGGCTTTCTCAGCAGTTAATCTGGATTATTAGTATGTGTAATTGAGAATGACAATCAATTTACTCTAGTATATAGTGACAAAAATGATAATAGTAAGTTTGCATTATGAGAGAAAAAATAAAATCTCCATGTAAAAGGCGATTAGGAAAATAAATCAAAAAATTGTGAAAATGATATCACAAAGAGTTTTAGAAATTTCAAAACTGCAACATGATACCATGAGTATAATAAGACAAGAGTAGATGTAATTTTAATTTGCAAAGCAGAAATCTAATTCATCAACTGCTATTTTGCTTAGAGAAAAATCATGTAAAAAAAGTTAAAAAGATCAACCTGTTGGAAAAGTAAATGTAGTTGTCAATGCCATCGAAAAATACTCCATGGACTGAGATTTTTCCATCCATGTGGCAAGTGTGTCTAAAATGTGAATCAGATAATAACACTGATTCCGGCTTTTGGCATGGATGCTTCTTTTGATTATTATGTTGGCTTACCATAAAGCTCACCTCTTTGTAGATTTTGTACTGATTAACCAATTCAAAAAATTAATTCTCTCAACAATATTGTTCCTTTTATGGAAGAACATATTAACATATTGGTTTAAAATTTTGAAGATTTCAAATATCCATCGTTTCATCTATGGATTGTTTCAGTTTGACCCATAGATCTAATGAATAATCATGTGACTGAGTTAAAAGTTTATCATGGGGACTGCTGTACTATAGAGATTCTTAAAAGAAGCCAGCTGGGTTTATATGATCACATACTTTTTCATAACTTCTCTTGGGCAGTTTTTATTATAATTAAACAAAAACAAATAGTAAACTATCAGAACTTAAGTCCAATACCTAGGATTTTGCATACAAAAGTGAATTAAAGACTGATAATGAAATTGGCAGAAATGAATTTATTTTGAATGTCTAAGAGTCATTATTTCATCAACCTTCAAAACTACTTTACAATCTTTGGTAGTATTTGTTAACTCCATTTAATAGAAAAGAGAACTGAGATACAAAGACTGTAGGGATTTTGCCAAATTATCAAAAAGTGAGTGGTAGGTGTAGAGGATCCCTTTTTTGTATCTGTTTCTAAAACCCACACCATTTCTACAGCACCCAGGTGTTTTTATAGAATGAATTGCTAAGATTAACATATTAGTACCAACTATTTCTAAAACTGGAAATATCACAGATAAGAGTTTCACAAATTATTTTATACCCACTGTGATATGGATTCAAGATTTACTCACTTGATTTAGGAGAAGAGGGGTTCAAAATTTTACCACTTATTAAAATTATTTAATCATGTAAGTGGTCCAGACACTTCTTCTGACTAGTGAAATTAGATATTCCTAAAATCCTTGCTACTCTAGAAATGTTAATCCACATAGTGTCACACAGGTGACAGGAAAATGCCTAGATGAATAATAAAGGGAGTATTTGGGAGAGGTAAGTAATTAATATTAATTTGATGATAAATTTCATATAATATGGGTTAATAGATAGAAACTAATGAGACAGGGGAAAAAATGAGTCACATAAACAGCAGCTTCAAGATCTAAGTTGGCCAGAATTCAAGAAGATTTTTTTAACATTCCGATTAGATAACCAGCCAAGAAGTCAAAAGTCACGTGCATCTCATTATTAAAGAAGAAAGATTGATGACACTGTTTCATTGTTTTCCATTTACCTTTCTCCCCATTAGCAGTAAACACCAGATATGTGCGGATTGCACATAAGCTGAAAATCATGTTATAAAAAAGATAAATGGATTCATGGAACATCTGTATACTTTGCATGGAACATTTGTATACATTTGAAAAAAATAGAAAGTAGAAATTTAAGTAGTTCAAAATACTGACATTAACAAATTTAAACTATGATAGTGGATGATGGATGGAATAATTGTCCCTTAATGTGTCCACCTCACCATCTCCACAATCTGTGAATGTCACCTTATATGGCAACAGATCTGTGAATGTTTCCTTGATAATTATCCTGGATAATTCCAAGATTATCTTCTTTCCTGGATAATTACCTTAGATAATATCTGAGTTGGCCCTAAATGTTCTCACAAGGGTCCTTATAAGAAGGCCAAAAGAGGGATCCCTGGGTGGCGCAGCGGTTTGGCGCCTGCCTTTGGCCCAGGTCGTGATCCCAGAGACCCGGGATCGAATCCCACATCGGGCTCCTGGTGCATGGAGCCTGCTTCTCCCTCTGCCTGTGTCTCTGCCTCCCTCTCTCTCTCTCTGTAACTATCATAAGAAGGCCAAAAGAATGAGGGCAAAGGAAGAAATAGGAAATGTGACAACGGAAGTTAGAATGATATGAGGAAGCAGACATGAGCCAAGAAATTCAGGAAGTCTACAGAAGCTTTAAAAGGCAAGGGAATGGACTCTTCCTTAGAGCCTCCAGATGAAAACAACCCTGCCATCACTTTGATTTTAGCACAAACTAATTTCAGGACTCTGGCGTCCATAATTTTAAGTGAACAAATTTGTGTTGAGTCACCAAAGTTGTTACAGCAGCAATAGAAAACAAATGCTCATAGAATATTAGATTTGGATATAAGAATAAAAACCTGGGGGTGACTGGGTGGATTGGTCAGTTGAGCATCCAAGTCTTGGTTGTGGCTCAGATCATGATCTCAGGGTTGTCAGATCAAGCCCCACATCAGGCTCCATGCCCAGCACAGAGTCTGCTTGAGATTGTCTCCCTCTGCCCCTTCCCCTGCTCAAGCTCTCCTGTCTCCCTATAAAAAAAAAAAAATCTTTAAAACAAAGAATAAAAACTAGTTTTTCTATGTAGAAATTTGGAATTAAGTGAGGCAAAGAAACTAAGAGATGCAATTTTATACTGTAGATCTGTCTAAAACAACTTGAGTGTTTACTTGATAAGTGAATAGGTTTCTCTGAGACAAAAGCAGCATTCTATCAAAGCATTCAACGGGTCTGTGGTATGATGGTCAGGAAGTAGAGAGAGAGTCTAAAGTAATAAGAGAGGAGGCTAAAAGATCTTAATATAAAAAAGTAAGATAGAAAGACTAGATACCACTGTAATTTTTGAAAAGTATAAGGCTCATGATGAGAAGAGTTACTCCATCCTTCTAAGAATGGGTAAAGAACACTAAAGAAAGTAACAAAAAGTGTTTCATTAAGGACACAGCATTTAGGCTTCAGGAAAATTTCAGTCATGGTAGTATCTTCCTCCTGGAAAAGAATTTCCTCAATCTCCTCATTCCAGTACACAAATCGTTTTCTGCTCAGTACCATTCCACATTAAAAGTGAATTCAGTTTGCCCCACGATGTTAATACTGGCACCTATCTTCTCTAAAGCAATTCTTATCCAAACTTTCACCTTAATTCATCAAAGTTTGCACATATACATCCTTTCAATCTAATTGTAGCCCTGTTAGGTCTTCACTAAAGCTTTGGAATCACAGTTCATTGGGCTCCCATGTCAAGGAGCCTCAGAAAGTTTCTTCTCCACCCCTGGCCATTTGACTATACATGTGCATATGGCAGGTTCAGGGCCAAGGGACCTTGGTCCCTTTGTCAATGCTCTTCCTGATTAACTTAAACCTGATGCTTTGAGGTCGGGTTTCTCATTTCCATTTTTGCCTTTAGATTTACAGCCTCCTCCAAATTGAGTAAAATAGAGTACTTTATTTAGGCCTTTAAATGATGAAAGTCTCCAATCAGTCCACTTCACCTCTATCAGTGCTACATTTCAATCTCATCCATGTCTCTTTAACCAGTCCATGTCTTAATAACCATATAAATATTTCAATACAGTCTTTCCCCATTTTCTTGAGTATCACCCTTTTTTAAACATCTTTAAAACTTATAAGAGAAAGTTGAGAGAACAAATTTGATATGGACATTTGAATGGTTGTGTGATTTTATAGCAATGAGTTTACATGGAAGGCCTATGCAAAAGGTTCTCAGATAAACATAGCATTTACCATGACCTGCATGAACATCTCCATCAGCATCAAGCCAGTCCAGAATAGCTTGTATTAGTGTATATCAGACACTTCCATGTGGCACATTGCTTTGAAGGTAGAGGAAGGACAATTCCCTTTTCCACAGAAAAAGAACTTTACGGCCACTGTTATCTAGTCCACTAAGGTGGTTGTCCTCCCAGGAACAACCTGCTACTTCTGGATCATGTGCAGTAATTCCTTTTATTCAGAGTTTTGCTTTCTGTGGTTTAAGTTACCTGTGATCAACCTCAGTCTAGAAGCAGTTAGTCTTCCTTCTGACATTTAGAGGTCAGTAGTAGCCTAACGCTGTGCCACATCTACATTATTTATTTCACTTCATCTCATCACATAGGCATCCTATCATCTCACATCATCATATGAAGAAGGGTGAGTACAATGCAATAAAATATTTTGAAGGAAAAACCACAGTCATATAACTCCTATCACAGCATTTTGTTATAAATGCTCTATTTTATTATTAGTTATTGCTGTTAATCTCTTACTGAGAGATTTATAAATCAGCATTTGTAAATTAAACATTATGATAGGTATGTCTGCATAGGAAAAAGCACGGAATATCTGCAGTTTCAGGCATCCACCGGGGGTCTTGCAACATATTCCTGCAGATAAAGAAGGACTACTGTGTAACCATCTTATTGAACTTGATTATTCAGCAGTAAGTTCTGGATACTGCATAAACCCTAACATCCTTTTCGATAGTGCAACATTCAAACCAAGTAGCTTGCCCTTTTTCTAACAAGATGTTCTGTTTTGGACTCTTCATCTGATTTGTTATTTTTAGTAGTAATAGTAATAGTAGTAATATTTTATAAATGAAGATTTTTCTTCTTCATTCTTTGAACCTAGAACTTTTACAAAGTTCATCAATTTTAGGGGTGCCTGGGTGGTTCAGTCAGTCAAGTATCTGCCTTTGGCTCAGGTCGTGATCTCAGGGTCCTAGGATCTACCCTTGCATTGGGCTTCCTGCTCAGTGGGGGACCTGCTTCTCCTTCTTCCTCTGCCCCCCACTCCACTCTTGCTTTCTCTGGCATGCACACTCTCTCTCTCAAATAAATAAATAAAATATTTTTAAAAACTTCATCAGTTTTAATAATTAAATTTCTTTTCAACTTTGTATACTCTGGCAATACCTAATCTGGATTGGATGATTTTTAGTGATTTTTTTTTTTTTTTACACTACTAGGTGATTACAAAATGGATAAGAAGTCATGGATTTTGCAGTTGTTTACAAGACTGGTTTATTGAGCAAGTTATTATATATTTTTAATACTATAGTTTTTTTAACCTAATTTATATTCTAGAAAAAATAAAAAGTTATTTTTGGTTATCTATCAAATATAACTGACTATTCAGATTCTAGTGGTGGTAAGATTTTATGTAAAACCAATTACATTACTATTTGTGATAGCCATTCTTCCTATTAATACTATTAGTATCAAAAACAATAGTGGGGCTTAAAATAGCCTTCAGATAAAAAATAAATGAACTATGTATTTCTCCTCTAGACACAAAAATGCTGCATCTACATATTCATATAAAAGCATACCAAACTCTTTGGGACAAGAGATAGTTTTGTTTTTAATTCAAGTTTTTAAGTATTTGTGGCAAACTACCTAAGAACCAAAGGATCATATCAATTCATGAGTCTGTCAGTTATTTGGGGCATGTGTTAATACACAATACATAAGTTAAACATATAGAAAGTTTTCATGGAGAAAATACTTAATTCTGATTCATAATGATAATAACATATGTTGAAGCTGTACATATTATTTGTAGTAGAGAATAACACAAAAACAAATTTCCTTGAAAATACTGCTGAGAAAGTATTATGACACACAGATTACACTGGAGGAAATTGAAAAATATATATATATACAAAAATGATGCTTTAAACAGTATTTTTCCTTCATTAAAGTCTATCTTATTAAAGGTGTTCTTTTGGCCATAAATAGATTATTGGCAACATGAATCAGGAAAAGCACAGATGAGGGAATAAAGAACATATCAATTTTAAACATATCAATTCAAAGCACTTGTTTACCACAGTCTCACCCACATAGTAGAACAATTGTGCATGTTTCAGTGAATCACTAAATTAGAAGTTTCTATACTCAGACTCCAAATTTATTCTTGTATCATAAGTTTGCTGTATTTTATGAGGTCAAAAAACCTGTATTTTTTCAGGTTCCTTAGTTATAACAGGAATGTTAATTCTACCCAACATGATCATTAAGTAATTATATATACAAGATTTTTTTTAAAGATTTTTAATTATTTATTCATGAGAGACATAGAGAGGCAGAAACACAGGCAGAGGGAGAAGCAGGCTCCATGCAGGGAGCCCGATGTGGGACTGGATCCTGGGTCTCTAGGATCCCGCCCTGGGCTGAAGGCGCCACTAAACCGCTGAGCCGGGATCCCTGGGTGGCGCAGCGGTTTGGCGCCTGCCTTTGGCCCAGGGCGCGATCCTGGAGACCGGGGATCGAATCCCATATCGGGCTCCTGGTGCAGGGAGCCTGCTTCTCCCTCTGCCTGTGTCTCCGCCTCTCTCTCTCTCTCTCTCTCTCTCTGTGTGACTATCATAAATAAATAAAAATTAAAAAAAAAAAAAAAGTTTAAACCGCTGAGCCACCAGGGCTGTCCTGTATACATGATTTTAAGATGAATGTACTTTTGCCACTTTATAGATCTTACTATGTGCTCAATGACAAATTTTAATCTCATTGAAACTCTGAGTGATGAGGTTAAAATATAAATGTCCATTGCCATACACTATTAAAAAGTTTATTTATATCCTAGGGCATTTGTGGTTATCTCTATTGTGATCATCCTTTTTTATTTCATTGTAGTCCCAAAAGATTATTAATTAATCTTGTTTAAAGGTCCTGGCATGTTTGATGTATGGTTGGCGTTGTGTATATATATATATATATATATATATATATATATATATATATATGCATATATGCATATATACAGTACATATATAATGTATAATGTTATATAATACATTACCTATATTAAATAGTCAATATATAATTGTTAAATATTTTAATATATTATTAATATGTTATATACAACATAATGTTATATGCAATAATTGTTGAATGCCTATAAGTAGTGATTATGACACTCATGTTTTTTACTTTAAGGTTTATAATAGAAACCAAAATGTATCAGAACACTGCAATCCCTTATAGGATTACATCATATCATTTTGGAAGACTTAGTTATTCTAATTAAAGTGGCAATAAAATGTTGCTAATACTATGTTTTCTTTCTTTGCCCATAACATTGAGGTGACTATTATGGAAATCATTGCCAATGCTCAATTACAGGACTAATTTCTTCCTCTATAAATTTTGCCAAAACATTCACATATTCTTTCCCCAAAGACATGGCTATTTTAGATAATGTCTTATGACTTCTGGCAACATTTTTATTTTTTGGTTACATAGTATATTTAATTTAGTCAGAGGATTAAACAGTACTAGCTTTAAATGCTGTATAAGTTAAAATGGCACTCATGCTTTTTCTTACACTAAATCAGTAATTTATTTAGGCATCAAATCTCTTACTTGAAACCACAAGATTTGTGAATATAATAAAGCTATAAGAATGAGAAGAGAAAAATTACAGACTGAAACTGAGTAAAACATCACCAGCTAGTTTAGATTACACTACTTGTTTTTTAAAGCACATTTGTGGATATTGAATATCACATTGTAAATCAGATAGGAAAAAATGTATAGCTATTCTGTAGTTATTATATTTTCATAAGGAAAGTAAGATATGAAGAGATTAAGAAATATATCCAGAATCTAATGGCTACTTAAGACAGAGACACAACTAAAATCCATCTTTATTCTTTTTTTTTTTTTAATTTATTTATGATAGTCACAGAGGGAGAGGGAGAGAGAGAGAGAGAGAGAGAGAGAGGCAGAGACACAGGCAGAGGGAGAAGCAGGCTCCATGCACCAGGAGCCCGACGTGGGATTCGATCCCGGGTCTCCAGGATCGCGCCCTGGGCCAAAGGCAGGCGCCAAACCACTGCGCCACCCAGGGATCCCCAAAATCCATCTTTATTCAAGGGTATTCAGGTACATTTTCCACTGTGCCATGGAAATTCATTGTCACCTCCATCCATGTACCGCATACATCTAATCTAAATAGAGACATATTTTAATTCAAAATAATATATGCACATGGGGGTAACATTCAGTGTCACATAAGGTTATAAAATAAACATAGTAGCCTTCCGATCTGCTTCCATTTTTAGCCCAAGACTGGCAGTAATTAGTTTTCAATATTAGTTTTATTCATTCTATGCTGTGTTTTCCCTTATCTAATTTTTCTTAGTTTTGACTATTGTTTTTAGTTATGCTTTCTGCTCTCTCTCTTTTTTTTAATTGAAAAAACGAAAAGGGTACCTGGCTGGCTCAGTCTATGAAGCACGTGGCTCTTGATCTCAGGGTTGTAAGTTTGAATGCCATGTTGGTTATAGAGATTATTTAAAAATAAAATATTAATGGTTTCCTGTCTCACATATAAGTCTTTTATGCATTTGAATTTATTTTTGAGGCTGATGTAAAAAAGTAGTCTAGTTTCATTCTTCTGCATGTTGCTGTTGAAGAGATTTTTGTTGAAGAGACTTCTCATTGCATATGCTTGCGTTCTTTGCCTAAGATCAATTGACCATATGATTGTGGTTTTATTTCTGGTTCTCTGTTCTGTTCCATTGATCTGTGTATCTGGTTTTGTGATAGTACCATGCTGTCTTGATGACTACAGCTTTGTAATATAACTTAAAGTCCAGATTGTGATGCCTCCAGCTTTGCTTTTCTTTTTCAAGATTGCTTTGGCTATTTGGGGTCATTTGTGATTCCACACAAATTTTAAGATTGTTTGTTCTACCAAAATGCTGGTGGTATTTTGATAGGCATTGCATTAAATCTGTAGATTGTTTTGAATAGTATAGACATTTTAACAATATTTGTTCTCCCAATCTATGTACATGAGATGTTTGTATATTTCTTTGTGTCCTCTTCAATTTTGTTCAAAGTGTTTTATAGTTTTATAGTTTTCGGAGTCCAGATCTTTGCCTCTTTGGTTAGGTTTATTTCTAGGTATCTTATGGTTTTGGGTACAATTGTAGATAGGATTGAACACTTTCTCTTTCTTCAGTCTCATTGTTAGTATATAGAAATGCCACTGATTTCTGTGCATTGATTTTGTATCCTGCCACATTGCCAAATTGCTCTATGAGTTCTAGCAATCTTAGGGTGGAGTCTTTTGGGTTTTCTATGTACAGTATCATGTCATCTGCAAAGAGGGAGAGTTTGACTTCTTCTTTGCCCATTTGAATGCCTTTTATTTCTTTTTGTTGTCTGATTGCTGAGACTAGGACTTCAGGTATTATGTTGAATAGCAGTTGTGAGAGTGGACATCTCTGTCATGCTCCTGATCTTAGGAGAAAGGCTCTCAGTTTTTGCCCATTGAGAATTATATTCTCTGTGGGCTTTTCATAAATGGCTTTTAAGATATTGAGGAATTTTCCCTCTATCCCTACACTTTGAAGAGTTTTAATCAGGAAGTATTTTGCCAAAAGCTTTCTCTGCATCTATTGAGAAGATCATATGGTTCTGGTTTTTTCTCTTGTTGAAGTGATCTATTACTCTGATTGTTTTATGAGTGTTGAACCATCCTTGCATCCCGAGGATAAATCCCACTTGGTCAATGTTAATAATCCTCTTAATGTAATGTTGGATTCTACTGGCTAATATCTTGGTGAGAATTTTTGCATCCATGTTCATCAGGGATATTGGTCTATAATTCTCCTTTTTGGGAGGGCAGCCTTTGTCTGGTTTTGGAATCAAGGTGGTGCAGGCCTCATAAAATGAGTTTGGAAGTATTCCATCCCTTTCTATCCTTCAAAACAACTTTAGTAGAATAGGTATTATTTCTTCTTTAAATGTTCCATAGAAATAAACTGGAAAGCCATCTGGTTCTGGACTTTTGTGTCCAGAGTGTCTTGGGAGGTTTTTGATGAGTGCTTCAATTTTCTTGCTTGTTATTGACCTATTCAGGTTTTATATTTCTTCCTGATCCAGTTTTGATAATTTGTGGTTTTCCAGAAATGCATCCATTTCTTCTAGGCTGCCTAATTTGTTGGCATACAGCTGCTCATAATACATATTTAAAATTATTTGTATTTCCTTGGTATTGGTTGTGATCTCTCGTCTTTCATTCATGATTTTATTAATTTGAGGCTTTTCTCTTTTCTTTTCAATAAAGCTGGCTAGGGGTTTATCTATCTAATTAATTCTTTCAAAAACCAGCTCCTGGTTTTGTTGATCTGTTCTATAGTTCTTCTGGTCTCTATTTCATTGAGTTCTGTTCAAATTTTATTATTTCTCTTCTTCTGCTTGGTGTGGACTTTATTTGCTGTTCTTACTCCAATTCTTTAGGTGTGAAGTTAGCTTGTGTATTAGAGGTTTTTCCAATTTTTTGAGAGAAGCTTGATTTGTAATGTATTTCCCTCTTAGGACCGCTTTTGCTGTATCCCAAAGATTTTGAATGGTTCTATCTTCATTTTCATTAGCTTCCATGAATCTTTTTAATTCTTCTCTAATTTCCTGGTTGACCCATTCATCTTTTAATAGGATGTTCTTTAACCTCCATGTGTTTGAGTTTCTTCCAAATATCTTTTTTTAAAGATTTATTTATTTATTCATGAGAGACACACAGAGAGAGGCAGAGACATAGGCAGAGGGAGAATCAGGCTGCAGAATCCTGATGTAGGATTTGATCTCGGATCCTGGGATCAAGCCCTGAGCCAAAGGCAGATGCTCCACTGCTGAGCCACCCAGGCGTCATTTCTTCCAAATTTCTTCTTGTGATTGAGTTCTAGTTTCAAAGCATTGTGGTCTGAAAATATGCAGGGGACAATCCCAATCTTTTGGTATCAGTTGAAAACTGATTTGTGACCTAGTATGTGGTCTATTCTGGAGAAAGTTCCATGCACACTTGAGAAGAATGTGCATTCAATTTCGTTCAGATGGAAAGTTCTGTATATATCTGTGAAATCCTCTGGTCCACTGTATCATTTAAAACCCTTGTTTCTTTGGTGGTGTTCTGCTTAGAAGATCTGTCATTTGCAGAAAGTGCTGTGTTAAAGTCTCCTACTATAAGTTTATTATTATCTAAGTATCTCTTAACTTTAGTTATTAATTGATTGATATACTTGGAAGCTCCCACATTAGGGGCATAAATATTCATGATTGTTAGGTCTTCTTGTTGGATAGACCCTTTAAGTATGATATAGTGCCCTCTTCATCTCTTACTACAGTCTTTGGGATAAATTTTAATTTATCTTATATGAAGATTACTACCTCAGCTTTCTTTTGAGGGCCATTTGAATGGTAAATGTTTCTCCATCCTTTCATTTTCAGGCTGTAGGTGTCCTTAGTTCTAAAATGTGTCTCTTGGGCAGCCAGGTGGCTCAGCAGTTTAGCACCACCTTCATCCCAGGGTGAGATCCTGGAGACTTGGGATCAGGCTCCCTGCATGGAGCCTTCTTCTCCCTCTGCCTTGTGTTTCTGCCCCCCTCTCTCTCTTTCTCTCTCTCTCTCTCTGTCTCTCATGAATAAATAAATAAAATCTTTAAAAAATAAAAATAAAAAAAATAAAATGTGTCTCTTGTAGACAGCATAAAGATGGATCTTGCTTTCTTATTCAGTCTATACCCTGGATCTTTTGATGGGATCATTTAGCTCATTCACATTCACAGTAACTATTGAAAGATATGAATTTAATATATATTACCTGTTCAGTCCCTGTTTTTGTGAATCGTTCCTTTGGTCTCCCTCTTACTTTTACAGGGTCCCTCTTAATATTTCTGGCAGATCTGGTTTGGTGGTCACATATTCTTTCAGTTTCTGTCTATCTTGAAGCTCTTTATCTCTCGTTCTATTCTGAATGACAGCCTTGCTGGATAAAGTATTCTTGGCTGCATTTTCTTCTCATTTAGTACACTGAAAATATCATGCCAGCCCTTTCTGGCCTGCCAGGTCTCTGTGGAGAGGTCTGCTGTTAATCTGATATTTCTCCTCATGTAAGTTGAGAATCTCTTGTCTCTTGCTTCTTTAAGAATTTATTTTTATCTTTGAAATTTATGTTTCATTATTAAATGTTGAGGTGTTGAATGGTTTTTATTGATTTTTGGGAGGAGTCGTCTCTATCTCTTGCATCTGAGTGCCTGTTTCCTTCCCCAGATTTGGGAAGTTCTTAGTTATGATTTGTTCAAATATACTTTGTGGCCCTCTCTCTCTCTCAGCCTCTTGTACAATCCCAATTAGACGTATATTCTTCCTTCTCAAGCTATCATTTATTTCCCTAAGCCTTTCCTCATGGGCTCTTGTTTTTCTCTTTTGTCCTCAGCTTCCTTCCTTACAATCAACTTGTCTTATATGTCAACCATTCTCTTTTCCACATCATTAACCCTAGCATTTAGAGCATCCAGTTGGGATTGGGTCTCATTTAATCTATTTTTAATTTCAGTCTGATTAGATCTCAATTCTGTAGTAACCAATCTCTAGAGTCCTTTACACTTTTTCCAGAGCCATCAGTAACTTTATAATTGTACTTCTGAATTGAATTTCTGACATTGTATTTAAATCCAAATTCCGTAGCTCTGTGGAAGAGAGTACTGTTTTTGGTTCTTTATTTTGTGGTGAATTCTTCCTCTAGTCATTTTGTCCAATGCAGAGTGACTGTATGAGTGAACTGAGTCAAAAATGTCAACCAAGATCTAAGTAAAATATACACTAGGTATTTCCAGAGAGGTCAGAGACAAGAAAACAAAAGAAAAAGAAGAACAGAACAAAATAAAACACAAAGATCACTAAAGTGAAAAACAAATTTTAAAACAAAGCATTTAAAAAAAAAGTCCAAAACCAAAAACAAAGAAGGAAGAAGAAGAAGAAGAAGAAGAAGAAGAAGAAGAAGAAGAAGAAGAAGAAGAAGAAGAAAGAAGAAGAAAAAGACAAATAAAGGGGGGATGGTGGTGGTGAGGAAGTGGTAGTAGATAGAGAATGTAGTCTATCTGAGGGGTCTTAGAGGGTGATCTTCTTGGTCCTGAGGGTATTTTGTTCTGTATGTTAGAAGATGCTCAATCCCAAATTTATATAAACCAGCAATACTTACATAATATATAAACCAGCAATACCCATATAAATCCCCAACATTGACCACAAAAACCTTAATAAGGTAAAAGAGGGGGACAGAATGGGAAGGAAGAGAGAATATAATCTCACAGAATGACCAACATGGTGTTCCATTTGGTTCTGGGTGTATTTTGGTCGTGTGCTAGAAGGTACTAACTTGCACCATTGTAGAATAAAATTAGGTAGAAAAAAAAAACAAATAACCAAAAACAAATACACATATCTTGTATATCTACCAAAATTAAATTGAATATGTTGTGGGGAATCCAGAAGTGAAAAATTTTCCCTCAGTCCTAGAGCTTTCTGGTGCTGCTTGTTAAGTAAACTTGCTTTTCCCTTCTTCCTCCAGCAGTTCTTCTCGGGGAGGGGTCTGCTGTCCTGATTCTCAGGTGTTTGTACCTAGGAGGAGGTGCCCTGCCCCCTGCCAGGTGGTCAGTAGGAGCTGTTTACTTGCTGATGCCTTTGTTCCTTAGAAACTCTGCCTCTCCCAGGCACAAGGTGAAACAAAGAGGACAAACAACAATGGTGGTGGCCAGATTTCCAGCTCTGTAACTGAGCTCCACGTGAGTAACTAATCACAATCTCCCAGTCCACACTGGCCTAGATGCCCCTGGGGGCAGGCATGGTTGGACTGATCTGCACAGCTTGCAGGGTGCCCAGTGGCAGAGAGTACAATCCCAATCCCAATTGCTTTCCCATGCCGTCCCCATTTCTGCCTGTCCCCGGAGGAATGGAGGATCACCAGCTTTGTCTGACTGGGTTCCCTGGGATCCTGGGCCCTGTGCTAATGGACCCGTACTCCCAAGGACAGCCTCTTCCAAAAGGAACAGAGTACAGCCCCTTCTATCCATTGTTGGTCTCTAGTATAAATGCCTCTTTGGAGCCAGCCCGCCTAACCAACTGGCTTCTCCCAAAAGCCATGGAGGGCTGCAGCACTCCAGTCATTACTGATATCGGTAAGTAAGCTGTGTGGTAAGCTTTTTCTCAGGGGCTCCTCCCTTATAGTGACTCCAGGAATCTTGAGGCTTCACTGTCCCTCCTGCAATTCTGTCTGATTTCCCTGCTGAGCTCTTTTCCATCAGGGAGAACTCAGGTGCGGATTTTTAAAGTTCCTGCTTCTCCAGGGCTGGGCTTTCATGCCCAAGAGGCTGTCACCACTCTGCTTTAGCCCTGACAGTTGCAGTTCCCCTCCTCTACTTTATTATTTTTATTTTTTATTTTATTTTTTTGCCTTCCTACCTTGTTAGAAGTGAAAACTTTTCTCTCTGTAGCATTCCAGAGGTTCTCTTGTTAAATCTCAGGTCGAATTCGTAGGTGTTCAGAATGTTTTGAATGTTATCTAGCTAAGTTGGTGGGACCAGGTGAGTTGAGGACCCCTACTCTTCTGCCATCTTGCCCCCCCCCATTATCCAGAGTGATTATTGATCAACATGAATTTAGTGCCATTTTAATTACTTGTTTTGTCTTTGTTTCAGATATTTTCTCTGTTCCTTTATAGTCTGTCACTTTTGGTTGGTCTTCCTACTCAAAGAGTTCCGTTTAATATTTTCACAGGATTAGTTTAGGGGTTCTATACTTCTTTAGATTTTCTTTGTCTGGGAAACTCCCTATCTCTCCTTCTATTCTGAATGATAGCCTTGCTGGGTAGAGTATTTTTGGCTACAGACTTTTCCCATTTAGCACCTTGACTATATATCATGTTGCTTTATTCTTGCCTCTCAAGTGTCTGTGGAAAAGTCTGTTGCTCTCTGTGCCCCCTGGGTTTGGATATTTCTTTCCCAGATAAGGTAAATTTTCAGCTATAATTTCCTCAAATAAAACTTCTTCTCTCTTTTCCCACTCTTCTTCTGGGAGTCCTTTGGTACAAATGCTATTATACTTTATGGAGTCACTAAGTTTCCCAAGTCTACATTGGTGGACATTCCCAAGTCTCAATATTTTTGTTTCCCTCTTCTTTTCAACTTCATTATTTTCCATAACTTTATCTTCTATGTCACTTATTCATTCCTCTATGTCTTTCATTACATCCAGTTGCTTTTGAATCTCAGTTATTGCATTTTTTTTGGCCTAGTTCTTATGTCTTTTATCTCTGTGGTAAGGGAGTCCCTGGTGTTTTCTATTCTTTCTCAAGCTCAGCTAGTACCTTATGATTATTGCTTTAAATTCTGCATTAGGCATATTATATTTGTTTCAATTAGATCCCTGGCCATGGCCTTTTCTAGTTCTTTATTTTGGGGTGAATTCCTCTGTCTTGGCATTTTGTCTAGGTCTTTGTCTTCTGTCTATTAGGAAAGCCTGTTATGTTTCCTGCTCTTGAGAGTAATGGCTTTATGAAGAAGAGGTCATATACTGTCCAGAGACTTGCATTTCAGGAAGTATGCACTCTGTTGTTATGTTTTGGCTGCTCTTTCCTTCAGGTCAGTACTATGTAGTTCTCCTTACCTGTAGTCAGGATGTTTGGACCTTGGCTATAATATGGCAAGTGTTAATGAGTTTTGCTCTGGTCTATTTTTTAAAAGAGACCTGATGCTATTTCCACTAGAGCTGAAGCTTTGCAGAACTCTCTGGTCAATAGACATAGTGCTTCTGTGTGTGGGGTTGTGCTCATCTTCTGGGGGAGGGGCCCACTGCACTGGTTCAGGCACACTCTTCTGAGAAAAAGCAGGGCCAGCAGAACACAGAGGGGCATGGCTTGATGTATGTAGTTTTAGGCCACCACTGTTGGTGCTGTGCTACTTATTGAAGTTAGTTTATGCTTAGGGGTAGAGCAAGGAAATGGTACCCACCAGCAGTTTTGTGGTCCCAGAGAGGCAATGCCACCTCTTCCAGATGTGCTCCAAGAAAGCAGAAGTATCTCTCCCAGTGCATACTCTGGGATCATTAGATCATGATGTCCACTCAGGGCTCTCTTTCTCCACAGGAGCACTGCAGTCCCCTCAGGGCTCCACACTAGCCATTCCATAGATGTCTAAAACAAATCTTTGAGCCCCACTGGTTAAAAAATTTCCTGAAAATCAGCCCCTCTCATTTTCTCAGTCAAAGGCTTTGTGAAGTGTTTTCCTTATACTATTCTCTATGTGCTCCTCCCTCTGTGTGTCTGATTTTTCTCTCTCTTTCTCTCCTCTCTCTATAACCAGGGCTCCCTCCTCTCCACAGCGCCCAAGATCCATTTCTCCCTCAAACAATGTCTCCATACCTCCTATGGCAATTATATGCCATAATTGTCCTTTTCTCTCTCTCTAGTTGTGTACTTTGTTCTGTTAGTCCTCAGATCGATTTCTTCGGCATCCAAAATTATTTGATACCTATCTAGCTGTGTTCAAGGGATGAGGCAAGCCTGGGGTCCTCCTAGTACTTCACCATCTCAGCTCTTCTCTCTCTCTATATATATTTAAATATAATTATCCATTCTATAATTTAAAAAAATCTATGTTGTGTAAGTTCACATAGATTTTTATTTAAATGTACTAAAATTTGCCCAACTTTCACTTATTATTTATGCATCATGTGCATATTTAAGAAATCTTGTCTTAGACAAGACAAGACAAGACATCAGAAAACACTCTAGATAATTTCAAGCTTTTCTTTTCATGTTTAGGTCCTATTCATTTTAAAAATAACTGAAAAGATACAGTATAGGTGTTTACTCATATCTTATTTTTTACTCATAACCTATTTTTAAATATACACAGCCAATTGTACTGGTATCGTTAATTAAACAGTCCAAATTTAATGCACTTATTTGTAATGATACTCAGTGTAGCATAACCTATTTAGTTAAGACATACAGTTATGAGATGAAAAAGGATAAGAGACAAAATGGAGGATATTTTCAAAAAGAAAGCTATTTCCATGCTAAAGATTTTTCTTTTTCTTTTCTTGGAAGACGGAGTTCCTTAAAAATTATTGTCTTATGTGTTAAGTTCCAACCGCATCTCTCTTCCTACTCTCTTTTCATTAGCCAGATGAAGTTTACCAGTGAAACATTTAAATCCAGACTTTTTCTACATGACAAAGCATGTGTGAAATGTCTTTGCCTATTCTGATGAAGAATTCCAGGGAGCTCAACAGATGGTAAGAAGGTGGAAATGTCCAGGAGAGTCTGAGGTAAGTTTCTCCTGAATGAAGATACTACTGAGATCCCTATTCCTCCTCTTCCAAATAGTGTCATAAAGCTAAATTTATCAGAGATATCATTTATTCCATGACAGAAATTGTTCAAGAGTCCCAGATAGACACATATCTAGATTATATTTTCCATATTATAAATTATAACCTTTTCACCTTTTCTTTTCCTCTTACCATAAACTTAAAACAAAACACTTCAAGTGCCCAGAGAATTTGTTATATACAAGATAGAAAGATTTGAGTTCATGAATATCCGTAGATATTCATAGAAGGCTACTTGACAAATGGGTACACTGTAAATGGGTGAAAAATTCACTTCTACTGTGTTTAGCCAAAGAGGTCTGAGACTAGCAGTACCCTTATTTATATATCTTACAAACTTAGAAAACTCCTACATGAATTAGCAAAGGAAAATTACAAGCCATATCCCAAAAAGTCACTAACTTTAACAAAAAAAGGAAAATCTGAGAGGCACCTATTAAAATAGACCAACGGAGGTGACAAATAAGAACCTTTGGAAAGAATGAAGAGGCTTAATGAAATTGTCACAATAGTAAATTGTCACTCTAGAACTGAAGATGATTAATTTCCAGTTCTGAATATTTAAATAAAAAAAAACAGAACTTAAAGTAATAATGATTATTGATGGAATTGTATTAGTGCTCTGAATGATCACACAAACAAAAAAGCTCAAACAGAGTAAAGATGGACAACATGAGAAAAAGATAAGCTTAATTGTTTGATAATGTAAATTATAAGAATTCAGGTGAAGGATGAACAGAGTACTAATAATTAAACATATGTTTGTATTACATCAAATCTTAGTAATTACAGATTGTAAGATAATTATTTTATTTACCTCTCAGATATAGAAAAAAAGTGAAAATTGGTGGATAAAAGTAAAGTATCTGGCTAACTAATACAGAAGTTCATATCCAATCTCTGCCTTCTACTACCTGTGTAATCTGTTTTGCAACAGGGTTTTTGATCTGTGAAATACAAAGAGCAGCATAATCTATCTCAGGAAATTTATAAGAGTTAAATGTAATGATATATTTAAAATATTTAATGCCTATGTGTAGATCATAAAAGCATATTTTTTAAGTTTTTATTTAAATTCTACTTAGTTAGCATATAGTATATTATTAGTCTCAGGAGTAGAATTTAGTGATTCATCAATTACATAAAACACCCAAGGCTCATCACAAGTGCCCTGCTTAATACTCAACACCCACTTAGCCCATTCCCCATCTATCTCCCCTTCAGTGACTCTGCTTGTTTTCTATAGATAAGAGTCTCTTATGCTTTGCCTCCCTCTTTTTTCCCACTTTCCTAAGGTTCATCTGTTTTGTTTCTTAAATTCCATATGTGAGTGGAAATCATATGGTATTTGTCTTTCTGATTGACTTGGTTCACTTAACATACTACACTCTAGTTCCATCCATGTCATTGCAAATGCCAAGATTTCATTCTTTTTGATGGTTGAGTAATATTCCAGTGTGTGTGTGTGTGTGTGTATGTGTGTGTATACCATGTCTTCTTTATCCATTCATCAAAATGGACATTTTGGCTCTTTCAATAATTTGGATATTGTTGACAATGCTGCTATAAACATTGGGGGGCATGTACCACCTAGAAATTGCATTTTTATATTTTTTGGTTAAATACCTAGTAGTGCAATTGTTGGATCCTAGGATACTTCTATTTTTAACTTTTTAAGGAACCTCCATACTGTTTTCCAAGGTAGCTACACCAATTTACATTCTTACCAATAGTTAATAGAGTGCCCCATTCTCTGCATCCTTGCCAACATCTATTGTTTCCTGAGTTGTCAATTTTAGCCATTCTGACAGGTGTGAAATGGTAAGATATGATCTCTGAAAATATACATGTTTTGTATTTCAGAAACTTAGTTGAGATAAAAATACAGCCCGATTAAGAATGAATCCCTTGCATCACTTTCAGATCTCTTGTTCTTCTTTTTAAACTTTACGCTAAAACTAATAAAGCAAAAACAAAACAAACAAGAAGGAAACAAAATTTCCAATCAGAGATTCAAATTTACACATACTGTGACTCCAGTTAAGCAGCTAATTAGAAAAACACTTCATTGTATTGTAGTCACACCTGAAACACATGACCACTAACCTCACATTTATTCAGAACTGTATGGTCATTCAGCTATATTTTCCCTGAAATCTTTCTTTCTGAATATGCTTTTCCTAATTTGATCCTTCATAATGTATTCTTCACTCATCAGAGTGATGCTTTTATTTTTACAGAGAAATTAGTGGCAGTCAAGTTATACCACTCCTGTGTTTAAAATCCAAACTATTGAATCATGATTGAGTTAAATCCCATGCATTACCATAGCCTGCAAAACATGACCACTCTCCTCATTACTCACTGTGCATCAACTGCTCTGGGCTTCCTGCTGTTGCCTGATTCTTCCAAGACTGTAGGCATTTCCTTGGTATTCATTCCATCTGAAATGCCCTTTTCCCAGCTGTTTATTCACATAACTCAATATTTATGCTCAAACATCTCCTCATAGCGTCTCTAACATATCTCTCAGCTACCTATTGTAACTAATCACTTTTTATTCCTTTATTGTTGTCTTTAATAAACTCAACATTATCTTAGTTTAAGAGCTTTCTCAGTTTTCTTATTTACCATAACTTTTTCACCAGCTTATTTTCAGCATATAGTGCTTTATAGAAGTTCAATAAATATTCACTGAATTAATTTTGAATGCATTTATCAAAACTGATATTTCAGGATGGGAGAAGACACATGATAATAATACAATGGTGTAGAAATACTGAGATTTGTGTAGCTATACACAGTCATTCTGCTTGTATTTACTATATATCTTATCATGAATATAAATTCTATTTTCAATCATTTGCTTAATCAACAAATATTTATTTACTGACTGCTATGTGGCAGGAAGTATTTCAGGAGCTTGGATAAGTAAACAATACAGAAAAGGTCTCTGCCCTTAAATTCTAGTTCTATGTCTCTTGAATTAGAAAGACGTATATCAAGAGTGAATCAGATGATTAAGGAACACTTGAAACTATAAGAAGAAGAGGCAGTACTTATCAGCACCAGTAGTCCCATATAATCATAAGGAGAATACATTATTTTTTTTTTTTGGCAAAATGGTTAATGAAGTAAAAGTCTTAAAATGTTCAAGCTATATGGGTTACTTCTTGGGAAGAGGCTTCTGCAGTACCATACCAATCATAATGAAAATCTAAAGAGGCATAAGAAAACAGAAGGATGGAAGGTTAAAATAATGAAGAGCTTCTGGTAATAGAGGAGTTGAAGGTTGGAAAGAAAAAGAATGAATAGAGTGTTTTCTAACATTGAGCACATCAGGCTCTCTAATATTCAGAGATCCGAAGTTTGCAAGCAAGAGTGCACTGAAAATAGTTCCTGCTAAGTGTTTTTAATTTTTCTGATGGATTATATCTGTGCTATCTCTGTGTTGCCTCTTAATGACACACTACTTTGCCTGGCCAGGGTAATATGAAGGAGGTAACATCTTGGTGTTGACACGATTGAAGGCATATGCAAAGAGTGTAGATACTGTGAAATATGAGGCCCAAATAACCGTTGTTTTATAAATACAGGAGGGCATTTTCACACCAGACTGACTTTGATGATAACATTCAGAAATAATGAAATTATATGAATATAAGAGAGCCTAATATATTTTTCATTAATTATATGAATGCTTAGATTGGCTAAGAAATATTTTAAAACTTGAAAGTATTAATAAAGTTTAATTTTACATTTCTTCAATTCTAACCAAGGTTTTTGAAATATATTTTATAAATATGTTGTAGTACACATTACCATTGAACTGAAGTCATCAAAGTTCAGTCTAAAAGATTTCTAAAAGGAGTAAATTTCCATTCATTCTCACAGTATTGGGAGAAATATAGTTAAAGAAAGGAAAAGTGCATATTAAAAACAAAATGAGGTGTAGTATTTCCATTACACAAAATAAATTGAAGGAATGAAGTTCTCACACTTCATATACACTACAAAATACACAATAGTTCACTTCTGTGATAATGGCCATATATAAATTACTGAGATATTAATGGAATTTTTTTCTATAATGCTATCACATAGCATACCTGTCAATTAGTTGTATATATGTTTGAAAGAAAGACAAAAACTAACATTATAGCCAAGCTTCCCATTTAATACAAAATAACATTTTGTCGTCATTTTTTCTACTGAAATTAGAGACCAAATAAAGATTGTTCTTAATGTAAAACAAATTATAAGCATGCTCCAACATCTGTTTTAGAATACAAAATTACATTATCTAAAGTAAGAGATCAATCAAGGAACTACACTGCCCTCTCTTCTGACTGTGAATCATGTGTATTTAGGTACTTTTCTTTAAGAAATCAAAATATATTTTTTCCAGTCTGAAAATAAGACAATTATTTGAGACATTAACCAACAGGGAAACATAATTTGCTTTCTAAAAGTCTTCTGGAAATAGTTGCAGTCCTGAAAGTTCTTGAGTAAATCACATGTGGAGATAAAATTTAGCAAAAACAAATGATTCTATTATTTCATTTACCATATGTGCATTAACAAGGTTGAGGAGTTGAGAGATTGAATGAGCCTTCACCTAAGCAAAAGAATTGGAAAAGCAGTTTTCTTTTGCTTCATAAAAGTCATTTGAGAAGAATTAAGAGCCATTGCAAATAGATTTTTAATTTTTAATAGGTCGATGATGAAAAAATATACATTAACTACTTCATTATTGACTCTGAAATAAATGGATTTTATTATATCAGAAGACAACCTAGACCATTCATATGTCAAATAATTCTTGTCAAGCAGTATTAAAGTCAGTGACGTCATATTAATGCAAAATTTAAGATTTTTCAGGTTTATATGTAAATTTATCGGCAATATTGTTTCTTTTTCCCCCAAAGAAACTTTCTTCACAGAGGCATTTTAATAATATTTAATAAAATAAATATATAATGTTACATGAAAGGCAAAATAATCCTTTGAGTATATATTGTTATTAAAATACTGAGTAAAAACATATTTTTAAATAAGAGATAGCTTCAATCAACACAGTAGTATATTTTATGTTCTAGTTCTTCATCACAGTTCTTCTGGATAAGTAAACAATTCTATTGTCACAGTCCCCATAAGCCCATAAGCATGTCTTTTGTGGAGGGAAAGGGAGTGGAACAGAGAATATAAAGTTTCAAGATTGAAATAGGTCAGAGTGCTCTGAGATATTCTGGAAATAGGAGAGTTCTATTTATTGAATGAAGGATTTAAATATTTATTTTATTTGTGGATACAAACAGATTCTCTAAATTCTTTTGATATACACTTTAATTGTTAACTTCAGAAACACTGGGCTTATGCAAGTTCTAATTTTCAGTCTAGCAACATGTTTAACATAAAATAAAAAGATGCCATTAAAAAACACCAAAGTCAGCCATTCCTAAGTGTATAATTAAATTTGCACACTAGCTGAGGTATTCTTGAAATGTCCATTTCTTATACTTGCAATACTATGTATGTTTTTCTGTTACTCCTATTAGTTTGTATTTGGCAAATTGGAGACATCTTGATGATTGCTGAGAATGCTGAGAATCCATACACCTTAGATGGAAGTTGTCATTTTTGACATTTCTGCTGACTTAATCTGCTTGTCATTGAACATTCTTAATGTTGAGACAGCTTCAGATTTACATATAGGACTATAATATAAGTGCCAGACAAGTTAGTACCTACTGGAAGTTCTTAATTTTTTCTCAAAGAGATATTCTGAAATCCAACTCTCCATATATAGAGAATTTAAGATGTCCCTTTGCCAAGTTTGATCAAATTTGATGATACTTGTGTCAACCAAATTATAAAACCCTTAATAAACATTTGGTCCTTTAGGAAAAAAATTCAGATAAATTAACTGGCTAACAGTAATATCCTTCTCACTTACGATTATATACACACAGAGAAATCACAGATATGTGGTGCATAGATATACATATGAATTCCATATACATGTTCATATTTAATAAGTATTATATTTCACTTTTAATTATAAAACAACTGAAGAGAAGGATTGCTGAAACTAATTCTTTTTTTTAAAGATTTTATTTATTTATTTATTCATGAGAGGTACACAGAGAGAGAGAGAGGCAGAGACACAGGCAGAGGGAGAAACAGGCTCCATGCAGGAAGCCTGACATGGGACTTGATCCCAGGTCTCCAGAATCAGACCCTGAGCTGAAGGTGGAGCTAAACCGCTGAGCCACCCAGGCTGCCCTGAAACTTAATTCTTTTCTCCACAAGCAGTGTTGGTTTTTAAATTCTTCTCTAAGGAAAGTTAAGGAGAAAATACTGGAATACTACTGGGAATTTAAAGTCAATTCAGTTTCATTAATTTAAACAATATTTTCATTTAAACTACAAAGATTAATGTTCTATCATGGAAAAAGCTGAGATAACCCCTCTAACTTTCAGATTCTTTCTATTTCATACTGTAATTTTGTATCTCCTATTATTCATATATATGCTCATAGCTTATCTAATTTTCACTATGAGTCAATGATTTCTTGAATTGTTTATCTCACTTCCAGAGTCAAGTTGAAATGTTTACTCTTCTATTCAAATATACAAAAAAGTATGTAGCTTTCTTTATTATTTATAACAAAGTTCAAATTTCCCAAGAGGGCTCACACCCATCTTTTTTTTTAATTTATTTTTTTATTGGTGTTCAATTTACTAACATACAGAATAACCCCCAGTGCCCGTCACCCATTCACCCCACCCCCCCGCCCTCCTCCCCTTCTACCACCCCTAGTTCGTTTCCCAGAGTTAGCAGTCTTTACGTTCTGTCTCCCTTTCTGATATTTCCCACACATTTCTTCTCCCTTCCCTTATATTCCCTTTCACTATTGTTTATATTCCCCAAATGAATGAGAACATATAATGTTTGTCCTTCTCTGACTGACTTACTTCACTCAGCATAATACCCTCCAGTTCCATCCACGTTGAAGCAAATGGTGGGTATTTGTCGTTTCTAATAGCTGAGTAATATTCCATTGTATACATAAACCACATCTTTATCCACTCATCTTTCGATGGACACCGAGGCTCCTTCCACAGTTTGGCTATTGTGGCCATTGCTGCTATAAACATTGTGCAGGTGTCCCGGCGTTTCATTGCATCTGCATCTTTGGGGTAAATCCCCAACAGTGCAATTGCTGGGTCGTAAGGCAGGTCTATTTTTAAGTCTTTGAGGAACCTCCACACAGTTTTCCAGAGTGGCTGCACCAGTTCACATTCCCACCAACAGTGTAAGAGGTTCCCTTTTCTCTGCATCCTCTCCAACATTTGTGGTTTCCTGCCTTGTTAATTTTCCCCATTCTCACTGGTGTGAGGTGGGATCTCATTGTGGTTTTGATTTGTATTTCCCTGATGGCAAGTGATGCAGAGCATTTTCTCATATGCATGTTGGCCATGTCTATGTCTTCCTCTGTGAGATTTCTCTTCATGTCTTTTGCCCATTTCATGATTGGATTGTTTGTTTCTTTGGTGTTGAGTTTAATAAGTTCTTTATAGATCTTGGAAAGTAGCCCTTTATCTGATATGTCATTTGCAAATACCTTCTCCCATTCTGTAGGTTGTCTTTTAGTTTTGTTGACTGTATCCTTTGCTGTGCAAAAGCTTCTTATCTGGATGAAGTCCCAATAGTTCATTTTTGCTTTTGTTTCTTTTGCCTTCGTGGATGTATCTTGCAAGAAGTTACTGTGGCCGAGTTCAAAAAGGGTGTTGCCTGTGTTCTTCTCTAGGATTTTGATGGAATCTTGTCTCACATTTAGATCTTTCATCCATTTTGAGTTTATGTTTGTGTATCACACCCACTCTTGACAGAATATAATTTTTTTTAAATTTTGCCAATTAAAAGTAGATTAGCATTTTCAAATATAAAAGAGAATCTTTAAATTTAATACACTCAACTTTTTTTGATATATTCGGTGAATTAAAACTTCAAAGTTATCATCAAACTTCATTCTACTCCATTCAAAAGGAATTTCTCTGCTTTTTCCAGTCCATGATAACGACTGGATGTAGTAGGAAGTTTACATAGTCTCAGAGTACCAGCTGAATTGTTTTCTGTTTTTGTCTGTCCTGCAGAAATTCACTGATATCTCTGGTTGAGCCTTATTCAAGGGAACCTATGTGTACCTTAAGAGGAAACACTTTGTCCAGTTCTCAAGGAAGGAGGGTCCTCCCCTTTCTCACAGGTTTTGGTACTTGAATATTCAGTTGTATTCTCTGTAAATTACTAGATAATTTGCTTCTTTGTAGTTGCATTCTAAACAAACAAGGCATTTACAGGAAATAACAACAACAATAATAATAATGATGATAACATCAACATTCATTTTGAGGTGCTTTGTGGAAACTGATTCAACCTCAGTTATCTCTATGCTTGGAACTAAAAAAAACATGTATGGTTTGTTCTCACCACAAGTTCATTTAATTTTAAAGATACACTAGGGAAGTAGAGTATTAGAAAAAGTTATAGGATTCTTTGGTAAATTAAAAAAAAAGACAAATATACCTATAAACAGAAACACATTTTTTTTTTTATATAGGCTTATACATGCTTGAATGAGCAAAGAGGAAATTGAGGACACACTTTCTTGCCACAATGGTATACCTGACAATTCAATTATACCTTACATTTTTTTTATTAGGTAGTTTCTTACACCAAAGCAATATACATTGCTTTTATATTAAGAAAAACATTACATGGGTAATATATATATATATATATATATATATATATATATATATACCTATATATGATTTGTGTATTGACTAAGATGGGTTAGTAGCATTCAGTTAGAAAGAAACTTTATATATTCTTACTGGTGCCTTTTCTTTCCAGGCTCTGAGTCTACACCTATTTTATAACTTTTATAGAAATATTTAGGAACAGAATTCCAGTTCATTTGATAACAAAACATCAGTGTCATCCAAATAAGGATTAATCCTCTCTTTCATTTATGATCTATTTTGGATGTATGAACCTTTAATTTGAAAGGGAGGAGTCTGGCTTCCCTTTAAAAACCTATGTATGATTTTTCAGGGCAGATCACAAGAAATAACAAAGACTTTATCTGGCAGGCCGCCAGGGCATTGTAGTTTCTGAAAGGAGTTGTAGTCAAGGACAATGGACATCCCTCTGGCCAGTCATTCTCTTGAATACTTACATTCCTGATGCAGGCATGTGCATTTCTAGGTCCTTATAAATCTAAGGCTTTGACCAGAGATCTTCTGTCCCCTCACTGAGGCCCTTTTGGTGATGGGAGGAGGCAGAAATCTTGGAGACACTTTTCCCCACTCTTCATACTCCTCCCAAGATCAGGGTCCGTGAAACTGCTGGAGCCTCTTGCTCAGGGCTCCCTCAACAGTAGAACAATCACCCCCGTACCTGTCCTGATCCACCTGACCCTCCACCTCAGCACTGTTCCATACAGGAAAATAGAGCAGAATGAGTTGGGGCTTTCTTAAGTTTTAGACACTTGCTTATCAGTAAGTGATTAGACTTTAACATTCTTGGTTTGTTGCTTTAATCAGCTGCTCTGACACCTGGCAACTCAGCTCTCTCTCTCTCTCTCTCTCTCTCTCTCTCTCCGAACTCAGCTGAGCTTCTGACAGGTGGAAATGTAGGAACCTTTTCTATCATCACAACAAGGTATGAATTTGAAATTGTACAAAGTTAGGGTTAATGAAAAGAGGAATTAGAGAAAAGTAGCTAAAAAGTGTTATGGCTATTGTGGGTATAATCTAACATTAGTTAATTCTGGGTGTAGCAGAAATACAAATGTTATTTTGAAAATGAAGTCCCAAGAAGGACAATCCTCTGCAGCACATGCGTGAGGATGCACACACACAGACACACACACACAATCACACTACAGTGAGCCTCTTGGATCGTCCCTTTGCTCATGACTGACTGGCTCTATTCCACAGGTCCATTTGGAAAATGAATCTTATCTCACCATTGCAATACTTTTTAACTACTTCCTTTCACTATAGATCATTCCAATCTGTCTCTTACCTTTAGGTAAGTCACTAAGGACTCAGCTATTGGTTCCTGTGTTTTCGCCCTCCTCCAAGATCTAGTGTTCACATACCGGAGTTTCTGAATAAAAATCTTGAAAACCCTTTGATGTAATTTGAAGCATAAGAGAGGAAAAGCAAAACATCTAAGCCCAGTGCTACACAAAAAATTCCCTATTACTAAGTTTCTGGTCAATTTCTTACAATTCCTTTATATTTCTTTGAAGTTTGCAGTGGACTATGAATCATCAACTATTTTGAGATGGTTTCTTGCCGAGTTTTACATAAATCGTTTAGCAGGAGTTCGCCTCCTTTCTTTGTTTTTGAGTTTTGATGGCTCAGCAGAAATAGAAACCAGGAAATATATCAATTTTATATTGAACATATCATAACTTTATACTTATACCCAAAACTGCAACATCAGACATTATAGTTCTCCTTACATATCCCCATCAATTTAGGGAAACTAGGTCTATGAGCTGAAGAGTTATTTTATTAGCTTTCAAAGTAAAAAGGAAATGAATTTTAAAAACCTTAAAATTCTACCATTGTGATGACTGAACTCATGAAAAAATTATCATGCCATGATTCACTAAAGATCTTAGAAATACATTAAATAATTCAAGACCATTTTAAAAGCTAACAGTGAACTCATTCTAAGAGATCTATTTCCCAGGCTAATATTAAAATGAATATTTTAACATTTTCAAATCTATTTAAGAATGCATTTTTAAAGCAAATATCAAAGGATTTTTCCCAGAGGGCTTAACCTTAAAAATTATCTTCAAATTAAGCAAGAAAAACTTATAAATATGTCTTGTTTTTATAGATTTGTTCATGTGTTTATCAAATGCCTGATCTAGTTATAATCCCACCATCCAATATACAGCAGAACAGTAGCCTGATCTATGCTTTAAATATCTGGTATTGATAATGGTACTGTTCCTTTTAAATTGGCTTACTTTGATTTCTATTTTGAATTCTATCAATTTACATAAAAGTATATTGTTTATATGAAACTATATTTTGAAGAATGTAAAAACAATGTCTGAGTACCTCTATAACACAGACATATATATATACAATATTTCTGATATTATCTTTATATCATTAAATTTATAATAAAATATACAAATCATTAGGCTGTAGCATCAGAAATGCAAGAACGTGATATCTTCTAACATCCCCTGAGAGTAAATTTAATAAAATTATTTGAATCTACATTACTTCATTAATATTGAAATAAAAATCATAAATAAATAAATAAATAAATAAATAAATAAATATAAACCAGAAAATGAAAGAAAATATGTATATATCAGAAAATTATTTAGCATAATCGTAAGGTTTATATAACATTCTTTATTTCCTCCAAAAAAGAATGACCCAGTGATGCATGTGACCTCTATCCAGCATTTTAGTCTTAAATAGGATTCTTATATGACATAATAATTTAATGATTATTTAGTGATTAAAAATGTAGGCTTTAAAGGGATTATTTAGAAAATGGCATGAGAGACTCTGAATATGTGACATTGAGTAATTTTTGTTTTCTTTAAGCTTTGGCTTTAGAATCCTCTTATTAAATGTGAATAATAATAAAACATTATGTATGTATATACATATGTAGATTTGTGTGTGCATACAAATACACACATGTACTTTTCATATTTTACTTCCCTCATGAAGTTAAGAACTGCCTTAAGTGTCTAAGCTCTTTAATCACAATATAGCTGCCAACCATTCATAGAATCAGGATTTTCAAGGTCTGAAGCTGACATTGTAAGGACCCCTGCTTTATATCTGCATTTTCCAATACAGTGATACTAGCCACATATGACTCTTGAAAATTTGAAATAGGACAACTCCAAATTGAGATATACTGTAACTGTATAATGTACACCAGGCTTTGAAGACTTATGAAAAAAATCTCACTAATAATATAGTTTTAATTAAGCATGGAGATTAAAATATTTTGGGGTAGTTGGTTACATAAAATATATTATTGAAGCTAATTTCACTTATTTTTTAACTTATTTTAATACTATGGCTATTATAAAAGTTAAAATCACAAATCTAGATTGCTTTATATTTTTATTGATAGTTGCTAAGTATTTTTCACTTTGGCTTTATTGTTTGTGCCCTTTAATTTAACATTATTTTGAAATATATTTTACATAGTTGCCAAATTTTAACAACTAATTAGCAATGGATTTGGACAATTAGTAATGTTTTGAAGCTAATTTGTAGTGTTCACCAATTAGCTTTCATTTTATATAAATGTTAATTATGTGTTGGTTTTTATTGTAATAATAATTGATGACATAAATAATTACTTAAAAGTGTTCTCATGAGTATTGTATCCCAATTTTCATTATGTTTTATTTAACTTGATACATGTTATGGCAAATCATCAAATGTAAATTATAACTTATATTCAAGCCATGTTTCCAAGGCAGCTGTAAAACTTTGATTTCAAGTAAATTTGAAATAGAAGTCAATCACTTACATAATAACTTCCTAAATTAGATTTGATTATGGGCTTGTCAACATTCAATTCTAGCTTTGCAACAAAGAAAACATAATCATCAATAGTAAAGATATGAAATGAATAATAAAGAAAGAATATAAAATAAAGAATAAATAAAAAGCTTAAGAAGTTGGAAATGTACTATTACATAACCAAGAAAATAAATGAAATAATTATTTTAAGTCACAAATTCATAAACACTAATAAGTAAATAAAAAATATTTTAAAATAACATACCATGTAAAACCTAATTATCTGTCATTTGATCTTTTATTGTGTATGTATTATGGACACTGTCTTTATTAAAAAATTTTAGTCTATTAGGAACATATTTTAACATTTATTTATTTATTTATTTATTAAGATTTTATTTATTTATGCATGATAGACATAGAGAGAGAGAGGCAGAGACACAGGCAGAGGGAAAAGCAGGCTCCATGCAGGGCTCAATCCCGGGTCTCCAGGATTCTACCCCGGGCTGACAGTGGTCACCCGGGTTATCCCCTAGGAATAAATTTAACCAAGGAGGTAAAAGACATGTACTCTGAAAACTATTTAAAAAATGAAAAAAATTAATGACATAAACAAAAGGGATAGATATTCCATGCTCATGGACTAGAAGAATAAATATTGTTAAAATGTTCATACTACCTAAAGCAATCTACAGATTTAATGCAATCCTATCAAAATACCAAAAGCATTTTCATAGAACTAAAACAAATGATCCTAAAATTTGTATGGAACTACAAAAGACCCTGAATAGCAAAAGCAAATTTGAAAAAGAAGAACAAAAGTGGAGGTATCACAATCCTAGATTTCAAGATATACTACAAAGCTGTAGTCACCAAAACATTATAGTACTAGCACAAAAATAGACACATAAATCAATGGAGCAGAGTAGAGAGCCCAGAAACAAACTCATGATTATATGGTCAATTAATCTTCAACAAAGAAGTCAAGGATATGCAATGAAAAAAGGACAATCTAAAAAAAAAAGAAAAAGAAAAGAAAAAAAAGACAATCTTTTCAACAAATGGTGTTGGGAAATCTAAACAGTTATATGTAAAAGAATGAAACTGGACCACTTTCTTGCACCAAAAACAAAAAATAAACTCCTATGGATTAAAGATCTAAATGGGGGCATGAAATCACAAAAATTCTACAAGTGAGCAAAGGCAATAATTTCTCTGACATCAGCATAGCAACATTTTTCTAGATATGTCTCCTGAAGCAATGGAAACAAAAGCAAAAATAAACTATTGGGAATACATCAAAATCAACAGCTGAAGGCAGACGCTCTGCCCACTGAGCCACTCGGGCGCCCCACAATACATGTTTTATCAATAGCCTTCTGTTAGTTAGTCACCATTCCAATTCAGTTGATACTCATGCTATGTGTTCTGGAGAACAGAAAAAAAAAGAAAATAACTCAATATTATTTTAAAAGGCTGTTTTAAGCCTAACAGTAAGCCTAGTAGTAAACTTTGACAAAAGGCTACACAGAGGGAGACAAGAAAAAATAATAATAGTGATATATTTTTTTCTCATGATTTAAATCTCTTGATTTAAAAATTCATATATAGGAAAATAACCATAAGAGTATATAGTTACACACTAACACCACACACATTAACACAGATATCATAGACACATAATATTTAATTTAAAAAATACAGACACAAAAGAGTGATGCTGTATGATACCACTCATTTAAGTTTAACAACATGCAAACTAATTCATAGTGTAAGAAGTTAAAATAATGGTAACCTTGGTATGGTATTGACTGCAGTGGGATCCCTGTACGGCTTCTTTTTTGTTTAGGTGTTAGTTTCATCGGTGTGTATGTTTAAGGCTCGGTATTAGAATTTTGGCAAAACTCAGAGTTGAGAGGGTATGCACAAATATCCCATTTAAAAGCCTAGAGGTAGAAAGTCTCATGTAACATATGTTGTGGTAGTTCAAGATCGCTGAAATACCAAGTGCAAATGATAACAGAATATCAATGAGTGGTAATAAAGACAGTTGTTTAAACAAGGAAAAGAGTGGTCACCTCTTCCCCTCTGTGTTCACATGGCACACTCCCTCAGTTCATTCAGATCTTAACTCAAATGTCTCCTTACCATGGAGACCTTTCACTATTACTTTAGTTTAAAAAATATATATTTTGTAATTGCAGAATTTGCTTTAGTTTTTCTTCATAACCTATATCATCTAAATTATACTATTTTTTTTCATTTGATCAATGCCTCTCTTCCATTATAGAATATGAACTCAATGATGGCAGAGAATGTGTCCTTTTTGTTCATTACTATATCCTCAGGACCTAAAACAGTACCTTGACCAGTGTAGTGCTCAAAAAACATTTATTGAATGAATGAGTGAATGATAAATAAGTGCTAAATGGAGCCATATTAAAATAGAGTCCGTGGATTTCTAAGGAAGATAAAATTTATTCACTAGAGATGCTTTTTGAGACTTCTAGGGTCTGTTCTGAATTTCCTATTTCAGCAACGCCCAAAGTTAAAATGTGAAGACATAAAGTTCAGCCCTTTATTTTGTTACATTACTCATGGATTCTGTTCATGCAGAACTCACTGATAACCTCTTGCGTTTATTATGCCTTGAAAGAATAGCATAGGATATTAACTTTTGGTGCTAGAAGGTATGCAACAAGTAAATCCAATTTTAAAAATAATTTATAAATAAAATTCTTGGGATACATGGGTGGCTCAGTAGGTTAAGCTTCCAACTCTTTATCTCAGCTCAGGTCTTGATCTCAGGGTCATGAGTTCAATTCTGTGCTGGGCTCCATGCTGTGTGGAATCTACTAAAAAGAAAATCCCACTTATCTTTGTATTTAAAATATAGGGAAGATTATGAATGTTTATCCAAATACAAGGAGTCTCTTCATACAAAATATTTATGTCAGTTTCATATTTAACTATGTTTAGATGCTCCATGATTTTTCTCAATCAAGTATGTAAACAGCAATAATTCACAATTCCAATAATTTTGTGAGCACTACATTTTTGCTAATTAATGTGGAAGATAAAATAGAATTTATACTAACAAGGAATATGCACAAAATACACAATTTTATGCACATTCCTTATACAAAAATACTTGTTTACAAATATAAAAAATGCAGGGCAGGTTTATTTACATATGACCAATATGAGTTTAGAGAAATAAGAAGCTATTTTCATCTAAGGAATCAAAAAATTTCATAAAGAAGATGAAAGATGAGGTAGTCCTGAAGAATAATATTTTAATAGAAAAAAAATGGAATCAAATGAAATAGAATTCTATTTGATAATCAGAAAGTAATTCAATTTGAAATAATTTTCTGGTAAGTAAGAAGTAGAAGCTAGAGAAGGTAGTGAGGCAAGATTCCTGGCCAGTATGGTATATAATGAGGCTGAAGTTTGAGATTTTTCCAATTAGCATGAAAAAAAAACATGCTTTTGCCATATTGATTTCAAAAAATTATGAATTTTAGAAGAAAGAGACTTAAGATAGACTATTTGGAATACTCTTAGCTATAATACAACATATCTAAACAAGGAGTACAAAGGTAGTAGGGTCCTATTCTTTCCTTGATTTTAATAACCTTTTTAAGCATACAGACCATTTATTTTGTAGACTACTAATCAATTTAAATGTGCTTGATATTTTCTTCTGATTTGATTCAGGGTTTCTATACTTGGCAGGAATATCACAGCAGTTATGTTAGGTTCTCAACTGCATGCCAACAGATGGTGAACAGTTTCAATTTGTCCCAGTACTGATGAAGTTCACTTTGATTAATTCATTAAGGTGGAGACTGACATACTTTTCCACCATGAAGTTATTATTTCCCTTTTGTAACAAATTATTTTGTGGAAAGACACTATGCAATTGTATATTTTTTCCCTTATTAAACTAAATTTATTCATTATTTATATTAGAATATATTTATGCCCTTATATTTTATGCAATGAACTATAACCTTGTAGGGTGGCTATTTATGTTTTAGCTTAAATTATTTAGTGGTAACTGGTTTTTGTGTCCTTTTGATATGGTATCATTTTTGGAGCACTTTTTTTCTTAACACCCTATCACTTTCTGGAAGAACAAGATGCTCTATAGCCCTTTTTACTTTCATTGTCCAGACCTCAGATCAGACATTTTTCCAAGGTGTCCTGGTTTCTTTAGTGGAAACTGTCAGAGTAGCCAAGAGTCATGTGCTAGGTATGCTGGTGTGCTTATTACCTTTGAAGTATTGTTGCTCCTAGATCACCTTGGTAGAAAGAAGTAGGGAATTCTTGTATATAAGTATAATATTGTAATAAATATGTACATCAAGGTCTATATTTATCAATCAAATATATCTACTAGTCAAATGAAAACCACAAGTTGATACTTATCTCCAATTCTAGTCCAGCACCACAGAATACATTTTATCCTGTTTCTAACTACTGTCTCTGGTAGTGAGGCACCTTGCTCCTATTAACTTATATTTTCTCATTTAATAAATTCTCCATATGTAACAAATCTCCTACCTCCACTCTGGCCCTTCTCCTTACACAAATGCCCTTCTTACCCTAGTCAAACTCTCACATCCCATATTGGGTTGCACTACCAGATAAAAAACATCTTCTCCCCATTCAGGTACTGATACTGCAATAGGCTAACCTCAGAAGCTTATTGGCTTTGCAACCTTTCTATGGATCAAAATCCTGTGTGAACACTTTCCTCACTCTGAGCTAAGCCTTTCCTGTTTTTTGATGCCATCTCCACTGATCTCATGATTAAACATCCTGCCACTGAGCTCTGAGTTTGGTAGAAACGAACACTTCTTTTCTATAAAAAGTGATTTATTTAGTTGAGAGTCAAGTAGGGGGGCAGAGAGAGAGAGAATCTCAAGCAAATTCCCCACTGAGTGCAGAGCCTGAGATGAGGATTGATTCCATGATCCTGAGATCATGACCTGAGCCAAAATTAATAGTAGACACGACCAACTGAGCCACCCAAGCACCCTATAAATGAAAATTTGCACCATACTTCTCAGTCTCAAGACTCTAAAATTATGTAGCCTACTTTAGGAAGGTATCTCTTAATGCTCTACCTATATAAACTGCAGCTCCATGCTATCTTCCTGTATCATTAATAACTTACCTATAGTATTTTATCTTCTTTTGTAGTCATCAATGTTCCTTTCATCATCCTTACTCAACCTACTTTGTGACAGTGAGCATGCCATAGATTTTGTAGTTGAGTCTTTATATTACTTAATCTAATGACATATAAATAACAGGAATTCACTCCAATTGAAAACAACTGAGTATATCCCCAAAGAGTTAATTTAACCATGTGCTATAGGTAGTTATTTAAGAGTATTAAAACGAATGTAATCTGGGTATAATATGTAATGTGAGAATCTAAAGAAAGCAATGATTCCTTACATAGAGAAAAATATAAAAATTGTTGCTGTTGTATTCATTGAAAATACGTTTCTTTCACAGACACAGAATGCAAAATAATACTCTCAAGGTAAATATTATTGGTCAGTTATAGAAAATAAATGGAAAATAAGGCAAATGAATGTATATACAAATTTAATTAAATGTTATGAAACTTTCAAAGAGAAAATACTTTATGTTTTCAATAATAAGTTAAATATATAATTTTTAAAATTGACTATCTGCATGAAATCTCTGGCAGTAGATTTCAAATGCCATGGTACAATGCAGTTGAGTTTTAACAAACTTGACAGAGCATTTTAATTCAGTTTTCACATATCATCAGTAAAAATATTTGAGCTCATTATCCAAATAAAGCAGCATAACCTAATTACAATGATTAGATATGCTAAACTATAGCTGAATATAGAAATCTTCTTTAACTAATATATATGAAAGCTAGATAATATTTGAACTGAAAACATGCTTTTCTCACAGATTTGTATAATAAGTAAATAAGTTTTTTCAACAAGAATTCCTATTTTGTGTTGTGGAAAGAAAAGGTTTTATGATGTAAAAAAAGAAAACCATGTATCAACTATGACCATATTTGCATATTGAGTAGAAATAGGGAAAAAGGAAATTTTAAATGATTCTATAAAATTCATATGAATGGCTTTTTGCCCAAGTGTTTGAAACAGACTAATATGAGCCTCTGTTGGGTGAGATTAGTGCAGTATTAACTCAAGGAATAATTTTCTTCTCTTCTGAGGCAAAATTCTTTTTGAGTACTTTACCTGATATTTCATGAATAATGAAATTTTTTTATTCTAACTGGTGGAGACAGAGATTACTCCTAACCCTGCATTTCTTCAAGCAGTAAACTTGGGCAATTTTGTGCTTACAGTATTTATTTCCTGTCTCTCAAGGGTCTCTGTCCTTTGCATTATTTCAATGTATTCTTTCATATATTTCATCAAGGATTTGGTTGTTATGCAGAAGAAATAATATGCCCCAGATTAATGTTGTTCTGTTTCTACCTAGTAATCTGTGAAGAGGTCAAACTATTTCCAAGAAGATTCAATATATCCCAGCACATAGCTCAATAACATTTGTATAGATTAAAAAAATCATCCATTGCCAAATTTCTTCCAGCCCTGATGGAGTAATAGGGCATTGGAGCTCCCTTGGTGTGCACACCTCTATTCTCTGACACTCTGTTCTGAAAACTCTGTTTCTTGAACTTCCAAGGATTCTTAATCCATATCCTCAACTCAAAACTATTGATGTGCTTTGACTGGGTTCCTCCTTTTTTGCTACATCGAGAAAATTCTCTCCTAGCTGTAATTTGTGGCAATAGCAGAACTCAGTCATTTATTTCTTTCCTTCAGGAATTCCTGACTGGGCTGCTTGATATCTAACATCTGAAAATGGTCATTTCTATATTTTGGGAGTTTAGTTGTTTGTCTTAAAAGGGTAAATAAGATTAATGTTACCCCATTTTGGTCTAAGGCAGAAATTGTCTCCAGAGAGAAATCTGTAATCTTGAAATTTCACAAAACATCATAATACAGCCCACTGTATTAATGATAATATGCTGACTTGACTGATGAACAGAAAGTAGCAAGTGCTGTAGATGTTTTAATAAGAGATGTATGGAATAGACAATGGGATATGAACTTGAAAAAAAAAAAGAGCATTTTTACCTCAATAAAGTTGCTAGGAGTTCTGTGATTTTGAGCATATTCAGATAGAACCACCAAAGACAAGTTTTGAGCCTGACATCACTTACCCTGAAAAAGGGACAATGATTTTAGGTCTTTTTGGATTTGAGAGGCTAAATATACCGCAATTGTATGGACTATATTAATCCATCTACAGATTCACCTGTTAGGCTGCCAGTTTCCAGGAGGCCAGAGCAAGAAAAGGCTCTCTAGCAAATCCAGCCTGCAGCATAACTGCTCTAGTACTTGAGCTTTATGATCTAGCAGAATAGAAGTGTCAGTGTTATATGAAGTCTCAGGAAAGATCCGTGGGAAAATCATAGCACAGAACTCTGGTATATCTTTCTTATTCTGCAAGTATCTACACTTTTGACAAATAACCCTGGTTTGCTAATGAGTAAGTGGAGACAATGGCTAAAAATAAAAGATCTAGGAATCATGAGGCCTCAGCTTCCCATTATGAATTGAGCATTGTCTGATTGAACCTGCTATAACAGTGGAGAGTGTGTAGCAGCAATGTATCATCAAATGAAAATGATTTATAAGAGAATGAGCGCAGGCAAACCCAGAAGTGAAAGTACGTTGCATGAGCAGAACATTCAGACTCTTTTGACACTTACTTGTATTGCTTTGCGTCTTTTCTTTCAATTCATGCTTATGGATTCCTGGGAAGCTCCGTATGACTAGATGACTAAAGAGAAAGAAATTTAAATATGGATTATAGATTACTATACATTGCTGCATAATCTGAATAGGTTGGATTGTTTAAACACTAGAGCCTCACTCAGGGATACATCTGAAAAAAAATGTATGGATTAAAACTTTGGTACCTAAGGGTGTCTACTTACTTTGAAGTAGGAGATGACTATCAATAGAGATCTCACCAATTCATAAGAAATTGGTAATAGTTTGGCTTGATGTCCAAGACCTTTGAAGTTACATGAAGGCAAGTTGCTGGTAAAGTAATTTCGGAATGAGCACAGATAAATGCTCAACAAAGCACATCTTCCACGGAGCTCTCAATCAATTATCAAATGGTATCCTGATTACTATTCTTATATTGCTTATAAGTGGAATTATATTCCCTCTTACTTTAATGCTTAAGTATGGCTACTCTGCCTCTGTTTTTTCCAGGACTGCATCATTGTAGAAACTGAAGAGTTCACTTTCCATAGCAGCATTCCTAATCTCAATCCTGGCCACTATTAAGGGCTACCGAGCTCTCAAATATGCTAGTGTTTTCATCACTGGCACATTTATTACTTTTTTATTAAAGAAGCTGCCCCATAGGTCTTTTGGGAATCATCTTCTGGGAGTGGTTATAAATCAGCCCATTCAAATAGAATGGATTTTCTGTGAATTTCCAGAAAGTTTTCACAAAAACTCTGAAGGAGTATCTAGTATCTATGTTCTTTTTACTTTTTATTGTTTTCAAAATATGGTACCAGAACCAGCAGCATCAGCAAAGTCTGGGTCCTGCTAGAAATGTATATTTTTGACCCCAACCCATGCCTACTGAATCAGAACCTCTGGGAAGAGGCTCCAGTAATTTGTGTTTTAATAAGACCTTCAAATAATTCTTATGCATACCAAACAATTCTCAGATTTTAAAAAGCCTAATATCTCAGAATATTAGACCAGCTTCAAGCACCTAGTGTACTTGAAAATACATCAAATGTAAAGTTATAGATAAGTGCTCCTTTGTTCAAGGAGAATGGAGAATTGTATGCAGAATGCTCCATGGCATAAATATTTGGGGGAAATATATATACATATCTCCCCAAAATATTTAGCATTTAGGTTATTTTTTGTTCTGTGACATGATTCTTTTCTGCTGAAATGAATACTAGTTATCAACCTGGATGCATTGACAGGTGGTAGGAGTTTTTCTCAAAAATATTATGCCTCAACTTTTGAGGTACCTGTTTTAGGTAAGATTATTCTATGTTCTTCATTAAAGATAAAAATATTCTCTTGCAAAAAGAAGGAGGTTGTTCCTTTACTGGCTCAGTAAAATGTGAGGCCTCAAAATTCTCAAAATTGTCTTGATTCCAGGTATTAGTATCCCATAATTTTCCTATCAATATCCTTACTTTATTTAACAAAGGAAATATGTCAAGTCTATGCATTTAACTTTTCACCTCTTTAATCCTTTTGGTAGGTTCTTTTCTGATTTTCAGCACAGTTTGCCTTATGACTACACAAGGTAAAAGTAATTTTCTAAGGTTCTATTGATACCCTCTGGGTTTCAGATTATAATGTCAGTTAGCAACCAATTGCTTTGAGTCTAAACTTTTTTTTTTCTTTATGGTTTTTAGTCCCATTAATCAGATTTTCTGTTCAAAATGTATCCCATTAATCAGATTTTCTGTTCAAAATGTGTCCCATTAATCAGATTTTCTGTTCAAAATGTATGTGATTATCTTGGATTCCACCAGATTAATAAGTGTATAATTTTATCTCTTAAGGCTTTACCTTCCACTTGAGCTTCATCCTAAACAACAACAGAGGAAAGTTTAAGTAAGTGTGATGCTACTGCCTGACAGAGGTTATTACTACCCCACTTACCACCAGAATATCATTTTTTTTTTTGCCGTTCTGCACAAAACAACTCAAAAATCCTATCCTGAAGGTATATTTCTAGAACATTTTTCAATGTCAGTAACCTTAGCCCTCTTTACTAGGAAAAAAACCTGGAGTAAGAATTAATTGCTAAAGATTTATTTGTAAAGTGCAATCCCAGGGAAGGCAGAGTAATGGAAAAAGCATGAGAGGCACCAAAGAAACAAACAATCCAATCATGAAATGGGCAAAAGACATGAACAGAAATCTCACAGAGGAAGACATAGACATGGCCAACATGCATATGAGAAAATGCTCTGCATCACTTGCCATCAGGGAAATACAAATCAAAACCACAATGAGATACCACCTCACACCAGTGAGAATGGGGCAAATTAACAAGGCAGGAAACAACAAATGTTGGAGAGGATGCGGAGAAAAGGGAACCCTCTTACACTGTTGGTGGGAATGTGAACTGGTGCAGCCACTCTGGAAAACTGTGTGGAGGTTCCTCAAACAGTTAAAAATAGACCTGCCCTACGACCCAGCAATTGCACTGTTGAGGATTTACCCCAAAGATACAGATGCAATGAAACGCCGGGACACCTGCACCCCGATGTTTATAGCAGCAATGTCCACAATAGCCAAACTGTGGAAGGAGCCTCGGTGTCCATCGAAAGATGAGTGGATAAAGAAGATGTGGTTTATGTATACAATGGAATATTACTCAGCCATTAGAAACGACAAATACCCACCATTTGCTTCGACGTGGATGGAACTGGAGGGTGTTATGCTGAGTGAAGTAAGTCAGTCGGAGAAGGACAAACATTATATGTTCTCATTCATGTGGGGAATATAAATAATAGTGAAAGGGAATAGAAGGGAAGGGAGAAGAAATGTGTGGGAAATATCAGAAAGGGAGACAGAACGTAAAGAGTCCTAACTCTGGGAAACGAACTAGGGGTGGTAGAAGGGAAGGAGGGCGGGGGGTGGGAGTGAATGGGTGACGGGCACTGGGGGTTATTCTGTATGTTGGTAAAATGAACACCAATAAAAAATAAATTTAAAAAAAAGCATGAGAGGCAACAAAGAATATGAAGTAAATTATGATGCATTTCCATGCTGAGCACCACTTCATGAAAACTCCTAAATAAATACAAAATATTGTTTGATTGTGTGTGACATCTCCAGACTAACTGTATTGGGAAACTGAAGTTAAGAATATTTAATGAGAGAAAAATGGTGGATTAATACGCTGGCTCTATTCTACCTCCTAATTTCCACTGCTTGAAAGTCATCCACCTGGCCATTTGAGCAAACTCTAAGGAAACCAGACCCAATGTCCTACAGTGTGGTGCTCTATCCAAGTTCAGAGGTAGAGGGAGAAACCAGAGACAGTGTTTGGGTAGCTGATTTAACTAAGGAAGAAAAACTGTGTGGGCCAACTCACTGTTAGACTCAGTCATCCAGACTGCCTCCATCTTCTGATGCCATCATCTTAGCTGGTGGGTATTATGTTAACACAGTAAGGACACTGAGACTTGCTTGGCCATATAAGTGCTTTATACTGGCTCCATAACACAAGTCATTTCAGATTGAATTTATTAGCCAGAAGTAGTCATATCACCCCACACAAATTAGGGTGCTTGGAGGTATGGAGGAGTTAAAAGTTTTTTGTTGAATGATAGATATCTCTGGCCCTATGTCAAGTTACTTTGGTTTTCTTGCTCTATCCAATCATGTGAGTTATGTCAGTAGGATCTGTGATGAAAATCTCTATTTTTATTCCTGATATTGATGAATTGTTTCTCTCTTAATTTTAGTGATCAGTCTAGCTACAGATTTGAAAATTCTGTTGATCATTTGAAATTAATTGCTAGTAGTCTCAACTGAACTTCTGTTATCTTCATTATTTATTTATATATTTATACTTACTTTCAATTTATTTTGCTCTTTCTTCCCTAGCCTCTTATATTTGGGTATTGATGTGGTAGGTAGAGTAATGCCTCCCCCAAAATGTCCACATCTTAATCCCCAAAATTAAATGACAAAAGAGACTTTGAAGATGCAATAAGGGTCTTGAGATAGGCATATTGTCCTGGATTACCTTGGTGGGCAGAAGCCTTACAAGTGAAGGGCAAGAGAGTCAGAATCAGAAAAAAGAGATCATAGCAGCAGAGGTTAAAAAAATGTCATTGCTGGAAGGGGTCCATGAACCAAGGAATGCAGGCAGACTATAGAAGCAAGAAAAGGCAAGGAATCTATTTTCCTGTAGTCTCCAGAAGGTATGCAGCTCTGCAGACATTTTTTTTTCAGTTTTATTGAGGTATAAATGACATACAGTTCTGTATAAGTTTAAGGTATACTGAATAATAACGACATACATATTTTGCAAAATGACCACTATCATACATTTAGTGAACATTCATCTCCTAACATAGTTAATTTTTTTTCCCTTGTAATGAGAACTTTTAGGATCTACTCTCTTAGCTGCTTTCAAATATACCACACAGCAGTATTAACTATAGTCATCGTGATGTACATTATATTACTAGAATTGATTGATCTTACAATCAGAAGTTTGTACCTTTTGACCATCTTTATCCAATTCCCCAACCTCTGGTAACTACATATCTGATCTTTTTGTTTAAGTTGGTTTCTTTTTTTGTTTTGTTTTGTTTTTTGTTTTTTTGGTTTTTTTTTTGTTTTGTTTTGTTTTTTTTTAGATTACACATACAAATCAGGTTATATGGTATCTGTTTGTCTTTCTCTGACTTATTTTATTATCATAATATCTTTAAGGTCCATCCATGTTGCCACAAATGGCAGGATTTCCTTTTTATGGCTAAATAATATTCCATTATGTATGTATTTCCCACATTTCCTTTATCCATTCATCTGTTGATGGACACAGGCTATTTCCATGTCTTGACTATAGTGATTAATGCTGCCATGAATATGAGGGTATGGATATCTTTTTAATATAGTGATTTTGTTTCTTTCAGCTATATCCCCCAAAGTAGAATTGCTGTATCATATGGTAGTTCTAATTTTAATTTTTTTAGGAACTTCCATACTGTTTTTCTTAGTGACTGGACCAATCTGAATTCCTACCAACAGTGCAAGAGAGTTCTCTTTCCTTCACTTTCTTGCCAGTGTTTATCTCTTCTTTTTGATGGCAGCCATTCTAACAGATGTGCTTAATATATTTTATGACTTTGATTTGCATTTCCCTTATAATTTCGTGATATCGAACATCTTTTCATGTGTCTGTTGGCCATGTTAATATCTTATTCAGGAAAATGTCTACTCAGGTCCTTGCCTATTTTTTTAAGTGGATTACTTTCTTTCTTTCTTTTTTTTTTTTTTTTTTTTTTTTGCTGTTGAGTTATATGAATTCTTTATATATTTTGGATATTAACCCCTTATGAGGCATGTAATATGCAAATAATTTCTATTCTGTAAGTTGCTTTTTATTTTGTTGCTAATTTTTTTCTGCACAGAAGTTTTTACTTTGAAATAGTTCCAGCTGATTATTTTGTATTTTGCTGCTTATGCTTTAGTTGTCCTAACTAAATAATCATTGTTGGGAGCCATGCCAAGTTTTTTCCCTGTGCTTTCTTCTAAGAGTTTTATGGTTTCTAGTCTTACATTTAAATCTTTAACTCATTTCCAGTAAATGTTTGTGAGTGGTAATAAGACAGGGGTCTAGTTTCATTCTTTTACATATGAATATCCACTTTCCCCAAGGCTGTCTTTATTGAGTATTCTTGGCTTCCTTGTCAAATATTAGTTGACCATATATACATGGATCTATTTTTGGGTTCTGACTCTATTTCATTGGCTACGGTTCTGTTTTTATGCCAGTACCATACTGTTGTGATTACTATAGCTTTATAGAACAGCTTGAAATCATGAATTGTGATGCCTTCAACTTTGTTCTTTCTTAGTATTGCTTTGGCTATTGGGAGTCTTTTATGTTTCCATATGAAACTTAGGATTGTTTTTTCTGACTGCAAAAATGTCATTCGAATCCTAATAGAAATTGCACTGAATCTATAGGTAACTTTAAACAATATGGACATTTTAACAGTATCGATTCATTCAACTCATAAACATGGGATACGATCCTCCATTTTTTACTTCCTACTAGTCACTTTCAGACTCCCTACATTATACTTCATCTATACTCTGCAAGTATGACACAAACTCATTTTAAAGCCAAATATCAGTCAACATTTTAACTTAACTCAGAAGTTGATGAGTACTGGTGAAAAAGCAACACAAACCTGTATTGGTTAGTATACCATCAATTCATGGTCAAGGGAAACAAAAAGAACAATGCCACAATTCATTATGAAGTCTGCTTTTCTATTCTTTCAAATGAAAATTTCTTATTTCTTTTCTCTCCTCAATCTTCCTATTTTAAATCCCTCTATTGACTGATGTCCTTGTGTCATATATTGTAGAAAAGGTACTATAAATACAACTATAATATTCTCCTTTTTTCACCACCCAAACTACCAATCTATTCACAAGTATACCCATAATTTTTGCTTTCACTTTGTTATTATACCTAAAGTTCCCCTATTCCTATGAAAAGATAGATCTAGACCACAACCTGGGGTTTAAGTCCCTTTTCTTTAGGCATTTTTTAGAACTTTTCCAACAAAATAAGATCTTGTCTCATATATTACTACCCATTGGCTTTATACTAGATCATTCTCTTTAGCATACCAAATTACTAAGAGCAACTATCATTAGAAATCAGTGTCTTGACACAACAGCATTTCACAAGATTCCTCAATTTCTCTTCATAGGAAAATTCTGAGTTTTTTTAAGATTTTTTTTTAAATATTTATTTATTTTTTATGATAGTCACAGAGAGAGAGAGAGAGGCAGAGACACAGGCAGAGGGAGAAGCAGGCTCCATGCACCGGGAGCCTGATGTGGGATTCGATCCCGGGTCTCCAGGATCACGCCCTGGGCCAAAGGCAGGCGCCAAACCGCTGCGCCACCCAGGGATCCCAATTCTGAGATTTTTAAAACACACCTTCAAACTACCCATCCCACATTTTCTCCTTATTTTTCTTGGGTTAGACCCATCTGCAACCACCAGCAAGATATTCTTTGTCAAGGTCACCGATGATTTGTTGCCAAATCCCATGGTAATCTTTTCCTATCTGACAAAAACTGTTTTCAATTCCTTCTTTTTATTCTTTTAAGTATTGTTATAAAAATCATACAAATACTGAAAAATCTGTAAAATCTATATGTACCATAATTTTCAAAAAACTTTTATTTATTTATTTGGGTAATCTCTACACCCAACATGGGGCTCAAACTCACAACCCTGAGATCAAGAGTAACATACATACTCTTCCAAATGAGTGTCCCAGACATCCTGCATTTTAAAATTATTAATGAAGTACAATATGCACTCAAAAAATGCACAAATTACAAGTGCAGAGATCATGAATTTCTGCAAATTGAATGCACCTGTGTAACTCATATGTTACCAGAATTTCAGAACAAGTCGTTCCTTTCTTAATCATTATAGCCCCCACTATTCTAACTTATAAAATCGGGGATTAAGTCCTCTGTTGGAACTTCATGTAACTATAATGAAACTGTATAATTCTTTGTCTTTGGCTTTTTTCTTAACTGAATATTATTTTTGTGAGATTAACCATATTGCTTCTTACAATTATAATTCTCACATAGTGCTTGTAAATTTTTCCATTGTCTGAATATACAACTATTTGTTTATCCAAAGTGCTTTTCCATGGACAGTTGTATATTTTCCAGTTTGGGATTAAAAACAAAAGTACTGATTTTAGCATTTTACCTGTCTTTTGATAAACATGTGTATATGTACCTGTTAGACATGCCTAAGAATGGTACTACTGGGTCATAGGCTATGCATATACCTGCCAAACAAATTTCTCACCAGATATGTAGGAGAGCTCTACTTGCTCAATTTCCTGACTGGCACTTGGCATTGTCTATTATTGTCTATTATTTTGATTTCAGCATTTCTAGTGGGTATGCAAAAGTATTCCATTATACTTTAATTTTCATTTCCTAGGTGATTAATGATGTTGAATACTTTTTCATGAGCTAATTTATCCTTGTAAAATTTTCATTTGAATTTTTGTTCATCTTCAATTAGATTGTCTTTTGCTGACTCTATAATCTGAAACAAGATATTTATAGGATCCATGTATTTGAAATATCTGCCAGCTGGGTTTTTGCTACCTTTATGTTGTATTTTAATTAATATAAGATAATTTTAATATAGTCCAATTAACAATTTTATTCCTTTGTGCCTGGTATTTTTGTGACATGTTTAAGAAATCTTAGCTTTCTCAAAAATTATGGAGATGTTTTATATATTTTCATTTAAAAACTTGTTTACAAATACATAGATCAATGGAACAAAATACAAAACGCAGAAATGGACCCAAAACTATATGGTCACCTAATCTTCAACAAAGCAGAAAGGAATATACAATGGGAAAAAGACAGTCTCTTTAACAAATTGTGTTGGGAAAACTGGACAGCAACATAAAGAAGAATGAACATGGAACACTTTCTTACACCATATACAAAAATAAATTAAAAAAAGGATGAATGACCTAAATGTGTGGAGAACATCAAAAATCAAAATCCTGGAGAAGAACAAAGGCAGCAACTTCTTTGAGCAACTTCTTACTAGACATGCCACCGGAGACAAGGAAAAGAAAAGCAAAAAAGAACTATTGGGATTTCATTAAGATATAAAGCTTCCGCACAGCAAAGGAAACAAAATGGAAAAGCAGCCTATGGAATGGGAGAATATCTTTTCAAATGACATATCTGATAAAGGGTTAGTCTTCAAAATCTGATATCTGATAAAGGATTAGTCTTCAAAATCCAAAAAGAACTTATTTTTTAAGAAAATATATTTATTTATTTATTTATTTATTTATTTATTTATTTATTTATCCATGAGAGACAGAGAGGCAGAGACATAGGCAGAGGGAGAAGCAGGCTCCATGCAGGGAGTCCCATGTGGGACTCCATCTCAAAATTCCAGGATCACGCCCTGAGCCAAAGGCAGACGCTCAACCACTGAACTATCCAGGCATCCCTAAAAATAAGTGATTAAAGTCAACATCCAAAAAACAAATAATCTGGTTAAGAAATGAATGGAAAACATGAAAAGCCATTTTTCCAAAGAAGACATCCAGATAGCCAACAGACACATGAAGAGATGCTCAACATCACTCATAATCAGGGAAATATAAATAAAAACTACTCTGAGATAACACTTTGTATCTATCAGAATGGCTAAAATTAACAACACAAGAAACAACTGGTGTTGGTGAGGATGCACTGTTGGTGGGAATGCAAACTGGTACAGCCACTCTGGAAAACAGTATGGAGGTTCCTCAAAAACTTAAAAATAGAGCTACTCTATGATCTAGCAATTGCACTACTAGGTATTTACCAAAGGATACAAAAATATGGATTCAAAGGGATACATGCATCCCGTTTATAAAGCATTATCAACAATAGTTAAATACAGATACAATTATTCCTAGAACTGAGGTCCATTCTCCATTGAAAATAATCTCCAGTTCCCCAGCTGAGGGCTCAAACCAGAATCAATGGTTTAGAATCCAAAATAAAATAAAATTTTAATTTAAAAGGCATGGAAATCAAACTTTATGGTAGCCTTTTTTGTTTTCACTCATGCTTTGTTTCTTAGTGCTGTTTCTACTATGTCTACTGTGTCACTGTGATAAAGTCCCATTTCTTGGAAACTAGGTCGAGATCTTGTTCTTCTTTACCTATAGCTTATATTTGATATTGTGCCATACTTCCTCTAAATCTAAGAAATGAGGAAATGAAACACATCCATGAGAAGAATACCTGTTGCTAGAAAGTGAATGAATTTTCAACTGCATTCAAATCTTACTATGTGTTTTGTTTTGGCCCTTTCAACAAAAATAAAATGAAACAAAACAAAACAAAGCAAAAACTACACACAACAGACACTAGCTTAAATTTTTCAAACTAACTTATTATTAAGGATTAGGGTAAGCTGGAACAAAAGCTTCATAAGGAAATCCATCTCTAAGGGCAGCCACTCTTTCAACAGTATGCTCTCATGGGTTATTTTCACTATGGCTTACAACATTTCTTCTTTTTTTCTCCTTTCTGACAGGCATCCACCATTTTCTCATTGTTTCTGTACCCTTATGTCTCTATCCTGCATATTGTTGTGCTTGTTGTCTCACAGTCTTACTTCACAAGTCGTCTTTTTAGCCTGTGACCTACTGTCTCAGTATTTGTCTTAATTCAAAATTTAAAAAGTAATAATATATTTGTTTAAACTCTTTTGTGAACCTAGCCAAGTGCAAATTATCTACATAATTAAAAGAACCAACATGCTCTGTGTAAGGTATCTACCTGTGATAAAATCAGATATAGTATGGGAATGGGTAGAGCAATGTAGGAAACCATGTAGGAAACCAATCCATATTGGTAAGGATTTTGATTTGGAAAGCTTCCATGCATGGCAAACTGGGTTTTGTAGGCATTCTGAGAACACTGTTTTTCTCCTATCTCAACTTCTGGAAATATCTAAAAATATTTTCTGGTATTCCTCTTTGCTTGTTCTATTTCACTATTTCTTCTTTTTTCTTTCTAAAATTTTATTTATTTATGATAGAGAGAGAGAGAGAGAGGCAGAGACACAGGCAGAGGGAGAAGTAGGCTCCATGCAGGAAGCCCGATGCAGGACTCCATCCTGGGACCCAGGATCACTCCCTGGGCCGAAGGCAAGTGCTAAACCACTGAGCCACCCAGGGATCCCCTATTTCATTATTTCTAATAATTCCTTAACTCATCCCATTTTCCAAAGCTCCTGTCATTATAATTCTGAATATTTGTAATTACAAGGTAAGTACCAACTAACCACATCTTTGATCCTACTTAACAATTTGCCATATTTTCCACTATTGAAACATTGTTAAACTTGATGTTTACAAGATTACTGTGCTGGTATTTTCTCCTGGTTCTCAACCTCTGTCCACATTTATTCTTTTACAGGAATCATGCCCTCTGCCACTCCACTGATGTTGACATTTTCCAGGGGTCCATATTTGGTCTCTTCTTTCAGTACATATCCTCACGTGTGATCTTAGCAATAGTCATAGATTCAACCTATATATGTCTTACTATGATTCTGAAATGCATGTTTAAAATTTGAGCTTCTATCATGAGTTATACAACTTTATTTATAATGAATTTATAATAGTTGGCTACCCATGAATTCAATAAAATATTAATAGAAGAAAATGAAAACTAAGTCCCAACGACCCATATCATTATAAGTTGGGGTACAGTGATAAATAAACTTGGCTCCTGGCTTGAAAGACTTCACAGGGAAAGATTGCCAGCCACACAAAGATATAATATTACCTAAGTACAAACCTAAAATATGTTTAGCAAAATGGAGCTCTCTACATTAAACATGATGGAGTTGACTTTATTGCTCTCTGTTCTATCAAAGCTGTGAACTTGGCCATCTATAAGAGGTCACATGAACATAGATTAATAGAAGTTTTCCCCAAACCATAGATTAGATTGTGTGTTGGGGAGGTAGGAGTATGGAGTAGATAAGCTACATGGAAGGCAGGAATAATGAGCCATTTGTACTGACCTTGCAAAAGGAAAACTGTTAAGTAATTAAAGACACCTTAAGACAACACTTTGGCATTCCAATGTTTTGCTCCATTGGAGTAATCAAATACTTGTGACAAGGAGAAAAGTTTTAAGATCCCATTGTGTTTCATGAATTGAAAAGGAAACTAGCCAAAATTCTGGTGGGACCCAGGTCCTGGAACCAGAAAAAATATTCATTGGTTTTAATAGAAATGAACATCTAAATTACTTTTGAGACAGAACTTCTGTGTCATGACCTCAAAAGACAATGTCTGTAAGAGTTATCTAAATGATTGTATGGAACTTAAGGGCTATGGACTGAAAAACTAAGGTTAGAGCACACTATGTGGAATGTAATATTGAGAGAGAAGCATCTTTAGTAATTTTTTTTCTCTCCTTTAAATCATCCTGATCTGTGCTGACAGCTGGATCTGCAGGATTTAGTTCTAGTAAGGCTCTGATTTGCTGTCCAAATGTCAGAAGACCACATAAAACACTGATATTATGTGTCAGTAAGGAAAAAGAGTAACAACAACTATAATAGAATGACAGATGCAAGGGCTTTTCTCTCTGCTTTAAAAGTTTGAGGCATTGTATGGATTGCATGTTTCTCTAAGTGGAAGAAATGCAGCCTTATAATAGATTTTTTAAAGTAGATTTTATACTTGCAAACTAAAGCATTTGTACTGGATGCATATGTAAAATTAAGCAATTATACATGCCTATAAATAATGAACTCTGTTACAGAAAGCATCACAGTAACTAAGGCTGGTTGAAGTTCTGAATAATTTATAGAATGTCTGCCAAATAACTATGGTGGTAAACAGTAAAGAGTGTGCTACTGGAGCAAACAAATGCATTAAGATATGAAACAACATGATATATTCAGAGATATAGGCATTTAGCAGTGATTCAATATGTGCTTCAAAATAACAAGAGATGTTCTAGTAGTCCATGGCATAAAGTAGACGGTAGGTAAATATATAATGAATGAATGAGTACATAAATTAATGTAAATGGGAAGGGGTTGAATCAAGTAAAAAAATAAGAAAGGTTAACTTATAAAGTTTGTAAGCCATACTAAAACACTTTGATATTACTCAACAGTAATGAATTGTGATCATAGGCATGCTTACATTTTTGTCAAGTTGCCTGTGAAGGGAGTATATAGCTCACTAGAGAGGAGGGACATGAGAGCAACAAATACTCTAAATGCAAATTTTCTTTACAAATTGAGACTTGGATATGTTTCTCAAAAAGAAATTGATTAGAGACAGGTTTATTTAAAATTGTAGAAATGTCACAAAAAATGAAAATCAGATATCTTAAGTATCATCTTTTTGCATATTTAAATTTTTCAAATGAAAGTGAAATTTAAAATAAAGCAATCACAACCTAAAATGTTTTAAATAACCTCATTTACCTCAACATTAATTTCCTTGTCTTATCACCTCAATTACATTTCCATTGCAAATAGCTTTACTTGGATATTTGTAATCAATTTCATATTTATATTGTGATAACAAAATTAGTGTTTTGATGACTAAATCACTTAATGCAATAATTTTGCTACATAAATTTACATAATTGCTCTGACCAAAACATATTTGTATACACAGGAGAAAAACATGTCTTTGATTAAAAAAAAAAAAAATTATTGTAATACTGTGAATTTGCATGTCTTCCAATTTATGGAGACTGGGAAATAAAATGCTTTATACACACATACATGTACATACACACACAATATGATCCTACTTATGAATAATCAATTTGTATGAATTCAAATTCATTAAAATATATTATATATGTATATATATATATATATATAGTATCAATGAAAATCTAATCTTTACATTTTTGGCATTGAGAGAAAAAAGTTTCAAGTTCAAGTTCTAAGTACACTCACAAAGTGATTTTAAAAGATATGTCCGGAAAAAAAAAAAAAAAAAGATATGTCCGTTAGCATAATGCCCTTAAGGTCCACCTATGTTGTTGCAAATTTCAGAATTTAATTCTTTCTCATGGCTGAGTAATACTCAATTGTATATATACACCTTTTTTTAAAAAATTTTTTTAGCCATTCATTGGTTGATGGACACTTAGAGATAGGCCAGACAGAAAAGGACAAACACTGCATGGTGTCACTTATATATGCATCTAAAAGAGCTGAACTCATAAAAGTAGAGAATAGAATGATGGTTGTCAGGGCCTTGGTGGGGGGAAGTTAGGGAGAGGTTTAAGAATACAAATTGTGACTAGTAGATAAATAATTTCAGGAAACCTACTGTATAACTCTAGTGAATATAGTTGATGATATTGTCCTATGAATTTCCAAGTTGCTGAAAGACTAGATCTTAATTGTTCTTACCATGAAAAAGAAAGTAGTTATGTGACATTATAGAGGTATTAGCTGACAAGAGAGTTGCAATCATATTGCAATATATGTATGTATCAAATCACTATGCTGTACACCCTAAACTTAAACAATGTGATATGTCAATTACATCTCAACAACAACAAAATTTTTTTAAAGATTTTATTTATTTATTCATGAGAGACACAGAGAGAGAGAGAGGCAGAGACACAGGCAGAGGGAGAAGCAGCCTCCATGCAGGGAACCTGATGTGCGACTTGATCCTGAGACTCCAGAATCATGCCCTGGGCCAAAGGCAGGTGCTAAACTGCTGAGCCACCCAGGGATCCCCCTTTCTGAACTTTATAAATATTTTACTGCACCTATTGAGATGATTATTTGCACTTATTTTTTTAATAAGTTAATATGATAAATAAACTAATATGAAAAATAATACATAAATATCTCAAATTCCTGGAATAAGGTGAATATAGCAAAGGTCTGTTAACTTACACTTATGAAATGCAGTGAGTGACTAATTATTGTTAGTATTTTCTCATTTGAGTTGACAAAAAATACTTGACACATATCTTAGTTTAATTCAGTCCTTATCTTGTTTTGAGATCTAATTAATATCAAACTTATAAGATAATTTGAGGGATGAGTGGTCTTTATTTCATCTCTGAATTAATTACTTAATATTTGAATGATCTATTTCTGGATTATTTGGTAGAATTAGTTTCTTTTCCAAATGGGTCTGGTATTATCCTAGTTGGAAGATATTTAATTAGTCATGCAAAGTATAATGATTACAGCACTATTTAGTTTTCTGTTTTATCCTGTTAGTTTTATCATTTGTATTTGCCTAGGAAATTGGAAATTTCAGCTAATTATATTAAAAATGTTTGCAAAAGATTTTTCTAAAAGTCATTCTCTATATTTTTAGTGTTTTCTAGATGCATTGATGCAATCCTGTATCTCTATAAAACCTATATATTTTTCATTTCTATAATTATTTTTGCACACGTTCTTTCTTTTTTATTTATTATCTCTGCCAGAGGTTTGTCTTTTTGTTGTTGCTGTTGTTGTTGTTATTGTTTTATAGAGAAAGCATTTTATTTTTATTGATATACTCTTGAATTTGGATTCTTTAGAGAAATAGAATCAATAGGATATGTGTATACATATATAAAATACACATACATATACACATACGTAAAGATATTTACTAAAAGGAATTTTCTCACATAATTGTGGAGGCTGAAAAATCTCAATATCTTCAGTCTGTGACTCTATGGTGTACACCATAAAGTCTACACCAGAAGACTCTGTGGTGTAGTTTCAGTATGAGTCTGAAGTCCTGAGTACCAGGAGACCCAATGGTGTCTATAATTTCAGTCTGGAGATAAAAAAGCCCCAATGTCCCAGTCAGAAAGCAGTCAGCCAAGAAGAGTTCCTTCCTGCTCCTGAGGGTCAGCTTTTTTGCTCTAGTCAGGACTTCAGTGGATTGAATGAGAGTCAAAACATTATGGAAGGCAATCTACTTAGTCTACCAATTCAAACGCTAATCTTATCCAGAAACATCCTTCTAGACACAGTCAGAATAATCTCTGATAAAATGTTTGTATACTCCATGGCCTAGTCACATAAAAGTGGCCATGACAACTTAGTACTTCTTTGGTTTCTTAATTTCATCACCTGTTTTATTAACTGTATTCCACTTTCTTTAGGCTTTTACTATTTTTCTATTTCTAACTTCTTTATGCTAAATACTTTATGCTAAATATTTAACTCATTAATTTAGAAACTTTTCTTTCCAGTTTAATTTTATTGACTAAAAACTAGGGACTGTTGGCCCCTCAATAATGATAAATTCTGGACCCAAACTAGCCCTACGACTGAATTAGTGAGATATGCAACGTCTAGGAGTGAGGTTTTCTTGTTGTTGGTAGTGGTGTTTCTATTATAGCTGGTAGGTGCCCTGATTTCTTTTAAATATAGATTTTTTTTTAATTTGGCCTTTGTCTTTCTGCCTTCCCTCCATGTGAACCCCTAAAGATTTATCAATAATCACATTTCTGAGTGTTAGAAATCCAACTCAAACATCAGGTTCAGGACAGAATGTTTGACATTTTGTGAAGTCATGAGTTAGTCCCCAGTGTTTATCTGCAATCTACAGAACCAGAGTTTTTAGATAATATTTTTGTGAGTGATCCATTTTACTCTATAAATCATAAGATTGGGACAGTTTGATAGATAACTTAAATAATCTTTATTTCCACTTGAGTCACATTGGACAAAATTATGAAAGATTGAATACCTAATTTATCTTGGACAGGGTCTCTAAATTTGTTTGAATTAATCTTTGTTTCCTAATTAATAAGTAATACACAGATAGGTTTTATGTTCAAGGTCACACAATAGAAAATGATAAAATTAGAATTTTAATACTGTTCTGGCTCCAAAGTCCTAACCATTTTGTTATCTTATCTTTCTAGTATAAATACTTGTTTGGAAGAGTGACTTACTAATATTTGCTCTAGAGCTCTCTTCTTTTTGATTTTCTGTCTTCTTCTAAGTTCCCATACTAAATAATAATTATAATTCTTCATTTCCATTTCCCAATAATGTACTCCATTTTGTCATAAACTTCCAACTTATGTTTAAAAGTTAAAAAATATATATTGACAGCTTTCTTCACAATTTTTAAAATTATAGAATATAAAGTTACACACTAATGGCTTACTTAAAATAACAAAATAAAATATACCAGTATCCTGCTTCCTTTAACTGAATCTCACTGTAATATCTTAAAACAAATTTGAAAATAAGTGACACTTGCATCAAATTACACACTTTTTAAATCTCTCTCATTATTTCTAGTTTTTCTACTGTATATTGTTTTTCAGAAATGCCACTTGTCAATTCTGAGGCAGACAGTTTCAGCCACATTATATGCAGATTCTTGATATAAGAAAAAAGTAATTATATGTCTTATGTATATTTATACAAACACAACTACTCAAACATTTATTATGCATTTGCATTTGAATCATTCTTGTATGAGCCCCAATAGAATATCAAACAAAACTATTATTAAATATTTTGCCTTTAAAATTTGGCCTGTAATGTAAGGAATAGATAAAGAAAACTCTGTAACTCCTTCACGCTAATTTAGAAACCTCAGAATATTATATACCTTGCCTTTTCGTGGCCTTTTACAAATAATTACCTTTATATATTTTGTAAATAAAACACACTACATAGTATTTTCTACATCAAGGATCAAGTCTAGAGATATGTATCTAAGAAAATTATGATCATGCAACAATAGCAATACCACCTTAATTTCTTAAATAGAGCTATGTAGTTATCGGATGCACTATATTGGTTATTTCATTTAATGTTTACTGTGTTTACATTAGAAAGTGGTTGTATTCCTTTGACAAAAAGGGGAAAAAATTGACCAGATGATTAAATGACCCACTAAAGATTACACAGCTGGAATTCGTTTGTTTTCAGATAACAAATTCAATGTAATTTTAATTATAACTCCTTCTTGTTTTCTCAAAAATACTGATCAGAAAAATTTAAAATATTAAAATACTTTCAATGGAACCCAACCTATCCATGCAGAATCTTTCTTTCCCTTGAAAAATGCATGACCTAATTTGGCTAGAGAAGCAAGAAACCACTGAAAGAGTGCTATAAAATGAATCTCCAATATGACAAACCTAGGAGCTTAGAAAAGACAGATCTCTTTCACACCTTTAAACTGGAAACATCAAAAGCATCTGGAAATTGAATTTTCACAGTAGGGACCAGAAAGGAAAAGTAAGAACATAATGATATAGTATTTAATTATCATAATTCACCCCAGGTGTTGAAATGCTCAGAAAAGATATATTTTATAATGAGTATCAAACCATGTATTCACAAATTGCTAAAGATAAAAAGCCTTGATTAAATATCATGCATATCATGCAAGGAAGATAAAATAAAGCAAAGTTAATTTTTGTCAAGTATTCTTATTTTTTTTATATTCACCTAAAAATGAAAAATCTTATATAGCCCCATATGTTATAGTCTGTTGCCAAATTGGATAAGGCAATTGTTATAGTATGCAAAAAATTTTACAACGATTACTAAAATACTGTTTATCATTTAATAGCAGATTTATATAATATATAATTTTTTAGAAAACATTTTATCAGTTCCACCAGGATGTTTGATTGTCACAGGTAAATGTAAATATGATATAAGTATGAAATACGTAGATATTGGAAATTTTCCTTTTCCTTTTATATAATAGGAATCAAGATTTCTTATTATTTCTTTTTTTCTAAAGATTTTGTTTATTTATTTATGAATGACACACAGAGAGAGGCAGAGACACAGGCAGAGGGAGAAGCAGGCTCCCCGCAGGGAGCCCAACATGGGACTCAATTCCGGGTCTCCAGGGAGCTCAATGTGAGACTCGATCCTGGACCCTGGGATCACACCTCGAGCCAAAGGCAGATGCTCAACCATTGAGCCGCACAGGCATCCCAAGATGCCTTATTATTTCACTGAAATAATTTCTTATTATTTCAGTGAAGATTTCTTATTATTTCACTGAAAAACCATACATGAACTAGAAGAAATTAAGAGAGAGAGAGAGGAAACATAGTATACTTTGAAATAATGATCTATCTCAATATGAGTACATAAACAAAACTGGGCATAATTATACATCCCTATGAAAATTCTAAAAACAGCATTATGCTATACGCCTTGAGCCTATACCATGTTGTATGTCAGCTATATCTCAATAAAACAGATAACAACTTTATCCTTCTAATAACCAACATTGTGGTGACACTTATCTAACCCTTTTAACTCTATGATGTTTTCCGTACAGTTAACATCAACTAAAATTTAGAAGAAAAATACCTATTATTAAAAGCCACTAAATAAGACACAGACAAGACAAGATTCCGGAAAGTAGTCACCTCACGTGGGAAGAGCTTAAGAGTTTGATTAGATGGATGGATAGATGATAGATAGATGATAGATAGATAGATAGACAGACAGATAGATAGACACCTAATCAAACATCTCTTCCCACATGAGGTGACTGCTTTCCTAAATCTGATATATATCAAGGTGATTGTTTTCCTGAGTATCACTATCTATTTCTCCCATCCATATATGTATCTCATATTCTCATTTCTCTCAGCATTCTCTCCATATTTTTATTTATTTTTTCTCTCCATATTTCTAAAGTTTTTATCTAGTGATATGACCTTTATTCCTGAGAGGTATTACACATTGGTAGTCCTACCTCTTTAGGGTAAATATAACATTTCAATGAGCAAGAGATTATGAGGGGAGTATCCCAGGATTCCTTGAGTTCTATCCCTGCATCTCCTTCTCTTCCTTGCTTAGCATTCACCTAAGTCTCCCCTATGTTCACCATTACTCTCATGAGAGAATGTTGTAAACTATTTTTTTAATTCTTTGGCTATTGGTGTATGAAGTTCAAATGACCACATTTCGACTAAATGGAACAGCTCTCCAGTTATGCTGCTGTCTCAAAGCTTTAGGAGAATACCTTCTAAGTGCTAGTAATATTTTCTTTCTTAATTTAAGTGGTATTACCCAAGTATGTTCATTTTCCGAAAAATAATTCTCCCATGCTCTTTCAAACTGTGCATGTTTAATTCAACACCAATTTTGTCATAAAATAAAAAATTAAATAATAACAAAAGATTTTTTTAAAAAAACTTAGAAGATTGCTTGCATAAAAATAAAAGACTATAGTTTCTCTGGAAACTTGTGCTTTCACGTGGACTGCATAATTTATAATAATTACATATGCTTGTGTGCTATTTGGAAAAATTACCAAGTATATATTTAGTTTTAAAATATCAATTTTAAGTATCTCCTGCTATAATGAATGAAATAAAATTAATTAATTTAATTTATAAAGTAGAGGGGCATCTAGGTGGCTCAGTCAGTAAGCGTCTGACTCCTGATTTCAGCTGGGGTCATGATCTCAGGATTGTGGGACTGAGCCCTGCCTCAGGCTCAGCACTCAGCTAGCAGTCTACTTAAGACTCTCTGGCTCTCTCTTTCTGTCCCTCCCTGCTCCTGTGTACTCTCTCTCTCTCTCAATCTCTCTCTTTCTAAAATAAATAAATAAATCTTAAAAAATACAAATAAATAAATAATAAAATTATAAAGTACGTTTACCAGTGACTATAAATAATTAATGTCATTGATTTTTGTTTAATAAAATTTGTGTGCACACACATACACACACACAGTTATCTAGTATTGTTTGCATTCAAAATCATTGTGACTGAAGCCAGCATTAGAAGTGTAGATTTTTTGACTGAAATATGAACTAATATCAAAACTTCTATAGATTTGTTTGAAACCCAACAGGTTTATATAGATCTGCATTTTGTCTTCTTTCTTTATGTACATTATCTACATTTAAAACTTAAGAGTGACTACTAGCCAGGAAGATTGACAAAAAACATACAAAATTTTTACATTATCTTAAGCATTTTCTGATTTTTGCTAATTTCTAGTATAATATTATAAATGGAAGGTGCAAATTTACTCAAAAATCAAACTTAGATATAAATGAAAATACTCCATTCTGTTGCAATTTGCAGAGCATATAAAATATTAAAATTATACTGTCTTATGACAAATTCTGTAACCAAAAAAACCAAAATTGTAACATATTCATAATATCCAGCCATAATTTTGTAATGAAATTTAAATGATTCAATACAAAAGTATATGTGGAGCCATAAATGTAATAAAGTATAGAATAGTTCCATATTACATTACAAGCATTGAGAATTATATCTTTCAATTTCCTTTGACAGTAATATGAAATTACATATTATTTTCTTTCTTCTAAGGGAAAGAATAGGATTAAAGCCTAAATTTTTTTCAAGCTCACCAGAGTATGTAAGTCCCAGTATTTATAAAATGTAAATGCTAGCAGCACAGAACTTAAACTTTGACATACACCTATAGTCGCAACACATAGTTTACATTCTTTGAAAGTGAAATATCAACATTAATTTTTAGTTAATGTTACATACTTTCAATTTTATTTAATTTTTTTAAGACTTTATTTATTTATTCATGACAAGAAGAGAGAGAGAGAGAGGCAGAGGGAGAAGCAGGCTCCCTATAGGGAGCCGGACGAGGGACTCGATTCTAGGTCTCCAGGATGACAACCTGTGCTGAAGGCGGCGGTAAACCCCTGGGCTACCTGGGCTGCCCCATGCTTTCAATTTTTTTTTTATTTTATTTTTTTTTTAATTTATGATAGTCACAGAGAGAGAGAGAGAGAGAGAGAGAGAGAGAGAGGCAGAGACACAGGCAGAGGGAGAAGCAGGCTCCATGCACCGGGAACCCTACGTGGGATTCGATCCCGGGTCTCCAGGATCGCGCCCTGGGCCAAAGGCAGGCGCCAAACTGCTGCGCCACCCAGGGATCCCCCCATGCTTTCAATTTTAAAGAAACATTGTATTATATCCATACACTGAACAAAAATTAAACTTTATTTTTATACTTCTAAATTTAGTTACAATTTTGCTAAGCATTTCTTCATATTTCACAATTGTTAAAATCTTTTAAAACGTCTCAAATTGGTTTTAATTCAGAAAGATCTGTCATTATTTTTCTGTAGTTTACAAATATGAAGCAATATATCGTAAAATGCAAAGTAATATTCTAGTGCCCTATTGCTTTTATCTTTTTATCGGTTTCAGCATTTAGTTTGCAAAGTTCTTTTGCTTTGTTGTTTAGAAATGTTGTATTGATTTTTATTTTTGTCAGCTCTCATTTTGAGTTTTGGTGTCAAAAGATTTCTTGCTTCTTACAAAGAGATAGGAAAAACTTCTCGTTTCAATTTTCTGGATTATAGTTTGAAAGTGAGTAGAAAAATGTTTCCTTTCATGGTTGTTAAACAATTATGAGCAAAACTTTGCAGGACTTCCTGGATTCTTAGTTTTTTTAATAGAAAAAATTATTTATAGAAAATTAGTTATTCTATGTATTCATTGTTTGCAGAAATAGTGGAGTTTTCTGTATTTTTGAACCGGTTTTTGATGGTTTAATTTTTGGAATTAGTCTAACACATCTAAAAGTTTCAGATATACTGTCATAGAGTTTTAATAACATCCTCTTTAACTTTTTGATAACTGCAGTTTCTTTAGTGATACCCAATTTTACTGCAACAATAATGTATGGATGTGCATTCTTTTTCTCTTTCTTATTGTATTTTAGAGTAGTATTACAATCTCACACTGCGTTTATGAATTTGTCTACTAATATATTTTGAAGCCCTATTACTATTTAAATATTTAAAAGTGTTATATCTTCCAGAAGAAATTAAACATCCTATAATTATAAATGATCTTCAGTAATTCTTTGCTGTTTTTTATGAAACAACTCTATTGGATGTAAATTATATTTAGAAGCCTTGTTGATGTTTTGTTTCTACTAATTCTAACTCATGAAGAATTGTTTTAGTTGTGACTCTTGTGATCTTGGAGTTTACATTCATTCTAATATGGAAATCAAATGTTCCTTGAGTTTGACCTTCACAAATAAGTTTGTATTTCCTTCCTCCTATCACCTCAGACCTAGTATTGTTCAGGGTAATATTTCATGTTAATTCATTATCTTGGAGTTTCAGTTCAAATCCCAATCACATCTGAGGGAAAATATGTGGTTATGAAATCTCAAGGGAGATTTTCTTTTATCCTTTCTCAAAACCAGGTCAATATGGTCTGATTTGTTCTCATTCTTTGCCACTGGGGGAAAATATATCTATATTATATATGAGTGTGTAATATATAAATATATGTTTTTGCTTGTGTCTGGTGGACCCTTTTAACAAACATTTAGCCCTTTCAGGATGATGGCTTAATCAAGAAGTTTCATTTGCTATTCTCCAGCTAGCTTATGCTCAAGGTTTCTTCTCCTATAATTAAGAGAATGGAAAATCACTGACTCTTGGATATCATACTAGGTAATAACACCTCAAAGCTACCAAGGCTCAATGTTTATTTACTGTTCTTGTTTTTATTTTGTTCTTTGTTCCTGGCTTCTGGAATTTCTCTTTTTGAGAATTCAGATATGGAATTTAAAGAATCATCAGATTTATTCAGCATTTCTAGGCATTCTGCAAGAGAGGAGTTTTGAATTATTTATTTTGCAAAATTTCCAATGGTAGAATTCTGTACTTATTTTTATAAGCCATAAAACTAGAGCACATATTTTGTGATTGTTACCATTTGAATAACTATACAAATTGTCTAGCAAAGTGCCTGCTATATAGTAAGCACTTAGTATGTATTAGTTTCCCTTCATTTAGCATTGAAAACAGAATTTACAGATTTACTGAGTTGTTTAACTTGCACAAAGAAGGAAACCTATTTAAAACGTGTGAGATCATCAAGATAGTGATATAAGTTGTTTCTGACTTCAGCCCCCTTCAATAGAAGACCAACTAGCATGTATCCATAAACAAGACATCATTGTAAAGATCCTAGATCAAGGGGGTAAGACTGACTGCATTATTGCATCCCCAGTCTAACACCACACTGCACCAAGTGGGCCCACCTGGGCCTAGAGTCTCCAGTAAGAAAAAGATAGCATGAGGTGAACATTTAGCATCCCCAGTGGTATGAGTTCCTTCTTGGGAAGCCCACTCAGGTCATATCTAATGGCGACTGCAGGGAGAATCTGAGGGGCTTGACTACTGGAGATGGAGAAAGGGGACAAGGCTTATGGCAGCCAGCACTCAGTTCGTGGCTGACTGAACTCCTACTTGCAGCAACACTCAAGTAGAAATCTCAACACACAGTTCTGTCTATCTTCAGAGCCAAGATGATAGCCCTGTCTGATCAGGGTATTTGGTGCTCAGTTGTGCCTGATTTAAGACCCTAAACACTGAGCCTTGTTAGCCTTGGATCTATTCTATCACCCTAACAAGGTAGGGAAACTAATTCATAGCCCTGCTTACTTTTGAATGTATCCCTCTGGCCTCTGCTAACCAGGATGTCTGGCTGGAGCACTTTCAAAGCTGCTTATCCCAGCAGCACTTGAGCAAAGAGGCCAGACTTAGCTCTGCCCTTCTGAAGAGTCCAGCTGACAGCTCTATCTGGCCAGAGAACTGATTACACAATTCTGCCAGTTTGGGTCCCCAAAGAACAAGCTGTACCAACCTTAGGATCCATTCTGCCACCCTGCCAAGGGAAGCTAATTCACAGCCCCACTTATTGTTGAGTATAGTATGCTGTTTGGCCTGACTAGGAAGCCTGACGAGAGAATCCAGGCAGCCATAACACTCATCTTACAGCCAAACTTTGGTTAGGAACCAACCTGGAAGTCCTAGTCAACTGTTCCCAGCCAGCAGCAACCCTCTCAACCTCAGAGCTCTGACACTTGCCTTTGACACTTGCTCAAGAATGCTACCAGTTGATCAGTCCAAAACCACAACCTGAGCTGACTGGTGAAGGACTGTTTGCCAAAGTAAACTTGTAAAGTCTGAAAGAAGAGACTGCTTACTCAAATATGCAGTCACCAACATAAGGAACCAAGGATCATGAAAAAAAAAAAACAAAAAACAGGTGAACATGTCATCATCAAAGGAAAGTAATAAAGCTCCAATAACTTACCTTAAAGAAATGGGTATCTATGAACCATCTGACAAATGATTCAGAAAAAATAGTTTTAAATAAGTTTAGTGAACTACAAAAACACAGAGACAACTAAATGAAATTAGAATAACAATGCATGAACAAAATGAGTTCAAAGAGGAAATAAAAACCTTAAAAAAAAAAAAAACAAACCTCACATCTGTCAGAATGGTAGTCATCAAAGAAGACAAAAGAAACAAATTCTGACAAGCATATAGGGTAAAGGAATCCTTGTGCATTGTTGGTAAAATGTAATTTAATATACCACTATGAAAAACAGTATGGAATTTCCTTAAAAAATTAAAAATAGAGAACTACCATGCAATGTAGCAATTTCATTTCTGGTATATATATATATATTCAAAGAAAATGAATTTACTATTCTGAAGTGATAGCTATGCCTCCATCTTCACTGCATCATTAGTTACAATAGCCAAGACACAGAAACAACCTAAGTGTCCACCGCAGATAAAACGGATAAAGAAAAAGTGGTATGTATACACAATATGATACTATTCAGTCATATAAAGAAGGAAATCCTGCCATTTGCAACAACATGAATGGACCTTGAAGGCATTATGCTAAGTGAAATAAGTCAAAGACAAATACCATATGATCTCATTTATATGTGGAAACTAAAAAGTAGTAATAATCATAATTATGAAAATCAGATTTGTGAATGGCAGGAGTGAAGGGTGAGAGGGTATGGAAACTGGGTGAAGGTAATCTAGAGGTACACATTTCCAGTTACAAGGTAAATAAGTGCTAAGATATAATTTATAACTTGATGACTATAGTTAACAATACTGTATTGTATATTTGGCATTTGCTAAGAGAGTAAACCTTAAAAGTTCTCATCACTAGGAGAAAAATTGTAACTATGGGAGGTAGTGGTAAACTAAACATTTATGTAATCATTTGATAATACATACATATATCAAATCATATGTTGTGCACCTTAAAGTTATACAACATTATGTGTAATTATATATCAATAAAACTGAAAAAAATATGGACATTTTAAAAAATAAAACACATGGTATCATTCACTGGATTACACTGATTATTTTATATTTACTGCTGCTTAATATAGGCAATGACTCAATATTTCTTCAGATTTTCTGTTCTCAATTGGAAATTAAAGACAGCAGACATTATCCTCCATGAGTGAATTGTGTTAGCCAATGCTTTTTATAATTTTTAATTTAGTTTTTGTTTTCTAAAAATGATTACAAAACTGATAATCAAAATTTATGGACTCCATGAAATTTTTAATTGGTAACAGTGATGAGACAATTGAGTTTGATCTTTTGTAAATATCTGAAATATGAGAATGCATGATCAGTGTATTCAAATGCATTTTTGTCATTAATTCTCAAAGGGCTTTTTATTTGCTAATACATTAGTGGAAGAAAATGTATAAACATCTTCATTATATAGTGAGTTACATACAATTTTAAATTTAACTAATAGTCAATATAATTCTAGTAAATTCTATCCAAAAGCTGGGAGCAACAGGCACTAGCTAGTACCTTTGGGCACCCTACTAGCTTACATATGCAGGTATGCCAACTAATTGGATGATTCTGGTATTTGCTTACAGTTTCAGAAATGTTATAACTAGGATTTTCAGGTAGGCTGCTTATTACTCTTCAGAACATATGTTGGATGCCTTGATCCTAATAGAAGAGCAATAAATTTGGACACTCCTAGAGACTGTAAAGCAAATTTCTAAGATTCTATGATACAGGCATGCTGGTTCTTGATTTGGAATTATATTTTGATCATTTTTTTCTTCACTTTGCTACTCTAGAGTCCCTTTGAAGCATTAAAGAAATAACTTAATTCATGTTTTACCAAAATTTCTGCTTTAGACATCTTCCTTCCCCTCCCTCCTACAAACTAATGTCAAGAACAATATTTATGTGTGATTATCAAAGGAAGAAAAATATGACCTGCATCACAAATCTAGCCATGCAAATATTGTAGGATACATACAATATCAATATTCATCAAAAAGAGAAAATTATAACCTGAATGAAATAAATGGATTGATATAGTACATAATAACTCCAGAGAGGTGTTTAGGTGCAAGCAGGTATCCTCACAAGGATAGATTACATCGTATCAGGAAAACATGGAATACTTATTAAATTTATCTGAAAGACTAACTAGAAGAGTAAACCCTTTGTGACTGAAGAAATTAGATTTATACCCAACATAAATTCATGTGCCCCAGTCATCATATGGAATATCAACTGGGATATCAAAGCAATGGCTAGAAATTGGAAATAATATAAATGCACATCTAATAGAATGAAAACTAAAAATAAATTATGAAATATTCAAAAGCAAAATATTACATATAAATATTAAATCATACTAAAGAATTTTCTGATTAATACAGTGTGGTAGTAGCACATGGATAAAAAGAAATACTAATAAAATAAAATTGAAAATTCAAAAATAATTTAAGTTCATAATGAGGCTTATCATATGATAAAGGTGGCAACTCACATCAATAGGCAAAAATGGACTTCAAAAAAGATGCCTCAGGAAATGGAAATTCACACAGGAAAAGTTAACAAAATTCAGTTATACACAAGAAAATTTCAATATGGATCACAAATCTAAATGTTAATATTAAAGCCATACAAATCCTGCAAGCAACCTAGGATTAATTACTCTATAAACTGAGTATGGGAATAGGCTGACTTAGTTTAATTAAATGAAATATAAGTAAATAAAATATTTGCATGGTGAAAGATAAATAAATAAATAATTCCAATGTAAGGCCGACATCCCCAATATAAAGAGAATCATTAAAATAGAGGAAAAGTATAAAGTAAAAATTTTAGGGAAAATGGACTTGGGTAAAGGAGATGAATAATCTATTCATTAAAAAAGAAAACTGTAAAAATGGCCCTATGAAAAGTTATTCATCTTTACTCATAATAGGAGACTTGCAAATTCAACTTTTAACCAAGAGCATTTGAAAGTATCTAACAAAGTATAAAATCACATATGCATTTATTCTTTAACTGAGGTATTTCCTTTCTAGGTATTTATTCTAAAGATATGCCTTCAATTGTACAAAAGAATATATATACAAAGATATCCATGACAATGATAATTTTAATGGGAAATAAGTGAGTGACAAGATCTTAAGCTCCAAAACTAAGAAATCATTTGAAAGCACTCTGTTTTAGCTATATAATTTATATATCTGTAAAAATAGTAAGGAAGATCTCCATGAAATGAAATGGATGGATTTCTAGGATTTATGACTTTTAAAAGAAGTACAACTGAATATATATTTATTTTTACAATCACATATATAGTGGCATTTTGGTTAAAAACAAGGAAAATTTAAAAATGTATAATATTTACTTATACAGCCATTCTGAAACTATTTGGTAGAAGAGCAAATGAGCCAATTTTGAGAAGGTGTTGGAACTCTGGTTCCCCTTGAAGGAGGAATGATGTAAGACATGGACTTGAGAAGTACATAGAAAACTGCACTGGATTAGAATTAGAAGTATTCCCACATATCGGGCTGAACTGATGACATTATACTTTCTCTTTGTCCACCTAAAGGGCACAGGAGCAATAACAACCAAGTAGAAACAGCCACAACCCAGATCCAGATATGTATTTGTAAAATATTGTTTACCAATATAGTTAACCCAAGTCTCCTTGGAATCTTGTAAAGATTAGTGATGCCAGTGCTAGAGCAAGAAATATATATATATCCTGAGCCTTAAAGTCTTGAATCAAAAGTTAGGAAATCCTGAAAAAAAAGTGATGGGATCATGTAAAAGGAACACGGGAATAGTGCAGAAGGCTCTATTAATACTGTCCAATCCAGCGTGATTTGAACATCAAAATGAATAACAAAAATATTAAATTTTGATCCATTGAATAAATTACTAATCCACTAGTCAGTACTTATAAAAATAGATATAGATAGCTAAAAGATAAATGATGGGCAGATATAAAAAATCAGAGAAAAGGAAAAGAAACAATAGAACATTAAATCATAAGCATGGAATAATAGATTGAGAAAATTAACATTTCATGAATGTCATAGTAGTAATTCAGGTAAGATTTATCAACAGAGACCAAGATTACTGGGTAAATGAAAAGTTGTCTAAAAAATTATTGCCACATTTCACTTATGAAGGAAGGAAAGCTAATTTTATAGGGGTAAATCTGGTGGATAGTAATTTGACCGGATGACCAAACTTCATCCACCATAGTGGACTAGGAATAATAATTAAAATAATTACATGTGCAGTAAACAAATGTCCTTGGTGTTAAAATACTTATGCTAAGCATTTGGAGACAAAAGAACAAAATCCTACCTTGTATAAATTGAACGCAGGGTATATGAGTGGTCTTTGCACTTTTTTTGCAAATCTTCTGTGAATTTGAAATTATTTAAAAATGAATGGAGAAAATCTAGCCTGAAAATTCAGAAACATAGAGCAGGATTTTCTGTACACTACTGGTGCTGAGGATACAATACCACCATCGGAATCTCTTAGATAAAATACTTCTCACTTCTTTAGAACAGCAAACACTTTTGAAAACTAGCTTTTCTTCAAAACATTGCCTAGAATATGCTATAAGTAATATATTTTTAAAGATTTTATTTATTTATTCATGAGAGACACACAGAGAGAGACAGAGACACAGGCACAGGGAGAAGCAGGCTCCAGGCAGGAAGCCTAAGTGGGATTTGATCCCGGGACTCCGGGATTTGATCACACCCTGCACCGAAGGCAGACGCTCAACCACTGAGCCATCTAGGCATCCCAATATTTTAAACTGAAAAAAAAAAATGCTAATCATTGATTAATCAAGTGTAAATAGATACATCTAACAGTCTAAGTTTATACTGTTTTCAGATTTGTTTGCCTAAAACTCTATCGCTTTAAAAAACAATAAATTTACATAATAAATGCCACTTTTCATTCTACGTTTTTGACAGAAAACTAGCCAAATTATAATAATTTCTAAAATATGTGTCCATATTAACAAAATTTTCTTATATTTGCAAAACACATTTTTTTATGTTAAAGATGTACAGGGATCCCTGGGTGGTGCAGCGGTTTGGCGCCTGCCTTTGGCCCAGGGCACGATCCTGGAGACCCGGGTTCAAATCCCACGTCGGGCTCCCGGTGCATGGAGCCTGCTTCTCCCTCTGCCTGTGTCTCTGCCTCTCTCTCTCTCTCTCTGTGTGTGACTATCATAAATAAATAAAAATTTTAAAAAATAAAAAAAATAAAGATGTACAGAGACATTTTGGAGCAATTATGGTCTATAAACTGGAAGCTTGATGAGAGTTTCTGGTGTGGTCGCTAAAGGTTCTTTTGGTCAGTGAATCATGATTCAATAAATGAAGTATAAATGTGAATAATCAAATGTAGATGCAAAGCATTTTCATTGTGTGCAAAGCTTGTATATATATTTTTTAATTATTCATTTCTTTCAAAAGTAAATTCCATTTATTAGAAATAAAATTATTTTAGGTAAGAAGCAAGAAGCTTGTAACATAATCAAATTCAATACTACCATTTCAACCAGGATTACTGTTAAAATATATATCCAGGATAGTATGACATATAAGCAAGGCTACTTGATTATGAGCAGGAAAAGCTAATTTTCACATTCTGCTTTCAGTGCACTTGAAAGTTCTGTCAGCCATTCAGGGGCAGGTGCTGGACAGCTGAGTTGTTTGCTTCTGTGCTTTGCCCAAACTGGACAGCACCACTATCCTTCAGCCCTTTATCTCAGAGGAGATGAGATAGTCTGGGAGACCCATGAAAAACCTGCTAGTATATTGACGTATGATGGACAGATCTAACTATTGTCTGTTCTAAAGTTCTAGCAACAGGAAAGATTTCCTAGCTGGGGTTGTAGATTATTATCAGACCCACTGGAGTACAATGAAATGTGGTGGCTTAGACATTAGATGTCTCCCTCCCAGGAACAAACACAGACTGATAATCAAAGTCTTCCTCAACAATATTTGTATCAGACCTTCTATTCTTAGATTCTGCATAAATGATTCTCCATTACCAGACCACCTAAATCAGATCTGCCAATATACTGATTAAAATTTATTTTCCTGCTTCCTCTCTCCACCTATGAAAATAAAGCATCTTAAAGTAGAGTCCTAAAAACTGAAAAATTTCAAAACTGTCCAGGTTACACAAGCATACTAATATTTGGAAATCACGGCTCTATGTTGTTTTCCCAAAAAGGATTCTTTCCTTGGGAGCTTATTTATAGCATTTTTCTAAGAGTAGCTAAATCCTTTTTCAAAAAATACCCACATACCTACCTCCTAACAAATTACCACCTTCACTCTGAATGAGAAGAAAGAAAATATTTAAATAAAATAATTCAATGTGAATAAAAATTATAAGTTTAAAGAATAAGAATTTGAAAGCAAATGAGATTGAAACAATGAAAAAAAGGAAAAGGAAGAGCATGTCTATTTACTAAAGCACATCATTACATTAAAGTTCCTAGGTACAAGACAATGGAAATAAAAGAGTAATTCTATAACTAATTGTATATGCTGGTAGTAGCTTAAAAGAAATACATTATTTCATGAAATTGCTTACCCTCATGTTGCCTTTTCCAATTCTTTTAATTAGCACTTACAGTATGCCAAACTTATTGTAAGGCACAATTAAAGACTCCAGATGTGACTGTGATTTAGCTTGATGAAAGAAATCATGATACACTGATGATCATCGCTTATTTTTACATTCTGCTCAAATCTTGGCAGTAATATGAGTAAATCCCACACAATGTTGTTGTACCACATTAATTATTTTCTCTTACTTTGCTCAAATATGCCACACTTTTGAAATTAATATATTTCTTCAGATAACAACAAATAGAGAACTCTGCCAAATATATGTATAGTGTTTATTCTGAACCGAGAATAAATTGCTAAAGGCAACTGATTTATCTTCTTATAACCTGAGAACAAGCATGTGATAAAACTTAAAAAAAATTGTCCAGTTCATTATTGTTGTAAAGTAACTTAAAATAAGCATTACAAGTGAAGAGGCACATCCACAAATATTTTCAATATTAGGAAATGTTCTTAATCCTTGAATTCAATGGTAAATATCTCAAATGATGTTTTATATTATGGGATATTAATCTATTTTTTCTGTTGCTGTAACATTGGGCATCAGAGACAGTAGACAATAAATCTAGTGAGAGAGGAGGTACACAAAAGTGAGTATATTGGCATAGCTACACTTGAGTTAAACTTGGTTTTGTCACTTAACAGTTCTGAAACCTTTGACAACAGCTTTGGTATTTTCATCTATCAATCAAAATATTAGTGCCTATTCTATAATGTGTTTATAATAACTGAAATGTACAATATATATGAACTGTTGTTCTAAGTTCTCTATGCTTAATAAGTAACCAATTAATTCCAACAAATGCAATAAAGGTAGTTGATAAGAGAATAATAAAAGTGTATTGGTTTTTAACTCATTCACACAATTTGAGACCCAAAGGGATAAAGAACTTTGAAAATGACTTGCCATGGTAAGCCTTAGGCAAGCAGGAAAAGCAGGCAACAAATGAGAGGAGGTACTATAGATAAAAATCCAAGTGAGAATAAATCATTAAGGATTTTTCTTAATATTTTAAAATTTTAAAATCTTTATTCTGCTATTTGTTCTTACCATAATATCTAGAAGGAGCTTAAAATTTCTTGCTAAAAGTGATGTTTAAAGGAAGGGTGAGACGGTAGAGAATGATTGACTGATGATGAAGTCTATAGATATCTTGGTAATTAATGAAAATAGATTCAAGAATTCTTTTTTTTATTTTTATTTATTTATGATAGTCACACACACAGAGAGAGAGAGAGAGAGGCAGAGACACAGGCAGAGGGAGAAGCAGGCTCCATGCACCGGGAGCCCGACGTGGGACTCGATCCCATGTATCCAGGATCGCGCCCTGGGCCAAAGGCAGGCGCCAAACCGCTGCGCCACCCAGGGATCCCAGATTCAAGAATTCTGATGATTCTAGTAACACATTAGCAGGCAAGATATTGTCACGTTGAAAACAAATAAAATATATGTATCTTATGCATCACTTATGCATCACTTATGCATCACTCCATAGCAATGCAGAATGAGAGTAACAAAGAAATTTCAGTACCTCTGAAGAATTTTAAAGATTATTTATTTTAGAGACAGAAAGAAAGGGAGAGGGGCTAAAGGAGAGAATCTCAATCAGACGCACCCCTGAGTGGGAGCCTGATGTGGGGCTCCATCCCACAACCCATAAGACCATGACTTGAGCCAAAACCAAGAGTCATACGCTTAACTGACTGACTTAACCTGGCGCCCCCCTTTTTGAAGAATTTTACGTAAAGTATTTGAAATGGATTTGAACAATATCCAACAAAGGAGGCAACAGTATCCAAAAAAGGATTAAGGCTATTGAAAATTTGATTCTTCATTTTTAGGGTCCTTCAGAGTCAGAGAAGCATTAGGCATATATTAGCATTGGCTGCTGTAACACATAAACCCCTAGTCTCCATTCTTCAACATGTATAATTTTATTTCTTGCTCTATTAAAGTCCAATCTAAAGTGTTGGAGTAGAGGTTCCACACAGTTACTCAGTAACACAAGCTGATAAGGGCTCTGCCATTATCAGCAGGTGATTCTCTGTCAGCAACTGTTCGAGTCATCTTGTCCACAGCCCTAGGGAACTTAGCAGTGCAGTGTATTTCAGCCTGTTCTCCAAGTACCAGCATTTGCATCACTTGCCTGAGGGCTTTCCCTGACAATATGAACCCACTTTGCTTGCAGACACTGCAGGCTGTGCAGTGCCCTCAATAACAGCCTTCAACCAATAATTGAGAGGAACTGGTGGAAAAGTACCCCATTTCTTTTGCTCCTTTTAGAGAGATAATTTGAGGTGCATGTGCTATACTGACCCTTCAAGTTCCACAATGGCTTACATGTTCCAGTGTCTTACATGGTTAAGTCACTTGAGGACATGCCCTTATTGCTTGCCTTTCCTTTCCTGATCCCATGAGCATAAAGAAAAAATATTTTAAAATACATATTCAATTGTTAACACAGATTGCTTGATGGAGAAGGATGCTTACATGGGGGTGGGGGATCATATAGGAAAGTGCTTCTGGGTAAAAGAATTCTAAAAAATCCAAATTAAGCATGTACACAATTACATCCAAATCTACACGAAGAAATTAAGTAGACTCTCTTAAAGTTAATATACAATATAGTAAAATGACAGCATTAAGCCTATTACATTTGGTTGTACACGAAGTTAAACATGTTGTAATCTTACGTTTGTATAAATGTATATGCACACACAAATGACTCTTATTATAACATGTAAAATCTATATGGAAAACATTGTCTTAACTTTCTAACACTAACATTTAGTATATCTAAAATATGTGGACTTTGTCTTGGAGAGAAGCTTTTTATAACCAATCCTGAGAGCAGGATGCAGAACAGATTTTTTGCACACTGTCCAAAGTAATATCTAGATAAGCATGCCTAGATCAAGAAGCCATATCTTTTTCAAGTGGTAAGTAAAACAAGAATGCAGACAATTTCAAAATGTGCAGATTATAGTAAGAAAATATATTTATAAATATATTTGCTAAAGACCATCATTTATCTGAAGAATAAGTTTATAGAAGTCAGTTAGGAATCTTTGGAATTTTCTTCCTATTATGCACACGTTAAAATAAAATTAAATCAACATCTTATTTTTTTGATTAGTGTAGAAATAATTAGGAAAACAAAATGTATACACTAAAATGCCAAATAGATTTATTATTATTATTAGTTTACTACCAGAAGCTAATGCATGCACATGGCTTACTCTATTATTTATACATTTTACAAAACAAGATGAAAATTAATCTAATTGATTTCTATATTATATATGAGTGCTTGAGTGCACAATATAAAAATAAGCCACTCCTGCCTATGCATCTATTTTAAAAAGAAATATACATATTATCTTTTCTTTATTAAATAATTTTTCCCATGCATGTCTTTATACACATACAGTTTTATATAAATTAAAATCTTATAGGAAAAGCAAAGATACATGGCATCAAAGGAACACTTAATAATTTTGAGATCGGGATCCCTGGGTGGTGCAGCGGTTTGGCGCCTGCCTTTGGCCCAGGGCGCGATCCTGGAGACCCGGGATCGAATTCCACATCAGGCTCCCGGTGCCTGGAGCCTGCTTCTCCCTCTGCCTGTGTCTCTGCCTCTCTCTCTCTCTCTCTCTCTCTCTTTGTGACTATCATAAAAAAAATTAAAAAAAATAATTTTGAGATTAAATTGTTTTGCATGTATACATGTCTTTTTTTTTTTTACATATTCTTTTTAAGTACTTTGCCATTTCTCTCTTAAAGGCTTTTTAAATGTATTTTTCATGAATTTACCATAATGTACTTTTTTTATCACTTTCTATATCTGTCCTTCTTACTAAGCTTTGAATTTGAGGATGCTGATCATATCATATCCTAATAGAGTAGAGAAATTAAATATGCCTTCTTGGTTTTGAAAATTGGAATTGCAATTTAGAGAAGCTTGCACTAAATGTTACTTCATTCATCATTTATTCATTCATTTATAAAATTGTATTTGCACTATCTGCTCAACCCTGTGCTAAGAACTAAAATCATAAAACACTGTAAGATATGGAGCATAAACTCTAAAGTATAAAAGGAGTCATTAAATGGTATTGAGTAGTGGAAAGATATGTATGATCTGCTTTTATACAGAATATTCTGGAGTCAGAAGTAGGACTGGATACTAGAAAACTAAAGAGAACTAAGCAGAACATATTGTAATGCTCAAGATGAGGGGATTTTAGGCATTATTATTGTATATATTTAGCAACAAATGTTTTGAAACTTCTTCTACTATAGTTGATCCACAGTGATGGCCTCCAACAAATGAGACTTTGTAGTATTCACACATAGTGAATACTAGAGTAGTCACTAAGTATATTAGTGTATATTATACTAAGAATACACTAAGAGAGTTGTCCCCTCTTACTGAACCTGGCTTGTCCTGTTTACTAGCTTTGATCAATAAAGTGCAGCTGAAGTGACTGTGTAAATTCCACAGTCCTGTGTAATTTCCACAGGAGATCTGAAGTGTCAACTTTCACCTTTTTGAAACATTTCCTTTTAAAAACCAATCACCATGCTATTTGCCATCCAAGCCACATGGAGAGGTCACATTGAAGAAACTGTGTTGTTCTCATCAACATCCATGAAAGAGCTCCCAGCCAGCATTAATTAGAACTAAATGAATTAAATGTCTTGAACATTCCAGCCCAGTATAGACTCCAGATGCCTGTTGCACCTGATGACAATGACATGAAACAAAAGAACCACCCAGCTGAGCCACAATCAACAGAATCATGAGAGATTTTTAAAAAATCCCTGCTCTTTAATCTAGAAAGTTTTCAAATGGATTTGTTATGCAGCATAGATAACCGAAACAAATATTGGTACTAGATCAGTTGTGACAAGAAACTGAAACGTGGATGAACTTTGGGACCAGCTGTCAGGTGCAAGCTAGAAGGGCCTTGAGGAGAATATTAGTAAATATGAAAATGAAATGAGGAAGTTTTTATTGGAGGCTAGAGAAAAAGGTGCCCTGTGTTGGAAATTTTGGCAACACTCTTTCCCGCAGAAAGTTTGGAAAATAGAAATATGTAACAATTGAACTTGTATATCTAACTAAAAACAACAGTTTCTACGTTTAAGAGAGAAGCAGTGCCTTGTGGGCCTCTTTAGATTTTAGAAATAATATAAACTTCATTTGGGTTTGCAATATCAATCTATTTACCTAATTAGCTTAGAGCATGCCAGTTTTGAGTGTGATACAGAGAAGAGGTTGTGCAATCAATCCAGGCTACCGTGGAAACTTTTAGGCCACTTGCCCATCTGACCCAACAGATTTAACAGTATTTGAAGTTAAGGATGACATTTGGAATGTTTGGCAAGCCTCTGTGAGTAAATCACAGTACACACTTTCATAATTTTGGAACAAAGCTCTTCCATCCTTAGAGAACTATTCTCCTGAGGAGAAGCAATTTCATGCTTGTTTAGGGGCCCTATAAGAGACTACACATTTGACCTTTGTCCACCAATTCCATATGCTCATCATTAGTTGGGCATTGTATGACCCATCAAGCCTTAAGCTGGGTGGGCACTACACGATAGCACTCAGTTTTCAAGTGGAGGTGGTATAAATAAATAAGGCTCAAGTGGTTACTGAAAACAGAAATAAATCTTACGAGACGGTGCTCATGTTTCCATTACTTCTCCTACCAGTATAGTGCCTCCTCTTTCTCAACTGATACTTATGATTCATGAAGCATTCCTTATGCTCACTTTTTGGAGGACAGACCCTTTGGCCTGGCTTACAAATAGTTCTACATAATATTCTGGTATCTCCCAATAATGGACATTTACAGCATTAACACCTTCCTTAAGAGTAGCTCTGAAACAAAATTTTTAGACAAAATCCTTCTATCAAGCAGTGTATCTTGTTGTTAATCTGGGCCATATAACTTTAGGTCTGCATTGACCAATAGGCAGTGGCTAACAGTTTGGCTTGTGAGTCAGGAACTTGGAAGAAATATGATCGGAAAACTGTTGACAAATAGATGTATAGAGAGACATTTCTAATAAAGATACTTGTGCCTCATGCCAAAGGTATGAAAAAAAACAATGGAAGCAGATGAAAATCTTAATAATCAGAAAATGGTATCTTGAGTGTTTAGTCTCTTTAAGCTATCCTTCTTGTTTGATGGACTCATGAATAATGTAGTCTTGGGCAGAGATGGAGGTGATGGATTCAGCAACATGGCATTCCATTCAGCAAGAATCATTTGGTTACAGCCACTGTTGAGTGTCAAATCTGTTAACAGAGACTAACACTGATGTCACAATAGGCCCCCATTCCTTAAGAGGACCTTTTGACCATATTGGGTTAATTCTATAATGGGAGGTGGAGTGATTTGTTCTCACGCAATAGAGATCTACTTTGGATATTGATTTGCATTCTCTGCTTTAAATGTTTCTGCTAAAAAGAAAAAAAAAAAAAACATGTCACCGATGTAGTCTAAATCACATCAAGTTTGTGTCAAGATCTTTACTTCTGTTTTCCCAACATCCCTGTTTCTTATCAAGGAACTCATTGTTCATAAAATTAAGTGTGTTAATCAGTTCTCGCTCATGGAATTCACTGATCTTATCATTTTCCCCCACCACCCCGATAAATAGTGGAATGTACCCTTTGCAAATTTAGGCATGGTGCTGGCTTGATCCCAGTAGAGCTGGGATAATATCCTCCTTGATGTGATAGATACTAAAAATCATTATACTGTCCTATTTCTCCCATACTCTGGATTCATGGGTCTGGGAATAGAGGGATAATATTGGTATTACCTCTTCTTATAATTATCCCTTTTAATACACTGCAAATTCTTCCTTCATTTTTTAAACTTTGGGCTCTACTAAATGGATTTAGAGTTATGAAAATGACACCCCCCCATACACATAGCATGTTAATTGCTTTGTTATTCAAGTAAACATTATAAAACACTTAGTGAGAGAATTATTTTGTGACATAAGTAAAACAGCTAGTCAGCTGGACTTAAGATGTGAAGATTATGTGGTTATACCTTATCCAATAAGGTGTACCTCTGAAAACTAGCAGCAAAAGACTAACTAAGGGAGATTTGAAGTATAAAAATGTATTCAAGGCACTGTTTCTAACTTTGAAGATGGAGAAGACCACATGATGAGAAATTCATGTGTCCTGATGTTTACTTGAATAACAAGGTATGAAAAATGCTATGTGTGTGTTGGGGGGGTCATTTTCCTAATTTTACCCACCACAACCTCTAAATCCAGATATACACATCTGCCAAAAAACATATTTTGTTTCTTTCTTTTCAGCTCATTATGAAGCAGAAGGAACCTCCATATTGGACCACTTCACATTGCTTCATGTCCCTCTATTCCTCATTTTCTCTTTTCTTCATTTTCACTGTCCTTGCTTTTAACCTTACAAATAATCATCTTTCTTTTAGCTTTTATTTATTTGTTTGTTTTTTTCTAGAGCACCAGACTGAGACTCTATGACAAATATTCAATACCGTGACAATGGGAATGGAAATGAAAGGAACAAATATGAATAACATGAAGGAGATAGACTGATTGGTGGATGTGTCATGTGTGGAAAAAGGAGGAACTGCCGATTTTGCCAAATTTAGCAGAGAAATGTGCCAATCCAAAATGTAAAGAAAATATATAATGACAAAAAGGGGGAGCTGAAGAATTGTATTTTGAAAGTGATAGGCAAATTTTTTCAGGGATGGGATAGAGATTGAGAATAACAAAAAGTGACATTAATGTGACATCTTATTGTCACATTAATAAATGTGACTAATGTGACATCTTATTAATTAGAATGGCCTCATGTTCTGTTCAGCCACTAATGCTAGGGAAATAACAACAACAAAAATAGCAAATGATACTTTTTAATAAAAGTAGCTACAAAAATAAAATGCATAATAAAGTAAATAGAAATCTAGGGTAAAAAAATAACATAAATATTTTATAATTTTCCCAAGTTGTATTCTTGCTTCTTTTAAATTAATTTGCCCAAGGGTACCTTATCTCTGTTAGTGAAATCTTCAGGGTAGTTAACCTCTAGCTAACTTTTACTGTAAAAACCAGAGATTTCTAGCAACATTTATGAAACATAGGCCTTTAGATTTTAAAGCTTCTCATACATCTCTACTTCCTCATTATTTTACTAGGTGTGGATATTTTCATTTACATCAACATTATATGTGTATATTCCAAATTGTTTCTAATTTAATTTGGCCAAGAAACCAGCACTTTGACTCTACTGTAATTTGCCTAATCAGTAACCTTTGTACCTTTGTCTGTTGCATGTTAGATGTATGATAGCCTCTTAACTACTTCTAATGGAAGTCTCTACTGTGTTTTCCAGAACTCTGAGAAAGAGGTGATGTTCTGCACAAAGGCTTTATACTAAAATACTTTCCCTCTGTTCCAAAGCCTAAAATGTAATTAGATGTACAAACTGACAAGGGCTGCTGTTTTTTAAAATAAGATTGAAATTCTATTAGAACAATACAACCATTTCAATACAAGTAGAATATGATACAACATATTAAAGTCTTAGCATTAGTAATTTCTTCACAAGTACATCTGTATTCAGGTCAAACCTTAACCGCAGTTCAGGATTATTTATGAAGTTTACCACTGGGTAATAGAGAATCAAGGTAGTGAACTAAAAAAAGAAATATATCAAAAGAAAGATAGCCCAAAGATACAGATGTAGTGAAACGCTGGGACACCTGCACCCCAATGTTAATAGCATCAATGTCCACAAAAGCCAAAATGTGGAAGGAACGTCGATGTCCTTTGACAGATGAATAGATAAAGAAGATGTGGTCTATATATACAATGGAATACTACTCAGCCATTAGAAATGACAAATACCCATGATTTGCTTCGACATGGATGGAACTGGAGGGTATTATGCTGAGTGAAGTAAGTCAGTCGGAGAAGGACAATCATCATATGGTTTCGCTCATATGGGTTTACATTTATAGAAAATTGCAAAGATAATACAGAGTTCTCATTTACACCATGTCCTGTTTCCCCTTTGTTAATATCTTACATTTGTTTGGTAAACTTGTAACACAATGAAGAATATTGACACATGATTATTAATTAAACCCTAATTTATTTAGATGTCCTTAATTTTTACTGAATATCTTTTTTCTCTTCTGGAACCCCATCCAATCTACCACATTATCTATAGCCATCATGACTCCTTGTAGTCACAGTTCTGAAGGCTTCCCCTTGTTTTTAATGACATTGATCATTTTGAGGCATATTGATAATGTAATTTTTAGGCTGTCCTTCCATATGGGTTTGTCTAATGTTTTTCTTATGATTACATTGAGTGTATAGGTTACTAACAATAACTTTCATGACCTGATAGAGGTTATGTTCATCAGGTTATTCTACTGTCAAGTTGTTAATTTTCCTCTCTTTTCATACTGTTATTAGAAACCAAGATCTGGGTACCGGGGGTGCTTATTGCTTCTATCTATATGCTTTCACATATGTTTATTTCAATCTAGAACTAAATTTGAATGAATTCATACTGAAGTATCCAGCCCTAATCTAGTACTACATGGTTCTTCCTAGCCTTCCTAGTTGTTTATTTATCACCTCCCGTGTCACCAGAAACCTGGCTCCCACCATCCACCATCAATTTACTTCCTTTTTAAAAATCTCAGTATACATGTAATGTGTAAACCCGCACACCCATGAGAAATAACCTCATAACCAGAGTACAATGCTAATGTACAGTTCTTTTTGCCCTTAAAGTGTTCACTTATTTCCAAACTTACTTAGATAAAATCTTTTCCCCAATCCCATTAAGTGAGGTTTTACCATACATTTTAACACAGTTAAATTCTTTTGTTACCTTCCACATTCCATCCTGAGGTCTCCCAATTCCCTAATTAATTTTGCTTTATTCACATGTATTATTTGTGCCATAAATTTCTATGAGTTTTAACAAAAGCATAATGTCATGTAATGACTATTAGAGTTATCAGAGTGACTTTACCATACTAACAGTTACTCCCTTTGAGCTTCATCTATTGAAACTTCATCTATTCAAATCCTCACCAAGCACCTGGCAACAGCTAGTCTAGATTGTTCTTTCAAGAATGTCACATAAATAGAATCATAGAGTTTGCAGCTGTTTCAGACAGGCTTGTCTCACTTAGCAATATGCATTTACGGCTCATCCATGTTGATGTATATGGTAATAGTTCATTAATGTTTATCTTTGAATGGTATTCCATACAGACATAGCAGTATCTATGTATTCATCCTACTGAAGGGATATCTTGGTTGGTGTGGCTTTTGACAATTAAGAATGAAACTACCATAAACTTTCACATGCAGGTTTTCAGATCAATTGGGCAAATATCCAGGCACAAAATTGCTGGTATGGTAATATTATGTTTAACTTTGCAAGAAACTGCCAAACTTTCTTCAGGAGGGACTATACCATTGCTCATTCCCACCAGCAACAAATAAGAATTCCTCATATTTCATATTCTTGTAAGTGATTGTATTTTCATTAAAAAAAATGTTAGCCATTCTGATAGACATGTAGTAATATCTCACTGTTGTTTAAATTTGCATTTCCCTGACAAATATTATTGAGTACTTTTCATATACTTATTTGACATTGGTTTATCTTCATGAATTAGCTTTAGTTCAGGTCATTCGATTCTATCTTATTTGGGCTTTTGTTTCTTATTGTTGGGATTGAACAACTTTCTGCATATTTTTAGGATCAGTCTTATAGGAGACATAAACTATGTAAATATTTTCTCCCAGTTGGGGAGTTTTCTATTGACGTATCTTCAGTTCACTGATACTTGCCTTAGTCAATGAATGAGCACTTTGAAGGGATTACTCATTTCTGAGTTTCTGCTACTGGATTACTGCTACTTAGTTATTGATTTCTAGCATTTCATTTTTATTCTTTTTTAGAGTTCCCATGTCCCTAATATCATTCATTACCCATCTGTTCTTGCATATTGTCTATTTTTTCCATTAGACCCATGATATACAGTTATTTTATATATATATATATATATATATATATATATTTTTTTTTTTTTTTTTTTTAAGAGAGAGACAGAGAGCACAAGTTGGGAGAGGAGTAGAGGGAGAGGGAGAGAATCTCTATCAGACTCTCCACTGAGTTGGGAACCCACTCAGGGTTTGATTTCATGACCCTGAGATCATGACCTGAGCTAAAATCAAGAGTTGGGTGCTTAACCTACTGAACAGCCCAGGCACCCTGAATAATAGTTGTTTTAAATTCTTGTACTGATAATTCCAATCTATATGTCATATCTGACTTTTGTTCTTTTGTTTTGTCTCTTCAGAATCTTTTATTCTTACCTTTTGGTGTGTCATTGTAGTTCTTTAATTAAAATTAAGATGCTGGGCAGCCCCAGTGGCTTAGCAGTTTAGCGCCGCCTTCCACCCAAGGCGTGATCCTGGAGACCCAGGATCGAGTCCCACGTCGGGCTCCCTGCATGGAGCCTGCTTCTCCCTCTGCCTGTTTCTCTCTCTCTCTCTAATAAATAAATAAAAAATCTTAAAAAATAAAATTAAATTAAGATGTTTTACAGAAGATAATAGATAGTAAGGTAAATGGGCCCTTAGTGTGAGGATTTATGATAATCTGACTAGAATTTGAGATATGTTTAACATTTATTGTAGCTATAGGTACCAGAGATTTCAAATTTCTTTACTGTCCTTGTTTTTGCTTTACTTGTAGGCTTTTGGATTTCCATATGTATTGCTACACGGAGACAATCTATGTGATGTAAATCTTTATATGTAATCCACTGTTCTTATACTGGAGGTTTAGACTATAGGATTAATGTATGGAGGAGAGACCATTCTACGATGTTGGGATTATGCCTTGGCCTTTTAATAAGCCTATATTTAGTGTTTGGCCTTCATAAATTTCCGTCTCTTCTTCAGGAATTTTATAATCTTTGTAGATTACAAAGATCTTCCTCAAGATACTAATCTACTGCTTTCTTGACTAGTTAGTTAATTATGGGAAATCTGTAGTCAAACTGAATTCCATTTGTAGATGGCAGTATATTTTTATTTTCAATTGTTTGGAATTTTGGGGGGGATAATTCTTTCACTCTAAGTTTCTAAATGTTCAACATAATAGTCTATATTTGTTCCTTTTTATTAACTAAACATATAGTAGATTTATTCATTTGAAGAGTTTGCAGGTTTTCTTTTTTCCTGTTTTAGGAAATAATTTCTACAGATCTTTTTTGTTTCTCTCTTCCTTCTACTTTCTGGAGATACATAAAGTATAGGCTGGTAATTGGAAAGGTATTTTTCTCTTGAGATCCCTCATTTACATGATACTCTAGTAACACAATGACATTTTATGGGTCTTTGTTGATATGGGTAAATATTCCACTGACCTTTATCTTAGTTTAACTGTGGTTGGACAGTTGATATCCTAGTTTCTGAAAAGGGTAGGTATTATGTCTGTGAACTGAAGAAATAAAGGATAAGTATGTTTCTAGTCTACTCCTCATCTGCCATGTAGCTATTCTGGTTTAGGTGTGCTGTATGCATATTTCACAATTCTGAGTTAAAATAATATGTAAATGCTGAAATATTGAGGCAAATATAACACTTTAAACCTCACATTTCCATTTTTACCCATATTATTCAATACTTTTATTTCATTATATATGTATATATAATTAGCATATATTTTAATAAAAATGGAAGAAAATATATCAAGCATTGTAATCTTGCCAAATTATTAATACTAAATTGATCGCTTTTCTATTAGGAATTATTAACAAGAGCATTTTTAAATTTTTGTTCTATAAAGATGGTGATTTGTTTCACAAGCACTGTTTTGATCTATGGGGGAAAATGCAAGGGTTCTGACAAAAGAAAAATGTATGAAGAGCACTGACATTGCTTAACGTACTTTCAACTTTGTATATACTTAACTGGAAATACTACCTTAAAATCAACATTATTTCATGAATGAAAGCTCAAGATCTATATCATTTAGAGAATTGTAACCATCGCTCTCAAAATAATCAAACTTCAGATTAAACCTTTTCTGGCATTCTGGCTAGGAAAGCATTGATGTGAAACTGCTGTTCGTAATAGAGACAGTTGTTAAAAGGAAAAAGGTCAAGATGTCAAGAATAAGTTAAATGACATGGCAATGTTTAGAGACTTCTGAAAGAAAGACTATTAAAGAAATAAATACCTTCTGGATCCATTATTTCAAAAAAGCTTAAAAGAGAATTTTAACATGTTTTTATTGAGAAGTTCACTTAATAGGATTCTCAAAGATTTTTTTTCCAACTAAATGTCAAATATCTATATAAAGAAGCCTATTGCTCATTTCTGAAGTGCAAATAATGTCAAGATTTACATGGATAATCTTTATAGTATCAAGATGTATCTGGCTATAATTTTTTCATATGTCATATGGTTTCCCCTTCAGGAATTTTGACTTTTCCTTTTCCTTGTCCATTTTCCTTGTCTTCTCTCTATATACTATTTGTCTCTATCTACTCTTAATTTCTTCTCCATAATTTTTTTTAGGGAGGGAAAGAGATGGGGGCGGGGAAGAGAGAAGGAGAAGGAGAGAGAGAATCTTAAGCAGACTCTTATGCTCAGCACAGAGCCAGACACTAGGCTTGATCTCATGACCCTGAGACCAAGTTCTGAGCTGAAATGAAAAGTCAGACACCTAACCAATTGAGCCAAACAGGTGCCATAATTTTTATTTTAAATATTTTATTTATTTATTCATGAGAGACACACAGAGAGAGAGAGAGAGAGAGAAAGGCAGAGACACAGGCAGAGGGAGAAGCAGGCTCCATGCAGGGAGCCCGATGTGGGACTCGATTCCAGGTCCCCAGGATCAAGCCCTGGGCAGAAGATGGCGCTAAACCACTGAGCCACCTGGGCTTCCCCCTCCTCCATAAGTTTAATATTCCTATAGCTATCACAACTTTCTTCATACATTAGCTCTACTAACAATCTCAGACATTTCCTTATTTACATGAAAATCTGACTACTCTATATTAGTTTCTCATTGCATTGCTCTACACCATTTTCTCATTAGCCCTTGGCCCCAAATAGGCCACATATTATATACCCTATAGTAGGATGCCCTCTCTAAGTATAAACTAGGGGTATACTAGTTAGTTCCCTAAACAGAGGTATTGTGATCAATGTACCATTAAAAGATATAAATAAAGTCATCATCATGAATAACTTATTTTATATAATAGTAATTATTTCCTTTTCAGTTACTTTTAATAATAAGCATTAAAACTAGCAATCAAAATACTAGAGTAGATTACTACAATAACAATAATTTATATATGCATGGTTTTGTTCTTTTCTGGGTCTTCAAAATTTTGGGAAAAGTTATTGAACTGTGGCTACCTGTATTACTTAGGACAAATAAAAAAATAACATATGATTCACTAATTTGAAAAGGAAAACAAATTAGAATAAGATGAGCCAGGTACAATCCCTCTTATAACAAGATTGGTCTGTTCATTTCCTCCGATGTATTCAATAAGCCTAATAAGTAAGCAAATTTTGGCATTACTTAGACAATGGGTCAAGATCATAAAATCAAATGTCTTAGGCCAGGTAGGACAGTGAACTCCGGAATTCTATCAGCTTCCAGGAATAGTTGTGAATTCTGTATACTTGTCACCAGCAAGAAATTGAGATAAGGAATATTCAGTAAATTATTTGAAAACAGATAACATTGTATTTCATAAAATTAGATATAAAATTTCTAAAAAACTAGTTCGACACATTATTTATTTACTTTTAACAGCTTTATTGAGATAGAATTCATATAATATACAATTTATTCATTTAAAATGAAAACTTCAATGGTTTTGCTGCATTCACAAATACGTGTAATCCTCACCAATTTTAAAATGTTTTCATAATCTCAAAATGAAAGCTTGTTCTTTGTAGCTATTCCCCCTTATCTCCATACCCCAGCCACTCCTAAGCAATCACTAATCTACTTTCTCTCTATATATATACATATGTATTTTTATTTCCATATATACATATATAAATATATATTCCCACATATATATTTATGTATATATAAATATATATTTCCATATACAAACGTCTATTTCATATATATTTCCATACATATACATTTCCAAACATAGTATACATATTTCTATACTCTGGATATTTGATATGAATTAAATCAGATAAGTAGGTGTATGTGACTGGTTTCTTTCAATTAGCATGATTTTTTTCAGAATTCATCCATGTGTTAGTATGTATCAGAAGTTCATTATCACTATGGACAAATTACACTCCCTTGTAGGGAATACTTTCTTTATCCATTAATCAGTTGATGGGCATTTGGGCTATTTCCAAATTCTGGCAATTATGAATAATGCTGCTACTAACATTCAAGGGCAATTTTTTGTTCATTCTGCCAAACTGTTTTTGAGAGCAGCTGTGTAATTTTAGAGTCTTACCAGCAAAGTCTGAGGGTTCTGATTTCTCCACATCTTGGCAACAATGATTATATCTATTATTTTTTATGTCAGCTTAATTTCTTTGAAGATAGAGTAATATAAACTTGGGTAACAAAGAAGGTGGGTCAGAATATCATTTCAAGTGCTTTCAATGTAATTAAATGACATATAATTATTATACTCTTTTAAAGCAAATGATCCCTTCAAAGGGGTGTCCCTTCTCTTTAGGTAATTTACCTAAGAACTGGAGTCAGATTAAATAGTGGAGCCAGACAGTCTATAGCCATGACATATGCCGCTATGGTACACATTATATTTGATATCAAAAGATGTATAATTCATTTTGTGACAAAATGCCAGGTTTCAAAACACTGTGTTCATAAAATATTCATACCCACCTATATATATGGTTCAGGGAGGAGTCCTTTTGGAAATGGATGCTTATTGCCACATGATGTGGGAAAGTGTAAATTTGTTTTCTGCTTATATTAATAATAACATTGGTTTTTGTTGAGGTACAGTTGACATAATGTTATTTTAGTTTCAGGTGTACAAAATAGTGATTTTATATTCCATATATTATGCAATGCTCACCACAATAAGTATTGTTTACCATGGAGAGGATATTTGAAAATGATCTACTTGATAAGGAGTTAATATCAAAATATATAAATAACTCATACAACTCAACACCCAAAAAGCAAATAATCTTATTTAAAAATGGGCAGAAGACCTAAACAGACATCTTTTGAAAGAAGACATAGGTGGCCAATAGATACATAAAAGACGCCCAGCTTCTAATCAATCATTAAGGAAATGTAATTGAAAACCATATTGAGATATCTACTCCCACCAGTCTGAATAACTAGTACCAAAAATATAAGAAATAACAAGTGTTGACAAAGATGTGAAGAAAAAGGAGCCCTCATGAACTTCTGGTGGAAATGTAAATTGGTGTAGCCACTGTGGAAAATAATATGGATGTTCCTTAAACATTGTTAAGTATAATTACCACTAATTCGAAAAGATATATGCAGCCCTGTTTGTTGTAGCATTATTTATAATAGTTAAGATATGGAAGCAACCCAAGTGTCCATCCATAGATAAATGGATAAAGTAGATGTGATATATATATATATATATCTCCATATGTATCCATATATAAATCCATATGGATAAAGTAGATGTGACGTCTGTATACACACATACTAGGGATTATTACTCAGCCATTAAAAAGAATGAAATCTTGCCATTTGCAATGATATGGATGGTCCTAGAGAGTATAACACTAAGTGAAACGAGACAGAGAAAGACAAGTATCATACAATTTCACTCATATATGGAATCTAAGTGAAGCAAATGAACAAAGAAAAAAGATGCAAAACAAAAAACAGATTCTTAAATACAGAAAACAAACTGTTGGTTGCCAGAGGGGTAGTGGGTGGGAGGATGGATGAAATATAAGGAGATTAATAATACACTTATCTTGATGAGCCCTGAATAATGTTAAATCATTAAACTGTACATTAGAAACTAACATAACACTGTATGTTAATTATAAAAGAAAACCAAATACGAAAAGAACAAGTGTTGGTGAGAATGTAGAGATAGCTATTTTTGATTATATACATTCAGTGGATGTGAAGTGGTATCTTATAGTGGCTTTGATTTGTATTTTCTTGATGATTAATGATTCTGAGAATCTTTTAACATGCTTATTGGACATTTGTTTACCTTCTCTGGAGAGCTATCTATCAGACTCTACTCAATAAGTGGGTTATTGCAATATTTCTTATTTCTTAATGTAGTCATGTACTACTATAAGTTTTCCTTTAGCTTTGATTTAGCTGCATCCTATAAATATTTTATTTTCATTTCTACTCATCTCAAATGATTTTCTTATTTCCCTTTGATTTTTTCTTTGACCCATTGTTATTTAGGAGCATGTGGTTTCATTTACATGTATTTATAAGTGCCTCGCTTTCTCTACTGCTATTGATTACTGATTTCATTCCATTGTGATCAAATGCAACATTTTTGTTTTTGTTTTTTTTGTTTTTTTAAAACATCTTTTATTTATTTTTTTTTCATTTTTTATTTATTTATGATAGTCACAGAGAGAAAGAGAGAGAGAGGCAGAGACACAGGCAGAGGGAGAAGCAGGCTCCATGCACCGGGAGCCCGACGTGGGATTTGATCCTGAGTCTCCAGGATCGCGCCCTGGGCCAAAGGCAGGCGCTAAACCGCTGCGCCACCCAGGGATCCCAAATGCAACATTTTTGTACAATTTCTTTTGCTTTTTTTCAATTTGAGTATAGTGACATTTAATGTTACATAGTTTCAATATTCCATATATTCCAATAATTCCACTACTGAAAGAAAGCGAAACCATTAATTCAAAAAGATATATGCACCCCTATATTTATTGCAGCATTATTTATAATAGCCAACGAATGGAAGCAACTCAAGTGTCCATCAATAGATGAATGAATAAAAAAGTGATATATGTAAATATATAATGGGATATTACACAGCCATAAAAAATAAGTTGTTGCCATTTCTGACAACATTTTGTATTATTTCTATACTTTTAAATTTGTAGAGGTTTGTTTCATGGGCTCATATGTGTTCTATCCTGAAAAATATTTCATGTGCCATTGAGAAGAAAGTATATTTGGTTTTGGGTAGAATGTTCCATAGATGTTTGTTAGGTTTACTTGGTTTTTAATATCTTTGTTTCTCCTATTTCCTTGTTGATCTTCAGTCTAGTTGTTCTAACCATTATTGAAAATGGAGTACTGAAGACTTTAAATATTATTATTGAATCGTCTATTTTTTCTCATTTATTTTAATCTTTGCTTCACATTTTTGGGGGGATTTTCAATGCTATATATGCTTATTCTTGTTATATAACCCATTGTTATATTGACATTTTTATAATTATAAAATGTTCCTCTTTACCAATAGAAACATTTCTTGTTTTATAGTCTATTTTGTTTGGTATTGGTACAACCATTCTAGTGCTTTTGTGGTTGCTGTTTGAAATATCTTTTTATATTTTATTTTTACTCCCACTTTATTTGTATCTTGTACATTATTGCTGATATATTTGGAATTACATTTTTGCCACTTTACTTTTTGTTTTCTATATGTCTTATGTTGTCTTGTTCTTCTATTTCCCTTTTACTGCCTTCTTTTGCATTAAGTAAATGTTTTCTAACATAACATTTTAATTTATTTAGTAATTAAACTGTATTCTTGAGGTTTTTTTAAACTATCTGCTCTAAGATTTACCACATAGCATTCAACTTATCTGAATCAGCTTCCAACTTATACCACCTTAATTCTACTGTTATATACAAAATTATACTTTTATATCTCTGTTGTATTTCTCTCTCATTGTGTTATTATCATTATGCATATTGCATTAATGTGTAAATCCAACAATACTTCATTATAATTATTAGTTACTATCTTTAGTCATTTCCTTAGGCTAAACCAGCTTTGCTTACATGTGTTTTTTTTTGTTCTGTTATTGCCAAATATGTTGTATGTTATATTTCAATGTTATAAGCCCAACATATTTATATACACTATATATACTGTGTAAATATTAATATGAAATTAGACATGCTATAATTATGCATTGTATCGTATTATATATTTTATATATCATGTATATACTTTTATATATGTGTAATATAAAATTATGTATATAATTATATACAAATTATATACATAATTTTATACATAATTTTATACAATGGCATTTTAAACAGTAAAAAGAAGAAAAGAGAAAAAATATAGATTCTTACTGATCTTTGTAACTACATTGTAACCTTTACTAGTATAGATTTGAATTACCACATTAGATTACTTTCTTTCTACCTGAAAAACTTTCTTTAATATTTCTTGTAAGACAGGCCCTTTAGTAACAAATTCTCTTATTTTTTTCTTCATCTTGGAAAGTCACTGATTAGCTTTCATTTTTTTAATACAGTTTTGCTAGATACAGAATTCTTGTTTGACAGTTTTCTTTTACTTTGAGCACTTCAAATATGTTATTCCACTGTCTTTTGATATATTCTATTCAAGTCAGCTTTTGGTCTTTTTTAAATTCCCAGGTAAGTGATCTATGATTTTTCTCCTTACTTATTTCAAGATTTTTTTCCATGTCTTTGACTTTCAATATTTTTATTATGATGTGTCTATTTGTGGCTCTTTTTGCATTTATCCTATTTAAAATCTGTTGAGTTTCATAGATGTGAAGGTTATTATTTTACAAAAAGAGATGGGAAGTTTTCAAACATTATTTCCTCTCCTTCCTCTCTCAACTCCTGGAACACCCAATTTGCATTTTTTTGGTTTGCCTACCTCTTCCTCATATTTCTTTGAAGTTCCTCATTCTTTTTGTTTGTTTTGTTTGATTTTTTTGTTCTTGGCTTGCATGGCCTCTACTCTATCTCAAGTTCACATTGTCTTTCTCCTATGAATTCAAATCTGTTGAACCTCTCTGGAATTTTTTATTTCAATTGTTGCACTATTTAACTCTTTTCATTTCTACTTAGTTAACTTTTTATAATTTCTGTTTATTGATATTCTCTATTTAATGCAACATCTTCACTATAACTTCCTTTTTTTCTTTGATCATGGTTTCCTTTAGTTCTGTCAATCTAATGGGTTCTTTAGAGTATTTTTCTGTTAACTCTGGTATCTGTCACTTTTACAGGCAGTTTTGATTGCCTGCTTTTTATCCAGTGTATGGGTTTTACTTTATTGTTTGTATAAGCAACCTATTTTGTCGTTGTTGTTATAGTTGTTGGAAACATAACACTTTAGATAACACATTGTAGTAACTCTGAGTACTGGTCTCATTCTCTCCTGGGACTTTTACTGTCATTTGCTTTTTTATTTGTTTACTGACTGGTTGAATTATTTTAGTGAAGTAACACTCAATCCTACCTTCCTCCTCCCCCCGCCCCCCCTCCCCCCCACACACACATAGTCTTAAACTTCTGATATTCTTCCTTTGGGAGATGAGCTTTTAGTGAATCTGGTTCACTCTGGGCTGACGGTGATTTTGATAGGGCTCCTCTCCTCTTTCCCTGACCAGGCACAGCTGTTAAGTTCCACTAACTGCCAGCTAATTGCTCTCTTATTTCAACAATGCCTTCTGGCATAAATTAAAAAGTAATTCCATCAAATTCTGGTTCCTTTGAAGAGATGGTTTCTGAATTCAGTGTTTGATATTTACTTTGACCCAGGAGGACTCCTCTAGTTGTCATATCCCCTAGTTCTCTCTTGAAACTACTGGGCTTACAGTTTAGCCAGTCTCTTAAACCCTTCCCAATTGCCTTTCATCATAATCTCTACTATGCTTAAGAGCACCCTTAAACTTAAACTTCTCCATACCTTGATGAAAATGAAATAAGTTCCTTTTGTAAAAGATCAGGGCACTTTCTTTTTTAAGGCATTCTTCTCTGACCAGTAAAATCACTAAGCCAGGGTTCTGTAGCCGAGGTTGACAATGACAAGCTTTTCTTTGAGTGTCACATCTGCTCTAGGAGCTGACTGCTTGCTGGAGAGGAAACAACAGTCTGAGGTCCTTTTGGTTCATCTCTTCTGGTGTGGAAGAACAGCCTCAAAAGCAAGATCAAGAGTGATTAGAGCCCCAGTATTCCCAGGGCACCATACCCAAGGAATAGCCTCCATTCCATGAATAATGGCTAGGTTAAAGAAAAGAATCCCATTTCTTAACTGAACTTATCTAAGACAGCCTCAGCACCACATAGCTGGGGGCAAGAAAAGAAACACCAACATTGTCCTAGGGAAGAAGACTTGGGAAGAAAGTCTTCCAACTGAGACCTGAGAAGAAAGGAAGTCCTGTGCTTTTATGTGCATCAGTCTGGATTAGGGTCTTTGCTTTCTGAGCTGAAGGAGAAGACAAATGGTCTTTTTTCAAATTCTGCAGATTCAACTTTCATACTGAATTTTGAGTTTCTTCAATAGATTTTCTTCATTTGCCTTTTGCCCTTAAGATTTTTACATAGATTTTTCAATGTTTTTTGTATTTTTAATCATTTTCACTACTTTCCCTGAGCAATGGTTTCTGTAGCTCCTCAAACTATCATGTCAGACGTTATGCTCTATATATTATTTATTTTTAATTCCTGTGTTTCCTGTTAGTCTCAATCTGTATCTATGATACTCAAAATATTAAACAGAAACTCAGATTGTCATGGATTAGACTCTCACAATATTTAAATAGCTATTTATAAGGAACTAAGCATATGATATAATATAATATACGGAAATACCATTCAGGCCTGTGGGTTTTGAGATTAATTATTTTTTATATGTGCTGATAATTAAATGATACCATGTAACAGAAATTTCCCTGCATGCTATAGAATAGTGATTCATCAACTAGATGTTATTTTTTTACCACTAACTAGAGACAAGGAAAAACTAAGACACATTTGCAATCACATTAGAGAATTATTTTGTAAGACTTACATTGGCTCAAAAATAGACTGTCCCATATCAGTAATCCCCCTGGTCCATTTAAATCTGATTTTTATAATTTAATTTCCTAGATTGTCATTTCTAATTCAATAATTTGTTGTTTCACTTCCCAAAGTTGAAAAGAAAGTATATATATATAGATAGATAGATATAGATATAGATATACATATACATATGTATATGTATATATATAAGTGTATATATATATATGTTACACATGCAATAAGCATATGTATATATAAACACAATAAACTCATAGCATATTCTTCATCTATCAAAGTATAGTTAGCAAAATAACTTAAAACTATAGAGTTTTCCATTCATTCAAAAATTACTAAATTTCACCTAGATGCTAGACACTGTTATAGGCACATTAGATGTAACAAGTGGACAAAATTGACAGAAACCTGCTGTCATGCAGATTGCATTCAAGTAAGTCATAATCAACACACAGACAATTCTATTCCTATTAAGTAGATTACTCTCATGGTTGAAAATAATAGGATGTTTGTGAGTTTTCTAATAATAAAATAATAATAAAATCATTTCTCTTTCAGATATTCACAACAAAGAAAACTATTTATCATTCTTTCTGTTTAATCCTAAGAGTAGTTAACAAATTGACATCTCTAGTGAAATGAAAAACTAGAAAACAAACCTAAGTTCATATTCAAATGTAATTGTGATGAGTTCTTAAGGTTTTCTTTAGTTGTTAATTTTAAAATGAAAATCCTGCATACAACTATAATTTCATAAAATATGTGCATATTAGAATGAATTATCAAGTTAGAACTAAGACAAACATTAGTTTTAAAGTGAACTTAGGAGTGTCTGGGTGGTTCAGTCATTTAAGCACCTGACTCTTGATTTAAGTTCAGGTCATGATCTCAGGACTTTGTGCTCAGAGGGGAGTCTGCTTGAGATTCTCTTCCTCTTCCTTTACCCATTCCTCCACTGCAGTGCTCTCTCCCTCTCCCTAAAATAACTAATCAAATCGTTAAGAGATAAAAATTAAACAATCAAGTGAACTTAGATGATTGCTAAAATATGAGATATAACAGGCTGGGAAGATAGTGGAGTAGGAGGACCTCATCCTAGGGATACAACTAGATAATGCTCATATCATTGTAAATAATCCAGGAAATGACTCAAAGACTGGCAGAACAATCTCCACAACTAAAAGTAGAGAAGAGGATACACGTAGGAAGGTAAGAAGGGCTGAGACATGGTTTGGGAGTGAGGACACTGTAGCCATCCATGTTCAGAAGTGACCAGCCATCTAGCCATTCCAGAGCTACTGTATTATGATAGAGAGTAAGAATAGAGAAGGAAGGGGATAGCAGAAACAATGGTTTGTGACTGATTGAGCCACATGATATACTTAATATATAACAACTTTGGATGATAATGAAAACTTGCAATTTATATTTTCCACCAACACTATTATCTATAAATGATTTTTTTATCAGTAATATGAAATACAATCAGGTTGAAAATGAGTAATATTATTTTATTTTTTCAGAGTGGGGTCAAAGCATTATACCAGGTTATTACTGGAAGGGAAAATACAGAAAGTGGGAAGAGAAAAAGAAATAGATCTTAGCTAATTAAAGCATAGAAAAGGTCAAAAAGATAGAAGTCTTATGACATTTATTCCTAATAAAACCTAAGCTGATTTACAAAAATAATATTCCATGTAGAATCTCACTGAGTTTCTAAAGCTGCTGAATTATATGCTATGGCTACAACAAATTCACATTTCTCAACCTAAGATCCAGGTTATTCCTCGATAGTGTAGTAGAGAAAAGAATCAGAGTTAATACAGAAACATTAACTTCTAGCACTTTCAGAATTAGATGTAATCATAGATAACCTGAAGAATAAGAAAATTCATTGCTATAAAGTTAATAATCTTTACTCATTCTAAACATCTTTTTTATTTTTGTTTGGCTTTAAAGATTTTATCTATTTATTCATGAGAGGCAGAGACATAGGCAAAGGGAGAAGCAGACTTCCTGCGGGGAGTCTCATGTAGGACTTGATCCTGAGACTCCAGGATCACACCCTGAGCTGAAGGCAGACACTTAACTGCTGAGCCACCCAGGCATCTCTAAACATCTTATTTTAAAATGTATATTTAACACAGCCACTAAAAATCACCCAATGTAGTTAAAATGTTTATATGTATATGTTTATCTGATTTTTAATAATTCTAATACTATATATTTTTATCCCAGTGTTTTGAAAATATTAATGAACAGTATTAAGAAACTTAAAAATGCTTTAATCCAAGATCAATATGTCTTCCATTTAGTTTACCTAACAAGAGGCAATAGAATCAATTCCTTTTCAAATATTATGAGAGGAATATATGTACTGTTTTGGATTATAACAAAGTTAACTAAGAATTGATAATGATACAGAGTCTGCCAGGGGCTCGGCCCATCCATGATTATAAATTTTGAAATTGAAGTTAATCTATTGGGCTTTAGGAAACTCTTCAAATAACTGTCATTGCTACTAAAAACTCATCTCCCAAGTAACTGCAATAATGGAAGCAACATTTAACAATGCCTTATTGATAACAGAGTAAAGCATATCTTTTAATAATATGACCCAGTGCTATGCTCTTAGGGCCTGGCACTTTAAATATCCTTGGTTCTTATACATAAAGGGCATCATAAAGTTATACTTTAATCTTTCCTGAAGTTATAAAAGTTATTGCTTTATAAATTCCATGTCTAAGAAGATATGTTGGGGCACCTGGGTGGCTCAGTGATTGAGCATCTGCTTTTGGCTCAGATCATGATCCCAAGGTCCTGGGATCAAGTCCCATATCGGGCTGCCCATAAGGAGTCTGCTTCTCCCTCTGCCTATGTCTTTGCCTCTCTCTGTGTGTCTTTCATGAATAAATAAATAAAATCTTTTTATTTATTTATTTATTTATTTATTTATTTATTTATTTATTTATTTATGATAGTCACACAGAGAGAGAGAGAGAGGCAGAGACACAGGCAGAGGGAGAAGCAGGCTCCCTGCACCGGGAGCCCGACGTGGGATTCGATCCCGGGTCTCCAGGATCGTGCCCTGGGCCAAAGGCAGGCGCCAAACCGCTGCGCCACCCAGGGATCCCTAAATAAATAAAATCTTAAAAAAAGAAGGTATATTGAAGAAGGCAAAGGTCTTTCACTGACTTATCACATATTACAAATTTAAATGTTATAAAGGTCAAGAAAATATCAAGATTACTCCATAATAGCTGCTATTTTGCATCAGACATCATGCCATAACTTTTTTGCCTATATCAAACTTTGTGTGTATTGGCAGAGAAATAGAAGATGAAAATATTGGACTCCATCAACATAAATTCAACAATGGGGGGAACCTGTGTAGTGATCAGGTGGTGATCCCAGAGTCTGGGATTGAGTCCCACATCAGGCTCCCTGTGGAAAGCCTGCTTCTCCCTCTGCCTATGTCTCTGCCTCTCTCTCTGTGTCTCTCATGAATAAAGAAAATCTTTAAAAAAAATCCAACAATGTATTTGATTCTTTCTTCATAAAAATAATCTAGGGGATCCCTGGTGGCTCAGAGGTTTAACATCTGCCTTTGGCCCAGGGCATGATCCTGGAGTCCAGGGATCAAGTCCCATGTCAGGCTCCCTGCATGGAGCCTGCTTCACCCTCTGCCTATGTCTCTGCCTCTCTCTCTCTGTGTCTCTCGTGAATAAATAAATAAAATCTTTAAAAAAATAAAAAATAAATAAAAATAATCTAGATAAACAATATAAAATATTACATATGCCATTTCCACTGTTTTCTAAGATTTTGATGAATATTTACTAATATTTAAATAATCAATAATCAGGGATCCCTGGGTGGCGCAGCGGTTTGGCGCCTGCCTTTGGCCCAGGGTGCGATCCTGGAGACCCGGGATCTAATCCCACGTCGGGCTCCCGGAGCATGGAGCCTGCTTCTCCCTCTGCCTATGTCTCTGCCTCTCTCTCTCTCTCTGTGTGACTATCATAAATAAATAAAAATTTAAAAAAATAATAATAAATAAATAAATAATCAATAATCAATATATTTGTGATTGGTACAATTAATTTTATAAGTTAGACATTATATCATGCAAGATTAAAATTAAAATAAAAGCATTTGTTATCTAATAGTTTCTTAAAATATTTTTTTTTCTCATTAAACTTTTGTTTTAATGGGTCTCAAAATTCTGTGACAGATTTTTGGTCAAGTTGTTTCCATTAAAAAGTACTGATTTTAAAAACTAATAACTTAAAACTGCCACACACGCACAAAAAAAAAAAAAAAATGGTCCACAAGACATTCTCCTTTCCTTCTGAAGGTTTTACGATGCATTGTTATCATTAACCAGTCTTTTACTATTAAACTTAAATGGCCAATTGACACAAACAGTTCTGAGACCGTTCTTCCACCACTGATTAAGACTGGGGTGGCAGGTATTGGGGATAATATTCATTTAGCCTTCTGAGCTTTCTGGGCAGACTTGGTGACTGCCAGCTCCAGCTGCCTTCTTGTCCACTGCTTTGATGACACCCACAGCAACCATCTGTCTCATGTCACGAATAGCAAAATAGCCCAGAGGAGGCTAGTCAGAGAAGCTCTCAACACACATAGGTTTGCCAGGAACCATATCAACAATGGCAGCATCCCCAGATTTCAAGAACTTGGGACCATCTTCCAGCTTCTTTCCAGAACGATGATCTATCTTTTCCTTCAGCTCAGCAAACTTGCAAGCAATGTGAGCTGTGTGACAATCCAGCACACATGCATATCCAGCACTGATTTGGCCTGGATGGTTCAGGATAATCACCTGAGCTGTGAAGCCAGCTGCTTCCATTGGTGGGTCATTTTTGCTGTCGCCAGCCACGTTGCCACGACGAACATCTTTGACAGATATGTTCTTGACATTGAAGCCCACATTGTCCCCAGGAAGAGCCTCACTCAAAGCTTCATGGTGCATTTCAACAGACTTTACTTCAGTTGTAACATTGACTGGAGCAAAGGTGACCACGATACCAGGCTTAAGAACACCAGTCTCCACTCGACCCACTGGTACAGTACCAATACCACCCATTTTGTAGACATCTTGGAGAGGCAGACGCAAGGGCTTATCAGTTGGACAAGCTGGTGGCAGAATGCAATCCAGGGCTTCAAGCAGTGTGGTTCCGCTGGCATTCCCATCTTTATGGGTGACTTTCCATCCCTTGAACCAAGGCATGTTAGCACTTGGCTCCAGCATGTTGTCACCATTCCAACCAGAAATTGGCACAAATGCTACTGTGTCGGGGTTGTAGCCAATTTTCTTAATGTAGGTGCTGACTTCCTTAACGGTTTCCAAGTATCTCTCCTGGCTGTAGGGAGGCTCAGTGGAATCCATTTTGTTAACACCAACAACAACGGGTTTGCCGCCAGAACACAGGTGTCATGAAAACCACCGCTAAACCTAAACCAAAATGGGAAAGGAAAAGACTCACATCAACATCATCGTCATTGGACACGTAGATTCGGGCAAGTCTACCACTACTGGCCATCTGATCTACAAATGTGGTGGGATCGACAAAAGAACTATCGAAAAATTTGAGAAGGAGGCTGCTGAGTTGGGAAAAGGCTCCTTCAAGTATGCCTGGGTCTTGGATAAACTGAAAGCTGAACATGAACATGGTATCACCATTGATATCTCCCTGTGGACATTCGAGACCAGCAAGTATTATGTGACCATCATTGATGCCCCAGGACACAGAGACTTTATCAAAAACATGATTACAGGCACATCTCAGGCTGACTGTGCTGTCCTGATTGTTGCTGCTGGTGTTGGTGAATTTGAAGCAGGTATCTCCAAGAATGGGCAGACCCGTGAGCATGCCCTTCTGGCTTAAAAGATTTTATTTATTTGAGACAGAGAGAGAGAGAGAGAGCACAAACAAGGGGGAGGGGCAGAGAGAAAGGGACAAGGAGCCTCCTAACTGAACAGGAAGCCTGATATGGGGGCTTGATCCCAGGATCCAGGGATTGTAACTTGAACCAAAGACAGATACTTAACCAACTGAGCCACCAAGGCACCCCTTACTTAATAGTTTAATAATATTTGATCTTATATACGTATATATAAATGTGCATAAAATAATCAAAATAAACATTTTAATTATCTCAAAAATGTCAGATATATCCAAATACATATTTAGTAAAATATTCAAAACCTCGAAATTTTATGTTAAAGACATTTACCTTCCTTTTACAACTCAGGCTGTTTCCACGGAAACAGCAGCTGGCACACAAGCAGAATGTTTATAACTTTGATATTTCAGCTCTGCTTGTCAGGTAAATGATGGAAATGTCATTTTTCAAAGAAACACCTGCAGCTTTTGGGTTCCAACAGGTTCACAGAATATAACATTTTACCTCCTAAAAAAGTTTTAGTTCATAATGTTTCTGTATAAATCATAACTATACCTGCTTTTAAAAGAGACTTAATTACTCTAGGTCTATTTTAGAAAATGACTTTTTAAATGTAATAACTGATTTTAGGTAACTTAGAATTATAATGGTCCACAGGGCTCTCAGAATCACAATGAAGAAAATTATCATGATAATTTGCCTTAGGTCAGACATTTACTGGAGGTAGATTTTGTCCAGAGCCACTTTTGTTCTGATACAGCATCTCTATTTTAGGAGTTCATTTCACTTTAGCCAAAAATTCATGATTCCAGGTTTCATTCTCAATGGTAGATCACACCTGGGTAGTGAACTGGTTCACCCCTACTCATGCCCTCTTCCCACCCCACCAACTACCCAACAAATATCAAAACTTGCTGTCTTTTGACACTCGTAACCTGTGGTGCTTGATATATTTCTTCCAGAGATAGGCTATAATGTGCTATTGCTCTGCTGGTTCAAAAATTCAATGAAACACTTATTAACATAGCCATCATCATTTCCTCCCATCAATGTATTTAGAAAATTTACCCATGATTAAATATTGTCAATAACAAAAACAAAAGTAAAGTAAAACAGAGATGATCTGGTAAATGAAGAAAAAAAATGAAAAAAAATGGTTTCTCAAATTAAAATTCCAAGATTATATTTCCAATTGAAGAAAACATGGTGGCAAATGGAAAATAAAATGATATTCTTAAAACATTACATTCTGAATTTTCTTTAAAGGACTCAAGCAAGATGAACTAAAGGACTCATGGATCAGGGTAGCCCTTCACGTTGAAAAAAAGCACTTAAGCTTAAAACTTATTACCGATATATTTAGTCAAAACAACCTAATAATTGACCATAATAAGCTGTATTGTTTGTAATGGGAATTTACTTACTAAGGGCAAGTGATCAATTTTCAGTAATTCAATGGAGCTTATTGAGCAACTGCTTCATGCAAGATATTATCAAGGCTTTTGAATAACAGAAAGTAATTAAAGAGAAAATAATACCTCTTGGTAACAGCTCCCAAAGTCTACATCTAACCCCAACACAGATGAATGGATAAAGATGTGGTATGTAGGGATCCCTGGGTGGCGCAGCGGTTTGGCGCCTGACTTTGGCCCAGGGCGCGATCCTGGAGACCCTGGATCGAGTCCCATGTCGGGCTCCCGGTGCATGGAGCCTGCTTCTCCCTCTGCCTATGTCTCTGCCTCTCTCTCTCTCTGTGACTATCATAAATAAATAAAAATAAAAAAAAAGATGTGGTATATATATATATATATATATATATATATATATATATATACACACACACACACACACAAAGGAATATTACTCACCCATTAGAAAGGACGAAAACCCACCATTTGCTTTGATGTGGATGGAACTGGAGGGTATTATGCTGAGTGAAGTAAGTCAATAGGAGAAGGATAATCATCCTATGATTTCACTTATATGGGGAATATAAGAAATAGTGAAAGGGATTATAAGGGAAAGTAGGGAAAATGGGAAAAATTAGAGAGGGTGACAAAACATGAGAGACTCCTACTCTGGGAAATGAACAAAGAGTTGTGGAAGGTGAGTTGGGTAGGGGGATGGGGTGACTGGGTGATGGGCATTGAAGAGGGCACTTGATGGGATGAGCACTGGGTGTTATACTATATGTTGGCAAATCAAAAATCAATAAAAACAAAAATCAATCAATCAATCAAGCTATAGCTAAAAAAAAAAAAGTCAACAAACTACATTAAAAGAAGTTTCAAAAAACCTGAAATCTTGCCATTTGCAACAACATGGATGGAATTAGAGGATATTCTGCTATGCAAAATAGGTCAATCAGAGAAAGGCAATTATCAAAATGATCTCATACGTGGAATTTAAGAAACAAAACAAGATCATAGGGTAAGAGAGTAAAAAAATAAAACAAGAGGAAATCAGAGAGGGAGACAAACCGTAAGAGGCTCTTAATCATAGAGAACAAACTGAGGATTGCTGGAGGCGAGGGGGTTGGGGGGAATGGGGTCCCTGGATGATGAGCATTAAGGAGGGCATGTGATGTAATGAGCACTGGGTATAATATAAGACTGATGAATCACAGACCTCTACCTTTGAAACCAATAATACATTATATGTTAGTTAATTGAATTTAAATAAAATTTTAAAAAAGAAACAAAAAAATTAAAAGTGTGCCCAAATGTATCATGGGTTTCAATTATCAAATTCTTTTTTAAAATATTTTATTTATTTATTCATGAGAGATACAGAGAGAGAGAGAGGCAGAGACACAGGCAGAGGGTGAAGCAGGCTCCATGCAGGGATCCCAAGGTGGACTCGATCCCGGGTCTCCAGGATCACACACTGGGCTGACGGCAGTGCTAAACCGCTGAGCCACCCGGGCTGCCCCAATTATCAAATTCTGTGCTGATCTCAGATTACTGTATGTTCTCTTGAAGAAAAAAGGGCAAACAGACTTATGCAAAGGTGTTTGTGGATTAATTAAAAAGCTAAAACACTTGTAAAACAAAGGAAAACAATATTAAAAATTAAAAATGCATATGTACTATGACCAAATAATCCCAGTTTTGGAATTCATACTAACAAAAATATTGCAGTAGGGAACTTTTCTCGGTGTAAAAAAAAGGAACAATTGATTGTTGGGGAACTGTTATTAAATAATATTATATTTGCCTTCTCAAAAAATTAATTACGTAGAGTAATTAGTTACTACTATTTTTGCCCAATTGAAATTTTGTTTATGGTATTTTGTTAAATTATGTCAAAAGTTGCTAGTGAGTGCATGAAGTATGTGCTTATTACTATGATATAAAATTGTAGTAAATAAAAATACATATGTTCATGCGTCTAATACACACATACAAAAAGCATGAGAAAAAATACTAAAGTAAACGGATTGGCAATTTTTGGCTAATTTGAAAGATGTGGGATTGTAAGAATAGAAAAAGCAGATTATTGATATTTTCTTTATGTATTTTTTGGCCTCTTTTGTATAGCACACATTACTTTTTAACTAAAATAAAATAAAGACATATATAAGATGCAAGGCAAAAGGAGGCATGGTTTACTGTATTCTTATAATAAAATAAGAGACAAGAAAGGTGTTAAGAAAATCATAAGAAAAATAAAATACATTTACAGAGTCCTGTAAAAAAAAAAACCTACTTTTGGGTAGACCCACACAGTTCAAATCTGTGTTGTTCAAGGATCAACTATGCATTTTTTCAGGCTGGTTTAATTATTCTGACTAACTATACTCATTTAAAACTCTTAAGTCAGTGTCAATTATGCGTTTACTTTTCCTGAGTGAGTTGAAAGAGGAAACAAAGGATAGAATTAACAATATTTACAGCCCCTTATAGACTCATTAACTTGAAATATTATTCAAGATTCACATATTTTTCCTGAAGTGCATTTTGTTTTTGTCATTCTTAATAGGATATGACAAATTTATTGACAGTCATTTAATCTTTCAGTTCTCGGCCTGTTAATTTATAATAAATGACATAATGGATTCCCTGCAAGTGTCTACCAGATTCATGGAATTTATGAATTAGAATAGTCTTTCAATATAATCCAGACCAAGCACTAACTCAGTTTGTAATTTCTTTATCAGAAGATAATTCAGTTTCTCTCTGAATATGTCCCTTGTCAGAGAGCTCACTCTCTCTAATAGTAATCTAATGAATTCAGGAGCATTTTGATTGTTTGAAATATCTTCCATTATGTTGAGGCCTAGGGACCTCCCAGAACATCTTTGTACTTAATTACAAAAAATAAAATAAACAAAAACAAACAAAACTCATAAATTTCCAGCTGCTAGCATTACATAGTATAAGCTTTCTTCCATATGAAAATATTTTAAATTGTGAGGCAATTGCCAATCTTCACAATATATATTAACTATTTCCATATTTTTAATAATTATTTATATGAGGACCCAAATTCATTCTACTTAATTTAATCAGGGACTAAACCCCTATTCATATCATTCTTTAATATCATTTCACAAATAAAGATTTGCATTTCTACCCAACATCACAACTAGACCATGGGAATCTGAGAACAAGGATATTGTTTTGTCTTGCTTTGTACACTTACCTAGTGACACACTGACTAATATAAATTAGTTAGTTAATAGATTTTGATGTAAAGACTATTTTTAAAAGCTATTAGCAGTATATAGAACTGAACACTGCATCCCAGCTGTAGCTTACTCAGATTATAAATTGCAACTCCCTTGATTCAATTCTAAATTTCTATTTCCTAATCTTAGTATATTATTCCGCACATGTGTATATTTCTAAACACAATGTCATGCTGTGAGTTTATGTTATTTTCATGTGAAATCAATAAAATCAATTAAATGTGGTCTCTTCTATGCAAAAATTAGCTGAAAATGTTTTAATATAAAAAGAACACTCATGGGCAGCCCCGGTGGCGCAGCCGTTTAGCGCCGCCTGCAGCCCAGGGTGTGATTCTGGATCTAGTCCCACGTCCGGCTCCCTGCGTGAAGCCCGTTTCTCCTTCTGCCTGTGTCTCTACCTCTCAGTCTCTCTCTCTTTCTCTGAATAAATAAATTAAAAATCTTAAAAAAAAAAAACCCACTCATTTAAATAAAATTAAATACAAATAATGCACGCTGGCTGATTTCCTGCAAAACTTGTGAGTGTATTTATTTCCTACAGTTTTAATCATACATCGATATAGATTGATAGATTCCCAGTGGATATTTGACTTGTTAATATTATATGTCCCAAGATTGGTTCTGATTCATTGCACAAAATGTTTCAAAAAACAACTTGGACACAGATGTAGGAAATTTGACAAAGCACAAATTACACTGGATACGGTTTGGAATACTTGAATTCTATCCAGTTCCAGTTCTGTTCCTTGAATATGGTAACATTTTAGGCAATTCAAAATCCCATAAACTATCAGGTACCTTAATTTATGAATGGGGATAAAATAATATGTTAATGAGTAGTTGTGATGCTCCAACGGCATTTTGTGGATGCGCTTCAGAACACAGAAATTAGTATATAAATAATGGGTTTTTTAAAGATTTTATTTATTCATGAGAGACACACATAGAGAGAGAGAAAGAGAGGCAGAGACATAGGCAGGGGGAGAAGCAGGATCCCCTCAGGGAGCCTAGTGCAGGACTCAATCCCCAGACCCTAGGACCATACTCTGAGCCAAAGGCATATGCTTAACCATTGAGCCACCCAGGCATCCCAATAATGGTTGTTTAAAAGATCAATAAGCTTGACCTAAATATTGTATTGATTTTTCTTTTTTTCTTTTTAATGTCAAGTAAGAAGTCTACAGTTTTCTCAGTCTCCTTTCTATGGCTTTACGATATTAATGCCTTTTTCTCTCTTAATCTCTTTGCTTATCTTCCTGCCTTTTACATTCATCATAAAGGTTTCATGATGAGAACAGATTTGTTTTTAGTATTTGAGAATGTAGTACATCTGAACCTGGATATTACTTCATTCAAATCATGTATGTATGTTTTCACCTTGTCAAGGAATTTAGTTTGCTTTTTATAAGGTGGATTTAGGGACTCCTGGGTGGCTCAATCGGTTAATAATTTGACTCTTGATTTTGGCTTAGGTTATGATCTCAGTGTTCAGGATTGAGCCCCTTGGGCTCTGTGCTGAGTGTGAAGCCTGCTTGGGATTCTTTCTCTCTCTCTCTTCCTCTGCCCTCCCCCTGCTTGCACTCTCTCTCTCAAAAAATAAATAAAATAATAAAATAAAATAAAATAAAATAAAATAAAATAAAAATAAAAAAATTATAAGATGGATTTAATAGTTAATAATTTAAAATGATTCTCCATATTGGCTCCACAAAAGAAGAGAAAATATGTATGGAAACTATGTTTTTATCCATCTTACACTTATTAACATCAAATCAGCTTGGGCATGTAGATAATTTTTGTCTATTTTTTCTTTGACTATCTAAATTATTGAAATTCAGTTTATTTTGAAAACAAACTTTCTGATACTGTTTTTACAAGGCTGTTGTTATATCAGGTATACTACGCTACATAATAATCTACCCCTAACTCAATTGCTTAAACAAGAAGCATTTAATAGCTCAGGAGTCTGCAGGTTAGCAGGTAGTTGTTTTACTCTCAGTAAGTTCATTCAAACAGCTGCTGATTTTGTGGGATTTGGCTTTTAAGAAAGCCACAGGGGGCATGTTATGTCTCTAGTATACATAGTCTCCATCACCCCACTAGCTAGCCTATATGTGTCCATGTGACAACAATGGAAAGGGTTGCTTCTATCACTGGTTAATGAGCCAGCCCAGAATATAGGGGTGGAAAAATAAGTTCATTAAACATTTGAAGATCAATTACTGTAATCCACCATCACAATAGGCTAAAGAAGAAAAATTATTTGATAATATCAGTTGATGCAGAAAAAGCATTTGGTAAAAATCCAACAACCATTCATGATAAAAATTCTCAGCAAGTTAGGAATAGGGGAGAACCACTTCAATTTGATGAAGATCATGTACAAAAACCAACAACATCATACTTAGTGTTAAAAGACTGAGCACTTGGGAACCCTGGGTGGCGCAGCGGTTTGGCGCCTGCCTTTGGCCCAGGGCGCGATCCTGGAGACCCGGGATCGAATCCCACGTCGGGCTCCGGGTGCATGGAGCCTGCTTCTCCCTCTGCCTGTGTCTCTGCCTCTCTCTCTCTCTCTCTGTCTCTCTGTTACTATCATAAATAAATAAAAATTAAAAAAAAAAAAAGACTGAGCACTTTCCCTGTAATATTAGGAAGAAGCAAGAATGTCTGTTTTCATCACTCTTATTCAACCAAGTACCTAATATACTAGCCATTACAATTAGGCATAAAAATGAAATAAGATCATAGAGGGGTGCCAGGTGTCTGACTTCAGCTCACTCAAGGCATGATCTTGGGGTCCTGGAATGGATCCCTGCATCGAGCTCCCAGCTCAATGGGGAGTCTACCCCTCCCCTAGCTCATGCTCTCTTGCTCTCTCTCTCAAATAAAATATTTTTTAAAAATGATATAAGATCATACAGATTGGAAAGAAGTAAAACTGTTCTTACTTGCAGATATTGTATGCATAGAATATCCCCCCAAAATCTACAAAAATAGTCTTAGAACTGTAAGGTCAACAAGGCCAATAGGGCACAATATCAATACACAAAATTCAATTTCAATTCTAAGTGCTAATAATGAACAGGTGTAAAAGCAAATTTAAAATGCAAACACATTTATAATTACTCCAAAAGAAATCAAATGCTTAGGTATAAACTTAACAGAGCATTTAGGATCTATATGCTGAAAATTACAAAATTATTTTGAAATAAATCAAGGCTTAAAAAATCAAGACATACTGTATTCATAGAGTCAACAAAGTAAAAATGTCAATTACTTCCAAATTGATTTATAAAGCTAATGCAATTCTTGTCAAAATTCCAGAAAACTTTCTGCAAATATAGACAAGCTATTTCTAAAATTTATGTAGAATGGAATAGGCACTAGGATAGGTAAAATTATACTAAAAAATAATAAGGAGGAAATAATTATCTGCTATTAAAGCCTATTACCTAGTACAATAGTCAAGACAGACAATTACTGGTTGAGGAAAAAGACACATAGATGAATATAAAACAAAATTAAAAACTCAGAAACAGACCCACATAAATATATCCAACTGATTTTGGCAAAGGTGTAAAATAAATTCAGTGTAGAAAGGATACATAGATATCCTTTTCAACAAATGTCTCTAGATCAACTAAACACCCACAAAAAGGAAACATTAACTTAAACCTCACATTTTACACAAAAATAAAATCAAAATGGTTCAGGACAAATATAAAACAAAACTGAATTTTTGAAAAAAAAAATCAACAAGATCTTTAACTAGGCATTGAATTTTTAGGCTTGACATCAAAATAATGATGACCAAAAGACTAAGCAAGTTGGGAGTCTGAGGAAAGAATTAATAATCCATAGATTTCTATTCCCAAGGTAATAAATTATATTTATGTAATTTCTTTCACTTCAGTTTTCAGGTTCTTCTCCAACTTCATTCTTTCATTTTTTTTTCTTCTTAATAACTTTTTGTTAGTTATTTCAAATAATTTAATAATTATACCAGAAAGTTCGTTCATATCAAATTATATCATTCTAGAAATTGAAGTATTCAAAAAAATTTTTCTGATGATTTTTACTACCTCATTTTTCACAACCTAATGAAGCAATAATTTTTCAAATTACCTATATCTATCTTATAAATAGGCTTATGCATTTCTGAATCCCAGCAAACACATACTTAAAAATCATAGATTTCACTTACATGTAGAATATGAAATAACCAAACTCACAGAAACAGAGAGTAGAGTCATGGTTATCATAGGCTGTGGGAGAGAGAAATCGGTGAAATGTTATGCAAGATGAATAAGCTATTGAGATCACATGTACAACAATGCAAACTATATTTAGCAACACTTTATTATATACTTGATATTTATCAAGGAGGTAAATCTGAAGTATTCTCATTACAGAAATAAAACAAAAAAAAAAGCAAAAAAGTAACAATCTGAGGTGATAGGTATGCTAATTAGCTTGAATGTGGTGATTTATTTTTCACATGGTATATTTCTATGAAATAATCAGATTGTACACATTAAATATGTAGAATTCACAATTGTCAAAAACACTAAATAAAAAATAAAGACTACAGGTTTAAATTTATGTAAAACATAAAATTGGAGAACTGAACAAATCCCTTTTCTCTAGGCAGCCTGTTCTACCTTTTTTACTTACTTTATGTGTTTTTTAGATATATAATTCTAAAACTTAAGTTGTTATATTTAGTCCTAATCACCATAAGACTTATAAACTCATGATATTAATACATTAAGGTCCTAATTTTATTGGCAACTTGAACACATCTACTGTGTTCTATTTTATAATAGAAATGTTATTTCTGAGTTGAGAGATTATATTGTTCTTGTTATAATTTTTTTCCATTAACTTACTTGATAATTTGATAATAAACATATTTTAGAATATTTTTCTCATGTGATATGTTGACAGTCTAATTATGCATTTTTCATTTTTTTGAAACTGCATTTCCTTTCACTGATTTAAAGTCTGAGGTAAAATATTATTTGCTTTTATGTTGGTTTTCTCTGTGTATTTATCTAATTTACTTCACTTGCAACACTAATATAGTAATTAGATGGCTAATGAAAAAATATGCTTGTTGGAAAAAAGGTAGTATGTTGAAGACACAAACCACAAGTTTAAGCATTTCATATGTTAATGCTTCCCCAGCTCTATTTTGGAGAATTTTTGTTGAAAGTAGTGATGAAAATATGAAGTGGAACAGGCATGATGAGGGGTAGCCAAAGCTAATTAATTATCTTGGCTGATTGAGAAATCAGGTAACGCAAAGGAGGATGCATATAGTAAAGAGAAGTAGATATTAACAAGAACATTCATTAATAACTATAAAACAATTCTATTTTAGCTTGGACCAAATCATAAATTTTTGTATCATACAATATGAATTTAAACTAACAAGAAATCCTACAAATAGTTAACCACTCAATTCTGAAATAAACAACATTGAACAAGTGGAAAACAAGATGGCCAAATGATTGCTTAATCATTTTTATAAATGACTGCTGTAGTGTGCATCTTGGTCCTCATCAGGGATCTGTAACTTGTCCTTTAGTTATCACTGTAACAATCCCTAAATGGGGTTTGCTATTCCAGAGCAACAAAAAGAATCCTTAACCAGTCCCTCAGAGGAGAGATGTAATCTTAGTCATACTGCAAATAGTTGACATTTGCCAAACAAACATAAAGGGCAAGATCTCAAATTCATAATTCACAAATTGAAGTCTTCATCTGTGTGCTAGCCACATTCAGTTTCTGATATTGTTTTGGGTTTGAAATATCCAGACAGAGGCCTCCCTCACTTACCAATGAATATGTTAGTATCTTTCAAACATCTGAAAACCCTACTAGTAGAAATACCTCTTTATTTTAATTTCCTTTAGGGGAAATTATATTATTTTCATACATAATTAGGTGAGTTAGATAATCACTTGCTTGAAAATATTGTTCTGGGATGAATTCTGATGAACAAGGCATGAGTGAGTGCACGTGTTTGTGTGCACACACATGCTAACACATTCAGAAGCTAAAACTACAGTATTTTACCCCTTCTTTTTTCTACTACTAATTGTTTTCCTACAATAATTCAAAATCATCATTATGTAATTAACTTTAATCTTGGTCAGCAGTATCACTTCAAATTAAAATATTGGTAAATATATTCTATGTATGGACATGGGTATGTTAATGTCTACACAAATAAATATTAAGCCTTTTGTGATCAATGACTAAATCCTTCTTTTTTCCTGCAATACAATTTCCAAATTTTAGATGATAGATTATAGAAGGGAAAATGCTTCACATTTTTATCTGGATAGATCTGCTTCTTATTTGGATTCCAAGCTTTATATCACACACAAAGATTATAAAATTTAAGTGCACTTTATTATAATGAAATTCTTTCTACCTTCATAATTTTATAGTAATCTAATATTTCTATAAGTGAGAAACTTAGTATGGAGGACACAGAAAAAATATATGAGCCAATTATGAAATGGTGTAATACTTGAAAGCTTACCTTTAAGATTAGTAACTAACAGGGTTTATGTAATCATTTTATAATTAAGTACAGGGATCCCTGGGTGGCGCAGCGGTTTGGCGCCTGCCTTTGGCCCAGGGCGCGATCCTGGAGACCCGGGATCGAATCCCACGTCGGGCTCCCGGTGCATGGAGCCTGCTTCTCCCTCTGCCTATGTCTCTGCCTCTCTCTCTCTCTCTCTCTCTGTGTGTGACTATCATAAATAAAAATAAAAAATTTTAAAATAAATAAAATTAAGTAGATATTGCTTATAATATAACCTAATAGATTAATAATTAAAGAGTTTGTTGAATATATACGTATTTAACATTTCCTTTCAAATCAATGTCATCTTTAAGTCAAAAATTAGGAAAGGCAAAGAGAAGAGTTTTCAATTAATGAGTTTTAATTCATGAACATTTCAAGCATGAAATTTGCTCTGTGAGTCATTCCTAAATTGTTTTCTTTGGCTTTTATTCGCAAGTATCAGGCATCACCCTTGTTCATGTAAATATAATACATGCTATTGTAATTGATTAGCGATTTCCCCTGAGAAGCCTCATGCGCCTATATAAGAACCAGCCTTTTAAAATCATTTCTATATTGATTTTAATAAATCCTCACAGACTAATACAGCATATGCACATCTACCCACTGCTACCATGTAGCACAAGTTAACATATCATAATATTTATTTCATATCTTGTGGAGATGATAATATCTGTGCAACACTTCTAGAACGAGTGTCATTCAGTATTTTTGTGTGTTGAGCATCCCATGGCAATAGGAGGACTTCTCTTCAACTTAATAATAACTATGAATCCCAGTTTAGATTCCAGTTTCTAAATGAATTTCTCCAGGGGCAGGAACAAACTCTATTATAATATCTCTTTAACACTATTAACTACTTTTCTGATTTTGAACACCTAGGGGTGTTCATATTCACTGTGTTGCACATTCCAGTTATGAAGCATGTCATTTCTCTATTCAAACACAGGTGGATCATGATCACCCTTATTTTATAGAAAACAGAATATATTTTTTGTTGTTTCCCAAAACTAAGTTTCAATTTAGATTTGTTTTGTTTTGTTTCGTTTTGGGGGTAAGGGAAGAAGAGAAAATGGAAAGTGATTGCTTAATGGGTCCAGGGTTTCTTTTGGGTGAGATAAAAATGTTCTGGCATTAGATAGTGTCAATCATTGAACAACATTGTGAATATATTAAAAATCATTAATTGTATACTTTGGTTAAGCTGGTAAATGTATTTTATTTCTGTAAAGAAAAAACTTAAAGTTAATTTTTTGCTGGATCATGAAAAAAAGATGAAAACAAAAGAAGTTGTAGTCAGGTAACTAGGAGTAATCAGACTATACAGAGCCAGATTGATCATATTCATGAATTCAGACTTAATCTAATTGAAACAACAATGGAGGATTTTAAGCTGTGAGATGGCTTAAACCCTGAAACCCACTTTTGAACTATTATTAGGCTGCTCTGTGAGTACGGGATAATAGCAAGGTAGAAATGAAGCCATTCTAATTGCAACCTCTTAGGTTGTTGCAATTGTCCAACCAAGAAATGATGGTAGCTTAGACAAAAGTTTTAAGAGAAGATGTGGTTACTTTTAGGAAATATTTGTTATACTCAAATAAGGCCAGTCAATGAATTATCTTGAGGCATTTGGGGTTCAGATGCTATTAGGTCAAACAGGCTAGAATAACTGAGTGTGTGCTTATAGCTCTTATTAAGAAAATATCACGGATCCACCTCGTCTGGACTATACTCACACCTTCGCTTGCAACACCCTTAGTACTCTAGCCCTCTGGTCCTCTTTCAGAACTGTGCACCCATTTGCCTCAGACTTGTGATGATTAATTTTATGTCAACCTGTTGGGCTATGGTGCCCAGTTGTTTGATCAAAGGCTACTAGAGATGTTGCTATGATGGTATTTTGTAGATGTGATTCACATTTACAATAGTTAATTGTAAGTAAAGGATATTACTCTTGATAATGCTGGTGAAGGTCTTAATCCTATCAGCTGAAGGTTTTAAGAGTAAAACTGAGATATCCCAAAGAAGCAATTCTGCCCCAAGACTACAATATAGATATCCTGCCTGGGTACCAGACTGCTAGACTATCGTATTTATTTTGGACTCAAAGATGCAACATCTTTTCTGACTTTCCATCTTAATGGCCTACCCTTGGGATTTTGATACTAGTCTACTGTGCACACATATACATACACACATATACAACTTTAGAAATGTATTTCTAGATTCAAATCTACTGGAAAAAGATAATTGTATCTTGTCTGAAATAAATCCATGGAAGATTAAGGATGGCTATGAAATCTTTGCCAGTTATCCTATTGAGAAGTAGATTTATATTCCCAACCTTTTTTTTTTTAATTTATTTATGACAGTCACACACACAGAGAGAGAGAGAGAGAGAGAGGCAGAGGCATAGGCAGAGGGAGAAGCAGGCTACATGCACCGGGAGCCCGACGTGGGATTCAATCCTGGGTCTCCAGGATCGCTCCCTGGGCCAAAGGCAGGCGCTAAACCGCTGTGCCACCTAGGGATCCCTATTCCCATCCTTTTAAAATGAGCTTGCCCATGACTTGCTTTGGTCAAGTAAGTATGCTGGAAATGATTCTTTGTTAAAGTCTGACATTGGACCTCAATAGTCCCGCAGCTTCCTTTTTCATACCTAGAATACTCCTTAGAAGCTACATGCCACGTAAGTTGTCTGAGTTTCCTTAGATCAGCACAATGTGTGAAGGACCAAGAGAGCCACATGGAGAAAGAGAAACATGTGGATGTGTAGTGAGGTGCCAAGGATGTAATAAAGCCTTCTTGAATTTTCCAGCCCAATCCAGCCACTAATGCAGTGCAGCTGAGTCATGACGCGAGCCAATGACATTTGAATGAGATATGACATTTGAATCAGAAGAACTACATGGCTAAACCCAATTTAATGTTTGGCAAGATGTAATGGACATGTTAATAACACTGAAATTTTAATATACTGAAATTCTACTGTATAAAATGTATCACAAAATATGAAATACAAGCCATGAATGAGAAATGATATTTTTAAAAGAAGTAATGTAAATAGAACTAGGCCAAAATTATATAGATGTTCTGTAAGACTATTAGACAAACACAATAGTTTAGTGTAAAAGTTTGTAAACAATTTTTAAAGTAGAAAAGCTAGTGTAGCTCATAAGTATAGAGTACTCAAGATGTTTAGCACTCAGGTAAGCTAATATACTAGTACTAGCAATTTCATATTTATCATTTTGGTTAAAATTTAGAAGTTTGAAAGTTATAGCACATTGGGGAACATGTGGAGAAAACGGAACTCTCAAGCAGTGACAGTTAAAGTATAACTTGGTAAAACAGTTAAAGAAAGAATGGTTATACTGAGAGCCAGAGTTTGCATACATTTTGGATGTATATTTTTCAAGGAATTAGTTATATTTTAATTGGAGAGAGAACATTAAATATTAGTGTTAGTTTTGATACAGAATTAATCAATTTCCTAAGTTGCAATAAATGATAACTTTGGAGTTACTTTATACCAAAAAACTCATTTGTGTTTTCACCAAAACAAAATAAACTCTAGTAATGACCTGCTAATGTTAAAGCGACTATAAAAATGAGGACAAGAACGTGACAAAATTTATTATAACATGAAAAAAGGAGTGTTACATATGAGATATGACATTTGTATAAGAAATTACTTAAAGACAACATCAAAAACAATAAAAAATCATTAAAATTAATCCATATTATTTATACTAATAATCATATAACTAAATTAGAAACACAATAGGTCATCATACAGAGAGTGCACGTAGGTTATATTGATTACTAATAAGTATCTAGAAATATAAATCCAATAATTAAAGAAGTAAAAAATAAATTACCACGTTTAATCTGTCAAATTAGCAAAGATCTTGAAAAATGATAGTAATGTTAAATTGTGAATAAAAGAAGTTTGTTAAATGCAGTTGTCTTTTAAACATATCTGATGAGAACACAACTAATTTCTATTTTTTAATTTAATGTTGCATTTAGATAGCCATATCAAGAGGAAACCTAGGGATGTGCAAAGATTTTAGTAATAAAGATCTCAAAAGAATGGATAGAAAAGTCTAATAATTAAGAAGCAGCATAAATGCATAGCCACAGGTGATGCTTCAATAAACTGCATGCTATGCATTTTAATATTGAAATTTTAAAAACACTAATGACACAGGACCATATTCTGACATAAGCTTTTTGAAAGTATTATATAAAACTTGATGTTTGCATATTAATTATACATAAGATAAAATTAAAGTTTAATAATTAAACATATGGCTAGGAATGTAGTTAAACATATGTTGTATATGTATATGTGTTGGATTTGGGTTCATTATATATTTTATTTTTAATCTTTATTAAATTCACTATAAGAGTTCTTATATTTTTAATAAACTGCTTACATACTTTTTAACTAACTAATAAAGGATGATTAGTGAAACACTTTGATGTAGTTTGAGTGCTGAAAATGCAACAAACACTATAATTCTATCTTGTCAATCTTGAACTATAAACAACAATATACTTTTCAGAGCCAGCAATAAAATCTTACTAATTTTTTTTTTTTGTATTTCCCCAAATCTATTTTTTCTTTTAGTTTGGCATCCATTTTACTGCCTCATGCGGTATTATCTCATGCATTTGCAATTGCAGTACCTTCTTAACTGGCCTGTTGCTCATGTACCTTTAGCCCTCTAACACTGGCAACACAACACTACCCAAAAATAATCCTACTAAATAAAATCCAAATTACTCTCTCTTGTATCCAAGATTATGGTCTTTATAGTCTAGCCTTAAATCTATTTTATATATATGTATATATATACATATATATACATATATATAAATTAGATATCTATTGTAGTCACACATTAAATAAAAATGTTGCATGATCAATAATCCTGTTATTTCATATCATGAGGTATAATTTTATTCTATTTCATTGAGAAGAAATACCCTTAAAAATCTCCTTTCCCTAAGGGAGACAGAACGTAAAGACTGCTAACTCTGGGAAACGAACTAGGGGTGGTGGAAGGGGAGGAGGGCGGGGGGTGGGAGTGAATGGGTGACGGGCACTGGGGGTTATTCTGTATGTTAGTAAATTGAACACCAATAAAAAATAAATTAAAAAAAAATCTCCTTTCCCTGACAACCTTCTCATCATATACATCCATCTAAATGTTCTGGCAGAATTTATGACTTCATTGTAGTCCCATTCAACTTTTGTCTCCTTGATCAACTCAGGGTAAAGTGGATTATGTTTACACTAAACCCTTGCTTTCATTTTAGTCATTACCCATGATCCATATCTCTTCATGCTATTTCTTATTCTCGTATGTTTCTTTCTACTCTGTTAGATCAAGTTTCATAAAACAAAATAATAAAAGCAATTTTATTTCCTCAAACTTACATACTAATTACTTGACCCACTAAAGGAGACACTATAAAAAGAAGTAAAAGAAGACAAAGCCAGTACTACCAAATATAAATTGATAGTGATGGGACATTACAATTAGGAAATATTTGGAGTAGAATAATTGCCATACAGATTCTTTGGTATGTTTAAGAGCTCATAAATATGTAAAGTAGGTAGATCATAATTAACAAAAAGGTAAATCTAACATCTAATTACTGTTCTTCATCCATCCTGAATGAATAGTTGTACTCTTATATACTCTTTGATTGTCATAAATGATTTATAATAATAATAATAACAACAACAAACAACAGCAAAAAATGGGATAGATAGACCATAGTTCAGCATCTCAAACTGGAATGATGTCTGCTCAAAGTTTCTAGTAGTCAAAAATTCAAGGAGGTATTCAATCACCTTATGGAAATGCCTCTCATTACTGTCATATGGTATGAGAATGAATACTTTTGCTAAATGTATTCAAGTATAAACAAAATGAGAGAATGAAAGGGTATTTAGGTATTTAGAGAAGGCAAGAGGATCCATCATTAAGAAGCACGAAGGATAGGAATGAATTTAAAAATATATACATATGACTAAACTTCTTATTTGCAGATTTAGGGAACTTTCTGTGTGTTTGTTTGCTTGTTTTAAGATTCACATTGCTTCAGGCATCTATCATGTATGATAATTGAGCTTTGATTTTTTTTTTTTTTTAACGTTGGTGTTTTAACGATGTACTTGTAGCTGCCAGCACTTGGCACAGTTGAACAATTTCAAATTTTCTAAGAGGCCAATTTTATTACAAGGTGGAAGAACGAATAAGGAAGCCTATAAAAAGGAAGCAATAACAACTTCAGCAGGGCCATTTTTCTATCACCAAAATCACCTATTCCCTCACAAAACAGTGTTTGTTAAACTGAGTTACAATAGCAGTTTAAGATTCCTAAATTTTGTAAAAGGTATCTAAAATTCAAACAAGCTTCTTTGAAAAAAAAAAAAGATTTTATCTATTTATTCATGAGAGACACACAGAGAAAGAGAGGCAGAGACACAGGCAGAGGGAGAAGCAGGCTCCATACAGGGAGCCCAACGTGGGACTCAATCCTAGGTCTCCAGGATCACGCCCTGGGCTGAAGGCGGCGCTACACCGCTGAGCCACCCCGGTTGCCCTCAAATAAGCTTCTTAGTTTCTGAGTTCCAACTCTACTTTGTCATGTTTCTATATAGTCATCAGTCATTTCTCAACATATGTGAGAAATATAAAAATAATAAAATTAAAAAGGATTGAAACCTAATTTGATATGTAAAGAATACTGCATCATTAATCCATTTATAAACAATTACTTTTTAAATGTGTTCATTTTCATCATAAATAGCTATAAGAAAGCTTACTAAATTATTCCATCATTTCACTATTACATTAATTTTTTTAGGGAAATTAAAATAGCTCTTATGTAGAAGATTAGGTAATACAGAAACCTAAAACAGTGAACACAGAGCCCCATTCTGTAAAGAACCAGGGGATTACTGACAGTCATAAAGAATAAAGAAAGACTGTTTTGTATTGAATATTAGATCTGTTCCTCCATGGATGAGTGATGAAGCAAGTCTTGACAATAAAACAAGTAGTAGAATTTTGTTCTAAACAATCTTCTCAGTGTAGATCCAAAATCTACTAGAAGATATTATTTTGCCACACACTGGTTGGAAATATTTTCTTTAAGAAAATACGAAGAGCTAGTATCCAAGATCTATAAAAAAACTTATTAAACTCAACACCCAAAAAACACATAATCCAGTCAAGAAATGGGCAGAAGACATGAATAGACATTTCTACAAAGGAGACATACAGATGGCCGACAGACACATGAAAAAGTGCTTAACATCACTTGTCATCAAGGAAACACAGATCAAAGCCACAATGAGATACCACCTCTCACAAGTCAGAATGGCTAAAATTAGCAACTCAGGAAATAACAGATGTTAGAAAGGATGTGGAGAAAGGGGAACCCTCTCACACTGTTGGTGGGAATGCAAGCTGGAATTGCCACTCTGGAAAACAGTATAAAGGTTCCTCAAGAAGTTACAAATGGAACTACTCTATGACCCAGCAATTGCACTACTGGGTATTTGCCTCAAAGATACAGATGTAGTAAAACAAAGGAGCACCTGCACCCCAATGTTCATAGCAGCAATGTTCACAATAGCCAAACTGTGGAAGGAACTGAAATGTCCATTGACAGATGGATAAAGAAGATGTGATATATATACACACAATGGAATATTACTCAGCCATCAAAAAGGATGGATACTTACCATTTACATAGACAAGGAGGGAACTGGAGGTCATTATGCTAAGTGAAATAAGTCAATCAGAAAAGACAATTATCATATAGTTTCACCAATATGCAGCATACAAGAAGTAGTACAAAAGACCATAAGGGAGAAGGGAGGGAAAACTGAATGGGAAAAAAGAGAAAGAGACAAACCATGAGAGACTCTTAACTCTAGAAAACACCCTGAGGGTTGCTTAAGAGGAGGTGGGAGGGAATGGAGTAACTGGGTGATGGACATTAAGGAGGATGTGTGATGTGATGAGCACTGGGTATTATATGCAACTGATGAATTATTGAAAACTAAATCTGAAATTAATGATATACTATATGTTAGCTAATTGTATTTAAATTTAAAAAAAAGAAAAGAAAATACTATGGCTCTGGACCAGATTTTACCATTGTAGTTACTTAAATCAGAACAATCCACTTACATTTAAATTCTCCCTCTTCTGTGGTGAGCACAAAATAACATATAGAGATGTTGAATCACTATGTTATACACCTGAAACTTAGGTAACATTGTATGTGGATTATACTCAAATAAAGAAATTAAAAAAAAAAAACCACCCCACCTAATAGAATTCTACTTAATTACCAAACTAAGATTACCATATTTCCAAAAATGTAGGTCAAAGTGAACAAAGAAGGTATTGTGAATTAATTAATCTATTTTAAGAAAGTAATTTTATAATTGGCCTTAGCATCATTGGTAGGTTACTTTGTCCATTCCTCAGTCATTAGCAGCCAGCCAGCAAAAGAAGGAATTCATTTGTTTCCATTCATTAAATAAAATTTATTTCTAGATACCATTTTAAATGTGGAGAGATGAAACTGAAATAAAGCAGACATTAGAATTTCATTTTAAAAATGGAATTAAACCCCATGCAAATTACTCTAATTAAATTACATGCTCATTTTTTGTGTGTTGTATCACTTTTCCTCATTAAAAAGATGAATACATAAAGAAGTGTAATCCTTGTCCACAAAATCAACAGATCTTTCATGTGTCATATATTCATAATGTCCCTTAGTGTTGGATTTGCATTTAAAATGTGAGCCAAGATGTGAAAAATCACACATAGGCAGAAAACTCTCTATAGACACAGACATCTGAAGAGGTGCCTGTGTATCATTCATTCTGGCAAGTACATGAACTACCTTATGCTGAAATACAGCATAACTACCTTTAATTTTCAATGGGGGTATAGTACATGCATAAATGATGTGTGTAACTGAAACCTCTCTTCTACTGAGGAATAAAATATTTTAGACATAATTCAACAGCTGCATTAGATAGACATTGCACTCAGTCCAGCCTTTTAAGTCACCAAAGTCATCAATTTGCAACATTCTTTATGCTTCAGAAATATTAGTCTTTCTCTGCTTTAAATACACTTCCATGACACAGAGTTGTACTCTGGCTTTATGTAGTAAAGTTACCTTGCCTGGATCTATTAAATTGTTGAGCATTTCTCCAAAGAGTAAATTTAATTTTACAATTAAGAGGATATATAATACAATTTGTAGTCAACTTGCCCCCAAAAAGATAAAAGTGATAATTAGATACATTTCAGATTTTATTTGGCCAGTAAGCAACTATTATAACTATATTAAGGAACTTTAAAAAGTAACCCGTCTGATAGTGTTGCCAATCTACTTGGGAATAGAATTGTCCTTAGGGGACACATTATTTTTGTAAAAGAAAATATATTTAATCATTGAAACTTCACATAGTGACACTTCAGTACTGTTCAAAGCAAGCTGAAAAATACTTTCTTTGTTCTCAGAATTTTTCATTTCAAGATATATTTTGATATAAATCATAGGATTTCAAAAGCAAAAAGTGAGCCATCACATAATTTATATTTAGAACAAGAAATAGTAAATTCTTCACAATGTGGGAATTTTCTATTTAGAAATACTTGGAAAGTAAATTATTTCTCTTATAACTACATTGATCTGGGATGAGAGGATAAAGTTGAGAAGAATTTCATGATTTAAAAAAACTTTCAGGCATAGGGTTAGGCATAAAAGACTTCTTGTGGGCAAAAACCACCTGATCACATAAAAGCATATACATTTGAAAAGAATAAAAATGTTGCTTCAAATGTGGGCATTGTTAAAGGAAATATAACTTTCCACATCCATTCTTAAAATAGTAATTGTAGTTCCTTTCTTATGAAATATGTCCCCAGAACCAATGTTGAAACTAAATGAGAACAATCACGTAATTTTATACGTGGACCCAGGATAGCCTCTACTTTGCAGTAGGCCAATGGAATCATAACAGGGTCTAGAAGACCAGTTGCAAAGCTGTTCAAACCCTGCAAAAGAATGGAATGATGAGTTATTGAAAGTTCATAGACCTATTTGATGCAATAATAATAATTCATTTAATTCGATTGTCTTCTAGTCTTGAGGCAAAAACAATCATTTTCCTCCTTAGAATTTAAAATCAAATTTTTATAAATCCAAATGTAATAACCAATCACCTCAAGTAATTTTGGGTGTTATGAAGAAGGCTGACTTAGATAAAGGAGCTTTTGGAAGGGATTTTATTTTGGCTTCACTCTGAAAAGCCACAGAGACAATTATGGATAAGGGCTATAGGAAGTCATGCTAAATGTTAAATGTCCACTCTGCACCACTGTATCAAAGAGATAATATCACTTACTCAAATGTAGGGCAGCCAGCTTGATTTTTCCAGTGAAATATTAGCCCTCAGTCTATCTTGCCAAAAATTGTAAGGAACCATAAATAAAAACACATGTGATGTTAAATACATACCTCTGATGAAACACTGTGGAATATCTACTACATTAAAAAATCTCTACAGTGATAGAGTTCATTGAGTATTAGAAATATTTGAGAGAATGAGGTGTAAAATGTTATTTAGGAATAAAACTATATTGCTCCTAATACCATATAAATTAGTCTGCATCCTAATTTCCCTCCTAATTCCATATGAATAAATTTGATATGCATCCAAATTAAACTTTCATGAAATATGATCTTTGTTCTTATTACCTGAATGAAATCTAAATAGACAATTAACTTCAGAAACCAATAGATAGTTGCCAAATATCCTTCAAAAGCTATAGAAAATTAGAAGAATTTAAACAATTTCATAAAACTGAATCAGTGAAAATCACATGGATCTACGTGGTTTTATTTAAAACATTCTGATCTATTTGTAAAAGTAGGATTGTTTGTATAGTTTAATCACCAATGAGAGTAACATTTGTTACTTTTGAAAAAAGAAATTAGTACATATATATCCTCCAAAACTCAAGAGATCATGTGTCATGATGTGCTCAGGACAGATCCAGTTTTGAGATATTCTAAAGGAATTTTCATCATTTTCAAAAGTGTTCTGGTTTGGGCAATAAATGATATGCTTACCCAATTTATAATTTCAATGGAAATAACACACTTGTTTTTCTTTTTTCTTTTTAACAAACTTCAAAAATTGCTGCCAGATGTAACAAATATGAATCAAGAAAATGTAATTTATCATTAAGTAAAAAGAAAATCAATTCATATGCCCTTATAGTGTAGAATTTTTGCTTCATTATGATGTTTTTGAATAAAAATATTTTTATTATGAATAAGTCATTTATTATTGTTTTCCTTTAAATACTTTTTTAATCCACACAATCCTAATATACAGAACAAGCAGAGTTACTTGAGAGTTAAATTGGATATAGACAGGCAGTGGCCTCAGAGAATCTGTGTAAGAGAATTGGGAGCACTGCTAAACATGTTTCATCCTGGGGTGTTTAAATGAACCTTGGAACTCTTAAGCCCTCATTTGAATTTCAATGTGCTCATATATCCTAAGTTCAGAGTTATTTATTCAAGATTACTTATGGCAGAAGTCCAGAGTCATATAGCTGTGGATTTTCCTCTTGTCAAATCTGAGGAGATGGCTGTAGCTTGTATTTGCATTTCTCCTGAAGTCTGCCACCACATCTCCGCAGGAAATAGACTTAATGACTAAGGATTTGGCACTCTTCCTATAAACCAGTAAGGAAATGACAGTGCCCAAATTACTCATGGAGGATAATTCTGATGTGACTACCTTTCAGACGACATCAAGTAGATCTATATATAGTTTAAACCTTTCCCTTTAAGTATGGTAAGTTGTTAAGCTTTGATTTGCAATTGAAGAGCAAGTCAAGGAAAAGCATGAGGTAGTATTTAACTTGATCATACACCTGCCATAAAATGCTGAGTCACATACTGTTCCCCTTAATATTTGTCAAAAATGTTCTCTGTGTATTTGTACTATAACTGTGAATTTTGCCTGCCTGGAGGTAGAAAGTCAAGTTGCCAACTTCTCATATTATGGAAAGGGCTTGCTAGTCCAAGGAATGTTCAATGAAATCTCAGAATGAAAGTGATAAATATTAAAAACAATACAAAGCAAAAAACTGAAGTCAATTATAGACCAGAAATGAGTAAAAACACACACACAAAAAGCAGGAGTAAAATCAAGCAGACATTTTAGTCACATAGAATCCAGGAGATCAAGAAATATTAAGACAAAGACAAAATGCAAAGTATAGTTTTAAAAATACAGTAATTAAGATGATTTTAGGCTTATTTAGGCACATTCCTGATCTTTAAGGACAGGGGAGTGGAAAAAAAATGAGTTAGTATCAGCACTCAGGAAGTTAATTTAATACAAATAGGGGCACAGTTCATAATTCTATGGATTTAGAGGAATTAATCTCTTATAGGTGCACAATTAATGACATAGTCATTTGAACTTTTGCTTTTTGTTTTCCTTCTCAATAATGTTTTAAAAACGCTTTGGAATAGAGGCACCTGGGTGTTTAGTGAAGTAACCAGCTCTTGATTTTGGCTCAGGTCATGATCTTAAAGTTGTGAGACCAAGCCCTGCATCAGGCTCAGCATGCATGGAGCCTCCTTGAAATTCTCTCTCTCCCTCCCCTCTCCCCCTCACACCCCTCCCAAAATAAATAAATAAAATCTTTAAAAGTTTTAAAAATAAAAACTCTTTGGAATGAATGGAATAAAAGATGCTAATAGAGTAGATGTAGGATATGATAACTAAAGGAAGGTTAAAATGGTGCAAGGGTTTTGATGAAGAAAATTTGGGGGAAAAAAAGGACTTGCAAAAGATGAGTAATGTGACTTGGCCAAAGTTTTGTTTTACATGTCATGAGGTTGTCCAATTATAAATATCCAAGCTAAGTAAGAAAAAAATCACACACACACAAGAATTCCTTGTATAACAGTTAAAAATATACCTGCCCTACGACCCAGCAATTGCACTGTTGGGGATTTACCCCAAAGATACAAATGCAATGAAACGCCGGGACACCTGCACCCCGATGTTTCTAGCAGCAATGGCCACGATAGCCAAACTGTGGAAGGAGCCTCGGTGTCCAACGAAAGATGAATGGATAAAGAAGATGTGGTTTATGTATACAATGGAATATTACTCAGCTATTAGAAATGACAAATACCCACCATTTGCTTCAACGTGGATGGAACTGGAGGGTATTATGCTGAGTGAAGTAAGTCAGTCGGAGAAGGACAAACATTATATGTTCTCATTCATTTGGGGAATATAAATAATAGTGAAAGGGAAAATAAGGGAAGGGAGAGGAAATGTGTGGGAAATATCAGAAAGGGAGACAGAACGTAAAGACTGCTAACTCTGGGAAACGAACTAGGGGTGGTGGAAGGGGAGGAGGGCGGGGGGTGGGAGTGAATGGGTGACGGGCACTGGGTGTTATTCTGTATGTTAGTAAATTGAACACCAATAAAAAAAAAAAAAAAAAAAGAATTCCTTGTATAGGAAATATTGAAAAGTACATTATAAAAATCAAAGGCTTAGATCTCTATAATGATTAGTCATATGTAATTTAGTATTTCTACAAGTATTTCCACTTAAACCAATCAGAAAATGATAAGATAATGTGCCAATGAAGACAATATAGAAAAGTCTTACACTTTTATCATTGTTCAACAACTGTTTTACTTGAGAGTCATTCTGAAATATGTTCAATTAGATTTCTCTGTGTGATCAAATATAATTCTTCCTTTTCCAGGAAAAAAAAAATCTTCCTGTCAGGTAACTGTTTTATGTAGCTTTGATAAAAAGCTAGGTTTCTGTTCTGATGTTCAGAGTCATTAAATTCAAACTCTGTAACAGTTTTTCCTTTCAGTTAGGACATGTACATATATTCAGGTATTATCCTTCAAAGCAAGAATAATTTGGCTGGTGAAACCTTTTCAGCTTTTGGAAAATCCTGAATGCAAACATAATGCTAAAATTCCTATACAAAACTAGAAAAAGCAAAGATAAAAAACTCAAAAACATATCTAGGTAAAGTTGGTCCCAGAATCAATTTTATAACAGTGAGAATATAATAAAATAATCTCAAAGAATTTGAGAGCTTAGAACCCATAAAAATATATTAATGCTTTGCAATAGATAAAATCAGCTTGAATGACCTCTTTAAATCTCCTTTACCCATTTTACTGGTTATATTTAGGTCTTAGACATGTGAATATACAGGAGTATATGTATACATGAGTTGCCCCCAAACTTCAAAGGCTGAGAATGTTATAAAGTAATTCTGACATAATTTTCTCTACTTGTTTTTTATTCATTGTTTTTAGAAAATTGATGGGAAACTATGCGGCAATTTATAAGGGAAATTTGACTATCCCTAAGGACACATGTGATACAGTACATACTCCATGTCACTACACTTAACACCATCTGCAAGTAAGTAACTAACTCTGGTGACAACTTCCCCAGAAAGATACAGGTGCCTGCTGTGCTAGATCCAATGCTGGCAGGTGGCTGACCTACACTGTGATCCTATGGGGTGGCTGATGAACCACAGCCCATGCTACTGAGTGCCTCAGGTTAACTCCCCCTGCACTATTACTGATCCCTCCTGCCTCTGTGTAAAGCACAGCTGAAGAAGTTTTCGTTGTTTCTGTGGCAGCAGTACAAGTTTCAACTTTTTAAAAAATTTATTTTGCCTTTTATTCATAGCAAGGAAGCTATTTTGAAATCTTTAGGCAAGATTAAGAGGAAGGCTACCCTGTGGTTTGTGTGGCAGCCACAAGCACTAAACTAAATCCAAAAAACCATTTGAGCCTGAGGGATGCACTGCAGCATATGGGCTTCTTCCTCTCATTGCTTCTTAAGTACTATCAGGCAGCTCTTCTAGGTTCAGAGCTCATGCAGCTTCCTAGAGGATGCTGATTAAGAGCATGTTTCATTCTGGTGTCTGTATTTTACTGGCAGCCTTATCTTCTCTGTTCTGTAGATACATACTTTTCTTTGTAGATTATTTGATGTCAAATTTATTCATAATTTAAACCTTGTGTTTGCACATTCCTTGCACATTTTATTTATTTATTTTAAGATTTTATTTATTTATTCATGAAAGATACAGAGAAAGAGGCAGAGACATAGGCAGAGAGAGAAGCGTGCTCCCCACAAGGGATGAGGGACTCAATCCAGATCCCAGAACTCCGGGATCAAGCCCTGAACCGAAGGCAGACAAGCAAATGCTCAACTGCTGAGCCACCTAGGCATCATCAAATTACATTTTTTTTAAAGATTTTATTCATGTATTCATGACAGACATAGAGAGAGAAAGAGAGAGGCAGAGACACAGGCAGAGGGAGAAGCAGGCTCCATGCAGGGAGCCCGATGTAGGACTCGATCCCTGGTCTCCAGGATCAGGCCCTGGGCTGAAGACGGTGCTAAACCGCTGAGCCAACCGGGCTGCCCCCCACATTGCATTTTAGAACAAGATTTGATAACTGAAACTTTAATGGTGATGAAAAATCTATTGTATCAGGTAAAAATCTGTAACAACAAACTTATTCTTTGATTACAAATATCTCATATGTAATATTAAATAAACCTTTTTCACTGGCTTAATTTACCTTTTTAATTTTGAAATCAATCAATCAATCAATCAATTAATTAAAAATGTGGCTATTTACTTACTTTTAGCCACAAAAACAATTCATTTATTTCTTTTTCAATATAGAGTTTCCTGCTAATCAAAGTGGCATGCTAGAAAAGATCTTTAATCTTAAAATCTCATCCGATAAAACCTTGATTTCTCATTATTTAAAGAACTGTCTCATAACCAGTTAGAAAGTAAGTCACACTACATCACTTTATGCAAGAGGAATCTGCAGCTCAGAATTAAAAATCTTTAATGTGCCAGTTACAAAGTGAAGTAAAATGTAGACCTAGAAAAGTAGTACATGAATTCTGGTCTCTTCTCCTGCCCATTTTAGGCTGTTTCTTCCTTTTTATTTTTTGTAAGAGATCTTGCGTATGATTTGGTATTAGAGTAATCATTCAAGCTGTATATTTTCTGGTTACACCTTAGCCATATGAACACTTCTAGATTAAGCAGTTCTAATGCCCCTTTTGGTGTGTTCTTAACATATTCCTAATCTACATCGTAAACAATCTCATGGAACATATGTCCACTTAAAAGCAATCATACATTTTCTTTCCCTCAATTGGTTCAATAGGGAAGAATTAGCACAACATAGTCTCTTGCTAGTTCATTAAACTGTGATTACTTTTGGTACCAATAAGTAATATTCCCTGGTTTACTTGTGCTATTTGTAAGCAAATTAATAGCAGTGACAGAACAAGGAGCTGCAGCATGCGGCAGTACATCATCCTCTAAAAACCATGTCTAGAAAATTGAGCTTCAAGTCTGAGGAAACTACTAATCCAAGACAAATTAATAAATATATATTCCCCTAACCTATTTATCTAATGTATCTTACCTTTTACAAAAAGACAATGAAAATTTTATAAAGAGATGTGATTTTATTTCTATAATAACTCCCTAGGATTCAGTATTTATTAGTGAAAAGTGGTCAGTAATATCTTGTTCACATTCAAAATGGTTTCAAAGGTAGCTGGTTAATAACTAAATGACTATAGCAAAAATAAAAAAACAAAATAAGCAAACAAAACACAAATACTCCTCTAAAAAAAGAAGATGAAATACAATGCCACATAATAACATCAGTGTTGAAGTAAAAAAGGATACTTTTGTCAAAATTAAAGAATGTCAACCACTTCAAAAAATAGGCAATGACCATTTACATTTCTTTAACCATTTTTTAAATGAAAATAAATAAAAGTGTTTTTGAACACTACTAGAAATCCATAAATTCTAATCTCTCCTAACTGATATGCATTAGGAGTATTCTGAGAATTGTCTCCATCTCAGCAATAATCCTCAATAGGATTTAAATATATATACATTTACATAAATTTAAATAGCACTAGGATGGCCAGTTAAGAATAGTTCGAATATACAGGATGAGAAATTTTCATATAAAATTAGAAGAAACCCACCCTTGGATTTATTCTCTTCCTTTCTCATTTCTTGTTTGAAGTTATAAAACACTTCCTCAGTAGATTAAAAAATAATCTATTAAACACCCACAAGGCCATCACAGAATGGGAGAAAACAAAAAGTGTGAAGTTCTGAAGCACATACACATTCTCCAAACACTGCATCATCGCAAAGGTGTGCAAATATATATATGTAAAATCCTATTCTGTGCTACTCAGTCACAATATCTTTCAAACTTCTGAAATTGCTCTCTGTTCAGGAAAAGTAGAACTAGACTGTACATTGTAAAGCAGGGGGTTATGCTTCTCTGTAGATGAGACTGGATCAGAAGGCTCTACTCAATAGGAATGATGAAAATTAGCTAACTAGTCTATTCACTCCAGAAGCTGAACTAAAAAATAATGACAGAAATGGCAAAGGAACAAATGCCAAAGGACAGTGAGCTGAGTGAATTAGTGATGCTGTGGTGGACAACTGTAGTGCTCACTAGATGTAGACAGGAGCTAATGCATACTAAAAATTGCCACTAGTTTAGGTCAAATTAGAGTCCAACTTAAAAAAAAAAAAAGCAATTTGTTTTATTTTTCTGTACTGTTTTATTTTATAAGATATATATGAATACCTATTTTAAAAATTGAAGGAGCACATAAAGCTTTCCTCAGATTATCCTCTTAAATTCTTTTTCTTTTAAAAATGTAGTTTTCCTATCCCTATTCTTCTGGTTGTAACCCTCAGGAAAACAAAAAGAAACAAAAGCAAAACAGAAACAAAGAAACCTCAAGTGTAATCACCTTTCGAAAGCCTTTGCACAAATTCCAGGTCAGGATTCAAGGATCTTCCCGCTAGCTGGAACTACAGTGCTTTCAGAACTTGTTTGTAACACGTCTCACATTGTGCCGTGAGTACCAGGACAGAGACTGTTAGATTTTCCACCTTATGCTCACAACTAACATAAAACTTGATATATATGAGGTGCTAAATAAATGTTGGATAATACATGACTAGATCAAGCATAATTAGAACATAAATATGTTTATTCTTTAATACAGTAAATTTTATTCAACAATTTTTGAATGTAATATTAGTGCAAATTTCCAAATCTCAAACTCAGTTCTTGAACTTCGGCATCTTAAACAGAATATTAGAATGTGAATATCTCTTTGAAATCCTAATCTTAATTGCAGGACTATTCATAATATCCAAAATGTAGAAACAACCTAAGGGAACCTTAAGGATATTATGCTAAGTGATATAAGCCAGTTTTGGAAGGACAAATATCACACAATTCAACCTTATACGAGGTACCTAAAATAGTCATTGCTTCTGAAACCATCATTGGGTGTAAAGAATCACTCCAGGATAGTTCTGTGGACTGCTCCAAGAACTATTCTAACTGAAGATACACATGTGATTCTGTCCTGCTGGCATGCTCTCAATATAATACAAGTGGCAGGGGTATTCAAATACAATGTACTTTTTTTCTATTACCTCAGTTCCAATAACTGTACTTTATGAATCAAGTAGGAATTGCATAATCCTATGCGATCCTATCCTGTCACTGTTAATCGTAGTGACGGTAAAACAGATGCTTAAATAATCTAGAGGCTTCATATTATTTCTATACCTACTTAATAAAATTTATTTTGTTTCATATTTCAGAATTCCTTCTCTTTTAAGGCTGAATAATGTTCCATCATGTGTATATATCATATCTTCTTTATTCATCTCAAGATGGACATTAGGTTAACAAATCATGAATATACTATTTTAACTTTGCTCAATGTAGTGGTTTTGGGTGGAATACACAATTGAACATATGGAATGTAATCTAAAAATTCTTGCTGATTCATTTAGTAGAATATTTGGAAGCAAAAGGCATGCTAATAACATAGCAATGTTATAACATTACTAAAAATGAGAGGATTTAGCAGAGGGATTGAGGTAGAAATTAGTCAATTTCTATGTAATCTTTTCTTCTTAATTAGCCTTAGAAAAAAATGTAGAAAAGCTTAACAAGAAAAGGCATAACCTACAGAAGTTGATATTATCCTCACCTCTTTTTTTTTTTTTTTAAGAATACGTTCTATTATTGGAAACAACTTTACAGCTGAAAAAACTACATTTCCCTCCTCTGTCTCCTTCTTCCCCTCCTCCTTCTTTTCCTCTTAGTTCTTCTTTTGGTCAACCCAGTAAAATTTTAATATAATTTTGTTGAGCATAGTATCAGGAATGCTCTTTGAAAGCAAAGGGGGAGGTGGGTGGTTCATCGGGCTTGTATCTCTTCCCAGTAGCCTTTTGCTTTTACCTGCATGGAACACAGGAGATTCCTGAACCTCTAAGTAATCATGAGGCAACTTTAAATGGGAAGTTATACACTAAGAATGGCAGAGCAGGAAGATTGGAGGAGGCCGTCTCACTGATAATATTGTAGAGGAGCTATGCTACTAGTCTGGTAACATCTAACTCTATTTTTATTTAACTTGGGAGAAAATGAAACCTCCAGAATATTTAAGCATATGTTTTTCTGTATTTCTGCCACTAGGATTATCAGTGAAATGCAATTCCTATTTGATTCATAAAGTATAGTTATTGAGACCCAGGTAATAGAAAAATGTATTTCAATTTACCCCTGCCACTTATATTATATTGATAATCTGTTAAATATCTCAGCTAAGGTCAACCTCGGCATTAGATTTGTTGGAAGACTATAGAAGAGAAAGCAGAGCATGCCAGCATAGCAGAATCACATGTTTATCTTCACTTAGGGTAGTTCTTGGAGCAGTCCACAGAGCTATCCAGGAGTGATTCTCTATACCCAAAGATGGTTTCAGAAGCAATGAAATAAATTTTATCAGGTATAGAAATAATATGAAGCCATATGGTCTTTAGGATGTGTCTTATTACAATACCATAGACAAGTTCCAGGTCTCTGCCTGGAACTTACCAGTTAAAAAAAAAAATCAGATTCAAAGAAACCCAAATATATGTTCTACTTAGCATTTTTATTTCTCTTAGTCCAGATATGGACTGCTAAACTTAGGTCATTGTTGCCATAGTACATAGCCTAATAACAAAGTTGACATCCATCTCATCTTTATCAAGCTTCTAGAAAAAAGCTAAAATACTCAGGGAGAATAGAAATGGTTGTTTTAAATATTTACCCATAAGATATTAAGGAGAAAATGACAGGTTGATTTTAGACTGAAGAGATTCTTAAATGGTAGGACAAGGAAGTCACAATTGAATCTGTATACTCCATGGATCCGCAGAAGTCCACAGAGTATATAGAATAACGTATACTGTAAAAAATCTAGGAATGCAAAAAACTCATGGATAAGTGGACCCACACAAGTCTGACCTAATATAGAACTTTGAACAGCTTTAAAAAATGTTTGATCTTAAGCATCTATTAATGGGACTTGAACTAGGTTATCAGCCAAATAGAAGCTCACTATTCTGACTATATTCATTTCATAAATATTTCCTGAAGACACCATCTTCCAGATAGCTATCAGTTGCCCCACTAGATCCATTTTGTGATAGTTAATTTTATGTGTCAACCTGACTGCACCGAGGGATTCCCAGACAGCTGGTAAAACATTATTTCTGGGTGTGTCTGCATGAGTGTTTTGGAAAGAGATTAGCCTTTGAATCAGCAGACTGAGTAAAGAAGATCTGTTCTCATCAATGTGGGCTGGCATCATCCAATCTGTTAAGGGACTGAACAGAACAAAAAGGGAAAGGTGAATTGCTGATGTATCTGCCTGAGGAGATACACCCATTTCCTCTTGCCTTTGGATATCAGCACTCTTGATTCTTGGGCCTTTGGACTTGGATTGGGACTTATATCATCGACTACCAATTCTTGGGCCTTTAGACTTGAACTGAACTTATACTAGTGGCCTTCCTGGTTTATAGACTATAGATCATGGGATTTCTTGGCTTTCATAATTACATAATTGGTTCTATTTCTCTGGAGAAGCATAATTAATACACATTCTTTGCCATTCTCCACTCTACTGTAGACTCTATCCCAGGAGACTGACCTGCATAGACTATATCCAAGGGATACCTGAGCTCTGGGTTCTGACAGACCTCAGCTAACTAGTTGACTTAATAGGAGATTAAAGTGAAGAGTAGTGAGGTTAAGTTATGCATCTCTTTGGCTCTCTTCCTTTTGAGTGGCCATTGTGTAGCTTTGTCCCTTGACTGAAGGTCACTGTTTCTTTCCAGGGACTGAACTTTCCCTCTGTATAGTTGACTTGAACAACATAGGTTCGAATTGCATGGGACCATTTAGACACAGATTTTTTTTTTTTGTTTACAGTATAGTGCTATAAGTGTATTTTCCCTTCCTTATAATTTTAACATGTTCTCTAACTTTAAGAACATAGTATATACTACATATAACATTCAAAATATATGTTAGCTTTATGTTATTGTTAAGGCTCTAGTTAACAGTAGACTATTTGTTAAGTAGTTAAGTTTTAGGGATTCAAAAGTTACACATAGATTTCCAACTTGTGGAGGTCAATGTACCTAACCCCTGCAATGTTCAGGGTTCATCTGTATATGACTATTGGTTTCCAGGAATCACTTCTTTTTTTTTTTTTTTTAAGATTTTATTGATTTGTTCATGAAAGACACAGAGAGAGAGGCAGAGACATAGGCAGAGGGAGAAGCAGGTTCTCTGTTAGGAGCCTGATGTGGGACTTGATCCCAGAACTCCAGGATCACACCCTGAGCCAAAGGAAGACGTTCAACCGCTGAGCCACCCAGGTGTCCCTGCAGGAACTTCTGCCTCTCATTCTTTCCAGCCTCAGGATGGTTACAATTTCACTATTATAAGCACAGTAGTACTGAACTACCCCTCTGTAGTTTCCTTATCCTGTAAGTACACCTTGGTAAATAGTCTTTTCATTAAAATCTTCCTGAAAGTTTCCTTTGTTGAGTGCCTTGGGTTCCTTCTGGGACCCTGACTGATACAGATGGTCTCAGAAATTCCCTTCACAATTGCTCTCATTGTTTTGTCTATACCACTTTATTAATGATGATGGGACCATTTAAAAGCTTCCCTTCTTAAATAGGCTTCTTCATATTTTACATGAGTTATCCTCCAAAAACAGGAGGCTAAGAAAACAGCTTCTACCCTAGAGTGTGGGAGATTACTTTCTACCCATTTTCTAGTTCAAATTTTAATGATAGCAAATTTCAAGAGATTTTTATATGATTTCATCTGGCTTTCAGAAAAAAAAACAAAAAACAAAAAAACTATCAAGAAATCCTAGGATTGGGCAGCCCGGTGGCCCAGCAGTTTAGTGCTGCCTTCAGTCCATGATGTGATCCTGGAGACCTGGGATCGAGTCCCACATCGGGTTCCCTGCATGAAGCCTGCTTCTCCCTCTGCCTGTGTCTTTGCCTCTCTCTCTCTCTTTCTCTCGTGTGTGTGTGTGTGTGTGTGTGTGTCATGAATAAATAAATAAAATCTTAAAAAAAAAAGAAATCCTAAGATTCCATTAGACTGATTTACTTATTATAAATGAGAAACAAATTTAATGAATAATTAAATTATGTTTCCCAAGGAATAATGAATGAGTGATACTAAAATGATTAAATGTATTTTAATATTCAACAGTTGCAGCTTTCAGCTACTTTTTAAATGTCTAAAATATGTATATGCCATGCAAATCTATAAACTAGTATAAAAATAAAATAATATAAAATACAATTCTGGTTTAACATCAGAGCTTATGTCTTAATTAAAATACATCATTTTTTATTATCTCTACTGAATTTTACTTTCTGTTATGTATTCATATAAATTCTCTAGCTTACAAAGTTACTAAGGTTTTTTTCTAATGTTGGCTTACTATTTATGGCTTCCAGTTAACTACTTAGATTTATTTTATTTTTTAAAAAAGATTTTATTTATTTACTCATGAGAGACACACAAAGAGAGAGAGAGAGAGGCAGAGACACAGGCAGAGGGAGAAGCAGGCTCCATGCAGGGAGCCCGATGTGGGACTCGATCCCAGGTCTTCAGGGTCACACCCTGGGCTGAAGGCGGCCCTAAACTGCTGAGCTTCCTGGGACTGCCGTTAACTGCTTAGATTTAAATGTATATTTTTTCAACCCTGGTAGAAGATGTACATTTTAAGCTTTTAGTCAATTTTGTTTTCTGATGATATATTCTTATTTGTATTTCATAAATTCCTTTAGGGAAAATATATAATCCTCATAACAAACAAATGACATTTAAAAAATAATAGCTATGGTTCATTTTATATACTCTCCTTTTTTGTAGTCAATGACACATTTTAAAAATAGTAGATAATGCTTCTAGTAATAATACATGTAGTTATATAATTTAATTTACTACATTATAATACTTATAATGTATTTGGACTAAAAATTGTTAGTTTCTGAGTTCACACATTGCATTTAGTTAACATTTCAGGTTAAATATATCGATTTATTTTTACTTCCATTTTAATCTTATCTGGCTCTTATCTTTTCATAGACTTGTTTTTAAAATATTTTCCCCTATGATTCCTAGGTGGCTCAGCGGTTGAGTGTCTGCCCTGGACTCAGGGTGTGATCCCGGTGTGGGATGGAATTTGGCACGGGGCTCTCTGCAAGGAGCCTGCTTCTCCCTCTGCCTATGTCTCTGCCTTTCTCTGTGTCTCTCATGAATAAATAAATAAAATCTTAAAAAAAAAAAAACTTTCCCCAACTAATTTTCTTTGTTCCTCTGATCCTTTTTCCATTCAGTCACTATAACCATTCTCTTTCTGTTTGTAAACAAGTATATTATTCAAAGAAATTATCCACTGATATCTTCTTTTCCTTTTATTTTCATTAGTTTTCTCTGGTGAGTTTTACTTATTGTTCTTTTACGATTCTTATTCTATCTATTTAACTTTTCACTTTAAGTCTTATGCTAAAAACCGTATATCCCCATTTTTATAGTGGACATCTGTAGAGAATTCAACAGAGAATTCACAAAATAAATCATAGCAGATATATTACTAGATTCTCATTTCTTACAATTATGACAATCTGGCCAGAAAGGAAAATGGATCTACTGTAACACTGAAACCATTTGCTCTTTATTTTTAAGATGTTATAGACTGAATTTCCCAGTGCCTCTTCCATAAATTCATGTCTGCAGCCTTAACACCCTATGTGACTGTATTTGGAGATTGAGCCTTTAGGAGATAATTAAGATCAAATGAGATTTACAAGGGTAGACTCCAAAACCATCAGGATTGGAAACTTTTAAGAATAGGAAGAGAGATCTTTGCCATGTGAGGACAAAGTGAAAGGTGTATCTGCAAAACAGGAAAAAAGCTCTCTCCTGGAACCAAATAGGCCTTCACTCTAATCTTGAATTTCCCAACCTCCAGAACTATGAGAAAATTCATTTCTGTTGTTTAAGCCACCCAATCACACTGTATTTGTCACAGCACCCTGAACTGATGAACACAATAAATAAGCAAAGAATACAGAAGAGATGTATTTTTTAAATGTATTTAAATGTATTTTTTAAAATGAAGAACAGCATGGAGTATTTGTGAAGGCCCATAATTTTAAATTACTGAAGTGTTACACTAGAATATTTTTCTCTCCTACATTATTAATAATGAATTAAAGCCTAGGTTTTATTAAAATGTATGTGAAAGGAACTATTTGAGTTATTTACAGTTGGCCTTATCTGAATGTGGGTCCAATGGAAGTATCATCATTTTGAGAGTGAAAAGAACAGCTATTCCCTAGACTCTGACTGGATGTACAATTGTTTGAAGTGTAATATTATTAAAAAAATACATTTGATAATATATACCTTTTTCATTTAAAAAAATATAAATCTGAGAAAAACTAAATCTATGTATATTTGATTCCAAAAACAACTAAATGTTATAGAACTATTTCTTGTATGTTTTGTGAAAGCCCTAAACAGCTAACTGAATAAGCTCAGTTTTCACTCCTACTTTTCACAAGGACAATGGTAAATATTAAGTGATCCCTTTGCCAGAAATTAAGAACAGAGAAGATGCCCAGCATCTCCAGCTCAAGTTTTTGGCTGAGGTAGTGCTAGACTGCCATCTGGAGACTATTTAACCAAGATGCATCTTGAATGACTATCATTTTTTACATGATTAGGGGTTCCTCGTCTGTCTCTTTATTTTTTAATTGTGTTTGTTATATGTCTTTCATATTTTGCTGATCATGGTCTTGGTGATCCTTATTTGGCTTTATTTAAAAAGGAATAGAGACAAATCTAAGCATAATGAAATATTGAAGTACTATTTCCAAAATGATATATAAGTATAAATAACATCTAATGTCCCTCCTGTGATGACATTTAAGTATACTGTTAATATGAGAGACCCATATTCACAGAGAATGTCATTGCATTTACTATAACAATGAGTCATGGTATAATTTGTTTCAATTGTTGAGTAATTTAGATTTATATTTTGAAATAAATATATAAGGTAATCTTTCACATATGTTTTCTAAATAATAAAGTTATTTACAGATCTTTTTCTGGTAATAATATTCAAGTTTAGTTAAAAAAGAACTTAATTATATTAATAATATTTATTTAGCACCATCAAATATAAACTAATTCCAAACATCAAAATGTTTATTGTTTACAGAAGATATAATATGAATCAATGTATGCTTTGTAAAAGGCAAGTAGTTGTCTTTTCAGTTTATGAATATTTCTTGTTTGACATTTTATTTTATTTTTTATTATTTGTTTTAAAGATCTTTATGAGAGAGAGTGAAAGCCAGAGATCACAGAGGGAGAGGGAGGAGAAAAAGCAGACTTGATGCTGAGCACGGAGCTCAATGTGGGGCTTGATCCCAGGACCCCAAGATCATGACCTGAGCTGAAGGCAGAGGCTTAACTGACTGAGCCAGCCAGGTGCCCTTTGTCTGACATTTTTAAATATAATCTAGTTAAACTGATCTACCTTTACGCTTTGCGCATTTAGTATCTTCTTTAATAAATCTTTCACTATACTGACATATTAGAAATATGCTTTATATCAAAATTAAGAGTAAAAACTACTTTCTTTTAAAATATTACAAAAAGAATATTTTCCAGAATCACCAGAAAGACTGGAGAATCATGGATGTTCTAAAATGTTCCCAGCATTTTCCTAGAATTCCATCTATATGCTATCATTTTATCTTAAGGTGGAAGTTCTCTTTAATCTTTATAGACAAAATATTTCATTAAATCCAACATTATTTCTCCCTATTTTTGGATGTACTGCATGTAAGCTGATTAGATGAGAGTCACAACTTTCAATTCACTTGGATTGTCTCCTGATAGAAGTATTTCACTTTTGGAAACTGAGAGAAGAGATAAGCTATGGGATTTAATCGGTTATCTTCATATTTAATTGGGAAATAATTTCCTTGGACAGAGTAATATTATATGAGAAACAATAATGGTGAATAAAAGTATTCAGAAAATCTGGGCAACCTGGGTGGCTCAGTGGTTTAGCGCCACCTTCAGCCCAGGGCCTGATCCTGGAGTCCCGGGATCAAGTCCCACATCAGACTCCCTGCATAGAGCCTGCTTCTCCCTCTGCCTGTGTCTCTGCTTCTCTCTCTCTCTTTCTCTCTGTGTGTGTGTGTGTCTCTCATAAATAAATAAATTTTAAAAATCTTTAAAAAAAGTATTCAGAAAATTCAAGAATGGTAGTGCTGATGATATAAATATCTTTGCAGATAAAGAAAATGTAAATCTGGCCTAAGCTCCTATTCCAATAGAGACAGATACATAATCTCTCTCTAATGAGAAGTATCCCATATAACTAACCAATTTATCCAATTGGTTAGCTAGTTCTGCTGGAATGTGGTATCATATTGGAGTGCAGAATTGAAAGTTGCTGCTAGGTCAATGTGACATAGCAGTACAGTGGTTTGGTTCATGTTAGATAGTCATTTGTTGTCCCTGGTATATTATTTACTCTCTGTCAGAGCCATATGTTATGTCAAAACTGTTTCGTAAAAATGACATATTTACTTGCTTAAAAGGACTGCACCCTCTACTACAGTTGTCTTGGTGGGGTTTACTTCAGGCTCTATCTGCTTTCTCATCAGCTATAGACATGTCAAACATTGTGGGTACTCTATATAATAAGCTTGCACTGCAAACTACATTAGCTGAAAAGGCATTGCTCCTAAGCATCATTAATATTTGATAGGCTTTGAATTAATTGTGTAGCAGGTTAAAATGCTTTACATAAATATCACATGTGAGTATGAATACTAGAAGGTAAGGATGGTTGGGGGCCAGACATCAAACTGGTTACCAGACTAGCTATCAGTGTTGAAAACACTTTTTCCCTTTGGGTTTGATTCAGTCTTTGTCCCCAAGTAGTATTTTGGAATTATGACTTGAGTTAGAAATCTACAAATGGAAGATAGTATTACAGTACATACTAAATATAATTGAATACCTAAAACATAGGGGAATTTTCAAGGCAGTTTTAAAATTTTTAAACTATCCTGAACCATGTGTAATGGTAAATGCCTGACACAATGCATTTATCAAAACCAGTAGAACTCTATAGCACAAAAGATAATGCTTAATGTATAAAAATCATTTAAGAGATCTGGAGACTCCAGGAGGGAATGAAGACTGATAAAAGAATTTCCAGTGTCTAGTGTTTGAGAAGATGTCTACCATTATTACTGACAGCACTTTTCATAGTATATCAATTTCCTCTTTTACCTTTTTTCCCCTAGCCAAATAAATAGCTCTTTGATAGGAAATTTTATTTCACAAAGTCCTCATTTTAATTATTAAAGAGGTGACTTAAAATATAAATGGATGCATCTGCTAATCTGAGATGATGATGGTGGTGGTGGCAATTATGATAATGATAAGAAAATTAAACACAGGGGTACCTGTGTGATTCAGACGGCTGAGCATCTACCTTGGCTCAGGTCATGATCTCAGGATCTTGGGATTGGGCCCCACTTCAGGCTCCCCACTCTGGAAGAAGTGTGCTTCATCCTCTCCCTCTGCTTCTCCCCACCATTCATGCTATCTCTTGCTCACTCTCTCTCTCAAATAAAGAAAGAAAAAAGAAAGAAAATTAAACTCAGATTTGTATTCTGTGTGCATAAAATTTCTTATAAGAATACAATGATTTCCTTCTTGGAAAAAAAATCACTAAAAATTCAAATCCCTTGAACTTTTTTCCCATATCTAGAATTCAAAATTTCATAATTAACCTCTTAAGGATAAGGAATTAAAAAATCCAAGGATTCTAGAGAGTAATTTTATAGCATTTATCAATAATTGTAAAAAATGAATGTGCCCAAACCAGCAATTTCAACATTAGGAAATAATTATGTATATAAACTAAGATCTAGTTTCAAGCACGTTCTACAAAGTATTATAATAGAAGAATCTGCAATAATATAAATGTCCAAAATCAAGGTTGAATAAATTTTCTTTCATCCTTGATAAAATATACCTAAAATAAGAATGAAGGAAGTGGTAGGAGATAAAATGACATGGAAAAATACTCAAAATATGAGTAAAACAAATAGGTTATACCAGACTAAGCACAGAATGGTCACATTTTATTAAAAATTAAACCTAGCTGAAAAAAATTACATTAGTTAAAGCTGAAGTTAACAAAAGCCCAGCTATTTCATCTCTAAAATGAGATGATAATGATAAAAAAAAATCTTCCTTCTGATTCCATGAACATGTTATTTTACAAAATCTAAAGCTGCCCGTGCTCATATAATTTTTGTTTGTCAATAAATTTTTTAACCTAGCAATAAACAAGATATTGTAATTCTTTTCAAAAAGATCTATTTTCATAAGTATTACATAAACTTTAACTAATAACGAGACACTCACACATGAAAAATCTGCTCATCTTGTTGGCATCTAGACAACTAAACTTAAGTCAGAAAGAAAAGCAGAGCACCATTATTAAATAATAGTGGGTTCTTTGTCTACTGATTAATTCAAAATTAAGTGTAATCTCCTTCAAAGCAAAAATCTATGTCGGTCCTTACTTCTTCCACAATAAATGTTGATTTCAATATAATGAAAAATGGACCTATTCTCTACTGAAAATTAAGATTCAATATAAGAAAATTATTTATAAAAAGGCACCTTGATTTTTTCTCTCCACTAGGATAGGCTATAGATTAAAAAATATATATTACTTAGTCCTCTCTAATTAAAACAATATCTTGCATAAAGTGCTCTTCTTTAAAGAGGTAAAACAAAACTATTTAAATCAACACAGTCTGAAAACACTTTTGATCATCTTTTTTATGCAGGCCATGAATGCGTCTTAAAATTATATATGGTGGGATGTGTCTACAAGGCATACACAATCTAGCCCAGCTACACAGTTAGATACTTAAGATTTCTAATGCATCCTGAATCAGAGGGCTTACCTAGAAAAATGTCAATTACAATATATACACATGTCCACAGACACAAACCAAAACCAAACTTTCAATGGCACAAGAGATATTATCACAGGAGATATAATATACCAATTAGTCAGATACAATGTTATTCTCAAACGCATAATGCCATAGATGAGACGATCTCCCGCTGTGATCATTTCACACTTTCTCCGCTAAGTATTTGTACATAACTTTTCTCTGAACTAAAGAGGATAGTAGAGTGAGGTACCAAGTCCAGAACATCATTAAGCTAAGGAAAAATGTTATATCCCAAAAAGATGAAGAAGCTGCAGGAAGAAAATATACACCAATATAAGGTGCAACACTCCTGCTGACCCAGCTTCGGCCCAGTCATTCCCCTTCAGGTGGTCTGCTGCCCAGCATGAAGGATACCACATTGGGCTGTCTGATCTCCTACTGAGATCAGGAGTGTACCCTGTCTGTGATGCCATTTGCCTCCACCTTTCATCCTAGCAGATGCGGGGAAGGTCTAAAATGTTTTGTGGTTTGGCCTTTTGCAGAAGCTCAAACTCACTTACCATTCTCCTTTAACTGTATTCCTAAGGAGGAGGAAGGCCTTTACTGGTCAAAATCAAGGACACTTTAAAGGCCAGTTTTCTAGTTAAAAGTCAAGTATACTTGGATATATTCTCACCACCAGGCTTGCTTTCTGCTTAGCAGCTGGAGTGATAGGACCATTCAGACACCCCACACTTTATCATACCAAGAAGGAATGAGTGTAGCCCCATGTTAAAGAAGGCCACTGAAGCCTGTCTAGTCAAGTATAGACAAGTGAAAAGCTTGCTTTGAAGTTTTGTGCCTAAGATCTAGCCAATATTTATTTGTTTTTAAGAATCTTTTCCTGAGAATCTCCTAAAGGCACACAACTTTGAGACAGAAAGCTGATTTACTGGCAGGTGTCCCTGGATGCCATAATTATAGGTTCCATCTCTTACATTTGACATCGTTTAAGCAAGACAACTCATATATCTGCCATGTTTAAGAATTTAAAGAGAATTCTAGGACAGTATTCTCAATCCAGATGACAGAATATCTTTGGCAGAAAGTTTTTAAACTATATTCAGATCTGAAGATTTTCATATGCATTCCCTCACAACATTGCTTCCTTATGCTTCTATTAACGTCCAGTGTCCATTTTCACAATGGTCACAAAATAACCTTACTTCCTTCTATTCTCCTACTAATGTCCTAGTGTCCAGTTATTATTCCTCCTTCACTACTTCTATTAAGGGTTGCATTAAATGTGCAAACAGTTTTCTGAAGGAAATACCGTGCTTAAATTTAGAAAAATGGCTAGAACTCATTCTTTTAGTTTTTAAGGTTCTAACTCAAGTAGAGCTAAAAGGATAGTTATTAATTTAACAAACATATATTTAGCATCATTTCCCTAATACTGCTCTAATGGTTTTAGATGACTAATTCCTTTAATATTATACTAATCATAAGTACTATTTTCTAATTTTGCAGGTAAGGAAACTGAGGTTTAACAAGTTAAGACATTTATACAACTGGGAAGTAGTTGAGATGTATTTGAATGCAGACAATCCTAATCCTTGTGTCCATGCTTTTGACCACAAAACTTTGTTTTCAATGTCCTGAATGCACAAAGAAAGTGCGTTCATTAATGATGGGACAAAACAGTATTGTCTAGATCATCAAAGAATGACATGGTAGCAACTAGCAACAAATGGCTATCTAATTTTGAAAGCATATTAACTAAAATAATATAAAAATTCCTTCCTCCATGACACTAGCCACATTTCAACTGTTTGATAAGCTACATGTCGCAAATGGTTATGATATCAGAAAGCACAGATAAAGAATTTTTCTATCATCACAGAAAGTTTCTATTAAACAGTGCTGAACACCTGACAACTTAGTTTATCAACATTTGTTGTAGAAAGGTCCTATAGGTGGGCATTGTTTTTGCACTGGCAGGAAATCAGCTAGACAAATGATTTTCAAACTTTAATGTGTTTTAAATTACTAGAAATCAGGTCTAAATTCAGATTCTAATTTAGTAGGTGTGGGGCATGGCCTAAGAATCTGCATTTCTTTTAGGGGAAAAAAATTGCTCTAACTTTTAGTGGGGGAGAATAACAGCCAATGCTATTTATCCATAGATAGTACTCTGAGTTGCAAAATGAAGGTCAGAATCTTGTTATGGCACACAAAGGATTTCTTTTTTTGGATTAAGGATAATTTTCCTCAGTGATCTCAGATTGCAGGAATATCATTGCTTCTGGAGGTCAGAACTACTTTTGGGCTAAGAATTAAAAGTATCTACAGTAATACCTCTAGTTGCCATAAATCCAGGAAAAAAAAAATGTCAGTCATATCTAGGACTGGGACAATATGCCCTGGCAACAGGCAGAGAGGAAGTGCTGTATCTTTGCACACTGAGACTGTGCACTGGTAGGAGTCATAGTTTTTGCTGTACTAGCAAATAAAAACAAGTATTGCTATAATGAGAAAAAAAAATGGCAGAATGAGCTTTTGTTTTTCTACCTTAAGAGAAGTTTAACTAAAGCCCAGTGAATTTACTGGATAAATGGTGAGTTTTAAGTGAGATTAGAAGAGGTGACATGCTATGCAGACTTATTTGAAGTCAAAATCAAGTTGTTGCTCTGCTCACCATTTCCCTGTAGAAAATCATTTCCTTATAGGCCTCAAGAAGAGAAATTGCTTCTCAGGAGTTGGATTCAGATATTTTTACATGCCCTGATGAAAATTTGGCTAATGTTAGTCATTATCTCCACTAATTTTTAGTTAGGAATATCCAAGTTTTAGCACGTATGTGTATGTGTGCTTGTGCATGCATGAGTAAAGTTATATGTAAGATATAAATAAATTGTATGTATAACAAATGTTATAAATTTATAAAATACTAGTATTTGTATAAAAAGTCAATAAAATTGTATTTAAAGGAAATAGTAAAGTATTTTTTTTTATAAAATTATCCCCTAGGGAATTATTCAGATGCAAACATAATAAACGTAGGTGGCAAATAATCATGATAGTTTAAATTTGAGCTCTGAACAAGTTTATAAAAAGTCTAAGTTTTAGGCTTGAAACAAATGTATATAAGCCATCCCTGAAATCTCATTTTCTTGTTCACACAGTAAAAATAAGTAGTAATTTGCGTAACTGAGGGACGCCTGGGCGGCTCAACGGTTGAGCCTCTGCCTTAGGCTCAGGGCTTGATTCCGGATTCTCCAGATCTTGTCCCACATCAGGCTTCCTGAATGGAGCCTGATTCTCCCTCTGCCTAGGTCTCTGCTTGTCTCTCTCTCTCTCTCTCTGTCTCTCATGAATAAATAAATAAAATAAAAATCCTTAAAAATAATAATAATAATTTGCATACCTGAAAGCTATAATAGTGCTAAGGTTCTTATTATGATTAGCATAAGCACATAAATATTATATTTCAATTATATATTCTCACCTTAGAGGAAATTTTGATTTTGCAGGTAGAAATAATTCGAGTTAGAGGTGACATTTTTGAAAAATCAGCTATCCAGTGATTCCTGGAATTGGTATCTACTACTTATGGCTTATTATATACTTTCCAAGATGACCCTTTATATTAGTGGCATTAACCACAAATAATATTTTCCTTTTATAGTTCTGTTTGCCAATTGTTCAGCTAATATTGGCTGAAAGTAGCTAGACTTTATTCTAGGCCGTAGACTGGGTTCAAGTTAACTTTATTTCTTGTCACATTTTAGGACTAGTAGCTAGCTTGGCATATTTTTCCCATGGTGGAAGACAGGAGCACAAGAGGTCAAACCAACCCACACAAGCACATCTAAAGGCTTTTTTCTCACAATACTCATAAAATATAAGTCTCATGGGTAAACACAGAGTCATTTCAGTAAGAAACTATACTTCTCCATAGAAGGTAGAGAAGGTGAATATTTATTTACTGAGTTTTATTACATTCTACTATATTTACTAATTGTCACACCTTTTAAAGGCTGATGACTCACCCTTATTTCTGCTACAGCTTAGGCAATTAACGGCAAGAACAATGAAGGACTTGATGTATTTATCCTTATGATTGTAAGCTAGCAACTTAGCCTGCCACAGTTTCATAGAAGTTGGCAAAGTGCCCAAGATTCCTGGTCACAGGAAAAGGGCATTATTGCTCAAGATGCAGGAGGCTGAATAAGCCTCATTCTTCTTGTATGTTCCACTGCCCACCACCCTCAACACACACACAAAGTTAAAGTCACACTTGGGAAATGAGCAGCAGAGCCCAAAGGGATGCTTACACACGGCAGGTTTATGTCATAGCCAATGAACTCTGTTTAGGAAACCCCCAATCTTTTAAGGAAATTACTAGCCAAGTAGCCCAAATTTTACATGTGAAGGAGACATTATCTTTATTAGCCTAGTCGAAAAACAGAGCTGCCTTCTGTGCCCAAGTGCTGCACTATAACTTCCAATAAAGTTTACTATATCAATATACTGGCAAAGATATTCTAGAACAAAAATTAATTTAAGACATGCAGCAACAACATGGAGAATCATCTCCCTCCAATGAAGAAACTGAAAGGCATCTTACATTCATGGCTTACAAGTGTGGTGTCCTTACATGTCTTTACAAATGAGGTGCCATTTTTTTTTAACATAGTAGTAATATATAACATTGATTTTACTTATTGAATCTACTTAATGACAGAGATGACTTCAAGTATTTTTCATTAAATTTGGGCTCACTATAACCTCATGAAGTAAATAAACTATTGTCATAATTTAATCAATAACAAAATCAAGTCACCAAAGAATTAAGTAAATTCACCAGAGTTGCACATCTTGAAAGTGATGGGTTTGAAATATGAACCTTGGTTATCTGGCTTAATTCAAGGTAATGGTCATTATACTTCAAAGATAAGGTTGCTTACATTTTTCTCCAGAGTCTTTTTTTTTGGAACATTCATACACCAAGCAATGACTCCCTTTAAATCATGGGTGATTGATGTTTCTGGAAGATGGCTCTCCATGTCAACACAAAATACCTCCCCAATTCATGAAGGTCCTTTGCAAAAGTTTGAACTTGCATTTCTAGGATTTCAGTTGAAACACAAAAACAAAACTCAGAGAAATGGGTTATATTCACAGAGGTAAGGGAAACAATATTCTACCAACATCATAGAACAGGGCAGATAAAATTGGGTGGAACTTGATAATACCTTCTCTGTCAAAATGTCAGTTGGAATAATTATCTTCCCATGACATAACTTTTATAAAACTGTCACAAAAGAATCCCCAATGGAATGGCAATTGTTTCTCTGTTTTTTTGTTTTTGTTTTTCTTTACATTCCAACACTCAATCATACTATAAAACAAGCTTTTAAACCAAAGAGAAGTAACTAAGAGCTACTTTTAATCACTTACAAACAGCAAATATTAGAGGAATTATTTTAACTTGGAAACCATGCTTTATTCCTCACATATCCTTTACTCATATAACATTTATTCTTAAGAAAGAAATATTTTTTTATGTTCTATATTTGGTGCCTAAGACTGTCAATGCAATGGCTAATAACATTTGACTTTATTCTTTCATGTACACATTTTCATGGTCCTGCTATAACTGACAAAAAATTAATTTATTCACTCAAATATCTATAATGAAGGACAGATTTATAAAAGACTTTTTAAATAGAACAAATAGGAGGTAAGTAGTATGAGAGAAAAATGCAACTTGGAGCGGTGGCTTACCTCTCAAATATACACAAAACAATTTGGAAAAATAGTAAAAGTCCTTGGGCCATCTGAAAAGAAAAATCTATTGCTTATATAGGCAGGAAGGTGGAATGGATATATGCTGTGTGCTCTAGCTCAGGTCTTTTGAGGCCACACCTGGTCAAGGAAAGATGTTGGGCAATTCATAATATAAAATTAACTTTCATGAAGTTTGTTCCAAAATATCATGTTCCATTATTTATTAGTTATACTCTTTAGTTATTTCATTATATGTATATATTCTTTTGCCTAATTAGCTTTTTAAAGCATTAAATTCCTAAATTTCTGGCTTCTGATCAAGAATTCCAATAATAGTATTTTTTGTATAGAATGATTTCTCAATGAAATAATTTCCTTTCTCTCCCTACCATGCTTTATTTTGAGATTGAAGCATTACAGCACCCTTTAAAATAATTGAATGATATTTCCTAATTATTCTATTGTTTTGGTTTATCATGTAACAGTTGACCATTCTAAATGTCAATTGAAGATTGCTCAATTTTGAAATTATATATTTAATATACAACACACATTTATCAGTGTCTACTACGTGTTAACTGATGTGTTTGGGCATGCTAAAAATAAAAGCTAATGTTAACCAAAATACTCTAAATTATAAATTTTAAGTGGGCTTTCTTAATTAAGAAAAGTTAACAAAGTGGTAGTTTGAGTGTAATCACCTTAATAATCAATATGTCCGTTTATTATTTTTTTTTTTATGTCCGTTTATTAAAAACAAACAGATTTATGTAATTTCATCAAGACTAGGAAAGTTATTATTTTCAGGATCCAAGGGAAAAAAGTGTTTCAAGAAGGAAGAACACTGTTTTTTGTTTTAACCATTTTTAAACTCTTTTTCTTAGAGGAAGCCTGTGCGTAATTTTCTATATGTGACAATTTAGCAATTGGTATGCTATTTTTAATTATTTTCACAGGCTGTTATTGGGAAGAAAATATTTGCTATATTTACAATACTAAATAATTACATATTTCCAAACAAATGAGGGAATTATTTGCTATATTTTACTTGCCATGTGCATAATTTTGGCACTGTGCATTCACATATGTTGAAAGCCCTATTTTCTTCCCATGTTACCAGATAATTTTTCTGAGGCCAAAGGTTTAAAAATATATCAAAAATGATTATCAAATTACCATGTTATTGCCATTGCTACTTAGAACTACTTTTATATATGCTATTGTGCACTAGCATATCAGTCAGAAAAAAAGCCTTATGCATAGAAAGTGCATGTTCTAATAATAAATATTAATCAGTCCATATATTTACTAAAAAAGGGATAAACCTGAAAGAAGTTACATGCTACTTCTATTCTTTTTTTTAAGATTTTATTTATTTGTTCATGAGAGACAGAGACATAGGCAGAGAGAGAAGCAGGTTTCATGCAAGGAGCCCCATGTGGGACTAGATCCTGGAACTCCAGGATCATGCCCTGGGCCTAAGGCAGGCATTCAACTGCTGAGCCACCCAGGCATCCCTACTTCTACTCTTTTTTTTTTTTTTTTTAAAGCATAGTTGACATACTCTGCTATATTAGTTTCAAATATAAAACATAGGGATTCCACAGTTCTATACCTAAAGCTATACTCACCATGGTAAATGTGGCTGCTATCTATAACCATACAACATTATAAAATCCTATTGACAACACTTCCTGTATTGTACTTTTCATCTTTGTAATTTATTTATTTTATAACTGGAAATTTGTACCCCTCAATTCCCTTTTCCTATTTCACCTATCCCTCACACAACTACCTCTGGCAACTACTAGTTTGTTTTCAGTATTTATGATTCTGTTTCTGTCTGTTTGTACATTTGTTTTGTTTTTTAGATTCCAGTTATAAGTGAAATCATGTATTATTTGTCATTCTCTGATTTATTTCATCTAGCATAATACACTTTGGGTCCTTCCATGTTGTCACAAAGAGTAAGATCTCATTCTTTTATATGGTTCAGTCATATTCCGTGGTATGTATATACTGATGCTACTTCTATCCTAAATTTACTTCCCATTCTGAAGCAACTGAACTTAGCGTCTAGCCATTCGTGAAAAGTAGATTTATTCCTACATAATAAAAAGCTGCAAAGATTAATCTCTTCTTATATGAGAAAATAAATGTTCACAAAACAAAACTTTTGTTACCTTGTGTTTGAATTTATGCCTAATATACTATCAGGAATCAGTTTTTTAAAAAATCATACTGTAACAGAGAAGAAAATTATACAACTTAATATCAAAGAAAATTTAGTCTTTATATATTAGAATAACACATACTTAAAAAATAGTTAAGTTTCCATATGAAATACTATCAATATTGAAAATAACTATCATTCTTCATACTGAGAATTGTATTATGACTTATGCAATCATCTGAAGAATGTTTATAAGCCAATTTAAAAGATATATACAAAACAAAAGCAAAATATAAATTCAGTAATAACACAATACTTATTTTTCAGGAATATATATATTTTTATAAGTTAGTAAAGATATGTACTATTAAAATCTGAAATATATATATTTATCTAAAATTTGTGTATTTATTTTAATTGATGCACATACATAAAAAACACAGAGTTTAAGTGTTTAGTTGATTAATTCTCACAATTGTATGCACCCTTATATTCATTGCATCATGAGAGTATGGGAAAGAATATATCTATCCTCTTGGAAAGTCCCTTGCTGTTCTTTTTCAGTAATCCCTGCCCCCATCACAGGAGCAACCACTAACCGATTTCCAACCTTATAGATTAGTTTTCCCATTAGAATTAATATAAATGTAATCACACAGTATACTCTTCCTTTCTGACTCATCTCTTGCCCTCAACATAAACTTTTCAATATTAAATCATGTTATCTGGGGTATTATGTGAGTATTCTCTTTAATGTTAAATAAAAGCTATTGTAATGAATAAACCAACATGTGTTTATTCATTCTTCCTCTGATGGACATCTGCATTCTTTATTCCATTCTTAGGTTAACTCTAAATCAGGCTGTTTTGAATATTATAGTACATGTCTTTGTGCAGACATGTTTTCTTTCTTTTGAGCAACTAAAAGGAAGATTGTTGAGTAAAAAGGTGGATGTTTGTTGATCTTTATCAGGACTTATGAAATCATTCTACAAAGTGTTGTGCCATTTTACACTCCCATCAGTGATACTGAGTTTCCAGTTGCTCCATCTTCTCATCAATATGTGGTTTGGTCAGTGTTTTTGTTTGTTGGTTTGCCTACTTACTCTATTCGGTCTATAGTGTTATCTAAATGTGCTTTACATTGAATTCTTTAATGGTTAATGATGTTGGGGAACTTTCTTATGTTTTTCGAACACTGCATTATTCTTAATAAAGTAACCATCTAAATTTTTATTCATTTATTAATTGGGCTGTTTATCTTTTGTTGTTGGATTAGGGTTGTTTATATATTCCAAAAGCAAATCTTCTTTCACAGACATATATTGTGAATACTTTCTTCTTTTTTTTTTTTTTTTTTTTGTGAATACTTTCTTCTAACCTAAGTCTTATCATTTATTATTTAAATAATGTCTTTGGATGAGCAGAGGTTTTTGATTTTTATAAAAGCCCAATTTACATGTTTTTTTTTCTTTTAAAGGTTATTTCTTAAGTGATATCTAAAAATATTTTTTAAAGATTTTTTTTTATTTATTTGTTCATGATAGACATAGAGAGAGAGAGAGAGAGAGGCAGAGACACAGGCAGAGAGAGAAGCAGGCTCCATGCCAGGACCCTGATGCAGGACTCGATTCCGGGACTCCAGGATCGTGCCCTGGACCAAAGACAAGCATCAAACCGCTGAGCCACCCAGGGATCCCCTAAAAATATTTTTTAACATTAATTGCACAAAACAATTCTCTTTTGTTTTCTTATAGAAACATGGAGGCTCCAACACATTTATATTTATGATCAATTAATAATTAATTTTTATATGGAGTGAAGTGAATGGGTTCTTTCATATTCTACATGTTTATCCAGTTATCCCAACACCAGTTATTAAAATGGCATTCCTTTACTTTTTAACTGACTTTACTTATTAACTGGTGTCTTTAATAAAAATTAATTGAGCAAGGGTATATGTTTCTGTGTGTATGTTCTTAAGAATATCAGTTTTATTCCTTTAGATTATTTATATATTGCTATTCTAATACAACTGTCTTGATGATGAGAACACATTTGAAATTGAGTAGTGTTTCAATTTTACTCTTCTTTTTCTCAAAATTTTTAATTATTCTAGAACCTTTGTCTTTCCATATAAATGTTAGTATCTGCTTGTCAATTTCCACTTTTTTTTCCGTTTTTTTTTTTTTATGATTTGATGAGGGTTTATTTAATACAATTGACAATAAAATCTGGTAATTTCTGTAAATTACAAGAAATTATGTAATACTGGAACATATAAAAACCTTAGAAATTATGTATAGCTTCTTTCTTTAATTTAAATTCAATTAGCCAACATATAGTACATTATTAGATTCAGATGTAAAGTTCAATAATTCATCAATTGCATGTAACATACAGTGCACATCACATCACATGCCCTCTGCATAGTTTCTACAATAGTAATAGCATTCACCTGCTTGTCAATTTCTATTAAAAAAAAAACAAAAACAAAAAAACAAAAAAAACAACCCACACGCTTGGATTACAATTGCATTGTGTTGAATATAGAGTTCAGTTTAAGGTGAACTGATGATAATATCATTTATTTCAGTCCATATACAGAGCAGAGTATATGGTATATTTATTTAGTTTCTCTTTAAGATCCTCTCAATGTTTTGTCATTTTCTATAGTGATCATGAATAATTTGGCTTAGATTTATTCTAGGTACTAGATATTGCTCTCATAATATTGTAAATGGCATATTAAAAATATTTTCCAATTTTTAATTGAGTCTATACAGAAACAAAATTATTTTTTTCTATTTCAAAACTGTGTATCCTGCCATCTTGCTATAATATTAATCAAGTTTTGGTAGTATTGGGTGGAACCAACAGAATTTTCTATTTATTATTTCATATTAACTACAAATGAAGGAAGCTGAACTTCTTTTAAAGTAGTTTCATTAAGAAATAATTTAATACCATGAGGTTTAAGGTGTATAATTCAAAAGTTTTTAGAAAATTTACAAAGTTATGCAACTATCACCATAACCTAATTTTAATACATCTCTTTTAAATTTTATGTCTTTGATGTAATTTTATTTACCTTATTGCAATAAGATTTACAGTAAAATATTAAATAGAGATGGTGAAAAAAAACATCCTTGATTTGTTTGTGATCATAGGGAGAAAGTTTAGTCTTTTACTATTAAGTATGATGTGTCCTGTAGTTTTTCTTTTTAATATCTTGTATCAGTTTTTTGGTGTACTTATATTGAAATTTTTAGTTTCAACAGTCTTAAATCTTACAGACAAGAACTATATCTTTAAGTTATTCACCAATTCTAAAAGAAACTCAAGTTTTATTTTGTTTTTTCGAGAAGAGCATATAATCTTATTATTGACTATAAAAATACAGAACAAGGATGCCTGGGTGGCTCAATTGGTTGAGTGACCAGGTCATGGGATCAAGCCCTGCCCTAGGTTCTGTGCTCAGGGAGGAATCTGCTTGTCGCTCTTCCTCTGCTCCTCCTTTGCTCACACTCTCTCCCCGCCCCCCATCTCTCTCTCTTACTCTCACTTTCTCAAATAACTAACTAAATAAAAATAAAATCTTTTGAAAGTGCAGAAACAATAAATTACAATTATAAACTATTTTTTTTCTAAATACTCATTTATATTAAAATATGCAAATACACATATTTAAATAATGTGTGAACTTGATGAAAAATGATATCTCAGATGGACTAACAATGGAAAACGAGAGCTCCTTGGCTCTCACCTTACCTAGTTTGTAAATTCAGAAAACACTTCATGTTTTAAAAGGTATTTTATTTAATTTATATCTCTAAACCATATGTTTATATCATTATTTCTTGACTTAATTACTTTTAGACATTTTCTATTAATTCCCTGATTTAGTATCTAAGGGTATATCATGAATCATCTCTTTCTTTCTCTTTTGCATTATAGTTATATCATGATTTTTAACTGTCCCATGTATTTTAATTGCAAATGAAAAAATTTATTTATTTTTTCATTATTTCTTGAAAGCATGTATGGACTCCTTACTTTATTATACAACGTTCTTGGGTTTTTTTGTTTGCTTCCTATTTCTACCTTTACCTTGTCAGGTTTGCTATCATTTATGTAGAGTTGTGCATTTGCTAATACTTTGTCTATGGGTTGCCACTAAGTATTCACAATACACTCAAAATCTGTTTTTACATTACAATGTCTTTTAAATAGTCACTTTACAGGCAAGTATTGTGCAACAAATGCATTTTTTTTCTAATACATGATTTTGTGTTTCCTGGAGCCTTAAATTACCATTATTTTTTAAATTAAAATTGACATCTTTATCAACTTTTTAAGTCATATCATATTGACAAGGATGATATAAAAATCTCTGGACCCCTCCTTGTTCTTTGATCATCATATGACAGTACCCGAAATATTTATAATAGTATCAAAACCCATAAGATACCTAGATATCTAGGTATCTAACCTAACCAAAGAACTAAAAGATCTGTACTCTAAAAACTATAAAACACTGATGAAAGAAACTGAAGGCCACAGGAAGAAATGGAAAGACATTCCATGCTCATAGATTTAAAAAAACAAATATTGTTAAAATGTCTATACTACCCAAATCAATCTACACATTTAATGCAATCTCTTTTTTTTTTTTATTTAAAGAGTTTATTTATTTATTCATGAGAGACACGCAGAGAGAGGCAGAGACAGGCAGAGGGAGAAGTAGGCTCTATGCAGAGAGCCCAACGTGGGACTCTATCCTGGGTCTCAAGGATCAGGCCCTGAGCTGAAGGCGGCGCTAAACCGCTGAGCCACCCGGACTGTCCTAACGCAATCTCTCTCAAAATACCAACAGCATTTTTCACAGACAGAGCTACAATAAACAATCCTAAAATTTTTATGAAATCACAGAGACCACAAATAGCCAAAGCTGGAGGCATCACAATTCCAAACTTCAAACTATATTACAAAGCTTTGGTCATCAAGACAGTGTATGGTATCTCTCTCTCTCTCACACACACGCACACACACACACCCTAAAAACAACAACAACAACCAAACCTGTAGATAAATGGGACTGGACAGAAAACCCAAAAATGAACCTACAACTATATGGTCAACTAATCTTTGACAAAACAGAAAAGAATACCTCATGAAAAAGGCCATCTCTTCAACAAATGGGTTGGGAAAACTGGATAGCAACATGTAGAAGAATGAAACTAGATCACTTTTTATCACCATACACAAAAATAAATTCAAAATGGATTAAAAGACCTAAATATGAGACAGGAAACCATCAAAATCCTAGAGGAGAATAGAGGCAGCAACCTCTTTGACATTGTTTTATGAGTTCTTTTAAAAGGCAGTGTCTGCTTCTGATTCTTTCCTTACATTCTTATAAACGTATACTATTTACAATATTTCCGTATTATCATTTGTGATCTTTGGAGAGAATTTCTTGCCCTTAGGAACAGAAAGTTAATTTTTACTTTTTAAGTGGAAGACTTCTTTCTATAAAAGAAATAATCCCCATAATTATGGAAATAAATAATTTTGTAATCATGTTGTCCACAATCTACTATTTACACTATCATTCAAAAATATTAATAAATATTAATGTCTACCCATCCAATATTCCTGGCTATTATTAATATTTTTAATTATTCATATCTCATCTATTTCTTTGGATTGTATATGTTTAAACATTTAATGTCAAGAATGCTGCAACTCTCAGCACAACTTGGTGGTCAAAAAATATATTTATATAAAAAAGGCAGAAAGTATCTAGAAAAAAATCCATCTGGTTCAGCAGTCTATTTTATGAAAATTTCTAAACAACAATAGCTTTAAATTACTGAATATTTTTTGCACATCAGACATGCCTAGTGTTTTGCATTCATTATCTCACTTTAATTTTTCTAGTAGAACTGAAATTATGAAATATTATTTTCATTTAAAGATGCAGAACCTTAGTCTCTGATTAAAAATACATTCCAGACTACAAAGAATATCACACATTATATTAAAATTTTAATAAATTTCTATTTATTTTAATAATTTTTAAATAAATGTATCATATTTCAATATTTAAATAATATTTCAATAAATATATAATTAGCTTTCTGTAAACTTGTATACAAATGTCATATGAGCTGACAAAAACAGAATTCTAAAATGGTATACAAGAAATATATTTTTTAAATGATGTTAGCAAAAATAAGGGGTATTTAAACAGTATCTTCTAATTGAACGGATAACTTTGCGTTTAATGTTGCTAATGAATTTCAATTGTCAGTTTTTCTAGATCTCTCTACTTTCAAACACACAAACAACATAAATATAAAACAATCAAAATATTTTATTTGAAAATGAGTCAACTATAAAAATGTCAAACATGAAAAAATACAAGTGTCTACTAAAGCAGCAAAGATGCTGTGTGATTAAAATAAAGTCACAAAAACAATAGGAATGCATTTGCACACTTACATAGTAAAGTCATCAGTTCTTGTTCACTAAAACAAATAATGAAATTTTGAAAAGGTATAATTAAAATTTTTTATTCTTGCTTGTGCCTAAAACATTAATAGTAAAGTTAGTTGTTCCTGGAATTGTAAATATATACATAGAAAAATAAAGTAATCTGGCAGCATAGTAACTTGATGCAGAACAGTCATGTAGGTATTTTTGATTGCATAACTCTTGAAGTGTTGCTTTAGAGAATGAACTTCTCTGCAAGTGATATGTCATGTGGTAAAAAGAAAGTTTCCACTGAAAAATGCTCAACCTTTTCTGCATTCATTATATCCTGAGATTGTTGAATTTTTCAGGGCTTATTTTTTTCCTATTTCCACTCAAACTATGCTCTTTTTTTGTAATGCAGCCACATTAGCAGAAACAGCTTTACACTCTTCATGCTGGCAGAGATGCTGAAAATATTGTTGCTAAGCAACTAGATGCTGCACATTGGAACTCCATTTTTTCTGATGAAAGTGACAGGAGAAAGATAGCGACATCAATAGCTTTCTGATTTTTTTTTTAACTTAACAGCTGCAGTGAAAAAAGAAGATGATAGGCACAATGAAAGGAAAAGTCAGAGAAGGCTAAAAAAGAGGAGGTCTAGACACAAAGAAAAGAACTGTGGAAGAAATCCTAAGAGGAGATTCGATTCATAGAAATGGATGGAAAAAGTATTAGAAACTAATCCAGAAAATAAATAAGAACTGTGTATATAGAAACTATTTTTGCAAACTAGATGCTCTGCTAAGGAAGAAAACCCAAAATTAAATACAAAGTGTTGATCCTGAAATTGAATGAGTTAGTACATTGCAACTTCCCTAACCCTTCCAGATTCCATTTCTTTTCTCTTATATTAAGCTTCCAGGTATGACTTTTATTTCAGAATCTGAAATCATGTCTGAAGTGAACGTTTCTGGCCTTTGAAATTTGCCAGATGGTAAAAAATGAGACTCTGAAGGAATAATAAAAAGGTAACAGGGATAGATAGCCTTGAGTCTCTCCAAGGAATTGAAAATCTGCACTCTTATTCAGTCTAATGAAGAGAGACCTTTTAAGTAATAATGGCTTGGAAAGAAAAGAAAAGCCTCTGAATGGTTTTGAATGCAATTAGACATGTACTAAACTGCAGAAAACGCAGGAGTGATAGTAATAATAGATAGATGACTTGTTTCATTTCAACTTGAGTAATTATAAAATCAAGCCTATGTTGTGAAAAGAAATTGGCATAAATACCACTAACTGTAAGATTGTAAGACAATAAAAAGCTACAAATTTATCCACTTGAGATATTTCAGATATGCATATGATTCTTGCTTTAAAGCTTTCTATGTGTTATTTAATTTCTATGAATGTCAGTTTATGCCTTTGTAAAATGGCAATGACACCTAATTTTTAGGGTTTGAGGTTATAAATGAAATATTATGCTGAACACCTACCACATGTTCTGATTTCTCTCATCAAAAAGTGTGATATATTAAAAATGCTTATAGTATAAAATAAAATATTGACTGTGAAATGTGCCAATTTTCATTAATCTAGCTTATCAGTATTGTTGAGCACTATCCCATTGTTGGTTGAGCTGAGCAGCTAAGAAACACTCTTCATTGGAAATCTAAAGCAGTAATTTTTAAAATTTACTTTATTTTTTTAAAGAGAGAGAGTGTCTGCATGAGCCTGGAGCCCGGGGCAGGGGTAAGGGCAGAGAGAGAGGGAGAGAGAATCTTAAGCAGGCTCCATGCTCAGGATAGAGCCTGACTCGGGGGCTGGATCTCACAATCATGAGCCAAAATCAAGAGTCAGATGTAAAGCAATATTTTTTAATGAAAAAATTCTTCCTATTCTTCATTTGTCAAAAATTGGAGGAAAAACTAAAATTTTCATTAATGAAATAATGATAGTCCTAAGTCTTCAGTTTTTAAATGCCTGGATTACAAAGGTAGTTTGGGAACTTCATCGATTCTTGTCAATACAATCCTGGTTTGAAACACTGATGGTGCATGTCTGTGATAAGGTGAAAGAAAATTAGAAGCCTACAGAAGAGAAAGCAGCAAACTAATGATTGCATTCTGATTATCTTTGTGCCAGTTAGTTCCTGGCTTGGGTTGCTATCTATTGCTCCTAGTACTGGTACTGTATGTTCCTAGGCCATGACTCCTACCATTCAAGAAAAGGTACATAGAATTAGGGGATCTGATTCTGGAAGCCAGATCCTTTAACTGGAGGCTTGAAGGTATTATAAATAAGAAAATCATCAACCTCTTCAAGTTAAAGATTAGAAATATACCACGAACAGGAAAAAAAAAATAGAAAAGAGGTGTTGGTATGTGGGCAAAATAAAAATAACATCCTGGGAAGTATTTAACTTTTTTCAAATTATGTATAATTACATAATTCATTTTTGCTAATAACCTAGAGATATAAGCTACTTTTTATATTTACTGTAAATAAAGAAATCTAGATAGTATAGATTGTCTCTGCAAACCCTTATTTTTCTGCTTTCTAAATCTGTTTTGTTTTAGTCTGTGTTACTTTGCTTTGGTGGTTTGTGAGGTGTTCTTTCCCCCACTCAAGATTCAAGAGCAAATTTTTCATCCATCAATTAAGACACCTTTAATTTTGCTAAACAAAATCACTGTTGTCAGGATGCCTGGGTGGCTTAATGGCTGAGCATCTGCCTTCCCCTAGCTCAGGGTCATGATCCAGCGTTCTAGGATTGAGTCCCACATGGGGTTCCCCATGAGGAGCCTGCGTCTCCCTCTGCCTATGTTTCTACCTCTGTGTCTGTCTCTGTTATGAATAAATATTTTTTTAAAATCACTGTTGCCAATTTATTTAATTCTTGTCTAGCTCCAAGAAATAGTAACTATTATTACAGTCAAGTGATAGATAAGTAGCTGAGAAAGTTGCTCCTCCAAAGCCATAATTAGGAGGGGGAAAAAAGCCAACTTATATATCCTTTCCCTCCCCTAAAAAACATGTTTTTGGTTATGCTAAATAACAAGTTAAAGGGTTACCATAACTAGCATTTTGTGAATTTCACAATACTGCTTTTCAAGTCTCTAATAATGTTCATGCTGGACTTCTGTTCATTTTGATATTATATATTTAGGAAGTTGTGTTTGTTTTTACCAATATCAGAAATTATTTTTTCTTGTATAAGTAAGTCTACTCCTTTTTATTAATTAATGTTAATATTAATGTCAATAGGTGACATAGTAGCAAGTGAGAATGCCTGATTCTATCTCCGGAGCCTAATATGTACTTTTTTTTTTTTTTTTTTCTGTTTTCCTCAGGTATATTTAATCAAATGCCCTATCTAATTTGCTCACATCTTTGGGAATATGAAGATGAATGTGAATTAAAATGAGTCCCTAATTTTGAGGAACTCTCCAGCTTGTAAAGGGCAATAAATTTGAAAGCAAGTAAGTTCAAGAGAGTGATATTGGATTTTAATCACTGAATATATGAATGTGATGATTAATTTTACGTGTCAACTTGACTGGGGCACAGGGTGCCCAAATATTTGGTTAAACATTCTGGGTGTATCTATGAAGATATTTCTGGATGTGATTAACATTTGAATCAGCAGACTGATTAACATAGATTGCTCTCCTCAATGTGGGTGGGCCTTATCAAATCTATTGGAAGCATAAAGAAAAAAGACAAGCAAGGTAAGAGAGAATTCTCTTTCTGCCTAACAGCTTAAACTAGGACATCAGTCTTTTGCCCTCAAACTGGGACATCAGTGTTCCAGGTTTTCAGGCCCTAGTACTCAGACTAGAACTACACCACTGCCTTTCCTGGGTCTCCAGCTTTCAGAAGGCATATTGTAGGACTTCTCAGCCTCTATAATTGAGAAGACACATAAGGGAATAAATAGAACAGGTCTTGAATGACAAATCCACTCTATCATTGTAACCCCTGTAAGCCTTTGGATACCTTTCTAAATACCTTCTGACATTTAAGTTTATTATAGATCATTCTTGGGTTAACAATTCAGCTAACCAAGCAAATGACTAGTCATTACCAGCATCTCAAGTCTATCCGCTGAATCTAGAATCTCTGCTTATTATGCCATATCAATAAATGTGTGCTGATTGAACTTATATTCTTTACACTTTGATCTCATGTTCTTAGCATCCACAGATTTCTGTTACTATAAATTGGCAAAGTCATGCAATTCTGTGGTTATGTAACATTATCTTCTCAAGGTTCCCATTTGTAACTCACTGTTGAAGGCATGCTGGGTATTCAGTCTAGTTATATATATATAAGAAAATGTGGTGGGGATAGGTACTAAAGAGAATTAGCAATCTCTTGTGGAACCACCATTGTAGAAGCCATTACAGATCTTCAGGCAAGCGAGGAATACTATCGGTATGAAAGGATGGAAGGACTGCTTCTGCTGGCAAAGAAATTTCATTAAGATTTAAGAGTTCAAAGTCCCTCCCTAGCTTCATTGGAATCTGTCCATATGGCTGCATTCTAATTCTCAAGATCTCATCCCTTCCTAGATATATTACATGTTTAGAAATAAAATTTGCATTGTAAGTCAGCCACTTGCAGGATTTGATTTTGGATATTGTTTTCAGAAATCTCTGCTTCATGGCTACAAAGGATAAGTGCTTGTTTTATAATAGTCACAGAAGCTTTCAGGTCCCTTATGCAGACCTTGAGTTGAGAACTAACTTGTTTTTTTAAAGATTTATTTATTTATTTGAGAGAGAGAGAGAGAGAGAGAGAGAGAGAGAGTGGTTGTGCACAAGTGGGGGCAGGGGCAGAGGGAGAGAGTCTTTAAGCAGACTCTCCCCCTGAGCCAAGAGCCTGAGGAGAGGCTTGATCCCAGGAGCCATGAGATCACAACCCATGAGGTCATGACCTAGGCTGAAACCAAAAGTCAAATGCTTAACCGACTGAGCCACCCAGGTGCCCCAAGTTGAAAACTAACTTAAGGCCTTGAGCTTAAGATCTTCTTACCACATGTTCTCTAGTATACTTACGCAATGCCAATATAATCCTTATATATCCTAGCATTTCCTATGGCAAAATGCTTTGTCACCAGTAATTTTGCCTTTTGGAGAAAGACACTTATATTAATTACTAACAGGTAATAATTTGCCTCTACATGTCATAAGCTACCATTGTGTTCTTTATCATTGAAAAGTCATTAATGCCATTAAATCCATTTTAGATAGCCTAAAAGGAATTCAGGGAACATATAATTAAGATTCTATCAGAAATACTACCAATGCCAAATTTTGTATTAGAGTTCAATAAAAGAAACATAACCACTCCTACATATGAAGTGAGCGATGCATTGCAGGGATTTGACATTATGCAATTGTGGCAGAGGTTAAATAGTCTCTTTACAGCTGCTGTCTTTGTATCTTATACTGAAGGTTGAAGTCCAAAGAATATAAAATCAGATGTAAAGAAGAGGAGAGTAGAGACAATTTTCAACTCATGAAAATGAGCTGGGGTCTGTAACCACAACCAATCTGGAATCCCTAAGGAATGACTGGAAATTCATGTTTATCATCTTATCATCTCCAACCTTGTTAACTGGGTGTCTTAAATTTAGGAAGAAGTTGGAATCTGGGTGTCCTGAAGGAGAAGTTGGAATATGTCTTTACAGTGCTAAATACAGACCTGGTCCAGGAAGAAGAGAAGCTAAAAGAGATAGATTAGCTGCTGACCCAAAGCTCTCCAACCCCAATGAGGTAACCTCCCAGATAAGCAAAGAAGTGTGTTACATCTTCCCCAAACTTCCAAGCATTTTTTTTTTAATTTATTTATTCATGATAGTCACACGGAGAGAGAGAGAGAGAGAGAGAGGCAGAGACACAGGCAGAGGGAGAAGCAGGCTCCATGCACCGGGAGCCCGATGTGGGATTCGATCCCGGGTCTCCAGGATCGTGCCCTGGGCCAAAGGCAGGCGCCAAACCGCTGCGCCACCCAGGGATCCCCCAAGCATTTGTTTTTAAACAAAATGTCTTTCACTTCACTACTGATTGCCAAATCTCATGAAAAAAAAAAATAAATAAATAAAATCTCTTCTTACCCAGGCTAACTAGAAACTTACAGGGAAGGGAATTTTGGGAAATGTAGTTTTGTGTAGCGAAATTGATACATTACAAAGAGAACACTGTAGAGAAGCCAGCTTAGTCTCAAACAAGTAAGCATTCCTAATAACATGCCAGTTAATCAAATTTACAAATTACCAGCATGTGTTACCATAACCTGTGTTCAATTGCTTGTTAGAAACTTTCCCTTTGAATTCCTTAAATATATTAATATTTTCTAGTATTGTTCTTATAGGAAACCTTCTGCCAATCTTATATCAAAAATTGTATCAATTTGTGGATAATCTCTTCTGTCTAGAGTTTCTTTCTTTCTTTCTTTCTTTCTTTCTTTCTTTCTTTCTTTCTTTCTTTCTTTCTTTCTTTTTTCTTTTTTTTTTTTTAGAGGGGTGAGAGGGGCAAAGGGAGAGGCAGAGAATGTTAAGCTCAAGGGGCTTGATATCACAACCCTGAGATCATGACTTGAGCCGAAATCGAGTTGGTCACTTAACCAACTGTGCCACCCAGGTGCCCCTGTCTAGAGTGTCTTCTAATATTTCTCATTGATATATTTTGCTACTGTATATTTAGGTGTAGAATTAATAGTTATTAACCTTTTAGGACTCAAGTGCATCTTTTTAATCTGGTGATATGTGACTTCCATCAAATCATTAAAATTGGTTGCCATTATCCTTTTTTAAAGATTTTATTTATTTATTCATGAGAGACACAGAGAGAGAAGCAGAGGCATAGGCAGAGAGAGAAGCAGGCTTCCTGCAGGGATCCTGATTCAGGACTCCATCTCAAGACCCAGGGATCACCACCTGAGCCAGAGGCAGATGCTCAACCACTGAACCATTCAGGTGCCCCAGCTGCCATTATCTTATTTTCTTATTTATTATGGCTTCTATCATGTCCTGTGGTAACTCTTGGGGCTGTTCACAAATACATTTCTACTTCTTTCTGTACATGTTAGAATTGCGTGTCTCATTCCTCCCAAGTTACGATTGGTCACGGTACTCTGCAAAAAAGTAGCATGTATCACCTCTTAGGTCAGTCTTTGAGGTCCAGGGCTTAATTATTTTTAGATCTTTCCCCTGTGTCAAGAAAGTAGCATTGCTTCACGTGTTAGAAATTCCGTTAGTTTATGTGGATAACTGGGATAATTGGAGATGACCTTCATGAGTGGCCTATACATCAACTTTCCTAAAGGTAGTCTTCTTTTTTTTTCATTCTTTTTTTTAATTGGAGTTCAATTTGCCAACATATAGCATATCACCCAGTGCTCATCCTGTCAAGTGCCCCCCTCAGTGCCCATCACCCAGTCACCCCAACCCCCTGCCCACCTCCCTTTCCACTACCCCTTGTTCGTTTCCCAGAGTTAGGAGTCTCTCATGTTCAGTCTTCTGATTTCTATATCCTGCATTTCAAATGGTAAGATAAGCCCTTAATTCTTACTATTAAATAGTTCCCTCTGCTTTCATGTATGCTTTCTCAATTTAAAGACTGGCTGATAAATTGACATTTTATAAAATATGCTGGAAATTTAAGGAGTAATGAACATGAAATCTATCACAGATATGTTTTGTTAAAAACTAAGATATTTAAAAAAAAGATATAAATATCTTAAAAAGTTTTTACCTGACAGGGATGTTTAAGGGCTAAAAGTTGCTTCAGGGCTAAAAGTTGCCAAAAATTAGATGAATACATCTGTACACTATATTCACCATTTGTATAAAACTCACCTATATTTTCTTATACCATCCAGATCTGTTCTATAAAACACAGCAATTACTAGTCACATGTAGCTACTGAGCATGTGAAATGTGGACATTCCAAATTCAGCTGTGTTTTAAATACAAAATAAACATTGGATTTCAAAACAGAATAAATAAAAGAATGTGAAATATCTCCCTATCAATTTTTTTACATTGAGTGCATATTAAAATAACAGCTTATATGCAATTCTTTAAATAAAGTATGTAATAAATATTAATTGCATTATATTTATATTTTAGTTTTAAGCATTTCTATGAAAAATATCTAAATTTTGTATTTGACTTTCATTACATTTCAATTAAATAGCACTGAGTCCAGACTTTAAAGGTCAACTATTTCTATTATATATAGAATAATTTCTTATGAATTTTTCATAAAGTAGTCAGTACCAAAATTCTAATAGTTTTTAGTACTCCTTCTTAAAGAAAATTTCTTTAAGATATTTATTTACTGAGTATAAATTAATCATATATTTTAACAGATTCTATAAGGGTAGGGTTGGGTTTTGTTTTGCTTATTTATCTTAACACTGACCAATTGTGTGTGTATGTATGTGTGTATCTGAGTTTTGTTTACAGAGCATTTGTTAATAGAGATAATGTCTGACATTTTATATTAGACATTCTAGAAATTGCTGTCCTTCAAGGTTTTATTAAAAATGGGGTTAAAGATACTCAAGGTTGAATTTTATATCTAGAGTTTCAATATTGGGCTTTTAAGATGTAAATTTCATTCCTTGTCACTCAAATATATCTTTCAATTTGACTTAAAATTTATGACTTTCAAATTTGATCAGACAGCTGAAATTGTTTCTCATCCTCCACTGAACTTATTATAAGTCTATACCGCAAAGTTAGTGACATAAGTAAGTGATCCAATTTCTCCTCTTTCCAAGCACAGTGGCCTATAACCCAAGTGCCAAACCTCTTCAAGTTTGAATTTTGTTAATAGTATAGTCTAAGAAATGTAGAAATAATGAAAAAAGCAACTGTTATCTGATAATAAGTTATGAAGTTTATGAAGACATTTCCAAATTTTGGTAGTATCATATGCATGATACATATCGTGTGTGTGTGTGTGTGTGTGTGTGTGTAGTGAAAATATTGATAGCTTTCAAAATTATTCTAATGGTGGAGAGTGATGAATATATAGACAAATAATCTGGGCTACCGATAAGAGTAACTTCTGTAAAAACAAAATGATTGCTAAGTTTTACTTTTGTATGACACATTTTGCTTTATCAAATTATTTTCACATATTTTCATAAAATAATTCACTTTAAAAACAGCACGACAGGTATAATAATTAAAACAAATATTTAGCTTACCATATGACAGGCACTCTTCAAAGCAGCTTATATGTATTAACTCATTTAATCCCCACACGAATCATCTCTATTTTGCAGATGAAAGAAGTAAGGAAAGAAAAGCTAAATAATTTGTTAACATTTCCCTGGCTGTAAATGGTAGAAGTAGGATTTGACACAGGCAATTTAATTCCATAGCATATGTTCTTAAGGACACATTTTATAAAGAATGGTAAGTACATTGCTCGAAGTCCTGTCACGTATAGGTATGGCCAGGACCACAATACAGATTATTGGATTTTAAGTTTATTATTCGTTACATTACATGGGAATTTATAGTGGAGAAAGTATAAGAGGAAGAACAGACAGAAGAAAAGGAAGGAACGACAGAAGAAGCAAAAGCATAAATAATTTAAATAGTATATTATTACTATGCAAAGTTTACATTTAAAAAATTTTTAATATCAGTACTTACTTATTTTTTAACCTAGTAATTGAAATATGAATAAAGTACCTACAACCTACTAATAGTTTTTTAGGTTCAATTTTTAATCCTATACAATTTCATGAGTAGAAACACCATGATGCTACATTTGCAAATCCTCTATATGGTACTGTGGATGTAGTTCATTTAAAAAACATAGAGGAGTAAAAAAAAACAAAAACAAAAACAAAAGAAACAAAACAAAACAAAAAACAAAAAACACATAGAGGAGTGATTGGAAATTATACTGAAAAAAAATTTAGCTGTAAATATAGAAAATCTATTTAAATTTATCTGCATATTAATGTCAATCAAAACCAAAACTATAGGAGTTATGCATGTATATTTGTGTGTGTGACATTGACAAGCTGATTCTAAAATGTATACAGCACTGCAGTAGACCAAGAAGAGCCAACATGATCCAAGACTATTTTAATGAAGATGTACTTAGTAGATTTAAACTATCTGATAATTAGGAGCTCCTAGGAGGCTAAAATAATGTACATAGGGTTATTTCAGCAAAAAGACAGTTAAATAAACAAATGGAACAGATTAGTATCCAGAGAGAAACCCACACATATATAATAATTTAATTTATGGCAAAATTTAATTTATGACCCTCAATAAAGTGGTGGTATTTTCAATAAATAATGTTGCGTCAATTGAATATTCACATAGGAAATAAAATAAATCTTATTCTTCACAATATAAACAAAAATAAATTTCAGGTAAATTTCTAGACAAATTAAAAAAGGTAGAATACTAAACTTTTAAAAGATAACAAAAGAATATCCTCATAACTTTAGAATAGACAAGGAGTATGTAAACTGGACATAAAAACACTATCACAAAGGAAAATGTGGATATAAAGTATTTAGCATTAAATTACATATTACATATATGCGTGTGTGTGTATATATATATTTACAATGCATACATTTGTCAAATGACTCATCCACAATATATTAAAATATATTAAAACAAATTTTTAAAAATTAAAACAACTACATTTTTAAGAGTAGACAAAAGTCTTGAAAAGTATTTCATAGAAGATAATATCCAAAGGCCAATAAACATGAAAAATTAACTCATTAGATAAAGTAAAGCCTTGAAGCAATACCACTATGCAACCAACAGAAATGCTAAGAACAACAAAACTAATAATTTCTAATGAGGATGTAGAGAAACTAGCACTTATACTCTGCTAATGGAGGTGTGCCAATTGATAAAACTATGGAATACTGTTTGGAACTACCTACTACATCTGAAAACTTGAATATCCTATGACAGAACAGTTCTATTACTAGGTACATACTCAAAAGAAATATGTATCTATTTTTGTGCACAAAAGATATATATAAGAATGTTTATAACAGGATTATTCATAATAGTTTCAAGCTGAGGGAAAAGCAAAACAAAATAAAACAAAAACCAAAAAAAAAAAAAATCTACTGCTACTACATTCAACAACTGAAAGAAAAATAAAAAATAAGGTATTGAGCAAAAGATGTCAGTTATAGGATAGTATATACTGACAGTATCATTAATGTAAATTTCAAAAACAACCAAAAAATAGTAACGGAAATAATTAAGCTGGTTATCTTTTAGAGGAATGATAAATGTGCAATGACAAAGTCTTCAGGGCATTTCTAATGTTCTGGTTTTTGATATGGATGTTGTGTGTGTGTGTGTGTGTGTGTGTGTATGTGTATTTAAATAATTGCCCTTGTGCAGTTCCTTATCATAAGAAACCAAACTATAGAGCCATCTCTTTTTACCCTGTGTAGCCATCTTCTTATTAACTTTTTAAAATTTTCCCCCAAAAAGAGAAAAATAAGAAAACATAATTAGGAATTAAATAAACATAATAAATCCAACTATGCCTTGGAGAATTATTTGCTGCAAGGACATTGCAAAATTTTAAAATAAAATCCTAAAATTGCAGACATGATTGAATACTTAATACAATGCTGCACATTACTGTTATCTTTGGATGGAACCCATCATTGAGTATCCTTTCTAACATCAACATTAACTTTCCCCTTTCTACTCACTTTCACCATCATGAAATTCCCTTCAAATTCATTTCAAACTTCACAACTACTTAAATTCTTTATTAAATTATACTTTTACATTAACTGAAACATGATAGATGATGAGCCTATTTGCCTTAAAGCATTCTCATATTTCCTAATAATCATATTGGTAGCTGGAAGATTTGCTATTCTAGACCCTATTGGTCCTTCTAGATTATATTAGTTTTCTATTGCTGCTGTGCCACATTATCACATTTTTTTGGCTTATAACAACCTACATTTATTATCTTACAATATAAGAGGTCAGAAATTTCACTGAGCTTGAATCAAAGTGTCAGCAAGGTAGTATTCCTTCTGAAGTTTGTAGTAAAGAATCTGTTTCCTTGCCTTTCCACCTTTTGGTGATGCCTGAATTCCCCCTTTTGACTATATTGGGTCCATTTGTATACTTCAGGATACTCTTCCCATCTTAAGACCCTTAACACGTGTAAAGATCCTTTCGCCAAGTAAGTTAACATGTTCATTTCCTCACCATCTCTGTCTTGACCTAATGCAAAAATATCTTAACTAGATTTCCTATCTCTAGTATTGTCCTCCTCACTCCCAAATCTACTACTATGTTGCAAAACTTCGGACATTCATAGCAGCCCTATCATCAAGTACAAATAAGATACAAGAAACTGGCTTCAACAGATCCAGAAGCACAAGAAGGTTCCATAAGACTCCTGGAGCATCTACTCCTAGAGTTACATCCTCTTCTCTCCCTCAATCCACACCTACAACCTTAAAGTACATAACTACCAGTGGCTGATTAAAAATAAAAATGTTTTCCTTGTTTAACAATTGTTTTCGTCCATACCACCATCAGCCAGAACTAGGTGCCTTACAACACCAGAACCTCAATCAAAAAGTTCCCTGAGTAACAGTAGTGAAGAGAAATATTGCCAATAGGCAGAACCTGGAAGAGTATGTATTAAGTTACCTACTTAATACTAAGAAATTGTTAGAAATATGTATCTGAACAAATTAACAGGTGATGGCTAGTAGTTTGGCCTTCTTGTCAAAAACCAAAAAGAACTAGATGGAAGATTGGAAGATGGAAGATGAGTAAGTATAAATTTTTAGAAAAGGACAAAGGATATTACAATGTTTGATTTCATCTGAATGCTCATCTATGGGTAGGAGGTGGATAATATACATACTCTGTGGACATCAATAAGCCCTTTTCTCAGCCATTCTGGCACCTCTTTAATGAACCCAAATATGCTGTGGTCATGATAATAGAGGTGGAGTCTATATATGGGCTCAAAAAAATCAACTTTTCTCACTGAGTCTGATCTGGCTGCCACTGTTGAGTACCTTATCTGCCAGCAGCAAAGACAAATCCTGACCCGATAGATATAGAGCTATCAATATGGCACAAATCTCTAGAGGGACTAGCCAGACTCCTGATGGCAGATTAATTATACTGGATCCCTTTCAACACAGAGATGTCAACTACTTTGCATCACTGAAATAAACATGCAATGCTTGCCATGAATATGCATTTCATGTCCACAACTCTTCTGCCAGTATCAAAATCTGTGAAATTAGGGATTGACTTACTTATGTTTTATTATTTTACCAAAAGAAATTCATTTCATATCAAAATAAATGTTAGATTGGCTTCTGGCCATGGAATTCTCTAGTCTTATTATATCACTTAGAAGATGCTGGCATAAAAAAATAATAAAAATAAATAAATAATAAAAATTAAAAAATTAAAAATAAATAAAAAAAAAGAAGATGCTAGCATGAGACAATGACTCAATTATAGCACCAGTTGAGAGAAAACATTCTGAAAGTATGTTTCTGTCTTTCAGGATGAAGTATATCCTCTAAGTAATCATGTTGTATGCTACGGTTTAGCCCAAGCTCAGATAAATAAGTCCAATAATCAAAGGCTGGTAAAAGTATTTGCTCCTAATAATCTACTCACACAAATTTGGTTTTCTGTCCTCACAATTTTGGCCACTGCTAATTTGAAGGTTTCCATGGCAGGTGACAATGGTTGTATTACCTGAACAGATAAGGAAACTAGATCAGTTAAAGTGCTAGTTGGGTGAAACTAAACCAAGAGATCAGTGGTTGAAGATGGAAACTATGTCATTTATCACAGCCTCTTATCTGTTATACAAGCAAGAACTGAGGCAGTTATGTACATTTTCTTCCTTTTGTGTTTTGTGTATACTGACAAAAATATATATATTCTCACACATATGGGTTTATATTAACTATTCTTATTTATATACCACTCTCTGTCCTTTACTTTTATCATTTTACATAAGAATTTCAGGTTATATGTTGGCAAATTGAACCCCAATAAATAATAATAATAATAATAATAAAAAGAAAAAGAAAAAAAATTTCTGGTTAGTTAGATTATTAGCTTAATCTCCTAAATTACATCACTGTGACTGAGTGAGTGGAGTAATTTACATTGCTCTCAGATGAATACCAGGACTGGTGCCCAAAGATCATGCTGTGACTGCTGGGGTTTTGTTTCACACACTTTTGTAGAAACAGTTTAAAAAAAAAAAGACTATAGAAACAGTTTTCTTTTGTACAAAAGATTATTACACGTTGTTAGGTGGAAACATAAATATATTTGCATGACATGAAAGTTAAAATGTATAGAGGGCATGTTTGAATGCTGACTGACCAATGAAATCAACCAGGATAGTAATTATTTGCTCCATTCCAAACTGTGTCTCCTAGTTGGGATGCTAAGGCTGGAAACACTAAAAATAAACTTTTTACTTTTTTACTGACTTCTTATCAGGCTCTATAAGAGGTACACTAAGAATTTAAACAAAAAATAGGGGGCAGCCCCAGAGGTGTAGTGGTTTAGTGCTGCCTGCAGCCCAGGGCGTGATTCTAGAGACCTGGGATTGAGTCCCACATCAGGCTCCTGCGTGGAGCCTGCTTCTCCCTCCTCCTGTGTCTCTGCCTCTCTCTCTCTCTATGTCTATCATAAATAAACAAATGAATGAATGAATGAATGAATGAATGAATGAATAAATAAATAAATAAATAAATAAATAAATAAATAAATCTTAAAAAAAAAATAGGGAGAATCAATGTCCTGCTTTTCTCCCTCCAGTTTCTTTGGTTCATCAAAACTAATTTATCAGGTATTCTCAAAGGTATCAGCACCAACTGAGCAGGAATTTTCCCTCAGAGGTCTGAGCCCCAAATTCATAGGTATCCTCTTTTAAGTTTCTCTGTACTTAAAACATTAATTCCTTCTATTTGTTCCCTTAGTCGAAGAGTTAGTACCTGTTTTTAATGTCATTATCTCAATTTATTTTGAATTTGTTTTCCTAGCCGTCTAACATCTATATATAATTCCCTAAATTATATCCTCTCTGTTGAAAGCTTTATGGGGGTTTGTTTCCATATTATTAACCTGAGACTGATTGATAAACCATTGTTCACAACCAACACCATCTATATAGGTTTCACTGTACTCTTGATCCCCTTCACCTATTTCATCCATCCCCCCCAACCCACTTTCTCTCTGGTAATCACTAGTTTGCTCTCTGTATTTAAGAGTCTGTTTTTGTTTCCATGTTAAATATATTTCAATTTTAAAAATAATAACAAAAATAAAAGAAAGAAAAGTCCAGGTAGTATGTTAAAGGCAGACTAATTTATTTCCCAATCCCTTTTTCGCCTAAGTATGTAAATATAAAAAGATAATAAATACATCTCATTTCTCTTATTTTTTTGTAAATTCAATAAAATATAGTTTAATAAATAAATACACACACACAAAAAAAGTGAAGATGGAATCCTACCCTCTGAAATGAATGAGGACCAAAGCCAACAGAAGACATCCAAATAAAGGCCTGAACTTCAACCAAGGCAAAGGTTCAGAACCAAGAGGACTTACCACCGTGAGCCAAAGCTGCTGAGGAGACGACAGAGTACAATGGACTCTTGTAGGTAACTTCATCAATTCTGAGGCAGTGCCAGAGATGGAGGTAAGACATTTTGGATCCTGCTGACTATGCCAAGTTATGTCTATCAAGAAGAGGCTGTAAAACAAACAAAGCATTTTGGGGGAATCTTAGGGATCACAATTTGGTATACTTACCAAGATAAACACTGATTATAGAATCATTGAATTGTTATATTGTACACTTGAAACCAACATAACACTGTATATTAATTATACTTAAGTAAAAAATATAAAAATTTTTACAAAAATATCCCAATTCAAATTCTGCTCATCAATTAGTTTTGACAAGTTTTTTTCCCAATTACATATATACTCAGACACAGTAGAAATATTTTAAGTATTCAATATGCACATCTGATTAATGGCTGCCATATTGGACAGAGTAAACATGGAACATTCAATCATGGCAGAAAACTCTATTTGTCAAGGTACTGTTCTAGAGCAAACCCTTGGAATTTTTCATCACAACTATACATAAATTTATACATACTTAACACAAGTAGCCTAAAGACATTATTAGCCTCTTTAAAACACAAGAAATCAGGGTCCCTGGGTGGCTTAGTCAGTTACACATCCAACTCTTGATTTCAGCTCAGGTCATGATCTATCCAGATGTCATGAAATCAAGCCCTACATTGGGCTCTACACTTAGTGTGGAAGCTGCTTCAGATGCTTTCTCCCTCTCCTTTTCCCTCCCCCTCTGTCCCTCCCTGTTCATGCTTATATTCTCTTGCTCTATCTCTCTAAAATAACTAAAATCTTAAAAAGAAATACAAGAAATCTATTTGTAAACTGATGTATGCTATATCCTTATGAAAGTTGAAAAGCATATACTTTTTTTGTACTTTGTGGTTCCTTAATAAGAACTGTGGCTCAATTAGAATCACAGAGATTAAAAGCTTTCAACAGAATCTGAATGTTATGTTACTGGTACTAGCAATGCAGTAACCCTGACTCAAATTCATAAAACAACAGAGACTTTCTATTCATTGGTCAAATAATGTTTGATTGAATTAATTTCACTTCTTATGAATTTCTTCAGGCAGTGTACAGATTAGTATTTTTCCAAAGTTCCCATCAAATGACTTCTAAGAAAAATAAATCTATAAACTGGAGGTCTGGTGGAATAAACTAAAATGACCCTTTATTTTATGTCAGTTTGCCGATGTACCTTAAGAAATGTTTCTTTTTAATCCATAACATCTTGTTGCTTTCAGTATTAAAAGCATTGTTTTTCAAAAAGTTGTTCAATAAAATAACTCCCCAAGAGTATTTGCTGGGCTTGTCATTTTCCATAGCCCTTAGACTATCTCTGGCTAGCTCTAGGAAAATACAACAATCTGAGAAACACCAGTGTGGACACTGGAGAAATATGAAATAATAAGCTTATTTTTTCCAAACAGAACAGGAATATGAACATTAATATAGATAAATAAGGGCCATCTGGGTGGCTCAGTTGGTTAATATAGATGAATGATGTAATATTAACACACATAATTAAAAACATAACTCATGACTATAATTAGTACTTACAGTACACATAGGTTTCCTGAAAATTATATGCTTTTATGTTAATTTTTATATATGTATGTGGTAGTTCTCTAAGAAATTATTAGAAGCAGCTTTGAATACTCACACTGAGCTGAATGCTAAAGCAACATTTAATCATGATGGTGGAATCTCTATTAGAACCCTTGCTTCATCTAATAAGCATTTTTTTAAAGATTTTATTTATTTATTCATGAGAGACACACACACAGAGAGAGAGGCAGAGACACAGGCAGAGGGAGAAGCAAACTCCATGCAGGTAGCCCGATGCAGAATTCCATCCCAGAACCACAGCATCACGCCCTGGGCTGAAGGCAGCACTAAACCGCTGAGCCACTGGGACTGCCCCTAATAAGCGTTCTTATTTACACAAGGGGATAATGCTTATAAGATCTTCAAAATACATAATGTCTGTTGCTATTCTTTTTTCCATTAATATATTTTTTTATTTAAATTCAAAATGGTTAACATATAGTGTAGTATTGGTTTCAGGAGTAGAATTTAGTGATTCATCACTTACATATAACACCCTGTGTTCATCCCAACAAGTGCCCTCCTTAATACCCTTCACCCATTTAGCCCATCCACCTCCCCTCCAGCAACTCTCTTAATTGCCAAGTCTCTCAGGGTTTCCTTCCTCTCTGTTTTTATCTTCTCTTATTTTTACTTCCTTTCCCCTCTGTTTTGTTTCTTAAATTCCACGTATGAATGAAATCATATGGTATTTGTCTTTCTTTGACTGACTTATTTCAGTTAACATAATACATTCCAGTTCCACCCATGTTGTTGCAAATGGAAAGACTTCATTCTTTTTGATGGCTGAATATTATATATATATATATATATCACCTCTTCTTTATCCATTCATCAGTTTATGGATATTTGGGTGCCTTGCACAATTTAGCTATTGTTGAGAGTGCTGCTATAAACACTGGGGTTCCTATGCCCCCTTCGAATCACCACTTTTGTAACCTCTGAGTAAATACCTAGTAGTGCAATTGCTGGGTTGTACAGTAGTACTATTTCTAACTCTCTGAGGAAACTATACTATTTTCCAGAGTAGCTATACCAGTTTGACTTCCCACCAACAGTGCAAAAGGGTTTCCCTTTCTCTGCATCCTCATCAACATCTGCTGTTTTGTGAGTTGTTCATTTTAGCCATTCTGACTAGTGTGAGATTGTATCTCACTGTGGTTTTGATTTGTATTTTCCTGATGATGCCTGTTGGCCATCTGCATGTCTTCATTGGAGAAATGTCTGTTCATGTCTTCTGCCCATTTCTTAACTAGATTATTTATTTTTGGGGTGTTGATTTTGATGAGTTCTTTATAGGTTCCAGGTATTATCCCTTTCTCTGGTATGTCATTTGTAAATACCTTCTCCCATTATATTGGTTGCCTTTTGGTTTTGTTGGTTGTTTCCTTCCTATGCAAAAGCTTCTTATCTTGTTGAAGTCCCCATTTTGCTTTTGTTTCCCTTGCCTCCAGATACATGCCTAATAAAAAATTGCAGCAGCTGAGGTCAAAGAAGATGCTGCTATATTCTCTTCTAGGATTTCAATGGTTTCTTAGCTCACATTAAGGTCTTCAAACCACTTTGAATTCATTTTTGAGTATGGTGTAAGAAAGTGATCCAGTTTCATTCTTCTGTATGTCATTGTCCAGTTTTCCCAACACTGGAAAGAGCTGAAGAGAATGTTGAAGAGAATGTCTTTTTTCCATTGGATCTTCTTTTCTGCTTTGTCAAAGATTCATTACCCATATTGTTGAGGGTCCAATTCTGGGTTCTTTATTCTGTTCCATTGATTTTTTTGTCTGTTTTGTGCCAGTCTTATACTATCTTGATCACTATCGCTTTGTAGTATAATTTGAAGTCTGAGACTGTAATGCCTCCTACTTTGCTTTGCTTTTTCAACATTACTTTGGCTATTCAGGGTCTTTTCTGGTTCCAAACAAGTTTTAGGATTGTTTGCTCTAGCTCTGTGAAAAAATGCTGGTGGCATTGAATGTGTAGATTCCTTTGGGTAGTATAGACATTTTAATAATATGTGTTCTTCCAATCCACAAACACAGAATTTGTGTCCTCTTCAATTTTCTTCATAAGTGTTCTTTAGTTTTCAGTGTACAGATCTTTCATCTCTTTGGTTAGGTTTATTCCTAGGTATCTTATGGTTTTCGGTGTAATTGCAAACTGGATTCATCCCTTGATTTCTCTTTTGGCTGCTTCATTACTCGTGTATAGAAATGCAAAGGATTTCTATATGTTGATTTTATAACCTGTGACTTTGCAAAATTCATGAATCAGTTCTAGAAATTTTTAGGTGGAGTCTTCCAGTTTTTCTATATAGAGTATCATGTTATATGTGAAGAGTGAGAGTTTGACTTCTTCCTTGCTGATTTAAATGCCTTATATTTCTTTTTCTTGTCTGATGGCTGAGTCTAAGATTTCCAGTACTATGTTGAACAACAGTGTTGAGAGTTGACATCCTTGTCATGTTCCTGACCTTAGGGGATAAACTTTCAGTTTTTCTCCATTAAGGATAACATTAGCTGTGGATCTTTCATATATGTCCTTTATGATGTTGAGGTTCCTTCTATCTCTACTTTCTTGAGGGATTTTATCAAGAAAGGATGCTTTGTCAAATTATTTTTCTGCATCTACTGAGAGGATCCTATGATTACCCTTTATTAATGTAATTTATCATATTGATTGTTCTGCAGATATTGGACCACCCCTGAAGTTCAGATCAAGATCCCTCTTGATCATGGTAAATAATCCTTTTACTGTACTATTGGATTCATTAGCTAGTAGCTAATTCTCGTTGAGAATTTTTGCATCCATGTTTTTTTTTTTTTTTTTTTTTTGCATCCATGTTCATCAGACACTTAACCCATGAGCCACCCAGGTGCTCCTCTTCTTGTTTTAGGCTTTATTTGCTATTCTTTTTCCAGCTTCTTAAACTGCAAGATTAGGTTGTATATTTGAGACTTTTTGCTTCTTGAGGAAGGCCTGTATTACTATATGGTTCGTCTGTCCTGTTTTCATTTTCATTTGCATTTGCTTCCATGTATTTTTTAATTCTTTAATTTCCTTGTTAACTCATTCATTCTTTAGGATGTTCTCTAACTGCCATGTATCCAGGGTCTTTCCAAATTTTTTCTTGTGGTTGACTTCACATTTTACAGAGTTGTTATCTGAAAATATGCATGGTATGATCTCAGTCCTTTTGTATTTGTGAGGCCTGATTTGTGATTCAGTATGTGATATATTCTGGAGAATACTCCATGTGCACTTGAAAAGAATATGTATCCCACTGCTTTAAGATGAAATGCTCTGAATACATCTGTGAAGTCTATCTGGTTTGTGTGCCATTCAAAGCCACTATTTCCTTGTTATCTTCTGCTTCTGCCTGCCTTATGTATCTACCCTTGTAGGTTAAGGACCTTTTGTCCTAGCTGCTTTCAGAATTCTCTCTATATATTGGTATTTTGCAAATTTCACTATGATATGTCTTCATGTTGACCTGTTTTTGTTGACTTTGATGGGAGTTTTCTGGGCCTCTGGGTCTTGAATACCTGTTTCCTTCCCCAGATTAGGCGTTCTCAGATATAATTTGTTCAAATAGACCTTCTGCTCCTTTCTCTCCCACCCTTCTTCTTCTAGGACTTTTATGATATGGATATGATTGCACTTTGTAGAATTACAGAGTTCTCTAAGTCTATATTTGTGATCTAATAGTTTTCTTTCTCTCTTCTTTTCAGCTTCATTATTTTCCACTATTTTATCTTCTATATCCCCTATTCATTCCTCTGCTTCTTCCATCCTCATTGTGAGTACACTTAGTTGATTTGCATCTCGGTGATAGCATTTTTTATTTTAGCCTGACTAGACCCTCTGCAGACAGGGTTTCCCTAGTGTCTTCTATGTTCTCTATGCTTCTTTTAAGCCCAGGTAGTATTATGACTGTTGTTCTAAATTCATGTTCAGATATGTTGCTTATATCTGTTTTTGAGCAAATCCATGGCTGTGGTCTTTTTGATCTTCTTTTGGGGAGAATTCCTCTGTCTTGTCATTATATCTAGGTTTCTTTCTTTTGTATGTTATAAAAGTTTGTTATGCTTTCTGCTCCTAAAAGTAATACTCTATTAAGAAGAGGTCATACACTGTCCAAGGCCTGGTGCTTCAGGAACTGTTTCTGGTGTATGCTATATGCACTCTGCTATTCTGTTTTGGCTGCTCTTTCCCACAGGTCAGTCCTCTGCAGAGTTCCTCTTTGCTTGCAGTGGGGACTGCTTGGGCCTTTAGGTGTGTTTTGGTTTGTTAATTAAGATAAGCCTGAGAGGACGAAGAAGAAGAAGAAGAAGAAGAAGAAGAAGAAGAAGAAGAAGAAGAAGAAAAAGAAGAAGAAGAAGAAGAAAAGAAGAAGAAGCCTAATCCAAGAAAAAAAGGAAAAGGAACAAGAAAGCAAATAAACAGAGTACATGCCTGATCCCAAAGAAAAAGAAGGAAAAAGAAAGAAGGGGTGAGGGAGGAGCCTGATTTTAAAAACGAGAAAAGGAAACAAGCCAAAAAATAAACAAAAAACTATAAGCCTAATGTCAAAGAGAAAAAATAATTAAATATGTTTAAAATTTTAAAATAAGAATAAAAAAAATAAATTTAAAAGCCTGGTCCTATTTCCACCAGAACTGAAGCTGATGCTTTGGAGCACTCTACAGTGAGAAACCTTGATGCATGTGGAGGGCCCATGCAGGTCTTGTGAGGGAGACGCCTTCTTCCTGACTCACAGTTGGACCTGCCCTTGTAAAGATGCCCCTGCCGGGAGCATGGGAGCAGGCTTTGGTGTAAGCACTCAAGGCACTTTCTCCCTTGGCATCTGACTGTGCTGGTGGGTGGGCAACAGGGGAAGATGGTGTCATCATGCCCTCTTGTCCCTGGAGAGGAGAATTCACAGCTATTGCTGTTCAGAAGGCCCTTCCAGAAAGGTGAAAGGTTTCCTCTCCTATGTCCCAGGCCTTTGTCAGATACCTGACCTCAATCTGTCTGTGCCCAGTCATCAACACACCTGGTGCCACAGTCATCCTGTGTTTTACCTCTGGCTGGGTGCTGGAATTCAAAACAACAAGTCTTAAAGTACCTGGAAGCTTGTAGACCCATCCGCAGGAGAGCCTTGCAGCACTGTACCCGGAACTTTTCTGTCCCAGAGTGACAGAGTGAGTACCCAGAGTCTATGTTGAAACACAGCAAAAAACTGTGACTGGGTTATCTACGTCATGTGTTCCTCTGTCTCTTGCTATTGAATGGCTACTCAATACTTCCCGGAGGCGGGTCTTTTGTCCCTGGAGAGGCAAAATACTCTTCCAAATGCATTTCAGTAAAGGGGGATATACTCTCCCCATGTGACACAGAGGATCCCCACACCATGGCACCTTACTCAAACCCAGCAGCTACTTCTCTCTTTCACTCTCTCTCCCTCTATCCCTGACTTTGCTGCAGGAAAAGAGTTCTCACACCTCTGCAGTATGCTGGCTTTTCTCTCCCCAGTGCATATCTCTGACCTGTCATCTGCCACATCTTCTCCCTCCACTTATTGCAGATTGTTTTCTTAATCCTCAGATCAATTTCCCAGTTGTTTAAAAATGATTTGATGTTGATCTAGCTATGTTCCAGGGACAAGGAAAGCCCAGGGTCCCCTCACTATCTGCCATCTTAACTCTTCTGTTGCTATTCCTTCTTACTTACTAAATCAAGAGTAACTTGCATTTAATTACACTTTGTTAACTGTTTTACTACATATCTTGCAAATGTTGTTATCTTCCATATTGTACCTATATCACAGCAGCATTTTTTATTTATAGTCAAAGTACAATATTGTACTTTGTATAATTCTTATGAATGTATTTAAATATTGAAATTGTTTGACATTTTTAACTATAAAATAAAATTTAAATAATTTCAAGATATATTAAATACATTTAAAATGAAATCTATATGAGGATGTCAATAAGAGCTTAAAATATTCTAGTTACCTATTGAGAGTCTTCATATAGTAACTTATAGTCCTGAACTCACTGCGTTTCAGACACTGGCTCAGGTTCAGAATTTACTTGCTTAAAAAGTTGACTTAGTCAGTGTCACAGATTTATTAAATTATGGAATGCTAACTCAGTCTTAAAAATCTTCCTGTGGAACTATTAAAACAGAGGACAACTTATCAATGTCTAATGAGAAATGTAAAGGTTTATAGGAATAAACACACACATCTTCTGGTTAATGCATCTACAAAAATCCAAGATATATTGATATAAAATTATGTTCAGAATATACCTTGGCAAGAATGGTATCAGAATCAGGAAAATTTACAACAGTTAGTTGTTTATTGCAATGCACTATATACTCTGAAGTATTTATCCTTTCATTTAATTGAATTAATTAAAGGCCCTAAAGGTGTGATGCACTGGGTAAGGTATAGAAATTCACTAAGTTGCTACACCAAACTCCAGTGTTATACTCTGGCAATGTGTAAAAACTCTAGAAATATATATTAATTCTAATCTGTTATCAAGGGGAGAAAAATGTACAACACTGTGTGGGAGTACAATATGGTTAAGTCTACAGAAGTAAATCAGGAAAGACTAGTCAATTAAGAAACAATATGTTTTTACTAGTGGAAAAATCCTATTACCTAGACCAAATAGGTATAAGTTGTGGACCTGAATGCAACATTTTAACCTAAAACATGTTTGGATCGGCATCCATGCACCCTTCCTGTATCACTCTCTTTGTAGCTTTTTGCTAACCAATCTTTCTTCCAACTGATTATGTCTATAAAGACAAAATAAACAAATATAAATTTGTTGATGTATTCAATAAAGTACTGGTCAAGTTTTATTGTCTTAAAGCCATTGTTGTGTGATATTATATTGCTCTTTGTAGACATAATATGGGTCAATTTTATGACTTAACAACAGGTAATTATGTGAATTTTCAAAAACTGGAAGGGGAATTTTACTTTAAGACTGAAATATATCATCTAATTAAGTTTTTCTAACTTGAAAAAATTTAGAACTGAAACCTAAGAGTATTGACACATGTGAGAAATCCACATATCTTAAATAGGGTTTCTGGTTTCAATAACTTATTTTGTATGAAAAAAAGAACCACAACAGTATGGTAGTGTATGGTAAATCTAAATGAATACTCATTTAGATAAAACTGGAATCATGTTTTAGTGATATAACCTAAAACATAGCTTAAATATTTAAAGAAAATGTAGAAGTATTGAGATTAAAAATTTGGAATGAAAAACTCTAAAGAATTTTGATTATTTAATATAAACTTTATCTTATAAAGCACTGTATATACTAGCTGAGTACCTTCAAAAATATTTATTTGTAATCTCATAAAAATGGGTTATTTTGAAAAATATATATACTGTTTTTTATTGTTATTAAAATGGGAATTGTAATGTTAATATAAACAATATTTTCTATTTAAATTTCTTTTAGGATTTTCAAATACAATTCGATGTAGAATTCTTGATAAAAAATACTTCAAATAATTAAAAATGGGACATTTAAAAATATTCAAAATGACTACACACCAAATTATATTCAAATAGACTAATTCGTCATAACTTATTCATTCTCAACACATTATAAAATATTTTTCTCTGTTGCTGTAAAAATATTTTAGTATACAAAGTCCTGATTAAGACTAAATAGTTTTAGGTGAATGAATCTTCCAAAATATTTGGTATGTAATTTTGTGGAAAATGAACTGATCATTCAAAATATTAAGTAACAGATCTCCATTTGTAAAAAACAAAAGTTATTTTTAAACAAGGTTGCCTGATACTTCTATCATCAATTTTTTAATCCATTAAAATAAATAAAGTCTGGTATTTTGTAAAATTCTCAAAAGAAATAAAAATCAAAAACACCATCACTTGTTGATACACATTATATTCCCATTATTTTGATAATCCAAGTAAGTTCAGAAATTTTTTATAGGGTTTCAATGACTTCTTATAGCTGAAATCAATAAATGGTACTGTAAATAGGAACTTTTACATAGTAAATGTTTCTCCCAAGTGAATGATCCACGAGATAGGGCAAGGAGAAAGCTATTTGCATTTTATAACCTTATCTTAGAAGTGACACCATTATTTGTACCACATTCTATTTATTAGAAATGAGTCATAAAGTTCAGCCCATTCATAAGTGGAAAGGACTTAACTTTCACCTTTTGAAAAACAGAAGTATCAAAGAATGTGTGGCATGTTTTAAAACCATATTCAACTCCCCGGCTGTAAATTATTTACGTCCACCTACATACAAAATACAGGTACATTCATCCCTTTCCTAGCTATCCTCTTTAATACTTCATCTCTTACAACACCTACTCAAAGCCTAGAATCTTGTCATGTAAGTCAGGTACATGCAAAGAAATTCTTCAGCTGTAATTCCTTAAGTATAGCTCTTTGATTATAGCTTTCTTAAACTATAAAGATATAAATCATCTTCTCCACATACATACAGCATATAATAATAAGATGAGCTTAGAATAATTGCAAAGGGTATTTCTGTTCAAACGGAATATTTGGAACTGCAAAGGACTTCGCAGCATTTTTAAAATTCAGCCTGGTACACATTGAAAGTTTGTTGGTTAGGACTCAGGGACTGGGAATAATTGTCCACGGCTCATAGTTCTGAATTCCTTATCACCATTCTCTTTTTATAAAAAGTAGCATGTGTTTGCAGGTAAGTAGATCTCTCAGTCTGTTCCATACTATAGAGATTTAGAGGTCCAAAGTCCTTAATTCATTTTGTATTTTCTCTCTCTTATAACCTAATTTGGTAATGTTTCTACAAACAAAATGCCCTTAAAAATTGTATGGGCTTTTGATAAATTTTACTGAAATTCACTCCAGTAGATAAAAGCCTCCCATAAATATTCTTTCAGATAGTATCTACCTTTAGCTTCTACTAAAGGAAGATGTCCATAAGTTTATTTATTACCACAAGCAGCAGAGTTGTTGAACTTTGGGCCACTACAGGAAAAATACCCTTTCTTCCAGTTTCTAGAAATGTTTTTCTCAATTATCTTTAAAACTTCACTCACAGCCTCTTTGAAAACTATCAAGTTTTTACAAAATTTATTATTCCACAGTTTCTGTATTTTAGGAATCTGGGGGGGCAGGGACAGTTTAGCTGACTTTAGCTGAGTAATCATAGCTTGGAGTCCTCCTAAGATTGCAATTAATTGGTCAGCTAAGGCTGTAGTCCTCTGAAGGCTTGACAGAAACTGAAGGATCCAATTCCAAGATGGATGTTGGTAGAAGACCTACATTCCTTACTGGCTGTTTTCAAAACGTTCAGTTCTTTACGACATGGATTTCTCTATAAGGGTTGCTGTAAGGGTTGCTGGAGTGTCCTCACATCATGACAAGTGGCCTGTGTTCTCAGAGGAAAGAACAACATATAAAAGACAATGAATTAAATGACCTAGCCTCAGAAATCATTTACTATCACATTGCTAACTCCAATGGTCTCAAAGACCAACCCTTATATAAGGTAGGAGAGTAATACATAAGGGCATGAATACCAGATGGTCATAATTAACTGGAAACCATCTTGGAGGCTAGCTGCCATATCCAGCAATTAAAAGGAAAACTGAAGAGGACAAAACAACCTATGTGGAAGCTAAAAGATCATTGTATTCATTTTATTGTAAATAATATGGAAAAAAATGACTGTCCTATTTTTCCCAATGTGAAGGAAATAATTAAGCAGTTAAAATCCTAATTTGATTTGTACTACTAGAGGTAGTGTGACTTAAATAAGGGGCAGTGATTTGTATTTTTTAAAGGAGTAATAAGCTATGGTTTTTTATGTTTAATGTTGATTTGAAAACAATAGGACTGGGAGCCGTGAGTGGCTCAGTGGTTTAGCACCTGTCTTCAGTCCAGAGCATGATCCTGTAGATCCAGGATGGAATCCCACATCAGGCTCCCTGCATGGAGCCTGCTTCTCCCTCTGCCTGTGTCTCGCCTCTCTCTCTTTCTCTCTCTCTCATGAATAAATAAAATCTTTTAAAAAATTAAAAAAAATAAAACAATAGGACACATACTGAAGACATAGGAATGGATTTTATATTTGCCTACAGAATCACAGAAGATTACATCTTGCTTTGTTGTAAACATCTTGAAAATACAGAGAAGAAAATGTCAACGTTCTTTGCATGTCAGCCTTTTTTTCCCTTAATGTCTTCCAGGCCTCATTTTATTTAAATTTATTTATTTATTTATGTATTTATTTATTTATTTATTTATTTATTATTTTTAGAGAGAAAGGGCAGGGGGTGTGTGGAGAAGGGCAGAGGGGAAGGGGGAGAGAGACATGTCATGTTCAAGGGATCACAATAAATGATTCAAAAATAATTTTTTTAATGTTTTGAAAACACAAAATCAAATTTAATCACAAGCAAATATAGATTATTTAGATGCATGTGACAATGTCTTTGGCAGAACACATTAAAATGTGTAGTTTAAACTGTCTTTTAGTAAATGGTTGATTTAACTACGACAAACATTTTGGGGCTCATTTTTTAGTAGGTATTCTGACAGGAGACACAATGGTCTGTCAGCCTGAGAGGTTGATTTTTGGTTTTGGTAGATATGTCAGGAAAGGAATTAGACAAAAGAAATACCAATAAATAGAGGATTGCCTCAACACAACTCTTTTTGGAGGAAACTATATAGGAAAATTGATGAGAAAAACCAATAAAGTTATACAAATACATTTTATAACAGATGCTGCTATCTGAATAGTTTTAGTTGAATTGCAATGTATCATTCTCGAATTATTCATTAGGGATCATTTTCTTGACCCTCCTACAATTTGCAGTTTCTAATCACTTTAGGCTTCAAAGAATATTGCCCAAGGAAGATTCTCTGTAAGAGTTGTTTTTGTTGACTTTTTATTTTTATTTGAAATAATTATAGATTCAAAGGGAGTTGCAAAAGGGGAAAAAAAAGTCCAGGGGGTCTCATGTTACTCTTCACTCGGTATACCAAAATAGTAACAACCTATATAGCTGTAATACAATATCAAAGACAGGAAATTGGATGGCTCAGCTGTTAAGCTCTGCTTTTGGCTCAGGGCATGATCCTGGAGTTTAGGGATTGAGTCCCACATCGGGCTCCCTGAGGGGAGCCTGCTTCTCCCCCTGCCTATGGCTCTGCCTCTCTATCTCTGTCTCATGAATGAATACATAAAATCTTTTAAAAAACAAAGGAAATTATCACTGGTACCATCCATTGAGCTAGATTTTAGTGGTTTTAAAGTGCATGTGTATGCATTTAAGACAGACTATTTCAAATTCAAAGATGATTACAATTACCCAAGTATCATCTGCCACATTATATCATTCAACTAGAATAGATAGATAGATGATAGATGACAGATAAATAGGTAGATGGATGATAGATAGATAGATGATAGATAATAGATAGATAGATAGATAGATAGATAGATAGATAGATAGATAGATAGATAGATAATCTCTAGGGTGACCGGGTGGCTCAGTGGTTGAGCATCTGCCTTTGGCTCAGATCTTGATTCCTGGATCCTGGGATGGAGTCCCACATTAGGCTCCACTCAGGGAGCCTGCTTCTCCCTCTGCCTATGTTTCTGCCTCTCTTTCTATGTCTTTCATGAATAAGTAAATAAGATCTTTAAAAATAAATAATATATATATATATATATATATATATATATATATATATATATCAATCATTTTACATATAACCAACTTGCCATGTTCAAGGAATCACAATCAATAAACTAATTCAAAAATAATTTTAAATGTTTTGTGTGTGTGTGTTTGTGTATGTGTAGTTCTAATTAATAAAAATCACAGTGAAACCATAAATCGAGATAGTTGACATCTTTGTAACGTTGAATTTTCCAATCCATGAACTCTGTAGTCTATCCTTTTACTTAGGTTTTCTTTTCTTTCATCATTTGTAATTTTCAGCATATAGATCTATACATGTTTTAAGTGTACACCTATATATTTCATTTTATTCAGAGTGAATATAAATGATATTGTATTTGTTTCCATATGTTCATTATTCATAGATAAAAATGTGTTTATTCTCATGTTTTCATATTGAATCCTTTTAACTTACTGGATTTACTTACTAGTTAGAGGAATTGGTTTTTGTTTTTGGGGGTTTGTTTTGTTTTGTTTTGTTTTGTAATTCCTTGTGATTTTTTTCTGTGTCATATCATCTACAAATAGGAACAGCTTTATTTCTTCCTTTCTGATCTGTATGCCATTTATTTATTTATTTATTTATTTAGCTATTTACTTATTTATTTTGCTTTACTTACTGCAGTATGTAGAGCTCCTTATACTATGTTGAAAAAGGGTGTTGAGATTAGATTTCCTTGCCTTGTTCTTGGTCTTAGGGAGAAAGCATCCAATCTTTCACTTTTATACAAAATGTTAGTGGCCGGGTTTTGGTAGATGTTTCTTATCAAGTTGAAATAATTCTCTTCTCTTCTTAATATACTGAGTTTTATTACATATGAATGTTGGATTTAGTCACATGTCTACTTCTGTGTTGTAAAAAAAAACATGTCATGGGGGATCCCTGGGTGGCTCAGCGGTTTGGCACCTGCCTTTGGCCCAGGGTGCAAACCTGGAGTCCCCAGATCGAGTCCCGCGTCGGGCTGCGGGCATGGAGCTTGCTTCTCCCTCTACCTCTCTCTCTCTCTCTCTCTCTCTATCGTGAATAAATAAATAAAATCTTAAAAAAAAAAAAACATGGTTTTCTTTGTTAGCTTATCAATATGGTAGATCACAGTGGTTTTCAAATGATGAACAACTCTTGTGTATCAGAAAAAGTCCTACTTGGTTGTGATGTATTCTTATTCTTGCACATTGCTGAGACACTGGTCTATAGTTTTATTATTATTTTTTCTATCTGTTTGATTTGAGCAGCAGCTTAATTCTGGTCTCATAAAATGAGTTTGGAAGTGTCTCTCATCTTTTTATCCCAGAAGAGACTATACAAAATTGGTGTTCATGCTAAGTGACTGGTATAATTCTCCAGTGAAATCTTTGGACATGGAGAGTTCTTTGGAGGTGGGGAAATTAAATATGAGTTAAATTTATTTAGCTGTTATAAGGATATTCATATTACCTATTTAATCTCAGTTGATTTTTTGAGAGTTTGCCATTTTAGAGGAATTTGTAATTACCTTTTCGAAATTGTCAAATTTATAAATGTCAATTTGCTCATATTATTCTTTTATTATTTTTGTAATGGCTGTAGGATATGTAGTAATGCCATTATTTCAATCCTGTTACTGCCGATTCGTGTTTTCTTCTCATTTATTTTCATCAATACTGCTACAGTTTATCAATCATATTGATTATTTTTTTGAAGAACCATATTTTGGTTGATTTTCTGTATCCTTTTACTTTTGATTTCTTGATTTCTGTCTTATATTTGGTATTTCCTTTCTTCTGCTTGCTCACAGTTTCTTTTGTCTATATTTTTCTATTTCCTGGGATGGGGAGTAGAACTTAAGTTACTGAATTGAAACATCTCACTTCCATTGTAAGCTTTTAGTGGTATAAATTTCCCTCTCAGTACTACTTTCACTGCATCCCAACTGCCCCCTTTTTTTTTTTTTTTTTTTTTTTTGAGAAAAGAGAGAGAGAGAGAGCTTGTGAGTGGGGTAGGAGCATAGGGAGAGAGAGAATCTCAAGCAGACTCCCCAATGAGTACAGAGCCAGAGTGGGACTTGATCCCACAACCCTGAGATCATGACCTGAACAAATATCAAGAGTTGGATGCTCAATGGACTAAGCCACCCAGGTGTTCCCCAAAAGATTTTAAATGTGTGTTCATTTTCATTTGGTTCTATATTTTGTTTTCTCTGAGACCTCCTCTCATACCCTTAAATTATTTGGAAGTGTGTTTATTTCTATGTATTTAGAAGTTTCCCCCACTTTCTTTCTGCTATTACTTTCCAGTTTGGTTCTAGTAGGATCAGAGAACATGCACTGTATAATTTTAGTTCTTTTAAATTTTGGGGCACATTTTATCATCCAGAGTATTGACTATCTTGGTGAATGTTCCTTGGGCACTTGATAAACAATGTGCAGTGTTCTATATATGTCAATTATAACCTATTAGTTGATTATGCTTGCTGGGTCTTCTATTTTCATGTTGATTTTCTTTCTAAGCAGTTGTATCAGTTCCTGAGAGGGGGTGTGAACTTCCTGAGAGAGTTATGGGTGTGAACTATGGGTTTGTTTATTTCTCCTTTAAACTCTCTCAGATTTTGCTTCATGTATTTTAAGGCTCTGTTAGTTGGTGCATACACATTTACAATTGTAATGTCTTCTGATGGATTGGTACTTTTATCAATAATTAAGGTTTCTCTTTGTCTATAGTAGTTTTCTTTTTTGTTTTTCTAAAATCCACTTGGTCAAATATATAGCCACTTCTGCTTTGTTTTTTTTTAATTAGAATTTGGTATGTCCTTTCTGTCATTTTACTTTTAAATTTATCTATGTGTTATTTTAAAATGAGCTTATTAACAGCATATAGTTCCCACATGTTTTGTACCGAATCTACCAATCTCTGTCATTTGTTACATCTAAGTCATTTACATTAAAGTAATCATTAAAATGTTAGTACTTACTTTTACCATTTTCCTTCTGTTTATTCCCTCTTTTTCTTGTTCCTCTTTCTCTTTAGTTGTATTCCTGTGTGTGCTTGAACATTTTTAAAATAACACTTTGTTTTATATATAGTGGCTTTAGAATATTGCATTTTAAAGTTTTCTTAGTTTTTGCTATAGGTATTACTTTATGCATTGGTGATTTATCACAGTATATGTTGTCAACATTCTACTACTTCAAGTGAAGTGTAGAAATCACATATCCAAGATCATTTATAATTATTTAGAAATTCCCTGCAAATATGTTGAGCATCATATCAGATGCTATTATAACCTTTTTCTTCAATCATCTAATATGATTTTATATTATATACTATTTATTAATATGTGTATATACAGGTGTTAATAACCACACATATTCTTTGCTCTGTCACTTGCAATGGCTTAGAAGAAATATATTCAAATAGCAACAGGTACTTCTAACATACAGATCTTGGTTTCTAGTGCCATTCTTCAACAAAAGGAACCAGGGCTCCTGGAATATTTGGAATATTCTAGAGCTGGGGCATATATAAGATGAACATGGAGCATTTTACAGTTCCAGAAAGTAAAAGTGTATCACACACACACACGCACACACACACTCATGGGGGCATGTTATAGGGGCACAGGAGCTAACTGAAAGATAAATGGCAATTTATTATTACCTAATTTATAACAAACACATAAGTCTACACTGATATAAATAAATAAGTGAATAAGTGGGAAAAATAGGCAATCATCCATGCAGAAGGATTCCAAATAACTTATGGAGATATTATTCCAACTCAAATATGTGGAGCATTATTCCCCAGTCCTCAAATGCAGGTTATGCATAGTTACTCCTTCCTTCTAAAGAGTATAGTGTGGCAAGTATAAGAAAAGCACTACCACAGCTGACATGATCAAGGTCACCATTAATAGGATCGATACAGTAATGAGTAACATTGATAGTATGTACCCTTGACATCCTTGATTAAAATGGCACTTTACCTCTGTTGTCTTCTTCCCAAAACCCATAATCCCAGTGTAATCATGATGTAAACATGAGGTCTGTCCCAACTGAGGGACAATCTATAAAACACCCAACCAGTACTCTTCAAAACTCTTTCATATTATAAAAAAACAAAGAAAATCTTAGGAATCTCATAGCCAAGAGAAGGCTAGGGGGACATGAAAAATAAATGAAACATTGTTTCTGGGTTGTGTTCTGGACCAGAAACTGACATGATAAAAGTAGGAAATATGAATAAATTTTGGACTTTAGCTAATAATAATGTATCAATATTGGCTCATTTTTAAAAAGATTTTATTTATTTATTCATGAGACACACAGAGAGAGAGAGAGAGAGGGAGAGACACAGGCAGAGGGAGGGCTCCATGCAGAGAGCCCGATGTGAGACTCAATCCCGGGCCTCCAGGATCACGCCCTGGGTTGAAGGCGGTGCTAAACCACTGAGCCACCCAGACTGCCCAATATTGTCTCATTTCTTGTTATAAATGTACCACACTAATAATGCAAGATGTTAACAATAGTGGAAATTAGGTGTCTTTGCACTATCTTTGTACTGTGTACCACTTTATTAAAAAAGAAATGGTTTTCTTGTTCTTTACAAAGATTCTATTCTATTTCAAAATCCATGATATCATACTTTAAATATCTGAACCTCTTTCTTCATTATTAAATTATACATATAAAATCAGAATGAAATTTTACCTGACTGTAATTACTTACATATTTCCCACTTTTAATGCATTATTAATATTTAGCATTAGTTCTCTATTCTTACCCTCAGTTCTGACACCACTTTGAAATAAAGCTTTTCAATTACTATTTTGTGTCAATAGTTCATAAAAGAAAGGATTCCACCATCCATAGCAACTGCTCAGAAATGAATATTAGGCATTTTTCCCACCCACTTTCAAGGTGGTCACTGAATGAGGAGAGCATATGTGTTCTCATTTTATTTTTTCACTCAAGTTCCATGTTTCTGGGAGGAAAGTGATTTTGATCATGTGGCTGAATGAGCAGAGAATGGAATTTATAAGACTCTAGGGGAAGTGACTTAAATATAAAAGATAGTATACTAGTGCTTTACATCAAAATTCCTAGGAGCTTAAATTCTCTAAATAAATTACAAATACCCTCTTATAGAGAAGAACTTAAAATTAAAAACGAAAACAACTTCTAGAGTTGAAGGAAATGTTTTTGATAACGATATCACTGATCTTCTAATTTAAGCCACAAATTTATATTAATAATGATAATATATAATATACAATATCATTTTAAAGATTTGATGAAAAATAAACATGAATATATTAGTAAACCATAACAGACCATTGTAACAAGTGCTAAGACTTTTGCTCTTCCCCAGAATTTGTCATTAGGACCTACAGCTCAGAAAAAAAAAAAAAAAAGTGCAATATAGAGTCTCCTTAACTTAGCCAAAGGCAGGGCACACTGACTTGAGAGAGTTCAACGAAAGATGGAAAATAATAGACAAATATGTTTACAGTGCCATTTTATTATTAACCAAAGTAAGCTAAGGCTTAGATAGAATAAAAAGACTAGGAATCACTGGGGTTGGGAGGCTTGTTAAAAACATCTTATTAAGAAAAGAGCTTTTTCTCTCTCTGACACATGAGAATAAGAGAAAGTTGTCCCCTTTTCAAGGGACAAGCTGAGCGTCCTAAAAATCTACAGTTTGTGTACATAGAGGACAATGAAACTTTGTTCAACCATTAGTTCCACCATTTGTTGAGCTCTTGAACCTCTGAGCCAAAATTTCTTAACCTTGGCACTACCGACACTTTTAGCTTGATAATTTTTGTTGTAGAGGGTCTCCGATGTACTATAGAATGCATTAGCATCTACTCTGGCATCTACCCCCTAGATACCAACAAACCCACCTCTCCCTTAATCTTAATCAAATATTCCTCTGAATGTTGCCAAATATCCCATGGAAGAAAAAAATCATGTCAGATTGACAAAAATTGCTCTTTTTCCCACCAGAGTTCTGTCATTGTAGCACAGTGCAAACTGTGAGGGAGATTTGGAGGACATAAATAAACATAGACAAGTTGTCTGCATTTTTCCCATGAGATTAGCCTGCAGCAGAATGATTAAACAGTTCTTCAAGAAAATCACAAATACATCAATATCATTGCTGAGAGAAAACAACTGGCTTCTACATTTATCTTCTACATTTAGCCTTAGAGTTGATAAGAAAGGGGGTATGTTCAGATAAGCTGCTTGTACTACAAGTCTTCCAAATAAAAGCCTACCTGGTTTAGGGGAAGAAGATATATCAGAAGCAAGATATGAAAATTGTATTATGCCACTATAATCCTTATGCCCAAACCAGAAAACAATACAAGACAATGGAAGTAAAAACCATTATCATTCATGGATATAGATATAAAAAATTCTTAACAAAAAGCTAGCAAATTGGGGTGCCTGAATGATTCATTTGCCTTCAGCTCAGGTCATGATCTGGTCCTGGGATCCAGCCCCTTGTGTGTGTGGGGGTGTATCCCAGCAGGGAATCTGCTTTATCTTCTCCCTCTGTCCTTCCTTCCTCTTGTGCTCTCTCAAATAAATCAATAAATTCTTTTTAAAAAAAGGTTAGCAAATAAAATCTAATAATATATAAAAGAATTATATAGCATAGCCAAACAGTTAAATGGAAAAGACTGAAACACCAAATTTTGGAGATTAATTTATAATTGTTAGGGGAGTAAATTAAAGCCACTTCAGAAAACTATTCGCCATTTATTAGAAAGTTAAACATTTACCTCATGACCTAGTAATTCCAACCCTAAGCATTTATCAAAAAAAAAGAAAACTCATATCCATAAACAGTCTTACAAAAAATGTTCATGTTAGTGTTCTTCATAATAATCAAATATTAAAAACAACTCAGATACATATCCTGGAAAAACAAATATTAATAACATAAACTACTATAAAGCAAGAAAGAGAACTTCTGATACATGCAAAAAATATATTTTTTAATGTAAAAAATACTGTGGCAAGTGAAACATTGCAGACACACAAAAATATGTAAAATTCTAGAATTCTAGAATTGACAAAACATGGCCTATCTATTGGAGGCTTATCCAGCATTGGTAACTTGGTCCTGGATCTTATCAAAGCTGTCCCCTCACACTCTAGTCAGAGCAACAATGGCTTCCTTCTTAACATGATTGTGTTGAACCCATATATGAGCCACCCAGAATCTGCATCAAGGAAGACTTCCGGCTCAGCTCTCAGCCAAGAGCAGGTCTGTCAGCAGCCAGCTGTGAGCTATTACATCCTTTAGGGCCTCCCTCAGCTTCACAGTATCTCTCCCTTGAGTTCAAACCCTGCCCAGGGTAGCTTCCTATGGTGACTGAATAAGGCAGGTATGTAAAGGCTGGTACATTTCACTCAATATAGAAAACTGACGGGTCTACATTATAGCTCCAGAGCTCTCCACCCAATTGGCTGAGGCTTTGTAGAGCCTGGATGGCAGTTTGCCTTCTCTCTCTAAGAAATCCTCCTTCTTTCCCCTTTCTTTCATGGTGTTAATCACTAAATAAACACTTCACTCCTCAGGCTTTGTCTTGGCATCTACTACTAAAGAATCTAAAATCTTTCTTGTGATTGTGAAACTGTTTAATTATACAGTAATTTGCTGCCCATAGTAGTGGGATAAATTCTGTACATTAAATAAAACAAGCAACATGGGGTCATACCAATGTTCATATTTAACTATAAAAATCCTTAGAGCAAAATTTACTATATGTTATTCTAGCACTATTGGTAAATCATGATACCTAAAATTACTTTTTCTGTGCAAGTGGCTGAGGCTGGAAAATCAAGACATAGTATGGATGTCTCATAGCAACACAATCACCAGGAGATAATACCTCTGTTATTTATGGATTTGAAAAAAAATGTGCTATAAAAACATATAGTATAAGCTGACTTGCTATCAATCAGTCACTTTTGTCAAAAGCATTTCTGCCTAGACGGTCTACAGAAATGTTGAAGTGAAAACCTGAGCATAGAAAGAACATGATTTGTGATCCCATGCTATGATAGTCATCCTTTCTTTGTGTGTGAATGAATGTACTTATTGCCAAAACTTTGGTTTTTCATGCTGTAGACACATGAAAACAACTAAATAAAGGGTGTTTCTGTATAAAATGGCACTGAGATTTCCCGCAGTATAATGAATACTTTGTGTTTATTTCCAGAATATGTACATAATAAAATTTTTATTTTTTTAATTTTGTAAAGATTTTATTTATTCATTGATGAGAGACACACACACAGAGAGAGAGAGAGAGAGGCAGAGATACAGGCAGAGGGAGAAGTAGGCTCCATGCAGGGAGCCTGACATGGACTCAATCTGGGTCTTCAGGATCAGGCCCTGGGCTGAATGTGGCACTAAACAGCTGAGCCACCCGGGCTGCCCATGTAATAAAAATTTTAAATGCTAAATATTAAGAAATCACTCTGACATTCAATTTTATCTCAAGTGAGAAAAGGACTCGTTTGTAATGTAACTATACACATATTTACAACTTCTGTTTGTCTTTGACCAATAGACCTAAAATTGTGGTATCCATCAAGGCAGAGGATATGAAGATACCAGTAATTATGTATCCACATAAATATCTGTAAATCGAGTTTAATTGTTTACTGTATGTAATATTTAAATATAGCTACACATGCTTGATACAGTAGGATAGTAATCCGGAAAATATACAGCTTTCTAGCTAGTAGAATATTGGTATTTGTGCTTTTTTATTTAGTTGAAACCTCTTAAAAGTTCTATGCTCTTGACAATTATAAGCCAAGAGAGAAAATAAAAGAATCCTTAATTTTTGTTTAACCTTATTGCCTAAGGTAATAGCTAAAAGAATTCATTTATTTATCGTGGATTTGCAGAAATTACTAAATTATGTGTAACTTTTGATTTCCATGTAACAACACATAGGTCTAAACATAAAATGAAAGACTGCTCCTAAAAACATGTTTTTGTAATATTTAATACTTCATACAATTTTTGTACTACAGTAGCCCTTTCCATTATGATAACCTCTAGAACAAGAGATGAATCCATTGCCTTATGGTAAAAAACAACAACAAAAAAACCCCAGCAATGTTAATTAATGTTTTCTTCTATATCCACTGAAGTTTTTCAGTGTTATAATAAGTACTAAATAATAAATAATACTAAATAATGCTAAATAGATTATCCAGGGGTGCTTGGGTGGCTCAGCTGGTTAAGTGTCTGCCTTCAGCTCAAGTCATGATCTCAGAGTTCTAGGATAGAGTCCTGTACTGGGCTCCCTGCTCGGTAGGGAGTCTGTTTCTCCCTCTCTCTCTCTTCCTCTGCCCCTCACCCATGCTCTTGTTTTCTCAAATATATAAATAAAATCTTAAAACAAAACAAGAAACTATCACTTAACAAATATTATGAAGATATCTTTTCACCGTGTTAAATTAGCCTTCTAAGGGATTTTTCCATGTTCTGAAAATTAAATGAGATATTTTGTTTTTGTTTAATACACTTCTTGGTTCCACTGATTTCTGTAAGTTTCTAAAATTTCATTCCAGATGAGGGGCAGATGGTGGAAGAGTAGGGTCTCCAAATCACCTGTCTCCACCAAATTACCTAGAAAACCTTCAAATTATCCTGAAAATCTATGAATTCGGCCTGAGAATTAAAGAGAGAACATCTGGAACGCTACAGTGAGAAGAGTTCACGCTTCTATCCAGGTAGGAAGACGGGGAAAAAGAAATAAAGAAACAAAAGGCCTCCAAGGGGGAGGGGCCCGCGAGGAGCCGGGCTGAGGCCGGGGCGAGTGTCCCCAGGACAGGAGAGCCCCGTCCCGGAGGAGCAGGAGCTGCACCGACCTTCCCGGGCGGAAAGGGGCTCGCGGGGAGTTGGAGCAGGACCCAGGAGGGCGGGGATGCCCTCGGGCTCCCGGGGACACTAACAGGCACCTGCGCCCCGGGAGAGTGCGCCGAGCTCCCTACGGGCTGCAGCGCGCACGGCGGGACCCGGAGCAGCTCGGGGGGCTCGGGGGCGGCTCCGCGGAGGGGGCTGCGGGGCGGGAGCAGCTAGGAGGGGCTCGGGCAGAGGAAGAGGCTCTGCAGAGGGGCCTGCGCGGTTCCAGGAGCAGCTCGGGGTGCTCGGGCGGCGGCTCCGCGGAGGGGGCTGCGGCCCGGGAGCGCGAATCCACCAGCGCAGGCTCCGGAGCACAGGGCGCCGGGACACAGCCCAGGATCCGGCCTCCCCCGGGACAGGCAGAGGCCGGGAGGGCCCAGGACAGCGAGGACGCTCCTGCCCCAGCTGAGCAGATCAGCGGCCCCGCCCCGGAGCCTCCAGGCCCTGCAGACGGAGAGCTCCGGAGTTCCTGCGGGGGCTGACTCCAGGTTTCCAGAGGTGGCCCCGCCACTAGGGCTGTTGCTCCTGGGGCCTCACGGGGTAAACAACCCCCACTGAGCCCTGCACCAGGCAGGGGCACAGCAGCTCCCCCAAGATCAAACACCTGAAAATCAGCACAGCAGGCCCCTCCCCCAGAACACCAGCTAGACTGACAACTTCCAGGGGAAGCCAAGGGACTTAAAGAACACAGAATCAGAAGATACTCCCCCGTGGTTCTTTTTTTGTTTGTTTGTTTTTTGTTTTTTGTTTTGTTTTGCTTTTTGATTTGTTTCCTTCCCCCACCCACCTTTTTTCTCCTTTCTTTCTTTTTCTTTCTCTTTTTCTTTTTTTTTTTCGTTTTTTTTTCTTCCTTTTTTTTCTCTTTCTCTTTTCTTTCCTTCTTTCTCTCCTGTATTTTTCTCCTTTTCCCAATACAACTTGCTTTTGGCCACTCTGCACTGAGCAAAATGACTAGAAGGAAAACCTCACCTCAAAAGAAAGAATCAAACAGTCCTCTCTCCCACAGAGTTACAAAATCTGGATTACAATTCAATGTCAGAAAGCCAATTCAGAAGCACTATTATACAGCTACTGGTGGCTCTAGAAAAAAGCATAAAGGACTCAAGAGACTTCATGACTGCAGAATTTAGAGCTAATCAGGCAGAAATTAAAAATCAATTGAATGAGATGCAATCCAAACTAGAAGTCCTAACGACGAGGGTTAACGAGGTGGAAGAACGAGTGAGTGACATAGAAGACAAGTTGATGGCAAAGAGGGAAACTGAGGAAAAAAGAGACAAACAATTAAAAGACCATGAAGATAGATTAAGGGAAATAAACGACACCTGAGGAAGAAAAACCTACGTTTAATTGGTGTTCCCGAGGGTGCCAAAAGGGACAGAGGGCCAGAAAATGTATTTGAACAAATTCTAGCTGAAAACTTTCCTAATCTGGGAAGGGAAACAGGCATTCAGATCCAGGAAATAGAGAGATCCCCCCCTAAAATCAATAAAAACCGTTCAACACCTCGACATTTAATAGAGAAGCTTGCAAATTCCAAAGATAAAGAGAAGATCCTTAAAGCAGCAAGAGACAAGAAATCCCTGACTTTTATGGGGAGGAGTATTAGGGTAACGGCAGACCTCTCCACAGAGACCTGGCAGGCCAGAAAGGGCTGGCAGGATATATTCAGGGTCCTAAATGAGAAGAACATGCAACCAAGAATACTTTATCCAGCAAGGCTCTCATTCAAAATGGAAGGAGAGATAAAGAGCTTCCAAGACAGGCAGCAACTAAAAGAATATGTGACCTCCAAACCAGCTCTGCAAGAAATTTTAAGGGGGACTCTTAAAATTCCCCTTTAAGAAGAAGTTCAGTGGAACATTCCACAAAAACAAGGACTGAATAGTTATCATGATGACACTAAATTCATACCTCTCAATAGTAACTCTGAATGTGAACGGGCTTAATGACCCCATCAAAAGGCGCAGGGTTTCAGACTGGATAAAAAAGCAGGACCCATCTATTTGCTGTCTACAAGAGACTCATTTTAGACAGAAGGACACCTACAGCCTGAAAATAAAAGGTTGGAGAACCATTTACCATTCGAATGGTCCTCAAAAGAAAGCAGGGGTAGCCATCCTTATATCAGATAAACTAAAATTTACCCCAAAGACTTAGTGAGAGATGAAGAGGGACACTATATCATACTTAAAGGATTTATTCAACAAGAGGACTTAACAATCCTCAATATATATGCCCCGAATGTGGGATCTGCAAAATATTTAAACCAATTAATAACCAAAGTGAAGAAATACTTAGATAATAATACACTTATACTTGGTGACTTCAATCTAGCTCTTTCTACCCTCAATAGGTCTTCTAAGCACAACATCTCCAAAGAAACGAGAGCTTTAAATGATACACTGGACCAGATGGATTTCACAGGCATCTACAGAACTTTACATCCAAACTCAACTGAATACACATTCTTCTCAAGTGCACATGGAACTTTCTCCAGAATAGACCACATACTGGGTCACAAATCGGGTCTGAACCGATACCAAAAGATTGGGATCGTCCCCTGCATATTCTCAGACCATAATGCCTTGAAATTAGAACTAAATCACAACAAGAAGTTTGGAAGGACCTCAAACACGTGGAGGTTAAGGACCATCCTGCTAAAAGATGAAAAGGTCAACCAGGAAATTAAGGAAGAATTAAAAAGATTCATGGAAACTAATGAGAATGAAGATACAACCGTTCAAAATCTTTGGGATGCAGCAAAAGCAGTCCTAAGGGGGAAACACATCACAATACAAGCATCCATTCAAAAACTGGAAAGAACTCAAATACAAAAGCTAACCTTACACATAAAGGAGCTAGAGAAAAAACAGCAAATAGATCCTACACCCAAGAGAAGAAGGGAGTTAATAAAGATTCGAGCAGAACTCAACGGAATTGAGACCAGAAGAACTGTGGAACAGATCAACAGAACCAGGAGTTGGTTCTTTGAAAGAATTAATAAGATAGATAAACCATTAGCCAGCCTTATTAAAAAGAAGAGAGAGAAGACTCAAATTAATAAAATCATGAATGAGAAAGGAGAGATCACTACCAACACCAAGGAAATACCAACGATTTTAAAAACATATTATGAACAGCTATACGCCAATAAATTAGGCAATCTAGGAGAAATGGACGCATTCCTGGAAAGCCACAAACTACCAAAACTGGAACAGGAAGAAATAGAAAACCTGAACAGGCCAATAACCAAGGAGGAAATTGAAGCAGTCATCAAAAACCTCCCAAAACACAAGAGTCCAGGGCCAGATGGCTTCCCAGGGGAATTTTATCAAACGTTTAAAGAAGAAACCATACCTATTCTCCTAAAGCTGTTTGGAAAGATAGAAAGAGATGGAGTACTTCCAAATTCGTTCTATGAGGCCAGCATCACCTTAATTCCAAAACCAGACAAAGACCCCACCAAAAAGGAGAATTACAGACTAATATCCCTGATGAACATGGATGCAAAAATTCTCATCAAGATACTAGCCAATAGGATCCAACAGTACATTAAGAAAATTATTCACCATGACCAAGTAGGATTTATCCCTGGGACACAAGGCTGGTTCAACACCCGTAAAACAATCAATGTGATTCATCATATCAGCAAGAGAAAAACCAAGAACCATATGATCCTCTCATTAGATGCAGAGAAAGCATTTGACAAAATACAGCATCCATTCCTGATCAAAACTCTTCAGAGTGTAGGGATAGAGGGAACATTCCTCGACATCTTAAAAGCCATCTATGAAAAGCCCACAGCAAATATCATTCTCAATGGGGAGGCACTGGGAGCCTTTCCCCTAAGATCAGGAACAAGACAGGGATGTCCACTCTCACCACTGCTGTTCAACATAGTACTGGAAGTCCTAGCCTCAGCAATCAGACAACAAAAAGACATTAAAGGCATTCAAATTGGCAAAGAAGAAGTCAAACTCTCCCTCTTCGCCGATGACATGATACTCTACATAGAAAACCCAAAAGTCTCCACCCCAAGATTGCTAGAACTCATACAGCAATTCGGTAGCGTGGCAGGATACAAAATCAATGCCCAGAAGTCAGTGGCATTTCTATACACTAACAATGAGACTGAAGAAAGAGAAATTAAGGAGTCAATCCCATTTACAATTGCACCCAAAAGCATAAGATACCTAGGAATAAACCTAACCAAAGATGTAAAGGATCTATACCCTCAAAACTATAGAACACTTCTGAAAGAAATTGAGGAAGACACAAAGAGATGGAAAAATATCCCATGCTCATGGATTGGCAGAATTAATATTGTGAAAATGTCAATGTTACCCAGGGCAATATACACGTTTAATGCAATCCCTATCAAAATACCATGGACTTTCTTCAGAGAGTTAGAACAAATTATTTTAAGATTTGTGTGGAATCAGAAAAGACCCCGAATAGCCAGGGGAATTTTAAAAAAGAAAACCATATCTGGGGGCATCACAATGCCAGATTTCAGGTTGTACTACAAAGCTGTGGTCATCAAGACAGTGTGGTACTGGCACAAAAACAGACACATAGATCAGTGGAACAGAATAGAGAATCCAGAAGTGGACCCTGAACTTTATGGTCAACTAATATTCGATAAAGGAGGAAAGATAATAAAATCTTAAAAAAAAATCTCACAGCAAAAAAACACTTCTTATCTAGTTTTTCTCAATTAGAATAAGTTTTTGAGATAGACCATTATCTTCCATGTATCAATATTTCATATATATAGCACAATGTAATCATTCACTTTTGATAGATAATTGGTTAATCCCAGTTTGGGGCTGTTACAAATATCTGTGTACACTATTTGTAAACATTGTGTATAAACCCTAAATACCTAAAAGAGAAATGGCTAAGTCATGTGGTCCATGTATGTTTAAATCCTTACACAATTGTCAATCTGTTTTCCAAAGTGTGCATTCCAATTTATTATATAGAGAACTGTTCCATATCCTTTCCAACACTATGTGTGGTTAAGCTTTTAATTTCAAACATTCTAGTTTGTGTATAGTGGTATTTCATTGAGGTTTTAAATACATTTTCTTAATAATTATGTTAAGTATCTTTTCATATACTAATTTGCTAACCAAATATCTTCTTTGGAGAAGTATCTCCTTAAGCCTTTTGCTCACTTTTTATTAGGTTGAGTGTTTCTTTATTATTGAGTTATAAAAATCCTTCATATATTCTAATTACTATTCCTTTATCAGAAATGTAGTTTGCAAATACTTTTCCCAGTGTGTCCTTATCTGCTCTATGCATTTGTGCAAATATTGTAAACAACTATAGGTATCTTATCTTAAGTTGCAACAGTCATATTCTATGGGAAGTTCTCCCTGCTAAACACACATTCAAAGTTGTCTCACATTTTGAACTCAATCTGTTTAACAAGTCTTATCATCACAATGTTTAATTTGAGGGGATGCAATTTCTTCAGTTAATAATTAAATGCAATGTTGCTTCTGTGGATAATAAACAAGCTATTTCTTATAACTCTATAATACATCTATTTTCTAAAAAATAGTTATCAAGAGATAGCTTTTGTTTTTCCTCTTCAAATTCTAATAACTATACTACTTTCAGCTCTAAAAAGTCACTGTATAATTAGACGAAAATCAAATGAAATTTGCCCACATATTACTCTTTGCTTTATGTGATATAAATGACTTTGAATTTATATGCAAATGTTGGGATCCAGATAGAAAAATAAATTTTGCTTCTATTTAGAGAACAGAATAGATTATAGATTAAGTATAATCTATGAAATGACTACAGATACTAACATTTCATATCTGAAGGGTAGAAGAGAATTTTCAAAAACATTTGAAGAGAGCATATATTTAAATACTAGTATTTAAAATATTTTGACATTTATAAGAGGTGGAAAAACGTAAAGTTGCATAAAACCATATGCAGTTATCTTAGAACTCAGTGACTGGCTGATTTCTATGTAATATTTGTTACATTTCTTATTTTGTGTTATAAAGTGTAGACTCTTGGGCATCCCTGGGTGGCTCAGCGGTTTGGCACCTGCCTTCAGCCCAGGGCATGATCCTGGAGACCCAGGATGGAGTCCCATATCAGGCTCCCTGTAGGAAGCCTGCTTCTCCCTCTGTCTGTGTCTTTGTCTCTCTCTCTGTGTGTGTGTCTTTCTCTCTCTCTGTGTCTCATGAATAAATAAATAAAATCTTTAAAAATAAATAAATAAATAAATAACATAAAAATAAATAAATAAAGTGTAGATTATAACACTACAGTCTTTTCTTAGTATGATTAACAAAATCAACTTTAGAACATTAAAATATTCAGGATCTATTTTTTCCCCAATATTGCTCAAAGTGTTTGCAAAGAACAAAGCAAAATAAATTCTACAGTGAAAAGACTATTAAATACAAATTATTCTCCAAAACATGTAAGGGAAAAATTGAATTCATCTTTTAACCCACCACTAATAAAAGAACACACAAAACCAAACACTGTGATTTTCTCCAAATATGATTTAATATCTACTTTTCTGTATAATAGCTGTCAGTACGATGTGATTTCTATTAATTGAAACAAATATAATTTATATAATTTACAGGTTTTCTAAATTTTACCAGTATAAAAATAATTAATATTTAGTAATTTTATAAATGTAGTGCTACCTAATGGGTTGAAAGCTTCCCTACCTAGAGTCCTCTGCAAAAATAGTTGCTAAACCTCTATTAGTCAGGATAAGTAATAACTATTTATACTTATATATGTTGAGATAAGGATCAGTAGGACAGAATACTTTTTAAATTGTCTAATTTAAGAAAAGGGAAAGTTCTGGGGGTGGGACAAAATGGGGGAAGAGTAGGGTCCCCAAGTCACCTGTCCCCACCAACTTACCTGGATAACTTTCAATCATCCTGAAAACCTACAAATTCGGCCTGAGATTTAAAGAGAGAACAGTGGAACGCTACAGTGAGAAGAGTTCCCACTTCTATCAAGGTAGGAAGACGGAAAAAAATAAAGAACAAAACATCCAAGGGGGGAGGTCCCCCTGCGAGGAGCCGGGCTAAGGCCGGGGCGAGTGTCCCCAGGACAGGAGAGCCCCGACCGGGAGAAGAGGGAATTTTAAAAATCTGCACCGGATTCTTCCCAGACGGAAAGGCGCTCAGCAGGAGGGGAGGGGCAGTGGGGCCTCCAGGTTCCCGGGGTCACTAACAGAGGAGGTGCGCGGGGAGAGCTCGCCCCCTACTGCAGGCCGAGCACGGTAAAGGGCGGGAACGCACCCGGTGGGGCCTCGGGGAGAAGCTGATCCGTCAGGCGGGGGCCCCAGGAGGAGGGGGCCGCGCCCTGCTGCCTTCAGGAGCCGCCCGGAGAGCGCGATTCCAGCAGCGCAGGATCCCAGGGTGCAGGGGACACAGCTCAGGATTCTGAGCTCCCCCCGGAATAGGCAGAGCGGGGAGGGCACAGGACAGTGAGGAGGCTCCTGCCCTGGGCACCCGAGCTGTGCAAGTCAGGACCCCGCCAGCCTGGGAGCATCTAGGCCAGTGCAGACTGGGAGCTGCGATAGTTACTGGGGAGATGACTCCAGGGCTGGACAGTTGGCTGCTGCCAGTGTTGTCATTCCTCCTGGTGTCACCGTGTGCCTGGGAGGGGCGGGGCCCCCAGGGGACAGGGGCCTCACGGGGTAAACAGCTCCTACTGAGCCCGGCACCCGGTGGGGGGGGGGGCAGCTCCCCCAGGTCCACACACCTGAAAGTCAGCACAGCAGGCACCTCCCCCAGAGGAGCAGCTGGAAGGACAGGGGAAGAGCAAGTTCTTGACCGAGCAGTGCTGGAAAGTTCCAGGGTAGTCAACGGATTTACAGTATATAGAACTAGATCCCCACCCTTTTTTCTCTTTTCTTCCTTTTTCCAGTACAACTCATTTTTATTTCAGACTAAATTTCCAATTTTTTTCTCTTTTCCCACCTTCACTACAATATTTTACCACCTTTTTATCTTTAATATTCTTCCTTTTTGACTTTCATATTTCTACAACTACAGGCCCTGGATATATTTTCCACTTCTAGATGCCCTTCAACATACTCAACTTAATTTTGGGAGATATATGAGACATGTCTTTTTTGTTTTGTGTTTTTTGTTTTCTCTGCCATTCTACAATGGCAGAAGCTAATACCTTCTAAAACATGACCAGCATGCACCCAGAACCAAGTGGTATACCATGCTCATTCATTCTGTGAGATTCCTCATTCCCATTCTGCCCCCCTCTTTTATCTCATTTATGTTTTGGTGGTCAATGTTGGGGCCCTCTACAAGTATTTCAGGTTTTTAAAAATTTGGGACTGAGCATCTTCTAATATACAGAACTTAATATACTCAGAATCAAGAAGATCACCCTCTAGGACCACTCAGGTAGACTACATTCTCCTTCCACTACAACTTCTTCATCTCCACCATCTCTCAGTCCCCCCCCTCCCTTTTTTTCTTTCTCCTTTTCTTTTTATTTTCCTTTTTTTTCTTTTTTTTTTTTTCTTGTCTTTAGGATTCCTGGCCTTTTATTTTGTACTACTTTGTTTTAAATTTTCTTTTTCACTTTAGTGGTCCTTTTGTTTTATTTCATTCTGATCTTTGTTTTCAGTTTCTCATCTCTGACCTCAGCAGACTCATCTAAGGTGAAGTTTACTTAGGTCGAGGTTGATATTCTTGACACAGCCGACTCATACAGCCACTCTGCACTGAGCAAAATGACTAGAAAGAACTTACCCCAGAAGAAAGAAACGGATAGTGCTCTCTGCCACAGAGTTACAGACTTTGGATTACAGTTCGATATCAGAAAGGCAATTCAGAAGCACAATTATAAAGCTACAGGTGGCTCTGAAAAAAAGCATAAAGGATTCAAGAGACTTCATGACTGCAAAATTTAGATCTAATCAGGCTGAAATCAAAATCAATTCAATGAGATGCAATCCAAACTGGAGGTCCTAACCATGAGGGTAAATGAGGTAGAAGAAAGAGCAGTGACATAGAAGACAAGTTGATGGCAAGGAAGGAAGCTGAGGAAAAAAAGAGAAAAACAATTAAAAGACCATGAGGAAAGGTTAAGGAAAATAAATGACAGCCTCAGAAGGAAAAAAATTTATGTGTAATTGGAGTCCCAGAGGATGCTGAGAGGGACAGAGGACCAGAAAGAATATTTGAACAAATCATAGCTGAGAACTTCCCTAATTTGGGGAGGGGAACAGGCATTCAGATCCAGGAGATAGTGAGGTCCCCCCCTAAAATCAATAAAAACCATTCAACACCTCAACATTTAATAGTGAAACTTGCAAATTCCAAGGATAAACAGAAAATCCTTAAAGCAGCAAGAGAAAAGAGATCCCTACTTATATGGGGAGAAATATTAGAATAACACCAGACCTCTCCACAGAAACCTGGCAGGCCAGAAAGGACTAGCAGGATATATTCAAGATCCTAAATGAGAAGAACCTGTAGCCAAGAATACCTTATCCAGCAAGGCTCTCATTCAGAATAGAAGGAGAGATAAAAAGCTTCCAAGATAGGCAGAAACTGAAAGAATATGTGACCACCAAACCAGCTCTACAAGAAATATTAAGGGGGACTCTGTAAAAGAAAGAGGAAGCCCAAAGAAATAATCCACAAAAACTGGGACTGAATAGGTATTATGATGACACTAAATTCATATATTTTAATAGTAACTCTGAACGTAAATGGGCTAAATGATCCCATCAAAAGATGCAGGGTTTCAGACTGGATAAAAAAGCAAGACCTATTGATTTGCTGTCTACAAGACACTCATTTTAGATGTAAGGACACTTCCAGCCTGAAAATGAAAGGTTGGAGAACCATTTACCATTCAAATGGTCCTCAAAAGAAAGCTGGGGTAGCCATCCTCATATCAGATAAATTAAAGTTTATCCCAAAGACTGTAGTAAGAGATGAAGAGGGACAATATATCATATATAAAGGATCTATCCAACAAGAGAACCTAACAATCATGAATATTTATGCCCTTAACGAGGGAGCTGCCAAGAATATAAATCAATTAATAACCAAAGTAAAGACATACTTAGATAATACACTAATACTGGGAGACTTCAACACAGTGCTTTCTGCAAATGACAGATATTCTAAGCAAAACATCTCCAAAGAAACAAGAGCTTTAAATGATACACTGGACCAGATGGATTTCACTGATATTTACAGAACTTTACATCCAAACACAACTGAATACACATTCTTCTCAAGTGCACATGCATGGAACTTTCTCCAGAATATACCATATACTGGGTCACAAATCAGGTCTCAACCAAAACCAAAAGATTGGGATTGTCCTCTGCATATTTTCAAACCATAATGTTTTGAAACTTGAACTCAATCAAAGAAGAAATTTGAAAGAAACTCAAACACATGGAGATTAAAGACAATCCTGCTAAAAGATGAATGGGTCAACCAGGAAATTAGAGAACAATTAAAAAGATTCATGGACTAATGAGAATGAAGATACAACTGTTCAAAATCTTTGGGATACAGCAAAAGCAGTCCTGAGAGGGAAATACATCACAATACAAGCATCCCTCAAAAAATTGGAAAAAAACCTCAGATATACAAGCTACCCTTGCACCTAAAGGAACTGGAGAAAGAACAGCAAATAAAACCTACACCAAGCAGAAGAAGAGAGTTAATAAAGATTCGAGCAGAACTCAATGAAATAGAGACCAGAAGAACTGTAGAACAGATCAACAAAACCAGAAGTTGGTTGTTTGAAAGAATTAATAAGATAGATAAACCATTAGCCAGCCTTATTAAAAACAAAAGAAAAAAATAAAAACAAAAGAAAAGAATCTAATTAATAAAATCAGGAATGAAAAAGGAGAGATCACAACCAATACCAAGGAAATACAAATGATTTTAAATATGTATTATGAGCAGCTATCTATCATTAGGCAATCTAGAAGAAATGGAGACAATTCTGGAAAACCACAAACTACCAAAACTGGAATAGGAAGAAATAGAAAACCTGAACAGGCTGATAACCAGGGAGGAAATGGAAGCTGTCATCAAAAACCTCCCAAGACACAAAAGTCCAGGGTCAAATGGCTTCCCAGGGGAATTCTATCAAATGTTTAAAGAAGAAACCATACCTATTCTACTAAAGCTGTTCCAAAAGATAGAAAGAGATGGAATACTTCCAAACCCCTTTTATGAGTCCAGCATCACCTTAATTCCAAAACCAGACAAAGACCCCACCAAAAAAGGAGAGTTATAGACCAATATCCCTGATGAACACAGATGCAAAAATTCTCAACAAGATACTAGCCAATGGGGATCCCTGGGTGGCGCACCGGTTTAGCGCCTGCCTATGGCCCAGGGCGCGATCCTGGAGACCCGGGATCAAATCCCATATCCGGCTCCCGGTGCATGGAGCCTGCTTCTCCCTCTGCCTGTGTCTCTGCCTCTCTCTGTGTGTGTGTGGCTATCATAAATAAATAAAAATTAAAAAAAAAAGATACTAGCCAAAGGGATTCAACAATACATTAAGAAGATTATTCAATATGACCAAGTGCCATTACCCCTGGGATGCAAGGCTGGTTCAACACTCATAAAGCAATCAACATGATATATCATATCAACAAGAAAAAAAAAAAAAAAAAACAAGAACCATATGACCTTCTCAATAGATGCAGAGAAAGCATTTGACAAAATACAGCATCCATTCCTGATCAAACCTCTTCAGAGCGTAGGAATAAAGGGAACCATCCTCAGCATCTTAAAAGCCATCTACAAAGAACCCACAGCATATATCATTCTCAATGGGGAAACACTGGTCGCCTTTCCCCTAAGATCAGGAAAATGCCAGGGATGTCCACTCTCACCACTGCTATTCAACATAGTATTGGAAGTCCTAGCCTCAGCAATCAGGCAACAAAAAGAAATAAAAGGCATTCAAATTGGCAAAGAAGAAGTCAAACTCTCCCTCTTTGCAGATGACATGATAATGTACATAGAAAACCCAAAAGACTCCACCCCAAGATTGCTAGAACTCATACAGCAATTTGGCAGTGTTGTAGGATACAATATCAATGCCCAAAAATCAGTGGCATTTCTATACACTAACAATGAAACTGAAGAAAGAGAAATTAAGGAGTCAATCCCATTTACAATTGTACCCAAAAGCATAAGATACCTAACCAAAGAGGTAAAGGATCTATACCCTAAAAACTACGGAACGCTTCTGAAAAAAATTGAGGAAGACACAAAGAGATGGAAAAATATCCCATGCTCATGGATTGGAAGAATTAACATTGTGAAAATATCCATGCTACCCAGGGCAATTTACACATTTAATGCAGTCCCTATCAAAGTACCACTGACTTTCTTCAGAGAGTTGAAACAAATCATCTTAAGATTTGTGTAGAATCAGAAAATAACCAGGGGAAATATTGAAAAAGAAAACCAGAACCAGGGGCATCACAATGCCGGATATCAAGTTGTACTACAAAGCTGTGATCACCAAGACAATGTGATACTGGCACAAAAGCAGACACATAGATCAGTGGAACAGAATAGAGAACCCAGAAGTGGACCCTGAACTCTCTGGTCAACTCATATTTGACAAAGCAGGAAAGGCTACACACTGGAAAAAGGACAGTCTCTGAAATAAACGGTGCTGGGAAAATTGGACAGCCACGTGCAGAAGAATGAAACTAGACCATTCTCTTACACCACACACAAAGGTAAACTCAAAATGGATGAAAGATCTAAATGTGAGACAAGATTCCATCAAAATCCTAGAGGAGAACACAGGCAACACCCTTCTGAACTTGGCCACAGCAACTTCTTGCAAGATACATCCATGAAGGCAAGGGAAACAAAAGCAAAAGTGAATTATTGGGACTTAATCAAGATAAAAAGCTTCTGCACAGCAAAAGAAACAGTCAACAAAACGAAAACACAACCTACAGAATGGGAGAAGATATTTGCAAATGACCTATCAGATAAAGGGCTAGTATCCAAGATCTATAAAGAACTTCTTAAACTCAACAGCAAAGAAACAAACAATCCAATCATGAAATCGGCACAAGACATGAACAGAAATTTCACCAAAGAAGACATACACTTGACCAACACGCACATGAGAAAATGCTTGGCATCACTTGCCATCAGGGAAATACAAATCAGAACCACAATGATATACCACCTCACTCCAGTGAGAATGTGAAAATTAACAAGACAGGAAACAACAAATGTTGGAGAGGATGTGGAGAAAGGGGAACCCTCTTGCACTGTTGGTGGGAATGTGCACAGTGTACCAGGGAATGGTACAGCCACTCTGGAAAACTGTGTGAAGGTTCCTCAAAGAATTAAAAATAGAACTGCCCTGTGACCCAGCAATTTTACTGCTGAGGATTTACCCCAAAGATACAGATGCAGTGAAATGGCAGGACACCTGCACCCCAACTTTTATAGCATCAATGTCCACAATAGCCAAACTGTGGAAGGAGCCTCGGTATCCATCGAAAGATGAGTGGATAAAGAAGATGTGGTCTATGTATACAATGAACTATTACTCAGCCATAAGAAATGACAAATACCCACCATTTGCTTCAACATGGATGGAACTGGAGGGTATTATGCTGAGTGAAGTCAATCAGAAATGACAAACATATGGTCTCATTCATTCAGTGAATATAAAAAATAGTGAAAGGGAATAAAGGCGAAAGGAGAGTAAATGAGTGGGAAATATCAGAGAGGGTGACAGAACATGAGAGACTCCTAACTCTGGGAAACAAACAAGGGGTAGTGGAAAGGGAGATGGGTGGGGGGTTGGGGTGACTAGGTGACGGGCACTGAGGAAGGCACTTGATGGGATGAGCGCCGGGTGTTATACTATATGTTGGCAAATCAAACTCCAATAAAAAAAAGTACTAAATAAATACATGCATACATACATACATAAATAAATAGATAAAGGAAAATTCTACTTCTTTAGCCTTCTAGACTGAATACTTGAAAGTCAATCACTTAAAAATCTGTACAATAATTTGCAAAGTAATGATGTAGTGTTTTGCTGAGAAGAATGTGGTTATTCATATGAAAGCATACAACCCTGAATGAGAAGAGAAAAACTCTTCATGTTGAAAAGATCAGAGAGACTTTCACAGAAGCAGCTTTTTAGCCCTACCCTCCTCATATTAGAAACCAAAGCCAACCAGTACAAAATAAATTTTTCTTTCTAGAAGATTAAAAAAAAAAAAAAGAATTATTTGGAAGAAGAACAGTCAATGCACAGAAAAGTCATTTAGGGGCAAAATGCTTCTCTATAGTACTTGAATATGGTGAAATTGGTCTATACACAGAATCAGAAAAGACAAAGGAGGAATTTGGCTGTTACTCTAAGAAGTTAAGAGAAGAAGAAGAGTGAGTAGTTAGGGACACGAAAAAATGGACAGCTCTCACAATTTGCTCCTGGAACTACAAAAGTTACCAAGGTTTCAAACTATTAAAAGGAATTTTCTTTTTATGGAAACAAGTAACAATGTTGGACTCTGAACATAGGTTCGTTTTGGCAAAATGGGGATTGTATCCAATAGAAACTGGAATTTAAATGAAGTAAACCATATGTGACACAAAAACTCTAGGAAAACATGGGAAAGATACTGAATGGTTCAGGCTTTGGGATATTTTTGTGAGCCTAACTGTATCATACATGTCAAAACCAACTACAGGGTTAAGCAAGTCAATCTTTCCTCTGTGGTCTATTTCTATTTCCCATTCTGTCAGGCCTTTTTTTTTTTTTTTTTTTTTCCCATTAGTGATTCTTATTTCTTTCTTAGACATGAAGCTTGTTGAAGTAACCAGATCAGACCTGAGATGGAGTGACTCAAGCTAAACCCCTCATCAGCAAATCAAACCTTTTCTATGCTCAGCAATCACTAAAAAGGAAGGCATGGGTCAACTGAATTGGTGCTTGCTTGCTCAGCACGAGTTACCAGACCCTGCTCCAAGACTTCCATTTGTTCCATACAAGAAAAGTAACCCTGGAATAACCAATCCACTTTTGCCTAGTATAATATATCCCTGTTTCTGCTTCTTTTGCCTGTAACAAGCTTATATGTGGTCACCAGTTTAAAAACAAAAAAAAATGTCCTTAAGCTCTCATTTGTGTGTTGTTGTTTTTTTTAAGATTTTATTTATTCATGAGAGACACAGAGAGAAAGAGAGGCAGAGACACAGACAGAGAGAGAAGCAGGCTCCATGCAGGGAGCCCAATGGGGACTCGATCTCTGGACTCCAGGATCACACCCTGGGCCAAAAGCAGGCGTTAAACTGCTGAGCCACCCAGGGATCCCCTAAGCTCTCATTTGTATTTGCTCCTTTATTTTGCTGGAAAATTTCCTCACATATAAGCCACACTAACAGATTTAATTATGTCCATTTGACTTCTTAAATCACAGCAATCTTTTCCACGTTCAATCCTTACTGACTGCTATAAAAATTGATGAATAAATTCCTCTTTTCTAAAATGTAATGTTTTCTTTTTAGTGTTTTTTCTTATTATCTCAAATAATCTCTTAAATATTTGATACCACTATACATTTCTTATGAATTTAAAGAATGGTATTTTTTTTTTTTTGCAAATAACTTATTCCTATTATACCTCTTTATCTCTGCTCATTCAAAATGCAATTTCTTATCATTGCTTCTTCCTCTGTGTTCTTAAATGCAAGTGTTAGTCAGGTCATCAGTTTTTTGGTTTTTTTCCTTTAACCTCTTCCTGGATTCTGTATTCACTAATATAGCTTCAGTTGTCATCTTGAAATTTTAAATAATACATTTAAAAACTTATTAAAAACCTAATCCTATGATAAGATTTTATTGTGTATTTTTAAAATTTAATCTGCACATTAACTCTGAGGTAGAGACTCTAATTTGCAAATGAAGAAACTGACACTGAAGTAACTAATAACATCCCAATAACATGTAGCTACTAAGCAGCAAAATTAAGATTCATAATTAGGTTTCTCTGACAATCAGAATCAGAGTGTGAACTGAAGCTTCTCTTATTAGAAGAAAGTGAGGTAGTGGATAGTAATAAAGAGAAAGGAGAAACACATGGGATGTACTAGAAATATATAACTGGCAGGGAAAGGGAAAAGTGAGGAATCATGCATGATATAGGAAAAGGAAGAAAAAAAGGAAAAACTTTCATGTTTACCAATTTACACAATTCTGTGAGTTTGGTTTAATTATCTATGTTCTTATTTGTAAGAATATTAATTATTCAACCCAGTATATTTTAAACTAAACTTATCAATTCCATTGCCAAAGATGTCCACTTAATGGCAACCTCACTCATCTAAATACTCAAAATAGAAAATTGGAATTGGATCTGATTCATTGTTTATCCTATTGCCCATGGTCAATGTTTTGAAAATAAAGATGGCAGATTCCATTTAAGATCGTATAATTTACTATTATTTCTCATTTAAGAAAAAAAAAAGTGGGTAGAAAGATACAATAAGCACTGGGACCTAGAAGTTAAAAATGTTCTTCATTGGAATAAGAGAATCAGTTTTTCAACTTAAATAAGTCAAAAATCTCTCTCAAGAAGTACTTTTTTGTGTGTTCAAGAATTTCTCTCAACACAGGAAACCATGGGAAAGTATATGTTGAATACATGGAGCTATTGGTGCAGGATCACGAGCTTTCTGAATTAGAAAGATTGAGTAAAGTTCATATCAATTCAACCTTTTGAGTTGCACATTTAATATGATTGGTAATATATGGTATAATTCCTAATGTAGTTAATTATTTAAAACAAAAAAAAAGTACAATCACATGCTGAGATGATAGATGAAGACTGGCTCTGGAAGACCGGGTAATTGCTCCCCACCACCACAGTGAGAGAGATATTGGCAGAAAGGAAGTAAACTGGTGGAGAATGAATGTTTTCATGGACAGGAATAAACCATAAAAATAGAAAATTATATTTGAACTCTCCTAAATAGTATTAGACCAGAAGTTTTTAAAGACCATATCACAAATACTGAAGTCATTTGCTCGGTGTCTCCTAGTATTTCAAAACCTTGCAAAATTCACTATTCAGTCTATCTGGTGTGTCTATTACAGGACAATTACTTTTCACTCTAGGTTAGAATTTCCACAATACTGCTGAGACTCAAGTATTTCTTCTAAGGATCCGAAATGCATCTTGTAATTCTTAATTCCCATTAATATCTTTAAAATATTTTACAACTACTTTTAAGAAGTCTGTGAATGATGTTTATTTTTATGTATAAACTTACACACCTTAATATATTCCTTTCATAAAGTAAATGTCACGTTTATGAACTTTAATTTCTTTTTTTAAATATATATATCTTTTTAAGATTTTATTTATTTATTCATAGAGACACAGAGAGAGAGAGAGAGAGAGGCAGAGACACAGGCAGAGGGAGAAGCAGGCTCCATGCAGGGAGCCTGACATGGGACTCGATCCAGGGTCTCCAGATTCACACCTCGGGCCGCAGGCGGCACCCGCTTCACCACCGGGCTGCCCTGAACTTTAATTTCTTACCTAAAAAACAAAACTATCTATAATATTAAATCCTTCTTATAAATCTAATAAATTAAATAATAAATAAAATAATCCCAAATTTATTTTAATAAATTTAGATTTTAATTTAAACCAGGGTAAATATATTTTAAATATATTATTAAATTAAACCAAATTGGAGTTATAAGATTATAAATCTCATAGTCAAAATTATGCATTATAAATATATAAAATGTATAAATATATAAAATAATATGTACATCCTCTTGGCAAAAAAATATATATTCTGTTTCAAATGGAACATATCTCTGCATTTAAACTTTATCACCATTTATATGCTCTCAAAGAATTTTGCTGCCACATGAATATCAATAATTTTGTTGGATTTTATAATTAAAATCTTAAGATAAAATATTTCTTCTAATAAAAAAGTGAAACAGTAGAAACTTAAACATATGTTTATATTTTTATGTTACCCTTAAATATTATGGAATCTAATTTTCTTATAACCTCAGAGTTATCCAACTTACAGATATTTTAAACAGTATTCATTTGAGATTTGAATATAGTATGTGATTTTCTTACTTTAAGTGACAAGACACGCACTGTTCAATTGACATTTACCTGGAGAGAAAAATATTTAATATATTTAACATTAATTTCATTTTACATTAACATAATATGGCTAAGAAGTGTGAACATGAGCAATAAGATTTAAAAAGTAATACTCTATTCTATTTCCCACTAAGATTTTTAAAATTTAATCGTTTAAATATATCATTATAGATTCCTGGCTTTTCACAGATTCAGTGTGATTTTATGAACTACAATCACTATTATTTTCTTGGGTTAAATTCCCATAAATTTGGACAATGTGTGTTTTTATAGCTTAGTTGTTACATATTTTTGACATAATCTCTTTAATCTATGAACTTTTTGTTTCTGACACACTAAGATGCCCCTGTATCATCTTGCATGATTTCTAGCCTAGACATAGACTGGCTATTTCTTCAAGAAACCTTGTTCCTTTTGTGAAAAATGATATTAGAATTACTATGAGAATTAATTAAGTTAAAATATAAGAAATATTTTAAATCACACCCTGGGCCAAAGGCAGATGCTCAAACGCTGAGCCACCCAGGTATCCGTAAGTAATCTGATTTGATAAAGAGTGAAATTGAGAACTTTTAGAAGAATAACATTTTTTTCTGTAATTCAGAATATAAATGTCTGTAAACGTTTTCCATTTATTATTCCCTATAATATAAAACAGTCTTTGAAAGTAAAATTTGAATAAGGGGTTCTCACAAGACCCCAAAGATTTTGAAATTATTTCTATACCTTAATAAAATAACTTCAAAAATAAACATTGGTTGTTACAGGCTGGATCTAACCTGTTAATTACAAGTTACCATAGTAACAATTTTGTAGTTGATATTTCTGAATCCCTAATTTGTTTAAATGCTTATAAAATCATCTGTTAAAACAGGAGACTATGGTGACATTTTCTTATTTCCCCTATCATGATAGAAAAATAAAAGATGGCGGCTATGCTGGAGTTATTATTTATTTAGCAAAATAATTACAGAGCACAGGTTTTTGCTTAAATTTCACTTATTTGTTATCATTTTAAAACCTAGAATCAGTGCGTTTATGCCAAGCCTCTGTCTAAATTTCTGAAGACTTACCATTACCCACCTAAACATCTGCAAGTGATATTGGTGCCCTTAAAATATGATACCAAGCTACATTTTTAATTTATCTCTTTCTATTGGGATTTCTAACTATCCAGCTTCTTTTTCTTTCCAAAACTATGCAGGACCACATATCAGGGTTTGCCACATCCTAAGCATCATTCTGAAACAGCTTTGAAACACTCCGTTCCTTTGAACAATTTTTTTTTGCTGCAGTACAAAATAAAAATATTATGAATATAAATATATATTTATAAATATATAATAAATGTATATATATTTATATAAATGTAAAACATCTACCATCTATCTTGTTCACACTCCCAAGAGACACAGGAACAACTGAATGTGTTAATTCTATTCAACTGTTCCTCTGTACTTTCACTTATTTTTATTTATTTAATTTTTTTCCCCTATACAAATGATTTTGGTCTAATTGCTAGAAAAGCAGTTTGTAAATTTTTTCCACATTTCTCATTTATGCTATAAGTCTAAGGATGGTCTGATTATAGCCCAAGAGATTATAAAAAATCCTTCAATAAAATACCAAATAAAACCCTGGATATACTTAAAATCAAAGTCAAAGTCTTTTAGAATTACTTTTTCAAAAATCTACTAAATATCTCAGGCAGCCCTGAGAAAGGAGATGTTCAGGGAAGTGGATGTTTTCCTCCTGCTTTGTCCCTTTAGAGAGCATTTCCTTGTGTGTGGTGGAGAAAAAGACAATTATAATTGAATTTTGTTTTATTTCAGGTCTTATTTTGTTTTTCATCTCTGGAGGGCTTTAGACATTTTCATAATCTTCATTAAACGCATGTCTTTAATAACCATCAGAGACTGTGACCCTTTTCTTCCCGCTTTTTCTCTTGCTTAAAAAAAATATATCTTATTTATTTTTCATGAGCAAATTAAGACATTATCTCTTTTTAAAAGCCTTACCTAACAGAACCCTCAGATTACCTATCACTCCCTTCCTGGGTTTCAGTTAGAATTACTTTTTTACATTTTACAGCAAAACAAAATAAAACGAGAATAGTTTGAAAATGTACTTATAGAAGTAGTTGTACTTAAGTAAATGTTGTACTTATAGAAGTAGTACTTTAAATCATGGTTTAAGATGGATTTTTAAAAATTTTGTTTCATGTTTTAATTGAATTAAAGGCAGTTTAAAGAAGGATACTGTTTGAGAAATAACCTGAGTAGAGGTTGGGGCTTGAGAAGAAAACTCAAACACATTTAGGTAGTGCAAGGGTGACTGGAGTGTTGGTCTAGTTCCTGGAAGGACAAAGGAAGGATTGGAGAGGAAAACTAGGATAGAAACAAAGAATGTACAGAGTAATATGACATCCAAAAAGAGTTTGGGTTTTCTTTGGAATTAGGTAATAATCATAACATGATTAAATACATTTTATCAAAATAACTATGCTGATAGCATGAAGATAGAAAATACAGAGCTAAAAGATGTACAGATTCACAGATTAAGAAATTTGTCTTGATGAGAGGGGATGGAGGCTTCTGTTAGGCAAGAGGGAGTGGAATTGGACAAGTTTGCATCAGATCTTATATTTAAAGTATCATTGCAGAAGGCAACTTCCCTTCCCAATAAGTACTTTATGCTCTTACTGCCACAGGGGAGTGCTATTTTGTATCTTTAATGAGGAGATTAAATATTTAGATTTAGTGGCAGAATCAAGGAGATGTCTTTAGCTGTTTTGAGTGTAGTTTCTGTGGTTCTAATAAGGAAATTCTGAGGAAATAACAGTTTCAAAGGCAGAAAATGAATAAAGATATAAGCTAAGTAATTGTACTGATGAGCTCTAACTTGACCTCAATCAAATACAAAACATGTAACCACATGAATCAAAAGATTGAACTGAAATTGAGCCAACAAAATCGTTCAAAGACATATAAGAAATTTATCTGTAAATATTTCATTTTTCATCTTGTTTCACTCACCATTTTATATGCTCTTTTATGTTCATGTTCCCCTTTAAACACTTCCAATGTTACTATAGGGTATGTCAGTCAGTATAAATAGCAGAAAACTACATTTTCATTCCCTTCTTATCTACTGAGCAAAGGAAATTCAGGAAGGTAGATGAATTTAATGCACTTAAATAATGCATAATTTGTGACTATAAACATCTATGCTCATTCTCAAAATTATTATTCAATGAGAGTGACTATATATATATGTATATATATAGTGTATGACAATACATTTCCTTCCATTTTTTAATGATATGCCTCATAATTCAGTTTGAAAATAATTTCACAGACTTTTACAAACATTTATAAATACATAGTTATGCTACATATGTAAAGCATTACACATAGCTAAATTAGATATGTGTTAAAACCAGAAGTTCTGAACATATCCCTTCAGTCCATTAATATCATAATAGAGTTGACCCTTGAACAACATGGGGGTTAGGGGCACTGACTCCTGCACAGTCAAAAATCTGAAAATTCATGTATAACTTTTGACTCCCCCAAATCTTAACTCTCATAGCCTACTGTAGATAGTGGCCTTACCAATATCATAAATAGCTGATTAACACATACTTTATATATTATATGTAATTATATGAAGGAAGCTGGAAAAAAATGTTAAGAAAATCATAAGGAAAATATATTTACTGCACTGGACTGTATTTATCTAAAAGAATCCACATATAAGTGGACCCACACAGTTCAGATCCATGTTGTTCAGCGTGCAACTGTATATAAATTACCATACTGTGTAAGCACCATTACAGTCTCATAACCAGTAAAAACAAACAAAAAATGAATATATTAGACATATATGGATATCACTAGAGGTCAGCCTCAAATATTCAGGTTTCATATAATAACTCAAAGTATATATGTAAGTTTCAGACTGAAATTCTCAGGGACATCTCTTCTAATATATCACTTACATTTGACTGTAAGCACTTTAGAAGTAGGATTTGTGTCTGAAGCATCTTCCTCTTCTAACTCCACTCCAAATACCTACTGTTGTCCTTTTATTATTACGGTAGGCACTTGGGGAATTATGTTAGGGCTTTTCAGACATTGGTCATACCTGATTCTAAGATTGGTGAAAAAAAGACAGTACTGAGTTGGAAATAAAGTTGTAAAACTTCTAGGATTAGCTCCTTCACTGACTGATTATAACCTGCATAGTATTGGGGTACCCATTCTTCCTGAATTTAAAATAAACTTGGTGGCTTAGTGGTTGAACATCTGCCTTTGGCTCAGGTCATGATCCTGAAGTCCTGGGATGGATTACTGCATCGGGCTTCTGCGGGGTGCTTGCTTCTACCTCTCCCTATGTCTCTGCCTCTCTCTGTGTGTTTCTAATGAATAAATAAATAAAATCTTTTTTAAAAATCAACTTAAGTTTCAGTTCTATTTGAAGTTGAGAAAACATAATTATTCTGATCCTTACCAAATAAATATTCAGTGGAAAACACAAAGTTGTACAAAGATTGTGTAATAAACTAATAAACTAAGTTTCTGAAACAGTTCACTTACATATCTGAAGAGAAAACTAACCTTTGCCACCTTTTCAGGTAAAAGGCAAAGAAAAGGCGAGGAATTTTCAAAGATAAAAGTGTTTAATAAGAAAATAATACATATACAACTATACATCTTTATGTATACTAAGTTGCCTATTGGGTTATGTGCATAAATGTATTTCTATAATTCTTCAATATGTTGGCAGAATCTTATGAAACTTATGAAAGAAGTTATAAACTTAATGTTTGGAATGGGAAGGACAAGTGAACAAGGGAGACCATATTACCTACCATACTCTAAAGATCTGGCAATCGTCACTTTCATATACCATGCAATCAGTGGTCGGGAAAGGGGATAAAGATCAGGAAATGTGTGAAAGATTTGTGTTGAAATAGGACCACTTATCACCCTTTCTCTTTCTAAACAGTTGATGAGTTTTCACAAACATAATTTGGATGTCCTGCACACAAAATGCTGGTAATAAAATGTCTATTCCAATGTAAGGCAACAGACTACTGAAACTAAACAGCTAAAAAGAAATGATTACATACAAATGCTGATCCTTGAGAGTATCTCACTGGAAAAGCTGGCTTGTCTCTGAATCTACCCTATACTAGAACTATTCACTTAATTAACTTAGGTCATGGCAATATCAATTCCAATCTGTTTAATGCCTTACTTTTAAGTATACATGCTCCACCAGAGATCACCAGATATTTCAAAAAAAGCCTCCATCATAAAAGGGAGAAACTAAATCAGACAAGGCAATTTATAAAGCAGGGAACATGAAGGAAATATTAAAATTTACCAAGTGGAAAATATCTTTTTATTTTTATTTCTTTAAAGATTTTGATTCATTTGCTCATGAGAGACACAGAGAGAGAAGGCAGAGACATAGACAGAGGGAGAAGCAGGCTCCTCACAGGGAGCCCAATGTGGGAACTGATCCCAGAACTCCGGGATCACGCCTTGAGCAGAAGGCAGACGCTTAACCGTTGAGCCACCCAGGTGTCCCAAAAATATCTTTTTATTTTTTTTATTTTTTATTTTTTTTTCCAAAAATATCTTTTTAAAAGCCAAACTATAGCTGATAAGCTTAGAAAGATTAAAAACAAACAAAAAAGCATTTTGTCCATTTAACAAGAAAGGTCTGTAAGAAAGACTATTAAAAAAAACAATTTCAAATGATAGATTATTGAAATTAAAAAGTATTGGTATTTGCAAAAGAACTGACAAAAGTTTTGGACTTTATAAAGATTAAAGTAAGCAAATGGGAAAAGGTGAAATAATGCTTAATTCAAGGAATAAATGTTTTATAACTAAAGAATTATAGTACACTAACTTTGCTATTCAAACTGTGGTTCCCTGAACTAGCTGCCAGTCCTCAAACTGTGTATTATCAAGTAGCAAAGAGTAAGTAGCTTCAGCCAGATTCGCTCGAGCAAATCAACTACATCAATAAGCACACTGTTTTTTTCCATGGGTGTTCTTTTTTCATGCAAGATTTTCTCCAGGAAGAAAATACATTGATTTTCTTTCCTGCATCCTTCATCCTGTTGTAGCCCAGCAGTTGGAGTACCGTTGCATTACTACAGCTTACTGGCTCTATATTTAAACAAAAACTCTGACAAAAGTGTTGTAAGAAATGAGGGAAAAGGAAACAGAGCTAGATTTTCCAACAGCATAGCAGGAAATTAACATTTATCTCAAATGTATGAGTCAAAAACAACAGTATAAGAAAACTATTAAGATATATTGAGGCAAACTTTCAAAAGAGAAAAATGCTAATATTGTCCTTGCCAACAATAGGGAGCATAGGTGTGCATTGGACAGAAGTGATTCTTGTTTTTCATTATAAGCAATTTGGCACTAAGATAGCTTCAACCATCTACATTTTTACCTTGATAAAATTTAAATTAATTTTTAAATAGGAGTCTGTAAGATTGCAGCCTTCATTAAGAATTTATGATCAAATTATTTTACACATATTGAGAACTTATTTACACATTTGAGAAGTAAAATAGCTGAATGTGTAGAACTTTGACAAAATAATAAAACATGATAAAACATTAGGTGAGTCAGACATAAAATTAGAACAGATAAAAAAAGAACAGATAAAAACACTGAAGAAAAAAGAAACACTGCAGAGAAGAAGAGGAACAAAAATTGTTAAAACTAGGAAAGATATCATAAATAAATAATCTCTAACTTGTAATAAACACAGAAAATGTAATACAGGAACCATGTCTTACAATTCTGAATATTACCAAAATATATGGTGGAGCATAGTTAAACACATTCCATAAATAGGACAGTCCTTTGTCAATAACTACTAAGAATTTCTAAAAAAGCATACCTTGAACAACGTAAAGCTTCTTAGAACTTTATAACTACTAACACTGTGGAGGAAACACACAACTTACTATTTTAGGAATCTAGATCTAACAGGAACATGAAGTAAAAAGACATGATAAATATGTGACTAGATTTTAAAACTCTTATGGAGAAAGATTCTTTTTCTAAGAACTCTGTTTTCTAAAGAGCCAACCTGAAATAGCAACTTCAGTCTCCTGCTAAAAGCTGACTAGATTAATTAAGGTAAGTAGAGCTGAGTGCTGTAATTGAATTACAGTCCTTTCTAAGAGCAGTTGTTGCCTTATTCTCTGTATTTTATTGACTCTTTTATGAGTTCTACTGCTAAATCAATTCTAATCACTGCATCAGCTGGAAAAATTCCACTTTCCACTGCCAGATCAATTATAGTCACACAATCAATAGCTGGTACTTCAGCCTTTTTGATTAAGAGAATGTAAAAAGAAAAGAAAAGAAACTGAAACAAAAAGTAAAAATAATTCTATTTCTGTATTAAAAGAAGAGCAAAGCTAATTTAACACATAAACATTCACATTGAATATACAGATGAAAAAAAAACATTTGTATTGAAATAATGCTTTTTAGGTAATTATGTAACCTATTCTTATTCACTCAGGAAAATACTCCAGTTTACAAAAATCTTTTGTGGCAGTTACATACATCAGATAAAATTAATTACAATACTTAGATTTCACATTAAGGCTGGGACCCAATGGCCCCTCTTATATTTAATTCATCATTTCTTTATTGTCTTTGTTGTCTCTCCAAGACTTTTCTTCTTTGAAGACTACACTACCTTTTCTTTTTTAGGCATAATGTCTAGGGTACATTCCCACTATTCTCAGTAGTTTCAAAACTTAATTGATAGTTCTTATTTTTCTTAACATTCATTATTCTAAGTGACGGCAGTACCATTTTAAGTCACTAATCATGTATTTATCTTAAATGTCTTTAATCTCCTCAAATATGACACTTATGTACATGACATAATTATAACTCAGAACACTTGAGGATATTTAATTTCCAACACATCAAATTTTATATTTTATTTTATTTTTTTGTGATTCTAAATACCTGTTTTATTTTCCTCTTCCTCTGATTATTGAGAATTTCTTATGAAAATTTGTGTTCAGTCACAGTGGTTTTCAAGCCATCTCCACTTCCCTAAATAGCTTGACTCTGACATAATAAGAAACAAGTGGAGTTTCTTCCTTAATCTGCATTATTTTGATGAGCCTCAGGCAGCACATTTTCAGTTCTGACATGATAAAGATGGCACATGCATGAATAATATTAAAAGGGCATTTCACAATCCACTGTATTCCCATGGTGCCTGAAGCTACTTAGGATACAGTGTACACACTTCTGCAGCCCACAAGTAATTCTTAGAGGGTGTCTTGTGTCACCACCAAATACAGTCCATCTTCTCTTAACTGCTGAGGTTCACAGGGACATAGAATTGGTGAAATCCTGTGAATTATCTTGGTTTAAACTTTCATTTGAATACCACAGGAAAATCTCTCATCATTTAAGGTTGTTGGTGAGATTAAGATGTATAATATCAAAGGGTATTCCTCTAGCAATTGCTTGAAATGATGAATTTAGCTACCAGTGTGTAGGTGGTAATTTTAGGTGATGGATGAGGACATGAAGTCTTGGAGAATACCCAATAGTTTATCTTTCTGCCATTTTGTCAACATATATCCTGTAATTTCCCATTTAGTAACAATGTAAAATACTAATTAAGTATATTTCTTTTTTAGATGTGTGAGTAAACTTGTACCAAATAAAAGAAATCCTCATCACTGTGTTAAGCAGAATAATGGCTTCCAAAGATATTTATGTCCATGTTCCAATCCCTAGAATCTAAGAATATGCTATCTTACATGGTAAAAAAAACTTTGTAGATATAATTAAGGTAATGGACCTAGAAATGGGGATTCATTCTGGATTACTCCTGTAAGCCCAATCTGAATACATGAGTACTTAAAAGCAGAAAATCTTTCTCAGCTGCAGTTAGAAAGAGATGCAAAAATAAAGGTCAGAGAGATGAAATGTTCCTGGATTAGAAGATGAAGGAAAAGGGTCACAAGCCAGGAAAAGCTAGTAGCCTTTGGGGGAGCTAATAGTTGAGGATGTTTTCCAAAATAGATAAAAGACTTATTCCTTCAGACTCCATAAACACAGAAATTTTCAATCACAATAAATAAATATCTGCACATAGATGCTCTATAATAAAAGACTGCTCAAGATATTGAGGCACTATTAATAATAACAGGCATAGAATAATAGGAGGTATTAAAAATAACATAAACAATAACCCCTAAGTAATTCCTATGTTAAAAAAGAAATCAAAATAAAATGAAATAATACTTACAATTGAATGTCAATGAAAATATGGTATCGAATTTGTGGGATGCATCAACATCTGTACTTGGTGAGAAATAATTAAATAATTATATTAGAATAGAAAGATATTAAATATTAGTTACTAAAGAACCCAATAAAATAGCAAATATTCTTCTCCAGGGAAGGAGAGGGGTATCTAGAATATATTTAATCCTCTGTCATTTCGCTTGTACTATTCCTGCCATTCTTCATTTTTGTGGTCCTCTGGACCCAGCTTCTGCAACTAGTCATCTAGCATATCACTGTCCTTATAAAAGTCCTTTTGAATTACTGAACCCTTTCATTTCTGGTTAACAGCTCTTTCAGTGAGCTTTTCTCTACCAGTATTGCTGCTTTTGCCCATTCTATTCTTTCCTTTATTCCACACTCCTTCTCTTCTGTTTGTTACATTGACCTTTCTGGGATGAGCTAAACCGGAAAATGGCAAGAAACAGCTTCTAAATTACACGTGGAATCAATTCTCTCTCCCTCCCTTAAGGCATGTTGGTGAGTATGGCTTACACTCCAAACCTCACTCACAGAAAATCTCTCACAGAAGTTCTATTGCCTTTTAAGTCTAGTCTACATCCCAAATTTCTTGTCTACCCAACAGGTCTATACACATCTTTTATTTTTTTTATTTTTTTATTTTTTTAATACACATCTTAAATACAACGTTGGACTGGACTAAATTAGGGACTGTTTTACCTCAAGAAAATCAATGGATGTGGCCATCTCAATGTCTCAGAAGAATCAACAGTGAATAATCTCCCTGAAACATTTAGGACAATAGGCTGGTTATGTCTAAAATACATAACACTGGCAGCCCCGGTGGCGCAGCGGTTTAGCGCCGCCTGCAGCCCAGGGTGTGATCCTGGAGACCCTGGATCAAATCCCACGTCGGGCTCTCTGTATGATGCCTGCTTCTCCCTCTGCCTGTGTCTCTGCCTCTCTCTCTCTCTGTCTCTATGAATAAATAAATAAAATCTTTAAAAAATAAATAATAAAATAAAATACATAACACGATTCTACCCTTGTTAAAACACTGTATTACAATAGTGGTTGTCTTAGCCAAAGTATGCAGAATTAATATGATACTTTGATTCCACTCTAACTTTTGTGGCTTTCTCTTATACTCATTATATTTTAGACTCTGCTGGAGGTAGGGAGGTGTTATTTTTTGCCTTTGCTCCATGCAGAGAGAAAAGGCTGACAATGGAATATGAATATAATTTGAAGACTCACCAAAATATCATTTACTTGAGTAATACTGATGTCCTTAGACTTGCTACAGTGGTGGAAATTCATTTTTAATAACTCTTTTTTGGTAATTTTTTAAAGTCATAGTACTAGAGCCACACTAGATTTGTTGGGCTTTTACTATTTATAAGGCACTTTCATAGACCTTTTTGTCCTATAATTTCTATAAAAATCCTCTAAAGTAGACAGGATAGAGTAGATGGTTTTTCACAATATCAGTCAAGTGGATAGTGGCAGTCAAAAATGGAAGCATTTGCAATACATACAAGTAATTACCTACTTTCATTCTACCTACACTCAGCCTGTAACCAAACCCTATTGCTCTTTCTTTAAAAACATCTTTTAATCATTATTCCTCTTCATTTACATTAACAACCCTCTAATATAATTATCAACTCATTCCTAGAGTAATAACTAGCTAGCTGTTTTCTCCCTCCCTCCTCCAAAACCAATTCCAATTTCACACTATTGCTACATTCAATCTGCCTATGATACTGAGATTATCATATGACTTCCTTAAACAAATGGTTTAAAGGTCTATTACTGCCTAAACGATAAACTCCACACTTGTTAGCTTGCTTTTCTCCTTCTTCCTAAGAATTCTCAGTAGCACTAATTGTTTCACTCTAGAGGATCAGGGAAGCATACTGTAAAAGACTACCAACTTCAGAATCAGAGACAGGAAAATCTTCGTTTTTGCCTCTTCTAGTTTTTAGTCACTACTCATTTAACTCAACTGTAAAACGAAGACAATTATACTTAAGCTGTAGTATTGGGCAGCCCGGGTGCCTCAGCAGTTTGGCACCACCTTCGGCCCCGGGTGTGATCTTGGACCCGGATCGAGTCCCACGTTGGGTTCCCAGCATGGAGCCTGCTTCTCCTTCTGCCTGTGTCTCTGCCTCTCTCTCTCTCTCTCTCTCTCTCTCTCTGTGCCTCTCATGAATAAATAAATAAAATCTTTTTAAAAAGCCGTAGAATTGTTTTAAACATTAGCAGTAATACATAAAAATATGCTGTACATACAAAAAAGTGGTTTTAATTATTTTTATCAAAGTTTATTTTCTACTACTCCTTGACAGCAAAATGTTTCATCCTTTTTAAAGATTTTATCTATTTACTTGAGAGAGAGAGAGAGAGCAAATGCATGTGAGCAAGGTGGAGGGGCATAGGAAGAAGGAAAGGATCTCAAGTAGACTCTATGCTGAGGGCAGAGCTGATGTGAGGCTCTATCTCACAACCCCAAGATTAGGACCTGAGCCAAAACTAAGAGTCAGATGCTCAACTGACTTAGCCACCCAGGTCCCCCCTAAATTGTTTCATCTTAATACAATTTAAGAATCACATAGAAATATTTTTTCTGGGGGCAGCTGGTTGGCTCAGTTAGTTAAGTGTCTGCCTTCAGCTCAAGTCATGATCCCTGGTTCCTGGGTTGGAGCCCTGAATCACAGCAGGGAGTCTGCTTCTCTCTCTCTTTCTGCCTCTCCCCTACTCATGCTTACTCTCCTTCTCTTTTTCTCGCTCTGTAAAATCTTTTTTAATTTTTTAAAAAATAAATTTTTTCTTGCCACATACATCACCTTTATTTGCCTATTTGTATTATGTTATGCTCAACCAAAATCTCAGAACAGATGGAAACAAAGCGCTAAAATAAAATAAAATAAAATAATAAAATAAAATAATAAATAAAATAAAATAAAATAAAATCCTCAGTTGAAATAGCTTTGAGAACTCTGTAATTTAACAATTATTTATCCAACAAGTAAATAAGATATCCAAAAGTATGAAACCAAAAGTATCTTTTTATATATTTAAAGTACTCTAACAACAAAGGTAAACATCTAGAAATCTACTTTGTATAGAAGTTATTTATAGTGATGTCAATAAACATGCTCAAAATGATCACATTAAGTGACAGAACAAGTAAATGAAGAGAAAACTAGTTTTTGATATAATTAAGTATGAGGAGTTTTGGTTGTAAAATCAACCAACTAGAAGAAGATATTAATTTTTGCTATAATAAATTTAAAAGTTATCAGTGAATAACATAATGACTTTCAGGATATTCAAATATTTGCTACATCAGTCTGCCTAGCACTTTTTTTTTTTTTTTTTAGTTTCTTAGAATGATAACAATATATTTCTTCTAGCCTCCATTAAACTTTTATAAGCTCAATGATCCCAGATAATGTATATCTTCATTGGTTTACCAATTGCTTATTTTTATATTCTATCAGTAAGCATATTTTGCATTTACTAGCAATGGTTCTAAATATTTCAGTAGCTCACAGTCCATTAAATACAATTAGTATAAAATGTCTGCAAGATGACAAAATGAGAAATTAAGTTATTAGCAAATCAATCAAAGAAAATTGCAAGGATAGCAAAAGTGGATAATAATAGCTCCATGGTAGAGAAGCCCATAAAAGCAAGTATGTTTGATTGTTTTAACAACTGATGACAGGGAAAACTAGAATTATAGGTCTATTTTTTTAATAATGATTCACATTTTAGATGGCATTTGACACCAGTAAAAGAATATAGTAGTAACTCCAAGGAGAAAATTGTGGATTTTCATTCTGTTAGAAAATGGTTACATAACATAATGTGGTGAACGTGACTCTAAATTATAGTAGGTCTAGTATTGAACTAAAGTGTTAGCAGTTTTGCTATCATCCTTGTAAAGGTTGAGCAAAATTAGAGGACTCTATAATTTTCTTGCACCTCCACCCTTGCATTCCCTATTCCCAAACTCTGCTATAATGTTCTATTTTTCCATAGGACTTAATTCACTACTAGTTTCTCCTGCTAGAGTGTAAGCTCCCCAAGGGCAAGTGTCTTTTTATTTTGTTCACTGATCTATTACAAGCAGCTAAAACAGTGCCTGGAATCTGCTAGGATCTCAATATATATTTGAGAAATACATAGGAACACTTTGTAAACTCAGTAACTCTCTCTTAATAAGGCTTATCAATGCAATTTGTACAAGCATCTCTACTTAAGCAATAATTCATAATTCTCCCTTCTTTTCTCACTTAGCAATTGAGTGCCCTATCAATCTGCAAAAATATGGGCTCCATCTATTTGCAAGAAATAGACACATAAAAAATTAGAGATCTTATTTAAAAAAAATGCCTAATAATCACTGTGTATAAAACTCTAAATTATATCAACTAAACAATTAAATACAATATATGCAATGAAATATACTGTTATATTCTATACTATGTTCTTTCAAGTGATTTTTTTACTCATGATTTTCCTCTTAATAGTTCAATAAGATGAAGAATTAGTGCCTTTTACCCAAATTGGAGCAGAACTAATGAGATGAATACTATGAATCTAGATAACTATGGACTCTTGAGGTACTTACACATTTTTTTCTCAAATTATATTGATATTATTACTAGTATTTCTTATTCCTCCTAAACATGGTACTGAAGAGGATTTTTTCCTCTTTTTTTCATTACTTTTTAAAAAAATTCTGGGATAGTTAACATACTGTGTTATATTAGTTTCAGATACACAATATACTGATTCAAAAATTCTACACAGGGCAGCCCCGGTGGCTGAGCAGTTTGGCGCCGCCTTTGGCCTGAGGTGTGATCCTGGAGACCCGGGATTGAGTCCCACGCGGGGCTCCCTGCATGGAGCCTGCTTCTCCCTCTGCCTGGGTCTCTGCCTCTCTCTCTCTCTCTGTGTATCTCTCATGAATAAGTAAATAAATAATCTTTAAAAAAAATCTACATATTATTCAGCACTCATCATGATAGTGCATTCTTATTTCTCCTCACCTGTTTCACACATTCCCCGAACACCCCCACCCTGGTAACCATTAGTTTGTCCTCTATAGTTGAGTCTGTTTCTTGGTTTGTCTCCCTCTCTCTTTTTTTCCTTTGATCATTTGTTTCTTTCTTCAATTCCATGTATGAGGGCAGCCCCGGTGGCTCAGCGGTTTAGCGCCGCCTTCACCCCAGGGCCTGATCCTGGAGACCCGGGATAGAGTCCCACGTCGGGCTCCCTGCATGGAGCCTGCTTCTCCCTCTGCCTGTGCCTCTGCCTCTCTCTCTCTGCCTCTCTCATGAATAAATAAATAAAAATAAATAAAATCTTAGAAAAAAATTCCACTTATGAATGAAATCAAGTGGTATTTGTCTTTCTCTGAACAACTTATTTCACTTAGCTTTATACTCTCTAACTTGATCAAAGTTGTTGCAAATGGCAGGATTTCATTCTTTTTTATGACTGAATAATATCTATATCTATCTATCTATCTATCTATCTATCTATCACCTCTTTATCCATCCATCTATCAGTGGATACTGGGGCTACTTCCATAAATTGACTATTGTAAAAATGCCACAATAAACATCAAGGTGCATGCATCCCCTCTGACTTAGTCTTTTTGTATTTTGGGGGTAATACCTAGTAGCGCAATTACTGGATCATAGAGTACTTCTATTTTTAAATTCTGAGGAATCCTCATACTGTTTTCCACAGTGGCTGCTCCAGTTTGCCTTCCCACCAAGAGCACACTAGGGTTCCTTTTTCTCCACATCCTTGCCAACACTTGTTTCTCATTTTATATTTTACCCATCGTGACAGGTATGAGGTGATATCTCACTGTAGTTTTGATTCACATTTGTTTGGTGACGAGTGAAGTTGGACGTCTTTTCATGTGTCTGTTGGTCATGTCTGCTTATATCTTCTGCTCATTTTTAAATTCAATTATTTGTTTTTTGGGTGTTGAGTTGTATAACTTCTTTATATACTTTGGACACTAACCCTTATCAGAGATGTCATTTGCAAATACCTTCTCCCATTCAGTAGCTTGTCTTTACTTTTTTTTCCATCCTGGTTTGGTCTTCTATTCTCTGCATTTGCAATGTAATTCTCTCTCCAAACATCTATCCTTTTTTTTTTTTTTCTTTCTCTTCTTAAACACTTCTACCCACAGTGGCCAAATATTGGATACAAAATTTTGTTCGACCTACTCCATCTCTTCTAGATCACATGATATTGTTCATCATCTTATGAACTTAACTGGAAACAATGATATTAAATTCAACTTCCTTTTACCTAATCAAGAGGTTTACTAATATTATATGAAATAATACAGATTATAATAGAACAGTATGTGTCATAATAGTGAACTTTTGGAGACTTTGTTAAATTGTTTAGGGTCTAGCAGGTATTCTCCCCTTCCTGTCATTTCTAATAGTCATCCAAAGCTAGGCACATCTCATCTCTGGGATAATGTCGATGACAAACAAACAAATAAACAAGCTTCCATTATGAAGAGAAGTTCTTCTGTAGTTCCCTGTGGCACCTGATTGACTTTATATGCAGTGATCAAAATATTACCCAAATATCTCATACCCTTCTACTTCTCTTTTTGCCAAGACAATTCTCCAGTATTTCTTTAGAAATAGAAACTTAGACTGAGAGCTCACCTGTTTATCAAGTTACAAAGTCCATTTTAAGAGCATAACAGCAAATATTTTCCTAATCAAAATGATAGAGATTATTGTTTATATATTTAGATTTTGTAGGTGCACAAATTAATAAACTAAACCATTACATGTTTTAATTACAATTAACACAGCTAAGAATAAGATTCATCAGTATTTTACATCAGATCATATAACAGATATTTGAAATTTCTTTAATATTAACCTTACTAACTTTAAGCTCAGTAGACTCTTTTATGACACATTTTTCATTCAAAAAGATATCCTAAGGTAATCATTCCTTTGCAGTTTGCCCAGAATTTCTCCAGTTTTAGCTGAGGAAGCCCTGCACCCCAGGGTATTAGTCTGTTCTGCTTGCCATGATACTACAGTTCTCATGGCTTAAACAACCGGAAAAAAATTTTTTCTCACAGTTCTGGGAGGCCAAAGAGTCCAAGAAAAGGCTGAAAAGTTAAGGTTCTAGAAGGTCTAGTTTCTGATGAGCACTTTCTTCCTGGCTTGCAGAGGATTTTTATCTGACTGCATATTCACATGGGCTTTCCTCTAAATGAAAGCAGAAAGAGATCTCTCTCTACCTCTTTTTATAAAGCCACCAATCCTTTCAGATTAGAGCCCCACCTTTATTATTTCCTAACAGTCCTATCTCCAAATACAGTCACATTGGGAGTTAGGGTTTCAACATACGAATTTTGAGGGGATAAAGTCACTCCATAGCATGAGGGAACCCCTCAATCTTGGGAAAACAGATGGTTGTTCACTAAATTTGACTTTGTTGAACAAGATTAAACAAAAAATCTATTGTTTTTAATTCTTGTATCAAAATTTCAAAATTAATGCCATCCTAACCATAGATAAAATAGTTCTGCACAACATATTTTTTTCTTTGGCTAATTGATGTGTAAATAATTTAAATACACAAAGAATATTTTACATGTAGGATAAAAGATACAAGACATCATATTAAATGATCACTGACCACAGAGTAGATAATTATACCAAGATGTGTGAACCATGCCTTTCCACCTCAATACTCTCCTTATTCTGCAGGGTACATTTTACAGACTCCATTGCAGCAGAGTTCCAGCTGAGGTTTCTTTTATAATAGAGAGGTTTTACATAAGTTTTGCAAGACAAAGAATAAGATGTCATTAATGCTCCAGAAGCTTATGATCCATAACTTCCAGAGATCTGCTAATAGGCAATCATTTCTCTGTTGCATGCAGCTGAAATTATCAGGAGTTGCCTAGCTTTCCTGCTTTCTGACCTCTCGCACACCAGCAGGATCTTCTCTGACCTTTATTCCCATAAGCTTATAATTCCCTGTATTAAATATCCTTTTCTTTGAAATATCTAGTGATTTCTATGGTGCTGAAGGAATGGATAAAATTATATAAATTGGTTCCTGGAAATGATTCTGAAAAAAATTTAATTTACTTATTTGATTTTTCTTTTCCTAATAAAATTTGTAAGAAAAAAAAGTTAATTCAGTGAGATTGAGTTTCAGATACCAGATTAATTCCCTTTTTCATACCACTTTATAGACTCCTATATTTCCTAAAGAGAAGTGAAGACATAAATATGTCATATGTCATAAATAAGACATATCTTATTTTTTGGATAAAGCTATAAACTTTAAAGAGAAAACAAAAGAATTGTTTTCCTCATTGCATTCAATAGAATTCACTTTTACTTTCTTAAACCTTAGATTTTATTTTCCAATAAGGAAAAAATAACTAATTAAAAATCTTGATAGAAATCACACACACACACACACACACACACACACCAAAAACAATAAGCCTTTTCCATTTACTTCATTCCATTGATGAAGTTTTGGAATATAGGTGAGGTCCAGAGCCAACAACCAAGGAAGACTTCTTGAGACATCTTTGGTGCAAAATGGTGGTTTTGTTAAAGCAAGGGGGACAGAACCCATGGGCAGGCAAGAGGTGCTGCTACCTGGGCGTTGGGAGGGATTTGAGGATAGCATACTCCTCAAGGAATTTTGGAAGCCAGGTTTCCAGGACCTTGAGGGGACTAGCTATTGTTGGGAAAAGTCACTTATTACCATCTAAAAAATCCTGAGTCATGAGACCCTTCAGATGTATATCAGTGGGTCATGTGCTTGGAGGATGATTGCCAACATGTATCTTGGGGGTTTAGAGATAAAGTGAAATTTCTAAGGCAATTTTTTATATGTTAAAGTAAAGGATCCTGGGGGTTGGGCTAAAATTGCCTTTTGCCCTTAGCAAAGTATCAACACTGAGGCAGTTGAGTCCATAGAGGAATGTCCCTTTGCCTGTTTCAAGGACTTAATGTGCTGGCCCAGGCTCATGCCTTGTCCTCAGCTAGCCCTGTGTTACCCCATCACCATCATCTTTTGCACCGAGAGATGAGATCTCCATCTAAATATCTTAAAAAATGGGCCCTACATATTTATGTGATGTGTATTTAAATCTCTTTCAAATCAATTTATTCCCATTTGAAAGAATCAAGATAAGGAATGTCTCACATGAGTTCAGAAAGCCAGTCCACTGAAGTAGTTAGGAAATCTTCAACAGTATCTTTTTTGATTGTTTATATGTAAGAAATTCTACCTTAGTTTCAAAAACAATTTTGAAATATTTCAATTATAACCTCATTATCCTCCTATGTCCACTCCCAGAAGGATTTTCTGTCCCAGAATGAAGATTTTTTTTTTTAAAGATAAAAACATTAGTCAGGATAAACTGCTAGAATTGGTAAGTTCTTTTTTAGATTTTGTCTTGTCAGAGTCAAATCAATTCAGCCACTACTTAGTGTTGAATTATTTTATTTACTTACCATTAGTCACTTTGGCATAGTGTAGACATGTTTGCATGCTAACATGTTTAATTTAATTCAAATTACTTCTTAGGTTCCATAGCTCATAATCTTGTTGAAAGACTCTTCTCTGGTTATCAACATAGATTACGCCATTAACTTTGTAACACAAGTAAATATATGTCCCAATTTTCTTATGATATTTTCAAAAGTTCCACCAAAGGTAAGATTAATATTCAAGATATAATTGTGATTTAATACCACATGCATATCTGTCTAGAAGTTCTCTATTAGTTATTGTTTGCTTTGAAAAATAGAAGTCAAAAATAATAATCAGAAAAACTAATTATACTTTTGAAATGGAGCCAAAGAGAAGCTAGGCAATTTTATCCTATATCATTGAATATTTTGGCAAGGTCTTCTAAACATTTCTTTGTGTATACAATTACAGTTTAATTTCACATTGTTGGCTTTCAGTTACTATTGCTAAATATGAGAATCAAAGATATTTAGTCCAAGAAAGTTTATTCTCTATATGTCCTTTATGTTTTACTGAAATTTACCATGTGACATTTTAATACATCACCTTCTTAATCTCATTTGTATAGATTAATATAAATAATCAGGTTATTTGAAATAGCCAGAATATTAATTTGTGTGTATCCAATACCAGGTATTTAATACCTTTTAATACCAGGCTTTTAATACCAGGCTTTTTCTCAGATATGCCATTCCATCCAAATTTAAGCATGCTCTTTCACTGCTTGCTGGGGAAAATGTATGTATTTAGGGGACTAATAGAAAATCATAGGACTTAGCATGAAAGTCAGTTAAGCAGGGCAAGTCTTCTCCCTGTATATAAATTATCTACATAATTCATGAAATTATAAATATATGTTCCTTTATTTAAATGTAGAGAATTAAACTGTATATGGATTAGGTTGCAAATACAGTAAAATACATATATGTTTCATATGGTTTATTATTTAAATTTCTTTTATGTTCACCATCATCTCTCTAAGAAACAGATTGTTGTCATTGCTTAAAAGACAGAAGACCAGTTGACTAATGAAATACAAACACTTTATAAAGCAATTAGGACTCTTGACAATAACTGATTGGTATGGCCTCATTGAAAGGCTACACATGCACCTTGTCCAGATACCAAAGTAAGTTAGTTGGAGTAGTCTATTTTCCCATGGAAACTATAAGATTCTAAGAGTCACTTTCTTTTTTTTTTAATTTTTTGAGGGAAGGGCATGGGAAATATAGGGAGAAAAAAATGTGAGATCTCTTACTATGTTTTCACACAATTTTTCTCATTCATTTTTTTAAGGACCAAGATTGATGTAGGAAAGATGTTCTGGTTTGGAGCTGATGGCCAAGGAAGGTTTCTTAAAACATCTTTGGTGCAAAAAATGGAGTTATTAAAGCATGGGGACAGGACCTGTGAGCAGTAAGAGCTGCACTGGGATAATGAGGAGTGGCCCATTATATACTTTCAAGTTGAGAGGGTGTTAGGGATAGCACAAGCCTTCAGGGTGTTTGGAACCAAGCTTTCAGGACCTTGAGGGGAACAACTATTGTTAGGAAAAGGTCATTTATTACTCATTAGTAAAAACTCAGTCATGAAACCCTTCTGATGTATATAAGTAGGTCATCTGCTTGAGAGTTTGATTGCCAATATATACCTTGGGGGGCAGAGATAAAGGGAGTTTCCAAAGGAATTTTTTTTTTAAGATTTCATTTATTTATTCATGAAAGACACACACAGAGAGAGAGGCAGAGACATAGGTAGAGGGAGAAGCAGGCTTTCGATGGATAGCCTGATGCAGGACTCAATCCTGGGACCCAGAGATCACGACTTGAGCTGAAGGCAGATGCCCAACCACTGAGCCAGCCAGGTGCCTTCCAAAGGATTTTTTATACGTTAAGGTACACTCCCAGGATTCTGAGGGGTCCGGCTGAGATTGCCTTTTACCCTTAGTAAAGTGTCAACACTCAAGCAACTGAGCTTCCAGCAGAATATCACTCTGCCTGTCTTAAGGACTTGTCAGTGGTCTGTGGGAAGTAAGGAAATTTAATTGTCTTTTGCCTTTGTTTCCCACATCAAGATCACCTGGAGAAATCACTTAGCTCTTACTTATTTTGAATGTTAGACCAGCCAACAGTACTCTTTCATTTCTAGAAGCAAAACAAAGTCTTTACAACAGTATTAACAGTAAAAAAATAATCACTAGCTTATACTGAGTACCTGCTAAAAAGCCAATCTTACTAACGCATTTCTTTTTTTTTTTTATAAAGCATGATCTCTTTTTTATTCTTTCAAAAATCCTGCCACCTAAGTGCCATCTTATTTCCATTTTGCAGATAAAGAAATTAGGCAATAGAAAGATTATTGGAGAAAGAAAGCAGAGGTGCTATTCATACAATGTCCACCATCAGCAGCTGAGCTCTAAAACTGTATTAAGCAATGTCTTAAGAGTTTATTCATTATGGTTGTGACTTATCTCCCTTAAATCACTGTGCCTTTCCTTGTTCTTCCTGAGAAACTAGAAGTCAGGTAGCAACAAGTAAAATACTATTTTTGATCAGCTTTAAAATCCTAGTAACTCTATGGCAAGAGAATAATTTTAAAAAGCAGACTTTGTGGGGAGGGGATTTCCAAATTCCAAATATTTTGTTTGACCAAGATATGCTTGACTAAATTTTAAATAGGTTTATTTCTGGCTTTAGGCCCCAGATGTCTCTTTATACATCATTTACTTCAGAAAACTTGCAATTGTAAATTCTTTTTCTATTCCCTTGTGATGTAAATCTTATGCAACCTAGGGATGTCTTTCTCAAGGACCTGGAAACATCCCTTTGAAATATAATCATCAAGAAAGTAGGGCTCCAGCCTCTTAGTCTCTGTGTAAGGAAGGAATATAATTTTAATAAGCCACAGTTAGAAAACACAGATGGCCTAATCGCATTGATCAACCTCACCAAGAACATCCTCCACTACTTTCCTAATAGCTTACCCAAGGGATTCAAAAACTCACCCTAGGATTTCAAAATCCTTCCTCATTTTTATTCAACTTAATTGAATTCAATCTCTTTCCTCTATTATAATAGTCTTGAATAAAGTTTTCCTTGCTGTTTTTACCAAGTGTCCAATATACATATATGTTTTTCCCTTTACATACCAAAGGCTAGGTCATGAAAGCTCAAACTTATTAGCTTCTCTTCCATGTGGAGAAACAGTGCAGAGAATCTAGATGAGGCTAGTGAGTCTAGAATCAAAACACACAGGTCTTGTCAATTTCATGTTAAGATACTGGTTTGTATTCTAAGAGGAATAAGCACTGAACGTTTTGAAGTTTGGGGTACACGGTGAAGGTAGAAAGGACTTGACTATAAAGTGCATGCTGAAAAAATAAATTTAAATAATAGATGTGTAGAGGCCACTTTTAAGTTAGAGACTTGAGCAATGGAAATTTGAAGAAGGCAAAAGGGCCTGTAGCGACCACAGAGCTGAATGGAAACAGGCTCATTAAGCGACCCACATTGAGACAGCCATAGTCCCTAACTGGCCAATTACAACCAGGTAGAGTTCCTAAGATTACCAAAAAGGGAATATTCCATACATCCCCATGCTCTCTCGCTGCACCCTATAACTGTTGCCCCTTACCACTGCCTTGTTGCAGATAGTCTTCCTCTGCAGTCTTGTCCACCACTCCCTTGCAATGTATTCAATACATTTCTATCTTTTGTTCTGCCTTAGGTGAATTCTTTTATAGCCCATGTTGCCCCATCTGGTTGGAGTGCCCCACATTTTTCCCTCTTACTCTTCAGACAAGGGTGGTCTGATGTGGTCCCCCCGGGGCTTTGGATCTTCACTAAGGAATAACTTCAGCCAGAGGTCATCAGTTCCCCAAGGATTACTGGAGTTGATCCACCAGGGGAAAGTCCCAAGAAATTCTCTAAGAATCTGCAAAGAGTCCCAGGACAACAGAGGGTCCCGGCGCAGGCCAGCAAATGTGGGGATCAAGATGTTGCCTAAAAGCAGCTTCTAGAGGATGGTATAAGAAGTTAAACAACAATCAGAGTTGTTTAATGAGTCTGTAGACTCAGATTAATCAACTGGAGAAGATGGTAAGTTGTAATAGGTAAGAATTATAAATATATAGTATATATTTAGGAGATAATGCTCAGAAGTGGGTGTTGAGATTGAATAAGGTATGAGGGAAAAGAGGTGAAAATTACTTTGAAATACAGTCTTTGTGTTAGAACATATTCATTTAGTATCTCCAATGCTGCATATTTTATATAATTGTGGATGATTGATAAGTATTGGTCAATATTCCAAAAGCATTGCATATAAATAAAGCAAAATTGATTTCTAAAAATAGTAGCCAAATAGCTAACATTTAACAAAATTCATGTCAAAATTTGATTTTCCTAATTTCTTAAAGAAATAGATAGAATTTCATTAAATAGAAATTGATTCCAATTTACCATGAACAATTTTTTAAGTTTCTATAATAAATCTAAAAGTTGCTTTTAATATTCTGAAAAGCCTTACAAAATATGACTTTGCTACCATTGTCACAATTGCTAATTCCCAACAGATATGCATATTGATTCCTTTAATATACAGAGGCATGAGTTATTATGAATAATAAAGTGAAATGGATGATGAGATTATTTGTTGTTTGATGAATGGAGTATATGTTATCTAAATCAGAGGAAAAATGCTAAGACCAAAACATATCAATGCATAGTATTCATACTACAGAATAATAAAAATTTGAATGTACTTAATATACTTTAAATATGAAGGCTGTGACTCCCCTACACTTTCTTTCTTTCACTGAATTTTATCATAAATAATCTTTCATGATTTCCAAGAAAAAGTTCCGAAATTTAAAAATATAATTGTGAGAAATTTTAAAAGACTATTATTATTTCTAATACAGGACGATTAAATATCCCACAAAAGTCATTTAGTGATCCTTTTAATTTAGAATAACATGATCATTGTTCCACAAATGGCCCGTGTATACAAACCAATAGAGAAGCTATCCTTCCCAGAGTGAAGGAAACTGCATTTATAACTATATATAACACAGCAAATTTTAAAATGGAATAAAATCAGTATTTACAACCTTTATACAATATGGTTTCACTCATACCCACCCTCAGCTTTTAATCTCTGCATAGATTTCATTCTGCAAAACACTTCTGAATGCTTCCGATTTAAACTTAGTTTCAATAATTCTAAAACATACTTATAATCCTTCTTCCCTGCAGACATTATCACCTTTCCTGAGACCACCTTGCTTCTAGTAGTTAGGGTTTAAAATCATTGATTCTCTTGAATTTCCACTCTTTAATGCTTTATCAATCCCAAAGTTCTGTTGATTTTTCTTTTTTCACAATGTTGTTCACCTCCATTTTTCCTTTCTCTCGCCAAAGGTAGCATATTAAATAAAACAAGTCTAGGTTCAAATCACTGAGTGACTACCTACTATCCCTATTAGACACAAAGTACGAAGATTAAGACCTGGCTACTTCTTTCAGAAAATTCACGTGCTGGAATTCGACATGGAGAATTTATAATCTGGGTGATTGGTATGCAGATTGATTTGCTACTTGTTAGGTTTCTCCTTCAAAATGATTTAGATTCCTGTAGAAAAAAGTACATAACCATTTCCACCTAAAAGGACTAAGAAAACAAAAGAAGGGGAAGAAAGAAGATAGAATGTGTACAGTGTTAAAACAAGAGACAACAAGAGAAAATAATGAGCGGGGAGGAGTGTGGGGAGAAAGAGTCAGATCTGCCCACTGGAGTCTCTGAAAGCTCCCCGAAGTAAACCCAACAGAAAAGTAAAATGGTTTTAGAAACAATTAATTCAACAAGGAAGTTAAGTGGACCATTATAGGAAATTCCAACAGAAAATGACATATGACAAGAGACTGACAGACAACTAGGCATCTAGACACATCTTTCTTTTTTTTTTTTTTAAGATTTTATTTATGTATTTGACAGAATGAGAGAGCACAAGCAGAGAGAGCAGAAGGCAGAGGGAGAGAGGGAGAAGTAGTCTCCCCACAGAGCAGGATCATGACCTGAGCGGAAGGCAGTTGCTTGACCAACTGAGCCACATAGTTACAACTTTCTAATAAACTCTTAGTTCTTCATGTAAAGAGGAAATCTACATCTATGAAAATTACAAAGGCTAAGATATTTGAGATTTCAGAGGTGTAGTAAGTTATGAGATATAAACAATAAGAATATTTAATTCAAAAGATTAATCAGTGATTTAATCTTAACCAAATAATGTATACACTGAATTATGTTTAAATTATTTTTAATTAAATCTTCATTTAAGATCAATACCTTATGTTGAGTTCTATCCACTGTTACCACTGATTGTTTAGAAGAAAGATAAATGGAGAGTCATGTGTATAGATTTGATCTAAGTGTTGATAGCCCTCTAAGAAACTATATAATTAATAAAGTTTTGCCAAATTAATATCTGTTATCCACATATTTCCACATAAATTCTTAAATGTTTTTAAAATTTCATGATCATTGCCTTATCTTTACCTTACCTTAGATTCAGATATATTGGAATAAACCTCTTTTTTAGTTATAATAAGGTAGATGACCCTAATGAAGAAATGGATGTCAATTGGTATATGAACTTCTTTTTTTCCTAAATTTTAGTGTATTTTCTTTCATAATAACCAGCATATGCTTCATATGTAATTCATGCCAGATTCACAGAGGTAGAGTGGAGTCTGAAGTCTCTCGCCGTGGATAAGCCAAGAGTGGAATACAAGTGTCCCACTGTGACAGAATCCTTTCCAGCACTCTACTTTAGATATTTTTAGAAATTTATTTTTTCCACTATCTCATCCTTTTACAAGAAATACTAAAGAGCTGGAGTAAATTTTAATTACTCAAAATATTAAAAAATACACTTTTCATAATTCCCTGAAAATCTTTTTTGATAAGGATTCATTTAAACAAAAACTAAAAATGAAAATGAAATAGGGGCACCTGGGGGGCTCAGTCGGTTAAGCGTTGGCTCTTGGTTTCAGCTGGGTCATGATCTCAGGGTCATGAGATAAAGCCCCATGTAGGGCTCCATGCTCAGTATTGAGTCTGCTTGAAGAATTTCTTCTCCTCCCCTTACCCCTCCTCCACTTGTTCTCTTTCTCTCAAATAAATATTTTTTTAAATGAAATAAACCCCTCACAAAATAGTTATTCATTGTGACTTTCAGTTTTATACCTAAAAGAAAGTGTTAACATTTTTTGAAAATAAGAAATTTTAAAACTATAATTCATTCAAGTTCTTCAAAATAAAAATCCTTATTCAGCTAGATCTGTCTTGCACGCCACGCTTTTTTCAGCCTATAACTATGTAATAAGAGAAGGTTATTTGGTTGCCTTGAGGCCCTTTCATAAGCTAAAATGCAGTTTTTCTGCATATAGAATTTCTTTCTAGCAGGTATTCTATAACCCTAAATATATGCTTCACACAGTAGCCACATCTGTTCCACCACAGGTGATATGGGCAAAGCTTCCACAGAATTGCTCAAACATTCAATAAAGCAGTTAGGCAGATGTCTTTGAGTTTCTGTGGTATACAGTTTTGTTAGATTTCATGCTGATTATGCAACAGACACTGCTATAAGTGTGCAATGGTGAAATATTATTGACTACATTTTGAAAGGCTGAATTTAAATTTCAAATCCTAAATGTACAGCTGCTTACACATGTGCCTAAAAGAGACAAGACTGACTCTGGTGAGATGCCTGGAAGAAAAGCAGGTAATCATACGGGACTCTTGTATGGCACCTATTTGTTATTAGGTATTTTAGTCCTTTAATAATGGTAGCTTCATATTCAACCAATGTTACCATTAAAGAATGGTGCAGGGACGCCTGCGTGGCTCAGTGGTGGAGCATCTGCCTTTGGCCCAGGGCATGATCCTGGAGTCCCGGGATCGAGTCCCACATCGGGCTCCCAGCATGGAGCCTGCTTCTCCCTCTGCCTGTGTCTCTGCCTCTCTCCCTCTCTCTCTCTCTCTCTCTCTCTGTGTCTCTCATGAATAAATACATTAAAAAAAAAAAAAGAATGGTGCAACTTAATAGCTAATGTTGGTTTATTTTTACCTGCTAGGATAAAAGCAAGATAAACCAGGTTACTAAAGTCTCTATCTCCACTTCCCAAGCTATTTTGATAATGGTTAATGGAACCTGTGGCTCCCTTTATAGACTATGTTGACCTAAGTAAAAAGGTAAAATAAGGCAAGCTCAAAAAGATGAGTTTATTTGGGAATAGCACAGGAATTGCAGTTCAAGATAAGCAAACTGTAGAAAGCTACAGGTGAGTCCATTGAGGATTTGGCATAAGTTATATTTATGGGCAGGAAATATAAACAGGGTAGGGTTCAGTTAGAGTCAGTTAAAATAAAAAGCAAATGGAGACCAGCCTTGAAAACTTCCTGAACAAACAGAATCAAGCTAGTCACACAAATAAAGCTCGATTTAGCCCAATTTGTGGAACCAGTGTAACATGGGTTATCTCCTATTCACACCTCTGGCAAAACTTCCTAAAGTTGATACCTCTGACCAACCTCCCATCATCCAATAAAATTCCAAGACTATCAGTTTTCTGTGGGAAATCAGCTTTAGTCCTTAAGTTTGTCTTCCTGAGGGCACACCCATGAGATTTACCATTTTATATCCCCTAGTTCTATTTTAGATTGAAAATTTTTTTAAGATTTTATTTATTTATTCACGAGAGACACACACAGAGAGAGAGAGAGAGGCAGAGACAGAGGCAGAGGGAGAAGCAGGCTCTATGAAGGTAGTCCAATGTGAGACTCAATCCCAGGGCTCCAGGTTCACGTCCTGAGCCAAAGGCAGATGCTTAACCACTGAGCCACCCAAGTGTCCATAGATTGAAACCCTTTTACAGCTATAAAAGCTTGGGTAATCACTTAGAGATAGGTAAACAGTGTAATATTCTATTAGTCTAGTTACTCTATATTTAACTAAATAGATGAATGGCTTGGCATTGATACTAAGATGTTTTTTAGTAATACTGGACAAATTAATATGTCCTTACTTTGAGAGGTTTAAAATTATCTGTGTTATATTTTTAAAGATAAGAGAAAATGGTCTTAAAATATGCAGGGGACAATCTCTTGAGACCTGATTTGTGACCTAGTATGTGGTCTATTCTGGAGAAAGTTCCATGTGCACTTGAGAAGAATGTGTATTCAGTTGTATTAGGATGGAATGTTCTGTATATATCTGTGAAATCTATTTGGTCCAGTGTATCATTTAAGGCCCTTGTTTCTTTGTTGATGTTCTGCTTAAATTTGTCTTTTGCTGAGTGTGCATTGTTGAAGTCTCCTATTATTAGTGCATTGTTCTTTAAGTATCTCTTTACTTTGGTTATTAATTGATTGATTTACTTGGTGGCTCCCACATTAGGGACATAAATATTTGTGATTGTTAGGTCTTCCTGTTGGATAGACCCTTCAAGTATGATATAGTGTTCCTTTTTGTCTCTTATTACAGTCTTTGGTATAAACTCTAGTTTATCTGGTATAAGGATTGCTACCTCAGCTTTCTTTCGAGGACCATTTGAATGGTAAATAGTTCTCCACCCCTTCATTTTCAGTCTGGAGGTGTCCTTAGATCTAAAATGAGTCTCTTGTAGACAGCATATAGATGGGTTTTGCTTTTTTATCCAGTCTGATACCCTGAGTCTTTTGATGGGATCGTTTAGCCCATTCATGTTCAGAGTAACTATTGCAAGATATGTGTTGTCATATTACCTATACAGTCCCTGGTTTTGTGGATTGTTTCTTGGGTCTCCCTCTTTCTTTTACAGGGTCCCCCTTAATATTTCTTGTGGAGCCGGTTTGGTGGTCACATATTCTTTCCGTTTCTGCCCATCCTGGAATCTCTTTATCTCTTCTTCTATTCTGAATGACAGCCTTGCTGGGTAAAGTATTCTTGGCTGCATGTTCTTTTCTTTTAGTACCCTGAATATATCATGCCAGCCCTTTGTGGCCTGCCAAGTCTCTGTGGAGAGGCCTGCTCTTAATCTGATATTTCTCCCCATATAATTTAAGAATCTCTTGTCTCGGGTTGCTTTAAGAATTTCCTCTTTATCTTTGGAATTTACAAGTTTCACTATTAAATGTTGAGGTGTTAAATGTTTTTTTTTTGTTTTGTTTTTTTGGTGGGGGGGTTCCTCTCTATATTTTGTATCTGAATGCCTGTTTTCTTCCCCAGATTAGGGAAGTTCTCATCTATAATTTGTTCAAATATACTTTATGGTCTTTTCTCTCTCTCAGCCTCTTCTGGAATCCCAATAAGATGAATATTATTTCTTCTCAAGCTATCATTTATTTCCCTAAGCCTTTCCTCATGGATTTTTAATTGTTTTTTTTTTTTCTTTTTTCCTCAGCTTCCTTCCTTTTCATCAACTTGTTTACTATGTCACTCACTCTCTCTTCTACCTCATTAACCCTAGCAGTTAGAACATCCAGTTTAGACTGCATCTCAGTTAAGGTATTTTTAATTTTGGCCTGATTAGATCTCAATTCTGTGGTAAGAGAGTCTCTAAAGTCCTTATGTATTTTTTCCAGAGCCACCACTAATTTTATAATTGTACTTCTGAATTATATTTCAGACATTGTATTTAAATTAACATTCAGCAATTTTGTGGCAGAGAGAAATGCTTCTGATTCTTTCTTTTGTGGTGAATTCTTCCTTCTAGTCATTTTGTCCAATGCAGAATGGCTATATGAGCAAGCAGAGTCAAAAATATCAAACACAACCTAAGTAGAATACACCCTAGATGATTCAGAAGAGGTTAGAGACCAGAAAATAATAATAAAAAAAGAACAAAACAAATAAAACAAAAGGGCCAGTAAAGTGAAAAACAATTTTTTAAAAGATTTTATTTATTTATTCATGAGAGACAAAGAGAGAGAGGCAGAGGAATAGACAGAGGGAGAAGCAGGCTCCTCACAGGGAACTCGATGTGGGACTTGATCCCTGGACCTGAGATCATGCCCTGAGCCAAAGGCAGATGTTCAACCACTAAGCCACCCAGGTGTTCCAAAAACAAATTTTTAAACAAAAGAGTAAGAATAGAAAACAAAATAAAAGAAGAAAAAAAGAGGAGGTGGTGAGGAAGTGGTGGTGGAGAGATAATATAGTCTCCTCGAGGGGACTTAGAGGGTGATCCTCTTTGTTCTGAGGGTATTTTGTTCTGTATGTTTGAGGATGCTCAATCCCAAATTTATATAAACCACCAAAGTTATATAAAGATCCAACATTGATCACAAAAACATAAACAAGATGGGGGGGGGCTAATGGGAGGGAAGAGAGAATAGTCTCACAGAATGAACCAACAAACACAGTGTTCCACTTGGTTCTGCATGTCTTTTGGTCCATGCATTAGAAGGTACTAACTTCCACCATTGTAAAACAAAGTGAGACAGAAAAAACAAAAAACAAAAACCCATAACTCATATATCTACCAAAATTAAATTGAATACATTGAAGGGAATCCAAAAATGAAAAATATATCTAAGACATGTAATTGTGGAAATATGAAAGTCAAAAAGGAAAAAGCTTAAAAATGAAGACTTGGTAAAATATTATATTTAAGGCAGGAAAAGAGAAAAAAATATTGGAAATTTTTAACCTGAAATAAAAATGAGTCATAATGAAAATAAAAACCTTCTAGTTCTATGTACTATCTTTCCTCAGTCCTGGAGCTTTCTAGTGCTGCTTATTCAGTAATCTTGCTTTTCCCTTGTTCTTCTAGCAGTTCTTCTGGGGGGAGGGTCTGCTGTGGTGATTCTCAGGTGTCTGTGCCTGGGAGGAGATGCCCCACCCCTTGCTAGTTGCTGGGCTCAGTATGAGCTATTTATCCTGTGAGGCCTTTGTTCCCTAGAGGCTCCAACTCTCCCAGGTGAAAGGTAAACAAAGAGAAAATACAGTGGCGGCTGCCAGATCTCCAGCTCCGGAGCCAAGAGCTCCCTGCAAGTATGGCACCACAGTCTCCTAGTCCATACTGGCCTAGATGCTCCTGGGGGCAGGTATAGGTGCACTGGTCTGCACAAACTGAAGGGCACCCAGTGGAAATAGAGTTCTTGCTGTTCTGTGCCCTCTTGGGGTCTGCCTCTCCCAAAGAGAATGGAAGATAGCTGGATTTGTCCTCTCCAGCGTCCTCAGATCCAGGGCCCTGTGCCAGTGGACCCATGCTCCTGGGGTCCACCTCTCCCAAAGGTAACAGAGGACAGTGCCTCCATTCACTGCCAGTTTCTAGGGTAAAGGGAGCTCTGGTCCCAGCCCACATAACCAGCGGGTTTCTCTCAAATGCACTGGAGGGTGTGGGGCTCTAGCCCTTTACCACAATCCATTTGAAAACAAATGAAAATCAAGCAAATGTAAAGGATTGGGTCTATGAACAAGTAAGTCCAGGGAAGACATGAAACAGGCAAGAGCTTGAGTGGGGGCTTCTTTCATGTCACATGTACTTCAAGGTCAGGCTTCTGCCTAGTAAAGGACAATGCAGGTTGGAACATCAATTATGAAGGATTATCAAGGATTCTGTGTAATAGCTGTAAAGTATTCCAAAGTAGTGCCCCAAAGTGACCTTGAAACTGAGTGAGGGACAACAAACAGACCTGTTCCTTGAACTACCACCTTGGTCCAATCTAGGCATTTACACTTTTATATTTTTTTGTTCATTTATGTTATGTTCTTTTGAAATGCATTCATTAACATTGCAAAATTACATGTATCAAATAAAGATTCTAAAAGTCAAAAGAATATGTAATCAATCAAGTATAATTTTCAGATACCTAAAGTATTATACAATCAGAATTTCTATAAAAATAGCTTTTTAAAATATTTTTAAAATGAAAAATGTATCTCAATCTTACCTCTTACCTAGGAACAGGTTATATTCTGGAAAAAATTCATAAGAGGATCTAAAATTTTATTTCTGTAATAAACTAAATTGATAACAATTTTATGAATATTTTTATATTTTTCATAAGATGATCAAAATTTTAATGTTTGTAATAACACTTGAGACTTCAAGTTCAAAGTCTAACATGATGTATTCTAAAATCAAAATAATTTATCTTTTTTTTTTAAGATTTTATTTATTTATTCATGAGAGACACACAGAGAGAGATAGAGACATAGAGTCACAGGCAGAGGGAGAAGCAGGCTCCATGCAGGGAGCCCGACATGGGACTCGATTCCAGGTCTCTAGGATCAGGCCCTGGGCTAAAGGCGGCGCCAAACCACTGAGCCACCCGGGCTACCCCTAATATATCTTTTTTTTTTTTAATTTATTTTTTATTGGTGTTCAATTTACTAACCTAATATATCTTTTTTAAGTGAAAAAGCAGGTTACAAAGAATATGAGAATATGATCATACTTTTAGTATACAAATATAGCACACACTTATGTTTATGTGCACATACAAAGATATAGAATTTTATGTACTAATGGACTAGCAGTTATTTCCCTTAGTGAATAGAATTATAGATATTTTAATATAATTCTATTCTTTTCTGTAACAGATATTTTTACATAAGAAATAAATAATTTAAATTATGGTGAGGAAAAGAAAATGTGGGGAATCCACTCTATAACAAAGGTATAAGGTGCTATGATATTTTTTCTTTCAAGTTCTTGTTTAAATTCCAGTTAGTTAACATACAGTGTAATATTAGTTTCAGGGGTAGAATTTAGTATTTATCACTTACATGTTGCATGTAAGTGATAAACATTTGCCCTCCTTAACCCATCATCATTTAATCCATGCCCCTGCCCACCTCCCACCCAGTAATCCCCAGTTTGTTCACTGTAGTTAAGAGTCTATTTCCTAGTTTCCCTCTCATTTTTAAAAATATGTTCATCTGTTTTGTTTCTTAAATTCCACATGAGTGAAATCATATGGTATTTGTCTTTCTTGACTTATTTCACTTAGCATATTAATACACTCTAACTCTATCCATGATGCTGTAAATGGCAAGATTTCACTCTTTTTTATGACTAATATTACATTGTATATAGCTACCACCTCTTCTTTATTCATTCATCAGTTGATGGACATTTGGGCTTTTTCCATATTTGCCTATTGTTGATAATGCTGCCATAAACATCAGGGTGCATGTATCCCTCTAAATCAGCACTTGTGTATTCTTTGCATAAATACATAGCAGTGAAATTGCTGGGTAGTTCTATTTTTAACTTTTTGAGGAAACTCCATACTGTTTTCCAGAGTGGCTGCACCAGTCTGCATTCCTACCAACAGTGTAAGAGTGTTCCCCTTTCTCCATATCCTTGCCAACACCTGTTGTTTCCTGTGCTGTTAATTTTAGCTATTCTGACTAGTGTGAGGTGATGTGGTAGTTTTGATTTGAATTTCCCTGATGATATGTGAGGTTGAGCATCTTTTCCTGTATCTTCTTTGGGAAAATGTCTATTTAGGTCTTCTGCACATTTTTAAAATGGATTATTTGTTTTTCAGGTGTTCAGTTTTATAAGTTCTTTATATATTTTGGATACTAACTTTTTAACAGATATATCATTGCAAATATCTTTTACTATTCCATCAGTTGCCTTTTAGTTTTGTTGTTTGTTTCCTTTGCTGTCCAGAAACTTTTTTTTTTGTCCAGAAACTTTTTATCTTGATGAAGTCCCAAAGTTCATTTTTGCTTTTGTTTCCCTTGAACTCAAGAGACATATCTAGTAAGAAGTTGCTATGGCCCAGGTCAGAAAGGTTACTTACTGTGTCTCTAGGATTTTGATGGCTTCCTGTCTACATATAGGTTTTCATCTATTTTGATGAAATTTATTAATTTTTGAGTATAATGTAAGAAAATGATCCAATTGCATTTTTCTGCATGTTGTTATCCAGTTTTCCCAACACCATTTTTTAAAGAGACTATCTTTTTTCCATTGAATATTCTTTCCTGCTTTGTCAAAGATTAGTTGATCATATAGTTGTGGGTCCATTTCTGGGTCTTCTATTCTGTTCCATTGATCTATGTATCTATTTTTGTGCCAGTGCATACTGTCTTGTTGACTATAGTTTTGTAATACAGCTTGAAGCCTGGAATTGTGGTGCCTCCAGATTTCCTTTTCTTTTTCAGTATTGCTTTAGATATTCAGGACCTTTTGGGGTTCCATACAAATTTTAAGATTGCTTATTCTAGCTCTGTGAAAAATGCTATTGCCATTTGGATAGGGATTGCATTAAATGTGTAGATTACTCTGGGTAGTATAGACAGTTTAACACTATGTGTTCTTCCAATCCACAAACATGGAATATTTTTCCATTTCTTTGTGCCATCTTTAATTTCTTTCATCATTGTTCTATAGTTTTTAGAGTATAGGTCTTTTACCTCTTTGGTTAGGTTTATTCCTAGGTATCTTATGGTTTTTGGTGTAATTGTAAATGGGATCCATTCTTTGATTTCTCTTTCTGCTGCTTCATTATTGATGTATAAAAATGCAACAGATTTCTGTATGTTGATTTTATAACCTGTGACTTTGTTAAATTCATGAATCAGTTCTAGAAATTTTTTGGTGGAGTTGTCCAGGCTTTCTACATAGAATAGCATGTCATATGTGAAGAGAGAGTTTGACTTCTTCCTTGCCGATTTAAATGCCTTTTATTTCTTTTTGTTGTCTGATTGCTGAGGCTAGGACTTCCAGTATTATATTGAATAACAGCGTTGAGAGCAGATATCCCTGTCATGTTCATGATTTTAAAGGAAAAGTTCTCAATTTTCTCCCATTGAGGTTGATATTAGCTGTGGATCTTTCACATATGGCCTTTATGATGTTGAGGTATGTTCCAATGATCCCTACTTTGTTGAGGGATTTTATCAAGAATGGATGCTGTATTTTGTCAAATGGCTTTTCTGCATATATTGAGAGTATCGTAGGGTTCTCATTCTTTCTTTTATTAATGGGGTGTATCACATTGATTTGCAAATTTGGAACTACCCTTGTATGCCAGGAATAAATCCCACTTGATCATGGGGAATGATTTGGATTCAATTTGCTAACATTTTATTGAGAATTTTTGTGTCCATGTTCATCAGGGGTATTGACCTATAATTCTGTTTAGAGGGGCATTTCTCTGGTCTTTTAATCAGGGTAATGCTGGCCTCATACAATGAGTTTGGAAGTTTTCCTTCCATTTCTATTTTTTGGAACACTTTGAGAAGAATAAGTATTAGCTCTTTCAATGTTTGGTAGAACAACAACCCTGTGAAGCCATCCATCCCTGGACTTTTGTTTGTTCAGAGGTTGGTAGATTTTTGATTACTGATTCAATTTCCTTGCTGGTTATCAGTCTGTTCAAGTTTTCTATTTCTTCCTATTTCAGGTTTGGTAGTTTATATGTTTCTAGGAATTTGCCCATTTGTTTCAGTATGCCCAATTTGTTGGCAAATTACCTTTCATAACACTCTCTTATAACTGTTTTTCTGTGGTGGTGTGATTTTTCCTCTCTCATTTGTGATTTTATTGATTTGGGTCCTTTCTCTTTTCTTTTTGAGAAGTCTGACTAGTGGTTTATCAATTTTATTAATTTTTTCAAAGAACCAGCTCCTAGTTTCATTGATATCTTCTACTGTTTTTTTAGTTCCTATATACTTTATTTCTGCTCTAATCTTTATTATTATTCCCCTTCTTCCTTGGTTTTAGGCTTTGTTTGTCATTTTTTCTGTAGCTCCTTTATGCATAAGGTTACGTCGTGTATTTGAGATTTTTCTTGCCTCCTGAGGTAGAGCCTGTATTGCTACATACTTTCCTCTTATGGCAATTTTTGCTGCATTCCAAAGGTTTTGGACTATTATGTTCTCATTTTCATTTGTTTTCATGTATTTTTTAAAGTTCTTTTTAATTTCCTGGTTAACCCATTCATTATTTAGTAGCATGTTCTTTAACCTCCATGTATCTGCTGTCTGCCCAAATTTTTTCTTATGGCTAACTTCAAGTTTCAGTTGCATGGTATGATTTCAATCCTTTTACATTGGTTGCTGCCTGATTTGTGTCCTAGTATTTTATCTATTCTGGAGAATGCTTCATAGTACACTTGAAAAGTATGTGTATTCTGCTATTTTAGGATGAAATGTTCTGAATATATGGTTTTTTAAAAAAGATTTTATTTGTTTATTTGACAGAGAGAGTGTGCACAAGTAGGCAGAGTAGTAGGCAAAGGGGGAGGGAGAAGTAGGATCCCGATTAAGCAAAGAGACTATTGTGGGGCTTGATCCCAGGACCTCAAGATCGTGACCTCAGCTGAGGTAGATGCTTAACCAAGTTAGCCCCCCAGGCGTCCCTAATCTGAATATATTTGTTAAGTACATCTTGTCTAGTGTATCACTCAAAGCCATTGTTTCCTTATTGATTTTCTGCTTAGATGATCTATCCGTTACTTTAAGTGGGATGTTAAAATTCCCTAGTATTATGGTATTGTATTGTATAGTATCGTATTGTTTTGTATGTATGTATGTATGTATGTATTTATTTATTTATTTATTTAAAAATTCAATTTATTTATTCATGAGAGACACAGAGAAAGAGAAAAGCAGAGATACAGGTGAAGGGAGAAGTAGGGTCCCTGTGAAGATCCTGATGTGAGACTCAATCCCAGATCTCAGGATCAGGACCTGAGCCAAAGGCAGATACTCAACTGCTTGAGCCATCCAGGCACCCCTAAATAGTGTTTTGTTTGTTTGTTTTTAATTAAATTTGCAAAATATAGTGATAAATTTTAAGTAAGCTCTGTGCCCAATGTGGGGCTTTTATCTCTGTAGTAAGTATCTCCCTGATGTGATGACTTCCCTGCTTTTTTCAAGCCCAGTGAGTATCCTTATGATTGTTGCTTCAAATTCTGCCTCAGGCATATTTTTTAAAAGATTTATTTATTTATTTACTTATTCGGGAGAGACACAGGCAGAAGGAGAAGCAGGCTCCCTGCAAGGAGCTTAATGTGGGTCTCAATCCTGGAACTCTGGGATCATGCCCTGAGCCAAAGGCAGATGCTCAACCGCTGAGCAACCCAGGCATCCCAGTCATATTATTTATATTTGTGTTGATTAGATCTCTGGCTGTGGTAGGGAAGGATTCTTTCATTAGAATGAATTCTTCCATCTTGGCATTTTGTCTAGGTCTCTGTCTTCTGTGTGTTAGAAGATCCTGTTATGTTTCTTACCCCTGAGAGTAATGGCTTTATGAAGAAAGGGTCATATAAAGTCCAGGGCCTGGTGCTTTAGGAAGTGTCTCTGGTGTATGCTGCAAGCACTCTGTTGCTGTAGTTTTGGCTGCTCTATCCCTCAGGTCAGTGGTCTGCAAAGGTTCTTCTTGGTTACAGTGGGCAATATTTGGACCCTGGCCAGAGTTTGGTGAGTTTTAACTAAGTATGCTCTGGTCTGCTCGTTAAATGAGACTTCATGCTATTTCCACTAGAACTAAAAGTCTGCAGAACCCTATAGCCAATAGATGTGGTATGTCCTGGGATTTGTGATGGTCTTCTGGGGAAAGGGCCTGCTGTGCTGGTCTTTAGGTATACTTGCCCAAGAAAAACAGTACTAGCAGAGTGCAGGGGTAAGGGATTTTGTGTAAATAAGCAGTTTAGGCAGCCAGTGTTGGCACTGTGCTGTTTATTGAAGTTGATTTATGCTGAGGGGCAGGGGAGGGAAATTGTACCAACAAGCTCCTTTGTGCCCAGAGAGAGAAGTCCATACTTAGTGCTCTCAGGGAAGCACTTTCAAAAGAGTGAATAATTTCCCCTAATGTGTCATAGGCATTTTTCAAATTACTATTTTCACACCATCTATCTCTGGGTTGCTTGCCTGCCTTGAGCAGCACAGTACACTTTGAGCTCTACCCCAAGCCTGCAGACTTTTAAAACTCCGAACTTTAGGGATCTGGTGTCTTGAGGACTTGTGCTAGTCTTCTTGGAAAGGGTATCACCATGCTGGTACTGATGCAGGTTTGACCCAGAATGGCAGTCAGGAACATGAGATTTTGAGCAAAGCATGCTAAACAGCCAGTGTCTCAATTAGTCACCCTAAACAGGTGTCTCTTCACCTATGCTGAGGGACGGGGGAGTGAAATGGCATCCACTAGCTCTTTTGTCCCCAGAGAGGCACCACCTCTCACAGATGCACTCTAAGAAGTACAATCTATCTCTTCCCATGCCCCTTGGGCAATCCTCAGATTGCACAGTCTGCCCCAGGTTGTTTGCATGCTGTCCAATGTTCAGTAAATTGGCTTTGCAGGAAAATATTGATTTTTACATTAACAAAATAAAATTCAAGTAAAAGAAAAAAAAAAGTGTTACACTATTTGAAATGGCTCTCAATACATCTCCTCATTAGTAAACTAAAAAGAGAATCCTAAAGAGGATAAAACTTCTGCTTATATCAGAGAGGCACAATTTATCACAATAGAAGACAAGTTCCAAGAGTGCTTCAAGTGAATGACAGTTTCATATTGTTATATTCTTAACAAACAAAATCACTCCAGATAACTCAAATTTGTGTAAGCATGATATATTCACTCACTGAAGATGTTTTATCACTTCTGTGTACAAAGCAGAACTGAAGCAGAGAGCATGAAATTAAGGTCAGAGTTGGATCTGAAACCAGCACATGGTAATAATCGAATAGCATATATATAAAAGCATATATATATATATAAGATTTTTGTTTCTACTTTTTTAGGACAGAAAATTTTCATTCTTATAGGCTTTACTTTTTATCCTTTTGGAAAGTATAAATCTTTGATAACATATGCAAAATAATAAAGGTTATAAATTAATTTTAGTGTAGCATTATTTCAAATAAGCCCTCTTAAAGTTAGGTGAACACATAACTTAAATTTACAATAACCATACAGAAAATCAGTTGCTACAGTACAATATGATTCACTCAGTTAGATGGTGAAGTATGATTTATATGTTGTCAATTAGGTAAGTAGAACTTAGTGAAATTCTTGTCCCAGAAGGAAAATATTTTCACAAATCAGATTTATTTCTATGCATCTGGTTAGGAATAAAATGAAAAGTTCAAAATATTACTCAAAATGTGCAATGTTCTACAAGACTATATCTCTGTAAATAATTATTTTATAGACTTTATTATTGAAATATTCTCCTATTTGATAATAGGATATTTAAACAATATTTTAAACAACATTTATATTAAAAATACATGGAATAGTTATCTTATCTGAAAATGTTCAAGAAAATTTTATTTTTCATTTTTATTATGTTAAAAATATAAATCTGCTCACATATTCAAAAGTCAAGCCTATCTATATTCAAATAAAAACTTACCTATTGAATAGGGAAATATGTCCAGATGAATGATAGAATGTAAGAATTTATTCATGTATTAATATAACAAAGTCTGCTAAGAAAAATATAAATCAATGTTGCCTTTCATTATTTTTATCTTACTCATTTCTCTTTATATGGAATTCTAAGTAGTACAAAATTTTATAACATACTTCATAAACTCTATCAAAATATTTCAAGTATATTTCAAATATGTCTATATTACTCACTGAGAAATTGCAATTGCCTTGACTTTATTTCAAAAATATCTACATTATTCACAGAGAACACAGAATGGCCTCCAGTTTATCTCTAAATCGTTTATATATAATTGGAATGAGACCATTATAATACCTCCATTGTATCACATTAACATCACAAGTTTGTCATTTAACTTTTGGTTTTCCTAAAGTAACAAAATGATTTCCTAAGGAGGGGTGAGGTGGGTAAGGACCTATGTCTTGACTCAACCCTGAAGCAATATTCAATCAAAAGTTGATTAATAAAAGGGTGAATTTTAACTTATATAATTAATCTAATGAATGTTCATTATTAATCTACTTGTGACTTGGGTATAGAACTAATCCAGAATATATGATATTTTGGCTATAAGACTAACTACAGAGGGGCCAAATGTGGCCTGAAAATATAATAACTGGTAGTACCACAATCTTGTACTTTTGACATATACTCCCCATTAAATGTAGGTATACATTTTCTTTATACAGTTGGCCTTGGCAGTATATGAATTTGGGATACATGCACCAGAACCTGGAGCTACAACAGTGATAAAGACACATGCAAGCTCTCAAGGATTTATAATCTTGTATAGATGACACAAACAATAGCTAGTAAGTAAGATGAGACAAGCAAGAATATGGTGCTTTGGAACCACTGAGCATAAGCAACTAACCCAACCATAGAGGATCTGGAACATTTTTACTCTGTGTGAGTGACATATAGGGTAATATATATCAGGACTTGCTCTCACCCATGGGGAATAGGGGGGAAAAATTCTAAGCAGAAGGAAAGAATGTAGAAGCCTTGAAAAACCACCCGGCAAGTTTGGAGAAATACATACGATTCAGTGTAATATGAGGAGAAAGGGCTCAGAGAACAACTACATTAAAGGAAATGATCCATCAGCCATTCGGTTCACAAGTAATTTTGACATTAGCTTGAGCAATGAGTGATGGTATATTCAGGAATGGGGATAGAATATGGTATGTATATTGAAGGAGTTTATGTAGGAGTCCATGCTTTAGCAAGATCATCTTGAAAAATATAGTCCAAGAAATGAGACAAGAATGAGAGAGAGAAATTAGCAAGTTTTTAGGTGTTGTATGCAGGAGATAATTGGGACTTTAATAAAGATAATGACAAGCTGAACAAATCGGAAAGATTCAGGAAATATAAAGTAGTTAATCTCAGGAAGACTTGGTGATTAACTTTGTATGTCATAGTAGAAGAGAAGCAGAAATTCAGGACTCCATTCAAATTCCGGCTTGGAATATTCATAATGCCATTCACTCAAAGAGAAGTAAGGTAAGGGAAAAGGTGAAGATGATTTTTTTAAGAGACTTATTTGTACTTTGAAGTTCTATGCCCAAAGAAAACAAATTAGAAATGATACTAGGCAATTATACATCCATGCCTGAAGTTTAGGAGGGAGACCAAGGCCATAGATACCCATTTGAAAGTAAATGATATATAGGTGGTAAGTGAAATTATGGGAATGAATGGGTAGAGCAATAGAATAGGGGACACTACCATTTATAAGCAGAAGAAAAATAGCTCATATAAAATGATGAAAAGTAATAGAGATGTAGGAGAAAAACTATTTGCATGTGGGTATAATATAGGGCTCTATACATTTGGAATAAGTACTCTCTATCCAACAACATGGATCTTCTCCATTAACTCTTGACACATAAAGACAATATTAGTTTGGCTCCTGATTCTGATATGTGAAAGACTCTCTGATTTGTAATACAGTCTTTAGATTTTCTGAAAAATGACAGCAATAAATATAAACATCCATCAAGTAAGGAAAGAATGATTACAAGTTTTACTGTGGATGTAGAGCAACATAGAGAAGACTATTAGCTACAAGTAAAGCAAACCCGTTCATGTTCTATTAACTCTTTAAGTCTCTCTCAACTCATTCATCCTATTTAGAGGTATTCAAATGTCAGAGTGTAGTCGGCAAAGAATGTCAAAATTGATTATTGTCCCCAATTATTGATTGGGGACAATCAATCAATAATTATTGATTATTGGGATCTTGTCCCCAACCTTTTAGATATCACCCAATTAAGTGATAAGTCTCACTTATATCATTACTAAAAGACTTACGATTGTTATTCTAAAATGTCTTTAACATTTGTATTAGTTTCCTAAGGCTATGGATTTGTTACAAATTACGACAAATTTGGTACCTTAAAACAATGGAAATTTATTCTCCCACAGTTCTTGCGGCAAGTACAAAATCAAAGTGCTAGTAGTCCCTCCAAAGACTCTAAGTGGACATCTTTTCCTGCCTCTTGCAGTTTCTGGCAGATGCACACATTCCTTGGCTTGTGGCTACATAACTCCTATCTTTGCCTCAATCTTCACATGACTTTTTCTTCTGCTCCCCTGTCCCTCCTTTGTGTCTTATAAGGATTTTTGCTAATGGATTTAGCACCCATCCAAGGTAGTCTAAAATGATCTTACCTGGAGATCCTTAACTTAATAATACCTGCAAAGATGCTTTTTCCAAATAAGATCATAACCACAGATTATGGGAATTAGCATATGGACAGATCTTTTTGGAGGCCACCATTTAATCCATTACAATGCCCTATACATTAGGTCTAATCTCGTTGATGGTGTAAACTGCTCTTTCAATAACTGAAAATAAAGAGAAGAATAATTTTAGAGTGTAAAGAGATCTTGAGATGCCAAACTTTGAGAATGGCTACACTAACCTTGAGCTGAAAAATAACATTGATATTTCAGTCTTTTTTCTTTTGCAATATATTTATTATAAGTCATAAATGTTAAACTAGTTACTGCTTTCACTGCAGCCACTATGTTTTGATATGTAGTAGGTTTTATATCATTCAGCTAAACAAATCTCCCATTTCAATCACAACTTCATCTTTCACATATGGGTTATTATATAATATATTTCAATATCCAGAAATATGGACATTTTTGTTAAGTTTTTTAGTAACTAGATGGAAATGAGACCGCCAAGGCAAGCGAGGGTCCAAGAACAGATTTTATTGCAGGCACCCTCGGGCGAGGTTCCACGACTCACGGGGGAAAGAGAGTGAGTCGAGGAAGTCGCGCCAAGACAAGGTTGTCGGGGGTTTACATAACGTTGTAAGGCAGAACGGTTTCCTATTGGTTGGCTCATATGCAAAGGAAGGATTGCAATCCAACCAGTCAGAGTGACCCTCACTATGCAAAGGAAGGATTGCAATTCGACCAGTCAAAGGTGACTTCCTCCTCTGGGGTTTGAAGGGCATTGGGTTCGGTTGAGGAAGTCCAAAGGAGAGGTGTAAGGGTCTGCTCAAGCTGTCGTCCCAAGTGGAGGTGGTGACAGGAACCTCAGCCATTTTGGCGTATCCGCCATCTTGAGGAGTTTCCCTTCCCGCCTGGCCCCAACAATTTTGAGTTCCCTTTTAGATTAAATTTCTAGTTTAATTCTATGTGGCCAACAATAAACAAAATAAGGGCACCTGAGTGGCTCAGTAGTTGAGAGTCTGCCTTTGGCTCAGGTCGTGATCCTGGGTTCCTGGGATCAAGCCCCACATCAGGCTCCCCACAGGAGCCTGCTTCTCCCTCTGCCTGTGCCTCTGCCTCTCTCTCTGTCTCTTATGAATAAATAAATAAAATCTTTTAAAAAATAAAAATAAAAAACAAACAAAATAGATGGCATTACTTTGAAATGTGTTGACTTGGTCATAACCAATTATTTGGTCACTTATTCTAAACTTTCTTTATCCATGGGGAAAAAAGGTATATTTTAAATACGTACACACATATGTATACATACATATATATATATATATTCCTGGAATATATAAAAGCCTTTAAACATTAAGTTCCACTTATCCATTTATTTCCTCCAGTAATACCTTTACCCAAAATTTATCTGTATTTTAGGTCTTTTTTATTTCATTTTTTAAAAATAGTTATTTGAAATAAAGAGAGAGGTAAAGCATGAGTGGAAGGGGAAGGAGAAGGAGAGAGAATATTAAGCAGACTCCAAGATAAGCATGGAGCCCAACATGAGACTTGAGATGGGACTGGATCTCACAACCCTGAGATCAGGACCAGAGCCGAAACCAAGAATAAGGCATTTAACCAACTGTTCCACTAAGGTACCCTTTGTTTCATTTTTAAATTCACTTGAGGTGGGGATCCCTGAGTGGCTCAAGCATTTAGTGCCTGCCTTTGGCCTGGGGCGTGATCCTAGAGTCCCGGGATCGAGTCCCACATCGGGCTCCCGGCATGGAGCCTGCTTCTCCCTCCTCCTGTGTCTCTGCCTTTCTCTCTCTCCATGATAAATAAATAAATAAATCTTTAAAAAATAAAATTTTATTAAAAAATAACAGTAATAAATAAATAAATAAATAAATAAATAAATAAATAAATAAATAAATTCACTTGAGGTTACTAAAACTTTAACAGAAATCATCTTCAATCATATTGTTTATATATTTACCATTTTTTTGTTTATTATTCTGCTTTTAGTTTTGGACATTCCCTCTAGATAACTTTTCCATTTCAGAAAAACATTGCTTTAGAATTTCCTTTAGAATAATCATGAGGCGATAAACTTAGACTTTGTGTGTTTGTTAAAATCTTTGCTTTCATTTCAGTTTGAAATATATTTTTCTGAGTATATAATTCCAGGTTAGTACTTTCTATCAGATCATTAAAGCAGTTGTGCCACTGTTTACTGACTTCCATTGTTACTATTGAGGGTTGTGCCAACTTACTGTTGCTTTTCTTATTTCTTCTATTATTTTGTTTTAAAAATCTATGTAACTTTTGTTTATAATTTGTTTTGGTGTGTATTTCTTTTTTTTTTTTTAAAGATTTATTTATTTATGATAGACACAGAGAGAGAGGCAGAGACACAGGAGGAGGGAGAAACAAGCCCCATGCCGGGAGCCCGACGTGGGACTCGATCCCGGGACTCCAGGATTGCGCCCTGGGCCAAAGGCAGGCACCAAACCGCTGAGCCACCCAGGGATTCCCTGGTGTGTATTTCAACTTCATCTTTTATGCCTAGAATGTGTCAATCTTTTAATGCATAGATTGTAATATTCCTTCTTAGCTATTAACTTTTCAAATATTGATTCTATACCATTTTCTCATTTCTCTCATTTAATTTCTTCTGGTATTCTTACCAAATACATGTTTGATTATCTGATTCTTTATTCAGTATCTGTGGGTCATCAATCTTGTCTCCTATAGATTTTCATGTTTTACCTTTCAGTTTATGGCTAATTTCATCCAATCTATCTTTCAAATCACTGATTATCAATTCTATTCTCAAAAATTGATGACTAATATATATCCAACATTTTAAATTTTAGTTATATTTCTATTAAAGTTCTATTTGGGGGATCCCTGGGTGGCGCAGCGGTTTAGCGCCTGCTTTTGGCCCAGGGCGTGATCCTGGAGACCCGGGATCGAATCCCACGTCGGGCTCCCAGTGCATGGAGCCTGCTTCTCCCTCTGCCTGTGTCTCTGCCCCTCTCTCTCTGTATGTGACTATCATAAATAAATAAAAATGTAAAAAAAGTTCTATTTGATCCTTATTTATGCCAGCGATGTTATTTTTATAATTTCCTGTTTCTTAGGTATATTTTCAATTTAAAGCATTTTTAAACAACTTAAATATATCTGGTTTAAAGTCTATTTTTGACAGTTCTAACATTGGAAGTCCTATAATGGTACATTCTATAGCATCTATTAGTTTTGTTCATATCTAAACATTATTGCATGCTTGGTAATCTTCGACTATTAGCTGAATCTTAGTCTTGTAGGATTACTTGTAGCAAGACTCTGAAACTTTGGATGAATGTTCTCTCCTCGTAAGAGGATTTGCACTTACTGTAAGTAATAGGTGCTCTACAAGTAATGCTCATCTCAGACCAAGTTCAAACTTTGATAGTCCTTGGCCCCTGTAGACTGTGCACCCAGGGAGGGAATGCATCAATGGTCATTCCTCTCAGAGAAAATGTTTGTTTGTTTTTCTTATTCTCTTTCTTTCCCCTCCTGTGTCAGTATCCTCAGATCCACCCAGCATTTTTTGTTTGTTTTTATAATAACTTTATTGAGATATAATTCATATAGCAATAATGTGAGGAAAGAGAATTTAATCTTTTGCATGTGAATATGCATGTATCCCTCCACTATTTGTTCAAAAGACTATTCTTTCACAATTGAATTATTTTGCTACCATTGTTGCAAATTAATTGACCATAAATGCAAATATTTATTTCTGGGCTCTCAATTTTATTCCCCTGATCAACATGACTATCCTGAAACTAGTCACATATTGTTTTGACTACTGTGCCTTAGAGTAAGTTTTTAAATCAGGAAATATGAGTCCTCCAGCTTCTCTTCTTTTCAAGAATGTTTTGGCTATCCTGTGTACCTTGCCTTCCATTATGAATCTGACATCAGCTTGTCAACTACTGCAAAAAAAAAAAAAAAAAAGGTAGCTGAGATCTTTGTAGAGATTTTACTGTCTATACATTAAGTTGGGGAGCATTTCCATTTTAGCCAAACGGAGACATTCAATAATTAGCATGGGACATCTTTTCATTTATTTAGGTTGTTGCAAGGCTGTTGGTTTTTTCAAGGCTACTGCAGGCTTTGGAGGATATAATGGAGTCAGGCAAGCTAAGTGCCTCAATGCTTGCTGTTCTTACCAAAATTCAATAATTATTCTTGATTAGACACTTCTTGGATTTTTTTTTTTTTTGCAAGGTTTTGGTTCATTTCAGAGTTCTGAAAAAGCTGATTTTGAAAATTATTGTCATTGTTTTTATTGCTTTTACTGAGAAGTGAGTATTTGGAGGTCCTTACTTCGCATTCCAGAATTCCTTCTTCCTTTTATTTTTAATCTCATTTTTGCAAGGCAAGAATTGTAGCTAGATGTAATGGCCCCTACTCTGAACTCATTGTCCCATCTAATCCACCTCATTGAAATGAGATCTCTGATAAAACTTTCTACCCCAAGAGACTCTGGTCACAATCTCCACTATATAGGCAAATGCCTATGTGATAACAATACATAACTTTAATGCTCAGAAATTGCCTTATCTCTTTAATCACAGACTTCATGCAGAAATTGTCCTTTGAGTTTTTCATTTTGCTGTATCTTATTATCAGATCTTCAATAATATGAAGAATATATTTAAAATATTTATTTTATGCAGTACTGTTTATTATCAATGAATGGAATAATCCCTGAAGACTGAATGAGATCTCCCCAGGTGAAGATATGTGGAAGAGAATTTAAAAAGGAGAAAATAATATGAAGGGGAACAAAAAAGCAAGTTTGAAAAAAATGTATTTTCTTCTCTGAATGTGGATATACCAAGAGGTGAAAATGCCCTTAGTCCAATAAATAAGGATAGTGGTATCAGAAAATGTGATAGTGAAAGAGAAAAAAGCAAGCAGAGTGAGAGTTTAGGGACTATGACAACCATATATGCCCTTTATTTCCTCAGTCAAGCAAACCATTATCATGATCTGCACAACAGTTTTTTAAATGATTACGAAGAATGAAACACATTTAAAAATACACAACTGACTTTATGTTAATATATGGTCCTTAAAATAATTGATGATTATCTAAATCTTATCAAAAATTGTTCTGCTAATTTGCAAGGGGATTTGTTATGGTAAAAAATCCTTAGGAAATACATTATTTTCTTTCTCCAAGATTTCACAATGACAATGGCTTATAAATAAAGGTTTCCTAAGTTTATTTAGCTAGTATTCTAATTAATAGTATTTACTTTAGGAAAATATGGTTTGGTTATTATAAGAGGTCATTCTTCTGCTTCTCTAGGTTTTATGTAATATAAGTTTCATTTTGATGAATTTTAACATTAAAAAACAAGATATTTTCCTTTGTGTTTTATTTATGTGACTGTTTATGAATTGGAATTTTATTGAAGATACCTGGAAAGCTGTGTCATCTGAACAAAGGTCATTGAATCCTTGTGAACAGATGTTATTTGCAATGGTGCTGTGGTTTTCATCTTGAATAGGTTATGAGAGTGAGAATTCTACAGAAAGTATACAAAGTCAAGTTCACAGAAAGTTTAATGCTTAAAATAGACCCACTCAAGAGAATAATGTACATATTATGTATTTATCTGTCAGTAATATTTTATGGCCATGTGTTTCTCTAAGATAAATAAAGTACATTGGTATGAATTATCACTCTTTCTTCAGAATTGAAAAGTTTGGGGAAAAATTGAACCATGAGGAAGTAGCATTGTTTTTGTCTTTCCACGCAACAATTTTTTTTCTTTAATTATATGTAGTAATAAGCTTGACAACTCAACTCTCCACGTGGAGAAATACTTATATGACTTGACCAAGTTAATATGAATTTGGAAATTATGATAATTAGTTTTATACTTTTATAAAATATTTAACTCTTTTTTTAAATCACAAACTTACAAATAATTTTTAACATTTTTGTTTTACTAATCATACACTAATAAATTAGTAACTAATTTATATGTATATGATTGCATAACTAATCATACAATGATACATACATATCATTTGGTATTTAAGAGCAATGCAAGAAAACAGTCATGTCCAGTATTAAAGTGACAATTATACCAAAGTTTTCCTGTGGAAGTTATTTTCTCCCTGTGGGGAACTGCATCTGATATTTTTTTTGTATTGTATTTCACCTTACTTACCTTTTCTTAACAGCAGAACAACTAAAAATGTCAACACTTTAAAACACAAAACCCCATAAGATATTTTGCCTGAAAATTTGCTTTTATTAAAAGTATAGGCTTTCTCTTTATAGTATTAGAAAATATGCCTCATATTTAAAAAGATGTAAAGAAATAAGTGTCAAGAGTTTCTCTTTCACTTTTAAGAATTGCCATGGGGAAATAATTTACTTAAATTTATCTTTGAATAAAAGCTTTATGGAGCATATATCCGTCTCAGAGCTAGGTCTTGATTTTTCACAGTATATAATTTTCAACATCTGAAAACAACATTTGAAAGCAAATTCATCCACACTTCAGAAGAAAAATTTTAGACATTTTGGAGATATTAAATGGCCATTAACTTAAATACAATTTCCCAGCCACCTGGGGATAATTGTCCTAAAAGCATTAAATTGAATAACTTTTGTGATATTAAACATCCTTATTGAATAAGCTGACATTGAGATACCATTAAATATACCCTTTATACTTGCCTCTGTACAAAGAAACAAATTTTTGACCTCTGAATCTTTCTGATGATAATACACAGCTCAGATTTGGGTGACTGTTCTTGCTCCAATCAATTCAGATCTATCTTACATCTCCCCATTTTTCTCTCTTATGATTTTCCTCTAAATCAAAGATTATGTACAAATTATATTTCATTGAACTATTTAAAATTAATCTTTGACAATTCTCCAATTCTGATGAAAATAATTAAGAAAAATATCTATTTTTCATGATAAATTTTTTATAAAATCAAGAATCATTTGGATATACTATTTTTCGAGATCAGACAAGATCGGGCACATTCAGGGTGGTATGGCCGTAGACTGGATATACTATTTTTAAGGTAAAATCCTATTAATAAAATGCTTCAAATAATGTCCTTCAATTTATGTCTTTCAGTCTCCTTTAATGTACTATATTTCTGTATAATATTTAGTTTACAAGGAATAGAAATTATATTCTTGTGAAACCTGTTTTGCTGTAAAATCTCTTCGCTATTTCTATCTGAGAATTAACACTGAGAAGCCACAAAAAAAGCAACTTATTTTCTGAGAATATTCTTTTTATGCTGAGATTTCATCATTGGCCTTCTCTTCTTATTTTTAGTACCGCATTGTAACTTTCTCCCATTCCTTTTATGAATGTAAGTTGCAATTCGGGTTAATTCAATTCTATCTCATGGTTTATTTATTTATTTTTTAAAGATTTTATTTATTTATTTGTGAGTGACACAGAAAGAGAGGCAGAAACATACGCAGAGGAAGAAGCAGGCTCCATGGAGCCCAGTGTGGGACTCTATCCCAGGAGGATTACGCCCTGAGCCAAAGGCAGACAGATGCTCAACTGCTGAGCCACCCAGGCGTCCCTATCTCATAGTTTAAACTGCACCTTATTCACTGATGTAACATCATATTTCTATGTATTTTTTATTGTATCTCTTACTGACTCTTAAGTTCAATAATTACTCCTCAAATTCGCCTTGTTTGATGACTCATTTAAAAGAAGCATAATGCTAGAAAGCCGAGAATTATTTTAAAGCAATTCTCTCTTCTTTATTACTCAAATATTAGTTTATGTCCTATTATTTCTCATTCTGAGTGCTTCTTTGAGTTACGGTCTCCTTTTGATCCCACGACTGTAATCCAGTTCAGAATTTCATTATTGTTTGCTTCAACATGTATAAAAAGCCACCAAATAATTCTGCTTCCAGTTCTTTTCTCTCTAAAGTTAATCTATTAAAGACTACTAATATTTTTTTTAATTATGAGTCTGATTATATTTTTCTCATGATAATTACAAAATAAAAGTTTTGATGGTTCCATATTGTCTTTTATATTCAGGCCCCAAATCTAATGTTCCATGCTGGTATCTCTGTATCAGTCCTTTCAATTTAACCTCCAGCAAGTTGAAAATGCATGCTATTTTGGTCTCATATTTTCACATAGTTGATTATATGTTGTTTCTACACAAAATATATTTATATCTAAAAATATAACCCTACCCAATATCTCAGGTCATGTATTATCTTTGTAAAGCCTTCTCTCTTTTTTTTTTTTTTTTCCTTCTTTTTTTGTTCTCATTCATGGATTAATTGTCTTTCCCTGTGCTTTCAGAGTATTCTGTGTATAGCCTGGCTAACATACTCATCACATAATATGAGAGAAAGTCAATTTTGTTTTTAATTTGTACCAGGGTTTAATTTGTACCAGGGTTTATATATTATTTATATTCATAGTTAATCACAGCATTTATAATGCTTATAAAGATACACATTTATTTAAAGTTTTTATTAATTTTTTAATCTCATGAGGAGTCTCGACAGCTAATGGTAATTAATGGTTTATATTTCCATTTAAATACATCAAATGGCAACAGAAGTAAATGTTGCTTGTAGTGATGAAATATATTGTCCATTTTGTTAATAAAATCATAACTACCACCTAAATTACTTAGTCCCCCTTAAAGTTTCTGAGTACATGGAAATAATTAGTATATGATTTATTATTATGCACGATATTCTGCTATAGGTTCACAATGACATTGATGATTGAAAGCAAATTGCAAAGAAGTAAGAGAAAGGGGGCAAAAGTCCTAGTCTTTGTATTGAAGCATTGATTCACACATTGCATATCTGAAACTAATATTACATTGTATGTTAACTAACTGTAATTTAAATAAAACTTAAAAAGCATGAATTTTTAAAGCACACAGTAAATAAGAAAAAGAAGTAGCTGGGATGCCTAGGTGGATCAGTGGTTGAGTGCCTGCCTTTGGCCCAGGGCATCATCCCAGAGCCCTGGGATCAAGTCCCACATCAGGCTCCTTGCATGGAGCCTGCTTCTCCCTCTGCCTGTGTCTCTGCCTCTCTCTCTCTCTCTCTGTCTCTCATGAACAAATAAATAAAATATTAAAAAAAAAAAGGAAGAAAAGGAAGTAGCACAAAAGTCTCCTCATTCCCACTTTTTAATATTTATAAAATCTCTTCTTAAGCTTGGATGATACTAAATATATGGCAAAATCATCTGGCATTTAATGGCTAAAGTTACATATGAATATATTCCATTATAATTGAAAAGTACAATAGGTTTGAATCAGTCCTGTCACTTCAAAACCTTCGTGTAGGTTCTTCTTAAATATTTTAGAATTACTAGAGAGATTTCAGATGGATTGATCATTTCCAATGAACTCATAATTATCTGAGAAATGTGAACTGCATTTGACTGCATATTTAATGACTGTAAAATGTGTAGCTCTTTTTTTTTTATTTTTTTATGATAGTCACACAGAGAGAGAGAGAGAGAGAGAGGCAGAGACACAGGCAGAGGGAGAAGCAGGCTCCATGCACCGGGAGCCGGACGTGGGATTTGATCCCGGGTCTCCAGGATCGCACCCTGGGCCAAAGGCAGGCGCTAAACAGCTGCACCACCCAGGGATCCCTGTAGCTCTTTTTCTTAAACTATGAAGTTCAAGATGAAAAGACTTATTTTGAGTTATTTTTAATTATTCTTTAAGTACACCATTTTAAAATATATTTCAATTTCATGTTTATATTAATGAGGGTCCAATATACTTGGAACTCCAGCTATTCATCGTCCTTCATTAATATTTATCTATGGCAAGGGAATGCATCCATAGCTAACATAGTGTTTGTGAGTTCCAAATGCATGATGCAAAAGGTTAATTGAATGAAGGCAAATTCTCCAAGATTTTCCTATCTTCAAAACGTGACCTTAAAAGCCACTGACCTCTTTTTAATGCATTATTTGTCATATTGCTTTCTTTCTGTAATATTTTCTAATTTTTTAAAATTTGAAAGTAAGCACGTTTTCTATAGCAAGTTAAAGAACAGAAAGAGATGAAGGAAGTTAGTAGTATCTCTTTACCTAACTTCTCCAAATCCACTCTCTTAAAGTAATAAATATAACAGTTTGGTGTGTATATGCCTAGACATATTTCATATATATATATAATCTATCTACTATAGATTATATCTTTATTATATAATCTATCTATAATCATTATATATATATAATCTATCTACTTATTCACCTACCTACTTATCAAGTTTTTATTTAATGTTTTATAAAACACAGCACACATAATACGATATTAAAAAAATAAATATGCAACTCAGTTGATTATCACAAGCACACCAATATGACAATCACCCAAACATTTAAAGAACATTGACAGCCCCAGAAGCCGCTTCTTATTCTTATCACTCACCATCTCTAACCACGTTCCAAGGTTAATTGCTATGTTGATTTCTAAGACTATATTTTAACTTTCTCTGATTTTTTTGAAACTTTTCCTGCAATATTTGTTCAGTATTTATATTTTTGTGTCTGTCTTCTTTTGTTTAATATGTTTATGGCATATAACTGCTACACTGAGCGATATTTTATCAGTTTTGATTATTCTTTGGTATTCCAGTGTATGATAAACTTATTCATCATTCTAATATTGCGGAACATTTGTAATGTTTCTGGTTTAGGACTTCTTATGGGTTGAACTGTGTGCCCCAAAAATTCATGTTGAAGTCCTAATCCCCAGTACCTCAGGAAATGACCTTATTGGAGATAAGGCCTTTACAAAGATAATCAAATTAAAATACAGTCATTGAAGTAATCTCTAATCCAACATAAATCGTGTCTAAAAAAATTGGAAATTTGGAGACAGACACATATAAGGAGAATGTAAGGATGAAGGTAGCAATCTTAGTGATACTTGTACAATCTAAAAATTGCCAAAGACTACCAGAAAACCACCATAACCTAGGCAAGAGACGAAGATTCCTTCTTCTAGCCCTCAGAAGGGTGCAATACTGCCAACAAACAGCTTGATATTAGACTTTTAACTTTCAGAACTGGAAGACAATAATTTCTGCTGTTTAAACCATTCAGTTTGTGGTACTTGTTATGCCAACCCTAGCAAACTAATATAGGACTATTATAAATAATGTGGCTGTGAACATTTTTGTCTACTCCTCTTGTAGACATAAACATGGATTTATATTGTCTATATAGACATGAATGCCATTGTTGTGTCATAGTTTTTATGCTCAACCTCAATAGATATGCAAGTTTTCAAAGTGTCTATGACCATTTACTACCAAGAGTATGAAAAGATTCCCACTTCTTTATATTTTCAATATGACAAGGAGCTGCAGTGTATTTAATTTTAGTCATTTTGATGGATGTTTTATGGTATATCATAATGATATTAATGAACATTATCATAGTTACTAATAAGATTAAACCTCATGTTTTTATTAGACATTTAATATATTCTTTTGTGAAGCACCTTTTTATATCTATTGCCCATTTTTCCTTTGTACTTTTGTTTCTTATTGAATTATGGAGATTCTTTATATATTCCAGAAAAAGCCTATTTCCTATTCTATATCTTACAAATAACTTCTCTGTTTCTTTTATTTTAATTCACTTAATCATTTTTTTAAATGAAGTTTTTAATTTTAATATAATTAATTAACTTTAAGAAAGCAAAATTTCCAGACCCCCATATCCTTAAAATATTCTCCTTTTATAACTTTAGAATATTATTTTGTGTTTTGCATCTAGCTTTTTTTTTTCTGTGTGATATACAGTGGTCAGCCATCATAAGTTTGCATTTGGTTATCTGATTGGCCCAGCATAGTTTGTAATACAAAGTCAATCTATGGAGACATATTTGTTTTAAATTAATTTCCACATATACAAGGCTCTGTTTCTGGATTGTCTAATTAGTTCCACTTTTCTATGTCTATATTCTTGTGCTACCTTAATTTAGCTTTCTAATAAATCTTTATAATAAAGCTTGATATTAAATCCTCCAAATATTTCCATCTTCTTTAAATGCCATAGTTATTCATTTCTTGGCTTTTAAAAATCTCTATAAAATTTTAGAAACATCTTGTCAATTTAGAAATACACATACAGATACACACATATGTGCACGCACACACACACAGGAACATACAAACACACATCCTATTGAAATTTTTGTTGCTACCAAAATGAATTACTTTAGTAAAAATTGATAGCTTTACAATGCTGAATTTTCCAATCCATGAACAAGTACCTCTCCACTTGGTTAGGTCCTTTAATTCTTTTAATGAAATAGTTGATAGTTGCTGTGTAGAGGTCTTGCACATATTTTGTCTGACTTATCGGAATTCTGCAGGTTTGATGATATTGCAAATGATAACCTTATTTTTTATTTCATTATTAAAATTTATCTGTACACACAAACACAAAATATTTTTACATTTAACTTGAATCCAGAAAACAGCCTAAAAATCACTTAATTATCTTAATAATTACTTTTTAAAGATTTTATTTATTTATTCATGAGAGACACACAGAGAGAGAGAGAGAGGCAGAGACATAGGCAGAGACATAGGCAGAAGGAGAAGCAGGCTCCATGCAGGAAGCCCGATGTGGGACTCGAACCTAGGACCCCAGCAACGTTGCCTGAGCCAAAGGCAGACACTAGAATGCTGAGCCATCCAGGTGTCCCAATTATCTTAATAATTTAAATGCATATTCCTTTAACATTTTTACATAAAAAATCATTTCATCTGCTAATTGTAAGAGGTTTTTTTTGGCAAAATTTAATTTTTAAAATCTGTTTTTCTGGTCTTACACTGATTACAATTTGTCATGTGAAGTATAGTAGTGTAAATAATAAGTATACTCAACTTTGAATATTCTACTTAAGGAACACATTTACTATTGAAACTTTACAGATGTCCTTAATCAGGTAAAGGATTTTCTCTAATTCCTATGTAGTTAGCTTCCTCTCTCAAGCTGTTCAGCCTTGCTTCTAGCTTAAGTCATGATTAGATGTTAAATTTATTAAATGCTTTTTTGCATCTATTGTCATAGTTATTTGGAATATTTAATCTTCATCTGAATTTTATTTTTTTAGATGTATTTTGAATTTTGAGGCAAACTTCTTTTCCTGCAAAATCTAATTTGGTGTGATTGTCTGTGTATTTTTATGTGTGGTTATACATTTTATACACTTCCAGATTTGAATTGACATTATTTTATTCAGATCTTGGCATTTATATTCAGAACTCAAATTGGCCTTTAACTTTCTCCCCCGTTTTTTTATTGCCCTTTCCGGTTTTGTTATATTGGTCTTCTACAATTTAATAATTTAATAAATTAAGCAGTGCTTTATCATGTCATATCTCCTAGAGAGTTTCTGTGTTTGGCATTATTTATTCCTTAAACATTTGGAATGGACCATTGATGACATTTGAGTCTAAGGTTTCCTTGTGGAAGGCTTTTAATAATGTATTAATTTCTGTAATACTTCCAATTTTCTTCACTACCTTTGTATTCAGATTTTTCATTCTGAAATCATTTATCTAGAAATGTGCCTATTTCATCTAATTTTTCAAACGTATTAATATAAATTTATTGAAAATATCAATTTATGGTCATTTTATTTTCTAAATCAATTCCTTTTGTCCCATTGAATGTTTTTTCTTCTACGTCTTTATAAATTTTCTTTGTTCAGGTAACTTTATGCCTTTTTAAAGAAGCAACTTTTTTGGTATTATTTTCTTCTATCTCATGAATGTCTGTCTGCTCTTGATTTTATAATTTCTTCCTTCTTTCATTATGTTGAATTTGCTTACCTTTCTTTTTAGACCAATGTTAGTTCATTTTAAACGCTTTTTCTTTCTCTTTTTCTCTAATGCATGTCTATCTAAAGCATAGTTTAGGGACTCCTGGGTGGCTCAGCAGTTGGGCACCTGCCTTAAGCTCAAGTCATGATCCCGGGATTGAGTCCCGCCTCAGGCCTCCTGGGATGAGCCTGCTTCTCCCTCTGCCTATGTCTCTGACTCTCTCTCTCAGTCTGTGTCTCTCATGAATAAATAAATCAATCAAGCATAGCTTAGATTCATAACACGAGTTTTGATGTCATATTTTATTATAATTTATTTCAAAATATATTTTTTAAAGATTTGATTTATTTATTCATGAGAAATACAGATAGAGAGAGAGGCAGAGACACAGGCAGAGGGAGAAGCAGGCTCCATGCAGGGAGCCTGATGTGGGACTGGATCCTGGAACTCTAGGATCATACCCTCGGTGGAAGGGAGGTGCCAAACCATTGAGCCACCCAGGAATCCCTCAAAATATTTTTTAGTTCCATTGTGATCTCTTCTTAAGTCTTATATTTAGAAGTGTGTTTCCTTTTCAAAACCTAAAAAGATCTTTTGTTTTCAATATTTAGCCTAACTTCACTTTGTGTTATGTTTGTGTTTATGAGATTTTCTTTATTCCACTCCTTACAAATATGTTGAGACTCTTTTTTGAAGTGCCAAGTAGTCATTTTATTTACGGGTATGACATGTAAATGAAAGAAAAATAGATATTCTCCAGCTGTTGAGCATAATCATAAATGTCATTAGGCCAGGTTTGAAATTCAAATTGTTCTTCTTATACTTTACTTAGTAATAGATGCTAAAACCTCCCTAGTCTAATCAATTTATCAATTTGCTCCTTGCAGAACATTAATTTTTGGTTTATGCATATTTGAGTCATGTTATTACATAAAATTTAATTTTGTTTCACCTTATTAATACATTAAATATTTTTAATATTTCTTTTTATCTCTAGTAATTATTTTTCCCTTAAAATCCACTTTTTTTTAATCCTACTTTTTCCGTTATCACTATATATCTATAGCGACTTTCTTTTTATTAGCTATTGTATGGCATATCTTTTTACCATGTTTTTATTTATATCTACTAAAAAATATCTACCTATTCCTTTGTGTACCTGGGCCTACATTTTTTTCTTTCCTTCTGTCTTTTTTGGGGGTAGGAGGGTTATTTTTATTATCTCTTTTCATCCAGAGAGCCTCAGGTTAGTCTCAATATTGGCCTATATTGGTCTTCTCAAGGCCTAAAACCTTCTATTGTGCCCTCTGCCCATAATCTCTTGCCTTCAGGCATCTGTGGGTCTCACATACACACACCACAGTGCCTACCACTGCCTTTTGTGGCTTCTAGCTGGAAATCCAAATAAGGCTGCCATTTCTATCTCATCCCCAAGTCAAGTAAGACAGATACTAGTCCTTCAGGCTGCCTACAGATAAGCCAGAATGTGACAAAAATATTTCTATTTTGTTTTTTTCAGCCCAAGAGAGGACTCTAGGAATTGGGGTGCTTCCTCCCAATCACACCACACCACACTAGAAAGGGGAGGGGTGAGAGCAAGTAAAAACATCACAAAATGTCCTACAATTTTGAATGTGTTTTTTATTTGATCAGATGTTACCCTGGTTACTTTAGATTTTTTACTATTTTCAAAAGGTCCTATAAAGTTATTTTAGTCAGTCTCTTGTTTATTTGATATTTAAATAATGAGTGCCTGGAGTGTCGTGCTATGCCATCTTGTAGATGTCTATTTACTTTTGATCCCTCTAAGCTTCCTCCTACTGTTAGGGAAAGTATTCATTTTTTTCTATTCTATAATAGTATGTTAATAGTAAGTCCAGTCATATTCTTTATTTTTATATAATGTTATAATCTGACCAGTTTATTGTAATAGGTGTTTGTATATCTACAATGATTACCAATTCAGATTATCGAAAGGACTCACACAAGACTGTAATAAATGTAAAGTATATAGTATAACAGGAAAGAAAAAAAAAAAGAAAAGCATAGGCAAGCTTTGAAGGCCCAAGCAACTCCTAGATGTGATTTCCTTGGACGTTTCTTAGTCCTATAGAATGAATTTCACCTCAGGATTATGAACTGCTGAAATCTTCATTTCAGAAAAATTCAGAGAAAATTTTTCATAGGAGTCCTTTATGCTCCAAAGGTCACCTAGTCAAATAATGCTGTGTAACCATTTAAACCAAGTATAAACGTTCATCTACTCATCCCTAAGTAATGCAAATGAGCTGGCCCTGCTTGACAGCAGGAGAACTTTGAACTTTAAATAGCATCATATAAATTACTAGCTAGTTAAATCTATCTGTACCATGGCCACGAGTCAGTTCAGACTTCCAGATATTTTTGGAGTAAGTATAGTACTCTATCTTACATAAGACTTGAAAAAAAGCAGGCTACTAATTACTGTATCTCATCCCCAGAAATTTGAATTGCAAATAACAGGTTGGTATATGTAAAACTGGGATCTTGTTACAGCCATTGAGTCTAGAAAAGAGAAATAGATTTTACAGATTTTTTTTTAAATGACATGAAGGAAGTACATATGGGAAATGGAAAGACAGAGATTCTTTCACTGTATTCTTATTAGCTCTCATGCAAATTCTGGAAACAGGTATTTCAACTTTCATAATCATCTGCCTGTCATACTCCTGGTCAAAGAAATACTGAACAATAATGACCAAGACAATAACTAGGATAGCCTAGGACTTAGTTGCAACTCATCTATTGCCTCACTTTTTCTTGATGATATCCTATCTCTTCAAACTGATATAACTCAGATCACAAAAATTTAGTTAAAAAAAAAACATTCTCCCATCCAAGTACTAACCAGGCCCGACCCTGCTTAGCTGCCACTCTGGAAAACTGTGTGGAGGTTCCTCAAAGAGTTAAAAATAGACCTGCCCTACGACCCAGCAATTGCACTGTTGGGGATTTACCCCACAGATACAAATGCAATGAAACGCCGGGACACCTGCACCCCGATGTTTATAGCAGCAATGGCCACGATAGCCAAACTGTGGAAGGAGCCTCGGTGTCCAACGAAAGATGAATGGATAAAGAAGATGTGGTTTATGTATACAATGGAATATTACTCAGCTATTAGAAATGACAAATACCCACCATTTGCTTCAACGTGGATGGAACTGGAGGGTATTATGCTGAGTGAAGTAAGTCAGTCGGTGAAGGACAAACATTATATGTTTTCATTCATTTGGGGAATATAAATAATAGTGAAAGGGAATATAAGGGAAGGGAGAAGAAATGTGTGGGAAATATCAGAAAGGGAGACAGAACGTAAAGACTGCTAACTCTGGGAAACGAACTAGGGGTGGTGGAAGGGGAGAAGGGCGGGGGGTGGGAGTGAATGGGTGACGGGCACTGGGGGTTATTCTGTATGTTAGTAAATTGAACACCAATAAAAAATAAATTAAAAAAAATAATAAAAATAAAAAAATAATAAAAAAATAAACCCAAAAAAAAAAAAAAGTAAGAAACTTCTACAAATTGTGTATATTTGAAGTAGATTATGATTGTTTAATTTGCTATATACAGGTTCAAATTTGACTATTGGATTACTTTAACTTAATGATTTTTAACTTATTCTTTAGAGAAGGATATGTTTATGGGAATATGAAATAAATTTAATAGAAATACATGAATGTTCCATGGTTTGTGGAATCCAAGAGGACAGACATAGACCACTCAATTGGTAGAACAGTCAGGTTTCTAATGCTTTAATATTTTCTACTTCTTAATAGTTTTATCATCAAATAAATTATATACTATTTCAGAATTGCCCAATAGTTATTGATTAAGGACTCACAGACATCCATAAGAAAGTTGATAGGCCTTATAATTATTCTAAACAATAACAGACATAATATAGATAAATAAATTTTGTATTATTATATTTGAACTCAAGAAATGATGTAACGAAATTGAAATAGTGTATCAAGAATGCATCTGACTTCTCAGAAAAGGAGCTCTACTTAACTACTATGAATCAAATGATTCAAATGAATCATTATCTTTTCAAAGGACATTGATAGTCCTGATTTTTTCCATTAATTGTTCTACTGAGAACATTTTTCTTAGAAAGTTACCTGATGTCATTTCTTTGTAATAAAACCTTTCATTCCATTTAACAGTACATTGATAAATAGCTAAAATAATTAGCAAATGTTAGCAGACCACTCTTCATTAGGAGATATTAGGGATATCATTAGGAATATCTCCTAATGAAGTTATTCATTAGGAATACAATTTAATTATATAAAAGAACCCATTAAATGACTTATTCTTTACCATATATCTTGAAGTATTCATTAGAATCCATTTTCTTACCTTTAGTATTTGTTCCACCTCATAGACACTTTTTGAAAATTACCATTTTGAGTACTTCTTCATAATCTGTATTTTTATTAAATGTTAATGTAATTGCAAAAGGAAATGAACCAAAACAAATTGTTCACAGAAAATGAGATACACTTGAAGTTTTATGGACACATTTCACTGAATTTTAAAGAAAGATGAAAACATGCAATATTCCGTGTTGTCAGAAAATCAGAAGATATGTATATCTTCCATTGTTGAAGGTTTTATTATACATTGGGATTCTTGTTTAGAAATTATATAATTATAGAAGGAATAAATTCATCAAAAAGTCATGTGTCTTTCACCAAGATTGTCACAGGCACAAGTTAAGGGAAAGTAAATGTATATTGTATTATTTAGGGATCCCTGGGTGGCTCAGAGGTTTAGCACCTGCCTTTGGCCTGGGGCGTGATCCTGGAGTCCTGGGATCGAGTCCCACATCCAGCACCCAGCGTGGAGCCTGCTTCTCCCTCTGCCTGTGTCTCTGCCTCTCTCTCTCTCATTGTCTCTCTCTGTGTGTCTCTCATGAATAAATAAATCTTAAAAAAATATATTGTATTATTTAAAGAATCATGGCAATTATATTAAATACATATTTGTTACTTGAGACTAGAAGTAATATAACCAAAAACATTATCCAACTGAGATCAGTAGATCAGTATTTAAATAGGTAGAAATGAACACCCCATGAATACACCTATTTAGAATACTCTCCTATTTTCATACAGACAACAAAATTAACTAGAACTAGAATGTGTGGCACTATATCTCTCTAGAAAGTGAACTCTCACTTTAGATTTACTATATAACAGTGGAACACATGTTATTTTGAGTTTTCAAATATGCAGATAAAATGCTTTCAGTTTTTTTTTTATTTTTTGCAGATAAAGTACTTTTAAACATTAAAGGGTAGACATAAAAATGTAAGCAAATGTATAAATTTTACATGTATAAATGTAAGAAAATTAAATTCTCTTCAATAAGTCTCCTAAATGGGTATTCCTACCCATGAGTTCAATAAAATAAAATAAGACAGTTATAAATATATATTTGCATTAAATACAAATCCCTAGAACTCAATAAAGGTTATGCCTGTTTTGCTCACTCTGAGACCCAGAACCTTCACACTAATAATCAGTTTAGACCTACCTTAACAGAATAATACATATAACAATATATGAAGTGTTTTTTTCTTCAAAAAAATTATGAAAAGTAAGTTGTAAAGATCATATTATTTAGTCTCAACATTCCATCAGTTCTCCCACCAAAAACTAATCATGCATAATTACTATGCCTGTGAGCATAGGTCTGGACAAGCCAGGACTTTTATCCCCCTGTCCTGTATTACTTCAATTACAACATTTATCTATTACTGTGTAACATACCACTGCCAAACCTAATGGCTTAAAACATTAACAGTCATTTATTTGCTCATAAATCTGCAATTTGTGCAAGGTTCAACATGGGCAGTTTATCTTTGCTCCATGGGACATCAGCTGGGGCAAATTGACTGGGAACTCTCGGTTTTCAAGATGCCATACTTCCATGCCTGGCAAGCTGATCCCAGCAGTTGGCTGAGATCTCAGCTGGGGCTATCCATTATAGGCCTTGGTTCCTACAACTTACTATTCCCCAAATCATGGTGGTAACTTATGTTCTTTTTTTTTTTTTTTTTTAAAGATTTATTTATTTATTCAGAGAGAGAGAGAGAGAGAGAGAAAGAGAGGCAGAGACACAGGCAGAGGAAGAAGCAGGCTCCATGCAGGAAGCCCGACGTGGGACTCGATCCCAGGTCTCCAGGATCACACCCCAGGCTGCAGGCGGCGCCAAACCGCTGCGCCACCAGGGCTGCCCAACTTATGTTCTAAGACCAAAGGAACCAGATTGTGACAATAAGAAATATGTATTTTGTCTCTACTCCCAACTCCTGGCCAGAGCTCCTAAAACCATTGTAATTCCTAAATGATAAGGATGATAGAAGCACCTTTTATTATAATATTTGATTTTTATCTGCAGCTTTTAAAATAGTTGCAGAGCAATAAACACAAAAGGAGGATCTTCTGTTAATCATAGCAAGCCCCTTTCAACCTCTCTTGAGTTTATGTTAATAAGGTGACTTCTGGAAAGTCCTAAGGATGGGAAGCTGGTTGCCAAAGAAATCAAATATGTGATTAAAGATTTGATTTTTCATAACCACTCCCCAACCTCTAGGGAAGGAAGAGTTAATGGGAGGTTGAATTAATCACCAGTGGCCAATGATTTGGCCAATCATGCTTTACAAAACAAGTCCTCCATTAAAAACTCTAACCAAAGAGTTTCAAGGAGATTCCTCATTAGGTAACAAATGGAAGTGCTGGGTGGTTTCATAGAGAGAATAGAAGCTCCATAACCTTTCCGCATACTTTGCCTTATGCATCTCTTCCATATGGCTGTTTCTGATTTGTATCACTTTATGACAAGTGATATCTAGTAAGTAAAATGTTTTCCTAAGTTCTGTGAGCTGTTTTAGCAAATGTCTGGAACTGAAGAACTGCGTCATAGGAATGAGAGTGTTTGTAGCTTGTAAGTTAGAACCTTAGGTAACAACCTGGACTTGTGACTCAAATCTGAGGTGGTGGTGGCCAAGGGGTTAGGAGGTGCCTCTGTGGGACTGGGCCCTTAAGCCATGGGACCTGATTTTATATCCAAGTTGGCAGTGTCAGAGTTTAGTTAAACTGTAGGACACCCATCTGGTATGGTGGAATGACTTGGTGTGGGGAAACTCTCCTATGTACATTTGGTGATCAGATGTGTGAGAAATGAAGTATTCAGTGAGCTGAGTATTGAGAGTAGAAGAGACACACAGGGGTTTTGTCAAAACAACAGAAAAATTCATAAATGGATAAATGATTAAAGTTATTTACAAATTTCATCTGATGCTTCAAATAATTGATCTGTTTAGATAATTTCATGAAAAACTTTGGAAGTTTATTTTCTAAAAGATATAATAGACTAAATGATTATTATAAATTCACTTAAAAATCGCAACCAAAAAATTGGAGGAAGTGATGTCACAAAGACAATGATATGTCATTCCTAACTTAACACCCCCTCACAAAAAGAACTAAAATCGAGACATCACTGAGGGAATCCTAGAACACAGAAATGAGACTGAAGCAACTCCTTGTACCACAGAGACCAAGGGAGACTTCATTAGAAAGGCAATAAAGTGGCTATGCCTTGACCACATTGTCCACCCTTCCCCTGCCACTAACAGTATAGTACTACATGAAGAGTGGTTTCTCCAGTGGGAAAAGGAAACTCAAGGAGGACAACCAGCCTCTTCCAGGATTGGAGGTCTCTTTGTAGGATCCCCTACCTCAATCTTGCACCACAAGGATGGCAGGGGAATATCTGGGGTCCAGTGACTGGGAATCTGTGTGTGATGAATAAGAAGAGGAGGGTTTGCAACAACCAGCACACAGATCTTGACGGGCAGAGTTCACTCCTGCAGTGCTCAAGTAGTAATCACAACTAGTGACTTTGCTCATGTACAGAATAAAGTTGGTAGTGTACTCTGACCAGGGAATTCAGTTGGGTGCAGATCTGCCTGATTCAGGTCCTCAAATGAGCTTTTCTAGCCTTAGAGCCTCGGTTGCTCATACCCAGGCAAAGTGCTGAATCATATAGCCCAACCCACTATGGAGAGTACCTTCTGCCCCATCTGACAGGAGGGGCTGGTGACAACCTTAGAAGCTGTGCAGCACAAGAGCACTTCACCAAGAGAAGGACAGACAGAGCAAATAGTTTGCAGGGTAAAGTCAGTGGTCCTGTTTTGCCAAGGAATTTGGATGCATGTTAGCTTGAGTTAAGTAAACAAAGAGCTTTATCAGTTTTAGAGCTGTATCTCCCACTGCACCTGGGCAGAAAATCTAATGTGTAACCCTGCTCATCCATGAATACAGCTTTCAGCCTGCCTGACCAGGGAACTTAATCAGTGCACACACAAAGCTGTGTATCCATCTAGTAGTCCTACGCACAGTGGCTCTTGAACAGAGAGCACAGTTCATATCTTCCCTGTCCACAGAGCAAAACTGGTGCCCTCACCTGACCAGGGAACTTTGTGTATACTCAGGCCTGATTCAGGACCCCTAAAAATGAGCTATACAGGCACAAGATTCTAACCTGCTGCCCCTTCAGAGCAGGAAAGCTATTTCATAGTCTCATCTTTTACTGAATATAGTATAGTACCCAGTCCTAACCATTTAGTAAGCCTCATCAGAGAATTCAGGCAACAATTGAGTCCAATCTACAGCCTCATTTGGGTAGGTAGCCACGCCAACTGTTTTCAAATTATGGCATACCTATTCCTATTTCTATCCTCATAACTTGAATAGTTGACTTACCCCAAAATAGAGGTCCTGCCTATCTAACGACATTTACCAGTAGGTACATGCAGAAACCCAAACTGAGAAGACTGATAAAGAACTGTCTCTACCGAAGCAAACCTTTAACATCTGAAAGAGGAGCCCCATTACTTAAGTTGCACACACCAATGTAAGATATCAAGAATCATGAAAAACCAGGTATATATGACACCAAAAAAGACAATTAATCAACCTCCAGTAACTGACTAATGAAATGGAGACCTATGAAATGTCAAAGAATTAATAAGGAAGTTAATAAACTACCAGAGCACACACACAGAACACACTAAACAAAATCTGGAAAACAACACATGAACAAAATAAGTATGAAAAGGAAATCGCAACCATCAAAAACAAACAGAATTCTAGAGTTGAAAAATACACTACCTAAACTGAATATTTCAATATAGTTTCAAAAGTAGACTCAACCATTGAGAAGAAAGAATCAAAACCATGGAAAATAGGACACTGAAAATAACCATGAGAATAGCAAAAAGGAAAAAAAGGGAAGGAAGAAAGGTAGAAAGAAGAAAGAAAGAAAGAAAGAAAGAAAGAGAAAAAATTTGACAGGATTTGTGGGATATGCACACAAAAAATTACATTATAGGAATTCTAGAAGAGAAAATGATAGAATGTATACTTACAATAAAAATGGCTGAAAACATCCCCAACTTGGGGAGAGAAATAGACATCCAGATCCATGAAGCCTAAAGAACCTAATATAGGTTAAACCAAATAGGGCTACATGAAGACACATTATAATTAAATTGTCAAAAGTCAAAGACAAAAAAAGAATTTTAAGAGCAGCAAGAGAAAAGAGAGATTTACATACCAGAAAACACCCATATTTTACGTAGATTTCTCAACAAATATTTTTCAGCCCAGGAGAGAATGGGAAGACATATTCAAAATATTGAAAGAAACAAAAACTGTCAACCAAGAATTTGATATGTAGCAAAGCTCTCCTTCATAAATAAAGGAGGGAGAAAGACTTTCCTAAACAAAGCTGAGAGAGTTTGTTAACACCTGATCTGCCTTAAAGAAATGCTAAAGAGAAGTCTTTGAGTGGAGGTAAAAGAATACTGATTAACGTTATAAAAACACAAAAAACTGTAAAAGTACCTGGGTGGCTCAGTCAGTTAAGCATCCTACTCTTGATTTTGGCTTAAGTCATGATCTCAGGGTTGTGGGATTAAGCCTCAAGTCAGGCTACAGCTATGGGGCTGTGCACAGAGTCCGCTTGAGATCCTCTCTCCCACTCCCCCTACCCCTCCCACTGCTCCCTTTCTCTCTCTCTCTAATAAAAAAAAAAAAATCTTTAAAAAAAGTAGCATAAATCTCACTGGTAGTGTAAATATATAATCATAATTAGAATCTGCAATATGGTACTAGTGGTGCATAACTCACAATTCTAGTTTAAAAGTTAAAAACCACTAGGGAACATAGTAAAGATAACCACAAATACAATTATCTGTTATTAGTTACACCATATACAAAAACAACAACAACATGTGAACTGTAACAGCAATAACTAAAAATGTCAGGGGAGAAAAAATAAAAGTGTGAAGTATACAAATTGTATTGAAGTTAAGTTTTTATCAGTTTAAAATGGATGTCAAAAGCTTAAGATATTTCATGTAAGAATCATGATAACCTCAGAAAAAATCTTAAGTATTTACACAAAAGAACATGATAAAGAAGTCAAAATATGCAGACACCAAAAGACATCAAAACATAAAAAAGGACAGCAAAATAGGAAACAAAGAATAATGGATTTATAAAATAACCAGAAACAATAAACAAAATGACAATAGTAAGTTCTCACCCATTAATAATTCCTTTAGAGATAAACAGGATAAATTCTATAATTAAAAGACACAAAATGGAAGAACAGATAAAAAAAATAATATCCAACAATATCTTCCTAGGAGAAACTCATTAGCTTTAAAGACACAAAAGGATTGAGAGTGAAGGAATGGAAAAAGATATTTCAAGCAAATGATAATCAAAAAAATGAAAAAGCAGGGAAAGCTTTACTTTTATCAGACAAAATGGACCTTAAACTAAAGTTGACAAAGTGAGACAAGTTCATCATATAACAAACATGCCAGTCTATCGATAAGATATAGCAATTATAAATAATTATGTACCCAACATAGTAGCACCTAAATGTATAAATCAAAAACTAACAGGCTAAAAGGAAAAATAAACAGCAATACAATATTAATTAGAGACTTTAAAACTGTCAACAATAGATAGGTCATCCAGACAGAGAATCAATAAGGAAACAGTAGATTTGAACAACAGTATAAACCAAATGGACCTAACAGACATTTACAGAATATTCTATCTAACAAAAGCAGAATACATAATCTTCTCAAGTGCATAAACCATATGTTAGGTTACAAAAGAAGTCTTACAAAGTTCAAGATTAAAATCATACCAAGAGTAATCTCTGCCCACAATACCATGAAACTAAAAACCAACAACAAAAGAAAAATTGGAAGATTTACAAACACATGGAAATTAAACAACACTCTCATGATCAACCAATAGATCAAAAACAAAAATTAAGGGAAAATAAAAAAGTTTCTTGAGCCACATGAAAATGAAAACATACCAGAACTTATGGGTTACAGAAAAAGGAGTTCTAAGTGAGAATTCATAATGATATATGCCTACACTAAGAAGCAAGAAGGATCCCAAAAAACAACCTAACTCTACGCCTTAAGGAACGAAGGAAGGAAGGAAGGAAGGAAGGAAGGAAGGGAAGAAAGAGAAAGAAAGAAGAAAAAAAGAAAGAAAGAAAGAAAGAAAGAAAGAAAGAAAGAAAGAAAGAAAGAAAGAGAAGAAAAGATGAGAAGACAGAGAAAAGAGAGAAAAGAAATGGGCCCAAGGTTAGCAAAAGAAAGTAAATAATAAAGACTAATCAGAAATAAATAAAATAGAGAACAGAAAAACAATAGAAAATTCATCAAACTAAGTGTTAATTCTTTGAAAAAGTAAACAAAATTGACAAACCTTTAGCTATATTAACCCAGGAACAAAAAGAGGGAACCAAAATCAACAAATTTACAAATGAAAAATGGGACTTACACCTGATACCATAGAAATACAAATAAGAGGCTACTATGAACAACTATGTGCCAACAAACTGGGCAACCTAGAAGAAATGGAAGAAGTCTTAGAAACATACAATTTACCAAGACTGAACAGGAAGAAATAGAAAAATCTTAATAGACCAATTCTTAATAAGGAAATTGAATCAGTATTCAAAAATCTCACAACTAACAAAATGCAGGACCAGAGAGCTTCACTGGTAAATATTACCAAACATTTAAAGAATGAACACCAATCCTTCCCAAACTGTTCCCCAAAATGAAAGAGAAACAAACACTCCCAAACTCATTTTATATGGCAAGGATTATCCTAATAACAAAGTCGGATAAGGATACTACTAGAAAATAAAAACATCAGTCAATAATCTTGATGAATACAGATGTAAAGATTCTCAACAAAATACTAGAAAACTTAAGTGAGCAGCACATTAAAAGTTTCATTCATCATGATCAAGTGGGATTTATCTTCGAGATGCAAGGATAGCTCAGATTACACAAATCAGTCAATGTGATACATCATAAGAACAGAATAAAATTTAAAAATCACAATCATCTTAATAGCTACAGAAAAAAGCATTCAACAAAATTCAACAACTATTCATCATAAAAATTGTTAACAAGCATAGAAAGAATGTACATCAACATAATAAAGGACACATACAAGCCCACAGCTAACATCCTACTCAATTGGAAAAGGATAAGAGCTTTTCCTCCAAGATCACGAATAAGACAAAGGTGCCCATTCTCACAACTCCTATTCAAAATAGTACTGGAAGTCCTATGTAGAGCAATCAGCCAATAAAAAGAAATAAAAGGCAACAGAATTAGAAAGGAAGAAGTATAACTGTCTCTATTTGTAAATTACATGTTTTGATATATAGAAAATCCTAAAGACTCAAAAAAAATGTTATAATGAATTAATGAATTCAGTAAAATGGCAGAATACAAAACTAACACAAAACTCAGTAGCATCTCTCTATATACACTAAAAATTTTTTAGAAAGAAAGAAAAGAGAAAAGAAAAAAATCAATCTCATTTACAATGACATCAAAACTAATAAAATGTTTAGGAATAAATTTATCCGAGAAGGTGAAAGATCTCTACTCTAAGAACTACAAGACATTGATGAAAGAATTCAAAGAAGACAAAGATAAATGGAAAAGTATCCTATCTATGTTCTTGGATTAAAAAAATTAATATTGTTAAAAATGTCAATATTACCAAAAGTCATATATAAATTCAATGCCATTCCTATCAAGATTCCAGTGGCATGTTTTACAGATTTTTTTGAAAGTCCTAAAATTTATATAGAAACAAGAAGACTCTGAATGACCTAAGAAATCCTAAGAACAAAGCAGGAGGCATCATGCTCCTTGATTTCAGGCTATAGCATAAAGCTATAATAATTAAAGCAGTAAGGTACTAATATAAAAACAATGAAACAATAGAATAGTAGACCAATGAAACACAATTGAGATCCCAGAACCAATATACATTAAACTTTCATTTCACAGGAGCCACGAATACTCATGCACAAGAGACAGTCTATTCTATAAAATGGTGCTGTGAAATTGGTTATTCAATGTAAAAGAATGAAACCACATCACTATCTTACACACTCGAAAATTAACTTGAAAAGGCTTAAAGACTTACATGCAAGACCTGAAACCATAAAACTCTTAGAAGAATACATAGAAACAAAGCTGTTTGACATGGATCTTCACAATGATTTTTTTTTCATAATGACTTTTTTAAAATCACACCTAAAGCACAATCAACAAAATTAAAAAGTGGGACTATATGAAACTAAAAATCTTCTGCACAGCAAAGGAAGCCATCAATAAAGTGAAAAGACATCCTATGGAATGGGAAAAAAATATTTGCAAACCACATTTCTCATAAGGGGTTAATACTCAAAATATATAAAGAACTCACACAACTCAATAGCAAAAGAATAAAAAGTCCAATTAAAAATTGAGCAAAGGACCTGAGTAGACATTTCTCCAAAGAAGATATACCAATAGCCAACAGGTACATGAGAAGATGTTCAATATCAATACTAATTCGTGAAATGCAAATTAAAACCACAATGAGGTACTATCTCATGTCTGTTAGAATGGCCATCAACACAAAGTAAAGAGGTAACAAGTGCTGGCAAGGATGTGTAGAAAAGGAAACCATTGTGCACTCTTGGTAGGATTGTAAATCAGTTCAGCCATTATGGAAAACAGTATGGAGGTTCCTCTGAAAATTAGAGCTAGAACCTACCATATTATCCAGCAATTCCATTTCTGGGAATATATTAAAAAGAAACAAAAGCACAAACTTTAAAAGATATCTGTGCCCTCATGTTCATTGCAACATTATTCCCAATAGCCAAGATAGGGAAATAGCCCAAATATCCATTGATGAATTGATGGATAAAGAAGTTGTGGTATATATATATGCAATGGTATATTATGAGTCATAAAAAATGAGGTAATCCTACCATTTGAAGTAACATGAATGGATCTTAAGGCATTATGCTAAATGAAATAAGTCAGACAGAGAAAGACAAATACTATATGATCTCACTTAAATGTAGAATAAAAAAGAAAAAAAAACCACCAAACTCAGAAAAAGATCAGATTTGTGTTTACCAGAGGTGGAGGTTAAGAAGGAAACTGGAGGAAAGGAGTTAAAAGATACAAACTTCCAGGTACAAAATAAATAAGTACTAGAGATATAATGCATAACATGATGACTACAGTTAACAATGCTGTATGATATAGAGAGACGTTGTTAAGAGAGTAGGTTCCTATGAGTTTTCATCACAAGGGGAAATTTTTTTCTTCCTACTGTATCTGTATAAGACAATGATTATTAATAACGCCTACTGTGGTAATCTGTTCACAATATGTGTAAATCAAACCATCATACTGTATGTCTTATGCTTATACAGTAATGTATGTCAATTATTTCTCAGTAAAACTGGAAAAATTACTAAGATAATCCTTAAAATCTCTTGGTGGATAGATAGATGGGTGATAGATAATAGAAAATATATCTATTATTCTTATAACAATCATTATAGAGTTTCTATTTAATCTTTCAACTTCTTTCAATGTTCTTTCTCCCTTTGGAATCCTATTTTCTGCACATACCAAACTACTAATATGTCTTGAATGTACCATGTTATTTTTCTAACTACTTTTGCTGAGATGCTACATATACCTAAAACCCCGTCTACTTTCCTCCTCTACTCACATTCATCTGGCTCATCCTTGACCCCTACGGCACCTAACTATAAAAGAATAATGAATATATTCTTCTATATTCTATTTTACAATTCACTTTTACAATTTATTTTGGTATCAGCGCTCATTTATATTTGGGTTGTCCATGGAAATACCTCATATAAATTATTTTTAAGACCACATAAATATAGCGTAAAATAAACAGGAGTATAGAAACATTTACTTAATCAAAGACATCAAAATAAATACTGTAGGGGGGGAGGGGCAGGATGGCGGAAGAGCAGGGTCCCCAAGTCACCTGTCCCCACCAAATTACCTAGAAAACCTTCAAATTATCCTGAAAATCTACGAATTCGGCCTGAGATTTAAAAAGAGAACAGTGAAATGCTACAGTGAGAAGAGTTCGCGCTTCTATCAAGGTAGGAAGACGGGGAAAAAGAAGTAAAGAAACAAAGGCCTCCGAGGGGGAGGGGCCCCGCGAGGAGCCGGGCTGAGGCCGGGGCGAGTGTCCCCAGGACAGGAGAGCCCCGTCCCGGAGGAGCAGGAGCTGCACCGACCTTCCCGGGCGGAAAGGGGCTCGCGGGGAGGTGGAGCAGGACCCAGGAGGGCGGGGATGCCCTCGGGTTCCCTGGGACAGTAACAGACACCTGCGCCCCGGGAGAGTGCGCCGAGCTCCCTAAGGGCTGCAGCGCGCACGGCGGGACCCGGCGGGACCGGAGCAGCTGAAGGGGCTCGGGCGGCGGCTCCACGGAGGGGGCTGCGCGGCCCCGGGAGCAGCTCGGAGGGGCTCGGGCAGAGGAAGAGGCTCCGTGCGGAGGGGGCTGCGCGGTTCCAGGAGCAGCTCGGAGGGGCTCGGGCGGCGGCTCCACGGAGGGGGCTGCGCGGCCCGGGAGCGCGAATCCAACAGCGCAGGCTCCGGAGCACAGGGCGCCGGGACACAGCCCAGGATCCGGCCTCCCCCGGGACAGGCAGAGGCCGGGAGGGCCCAGGACAGCGAGGACACTCCTGCCCCAGCTGAGCACATCAGCGGCCCCGCCCGGAGCCTCCAGGCCCTGCAGACGGAGTTCCTGCCGGAGCTGAATCCAGGTTTCCAGAGCTGCCCCGCCACTGGGGCTGTTCCTCCTGCGGCCTCACGGGGTGAACAACCCCCACTGAGCCCTGCACCAGGCAGGGGCACAGCAGCTCCCCCAACTGCTAACACCTGAAAATCAGCACAACAGGCCCCTCCCCCAGAAGACCAGCTAGAAGGACAACTTCCAGGAGAAGCCAAGGGACTTAAAGTACACAGAATCAGAAGATACTCCCCGGTGGTTCTTTTTTTGTTTGTTTGTTTTTGTTTTTGTTTTTGTTTTTGTTTTTGTTTTGTTTTGCTTTTTGATTTGTTTCCTTCCCCCACCCCCTTTTTTTTCTCCTTTCTTTTTCTTTCTCTTTTTCTTTTTTTTTTTTTTCGTTTTTTTTTTTTCTTTTTCTTCCCTTTTTTTTCTCTTTCTCTTTTCTTTCCTTCTTTCTCTCCTCTCTTTTTCTCTTTTTCCCAATACAACTTGCTTTTGGCCACTCTGAACTAAGCAAAATGACTAGAAGGAAAACCTCACCTCAAAAGAAAGAATCAGAAACAGTCCTCTCTCCCACAGAGTTACAAAATCTGGATTACAATTCAATGTCAGAAAGCCAATTCAGAAGCACTATTATACAGCTACTGGTGGCTCTAGAAAAAAGTATAAAGGACTCAAGAGACTTCATGACTGCAGAATTTAGAGCTAATCAGGCAGAAATTAAAAATCAATTGAATGAGATGCAATCCAAACTAGAAGTCCTAACGACGAGGGTTAACAAGGTGGAAGAACGAGTGAGTGACCTAGAAGACAAGTTGATAGCAAAGAGGGAAACTGAGGAAAAAAGAGACAAACAATTAAAAGACCATGAAGATAGATTAAGGGAAATAAACGACAGCCTGAGGAAGAAAAACCTACGTTTAATTGGGGTTCCCGAGGGCGCCGAAAGGGACAGAGGGCCAGAATATGTATTTGAACAAATTCTAGCTGAAAACTTTCCTAATCTGGGAAGGGAAACAGGCATTCAGATCCAGGAAATAGAGAGATCCCCCCCTAAAATCAATAAAAACCGTTCAACACCTCGACATTTAATTGTGAAGCTTGCAAATTCCAAAGATAAGGAGAAGATCCTTAAAGCAGCAAGAGACAAGAAATCCCTGACTTTTATGGGGAGGAGTATTAGGGTAACAGCAGACCTCTCCACAGAGACCTGGCAGGCCAGAAAGGGCTGGCAGGATATATTCAGGGTCCTAAATGAGAAGAACATGCAACCAAGAATACTTTATCCAGCAAGGCTCTCATTCAAAATGGAAGGAGAGATAAAGAGCTTCCAAGACAGGCAGCAACTAAAAGAATATGTGACCTCCAAACCAGCTCTGCAAGAAATTTTAAGGGGGCCTCTTAAAATTCCCCTTTAAGAAGAAGTTCAGTGGAACAGTCCACAAAAACAAAGACTGAATAGATATCATGATGACACTAAACTCATATCTCTCAATAGTAACTCTGAATGTGAACGGGCTTAATGACCCCATCAAAAGGCGCAGGGTTTCAGACTGGATAAAAAAGCAGGACCCATCTATTTGCTGTCTACAAGAGACTCATTTTAGACAGAAGGACACCTACAGCCTGAAAATAAAAGGTTGGAGAACCATTTACCATTCGAATGGTCCTCAAAAGAAAGCAGGGGTAGCCATCCTTATATCAGATAAACTAAAATTTACCCCAAAGACTGTAGTGAGAGATGAAGAGGGACACTATATCATACTTAAAGGATCTATTCAACAAGAAGACTTAACAATCCTCAATATATATGCTCCGAATGTGGGAGCTGCCAAATATATAAATCAATTATTAACCAAAGTGAAGAAATACTTAGATAATAATACACTTATACTTGGTGACTTCAATCTAGCTCTTTCTATACTCCATAGGTCTTCTAAGCACAACATCTCCAAAGAAACGAGAGCTTTAAATGATACACTGGACCAGATGGATTTCACAGATATCTACAGAACTTTACATCCAAACTCAACTGAATACACATTCTTCTCAAGCGCACATGGAACTTTCTCCAGAATAGACCACATATTGGGTCACAAATCGGGTCTGAACCGATACCAAAAGATTGGGATTGTCCCCTGCATATTCTCGGACCATAATGCCTTGAAATTAGAACTAAATCACAACAAGAAGTTTGGAAGGACCTCAAACACATGGAGGTTAAGGACCATCCTGCTAAAAGATAAAAGGGTCAACCAGGAAATTAAGGAAGAATTAAAAAGATTCATGGAAACTAATGAGAATGAAGATACAACCGTTCAAAATCTTTGGGATGCAGCAAAAGCAGTCCTAAGGGGGAAATACATTGCAATACAAGCATCCATTCAAAAACTGGAAAGAACTCAAATACAAAAGCTAACCTTACACATAAAGGAGCTAGAGAAAAAACAGCAAATAGATCCTACACCCAAGAGAAGAAGGGAGTTAATAAAGATTCGAGCAGAACTCAACGAAATCGAGACCAGAAGAACTGTGGAACAGATCAACAGAACCAGGAGTTGGTTCTTTGAAAGAATTAATAAGATAGATAAACCATTAGCCAGCCTTCTTAAAAAGAAGAGAGAGAAGACTCAAATTAATAAAATCATGAATGAGAAAGGAGAGATCACTACCAACACCAAGGAAATACAAACGATTTTAAAAACATATTATGAACAGCTATACGCCAATAAATTAGGCAATCTAGAAGAAATGGACGCATTCCTGGAAAGCCACAAACTACCAAAACTGGAACAGGAAGAAATAGAAAACCTGAACAGGCCAATAACCAGGGAGGAAATTGAAGCAGTCATCAAAAACCTCCCAAGACACAAGAGTCCAGGGCCAGATGGCTTCCCAGGGGAATTCTATCAAACGTTTAAAGAAGAAACCATACCTATTGCACTAAAGCTGTTTGGAAAGATAGAAAGAGATGGAGTACTTCCAAATTCGTTCTATGAGGCCAGCATCACCTTAATTCCAAAACCAGACAAAGACCCCACCAAAAAGGAGAATTACAGACTAATATCCCTGATGAACATGGATGCAAAAATTCTCAACAAGATACTGGCCAATAGGATCCAACAGTACATTAAGAAAATTATTCACCATGACCAAGTAGGATTTATCCCTGGGACACAAGGCTGGTTCAACACCTGTAAAACAATCAATGTGATTCATCATATCAGCAAGAGAAAAACCAAGAACCATATGATCCTCTCATTAGATGCAGAGAAAGCATTTGACAAAATACAGCATCCATTTCTGATCAAAACTCTTCAGAGTGTAGGGATAGAGGGAACATTCCTCAACATCTTAAAAGACATCTACGAAAAGCCCACAGCAAATATCATTCTCAATGGAAGCACTGGGAGCCTTTCCCCTAAGATCAGGAACAAGACAGGGATGTCCACTCTCACCACTGCTATTCAACATGGTACTGGAAGTCCTAGCCTCAGCAATCAGACAACAAAAAGACATTAAAGGCATTCAAATTGGCAAAGAAGAAGTCAAACTCTCCCTCTTCGCCGATGACATGATATTGTACATAGAAAACCCAAAAGTCTCCACCCCAAGATTGCTAGAACTCATACAGCAATTTGGTAGTGTGGCAGGATACAAAATCAATGCCCAGAAATCAGTGGCATTTCTATACACTAACAATGAGACTGAAGAAAGAGAAATTAAGGAGTCAATCCCATTTACAATTTCACCCAAAAGCATAAGATACCTAGGAATAAACCTAACCAAAGAGGTAAAGGATCTATACCCTCAAAACTACAGAACACTTCTGAAAGAAATTGAGGAAGACACAAAGAGATGGAAAAATATTCCATGCTCATGGATTGGCAGAATTAATATTGTGAAAATGTCAATGTTACCCAGGGCAATACACACGTTTAATGCAATCCCTATCAAAATACCATGGACTTTCTTCAGAGACTAGAACAAATTATTTTAAGATTTGTGTGGAATCAGAAAAGACCCCGAATAGCCAGGGGAATTTTAAAAAAGAAAACCATATCTGGGGGCATCACAATGCCAGATTTCAGGTTGTACTACAAAGCTGTGGTCATCAAGACAGTGTGGTACTGGCACAAAAACAGACACATAGATCAATGGAACAGAATAGAGAATCCAGAAGTGGATCCCTGAACTTTATGGCCAACTAATATTCGATAAAGGAGGAAAGACTATCCATTGGAAGAAAGACAGTCTCTTCAATAAATGGTGCTGGGAAAATTGGACATCCACATGCGGAAGAATGAAACTAGACCACTCTCTTGCACCATACACAAAGATAAACTCAAGATGGATGAAAGATCTAAATGTGAGACAAAATTCCATCAAAATCCTAGAGAAGAACACAGGCAACACCCATTTTGAACTCGGCCACAGTAACTTCTTGCAAGATACATCCACGAAGGCAAAAGAAACAAAAGCAAAAATGAACTATTGGGACTTCATCCAGATAAGAAGCTTTTGCACAGCAAAGGATACAGTCAACAAAACTCAAAGACAACCTGCAGAATGGGAGAAGATATTTGCAAATGACATATCAGATAAAGGGCTAGTTTCCAAGATCTATAAAGAACTTATTAAACTCAACACCAAAGAAACAAACAATCCAATCATGAAATGGGCAAAAGACATGAACAGAAATCTCACAGAGGAAGACATAGACATGGCCAACACGCACATGAGAAAATGCTTTGCATCACTTGCCATCAGGGATATACAAATCAAAACCACAATGAGATACCACCTCACACCAGTGAGAATGGGGAAAATTAACAAGGCAGGAAACCACAAATGTTGGAGAGGATGCGGAGAAAAGGGAACCCTCTTACACTGTTGGTGGGAATGTGAACTGGTGCAGCCATTCTGGAAAACTGTGTGGAGGTTCCTCAAAGAGTTAAAAATAGACCTGCCCTACGACCCAGCAATTGCACTATTGGGGATTTACCCCAAAGATACAGATGCAATGACACGCCGGGACACCTGCACCCCGATGTTTATAGCAGCAATGTCCACGATAGCCAAACTGTGGAAGGAGCCTCGGGGTCCATCAAAAGATGAATGGATAAAGAAGATGTGGTTTATGTATACAATGGAATATTACTCAGCTATTAGAAATGACAAATACCCACCATTTGCTTCAACGTGGATGGAACTGGAGGGTATTATGCTGAGTGAAGTAAGTCAGTCGGAGAAGGACAAACATTATATGTTCTCATTCATTTGGGGAATATAAATAATAGTGAAAGGGAATATAAGGGAAGGGAGAAGAAATGTGTGGGAAATATCAGAAAGGGAGACAGAACGTAAAGACTCCTAACTCTGGGAAACGAACTAGGGGTGGTAGAAGGGGAGGAGGGCAGGGGGTGGGAGTGAATGGGTTTCGGGCACTGGGGGTTATTCTGTATGTTGGTAAATTGAACACCAATAAAAAATAAATTAAATAAATAAATAAATACTGTAGATTTGAAGGTGAATATTTTGTCTACTTTATTCAATTTCCCAGCCTGAACCATCATTCTGCTCAAGGATTGAAAGCCATTAGCATTTTTCCAAGTCTCATTAAAAATAAATTAATCTTTATGAAGCACATTGTAACATTTATTTCAAATTAAACCTGAAAACTGTAATTAGCAGAAATGCTGGAACAAGAGACTCATTTTTATCAAACATCATTTATAGAAAATTTTACTGAAGAAACAAAACAAAATGAAGACAAGCAAACAGAATAAGATAATTTGCTATCATTTGTATGACCTTGACTCAAACAACCACTGAGGAAGTTTCATGGTCTTGGAAGTTTACTAAAATACTAAAGCTTTCCCATAATACTCAATCATTGTAGTCAATTTTCCTCCTAAAAAGTAGAAATAGTTCTCAAAATATAATATACACTTGAAACTAAATTTTAACATTTATGAAATGCCAAAAATAAAAAAATACTTTTTAAAGAGTCATTATGAAACCTACTCTGCTTAAAGAAGAAATAATTTCTAAGATTATAGATTCACTTTTACTTATAGACAAGTGATAAGCCTGATTATGACTGAGGCCATGTATTAAATCAACAAAAAGAAAAGAAAAAAAAAAGAATTTTCACTGTGAACTTTGCTGCAAATTTTGGCTTCTAATCAAATGCCATCTCCTCAACTGGTTCTACTCAAACCACCCTCCTCCACTGAAAAGACTAATTCTTCTTAGCCTGTTCCATTTTCTCCATAGTACTTTAGTTTTCTATTTACTTGTAAATAGATTAGTATATAACCTCAACAAGGCAAGGAGGTTTGTCTATTTTATTATCTAATATAGCTAAGAACCAAGAATACCTGACATTTAATAGCTAATTTCAGTAAAACTAGGACAAGTCCATCATATTAAAAAATAAAACAGCAAAAAAGATTTTCTCTTGGTTGAGATACAATAAAACAAGCAAACCGAGAGTATTGGTCCTGGATCATGTCAGAATCTAAACTTCTCTGCCATTAGAATATGCCATCACCATCTATTATTCTATATAATCTCAACACAACCACAGAAAAAAATGTTTCTTTTCTTTTTTTTTTTTTTTGGTAAAGATTTATGTATTTATTTATTCATTCATTCATTTATTCATTTATTCATGAGAGACACAGAGAAAGAGGCAGAGACATAGAGGGAGAAGCAGGCTCCCCGCAGGGAGCAAAATATGGGACTCCATCCCAGGACATCATCATGTCCTGAGCTGAAGGCAGATGCTCAACCACTGACATCCCACGTCCTGGTTTCTGAACTTGAGAATACAATAGATATTTACTATCTCAGATAACTAGGTTATTTCATTTCTTTAAAATTTTGAATTCTAAACATTAAATAGTATCTATGACTTCTTCAAATAATGAAATTTTTATCCAGAAAATCTGAAAATATGTTACCTTCTCTTTTTCTTGTTGAGGTATCTTTATTAGCCTTAAAATGGTAGTGAAACAAGAAAATTGGAATTATTGAAGAACAGGACTTATTATTTGTTTTGTTTTGTTTTTTATATGATGGACAGAAATATGAATCTTAAAAAATCAAAAAGAAAAATGCATAATTACTAACTTATTGATGCTTTTCATGCTAATACTTATAAGTCTGGAAAAACATAAATACTTGATAGATGGAATTAACCCTGTTATATATACATCAAGGTTTTTTTGACACTGAACAAAAACAGTGCTGTTGATGCCTATGCTTAAACTGTAATAAATATGCCACTGATATTTCACTATTGAAAAAAACAATATATACGTGTGTTTGTTGGTTGGTATATTTTCCTTTTTTCTGAGAATTTTTAAACATTTTGTAACCTTATTATTAAATAATTCTGAATACAGTACTTTGAATCAAGACACTATCTCTTTCATCATAAGCTAAGGTGAGATTTATACAAATGAGATAAATATTTCAAAATATTACTTCAGGAAAATATCATGAAAAATAAAGCTGGATGTTAGTATAGCTCATAATGATATAAGTGGTGATAAATAAAAGTCATCATAAACTTGATAAACACTTTTTTCTCCCATATGGAATATAATTGAAGTAAGATACTTTTTCTACTGTTAATAAAATGGTGGCAGGGACCCATTGGCTTAGCACATGGACTTCCACTCACCAGTGCTGACCTAGCTACAGCCACTGCTAAGTAGTGAGAGACTAACAGTGAATCCCTTTCCCCAGGGCTGATCAGTCAGCTACCTGGTGGCAAGCTATTACACTATGTAGTTTCCATCATGAAAGTGTTTTTTTTTTTTTTTTTTCTGGAAGAGACATTTACACTGGGAGCATATTTGACTTCTCTACACACAAAGCATCTGCCAAAACTACCATCTGTGTACTTACAGAGTGCCTTATCTGCTGTCATGGTATTTCACATAGCATTGCTTCTGATCAAGGAGCTCACTTCACAGAAAAATAATTGCATCAGTAGGCCCATACTTCTAGAATTCACTGGCCTTATCATATTCCCCACCATTCTGAAGTAGCTGGCTTGATAGAATGGCAAAGTGACTCAGTTATCATGACAGTTTGTAACAATACTTCACAGACTTGGAGCTGGATTCTCCAAGATGCAGTAAATGCTCTGAATCAGCATGCAATTTATGGTGTTCTTCCTCCCACAGCCAGGATTCACAGGTCAAGGAATTAAGGGATGGAAATGGAAGTGGCATCCCTCACTATATCACAAGCAACCCAAGCAAAACTGTTGCTTCCCATTACCATGACTTTATGCACTGCTGGCCTAGAGGTCTTAGTTCCAAAGGGAGGAATGCTTCCACTAGGAAACAGGACAATAATCCCATGAATAGGAAGTTAGCACTACCACCCAGCCATTTTGGGCACCTCATGCCTCTGAATCAATAAGCAAAGAAACAAGTTACTGTTCTGGCAGGTTTGACTGATCCTGATTCCCAAGGGGCAATTGGATTTCTACTCTATAATGGAGGTAACAAAAACGATGTCTGGAATCACTTAAGATATCTCTTAGTTTTACTATGACCTATAATTACAGTCAATAGAAAACTATTACAATCCAATTCAGTAGGACTAATAAGGGTCCAGACATAACCACACACATAGATACACATACATACATAACTGATTGGTTCTGTTTGTTAGAGAATCCTGTCTAGTACAAGAGGTTATCTGTTTTATGGATAAAGAAAGAGGTAAATGAGAATGAGTTGATTGATTTGCTTCCAATGACCTGTTCAGCCTAATCCCCTGACTTATTCCAAATAAGTTTCCATCTCAAAAAGCCACATTTCTTTTTTTTTTTTTAAGATTTTATTTATTTATTCATGAGAGACACACAGAGGCAGAGACATAGGCAGAGGAAGAAGCAGGCTCCTTCTGGGAAGCCCAGTGAAGAACTCAATCCCAAGACCCCAGGATTATGACCTGAGCCAAAAGCAGACACTCAACCACTGAGCCACTCAAGTGCCTCACAAAAAAACCACATTTCTTCATGTCTGCAAATTTTATCTATTCTGGTTACCATTCATTGGAATGTTACTCTACCAATACTCTGAAAACCTAATTTTTGTCCTTTAATATTCAGATCAAGCACCACCTCTTAGCATCACTCCTTGATATCTTCCTATCTAGTTGAATCTGGGTTATTTGCCTTTTTTTTTTTTTTGCCATTCTTATAGATGTTTCAAGAACTGTGCCCTGTCCATTATCAAAATAAATTCTAATTACTTGTTTTATTGCTGGTCTCCTTTAGTGAGTTGTGATCTCATTTTAATTAGAACAAGGACAGCCCCAATGGCCCAGCGGTTTGGCACCACCTTCAGCCCGGGTTATGATCCTGGAGACCCCAGATCGAGTCCCAGGTCAGGCTCCCTGCATGGAGCCTGCTTCTCCCTCTGCCTGTCTCTGCCTCTCTCTCTCTCTCCCTCTCTCTGTGCCTATCATGAATAAATAAATAAAATCTTTAAAAAATTTTTTTAAAAAATAAATTGGAACAGTATTTTATTTCCTTAGTATTTTCAGTGCATATGCTATTGTACTATATTACTACTCATTTTTATGAATGTTGAATGAAAATAAGTTTAGAAAATGATTACACAGGCAGCCTGGGTGACTCAGCGGTTTAGCGGCGCCTTCAGCCCAGGGTGGGATCCTGGAGACCCTGGATCAAGTCCCATGTCAGGCTCCCTGCATGGAGCATGCTTCTCCCTCTGCCTGTGTCTCTGCCTCTCTTTCTCTCTAGGTCTCTCATGAATAAAGTAAAAAAAAAAAAAAAAAAAAAAAAAAAAAAAAAAAAAACAAAGGAAGAAAGAAAGAAAAAGAAAGAAAGAAAGAAAAAGAAAGAAAGAAAGAAAGAAAGAAAGAAAGAAAGAAAGAAAGAAAGAAGAAAGAAAGAAAGAAAGAGGGAGGGAGGGAGGGAGGGAGGAAGGAAGGAAGGAAGGAAGGAAGGAAGAAAGAAAGAAAGAAAGAAAGAAAGAAAGAAAGAAAGAAAGAAAGAAAGAAAGAAAGAAAGAAAGAAAGAAAGAAAATGATTACACTTGGGATACCTGGGAGGCTCAGTGGTTGAGCATCTGCCTTCCGCTCAGGGCGTGATCCCGGAGTCCTGGATCCAGTCCCATATCAGGCTCCGCACGAGGGACCTGCTTCTCCCTCTGCCTATGTCTATCTCTATCTGTGTGTCTCTCATGAATAAATAAATAAAATGTTAAAAAAAAAAGAAAATGATGACATTCTTTATATAGCTCTAGCTCTCTATCCTAATTATAATGATGATAGTATGATACCCCTACATACTTGTTATTAATAGGGCTGGCCTTCTAGTTATCTGTGTGTTATTGTTATTTTCTCTTTTATTAGTTAAGTATCACTAGGTTTTAAACTAGAATAAGAAAGCATCTATTTTATACTATAAATTATTTTGTCTCCAAACTCTGCCATTATGGCTGAACCTGAATTCATATTTTTCAGAGCCAGGCAGGCAAAAAGTCCAAAGTAACTAGTGAATAGATAAATGTCAACAATGTTTAATCATATTTCTGATGTAGGCAGAAATAAAATTGTCTAAATTAACTGAATCTAATCCCAGGTACCCATTAAGATGGCTCTGCTCCAGTATTGGCTTGAATTTTATGAAACTGTTAAAGAGTATTGTTTAATAAGTATTCTCTGTTAACTGGCCACCTGGTCAGGTCAGTTTGCTCTGTTGTAAAAATCATCCTGTTCCCATATGGCCTTCCTGTTGTGAAAGCATTAAACTTCTTAAACATTTGTTTTATGCACTAATTGTGTTAATATCGGGGCACTGCCAGAATAAGTGATGGTAATCAAGAAAATCAATAATCCAGCATTATTTTGAGGTATTTAAATAAAAGTCATATAGAAAATAAATCCCTATCTTTCCACGTAGAATAAAAGAGAATCAAACATAAACTAAACAAACATGACTTAAAAATAGTTGTATAATTTTATATCAAATTATATAACGATGATGTTAGTGCAGTAGTTAGAATTGAAGATTCTTTGGGGGGCTTTCAGACATAGGCAAACAAAGCTCCTTAATTAGGTCTCAGCTCTCTACCTGAAGCCACACCCAGCTAACATCTAAACCTACACCTTCTTATGGTTCCTAGGTGACTCAATCGGATGAGTATCCAGCTCCTGGTTTGGGCTCAGGTCATAATCTCAGGGTGGTGGGACTGAGCCCCTGGTTGGGTTTGCACCCTGCAGGAATCTTCTTGAGATTCTCTCCCTCTGTGTATGCCCCTCCTTGCCTCCACTAAAATAAATAAATAAATCTTAAAAAAAAAACCCTACATCTTCAATATTCTAGTAAATAATAGATTTGTAAAATGAATCTCTCTGTGGAATGTGTTTTTCCTGAGGTTGTTTCTACTCTGAAAAGAATTAATTTATTGATTAATTATCTTAAAATGTAACAAACCTATAAAAAAAAACCTAAGAATTCAATTATCTTGTAGTGTATACATATAAGGTTAAGGGAAACTTCAGAGAATTTAGAAAGCAACATTAGTACCCTAGATTATATGAACAGGACAAAACTGGAACTCATTTTTTCAAGTTCAGTAAAAGTTGGTGTTAATATATATTGGCTATTTATAAATAGTATATATTTCATATTTCAAAAGATTGTTTCACATAGCCTTCCTGAGATGTTATTTAGCATAGAAATTTCCACAGATCATAGGACAGAAAACCTGACTTCCAGCCATGTTATACTTTGTTTGAAAGAGGCTGGATTTGATCTGAGTATTCCATAAACATCTAACTTTCCAGTATTAGGTATAATTGTATCATTTTTCTGATACTTTTATATAGTTGTTTTAGTGGGGATATATAAAGCTCTACACTTTCAAGCTAAAAACTTCTAGAATTCAACCTACTTGAGAGTAGCTGGGGCTTTTCACCACTTCAGCAGTACCTAGGAATATCTCTGGACATACTAGGTGCTCAGTTTATACACACTAACTTTATAATAATGACTAATAATATAGTACCAGTGACCACATCACTTTGAAATCATATGTTTATATAAGTATTAAGTACACAAAATCTAAAGTTTTACAATAATATTTGGTCATTACAGCCTAGAGAAAACTGAACTTGGTTAGAAAGGTAAAGAGCAGAAGCCAAAGACTCTGTCTTCAACCAGGTTTTCCCTAAAAAGTGCAAAAATAAAAACAAGCACGCTCAAGTCCATTGTTATATAAAAATACCAGCTATGCTTTGAAGCATGTTATCTCATTATTTTTGATCCAGATTAATACACGACACCTCTAAGTTTCAGAAATCAAATCAGCAGCTGGGGAAAGTTTACCAAAATTTTCCCAGGACACCTGCAATTCAAGTAAGCTGTACCTTTTTTTTTTTAAATATGTATTTATTTACTTGAGAGAGTGAGGGACAGGGAGCAGAGGGAGAGGCATTGGGAGAGAATCTTCAAGTAGACTTCCCACTGAGTGCAGAGTCCAAGACAAGCCTCGATCATATGACCCATGAGATCATGACCTGAGATGAATCCAAAAGCCAGAAACTTAACCAACTGAACCACCCACGTGCCCTAAACTGTACTTTCTATCTACAGTTTACATAGCTGTAGCGGTTATCCCTCAATTCCATTCACTTACAAGAATCTTCTAGATGAGATAAAGAAATAAGATTACTCTCTTCCTCCTTCCTTCACAACCAGGACCCCAGGTGCTGAATAATTATGCCCAATGGCATGTATTAAGAAATTACATAACTGGAAGCCTATATTTCTTACCCCCTTCACTCACTTTGTTACAAATATGCCACAGGAATAAAAGGTACAGTTTAGGGAATATAAGTGGCATTGTAATAATTGTATGGTGACAGACAGTAGTTACACTTGTATAACTTGTGTAATGCATAAAATTGTTTAATCACTATGTTATACACCTGAAACTAAGGTAACATTGTGTATCAACTATACTCCAATAAGAAATAAATCATCCACAGAAGAATGAATAAAGAAGATGTCACACACACACACACTCACACACACTCACAATGGAATATTACCAGTCATAAAAAAAGAATGCGATCCTGCCATTTAGAACAACATGGGTGGATCTAGAGGATATGATGCTAAGTGAAATAAGTCAGTCAGAGAAAGACAAACAGATGGTTTTACTCATATGTAGAGTTTAAGAAACAAACAAATGAGCAAAGAAAAAAAAGAGATAAGAACAAACAAAAAATCAGACTTCTGAATATGGAAAACACACTAATGGTTACCAGGGGGAGGTGGGGAGGAGGATGGGTGAAATAGGTGAAAGAGATTAAGAGCACACTTATCATAATGAACACTGAGTAATGTATAGAATTGTTGAATCATCATATTGTATATCTGAAACTAATGTGACACAGTAGGTTAATTATACCTGAATAAAAAAAATTGTATCCAAATTAGTCATTATTTTGAAGTTATCAATATTTCCTATTTCAGCAATGACACAGATTTTCATATTATGAAATTGCAAAAATACCTGTTGGTATGCACTAACGATGAATATGAAGTGAGTTTCCACAATTGTACATTGTTACTGAGTTGGTAAAATTTGACTGCCACTTGCCTCTTTAGCTCAACTTTAAAATTTGCCCTGAAGCACAATGAACCATTACAACTTTTCCCAAGAAGTGTTCCAACCTGCGTCAGTGTTTTTATTATATTCTGTCTGTAAAGATCAACTTATTAGTCTCTACCTAAATTCTGATTGTTGTTTTAGACTGGGCTCAGGCATCGCATTCCCTAAGAACCAAATCCTATCTCAGTTCCTAACTCAACCTGAGTTAAGGATCCTTCTTAGGTACTTCCCTGGGGACCATGTTTCCCTTATCAGAGATCTGTCATAAAAGGTTTTGCACAGATCTTTTAACTTGCTCCTTTCTCCCACAAAAAGCTTCTTGAAAACAAGGAACAATATTACATTATACTTTATATTGAATATAATAAACATAGCCTAAACTTAAGTCTATGAACAACAATCCAATTTCTGTGCTATTATTACTACCTAAAGTTGGATTTTGGAAACTGGTTTTTGTTTTTTTTTTTTCATAGCATTATAATAATACCCTAAAAATTAACTTAATATCATTGCTGGATAAACAGAACTCATTATGGTATACTGGAGTTCTCAGTACTTACCTTATATAATTTCAACCTAATATAGTGTGTTATATTAGAACTCAGTTATGAAATTCATGTGATTACCATCTATTATTTTTTTAATATTAAAAGCAGGTAACCCAACTACAGTTTTCATAGATTACTAACACTCCAAATATTTTAAACCATAATCCATTGTTTTAGATGTTAGGAGCCATCCTGTTCCTGTGAAAGATTTACCAAAGACCTAAGAATTATAGGTGAGTCTGATGCAGCTTTATGATAAATGCTCTTCATTTCATTCTCATGACTAAAGAACCTCAAACTATTTTTTGAAGCTCTCTGTATGGAAAAGTGGGAATAAAATGGACATAGGACTTTAAAAATAAAACTTTCATTTCCATTTCACCAAACAGCAGTGTTTCACCTAGCCAATACTATGATTATAATCTTCTTGAAAATTTGACCAAATTTCATTGAAAGATCAATAAACATAGGTAATCCATAGACAAACCATGGAAATAGTTGAATTTAAGTAACCCCCCAAAAATATATTTATTCTTATGAATAAATATTTTTCAGAGTTCCATGGGCAAATATGCAAGTATAATTTTGCTAAGACTCTAGTTTAAATTACATATTCTTTCAAAGTCTGTAAACTCCCAGGCCTTGCAAAGGGTATTTTGCTTGAGCTAACCACAATCATACAAAAAATTTTTTAATATTTGATTTTTTAAAAAATATTTTCACAAAAAAATATATTCCAATGGCTTTAAACTAACATTTTTATCTTAGAATATTTTTAGATTGACAGAAAAGTTGAGGAGAGATTACAGAGTTCCCATATACCCCCTACCCAATTCACCCATTGTTAACATCTTATATTAGCATGGTATATTTCTCACAACTAAAGGATCAATACTGATAATAGCATTATTAAGTAAAAGTCTACCACTAATTCATATTCCCTTATTTTACTAATGTCTATTTTCTGTTAAATTATCCCATCCAGGATATTATGTTACTTTTATTTATCAAACCTCCCTAAACTCCTCCTTACTATGACAATTTCCCAGACTACTCTTGTTTTTGATGACCTTGACAGTTTTAAGGAGTACTGGTCAAATACTTTATAGATTGTCCTTCAGTGGGATTGTGCTTACTATTTTTTCTCATGATTAGACAGGGGTTATATTTTTGAGGGAGGAAGATCACAGAGCAAAGATGTTATTTTCATTTTATTATATCAAGGGAACATTCTACCAACATGATTTATCACTATTCATGTTGACCTTGATCATCTGGCTAGGGTAGTGTTTAACAGATTTTTCCACTATAAAGTTAATCTTTTCTTTCCTCTTTTCACACTATACTATTTGGAGACAAGTCACTAAGCACAGCCCAAATTTAAGGGTTGTAGAATTATGTTCCACCTTTTTGTGGATGGATTTTCTACATAAAATAATTGGCATTAAACTGAACAAAGATATCAGTCTGTTCCCTTCAATTATTTATTTATTCAATCATGTATTTATATTAGTATGCACTTATGAATATTTATCTTATATTTTGAGTTATAATCTAAAACGACTTAATTTTGGGAGGCAGATTTACTCGGAAAAGGAGTTTAGTTCATTTTTGCTTAAGTAAATTTTTTAAATTGCTCATTAGCTTTAGCCAAGGATTCCTAAGGAGCCTTTCAAATAAATAATTTTGTCCAAATTAAACATTTCTCACAATTTATTCTTGTTGATAGTAAGTCATTTGTAGAGACTGAAACAATAATTAGGATTGTAAGGAGACTATACAAGAATATAACAAACAGGGGATCCCTGGTTGGCTCAGCGGTTTGGCTCCTGCCTTTGGCCCAGGGCATGATCCTGGAGACTTGGGATCAAGTCCCACGTAGGGCTCCCTGCATGGAGCCTGCTTCCCCCTCTCCCTATGTCTCTGTCTCTGTCTCTCTCTCTCTCTCTCTATTCTATCATGAATAAATAAAGAAATCTTAAAAAAAAAAAAAAAGAATATAACAAACAGGAGACTTTGCCGGGAGGTGCATAGGATTTAGATTTAGATGGCCGTATGAAAGGTAACAACGGTAGCTTCTACAGCAATACTTGTGTGCTTTACATCTTGGTCTTCCAATCTGACTGGACACATCTGAATACAGACCTGATAATTTGCACCCCCACAACAAATAGGAAACAAGAGAGGACACTCTCTCTAGTCTCAGGACAAAAATTTAAGGTGTAAGAATAAACTCATCCAGTTTTATTGATGACCCACAGCAAAGTTTATTCAAATAGATGTATATTTGAGAAGAACCACAAATTCACTAGTCTTGTAAGGCTAGCTTGAACAATAGGCTTATAAAGCCTATGCCTAGTTTAACTTGAGATTCAACCTGTGATTCTCCTCATGATAAGCAACTCTTTTTAGGCAGCACAATACCAAAAGAACAAAAAAGGACCTGCAGAGGGTTGGAATTTTCCACAAGGCACTGGGATTTCATTGAACTCTACATAAAGTTCAATTTCACTGGCTACATTTTAACTCCTGGTAACTTTAATTCCTATTCTCATTTATTGTTCTCTTCTCAGATTTCCCCATATCTTAGTCAAATATGGATAAATGACCCTCATTTAAATTTTATCACAACAATTTAAAAATAATTCTTAAAAAACAATTTATATTTTGAAAAGAGGAGACACAGTAAAGGCCAAAGGCTTAGAGATGGAAAAAATAACTTAAAATTTCATGATATTTCCCTCCCAACAAACAAGAGTCCAAGGCCATATGGCTTCCCGAAGAATTCTACCAACCATTTAAAGAAGAATTAATGCCTATTCTTCCAAAGTTGTTTCAAAAAATAGAAATGGAAAGAAAACTTCCAAACTCTTTCTATGGGACCAGAATTACCTTGATCCTAAAACCAGACAAAGATCCTACCTAAAAGGAGAATTGCAGGCCAATATCCCTGATGAACATGGATGCAAAAATTCTCATAAAAATAGTAGCCAAAGGATACAGATACAACAGTATGTTAAAAGGATTATTCATCATGACTAAGTAGGATTTATTCTTGCCTGCAAGGGTGGTTCAACATGCTCAAATCAATCAATGTGATACACTACATTAATAAAATGGCCTGAACCATATGATCCTCTCAATAGACGCAGAGAAAGCATTTGACAAAGTATAGTATACTTTCTTGATTAAAACTTTTCAGAGTGTAAGGATAGATGGAACATACCTCGATATCATAAAAGTCATATACAGAGCCCATAGCAAATATCATTCCCAATGGGGAAAAACTGAGAGCTTTTCTCCTAAGGTCAGGAACATGGCAGGGGTGTCCACTCTCACCACTGCTCTTCAACATAGTACTAGAAGTCCTAGCCTCAGCAATCAGACAACAAAAAGAAATAAAAGAAAAGACATCCAAATCAGCAAAGCAGTCAAACTCTCATTCTTTACAGGTAACATGATACTCTATGTAGAAAACCTGAAAGAATCCACCCCCAAATTGCTAGAACTCATATAGGAATTCAGCAAAGTGGCAGGATATAAAATTAATGCACAGAAACCAGTTGCATTTCTATACACTTATAATGGGACAGAAGAAAGATAAATTAAGGAGTTGATTACATTTACAATTGCACCCAAAGCCATGAGATACCTAGGAATAAACCTAACCAAAGAAGGCAATAGATCTGTACTCTAAAAACTATAGAAAACTCATGAAATGAATTGAAGACACAAAGAAATGGAAAAACATTCCATGCTCATGGATTGGAAGAAAAAATACTGTTAAAATGTCTATGCTACCTGGAGCAATCTATACATTCAATGCAATCCTGATCAAAATACTTTTGATTTTGATCAAAATCAACTTTTTTCACAGAGCTGGAACAAATAATCCTAAAATTTGGATGGAACAGGAAAATACCCTGAATAGCCTAAAGAATGTTGAAAAAGAAAACCAAAACTGGCATTATCACAATCCCAGACTTTAAGCTATATTACAAAGCTGCAATCATCAAGAGAACAGGTACTGGCACAAAAACAAACACATAGATCAATGGAACAGAATAGGAAACCCAGAAATGGACTCTCAACTCTGGTCAACTCATCTTTGACAAAGCTGGAAAGAATATCCAATGGAAAAAAAGTTTCTTCAACAAATGGTATTGAGAAAATTGGACAGCCACATGTAGAATAATGAAACCGAACCATTTCCTTACACTACACACAAAATAAATTCAAAATTGGTGAAAGGCCTACATGTGAGACAGGAATCCATCCAAATTCTAGAGGAGAACACAGACAGCAACCTCCATGACCTCAGCTAGAGCAACTTCTTGCTACACGTTTCCAAAGGCAAGGGAAACAAAGGCAAAAATACACTATTGGGACTTCATCAGGATAAAAAGCTTTGCACAGCAAAGGAAACAGTTGACAAAACCAAAAGACAACTGATAGAATAGGAGAAGATATTTGCAAATGTTTTATCAGATAAATGGCTAGTATTCATAAAGAATTCATCAAAATCAACACACCTCAAATAAATAATCCAATCAATAAATGGGCAGAAGACATGGACAGACATTTATTTCTCCAAAGAAGACATACAAATGGCCAATGGACACATGAAAAAATGCTCCACATCACTCAGCATCAGAGACATCAATTCAAACAAAACAAATCAAAACCACAATGAGGTGCTGCCTCACACCAGACAGAAAGGCTAAAATTAACAAGTCAGGAAATGACAGACGTTAGAGAGGATGTAATTAGGTGAACACTCTTACACTGCTGGTGGGAATGCAAGCTGGTAAAGTCACTCTGAAAAACAGTATAGATGTTCCTCAAGAAGCTGAAAATAGAGCTACCCTACAACCCAGCAATTGTACTACTAGTGATTTACCCCAAAGGTACAAATAGAGTGACCAGAATGTTTATAGCAGCAATGTCCACAATAGCCAAATGGAAAGAGCCCAGATGTCCATCAATGGATGAATGGATAAAGAAGATGGACTACTACTCAGCCATCAAAAAGAAAAAGAAAGAAATCTTGCCATTTGCAGCAACATGGATGGAATTATAGAGGGTATTATGCTAAGCAAAATTATTCAATCAGAGAAAGACAATTTTCATATGATTTCACTCATATGTGGAATTTAAGAAATGAAACAGAGGTTCATAGGAGAAGAGAGGAAAAAATAAAACAAGACAAAATCAGAGAGGGAGATAAATCATTAGAGACTCTTAATCCTAGGAAACTAACTGAGGGTTGCTGAAGGGCAGGGCATAGGGGGATGAGGTAACTGGGTGCTGGACATTAAGGAGAGCACATGAAGTAATGAGCACTGGGCATTAAATAAGATTGATGAATCACTGATCTCTACATCTGAAACTAATAATACATTATATGTTAATTAATTGAATTTAAATTTTAAAAATTTCATTTTATTTCCATTTTGAAACACTCAAGCTAACATGTTGAGATATGCTGTATTTGGAGTTTGTATTTACTAACCATTCCTGTAAAAGCACAACTGAATTCATTTACTTCCTTTCAATATCATTTATATCTTTCCATAGACAGTGCTTAAACATAATGTAATTCTACAGTTATCTAAATCTTAGATAAAATCAGATACTTCTCCCAAATATAGTAACAAATGGTAACAAAAATCCCCCAAATTAGGGCTTCATTTTACATTATCACCATTTCTACATGGACTTAATAATACAAAAGTATGACCAAAGGAGGAAGCGATAGAATTTCCACTATATAGTTTAAGAAAATATATTGTAATGGAAAATAGCAGGATAAGTATAAAGAATAGCACGTGGGGCAAAAATGTTGGGTGTTGTGGTAGAAAAGAGAAGGAAAGAAAGAAGAATGTATGTGGTTATATATATTTCAAAGACCACAAGCAAGGCACCAATAAGAAGGGAAATTTAAACTAAGTCTGTTACTTAAATGTGATTCCCCAAGTAAGTGGACTTCTTAGTGTTATTGATGTATTTAGTTTATGTGGCTCAACCAGATACTAAGAAAAGAATTAGAAAAACTGTTTCTTCTACTGGAGTCAGTTGAACAAAAATTATAAACATAACATGTGTGGGAACAATTAACCAATGATTTTATTGGAAAATAAATGCCCTACAAAGAGATATTCTTTGTAGGTGTGTTCTCACAGTGTTTTCATAAAGCCCTCAGTGTGCTAAGTGTGCTAAGATACCTTTTTCTTTCTCAAGACTAAAGCTGTGGCTAGTAGCCATTGGTGAGCTCCAAAGAATGCGAGTCAAGCTGAATGCTCAAGCCACCAAGAAATTCAGTCTACAGAAACACCAAGATTAGGATATTGACTTACCTGAGCAGGGATGGTTCTTGAGTGAGAGATTTTCAGTGATGTTTCCTGGGTAAGGATGCTGCAAATTTTAGAGGGATGGGCTTACACCACCCTAAATCTATTCTCTCAGTTATCCATCTCTTTCTAACCTTTACTTTGACTGAGGAATCATTCTTTTGTTTGTTTGTTTGTTTGTTTGTTTGTTTGTTTATTGTGATTTACTTATTTGGTGGGGGTGTGTGCAGGGATGGGGCAGAGGGACCAGGACAGAATCTCAAGCAGACTCCCCACTGAGTGTGGAGCCTAGTGGGGTGGGGGGAGGCAGGCTCAACGTGGGTTCAATCTCACAACTCTATGATCATGACCTAGACTGAAAGCAAGAGTCTGACACCCAACCAACTAAGCCACCCAGGTGCCCCAAACTGAGGAATCATTCTGGAGAACCTTACCAACCTACAAGATTCTGAAAGCTTTCTGAATTACCAAAGAATAAAAACAGATTTTTAATTAGGATTGAGTGGTAAATATATTGTGATCCTTTGACTGCCATAATCATGTAAGACACAGATGGTAAGTATTAGTCAGAAAATGTCATCTCTAATATTATTTTACTAAAGTTTGATAAATAATTTTTCAATTTCAGCTACTTTGCTCTCATTTATAATCAACCCACATTAAAAAGGCACACATGAAAATGATCCAGCTCAATAACAGCAACAATAAAGAAATAGGGCATGCAAATATGGACATTTTTTTAATAACCAGCTTCCAAATGCTGAATCTCCTTTCTTAAACATATCATTTTTCCCTCCTTTCAAGCATATACTTCCTTTTCTGTGCTTAAAATACCTTTTCTCTAATCCTCTATGTGATTTGTATCCTTTAAATCTTTGCTTATATTCCCAAAGGTTTATAACCGTAGAGTGACAAATCACCTGCATCTTTGCAGACACAGGTTTGTGTATCTATAGGGAACTCCCACCTGCTGACTGAAAAAACAAAATCATTAGATTCTATTTTTTAAAATTAAGCTGCTATGCCTCCTGCTGATATAATCTGTTATAGAATATAGGTAGGTCCTGCTGCCGTAGCATAGTTAAGTAGTAGACTCTAACAGCAAGACCTCTGACAATATCAATTTAAAATGTTTTTAAATAAACAAATCTCATATCAAAAATGCATAGTACTTCTCATAAAAGAACCGTCAAAACACGTTTGTTGTGTATCTGCAGTACTACTGGCTCCATCAAAGGAAAAAGAGAGGTGGCATGAACTCTAAGTGGCCTGACAAAAGGAATCATGCAATCACCTGAGACAGCATGTTTTCTTGTTCTACTGGGAAGAGATAAAACAAAACAAAAAAGCCAAAAGCTTATGTCAAAATAAAAACAGAGACAAAAATTTCTACTATTACAATTCATGGATTTTGCACTAGGCAAAACAGGTGTATTACTAAAAATTTCACAAGAATAAAAAAGGTGCTGCATATCTAATTTTTTTTCAAAAAGTATATACATAAATTAAATCTTTTAGGTGTTCTTTCACTGATAACACAAGAAGTTCCATTATATTTTGCCTTGGTTCTCTATAAATAATTAACTTTACAGGAGAATACATCCATTGCTTAGACATGTGTGGGTTTGAATAACTGAAATTATCTACTAAGAGATTTCCATGTGGAATATAAATTCCTAAAGCCTATGTACCGATTTTATATCTGCTTGCTATTCTTGGGATTTGCAAGGATGCATTCTGATTCTCTTATAGATTACACCTCAATATACTCAGTATGTGTTAAATATCCCTTACCATATGTGAATAAGATAATAGGAGAATAAAAATGGTTTCATATACACTATAGCATAGTGCCATGTTTACATACATATTAATCAGTGGATGCTGCTTTATAATGTAATCAATTTGCTATGTATCAAAGAAGCCCATGGCATATATATCATAAACTAAATTGCCAGGGACATTTTTCAATATATAACAGCAACTGAATCAATTATATTACAGCCGTACAAGAATTTATTTATTTGAGTCCACTGCCTGTCATGTAGTTTCCAGTGATTCTAAGTTCATTACAAGCAGTCTATAAATGTTCCTAGAACCGGGTTTTTCACTTTTACCAATAACTGCATAATGTATAGGCAATATCATTCTGATTATTTAGAAAACTTCTAGATTAATATGATCTATTCAAGTCAGTAAAGAACCAGGTAAATAAGATAATGGTATCAATCAAGTTTAGGAAAATAGGAAAATGGAAACTACATACTCTTTTTTGGCAGTGAATGTTATGTAAGAAATTGGTTAAAAGGGCATCCAAGGACATTCTACAGCAGCTCACACGTCTACAGCAAAGAGAACAAAGGGAAGAGGTTGGGGTTGCTAGAACCTACAGCTTATAGGATTCTCATTATCTCTAAAAAGGCGGTGCTACTTGTCGATGTTGATAAATCTGAGGGAGTGAACTGAGATTGGTTTGAGGAATATAGATAAATCAAACTTGGGAACTGGAACCTTTGCCTGCCTTTGAGACTGCTGAGACAACATTAATGGGAACAGAAGGGCAAGTTTCTTCTTCCTAAAGCTGCCTTTGGGGCTCCCTCTACTGCTTTCTAGTGGCAGGGCTTAAGAGGGATCCAGCAGGAGAGGGAGAAATGGGGTTTGCAGAATCTCAGCCCTGGTTTTACAAAACAGAATATAGAAGAATGAGTTAAGCTAACGCATAACAGCTTAGTAAGCAACACTCTGATAGAAATCCCAGTTTTTATAAGTTCCAAGGTATTCATATTTAGTGTCCATTTTACTCTTAAACATGTAGTGATGTGGGTGACAAATTATATGGACACTATAGAGATAAAGCTGTTTATCCAAATTAAATCAAATAAAGGTCCATGGTAAAATAGGTTCCAAAGATAGCCAGCTTCAATCTCTCCCCTCCTATTTGGAACATGCTGCTTCCCACATGAAGTTATAACCTACATCCTTTTACCTTGAATCTGTGCTGATCTTAGTAACTTGCTTGATGATAAGAATGTTGTAATAGCAACATTCTGGAAGTTCTGAGGTTAGGTCACAGAAAGCTTTGCACTATCTGCCTGGGTCTCTTGAAATGTTTGCTTTTGAGACATTTCCACTCAGAACCCAGTGACACAATGTTCTGAGATGCCCAAACCACATAAAGAGACCATGTGGTGGAGCTACAGTGGGTAGCACAATTGAAATCCCAGGTTAGAACCAGCATCAAGTACCATACTGTACCATACCTTTCATGCATCCAGCAATGTTAATGATGACAGCCCCAGCTGATAACCAATTAGCACCACATGAAAAACCAAAATGAGAACTGCTCAGTAGGGCCACATTAATAAATATAAATATCAAAGATAATAAATTATAGTTTTGAGCAACCGAATTTTAGGGTGTTTAGTTACATAGCATATGTAACCAGGACAGCCTACCTATTTAGTTTTCCAAGAACTTTTACTAGTGAACTTTGGCCCACCAAATAGATATCTCTATCCTCACCCAACCAATGTTGGGCCTATCAATAACCTGGTTTTATCAGTAACCTTGGTTTTCCTCACCACAGTTTCCTGTATTTTCCATTTCACTCTCAAAGTAGATTATAAACATTTGAAAGGAAGGAATCATGCTCTATTTAACTTCCATGTCTCCCATTTGATAACTGATGGTTAACTAGGTGTGATATCATGTTAATTACTGCTGCATAACCACTAGACTCAAAATCTCACATTCATGGGTCAGCAGATTGTACATCTGGGATTAACTATATAGCTTTGCATCAGGATGCATTCTATCTGGACTTATATTCAAGCTGTGGGTTAAGTTTACATCTATTCCATATGTTTTTCTTCTGAAGCTAAAGCTGAAGAGCAGAATCTGCTGAGATCATTCTCTTCTTGTATTTTTATTGTATTTGTTACTTGTAAATTCATAATTTTATTAGTATTTATTATTAGGATTACTTATTTAAATGAACACTGATTAAATTTAAAGATAAGCCCTTTAAAGCACTGAAAGTATGCCTTGTAAAAAGTAACTGAGCTGGGGAAAAAAGTGCACTCAAGTACTGCATCATTTTTCTTCTAATTTTGTAAGGACCACAGTAAATCCATTTATATACCAATGCTTTCAAGATACATGATTAAAATGTTCTGAGTTCAGATATTATGGACATCTATAGTTGTTCCAAATGAACATTTAGAAACTCAGAAAGCATTAACAACGCAGGTGAATATTATTAAATAGAATAAATCATTGACTCCAAATACTTTGTATTTCCTGCTGTAAATCACTGATTCATGTTACAACGATGCATTATTTTAATTCAAAGCGAATTGTGGAAGCACGTCTAAGGTTTATATGATAATCCATGATAAACACCTACATAGGTAAGGATGTACCCTGAAGCATGAAAATAAATAGCTATGGGAAAAGTATTAATTTTATTTCTGCTTAGTTAATTTGTACAATTAAGTATTTACAGACTATATTTTATCAAAATATTATTGGATTTTTTAGTAAAACTATTACTGAAACACTAGAAGCCTTTTTTTGGCAAATTACTAGATAGTGCTAGTCTCCTCGTTTTTATTATTTCATTTATATTATGATCAACAACAGCTAAAAATAATCTGTAGTGAAAGAAATTAAACAGTGAGGTTTTATAAGTATGAAGCATTAACTAGGAAAGTACATACAAGAACTTTCCAGCGAGGTAGAAATTATCTATATTGAGATAAAGGTGTAGATTACATGCCTTTGTGTCTATGGTAAGGTCATTGAATTGTACACTTAGGCTAGATATTTGGGATGTTTCTGGTTTGGGTCTATTTTGAAATAACTGTCATGAATACTTTTGAACATTTCTTGAAATATGTGCATGCATATCTATTGATTATATACTGAGAAGTGAAATTTTTTGGTGTATTGGTCTGCTAAGACGTCACAGACTGGGTGACATAAACAATAGCAAATTATTTTTTTTTTTACAATTTTGAGGGTTAGAAATCTAAGATCAAAGTTCTGGCAGAGTTGGTTTCTGGTGAAACCTCTCTTCTTGACCTACAGAAGTCTACCTTTTTACTGTGTCTTAAAATGGCCTTTCCTCTGTGTATGGGCACTCAAGATGTCTCTTCCTCTTATAAAACACCAGTTCTATTGATTGGGGCCTTACTACTTCAGTTAGCCTTAAATACCTCCTCATAGACCCTATCTCCAAATGTAATTGCATTGGGGGTTAGGACTTCAACATAGGAATTTGAGGGAAACAATTCAGTCTGTAACACTGGGGTATGATATTTGTGTTTCTGCTTTCTGTTTTTTGAGGTTTTGTTTTGGTTTGGATTGTTTTTTTTAGTTTTCTAAGTATACATTTTAACAGCTTTATTGAGACAATTGACATACAAAAAACTGCACCTATTTAATGTATACAACTTGATGAGTTTGGACATAGGCATACACTAATGAAATCATCACTGAAGTTAAAATATTAGATATGTCCATCATTTCCAAAGGTTTTCATCTTTTTGTTCTTGTTGTTTTAAGAACACTTAATATGAGATCTATCCTCAACAAAGTCTTAAGTGTACAGTATAGTATCGTTAACTATAGGCCAAAGTTGCACAACAGATCTCTACAACCTATTCATCTTACATAACTGAAACTTTATACTAATTAAACTCCCAATTTTTCCCTTCCTCCCACTCCTACCAACCACTAATCTACTCTCTGCTTCTATGAGTTTGATTATTTTAGATAACTCATATAGGTGGAATCATTTGTCCTTCTGGTCTATATCACTTAGCATAATATCCTCCAGGTTTATCTGTCATCACATAAGACAGAATTCCCTTCTTGTTTTAAGGCAGAATGAAAAAAAAAAAAAAAGGCAGAATGATATTCTGATGAATGAATATACCATATTTTCTTCATTCATGCATTTGTTGATGGACATTTGGATTATTTCCCTAGCCTGGCTATTGTGAAGAGAGCTGCAACAAACATAGGAATACAGAGATCTCTTCAAGATCCTGATTTCAATTATTTTGGATATACGCCCAAAAGTAGGATGGCTGTCCAACAATTTTTAATTGAACTTTTACTACAATTTTTAATGTATTAATAATAGATTCATTGAGATATAATTCATATACTATAAATTTCACCCTTTATTTTTTTATTTTTATTTTTTTTTAAATTTCACCCTTTAAAAGTACCATCTTATAGTAGATTTGTCCCATATCCTTTGAAGCCATGCCATACGTTTTTGTTTAATTGGCCTACTTTTATAATTATACATCATATCACATCTCTCTTCTACTCTTATACTACATAGCACTTTTATTTGTTTATCTTTATTTTTTTAAATATTTTATTTATTTATTCATGAGAGACACAGAAAGAGAGAGGCAGAGACATAGGCAGAGGGAGAAGCAGGCTCCATGCAGGGAGCCCAATGCAGGACTTGATCCCAGAACTCCGGGATCATGCCCTGAGCCAAAGGCAGACACTCAGCCACTGAGCCACCCAGGTGTCTTGGCACTTTTATTTTTTTAACTTTTTATGTGAGTATAGTTGACATACAATGTTACATTAGTTTCAGGTGTACAATGTAGGGATCGAACATTTCTATACATTATGTTATGTTCACCAAAAGTATAAATACCATCTGTCAGCGTACACCGCTATTGCAATATCATTGACTATATTCTCTACGCTATACTTTTTAAATGAGGTATCACCTTATATTCAAAATGGCTAAAATTGAAAAGACAAGAAATAACATGTATTGGCAAGGATGTGGAGAAAAAGAAACTCTGGTGCACTGTTGGCTGGAATGTCAATTGGTTGCAGCCATTGTGGAAAACAGTATGGAAGTTCCCCTAAAAATTAAAAATAGAAATACCATATAATCCACTAATTCCAAAGAAAATGAAAACACTAGTTCAAAAAGATATATGCACTATTGTGTTTACTGCAGTATTATTTACAATAGCCAAAATATGGAAGTAACCCAAGTGTCCATTGATAGATGAATGGATAAATGTGTGTCACACACACACATATATGAATATTACACAGCCATTAGGGATCTTGCCATTTGCAACAACAAGCGTGGACCTAGAGGGTATTATGCTAAATGAAATAAGTCAGACTGAGATGACAAATACCATATGATTTAACTTATATGAGGAATCCAAAAAATAAAACAAATGAATAAACAAAAAAACAACAAAAAAGCAGAATCAGACCTATAACTATAGAGAAGAAACTGACAGTTACCAGAGGGAAGGAAGGGCTTTGGTGGAAAGGCAAAATGGGTGAAGAGGAGTAGGAAATATTGGCTTCCAATTATTGAATGGCACCTAAGGTGAAAGGGAATATTTCTTAATTACTTGGGAACTTCTTGGATTGAGGTGGGCATAGACTCTTAGACCTGTAGGTCATAGGTTTATGAAAATATAATTTCTGCAGGACCTTATTTTGAAGTCTTTTAGTGTCTTACCTATGTTTTAGAATTTAAAATTTAAAAAGCAACATATTACTCTACTCCTCATGGATCACCACATACATTTGATAGCCTTACTATAACAGAAGCAACTGTGCCTCAGTGACCACACCTAGTATACCACAGAATGTGCCCCACTGTCCAAACTCAAACAGATGTTACTGTTCCACAGTTTACCTAGCTTGAAATATACCCATTCATAAAACAAGACAGAACAGAAGATACTGCAATCAGCATTAACTTAGCCAAGTGCAGTAGAGGTTCTGAAACTTGGCTCAACTTTGGCTGCATATCAAAATCACCTGGGGAGTTTTTAAAGTTCCTACCCTCATTCTTAACCCCAGACAAATTAAATCAGAATCTCTGCAGGTAAGAACTATGCCTCAGCATTTTTAAAAATCCCCAGGTGATTCCTATGTGCGGCTGAGACTGAGGGCCACTGATCTACAGCTTCAAATTATTGCAGTTCACATAAGGATAATTTTGTTAAGGCTGATTATTCATGCAACGTTATTTTTAGACTCTTGCTATACGACTCCCTTGCATGCAAAGCACAGCTGGTACTTATATTAATGTAAAATATTTCAAGCTAACAACCTATTTTCAAAGAATACATGTCATTAATTAATGAATCTCATGTTCTATATAAGAAATGTCCCACTCACAGGTGGTGCCAAAAAGATTAAATACAAGAAAAATCTTGAAATCAAAATTTTAAAATTAACTAAGTATATTTAGCTAAGTTTCTCATTTTCAGAGAGAGAAGTTATATACAACCAAAAAAGAAGATTATAATAAACCATGTGGTATTGAATTAAAATCATGGTTATCAGAACAAACTAATGTTTAGCTTAATAAGATTGATATTATTAAAACAATTACAGATACATCTTCATATAGGTTATTATACCTACATATGTAGTGTATTATCTGTTTGCAGACACTCCAGCAACAAATCTGTTTGCAGACAAGGCCTAAAATCAATGACACTCCAGCAACAAATATACCCAGTACCCAGAACTTAGTTTCTAAATATCATTCTTTAATAAAAGAAACCAAGTTCCTTGGGAAAATTACTGGTTCTAGGGCTGGACAGGCAAAATACAAGATGAACTTTAAGCATCTTAGAGTAGCAGAAAGTAAGGAAGTACTCAAGATGCAAAGGAATGGAGACATGTTATAGAGACAATTTAAAACTTAATATCCACAGTGATATCTGGTGTATATCATGTACCCCTTTTGATGTGATGTGATAAGAAGAGCATTTTACCTCTGTGGTATTCTTCTCATAAACCCATACAACTCAGTATAACCACCAGAAAATACTACAAAAATCATATAGGAGGATGTTTTTTTTTAATTTTTATTTATTTATGATAGTCACAGAGAGAGAGAGGCAGAGACATAGGCCGAGGGAGAAGCAGGCTCCATGCACCGGGAGCCTGATGTGGGATTCGATCCTGGGTCTCCAGGATCATGCCCTGGGCCAAAGGCAGGCACCAAACCACTGCGCCACCCAAGGATCCCATATAGGAGGATGTTTTACAGGATACTTGGTCAGTACTTCTTGTCATTCGAGGCAATTAAAACAACAACAAAAACAACAACAACAACAACAAACAAGGAAAGAGTAAGAAAGTCACTGACCAGTGGAAACTGATATATGAGAACTAAATGCAATGTGGTACTCTGGACTGGGTCCTGGAACAAAAAGAGAACTTCAACGGCAGAATTGGTGAAATTAAAGCTGTAGTTTAGTCAAAGGAATGTACCAAGGTCAGTTTCTCAATTTTGAAAAATGTACTATGACAATATAAGATATGAACACTAAGGAAAATTAGACTAGGGATATATGGTACTTCTCCATATTATCTTAGCAATTTTTGAAAATCAAAAATTATCCCAAAATAAAAGTTCATTAAAAAAAAGATTATGCAATTGGAAACATATTCCTCTCAGAATAAGAATTTAGATAAATACATTTAACTATTACATGCACCACAGAGATTTCTTCTCTTACCACCATTAAAGAGTATATTTTAAAAAGAAGGAAATGTCATAGCCATTAAAAGCTAAATTGCTCTTCCACAATAAGTAAAATTGGATTTTATACTATTCCCAAGGCAGCTACTTAAGGTCATATGCTATGCTTGTTCTGGGTATAAATCAAGCATTGAAACTAAAAACCCATTTAGATAAATCTTCCTTCAGAGATTTTTTTTTCTTCACTATATGTGTATCTAAGAGTCGAAGCACATTAAGCAAAGGGAAGAAATCAGTTGCTTAAATTCTTTGTCTTGTCACAGATTTAGTAGATGGAATTTCATTTCTCTCATCTTCTCTTGAAACCGATTTCAATTTTGCAATGTTATTTCTTTAGAAAAAGTTTGGTTTAATATTGCTACTGCTTCAGGATATATTGTTTCTATGGAATTTTATTTAGGTCTTAGAATCCACTTGGGTTAAGAAATGTTCCAAAAATTACATCTCAACTTTATTTAATTTTTAATTCTACTAAATCACTGTGGGCCTAAGGATTGTTTGAAAGACTGCTTCACAAAATTAAGGGCTTCAGCTACTCAAGATCTAGATATAAAGATCAACTGAATGGGCTCTTCAGTAATTTAAAGCAAGAGAATACTACAACAATTAGAGCTTCACAGATCCATATAATTATAGTAATGTAAATGTCATAGTATTATATGTAGAATACCCTGAAATCCAACTTCAATGCTATAAAGCAGCAGAAGCAGCTACATGAAGGAAAACCTTGACCCTGACTAACCACACTAGCTGAGACCCCACTAGAGCCTCCAGATGACTGTAGCCACTACAATACCCCAGCTGACACTACATGGAGCAGAACTAATCAACCTGCAGAATCATGAAGGACAATAAATTGCTGTTTTAAGACACTAAGTTTCGGGATGGCTTGTTTTATAGTAATAGATAACTAAAACAACCTTTGTAGTGAATACTTAGATTGAAGGAAGAGCCATTGTTACCTCTGTTTTTTAGGATGATTGCTTTTATTGTCAGTGAGTCCCTGAGACAAGGGAAGATAGATGACAGTTTGGAAATTGCCCACGGAAAAGAATGCAATATGTTAATTCCTCTTATATGATTATGTTCTTCTAAGAGGAAGTAGGAGCCCTTTGACCCAATAATTTAGAACCATAGTGTAGCACATTGCTACTCAAAATACAGTTTTCAATTGGCAAAATTAGCATCATCTGGAAACTTGTTAGAACTATAGAATTTCAGACCCCACAAAGACCTACTAAATTAGATTCTGCATTTTAGCATGATCTCTGGGTGACTAGTTTGCACATGCATATAATAATAAGTGACCTGACAAAATTAAATCACACAATTACCTAATAGTGTATGAACTTCTCTTTCCAACCAAATGAAAATGTTCTTTCTATCCAGGCTAATGGTTCCTCAAATAAAATTTAAGTTAAAAAACAAAGTCTAAAAACAAAAACAACAACAAGAAAATAAAGTCTAATCATAGACTTCCCCAACTCTCTCATTTCATGGGGAAACTACAAATTATACCTCTTTGATATATGTCATATCCTCCTAGGACCCACATCACTACTTGTCTGATCTATTCCAGAGGTCAGCACCACCTGTAGATGGGCAAGTGAGGCCTCTTCTCTGGTCTATGTCTCACTGCCCCTGTGTATGAAGTTTTTCTTCAAAATTTTTAAGTCTTCCTCTGGTGGTTGGGACTAGCTAGGGCCAATATTGCCAGCCTGCAAGCACGCAAAACTGTCCTATTGTCCATCAAGGCCCCAGTCTGTTTCTTTCTTTCAGCTCTATACTTGCCCCTTCCTCTCCTCCTATACCCCTCATCATGTAGAGTCAATCAGATACACCCAAAGAGCTGAGTCAGGCCTCTGGAGTCATCTGGGGCCCTAGTTCCCCAAACGATTGCTCCTATTGACAGGTATAATATGTCTTTCATGGGATTGCATGGGATTAAGCTACCAGAATGGTGTTAACATAATGATTTTAGTGATTCTTACTCACACTGAACACAGGTGAGTTCAGGGCCCTAAGGCTTAGATGCTATGGATAGTCCACAAACTATCCTTGGGCTTAACTGTTGTGTAGGCCCATGAATCAGCTCCCTCCAGCTCATGTTCCCAAGTGCTGACACCTCCAGTCTACAGCATATAAAGGTGGTATGAATGATATCAAGAATCATTTACTCTATACCTACCCACCCCACCCATGCTCTCCATCCCATTTCAGTCATTAGCCATGCTACATGAATGGCATCATTCTTCTCACTCTACTCACCTTCCTATTTTTCCTACGTGTCCCATTGGTGGCAGGATATGGAAATCTAGGGAGACATCAACTTTGAAAGAGATCATAGTCTAAGAATTCACTGATGAAAGCCTAATGAGTTCAAGAGAAGACATAGACTTACCTCTAAACCAAATAATGATGAATAATGGATTTAAAATGACCAGAAAACAAATTATCATTCATATATTTCTGTACAGTATGTGCAAAACTCACACTTGTAGACATCCTCACCTAAGCAGAGTTAACAACATTGGTATGAGTCTTTGGAAGCCACTATTCATTGGTGGCACGATTGATGATACAGTGTCATGACTAATGACATAGCCTCCACTAAATAAATGGCTTTAGAGATTGGCAGAGACAAGATTTATGTTGTTTCAGTAGGGAAAAAAAAAAAAGCCATGCTGTTGAAGTAAGAAGTGTTGCTACTATTTACTCATGATAGGAGAAATGAAAATAGTCTGAAATAATACATTTGACAATAAAGAACACAAAGAGGTAGTTCCTGTACCTAAAAAGAAGAGATGGTATCTTGACAATGCAAAGAATCTTCATGTGACTAACTGGATTAAGTATTTCTTGTCATCCCATTATTCTCCCCACTTATGGTTTTCCAGGCATCAGTCCTTTTTTTGAGTCTACCACACCTTCAGACTATAAACTCCTTGCAGGACCATGTGTTATTCTATTTTACAAATAGAGATTAAAAATGAATTCTAAATAAATAAATAATTGACACATTTATTTAAGTCTATGATTGGCCTTCCTATGAATTATTTTCATAACATTTATTTTCACTGATAATGCTAGATATACAATTATTTTAAAAATATTTAAAAATATAACACATTTTTTAAAAGAAAATAAAAATCATTCATAATTCTTCCATAGTCATGTTAACATATTTCCTCTTAATTATAAAAATATATACTTTTTCTTAAATTACAAGGCAATTACTGAACAATGAAAAAAACAATATATACTCTATTTTCCTACCAATTAGAGAAATTAGTGGATTGGAAAAAAAAATCATTCTAAAAATATTTTCTGAAGTTAAAGGGAGAAAATATATACTTTAGCACTCCTCTTGTCTTTATATTATAAATAGGAGCAATTGTGGGTAGATAATACAGTAATGGGGCATGACTCTTAGCCGGGTTAGGTTTCATTGCATGGAGGAAGAAAGGAGAATAAGAAAATATCAATGAAGTTTTTCTGCATAATAATGTAAAATGCTATCCACATCTTAGGCAGGGTAAGTTTTTTAAGATTCTATTATCTCTTGGAGAAATGTTTATTCTTCTTAACATAAACTTAGCTTACAATATCACCAAGGATAATAATTATTTTTTTAACTTGGGTTTGTATATGTGTGTGAATGATTGCATATGTGTAACCCAACAGTTTTTCATAAGAGACTAAAAACCCAATGAAGAAATGTATAAATACATCTTCACAGGCTGCTGGGAATAAAGCCAGGTTGTTCAACATAATACGGCAATGCCCATTCTGAATATATCATCCAAAGCTGCCTCCTTGATCTGAAGCACTACCCCTACTTCGATCCTGCATTGTGGATTATGGCACTTAGTTGTGGCTATAGGCATGGTTGGGAGATAGTTGTATGCAAATCCCAGGGTGAGACCTCTTCATAAGGGTATTAGGAGGTTCTCCTACAGGAGAGGGAAGTGAGGGTAGGGGCTCTCAGAGAAGGGAAATAAGGGGGATCTAGGTGAGATACTGAGGGTTACCAATTACAAGATCCCTGAGGTTTCTGTCATTTTTTTCTTTCTGATCTTGGAGTCCATAAATAGTCATATCTAACATTCACAGGTTCCAATTTTTGTTTTAATTGGTTTTGTTTTGTTTTTCTTGAAATCCCATCTAGTTATTTCCAAAGTTGCTTCCTAGTATAGGCAGAATGAATAGATGAGGCTTTGAAAGAAATGAGGCCAGTTTGGTAGTGTCAAGCACTGGATTGAAGGAAGAGAGTAGCTCCAGAAGAACAAGTGGCAATATCTAGCCTCATTTTAAAATATCACCCTTTGTTATATTTGCTTCACTTATTCCTTAGAGAAATGAAACACTATCAATATTTCCCAGAATTCTATCCCCATCCAACTTCCCACAGGAGTAACTTCTCTGTTGCAATTCTACAAATCATTCCTGTGATCACCTTTAGATTTTTTACTGTACAATACATTGTTCCTAGCATAAGATGTAGCAATTTTCAGTGCATTTTTAAGATTTACTAAAATTGTATGTAATATTTTTCAACTTACTGTATTTACTCATTACTATATTCACTCACATTGATATAGTTTATATAGTTTATTTTAAATACAAGGTAGTATAGCATTTTATAAATATAATTTGTCCATACCTCAGCTGTAGACTATATCATATTTATATCCTCTCCTATTGCCAACAGTGATAAGATAAACTTCCTTATTCAGATTACTTTGTGCACGTTAGATGTTTTCTATATGCTATATTTCAAAACTGAATTGCTCAGTTGTATGTTATGTGCATTTTTAACTTTAAATGATATTTAAAAATTATTCTCCGAAGAGAAAGAATAGCATTATTAGTGAATGAATAAGGGAGAAAAATAGATAATTTTTCCATTTCCCAAATGCACCAGAACACAGGTTCTCCAATTTGGCTACACATTTGAATAGCCAAAGAACTCTAAAAAAAATCACCAAACTGTAGGCCCAGACTGGAGATTCTAACTGTAATTGGGTAGGGTTTGGTCCTGGCCATCAGTATGATTTTAAAGCCCCCATCCCCCCAATGATTCCAACGTTTAGTCGGGACAGAAAATAATTTCACCTGGGTGTCTCATGTGTTAGCTAGCAACAGAATCACCTGGACTAGAGGGTTTGTTAACATGAGGATTGTTTGGCTCCACCTATAGTTTCTGATTCAGCAATCTGGGGTGGGTTTGAGAATTTACATTTCTAACAAGGTCACAGATAATTTTGATGTTATACTTTGAAAAAAAAATCCTCCTCAATAAAGAATGTGAAAAAGAAAAACTTGACAACTAGTACTAACATCTAGGCTACAATGTTCCTACTTAAACAGTGCACATATACCAAAATAATTTGAGTCATTGAATCCATAATGAACAAAAGTAAAACCAGTATATGATAGCATCTCAGTAGACAAAAACTAGAACTTAGTGCAAAAATGATCAAATATCTTCATCTCCTAACATTAGTGACTGTTTCTTTATCCATTAAAACTTTAGTCCCTCTCCTTTTTTCTGCCTCTTACATAAAAATTTCTAAATTAATCATGGCATAACTCCCACTTTCCTATATGACTCAATCTAGCAAAAACTCCTAATATAAGCCCAAATCCTGTAACTTCCTCCCCCTCCCCCAGCATATTCTCTGACTGAAACAACCATATTTTCCCAAGGTGTTCAGTATTCTCTCCTAGAACAAGTAATAAACCCAAATTTGTCTGACTACAGATGTGCTTCTGCTGTCTTTGGTAGACATTGACAAAAGTTACCAAGAAAGTGGGAATGGGGAGATATACATATGTATATATATATCACACAGACATACTTGGAATATTACTGTGAACACTTACAAATACATATTACCATTATAAATATTAATATTAGACATATTCATTGTAGAAGTAAAGAGGAATAATTCACAAAGGATAAAGAAGAATAATCAACTAGATATTCAAAGATATTCATTGTCAAATTGAGAATGTTATTTTACTTAGGTTTTTCTCAAGGTAAATATAACCAATTAGTTATCAAACTATTTATAATACTTTCACTTAAAATGTCATATACCTTCCCCATGTTACTCAATGGGAAATCACTAATTAATAATATTAGTATTAATATTAATTAGTATTAATATAGACATTACATAATTTAACCAGTCCTAAATTTCATGTCTCAGAACAGAAATTCAATGTTTTCTAAAATATATAATTAATTTTAAATGACTCCAAATTCTTAATATTTTTCATTATTCTTTTTTGTTTTCAAGATAATTTTTTCTTTTTTTAAGATTACTTTTAAAGTGAGCGAAGAGAGAGAGAGAGCATGTGTGGGCAGGGGGAAGGGGCAGGAGGAGAGGGGGAGAGTCTCAAGCAGGGCGGCTCAATTTCACAACCCTGAGATCACAACATGAGCCAAAACCAAATATCAGATGCTTAACTGACTGCCCCCCAGGCACTCCAAGATAATTTTCTTTCTTTTTGGACTTTAGAAACATACTTCTGTAGAGTAGAAAAAACCAAGGTGGGCCAGATTTGACCTGCAGGCTGCAGTTGGCCAACACTTATAGTAGAGCATTAAGATCCCTCTGTATAATGGGGAACATTAAATGCAATTATGTGAAATATGGATAAACTCTTACTTTAGGCCCAAAATTCTGTTATTAATGCTTCAATCCTGTTTCTAAGTCTGTGATCAACCCAATAAAACCATTAGGTATATAGATACTAAACTCAGGTTAGCTTTATTTTAGAATATTTAGAAGTTCGCTTTTGATTTGGACAGTTAGTATTCAATTTATTAAAGTAACTTTATTAAAAAGTTCTTTAGGCTATTAAATTCAGCCAGAAAATTATTTTTCTTCTGTTTAAAAGTAAAGTATATTTTAAGAATCACTTTCTAAGGAGTTCCATTTTACAATATTAAGGAAATATCTTCAAGTGTTTCACAATACATCCCATTTAAATGAGTTTGCCCATCCAGGAAGAACACAAGCATCATTCCCATTAATTGAAGTTACTCACAATCAGGTTCCAGTTGAGTGTGAGACTTGGAGTTGCAGACATGCATACTGAGTATTCTCAATGAGCTATTTTAAAAATAATTATTGTATTATCAGCTATAATACTCAAAGGGTGATTATCTAATTACAAAACATATAATTCCTACCTACATAGATCAGTGGAATGGAATTCTATAATCTGCTGTTCTTAAAATTTATACCTATATTTATCCATTTATCTTTAATGACCCTTAGAGAGATAAGGAAATCCTAAGGTTTATTTTCAGTCTAATGACAAAGACCTTTAAATGCCATGAAATACCATATTTTCTCATAATCTATTATCAATAAGAATAATTATTCATATATTTTAATTTAATTTTGGATAACTCACATTTATTCATCTGGCTTGTGGTTAAAATCCTGAAGTTATTCTATCAGAGCCAGCTAAATAAACAATGACATATAATGTTCAGAAATCTTCTTTGAGTCTCTTTTCTTTCCATTCTTCTTTCGAGTCACTTGTGGCTCTAACGTAGATTTAGATTTGCTTCTGTGGTTTAAGTGATTTTGTCTGATCAGGGAATTTTTAAGTCTTTTCTCCATTTTGTATTTAATTTTAAATGTATGTTTATATATATTCATAAATACATATATATTTATATTACACATATAAGTATACATAATTATATTATGTATGCACCATTACATTATATATACATTATATGTACATATATGTTATATATAAATATATGTATATATACATATTTACATACATATCAGCCATGTACTCAGAAACTGAGAGGATGGTTATATAGGGATCTTTAGAGAAACTGATTCACAACATGTATCTGTAATGTCATAGCAAAAACTTTCCTCAAGCATACCTGATGACTCTTTCAAGGCCTATGAATCTGTAAAGAATCTCAGATCTTAGAATCAGGTGAAACACAATAAATTTCAAGCACTATGACTTAAGACACATCATTTCCCACAAGTTAGGAATTAAATTGAACCTTAATGTACTGAACACTCTGAACACTTACTAGGGATCCGAGTGAGATAAGGTCAATCATTCCATCAGTATGGACCCTTTTGATAATCATACATGCTTGGCTAAGCATTATTTTAATTAATAGAAGAATATTGATGGGGAAATTGTGCAAGTGTGTAGGAGTGAGCTTACTTTTTTTCAAGATGGAATATTTATAAAGACATTTATAAAAGCAAAAAAAAAGGTCATATCTAAAAAAATAAGACAGGAGTTGATAAAATAAATTAGAATGGGTAAAAATATATATATATATGAATTATTAAACATGGACAAATTATGCTAAATTTGGTGATACAATGGATGGAAAAGGGAATCTATTTTGTGGACATGTAGTTGGGTGTTGTGATCTTCATTGATGACAGGACCAGAATGGATTTGCTAGCATTCTTGTTTCTTTGCATCAGTAGCTGTTAATTCAAAATCTTGGATGATTATATGTAACTGATCAAGGCTAGGTTAAAGCTCTTACCCATCCTGTCTGTATACAGGATCTGTGTGCATGTATATGTGCCAGGGGGAAGACTGAGGGGACTTACAATCAAAACATCTTTCTTTTGGTTTTAACAAGTGGTGACCTTGTTTCCTATAATAAACCTCCAGAATGTGAGTTCAACAAAGGTAGTAACTTTCCCTATCATGTCACTACTGCATATCCAGCCTGATGTTTACATAGTTAGCACTACGTATATTTGTTAAATTAATTTGTAAATGAATAAATGACTGCAATTGCCTAAATATATTAAAAATCTTCAGAGACTGGGCAGCCAGAAAATGACAACTGCTATATAGTGAGGCCCCTATAGGGGAAGAAGAGAAATTCCTTGCACAGGATGGGTACAGAAAAGGGATTGGGAAGCTGAGAAGTCTGCCATCGCAGAAAGAATCAAGAGGAAGGCACAAGACAGAAGAGGGACAAGCATAAATGACCTACAGTATGATTTTGGCTCACTCCAGCCTGTGACTAGTTGTGTCAAATAATGTAACATCCCCCATCTGAAAGTAAGATTACTAACCTATACTCTATTCCATAAGATCCTAAAGATCATTGATGTTCAAACACTTTTTTTTCTTGTTTGCTGCATTATGTTTTAAAGAAAAGGCACAGCGGCATTTAACTGAGCTGTGTTTAAGGGGATTTCAGGGTTCATTTGTACTTCTTCATTTTTTCTCAATGCTAATGGAATAACCTTTCTTGTTAAAAGTAACATTTATGAATTGTACATCTCTGAAAGGTTTATTTAAGATAATTTAAATAGCACATATCATCTTTGGTACTATATTATCACTGAATATGTTCAGTCAATAAATAAGATAACATACCTAATAAGATAACATGACATCTCACTTGAGCATAATCACTAGCATGTATAAAGGACTTGGATAAGCATATAAATCTATGACATGTGTAACATTATTACTATACTTTTATAAATGAGATAGTTGAATCTAAAACTAAATTGCCTGATATAAGGAAAACAGTAAGAGACAGAGCAATGGCTTGAACCTGCATATAAAACCCCGTGCTTTATGCACAGAATGATACTACTCACTTCAGAGAGCAGAGAATGGGCTCAAATAAGCATTTAACTCCATATTACATGATGTGTCCAAATACAGGCAGAACAACTCTTTGACAGAGAGGTACAGGACTCTAGCCATCAATAGACCAGGTAGTTTCTAAAGTACCTCTTAACTCTGAGAGGCTGAATTAGATTAAATATAACACCTTTGTGAATTATGACAATCTCAGTTGCAGTGGCATGTTCCATGTTTTGTTTGTTCTTGGGTTATTACATTGACATTACAAACTCAGTGTAATGTACTATATCTTCACCTAAAACAGTGGCTTAAATTTTGCTGTTGTGCTTTAGAGTTTTTAATGTACTTTTACATATGTGGTTTCATTTCATTTCTGCCACGATCCTGTGTAGTAGAGAACACAGGTGTTTTAATTTGCATATAATAAATTTGAAAATCAAGTCCCTACAAGGAAGAAAGTGGCTTGACCAGACTTCCATAATTAATAATTCATAGAATTGAAGCTAGACTTTATTTATTTCCCCTACATTTTCTGCCTCTGAGGTCTGTACCGGATATAATAACCCTCCTGCTTTCCTTAATTTTTCTAGGAATAAAAGAGAAACTTCTTTAAAAGCTACATTTCTCTTGAAACGTCCAGTGCCTATTAAATGTCACTTTGTTATCTGTAATTTTATGCTTGCTCTATACCAGGAAAATGCAAACATTAACCAGGTAATGAACTGTTTTATCTCTGATGCCAAATAGTCTATGTTCTATTTGCCTCCTTTTAAATTTGCTGCTTCAGTGCTTTGTGGAGAGACCTGGTCTTAATCTATAAGAGCAGGCTGCCAGCAGTTAGTTAGAAAACAATTTCCCTTAGCCTTTGCATGGCTAGCATTTTATATTTGAAGCGGTATTGACATAACACTTATACCATTTGATAACTCAACTACCCTGACAAGAGAAGGTAACAAGGAGAGAAAGGACAGCCAAGAATGTTGCAGGCATTACTATCTAATCAGGTGTTGCTACAGAATGAGCTGGAAGCTTTGCAGAAAGGAAACCACCATGAAGAATCAACTTGTATAAGACTGGGGAACATCTGTAGCTCTGTGGCCTCTGTAGCCTTTTTTATGTTGCCAGTATTCTCCTATAGACTCCCAGGTATGTACTTTGGGATTAAGAAGACATAAGGGTTCCAAAGAGAAGCAAAACTAATTCTACATTATTGAAGCCTCTTTTTCTCTAAGAAGGGAGAATCTGTTTAGGTATTGTTCTGAGAAAGAACAATAAGCACACATGAATACAACCTGATTCCTCCTCTCTTAATAGTACACATAAGCTTCTAATCCTCTTAGCTCTACAGATTCTTTTAATATACCTATATGCAAGTTCTACACTGTAGTGCAATGCCATTCTAACTTAATAAGGGGCAAAAAGTCTCCTTTTTTTTACACAAATGAAATCACCATTAAGCGCTCAAAATTGTAATTTAGCAGATGCCTGGAAACTGCAGGTTGGTAATAAAGGTGAACATATGGGCAGTTGCCTTCAGGGATGTAAAGCTTCAGATGCTGTGGGGAACCTTGAAAGCAGAACAAATGCTGTGCACAGTAGAGGGGCCCTGAATTGCCCCACCCTGCATGTTGAGTCATGTTTCTCTGACTCTGTTGTGTTTCCTGTAGTTTAACAGTTTGCCAACACCTGACCCTATAGAGGGGACAACAGCAGAGCCTGAAATAAATGAAAATACTAAACAACAGTGGAGCTAAATTGAAGTATATGTTATTTTAAGTACTTTGAACATGGAGAACCAGAAAGCTCAAATCAAGTAGGCTGAAAAATTAGGAGATACATTATTTCACAAAATTAGAAGCTTGGAGGTAGAGTAGGTTATAGAAATAGGACACTCAGTGAGATCACTCTGCTCTCTGCTGCACTGTCCACTTCAGCATGAGCTTTATCCCAAGGCTATACAATCCCTCCTCACAACGGTTACAATATGATCTCTGTGGCAATCAGGGAATCAGTTAAACAAAAAAAAAAAAAAAAAACCTGTCACCCTCACTGAAGAGCTTAGCTATGAACATCTATATTTGCAATGAATACTCCAGAGGAACATAAAAAAAATCAATTGCCTTGTGGCCTTATAGGTGGAAAGAGAACTTTCAGAGGGCATTCATCCTGTGCAAGCATCTTCCTTATAGTTTTTTTTTTTTAATTTTTATTTATTTATGATAGTCACGCAGAGAGAGAGAGGCAGAGACACAGGCAGAGGGAGAAGCAGGCTCCATGCACCGGGAGCCTGATGTGGGATTCGATCCTGGGTCTTCAGGATCGTGCCCTGGGCCAAAGGCAGGCGCCAAACCGCTGCGCCACCCAGGGATCCCTTCCTTATAGTTTATTGTTTAAAGCTTGAAATAACTCAGAAAAATAGATATTATTAACCCAGATTATATTAATAAAATAGTTGCAGCTCAAATGGAATTAGTAACTGGTTGTAAATGTAATATCATCATGACAAACTTTTCCAAACTCAAATTTGGAATTGAAGCAAATGCTACACAGCTTGTGCACATACACACACACACACAGAATGCACACAAAAGAAATAAAATTCTTATCTTTAACAAAGATTCATTTTACTAGAGCAAGCAGAGATCTCTTACTGGGATATAAGAGGAGGAGGAAATGGATTCTTATTAATGGAGCAAAAATCAAGGAGGGATAATTAGATCTGGGAATTAAAGGAAAGGCAGAATTAAGATAGGCAGAACTGGGAAAGGAACTTGAAAGTACAGATTTGCTTGATGAAAATAAGCAAGTGGGAAAGGAGAAATTAGGTTTGGTAAATGAAAAGTAATCTGGTCTCTTAAAATGTAGGATAATCACAAGGAACAAAATGTTTCTTATGCACAGCTTCACATTCTTTCCATTCATCTCTTATTTTGGCAATGACCTAACACTAGGCTTTTTAACTAGCATAGGCCAGCTTCCTGAATGTAAGTGGAACTCAAGTGCTCTGCCTTGCTGGCTACTGTAAACCTCTTTCTGTCCTGAGGCTTTTCAGAGGCATCAAAGTCAGATAATTGCAGAATCCCTAGGCACTCAGGTGCTTACAAGTCAGAGGTCTGGAAGAGTTAAGTAAAACAATTCTTATCCATAAGGCACTAAAGATGTTGGCTAAATGTTTATTCCTTCTATTCTTCCAATTGATGGATTTTTAGCCACATGCCATAAAGTTTCTCAGAGGTCCTGTAATCACATGGGCATAGTCCCCAATTTCAACTCTAATCTGCTTTCATCCTATCCTAGAATTTACATATCTGTCTCTCCCACTAATCCTTTGAGACATAATGGTTTTGAAACATATGAAATAAACAATAAAAGCAAGAAAAATAGTGGCATAATTTACAGAACATAAATAAGCTAGAGGAATATCAGATATTGAAGAGAAAAAGCAAGTTTGTTTATAGATTTATTAGGTTCGAAAAGTAAGTTATTCATATAAAGCTGTTAATACAAATGGAAATTTTCATTCATACGGAATTTAAAAGAAAACAATGGGGCAGCCCCGGTGGCGGAGCAGCGGTTTAGCGCTGCCTGCAGCCCAGGGTGTGATCCTGGAGACTCTGGATCGAGTCCCACATCGGGCTCCCTGCATGGAGCCTGCTTCTCCCTCTGCCTGTGTTTCTGCCCCTCTCTCTCTGTCTCTATGAATAAATAAATAAAATCTTTAAAAAAGAAAAAAAAAAAAGAAAACAATGTGTGGCAGTGTCACAAAAAACGGTAGTGGAAATGAACTAATTAATCATCAATGGAAGACTATAAAAAGAAGGCCCAACACAGAATGTGAAATAAAAGAACGAATCATCAGAGTATGGATCTAGAGCTAAACCAAAGATCTAGAGAGATCTACACCTAAACCAAACTAAAATTGGTTTTTAAGAGGAAGAGGATAATCAATAGGCATAAATGTTAAAGAAAGTCTAAGAAGGAAGGATTACATAAGATCTTCTATTAGAAGACTACAATGACTTTAATGATTTGAGAGTGGAATTGCACTAAGGTGACAGTAACATAATTGATAATATAAAATATTGAAAAGTAAATGATGGTAAGGAAGTAAAATTATATAAATTCTGGTCTTTGGAAAGTTTTTTAATGAATGAACAGAGATGTAGCAAGCCAAGGAATAACAGTTTGAGACTTTGGAAAATATACACTTGCTTGACATCCATGGGTAAGAATCTAAAATAGAGGGGAAATTCAAAAGCACAAGACACATAACTGGCTAACATTAAACTATGTTCCTAGAATACCTGGATAATGAGTAGCTCTCAACACAGAAATAGGTTAAAATGGTTTACCATGAAAATGAGATAACATAAAACTTTCTCTGAGGTACTATGGCAAGAAGACAGAATGAGTAAATGCTTAAAATATATATATATATATACATATACATATGCATATACATATATATTAGGTAAAAAGAAAAAAGAATATGAGGGCAATCACATTTGGTCACATTGATATTTGAAGTAAATTTCTTAAAAGTAATTAAATAATTTAAATTTAATTATAAAATTAATACTAGCCTTACCAGAAATGTTAAAGAAACTCCTTTAGGCTAAAAAGAAAGGTACTAATTAGTAACAAGAATACATGTGAAAGAATAAGTCCTCCCAGAAAGGCAAATATATAGTAAGGGTAGCAGATTAAGCATTTATAAAGCTAATACAGAGATTAAACGACAAAAATAGTAAAAATAACTATGATTACAATAATTAGTTATGGGAACTACAAGATGTAGCAAAAAAGATATAACATATGACATCAAAAACATAAAATGTCAGGAGAGGGATAGTAATAAGGCTGAGTTTTACAATGAGGTCAAACTTCAGTTCTTACCATCTTAAAATAAACTGTAGTAGATATAAGTTGTTATATGTAAGCTGTATGGTAACCACAAGGCAAAAAGCTATAGTAAATACAAAAAAAAGATAAAGTAATACAAGTATACCACTAAATAAAGTAATCAAATCCCAAAGGCAAAGAGCAATAGAAGAAGAAAGAAACTGAGAACCAAAAAAAAAAAAAAAAAAAAAACAAAAACAATCAGAAAACAATTAACAAAATGGCAGTAAGTAATTCCTTTCAATAATTACTTTAAACATAAGTGGACTAAATTCTCCAAACCAAGAGAATGGAAAGAAAAAGAAAGAAGAAAGAAAGAAAGAAAGAAAGAAAGAAAGAAAGAAAGAAAGAAAGAAAGAAAGAGAGAGAGAGAGAGGGAGGGAGGGTAAATGGAGGGAGAAAGGAGGAAGGGAAAAGAGAAGAAAAACAGACAAGACCCATCTATACACTGCCTACAAGAACTCATTTTAGATGCAAGGACATACACTGACTGAAAGAGAATGGATGAAAAAAGATATTCCATGCAAATGGAAACCAAAAGAAAGCTGGAGTAGCTATAGTTAGACAAAACATACTTAAAAACAAAGATGGCAATAAGTGACAAAGAAGAGCATTACATAATGATAAAATGGCCAATCTACCAAGAACATATAACATTCATAAATATTTATGCACCCAACATAGGAAAAACTTAAATACATAAAGCAAATATTTAAAAGGAAACCTAAAAGGAGACCTAAAAGACCTAAAAGGAGAAACAGACAGAAATACAATAATAGAAAGATATTTAATACCCCGCTTATATGAACGGTTAGATCATTCTGACAGAAAATCAATAAGGAAAATTGGCCTGAAATGACACATTAAACCAGAGAAACTTCACAGATCTTTACAGAACATTACATCTAAAAGAAACAGAATGCATTATTTTCAAGTGCACATGGAGCTTTTTCCAAGACAATCATATGCTAGACTATAAAACAAGTCTTAATAAATTTAAGAGAATTGAAATTATATCAAGCATCTTTTCTGACAACAATAATATGAAACTACAAAATTAATTGCACAAAGAAAACTGAAAAATTCACAAATAGGTAGAAATTAAAGAATATGCTACTGAACAAGCAATTGGTCAAAGAAGATATCGAAAGAGAAATTTAAAAATGCCTTGAAAAAATGGAAATATGTATCAAAATCTATGAGATGCAGCAAAAGCAATTCTAAAAGGGAAAATTCATAGTGATAAATTTGTACCTCAGGAAAAAAGTCTCAAATAAATAACCTAACTTTACACCTCAAAAAAACTAGAAAAAGAACAACAAAGAAATCCCAAAGTTAATGGAAAGAAGGAAATAACAAAGATTAGAGCAGAAATAAATGAAAAAGAGGCCAAAAAGACACTAGAAAAATTCATTGAAACTAAATGCCAGTTCTTTGAAAAGATAAACAAAATTTAAAAATCTTTAGGTAGACTCACCAAGGAAAAAAAAAGAAGAGCACTCAAATAAATAATATCTGAAATGAAAGAGAGGTGCTATCACAGAAATGCAAAGGATCATATAAGATTACTATGAACAATTATATGCCAACAAATTGAATAATCTAGTAAAAATGGATAAGTTACTGGAAACCTACAACCTACCATGACTGAATCATGATGCAGTAGAAAATCTGAACACACTGATTACTTATAAGGATAGTGAATCAGTTATCAAAAACCTCCCAACAAACAAAAACCTAGGACCAGAAGGCTTCACTGGTGAATTCTACTAAAAATTTAAAGAAAAACTAATAGAAACCCTTTTCAAACTCTCAAAACAGAAGAGAAGAGAAGAGAAGAGAAGAGAAGAGAAGAGAAGAGAAGAGAAGAAGAGAAGAGAAGAGAAGAGAAGAGAAGAGAAGAGAAGAGAAGAGAAGAGAAGAGAACTCTTCCAAACTCATTTAGTGAGGCCAGCATTACCAGACAAGGATGCCAACAACAATGAGAAGAAAAGAAAGAAAAGAAAGAAAGAAAAGAAAAGAAAAGAAAAGAAAAGAAAAGAAAAGAAAAGAAAAGAAAAGAAAAGAAAAGAAAAGAAAAGAAGAAAAAAAGAAAGGAAAAGAAAAGAAAAAAAGAAAAGAAAAGAAAAGAAAAGAAAAGAAAAGAAAAGAAAAGAAAAGAAAAGAAAAGAAAGAAAAGAAAAGAAGAAAAGAGAGGAGAGGAGAGGAGAGGAGAGGAGAGGAGAGGAGAGGAGAGGGGAGAGGAGAGGAGAGGAGAGAGGAGAGGGGAGAGGAGAGGAGAGGAGAGGAGAGGAGAGGAGAGGAGAGGAGAGGAGAGGAGAGGAGAGGAGAGGAAATTAAATAAAATTACAGGCTAATATCCCCAATAAACATAGATACAAAAATCCTCAACAAAATATTAGCAAACCAAATTCAATAATTCATTAAAATGATCATATCCCATGATCAAGTGGGATAGTTTGGGGATATAGGGATGATTTGACATCTGCAAATCAGTTCATGTGACATACCACATTAACAAAATAAGGATAAAAATCATATGATTAACACAAGAGACACAAAAAAAGCACTTGACAAAATTCAACACACCTTTATGATAAAAATTCTCAAAAAGCAGGTATGGAGGGACTGTACTTTACCATAATAAAGGCCATATACAATAAGGCTACAGATAACATCATACCCAAAGGGAAAAAGTTGAAAGCTTTTTCTCGAAGATCAGGAACAAGACAAAGAAGCCCACTGTCACCACTTTTATTCTACACAGTACTGGATCTCCTAGCCAGAACAATTAGTCCAAAAAGAAGAAAGAAAAGGCATACAAATTGGAAAGAAAAAGCAAAACTTGTTACTATTTGCAGATGATATATATATATACCCTAAAGACGCCACCAAAAAACTGTTAGAACTAATAAACAATCAGTAAAGTTACAGGATATAAAATCAATACACAAAAATCTGTTGCATTTCTAGTTCTTATATAAAGAAAATAATCCCCTCTACAACTGCATCAAAAAGAATAAAATATATACCAATATATTTAACCAAGAAGATAAAAGACTTCTATATTGAAAAATATAAGATATTAATGAAAGAAATTGAAGAAGACACAAATAAATGGAAAGATATTCTGTGCTCATGGATTAGAAGAAGTAATATTGTTTAAATGTCCATACTACCTGAAACAATATATAGATTCAATATAATCCCTATGAAAATTTTAATAGCATTTCTCACAGAAATAGAACAAACAATCCTAAAATTTGTATGGAATAATACGAGCCCAAATAGCCAAACCAATTTGAGAAAGAACAAAGCTAAAAGTGTCATGCTCCCTGATTTCAAACTATATTACAAAGCTAGACAATTGAAATAGTATGGTTGGCATAAAAATAGACATAGATTAATAGAACAGAATACAGCCCAAGAATAAATCCATGAATTTAAATCAATTAATTTACAACAAAAGAACCAAGAACATACACAAGGAAAAGATAGTCTTTTCAAAAGATAGTACTGGGAAAATTGGATAGCCACATGCAAAAGACTGAAACTTGATCACTATCTTACACCACATACAAAAATAAATTCTTTTTTTACAGATTTTATTTATTTATTCATGAGTGACACACAAAGAGAGAGAGACAGAGACACAGGCAGAGGGAGAAGCAGGCCCCATGCAGGGAGCCTGATGTGGGACTTGATCCCGGGTCTCCAGGATCACACCCTGGGCTGCAGGTGGCTCTAAACTCCCGTGCCACCAGGGCTGGCCCACAAAAATAAATTCAAAATGGGTTAGGACTTGAACCTATAGACCCATAAAACTCCTGAAAGAAAATCTACACAGTAAGTTCCTGACACATATCTTGGCAATCATTTTTTGAATCTGATGCTAAAAGCAAATGCAACAAAAGCAAAAATAAACAAGTGGGACTACATCAAACTAAAAAGCTTCTGCATAGCAAGAAAAACCATCAACAAAATTAAAAGGCAACCTATTGAATGAGAGAATATACTTGCAAATCATGTATCTGATAAGAGGCTAATATCCAAAATCTATATAGATCTCAATAGCAAAAAACAATCCAATTAAAAAATGTGCAAAAGATCTGAGCAGACATTTTCCCAAAGAAGAGATACAGATGGCCAACAGGTACAGGAAAAGATGCTCAATATCATCAATCATCTGGAAATGCAAAAGTACAATGAGATGTCACCTCACACCTTGTAAAATTGGTAGCATCAAAAAGTGTTGGTAAGGATGCGAAGAAAGAGGAACCCTTGATTACTGATTGTGGGAATGGAATTGATGCAGTCCCTATGGAAAACACTATTGAGAATCCTCAGAAAATTAAAAATAGAACTAGCATATGATGCAACAATTCCCCTTCTGGGTACTTGCCAACCACCTCCCCCCACCCCAGAAAAAAAGAAAACATCAACTAAAAAAGATATATAACCCTCATGTTCATTGCAGCATTATTTACAATAGCTAGGATACAGAAACAACCTAAGCATCCACTGTGAATGAATGGATAAAGAAATTGTGGTACTGTCATCTGTGACTTGGACCCAGAGGCCATTATGCTAAGTTAAAGACAGAAAAACAATTACTGCATGATTTCACTTGTATGTGAAAAAAAATGTAATTAAAACAAAACAAAAACAACCTCATAGATAACAGAGAACAGATTGGTGGTTGAAAGGTAGAGGTGCTACGGTGGCTGCAAAATTTACAAATATGAATCATTATGTTATATGCCTGAAATTAATATAATGTTATATGTCAATTATACTGTAGTTTAGAAAAAAAGAAAAGGAACACTAGGATCTTTAGAGTCTACAATGGTCCTTGGGTTTGTTTTTTTCTATTTCTGCCTTTATTCAATTTACTTATTTACACTCATCTGAATTATTATTATATTCTTCTAAAAGGTCAATTTACTATAAGCCTTCCTTTCTAATCCATAAAATGTCAGTAGTGGTTTAATACTCCTAAACGGATTATTTTAAACCAAACTCTTCAAATGGATCCTGCCTAACAAATTAAATAGGTAATTGTCACCCTCCTTTTTTTTTTTTAAAAGAAGTCCTTTATAAAGTAACCTCACTAATTTCCGAACTTTGTCATATTTCTTTCAGATTTTTGTTTTACAAAGCTGGAAAGCAGTATGACCAGCTGCTATTTGGAAATATCCCACAGTTCTCAACAGTTCCTTTTCAGCTCAAGTAATCATCTTTTCCTGGAGTGCCCTTGTCTCACCCTTACCCTTAATTATTTCCTGTAACAAGTATAGCCATTCCCCAATCCTTTAAACTCCTTTTCAATTGCTTTCACACTGATACTTCTTTTTTTCATACTTCTAGCATGAACTTGACCTTTAGATTAAAGAGCTTTCCCTTTCATTTAAAAATCTAAGGGACACAGATACTAGAACCTTGTAACAGTGATTATACTTTGTATTGAAATTATATATTAAAATGTAAAAATATATTAAATATAACAAGTGAATGTTCCTTAAATATTGATTTAGATGGTTACTTCCTTGAGAAAAGCATTACTTGTGTATCTTACCTTTTTCCTATCACAGTGCCTCTTGCATATTTAAAATTTTGATATTTTGTGAATTGAAGCATATTTACTAAAGCAGAATACACATGTAAACTATAACTGAGGGGAACTTTACGTTCTCAGTTTAATGACAATGTAGAGATTTTTTTGTATACTATTATCTTTTTTACTTAATTTAATACTATTTTATGTTGTTTTAAGCTAGTGTATGTAAGACCGTGTCAGACAATGAGAAAATTGTTTTAGTTATAAAACACAAATTTAAAATTTGTTCAGTCCAGGGACTCCTGGGTGACTCAGCAGTTTAGCGCTTGCCTTTGGCCCAAGGCGTGATCCTGGGGTCCCAGGATCGAGTCCCACATTGGGCTTCCTGCATGGAGCCCGCTTCTCTCTCTGCCTATGTCTCTGCCTCTGTGTGTGTGTGTGTGTGTGTGTGTGTGTGTGTGTGTGTCTCATGAATAAGTAAATAAAACCTTTAAAAATAAATAAATAAATAAAATGTGTTCGGTCCAATTTATTGATTAAATTCTTGGCATCGGGACTATATTTGTTAAATTACATAAAAATAATCATATCTTAAGCTGAATTATTTAACTTTTATTTATAGTCTTCATAAGTACACAGACAACAAAGCTATAACTGAATGAATTATCACAAAGTGACTAAAAACTATGAAACTATTACTTGGTTAAAAAAATTGAAACAAATATATGAGACACTGCTACACTGTCCCAACTGCCAGATTTGTTCTCTTTTCTCAAGGAAACTGTTATTCTGACTTCTTTAAGAATAAAAATTTTGTCTGTTTTTGGACTTTATATAAAGTAGGATCATATAATATTATACTATTTTGTTTGTTTTGTTTGTCCAACATTATACTTGTGAGATTCATCTGTGCTTTAAAAGAATTCATAGCTATAGTGTACTTATTCTATGAATGTATCACAATTTATTTTATATTTGATGGAAATCTGGATGATTTCCAATATGAAGTTATAAGTAAAGTGGCCACAAATATTCTTGCACATGTGCACATGCACATGTTATGTGACATGTGTGCACTTTTGTCGTATATTTGGGAATAAAATACTTTAGTAATAAAGTATATGTATTTTCAGTTTTAGAAAAAAAAGTGACAATTTTCCAAATAAGTTGAACCAGTTTACCTTACCACTACTTGGTAGAATTTTGCACCAGATTATAATATCACCTCTAGTATGTGAGATTTCCCATTGCTTCACATTCTTGCAAATATTCACGATTGTCTGTTTTAGCTTTTCACATATTTATTCATATATGTCCAGGTTTTAGCCATTCAGTTGCATGTGTGGTGATATTTGATTGTAGTTTTAGTTCACATTTCTCTGATGGCTAAAGGTTGAACAAATCACATATTTATTGGTTATTGGTATCTATTTGTTTTTCATGAAGTTACTCTTGAATTTTTTTGTCTATTTCTGTGAGATGGTTTGTTTCTACTTTTTGATTTATATAAGTTCTTCATGTTTTCTAAGCTTTTCATTGACTATTTATCTTGCAAATATATTTCCTGTTACATGGCTTGCAATTTCACCAAACTTCCAAATGCTGTCAAGTGACGAACACAAGATCTTAGTTCCAATGTACCTTTTTCTAGTTCAGGCATTTTTGTGTTCTATTAAAAATATTTTCTTATACAATATTCATGAAAATGGTTTCCCATAAATTATACTCCTTTAAGCAAATCATGAAAAATCTCCTATATTGAGCAGCATTTGATTTTTTTTCCTTTGGATTGTGTATTGTTTTTCAGCATAGTTTTCAATACTACCAACTTTTCCTAGTGTTTTATAGCTGTAAATTTTCACATAGAAACTGTGATTTTACAGCAGGTACTAGAGTTGAATTTATTTTCTCCCAAGCTATTGGTAGAAAATGAAGTTTCATAGCATTACTTTCAATTGAATTTGAATGGCTGTTTGTGAATTTTCAAACTGTGGATATCAAACAGAACTTAAAAAATACAAATATTCTCTTTTTATTATTTGAGAACTCAATCAATAGGAATTGTCTGCCTTTTCCAGAATGTTATTTTGGTAATACCTACAATTGCTGAATTTTCATTACAACATTATTGCTCACTGTCTTCTAAAATCAGAACTAATACTATTATAAATGGTTGGTAGGCATTATCATTTAAACAAAATTCTAGCAGATTAATGACATGCCAAGTCAAAATTATGACTGATAAAATGATTGGTAATCACACATTTATAATTTGTATTATTTTTTAAACATTTGAATAATGGTATAAATAGCTAATGCTGATCACTGTGACAGAACTGAAACTAATTACCTAAAAAATGGTGAAGTAAATATTGAGAATGTGAGTTGCAGACAAAATTCTCATAAGCAGACTAAATCCAAATGTCTATTTATCACATTAACTACTCAGTGTAATGGCTATCAAAACCCATGTACATAAAAAGCCTACAGGAGCTGGTTAAAATTACAGATGCCTAAATCCCACACTTCATGATTTTAGTTCCAGAGGCCTAATGTTGGGTGTAGAAATCTGAATATTATATGAGGTCTCCAAAGATATTGACACAGACAATGAGTATAAAATCTACTCAGGGTTAAGCTTGTTCTGGGTAGATCTTGAAAACAAAAGAAATCTACCATCAACATCCTTGTGGTTCCAATTTCTCTCCTGTTTACCCTTTCTGTACTCTAATTCATGGTACTTGCACTGACCAGGCCCAGACTGAGCAAGATGTGTGGCAAAGGAGTCTCTGCTAATCAAGAATAATCATTGGAATTTACCTCCAAATAAACATCCTGCAGATACTTCTCCAAAATTGTATTCATTCTTGTAAGAAGTTATTAAAAACACTTTATACTAAGTTATCAATAATTGATACATTTACTGGTACTTTAGTATCTTCCCAGAGCCACTTCTATGTTTAAAAATGAACCTGTAATAATTTAATAATGGACTATAAGGTTTCCTAGAAACTTGTTGGAATTGTAGATAGAGAAAGAAGTGGTAAATGACAAGATTCGTGTGTGTGTGTGTGTGTGTGTGTGTGTGTGTGTGGTTACTTTGGTATGTCTTATAAAGTAGAAATTTTGGCTCTGTACAATACCAAATACCAAGACACTAAAATGATAAGGAGCCTGGCTTGGAATTAGTCTCTAATAAATATTCTTTGAGTAACTGAAGGGAAAATCAGGTTGAGAAATGAAAGTTTATAGGCTCCATGAAAGGAGTTGGCAAAGGCAGATTTTAGGATACTAAAGATAAGTGAAAAGGAATACTGTATAGTCCCTGAGAGAACAGAACACTCTAGAAGCTATAGCTAATAACAATTCCAAGCTGGAAAATCAAGTTCACACATAATTTATCTTTTTCTCTCTATGAGCTCATAAGCACAGTTATCTGCTAAAATTGAACAAGTATGACTAGAGTCTGAGAATTGTGATAAATGATTGAATAGTTGCTATAAGGATTATAAAAGTTTTCTTCTGCTTTCTTTTTTTGGGATAGGAGGATTGTTTCTTTTATTTGTTTTGTTTGTTCATTGAACAATTAGAGTTGCCTGGTGATTTTAAGCATCCAAATGGGTAAATGTATGATGACACCAATCTATGGGTTTGTGTCTATAGTTTTAGAGCCTAAAACTATGAACAGATCTTATAGATGGTAGTATTGCTCTCTGGTGTTAGGTTAGAGAACTGCTGAACTAGAAGGAAAAGGCAGCAAAAGGGAATAAAATTTATGATGAATACATGAGTAAAGGATAAAGGGAAAGAAGTAAAAACAGAGAGTCTGATAGCAAGAGAGATAGGATGGATGAACTTTGAGGGCAAGTATGCTAAGTGAGAGAAGTCAGACAGAGAAACACAAATCTAAGCAGGATAAGCAGTATTCACTTTTATGTGGAATCTAAAGAAAGCTGAACTCAAGAGTAGAATGGTGGTTACCAGAAGCTAGGGAGAGGTGGAAATATACAAATATACAATCATTTGATGCAACTTGTGCCTATTCTTTGAAATGAATTGAAATCAACTTGGGAAACTTTATTTTCTAAATGACAGAGTATTCTATGCCCCATCTCTCCAGAGGTTTCACTGAAATGGCAAACATATATATACACATACATACACATATATATACACATACACATATATACATATATATACATACATATACACATAACTGTGTATACTTTCATATATAATAAAATCATAACAGTATCTGAAAATAGGGAAGCCTGAGATCAGAACATTCAAAACCTAAAGGAATACTTGGATTAGCAGAATGTAATAACATAAAGGCAACTACAGTCTGATATAACTTCTCTCCAGCAAGCCCCAGAAGATATTTCGAGGTCAGTTGTACATCTATCAGATAGGAATATGAACTACTGAAGAACTAAGCAAAAAAACTTGAATCACTCAGGCCATTCTCTTTTTAGCTGCCCATACCAGGGCTCAGAGAATTAATTTCTAGAGGATATGAGAAATCTATTAGAGATTACTATTACTGGTATTTAGGAAAAGAATGAAATGGAAAGAATGAAGGAAGAAAAAGCTGCTCTTATTCAAGAGTGAAAACTTCAAATAACTCAGGTGCCAAAGTAAAAACATTCCTTACTTTTGCCATAGTAAAAGGAAATATCTTGCCTATTTGTACCCTACCCAACTATCAGAAAGCTGTTCACTTATGCCAATCTGCAGTAAACCATCTAATTCAAGGAGGAGACATGTCAAGAAATCAATCCTAATCTTTTATGTGTGAAGCAGAACCGACCACTTCTATTCATCAATATAGTTACTTGATTACTTTTTTATTTTCATTTTTTTAAAGATTTTATTTATTTATTCATGAGAGACAGAGAGCGACAGAGAGAGAGAGAGAGAGAGAGGCAGAGACATAGGCAGAGGGAGATGCAGGCTCATGCAGGGAGCCCGATGTGGGACTTGTTACGAGAACTCCGGGATCACGCCCTGAGCCAAAGACAGTCAACGACTGAGCCACCCAGGTATCCCTGATTATTTTTTTAAAAAGCGAGAAATTAATATGAACAAACAGAACTCCAAAAATAAGACAAATGAACTTCTAATTCATTTAAATTACTCATGTCAGAGATATTTAAGAGGCTAATGTATCCATATGATAAGCAGATTACTAGGGAATATGACAAGCAGAGAACAAACATTACAAGAAATTAATATATATAATTGCTGAACTAATAAAATGGTCACATATGACAAGGTTGGTGATACAAGTCATTATCAAAAATCTCTATCAGAACATGTATATGAACGTATATGTATATTTAAAGATATACATAGAAAAATTTAAGAGAAAAGTTAATATTCATGTAGTCGAACATCGAGTCATTGAATGCAATATTTGCCTGAGGATGTGGTTTCAGCAAATTTAGGGAGGATTTGCATCCTGATGTTGGAAAGATTCCTCTTCAATAAAAAATGTTTATGTGATTATAATATTTCATTCTATTCTATTGATTCTCAATTTTAACACCAACCTAAAAGTGAAAGGCAAGCTAAAATTTATATTTGCTAGCAAAGAATCAAAATAATGCTAGGTGAAACTAAATATGAGTAGTGATAGGTCCTTCCAGAGGCAGAGTCCTAAGTCATTGAGGGGAGATGACATTACATTACTTATTGTAATGTATTTGCATTGCAGTTGAAGCCCCCCTACCCAAGGAGAAAGGCTGTCTTTACAGTTCTACCAATTTGTAGCGTCAAAAACTCCCCTTCTCAATCCGTGGGAGGAGTCTCCCAAATGATTGGAAGTAGCTTCCATTAGAGACCACCCCATCAAAGGTCCTAGCTCCTCCCAACTCAGAAAGACCCAACAAACCTAAAATTCCAGAACAATCTAGGGGCTGGCTTCACTGGGGGAGAACCTGCCCATTTGCCCACCTTGAGAGTATACTTTCGCTTTTTTTTTTTTAAAGATTTTATTTATTTATTCATGAGAATACACAGAGAGGAGAGAGAGAGGCAGAGACACAGGCAGAGGGAGAAGCAGGCTCCATGCAGGGACCCTGACATGGGATTCGATCCCAGGTCTCCAGAATCAGGCCCTGGGCTATAGGCGGCACTCAACCACTGAGCCACCAGGGCTGCCCTATTTGGCTTTAATAAACCGCTTTGTCTTGCTATTTCCTTTCTGGAGGTCTTTTCCAGTAAGGATCCTCACATAAATCTTTTCATGGAAAATCCAAGAACAGAGGCTCCATTCACACAATGCAGACCCTCCCTCCACTAACAAGACGATATGTTAATTATACCTCAATAAATCTGTTTAAAAATATTACAAATAACTAAATATGTAAAACAAATAGAGCTAACATACAGTAAAAGAGAGAGTGCAGTAGAATATGAAAGGAAAAGTAAATCCATTACAAAACCCTTTTCAGAGTGAATAAAAAAAAACTGTTTATATTGATAGTAAAGAAATTTAGAAGTAAGTATATTTAAAGTTATAACAGTGTCTAGCTTTATAAATAAAAAAAATTAACAGCAGCCATATTCTAGGGAGTGGATCTCTGAATGGAGAAGGGCCTTGATGTTTGAATATTTTAACATGTGCATGTGATACTGTTATAATTATAATATCAATTATTGACATTTCAAATTATGTGATTCTCATTAAATTGGCTTGGGCATGCTGTATTTTCCTATTCATAGAATTAAATTCTAGTATAATTCAGAACTAAAGTAGTACACATGTTCAGTACCCATAAAAGTTTTCGTGCTGTACTCAGATTTCCTTGATAGGCGGGTATCATACCTACTTAAGTAAACATTCATTAAGAACTTAACTATTATTTTCTTTATCTGGATGTATTAGAATATCCTCTGCAGTGAAAGTTAGAAAACTTTTTGTATAAGAGGCTAGTAAATACTTCAGGTTTTGTGAGCTCTCAGGTCTTTGTTGGAACTGTTCAACTGCTAGGGTAGCTTGAGAATAGCCACACACAGTATCTAAAGAAAGATCATGGCTGAATTCCAATAAGACTTGATTTACAAAAACAAGCAGCAAGCCAGCCATATCTGGTACATAGACCTTACTTTGTCAACACCTGTACTAAAGTAATCCAGATTTGTCTGCTTTTTGTAGAGGCCGAGAAAAATTAAGGCCATCCCACTTAAAGTTTAGTATTAGCACAAGTACAGCCATCTTAGGCCCCTGTAAATAAGAGCTGAACTTTATAGGAAAAACTGCAGAATGTCCTCAATGTCCTCGGCAGGTAATCCCATATCAGAAAGACAACAGAGCTCAGAATTGCCCTCAGCAGAGAATCCCATATCAAAAAGACAACTGAGCCCACGCCCTGGTAGAAAGTCCCATATTAGAATGAGAACAGGGCTCAATGCCCTTGAAAGCCCCACATCAGAATGTAAACAGAACTTGGAGAAATTCCTCCCCCCCTTCTGAAAATCCCCTAGACTAGCCTATAAAAAACCCAGCTGTAACCCACTTCGAGGTCCAAGTCTCTGCTCCACTGTGTCGGGTATACTTGGACCCAAGCTCGAGCTTGCTAATAAACCCTCCTGCGCTTGCATCGGTGTCGGCTCCTTGGTGGTTTCTCGGATTCGCAATCTTGGGCACAACACTTTTCTTAGTACTTATTTCCTTGTTACATGATGTGTGGAACAAAGACAAAGCAAGGAATTAAATTTCCTTACAACTTACATCCCACTGACAAGTCCTTGAGACACGCAGGGTGACCTTCCTCTATGAAATGCAACTGCCTCTGTTAATACATTATTAAGGGCAAAAGGCAATCTTAGCTTAATGTTATCCTGATCTCCAGGATCCTGTAAGTCTCCTTTAAACAAAAAAATTCCTTTAGAAACTTCCTTTATCTCTACCACCCAAGATATGTTAGCAACCATTCCTCCAAGCATAGGACCCACTGATACACATCTGAGGGGGTCTCATGACTAAGGTTTTATCAGGCTGTAATAAATGACCTTTTCCTAACAAGAGCTAGCCCCCTGGAGAGGTCCTAGAAACCTTGTTTCCAAAATACTTTGGAGGTTTGTGCTGCCCCTCACACCCTCCCAACTTGAAAGTATATCATCAGTCACCCGTCACAACCCCTGTGTGCAGCTCTTTCTGCCTGTAGGTCCTGTCCCCATGCTTTAATAAAACCACCTTTTTGCACCGAAGACGTCTCAAGAATTCTTTCTTGACCATTCATTTTCAAACCCCAACATTGCCACATCATTACCTACTTGCACAATTTTGTCCCATTATAATACATATGTGAATATTAAATTTTGGTCATGTTGTAGCAAAATTTTATAGTAAGTCTATACCATTTACAGTTGTTTCTGCTTCATGCCTTGCACATACTGCATTCCCAGTTTTTTCTCCTCAGTTAATAACAGATTTATAACTGGTTCATGATCCAGGTCATTTACACTGATTGGAAACAAGGTTTTCCACACTCACCCTGGACTTTGCAATCTACACCTTCACTCTGTCTATTTGAAAAATATACTTTGTTCACTTCTAATTTCCTGTTGCTTGTAACTAAAGCAAGAACCTAAATATATTGTGAAGTATTAAAAAAAAAGTTTGCAATACTAAGACTAAAATGAAGTGTATTGCAATTCAATTGGGTCACTGATAGAATGACCTTAATTTCTATTCAAAATGCTCTGGTACACGCTTATTCAGATGTAGATGAGAGATAATGGGCTTTCAATGAATACTGCCTGCCAGCCTGATAAAACTGACAAGACAGAGATAAGGAAGTTCCACATCCTCTTATATTCATGTTTAGCCCTTGGGGTATTTTGTATCAGAGTATTGTTGCTGCTTTGTCTGGTAAAGCCAGGATGAGATATTTATGGAAAGGTTGTGATATGCTCAGAAGGAGACAACTAACTGCAATTTGAGACACACACAATGAAGCTGGAAATCTCTAAACAGGAATTTATGCTGGTGTCAGGATAAAAAATGAAAAGTCATTCGAAATCCATTGATGTTTAGCTTCAATGATATCACCACCGAAGGCACATTATATAGTGGGTGCTTCCTATATTTCTCAGAACTAAAAAGGGTATGTGCATAGAGTTTCATGCTATAAAGTTAGATAGTTCTGAGATAGGGAAACTGAAGGGATCTGATGAAAAATTAAAAAGCTGTGTTTTTCCTTTGCTTCTTTTCTGGCTTCTGTTCTTGCTAGGACCCACTCCCCCACTCCACTCTACCCTTGCCTTTTAATGCAAATAACATATGTCCTTGTAAGCTAAAAAAAAATAATAATAATGATAATGATATATTTGGAGTCTTCCAGCACCATAGATAACATATGAAGAGTAACTGGGTGGTGTTGTCATAAATGTTCTCCCTAGACCCCTGACTTCAGGGAATGAGTTACTGATGAAGGATCTTGAACCGTGTCCTTTTTGATCACTTTGATCCAGGAAGTTTTGATCACTTCCTGGATGCTTAAGAGGACACCAGATCAAGATCGCTAATAAAACCCCCAGACCCCAAGCAAAGAGGAGACTCATGTCCTTTTCCTTTCTGAGTCTCCCAGACCCTGGTCCACCTCTCCCTCCCTCTCTCTCTTCCTTCTTCCACTCCCTCCTTCCTTCTGAGTAAGGGACAGGCAGGGCTAGGTAAGGAGAGATAGGTAGCAGGCCATGGATCACGCTGATAAAAATCCCCAAAATGCTGAGGTGTAAGGAAACCAGAGATAAGGGAACAAGCCAGACCACTCTGCCCTAGGTGTGGGTAGGGAGGGTGTCTTTTTTATGACAGTCATCTGTGACTAACAAAGAATAACTGGACCCCAAAGAAGTAAGCCATTAAAGATGTTATCACTAGTCCTTACTCAATGGTGATATCAGTAGATAATGTTAAAAGCATTTAGGTTCCCTGGTTAGTTTTCAATAAAAGACCCAACTCTACAAGCCCTTAGTGGCAACCCTTTCCTTTCCGGACCCCTCTCACTTCTGAGAGCTTTCTCTGTACCTTTGCTTAATAAACTTCTATCACTTTACTTACTCTCCTTTGTCTGTGAGATTTCATTCTTCAATTCCATGAGACAAGATCCAAGCTCTCCTGTATCACCTCCATCATACACACACACACACACATACACACACACACACACACATACATATGTATATGTGTATATATGTGTATATATATGATATATATGTCTGTGTGTGTATATATATGTATGATATATATTATATATCTTCAATAAACTCTGCTTTCACTTCCTGCTGGCTCCCATTCAATTTCCATCCCATGTGAAGTCAAGGACACTCTTGGCTAGTCCTGTCCAGCCCATGCTCTGGGTCTCAGGACCCAGCCTGCCAGTATCAGTTCTACTCTCCAAATTTTAGAAAAGAGGATTTGTTTTCAGGCATTGGAAACTTCAGCCTTTGGAGAAAATAAGTAAATTCACAGTAAGCAGAATGGTCTTGTATTACACTACGCTCATTCTTGTATTCGCCGCCTAAAATGAAGCTGCAGACTGGAAGGACACTCCTCTTTATGTACTGTATTCTGTCAATTTGTTTTCTTCTCCCCCAATTGTATGCTTTGTTCCCAGTTATGGAAGTTGTTCACTGTGTTCATACCTCCAAAATGGAAAACATACTTTCATACTGCTCTTCTAGAAAGAATTCTCTTTCTGTATTTGGCTAAACAGAAGTGAAGACTGGTGTATCCTAAAGATATATTCAATATTTATATGTGTACTTTTTGATGGACAGTTGCTTCCAAATGCTTTCCAGGCAGGCAGGGCAAGTGGCTCCTTCCCTAAGAGGAAACCACCCTTAAAGGATCTTACACCACCCGGAAAGGAGCCCTCTACCCTTTCCCATGTGATAGACACAGGACAAAACCCTGATTGACAGGCACAGGGAGGGTTCATCAGGTTAAAACAGCCTGTTAACAAGCCTATAAAAAAACCTCCAGCCAAAGAAACTCTGGCACAACTCTCTCAGGTCCCCTCCTTCTTAGGGAGCTCTGTACTATCACTCAGTAATCCTTGCTTTGCTGCCCACCACTCTGTGTAGTCTACCTCTTTATTCTTCGAAGCAGTGTGACCAAGAACCATGGGCACCAAAGGAAAAAATACTCTAACACTTTCACCCCAAGTATCCCCTTCCATTCATGGCCCAACATCTCTTGTTTTTATTTCTTTTATTATAAAGGTAAAAAAAAATTCTCTGGGAGATTTTGTAGGTACTCAAACTCAGAGTTTGGCTGACTACAACACAATCCTTTCTCATAAACAGTTAAAATGGAGAATGGGTGACTTCTCAAAGAGCAAGCACAGACTCTTACTGTTTAAATCTTCTCTAGCACTAAGACATATCTTTAACTTGGGGGAGGAAAAAGCTGCCTAGAGTCAATAGCCACGGGCTATTTCTCTTTTGCCCCTTTCAAGTAAACCTTGGAATATCGTCCTCTAAAATCTAATATTTCCTACACACAAGGATTTATGGGACATCATTGGCAAAATGGCCAAATAATTCTACTAGGTCATTCTGAGGCTCTTAGCCACTCTGAAATCAAATCAGGTGCTACAGTCCATTTTCCAGACACTGAACTGGCTCTGGAGGCAACTCACTGGAATTTGTTAACCTTCCTATCACTACCTTCTAAAGATTAATTGGAAATTGTTGGGGAAATATCATTAAAAACAAAATTTTCTGCCGACCCAGAAAACCCATCCACAAGAGAAGATAAGGAGAACAGTTTATTATTGGTAAGCGTTAAATCAGAATGTGACGTATGGCACAGGCAACCACTAAAGAGTTTACAAACGCAAAACGAAAGTTCACTCTTTTAACCAAACAGATACAAACCATTGCGTACATGTTCATGAGATACACAATAATTAGTCCTCAAGTAAGACAACTTGACAGCATCATTTTTCACACATAGTTCATCTTAAATTAACCTGGCAATTGGGTGGGCATATTTATTTGCAAATTGCCTTTATCCAAAGGAATAATAAACTTCTTACATCTGCATAAGGTAGGTAGAATTTGAAGCCAGATGACTTAAACTCTCCTGCAATGAGAACTGGGGAAGAAGGGGTATTCTCTTTAATAATTACATTTCTAAGAGATGGATTCCAAATCTTTGAGAAAGACATTCCCCAATTGTAAAACTGGCAAAAAAGTTTTTATTTAGCTTTTTAAAAGATTTATATAACATCTCAATAGGGCTGGGTAAGAATTCACAAGTATTCTAAAGTAAATGCTCTAAGAAAAGAGTTTGAAGTCTCTTTTTCTTTTTACACAAGGGGAAATGCCATATTTTTTTTCATATTTAGATTTGTATTTGCACTTAAAGAGTCTATCTTAAAAAGGTGCTCCAACATTACACATGCCAATCTTCTTGTGTCTGCTCTAGGTCCTACTCATTGTGTCACTGAAAGATGCCTCTGTTGTCTTCAAATCCTTCAATAAATTCATGTATGTTAAGAATTCAGGCAGCCCTTCTAAACAATGATTGGGTTCAATATTATGTATTACTAAGTATAGTGTGTCTTTTCTCAAAGTTCTCTAAAGCCTTGAAGTTAGTTTAGGAGTTTTTGAGTCTCCTAATTTTTCTATGATTCCCCAGGAAAGAAAATGGCCCTAGGTTACTGATGCACCACTTTGAATACTTATTAAAATCTCATTCATTAATTAAAGCGCAGTAGTTTAAAGAATAGCTAAGAAATTTCATAATATACAACAAAAGTAGAACAAGAATTGCAGTATTACTACCAGCAAGTGAAAATATCTATTAAGTGGTTAGTCCACAATGAGATTATTATTTCTGGGAACAACTAGACACACAACAGCAAATCAATCAATTGATCAACCAATGCATATGTACTCACTACAGACATATATGAATAACATATACAGGGAAAGGAAAGCTGTATTGTAATATTATTATTATTATTAAAGATTTTATTTGCTTATTCATGAGTGACACAGAGATAGAGATAGAGAGAGAGAGAGAGAGAGAGAGAGGCAGAGACACAGGCAGAGGGAGAAGCAGGCTCCGTGCAGGGATCCTGATGTGGGACTCGATCCCAGGTCTCCAGGATCAGGCCCTGGACCGAAGGCGGCACAAAACCACTGAGCCACCCGGGCTGCCCTATGTTGTAATATTAAAGATGATGACATACTTGTTTATTTTATAGATTAAGCAGCAAAAGATGATTAAGATTTTAGTCCATAGGAGTAAGAAAATTTACATCTTATTAAATAAAAATTCATGAAATTATCTCTAAGGATAATTAACTTCCCTGTAAATGTAGAATAAAGTTCCATAAAATTGACTGAATGAAAAAAAATTTAAAAGTATGTAAGCAATAAAAATTAATAACAATACTATAAACAAAGAAAAGAAAAATATTTAGGGAAAAGAAATCCATCTAACATCTGGATCAATGAGTAAATGCAAACATTAATTACAGAATTTTTTAAAAAGATTTTATTTATTTGTTTGAGAAAGAGAGCACAGGGAGCTGGGGCAGAGGGAGAAGCAGACTCCCCTCCTGCTGAGCAGAGAGTCTGATGTGGAGCTCAATCCCAGGACCCTGGGATCATGAACTGAGCCAAAGATAGATGGTATAACAGACTGAGCTACACAGATGCCCATTAATTACATATTTTTTAAAAATAAAAACGAGGACAAAATAGCAAAATGTATAGTGTTCCTATAGTTGTAGACTTAGAGAAAAATACATGTTTAATTATTTTTGCTATTAAGCAGGAAAGTATAACACATTAACTAAGATTCAAATTAAAAGTATAAATCCTAATGAAAATTGCAGTTTTTGAGGATAATAATAAGAACAAAACCTGCCAAAGATTACAGACGTTCCCCAAAAGTGTATTTAGAGAAAAATGCAGTCTTTAATCATTTTCATTATTTAACAAAAATAATAACCATAACTAACTTGAACTTAAAATTTATAATTAAACAAATGTAATTGAAATAGAATTGATGAATGTTAAACAATACATAGAAATATTTTTTTAATAAAAACGAAATAAAGGTAGCATCATTGAATTTAAGAATTTGTGATTTTATGTAATGTATATATATTCTTTTCAATAAGCATAATAAAAAAAGCAAGAGTAAAGCAAAAGTACATTATTTAGAAGGACTAAATATTTTAACTATAAATATAAAAAATTCAAAATGTAAAAAAATACAATAACTGTCACCTTGAAAACTAAGTTAAAACATGAAAATCATAATTATATACATATACATGCTCATACTTTTCCCAAAAATGTTTAAAAAATGGAAAAATATAGAAAAAAATGAAGACATTTAAAGACAAACATCTTTCTATATACTAACTCTAGCACTGATAACTCCAAGAAGCAAGATTCCCAACTGCAGTTACCAGTCCACAGAGTTTCCTTTTTTTTTTTTTCCACAGAGTTTCCTAAGAAAATAAAGTAAAAATAAAACAGATCATGGTCTTCACAGACACTGAATAATCTGTACTGCTAACCACATAATTCCAATGACAATTCCTAGGCCTCCATAATTGCAATGATAGGAAGTACACTGATAAAGTGATGTGGACCTAGAAATGAAGAGTTTTCTAGTGGACAGGACTAGAACCAACCACATTTTTAGATCAGTAAATCATTCCACTGACAGAAAAATGATTATGTTTTTGATCATCAAATGCAGCAAATGATAGGGAACAGTCATTGTTATGAGCCTTTCTGCTTTAATAAGCAGGAAATTTTATATGTGCTCTATCTCTAATCATATATTTTACTTTTGGGGGGTTTTTATGTTTATCTGCAAGTTTCTAAAAGAGATGTGTTAGAACATCTTTTTGATTATGAAGTTCAACCACAGGTTAAAGCCTAGTAGGAAAGAGAAGCCGAGATAAAAATATAGGTAGATGATTGATAGATAGATAGATAGATAGATAGATAGATAGATAGATAGATGATAGATAATAGATAGATACCTATGAGATATCTCTGAGATCAAGGAACAGCTGTAGAGAATGAAAGTTAAGCAGTTGGAAATTATTGTTGGAATAGAATAATAAAATTTAATATTTTTATTCTTTAAAATTTTAGATGATAACATAAACCATAGTGTGACTATGACCTGAAGCAGAGTGAAGATAAGTACAGGATGTGAAGCAATCCAGAAATTGTGATAGGAGAGTGTTCCAGGATCTGTTCAGAATAAATAATTAAAGATACTGGAAATAAAAAGCAAATTTATTAATATGAAAAAAAGGTAGATACTCAGTATGTACGCATAGGCATAGACACAGATCCAGTTAGCAAGTTAGAATCATTTGCCCTGTTCAAAGCAGAAATGACTAAAAAGATAGAAAATATAAAATAAAACTTGGAGAAATAAATTCTAAAAATTCTAAAGTTTAATATTTTATAAATAAAAGGTTCTGAAAGAGAAAGAGAAAAGATATAAGGAAATATTTGAAGAATTGATAGTAAAGGATTCTCAGAATCAAAGTATGCTATTTTCATAAAGCATATTTTTAGAGACAAGCTTGTATAGATAAATAAATTATAAGAAACCCTTTGTGACACATGGGAGTGAAATTTTATGAAATCAAGGATAACATGAAGCTTATAAAAGATATCAAAGATTAGCAGCCTCAGAGAGGTTGGCAGATTTGGACTTGTACCATTCCTTGGCCTCCTGAAGGTTCTTGGTAGCCATGTTTTCATACTGCCAGGGCACATCATGGAGGGCAGCCATGAGGTCAGGCTTGGAAACATCAATATGGATTTGGGCATGCTGGTCCTGAATCTGGACCTGAAGCTCCTGGATTTCCTCATCATATAGTTTCTTCAAAAAGGCAATCTCTTCTTGCAAGGATTCCACTTCACACTCAAGGTCAAGACATGCCAAAGAAGTATTGTCAACATTCTGCCTGAAAGACTGCAGGGTGCTCTAGGCTTCCTCTCCTTGAAGCATCTCCTCCTGCAACTTCTCCTAGAGCCACATGATGCCCTCAGCCAGGTGTCCTGCTCCCTTTGACATAGGCCTTGTTCTTGGTGAGCTGGCCTACCTGCTGGCACAGCCCTCACATCTTCTTCTCATAGAGGTCCCCCAGGCCCAATTTGCCCAGGCCCTTGAGCTGCTTGAGTTCACTCAGCAGGATCTTGTTCTGCTGCTCCAGGAAGCACACCTTGATGTAGTTAGCAAAGCAGTCATTGAGCTCCTGCAGCTCCACTTTCCCAGTGCAAGTGTTCTTGAACTCGGTGTTGATAGTTTCAGCCAGTGAGAACTATACTGAGTCCTGCACCAGACGCATGTCAGGCACACTGCTCCTCACCTTTGGGAAAACCAGGACCTGCTGAATGTTAAGATGGCATTTAACCACCTCTGTAGGTGGCTCTTGCACATACTCAGTGCAGCAATTATTACCAGCAAGAATAAAAAAAGAAATCCATAACTTAAAGAAACAGCTTTCAAGTGACTTTCTGCAGTTTTTCAGGAGTGCAAGATAGATTTGGAGTAGGAATAACCTCTAGTTCTTAAGAACTAGTACTCTTAAAAGATTTAGAAAAAAAGTTTACAACATAACCTAGTTTATGGAGAAAACTTCTACTAGAATACTTCCTATAAAACATTTTTGAATACCGTTAAAACTGCTTTTTTCCAACAAGTATCTGACCAACTTGTTTCTGCTTCAACAAATCTTTGGAAAACTAAAAAAAAAAAAAAAAAAGATATCAAAGAGACTGCTAAAATATGTACAGTTAATTAGCATAAGATTGATATCTGATTTCTCTTCCACAACATTTTAGGCAGTCAAAAAAGTCTTCAAAATTGAAAAACAAAACTTTGAATATATAACTATTTCCAACTAGAGTAATATTTAAATATGAGTAGTTGTTGTCAGACATAGATGTGATTCAAAAAGCTTATCACCCAGAGACACTCTCCAAAATTATTATTAAATGATGCTATCCAAGAAGAAAATAATAAATCTAGAAAGAAAATTGACATATATAAGGAACAAAAGTAATTTATCAAAATTTGCTTAATGCCTATCCAATTTTTTCCATTAAAGTCAAGAACTAAAATGCTAGAGGTTAAAAATACTTCATCTAGGTTGGGGAAGAATGGAGAGAAGGTTAAGAAGTGGAAGGGAAAAAGGGAAGGAAAATAATATTTAATATAAGCATGAATACAAAAATATGCAAATAATAGGATATGGTTAACATTTTTCTTTATAATTTGAAGATAAAATAATAGAAATAATATATATCAGGCAAATATTAACCAAAAAGAGAGAGAAGAAGAAGAAGAAAGAGGATGAGGTTGACCAGCAGTAACAGCTGAAAGTGACATAAAGAGGATAATGGCTAGTTTCATAATTAACATATTTCTCCCTTAAGTCAATATATCAAGCAGACAAAAAATAAGAAATAATACAATTTATATTATAATTCTATAATATAATTTATACCCAAGGAATAGAAAATTAAAATTTCTATCACATAATAAAAATGTTAAGAAATATTGGCCATATAATAGAGAATAGTGGCTATCTCAAAATGATAATTTTCACTTTACAGGATAAATCCTAAAAAAAAAAAAAAAAAAAAAAAAGACAAATTTGCGGTGCAATGTAATCAGGAATCAACAGTAGAAAGATAGTTTTTTGAATTGCATAGGGAGAAGGGAAACCTCTCCATATTCCACACACTCACCCCTGAATAATCTAATGACATAGAGGAGATCTGTGGAGGTTTTAGAGGAGAACTCCAGTGAAATCACTGCAAAACAAAATCTTTGGGACAAATTGAAATGTATCTAAGAGAAAATTTCAGAAGTTAAAGGAAAAGAACTAACACAATTAACTATAAAAGAAATAAACATCATAGGTGAAGAAACCATTTTTGTATTTGAAAATATGTAAGATTGGTAGTGACAAAGAACAAATTAAAATGAATATATAAATTCAAACAAATAGGAAATGGTAACTATAGAAATATGGGCAGAGGCTGTGAGAGGCATTTTCTAGTGAAACATGAAGCTCAATCTTCACTAGTACTCAAAAGAAATTCCAACTGGAACAAGGAGAAAACATTTTTCACACACTAGATAGGGAAAATTTTAAAGTCTGATTAAATCAAAGTTTGAGGGTATGGGGAAAATAGAAACTCATATATGCTGATGGTAAATCTATAACACAATAGTTAAAGAATCATTTGCTAGTATAAGTAAAGTGAAAATGTGTTTACTTTTAGGTCCTAGCAATATTCTACATATATGTCCTCAGGAAATTTGTACATAGTACAAAAGGAGGTATGTGTGAGGATATCCATTGTGGCACCCTAAGAAACATCTTAATATGTTTCAGTGGAGTCAATGGATTGATAAAATGTGGTATAACACAATGTAATTAATAAAACATGTAACAAATTTTTATCAGTTTGGATTATCTCAATAGAAAATGCTGAGTGAAAAGGCAAGTTGCAGGAGGACATGCACACTAAATTTATATAATTTTTAAAAGCACATATGATACAACATTAGGTAGTACTCATGCAAGTGTATCTGTAAGCAAAAGTAGGGATGGGAGATCTGCAGGTTAAGCATTTAATTTGTGACAATATGTTTTTATGATGAGAAGAAAAGTTACTAAAATGGAAAATTAAAGAAAAAAGTGGGGGTTACAACTAAGGAGGAGGATAAAGTAAATTGATCTAAATCTGTGTCCCGAAGATCCAGCATGAAATGTGTCCTTAAATGAATTAAAAATAAGCAATATGAGGCAAGGAAAAAAATGTTTTGACAGAAAACAAATATGTATATACACCTATCATCTAACAAAGGTCCTAGGTTTTGTTTTCTGCCTCTAGCAATCTATGAAACAATTGTGAATATGACATTGACAGGAATGTATAAATTTTATACATTTATGTATATACATATGATTATGTATATACATATATATACACATACACACACACACACACATACATAGTGATTTTCAGACATACATATGATTCAAATGCTATCCAAAAGAAAAAAAAAAAAGAATCTAGGAGGAAATTAAGTCATATAAAAAGTACATTTTATATATGTATAAAATGTTTTGAATTTTTCCAGCCTGTATCAAAAATAAATATAAGCAAATGGAGGTGCTGTTATCTCCTAATGACCACAGAGCATGCCAGCAGGCCTGCTCAAGGCTGAGTTGGTAACTGCATAAAAGACTACTGTCCTTAGACATCAAATGTAGGATAATAGAAAAGTTTAGCTTAATACAATGCAATAATATTTCTAAATGAATGACTAGAACATTTTCAAGTTGGAAACTTTCCATGAGGGAATAGATTATGTATTACAGTACAGAGGATTTGATTAGATACTTATGATAATGTATTTTATTAATTACAGTCAGACAGGTGCTGAGCAGAAGTAATTAAAAAACAAAACAACTTGAAGATTCATCTAGATTAAGGTTTAACTAATATTAATATTATTGAGATAAACATATCACATAATTATCCTGTGTGCTGCAAATGATTGATAAATAAATGAACAAATATTGGTCCTATTTCCATAAGCTTCCCTGGTCTCTTTCTCTCTGCTGTTTCTTTGCTTGTGACCAGGGATACCCATAGTCACTTCATCTCTTCTGGACTTAGATGTTGCTTCTGTTGCTGCCTCATAAAATAACTCTTCCAGTTACCTAGACTTTACATACTTGCTTAATGTAGACATCAAAATGTTTGTCAAGATCCTGTCTTCTGATTCAAAAATTATAATATTCTTCCTATTATGCTGAAAATTAATTAATAGGACAAAAATAGGGCCCTATTAGTTTCTTACAACCTCCTACATAATTTGTGGATTATTTTTTGACTTTATAAAGTCTTAATATTATAATATTCTTATTCAAATTATTCTGCAGATTATACCAAAAGAAAATGGGGAAGAGGCATCACACAGGACATTCCAAGTCATCCATTCTCATCAGCAGTTTCATGTGCTCCTAAAATATTCTGAAGCATTCTTGCACTTTTTCTCGAGTCTCTTTCACCTCACTAACTGCTAGGGAGCTTAAGAAGTGTGCTCTTCATCCCACCTGCTCCTGTCTCATTCTGATTGGCAGGTATCAATTACCCTAAATCACCTGCCCTAAAAAAAATACATCACCTTGTTCTCAAATCCCTGAATTCCTGGAGTAACACATAAGCAATAAATGCCTCCTTTTCACCGTGTTGTTAAAATTTAACCCTATGTGCAATTGAAAAGTGTAGCTTATATTTTGGCATCATGTCCTATTGCTATAAACAAATTTCAGAAGTGTAAGTTGATTAAAAAATATTTAAAACATTATATCATGGAACTTACACATACACTTTCCTTCTGTTTACTTCCCTAACACATACTCTACAATCTAGACAAACCAAATTAATTATAGTTAATTGGTTATGGTATCTTATATTATTTGTCTCTGTTTTGCATCTGCTATTCTTTATTCAAGTAATGCAAAGAAATACCTTTGAAACTTTTAGTGTTGACTCCTCAAAAGATACATATTTTAAAGTTACAAGTATGCTAATATGTGCATGTATGTCTATATATATGTGTATAAGAAAAATGTTTTAGCAGCCCATCAGAGCAAACACCCAGGACCCCAAGAGGCCATCATCTGTACCAGTGAACGAGAAGAAGCTCATGGATGTCACTCTAGGGGAGCTGTTAAGCTGGATACGATATGGGATTTCCTCCTAAAGATATTGTTGGAACATTTCAAAGAGGTTACTACCAGACTTACAAGTATGTCAATGTGAAGAAAAGGGTATCACTGAGATTTCTATGGGGCTGGCAGATTCTGTGCTTTCAACTATAGTTTTGTTAAAAGGAACTCAAGTATAAGCAGTTGTGCAAGTACCACTGAAGAGGGCCCAGTGCAGTGTAACATAATGCATTCCCAACCATGACCTTTGCCCGGCAACCCTTGAACCCTTTCATGTCCTAATTGAGAATTACTACATATGATATATCTCATAATTTCTATTCATCTGTTTTTTAATATTAATCATAAACTACTACAATGATTTTATGAATCCTGAAAGTGTCATGGCTCCAAACTTAGGAAGAAAAAAAAACTCCAGCATAATTGTCTCCTCTTTCTACTTAGATAGATCACTCTGTTTTCTACCATCACTATATTTAGTACATAGCTATATGATAGAACTTTACTTTATTAACATTTATTTAGCCATTACAATTATGTTCTTTTTAGATTAGGGCCCTTTTCAATTCATCTCTTTTTTAAAAAGGTTTTATTTATGTGAGAGCAAGAGAACGAGCTAGGGAGAAGGACAAGCTGAGCAGGGAGTCCCAGGTAGGGCTCAATCCCAAAACCCCGAGATCATGACCTGAGTCAAAGTCAGATGCTTAACTGACTGTGCCAACAATGCACCCTCAATTTATCTTTACATCCCTTGGCACACTTAGCACACTTAACATCTCTTAGCACAGCATTTGGCATATAAAAAGTATTCAATAAACGTGTCTTCATTAAATTTGGTAGTACTTAGACTAAACATTCCCCCAAAACATATTTGAAATGCCTGAGGTGGAAAAAGTTAATACTACCAACATTTAGTTCAATAAAACTGTAGCTTGGTGAAAAGATGCCCTATGGTTCATTATAATAATAGAGACTCAGATTAGATAACATATGAAACAATGCTGGCCCACTTAACAGTCACATAGTATCATGGAATAAATGTTTTGCCCTCCTTAAAATTTATGTTGAGATTCTACCTTTCAATTTAATATCAGGGTGTTAGGAGGTAGGACTTTTGAGAGATAATTAGGACCAGATAAAGTCACGAGAACGAGTCTTCATGAATGGGATTAGTACCTTTGTAAGAGTCATGAGAGATCTTGTACTCTCCGTCATATGAAGATACAATGGAAAGTTGGCAGCGTAACCCAAAAGTGGGTCCTCACTAGGATGTGACTGTGTTGGTACACTGAACTTGGACCTCCAATATCTGTAACTGTGAGAAATCATTTCTGTGGTTTATTAACACATCCATTCCATGTTTTTTTGTTATACAGCCTGAGATACCTATGACAGCTAGAAATGTCCAAATTATCCTCACTAGCTTCAAATAGTTTATCCTATTTCCATTAAAAATAATAAAATGTAACATTTTGATGTTTAGATAGTTAGACTTCAGTTATCTGGAATATGTTCCTGTTCATGCTGATTTTTTTCTTTGATTAGGCTAGAAAGAAAAACATATTTTGCCTCCTAATTCCTTAAAATCTTTACTCAAAAAATGCATGTATAAAAACATATTAGAGTCTGATATGTTTTATTTTATTTTATTTAAACATTTTATTTATTTATTCATGAGAGACACAGAGAGAGAGAGGCAGAGACACAGGCAGAGGGAGAAGCAGGGTACATGCAGGGAGCCCGATGTGGGACTCCAGGATCATGCTCTGGACCAAAGGCAGGTGCTAAACCACTGAGCCACCCAGGGATACCCCCGAGTCTGATATGTTTTAAAGCAACAAAATGAACTTTTTAAAAATCTCATAATTTTATAAGAACATTACAGACTTTTATAAAATTTCAACATTTTATTCCCAAAGCATTAAGCCTAAAATAAATAAATATAATAAATAAAGCATTAAGCCTATATATAAGGGAAGTAAGTGTAGTTAGAATTAAATATTGTGGGTTATTTTCAACATCTGGAGGATGTCACAGTTACAGTTTACCATACTCCTGTGAATTATTAAGGATGAATGCTTTGGGAGCTCTGTAAATACTATAACCCTTGGAGAAATTTTTACCTTTAGAAGCTGGGGAAAAGTTTCTTAAAATGAGCCCACTGAAGTGCAAAGTTTACTTGTCACTAGTATCAGAAGTAAACATAAATAGACTAAGGAGGTGTTCTAGAAATGAAATAAATCATTTTTCCTAATCTTTTAAATGTCAGATAAGCATATTATATAATGCAATACTTCTAAAAAGTTACATGCCAGGTTAAAAATGTTTTATGGGTATTTGATGCAAAACCTCCAAAGTGTTATCTTTCTTGATTAGAGATGTGCTTACTTGATGGACAAACTAAATCAGAATTATAAAAATCTTAAAATTAACTTTGAAATTTAAGTTTTCATGTAGTTAATATGTATTGACATGGAAAATTTCTCAAGCCTACATTGCTTTTATATTGGGGGAAAAAAGCATAAGACTAATACATTACCCATATGACCAAAAATGCAGTGTACTTTGGGAAACATGGGAGTAGATTGCTTAAAATTAGCATCAATACTTAGACTGACAAGAAACCTCACTGTTATGATGTAAACTCAGTAATTTGCAATCACATCATGTACTCTCTAGTCTACTTCTAGTAGCACAGGACTTGATTTTAGTATTTAAGGTGCAAATAAATGCACTCACAGATAGCTTATTTTAATTATTACAGTTAATCATAAACCTTTAAAGTGTGTATAAATTTAAGTTAAATATTTTGGTTTTATTTTTTAATTATTTGTTGAGAGTATACAGAAATACCCATTGAATTTTGGATACTGACTTTATTTTAAAACTTTGATAAAAATAACTATTGATTTTTTTAATAGAACCTGTAGATTCTTTGGGATTTTCTGTATATAATATCATATTCATCAGTTTTATTTATTCCTTTATAATGTCTATACCTTTTGTCTTTTAACTTATTGCAATGGCTTATAACTCAAAGATAGTATTGGATATACTTAGTCTTAGCAGGCATCCTTCTAATTTTCCCAGTCTTAGGATAAAATTTTTTAATATATAAGTATTAAGAAAAATGGCTGCTCTAAGTGTTTATAAGTAAAATATGTCAAATTAAGATAGTTCCATTCTATTCAAAATTTCTATATTTTGAAACAGTATTAAATGTGGGCTGAATCTATCAGCTGTTTCTCCTGCATTTATTAAGATGACCATCTGAGTTCTCTTTATTCTTCAATTAGGTAACATGTAATGACTGATTTCAATACTAAACCAACCATGCATTACTATAATAGGTCCCACTTGGTCAAAATATATTATCCTCTTTATATATTGCTGGAATTTATTTGAAATATTTGGTTTAGGCTATTTGTGTGCATGCATACATGTTCAGATATAGAAGATTAACTTGTCATTTTCCTTTCTGTAATATTCTTGTTATGATTTGGTATAAAAATTATGCTGACCTCTAGTCAGTATTAGTGTTTCCTTTTTTAGTCTTCAGAAAAATGCTTATAAAAATGGTATTTTTTGACCTTAACTATTTAGAAAAATTCCCTAGTAAAATTATATGAACTCTACTTTTGTGAGGAAAGGATTTTTTGCAGTTTCAATTTCTTTAATAGATATAAAATTTTGAATTTCAACTTGTGTCATTTTGGGGGGCAATATATATATATATATATATCTACATGTATAGTCATAAAAATATGCATAATAAAATATCACCTTTAATATGGATTGTATTTTTATTATCTTTTTAATATTTATAGCATCTGTTAAGTCATTGCTTTTTTATCTATTATAACAGATATGACTAATAAATTACACATATTTTTAAGTTATATCAGTCTTATCAAAATATTGTCAATTTATCAAACATTTTAATAAACCAATTTTCACTTTTGTTTATCTTTTTATTCATGTTAGTTTTCTGTTTCATTGATTTTTGTCCCTAGCTTTATACTTTATTTTCTTCTACTTTCTTTAGGATTAGTTACCTGTTATGTTTCTGGATTTTTAAGAGAGATGTTTATACCACTAAACTCAGAATTTTAAAATTTTGAATATATGCCTTTAGAGTTATAACTTTTTCCTCTGAAATAGAAAGGAAGAAATATAGACAAAATTAAAATTAATAAATTTCAGGGAGTGTAGAGTTTTCCATTTTTACTTGAGGGTTGTGCATGTCAAGGACAAGAGTAAGAATCATTTTCAGAAATCCTGGTTAAAATGACATCATAAGACTCAAATATTTGATTAAGTAATTGTACTTAATCCTAGTGTGATCTAATTGGCCCTAGAAAATATATCATCAACTACTTTAGTAAGGTTACTTTTAGCAGTATTCAGAATGCATTGGGGCAGAGGGGTAACTAATTGCAATTTCCCATGCAGGATGTACCTTTGTTCATATTATTACAAAAGCCTCTCATAGGCATAAAATCATTAATAGGTCATAGTTGAGGAAGATAATAAAATTTAAACTGTGAAGCAATTAATTAGATTTAAAAACAAAGTAAAAGGCGGAATCAACAATGTCTCTAAAGTTTTAACCTGAGTAAAGATGATGTAATGGGGTAGCTATACTGTCAGGGGAAAGAAGAACTTTTAAAGATGTCTTGAATGAGACTAAGAATAGTGGAAATAAAGAAATGAAAGGATTAAGAATTAAAAATGCTTCTGCTTCCCTCTCAATCTGGTTTGGGATAGATTTCCTAAATGTTAATTAATAGCAGAGATAATTCTTACTCAAGCAAATTGCTCTAAAAGGAACCAGATACCAAAGATAAGAAATTAAGCTCTATAAAGATGTCAGATTGCAATGCAAGTATAAAAACAGTTGTTAATTCTATAGCTATATAGATGAAGATAAGAGATGACAGAGAGATGAAGTGAAGATTTAGATTGGAAATATTTATCAAGGAATCAAGAAGTTAGCAGCAAGCAAAGGGAATTTGCTGAAGAACAGTTTGGTAAGTGGTGGGCTTCTGCCAGGTCTTTTTAAAACCTAATCTCTCAATTTGAAGAAAGTCAAATCTCTTCTTTCATTATCTTTGTTTTGGAATTATGAATATTTCTCTATTTAAAGTTAGTACTTTTTCAAGGATTATGGATTAGTAATTCTGAAGCTACTTTGGATGTATGCTAGAAATGGCTAAACAAGTAAATAAATTAGAGAAAAAAAACATGTTTCTGTCAGAGAAAAAAGTTACAAATAGGATAGGTAGAGGGTTGAAATAACTTAGTGGATTTAAATTGAAATTAGACATAACAATATAATTTTCTATGGTTTTAAAGCTATATGCATTCAGTAAACACAGAAATATAGTTATCTGTGTGTTCACAGATGAATACAAATATATATATATATATTTCCTAGTTGTCTGATGGCAGGACCTAGAAGTTAAGATATCTTATAGCAATAGACACACAAAGTGCCTAGACATTGATACCTCGATTTTATATGCATAATACACATACATACAATTATTTGTATATATGTATATATACAAACACATAATCATTTATACATAAACATTATCATTTATATATGTAAATCAAACATATAGGCTTGTGTGTGTATATGTATATATATATACATATCCAACATAAGGTAAATATAGCTTCAATTATTTCTCTTAAAATCTTTATGGTCAACTATACATATTATTCTATCTATATCCATAATAGGTATGTGTTACATTCCTGTTTTATCATCATACACAATAAAGTTTTCTTTCCTCCTGCCTCTTAAATTCATGTGGGTCAGACAGACATTAAGTAATACAAATAAAATATATTTTTAGTGCGTGGTAATTATTGAGAACAAAATGGAAATGTATTATGAGACAGTACCTGACTGGGTTGATAGAAAGACTGGTCTCTTCAATAAAATTATTAGGAATGGCAAACCTCTCCTGCTTGGATACCTAAGGGAGGAGTATAAGTCAGTTATTCTTTAGCTAGAGAAATGGATTTCAGTCCTTTGTGAAGAAAAGCCTCAAAAAAGATTTTAAAATACGGTACCAGATAAGTAAAGAAACCACTGTACCTGGAGACAGGAGAAATAACAACCAATACCACAGAAATAGAAACAATTAAAAGAGAATATTATAAAAAACTATATGCTAAAAAATTAGACAATCTGGAAGAAGTAGATAAATCCTTAAAAACATGTAAACTACTAAAACTGAAATAGGAAGAAATAGAAAACTTAAAAGACTGATAACCATCAAAGAAATTGAATCAGTAATCAAAAAACTTCTAACAAAAGTCCAGGACCAGATGGCTTCACAGGTAAATTCTATCAAATGCTTAAAGAAGAGTTAATACCTATGCTTCTCAAACTCTTCCAAAAAATAGAAAAAGAAGGAAAATGTCCAAATTCATTCCATGAGGCCAGCATTATCCTGACACCAAAACCAGATACAGATGTCACTAAAAAGATCTACAAGTCAATATCCCTGATGAATATGGATACAAAAACTCTCAAGAAAATACTAGCAAACTTAATCCAATAATACATTTAAAAAAGCATTTAACATGATCAAGTGGGATTTATTCCTAGGTTGCAAGGAATAAATAAAGTTCAATATTCAAGAATCAATCAACATGATACCACATTAACAAAAGAAAGGATAAGAACCATATGACTTTCTCAATAAATGAAGAAAAATCATTTGACTAAGTATATCATCCATTGATGATAAAAATCCTCAACAAAATACGATTAGAGGGAACATACCTCAACATAATAAAGGCCATATGTGAAAAATCAACAGCTATTATAATCTCCTATGGGGAATAACTGTGAGGTTTTCCTCTATGTTCAGGAACATGACAGAGATGTCTACTTTCACCAATTTTACTCAAAATAGTATTGGAAGTCCTAGTCACAGCAATCAGACAACAAAAAGAAATAAAAGGCATCCAACTCAGCAAGGAAGAAATCAAACTTTCACTATTTGCAGAAGACATGATAGTATATATAGAAAATCTGAAAGACTCCACCAAAAAACTTCTAGAACTGATACACGAATTCAGCAAAGTCACAGGATACAAACTCAACATACAGAAATCTGTTGCATTACTATACAGCAACAATGAAGCAGAAGAAAGAGAAATTAGGGAATCAATCCATCTACAGTTGCACCAAAAATAATAAGATAGTAGGAATAAACTAAACCAAAATGTGAAAGACCTATATTTTGAAAATCATAAAACACTGGTGAAAGAAATTGAAGATGCCATAAAGAAATGGAAAGAAATTCAATGCTCATGGATGTGTGTGTATGAATGTGCATGTATGTGTGTGTGTGTATATATATATATATACATACATACGTATGTATTTATATAAAATAAAGAACTTCTAAAACTCAACAACCCAAAAATGAATAATTCAATTAAAAAATGATCAGAGAACATTAATAGATATTTTTCTAAAGAAGATTTATAGATGGCCAACAAATACATGAAAAGATGCTCAATGTTACTTATCGTCAGAGAAATATAATTCAAAACTACAATGAGGTATCAACTCATACCTGTCAAAATGGCTAAAATCAACAACATAAGAAACAGGTATTGGTGAGGATGTGAAGAAAGGGGAACCCTCTTGCACGAATGTAAACTGGTGTCAACATTCTGGAAAACAGTATGGAGTTTCCTTAGAAAATTAAAAATAGAACTACCCTATGATCCAGCAATTGCATTGCTAGGTATTTACCCAAAGAATGCAAAAATACTAATTTAAAGGGATAGATGTACTCCAAGGCTTAAAGAAGCATTATCTACAATAGTCAAATTATGAAAACAGCCAGGTGTCCATTAACTTATGGATAAAGAAGAGGTGGTGTATATATATATATATATATATATACACACACATACACACACAATGGAATATTACTTAGCTATAAAAAGAAAAAAATTTTGTCATTTGCAACAACATAGATGGAGCTAGAGTGAATTATGCTGAGCAAAATAAGTCAGTCAAAGAAGGCAAATACCATATGTAGAATTTAAGAAATAAAGCAAATGAGCAAAGGGGGAAAAAGAGAGAGAGAGAGAGAGAGAGAGAGATGGAGGGGCAAACAGAGAAACAAACTCTTAACTAGAAAATAAACTGATGGTTACCAAAGAGGAGGTAGGTGGGGGATGGAGATAGGTGATGGAGATTAAGAAGGGCACTTATGATAAGCACCCAGTATTGTATAGAAATGTTGAATCACTGTAGTGTACACCTGAAACTAGTATGACACTTTATACTAGTTAACTTTAATTTAAATAAAAAACTTTTAAAACCCTACTGTGCCTGGATCTCAGGGGATGGAGTGAGCAGTGAATTATGAAATTTAGAAATAGGCAGTAAAATTTTTGTGAACATCCAAAATCTGGTCTTGACTTTAAAATTTCTAGCAGAAAGCCTCAAAATAATCAGCCATTAAATATTTGCAACTTATCAAATGCAGCAGAGGGTGAAAATTTGACTCCCATCTTCCCAAAGCTAGAATCACCCTTTCTTACATGCAGCAATATTTTACTTTGGGGAATTACATTTCAAGTAGCAAAACTGAGCAGAAGTGTGTAATTTTATTTTTTTCAATTTGGATTATTTGGAAATTAATCCCCCATTCCCTCCCCAAACTGAGCCTGGAGCTATTTCTTTCCACATAAGTTTTTTAAAAACACAATTACATCTAGGAAAGTGGAAATACCTAAGGAATATAAATATCCTCTGGCTATAGAAAATGGATACTACTGACGGCCAACAACGTAATTTATTGATGATGTGTTAGACACTGAATTTTCTGTAAGAGAATAGAAATTAATTAAATGAATATTAGAAAAAGTCTCTTAATTGTATCCTACTTTTATAAGGGCTATCTGTATGACCTTAACTCTGTAAAGGAGTATTCCAGGTCATTGCTTCTTAGTAACATCTTCATTGAGCATGGTTCTCTAAGAATAACAAATATTAGTTAACAAATGAATATATTTGGTAACTTTATTGCCATTTGTATCTTTCTCATGAACTGATTTTGGAAAGGCTATGATAAATGGTTATCTGTTTCTATTCCTCATTAGGTTATCTTTGAATTTACCATCTCTTGGTCTCAAGGATGATTGCAGAAATAGGACCATTAAACGGTAGCTTCTCATTACACCTGGAAGCAGTAGGAGTATAGTATTTATAATCTCATTATCTCAATGGATAGTTGTAGCTGTGCATATGCTCTCATTATCTCTATTGGGGATTGTAATGATATATATAGTCTCATTTTCTGTGCTGTGGAATTGGGAGAGTTACATTTAAAATTGAGTGTTCTGCACTGTAAGTAATATGAGGTGGGTGGATAACTGGTTGAAAGTACATCTAGTCTTTTTATTATTATTATTACGGTTTCCATTTTTCACTTACATTTGATATTTACTCCTCAGATTCTTACAATTAGAAAGTTCTGGTAATAGTAGACAAATAATGAAATGAATAAAAAATACTGAAGAAAATATAAGTTAAGAAAAAGACAAACAATCAATATTATGGATAATACCCTCTTCTTTCCTTGACCCCTCAACCATGAGGTTGTCATTTAAGTAAAATACAAATGAGAGATAACATGGTAACAAGTTCACATAACAAAGAAATATTTTAGTTTTGAACTTTCCTGTTCTCATTTCGATCCCATAGTGATCACCTTTGTTACATAAGGCACTATGGAAAATACCCTTTGCTCAAAATAATTCAAAATACAAGTTTGGTTTTAAGCAGTTTCTTAAACATGATGTTACACAATATCATAAGTCTCAGGGTGGTAACTAAAGCTCAAGGAACAAAATTAAAAAACACAGTTCACATAGTTTATAAATTATGTTGCCAAATAAACTCTTTCAAAATAAAGCCAAAGATAAGGATAAGATTTTAGTCTCAAAGGCTAAATGGTGATATATATTTCCAAGTAGCCTGCTAATGTGTTTTACAACAAATCTCATAAACTCATTTTTTTCCCATTTCCCACTTCTTTACTGAGGGAGTTAATACATATTTAAATTCAAGGGTTTAAGTAAAGAAGTACATAGACAAATATAAACAATTCCAGTATTACTAGTAGGTCTCAAAACACCAGCTTGGTGATAAGTAAATCACCTCTCTTTTTAATATTTTGTATTAAATCCTGGGCTCTCACCTGCTCATATTCATAGGACATCCAATTTATCTCTCTTGGAACCCCCATCCCATTTTTGTCCTATAAATACAAAGGAGCTAATCCTCTTTCCAAATTCATGGCAAATAGAGAACTAGAGAGTGAGACATTTTTGGCTGCTATTCTCTCATGCAAGTTTTAATGTGGAAAATATCTTTTGATCAATTTAGTTCATCTTCCCACACTTCTGAGTTATTTGGTCTTGTTGGCCGAATTCTCTATGCAGGTTACAGAGTTCCTATCTAGGTTTCAGCCCACAATGGTTATGTGATTGGTCCATAAATTAGGAGATTTTTAGTTTATTTTCAATGGAAATACCACTCAGTTTGCACTCAGAGATAAGTAGTACCAGACTCAACCCTACTGCTTTCATCCACTGATAATATTTACACACATCTACTTTGGCATAAAGTTGGGGCCAGATTCAATTCTACGCCCAAGGTAAGTTTCTATTTTGAGGCCCTTCATTCCTGATCACCTCATCCTTTAGAGAGTTTCTAATAATACTGAACTCCAATAAGGGATTCCTATTCTCTGACACTTTCCTCTCAGTGGGCACTGAGGCAAATATCTCTAAGCCTTTTTCAGGAGACCAAGTAGTGTTAAGAGTGGTAACATTTATTTTATTACAAAAGATTTTCTCTTACCTCTCTCCTAGTCCAATGACTGCTTTCAGATAATAATAAAGCTTATTCATGTTAACTGCTGCATAATATATATCTCAACACATGAAGAAAACAGAGGGTTTGTTTTGTTTTTAAATCCTTTCATCATGCTGAAATATGAGTTTTTGCTTATTTAAAAAATTTTCTTTGTATTGCCTTGAGAAACTGTTTTGGTGTATATTTTGTACATATCTATAGGCTTGAAAGTTTCTCTAAGATAAACATGTTTTTGTGAACTCAAAGGTGCATCTAAGATCACAATTTCTGGGCTTAGTGTGTACACACGTTATTAGATATCTTGCTAAACCTTCCTCAAATTTGTTGTGCCTGTTTACCCTCCCACCATTTATGAGATTATATATTTCCTTATATTCTCACCAACACTTGGTGATGTTGCTGCTTTGATAGGTGTGACTGAGACTATATATCATTGTTGAATTTGCATTCTGGTTACCAGCACTAAAGTGGAATTTTCTCATGACTATTAGCCTTTTGAATTTATTTCTCTGTAAATAATTTTATGTTCCTTGCTCTTTTTTATTGGTTCTTTTTTACTTATTTGTAAGAGCTTTCTTGTATTCTGTATATTAATCCTTTGCATACTTTGAAGTTATCTTATTCCTTGCATAGATTTTGATGAGAAATCTGCTGTCAATCTTGTGTTCTTTTTGCTCTGTTTAAAGTGTTCTTTTTATCACTGCATCTCAGCTATTTGTTACTTTCTGGCACTTCACAAATAATGGTCAACCTGTAGGTCTTTTGTAGCTATCCATCAATTAAGGACATTCACTTGTTTCCATCATTTACTGTGTTTGTCACAACTAGGTAGTTTTTGTCATAATTCACAGTTTTTCTGCATATATTGGAAAGATCAAATGAAGCTTCTGCTTTATTTTGTTACTTTTTTTTTTTTTTTGAGATTTTATTTACTTACTCATGAGAGACACAGAGAGAGGGGCAGGAACACAAGGCAGAGGGAGAAGCAGGCCCCCTGTGGAGAGCACAAACAGGACTCAACCCCAGACTCCGGAATCACACATTAGGCTGAAGGCAGATGCTCAACTACTGAGCCATCCAGGCATCCCAATAACACTATCTTATATTAAAACACATTAGCATTCCTGGGATATAGTAAAGTAGGGTAACCAAAGTGTGTATATTATATTACATATTACTGAATTCAGTTTTATAATATGTCTTTTATGATTTTTGTATTTATTTAAAGATTTTATTTATTTATTCATGAGAGACAGAGAGAGTAGAGAGAGAGAGAGAGAGAGAGAGAGGGAGAGACATAGGCAGAGGAAGAAGCAGGCTCCCTCTGGGGATCCTGATGTGGAACTTGATCCCAGGATCTGGGATTCTGCCTTGAGCCAAAGACAGATGCTCAACCACTGAGCCACCCAGGCATCCCTGATTTTTCTATTTATATTTACAAGTGAGACTTTTACCATTTTTCTCTACTTTGTCTTAATTTCTCCATATGATAATGTGAAGCACATCAAATATTATGAGTCAATTCTCCTTTTCTTTTCTCTAATATTGTGTAGTATTAGATTACTTTTATAGAACAAAAAAAATATTTGTAGCTGATATAATGTTAGTATAGATTTCAAGTACTTTAATGACTATAGATAGTATATTTTTTTATTTTTCCTTTAAAAAATCATTATATTTATCCCTCTTAAATTACCTATTTAATCTATTTTTTCCAAATACAATCCAATGAAAATTTTAATAGTATTTTCAATCCCTTTTATAGGTACCTTTTATTTCAATATTTTTTCTTGGCTTGACTCAACAAAAAAATTTACTATTTAGATAGACTCTTCAAAAAACCAACTTCAAAGACTCTAGTAACATATTTGTTTTCCATATCATTAAATATATTCCTATATTTGTTATTCTTTCCTTACATGTTGTTTCTTTTCCTTTAATTAAAACTTACTTAGAGATTATTAAATTGCAATTTTTATTTTTTAATGTATGTAAAGATACGAATTTTAATTTTAAATATCGCTTTATTACATCATACACTACTAAATATGTAATCTTTTCTTTTCTTTTCTTTTAGAAAGAGAGAGAGCATGTGCGGGGGAAGCGCAGAGGGAGAGGGAGAAGCAGACTCACTGCTGAGTGGGGAGCCCAATGTTGGGCTTGATTCTAGGAGTCACAGATCATGACCTGAGCTGAAGTCAGACACTTAACTGACTAAGCCACCTAGGTGCTCCTTCTTTCTTCTTTATCATTAAATATGTTGCTAATTTCTTTTAGTTCCTCCCTCTCTGCAATTTACTGTTTTGGATGTTATAACTTCTATTTCTTTCCTTTATGGATGGCATTAAATATTGAACTTGCATGTTTGACCTAAAAGTAATATAAAGTATCTTAGAAAGTTTTAACTACCATTATTACCTCATGTCTTCTTTGTTGCAATTCTTACTACTTTTATTTTATATTACTTTCACAATTCAAAATGAGTCATTATTTTCATTTTTTCTTGTGTGGTTTTTCGTTTACTAATTTGTTTGTTCATGTTTCCTACTTGCATCTCATTTCTTCCTTTGGAATTTAGTTTTCTTTCTCTGAAAAAAGTTGTTTTCAGGGATGAGTTGTGTAAGTCAGTTCCTGCGTTTGCTGATTGTAAAAATGTTCACTTTTATTAACTCCAGAAAATTCTCAGCATCTATGCCAGCATACATTTACTTTCACTAAATCTAATATGTTCTTCTGAGATGATGCTTGGATCCTGCCAAGCTATCTTTCATATCTCTTAATTCCTCCTTTCCACCTCTATATTACTGCAAACTGCCTTCTAGTTCATTATATCAAATTAGCTTCCAGTTAACATACTCTGTTCTCAGCTGTATCCAACCCATTATTTAATTAATCCACTAACGTTTTGTTAACAATAATTTTTTTTTCTTTTTACACACTAATTTTTTAAAAATTTTAATTCTGGCATATTAACATAGTCTTTAGTTTCAAGTATACAACACAGTGATTCAATAATTTTATTAATCCCCCAATAATCACCACAAATGGACCCTTGATCCTCATCACCTATTTCACCCATCTTCCCACCCATCTCCCCTGTAATGCATCAGGTTGTTCTCTATAGTTAAGAGTCTGTTTCTTGGTTTATCTCTTTTTTTTTTCCCCTTGTTTATCTGTTTGTTTCTCAAATTCTACATATGAGTAAAATCATATGGTATTTGTCCTTCTCTGACTTATTTCACTTACACTGTTGCTTGATCCATGTCATTGCAAATGGCAAGATTTCATTTTTTTTTACAGCTGAATAATATTCCATTATATATATATGCCACATCTTCTTTATCCATTCATCTATTTAGCAACTATTGGGCTGCTTACACAATAGTATTTTTAAAAATTATTTCTAGAAATTATATTTGGTTCTTTTCAAGATCTTAATTTTTATGTATTTGCTTTCCTCACAGTTTTAATATATAAAACATTTAAGTGAAGATATTTTTAAAGAATAATATTTCTCAATAAGGACAAAAAAGTTAATAAAATAATATTAATATTGTGATAATGATGATAATCATAGCATAATAATTGTTTTCTTTACTTGATTCTTGTTCCTCTACAGACTTTTTAAAAAAGATCAATCAAAATTATATATATATACATACACACACATATATATATAAAGGTTTATTTGTTTATTTTAGAGATAGAGCATGAACACGAGAGACAAAAGGAGAGGGAGAGAGATAGAGAATCTCAAGCAGACTTCATGCTCAGCACAGAGCCCAGTGTGGGGCTCCATCTCAAGACCCTGAGATCACAACCTGAGCTGAAACCAAGAGGCAGATGTTAAACCTACTGCACTAACCAGACACCCCCAAAATAATATTTTTAAAATAGGTATTAGGTCATGATATATCTCAAGTTGTGGCTACTCATCTCCATCACATTTAATAAAATTCAAGTCCTTCCTATGACCTACAAAGCTCTACCTAATCTGGTCTCTACCTGTCTCTCTGATTTCAATTCCTACCACTCTCTCCCTTTTCCCAGCTATATTCAGTTGTGTTTCTTACTGTTCTTCAAATGTACCAAGTACAATCCCTTCCTTAAGAATTTGTACTCCTAGACCCTCTCCTGGAATGTTTTCCCAGATATCCTCAGTACATTCAAATCTTTGCTAAAATGTTAATTTCAATCAAGAAGTAAGGTAAAACCAATCGCTTTAGATTAAGTAGCATGCACTTGTCATTCTATCACCTTATCATACTCATTTTCATAACAATTATACATCACCACCAATCATGTATTAAATGCCTACTATGCATCAGATGATGTTCTAATGGATAAGCAAATCAGACAAAAATCCCTGTTCTCATAAAACTTATATTTTAATAACAGATGATATCTGTTTATTTTTATAGCCTATCTTCTGCCATAACCACCTCCACCTTAGAAAGGAAAATCCATGCGAGCAATGGTATATATAGTTTTGTCACTGCTGTATCCCTTATACCTAGAATAGTGCCTGGCAAATAGCACCTGTTCAACAAACTTTATTAATAAATACAAAGTAAATATAATAAATAATAAGCAATACCTATGTAATACCTTCAACATAAAAGCAGTTATAAGCATTCTTTCAAGTATCATAAATCCATGTGATATAAATCACCTCATATTGCAAATGAGCACAAAGAGATTTAAAGAACTTACCTGACTTATACAGTGTCATATGACTTGTATGTTAAAAAGAAAGGAACTGATCCATTGACTTCTGATGAAAACTTTGGTGTTTTCACAATAACATATTACTTCCCAATCTTACTACCAAGTACTGATCATCTGATTTGATGGATGAAATATATACCAGTATGGATTTTATAACAACATGACTAGAACAGATATACATCTAAAGTAACAGAGCCTCCTCCCATTGTAGTGGCTGAAAATTCTAGATGTTCCTCAAACAATCCTAAAATTTGTGTGGAGCCACAGAAGACCTTGAATAGACAAAGCTGCCTTAAAAAAGAAAAACAGAGCTGGAAGCATCACTATTCAAGACTTCAAGTTATACTATACAACGCTGTAGTAATCAAAACAGTATGATACTGGGACAAAAATAGACAGATTAATGGATCAGAATGGAAAATCCAGAAATAAGCCCAAATTATATGATCAGTTATTCTTTGACAAATCAGGAAAAATACCCAATGGTTAAAAGACAGTCTCCTCAACAAATGGTGTTGGGAAAACTGGATAACAATATGAAAAAGGATGAAACTGGACCACTTTCTTAAAACATACACAAAAATAAATTCAAATGAACTAAGGACCTAAAGGTGAGACTTGAAATCATAAAAATCCCAGAGAGAACAGAGGCAGTAACTTCTTTGACTTTGGCTGTACAAACTTCTTTCTAGATAAGTCTCCTGAGGCAAGGGAAACAAAAGCAAAAATAAATTATTGGGACTTCATCAAAACAAAAATCTTATGCACAGGAAACAATCAACATTACTAAAAGGCAATCTATAGAATGAGAGATGATATTTGCAAATGATATGTCTGATAAAGGGTTAGTATCCAAAATATATAAGGAACTTATAAAACTTAATACCTTTAGAATAATCCAATTTAAAAATGGTCAGAGTACATGAATAGACATTTTTTTCTAATAAAGACATGCATATGGCCAAAAGATACATGAAAAGATTCCTAACATTACTTAACATTAGGGAAATGCAAATCAAAACTAAAATAGACATCACCTCACCAGTCAGAATGGCTAAAATCAACAACACAAGAAATAATAGGTATTGGTGAAAATGTGGAGAAATAGGAACTCCCATGTACTGTTGGTGGGAATGTAAACTGGTGCAGCCGCTGTGGAAAACAATATGGAGGTTCCTCAAAACGTTAAAAATAGAACTACTCTATGATCCAGCAATTGCACTACTAGGTATTTACCCAAAGGATACAAAAATACAGATTTGAAGGGATGCATGCACCCCGATGTTACAGCAGCATTATCTACAATAGCCAAACTATGGAAAAAGCCCAATTGTTTACTGACTAATGAATGGATAAAGAAGAGGTGGTATTAAAAAAAAGTGGGCATAGGATCCCTGGGTGGTGCAGCGGTTTGGCGCCTGCCTTTGGCCCAGGGCGCGATCCTGGAGACCCGGGATCGAATCCCACATCGGGCTCCTGGTGCATGGAGCCTGCTTCTCCCTCTGCCTGTGTCTCTGCCTCTGTCTCTCTCTCTCTGTGATTATCATGAATAAATAAAAAATTTTAAAAAAAGTGGGCATATAAATATATACAATGTAATATTACTCAACATAAAAGAGAATGAAATCTTGACATTGCAGTGACATGAGTCTAGATATAGAACTAGAGAGTATTATGCTAAACAAAATAAGTCAGTCAAAGAAAGACAAATACCATATTTCACTCATACAGAATTTAAGAAACAAAGCAAACAAGTAAAAAGAAGAGAGAGAGAGAGAGAGAAACCAAGAAACAGACTCTTAACTATAGAGATCAACCTGATGGTTACTAGAGAGGAAGTTGGTGGGGGTCAGGGGGAGGAAATGAGTTAAACAGGTGATGGGGATTAAGGAGTACATTTGATGTGATGAGTACCAGGTGATTTATGGAGCCAATATTATACTGTATATTAACTAACTAGAATTTAAATACAAACTTAAAAAAAAAAAGAAAGTTGTAGGTGCTCTTTTCTCACTGAATTTACAACTTGGAGCAGACAATATGACATAAGAGGAAGTCTATTTGAGGACTATTGCTAAAAATAAACGTTTTTTATATTTTAATTTTTAAAATATTTTATTTATTTATTCATGAGAGACAGAGAGAGAGAGAGGCAGAGACATAGGCAGAGGGAGAAGCAGGCTCCCTGCAAGGAGCTCGATGTGGGACTCGATCCCAGACCCCTGGATCACGCTCTGAACTGCAGGCAAATGCTCAACCACTGAGCCACCCAGGCATCCCTAGACTTTGTAGATAAGTTTCTAGGATCACAGAAAAATTGAATGACAGGTACAAAGAATTCTCCTATACCCCTTATTCCTCCTAGTTCCTCACAGTTTCTCCTAGCTTCTCACCAGAGTGGGACTTTTGTTATAATCAATGAACTGCACTGGCCCATAATTATAATGCAGAATCCATAGTTTATGTTAGGCTGACTCTTGTGTTGTATATACCATGGTTCGGACAAATGTATAATGACAGTATCCGGGCAGCCCAGGTGGCTCAGCAGTTTAGCGCCTGCCTTTGGCCCAGGGCATGATCCTGGGGTCCCAGGATCGAGTCCCACATTGGGCTCCTTGCATGGAGCATGCTTCTCCCTCTGCCTGTGTCTCTGCACGCCCCCTCAGGAATGAATGAATGAATGAATGAATAAATAAATAATCTTTTTTATGACAGTATCTACCATTATGATACCATACACATTTCATTGCCCTAAAAATTCTATTTATCCTTCCTTCCCTGCCTCAATCCCTGGCAACCACAAATCCTTTTATTGTTTCTGTAATTTTTTCTTTTGTAGAATGCCATATAGTTGGAATCATACAGCATATAGCCTTTTCAGACTAGCTTCTGCACATAGTAATAAGCATTTAAGGCTTCTGCATTCCTTTTCATGGCTTGGTAACTCATTTCTTTTTAATGCTGAATAATATTCCATTGTCTGGGTACACCAGTTTATTTATTTAATCACCTACTAAAGGACATCTCACTTGGTTGCTTCCATGTTTCAGCAAATATGAATAAAGCCACTATAAGCATCACTGTGTAGTTTTGTTTTTGTGTTTTTTTTTCATGGATGTAAGTTTTCAAAGTCTTTGGTTCAGGTTGTGATCCAGGGTCTTGGGATTGAGTCCCACATCAGGCTCCCTGCAGGGAGCCTGCTTCTTCCTCTGCCCATGTTTCTGCCTCTTTCTCTCTGTGTCTCTCATGAATAAATAAATAAAATCTTAAAAATGTTATGATTATCTGTATCAGCCTGTCAGTCTCTCCAGTTTGGAAAGCAGCAATTTGTCCTGTGACCTCATTTCCCTTATGGATCTAAGAAAAGTTGTTTATATTTCATTATGTTCAGCTTTTTATTGTTGATAAGATGGACTGGTGATTTCCAAACATCCAGAAACTGGAAGTCTGATTGAGGTTTTTCAGAAATATATATCTCTGAATAAGAAGAGAATGTAATATAAGAAAACTTGTCTTTGTCACCTTGCTCATCAACATCTTCTTCTTGTTTTATGGAAGACTTTGCATACTTTGTATACTAAGCATAGCAGATCAGAACAATGAAAGGATTTGGACCCCAAATTACAATCTTTATCTTTGTGCTATATAGTATTGTCCATTTCTGGAATTCTTGTTATGTAAGCTTAAAAATAAGCCTCTGTTGTCTAAATCACTCTGGTCAGTTATTCTGTTGCTTTGCAATTAGTATAACTGACAGATTTAAAAAAGAAGAACCAGTATTAAAATAGCCAATTTAGGTATTACAGCCTCTTTCATTTCAAATTGTTAAAGCATTCATCTTTCTATGTTCTTCTTCCTCTCTTTTACCCAATCTAAGATGATATGTGGGGCAAAAGGAAATATTAACTATGCTCTTGATGTCTCTGAAAAGGATAGAGTCCTAGCCCGCCACTGTCTTCTGGCTCTTCTTAGGTCCCTGTTACTAACTAGTTGGCAAACATCAGTTTCTGCTGAATATAACTTCTCCTTCTGACCCAGAAGAACTAGCATTCACTCTATACTGACTCACTATTCACTTTTTTTTGCTGTTTAAGAATAGTTTGCTCTCTACAAGATCAGCTCCACAGGTCCCGTAATTTGACTTTGCCCCACTTCAACTACTGCTGGTGCATCATATCCCCTGAAATTTGTCTGTGACTTTAAAAAAAAAAAAGAATTTATTTATTTATTCATGAGACAGAGAGAGAGAGAAAGAAAGAGAGAGAGAGGGGCAGAGACACAGGCAGAGGGAGAAGCAGGCTCCATGCAGGGAGCCCGATGCAGGATTCAATCCCGGAACCTGGGATCACGCCCTGAGCTGAAAGCAAACGCTCAACTGCTGAGACACCCAGGCATCCCTTGTCTGTGACTTTATTCAAACTCTACCAACTGATTCCTCTGTGCTGTTGATTACAGAATCATATCGTTGCTACACTACACATGAGGGAACTACATCAGAATTTTTGTGTCTGGCTAGAGCAACAAAGTTCAGGGGTAACTCAAAGAAGCTAAAAGAAGGCATTCATGGTAGCTAAACACTCTACAGCACAGGTAATAGTCAGGTGTATTTATCCCATCTTGTCATACATAGTTGAGTCAGATTTCAAAGTCCAAAACAGACAGTTGGGAAATAAAAAGCCCCATATTTGACCTTTCCCACTAATTCTTTTAAATACTCTCTCCTTCAGTAACTTCAGTCCTGATAAGGGAGAGGAAGGAACATTTATTTCAACACCTGCAATGTTCCCCCCATGCTGTTCTTAAAATTTATCAGGGACCAAAAGAGTAGATATTCTACTTAATCTTTTTTTTCCCCAGACTTCCTTAACAGTTTATCTTCCATACTCCTACCCCTTCTCCAGTGTTATGATGATAGACTAACACCAAGGAGCATGATTTATGGGGAGAAAAGTGAAAAGGCTTAGCAGCTTAACATTGCCAGACATTGTTCCTTTCACCCAAGCAACTTAAATTGATAAAGGCTAAGTTGGTTAGGGAGAGGATTTATTGGAAAAGTAGTGGGTAGTTCAAAAATCTAAAGGGAATGCTTTATAACTGGTCAGAAGGAAACCAAGGGTAATTCAGTAGGTAATGAGAACCAATATGAATCTCTCCAAGGTACCAAGAATTAGTGTAAATGAATAAGTTCCAATTTTGCTCAGTCTTTTTACAGTGTTTGCTCAAAGTTCAAATTCGCAGGGAAGAAAGTCAGTTTGGCCCAGCTTGAGTTTCATTCCCTTAGCTGAGACAAGGTTTGGACAAACTCTCTCACTAGATCAAATGGAGGGATAATTTCTCACACACAAAGTCAGAGTGCTGTTTTCAGAAAGTGAAACAGATGCTGGGCAGCAAAACAACAGATGTCTTTTATACGAGAAGAGATTTGGACAAGGGAGATTTCTTAATCTCTTTCTTCCTTTGAAAAATTTCCATACTTAATAATCCTTAACATAATGTTGTTGTCATTACCTCTAGGGCAGAAGTTACAATTCCACCTCAGTGAGCAAATAGAAATAAGGATTGTTTTACCATTAAAACACTTTATTTTCTTAATCATTTTAGTGTATGCTAAGGGGACTCAGAAACATTAGGGTCCAATGAAATAGCACAATTAGCAAACACACACTGGATGTAGATTTAGCTTTGGGAGCCGCTCACCATTTTTAAAAAATAAACACATATTACTTATTTACCCTATGGGTAAAGAAGAGAGTTTCCAGTCTCAGTTTTGTAACTAATAGAGAATTATAGCAATAGAGTTTAATGAGCCTGGGTCTGTTACTTGACAGTCCTTGGCTCAGTTTCCCAATATGTAAAATTGGGACAATAATATAGTTTCTCTAAACAATCTTGTAGTAACCAAGGGAAAGCAAATAAGATAGTAAAAATAAAGTGGTTTAGAGTACAACTATGGGCCTTACCATCAATACTGAAAGGATGCATTAAATTAATGCTAGATATATGAACATTTTCAGCAAAGAAATAATACTCTGCATATAGCTTATGTAAATTACAATTATAAAATGAATTTTTTGCAGACAATTTTCAAGTCAGTATTTTATTCGTAACTCTCTCAAGGCTAACTTCAACATATTCAATTGAATCACTAAATACTACCTCTTCCCCAAAGGAGTCAACATTTAGTAAACTTCAACAAAATATTTTTTTCCTTGTTCCTTTTTCTTTTTAAGATTTATTTATTTATTTTAGAGAGAGTGCATGCAACTGTGGGTAGGGATAGAGAGAATCTTCAAGCCAACTCCCCGCTGAGCACAGAGCCTGACTCAGGGGGCTTGATTTCATGACCCAGGAGATCATGACCTGAGCCTAAGCCAAGGAAGATGTTCAACCAACTGAGCCACCCAGGTGCCCTTTTCCTTGTCCTTCTAAAGAAAGATAATCAACTCGTAGAAATACAAAAATATAAAACATGCCAAAAATATGTATCAGCGTACCAAAATAAAAAAGAATCTTATCCTTCTACAATGCAGTTTTTGCCAAATTTTATAATCAGGAGTAAAATAACCTTTGATATTTCAAAATATTTTGAAATATATTTCAACATATTGCAATATATATCAATATATTGAATATATTTTGGAATATATTTCAATATTTTGAAAATATTGAAAAACTGCCAATTTTTCTAAAAAATATATTTTATATTCTACTTCTTTGTTGTTGTTTAAAGGTTAACTATATCATTTGTTTCTCAAATTTAGCTTCAATTTTCCCATCTGAATTTCTTAAAGAATTCAAAAGGATTTTGTCCTTTCTCACACAAGGGTTTGGCAGAAGAAACTCCTACAATATTATGAACAGAGTCCTTAAATTACATTCCAAGGCAAAACATACCTCTCTAGAGTATGTGATGTTTAAGGACCTCAGAAATTTACGGTTTTAAGAAGATCCACCTTAGCGTATCCATTTTTCAGTCTGTCCCTAATGCCAATATAGAAGACACAGGCAATTTATAATGCAGTAAACAGACACTCAGATTGGTCTTTTTTGCTGAGCAGTTTAAACAAGGCCACTAAAACAATGACACCCTGAAAATAACCTCTTTCATCTTGTGTATAAGCAATCGATATTAAGACACTAGAATGACTATAATACCAAGATAAGTGGTTTGAAATATCTTGCTCTAAAAATAACAGCATGGAAAATCATCTAAAATATGGAAAATGTCATATAGAAATATGAAACATGAAATATGAAAATATATACATTCCTTTGAGATAAAATGCAAACTAATGCATAAAATAATTGTACTTAAGTCATGAGACAAAAATATCACTTGAACAACTAAATATTAAATAGATCATCTAGTAACTTTGGCCAAAATCAACCTCTTTTTCCATTGATTTATAACCAAAAAAAATTATTTTGGAATATGTTTATTGCTTACATTTGTGTGTATAATATAGAGACCATAAAGCTTTATTTTTCTAAAATAAATATGAGACCTACTTTATTAAAAATTTGATAAAAATCTCACTTCAATTAAGATACAAAATATATTATTGACTATTCAAATACCTTCTAAGAATAGCATTAGTTATATTTGGGTCTGCAATACAACAAACCTAGTAAAAGGAAAGAGGTCAGAGCTTTAAACATAAATATTTCTCAAAATAATAATATTCAGGATATTTTTTTCTACATGAATATAATAACAGTATTTATGATATATTTATGGGTGTGATTTGAAAACGTAGACAAATAAGTAATGCATAGAGTCATGTTCCTAAACAGTACAAAGAAAGCCATATTTTAAATTAGGACTTTATCTGGAATTTGCAAAAACTGGCACAATTTGCATATATACTTTATTCTCAAAGAATGAAGAAGCTGATATCCAAGTAACAAGAGTATCATGAGTTTCTATCTTAGAAGAGGTTTGTAAATTTTGGGAAATAGCTGTTTTTATTAAACCAAGTATAACTCTTAGCAATTTCCAATTTATAGGGATCCCTGGGTGGCGCAGCGGTTTGGCGCCTGCCTTTGGCCCAGGGCGCGATCCTGGAGACCCGGGATCGAATCCCACGTCAGGCTCCCGGTGCATGGAGCCTGCTTCTCCCTCTGCTTATGTCTCTGCCTCTCTCTCTCTCTCTCTCTCTCTATGACTATCATAAATAAATAAAAATTTAAAAAAAAATTCCAATTTATAGAATCTAATAATAAAATAGAATCTAGAATAGAATCTAATAATAAAAAAATACCAGCAACTCTAATCTATTAAATATCTAATCTTGATAAATATTGTATTAGTCACTAGTGACATGAATACATTATCTCATTTAAAAGTTACAACACCAGGGGGTGCCCAGGTGGATTAGCTGGTTAAGCATCTACCTTCAGTTCTGGTCATGGCCCCCTTCACATCAGGCTCCCTGCTTCTCCCTCTACCTCTGCTGCTCTCCCTGCTTGTGCTCTCACTCTGTCAAATAAATAAATATAATCTTTAAAAATAATAATAATAAACGTAATTTAATATAGTAATTTGGATAATTTTCTTTGAATTTAAAATGCCATAAAATTTGATATGTTTTGTTTGCTTGATTGAAATAAGTAATCTATTTTACTTATTTTAAATATCTCCAAATAAACCATTTAATGAGATGTGATCAATGATCTCTCAATAACAAATTCTAAGAATTTTTTTTCTTGAAGTTTCCTTCAACCTTCAAATTATTTGAACACATTTTCCCACTGAAACTACTCCCTTGAGTTCTGTGATGCTGTTTCTCCCTTCATCTCTTGGACGGTATCTTCTTTGTCTCCATAGATAACTTCTCCTGTTTACTCTGTTTTCCTTGCACATAAATTCAGAGGTCCATTCAGAAAATACTTCCCTTTCCTTCATAGCTTCATATATTGGCACAAATTGCCCTAGCACTTTCATTTAAATGGTTCCAAACTTTTGTTAGCAATGGTGGGTTTTGTTTGTTAATATTTCATTGTTTTGTTATCAACTACATAATTATTCTCCTCTATGGTTTCTGCCTGGAATTTTGTATAAGAAAAAGGCATTTCAAATATAAAGTTTGATAAATATTGACAGATACATTCTTCTACAAACCTAATTTTTTTTAACATATGTCATATTTTTGTGATGAACAGATGTGAAGTAAAAATAAATTCTTGGTTAGTTCACTCTATTATACAAAGTATCTATTTCTAAGTTATGATCTTACTGAACTTTAATCTGGGATAAGAATGCTTCAGTTGGATTGCTGGATGTTGGATTCATCCAGAAGATAGTCATGATTAGATTATAAAATATGAGGATTTTATTGTCACTTTTCTGATACTATTTTATTTTTTAAGATATTGCTCTTATTTTTGTATTAAATAGGATACTATGAATAATAGTAAATAAAAATAATGGTAGCAAGTACCACTGAATTATTCTAGAACAACCTGACCATCAAGTTTTATCATTGTGATGGTGGCTGCTAGAGATTATTTGTTGTGATATTAGACACAAAAATTATGACTAATTTTTCTAATCCAAGGACAGACACTAAAAGTTTTGTTTGTATAATTGTATAAATCATAAATAGACTGCTAGAATTACAAAGTTTCCATAATTCCCTATATTCTAAAACAGTTGGATTATTTTAGGAATTTTTTGTACTTTATTGATGAAAATTGCCTTTAAAGCTATCTGGGCTGGCAACTTTGGGCTAAATTTTAGAAAAGAAAACATATATGATTTTCCTATTTTACTCTGTTTCATATTCATTTTGTTGTTGTTAATGAATATTTTCTTGAGAGTACTAGACAGGAAACTGCATTGGATGGAAAACAGTTTCAGTAGGAAAAATCTAAGGATAATCATGATGTTGGAATTATTAGAAATAGGCTTCAAACCTGAAATTATAAATACATTCAAGGACTGTAAGAAGACCGTAATAAGTTAAGAATGCATATTATAATCTTGTCTAGCAACTACTCAAAAAAATGCAAAGTAATTAGCTTTAAAGTCAGTAGAAGGGCACTCGGGTGGCATAATTGGGTAAGCATCCAACTCTTGGTCTTGACTCAGGTCATGATCTCAGCGTTGTACTCTGCACTCAGCATGGAGTATGTTTGAGATTCTCTCTGCCCCTCCTATTCATCCTCTCTCTCTCCAATAAATAAATAAATAAATAAATAAATAAATAAATTGATAGATAAATAAATCTTTAAACAAAATTAATAATGAAACTAGTAGAGAAATTAAAATGGAATACTGAAAAACAGTCCAAACAAATCAAGAAATGAAAAATATGTAGTAATAAAAAATAAAAACTCAAAAATGATATGACAAATAGAAAGTAATTAGTAACTGGCAGACATAAATGCAAACATAACAAAAAATTATTAAAATATTAATGTGCTAAATGTGCTACAATCTAAAGGCCTTGATTCAGATAGCAAGATCTAACTATACATTGTCTATAAGAGATGGATTTTAAATATAAAGATTCCTATCTCTTCAAAGTAAAAAAAATATATATATATACACAGAAGAAAGCATAGAAAGTTGGAGAAGTTACATTAATATCAAGTTAAAATAGACTTTAAGAAAAAGATTATTTTTAAAGTAAAGTAAGACACTTCCCAATGGAAAAAGGGTCAATTCATCAGAAGACACAACTATCATAAATATGTATGTGCAATAAATAAATTTTTTAATACATGGAGTAAAAATTGAAAAAAATGAAAGGAGAAATAGATAAATTCAAAGTGATGTTTAGAGATTTTAGCCTATTTGTCTTGATGATTAATAGAATATTTAGGAAACAAAATAAGTATGGATATAGGAAATGTGAGGAACATCATTAACCAACATGAGTTAAATGATATTTATGGAACAGATATAAATGTAATTAAGCACTTTATAAAACAAAATTTCTACAGTTTCTATTCCTTTAATAAACAAAGCAGTCATGGATAGTGTTCAATCAAATTACAGAAAATATTAGCATACAAATAATATTTTGTAACAAATGCATTATTGTTCATCATTTTTTTGGAATTATAAGACAATATAATTCAGTGATATTCTAGTTTCTCACTAAGATGAAGTCTAGTCATATGTTGGTAGCGGTCTTAAATTTCTTAGTGTAGTATATGGGCTATAGGTGGTAGTTATTTGGCAAATATTGTTGGTAATTTTAAGTTTATCTCCCAAAATCAGATTCATTGTCTACACTTGTTTTTCTTACTCCATGTCTAAAGATAAGAAAATGAAAGGTTCCACCATCCCTGGACCTTTTAAGTCTTTGATAGTAATATTTGCAATTCTTTCAGAAATGTAGTCCTGCTTCTTATTTATGATTCTGCTGGCAGAGAGAGGGACTGTCATTTTGAGGTCTTACACCTGGCTATTCTTCCCATAATATGACTTTTGTCAATGATCAAGGTATTACTGTTAGGCTTCTTCCAGATGCTAGGTAGAGCTATCTCATTTAAAATATATACATATAAAAAATATATATATATACATATATATTTATACATATACTTACATATATTTTATATATTTAAATATGTATATATTTTAATATATACATTATATATATTCATATAAGACTGTTGAACCCATGATAAAATAAACTTGTGCCAAAACTCCATTTATCACTTGGTCTCCATATGTAATTTTTGATAATCTGTGTTTAGTGTTAGACTCCATATTTAATAGACATATTGAAAATGACAAAAACAACTAAGTTTCTCCCCTTTTTTCCAGTATGGACTTACCTTGGTGAATGCCTTCAGATACCTTAGAAGAAAATTCAGGGCAGTATTTACTGCACATAGGTTGATGGAGTTATAAGGTCCCTGAAGAGATTCTAACCTCCCCCTTGATCAATAAACAATGGGTTTGTAAACTAGCATAGTTACTGAAATCCATTATGGAGATGATTTTCTCCATTGTAACAGCTGATACAAACTTCTGTTCTCCAGTCTTTGAGTTTTTCTGATTACATAAATTTAATAAAATCTCCTCTCTTGGCTCCAGTCATTCTGGCTGCCTTTTAATTATTCCCATTTACAATATTTCCACAACTATTAGGGCAATGAACTTCATGTAGTTAGCTCACATCTTGCCAAAAGAACACCATGCTATATTGACCATTTCACAAATCTCTACAGATTTAATCATCTTGATTGCTACTCTGGCCCTGAAGACAACTTCAAGTAATCCCAGTTCACCTTGCCATTGGCAATAGCAATTCTATCAGGATTTATCTCTAAGATCATTTATGTATTTGATTTGTTCATAATACTATCCAGATTAAAATTTGATTTGTTCATAATACTATCCAGATTATCCCAAATCAATGGCAACCTCTCCACTATCAGCCCTTGATTAGAGAAGACAGCTGCAGCTGCTTTCAAACTTTAAAAATTCTAGTGTCCTCTGAACTAGTACATCGTTTACTGCCTTAGTCAGGAAGTATCCACTAAGAAAGGCTGGTGGATTCTCAACCCATAAATAATAAATCAATTCTAACACTCTAATCTTCTTGAATTTTCCAATCACTCTTTAATATTATGCCAAGAAGTTCTGGCTTCTGTGAGAAATGCCAGGTATTTAGCTAGTTGGCCTGGCTACCCGGTCCTCCTAAATGGCTGGTCAGCAGCCATTAGGAGGACCAGGATATCTCAGAGCAAGTTCACTTTGTTATCAGTAGTCTGGTCCTGGAGGGAATCAGGGTTGAGAAGGAATCTGAGAAGACACTTAAATTTTATGTTCAATACAGTGACTAAACAAAGTCAACCCATGCACAAATCACTACCTATTTCTACCATAAACACGGTTTGTCTAAGCCATCTATATTATTAATAACATCTTGACTTTCTCTTTGCTCATTCATTCACTACCTTTCCTTTCAATCTCCACATTGGAAACAAAGATTATTTTGAAACTTAAATCCAATTATGCTTAATATCTTCTAATGGCATCCCATTATTCAGTAAAAGACAAGACTACCTAATTGGCTTCCAAGATCCTGTCTAATCTAACTTACTATTCCCATCTCTCCAGGTCTATTTCTTGACATACCAGCTCCTTCCCTACTGGCTCCAGCCAACCTGGCAGCCTTTTATCTACTCCAATTCACAATACTGCTATCACTATAAAGACAGTGAATTTCATGTAGTTAGCTCCTGCTCTATTGGTTTGCATTCTTTTTCCTCAAGACATTTTTATTAGAAAGGTATGTTAGTGGTACAATTTCTAAACTCTTTTATGACACGTGTCCCACACAAGATTAATGTATTTTTCATGTACAAAATTACCAGATCACTATAATTTACATTAAAATGTGCAAGCATTACCTCAGTAAATTTATTTATGAGATTTTAAAAGTTACAGAAAAATGTATTATAAATCTACTTCTTTTTAAACTATAATTTGGGTTTTATTGGTCTAGATGTTTAAAGTATATTTTACTTCTTAATATATTTTCATAAATTACCCACATTTCACTATAATAAGTTGAGTGGTACTTCAAGCTGTAGATGCATTTCTTTCTTCAACTCAGAGAAACTTTCTTCTTCTTCTCTAATTTCCCCTATTGTATGTGTATTTCTCATCTCCCTGCATTTCTAAACTGGCAATGATAATACTGTAAAAAGTAGTATCTATAATTATATAGGCTTTTTAGTATGCCTAAGAATGTAGATCTGCATTCAAACTAAATGTATTTGAAACTTATCCCCAGCATGTTCTAGCAAAGGTGACTTTAAGCAGTAACTCAAGTTTCTTGTTTTAGTTTTTTCATTTGTAAAATGCTAAAGTTAAACAAAAAACCCTTACATTACAGGGTTATTGGAAAATTGCTTTATTACATATTAGATGTTTAAAATTATCAAATTCAATAAATATTAGTTATTATTATTATTATTATTACAGTACTTGGCAAAGTAAAAAAGAGAAAATATACTGTTCAAGGTTCAGAGCAAAAGGATTCATTTGATGTAAAAATATCTAATAGAAAAAATTTTGATTAATTTAAAATTAATTTAATGTTAATTTTGGAAAGCATTTATTTTGCATTTACTCTAATCAAAGAAATAGAGAATATTTATTGATCCAGGAACATCAGACCAATGGTCAAAAATAACAAGTAGCAATAAGCTACCAGAATGCTGTGGGCAAGTCCTGTGAAATCTGAGAATTTTCTGCTGTCTATATGTATTCAATTCTTATACAGTCATACTAAAAACATGCAGGTCTCTACATAAAGTAGACTTGCTACCGGTTGGTATTTTTTGGTTAGAGTAAGAAATTGCAAGTATCTGGCCTATCCGCTTAACCCAATGAATCACATAGCTGAAAGATATGGACTAATTGTTCAACCAACAGAATTTTTTTCATTTATTTGATGTGCCATGTTTTGCCCTCTATATCCTTCTAGTTGGATATGATATATAGTATTTCCTCTGAAATTCTCTCTCTGATAACTGCCTTCTTTACTTAATACTTATATTTTAGATCTCATTTTAAATATCATTTCCTCTAAGACTTTCTGACTCTTTTTAGAGTACTCTCACATATCCATCATACACTCTCTTGGCAACCTGCACTTCCCTGATCAGATAATTCTTCATGCTTTACCATAATTACCCAATTTTCAGTTTCATGTGCTTGATTTTACTCTTTTTCAGAAAAAGACAATATCTACTATGTTAAGCTTCATGTCCTAAGCAATTAGGACAGTGCTTGATACAAAATAATAATATATTAAAAGATTAATTAAATGAGACTACATTGGGTATCTGAGATCTATTCTGTGTCTTATATTTTGTTTTTATGATTTATCAATTTCTTAACTTTGTTCTCTATTTCGCAAAATGGCTTTTCCTACCACCCTATCTTATACTCCCTCTAAGTGTGCTTTTTAAGCAAAAATAGCTGATCACGTTGCCCTCTACTTTTCCTAATCTTTTTTTCATGACTATGCTTTTAACTTATTCAATCTCATCAAATGTCCTTTTGAATTTTATTGACTTGAAGTTTTATAAAGTTCACCTATTTCTCATAGAAACACTATTTCAGGGGATCCCTGGGTGGCACAGTGGTTTAGCGCCTGCCTTTGGCCCAGGGCGCGATCCTGGAGACCTGGGATCGAATCCCACGTCGGGCTCCCGGTGCATGGAGCCTGGTTCTCCCTCTGCCTGTGTCTCTGCCTCTCTCTCTCTCTCTCTCTGTGACTATCATAAATAAAATACAAAAATTAAAAAAAAAAAAAAAAAAGAAACACTATTTCAAAGCACCATGATTTTGTCCCAGTACAGAGATTGGTTCCTTTTCTTTGGTCTTTATACTAAGTTATTTATAAGTTATGTGAATTATATTCATATGTTATTCATGTCACCAGGGCTTTGGCATTAACCTGGGTCCTGAGTTGGTCCTAGCTGCTACATATTTCCCAAGATGCTTCAAACAGAGGAGTACATATCATGAAGTAAAAAAAAATCAAAATAATATATTAATTATAACTTGACATTTGGTCCCAAACCATTACCCAGTACACTGATGAAATGGGTGTACTGACATGGAACATATGGAATACTTTTGTCTCATTTGTAGTAGACTAGTCCTCAAAGCCAAAGCAAATAAAATGTCCTACTCCCCCTAAGCCATGCAAATAAGAAAATTTATAATTCCATTGAGATGAGATGTGCCAGAACTAGAGAAAACTTATCTAGAGAGACAGGAAACAGAGTTTATTTCCAATGTCTAGAATCTCCCACCCAGCTATTTCTAAACTGTAGCAACAACTTTTGGCAAGGCTGCTAATTGAAAACAAGATGGAAAAGGAGGAGACAACAAAGGTGAACACGAAGGAGAAAGGTAAGAAGGAAAAGAAGACAGAATGAAAAAAAGAAGGACACATTTTAACAAACCTCTAGCCTACTTACTGTGGGATCCAGGAAATTTAACAAAAATCCCCTACTCTTGGACAGAGCAGGACTAACTCCATTTTGTGCTGCACCCGCCTCCTCCCCCCACAGGACCTTATTGCTTATTGCTTAGGGCGCTGCCCCACCCTAGTCAAGCCGCTGGGCACAACCTAATCGGAAATTGGCTCAGTGATAGGCCAGTTCAAATGGATACAAACTGCGGGCCAATTCCAACCAGAGTGATAGGCCAGTTTAAATGGATACTTTAGGGTAAAATGTAATTTAATCGGCCACCTGCATGTGGACCAGCATGACTGTGCAACTTTCTGTGTATCCCATTGGCCACTGACCCCTATAAAGCTGCTACACCGGTTAGTCTCCGGGTCCAAGTCCCTGCTCCACTGTGTCGTGTATACTTGGACCCAAGCTCCAGCTTGTAAATAAACCCTCTAGTGTTTGCACTGGTGTCGGCTCCTCGGCTCGTCGGCTCCTCGGTGGTTTCTCGGATTCGCAATCTTGGGCACAACACTTACCATAGGTGGAGACTGTATTTTCTAAAAAGAACTGCAAGATTGGGGTTACCTGGGTGGTTCAGCTAAAGCAATGGACTCCTGATTTCAGCTCAAGTCATGATCTCTGGGTCCTGGTATCAAGACCTCATCAGGCTTCATACCCAGTGGGGAGTCCCTCTCTCTCTGCTTCTACTCTCTCTGTCTCTCCCAAATAAATAAAATCTTTAAAAAGAAGATCTGCAATATAATCTTTCAATGTCTATGATCTTCTACAGTATGACCTTGCCACTCTCCAAAACAAAATGTGAAGTCTTTTTCCCTACCGCTTTGAATTTGGGTAGGCCCTGTAACTGCTTTGACTAACAGAATGTGACAGAGGGGCACCTGGGTGGCTCGGTTGGTTAAGTGACTGCCTATAGCTCAGGTCATGATCCTGGGGTCCTGGGATCAAGCCCCATATCCAGCGCCCTGCTCAATGGGGAATCTGCTTCTCCTTCTCCCTCTGCCTGTTGCTCCCCTTGCTTGTCTCTCTCTCTCATTGTCAAATAAATAAATAAAAATTTATAGAATGTGGCAAAAGTAACACTACACCAGTTCCAAACATAGACTTTAACAGTCCCGGCAGCTCCTGCTCCTGACCCTTCTTGTACATTTTTGGGATGCTCTCCTTTGGAACCCAGTTGCTATGTTGTAAAAAGAGTCACATGGAGAGGTCATGCTTCAGTCAGTAGTTCCAACTTACTTTAGGACATCAACTGTCAACTATGCAAGTGAGTCATCTAGGAAGAGCAGCCCAGTAAAGACTTCAGATGGCTTAACCCTGGCCAACATCTGACTATAGTTATGTACAAGACACTAAGGGAGACCATCTGGTGGAATAAGGTCAAACCAATGAGTTGTGAGAGACAATGATAAATTGTTTAAAAGCACCATGTCTTATGGTAGTTTATTACCTATCAATACATAGCCAGAACAGAATTTTGTGCCTAGAATTGGAAAACTGCTATAATAAAACAAAATACAGTTGACTCTTGAACAACATGGGTTTGAACTGCATGAGTCAATAAATAATTGGAAATACTTTTGGAAATTTTTGACAATTTGAAAAACCTCTCAGATGACTGATGTAGCCTAAAAATATTAAAAAGGCTAATAATAAGTTAGGTATATCATGGATACATAAAATATATGCAGATACTGGTCCATTTTGTAATTTACCACCATGAAATATACACAATTCTATTATAAAAAGTTAAAATTTATCAAAACTTACATACACAAACACTAACACTAATAAGGTCACTAACAGACCTTACATGGTGCCATTCACAGTAGAGAGAAATGTAAACTAATGTAAAGATGCAGTATTAAGTCATAACTGCATAAAATGAACTGTACTACATACTGTACTACTGTAATAATTTCAGAGCCACCTCCTGTTGCTATTGCAATGAGCTCAAGTTGTTGAAGTACCCACTTAAAATGAGGTGTGACATTAATTGTCTCCACATGGCCAATTTTTCTCTCCAATATTGTGTATTGCAGTAAAAAGTGATCTTTCACAGTTCCCTCATATTTTTCACTGTATTTAGTGCAATACAGTAAACCTTGAGTAATACAGTGGGACCCATACAAAATGCCCCTAATGATGCTGGAGTGCTCCTAAGGAAAGAAAAGCCATGATATTACAAGCAAAAGTTTTTCTTGACATGTATCATAGATTGAGATCTGCAGCTGCGGTTGCCCACTAATTCAAGATAAATGAATACAGAATTAGGACCATGATAAAAAAGAAAAGGAAATTTGTGAAACCATTGCTGCAGTTATGCCAGCAGGTGTGAAAACCCTGCACTTTTTGGAAGATATCTTCTTATTTCACACCAAAAATGTAGCTGGTATGGGGGTGCAGGCTTGCTTTAGCTAAGGTTATACCTATATCCTGTAATGTGATTTGAGTGGGAGAAAAGTCCTTATACGAAAACTTAAAGCAAAAGGAAGGTGAAGGATCTAAAGCTGGAGAGTTTAATACCAACAAAGGGTGGTTTGATAATTTTAGAAAGAGGTTTAGCTTAAAAGAGGCAGCTTCTGCCACCTAACAGGCAGTACACAAATCCCCAGACACTGTTAAGAAAATCATTGAGGAGAAAGGATATCTGCCTGAACAGGTTTTTATGCAGACAAAAGTGCCCTATCCTGGAAAAAACTGCCACAAAGGATATTTATTAGTAAGAAAGAGTGGAGCACCAGGATTTAAGGTAAGAAGGAATAAGCCACTCTACTGTTTTGTGCAAATGCAGTTGGGTTTATGATCAGTTGGGTTTATAACTACCTTTATTTACAAAGCTGCTAACCCTAAACCTTGAAGAGAAAAGATAAATACTACCTGCCAGTCTTTTGGTTGTACAAGAATGTCTGAAAAATGAGTACCCTTTTTTCTGGATTGGGTCCATGGATGCTTTGTCTCTAAAGTCAGGAAGTACCTTGCTAGTAAGGAACTGCCTTTTAAAGTTCTTTTGATATTGGACAATGCACCCAGAGCCCCATGAGGTCAATATTGAAGGTACCGAAGTGGTTTATTTGCCCCCAAACACAACATCTCAATTCAGCCTCTAAATCAGAGGGTCATAAGTATCTTTCAGGCTTATTACACAAGGGACTCTATGGAAAGAATTGTCAGCACTATCGAAGAGAATCCCAATAGAGTATCATGAAAGTCTGTAAGGATTATGCCATCAAAGATGACACTGCTGTCATGGCCCTGAAAGCCATCAAGCCTGATACAATAAATTCCTGCTAGAGAAAACTGTCCAGTAGTGCATGACTTCACAGGATTTACAAAAAAGCAAATCTAGAAAATCATGAAAGAGATTGTGGATATGGTAAAAAAAAAAAAAAAAAAAAAAAAAAAAAGTGGGGTGGGGTGGGATGAAAGGTTTTAAGATATGGATCTTGGAGAAATTTAAGAGTTAACAGACACCGTACTAGAGGAATTAACAGATTACTTCTTAGAGATGAGTGCTTCCAAACCAGTGCAAAATAATTAGGAAGAAGACATAGAAGCAGTGCCAGAAAACAAATTGACATTGGACAACCTGGCAGGAGGGATCTTTAAAAAAAAAAAAAAAAATTGTGAAAGAGAGTGAGAGAGTGGGGGAAGGGGCAGAGGGAGGAGGAGAGAAAATCTTAAACAGATTCCATGCCTACGATGGAGCCCAACGCGGGGCTCAATCTCATGACCCTGAGATCACAACCTGAGCCAAAACCCAGAGTCAGATGCTTAACTAACTGCACCACCCAGGGGCCCTAATGGGTTCTGATTATTCAAGACTGCCTTTGACTTCTTTTATGACATGGATTCAGATGCTGAAAGTAAAGCAAATGGTGGAAGAAGGATTGGTCCATACAGAAACACTTCTAGAGAAATCAGAAATTATGACATGCTTGCATAAAGTTACACTGAGTATGCCTACCTCTCCTTCTAACATCTCCACCTCTTCTGCCTCTTTCAACCTTAAGACAGCAAAACTAACCCCATCCCTTCCTCCTCCTCCTCCTCAGTCTACTCAACGTGAAGAACATGAAGACAGACTTTTAGGATAATCCACATTCACTTAATAAACAGTAGATAACTATCATGCTACACAGTTAATAAATTTATCTGTTGTATGTGTGCCTTCATGTGAAAATCTAATAACTTTAGAGCAGGAACTATATGAGATATTTTTGTATCAACATCATCATCATTGCCTACGTATTCATCATGTGCAAGGTGTGTATTGTTGGGGAATGACTGCATGGGAAAGTTTCCAGAAGGAACTGTCTGTACAGTAAACTGCAAACAGAGATGCCATGTATTTGATGGTCCAGATGGAGACTTTATCTTATGCAAGGTCAAGCTGTAAACAGCATGGATTCCTCCTTTTGTCCTGTGGGAAAGAGTGGCCTGGACTCAGTTAATATGTAAACAACCCCTAAAATAGATTGAGATGAAAAACAGAGGGCACGCTTTGTCTGCCTTTGTGTGAGAACTGAATAAACGCAGGCTGCCAGGAGGCAAGAGCTTGCTCTTAGTCCTTGAGGCTTTGAGACCTCCACTGTGTATTCATTCATTGTCATGCCATGCCATTGGGACTGTTCAACAACAACAGTGTATGGAAGTGGGTAGTCTATTCACACACAGGCATAATGTAAGTCATATTTATCATAAAATTAATAATATGTTAGTTTTCTCACTGTTTTATAGCTTTGCCTTCAAAGAATTACACTATAGTACAGTATGCCTCCCTCTTATAACGAGAAACTGCTTATCAGCCTATTACTGTAAGTGCTTTTTAAAATATATGTTTCCAATATTATATTATGAATATGGCTGTAATACTGTATGCCTTAAAATTTTTATAATGGTCCATTCATTAGTGTATAGGCTAAGCTACTGTGATGTATCAATTACACTGGGATACCATAAAGCAATCATATTGCTGCTTCATTACCAATACATAAATCACTATATTAATGTATACTTAGTATGACTTTAGTAAATAAGTATGATTTTTTCATTTTATTTTTTATTTTTGAGATCTACTGTTAGTAATACATGAAATATCTACAATGTTCTGTATCTTATAAGTAATACTGATCTACGTACTGATAACTCACCTTGTTGTAAACAGATGATATCAACTTACAGGATTGATAAATACAGAACAGTAATGTAAATGTATCTTCTCTCATGATTTCCTTAATAAGATTTTCTCAAAAGCTTACTTTATTGTAAGAATAAAGCATATAATACATATAGCATGTAAATTATGTGTTAAGTTATCAGTAAGCCTTCTGGTCACCACTAGGCTATTAGTAAAGTTTTGGGGGAGTTGAAAGTTATACATGGATTTTTTACTGCATGAGGCCAGCTCCTCCAACTCCCATGTTGTTCAAGGGTCAATAGTATAATAAATACATTGGCTTTGGAACTAGGCAATGAACAGAACTTGAAGGGCCACAAACAGACTATTTATGGACTGAATTGAGAGAGAGGAAATTGTTATTGGATGATAGAGAAAAGATGACTCATGTATGTAGCGGTGCAAATGATATTTTATGTAGACTTTAGATCACGAGGAACTACTTGAGAAACAGTTCCAAAAGAAGTGTATGCAGTTCCAGGCATACAGACCTGGATTTAGATGTGAGATCCTGCACTCATGGATTTAACGCTATAATTATGAGACTTTACTGAGGTAAGGGAGGAGGTTAGTGTATTTTGCTTATAGGAGGGATGCAAACTGTTTTGTTAAGAAAGCCTTATTGTATTTGCCAAAAATGATATGATATTTCCCATTCCACATGCTCTTGTGCAATGAGAACTTCTCACCCCCCCCAAAAAAGGTAGAGTGTATTTCCTCAAACTCTTGAATATGGACAGGAGTCACAACTGCCTTTATCAATCAAAAATGACTGAGAAAAAAATGCTGTGCCAGTTCTGTACATGACTCTCAACTTACTTGAAAGTTTCTACTTCTTATTTTCCTTGAAATACCCTTGGAATTTTCCTTTGGAACTCAAATGTCATTCTCTGGGGGAGGGGCAAGATGTCGGAAGAGTAGGTAGGGTCCCCAAGTCACCTGTCCCCACCAAATTACCTGGATAACCTTCAAATCATCCTGAAAATCTATGAATTCGGCCTGAGATTTAAAGAGAGACCAGCTGGAATGCTACAGTGAGAAGAGTTCGCGCTTCTATCCAGGTAGGAAGACGGGGAAAAAGAAATAAAGAAACAAAAGGCCTCCAAGGGGGAGGGGCCCGCGAGGAGCCGGGCTGAGGCCGGGGCGAGTGTCCCCAGGACAGGAGAGCCCCGTCCCGGAGGAGCAGGAGCTGCACCGACCTTCCCGGGCGGAAAGGGGCTCGTGGGGAGTTGGAGCAGGACCCAGGAGGGCGGGGATGCCCTCGGGTTCCCGGGGACAGTAACAGAGGAACTGCGCGCCCAGGAGAGTGCGCCGAGCTCCCTAAGGGCTGCAGCGCGCACGGCGGGACCCGGAGCAGCTCGGGGGGGGGGCTCGGGGGCAGCTCCGCAGAGGGGGCTGCAGGGCGGGAGCGGCTTGGAGGGCTCGGGCAGAGGAAGAGGCTCTGCAGAGGGGGCTGCGGGGCGGAGGCTCCCTGGAGGGGGCTGCGGGCGGAAGCAGCTTGGAGGGGCTCGGGCGGCGGCTCCGCGGAGGGGGCTGCGGGCCGGAGCGCGAATCTAATAGCGCAGGCCCTAAGCACTGGGCGCCGGGACACAGCCCAGGATCCGGCCTCCCCCCGGGACAGGCAGAGGCCGGGAGGGCCCAGGACAGCGAGGACGCTCCTGCCCCGCCCTGGAGCCTCCAGGCCCTGCAGACAGAGAGCTCCGGAGTTACTGCAGGAGCTGACTCCAGGGCTCCAGAGCTGGCCCCACCACTGGGGTTGTTCCTCCTGGGGCCTCATGGGGTAAACAACCCCCACTGAGCCCTGCACCAGGCAGGGGCAGAGCAGCTCCCCCAAGTGCCAACACCTGAAAATCAGCACAACAGGCCCCTCCCCCAGAAGACCAGCTAGAAGGACAAGTTCCAGGGGAAGTCAAGGGACTTAAAGTACACAGAATCAGAAGATACTCCCCCGCGTTTTAATATTTGTTTTTGTTTTTTTTTTTGCCTTTTGATTTCTGTTTGCTTCCCCCACCCCTTTTTTCCCTTTCACTCTTTTTCTTCTCTTTTTTTCTCTTTTTTTCTTCCTTTTTTCTTTTTTCTTTTTCTTTCCTTCTTTCTCTCCTCTCTTTTTCTCCTTTTCCCAATACAACTTGGTTTTGGCCACTCTGCACTGAGCAAAATGACTAGAAGGAAAACCTCACCTCAAAAGAAAGAATCAGAAACAGTCCTCTCTCCCACAGAGTTACAAAATCTGGATTACAATTCAATGTCAGAAAGCCAATTCAGAAGCACTATTATACAGCTGGTGGCTGTATAATACTGGTGGCTCTAGAAAAAAGCATAAAGGACTCAAGAGACTTCATGACTGCAGAATTTAGATCTAATCAGGCAAAAATTAAAAATCAATTGAATGAGATGCAATCCAAACTAGAAGTTCTAACGATGAGGGTTAATGAGGTGGAAGAACCAGTGAGTGACATAGAAGACAAGTTGATAGCAAAGAGGGAAACTGAGGAAAACAGAGACAAACAATTAAAAGACCATGAGAATAGATTAAGGGAAATAAACGACAGCCTGAGGAAGAAAAACCTACCTTTATTTTATTTATTTATTTTTATAAACCTACGTTTAATTGGTGTTCCCGAGGGCGCTGAAAGGGACAGAGGGCCAGAATATGTATTTGAACAAATCATGGCTGAAAACATTACTCATCTGGGAAGGGAAACAGGCATTCAGATCCAGGAAATAGAGAGATCCCCCCCTAAAATCAATAAAAACCGTTCAACACCTTGACATTTAATAATTAAGCTTGCAAATTCCAAAGATAAAGAGAAGATCCTTAAAGCAGCAAGAGACAAGAAATCCCTGACTTTTATGGGGAGGAGTATTAGGGTAACAGCAGACCTCTCCACAGAGACCTGGCAGGCCAGAAAGGGTGGCAGGATATATTCAGGGTCCTAAATGAGAAAAACATGCAACCAAGAATACTTTATCCAGCAAGGCTCTCATTCAAAATGGAAGGAGAAATAAAGAGCTTCCAAGACAGGCAGGAACTGAAAGAATATGTGACCTCCAAACCAGCTCTGCAAGAAATTTTAAGGGGGACTCTTAAAATTCCCCTTTAAGAAGAAGTTCAGTGGAACAATCGACAAAAACAAGGACTGAATAGATATCTTGATGACACTAAACTCATACCTTTCAATAGTAACTCTGAACGTGAACGGGCTTAATGACCCCATCAAAAGGCGCAAGGTTTCAGACTGGATAAAAAAGCAGGACCCATCTATTTGCTGTCTACAAGAGACTCATTTTAGACAGAAGGACACCTACAGCCTGAAAATAAAAGGTTGGAGAACCATTTACCATTCAAATGGTCGTCAAAGGAAAGCACGGGTAGCCATCCTTATATCAGATAAACTAAAATTTACCCCGAAGACTGTAGTGAGAGATGAAGAGGGACACTATCTCATACTTAAAGGATCTATCCAACAAGAGGACTTAACATTCCTCAATATATATGCCCCGAATGTAGGAGCTGCCAAATACTTAAATCAATTAATAACCAAAGTGAAGAAATACTTAGATAATAATACACTTATACTTGGTGACTTCAATCTAGCTCTTTCTACCCTCGATAGGTCTGCTAAGCACAACATCTCCAAAGAAACGAGAGCTTTAAATGATACACTGGAGCAGATGGATTTCACAGATATCTACAGAACTTTACATCCAAACTCAACTGAATACACATTCTTCTCAAGTGCACATGGAACTTTCTCCAGAATAGACCACATACTGGGTCACAAATCGGGTCTGAACCGATACCAAAAGATTGGGATCGTCCCCTGCATATTCTCCGACCATAATGCCTTGAAATTAGAACTAAATCACAACAAGAAGTTTGGAAGGACCTCAAACACGTGGAGGTTAAGGACCATCCTGCTAAAAGATGAAAGGGTCAACCAGGAAATTAAGGAAGAATTAAAAAGATTCATGGAAACTAATGAGACTGAAAATACAACCGTTCAAAATCTTTGGGATGCAGGCAAAAGCAGTCCTGAGGGGGAAATACATCACAATACAAGCATCCATTCAAAAACTGGAAAGAACTCAAATACAAAAGCTAACCTTACACATAAAGGAGCTAGAGAAAAAACAGCAAATAGATCCTACACCCAGCAGAAGAAGAGAGTTAATAAAGATTCGAGCAGAACTCAACGAAATCGAGACCAGAAGAACTGTGGAACAGATCAACAAAACGAGGAGTTGGTTCTTTGGAAGATTTAATAAGATAGATAAACCATTAGCCAGCCTTATTAAAAAGAAGAGAGAGAAGACTCAAATTAATAAAATCATGAATGAGAAAGGAGAGATCACTACCAACACCAAGGAAATACAAACGATTTAAAAAACATATTATGAACAGCTATACGCCAATAAATTAGGCAATCTAGAAGAAATGGATGCATTCCTGGAAAGCCACAAACTACCTAAACTGGAACAGGAAGAAATAGAAAACCTGAACAGGCCAATAGCCAGGGAGGAAATTGAAGCAGTCATCAAAAACCTCCCAAGACACAAAAGTCCAGGGCCAGTTGGCTTCCCAGGGGAATTCTATCAAACGTTTAAAGAAGAAACCATACCTATTGTACTAAAGCTGTTTGGAAAGATAGAAAGAGATGGAGTACTTCCAAATTCGTTCTATGAGGCCATCATCACCTTAATTCCAAAACCAGACAAAGACCCCACCAAAAAGGAGAATTACAGACCAATATCCCTGATGAACATGGATGCAAAAATTCTCAACAAGATACTAGCCAATAGGATCCAACAATACATTAAGAAAATTATTCACCATGACCAAGTAGGATTTATCCCCAGGACACAAGGCTGGTTCAACACCCGTAAAACAATCAATGTGATTCATCATATCAGCAAGAGAAATACCAAGAACCATATGACCTTCTCAATAGATGCAGAGAAAGCATTTGACAAAATACAGCATCCATTCCTGATCAAACCTCTTCAGAATGTAGGGATAGAGGGAACATTCCTCGACATCTTAAAAGCCATCTACGAAAAGCCCACAGCATATATGTTTCTAAATGGGGAAGCACTGGGCGCCTTGTTCCTGATCTTAGGGGATTTGTAGGGATGTCCACTCTCACCACTGCTATTCAACATGGTATTGGAAGTCCTAGCCTCAGCAATCAGACAACAAAAAGACATTAAAGGCATTCAAATTGGCAAAGAAGAAGTCAAACTCTCCCTCTTCGCCGATGACATGATACTCTACATAGAAAACCCAAAAGTCTCCACCCCAAGATTGCTAGAACTCATACAGCAATTCGGTAGCGTGGCAGGATACAAAATCAATGCCCAGAAATCAGTGGCATTTCTATACACTAACAATGAGACTGAAGAAAGAGAAATTAAGGAGTCAATCCCATTTACAATTGCACCCAAAAGCATAAGATACCTAGGAATAAACCTAACCAAAGATCTAAAGGATCTATACCCTAAAAACTATAGAACACTTCTGAAAGAAATTGAGGAAGACACAAAGAGATGGAAAAATATTCCATGCTCATGGATTGGCAGAATTAATATTGTGAAAATGTCAATGTTACCCAGGGCAATATACACGTTTAATGCAATCCCTATCAAAATACCATGGACTTTCTTCAGAGAGTTAGAACAAATTATTTTAAGATTTGTGTGGAATCAGAAAAGACCCCGAATAGCCAGGGGAATTTTAATAAAGGAAACCATAGCTGGGGGCATCACAATGCCAGATTTCAGGTTGTACCAGAAAGCTGTGGTCATCAAGATAGTGTGTTACTGGCACAAAAAGAGACACATAGATCAATGGAACAGAATAGAGAACCCAGAAGTAGACCCTGAACTTTATGGCCAACTAATATTCGATAAAGGAGGAAAGACTATCCATTGGAAGAAAGACAGTCTCTTCAATAAATGGTGCTGGGAAAATTGGACATCCACATGCAGAAGAATGAAACTAGACCACTCTCTTGCACCATACACAAAGATAAACTCAAAATGGATGAAAGATCTAAATGTGAGACAAGATTCCATCAAAATCCTAGAGGAGAACACAGGCAACACCCTTTTTGAACTTCGCCACAGTAACTTCTTGCAAGATACATCCACGAAGACAAAAGAAACAAAAGCAGAAATGAACTATTGGGACTTCATCAAGATAAGAAGCTTTTGCACAGCAAAGGATACAGTCAACAAAACTAAAAGACGACCTACAGAATGGGAGAAGATATTTGCAAATGACATATCAGATAAAGGGCTAGTTTCCAAGATCTATAAAGAACTTCTTAAACTCAACACCAAAGAAACAAACAATCCAATCATGAAATGGGCAAAAGACATGAAGAGAAATCTCACAGAGGAAGACATAGACATGGCCAACACGCACTTGAGAAAATGCTCTGCCTCACTTGCCATCAGGGAAATACAAATCAAAACCACAATGAGATACCACCTCACACCAGTGAGAATGGGGCAAATTAACAAGGCAGGATGTCACAAATGTTGGAGAGGATGCGGAGAAAAAGGTACCCTCTTACACTGTTGGTGGGAATGTGAACTGGTGCAGCCACTCTGGAAAACTGTGTGGAGGTTTCTCAAAGAGTTAAAAATAGATCTGCCCTACGACCCAGCAATTGCACTGCTGGGGATTTACCCCAAAGATTCAGATGCAATGAAACGCCGGGACACCTGCACCCCGATGTTTATAGCAGCAATGTCCACAATAGCCAAACTGTGGAAGGAGCCTCGGTGTCCATCGAGGCTTGGTGTCCATTGGTGTGGTTATGTATACAATGGAATATTACTCAGCCATTAGAAATGACAAATACCCACCATTTGCTTCAACATGGATGGAAGTGGAGGGTATTATGCTGAGTGAAGTAAGTCAATCGGAGAAGGACAAACATTATATGTTCTCATTCATTTGGGGAATATACATAATAGTGAAAGGGAATATAAGGGAAGGGAGAAGAAATGTGTGGGAAATATCAGAAAGGGAGATAGAACATAAAGACTCCTAACTCTGGGAAACAAACTAGGGGTGGTGGAAGGGGAGGAGGGCGGGGGTTGGGGGTGAATGGGTGATGGGCACTGAGGGGGGCACTTGACTGGATGAGCACTGGGTGTTATTCTGTATGTTGGTATGTATGTTGGTAAATTGAACACCAATAAAAATAAATTTATTATAAAAAAAACAAAAACAAAATTTGCAAAATTTACAAAGGATATATAGTTGTTAAAATAATTTTTAAATTATTGTATTTCATTAAAAAATTCCAAAATAATAAAATAGGCTTGAAACTAGAAGAAAAAATCAAATGTCATTCTCTGAGAAATCCTAGCTATGAGGAGAATCCACGTGCAAGCTATACTGAGTCTGATTTCCCCACCAACAATCAGCATCAACTATTAACCATATCAGTGAGTCAACAGGGTATCCAGCCCAGTCAAATCTTCAGTAGACTCAGCCACAGCCAATATCTGACTACAACCATTTAAGAGACTCCAGTTGAGAGTCTGTTAGTAGAGTGCAATCAATAAACCTGTGAGAAAAATTTTTTAAATGTTGTTTCCAGCTATTACGTTTTGCGGTAGTTTGTCACATAGAAATGAAAAACTGGATAACTATACACAAGAAGAAAAGAGAGAGATTGAGAACTGTGCTGAGTTTTAAGTCATTTGATAGTTCTTCCCATAGGGAATAAATTCAATTTTTCATGGGCAATAGTCTTGATATATGAATTAATATTCAATAACTGTTTATTATGTGCCAGGCTATAATACCAACTACTTACATGAATATCTTATTCTAGAGCAACCCACAATGTTATTTTAATATTATTTTTATTATTCCTCTTTTACAGGTAAATTGAGGCTTAGTGAATTAAATAGTTTACCCAAAGTCAAATACCTATTAGTGGCAGATTGTACCCAGGTTTACCTGACACAAAAAGCTATGCTTATTACCACTATATGATATAATGTATGACTAGAAAGATCATTACTATTATAAGCACAGATATTTCTCATTCTTGGGAATAGTGTGGCAAGGAAGGTTACTGAGTAACCCCTATAAACAAACACTAAGTCTGCTGAATTTACTTCCTCTTTTATCCCTAAAATAAAGTATCTCCCTTTGCCATACTAGAAGGTGGCCTCAGTTTATACTGTCAGTTAAATAACTCAGCCTTTTGAAAGGATGAGGAAGATAGCTGAGCCATAGGCTGTCCCAGTAGTTAGTTGTTTCCTTTTGTTTTGTTTTCATAATTTTATTAGAGTTGGGGACCATAAAGTCATTTTCCAAGGAATTTAAAACCTGCTAAATCAAATAACAGCTTGATAAGATTTCCACCTAATCTGGATTATGCCTCTTTTTAAAATACATTTGACATGTAGTATTGTAAATTTAAGGTATACACTGTGTTACTTTGATCCATTTATATATTGTAATATGATTGCCAATGTAGCTATATTTCACATTAGCTATATTTCACATTATATTTCACATTACATAATTATAGTATGACAGTATTGCTTAGATTCATTATACTGTACATTAGATCTCTCTGACTTATTTACTGCTTATTATACAAATTTGTACTCTTAAACAGCATGACTCTTACTCTCCCCATCCCAATGCCCTGGTAACCATCATTTTACTCTGTTTTTTACGGATCTAAATTTTTTAGGTCCCACATATAAGTGCTATCATACAGTACTAGTTTTTGACTTATCTCGCTTAGTATAATGTGCTCAAGGTCCATCCATATTGTCACAAATGGCTGAATAATATCCCATTGTGCATATATACCACATATTTCTTATCCATTCATCTGTTGATTGGCATTTGGGTTAGACTTTCAATTCCTATGTTGAGGTTTGAGATCTGTGGATAACTGTTTTCTCTACGTAGACTCTCCCCTATTCCTAGAACGTTCTATATACCAGGGCCAGTCTCCAGGACACAAATGTAGTAAGACCATGTTCAATCTAAATATATGGTGTGGTTATCTATAGCTTCTTAAGTATTTGACTGTCATACAAGTAGAAAGCAATTCACTTTGAAAACCACTGATACAGTACATTGCAAAAAGGTCAACAATAGTTTTCCCAAACTGTCCTATAGTTTCATACTATCTTTATCTCCGTTGCCTCCAAATAGATACAGCAGGATCTTATTTTATTTTCATACAAGGAAAGTGAATTGGAATCACTGATTGATGTCATCCTTGAATGTCATATGCACTCATCTAGCAAAAAAACCTTGTTTTTTTGGCTGTGGATAGGACCCACTTATTCTCGCTTATTCTTGAGTTTTATACAAATTTCTCCTACTTTTATATTACTTTGTTATGACATCATTGCATATAATCCTTTCAACAAACTTACGAGAGTTATTATCTCCATTTTCACATGTAAAGCTCACAAAACTGAGTATGGTTGAGTAAGATGCTCTAGGTAAGAGAATTGAAAAAATGGCAGAGAGAGGGTGCTCCCTGGCCTGTTTGGCCCCTTCTTAGCACACTCTCTAGCCCTTACTGCAATACTACCTGCCACACTTATATTTACAAAAAGAAAATATGCATCATAGAAGAGAACTGCTGTTGTAGACAAAAATCCTTGAGTTTAAATATCTGTTTAGTTACTCAGATTATGTTGCGTTAGTCTCTTTTAGAGTAAATTTATCATCTATATGCAGGAAAGTTATCATGATGAATCCAAGAATTCTCTGATAGATATCAACACCTGATAATGAGTATATCCAAAACAAATAAAACTTTCCTCTTTAAAATCTGCTTTTCCTTTTCCCCCAGTTTTGTTAAGATATAACAGCTCTGAGTGATCTAAGTTTGAAACTAGTTATCTGGGCATCCCGGGTGGCTCAGCGGTTTAGCGCTGCCTTCAGCCCAGGGCCTGATCCTGGAGACCTGGGATTGAGTCCCACATCAGGCTCCCTGCATGGAACCTGCTTCTCCCTCAGCCTGTGTCTCTGCCTCTCTCTCTCTCTCTCTATCTGTCTTTCTCTGTGTGTGTCTGTCATGAATAAATAAATAAAATCTTAAAAAAAAATAAACTAGTTATCTTTTTAGTTCTTTTCTCATCTGAATTTTTAATCAATTGCCAAATAATATTAATTCTGTCTCTAAATTATTTATTATAATATTCTAGGTTGCTTTTTATTAATAAAAAATATTTTCCAATTTTCTGGAAAATTGTAATTACCTCTTTACTACTGCCAGGCCAGAAATGCTTCCAGAATAATGTTGCTAAATTCTGAAGCCATGTTTTCAACAAACTGGCCATATCTAAGCTTTAATTCTAAATTTTAGTGACTATATATCTTTAACTGAAGCAAAAGTGAGGTATTCTCCATTATGGACAATATCTTCCACACTCTTATTCTATGTGCTATTGTTCACATTGCACATTTGGCCTCTAATGCTTTCCTTTATTTCTGCCTGTATGAAGCTTTGAAGTCAGGCCTCAGCCGCCTTAAAGAATGTTAATAATAAGTTCAGATAGAGATAACCTCTGCTTATATTGTGCTTGTTTTATTATACAAATTTAATTTTTACTAAATTTATTAAAACATTACTAAACTCTGCCTTGAGCTAAAATGATTTAAATGTAAGCAGAATAGCATAAATAGCATTGCATTACTGTTTCCCCAAGTCATTACACAATATGAGTTCAAATTTGCTGAAGATTATTTTCCTCCATAATTTTTATCTTTGTCATATGTTTTCATTTTTAAGCACTTTTTAAAAGTCCTCTCCAGTCTTCCTATTCTGGAAAGATTCACTTCCAGGACTGCAAACATGAATGCAAGGATGCATCAAGCAATTTCCAGTGAAGCTCACAAAACAAATTAAGATGTGACTTTGAGAAATAGCACCAGTCAAATATAATTTTAGAACTGGACAAACAAGGCACTTCTTGTTTCTTTGGGGAGGCTCTCATTGCCGAGCCTGCAAATGATGAAGTGTTGGTCTCTGTGTAAAGAGGCTCATGCATCATGAATTTTTAGGTAAAAGAGGCCATAGGTATGCATCAACTTAGTCATAATTTTCTAGTTACCATAGTACATAAAACTTATTGTGCTTTTTCCCTTTGGTGTTTTCATTTTTTAATCTTAGTGAACACTATTTTGTTAAATATCATATATAATCTATGTCATAAATCAAAATACATGTGTCTCTCCATAAAAATTCAGTGGCATTACTAAAACTGAGATAATCCAAGAAATTATAAAATCTCTGTCAACATAATGGCTAATAGTTTCACTTTGATTAATTTAATATTTAAATAATTTAATGACTGCTTATTATTTAGTAATAATTAGGTTTCCACTAGGATTTTTTCTTAAGGTATTTGAAGGTGATTTAACTTTACAAACAAATTAGAAATTTAATTTAGAACAAATTAGAAATCAGTCATTAGAAATAGCTAAGAAATCCAGTCACTTTGGCTCTTAATTGTACTAGAAACATATCAGACACAAAGCATAATATATTATCAAAAAGAAATAGAATTTAAAGTAGGGTCATTTTGAAAATTATATTCGAATTACCATTATTTCTAAACTAAAGTGATAAGGAAACTGAAATGTAGACAAAGTAATATATAAAAGCAGGAAAAATACCACTTGAAAATACAATTATTCCACATACTTTAACATATTTTTTATATGTGTTTATATGTCAAATTATTTATAGTACCTGCATGGATAATCTCTCAGATCATTAACATAGTTTAAAATCTATTTGTTAAAATATCAACATAATAGGATGCTGTTATAATTCTGTACTGGTTTGTAATTGATTAGGCTTTTGGCTCCCATTTACTTTTGAAATTTTTAGATTCATCACTGCTAATTCATCCTAGTAGGTCTCCAACTTGCACAGCAGCAGAAGGAACAGAATTTGCTGCAGATTCAGTGATAGTGTCACAATGATTTACTTTCCCCTTTAACATGAAATTTATATTTTTAAAGTAAGCAAAACCTTTAAAATTAAAAGAAATTAAGCTGTCTTTCCCTTATGCTTAGTACCTAGACTCTTAGTGGGACATCTAGATGTCCTCTCCAAAGTAGCAAAGCCAAAAAACTTTAAATACCTCTGCTGTCTTAGACTACCAGCATTTCAAACCAAATCCGTTCACTTAGCCCTCTTTGGAAAAAAGATAGTTAATACTTCAGCAAAGTCAATGATAGAAAAGCCCTCAAGTATTTAATAAATAAATCTGCATTCAAGTAAATCACAGCTGTTACAGCACATACCAAAAAAAAAAAAAAAAAGAGTTTAATGGACTAAACAAAAAAGGTTGTGTATGTATTATAATATCTATGGAAGATTTAAAAGCATCCAACAGATATCCTTAAACATTTTAGCATGAATTTCTATTTAAGATTCCATTCAAATGTTAGCAGAAGCATGCCTCAAAATATTTAATGCAAACTGTATTGCTACAACATACTTGGTACTGTTCAGTTATTCTGAACTAAAATTAGTTGAGATGGCAATGCTTAGACATTTAAACTACTTATAATTGATTTTAAAATTTTAGAAAAAGAGGTATGGTAGGATTTCTACTTTAAGTTCCAAAATATAAAGAGCTTAGAAGTGGTCACTCTCATCCTTCCAGTAAGAAAAAACCTGGAGAAACTGAAAATTACTGATGTTTCCTGGATTTGTTAGAGAACTGAGATCTCAGGGAAATCACCACTCTTAAATAAGGAGACAAAGGTAAATCCAGAGAATCACAACTAGGATTTGCTTACCTGCAGCAGAAGCTGCTAGAGCCATGAGCTGGTAGGAACAATGAGATGGTAATTTTGATGAATTACTGCACATTGAGTGTGGACTAATATGAAAGTAAAAAATTCTGGCCTCAGGATTATGGGATCTATATTTTCATGAACGTTCCCTTCCAGGAGCCCACCCCATTATGTTCTTAGGATCAGGATCTAAGAAAGGTCCATTATAGTCATGGTAGCGGGAAGAGGAAAAGTAACATTGTAAAACATGTCCAGAACATTCTCTATAACAAAGGCCTACTCTCCATGAGATAGTACTCTTTCAGAGCATGATTTTAAACCCTTACCCAAATTGGGGAAAGGAATTCCTCCCAACTTATAGTCCCCTCTAGACTTACTATCTCATCTAAGAGGAAAAAATAATCAGTATGGCTCAAGTTATCAAAGAAATGAATTGAGAACATTACAATCAGGGAAGATATCCCTAAAGTCCAGGAAACAGTTGAAAAGGGCTAAGACACAGGCCTACTGAAAGACTGATACTTAATTGGATTATAGAATGATCCCTCCCCAAGTGTCCATGAGTAGATAAATGGATAAAACTATGATGTGTACACATATACACATACGCTGGAATAGTAGCCATAAAAAAAGAATAAGATCTTGTCACTTGTGATTACATGGATAGACCTAGAGGGTACAATACTAAGTAAAATCAGTCAGATAGAAAAAAAACAAATACCATTATGATTTCACTTATATGTGGAATCTAAAAAATGAATAAACAAAAAACAGAAACAGACCCATAAATACATCGAACAAACTGATGGTTGCCAGAGAGGACAAGAATGGGGGAATGGGTAAAATATGTGAAGGGGGGCAGGAGATACAGGCTTTTAGTTATGGAATGAATAAATCATGAGGATAAAAGGTACAGCATAGGGAACATAGTCTATGGTACTGTAATAATATTGTATGGTGACAGATGGTAGCTCCACTTGTGATGAGCATAACATACAAACTTGTGGAGTCACTATGCTGTACACCTGCAATTAACGTAAGATTGTATGTCAATTATACTGCAATTATATAAAGAAAGAAAGAAAGCTTCCTCTCCCCCACACTCTAAAAACAGTTTTTAAAAAGTACAATTGATGTGCTAGGAGAGGAAATAAAATGGAATCATATAAGAGCTCAATTAAAACCAGAGAAGGCAGAAAAAAGAGGGAAGGGAAGAATCAAAAAGCAAGTGAAATAAATAAAAAGTGATTACAAAGCTGGTAGATTAATAATCCAAGTATAATAATAATCATCTTAAACGTGAATGGACTTAAAACATCAATTGAAAAATAAAAATGATCAAAGTGGGTTAAAAATAAAGGAAAAAAATAAAATAAGACCCAAAGACATGCTGTCTATAAGAAACACACTTTACATATTAAGATCACATATAGGTGAAAAGTAAAAGGATGGATGAAGATGTGCTAACACCAATCCGAAGAAAGCTGGAGTAGCTGTATTAATCACATAAGGAGATTCAGAAGAAGGAAGATTATCATGTTTAAAAAAGGATGTTGTATAATGATAATAGGGTAAATTCTCCAAAACATAGAAGTCCTAAATGTGTATGCACCTAACAATAGTGCATCAAAATACAGGAGGAAAAAATTGATACAACGGAAAAGAGAAATTTGTTATTAGAGACATCAACATTCCTCTGTCAGTAATCGATAGATCAATGCAGTATGGATTTGCATGACCTGAATGGCAATAAACTTGATATAACTGACACATATAGAAAACTCTCGACAGCAAAATCCATATTTTTCTCCAAGCTCACAATAATATTCTCCAAAAGAGACCACATTCCAGGCCATAAAACATAACTTAATTTTAAAAGAATAGAAATTATACAAAGTACATTTTCAGTCTGAAATGAAATTAATTTAGAAATCAATAACAGAAAGGTGAAAATCCCCACGAATTGGAAATTAAACAGCACACCTCCAAATAACACATACGTCAAAGAAAAAGACCCCAAAAACTTTTTAAATCTTTTAACTGAATGAAAAATCAAATGCAAACTACTAAAATTCGCAAAATTCAGCAAACCAGGACTTAAAGGACAATGTATAGGAATTTAGGAAATTCCTACATCCTTCAAACTCACCGGAGACCTCAGGAAGTCTTGAAAACCAAGTGGCATCTCCAGAATCAACATCTGGCACCCCCTGAGCCAGCCTTGGAGGAAAATGTTAGTTCTTACTCCTTAGAGAAAAGCATTACATTCCCCTCTGAATTCCTAGGAGACCCTTCCGGGGTGGCATCTCACTCTCAAAGCCCAGAGAAAGTTCACCTACTGCCTCTGCTTCTCGGCCTGCTGCACCCTCTCCTGGTACCTACCTTGAAGGAGCAGGCAGGCAAAGAAATGCTTGCAGACCTGCCTTGCGAGGCCCCAGCCTGCCCTGAGGATGCGTCTGGTCTTGAAAACACCGCCCCTGCTGGCGTCTGAAGCCTGGAGGGGCCGCGTCCTCACGTCCTCACGGCCTCACAAGGAAGAGGCCCACGGCCAAAAGGCTCCTCTTTGGGAAATGGGCCCAGGCGGCTAGATTTTTACTTCTTGGAAGATGCTGTCAGCAAAAGGCCATTCCCTGCCAGGAAACTGGAAAGAGACCTGGTCTCACACCTCCTTTGGGCCCAGAGCTGCAGGGCAGAAAAAGGCGCCCCTGAGGAGGTGCCCCTTCCCTTTGGCGGAGTTTAGAGCCTGAACAACTGGCATGTCCAAGACCCAGCAGAGGCCTAAGGTGAATTGTCCAGGGCAGTGTGGGACTTGTTTAAGGAGCCAGCCTTGAGGATGCACTTCTTGTATCAGGAAGTCCCTCGGAGGTGAGGCTGCTGGAGCCAGGCTTCCTAGAAACTCCAGGTGTTCCTGAGCTGGGCGCTCTCCCTGCGTGCTCTGGCGGCAGCGGCTGCCCACAGGGCCCATCCTGAATATGCTGCAGTACAGCCCAAAGGACCAGGATGCTACAGTGACAGCGGCACAAAAGGGGTGCCTGCTGGCCTACAATAAATATGCGGAGCTCCCCACCAAGAACCATCCATCAATGGTGGATCGATTTGAGGGGATTCTGTACCAGGGGATGGAGGAGGCTCAGAAACAAAAGGATCTTGACAAAGACAAAATCCAAAAGCTTCTGAAAGAAAAATGCCAACTTACTATAGTCCTGAACTCCTTATAAAAAAATCTTTCTTTGACCATTTCAAAAAGTTTGAGAAACAGAAGATAGTGCTCTAATGCTACTGCACCATGTGAAGAATCCTTGAAATGTGTTGAGGATTATTCACCAAAAATTGAAAAAGAAGGCCATAGATACCAAACGCTGAAAGTCCACGCAGGGGAAAGACTCAGGTTGGCAAACATGGAAATTGCCCAACTGGGCACCAGGCCCAAGCAGAAGTCTTGGTGTCCAGGTGAGCCTGAGGAAGGAGCTTGTGCACCTCCACTCGCTGAAGATCACTTAGCAGAAGACTAAGGAATACGATGAACTGACTAGAATCTGTGACGGCCTAATTTCCAAGCTAGAGAAGACCTGATTTGGAAGTAATGAAACTAGGAAAGAAAAGCAAAAATCAACTCCATACTATAATCTGTACATATAGAAAGACATAAAAAAATAGTATGACTATATTTGTTTTTTAAATAATAATTATACAATTCTTGACTACTTTTTGTCTATTATGGTTATCTTAAATATTAGAGAAATACTATGAGATCTCATGAACTTTGAGTTATATTACTATGAAAATCAGGGTATGTGGCAGAATTTTAGTGACAAACAAGCTTGCCTCATGGCAATGATAGACCAAGATTCTAATGTTTTCACAATTCTCTTAATACTAATTTTAAAATGAAAGAGCAAGAGAAGATGGTGTAAACAGATATAGATATAATAAAAAGCTTGAAATAAAATTCTCTAAATAATAACAAGAAGAAAAATTCAGAACTGAGAAAACAAGTTTAAGTATAGAATTTAAATTGGTTAAGGGGTGCCTGGGGGCTCAGTCACTTAAGCTAACTCTTGATTTCTGCTCAGGTCATGATCTCAGGGTCCTGGGATTCAACAGCACCAGACTCCACACTCAGCAGGGTCTTCTTAAGGATACTCTGTCTCCTTCTCCCTCTGCACCCCTTCCCCTCACCCGCTGTCAGGCAGGTGCTGGTGCTCTCTTGCTCTCTCAAATACATAAATAAATCTTTTAAAAAAGAATTTAAATTGGTTACCAGTGGACAATATACTATCTTTTAATGACTTTAGAGGTCCAAGGTAATACAGACTATTCCTGCTAATCTGAACTAACAATTTAAAACAACCCCAGATGAGATTCGGTACTTCAGGCCATAGGTGCAATCCCAGGTGAGGAGTTTACTCATTTGCCCCAGAAGCATTGAAGAGACATTTTTCATAAAATGAACCTTGACAAAGTTAAGCTATTTGCCAAGATTCATGTGCAATTAAAAAGCAGATTAAGTAGATGTATACCTAAAATCAGAGCTGCTCTTTGACCTACATAATGGGCCTTTGAGTAAAAAAGGTATATTTCATGGCAGTAAAATCTATACTTAAAACTCTTAGTAAAGACAAATTTAACATTCTAAAGTAGACATCATAGTGAAATTCTCATGTACCTATCATATAGTTTCAATACTTATCATTTCATGGGACTCATGAACTCATCCAATTCCCAACTCCTCATCATTATGAATCAGTCTCAGACATCATGCCATTTCATCCATAAATATTTCACTGTATCTGTCACTGATTAAGTTTATAAAAGCACAGCCATAATACCATTACTACAAGATAAAATTGATTATTATCTTTAAATACCTAGTCAGTGAGTCAAATTTCTAATTGTCTAATAAATGTCATATTTATTTTTCACAGTTTAAGAATCCAAATAGAGTCCACATTTTGTGATAGGTTGATCTGCCTCGTATTTATTTATTTATTTTTGTTTCCTTTGCCATTTATTTGTTGAAGAAACTAGGTCATTTGTCCTGTGGAATCTTCCTCCATCTGGATTTTACTCATTGTATTCCCATAGTATAAACATCTTCCTCTACCTTCTAGATTTCCCATAAAATACACATTCAATTTAGATCAAACTCTAGTACAATTTTTAGAATGGGGAAATGGACTACTTTATAGGTGATAATTGATGATCAATACTTTGATCTAATGAACAGGATGCAAAATAGTTGCAAAATACTGATATTCCACTCTTACCACTCCTTATATTATTACCTAGAAATTTTCCATAAGGAAAGTCTCCCCCATATCTATTTTTATGGCTTACTTTTTTCACTTTATTTACCAATTTTCAAAATAATGAATTGGTTTACTAGTATTCTGCAACATTGTACAATTGGTATTTTATGAAGTATCATTATGACCTACAGTTGAAATACATTAGGATTTGTAAATATTTGTTATTTTCGATCAAGGGCAGTTATTTTTATTATTTGTTGGTCAAATCGTCCCATATTTGAGCAATGGGGGCTCCTTCATGGTGGCTCTTGAATTCTTTTGACCCATCGTGATGGTTTTTATAGTTTTCTATATTTCCTGTATGGCATAATGCTCCAGGATCATCTTGTACATTTTTTGTTCCAGATCTGAACTCAGCTATTTCTCAAAGGAATACTAATTTTTTATTATTATTATTACTATTATTATTATTATTACATTTTGAGACCCAAATCTGGGTTCAACAGGTACTTGTTGAACTTTCTCAACAAGTTGGTTGGTCACTTTCTCTCAGGCCTTTTTAGTGATAGAGCGCTATAGAACATGCTTTATTTTTTTTAATATATAATGAGTTCATTAAAAAGTTTTAAATCTATTAATACACATTGTTAAATAACTGCAGTATAAAAATTGAAGCTAATAGTCTGAGAGTGGACTAGTGTTGATTTTCTATCATGATGAGAAATTGAGAACTTTGAAATTGAACCTTGATGATATACAGAAAATGCTGACTTTATTTTTGTAATCCCCTCTACTTTGCTAACTTTGATTAACAAACAATGAAGCCTGAAAAAATTGAACCTATTATATACATAATATATATAACATATAATATATATAATATAATATAAATATATTTATTATATCATATATATAATATAAAATAAATATATAATATAAAATAAAATATATTATATATATATATATATATATATTCCAAGTATATAACTTCACTTAAATTAACTAAATTTTAATCCTTGGCATTCTTTTTCCTTTCTTTTTTTTTTTTTTAAAGATTTTTATTTATTTATTCATGAGAGAGACAGAGAGAGAGAGGGAGGCAGAGACAAAGGCAGAAGGAGAAGCAGATTCCCTGCAGGGAGCCTGATGTGGAATTTGATCCCCAGACTCCAGGATTACGCCCAGCCAGACAGGTGCTAAACCCCTGAGCCCTGAGGATCCCTTGGCATTCTTTTTTTAATTACAGAAGCACTCTGCTAGAGGGAAATAAATTTATTGGAATTCATTGACTCAAAGACAAAATTATTTTCATCCTAGAAGAGATCATTCATTTTAGTTTGCACATTCTATAAAGAAGCTTATGCACAAATGGATTGTGTGATTTTTCTCAATGGTGACAGTTACCAGTTATTTAAAGTTGTCCTACTCCTGTGCTCTTTTTGCTTCACAACACCACACAGAGTCTTATTATTTCTTTTTCTTCATTTTAAATCTTGAATCTTATTAATTCCTGTTTGTTGTATAAACTTACAGATACAAACAAGGAAACATATTATTTTTCCAGGAGTTTTATATTTTTAATGTAATTGATAATTATTGGTAGGTTCTGTTTTAAGTATTTTAAATAGGTGTCTTTCAGCCAATGGGTTTTAAAGACTTGGGAATTTTTTTTTTTTTAAGATTTTATTTATTCATGAGAGACACAGAGAGAGGCAGAGACACAGGCAGAGGTAGAAGCAGGCTCCATGCAGGGAGCCCGATGTGGGACTCGATCTCGGGACTCCGGGATCATGCCCTGAGCTGAAGGCAGACGCTCAACCACTGAGCCACCCACGTGTTCCTTAGCCTTGAAATTTGTTCAAATAAAACTTTGAATGATCCTTTAGATTCTAAAGAGAACTCTAAAAGACATTTTCTACATATTACCTTCAGAAAATATCTGGACAGGATTTTCTTCTCCAAGCATGTTAAAATCATTTTAAAACTTTACAGTATCATAACAACTTTCAAAGAGAGAAACTGAACAGAGTTTCATTCTTTATCTCTGAAACTTTTGTTAATTACAGGGAGCCTCTGATCGGTCGGGAGGAATACATTGTATCCATCAGTTTCGACTTTTCAATGGCAGAAAATTGCTTCTAGGCATATCATTACATATTGGTGTGCCTACTCATTTTCTCTCCTCACCAGAAGATACCACTTGATCCCCTGTCAGCACTTTAGCCTGCTTTCCATTCAATGTATGATTAGCCAGGAGATGGGTCAGAGATACAGCTGCATGAAATTATACAATACTTGCATCTACACTGCTTTTTGAAAGAATAGATTTTTGCTGCCCAATAAATCAAACCTGTGAAGCAATCCCTATTCTGAAATTAATGTAATATTCTGATGCCTGGGTGTATCAAAAAATAAAGGGCAAATACTTTCTGTCAATAATTAGGCCTCTTTCAAGTTAACTTGCTATATCTTTGCAACTGTACCCACATAAGGTCAAGGTGTTCAGCCTCTGGGGAGAGTACCATTACAGATGCCAAGTACTAAAAAGAACACATTAAATTAGACACAGAGATAAGCCTATTACATTTTGAATTCAGGCCATTTTTTCTATTTATAATTTTTTTCTATTTTAGAAAGTCCTCTTACATTTTTAATTTATAATGCATACATTGTCTGTAATTTCTAACATATGAAGTACATAATTATAGGCTGTCATAGGAATCCTATCAATGTTTGAAATGAATTAATTAGATGTCACTGGTACACATTCATTTAAAAAATATTTTTATATACTGCAATTAAAATTGTGAATGTTTGATTTATTCTCCACTTCTGTTGATCATATTTTTAAAAGTATATTGCTGTATGATATCATACTTATTAGATTCATGTAAATCTTTTCTATATTAAAACATATTTCCTATTTTTCTACTTTCATTGCAGATTGAGTTTATAACACCCATCATTAGAATAAAGCAAGTCAAAATGGTTAAAATTACAAAACATTTTGTTTTCTATATTTCCTGATTATATGTTTTTTGATAGATTTTCACTGACAGAACATTTTTTTTTCACGATATATATAAAGGTATATGATATGGAAAACCTTAAACATTTGCATCACTTGAAGTTGAGTCTACAAGACACTGAAATAATTGATTCTACAAAAAAAAAAAAACTAGGCAGCTTTAAATAAATATGTAAATTAATATATTAGAAAACATGTGAAAAGTTATATAATTTGACTTATAATTTTTAAAAAATCAATTAATTTGCCCAATATGAAACAAGGCTTATGGTGGATACGTACTGACACATAAAAGTATAAAAAAACAATGATTATGATGGTCAACTTCCATCATAAAACTAAAACTTTAATCTATACCTTTACTATAAAACTAAAACTAATCTAGAAAAAATGTCTTTCTTTCAACTATTGTTACATTAGCAGTCTTGGACAATGCATTTTCAGCAAAAGCATTTGTAGGCTCTGGAGAAATAATATTGTTCTTTTTGTTTTACTCAGAGCTTATCCAGTAATTTAAGGCCAGTTTTACTATATTGAACATCTTATTAGGATGTTCACAGTAGCATTTACAATCCATTTATTTTCTTTCACTGCTCTATCAGATAGGTACTCTATTTCTGATCTTTTAATAATTTTCATAGAAGTTTTAACATGCCTTGTAAACTTATTAAATTCTAAAATCATTCAAAGTTACATATTTACCCTCTCTTGAGCAATTTACTTCCTATTACCACCTTCCTGACGTACATACTGTTATTTTTGTGTATCTGAGTTGTTGTAGCTTGTGTTAACCCACAGGAAAAAAAAATATTATTGCTTCTTGGAATCAATATTTGTGTAGATGTATAGCTATATTTGACACTCTTTGCTCATCATATCCTCGTGTATCTTAGGCCTTCTAGTTAGAATCACTTTTACTTTGACTAAGTAATATCCTTTAGAACTTTATTTAGTGAGGTTCTCTTGTTAGCAAACTTAGTTCTACTGTTGTGTTTGGAAAAATGGGACTGACTACTCCGCTCTCAGTTGACAATTATTTTTTTCTTAAATCATTTCAGTTGATTGTTGCTTGCTATCCATTGACACTGTTGAGAAATCAGCTATTTGCTATTGCCATTCTTTGGAGGCTGAACTCTCTTCACTCTCATGCTGCTTCTGTTATTCCTCTTTGCCTTTGATATTCTGCGGTTTCATTTTGATATATGTCTAGGTGAGTATCTATTTAAATTCTTCCAGTTTGGAATTCAATGGACTTCCTAGGTGGCAATGGCTTTGTTGGGAGACAATGTCTCTGTCACATTTCTGTACATTTTGTGAAGAGATATTGGGCAGCTTTGTTCTAGATTCTCTTTTTAAGGATATCTGCATAGATAACAGCCTTGGAATACAGGGAGTATCTTCCCTCAGATAAAGGACAATTTTATCTCCTGACCAGGATTATAAAAACAATGTCTCCATCCGGGTAAACTTTGGGGAGTTTTGCTAATATCACCCCTTAAAATGCTTGCAAGTAGTGTAAAACACCAAACCCTTTAAAGCTTTTAACAGACTTTCATTAGTTCTGCAGAGTTCTCAACCATTATTTATTTGTACATTCCTCTCATCACACTCTCTTTCTTCTCATCTTCTGGTACGCCAACTAAATATTCTTAGTATTTTTTAGTCTATTATCCTTCTTTCTTGACATTTCTCTCATGGGTTTTATCTTTTTCCCTGGCATATTCCAATTAATGTCTTCAGATATATCTTCTAGTTAATTAAAACTATAATCTCCTGTATTAGAGCAATAGAAACAATAAAAAGTTATTTTCTCACAGTTCAGGGAACTAGAACTACAAGATCAAGGTGCCATCAAGGTTGGTTTCTGGAGAGATTTCTCTCCTTGGCTTATAGCCTGTTACTTTCTCACTGTGTCTTTCTTTACATGGCCTTTTGCATACAAGCAGCCTTGTGCACATGTCTCTTCTTTTGTCTAAAGGACACCAGTCCTATCGGATTAGGGCTCCACCTTAGAACTTTAATTAAAGGCCTATCTCTAAATATAGTCACATTGGGTGTTAGAACATCAACATATGCATTGACTAGGGACATGGGGAGAGAGGACATAATTCAGTCCATAACATCTACTAAGGGCCATTTTTTATTTCAAGGAATAGAAAGCATTTTATTTTCAGGAAAGATGGAAAAGAAACTTTTACATATATAGTAGATACTATTGGCTGCACAAGAGATTAGGAGAGGAGGGAGAGGAGGAGGGAAACTTTTACTTTCATCTTATGCATTTCATGTTATATTACCAAATGGCTTTAATTTTTTCCATATGGTAGACAGACTCAAAGATGACTGCTCATAATGCCTGCATACTTTTACTTATGCTCTTGTATATAATTGCCTGCTCTCATGTAGTGCCCCCCCCCCCTTTGGTGTGGATGAAGTGTATGATTTGTTTCTAACCAATGAAATAGGGCAAAGATGATGAAATGTTACTTCCACAATTACATTATGTTATAACAGATTTTATCTGTCTTGCAGGCTCACCCTGGAATTTCTCTTGACTGGCTTGATAAAATAAGGGAATATGTTGGGAAGCCCATGGACAAGTAATTAAGGACAGCCCTTAGACAACAGCCAGCAAGAAGCCAGTGCTTTCAGTCTCATAACTACAAGGAAAAGATTTTTACAACCATCTGAATGAACTTGAAAGTAAATTCATTTCCTGTGGAGTTTCCAGACCAGACCCTAGTCCTGGCCAACACTGTGATTGCAGTCTTACAGAATCCATAACCAGACTTTGACCCACAGAAACTGTGAGATAATAAATGTGTGTTGCTTTACTTGTTTGTAATAATTAGTTTTACAGCATGGAAAACTAATACATGTCATATGCATATATAACTTTAAAGTACAATACACATTTGACAAAAAGTTACACCTTCATGTTTTGACAGGATAAATATCCACAGTATGGCAATTTAAGGGTTTTTAATTTTAATGAAATGTTTTTCATTTCTGGCATTTGTACTTTATTGTTTCAAAATATGCTTAATCATTTTATAATCTGTTTTCTTTGTTCATATTTTTATTACTCCTTTCATCTCTTTATGAAGTACTTGTTTTAAATATAGTGTCTGATAAGTCCAATATTTCACGTTATTGTGTTTCTGAAACTTCTCTGCATTGCTTCTGCTGAATCTTGTTCATGACACTTTATTTCCTTATGGGTTTTCTGATTTCCCATAAGGCTGACATTTTCTGGAACGTTAAGTATTTGAATCATTTGAGGTTTGTCTGGAAATGGGTTTCTCCAGGGAGGCTCAGCCTTTGCTTCTCCCAGGCAACTGGGGCCACTATCAGCTCAGTCACATCAAACTAAACTTAAAACTTGGTTTTTAAGACAATCAGGTGATGATATTTCATTTTATTTCTGGGTTGTGGTTATTGTTCCCCTTCCATTTTTTATCAAGTTTTGAAGCCAGCCTGACCACCTAAATTTTTGAAGCTTTTAAAAATGTTTTCTCTGTCTCAACTCACCTTTATTCCCCAATTTATTGCAGTCAATGTCTTTTTTCCCCAAAATTCTTCTGCAACTACACTCAAGGAATACCAGTAAATTCCATACTCTAAGCTACTAGCATCTTTTTTTTTGCATCTTTTTAATATCATTATTTTATTGTGTTTAATTCTATAAATCATTTTTCCATGCTTTCTGTACTGTAATTTTTCTTGCTTTTCTTACCAACGCTCTCCCTATCTCCACCCAATGTCCTTCACATTCCTCACTCCTTTCCTGACTGATAAAACTCTTTCAATGCCCAATGTTTGTCCCAACTCTCTCCTTAATTTTTCATGTTTTCTCTCAAATTCCCCTTTTATTTCTTGACTTCAAATACTAACTACAATTTGATGTTACCCAAAATGTTAATCCCCGTAATCCTGATATACCCACAGCTACAGATCAATAATCATAATATCCCAGTGCATCTTAAATATTCATAAGATTTCTATCTAGCAGTCAGTGACTGAACAAAATCACTTTTTCAAAATCTATCTCCTCTCCCTATTTTCAGTAATAATAACAACACTGACTGATACTTATGTCAAACATATGATCTGCCAAATTTTGCTCTCAGTGCTTTATAGACATTAAGCTAATTAATTCTAAAAAGAACACTATAACATAGGGCTTATCATTATTTCTTCTTGACAAATAATGGAACTGAGACAGAAAGAAGTTAAAATATTTGCCTAAGGTCATATACCCATTTAGCGGTTGATCTAGCACCCAGTACAGCTCCAGGGTTCATTCTTGATTGATATTCCCATAAACAGCTAGGTAATAGAGTAGGACACCATATCCTTCTTTCCAGACTTACATATACACACATGAATTTCATGTCTAAATAGTTTTATTATCCAAACTGTCACATATCGTAATAATCAATAGAAATGAATTTTGTTATAAATCCTAAGTCCTTAATTCTTACTGCTAAACTAATTAATGTGCTAGAGGTAGTTAAATCAGCATAAATATCATAGCTGAATTTCATGAAAAAGATCAGAAAATGTTATGCCCATTAATAACTTCTGTAGCTATTCAAGCAAATATAATGCAATAAGGATAATTAAATCTTGTGCTTCAGGGAACAAGTAGGTTTGCTTAAGGAACAGAAAGGAAAATATGCCTTTATTCTCTACCCTAGGGAAAATAGTGGAAAAACTGATGAGGTATATTAATGGGGTAGTAGAAAGGGTAACATCTGCTGTTCTCTGAAATATCAGAGCTGTGGCTGAGATAGAATTAACTGATTCATATCTGATATTGAATTACAGTAACTTTTATTTACACGTGGTAGAAATAGGCTTGTTTTAATTTCATTTTAGTTTTAATTTACTAACTACAGTACAAAAAAAAAATGCATGCTGTCTTATAAGTTACCAAACATTACATTACCTGGCAGGAAATACTTCTGATGATTTTTAAGTTCTAATTTTCAAAACTGGCTTCAGTGGTGTTGAGTTCTTGGAGCAAAAGTTACCTTTTCTTTCCACAGTTCCTACACTGGCCTATATCTGAATTATCTGTGGACTACTGCAGACAGCAGAAAGAAACATGTAGGTATTAACCCTTGAGTCCAAAGTACGAAACCAGTTATAGAGCAAAAATCCTTAATTATGAGCCATAGAAAACCATGCTATTTTTAATTCTTTAAGATTTAAGATGCTCTAATATTGGCAGCAATCACCTGAAAGACTGTATAGAAGATACAAATTTAATGCTTGAAAAACATGATAATTTCCAATTTTAAATATATACCTGTTTGCAAATTTTGCCAATCATCCTACCTTTAGTGGCTTCATATACTAATAGCAGTAAGTTTTAATAGACTGAAGAACTCTAATTCCAGTCCTAAATCTCAGATTGTGAGTGTATTTTTATTTTAATACTTTCCTAAAATTTAATTTTATTTCTATCTGCCCTCGGGTTTTCTTTTTTTTTTTCATGCCTAGGCCTCTGGGCTGTGCCAATTTGCATATTTGAATTAATGCACCAAATAATGTTTGAAAGTCTAATCTTATTAAATGCCTTTAAATCCAACACTTCCTCTGACTATTTAGACCTTATTAATTAACCCATATGTTATCGAAACCTCATGCTGGCTGCCTACTTGGTTGTCTCTGGGGGTCAAATGGAAAAACCAACTAGCTCCCCTAAATATACACAGTATTGACACCAGGAAATTTATGTGAAGTTATATCTCCAAGGTAGCTCACTTTTCCACTAACACAAAACTCCATGCATTATAGAATTTACTGGTTTGACTAATTGCTTAAGAGTTGACAGTTGATAAGCTAAGGATTTTTCATCTCATTTTCTCACCACTGAGTAAAACTTTGTCACAAGTGAATTTAAAAAGAAAGTGAAATGATTTATATGTTCCAAATGCTGCAATTGTACTAATAGTAACTGAAATACTTCATTGGGTGGTAACAGGCCTAAGGAAAGAGGAAGGATAATAACTGTTAACTGTAATAACATATCGAAATGTGGACAGCATTACTTTTAATAAATAAAGATACAAATAAATACCTGTGGCTTTATATAAACAACAGGGGGAAATGCCAAAAGTGTAGATATATTTTTGGAACCATATAGAATATATTTTTAAAATGTATGTCTGTTACTTGTCCTATCAAATATATATAGGACATAATTAGTGATGAGGTTAAGCAATAAACTATTATTTGCATGGTTCAAGTTTCAGAAACTCTACCTCTCAGCATTAAATAGGAGGAGCTCAAGATGGGAAATAATGTTAATAGTTACCTCAGGCTGAAAAGTAGAAGTGGCCAGCTAGTTATTCCAGAGGAAAGGATTTCTTATCCTAGAAAAAAGGATTAGAGATGAGATCTTCAGAGCATAACAGTGAAAATATATGGCCACTCTCCCTAAGGGACTAATTCTTGTAGATTCTTGTACCCTGTACCTCCAAATAAGCATTTATGGAATATTAGCCTTTACCATCCAATGAAAGTTGCCTTACATGATGCTGCAAGACAGAATTTGGAGCTATCTCAGTTGTCCACCCACCCATTCTTAGTACACAGAAATTCATGGTATGGACAGAAATACTTGACAGTAGGCATTCCCAAATCACATCATTTCCAAAACTCTGAATATGGTTCTCGGAGCGAGGTAGTCCAGTGCAAGGTCTTTGTGTTCATCATAATGGCTTAATATATATTAACCCACTAAAATTCATTTTCCTTCTTTTAGTAACAGTTGTAACTGAATTTTATTCATGCGTTTGTGAAAGCTAATAATACTGCTCCTTATTATGTACAATTAAGATTTATGACATAGACTTGCCCCTTACCCAACCTTGAGTGTGTTGTGGCTGTTTGCAGGTGTGATAAAAATACAGAATAGGCCCCCTTTAAAACTTGTGATATGTTTCTGAAAGAAATGGTACAATGTTGGCTACCTGAAATTGTCATGATAATTAAAATAGAGTGATTAATAGGACATTACAAATGCTATTACAGCATTTTGTTGTACAAAAAAAAATGGTTGAATGGTTATTTCCAAAAATTAAAAATAGAAAACTAAAATGAATATTATAAAACTAACTGCTGTATCTGTTTAGCAAATGAAAATTATTAACAAATGGATATTTCCAAGAAACATTTCAAAGGGGAAAATCTGACCTAAAATCATTTTATTAGCAATTAATAATGTGCTCTTTTCTTAGCAACTAACACTATGCTCTTCTTATAATTAGTAATACAAAAGTTTGGTAACTAGAATTTATAGTTGAAATTAGCGGATATCACTGGTACAGCCAGCTGTGTAAGTAGGCCACTATGTCATTAATAATGGACATTCTAACAGCCTAAATTTCTGTGTAAATGGTGGAATTATATGTAAAAACAGAATTATAGTTGGAACATTTCATCTTCTTTCAAAGGTTTTGTGTGTCATTATAACTATTTATTTCATCAAAGAAAATGCAGTTTTTTAATATGTCAAAAATAGGTATAAATAAAACTGGTGCTGTAGTTGAGAACCACATAGACCACAATGTACTGAGTCATTACAGTGTGCTAAATCTGTATTGGAGATTTGCATTTAATATATTGTGTACTCATTACAACAAGATTAGGTCCATATCATTACTACCTTTTTAAATATGAAGTGTAACCAAGATTTAGTAAATATTCAAAATTTTGGTTTAGCTACTCAGTATACTCTTAAATATTTTTTAAACATTTATTTATTCATTTGAGAGAGAGAGAGAGAATGAGCAGGAGGGGCAGAGGGCAGGGAGAAAGAATTCTCAGCTGACTCTGCACTGAACATGGAACCCCACACGAGTCTTGACCCCCAGACCCTGAGATCACAACCAGAGTGGAAACCAAGAGTCTGTTGCCCAACCAACTGTGCCACCCAGGTGCCCCAGGTATTTAGTATACTCCTAACCACCAGGCTATGATTTGATTTTTTAGCTATACAGTTAGGAGTTATGATCATGTCTTCCTGTGAGCATCTGATTCTTTTTCCTTTCCTCATCATAGAACTTGAAAGAATTTCACTCAATTATGATATCAAGCACAAGGTTCAGGATCTCATGATCTGGATGAGATCTAGATCCAATACCTCTTGATCTGAAAACCCATGAACTAAAAAGTCAAATCATCTGCTAGAAAATGATAGAAGAGAGACATGATGACTACCACAAGTTCTCCCATGTAAAAGGGGAGTGATGACAGGTACTTAGCAGTTACCGGTCCATAGACATTCTGAAATCCCATTTGGCATTATCTGGAGTAGAAAATATTCCTTGACCTAAGTTCTGGGAGTAGGTCCATAGACCACTGTCCTTAGCTCTGCCTGCTGGGAGCTCATTCTTTTGTTATCACCTTCTTTGGCCAATTGTAAAGAGAGGATGGCAAAATATGTCCTTTTTGCCAACCTGTTAACTTCCTGTAGAAATTAGGAGATCAAGAAGTATCTAACATCACAAGAACTCTCAGTCTCTTCTAGTTTAGGATGGTGGTGCTTTTTGCTAACATAACTGTATTTTACAAGGTTATGAGTTTCCTACACACTTTTCAGGTCCACTGCCAAAATCTAGGTCCATAATTCTTTCCTCAAGCCTCTCTCTCTAGATTCATTTATGTGTATTTTGGATGTATTACCCTTCAGTAAAAATACTAGTTTATTCATCCTAGCATCACTTTTCTCCTACTGAACGGCATGTTAGTTATTTTAGAGACATGATCTACCAGGCATGTTGATTATTTAAGGAATTTAAACAAAACGTTTGGTGACAAAACCCTTCACTGCTTCTTTATCTTGAGGTGATTTTTAATGGTAACCTTTGATTAGGGCTTTTCCTTGAGGCTCTATCTTAATGGATACTGTTTAATTTTGATGAAAAATAAATTTATTTAACAAACTGCAATTCTGTACTGTCTCTACTACTTCTAAATACTGCTTGAAAACTGGCTGTTTCATTATTTTCTTTTAGTACTACTATATGTTTATCAGTTACATAATCTTCCTTTCTGTTGTAAGCAATAATTTTAGTAAATGTTTCAATACTATAGACCATAGGTCACAATTTTTTTTAGTAGTGCATAGTTTCCTTACTGTTTTTCTGGCCATTTATAGAAGTTTTCTTGCTGTCCATAGCCTTGATCAAAATCATACATCAGGTTGGTGTTGCAATAGCATCTCACTTCCCAGTACCAACGTCTGTAATGGTTAGCCATTACTATAGTAAAAATGCATACTAGATCACCCTAAAACTCAGTGGCTCAAAATAAAAAAAAAAAAGCATTTATTCTTATTCATATGTCTGCAAGTCATTGAGGGATGTCTTTGCTGATACTAGTAAGACTTAATTCAGTTTGGTTCCAAACTGCATGTTTAGTTTAGTATGTTCTACAAATCTCTCATTCTGAGACCAGTGGAGTTCCTTAGGCCATTTGTTCTCACAGTTGCCAAGTGTAAAATAGCAGCTCAACCACATAAGCACTTTTCAGTCTTCTGCTTGAGTCATGTATGCTAACATCCTATCACCAAAACCAATTACATGGACAAGCTCAAAATCAACAGGCAGAGAAGTACACCTTGAATTAAGATTTGAAAGTTACATGACAAAGATACAGACACATAGACAAAGAATTGTGGTCCAAAGTTTGGTCTGCTACAGCAGGTCTGTAGTTTCCTTATTCTAGCTATTGCATTTCTGGTAAAGGAGAGTAAGGCTTGCATTGCTTATTTGGTCAGCAATTTTATAATGTTTACCCATGGTGACACTTGCAGTAGGGTCTTGATTCTTTTGACGTACTTGAACTGTTGATAAATCAGTCTAGAAAAATGTATACAGAGAATTCATATCATAGGCTTTCAGACCTTTCCACTACATTCTAAAAATCACTGGGAAAGGGGCAGCCCTGGTGGCCCAGCTGTTTGGTGCCGCCTTCAGCCCAGGGTGTGATCCTGGAGACCCGGGATTGAGTCCCATGTCAGGCTCCCTGCATAGAGCCTGCTTCTCCCTCTGCCTGGGTCTCTGCCTCTCTCTCTCTCTCTCTCTCTCTTTCTCTCTCTCTCTCTCTGTCATTAATAAATAAATAAAATATTTTTTAAAAAATCACTGGGAAAATTCCAGTGTAGTGTCAGGCAAGCTGCCTTGGAGTCTGGAGGTACATGATCACTTACCAATGGACAGGGGAAAGTAGCAATGAGTGGCACTAGAGTAACAGAGCAATAGTAATGGTAATAGAATAACTTGGAAACTTCACACAATTTGTTGAATCTTTAGACACATACCTGTATGTATTGCAAACACAAGTAGGATTGGGCAGGGTGTTAAGCAGATAGCCACAATTAAATTCATGTTTTACACATGGCCTAGAGTGATTAAAAACTTAGTTATCTTCTTTGGAAAATCTAAGAAGCTCTTCTAGTTATGTAGTCATTTTGAGTAGACACTTTGAAGGAGTATCAAGTTCCCTAAAGGACTATACCATATGCCAAATTGGTGACCTGATACACCCATGTTATGAATACAAATTATTTGGACTAGTAAATGCATCATTCAGTCATGCAAGAACTGAATTTAGAGGCTTTGATCCATTTCAAATAAGAAATGTCTTGGATTTTTTTTAAATTTCCATATTCCTGTAGGGAAAAAAAAATCCCAATAAAACCTCAAACAGTGATTTAGGTTCTCAGCAGTAGTATGAACTGAAGAGCTGTGGGAGAAAAAAATCATTCCACTGTGTCTCTCACAGTACCAACCTCTGCTGCCTTAGGTAATAAAGAGAGGTCTGAGAAGACAGTTTAGGTGCTACTCAGAGACTTTGGCTCCTGAGACAGGCACCATGGATTGAGCCCCTTTTCTGTTCAGACTGCTTGTTGGGATGTGAGCAAATCTCCTAAATCACTAAATCTTGATTTTCTTATTTTAAGATGGTCATCATAATAGTACCTGTTGTATAGGGTGGTTCAGAAGATTAAATGATTTTATACATACAATGACATTACTCCAGTACCTGGTAAAAAGCAATATACATAGATATACATAGATATAGATTTATGCATACATATAGATATGTATAAATATATAGAGATACATGCACACACATATGTGGTACCACTTTCTTCTTCTTTCTTTCTTCTTCATTATTTCCTTTTCTTTTTCCTACCCATTCCAGTCCTCATCCTCTCTTCTGTATTTCTCCTCCGCTCTGATAAACATTAGATAGAATATTTACATGATACGCACATAGCATTGAACCTTAGAGGAAAAACAGTTTAAAAACAAGACCCATCTGGAGTACCTGCATAACTCAGTCGGTTAAGCATCTGACTTCAGCTCAGGTCATGATCTCAGCTCCTGAGATCAGACCCACCTCAGGTTCCCTGTTCAGCAGGAGTCTGCTTCTCCATCTCCCTCTGCCCCTTCGTCTGCCCCTCCCCGTGATTGTGCTCTCTCTCTCTCTCTCTCTCTCTCCCTCAAATAAATAAAATCTTTAAAAAATACCCATATGAGACTTAAATACAAATACCTAGAAATTTAAATATAAAGATGGCCAAGTCTTACTATCTGTACAACGGTCTATTTACTTTAGACCTATAAGTGGCATTAAAGTCAGACATTAAAAAACAGTTAACATTGTGCAACATCTTGCTGTTAATTTTTCAGCAAAGAATTGATACTCATTTATACTTTCATCTATTTAAAACACAGACTGCAAAAAAAAATGTATAACTTTGATATCTTGTCTTTGATTTATCGTCCACTGTTATTCAAATTGCTTTATCACTTAAGCAACTGGAGACAAATATTAGAAAAATGCTACATTATGTGTCCAATCCCAAAAGCACAAGTTATAGCCAGTCTATTTCAAGTGTTTTTCTTACTAAAGTATGAGTGAAATAAATAGATATATTTTGTTGACATTCAGTTTCATACAATGTAGATTTGAGGTATTTTGAGGAAAGGAGAATATTGTATGGTGCTTTCTATTCATATATTTTTTAAAGCTTTTATTTATTTATTCATGAGAGACAGAGAGAGAGGAACAGACACAGGCAGAGGGAGAAGCAGGCTCCATGCAGGGAGCCAGACGTGGGACTCGATCTCGCGTCTCCAGGATCACACCCTGGGCTGAAGGAAGCGCTAAACTGCTGAGCCACCTGGGCTGCCCAGCTTTCTATTCATATTGATAGATTTGAAACTGTAGAGTTTACCTATAAGGGAGATCATGGTATAGTGCTTTAAGCAACTCAGAGCTTTATCTTCCCATATTACAAAAAAAATCAGAAAGTAGGTAGGTACCGACATTTTTATCAACTGGTCATGGCTGTCAGGGCCTAAGATAGAGATTCTCTTGGCTCTATTTCATAATATACATGAAGATAATGCAGAGAGAGCTGAAGCTCCAATTCTCACATTAGTATTTAAAGCAAAAGGAGGAAGGAGGGGCAAATGAACAACAAAAAAGATCCTATACTAACTTTCAGAGTCCTGTCCTAAAAGCTCTACTCAATGACTTCTGCTTATATGTCATTTGGTAGAACTGAGTCAGGGACTGTATCTGTGCACAAGAATAGTTAAGAAATGTAAATTTGGAGAAGTTCTTGATATTACAACAAATTGAAGTTTGATAGTAAAGAGTAAATAAGGTTACCTATTAGGTATACAATAAACATACCTAATAAGTTCATTCTTATGTTCCCCTGCTGTTCATTCTTTGGCTCCCCAACACGTACACAACATTCATACACATGTCTTCCCATGCATAAGGCATACTTTCCACTTTCTCAAAGGAGACATCTAGAAAGCCCTATCCTTCTAGCAGTCAGGTCAAAATATAAGATCTCCAGGTGATGCCTAATCCTTCTCATCAGATCTAGATATGATCCCTCGTGGTTTGATGATGTATAAACTAAATTACAAGCTATCTGCTTATGATTTATTTGAACAATGATCCAGAAGAACAAGAAAAAAAATTAAACTACTCTTAAGAATGAAGAATAGCGGGAAATGCACAGCCCTAACTGATCTCAAACAATGGTAAAAGCCTACTAGGGAGAAGACCAAGGATTCTCTGCCTCATCAGTGGAGAAATTTCCTTGATTAGACAATCTGTCAATCCCTTGTTCAATGTACTAGAAATGTCTGCTTCAATATTGTACTCAAAGCTACAACTGGAAATGGTATTGAGGAGGATGGCCTTGATAGGGGTTGAGCAGTTTCAAAAGCCTATCACCTGTTGGTGTTAGTACAGAGACCCAAAACATACTCCAGATCTTAAAATCACTGATACTTTGGTCTCAATAGACAAGCTTGTATCTGACTAACACTCCCAATGAATATAAATCTAAAACGTGGATTAAAAACATCAAGCTTCAGAATTTGACTGACAAAGATTAGACAAGGAAGGGAAGGACATTGAGATGTAGTTCAAACTCCCTCCAGGGTATCTGCAAATTTCCTTTTCTGTAAGAAGACAAGTGTACAGGTGGCCAGGTGCTTATGGGAGTTTCACAGCATTGTAAAGGCAAAGACTAGAGTTCAGGAATGCTAAAGTGGAAGGAATATAAGGGACTATAATCCTAGAGAAGAGAGAATCATAGATATGAATCTGGAATTCTCCATTCAATTTCTCCTCAAAGTGTTTGCCAAGTCCTAAGCCTCTAATGCAATGAACAAAATGCTGAAAAAATAAACAAAACAAGCAGACAGTAGCTCTTGGAACCTAAAAATTTGTGCAGAGATTTTGACAATGACATGGTGCTAGGGTGACAGAAGTCAGAGTTCATGGCTCAAAAGGAAGAAGGACTTTGTTAAAAACTCTAGCGTTCCTGTTGAGACCCAGAGGACCTGTGCCCTGGATGTAAATGTTATTCCAGAAGTAAGCACAAAAGAGAAACAGATCAGTCCTAAAGACACCTGAGATCCACTTTTAACAGGATCAAGGTAATCTCCATGTCATCTCTCCAGCCAGAAGAAAATCAAATCCTTTCAAATACAATGAAAATGTAAGCATTATTCAAGGCCTCATTGATTTCCACATGCAATATCAGGAATTCTACAAAAAATACCAGGCATGCCAATAAAACTTTGCATGAACATTACATGAGTCTGATATTAGTCTATGTATTAAATCTTAACTTTCAGCTATTTGATTCTGCAGTCACAGATTTATTTGCAGAGTCTCTTGAACCTTCTTCAACTTATGCTTCATCAGTTTTATAAATGTCCTAACCAATATACATATACTTTGGTACCAATTTCAAGCATGGAAGTTCTTTTTTATCTATTGCATCACACAATTTTCTGCATTTCCCATGTTTTTATGTTTTTAATCCTCTTCTTTAATCACACTCTTTTCTAACATAGCCCTATGAATTAGGTACTATTGTTATTGCCACCTTATATATGCAGAATCTGAGAATCAGAGGTTAAGTAAAGAGTAATATTACAAAACTGTGATTCAAGCCAGGGTAGCCTTGTTCCAAAATCCATGAACTTAATGTTTAGTCTATGTTACCTCATACAAAAGAAAGTAATCGGACTCTCATATAAAACAGAGACAAAAGGGAAATCTTTCAAAGTGTTAGCAGTATATGTGGGATTTTGTGTGTGTGTGTGTAAAATTATGAATGCTTAATATTCACTCTCATTTACATTTTTAGTATTTCCCAAAATTTGTATGAGCATTGCTTTTATAGCTGAATATATTCATAAGACAAAAGAACTGAGGCTCAAGAATGATGTATAATTCTTCTGTCCTACTAATAATAGCTATAAATAACTGTTTTCTAGTTACAATGACTATAAATGTCAATGGTTACTTTAGGACAAAGAGAGTTCTATTGTGGTTCATTCATCAATTGCAAATATAATATTTTAAATATCCTACAACTCTGATTAAACACGAATTGATTTTTTGAAAGTTTGTAAGTATATATTATTGCTATCTAACCAGCAAGAAATAGTACTCTTTGAGGTTTATTAGCCATTTCAAGATACCACATTATCATAAATTTTACTGGAATTAGCAATTTTCTTACTGCCCCTTAATGGCCTGAGTGAATACTTCTAGTGCATAAACAGTATATTTCTATCACTATGTTAGAATTGAATTAAATATCAGAGGTAGAATACTTCCTCCAATTTTAACAGGTTTTAACTGCAACATGTTTAATCATTTAATATACAATGGCAATAGTACTGAAATAAACATTTGGTAAGGCAAACAATACTTGGTAACTTAAACCACAGCAAAATTAAAAGTAAATTTTTTTAAATGCACTTTATTTACAAAAAAAAAAAGAAAAGAAAAAAAAAGAAAAGCAAAATCTCTCAGCTTGCACAGAAAAAGAGATTGTCTGAGCATGAAATCACACAATGGTATGAGCAGTAATTGGTATCACAAAAGAAAAGTCATTGGAGAAAAAAGACCACACATAGATCACTAAAGCAGTTGCTACGTGTGTAGCTGTGCTTTTTCTGAATGGTTCCTACCACAACTCAGTCATACTGATGAGGCACAATATAATCAAACACTTGTTGGTCATTCTGATAATGGTAGAAAATGAAAAGCTTTTGTCCAAAGGACTCCTGAAGAACAGCCCTAGCAATGAAAAGCAAACAAACAAAAAAACAAAAAAAAACAAGCCCCCTATAACCTCCCAAACCTAGCAATGAGGGGTATTTTTTTGTTTTTGTTTTTGTTTTTATTAAGTAGGCTCTATACCCAATGCAGGGCTTGAATTCAGGACCCCAAGATCGATCAAGACTTGCATGCCTTTCAGACTGAGCCAGCCACACACCCCAGCAACCACTGGTTTTCAGACAGATTTTTTCATAAGTATTACAAATACAAGCCCAGCCAATCTGTACATATACTGAAATTTGTAATTATCAAACCAATCAAAACAAACCAAAATAATAGAAATAAGTTGCTGTGTGGAGTATATAACTGACATAATTTTTTTGATAATAAATTTATTTTTTATTGGTGTTCAATTTGCCAACTTACAGAATAACACCCAATGCTCATCCCTCAAGTGCCCCCCTCAGTGCCCATCACCCATTCACCCCCATCCCCGCCCTCCTTCCCTTCCACCACCCCTAGTTAGTTTCCCAGAGTTAGGAGTCTTCATGTTCTGTCTCCTTTTCTGATATTTCCTACGCATTTCTTCTTCCTTCCCTTATATTCCCTTTCACTATCATTTATATTCCCCAAATGAATGAGAACATATAATGTTTGTCCTTCTCCGATTGACTTACTTCACTCAGCATAATACCCTCCAGTTCCATCCACGTTGAAGCAAATGGTGGGTATTTGTCGTTTCTAATGGCTGAGGAATATTCCATTGTATACATAAACCACATCTTCTTTATCCATTCATCTTTCGATGGACACCGAGGCTCCTTCCACAGTTTGGCTGTTGTGGACATTGCTGCTAGAAACATCGGGGTGCAGGTGTCCCGGCGTTTCATTGCATCTGTATCTTTGGGGTAAATCCCTAAAAGTGCAATTGCTGGGTCGTAGGGCAGGTCTATTTTTAACTCTTTGAGGAACCTCCACACAGTTTTCCAGAGTGGCTGCACCAGTTCACATTCCCACCAACAGGGTAAGAGGGTTCCCTTTTCTCGTGGTATCTCATTGTGGTTTTGATTTGTATTTCCCTGATGGCAAGTGATGCAGAGCATTTTCTAACTGACGTAATTTTTATTTATTTATTTTTAATGTAATTTTTCTAGCTTTCACAGATCTAATTACAGTATCAGGTCTAAAGAGGTAAAGGTGTCCTCTGGACACTGAAAAAGGTTCACAACTCACTACTTTCAAAGCACTCCACTAATTACACTTCCATAAGCTTTTCAAAATGATGTTTGGGTATATTTTGGTACATTTTACCGAACATCATACAGGAAGAGTGTGTTTTAAAATGATCAGAACATTCAATAGTATAATTAGAGTTTGGGCATATTATTTACAAGGGTAATGAAGTATTTATAATTTCTCTTTCAAAGAGAAAAGTTAAGGTTACAGACATAGAGTAAAACATATATTATTTCTCTGACTTACTACTGCATTCTATATATGTGGCTATTAAGTATCTAATGATATCTATATTAAATATGTGTATTTTATTTTTACAGTGAAGCTGAGTCTCGAGAGTCATTATCTTTTGAGTTAGCAGTCATTATCTCTGGGCTGATTAATACATGATTTTTATTTTCTTTATTGAGTTTGCTCTATTTAAACATTTTCCAAAATGGACATGTATAATTAGAAAAACATTGGAAATAATGCTGTAATAAAAATATTCATTTGTCTAGCAATTACAGATTTTTAAGATTAGATTTTGTAAATATAGATTTGCATGTAGATGCTTCTTTTTTTCCTAATTTTATTAATATATAATTGACATATAATATTGTGTAAGTTTAAGGTGTACCACTTGATGATTTGATACATGTATATATTGTAAAATTATAACCAAAATGAGATTAATTAACACAACCATCACCTCACATAATTACCATCTTTTTTGTTATTGTGGGGAAATCATTTAAGATGTATTCTCTTAGCAACTTTCAAGTACTTGATCACCATGCTGTACCTAAGATCTTCAGAATTTATTCATATTATAACTGGAATTTTATACTCTTTGACCAAGATCACATTATCTCCATTCCCCAGACACTGACAACCAACATACTACTGTCCTTTTCTATGAATTCAGCTATTTTAGATTCAGCAGATAAGTGAGGTCTTACAGTATTTGTCTTTCTCTGACTGACTTATTTCACTTAGCATAATGTCCTCAACATCCATTTATACTGTTTTAAGTGGCAGGATTTCCTTCTTTTTATGGATGAATTACATTCCACTGTAGATGGATATACACAGACACACACAAACACACACATTTTTATTATTTACTTATCCATTGATAAAGCTATGTTCACTATTGTGAGTAATTTGCAGTAAAGAGAGTGCAAATATTTCTTTGAGAGAATCATTTTGTTTCCTTTGGATATATACATAGAAGCAAGGTTGCTAGATTATATGGTAGCACTATTTTTGATTTTTTGGGGAACCTCCCTACCATTTCCCATTCTGTATATAGCAATTTACATTCCCAATAACCATGGTGTACGAGGGTTTCCTTTTCCCCACATTCTTGTCAATGCTTATCTCTTTTCTTTTTGATAATAGACATTTTTCCTTTAATTTTATTTTCACATAATCAAAAGTGAAACACACTGTACAAATGGTTTTTCACAGCAGATTATATATGTGCCCATTCAGACTTACTCTCAAAGTGCTGCTAACATAAGTACTGCCTAAGATAATGGCTGTTAATCATGTAGTTAATGTATTGCTTTAAATGCAATAGCATGCAGTCCTCAGCATGGAAGGTCCAAATCCCCTTTGTTCTCAAATTAGGTTAAATGGCATTAGGTCCATACTTACAAACTTGAAATGTAGAAATCCCCAGCAATTCTAATATACTTCTAAGATGAGCTACCGGGATTCTTGGCCTCAGTTTTATTTTAATTAATTAATTAATTAATTAATTGGTCTCAGTTTTAGAAAGAGAGGTCCAAATAGCATCAGGCTAACTGCTATGAACTTGAATTGTTTTCATTCTCTAACACCAGGAACTAATGATAGGAGATAGGTGGTATCACACTGTGGTTTTGACTTGCAATTCTTTAATGATTAGAAATGTTGAGTATCTCTTCATGTACCTGTTGGCCATTTCTGTTTTCTTTGGAAAAATATCTGTTCACATTCTTTGCCCATTTTTTTTACCAGGTTGTTTTTTTGCTACTGGGTTGTATGAGTTCCCTATACAGTTAATAATTCCTTGTCAGATGTGTGGTTTGTAAATATTTTCTCTCATTTCTTTAGATTTCCTTTTCATTTTATTGATTCCTTTGCTGTGCAGAAGCCTTTTAGTTTAATGTAATCCCATTTGCTTGTTTTTGCTTTTATTGCCTGTGCTTTTCTTGTTTTATCCCAGAAATCATGGTCAAGACCAAGATCAAGATTTCTGTTTTCTTCTATGAGTTTTAAAGTTTCAGGTCTTGAATTTAAGTCCTTAATCCAGTCAGAGTTAATTTTTGAGTGGTTCACAATAGTGGTCTAGTTTCTTTTTCTTTTTCTTTTTCTTTTTTTTTTTTTTGGCATATAAATATTTGTTTAGCCAAAACCATTTATTGAAGAGACTATCCTTTTCTCAATGAGTATTCTTGGCCCCATTTTCAAAATGATTTGATTATATATGGCTGGGGCGGGGGGGGGGGTATTTCTGAGCTCTTGATTCTGTTCCCTTGAGCTGTATGTTTCTATTTTTATGCCAGTATCATACTGTTTTATTATCATAGCTTTGAAATACAGTTTGAAATTAGGAAATATGATTCTGCAAGGCTTGTTCTTATGATTGCTTTGGTTATCCAGGGTCTTTAATGTTTCCACATGAATTTTAGTTATGTTCTTCTTTTTCTGTGAAAAATGCCACTGGAATTTTGAAGGGGATTGCATTGAATCTGCAGGGCGTCTGCATTTTGACTGCAGGAGCTAGCCATGATGTGTTCTCAGTGGTGGGCATCAGTGATGGAAGTCAGGGCCACTGATGAGCAAATCCACTGCAGCAGGGGCTAGCTGCTCACACATGCAGTGGTACAGACTTCTGACAGGAGTCAGGATATCTTTGGAACCTGAGCAGCTATCAGAGCCGGGGTTTCAATCTGGACTCATGTGGCATCAGGGGCTAGCCATGGGTACATGCATGGTAGGAAGGCAGGTGATGAGAGTCGGGGCTGATGGTGTGCAGGTACCCAGATGCTGGGGCTAGCTGCAGGCCTTTTCAACACTCCAGGCCAGTAATAGGAGTTAGAGACAGATCCAGATCCACAAGCAGCTCTGGCCTTTGCTGTGGTGTGTACTTGTGCAGCTGCAGGGGCTAGCTATGGGCACATACATAGCAGTGGATGCCAGTGACAAGAAATGTGTCTCAGAGCATGCAGGTGCATAGGTGCAAGGGCCAGCTGTGGGCTTACATAGTGTGCAGGCCAGTGCCATGTGTCAGGGCTGGTTCCAAGCCTGAGCAGCTATGGGGATCTTGGCTGTCAGCATGCACTCATGTAGCTGTAGGGACTCACTGTGGGCATATGCTGCAATGGAGGCTGGTGACAGAAGCTGGCAGCATGCAGGTACAGTTGTAGGAGCTATCTGTAGGGGTATGTAATATAGTGTAGGCCAGCAGCAGCAGCTACGGTCAAATAAGGCCCACAGACATATAACTGCTTCTTAAATATGGACACACCTTTCTTCTTCATGTAAAGCCAAATTGGCATGAAATTTGCTAAAAATAATATTTTACAAAGATTTCATGAGGAAGAAAAATACAATATCACAGCAGTCAGTACTAACCACAGAATGGCACTACAAAGGGACAATGCGGTTATACAGAAGTGAAAAAAACATGTAAAACTAGAATAAATGGATTTTTAAAGAAAAAATAGACCATATTTTCTAAATTTTACTCTGCCTAATGGCATTATATTACTTTTGGCTTTCTCCTTAGGACAGAAGGTACTATGCTGAAATAGGCTGGATATCCAGAAAAGTTTTTATACAGGTAAAGCCATCTGGTTGTTAATTTGCCTTGAAATTTCTGTGAGGTGCTGAGGGCAAAGCAGCAGATGTCATCAATGAACTGTCTACAGACAATAATCAAATCATCTAGTCTTGCCTTAGCATATGAAACAAAGGAAAAGAATGGCATAAACACAGGGAGAGGAATTTAAATGTCCTCACAATTTTAATCCAGAAGCAAAAGATTATTTGATTGAGCTTCAGATTTACATTTATTTCTGCAAGATTCATTAAAATTGGGAAATGTCTCCTGAATGGGAATGAATGAACTACATTGATTTCTTTTGGGATACAGAATCTTACATGTATTCATATCCACAGTGGTCCACCAAATGAGGACATTATTATTAATAATGTCATATATTAATAATGACAAATAATGGAATATTTTCTTTTAAAGCTCTGGTTCTTAACTGAAGATAATTTGCCCGCCAGGAGATATTTGTCAGGGAACACTCATGAAAAATGGAGACATATTAGGGCTGCCTGGGAGGCTCAGTTAGTTAAGTGTCCAACTCTTGGTTTCAGCTCATGTCATGATCTCAGGGTCATGAAATTTAGCCCTGCATTGAGCCCCATGCTCAGTGAGCAGTCTGCTAGAGATTCTTTCTCTCCCTCCCTAAAATAAAAAATATATATATTTTTTAAAAATGGAGACATTTTTGGTTGTCACAACTGGGGAGTGCTACTGGCATCTAGTAGATAGAGAATAAGGATGCTCCTAAACATCCTACAATACACAGGACATCCTCCTATAATTAAGAATTTTCTGGTCCAAAATTTCAGTGCCAAGATTGAAGAATCCTATTTTAACAAAAATATTGCATTTTAAGTATTTTTAAATCTCATGTAACTATAACACAAACAAAAATTTTTGATTTATAAGAATTACATTAAGATTATTTTAAAGATTAATCTTTTGTATATTTTCTTCTATAGAAACTGGTGGGTTAAAAAAATGGGGATAAATTATTCGTTACACAGTGATACTTTAGATACTTATAAGTCATTGTGATATATTTTTGCACTTAAAAAAAATTATTTATTTATTTATTCATGAGAGATGCAGAGAGAGAGAGAGAGAGAGGCAGAGACACAGGCAGAGGGCAAAGCAGGCTCCATGCAGGGAGCCCAATGTGGGACTCAATCCTGGGACTCCAGGATCACACTCTGGGCCAAAGTCAGGCACTAAACTGCTGAGCCACCCAGGAAACCCCCTATTTTTGCACTTTCATTGTTTGAATGCCTTTTAAAATATTTTACCAACAAATTCATATATGTATATATATACACATATGTAAGTACGATTTAGTAGTAAAGAGAAACCTTGGCCCTTAAGAGGAATTGGACCCTCAGAATGTCTAAAAGGGGCAAAGATTTTTTTTAGGCCATATAAAATGCACAGAGATGAAAATGTACAAGCAGTGAAGATAAGATATCTGTACTTCTTAGAGAAAGTTAGAAGAAAGTTAACAATATGGAGAATTCTGGGACAGAGGATTTAGGCTTTGGGTTATCAGATTTCAATCTATCACTTACCTATCTATATCAGATCATAAATACTCAGTGAAAACTTTTAAATAATGGTAATAATGTCGTTTTGTCTTCTGCATGATTAATTTCTATGAATAATATCTGGAATCATAGAGTCTGAAGGATTGATTTTAGAGCTGGCTGCTTCCATTCTTCTACTACTTTTGCTTCACTGACTTCTAACTATACTTGTCTGATTGCTATCAGTCCTCTTAATTATTTGCTAAGAATCAAAGAATATCTTGAAGAATTACTTATTTTTTCCTTACAAAGATAACTTCCTTGTGACGAGAAACTATGTTTAGAAGTGCTATACATAGACCCATAGAGAGCATGTATTTAGTACTATGAGATATCAGGCATTTGAAATATTGCCATGAAATATTTTGCCAATCTATAAATTTTCAGAAGGTTTTCAAAAATGAAATACCACCTTCTTATAAACCTGCTTGAATTAATTATACACATGCCAATAAACACCCTATGAGCCATTTGTCATTTATTATACATGATGCTAAGACAGGAATATTTTGTACTATTCACACTTGATTAAAATAATTTTTCAATTAAAAATGTATTGTCCTGAAACAATAGGAAGCTTTTGTGGCATCAATTTTGAAAAATGTGGTTAAGAACATTTATCACAGGAGGGTAGTTTCTGGACACAGTCTGGATCAAGCAAGAGCAAATGCAAGGTTTTGCTTTTGGTAACTGGGGGATAAAGGGCAGCTGAATCCCCGTATTGTAGTCTCTTGCATATCCCTTTTGTTACTTTGCACTTTATGTTTGTCAGTGTTTTTAACATTAGATGACCTAGATATTTTCAAGAACTATTTATCAAAGAGTGAAGTTGTTTGGAATCTAAAGATTTCAGCACATTGTCATATTGGAAAAGAACATAGAATTTTAATTCAAATGTAGAATGTTATGGTAGAAATGTTTCTAGCTTAAATGTATGTGCATCTTTGCTTGTGATTTAATAAACCACTCAAAAGGTGCTCCGGTTTTGTGTTGCTTTCGCTGTCAACCAGGAAATCAAGTGGTAGAACTGAGCATGTTTAAACCTGCGAACTCAGATACTTGGGGAGTTAAAAGGAAGCTTGCCTAGCTACACTCAAGTCTCCCCTAGACTAAGCAGCCTTCCTTTCCCAACTGCGGGGACTCACAGCCGTTCATCCCACCTGCTCAGTCCCTCTGCTTCCAAAGGGCGCACTGATATCAGAGAGATCCCAGCTCCTCTCTAATGCTCACATGTTATCAAATACATCAAAGGAATTAATGCATGTAACCGAAGGAGTGCGGATAACAGATACCGAGACAAAGTGTGGATTAGGAAAGAGAGACTCAAAGACACCGGAGCTAAGTAAGGTGAATATTTTGGTAAGGAGATCAGAGTGAGATGATTTGAGTTTAAGCCTTCAGGACACTTGGAAAGGGAAGGCAAGAAAATTTATGGCTCATGGTGTGAGCTATAAATTAACCTTAAGTGGACTTGGGGAGATGAAAGTACATATTTTACTTCTAGATTGTGTATAGTGTTTCACTGAATTCAATACTACAGTAAGATTAAAACATAGGAATTGTAGAATTAATTCAAGTACATTTATATCTACTTAATTATTAAAATTCCAAAAAGTAGATAGTCAGGTCCTTGCATTCAAATTGCCATTTTAGCCAGAAGTCTATTGCTTCTATATTTCTAAAGTAACAAAGAAAAGCTGTATCTACCAAATTTATTAGAAAAAAATATTTGGAGGTCTAAATCATCTAAATAGCTGCCTGAATATCCCATTTTTCTGCATATGTAGGAATATCCTATTTTTTTCTGCTGATAAATAAAGTACATGGCTCTTATTTACTGTTAAAATCCAAATAAATATAATGCCATGATATAAAATTCCCAGGAAATATGGATGGTTGTGGGAAAAATATGTTATTGATTTCATTTTTTTCATTTCTGAATTTAAAATGCAATATTTCTTTGTTTGTTCTCTAGGCTCAACTTGCATTGACTATCAATCTAAGAGGTTGTTATTAGCTGGGTTTCAGTTTCATGAAAAAGAGTTGTCCCCAAGAATCTGTAACATGATGTACAAAACATATGGCTTACAACAAATATGTTCCCAAGGACACCCACATTCCTATGCTGAATCATAATGCTAATGTTTTTTGAGCAACAATCAGAATTTCTAAGTATATGGTTTCAATCTGCTTTTTTTGTCAAGTCAAGGGCTGCTATCTGCAAAATAAAAATAAGTGTTGATAACAAAGATCAACTGGAAATTGCTATGGATTGGATTGTGCCCCCTCAAAATTAATATGTTGAAGCCTAATATGACTGTATATGTAGATATGGCCTTCTGACAATAATTAAAGTTAAAGGAGGTCATAAGAGTAGAACCCTGATCCACTAGGATTAGTGCTCTCATAAGATTATCTCTTTACACACACACACACACACACACACACAATGAGAAAAGGCCATGTGAGAACACAGAGAGAAGGCCAAGAAGTCTACAAGCAAGGAAGAAAGCTCTCACCAGAAACCAAATGGGCCAGAAGTTCAATCTTGAACTTCCCAGCACTCAGAACTGTAAGTCAATAAATTGCTGTTTTTTAAGCTACCAGTCTATGGTATTTTCTTATAGCATCCTAAGCAGACTAATACAAATCTTGGTACCAAGAAGCTGGGCAATAGAGTGGGGGGGTGCTCTTGTAACAAACACCTAAAAATGTAAGATCAGCTTTGGATTTGGCTGGTGAACAGAGGGTAAAAGAGTTTTGTTTAAGATTTTATTTATTTATTTGAGAAAGAGAGAGCATAAGAGAAAGAGCACAAGTGGGGGCAGAGAGGGAGAGGGAGAAGCAGGTTCTGCACTGAGCAGGGAGCCCAACGCCAGGACACTGGGATCATAAGCCAAAGGCAGATGCTTCTGGCTGAGCCACCCAAGTGCCCCAAGGTAAAAGAGTTTGAAGTAAATGTTAGAAATGTGAATGTTAACAGAAATTCTGATGAGATTACAGAAAGAAAAAGGAGAGCTGGAGAGAAAGCTTCCATCTTCTTAGAGATTACATAATGATGAACAGAACATTAGTAAAAATATGGGCATTAAGGGCCATTCTAGTGAGATCTCAGATGGAAATGACAAACATCTTATTGGAAATTGAAGAAAAAGTGAGCCTTGTTATAAAGTGGCAAAGAACACGGCTGAATTATGTTGTAGTGTTCAGTGGAAGGGAGAACTTCTAAATGATGAAACTATATATTTAGCTGGGGAGATTTCTAAGCAAAAGTGTTGAAGGAGAAGCCTGGTTCCTTCTGGTGGCCAACAGTAAAATGTAAGACAGAAATGAATTAAAGAAAAATTGTTAGCAAAAAGGAAACTTGGAAATTTGAAAAATTATCAGCATATCCATATGGTAGGAAGTGAGAAAGCTTATTCTGAAGAGAACACCAAGTTTATAGCTGAAAAAAATATTTAATAAAGAGATTGTGAGTCAGACTTAAGGACTAATTGCCCATCTTAGCAGAAGCCAGGAATAGAGATGGAATTATATCAGCAGATGCACTGACATTTTGAACTAAATGGGGTGGGGGGGAGAGACTCAAGGACAGAAGAGTGACTTCTTAGATCCTACAGGCATAGACCTTAGATTTATTTATTTAAAAAAATTAAATTATTTAGTTATTCATGAGAGACACAGAGAGAGAGGCAGAGACATAGGCAGAGGGAGTAGCAGACTCCCCAGGGGGAGCCTGATGCAGGACTCAATCTCACAACCCCAAGATCACCACCTGAGCCAAAGATAGACACTCAACCACTGAGCTACCCAGGTGCCCCTGGATCTTTGATTTAATTCTACTGCAAACATGCACTATTATTATTATAATATTATATTATATTATATATTATTATAATATAATGACAAATTATTCTAGTACCATTTGTTGAAAAGACCTTTTCTCCACTGAATTGCTTTCACTCCCATATCAAAGATCAGTTGGATGGCCCAGTCCATTAAGTGTCCCACTCTTGATTTCAGCTTAGATCATGATCTCAGGGACATTGAATCAAGTTCCACTTTGAGGCTCTGGGTTCAGGTCCCAGTCTGCTTCTCCCCCTCTCTCTGTTCTTCCTCTACCCATGCTCTCTCCCTCTCTCTTTCCCTCTCTTTCTTAAATACATACATACATACACATACATACATACAAAAACATAAATAAATAAAATCTTTTTTTAAAAGATCAAATGACTATTTTTATTATTTGCATCCCTCAAATTTACTATAATATTTACATTCGTCATGTTTACTATAAAATTTTGAGTAAGATTAAGAAGAATAAAATTTAAGAGCCAAACATAATATAATGTGAAATTTTTTTCTAGAAATAGTTGGATTTATACAAAGAGTGTTTAATTTCTTCTTACTTCATTTTCTTACTTAATTTTCTTCTATACTCAAGTCACTTATATCTAAAGGATTACCAAATAAAGAAACTGCTGCTGCAAGAAAATAGAAATAATTCCTGTGGAAATTATTTGTCACTTTTTCCCATAGAACTTTTCAAAATCAAAATTTGTTTTTCAACAAAATACATATGTGAACATGTAAGCTCAAATAGATCACTCATCTATTGCGCAAGAATCACAGATGCTAATGAATACAACAAATTAGAGACCTTTGGGAGGTCTAATACAAGTGACAAATAATTGACTCCAAAAGGTAGCTAAAACCAAATGTACTAAAAATAATTTGAAGGTTTAATATAGTGGATTTTTCCTTCCATTTAATCACCAAAGATATGTGTTATTTCATTAAAGTGCATTTTAAAAATGTCATATTTCCAAAGGATTTATTCTACTTTATCCTTTATAAATTCCATTGTAACCATGGCTACTTATTTTATAATTGCTATTTTCCCCTTATATTGCAAAACCTATATGTAAATGGTTAACAATTATCAATTTATATAATCCCTTAGCAAAATAAGGATCATAATTTTAAAAGGAAAGGAAGAGAAAATTTAAATGGGAACCAGGTTTTGAGGGCAATGGTAAGGCATACTTTGTAGTCTAGTTTTTCTCAGTTTTAATAGACTGTATATTGTATAAAGTATATTGTTAGTATTCTATACAATAAGTGCTATATGTCATTAATAGTAACATGAAGTTATTGTGACCAAAGTTACTTGTACTGTTTTTCCTAATGGAAATACTGCACCATGCACTTTTACACTCAGGTGGAGTTTTTATGATTCAGTAAGAAATGTTTTATCATGTCTGAAGTGCTTTTTAAAAACTTGATAGCTGCTAACATATAGATGGGTGGTTACACAAATTTTATATATATATATACAATTTTATATATATATATAATTATGCACAAATTATACACACACACACACACACACACACATAATGAAATACTACGAAGCCATCAAAAATCTTGCCATTTTCAATGATGTGGATGGAACTAGAAGGTATTTATTATGCTAAGCAAAAAAAGTCAATCAGAGAAAGACAATGATCATATATATGATCATATGATCTCACTCAAATGTGGAATTTAAGAAGCAAAACAGAAGATTGTAAGGGAAGGGAGAGAAAAATTTTTTAAAAAGGAAGAAATCAGAAAGGGAGACAAACATAAGAGACTCTTAATCATAGGAAACAAACTGAGGGTTTCTAGAAGGAGTGAGGAATAGGGGGATGGGGTAACTGGGTGATGAACATTAAGGAGGGCACATGATGTAAAGAGAACTGGGTATTATATAAGACTAATGAATCACTGAACTCTACTTCCAAAAATAATAATACATTATATGTTAATTAATTAAATTTAAATTAAAAAAAGCTGAAGAACAATTCTATTTGAGAAGAAAAAATATATGTGAAGGGGTGCCTGCCTGCCTTAGTCAGTAGAACATTCAATTCTTGATCTCAAGGCTATGAGATCTAGCCTCAAATTGAATGTAGAAATTACTTAAAAATAAAATTAAAAAAAATAAAATTAATAAATAAATCTTTAAGATGTGAAGTGTAGTCTAGTCTAATTGAGGATCTATGCAGTGATGGTCAACATGCTAAAGTGTATTTTATATATTTGTAGGGATCTTTTTATCCCTCACAAGGATTGGAGGCTGCAACAAGAGTATTTAATGAGTGGGAACCAGGAATGTCAAACCACCTACAGGATGTGAAAATGTCTTGCACAAGAATTACCCTCAATTTGTACAATTTTTCCATGTTCCACCAGAGTTCATCCACTGCAAACATAAATTAATGATAATTTGATAGATTTTAATAATGAAGAGTTTATTGCTCTGGATGTTTTACAAGAAGTTGTTTAAAAAAAAACCCAAACCTGTAATTTAGGGAAAGGTGGATGGACAAGGAAACTCAAATGAATTAAAGACATAATTTTTGAATAATTTACTAAAAAATAAAATTCTTTGAAATGACAGAAGGAATATAAAAATGCAAATGCATCTGTAATCATGGCAGAGAACTAAAATGAGAGTTATTAGCAGGTATAGCACTGAAGTTTTCTAGAAATACAAGGTAGATGTAAGAAAATTAAAAGAAACCCATTAGAAATTAGGAACTTGTAACCATGTAGTGATTAGAAGGACTTTCTAAAAAGTGAAGTATCAAAGAAAAAACCTTAGAATATCCCTAGGAACAGAGTAATTAGGATGTACAAAAAGAACACATATTCTTCTATCAATGTCCAGTAATCTGTTGCATTTCTATACACCAATAATGAAGCAGCATAAAGAGAAATCAAGGAATAAATTCCATTTACACTTGAACCAAAAACTGCAAGATACCTAGGAATAAATCTAACCAAAGAAGTAAAAGATTTGTACTCCGAAAACTATAAAACACTGATGAAAGAAATTAAAGACCACACAAAGAAATGGAAAGACATTCCATGCTCATGGATTACAAAGATAAATATTGTTAAAATGTAGATATTAACCAAAGCAATCTACACATTTAATGCAATCCCTATCAAAATACCAACAGCATTTTTCACAAAGCTAGACAAACAATCCTAAAACTTGTATGGAACCACAAAAAATTCCAAATAGCCAAAGCAATCTTGAAAAAGCAAAGCAAAGCTGGAGGTATCACAATTCCATACTTTAAGTTATATTACAAAGTTGTTATAACTGGGGGGCCTGAGTGGCTCGGTTGGTTGGGTATCTGCCTTCAGCTCAGGTCATGATCCTGGGGGCCAGGGTTCGAGCCCTATGTTGGGCTCCCTACTCAGTGGGGAGCCTACTTCTCCCTTTACCTCCTGCTAGTGCTCTCTCTCACTCTTTCTCTTTCAAAGAAATGGGTAGATTAAAAAAAAATCTATAATCAATAAAATAGTATGGTATTGGCACAAAAATAGACACATAGATCAATGGAACAAAAGAGAAAACCCAGAAATGGGCCCACAATTATAAATTAATATTTATAAATGACATATCTGATAAAGGCTTAGTATCCAAATATATAAAGAACTTATAAAACTCAACATCTAGAAAAACTAAATAACCCAATTAAAAAATGGGCAGAGGACATGAATAGGCATTTTTCCAAAGAAGATATACAAATGGCCAACAGATACGTGAAAAGATGCTTATCATCACTGACCACCAGGGAAATCCAAATTAAAACTATAATAACATATCACCTTATACTTCTCTGAATGTCTAAAATCAACAACACAATAGTTGGTGAAGGTGTGAGGAGAGAAGAACCCTCCTGCACTGTTGGTGGGAGTGAAAACTGGTATAGCCACTCCAGAGAACAGTTTGGAAGTTTAGCAAAAAGTTAAAAATAGAATTAATTGCTTTATGATCCAGCAGTTGCCCCACTAGATATTTACCCAAAGAGTACAAAAATACTAATTTAAAGGGATACATGCAATTTGATGTTCAAAGTAGCATTATCTACAATAGCCAAATTATGAATTACAGCTCAAATATCCATCAATGATGAATGTGAATGAAAATATGATATGTATGTATGTATGTATGTATATAAGTGAAAATTATCTTTTTGTCATATATTTTAAAAATAGAATTTTATTATGTAGAATTTTCTTCTTTTACATTATAAAACATTTAAATATATCAATAATTTCTAGATTCTGTATCTTACTCTAGAATTATGGGGGGGAAAATCCCCATCTTATTTCCTAGAAATTTAGAGTTTGGAATTTATCTGGAAATTTCTCTTTAGATAAAAGGTGAGATAAACCTTACAGTGTCTCAGATGATATCAGCATCATTTATTGAATAATCTTTCCTTTTCAGAATAATAAACATGGCTGCGTTGGTAACATAGTAAATTCCTATATGACTTTGGTCAATTTACACACCCTCTACTCCTTTGATGAACCTATCATTTAATTTCTAAGTACCACATAGTCATTTCTTTAGATTGTTATTTTATGGTATCATTTGTGTGTGCTTATTTCATTTTCCTCTATAGAATACTGTTTTTCCATTCAAATATTATAATGAGACTTTCTTGATTTTTAAAATTCAGTTTCTATTTGCATTAGAATTGTATCTTTTATGTGTAAATGTAGGAATAATTTACATCATTATAGTATTAAATCTTTCTATCCTTAAAAGGTATGTTTACCTATTGATTGCTCTGTGAATAGTAATTCAGGTTTTCTTTACTTTAAGAGGTATCTCTTATAAATTTCTGCTTATCTCTAGCTACTTCCTCATTTCCTTTGATCTGGCAAATATTACCACGTGTTCCATTATTTTAAATATTTTTTATAGAGAAAAGACTGTTGACATTCATTAATTTTGTAACTTGGCAACTACCAAATACTCCCATAGTTTTTTGTTTGATTTCATGAGTTTCCTAGCAAGTAATCTAGTCATCTATAAACAATATAATTTTATTGCCAATTTTGTAGAATAACTCACACATTTTTTTCCATTTCTTCCCTTTCAGAAAATGGGTTCAAGATGGACCACTAATCCTTTGATAATTCTTTACTCATTTTTCTCCTCTTTGGCTGAGGAACAGGTTGTTTTTTTTTCAAAAAGGGTCTATGAAAATACCTTACTTTCATTCTTGCACATGTAAATACATGTATGTACATATACATGTAAATGTATATATATATTTATGTATATATATATCCTCTATAGTTCAATGATTTGGCTGTATATGACATTTTTAGGTCATGTTTTTGCTGAGTAATTTAGGGACACTGATCCACATCCTGTGTGGAGTGTGTTTTTGCTGTTTTTTTTTTTTTTAAGGTTTTCTTGTATTGTTATTTTATTTCCCCACTGTTATCTGGATTGTTTTGCCTGGATACTAAAAATAATTTTCTTTATATTTGACAAAATCATTGCCAGGTTTTGTCTGTTAACCATATTGTGTGAATTTTTTTCACAAGACATATCATGTTATTTCAACCTATAAATTCAAGTTTTCTTTTATATGTGGAAATTCCCCTTAAAGTATATCTTTTGGGCTGGCTGGATCAAGGTGGATGGGGAGGCACCAACAAAATGGTGGGGGACCCCCCACACACACCTTGTTGCCCCCACCTCAGAACTTTCCCATCATCAGCAGACCTCCTTGAGGACAGTCATCAGGGGGAGACTGGACCTATGCAGGAAACCTGAACCATACTTTACCCAGACCCCATATAGGGGCATGGGCAGTTATTGCCCCAGGTCAATTTCACCAGTAATATGCTAATACCTATCATCCCATACAGACACCCGACCCCTTACTCCTTCCCCCTTAAAAAGCCTGCTTGCACTCCCCTGGGCGTTACTCCCAACCCCCCCCCCCCCCCCCCCCCCCCCCCGCGGGCTGTGGAACCTCACCAAGAGCGCCTCCCATTAAAAGCCTGTTTCAACCAACTTTTGCCTGGCCTCTCTATTTCATTTCACTACCAATTCGATTAAACCTGACAATATCATTAAATGATTATTTTCTCTTCTAATTGTTTGCTTTACTTCTGCAAGGACAATAATTATGGCTAATGTAGGATCCTTTGTTCTACAACATTGGTTTATTTCTAACCCTTAAAATTATTTGTTCATTTTCATTACTTTCAGTTCATTAAAAAAAAAAAACAAAATGAAACAAAACACACACACAAAAGCCTGTCCTTCATGACCTTTATTGTATTTTCCAAAGATAACTTCATATAGGTACTGTCAATGGTGACTTTATTTCTGTGATTATTTTATTTTTAACATCTAAGTATTCCCTGGCTTCTATTTCTCCTGCTGCTTCTGCATCTGTGTTCTCACCATATATCCTTGGACTTTTATTTCTAAGCTGTGAGTTTGTACTTCTTTCATTAAGATATGCTCACTTACGCCGGTATTTTTTTTATCACAGTTTATCTGATCATTGATCATTTTGGGGATTTTTTTAATCCATCATTCATTTTGGTGTATTTTTCATTCTTGCCTCTTTCTCCTAGTATTTATATATATTTGCATCCACTCTTTTTTTGTTATTATTACTTGTTTTCAAATTAAAAGAAATCTTTCTTTATTAGTGTTTCTAGCATTCTTATTAGATAGATGGTAGAGCAAAATTACAAACTAGCAAGAATTCTTCCAGGATTATAACATAGGTTGTCTTCATGTCCAGGTTGTTTTAATTTGATTACTGCCCGTTAAAAGGAGATCTCCAGCTATTGTCTTTTGTATAATACAGCATTGCTTTCCATGCTACATTTCCAATGCATTTATTTTTGCCTTCTCTATTACTCCATTGGTTAAAAAAAAATGCAGAATCAAATGAAGCCACCTGCCTATGAAGCCCAAGCCTACTTCTCAAAACAGATTGTTGTTTTACTCCTCAGAGTAAGAACTTTGCTCAGTCAGCTTGATCCAAGATCTGTAATCATAAAAGCCTCTTTCAGCATTTTTCCTACCACTGTGACAGCCTAATATCTGATTGTTAACAGATGTCCTTGGTTTAATTATATGTACAGCTTGCATTCCTATTTCTCATGCTTCTTATTTGTTTCTAAACAAAAGAAGACCCAATAAAACCAAATATTTCTAAGCTTGTATTCAGGAATGGCCTCAAACATAGTTTAGTATGATCTATAAAAGAACAAAACTTCTCTTTATCTGAGAGTTTGTGTTTAATTACCTGCTTCCATATCTAAGAAAACTTAAGTAATATAGTACTTTGACCTTCTTTTACTAACCTTAGTCTATGATTCCACAAAAAGCAAACTTGTATAAGAATTTCGAGATCAATATGTCAATAGTGACCCATAGACAGTGTTGTTGTTCAGTATATCTGGCTAAGAATATTAATGAGTATTTCCCATGACTTGAATGGTTACTACATTCAAGGTAGTACAAATTTTATGTTCATAGTCCCATTTAAACTTAAAATTGCCACATGAAGTATTATAATTTTGTAAGAATAGAAAATCAAGGCTTAAAGCTGTCTACTAATGTTACTAAGGCCATGTAGAAGGTAAGAGGCCTAGCAAGGATTAGAACCCTGCTATATTCCAAACCTACAATTCTCACCATTAGTCTGCAGAATAAGGAAATATTTTTTACCATTCAAAGCAGCTTCTATTATTCCAATCATGTGAAATCACAATACTTATACTCAGAAGATGAACTAGATTTCTGTAGGGTTTAAAGATTTTTTTTAAGATTTTATTTATTCACAGAGACACAGAGAGAGAGAGAGAGAGAGGCAGAGACACAGGCAGAGGGAAAAGCAGGCTCCACGCAGGGAGCCCGACATGGGACTTGATCTTGGGTTTCCAGGATCACACCCTGGGCTACAGGTGGTGCTAAACCGCTGCACCACCGGGGCTGCCTGGGTTTAATCCCACAATATTAGTCCTGCTAAATAGTTATTCAATGCGAAATCTATGGCTGGCAATGAAGAGCTCAAACATTTTCCAAAGTGGCCCAATCCAACTTTGAAAAACTGTATATTTATTTTTCCCTTAAAGTAAACTAAAATCTATCCTCTTGAGTTTCCCACATAGTGATTTAGTTCTACTCATAGGATCTCTAATGGGAAACAATTACACACACATACACACACGTGTATATGTCATGTATGTAAGCAAGAATTTTCTCTAATTTGAACATCTCAAATTTCCTTCAAATACTCCTCATATTTGAGGTAACCATATAACTTACCACACTAGGAAACTTTTGAGAATAGAAGGAGATATTAACCAGTCAGTACACAGGGAAGAAAGGAGCAAACGGAGACAGTCTCAGACATATATATCTTACTTATTTACATATGTAGTGGTTTGTTTGTTTTTGGTTTGTTTACAGGTCAACAACTCAGGTGTATAAAAATGTACTGTAATGTATTTGCAATTTAGATAATAGATTAAGAGCTCTGATTTATAATATACAAAGATCTCTTATAAGTTTACTACAGAAAAAGGATAAAATGCTATGAATTGGTAATTCACGGAAAGAAAATACATCAAATGTATTTTAAAACACTCAAACTTTTTAGCAATTAGGAAAGTATACATCAAGATATTAGACAAAATCTAGTAGAAGTCAGGAAAGCACACAACAAAATAAAATTACACTCACCAAAATGAAAAAACCATAAAAGATTGATAATTTTATTGTTGGCAAGGATGTAGAATAATCAACACTATAGGTGAAAATATAAATTATTACCACTTAAAAAATAAATCTAGCAACATTTATTACAATGACTTTACACATGAATGCCAATCCCACTCCTAGGATTCCACATCATAGAAATAAGTTTTAGTATCTAAAAATATATAGGTAAGAATATTTATCACAGAATTGTTCATAGTTATAAATACACAGAAATAAAATTGTACTCCAATTAAGAAAATGGTTAAATTATGATAGATTCACACTATGTAATATAAAGCTATTTAAAAAATAAATTATATTGGGCAGCCCGGGTGGCTCAGTGGTTTAGCTCTGCCTTCAGCCCAGGGCATGATCCTGGAGACCCAGGATCCAGTCCCACGTCAGTCAGGCTCCCTGCATGGAGCCTGCTTCTCCCTCTACCTTTGCCTAAGTCACTGCCTCTCTTTCTCTCTGTGTCTCTCACGAATAAATAAATAAATCTTTCAAAAAAAATAACTTGTATTTATAAAAGTTATTCAGAAGTACTTTCCACAGAGTATTATTGAGTGAGATGGGATCAGAAGAATATTTATTCCTTCATATTGAGTGCACAGAGACTCTATAGAGTTCTGCTTCTAGTGTTGGTGTAAAAGATGAAGAAGAAATTTATCTCTGTGGAAACACCAAGAAAAATCTGGAAGATGTGAAAACTATACTTGTCTATGAGGTTATTGAAGAATGGTGAATGTAAGAAAGCCTTGATCAACTAATTTCCTTCATAGGCAGTGAGCTTCCTTTAACAGCTTCTGGTATAAAGAGATCTGCCAAAGACCCAGAGACTATACCCAAGGGGGAAAAGGTCTGGCAAGATATTGGCAACTGTTAAGCAGGCAGGAATAACTGGAGTCTGAAAAATCTCAAATGCAACAAAAATTTTCTAGGCATAATAATTTTCATAAACTCACTCCTTTTTGCTTAAACAAAGGCAGTGAAATTGAGATTGAAAAATAGAAATAGTTTACACATTTTAAAAACTCTAATACCCATTCAAATAGCAGCAGGAGCCTGTAAATACACAGGCCACATCTCTATCTAATATTTTCCTGACTCCTCATTCAAATTCTCATAAAAACAAAGAGTAGCTCCTCTATAGCAGTGGCAGTTGGCAGCAGCCTCAGATTGGATGTTTTCGGTTAGGCTAATCAGAAATGAGCTTAATCTTAAAACTATAAGCTCAATTAATCTAAGTCATTCAACAATTGGTAAAATTTGAATGATCACTTTCTAATTTTAGATACCAGACATTAAAAATCTTGCATACTTTGGGAAAACAAAGCAGAATGATAGTGAACTCCAGTGCTCTGGTTCTTTAACATAAAGTGTGTGGTATCCAACAAAAGAATGATGACCTATCTGAAGAAGTAACAATCTTCCAGATTTTTAGAGCCTCACAATCAAGATATAATTTCAGAAGACTCCAACTCACAGATAGCATAGACACTGTAGCTGTTAAACATGAACTATAAAATAACTATTCTAACTAAGTACATGGATTTACAGGAACAAAGTATGAATAAACAAATAGGAGATGTCAGCAGAGAAAACTGCTAGAATATAGAAATTCTAGAATCTGCAGTAAAAATTGTTCTAACATATAATTAAACACTAGAGTTAAATCCATTGCAGAAGAAACGATCAGTGAGTTTAATGACAGTTTGATAGAGATTACCCTAAAGGAATTACAGAGAGGGAGAACATGTAAAAACAACTGATCAGAATGCTAATTGCCTGTAGGAAAAATATCAGGCAATCTAACATAGATATAATTAGAAAATATATCATGGTTAAGTAGAGTTTACCCCAGGAATTCAAGATTATATGAACATTCAGAAATCAATAAATATAATCCACACATTTAAAAGAACAAAGGGTATAAGTCATATGATTATCTTAACTGAGGCAAAAAAAAAAAAAAAAGAATCAGACAAAATCTAACACTCATTAATGAAAAGAAATCCTGTTAGCATCTCAAAAGAAAAACTCCCACAATATGGAAAAAAATCTGTGAAAAACTTTAAGCTGAACTCAAATTTATTGATGAAATATTAGACATTCTTCACTATCACTAAGATTTAGGAGAAGGAAAGGCTGTGTACTTTTCACCACTTTTATTCAACACTATATTTTGTGCTAGGGGTCTTAGCCAGTGCATTTAAGGAAAAAGGAGAGAAGGAAAGAGGGAGGGAAGGAGAAAAGAAGAAAGGAAAGAAAGAATGAAGAAGAAAGGGAATTTTGTCTATAGAAAACAAAATTGTTTACATCAAAACTCCTAAAAAATACATTTAAAGCATAGTAGGTGTAATAGATGAATTCAGCAAGGTCTTGGGATTCAAGATCAATATAAAAATCAATTGTATTTCTACAAGGTAGTAACATTTGGAAAATGAAATTTAAAAAACAATATCATTCACAATATTAAAACAACAACAACAACAAAAAACATGTAGAGGCACATCTAATGAAAAGTTGAGCAAGACCTCTATTCTGAAAGCTACAAAACTTTGAAGGAAATTAGAGATAACCTAAATAAATACTGTAAGGATATCAATTGTCTCTAAACTAATCAAAGATAGAATGCAATTTCAATCAATTTCATAACAGGCTTTTCTGTTGTTACTGACAAATGAAGAATAAAATTTATATGGAAATTTAAAAGACGGAGACAGAACAAACATTACTAAAAAAGAGAAACAAAATTTGAGGATTTACCTGACTTCAAGATTTACTATAAACCTATCATAATCAAGTTTGTGGTATGGGCATAAGATAGACGAATAGATCAATGGAACAAAAGAGATTCTAGAAATAGCTCTACATAATTACAATCAAATGATTCCTGACAGGCAGCAAAGTAATTCAATGGGAAAAGAAAAATCTTTCAACAAGTGGTGTATTGAAACAACTGAATAAAGAATAGAAGAGAAATATATTTCCATCCCTTCACACATGAGGCACAAAAAATTGAGATGAATTATAAACCTAAACACAGAAGCTAAAATTATAAAACATCTATAAAATACTGTAAGAGTTTATAGTTGAGGAAGGACATGAATTATGAATAAGAGTTTATCAGGCAGCCCGGATGCCTCAGCAGTTTCACGCTATCTTTGGCCAGGGGCAGGATGAAGTCCCATGTTGGGCTTCCTGCATGGAGCCTGCTTCTCCCTCGCCTGTGTCTCTGCCTCTCACTCTCTCTCTGTGTGTGTATCTCAAAAACAAATAAATAAAATTAAAAAAAAAAGTTTATCAGCCATAGAGATGAAACAGATCAAATTAGAGAAAAATTACCCCTGCAAAGCTACAAAAAAATGTAAATTCACTGTATATTTGGAGAATGGGAGTAATCTAATTTTCATTCGTTATTAAGCTTAGTCCTATACAGGTTGTTTTGCTAAGTGCAAAGGATAAAAAAACAAAATACCATGCAGTCCCTCTACATCAGAGACTCCAATTACAAGGGGTGGAAAAATTATGGGAAAAATGATGCATAACACAATGAAATGAGTTCTACTGAACTATAATTTATATGAAAATGGTGAGAACACAGCAATTAATACTATCAATTTGTTGCAAGCTTGTGAAAATTTTGTAAAGTAAACAAGTCGAGTTTGGTAGAAGGGAAGAACACTCCAGTTGGAAGAAATTAAGAAATTACATGTAAAAAGTGCATACATGAACAACAGTGCAGGCTATTCATGAAACCATTGACAATTGGCATGGCTGTAGGAAGCATGCTTGGGGAAAAGTAGTAATTGAAAGTGGAAATGAAAATGGGAACAGATTGTGAATGGAAAGTACACTAAGAAAAAATAAGATACACTAACCATTGAGTGGTCACTTTACATATTTTCTAATATCACAAAATCCTCTAAGGGATGTTTTGTTTCCTGCTTTATGTATGAGGGACTTGGCTTAGAGAATTTTGGTGCATACCCATTAAGGACAATTATGTCTCCGAGAAGAACCAACTCTCTTATTAGGAAATGTCCTTCTTTATCCCTGATCAATTTCCTATTCTGAAATCTTCTTTGAAATTAATATAGCAATGCCACCTCTCTTTTGATTAGTTAGTATGTTCCCTACCCCTTACTTTCAATCCACCTGAGTCTTTATATTTAAAGTAAATTTCTTGTAAAGATATTTGTTGGATTTCATTCTACTCTAACAATGTTTTTTAATTAATGTATTTAGACCATTTACATTTAAAGTAATTATTGATATACTTTAATATCTACCGTGTTTTTTAACTGTTTGCTATTCATTACATTTTGTTCTTTTTTTTTTCTATTTTTTCTGCCTTCTCATGTTTTAGTGGAACATTTTATGACTCAATTATCTCTCAGCATATTGATTATACTTTTAAAAATGGCTTTATTGATTTCCCTACAGGTCAAATGTACATTAATCAATATAAGTCCACCCTCCAAAAATGCTATACTGTTTCACACGTAATACCTGTAATGTGTAGTCTGTCTCAGTAGTCTGTCCTTTATGATCACATCTTATTCATTTCACTTACCTATATGCTGTGACCACCAAATACATATTTACTAGCATTACTATAAATGATTATGTTTCTTTATTTCTTCTCTAATGCTCTCTCATTCTTTGTGCAGATAAAATTTCTGGCTTGGGTCCTTTTTTAGTCCTAAAAAATTTCTTTAATATTTCTTGCAGGGCAGGTCCAGGACTCTGTTTTTGTTTGCCAGAGAAAGTTTTTATTCTCCTGCAATTTTAAAGAATAATGCAAATGAATTAGAATCCTAGGCTGGTGGGTTTATTTCATGTCAACATTTCAAATATTTTACTACATTCTCCTATTGTTTGTGTGATTTCTGACCAGAAGTTTGCTGTAATTCTAATCCTTCTTTCTCCATAAGTAAAACGATCTGGTTTCCCTGGCTTTTTTCAAGATTTTTTTTTTTTTAATTTTACTTATTTATTCATGAGAAACACAGAGAGAGAGGCAGAGACACAGGCAGAGGGAGAAGCAGGCTCCATGCAGGGAGCCTGACATGGGACTTGATCCCCGGTCTCCAGGATCAGGTCCTGGGCTGAAGGCGGCACTAAACCGCTAAGCCACCCGGGCTGCCCCAAGATTTTTTTTTAATTGACCCACAATTCTTAAATATTCTGTTCTGTTGGGTGTCCTTGTTTGTTTGCTTTGTTTTTATTTATTTATTTTTATTCCTTTTACTCTTTGCATTTTAGCTTAGCAACTTCATATGGATCTATAACTTCAAGCTTATCTGAGTCTGGTTCTGATGATTGCTTTGTCTTTTCAGTCTATGAGTGTTTTGCCTTTTAATATGCCTTGTAATCTTTGTTGAATAATAAACATGATGTGCTGATAATAGGAACTTAGTCAAATGGGCCTTTAGATTGAGAATTTCTGGTAATCTGGCTAGGAGTTGGGCTGTGTTTAATGTTAACTCTAAGTGTCATAGGTTTGAAATTACTCGTTTCCTTATTTTTATCTTTCTTGTTTTTAGGCTCCTGTAGAACTCCTTAGATAGTGTCCATGTTCTCAGTTTTTTCAGCTATAATCCACTGTAGTACTACAGTTGTACTGTTGTACTGATGAAGCGGTATATTATGGGAGATGGGAAGCTTTCTATGATCTTAAAATTAAAATCAGTATTTTAGGGGACCTGTGTCCCTGGGCTGTGTCCTTTTTAAGAGCTGCTTGCTTAACTTCTCCTCACCATAGGTAAGAAAAGATGATTAGAGGGAGAAGGATTCAGGAAAATACCCTTCCCTCAGGAAAAATAGGCCCTGATAGTCTTTTTCCCTTCCTTACAGTAAGCCTTTGTTATGGAGAATCTCTAGGCAACATTTCACAGGATTATTTCCCCACCCCCCCTGCTTCCCACCCCACCCAGCCAGAATAGCTATGGGATCTTTCTCAGATCTTCACAGAGAGAACCTAGTGGGGTTTCTGGAGCTAAAATCCATAAAAGTATGGAGTCCCCAAAAGTTCCTCGTCCTCATTCTTGCCCATATTCTGCCTCCATCAATTTCTCAAAACTACATTTAAATGTCACTATCAGTTTATTGCTACAGTGGCTTCTGCTCCATCCAGGAGAGCATATCTCAGCTGCGACTCTCTTGATTCACCTTTCTCTCCATATTTCAGGGTGGTGGTTTGCTCTGTGTTCTCAGTGTCCAAGATAATCAGTCTAAGAAAAGTAATTAACTTACAGTTATTCAACTTTTTCTTGTTGTAATAAGCTCCTTACATGCTGGGATTGAAACCAGAAATCACCGGTTTATGGATTTTAAAGACCTACAAAATTACCATTAAATACATTGTTTCTCTTCCAAAGCCATGATTTGAAATATTAGAATTCCAAAGTTTTACTATGACAGTTACATGAAACCTTTTTTTTTAAAATTACTCTAGTAACAAAGCATGAAATAGACTGAAATATATAAAAAGGGGGTGATGATAGAAAGTTACTGGAAAAACAATCTTGAAAGACTATGAGGTAGGCTTGAATTAATAATGAAAAAAAGACACTAGAAATTAGGAAAAGGAGTTTAAATAAAGAAAAAATATAAAATAAAATTAACTGGATCATTTGGTTATAGCTAATGAGAAAGGAGAAATCACAGCTAATTATAAGCATTCTCATTTGAACATGAAGATTCTCTGAAACAAAGTAACAATTATATTCTTATATATCATTACAATTGTCCCAAAAGTACCATTTTTGGGCGAATAACTAGTGCTGATAATAATAAAAGTCTTGAACTCATGATACAATTTCTCTGCCAATTATTCCTTCCTGAATCATCTTAGATTTATCTTAAGTAGAGATTCTAAAATTAATTCTGGAAGCCCAGTTACCTTGGGAAGCTCATCAGAGGGTCTGGACACAACCCAACTATCAATGTAGGTGGAGCATTTATTATAAATCAGACAATCACCTTTGTATTTGAGTATATCATGTGTTTAGAATCCATGATAGAGACCATATAAATTGTTTAGTATTAAAATTAACAATAGATCTTGAGAATCGCTCTTCTCTACCTACTATTATTCTGAATAAAAAATAAGTTAAAAAAAAAACCCATACACCTTAAGACAATAGATTGTTTCAGGTAGTGGTAAGAATGCCTGTAGAGCCTCAGGAAGAAACATAAAGAAAGATACTGGCCACCACTTTTAAACTCACTATATTAGACTTGTACTGTCATATATGGATTTGGAAACAGGTACAAGTGACTCTTGTTAAACATGCATTTCAAACAGAGGTACATATGTATCCAAATGTTCCAGATAGTAGCTTACTGACATCAAAAATTCAGTGTACTATAAATTTTAGTTATCATGCCTACAAAGAAAACAGAATATCCATTAATTCAATGGGCCTGTTAAGTAGGGGTTAGTTACACTAAGTCTTCACTGTAGAGATGCTATTACCACTTACAGAAATGCTAGCTGATGGATTTTTTCTTTTCTATTTAATGTTAGAAAAGCAAGAACTAGGGCAAAAACTCCAAAGAGAGAACATATTTTTCTACTTATCTCCAAAATTAAGTCCTTTCCTGTTTTAAAGATGAATTCTAAGGAAGTTGCCTTGAAGAAAAGGATGCAGGGTGGTTTTGTAGATAATTAGAATCAGCAAATAGAATGAACTGCACAATTCCACAGAAAAAGCAACACAGGTAGACAATGTCTCCTCTCCAGCACACTCCCAGATATATTGAAGTACAGGCTAAACTGTGGTAGAGATTTTTCCCTCATGTCCAAAAGTATGTAAGCAGTGCAAGAAAACTATGGGGAATTACTCCTTGAATTTCTCCAAGGTCCCTTCTATCTGTCCTACTTTTTCCAGAATGATTCCCTCTCATAAGAATTAAACCTGGCTGACCAGCCCATATCTGCTTTCTAATGGGAAAGAGGAAGTGAGGGGTTTCCAATTTTAGAAATTTAATTGCACTCTAATTGCATTTAACATCTTCATTCACATCCCATTGTTCAGAATGTTTTCATATACCCATATCTATTAAATGGGAAACTGAGAACATCCCCTGGACCTGGATGGCCAAGGGCACATCTTACCACAGGGAAAGCATTATATTACTAGTGGTAAGAAGAAGGAAGCACATAAGGACCATAATCGGACTGTATGCCAACTAATTTAAAAATACTTCTTGTTCATTACTACATGTTAGCCAAGGAACCAAGCATTGAGAATACAGAGATGGAAGATATAATACCTCCTCCTGTGGAAATCACAGATTAGTGGGGAAGAAAATCAAATAAAGGAAATAAAATATAGAAGCTGCTACAGGTAAGTACAATATCCTAAGAAGATGGTTAGGAGTTGGACCAAAAGAAATTTTTCCTGAAGGAGAAGATAAAAATATGAGAGAGAAGGAAGGGGTGGGGAGCTGGAGAACCCTAGGACATCCTACAAAATAGTTTGGATTTTATCCTGCAGGTTACTATCAGTTATTGAAGAATTCTTAAGTTAGAAAATATGAGTATTAAATATGCTCTTAGAAAGATAGTGCTTTGGCGATCTCCCCTCAGAGGGAGAATGATTTGGAGTATGTAACATTTGAGACAGGGAAATTTGATTGAGGTAATTTGACTAACATTTAAAAACAAATTATCTATGAGTTACTTGCTTTCAAGAAGCCTATACTCTTAATGTTTCATTACACAAGCAACCAACCAACCAAAGTATACATCCCTCTTCCACTTTTTTTTTTTTTTTTTAAGAGAGAGAGAGAGAGCAAGCAGGGTAGGAGCAGAGGGAGAGATTCTCAGGCTGACTCCATACTGAGCACAGAGCTTGAGGAGGATTTCATGACCCTGAGATCATGAGGGGAAATCAAGAGTGGGATGCTTAATGGATTGAGCCACCGAGGTGCCCCATATCCTTCCCTTTCCAGAACAATCTTCTTCAAGGACATTTGAGGAGAAGGGATTTGAGAGGGTGTCAATTACATATCAATTATACCTCTGAATCAGTCTAGTAACCTTGCTCCCCAAATGAAGCATAGCTCATACCCAAAATGACATGGTTTGCTCCATATAATCCAGAACTGAGTTTTAACCCTTACTTACATAGTTTTTGAATTCCCCTTGATGCCACACATTTTCTGAACTAGAAATTTGGGAATATCTAGAATCAAAAAATAGTGAAGAAAAAAATCCTTGTGGGACATCTAGGTGTCTCAGTGGTTAAGCATGTACCTTTGGCTCAGGTCATGATCCCAAGGTCCTGGGATGGAGCTCTGTATCAGATTCCCTGAAGGGAGCCTGCTTCTCCCTCTGCCTCGTCTCTGCCTCTCTCTGTGTGTCTCTCATGAATAAATGAACAAAATCTTTGGAAAAAATCCTTGCAACTACATTGTAAACATGTTGTTAACAAAGGCCAAAGAAAATCTTGGAATTATATTAAAGCCTTTGTAGGCAGGTCTTCTCCTGTCTGGCTTCCTTTTGAAGAGATCTGCTTTCCATTTTTTTTCTTCTTTGAGCTCTGCACCCCCTTTTCAATTCTCCACTTCTCTTTTTAGTAAAATCTCAAGGCTGTGATTAACAAATTTATCTTAAAGCAACTTTCTCCCAACCTGAATATACATACTATGTAAATGCACAGCAGTATGCTTATTGGAGTCTGATTTACTGTCTCTAGGAGAATATTGCCATGAAAGTGCTTCAGAAAATCAATTCAATATGGACACTTGGTACCTTTGCAGATCTTCACATAAATATTAGGAAAAGATAAGACTCCTCTCTATTTCTGTCATATTTTGGTGCCTACTGTGTAAAACTCAAACATAACACACACACACATACAAACACAGACACAGATTTTCTGAAAAAAAAATCTAAAACCATAATAAAAATGAATTTTTCTTCCTAAAAGTAACATAAATCTGGAAAAGTTACTCTACTCACAGTAGAGGTGGCCTTTTAAAACATTTTTGTAGAGTAGTTTAGTTTTCCAGACTAGATTCTAGCATTTGTGTCCTCATAAACAGGAGAAATCATTAAAGTTTATTCTTAAAAGAATCATCTACTCGTAGTATTCTTCCTTTGCAAAATACATACAGAAGCCTTGAAATTTTCTTTTTAAAATAACTTCTTTTAGATAGTATTGCCTTCTCTTATGTTTCCTTTTGAAAGACAGAAAATAGTGGAAAATCATAAACCTTCCTGCTAATAGTTCAAAGCTAGACTGAGGGTCAAGTTATGTTTTTTGCTGTTTTTTTTTAAAATTATTAATCAAATACTTACATGTTACAAAGCATCTTACTTATTTTAACACATATTTTAAGATTAATCTATATTACAGTCAGGTATTCTGCTTCTCTGGCAAGGGTACAAATAAAGCCCACTTTCATGTGTAAATATCCCAAGTGTTTCATATACCAGAAATAGTAGTTTGTAAGATGCATGTGTTTGTTTCTTCATAATAGCAGCAAGTATCACAGAAGCTTCAAAGCTGAACAATGGCATTTCAAGAAGACTAAAGCTGTTGTAATGGAGTACTCTTTGCTAAACATGATGTTGGGACAATTGGATATCCATGCCCAAAAGAATGAAGTTGGACATCTACTTCATACCATATTCAAAGTATAATTCAAAATGAACCATAGGCCTAAATCTTAGAGCTAAAATTATAGAACTCTTATGGGGGGAAAAAGGAGTAAATTTTCACAACCTTTTCTAGGCAATTATTTATTAAATAATAAAAGAAAACAGCAGTGATAAAACAAAAATAGGTATAAATTAGGCTTCATAAAATTAAAGTTTTTTTGTAAAAGATCTTATTTATTCACACAGAAAGAGAGAGACAGAGACATAGGCAGAGGGAGAAGCAGGCATCCTGCAGGGAGCCTGATGTGGGACTCAATCCCAGAACTCCAGGATCATACCCTGAGAGGAAGGCAGATGCTCAACCGCTGAGCCACCCAGGCATCCCAAATTGAAATCTTTTAAACTTCAAGCAACACCATCAAGAAAATAAAAAAATAACCCACAAAGTAGAAGATATTTACTAATTACATATCTGATAATTTTTATATCCAGAATATATAAAAACATTTTATAATTCAATGAAACTAACCAATTAAAAATGGGCAAAGATTTGAAAAAATATTTCTCCAAAAAAGACATGAAAATGACCCAGAAGTACCAAATTATTAGACATTAATAAAATGCCAATCAGAACTACAATGAGATAACATTTCATACTAAGATGGCTATCATGAAAAAATAAACAATAACAAGTATTGACAAGGATGTGTAGATACTTGAACTTGTATATATTTTTGATAGGAATGTAAAATGATGCAACCGTGTTAGAAAACTGTTTGGCAATTTCTCAAAACTGTTAAGCCCAGAAATTCCACTCCTCTGTATCCACCCAAGTGAGATGAAAACATCTGTCTACACACAGATTTGTACACAATGTTCATAGCAAAATTACTAGTAACAGCTACAAAGTGGAAGCAACCCAAATATTTATCAAGTGATGAATAAACAAAACCGGGTATATATCCATACAATGGAATAACACTCAACAATGAAATGAAGTAATGATATATGCTATAATGTGAATGGTCCTCAAAACCACTACTAACGCTAAGCAAAAGAAGCCAGCCACAAAAGCTAACAGGTTATTGCCTGATTCAATTTATATAAATAGGCAAATTTTAGAGAAAGCAGATTAGTGGTTATCTACTGATTGGGGAAAAAGGAATAAGAATTGACTTCCAATGAATATGAATTTTCAGATGATGAAAATGTTCAAAATTAGAGTATTATGATGGTTATACAACTCTGAAAATATACTAACAAACATTAAATTATATGCTTAAAATATTGAATTTATGCTATGTAAATTATATCTCAACAATGAGGATTAAAAAAATGAAATACTGCTATTCCTATATTGATACATTGTAGAATCCCTTTCCTTCTCTCCTCTTAAATTTGTTTCTGACCCATTGCTTTCTGTAGTGCTTATTTGTTCCCACCAAATGTTAATACAAATAGAAATATCAATTTATTTTAATAGACCAGTACTGGTACTCCGAAAAAGGGTATCATACAGGGTAGTACTACTACAAGTAAAAAACATAAAGTATAAGAGATAATGCAAAAATCAACTACATAAGAGGATTCTCTTCTTTCTAAAATATTGTTTTGTTCTACTCCTCAGTATTACTATCCTACCACAACCACCACCACCAGCATTCAGGAGTTTACCAATGATGTTCAAAGAAGAATGTTCATTAGTTAGCAGACACTTAAAATATTTTATTTTAGAAACTTAGAGTCAACCTGAAGTTGCATGAAGCTAATGGACTTAGGAGAGCATATGAAATCAAACTATACTCCTCTCTCTTGAGGCAATGTAATATCCTCAAACTGAAAGGCGGGGGTAATATGTGCAATGTGGAAATTTAGATTCTCCTTACTCCAGTTAAAATATAAATTAATACCCTCCCCCAAGCCTCCAGGAACTATCTCATTTTTCTGCCTTATAATTCTGCTACAGTTCACCTGATGAAATATATTTATAGTTTATAAAAGAAATAAAAGAAACCCCATAGGCTCTCTTTTATTTTTGAGTTTTGTTTTGGCTCATTAATGCTTTCCATCTCATTTCTTACTTTCCACTGGAAAGTATTGCCCATAGTAATTCTTGACAAATAAATAAAGTTGAACAGAGCTCATTTGCTTACAGTATTTTGCAATGAAATTAAAATAGACATTAGGAGGGATCACAAACTAAGAAAATTCTTATGATGGCACAGTTGTGATTTACTAAAATTTTACATATTTCATCCACAGTTACAATAAGAGACAAGCAGAATATTCAATAAATTACAATTGCTTTTATTCTCATCCATGAGGAATAGAATTTTTTTAAATTTTTATTTATTTATGATAGTCACAGAGAGAGAAAGAGAGAGAGAGAGAGGCAGAGACACAGGCAGAGGGAGAAGCAGGCTCCATGCAGGTAGCCCGACATGGGACTCAATCCTGGGTCTCCAGAATCACACCCTGGGCCAAAGGCGGCGCTAAATCGCTGAGCCACCGGGGCTGCCCAAAAGTTTGTATTTAATATCTCCATTAAATAAGAGTTATTTGAAGTCTAGAGATTTTACCTAGCTCAAAGGACATGGTTTCTAAGTTATCTGTCTGACTTTTGAGCATGTTATTATGTCTTATTACTTCTCCCACATTGATCTCAAACCTATTAAACACTCTGTTGGCTCAAGCACATCCCCAGTAATATCTAAAATTTTGGTATCCAAAAAAAAAAAATAATAAAAAAATAAATAAATAAATAAATAAATAAATAAATAAATAAATAAATAAAAAATAAAATTTTGGTATCCTATTCAGAACAGAAATATAATCTGGATACAATCATTTCAAATTATTAAACATTACTTTATTCATATGGAATATTTATGAAATAACTATGTCACATAAATTAAATTTATTGATAATTATATGTTATCTCTTTGAATTATGCTCTGCATGTAACAATTCTGGATGAAAATCTTCTTGTATGCCTTTTCTTGTGACAAGATGGTAGATTAGATACTTGAAGAACCCTTCTAGTAAAATACAATTGTGTCTTTGTTGAAACAATACCTGTAATTTATTGCATCACTGAGTTCACTAGAAAGTAATCTAAATCTCAAATTCATACACACACAAATACACTCAGACAACAGTTGAAAGCAAGAAGGGAACAATAACTGATAAGCAAGCAATAGAGTAGGGACCTTTGAGATGGAGTAGCTCTGAAGGTAAATACTTATATTAGCACTGCAGTGATCAGACTCGAAGCCTTGAGACTTTCAAGACTGAGAGGCTGAGAGAATCTCACATTAAGCCAAGGGTAGATAAAGCAGTAGACTTGGACTATAGTGACCCCCAATGTAATCTCATGGAATCGAATAATGCAAGTCTTCCATGGAGAAAGGCACAGGCTCTTCAATATTTCCAGTGATGAAATTTCAAAAAATATAAGCTTACAATAAGAAAATAACTAAACACAGTAATAAAATCATGAGTGATAGTCAATAGAAAAAATATTACATATTTACAAACCGAAGATTTGTATACTTAGTATACTTAGTATAATATACTTTTTAAAAATAAAAAAATTAATAAATATTGATTATTAGAGAAAGAAACTATCAGAAATGGGCAGAAAAATATGAGAAAGAACTTTCAGAAATTATACATAAAAATGTTGAAATTAAAACCTGGATAGTTTGAATAGCTGATTAGAGAAAATGAATAAATCTAAAGATAAACATTAAGAGATTATTTAGAATGTACTATATTGAACAAGGAAGTGAAATATATAAACATTAGGAAACTCAGAGAATATAATGAGATAGTATAGTACACATAATTAGCATTAAGGATAGACATTCAGTTTATTTAGAAGGAAGGGTCAATGTCTAGAAATTCTCCAGGACTCACAAAATTATAAATCTACAGATGTATAAATTACAAAACAGTAACAAATAAGAAAGAAATTCATCTCTTGCATATTGCACTGAAGCTACAGGACCCAAAAGCAACAAAAAAGGATCTTAAAGCATTGCCGGAGGAAAGGCTCAGAAAAGAATGGCAATTAGACATCTCAATAATGAAATCCAGATGACACTGAAAATTTTCTTAGGAATACTGGGATGACAATATGAAATAGAGTTCCTAGAAAATCTTTAAAGAATGGTTGCAAAGTGATGACATTTCAGATGAATAAAAATTGCAGAATTCACAAAACAACAAAAATATCACTAAAGGATATCCTAGTTGATCTATTAGAGGACTAGGACAATCATCTGAGAGTATGATTTGAGATGAAGGAAAGGAAAGAAACTAGTAAAAATGCAGATAAATATAAACAAATGTTTTTAATATTAAAAGGACAATACTACATTATTAAAATGGTCAGAGCTCTCCATCCCTTGCTATATTGTACTCTTTGCAATGTGATATTCAAGTTCTTCATATTAAAATATGGAAGCTACTTTCCAGTTCTCTGAATCAGATCCGTCTTTGTGGGTTGTTTTAGCCAAAAGAATGTAGAAAAATGATGTGCCAGGGCCAAGCCTCAGCCACAAAAGACTTTGTGTGCTTTTGTTCTCCATGTGTACAACTCAAGGCTAGCCTGCTAGAAGCTGAGAGATCACACCAAGGAGAATCAATGCACTTCTGCCTTAAGCCAGCTAAGCCCAGGTGTAGAGACACCTACCTGAGCCACAATTGACTGTGGACAGTTGAGGAAAACCCAGCTGAGATCAGAACTACCAGCTAAGTCCAGCATCTATTTTAGAACCACAAATTGTGAGCTAAATAAATGTCACTTTTTAGCTACTAGGTGTTAGGATGATTTGTCATTTTATAACAGCTACCTAATGCTTTCAGGTTAAATATATGACAGAAGCAAAACACTAAACAGGAGCATAGAAATCAGGAGAGAATCCTCTGCATTTGGTGTTTTAGGTATATTAGGTAGACTAAGAATTCAGTAATTTTAAAAAAGTACAATATAAAAAAAGTACAATGAAAGTAAAATTTGGATGAAATGGTAAAATTCCTAGAATAATATAATTTACAAAATCTATATAGAAAGAATAATGAATTATTCCTTTAAAGGAACTTTAATATTAAAGTGTTTTCAACAGAGAAAATCCCAGGCTCAGAAATTTTAAAGACAAATTCTACTAATCTTTCAAGAAATAAGTCATTCCAATCTTAGAAAGCACACAAAATGAGAAAATATCGTCCAAACCATTTAATACAGTAAATACGAGACCATAGGACCATAAAAGGATTATGAAAAAGGAAACATGCAATTGATCCATTTTTGCACATAGGTGCTAAAGTTTCCAAAATATTAGCAAACCAATCTAGCAACCCGAAAAAAATATATATTATAATCAAAGTAGATCTCTTGAAAACAAAATGTTTTAATATGAAAAGAACCTACATGCACATTAAACTTTAATATTCTTTCACGAAATGTAGTCTTCTTTTATATTAAATATTATAGGTCCTTTAACAAATATTTTTTAGATTTTTCTTATTGATCCAGGTTTACCATTATCATTATAGGTTATTATTCTCCATAAAAATATAGTGAAATACACAAGCTTTTGAGGTGTTTCAATGATTGCCTTTATATTAAATGACCCAAAACTTCTACATGCAGATATACTTGTGGGTATGTGTATCTTAACCTCTCCTCTTTTACTTAGAGTTGTATAAGTTCAAATTAAGATCAAATTTCAAACCTCAATTTGTCTTACTTCTTTCTCTTTATAATTTGTTGGTTGTAATTTGCAGCAAGAAAGGCCAGTAAGCAAATATGTTTAGATGTGTGTTTAAAAAATGACTAAACTGCCTGTGAATGAAGAACTGAAGTGGTTTCTCTTGTCCATAAAGTTTACAAATTCTAACACAAATGTAGTGACATGCTATTTGGTTACTTGAAATATCTTTACTAAATTCCTTTTAAAAATATTTTTTTTTTCAGATCACTACATTGTAATGTATAGTAGAGCAAATACAACATGGAGAGCAAAAGACAGAAACTTTGATGGTGTTAAGAGCTGAACTGTGTAACCCCAAATTTCATATATTGAAGTCCTAACCCCCATTACCTCAGAATGGGCCTATGCCTGAAGTTAGAATTTTTAAAGAGGCATTTAAGGATAAATGAGGTCATTAGAGTGGGTGATAATCCAACATAGCTGTTGTTCCTGTAAGAGGAGAAGCTTAGAATGCGGATATACTCTGGGAAAGACCAAATGAACACATGGGGAGAAGATAGCCATCTACAAGCCAAGGAAAGAGACTTTCAGGAGAACCAATGCTGCTGATACTTTGATCTTGGACCTCCAGCCTCCAGAAACATAATGAAATAAATTCCCATTATTTAAGCTGCTCCATCTGAGGAACTTTGTTATAGCAGACCTGGCGGATTGATACAGATGGCAACCCTCTACTGCTGTGTTTGTTAAATGAGTGGCATGTTATTTTACCTTAAAGTAATGCAAGTATTAAATTTCAAAGTAACATTAAACATTTAATACCATTTATTATCAAATGCTTGCAAAATGCGTAAGTCTTATTAAAAAGACCACAAAGGGGCAGCTGGGTTAGGCTTCCAACTCTTGATTTTAGCTTAGCTCATGATCTCAGAGAGATCTTGGAGCCTGCTTAAGATTCTCTCTCTCCCTCTTCTTCTATACCCCCTCTACTCTTGTGCACACCCTCATTCTCTCAAGTCAAAATAATAAAATAAATTTAAAAATTGAAAGACCACAAAGAGAGTTAATAGGAAAATCCATTTAGTGTGAATTCTCCTTTACTTGGCTTAAGTCCAGAGATAAATTTCCAATCTCTTTGGCCTAAAGTTTTCAGTGGTAAATTGCAGATAATTATGTCTGTCTGAAGAAAACAACATTAATGAAATAAAATTTTTGTTTAATAATATACAGGCAATAACTAGAAATTACAGGTAGTATATTAGGAAGAAAGTCTTCTGGGCTAATGCTACATCACATGAAGTTACAACTTACCATCCACATCAATCGATAAAATATTTGGATCGGTTTCTTTTTATGATTATTGGATGTGATGTATATAAAACAAGGCTATATAGCTATAACTTTATCAGTATTTTAACTAATATAATCAGGTAGGATGCCTAATGAATAAGAAATACTTAGGCATTTAAAATACAACAAATATCAGAATAATATATGCCAACTTTGGTGATTAAATTCTTTTAAGTTTCACATACTAATTCAATAAATCTCAGTAGGTAAAGATGAATAGATTTGATTTAGATGAAATTTTGGGTTCATCTGATTTTACTTATGCATTTTCTAATATAATCTGAATATCAAGTCCTTTTTACAGCTAAACACAAACATCAGATTTCATTGGTAGAATATTTTGCGTGGTGCTAAAGTATACAAAGTGTACTTTTGCTGGAGGCATGATTTTTATTTTTTATAAAGCTCTGGTGTGGAATGTACTTTCACTGATATAAAAATAAAAACAGCAAATAGGAAAGCACAAGGCAACAATAGCAATATTATTTTGCAAAATATTCCCTGAGCTGTAACTAATCTAGTTGGTTCAGCCTAGGAAGATCATTTTATTGTATGCAATATTCATCTCAAAAATATTTAGCTAGCTGAAATTCAAATCATAAAACAGAAGGACAAAGAAAATGAGAATGGGCAGCTTCTTATCACTTGGATAAGACCCAATGTTTAAATCTATTTTATGCAAAGCTGAAATGTCAAATTATTTTAAACCAATTATAATGATTTTTTTAGTGATGGGACTAGTAAAAATGTATAGCTTAGAAATATTGTTTACATTATTTTCTTTCGTAAAAATATAATTATCGAAATAATATGCTATAAAAATTATATGTAAGAACTTCACCATTGCTATAAGCTTTAACCAAATTTTTAAGAAAGTAGATTTTTTTTAAACATCCAGTTTTATGCATAGACACTTATCACAATAATTCTTTTCCTAGTTGTTTGCTACACTAAAAATTAGTTTTTCATTTTGAAACGTTATAACTATCACTCTGGGGACGACGGGGGTGGCTCAGTGGTTGAACTTCTGCCTTCAGCTCAAGGCATGATCTCGGAGTCCCAGGGTCCAGTGCTGCATCAGGCTCCCTGCAGGGAGCCTGCTTCTCCCTCGGCCTATGTCTCTGCCTCTCTCTGTGTCTCTCATGAATAAATAAATAAAATCTTTTTAAAAAAGTAGACTCTCACTCTGAAATACTTAAAAAGAGACTTAAATACTATAAAAATCCTTGAGTATAATTTGTATCTAAAAAGGAAATCATGTAATGATTCTTTACATGGTAAATTACGTGATAATTTTAAAATATTAAAGTACAATTAAACTAGTTTATATTAATAATGCTTCAATCTTTCAGTTGCTCAACACTATTCTAGAAATATCAGCTAGATTATTAGCAAAAATATAGACTTGAGCAAGCATGGATCAGCAAGCTATTCAAAATCTGAAAAAAAAAAAAGGAAACAAAATGTAAAACTCACATCACTTTATCACAGAATAATGTGCCACCCCCTCACTTCTATGTCTGTGTTAGGTTCATGCATTTAGAACCCAGGATATCCTTCATATTCCCTGACTAATAATTAAGGAATGAAATATTGTTTCAGAAAATAACAAATCAAGATAAAGGAATGAGATGACCTTTTTCAGGAAGCACTTGTACACTATGTTAAGTCCTTTAACAAATGTATTGGTAAAACAAATCAATTCCATAAATGGATGATGGGTATTAAGGAGGGCACTTGTTATGATGAGCACTGGGTGTTATGTCTGTGGTTAATCAATCACTAAATTCTACCTCTGAAACAAATATACACTATATGTTAACTATAATTTAAATAAAAATTTGGAAGAAAAAAAAAACAAAAAACAAAAAACCAAAAAAACAAAAATAAATCAGCCCTAGATCCAGCAATAGAGTTTTAAATATAGCAGAGTTTGCTGACCTTAATTTTTAACGTAATACTTGCAAAAACTAAAAATTTAATTAATATATCAATTATCAGATACAAATCTGTAACCTCAAAGAATTAAAGATTAGTAATAATGGCTCTACCCGGTACTTTTGTGTACATCTTAATTACAATCATTTTTGCTATTTTAGAAAATCATTTTCCTATGTGTTATATTTTAAGAGTATATTAATTACTAAAAACATACTGTTTAATTTGGGACTTTTATAATCTTCATAAAAAAAGGAATGCTAGGGGCACCTAGGTGGCTCAGTTAGTTAAGCATCTGCCTACTGGTCAGGTCAATAATCCTAGGTCCTGGGATCAAGCACTGCTTTGGGCTCCCTGCTCCCTGCTCAATGGGGAATCTACCTCTCCCTCTCCCTCTGCTCCTCCCCCCAACTCATGTCTTCTCTCTCTCTCTCTTTCTCTCAAATAAAATCTTTTTTTAAAAAAACAGGAATGCTGTATAACATCTTCAGAAAAAAAAAAATTTCACTTGATGTATTTTTTTAACTGCATCTAAATTTTTACAGGTAATTGTTCATTGAATTATCATTGTAGAACATTCCATTGTGTGCGATCTGTTGTCAAAATAATTTGAGTTGGACGCCTGGGTGGCTCAGTGTTTGAGCCCAGGTCATGATCCTGAAGTCCTGGGATCGAGTCCCATGTTGGGCTCCCTGTATGGAGCCTGTTTCTCTCTCTGCATATGTCTCTGCCTCTCTCTCTCTCTGTGTCTCTCATGAATATATAAATAAAATCTTTAAAAAATAATAATAATTTGAGTCATTTCTGAATTTGGCTTAGTTATTATTAGTTGTGAACATTTTTGCATCTTTCATGGTACACCTATGCAAGAATATATCTGTATTATAATCCTAGGAGCGAATTTGCTGAGCATATCAATGACTACATTCAGCTTCATAAGAGAATTCCTAATTGCTTTCCAGTATAGTTGTACCAACTATATATGTCAACATTACTATATGAGTTTTCTCTCATTCACATACTTCAGAATCTTTTATTAATTTTTGCCCTCCTAGATTATATAAAATCCTATGTCAGTTGGACTCTAATTAGCATTTTCCTAATTAATAATGAAGATGAAAATCATTTCTTATGTTTATTGATATTCCTACATTCTCTTCCAGAATAGGCTTACTGTGTTTTGCTCATTTTTCTAATGACTTATTTTATAATTGATTTGTACAGTCTTATATATTATGAATAATAATTATCTGATGCTTACCTAAATGAAAAAGATCTCCCAGATAGTGGTGTGTTTTTTTCACCTCTTCATCAGATCTTTCAATGCACTATATTCTTTTTTTTTTTTTAAGATTGTATTTATTTATTCATGACAGACACACAGAGAGAGAGAGAGACAGGCAGAGGGAGAAGCAGGCTCCATGCAGGGAGCCCGACGTGGGACTTGATCCGGGGTCTCCAGGATCACGCCCTGGGCGGAAGGCGTTGCTAAACGGCTGAGCCACCAGGGCTGCCTTCAATGCACTATACTCTTAACAGTGTAAAATTTTTCAATCATGTTTATTGTTCAATGGTTGGCACTTTCACGGCTTGTATAAAAAAACATCCCCACACGGAATTCATAAAAAAATTATTTTTATATTTTCTTCTAAAAATTGTCTTGCTTTTTACACATCTCATTTTTTTTTGCTTTGTTTTTAATGTGGGCTATTTTTTAAATTTAAGATAGAATCCATAGTGGCTATGTTACAGCATGTAAATAATTATTTTGACATCTGTTCAAGATGTAAGGAGAAACTCACAGAAACACATACAAACAGTAGTCCACAGATCCACATACAAAGTTTTATTGCTATCAACAAAGACATGCTTTCTTTTAGTTTTCAGGAATCATCTGCAAAATCCATCAGAAGATGGAGCTTTGAATATTGTTGTTTATCATTTAAGGAAACTAATTATTCAAAGCAAGCTACTTAAAAATCACTTCAGATAACTAACAGTCACTGTCTGATATCATTAGTCAACACTGTTAAATACAATTATATGCCTAACAAGAGAACCATTGTAATTCCCCTAAGACCTGTCCTTCCTTTCACGTATCTGTGGGCTTTTCTATTATATTCTGGTGTAGAAACTAACAAAGTGTTCCATGTGATCACAGCAGTTTTAGCTCTGTTATCACACAGAGCTCAAGTGCTCTTCAAGTTTACACTGAGCTGATAACACAAAATTCTCTACCTGGGCTCTGTTTTATGCAAATTATACACTAATGTTTTTGTGGTTTCTTTTTTTTAAAGATTGTATTTATTTATGTATTTGAGAGAGACTACAAACAAAGTGGGAGGAGCAGAGGGAGAGGGAGAAGAAGGCTCTCCGCTAAGCAAGGACCCCCATGCAGAGCTCTATTCTAGGACCTGGGATCAAACCTGAGCCAAATGTAGACACTTAACCACTGAGCCCCCAGAAGTCTCAGGATTATCATGTTGAAACAATATTTTTTCTGTCACTTCTAAGGAAGATCCTATGGAGACACATATGCTCCTAAACACACAAGACTGGGAATAATTTGCAACATGTTCAAAAGCCATAAAACATTTGTGAAAAAAGTGGTTGATAAGACTTACTAATATTTGACAAAGTAGGAAAAAATATCCACTGGAAAAAGGACAGTCTCTTCAATAAATGGTGCTGGGAAAATTGGACAGCCACGTGCAGAAGAATGAAACTGGACCATTCTCTTACAACATACACAAAGATAAACTCAAAATGGATGAAGTATCTAAATGTGAGACAAGAATCCATCAAAATACTAGAGGAGAACACAGGCAACACCCTTTTTGAACTTGGCCACAGCAACTTCTTGCAAGATACATCTATGAAGGCAAGGGAAACAAAAGCAAAAATGAACTATTGGGACTTCATCAAGATAAGAAGCTTTTGCACAGCAAAGGATACAGTCAACCAAACTAAAAGACAACCTACAGAATGGGAGAAGATATTTGCAAATGACATATCAGATAAAGGGCTAGTGTCCAATATCTATAAAGAACTTCTTAAACTCAACAGCAAAGAAACAAACAATCCAATCATGAAATGGGCAAAAGACATGAACAGAAATCTCACAGAGGAAGATATAGACATGGCCAACAAGCACATGAGAAAATGCTCCGCATCACTGGCCATCAGGGAAATACAAATCAAAACCACAATGAGATACCACCTCACACCAGTGAGAATGGGGAAAATTAACAAGACAGGAAACAATAAATGTTGGAGAGGATGTGGAGAAAGGGGAACCCTCTTGCACTGTTGGTGGGAATGTGAACTGGTACAGCCACTCTGGAAAACTGTGTGGAGGTTCCTCAAAGAGTTAAAAATAGACCTGCCCTACGACCCAGCAATTGCACTGCTGGGGATTTACCCCAAAGATACAGATGCAGTGGACGCTGGAACACCTGCACCCCAATGTTTAGAGTAGCAATGTCCACAATAGCCAAACTGTGGAAGGAGCCTCGGTGTCCGTCGAAAGATAAATGGATAAAGAAGATGTGGTCTATGTATACAATGGACTATTACTCAGCCATTAGAAATGACAAATACCTATCATTTTCTTCAATGTGGATGGAAATGGAGGGTATTATTCTGAGTGAAGTTAAGTCAATAGGAGAAGAACAAACATTATCTGGTCTCATTCATTTGGGGAATAAAAAAATAGTGAAAGGGAATAAAGAGGAAAGGAGAGAAAATGAGTGGGAAATATTAGAGAGAGTGACAGAACATGAGAGACTCCTAACTCTGGGAAACGAAGAAGGGGTGGTGGAAGGGGAGGTGGGCAGGGGGTTGGGGTGACTGAGTGATGGGCACTGAGGGAAGCACTGGACAGGATGAGCACTGGGTGTTATGCTATATGTTGGCAAATCAAACTCCAATAAAAAAATATATACAAAAAGGAGACTTATTTGTCAAGTATTTCACATCAAGCCTTCAAGTCTCTTACTTTTTAAAAGATATATAACATATGGTTCATATGTTATATATCTAAGTTGCAGACACTGGGTTTGGGAAAATCCATAGGCAAAGGAAATATTTTAGACCCAATGTAAATTGAAATAAACAGTTTATAGGTCATCCTATAAGACATGGCCCAGCATCTAAATCTACTGTCCATTAGAGTAGCCACTAGACACATGAAGCTATTTAAGTTTAAACTTAGATGAATAAAAATTCAATAAAATATAAAGCTGAGTTACTCATTGCAAGTGACCATAGCCACGTAGTGGTTCCCATAGTGAATGACACAGATATAGAACATTTCTGCCACTGCTGAGAGTTCCACTGAATATCTCTGGTCAGCTTCCTTTATGTATACAAATTGTTCTTGTTATGATATTTTTAAAATTAAATGTTTTTTTGTCTATAAACTGGAATGGTTGCCTTTGTCATGTTACTTTTTCATTAATAAAGCCTACTTTTTACTTTTTTAAAAATGATAAATTATAAAATACTGTATGCCACATGATTGCGTCATCTCTGATTGAGGTTATATCACATTGTGTTATCTTGATGAAGAGTGAAATGAAATAAAAATTATTCTTAGGAATAGAGTAGCTTTAAAATTAAGTTTAAGATGTTTATGGAAAATGTTGACAATATTTACTACTGAAAAAATATATACAAAATACTTTCAGGCTCAAAACTTAAGATGAAAAGTCATTAATAACAACATTTAATGAAAAATGAAAAATAAAAGAAAATTAATGCAAAAAATCTACAATGAACAGAATACCAAAATTTTATTTTATTTTATTTTTTTAAGATTTTATTTATTTATTCATGACAGACACACACACACACACACACACACACACAGAGAGAGAGAGAGAGAGAGAGAGAGAGAGGCAGAGACACAGGCAGAGGGAGAAGCAGGCTCTGTACAGGGAACCGGGTGTGGGACTCGATCCCGGGTCCCCAGGATTACACTGGACTAAAGGCGTCGCTAAACCACTGGGTCACACGGGCTGCCCCATAATTTTAGATTAAAAAAAAATTGACTCTATATTCAGTGACCCGATTCATTTAACTCACTATTGGAGATAGTGGATTGTGTAATTTTATTATTTTTATCTTCATGATTATCTAAATTTTAAATATTTAACAGACATGAAAATAGAAATAATAAAACAACATAGTATAGTCTGTTAGATACTTGGAAAGCCAAGGATTTTCCCATATTAGACATACATGTCTAGATGGTTATAAAAATTATAGAAGCTAGTGAAGTTATATTATTAACTACTTAATTTATAGTATCAATTATTAATACTGTAACACCATAAGGAAGAACTAATAAAATAGTTGCACTCACAAAAACTAAGTTTACTATGCAATAGGTAAAGGGTATGGCATATAGGTTATATATAAATGTTATTTTTAATATTATTTGATCAGGTGATTATGCTTTGGAAAACCATAATAATGTGGTAGGCCTAAGTGTTTACTAACATTAAAGTTATGCCAAAAGGATTTCATCTCAATGTTATATGTTATAGCAACTATTGAGAAATAATTTGAGTATTCACCAAGAGATAAGCAGCTAAGTCAGGTATGCAAATTCATTCAGTGTTTCATTTCACAAATGTTTTAATTTATTCAGTTAAATAATACTATAACATGGAAAGTATGAAATATAAATTAAATATACAATGGTGTGACTTTATGTAAAAAGTTGTTAAATAAAAAGACTAAACAGAATATAGAAACTGAAAATATAAAATTGTATTTGGGTATTTTGATAACAGATGAACATTTTCTTTCTTTTGTTTACTAAATTTTCTTTATCATGTACAGGCTATTTTAACAATATCACATGATTTAAGGAAGAAAATATGTGTGTTTTTTGGCTTTTAGGGTTTTCTCTTTTTCTTTTCTTCTTTTTTTTTTTTTTTTTTTTTTGCCATTTTAAGTGATGTGTAATATGGTTACTTAAAACAATTTCAACACTTACTAGGAATGTTGGCATTTGAGTAAATTTCCCCTGTGCAAATCAAAGGATTATTGCAATGTAGGTTTTTTTTTTTTTTTTTGTCTTATTTTGGTCATCAATTCACTTGACAAGTTTCATTAAGGTATTTTACCTCTAGGCAAGAGTGAGTACAATGAGTATTACTTGAATTAAAATCAATGTTGTTCCACAAAGAAACTTTATAACAGAGGTTGTCTAATTTGTTTATAAGACTTATTATTATTTTTTTTTTACAACATGCATGTTCCAGAGTAATACCAGTTTCTTATGATATAGGTAAGAAGCTAGTAAATGAACATTCCTAGTTACTAAGTATCTAAATATGTGGGTAACATTAATTGATTTAGTAACTCTTTGTGGATTTTTAAAAATTTCCTTACTTTTATAACTAATAATAATTTTATAAATTGAAAGTTTTTGCCTTGTTCCTTGAGATTCAGTCCAATCCCGTAACTTAGAAATACCCCTACCTCTAGTCATAGGTAATTTAAGGTGTCTGAGCAGTCTCCCAAGATCAAACACTTGTTTCTGTAGCAATCTGACACAATTTCCCACTTTTAATCAGAGATTTTCATGTGAGATTAATTTTACTCCTTTCAAAATGAGTGACCCAGACAAAATTTCTTTTATAACTCTGTACTGATTATTTTTCCATTTCTTGAGTAAAGAAAAATGGAACTTACCTACCAGAATGTTTTCTACTAAAAGTAAAAGAAAATTCCAACTCTAATGTATTTAAGTAGTAAGACTATCATCTATGAATAATAGATGGTGGTTAGCCAGCTTTATGGTTAGTTAATTCAGAGTAGCTCAATTACATCATCAAGAATCCAGCTTCTTTCCTTATTATTATTGTTGTTTTTTGCTTATTTGCTTTAGTTTAGCCATTCTCTCTGTGTCAGTTCTTTTTTTGGCCTTAATGGCCATTATGGTTTCAGGTTGATCAAAGCTGTACTGAGACTCAACTCCACACATGTAAATATCCAGAGAAAATATCTTGTGGAAGAATAGATCTCTGTTTTCATTATGTCTACTTAAAAGGTAGGAAACTCATCCAAAAACCCTTTGGCAGACTCTCTCTCATTTCTCATTGATTAGAACTGGGTAATATGCTACTCCCAAACCAAATGAGCCAGTCCATGGGTCAACGTGTCCCCTGAGGATATTTTAGGGGATTTACAAGGTAAAACCCATTTTCAGTATACACAAAGAGATTAATTGCCTTCTTCACCATAGTGAGTGATAAAGCAAATAACGTTGTATAAAACTTCTAGCCTGTTAGCACAAATCAAGGAAAACTATCCTAGGAGGTCATCATATTCTTAATGGTCATGCACTTGTTGTTAAAAAAACAAACAGGCATGTTTCACGTAAAAGTGTCCTTGATGAAAAAGAACTGCAAAGATAAGCATGCACACATCTCCCAATATGAAATAACTTGCTTATTTTCTAATCCTTCAGTCTGGCTAAGGTAATCTAATGGATAGTTTTTGGTATTAATTTAAGTGAAAGTCCAGGGAATGTGAGAAAAAAAGTCATTCTCATCTCTGAATCTCAAACTTTAAATTACAATGTAAATCAATTCACTCTCTGATAAAAGTCTCAATTCCTGGGCAGATAAAGTGATCTTAATTGCTATCAGCTTTTGTCTTGGGCTGTAAAATTTGGAGAGCCCATCTTAACAAACTATAGAATTCAGAACAAGCATGGGGAGCGGCAGAGGGAGAGGGAATGGGAGAAGCAGACTCCCCACTGAGCAGGGAGCCGGACTTGGGGCTCAATCCCAGGACCTCAGGATCGTGACCTGAGCCTTACGCAATACTTAACCAGCTGAGTCACTCAGGTGCCCCAGACCAAGATTAGAGACATAATTTGCTAAACTGACAGGAATATCTCCTTACAAAATTAACCAGGTCTAGGACTTTTCTCTTTTACTCTTTCCTTCTCTTCCTTCTTTCCTTTTCTTTTTTCTTTTCTCTTTTGTATTGCCCAATATCAATGTCTCTTTCTCAGAAAGTACTCCCTATTTCCCTATATTAGATTAGGTCTCTTCTAACACCTTTTTATACCTCCCTCCATGTGTCTATTTACTTATCATAATTGTAACTGTGGAATACTCGTAGAATTAATTATTGGGAATCTGTTTCTTCACAAGTTCCCAAGTGTATCTATTAGGGCAGAAGTCAGATATGGTTTGTTCACTGTTGTATAAATCAGCACTTGACATTCTGTCAGATAGTAGGTCTTGAGTAACTGTTGAGTGAAATTGTGTCTTGCTTTACAGTGTCTTACCAAAGCAAAGGAAATCATGGATGTGATACAACAAAACAAAAAAGCAAAGAACAGCCTAGAAAATATGGTATTCAAATAAGAGATTTAAGGTTGGCTTTTCAAAATGTTTATGGATAATATGAAAGCTTAGAATAGCCATTTTAAGAGGATTTCATAATCAAATCACGTTTTGTATTTTGTATTAAGATTATAGTCATAAATCCAGAAGCAAGAGGCTTACATACTATCTTGACCCTTACTCTACTCTCTCCAAAATAAGCAATAAAATCAGAATATGCTTTACTTTTTACATCTGCAGTCAGTGTAACTGTGTTTTTAGGGAAAGACATAATTAAGAGATTTTAATCAATGAATTCATGACATGTCAAAATTCCTATCATAAATATGATAATTTAGGTTTGGTATACATGTTTTTTTACTTATGAAGTAAGAAGCTATATTAGTCAGGACATGCTAACTTTTATTTTTAAGAAACTAAATTCTCAGTGGATTAAGACAATACAAGTATATGTATCATCTATACAAAGTACAGTTTGGATGTTGCTGGCTGACTGAGTCTCCTACTACCGGTACTTCCATAACCAAGGGTCCTTTCAGTTTGTGGTGCTATTGAAGCTTGGGCTATACAGTCCTATGCTGAATCTTATGCATCCAATTGGGAGATGAGAGAATGTGGAAGATCTGGGAAATCTAGGACTACAAATGGTGTATGCCACATCAGCCAGCATTCTGTTTACTATAATAAGCCACATTCTCCCACTACAACTGCAAGGAAGCCTGGAAAGAGGAGATGGTTATGGTGATCATACGGACAGTGTTTGCCACTAAAGGATTCATAAAATCTGAGAATAGTCATTTCAAAGTAATAACTAAAAAAATATGGTAAAAAGAAAACACATAACTTAAAAAGTATACACGTTGCAGATTAACCAAAAGGCATGGCTGGTTAGTTAACTATGACTATTTCCATCTTACAATTATTTATCCAAACATTCATTTAAAAAACAGCATTATTTCAAGATGACTAATAGTTTTTGGTTCAAGAAATATAGCCTCATCGGAAATTGTATATCTGTATTAAAATAGAAAAAAGCAGAAGCATAACAGTATTATTTTTTAAATATGCAGCTTACCAACAGATTTAAATGGATTCATTTTAGGATAATATACATTGATCCCAAAAGGTTATACAAACATAATTTTCAAGCACCTCAAGACTCTGAATCCATTACATGTTTAGGGTCACCAACTCATACATCAAGGTCACAGCCATCACTTCTAATTTCCATGGTAATGAAATATTGTAACCGTTTTGAGTTATTAGTGCTTCAAGGATTGTTGAACAGAAGATCAATGATGACATGACTTTGCCTCAAAGTTCATTTTAGGAATTCTCTGGCTATGTAAAAATCATCCCCAAAATGCAGCTCTTTACCAGAGAGAGTACATTTCTAGGAAGTATTCCTCCTAGACTTTGTCGGTAAATTGGAAAAATAATTCATTTTAAATCATCTGAAAGAAGAAAAGTTTAAAAAATGTATTTTAAAATTAAAGGTACAGAACTTATGGTAAAATATAATCCCATGTTGTTAGAGAAAAAGAGAGATTCACATTCAAAAAATAATACAGCATGGCCCTAAAAGTTTATAGGATGTATGGAAGTTAAGATGTGATCAAACTATAGCCACATTATCTCATAAAATGAAAATCTGATTTGTAGCCTATCTTTCTCAAAGCCTTTAATTATTTTACTGAGTTTTCAGAAGAATGAAAAAAATTACTATTGATAAAAAGTTAGATATCTTAAAGAAGATAATCTGTGAAAGTATTTATCTATTTTTAATTAAACATTATAAAATGTTACAGCAACATAATTATAAATTAGAGCTGAAAATTGGTTATAATTCATTTGAAAAAATCCTATAACCACTGTATCTATTATGCAGTATAATTGAAAGAATTCATAACACACTCTAGACTACCCACACACATTAAGCCTTTCATAAAGGTAAAAATATGTGGCATATCAACTAAAGGAAAACACAGGAAAGACTAGGGAGCCCAAAAGACTTCCAGATGCAGTTCCATAAGGCCTATTTTTAATAGGACAGGATACACTTCATTTTGTTATTGTGGTCCACCAAGATACCAGTGAAGAATCTTGATTTCAGCAGAGTTTGGACGTGAATCCAGCAGGGTCTTTTGGTAAAGCCAGAGATTGTGACCTGTTAAACCTGGTGTAAGCCATTAAGCAATACATTCCTAAACAATGTAAACAAACTAGCCTGGGTGTCTCCAGGAGAGTTTCAAAATTCAAATGTCACTAGCTACTCTGCTTCATCTTTATCTTGGCCAAGGGTCAGTATCAGTAATTCAAACATTCCTGGACCTGAGCCTAATGCTATCTGCCCCAGCTAAGCTGTAAGATCACTCTATCTTGTACAAACACAAGGCAGATGTTCATATAACACACTGGCTTCTTGATACTCTACCTTTAGACTATGAAGCAAATAAACTTGAAGAAACGTGTAAAGTTTACACCAGGATTATTCATATTTGGAAACAATAAAGTGGTTTAAAAATAATAGTTCTTTATCATACTAACTCATAGGACATAGACTAAACACTTAAATATATTTAATCACAAGTAGTATGCATTTGTCAGTGAATGGTGAAAAGGTTGTTATGTCTTGTTCATTTAAATTTTACAGGCCTTTACTTATCCTATTGAACTTCCTAGACAAGACACTAGAGTACTGTCGGGGGCGTGGGGAGGGTGGCGAGGGGAGACAGTACTTCAGATCTCCTTCTTTGACTCCTTTATTTTTATTCATTCTTTATTTAGCAAATATTTGTTACATGTGCCTAGCCAAATTTTTGGGATATATCAGTGAAAGAGATGTAAATATTCCTACTCTTATGAAGCATATATTTTGGTAGGGGTGACAGAAAATAAATGATGAAAACAATGAATCAGTCAACGCTACAGTATAATATACTGTTTAGGTGCTATTAAAATATAATGGAAAATAGCAGGAAAAAAGAGTATCAATAATATATCTGCATAAAAAGCACAGTTGCAGAATTAAATAGGTTAAGAGGGAAAGTGGCCTCATTGTAGAGGTAAAATTTAAGCAATCATGTAAAAATGCCATAGGGCTATCTGGAGAAGAGCATTGCAGGAAAACAAACTCCACAGTACAAAAGTCCTACAATAGGTGCTTTCCTATTATGTGGAAGATATGGCAAGGAGGCCAATGTGACCAGAATGTATATAAAGGTAAGAAGGAGAAAACAGCAAGCTGTATGATTGTCTAGGTAGAGGGAAACAAGACGAAGAGATAAGGATTTATAGATAATTTTAATGGTTTTGTATAAAATGATGACAGTTTGAGAAGTGATATGATCTGACTTAACATTTTGTTAAGAATAGATTGTAATGGCCAAGGGTAGAAGCAGGACTACTAGTTAAGAGGCTACTATGGATATGCAGACAAGAGATGATGAGGCATTATATTAAGTTGGTAACACTGGATGGGATTAGAAGCAGTCATGTTCTGGATATGTTTTGAGGGGAGAAACAATAGACAATGGAGTATGTGAAAAAAAAAAGAGAGGAATCAAGGAGAACACCAAGTTTTTATACCAAGCAACAGGAAGGATAGAGAACAACTTAAACAGGGAGGACTGTTGGCTGAACATAGTTGGTGAGGGAAGGTCAGGATACTTGACATCTTGGAGATGTCAAGAGAATACTGATATATATATATATCACTATATATATAAAATATAGTCTATATTTATATATATTATTAGTATACTTTTATACTAAAAATATACTAAATTTTTATACTAAAAATATATATTATATATATAAAATATATACTATCTTTTATTTTTTATTTTTATTTTTTACTATCTTTTATAGTATATATTATATATAATATTAGAAAGAATTATATATAGTTCTATAAATATTATTCTTTTGAGATAGATTTGGGCAAGAAATACATATATGATGGTATTAAAAGCCTTGGGAAAATATGAACTCACCAAGAGAGGGAGGACGTTAACAGAAAAGGAAAGAACCAGTGATGGAGCCCTGGTACTTATCAATATTAAAAAGCCAATGAGAAAGCAAATAACTACAAAAGGGAACAAGGAAATGGCAGGAGTGTGTGGAATACTGGAAGCTCAGTAAAGAAAGATTATGGGAGAGCAGGGACAAATTAACTGTATAATCATATGAAATACTAATAGTTCAAGTAAAGTAAAAATTGAGAATTACCCATTATATTTCACAACATCAAAGACAGTAAATTGTAACTTTGAGAAAAGCAAACTCAGGAGTGGTAGAGGCAAAAAACTGAAAATGGTAGAAGAGGAGTTGGAGACAAAAAGAGAAGTACCCTCAAGGAGCCTGGCTGCAAAGGAGATTTTTTAGGAAATACATCAGTAGCCAGAGAAGAATGTGCAGTTAAAAGGCAGTTTATTTGTAAAATGAGATAAAAAAAAATAGAGAGGCATGTTTGTGCATTAATGGAAATGAGTCTAATAGGAGTGAAATTTGGTGATGCAGAAGAGATGCATTAATTAAAGTCATTATCATGCTAACAATCAAGGAAAGTCTTCATAAATCACTTAGGAAAAAATAACTTATTTATTCTCCCCAATCTTATAATGTAAGTATTATTATTATCCTTATTTTAAAAAGATGTGAAAACCCAGACACAGAGGAGATAACTAAGTTACTCAAAGTCATACAAATAGAAGCATTTCAAACCAGACAGTCTAGGTGTAGGGTCCTTAAGAATGCTGGCTATTCTATGCTACCCCTAGAAGGGAGAATTGCTAGAATAATGCTCTTGAAAGGCTAGAGTGAATGTGTTCTAGGGCACAAAAAGGGGGCATTAGTGTTGGTGTTAAACTGAAACAGATAATATGCTTGAGGGACACCTGGGTGGCTCAGTGGTTGAGAGCCTGCCTTCAGCCCAGGGTGTGATCCTGGGGTCCTGGGATCGAGTTCCACATTGAGCTCCCTGAGGGGAGCCTGCTTCTCCCTCTGCCTGTGTCTCTGCCTCTCTCTCTCTGTGTCTCTCATAAATAAATAAATAACATATTTTAAAAAAATTTTTAAAAAGATAATATGCTTGAAGGTATTAATGTTGATGTTACCATAAGGTTAGATGTGATGTGATGGTAGGAGTTTTGCAAGTCTGTCTATCTGTACCTCTCTCTCTTCAGAAACAGTCTTGAAACTATCATTACTATTGATGCCTTAGTTCCAGCCAACAAATTGGGTTTACTCCTCATTGCTCTGAGGAATAATGCACACCATGGGAACTGTGTGGAATCCCAGTAAGATAGTGTTATGAAATACTTATTATAGGATTTGGATTTTGGTTAGGCTATTTGGGGAGGGTAAAGAAAGCAGAGTTTTGGTTTTGGTATAAAAGGATACAGAAATAATCCTATTAGGTAAATTAACTCTTATCTACAGGGAGAGCTAGATGATTTTGAGCATCTTCTTATGTGCTTATTTTCATCAATATATCTTCTTCTGTTGAATGAATGTTAAAATTATTGCCCATTTCTCAATGGGTTGTTTGTCTTGTTGAGTTGTAAGTATTCTTTATATGGTCTAGACACAAGTTCTTTGTCAGGTATATGTTTTATAAATAGTAATGCCCAGTCTGTAGATTGTCTTTCTCATTTTCAAAATGGGGTCTTTTAAGATCAAAAGTTTTTAATTTTTATAAAGCCCAATTTATTGATTTTTCTTTTATGTCTCATGGTTTTTTCTCATATTTAAGAAATATTTGAAAAACCCAAAATTACAAAGATACGCTTTTATAATTTTTCTTGAAATTTCATAGTGTTTGGGGCACTTGGGTGGCTCAAGTGGTTGAGCATCTGCCTTTGACACATGTCATGATCCCGGGGTCCTGGGATCAAGTACCACATAGACTCCCCACAAGGAGCCTGCTTCTCCCTCTGCCTATGTCTCTGCCTCTCTCTATGTGTCTCTCATGAATAAATAATTCAAATCTTTAAAAAATATATAAATTTCATAGTGTTAGTCCTCACATTTAAATTAATAATCTATACTGAGTTAAATTCTTACATGGTATTATGTAAAGAGATTTCCTTGCTTGTTTGCTTTCTTCCTCCCTTCTTTTGGCTTGCTGACTGGCTAGTTTATGGTTCTCCAATAGTTTTAGAACTATATGTTGAAAATACTAGCCTTAGCCCATTTAACTGCATTGGCACATAAATCGGTTGACTAATGACCAGTGATGTCGAGGTCCTAATCCTTGGAACCTGTGAATGTTACCCTATATGGCAGAGGGGTTTTGCAGATTGGTTAATTTGAGAATCTTGAGATGGAGAGATTATCCCAGGTTATCCAGATGGACCCTAGTTATAACCATACATTTTCTTAAAAGAAGAAGGAAGACAGATATTTTACTACTGAAAAGAAAGTAGCCATGTGATGGGGGGGTTGGGGAGTAGAGTCAGAGAGGGAAAATGCTATGCCACTGCTTTTAAAGATGGAGGCAAGGGCAACAAACAGGAATAAGGAATACAGGCAGCCAGGCACTGGAACAGGGAAAGGGAAAGAAACAATTTCTCTCCTAAAGACCTGGAGGGAGTATGACCCTGACAACACTTTGATTTTGGCACAGTAAAATCCAATTGGTACTTCTGGCCTACAAAAATGTAAGAGAATATATTTTTTAAGCCACCAAGTTTGTGATAACTTGTTACTATAGCTATAGGAAACTACTATAGAAACTTTATTGAAAACAGTTACTGATCGAGAGTTTATAGCTGGACTCTGTTCTTTTCCATTTGTCAAATAGCCTATTTTTATGTTAATATAAAATGTGTCTCCTGATTATTGAGCTTTAAAATAACTCTTGAAATTAAGACATGGCATATAGAAGTAAAAAGCCAGACTGAAAAAACAAAGCAAGCAAACAAACAACAACCTCAGACAGTAAAAATAGTTCCACAGGAGAACAGAGTTCTAATACATAAATTAAAACAACAACAACAACAACAACAACAACTATGATTAGCATTGCAAGGAATTAAATATGTGATGAAAAATTTTACTCTATAAAAGGAATAAAATGGAAGATTTTAGGACTGAAAACACAATAATTGATATAAGACACTCAATGAATAAGGAGGGAGTCAATGAATTAAAAAGCCATTCAGAATAAACTATATACACTAAATTATAAAAGCACAAAAGATATGGAAATTCAAAAAAGAGTGACCCAGAATACTAGAGGTTTTAACCTTTTTTAAGAGTACAAAAACACTATGTAAACTGTAAATGCAAGGAATTTTCCAAAACTGAGTGAAGATATGAAGCCATATATTACATAAGTTTTATAAATCCCATGTTGGATAAATAGAAGTTAAAACATACTTAGGCATTTAACAATATAGCTAATGAAAAACCAATGAAAAAGAAAAACATATATAGTAAGCTATAAGGGAAAAAAAAAGCCATCTCTAAAAGAGCAACAGAAAAACTAAGAACAGATTTCTCCACAGACACAAGAAATGTCCAAAGAAAATATAATAAAAACTCTAAATGGATGGGGAGAATAAACTTCCAAATTGAATTCTCTATTAACTAAAAATATTATTTAAAAATGAAGGTAACATAAAGAAATATTCAAACAAAAACTGAGAGAATTCATCACCAGCAGATGTGTACTGAAGAGAATGCTAATAAACACTTCTCATGCACAAGGAAAAATGGGCCCAGATGAAAGGTAAGAGATTCAAGGAGGATTCAAGGCCAATGGAAAAATACATACAATATGAATAATTTAAAAAAACCCTGATATAGCTAAATTCATATTATCCAAATAGTTTTAAAAATAGCATTCTTACCAGAGATAAAGAAATAATACAAGAAATGGCTAATTCAGCAGGACTAAGTTCCCCAAACCCTGTACACTCCAAAGAAATGTCTTTTGAAAAACATTTTCCAAAGAAAAGTTCATTTTCGGGATTAGACTTTGGACAGCTCCCAGGAGCTATCTTCTGAGCCCTTGTAATTTTCTACCTGATTTTTGTATGTCTGATTAAGGAATGCACTTGTTACGATGAGTACTAGATGCTGTATAGAAGTGTTGAATCATTATATTGTGTACCTGAAACTAATATTATACTGTATTTTAACTAAATCGAATTTAAGTAAAAACTTAAAAGATTATTTTTATATCTCTGAAGCCCTGAGCCATGCTACAATGTGACTAGATAAATTTATCCTGACAATTTGAATTATGGTTAAGCCTATCTTTGTTCGGAGGGTCTGTGGGGTCTGAGTAGCTAAGCTCAGTCACGTAAGTGCTACATGCCCACATGACTGACCCTAATAAAAACCCTGAACACCAAAGCTCTGGTGAGCAGCTTCTTTGATTGGCAATATTTCACACTTGTTACACATCACTGATGAGAGATTTAAGCACGTCTCTATGTGACTCTGTTGAAAAGAAACACTTGCAAGCCTATACCTGATTCTTCTTGGGCTTTGCCCCATGTGTCCTTTCCCTTTGCTGATTTAATCTGTATCCTTTCACTGTAAACAAAAGCATAACTAAGTACAACAGCTTTTTCCCTGTCATGTGAATTCTTCTAGTGAATCATCAAAGCTAGAGGTGGCCTTGGGTACTCTAACACATCCTTAATTTAAGGCTCTCATTTCTTCCTAATCAATGCACTAACAGTAACAAATAGACCTTATATGTCTGGGAATTCAATTTGTGCTGTAAATTATTTACCCAAAGGATTAGTCTTTGTGTGTGTTTCTCATATATCTCTTATGAATTTCTAGCACAAACATCCCTTTCTTTGACAGAAAAAATATATATATTTGTGTCACTGGTGAATTCTATCACACATTTAAGAATGAAATAGTACTAATTTTAAGAAAACTTTGAGACATAGGGATCCCTGGGTGGCGCAGCGGTTTGGCGCCTGCCTTTGGCCCAGGGCGCAATCCTGGAGACCTGGGATCGAATCCCACGTCGGGCTCCCAGTGCATGGAGCCTGCTTCTCCCTCTGCCTGTGTCTCTGCGCCTCTCTCTCTCTCTGTGACTATCATAAATAAAAAAGAAAAAAAAAAAGAAAACTTTGAGACATGCAAATGCAAAAGGTGATATTTTTCAACCCATATTATAAAGCCAAAATAGCCTAGATACCAAAACCAGATAAGGACATTACAAAGAGGAAAAATAATAAGGATCCAATATATTCCATAAATACAAATACTGAATCCAGAGATATCTAGATGAGGACATTTGACACTACTATAATGTCTTTATATTACATTTACAATGCTTGTTTTCATGTAAATATCAAATAATAGAACTCATCATATTTAAAAAAACAGAAAAACTACATGAGTGTCTCAACAGACATAGAAAAAGGCATGTGATTGAATTCAACATCCAAACATCCATTCACAAATAAGCTAGAAATTTAGGAAAAGGAAAGAGTAAAGTTACTAAAAATAATTGAATTATTTTAATGGAAAATGGATGAATTTTATGATATGTGAAATATATTTCATTAAGATTACTTATTTAAAAAAGAAAAATATATATATAAAGAAAAATATATAAACCTAAGAATAGAAGCAAATTTTCTTAATATAATAAATAGTATCTATTTTTTTTAAACCTACAACAATCACTTTAGTAATAAAATAGTGAGAGTTGGTATTACTACAATTTATTTCACTTAACACATTGTCCTCAAGATTCATGCATGCTGTAGCATGTGTCAGAACTTTCTTCTTTTAAGAGGTTGAATAATATTCCATTGTATGTATATACCACATTCTGTTGGTCCATTTATCTGTTATTAGATCCTTGGGTTGTTTCCATATCTTGGCTTCCCACTATGGATTGATTATACTTTCTTGCTCCTATGAATTGCAATGTTAGTGGATGTGACACAAGCACAAGCTTTAAAAGAGCTTTCTTGGTGGGGCTTGCCCTCTTTTACTTCTGTCATCATGAGAAAAACATGCCTCAGGTAGTTACCTGGTCATTGAAGGGTAAGAGTCATGTTGAATTGACCCAGACAAAAATCAGTCACAAAAAGACAAATACTATGTGATTCCACTTACATCAACTACCTAGAGTTTCTTCTTCTATATAATTAAGTCAAATTCATAGAGATAGAAAATAGAATGGTGATTGTCAGGGACTGGGGTTAGGAGGGAATGCAATACAGAGTTATTGTTTAATGGTTACAGAATTTCCATTTTGCAAGATTGATTGAGTTCTGGAGATGGATTGAAGGCTCCCTGAAGGGAACCCAATGTGGGACTCAATCCCAGGACCCTGGGATCATGACCTCAGCCAAAGGCAGATGCTCATCCATTGAGCCACCAAGGTGTCCCTGGTACCTAACATTTATTTGTTATTTTTTTTAAAAGATTTTATTTATTTATTCATGAGACACACAGAGACAGAGAGAGAGAGAGAGAGAGAGAGAGAGAATGAGAGAGAGGCAGAGACATAGGCAGAGGGGAAGCAGGGAGCCTAATGTGAAACTTGATCCCAGGACCCCAGGATCACGCCCTGGGCCAAAGGCAGGCGCCAAACCGCTGAGCCACCCAGGGATCCCTGGTGCCTAACATTTAAATTAGATTCTATACACTACTATAATATATTGAGTTCATGTTGCAAGTAAGGCTCAATGAATAGCCAAATCCTCAGGTTATCCTTGAGGTTAGAGGAAAGGCTGTTAACCCCTTGTTCCATTAGTCACCAGTGAGATTTTAATTTTGCACAAATATTTTGGAAAACTGGCAATATCCACCAAAATTGAGCTCACACATTACCTATGATGCTTTATTTCTACTTCTAAAATATATTATCCAAACAAAATGCATAGCTAGTGTATGAATGTATAGAGGAAATGATACGGATGTGAGACAGAGGAGAAAAAACAAAAGATACCAGCAGTCAAACTACAGAGGCATCTTGTTACTTAAATGTCTAAGGTTAAATAACTAAGATATTCTGGATAATTCTAAACTCACATTCTTTGATGATGGCTCAGTGTCCAAAGACAGAAAACCATGACTGATCTCTACTCACTGCCAAATAATCAGCATCTTACTGAAAGAAAGAAAAATATTTAAATTGCAATTTTTCCTTCTCCATTTCTCTTCATTCTTATATATAAATTAGTTTTGCATTTATTAGAAGCAATAAATCTATTGTTTTTTCTTGTCTCCAAGTAAATCTCATGCAAATAATCATATATGCTTGTGTTATTTGCTGGTATAAATCAATAGACATGTACAGTAGGCAAAACTGAACTGTGTGTAGTGTTCAAAGTCAGGAGAGTTTCTTCTGGGGAGCAGATCAGAATTTATAATCAGGAAGGGACACATGGGGGGCCTATGGGTGGTATTAATGTTCTATTTCTTAAACTAAGTAAAGATTATAAGAGTATCCATGCAGTGATAACTTATGGAATTATACATACTTTTCTATCTATATGTTACATTATAATTTTTTAAATTATCAAGAAAGAAGTAGTATTTTAAAAGACCAAGGAGTTCTTTGAATGTATCCATACAGACATCTCACAAATTCAAATTGTGTTTATTTTTCTAAGTTTGTTCTTTACATAATTTCTTCTATTGCTAGGGAAAAAATTGCCTCATTTACTAAAGAAGAAGGCAAATTTTGGCATGCCTAATTCTAATACTAAAGGATAACATTTGACTATCAGAGGCACACTAAAAATGTGTTTTTAAAACAATTGAAAAACACATTCTTAATAAAAGTAATAATGCTTTGAGATGAGTGTCAAATAATTGATTTACAAATATAGAAATAACGAAAGGAGTATTTTCCTAAACTTAAAGATTATTGAAATGCCAAGAAAAAAATTCATGTAATGTTAATAATGATGTATTCATTCTCTTCTATATTTCAAACACACATTTAACTGAAACAGAGGAAATACCCATGTTCTGCATGCCTAATTTGATTGCTTTTCATTATAAGTCTTTCACTTGCACAGAAAATTTTGATTCCACAATACTATGGCTGAGTAATGTAATGAAATGCTGTTATATAACAGCATAGGGGTTCTGTCACAATTTAATAGGTTATGCTATAGCTTAAAAAAATTATAATGATGCATATTTAATGGGCATAAAGTATGAATATATATTACTTGTGGTAATTCTTAATGCCTTTCTCACTATCATAACATGCATGTTTATGCTTTTCTTTAAGATTTTTCATGTTACCATTTGACAATGAATGATGCCTTCAGTAAATATCACTAATACAGTTTTAGAATACTGAGGAATATATTAAAAATAAACATTGATGTCCTTAAAATACCAAAATAAGATAAAAGAACATCCCAGATGCATGAAAACATATATTTTTCATGTTATGTTTTCCAGAAGACTATGGATGGAAGTTATGCAAAGATCTTTTATATTATATTTTCCAGAAAATTTTGTACACTTTAAGAGTGGTTTTCTCACTTTGATAAGTATAAGAATCATTTGATGGTGCTTGTTACAACATATATTCTTATGCCCTGCATGCAAATATTTTCATTCAGTTAATCGCCAATTGCATCTACAAATCTGTCCTTTAACAAGCAGCTTAGATGATTGTGACCCATATTTTGAGAAACACTGATCTAAGGAATCAGCCAGTATTCACAAGTAATATTGCCTCTTCATAATATAATCCTAAAAGTAAGCAGAAAGCATGAATTCTCATTAGCTTTTAGAAGAATTGCAACAGCTCAAAAAGGGGCCCATTGTTCATTGGCCAGATTCTCAATCTGCAAAACCAAATTAGAATTTGTTCATAATCCTACATCCCTAAGAAAATAGATTCAAATAATCATATATAAGTGAAAGTACAGTTTATAAGAAAGTAAAGATTTTTCAAAAGTAAAATTTTAAACATAACAGGATCATAAACAGAAGATTTCCCATTTTTATATTTGTGTGGTTAGCTCTTTCGCTCAAGGAAACATATAACTGACAGAAACGAATTAAGGGATTTTTTTTCCTAGTTCATTAGTTTTCATTGGGTTATTGATAAAAAATGAAAACATAAGCCTATTTCACTGGGATGCTGAAAAGTTTACCTAATTTTTAAGTAACTAAAGAATGTGTAATTTCTCATAAACGATAATGAAGAAAACACATTTGACTAACTTTGCAATATAATCTATCTATTGCAACTACCAGACTTACTTTTCTTGACCCTCATCCCTTATTCCAAATACTCAGGCCAGTAAGGCTTATTCACCTGAGTTAAGGAGTTTAGAGCATTGTTAAGTTTTTGTCACCTTATCTTCACATTTGAAAACCATCACCTGCTTCTTTCTGTTATAGGTATAGGTTCACCCAGTGCAACTCTTATAGGTCATGTAATGTAGACAAGACGGCAAGAGTGCACACTTCAAGTTAATAGAGGAACCGTGATTATAGTCCATAACTGAAATAGAATATATATATATGTCTCCAGTTGTTGGCAGAGAACACCTAAAGCCTGTGCAACTTCCTAGGTGATACGAGCACTAGGAGCATCTTTTTTTTTTCTCTTTTTTTTTTCTTTTTTTCTTTTTCCTGAAACTGACTTTCAATCTTAGTTTCTGATACAGAGCTCCTAAATCCCTTGGACTATCCTGGGTAATAAAAGTGCCTTTTGTTCTAATGAGGTGACTCTGGGCAGGCTTCTGGCTGGGGGGGACTGGTCACCAGAAAGACCAAGCCATTATTAGAAGCTTGGAATTTTCAGCCCTGCATTCAACACCCCTCCCACCATTTTCCAGGAAGAGAAGAGCATCTGGAAACTGAGTTAATGATGTAGTGTGCCTACATGATAAAGCCTCCATATAAACTCCAGTAGTATGGGATTGGAGAGCCTCCACGTTGGTGAGTATATCCATGTGTTAGGAGCGTGATGTACTTCAGCTCCACCAGGACAGAAGCTCCTGTGCTCAGGACCTTCCTAGGCTTCATCCTAAGTATCTCTTTATCTGGTTATTCATTTGTATCCTTTGTCATATCCTTTATTATATAATAAATTGGTAAATGTGTTTCCCTGAATTCTGTGAGCTGTTTTAGCAAATAATCAAATTCAATGGCAAGGAAGTCATGGGAACCTTGGATGTGTAGGCAAGTTAGACAGAAGTTATAGGTAACAGAAGGACCTACTACTTGTGATTGGCATCTGAAGCAGGGGGACAGTCTCGTGACACAGAGCCCTTAACTTTTGGAATCTGACACTATCATCATATAGATAATGTCAGGATTGAGCCAAATTGTAGGACACACAGCTGGTATCAGAGAGAACTGCTTGGTGTGAAGAAAAAACAAAAACAAAAAACAACCAGGCATCTGGTGTCAGAAGTATTTTGAGTGTGGGTTGTGGTGTGAAAATGAAGGAGAGACAAACAGAAGTCAGTTTTTCCTACTCAGTAACCTACATGAATATGCTATAAATTTAACAAAATACACAGCATTACTTGCAGTTTTCTGCCTTTGCAAGGGTTTATACACTATAACCCACTCCAGATAAAGCTTTTAATATTAGTAAGTTGCTGCAAAATCAATTCTGAAACTATACTATAGTTTTGGTCAACAGGAGAAAAGTACAGTCACATTAAAAGCAGTAAGAAATGCTTGCAGGAAAATAAAGTTTTTATTTCCATAGTCTCCACAAAGTCTCTCTGACACTGATTTTATTCTGAATATTGATATCTGGCTTGGCAATCTCCAATATGAAAATAAATCACCTTAAATAAACATTTTGTTTTGTTTTGTTTTGTTACTCTTTTTGTCTTGTGACTCTTTTAAAGACTGGGTTCTCGAAATCTTAAGTGCATCAAGTAAAGCCATGAGGAACAGAACATATTAATGATGCTGAAAGAATGACAATAAATTTAATTTAGAAAAATAAAGAGAAATATACCCATTTAATGTGAGAAACTATACAAATGGATCAGGGAAAAATGATGGAGTACTATTCATATCTCATCCCATGGATTTCCATCTTAAACAGGGTAAATGTTCTAAAATTGGTTCTTAATTCCTAAATTGTATATAAATCAAATTACTATAAGAAGTCTCTTTGACTATCTCATAAAAATTCTGTAATTTAGAGATCATCATATCTCAATAATGCTACCAAAGCTGGCTTTTCCTCCAACAATGGATGAGACAGATGTTTTGTCAGCTGGCAACAGATGGAAGTTTTGACTGGCACTTAGAGTCATTAGTATCTCAATTACAAATCCTCAAACACTAAATTACACTCAGGCTATAAGATACTCACACCATGAAAGGCCTTCTGAAGCTGTCATTATGCCCCCACTGATCCAGCCCCCAACGCCAAGAGCAAAAATCCTACTTTCCTTGTTAGCTTCACGTTGGGGCATGAGTGCTTTGAGTACAATAGCAGGAAGAATTTCTTGGATTTTTTAATTATTCTCCAACCTTCTTCCACTTCTCTTTTCTCCCCCTCCAAGAACATATAGTTCATTGTTAAATTCAAAATTTGCAATTACATGCATGATGAAATTAACACCATACTGTGGTCACTCTGTGAGGCATGCAAAAGGCTTAAGTTTTCTTTCCTTTTAAAAAAAAAAAGATTTTATTTATTTATTCATAGAGACACAGAAAGAGAGAAGTAGAGACATAGGCAGAGAGAGAAGCAAGCTTCATGCAGGGAGCTGGATGTGGGACTCAGTATGAGATCATACCCTGAGCCAAAGTCAGATACTCAACTGCTGAGCCACCCCTGCATCCAGAGGCTTAAGTTTTCAAAGGCAAATTTAGAATGAAAATTATGGAAGTAATGAAATACAACATAGTACTTAATGATTAGAAACTGTTGGGCATTCTGTTCATGTAGTTCTTGAGAAGGTCTAAATATGGCTACCTTTTTACAATCTCTAAATAGCATTTTTAAGTTTTTCTTTATTTAATGCATTAAGTTATTAATGCTAAAAATCTTCACTCTAATGTACACAGATCTGTTTTTTTTCAATCACTTTTTTCTCTCTGTTATGCTTTAGTCTCTACAGCTTTTCACTTGTACAATGTGTATAATTAGGATATCAAATCTGAGTATTCAAAGTGCAAGCATGATGCCGTAGTTTCTAAAAGAAAAACAAAAACCCACATCAAAATAAAATAAACCCACTCTTTTTAGATGTTAACTCAGTAAAAAGAAAGAAGACTACATCTTATTTGACATAATTTTAGGAACTCAAAGTGAATAACCACTATAATGACTAGTAATTTTGTATACCAAGTAAAAATAGATTTTCAAGGGAATATAATTAGCATATTTGTGTCATAAAATGAAGGGGGCATTTTATTGTTCTTTTACTGATTTAAAGTTCAAATTTTATTTTGTCCATGCAAATGTAAACAAATAAAAAATATTGCATATATATATATATATATATATATATATATATATATATGACTTTCTTCTGCTCAGGATATTCATTTGTCTTATATGTATGCACAAGGAGAGTGGAAGAGTGGGGAGCAAGACAAGAGAGTAGAGATAAAACAAGAAAAATGTTTTGATCTTTTTCAACTATATTAATGAATGAAGAAAATGGAAGTTTTTGATTAACTACTTATATTCCTGTCCGTTTGTTTGTTAACTAGTATTTTAGGAGTTACTTTTAGAAAATAGATCTCAATGTAATTAATTTTTTCTCTGTATTAGGAATATTAAATATCAAAGTAAATGTGTTGTTCACATTTGTCTATAAGGAAAACATTTTTTTCCTCAATTTTGTCATAGGTAAACTGGATTTCCCTTATTATTTATTAAAAACTCATAAGAACATAGCAATATGCTTTATATCTACTTGGTTTCATCATTTATAAATCACTTAAGCATTTAATATATGCTCATTTCTCAACCTTTCAACACCAAAAATAAATGAAGAACTAGAACTAAAAGTGTTTCTGGCCTATTATTTTACTGTACTTCTTAAGTAGAAAAAATATTTTTAAATATAATTTTAAAAGACAAAAGGTTTAATTTTATTGCAAAGTAGGCATAAAAATGTTTCATTTAAAAAAAAATGCATGAGGCCATCACAAGACTATCTTAAAGTACTGTTAAAAATCTTAGAATTTCCTCACATAGTATTTAGTCCCAGTGTGAACTAGAATTACATAAGGTCTATGAAATAAAACAGTTTATGTCAGTAATTGTGGCAGAAACCTGAAATTTGATTATATAACTTATTACTTGCTGATCCACAGTAGAATAAATTTCTCAAAGTCCTTGTAGTTAGCTAAGTTCAAGTCAATCATATGACAAAGTATTAGCCAACAAAATGTGAGAACAAGTAATGTACACTACTATCTAAGCAGTACTATAAAATCTCCTTCAGCTCTGCTACATGACCTTGACCTTCGGGTTAGCTTGTTGAAGATAACCAGAATAATTCTGGAAGCCACATGTTAAAGCCGACAAAGCCAAAAGCGGGAAGGAGCCTGGATCTCTGGGTTACCATATGGACTTTTCAGGAATTAAAGTTTTTTTCCCAACTTTAATGAGGAATAACTGACAAATATAATTGTATATATTCAAGTGTACAATGTGATGATTTGATATAATATACATTGTGGAATGCTGACCTTGATCAAGATAATTAACACATCTGTCACTGCACATAGTTAACTCTTTTAGCATGTGTGTGGTGTGAGAACTCTTAAGTCTCTCAGCAAATTTCAAGTATAAAATACCATATTGTTCACTATTGTTATCATGCTATGCATTGGATCTTTAAAATGTATTCATCTTATAACTGAAAGTTTGTACCCTTTGATCTATACCTTCCTTTACCCCCAACCCCAGTCCTGGCATCCATTATTCTACTTGCTGTTTCTATGAAATCAGTTTGTTTGTTTTTTTAAGGTTCTACATAGAGTTGATATCATACAGTACTTCTTTTTCTCTGGCTTATTTCACTTAGCATTAGCCCTTACAGCATCATCCACATTACTGCAAATGGCAGGATTTCCTTCCTTTTTATGGCTTGAATAATACTCTATTATACAGCTGACCCTTGAACAACACAAGGTTAGGGGTGCTAACCTCCTGCAGTTGAAAATCAATGTATAACTTTTGACTCTCCAAAAACTTAATACTAAAAGCCTACTATTGGGATCCCTGGGTGGTGCAGCGGTTTGGCGCCTGCCTTTGGCCCAGGGCGCAATCCTGGAGACCTGGGATCGAATCCCACGTCGGGCTCCCGGTGCATGGAGCCTGCTTCTCCCTCTGCCTGTGTCTCTGCCTCTCTCTCTCTCTCTCTCTCTCTGTGTGTGTGTGACTGTCATAAATAAATAAAAATTAAAAAAAAAAAGAAAAAAAAGCCTACTATTAGCTGGAAGCCTTACTGATAACATAAATAACACATATTTTATGTTATATGTATTACACACTGTATTCTTAAAATAAAGCTAGATAAAAGAAAACATTAAGCATGAGGAAAATATATTTATAGTACTGTATAAAATATGCATGCAAGTGTACTCACGCAGTTGAAACCTGTGTTGTTCAAGGACAAATTGTGTGTGTGTGTATGTGTGTGCATCACATTTTCTTTCTTCATTCACTTAGTAATTGAAAATTTAATAATTATTCATTTCGTTCATTCTTCAAAAACCTTTTTGGTCATTTACTTATCATGGCTATTGTGAATAATGCTTTGATGATCATGAGAATGCAGATATCTCTTTGAGTTATTGATTTCATTTCCTCTGGATACCCAGGAATGGGATTGCTGGGTCATATGGTTTTATTTTTAATGTATTGAGGAACCACCATATTTTTTCCATAATAGCTATACCAAATTACATTCTTACCAGTAGTGTACAAGGGTTTATCCACAACCTCACCAATAGCATTTGATATCTCTTGCCTTTTTGATAATACCCATCTTAACAAACATGAAGTCTTATCGTAGTTTTGATTTACATTTCCCTGATGATTAATGTTGAGCAACTTTTCATGTACCTATTGGCCATTTGTATGTCTTTTTTGGAAAAATTTATATTTGAGTCCTTTGCTCATTTTTTAATTGGATTATTTGCTTATTTTCTATTGAATTATAGGAGTTATTTATATATTTTGGATTTTAACCCCTTATGAGATAAATGGTGCATAAATAATTTGTCCCACTTTGTATTGCCTTTTCAATTTATTGTTTCCTTCTGTGTAGAAACTCTTTGAGATAATCCTACTTACTAATTTTAGTTATGCCTGCCTGTGCTTTTGATGTCTAAACTAAGTAATCATTGTCTTAACTAAGTAATCAAGGGATTTTTTTCCCTGTGATTTCTTCTTGGATTTATATGGTTTTAGGTTTTACATTTAAGTCTTAAACTCATTTAGAGTTATATTTTATGAGTGGTGTTAAGATAGGGTTCCAGTTAATTCTCTTGCATGTGGATATCCAGTTTTCCCAACACCTTTAATTAAAGAGACTGTCTTTTGTCCATTATATATTCTTGGTACTTTTGTTGAAGATAGTTGATAGTTTATGCATTTATTTCTGGGCTCTCTTTTCTATTCCTATGTATCTTATTCTAGGTTTCTATTTTTACACTAGTTTCATATGATTGTAGCTATTATAGATTTGTGGTCTGTGTCACATGGTATTAGTAACTAAAGATTTGTAATATAGTTTGAGATCAGGAAGTATGAAGCTTTCAGCTTTGTTCTTGCCAAGATTACATTAACCAGTTGGAGTCTTCTGTGGTTCCATAACAATTTTAGGATCATTTTCTATTTCTGTGAAAAACGGCATTAGAATTTTGATAGAGGTTGCATTGAATCTATAGATCACTTTTGGTAGCATGGATATTTTAACATTATTAATTTTTCCAATCCAAAAATATGGAAAATCTTTCCAACTGTGTTTTTTTTTCATTTTCATTAATGTCTTACCAATGCACAAGTTTTTCACCTTCTTAATTAAATTTTCCTATTTTGTTTGCAATGCTATCATTAGTAGTATTGCTTTCTTAATTTCTCTTTCAGATAATTTGTTATTAGTATACAGAAACACAACTTATTTTTCATGTTGATTTTGTATCTGGAAAACTAACTGAATTCAATTATTCTGATTCAATCGCCTTGCTTGCTCTTGGTCTGTCCAGATTCTCTATTACTTCAAGATTGAGTCTTGGTAAATTGCATGTTTCCAGTAATTTATCCACTTCTAAGTCATCTAACTTTTTTGACATATAATTGTTCATTGTATAGTCTCTAATGCTCTTTTGTATTTCTGTAGTTATCAGTTGTGGTGTCTCCTTAATTTATTTTGAGTAATCTATTCTTAGTCTAGCTAAAGGTTTGTGCATTTTATCTTTTAAAAAAGTCAACTCTTACTTTCTTTTTTTTTTAAGGTTTTATTTATTTATTCATGAGAGACACCAAGGTTTTATTTATTTATTCATGAGAGACACCGAGAGAGAGAGAGAGAGACAGAGAGAGAGGCACAGACACAGGCAGAGGGAGAAGCAGGCTCCATTCCATGCAGGGAGTCTGAAGTGGGGACTCCATCTGGGTCTCCAGGACCATACCTGCGGGGTGAAGGCGACGCTAAACCGCTGAGCCACCGGGGCTGCCCCCAACTCTTATTTTCCATTATTATCCTATTTCTTTTATTTCTGCTCCATTGTTTATTAGTTCCTCTATTTTGCTAAACTTTGGATTTTTTTTTTGTTGTTGTTCGTTTGAGGAGCAATTACATTGTTTGAGATCTTTCTTCTCTGCCTAGGGCCTTTATCACTATAAACTTCCATCTTAGAACTGCTTGTGCTACAATCCACAAATTTTGGCATGCTGGGCTCCCATTTTTGTTTGTCTCAAGATCTTTTTTAAATTTCTTCCTTGACTCATTGTTTTTAAGTTTGTCACTTAACTTCTACATATTTATGAATATTCCAGCTTTCCTCCTGTATTGATTTCTAGTTTCATACCACTGTGCTTGAAAGAGATAAGATTTCAGTTGTCTTAAATTTGTTAAGACTTGTTTTGTGACCTAACATATGCTCTATCCTGGAGAATGTTCCATGTGCACTTTTCGAGAAGAATGTGTATTTTGTTACCATTGAATAAAACATTCTGTATATGTCTATTAGGTTCATTTAGTCTAAAGTGTAGTTTAAGTCCCTGATTTACTTATTTTCTGTCTGGAAGATCTCTCCATTGTTGAAAGTGGGGTACTGAAATCCTCTACTTCTATTGCATTGCTATCTTTATTGCAGTTCTGCTTTTAGATCTGTTAATAATTCTTAGTATATTCAAGTACTCTAATACTGGGTACATGTATAATTGTTATATCCTCTTAACTAATTAACTCTTATGTCATTATATGATGACTTTATCTCTTCTTTTTTTTATTTTATTTTTTTTTACTTTATCTCTTCTTAACCTACTTTTGATTTCAAGTCTAATTTGTCTGACTTAAGTATAGTTATCCCTGCCTCATTTGATCACCATTTGCATACAATACCTTTCTTTTTACCTTCACTTTCAGTCTGTGAATATCTTTATTTTTTAAATTTTTTTTAAGATTTTATTTACTTATTCATAGAGACGGAGAGAGAGAGAGAGAGAGAGAGAGAGAGAGAGAGAGAGAGATAGAGAAAGGCAGAGACACAGGCAGAGGGAGAAGCAGGCTCCATGCAGGGAGCCTGACATGGGACTTGATCCAGGGTCTCCAGGATCCCGCCCTGGGCTGCAGGCGGCGCTAAACCGCTGCGCCACCCGGGCCGCCCTCAGTCTGGATATCTTTAAATCTTAAATGAATCTCCTGTATGCAACACACAGTTAGGTCTTGTCGATTTTTTTAATCCATTCAGCTACTTTGTCTTTCAATCAAAGGATTTAAATGGTTTACATTTAGAAAAATTATTGATATGTACTTACTATCACCATTTCTTAAACTGCTTTCTGATTGTTTTGTGGCTCCTTTGTTCCTTTCTTCTAGAGTCATCTTTGTGAATCAACGATCTTGTAGTGGTATGCCTTTATTCTTTTCTCTTATCATGTACATATCTTTATAGGGTTTTGATTTGTGATCATCATGAAGTTTTCATGTACATCTTATAACAGTTATAATTCTCTATTTTAAGCTAATAACTATTTCACTGTAATTGCATAGAAATATTTTACACATTATTTGCCCCCACATTTTATGTGGCTGATATCACAATTTATATAGTTTTATATTGTATACTCATTGACAAAATATTGTATCTATAGTTTCTTTTTTTTTTTTTTTTTTAAGATATTTTACTTATTTGACAGAGAGAGACAGCACAAGCAGGAAGAGCAGCAACCCAGAGGGAGAAGGAGAAGCAGATTCCTTGCTGAGCAAGGAGCCCAAGGCAGGGCTAGATCCCAGGATTCCCAGATCATGACCTGAGCTGAAAGTAGACACTTTTTTTTTTTTTTAAGATTTTACTTATTTACTCATGAGAGACACAGGGAGAGAGAGAGAGAGACAGACAGACAGGCAGACAGAGGAAGAAGCAGGCTCCACGCAGGGAGCCCGACGTGGGACTCGATCTCGGGTCTCCAGGATCACGCCCTGGGCTGAAGGCGGCGTCAAACCGCTGCGCCACCCGGGCTGCCCCATGAAAGTAGACACTTAACTGACTGAGCCACTCATGTTCCCCTGTAGCTATATAGTTATTTTTAACAATGTTGTCAAGATCCAAATACATATGTTCAATTACATAATGGTAATCTGTACTTAGATGTTCCTTGAATACCTTAAACTCAAACCATTCATGTTAGAAAGGCATAAGCTAGAAGTGGGTAGTATTCTGGCCTCTCTAGTATTGTCAGTTTGTGGAGCTGTACCTACAACAGGATAGAGCAATGTTACAGTTCCTCAATCATTGTATTTTCTTTGTCAGCCTGAACAAGTCAGTGATAATTGTACCCTCCATTAGCCATATTATCTTTGAATGACTGACATCTCTCTCTAGGGTCATGTCACCTGCTTATCTATTATTGTTGAATGTGGTAGAAAGACCCCAACACCAATATATCTAGCACAGTTGGCCTTTTTTCTTTTCTTTCTTTCATTCTTTTTTTTTCTTTTAGAACTTAGTGATGGATGTTGAAGGTCTTAAGATGATGAGAACTGCCAAAATGAAAATGAGAGTGAAATTCAAGGACAAAATTCAAAGAGTTATCCTTTCTCTCTTTGTTAATATTCCCTCTATGTCCCTTGTTACACAATATTGGTGGACCTTGTATATGTCCTACAAAGCTAAAATTTGGAAGGAACGTTGTATAATGTGGTATTAAAAGAGGAATAGTGCTATAGAAGTCCTGGTCAAATATATAAATGTTTTATAAAATCTTGGGATTCATGTTATTAGCTAATGAGAGCAATATAAATTTCCCAATAAACTATCTGCCAAATTCACCTTTGCCTTTTTAAAAGTCACTCTCTAATCTCAATAGATACATCTAATCAAAACACAAAGGGAAACAAGGGTCATGCTGGACATAAAAGTCTAAAGTGTAAATCATCATCTCCTCTCATGAATATATCTTTTTCATTCTGTGCCCCAAAAGACATCATCAGCATTAATCTGTTTATCTTAGCTATTCCTTCACTAGGATCTACTAGGAATATTCTACACTAAATTATACCCAATATAGTATAATCTGCTATATTAGTCTAGCAAATAAAGTAGTTACTATCAGAAGAGCCATAGACTAGTAATAAAACAAAACAGAATTGCCTCTTTCCTTATAATATTTTGCATCTAGGTGAAAAAGTATGTGATGTATGAGCTAGTTTATAAATAAGACCTTAAGAAAAACTTAAAATGGATAGCAAAGAATACAAATCATGCAGGAGTTCAGAAGATGTAGACGGTATAATATCAAAGAGGTGAGTTGAATATGAAGAACACTTATGATTTATATCAGATTAGAGGGAAAGGAAGAATTTTCCAAATAAGTAATAGGATATGTCAAGTCATGATAATGGACATGTAAAATTAATTGCTTGCAGGAGAGATAATTTCAAATTAAGATAAGGTTATGAAAGATCCCAAGTGGACAATAAAAATGTTTGGATTATACCTAGTGCACAATAAAAAATAAAAAAAAACCACCAAAGTTTTCTGATCAGAAAGTTTTACTAAAAAAGGAACAGTTTTTTCTTTATTTTGTTTAACTTTATTTGAATTCAATTAATTAACATACAGTGTATTATTAGTTTCAGAGGTAGAATTCAGTGATTCATCAGTTGCATATAACACCCAGTGCTTATTACATCATGTGCCCTAAAACAGTAACAGTTTAAAAAATTACAATTTAGGGAAAGGTTTACAAGTCCTATTCAGAGACGTTAAGATCCCTGTATATCTACTATAGTCCATTACCTTAGAATAGAATGAGGATCCCCAGATGGTAAGGTATTTACAGCAAACAAGGGCAGTGAGCCATGTGTAACTTAACCAGGGAAAAAATGGGTATAATTACTGTAATTTACTATGTCACTTTCCATAAGAATCTAAAGGTAGGAACATCCCAAAGGCATATAAGAACAGAAAATGAAAACCAATGTACAAAACAAGAGATGGGAATTTGGCAAATTGACCAGAACCAAAAGAAGCATGGAGTGCTCAGGAAGAGCATAAAATGAAAAAAGAATCTGGTTCACATGATAAGGCAAGGCAATGAAGGAAAGAACAACTGGTTTAACAATTAAGCAAAATGCAATTTCACCTTTTTTTTTTTTTAATTCACTGTTTAAACATGTTTGTATCTCTGGTCATTGGTATATTTTGTTTCTCTCCAGGTAGATGAGTTATTTGTAATTGATTCATTCTTAGACATTTCTGCCAAGAATCCACTCTGGCTGATACCAAAACATCAATGTTGCAAAAATGTTTCTGGTAGGTCACAGCCAGGCCGGCTGTGGGAATCTCATGTCATCAAAAATACTAGAATACTAAAGTTATGTAACTGTGGCTAGGAGACAGATTGTCTTATTTGGCCCCATAGCCTAGAGTAATTATCATAGACTCTTACTATCCATAGAAAGTTCAGGGAACTTCTGGTTTCTTTCAGCCTTCAATTTAACTTTTTTTTTTTCTATTATGAATAGGCCGCAGTAGTTGCATAATTAACAAGAGAAATCACGTTTATGAAGAAGTAGGGGAGATAAAAGAAGAACCGAGAGATGATGCTTTTTATTGCCCACGATGAGGCCAAAAACTAGAGATGATCTAACCAGCTGACTTTCTTGCTGCCCTATTCATCTGCCTTTCAAAGGAACTTTTTTCCCTACCAGATGGGGCAAGATGCCCTGGAATTAGTCACAACATAATCTAGAAAGATGAGAGTTAGATTGAGCTGATTTCAAAGAATTATTAGGCTTCTGAAAGGAAAAAATGATGAGGACAAACCACAAATCACTGGGGAAAGAATGGTAAGAGGCAGAGAAAGGCTTAAAGATCATTGAAGCTTAGTTAGACCTATATCTGGGGACTGGCGGTAGCAGATAGTCCCAAAAGATAAACAATATCCATGGTGTAGAGAACCTTAGAATGTGAGGAGATGCATACATCTATTTTATATGTAATACTAACTCTTCACTAAATCCAATGTGACTTATGCCAATCAGGAAAGAAAAATCTACCCATAAAAACTCTTTTCCATCACCTAACGTACAATGAGTTACACTAGTAACTAGTACTACTACTAGTACTACTAGTAACTAGTAGAAATCTTGATACTCTGTTTAGTACTGGTCTGTTTTTAATCTTACTGCATCTTTAAGAGGTTTCATGTGCATGATATGTTATAATACATTTGAAAGAATAAAATAAAGTAGCTTTAGCTCCTTAGAAGGAATATCTTGTGATATATGAGAGAGGCAAATTTTTTTTTAATTATTTATTTATTTATGATAGTCACAGAGAGAGAGAGAGAGAGGCAGAGACACAGGCAGAGGGAGAAGCAGGCTCCATGCACCGGGAGCCCGATGTGGGATTCGATCCCGGGTCTCCAGAATCGCGCCCTGGGCCAAAGGCAGGCGCCAAACCGCTGCGCCACCCAGGGATCCCGAGAGAGGCAAATTATGTGACTACTGTAAAACACTCACATAAGGTCCCCTGATGTCTGTTGTATCTGTATTAACTCATGTTTTGGGGGGCCATGACTTTCTCTTACTCCCTCATTCATTTGCCTCGAAATTGCTAAATTAAACAAGTTGTAATTGGGGTAATTTAGTGCCTTGTAGTGATAATTGTTTATTTGGGAAAAGTAAAAACCAATTTCAAGTTCATTATTTAGTATATTTAGTGCATATCATTTGAAAGTTCTATTACTATAGGATTTTAAGCATCTTCTACCTTCTGTTTTAATTGATCTCTATCATATATATGTTTTATACATATATATATGTTGTTTAAAATGTGGCTCTACTGATATGCATTGATGCATGCGAACATTGTTTTTTTATGGTTTTATTATTGCTTTCTTTTTAAGTTTTTTATTTTTTTTTCCAGTTAACAGAGTGTTATATTAGTTTCAGGTGCACAATATATTGATATAACAATTCCATACATTACCCAGTGTTCATCATGACAAGTGCCCTCCTTAATCTCCATCACCTATTTCACCCATCCCTTCATTCACCTCCCCTCTGGTAACCATCAGTTTGTTCTCTGTAGTTAAGAGTCTATTTCTTGGCTTTACTTTCTTTTTTCCTCTGCTTGTTTTGTTCCTCAAGTTCCACATATAAGTGAAATCATATGGCATTTGTCTTTCTCTGACTGGCTTATTCTGCTTAGCATTATACTCTTTAGCTCCATCCAGGTCATTGCAAATGGCAAAATTTCATTCTTTTTTACGGCTGAATCATATTCCGTTATACATATTTATTGGATATATACACACACACACACACATATATACATATATACATATATATATACATGTGTATATATATATGTATATGTATCTCACCTCTTCTTTATCCATTCATCTATTGATAGACACTTTGATTATTTTTGGTTATTGTAAATAATGCTGCAATAAACATAGGGGTGTATGTATCCCTTTGATTTAGTGTTTTTGTGTCCTTTGGGTAAACACTCAATAGTGTGATTGCTGAATCTTAGGGTGATTCTATTTTTAACCTTCTGAAGAACTTCCATACTATTCTCCACTGTGACTGCACCAGGTTGCATTGCCACCAACAGTGCAAGAGGGTCCCTTTTCCTCTGCATCATCACCAACACCTGTTGTTTCTTGTGTTATTGATTTTAGCTACTGTGACAGGTGTGAGGTAATGTCTCATTGTAGTTTTGATTTGCATTTCTCTGATGGTAAGTGACGATGAGCATCATTCCATGCGTCTGTTGGCCATCTGGATGTCTTCTTTGGAGAAATGTTTGTTCATATCCTCTGCCCATTTTTAATTAAAGTATTTGGTTTTGGAGGGTGTTGAGTTTTATAAGTTCCTTATAAATTCTTTGGATTCTAACCCTTTATCAGATATGTCATGTGCAAATACCTTCTCTCATTCTGCAGAATGCATTTTAGTTTTGATTGTTTCCTTTGTTGTGCATAAGCTTTTTATTTTGATGCAGTTTATTTTTGCTTTTGTCTTCCTTGCCTCAGGGGTCCTAACTAGAATAAAAGCTGCTTTGGCTGATATGAAAGAATATACTGCCTATGTTCTCTTCTAGAATTTTTATGGTTTCAGATCTCACATTTAGGTTTTTAATCCATTTTGAATTTATTTTTGTGTATGGTGTAAGAAAGTGGCTCAGCTTCATTCTTTTGCAAATGCATGCTAAAATTTTTAAATCTCTTAATGTTATGCCTAGCTAGTCAAACTTGTCAATGTAACATATTGATTTTCCCAAGGTCAAGAAAGGTCATTATGTATTTAACATTTAATGAAATATATTCCTACTAGTGTCCATTTCTTTAGAATATTTGAGGGAGAAATAATATTTAAGTGAATTGCTTAAACATATTTCATTTAAGTCTGATAACTTAAGTTTCATAATTCCAAAAACTTCTTTCAACAGTTCTTTTTGCAAATAACATCTTTGTCCCACTGGGTTTTATGTAGAGCAACACAACATGTAAGAGAAAATGCACGATGTCAATGGACTTGCAACCTAAAAGACAAAACTTAAAAATTATGAATCAACTAAATATAGTCTTTGATAAAGGTAAGTGGATGTGTACCTAAGGACATAAATCTGAAGAATTTAAATTAGGCAGTTTCTTGTACTTAGAAGTTCTGAGGCATAGAAGATCAGCCTGAAGATGCTTTGTGCAATGGAGAGCTTCACAGTGAAGTACATTTGAAAAGTGTACGGTATTACTATATCTGGAAGAGAAGTATATATTCCCTCATTTCCCTGTTCACACGATTCTCTCAGGTATTTAAAATTTGTAGCGTTTTCTAAAAATAGTCTTGATAAGTGGTTTACAAGTACATAGAACCTAAAATACAAATTTCAGAACTTCAGATGTATGTTTTTATGTTTTTTCCCTGCTTTGTGTAATCTACTAAGTGGAGATCAAGAAAATATACACATATCCACCTGTCCCTTTCCCCAAAAATCATGTCAAATTAAAAAAAAAAACAAACACAAGATTTCAGTTCCAATTTGGATATTATTCTTTCCCTTTTTCTTTGAGTCCTTTAATCAGCTTTTTAGCTATTTGACTTTCCACAAGTTTTTCTATTATGATTAAAATTTAAAACTGTATATTTTGAGGTTTATTAAATATTATGTCATCTTTTGTCTACAAATATTTCTAAGACTACAAATAATTGGGAAAGCCATTAGTTTATAAATATTTCTTTTTTTCCATTTGGAAAAAAGACAAAGGAAATATTAATCATATCTTATAAAGCCATATCTTATGGTTTGTTTGGTTTTTATTTCATTTGATCAATTTCTTCTGTCTTTTTATGGAGTGAGGGAAGTATACCAAGGAAATAAGGAAATTTGCTGGTTGATGTGCTCTGCTCAGATTATAGGAATTCTTTATTTCAAGAAGAAAGATAGTATCTCTTGTCCTGCATTTAACTTCAGGCTGAAAAAGCACCATTAGTATAGTAATTATACCTAGCATTCCAGTTTTAGTACATTTCCTTTATTTAAATCCTCTCCTTAGATATGTGAAAAACTTCTCTCAGATCTATGGTGTGCTATTGTATAATTTCTTAGGAGTACTTATCTTGCCTCTTGGAATAGGTCTCCATGTTAACTTGGGAAAATAGACATTGAAAAGGTAAAGAAAATGTGTCCATCTGAGGAAGTAACTAGAGCCACCAAATAACACATTTTGTAGTAGATTAAGCTTTTAGAAAGGTCCCCTTTCTGATATCAGATACTTATAAAATTATCCTTTAAAAATTACAAGAGAAGTTTCATGTTGGTTTTTTTCTCCAAGGTCTGACCCAGACACCAGATACCAATGTGGATTCATATTTTCCTAGGTTTTTAACTTTCCATAAAGTGAAAGTAATAAGTAAAATAAAATCTGCTTTATTTGTCAAAGAAATTTTTTGACAAGAGATGCCTTGAAATTGTCTTCCTTAACTTTCACTTGGTATAGTGGGAAGAGGATGGGCTTGGACAAGGTAGAATTTTATTTTTTACCAAACCAAAAACTATTCTAGCTTCACAGTCTTGGGCCAATTGTTAAACTTGCTGAGTACCACCTTATTCAACTTTAAAAAGTAACACAGTGATAGCTATCATGCAGACTTCTTGTGATAATCGAGAAACATAATGGAAAGCACCTATCTCTCAATCTAGCCTGCAAAGAGATAAATGCCCCTATATTTCTCAGCGCTCCTGTGAAAAGCCATAACCTAAGACACAGAAAGGTATATGACATAAGGGTGAATATATGCTTTCAATTCCCCTACAAACATTTTACTCTTCACATATCATGAGAATTAGAGTTGTAGTTAATTGCTCTGATCCAGGAGTGCCAAATGCTCTCAATTAGGTCCCTAAATTAACCCCCATGGTGACAGGAAGCACTGTCTTTCTGTTTACATTTCAAAAAGTATGAATCTAGAACCTGGAAACAGATCTAAGTCATAAAGTAGGAGACATCTATGGTTTATAGAACTCTTGGGAAGATGCATTTATGTTTCAAAAAGTTAGAGTAAAAACCTAGGATTCTTTCCATCCCATCTCTGGATAAAGGGTTAGCTCTGTTGTATATAAATGGAGAAAATAAAATATTCTTTGATCTTCATCTAGGACGGATTTTGAAATTTGTATGTGTAGAACATTTGACATGACTATGAACATCATAGAGATACCCGGGGGGAAAGGATCAGAGTGTAGAGAACAACATGATCATTATTTTATTTTTAGATAGATAATAATGTGACAGATTTAGAATACCTTGCGTGCACATTCAATACAAAATTATATTCATAATTTTATCATTTAAAATATTCAATATAAAATAAAAATTAATTTAAAAATCCAACAAGGGTCATATCAATGTTTCAGAACATTTTGCTTAATAAACAAAAATAGTTTTTGACTCAATTGCCACATTAAGAGTACTCGAGTGAGCTTTGCAATCATATTTTCCTAGAGGGAAATGTTTATTTTTTATTTTTTTTAAGATTTTATTTATTTGGCAGAGAGAGAGAACACAGGCAGGGGGACCTGCAGAGTGAGAGGGACAAGCAGACTCCCCACTAGGTAGAGAGCCCAGACATAGGACTTGGGGCTTGATCCCAGGATCCTGGGATCATGACCTGAGCCGAAGACAGGCACTTAACTGTGCCCAGGTGCCCCTCTACTTTTCTAAAACACCCACAACACTGAGCTAGTGGCAAGTGGAGACCACAGGTCTCAATATCATTACTACAGACACACACACACACACACACACGCATGCACATATACACATACACAATAGTTCAATTATTTTACATAGGTGGAGAGAAAAACCACTTAATTAGATGCATGACCAATTAACCAATACTAATTGATTTGACTTAGAGTGCCCAGTAAATGAAAGTCATCTCTCTCTGCTTAGGTTTCTGTCACCTCAATATAGCTTTCAACCTGTCAATATTTTACAAGGATGCTCAATGTCATTGGTGTTTGTCATTCTTCTAAACTTCAGAAGTTGGTTTTCCAAGGTCATAAAATCTTATTGCTTTAAAAACATAAGTAGGCCAGGAACTGACATGATCTAGGATCATATTCCCAGAAGGCTTAATAATGCAAATTGTGGGATATCATAATGACCTTTTAGCTATACCTGGAACTTACACGATACTGATTGGGAAGCAGACAAGCAGCATGTTTAGCCTGTTGCTGACCTTGAGCTAGTTACTCATTCACCAAAGCTCTATTTGAATTCAACATTGGCGTTCATACTTGAACTTAGACTAGAAACAGGAACATCGCATGCATACAAAAATGATTAATTTCAGAATTCAATTAACTGATAAATGTTTCATTGTTCTTTAGGTATTTTCCTGTCTTTGGTTTTAAAATTAAGTCCTTTTAAAATAAGTTTTAGTAAAATTGCTTGAACCAACCTTCTAAGAGAGTTGTTTCTAATAGTATCTGTTTTTCTTAGCTATTTATAGCAATCCTCTGTTTATCTTTTTTCATCTGTTTATCTGTACAAAACAGGTATTGACTGCACTCTATGCTCATAACATGCTAGACACTGGTGAGGACAAAAAGATATAAAAACTATTGAGAGTTCTGGGGTGCCTGGGTGGCTTAGTTAGTGGCTTTGATTCTTGATTTAGGTTCAGGTCATGACTCTCAGGGCCATGAAACTGAGCCCTGTGTTGGGATCTATGCTCAGTGGGGAGTCTGCTTGAAATTCTCTCTCTCCTTCTGTTCCCCCCCAACTGTCTCTCTCTCTCTCTCAAATAATAAATGAATAAATCTTTAAAAAAAAAACTATTGAGAGTTTTATAATCTCATTGGGAAAGGAATTCAGTGTCCAAAGAGTATGGTGCAGGCAGCCCAGGTGGCTCAGCGGTTTAGTGCTGCTTTCAGCCCAGGGTGTGATCCTGGAGACATGGGATCGAGTCCCACATCAGGCTCCCTGCATGGAGCCTGCTTCTCCCTCTGCCTGTGTCTCTGCCTCTCTCTCTCTCTCTCTGGTCTCTCATGAATAAATAAATAAAATCTTAAAAAAAAAAAAAAGAGTATGGTGCTGAGTATAAATTCTATAGTTTAAAAAATGGTAAGATGATTATAAACTCTATGAACAGAGAAAGCTTCATAGAAATGGGGGGAAATATTCCCTATATGCAGAAGTAGGTTTAAAAAGGGGGTGGGTTTGGGTTGCCAGAGGTGGGTGTGGGATGCAATGGATGAAGAGGGTCAAGAGGTATAAACATCCAGTTACAAGATAATCATGAGGACGTAATGTATACCACAATGACTATAGTTAATAATACCATATTGTATACTTGAAAGTTGCTAAGAGAGTAGATCTTAAAAGTCCTTATCACAAGAAAAAATATTTTGTGTAACTATGGTACCAAATTTTATTTTATATTATTTATTTATCTATTTTAAAGATTTTATTTTTTTTAATTTTTTATTATTTTTTATTTATTTATGATAGTCACAGAGAGAGAGAGAGGCAGAGACACAGGCAGAGGAAGAAGCAGGCTCCATGCACTGGGAGCCCGACGTGGGACTCGATCCCGGGACTCCAGGATCATGCCCTGGGCCAAAGGCAGGCGCCAAACCCTGAGCCACCCAGGGATCCCTGATACCAAATTTTAACTAGATTTATTGTAGTGATCATTTCACAGTATACACAAATACTGAATCTTGTTGTATATCTGAAACTAATATTATATGCCAATTATACCTCAAATAAAAAAAATAAAAGCATGCCTGTATATATAAAAAAAAAAGTGAAAAGGCAAGAAAGAAAAAGATGTCTGAGGGCCATGGAGGCAATGATTTCTCATGGATCGTATGGTTAACATCAAAATAAAGTGGCAAATAGAATATAAGAATATATAAAGACTAGATTATAGAGCCCTATTAAAGGGAACCCAAGAATTTTTCAATAATCTAAGCAACTGAGAATCGGTTAGTATGACTAAAACTAAATCCTTACTTCCAAAGTAATTCTTTAATTCAAAACAAGTGATTTTATGCACAGTTAGCATAGATTCATAACCCCTTTCAATAGCCTTTAGGGAAAAGGAAAGGATCTAGTCCAAGAGAATTACTATTGCTTGTTTATTTGTTTTAAAATTATAGTTTCTGCTGCTGCCAAGGGAGTTTGTGGGGAGAAAGAGAGTCTAGCAGTCTACAAGTGCCCAAAGATCCTGGCTGCTACTGCAAAGCAGAAACAACTCAGCTGCCAGAGGGTCTCAGCAGGGACAACAGAGTGTCTGCTCGGAGGGTCTGCAGCAGTGCAGACCAAGGGCAGGTCCTGTTGCCTTATGTAGCCCTATGAGAAGGCTCTAAGTTGTCTCAATTTATAGGACCACGCTTGCTAAGAGTACTTACTTTCTGGAGCCAGGCTGTACAAACACAAGTAATGAACCAACCTTTTCAAAACTCATTGAAAAACATACTTTAACATTTGAAACATTGAATTGTCTCCTCATTGAGCCACTGCATTTTAATGCAAGTGTACCATCCAAATTGGTATTAAACCAATGGGTTACAAAATTTCTTATTCCTAGAAAGTGGTTTAGACCTTTTATTTGTTTCTCAGAGCTTGAAACAGGGTTAATTAATAAATTAATCTTTTTAAGTTGGTATTTTATAGCACACAATCACATTTGAATATTTTTTGCCACCAACATTTGTGAGTACCTGCAATATAGTAGGTACTATGGCGGGTACTGCAAATGTTTCAATCTCCTGTGGAATAGGCAATACTAATGTCATCTCTCCTGGTTTACAGATAAGAAACCTGAATCCAAAAAAAAAAAAAAAAAAAAAAAAGGCCAAAGTAACAATATCCATAATCACACAACAGGAAAGAAATTAAATTGGGACTTAGCTCAAGACCTTATAACATTAAACATTATATTCTTTGAATTGCATGAGTCTGCTTTCCCAGCAAAAACTCATTAACTATATGCTAAATAAGAGAGTGATACTTCAAGAATAACAAACTGGAGGCTGGTATTACTGGGGTTGAAAACACTTGGAAGCAGTCCTGAGGAAATGAAGGCCTGAACAATTGTTATGAGACTAGATAGAAGGTAAATGATGCATCTATTGAACCATTTATTCATTCAAAAAGCACTCAACAAACACCTACATGCTCAGTGCTAAATAGAAGGGGTTAGAGCAAGCATGAGGTTGGGGAGATAACATACCTATGATGTCTTATGCCTTGACAGAAATAAGGAATAAAGGCAGACAAACTAGCTGAAAAGTCAAGTCACTAATTCTACTTTATACTTGTTATTTTGAGGTAAAAATGATTTGTATAGACCACACATTTGTCAATTCATTACTGGAATTCAGAAGAGGAGTTAGGTCTAGAAATAAATTATTGAGAAATTACATGGTGATGTAGTTTAAAATCACGACTACAACATAAGTCACATAGAACTACATATTGTATGATCCCAATTAAAAGAAATGTCCAGAATAGGCAAAGCTACAGAAACAGGAAGTAGATGAGTGGTCACCTAAAGCTGCAGGAAAGAGGTAGGAGATTGCAGGGTGATGACTGGAGAGTGCATGGTTTATTTTCAGGTAATAAAAATTTTATAAAAAATAATTGTGGTAATGTATATGCACCCTGTGAATATACTAAAAGCTATTGAATTGTACATTTTAAACAGTGACTTGCATGGGTACATGAATTATATCTTAATAAAGTTACTAAAAACAAAAACAAAAAAAGCTACTAAAAATAAAGCCATAACTATAGATAAGTTATCAGAAGGATAAAAAATAAAGAAAATTCAATGGATCAAAGAGACAGAGGAGTAGTTATAATTAAAGAGAAAGAAGAAGACTGTAAATAAGGAGGCAAACAGTACATTCAAAAATCTTATGGAGGAAATGTACTATATTTGTGGTAAACTGAGTAAAAGGCATCCTTGCAAGATTTTCCTAAGGGAAAAGATAATGTCAACTTTAAGTAGCTATGAGGCTCTGTCCAAATTCTGGAACTAGGGTAGACTAGGTGTATTACCTAGTCTACAATTTCTCAGAATAGAGTGGCAGAGGCAAATCCAATCAAGTCTTAGAAGGATGCTTAGAGTCAAGAATGAGAGAGAGAGAACAAGAAGATAATACCAGGACTGAAGAGTCAAAAGCAACATTACAAAAGTGGAATGGAGTCCAGAGTTATAAACTCTCCAGAAAGGACTTGGATAATCTTTTAGGAGGCATTCATTAAGTCATAAATTATTTCTTGAACATTAATTATGTAATAATAAAGAACAAAAACCTTAATGTCTCCCCTGAGGGAACTAATAGTTGACTAGCAAAGGTGGATATTTAATAATCACTGATAAAAATGCAAAGTCCTAACTGGAGGAAGTGTTAAAAACAAGAGTTATCAGGATCCTAAAAGCCCATAATGAGACACTGTTATTATGGAGATAGAAAAGGCTATATTGAGAAAGCAATGCTTGAACTGCAATTTGAGAATAAGACATAAATAAATAAAGAGGTATTTGGGGACAGTATATTGAACACAAAGGATTGAAAAATGCATAGATCTTACAGACCATGTAAGGTCCTGCAAATAATATAAAAAGAGATTTTCATTATCCAAAGAACAGTGGGATAGTACCAAAAGTTTTTTTGTTTATTTTTTAATTGGAGTTCGATTTGCCAACATATACCATAACACCCAGTGCTCATCCCATCAAGTGCCTCCCTCAGTGCCTGTCACCCAGTCACCCCAAACCCCCACCCACCTCCTTTCCACTACCCCTTGTTCGTTTCCCAGTTAGGTGTCTCTCATGTTCTCACCCTCACTGATATTTCCCACTCATTTTCTTTCCTTTCCCCTTTATTCCCTTTCACTATTTTTTATATTCCCCAAATGAATGAGACCATATCATGTTTGTCCTTCTCCGATTGACTTATTTCACTCAGCATAATACCCTCCAATTCCATCCACGTTGAAGCAAATGATGGGTATTCGTCATTTCTAATGGCTGAGTAATAGTCCACTGTATATATAGACCACATCTTTATCCATTCATCTTTCGATGGACACCAAGGCTCCTTCCACAGCTTGGCTATTGTGGCCATTGCTACTATAAACATTGGGGTGCAGGTGTCCCAGCGTTCCACTGCATCTGTATCTTTGGGGTAAATCCCCCAGCAGTGCAATTGCTGGGTCATAAGGTAGCTCTGTTTTTAACTCCTTGAGGAACCTCCACACAGTTTTCCAGAATGGCTGTATCAGTTCATATTCCCACCAATAGTGTAAGAGGGTTCCCCTTCTCTACATGCTTTCCAACATTTGTTGTTTCCTGTCTTATTAATTTTCACCATTCTCACTGGTGTGAGGTGGTATCTCATTGTGGTTTTGATTTGTATTTCCCTGGTGGCAAGTGATGCGGAGCATTTTCTCATGTGCTTGTTGGCCATGTCTATGTCTTCCTCTGTGAAATTTCTATTCATGTCTTTTGCCCATTTCATGATTGGATACTCTTCAATAAATGGTGCTGGGAAAATTGGACTGCCACATGCAGAAGAATGAAACTGGACCATGCTCTTACACCATCCACAAAGATAAACTCAAAATGGATGCTAAATGTGAGACAAGAATCCATCATAATCCTAGAGGAGAACACAGGCAACACCCTTTTTGAAGTTAGCCACAACAACTTCTTGCAGGATACATCCATGAAGGCAAGGGAAACAAAAGCAAAAATGAATTATTGGGACTTAATCAAGATAAAAAGCTTCTGCACAGCAAAAGAAACAGTCAAGAAAGCTAAAAGACAACCTACAGCATGGGAGAAGATATTTGCAAATGACATATCAGATAAAGGGATAGTATCCAAGATCTATAAAGAACTTATTAAACTCAACAGCAAAGAAATTACCAAAAGATTTTAAGTGTGTGCATGGGGTGGGGAGGCACAGCAACATAATCCAATTGACATTTGCAAAATAAAGAACTAATTCAAGGGGTGTCTGGGTGATATTAAGCATCTGACTCTTGATTTATACTCAGGTCATGATCTCAGAATTGTGAGATGGAGCACCACAACAGGCTCCACACTAAGTGGGAAGTTTGCTTGAGATTCTTTCCTTCTCCTTTTCCCTTTGTTCCTCTCCCAGCTCACACACTCTCTCTCTCCAAAATAAATTTTTTTAAAATAATTTTTTTAAAAAAGGAACTAAATGAAGAAAGGCTGAGTGGATGTATATAGTCAGGATGTGATGGCAACATCCAGGCAAAAGATCATGATAGCTTGGATAAGGGTGGTAGTGATAATGGAGGAGATGGAGAAAAAAGAGGCAAGTTCAAATAATATTTAAGATGAAATTCTGGCAGGATTTGTTAAGGAACTGAATAAAGGGTGATGAGGGAGAGAGAAAACGGTGTCAGACTTAATCTTGTGCTTTGGCTTATGCCACTGGATGGTGCCATTCTTTAGATAAGTAAAAATGAGAAGAGTGCAATTGGAAGAGATGATAACAAGTCCAGCTCTCATCTTCATATAGGTGGTAGTTAGAGCACTGGATATGGATCAAATCATCAAGGGAATAGTGAGTGAAGAATAAGAATGTTAAAAAAAAATACCCAGGACTATACCAAGATAATATACAAAGAAGAGAGAGAGGAATGGATAGAAATTCAGAAGGCAAAGGAAGGGGAACCCTAACATGGAAACTCAAGGAAGGTAATTTTTATGGAAAGAGTGGCCATAAGTTTTAAGAGATTCTTAAATATTAAATGAGATGTTACTATAAATAGCCATCAGGAGAAGCCCTAGAGAAATCATTGATGAATTTATTGAGTACTGTACCAGAGCAGAGAACAGGCAGGAAACTAGATTATGTGGCTTTAAGTGGGAATGGGATATACTAAGACAATGAAATTCTGAAAAAATAAAAATGATAAATCTTTTTTTTTTTGATAATTCTTAAAACCTATTTGATTCTGAAGGGAAAGAGATGAGATGGTAGTGATGAAGGATAAGTGGCAAACTAAGGGACTTTATTCAGGTGTTGTTTGATTTTTAATCAATGCAAACATGAAAAAAAAGATTTTTAATTAGTGGGAAAAATTCCACTTGAAAAAGAAAAGTTAAGCACATAAGATAAAGGATAGTGACAATTCTTGAAAGTAAGGATGGGAAATTAAAGGCAAAACACAGAGCTTGGTGTTGGTTATAATGCTTTGAAGAGACAGAGCTGGTTAAGATATTTATGAAGCTGTGGGGTGTAGCACGTGAATATAAAAGTCTCATTTAATGACAGGTTGTGATAGGTAAGATTAGGTAAATATTTCCTTATTTAAGACAAAAGGAGGCCTCTGAATGTTTCTAAGCAGGGAAAATGAGTTAACTGCAGGAAGACATCGAGGAGAAATGCAATCTCTGTCATTGCTACCCTGTGGAACTTGGTAAGTAATAATAATTAAAAAAAGACAAAGGGGGAGAGGACTACAGAGGTGCATACAATCACTGAAGATTTTTTACTATCATCTCCCAAGTCCATAGCTTTCCACATTTGTCTAGTTTACAATTTGTTGAATAACTATAGGAGACCAATATTCTCAGATTAAGACTACTTATTTTGAAAAGTAAATAGTAACAAGAATATTCAGTTCATAGTCTTAGTTCAGATGTTTTTATTTTTGCCTATAGAGTTTAGAATAAAATCCTGGAAAACTAGATATATGAAGCTAAAAGTGATCTTTTTTTCATAATCCCTTACAATTTCTTGCCTGACAAGAACATAGCAAAATTATATACTTCTAAAAATTGAACTGTTGATTTCCTGTAAACCCATTTCAGTATTCCACATAAAATCACTTAGAAACATTATTTCTACAATGCCCTTATTGTGTTATATGGTGCAATAATGAGGCATTTTCCTTTTTTTATTGGAAATGGTTAAAATAGCATATAATTATGTGAATATATTATTTATTTGCTAGATTTAAATTGATCCTTTTTGATAGTCAGACATACATACTTTGTGGCATTTATATTGGATTTTGAGGTGTAGGAAGGAATATGAAATACATTAAAATTAGTGAAACACAATTTAAAGAAATATAAATCTACCTGAAACATAATTTACAATTTCTTTTACACTGTCTTAGTCCATTCAGGCTATAAAATACCACAGACTGTGAGTAGCTTATAAAAAACAGAAATTTGAGAGCAACATGTCTAAGTTTTATTGTGACTACTGCAACATGTATCTCACCCATGCCTGTCCATCTGTGAAAAAGCCACACTGCAGTGGTGGGAAACAAAAAGAGAATGTGAAAGACTACTATCAGAAATGGATGAAAGAGTAGGCTCAGAGCCTGATGGACAAAACAAATGCTACATTTCAATACGGAAAGATACCTCCTACTCCATCCACTGCTTTTCCTCTTGGATGATCTCGCCTACCCCCAGTCTCTTGGTCCTCCTCACCTTGGTATGATGGCAGTGCCCCAAATGAGGGGCTCTCCCATGATGCCAATGAAGGGCTCTCTTCCCCCTGAGATGATGCCAGTGGGACCTGTTCCTGGAATGCATCCACCTATGGGAGGCCATATACCAATAATCCCTTAGCTGCCAATGATGAGATCTCCTGCCCACCCCAAGATGGTAACCACTCTGCAAGGGATGACAGATAAGGAGAGAGAGGAGCTTCTTTTTTATCCATTTTATTTTACTTGTTCTACTACACTAGGAGATCATGGTTCTATGATTCTGGGTGTTTTCTAACAGCAGAACAAGGAAGACTTGTTTCTCCTTCCTATCAAAGAGAAAATAGTTTTGGCAGGGGAGTAGTGGGATTCAAAAAAAAGAGCAATTTTCATTTGCATTGTGAAATGCAAAAATAAAATTGTCAACTGTTTTAGTTTCAAAAAAATGGAAATTTATTTCTTATAGTTTTGGAGGTTGGCACAGTCTGAAACCAAGGTTCCAGCATGGTCAGGTGAGGGCTTTCTTCCAGTCACACACAGAATTATCATTGTATCTTAGAAGTGGCAAGCTAGCTCCCTGGGGTGTCCTAATAAGGGCATAATAACATTCATGCAGGCTCTGTCATCCTGACCTAAACCCCTCCCAAAGGCCCCACACCTCCTAATACTGTTACATTGGGCATTAGATTTTCAACACATGAATTTGGAGGAGAAGGGATATATACATTCAAACCATAGCACATTGTAATATATATTTTTACCTATACCAGTTCAAATGTAAAAGGCACCACCATTTCTTTATAACAAATAAACCTGAATATACTAAACTGTACTATTTGCAGGAAACTAGCAAGGCTGATAAAATATCTAATGTACTAATTAGCTGGCAGAACTTCTTTTCTAATGGCACATCTTTCCCCATTCAAAATAACCATGACAGATAGGAGCAAATCACATCTGTCAACTCTTAAGATTATCATAATGTTCTGGCTAAAAATGCTTTTGCAAGTATCATTATATTCCCTGGACAGTTTAGAAAAGCATAGTCATGATATTTTTTCTGTCTAGTAGCTTTAAATTGTTTCATAAGTGACCAATACATAAAGTTAAAAAAATGCATGAGCCAATCTGTTCATACTACATGGCTGTTATAGTTGATCGAAAAAGAAAGGGTTTTTTTTTTAAGATTTTATTTATTTATTCATGAGAGACACAAAGAGAGAGGCAGAGACATAGGCAGAGGGAGAAGCAGCCTCTCTAAAAGGAGCCTGATGCGGGACTCGATCCCTCACCCCCAGGATCACGCCTTGAGCCAAAGGCAGAAGCTCAATCCCTGAGCCATCCAGACATCCCCAAATAGGTTTAAATATAATATATTCCTTCATTCTTTCCAAGAAGGGGTACACACAATTTATTCTAGAAAGTTGGCTAAACTGGCTTTGATGCTTTCCATAAGTTGTAAAGTTCTTCATTCCAACCTTTTGGAAATTGTATAAGCTAACATAAATTCTAATATCACATAATTTCTATTGCAATTTATAGATGTAAACATTTATATAGCATTTTTAAAAATTCAGCTCTATAAAAATATTAGTAAAATTTTTTGGTAAGATTTTTATGGAAGGCAATGACAATTTGTCTTTTCCCACTTACACAGCCCAGAATGTCCCTTAGACAGCATGGGGGCAGAGGTAAAAAATAAAGTATGGGAAGAATGAGACCTGACTTTTAACCCCAACTCAACCATTGGCCTACCTGAAGAATTAGCCTAATGGATAGTGGACTGCAATGAAAAGAGCAATCTTTACATTTTGACAGGCTGTTTTATGCAAAAGATATTATACTTAGGTATGTGCCTCCAAAGGTCTTTTGATTGAAGATAAGAATACTTTCTAGATATCAAGCCTACAAGAGGTACCTCCAAGAAGTAATGACATCTCTAGCATTACCAGGATATCACAGCAGAGTTCTTGCAACTTAGATACCTCTGTGTTCCACTCTAAAATGAGAGTCAGTGATTCTATAACGGTCTCTAACCCTCAATTTCCTCATCTCAGAAAGAGAAAGCCATGATAATTAGAATAAAGCAGTCAAGTTTAAAATCCAGATAAGGGGAATAAAGAAACAAAAAGTATGAGTTCTGTTATATAAGCCCCACTTGGCAGCTCCACTATAAAAACTTAATCTTGAAGTTTAACTATTGATAACTTATAGTTTCCTTATGCTAATTGTACAAGTGCCTGGCTCATCTCGGCAGCACTATTACATTAGAGGGGGAAAAAAACCACAATAATTTGTTACTTTTAGCTTAGTATCTCAATATTGTTGTTGCATATTGAAGATTTGTTAATTTTTTGTCACTGAATTTTTTTCTGTTTTAACTGATTTCACATAAAATGATACACAATGAAATAAAAATGGAAGTATTTCAAACTTCCTGTTTAATCTGAATTAATTTTCTTATGCATTATGATTAAATAATGCATTTCTTTATAATTAATATGAGATTTTCAAATGTGGAATCATTTTATTATGAGTTATATGTTTAAATAGCATATATATAGTTAATATTGACAATATTTTAAACATAAAGCAGCATCTTGATATACACCATAAATCTCCTGATTTCTTATAAAACTTTTTAATGGGACAGTATATGTATCTGTATAAAACATGCAGCCCTTTATAGTTGGATATGATTATTATCTGTATGAAGACTACTAATAGATTAGTAAATGTTTATTACTTCTGTCTCCAGTTCCTTTGACCTGTCCCAACTTGACACTTTAGATGATATATTCATCAATAAAGTCTAGAAACACAACGGATTTTGCTTTTTCCCAGCACCTTTCTTCTATAGGTATCCATATTTTTAAAACATTGTTTTTATCTATAAACTCAGACAAAACATTACACTCATTAAAATTATATTCTTGGCAGTCAACTTAACTATACATTAAAATCATCTTAATGCTCAATCTGTTTCTTTTCCATAATCCCACACATCTGACTTTCACTCAGGGGAACAACTCATGCTGTTTATTCTAGAAATGTCTTTTCCTCCTTTGTCAGCCAGGCTAGCTGTTACTTATCCTTAAAGGCTTAGTTCGAATGTCAACATGACATGGCTTGCCTCAAAACCTGCAAGAATAAGTAATTGCTTCATCATCCGTATTTCCAAAGGAGGCTATGTTTATCTCCAAGAGCATTGTTGTTCTACTCTAGAAATTTAACAATTAAATAGTTGGTAACTATGTTACAGTGCGATGAATTTTATAATTTACCATCATTCCACAATCCTAATGATTATCCCATGGAAAACCATAACATAACAAAATTTAAACCAAATGGATTAATTTTCTATTGATATATAACAAATGGCCATATATTTAGTGGCTTAAAATAATATTTGTTCATTATCTCACAATATCTGTGTGTCTGGCTCTTCGTCAGGGTCTCCTCAAGCTGAAGTTACATGGCCCTTATGAGCATTTCATGACATAAACATGTGTTTTTAAGGTGAGCAGGACTGCCTTTCTCTGATTTCTTATGTCTCAAACCTCTAGACTCCCTGTTAGGAACTCATATGATTATGTCAGGCCCAACCAGGATATTATTTCTGATAAACTCAATTGATTAGAAACCTTAATTACATCTACAAAATTCCTCTTGCCATACAACCTAACAGCCATGAAAGTGATATCCCAACATAACCACAAGAGAGAGTAGTGGAGTGGTCTGCCCCAGCAGAGAATTTTCTAAGTGACATTGTTTAGAACTGCTATTCAACAGTGATAATGCAAAGAATGACTTTTAGATAGCTTCTATATATTTTTAAATTCCAAGGTAATATACTCCCTTTAGTCAGCATTCTGGATACACAGCTCTGACCATTTTCCCCATGGTTCATTACTATTTTGGGTATAAAAAATTTACTTAATGAGATATTTGATATAGCACAGGAATTTTTTTCCTGAAAGAATATGATATGTGTCAACTAGTTTATTTTAGCTGGATATTAAAAAATATAGAGAAAGCACAGCTACAGAAAAGACTTAAATTTTTTTAATCAGAATTTAAAGGAAATACAAAAAACAAGGACTTGCTTGTTTAAAATATAGAATTGTTTCTCACACCTAGTCTTTCTAGATAGCACAACTTTCTCAAATAAGAAATTGCATCTGGACAAAGATCAAATCAGGGCTCTTTTTGTAAAATGGGACCTCAGGATAAATTTCAGATTGAGAGAGCATCTGTAAAACCCTTTGTTAAGGCTTCAGAAAGATTTAAGGCAGTTCCTTGTAGACATTCTCCACTAGGGAAAAAAAAAATTGACTTCTAAGAATAATAAGGGCATGCCTTCTATACCCTCCTAGCAAGATAAAATGTTTTCCAAAAATCTTAAGGGTATGCTACTTAGATTTTCTTGACTAGAAAAAAGGTCTGCTACAAATCTAAGGGACTTACCTTTCAGATACTCCTTACTAGACAAGAATTCTTAAGCTGAGAATTAGAAAAGGGCCCCCTCTCAGAAAAAAAAAATGTGGATGTGTGCCTACAAGGTGCAATGGAAATGGTTTATAACTTTATATATAAAAATGAACAAAATTTTAAAATAATTGTACCAACTTGTACTGAAAGAGACAGCTACAATAAAAAGGTGTCTCAGGCATCAAATTTCTATGAGCAGGAAGCAGGCTGCAAAATTTACTCAGCTGAGAGCTTAGACATTTCTTAGGGAAAGGAAGGAATGATTCAGTTTGGAGCCCATGGGAGGCAGGTAAATTGTCTCTTTGATGTACAGATTTTCAGATTAAGAAGGACCTTATATGAGGCATCTCATTCACACCTGGACCTGATTTAGATAATGAAATTCTAGGCTTTAAACCCGATTGTGATAATATAATGAGATAGAACTTTAGGAGTCTTGGGAAGGACTGAGTATATTTTGCACTTGGGAGGGAGGGGAATCATTAAAATCCAGAGCGAGGACTCTGCAAAGACCACTCTCCTGGCCCCAGGGAACCACACTTCCCAGTATTCATTCCCCAAACTGCTGGACCCTGCCTACATTGAATCTACATTGTATATTCAATAGATTGCAGAAGAATTACGCTTTATGACTTTCCAAAAAAGGTTACAGCTTCTGCATAGATCTCTTAGAATGTTTACCATTGAGATGCTCCGGATACCATGCTGTATGAAGTACAAGCCACATAGAAAGGCCAAGCATAGATTTCCTGTAAACATTCCCACCTGAGTTTCTAGGCAAACATCATCTGCCAGCCATGTGAAGGAACAACCCCTCAAGCTCAATGGTTGTAGCCCCAGTCAAGAACTGCCTAGTAGCACATGAAATACTCAAAGCAAGAGAAATCTATATGAGAATAAGTCAACCAGCAGAATCTTTAGAGATTTGTTTAAACAAGGGAACAACCCTCCCCCCCTTTTTTTTCTGTAAAGGGCCACATTTTAGTCTTTAAAAAAAGTAAAAAAACAATTATTGTAAAGTGTGAAGATGATTCTTAGCTCATAGGTAATACAAAAACAGACCATGGACCAGATTTGGCCTATAGGTTATTAATTTGTAAATTCTGCTTAATCTACTAACACAGAGTGTTTTGCTACACAGCAATAAATAAATGAATGTAAAATGGTGTGTACAAGAACTAGCACATATGTTTTACTATAGAGTCAGCTTCAGAGAAGTAGGTATGTCTTAAATATCTATGTACCTTCATGTTTATAGCAGAGTGAGTATGCCATAAATATATATTACCTATAATTCTCTTTATTAAACCTGACTCAGTTATATTTAAAAATCCCCTTAAAACATTTTCAAAGGTGTTTTCTAAAATATTATATACTCATAAAAATAAATCCTTATGTAACACATATGCAATGTTTTGAAAATAAATTGACAAAAATACCCTGTTAGTGGTAATTATTACTTTTAGTAAAAAAAAAAAAAAGACTACTGATCATGCTACCATGTGGATGAACTTCAAAAATATCACACTAAATTAAAGAATGCAAATGCATAGGGTTACATATTTTATGGTTCCATCTTTATGAAATTTCCAGAAAAGGAAAATCTAGAGATAGAAAGTAGATTACAGGTTACCAAGGTAGAGGATGGGAGCAGAGTTAAATGAAAATTGGCATGAGAGAATTTTGGGTACATACAATGTGCTAAAGCTAGGATGTTTTGATGGTTGTAGACATCTATAAAGTTACTAAAACTCCTAGAAAATGCATGAATTAGGGGCACCTGGGTGGTTCAGTTAAGTGTCTGTGTTTAGGTCACTAAGGTCATGATCCTTGCATTGGGTTTCTGCTCAGTAGGGAGTCTGCTTCTCCCTCTCCCGCTCCCTTTGCTGTGTGCTCTCTCTCTCTCTCTTTCCCTGTCAAATAAATAAATAAAATATCTTAAAAAAAATGCATGAATTATATGGTATGCAAATTAAGTTATGCCTCAAGAAATGTGTAAAAGTATAACACACATCCATATTTTCATTGCAGCAATATGGAAAAAAGGCTAACTTCATTGTGTCAATTTAAGAGGTAAAAAAGCTTTAAAAATATTTTTTTAATACAAAGATGTTCTGTGAAACCCTGTCAAAAATAGATTTAATGTTCTTTACTGCACCATTTTGCAGTTTACAAATTATTTCCTTTGAATCGATATGCTCTGCACATTAACAAATATCACCACCATATCATATCACCATTACTAGAGAAAAAGCATATTACAGAGTAAAGACTTTTTATTTCTAGTTACCTCCCCCGAATAATATTAATATTTCAGAGAAGTAACAGAAACTTTGATAAGCCTTAGAAATTCCAGTGGGGGGATCCCTGGGTGGCGCAGTGGTTTAGCGCCTGCCTTTGGCCCAGGGCCTGATCCTAGAGACCCTGGATCGAATCCCTCGTCGGGCTCCCGGTGCATGGAGCCTGCTTCTCCCTCTGCCTATGTCTCTGCCTCTCTCTCTCTCTCTCTGTGTGACTATCATAAATAAAAAAATAAAATAAAATAAAATATTAAAAAAAAAAGAAATTCCAGTGGGAAATACAATTCCCAGTTTTTTAACATTCACCCCTCCCCACCACCATTCTTTAAAGTAATAGCAGTGGAGGACCTGGGTGGCTCAGTGGTTGAGCTTCTTCCTTCGGCTCAGGTTATGATCCTGGGGTCCTAGATTGAGTCCTGCATCAGGCTCCCTATGGGGAGCCTGCTTCTCCCTCTGCCTATGTCTCTGCCTCTCTCTGTGTCTCTCAGAGTAAATTAATAAAATCTTTAAAAATTAAAATTAAATTAAATTAAATTTAAAAATAAAATAGCAGGGATTACATTTCTAATGGAAATTAAAATATTGTTATCTTCATCCCTGAAGACAGAGTAACAAGCTCTGAAAGCTGCAAATCACTTCTTTGTAATTATAAACTCTAAATATACAGAAAATATGAAAACATCAAGGGATAAATAAAACAAATGATAAAGTAAAATCAATAATTTCATTAATTTTTAGTGATCCCATAACATCAAAAAGACATGCATAAGTAATAGCTTAGAGTATAATTTGATTTATAATTAAACTTTTTGTGTCACTGGGGCCTTATACCCTTACAGAAAGATAGTATTGATGTACATATGCAGATATATACAAAATGTTCCATCAATTTGCAAGGCTTCAAGTATTCCCCCAAGTGCAATGGGGGAATGTCCAGAATAAGAACTACTGATAAAATGTGAATTGATACTTGATTATTTTAAAAAGTCAGCCCTATGCATCAGCAGTGGCACGTAATACTAAGAAAGACATGAATATTAAAAGCAGAGAGTTTGCATTTCTTTTAAATTTGGGTAGGAAAAAATATCCTTTGATTTACTAAATGTGCTTAACCTCAGTAAGAATTCATACAGAATTACAGTGTCAGTCCTTAACAGAGTCTCTGAAATAATCTAAGTATTTTCACTTGAGTTGTTCAGATTTTTTTTTAATTTAATAATCCTTCACCCCTGATACCATGATCTTTTGAGAGCTAAATGTACATCTTAGATCCTAGAAAGCAAAAAGCCTTGGCATTAATTAAATAAGAATAAACCCTAAGGACCGAACAGACTGTGAATTACAGATCATAGGAAATTCAAATGGAGAATGATGCCACAAGAAGGATTAAAGAATAGTGAAAGTTAATAGCAGGATTAAAATGGATTTGGGGGATGTTTGCTTCCAGCCAAGCTGGAGGGACAGAAATTAAATTTCTACTCCTACCTTAGACAACTAGAAAACTGGACAAAATACATTAAACAATGATTTTCAAACATTAGACAATAAACAGTTAAATACTACTCCCTGGAGAAGGAAAATCAACAAGATAAGCCCTAAAATCATACCAGTTTATTGCCCAGAAACTCAACCAAGGGAAAAGAACCCACATAAAGCCTGGAAGTCTCACTGAGCTGAGGGGATTAAGATCAGATTTTGAGCTGTTGAACTACTTAGAAAATATGGGGCAGAGCACCAAAGAATAGGGAACCATGTAGAGGGAGCTCTGGAGATCTTCAGAGACTTCCCTTAAGTCTTTGACTAAGTACAAATTTGCACATCCATAAGTAGAAACTACATCATCTAGGAAACAATAACCAAAATGAGGAGGCATAAAAATTCCCAAAGCCCTCTCAAAGCTAGGAGTAGTTTGTGTTCATAGCCAGAGTGATGAGGTTTCATAAGACATGAAACATGAAATTAAGTTCACAGAAAGCTATTTCTTGTAATGAGGTTTAATTACACCAAGCACCAACAGAAAATTCTTCAAAGCAAACTGCCACAGATCCAAGTAACTTAATGTATACCAGAAGAATATCCAACATTACTTAAAGAAACATAACAAAATCCCTAACACTCAACATAAAAATCACAATGCCTTGGATTTGATCATGTATTTTGAAACTTGCATGGAAGCTGAAAATATGATCCATAACCAGAAGAAAGTCAAAAATAGAAACAGAGGCACAAATGACTGAGGCAATGGTATTAGCAGGCAAGGATATTAAAATAATTACTACAGATATTTTTTAATTTAAATTCAGTTTGCCAACATGTAGTATAACACCCAGTGCTTACAAATATTTCTCACATGTTTAAGAATGTAATATAGAAATGACTGATAAAGAAAAAATAGAAACTATTTTAAAAGACCCATTGTAAAATATAGAGATAAATTCAATATCTGAATGGAAAGTACAGTAGACAGATTTAACTGATTAAAATTGCAGAAGAAAAAATCTGTAAAGTAGGAGCAGTAAGAAATAGAAGCTACGTAAAATGAAAGCATGGAAAGAAAAAAGAAAAAACAGAAGCTGAGTGGGTAATATCAAAGTTAATTTGTGTGTACAGTTGAGTCCTGGGGGAATGGGAGGCAAAAAAAAAAAAAAAATTAAAATAAAGGCCTGAAACTTCCAAATTTATGAAAACCATAAGCCCACATATTCTAAAGGAAGAAAAGATGTTCAATAAAACACATGAAAGCCAACCATAATCAATTGTGAAAAACCAAGGAGAAAAAAAAACACAAACTTTCAAAGCAGACAGGAATATGTAAGATATGACATAAAACAGAACAAAAACAAGAATCACAGATTTCTCATTAGAAGCAATGCAAACTAAAAAATGATATATTTAATGTGTTAAATTTGTAAAATAAATCTGTTTATCTAGAATTGTATATTCATAGGGAAAAATCTTTCAAAAATAAGTATGAAACAAAAAATTATTTAAAAGTTTAAAAAGCTGGAAATATTTGTTTCCAGAAAACCTGTCCTGAAATAAATGTTAAAAGAAGTTTTTAAGGCAGAAGAAATATTAGATAAAATCTTGCATTTACCCAGGGCAATAGAAAGCACAGGGTATTGTAAATATGTTAGTAATGTAAATGTTTTCTCATTTTAAAATTATTTAAAAGATAATGTACAGCTTGAAGCAAAAATAAAAATAGAGAACTGTGTAGCTTGTAATTTATGTAAAAGAAAAATATATAGTAGCAAAAGTGTAAGTATGAGGAGGAAAACAGGATACTTTGTAATTTTCTTACAGTATACAAAGTCATATTATATTATCTCAAGGTAGACTATAATAAGTTAAAAATTGATAATATAAACTCTAGAATTCCCCCCAAAAAAGAGTTGTTCAAGAAAAAAATGTTAAAGAAAAGAAGAAAAAGAATAGAAGAAAAAAATAATGTTAAATAATACTGATCAAAAAGAAGGCAAGACTCTATAACATCAATAGTTACATTAAATGTAAATGATCTAATCACTCCCCAAAATGACAGTGATTGTTAGATGATAAAAAGCAAAACCCAACTAAATGCAGTATACAAGTAATTCACATTAATTATAAAATGAAAAAAGGAAAAAAATTAAAATAATGGAAAAAGATGTATTATACTACAACTAAATAAAAGAAAGCTGAAATGACTATTTTAGTATCAGAACAAGATAGATTTTGGAGCAAAGAATATTACCAGGGAAATCTTGATCTACCTTTTATTCTTTTCCCTCAAGGCTTAGGAGAAGTGTATGTACTGTCTCAGACCACTTCCCCATTCCCCACACCAAAGCATACTCTATCTAGACATGTTTTCCTCCCTTCCTCTCCTGGATTTGCTTATAAGTTTTTCCCTCTTGGTGTTCAATACTTCCTTTGCACTTGGTCCTTAGGTCTTACCTCCTAATATTCTCACATTTCATAATCCTCAATATACGGACCCCCTCCACCACAAATTCCTATATGATTCTTGTCATTTTCCTCAACACAAAACTTACTGAAATGGAACACTGCATTTACATCTTCAACTTCTATTTTTCTTTTCTCTTCTACCCATGAGGTTGAATTCTGATCCTACCTATATCTAAAAGTGTTATCTCACCTTTACAGCATGAAATATCACCCATGGTACCCACCTTTCATATTTTTCTTCTCTTCTCCAAAACATGGTTGTCTTTCTTCAAAGTTGGTTACTATTTTGTCCTCCTTCTGTTCTGCTCATCCTTGCCTGAATCTTAATGGTCAGATCTCTCTACTCTTTTACCACTTTATGCCTTATAAAATCATCAAATTCCATTCCTTAGATGTAATCCCTCTATGAAGAGTTCCCTCATTTTATATTTTTAGCATTATCTTTTCCCTGAGTTTTAAGCTTCTGGTTATATAGAAACCTACCCAGTCAATGACTGTCAGAGCTCTCTTTCTTCTGCATAAAGGATGGAACTCAGACTCTCTGTATTAAAAATTATTTTCAGTAGGAGACTGACCTAACTGTAACCCCCAACCCTAACCCCTAACCCTAACCTGGTATCTACATGATTTATTAATATTATCTCTTACTCCCTCTTCTCTATACAGTTATTTCTACAATAAACCTAGTGATCTTTTTTGGCCTTGTTCAAAGTCTTTAAAGTTTTCCATAACATGACCTCTCATCCTCTTATCTGTCAGTTCTTCAAAACTCAGCCATAAACTTCTTTCTCTAAGATGTCTAGGGAAAACTTAGTCAATAATAAATGCTCTTTTCACAAAATTCTGTTAGTACTCTTTTTATATCTAAGAAAACACCATGCATTTTTTGTACTTGAATTCTACTCTAAGGGATTTATTTTTTTCTTTAAGTTTAGCTCTCTGAAAGACTAGATTATGATGAAACTTTTATTTCTCTAAATTCCTGGAAATGTTCTTTTGCATAGTACAAACAATCAATTTTTAAGTAAGTTGAATCTTAACACTGAAAATGTTGCTAAATGATCTTTTATGTCATGTGGATGACCTTAAAAGTTATAATTAAATAATCATCTGGACCAGTGAAAAAAGTCTAAAATTTAATCATTGTTATTATAAAATCTGTAAAATCAGCATGATTCTAGAAATAAGAAAGTAAGTATTTCAACAAAGGCAAATGTCTACACTTAGCTAGGAAGTTCATTTACATATTTTAAGAGTCAAAGAAACAAATGATCAAAGCATGGTAGTAATTTATGAATCTGTGGGTAAATAAAAAAAATTATGTATTAATCTGCAACTTGAATGCAACTATATGACCAATCCCAACTAGAAGCTACAGAGCAACTTTGATAAGAATTCAATCTTCCTGAAATTTTTCATTATCTTTAGAAAATTGAGAGGCTACCCCCAAATTATATGGGAGATACTCCCCAAATTGATTGAAATAACATAAATTTGTATAGTAGTTAAGCATCCAAAAGAAGATTTATAATTAAGCATAAAAACATTTATAAAATCAAAGCAATGACAGTCACGCTTTCAGTGAATAAATATGAATACTTACTTTTGTATATTTACAATATTTAAGAGAATATCGATTAGAGTAATGTTTCAACAAATCCTGTTTAAAATATATAATTAAATGGTTACTTTAACCTTGATTTTAAATTGAAATTAAATAATCTTAACTGTTAGACTATTAAATGAATTTTACCACAATGACAGTTTCGTATATTGGACTCTTAAGATGTAGTGCTTTAGAGATATTGTCAATCAAAAAATTGAAATATTTAAAAGAAATTCCATATACTATATTTATACATGATAAATTGTTTAAAGTTCTAAAGAACTTAATATTAAGTTTTTGAATGGAACCAATTATTCAGCTACCTTTGCCAATGATTACTACAATATGTTGCATTTTAGAAGTAGAATACACATTTTGTCCAAGCTTAAAGCTTAAGAATTAGTTTTTAGAATTTCAAAAATTTAAGATTTCTTAAACTAAAATTAATTTCTAATTAGCAATTTTTACATGCGAAACCAATCTCAAAGACACATACAGATATACACATGGCCTCAAATAAATATTTCATTAAAGATAAGGAAATTCAGGGCACTATGAAAAAAGATTTACTCAAGGCCACTAAAGTTTCAGAGTCATAAGCAGAACTTAGACCTCAGGAAGTTAATGTCAGTATTACAGTAAAGTGACTAATTTCCAAAAAGTCTAAGTAAAATGCAGAGCAATTTTAATGAGCAGCATCATTAATCAGAATAATGTCTCTAAGTAAGGTTATAGAATAAGGAATTAAAATTATATATGATTTCACAAACGTAACTTTCTAGACAAACACCTCCTCAGCTTCTATGTATTATACCATTTGGGGGCATGTTTCAAATAGAGTAATTTATTCCTGAGGAAAAGCAATTGTTGTATTAAGAATTTTTTTCATTCAAATTATTAGAAGACATCAAAGAGTTTTCTGAGTCTGCATTTTCTGTTTTGAAGATTCCTCAGTCTCTGTTTCTTGATAAAGTCTAACAGGAAAGTCAAAGAGGTAGACCATGGGAATTAAAAAACTCATTGATATTAATAAAACAGAGAGCTAAACTCCTTTTCACCTATATCAATGTTCATGGGGCCAATGTATTAGCTCTGAATGAATAACAAAAGATGTTCTGGCTAGAGTACTAGATATATTTATGGGTTTTTTTGTATCAAGTAAAGAAACCTTAAGTCCTTTAGGAATGAGGCAGTATCAATGAATACATAAAATAAATGAATTTGGCCACGTATATATAACGGGTCTGAGCACTATAAGCAGACTTAAAAGCCCCTAACCATGCTTGTTCATATTTTTCTCTAAGATCATGTCATATGAGTCCCAACATCTGATTGCAGAATGGTTGCAATTATCATTACAGCTAGCATTGTTAAAACATTTGTCCTGTTGTTTCATAGAGCAGTGTAAACCAGAGATACTGACTACTTTAATGAACCCTATTTTATGTCATTTTGACTGGTCTAACCAAATACTAATGGGGATAGTTCTTGACATTCTTCCATTGCTGATAGTTAAAACAGAGCAGTCCCAGCACTACCCAGAGGCAACTCTACATTGAAAAACAGAAGCATATGATCTACAAAAGCATCAGAGCATACTATAATTCTAAAGAGAAATGGTAGGTTATTTCGAACCATCATATATATTCTATTGCATGTATAAATAACCAGCTGTCTCTGTGATTCTAAGCAAGAATCACGTTTTCTGTTTCTTTTAAAAAATTTATTTTGTTGTCAGTATAGAAACCTTCCAAATCTGACAATTTATACATTAGGTAGTTGTGCTCTCTCAATCTTTATCCAACTTATGTCTAGTGGCTTAGAAATTAAACAATTGTAAGGTATGAAGCTATTTATTTGTAACTGTACTTCTTCTAGAGTATCTGTATTTTAACAGATGCTCTTTTTAAAAATGTGATTTTTATAAAGAATATACTATAATTTCTGTATATTTTATTAATAGTAGATTTCTTTATATTTGTTCTGTGTTATTATTTTTAAACTGACTTAATATTACTCAGATATTGGGATCCCTGGGTGGCGCAGCGGTTTAGCGCCTGCCTTTGGCCCAGGGCGCGATCCTGGAGAACCGGGATGGAATCCCACGTCGGGCTCCCTGCATGGAGCCTGCTTCTCCCTCTGCCTATGTCTCTGCCTCTCTCTCTCTCTCTCTGTGTGACTATCATAAATAAATAAAATTTAAAAAATATTACTCAGATATTGACAAAAGGACCAGATATCGAGTATAATATTAAAATGAGAAACATGAACAAAATAAATTAAGACTTGACTCTGATCAATTCTCCTCAATGAGAGAAGTAAAACACCAAATGCGTATAATATTAAGCCTCAAATATTTCTCTCCCAAATCTCTCTACAAACTTCTTAATTTGGTGAAAGGACATGTACAGATAACATTCGCATATAGATTCTTCATGTCCTTAGATATTCCACATCATCATGTATCGTCATATGGAGGTTTTCAATTTCAAACAAATCATCATTACTGGCCCACCCAAACACACTTCACCCATTATTTAAAAACTTATATATTGACTTCTTTTCCTGAAAGTTCAAAACTATAATTTAGGAATGTTTATAATACATTCTATCTTGTTTTCTCAGTTCTGAATGTTATTGCTAAACTGTACCCCATTTTCTGTGTTTGTTCAAGGGTAATTCAATACTGCTGTAAATTAGAACTATTAAAAAATTACAATAAATATTTGGGTTTTAAAAAAATTTCAATACCAGAGGCACCACTTGAATAAATTATTTAATATATACTGAAACAGCATAGAGCTTCTTCACAAAAAAAAAAAAAATGGTTGGCATGACAGAAGCATTTCATCTGAAGGGACAGAAGCATTTCATCTGAAGGGAAGCAAAAACATAAGTAAGTACTTGAAGAGTAATTTCAAGGGGCCTCAGCTGCTGTTTCCTAGACAGATAAAGCCCAGAGTTAAAGGAAAATGGTTTAACCTGTAACAGACTTTTTTTAGATGCAAAGATGAAAGATACATAACTGGCATAAAGATGATTAAATGATTACATTGTTATTGGAAAATCATAAGATTTCCATTCTAGAGTTCTTATTGGGAAAATAACTACCTGCTTCAGAAATTGAAGGTAAAACTCTCCTTATTTGCATTAAGATGAATTGGATGACAATTTGTGTTAGTGTAGTTGGTCTTCTGCATGAAAGAAATGGGGCACAGAAAATTAAAGGATCAACAAGGTTTACCAAGAATGGTAATTAATGTGTGGGGATATACGGGAATGATGTGAGGCATGGAACATTTTTATTTCAATTTAAGTTGATACTGTCAAAGAGGAGAGACCTCAGAAATTATACATGACCAAATACAATGAACATAGTTTTCACTTACATTCTTTATTAAATGTGTGATAATTTTTTTTCCTTTAATAATTTAGATGACCTCTAGTTGGTTACTCATTCATAGGTTTTCATAGCAACTGCATAACCTCCTGAGAAAAGGTACAAGTATCTAGATGGTTGCATGTATGTAAAAATATCTTGCCAATAAAATGGAAAGTCCACTGGGTATCTAGCTTTTCTTTGTTTCTTATATAACTCCACTGATTGTCATGATAATTTGAAAGCAGACATTTCCCTTTGACGTCCATCTATGGTATTTCATTGGACCTGCTCAGGGCTAACCTACTTATTTTGCATGGAATGCTTACTCAGTGAACTCCTCCAAGTGCTGTCATTCACTTTGGGTGACGTACATGAAGACTTTCTTCAACAAAATTAGAGATAGAGGGGATCCCTGGGTGGCTCAGCGGTTTGGTGCCTGCCTTTGGCCCAGGGCGCGATCCTGGAGTCCCGGAATCGAGTCCCGCGTCGGGCTCCTGGCACGGAGCCTGCTTCTCCCTCCTCCTGTGTCTCTGCCTCTCTCTCTCTATGTCTATCATAAATAAATAAATAAATTGTAAAAAATTAGAGATAGATTACTCTAGCATCTGTCAGGTGAGTATTCACCCTTCACTCTTCTACCTGTCTACCAGAATTGTATGCTTATCTATTTGGAGCTTTATATATGCATTTAAAATATATTTGTCATTGGCTAGGTGTCAAATCTAACTTGCAAGTGATTACATACTAAAACGGACTGAAAATATCTGATAAAATGATTAATTTATAACATTTGAAAAATTATACTCTTTCCAAGATATCTATTGAGCCTAAGCACTCTTGACAGTAATCACAATTCCAACAACTTGCATCAAAAATCTTTCTAATTATCCAGAAAAAAAGTTAAAACACTACAGATATCAATCTAAAGATGATTTTTACTCAGAGCTGCAAGAATTTTTAGGTCTCTCCTCTCTCCCCTTGCCATCATAAAGTTGCCAATTTAACAGTTGGTAACTTTTGAATGTAATGTTGAATCTCAATTTGTGTCTGCCTGCAATTAGAGTGTACCACAGGGTAGCCTGATAAAAAATCCTTTTGTGGCTCATATTCTTTCCTTTCTAACTCTTATTACATCGTGTGCTACTAATAGTCTTGGTTTCTTAGTCTATTTTTCTCTGAATTATGCTAGTATCTCATTAAGAAGCAGCTGGGAGCCTTTGACTAACAAAATGGACTATTATACCAGCAGAACAAAGTCATGTCTCTCAAAAATGCTTACTTTTAACTAGAAAATGGCAAATAAATGCCTCAGACATTCAAACGTTATATGAAGTTTAATATAGACTGAATAGGCTATTTAAATGTTTTCTTTAATGAAGTGTGTTACTGATATCAAACTTAAAACCAACCGTAAATTCTGTTTACGTTTGTTTTTTTTTTAGTTTCTCAACAAATATTTCCTTTCCAAGAAATATACATAGACTTAACTCTAAGCCACGAAAAACAATAAGCAAAAGCATATATATAAAATGAAGAGGGGATCCCTGGGTGGCGCAGCGGTTTGGCGCCTGCCTTTGGCCCAGGGCGTGATCCTGGAGACCCGGGATCGAATCCCACATCGGGCTTCCGGTGCATGGAGCCTGCTTCTCCCTCTGCCTATGTCTCTGCCTCTCTCTTTCTCTCTCTGTGACTATCATAAATAAATAAAAATTAAAAAAAAAAAAGTCCCATGAATAATACATTGAGTTTAATAAAAAGTATTTGTAAAAAAAATAAAAAATAAAAAAAAAATAAAATAAAATGAAGAGGATTAGGAACAATATCAGAGAAAAAAAATACATTCACTAGAGATGTTAAGCAGGAGAGATTTATATTAAGTTGTTGATGATAACAACACTCTAAGCCCTTCTCGTTCTATGTGCAGTTGGTTAGACCAAAGGAGTATGTCATGCCATAAACACCAAGAAAAGCTAAAGCCCTCTTTTCTTTTTTTAAGAAATATCAAAAAGTCAGCCAAAGGATAGTGAGAATAGAGAGAAAAGATCATCACTGTTTCAATCAAGAAGTAATGGGGAGAAAAAAACTGCTCTGAAAAGAATATTAATTGCATGTAAAATAACTATATTTCTCATGCATGTGGATTACATAGCCTGCTACTGTGGCTTCTTTTCTTCTTTTTAAGTGCTCTGTTTTATTCATGTGACTATGCCTTGTCTTCACAACTAGATTGTAAATTTGTTGAGGGATAGCAGAACCAATTATAGACTTGAGCTTACTTTCATTTGTCCCAAGATGTAGTAAAGGAGATGCTTAAGCAATATTTTTTAATGAAAAAATATTCTGTATTCTATGTAGTAAGTCTTTTTTAAATTGACTGTTTCATGTACAGACCAAGTAACAACTTCCAGGTATGCCAGCTTCTATGATTCCCTGAAGAAGAGAGGTTAAATTATATTAACTTCTACTAGCATGTTCTGTTCTATACTTTTTTTTAGTTTCTATTCAAGTTCCAGTTAGTTAACATACAAGTGCAATATTCATTTCAGGTGTAGAATTTAGTAATTCATCACTTACATACAACACCCAGTGCTCATCACAAGTACCCTCCTTAATCCCCATCACCCATTTAACTCATCCCCCTACCCACCTCCCCTCTGGTAACCATCAGTTTGTTCTCTATAGTTAAGAGTCTGTTTCTTGGTTTCTGCTATATACTTTTATAACTAGCTTTTTCAAAATATTTTATTGTCAAAAATCATATTTAAAAATTATTTCAAATTATTTGCTGCAAAAGCAAAGAGCTCTGAGCAGACCCAGTATTCATAACTGATATAAATTTGCTCAGGAAAAAATGGCATGTCTTTTCCCATCACTTCCAGGACAACACTGGTATACCCTTATAATCTCTTGTTCTAAACAAAGCACAGAGGTGCTCAAATGGCTGGGTCGTAAGAGCACCAGCATTTTTAATAAGAGGTGCTATTTCTAGATCACCAACCTATTACCACAAATAGTAGCCTATATAGCATAATTGATGTTTCTAAATAATAAATTATTTTATATATTGCTTGCTTCATTGAAATTCATTCTGCTGAATATTTATAATCTTCCTGACCTAAAAATATCATAATTTATATGTCAGATGATAGAATTCACAAAGTTAGCCTCCTTCCTCTCACTCTCTTCCATTAGACTAAGTATAAAAATTTAAGGGGAAAAAAACAAAATCAAGCATCTCAACACTAATCCTTAGCAAGATTATTTAAAACATATTTTTTTAATTTTTGCTATTTCCTTGAAACACAGTATCAGATCTGAGAGGCACTGCTTTGCTGCCCTTTCCTGCCTAAATTCCTCTAAAATATCACATCAAACTTTTCTGTATTTCTCATCATAAACACATATATATTCTATGAAAACTGATGTCTGTAGTTCTGTGCTTTAAGCAGTAGGAAGTTTCATAATCCCAGTGGCACATACAATAATGCAAAGTGATAATCATGGGGGCAGAACTCAGGGCATTGCAAATTTGGCATTTCCAAAAAGGTCCAGATGCAGTATGTGGAGACTCTCTATTCACTCATTAGTATTCCATCATCATAGCTTGAGCATGAACAGCAGTGTAGTTTTCCAAAACTCACTTTATAAAAAAAGGCAGATTTTCTCAGGACTCAGCCATTAAGTGAGACTACATTTGCACATAAACCTAATGCACTAATTGGCATGTTCATTTGGATCTCCAAATAGCATCTACACCTGTTTCTCAGTGTGTGAAACCAATAATTACCTTTGGCTCTAACTCATCCTAATGAATTTTATGAGAAGACAACTCATAAAGTAATTCATTTTCTTTGGCAAGTTCTAGATTATCAAAATACTGACTTTCATTAAACACATCAGGTGTTTTGATATTTAAAAAGGTCTTCAATGTAACTAAAATTTCACTGCCTTCTAAACTAGGGAGGAGGAAATGGATAGAGGAACAGCAAGAAGAAGGAAATAATATTTTACATAAAGAGAGGACTTCTGAAACTATGTCGAAAAGCTTTCTGAGAAAATGGATGCGAATTTACTGCCTGAATGAGTCTGACCCCATCCATCACCTTCCAATGAATGATAGATCGTTCAATACAGTATATTTGCTTTTTCTATGTCCCCATATTTGACACTTTAAGGAGACAGAAAAACATAGAAACCCTTCAAAGACTAACCTTTTACTACAGCAATTGCTTCTGAAATATATGTGAGTGACAGAAAGAAGGCTTAGAAGACTATTTCTGAAAAATATGTGGCATTTTATAAGGAAACAAGATCATGAGGTATTTCACTTCAAATAAATTCTAAATCAGTACTACCTACCATCTATACAGCACACTGAATTAAATAACACAAATTACATTTTAAAATTTGTTTACACAAATTACATTAAAATGGCTTATGGGAAGTTACTCTTTATTTTATAATATCAGTGAGATGTCAAATAAATATCAGTGCAATTATATAAAATCACTGGGGTTGGCATAAATAGTTTTTTGATACAATGGTGGCTCACTAAATACAATTAGTACTATTAGAATTTGGTCTTTAATATTTTTAACTCTGCAGTTGAGTTTCTATATTAATAGATGTTTCCAGTGGTACTTTTCTTAGTAGTTGAATTTCCTTCAGATTTTATGTTTTGCTCTTTTTTTTTAAATAAGTACCTGAAGACTCCCATATGGTAGTAAAATACAAGTAGAACGTCATATCATATTACTCTTTGCTGAAGATCCAACAGCCCAACAGGAATGCAGTGTGAAATTTTTATTAAAAATCCAATGCTTAAAACCACTGTCTTAGTTTGAATTCCCCTGATACAGAAAAACCTGACACAAAGACTGAGATGCAGGTGATTTATTTGGGAAATAATCTCAGGAAGTTAGAGCGAAGGAGTGGAGAAAGTGAGACAGAAAAGTAAGAAAACTGAAGTGTGTCTTACTGAGCTGGTTACCTCCGTAGGCAGGTGGGTCTCAATCCCCCACCGGCTCACTGAGGAATCATGTAGAAGGGGCCTCAGAACTGTCCCTCTAGGAGGGCAGACTGTGGCCTTTATGCACTAGAATATCCTCATCCACTAGGTAAGGGTTACTCCAGGGGGTGTTGGAACCCCAACAAACTCACCCGTGCTGAGAAGATCCTCATGGTTTCAGGGACAGCTCCAAGACAGTAAGGGATGAGTGTTCCAAGTGCACTACTGGATGACTGCACCCAGCTACAGGCTGACATCAGAGGTGGCTGAGGGATGCGATGTAAAGCTCAAAGGGCATCTGCTACAACCATTAAATCCCTTGCACCTCCTAATATGCGTATTTAAGAGGCACTAGCAAAGAATTATGGGATAAAGACGTTATGAACTTTCAAATCAGACTTGTATTTAAAAGCAGTGCCTACCTGATCAGCACTGGAAAAATTCATTGCTCTGCCTAGAGGATGATATAGTAGCTATCTTCTTGGGCTATAGTCAGGATTAAATTAATTAAGGTATAAGAAACATCAGACATATTGCCAGTGTCTGTGTTAGTTACTATTGGCTTGTCCCAACTATAGTGACAACATTATACTCGTTTCATAGGATTTTTATTCACTGAAGCTATTATGGGAGTTTTCTGATGTCAGGATGTTTTCTTTGCTCAGTTTGTTCATTTTGTATGTGTGGATGCAGGTTACCACTCTGCTAGAAAAAGCAGATTCCATCACAACTTGCTTGTTACCAAGCCATAAGGCTTACTAAGTTTCAGTGTAATAATTAATTACTCACGAAAGATTTCCTTAACTCACTAGACTTGGTTAGCCTTCCTCTGTAACACTTAAGGTATTCATTGCTAATTATATGTAGTTATGCTAAATTGTAAACCTCTATGATGAAAAGAATGTCCATCTTTTTTCCAGGGCTATTGATTAATGTATTTTGAATTCCACTAACATATCTTAATCACATACTACGGGAATTCAATAAAATTTTTACCCCTCACTTTTATCTGGATGCAGAGATGGTGTGAAATCTTGACTACTAGGAACACTTATAATATTATACACATTGGCAATACAATCTTTGTATTTTGGCAACAATCTTTGTTGCCAAAAACAGATGTAGGTGCAACTTTTACTTTGATTCTAAAGCACACAGTTGAAAGTAAGCCTGAGATGATCCCTTTTATTCTTCTTCAAGCATCTATCTACTTCAGAGCCACTACTCTCCTCCAATAAGTGTGAAAACGTGGTCAAGCACCCAAATATAGGTGAAGAAGAGATACTGAGTAAAAATTTCTGACTTTAGTTCTCTGGAATGATCTTTTGCCACACCCCCAGATGAACCAGAACATGTGGGACAAACCCCCTGGACCCTGTTCTTTTCTGCTTAGATGATGGAATAAGTGCAATTATAGACTGTTTTTCTCGGGGGCCCATTTTCAGAAAAGAAAAATAATCATATGTGTTAGTCTTGCACCTAAACTTTCTGAGGAGTCCTGAAAGCTAGAATGTTTTTGCATTAATCTCTCCATGGAAACAAAAGAGTAAAGTCTAATGTTGTCCTCCCCTTACATCCCTCTCCTTCTCTCATTCAAATCATTAACTTTTGCTCATGTTGTTCTCTTTAGTTTTTTTTCTAGATTTTCTGATTTGGTTTCCAGTCCTAACTTGGGTTCATTTCTTTTTTCAATTGTTTATGTTATCAAATATCAGGTATGGTTTAATTTCATTATCAATCCTGAACACTTTTCTGAATTGCATCACAGCATCTGACAGTTTTAATTTTCTTCACACCTGGACTCATTTGAGCACTCACCTTGCTGAAAATGGATTTATCATTTATGTTCCCTATTAGCTCTTAAAAAATTGTAACCTTAGCTTAGATAAGCCTTTCACTTTGTTTGGTTTTAATCGCTCAGTTTCCAATTACTTGAAAATTGATCTATAATTGGTAAAATTCCTGGCATATTCCTGTCAGGATCCACACCTGTCAAAACCTGACACATCTGACTTAAGTATATTCATCAAAAGGGGACTTGATGTGGAATTACAGTGACTGGGCTGTCAGTAGTACTAACCCTCTCCCAGTTACACTCATTCAATTATCTTTATTTGCTGCTCATATGGGTTGAATAAGAGTTTACTACATAGAACTATAGTAGTATTGAAGGGAAGCATCCTTCCTGGTGGTTGTCCAATAAATGTTTTGCTGATTAAACTCTGAGACTGTCATTTTGCTCCAAGGATTAGCAATAAATGAACTATTTTGCATATAATGGGTACTCAATAAATATTTGTTGAATTAAATAATGTGTTTTCTATATGTTCAGCTTTAGACAAGTCTAAAGTACAATACATGGTGGTATCATTCGGTATTTGATTTGAAGCCAGCCCTTCTGTAGTCTGTAACCTTTTATGTAGGCTATCATCATACTCATTCTATTTTGGAATTTGGACAATCACAAGGCTGGAGATGACTTTGAAATCAACCAGCTTTTCACACAGCTGCTGTACTGTCTTGTACAATATTTCAGATACAAAGAATATTCCAGATACAGAGAATATTTCATTGGAAAAAAGCAGCCTCTGCCAAGCAATGTAATGAGAATGCAGATAGTCCCAAATAGGATTTGCAGAAAAAATGTTTCATATTTGCAAATATTTTGATCACAGTTGCTGAAAATATCTACAGTGGTTGGCAAGTGGCTGCAGTAGTTTCAAACCATTAGAATCCATAGGGGAACTACTCTGCTATAAAGGAGTTTCCCAGAATAACTCACCTTAAGATCATACTTGAAGATCCTGTGAACTATCAGCTGACTTGTCTTCCTAAAGGAAAAGAACTGTTGAATGTACCAATGAAACACATGACTCAGGAATAGATATGAATGACTGTTAAGGCTTTGTGTGATAAGAAGATTGTTCTTGCTGATTTATTGCCACAACACATGGTGTCAACCCACGAAGAACATTAGCTAAAGCCAGGATATTTGTTATTGATACCTTTTCTTCAGAACCACATGTCCCAGCAAGATTTGCTCTGTGGAGATACTTCTAAAATATATTTAGAAGTAAAGATGTCAAAGAAAAAAAATAAAAGTAAAAAGGTTCTGTATACAAAAACTTTTAGAGAATCCAGGCTTCTGTATCTACTCCTTGGTGAATCACAACACATATTAAAGGCTGGGGGGAATCCTGTAATAAATAATTTTAGCTTTATTTCACATAATAAGTCCTTCTTGTTTCTTCTTATCAGTATCCTATGAACAAAATTTTCTTTATAACACTTTAAGAGATGCTTCTCTGTAACGCAATCCACAAATGAAGAGGATCTCCAGAACATTTCAAGTTATTCTCCCATTTCCATTGACATGAAAAATACTAAAAGGCCTTTTACTCCAAGAGTGTCTTTATTACATGCTTCAGGATTTGTAAACAGCTGGTTTAATTGAGTAATCCATTATAGACTCCTCTCTGATTGTAACTTCTGTAGCAACTAAAGTGTTACTTTCTTGCTGAGCACAGAACTCCAAGGATTCTATGACTTGGGTTTTCCAATTAAAGATTCTGGCCTGTCAAGTCTTTTTTTATCTGTAGTTCTCCCTCAAGGAAAGAATAACCTTTACTTCTATGCCCCAGGATAAAATTTGTTACTGGCATTCAGCCAATATATTCACTTAGTTTTAGGATTATTTTAATGAATATTATTCAAATTCTTACTGGGTTACAGTCAACAGACTATATACTCAGAATATGAATATGAGCATAACACAGACCCTGACCTATGAGAATTTATATTGTAAAAATTAAAGAAGAATGCTAAACAACTAAGTACAATACCATCAGGATTATGATATTTTATGGGTCACTGCAAAATATTATGGTAACACATTAATATTATTAATTTTACTTTGAAGGACTTGGGAACAATCCAAGAGGTTGATAAATAAAAAGTGATATGTATTCCCTAGGTCAAAAATTGATTCTTTTTTGATGAATATTCATTAATAAATATTTATTGAGCACCAACCTTAGCCTGGCATCCTTCTAGGCATTGGGGGAAGGGCACAATAAACAAAAGAGACAAACATATCTACCTCATGGAGCTTATTTTATAGATCATAAATAGATTATATGTGAAAAAATATAAGCAAAATAAAGCACACTCATTTAGAAAATGATAATTACTAAAAATTAAAGCAAGAAAAGTAATCTGAAGAAGAATCTGTAGCAGAATACAAAGGTGAAATTATAGTAGAAATGGCAAAAGAAATCCTCACTAAGGTAACTTTTGTGTAAAATCCTGAAGTAAATGAAAAAAGAAGCCCTGGGAATACCTGGACCCGGTCACTCCAGGCAGTAAGAACTGTGAGGGCTAAGACCACAACCCATGTGAGTTCTTGGCATGTGTGAGGATGTGAAGAGACCAGCATGGCTGCAGCAGCAAAAAAGAGGGAAAGAGCAAAGGGAAATGAGGTCAAGAACTAAGAAAGTCAGATCAAGGAGGCCCTGTAGGTAATAATAATGACTGACTCTTAAGTAAGAAGATATTCCATGGGAGAGTGCTAAGTAGAGAAGTAAGAGTTAGGGGGTGCAAATGAACATATTCTATGGCATCTAGAAATAAAATTATGGGTAAGGGAGGAGAAAAAGGATTGAGATATACTGAACCAGAATCTAGTCATCAAAAATTCTACTAATCATACATACTAGTCATACATATGTAAGACTGTTACTGCAGGATTCCTCATTTATTGCAGCTAGTCAAAACAGTTCTCTTCTATTTACAGTCAATGATGCAGTTTTTACAATTATCACAATAAATATTTTATGAGAATCATACAAAATAAAATTTATCAGAATTTCTGTATCTGTAGAAGTACTACAAACAGAGAGTATTCTGTGTGAGGTCACACATTTTATGCATTCCAGTGTTTGAGGTAATATCTTAGTATATCTGTTGCATCTTGTTCTTATGAAGACTACACTCCCTTGAAATTATTTACAAAAAAAGCCACTTTGAAACTGAAGTTACCTAAAAAAAAATACACTCCAATGATAAAGTCCCAGATAAATATATTCATCACTAAATCAATGGTTGTTATATTGAATAGGCTCTTGTATTTTTTTTTGATAATCCAATTCAAGAAGAGAAGTGAAATCGTATTAACATATGGGAAATATATTTAACTTTCTCAGTTGACACAAAATAGTGACATTAAAAAAAAATTCCCATAATATATAGCTATAATGAATCAATGACCAACTGACTAATGACCATGAACAATTCAAATAGTATTCAAGATTGGAAAATACAAGGAAAAGTTGTATGTGATCTGAAATCTTATGATTCAGATAAGAAAATTCTTGAAAAAGCTTTTATCAACTTAAAATAATGCTAAAATTCTACATGGCATTTCCAATTATAAGTTGTGAGACATAAACATCTCTAACATATCAAAATATGAAAAAAAACATTGATGTTAGAGGAATAACCAAATTATCTTTTTCTTCTCTCCAATATAATTTGTATCATAAAATTATTAGAATATGATGAGATAGTTGCAGAGAAGGTTACCAAGTGGTGGGTGAGAAAAGTATTTCAGGGTTTTTTTAAGGCAGTTCATTAACAAAAAATTGCATGATAATGTACTGGATTTTCAGAAGTTTAAGGTATTTGTCAGTTTTTAAAATTTTAATATACTAATATTTCTTCTCTCATTCATCTGTCATAAGGATCATGACAGAAAATGTCTAGAGTGATTTGAACAGACTGTTGTAAGAAATATGGATATTGATGACTCTGTTGTTGAAGACCCAGAATGAGGTAAGGAGCATGGTAGATGAAAACTAAATTGCATCAGAGGATATATGAACCATCATGAATAAACCATTAGAAATATGGACATAGAAAGTACCTCCAGCGAGGGCTCAGAAGGAAATGAAAACATGTTTCTAGAAACTAAAGGAAAGGTGATCCTTTGTTCTATAATGGCAGAAAGCTTAGTGGAAATGTGTCCTGCAGTTATTTGGAAAACAGAATTTGTGAGCTTTCAATCTGGATATTTGGCTGAGGAAATTTCTAAGCAAGTGTTAGATGATCTTCTTGAGGCTTATAGTAAAAATACAAGAATTTAGGAAGAAAAAATGTTACATAAATAGGAACCAGAACTACAAAAGTTGAGAAATTTTCAGACTATCCAGATTGCAAAAAAATGTTAAAATTAAGAGATCGCTATTAGAAAGTATGCTCTAGAATAAATAAGTAAGTAAGTAAGTAAGTAAGTAAAACAAACCAAGGTGTGGCTTTACAAACTTTGCCTCAGAAAGATCACAGCATATTCAGCATATTCGGTTACATGAAAAGCTCTTTGAACAGACTAAAAGTGTGGATCACAGATCTCATTTAAACCTAGGAAAGGATCTAGAAAGCTTAAGGGTATTAACCTTCAGCCATCTCAGCAAAAGTCAAAAATAGGGATAGGATTATCTAGGAAAGATTTATGGACAATCTTGCTAATGACATAAATCTCAGTGATATATACAGGACACTCACAAGGTTCTTAAGTACTTTATACAGGCAGAGGCACCACCAGCTTGGATTAAAAGGGACAAAGGGGGCGCCTGGGTGGCTCAGTGGTTGAGCGTCTGTCTTTGGCTCAGGGCATGATCCTGAAGTTCAGGGATCGAGTCCCACATTGGGCTTCCTGCGAGGAGCCTGCTTCTCCCTCAGCCTATGTCTCTGCCTCTCTGTGTGTGTGTCTCTCATGAATAAATAAATAAAATCTTTAAAAATAAATAAATAAAAGGGACAAAGAGTCCCAAATAAAAGAAGGCCATAAACTGCACACCACGCCACTCTCCCTTCCAAATACTACTGGCAGGAACCACACAGCTGCAATCACTTGCTACCTTTTATGAAAAAAGAAGAAAGACTCAGAGCGGACAGCCTAGAGAGTAGAGCCACAAACTATAAAGGATTATCCCCAGGTCTTGAAATCGAATGGAGTTTGCCAGATTGAGTTTCAAAATTTCTTGAGACTGGTGACTCCTTTCTCCTTCCATTTTATTCCTTTTTAAACCAAGATGTCTATAAATATTGTCCTACACCTGTCCCACTATGTATTATGGAAGCAGATAATTTGCTCTTTAATTTCACATGTCCATAGATGGGGAGAAAATATGCCAAGGACAGATTATCACAACCTCACATATACCTAATTTGGATGATGCAGATAATGAATTTGGGTATTTTTCAGCTGATAAGATTTCGGTAAGACTTTGGACTTAGAGTTGATGCTGTAATGCATTAAGACTTGGGGGAAGGGGCACCTGAGTGGCTCAGTGGTTGAGCATCTGCCTTTGGCCCAGATCATGATCCTAAGTTCCTGTGATCAAGTCTCGCATTAGGCTCCCTTGTGAGGAGCATGTTTCTCCCTTTGCCTATGTCTCTGCCTCTCTCTGTGTGTCTCCCATGAATAAATAAAATCTTAAAAAAAAGACTTGAGGGATTGGGATATGGGCTGAATTGTATGTATTCTATATGTAGAATACATATAGAACACATACAAATGAATCTTTTGAGGCCAAAAAGTAGACTGTAACAAGTAGAATAATGGTCCCTCGAGATGTCCATTGCCTAATGTCTGGAGGTTGTGAATATTTAACTTATATGGCAAAAGGGACTTAAAGATGTGATTAAGAATATAGATTTTGATTTGAGGAGAGTTTATACACACACACACACACACACACACACACAAAATCACATAGTCCTAAAAGTGAAGAACCTTTCCTATTGTAGTCAAAGAGAGAGAGACAATGATGGAAGATAACTCAGAAAGGTGACACATGACAAGAATTTGACCTGTCATTACTGGCTTTGAAGATGGACAGAGGGGACCATTAACCAAATAATTCTGTGGCCTTCTAGAAGCCAAGAATGACCTTTAGTTTATAGCCAGCCCAACAACAGGGACCCCAGTCCTACAATCACAAGGGATTGAATACTCCCAACAATTCAAATGTGCAAGAAGATGAATCATTCCTCAGAGCCTCAAGAAAGCTTGTTAACATCTTTGTTTTTGTGCAGTGATAACTGGAGCAGACCTCTGATCAATAGAATAGTAATAAAAAAAATGTTGGTTAAACCATTAAGTTTATGGTAATTTGTTATGTCAATAACATAAAACTATTACAGGTGTCATTGAAAACTGTGAACTTACTACTTATAAAAATAGTATGAAATTCAGTATGGCTAAGCACAGAGTATTTAAGCTAGAATGGCAGGCAAAATGATGAAGCTACCAAGAAGTGTGGGCCAGACTATGCATATCTTTTCATCTAATGGGATTCCTAGTTCTATGAAATGGGAACCAATGACAGACAACCATAAAAAGAAACATTTTGGAAAATGAGCAGAAATTGAAGCAGTTCTAGAAGGCCAAAAGCAATAATTATCCAAAACTATGCTTCTGCCACCATTTGGCAAACTGCTGCTGAGTCCACAAATGGACAGATTTTTAAGCAGCACTTTGATTTTTTTGCCTCAGCTACTACAAATTCAGTCCCAGACATAAGTGTTCTGAAAAGTAACTTATACCAAGTGCATATGTTCTATCTCTAAGTGGGATGAGGGGAGTTCCTCTGACTTCTACAATGGAAGACAGGGAATTCCCTATTGTAAGCATTATACTTAAGGGACAGTAGGAAAGTAGGAAGGAGGAATTGTCACTGAAAATGACAAATGATCAAGTTTTGTGTGTGTAATAAGACTCTTAATTATAAAAGACAAGGCTAATTTACCAGACATATAAAGCAATTTAGGAATCCCATGTAGTGGGCAGAATTATGACCCCCCCAAAAATACCCATTTCTTAAACCCTCTAGCCTGTAAATATGCTGCCTTACATGGAAAAAAAGAGACTTTATGAGTATAATTAAGTTAAGGAACTTGAGACAGGGAGATTGTCTTCCTAATCAGTGGTTCTAATCTAGTTATATAGGTCCTTAAATGCAAAGAACCATTTTGGCTGGAGTCAAGCCAAGATGTGACTATGGAAGAATGATCAGAGAGGTATAACTTTGCTAGTTTTGAAGATGGCAGGAACCAAGGACTGCAGGTGCCCTCTAGAAGCTGGAAAAGGAAGAAATGTATTCTGGATTTCCAGAACCTCCACGGAGAGAGAAAAAAAAATGCAGCACTGCCAATACCTTGATTTTAGCTCTGCAAAATCTATACTAGATTTCTGATAAACAGAAATGTTAAGATAATAAATTTGTGTTGTTTAAGCCACTAAGTTTGTGATTATAGCAACAGAAGGACATTAATACAAAAACCTCCCACAATAAAATCCAATACCCAGATGGCTTCACTGGTGAATTTTATCAAAAATTTACAAAAAAAAAAATTAGTAGCAGTCCTACCTAAAGTCTTCCAAAAAAATAGAAAGTTAGTATTTCCTAACTTATTTTGAAGTTAGTGTTATACTGACACCAAAACTAGACAAAATCATCACAGGAAAACTACAGACCAATATTCCTTATGAAAATAAATGCAAAAGGCTCAACAAAATAATAGCAAATTGAATCCAGCAACCTATAAAAAGGATTTTTTACCATGATCAAGTGGAATTTTTTACTGGAATGTAAGATTAGTTTAATACATGAATATCAATCAATATAATCAACAAATGAATAGAAGACAATATAGCAGAAAAGCATGACAAAATGCAACACGCTTTCATCATAAAAACACTCAAAAATTTCAACAGTAGAAAAAAATTCTTCACTCAATTGTTATCTCTGGAAAACTCACAGCTAACATTATATTTAATGGTGAAAGGATCAATTCTTTTTACAAGTAGGACATTGTGCTGGATGTCTACTCTCACCCGGAGGTTCCAGCCACAGCAACTACGCAAAAGAGAAATAAAAGGCATTTAAATTAGAGAGGAAGAAGCAAAACTATCTGTATTCATAGATGACATGTTGTTTATAGCAAATCTTGAAGAATTAATAAAAAATAATTCCAGAGTAATTAATGAATTTAGCAAAGTTACAGGATAGAAGATCCATATACAAAAATCAATCTATTTCTATTCTCTAACAATGAATAAGAAATGCAATTAAGAGGGACACCTGGTGGCTCAGTGGTTGAGTGTCTGCCTTTGGCTTAGGTTGTGATCCAGGGTTCCAGGATTGAGTCCCACACCGGGCTCCCCACAAGGAGCCTGCTTTCTCCCTCTGCCTGTGTGTCTGCCTCTCTGTGTCTCTCATGAATAAATAAATAAAATCTTTAAAAAAATAAATGCAATTAAGAAAACAGTTCTATTCACATGAGCAGCAAAATATTCACTTAAATTTACATTTAATTAAAGATGTATAAGATGTATATACTAACACTTACAAAATATTGTTGAATGTAATTAAATAAGACCTAGATAACTTGAAAACCATTCTATGTTCAGATATATTGGAAAACTTAGTATTTTTAGATGAATATATTTTTGTATTTTATACAGTTCCATTCAAAATCGATAACAGAAAAAATTGATATTTTTATCTAAAAATACCTTCCAAAACTGACTCTGGTAGAGACAAAAAAGTTTTATCTGAACAATGACAGAAGATATAGAAAGTAGTTAGTTAAAGAGTTCCCCCAGGTAAAAGTACAAGGCCCATAGGGCTTTATAGTAACTTACTGTTAAGAAATGCTTTTATGTCAGATGCCAATTGTTCTAGAGCATAGAAAAAGAACAAACATATTCAAATTTCCTTTTTGAAATGAATGTAATTAATAGTTCTCAAACCCTGACAATGAAAAGTATAGAAATGCTCACCTTACCAATATTATACATATACACATGCACACGTGTGCACCCACGCACACACACACACATACACACACACACACACCCCTTAGCCCAACATCTTGCATCTTAATGAAAAAGTCTTAAATCAGGAAAAAAAAGAAAGGCTTTCCAGTATCTCCACTAATACTAAACAATGTGTTGAAGGTATCCACAAGTGCAATTAGAGGAAAGAAAGGATGAGAGACTTTACAGACTTTACAATTGCAATGCAGAAAGTACAATAATAATGTTTTGCAACAATAAGATACTTCAACCTTACAGTGATATAATTTCATTTTACTACAAGTAATTGGGAGTATTTAACAAATGGCAAGCTATATATCAACACACAAAACTCAAAGAACTTCATATATATAAAAAATGTCAGAAGATATCATAGGAGACTCTATTTATAATAGTGGAATAAGTGAATAAATTGACACTCCATTTTCTGAGATATTAAGACAACATTCATAAAGATACTATTATGGGCTGAAATGAGTCCCCCTCCAAAAGATATGTTATAGTTCTAACACCTGGAATCTGTGAATGGATGTTGCCTTATTTGGAAATGGAGTCTTGGAGATAGAGTCTTTAGGGTGGGTTCTAATTCAATAGGACTGGTGTCCTGAGAAGACAAGGACATACAGGAAGAAGATATCTATGTGATAACAGGCAGAGATTGGAGTGATGAGTCCACAAAGCCAAGGAACATCTAGATTTGCAAAGTTTCTGGCAAACACCAGACACTAGGAAGAGGCAAAAAAAAAAAAAAAAAAAAAAAAGATTTTCCACTAGAGGTTTTAAAGGAAGTATAGACCAACCTACACCATGACCATGATTTTTGGATTTCTAGCTTCCAGAACTATGACATAATAAATCGGTCATCCATTTTATGGAACTTTGTTATGACAATCCTTGGAAACTAGGAAATACTACTATTTCCTAAGTCAAAGTAAAAATTTAATATGTTTCATAGTTTATTTGAAAGAAGAAAAGCTCAGCCAAAAAACCTTTGAAGAAGAAGAAAAAGTGATGACGGTGATGTTATCAAACATTAAGTAGAATATAAAGCCTCTCTAATTAAAATAGTGTGGTATTGATGCTTAAATATAAGGAACTATAGAACAGAATAGAAAATCCCAGAAATAAACATGATTGTGTATGAGAATTTCAAATGTGATAAAGGGGTGGCTTCTTCAATTATAAATTAAAGAACTTTTTAAAAATAAATGGCTTGAGAATAACTTAAAAAAAAAAAAAAAACAACTTGGATCTATTTCTCATATCATACCCCAGGATAAATTCCAAATGATGTTTAACCTTAAAATAACTATACAAATACTAAAAGAATATGTAGATGAATTTCTCTACAAACTTGAATAGAACAATAATCTTAATCATATTTTAATATCTAGTAGCAATAAGGGAAATAAAAGTTAAATCTAACTACATAAAAATTTAAAAGAAATGTTTACTTGGTCAAAAACCCAACATTAGCAAGGGCTACTGACATTTCTAGGATTATTCTCCAAGTGAGAAATACAAAATGCCAAAGGAAATGGTTGCACAAAGGTCTGGTGATCTTGATCTTTGGTACTATTAACAGTTGCTTCCGACCATCTTACAGTGATTGAGACACTGAAGTGCTTAAAGACCCTACAGCTCTGTGCACTGGTTTATGGACTTTTTTTTTTCCCCCAATCTGCATTTAATCTCCAAAGCTGTTCAAAATGCCACTCTTTTCTTTCTTTTCTTGGTCTACCTCGCTTTCTGCCCCACTTAAATTTGGCTTGTTCCAAAAATAAGAAATATGTGTACTTTCAATTATTTCCCCCAATTTTTATTTATTCTTCAACTTCTCTTTTACTTTATTAAGTGGTGCTTCTGTTGTTTTATTCTGACTATATCATTTGTCTTTCTTTGATTCTCATTTTCATTTTCAAATATTCTTCCATAATCCTATTAGGAGCAATGCCTGCTTCTGAAAATGTAAATAGGTAAATTGATCTTTTTTTTTTTTAAGATTTTATTTATTTGGTTGAGAGAGAGAGAACATGAGTGGGGGAAGGGGCAAAGGGAAAGTCAGAAGCAACTCCCAACAGAGCAGGGAGCCTGATCTGGGGCTCCATCCCAGGACTCTGATATCATGACCTGAGGCAAAGGCAGATGCTAAACCAACGGAGTCACCCAGGTGCCCCTAAATTCACCTTCTTGACCTAATGTTTCCTAGACGAGAATCACTAAGTCACATGTGAAAATGGAGACTTTTCTCTCTCTAAGCACACACAAAACACTTTCCTATTAGAAACCATTTATTGTCAACTACCAAGCAATTTTTTTCCACTCTTAGTATCCTTTATTGTAAATATTATAACAATATTTCATTTTTCTATATTAAATAGAATCAAAGAAAAATTTAGTCTTTCAGGTATAAAAATCTGATCTCCAGCATGGTTGGGATGAAAATTTATTTCAAAAGGATAAATGCATCCCTATGTTTATTACAGTATTATTTATAATAGCCAAATATGGAAGCAAACCAAGTGCCCATTGAAAGATGAATGGATAAAGAAGATGTGGTACATACAATGGAATATTACTCAGCCATAAAAAGGAATGAAATCTTGCCATTTGCAACATGTATAAATCAAGATGGTATAATACTGTGCGAAGTAAGTCAGTCAGAAAAAGACAAATACTGTTTGATCTCATTCATACATGGAATCTAAGAAACAAAACAAATGAACAAAGGAAAAAGACAAAAAACAGACTCTTAACTATAAAGAACAAACTAATGATTGTCAGAAGGGAAGTAAGAGGATGGGTAAAAAAAAATGAAGGTGATTATGATTACGCTTATCATGAGCACTGAGAAATATATAGAATTGTTGAAACTTTATCTTATATATCTTAAATTAGTATAACACTATGTCAATTATATTTGAATTCAAAAAATAAATTTTAAAAACAAATTTTTGTAATTAATTTTTAATACGATTTAGAAATGCCTCAGCTTCATAGCATATTAATGATATTTAAATATTTATGACTTCATCAAATTCGAAAATCTTCTCTAAAGTTTCTTTCATATATAAACTGTACAATTTCACAGCATTTCATGTTTTATTGTGAAGTGACTAATAAAAAAAAGAATATATTTAATAAAATTTTATTTATTTATTCATGAGAGACACAGAAAGACACAGGCAGAGGGAGAAGCAGTCCCCATGCAGGGACCCTGATGTGGGACTCAATCCCAGGACTCCAGGATTACGCCCTGGGCCGAAGGCAGGCACCAAACCACTGAGCCACCTAGGGATCCCCATTATTAAACATATTCTTTGAATCAACAACACTCATTAGCAAATGTGCCAATACTTGTTTGTTCAGAGTTAACCCTAAAGAAGACCCTTTTAAATACTCACATTATAAATTGAGGAGAGGCAATCCATCCCAGTAGCCCTTTCTTGGAACATGATTTCTGATATTATAAAGGACCTCTGGTATTAAATTCTTTTAAATGTGTCTGTGAGATATGTATAATTTATATTTTTCTCTTTTTCTCTAGTTTAATTAAGTATACAAGAAGGCTGGAAATCATTTCTATCTTAAATACTATAACTGTAAATTGTCTTCAACTAAATCACCCAATAAATGAATACCTTAAGCTTATAATAATACATTTTCCTGAATAAAATTTCTAGGCAGGAAACAATAAAATATTACGAATTAATACATATGAGCTTAAAGTATTTTCTATCAAAGGAAGCAGAGATCTTATTTTATTTCAGGAATAAAACATCGAAGAACTCAACATTAACTCCAGGTCTAAAGCTTCAACAACATGGTCACTTAAGGCAGATAATGAGTTAAGAAATAACCCCGAATACCAGATTCATTATCATAATAACAATCTTATTTTAGAGTTTTCTATTTGCTATATCTGGCAAAAATCTCCTATTATACCCACACTAGCTATTTTTTTAGTTCTTCTTATGGACACAATCATTTCTTAGACCACTTGTTTTTTTTAATAAAATAATTTTTTATTGGTGTTCAATTTACCAACATACAGAATAACACCCAGTGCTCATCCCGTCAAGTGCCCCCCTCAGTGCCCGTCACCCATTCACCCCCCACCCCCCGCCCTCCTCCCCTTCCACCACCCCTAATTCGTTTCCCAGAGTTAGGAGTTTTTATGTTCTGTCTCCCTTTCTGATATTTCCCACACATTTCTTCTCCCTTCCCTTATATTCCCTTTGATTTTGGTCAGGAGTCAATAACAAATAGCTCTTTATTTCCAGAAACATCCCCATTCTTAATCCAAATTGAGTTCATTTTCCCAGATATTTAGAGCAAAATTACTGGAGATACAGAGACTTATGATTTTGGCTTCTGGCTGTGCAACTTAAGAAAAAAACATTTTATCAAGTTGTACTTCAATCACTACAGCCTTATATTTTTCATTTACTTTTAATTTTTAATTTTTTTTAGATTTTCTTTATTTACTCATGAGAGACACACAGAGAGAGGCAGAGACATAGGCAGAGGGAAAAGCAGGCTCCCTGCAGGGAACCTAATGTGAACTGGATTCCAGGACCCCGGGATCACAACCTGAGCCTAAGGCAGATGCTCAACCACTGAGCCACCCAGGTGCTCCCACTACAGCTTTTAAAAATGAAAATGTAAGTAACAAAAGAAATAACGAAAAAAATCTCAGGGTATACTCTGCTGCCAAAGCTGAATTTTGAAAATCAGAAAATGTCCTAAGCACAAATAATCTATATTTATACTATATTTACACACTTCCTTAAAGACTACATGTTTCCCTCCCTGGAGGGTCTCTACCCACCTGATTGCTAGTTCTCTTCCTTGTTTCCGACCCTTTCTAGTAATACTAATTTTATTATAACTTAGTAAATTCCCTCATAATTTTGTAATTTCCCATTAGTACCTCCAGACTCATCTTCCTTTACTCTCCTTGTTGAACATCAAGGATAATTTAGGCAATAAATGCCTATTACATGCCCTTACTTAAACGCCTTCCATTGTTTTAATGTATTCATAATGTCTTGTTAATATGTATATCCACAAGATATTCTCCATCTAGGAATGGATTTTATACCTCATTCTGTGCTAAGGTAGTTTATCTATTCTTTCTCATTATGTGAGACCCAGAATCATTATGTTGATATATATCAATGGTTACTGTAAAAATCTGCATTTATCAGCTCACAAAATATAAAAAACAGTGTAAACTTCCATTCCGACCTCTAACTTCTGCCTTAGACATTTGAACAAATCATAAAAGAATAAAAAAGTATGGCTATGAATTCTCAAACCAATGGTCTGAGGCAGCTAATAAAATCTATACAAATGCAGCAGAAATTTGTCACAGAACTGTTGAATAAAAATTACAAATAAATGTGCTCTTGCCTTTGTCATAAGCCAGTTTTACAGGCTTCCAACACCATACCTGGCATCATTCTGTTCTCAGTGAAGGGCTGACATTCTGGTATTTCCCTCAACTTTCTCCCCCATTCCACTAAATCCATGTGAAGCCTCCACTGAATCTATCTAGTGGGATGGTATGAGCTAAAATCTTTTATGAGATCTTTAGAAAGGAAAACATGCTACTCTCCCAAGAAAGTTGACCAATTTAGGAGCTACATTACATTTTCATACAAGAAAAGTGCAGTAACATTGCTCGGGCCTTGGAGACAAGAGTAATCCCTTCTTTTTCTTTGATGTCCTCACAGAATTTGATACTGTGCCAGCATTCAGTGTTCACTCAAAAATACAAATGGCATATAAATTACTGAATGGCATAAATCTAAAATATATGGCATTTCACTATTGTTATGATCTCTAATGCCTTCTGTGTTGTGGTGGCCAGAGGCCATCACTGCTACAGAGCAAGAAACATCAGTTAAAAGATGAAATAATTATTTACATTTTAATATATATTTCTGACATAAAATTTAAAAGAAATTATAAATAGATTTAATTTAACATATTAAAAAAATAACATCTCATCTCTTTCCCCATAGATATATACACACCTATACAACACAGGCCGATTAGCTCACATACATGGACAGCTGGAGCCGGAAGTAAAGCAAATCATGTTCCACTGAAGAACATCCCCACTAATTTCTATTTGAAGGGACTTTTGTATAAAACCTAGATGTCTACTATGAGTCTATCTTGTCTGTAAGGACTCTGTGATGTATTTTATTTTTATACTGTTGTTGAATATCTATCAATATATTAATGTATTGGGATCTCAGTCACAAAGGAAAGAAATTAATATATTAATTAATATATTAATTAATTAATATATTAGCATAATATATTAAATCTGAGCATCTTGAAAGTCAAAAATCTGGTTATTCTGAAGGGTTTGGCATTAAAAGACATTCCCCCCACCCTTGCTATGGAAAACGATTTTTTTACTGGCTTTAAACATTTTGGATGAAATTGATCACCAACTAGTCTTACTACATATTTTTCCCCACACACATACTCTTCCACACTCCTGCCATTACCTTTTTATCTGCCCAACTTATCAATGTAAAGAAATTTCCTAATTCAAGCATAACAGTTATAATTGCTGTCAATTTCTTATGGCATTTCACATTGTTCTAGTTTAACTTTCTTATTAAAAATGTGTTGAACACTCAAAACTGTGTCATTGATAAACACTATTGCATTTGCAGTATCCTATACTGTGTGGTTTTGCCAAGATCTGGGTTTCCTAAGGCCACTCTGATCATAGGCAGATTTTGCCCTTAGCTCACTCAACACTAAGTCAATGCCCTTGCCTTTGTCTTGTAATTCTAGCACATAAAATGCAATTATAGATAAAATCCCCCTTGAGACTAGTTTTTCATTGTCTCTTCTAAGTACATTTTCTTCATGCATTAAATCATATCCCAGGACATCCCACAACACTAGCAACAGCCTGGATTCTTGCTCCCTCTGTGTCAGAGGCCAATTTATATTCTCATTCCAACACCTCCAAGTTCCAGTCAATTCTCCTGATATATTTGTAGTTGAGATCACAATTTTTTAAAACAAAGTTATTGATACGTTAATAGGTAATCAATAAACATTATTACTTAAAGTAAAAATTTGAATGAAATATATTATTTGGAAACTAAACTGTAGATTCTTTTTGAATCATGAAATTTCAACATTAAAAAAATTATTTCCCCCTCTCTATATGTATTGCTGCCATCAATTCTATGGTTTTGGCTATAATGTTATGTTGATTTTCACCTAAACTCTATAATAACTATTTTATCTTTCTTGTTATAAGCCATCTGGCCTGTGGATTGTTAGTCATAGCTCTATATTATAAGATTTACTCAATATATGCAGATGATATTTTACTTTGTTTTTAGTACAATTGTTTTTCTCTCAGGAAATTTTAAAAGAAATAAGTGGATCAAAAACTATAATTTATCTTTTGTGTTAAAATTGTCTTTAAGTCTTCTGCCGGTAAAAGAATTATGTTAACAATTTCAAAAAAATCTGGTTAGCTTTAGTTTCTAAATGTTATCACATTCTTAAAAGCTTTTTTAAGTTTTTCTCTATTTCTCTTCCATCCTCCCTTTCTCTCTTCCTCCTTTACTTACTTCCTTTTTCTTTCCAATAAATGTCCACTGAACACATATTTTGTACCAATAACACAGTAGGTGGTGATATAGCTAGAACTCATTGGTTCCACAAACTATTGTGATGCGTTGACATGTTTTTAAGTGTTGAGGTCTAATTTTGGAATGTTTTAAATTATTTCTTATAAACCCATTACATTTTTAGACTAAAGCCAATCATAGGATAATAGAGCACATCATGTTGGGATCCTGCATCTTATATGCACCTGATATTTCAGATCTACATCACTCGAGGGAAAACCACATATATGTGAACTTTTCCCTTCTGTTATCTAATGGTAGATGTCTGAATGATTATTATGAGAGCCAATCTGGATAAATAAGTTAAGAATTATAGTACCTTTGGGTTTCCTCCATCTTTCCTATAAAAGAAATTAATCTAGGCCTTATAGGCTTATGAGAGAGGTTCATCACATACAGTTGTCACAAAGGTAAGTATGTGTGCAAAACTATACTCTCTACCTACAGAAGGAGGCATATTTTCTTTCACACAAAAATGTTAATGCCTCAGCCTTGTTTCTAAGAGCCTATATGTCCCAAGGAGGGGACTCCTATTATTTATTTGCTCACCGACTAATGGTGACCATGATTATATCACTGAAAGTTCATCTCCCTTCCTCCAAACTACAAATCATTCTGAAATGGCATCTCTGGCTTTCTTTACAATAGTGGAAATGTAATGACCATTTGTTTCCCATCTCTCTGCAAAGCCTGGAAACCGAATGAAGGCAGAAACTCAAAATATTGTGGATTGTTTTGGCAGCCCAAGCAGCCAGCTGTTGACTGGAGTTCCACAGGACTAACCAGGGAGTCAGTGGTTGACTCTGGCATCTGTGTTATGAATGATATCTTGGGATAAAATCCCACTCCTTCTAGTTTCTTGGCAGTTTAAGAATTTCAGACTAAGATGAAAACATGGTTCTCAATGCCTCAATGAGTTGCTGGAATATTTTGGACCTACTTGAGCCAGAATGAGATTTGTGCACATCTCTAATTTTCAATCCAGCTTTGAATTGATATTCAATACCCAAGAAGTTGAGACTTAAGATGAAAAACATCTTTAATTGGTTCAAAAGTCCCAAGTTCCATTACTTCTGAAGAAAGAATATTTACAGAGGTTTTTCTGATCTTTCATCTGCCCACAATTGTTTTTCCTAATCAAAAGTAGCAAGGTAAGCATATTTCTGTTTTATTATTTGAAATACAGTATTAATCTTTGGAGGCAAGCAGAAGGAAATTATCCTTTTAACTAGCAATAGCTGTTTAAATTTCAAAGATTATACAAAAAGACGTGTCCTTATTCTGTTTACAGTATCTTAATCCTTTCCTGTAGCAGCTTGGATATTGCATTACAGTTTTGCTTTTTGTTTTTTTGTTTTTCTTAAAGCAGAGATGCAGACTCAGGATGCTCAGTTTAGAAGATGAGGAAAACAATGACGGCTATTAGGACAGGTCTGGAAATGGGGTAGGAGATGAATAGGTGAATTAAGCCACCATATGCCCAGTGAATTCAGTAAAGTCCTAGAACATTAGAAAATGCTTATCTGATTTAAATAGGAAATGCTTTGCCTAAAAATACAAAGAAATGAAAATAGAAATTAAATCATACATTGTTAACTAGTTACAGACAGCCAAAATGTTTTACAACTTTGGCATAAAAATGTTGTATCAGGAAAAGCAATAAATTTCAAAATTACTTTTGAAAATTCCTTTTTATATCAAGGCCTGATAGAGAATCTCACACAGTCATCATATATATATATATATATATATATATATATATATATATATGACATATCCATAATGTGCATGCATATATTTATGTATATGTATATGATTACTAGTTAAATACAAATATATTTCATTGCTAAAGTATAAACCCCTCAGAAGAAATAGACAATATATTTGGAAAAACTATGGTAAAAGGAAGAATATCTTCTGCAATATTCTGCATTTATAGTTGAAATTGTATATCTTAAGAAAAACATAGTTAAGAGGATAATTTTTTTTTGGCTTGGAAAATTCTGTAGATGTTCTCTTAAATGTCAATCTTATGAGGAAAACAACATTTAAAGATTTAAAAATATTTGTTAATTCACTCTGTGGGATTCTGTGGGAATAATTACATAGCCATATGGTGATGGCTTATGAAATTACATTTTGTCTATAAAGTTTGTGGTTCTATTTTTATTCTCCATTTGTTTGGTTTCAATTATTACACGATATACATTTTTAAATAACAATTTATTAAACCCTTAGTATGTTAGGCATTGTGCTAAGGAATTTATAATATTGTCTTATTACATCCTCACAACCATCCTGTCAGATACTATGATTATCCCTTACTTGATAGATGGTACAATAATCTTTAAAAATTCTGTAACAAAAAATAAAAAATAAAAAATAAAAAAAAATAAAAATTCTGTAACAAGCCCAAAGTCATTCCGTTAATTGTTTGACATCTTATTAACTCCTAATCCCATGCTATTAAAAATTACCGTGCACATCTTCCCCACAACTTCCATTCATTCTCAAAATTATCTGTTAAAAAGTGAACAAACATCACAGAAGTTTTGTTTACACAAGAGATAGTAGATCCACTTCAAGGCCTACTCTTGTAACTAATAACCATCTTTGAAAGAGAATTACAATAAGTTTTCATGCCTTGTTCATTTACTTAGTAATAAGTAAGATATATAGGACTTACATATGTTACTCCATGGACAGAGAATGAGAGAAAACATCCTAGTAATACATTTGTCAAATGATCCATACTGTTAACTGGGCAATCAGGGCTGAGTGGCCACAGTAGCCAGATGAGGAAAGGAGGATGGAAATGGAGGGATCCATTCTGAGATCACATCCTCTTAATTGGTCAATATAGTCAACTGAATTCTTCTCTCTTAGATTATCCTCTATCCAAACTGGATCCAGTGCAATACAAATTCCCTCTGACTGGCTATTCTTTTTTTTTACAATAGAACCGATAGAGGAAAAATTCATAACCCCACTAAACATTGGCTTAAGTGGCAGCCAAAGAAAGGTTAAATAATCTAAAATAATAACCTGAAAATATCAAATAATAAAGTTTTATGTTTTATTTTTATATACTTATCTCAAATAAATTTTTATATTTATATGAGCTTATAAATATAATATGTTATTAATATTGAATATAATTTTAGAACTAGTGCTGAAACAGCTTTAATCAGTAAAGATGGATGCTCAAAAATTTATTAGCCACTCTTGAATATAAATAATATCGATATCTAGAGGTAAGCTAACAGTGTTTACAGTTTGGAATAAAGCCCTAACCTTTGGAAGCAGACAGAAAATTATCCTTTTCTTTAGCAATTTTATGTATATTCAACGTACACATGAGTCACTTTTATACATTACCTTCTCTCCCAGATTAAAGTTTATATTGTATTTGACAGTTTTCGTTAATCTCCCTCAAATTTCATAAGGACTGCCGAATTCTAGTGATGATGTATGTTCAATTGTCTTTGCTGATAATCTAAAAAAATGTCATTTCATTTTTGGACATAAAATAGGGAAGAGTTACTTTGAGAGTCATAAAATATCTTGACCTAGATATTAAACTTTCTCAAGTACATAAGATAAGAAACAAAGTTTTTCTCTAGGGCTATTTATATTAGATGATAAGATTTCATTAGAACAGGCAAGTTTTGACAATTTTCAAGGCATACTCCAAAAAAGACTTCCTACTCTCAAAAGAGAATAGAATTCCTGGGCAGCCCGAGTGGCTCAGTAGTTTAGCGCCACCTTCAGCCCAGGGCCTGATCCTGGAGACCCTGAGTCGAGTCCCACGTCGGGCTCCCTGCATGGAGCCTGCTTCTCCCTCTGCTTGTGTCTCTGCCGTGTTCTCTCTCTCTCTCTCATTAATAAATAAATAAAATTTAAAAAAAAATAGAGAATAGAATAGAATTCCAGGGCCATCTGAGTGGTGAGTTGGTTAAGCATCTGACTCTTGGTTTCAGCTTAGGTAGGTCGTGATCTCAGGGTCATGATCTCAGGGGTCATGAGGCAAGCCCTCTGGCAAAGCCCACATTAAGCTTTGAGCTCAATGTGGAGTGTGCTTAGATTCTCTCTCCCTCTACCCCTCCCTCTTGTGCTTTCTCTCTCTCTCTTTCTCTCTCTCTCTATCAAATAAAATTAATTTTAAAAAAAGAAAAGAATTCCAAAGAAATGTATACCATTTAATCTAATAATTAGGTGTGTGTATCCATTTTATTTTATTTTATTTATGTATTTATTTTTTGTGTATCCATTTTAAAAATAGTTTACCCAGTTTTCCAATTGGATTATTATTGCCATTCTCACTACAATTGATTTTAAACACACTGGAGTGGAATATTTAAAATAAGAGCAAAAAAGTAATAGATGATTCAGTTATTTTTCAAATAATGGAAGAGTGACTTTCCTTATATTCAATATTGAATAAGAAGAAAATTCTGCAAAAGTGTCCCTAAAAATGAAGTACTTTAAATGCTGAGCTCTAATCACCCATTTCTCCAGTCTGTCAGTCTTAAAATATTGCCTAGCTGACTTCCCAGATGCCAGTTGGCAGCCCAATTGAATGAAGCAGCCGCCTAGAGAATTATACAAAAGAGCTTATGTTCTCTCCATGCTGCATATCATGAAGTCTGCTGCCACCTCACAGAAATCACAAAGGACACGATGCAATGAAATAGTTAAGTAGGAACCTACACAAAACTACTTTGGCATTGTGGTGCTAACATCCCTTTTAACCCTATTAGAATTTTTGTAATATGCTGTTTGTGCTTTCAGACTGCATCACAAATTCATCTGCGGATTTTCTGAATATATTCATATCCTCCAGTTAAATGAACAATGGAAAAAGTTACTCCTTTAAGAATGGGTTTGATAGAAAATTTTACTTGTTGGTCTTTCATCAAAAACACCACTGCATTTTCAAAGCAATTGTTTGAAGCAATCAGTTAAATATCTGGGTTTTATAAAGCCTTCTCATTTTTTGGTTGCTCAAAGGAAGTCTGGCTACAGTATCCTACTGCTCTGAAATGAACAGAAGCAAGTGAATATAAAGGTAATTTAACTTTAAATAAACCTACTGTTCAGCAATGCTCAGAGGACATAAATGAATACATTTTTCAGAAGCTGTGAATACTTTATCACAGCTATTGTTCTTTTTAATGTATTTCAGAGGCATTGCAGGTACTATAATTCCAAATGATTTCCACTTCAAGTTCGCACCAGATATAGTTTGCACTTAAACCAGAAGCTCAAGAAAAGGTCAAGATGAGCACAATGATCACTATACTAAAACACAGCATAGTAATGGCCAGCCCTAGATGTGATATACAGTTTAAGAGCATGCAAACTGTGCATGCATGCTAAAAGAATGTAGGATTAACTAGCTGACCAGAAAAATTTAAGTGTTCAGGGCTAATTATAAGGTTTATTTGATAACTGTGTTTCTTTTACAATTTCTCTTCTTTCTGGCTCCCTGGATGCCCAACTTTCAGACCTCTAATTCCCTATTAGCTTATTGGATGAAGGAAAAAGGGGAGACTTCTTAATATTGCTGCAGTTGTATCTGATAGCACATCCGTACTTTCAGATTGGTACTAAGGGTCAAAACTATATTTTTGAGGCATCTTAGGATTCAAATCATAATTACTTAGGAAGCACCATTTGTTCATGCTGAGGAACAGTATAGCTCAGTGGTTAGGGGTGAGAGTATTTATTTGTTTTGAGTCCTTGCTTTACTGCTTAAGCATTATATGACTTTAAGTAAAATGCTTAACTTTACTCTCTATGCTTCAGGTCATCATCATAAAAATGGGGACAATAATAAAACCTTCCACTTAAGGTCTCTGTGAGGATTAAATAAGTATTCCATATAGGTAGGCCTCAATACTTAATTAGGTCATGGTAGAGAGAAAAGCCCCTAAAACCCATTACTTTTCATTATATAACCTTGTCTGGTTACTAATAGCAAGTGCTAAGCTGGAAGCTGGGGATACAGTAATGTATGATACAAACATACCTTCAATAAACACAGCCCATTATAGGAAGAAACATGTAATTGAAATTGAATAAAGTATTTGTGATAAAAATAAGCTGAGTTTTATAAAGGTCTTTTATATTATCAGGGGGTGAAAGGAAAGAATTCCAGGAGGAGATGCTATCTGGGCTTATTTTTAAAACATAATTTCTGAAAAGTTTCAAAATACTTTTATTTAAAGTATTACAAGATCCATCTTGTATTGCTACTGGAAGACTTGATCCTATTTTCAAGCCTCTTTTCTGTCCCCTAATTTTTCACTGATCCAAATTAGCAAATAGCTGAAAGGATATATGACAGAGATACAAAGAAGATATTAAAGAAAACAGACAGGAAATTGGTCTAGGATAATAGCTTGCACCCCTCCCCCTTGATATAATCTCCATGATGTCTTAGTGATACGCTTCCCTAGGCTAAAAACAGTCAAATGTCATAAGTTACAAAATTCTATAAAAAGTGACCTAATATAACTTTTTAATAAAGCTAAAGGGAAAAATTCCTTTGGAAAAGACATGAAATTTCTATGATATGCCAAAAACTCTGAAAGATGCAGAGGCTTTGAAGACCCAGGAAAAATGATTGTCTTAAGTACAGGAGAAAAAAAGTAAAAATCAGACTCCCTGATTCCAAGGGTCCCAAGAAGTCCAACCTTTTCAATACACTTACTTGAAGTTCTCAAAGTCCATATACCAAAACTTTGTCAATCACAATAACTAAGTGATTTTTTTAAGATTTTATTTATTCATGAGAGACACAGAGAGAGAGGCAGAAACACAGGCAGAGGGGGAAGCAGACTCCTTACAGGGAGCCTGATGGCGGGACTCGATTCCCAGACCCAGGATCACGACCTGAGCAGAAGGCAGATGCTCAACCGCTGAGCCACCCAGGCGTCCTAATAAGTAAGTGATCTTCATTGTCGGGTTTTGTGTTAGGATTAAGCATGAACAGAGGTGGGTGGGGGGATGAGGTAAATGGGTGATGGGCATTAAGCAGGGCACATGATGAGATGAGCACTGGGTGTTATAGTCTATGTTGGCAAATTGAATTCAAATAAAATTTTTTTAAAAAGAGTTTCAGTGAAGAATAAATGATTAAGCATGGACAAATTAACTACATCCAGAAAGGGCAGACAAGGACAAATGAAAATTATACAGAACTTGCCTGCCATTGTGGAATAAGTACTCCCCCTTGAAAATTTCTTAGGGCTAATGCTTAAGAAGGGATTGATTAAACCACTGGAGTAAAGGAGAGGAGGACACAGTATAGATGGTAACTATGCCTTGCTATGTATCCTGGCCTTCTGGTTCAGCACAAAACTCAGTCTTTGAACAGTCAGAAAGTTTGACCTGCTGTGTTTCCTTTACATGATCTCTTGGATAGAGATTTGCCACAGCTCAGTCAATACCTGAAAATGATAACACTACCATTTCTAAGGCTAAATCTATTTTCTATGTAGAACATCCATAAAGCCTGGTTTGACATTCATTTTCATTTTACAAACAGCTCTTCTGAAATGTATTTAAATAGCATTCTGCTTCAAGACAGTGACTGAGCAACTTCTGAGATTTTCTGAATTACTATTCTTTAGTAGTCAAGTACATAAAGTGGTGAGGGAAGGCAAGATAAATATCAAAAGGAATTTCATAAGACTTCAAAATCCATATGGGAAAGGGGTTAGAGAAATAGGCATGTGTATGTATATACATATCACAAAAGACCTAAAAAAAGAGCTTTTAGGAAAGCTTTTTGAGTATAAATTGTATTATTATTAAGAATAAAAGAAGAATCAGAAACATCCAGCATATTAGTTCAGTCTTTGTGCTAAAGGACTAAAACAAAGTCCTACTACAGCACATATGCTCCAAAGAACAGCTTGAATTAACATTACTTATATTCTCAAAAACTTAAAAAATATGTATATTTTAGAGTGAAAACCAAAATATACCATATTTTTTGAATGGGGGTTGGAGATGGATGGACACTTTGGCACATGCAGAGTGAAGATTTAGATGAAATGGCCACATTTACACTGGTGATGGGCACTGGCTTTGGGGAAAAAGTATATAGTTGGCAGATGGTTAATGGTGAGAATAAGTTATCTCTGCATTTGGTAAAGAAAAAAGGAGGGGGCCCTAAAGTTTGAAAGTTGTAAATGTAGAGCACAATAGAAAGGCAACAATCAGCAATTCCTCTTCTAATTTTAGATGTCAAGGACCATGGTTTAAGAAAGCAATGTGTTGCCTGAGGAGGACAGGGCCTCAAGATGTCTCTCTAGATGAATTCACCACTGTGTAAGTAGGCCTTTAGGCCCTGAAAGCAGATTTTCTCAGCCCTAAAAGAAGAGTCTGTGCACAAATTAATCAAGATACAGAAACTGATGTTTGAGAATCAGAAAGCCTGAGCAAAGAACAGAAATGGGCAATTCACAAGGAGGAGGTAAAAATGGCAAACCAAGCAATACCATTGTTAATTTGTGCATTTAAAAAAGATAATTAAGGGTAAAACCAAATTGTCAAGTATGTCAGGAAATGAACATTCCCACCTACTGCTTTTAGAAACATGTGAAACAAATATTCCAAAGGACAATTTAACAAAATGCACCAAAATCCTTATATATTTCTTGGCCTAAATCTAAGAAATTATAGTTAAAATTAGTTGCAAAGTACATAAAGCTATATATACAAAAGTGCTCTTCAAAACATTGTTGAAAAAAGAAAAAGAAATGGAAGCAACCCAAACTTGAAAACACTGGTTTGAGAACAATCTTAGGGAAGTAGAACTGGAAGAACTATAATGTTTTCATAAGAAGCTCAATTTATTTTAACTACTCTGTTTGGAAAGAAACTTTGTGAACAAAAGGCAGATGGTCTGCCATGGAAACAGAGAAGGGAGATCTATTACCCAAGAATCTTGGCTAAAGAAGGCAAAGTTGAACATTATGGCTGTGTCTAAATATCTATTGAGGGAACACAGTCTTAGAAAAACTTATCTCAGAGACACTAAATATCATCTTACACTTTTTGTTCTGATTGTATGTCTACCAAATTCCTGCTAATATAGCTGTCTTTTTTTTTTTCTCAGTAGATATTATATGATTTTCCCTTCTGGAGAATTATGGTCTACTTGCTAGTTGGATTTATCATTAAATTTAATTAAATGACATTTTTTTTTTTTTTTGTTAGCCATTCTTGCTTTGACTTTAAAAATTTAAATAAACTTTTAATTTTGGAGTGATTTTAGATTAAGAGAAAAGTTGCTTAGTATAGAGTTCTCATACATCCTTCATCTAGTTCCCCTATTAAATATCTCATATTGTTTTAGTACATTTGTCACAACTAAGGAATTAACAATGATACATTACTATTAATTAAACTACATACTTATTCATACTCTATTTCATTAAATTTATTAACAGGGAAATGATGTGTTTAATCTTTTCATGTTATTGCTTTGGTCAATATGCCTAGCCATAAAGTTTTAATAAATAACCAATTTTCCTGTTAAAAAAAATCTCAAAACCTTTTCTATATTCCTTAAAAACGCACATAAATTTCTGCACAAAATAACTCCATGTTGTGATACGTTAAAACTAGTTCAAAGCTCTGCAATAAGGGATAATTCTGTTCTGCAAATCAGGAATTGATTTAAATAATTTTAATAAAATAAGAGATTTATTTTAAGAAATTGGCTCACACAATTGTAAGGCTTGACAAGTCTAAAATCTATAGGTCATGCTGACTGGACTCAGGGAGGTATTGACTCTAATCTTGTGGTAGAATTTCTTTTTCTCTGGGGAACTGACTTTTTGTCCCCAAGGCCTTCAACTGACTGGATTAGATCTATGCACATTAATCAGGGCAGTCTCTTTTACTTAAATTCAACTGATTAGATGTTAGCGGCGCCTACAAAATACCTTCACAGTAACATGTAGATTAGTGTTTGATTAAATCATTGGATGCTAGAGCCTAGCCAAGTTAACACATAAAACTATCATGGCAGGGCATATAATCTCTGACCACATCCTACTGGGCAGATCTCAGTCAAAAGTCAAAAGAAAGAAGAAGAGAGAGAGAGAAAGAAAGGGAGGGAGGAAGAAAAAAAAGAGAGAAAGAATCATTAAGCTTCTCAGTATTTTAATTTTCAAAAGAATGGTCATTATCCGTTAAAGCAGCTTTACTTTTGTCATGCTAAACTTTATATAGGAATTATTAAATTTAATTACATAGAATAAATGTTTATATAATCAGCACTCTTTTTAACAATAAATTGTTACTAAAATCTTTAGTAAAATCTGTATAGACTAGGGATTAGTGGTCCTTGAACAATAGTCCTTTGTTAGAGCAAACCCGCTATAAAATACTTCATCACAAGTCCCTGTAACACAGCAAAATGAATATAAAAGATAACACTTACTTCTGTGCCTTTAGAGTACTAGTCCTATGTGTCATCAGACTCCTTATATACTGGGAGACTCAACATCTAAATTTAGAAAGAAAACACAAAGTGGAGAAAATACATGTCCTGATCTCTACAGAGGAATAAGTCAGAACAAAATCTCCTTTATATTTATTTCCCTTATTCTGGCATTCTCACATCTATGGTAGTTATGAGAATTAAAACTAGTTAATATTTAAAAGCATTTTTTAATATTAATATTACTGTATATAGTTAGGTACACATTAGGTAAGACAATTTCATAAGTTTATACAATAGAAATGATATCATTCATAAATCCTATCAATAAACTACATAAAAGAGTAAGATAAATGCCCTAGGCCAGTATTGAGCATAGAAGCTTTTTCATAATGCAAATGATATAACGTTATTAGTTTCTCCTTTTTGGCCAAATTCTCCTTGAAAATTCTGTGTACCTCCTAATAGTTGCACAATCCTTTCAGGAATTTCATGAAAATTATCTCCTAAAAATGACAGATGTGTTTATAACAGGAAGTACTTGCAAAAGTGCAAACAAAGATTTTTCATTAGCTGGAGAGCTACCCTCAAAGCATTTAAGTAAAACACAAACAGATTGCCAAAGCAATCACAGTGTACATATATACTGAAATCTGAACATAGACCAGTTCTAAATTGCTTTATAATCAATAATATATGTCACTGTTTATAATTATGGAACATCAGAGGCAATCTAGGGTTGTATATAATTATGGTAATCCATGGCATTTTACAACAAAGCCAATAATAGCCTTTTATTTTTAAAGTTTTTATTTTTATTTAAATTTTAGTTAGTTAACATATTGTGTAATATTAGCTTCAAGAGTAGAATTCAGTGATTCATCACTTACATATAACACCCAGTACTCATTATAAGTGCCTTTCTTAATACCATCATTCATTTAGCTCCTCCCTCCCCAGCCTTCCCCTCCAGCAACCCCTTAGTTTGTTATCTATAGTTAAAAGTCTTGTGGTATGCCTCCATTTTTTCCCCTTCCTCTATGTTCATCTGTTTTGTTTCTTAAATTCCACATACGAGTGAAGTCATACAGTATTTGTCTTTCCCTGACTCATTTCACCTAGCAGAATATACTCTAGGTCTATCCACAAAATTGCAAATGGCAAGATTTCATTCTTTTTGATGGCTGAATAATATTCCAGTGTGTGTGTATCACCTCTTCTTTATCCATTCCTCAGCTGATAGACACTTGAGTTCTTTCTGTAGTTTAGCTATTGTTGAGAATGCGAGAATGCTGCTGTAAACATTGGGGTGCATGTGCCCTTTCAAATCAGTATTTTTGTATCCTTTGCATAAATACTTAGCAGTGCAATTGCTGGGTTGTAAGGTAGCTCTATTTTCAATTTTTTGAGGAAACTTCATACTATTTTCCAGAGTGGCTGCCCCAGCTTGCACTTCTACCAACAGTGTAAGAGGGTTCTCCTTTCTCCACATCCTTGAAATCTGTTGTTTCCTGTGTTAGTTAATTTTAGTTATTCTGACAGATATGAGGTGATATTTTATAGTAGTTTTGACTTGTACTTCCCTGATGATGAGTAATATTGAACATCTTTTCATATGTCTATTAGTCATTTGAATGTCTGCTTTGGAAAAATGTCTCTTCTTGTCTTCTACCCATTTTCAACTGGGTTATTTGTTTTTGGGTTTTGAGTTTGATTAGTTCTTTATAGATTTTAAGTACTAACCCTTTATCAGATATGTCATTTGCAAATATCTTCTCCCATTCTGTTGGCTGACTTTTAGTTTTGTGGATTGTTTCCTTCACTGTGCAGAAGTGTTTTATCTTGATGAGGTCCCAATAGTTCATTTTTGCTTTTGTTTCTCATACCTCCAGAGGTGTGTAAAAGTGTTTCTTAAAAATTTGTAACTTTAAAAATAATTTACTTGTCAGACTAGTTTATTAAACAAAAACTATTAATAATATCCTACATAGTCAAAACCAGCAGCAAATAAATATCTAGAGTCATTCTGTTGCAGGGTTGAAATTCAAATAGCTGAACAGATTACACCATATTTTGATCTTAAAGGTAGATCTATCAGATAGAGAAAGGGAGTATTAAATAACAAAGTATATTTCCGTGATATTGCTAAGTTACTCTGACACTGAATGGCTCAAATATTCAAAGAAAAATCATTGTCAAACTCTTATCCTTAGCTTTTCCTCAATTGGAAATTTTCACACTGTTTTCATAGACTTCTTGAGTGAATCACATAAAGATAATACACTTGTCAAAGAACTGACATATTAAAACAGTGGGGAAAAACAGAGACAAGACTTTTTCAATATAAAACCCAAATCAAGTTTTCCCTTTTTGGGAGAGAATTGTTTGAATTCTTGAGAAGCGTGGTGAATTGCAGAAGTTCTTGAAATATATTAGAGTCAGAAAGGGAACTTTAAAAGACACTGATTGTAAATTAATCACTCTGAAGTTAGGGTAGTGCTTGGTATTAATATTTTTAGAGCTCTCCTGATTATCCTAATGAACAGCCATGATTGAAAAGTTATGAGGCAGTAGAAAAAAGATTTGACCCTCCAGTTACACACTGCATACTGAACATAAATGTTTGCCCCTACTCATTGCTCCTAAATCCCAATGACAGAACAGATGATTCCATCATGCTCCTGACAAGGGTTTCACTCCTTGCATACACACTATCTAAACTTTTATTCTTCCTCTTAATTGTCCTATGTGAAAACTATTTTATTTGTTTTATTACTCAGAGTTCTCAGGAATGAGCTGAGGGAGTAGTTCTGAAATTCTCAGGGCCCGAATGTTTGTCTCTCATTTATTATTGCTATTTGAAAATGGAAAACTTATATTCATTCAAAGAATCTGCCATCATTGTTCAGTTTTCCTACATGTACAAATTTCATGGGGCCAAATGGCACCAAAAACTTGAAATTCTGCCAGGATTTTCCCAGGAACAATTTAGAACTTCAGTGGCATGCTGGAGCACCTGAGATATATAAATAGGATAATCCACTGTGTAGTGCCTAAGAATCAAAGGACTCAAAGACTTCAAATATTCCATTGTTAGTATTTTAAAATTTTATATGAAGAGAATTTTAGGAGAAAAGTTCTATTTGTGACAATACACATGGACCTAAAGAGTGTTATGTTAAGAGAAATAAATGAGAAAAAGACAAATACCATATGATTTCACTTATATGTGGAATATGAAAAAACAAATAAACAACAGAATCAGACTCATAAGTACAAAGAACAAATAGGTAGTTTCCCAGGAAGAGGGAAGTGGGGGGATGAGATTAGTGAAGGGGATTTTTAAGAGGTAAAAATCTCTAGCTATACCATAAATAAGTCACACTTACCTACGGACCCTTCATAAACATAACCCCCTCACTGACAGCAAGTCCTCACAATATCTTCTAATGTAAGTGGAGAACATCATCTCAACTCAGTGGAATTATACCTTCAAACACTGGTGAAATTCAGACCTATACAGTCAACTTTCCTAACTCACAATGAGAAACAAAATTTTAATAAAGATTGAGAATTGTCCTTAGATCATGTAGTCAGATATTCCTTGACCTTTACCAATTAACATATCTCCTCACAAGACCCAGAAAAACAAAAATTGGGTTTTATTTAAAAAAGGGAGAGAGAACAGATTGGTTACAGAATTATATGAAACACACAGATCAAAATTTGAACATAAATGGATAACAAAAAAGATATAAAAGAGTATAAGACCTCTTAAGTCCTATCTCTGAAGACTTTTCTATCAAAATTGGTCAAAATTTCAGTCCCAGTAAAAGGGAAAAATCAATTTATCCTAGACTTCAGACACCATGGCAGTATCATCTTTAGAAACTATACTAATCTCAGTCAGAGAAAACATTATAACTGCCCAATGCATCTTCTTTGTTGATGGTTTTAAAACTGAAGTGACAGATTTAATAAGGAACCAGAAGATAAGATGTTCTATTTGTCTCCTGTCTGAATTACAAAAGCTGGCAAAATACACACACATGTGTATTTCCTGTCAGAAAACAAAAACAAAATAAAACAAAAAGCTTTGAAAACACTTGGACTACAAAAAGAGAAAAAATTGCAGACCAAATTAATACCTCTTCATATTAAGAAACAAGGTCATCCCCAAGTCCAATGTAGAAAAAAACCACAATCATATCATAAGAAAAGGGACAATGGAAGAACATTAGCCCTGCCTTAACTGAGAAAAATATAAAAAGACAAAGGGCAAATTTGTCTAACAGTATAACATCCTCCAAGGATAGATGACCTCTGTTCTGCCCAAAATTGTTCTTACCATGAAAAGGAGACATTTTCAGGTAATTTGCACAAACACTATAATCCACATCTAGTTGACCCTATGGCTTTTTTGTTATTCCTTCCCTGGAATAACAGAAAGATTTCGGGAGTAAGAATCTCAAATACTCCTCAACGTTCTCAACTCAGCTTCTTCCTGTTTCATCTATTTCCTCTCTGGGACATTGCACTATACTCAACATGCTTCTCTGCTTACAGATTTCTCTCCAGTGAATCTGCTAGGACAAAACCTACCGTAAAAATGGGATTCCTTAATCAGTTTGGATCAGAAAGCCACTTTCTGGACAAAAATTGTGTTTAAAATTTGATGATAGCATAGATTTTGTTACTGAAACCTCCTCTGTTGAAACCTCAATCTCTGAATCTGTCTCAAGAGCTCCTGGGCCAAAAATAGTTCAGACGTGGGACACATAAAGATGGCTGAACTCTTAATGACCTCAATTGATCTGGCTGAGCCCTTAGTGAAATTAACCCAATACCCACTAAAAAGAGAGACTACTCAAGAGCCGTGGCCCATTGTATCTTTGTATCTCTGAAAACAACTCCTTAGTCCCATATTAGCCCTTGTATTATCCCTGTTCTGCCCATCAGAAAGATAGAGGTTGGCAACTGCTTTGTTCAAGTTTTAAAGACCATTAAAAGGGTGCTTCTCTTCTTCCCAGTGTTTTCCATACCCTAATATCATCTTATTGTTTCTCACTGACATAATTGTTTATTCTATGGCATTAGATCTATGCTCGGCATTATTTAGTATACACTTATACTCAAGACTTATGGTATCTATTTGCATTCACTTGAGAAAATCAACAATACATTTGAATAGTTAGGCCCCAGAGTTTACAGAAGTACCCTCTTTCTTCTCACAAATACTTAATCATAAACTTACAGACATTCTATTCCCGGGAATCCACTTGTATATAATATATTGATGATCTTCTGTTATGCTCTCTGAGAGTTAAAGAATTAATTCCTTTCACTTGAGAATAGTGATACCATAAAAGAAATACAAAGTATGTACCTAGGAACTCCAATTTTGTCAGACCTAAGTTCATTAACAAGGCTGTAACATCAGACAAAATGGATAGTCTCTTTCCTTCCAAAGACTGAAAGCTATTCATGATTTTATCTGGATAATTACTAAAAGGATTTCTTGGTCCCATAGGATACTACAGAAGTTGGATTCCACAAGCTTCTGATGTGCTAAACTCTAACACACATAAGCCCTTTCCATGGATAGGCACTAGATGGTCTTTTATAACTTAAAGAACTCTCTTTAAAAGACCTCATATTTAACCCCTCCAATTACTATAAATCTTTTTTCCCCTTTTACCTGAAAGATCAGGTCAAATTTTGGATGTTCCATACACAATGGGTATTAAAACCTATTGCTCATGACAGCCTTTCATGGACTCCAGGGTAAAAGCTTGCCCTTCTAGTTCACATGCAGTGGTGGCAGCAGCATAGTTAACTGGTGCCTCTGTTGAATTCATTTTAAAATATGTATTTTATCTCATGGGTTTTCTGGTTACTCATACCTTACTCTTGACTGAAAACACTATTTTTCTTCTAGATTGACTTCCTATTTAAGGAACCAAGCAAAGAGGCTACTAAATAGGCTAAAAATCTAATCTGCTCAGTCCTGCTCAAATCTAATCCTCCTCCAGAAGCCAAATCTGCACAAATTACTGAAACTCTAGTCCTTACTTGGATGTTTTAGTTAATGGAAATAAGAGAACAAATGTGTATACAGAATGTACACATATGCTTGTGATGGGGTTCAAAATTTTTGTACACTTGGGAAGCAATATAATTTCTTAAATGCAGATAGTACTTTGAGTAAACATGACAAACACATAAAACCCTCCTTAGATGTCTTATTTTTTCTAAAGGAATTTGCTGTACTGAGCTGGTTACCAGATGCCCCATGCACCTAAGGACCTTACCCTTTCTTTGACTCTGTCCTTTTACAGACTAAAATGGCCTGTTATCATAATGGTTTAATGTGTATACTCAAGATTAACATCAATAAGTTCAAGTGGTTCACCAGAAGTACAAACCTCAGGAACCCCTAAATGGCTGATAGCTTGGAAATCTGGTTTTCTGTAAATAACACTGCTATAAGATTGCTTTTTCTTAAAGTTTATTAGAGGAGACCACATAAGGTACTATTAACCACAAATACTGCAGTAAAACTCTAGGAATGAACCCTTGAATTCACATTTCCAAATTAGAAAGATATATTAATATTATATTAACTATATAAAATTTATATTAATAATAATCAATTATAATTATTATATGTAATATGAATATATTTTTCATGTATGTATATTTTAATGGGTATGCAAATTTTGGCCATATAGTATACCATAAAACAAATCTCAAGAAATTTCAAAGGCTGAAATAAACAAAGCATGCTCTATAGCTTTGATGCAACTAAAATCAATAATAAACAGGCAACTAGCATCCTGCATATTATTAAGATTAAGAAACCATTAAATAGGGATCCCTGGTTGGTGCAGCGGTTTGGCGCCTGCCTGTGGCCCAGGGCGCGATCCTGGAGACCTGGAATCGAATCCCATGTCGGGCTCCCGGTGCATGGAGCCTGCTTCTCCCTCTGCCTGAGTCTCTGCCTCTCTCTCTCTCTCTCTGTGACTATCATAAATAAATAAAAATTAAAAAAAAAGAAACCATTAAATAATTCATGGGTCAAAGAAGAAATTATAACTGAAAAAAATATTTTAAATAATCACAAAATTCTGCTGTACCAAATTTTTTAGATACAGCCAAACTCTAATTAGAAGAAAATTCAATACTTACAAGCATTGGAAAATAAGACTGAAAGTCAATGATCCTAGTATCTATATCAAAAATTTAGAATAAGAACGGTACATGAAATACCCTCAAAGATAAGTAAATAATGAAAATATGAGAGCAGAAATTAATGAAACAGAAATAAACATACAACAAAAGTTTCAACAAAGCCAAAGTTGGCTGGTTCAAAGTACTAAAATAAATGAAAAAATCTCTACTAAATTATCAACAGAAAAGAGAAAGCACAGATAACCAATATAAGGAATAAAGGAAGAGGAGCTAGTTTTAGATGTTATTGATATTAAAGAGATGAGATAATATTATAAATAACTTATGCAAGAAATTAATTTTTTACATAAAACAGACATTTCTAGAAAAGTATGTTACTAAACTGATTGAAGAAGAAAGAAACCCTAGAACATTCTTTTATTCCATGGGCAACCCCACTACCACCATCAAACTTGCTCTCCAACATTTAAGACCAAGTAATTTTTAATTTACAAAACCTCCACCAGAGACTAAAAGATGATGAAACACTGCTCTTTACCCTATGTGAAGCTAATATAATTCTTATTACAAACCTATAGAGAACAATGCTAAGAAAGAAATTTCCAGGTTACTCTAATTCAAATATGTATATAAAAGTCCTAAGCAAAACTTTCTCAAAATAAATACAACAACATTTAAAAAGGGATAATATAGCAGAACTAATTTGATTTATAACAGAAATGCAAAGTTGATTTAGTATTAGAAAATCAACTAATGTTATCTGCCACATTAGCAGGTAAAAAGAAGTTATACAATCATAAATGGTGCAGAAAAGAAGTGACAGATAAAATTCAGCATTCATTAATTACATTTTATAAAGAACCTATTCAATAATGATATATCAACTGTAACAGTGTTCATCAATTGTTAACAAATGTATCACTCCACTATGGGATGTTGACAATGGGGAAATCCTATGGACTGAATTGTTTCCCTCAAAATTCATATGTTGAAGTGCTACATGAGGTTTGGTATTTGTTGATGGGCCTTTGGGAGGTAATTAGGCCTGGATGAGGGTATGAGGGTGGAGTCTTCATGGTGAGATTTGTACCCTAATGAGAAAAGACCAGAGAGCTCTTTTTCTTCCAACCTTTACTCCCCGAACCCCTCTTTTCTCTCTTTCTCTCCCAGATATAGGAAGAAGGTGGCTATCTGCAAGCCCGAAAGTGGGCTTTCTCCATGAAACAAATCTGTCAGGACCTTGATGTTGGACTTCTCAGCCTCTGAAACTGTGAGAAATAAATGTTTATGGTATTTTGTCATAGCTGCCCAAACAGATAAAGACAGGCAGGCTGTGCATGTGTGGGGAGGAGGTATGTGGGTACTTTTCGATCAGTTTTGCTGTGAACCTAAAACTAAAAAATAAAGTCAATAATGAAAAAATGCTCTTAGCAAATGAGAAAAAGACAAAAACCTCCTTAATCTGCTGAAAGATATCTATGAAAACACACAAGTCTACAACCAACCTCATACTTAATGGCAAAATACTGAGATCATTCTTTTGAGGTCATGCTCAAGACACAGATGCCTACTTTACTCTTACCACCTCCAGTTAACACTGCACTGGTAGTCCTAGGCAGTATTGTGAGGAAAGAAAAACAAATTTTATTTAGATTGGAGCAGGGAAAAAAAGTTCCCCTATCATTATTCACTGATGATACGATGGTATGTGAAGAAAACTTTTAAATATGATTTGCCCTTCACCCCACTCATCCTCTCTCTCATGTGTGCTCTCTCTAGTAGATAAATAAAATCTTAAAAAAAAAAAAAACAATTTGGATACATACAGGTTTTGACAGATCAGTGGATTCTAAATCAATATGTATTATCAATCAATTTATATTCTAGCAATAAACAGCAGATATACTACAATTTTGAATAGATCACTTATAAGAATATGAATATAAAATGCCAAGAACAAAATTTGTGCATATCTTCTGTAGGGAAGATTATAATATCTTAATATTTTACTGAAAACTATTGAATATATGTAAAGAGAAGAGAAAGATTACGTGAAAGGGTTAGAAGACTTAATAATACAAAAGAGGTAAGTATCCCCTAAATGGTCAATAGTATAATGAAAACCCAGTCAAAATCCCAACAAGTTTTGGGATTTGTTTTTATAAAGAGTTTGGTTTTTATAAAGAGTTAATAACACTTTGGAGTGCAATTTGAAGATAATATATCTTAGGGCCCAGAAATTTCATTTCTAGAAATATGCTTCGAAAACATACTGTATATAACCTTGTATAAATGTATAAATGAACCCAAGATACATGTACATGCATGAGAATAACACTATTGTCCATTGTAGAAGAAATTGGAATATTAGTTTTCAAGTGCTGCTATAACAAAATGCCACAAACTTAGTGGCTTAAAACAACACAAATTTAATTTCTTTTAGTTCTGTAGTTTAAAAAAATCTGACAAAGGCATCACTGAGCTAAACTCAATGCATCAGCAGGATTGTATTCCTTTCTGAGGGTTGAAAGGAGGATCTCTTTTCTTGCTTTTTCCAGTTTCTGGAAGCCACACATTTTCCTTGGCTTATGGCCTCCTTCTACCATCTTCAAAACCAGCAACATGGCATATCTGATCATTCTTACATTGTCACACTCAGCCTCTGACTTTAACCTGGAAAGGTTCTTCTCCTTTTAAGGAATAATGAGACTGCGTTGGGCCCATCTAGATAATCCAGAATAATTTTCCCATTTCAAAGTCCTTAACCTTAATCATATCTGGCAAAGTCCTAAATCCATTTTGCCATGAAAGGGAACATGTTCACATGTTGTGGGACATTTTTGTTGGACCATTCTTCTGTTTACCACAATTGAAAATAAACCCCATATTAATGTGGTTATTGGTGTTATGTCAATTTAGTTAAACTGGGAACTACATTTTCCAGAATCCCCTTTCCTGAATAGTTCTGTGTAGGAGCAGGCTTCTATGAGATTTGGAAGTAGCAAAGCAGCTGCCATTAATCTTAGATCATTATGGTCAGGTAATAAATAGGCAAAGAAATGTAGAGGTGCCCAGTGGCTCCCAGCTTCCTCTCATTCTTCTCCACTTCATGTCCATCTTGTCTTTCCAGTTGTTGGCCTTGCTAATCAAGTTGGCCCCTTGTCTACCACCAAATGCTTGGTCTCTCCTAATGCAGACACCTATTCACAAACTCGTTCTTTATGTCCCACTTTGGTGGTTAGATATATTCCTCTTTCTTGCTTCCTCTGCAAGCTTGTCTTGCTATTTGTGACACTGTTTAAGGAGGGATCTATTTAATGACACATACCCTCTCTCTGATCCCTGAACTCTCCCTTCTAGAATTTCACTTTCCAGGCTATTCTCATATTTGTGTAAAGTCTATGTCTATAATAAAGCTTTTATTTTCAAAACACTGATTGTTGTCCTGCTCCTTTTCTAAAGTAATCTTGATGGACACAGTCAATGAAAAGGGAAATAGACTGTTAAATTATGGTATTTCTGTATGTATGGCATATCTCACAATGGAAAGAAGGAAGGAAGGAAAAGTTCAGTGCATGAAAGGAGCACCTGCTGCCTCAAGTAAGACATAAACGTTTAGTTTGAGTCTGGTCCAGAGAGAAACTTCTTTGCCTCTCCTTTCTATAAAGCTAATTCTCTCACAAAGTCCAGCAGATAATTAGCTTTAGTTACCATCAGCACCAGAACACACTGCTCCCTGAGGAGACAAATTATCCATCTAACAGAATTTTCCTTACAAAAACATCCCAGATAAAAGAAAAGGAAGCAAACCCAACAGTGGACTTTAAACCAACCTTTTTTTTTTTTTTTTTGGAACACAGAGCAGTATCACTCTTATGCTTCCCATTTATTGAGTTCTTACCTAATGTCTGGCATTGTGCTGAACATCATTTCATTTAATTCTAACAAAAACCAGTGGAAAGCAGACCCAGCTTCTCATTTTGCATATGAAGAGACTGAAGGTCTAAGACTTTAAGTAGCCTTCCACAGGTCATGATGAGTGATAGATCTGTGAAGGAAACCCCAGATCTTCTGACTCAAGTCTGCATTTTACCCACATGGGATCCAAGGTAAAAAACAAAACAGTAGAACAATTGTGTGTGATCAGTGTCAGGGCCAGGTCTTGGATGACAATGGGACATGCCAAGGAGGGGAAGAATAGTTTAACCCATGACTAGATTAAAGTAAAATGCCACATCAAGTAATTAAGTCCATGGGTTAATACCAAGCTAAATACTTTGAGATAATCATATCAAAGAAAGTCTAATGCCAGGAGTTGCATGTATTTGAGCAAAAGGGCCTTTTGCCATAATTTCATGCTGAATTCAAAATCAGAGTGTGTCTTGAAATAGTAACAGGACAGTCAGCTGGCAAAGGTACATGGGCAGTATGAAGTCTCACACAGGCAGAAGGGCATTGCAGAAGGCTATTACCTCACTGAAGAAATTATGTTAGAACAAAGGGTAATCAGAAATCCTCTGTAACATATTCACTTCACACTGAATGCCTAAAATTTCACTGTCTATGATATTTCCCATTCTGAATTACATCCAACCACACTTTCCAGTGAGATTGAATGATAACATCCAGAGATTCCAACAATAAAATATCTCTAGCATAAAAGATGCTAAAAATTTGAATATAAAATTTCTAACAAAATTTTCTGGGAGAAACAATCTAAAGATTAAATCTTTTTTGCAAGTTAAAGTTCAAATTTAAAGGCCCAAATGATGTCCAAGGCCAAAATATCTTGCTTCTGTGAAGTAATTAATGTTCAATGATTATCCCCCTCTCAACCCTCTAATTCTATCCAGTCTCACCTGTTACAGTTAGGGTTCTTTTAGCAGCTGGAGCTTCAGCTCTTTCACTGGAATCAGTGTGGTCTTTTAGGAATTAAGTTGTTGAATTATTCAGCAATAAATTTCTCTTGAGCCTCACTTTGAAGAATCCAAAGCATTAGTAAGATACAGATTTTTGCAACTTTGGCCCAGAGCCTCCAAATGTATAAAATAAGCCAATTCCTAGTTCATAGAACCATTATCATAGGTAATAGTTTCATAGAGGCCAATGTTAGAAACTCAAAAATAGGTAGAAAGTCAATTTGGAGTCAGTTTATAACAGTTTTGTTTGTTTCTTTTTAAGAATCCAAGAGCTATGAACATAAACTCAAATGGAAGACCTAGCCCATAAAGATTTTTACTAGGCTGCTCTGTTTATTTTATCTTGTTAGGAGTAGGGATCCTCCAATACTAGTTATTCTCTTAGGGAGTAGCAGTGGAAACACTACTATCTTTTCTCAATCTATGGAAAATGTATAATGGTGATAGCGGACATTCACTAATTCTAATTTGAAATGTGTTTCTTTCTTTTTTTTTTTTTTTTTTTTGAAATGTGTTTCTTTCTTAAGCAGTACAGTCGCCTTTACTATGGAATCCAGTGGGGCTCCACTTGGAAACATTGCGTCCACTCTCTAATGACCAGGCATTTTCAGTCTTATGTCACAGTGGCTATTTCCCTTGCCTCTTGTAAAATTGTTCACCTGCCCCCTAAAGAGCTGTCTCTCATGCAGCTTTTCCTGTAGTATGGTATGACCTATTCCTGGGTTGTAAATGTTCTCATGTACTGGGTACTCGGATCCTCCAGGCATATCATGTTTACTCCATTGAACAGCAAATACACTTTCATGTTCAACATGAGCGATGGCATGAAAAATGTTGGGAGGCACTGAAACCAATCTAAATCGAGAGCCAAAATGACAACACCTAATTGAGTTATCTTGTGAGCCTGTGCATGAACAATATGAATGTAAGATTGTTCCTTATTATCATTCCTTAACCCTCAATTCCATTCACTGAAATGCAGTTTGAAAAAGCCTGTCTCACTGGACCTGACCAGACCAAACCTGTCACTATCAACTTACATCTGGAATTTCACCAAATCTCTACAGTTTTCAGAAGACTCATCTGCTTTGCAAGTCAAAAGCGGCAAAAACTCATCCAAACTTCGCATAAGCAGAATATATTTTACCTATAACTGAGTCCTTGCCCCTGGTGCTTCAGACTCATAGGATTGATGATAAGGTGATTATATGACTTATCATACACTTTTGGTGATAAAATGAAGCACTAAAAAGCATTATCTGAGACCTAGCTGAGCAAACAGGGACATATGGTCACCCTAGTCACTGAGGAGAAAGCCAACAATCAGGCAATAAGTTAGTAAGTTTAAATAAGATCCCAATAATATGAATTACTGATTGATCTAGAGACAGGATTACTTCCCTGTTACTGAGTCAGGGCTCCACCAACAGATGGAGATTGAGAGGCCCAAGCTGGGGAGATTATCACATGAGAAAAGGAGGTAGTTCACCAGTGGCTAGTATTCCATCTTCATCTTTTACTTCTTAACTATTTTTGACATGTTTGAGTCTTTTCTCTTTAATGAATATCTTCATGTACTGCTGGCTAATCACACTTACCAGATTTTCCTACTGCTTCCCTGCTCACACCTTCTCAGTTGACTTTTTTCCCCTTCCTTCTTTCTTGTCAAACTTTTAAATGTTGGATTGACCTCAAAGACTCGCTTTGACCCTTTTCATGACACTATGTTTCCTTAGGTGACTTTTCATCAAATGGCTTTAAATAATATTTATGCTGATGATCCTCCAAGTTATATCTCTTGACTGGTCAATTCACCTTTGCCCCAGATTCATAAACTACCTACTTACATGTTATCACCATTGTAACCTAATAAAGCTCAAGAAAAACATACATTCTAGCCTGGAAAATGCACTTAGCCTCAAACCTTTCCTCTCTCAATAAATGGTACACCATTCATATGATTGCTCAAATATAAAAGCTTGGACTGATCCTTAAGTATTTTTATTTTTCTTATACACATCAGCTAATGAATCACTAACTCTTCTTAACTCTACTTCAAAGGTGCACCCCCAGTTGGGCCATTTCTCATCTTTTTTGTTGGTACAATTTAATATAAACTATTTTATCTCTCACTTGGAATACCACATTAACTTCCTAACATATCTCCTGGTCTCCCACTCTTGATCCCCAGTGATCTGTCTTCCACAGTGTCTTTCTGGGCTTATATCACTAACTTTCTCTATTTCTAAAAACTCAACTATGGCATCACATAGTGATGAGAATAAATATGGCTTCTAAAATCATATATAATCTGGCCCTCGCCTACCACTCTGATTTCTTCTCTGTATTCACTACACTCCAGTCACACCCTCCTTATTTTAGTCCCTTTAATAGATGAAGATCATTCCCATTTCCAGAGCCCCTGATATTGCCATTTCTTCTGTTATGGATGCTATTTTTCAGAATCTTTGTACAACTTGACTCCATGTGACTCAAGTTAATCTTCTCATTGATATCTTTCTTAACCATGTTAACCAAGGCTCCTGCCTCCTCTTGTATGTCCTATTTTAACTTCATATATCACTTATCAACTCCAGAAAACCTGTGTCAATGTAATCTCTTTAAACAACACCTGGCACCTGATAAGTAATCATTACACAGTTCTTGATTAATACAGAAAATCTATCTTCCTGAAAAGCAAAACTAAAATCTATTGAAACCACATTGCAAAATTGTGGCCTTTACATATATTTTCCCCACATCTTTATTTTTACAATCAATCTCAATTGTGAACTTTCAGTTCATTTTCCTGTATGTGTTTCATCTTGTCCCACAAATCTGATGTAGCTTGCACTAGTTTAATAGTTCTAGTATCTACCCTCATGGACTAATATTGTTTATAAGCTGGTGGATTTATAATATGCTTGTTTATATGAACTATAATAATTAAAATGCAGTTTACATAATGTTTGATTCTTCTTTCTCCTTTATCTGCTTGCCAGTTGCAAACCTCCTTCTCTAAATACGATTTCTTGGTCTTGTTTCATTTGCTGCCACACCACCAATCACTTCCAACATCTGGAAGTTATAGAAAATAAGAAAAAATGAAAGCAATCCCTTTCAAGTGGTGCACCTTCACTGGTTCATTCTCTGTCTATGGCAAAGAATGCCTAGATTTCAGCTATGCCAACACTCATATTCTCCTCCCAGCTATCACTAAGACCTGACTTTCCTCACTCTTGGTTTCATAAATATGTGCAGGCACCACTTTAAAATTACATACCAATGTGTGTGTTTCACATTGTTAGGGAGTAGAAGGTGGCCGATTTTTGCGTTAACAAAAATAGTGTATAAAAACAAATTTGCTCTCCAGGTCTTCTTCACTAGTTAAGGAGAATTCAGGTTATGGAGTCGGTGGGTGGGTGGGGGGAACCCTCAACAAAGCATTTGCTATTTTTCTGTAGTTCTTTTTCTCTTTTCAGTTAGTAAAAGAGAATTTAGTAAAAGAGAATTACTATTTCAGAATAGTAAACCCATTCTTTTGCAAAGGTATGGACCAGACTGCTCACTGAGAAGCATATTAGAGAGAAATTAGATTTAGATTAAATTTTATTAAAATCATCCATTCCAAATAAACTACAGTAGACCAGATGTTATTCTAGCTCAGAGTTAGGGCAGACTACAGCTTCTGACTTTGGCAGACTGCAAGTAGGTTGCAAAAAACAATTAGCCTATGTATCAGCACTGTGAGAATGCTTTTTTCTCTTCCTTTCCATTTAAGGGCACTGTCTACTTTGGCAGGAGTGTGGCCAAATTACATTTTCCAGTTATATAAGGAGTTACATATGGAAAGTTGGCTTAAACAGTTCTGTTTCATTTTAGTGTTATTTCAGATTCCTTTTTATATGGTTTTCTAAACAACCACTGCTTGGCTGTCCTGCCCCTAAATCTAGTTCAAGTTGTGCCACCCTTCCCAGGCTTTGATTCCTCTGCCACAAATTGTACCAGTTGTGCTGGGCATCCTTGGGCTGGCTATCCACAGCCAATTGACCCCACTCCTGACCTCTCTCCTGTCTTAAGCCCAGCTCACAGAACACCTCCTATGCTTTTTGATATGTTGAGTGTAGAGTTGAGAGCAGCTATACTCAGGAACCTCATTGAACAGAAGAGGCTCAGAATGCTGCTAAGGGAAGAGCACAGTGTCCAAAGGAGAGGAAAACCAACCAGGACATAAGAGTGGAAAAACATGAGACCAGATAGACACATAAAATAGAGTGAGATAGAAGAAAATTGATTTGCAGTACATTGAATCAAACACAATTTTTAACAGTATTATTTTTACACATACATGACCTAGAAATTAAAAAAAAAAAGAATTCTAAATTGAATTATTTAAAACTAGAGTTTTAGTTTTAAACTAAAGTTTAAACACTTTTAAACTGGGTAGGGGTTCTCAGAAGCATTGGCAAGTCATATTCCTAAACTATATACTCTTTATGCATAATTACTTTGCAGTAAAGTAGTATATGTTATTAAATGTCAAAGATGCTTTCGAGTGAGTTTTGTTGTTTATAATAGTAAACCCATTCTGTCTCTATGCTCAGTCTTTATGGCTTCAATGTTTGCTTCTTTGAACCGGCTCACAGAGTATGACTGTACCTAAATGAGAGAAAATCTGATTTCACTACAAAACCACAGGCAGAGTACCAATTCATAGATGAAGAATTTTATAATCCAGCTCATAAAAGATGAACGCAAGAAATTTTGAGTAGAAGAGAATAGTTAGTTAAGCCAAAAGAAAAAAAAAAACAAAAAGATTGGTTTCAGCTTCAGTTCAAGTTTGCAAACAGTAGAATTTGTTAGTCATTTCAGGTATTTGGTTTCTACAAATGTCAAATCCTTTTATTTCCATTTGCTTCCACAAGGATACCTATAATAAAAGTCAAGGATTATAATAATCCATTTTAATACTATCTACAATAATAGGAATCTTTTTACCCCAGCAACCAAAGTTTTCCACTTGGAAAAAAAAATACTATAAAAAAATAAAAAAATACATATAGCTGAGAAGGAAGTAGATGGCAAGTAACAAAAGAGCAAAAAACAATTGAAAATACTTTTTTTTTTAAGATTTTATTTACATATTCATGAGAAACACAGAGAGAAGAGGGAGAGACAGGCAGAGACACAGGCCAAAGGAGAAGCAGGCTCCATGCATGGAGCCCCACGTGGGACTCGATCCCACGTCTCCAGGATCACACCCTGGGCGGAAGGCTGTGCTAAACCGCTGAGCCACCCGGGCTGCCCAGAAAATACTTTTTATTTATACTTTTCATCATCAAAGCCTCTATTATCTATCCCACTTTTACTAAGCTATGCTCAATTCTTTCTAGTCATTCCTACCTACCATTGGCCATCATTTCATTTGTTAAGAAAATCAATATATAACTTAGAAAACACATAAATTTTTTTCATAAATGTAGAGTCCCATTAATCCAAAATTATAAGAAAACAAATGTATTACATTTCAAAGTATAGTAAATGCCTTTAAGATTGCTGTCTTCTGGGCAGCCGGGGTGGCTCAGCGGTTTAGCGCCACCTTCGGCCCAGGACGTAATCCTGGAGAACTGGAATCCTGGAGGCCTGGAATCCTGGAGGCCTGAAATAGAGTCTCATGTCGGGCTCCCTGCATGGAGCCTGCTTCTCCCTCTGCCTGTGTCTCTGACATACTCTCTCTCTCTCTCTCTCTGTGTCTGTCTCATGAATAAATAAATAAAATCTTAAAAAAAAAAAAAAAAGATTGCTACATCTTTTTAATTCTTATTAAGTCCTGGTATGTTTTGTGTGAATGTGTAGTGACATGTATACATGTATCTGTATACTTTAATTTTCTTTAAAGCATAAATTCATATAAAATAAATACTTCTTTTAAAGAAAGCATCTATTGTATATGGTTGAAATGATACATAAAGAACATATGTATATGATATAGCAAATATAAATATTATGGCATTACTAATGCACTGTATCTTTTATAAATATAACCAAGCTGGTAAAACTTGAATGATGTTGATCACAAATCCATCCTGACCCAACCTTCTGAATAAAAGTGTATTTATAAAAGTAGAAGAGATGCTTCCCTTATTTGTGACCCTAAAGGCATAAGGAATCTTTAGAATACTACAACTAAAAAGAGTGAACACTGTTTTCCTACTTATTCTGGAGAAGAACAAACCAGAAGAATGAGTGAAATTTGGTGGAGCACTTGAACTTCACAGCCAGAATGGATGTGGGTGAAAATCTTGAGCCTTAAAACAAGCATCAGCACCCCTCCTCCTCAAGCAAAGCTCCTTGCTGCTCATTTGATTGCCTTTCAGAATTCTTCCTTTCCTGATTTTATCAAGAATCCCTTTATCTCCAGCATAGCCCAGGTATGATGCTTCAAGTACAACTGATCAACCCAGCTCCGGAGGTAATCCTAATGTATCTCAAAGCAATTCCTTTGATCTCACATTCCAAAGACTAGTCTAAGGTGGTCATGTGGGATAAGCCATGGCCAGGCTGGCTACACTAAATCTTGTGTAGGCCTGATAATATAGAAAGAAATATAGCTTAGAACAACATATCTGAATTCCCTTAAATGGTAATAGGTAGAAACAAGTGGTGCATACTTCACTCTAACCTAAAATAGTATGAAAGACATCAAATTCAACTGGTTTGGCAGATATCTCACTCTACACAAGTTTCTCAGAGACCATGAAACTCTAGATGTACAAACTTCAAGAAAAGCAAAGGAAAATAATGAGATCTTATACTCTTGAAGTATATTTTACCCATATCTTCTTCGAGTGTAGGTATAAGAATAAACCAAACTAAAAGAGACATAAGCCAAATCCCATATATTATTGTTGTCATTTCTCAAACATGAAATTGATGATCTGATCTGGCCCTGCTCTTGTTACAGTCAACAGGAATAAGTATAGAACAAGAAAGGACTGAAATAAGAATGAGACCACCAAGCTTCCAGGATATCTATCACTAGGATCAGAATCACTTGATCTGTGGATTCTAAGGGAAAACTTCTAAGAAGACAGGTTATTTAAGAAGTTGCCTCTAAAGACAAGATTTGGCAGCTCTGCCAAATCCCTCCCTTATGCCATTACCCATCATCTCAAGGCTACTAAACTGTGAACATCTTGATGGATTTTTCAGAAGAGTGTAAGCAGGAACACCCAAGCCTAAGTATGGCAAGCCTGTTATGAAGGCTTGGGGATAGGGTCTGGATGCAGGGATGACTATGGATATAAGCAAGCCCATAGAATTCTTCAGTTACAGTGAGATTCATATCAAATGCGCAGGGATCTGGCAGCCCAGAACATCAGGCCTTCAGGCCATAGGTTCACTATCCTTTATGCTTTCTGGCTTCTCTTCTTAGAACATTCTGGATAGGAGTTCTCAGAAGCAGTGGCAATCTCCCTCCCAGGTTCACTCTTGGACCACAATTCCAACTAATTTCTCACTCCAGTTGGACCTAACAGGTAACCCAAACTAATATGGGTTCCATTTCAAGATGGCAATGTAAGAGGAACTTGAACTAACCTCCCTCATGAACACACCAACATTAGAGCTACATAAGGAACACTTTCCTCTGAAGGAAACTCCAAAAGTAGCTGAGCAATTTCTGAGCAATACACAACAAAATGGGTAGCAAAGGAAGAAATATAATCGAATTGTAAACCCTACTTCCAGTGTGGCAACCCACTATCTGGAGGGAACTCAAAATTCTAAGCTGCTCCTGGAAAAGTGAAGGGTTTGAACCCCAAGTCTGAAACACCAACTTTTGAGGTCTATGCCTGAGAAGTGAGTCCCCAAAACATCTAACTTTGAAAGCTAATGAGGCTTACATCCGTGAGACTGACAAAGCTATTGTAATCTGAGAAATAGTTCATAGAGGACAACAAGCTCACATGGCTAGCTCCCAGAGCTCAGTGTAGAAGCACCTGAATGAAACATACAGTCTATGAAAGAGGTGCATTTGCTTATCTTAAAGTTCAGGCCTGAGGAACAAGGCATCTAACTTAACACACATCAAGGGGCCTACTGAAATACTCTTCAAAGACAGAGACCAGGGATCCCTGGGTGGCGCAGCGGTTTAGCGCCTGCCTTTGGCCCAGGGCACGATCCTGGAGACCCAGGATCGAATCCCACGTCGGGCTCCCGATGCATGGAGCCTGCTTCTCCCTCTGCCTATGTCTCTGCCCCCCTCTCTCTCTCTCTCTCTCTCTCTCTCTCTCTCTCTGTGACTATCATAAATTAAAAAAAAAAAAAAAAGACAGAGACCAGCCGGTACCATCTTTGTTCTTTCCCTCTGCCTCACTCCAGATCACTGGTATCTCCTGGAAAGGAGCTTATACACACTTTTGGTGCCCTTGTTTCTACAACTGCCACCCAGGGGATGCCCCTTGACTGGCTGGCTCTGGCGGCAGAGTCTGCATTCACATGTCCCACAGGACTATAGTAAATGGAGAAAGCTTTCTTAACTAACCACCTCCCACAGCAGGGAGGCAGCAGATTAAAATGCCCAATTTTTCTGTGAAAGGGGCTTATTATCTTATCTTCACAGCTGGTTCCTGAGGGGCAGGCTTCTAATTAAACACAAATCTAAGGGCCAACTGTAATCTTTTCCAGAGACCTTGGTGGGAGGGTTCTATCTTTGCACTCTCCCTGTGCCTCATTCCTTGACACTGGTCTTGGCAATGATGTTTTGGATTTGATACCAAAGCAAAGGCAACAAAAACAAAAATAAACAAATGGGACTACATCAAACTAAAAAGCTTCTTCACCACAAAGGAAACCATCAACAAAGTAAGAAGACAACCTACTGAATGGGAGAAAATATTCACAAATCGTATATCTGTTAAGGGGCTAATATCCAAAGTACATAAAGAACTCATACAACTCAATATCCAAAAAATAAGCATCTGATTAAAAACTGAGCAGAGTATCTGAATAGATACTTTTTTCTAAGAAGATATACAGGTGGCCAACAGGTACTCAAAAAGGTACTCAACATCACTAATCATCAGGGAAATGCAGAGTGAGATATCACCTCACACCTGTGAGAATGGCTATTATCAAAAAAAAAAAAAGGGAAGAAGAAGAAGAAGAAAAGAAGAAGAGAGAGAAATGAAAAGAAAGAAAAGAAAAGAAAAAAAAGAAGAGACAAATTTTGGTAACAATATAGAGATAAGTAACAGGTAAACATTGTTGGTGGGAATGTAAATTAATGTAGCTCTGGAAGACAGTATGGAGGTTTCTCAAAGAACTACCATATTATCCAGCAATTCTGCTTCTGAGTATTTATCCAATGGAAACAAAAATACTAACTCAAAAAGATATCTGCACCCTCCTGTTCATTGCAGCTTTATGTTCAATAGCCAAGATATGGAAAAGACCTAAGTGTCCATCAGTGGCACATCTGTGCTCACACAGACACATAACAGGTTATTATGCCATTATTAAAAAAAAAAAAAAGGAAATCTTGCCATTTGTGACAACAATGGATGGACTCTGAGGGCATTATGCTAAGTGAAATAAGTCAGACAGAGAAAGATAAATACCACATGATCTCACTATATGTGAAATAAAAAATGAAAGAAAAACACACAATTCAGATGCAGAGAAGACATTGGTGATAGCCATATGTAGAGGATAGGAGAGTAAAACAGGGGAAAGTAATGAAAAGGCACAAACTTTTAGTTATAAAATAAGTCCTGAGGAGGTTATGGGCAGTATGATAACTGTAGCTAATATATTATATTCTGTATTTGAAAGTTGCTAAGATGGTAGATCTTAAACGTTCTCATCAGAAAGAAAAAAATTGTAACTATGTATGACAATAGTGTTAACTTACTGTGGCAATAATTTTGCAATATATACATACATCAACTTGTTATGCTGTCTTCCTGAAATTAACGTTATATGTCAATTATGTTGCGATAAAGAAAAAAAAAACTAACATGGGCTAGATAATGTGGTGAACAATGCTATAGCCAAGAACACATCCAGGGGATGGGAGAGAATAGTATGACTTGATAAGCCCCACCTCGTCTTTCTGTCACAGATGTTAGGCCATATTCCAAACTTGTTGGCTATTGTACTGATTCACAGTTAGGGAGCCTTCATATGTGAGTCTCAGGCCCTTTCCCAGCATAGAAGAAACATCTGACCAAAGGATACAAGGAGAGAATGGATTTAAGGCACCAGCTCTAGAGTAGGGAGAGACTGTGCTAGTTTACTATGAAAAGGCAAGCCCTAGGTTTACAGGGAGGCTCCAACATCATGTAGTGATTATAATATTATTGGTACTGTGACTGCCTGGCATTGCAAACTTTGATGAACTCCATAAGGGATGATGGGGAAGGAGTAGCATAGAGCAACAGAAATGTCAGGTGTGAACCAGGATCTGCCTGGATTGTGTATGCAGTAGGCTGAGAAAACCTCCCCATTTAGTAGTGATTGAATGCAGTATTAGGTTGTGCTTGTAAGCTAGATGATCCCAGTTCCACTGAATATCTCACAAAGCTCAGACTATAGGCACCACTCCTCTTCCCCTTCTGCCTAAAGCTGCTTAGCTTCTAGGTCCCACTTCTAGGTCCCTCAATGATCCCATTACCAAAGCTAAAGAGATATTAGAAATGAGTGTTAAGGAGAAAGCATAAGAGACTCAAGGGTGGGCTTCATAAACCACCCAGTATTCCTGGATGGAAGGATATTTTCATAACTGGTTAAAAAGGCAATTAAGAACTTTGAATACAACACAGATGGTACTTAGTTCTGGCCAGGTTTGGCAGAGAACAGTGTATGCCAGTGTGCTCAATTGCTGGGAAGGAATATTAAAGAAAATAGTCTTCAAATTTAGGGGGGGAAATCTCTGTCAAGAAAGTATATATTTGGGATGCCTGGGTGGCTCAGTGGTTGAGCGTCTGCCTTTGGCTCAGGGTGTGATCCCAGGGTCCTGGGATCAAGTCCTGCATCAGGCTCCCCACAGGGCCTGCTTCTCCCTCTGCCTCTGTGTGTCTCTCATGAATAAACAAATAAAATACTTAAAAAAAAGAAAGTATGTGTTTTATGAATTTATAGAGAATAAATCGGAGAGATAAATTATTCTTGGGTGAAATGACCTTATAGGGTCTGCATAACTTCAGCTTAAAGAGCTGTTCATAATGGAGGCTAGTAAAATGAAAAGATACCAAAATGAAAGGATGCACATTGACCAAAATCCACTAAAAGCCACTCTTTAAAATTTTTAATAGCCAAGCCCTCATTGTCATTTGTACCAGTCTTTAAATCTGGAACAGATTTTTGGTTTATCTCCCACTTTAGACTGATGAAACATGAATATATAGATTGTTAAGAGCTTTTTTTGAAGATTCCTTCTTCATTAACTGATTTGGCATTTTTAGGTGTTTACTGAAGTTATATATTATTTTGTATTATATGGACACTATCTCACTTGACATTAAATTTTTTCTAAAGTGACATATTCATTTATGTTATAGACACTTTCTTTCATTAAGGAATAAGATCTGGCCAATAGCTTATAGTAAAGATGGAGAAAGGGAAAAAGCTAGAATCAAATCTACAAAATTAACTTAAGAATCCTATGCAAATACTATCACAAACACTAGGGGATCTATCTATTTTGCTAATGTCACTTATATCATGTGTGTTTTTTCTAAGAAATGAGTAAAGAAAGGATAAAATAATTTCGTATTGATTTTAATCTATCAACAAATTCATAAGAACTCAGGAAGTATAACCTATCTTTGTATAAGCATGAATTGTGATTGTACTTTATTTCAATAAGAACCCAATTTTAAAAAGCATCAGTAAAAAATCTCATTTTATAGTTCATCAATGATGGTAAGAGACAAAAATAAATGGAAAATAATTTTATTTCATCACTCCATCTAAATTAATGCAAATCCCTTATGAAGAGACCAAGAAAAAGTTCATACGCCAGTGTAAAATTCATGAGGTTTTAAAACAAATGCTTTATTCTATCTGCAGAGCACATCAAGTTTCCTCTTCCTCATTACTGTATCTGGTGAAGCAATTCTGATTTCTGTGCATTTTACTATTAATGTGCAGAGTTTCTGAAATAAACTGACAATTTCTACAAAGAAACAGCTGTCAATCTACTAGTTGATAAGCAGGCAGATAGAAAGGCTTTCATATTTAGTGTTTCCAAGGAAACCACTCTCGGTATATACTCATTCAACACATGAACTTTGAAGGAATTATATCATCTCTGTGCATTTGAGAAGAAAGCAAATGAGAGGTGTAAGTTAAAAACTCTAAAATGAAACATTACTTCCATGACAAGGAAGAGTATCGAAAGAATTGGCTAACTATATTGATTTGATTGAACACAAGCAAGATTATGCTTGAAAAAAGAAGAAACTAGAATAAATGTGCCTTTGGAAACCTTGTTAGTAAAATATTTCAAAAGGAAAGGCCATTGTAAACAATGCTAGAATGACAGTACAAAGAGGGCTGAGACAAGAAAGCAAAATAAAATAACAGCAACAAATAACTGAAACTACAGAAAAACAGAGGCAAAGAATTAAAGAAGCACATATACATATTACAACTCATTAATATTTACCTGCAGCAACATTAATATAAAGAAAATTGGCCAATGTGGTCATTCCAAAAACCAGTGGCAGCTGTAAAACTTTTAAGTTAGTCAAAACAGTTGATTGCAATATCTTATAGCAAAAGTATTTGATGTCTAACATCTTTGGTGTACTCAGTAAGCATCCACTATATCATTTATTTAGGAAAAGTATAAGGGCTTTTCAACTAAGATATGCATCAATATGAGAGTATTTCTTTTTTTTTAAAGTATTTCTAAATATAATTTCTAAATATATTCTAAATATAATTTCTTTGGAAACCTTTATTGTGCTTTCATTTTTTAATATGAATGTTTAAAATGAACATTTTTAATATTTAACATGTCTAATATTCAACGACATGCATATGCATACACATACACATTTCTTTCCTATTAGGCATCTGAGAATATACATACAGGCACACCACTTGACAATGTCACCTCTCTACTAACACTTCTTCTAACCCTCGAAGTAGAACCCTTCAGAATGAAGTAATTCACCGTCATACCTCCTGCATCATCATAGTAGCTTTCTAGTACCTAATATATTTTCAGTCACAATGTATTTTGTCTTCTTTCATGTGCTTCCAAAGTACATTTCATCTTAAGCATATAAATTATGGATAGGATGTTTCTTTTTGTTGATAGATGCATCTTTATCATAAAGTAGCTCTATTAGTGAAGTCCATGTCAAGACTTCAAGTGAAGTTTTGCTGACTTGCAGAGAAAACCAACCTGCTTTTTCCTTTCATAGCTGAAGCATTGTCATATGAATGTTAATGCTTTTTCTTAAACTAATAAAGCTTGAAATGAACACACTGATGGAATAAGTGTTATTGTGTTAGGGAGGCTTTAGGCCAATGTGTTATTCTTTCACAGTAAGGATCTAAGAATTTAATTTGTGAATGTTGGATCTATGATGTTCAATGATATTTAAATTCAAAATAAGCTATCCTCTAAGGAATAAATATCTGTTTATAACCTCATTACGTCTTGGCTCATCTCTAACATGACCTCATAACTGTAAACCAAAGAAAACTGTAAAATGAAGTGCTAATACACTAGGATTTGAAATGACAAATTATTATTTCCTAAAATTAAAAAAATCATTTAGCTAAAAAGTGATAGTACTAGGATTCAAACAAATTAGGAGAAATTGATATCTATGGTGTATTAGCATAATGAGAAGTAAATGTCGTTTTAAAATTTAATGTTACAATTCCCCTTTTAAAAGATTTAGAAGTTCTCTAATGTGAACCAATATCTGTACTTTTATTTGAACAAATACATTTTCAAAGTGTTTAGGTCAGTGTTACAAATGGGGAGCTAGTAAGCGATAGCTTAGAGACTCAAATTTAGTTCTTTTCACTAGACTTGAGACAATATTCAGCATCTAGGTCCAGATCCATTCATTGATCATGTCCTTCAATGTTGGAGTTTAATTCTTATGGCCTTCAGTGTCCTTATAAATGAAATAATTAAGTGATAACCAAGCTCCATTTTAGCGTTTTAAAATTAGAATGTATACTTTAAGTTTTATTAGAATAAAAGATTCATGAGACACAAAATTATGTGTTTTAATGGAGGCTAGTGATTTATGAAACATAGCTTTACCTATAGAACTAAGCAAATTTGCAATATGACAAGTAAAACATTTTGTGCAGGTTTCTTTTTCTGTAACACATGTGGTTCAAACTCACAGTCCCCCTAGGAGGATCAGTATCAAAAGTATCAAAATGAAAAAAGGAATATAAATGAATTTGTAAACTTTTACAAAAAAGAACAATATGTAATTTTATCATAACTTCATTCTGTTTTATAACCTTCTCTGTTATATGTTTTATAAGAGCTTCATTGAGATATAATTTATATTCCATAAAACTTTTAATGTGCTTTTAATTCTAAAACACTTTTATATGTCTACAATTCAATAGTTTTTAGTAGATTTACAAGTAATTTTAGAATATTTCCATTACCCTCAAAATAATCCTTCCATCCATTAGCAGATTCTTACTTCCTCCCGCCCCTGGTAACCACTAATCTACCTTCTGTTTCTATGGATTATCTACTCTGGTCATTTCATATAATGGAGTCATACAATATATGGCCTTCTGTGACTTTCTTCTTTCACTTAGCATAAGGTTTCTAAAGCTCATCCATGTTGTAGCATATATCAGTATGTTCCTTTTTATTACCTAATAATATTCCATTGTATAGATATACCAAATTTTATTTATCCATTCATCAATTGGACAATTAGTTGTTGGTTATGATGAATAACAGTGCTATGAACACTCTTAAGATTTTAAATGGATATACATTTTCATTCTCTCCGGTGTGTATCTAGTAATGGAATTGCTGGATTATATGATAAATATAGGTTTAATATTTTTAGGACCTTCCAAACTGTTTTCTGAAGTGGCATTAGCCATTTCATAATCTCAGTAGCAACGTATGAAGATTCCATTTTCTCCACATCTTTGTCAACACTTTATTATCTTTTTAACCTTAGTAGTCCTAGTGGTTTGAAATGGTATTCTATTGTAGTAGCTTTAATTTGCTCTTCCCTAGTGACTAACAATATTGAATACCTTTGTGAACCATGTATTTTCTTTCAGGTAGAATCTATACAAATTCTTTGCCTGTTTTTAAATTTGGTTATCTTTTTTATTGTTGAATTGTAGGAGTTCTTTATATATTCTAGACACTAGATCTTAGTATATATGATTTCTACATTTTTCCCATTCTTTGTGCTGTATTTTCACTTTATTGATGGCATAATTTGAACCAAATATATTTGCAATATTTAAAGTCCCATTTTTCTATTTTCTTTTCATTGCTTGTGCTTTAAGAGACAAGGGCCTAACTCAAAGTTATGAAAACTTACTAACATTTTCTTCTATGATTACAGTTCAGTTTTGAAATTAGGAAGTTGAATCTTCCAACATTGTTGTTCTTTACCAAGATTATCTAGGAATTCTGAGTCTCTTGGATTTCTATATGAATTTTAAGTACAACTTGTCAATTTCTGCAAAAAACATCAGCTAAGGTTTTAAAAGAGATTGTGTTGAATTTGTAGATTAACTTGGGGAGAATTACCATCTTAAAAATATTGTCTTCCAATCCAAGATCATGGGATAATTTTATGTTTATTTAGGTTTTTGTTCATTTCTTTCAACAATGTCTTATAGTTTTCCGTGTACAATTCTTACACTTCTTAGCACAATACTTAAGAATAAGTCTAACAATTTATGATACTACATTAAGTGGAGTTATTTTCTTAATTTCACTTAATGTTCACTGTCAGTGTAATTTTTTTCAAGTTTTTATTTAAATTCCAGTTAGTTAACATACATTGTAAAATTAGTTTCAGGGTGTAGAACTTAGTGATTCATCCATTGCTGGTATAATTTTAAACAATCATTGTCAGGGCATTGCTTTGGGAAAATACACAGCTAGGTTTATCCTTCCACACTTGAATTTGTATATATTTGGTATGAAGGAGAAGGAAGGCAGATTTCTTTGTAATAAGTAGATATTTATATGCCCCGTTACTTATTTTTATTCTTTTTTTTTAAGATGCAGGACAAGATAGGAAAGGATAGATATCATTGGCAAATGGTGCCAGCCAAGAAGAACTGCTCAACTCTGACATCACCAATTCTGCATGCTTTATAGGAAACATATTTGCCATTGGTTATCAGAGCCAAACGGAATACACTTAGAAACACAAATGTGGGGAGAAGCAAGACTGCATGACAGTACTCTGCTTTCAGCCCCATGCCTCTATAAAGCTTTTGTCAATCTGCACAATAGAACATGTTGCTTCTGGGTCAAAGATTGTGCCTTGGCTATCCTAGCTTTGTTATTTTATTCCTTAGAAAACCCCAGATGTATTCAGGGTCATTTCAAAGTTATGTATGTCGTAATCTACCCAAAAACAAAAAATTTAGGCCAAGAGTTAGTCTTTTGAGTGACACCTGGTGAACAGTCTTGCTTTATTTCTTTCATACCTTTTTCATCAGCCTTTGTGATGACTGAAAATGACAAAAAAGAGCAAAAGCAAATGTCAACCAAAAGAAAGTTGAAGGGAGTAAGTCAAGTGTTCTTTGCTAAAAAAAAAAAAAAAAAAAACCTTTAAAATGCAGCAATTACAAGGAGACAGAGATGAGTTATGACTCAGTATTTGTACCCTGGATCTAACAGCATTTTGAACATATTTATAAACAATGAAGGAAAGGAGATTCAAAAAAGATAAAAGCTGTCTAATACCTGATAGTTTTGTCATTCCCTTGTGTCTTTTAGTCTTTTGGATTTTTTTTCAAATTATTCTTCCTAAATGAAAAAAATAAAGGAAATATATGTATGTGTATACAGATATATCTACAAATATTATCCCAACTTATCATGGACTGTTTCTTATCTCTGTTTTACTATTAACTATATTTTCCTAAATCTTCCAGTAAAAGTGATTCTCTAGATAAACATAAATTTCATTCTGGAGTTTTTATAAGTCTTTTGCAGGGCAGCCCCTGTGGCACAGCGGTTTAGCGCTGCCTGCAGCCCAGGGAGTGATCCTGGAGACCCTGGATCAAGTCCCATGTCGGGCTCTCTGCATGGAACCTGCTTCTCCCTCTGCCTGTGTCTCTGCCTCAATCTCTCTCTCTCTCTCTCTGTGTCTCTATGAATAAATAAATAAATAAAATCTAATATATATATAATTTATATATATATATAAATTCTTTTGCATATTACTAAGGACCAATAAGGTATGAGAAGCCTAGTAGATATTGTATTGCACATCTATACATATATCTTGAATCCACATTCATAATTTACCTCACTTGTTTTAATTTAGAGTTTTTGTAGCTAATGAATGCTGAATCACTTTAAGTAGTTTCTGTCTGAGCTTACTGTGCTCTTCTCCTTTGCCCATCGTTTGTGGTACTGGTAGAAATGTACACATGAGTAACTGAGCCTATAATTACCAAAATGCACACAGTTGGACATTCAAAAGGAATACGAATGCATTATATTTTTTGCTCCAGTTGATTTTTCAACCTTTAATTTATCCTGCAATATGCTTGTGAACTTAGAAAATACTTTAAAAAACAAATAAAGGGACTAATTCAGAGTTAATGACTTTTCAATTAAGATAAAGAAGGAGACCATAGAAGAGATCTTTTTTCCTCTAGTTAACCTTTATTCAGCATCTAAAACTCAGTTAGTGTACCAAATAAAAGCTTTCCCAAATATTTTCCTGTATCTTGCCACTCCGAGTCTAAACTAGGAACTACTTTGAACTCTTAGAATACCTTGTCCTTACTTTTATCATAGCATGTATCACATATTTAGAAGGTAAGTATCTGGTTGCAGACCTACTCCTTGGAGAGCAAGTTTCCTAGTTCAGGGACCATGTCTTTCACTTTTGAAACCCTAGTGTCCTACCCTGTATTCAATATATGTTTGATAAATAATAATTAAGGACTTGGCACATATTCAAAACCATCAATTCCCTATTCTTCATCCCATTTCTGTTCCTTTTGATCTTCTTTTATCCATTTTAAATTGACATAGACCAGGATCCCATGTCAAAACTACTGTTTTTAATTCCAGCAAGGGTTCATATTTGGTCTTTACTGGTATATTAGATTGGATTTCCACTAATCTTCCAATTTAGGGATCTTCTACAAACAAGAGTTACTTTAGATTCAGAGCAGTGTCTTTATTGTTCAGTGATCCGTTCAGATCTTAATTCAGGAAGAAAGACTACAATTCAAGTAGGATTAAGTTAGTCTCTGGTGGATGACTTCAGAGGGCTCAGGAAAGATCCCTATCAAAATCTTTCCTGTGAGCCCAATATTGGCCAGTCCAGTCTTTGAACTTAAAACAGAATTTGAGATGCCTAACCTATTGTCAGTTATTGGCAATGGCATCTTAGTATGAATTTATTTTATTGCCCTTTTCCTAACATCTAGCTGAGATCAACTGCCCTAAAGAGTGTGGTATTACTAGACCAGAAGTAAATCAGGAACCTATGGCACTCATTTCCTGGGAGGAAAGACAGGGAGTGGTGCCACATTAGCAGTCTATACAAAGCCAGAGAGCAGCAGAGACCATCAGGCCTGGGATGTTAAAATATATAGAGATATATACAGATATAGATAGTACGTGTGTGTGTGTGTATATATATATAGTAATAATTATATATTATTATTAATATTAATATATTAATATATTAATTATTAATTATATATAATTATATATAAATTATTAATATATTAATAATAATTGTTATTATTATATATATAGTAATAATTAATGCTTATAGGAAACTACATTCAGGCATTAAGGGAAAACAGAGGAGACAAGAGACAAGTGCCATCAACTCTAAAGTGTGTATGGCCTGTGCAATAGTTTTGTTTTGTTTTTTAATGACAATGACAGAAGAAAGAGGAATAAGTGGCCAATTTCACCCTTCCCACTCTAACCCTACTCCACACTGGGATTTTATGAGTATTTCTACAATGCAGTATTTTGGCAACATGTCTTCTTAGAGTGGATGTGCAATCACTTAAGGAATTAATACAATCACTTTCATTTGATTCAATGTGATTCATGCAAAGTGAAAGGCAATTTTGTATTACAGAAATAATCCTTCATATAGAATATCCTCATAAGGATGCTTTATTTTTTTTTATAAGGATGCTTTAGACTTAAAGTTTACCTCTCACCCTACCAGAGCATACCAAAAAAATGAAATAGTGTTCGTATATCTTCTCAGCTGGAATCATTTATACAAATATCCACCACTGGTGTTCCGATGCTGACACTATTATTTCATTTTAAACTGACAATAAAAATCCTGCGGACAGTTTATGATATATAATCAAATCACTGTCACCAAAAGGATAACAATTTGTAATTCTGATTCTAGGAAAGACATGGACTTTCTCTGGGTTATAGAAGGCTCTAAAGGAAGTACAGCTGACACTAAAGATAGAAAGAAGCACTATCGGTAACTAATACAATCCCTTCCTTGTAGATTACACTGAAAACAAAACTATTGCAAAACTTGATTACCTACTTGGGTCTCACTATTACCTTGAAAGGTAATCTTAGCCGTGTTTATCCTCACTATGCAGGATGTGACAAATGTCACACAACTAACTGTGAGAATGTTAGTGCTACCACTACTTCTCCTGTATTTTAGTTCATCATTTTTTCACCATATCTAGTTTCACCAGAATCCCTCAACCCTTTTGTTTGCTTGTTGATCTTGGAATACACAGTCTAGATCAGAAGTTCCTAAAACTTCAGATATCACTGACCAACAAAAAATAAGAAAGAAATGAAAAACAAAATGAGAGACACTAATACATGGTTTCTAAAGCTTTATTCTTCCAACAAACTAACCAACTGCCACAAAAGAAAGGAGACATTTTAATTCTCAACAGGCATGAAGGATAGCAACACAGACTTTCCTAGAAGTTGAATATACTTAGCTTTATGGAAAACTCACTATCTTACTTTTATTTCCTCATTTTACCACATACAAGTGAAGACTACATGCCAAGTACCCTGCATAACCTTTTTGGGAGAATTTCAGGTCATTGTCAGCAAGGCCTCCACTGTCACTAAGAGGAGTTCATTCATTTTAATCCAATAACCATTTACTGACCACCTATTATGTGCAAGGCATTCGTCCAGATCTTAAGTAATATAAGGATCATAAGTCCAATTCCTGCCTCCAAATAGCTTATAACCTAATAAAGAAAACCACCAACATAAGTAAAGACAAAGAAGCACCATAAGAGAGGAACCAACCAATCTATAAAGTTTGAAAGAAAAATACACGGCCTCTGTAATCTTTGAGAGTTCAGACCTTCACTCAACATCATGTTCTTGAGGTTCCCATGGTTTGATGTGTGCATCGATAGCATGACTTTTTATAGCATTCTATTGATTGATGTTTTCTACTTTCTTTAAATTGAGAAAGAATTTTGGGTTGTTCTTAGCTTCTAACATAATAAGTAAACATGCTATAAATATAAAAAAAAGAAAAATAGAGTTAACAATTTCCTAAGGAAATACAGAAAAGCTTCACAAAGAAAGTAGAGAATGAAATGGTCTTAAAGAATAGGTGGAACCTTCAGGAAACAAAAGGAAGGAGGGACAGAAAGAGGGAGTGTGTGTGTGTGTACATGCGTGCACATGCATGCATGCATTAGAGGAGGTGAAAGAATGGGAAAAGAACATTCCAGAAAACAACAGGAGCAAGGAACATGGTACAAAGTTCACTCCATATCTCAGTAATAAGTAATGTGCAATTATTAAAGATTTTAAAAGGAAAATATTATAGAGCAAGAATGCTTTCAGGAAAACCATATTGTATATTTTTTTTACTTAGGAAGGTTATTGGTATATGTATTATTTCAAGTTCACTGGTTTCCAAATTCCAACCACTGGATCACCATCCATGAGGCTAAAAAAATAGATTCCATAGAATAAAAAACTTATAATAAGACTTTCCTTGTATTTTGGTGATCCAAAAGATGTGTCCCTATCATTGGCTTCCAGGATGAGGTAGGAACATATCACCCTACAGTACTGCCACAAGACATGAAAATAAAAGGCAAATGATCTGGAAGAGAAAGCTGACTTGTGAGGACAAGCCACTGTAAAGCTGAGGAAGGATCAAGCATGAGGTATTCCATGTAGGTACTGAAAAGTTAATTCAATTACAAGAAGGCATCACCTATGAGGTACCTGGGCAGCTCAGTCAGTTAAGTGTCCACCTTCTGCTCAGGTCATGATCCCAAGGTCCTGGGATCAAGTCCGCATTGGGCTTCCTACTCGATGGGGAGCCTGCTTCTTCCTAGCCCTCTACTGCTTCCCCTGCTTGTACTTGCTCTCTCACTCTCTCTGTCAAATAAATAAAATTTTTTTATCCTAAAAAAGAAAAAAAAGGCATCACCTAGGGTGACCAGAAGCAATGGAACCCCGGGCAAGGGAAACAGTAAATGGGCACCATTCCCTACTCTTCAAATGCAGCTGCTAGAGACACAGAATAGGGAGCTATATAGCCCCAGCTACTCCACAGACCCAGGCCTCAGAATATCAAACAAACTATCCTCCATTTGGAAGTAGTATTCAAAGAGCTCCCACTGAATAGCATTGCTATCATCAACACAATTCCTGAAGTTTCAAGGGAAACTTTTTGCAGAATAGCAAAAACTTATTTCCAAACACCCATTTCCAATACGGCAAGATTCACACACTTCTGAACTGGATTAAATTAGTATTAAAAAAGTGAGGTAGTCAGATAATAGCAGAATTCTCACCCCAGACTGCACATAAAGAGAGGTGGTTTGGGTCCAAGTACAGATAATATTCAATCCTGGTTTTATTTTTAACATCCTCTTAGTTAATAATTACAAAATAATATGTTGTAATCAGCCTAATCTATAAATTGATCACATTTAGGAGTTTTATTATTCTTTTTATTCCATTTAAAGACATTTCTATTATCTTACTTTTTTTCTTTCCAGTTGACATTGCTGTTTTATACTCCTGTCTTTAAATAACCATCTACTACTTCATTTATCTACAAGTGGAGGCTTATATGAAAACACTGCAATTTATATTTGATGGAAATATCAATCACTTCGACTCATGTTAGATGAAGTGTGTAGTATTCTTTGGAGCCATCTTAATTTGTAGGCTCTGATCTTCCATTCATTCACAGAGCTGTTTTATGTAGACAGTATATATGCAGAGAAGTTTTTAAGATTATATCCCTTTGAAGAGATTCTATCTTGCATGCTGTGATGGTTAATCTTAGGTGTCAACTTGGCTGGGCCGTGGTGCCCAGATAGTTGGTCAAATATTCTTCTGGATGTTTCTGCGTGGGTGTTCTTTTGGATGAGACTAAAATTGGTGAATTTTGAGTGAAGCAGATTGCCCTCCATGATATGAATGGGTTCCTTTAGATCAGATGAAGGCCTTAATGGATCTTTCCTAAACAAGAAAGAATTCTGCTAGGCAACTGCCTTTAAACCCATAATTCTTCCTTAGTCTCCAGCCTGTTGGCCTACCCCATGAGGTTATATATCCACTAAGCCTCCATAATAAGAAGATTCAATTCCTTAAGAACATCAATCAGCCAATCAATCTTTCTAGATAGATATAAATATACAAGTTGTATATACGTACACATACACATCTTGTTGGTCCTGCTTCTCTCAAAAACCTTCACTAATACAGATTCCTCTGAACTGTAGATATACATGGAAATATAGACATGATGTAGATATAAATATAAACATGTACTAGTTTTAACATACTTAGAAGGTTAAAGCAACACACATTTATTCCATTTCTGTAGGTGAGGGTCTGGGCATGTCTTCTCTGGGTCCTCTGGGTAGAGAGTCTCATCAGCTGGATTCAAGGTGCTGGCAGATGCTGTGGTGGTACATAAATGACCCAACCAGTGAATGATCCACTTTTTGCAAAATTCAGTTTTTTGCAGTTGTAGGATTGAGGGCTTCATTCTTGCTTGCTGCTGACCAGAGATCACCTTCAGTTTCTAAAGGCCATCCTCAGTTCCTTTCTACATGGATGGGCCTTTCAACACAGGCAACACCACAACATGGTGACTTCCTTGCTCATAATTAACAAAGGAGTTAGTGACTCCAGCAAGACCAGTGCTACATCTTACATAACATAATCACACATATCCTATCATAGTTGTGTATGCTGTTGATTAGAAGCAAGTCACAGGTCTCATAATTATTCAAGGGAAGGGAGTTACACAAGGATATGGATACCAGAAGTGGGGAATCATGTCAGTGACCTTACATTCTGTCTGCTATATTTTTTTCTATGTTCTAAACACTTATAAATACGGGCTGCCACATTTTTAATCCAATGCTCTTTTCTTCTTTTCATGAATATGATGAAACTGAGGGTGTGTTCGCATATAAAAAATGATTACATTCACTTACTTTTGGATGACAAGTTATGCAACTTTTGTCCTCATAAAAATGGCACCATTATAAAGGTGCATTTCTTAAATTCATTCAGTCCAGGCCAGTTGCAGAGGAGCCAAACATGGCCTCTTCCATTGGTTGGTTGCTGTGTTATAAGCCTTTGTTACTTTGTAGTGTTTATTTTTCTTTTAATATTCTTCTGTTAACTTTCATTAAAGTACCCAGAAACACACTGCAACACCATCATGGACAAATGGATATTTTTCATTGCTTTAACTTCTAACATATTTTTCTTAATCTCTTTTTTAAAAATACATGAAATCAAAATCGAGTATTTTTATTTTAAAAAATCAGCTAAGTAGTAGCTAAATATGTTGACATACTAAGATATTTCTAACATACATACTTTTACAACGTCATACCTTCCTTTTCAAGTTACCTGCTTTAAAAAATGTTAAAATTTATTTGTTGTTAATTTGTTTTTTTTTTTTTTCCATGAACGCTGTCCTTCAATTCTAAAGTATTTGTTTGGCATTGCATATGAAATTTCTTAGTAACACATACACATTTCACAAATTATAGGACAGTACTATAAAAATAACTTGAATTCTACTGAACAGAACTTTGTCCTTGATCTTGATATAAGACCCAGATATTATACTGATTTTATTTCATATTTTATTTCCCATTTTGTCTTTTTTTAAAATATTTTACTACATAAAACAAAGTATGTTTTCTTTAAGAGATTTAACAATAGCACTTCAAAGTAGAAAGTCAAATTGATGGCAGGTTACTATTAAAGATAATCTATCCTAGAAAACAGAACAAATATCCATTAAGACAGTATTTACTTTTCCTGAATACTCTCTGCATAGAGTAGGTTAAAACTAATGTGATTTGACTCTGACTTTCATAATAATGCTATTCATGTCATGTGGAATATGCTGACCATTAGAAAATGTCTCTCAGACTCCTATTGTAACAACTAACTTCCTAATAAAAATGATCTCTGGATTTTGAGATGAATTGCATGTTGTTTCTATTTCTGTGTTAAATTTTTCATTCACCCAATGTCACTGTTTCCCTTGTAGTCTCTCAGGTAGTGACTGCACCACTATAGTACCCAAAAGTACCAAAGACCTAGGAAAGAAGCAATTTGAACATTCTATTTCTATACTACTCAGGTCTCAAACCATTCTTCTTCCACCCTTATGCAAAACATATTCTGCCTTTACGAGTCACCTGAGGGCTGTAGAGTGGGTATTAGAGGGCTTGAATGTTATCATTCACCCACTCTACAAGGAATCCAATACTTTAAAAAAAAAAAAGATTTAATTTATTTATTCATGAGAGATACAGAAAGAGAGATAGGCAGAGACATAGGCAGAGGGAGAAGCAGGCTCCATGCAGGGACTCAACCCCGGGACTCCAGGATCATGCCCTGAGCCAAAGGCAGATGCTTAACTGCTGAGCCACCCAGGTGTCCCAAGGAATCAAACCCTAAAGCTGTGTTCATAGGGAACAATATTGGAATGGGAACCAAAATACCACTTTAGTAAAAGCTGGTACAAAATACCATTTTAGTAAAATGTCAGTGTCCCCAATGTGGCATTAGAGAGCAAGCCAAGAGAGGCTTTCTGCATCTACATCCTCAAATCTGTGTTTCACATACAAGTCCCGGAAAAGCGCTTCATTCATAGGGACAAGTAATACAAGAGAAGACATCATGCATGCATACTGACCACTAATGCACAGTAACATCATCCACTGGTAAAGCAAGAAAAACTGACTAACAAATGTTCCAAATTCAGACTAAATCCTTTGTTTCAGATGGGAACCAGAGAATAAGACTGATCATTTCAGGGAAGAATGATGGCCAGGACTATCCTCAATAGCTTAGTCACTAACTGGTCCTTAAACCATTCCTCTCCATCCATAGATGATATCTATCAAGCTTACGGACTTTAATGCCTATGCGTGTCATGCCCTGCTCCAGGACCCTTGAATTATTTACCCTTCCCCCATCACTAGTATGATAAAGCGCTAACTCTATGGCATTATACTATAGCATATTGATGCTATCTTGCTGGGGGTTATGGCTTATCAGTTTAGGACCATGTAATGTTGAGTAAGTTACATAATCTCTAAACTTCCATCTGTAAAATGGAGATATACCTCACAGTGTCCTAATGATAATTAAATTATCAAATACATATCAAGCCCTTAGCATAGTACACATGTGATATGTGTCCTCTGAAAGTAAGCTGATCTTTTATTTTTTTAAGATTCTATTTATTTATTTAGAGAGTACATGAGGAGTGGGGAGAGGCAGAGGGAAAGAGAGAATCTCAAGCCAACTCCATGTTGATCATGTAGCCCAACATGGAGCTCAATTTCACTATTCTAAGAATATGACCCAAGCCAAAATCAAGAGTCAGAGGCTCAACTGACAGAGCCATCCAGATGCCCCATAAATGTAAGCTGATCTTTTAGTTGCTATTATAATTATCATCATCATTATCAGTATAGAATAATAAGGACTTCAGTTTTTTTGCTTCAGTACACATAGCCTGAGTTCTGGCAACTATCCTAAATTCATCTCCTTCCATTTCTCTCTCACCTCAAAACTGTACATTCACTATCCAGCAAAATTCAATTATTTGTTGTGGTACGTTGAATAATAACTCCCAAAGATGCCCATATCCTAATCCCCAGAACCTGTGAATATATTAACTATGAGGTAAGGCCTGAAATTAAGATTCATTATTAGGTACTGCCTTGAGACCTAATAATATTGGGAGGGTCTCAAATGGCTTAAGTGCCAAGTCTCCTATCCACTCTGTTCCTGTAGGTAAAGTTCCCTAGCCAAACAATCCTCCTTATAATGGGCACCAGGCACAGTGCCTGCTTATCCCTACAAAGTGGGTTTCATTTCCCTGCAGTCCACACAATTACTCAAACAAGGCAATTCTATTCTCTCATGGGAATCATAATCTCATGGAAACCCAATTCCAAATCCTGCCTCCCACTGTCCCCACTTGTTCTTGTATTCCCAAATGCAGCTCCCTGCATTATGAATATATATGACCAATAAACTGATGTCTATTTCATTGTTCCAGTGTCAGGTGTCAAGTGTTTGGCATACCATTTAAGACAGAGAACCCTCCTTAACCAATGTGGTAAATAAAAGACCATCAAAATATTAATTTCTATGAAAAAAAAAAGATTTTGTAAGATGTAAATTAAGCACTTCGAAATAGGGAGATTATTGTGGATTATCCAGATGGACCCAATTTGATCATAAGGGGATAGGGAGGCAGTAAGATCACAGTAAGAAAGGGAAAATAATCTAAGAACTGAACCAGAGAACAGAGCACGTGCTATGCTACCAGCTTTAAAGATGGAGGAAGGGCCCAGAAGCCAAAGAATGTAGGAATGCTCTAGAAGCTAGAGAAATCAGCTTCTGCTTTCTGATGTCTCCAGATGACACTTAGCCCTGTTGACATCTTTATCATAGATTCTGATATTCAGAACTGTAAGAGAATACATTTTTGCTATTTTAAAACACTAGTTGTGGTAATCTGTTACAGCAGCAATAAATTAATACACTTGTCATTTTTAAGTACACTTTATGTCATGCCTTCATGTTTTTGCTCATTATCACTGTCTCACCTCAAAATATGCTTCACATAGAAAACTGGCCTAACACCTATTTATTATTTAGATCAGTTCAAACTTCACTGACTCCAGGAAAGCCTCCCTGATACCACAGGCTCAATAAATTTCTCCTCATCTATATCCCTTAGCATCCCAGTCTTATTTCTATTGTAACACTTTGAGGAGTCTGGCTCCTGACCAAAAATCTGTATGCGATCTTTCAGGACCAACCATAGGCAAATTCAAAGGCTTTATCTGGCAGGCCTCATAAGGGAAAGCTTTTTACTCCACACCAGACTTGGTGAAGAACCAACGTACTGAAGTCTCTCAAGGGAATTACAGAGAAAGACTCAGCCCCCCACCCTTACCCTGGTCTGCCATGTTCCCATACATACCTACAGTTCCTTACGGCTCTTTATCTATGATCTTCTACTGAGCTCTTCCTCAGGCACTCTTTATGACTGAAAACTCTATTGTGGGGTGGGGAAAGGGGATAGGAAGCAAACTTCAAGACACTATCCCCTCTTTGACTCAGTACTTTCCCACTCCTAGGACTTTCCTCTCTCCTTCCTCCCAGGCACCGTGTCCATCAGACTGCAGGACCCTACTGTTTGGGGCAGTGAGACCACCCCCATATCTATGCCATTCACCTGATTTTCAACTAGTGCCAGGAATGGGGAGGGGTTGGGTTGCAGCACTAAAGATAGTTAAGCTGTCAGGTGAAGTAGACCACAAAGACAGGTCAAAATTAAAGTAATAGTCATGCCTTTAATCACTTAAACATTTAAAAAAAAAAATCACTTAAACATCTGAGCTCTTGATGCACTTACACACGAGTATAACATTTGGACAATATGTTTGTCTCTTGCCTATCTCAGTGCTATGCAGCCTACGACACAATACATACACACATACATATACACACATCCCCCGCATGTTCCCTGAGGGCAGTAACCCTGTCTTACTCATTCTGAAGCTTTACCACCTAGTTCAAGCTTTAGCACATATTTGGTACTTAATATATTTTTATAGAACTAAACTGAATTTTTTTTACAATGTATCAAGTATTCATTGTCTCTACATCTATTCTCAATGAAACGTATATTTTTAAAGTTAATGAGATGTGTATGTTTTTAAGTCACTGAAGAGTATATAAATATAAATGAGTGCTGCTTTTTTTAGAGACAATAAAGGATATACATATGATGTGATAAACACTTGGCAAACTATGAGCTCTTCCAGTGGACTATTTATAATTATTCAAATTGCCTGAGACTGACAAAATCAAAATATCCAATAACTGTGGGTTACAGTTGTAATGCTTAGGGTTACAGTTGTAATGCTTACATTAATGTAATGTAATGTAATGTAATGTTAGTGGCACTAACATGGTATAGGACATGGGAATTAGATGCATAACATTAGCACCAAAAGAGAAAAAGGTTTTGCTTAAAGATTAAAAAAAAAGTACTGAGAAGCAGCATGTGGCCTTAAAACAATGCTAACACTGTAGAACAATCATAGGGAATCTTAAAGGCAGAGTCGGGGGCTGGGGGGGTTGGGGGAGACATTCCACTCACAATGGTTATAGAAACCCATGTATGGAAAGGCATCAAGATGTGAAGAAATAGGAAAGTTCATTTATAATAGAATCAAAGTCTGTATGAGAATAGCGGAAGGTGATGAATAGGAGTCTAGCAGTAGAAAAAACAGCATACCAAAAAATGATTCAGAAAAAGATGACAGCTATATGAGGGTAGAATCAATCAGGACACTTTAGGGTTTGGTTAATGATAAGGTAACCAATGACTTCCATGTTGTAGAATATAATGGTTAATCCCTCTTGGTCCTCAGCTTTGACCCATTAGCAGTTCACTCACTTCTCCTCCCATGGCTTCCAGACTACTATCCATCTTATTTTTTGTTTTGTTTCTTCCTATCTCAATATATTGACCCTTTATTTTCTTTGCTGGTTCATCTTTTCTACTTTATCCACCTCACTCCCTTGGATATCTAATTCAGTCTCACGGCTTTAGAAACCATCTGCATGCTTAAGACCCTTAAAATTTTATCACCAGCCTCATACCAGATCATTCTCTTGAATTCCAGTATTATTAATCCAACTACATTTCCACAACTTCATTTGAACGTCTAATAAAATTCACAAACAACCCATGCCAAATTGAAATTCTGATCTTCCCCTGTTCATATACACTCTCAACCTTTTTCTTTCAGTAATACCACTCGTAGTTGCTCAAGCTCCAAATCTTGGGTCATCATTGACCCTTATTTCACACACTCTAAACCTGATCTTTTAACAAAACCTTAACATTCGATATATATCAATTATCCAACACAGTTCACAACCTCCATTGCTATCGTCACCTCCAAGGCACCATCTCTTACCTAAATTGACAACAGCTTTTGAACCCATATCCCTTCAGGATGGTCTCTAGACAACAGCCAGAGTGATCCAGTGAATCATAGGTCACATTACATCACATCTCTACTTAAAACCCTCCAATGGCTTTCTAAATCTCTCAAAGAAAAAGTCAAAGTTCTAGCAGCCTCCTTCTAGGCCCAGACCATCTGGTCCCCATTACTTCTCTATCTCCTCCCTTAATCTTCTACCCTTTCTCACTCCATATAAATTCCTTATTGTTCATTCCTCAGGGCCTTTGTGTATGCCCAATCCCTCCCCTTGGAATCTTCTCCCAGACACCCCATGGCTTTTTCCCTCACCTCCTCCAGATCTTTACTAAAATGTCATCATTTCAGTGTAGCCAAACTATTCAAACTTAACAGCCTCTATCTTGATGTACTTCCTAGTTCTCCTCTCTGCCCAGTTTTCCTCCTAGTACTTATCACTATCTAATCCATTTATTTTACTTAATTAATCTTGGTTACATGTATCATTTCTACTTTCCCATTCATCTGTTTTGTTCACTGTTGTATCCCCAAACCTTAGAGTACTGCAGGGCATATACAAATGCTGAATAAAAATTGTGGAAGGATTCATACTAACAAACATCTAGTGAATGCCTACATTTGCCAGGCATTATGCTAGTCATAATGCATGTATTATTTTTATTAACTCCCCACAAATACCCTTAGAGATAAGCTATGATTGCACATCTTTAGCAGATGTGAAACAGACTTAGAGATTCTAAATGTGTCCAAAGTCACGTAACTAGTAATTGGTACTGAAATACCACTTTCTTTTGATATACAGTTCATAAGACCAAGTTACACCAGAAAGGGTCCTTTTGGATGAATTATCCCCATGTCTGTGAACTGTGTGATGTCAACTGTACACTCTTTAGCAACTTAACATTTTGAATATGTATATATATATTAACACATGCCATAACAAAATTCTCATGGAAAAGTAAGGGTTAGAATCATATTCATGATCATATTCCAAAAAATATAACTCCCATAGGGAAATAGTTTGAAGTACATTAAATAGTTTTACAGTCTTACCATGGTATTATTTTTTCTTCTTATCTCACATTAATAACTATTCAGTTTATAGTTATTCTTTTCATGTTATAACTCACTAGAATATGAAAATCATTTTAACATTTTAAAATTGGGGAGCAGCAGAATTATTTTGTCAAGTTTTATTCTGCTTTAATATACTTTCCTAATCTTAAAATAAATGTAAATATATTTGGTGGAATGAAATTTCAAAACTATTAATTTATATCTTCTTAGAATGAAAAAAACAGATTACCCATTAGTCAAAAAAAAAAAAAACACTATATTTGCTTTTGCAGCTTTGTATTTCTCTTATGTTCTATGCTTTTAGCTAATTTTTATCAACTTGAGCAACTGAACTATCAATTCACTTGGGGAAAATCAATATGATTTTTGTATTCTTTTTTATTATCTCAGAAAATAATCAATAGTTTTTTTTCTTATTATTCTTCAAAATGTAAAATGTGATCATATCTCAAAGGCAGTACTGAAAAATTTAGTAGCCATGTAATTATTAATATTTAGAAAAAATTACTTTCCTCTAAGAAGCATCAAATTTAGTTCATATTTGACATCGTGCTTGACCTCTTGTTATGGAAAAAAAAGTTGGTAATTGGTAAAATTGGCTTTACCTGTAACCAGTTTAGAATTCACTTTTAGTATAACTTCCAAATTCTTAATTTCTAAATGAGCTTGATCATCAAACTCAAATTGAAGAAGAGGTACAAAAAATATACAACCGGGTTGGTTATAGGACTTGATCATATATTTAAAAAAACTGAAAACATTAATTTAAAATCGCACCTGGAGATGAGAGAAGTTTAGGGAAGAAAACATCTGAACAAATTTATAAGGATCTGAAAAAGCTGATTATGTGTTGCTTGAAAAATTGGCTTATAATCCATATTTAATGGTTCCATTAAAGTTTTTCTAAAAAGAGTAATATTTCTCTCCTTCGTTTAATTTACAATTTTATTCGTTACAAACTTTCAAATTTACATGTTGCCAGGTTCAAATGCAAATGCTTCATCTCTATTGTCAGCTTAAAAAGAAAGGCTTTTTTATAAATTCAAAATGCAATTATTTGGCTGCTCCTGGGAACTTAAGCTTTATTCTTTCGGTCTCAAACATCTCAAAAATAGATAATACATATATAAAAAAGATCAAGCCAAGGTTATTTTGAACTAAGTAATGAATAAGACCTTAAGCGAAACCAGGAATATTTCTAAAAGAATTTATTTTCTTCTTCACATTATGTTCTTTTAATCTGTTTATAACATTGAAAAGGCATATAAAAATAATTCATTGGAATCAAAGTATAATATGTCTGACTTATAAAATGAGGTAGCTATAATACAATAAATAGTCCCTAAGAGTTGGGCCTATACTACCTATCAAAATAATCTTTAGCTTATAAAGATGATATAAAAAGTTAACTATCTTAAACTAATATTAAAAAAGTGTATTATTTCTGAAACTTTTAAGTTAATAAGCAGTATTAAATTTCAAAACTATCAATACCTCAAATTTATACCTTATAGAGAAGTCACTTTATACTTAGCAACACCTTAAGTTTTAAAATGTTTAGTATATGTGCTGCCAAAGAGAATACAAGTTTTAAAATGTTTAAAGAAACACAGTTACATAAAATTAAGAAACTAAATAACCAAAATATTGAAAAAATTAGAAATTACCCAGAACTGATTTCCAGTATGTATCTTATTATTGACCTCAAGTGAAATTCAAGAGACTGATATCATGGGGTAATTTCCCTCACACTATCCTGTCTCCCTCCCTATATATAGCAGGCTGTAGCCATCTTGAGCAAATGAAGTGAGAAGTTTTAATTTGGTGAGTCCCCAACCAAATCGCTTAGTATATTTTCATTTTTCCCCTCATTTTTATTACATAAAAAAGTTCCAAAGGGTCAACAGACTTTAATCAAGTATTATTAACTGAAATTATTAACACTAGCATAAATTTGAGTTGCAAAATGGAATATTGTTTTGCATTCAGTTCATCAGATAATTATGAAAAACCTGCAATGCCTAAATCATTAGACACAGAGATGAAAAGGAAAAATATAAATGCTCTATATGATACCAGCCTTCTGGTATTTGTGGCCTTGTGTAATTCACTCTCCTTGAGTGTAGGCTGAATTTAGTGATGTGATTCCAACAAACACAGTATAGCAAATGTGATGGCAGGGTACCTGGGTGGCAAAGGCTATTAACCATGCTACTCTTGGTTTCAGCTTAGGTGGTGATCTCAGGGTCATGAGATCAAACCCCACCTCAGTCTCCATGTTCAACACAGGGTCTGCTTAAAATTCTCCCTCCCTCTCCCTCTGCCCCTATCCCCGTGTAGGTGTGCTCTCTCTCGCTAAAGTAAATAAATCTTTAAAAAACAAAAGTGATAGGATGTCACTTCCAAGATAAGGTTATAAAAGACTACAACTTCCTTTTCTGTCTCTTTCTCTGATAAAGCAAGTTGTCATGTTGAAAGCTACCCTATGGGCAACTAGGGTGGCTCAGCGGTTTAACACCACCTTCAGCCCAGGGCATGATCCTGGGGACTTGGAATTGAGTCCCATGTCGGGATCCCTGCGGGGAGCCTGCTTCTCCCTCTGCCTGTGTCTCTGCCTCTCTCTCTCTCTCATGAATAAATAAATAAAATCTTAAAAAACAAAAAGAAAGAAGAAAGAAAAGAAAAAAAAAAGAAAGAAAAGAAAAGAAAGAAAAGAAAAGAGAAAGAAAAGAAAAGAAAGAAAAGAAAAGAAAAGAAAAGAAAAGAAAAGAAAAGAAAAGAAAAGAAAGAAAAGAAAAAAAAGAAAGAAAAGAAAAGAAAAGAAAAGAAAAGAAAAGAAAAGAAAAGAAAAGAAAAGAAAAGAAAAAAGATACCCTATGGAGAAGGCCAGATGGCAAGTAATGGAGGGAAATCTTTGGCCAACAAGTGAGAAATTGAGGCCCTTAGACCAACAACCTGGAAGAAACTGAATTCTGCAAGAACTGAGTGAGCTCAGAAGTAGATTCACACCCTTCCTTCCCACCCCCGTGCAGTTAAATCTTGGGATGACTGCAGCTCCAGCTGACACCTTGATTTCAGTCTATTGAGAGGCTTGAGCTGGAGGACCCAGTTAAACTGCACATGGATTCCTGACCCAATGACACTGTGAGATAATAAATGTATTATTTTAACCTACTAAATGTGAGGGTTATTTGTTACACAGTAATAGATAAATAAATTGTCTCCTAAAAATATAAATAAATATATTGTCTCCTAAAAATACGTAATTAAAGGAATAAAGTTTAATATAAGGTAAGATATGATGTATCAAGAGTTTTATTTTTGTTTTTGTTTTAAAGCATTATAGTGGCCCTACGAATGATGATTTCTGACAAGGAGTACTTAATAGGAAGGAGATTACAAAAAGAAGAAGGAAAAAGGAAGGAGATATTTTTAGAAAGAAAGAACACAGATGATAATCTCAGGCCCTGAATGTGGCCCAATGGAATCTGTACCTTATTCCATAAGTGAAGAACCTTTAAATGTTTTTGAGTATAGGAATCATAGGAAGAGATTCACACTTCTGGGAGAAAAGTCTGGTGCTGTTATTGTCTAAATTGGTTAGAAATTAAAAAGAAAATAACCAGATCATTTAAAATTCCACTGCAGAAATCTAGATGAGAAGGAATGAGAGTCTGAGCCCTTCAGAAGTGGCAGCAGAAACAGAAATGGGGAAATGGGTGTAAGGTGCTTGGGAGCAAAATTAGTAAGGTTTGGTAAACAAAAGACTACAGGGAAAACTGAAATAAAGAGGGAAGGCGAAAATTGCACTAAGATCTTCAGCCTAGCTGACTTGGGAGGAAGAGAGCACAAATGGAGGAACAATTTAAAGGAACAAAATATGTTCTTTTGCAGTGGACTCGTTTGAGTAACAGCAGGATAATAATAAGTCAGCAGTTTTGAATATGATTATGATACTAAAGGAGAAAGTCAGAACTACAGGTAAAGATTTGGGACTAACTTAGGAATGCTGGTTAAGCCATGAAAAGAAATGAGATAGCCCACTGAGTGCTTAAAAACCTCTTATTACTCTGAACTACCTGCAGGATAAAACATAAAATGATTACTCACTTACCTAGCTTAAGCTGTTGTACATGCCAACATACATTCTATATTTCCAGCACACAAAATGACTGATGGGTCTCCCGAGATACCATCATGAATCTTTGCACATTTCCCGCTCCTAAAATGCCCCCTTTCTCAACACTCATTTAGATTTTATGGAACTTCAAATGTTACCTCTTGTGTGTTTCCAAAGCATAGAGCCTTGATCACATATTATTACAAATCGTCTTACCTTTCTGTCCTAACACATGAACCCCAGGGCAAAGATCAGGTCCTATTAATTATTTATGCCCAGGGGTGCCCTGAATATTTAGCATAATGTTTAAATGACAATGTAATTACTAGGAAAAAGGAAGAAAGGAGGAAGATAGATCATGAAGAAAAAAGGAATCATCCACCTTTAAAAAGCATACCAAAGAAGAAATGAGGGAAAGTTAGGAAACAAAATGGTTATCTGTATTTTAAAAGAGTGATGATGTCTCCTAATATTGAATTGAAAGTTCTCCTCAGTTACCACCTTCATATTGGTTAGACATGTCAAGTTCAATTTTTTTTTAAAATACAATAAAATTCATCTTTTGTGAAATTTGGAAGATGTGTTTTTTTTTATAAAAATCAGAGAACTTTGTCAAATCTACCAAGAATTGGCACTATCTCTTAAAACACACTCTGTGCTACTTGACAGAGCTGCTGCATACTAACGTAACTCCATTTTCCCCTTAACACTTCATACCAAAGAGCCATGAAACTTAAAACCACTTAACTCTCACTCACTTAACTCTACAAGACTCCTTGACTTTACTTCGTAGTACACATTTATGCAGATTTCTCATGGCAACCCAAATAATTGTCTTCAAATGTTGTCAATAATATGTTCTCTTAGTCAGACAAGACCTTTCTAACTCCAATCTTGCTTATATCCAATATTTTGTATCCGTATTTCTTTGCCTGACACCTACTAAGGTAAACACAGCTAAATACGGCTGCTTTCTTGCTCTCTAGCAATTCCATAAAACCAGACAGGTAAAATATTATCCTGCACACAGACCACTGCCTTTACCATAGCCATCATTTACCACAATTGGCAGTATAGGAAATAGGGCTGTTCTGTACACTTCAGTCAGCACAGGTCAGATTTTTCTTGCTTGTATTCATTTCCTTGTTTTCAATATTTTACCTGTAAGAGAACATATAATAACTTGGCTGTTATTCTAAACTCCTTCTTTCTTAAAATCCCTATATGCTAAAAAGATGTTAGTTCATGTTGTTTGAACAGTTTATGTACCACAGTAGAATTTTGTACATTCCTTACTTGGACAAATTTAATATAACTCTTTTTCCCTAATATAGAAGACTCTCTACTTTTTGTTATGGGATCAATTTTTTTAAAATCATGCTATTCATCACCTTATAATGACTTCTCAAGAAAACTGACCCTAAATGCTTGCCCCAAAAATGACTGATAGCACAGGGTTTTTTAATATTATTTTAAATAACAAATTTCCCTTAAAATACATCACATCATAATACAATAAAAACAATATTGTGATCATAAAATACTATCTGTTGAGCACTTAGTAGGTGTTAGGCAAAGAAATAACAGCCTCAGAGAGACTAAGTGACAAGCCCAAAGCTGTACAATTAAGACAAGGCAGAAATAAGACTCAAACTCAGAATGACTTTAAGTACCATGATTTTAACTACTATTTTATAATATGCAAGATCTAAACCTATACAGCTCCTTAAAACTTATAACAGAATGTTCACTTGTTATGGTCCTCAAAACCCCACCAATGGGATGTCAGGGTAGATACTGCTAATTAGTGGTAAAGTCAGATTTGCTGATTTCAAGTACCTTTTTAATGAGTTTTCTCCACAAACTCTATTAACATGTTTTGAAAGAGACTGTAGAAATTGGGGAAAAAAACCCTCCAAATTAAAATATAATCCTTAACAAGAATAAACGATTCATTTGATATTCTATTTCTGATTTGGTAAAGAATCTCTATTTTGGTGGGATTCATTTCTAAGAGCTCTGAGAGCTGATCCAAATGTCCCAAATGAGGTAACAAAGTTTCCACCCACAAAGAAGATATTTCCTTAGATTCAAAAACTCAGTTATTAGGGAAATCTGGGTGGCTCAGTGGTTAAGCATCTGCTTTGGCTCAGTGTGTGATCTTGGGGTCCCAGGATCAAGTCCCACATCAGGCTCCCTGCATGGAGCCTACTTCTCCCTCTGCCTATGTCTCTGCCTCTCTCTCTGTGTGTCTCTCATAAATAAATAAATAAAATCTTTAAAACAAAAAAAATAAAATAAAATAACATCTTTAAAACAAAACAAAAATTCAGTTGTTGGCTATAGCCAGAGGCCAGTCTTTCCCCAAATCTTCCATTCCAGTGCCTTGCCTCTCTTCTTCTTCCTTCAAGGTCTCAAGTTCTAAGTCTTTAGAGAGAAAAAGGAAACCTCTTCATTCATCTCACATCTATGGGACACTATGTCAGGCAAGGAATAAGAGTTGATGATGTTTATTCCCAAGGGCATCACATTTTAGAGGGGGAAAATAGTCCCAAAAGGATCACTATGTACCTCGCATTGCCACAGATAACAGGTGTTCAGTAAAAGTTAGTTGATGAAAACAGTGACTAGATATCTTCCCTAGACCAACTATGCCCTTTCTAGTTCGTTCTTAATGTTTAAAATAGCTATGTGAAAATTGTGCGTGTGTGTGTGTGTGTGTGTGTGTGTGAAAATTGTATTTAAAAAAAATCAAGAAGTCAGCTTTTGGACTACAGTTTTAAAAAATGAAAATTGAAAAAACAAAACATTGATTCAGAGACTATATATTGCATAATTCTCAGGGGGTAGGGAGGGTGGAAATCAGTAGGAGATTTGTCTGAGATCTGTGGTTTAGACTAAGATTCTTCCAGGGATTGCAGGATGTGCTGAATCCTGGGTTTCAGCTGAAAATCTTTTTTGCTGCTGACTGAGCAGACAATGATCATCCCAGGTCCTACTGGGAGCATGCTCTTCAAATCACAATAGGAGACATAAGAAATCTCCAAGGGCTCTGTGTCTGTAGCCACATCATAAATTTGTAGATGCTTCTATTGAGAGTTTTATTGACTTCCTTGAGAAGCTACCTATCGTTAACAAGGTAGCTGAGCCATTTCCACCCCAGTAGACTTCTATGAAAGGACTGGCTTGAGGAATTAACAGACCTCTGTCTTTGTTGTAGTTCTGTAGTCTCATTGTCTGCTCAAGGAACACAGATGACTTCAAAATGAGAAGGCTTGCCTCAACCCAGGAGGAAAGAGCAGAAATAGAAATTGAAATTTTTAATAATTGTTTTCTCTTCTTTTTCCCGTCAAATACATCTAACTGCTAATCAGAGCTTCTGATAGGCATGAGATACCATTACACAATTATCAACTAAGTGGATATAATTCTATTATAAGAGGAGATATTTGACAGATTAGTTAGCTCATGTCACCTCATCATGAGAAGCTATTCAATTTTTGTTAGAATTTTTGAATGTTTGAAATGTGTCAAAGATGCCTTACTATATTCTCAAGTTGCAAGGAGCCCAGGAATTCCAAATTGCCTCCACTAATGGAGTTAGAACAAATCCCTCTACATTTAAAACTGCTGTTTAAGCTTTTTGAATATAAAAGAAGTGAAGATTCAAAGCAATAACAGAGGCAAGAATAATCCAGGCATCTTCCTCTGCTTTATAATTTCCTCTAATTCCTATCTCACATCAGGGAAAAGAATCTCCTTAGAAAGAATTTTCCCCAAACCAGAAAGCTTGCCGTTTGTTACCTCTAATTCTGATTTCCTCCTTTGCTAAATTCTCACTTGTGTTTGACCCAACATATTTATTCTCTTCTCTCTGCTCAGCAACTATCACAGACATATAACCTTTTCCTGTGATTTATCAAAACAATATTTAGTCAAAAAATCTGTGTATAGAGCAGACACTACTAAGGGTGTGTGTTGGAGCAAGCTGCAGATGATTACAGCTCCCGACAGCAACCACAAAAATAAGGACAGTCCTTTAATCATTCCTCTCCTAGGAATTTCTCATTCTTGATATTTCTCTACTGTCCCCCACCTCCTATTATGTTTCTGACCCTCACTTTTTATCTCTTGGATCACTCCCACCTTCAAGTAACCATTTATTTCTTATGCTAAGCAGTCCAGCCATCAGGGGTCTTCAGACCATACCCTGAGGGCTCTTGCTTCCCAACATAAGGAGGTCTCTCAAGGTGTCTTGTTAAAAAATGTCCAGGTACTGGGCAGCCTGGGTGGCTCAGCGGTTTAGCGCTGCCTTCAGCTCAGGGCCTGATCCTGGAGACCTGGGATCGAGTCTCACTTCAGGCTCCCTTCATGGAGCCTGCTTCTCTCTCTCTCTCTCTCTTTCTGTGTCTCTCATGAATAAATAAATAAAATCTTTAAAAAAAAAAATGTCCAGGTACTTTAGGAGAGAAATCATGCCATTCCCATGAGGGCTGAGAAGTAAACTTCAGTTGTGTTTTTTTAAAGATATTTATTTATTTATTTATTTATTTATTTATTTATTTATTTATTGAGACAGAGAGAGAGAGAGAGGCAGAGACACAGGCAGAGGGAGAAGCAGGTATCATACAGAGAGCCTGATGGGGACTCGATCCAGGGTCTCCAGGATCACGCCCTGGGCTGCAGGCGGCACTAAACCGCTGCGCCACCGGGGCTGCCCCAGTTGTGTTTTTAAAATGAGTATTTTTCACTCCAGTTGTTTTGTTATCCAAACAAAACGTATGTATTAACAAAAAGTTAACACAAAGATTTAAGATCATTCCTTGATAACCATGCTATCGCAATATCTCTCAAAAAGTATAATGTTAAGCAATTAAAATAATTTATTCACTTATATTATAAACCACAAGAAGAAATGTGACCTGCCTACTTAACATCTTTAAATTTCTAGTCTTTTTGACCTTAAAACAAATCATACATTTGTCATGCCCTTAATCAAACACAGATATTCATAATATTCAGGTTAAATGTGAGATTTAGGCCATAGGTTAACTGGAGAAAACCGATTTATTTCATTATTTAAGTGTCTGTACTTAATGAAAACACAATACACAATGGCTACAAATATAATAGCTATGTTGAATTTAATTCCACTAGCTGATGATATAGTTAAACATTTGGCTAACAATTTAGACTGTTAGCCAAAAGTAGTTTTTACTATTTTTATTTTAGTAAAATAAACAAAAATAAAAAGAAGACTAGTTATAAGGATGTGCTTATCACACCCATCTGTTTTTGCCCAAGACAACATACTCCTATAGTAAAGACACCATTAAAAGATAATTGGATGATTAAATATGGTGCCATGTCTAACTTAAATAGCAGAAAATTCCAATGCTATCTGTTGAGGAAAACCTCAATTTGACAGATAAAAGCAACATTGTTGCAGAACTGCATTATTTGATCAAACCATGGAAATTGTAATTTTGTTGAATCAGTATGTATTTCCATCAATATTTATGAAGTCATCCAAATGTGCCTCTCAGTTGAACCAAATTTTGCATTCATAACAGCTTCTCCAAAAGACCTTGGTCAGCAATAATACAATACTATATGCCTCATAATTTAAAGGCATTAATTTAAAATAACTATAGTTCATAACATACAAAGTATACCAACTAAACCAGCATAACCTAGAGAGTCATATCATGAATAATTATTTAGATATTCAGGGGTTGAAGCACAGAATATGTGGAAGGAAGAAACAAGCTGAAAGTATATTCCATCTAAAGTCATTGGGAAAAGTACAGATATAATTTCTACCACCTCATAAGTTATCTTGTTTACATGCCATGAAACCCATCAGACACATATTTAAAAAGTCTAGTGACTTAAGTACAGCAATAACCACAACACCAGTTATCATAAATTTTGGGAGAAAGATGAATCTGATGGTAACATATTAACATTGGATTAAAATACCTCGCAAAATATTTTTTTCATAAAGTCCTTTGCCAAATGTTTGGTATAGCTGGCTACTATACTAAATTGCTTTATCACAAAGGAAATACTATAGACTTTACGTACCCAATACATCCAGAGTCCATCCACTTCTCACTATTTCATGATACCACCCTGAAACCATCACCATCTTTTACCTATGTATAACCCTTCCCTAGCTCTCCTGTTTTAATCTTATGCATCACAGAATAGCAGTAACCATGGAATTCTATAAACAACAACAAAAAAGGCTATTGTCAATAGAGCAGCCAAAATGATCCTTTGAAAGGCAAGTAACTACTCCTTTGATTAAAACCTATAAATGAATCCTTTCTTACTGTTAATGAGTCAGACAAGGCCCTACAAAACCTACCTGCCCTTCTTTTGTTTATTACTCTGCTTACATCCACAATCTCTTCCCGGATCCTGACACATGCTGGAGAGGGACCTATCTTGAGCGCTTATCTTTTCTTCAGCCTGGAATGCTCTCTCCTCATGTATCCACGTGGCTAACTCCTTCTCCCCTGTATATTTATTGACCTCACTTTCTCAGTGAAGTCCCCCGCACTATTTAATATAGCAAACTACCCAGCCCCAAGCCTCTTCTTCCCACTATACTCTTGATCTTATTTATTCCATTTTAGTTTTTCCATAGCATTTATCATATTTTATAAAAGTATGTATTGTACTAATTTCTTGTTCTGTCTCTTAAATGTTAGCTTCTCAAGAGTACATACTAGGGACGCCTGGGTGGCTCAGCAGTTAAGCATGTCTTTCTTCAGCTCAGGGCAAGCGTGATCCTGGAGTACCAGGATCTGGTCTCGAGTCAGGCCCCCTGCATAGAGCCTGCTTCTCTCTGCCTATGTCTCTGCCTCTCTCTTTCTGTGTCTCTCAAGGATAAATAAATAAAATCTTAAAAAAAAAAAAAAAGAGCACATACTAACACATAAGATAAAGTTTTTAATTTTCTGAAATGTCCTTCATCATGATGATTTGTAACTCTTGATTTAACAAAAAACATATGTAACCCTGTATTAAACCCTCCTTCTCTGGAGCATTCTTTTCTTTGTGAAGGTTATGTATCCCGGGCAGCTATCCTTATTTGGACTGAAATAAAGCTCTTTTTCTTTTCGTTTCTTTTCCTTTTCTTTCATTTTCTTTCCTTCTTTCTTTTTCTTATTTTTTTAAAAGAAATTCTAAAAGGTTTCTTAATTTCATGTCAACCCATGTTTCTCTCAGGATATAGAACCATTTGATACAACTTCCCCAGAACTATCTCATTACCATTTCAGCAAAATTCCTCACAAATATGGGCTAGATTCACGAAGTACAAAGCTTATTAAAAGACCATCATAGCTAGAATGAAATATACCAATATATTAGCAAGAACATTTTTAATCTTCTTCCCTCTGTATTTTGTATATTCTGAATTTTTTTAAAAGATTTAATTTATTTATTCATGAGAGACACACAGAGAGAGAGGCAGAGACATAGGCAGAGGGAGAAGGAGGCTCCTCACAGGGAGCCTGATGTGGGACTCAATCCCAGATTCTAGGATCACACTGGGAGCCAAAGGTAGACATGCTCAACTGCTGAGCCACCCAGGCATCTCTGGTTCCTATTCTAAAATTTATACACTGAGCATATATTTTTCTTATTTTCTTAGGAAAAAAAAATTAATTGTAAGATGTAACTACAGGGAGAGAATGGCTTTGTGCATTCTGAAGAGTTCCAGGGTTCAAAATGGTGTCCTTTTAGTTCATTGTTGCTGGTTCCTGGTTCTTTAAGCTCCCAAAGTTTTAAGTAGCAATAATTTAGAACATAGCTAGCCCTACTTTCAGCAACAAAAATAACTAGTCCCTAGAAATCCTGTTCAAGTCCTCCCAATATATGGCTGCTCATTGTGGCAACCTTGTCTCATCCCAGTCCTAGGCCAAACTACCCTGGGAATTGAAACAAAAAGAAAAGGCTTTAAAGCAAATTTGATTTTTAAAAAATGTTTTAATCTATCTTTTTTTACCTTAACTTGCTAATTAAAAAGAAAGTTAAACTTAAAATATTATCCTAATTTTTTTTAGAAATTGTCCTAATTTTAGGCTATTAATTATGCTAGTAGAAAATCCATGAATAATTTTTAGTTCATATCACTAAAAATTAATTTGCTCTACAATGGCAAGATGAGGATCAAGAATAAAAACTTGTGATTCTGTGAATCATTTATAATTTTTCTATCTGAGGTAATATTAGCATATATTGCTCCCATTTCAAACAAGGTACTGTTTTTTACTGTAGAATCCCACTTAAGTCATGTGTAAGGCACGGAGAGGGCATTCAGTTAGTGTGCTTCAAAAAAAATTCTGATTAAAAGCAAAACAGCAAAAAAAAAAAAAAAAAAAAGATACCCTAGATTTATCATGACTCTTTTGGCAAGAGACAAAGATCAAGCTGGATATGTGTAGCAGAAGCTCTGAAAAACATCAATGTGAGCATCCATACTTCTGGCCCTCACCACAGGTACACTATGCTAGGCTTGCAGGAGATGTTTTAACATGAAGGGCACTGGGTCGATCCCTCGTGCTCAGAGACCTTCAAGTACTGGCAGGTGGCATTTCTCATATACAAAAACACTGTAACACAAGAGTGCACTTCTACAGTGAGAAGGATCGGCTTTCAGAGTCAATGTTACCTCTGCTTCCCTTGCCATGAATAATCATTAATGATTCTGAGGAACTCTCAGCAGGTTTGCAGGTGTGCCTGTGTGCTAGTCAGAGTGTTATATAATCAAAAAGCTGGAAAGGACCCTCAGGACTCCCTAATACTGTGCTACATTTTAGAAAATGAGACCCAGGGAGAGTAAGTATCCTGTTCCTCAAACATTCTGTACAGAGATTCATTATCAATGTATTAAGGTAGTCTGCCTCTTAAAAGAATATTATATGTAATTTTTTTGTAATTGAAAAATGTTAACAAACCCCACATAGATGCATGTATGATTTTCTCAAAAGCACTTCAACTTCAATATGATAATACCAACTCCAAAATCAATGCATATACTTGAAAACTAAGATTATTCCTTGCTTTTCTAAACTGCCTTGTGGATGTGAAAGCCTACATTATTAATCAATTTGAGAGAATACTCTTATTTTTATATCAAGGAAAATCCCCTCCTTTGAAACATTCATCTTTCTTATTTTAGAGTTCAACTTCAGTTTACAGACAGGTAAGAAGCATTTGTAAACACAGTACCAAGTCTATTCAGTATACGAACTAGAATGCCACAGACTGGCCAACTTTGAATTTAGCAATGAATAAAGTGGTGTGAAAAGAGAAAATTGACATTTTTTTCTCAACTTGTTTTTGCCGGTGATCAAAACTAACATGGGGGCAGTTATCATCTTTCCTAGAGCAAAAACAGGCATATCATATACACATAAAATAATAACATACAACATAACAATGAAAACAATGAAACATCTTTCTAATGAACCACAGAATGGAGGATAAAAAGTATATAAGCTTCGCAAAGATAGACTTGGGCTCCAGCACTTATTAGATGTGTGACCCTGTGGAATGTAGTTAACCTCTCACATAACATTTCCTTATCTGTAATATGACAAGGATAATAAGAATATGACAAAGATGGTCATTTCAAGTGAGATCATATTTCTAAAGTCATTGACCCAAAGAAAGTATTTAATGTATGCTAGATATTCTTCCTACACATCCCCAAGGATAGGGACACTTTATCCCAGTTTGAAAAGAAAACCTGCATTTGTGTTATATATAGAGTTTTACTGAGATAATATCCACACCATACAGTTCACTTTTTAAAAAGATTTAATTTATTTATTCATGAGAGACACACAGAGAGAGGTAGAGACATAGGCAGAGGGAGAAGCAGGCTCTATACAAGCAGCTCGATGCAGGACTCAATCCCAGGACTCCAGGACCACGTCCCGAGCTGAAGGCAGATGCTCAACTGCTGAGCCACCAGGCATCCGATACAGTTAAAGTGTATATTTCAGTGGGTTTTAGTATATTCACAGGATTGTGAATCATTACCCCAAAGAGAAATTCCATACTCATCAGCAGTCACTCCAGTGCTCTTTCCCCACTTGCCAAGCCAAGGCATCAACTAATCTTTCTGGACATTTACATATCAGTGGAATTATGTATAATGTGCCATCTTTCGTTGTCTTTTTTTGTTAGCTTCTTTCACATAACATAATGTCTTCAAAGTTCACCCATGCTATAGCACGTTTATTGCTAAATAATATTCTATTGTATCGATATACTACATTTTAATTATCCACTCATTAGTTGGAAACGAGTTATTTACACTTGGGGTAATATGAATAATGTTGCTCTGAACATCAGTGTACAGGGCTTCATACTGACAGAGTAAAGTTTGTAGATCTAATCATGGTAACTTTAAGTTTTCCATTTGGAAGAACTGTCAAACAGTTCACCAAGGTGCTGCACCATTAACAATTTCAGCAGCAATATGGGTGGGTACTAATTTCTCCATACTCTTACCAACACTTGTTATTGCCTATTACAGTTTTTAATTTTAATTTTAGCTACCATTAATGATGGTGGTTCTAATTTGTATTACTCTAATAATTAATGATGAACATCTTTTCACATGCTTATAGGTAGGTCACTTCTGTATCTTCTTTGGAGAAATATCTATTCCAATCATTTGCCCATCTTTAAGTGAGTTGTCTGGTTTTGAATTTTAAGAATTTTATCTTCTAGACATATACTTTTAAATCAGACATATGATTTGCAAATATTTTCTCTCATTCTGTACATTGCCTTTCCACTTTTTCTTGATGGTGTTTTCTGAAGCATAGAAGTTTCGTTAATTTTGGTAGAGTCCAATTTATTTTTTGGTCTCTTATGTAATTTTTTTAAATTGGATTATAGTTGACATATAATATTGCCTCTTGTGCTTTTGATTTCATATCTAACAAACTACTGTCTAACCCAAGGTCATGAAGAATTACTCCTGTGTTTCTCCTAAGAGCTATATAGGCTGTTAAATGTATGACTTTGATTTATTTTGAGTCAATATTTTTTAGGGTGCGATATAGGGTCCAAGTCCATTTTTTCACATATAAAAATCTAGTTGCCCCAGCACCATTTGTTAAAAACACTATTATGTTCACACTAAATTGTCCTGGCACTCTTTATAAATCAATTGACAAAGCTAAGAAGCTATTTCTGCAATCTATATTCTATTCCATTTATCTATCCTTGTGCCAGTGAACACACTGTTTTCATTACTGTAGCTTTATAGAAAGGTTTGAAATTGGGAAATGTGAATGCTCCAACTTGGTTCTTTTGCAATATGTTTTGATCTGGGTTCCTTGCATTTCATATGACTATTAGGGCCATTTTTCAAAAAAGGCAGGTGGGATTTTGATAGAGATTACATTTACTCTGTAGATCAATTTAAAGAATATTACCATCTTAAAACAGCAATAAGTTTTCTGATCTGTGAACATAGATTGCATCTTGAGTCAGTTTGAGTAGTTTGTGTCTTCCTAGGAATTTTTTTCTTTTCACAAAGGTTATATGGTTTGTGGCATAGTCGCTCACAATGTTTTCTTATAAATCTCTTCAAATGTGTAGACGTCAGTGGTGATATCCACTTTCACTCCTGACTCTGGTAATGAATCTAGCTCCTTATTGTTTATCCTAGCTAAAGACTTGTCAATTTTGTTGATCTTTTCAAGGACCAAATATTTGACTTCTGGATTCTCAATTTTGCCTTTCAACTTCCATTTATTTCTCCTTTAATCTGTAGTATTTCCTTCCTTCTACTTACCTATGGGTTGAGTTTGTTCTTTATATACTGATAGATATCTTTTATGTTTAAGTAAAGTTATATTGTTGTTCAAGTCTTCATTTCCCTGTTGTTAGCTGTTAATCTTATGGAAGATATCTTGATAAATCATTTTTTTCTTCCTGCTTTCAAGACTCTTCTCTTTGCCTTTAGTTTTCTACAGTTTGACTATAATGTATCCAGTTGTGAATATCTGTGTTTATTTTACTCGGATTTTCTTGAGCTACTTCAATATGTAGATTTATAGCTTTCGACAAATTTGGGAAGCTTTCAGCCATAATTTTTTCAAGTATTCTTCCTGCCCCTTTTCTTTTCTTCCATTATATGCATATTGGTATTTTTAATGGTGTCCCATGGGTCTCTGAGGCTCTGATTTTTTTCTTCATTCAATTTTTTGGTTACCTAGATGGGATATATTCTCAAATAATCTATCTTTAGGTTCACTGATACTTTCTTCTGCCAATTTAAATTTGTTGTTGGGTACTTCTAGTGAATGTCTACCACATTTGTTGTACTTAAGTACTAAAGTTAATACTAAAATACTAAATTAATGCTTACCATTACATTTTAATACTGCAATTTCTATTTGGTATTTTATAATTTCTATTGCATTATTATTTTTTGCAAGACATCATTGTCATACTTTAATTTTTTAAGACATGGTTTCCTTTAGTTCTCTATACTTATTCATAAGCTTAAAGTTCCAGTTCTGTTAAGTTCATCATTTGGGCTTCATCATAAAGAGTTTCCATTGATTGATTTTTTCCCCCTTTGTATGGATATCTCCTTGTTTCTCTCCTTGCCTGATAATGTTTTTGCCAAAAATGGGTGTTATAATATTATAATGTGGTAACTTTAAAAATGAGATTCCTCCTTACCAACTATTTATTTTCATTGTTACTTGTTGTTTTTATTGTAATAATAATTATTGTTTGCTTGGAACCTTCCTGGACTAATTCTTTATAGTCTGTGTGTGTGTGTGTGTGTGTGTGTGTGTGTGTCTAACCACTGATGTCTTTGATTAGCTTAATGGAAAGCTAAAGATTAGATAGAGATTTCCTTAAATACCCTGAACCAGTAAACTCTTACCTTTTGCTGATGGTCTCTCTGTGTGTATCAGAGCAAAACTCTAATGCTTTGAAATTTGCAACTCTACCTTAGCCTTTGCTTCCAGCTTGTGCAGAACTTTATATTCATCCAGAGATGAGAAATCAGTGCTATTTCAGATCTCTCCAGGCATGGTTACGGCTCTCACACGCATGTGGACTTTAAGATCACCTGTAATTTCAAGCTTCTAAAAGCCCCCAATGAACATTCTGTGACCCTAATTTTTCATTTAGGTTTTACATTCAGACTCTTGTTTTGGTCAACTGGTATTTTTTCAGATAGCTGGAACACTAAATAATTGATACTGATGACTTCTTGATGGACTCCAAGGGAAAGAGCTTCTCCCACTGAATGAACTCAGAGTAGTATTGAATATAAACCAATTCTGTGAAGGACTTTCCCAGGGATTTGTTAGGTCAAATTATTAACAATTCTCTTGGGCACCTGGGTGATTCAGTCAATTAAGCATCTGTCTTCAGCTCAGATCATGATCCCAGGGTACTGGAATCGAGTCCCACATCGGGACTGAGCAGAGAGCCTGTTTCTCCCTCCCCCTCTACCCTTCCCCCCTGTCATGCTCTCTCTCTCTCTCTTTCTCTCTCTCTCATACACACACACAGACACACACAGACACACACACACACACACACACTCACTCTCAAATAAATAAAATCCTAAAAAAAATTCTCTTGGAACAAGGCATGTGAGAGATATTCAACCCCATTTTTCCTCTTTCTAATATCTCTAAGTTGCTAGATTTCACAGCTATTGTGGCTACAAGGTTACTGGTTTTCAAAAATACCATGGTGCTAGGGAAAAGAGAATGAGAACAGAAAAACTTACAAGGCCACAGATATTGCTGTTCTTACCACACTCAGTAATTTTTCTTGTATAAACACCTTCAGATCATTGCAATCTTTAATTCTGAGAGTTCTGAAAACCCATTGATTTTCATTTTTGAGGGGGTGGAGGCAGTGCTCTCGTTGCTTTTATAAAGAAATAGATTTTCAGAGGTCTGTGTTCCACCATGACGGAAATGCCTTTCTGCATTTTTTAAAAGTTGAGAATATTTCATTAAAACAACAACACTCTAAACCCTCCCTCCACAAAAAAAAAAAAAAAAAAAAAAAAAAAAAAAAAAGGAAAGTGTCAACCTCATTCATTTGAAACTGTTTCTATAGAAAGAATGTTTTCACTGTAATACCACAGATTCTAAGTATAGTAGCCACCCAGGTATTTTGAATCAGCCAGCTCTAGATTATAATCCTGTTCCTGTCGCTTAACTTGCTTTGTGAACATTAAATTTCTTAAATCCCTCCAGCCTCTGTTTATAATAATACCTACTCATAAGGGTCACTGTGTGCATTAAGTGTAATTACACATATAAAAGGACCAGGACCTAATAGACTTCAATAAGTAATAATTCCTTTCCCTCTTCCATTCCTTTCTAAAATGTTCATTTACTGAAAGAATGGCCTATATTACTTGATTCTTTAGTGTAATAATGCCATCTGCTGGAAATGTCAACATGATGATCAGCGAAGAAAATAAATCTTAACAAAGAAACATTATTATGCTCAACTGATGTTCTATTATTTCTGACTTACTGAAAAATACTGACATTTCCTTGCTATATATTTTTTCTGGTATATTTATTTTTAAGGATGCTTCAGAACTCCCCCCACACAAACATTATTAAGGGGGTTTACACTTACAGCAATTTCTATTTTTCAGGATCTTGAGGGAGAAAATTACTAGAAGAAATCAATTACAATAAGTTAACATTTTTTTTACTAGTAAATTTTCCTAAGAATGGTGATGTGTTTTCAAATGTTTGTTATAAGTCTATGACTATAGCCATAAATGTGGATTTTTAAAAAATCATATAGGGGCCTACAGAACATCAAAAAAAAACCTATTAGATCTCAATTTCCTATTTTGCAAGAAAATGACTCAAAGATTATTATTGCAAGAAGTAAATATAAGTATAAAGTAATATAAATAGTAATTAAACTATAATTATAAGAAGTAAACCAGTCCTTGAAAACTTTCTAATTGCAGAACAATAAATTAATTAATTAAATCACAGCACATACTTAACAGAATATTCTAGTCAATAATCAAGTCCTCAAAAATACTTAATACATGAAAATCATTGTGATTTATTATATTTAGAATAATTGAATTATAAAATGATTACTACAACTTGATCAAAATTTCATACAGAGAATAAACAAATTACAGGTAGGTTGGTAGGCCTAAATGTTTACCAAAATTTTGACAGTTTTATAACTTCACTGTGAGATTTATTTTTTTATGTGTCTAGAAACATAATTTTTGAGATTTTCTACAATGAATGGCATTTTATCACAAGAATTTGTTTTATGCTTATAGAAACATATCCATCTGATCTTTTTTCTTGATATGTTCTGTGGATATAGTTGGTAAAATTTTACTTAATTACCTTTAAAACATTCTTCTAGTTTCCTGGAGTTTTCTTGGATGAGAGATGATTCTTTAATCAGTCTTTCTTTGATTTGCAGCAACCCAAGATTTAATCTGACAGAAAAGAGAGACAGAGACAGAGACAGAGACAGAGACAGAGAAAAGGGAAGGAAGGAAGGAAGGAAGGAAGGAAGGAAGGAAGGAAGGAAGGGAGGGAGGAAGGAGAGAGAGAGAAGAGGGAGAGAAAGAAAGATCTGTAAAAGCTCAGAGTTACTGTAGAGGTTTTGCATAGTTAAGTGCTGTCCATCAAGTAATGCTACAATTTTCAAGCTCCTGATTTTTATGTACTGGAGAGACTGACACACCACCTAAACACAATAGAAAAAACAAGGAATGCCTAACAATGCTCAACATAATGACATAAAGATGCATTTTCTCCCATTTGTTGAAGGGTGGTTCTACGAGATTACAGACAAAGTGACAAAAATGTTCCTATTAGTAACAGGGATTTTGGTTTTACCACTTGTATTTGTGCATATGTGTGTAACCCATTGGATACTGAAAGACAATAGAGGGAATAAGTATATTTTACTGGGGGGAATCCTCCAAGGAATTGTTTTGGGTGGCTAGATTCCAGCTTCACAGCCTGCTGGGAAATTTTTATGTCCTATAACAGGAGCAAGGAATGGCGCTTCCTAAAAGGATATGGGGACTAACATGCAGAAGTGTTGAAGAATGAAACACTTTGAAGTGGTCCTGAAGAGTAAAGCTCTGAGGTACATTTGTGAGATCTGAAATAAATTTCACCTTGTTCTCTTGTCATGGTTTAGGAGTACCATGGTATTTCAAAGTTGATTTAAAATATATTTCTCTGTCTCCCACACAGTAACTTCTCATAAATATATAAATTCCTCAGTAAAGCCTGTTATACCTAATCTAGACTTTGTACATTGTAAATTAGAATTAGAAAAGATAGAGGCTTTGCCACATTCATTTCATTAAGCCCTAAAGTAACAGCATTATGAGGGAAAAATAATAGTAAAGAAATTGTAAGAAGTTTCCAGCACTAATGCAGGTTTTTAGCCTAGGTCAGATCAAAGGATAGCTTAGAGCTGACTTAGAACTGGACACATGCAAGTTTTTTCCTCTGGATATCCTAGTAAGAAGTCATCTTTGAAGGAGCTAGAGTAGGAGAGAGGCATGTTAACATCAGGATCACACATACACATTTGCAGGCCAAGTGATCATTTGAAATTCAGTTCAACAGAAACATATTGAATTTCTTCAAATGGTAAAAAGCACTGTGTTTGTAAATGAGAAAATTTCTATCTGAGTTGAAAGATAGGTCAAATAAGCCCTTTGATATAAAACACCCAGATTATATCAGAGGCATAAAGCTGAAAAGAAATTATGGAACCTAATTTCAATTTGGGCAGCCAAAATTTTTGACTTTGTTTTATTACTGCTTTCATGGTCATTAAGAACTCATGGTGATCACCCTTATTATAAGATTTCCAAATTAACTTATTTAAGTATCACAAAGAAATGGGTTATTATTTCCACTCAACAGAAGGAAACAGGGATCAGAGAGATTAATAAACATGACCTTAACTGCAAAGCTTGTAAATGACAGAAGTAGAGTTCTAAAACAGGTCTGCATGACTCCAGATTTTCAAAAATTTATCAAAGCTTTGTTTCTTGTATTTACTAAGTCAGTGGGACACACTTCAGATGTGAGAAGAAAATAGGTAAATTGTCTTTAAATTTCTCTGCTGTAAATCAGGGACAAAGGGAAAGAAGGCATTCTACAACATTTCCTTTCCAGTATATTATCTGATGTCATATACTATGTATATATCCTGAGGAAATATCTATACTCCTGAGAGTATAGATAGGTGCCACACAGAGAGCCAAAATATAAGCCAACCCTACAAATTCCTCAGGAGCTACTCAAAAACATTATAGGTACTATAAATGAGTACTCATTTAGGTAAATAAAAAATAATATTTAAAAATTTGCAAGTAAAGAACAAGCATAACTGCTAAGTACATGTTGCAGACAAAAAGAAGGGCAGAAGTCCAAAGGAAGGAGGTGTTAACATAGCTGGGTCAGAGAGGAAATTTAGATGTGGAATAAATTGTTAAGTAGAAAGGGCAAGAGGGAGTAGAGAAGATGAGAACTTGCAGATGGGCATATTTATCATAAACAAAGGAACCATAAGAAAGCTATATTAATATAATAGACCAGGGAGGAAACTATCCTTGTGCCTATGTACAAGAGGCCTTAAATTGTCAACAGAATAAATGATAAATATGTTGCCAAGAACTCAGGTCTCAACTTCTTGAATACTCAACATGTAGTTTAATCCTACTCCCACTGAGGAAGAAAATATCTTACTGGAGTAAAAATGAAACAAACAAAAATCTTTGTTGTTGCAGACCCTACTCCCAATAATGTTGAACAGATAACTTGAAGAACATTAGTTTTACAGGATGCTAAATTATTAACCTGCCCTAGGAAGTTCAGTAATCATCTTATATGGGGAAACCAAATGTTCCATTCAGCCTAGCCTGGGAGAAGGAATAAATAGATATAGCTAGAACAAAGTATTGAGTTTAGAATCAATTTGTAAATGTTCTTATATAACAGACTACTATTTTTAAGCCAACATTCTTTACCTGTACATATCGGCCCAGTTATTCAGAAATAGACTTCCAAAGTATTGTCTACAGGTGTGTCCATTTTGCCTTATGTTTACTTCTCAGTCCATTCCACTCGGGCCCTCAAACAACATGGAATGACTCCTATTAAGATAGATCACCAAAGTCTTCAATGTTGCCAAATTAATGGACCCATTTTTCTGTCATTTTATTTCTTAGCAAAATGTAACAGAGTTAGCAGCTCCTTCCGTCTTGAAACACTGCTCATTTGGTTTTAGGGAAAACACACTGGTTGTCCTCCTTCCACTTTGGCTACCTCTATTCAGTCTTCCTTACTAGCTAGCTCCTCTGTCCATACTAGACATCCAAATGATAAGAGTTCTTCAAGATGCTGCATAAGTGTTCTTTTCTCCCTATAAATACTCTGCCTGGCTAATCTTTCCCATACTTAAATGGTCCACATGCAAACTGTCTCTCCTATTTACATCTCTAGCTTAAATCTGTTCTTTTCTCTCTTGTCTCTTTTATCTGATACTTTGACATCTTTATTTGGACTCTCACCAGAGGCCAAATGTAGTCTATCCAATATCAAATTCTTCATTTTAACTCAAAATTTGTTTCTTAACTACTCTTCCTCTGTCAGTGAATGGTAAGCTAAGAACATAAAAGCCTTTATTCTCCCCTCTCCCTCACCATTCAAATTCCTGTCAATTCTATCACTAGTAATTCCTGTTAATTCTACCTCCAAATTATATCTTGTCTTTGTTAATTTCCACCTCCACAGCCACTGCTATAGTCCGAGACATCATCTTCCTCATGGAATGTCTCCCAACCAGTTTCCTGTTCCTTCTGCCATTCTCTTCTACTCTATTCTACTCAGAGCAGCACAGTAAACTCTTAAAAAAATGTAAATCAAATCTTAACATCTGCTTAATACCTTGCAGCATTTGTTATTATAACTGGAATGAAATCCAAAGGTTTTACATACCTTGATTTGTGATTGTTTCTTCCCTTAGACTGCTCTTCCTGTTTACCACAAACCAGTCACACTGGCCTTTCGATGTCTAGAACAGGCCAACCTGTGTGTCCAGGACGCTTTTCTCAGAGTATCTAAATGGCTGGCTGCTTCTCCTCCTACTGGTTTTGACTTAAACTTTATCAGCTCAGAGAGCCCTTTATTGACCAAGGAGAGTCCTATTTCCACACTGTCACCACCATTTTCTATGAGAATATATGACTTGTTTGCTTCATAGTACTTTGTGTCAAGTTTTCACATTCATAACTTCTAATTGGTTCGATTTCCTAATCTCTTATTTCTTAGAAATGATTACTCCTTTATCTCTTAGGAATCTCACCATGTATATTTTATTTTACTTTATTTTTTTTTCATGTATATTTTATTTTCAGTCTGTTTTCTCCTTTTAAACATTTTGTTCCCCAAGTCCATCTTCATTCCCTGCTCCACCACCAAACAACCATTCTAATGCTTTAGATATGTATCTTATTAATTGCATATATCCTTTTAAATATGCTGTGCTATTATGTGGGCATTGATGTGTAATCAATATAAATGCTACTGGTTTGTAGACTTCATTCCACTTCTTGCTGTTTTTACTCAGCTACATGTTTTAGAACTTGAATTATGTTGTTCTCTGTACATCAAGCCATTGGTCCTAAGTGCTACACTCTACACTCTAGACTATTGTATTTGATCTATTTGTTGCCTCATGACAACAAATATGCCACTACCACTAATAAGCCTGCAACAAATATATTTGCACACATGCTTTATGGAATTGCATCTCTGGAGTAAAAAGTCTAGGAGTTTATGGGCCATAGGAAACGTCATTATTTAATGTCACTGAGTGCTGCAAAATTGCCCTCTAGGATGCCTGCTCCAATCCACATTCCCACAAGGGTTCCCATAGTCCCATGCCCTAAATGATACTAGGTATTCATTCTGTTTTCCGTTTTTTTTCTCCTGATAAGTATAAAGGGACATTTCGTTGTTTTTTAATTTGTAATTTTGCAGGTACCACATGTTTGAATATCTCTTCTTTATTTGTTGGCTACACATGGAATTTCCTTTTTATTTCTAATCATTATCCATTTTTCTACGGAATTTCATAAACAGGAATGGAATTTTCTTTTAATTGTTTTCTTAGGCCAAGATCTTTTTTTTTTAATTGGAGTTCAATTTGCCAACATATAGCATAACACCCAGTGCTCATCCAACCAAGTGCCCCCCCAGTGTCTGCCACCCAGTCACCCCCACCCCCACCCACCTCCCTTTCCACCACCCCTTGTTCGTTTCCCAGAGTTAGGAGTCTCTCATATTCTGTCTCCCTTTCTGAAATTTCCCACTCATTTTTTCTCCTTTCCCCTTTATTCCCTTTCACTAATTTTTATATTCCCCAAATGAATGAGACCATATAATGTTTGTCCTTCTCTAACTGACTTACTTCACTCAGCATAATACCCTCCAGTTCCATCCACGTCGAAGCAAATAGTGGGTATTTGTCGTTTCTAATGGCTGAGTAATATTCCATTGTATACATAGACCACATCTTCTTTATCCATTCATCTTTCGATGGACACCGAGGCTCCTTCCACAGTTTGGCTATTGTGGACATTGCTGCTATAAACATCAGGGTGCAGGTGTCCTGGTGTTCCACTGCATCTGTATTTTGGGGGTAAATCCCCAGCAGTGTAATTGCTGGGTCGTAGGGCAGATCTATTTTTAACTCTTTGAGGAACCTCCACACAGTTTTCCAGAGTGGCTGCACCAGTTCACATTCCCACCAACAGTGTAAGAGGGTTCCCTTTTCTCCGCATCCTCTCCAACATTTGTGGTTTCCTGCCTTGTTAATTTGCCCCATTCTCACTGGTGTGAGGTGGTATTTCATTGTGGTTTTGATTTGTATTTCCCTGATGGCCAGTGATGCGGAGCATTTTCTCATGTGCTTGTTGGCCATGTCTATATCTTCCTCTGTGAGATTTCTGTTCATGTCTTTTGCCCATTTCATGATTGGATTGTTTGTTTCTTTGCTGTTGAGTTTAAGAAGTTCTTTATAGATATTGGACACTAGCCCTTTATCTGATACGTCATTTGCAAATATCTTCTCCCATTCTGTAGGTTGTCTTTTAGTTTTGTTGACTGTATCCTTTGCTGTGCAAAAGCTTCTTATCTTGATGAAGTCCCAATAGTTCATTTTTGCTTTTGTTTCTCTTGCCTTCATGGATGTATCTTGCAAAAAGTTACTGTGGCCAAGTTCAGAAGGGTGTTGCCTGTGTTCTCCTCTAGGATTTTGATGGAATCTTGTCTCACATTTAGATCCTTCATCCATTCTGAGTTTATTTTTGTGTATGGTGTAAGAGAATGCTCCAGTTTCATTCTTCTGCATGTGGATGTCCAATTTTCCCAGCACCATTTATTGAAGAGACTGTCTTTTTTCCAGTGGATAGTCTTTCCTCCTTTGTTGAATATTAGTTGACCATAAAGTTGAGGGTCCACTTCTGGATTCTCTATTCTGTTGCATTGATCTATGTGTCTGTTTTTGTGCCAGTACCACACTGTCTTGATGACCACAGCTTTGTAGTACAACCTGAAATCTGGTATTGGATGCCTCCAGATATGGTTTTCTTTTTTAATATTCCCCTGGCCTTTCGGGGTCTTTTCTGATTCCACACAAATCTTAAGATAATTTGTTCCAACTCTCTGAAGAAAGTCCATGGTATTTTGATAGGGATTGCATTAAAGTGTAAATTTCCCTGGGTAACAGTGACATTTTCACAATATTAATTCTTCCAATCCATGAGCATGGAATATTTTTCCATCTCTTTGTGTCTTCCTCAATTTCTTTCAGAAGTGTTCTATAGTTTTTAGGGTATAGATCCTTTACCTCTTTGGTTAGGTTTATTCCTAGGTATCTTATGCTTTTGGGTGCAATTGTAAATGGGATTGACTCCTTAATTTCTCTTTCTTCAGTCTCATTGTTAGTGTATAGAAATGCCACTGACTTCTGGGCATTGATTTTGTATCCTGCCACACTGCCAAATTGCTGTATGAGTTCTAGCAATCTTGGGGTGGAGTCTTTTGGGTTTTCTATGTACAATATCATGTCATCGGCGAAGAGGGAGAGTTTGACTTCTTCTTTGCCAATTTGAATGCCTTTTATTTCTTTTTGTTGCCTGATTGCTGAGGCTAGAACTTCTACTACTATGTTGAATAGCAGTGGTGAGAGTGGACATCCCTGTCTTGTTCCTGATCTTAGGGGAAAGGCTCCCAGGGCTTCCCCACTGAGAATGATATTTGCTGTGGGCTTTCGTAGATGGCTTTTAAGATGCTGAGGAATGTTCCCTCTATCCCTACACTTTGAAGCATTTTGATCAGGAATGGATGCTGTATTTTGTCAAATGCTTTCTCTGCATCTAATGAGAGGATCATATCGTTCTTGTTTTTTCTCTTGCTGATATGATCAATCACATTGATTGCTTTACGTATGTTGAACCAGCCTTGCATCCCGGGGATAAATCCCACTTGGTCATGGTGAATAATCTTCTTAATGTACTGTTGGATCCTATTGGCTAGTATCTTGTTGAGAATTTTTGCATCCATGTTCATCAGGGATATTGGTCTATAATTCTCCTTTTTGGTAGGGTCTTTGTCTGGTTTTGAAATTAAGGTGATGCTGGCCTCATAGAACGAATTTGGAAGTACTCCATCTCTTTCTATCTTTCCAAACAGCTTTAGTAGAATAGGTATGGTTTCTTCTTTGATAGAATTCCCCTGGGAAGCCAACTGGCCCTGGACTTTTGTGTCTTGGGAGGTTTTTGATGACTGCTTCAACTTCCTCCCTGGTTATTGGCCTGTTCAGGTTTTCTATTTCTTCCTGTTCCAGTTTTGGTAGTTTGTGGTTTTCCAGAAATGCATCCATTTCTTCTTGGTTGCCTAATTTATTGGCATATAGCTGCTCATAATATGTTTTTAAAATCGTTTGTATTTTTTTGGTGTTGGTGGTGATCTCTCCTTTCTCATTCATGATTTTATTAATTTGAGTCTTTTCTCTCTTCTTTTTAATAAGGCTAGGCCAAGGTTTTCCACTTTTACTCTATAATTCCCTTTTTCACATTGATTTTTATTACCTTTTTTTTGGGGGGGGGGGGCTGTGAACTCATTTTTCAAAGAGAACTTTCCTGAATGTGTCCTAAGGTTTGGTGGCTCACCACAGAGTTTGGCTGTACTGGTTCTTCACAGAGAAGACATCTGAGGTACCATCCTTAGATTACTGTTGAAGCTTCTACCTGTTTTACTCCACATAATTGTTTCACAGTATTCAGTCCAAGGAGAATTCACTTTCTCATTTTGAAAAGTGGCTAAGTATCAGTTAACTTTATAAGAATATTTTTACTATCATTTCTCTGGGTATAAGAGTTTGAACTGTACTCTTACCCATATCTTATAGTTGGCCTTATTTTTAGAAAATCTTTTCTTGTTGGCTTGTTTACTTGTGCATTATCAGTCTCTCACCTAGTAAATTATTAGCTCTGTGAAGGCAGAAATTATATATGTTTCACACGACACATCTTTGTATTATTAGTACCTAAAACCATGATTGCCCTGTAGTTACTAGCAATACATTTCTGAATAAAAATATGAATAAAACATGCAGACAAGCGTCTCCTCCAGAGTGAGGAACTCAATGGATGTTAACTCCTTTATTTTTCCTTCTTCTCCCTAATACACAATAAAATCACTGCAACAGTGTATAGAATATATTAGAGGCTTGAGAAACAAAAATAAGGGCAAGAAAACCAAAGTTCAGCGAAGTATACAAACAAGCCAGCAAATGTTTATAATAAAGCATGGTAAGCTTATAATGAAGAAACCACAGGATACAATGGGATCAGGGAAAGCAAAGTCTTATAACATGAGCAGCTAATGAGGAGAAAGTCTGTGGAAGAAAAACTGAACATGTACCAAAAAAGAAGTATTTAGATCCCTTTTCTTTTGTTCTATTCTAATAACATAGGGCATATCTGAGACTGTATTTTATCTAGATTTCTTGACTTTCTACTGGTCTCTATTCCAACCTCTCTGCCATATCCTCGCTATACTGCACTGACCATACATATCCTTTGTAACTAGTTTATCCTCTAACCACTTCAACTCTCTCTACTTCTCTACCTCCAGGATTCACTTGACTGTTTATATCTCACCACCACCCCCGTTGTCTATGCTTCACCTCCAATGTTTTATGCTTCATAAAGAGAACAGATATTTGTTTTACTTTTGATAATAAACATACTTCAAATTGCTATCTTTGAAAATACTAATAATCTGACTTCATATTCTCACTTACTAGTGTGATGACTTCACAAAAAAAAAAAAAAACCCAAATCCAAAAACAAAAATTCCAGACACTGATGTCAAATTAATACTAAAAACTTTTTTTAAAAAATCCAACAAGACACAATTTATTTTACAACTCTTTAAATGAATTAATTCTTATAAAGGAACATTGCCAAATGGCCTTTTATAACAACAGATAAAACATGTAAGTACATAGCATAAAAATACTTGTAGGTGTCTCTAATAATTTTTTTTCCTATAAAGTTGCATAATGAAACACAAGCTCTGCTAATTTCATTAGGGATCTATTAAGCTAGCAGGACTCTAATATACATATGGAATAATTGTCTTCATCAACAGCAGGAGGACAATTTACCCAAAGAAGAAAACATTTAGATGGCACAATTAAGTTATATTTCTTCCCCTTTTATTCCAGATAAATTAAAATATAAGCATTAATGTTATTTATGGTTTTCAGAGTTCTCTGTTATTTTCTTTTTTTGCCTAGTTTTACTATCACTTATTGTCAAGCTCCCTCTATATATCAGACACTCTCAGTTACCTATCTGACAGTCATTTCCCCTTTCCTCCTTCTTAATGAACAATGGTCCCTGCTCAAAGGCCAGAAGTGCAGCCTGAATAATCTAGTCAATTGTGGTAGTTCCATTCCCCATTGGCATGGGCACATGTGATTTTTGTCCAATGAGACAGAAGAGTAAATCTACTGAAAGGCTTCTGGAAGAAGTTTCCATGGTCAGAAAAAGAGACAAGAAGAAGCCCCCACTTCTGCTGTGGTGGATATCATTGTATCTCCATGTGAAACCTGGGACTGTAGCAACCATCTTGTAACCACGTGGGAAAGAAGCCACAATAATGAAAACAGCAGAAACAAGAGAGAAGGAAATTGGGTCCTTGACAACTTCACTATATCCCCTAATTAACCAATTCTGGAGCATCCCTGTTCCACATGGCAAAAAAAAATCTTATGTTTAAACTTTTTTAGAATTGGAGTTTTTCTGTTATATATACCAGAAAACATTCCAATGAAATAATATAGTCTAAATAATTTTTTTCATCATAAATTTTGTAGGACATAGTTTGTATAGAATGGTTATATATCAAAATGCTTAGTATTTATTTAATAGAGGGAACTCAACACTATGATGAAACTTCTATAACTAAATTATTTTACTATTTATCATGAACCAACCCAAACCAAAATCATCAGACAGAGGTATAAACTTGTCTTCCAAATACTGATATTACAATGTTGAAATGTTTCAACTTTAGTAACTACAGATAAAATAATGACGTGAAGTTGTAACAAGTTAAGGATTTCTAGAGTCAAAAAAGATTTCCTTTCAAAAATGAAAACAAATATTTCTGTATATTATATACAAAATGTATAGGTGACATATAAAATGTAGAACATATTTTTCACTAGTCCCAGATAAGAAGCAATGGACTTTAGTAGTCAGGCTAACGGATCTGAACCCATTCCACATTCCCTAAAATTGCTATTGATTGGCCTTTGAGCCCAAACAGATCAAATTCTAGGGATTCATGTAAAGAAAATTGAGTAGCAAAGACAGTTGCTCTTTGAAATTCTCACTTGTTCTCTTTACTGCTTATAACAAAAAAATGTCACAGCTATGATTATTGTCATTTATAAGGTTATCATGAAATAGCAGCACTATTATGACAATATATGGGATTCTGAGTTACTGGCAGAAAATCCTTCAGAGTAAGTAAATCCATAAGTAAAGATCTAAGTGAGAGTTAGCAATGCTCTGCCACCAACTATGTGAACTTGGTCACATTCCCTTACATCTCTGATCTTCTAGTAAAATAAAAACCTTTACAGTCCATCTCCATTCTCACATTTCATCACCATTATCTCACAACCACAGAGAGGATTTTTAATTCATCCTAGGAACCGGGCTAAGTATTTCATGTTCTAGGTCTCATTTAATCAACCCAATACTCCTATGAGGCAAGTATTTTTCCCTCATTGTAAAAATTAGAAAACTGAAGCTCAGAGAGGTTAAGTGATTTGCTTAGCACAAAAGTTGGAGTGTTTATAATTTCCTATTCCAGATTGTTTACTTCTAGTCAACAACAAACGACTAAGTATAGAACAGGTCTGAAATATTATGATGCACCCCTGGTGTGGTATTTAGCTCTCAAAATTACAGACACCTGAACTATGTCAATTATCTCAAAAAAAAAGAAATTCATTATGTCATGTTTGTCAGTTATAAGTGTAAAGTGGTAAGATCAATTTTCAATTTTAAATATAATTTTAATCAATATATATCATGTTTGCTTATCTGAAGATAAATATCCTTGTGAATTTTTTCATCATATATTAAATATACATCTGACTTCCTATACAGCTCACTGTAATTCTATGTGTTGCTCTTTATGGTCAATAACAAAAAGAAACTTTGAAATAATATATCATTTGATTTTCTGACTTTTTAAGTTTCTAGTTCACTTAACAGTTGGACATCCAACACATATATCATTTTATTTTGAAAAATGAGAGTCTGCTGTAGACACCACCCACTTGCCATTGTAATAGATAGAATTACTGATTATATATACCCTTCTCAAAAGAAAGAGGATACACAATTGCCTCCCACGAATGTGATAGCAAAATGGCAGTTACAATTGGCACCTAGAAAAACAATACATAATTGCCATCCACTAAAGTAACAGAGAGGGAGGGAGGGGGATAGAGAGAGATTATAGGCACAATAGTCAAAGCAATAGAGAGCATAAACAGCCCCTAGTCCTTATTCTGAGAGGATGAGAAAGAAGGCAATTTACACCCAGAAGTACCATCTCAGGAGAAATCTTTTGTTGAAGGATGACTCATTTTATGTCTTTTACAAGTTCGTTTTGCTCAGTCTCCAGGAGAAACAGGAAAAGGTGAATATAAAATTGAAAAGCAAAAGGGGTTTTAGCCAGTCCACAGACACCAGGAAAACAGATGATGATGACTTCACTGGTGACAATTATAAATGACTTTATATACACTAAAGTTTTGGAAAGCAAGACATGAAATTGATATTTCCCTTGGAAGTTTACTTTTTCCTAGGAAATGAGATTTATACCCATAGTCAGTTATTAAAGGTTGGTATGAACTACAAAATAAAAATAGTCTGATGATACAGGTGCTAGGCTACTAGTTATTTCAATGTATAGATTTTAAGGTACTTTCATCTTCACATTTCTCACTAATGTTTGTGTTTAATATTAAGTTTCATCAAGCATATAATTCTTTCCTCCAAATTTATCAATACTTGAGAAAGAAAAACAGGAGAGCCAATGATTCTATTTTTACTAATAGAAATTTATGCCAGTAAAAATGTGAGCTCTTAGAGAGAGACAGAGATTATGGCTGATTCCTACACCACTGATTGACAACTATAGGCCTGGTAGGGCTGGGTTTATGTAGATATTCTAATAAAAGCAAATAAATACCCACATTTGCTGTGCTTGTTCCTATTTGTGGAAAGTGAAAAAACACACACACAGACTTCTTAATCCCTGGAAAACAAAACCCAGTCAAGGCATGAGCAGAATTAGTATTAGTGCCAAAGCCATAGAAAATTTAACCACATATGTGCTATCTCAGCAGCATAATCCATAAAGGATGCAGTCTGCACAATTTGCAAAAGCATGAATTGTGTTGTAAGGGAACAATGTTTTTTTAAATTACAGTAATCTGATGTTTGTGGCAGGGTTGGTAGATTGAAAAGGTAGTAAAAGCCCACAAAGAGATAGTAATGTTTCTTTTTTACAAAGAAACTCCATAAAATGAAAGAGACTGTGGTGTGATACATTAAATTCTTAATACTCCAATGACAACTCCTATTATAATTAAACAAGTATCTTTGACACATTCTTATTCTGCCTTTACTTCATGTGTTTACAAAAAACAAACAAATAGGCTGACAGTTCACTCTTATTGGAAATAAAGCTCTTTGTATACCTAAAAATAAAGACAAACAAGAGCAAATTAAGTAAGATTTACAAAGCATTTAATTTTTAAGGTTTTCATCCTATATTCTGGTATTTACTTTATGGAAAAGGCCTGGTGCCAGAATCGGAAAATACAATATTCAATACCATATACATATTCAAGACCCCAAAGTAATTGATAATCTCCCCCAATGAATCAGTTTAAATGGATAATCCTCACCAACATTTATAGGTACAAGTATGTCCCTCTTACTTAATCATCATAATAGACCTTTAAAGAGAATTTTTTTTAATTTTATGTATTTATTCATGAGAGATAGAGAGAGACAGAGACACAGGCAGAGGGAAAAGAAGTGTCTCTGTGGGGAGCCTGATGTGGTACTCCATCCCAGGACCCAGGATCATGCCCTGAGCTGAAGGCAGACACTCAACCACTGAGCCATCCAGGCGTCCCAATAGAGATTGCACTACTATTTGAAAATAAGGAACTAAGGTGAAAATAAATTAATCAGCTTTCCCAAGATTACAACAAGTAGCAAATTATGAAACAGATACTAACTTAATTTTTCTGGTTACAAAACTCATCAAATATCTACAGATCATGTGTTTTCAAAGCAACCCATTTAGGGAAGAAAAAACAGATCCTAGGAGTGTTAAAACCAATCTGGGCAAATGCAGCATTTCCCAACATGATCATGCAGCATCATTAGCATCTATAAACCAATGTGTTGACTGGAAAATCAGAGTAGATTAATGACATCACATCTTTGTCATTTATGACATGATATAATAGTTTATAGTTTTCATGATATAATAGTTTTCAGTCCTTAGTGAAAATAAAAGCAGTAGCCATATATCTAAGTATTTTTTATATTATAAAAGCATTATCTAAGACATGAACTAAGACATGAACATTATCTAAGACATGAACAAGACATTATGATTTTGAATGTTCCTTAAGACTCAATTCCTTCTACCTAGAGAAAAAGTTTTAACCCTGAACAATTATCATCCTTTGATCAGACACTAAAGACTGAGTTATACAATGTTTCTCTCTGTACTTGGCTACCTAGAAGCTAAGAACTAAGAGCTTTTACTCAACTGTGACAGCTTCTTCACTTCAAATTTTCTAATATTTTCTTCCTATTATGCGATTATGAGGTTGTGATGAGCAAATATGATATTCATTCATCTTCACTAGGCTTCCCTTCTATCCCCACTGGTTAAATACTGTGCTGGGAAATACTGTGCTCTCCCAAATTCTGACTTATTAGTTTGGAGTGGATGCTGAGAAGTGTGTAACTGCTTCCAGGTGAGTCTAATGTTCAGCCAGGACATAGAACTATTAACAGAGCCCTCTCATATCAACAATTAAACAAAATGCCCAGGATTTCTGTAGGAATAGTTTCAGCTGAGAACAAAACATCAGAAGCCCACTATGTTGCTAACCATCTTTTCTTGGGGCTTATGAAAACAAAGTGTTCCAGCAAATTCTAAAGATCAGTCTCCACATCACCATCCTTTTATATAAGGGGACTAACAGCATAAGGGACACTGCCTTTTATAGAAGGTGAATGTAGAGCATTACCAACTGCTTGTAATACTCATCTTGCTATGGAGAAAAAAAAAGGGTCATTCAATTCATTCCTTCAGTGAAGGGCACAGTTCCCTACTGCTATGTTGTAAGTGGTACATTTTTCTTGATTTGCTAAGTCATTTGCTGAGTCATGAAAGCTGCCAGGAGAGGTAAAAGCAAGTAAAGTTGAGAGCAGGCATGGCTAAGATTTATAAGAATCTCTTCAATCAAGAGGAAGTAGAATGGGTGCTCAACAGTGCATAAGGACCCTAGAAGCAAGAGGTCTCATCTTTCTAATCTTTGGTAGCAAGACAATTTACTATGGACAATTGACTGTGTACAACAAAGCTGAGCAGAGCCCCCAAAGGATCAATAACTATACTGCAGCTAAGAATCAGAACAGACTCTGGTCACTCAGAGAATCAATAATCAGGCTCACACAAGTGCAGCGGTGGCCAACAGGAAATGAATAGCAAGCTTGCCTCCTACTGATTTGTGGTCACATGTGTGTAGATATTTCCAGCCTCACACACAGTCACAGTCTAGGCATACATCATCAGTCCAGGGCAGGAATGGGAAAGCAGGCCCTGGAGCAAAGAGGAAGTATGGGAAAATAACCTTGCAGGTTTACACCCTCAGGAAACTTCCTCTTAAATCTATCCAGACTATGTTGAACTTGAGACGGATCTTATAAACTGGGAAGTGGCCAAGATTTGCTTAAAAAAAAATTATAGGATTGAGCTAATATTTAAACTGGACCAACACATAAGCCATCTTCTTAACAAAGACTAGGTGACTCAAGGCCAAGTATAGTTCATGGAGAGTTTCAAATAAGAAGGCTTCACATTTGCACATATCTAAGGGATGATTATTCAACCAAGCTTCTTCACAACTATTCTCCTTTGCCATTTGTGCTTGCTAAAAGATAAATTGAGGCAAATAAAATTTTGAGTTTATTTGAGCAAAAATTGATTTGAATCAGGCAACGTCCAAACTAGCTGACAGAAAGGAGCTCTGAGGAGCTGTACAGAATGAAAAACTTGATCAGCAGAAAGGACAAGTCATACTGACAAAAAAGTAGGTTGATCATTGCAAAGTTATTTTCCTTTAGGAGATGGCAGAGGTCTATCAGGCAGATGACCGAACTAGTGCTGATCAAGTGATTTCTGATTTACTAGTTTAAGACTCCATTTCTGAGAGAGTCACAATTGTAATGAAGTAATTGTTTGGTGATGTGGGCCACACCATTTGAAGCCTATTGTCTTGTTTCTAACCTGCTTCAATATTTTGAACTCTTTTCTCATTATTCTTGTTTTGGGAGTTTGGATTTATAATTTGGATGATTTTTTTTTATTACCTTTTAACTGAAAGCTGACTTCAGAAGGTCATGATATATAACATTCTAACATTTATTTTGATTAGTAATGATTAATATGGTGTATGATCAAAAAGCATCTATTGAACACATCAGTCTATTTACTACAAAGTTATGCTATTCTACAATAACTTGGGATCTTGTGTATAGAAGATACTGTTTACCTTCAAAGTTCTTGAGTTATTGCACTCTTTAGTCAAGGACTCATTCTCTGCATTTAGACAAATATGTATTCAAATACATATCCTACATCAAACTAGCTGTGTGCTTTTGGGTAAGATGTTTAACTTAAGATTCAGTTTCTTCATCTTTAATCAGAAAACTAGTAAGCACCTAATTTTTAGGTGGTGGTAAAGATCATACATGATAGTAAATGTGAGAAGTCTAGCCTTCTGGACAGTATAAGTGCAGTAATATTTATAAGTAATAAATATTATTTATTTATAAGTAATAAATGTGAGTTACTATTATTTCTGCCATTTGAGGCAGCAATAATCCAAAATGAGAGAACATAGGTTTTAAAAATCTGTATGACAAGCTTTAACAGTAGAGAATATAAAATCTAAAACATAAGACAGAAATACTGGGTCCCTAAGTCCATACTATAGTTCCCTAAATCTTGTGAGCTTGTGTAGATCACCTATTGTCTCTCTGTCTTTGGTCCTAGTCTGCAAACTAGGGTTGAAGTTAGAGACTATGGTGAGGATTAAATATCACGAAATCTACAAAGTGACTACCAAGATGCATGGCACATAGTAGGTGCTCAGAGCATGATAGCTACAATTTTTACCTATCAGAGAAGGTCTCTTTCCCCAAAAGGTAGGAGAAAAAGGGCTATAGTATATCTGGATTAAAATGTAAATGTGAGGTCTTAATTATTTAAATGTTCAGGGGAAATCAATTATATTTCCATTAAAATGCAAATGTACACTTGAATTCCTGCAGGGATACATTACAAAGAGGAATGGGCTGTAGAGAGCAGGGAGAGGAGCAGTGGGATCCCCATGACCAGATGATATGAATGAGTACAAAGAGTAGGGGTGGGTGCTGAACTAAGCTAATGAGTTTTTCAAGAAATTAAAAAGAGAGAGAAGTAGAAGCTAGCAAGGATGTGCTCCAACAACTTGGGAATTGACAAGGGCTAGAGAGACAGAGAAAAGTTAGTCCTTCTACAGGCAATTAGCTCCTCTGGGAATGCCCGAAGATATTGGCTGACTTGGAGGGAATGCCAAGAAGTCAGCCTGGTTGTCACCACCAATCCAAAGGGGTCAGTTGCAACCATGACCTTTATGGCTTTGGCTCCTCAGACAAAGAAAGCAGGTTGAAGGTAATACACTATTAGTTTCTTAGGGACACCATAACAAATCACCGAAAATTTAGAGACTTAAGACAACAGAAATTTGTTCTGTCACAGTTCTGGAGATGAGAAGTCCAAAATTAAGGTGTCAACGGGGTTGCACTGTCTCTAGAGGCTCTAGGGGAGAAGCCCAACAGCTTTCCTTTATTTTATCCTATCTCTGTTCCTTTCAGTACAGACTGGCAATGTGTCTACTGAAATAAGATTCTTATAAACATGGTGGCTCTCCTATGTATGTCAGCAGGATTCATGTTATTAGACAAGGAAACACAGATGTTTCCTAGAAAACTCCATTTCTATTTGCAGTGTGAATCCATGAGCAACACATGTAATCTCTTCAGCAAAAGGTGGTCCAGCTATACTTTTGGCTTTTCTCCAGAGCATGCTTTCCTAACAGTAAATCTCCTAATATTAGCATTTTTTTACAATCTGGATAGGCTTCAAATTTCTCAAGTCACCAAGTGCTGGTTGCTTTTGCCATAACAGTTTCTTCCACAATTTATCTCTTTCCTCTTGCATGTCACTGTAATCAGAAAAAAGAAAACAGACCATACCTTCAACACTTTACTTAGAGATCTCCTCAGCTAAATGGCCAAGGCCTTCACTTACAAGCCCTATTTTGCCTCCTTTTATAGAACACAATTCAGCCAAGATTTCTTCCAGCTATATAAGATCACTTTTCCTCCCATTTAAAATAATGTGTTGTGGGGCACCACGTGAGTAGCTCAGTGGTTGAGCGTCAGCTTTTGGCTCAGGTCGTGATCCTGAGGTCCTGGGATCCAGTCCTGCATCAGGCTCCCCGTAGGGAGACTGCTTCTCCCTCTGCCTATGTCTCTGCCTCTCTCTTGTGTCTCTCATGAATAAATAAATAAAATCTTTAAAAAATAAAATAACATGTTCCCCATGTCTCACCAAAAACACTTTTAAATTTATATTTCTATCAGCATTCTGCTCATGACAATATATGTATTCTCTAGGGAAATGTTCTCATTCGTGGTCCTTACTTCCTTTTGAGCGCTCACTGAAATCTAGGGATTTTTTTTTTGTTTGTTTGTTTTCTGTTATGTGCCTGAAAATTCTCCCAACCTCTACCATCTAATTTTAAGCCCTCATCCACACTTTTAGGCTTCTGTTACACCAGCACCAAACTTCCCAGTAACAAAATCTGTATTTGTTTCCTATGGGTGCTACAACAAATTATCACAAAGTTGGTAGGTTAAAGTAATAGAATTTTATTCCTTCACAGTTCTAGAGACCAAAAGTTCCAAATCAAGGTGTCAGCAAGGACATGCCCCCTCTGGAAACTCTATGGGAGAACACACCATTGTCTTGTCCAGCTTCTGGAGACTATCAACAATCCCTGGCTTCCTTACCTTGAGGCCACATTACTTCTATCTCTGCATCTATCTTCACAGGCCTCCTGTTCTCTGAGCCAAATATTCCCTGTGTGTCTGCAGTAAGTATCTTTATATACTTAAAGTACACAGATGGGATTACCTGGAAAAAGCACAACCCTAATGGCCAGGTTGTAGGAGTTAAAAAAGAAGGAGGATTTATAAATGAAAAGGAAATAATAACAGCAAACACCAAGATAGGACTGAGAAGCAGAAAAGAGTGCTTGTGCTTTACTGTATCCTATCTTCATTTGATCATCGTAGCATCAGAGACCAGTTGTACACTTCAGCCAACATGTATGTCCAATATGTGGACATCAGGAAAGGGTGATGAGGAAAAGAAGGCCACAAAAAAGCAAGACTGAAATGTGGAAAGGTCTAGAACTTGGAGGAATGCATGTAATGGGACAATGTATCCCCTAGGTTCATGCCTTGGAATGGTGGAAGAAAAAAAAAGAAGAAGAAAAGAAAAGTAATAGGAGATATTCAAAGAGCTAAAGAAAGGGAGCCCACCCAGTTTGGCATGATTTCCTCTTTTCATCACAGCATCTTCTGTTCCTAGCCGAGCAACTTTGCAAATTTTCAATTAAAACTCTCTGAACTAGAATAGAACTATGCCCAAACATTACCTGCCCCATGAAATCCCTACCTTCTGGCAGATTGCTGTACTACTCAGGTTCTCAAGGTACTACTGCTCTCCAGGGTTTCCAAAATCAGATTTTTGTCATTCTTACACTATATTTTATACTTACTGAAACTGATGATGTGTTTCTTTACTGAAAGTAGAGAATATTATTTTCTGAAGAAGAAAACCAATTAACTCTAAGAATTAACAAGAAAATTAATACCTAAATGACCTTGAATCTTATAAATAAGTGTCTTTTTAAATAAAAGAAACAGTTTTTTCCCAGGTCCCTGAAATTTCAGTCTAGTATAGGTTTTTATGGTCAATTTATAAAGCTACTAAAATAGAATTTACCGAGAAAGCAATAGAACACAAACTCAATTAAGGTAACACAGTCATCTCCCTTAGTATGTAAAGCAAGTACATCAAAAGGCAACTCTACAGCAAGATATAGGAGAAAGGTCATATCTTCCGAAAGCTAAATTAAGATAAATTTCAAAAGCTCTTTCCTTAACACCTTGCTAAGGAAAATTGCATTTCTTTCTACTATATTTACTAAAGTTGCTGTGCTTCCTGCCTTTAATGACCAACCTCTTTGACCAGGCTCTGCTGAAATCTCATAAAGATGAACTTCAATTACAAGCACAGCACAGTGCCAAGGTTACATAAGCTTACTGCAAACAGCTGTTCAGGGTCCAATGTTTAGATGAGGAAGCCACCTCTCTACTTAGTTCTGTTTCAGAACTACCCTTGAATGAATGGAGCAAGGGATATTATTTTTTTAACATTTTTCTTTTCATCATCTATATATATTTTTACAATGCATACAGAAAGAAGATCAAAAGAGCCGAGGCTTCTTCTAGTCTGTTTGAATTACCCTGAGTACATTGAATGACCTTGACTAACTGATTTTTAATGTTTCTGCTGGCTTAGCACAAAATAGGTGCTTTCTCTCTATAGAATCAGTCCCGTAGCACCTGAGGAAAAGTGAATGGGTGTGCTGGCAGGTATTTTTTTAGTTAAAAATTTAACAAGATTCATCAGTTTTCTTTCTTTTCTTTCTTTCTTTCTTTTTTTTTTTTTTTTTTTTTTTGATTCATCAGTTTTCAAGCATCATATGTGCAGTGCAAGATTAAGGTAGATATTATAGAAGTAATGATGCCAAAAAGCCTTATACTTAAAAAACAAGCAAGCAAACACCTGAGCCACTAATTGATATACCTCGAGATTGTCAAATACTTGCTATCAGTTTAAATATGCTGGGGTATTCAAATATCACTTGCCTGTTGCTGACCTGATATTTCAAACTTAATCTCCCTTATCACTATGGCTCTATGCCATCAGTCCCTGGAATGCAGATCTTCTTATGCCAAACTTTTACATTAATTTCTTCACATTGTGGTTTTTAAAGCCACTCAAGTAAAAAAAATAAATAAATAACACCATAAAGCTATCACCAATGAAAGAGTAGTAACAAATATACTTGACCTGTGAACTGCACAGGTTCCCCCTTACAGGCAGATATTTTACAGTACTGTAAATGTATTTTTTCTTCCTTATTATTTTTTTTAAGTAGGCTTCATGTCCAGAGCTTGAACTCATGACTCTAATATCAGGGCCTGAGCTGAGAACAAGAGTTGGATGTTTAACCAACTGAGCCACCCAGGTACCCCTTCCTTATGATTTTCTTAATAGCATGTTCTTTTCTCTAGCTTCCTTTATTTTTTTTTCTAGCTTCCTTTATTATAAGGATACAATATATAATACATGTAACATACAAAATATATATTATCAACTGGTTATGTTATTAGGCTTCTGGTCAACCAGTAGGCCATGAGTAGTTACGTTTTTGGGGATTCAAATAGATTTTTGACTGCACAGATGGTCAACACTCTTAACCCCCATATTGTTCAAGGTCAATTTAAACAATGGTTAGGTATTCAAGACACTTAGAATATCCATTTTAAAATGTCCTTAGATACCATTTTGAAATATCCTTTTTATCACAACTAAATTTTCTATTAATCTGTAGCAGATTAGATTTTCAATGGGTCCTGTTGTCACTTTGTCTTCTCATATCAACCCATGTCCCTTCTGGAGCTACTTCCCTTGAACATCACTCTAAACATACAAAAACACAGTTGAGGTGTTTTTAGAAAGTGCTCCTTTACTATTAAAAAAACAAAGACAAAAACAAAACAAAACAAAACAAAATACCCAGTTTCTCCAAATATATGTATTTTAATAGAGTGTTGACTAAATTGATACATTAGAGTTATGCCATTGTCTGCCAAAATAAAGCTCCATTTTAGTGAATAGATACTGAAAAGTAAAGGGCTGAACTTAGTAGGGAAGAGTGGTTTTGTACCCTTGTCCTTTTAACTTCCCTGCTCTGAAGTATTTGAGAATTTTTTTAGGCTATTGTGAAGTTTAGCTTTGCTTTTAGCTGGAATTTTGGAGATTCTGAAATGGAGAAGGTTGAAGAAACATGTAGGCTCACCATTACTTGATGGTAGAACACAATATTATGGAAACATCATAATGCTCAGCTTATCTTAACTCTTCTATACTTCCTTCCTGCAATTGGCTTAAAATTGGTACCAGCATTTTCAGTAAAGAGTAGGACTATACACACAGCCAGAAATCAAAGAATTTGCTTTTTACAACTGTCTTCAGAGTAATTTTTGTTACCCAGTAACAAGAGAAATTTCCTTGACTAGTCAGAGAACATGGCCACATATTTATTCTCAGTAATTAAGACTCTAATGATAACATTTATATTTCCAAAGCAATCTTACACTCAAAGCAGATTTATCCAAACTCCAAATTAGATTTCAATAGCTCAAAAGAATATACCCTTTGAATTCACATTTAATCATGAGATTGTATATGTTTAATCAACTTGTAAGCAACAATGAAGTACGGAATAGTACTCCTGGACTCTATAATTTGTACTCTGAAGATCAACTTGACAATAATTACAAAGGTTGACCAACTAGCTTTTGTAAACTTTGTGGGGATAAAGATAATATCTAACAAATCTGGCCTTTAACAAATTGCTGAGCCAAACAGCTAAGAGTTTTATTTTTCTCCCTACAGCAGAAATCATTGTATTCCCATGTTTCTTCAGTGTCTACACAACAAAGTATCTACTGTGGCCTCCTACAAAGACACATACTGTTTCTATAAGGGCTAAAGATTTTTCAGAGCAGCCCCAGGGAAAGCAATGGTACCATAATCCACTTAATTCTCCTGAAGTCACAACCTAAGAGTCCTCATGTCTTCTTAATTAATGTGTTTACCTCTTTTACTTACTAGCTGGATAAAATATAAATTCCTTACAAAAAAAAAAAAAAAAAACTAAACTGCAAATCTGAAATATACAATGTCAAGAGTTATTGGTTTCTAAGTATTTAATGTCTTCTAATATGTTGTAAATGTAGACAAGAGAAAAATAGAAAATTAATTACATTTCCATTATACAAGTCTCTGAAATAATATTCAGCATATAAATACAACAAGCATGAGGCAAAATAAATTACTATAAAAGAGAATTAGAATAATATATTTTCTAAGCAAGCCATGGAAGATGTGGAATACTGAAAACAGGTATGTTTTGGACCAGACAGCATGACTAGGCAATTCCATATCTGTGATTTAATGTCAATAGAGATTTTTTAAATTCCATACTTCACTGAGATTTTAAATGTATAAATATATCAACCAAGGAAAGAACCAGAATGCATAACCTCTTATTTAAAAGAAGATGCATTTTGCACAAAGACATTTTATGCTTCCCTAAGAAATATCCATTTAATTCACATTTAAAAATAATGTTTCCTGTATTAAACAGTAAGGCAGTGTTGTAATTAACTATGAGCCCAAAGTAGCAAAATAGTATAGAAGGGGTATCTGATGAAAATAACCAGCTTGTCTTCCAAATTCAAGCAAAGGTCTTAACATGAGAGATAATCTCATTTTCCTAAGATCCTTTTGGGGAATGTTAAAAGAAGGTTGAGCCATCCAATGATGACCAAATCAATTCCAATCTAAACATGATAGTCACTAAAGAAAAAAAGAAAATATGAAAGAAACATGCTGAAAGTGCCATTCAAAAGAGAAAGTACATAATTTCATCTTCATTATAAGAATCTCAGATTAGCTCAGAGGAAACATCTTAAGTCTATAAACCTCTAATGATTATGAGAAATAAAGTTTCTTCTCAAAATTTAACAATACATTAACTTGCCTTTTCCAATTTACTTGAACTACCTCATTATTATTCTAATTTTATTTTACTCCAATCATTTGCACTTGATTGGAGAAGTCTTATGGTACAAAGAAAGGAGTAATCATTAGAAATGGAGGAGTTATTCTTAAATTTAGGATTATTAAAGTTTCACAGAAAAAAATGCATATTCAAAGTTTTGTCATACCTTTATAGGCCAACTGCATAATGCCTCATATACATTTCATCAAAATATAAGCATTTAATGGTATGTGTCAAAACAAATTTCTTCAGGTTGGAGTTAGTTAAAATCTTCATCAAAACTACAATGATGCCACCATGTGGCAAAAAGTGTGATCTCTTAAAACTTGACATTCTGTGTAGCATGTCTAAAAGCCACATTAAGAAAATTCACAGTTTAAACGCCAGATTTAATGAGTAATATTCTGTTATTTCTAAGAGTTTGCTGTGTACTTTTGGCTCATTTATGACTTCTTCATTCTTAAGTCTTTTCTGAATTCATTTACAATGTGTCTTCTGATTCATTCAACATTTATTGAACACTCTACTCTAGAAACAGAAATTCATAGGACAAACAGTGTCTCTGCCTTCACTGTGCTTACAGACTCACAACATTTTCACCAAATTTGCTGATGTATAACTCAATTTAAAAATATATTTAAAAATAAATAAATAAATAAAAATAAAAATATATTTTTAAAGCTATAAAATCCAGTTCTGTGAAAGATTAATGTATCAAAATCATCTTTGCACTCAGTTCCAACATTCATATATATGAGAAAGCGCTTCTAATTGTAACCTGCAGCCTCCTGGACAAGTGCATAGCAGTTCTTTAGTCAATACTAAAGAAACACTCTGTCTTTTTTTGTGTTACGATTAGGCAATTAAAGATGCACTGAATAATGTGCTTTTTAAAAATGGTCTGTTGCCACCTAAATGATATTTCAAAGTGGTATCGATTTCAGGAGAGTAGCAAAAATAGGTCATTTTAGCAAAGGAAATTCTACCATAAGTGGATCTCAATGAACAGGCACCTATTATCCTACATATCAAAGTAACCAATTTGGACACTCAATGAATCTTTTTCATTAAAGTGATTCAAAACTCTACTATTATTAGAGTGGCATTATAGGAAACTCTAAATACCACCATCAATCAAACAAAGTTCAGTAAAATGGCAGCAAGAAAACAGAATCAAAGGATCAAGCCACAACAGATTCACCTTGAAACTCATGACCTTGAGACACATGGGTGGAATCTTCCTAGCCAAACAATTCTTGAAAACCTTTTTCAAGATAATTCAATTTCAAGTTAATACCCCTTCAATAAATGGTTAGAGAAGAAGCCAAAATATCATTACATGATCATCACAAAATTAAATGCTACAACTAAACACAAAGATACTAGGACAAGAAACTTACATTTAATTTTCTAAGTACTCTTAGATTATAGGAAAACTTGTCTTCCATTGGACACAAAGGACCATGTATTTTAGGAGGCTGGGAGGGGATGTTAGAGAAAGAAGAAATCCGTAAACAACTGGGGCTTTACCAAATCTATATACAAGTTATGCAAATAAGAAATATATGTGCATATATATAAAAATATATATATGTATAATCTATTATGCAAATAATGAAGCAATCTCCTTTCTTTTTCACTTTTTTGCATCAGTATTACAACTGTTCTTTCAGTCATCCAGGATTAAAACCAGGGAGTTAGCCCTGATTTCTGCTTCTTTACCATCTAAACCATTTGTTCTGAGTTTGTTTGAATTTACCTTGGAATTGCTTGAGAAGTAGTTTATAAAAGCATAAGCTATGAAGCCACAAAACCCAGGTTCAAATTTTATTCTCACTGCTTTTACCTATGTAACTTGGGTAACTCATTTATGAAATGAGGACAGGAGGGGCGCCTGGGTGGTGAAGTTGGTGAAGGGGCTGACTCTTGATTTCCACTGTGGTTATGATCTCGGGGTTGTGAGACCCAGCCCCATGTGAGGTTCTGCGCTCAGCATGGAGTTTGCTTGAGATTCTTCTTCTCCCCCTCCTACTCATTCTCACATGCTTTCTACAATAAATAAATCCTTAAAAAAAGAAAGAAAGAAAGAAAGAAAGAAAGAAAGAAAGAAAGAAAAAGAAAGAAAGAAAAAGAAATGAGGATAAAGGTATTTACCTCATAATATTGTGAGGATTCAATGAGTGAACATGAGAGAAGTGCTCAGAACAATGTTCACCACAAGATAAGATGTATAGAGACACTGGCTCTGATGATTATCCCATAGGTTTCTTGTCCTTAGTCTTAGTCACATCCCCCAGGTCCAGTCTTCATTCACCTCATATTTTTAATTGTTTGCAATTCCTTCTTCTCTAAGCCCAGTATCTTCTTCCATTAGATCCTGAGTGGTAACTGGTGCCAGGTGATTCTAGCTAAATTATTACTTTTTGCCATTTTACTCAAATCTCTTGATGGTATCAAATAGTGCTTAATTTTACAAACTGTCTATCACCTTATTAGTATTTGGTGAAATCCAACTTAGCCTTTCATGCAGTAATTGCAACATGAAGAAAAGTTCAAAGCAGAATCTTCAGAAAACTTTTATCAAACTATATAGACCACTTTCCCCTCCTCTCATAAGGAAATCCCAGGGATAGCACTTCTTGTTCAATTCATATTTTTTTTCTTCTTTTAGAGAGAGAAAGAGCATGTGTGCACATGCAAGAGTGGGCAGGGGGGCAGGGAGGGAGGAAAAGGGAGAGAATTTTAAGCAGGCTCCACATTGAGTGTGGAGCCCAACATGGGGCTAGATCTCACTACCCTGAGATAACCTGAGCCAAAATCAAGAGTCAGAAGCTTAAGCAACTGAGCCACCCAGGTACCCCCAAGTTATAATTTTTAATTAATATTTATGTCAAAGTTTTCCTGTGTGTGTTTTCTCTCTCCCCATCAAAGTCTGTAAATTCTTTTGTGGCATAACCATCTGCTTTTGCAACTCTTCCCACAATTAGCTGAGTCCTAAGTAAATAAAAGACCTAGAATTTGTTGAGCATGTAGCAAAATGGAAATTTGAATAATGCTAACAAATATCAAGTTGGAAGTGCAAGGTTAATTTTTTTTATAATCAACTAATTAACGCTCCTTTTCTCCTGGTAGTTTTCTGCTTCTGCTTCCTAACTCTTGTCTTTATGTACAGAGAATTGAAAAACTGCTTGATAGTTTTTCTAGATTTTATTTTCCAGAAAACTTAGATTCTATGAGAATTTAGATGTTTCAGGAATTTGGAATGTAGATATATCTGGAATGCAGAAGAATATTTATTTTGTACAAAACAAACATAGGTGAGACATTCCCAACACTACCGAACTCAAAGGAACATTCCTAGCTCTTGTGAGAGAAAGGAGGTAAAAAGATAAAAAAGATCAAGATGACCATTGGTCCACAACAAGAGCTTTTTGCTGAAATAGCCAAGGGGGACCTCAAGGCTAGACACATGAGAGGAAATGACTGTATGAATCATAGGTGGATGGAACCACTGACACATTCCCAGTGTTCTGTGTTCCAAAATCTGTATAGAAGTCACAGAGATAGTGACTGAAACCAAAGGGCCAAAGTAAGACAGTAATAGTAACTTGGGTAGATACAGGATTTTATGATCAAAGAATGTCTTTCCACAGTCTTGGCACAGCTAATGCCTTTTAGACTCTAATGAGCAAGGAATGAAAATCTGGAGTAGGAGATCTTCTATCCTTGTAGAAAAGACTGTGGTTAGATTTCAGGGTTGTTTTTTTTTTTTTTTTTTAATGAAATTATATTTCTTCCACCTCTGAATTTTGGAGCTGAAATTCAATCCTACTCCATAAGATTTATAGGTGTGGTTCTGAACAAGTTTATGTTCTATCATTATTTATAATGACATTATGTAAATGACAAGCAACATCTCATTTGATTCCCCAGAAAACTATGAAGAAATTGTCATTTTGCCATTTTACAAATGAAGGAACAGTGTCGAGAAATTAAGTAACATACCCATCATTATTTACAAATGGCAGAGCTTGAATTCAAACCTGTTTTACTTCAAAATCTAAGCTCTTCACCATCATCCCTCCATACATCAGATTCCATTATCAGTTATTGATAAAAATTTCCTGATTGTTCACTTATCCACATACATTAGTTCTTACCCTTTATGCATAGTCTCCTTTTATGGGACTACCAAGAATGTTATTAGTGAATTTGTGCCTGGGAGATAGAATTTTCTGGTGTAAAGCTATAGTCAAAAAGGTATAATTCTAAACACCCATGTAAGTGTGTTCCAAAGAATTTTATATAAATAGCAGGCTTCAATTGGCTCCTTAGGTTGATACAATTCTAAAACACTATTAAAAAATAATGTTTTAAATTACTAAAGACAAAAATCATTTTATATAGAACTGTGCACTAAAAAACTATCATATAAATTACCCTTTATGATAATGTCATGGGGAGGGGTATTATCCACAGCTTGTATGGATACCAGGGAATGAGGTTCAGATGAAGATCAGAAAAGATAAACAAAACCTATATTAGTACTATATTTCAGCAGAATTTTAAAATAGCTATAATTAATACAGGTACTTAGTATCTAAGTAACAAATATTTTAGTATGGTGAGTGGAAAAAATGTATCAAGCATGGGTCCACTGAATGCTTCTTTTCCAATGCTTCAAAAAAGTAAAATAGACCTAGAACATTTGGACGTTATTAAATCATAAAAGTTACTTAGCAAATCCTAAAGAGTTGGTTTTAGTCTCACTTTTGCATATTCTCAATATTGTTATCACAGAACCTCTTAGTACAGGCCAAACAGGCCAGGGAGTGACATTCCACAATTGAGACTACTTTTACCTTTTCCCACAGGCCAATCGTAATTTTTTAAGGGTTAATTCATAGAAAAAAGAAGGTATGCTACTTTACCTCTCCTTACCTCAGCAAATGACTACCTGAAGTATTCAAGGAGAAGGCATTGTTTTAACTGTAAATCAAATCAAATTAAATCCCTTGTACTCTCAAAGGAGCTTCACAGGATCAGGTCAAATGGCCCAATAATTAATTAGCCCCTCCTTCATGAGGCTGGAATTTCCAAGTATAATATCCTTAAATTTTAATTCATTTTCTTCTAAAATACTGTCTATGATGGGTACCTTATTGCCCTTTCACAGATGCAAAAATTACCATTCTTCATGTTGTAACAAGAATCATCTTACCCTAACTTTCAGGTACAGTGAGTATTTAGAAAACATCCACGGTACCTCACACAGAGAAGATTCTCAATAAATATTTATCAGTGAAAAGAACAGTGATTGGCCCTTTTCTCTCCTCTGGAGCCACAGAATAAACTTACTGTTTTACATAATAATCCTCTAAGTAATTGAGGAACTCACTATAAATCTTTACCTCCTCTTTCAAGTCTGGTTAGATTTCATTGGGAAATGACCCTCAGCACTTCAAAGATAAAAATGGCTAAAATTAACAATACAGGAAACAACAAATGTTGGCAAGGATGCAGAGAAAGGGGAACACTCTTACACTGTTGGTGGGAAAGCAAACTAGTACAGCCACTCTGGAAAACAGTATGGAGGTTCCTCAAGAAGTTAAAAATAGAGCTACCCTATGACCCAGCAATTGCACTACTGGGTGTTTACCCCAAAGATACAAATGTAGTGATCCAAAGGGGTACCAATGTTCACAGTAGCAATGTCCACAATAGCTAAACTGTGGAAGGAACTGAAATGTCCATCGACAGATGAATGGATAAAGAGGATGTGTTATATGTATACAATGGAATATTACTCAGCCATCAGGATGAATATCTACCATTTACTTCAACAAGAATGGAACAGAGGGTATTATGCTGACCAAAATAAACCAATCAGAGAAACACAATTACCATATGGTTTCTTATGTGGAATATAAGTGGAAGGGATATAGTATTATGCTGCACATACAATCTATAAATAAGATTATAAGATGCATACATTATCTAATTTATCTAAATTAAGTATTAATCTCAGTGTTGACAAAAATTTTTTTTAATGACTAAAAGTCAGATTCCAAATTATGGTAACTTCTAACCTTATAGTATCTTTAATTGATAATGAATATATCAAATCAGATCATTTTTCAAACTAAAAGCAAAACTTAGAATTAAGATATTGATTTTATAAATAAAAGCAGGGCCCACAGAAGCTCACTGACAGCAAGTATTATAAATACTTAGTAACAAAACTGGAACTTAAGTTCAAGTCTCCTGACCACCTGGCATTAATATTCCTGCTCTGGTATTAAATAATCATTAGAACACAAATATATTTGCAGAATAAAATTTGGTAAATTGGAAATGTGGCATACCAGATGACTAGCTGCAAAAGAAATGACTGACTGAAAACTAAGTTATTTATTCATCCCACTTAATGCCAAAATCATGGAAATAGCAGATAGTATAATGTGGCATTTACAGCAATCATCTCTAAAAAGTCCTCATTTGTCTTACCAGAGTGAGATGAAGCACTTTACACAATTGCACTGTAGGAAGAAAAGAATTTCTCACCTGCAGATTGTAACACAAGGACAGTGATAACAGAGAAGATATTTTGTGAACATCTGTAAGAGGAAAATATTCAGTAGCAGTGCATTAATCAGTATCAATTGGATATGGTGAGCCAGTAATGCATACTTTATTTAACCACTTAACATTTGACTCCAACCACACAGATTCTTACTGTTAAATAAACTTGGAACACTGCACAGCTCATAAATATAATATTCCCTTGCATGTGCAATAGACTGTTTTAAGTTAATACATTTGCAAGCAACAATCCTTTACATTTTGCTATTGCTTGTTACAAGCCAATTCCGTGGCATCCATATTCAGCAGTTAAAAGGGAGAACAAAATATGGGCAATTCTAATATCACTCAAGACAATCAAGCAAATGTCAATGCTTATTTGTAAATGAGAAGAGAGGAAATTTGCTTGAACTTCTGATTGTGTAATTTACAGTTTGAGGTGCAAAGAAGGGGCCATGTTCACATCCCTGGATGCAAGGCTCCAGCACCAAAATAACTATAAACCCCAAGTGTCTCCTTTTTTTACATCCAGGGGTTCCCATGTACCACAGATTTACTACAGTGTGCAAGTGTGTGTGGAGCTGGGGCGTGGGGAAGACAGTTGAATAGTGATGAAGATGTGGGCAAGCCATGGAGAAGTGAGGCAGTCTAGTACACTGCATGTATTTGAGGGGAATGAATGGCTGCTAAATAGAAGTTTGTGTTTTGAGTTACATTTAAAAGATGACTGCTCAACAAAGCACTCTACTACAGAAGTAAAGACAATCAGGTTCCATTCTCTCCTAATCGATGGAAAAGACTCTTAAAATACTTGACCCTTGGGGTAAAAACATAGGATTTCTGGATTAGGCTACCCTATGTGAAATTGCCCCAAGGTAGAGATCAGAACAAGTTACTGTTTCTAGACTGCCTGTTTGGTGAAGAAATTGTACAATGGAACTGAGCCACTGTGGGGTAAAATCATGGAGAAGCAGCAGAGGTTGATCTTTCTCCCAGTGAAGCAGGGGTTGTGGAGAAACAGTACTGCTCTTGCTAATGAAACTAACTCTAAAATCTCTGTGACCCAAAGATTGAGCTCAAGTATCCCATTCTTGCTGCTACAGAGTAACAGCAGTTCTTCAGAGGTGATCACAGTCATTAGCATAGTTTGCCAATATTTCTGCTGCCTTCTTGAGTGCATGGCCAAATTGCATTTCCTGGCCCCTTGTAGTTTGGAGGCACTACCTGACTACTTTTGATTAGAGGGTTGGGAGCAGAAAGGACACATATCAGTTCTAGGGAAGCACATTTAATTGCAAGCATTGACACCTTTAGAGCTCTCTTTCTTCCAAGATGATCCTAATGACAGGGAGCATAAAGACATATACGGAGAAAAAGGGTGGGGGGATTATTTTACTGCTTTGAGACAGAGACTGTTTGTTACTTTCATATGGCTTAGCTTTACTTCCTAATGCAGAGAGCATATTTTTCTATAGTGAAGTAAGTTTCCATACTTTAGGATCCCTGCACCCCAGAAGGCTAGTTCTTTCGATTTGCACACTCAGCCACTTCTAGACTCAAGGCAACATTTAGGGCACTGAGTTAGACTAACTTTTTAGCATCCTGCACCTCACACACTTATGGCCCCTACTCTCCTTCATCTCAATTCCAACTCAGAGTCAAGACCACCTCATTAACCTTGTCAGGACTAGGTCCAACCTTTCTCTTGCTCACAATGACATCATTAGGAACACTATTGTGCTCCCTTATGTTGGGACTTGTTTGGAGCCTTACCCCTTCTCAGATCCCTAATAACACATGGAAGAGCCAGTGTCCATGGTCTAAAAAAAGTCTCTTCCCCTACCCCCAAGGGTAATGTTCCTGATATACATATACTGGCATGACTAAAAGAGATCTGCTCCAAGGAAAGTTTAACCATCTTTGTTTTCTATATACAAGATAGTTTAACCATCTTTGTTTTCTATATACAAGAGCAATTCCTGGGGATTCCCTGGGTGGCTCAGCGGTTTAGCGCCTGCCTTCGGTCCAGGGTATGGTCCTGGAGTCCTGGGATCAGGTCCCACTTCAGGCTCCCTGCATGGAGCCTGCTTCTCCCTCTGCCTGTGTCCCTGCCTCTCTCTCTCTCTCTCTCACTCTCTCTCTCTGTTTCTGTGTCTGTGTCTCTCATGAATAAATAGATAGGATCTTAAAAAAAAAAAAAAAAAAAGAGCAGTTCCTTTTGTTCAAGAAGGATAAGTTTAATCTATGATAGAATACCTTACTGCACTTTTGAGTACATTTGACCCTGCCTTTTTTCTGGTTCATTTCCACACACAACTTTCAACCTAATCTTCACTAGACGGCCAATGATATGAAAGTCTTTTGTGTATATATGCATACATGTGCATATGTGTTTTCTGATTCATAGTCTTTCCTACACAATGATACTGTTTGTGGTTCCAAGAACAAAAAAGGTTCTAGAAACTGAATATTTTTGCAACTCAAGAGGTGACAAAAACCTGACATGAACTGATATAAGGCTATTTACTGTCTTTAGCTCTGTGTGAATATTCATGATCACTGCAGATATTGTAATTAATCTAGTTACAGACACCACTGGGAACATTATGCAATATACAGTTATAAACTACATTACCATTCAGAAATCTGAAATATACCTGGTCCTGACAGTTCCACATAATAGATTGTGGACCTGTATTTCCTGTGCCAGCTCTCAGCCTTCAGGCCACTTTCATGTCAATAGCAGCTCTCTACTAGAGACCCCTATTAAATCTGACTACATTTGCATAGACACACTCTATAACTTTGACCTTTAAAATTCCAGAGGATAATTAACCTACTCTTTCTGGGCCCTGATAGATCCATTCCATGATCAGAAGGGTTCAGATGGTATGGGATGGTAGCCAGAATGATGGCCCCCAGTGATGTCCCCATTCTAATACCTAGAACCTGCAAATATGTACCCTCAATGGCAAAAGAGACTTTAAATATGTGATTAAGTAAAGGATTCTAAAAGATTATCCTGCTTCATCCATTGGGTCCAATGTAATAACAAAGGTCCTTATGAGAAGCAGCCAAGAGTCAGAGAATGAGATCTGATGGTAAAAGCAGAGGTCAGGGAATGCCTGAGAAAGAGAACTATTTAAAGATGCTACACTGCCGGCTTTAAACATGTGGAAGAACCCACAAGCCAAGGAATGTAGGCAGCCTCTGAAAACCGGAAAAGGCAAGAAAATACATCTTCTCCTAGAACCCTCAGAAGGAATGCAGACTGGTAGACATCTTCATTTTAACCCAGTAATTCCAATTTCAGACTACTGACCTCCAGAACTCTAAGAGGATAAATTATGTTGTTTTAGGCCACTAAGTTTATATATTTATTATAGCAGCAATAGAAAAATAATACAGTGGAAAGGCAGTTAGGATAGAAATACTAACATTAACCACCAATCTGCAGCCAGCCTAAGTCAGTGACAGACTTTTCCCTTACACCATGAAAAAAAATATTTCTCCCCAAAACTTGGATTCCCTTTTCTGGATTTGAAGGGTTAGAAAAGCAATATACTACAAAGGAGGGGCTGGGTGACTCAACCAGTTAAGTGTTTTGCTGCTGATTTCAGCTCAGGTCATGATCTCAGAGTTGTGAGATCAAGCCCCAAGTCAAGTTCTGTGCTAACCATGGAACCTGCTTAAGATTCTCTTTCTCCCTCTCCTTCTGTGCCTCCCCTCCAGTTCTCTCAAAAATAAATAAACAAACAAATAAGAAATTAAAATAATAAATATATATCACAAAGTATATGTGATATTTTCCTTCATCATTTATGTATATTCTTTGATTGTCACACGGAAAAAAAAAACGAACTATTGAAAAACTTTAAAATAAATGTTTGTAAGGAAAAAAGTACTTGAAATTTTACTGTTTAATCATATATCAAGGAGAATTATATTAGAACATGAAACCATAAATATGTTATAGGAAATACAAAATAAAGATACTTTAAAAGCATCTTCTAATAATTAAGTGGTATAGAGTTGTCTTATGTAATATTTTCCTGAGTACAAAAATAAAAACACAGTTTGTTCCTTTTGCTTTAAACTCTTCCCTAATCTGAGGATCTTAGTATTTAAACAGTATAATTTACCTAATAATAGTTTCAGCCAGGAGGTTAAAGGTATCAAAATTATATGAGCATTCACGTGTGTCTCACTGTGCCAGAACCACTGCTTTGTTTCAACTCCCAGTTTCTAAAAATATCTGCTAAAGGAAAAAGCTGACTTCTCAGAATTATAATGGTTGGTAAGAAACCATTTTCCCAGAATTAAAAAGCAGTTTTATTTTTTTCAATCACACATAGATTTTAAACAATTGTCTTTAAAAATTATACAAGGGGAGAATAATTTTGTCAGTATAATTCACTTTAATCCTCCACCTTTCCTTTCTTTCACAACTCAGTTTATAATTGGTGATTAGAGGGGAACTGTCTTCTTTATTAAAAAATAAAATAGAACCCCCATGCCTAGGGAGCAAAAGCAATGAGATGCACAGGGCACACATTTTACCTGTCCCTTGGTATTCCTTCTGTGGTTTTCTTTCAGCACTGACAAACCCAGCTGATGCCTCAAAGAGATGCTTTATGAGATGCTATCTTAGTTTCTAGGGCTGCTATAACAAAGTGCCACAGAATGGGTGGCTTAAACACAAGAAATTTCTCAGTTCTGGAGGTTAGAAGTACAAGAGCAAGGTGTCAGCAAATAGGGTTTCCTCTGAGATTTCTTTCCTTGGCTTGCAAATGGCTTCTGGTACTCTGTGTCTTCACATGGTCTTTCCTCTGTTTGCACACATTCTTGAGTACTTGGTGTCTTGTGGGTCCAAATTTCCTCTTCTTAGAAGGACACTAGTTGGATTAATTAGGTCCCACTCTAATGGCCTCATTTTAACTCTGTTCCCTTTGTATAGGACCCATTTCCAAGTCACACTCTGAGATGTTAGGAATTAGGGCTTTGACACAGGAATTTGGAGAGGAGGCATACACTTCAGTACCTAATAGATGCTGAGGTGGAAAGGGGAGGAAATAACGAAAAAAGTTCAGAAAAATTTAAGTTATGGTCATCGTTGAATTCTGCTTTAGCTACCTCACTCTTAAAACTTTGTGCATTTCATACTTCTGATCCAAAGAAAAGAGAACATCCAGATCTTTGTCTCGGTGGGCTAGTTCAGAACCACAGCTCCATACATTTCCTACTTCCCAGATCCCAGGCTGCCTCGTGTGGAGGATACTTCTAGGACACAGTAGCCTCTTTGGCTGTGGTGATGCCTCATTGGTCCAAGAGTCTAACTCTGATGCTGTCCTATTCTTTTTTAAGCTTTTTGTCTGAAGGACAAGCCTCTCTCCTAAGTGAACAGCAGGGAGCCTTATGAGGGCCTTATCTCAGGGAAGGGCTAAACCCAGTCTGTGGAGGGATGGGTCAAATCAAAATCCCAGATTTTATGAAAAAAAATCCCTTAATCACACAATAAAACTATATATATATCAAAGGAACTATACAAGTACAGATAAGAATAAGAGCAAGGTAGGAGTTTGATTATCACAACAAAAATTCAACATGTAGCCAGTGCGACATTATATTTGTTTTATTTTCAAATATTATTTCATATCATAAGTAAATGATGTAAAAACTAAAATTTGAAAATATCATGTGATTTAGTTATGGTATTTCTTTACAACATCAAAATAACCAAAACACCAATATCAAACAAGGTCTTTTGATTTTCTTTTCTCTTTTGCCCATTCCCAAGAAAAAAATATATTTAATCCCAAAGATTTTCCTAAAGCATCAAGTATAAAATGATAAATATAGTAAGCAAATTTCCATAGGCATTGAGGTTTATTTCTAAAAATCCCATATATTCAATACAAGGATTAATATGGATTTCTAGAATCAGGGGGACATCTAGATGAGACCTCACAAATATGTCTAGATCTTATGACTTTCACAATGATAGATGTTTCTCTTATACTCAGCTTATGCCATATTATTACTGAATATCCAGAGCTGGAAAGCAACTTAATTGTTCCATTTCAATCTCTAATGAGTGTGAAAATCTCTGCTATGGAATCCCTGACACATTTAATTCAGCTGCTTCCTGAATGTCACCAATACTGGAGAGCTTGCTCATTCATAAGCAACCCATAGCATCACTAGAAGGGAAATAAAAATAAGAAAAAAATTATTGAACACTTACTATGTGCTAGAGTGGATTTCAAGCAGGTGTCACTTTTGCAACATAAAATATGTAGGTGATGGCAACATGGCACACGATTTAGAGAAATAAGGATTTTCAGGTCCAATCAAGAGACTAATATCATAGCATAAGTGATGATGAAGGTTTGAACTAAGCACATGAACAGTAGGGATGAAAAATGTGGGGTAGAAGTTACAGACAACTCAAATGGAATTAGCAGCACTTGGTAGGGTTACATTCAAGCACAGAATAACTGAGCTGAAATAAAATGTGATTTCCAAAAATATCTGCATGGCAGAGGAGTTGCTCTAGCCTTACTATACTAACTCCAACCCAGAGAACACATTAACAACAATGGCAGTAAATACAATAGTTAACATTCATTAAATGTCTATTATGTGCCAAGCACTCTTCTAAGTACCTTACATGTATTTTTCAATTGAATCCTCACAACTACCTTGTGAGATAGGTCTATTATTATGCCATTTTATGCCAAGGCAACTGACATACAGAGTTAAATAACTTTTGAGATTACTATTGAAATTAAGTGGCAATTCAGGATTTAAAGCCAGGGAGTCTAAACACAGAGTCCAAGCCATAATTCAGCTCAGGTCCACAGCAAAGGGGGCTATTTCACACAGAAATAGGGACAAAAAATAAAAATCCAACGAAGAGTGGGTCATTAACTTTCTCATCCCTCCCCCACCCCCATATTCTTCTTCTTTCTAGTTCATTGCCTATCAGGACACAGAAAGACAGTTATCTTATGCATCTGAATGACAACATTTATCTCTAAGGACATTTCTTTAGGAATGAATGTCTCAAAAGAAACATTACTGTTTATTTTCATTAGAATGCAGTAGGCATAAGTTGACTATATGGTGTGAAGGTTTTTAATAACATTCAAAAGTAGGTGCTACCACTGAAATGAAAATTTAAAAAATAAAGTATTGTCAGACATTAAAATTGAAGTAGATGGACTTCCAGTCTCCCTACTGTTAACAATTTATTCATTATGATTTAAGATATTTAGCTTCAAGACTTAAAGGTACACTCTATTAAAGAGACTGCACTTATTCTAAGTAGCAGATCTATTGTTTATGGAGTACTTCATAAAAGTAAAATTTCTTAAAATATAAATAATCTTATAGATTATTAATTGTACTCTGGCTATGCAGTAAACAAAGAAGGGAGCAGTTTTATCAAGGGTTCATGCAAAATGACAGAGAATGAGAGGAGGGACATGCACCAAGACTGGAATTAGCACCTTAGGCTGAGAAAGGAACTTTACAATGTCATCTACAATGTTCTTGGCCAACATCTCTTCCTGCCCATGCTTTAACATCTGATTAGGAATTTATCATCTCATTGGAGTAAAGTGCCTACAGGTGACAGAGCCTTCAGGCAGGCCTAACTTCCCCAGGACACTACTCACTTTTGAGCTGATTGTTCAACAAAGATTTACCAGATACTTATAAAAATATTAGGAATGCATATGGAAGAAAATCATGCTCCTTACTTGTTTTCTACTGAGGATGAAACAGATTTATAATGTGGTATGGAAAGTGCCATGCTAAATCCATGTAGAAACTGCTGTGGCACTGCAACAACAATTGTACAAAGTCCTCTCAGTGCAGTTGGATAATATTTGAAACTTTTTCTTCATCTCCTTGTTTATTTATTCTAATCAAAAGGGCTTGGCCTTAGGGCAGGCCAACAACTTAGGTGGGTGGGATTTAGGAATGCTTTTTAAGTCAAAGCAGAGATGATAGCAGAGGTTTCCCAATTTATCTCTAAGAAAAGCCAAGATCTTTCCCCAAAGTAACTGAACTTTCACTTCATTCCCACCATTTAAACTCCCTTTCATCTATTTCTCTATGACTGATAAAGGAAAATCCTGAATGAAAGCTGGCTATAATTATAAAACCTGGGATTTCATAGAATATGGAGATAAACTTCAGGATTGAAAAACATTATAAGCCATAGATGTTGTTCCTGTGTCTTGGCAAAGAGTCTGGATCATAGACAAGATTCAGGAATGAACAAGTTTTATTTAGCAGATTTAGGCAATAGACAGTCTACTACTAAAGATGCCTTGCCATGTGCTATCATGTAAAAAGTAAAATATTTGAAGTCAGATGAGCTGGATTTTAATCCCAGATCTTACTATTTATATGATCTTGAGCTATTTTTTAAAATCTATCCAAGCCCCAAGTTTTATTCTCTATTATAAAATAATATTATCAAGCCAGTATATGTTTCAAGATTAAAATAAAATATAATATGGGAGTACCTGAGTAGCTCAGTCACTTAAGCATCTGTCTGCCTTCCGCTGAGGTCATGATCCCAGGGTCCTGGGATACAGCCCCATGTCGGGTTCCCCCTCAGCAGTGAGTCTGCTTCTCCCTCTACCCTCTGCTCATGCTGTCTCACATGCTCTTTCCTTCTCTCAAATAAATAAAATCTTTCTAAAAAACTAAATTAAATATATTTATATATATGTAAAGTTTCTGACACTAAAGTGGCAAGTCAAACTTTTTTCCCAACCACCTACCTTCCCTTGCTGAAATTGTGAAAGATTTTACTTTCCTTTGCATTAAATGACTCCTCATCCCACAAAAATAATTCTTTATCCCAGTAAATTACAATCCCCAGCACACAACAAGGACCATGCAATCCCATGAAAACATACCACTATCCAGACATTCATGCTGCAATGAGGATTTACAAAACTTGAGTCATGGTCCTCTGCTTTTAGAGGTCCAAATTCTGATTACCAGGCCCTCCTCCTCAGCATCAGCACTAAAAATCAGGCCTCTGGTCACTACTTTAGAATTTTAGATCCAACAGCACACATCAGGCTGACGCGAACCCCAGAGAGATTTCGTCCTCCTTATTCATTTCCACTACACATTCCTCTTGGAAAACTCATAACCAGCTAAATGCACCTTGCTTCAGAGTCCTGATATCCTTACTCATCATACAAGCAGTCCCCTCCAGCAGTATCCACGTCCACAAAACACTCTGGGCTCTCTCCCCATCCACTTGACTCAACTTCCCATTTTTCTTCCTTTCAAAACTTTCTTCCTTACACTTTGGAGGGCTCATTCTATGGTCAGCGTTACATTTCACTGAATGCTGCTTTCACCTTCTGGGCTAATATGCAACCTACAAGGCTTTTCTTCCCATCAGCACTCCTAAATGAAAGCTACTCCTTCCATATCCATGTCCCTGTGTTTGGGAGACGATTGCAGAGGCTCCTTTATTTCCATCTGGGCTCCTAAGCAGACCTACACCAGGTGGGGAGAGAGTTATTTAAACTAGCAAGTCTCATTTTCATCATTTGCAAACTAGAAATGATAATAATAGTAATGCTATTACAATTAAATAAGATAATGTACATGAAGTACTTTGAACAATGGGTGATAGTAAGCCTTCAGAAAACTAAGGTTATTACTTTAATCATCTGCATCATGCATAATTACCACCTAATCTTTAATTGCTTTTAAAAAGTACAATCTTAGCATAGATGCAATATATTTGTAGATATCTGAATTCTCCATGGAGAATACTTAACCAGTAGTAAAAATAGAAACCATTTAATTTCCTTATAAAATCCACAGGAATCTTTAGGAAGTTCCACCATATTTTCTCAAAACATTGTAAACTTTATTCATGAAAGAGGGAAGGAGGAAAATATTATAAGAGAATACATGTGGGGGTGGAAAAGCTAGAACTCCCTTTCTGGGAGTTCATGAATACAATTAAGTTTATCTGTACTTTATAAGGCCAAGAAGCAAGTATATTAGCAAACTGATGGCAAGTATGCCTTGCACTTTGATTTATATTCTGAGCTACAATCTGCACATGAAAAGAATCAACCGTGGAGCAGTAATACCAGCAGCATGTAGAACACAGTGAGTACCTCAAGAGCAAGTGAGCAAACAAAAACAGCAGCCTGAGAACAGTTAGATTTTGTTTGTTTCCATAATCATCCCAAGCCATCAGCATCCACCCAAAGGCCATGCATATAGCCTCTACCATGTTTGCATGTGGGTATTTTCTCCAAACCCAACATTTTATAAGTAATTATTATCTAATATAACTATTTCTTTGATCATAATAGTATTCATCATGCTCAAATAGATGGAACTCTAAAAATAAGTTAGCAAAAAACCTGCCAGAACATCTTTTGCAGAAGAAAACTTCATTAAAACAGCTAAAATATCATTGAACTTAAACTGGATCTGGAAAACCCAAGTCAATGAAATGAATTCACTGAAACTATGAGGTAAACTAAGTGGAAAGATAAGACATAAATGGTTGTCATCGGCTTATTTATTCAATAGCATTCAATAGAAAAACACCAAAGGAAATTGTATTATTTAAAAACATTAACAGCAGAACTTGTGCAATTTCATATTCAGTGTTAAGTTTTTATTGATTATGCATCTTCATTTGGTTTCAATTTTTTAAAATTTTCAACTAACTAGGTTATAAGCATCTTGAAGATAAGGACTTAGTTTTCCTTAACACTAGGCACAGTACAAACAAAAAAAAAAACCCACATACATTTTAAAAAAGTATTCCCTTCTCCGATTGCCTTACTTCACTCAGCCAAATACCCTCCAGAAACAGCCACGTTGAAGCAAATGAGTGCCGGGCACTGAGGGGGGCACTTGACAGGATGAGCACTGGGTGTTATACTGTATTTTGGCAAATCGAACTCCAATAAAAAAATATACATGTTAAAAAAAAAAAAAGCATTCCCTTCCTTTATTTCATACAATCAATAGAGGAGAAAAAAAAAGTTGGCAGGAATGTGAGGGGGAAGATACAATACATGTGACTATTCATAGAGATTCACATGGTTACAATGCATTATAACGTACTGAAAAGTCTAACAACCCAGGAAAACCCTCCTTTTAACCTAAGCAAACTGAGATGGTTGGTCAGCTATAATGAGATATATATTATTATTCAGCACTATTAACTTGCTGACCTATCTCTTTATAGGCTCTTGATTACCTTTTAAGTATCTATTTTTGTGATTTTCTTTGCTTTAAATTAAAATTTTGTGAATATTCTAATATTCTGGAAAAAGGATAATTGTAGTTGTGTTCAACCTCTGATAGAATTCTGCTTTGTCCGAAATGTCCAATTTTATTTCAGATCACGCACTGATTTTTTTTTAAAGATTTTACTTATTTATTCATGAGAGACACAGAGAGAGAGAGAGAGAGAGAGAGAGAGAGGCAGAGACATATGTAGAGGGAGAAGCAGGCTTCATGCAGGGAGCCCAATGTGGGACTCCATTCCGGGACTCTGGGATCACGCCCTGAGCCCAAGGCAGACACTCAACCGCTGAGCCACTCAGGCATCCTTCATGCACTGATTATAAATAGACTTCTCTGATCCCATTATTTTGCTTTGCAGAATTTTGGAGCTCTGAAGAGGAAACTAATAAGTCCCATCATTATTTTGAGTTGAATTTAAGTCTTTATATAACATGAGATAGGTTTCAAGAATATACCAAGATCTGCCTTTCCAAAAAACACTTCACATGCCAAGGTACTCATTTCCAAAATGGCATTAACCATCACATTTGAAAAAATGGATCTACTACCAAAGCTTCTCTAGCCAGTAGTGGAGCTGGAGGAGTTGAATATCCCTGTAATAGTTGACAGTAATGAGGCCGGAACAAATGTTTGATCAACCAAGTATGCAAGCAATATTTACTCTCCTGTTGTTACAAAATTACATAGAACATATGGTCTCTGCCTATACACACACATATATATATATATATATATATTTTTTTTTTTTTTTTTTTGCTAATTTTGATGTTGTAACTTGACCATCCAATTACTTCAAGTACCATTCATCAACTTTAAGAATTTTTGGTAGCTTGATATAAATCATTAAAATATAAGAAAGTGCCCAATTTTGAAGCACTTCATCCACTATATTCAAAATTGAATATCTGCCATTTCTCTGATCATTCCCTCCCAAAGGGTACTGGAAAAAATTGGTCAGGTTCAAAGTCCCAGGCATCTTGAGAGTTGGGTTTCCAACCTCTAAGTGTAATGTTTTATCATCTGCCAATATTCTGCCCTTTAACTATGCCAATAAAATGATCTTTGCAAGTTATAAGAGATGAAATTCAGAAGCTCCAGTGACTTGAACAAGAAATTATGACCAAGAAGCATCCTATAATTAGTACAATCTTTAAATTTATCATGTTAGTAATTGATCAATATAAATGTTTAAGAATCTATGATCTAAATCTGATTACTTGGGTTGGAATCTTGCTTTTATTACTATCTGTGTGACACTGAAAAGTTAAGAAAAATAAGGTATAGAGAGTTTAATTATCTATAAGATATGGATAATAACAGCACCTATCTAGTGCTTATGAAGGATAATTGAGTTAATATAAAACTCTTCTAATATATAATATATAGTAAGCTCTCAGTGTTTTATTTTTTGTTATTATTTCTATGGAATAATATTTTGCCTTTTCGATTAAATTATATTTTTCTTAGTAAAAAAGAGTAGCTTTATTACAAATATTATTTAAAGTGAAAAAAATTCTTTAGAAAAATATGAATTTTAGATACAATAAGGATTAAATACACATATGACAATTACCTTATGGAATATACTGGAAATTAGAAAAAAAATTTCACCACATTGACATAAAAAAGCTAGTACAGTTAATGAGCTTAAAGTTAAAAGATTTTATTTTATTTTTTTAAGTTAAAAGATTTTAGAATTCCACCATGAGTAGACATTTAATTTACAGAAAGAATTGACAAATCAATTTAAAATTCATTTTCTCACCCTTACAGAGAAATTATTCATGTTTTTAATAAAATTTTCCAATTCAGAATCAGTCCTGCTAAAACACGCAAATAAACAAAGACACATCAGCATATCAAACAGCATTTTTAAGTTCAGATATGTGCCAAGGATCCACATACTGAATAGGCTTTATACATTATACTGAACAGTTTTGATTACCACTTATTCCTACAAAATATAATTGCTTTCTACAGTGGTATAAAACTGTGAAAATATCTTCTGGGTAAAAATTACTGGGAAGATTGTTTGGCAAATGTTCTTGTGAAAAAAAAATTCTCATGGGCTTTTTACAAAAACACATGGGTTGACTGGTCCTTTTCTCCAAAAAGCAAATACATGAGCTAATCACATATAGGATTTATTGGGTAAATAAGCACATTTGTATTTTAATAAAGTCTTTTAGAAATAGCAAGAGGACTAACTAAAGAGGAGCTAAACTAAATAAAATCTTTTACCCCTGATGTTTTGGGCAGGTGAACTGCGATTGAGAAGTCAAGAATGAAGCCACATGCTAAACAAATGATAATAAAAAATTATTAGAAAAATTCATATTAATAAGTATTAATACCCAGGGATAATGTTAAAGACTTTGAGAGTAAATCTCTCTCATACACACTCTCTCTTTGCTAATTGTAATAAGATGCTACAAAAAAAAAAAAGTATTCAATGGTTTATAGCCACAGGAATGTATTCCCAAAATCATATGTATAGGGTCAACTGTGGTTCTGCTGACTTGGATTCTCAGCTGCCTGGAAATCCCTGCTCAGGCTATGGGTTGGAATCTATATATTTTCAATCTAAGGTACAGACTGATAACCTAGCACTACCTGGGGACATTATGAGGGATTGGTAGAGTACAAAATGGAGCAAACACTTTAAAAGCCTCATCTTGTACCTGTCTGCTAAGCTCTCATAGACCCCGAAATAACTCATATAACCATACCCAACATAAGTGGGGCAGTTATGAGTTTTTGGTAGCTTTGATATAAATCATTAAAATATAAGAAAGTGCCCAATTTTGAAGCACTTCATCCACTATATTCAAAATTGAATGTCTGCCAGTTCTCTGATCATTCCCTCCCAAAGGGTACTGGAAAAAATTGGTCAGGTTCAAACATACTCAATTCCCATTTGGCTGGGTTCCTGACTCCCTACCTGGATCTTGCCAGTCCCCCTTACTCTAGGGCCTTGTTCATGAATTTCATATCTTTGAAAATTTTCTGGATATTTTTGGAATCATGGTATTAACTTCTGCCCTAAGTCACACATTCTGTAGCCTCATCTTTTTGATATTGACAATAGCCTGGTTCAAAACCAAGTCTCCTCTATAAATTGCCAAATTTAATATTATGATTCCATTTGATGTCTCTTCTGGAAGGGCTAGCCTCAGAGTTATATTATGACAAGCCTCTTCTCCTCCCTTGCTATTTATCTTCTCTCATTAGGTCTGCTGCTTATCCCCCAGAATATACTGGGATTGAAACCTTCAGGTCGGGGGATCCCTGGGTGGCGCAGTGGTTTGGTGCCTGCCTTTGGCCCAGGGCGCGATCCTGGAGACCCGGGATTGAGTCCCATGTCGGGCTCCCGGTGCATGGAGCCTGCTTCTCCCTCTGCCTATGTCTCTGCCTCTCTCTCTCTCTCTGTGACTATCATAAATAAATAAAAATTAAAAAAAAAAAAAAAGAAACCTTCAGGTCTAAGAAACAATTACAAATTTTATACAATGTACACCTGGAAATCTACCACTTTCTTAGTCAAACTTTCCATTTCACATCTCTTACATGCACCTAGTTTAGTAAAGAATTACTCTTCTTATGGCTAATTTAATAACTTATCTTTGCAATATTTGGATTAAGGTGAGTAGGGAAGGAGCTGAGAGAATCTAGGTTTTAAGCCACTGGCCCAAGATCATGAAATTAATCAAAAGAAAGATAAAGTGACGCCAAGTTGTTTCCAGTCTCATTCCATTGAGCCTCTGACTCTCCCTGCAACTCTAGTTGGTTTGATATAGTTAAAACCTGGGAAGTTACTTCTTTTTCCCTCAGATATCATTTTCTTAGCATATCCATGAATTAGAAGAGATTAAAGACCCATTTATAAACTTTTTAATCATCTAATAAAATGTGCAGTCTTTAACATGAATCTGATCATACTCATTAATGTGCACTGAAATGAATAAAACTAAGTATTTAATCTTAGACTCTTCTTTCCCTTAACAAGAATTTTCATCTTCACTGACTTGTTTCCACAAAAATAACAAATGCCTCATGCCTGCAAAGATTCTCTAATTTTTAAAAAGATTAATCATTAGATATAAAAGTCCAGGCTTTGATATATTTCATCTGTTAATTTATTCATGCAACAACTACTGGCTGAGCACTTTTTTTTTTAATAAGCCAGTGCTGGATACTATGGTTATATTATCAAACACAGAGCTATGGTTTTTAGGTTTATAAGCAGAATCTCATCTATTATAGAATATATCCTCAGCATTGATACAATTTTGAAAGGCTTAGAATATTACCATGTTTGTAACACTTTAACCTCTGGAAATTCTATTTGTCTCCTACTGTTTTATTAACATTCAATATTTCACATAGATATTCTGCTATTGCCCTGGTCAAATTTTATTTCAACTGTATTTGGTAAAAATCCATTCATTTCACTTCTTACCCCTGTCTTCTTATCTAAGTATTATCTTTACCTAAAAATCCTTTAAAAAGCTAAATTAAAGATCTTTTAATAAAGCTATGTGGAGAAAAATATGCTCATAAACACATTAGTCACAATATCCTACTCTTAAATGCTTAAACCTACTTTTTTACCCATGGAAGAACAGAAATTCTTATGGCTACTGCCCTCCTTAAATTTTAAAAATGTATATACATGTAAAATTTATGTGTGTATAAAATAATAGTTTTTGAAAACTACTATTCCTTTGGAATTCACTAAAATTCAATATGTGGCAAATGATGATTTCAACCTACAAATCTTTTGGAACAAAGACATTTGACATGGATGACTTTTTTCCTCCATTTATTTTCTATCTTTATATAAAATAAACACTATGATTTCAGAGTCTTATATTTCTCCCTTAAAATAAATAATATTTTTCATAACACTTAAATTTGCTAATATCAAATTCATAAACACTTGTAAAATAGATAATTGCATTATAAACTATAGAAACATCTCTCTTAGTCTTACTTTCATTGGGTTCCTAAAGCAAACATTCAATGCTGCTACATCCTGAATTATTATATAATATGAAGTCAAATCATAAGAAATTGTTTATATTTGACCAGTTTTGATCTACAAAAAGGGCAATTTTCATGTTTCAGCCTAAGAGTTGTTCATTTGTCTGGACCTCTTCCTAGAATATGAGTTCCTCATGACCAGAGACTATATTCCATTTACATAAGTTATATGTGCATAAGTGTCTTCCTATACCTGAAGTATATAGATTTTGCTCAAGCATTCTTTTATACCCTGAAGAAACTGTCAGTGCTCTTTATAAGATTATAACTATCCAGAATGGGTCACTCTAGCCCTTTCAGGTTGCTCTTATAAGATCCTTGCAAGGAATGACAAGAAAATATGTGAAATCCTGAATGCAATTCCTAGCACATAGTAAGTATACAAAATATTTGTAGCTATTATTAATATTACTGCTAAAATAGGGGCAGGTAGGAGGCACCTGGGTGCCTCAATCAGTTAAGCGTCTGCCTTTGGTTCAGGTCATAATCTTAAGGTCTTGGGATAGAGCCCCAATTGGGCTCTCTGCTCAGTGGGGAGTCTGCTTCTCCCTCTCCCTCTTCCTCTCCCTCTCTCTCTCTCTCTCTCTCAAATAAACAAAATCTTTAAAAAAAATAAAAAATAAAATAGAGGAATGTACAAAGTATAAGAGACAACTTATATGGCATTCTACCAGGAATAATGAGAGTAAATCAGCTAAGGCTTCCAGGACATATCTCAAAAGACTGGATGAAGGTTTCCACAGATACATGGGGGTGAAGATTAGTGTGGTAGAGCCATGGAAACTAGCTAATATGGCTGGAATCCAGGGAGGGAGGGGCTCTGTAGATGATGTTGAAAGGTTCAGTTTAGATTTTAAAGTAGCCAATCTTATTGATATAACTACATTCAAAACTTTCAACATTTAGAAACTTCTCAGTGCGTGTAGAAAGAAACATCAACATATCTTGTGTATATATTCCTTCTCTTTAATAAACACAGTTGTGTTAGGATCCATTGAACTACTCTCATTCTTTTGACTCAGCACCATATGCTTCCATAGGTATTTCATACATTGGTCTTTCAAGATTTCAAATGCATTTGTTAATATTCCTATAAAATTTTAAATTTTATAGGAATATTAACATAGGAATGCAGTATAGGAATAGGAATTAACATAGGAATGCAGTATAAATTTTGGGCTACACAAAAAATATAATTCAAGGTTACATTTCCAGTCAACATTTATACGTCTCATATTATTAGGCCACTACTGTTGATGTCCTCTAAAGGGTGAAGAACTAAAGACAAATTATTTCTGAAAAGGACCCTTCAAATCATCAGCACTTTGCTTGTCTTATTTCTTTTTTAAAAAATAAGGTAAAAAGAGAATTTTCTTCTTTCAATGAACTTCACAATACTTACTATGTATCAAGGACTGTGCCAAGCAAATTTTATAAATAATCTTACCAAACTCACACACTCAATTTGTGAGGTATCATTATCCATTTTACAGATGCAGAAACTTAGGGCTAACAAGTTAGACAATTTGCCCAAAGTCTAACTGTAAGTAGAAGAGCCAAATTTAATCATGAGTATGTCTGATTCTAGAACCTGGGCTTGAGCAATTGATGCCTGCAATCAGCTGGCAACTCTGTTATCAATCTATACATATACCATAGCTAAAATTTAACTTGTGCTAAACTGTTAACAAAGGCATAGGCTACTTAAGTATCCCAAATTTCCCCCATATATTCTCCCTAAAGAAGATATACAGATAAGAAATAAGCATTTTTTTTAAGATTTTATTTATTTATTCATGAGAGACACAGATAAGAGGCAGAGACACAGACAAAGGGAGAAGCAGGCTCCATGCAGGGAGCCCGACATGGGACTCTATCCCAGGACTCCAGGATCACACCCTGAGCTGAAGGCAGGCGCTAAACCTCTGAGCCACCCAGGGATTCCCAGAAATAAGCATTTAAAAAGATGCTCCACATCATATATCAATAGGGAAATGCAAATAAAAATGAGATACCACTATAATCTATTAATATGGCCAGAATCCAGAACATTGATATCACCAAACACTGGTAAGGATATAGAGCAACAGGAACTTACATACATTGCTGGTGGGAATGCAAAATGGTACAACCACTTTGGAAGACAGCTTGGTGGTTTCTTACAAAACTAAACATTCTTATCATATGATTGAACAATCATGTTCCTTGGTATTTACCCAAGAGTTAAAAATATATGCACACAAGAAAACCTGCACAAGGATATTTATAATGGCTTTATTCATAACTGCCAAAACTTGGAAGTAACAAAAACACCCTTCAGTAGGTGAATGGATAAATAAACCATGGTACATCCAGAAAATAGAGTACTATTCAGAACTAAAATAAATGAGCTACCAAGTCACAAAAAGACATGAAAGAAATATAAATACTTATTATCAAATGAAAGAAGCCAATCTGAAAAGCCATATCCTGTATGGACCCAACTATAAGACATTTTGGAAAAAATAAATCTATGAAGACCATGAATAGATCAGTAAATAGGAATTGAGGGATGGGGAGTAGATAATAGGCACAGAGAATTTTTAGGGCAGTGAAACTACTCTATAGGATACTGTAATGATGGATTCATGTCATTATAAATTTGTCTAAACTCATAGAATGTACAACCCAAGAGTGAACCCTAAAGTAAACTCTGGACTATGAGTGATAATGCTGTATCAATGCAGGTTGTAATAAAAGTATCACTCTGGTGGGGGCTATTAATAATGGTGGAGGCTATATATGTGTAGGGACAGAAGGCATTTGGAAAACCTCTGTACCTTCTGTTCAATTTGCTGCAGAAAATTTTCTTCTTTAAAAAATAAAGTCTATTAGTAAAAAATAAAGTTCCCAATTCATCATTGCATTGTGAAAAATAAGAACATGATAATTTTATTTGTATACCTATCTTTTTGCAATATGCCACAGGGAAAAAAAGAAATGATACTGGGTCATTTCTAGGAATGTAAAAATATGTAACCTACATATATATTTACTTTATATTGGGTAGAAATGATGGATAAATTAGATACTTTTCATTTAAACAAACCAATCCTAGTCAGTAAAAGCTGAACAAAGTCCAAATTCCTGAACTGGTGAATACTAGTAATTGTTTCCTTGAAGGTAGAGAATATTTTTCATTCATCTTTGTATCCCATACAACTGGCACAAACTCCAGAAGATGGCTACTTAATACATGTCACTGAGTTTAGTTTGTATGAAACATTGAAGAGATATGCACATAATGTGGACACCCAGGTTCCAAACAGGCTTTAGCAAAATATGCCACAATGAACAGACTTACCAAAAGTAGTTAAGAGATCTAAAAATTGAAGTTGTGTTTTTAAACATGCCATAATTCTTCATTTACTCGATTAGAAAAGTAACAGATAACTTTAGGCCACAGAATATGCTAAATGTTTTACTATTCCATTTAACTGTCATTCTCATTTTACTGATAAATGAAAAATCAGAGACTTTAAGTAACATGGCCAGTGAGCAGCAAAGCCAGGATTTAAATTCTGGCAACTTTGTTATTGTTTCCTACCCCAAAACTACACTATACAGCATCTTATGAGAGAAGCACACTTACAATCTGCATGTCTTCTCATGTATAAAATTATACAGTGCTATATTATAGTTTTATTTACACATAGCTAAAATTTTGTTTGACATCATGTATACAGATCTTCCTCCACTTGTAATAGGGTTATGTCACAATAAACTCAATAGAAGTTGAAAATATCCTAACTCAAAAATGTATTTAAGGCACACCTACTGACATCATAGCTTACTCAGCCCTAGTCGACCTTAAATATGCTCAGAAAATTAACAGTAGGAGTAAGGGAGATGGCAGCAGAATAGGAGGGCCCTAAATTCAGCTTATTCCATGAAATACAACTAAGAAACTATGAAATCAAACTGCATACCTTAGAAATTGACCTGAATACTACAGAACAAACTGCACAATTAAAAGTTGAGAAGGGACTACATCAAAGAAGATAGAAGTGTAGAGATATGCTCTGGGAGAAAAATTCATCATAGCAGCTACTGTGGAAAGGGAGCTGTGGTAGCAAACAATGTATAAGATAGACTAGCACACCAGGGAGTGCATGAGAACAATGACTCCCCATTGTCCAATTGACTCAAAAAGTGAGAGGGGCTGAACTCTGAGTTCTTGCAACCAGGAAGGCTTAAAGCCTGGAGTTCTAAAGGTCAGTGGGATTGGCTCAATGAGAGCCCAGAGGCATTGGGGAAGCTCCTGGAGAGAAGGCAGGACAAACAGCCTGAGTACATACAGCATAGAAATAGCAATCTGAAGAGCATCCAGGGCACACAGTGGGGACATTAATCACTCTTCTGAGAGCACTTCCCTGAGAGATAGTGTTCAAAGAAACACCTCTCCAGGAACCAAAGATGCTGGCCAACCCATTTCCCTCCCCACCCTTTAGAATAAATACAGAGCCTACTGTGGGAACCAGTGCAGCACTAACACTGATTAACTTGCTTTCACCAAGCCCTTCCTTCCTACAACCCAGTGGAAGTGCCCTTCCCAGTTACCTTGCCTCAGTCCCAGCACAGTGGGCTCCCTCCCTTAGAAGATTAGCCCAAACCCCTGCTCACACTGTCTCCCAACTTGGGAGTTTTGTAGAGCCTCAGTTCTGGAGGCAGTGGTAACAAGTCTCAGTTCACAAGCAGACCAGAGCATACCTAGTTAAAAAGTTCTACATTCAGGACAGGGACCAAACACTGCCCATAAGGGGTAAAAAGAGTCTTTACAGACAGCTAACCTGAAGGATACAGCAGCCAGGACAAAACAGGAGAGCATATGCAGCACACATTAGAAACACTCCCTGAAGTGTTAGGCCCTGGGGTACAGGGTACATCACACAGCAGGGCACTATAGGACCTCTTCTTCAAAAGGCCATTACCCTCACAGACAGAAATAGGTGACATTTCTAACACCTAGAAGCAGGCACATAGACTTAAACAAGATGAAAAGACCGAGGAATTTGTCCCAAGTCAAAGAACAGCACAAGGTCATGGCTAGAGATCTAAGTGAAACAGATATAACATGTCCAATAGAGAATTTAAAGTAATAATCATAAAGATACCCACTGGACTTTAGAAAACAGTGGAAAACAATCATTTACCAAACATTTAAAGAAGAGTTAATACCTATTCTTCTCAAACTTCCAAAAAAATAGGAAAAGAAGGAAAACTTCCGAATTTACTCTATGAGTCTAGCATTACCCTGATACCAAAGCCAGATAAAGACACCACAAAAAAAGGGAACTGCAGGCCAGTATCTCTGATGAATATGGATGCAAAAATCCTCAACAAAATGCCTGCAGACCGAATTTAGCAATACATTTTTAAAAATAATTCACTACAATCGAGTGGGATTTATTCTTTGGTTGCAAGGGTAGTTTGAAAATAGCAAATCAATCAACACAATACACATTAATAAAAGAAAGGATAAGAACTATATGAGTCTTTCAATAGATGCAGAGAAAGCATTTGACAAAGTGCAACTTCCATTCATGATAGAAACTCTCCACAAGAGGTTTAGAGGGAACATACCTCAAAATAATAAAGGCCATTTATAAAAAATAAATAAAGAAATAAACACAGCTAACATCATCCTTAATGGGGAAAAACTGGGAACTTTTCCTCTAAGGTCAGGAGTAAGACAAGGATGCCCGCTCTCACTACTTTTATTCAACATCATACTGAAGTCCTAACTTCAGCAATTGGACAACATAAAGAAATAAAAGACAACCAAATCAGCAAGGAAGAAGTCAAACTTTCATTATTTGCAGATGATATAATACTATAGATAGAAAACCCTGAAGACTATACCAAAATACTGCTAGAACTGATTCAAATTCAGTAAAACTGTAGGATACAAAATCAATGTCCAGAAATCTGTTGAATTTTTATATACCAAAAATGAAGCAGCAGAAATAAATTAAGAAAAAAAAATCCCAATTACAGTTGCACTAAAAAATAATAAGGTACCTAGGAATAAATTCAACCAAAAAAGTAAAAGATCTGTACTCTGAAAACTGTAAAATACTGATGAAAGAAATAGAAGATGACACAAAGAAATGGAGAAACATTTCATGCTCATGGATTGGAAGAACAAATATTGTTAAAATGTCTGTACTATCCAAAGCAATCTACAGGCTTAATGCAATCTCTATCAAAATACCAAGAGCATTTTTCATAGTTCCAGAACAAAAAAATCCTGAAATTTGTATGCAACTACAGAACATCCTGAATAGCCAAAGCAATTTTGAAAAAGAAAAGCAAAGTTGGAGGGATCACAATTCTAGGCTTCAAGCTATACTACAAAGCTGTAGCAATCAGTAAAGTATGGTACTGGCCAAAAATAGAACACAGACCAACAGAACAGAATACAAAACCCAGAAATAAACTCAAAATTATATGATCAATCTTTGACAAAACAGGAAAGAATATGTAATGGGAAAGGGAAATCTCTTCAACAAATGGTGTTGAGAACACTGGGCAGCAACATGCAAAAGAATGCAACTGGACCACTTTCTCATACCATACACGAAAATAAAATCAAAATGAATTAAAGACCTAAATGTGACACTTGAAACCATAAAAATCCTAGAAGAGAACACAAGTAGCGACTTTGACATCAGTCATAGCAACTTTTTCTAGGCGGTTCCTGGAGGCAAGGGAAATAAAAAGATTTTACATAGCAAAAGAAACAATCAACAAAATTAAAAGGTAACTTACTGAATGGAAGAAGACATTTGCAAGTGATATATTTGATAAAGTGTTAGTATCCAAAATATGTAAAGAACTTATACAACTCATCAGCTTCAAAAATGAATAATCCAATTAAAAATGGGCAAAAGACATGAACAGACATTTCTCCAAAGAAGACATAGAGATGGCCAACAGACACATAAAGATGCTCACCATCACTCATCATCAAGAAAATGCAAATCAAAACTACAATGAGATATCACCTCACACCTTTTAGGTCGGCTAAAATCAATAACACAAAATATACATGTTGACAAAACTGTGGAGGAAAAGGGACCCTCTTATGCTATTAGTGAGAATGCAAAGTGGTATAGCCACTGTAGAAAACAGTATGGAGCTTCTTCAAAAAGTTAAAAATAGAACTATCCTAAGATCCAGCAATTGCGGTTCTGGATATTTACCCAAGGAATACAAAAGCAATAATTCTAAGGGATACATGCAACCCTGTGTTTATAGCAGCATTATTCGTAGTTGCCAAGATATGAAAGTAGCTCAAGTGTCAATCAACTGATGAATAAAGAAGGTGATATGTATTCATATATGATAGAATATTTATTTAGTCATAAAAAAAAGAATGAAATCTTGCCATTTGCAACAACATGGATAGAGCTAGAGAATACAATGCTAAGCGAAATAAGTCAGAGAAAGACAAGCAACATGATTTCACTCATATGTGGAATTTAAGAAACAAACAATCATGAGAGAGGGAGAGAGGAAAATCAAGAAACACACTCTTACCTATAGAGAACTGATGGTTACCAGGGTGGAGGTGGTTGGGAGGATGGGTAAAAATGGTGATGAGGATTAAAGGGTGCACCTGTGATCAGCACCAGGTAATGTTTTAAATTGTTGAATTACTATATTGTATACCTGAAACTAATATAACATTATATGTTAACTGGAATTAAAATAAAACTTAACATTAGCCTATGATTGAGCAAATCATCTAATGCAAAGCCTCTTTTATAATAAAGTGTTGAATATCTCATGTAACTTATTGAATATTGTACAAAACTGAACAATTGTATGGGTATCTAACGGCTGCAGTAGGTTGTTTAGCCCCACAGCTGACTGGGAGCTGTAAGCTCTCCACCATTGCCCAACATCACAAGAGAATACTCCTACTTCAGATCACTAACCTAGGAAAATATCAAAATTCAAAACTTGAAGTATGGTTTCTACTGCATGTGTATTGCTTTCACATCTTTGTATAGTTGAAAAATCCTGGGTAGAACCATCATAAACTGGGGACTGTCCATATATTAGCTGACAAAGGCATGTGTCTTGAAGATTCATCCTTAAGTAATTATATTTTTACTTTTTTCTATTTCTGTATTTGTGTAATATTTTAATAAGAGGCAGGGGGGGAAAGGAATGAAGGAAATGTTTTTATTATCAAAGTGTTTCTTCCAGTTACCAGCTTTCCTCTTCACAAACTACATAAATAAGGACATTTTAATACCCTAATTAATATCCATTTTTAACTCTATGCCATGTTTTTATTACCATCCTCTCATTAAAAATCTAATGAACATTAGCATACTGACAAGGATAATAAATGCCAACAATTCATATCCGGTTATTAAAGCTAATGGTTTTCCCATTGGAACATAATATATGTTTCAGCCTCTTTTGCCAAAAGCTCAACGATACTTTTATCTCTAGTCAACCAATTGCACATTTAATTTAATACCTATTAAATGCAAAGAGCAACCCAGAAATTACATTAGAATTGTTACCCAAGCCATCAGGAGCCAGTAACTAGAAAGTGAAGTTTAGGTAAAGGACTAATGCTAGTTGCAGAATGGAAATAATAAGTAAATTCCTGCCTCAGCAAAGTGGCTTCTTTGAGCAGAAAAAATAAAAATATGACAGACTCTGCCTAACAGCAGGACAAATGTAACTGCTTCTCACACAAAGCTGAGAGAAGTATCATTTTAAACATTTTTGTTTCTAAGAACCTTTCCAATGCAAAAATCTTACCTCTGAATTCTATTTTGTTTGGCTTTCCAGCAACTACATTTTTTTTCTTTTTGTTATACTAGTTCTCTGAATTGCTAATTTGGCATGTTGTTTCAAAAGAAAGGGAATTTTTTTTTAAATAAAATTAATTAGAAAAGCTACAGAAATTGATCTGGACCCATAGAAAAGACTTTCTACCTGAAAAGCTTGTTGAACGTGATATTAAGAGGTGTCAGAGTGTATTGCTTACTGACATAGACATATTGCCTGTCTAAAAAGTGAATTACCACTAAATCTAGACAATGCCACATGCCCACTTAAATATTGTAATATAGTCATGGGTTGGCACTTACACTTTATTGCACAAAATATAAAATGAATTGATATACCTTTCTTCAAAATATTTTGTTTTCTTTGAAATGAGCAGTTTCATGATTGATAAAACCTAGATGTCCTTTTAGGATTCAGTCTAGAAAGGTCAAGGAAATTTCAAAATTTTTTTCCAAATATTTGAATTGTCTCCTTACTTTATAAATCAATATATAAAGCATTAGAAAATAAATTCAGGAAAACCTAAGACTTGTTTTTATTTCTATAAAATTAATGCATTTAGAGACAAATCATTTTCATCATAAGCACAAGATATTAGCAAAAGATAAGATTGCTAAGAGTTGAGGTGAGTAAACTTGCAGGTGACGGTTATTGGAAGAGATGGTCATCCTTAGACCTCTTGCCTGTTGACACATCTTCCTGGGTATGCCAAGGCCCAGACCACTCTTCTACCCAATCCATTACTCAGGGTTGTTATGTACCTGTTTGCTCAAAAGCAGAAGTAATATCTTCTCTCCACAGCTCTGACAAAGAACAGATTAACTTACTCTTGGTGTAAACGTAGTAGATTACCTAAGCTCAATATTCCTCAACTGCAACACAAGCCTATTATGTGTAGCTCATCTATAGCTCCCACGGAACTTCCACAGAAGAGCACCCAATATAAATATAATGATGCTCATGTGCCATGAGAATGAGTAATAACAAATTTGGTCTCTGACCCAAGAGTCTCTTACCTTCAATCAGCACCTATGAAACATTAACAACCTAACTTCCTAACTTTTAAAGAGGGAAAAATCTAGTCTAAGATCTGACAAAGGTTACTTAAGGCAAAGCTAATTAAACTCCCTAAGCATTAATTTCCCCATATGTAAAAAAGGAGACATGATAATGCCAATCTTGGGTTTTTAAGAGTAATATTTTACCTGTAAGGTCTTTAGTACAAAAAAAAAAAATGCTCAGTAGATGTTTGCTTTTGCTTAAATATTGCCACACAAGAGTAAACCATGTCAAAAGAAGGGTTAGTTTATTCTAGGCATTTACTTTTTCCATACTTATTCAAGTGCAACTTGCAATCCTAAGAAAGTTTTTATAGAAATCTAATACTGAGGGGTGCCTGGATGACACAGTTGGTTAAGCTGTCAACTTAACAGCTCTTGATTTGGGCTCAAGTCATAATCTCAAAGTCATGAGATCAAGCCCTGAGTTGGGCTCTGTGCTCAGCATGGAGTCTGCTTGGGATTCTCTCTCTCTCATTCTCTTCTTCTGTCCCTCTCATACCTGCATGTTCTCTCTCCCTCTCAAATAAAATCTATAAAAAAAATCTAATATTGAATCACATTACACAATTATATTGAACTCTATTTGATCTCATTATAGCATTTCTTTAATATATGGCCACATTCCACTTTAATTCTATTAAAAATATTTTTAAATGTGTTATCTATACTCATAAATTCTATCACCATGCAGTTTTCTATTCTGTAACATTTTATAAAATAAATTGGAGATTTTCCATTATTTATATATATTTTAAAAGAATTTGATAAAGACTGGAATTCTCTCTTTAAAATATGTATTGGAACTCTAAATCTTTCTGAGATGTGTGCTTTTATTGGGGGGAGATAGTTCTCTAACAGATATCTTCATTCCTTTCACTATTGTTGCTATTAGTTTAGATTCCTGTGGGGACAGACTTTGTCAGTAGTTTCACCCACATTCCCTTTCTTACTTCTACTTACAGAGGCTAACAAGTTGACATATTTGCCTTCTATCCTCTCTTATAGTTCATGGAGGCCATGTTGTCCCAGTTATGTGTGAGGCCTGAAAAAGAAAGGCCAATGATTGTTATGATGGACTGAAGATAGCTAGAGGAGAATCTCCTCTCTCAACACATCTTTATCTATTCTTATTACCGGCCCATTACAGTAGATCCAGACTTGCATGCCTACTTTTATTGCCAGTGTAAACAACACCCTCTCCCACCATGAGCTAGGATCTGATAAAATCCTCAGCCTTTGGTTTGTTAACTGCTTCCCCACCATTCTCTTAGCCTTCCCTAGTCTGACTTTAGTGGTTTCACGGCACTCTTAGGGAAGCCCACTTACTTTGCCTGGTTCTTTCCTTTACCTCAGTTGAATCATAGATGAAATGGTACCTCCTTCTGTCCAAGCCTATCTTTGCTATGCTTTCCACAATTTCTTCAAAATCATTTCTCTGTTAAAGCACTGATAGCACACATATCCACACACACATGCATACACATGTGTACACATACATAATTTTGATCATTTCAGTGAGATTAGGGGAAATAGTTCCAAAGAATTAGACTAAAACAAATATGTCCATCTTATATTCTGGAGGACCAAGAGAATTTAACTCAAAAAGGTTAAGAAAGATTAAAGAGGTCAATGGTAACCTGGGGTATAGAGAAAACTGCTAGAAAACTATTACAGTGATTCACATAAGGCAACTGCTATGAAACTGAGGAGCTCTCTCATGAGAAAAATACAAGGTGGATAAAGTGACAGGATCCATTATAGGAATGGATTGGATACAGGGAAAGATGAAGAAAGAAATTAAAAGATTAAGATTTCAGTCCTATGGGACACTGGAGAAAAAAAGGCAAATATGTGGCAAAGGAGGGAAGTCTTAAGTATAAAATACAAGGTAAATAGTGAAGACGTTAAAGTTTGATATGAAGACAGAATTTTAAAAGAGAAAATACCTTATTTGTGGATAGAGATTGAGGACCAAATTTTGACCTAGTTTTGCAGACCTGAGAGCAAGCACCAACCCAGATGTGTTCTCTGAAGCCCCCAGAACAGATGGCTTTTCTAGGAGAAGTGAAAGGAAAGGGACATGGGACCAAGATCTGAGTTCTCAGCTGCAATCATAAGAAAGAAGGTGAAGCAAAAAATTTAGACCATTTCAAGTACTGGTTTGTACCTTTCTTTTAATATTCTTTAAAGATTTATTTATTCATGAGAGACACAGAAGAGAGGCAGAGACATAGGCAGAGGGAGAAGCAGGCACTCTGCTTCTATATTAAATATAATTGTGAATATAGCAATTCATAAAAACTTCATAAAATTTCAAGATTGTAGTGATATTTTCCATTGTTACCCAATATTATATATGTTATATATCAACTGAAATTTTCATCTATTATTTCCAGTTCCATAATATTCATAAAAAGTAATAAAAATGTAAAGCAGAGCTTTCTATTACCTACAATGTGGATTACCTACTTCAACATGTAATATGTACTATTATCTGGTTTGTGATACTTCGGCCAATTTTCAACCTAATTTTCGATGTTTCTCACCAATTCATTTTAATCCACTTAGTAAATAAAATTTCACAGGATAATCTACCATATATTTTACTGAAAATCAATACTCCCAAATGTTTTTTCATTTTTATTCAACAATCTTCATATTTTGTCATCCAAATAACTTAGTTTAAATGTTAGTTTATGCTCTCTAGCCTTTTTATCTCAAGTCTTCTAACACTAAGCGGTAGTAAGCACAAGATTATTTTAAATATGATAATGTTCTAACAAAGAAGAAATCAGAGAGAAGTAATAAAACTTTAAAAATAGCATATGGAAAAAATAGTGAAAATTAGCAAAATAATTTAAAGAAAACAAGAGTAGAAATTGAAACAGGAAAATATTTAAGTAAGTAGCAAAAGTGGATTATTTTATGAATCCAAAATGATGATATTTAAGTACATCCCAGAGAATTCTGGTTTAGGTGGTTGTGTTCAAAGGCCCAATATATTTGCAAAATCTGTCTGTCTTCAGCAAGAAAAAAACAGAAAAGAGAACATGGCATCAGAGCTGCTAAAGCATTCTAAGATTATATCGCTAAATCCAGTGCATTGGATTAAACTGCTATGCTTGAAATCTTAAAATCAAGTTACTGCACCTCATAGCAACAGGTTCAAAAGACATCATTCAGCAGGGAAACAAAAGTAAATCTCACCAAAGGCAGCCTGAGATTAAAGTAAAGGTATTGAAAAAGCAAGAAATGCAATTCTACCAGCCAGGGGGAGGAAAAGATGCCTCCTGAAACAAGGGGAAAAACATACCAGTTGTACTTAAGCAAAAGAAAACAAAACAAAAATGTAAGTTTTACATCAGTAACATGGAAAGTTGTTTTTTGTTTGTTTTAATAAAATTAGATGGATATTTGCTGTTGTGGAGATCTTAGGGAAGTAGATCTATAAGCAAACATAATATGCTGAAGATACATGATCACCTACACCCCTAATTCTACAGGCCTTTGAAATGTATGTAGCCATTAGAGGGTACCAAAAGTTGATTTTGTTTTCTCATAGCATAGTGCTGAGAATGTGCTCAGCACTGGGCTCTCAGACTGGGCCATAATGATGCCGGTTGTGAGTATGGAGTCCAGAGAAGAAAACAGTTAAGCAATACTGTTGTATAATAATGTGAATGTGATACAAGATGTCAGGGAAGTCATCAGAAGGGATGCCTCCTCCAGAGGCAAGAGGCTGAAAGGCTTTTTGATCAGGAAGCTAAGGCTTCAATTTTTTGATCAGGAAGCTAAGGCTGTCAATTTTTTGAGAGTTAGAAGATAGCCAAACAAAAAGGGGGTACTAGTCAAGAAAGAAGGTACAACCCATCAGTGTCCAGAAGTGAGGGAACACAGAGAAGGCTCAAGGAAATAAAAGGAGTTCAGCATTTCCAGGAAGTAGATGTTATTAGGGAGTAGCAAAGAAAGTCCTCTGGAAAATAGCATTCCTGGGTTTTGGTTTGAGGATTTTTCAGGCTATAATAGTCATCAGTTTTGAAGAAATGATAAATGCACTTTTTTTTTGATAATGGGATCTTAGCATATATCCTGAAAACAGATATCCATGTCAACCTGAAAATATATGATTCTGACAAAAATAAAGCATTAATATTTTTTAAATGAGCAAAATGGCTACAAGCATTGTTAATCAGAGAGACTCCAAGTCTCCCTGCAAAAAATTACCCATGCAAGTTCCATCAGAGAACCAGAGAGTGAGAAGTTTATTTTGTAAATGTGAAATTGGGAAGAAACTGCATAATTTAAATTTGATTTGAATTTGTTATACAAAAAGATATCAAAAAAATATCATATGGATAGACAAAGGTGCCACAGCAAAGAAAACCAAAAAGAGTAGAGACCTAGATAATAGAAGTGGAGAAAAGGTCCAGGGGGCGGGGGGTGCAGTGGGAAGCATCAAGAGAGAGAATATATGAATATGTTCTTTGTATTAGTATTAATAATGGGTTATTCATCAGTTAACAAATGTAGATCAGATCATCATTAACTCATCTTCTGTACTTTTACTATGCCCAAAGTGCTTTCCCTTTATAGTCTAATTTTTTAAAATAACTCTCTGAGTTAACATCCCAGTTTTATAAACAAGTAAAATGAGACTTAAAGAATTTATAAAACAAGCCTCAGGGATCCCTGGGTGGCGCAGCGGTTTGGCGCCTGCCTTTGGCCCAGGGCGCGATCCTGGAGACCTGGGATCGAATCCCACGTCGGGCTCCCGGCATGGAGCCTGCTTCTCCCTCTGCCTATGTCTCTGCCTCTCTCTCTGTGTGTGTGACTATCATAAATAAAAATAAAATAAAAAAAAATAAAACAAGCCTCAGTTGCCTGGGTGTTTTCCAACACCTAAACCTATATAAGGTACTCATCCCTGCTGGAAGAGACTATATCACTGAAAAGAGAGACTAATGACATTATCTTAAGATCTGGCCTAAATACTTCTCTAAAACATACCACAGAAGGAAGAGAGCATGAATTTTTTATAAATCTTTTGGGGACATCCTTGACGGATTGGTGCAATTTAGCATTCTTTGCTAAGACAAGCAAAGACCTGGATTTAATTCTTGCTCAATCCAATTGTCTTCACAGTTCACAGATTCTAACACTGGTCAGCTGTCTCGTACATACATACTGATATTCATGAGGGAAGGTAGGTGAAGAGTGAATGCAAATAAGCAGTTTCTTCATTTCAGTTCAAAGTCCAGAGGGAGGCCAAAAGCCTCCTTCTGTATAGAGAATTAACTCCGGTGATCATAGGCACCAGCCTCCTGCAGACTCAGAATCCAAGTCTCTCATTCTCAATATACTCCCAAAAATCTGATTCAACTAATGTTGGTATAGCCCAAGCACCGATAATTTTTAAATCTCCTAATCATGCTAAAATGCATCCAGGTTGGAGAGCCACTGAATCAAGCCAATCAAGATAATTCCATTTCCATGTGGCCAGTGATTTCTTCAGGAGCGGGCATGAGATTCAATATTGGCCAATGAAATAGGAGGGAGATATTTTGGATGAACTCTGGAAAAATGTTCCTAGCTTTTAAAAATAGAAACCAAAGAAAGATGTATTTCTTCTTTTGGACTTTATCATGCCTGGAATTAATACACGGAGCTATAGCAAACATCTTGGGGTTCCAAGAAAAATAACTATAAGATAAAAATGTTGAAGAGGGGCACCTGAGTGGCTCAGTGGTTGAGCCTCTGCCTTTGGCTCAGGTCATGCTCCCAGGATCCTGGGATAGAGTTCTGTATCAGGCTCTCCATGGGGAGCCTGCTTCTCCTTCTGCCTATGTCTCTGCCTCTCTGCGTCTCTCATGAATAAATAAATAAAATCTTTTTTAAAAATGTTGAGGACAAGAAAATGAAAACACTAAAAGAAACAAGGTCCTGATGATATTATTAATGTTTGGGATCCATCTTGCCTCTGGATTTCTTTTCATGAAATATAATAGATTCCCTTACTGTTTTAACCCTATTTGAGTCAGGGTAGCTATTACTTGTCCCAAAAATCATTACCGATCTTGCACATGATACTGATGATTATATGTCATATTTGAGTGACCAAATAAACCTGAGAGTATATTAAAAAGTTACCTCAGTTTTTAATATTATTGCTCAAGATTAGTTATATCATTGTTACCAACATTTTGCAGATCATCAAGTCTAAAAATAGAGACAAACCATTTTTTTCTGAGTTTATTCCACTATACCCATCTAGCCTAGCTCAATTCCTAATACAATAATAGCTACAAATAGTTCCAAGAACCTAACAATAAATAATCTTGTATCTTCTTCATTCATTTATTCAGATAGTCAACAAACACCATTTTTTAAAAAGATTTTATTTATTTATTCATGAGAGACACAGAGAGAGAGAGAGGCAGAGACACAGGCAGAGGGAGAAGCAGGCCCCACGCAGGGAGCCCAACGTAGGACTCGATCCCAGGACTCCAGGATCACACCCTGGGCCGAAGGCAGCACCAAACCACTGAGCCACCCAGGGATCTCCAAACACCATATTTTTTTAGAGACCAGATGCCATGCTTCTGTTAGGGTACATAGATTTTAATTTTTTTTTCATTTATTTATGGTAGTCACACAGAGAGAGAGAGAGAGGCAGAGACACAGGCAGAGGGAGAAGCAGGCTCCCTGCACCGGGAGCCCGATGTGGGATTCGATCCCAGGTCTCCAGGATCGCGCCCTGGGCCAAAGGCAGGCGCTAAACCGCTGCGCCACCCAGGGATCCCGGTACATAGATTTTAAAACAGGATACCTGCTCTTGCAAAGTTCACACTCTAGTAAGAGATATATTAATAAGTAATTATAATATCATGTGATTAATTTATCATAGGAATTAAAAACAAGTTTTGCAAAAGAGCCAAGGCAGGTTTGCAAGCACACACAATGAGACTTATTAATTCTTACTTTTATTAAATCTCCAAATATCTCTGCTTATAAACAACTTCAATTACTCCTAAGAAAATAGGAAAACATAAGTTAAAAAGTGAAAGCTCAGTGGCCAAGACAAATAAAGGACAAAAATGAAATATCTCAATTGTAGAGTTAGAGGAGTCTAATTTCAAAACAATATAAAAGTACTGAAACGTTAACAGGGATTTTTTTCAAACATCAGGGGAAGTTGTTCTCAAAACTGAATATTTTGCATGACTATTTCATTTGAAGCAGAAGGGCACTAATGAAATTGCCTTTTCAGAAAGTCATAAATAAAAGCAAAATACCCCTATATCCTTAGGTATCAATTTTCCACCTCAATCATCTCTGTTTTGCTAGAAAACTAGCATTGCCCTATAGTGCTTCCCATTCTCCAGTAATCTTGATTTTGCATAATATGACTTCAGAAACAACTGTCAAAAGTACAACTGATTTGATTACATCTAGATTTCTAAGTCCAACTAAGCAAGAATTTTATAGAAAAGGTACATTTTATAAAGCTTCAATGTTTTCTTCTATTTTTGTTTTTACTAATAATATGAAAAATATTGACTATGGGAAAGAAATAATAGACTGTATTTGGCTTTCAGATGTAGGTGCTCTTTGTTACAATTTTAGATCCTAATACATGAATCCCAAAATCCTCTTGTCAGTTCATGAAAATATTTGATCAGACAATTGAGCCTGAGCAATAAAATGGCTTACGTATTTTAACAGCAGTTTATATCCCAATATCCTGCTCAATTTTATAGTTTTATATGTTTTAAAAAAATAGTATCTTGAGTACGAATATATTTTGTTACTTTAACCTCAAAAAATAATAATTTTAACTTAAATTGATTGGTTGCCATTTCAAAAATTATGTTGTATTTGCAAAACATATATTTTGCCTGAGTATGTGTCCTAGAGTAAATTTGATTATTTAATGTTATCTGATATTCATCCAGGGGAAAAAAAATGGTTAGAGAATTTGATTCTCTAACTACAAATTCTTTTACTAACTACAAATTCTTTTACTGCAATCCTTCTCTTCCTGAAATCATAATTCTGAACCTTTAGAAAGACCAAAGAGGATTTATAACTTGGGCCTGATAAGAATGATTTGCCAATTATCCCAGCCAATCTTCTGAGTACCTGGATTGATATGCAGGTCTTGAGGAATCTAGCAAGGCTACAAGCTAGACTATTGAAGTTGTCCTAAATTTCTTTTATCTGGAAGATTCAATTAGGTTTATGACAAATCCATTAAATGCAGGAAATAAACTCCATTCTGAGACTGTCAAAAAAGGAACAGAGGATAAGCTAGTTCAGGGAGCCTTGGGCATGCCTGACACTAGTCTGATTTCATTGTCAGGTGACGGTCCCAGGAGTTGTATGGACTCAACCACTGATTGACAGCTCATTGGTAGATGGATCTTGCCGTGTGGGAATAGTAGAATACTGGAGCTCCAGGGATGATAGGTAGAACTCTAACATCAATTCACTACTTATTTTACATAGTTATGTGTATTTTCAACTCTACAAACTAAGGATTACCTAGTAGCTTCCTTTATACTGCACAGAGACTATGTGTGCTATTAACTTTCATGACAGACAATAGGATTTGCTCTGTATTTGCCTTAAAGACACTTGATGTCAACTAATTCATGATTTAAAAGCTTTTGACATTCAATTTTTAATAAATATTTTCCCATGAAACTAATGTTTTGATATATTTCATGTTGTTTTTAAAAATTCTATTTAGTAGCCCGTGCAACTTTATCTTTGGTAAATAAACCATCTTATATCCAGAACTAATTTTTGAAGTACTAAAAACAGCTCAAACTTTACCTTTCCAAAGACACACCCCCACACACACACCATTCTGTTGTCTGTTGTCAAGAAGTCCCAAGAGTTCAAAATAAGAACCTTCAAATATTCACTGAAACTGGCCAAAGAGTACTTTTTCCCTTTATATTGTTTATGTATTCATAGCTGTATAGAAAATTTATGCCAAAAAATCAAAGTAGTTTTATACTTTATTACATCTCTTTCTAGTATCTTATGAATTGGTAGAACTACTTTCCAGTAAAGAATTATGTTGAAAACATAGTCTTAAAGCTTAGATTTTTCAGGAAGTACTCTCCTCCACCCCAACCCCCTCTCATAACCCAAGCAGAGAGGAGATTCCTAGTAATTTTTAGTACATTTCACTGCTGGAATCTTAGTCCCACTCTCTCTTCAGCCCCAGGCCTTGTGTCCTGTCCCCACACAATAATTTCTCCAGTCCTCCCCACCAGAGCAGCATAGCCCTAGCTCATGCATTCTGCTCTGGGTTTCATTTCCCTCTTCATTTCTGACAGCTTAGGATTTTTCTCTCTTTCTTGCATGCCCAGCTATGAATTTTAGGACATTTTTTAGAATATTTTATTCAGCATTTCTAGGCCACAAATTTGGAAGATCTTTGCATTATTTTTGTTATCTTGATTTCAAACAAGAAAAGCCCTTGATATTTTACCATGTTTGTACATCACTTCCACAATCAAAAAAATGATGTTTTAAAAGGAACATGCTTCAATGTATTGCCTAATAGTTTCCCATTTAAACTTGAACTTAAAAAAAAAAAAAAACTTGAACTTAGCTTTTTTTGAAAAAACAGAAAAGCCAAATATTTCATTATTTAATATTAAAAAGCATCGATATTTTTCAAACCTACATAATAACCCAGAAACAATGTAAAAATCCAAAAAAAAAAAAAACACATTTATCAATGGACTGATTTCTCAGTTCTAATAGTCCATCTAACTCCCTGATGCTATAATTCTTCTGATTCTACTGCTAAGGTCACATAGCTCTCACTTGTCCTACCAAACCTCTTCCCATTCTTGGGGATTTGTTTCTCAAGTGAAGATCTTGGCTCTGGCAAATTTCAACACTGGTCCCTCTGGCCTTCTCCCCTAAATTCCCATATCTCACTGCATAGTCTAATTCCTATGGCCATGAGCTTGGTAAGAGTCCAAGATATCCTTCTGGATTATGGTCTCTATGATTAGGTCATACATCTGCCATCAGATGTCCCAGATACAATACTCCACCCCAATCTCTGTGTCTACTGATGGCTCTTTTTAACCTACTCATGCTGGACTGTTATTTCTTTTTTTCTCTCCAAAGTTTTATTTAAATTCCAGCTACTTAACACTTAGTGTAATATTGGTTTCAGGCATACAATGTATTGATTCATCACTTACATACAACACCCAATGTTTATCATAACAAGTGCCCTCCTTAATACCCATCACACATTTAGTCCATCTCCCACCCACCTACTTCCATTAACCCTACTTGTTCAATATCATTAAAAGCATCTTTATGATTCACTTTCCACTCTTTTTTCCTCTTCCCCTATGTTAATGTTTTGTTTCCTAAATTTCACATAGTCATGCTCGGATCAGCAGCACATATACTAAATTCCACATAGGAGTGAAATAATATGGTATGCGACTTTCTCTGACTTATTTTGCTTAGCATAACAGACTCTAGCTCCATCCACATAGTTGCTAATAGCAACAATTCCTTCTTTTTGATGGCTGAGTAATATTACTACATATCTCCTATATATACCTTCTCATTTATTTATTTATTTATTTATTTATTTATTTATTTATTTTTGTGCATTTTTTATTGGAGTTCAATTTGCTAACATATAGCATAACACCCAGTGCTCATCCTGTCAACTGCCCCCCTCCAGGCCCTTCTCCCAGTTACCCCAATCCCCTGCCCACCTCCCTTTCCACTACCCCTTGTTTGTTTCCCAGAGTTAGGAATTTCTCAAGTTCTGTCACCCTCACTGATATTTCCCACTCATTTTCTCTCCTTTCCCCTTTATTCCCTTTCACTATTTTTTATATTCCCCAAATGAATGAGACCATATAATGTTGTCCTTCTCTGATTGACTTCCTTCACTCAGCATAATACCCTCCAATTCCACCCACTTTGAAGCAAATGGTGGGTATTTGTCGTTTCTAATGGCTGAGTAAAGTTCCATTGTATACATAAACCACATCTTCTTTATCCATTCATCTTTTGATGTACAATGAGCCTCCTTCCACAGTTTGGCTATTGTGGACACTGCTGCTATAAACATTGGGGTGCAGGTGTCCCAGCGTTCCATTGCATCTGTATCTTTGGGGTAAATCCCCAGCAGTGCAATTGCTGGGTCCTGGGCAGGTCTATTTTTAACTCTTTGAGGAACCTCCACATAGTTTTCCAGAGTGGCTGCACCAGTTCACATTCCCACCAACATTGCAAGAGGGTTCCCCTTTCTCCACATCCTCTCCAACATTTGTTGTTTCCTGCCTTGTTAATTTTTCCCATTCTCGCTGGTGTGAGGTGGTATCTTATTGTGGTTTTGATTTGTATTTCCCTGATGACAAGGGATGCGGAGCATTTTCTCATATGCTTGTTGGCCATGTCTATGTCTTCCTCTGTATAATTTTTGTTCATGTCTTTTGCCCATTTCATGATTGGATTGTTTGTTTCTTTGCAGGTGAGTTTAATAAGTTCTTATATATCCTGGATACTAGCCCTTTATCTGATATGTCATTTGCAAATATCTTCTCCCATTCTGTAGGTTGTCTTTTAGTTTTGTTGACTGTATCCTTTGCTGTGCAGAAGCTTCTTATCTTGATGAAGTCCCAATAGTTCATTTTTGCTTTTGTCTCTTTTGCCTTCGTGGATGTATCTTGCAAGAAGTTATTGTGGCCGAGTTCAAAAAGGGTGTTGCCTGTGTTCTCCTCTAGGATTTTGATGGAATCTTGTCTCACATTTAGATCTTTCATCCATTTTGAGTTTATCTTTGTGTATGGTGCAAGAGAGTGGTCTAGTTTCATTCTTCTGCATGTGGATGTCCAATTTTCCCAGCACCATTTATTGAAGAGACTGTCTTTCTTCCAGTGGATAGTCTTTCCTCCTTTGTCGAATATTAGTTGACCATAAAGTTGAGGGTCCACTTCTGGATTCTCTATTCTGTTCCATTGATCTGTGTGTCTGTTTTTTGTGCCAGTACCACACTGCCTTGATGACCACAGCTTTGTAGTACAACCTGAAATCTGGCATTGTGATGCCCCCAGATATGGTTTTCTTTTTTAATATTCCCCTGGCTATTTGGGGTCTTTTCTGATTCCATAAAAATCTTAAGATGATTTGTTCCAACTCTCTGAAGAAAGTCCATGGTATTTTGATAGGGATTGCATTGAATGTGTGAATTGCCCTGGTTAATATAGACATTTTCACAATGTTAGGTCTTCCAATCCATGACCATGGGATATTTTTCCATCTCTTTGTGTCTTCCTCAATTTCTTTCAGAAGTGTTCTGTAGTTTTTAGGGTATAGATCCTTTACCTCTTTGGTTAGGTTTATTCCTAGGTATCTTATGCTTTTGAGTACAACTGTAAATGGGATTGACTCCTTAATTTCTCTTTTTTCAGTCTCATTGTTAGTGTATGGAAATGCCACTGATTTCTGGGCATTGATTTTGTATCCTGCCACACTGCTGAATTGCTCTATGAGTTCTAGCAATCTTGGGGTGGAGTCTTTTGGGTTTTCTTTGTATAGTATCATGTCCTCTGCGAAGAGGGAGAGTTTGACTTCTTCTTTGCCAATTTGAATGCCTTTTATTTCTTTTTGTTGCCTGATTGCTGAGGCTGGGACTTCTAATACTATGTTGAATAGCAGTGGTGAGAGTGGACATCCCTGTCTTGTTCCTGATCTTAGGGGAAAGGCTCCCAATGTTTCCCCACTGAGAATGATATTTGCTGTGGGCTTTCGTAGATGGCTTTTAAGATGCTGAGGAATGTTCCCTCTATCCCTACACTCTGAAGAGTTTTGATCAGGAATGGATGCTGTATTTTGTCAAATGCTTTCTCTGCATCTATTGAGAGGATCATTAGGTCCTTGTTATTTCTCTTGTTGATATGATCTATCATGTTGATTGCTTTAGGAGTGTTGAACCAGCCTTGCATCCCAGGGATAAATCCTACTTGGTCTTGGTGAGTAATCTTAATGTACTGTTGGATCCTATTGGCTAGTATCTTGTTGAGAATTTTTGCATCCATGTTCATCAGGGATACTGGTCTATAATTCTCCTTTTCGGTGGGGTCTTTGTCTGGTTTTGGAATTAAGGTGATGCTGGCCTCATATAATGAGTTTGGAAGTATTCCATCCCTTTCTATTTCATAACAGCTTTAGTAGAATAGTAGTGTTATTAGTAGAATAGAATCTTTAGTAGAATAGAATTTTTCTTCTTTAAACATTTGATAGAATTCCCCTGGGAAGCCATCTGGCCCTGGGCTTTTGTGTCTTGGGAGGTTTTTAATGACTGCTTCCATTTCCTCCCTGGTTATTGGCCTGTTCAGGTTTTCTATTTCTTCCTGTTCCAGTTTTGGTAGTTTGTGGTTTTCTAGAAATGTGTCCATTCCTTCTAGATTGCCTAATTTATTGGCGTATAGCTGCTCATAATATGTTTTTTAAATCGTTTGTATTTCCTTGGTATTGGTTTGATCTCTCCTTTTTCATTCGTGATTTTATTAATTTGAGTCTTTTCTGTTTTGTTTATAATAAGGCTGGCTAATGGTTTATCTATCTTTATTAATTCTTTCAGAGAATCAAAACCTGGTTTTGTTGATCTGTTCTACAGTTCTTCTGGTCTCTCTTTCATTGAGTTCTGCTCGAATCTTTATTAACTCTTTTCTTCTGCTTGGTGTAGGTTTTATTCACTGTTCTTTCTCCAGTTCCTTTAAGTGCAAGGTTAGCTTGTGTATTTGGGTTTTTTCCAGTTTTTTGAGGGATGCTTGTATTGGGGTGTATTTCCCTCTCAGGACTGCTTTTGCTGTATCCCAAAGATTTTGAACGGTTGTATCTTCATTCTCATTAGTTTCCATGAATCTTTTTAATTCTTCCTTAATTTCCTGGTTGACCCTTTCATCTTTTAGCAAGATGGTCTTTAACCTCCACATGTTTGAATTTCTTCCAAATTTCTTCTTGTGATTGAGTTCTAGTTTCAAAGCATTATGGTCTGAAAATATGCAAGGGACAATCCCAGTCTTTTGGTATGAGTTAAGACCTGATTTGTGACCCAGTATGTGGTCTATTCTGGAGAAGGCTCCATGTGCACTTGAGAAGAATGTGTATTCAGTTGCGTTCAGATGTAAAGTTCTGTAAATATCTGTGAAATCCATCTTGTCCTGTGTATCATTTAAAGCTCTTGTTTCTTTGGAGATGTTGGTGCTTAGAAGATGTCATTTGTAGAAAGCACCGTATTGATGTCTCCCACTATAAGTGTATTATTATCTAAGTATGTCTTAACTTTGGTTATTAATTGATTGATATACTTGGCAGCTCCCACATTCGGGGCATAAATATTCATGATTGTTAGGTTCTCTTGTTGGATAGATCCTTTAAGTATGATATAGTGTCCTTCTTCATCTCTCACTACGGTCTTTGGGATAAACTTTAATTTATCTGATATGAGGATTGCTACCCTGCTTTCTTTTGAGGACCATTTGATTGGTAAATGGTTCTCCAACTTTTTATTTTCAGGCTGTTGGTGTCCTTATGTCTAAAATGAGTCTCTTGTAGACAGCAAAGAGATGGGTCTTGCTTTTTTATCCAGTCTGAAACCCTGCGTCTTTTGATGGGATCATTTAGACCATTCACGTTCAGAGTTACTATTAAAAGATATGAATTTAGTGTCATCATAATACCTATTCAGTCCCTGTTTTTGTGGATCATTTCTTTGGACTTCCTCTTTCTTATACAGAGTCCCCCTTAATATTTCTTGCAGAGCTGGTTTGGTGGTCACGTATTCTTTCAGTTTCTGCCTATTTTGGAAGCTCTTTATCTCTCCTATTCTGAATGAGAGCCTTGCTGGATAAAGTATTCTTGGCTGCAGGTTCTTCTCATTTAGAACTCTGAATATATCCTGCCAGCCCTTTCTGGCCTGCCACGTCTCTATGGAGAGGTCTGCTGTTAATCTAATATTCTCCCCGCCCCCCCATAAGTTAGGGATCTCTTGTCTCTCGCTGCTTTAAGGATTTTCTCTTTATCTTTGGAATTTGCAAGTTTCACCATTAAATGTCAAGGTATTGAACAGTTTTTATTTATTTTAGGGGGAGGAATCTCTCTCTCTCTGGATCTGAATGCCTGTTTCCCTCCCCAAGTTAGGGAAATTCTCAGCTATGATTTTTTCAAATACACTTTCTTCTCCTCTGTCCCTTTCGGTGTCCTCTGGAACCCCAATTAAATGTAGATTTTTCCTTCTGAGGCTGCCATTTATTTCCCTAACCTTTCCTCATGGTCTTTTAATTGTTTTTCTCTTTTTTCCTCAGCTTCCTTCCTTGCCATAACTTGTCTTCTATGTCACTCACTCTTTCTTCTATCTCATTAACCCTCATTGTTAGGATCTCCAGTTTGGATTGCATCTCATTTAATTGATTTTTAATTTCAGCCTGATTAGATCTAAATTCTGCAGTCATGAAGTCTTTTGAATCCTTTATGCTTTGTTCCAGAGCCACCGTAGCTTTATAATTGTGCTTCTGAATTGGCTTTCTGACATCAAATTGTAATCCAAATTCTGTAACTCTGTGGGAGAGAGGACTGTTTCTGATTCTTTCTTTTTTGGTGAATTCTTCTTTCTAGTAATTTCGCTCAGTGCAGAGTGGCTAAAAATGAGTTGTACTGGAAAAAGGAAGAAAAAAAGAAAAAAGAAACAAACCAACAAACAAAAAAACAAGGCAGGGTATCCTCTTCTGGGGGAGAGGTCTGCTGTGCTGATTCTCAGGTGTGTGGACCTGGGGACCTGCCCCGCCCCCTGCCAGGTGCACGGCTCAGTGGGAACTGTTTACCCCATGAGGCCTCTTCTCTCTGGTGGCCCTGCTCCATCTCAGGCATAGGGTTACACCAAGAGGAACAGCCCCACTGGCAGCGGCCAGCTCTCTAGGACTGGAGTCAGCTCCCGCAGTAACTACCACAGCTCGCAGTCTGCACTGGCCTGGATGCTCCCAGGGTTGGAGGGTACTGATCTGTAGAGCTTGGGGGCGCCTGGCAGCAGAAGTGTCCTCGCTGTCCTGTACCCTCCCCGCCTCCACTTGTCCTGGGGGGAGCGCAGATTCCTGGGCTGTGTCCCCGAGCACCCTGGGATCTGGAGCCTGCACCACTGGAATCGCGTTCCCGGGGCCCGCAGCCCCCTCCATGGGGAGCTGCCACCTGAGCTGCTCCCAAGGCCCCGCTGGGCTCCCGCTCCAGCCCTTTACCAGGCTCGGCCTGCGGTGTGGGTGCACTCCTCCCGGGGTGCACTTTCTCTGTTAGTGACCCCGGGAACCTGGAGGCTCCATTGCCCCTCCTGGGATCCTGCCCGAGTTCCCTACCAGTGCCTTTCCCTCCGGGAAGAATCCGGTGCAGATTTTTAAAGTTCCTGCTTCTCTGGGACTGGACTTTCCTGTCCTGGAGGCTTTTGCCGCCTGGCCTTAGCCCAGATCCTCGCCAGGGTCCCCTCCCCCACTGGATTCTTTTTTATTTTATTTTATTTTTTTCCATCTTCCTACCTTGTTAGAAGCGCAAACTCTTCTCTCTGTAGTGTTCCAGCGGTTCTCTCTTTAAATCTCTGGCTGAATTCTTAGGTTTTCAGGATGATTTGAAAGTTATCTAGGTAAATTCATGGGGACAGGTGACTTGGGGACCCTACCTTGCGCCATCTTGCCCCACTCCCTCTATGCCACCTCTTCTTTATCCATTCACCATCAGTGGACATTCAGGCTCTCTCCATAGTTTGGCTCTTGTTGATAATGCTGCTATAAACATCAGGGTGCATGTATCCCTTTGATTCTAAAGTTTTGTATCCTTTGGGTAAATTCCTAGTAATGCAATTGCTGGATTATAGAGGAGTTCTATTTTCAACTTTTTGAGGAACCTCCATAATGTTATTTCTGAAGTGATTCTTAGGTATAGGCTATCAAGGTCTCATCCCTAGAGAGTCTGGCATGCCTCACATAGAAGACCAGCCTATATACATAGACTATTTGGTCTGTCTCAGCTGATGAGTTACACAGCCCAAGCAATGACATCTACTTCCTCAAGCAAACATCATCATATCACATCATGCAAGGCACAACTTCTGAATCTGAAATAAACTGACATTTCAAAGCTGGCATGGCTCTACAAATATATTTCATAATAAAGCAAAAGGACACTGCAAAAGGGAAAGGCAATTTTCTCTAACCAAAGGGAAGAATTCCATCTCACTGATACAACTGCTGATGTCTTAAACTATTAACACAAAGAAAAATGAGAGAATGATGATTTTGATCAAGACTCTGCCCTTTGCTGGCCATAAAATATCAAAATTTAACTTCACAGAGTCTCAGTTTCATTACCTACCTAAGATTCAGCTGGGAAAATTGTTAAATAAGATAATGCATGTGAAAATATATATATAAAAGTTAATGTATCAAATTAAAGTATGATATCATTGACACAATTATTACTAGACCTCTTGGTCAGGGAAGAAAATTGATGAAAGATATGCAATATTTGCTTCAAGAATTTAAAAAGTTTACAAGAGTCAACAAAGAATAATCTTACCTCTTTAATTATGGACAGAAAAATTCTATGTATTTTTTAAAATTAGATAAAATAGGAAAGAGTTCATAAACCAGAGATTTTTGTATCTAATGTTCACCCAAAATCAGATTAACTTTAGCCCAAAATGTACATTTCTTCCCTATATATTTTCAAACTATCCTCAGCATAAGGTTTGAAATGTTGGATGGTTAAAATGGGTGATACTCTACGATTAGTTCACATTGTAGAATGAATGATTGGATGAAGTCTTATAGATGATTTGACCCACCGACCCAAATTAACCTTAAAATCTTTCCACAGTTTCAAAGGGGTCTTTAGTCTGAACTTGAGCATAGTAAGAGGAAACTCATCCCTGTGACAAAGCCAGTCCATGTATTCATTAGTTTGAAATGGATTGCATCATCCCAAAACTTCTACCATAAAAAATTAATCTAATGGAGGGGAGGGAATGGGGAAACAATTGGATAACAAAACAAGTAATAACATACACTTTTAAACTATACACAAATGTTCATGAAAACAACCCATCTAAGTGTTGCAGAAGCTCAGGAAAGTGATATCATGATGGGATTACATAAACAATGAATATCTTCATTTGAAGACTCAAAGTGCTACAAATGTGTTACTTTAAAGCAGAACTGAATGTACAGGAAATTAAAAAAAAAACAATTTTCATTGAATCAAAAAATTAGCAGTTTAAAGACAAAACAAATCTAAGCCTATTGGTTTGTTTCCCCATGTCTCCTTGTCTCCAAGATAAATATCCTGTAATTTCAAATATTCTCTTCGTGGTATGGTTTTGATTTCTTATACTATTTCGGTCATTATTCTTTGAATTCTTTGAAGACAATCCAAATTATCTCTGTCATTTAAAGTGTGGTGCTCAACAACAAAACAAAAACAGTTCAAAAGTGGTGTAACTAGTAACCTTTGTATTTTCAATCCTAGGTGGCAACATACTTTTGTTCATGAAGTCCAGGGTTGTATTATTGCTATTTGTGACTACATATTCCTAACTCATGTTGAGCTTTCTGATAATTAAAACTCCTTAATCTTTTTCATATATACATACAGCACCTGTTCATTTGAGTTTGGGGATATGTACACAGGTCCTTAAACATATTCTTCATAATCCTTTACTTTGACAAATGTCCTGTCTTAAAATAACATGGATACTAGGATTGAAGGAGTGGGGGGGGGAGGTATGTGTTGCTATCTGCCATCAGTCAAGATCCTGTCATACAATATCTATTTTCTATCACCTAGCTTATTCCATTAGCAAGTTTGAGGATTTAGATTCCTATATCCATATCCAACTAGTTAACAACAATTGTTAACATTTTGAGCTTTAACCATGTTTCAGTAGCTTGATAACTGCTTTACATCATCTATCCACTTAATCTTCACAAGCACCCAGTGAGGCAGATACTATTATTATTGCCATTTTAAAGATGAAGAAACTGTGGCTTATTCAGTTACTTTCCCAAGGTCATACTCCAAAAGTAGCAGAGACAGGATGTGAGTTTAGTCTAAGCCCTAATCATTGTTAACTATATTATACCACAGTGCCTCTGTCATTAAAAAATGAATATAATAGACTCAAGGACAGAATCCTAAGACATGCCTTTATGAAAACTGCCTAGTGACACTGATGCACTAAATAATCCTCTCTGGAGCTAGTCTTTCAAATATTCACCTAGTATCATTAGCACTTAGCTAATCATTTGCCATCTCTACACGAAGATATCTTGTAAGACTTGACCAATGTCTTACTTTAGCCCAAATATACTATTTTGTGCATTCCTCTGATTTACTAATCTAATAACACCCTCAAAGAAGAGAGTTGGATTAATTTAATAAGATTTCTTCTTAATAAACATACTTGCCTCTAGAGATCATGGCTTCCTCTGCCAGCTATTCACCAACTGTTTCTTTAAGTATATATTCTAAAATCTCACCTACGATCATTTACTTGCTCAGACTACAGTTTATAGGAAATTTCTTGTCCCTTAAGAAGCCTTGCAATGAAAAATTTTGAAGAGAGCAGAAAACCTTACCAGTCTGTTTCAAATTTGTTGTGCTTTATAGCACAAGGTGACTGGAAGTGTAGCTAATCTTCTGTCAGCAGTACATAAAATATGTGTTTTGAAGTAATAAAAAGATGGCAATGAAAACTATAAAGTTCATGTTTGTAAAATAAAGTAATGAAAAGTAAATTATTCCTCCATCTGAAGTAAATTCATGTAATTCTTTTCTATAAAACCTATGCTTGAAAGTAAGTGCTTATGGCACACTCAAGCTATTGATTTCTGCAAGTTGATAATTTCTACTAGTGGTATACAATTCCGAGATGGCTGGTAAAACATCTGTCAGCCTGTGTCATGTTCCAGAAAGTCAGTCAGTGGGTCAATAAAATTTGTGAGTGTCTTTAGTGTGGAGACCATTCTAGAAGAAGCAGTAGGGAAATCTAAAGTAAAGAAATGTATAAATTGATTAAGGGACCAATGAATCTCAATGACAGTTCTCTGGGTAAGAAAATAGAAAGTACAATTTAGAGCAATTTAATGTTCCTCTTGGAACAGACACCAACTTTTCCCAAAATCACAAGTTAGCTTAAATCTATATAGTCTCACTTACATTTTTCCTGGTAATGGAAAAACATGTTTTAAAAGATGTCATATTTTACTGTAGTGATATATCCCATACCTTTTGGGTTTTAAGCTCTTTCTGCAGGTATAAGGATGTTTACTGAATTACTGAGGGAGTGGCAAGATGTCTGCAAAATCACCCTTTGTGTCATTCTAGCAGAGAAGAGAGTGTGGGAGGTATACCCAGGGGAATACACCAGGCACTCATCTCAAAAGCCAACATAGAAAGATTAAGGAAGGCCACTCTTAAGTAAAAGTTTGGTAGCAGGATTCTGAGAGCCCAAGGGATCATAATCATATTTGAAGGTAACTCTCAGCAAACACAGAAACAAAGATTAAGAACATCATGGGCTGGTATAAAACAAAAAATATGAAATTAACAGTATCTGGACAAAGGAGGAAAGAAATCCAGATCTTAATAAGACTGGTCATTTCCTAAGCCATATCTGGATAAGTGGTCTGAATCAGATTGTTCTGAATGCAATAGATTAGTCTCTGAACAGCCTTGAGAAGGAAAAACTTGATGTGAGTAATCAAAACCTTATTGGTAAAGTTATTTCAACACAGCTTTTAGTTTTCTTCATTTAAAAAAAATCTTCCAGATATAACATAAGATATGAATCAGACAGCTACTAAATGATATCACTATTAATACTCTGGGTCCTAACATAATGTTGCTGGCTTAAGGTTACTTTTTTTTCTTACTGTGGGAATTACAGGCCCCAAAACAAGATAAGATCATTGAAATATCAAGAGTATTTTAACTCTTGCACCCCATATGCTTATTACATAGAACCTTGATAATATATAATTGATTAATCAGCAGATAATCATATATTTTCATATTCTAACTCTGTTTTATCGGACCATTTCAAGATCTCCCAGAATGTACTCAAATGCACTTGATCCTAGACCAAGAACTATGGATACAGAATCTCCAACAATAGAGCCTAGGAATCTAAGTTTGAAACTCTCTGTTGTCAGACTAGGCTCTGCTATTTACTTGCCCTGTGACCTTGGGCAAGTCTCATTACTTCTCTAAGCCTCAGCTCCCTCAGTCACACAGCAGTGTGTAGAGTAGTGCCTCCCCCTAAGGTTGCTGGGAAGATTGCATGAGATCATGCTCAAAAAGCACACAGCATGATGCCTGAATCTCCTTAATGCAAAGGAAATGAGAGAGTTATAATTAGCAAATGCCACATGGAATTAATGGCAAAAGACAGATCACTTCAATTCTCCCCCCTCCTCCACAAATAATCACTAATAACAATCATTAACAGTTAGACATTTTTATTAAATATTAACCATGTGCTAAACAGAGTCCAGAATAGTAACATTACATATGCCACATATTCACAATAAACTCAGCATTGGACCTATTGTACAGAAGAAAGCCTCTCAAGTCTTCATAGTTAGAGAATGTCAGAGCTGTTCTTTTCACCCAGACATGAGGTTCAAAGCCAATGGCCTGCCTCTGAATCCCAAAGATGTGTTTGTATCCCAAACTTTTCCTATGTAATAAATATCCTATGTATTTAAAATAAAGAACATTTTCCTTCTGAAGCAGAAAAAGATTTCCTTACAACTCTCAAAAGGGTAAGATTTTTGAGTGTGTGACAACCAATATTAAAATTTTGATTATTTTTTCACACTCTTATTTAAAGTCCATGAGAACATCCTGAATAAGAAGTTCACTGGCAAGGCTGTCTTGATTAAGATCTCATAGATAGATCTTACCCTCAAATTTGTTGTGCTTTAGAGCATGAAGCAACTGGGAGTGTAGCTAATTTTGTGTCAGCAGTACGTAAATGTGTGTTTTGAAGTAATAAAAAGATGGCAAAAACACTTTCTCCAGATAAAAATACTTAACAACTGAAATTCATTATCTGAGAATTTTCCTCTCTGGCTATTTTTACAAACAAGATCATTTTAGGACAATAAGTAGGTCAATAGTATTTATTGAGCACCTATTAAATGGATATGTCTGGAAGGGCATACTTGTTCAGTACTTTGTAATTAGATTGCAGTCCTGGTGATCCAGAAAAAAAGGAAAAGGAAGCTTTCCCACCCAAAAACTTTTGTTTTCTTCTTCTTTTTTTTTAATTTAAATTTTAGGTAGTTAACATATAGTGCAATATTGGTTTCTGGAGTAGAATTAGGGGATTCCTTGCTTACATACAACCCCAGTGCTCATCATAACAAGTGCCCTCCTTAATAACCATCATCCATCTATCCCAACCCCTACCCACTTTCCACCATTAACACTCAGTTTGTTCTCTATTGTTAAGAGTCTGTTATGATTTTCTTCCCTCTCTATTTTTACATCCTTCATCTGTTTTGTTTCTTAAGTTCCACATAGGTGTGAAATCATATATTTATCTTTTTCTGACTTATTTCACTTAGCATAATACACACTAATTTCCACCCATGTTGTTGTGGCAAGATTCCATTATTCTTTATGGCTGAGTAATATTCCATTGTATACATATAACATCTCTTCTTTATCCATTCATCAGTAGATGGACATTTGGACTCTCTCCATAGTTTGGCTAAGTTGATAATGCTACTATAAATATCAGGTGCACATATCCCTTCAAAACTGTATTTATATATCCTTTGGGTAAATACCTAGGAATACAATTACTGGACATTAAGGTAGTTCTATTTTTAACATTCTGAGGAACCTCCATACTGTTCTCCAGACTGGCTGCACCAGTTTGCATTCCCACCAATAGTGTCAGAGGGTTCCCCTTTCTCTGCATTTGTCAACACCTATTGTTGCCTGTGTTAATTTTAGCAGTATCTTATTGTGATTTTGATTTGTATTTCCCTGATGATGAGTGATGTTAAGCATCATTTCATGTGTCTGTTAGCCATCTGGTGTCTTTTTCGGAAAAGTGTCTTCATGTCTTCTGCCAATTTCTTAATTGGGTTGTTTGTTTTTTGAGTGTTGAGTTTGTAAGTTCTTTGTAGATTTGGGTTACTAAACCTTTATCAGATATGTTGCTTACAAATATCTTCTCCCATTCCTTTTAGTTTTGCTGATTGCTTCCTTTGCTGTGCAGAATCTTTTATCTTGGTGAAGTTCTAATGGTTCATTTTTGCTTTTGTTTCCCTTGCCTCCAGAGACATGTCTAGCAAGAAGATGCTATGGCTGAGGTCAAAGAGTCGCTACCTGGATTCTCCTCTAGGATTTTGATGGATTCCTGACTCACATGTAGGTCTTTCATCCACTTTGAATTTATTTTTGTGTATAAGAAAGTAGTCCAGTTTCATTCTTCTGCATGTTGCTCTCCAGTTTTCCCAACACCATTTGTTGAATGACTATCTTCTTTCCATTGGATATTCTTTCCTGCTTAATTAGTGGAAGATTAGTGGATCATGTAATTGCGAGTTAATTTCTGGGTTCTCTACTCCGTTCCATTGATCTATGTGTCAGTTTTTGTGCCAGTACTATACTGTCCCAATGCCTACAGTTTTGTAATATAGCTTGAAATCTGAAATTGTAATCCTCCAGTTTTGTTTTTCTTTTTCATAATTGCTTTGGCTATTCAAGGTCTTTTGTGGTTCCATACAAATTTTAGCATTGTTTGTTCTAGTTCTCTGAAAAATGCTGGTGGTATTTTGATGGAGATTGCATTAAATGGGTAAAATGCTTTGGTAGTATAGACATTTTAAGAAAGTTTGTTCTTTTAATCCATGAGCATGGAATGCTTATCCATTTCTTTGTGTCCTCTTCAATTTCTTTCATAAGTGTTCTTGAGATTTCAGAGTACAGATCTCTTATCTCTTTAGTTAGATTTATTCCTAGGTATCTTATTATTTTGGGTGTAATTGCAAATAGGATTGTTTCCTTGATTTCTTTTTCTACTGCTTTATTATTGGTGTATATAACAGATTTCTGCACATAGACTTTATATCCTACAACTTTGCTGAATTCATGTATGGATTCCAGTAATTATTTGGTGGAGTGTTTGGGGGTTTTCTATATAGAGTTATGTCATCTGCAAATAGTGAAAGTAAGGTAATGCTGGCTTCATAGAATGAGTTTGGAAGTTTTCCTTCCATTTCTATTTTTTGGAACAGTTTAAGAAGAATAGCTATCAACTCTTCTTTAAATGTCGATAGAACTCCCCTGGGAAGCCATCTGGCCCTGCATTTTTGTTTGCTGATAGTTTTTTGATCACTGATTCAATTTCTTTGTTGGTTATGGGTCTGTCCAAATTTTCCATTTCTTCCTGTTTCAGTCTTAGGAGTTTTAAGGTTCTAGGAATTTGTCCATTTCTTCCAGGTTACCCAATTTGTGGGCATATAATTTTTCATGGTATTCTCTTATAATTGTTTTCCTGTGGTGTTGTGATTTCTCCTCTATCAGTTGTGATTTTATTTATTTGGCTCCTTTCTTGTTTCTTTTTGATAAGTCTGGCTAGGGGTCTATCAATTTTATTAATTCTTTCGAAGAACCAGCTCTTAGTTTCATTAATGTGTTCTATTTTTTGCTTGTTTATTTCTATATCATTTACTTCTGCTCTAATCTTTATTATTTCACTCTTGCTGGCTTTAGGATTATTTGTTATTCCTTTTCTAGCTCTTCTAGGTGCAAGGTTAGGTTGTATATTTGAGATTATTTCTCAAATATTGATTGATTGATTGATTGATTGATGATAGACACACACACAGAGAGAGAGAGAGGCAGAGACACAGGAGGAGGGAGAAGCAGACTCCATGCCAGGAGCCCAACGGGACTCGATCTCAGGACTCTGGGATCGTGCCCTGGGCCAAAGGCAGGCGCCAAACTGCTGAGCCACCCAGGGATCCCGGTTTCTTGTTGCTTGAGATAGGCCTGCACTGCAATATACTTCCCTCTTTAGGACTGCTTTTTCTACATCCCAAAGGTTTTAGACTGTTGTGTTTTCATTTTCATTTGCTTTCATGTGTTTTATTATTCTTTAATTTCCTGCTTAACTCATTGATTCTTTAGTAGGATGTTCCTTAACCTCCATGTATTTGAGGTCTTTCCAAATTCTTCCTTGTGGTTGACTTCCAGTTTCATAACATTGTGGTCTGAAAATCTTGATCATCTTGTACTTGTTGAGGGATGATTTCCGACCCAGTATGTGATCTATTCTGGAAAATGTTTTATGTGCACTTGAAAAGAATGTGTATTCTGTTGCTTTAGGATGAAATGTTCTGACTATATCTGTTTAGTCTATCTGGTCCAGTGTGTCATTAAAAGCCATTGTTTTCTTGTTGATTTTCTGCTTGGAGGATATGTCCATTGCTGTAAGTGGGGTTTTAAAGTCCCCTACTATAATTGCATTATCATCAATGAGTTTATGTTTGTTATTAATTGATTTATATATTTGGGGTCTCCCAAGTTGGGGTATAAATATTTACAATTGTTAGATCTTCTTGATAGATCTCATTATGATATAATTCCCTTCTTCATCTTTTGTTACAGTCATTGTTTTAAAATCTTAGTTTGTCTACTATAAGTATGGCTACTCTGGTTTTCTTTTGATGTCAATTAGCATGACATATGGTTCTCCATTCCTTCACTTTCAATCTGCAGCTGTCTTTAGGTCTAAAGTGAGTCTCTTGTAGGAAGCATATAGACAGATCTTGTTTTTTTTAATCCATTCTGATATCCTATGTCTTTTGATTAATGCATTTAATCTATTTACATTCAGAGTGATTATTGAGAGTTATGAATTTAGTGCCATTGTGTTACTTGTAGAGTTGGTGTTTCTGGTGATGTTCTTTGGTCCTTTCTAGTTTTTGTTGCTTTGGTCTTTACTCAGAATCCCTCTTAAAATTTCTTGCAGTGCTAATTTAGTGGTCATGAATTGATTGAGTTTTTGTTTGTCCTTCTATTCTGCAACCACTTTCTAGCCTTGCTATATAAAGAATTCCTGGCTGCATATTTTTCCCATTCATCATGTTGAACATTTTCTTCCTCTCCTTTCTGGTCTACCAAGTCTCTGTGGACAGATCTGCTGTGAACCTGATCTGTCTTCTCTTATAGGTTAAGGACCCCAGTTTCCATCTGAATCCTGCATTGATCCTGCCCATGTCTGAGCCTTTTTATCTCAGGGACATGACCCAGTTTCAAACCAAATTTCTGGGATGAGATACCCATAGTAGGGACCCGCACTGTTACTCTGGGGAGGGTGTCAGCAACTCTCCAGGCTCATCCCAGGAAAGCAGTCACATGACCATCATGGCATAGTTTGCAGTTTATAGCAGAAAGCCAGCACAAAGACCCACTCACTGTTCCTTGCCAGTTTCCCAGCTCCTGTGCCTGGGAGCAGCACTGCACCTTGGTATCACCCATTTCTCTGTGACCCAGGGGATCCTCAGACCACCTTCTTACCCCTAGGATTCTTAGCCTCTTTGCCACCTGAGCACCTCTAATCCAGGCACACCCCCCAAAGTAGCAAATTTAAACATTCAGATTTTGCACTCTGAGGTTTCTGATACTTTATGGTGGCCTCCATAAGCAGGCTCCCTCCCTGCCACCTCATCCACAGCTATGTCACTCAAGTGAACTTCAGTGCCTCCTACTTTCCAAAAAGTGATCACTTTTCTACTTGCAGACTTACAGTTTTTATTCTCACAGAACTCTGGATTGATTTCTTGGGTGTTCAGAATAATTTGATAACTATCTAGCTGTGTTCAAGGGACAAGGCAAGTTCTGGGTCCTCCTACTTCTCTGCCATCTTAATTCCTCCTCTTCAACTTAACATTTCTTGATATAACTTTATATTGAGTCCAATAGTCTATATTTTTGTGATTTGTTGACATTTTCTCCCTTTTCATCCAAGAGGTAGTAAGAAATTCCCACTTCACAATTTTCTGGTGTTTTGTAGCATTTAGGCTCAGTCAATACCTTTTTTATTACTACTTTTAATAAGCTTTTTAAAATTTATTTTTGCTTTAAGATTCAAGATATCTGAAAAACAATACAGAGAAATGCCTTTGCTGGGCAAATGGAGGCTACTAATCTAAACAAGTGACTTCATATGTCAGTCTTCTCTAAGATAAGGTGAATCATTTCCTGTCATTTCAGATTTGAATCACCTCTATATGCATTTAAAAGGTTCTAGATATTTTACCCAGCTTCTAATCCTTTTTTGGTCATAAAAATTCTGGCTGAATAATTCTGTGGGTAAAGTGAAGTTCCACATTGTTTTTTCCATTAGCTTCACTGGTTCCAAAAAAATACTGAATACTTAATAGGGTTGGAATTAGCTAGAATGTATGAAATGACTTCAAGGACATTACTCAGCGATGGGCCTCCAGGTGGGAATATCAGTAGGCAGCATAACTTTGCAGGGACATAAGTTGACTGAAGATGGCACAGAAAAATTCAGAATGAAAGTTGATACCACTTCCCTTTGCTACATCTCCTTTATCCAGCTTTCGTCACTGGGCACAATGCAGTAGTCAGAACCTTTTCTCAATGAAGACACAGCTTAAAAACAGGGCTGAGAGTGCTGCCTGATAGACCTGCTGTTCTGGAAGCCTGAGGTTTCCTTTTTAGCTTTCAATTTCTTTCATATCAGATAGGAACACTGAAGCAACATTCTAATGAGAGCTGTAGCACCTAAGAGTAGTGGTTTAAAAGAAAAAGAAAAAGAAAAAAAAAGGAGCTTGCATTTCAACTCCTGACCTGACAAATCTCATTTGCAAAACAAGTGAAACTAAGAGGACACAGAGAGCCTCACGGGTCAGAGACAGCATTCCACTGTGACATTATTCTAGTTTACAGCCTGACAGTCCATGAAAGGCTTAACAAGTCAACAAACTAACCCTTAGTAATCAGTTAATGTTCTGAAGGTACTTCTGCTAATGAGGCTTGCTGTGAAAAACACAAGGTATTTTACTAACTCAAATTTTAATTATTCATGCTATAAATATTCATTGAGGCACCCTAAACAGTATGAGAGAGTGAACTGTGTGAAGCACTGCAGGGCAAGACAACCTCATAGTGAAAGATAGTCATAAACCTGGCCTCACAGAACTTCCAGTTTTATATGAAAGACAAATAATCACTACAAGTTACAAGAATAATATATGAGTTTTATTATAGGGAAGTAAGAACATATTAGAAGGATCTAATTTTTGTCTTAGGATCAGGGAAAGCTCCCCCAAGGGTATGAATGAGCTAATCCCTGTGGGATAAGTAGAGATTACCCAATGTGTCAGATATTCTTATGCACAATTTCAGATTCTCTCAATCTTACCCAGCTCTTATTTCAGCTACCATAGAGTTGACCAGCTTTTGGCAATCTCTGACCAATTTCATGTAGTCGCAACCCAAACTGCTTCACCTCAACCCTGAATGTCTCAACTCCCACACCAGGGCTTCCTTGCTGATCCCTCAGAATTTACTCTGTGACTATATACGTGCAGCCTGAAGTGCAGGGGATTTAACAGCACATAAGGTGGAACTTTGACCAGTGAAAAAGGAAGGATCATGGATAAAGCCTTCCCTATTCCCCAAACTAATGGACTATCCAGGGAGAATTAGGCTTCTCTGAGTGCTGTCTAGTCTTAGCACTACTTAGCAACAAATTCGCTGAAGAGAAATGGAGAGAAACTTTATTTCACTTCTTTGTTTGGCTCTCCCTCCTTCCTTCTCTGTTTTACCCTGGTCCTCCCTCACTTCTGTTCCCTGGGAGGAGGCTCTCTAGTAAAAGTGTAGCTCAAGAGTCTGTTTTAGACTCATTTTCAGGGGAACTTAGGCAAAAAAAAAAAAAAAAAAAAAAAATCCCTGATAGAGGAATTACATTCTAGACAGGGAACTACAAGCATAAAACCCAGAGTTCTAAGAGCCTCTAATTAAAAATTGTTGGAACAAAGAGTAGGGGATGAAAAAGGTGAATAAGGAACTGAGGAGCCAGATAAAGGAAGAGTTGTTATATTGGTTTAAAGATGATAGGCATACACTATCCAATATGGTACTACTCTTTAGTGGCTATTGAGTACTTGAAATTTTGGTTAGTCCAATCTGACATAAGTTGCATGTGTAAAATACACACTGGATTTTAAAGACTTAGCATAATTTTTTAATATCTTAATTTTTGAAAAATTACAATTTTTATCAAAGTGGTAACAGATTTTATTTAATCCATTATATCTAAAATATTAAAATTTTATGTGGATTTTGGGGTTTGTTTTTGTTTTGATGTTTTTTTTAAATGTAGCCACTATGAACTTTAAGTTACATATATGGCTCTCATTTCTACTGGACAGTGCTGGTTTCAACTTTATCTTAGGGACAATGGGATACCACAGATAGTATTAAGCAGGGTAGTAACATAATGAGATTTGTCTTTGTGGAATATTACTCTGGCTGTAGCACAGGGAATGGATTTGGGAAAAATCTAGATTCAGAAACTAGTGAGAAGAATGCAAAGTAATTCAGAAGAGGGAGGGAGGGAAGAAGAGAGAGAGGGAAGGAAGGAAAGAAAGATGGAAGGAAAGAAAATAAATTTTGTTCTGAATTTGATGTGGTGGCAGTGAGATTAAATTGATTCAGGAAACAGATTTAACAGGGCTTGATGAAAGACTGGATACAGAGGTAAAAGAAATGTCAAGGATTTCACTGTGGGTTTGTGCAATTGGATTGATGGTATGACATTTATAGAATTATGGAATGGTGAAAGAGAGAAAAGCTAGGAATGAGTTCATATTTGGAAATTTATTTTGAGATGACTAGGGGACACCAAATGAAGATGTTCAGTAAGCAGATTATACATGTCTGGAGGGAGCTCCAAAGACTATCCTAAACTAGAGATCTCATCTTGGGAATTATTTATATTGTAATTGAAACCATGGGAGTAGATAGATTATAGGGGGTGGGGGGAGACATGCCACTTTCTCATAAGAACTGAAACCTGACTGACCGTGAAGATAATATTTTTCCTTTGTAGTGACTCCAAGGGGAGGCTGTTTATTCTCATACATCTCTTATTCCTTGAGGTCCAACAGTGATTCAGAATCATCCATGTGCCTTATAGTCACTTCTAGATGAATACTTTTATTAAAATTTCTGCTCCTTTGAGACTCACTTTTTTTTTTTTATTATAACATGCTCCAGCCTTCCTCTTTGCTGTCATCTAACTCACCCCCTAGACCTTCTCCTCACTTACTGAAGAGTATTCATTTAGGCCTTATCTAGCAATCTTCACTTCCATCCCAACTCTTATCCTGGAAGATTTTAAAGGACAGCACCATGATCACTTGGTTTCTTGACCACCTCATCTTTAATGGCATCTCAGCAGCTCATTCTCATAAATTAACCATGAATCTGGTTATCACCTGCAAAATCATGAATTCAAGTATTTTACTTTCCAACTACAGTTTTTTACATTTCTCTTTGCACAGCTACCTCTCCCCTTGCTCATATTAGTACTTCTTTCTTGATCTGCTTACTTCATTTTTCACTCCTTCCTTATCTTGCTTAAATGCCATCATTTCAATACCCTAGCCTCAACTTCTTATTCTTTCCTCAAACCTGTCTAGTGAAACTCCACACCTGCATGAACCTAAATATGTGTCTCTTCCTCCCTGCCCCCAGAGACCTGTGTACTACTGGCAAAAACCACTGAACTGATGACAAGGCAGACTGATGGCCTTTAATAGGACTACCTTCCTTAGGTAACATTTTCCCCATTGTCCTAGAGATATTTCAACTCTCTCCAGTGTCTCAAAATCCCAAGTTTCTCTACGTCTTTCAGATGATCTCTTGTTCTTCCTCACAGAGAAAATACAGCCATATAGACACTCTGTCAACTTCACATCATAAAACAAAATCCAAGAGCATTCACACACAGTGACCTGGAGAGGGAGAGGATCTGTTCCTCCCAGAAAGGACCCACCACCGACCCTGCTCCGGCAAATTATATATCCTTGCTCCTCCAACCTTTTTCAGAACTTATAAATACTTGCTTTGATATTTTCTATCTGCCATGTGTATCTCTCTAATGAACCCATTAGGAGCCTTTAAGCATCCTTAAGCTCCTTGTATCTAAAAACAAAACAAAAACCTTCCTATTAATTCTCAAATAATCATCTTAAATTTCTTCATTTTTAATTTGAAAAAGCATCTTAACTGTTCAGAGCTGCTGTATCCATGTCTTCTATTAATTTTTAACCCACAATCTGGCTTATGTCCTGAATACTCTAAAACCGAGTATGAACACTTGCTGCCCTCCACATGGGTATGTTATTTTCAAACTTGAGATCCTTTGATCTGATTGCTTTTGACATTATGTTCATTTTAATTATATTGTGCTTTTCACTAAATGTATGACTAATTTTTTATCACCTCTTTAATTTTTACTTATTTAATGATTAGCAGGCAGTACAGGGTTATCCATGTCCAAAGGAAACAAGGTTAAATGCATTTTTCCCAGTGATGCAATTTCCCCCACCAGTCTCCTGTACTTCATCTCCAGGTGAAACCCTGAATGATGTCAGCCAATTAAAGAGATGCCAGTTAAATTAAAAACCACTGAGCTGAGTAACTTGGAAGAACCAGAAAATAAATCCATCTTTCCCAGAATAGTAGTAACCCTCCTAGCCTATGGGCAAATCAAGCCTTTATTTTCTCTGGTTTCAACAGCTCTTTATGATGACAGTTATCTTTTACTAGTCTTTAATTTGCCAGCCATTTAACATTAACCCATGACCTAAGAGAAAGAAGCAGTAGGAAATTTTCCTAAGTAGAAGATCTCCCCGGAAAAAAAAACCCTTTGTTAAATAGCTCTAAAATTCTCATTGTTAAGTTGAAGTATAATAGAGTCACTTTTTCTAGATTTCCTTTGTCAACAGCCCTCTACAGTGTAATACCATATGCTATGAATTGATCTCTCATTCTGCTCTAATGAACTGCCCTACTGAAGACACTAATCCATCTTAAAATACTACCGCCATTCCTCTTTGGTGACTCTTAAATTAAGGTTATGTTGAGAATCAAATAAGTTCTGTGGGTTTTTTTTTCTTTTTAATAAATGCAAGCATTTTTTTTAAGTTTTTGTTTTGTTTTGTTATCTCTACATCCAATGTGTGGCTCAAACTCACTACCCCAAAATCAAGAGTTGCATGCTTTTCTGACTGAGCCAGCCAGGCACCCGACCTAAGGAACTTTCTAAACTGTTCATAAGTAGTCCCCACATCTAAATATTTTATTTCATTGAGTCTTGAAGTCTGAGTTATATGTATTCTGCACAGCTTCCCAAGGGATTTTGTTATAAATGCTAGAAATTTTCATTTGAATGCTTCAGGTATGCAAGGTACAGTGAAAAATCTTTATATATATTGTCTTATTTATTCTTCACAGAAACTTTGTGGCTGATGATGTTGATTTATTATGCAAGATGCATTTTCCACCCTTCTTTTCAAGCAAAGCTCATTTTGTACAGGTATTCACCCACCTCCAGAGCCATCTAGTAGGGTTCTTACTAATCTTACTGATAGTATGGGATTTCCTTTCCCTAAATAGTGATTGAGGCTATAAACCGATGGGAGATGTAGTTCTAATCCATGGGGGTGAGAGAAAATCAGCTAAGAGTCTTGAGGTGAATGGGTCTCCACCCTTAAGAAAGAAACAAATATGGGTGGTTTATTCTTTGTTGGGAGGTTATCATGTCTACCTATAATTCCTATAACAGCTATAGCTATAGTGAGGTAAAGAGAAAAGCTTGCCTAAAGGCAAAACTGACAAAAATAAGGATGGCAGAATGGGAAAAAAAATGTGTTATTAACTAGGTTTTTAGTTTCAAGCAACATAAACCAATGAACCAACTCTGGCTGATTTAAAGACCAAGATAATTTGCCAAAATCATTCAGAGTCTGGAAAATTAGGCTCAAAGCTATACAACTAGCAACAAAATGCCACATCCTACAGCACAACTGGTGCAGTTAATAAACTGCTGTTGCTGTCACCAAGAACCTCTTGCAGTTACCACCACTGCCAGCCTGAGCCCTCCCTTTGCAACTGCTACCATCTGCTTCTGTTACTGATTCTAAAGAATGGCATAGTGCATCTACTTGGCAAAGTCTAGGGTTTGGGCCTGAAGCCCAGCAAAAGAAATGTTTAGAAGGAAAGTAACTGTAACTTTCACTTTGATATGACGAGGTAGGTTCTGCCTCCATTAAGAACACATAAGGTGCTACATTCCTCAAAACACAGCAAAGAGGTTCAGATGCTAGGAAGCTAAAAAAGATTGCCTGCTACAAGTGAAAGAAGCTGGCTCCTACTAGATGTTTTTAAATTACAACAGAAGAGGTCATTATACCATTCTATTCTTATGTACATTCAAAAGTTTGTAAAAATGGAAATACATAAATCCGTGGAAACTAACCAACTGTTGATCCTATTATCTTATGTGTTGGTTTCTCATCACTGCTATACCAAATTACCACAAATTTAGTCGTTTAGAACAACACAAACTTATTATCTTATAGTTCTGGAGGTCAGAAGTTCTAAAATCAAGGTGTCAGCATTCCTTCTGCAGCCTCTAGGGAAGAATCCATTTCCAGTTTGTAGAGACTGCCTTGTATTCTCTGGCTCATATTCCAATTCCTGCCATGGCATGGCTCTGTCCTTCAATCCCACTGTCATATCTTCTTCTTAAATGCCAACCTTCCTGATGCCCTGTTCTGAGAACTTTGTGATTACATTGGGCCCACATGGATAATTCAGGCTAATCTTACCGTCTCAAGATTATTAACCTAATCACATCTGCAAAGTCTCTTTTACTATATAACAAATTCACAGATTCTGAAGATTAGTACTGGACATCTTTAGGGTCCATTATTCAGCCTACTGTATGTGGTAATACTACTTACTGTATCATTCTTACCTAAATCAACATCTCATTTGAGAATCTGGATCCTCTAACAGTCCTGCTTTTTCAATTTCACTTGGTCCCATAACATTACCAGTTAAGAACAGACAACACACTCAAATTGGAAAATTTGAGCAAAGTTTAACAAAGGGACTGTTTATGAAGGTATGTCAAGGGGTAGATAACTATAAGACTGAACATAATGCCCAAAGGACTAGTACAGCAGGTTGTTGCTGACTCTTAGACTCAAAGGTGATCAGTTATCAGACCCAGAGCAAAGACACGCAATGGGAGAGCTATTGGCAGGAGGTATCCTGATGGTGAGTGATGCCACTAGTGCCTTAATCTAATTAGCCAAGGGAAAGACTTTGGGGCCCTTAGCCCCCCAGGAGACCTAGATACTAGAAAACATCACAGACTTAGGTTCTCTTTCTCATTGGCTATTTGTCTTATTTAGTGTTGACTTTTGGATCTTCCTCTCTTAGGTGACCTGAGGGGTGACCAGAGGGGTGTCAGCAGTCTAATACCACATTTCATCTAAGTTCCACATCATTCTACCTTATCTTCTATGGGAAAAACACTAATGAAATCCTTAAAAGAGACAGAGAGTACAACAGGTAGATAGTAGGTCTTGTAGTTTGAATATAGTGAATGTGTATTACATAATATTATTCAAAACCCATCACTGATAACCTCATTCTGGCTTATCGAGAAATTGAAGAAATTTGGAGCAAGAAGAAAGCAAATACATCATGCTGTCAATGCACTAGTTTAGACCTAGATAACCAGTGACCAAGAGTGCACAGTTATTTGGTGCAGGACCATGCTTCCTAACCCTCTGCCCTTCCCATTATACTGAAACAAGGTCAGCCTTGTCTTACCCCTGTGAACACCTTTGTATTTTATCACTGGGTTACACTGAAGGCCAAGAAAGATATTGAATATAAGGCCCTGAGAAAAATCACTGACAAATACAGCTCTTGACAAATATAGAAAACAAGCAGCAGACCACATTTTACTTACTACAAATCCATGAACATCACTCAAAGAGTGATCTTCCATGTTTATTACTGAATTCCTCAACTGCTGTTTGACATTTTATTTGCACCTTACTGAACTACTCTCAAGAGACATGCAGGATGCAGTTTCAGCCCTCTTGAATTGTTCTTTTAAAACACTGAATATCTTTTGTTCAAAAGCCTTATTGATTAAATACAAGAACACTTTTAGAAGTGATTTCTAAACCCCTTTCCCCCTAGAATGGCTTCTTCAAGTGAAATATTAAGCAAATCAAGATAAAGAGCTCTAGATTGAAGTAACAGAGCTGTAGCTAAACATTGCCTTTCTCCAGCGCATCATGTTCTGACCACTGACTCAGAGTCAGATTTTCAAGTATAGACTTATTTGCTTTCCAGAAATCTCCCATCGTAAGCTGTGAACACCTTAAAATTTAAAAAGCAAATTATAATCACATGGCTTTGTTTAGACTACTTTGCTATTTGCTTATTGCTGCCTTTCTAATTTGTTTATTGAATCAATATGAGCTAGGAGCAAACAGACTTTTCTCTAGGTAAAAATAAACTACTTTTGTGGTATAATAAAGAAGCTAAGCATGACTTGTTTTCCTCAATGCAGTCTATAATTTGCTCAGATTAATGAGGGAACACTTAGAAATTGATTATAAAAAACACATAATTAGCAACATGTGAAAAAGGACATCAATTTATTCACAATATATAACAATATGTTCTTCTAAATAAATAATCTGAATACATTATATCATGGAATAAATATATTTAATAAATAAGTAATTTCTTAAACTATAAAACAGAAAACATCACAATTACATACAATAAGAAGATGCACAAACCTGACATAACTAAAATGGTTTCACAATTTGTTAATCTCCTGTATTTTTGATAGGTGTGTTGAATCTCAACACTTATTTTTCTTCCCTCTTTCAGAATTTTGAGGGGAACATAGAGGGCCTTTATTCCTACTTCCTCATATATATATATGCTCCTACATTCACTCTATGGTTACAGAAATACAAATTATTTTTTTACAAAGAAGGAAGAGCTTTCATTTAACAAATATTTATTTTGTAAAATATCGTTAGCCAGACATTAATAGTCCTGAAGATTAAAAAACTAATAAGACATGATTCCTGCTCTACTATTACAAAAACTCAATTAAAGAGATCAGGTTATGAAGGCACTTCAGCAACAGCTTTGGGTATAGATGGACTTAAACCCACATATCTTAAGTTGGGAAATTATAAAAGATCTTCCCTTATTTCCATAACATTCCTATTAGATTTACTTCATAAGAGACCTATATATCATACATATAGATTCTACTAATGTTAAGAATTTTTCTTCCTCTAGGGAATATCAAGGAAATTTTTTTCATTAATCCTCATAACTAGTATGTGAATTAGTTTCACATTTGGAAGTAAACAAATGGAGTAAAAACACCTAAGGGATCTAAACTCACACAGCTAATAGCATAGCTAGGTCTCCAAAGAAATGTTATGAGTCCCATGGTGCCCATGCATCTCACCAACACACTGGTTCAAAATAGGCCTGCATGTGGACTTCCAGAGGAGCCATGGAAGTCCGTCAAGAAGTCTTAAATTTAAAACTAGGTGATGTTTACTTTATGGTTTAGACTTCCTACGTTTACTCTGTTCTTGAGATATGAATAAGCAGATTTCTTTTCAATGGTCTATTTAAGAGGCTTTCATGATATACAAATTCTGGTAGTTTCAGGACAGTTATAAGATATGACTTTTCAGAAAGTGTTTTGATTTTGGTTTTAAAGAAAGCCATTTACTTTAATGGGAGTTTTATGGGAGACTAGACCTTTCTGTAGCATGTATTTGTTAAGTCTAGTGCCTAGAACACCGGTATTCACTGAATGAGTAGATAAAACTCCAAATAATGATTCAAAGATGGAGAAACAAAGGTAATTACAAAAAGAAGGAGAGTAGTTAAATGAATATAAACTACTAGATGTTTACTGAGGCAGATGATAATCTAGCAATCCATAAACTTCCTGTATGCGTAGAGCAAATCAAACATTTTTGCACTGCAGAAAATAAAATTGTCAATCCAAAATAAGTGGCTATTGATAAAAATATATGCTTCTTGAATGGCATCAAGTTATGATAGTTCTGGAGATAAAAATATACATTTAAAATAGGGCTCCTTGAAGAAATAGTTGAAACCAGGGCAGGGGCAAGGAAAAATAAAAAATGAGCCTAGAGAACCTTGTGATACTTGAACATAAAGAAATGATTAAAGGCGAGGGAGGGGATGGAGGGAGTGAGAAAACCTCAGAAGGCTATGAGAGCTGATCTGAAAGATCACAATGGCTGAAGTTGGAAAAATTTGAGCAAAACCTTAAATAATGATAATACTGAATTTTTTTTATGATGGCCAATTTAATAATGAGATATCAATACATTTGTCAAATTCTAAGCACATGTTACACCTCTCTGATGATAGATAATAACTGACAGTTGTGGAAATTTAATTTCTCTGGAAATCAAAGGTTCTGCGTTCAAATTTTGAACACATACTAGCTCTGTGTGACTGTGGGCCAACAGCATGTTTCTAAGTTTCTTCACAAAATTGCAATAATTATACAAACTGTATATTCCTCTCAAGGTTGTTTTGAGAAATAAATGATAAAATGATATCTGAAGTTACTTGGCAAAACTAAAAACATCTTTTGGTATGGAATTCTTAGAGAGAGTGATATTGTATAGCACATGTGATATGTAACAATTAGGAAATATTACACTATGCTTTAGGATCAAATCCATGTATTTTATTTAGCTTCATTAATAAAATTTGTGCATTTTTATAAAGTGAAAAGTATCTGCCAATAAAAAATGGTGAAAAAATCCCATGGAATTTGAAATAGACAGTTCTAGAATTTACATTTTTTTCCTTATCAGTAATTTAATAGCTAAGCTTGCATTTTCTTATATGTGAAATATGAGGGGGAGGAGCAACTGAAACTCATGATGGATAGCGTTAAAATGCATAAAGTAGCAGAACTTCTAGCCCATTGGATGGATTCAACAGATTTCAGTTATTATTATTTGCCTAGTGAATAAAATTTGATAATACTGAATTCTAACCCAAAGAATGAGTAGTCACAAGTCCAAATTGATATAAATGAATAAATAAATGGACAACTATCACTTAACTATTCCAATTAATAAATGTAGAAGAAACAAGAATTAAAAACCCACCATTACAATACCACAGAAAAAACTGCTGCAGGCAAGATCCACTGATGAATGCTGAAATTAGATGGTGAAAGATTAAGGAGAAGCATGATATTTGCATAGCCTTAAAGTATCTCACTACAAATACTTATCAAAAAGTAAAATATACTAACTTTATAGTGGAGAAACCTAGTAGACACCACCTTAATCAAGTGATCAAGGTTAACTCCCCAATAATAAGACATATAAATATCATGTATCCCCTGATATGATGCCCTGATAAGGGCATTTTATTTTTGTGCCATTCTTCCCAATATCCATAACCTCCACCTAACCAGAGAATACATCTGAGAAATCCAATTGAGGCACACCCTACAAAGGACCCAACCAGTATTCTTCTAAAGTGCCAAGGTTATGAAAAAATAAGGAAAGACAGAAACTGTCACAGATCAAAAGCAACGAAAAGGTTATGACAACTAAATGCAATATAGGATCCTGGACAATACTGACACAGAATAAATACATAAGTGGAAAAACAGGAAATCCAAATATAGCCTATAATTTACTTAGTAGTATATCAATTTGTTATTTTGATTAACATACCATGGTTATATTCAACATTAATATTAGGAGAAACTTGTCAAAGGGCAAGTGGAAAATCTGTTTTATCTGTGAAACTGTTAAGTCTAGAATTGTTCAAAATAAAAAGTTCTAAAAAAAATAATGGCATGAAGGACCTAATTTAGATAGAATGGTTAAAGAAGGAAAGACCTCCCCTAGAAAATTATATTTACACAGACATGAAGCATGAGAAAGTATGACCTTCTCTAAGCTAAACTACCCATAATGGAATATTTCTTTTGTAATCCCAAAAAAATAATTTGTATTCATATTTGACATTAACATTTTAAGTTTCAGAGAATTATTCCAATAATTGTATTAAGACTTGTAGTGACAATTTGATTAGAAATAATACATTTAGAAAGCTAAAATTATTATGTGTGTGAAGAAGATAAATGCTTAAGAAATGTAAAAACTTTGGGAACTGTTTTCTTAGCTATATATTCAATCATATATTTGAAAACCATGTATTACTTTATCTTAAACTCTGGTAAGAAGTAGCAGGCATATCACAGTAATTTCAAAACTTAGGAAATACAAGAAAAGGAGACAAACTCCTCTCTACTGTTCTCTTATCACAGCCTATTCCAAGTCATTTCCTCATTATTCTCTTGGTTCTTTCCATAATACTATCTTTAAAAAACAAACAAACAAACAAACATTTTTTTCCTAGTACAATAGGACAAACAAATTCAGACAGCTATTGATTAGAAAGCACATGCTATAGTCAGATTATCTAGGGATAAAGGTTGATAACAGTGGAAGTGATTTGGAAGATAAACCAGTCCAGTGGTTCTTAACCCCATGGATCTAACACTTCATTTTATATCAACTATTTAGTAATGGCCCCTTTATTATCTTGAAATGGAAATTCAAAAATAATATAACCAACCTACATAGTTTTAAATGGGTGAGTATTATTCCATACTGTAATGAAATTGAGAATGACAAGGAAATTTAAAATGAATTATGCATTCCAAAGTGTAGATGCTTGAGTACAACTGTACTAGGAAACCCAGCAAAAGTAGTCAGATGCAAACTCTGCATTAATCACTGGGACTGCCACTGCTACAAATGCAAACTGACATAACAATTATCAGCAACTCAGACTCCATGAGGAGTATTCTGTAGGAACATCATTTCCTTGATGTCATGAACAACTCTCTGAAAATCCCAAAAAAAACAAATGAAAATTCTATCCCAATATACACATAATGAATCCAGTAAAACATAACACCTGTTAGCTTTTGTATTTATATTTCTTAAAACCAAACAAAAAATAATTCGTTATAAATATACAATAATTTTATAGGCTCAGGAAATTATAAACAGGTTTTATTTACCTATATGAACGTAATGAGACATTGTGAAGTCATACTGGATACAGGACAATTTTTTGTTGTGCAGGATCCCTTTATGCATTTCAGAATATTAGGTATTTTGGTTTTCCATACAATAAATGTGAGATGAGTTCCCTCAATCATTCTGACAATTAACAACATCCCCACGGATTTCCAAAATATCCCTAGGACATTAAAACCACTGATACAGACCAGCATTCATTTAACACACAAGGAAATAGAGGCTTAGAGCTTGTACTTTCTCATTATTACAAAGCTAAAGCTCAAACTAATGCTGGAATGACATAAGTCTCTTCTTACTGTGCTGTGCTGCATCTCTTCTACTCATTTGGTTCTTGGTATTCAAAATATGCAAATTAGAACTTCCCATGCTCTATCAACACTAAATAACAAAACTGCTGCCTCTCTTGAAAACACTGGTTACCTTCTCCTTTGAGATCTTTTAGCTGCAAGAGCCAAGGCATCTTTTCTAGCATTCCCTGTGAATCAGGCCCACTCTCCTATTCTTTCCTTCCTATACATCAACCCCATGCCAAGCCTGCTAAAATACTCAGGGATCCTCAACTCAACCCAGGAAGAAGTTAGGATTATTTTATATCAAATATCTTTAAACACTGTATGTGGCCTTTTCTCTACTACAAGACAAACAGGTCAAGAACTCAGGGTTTCTGATAGCATTCCCTGAGCCCTGTGGTCTTGCACTCCTTCATTCAACACAATGCAGTTTAGGAAAGTTAAAAAGAGGAGGATGTAGGAGGAGCTGTGCAGATTTCCTCATAGCTAATAATGCAAGTTGAAATATCACTTCTGCCACTAATTTGAATTTGGTTTTAATGTTCAACTATCTCAAGCACTCTGTACACACTGCATTTTTGATAATTGGTAAGACCATAATGAATGAAGTAATTAGTTCTCCAACTAACCTCATATTGATAGAAATATTTCCCAAAGAACAGGCTTTTGTTATACCAAACCTTTTAAAAATGGACTATTGCTGGACAAGAAAAGCTATTATGCATATCAGTTTCTTTCTACCACTTTTTGGTATTAAGTCACAGTCCTTTATGCATAAAGGAATAGATTCTAGGAAAATGGTTTTAATGTTAGCGTTTATTAGCATTCTTTGTATTCTAGCATTCTGTCAATGCTAATAACGCTAAACAACCTGTCAAAATGAAAAGGGCCTTCATCCCAAATGATTCTGTAGACTACTCAGATAAATTAGAAACAAATCCTATTCCACACAAGATAATTAAAAATATCTAATCTAAGGTTCATGAGGTTATTTCTGAAATAATGTCTCATGTGAAATGTGATATGTTACCCAGAAATATTTTTGCTATATTTAAAACCCATCAAAGTTATAACTTGTTAGGGATTCCAGTTAAATGACTCTTAAAATTGGAATTCACTTTTTGTTAAGAATATTCAGTGAAAATATTCAAAAAGGTATTTTGTTCAAAGAATGAATGCTCCAGAAGGTATTACAGAGTAAGAAATGAGAAAATTAATTCCCTTTGAAATATAGACTTTGAACAAAACAATGAACAGAAGATCAGATTCTAGCTTTTGGGCTATCTGTATTTGTACATTTACTAATCTGAAAATTAGGAGAAAATGCTTTTTAAATATTTATTTTTATTTATTATATCTATATCAATATCTATATCGATATCTATACCTATATGAGAGAGAGAGAGAGAGAGAGAGAGAGCACCCGCACGCACAAGCAGGGGGTGGAGAAGAAGCAGCAAACTCCCCGCTGACCAAAAAGCCTGATATGGAACTGGACCTAGGACTCTGGGATTATGACCTGAGCCAAATGCAGACGCTTAACTGACTAAGCCACCCATGTGCCCTGAGAAAATGCTTTTTACACATAATACATTCTTTTTTCCTTCATTTTTTTGTAAGCATCCACTCTACACATAAATATACACATACACACACAGACACCCCCAAAACAAGCTTAGTATGAGCCAGATCCATTTCTTTATCTCTAAAACAAAGATTCATTACATGATTTTCCTACTGGATAGAAGTATCATCTAGGAATTTAAGAAAGCTACACTTGGCTACATTCAGCTCTATTCCAGAATTAGGTGAGCAAGGCACAGCAATCTGAGCTCCACCTCCACTAAGGACTTGAGCTTTCTTCTGTATTCTCATCTACATCCACCACAGCAGTAGCCCTCCAGTCATCAACTGGGATTCGTTTTATAGCCTCTGAATGCAAGCTTCTTCTACCATGCCTCCCTCCCAAGGAACTGGAAAGACAAATGAGACAGATCTCCTGCCCACATGAAATCCTAACAGCATAGGGCAGACTTCCATCTGTTTAGTGGAGTTTATTATTTAATTAGTATGGGGGGCTTTGAGGAAAAATAAGTAGGGTTAGCAAAACAACAATAACTTTCAGCTAACAGAAACTTATATCCTTGTTTATGTCCAGCTTTTACTCTTTAATATATTTTTTCAAACTGACATGTAAATCAGCCAAATTTTATTATAATCATCTGAAATGAATGTTTTCTTATGGTTTACCATGAACACATTATGATGCCACCGCTACAACTGTTTATCTGATATCACCTTGGGTGAAACCCCAGAAACAGCTTTCATCCTATAGTCCAGCCTATCCGTGTTGCTCAACAGAAGGAATGTCTACCTTTCCTCTACTGAAACTATCTCACCATCCCAATGTGCTTGCCACCCAGTGTGTCTTTGCACTACTGATGAACTCCAGGAAGCATCATAATATGATGCTCTCGTCCAAAGGTTGATCTGTTACCTAATACTTGATTCTCTAAAGCATCATTTGGCAGAGTTCTTTACATACCATGCTTGCAGATATTCTGCTAATGAAACTCACCCTCATGTAAAATATCAGAATTAGAAAGCCCAACCACTAATTTTATTAATTAGTTATGAATACAAAATTGTGCTGAGGCGCATACAAACTATGAAATTCCCAACTCAGCTGATTAGAAAGATGTTATCCTTTAAAACAAGAAAAAGAAATACCCATAAAGCCGCACTTAGAACAGAAAGCATAATTGGCTTGCTAACTAGAAAATAGATGTCACTTAAAAAAAAAAAAAAAGAAAGAAAATAGATGTCACTGTAATCAGGAAAATACATGGTTTTTTTTTAAGACAAATAAAGTATAACATGTATTTCCTGAAAAGTGATTTTTTTTCAAACTATACTGCTGAACTGTATTCTGTTGTTATATAAGCCTTTGTATATCAACTCTGTGTCAAGTAACTATAACAATGCAAATCAGTTAATGAAGCTTCAAAAAAATCGATCTGGGAATATCATAGGGAAAAAACTGTTTTTCATCTACTTAAGCAACTCAGTAACTGTATCTTGATTACCAAGTCAATGTTAGTACAGTATTTCCCCCAGAATCTGATTAGCCTGGAGGTCTTTAGGTAAACACATGAAACTTTTCATTGTTGCGATCAAAATTTTATAGAGGAGCTAATAACAGAAATTTCAACTCTGCGTTTTAATGAAAAAGATGCCCTAGTTTACCAAAATAAAACACAAATTAGAAGAAAGAGATGCCAATCTGATGTCTTTTGGTGAAAACCAGCAGGTTGCAATAGTAGTACTTCACATACCTACTGTTCTACAGATTTAAGGTGAGAAATCATGGCAACATATTCTTCTAAAGTTTGTGTGTTTGGTTGGTTGCTTTTTTGACCTGCCCACCTCATCACTCTAAGGTAAGAGATCATGTAGTCATAGCCACTTTTAATCTTTGGTTTGTGTATTTTCTGTTTTATAACATTCCCATCACATACTCTAAGTCTTTACGTCTTTGGTTCTCTAAATTCTGCCAGTGTTCCTTTCCTAGGAGTTGAGGAATTAAAGACAATAGCCAATAATAGGTTTGAGCAGTTTCCCATAAGACACTCATTTAAAAAAAAAAAAAGTTTCATAGGTTCTTAAAAATCTCAGGAATGAAATGAAATTTAAGCTTATTCAACCCAGGCACTCTAATAATCCTCACTAAGCAGTTAACCTCAAAACATCTGCAGTGGCATAGCTCATGACTTTTTAATCACAGCCCATCCAATTTTCAGCTGATTCTGACTACCAAAGCAAAATTTGATTCCCAAATCTCCTACCCAGTGAACTTAACACTACACTTGAGAACTCCCCCTAAAGGGGTAGGGGAGGTCAGCCTTTTCTTTCTCATCAGGTTTGAATTTTAAGTATTCAAAGACAGCAAATATTATGTATATTTAATCTTATCATTATGCTAAGTGTCCATTTCCTTTAGTTTTTTCTGTTATGATTTCAAGTGCCTACATCTGAACACCCACTTCTTTGGGGACCAAGAGAGACTTAGAGTCTGGACTGGACCAGGGGATGGTAACAACCCTAAATGGCTATACGTAGGACAGCTCTAAGCCAAATCCTTTCAGGAGAACTAAGAAGCTAAGTCTGTGATAACCAATATCAATGACAACTCTCAAATCACAGGAGGATTAATAAGAACAGGCAAACATAAGAATAGATTGGAGATACCCAAGAGGAGGATGTGGAATGCATTCACGTGTTGGTGGTTCATCTTTATCAAGCAGTTGTGTGGGCATGTGAAGGACTACATCAAAACCTGCACACAACAATAAAAGGTACACATCCCGGGGCATGCTCATAAGGTAATAAAAGTCCCTTTCACTGTCAATGGCCTAATATCATAAGGGTAACAAATATATAACTGTTTAGACTGCAAGAAGATATAAAGCATGATAGCACATGAACACAATATTAATCATTTAAATGGCTTATTAAGTTATAATTTATCTTCTGAGACAATGTAAAAATTGCAAAATTTTAAACAAAAACTTAGAATAAACTAGAACACACTCCATAGAGAAAAGCAGCTCTCCCTCAGACTGTGCCATTAGCAACTTTGTAATAGCCCAAACTGGAAACAACCCAGAAGGCCATAAACAGGAATGGATCAACCAACTGGTAAAACTGTACAATATAATACTACACAGGAGGGGGAAAATAAACTAATGTGGCTGAATCTCAAAAATGTGTCTAGTTAAAAAAAAAAAAGAAGAGTATATACTGTATGATTCTAATTATAGGAAATTGCAGAAAAGGCAGAATTCTAGTATGAAAAGGTGGATCACTTGTTGTCAAGTTCAGGGTTAGGAAGGTGTGAATTAACGTCACCAGGGCATGAGGGGACTTTTGGGGGTGACAGAAGTATTCTATATATTGATTATGATGGAGGTCATAAGTGAGTCTATGTGTCAAAATTCACTGAACTGTACACTTAAAATAAGTGCATTTTATCATCTAAATTGTATATCATTAAAATTGATTTTTTAAAAAAAGCTATCAGAAAACCAGCTAGATAACTCTTAAACTCCTTGCCCATTCAGGGTATAAAAGGCCAAGGGTGAAGATAGCTCTATCTATCAAAAAAAGTAGTAAAAAACGTTGAATGCTGTGAACCCTAATCATCCTTAAAAAAAAAAATCTAGGGAAGTTATGTCTTTCCTTGCCTTATATCTGGTGAAAAAGCTTCAAAAGGACTACTCAGAAAACCTAATAACTGCTTTTTCAGAATGGAAGAGAAATGGACTTGATGTCAGACTCACACTTGAGAAATCTAAGGCCGAAAACTTTTGATGGCAGAGCAAAGGTAAGGTAGCAAATTAGTGATTTATCCTACCTAAAATGCCATTAGGACAAACTATTCTGTGGCATTTTCTGGGAGCTAAGAGAGCACTAGAGTGGGGACATTTTAGGTCTTGTCTAAGAGAGTAGACCAAAAAGATAAAGGGTCCTCAGCAGAAATGCAGCTAGATGTGAAGGGTTGAATTCTCAGGAGCTGAAGAAGTGGTTCAGAGACAAGATGCACCTTCCCTTGTCAAGGTTACCCTAGATAAGAGGTCTCCACAAAATGGAGAGTCTCTAAAGAACTTTAAGTCCCACAGCAGAGATCATCATACTTAAACACACACCAAGTTCAGAGAGCATGAGGGCAGTTTTTGTAGTACCAGTGAAGGGAAAATGTTACTGCCCTTCTTTCTTACATCATCATTCACCCTCCATTCCACTCCAATCCCAGAGGAATCCAAAATCATGGTTAATAGGCAGAGAGGGAACAGTAAAACACAAAGACATAAAAAAAGAAAAGAAGCTGTCCAGACAGTCCCTTAATAACTACATGCCTCCAACAAATAGAAAGTTTGAGCTCAGGGGCATTTCTGACTGTAAGTCAAGTGTGCAGTTTTGACAACTGTATAGAATTAGGTAATTAATTTCTGAACCAGTACTATTCATGTTAGATATGAATAACCAGAAAAGTTGAGCACCTTCCTGACTTCCTTAAGAGTTGCAGGAAAATAAATATTCCCACCAAGTGAAATTCAAAAGAGAAAGGAAGACAAAAGTAAAATTGGTACTATAGGGGCACATCTGGGTGGCCCAGCCGATTGATAATCCAACTTAGTCTCCAACAGAGACTAAGCACTAAGTCTCTCTCTTCTCACTGAAGTATTCTGTCAAATTAGTTTAACCTGACCATCTCTACACTCAAAGTCAAAGGCTTTTTGTCTTCTGCACACAATATTCAGTAATTAGTTGTTGAATAAAGCATTAAGTGAATAAGTATAATCAAACATACCTATTTCTAATGCCACCATTGATATAAGGTTTTATAGTTCTTTTTACTTACTACTAAATTTGAGTATAGGATTAGATAAAACATCATATTTGCCATTCATTAAGCATCAATTCTCTATGGTTGTCATTTAAAAAAAAAGTCTATCCTCATTTTGCTAAGCAAAAAGAAATGAACAGAAATAGAAATGCAGATTTATTCACTTATCATTTATCAAATACTCAACTTTATACTGATCTGTCAGGGCTCAATTCTGTCTATCCAACACACAGTGGCTTAGGCCCAAAGTGAAGATATCGACTTAAATGACTGAAAAGGCCCTGACAAAATAGCTTTGAGTTATGGTTCATTAAAACCACCAGGACCAAGTTACTCTTCCCCTTTTGCCAAATTTTGTTTCTTTTGGCGTAGATCCATCCTCAGAGGCCTCTTCTCTTATAGCAGAAACATGGCTACAAAGTGTCCTGTGATACATCCTTTCAAGTTAAAGTCTAGAGGCAAGATAGAGCCTACTTCCTTGGTACCATTTGTTTTTAAAGTCCCAGAATTTAGTGCCTTTGGATAAAGGGTTAATAAAATAATTTCCCTCACCACATGAGATTCTGACAATTGGTCAGATATCTAGCTCTCCTAGCCAATTGATGACAGTCAAGGGTCGACTATTTTGTTAGGCGTTTCTACAATAAAAGTGATCCTTGATTACTTAGAGGAACTCTAAATCAACAAAATAGCTGATGAGATTGCCATGCTTTGGGCTTCCCTGAGTTTAGTGACTCTTATAACTGGTACTTCCTTTGCAGAGACCCTGGAAGCTAAGCTTATGCATTCATTCCAAAGATACTGGCTTGTATAGGGCATTACTTCATCACTTGTACAGTGTAAATCTTGTTTTCTTGCACCTGAGCCATACTGCTATTCTAGACTGCTGCAAGTACTCTTGCAGAGAAAGAATGTCTACTGCCACAGGTAAGCTGTGCTTCCTTTCCTATAACCTTCTGAGTAGTCTAGTAGTTAGGGGTGACATAAGCAAGTGAGTTTAAATGTTTAGCTCAAAAGACCCTGATAGGTATTACAGTGCCCATCTCTGAAACAATAACTGTAACAAGGGGAATAGAAATGACTGATTGGAATAACCTCAGATTACATGTTCCAACCCTGGAACAAAGAGATGTTGAGCTGCTTCATCCAATGTACAGGGGCTGCAAGTGAAGTAGGACTGGTTCCCCTGAAGCCCAGATTTCTTTACCAAAAGAAGAATGAAATGCCCAGCAACCAACCCAGTAAATATTTGCTATGTAATTGACTCCTTCCTCCATACCATATCAAAGCCCATGGGATTCAAATTCTTGCTTCAACCAAATGACCAATAAGTACATGTCAGGAACCTATGATTCAAGTAATCAAAAAAAAGTTGCATGTTTAAAATAGCAAATGCTAAAAATCTACAATAAGCCATTGTTGTACCTCTTTTAAATGATAATCTACAACTGAATTTTGGCCTACTATTAATAGGGGGTCCCAAAGGATTCAGCAATTATCAAAATCCCCTGATGTCTTTGTTAGATATTTTTTTACTGTTTTCCTTCCAAATTGTTTAAAGTGAAAAAATTGAAATTAATTCCCATCCAAGAGACAGTTAAACACAGTTAAAAGCACAAACTCTAAATGAAGAATATACAGGCTTGAAGCCTACTCCCTCTAACTTGCTGATTTTGTGCAAAGTTTAGTTCAATCTATGTTTCTCCTAGGACACCTGGGTGGTTCGGCGGTTGGGCATCTGCCTTCATCTCAGGGCGTGATCTCGGGATTCGGGACTGAGTCCTACATTGGGCTGCCAGGGGCCTGCTTCTCCCTCTGCCTGTGTCTCTACCTGACTCTCTTCTCTCTCTTTCTGTGTCTCTCATGAATATATAAAATATTTTTTAAAAAATCTATGTTTCTCAGTTTGTCAATTTGGAAAATGGAGAGGATATCCACCTCAATGGGTAATTTTGAGGAGTAAATAAGTAAAAATATATGTAAAACACAATGACACCTAACACGAAGAAGAAGCAAGTATTACTCAATATTATTATCCTCATCCCTGAATTTTGATATATGTAATCCACATCTCAACAGGACATTTTTTTCCTACTTTAAGAGAATGACTACATGTAATAAAAAAAAAAATGTGACTTTGGGAGAAATAGGCACCAGGAAAGAAAGCTTTATTTAATCATATTTGAAAAGATGGTTAACTTGTAACACCAGATATACAGATATATGAATCTAGAGAAAGTCAGTTACTTGTACAAATATTCTATGCTCTGAAATTTAAGGACTTGGTCAGAGGGAGGGTCTCAGGTATCTATCCCTGATAAATAGGTGAGGGATTCAGAATAACTGGGTCTGCAGATCTGGCCCAGGTCCAATAATGAACCTGAGTTACACAGGATAGGTTCCATGTCATTTCAGGAAACACTACAGACTTGTTCTATATGCTAGGCAGTGTCCTTGAAATGCTCACAGCCTAGTGTGAGAGAAAGACTCAAAAATTAATGTATGCAATGCAATGTACTAAGTGCTATGTGGGAGCATGCATTGGGTGTTCTTTCCGCAGAGGAAGGAGTTAAAACCTGAGATGCCTTTTAGATTAAATTCACTCCATTCCACTTCAGTAGTTTCTCTGTGCCTGTCTGTAAGAACACATAATGGTGAAATACCAGCCCTTCCCACTTTTCAGACAGGCCCATGTGAGCATCAGTGAGTTAATATACATTAAATCATTGAGCTTTTCTGAAATAAGTTACTGTAGAAAAACCCAAGAGACTTCACTGAGATGATCACAGCTTCCTGCAATCTGCTTTTATCTTTATCAAAGGAAACTATTTGAGCACAAACATGGCATTGCCATTATTTCAGAAGCATAAAGAAGGTGAATACCACCCAAATACATAATAGCCCACAAAATGAGAACCTACAATCTATTCTGATAAAAGAGAGACTTTCTAACTTTTTTTTCCTAATGCCAACACGAAGACAAAAGAATTGCCTCTGAAGAATTCTGTAAGATCTTCATGTTTTGGAAATGGGAGGAAAATAGGTAATAGGGACAGGAATACAAAAGAATTTTAGAACTGGAAGTGAATTTTAAAGATTATCAAATCCACCCTCTTCATTTCAAGAATACCAACAGAGATTAAGCAGCTCACCTAAATTAATGGAAGAGCCAGGAATAGCAATCAAGTCTAAAACTCTTCCATACTATGGCAAGAAACACCCACAATTATTTTAAGATCTCTTATTATATTGGTAGTCCTGTAGTTTCGGTGGCTCAGATTCATAGCAAGTAAAATAACTCTGTTTTCAAGGCTAGGAATCTACCATTTTTAATGTGGCTTCTGTTAAAAAAATATTCTAAATTTCAAGAATGTTTACTAACAAAACCTCTTTAACACACTCTCTTTTTAAGTTTCATTTGTTGTGTGTTAATCATACAGATTTTCTTATGTTCCTTCTGGCTAGTAACTTCTTTATTTTTTTGCCCCAGTTTGACACAGTGTCTATCTTATTACCTTTTACTTTTTTGCTCATTATCCTCAATGTAAATACTGGAAGCCTATTAAATAGTGTCAGCACAAATTCGACATTAAGAACTGTCCTGAGGGAGAGTCGTCATTAAAAATGTCAACATGCTATTCATTGTACAATTCCAGATCTACTTTCTAAAACCCATTATACTCTAGAATTTCACCGACTGACATAAAACTTGACTCTTTTTCTCTTAGAAACAAAAGCACCTATGTTTTCTAAGTTACATGATGGTTCACCCCACTAAAAATGCTGAAGGATTTAACTGTTAGAGATGTACAGCTTGAAATGCATCATAAACTAAAACCATCAGAGTATTCACTGCCATATTTTCTTCACCTGCTTTAATGGCAAAAGCTTTTGACATTCGGCAATGTGTTTAGCTGTCTAACGGAAAACAAAAAAATGAAAAACAGAAAAATTCACAAGTCACCTTGCAAAGTTACTTCCCTGAACTTGGACTGAAATTCAGTGAAGGTAACCACAATATAGATCAAATATGTTATTTGGAGGCTATATTTAATTTACCTTCGAGAAAGGATTAATTGTTTTCACTTTAGTAACTTCAAATACTTTTGGTCCATTACCCAGACAGAAAAGTGCTTCTTATATTTACTGCTAGCATTATAATAAATATTTTATTGTGCCCATTATCTGAGGCCTATTCCAGTTTTCATTGCTGTGGTGCTTACCATCTCTCCAAAATATTTTACAAGAAGTCTGAACTAAAAAAAAAAAAAAAAAAAAGTCTGAACTAGGGAGGTGGACTGAAGCTGGTGAAATTGGAAACCATCATTTTTAATGCTTTCATCAAAAAAGGTCATTCCATTTTCTCCACATTTGTTTGAAAGTTTGGCACCAGAAACAGAGAAAGCAAGTAGTAGATAATCCAGAGCTGTAAAGTATCAGCAGAAGAATAACTGAAGTTGGGAAGCCTGGGTGGCTCAGCGGTTTAGTGCCGCCTTCAGCCCAGGGCATGATCCTGGAGACCTGGGATCGAGTCCCATGTCAGGCTCCCTGAATGGAGCCTGCTTCTCCCTCTGCCTGTGTCTCTGCCTCTCTCTCTCTCTCTCTAAAAAATAAATAAAATCTTAAAAAAAAAAAAAAAAAAAGAATAACTGAAGCAATAGGGGCAAAGGCATTTGGGGACACTGGGTAGAGAGAGTAGCTGGGGTGTAGCCAAGAAGGAAAGGTGGTAAAATGCCAGGAAGGAAAACTAAGTGAGGAAAATGTGAGGTGATTGAAGGGTGGCAAAGCCTGATAAAATTTCAGAATATTTAGTCCCAGTAAGGAAGAGAAGTGGAGAAATTTTGGTCAGAGTTCGACATTTCAGAGTTTTAAGGTCTTAAAGAAAGAGCACTTCCAGAGGAAGGTAAAGTGGAGAGTTGTAAGAAAGGGGAAGTGACTCAAAAAGGTCAAAGGTCACAGAACTGTGACGCCATGTGTAAGATGATTCCTACTAGAAGCATTCTCATGGATCTCCCACATTTCTGCATATGTAGTGAACTGTGTACTAACTAGTTTTTATTCTGGATTATCTTTTTGAGAACCTTTATAATATGAACAACCATGGAAGACAGAGATAGTATCTCCCTCTGGAGTAGAGGGCAAGCTTGGTAACTGCCCATATTAACAGATTCAGGCACCTTAAAGCTCAGAGTTTCTTCCTAAATGCAACCTATGGCATATTCAGGCATCATCTGGTTCTCTTTACTATGTAAATTGGGGAAAATACTGATATTCTGGCTATTACTATTACTGTAATAAACAGTCCTTATTTCTGACTCAGTGGTGTCATGTCTTCTACCAGCAACCATGAAACTGTGCTATGTTAACTTGCTAGCTCGCAAGTGGCATAGTATCTCAAACTCTTCTATTCTTGATAGTTTGACAATGAGGATGGAGTGCTGACAAACACAATTTTTGCAAGACGAAAGATGAGGGCACTTAACAAAATATGAGGGAAATCTATGGGAATTGGTAGCAAGCATGTTCATCAAATTGCATGCCCTGTGGGACAGTCTTTCAATACATTGCTTATGAAGAGGGAGAAATCTGAAAGTAGGTTCAAAGACAGCTGCCTGAATGGTGTCTTGAGTGTTGATGATTCTCCTTTGGGTAGGAGGACTTCCTTGCCAATCAATCAGCAATAGTTCGGGGGCACCTGAGTGGCTCAGGTCATTAAGCAACTGACTCTTCCTTTCAGTCCAGGTCATGATCTCAGGGTCCTGGTATTGAGCCCCATGACATGCTCCTCGCTCAGCAGGGAGTCTGCCTCAGGATTCTCTCTCTCTCTCTCCCCCTCTGCCCCTCTCCCAACTCATTCTCACATGATCTCTCTCTCTCTCTCTCTCTCTCCCCCCCACACACACTCTCTAAAATAAATAAATAAATTTAAAAATCAGCCTTAGTTCTGCCCCCCTGTAACAGCTAGTTTCAAAATTTATACTGGTTCCTTACAAATCCTGAATCTCTTAGGGGCAGTAAGAGTGTTGAAAAGATAATTTGGAACAACAGGAACTTGGTGCTTCACTCTTCTTATGTGCCCCAGAGACACATGGAGAGTTCTCTTACAACAATCTCCACTTATTTCCATACTACATTGGCTTCTGTCCCATTACTACACCACTCTGTCGATCACTAGTGGCTGAAACCAAATCCATTCAGTTTAATATAACATTTAATTAAGTCTACTATCAATAGAACTTTAAGCAATATCAATCTTGACCATGGCTCCCCCTCAGGGTCCCAGACTCAGTTAGCTTTAAAAAAGAAGAAAAAAAGAAAAGAAAAGATCTGATAAAACACCAGAATCTGCCTTAGGTAGCTTCCTCCTTAAACCTCTGTCTGCATTGACCTTTCTGCTTGCCCCAAGGCACTAATCCATGTACAGCAGATGTACTCCTACTTACCCAGACTCACCTTTGCCCATAGGAAAAGGTCAAGGGTAATTTTATCCTCTAAAACTACCAAGACTTGTGAGTTCAAGTTGGCCTGAATGCCTTCCAGGGATGTGGTGGTACCATTGGTATCAGCCGAAGGGATCAGAGATACATTTTTTTCTTTATTTCAAGTTTTTATCTAAATTCTAGTTAGTTAACATATATGGTAAAATTGGTTTTGGGTACAGAACTTAGTGATTCAGGGGATCAGGAATAAATTTTTTATCAGCTTTATTAACTGGATAACTCAAGTTACAGAGGAAATTTCCCACAACATGGACATAAACAGTTAAGGCAGTTATTCCTCCACAAAGCTCCCCAGAGTAACTAAGTGTACTTTCATTTAAGAGAGACTTCTATGGGGGCGCCTGGGTGGCTCAGTTGTTGAGCGTCTCCCTCTGGCTCAGAGCATAGTCCTGGAGTCCCAGGATGGAATCCCAGGATCAAGCTCCCTGTGAAGAGCCTGCTTCTCCCTCTGCCTGTGTCTCTGTCTCTCTCTGTGTCTCTTATGAATAAATAAATAAAATCTTTAAAAAAATAAACAAAAATAAAAGAGAGACTTCTACAGTTGTCTGAGGGCTACATACATGATCCACAAGTGTTTCTTTAAACACACCTGAGAAGCAGGCCAGTATTTGCTTGTGGAGGAAAGCACCATTATTAATTAATTTTACTTATTCTAGAACATCACAGTGTAATCAAAGAATATGTACTCCTTTGTGCAAAGGTTCTTTCACTCAACATGTTTTTGAGATTCATCCATATATCATGTATAAGTATAGCTCGTTACTTTTTATGGATAATTAGTATTCCATTATAGGATTATATTTCGGTTTATCTAATCTCTTTTCATGGACACTTAGGCTTTTTCCAGTTTCTGGCCATTATAAACACCAATATGTTCATAGTAGCTTTAAAGTCTTTTTGTGAAAGTAAGTTTTGATTTCTCCTGGGTAACCTACGAGTAGAATTTCCAGGTCATAGGTAGATATCTATATTTTTTTGAAAGAAATCATCAGACCTTTTCCCAAAGTACTTATATCATTTGTCTCCTACGAATAGTGGTAAGAGAATTTGGGTACTCCACACATCTTTACCAACATTTGGTATTGTCAGTCTTTCTATTTTGTAGCCATTCTGGTAATTGTGTAACAATACCTCATTAATATTTGTGCTTATCATAAAGCTTGTTTCTTTCAATCTTCACTAGAATGTTTAGTGAATGTAGATAACAATAGCAAAACTAATGGTAAAAAAGTACTGCTTAAATACATAAGCCCTTCCTCCAAACACCATAATCACACAGGGTATTCAGAGAAGCAAGGTGAGATAAACATCTGGAATCTGGGCAGAATAATGCTCACATCCCAATTTTATGAGTTGGTAACTTGGAGATCTCTTAATATATAAAAACTCCGATTCTCAGTTTTCTGATAAAGTCACAGGGGAAAAATTCATCTAAAAACTATGTAAAACAATAAATAAAGAATTATAGTTAATATATATTATAGTATGAGGCAGGAGCCCACTAGCTGTGACCTTGCAAATTTTACTTCACTTTTCAAAGAAGGTTTATCATTTACAAAATTGGAAAATAAGCTCATTCATAGAATTATGTTTGGCATGGTGTCAAGAATATAATAGTATCCAACATTTCTAGAAAACTTACTATGTACTAGGTTAGTAATTATACATGGATCATTTCATTCAAACCTCACCACAAGTTCCATAAGCTTATGAGTCAGGTACATTATTGTCTCCATTTTGAAAGGGCTTTGAAAGACTTTGTAACTTGTCTCAGCTTTAAAGTAGCCAGACTCTGGAGACTGAATGTATTGCCTCCACAAAAAAAGAAAAATAAATAAACAAAAGTAAACTTTGTTCATTATTATACTGCCAGTTGCTATCTCCATTACCCTTTTTTTTTTTTCTCTAATACTTCTAAAAAGCTAAAAAGAGTTTTGAATTCAAAGACTGGCTCTTTGGAAAAAATCTAATTGTATCTATATAAATTATATATAATTTTAATTTTCTATATATATATCTATATATATCATCCTTATGTATGAAAAAGATTATCCTTTCTGAAAACGAGGTTGTAAATTGTTTTCCACGGCCCCTTAGTAACCAATAGCACATATTTTTGAGATAATGGACTCAAATAATATCAATCCTTATGTTAAATGTCTAACAACAGTACCTTTACCCTAATAGCTCTGCCAAACACAAAGAAAAAAAAAACACTGTCAGTAAGATGGATAGTTGAAACAAAAAGTGCACATTGCTGAGAGGTTGACATAACTTGGCTGGTGGGCATTATGGCAACTTGGGAATCACTGTAATTTCATGAACTGCAAATGGGACAGTTTGGGGCCAGAAGGCCCTGGAGCTACTCCATCCTTAACTGAGCTCCTCAGCCTTCCTTTTGGAAATTCATATAAACAGACCATCAGTTCCTTTCCCGTGCCCATTATAACTGGATGAGAATGTCATTTTTACCAGAAGGTACCATCCACCATGTGCACTCATCTATGGAATTTCTCATTATATACCATAAAATTGATCACCAAACAGCACCTAAGAAAGTGAAACAAGGGGGGAAATGTACAATCCATTACAGTGCAAAGTCACCTAATCCCTCAAAAAAGAATTGCCAGTTCACTGCTTGTTCTGTAATCCATCAGCAAGGTCTGCAAACTATTTAAGCTCAGTCATGCACAAATGATTACAGAAAGAGCTATACACAAAATAGGATTTCATATTAAAAAGGCTATTGGGAAGTTATGTCCCAGCTATCTTCCTGCTTTTTGATGAGGAAAACACTCACATGAAACATCAGTCAACAGCTTGAGCCAAATGAAAGAAAACGTGAAATAACCATTTATAAATGAATGAATCCAAGTGGTTGGAGATGAACAAGTAACTTACTTAAAGTTCCAAGGTCTTTACATATGAGAGTCTGATCATGCTGTGAGCAATGATATGAAAGGATTCACCAAGTGTATATTATCATAGAAATGAAGATGTCACTCCAAGGCTAACCCCATTTGGATTTATTGACAATAGTCTTTAATATCCAAGGCTAAAACACTTGAATGCTTTAATTGAGTTAGACCCCTGAAAGCAAAAAAGCACGTGATGAAATACTGAATAGGGGAAACTAATAAAATGAGAAAAGGAGAGCAGCTGCTAACAAGTTGTGATCTTTGCCTTGTCTTTTGGGGAAAAAAAAAATCATACTACTCAACATCAGAAACATCTCTCACTGAACTGAAGCAGGAGTTTGGAAAACATTCACTCATCTATGAGTGGAGTTTCAAGTCAAGGCATATATGGAAAGACACTTGGGAAATATCTTCCAACTCAGCCTCCCTGGCATGAATCATAGGTGGTATCCTCTAGGATGCCTTGCCTTCAAAGGTTCAACAGACTCATGCTCTAAGGTTAACAGATAACACCTGCTTTGTTTCATTCACAATGTTCCTTCTATTTCCCATCAAACTCCTTTTTTTTTTTTTTTTTTTTATGATAGTCAGAGAGAGGGGCGGGGGCAGAGACACAGGCAGAGGGAGAAGCAGGCTCCATGCACAGGGAGCCCGACGTGGCATTCGATCCCGGGTCTCCAGGATCGCGCCCTGGGCCAAAGGCAGGCGCTAAACCGCTGCGCCACCCAGGGATCCCTCCCATCAAACTCTTAATACACTTCTCCCAGAAGCCTCTGCCAGTGGTCCAGGTCAGTGCTGCCATAGTTCAGATGGTCCAAACTATATCAAAGGAATGAAAAAGTAGTACCTTCTAATGTTGAAACAAAGTGTCAGTGTCTGGGATTAGGTGTAAAAGTCATTTTTAAAAATATATTCTGACACAGATCTACATATATGCTGAGCAACTACCAGTTGTTTATCAATGAAACATTTTCTTAAGTTTCATTGTAGGAATTCTTGTATTGCTCAGAAGCTTTAGGCAACTCTACATGCTACTCCCAGTTTATTAGGCTCTCTGCATTTTTCCTTTTTAATGGGAAGATCAGATAAGAATTTAAGTTATTACAGGATAAGTAGAATACGTTTCATTAGCTGAAAGACCATTCAGGCTACAAATGATGCCACTTGACTCTGGATTCGGGTTTGGATTCTGCTATCTGTAGAAGTTTGGACAAGTTACCTAAACTTTCTGTGCCTCAGTTCCTCACCTAAAGTAAAAACACCAACTTCGCTCTTCTTCATAAAGCAGGACAGTGGTTGGCACATAGAATCCACTCAATAAATCTTAGCTACTATTATTATCACTGTTAGTAGTGTTACTTGGGAAAGAAGGGAAGAAATTTTCAAGAAAATCAGATATGCCACCCAAAAAAATTCTTAAAGAGACATGAGAAAAATAGGCCAAAAGGTTTTTGAGGCCATTTCTTGTCCTTCAAGACAGAAGAATACAATTTTCAGGTTTCTGCTCTATTACAAAACTTTAATGTGTAATACAATCACCCCATGATCTTGTTAAAAATGCAGGTTCTGATTTAGTTAGTAGGTCTGGGTGGGGCCTGAGATGCTGTATATCTAATGAGCTCCTTGGTGATGCCAATACAGCTGGTCTACATTTAGAGTAACAAGGTAGAACAAGGCAAGCTCTCTTCTCTCTCCTTTGCACACCATCATACAACTGTCTTGATCCATTCAAGCTGCTATCACAAAATGCCAGTCAGTGGCTTATAAGCAAGAAGAGTGTATTTCTCACAATTCTGAAGTCTAAAAGTCCATGGTCAGGGCACCAGCATGGTCTGGTGAGAGCCCTCGTCCAGGATACCAACTTCTCCTTATATCCTCACATGACAAAAAGGGTGATGGAGTTTTGTGGAGTCTTTTATAAAATAAGCACTGCTCTCAGTAATGAAGCCTCCACCCTCATTACTTAACCACCTCCCAAAGGCCCCACCACCTAAAACCATCACTTTTGGGAGTAGGATTTCAACATATGACTTTGGAGGAGAGAAGGGAAGGTGGAGGGGGGGGAGAGTAGGGGGGACATAAACTTTCAAACCATACATAGCAATTACCCATCATATATATGACAATGACAAAGCTATCTCATCTGTGCCTCAGTTTCCCCAACTATAAACTAAGACCGTAATAGTACCTAACTCTTAGAGCTATAAGGATTAAGTCAGTTTATCAGTTAATATCAAGTGCACAATACCCTTCCTAATAGTAAGTGCTAAATGTGTTAAGTAATTTTTTTAATTGTGATAGTTTTTAGTAAATAACACACACTTAGTAAAGTTTATGGAACACAACCCTACACCAGTTAATATCTTACTCATTGCAAACACTATAGTTTTCCACCCAAAGACTTTTCTTTTAGCTTTTCCAGTATCTTAGCAACTTACTTTCTAGTATTTTGCTTTAGCTTCCAGATTTCCAAGTTAAAATGCTTTTGAATTTAAAACCTCGGCTCATACAGTCTCATTAGGACAAAGATTTCGGTAAACAGAAGACAGAGAAATCATCCACTATTCCAGGTTCCTAATAATACTGAATATAGTCATGGGCTTTAACTGTGTTCATGACCAAACATTTAAGAGTTCAAGGTAGAGGGGAACCAGGGTGACCGAGTCGGTTAAGTGTCTGCTTTCAGCTCAGGTCATGGAGCCCCATGTTCAGCTCTCTGCTCAGTGGGAGCCTGCTTTCTGCTTCTGCTTCTCTCTCTCCCTCTCCCCATGCTTGTGTGCATGCTTGCTTTATCAAATAAACAACTTCTTTAAAAAGTTCAAAGTAGAATGAGTCATTTTATAAATGTACAGGACTTCTTCAAAGGTTCTGGTGTATCATCAGGAAAGTCTCCATAGTGGAGCTCCACAGAGAGAGTTATCAAGTTAATCAAATGTGATTGTTTATTTTTCTCTTCCCAAAGCTCATGAAAGATTATTGCCCTTCAACATGTCACTGTATAGTTACCTCCATTTTTAGGCAGAAACCTTTGGGGATTCTAGAGAACACAGTAAAGACAATACCATTCTGCTTTGCCTACATTTATGAGACTGTACTAATATGTATGCTGTATACTCACCCCTATGCAAAATTCTGGAAGACTCTGTATACCTATAAAAGCTGAACATCTTGGCTACATTAAGGGAAGAAAGTCTCCCATTAAGAAGTTTCACAATCCTCTTCATGTTTTAATCCTACAATCTCATCTACCACAAAACCCACACTATGACAAAAGGGACACTATCATGATAATAGCAAAAAGCCATCCTCTTCTCCCATGCCATTTAGGCTTTGGAAGACCAGTTTGCCTTCTTGCTCTGAGTATTTTGTAGCATATATCACTCTTGCATGAATAAAGAACAGTGTCTGGGTTGAGGAAAGCTTTGACATCTTGAATACAATATTATTTCTCCCATTTCTGCCAAAAAGACAACATGTCAGAATATGAGAAAGATAAAGATTAAATATTCTAAAACAGCAGAAAACAGTTTCTCTCTTCTTAGCCCTATTTAACATGGAAATAAAGGATGAGAAAGAATAGTCTAATCTGTAAAAACAAAAAACAAAATTCTACTCCAGGCATATTTGACTTCAGACACCTTGATATTTAAGAAATCAGCTCTGGGGGCGCCTGAGTGGTACAGTCAATTAAGCATCTGACTCTTCATTTTGGCTTAGGTCATGATGTCAGGGCTAAGGTTGAACCCCTCAATGGGCTCCTCACTTAGAGTGGAGTCTACTTGGGATTCTCTTTCCGTCTCCCTCTCTTCCTCCCCCTGCTCTTTTGCACATGTGCTCTCTCAAATAAATCTTAAAAAAAAAAAAAAAAAATCAGACAGTCAACTAAATTTAGTATTTTTAAATAAGCTGACTTAAGCCCCACTATATAGTAACCCAGTTTTTGTTCAACTGTTAGAAGTTCTTACTTTTTCTTATGTGCTTTCAGTTTCCTTTATATTGAAACCAACAAAATTACTCTAAGAAATTAAAGCTTCTTTATTTTGTGTGTTTTGCTCAGGGATAAATGAATCTCAAGTACATAGAGCACTGCCTGGCTATAACAAAAAATGAATCCCATTTCTGTGTGTGGAAGTAATTGATGGGCTTATAAATATTCAAGAGTCTGAAGATAAAGCACATGGCATATTATGAACACAGAGATGCAACAGTATTCTAACTTGGGCAAAATTGTCCTACAAGTGGCTCCAGGACACATAGGTGCAGGTGATTTCTTACTGGTAAGAGGTATTACATTCAATGGCTCACCTCACCTTTCCTCCTAAGATGCTGGTTAATATCATGTCATAGCATAAGAGTTCTGGAATCACAAGAGGTTTGAGTTCTGGCTTTACCACTCACTAACTATGCAATCTTAAGCAAAATAATTACTCTTTGAGACCCAATTTTCTTATTTGCGGTATAGAGATAATGGTAGTTCCTATCTTATAGGATTATCAATGAGGATTATACAAGATGATACAGACAGAACTTTTAGTGCCTACACATACAAACACTGAATATACATTTGTTATAACTAATATTAGCTCCTCAGGAGCTAGATTAGATGGACCCAAATATTTAATGAGGGTCTTTCTATATTTGGACATAAAAATAGGGAAAAGAAAAAGATAGCATCTTCTGAGGTATCATTGAATTATAATTACCTTTTAAATAAGGTTGCTTTTTTTTCAACATGCACAACTAAACATAACAAAATAGAACCCATAAATTCAACTATTCCCTGGTGAGAAGCATAAAGATTTTACAGGTGAAGGGCACCTGAGTGGGGCACCTGAGTGGCTCAGTGGTTGAGCATCTGCCTTTGGCTCAGGTCGTGATCCTGGGGTTCTGGGATTGAGTTCTGCATCACGCTCCCTATAGAGAGCCTGCTTCTCCGTCTGCCTATGTCTCTGCCTCTCTCTCATGAAAAAAAAATTATCTTAAAAAAAAAAAAAAGACTTTACAGGTGAAATTTTTCCACATGTAAAATAACAGTCATTTTAGACACAGTACAGTCAATACAACATCGGTTACACAACACTGACAACTTTGAATCGTCTCACAAAATTTGTGTCTATGTGGATTATTAACTGTATCATCTTCAGGGTTTTCTACTTGGCATATTTCACAGTCTTATTTCTAGGAGGTTCCCTGTCATACCTTGTCTTTAACTTAAATTCAAAAATCGACTGCAACCATTTTTGTTATTTCAGTATTTCATCCTACATTCTTTATTCAGGCCTATCAAGATATCAAATATGGAAACAAATTTTGATATAATTATCTTTAAACAGGAATGATTCTTGGGATAGTGTCTGCTAGTTTACTAACCTAAATAAAGCCTGAACCGTACCTCTGCGTGGCTAACCCTCTTCAGCTTTTTTCTAAGCTCCCTCACAAACTTCCCAGTGGACACAGTAAATCTGTGCTCCCCCAGGAAGGACCACTACTGCTACTACTACTTCTCTGGAGGCATTTTCATTTACCAGGAACAACAAAGACCTTGAGGGCAATGCCTCATTTTTGTTGAAAGAGAATACGTTATTTGGCTAAGGGCTACATTGTCAGTAAATACTGAAGCTGGAATTTGAAAGTAGATTGAACGATTCAAAGACCATACTTTTAACCAGCATTATATTAAGACAATATTCCAAAATTTTGACTCAAAAAGTCAAATTCAGAGGAAGCTTATGGATACTCCCTTTAAAAACACATTGAAACAAACACATACATATGAATACATACTGTGTGTTTCATTTAATTTTAGGGATGTCTATCTGAATTCCTTTTGTAACTTTTCAATGAAAAAGTGGCAGTATCTAAATTTACTCTAGATATATTCCAGTTGTCCATGTAGAAAACAAATGACACCTGGCTGTGGAACTTAAGATAAAATTGTTATGTGAGAAATACCTGACTTGAAGGCATGAAGTACAAGAATAAAGCCTTATCAATAAGATTACTTCAGCAAAGCCAAGGTCAAATAAGAGAAACCACCATGTTAGCCCTTGGAAAGTATAGCTTCATTACCTAAGTCCAAAGAGTTGTTTTCCAACTATGACTCCAGAACTGGACATCTAAAAGATAATTTCAAACAAAAATTTTCTCATTCTCCTTGGGGAAGAAAATGAAACTGGAAAAATTCTCCTGTATACCTTTTTCAATGACTAAATCTACATATCTCCAAGAAACTCTCCATCCCAAAACATTGATTCTCAGGGTGGTAAGAGAGGTACATACTCAACCCTAGGCTGACACTCATTTTGTTTATGGAGAAACCAATACTCAAAGGTTCAAGCCCAAGGTCACAACTATATTTCAAAGAAGTCCAATGTTCCTCCCACGTTTCATATTTTCTCAGTGGCTCACAGCTTCAACAGTTGCTTATACCAAAGCTGTTACAATTCCAGAAAGTATTTAGAAGGGCCACCAGAACAGGTGCGTTTAATCTTTTTGCCTCTCATGCCTAAATTCACCTCGTTTTCCATTCTCTAAGTTATTTTCTATTAGCTTAATTTACTGAAAGGTGATTTGGGACAAAGAGATAATTAAATCACCTTCTTTCAACCTGGATTAGTTTAATCATGAGCCATAGAGCCTCATTCTCACAAAAACAAAATCCTGAAAGTCAGTGAACATCTAGATAATTTAAAAATAATTATATACTTAAAGTATATAAAGTTGATTATCTGACTCCTGACCATCAATAATGAGCAAGCTATTAGATTATGCATATGCCAACATTTCTTTTTCTAACCTGAAGTTCTGTTTAACTATTTCCATTGATTAATATTATTTCATCAGTGGGATATTTAAAAACCTAGCCATTATCTACAGAGAAAGCAGGAAAGAGGAAGGAAGCAGTCAAATGGAAACTAAATACAAGAGTGATTTCTCATGCAGGCAAAGTATTCTAATGTACTAACAGAACTAAGAGCAGTAACCATTGGCTAAATAAACAATTAGACTTAAAATCTAACTCGCAGGACAGGTAAAAATTTTCCTCAAATTTTGACAGATCTTGGCTTACAGGGGTTTCTAATCCGTATTTATCAGCTCCACAAATAACACTATTTATTATGATCATTACTTATGTATATAGATAGATTAAAAATTCATAGTCCTATATTTTCATCAACATTTGCAAAATAATGTTGTTCGTGAAACTGTATTGTGCCTGAGGCAACGTGGGTCACACCATTCCTGACTACCACCGAATGTCAGCTGTTCACCTACCTGAAACTGGTTTCTAGATAGTCTTTATCACATTGTTTAAAGCTTCAGTTTTTCCAAACTACCTCAGCTGATCCTCATTCCTCCTAATTTTAGGCCTTCCACTTTCTCCACTTCATCCTGCTCCTTCTAATCTATCTTACCTTTTGCTCAAATCTTTCATTGGCTTCCTATTCCCCAGTTAACTCTTGACATACATGTGGTAGTTCTAATAATTAGTTTTTTCAAAAGTATTGTGGTATGGGTACTCCCTTTGTATTTCAAATACTGCCAGAGGTCTTTGTGAGAAAAAGGAACCTATCCATGGTCCATGAAAATTATATGGATATGAGGGAGAGTTAATAAAATTTTGCAAGTTTAGATGCACTTAATTTGGGGGCAATTGCACATGGTGACTTTGACATAAGATGTATATAGAATAGATTCTACTGGCCTCAAATGAAATTGAGATTGGGGCCAGATGTATACAACCAAGTCTTTTGCCAGTTACATCAGTTTACCTGGAGAGTGATGAGAAACATACCTCTAGAACTGGTAGTTTACCTCTGACCCTGGGCACCAAAAATACATTGTTAACATCTCATAAGGGATTAATTCTTCTGCAATGCCCAAACCTCACTCTTATATGCTGCCACCATATCAAGGGTATTGTGGGAATGTTATCTTTAGTTTATATATTCCATGCCAGAGTCTACTTTGTTCAAGGTGAACTTTTGAAAGGGGGTTGCACAAGTTCATACAGAATGACACTGCACATTTCTACTCCACCCCATCACTTGGGCATCCTTTTTTTTTTTTTTTTTAAGATTTTATTTATTCATGAGAGACACACACAGAGAGAGAGGCAGAGTCACAGGCAGAGAGAGAAGCAGGATCCTTGCAGGGAGCCCATTGTAGGACTCAACCCCAACACTCCAGGATCACGCCCTGCACTGAAGGCAGATGCTTAACTGCTGAGCCACTCAGGTGTCCCTCACTTGGCCATCCTTATCTACACTTCAGCCATGCTGTGAAATATGCCAAAAACATGAGTCCAGTTCAAAAGACAAATGGACCCAGACATGTTTCTTGCTGAATGCCTATCATACCACCACAAACAGGATTACAAGATTCACTTCACATTTATTGCTGATTGGATGAGATGACACTCTTTGGAATGCCAGAACCTTCCGAAAATGTAGAGAGCCAGAAAGCAGTGTCACCTGGCTGAAAGAACTATGAGAAACTCCCCCAGGTAAGAATTCAGAGAAGCTGGAACTTCAGACTAGAGCTTAGCACTCCAAAGCAGAGGAATTTCCTTGCCAGAAAAGGCTGATTATAAAGCTAGAGTAATTACCAAAAGTGAAAAAATAGAAATTTTGGGGGCACCTGGGTGGTTTAGTTGGTTAAGCATCTGCTTTTGGCTCAAGTCATGGTCTCAGGATCGAGCCCCATATCAGGCTCCCAGTTCTGGCAGGTGTCTGCTTCTCTCTCTGCCCCTTACCCTGCTTGTGCTCTTGTTCTCCCTCTCTTGCTGTCTTGCTCCCAAATAAAATATTTAAAAACAGAAATTCTTACCATCGCAGGTGAAAACAAAGCTAGAAATTCTGAAAATATACAGAATAAAATGAGGAAGTATGAAACAAAATCAGAAAATTTACAGTAAAAACCTGTTGCCCTAGGGCAGTGAATTGGGCCTTCAACTGTCTGTAAGGGTAAGAGCATCAGACCTCAAAAGATCTGGAACTTCAACCTGTGAGTGGTGACCTCAAGAGGACTAGTAAGAAACATTACTCTTCTAGAAAAGATGGAGGTATAAAACACAACCAACATAGGGATGGGTACGAAGCTTGGCAGTGAAGAGCCTTAAATGAGTTAAGTGCTCATGGGGGCCAATTGACACAAGGCAGCACATCCAGGCAAAAGAAGGCACAAATAGGATAATGAGAATAGAAAATGGGAAGTGAAGGTCACAAGCTGATCTGCATATGCCCTAATGCATCTGAAGTTGCATGAACATAAAAATTTCTATTCTTTCACAGGATTCCAATTCTAAGTGATTCCATCCACCCAATTATGATTACATACCACATGCTGAAGATTCCCAAAATCTACATGTCAAGCCTGTTTTATGTTTTCTAATTTGTTTATTCAACTGTTATCCAACATCTCCAGCCATATCAGTCATTTCTCTCTGTCATATCAAACTTAGTATTTCTGCAACTAATCTCAACACTTTCACATTGCCCATGTCTAAATGCTCCTTAATATTAGTTTGGGTCCTCCAAGAAGCAGATGCCACATAAGGATTGGAGATGTAACAGCCTATTGGAGACACCTGTGAAGAAGGGCTAGGTCTGGAGTAGGCAGGGAGACCCTTTAGACCACAGTGTAGTTCTGACATGTGAAAGGAGGGACTGGAGAAAGAATTGAACAGAAAAAAGCCTCATTCTGCAGTGTAGTGCTCATAGTCTTAGCCAGACAAATGGCAATTCTTTGAGCAAAAATTACTGGTAGAAGAGTCCCACACTAGACATGAATGGCCCAGTAACAATCCTACCATAGTGACAAGGGATTAGATGCTAGGGGTTTAGGAATCACTTGCTGCAGCCAATCCAAAGGTGTTATGGTTGAAGCTATCAGTCACTACAAACCCTGTAACAAGTTCTCTCACTCCTTATTTTCTCTCTTAGCACATGCTCCTGCCATCCTTCTAATTTAATAACACTAGGAACCAGTAATCATCTCCTCTCCTACCTCCTAAATTCATTAAATTTGCTTTTAAGCATTTTCCAAATCCATCTTCTCTTCTCCATCACCCACTCCAATTGTCCCTGCTCAAATTCTCATCCTCTACTGCCTGCACTACTGCAACAAATTCTAATTCCTTTACTCATTTTATGTCCCCTCAAATCCACCCAATACATAGGTCTGCCAGATAAATCTATATACTTAAAAAACATAATCCTTCTATAGCTCCCCATTTCCAAGAAAAACAAATATTCATGCACACTTTTACCAGGATATATAAGATCCCCACAGTACAGGATTTCTACCTTCACTCCAGCATGGTCTCCAGTCTTCATGATCCAGAGACATTAAATGTTTTGTACCTCCATGTCTTTGCTCTAATTTTTCCTTCTGCCTAGTATTCCTCTCATTTGGCTCACTTCTAAGAATGTTAGCTCTTCAAGATTCAGCTCAAGTATAACTTAATCTAATAAACTTTCCTTGACCACACTGGGTTATATGCATACTTTCTAGGCTCACATAGAAACCATGCATTTTCTACATTACATTATAAATATTTGCATCTCAAGCCTCCAAAAGACCAAGTTTCTAAAGGTCACTCACTCACTTTGAAACAAAAGCTTCCAGGTTTCTTATTCATCCATATGTTTCCCACACTTAACTATATATATATATCTATACATCTATATCTACATATATATATAATATATTATATATATATTTAAATAAGAGAAATAGAAGGAAAGTAAAGCCCCCAAAAACTATTGAAATATTCAATATTTCCAAATTTCTCTGTCATATCAAACCAAATCTGTTGAGTACTATAAATTTTTATCTCCTTTAATTATTTCAACACCTCTATAAAGTTAGATGCTATATTTCCACTAGAAAATTGAAGCTCAGTGAGGTCAAATAAGGTTCTGAGATTTAACCCAGTCATTTGATTCCAAGGGCTCTTTGCTATTTGCCCCCTTCATAGTCCAATTTAATTCCAATGACTAAATTCAAGAGTATAGTCAATTCCATGGTATAGTCAAGTCTAATTACACTCAAAGACACTATGTACCATACTGGGAAAAGTAAGGGCTTTAGAATTAATCAGATTTGGATTTGCTACTTACTAGCTATGAATATTGGAAAAAAACTATATAGACTTCATAATATTCAGTTGTCTGGGTTATACTTTCAAGGTTGTTTTCTTATAGTATAGATTTTGAAAAAGGGATCTTCTTAGAAATTTGGTATTTGGAGGTTTCAGAAATACTGCAAAATGGAAGAATCCTATTGAGTGCATTTGATTCACATAATAAATTAATTATTCCAACCGGGTTATCTACATATTTCTTGAGAGTATAAGGCTTGGAAAACATCTTGGTTCTTGGTGCCCTCTTACGTCTTACAGCAGCCTGTTGCACAGTGAAAATGTACAGTCTTTTAGCAATTCACGAAGATGGCTAATGAAATCAGAATCCTTGCTGCCCCGTTTGTTCATTACTCTATTCATTGGTTCTGCTGGACAAAGAATTTGAAGCCAACTTATACCTCATTTTAATCCAAATCTTGAAACCTCCAAAATATTAACAGATATTCTAAAGCAATTTAAAAATCAATTTGATGGCAAGTCTACAGTGAAAGAGCAGGCCAGACATGCCCAATTATTCAGTGACTGTTCAACAGTGGAGAAGTAGGCTGAGGATACAGACAATTTGTACAGGTGCAGGAGTATTTGTAATGCTCTATTCTGTGGCAGTGGCAGAAATAAAGTGAAGATCTTGATCTTTCTGTGAACATTTCTATCTTAATCTTTTCTGTCCTTTGGTTAAGTAAAAATAAATTATTTACATCTTTTTTAAAGCTTCAGAAGAAAGATAAGTAAAGATTCCTTGAGGATGGTTCATTTACTGTGGTTTTCCTGTTTATAAGATTTGGAAGATTATTTATCCTGAACCCTTACTGGAAGCACTAAACACAAAATTACCCTAAAAGTTTGTGCCTATTTATATATTTAAAAAATTGTCCTTTTAAATATTTCATGTAAAAAATGTTAACTATTTGCTAAAGTGCTTGAGATGTGGTGATAGAGTGTTCTCTGTGTCTCATTATGGACCCATTTGTGCTATACAGAAAGGTTGTCTTTGGTAAAGAATGGTCGAAATGACAGGACTAAAGTGCTGCTAATGATGAAGAGTGGAGCAATTTTATTTATGTATTTTGGTCAGTATCAATTGTTTTAGCTTGACTTGCTACCTTGCAACTGAGTATTACATATTATTTCTAAGTAGAACATTTTGTTCAAGAGAAAAGCCTGTCTTATAATTGAAGTTGATAGATATTCCTGAATGCTAAAAGGATTCCAGAATTGACTGCCCAGTGGGCATCAAAAGCTTGAGAACTAGCCATCTGTTCATTGATTAAATCACTTTCCTGCCATAGGTTGATTTATGGACACTGATGTCCAGCTATCCTACAGAGCTATATCTGAATCAGGTGACCATACTCTAATTGGCCCTGAACAAATGCTATATTTCTGATCAGCTCATTCATCTCATTAGTTTCAGATTAAAGTGGTTTTCAGACTGAGGAATCACGCTGCCAATAAATGTCACAGTAGCTTGACAAGAGAAAAATTTAATTTGCTGGAATGTATTTCCCTTATTAATATAAAAGAGAGTTACACTTTCAAGATAAATTATTTTCTTATAAGATATCTTTCAGTGAAAATTTGGGACAGTAGTGCATTTCCCAAGAAAACAATCACAGGCCAATAGATGTAAGCAAGGACAACAAGATAGTTACCACTAAATGAAATCTGTATTTATGTGACCTAATTATGGAAGTCATTTAGAGTAATAAAACACTCTACTGATCATCATCACTAGTTTACTAAGCACCAGGATTACAGGTATATTTTTCTGCTGAAAACATCAATTTTTTTTAAAAAACATCAATTTTAAAATTTCACAGTGACAATTTAAAAAATATGGCCCTCTTATGATAGAGTTATGTAAAGTCAAAAACACAATTTATTGAAGCACATAAGTCCAAGATACCTCAACATAAGCAAGACCTTCAAATCATTCACTGAGACAAAATTATCTACTTCTATAAATCAGCTTTATTATATTTAGGCAGTAGCATAATATTTTAGTACTTCTAAGAGGATATTTTATGCAAATAAGAATTGACATTTTTAATTAAACCAAAATTAAAGTAGCATTTGGGCCTAAAATAATAAGCATATTTTGGTGGTTTTTAAAATCTGTTGTCTTTTTATGTTATGGATGGCCAACATTTGCAAATGTATGCTTTCTGGGTACTCAATAAAAAAAGGCTGATTTCAATTTGTTATATATTATGTTCCTTTTAAGAGTGATAGTCACTGAGTCATTGTCATAAATTCAGATGATCATAAATTTCTTCCAGGAATTCTATTTCTTCTATACTGTGGTTTACTTGGAAACTATTTTATAATACAGTACTAATCAATATATCCCATTGTATAAAGAATTAACTACACAACCCCAATTCCCAAGATCTAATTATTAAGTACATAAAACAAATTTACCAATAAATATACTTGGAAAGCTGCTTGAGAAAAGTACTTTTAATACCGTAAAAAGGACTTAAATTACTATGGGGCACAGAGAAGTATAATGTGGCCTGTGTATAGACTTCTGTGAGTCCATTTGAGATGTACATAGTTTTTACAACTGCTTTCAAAGTGTTATCTGCAACAAGGATCCCTTTTAATCTAAGAGAAATGTAAAATCAGACAACAGCAATATTCTTACACCATGTACAATGCAAACAGCATGTACAGACAGAGGTGCTATGCACAGCACATTCTATTAGTTTGGTGAATATGAAGTCAGAAATTTGAGTAAGCATTCTTAGCCAAACAATTGCCAAGGGCAAAAATGCCATTCCATCTATTATGCCCCCTCTTTCCTTGGCTTTGGGGATACCTAACTCTGATTTGCTTTTTATCTAATTCAAGCTCACCTGAAAGGTATAACAACAAAATCCACCTATATAAAGCACTATGTTAGCCTCCTAGGAAAACTCAAAGAAATATCAAATGTAAAGGTGCCTGGGTAGCTCAGTAGATTGAGATGCTGACTCTTGATTTTGGCTCATGATCTCAGGATCCTGGGATCAAGCTCCACCCTGGTGTCAGGCTCCTTGCTCAGTGGGGAATCTGCTTCAGAATTTTCTCTACCTCTGCCCCTTCCCCCACTCTTTCTCAAATAAATAAATAATCTTTAAAAATAATAATAAAAGAAATATCCATTGTAGTCCCTGAATTCATAATAGAGACAACTTTAGACAAGTTGTCTAAAGTTTTAAAGTTCAGACAACTTTAAAAACAATTGCTCTTGTCCTTCATTTATTTCAGTGGTTCTCAACCACGGATGATTTTGTTTCCCCCTTGGGGTACATTAGGCAATGCCTGGAGACATTTTTGATTGTCACAACTGGGAGAGTGCTACTTGCATCCAATGAGAGACCAGGAATGCTGACAAACACCCTATAATGCACAAGAGAGCCCCCACAAAGAAGTATCAAATCAAAAATATCTAGTGCCTTGGCTGAGAAATCCAATTCATTCATTCAAGAAATATGAGCCAAAGAACCAAACTCTATGCCAGACAGGGCTAGGATCTAAGAACTAAGAAATGAAGGACTCAGCCTATGTCCTTCAGAATTATCATTCCAAGCAAGGTCAATGAGCCAAACCTAAAACAACAGTACAATGTGAGAACTGGGCTAGAGTTAGCTACAAGGGAATATATGTAAAACAATAGAAGTAACACCTATGCTGCCAGGAGGCAGGAAGGAGGCTTCCATAAAAAGAGGGCATTCTCCACCACCATCAGCTGCTGTCAGTGGCTGATAGTGGCTAGACTCAAATATTCTGGGTTCAAATTCAGACTTCATCACACAAACTAGCTGTATCTTTGGATAAGTTACAGAATCCTGCTATGCCTCAGTTTTCTTATCCATAAAATCCAAAAAAAATAGTACTTATATCAAAATGGGAATTGAATGAGTTACTTACTATACATAAAGAACTTAGAACAATGCCCAATATATAGTGGGTACTTAATACTTTATCATGGTTGTCGTTATTTTTGTTGAAGTTTAGAAGTCAGTCAAGTACAGAAGGTAACTCCAGGCAAAGAGAATATTGGGTGCACAATCAAAGGAAACAATGACATATCATTTTTGGAGAACTATGCAAAGTTCACTACTGCCAGGCATAATGATTAAGTTGGGGCTTACCTAAGTACTGAAGATGGAGAGGTAGGCAAGTGTAGTGAACTAGAGGCAAAAACTCCAGTTTTTGTCCCTTCCTATATCCATACACTTTGCTATATGAATTTGTAGTTCCTTCCACTGGAAATCTATTCCTCTACTTCTTGTATCTGGGCTAACTTTATAACTTACCTTGGCCAAAGTAAGCCAAGAGAAATAGCACCTGGGACCAAGCCTAGGATGCAAAAAGACTGTGAATTTCTACTCCTTCTTCTGGAATTTTGCTCAACAGCCAAAAAAAAAGTTTAAAAAAATAGCTCTAGCAAAATAGCTCTAGCTAGCTTTCCAGGTAAGCAAACTCATAGTCTAAGCACTCACACCACCCAAGAGCCACCCACTGGATGCCTGTCACCTAACCACAGATGCATGACATCTAGGTAAAGTAAGCTAAGCCTGAGCAATTTCAGCAAAACACCTCCACTGACCTGTAGACTAGTAGAGAATACATACTTGTTGTTTTAAGTCACTGAATTTTGGGGTTGTATTTGCCACATTCTTATAGCAACAGATAAATGAAATATCCAGACACAGAAATATCTAGATTATAGGATATTGTTAGATGCCACGGCATGGAGTTTGAATTTTTATTTTGAAGTCAATGAGGAATTACTGACTGACAGAAGGAGACATTTAGGAGGAGTTTAAAGAAAAACTATTCTGGCAGCAATGTGACAGAGGGATCAGAGTAGGGCACACCTGGAGTTGCAACTGGAGATAAAAAGGGTTTGATGTAAGAGTTGACATTGCTTAGTCATTGCTAAATCATAGAATTAAGGGCTATGAAGAAGCTTAGTATTTAATGGAAAAAGTAGATTTTAAAAATTATGATCTATTAAATGTATTACTAGTATCCCCCCCAAAAAAAATTTCTAGAAAGCTATTACATTCTCTAAGACCATTTCATGCCCAATTAACCTTGCTTTCATTTTGATAGGATAACTAAAACGGTAAAAGAGTTGATAACATAGACCTAATATATTTTAATTCTAGAAGTCAGATGGGCTATCTTTTGGAGATGGTATGGAAACACTTCTTCAGTGAATGGGATGATAACTTCTAACTTCCATTTCAACTTTCCTTTTCTAGGGTTCTATTGGGAAGAAGTAAAGTATTTGGAACTGCAGTGGACTTATTTGTTTATCATAGCTTACCATCACGGCTGCCATCAAATTTAGAAGATAACCTTTGGTCTCTGGAACAAGCAGGACATGAATTTACATGAAACCAATGTAAAGCTTTATGTATCTCCATATAGAACAACTCTAAGATTTACAGATAAAATATCATTGACCACAGTTTACAGGAAAGTCAGATTATGTGATTCCCAAGGTTCTTAGTGAACAAATCAGAAAAGAAAACAGAACTAAGGTCTTCAGTGATTTTTCTCCCCATAAATACCCATGCCTACTTCTTGCTCCAATACTCTATACTTGGCCATGAGATTCTTTTAGTTTTAGAAAATAGCCACTTAGCCTTTACCTAAATTGTAATGAATGTTTTGTGAGCTCTTTCTATTCTTCAGACAGGTCTTTTTCCATTCCATCTCTATTTTACTGTGCTACCCAGGCCACTTCTCACTTTAATCTTAGATTTTCTCCCTTCTGTTTATAAGTTTCTCCTGCCACTCATTCTTGCTCAAAATGGGAATCTCCTCCTTTCCTATAAAATCCCCAAACCTAGCATTCAAAGTCAGTTTCTACATGGAACACAAACCTTAGCCATCTGAATACCTTTAAAATTTCAGTATGCAATCAGAAATAATTTCTCCACACATTTGGTCTGTTTCAATGCTTCCAAAATGACTACAATAAATCTGTGAATCATGTCTAGAACATCTTTTTTTTTTTCCAGATCATGATTTCTCTTATTGCTTTCAAAGTCTTGGATAATTTACCACCCATCCCCTTCAAAGTACCTGTATCTCTCATGGTAGCAAGCAATACAGTTGATACAAGCAATACAGCACTCATTTTTTTCCCATGAGGAATGGGTTCCCTTTATGTAGCTCCTCATGGATTAATCTTTTTTAAAGGGTGGAGGTCTTTTAATTTCTTTCTCAAAAGGAATAAAAATTTTAAAATTCAGATTTCACTGTCCTCAAAGTGTTCACTACTGTGAATTATTATTCTCATTTTATAGCCTACAGAGTAGTTAAAAATAAAATATAATTTTTGCAAGACCCAGAAATAGTCCTTAAGTTAGAATTATAGTAATCAACCTTATTCACAATTACTTGAGATCATGAAAAAGATAGGGATCTATAATATAAAGAAGATAGCTTAGTGCCTGCCTTTTTTCTTAAGTTTAATTTTTGTTATGAAAGTAACAAATATTCTACATTCACAATACAGAGAAAAGGTAGGAAGGAGAATAAAGATCAAAAAGGCTAATGAAGGAATAACAAGATGGCAGCAGAGTCAGAGGACACTAGGCTTGTGTCTTCCCACAAATACATATTTGATAGATAACAATCAAATCATCCTTAAATGCCCTAGAAATAAAATTGGAGACTGACATTACAAACTCCACAACTAAAGAGAGAGAAAAGGCCACATTAAGGAAGGTAGGAATTGTAGAGACATACTTTAGGGAAGAAATGGATCATGGGTACTGCAGAAGCAAGGGAGCTGTGGTCATGGAAAAGGGAGAGACAGAGACAGAATGAGAGAGAAAGAGAAGCACATTGAGAGGTTTCCCAAAGTCATTTGTTTGGAAAACAAGAGGGGCTGAATTTCATTAATTCTTGCAACCAGCAGAGTTTCAAGCCTGGTGTTTTAAAGGTCAGTGGACTTGGCTGGAATGGAGCCTAGAGGGCACTTCCTGGCTCCAGGAAAGACAACAAGCAAACAACCCTGGGGAAGACAACATGGAAACAGCAATTAAAGAATGCCTGGAAAACTGTGTGGAGGTTCCTCAAAGAGTTAAAAAGACCTGCCCTACGACCCAGCAATTGCACTGCTGGGGATTTACCCCAAAGATGCAGATGCAATGAAACGCCGGGACACCTGCACCCCGATGTTTCTAGCAGCAATGTCCACAAAGCCAAACTGTGGAAGGAGCCTCGGTGTACATCAAAAGATGAATGGATAAAGAAGATGTGGTTTATGTATACAATGGAATATTACTCAGCCATTAGAAATGACAAATACCTAACATTTGCTTCAACGTGGATGGAACTGGAGGGTATTATGCTGAGTAAAATAAGTCAATCGGAGAAGGACAAACATTACATGGTCTCATTCATTTGGGGAATATAAATAATAGTGAAAGGGAATAGAAGGGAAGGGAGAAGAAATGGGTAGGAAATATCAGAAAGGGAGACAGAACATGAAGACTCCTAACTCTGGGAAACGAACTAGGGGTGGTGGGAGGGGAGAAGGGCGGGGGGTGGGGGTGAATGGGTGACGGGCACTGAGGGGGGCACTTGACGGGATAAGCACTGGGTGTTATTCTGTAAGTTGGCAAATTGAACACCAATAAAAAATAAATTTGTTATTAAAAAAAAAAAAAAAAAAGAATGCCTGGGACACACAATGGAAGATCCCTGGGAGGCAAAACAGGATAAAAACTGGCTTCATGGAATAATTTTGAATGTTCCCTCTATTCCATTATTGTAAGATTTTGATAAAGATGGTCATTGGTTTTTTTTGTTTGTTTGTTTTTTGTTTTTTGTTTTTTTTTGTCTGTTTGTTTTTGTTGTTGTTGTTTTAATGGTAGAATTCACCAATGAAACCATATGGTCTTGAGTTTTTCTGTGCTGGGCAGTTTTTGATTCCTAATTCAAATTTCATTCTTATTGGTCTAAGAATATTTCCTACTTCTTGGATTCAATATCCATGAGTCAATCTTGATAATTTTCCTAATCTACCTGATTTTTTAATAGATGATTGTTTATGGTAATCTGTCATCATACTATGGATTTCTGTGCTTATCTGCTGTATTATTTTCTCTCCCATTTCTCATTGTGCTTTTTGAGTCTTTTTTTCTTAATGTGGTTCAAACATTGCCAATTTTATTTTTGGAAAAATAGGTCATTACTTCCAATGTTATTTTATTATGTATTCTGGTCTCTATTTCTGATTTTTCTTTTGTTATATCTTTACTAAATTTCAGCTAATCTTTTTTTCTTTTTCTAGTTCCTTATGCTGTAATGTTAAGAAAAAAGTTCAGGGATGCCTGGGTGGCTGAGCTGTTGAGCGCCTGCCTTTGGCCCTGCGCGTGATCCTGGCATCCCATCGGACTCCCTACATGGAACCTGCTTCTCCCTCTGCTTATGTCTCTGCCTCTCTCTCTGTGTCTCCCATGAAAATAAATAAAATATTTTTTTTTAAAGTTCAAATAAACAACTTAATACAAGCATTCATGTCACAAATTCTACTCTAACATTAGCTTTTGCTGTATTCCACAGATTTGGAATATTGTTTTCTTTTTGTTTTGAGACATATTTTGATTTCCCTTTTGATTTCTAATTTGGCCCACTGCTTATACAGTAGTGTGTTTAATATTTACATATTTAATATATAATATTTACATTGTAGATTTTCCAGCTTTTTTATTGTTGTCTTTAGTTTTGTACCATTGCGGCTGGAAAATCTACTTGGTAGCATTTCAGTCTTCTTAAATTTGCAATATTTGTTATGTCTCTTTTTATGTATTTGTGAACTAACCAGGGATTCTTCCATGTATACTTGAACAAAATGTGTATTCTATTTCTCTTGGAATATATTTATATATGTCTTTTAGAAAACTATGTATTCTGAAGTATGAGTCAACTAAAAAAAAAAATGTTCTTGTTAAAAAACTACTTTAGGGATGCCTGGGTGGCTCAGTGAGTTAAGTGTCTGCCTTTGGGTCAGGTCATGATCTTGGGGTCCTAGGATTGAGCCCCATATCGGGCTTCCTATTCAGCAGAGTCTGAGAGTCAGAGTCTCCCTCTTCCTCTACCTTCTCCCCCCTGCCCCTCCACTCTTGTTCTCTCAAAATCTAAAAGATAAACAATTTAAACTGAAGTTACTTGTTTAAAATAAAACATCAGAGGGGAGGTTGGTAGGGGGATAGGGAAAAAGGTGAAGGGGATTAAAAGTACACTCATAATGAGCACTGAGTAATGAAATATAGAATTGTTTGATTACTATATGTACACCTGAAACCAATGTAACACTGGGTTTACTGGAATTAAAGTAAAAACTTAATTTAAAAAATGGCTAATGACAACTACTAACATATTACTACTACAGTTGATCCTAGGATTTAGGGGTGCCAATCCCTGTGCCAAAAATCTGGATACAACTTTTGACTCCCCAAAAAACTTAAATACTCCTAGCCTACTGTGAACCAGAAGCCTTATTGATAACAGTTAACCCACATTTTGTATGTTTATTATATTCTGTATTCTTACAATAAAGCAACCTAGAGAAAAAACATGAAGAAAATTGTTAAAGAAAATACATTAACAGTATTGTTAAAAAAAAAAATCTATTTGTAGGTGGTATACCTGGCTATCCCCCAGATCTAGCTCTTTCTTCAACTGTGTGGAGATACAGCAGACCCAGGGATACCCCTTCCTCTAGCCTCCAGTCACCCTCCAACCTCTTTTCTAGTCACAACTCTAGGAACCATCTTCCAGTCATCCTTTGTCTCTGGGACCAGCCAGCACCACTTTTTCAGCTCAGCTTCTTATTGCCAAATTAACCATGAGTTCCCAAATTAGTTAGAATTATTCTAGCTAGGTGGAGGCTGTTAACCACCTAGTCACAACTTGCATCTATGGGCCTCCTACACCTACCTCTCTGGCTTCTATTTCAACTGCAATGATGTGGCTCTTAAGGACACAGGCCACTTCTTCTAAGACTTGGCCAAGGAGTGGCTGAGGGTACCAGGCATCTATAAGATACAAAAACAATGCTGTGGCCATGCCCTCTTCCAGGGCTTACAGAAGCTATCCCAAGATGAATGGTGGAAAACTGTGGACCCCATGGAAGCCACCATGGTCCTGGAGAAGAACCTAAACCAGGCCCTTTTTTGATTTGTATACCCTGGGTTTGCCCATAAAGACCCCCATCTCTGATTTTCTCAGTAATGACTTCTTGGGTAAGGAGGTAAAATTTGACAAGAAGGCAACTACCTGAGTAACCTCCCCAGGCTAACTGACCACCTCCCTCCCTCTGCCAGGCTAGCTGACCAGGACCCCACCACCCCCACCCCCACTCCCGGCTAGCTAACCACAATGTGACTTCCCCAGCACCCCCAACCCTCCTTCCACCCAGGTTGGGCTGAACAAGTATCTCTTCCAAAGGCATATCCTCAAGCACAACTAGGTGCCTCCAGAGCCCAGCAATCACTAAGGGGCTCCCTCTAGCAACCCCCTGGTGCCAGGGCTTCTCTGCCTGAGTGCCTACAGCTGCTAGGAAGTTGTTGTTGTTGTTGTTAACTACCTTGGAGCCCTTTCCCAAATGGAAACAATAAAGCTTTCTTTTTTGGGGGTGGGGTGGGGAAGGTATGTGTAGGTGAACCTGTGCAGTTCAAATCTGTGGATCAACTGTAATCATTTTTCTATCAATACATTTGCATAATTGATTGTACTTTATATCTAGAACCTTTTACTAGAACCTTTTACTAAGAATTATAGAATAAGTATTACACCATTTTGAGTATGACTTTATTATAATATGATATTTACAGTGTTCTAGATTTTATACTAAGGGATTCACAAAGTGGTCATTTTGATCATATCCACATTTTAAGGTAATCATCCTAATTTTTAAAAATGTAAGGTAATTGTCCTAATTTTATAAGTAGAGAAACTGGCATCCTGCTGTTTTTAAAATATTTTGTAGAAGTATTAATTAGTGTGCTTACTAGAAATACAAATTAACATACCTCTAGTCAGAGCTTCTGAATCAAAATCTCAAAATATACAAATTCAGTCAGCACCCCAAGTGATTTTTCTGCTCTACTGAAAAGTGAGCACTATTGCCTCTTTGTAATACTGCTAGATTTGCCTCATCTGGCTATAACCAATAACATATTTACATCATTCATTTTCTGAGTCACTTACATTGAACCATGCATAGGGGTATTAGAGCAAGTCTAATGCAGGATTAGGTTAGGGAGATCTTCTAAAGGCAGCCATGGGGGAGAAAATGAATTCATTTACTGCTTCCACCTGAGGTATTTATAAGGCAGTGAAACCCTACAGCATTCTTCCTATTATAGCCTCTATTATAATGTCTTTTTTTTTTAAGATTTTATTAATTTATTCATGAGAGACACAGAGAGAGGCAGAGACACAGGCAGAGGGAGAAACAGGCTCCATACAGGGAGCCTGATATGGAACTCAATCCCGGGACTCCGGGATCATGCCCTGAGCCAAAGGCAGATGCTCAACTGCTGAGACACCCAGGCATCCCTATTATAATGCCTTTTATCTCAGCTTCCAAAACAATTTCAAGTTCAGTTGGCTTCCACCTAAGTGCTTTAATTTTTTCTTGTTGGTACAGCTGCCTGTTTTATTTTCATCTTCAGACTTCTCACCAGTCTTTTCACTCACATCTGAATTTCTCAGAAAAGAGGTTATTTCTTTTAGAGATTTAGTAGTTCATGTTTCTGTCCATGACAACATGTTCCTTCTGGAGGTCACCCAGACATACCCCATACTCCAGTATATGCTACACTGTCCATATATTGTACAGGTGGAGTCTGTATGTCTGAAATTGATTCTATTTTGTAATACATACCGTCTGAAAGGAGATGGCACACTTAGTTTAGCACACAAAGTAAGTTAGAGGTTTTAATAGATCAAATTCAGACTAATGCCCAATAAATCTCATGATAAGATTGAGGCACTGATTTCAGCTCAGTTTGGAGGTTATTGCCGATTTAATTTACCAAAACACAGCAGGCTTTATTTCAACTCTTTACACTTCCCTTTTTTCTGTTAGGTTAAGCATGTAATTTCTAAGGACACAACCGAAGGTTTATGATACAGTGCATCAACACTGACAATCAAAGTAATTTATTTTCTGAACCCTCAAATGGGTATAAAAGTCCATTATCTATCTGTACTATCAAGAAGCCTGAGGACAACATGATTCTCATTTCTTGGTATGGATGTATGGATTTATTAACAGTTATAAGATATCCTCACAGTCTTGTAACTCAAATATTTTGCTGTAGTATTAATAGGTCTCACTTAGATTTCACCTAAGATATAATGAGCGTTTCCAACATGGAAGATAAATTTGTTTTATTCATCTACTTTTTGGCTAAGAAAGATTTTCTTCCATTATGTTTTTAATCCATGCTTCTATCATATTATTCCTAAAACAGGAATATTATTTAATTCTAGAAAGATTTTTTCTCTGCCATACATATATATCATATTTTAGCTGTACTATAGCTGACAAATATACTTGCAAAAACACTGCTCCTTTTATACCTCTAATGTTAAAATTTAGAAGTGCTATAATACAAGCATTACAATTTCAAAATAGTTATCAAGTAATTGAGAAGCTTGGACTTGGAAGCAAGTCTACTAGGAGTTCATTTAAGTAATGCTAGATAAATATAAGATTTACTATTACTTTTCAGTATGTTAAAGTTTCTAAATTAAATGGCTTAATGGCCACTTGTTTATCAAACACAACAATTTGACATTTTCATCAAAATCTGTAATTTATGATCTAGCTAAGTTTGATAAAATAATTTATTCTATAATACATAGTTATCAATTCAAAAGGAGGTAATTTACTATAAGGTGAATTTTTAATTCCTGCTGAGAAAATCTAAGTAATAAATACCCTTACAAATATTGTCAGACTTGATATATATAGTTATGAGCTTGGCAGTAAAACAAATTAGCAGTCTCTCAGTTCACATCTGCTAACAAGGAGTTTATAGTTCTCAATTTATTTTGCTTTCAAAAAGGAATAACTTATGAGAGACTATATTTACATCCCTATAATTCTTACTTGTGATCATTTTCTCTGGCACATAGAGTTATGTAATAGAATGTAGTTCTTTCGAGCTAAAGACAAAACTAGACAACCAATTCAGTATCCAAAGAGTAATTTAAGGTCCTAAATTTTTACTAGAATAAAACAAATATTCTTCACAACAAATAGGAAAAGTGATGATAATAAGCTTAAGTTGACGTTTTGTAATAGTCTGTCCTAGGTAAGCTAAGGCAGCATTTTTGGAACTTCAATTTGCAAAAAAAAATAAACACACCTAGTTTTGTGAGGCATTAATGGCAATGCTAAATAACAGAATAAGATAACCACAGCATACTTTACAGTGGTAAAATATTTAGAGAACACTATATGCTATATCCCACACTCAGAATATTAGATTACTAGGGCTCTGAAAGTACTGTAATACTAAATAAAACTTATTGAACTCAATATTTTCTAAACTCATAAGTAGAGCTACTTGTTTTGTCACATATTCAGTAATAACCTGAGTAAAGTTATTCCATGAAGCAATCTTTTAAAAAATCTGACTTAGGGGTGCCTGTATGACTCAGTTGGTTAAGTATCTGCTTTCGGCTTGGGTCATAATCCCAGGATCCTGGGATCAAGTCCTGCATCAGGCTCCCTGCTCAGCAGAGTCTGCTTCTCCCTCTTCCTGCCACTCTGCTTACTTGTGCACATGCTCCCTCTATCAAATAAATAACTTTAAAATAAATTTTAAAAATATGACCTAAAGGTTACACTAGTTGGCACACTCAAACTGGACAATTGAGGAGAGTGAGTTTAACAAAGGGACTAATTACAAAGGTGTGGATAAGATTAAGGAAATAAGAGATGCTGAATTTTCCAGGGTCTAGCAATATCATAGGACCATTACCACCCATAGGCCTGAAGGGACACAGGGAAGGAGCAGAGACTAGAACCTAGGGCAGGTTGCTATCATGTGGAGCTGTGGCCTTTGGTAGAAGGATCTAACCAATACAATATGACATAGCAAAAGGGAAGCTAGGGGAATAGATACCCTTTTCTCTTTCTGTGATCACCTATCCTTAGTCCCCTTGGCCAAACTCAACCAAAGCCAGAGAGTAAGAGACCACATTAATTCTGTCTATAAAGTTCAACTTCCTAAGACACAGAGCAGGATATAAAAGGATAAATAACAGATCTGGATGGGCAAATATCCAGCACAATAATACTATATCTGAGATCTATTTAGCATATTTTTCCTCCTAAATATAATATATTAGTTTATTTTTTTCCCAAAGATTATGTTGTTGAAATATTTGCCTATCAATATTTACCAGTCTTCTACTACAACAGTAAACAAAGACAAGCTCCCAAAGGAGCTGACAGCCAAGAAGGCATGAGAGAAACTATGTAAACTGAAATGCAATTTGATTAGGGCTATGATGTATGATTAAATTGCTGTAAGTTTACAGGGGGAAAAAAGTAACTAACTCTGGTTAAGAAAGCCAAAAAGTCACTAGAGAGGAAGTGATATTTGTTTGAACAGAGTCATGAAGCATGAATAGAAGATTTTCCAGGCAGGGTGGCTGGGAAAGTCAGGGAATGCATTTCTAATGGAAGGGACAATAGCAGGGATTTGTGAAAAGGAAGGAATATTTTGTGCAGGGCTTGGTAAGAGGTTCTGAATTGTTGATTATGCAGGGCATACTATGGAGCTGTGGTTTGTAAAAATAGAAGGACTGATTAGGTGCTCGTCATAATTCTAGGACTCTGGGATTTGTTCTATACTTAAGAATTGTTTTCAGTGTCATTATAAGTAAGAAATTAGAGATTGGTAACCATAAGGGCTACAGATGGGGTGATAATGGCTCTGAACCCCAATTCAATTCTATATATACTTATTCCATCCTTCTGAGGCTATGATACTACTTTGATACTATAAAGAACAACTTTTTTGTTTTTGACTATGATTGCAACATGATCAATTCAATGTAATTTTAGTATGTGCTATCTGAAATTGTGGTTGTTCCAACAGTGTAAGAGAACCTACTAGAAAAGAACAGCCCAAATAGTTGTTAGCAGGCTCACTTTCTGATAAATATCACTGTGGTTGTGCTAGATAATAACTGGCAAGAGCAAACTATACAAATTTTGCCTATATGGTTCACATAAGTCCTGAGTGCCAATTTTCATAGAAACTTAAATTAATCCTTCCTCCACTGCCTTGTCCAATTAACTGTTCTCCAATTAACTTCAAAACAAAATAAGATTTCCAATAAAAGACTTCAGGGCACAACCTAACTTTGGGTGGCATTTACAAATTACTTCCCCTTCCCTGCTTGATTATGATCAGATCAAACCGTAAATGAACCATTCTGAATTATTGAATGTAATGAACCAAAGAAATAGAAATGTGCCTGTGGGGATAAAAGTTCATTCTCCTGAGGTCTTTCTATATTACTGTCCTGTGTGATGTTTCTCAGATCAATACCTAAAAGAAAATCTGAAAAAATAGTAGCAAATGCTTTAGTTCTTTGTCTGAAATATGTTTTTTTTCCTTAGGCTCCTGTTCATCTCTGTCTTGGCCATCAAACAGACTGAAATGCTTTTTGATAATCAATATTAAGAAATGTATACGAGGAGTATCTGGGTGGCTCAATGGTTGAGCATCAGCCTTCAGCTCAGGTTAGGATCTCCAGGTCTTGGGATCAAGTCCCTCATCTGGCTCCCTGCAGGGAGCCTGCTTCTCCCTCTGCCTATTTCTCTCTCTTTCTCTGTCTCTGTCTCTGTCTCTCTCTCTCTCTGTGTCTGTCTCTCATGAGTAAATAAATAAAATCTTAAAAAAAAAAAGAGAGAGAAAGAAATGTATACCAGAGCACCTTTGACACTTAAAGGTTATTTGCGTTATAGCTTTGTTTGCTTAGAAGAGATGATTTTTGCCTAAAAAGCCCTTTTCCAATCCCCATTTCTACCTCGATTCCCCATAGTAAAATCATTTTCTTCATTCTTGGTTTAGGTATTACCTATTCTCCTAGCCCTGTCACCCTCTCCCAACCTGTGTATCTTTGTATTTACCTCAGAGCACTTAACATATCAATACAACAATTATTTACCCATATTTCTCACTCCCTTCCAAGACTGTGACTCCTTAATCTCAGGAACTATTTCTAATATAGCTCGGTAATCCCAGAAAGCAGTAAATGAGTATATGATAAATTGAAGGGACCTTTATCATAAATAGCAACTATTGAAATAATAAGCAACTTATTTTTCTAGTCCTAATCATACTGCCAAATTCTTACCCCAAGAAATCAATCAAGAGTAGCACCACTGAAAGAGAACTAGAGTATGAAGCTGAGTTGCCCTAAATCATAATGTTTCATATTGGAATAAATTTCACCTCAACTCAAAACAAGTATCTACATATTGGACCCCAAATTCTCCTCCAGATAGACTTTTAGCTTGCCATCCATTTCAACTGTGGTTCTCATTTTGGCTGCCACATCTCCTTGAACCTTAGAAGTACCTGTACAACCCTAAAGCTCAAAGATCTTTACTTATTTTTAAAACTTAGAACTACCAGTTGGAAGTAAACCAGCTATAGTAAAAACATCTGGACAAAATACAGAAAGGCAATTACCTAAAAACTAAAAGGCCGTAAACAGACTGGAAAAAGATAGTCAAAACTTGAAGTGACCAATAGCTTCCTGGAGTTCTGCCCCCTTCCTAGCTTCACCTGTTACAGATTGAATTGTGTCCCTCCAAAAAATATGTTGGGACCCTAACCTCTAGTACTTAAATGTGACCTTATTTGGATATAGTGTCCTTCCAGGGATAATCAAGTTATAATGGGGTCATTAGGGTGGTCCCTAATCCAATAGGCCAATATCCTCATAAAAGGAGAAAATTTGATCACAGAGACATGCACACAGGAAGAATGCCATGTGAAGATTGGAATTTTACTGCCACAACCAAGGAGCTACCAGAGGCTAGGAGAGAGACCTAGAACAGATCCCTCCCTAGTGCCAGGAGGAGTATGGCCCTGACAACACCTTGATCTCAGAGGTCTAGCCTTCAGACAAATTTCTATTGTTTAGATCACTCACTTTATGGCAATTTGTTATGGCAGCCCTACAAACTAATATACCATCTTTTCTCTCCTGGCTTTGACCTGAGGATGGCCTCAGTTATGGAACTGTTCAGTGAGCACAGACAATAAAAATCCCAAAGAGAATTCTGTCTTCCTGGACAAGGAAAAGTGAATCCTAGAAGCCAAAGAGTATGTGTGAGTGGTGGGAGAGGATCCTGTGAAGTAGACAGATGGAGATGGGAATGCTCTAATTCTATGATCCAGCACAAGTTCTAGGCTCACCCCTGCAGTTACATGCACAATACAAACCCAGAGGACAGCAAAGGTTATAAGAGCTGAATAATACAAAACATGATCCACTTGCTAAAATTAGCCATGAGTGGCATGCATTGAATTTAATCAAAGCAACATAGTAAGGGCTCTGAAAATAAAGCTGATACTGGAAATCAAACCCACAGAAAGGGAGATAAAATGAATGCTCTAAACTTACTCTGATTGTAGGTTGATTACCTCAAAATTTAAGATGGTTGAGGTAGGGAGGTAGGATTCAACATTATCTGGAGGACCAAGTAACACATGATGTGACATTCAAAACATAATAAAAAGTGGGATCCCTGGGTGGCGCAGCAGTTTAGCGCCTGCCTTTGGCCCAGGGCACGATCCTGGAGACCCGGGATCGAATCACACGTCGGGCTCCCGGTGCATGGAGCCTGCTTCTCCCTCTGCCTATGTTTCTGCCTCTCTCTCTCTCTCTCTCTCTCTCTCTCTCTGTATGACTATCATAAATAAATAAAAGTTAAAAAAATAAAAAAAATAAAAAATAACATAATAAAAAGTTACTCAATACATAAATATAACACAACAATTTGATCAACCCTTATTGGAAAAGACAATCAACTAATTACAATCCCAAAATGACCTAGATGTTGAAATCTTCAATCCAATACTTTAAAAGCAGCCATAACTGTGTTTATGAAATGTTACCAGGGAGAAATTTAGAACTTGATAAATGCATGAAAAGTAATGGAAATGCTAAACATTTGGACAATATTCTTCTTTTCTTAAGCTCTTTAAAAGATGAATTTTTGATGAAAACAAAATAAACATTTTCTGGTGGTTTCTCAATGTATATAGCTATAATATGTGTGACAACTCTAAAATACAGGGAGAAGGATAAAGGGACCTATGTGATAACAAGCTTCTATGTTTTATTTAAATAAAATATTAATTCTGTATAGACTTTAAAAGGTTAGTTGTGTGTTTTTGTTTCCTAGTATAACTGATTAAAAATATGGAGCAATATAGCCAAAAGCATATAAATTAAAATGCTATACTGGAAATATGGAAATAATCCAAAAGGAGGGGAGAAAGGAAGAACAGGAGAATCTGAGAGGGAAGAAATATTAAAATGATGCTTCTAAAGTCCAGCCATATCAATAATTACATTAAATGGAAATGGTCTAAACATTCTAATTAAAAGATAGTGTTGGATGGATTAAAAACATTATATCCACTCCACAAAAAACTCACTTCAAATATGACATTAATAGACTAAAAGTAAAAGAAGGGAAATTGCTACACTAACAGATAAAACCTGGAATGATTATAGCAATAAAAATAGAGTTCAAAATAAAGGAATAAAAAGACTAGATGAAAAAAAGTCCATTCATAAAGATATGATAGGATAAAACAAAAGACATAATTAGCTTAAATGTGTATTACCTTAAAAATGGGCTTCAAGATACATTTATAAAAAATGGATAGAAAAAAAATGGATAGAAGTGACTGAAGAAATAAATTCATAAATACATGTAGAGAATCCAACAATTCTCTCAATAATGAATATAGCAAAAAGAAAAAAGGATATAGGAGATTTTAGCAATGCTATTCACTAACTTTGCTATAATTAACATTAACATTTTATAGAATGCTTCACCAAACAAGAGCTGAATATATATTTTTTCCAAGGGCACAAGAAACATTCATCAAGATAGATTATATAGCATAGGCTATAAAAACAAATCTTAACAAATTTGAAGAATTAAAATCCTAGAAAAGGATGTTCTGTAATATAATTAATTATTAATCTGAAAATCTTCAAAATAACACAACATTTAATAAAATCCAAACAAAAATCTCAGGTAAATTTTTTTTCTTTTTTTTTTTTAGAAATTGACAAATCAAAAACTTACATAAAAAGGCAAAAACATTAGAATAGCCTAAAACCTCTGTAAGAGAACAAAGTTAGAGAATACATACTAATTCAATTCAAAATAACACAAGTCAAGAGAAAGTCTCAATTAAAAGCTATTTTGAACTAAATGAAAGTATGACATACTAAAATTCATGGGATATAGCCAAATCAGTGCTTAGAAGAATATTTATAACATAAATTTTTAATTTAAAAACTTACTGTAGGGATGCTTGGGTGGCTCAGTGGTTGAGCATCTGTTTTTGGCTCAGGGCGTGATCCCAGAGTCTGGAATCAAATTCCGCATCCGGCTCTCCATGAGGAGCCTGCTTCTCCCTCTGCCTCTCTCTCTTTCTCTCTCTCTTTCTCTGTCTCTCATGAATAAATAAATGATTAAAAAATGAAAACTTATTGTAAAGCTACAATAATCAACACTGTCATATTGGCAAAAAGATAGAAGTTTCAGTGTAACAGAATAGTATAGATATTCACCCACAAAAGGAAGAAAAATTGAATTATAACAGAAGCACAGAGTAATTCAATAGGAAAAATAACCTTTTCCAAAAACAGAGTGAGAATAAGTCTATAAATGCAAAAACCAAAAAAACGAAAACTTAAACCCATCCCTCATATCACATACAAAACAACTCGAAATGCATCATAAACCAAAATTTAAAACTGACAACTATGAAACTTCCAGAAAAACATAGCAGAAATTCTTTGTGATCTCATATTAGGTAAAGTGTTTTTAAATACATTAAAATGATTCATAAAATAAAAGATAAATTTAACTTCATCAAAACCACAAGGTTTGCTCTATCTAAGACACTATCAAGAGAATGAACAGATAAGCCATGAAAGTGGGAGAAAATATTTGCAAATCACATCTGACAAAAGATGTAGAATGTAAGAACCTTCTAAACTCAATTACAAACAAAAAACTGGGCAAAATATTTGAATAGATACTTCCATCAAAAAAATACAGATGGCAAATAAGTACATGAAAGAAGCTAAACATCATTAGTCATTAAGTAAATGCAAATTAAAACAAGATAAGACTACATACCGACTAGAAAGCTGAAAATTAAAACAACAGCAACAAAATGTTGGTGAGAATGCAGAGTAACTAGAATACTCCTACATTTCCAGTGAAAATGAAGTGGTACATTCACTTTAGAAAACAGTTTGTCAATTTCCTATAAAGTTAAAATATAGTTATATATAACTTAATGACATGGTGATCACACTTCCAGGTATTTATCCAGGAGAAATTAAAACAGTAGTCACATCAAAACTTGCATGCAGAAGTGCATCACAAATTTTTAGAACTTCATGTTTTCCTGATGCCTCAACATCCCCCAAAAGGGCTTGTGAGTACTCTACCCAGGCAACCAGGTACACCAAGATGATAAGGCTGGTCCTTGCTGTTATAAGTTCCCCTTCTTGCCCTCCCCTGGCTATGACCTAGTGGCATTCAGGTGTACCAATGAATTCTCTCATACCTTTGCTGGAAACCTCACCCTGACCCCTAAATAAAGGCACTTGCCCCCAGGTCCTCAACTCTCTCAGGTCCCTACTTGCTTGGCTGAACCCATTCCCTAGAAGTTCCTCCTGTATAACCCCCTGTCTCTCTCTCCTAGGGCCTAGAAGTATAATAAGTCTTTCAATTGGTGAATGTAAATAGCAAAGACGAAAATTGACACAACACCATAGATAAATCTGAAGTATACTAAGCGAGAGAAGCCAGAATCAAAAAAACTTATGCTCTACAATTTCATTTATAGGACATTCTAGACAAGGTAAAACTACACAGACAGAACATATCCCTGCTACTGGGAGCTGAGTTAGGAGGAAGTTTTGACTAAATTGGAGCAGCATGAGGAAATAATTTGGGGTAACAAGACTCCTGTATCTTGATGGTAGTTGTTAAGGACTCAGTCTATTTATTATAATTCGTAGAACTATACACCAAAAAGAATTAAGTTTATTGTGTGTTTAGTTTAAAAAATATAAATTTTAAAAAGTATTTTAAAGTTCAGATTTCCAGAGTTTTCTGTTGCTCTTAGAAATTGAGAAAAGTATGAAACTATTAGGATACCAACAATTGATTTCTATAAATATTTATGACCTAAGAGGACAAAAATATATTAAGACCCTTAAAAAGGTTTTTATATATTACATTTTAATAGCAAGTAGTCTTTTGTGTGTATGTGTGTGTGTGTTTCTACTGTGTGTGTGTTTCTATTGTTCTACCCTAACTTAACACCATTTGGTAAGATAAGTGGAAAATTCTAGACCTCCAAAACTCTTGTGTTCTTATCCAAAGACAATAACATAAAAAGGAACTACTGAGATATTATGATCTGTAAAAATATTTATGTTTGATCCCTGAAATGACAAAAATATAATTCTTATATATATATATATATAGTCCCTGTCCACAGCTCCTGGTTCACAGCTCCCAAAACCATTGGAATTTCCTGTGATAAGAGCAGTTACTGAGGTGACCTTTGGACCCCACTCAAAGGCAGAAACCGGTTGCCAGGAGAACACACAATGGGTTTACAGGGTTGGAACTTTCAGCCCTAGCCCCACCCCTAGAGAGGAGAGATGTCTTGGACTTGATCCATCATGAGTGTGTATGGAAGCCTCCATAAAAAAACAAAAGGAGGGGGTTCAGAGGGTTCCAGGTCGGTGCTCAGAGAGGTGCTGGGAGAGTGGTATGCCTAGAAAGGGCATGGAAGCTCCATATCCTTTCCCCATATCTTGCCTCATGTATTCCTTCATCTGGCTGTTGATTCTTATCTTACTATGTCCTTTAATAATCTGGTAAAGCAAAGTGTTTCCCCCAATTCTGTGAGCTGTTCTAGCAAATTAATCAAATCTGAGGAAGAGAATGTTGGAACCTCCAGTTTGTAACCAGTTGGTCAAAAGCACATGTAACAACCTGTGGCTTGCAATTTCTGAGGCTGGAGGTAGAGGGAAGTCTTGTAGGACTGAGCACTTAGCCTGCAATCTAATGCTATCTCCTGATAGTGTCAGAATGTAGTTGAACTATCAGACCCCCAGCTGGTGTTTGAGAATTATTTTGTGTTGAGGAGGGAAACCCTACCCACATTCAGGCTGGAATTAGGAGGAAGAATTTATAGAAGTCCTACTTCATTTCTGAAAGTTCTTTCTGCTTATCCCCATTCATTCAAAAGAATTTCCCAACTGTTAACTTTCTCTTTTCTCCTAATTAGTAATGTTTTAGCAAAAGCACTAAAAAGAGGAATGATGAGTTCTAATTACTTTAGGAAAGAGTCCATTTTCTCTCTTCTACCCTCCTTGACATGAGAAGGACAAAGTAGACAAACAGGTATGTAGACTCCTTATACAAACAAAAACAAACTTATCTTAAGTCTTATTTTAAAGGTTAAAGGAAAACAACCAATGTTAATTTAAGGTATTAAGTTGTTTGCATTCAACTAAATAGGTTAGGTAAATAGTTGCAAAGTGTTTTTTGTTTTTTTTTTTAAGATTTTTAAAATTTATTTATTCATGAGAGACACAGAGAGAGAAAGAGAGGCAGAGACACAGGCAGAGGGAGAAGCAGGCTCCATGCAGGGAGCCTGACTTGGAAACTTGATCCCAGGTCTCCAGGATCAGGCCCTGGGCTGAAGGTGGTGCTAAACTGCTGAGCCACCCATGCTGCCCACTAAGTGTTTACTACAATAATTGTTTACTATTATGTATTATAATGATCTTATTTGAATAAAAGTATCTCTATTGAGATAGCAAAATTAGGATAATAAATTCAGTTGTGATTCTGGCTCTGATGTTTCCTGGGTCTCTGGTACTTTGATATTGATCTGAAGAGCCTTAAATGTGTTGAGTGAATGTAAATAAGAGAATCACTTGCACTACCTGGGAGTTGAAATAAAAAAGTGTGTTCTATCACATACAGATGAAAAGAAGTTAGCAAATATCTATTTGTTCATGCAGCAATAAGAATACTGTTATATGCAGAGCTTACAGTTTTTGACTTACTATAAAATTTCTCCATAATGGTAATAGTCCACATAATTCAACAGAAAATAGTCTATATGGTTGATATTTATTAAAAACTTTTTCCATCATTTGTATACAATGATAGTGGTTGATATATAAAATGAGGCTACTCGTACTCAGTAAAACCCTGACATATAGCTATAAATGGTGTCCAACAACAAAAACAAAAAAACCTTAAAAGATAGGCCTCCATCATCATCATCACAAAGTTAATGAAATGAGAGACTTATATAAATCCATCTGTTCTGGCTGCAGTTTGGTACCTCTGATAATTTTCTGTTACAATTTAAGTATTAAAGGGGCTTCAAAGATGGAAACAGGGATTCCAAGAATATGGTAGTTTAGGGACCAAGGGAGTAAAGAGTGAATTACAACCTGAGCCAAAAAGAATGGGCCCAGAGAATACTAGGAGATGAACATAGGACCTTAACTTTTTTGCTACTTTTGAGGAAGAGGATTGCTGAATGCCTGAAGTCTCCCCACAGGATTTTATCCTCCTGTCCATGTTTCCCCAACAACCTCCCCACTTCCCACAACCTCCACATAACTTTAGCCTACTGCCTTTGCTGAGATTAGGAGCTAGACAAAGGATTGGTGCCAACTGCCGCCAACTGTTGGTGATACTCAAATTCACATCATTACTGTTTTTCACATATTGCTCTAGTTGGAAGACTAAAAGAATGCAAGTTTTTGGAGACACAAATCTGATAATACATAATGCATAGAAGCTATTGTGGAGGTCTTAGACTTCCATGTAAGAATGCCAAATTTTAATCTAAGGAAAATCTACTGTGCTGTACTAAGCCCTAGAGAGTTCAAAATCTAGCAGAAGAAAAGATCCTCAAATAAGTACATATATATTTTATTGAATTACAATTGTGACAGTGCTAAAACAGGGTGTAATGCTTGGTTTTCATCCCCTGTCACAAAGTGGATCTTTCTCATGTACAGTCAATCTAAACCTATAAAGCACAAGCAAGGAGGAGAAAATCCTATGGCTTCAGATATTTTCCAACACCTGGCTTATAAAAGCATAAATGTCCCATGGGTTCAATAGTAGGTATTTGAACACTCCTTCAAGGCTTACTTTTATTTGAGAGCAGATTGCTGCTGTTGAGCGACTAGAGTAGGCATATGAAAACAAACTCTCTAGCTCTTATGGACTCCTTCTAAGCTTATTCTTGGAAATGCTTCTCTGCCCCATATAAAATAAAAATGCAGTCTTCTGTTCCAAATAACTTTAGAAATATTGTATTACTCCAATCCTGTTAAGTTTGCTATGATCTAGTTTGAGAGTTCATCTAACCCCTAGACTCAAAAGTAGAAAGACCTGCTCCTAAAAAAGAAAGAAAGAAAGAAAGAAAGAAAGAAAGAAAGAAAGAAAGAAAGAAAGAAAGAAAGAAAAAGAAAAAGAAAAAGTCTGACAGCTGGGACTTCATTCGAGTTTCTGAAAGTGTGCCTGAAGCACATGAGCCCTGATACATCGCAGAATATCAATACAGCCATTAAATCCAAGAGCTAAAAATTCCACATAGCAACACAGAAAAGGAATCTTCCTAGAGAATATAAGCTCCACAAATACAGGGCTTTGCTAAATTGCTCCCTGAGTTTTGCAAATAAGGCTCTCCGAACTCCAGAACTTTTTATCATCAGTGACTATCTGTCTTTTCCTTCAGGCATACCAACACACTGAGACAGTGTTACAGTCGACACATCTGTTCAACCAAGGCAAAAGCAGCAATTCAGAGACATACCTAACTAAAGGAAACTGCATTTTTATGTAATTACTCATGATTTTGTAATGGTGTAAGTTTTAATGATATCCATCTTATAGATTTATATTGCTACATGGGGTGTCATTTTGAATTATTGCTAGATTAATAAAACTGCAAGACCAGGTTTGAGTGGAAGGTTTATGAAAAGTGTTTATGACAGGATCAGTCAGGCTTCAGGCAGGATTAAACTTAAACCTTTTACGGTTTGGGATTGAATTGCTTAATGAACCAATCAGCATTTTATTTTCTGCCTTCAGCCATACATTTTTAAAAATGATTCTCAACCATTAATCATCAGTTTAGACTCCCACCAGTACTAAATGTAAACATGTGTGAATCCTAACCCCTCATGAAGGGAAAAAGATCTCAACCTTGTGTCTCAAAGGAAAAAGATCTGAGAAAAATATCAGCCTAACTCTTCGAACATGTTCATGAGATTAGAAGTATCATTTTCTCTATGACAAACTTTTAGGACCAAAAATTCAAGTTTGGTCATGAGAATGTTCATATCCACAAAGATAAAATTTGAGTTGTTGCTAATTGCTCTCTTTAAGACAGATCAAAAGCAATTAGCAGGATATTCCCTAACTGACACTTTTAGAAGTTCATTAACTCTTTCTGGCAACTGAAGTGTCCAAATGGTAGCATGGAAGAATATTTTTATTGCAAGTATTGGAGGACCTAACAAAAAAATAGTTCTTTTAAAAATAGCATATCAAGGAACTTATTAACCTCTAGAACCCAGAAGAGAGGGGGAGTAAGAATAGTTTTTAAAGATCTTTTAAAGAATAATACATGGGATATGAGAGAACTATAATATAACTTCTGATTGTCTGGATTTGAATAAACAATAGGATAAATAATGTTCTTTATTTTTTTAAATAATGTTCTTTAAAATGAGTCCTCTGCCTACAGTCACAACAAAATTGTCTTATGTGAAAATGTTTAGCCTATACCATGGTTGACCAAAGCACTCCTTAAATATTTTAAATGCAATATATAGGAAGTCCTAATTCTCAAAAATTAAAATTTTAGAAATACAAAAACAATATCTTGTAATCAATGGGATGTTCTATTTGTAGAGCATTTTGGTTTTATAAGTGACCTTACTATACCCTATCATTTTATCTTCACAAAAGGTGAAAGAATTGAATCTCAAGATCAAGTGACATCCAATGGCCCAAAGATAGTAAGTGGCAGAACTAAGATCTGAGTATATTATCTTTGGACTATAAAATCTAGGGGTGAGAGGGTATACTATACTCAATATCCCTTACTATAAAGGGCTTACAGATTTGTTACTGGAAAAGTTATGCTAAGCTTCAGTTGCTAAGTCAGTGAATATGCTCTATCTATGTGGATCTTTAGGTATTGCAATAATGCTGGTCTTGAGATTCAAAACAATAAAATTCAGATTCTATTACTACAATTTACTACTATGGGCAACTCATTTTGCCTTTCTAAAGTTCTGTTTCTGTAAATATAAGAAAGATCCATAAAATGTGCTATGAAACTAATGAGTAACTGTTAAAGATGCTAGAAAAGTGCTAGAAATATTAAACCTACATTATTTGTATCTAGTTCAATCCACCTCTTCAAAAGCATATAATACCACACTTTGTTTACAACTAGTACATAAATGCTTCCAGGCATGCCAGTTTCCACACAAAAGCACCTAAGCTATTTAATTCAGTGAAAAAAAAACTACATTTTGAAATATGGTGGAATTCAATTACCATTTTTCTTTTTAAATTATCAGTATAAATGTCAGTAACATACATTCTAGGAACAAAGAATTTTCTCACTCTTTAAAATATAGTAAGAGGATCCCTGGGTGGCGCAGCAGTTTGGCACCTGCCTTTGGCCCAGGGCACGATCCTGGAGACCCAGGATCGAATCCCACATCGGGCTCCGGGTACATGGAGCCTGCTTCTCCCTCTGCCTGTGTCTCTGCCTCTCTCTCTCTGTGTGACTATCATAAATAAAAAAATAAAATAAAATAAAATAAAATAAAATAAAATAAAATAAAATAAAATAAAATAAAATAAAATAAAATAAAATAAAATAAAATAAAAAATAAATAAAAAATAAAATAAAATAAAATATAGTAAGAGATTGAAGAGAAAGTCTGGGACATTCAGAAACTTTAACAAGTTTCTCTATGGGGACATTTGTTAAAGCCCCCTCCTCCAAAAAGAAAACCAAACTATGAATTCAAGTTACAAAAACATGAGAACAAAACTTGAATTCAAGAATATTGAATTCAAGAAAGTGGAGGAACAAAAAAAAAAGTTGTAATATCCATAGTGGAAGAAAATATTTAAGGGTTTATGTTTTATCCAGGAATTGCTGAACCACAATCATTCTCTCATTTGAACCTCAAAGAATTCCTGTAGGAGTATGATTAAAGTATCTATTTCACAGATGATGTTTCCAGAGCTAAAATGTTTTGTTTACGGCACACAGCTCAGAAGGGCAGAGTTGATATCTAACCCATTTCTATCCACCATACACTAGAAGATGTGGTTTCCTTCCCTTGCTGTCCCCATCACTCTCCCTCCAGTCTTCTATTTTTTTCTCCTATCCCAGGTTCTTTTGGTATTCTGATTTTGCACACCATCCTTTTCTTCTGAAGAAATTGTCTTATTACTCTATTCTAGTACATATTCCCATTATATGCAAAATGTATATACCTAATATACCCTTATTATATGCTAATATGTGTACCCAGTATACACATATACATCTAATATATATATATATATTATATATATATATATATATATATCTCCAGTATCATCAACATTTTTCATACTTCTTTGCTTCATAAAAGATGAGCAGAGTGATAAATAAAAACAAGATCATCCTTGCCTCTAAATGAATATTTTCATTCCACTATGATTTGAGGGAAGAATATATAGTGACTCAACTACTCAATTCATTAAAGAATGACAAGTCCCATTCATTAAGCTATACTGTAAGCCAGAAACAGGTCCAATCCACTTGCAGGGAAAATTCACAGATACCTATTACCCACACTTGCATTCAGTTCCTCTTCCTTACCTGAAGACCTTTGACTCTGCTTGAAGCCTCTCCTCAACATCTAGACCTTATTTTAAATGCTACAACCTCAGAAAGGTCTTCCCTGACCTTGGCATTTAAAGAATTTCCCCAATTGTTTTCAACCAGAACAATGTTTATTCTCATTGTAACCTTTCAGTTTGTGATTGCTTCAAATATTTACCTCTTACACTTATTATTGCCCTATAAGAAGATAAGGACCAAATTTTTCAAAATGTTGTACAACTGACCTCTATCTATGTCCAAAATAGTTCCAACACTCCATATTGAACATCTTTTCTATTCATCATTTTCTCCCCTCTCCTCTTTCCCTCTACTCCCTGGTTACAACCAATCTGCATTCTATCTCTATGGATCTATACATTCTAGATATTTTATTTAATAGAATCATATAATATGTGACTTTTCTTATCTAGCTACTTTCACTTAACATTATGTGTTGGAAGTTCATCAACATTGTAGCACACTTCAGCACTTTCTTCATTTTATGGTTAAATATTCCAATATATGTATGTACCACATGTTTACCCATTCAACCATTGAGGGACATTTGTGTCATTTGACTATCATGAAGGGTTATTTTTAAGTATGTTAGAGTCACATATTGAAGTATTTCCAGATTTAGTGATAGGATATCTGGATTTTGCTTTAAAACACCTCAGCCAAAAAATAAATAAGATATAAGATGGATATAAGATTGGAAATGAGTACAGAGGGGTTAATTATACAATTCTTTCTATTTTTATATGGGATTAAACAACTCCATAATTAAAAGTTTTTTAAAGATTTAAAAATAGGGCAGCCCCAGTGGCTCAGCGGTTTAGCACCGCCTTCAGCCCAGGGTGTGATCCTGGAGACCCAATCGAGTTCCGAGTTCCTCGTCGGGTTCCCTGCATGGAGCCTGCTGCTTCTCCCTTTGCCTGTGTCTCTACCTCTCTCTCTCTCTCTCCCTGTCTCTCACGAATAAATAAATAAAATCTAAAAAAAAAAAAAAAAAACTATAAAAAAGATTGAAAATAGAATATCTGAAGTACTCATTTTTATGATTTATATTCTAGTATGCCTCTCATCCTCATTCCCTTCAAAAAATGTCATATGCAGAATGAATGCCACAGCTGGCTAGTGAAAGACAATAGTTTAGAAAGTTTATAAAATACTGACTAGAGTCTGTTGGAGAATAGAATTAAGAGCTAATTTTCCTCTCCACCCAGAAAATCTCTCCAGAAAAGTAGAAGAGAAAGAAAAATTTTTGTTGGGATATAACAACGAGGAGCAGGCAAGAAATAGCATACTTTCAAAACAGTCACTTGATTTCAAACCTCTCTGCACTAACTCATCACTCCATGAACCCTCTCATCAAACTACAACAGAATGTAAGACACTGAATTAAAATAGCTCCTTTCCACATCAGCTTCATAAGGAATGTCTAATATTCAAACCAACAAAGGTTTTACTTTTAGAAGATTTACTCCATGTTTCCATAATGCTTACAGGAATAAAGGCTGCCCAAATATAGGAAATCAGCTACTGGGGCCCAGAAATTAAGCACCAGAAGTTAATTCCAGAGAAATCTTTGAACAGCACACACTATAGAAAGTTCCAGTTCTTCAAATTCTTAGTGCTAAGAAAACAGCAGAGAAAACTTCATAACATTGGATTTGGCAATGATTAATCTTGAGTGCAACACCCAAAAGCACAAGAAACAAAATAGATAAATTAGACTTTATCAAAATTAATTTTTTGTGCTTCAAATGGACACTATCAAGGGAGTGGAAAGGCAACCACTCCTTTGATTAACACATGAAAAGATGCTTAACATTGCTAATCATTAGGGCACTGAAAAATCAAATCAAATAACATACATTAAAATGGCTATTGTCAAAAAAGAAAACAAGTGTTGGTGAGAATGTAGAGAAATTAGAACCCTCTGCTTTGTTGGTGGGAACATAAAACAGTAAAGCCACTGTGAAAAATAGTACTGAGGTTCCTCAAAAAGTAAACAAACAAACCTAGAATTACCATATAATCCATCAATTTCATTCTGGGAATATATCTTAAAGAATTAAAGTAAGGTCTCAGACGTATTTGTATACTAGTGTTCATAGAAACATTATTCACAAAAACCAAGAAGTGGAAACAACCCCATGTCCATCAACAGATGGATAAAGAAAACATGATATATACATACAATGGAATATTATTTGGTCTTAAAAATGAAGTTGACATCTGCTAAAACATGAACCTTGAAGATGCTATGCTAAGTAAAACAGCTAGATACAAAAGGACAAATATTGTAGGATACTACTTTACGAGGTTATAGAAGAGTCAAAATCATAGAGACAAAGTAGAATAGTGGTTACCAGAGGCTGGAAAGAGAGGGAAATGGGGAGTTACTGTTTAATGGGTACAGACTTGGGATGCCTGGGTGGCTCAGTGGTGGAGTGTCTGCCTTCAGCTCAGGTTGTGATCCTGGGGTCCTGGGATAGAGTTCTGCATCAAGCTCCCCATAGGGAGCCTGCATCTCCCTCTGCCTAGGTCTCTGCCTCTCTCTCATGAATAAATAACTAAAATCTTGTTTAAAAATGGATACAGAGTTTTAGTTTAGGATGACAAAAGTGTTCTAGAGATAAATAGTTGTGATGGCTGCACAATGTGAACGTACTGAATCTGATAAGAGGTTAATATCCAAAATATATTAAAAACTCCTACAACTTAACAAAAAAGTCTAATTAAAGAAGTAGACAGAGGATCTGAATAGACATTTTTCCAAAGACATACACAGATAGACAATAGGTACATGAAAAGATGTTCAACATCACTAATCAGGAAAATGCAAATCAAAACTACAGTGAGATATCACCTTACACCTATTATGATAGCTATTATCAAAAAGACAAGAACTAATGTGTTGGCAAGGATGTTGAGAAAGGGGGAAATGCTCATGCACTGTTGGTTGGAATGTAAATTGGTACAGTCACAGTAGAAAACCATATGGAAGTTTCTCAAAAAAGAAAAACTAGAACAACTAATTGATCCAGCAATTCTACTGCTCAGGTTTTAGCTGAAGAAAATAAAACTGCTAAAAAGAAAAGATATATGAAAAGATATATTCACCCCTATGTTCACTGCAGCATTATTCACAACAGCCAAGATGTGCAATCTAAGTGTCCACTGATGAAGATGTCACACACACACACACACACACACACACACACACACATTAGCCATTAAAAAATAAAAAATAAAAACTTCACCATTCCTAACAACATGGATGGATCTTGAGGATATTATGCTAAATGAAATAAGTCAGAGAAAGGCTAATACTATAGGGTCTTCACTTATGTCAAATATAACAAGACCAAAACTCATAGATACAGAAAACAGAATATTGTTTGCCAGGGGTTAAGGGAGTTTTTTTTTTTTTTTGGGGGGGGGGGGTTGATGAAATGAGTGAGGAGGAATCGAGAGGTACAAACTTCCAGTTATAAAATAAGTCATAGGGATATAATGTACAGCATGGTGACTACAATCAGTATTGTATTGCATACTTCAAAGTTGCTAAGAGTAAATCATAAAAGCTCTCATTGAAAGAAAAAATTTTTGTAACTACATATGATAAAAGATAATAATTAGACTTATTGTGGTAATAATCATTTCCCAATGTATACAAATGTCAAATCATCATGTTACAACATTAATTTCAGGTGTACATGTCAATTATACTTCAATAAAACTGGTTAAAATGGTAAATATCATATTTTGCCACATTAAATTTTTTTAAGTTATTAGCACTAGATCTTAGTAGCCCACATTAGATACCCAAATTTCATTCCCATTCATGCTCAGGGCCAACAAAAGCGGTAGCAAGCTAACCTCTTAGATTCATGTGGCTTAAATACAGGCTCTTAATGATTACTGGACACCACTCAGTCTTATATTGGCTCTGGATTAGGTTATTAGGTTAGTTTTTGCTCTGGCTTTACATTTCAGAGGCCCAATCTATCACTTCACCCTGGGTAGATGAACAAACAAGGAATGAGAATTCTAAAAGTATACCATCTCTGTTGGGTAAAGATGAAATCATTGTAAATTCAACAGTTCAAAAAATGTAATCAAAGAGGACAATTCTTAGACCTCAAAAGCACTATCTCTCTGGAGGCATGTCAACTAAGAAATCAAGGAAAACTAGTAAGATATAAAAATGGACTTCATTCCTACTATCATAGCAGGAACTACAGTATCATGAAAAAGGAAAGGTTAAGAAAGAGGTGGGTTGATAAAACTAGAGGAAGAAAGATTCTTAGAATAAAGGAAAGGTGTGCCTTGGTGGCTCAGTCAGTTAAGTGTCTGCTTATGGCTTAGGTCATGATCCAGGGTTCTGGGATCAAGCCCTGCATTGGACTCCCTGCTTAGCTGGGAGCCTCCTTCTTCCCTCCCTCTGCCTCTTTCTTCTGCATGTGTTCACTCTCTTTCAAATAAATAAATAAATTAATTAATTAATTAATTAATTAATTTAAAAAATCTATCTTGAAAATAGAATAAAGGAGTCTAGACACATGCTAAAGGAAAAGTAATATAGACCAGAATAAGCAGATGTAAAACATAAAAAAAAGATCCACCAGCCCATCTTGAGAGAGGCTATCAGTTGTTTCCAGATCAGAGATGGTATGTATCTAGGGCCCAAAGACATTTATCAAAGGGTGAGAAGTAGAAGGTCAGCAAACAGATTAGTCACATAAGGCTCCAAGTTTCTGAGAGCTACAAGAATAAATTACATAAAATATAAACTAATTTAAAAGAAGAACACTGAAAGGATCAGTATACAATTTAAGAACCACAAGATATGTTTTCAGATAACAGGAGCTTCTTGGAGAATGTACATGAGCTCAGGAATTTAGAAGTCTAAATTCTATTTGGACAGCCAAATAGAATAAAAGATTAAGTTAAAGTATGACTTAGATGTTGATCTGATGGGAGACCATCTTTTGATGTGATTGTCCAACTCAGGATAGTGAGGTTTGTTCCAATAATAGATGCTTTTGGCCAACACACAACCCTTTAATTTCATCTTTTACTATGAGAGACCCCAGAAATAAAATCTAATGTTTTTAAAAGACAGAGGAAGATGGCAACAAAAGAAGAGGACCTGGCTTTTCCAACACACACAAAAAAAGGCGGAGACTAAGAAAAAATGCCAACATGGAAGAATTCATCCCAAATGAAAAAATAAGATAATGTCATGGTCATGCTCAGAGATCTAAGCAAAATAGATATAAGTAATACTCCTGATAGAGAATTTAAAGGAACAATCATAAAGATACTCACTGGGCTTGAGAAAAGAATAGAAAACATCAGTGAGACCCTTATCACCAGAGGAAAAAGTTAAAGAATCCATCAGAGATGAAGATGTAATAAATAAGATTGGAAACAGGCTTGATGCAATGAGCAGCAGGCTGGAAGAAGCAGAGGAATGACTTAGTGACCAGAAGATAAAATAACATAAAATAATGAAGCTAAACAAAAGAGAGAAAGAATTCCCCAACACAAGAATTGACTTTGGGAACTCAGTGACTCCATCAAACATAATAACATCCGTATTACAGAAGTCCTAGAAGAAGAGAGAGAAAAGGGGGAAGAAAATTTATTTCAAAAAGTAATAGCTGAAAATTTCCCTAATCTGGGAAAGAAGACAGACATCCAGATCCAGGAGGCATAGGGAACTCCCATCAAAATCAACAAAAACAGCCCAACATCAAGACATCCTAAATTTACAAAGCATAGTGATAAAGAAAAATCTTCAAAGTGGCAAGACGAAAGTCCTTAACTTATAAGGGAAAACTCATAAGAATAGCTGGAGATTTCTCAACAGAATCTTGTTAAGCCAGAAAAAAAGTGGCATGATATATTCAATGTGCTGAATGGGAAAAATCTGCAACCAAGAATACTCCATCCAGCAAGGCTATCATTCAGAATAGGAAGAGATAGAGTTTTCCAGATAAAAACTAAAGGAGTTCATGTCCACTAAACCAGACCTGAAAGAAATATTTAAGAGGACTCATTGAGCACTAAGGTGAGACCAAAAGTGACAAAGACAACAAAGAATCAGAGAAAATCTCCAGAAATAAAACATTGCCATAAAAATGGCAATAAATATATATATCAATAAGTACTTTGAATGTAAATGGACTAAGCATTCTAATCAAAACACTTAGGGTATCAGAATGGATTAAAAAACAAGGCCCATCTAAATGCTGCCTACAAGAGAATCATTTTAGATCTAAAGACAGCAGTAGATTGAAAGTGAAAGGATAAAGGAACATTTATTATATAAATGGATGTCAAAAGAAAGCCAGAGTATCAATACTTAGACAAACTAGATTTTAAAGCAAAGACTGTAACAAGAACCAAAGAAAGGTGCTACATAATAATAAAGAGGGCAATCCAAAAAGAAGGTATAAATATTGGAAATATTTACAATTAAAATATTACAATTACAACACGAAAGCACCCAAATGTATAAAACAATAACAAAGGAACTAATTGATAATAATACAAGAATAGTAGGGGCTTAACACCCTGTTTACATAAATGGACAGATCATCTACACAGAAAGTAAACAAGGAAATAAGGACTTTGAATGACACACTGGACTAAATGGACTTAACAGATATATTCAGAGCACTCCATCCTAAAACAGCAAAACACACATTCCTTCAAGTGCACATGGAATATTCTCCAGAATAGATCATATATTAGGCCACAAAATAAGTCTTAACAACTACAAAAAGACTGAAGTCCTACCATGTACCTTTTTTGACCACAACGCTATGAAACTAGAAGTCAGCCATAAGAAAAAATCTGGAAAGACCACAAATATATGGATGTTAAATAACATGCTACTAAACAATGAATTAGTCAACCAGGAAATCAAGGAAGAAATGAAAAAAGTACATGGAGACAAATGAAAATGGAATTGTTTGCAACCTTTGAGATGCAGCAAAAGTGATCCTAACAGGCAATACATACCATACAGGCTTACCTCAAGAAGCAAGAAAAGTATCAAATGGTCTAACCTCACACCTAAAGGAGCTAGAAAAACAACAAGCAAAGCCAAAAACCAGCAGAAAGAAGAAAACAATAAAGATTAAATTTAAAGCAGAAATAAATGATACAGAAACAAACAGAACAGATTACCAGGACCTGGTTCTTTGAAAAAATTATTGATAAATATATACCCAGACTTATAAAAAAGAAAAAAAAAGGACCTAAATAAACAAAATCACAGGGGTGCCTGGGTAGGTTTTGTTGGTTGAGCATCTGACTCTGTTTTGGCTCAGGTCGTGATCTCATGGATTGTGAGATCACATTCTCTCACTCTCAAATAAGTAAATCTCTAAAAAAAATAAAAATCACAAATGAGAGAGGAGAAATAGCAACCAATACTACAGAAATTCAAACATTGAGAGTATTATGAAAAACTATATGCCAACATATTAGACAATCTGGAAGAAGTGGATAAATTCCTACAAACAATACAAACTACCAAAACTGAAACACGTAGAAATAGAAAACTTAAACAGGCCAAATTACCAGCAAAGAAATTGAATCAGTAATCAAAAGTCTCCCAAAAATCTAGGACAGACAGGTTCACACATAAATTCTATCAAATATTTAAAGAGGTTAAATACCTATTCTTCTCAAACTATTCAAAAAAAAAAAAAACAGAAAAGGAAGGGAAATTTCCAAAATTTAAAATTAGCAATAAAGTTTCAAATAGGAGATGAGAAGTGACAAAAACAGACCCCTCTGGCCCCATAGCCACACCACACACCAAATGTAAAAGCCAGTTAGAAATAATTCCCTGGATGGATATTGTTTTCCCTCATTTGAGTTTAAGTTCATAGATCCTGGATTCTTAAAAACTGGAACTGACACCTAATGCAGGGAAAAAAAAAAAATTTCTCCCTGCCTACCTTCTATTCCTTATATTCCAAGTGAGTTTAGTAGTAAAATAGGTTGAACTATGTGAGAAGCTAGCTAGAATTTTTGAAGCTAGGTATTTTGTTTTCTGTGTATTTTGTTTTTTTATTTTATGGGAGAAGAAGAGCACCATCATATAAGTGGGTAGCTTCTGACTCATCCCTATCATGAACTAGGGCCCCAAAATCCCTATGCATGGGTTAAGGAATAGTGGATAAATTATGGGCAAAAGGGCATACTAACATAAGCCAAGAAACAATAGAAGAAAGAAGGTGTGGGCCTCTGAACCTCCTATCATCACATATTGAGACATGTTGGCATCTGGGCCCAGGTTCTACATCCCAGTGAAGGGACTGCTCTTTCCTTGCCCAGAAATTCTTGTCAATGGAACACAGAGGCTGCTTGGTACCAAGCAGTCTGAATTTGTAGGGCCAGCTACATACAGGAGTTCACTGGGAATACCTACTACTTGGCAGATAGAGTCCCTGGGCCCTATATCAATCTCACCTGTCAGAGAAGAAACAATATAGTTTCATGGGAAGCAAAGTTGGGTGTAAGCTTTCTTATGAGAAGAAGAGGGCCCAGTCCCAGATAACTAGTGTTTCCAAGCAATTCTGCTCATTGAGCCACATAGATGAGGTAATCTTGTGATTCCACTGAATCTCTGATCTCTTTAGAAGTGACACATGAGACAGAATGATTCCTCTTCTGAGGCTCTGAAAAAGCTACACCAAATCAAGATGGTTTGGTGTATAGCTGCTAAGATACCCCTTCTCATCTTCCCATGCAAACCCCTCAGCTAGGACTGATCAACTAAGAAATTGGAAAGCATCAATCTTTAATTTCTTTGGAATTCTAATCCACATCAGCAAGAAAAGTTGACTTTCCATTTTAAATTTAGCTTTCTCATACTTCAATTTGCAATTTTGCTGGCATATTATAGAATAACTCCCTTGTCCATTTCTTTCTAAATGTCTGAGCAAGCCTTAGACAGTGCTAGCACTTAGCCATTGATTAAAACATTTTGATTAAAATTATTTTCATGTGCATTAGAGAATCCAAATTTTTTTTTAGAATTAACTGAAAAAATTATAGTCAGTTGTCCCACTTTTTAAACTCAAAGGAGAATTTTGAACACTAATGGCTAAATACAGACATAAGCTCTGTATTTATGAGATCTTCAGCCCCCATTACAGTAAGAGACTTGCTAGTTAGATCCTAACCAGAAATAGTTCATCATGTGCCAATTAGGCTGGAAAGATAGTAGTGTAGGCTAGAAGAGAAAGAAAGATTAGTAAAATATTTTGGCTGCCAGAATGCAGCTAGATTTCTCTAGCATCAAAATGTTCATGATTTCTAAATCGGCACTAGATAAAAATAAATTATCTATGAATTGTCTAATAGTCCTGACTGAATTTCAAAGTCAAATATAAGATTATCCACAATTTCCCTTTCCTTATTTAAAATATGTAACACTCCTTAAAAATACATCTGATTAAATCATGTAAGAAACACACGTAAACACACCAAATGTGTTTGTGTGTGTATGTGCCTACGTTAATTAGAAGATTAGAGATACCAATGTTTTCACAAATATGGGGGGGAAATAACTGTGCTATAACCATAAAAATGTGTTAGGTTAAAAAAATATTAATCCTTTTAAAAAATATACAAGGTTTATACTTAGCTATGATTATTCACATTTAAGTATTCATTTTAAGTTCAGTGTGATTATTGTAATAAATACATTTTATTTCTTGCAGTTTAACTAGAAAAATTAAGACTAAGGTCTTATAAAATTAAATTGATAGAATACTACATTCTCATTACTAGGAAATGCCAGTACTCTGTTAGACTTTCTTATAAAAAGAAAAAGTATTTGTTTTTCATTTTTAAGTAACAATATGAAGAACAAAGAGATAATCTAACACATTTTCACTAAGAAGTTTTGGTAAAAGCCTCAAATTGTCAGAGACTATTACCACAAATGGGGCCTGGCATTTCAAAGAAAGAAAGGATTTAATTTGATTTCGAAAGATAAATTGAAATAGAAACCATGGAGATGGAAATCTTGTAATCTTACTGAAACAGAGGAAGGTTCTTCATAGTAATTATTTTCATTTTTAATGTACTGCATTTTGAAAAGAAAGCATTATCTGTATACCTAACAAGTGAGAGAAGGGGAATCAGCATGCAGGTTTGAAAAATGTTGCAGAAGTTCACTTAAGCTATTTCGAAAACTGGAAGATATGTTTTCTTTGAGGTCCCTAAAAATGTAATTCTAAAGAGTAGGTTTAAATTAAAAATGCCAGGTTTATAACAGACCTAATTCCTCCAAAATTTTCTTCCTTTCTCCTTTAGTGACACTTGTGGGACATTTTTCTTTAAGACCAACCAACTCCACTGGGATGCTACAATCACAGTCAAAAGCCAGGGGCAGCCTGGGTGGCTGAGCAGTTTAGCGCAGCATTCAGTCCAGGGCCTGATCCTGGAGACCCAGGATAGAGTCCCATGTCCGGCTCCCTGCATGGAGCCTGCTTCTCCCTCTGCCTATGTCTCTGCCTCTCTATCTCTTCTCATGAATAAACAAATAAAATCTTAAAAAAAAAAAAAAAGCCAGGGTTACGCTCTGGTGTGACTGCTCCTCTAACTTGAAGGTGAGGCACATTAAGTGAAACTTTCCCCCAAACCTTCAGCAAGTCCATTTTGGAAGAGGTCTAGAGAGAAAAATCAAAGAAATCATTGTCCAAAAGAAACATGAGGAGGAAAATACAAATAGGGTATTAGTTTGGGAAAAGGATAAATTCATTTGTGAGTCTAACATCAAAAGATTAAAAAATGAATTCATTACTTTCAGATTCCCAAAATACCAACTTTTGAGATGCACCTAAAAGGGAGCCAACCACCACTCTTATGCCCTAAGCACAGGAAAGCAATTGGAGTTGAAAAATTGTAGTCATTACTTTTCAACTGTTTTAAAATAATACAACTGTCTTTAGACATTAAATATTCAAGTCACCATCTTTAAATTTTTCCTTCTTCTACCCACTTGAAAATTATGATGTAGCAAGAAACAGATAGAACATCCCAATATTAATAAGAGACAATGAGCAAGTCATTTAAAAGGGAAAGGACGTGGTTATATCAAAGTCATACCCTGTGCTATACTCTATCATGTCTTAAAATTAGAGAACCAAATAATATCTAGATTTCATAGTGGTTAGTGAGTTTGAAACGGTTAAACAGTAAGACATAACAAGTACAACAGCATCCAGGAGATGACACAGGCACATGAGCGAGGAACACAGTCACAGAAGAGGCATGTAGAAGCATACAAGAGAGGAAAGGATAAATAGTAAGGATACCAAGAAGTTGATGAGCATAACATCAAGACAAATAGGGAACATCCCATAGCACCATAGAGTATGATCCATATTCTATGTCCACAGTGTAAAAGATGAAGTAGGGAGCAGGCTTTAATAGCTACAATTTGATGAATGAATGCCTACTGCATGCCAGACATTATCCTAAGCATTTTATATACATTTCATTTGATCCTCAAAACTACTCTGCAACCCAGACATTAGTAGCTCATTTTATAAAGAGACTGAAATTTGAACTTCTTAAGGAATTTCTATCAAATAGTGCTAGCACCAGGGCACCTGGGTGGCTCAGTGGTTGAGCATCTGCTTTTGGCTCAAGTGGTGATCCCAGGGTCCTGGGATTGAGTCTTGTATCAGGCTCCCCACAAGGAGCCTGCTTCTCCCTCTGCCTATGTCTCTGCCTCTCTCTCATGTGTCTCTCATGAATAAAATCTTTAAAAAAATTAGTGCTACCACCATGTGATTCTGACTTCACTGGATTTTCCCAGGATATCATGTCCTTTTTTTTTTTTTAAGATTTATTTTTATTTATTTTTTTTAAAGATTTTATTTATTTATTCATGATAGACAGAGAGAGAGAGAGATTATTCATGATAGACACAGAGAGAGAGAGAGGGAGAGAGAGAGAGAGAGAGAGAGAGAGAGAAGCAGAGACACAGGCAGAGGGAGAAGCAGGTTCTATGCAGGGAGCCCAACGTGGGACTCAATCCCAGGACTCCAGGATCACACCCTGGGCCAAAGGCAGGCGCTTAAACCGCTGAGCCACCCAGGCTGCCTGGATTTATTTATTTTTAGAGGAGCAAGAGACAGTGTGTACAAGCAGGGGGAAGGGCAGAAGGAGAGGAAAGAGAATCTCAAGAAGACTCCCCACTGAGCCTACGGCCCAGTGTAAGGCTTGACCCCATGACCATAAGATCATGACTTGAGCCACAATCAAAATCAGAGGCTTAAGCAGGGGAGCCACCAGTGCCCCAGGATATTATGCTACTTTTTAAAGGCTAGCACTATGGTAGCATTTTGCCATGTGTAGTTATACTACATGTTAGATTTCCACAGTTTAAGATTCACTAAGTATATTTCTCCTGTTGAATAAGTCGGGTACCATTGCAAAATGAAAATCTGTTTTGAGAATTTTTAAAAATTATTGTTTCCAAGCAAAGAAAAATCCCTCCTAAGAAGTATTTTAGAAGCATAACATGGAGAGAATAAATTTTTCTACTCTTTTTAATAGGGCTTAAAGAAGCCTGAAGTAGCTTTCCTGTTGCTTCTCTTTCCTCTACCCTCCACAACACTTTTAGTGGCCAAAATAAGAAATAAGACATCAGGGAATAGAAAAGATGCCTATTTTTCATTATAGTTATTCAGAAATTTTTCCAAACAAAACATAGTAAATAATCCACATCGAGAAAACAAGCATTTCCTATTATTTAGTAGAAAAAAACTTAAAAACAAGTTTCTCACCAAAATTTTTTAAAAAGTTAAATTGGTTTATTTACTTGATTTATTGACAAACAAGGACTCTTTCAGTTAGGTTAATGGCAAACAGTTTTGTTAGGCTTATAATTCTGTTCATAATAGGTAAAATTACAGAGTCCATAATATGGTCAAATCATTTTCTCAAAAATGTAGTAATGGCAAAAGTGTATTGAAATTAATAGATCCCAATCCTTTCTTAATGCATGTAACAAACAAGATACCATTACATAAATTGATAAGTTATATTTGGAAAACCATCCAGAAATTGAGAAAAATGAATAGTCATAATGACTGAATAACAAATACTTTTGTCAGTTGAGGTTTTCTCCATCCCTCTCAATTCTTGGCTTTCAAAAACACAAAACAAAACAAAAACTGACACAAACCTAATAAGTTGTTGGCCAATTGCCAATTTAGAAATAACCTTTAATGATAGATCATGGCGTGATTTTTTTATATAACTTGTAAGTAGGTCATTTGATTCTCTGAATTCCTATGTCAGCTAAAGTCCAATCAAAAAGCAGAAATAAAATTAGATATTTCAAGCATTGGTTTCATTTTTGTTAAAGCTATTAGAGGAAAGGAACTTGATGCAGCTTTCTGCAGTTATGTCTGAGTTACTACAACCTCCAGAGTAGATTTACCAAAGGAAGAGGTAGATTTGCCTAAACCTAGAGGCTCAGAAAAGGGGTCTCATTGGACTAGTGCATAGACCTCTAGGGAAGAGGGGTTATTCTGCAACCATAGTATCTCTTAGGAGGAGTAGGGCACAGCAGGGTTGGTTTTGGAGTACCACAAACACACACATACACACAGACACACACAAAACAAAACTAGAAGATCAACAACCAGTTAGGATGTCACTGATAAGTACAGAAAACTCAGGAATACCCTTTCTCTCCCTCTTCCTTCCTTCTAGTATCCCCCTAGAACCCAGCTGGCAGAGGGGTCTGGGGAATGCACTATTCTGAATCCCCACCTCTGCACCCTACAGAAAAAGAGGAGAGTGAGTTTAAGAATAAGAAACAGTAAGTAAACAGCACTTGTTGTTATAAGAAAACTCTATAACAAAGCTATTCTACTTTATATGAAGGTCTTCATTTGTCATACCTATAGAAATGGAAATTAGTATTCTTTATTCTATAAGTAATATTCATTTACAGGTATAAGAGAAATTAACTCATTAAGATGCATTTCCAATAAAATTCTGAATTATTATTATCTCCCAAGTTGGTCATTTATATTTACACTGCTTTGATCAATTGTGAATTTGATGATAATCAAGAAGAAAATTTAGCATTTAGAACCCTGTTGCCACTGGAAATTTAATTTCACTTGTATATGCTTTCATAATTTTCTGCAAACAAAATATAATCAATGAAAGACTTCTCTAAGTATAAATCTACATTACCTTAGGAAAAAAATGGAACAAATGGAATGGAATACAAGTTCAAAAAAGGAAAAGAAATGATGTAAAACTTTTGACTACTGAAGTGAAAAAAATCATTCATGTATTTCTAAATTACAGCTTAACAATGTTATATCTAAATTTCTTGGATAAATTTAAAAACATTTATTGGAGGGACACCTGGCCGGCTCAGTCAGTTAAGTGTCTGCCTTCAGTTCAGGACATGATCTTGAGGTCCTGGGATCAAGTCCAAATTGCGCTCTCTTTTTAATGGGGAGTCTGCTTCTCCCTCTGCCTCTGACCCTCACTCCCAATAGTGCCCTCGTGTGCTCTATTTCAAATAAAAAAAAATCTTTAAAAAAAAAACATTTATTGTATACATGTAACTTTTATTTGAATTGGCAACATTTATAATATCCTGAAAACTTGTATGTGGCTACCTAAATTTATTTTTTAATTTTAGATATGTCTAAAAACATGTGAGAGGGGCCCCTGGGTGGCTCAGTGGTTGAGCATCTGCCTTTGGTTCAGGGCATGATCCTGGGGTCCTGGAATCAAGTCCTGAATCAGGCTGCCCACAGGGAACCTGCTTCTCCTTCTACCTGTGACTCTGCCTCTCTCTCTAGCTCTCATGAATAAATAAATAAAATTTTTAAAAATGAATAAAGAAAATAAAAACATGTGAGAGCATAGTTTTTGTTTTTGTTTTTTAATTTTCTTTAGAGATAAGCAAGCAAAATGTTCAAAGACCCCAGAAGTAAATAGTGTGTGTTTTTTTTAAAGATCATGACCAGGATCATGAACTGAGCCAAAGGTAGATGATTAACTACTGAGCCACCCAGGAGCCCCAGTAAATAGTGTTTATATGATTATTCCCTGGTAGTGTGCTCCTCTTTACATTTTCCAACTTCACATCCCTCATCTCCCATTCTTCCCTATAGACCTTTTTTCCCTTTCTACTCTAATTTCTATTCTCTTTTTGATTAAAAAAAAAAAAAAAAAAAGTCTCCTTTTGCCTATCTTCCTCACTTTGCCTACCCACTCAATGTAGTAAGGGAAATTTGTCATCTTATCAGTCGAGAAATATCACCAACTTTCTAGGAGTCTCTTCTCACATCAAAGCTTTTGACCTTACTGATGTGTTATAATTCCAGGAGAAGGTCTCAAGATGAGAAATTAAAATGCTTAAACATAAGTACTGTAGTATATGAATATCAATATCCTTGTAAGACAAGACCTTTTAAACAGCTCCTTAAAAAAAAGACAATGAAATTTAATCCTTCAAGAATAGATTAGTTACTATAATAATCAGAAGAACAAATTGGTTCTATTAAATAACTTGGCAGTTAATTAGCTTCAGTATCTGTCTAATTCCACTCACCAAAACCTGCCAAATGAGAACTGTCTGAAGAAGGTGAAAAGTTGCAGGATTTCCAGAACCGCCTCAACCAAGAAGCAACAGTGGGTAAATGTCATTTATAGTAAAACTTTTAAGTATCAGTCTTTCAACTCTCATTTTTGTCCAGATGATCTATTCAATGGAATTTCAAATGTAATTATGTTGTAGCAGCTAAATGTTTATCATTAATATCAATTCAACTGTAAATTTTCTAAACTATTTATTTGCTGAGACAAATAAATTTACTCAAAACTATGTACCAGAATATAAGCATTTACATCTTAAATTTTCTTTAACAAAAAAGTAAGACTATACTACTACTTTACATGACAGTTCTTTTTCTGCAGATAGTTGCACCTTGAAGCAGGGTAACATATCACATTACATCTTGCATACAGAGTGTCAAGCTCAAAAATTCATTTTGTGGCAGCACAATAGGTAATTTCTCAATCAGATCTTCTCACCACATCCAAATAGGGAGGTTAGAAATAACCATCAGATGTTTTAATGCTGAGACTATACAATCTTCACCAGAAGGTAAAAGGTAAAATGGTCTAGGGGTCTATAATTCATTTCATTATAATTACATTTCATTGCCTGTGGCTTCTCCAATAATTAAAAGCACAGTGTCAGTATTAAACAAGAGCTGTGAAAAAAATGTCAGGTACCTCAAAGAAACATCAAATTATAGTAGGAAATTATGTCAAAAGTTAGCTCCCTGAGTGAATACCAGAATATCTGCAGGAATATATGCACTTGTAAAAGTTTATAAAATGAAATCATCTGTGCTGAGATTTTCAAATTTTGTCCACTTTAGGTCAAATGGGTATATAAAAAAATATTTCATCATGCACCTCTCCAGTGGTTAGCATTTTAATATTTGTTGAATGAATAATCAATAGCACAAAAATGTCATGACTGGAGTGAGATTGGTATGCTCTCAGAAGCAAAATACTTCTAAGTATTTGGGATTGAATCTCTTTTCAAGTTAATCCCAGGAACTTGTTTTTATGAGATCATATTTTGTTCACATTACTTTACTCGTTAAACTTCAGTTAATGGAGACACGAATTTTAGGAATTCCAAAGCAGAGATAACCAATAATCTTTTCTTAGTGGAAGCAAAAAATTGGTAAACAGGAATATTCTCAGAAGAGATTCACTAGACTGAGGAAATGCTAGACACTTGAAACCCAAAAATTAAGGTATCCCCCACAATAAAATGTTTAACAGCTAAACAATGAATCACTTGCTTCCCCCTACACACCCCAAAAAAGTCAAATGTCATCTCACCAAATATCCTGCAAGCAATACATTCTTTTCCCTATCCATTCTTCATATTCTCTTCCCTGTAACTCATTAGAAAGAAATTAAGCATGAGCTGTTTGGCTTTGTATCTCGTTGAAGAGTAAAGAACTAATGTGTAGATTCTGCTTAGACAATTGATTTTTTTTCATCTGAGCTTTTTGTAAACAACTCACTAAACATGTTCCACATTGAAGTTAGTTGGTTTAAACTCATTTTAACCAGTGTTATCTGGTGTTATGGTAGACAAACTCTCAGATCAGTGGTTAAGTTTTTAATAATTATCTTTTACTTAAAACTGTTGCATTTGCCGACTTAAGTTGTACACAAAACAAGTAGGTTTAGGCTTTAACCAGGTTTCCAAGAGGCAATGCAAGGATTATATTAAATGCTCTCTTGGTTCTAAGCACCTTAAATAGCCTGTGTTCTCTATGTACTAGATGTACCATTTCAGATTATGCATTTAAAAAAATTAGTATTGCCCATCTGTCTCTGAAGGTTGAAGTATATGCTATGCTATGCAAATCCTCCCATTCTCAACCAAGACACTTATTTATCCAGCTACTGAAAGTTTCATCTGTTTATTGTTCACACTCACAGTTGAGTCTTTCCTTCTGAAGTACCCTCCTCCAAATGGTGCTTCCTTGGCTTCTGGAAAGATGGCAAAGTAGGATTCTAAGCTCATCTCACTTAATGGACATACTTAGATAACAGTCACATCAGTGCAACTAACCCTGAAAACAACTTGAGGAGTAACAGAACAGTTATTTCTAGAGTAGAGGCCAAATAAAAAAGGATGGTAGTTATGGGAACCACAGTTCCCGTTAGATTAACCACAAAAAAAAAAGAAGGACATCACAAGTACAGAGAAGGTAGAGGAGCAGCTCTCACACCAGGAACCCCAGACACTGGGACCTGGGCTGGGAAGACAAGTCCTCAAACATGTGTCTTTGAAAATGACTGGGGCTTAACTTTGCAAGTTTTTACAATCAGCGAGGCTTGAACTATGGGAAAGCTGAAGGACAATAAGAAACAGAGTCCCCATCCTTAAAGATAACAATCTCATTGAGATACAGCATAGAAGCAGCAGTTTGAAAAGCACCTAGGTTGTAAAGAACTTTTATTTACTAATTTCAGGATGTGCACTAGAGGGGCAGGGATAATTAGACTTCTTTCTCCAAGAACAAAAGATTTGGTAGTGCCATCTTCCCCACCCCCAACCCAAATAGCCAGACTCTTATGGGAACCAGTACAAATACCCTTCACCAATCTTGTTAATACTGTGTACCCTTCCGCCCCCTTGTGGATCTGTTCCATCCAACCCATCCTACTCTGCACAAGTACCCCTAAAGTAATGCCTGCTACATCACATCCAGCAAGCAACCCCTGGCAGGGACCAGCACAACTCCAAAGTGACTCCTGCCCCAAGGAGAGGAACTACACACATCAGTTCCACTGCTGCCCCAGAAATGGGCTGGAGGCAGACATCTGATCTGACTGACAGCCCCACCCACCAATAAAAAGCCACTCAAGGGACAAGACAGGAGGAACACCCTGAAGGTCAGTACTATGCAGCCCCAACAGACTTGGGACAGGCATCTGGTTTAACTGCAACTGTACCCACCAACAAAAACCCCTGAGGAAACAACATAGGAAGAGTGTCCTGTAGTTCCAGTGACCATAGCCCCAGAAAAAAGGCTAAACACAGGCATCTGCTTGAACAACTGACACTGACCAACTATAAACCTATAGTGGCCCCAGGCTTGCCCCTTAACAGCACAGTGACCAAACCCTGCCCACAACAGGCAAAGTGGGCAATTGCAACCAACTAGACTGAAGGCAAACACAGCTCAGTGACAACAGTAAGGCACACACAACCCATATAGCGGACACCCCTGAAGAACCTGGTTCTAATGAATAGAGAACATTGTACTACAGGGCATAATCACAGAACCTCTTCTTCATAAGGCCATTGCTTTTAAGATCAGGAGATGTAGATGATTTTCCTAATACCTAGAAACAGAGTTAGACAAAGTGAGAAGACATAGGAATATGTCCCAAATGAGGAAACAGGACAACACCACAGCAAAAGAGCTAAATGAAAAAAAATAAACAATATGCCTGATAATTCAAAGCAATGGTCATAAAGATGAACTTGGGAAAGTGGTGGAAGATCCATGTGAGAACTTCAAGAGATAGAATATATAAAAAGGAACCAAAGATAAAGAATCATTGAAATTAAAAGTACACTAGAGGGAATCAATAGCATATTAGAAGAGGGAGAAGAATGGATTAGTGATCTGGAAGACAAGGTAATGGAAAGCACCTGAGCTGAACAGCAAAAAAATAAAAATGAGAATAGGCTAAGGGAATTCTGTAACATCAAGTGTAATAACATTCACATTATAGAGATCCCAGAAGGAGAAGAGAGAAAAGGGGGGAACAGAAAATGAATTTGAAGAAATAATAGCTGAAAAATTCCAAAATTTGGGGAAGGAAACAAATGCAGACCCAGGAGACATAGAGAAAACCATCCCCCCAAAAAATTCAACCCACAAAGGTTCATACAAAAACACATAAATGGCAAAAAGTTAGTAATAAAGAAAATTTTAAAAGCAAGAGAATACAAACAAGGGAAACCCCAATAAAGCTATCAGCTGATTTTTCAGCAGAAACTTTCCAGGCCAGAAGAGAGGGTATGATATATTCATAGTGCTATAAAGAAAAAACCCTACAACCAAAAATACTCTACCTCAGCAAGGTTATCATTCAGAATAGAAGGTGAGATAAAAAGCTTCTCAGAAAAACAAAAGTTAAAAGTTCATAATTACTAAATCAGCCTTACAGGAAAGGTTAAAGGGCATTATTTGAGTGGGGAAAAAAAGCCATAATCAAGAAAAGAAAATTAGGAAAGGAAAAAATTTCACAGATAAATACAAACCGAATAAAATTAATTATTTATAAAACCAGTATGGAGGTTAAAGCACAAAATTTATAAAAATCAATTATATCTATAAAGACCAACCAAGGGATGGACAAAATAAAAGTATGACATTATATGCATAAAACTTTGGGGTGAGGGAGTAAAAATATTGTGCTTTTAGAACAGGTTCAAACTTAAGCAACCAACTTAATATAGAATGTTATATGCATAAGATGTTATCTTTTAACCTAATGGGTAACCACAAATCAAAAACCAGTAACAAGGGCACCTGGGTGGTTCAGCAGTTGAGTGTCTACCTTTAGCTCAAGGCATGATCCTGGGGTCCCAGGATGGAGTCCTGCATCAGGCTTCCTGCATGGAGCCTGCTTCTCCCTCTGCCTACGTCTCTGGCGCTCTCTCTCTCTCTCTCTCTCGGTCTCTTAAATGGATAAATAAAATCTTAAAAAAAAAAAAGGTAACAGACATGAAATAAAGGGAAAGGAATCCAGGTATATCATTAAAGAAAGCCATCAAACCACAAAGGGAGAGAGCAAGAGAAGGAACAGAAATACTATAGAAACAATCATAAAACAACTAACAAATAGCAATAAGTACATCCCTATCACTAGAACTTTGAATGTAAATGGACTAAATGTTCCACTCAAAAGATGTAGGGTAATAACAGAATGGATTAAAATAAGTAAATAAGTAAATACATAAATAAATAAATATAACTCCTCATTATGCTGTCTACAGGAGATTCACTACAGACCTAAACACATATGCTGAATGAAAGTGAAGGGTAAGAAAAACCAAAATTTTTCATACAAATGGAAGTGAAAAGAGAGCTAGGATAACAATGCTTATATTGGACAAAGACTATCATCAGACACAAAGAAAAACACTACATAATGATAAAAGGAACAATGCAACAAGAGGATATAACAACTATAAATATTTACACTTTTAATATGGAAGCTCCAAAATAGAACTATTAACAAAGAAGTTGCCAGTAATAGAACAGTAGGGATTTTATATGCCCCATTTTCATCAATGATACCTATTCAAACAGAAAATCAACAGAGATTGTAGTTTTGAATGACACATTGGACCTGATGCATCTAAAATATACTCAGAGTATTCAGTCAAAAAAGAGCAGAATGTACATTCTTTAGATGCACATGGAACATTCTTCATAATAGATCACATATTAGGCCACAAGTCTCAAACTCAAAGATTGAAATCACGTCATGTATCCTTTCTCACCACAATAGTATAAAACTAGAAATCAATCACAAGAAAAAAAATCTAGAAATAACAAATAGAAGCTAAATAACATGCTATGGAACAATGGGTCAGCCAAGACATCAAAAGAAATATAAAAAATACATGGAAACAAATCAATATGAAAAGACAATGATTCAAAATGTTTTAGATCTTCTAAGAGGGAAGATTATAGCAATACAGGCCTACCTCAAGAACCAAGAAAAAAATCTCAAACAACCCAACCTTACATCTAAAAGAGCTAGAAAAAACTAAATAGAAGGAAAATGTTTAGAGCAGAAATAAATGAAATAGAGAATAGAGCAGATCAATGAAACCAGAAGTAGGTTTTCTTTAACAAAACAAGATTAATAAACCTTTAGTCAACTCATCAAAAAAAAGATAAGCAGACTTAAAATCAGAAATGAAGGAGAAATAACAACTGACACTATAGAAATACAAAGTATTATAAAAGAATATAATGAAAACTTATATGCCAACAGACTGGACAACCTAGAAAAAATGGATAAATTCATAGGAACATATAACCTACCAAAACTGAAGCAGGAATAGAAAATTTGAACAGACCAACTAGCAATGAAATTGAATTGTTATTTCAAAAAACACCCAACAAAGTCCAGGACCAGAAGGCTTCACAGGTGAATTTAACCAAACATTTAAAGAAGTGTTAATACTTATCCTTCTCCAACTATTCCAAGAAACAGAAAGGGAGTAAGACTTTCGAATTCATTGTGTAAGGCTAGCATTATTCTAGTACCAAAACCTGATAAAGACACTCAAAAAAAAAAAAAAAAAAAAAAAGAAGAAGAAGAAGAACTACTACAGGCCAATATCTAATGAACATAGACGAAAATCCTCAACAAAATATTAGCAAACTGAGTCCAACAATACATTTACAAAATAATTCGCCACAAAACAAGTGGGGTTTTCTCCATAGATGCAAAGGGGTTCAATATTCATAAGTAAATGTGATATATCAGATTAACAAAGTAAAAACCATATGACCATTTCAACAGATGCTGTAAAAGCATTCAACAAAGTATAACGTCTATTCATGATGAAAACTCTCAACATACTAGGTTAAGCAGGAAGATACTTCAACATAATAAAGGTCACAGCTAACATCACACTCAAAGGGGAAAAACAGAGCTTTCCTCTCTAGAATAAGGAGTAACACAAGGATGCCCACACTCACCATTTTTATTCAACATAATACTGGAAGTCCTAGCCAGAGTAACCAGACAAGAGTAAGCATGCAAACTGGTAAGGAAGAAGTGAAACTTGCTATTTACAGATAACATGATAGTAAAGATATAGAAAACCCTGAAGTTTCCACCAAAAAATTACTAGAACTGATAAATAAATTCAGTAAGGCTACAGGATACAAAATCAATGGACAGAAATCCGTTGCCTTTCTATACACTAATAATGAAGCAACAGGAAGATAAATCAAGGAAAAAATCCTACCTAGAACTGCTCCTCAAATAATAAAATACCTAGGAATAAACTTAACCAAGGAAGTGAAAGATCTATACTCTTAAAACTAGAAAAGACTAATGAAAGAAATTGAAGATGACATAAACGAATGGAAGGGTATTCCATGCTTATAAACCAATATTGTTAAACTGTCCATACTACACAAGCCAATCTACAGATTTAATGTAATCCCTATCTAAATACCAGCACCATTTTCCACAGAACTAGAACAAACTGTCCTAAAATTTGTATGAAACCACAAAGACCCTGACTAGCCAAAGCAATCAGGGAAGGGGGAGGGAAGCTGGAGGTATCACAATCCCAGATTTCAAGATATACTACAAAGCTGTAGTAATCGAAACAATATGGTACTGGCACAAAAATACACACAAAGATCAGTAGAACAGAGAGTCCAGAGATAAACCTATGTTTTTATTGCCACTTAATCTACAGCAAAAGGAGGCAAAATATACAATGGAAAAAAAAATGGTCTCTTCAACAAATGGTGTTGAGAAAACTGGACAACTTTCTTATATGAAACACAAAAATAAACTCAAAATGGATTAAATACCTAAATGTGAGACCCAAAACCATAAAATTCCTAGAAGAAAACAGGAAATAATCTCTTTGACATTAGCTGTGGAAACATTTTTCTATATGCGTCTCCTCTGACAAGGGGAACAAAAGCAAAATTAAACTATTGGGAAACTACACCAAAATAAAATGCTTTTGTGGAGCAAAGGAAACCATTAACAAAACAAAAAGGTAATCTACTGAATGTGAGAAGGAATTTGCAAATAATAACCAAGATATAGGAAAAACTTATACAACTCAACACCAAAAACAAAAACAAGAAAACCCAAAATAATCCAATTTAAAAATGGGCAGAAGACATGAACAGACATTTTTTTCCAAAGATATCACAGATGGCCAACACATGAAAAGATGCTCAATATTACTAATTATCAGATAAATACAAACCAAAACCACAATGATAGGTCACCTGATACTTGTCAGAATGGTTAAAATAAAAAAACACAAGAAATCCCAAGTGTTGGTAAGGGTGTAGAGAAAAAAAGAAACCCTGATGCACTTGGCGAGAATGCAAATAGATGCAGCTGCTGTGGGAAACAGTATGGAGGTTTCGCCCAAAATTGATAGAACTGCCATATGATATAGCAATTCCACAACTATTTACCCAAAGAAAACAAAAACCCCTATGTTTATCATCACATTATTTACAATAGCCAAGATATGGAAGCAACCCAAATGCCCATCAATAGATGAATGGATAAAGATATTTTTACATAACACACACAAACTATTCCTCAGCCATAAAAAAAAAAAATTGAAATTTTGCCATTTGCAGCAATAATCAACCTAGAGGGTATAATGCTAAATGAAATAGGTCAGACAAAGACAAATACCAGAATTTCACTCATATGTGAAATTTAATAAACAGGGAAAAAAAAGAAAGAAAGAAAAGACAAAAGCAGACTCTTAAATACAGAAAACTGGTAGCTGCCAGAGGGGAGGTGGGGTGGAGTGGATGGGTGAAATAAAGGAGATTAGGAGTACATTTATCTTGATGAATACTGAGAAGTGTATGGAATGTTGCATTACATTAAACACATGTAACACTGCATGTTACTTATATTTGAATTAAAAAAAGAAAAAGAAAAAAGGTGCTTCCTTGCCTAAGGTCCTGTCCCTCTCCCTGAGACAAATTTGCATCCACAGCCACACCAAGCAATTGCTATTTACTCAGTCTCTGTTATTACAAGATCCTATTATCCCCACTACTATCAAGGAGCCCAGTCCTTTAACAGCAGTTCTGGACCACAGAAAAGAGAGCTTCTCAGTGATGCTGAACAGAGTGTCTTCTGAGCCTCTTGCAGAAACATAGTGAGCTGGTGGGTTTTTTTTTTTTTTTTTTTTTTTTTTTTTTTACTTTATGTAGTATATCCACCCTAGCATGCTCACTTCTCTGAGCCTTTTCTATCACCTACCATGATGATTCTAGGGTTTCTAGTCTGGTCCACTGATAAATTAGGCCATATAACCACCTTAGACCAATGAACCCACTTTATGGAAAAGAAGGGCATATGTCCCCCCAAAATCTGCTAATCCTATCATACATTATACCACCCAGGAGCTGCTGGCTTGATAAAACAATGAAAGAGCCTTTGGAAGGAGTATCTTAGGTACCATCTTGGAGAAAATACCCTATGACACATGGACCCATCATCCAGGATGCAAGTATACCATCAAGTTAATGACCATTATTTTGCTGCTATGTTGCCAACTCTTGGAAAATAGTCAATAGAACAAGGGAGAGAAGCAGAAATTATCCCACTTATCATCATTCCTAGGGACATATTTGGGAAAATCCATGCTTCTTGTGCTACAACTCTAGGATCTGTGGACCTATAGTTCCTACTTCCACCAGGGCATAGGACAAGAGTTCCATCAAGTTTTTAGCTATATCTGCCGTCCAGTCTTTGTGGTTTCTTGTGTCAGAGGACCAACAGGCGAGGAAAGGAGTCAGCATCCTGGTAGTGGTACTTTATTCTGACCATCCAGGCTACAGTTACCAGAAGCAGAGATGAACATGCTTCACATTCAGAGGATGCACTAGATATCTGCTACTATTCCCTTGCCCGATACAGTAAATGGGTAAGCAAGGGAGGTACTTGCAGAAAAGCACATCCAGGGACAGTCTGGGTTATTCTACCATGTAAGCCAACTGATCAGTAGGGGTGTTAAGTAAGGATATAAAGAATCTAGAATAAATAGTAGAAAAAGATGATTTGAGGTGTTTTGTTAGGATAGCCCTGACACCAGATGCAGTACCTGGGGCTAGAGTACATCTCCATATTTCCTTTTGTAAATTTCCCCCACTAAAAAAAAAGACCAAGTAGAATTCTGGAACAGTTAATCTCAGGTGAAACAAACTTATTATACAGATCAAGTAGATTTGAGCATTACATTGTGATGGACACTATGGTACACCATCAAGATACTCCCTTCAGGACCCAGGAACTCATTTCCCCAGCTGCTGGTAATGCTTCCCACTGAAGACTCACTGCAGAGTCCTTCTCTAGGGACTTAAAATTATTTATAGAAACTGCTTCATCCAAGATTATCCATACCCAAGGACAGCCCACATTGAATGTCAAGTGGGTTTAGGGATACAGAATCTGGCCCCCTTGCCTCATTTCAGACCAACATTAAAAGAGCATTCAATGCTCCCCTGTGATTGGCTGAAGCCTTTGCTACAATTATTTGAAACTGCATCATTGTTCAATTTCTTTCCCTGCTCAGTTCTGGCTTCTTCATTCTCACAGGACCTGTTGCTAAGAGAACTCCACAGCAAACTGTACATTAATCCCACCGTCTGTTTCTTGTGCAACACAGCAAAGGCAATAATACTGTGATGACCATGGTGCCATACAGTTTGTATTTTACAGTTTACAGAGCATTTGTTACTTGATCACATGCACATCACAATTCCAGGGGACAGGGTGGGTAGATACTATTCTCACTTTGTAAATGATAAAACTGAGTTTCAAGGGATTTAATATCCCAAGCAGGCAAGAAATATTTTTTCTTATTTATATTCCATCTCATTTCAGAAAAATATCAAAGTGGCCCAGATTAATGGAAGGAGAGTTAGGAATAAAAATGCAAGTATTCTGATTTATGCTTTAGCGCACTAAAAAAATAATAATTTATATGACAGAATTGACTAGTTATTTTATTTATCTGGTTAAGTCATTCACTCCAAATGAATAATTACATAATAACCAAAGTTGATTAGAATTATTAATCTTTTTTTTTTTTTTAAGGAGCAGGTAAATTGAAGTGAACTAGCACTGTACTAAGTTTTGGAGTCTTCTAAAGTGATCTTCCCACATTGCTCTGGAAAGCATTAGCCACTCTTAAAAATACAAATCACCCTGGAACACAACATGAAGCTGTACATAAGTGAAGCCAGACAATCATGATCCATCTGGACAATGTCTGCCTATCTCTGGGGTGCCCCTGCCCCAATGTTGGCCAGAGTGAATTCCCTGTATATCTATGCAGTATTTTAAGTCAGACCATTTTAAGCTAAAAATCTAATGTAGAGAAAACCTCTTTAGTCTTTATGTAATTAAATGAATAGACACAGTCAAGTCTAATTTACATAGATGCCATCTTTAAGAGAGAACATTCTGGACTTCTGTCATCATCTGAAACTGTCTTTTTTGCTTGACAAGCATACGGAAGGCATGCCTTGGGAGTGCTACCTCTCTCATTATTCGGCTTAGAAGGCTGTATTCCCTCCAATGACCTTGATATAGCAAAATGTTATACAGAACTACTCTCCTAGAATGCCTTCAGAACTCAGAGAATATTTTTTTAAGTCCTATCACTTTTTTAATTTAAACTTTTGTAATGAATCTCTATCTTGTAAATAGGGATTTAGGATTTAGTTTTAAAAACACACAAAACTATTTTGAGTCAAGCCCATTGAATAAGGCAAAGGTACTAATATAATCTGACAAGAAGGTCTTGTGAGGGAGTTCTTAAAGTTGCTAATCCCATGCGAAGCAAAGGAACAGAAGTCACCTGGTAAAGAAGTCCTCAGAAAGGAAAACTATCCTCTTAATGGAAAGGGACCTCTACTACTTCACTTAATTCTATGTTCAAGAGAAAGCTCATTTCTTCCATCACTCCCTGAATCCCCAGTGGTATTCCCTAGATTAGGAGAAAGGAAGTAATAGCTATTTAGTCCCCTCACTCAGAAATATAAATAAGGAGCAGTCATTCAATAAGATTTCTAATTACTCTTTTATAAGGAATTTGTAAGGATTTTGAAAATTTTTGGAACATTTGTCACTTCTCTTTATTATTTTCATTATTCCTGGCCTGCTTTTTTAAAGCATAGGGAACAGAAAAAGAAGAAAGGGAAGAAGGGTTTCTGGAAAGAGAGAAACCTGGGCATTAGATGATGAGCTAACAGGTTTAGTCCAAGAGCCTGGTACAATGAACACAAGGAGGTAGGGGTAGGGCATAGGGAGGAATGAAGGAAGAGAGAGATGGAAGCAGTCAGTCATTATTCATATTCTCCCAGCCTAGAGATTGTGCAGGACAGCTTATCCTTTGAGCATACAATTTCCTCATCCAATCAAGATATTTGTGGACAAAGTGTGTATCTACTAATTCACACTAATCTATACCCAGTAAGCATGCTCTGCAAATACTATGTACTAGATAAGTATCTGTGTGACTTAAAATGTAACCCTAGAAATGTATATTTACAGTCTTAAAACTATCATCACCTACGTAGCTAATGTAAAATGTTACTCTTTTTTTTTCAGTCTTTAGCTCATCTGTTATATGATAGCATGAAACTCTTATCAAACTTTTGTTCTTTTTTCAGTGCTATAGCAAATCACTCAGTAGATGAGCTAGGGAGTCAACTGAGCATTTGCTTGTAACAGATCCTAAAGGTAACTCAGTCATACCAATCTAACTTCAAAAATTATATATAACTTCTGTTGCATAGAGTATCTAGATCAGTTGTGCATTAGAGATTAGGTAGGGAACAGATGTCCTGTTCACCAGGGGTTAATTAAACAAGGCAATAGTTCCCACCTGCACTGAAGTATAACTGGGCTTATAGATGCTAAATTAACTGCTTCACATATTTCTAACCTGCTATGTCAGAACAAGTGGGAAAAGATATAAGCATGTCTATATACCTCTTCTCTGAGACAATTCTGTCTATATTTCTATTATAAAGTACTAAATATCTCCCCTTTAGTAATCTATTTTAAAACAAATGGAGGGAATTCCCAGGTGGCTCAGAGGTTTAGCACCTGCCTTTGGCTCAGAGCGTGATCCTGGAGTCCTAGCATCAAGTCCCACATCAGGCTCCCTGCACGGAGCCTGCTTCTCCCTCTCTCTCTCTCTCTCTCTCTCAAATAAATAAATAAATAAATAAATAAATAAATAAATAAATAAAATCTTTAAAAAAATTGAAACTAATAGATGGTTCTCACCATCCAAACCTAAGGGCCAAAAATAGTTACTAGATTTTGAATTATTACATCTTGAAATAAAGCTCTAGGGAAAGTAATTCATTCACCTAAATAAATTGATCATGTACCTTTTATTTTGCCAATTTTGGTAGTTTATAGCCAAATTCCCCTTACAAGATTCCAGAAGGATAAAAAAAAAAAACAAAAAAAACAAAAAACCACCCTCAGCAAGCAATGAAAGTATTAACTTACAACTTCCAGTGAATATGGTGAAACCTTAATATTCTATTATTAAACAGTATCAGAACCAAATGGAGGTATATAAATAGTTTAAAAGTATCTCAAACATCAATATTTTGTCAAAATCCCTAAATCTCTAGAATATAAAACATTTTTCAATTCACAGAAAAATATGTAGCACTAGAAATTTAACTCTTAAGTTCTTTTCAAGAAAGTTTATTGAAATCAGATTTTAGATAGTCACAGTTTGAATTCTCTGGGATTTAGAAGATAACTGAAACCTATTCATTAAAAACAAACTGTTCTAACTCTATTGCATCCCAAAGATTCAAGTTTACCAAATCACATTTACATTTAATGTAATGTAATGAAGTTTCATTTAATGTTGGCTTACTTATCCTCTAAGTGCTGTCATCTAGCTGATGCAGTTAGTGTGCACAGTAACGAGAATACCATACTTCAGATATATCATTCACAAGTAGTTCCCTTTCCTGGTCTTTGAGGTGGATATTTATCATTTTGGGGACAGGAGACACACACTCCTATCTGTATTGAATTTTCAAGTGGTTATAATATGGATAGAATACAGTATCCTACTTCTAACCATGGGAATTTAAGGGAGGAGTTCATATTTATCCCTGGGATCCAGGATACAAACATGGAAAATAGAATCAGCCAATTGAATTATCTGATATTCATCCCCAAGGCTTTAGATATTAGCGAAGGAATGTGAAGATACAGGACAAGTCAGAAATAAGTCAAGTGGAGCTGGCAATAGCTAAAGACAAGTGGGGCCTAGCCACAGAGGTCCATCAGCAGTGGACATACTCCCAAGTGTAGCATGTAACAAGACTGTTCTAGTGGCATGATATGACCCAGATTTGGCTTCTCCTGTCAATAGTCATTGCTTATTTTCTGAGTCAGGTGCTCTACCTTTCTTTAAAGTCCATGAGCTATCTAACATATTTTTAATAGGTATCCTTTCAGCCTTAAGTTATCCAGCCAACTTCTGTTACTGGGAACCAAGAGTCCTTGTTGACATAGTCTTAGGGGCAGCCCGGGTAGCTCAGCAGTTTAGCACCACCTTCGGCCCAGGGCATGATCCTGGAGACCTGAGATCAAGTCCCATGTCAGGCTCCCTGTATGAAGCCTGCTTCTCCCTCTGCCTGTATCTCTTCCTCTCTCTCTCTCTGTGTCTCTCATGAATAAATAAATAAAATCTTAAAAAAAAAAGACATAGTCTTAGAAAATGATTTTTTTTAAAAATGCTTTCATATGGTCTTTCTTGGACATTGGAATACTATGAAAGCAATCCTCACTCATCTTCATTTGGCCATGTGGGAATGACAAGCTCTGCCCCCTTGGACATGGTAGCATAAATTTTGAGTCTGGATTTCCTATTTTAAGTACTGAAATATTCTTCATTTTGTTTGTTGCTGTTTTCTAAATGTGTTTTTTATATCTTGTGTTAGAGACCCAGATTTCTTCCAATGTTTCCTACTTAATAGAAAGATACTTAAAATTGTTCTTTTTCTTCTCTAGAAATTGTGTTTCTTTGATAGTAATGAAGTTTTTACGCTGTTTCATTACTGCCTGGTTTCATTTTTCCCATGAGTATTACAACAGATTTCTGCTCAGTTGATCCTGATGATCTTTACTGCAATTCATTAATATAATGGCCACTAAAATAGCACTTCCTAAATCATATTTCATTGAAGTTTCCATAAATAAATGTAATAAATACTGAGTCAACAAAAAAATTAAACACGTTGATCTCTGCAACCCTTCTCAGAGCCTTTAAAATACCCCAATGCTTTGTGAATTTCTAAGGGAACAATACAACATAGATCATTTCCTAAGGTCTGCTTTAGGGATCTTTTTTGCCCAGAGAGACTTCTAGTATGGTTTCTCAGAGCATGCTTTAGAAATGCTGCACTGGAGAGACCTTTCTAGAATGCATATAAGATCTTATGTCCTTCCTAGTTAGAATTCTTCAATGATAGATTGCTGACCTCTGCTACAGTAGATGATGAACTAAGTATAGTCCATGGGTCAAATCCATCCTTGCAATCTGTTCTTGCATAGTTTGCAAGCGAAGAATGGTTTTCCCCCCAATATTAGGAAAAATATTTTATGATGTGTAGAAATTACATAAAATTCAAGTTTCCATGTTCATAAATAGTTTTTTGTTTTTGTTTTTTTTAGATTTTTTATTTATTCAAGAGAGACACAGAGAGAAAGAGAGGCAGAACCACAGGCAAGAGAGAGAAGCAGGCTCCATGCAGGGAGCCTGATGCAGGACTTGATCCTGGGACTCCAGGATCACACCCTGGGCTGAAGACAGGCGCTAAACAGCTGAGCCACCCAGGGATCACCATAAATACAGTTTTATTAGAATACAACCATGCTTATTCATATATTGTCTCTGGCTGCTTTCATGACACAGAGATTTATGTCCCACAGAGTCTGAAGTATTTACTACCTGACTTACTGGAGGTAAAAATATGCTAATCCCCGTACTATAGGATCAAGTCTAAATCCCTTACTAAGCAAAAGACCCTTTCAAATCTAGCCCATGCCTACCTATCCAGACTAATCTCCCATACTCTACCACTTGTGTTTGAACTCAAGAGAACAACTTCAAATTCACTATCTTGTTTTCAAATGATTACATAGAGTGCTCTCTTTTCCCAAACACCTCTTGCCCCTCACCAAGTCACTGACATATTTCCATCCCTCAAAGTATACCAGTTTCAGATTGTGTCCTCCTACGTATGGGAATTGCCTTAATACTCATCACTACCTGTCCCTCTGATTATCATGCACTATTGTTTATCACATTGATTTTTGAATATTTAAATTAGTACCTTTTCCTCACTGAGTTGTAAGTTCCTTGAAGACATTCACCTTTGTTTCCCCCGTACCTAACAAATGATAGATGTAGAAATTATGTGTCAAAGGAAAGCGGGGAGGAGAAAGAAGGGAAAGAAGGAGGAAAGGGAAATACAAGAGGAATAAGGAGGGAGAAAAAAGAATTTTTTGCTACCACAAAAATGTTTAATTAGAGTTTAGTTCTCCAAAGTTAGTGATTAGAAAATGCAAAGAGGGCTACTTAAGTACAAAGGCTATTAAAAGTATTAAATATAGATTACTTAAAAATCTGTTGACAATGTACACATTTCCATGAAACATATTGAGGACCACATTTTTTTCTCCCTAAAAAATTAATAAAAGTCATAACATGTAATTTTCAAAAACTCATTTGCCTCCAATCTTAAGATCTAAAGAAGCTTTCTTCTGGGTTAACATTTAATCTGTCCCATTTATTAGTTTAGATTGTATGTAATCCTTACTTTATAGAGCTTTTAATATAGAAATTGCAATAGATTTAACCAGTTTAGCAAATTTGCAAAATGTTTTATTTTAAAAACAGATATTGGGTACTCAAAGAACAAAATTTGGGAAGTTTTTTCCTGTAACAAAAATTATTCCATTTCAAAAGATTTCTCATAGTTTGCCAACTTCAAAGCACTAGACTTTGGCTTTTCTCAAAGAAACCACTTCCCCAGATGTTTGAAGATTCTTGCATACACATTTGTGCTTTCAGAGATAAATTTATTGACTACATTTACTGGAAAAAAACAGGCCTTTCACAAAGGGAATGCAAATTTCATGCTGAAAAAATTTTACATTTCTTCTTCTAAGGAATTCTAGTATTAATTCTTTAAGTTATTGATTAAAGTGGTCAAACGTTTTAAGTTTCCAAATAGCCCTTACCTAAAAGATCATTTAGAAACAGCAGAAATGTAAACATTAGGTGAAGAATAGCAATGCCTCAAATTATGCATAGGTAGGAAGAAACTATTCAGCATTTCTGCATGACTCTTCATGGCCCACCTACTTGGTATGTATTAATCCCAGAGGCATTTTAAGACTCAAAAGCTCTTAGCTCAGTGGCAGCCTCTTTGTAATGTATTTTTCAGACCTTGAGAATGAGTAGAAATACTTGCATGCAGGTCAGAGAATAACCTAGTAATAATATACTTAATAGGGGGGAAAAAGACATTTACACATCTGGCATTTTCTCAACATATTTTCTAAACAGAAGTCTTAAATATAGTATCTCAGTTAAAAATCAGATAGTTGGAAATCCCAAGTTTATTTACAAACCAAAATGTCATTTTACTAATAATGGAAGATACTAAAATGTCAAAATATTTCTTCCCACATCTTTATTAAACCTTCCTCACACTAGGAAGACCACTGGAAGTTTGCACGAGGAGGCACAAAAAAGGAAGCAAAGCAAAAAAAACATATAACTTCTTCTGAGAATTACATATGTATATATAATTATTATATGTATTTACCAAATAAAAACCTTTGATAAACTAGTTTGTTATTAACTCAAACTCCTTAGCCTTTTCTCATATCATTTAGGCTTCTCATACTCAAGCTTATGGTAATAAAAGTCTATAAGACAGAATTTTCAAAGTGGTGTGGCACAGACCAACTCTTAGAGGATGCTTAATAAAGTAGGTACAGGGAGCGTAGAGTGGGTATAGGTATGTCCCTCTTTCCAGATTGGACATCTGTCCATGCTTGAGTTGAATCTTTGTCATTCTTGTTGCACATCTAGATTCCACAGCTCCTAAGAATGATAAACCACTTTTCTTTGTGGTTGTGACCAATACTATGCTTGCTGTTCCATTCATTTGTTCAATAGATGTATCTGAATCCTTTCAATAAATACTAGGCTGAATCATTTCTAAGACATGCCAGTTTTATTCCGCACAAAAGATACTTATCCAGAACCTTTAAAGAATAAGCAGATGTATCCATATTTACAACCATGTACAAGAAAGAAAGAAAAAAGCAGTTCTAGTAAATTTCTAAGAAATAGCTAATCACTTTTCTTCTACCAGTCTCCAGTTAGGCTGACAAAATAGAAAACATGGTCCACCCCACTTTTTAAAGTACTTCTTCATTAGTAGTGATGGCATGGGCAACAGAGCATGTACAGTTAGATGCCAGTGGAATAATAAAAAATAATGAATCATCACTGGAACTTTGCAAAGAAACATATTTTGCAATTAAATCTCTTTTGTTGAAGAAGAACAAAACATCAGGACAAAGTTGTTCTGCTTTAGGATATATGCAAAATAGTCTTCTGTAATATAAAACCAGAACACAAATAATACATTACAAAGGAGGTATGTAAAAGACAAAATTACTTTGTATTCATATACTAATAGTTCATTTAGTTAATAAATATTAATTGGGTACTATCCTGTGCAGGCACTGTTCAAGGGAGTACAACAATTATTCTGTAATTCCTTTCCTTAAGGAGTCACAATCTAGAAAAAATGTGGTACAGAGTTATGAATAAACATCATTAATAATAAGAAAAGGAAAGGAGTATCAGAGAATAAAGGTAAAAATGGAAGAAAAGTCTAAGTAATGCCCTGTAATGCAAACGTGACAAATCTCAAGGCTTACGAATTGAATTCGAGAGGCAGAGGGAGACAGATTCTTCCCTCTTACTATTCTGTCACTTTCTCAAATTTGTTTAATCCTCTATAGAAAGCCTAGACAAATTTAATCCATCTACACTTGCTGTAGACAGACAATATGATTTCTAGCAGTATATTCAAATATAATAAAAAATTCACCTACAAGGAAAACCAACAGTTTGTCATAAAAAGATTTTACTTTTACTTGAAAAAAATTTCAGTAAAATGAACTCACTGAGAACTCTCAATCACCAAGATGGTTTGATTAACAAGCTTAAATTCACATATTGTACACTCGCTCTAACTTTTGAAAAGAAGTTCCTGTTGAAACAAGATATTTGCAAATGACATATCTGATAAAGAGTTAGCATTGAAAATATAGAGAGAATAGATACAACACTCAAAAAGTAATCCAATTAAAAATGGGCAGAATACATAAACAGACATTCTTCCAAAGACAACATACAGATAGCCAACAGACACATGAAACGATGCCCAACATCACTTATAAGGGAAATGCAAACCAAAATCACAATGACCTCACATGTGTCAGAATGGCTAAAATCAAAACATAAGAAACAATAAGTGTTGGCAAAGATTTGGAGAAAAAAGAATCCTCTTGCACTGTTGGTGGGAATGCAAACTGGTGCCACCACTATGGAAAACAGTATGGTGGGCAGCCCCAGTGGCTCAGCAGTTTAGCGCTACCTTCAGCCTGGGGTGTGATCCTGGGGACCCAGGATCGAGTCCCACATCAGGCTCCCTGCAGGGGGCCTGCTTCGCCCTCTGCCTGTGTCTCTGCCTCTCTCTCTCTCTGTGTGTGTGTCTGTCATGAATAAATAAAATCTTTAAAAAACAAAAAAAAGAAAACAGTATGGAGGTTCCTCGATGTAAGTGATGAATTGCTGAATTCTCCAGGAATCAATATCACATTGTATGTTAACTAACAAAATCTAAACTAAAAAAAAAATTAAAAATAGAACTACCCTAAGATCCAGTAATCACATTGCTGGATATTTACCCAAATAATACAAAAACACTAATTTGAAAGGCTATATGCATCCCTATGTTTACTATAGCATTATTTACAAAAGGCAAATTATGGAAGCAACCTGAGTGTCCATTGATAGATGGATGTATAGACAGACAGGTAGATAGATATATATAGGTATATACACACATACATACAATGGAGCATTATTCAGCCATAAAGAATGAAATCTTGCCATTTGCAATGACATGGGTAGAGCTAGAAAGTATGATGCTAAGTGAAATAACTCAGAGAAAGACAAATGCCATATGATTTCACCCATATGTGGAATTTAAGAAACAAAACAAACAAGCAAAGGGGGAAAAAAGAGACAAACCAAGAAGCAGACTCTTAACTGTAGAGAACAAACTGATGTTACCAGAGGGGAGGTTGGGGGGAGCGGATATGTGAAATAAATGATACGGATTAAAGAGTACACTTGTTAATACCACCTCACACCTGTCAGAATAGCTAAAATTAACAGCACAGGAAACAACAGATGTTGGCAAGGATGTTGAGAAAGAGGAACCCTCTAACCCTGCTGGTGAGAATGCAAACTGGTGCAACCACTCTGGAAAATAGTGTGGAACCTCCTCAAAAAGTTACAAATACAACCACCCTATGACCCAGCAATTGCACTACTAGTTATTTACCCAAAGGATACAAGACTACAGATTTGAAGGGGTATATGCACACCCAGTATTTACAGCAGCATTATCAACAATAGTCAAACTACAGAAAAAGCCCAAATGTTCACTGACTGATGAATGGATAAAGATGCGGTATTTATGTGTGTGTGAGTGCCATCAAAACAAATGAAACCTTGCCATTTGCAATAATGAGGATGGAGGTAGAGAGAATTATGCTAAGTGAAATAAGTCAGTCAGAGAAAGACAAATACCATATGATTCTACTCATATGTGCAATTTAAGAAACAAAATCGATGGACATAGGAAAAGAGAAAAAAAGAGAAAAGCAAATCATAAGGAACTTAATGATAGACAGCAAACAGGTTGATGGGGGGAGGTTGTAGGGGATGGGCTAAATGAGTGAGGAGTATTAAGGAGGACACTTATTGTGATGAGCACTGAGTGTTGTATAGAAGTATCACTAAATTCTACTCCCAAAACCAATATTATACTATATGTTAACTAACTAGAATTTAAATAAAAATTTGAGAAAAATACATTTTATAGAGAAAATAAGCACACTTACCATGATTCTGGAGTAATATATAGAATTGTGGAATCACTATATTGCACACCTGAAACTAATAAGCACTATGCTATTTATACTGGAATTAGAATAAAAAACTTAAAAAATAAGTTCCTGTTCAGCATATAGTTAAATGTAATCATCAACTGAGGCCTAATAATGCACAAAGAAGCTGTTTTCAGGCTAGGACAGACATACCTGATTTAGATTTAAATTCTTTGTGAGGCTTGTTTCCAACATCAACTTATCTTAACCAGAATTCATTCTATCTTTCAAGGAACTATAGAAGATGCTTCTACCTAAATCCCTACACCCAAAGAATCAACTTATCACACCATGTATTTATGGCATATTGATAGTGCCATACAATTGTGACTTATCTTTCAAAAGCTTATTTCTTTAAAATATGGTTTATCTCCATAGAGACTTCCAAAGTCATTAAAGCATTCCTCAACAGTCAGGACAGAATTAAGCTACAAAATATCTAGGACTGTGTGTACTTCACAGAAAATACTATTCTATTTCTGGCTAGAAACCTCTGCCACAGGGAGAATTGGGCTGAGCAAAGCATTTGGGCCACAAGCAGAGGTCTATTAGCTTGTTTGTTGAGTGGGAAGGAAAGTTTCTCTAGTGGGTGTCATCTTCAAATTCACCAGATTCAAATGCTCATTTGCAAACATTTGGAATTTGGAATCTAAAGTCTCTCTCCCTATAGTACTGCCTTTTGACTAAGAGTAAAATCAATCACTGGAAAGAGTAACTACATAATAGAGCAGCACTCTATGCAATGCTTCAATCATTCAATAGCTCCCTGCTGGAGATGTGGGAATCCAAAGATGCCCAATTAGTGCCCTTTTCCCTGAGTTCTGAACCAGTTGAAAAATAAGGGATGTATAAGGCAAACAGGAGTCCAAAATACTATCCCTGTCATAGGTGAAGGCAGAACTGGAAGATACAGCTTAATGTGAGAACTGACCAGGCCTGAAAACCCTCTGCACTCCAAATTCAGCCCTAGAGAGACTACCCATAGGAAAGTTTGAGTCTGTAGAGCAAAATATTTGCACAAGTCACCATTTTCTCTCTTCCAATGTGGAGAAAGAGGAGTTTTTAAAAAAATTCCTTTCATTTAGGCCTATTGATAGGTTCACTTGGGCAATTGATAAATTTGAATCAATGCAGTTTCCTGTCAGCCAGAAAATTAAATCAACCATGACTAGAAAGAGCAAAGAGTTGAGTAAAAGACATGGCATGTTTAGGGAAAACTCCTCCACAGAGAGACCAGAAAAGTAAAATAGTACCTTACATAATTCACAATAATCAATACACTCTGGGTTTACATCTTGCAAGGTGGATCCCTTGATTCTACAATACTACCTACACAGGCTTTACTAGAGAAACTTAGAAAGGTCAAAAAAAAAAAAAGAGAGAGAGAGAGAGAGAGAGAGAAGACCCCAGTCTCTCATCCTACCATCATCCCTCAGAAAAGTGAGCAAGAATCAGTATGTTCTGCTGCACATGCAGAATGCATTCATGTTCCAGGGGAAGGATTCACACACCCCACCCCACCATCTGTTTTTTGGGGGGAGGAAATATAGTTAACAATGTTCCATTAATTTCAGATGCAATTTATCTCCCTTCTTCTAGGGCAAATATTAAAACAATCTTCTGAAGTATCATCTATTAACAAGAGTTGCCTGAGGAAAGTAGGCTGCCCACCCTTGGAGACCCTATCTTCAGGTATAGACTCTATTGACAAAAGGTAACCAACGGGCCCATTAGCTATTAAGTTTAGGTGTATCCCCTCCTGCTGGGTGATGGAAGAATCTGGCTCATTGTCCAAATTGCCCAAAGTGAATTCACAAGGTCATTAAGAATTCCACTGTCTATTGAGGATACCTGGGTGGCTCAGAGGTTGAGCATCTGCCTTTGTTCAGGGTGTGATCCCAGGATCCTTGGATGAGTCCCTCATCAGGTTCCCTGCAGGGAGCCTGCTTCTCTCTCTGGCTGTGTCACTCATGAGTAAATAAATAAAATCCAAAAAAAAATCCACTGGTTGTATCACAATTTCCCTTATTTAAGGAGTATATGTAAAAGATATAAAGTTATCAAGTTTTCCTCCAATAATTTCCAGATGTTCTGGAATAGAGGCAAGTTAATGTGAATGTTTAAAATATACTTGATGGAACAGCATTTAATAGGAAGAGTTACTCCTTTAACAATGACAGAACAGAAGTCATTATCTTTCCTATCAGTAGAAACTGGTTTCTGAGGAGTTTTTCACAAGAAGTTTCTTCAGGTATGTAGAACAGTTCAACAACAATGAATTGAAAGAGTCAACTCAGTTGTAACTGAATCAGTTGATAACTTACTGAGGAAAAATGAAATAGTATGAAAGTACTGAAAGGCAAGGAAAGCTTGAAATGGGGAGATCTTGACCCTTTCAAGACAATCTGATCCTTCAATGAAAAGATAAAAAGTTAACACCTCTTCAAATAAATTAAGTTCTCATAGGTGGTCTAAAAGAGATGTGTTACAAAAACAACACATAGATGCTAGAAGAGAAATTTCCCATCACTGAATGGTGGACACTCACTGACTAACAATGAATTCTCATTATTACTGCTCAGTGAAAATAGGTTTTAATAGCATAATAACCTCTTCAATTAATTCTGCAATCATTTATCGCAGCGTAACAGCTGTCAAAGCAGGTTAACAGTTTAGTAAAATGCAATACTCATTCATTCACTTTCACACAATAGCGAGCTGCTTACACTCTTATATAATCATAGTAACGCCATTCATACATCCTTCACTGATATCCATTCAATTATGCAAACCAGAAAACCACAGAGCAGGGTGGCTCAGAAAGGCCAGTTCCACAGAGAGAAATTAAAAAGCAACTTTTGTTATCACTCTACTACTCCTTGTTTTTAACTTACCCATTTTTTTTCTTCTTTTCATCCTACTTTTATTGCCATCCATTTTCCTCCGCTTTGTTTTCTTCTCCCTCTTACCTATTCATTATTACCAGTCAAGGATTCCAGAAGTACTGCCTGTGTAATATGGTGGATTAGTAAAAAAAAAAAAAAAAAAAAAAAAAAAAAAAAGCTGATAGTGTCAACACTTCCATCATTGTAACAGGTAAGAAGGCATATTGAGGAGGGAATACATGGAACCTTCCCCCAACGGGAAGATATGGAAAAGAAGCCTCAGATGGGTGGCAGAAGACATTGGGTACAGTGATGGGACTCTCCACTTTTTAGCACAGCTAAAAAGAATGGGGAAAATCAGCAAAACTTAGCAGGCTAGTGATGCATAAAATAGCCCCAGCCCTAATGCAGGTCAAGCAAAATTTGTTTAGTGGTCTTCCCTTCCTTAAAGAAAACAAAAGGGCAGCCCCAGTGGCTCAGAGGTTTAGCGCCGCCTTCAGCCCGGGTGTGATCCTGGAGACCCGGGTTCAAGTCCCACATCAGGCTCCCTGCATGGAGCCTGCTTCTCCCTCTGCCTGTGTCTCTGCCTCTCTCTCTCTCACTATGTGCCTATCATAAATAAATAAAAATTTAAAAAATAAAAAAAATTTTAAAAACATGAATAATGTAATAATTCTTAAGGAATTATGAATAAAGTTTATATTTCTCATTTCAAAGATAGTCATTAGTACTAAAGACATTGCTAAGTACTTTCTTGGGTCATTAGTATTATATGGTCAATCATCTCTGGCCTGATGTTTAACTCATGACAATTAAAAACATCATACAGTTTCTAACCATAAATGTTACCAGTTCATACCAGAAGATAAAATTAGGAGCCTATACAATGCCCATAGTAGGATTTTATGGCATTACAAGTGTTGATACCAACAGCCTGAATTCAGTAGTGTCCAAACATGGAATGGTTGCATTATCTTTAAAAACCACCCTTTTGTGGCAGCCTGGGTGGCTCAGCGGTTTGGGCCCACCTTCAGTATAGGGCGTGATCCTGGGGACCCAGGATGGAGTCCCTCATCAGGCTCCCTGCATGGAGCCTGCTTCTGTCTCTGTCTTCTCTCTGTGTGTCTCTCATGAATAAATAAATCTTAAAAAAAAAGCAAAAAACAAAACAAAAAAAAAACACCCTTTTGAATCTCCTTTTCCTACCTCTTAACAAAAATCTGAGCCAGAGTCTCCAAGTTTCAAACTTGCCCAATTTTAAGACTTCAATGAACACTCCTCTCTCCTAACTAAGGCTGCTTATACTTTCTCCTTCCCTTTTCTAGTTCTAGCTTTTGCTTAGTTGAAGCAGAAAGTAGAGCTTGGAGATAAATGCCTAAAACATTGTTACCTACCCCAGGCAACTGCAGTTTACTCTCAGCAGAAAACATACTCTGTGGTAGGCACTGAACCACTTGCTTTATTAACGGGAGAGAGCACAGGTGAAATCTATTGGTGTCTCTGAGGCTACCTCCCCACTGCATAGCCTTCTGATGTGAAACATCGGCTCTGACTCACGGCTTTCAAACTCTGCCTCAAATGCCATCAACCGCAATCAGGTACAGTGCTTCCTTTGCATCAGCAGCCCCATGTAAAATTCCACCTCCTTGTGCCTTAAACAATGCATGCACAAGCTCTCTTCCTTGCAGTTGCTCTCACTGCAGTTTGCCTCACCATTTACATAACTGTGAAGGAGATCTGCAAAGCTGCCATAGGACCAGACATCTAGCCAGGATTGAGATACCAATGCCATCCTCTTCCAGGCACCCTCAATTCCTGTGAGGCATTTTCTTTACCACCACTTTCTCAGTTTGTGATGGGATTGCTATCAGGAGTGAAAAGCAGAGTATCAGTATTATCAGTATCAGTGATTAGAATCAGAATCAGTATCATATCAGAAAAGTAGTATTATCAGGCTTAGTACTCCTTGCCTGATCAAGAACTCAAAAACACATTGAATATCCTTGAAGCCCAAAACTTTTGCTGATACCCACTGAGGGTGATGGTCAGAGTAGCAGAGCTAATTCAGCTGTCTCTTTTCATGGGATTTGTTTTCCCTTTTTATTGAGGTATAATTAGCATATAACATTATATTAGTTTCAGGTATACAACATAATAATTCAACGCTTGTATATATTCTGAAATGATCACCACAGGCTAGTTAACATTCATCACCATACAGTTAAAATCACTTTTTTCTTGGGGCTCCTAGGTGGTTCAGCTGGCTAAGTGGTCGACTCTTGATTTCAGCTCAGGTCACCATCTCAGGGTCCTGGGAATCTAGTGCCCCACCCATTTGGTTGGGCTCTGTGTTCAGTGGGGAGTCTGCCTCAGGATTCTCTCTCTCCTATCATCCCTAGCCCTGCTTGCTCCTGCTCCCTCTCTAAAATAAATAAATAAATCTTTAAAAAATTTTCTTGTGATAAGAACTTTTAAGATCTACTCTAAGCAACTTTCAAATTTGCAATGTAGTATTATTAACTATAGTCACTGTGCTGTACATTACATCCCGATGACATTTATTTTAAAACCAGAAGTTTGTACCTTTTGACCTCCTTCATCTATTTTATGTGATTTCATGTAATTTAAAATTATTTTTTTGTATCTTTAAATTTTTTTTTTTTTTTAGTCTATGCTATCTCTTAATACAATACAAAGGACAGATCTCAGGTCTCTGTGTAGAATATAGAAGCATTCATTTGTTTTCCATTGTGGAGTTTCACCAAAAATTCCAAAACAGGAAAAGTCTTATTCACCCTCCTGTTACACACTGTTAACCAAAATTTGAGGAAGATAAAAAATTTTTTCAAGCAGCACTAATCCCAGAATTACTATTTTCCTTTATAAAACCAGAGAGATTTATAAAACAATTTCACTGCTACACTGAAAGAGACATTTCTAGAGGCCATTTGCAGTTAGGAGTCAGTTCGGTGAAGAGCTATACCTTCATCTTTTCCATTTTGTTCAAGTCTTTGTAAAAGCAAATGAAAATGATTATGTGACTATAGAATCAGCCTCTTCTTTGGGAGGAAAAACATGAAACCAAACTAGTAACTCTTCTTTGAGAAATCTTTGTATTCATAGATCTGCAATAGTGTTGTCTGGCTCTCGATTTGTATTCTTATTTCAGCAACCTCTCTTTTCACCTCTTTCTGTTCCTTAATCATCTTATCTTTGAGCCCTGCTTCCAATTAATTCCTATTTTCAGTAAGTTTCTCTACATTGTAAATCAACAGGAATGTGCTATCTGGGCAACATTTTCTTTTAGACTGGGTCCTTTCTGCGTTTTGTATATTAGTTTCCTTCTCTCTTTCCTCTTGTTATATATGTAGAGATTTTTGTATGTTTGTTTTTGGTTGTTTGCCATAGTTAAAACCCTTTTTTTGTTGTTTGTTTTATTTTGATTTTGCTTAATGTGAGAAGCTCTTTCCAGATCAGATTTGCTCTAACATTATGTGTGTGAAAACTGTCCTGATTTCTCTTCTACCAAATCTGGGATAGTATATTTTGCAGGCACCATCCACTTCTCTACTGCCTAAAATCATGGAACTAGAGGAGGAGTTGTCTTGACCAGGACCAAGTGCAATCCCTGCTGGGAGACTGCAGGCTCTGATCACACTGATATCTAGTACCAGGGCTCAGTTCACCTACCCAAGGGTTTCTCCCTTTCCTGAGGTTCAGGCTTGTTACTCCAACTCAGCACAACTCTCTCAATGGAAAGACCTACAGCTATCCCTGCCTCTGTAGATATACTAAAATGCTGTGTAAGGGCTTCTACTTTCAAGGATTTTTTTCTGCACTTCCCCTGGAGAGATCTTGAGAGTAACTATTTCAGATATGCCACCCCTAATACAGAACTTCTTTCCTGGTTTCAAACTTCTGGCCCTTCTCTATCGACAGTTGCAAAATCTTGACCTCCATTATACTTCATTCTCACCCTAGATTCCAGGACCAATTTTAGGAGAGTGGAGAAAGTAAAAGGATTCAAAAATACATTAAAAGCCTCTGCCAAGTGCTTTGTACATTAGCTAATTTGATTTTCACAATACTCCTTTTCTTTGTACTGAGAAAATGGGAAATTTAAGAAAGTTTTATAATTTGCCAGAATGAGAGAGAGGGAGAAATAGAATTTTATCCTTGGCCTAACCAACTTCAAAACCATGTTCTATTATACCCAATGGCATACTGATAAATGTTTAACAATGAATCAGAGGGTGGGGCAGGAGGTAGGGGGCCTGATTTGTGACATTTGCAATTCCATGGTGTAAATACTCCCACTATGATCAACCACAGGCTAATTGTAACATAGACAAGACTGGCTGTAATATCATATTAACATCTATCTATTTTTAGCAATGAAATAATGTTGATTATGAGCCAGTTCATTTTATACACTAGCCTGACAGATTATCAGTATGTAATGTATACCAAAATACCAAGAAAAAGTTTGAGATGTGAAAACTTATACAGTAGGTTTTTTTTAATGTTTAATCATAAAGGATTATAATATTCCAACAGGTTCTACTCCAATCATTCATAAATAACATTAATAAATAACAATGCTTACAGGGCTCCTCTCTGAACCCTCTTTATGAAATGACAAACATGCTTGCTTGCAAACAATGAACACAATCTCTAAAAAAAAGCATATTCATAAGACAATAGTTTGGACTGTCATAAACACATACATAAGTATAACTCACATTCCATAATAAAGATCTGATACCAAGATCCAAATGTATTATGGAATTGAGGCCTGAACAACATCCCTCCTAAAAGCCCTAGACATCTTTCCTCCATTGCATATTGTCATGATACCCCAAGTTAGTGGCACCATTAAGCACCCCAGATAGTACCAGCTCATGAATGTCACCCCATAGTCACTCCACAACCATACTCACAAGTGCAGGAAGTTGTCAGCAGACTCAGACTCCACCAGTTACCTGCTGCTGGCTCAGGAAGTCAATGACAAGGAATAGAAACTCCCCCATCTTTAATAATATTACCATAAAAGTTCAGTATAGCAACACTTGTGTAATTTCCCATGATGGTCCCTCTATGAAATTTGACCTGTGACTTGGTTATTTAGATACAAACGCTTAATGCTTTGTCTGATCCCTTGCTGCTGTCTAATCCTTTGCTGCTCCTCCTTCCTTTTCTACCTTTTGGTCATTTTATTGACATCATTTGCATTTTCCACAGCAGGTAGGAGAAGAAAATACATGTAGTAAAATGTTAGCAAATACATTCAACAAAATATAAGGCAAATATTTCTACTGAGAAAATTAAAATAATTGGCTAACATAAGATTTGTGATTGGATTAATAATTTGAATATTCTAAGGAATCTCTCTCTTGAAAACCTGAATAAAAAGGACTAACTATACATATTGCATATTTTCAAAAGTGTAAGTCTCTAAATAAAAAGAAATCTAAGCATGGACATTGCATAGCTATTGTCATAAAAAAATTCAATCTTATACTCAACGATTCTAATTCTCTAAAAACGTGCACCATGGAAGTAGGTATAATGATTTCATTTGACTATAAATACGATATATAAATTTTGAATACCCAGAACTTCAGATTTCTATAATTTTTCAGAGAGATCACTATAAAAATGTAAAATCAGGATAAGAAGAACCAGTCTAGTTTTTATTTCCTCTTGAAAAACAAACAAAAGTCTTCAGGCAGACACAGAAAATAACTAAGAGAAATTACCTTGGACACATCTCCTTCCTCTCTCTTCACTCACAGCTTACTTAAAATGCAAACCAACTTGCCACAGTCCTGACCTACTCGCTCCAATTTCTGAATGTCAAACACTTAGAGCAATTGTTGGCTGTCAGAGTATGAAGTCTGTGGAAGCAGAGAAACTGGACATTTGGCATTTCAGCATTCTGAAGTAAGTGATTTAATTATTTAATTAGCAGAAGAGAAAAGCATTTACACAAAGATCCAGGCATATACTCTGTCATCAAAAATGTCTCTGAAATGGTAAAACACATATTAGAGAACTGGGAAAAGGGATATTATTGTATAAAACAGTATGAGTGTAAATTAACTCTTACATGTCAATGATAAACAGAAACCTAAAGTATAAAATGATTTCATTGTTAAGATCCACAAAACTGCTATTTGCCACAGAATACTTTTTATATATTTCTTACGAAGCTATTGAAAGTTTATATTTTATATTGCTCCAAACTAAAAAGCAATCTGTTTGATCTTGTTTTTAATATTTATGTAATTAAAATGCGTCTATTTCTCTCATTACTTTTCAAACACTCATTAAACGACTTCTTTTATCATTTATCACTACCATACAGTTCTTCACAGTCTTCAATACAAAAACAATGGCAAATTCAAATATTAATTGGGGAAAATGTCCACTTACATTTTTCCTTGAATATCATTTCATCTGGTCTTATTTCAATTTAAAAAAATGACCTGAACAATACCTATCAATAGCATTGTATGATTGGTCAGCATTTCCCAAATTTCCTTGGAAGCCCAGATCTAAGGATATCTTATTCAGTAAATTTTTTTTTTATTTCTGCCTTTTTAGTGTACTTTTTATTTTAGTATGTCAAATGTTCAAGAAAATACATGAATCAAAAATATATTGTACAATGACCTTTCACAAACTGAAACCAATACCCAGATCAAAATATCATTAGCATCCAGAAGCTTCTTTGAACCCCTTCCAGAGTAACCACTGTTCTGAAATCTAACAGCATAGATTAGTTTGCAGGTTTAAAAACTTTATCATCCAGCGGCGGGTCAAGATGATGGAGGAGTAGGGTCCCTAAGTCACCTGTCCCCTACAACTTACCTAGATAACTTTCAAATCATCCTGAAAACCTATTAATTCGGCCTGAGATTTAAAGAGAGAACAGCTGGAACACTACAGAGAGAAGAGTTTGAGCTTCTAACAAGGTAGGAAGATGGGGGAAAAAAATAATAATAAATTAAGAGTCAAGTGGGGGAGAGGCTCCTGTGAGGAGCCAAGACTAAAGTGTGGCAGCGAGAGACTTGGGGACAGGAAAGCCCAGTCCCGGAGAAGCAAGAACCTTAAAAATCCGCACCGGATCCTTCCTGGAGGGAAAGGTACTCGCAGGGAACTTGGGCAGGATCCCAGGAGGGGCAGTGGAGCCTCCAGGTTCCCGGGGTCACTAACAAAGAAAGTGCACCCACACCGCAGGCCAAGCTGGGTAAAGGGCTGGAGCAAGCCCAGTGGGGCCTCGGGGAGAAGCTCAGGTGGCGGCTCCGGGCTGAGGGGGCTGCATGGCCCCAGGATCATGATTCCAGTGGCGCAGGCCCCGGATCCCAGGGTGCTGGGGACACAGCACAGGATCCTGCGCTCGCCCCGGGACAGGTGGAGGCGGGGAGGGCACAGGACAGCGAGGACGCTCCTGCAACCGGGTGCCCCTGAGCTGTGCAGATCAACGCCCCTCCAGCCCCAGAGCATCCAGGCCAGTGTGGATTGGGAGACTGCAGTAGTTACTGAGGGAGCTAACTCCAAGGCTGAGAGCTGGCCGCTGGCCAGTGTGATTGTTCTTTCTGGTGTCACCATATGCCTGGGATGGAGCCGGGCCACGAGGGAACAGAGCTCTCACAAAGTAAACAGCTCCCACTGAGCCGTGCATTTGGCAGGGGGCGGGAAGCTCCCCCAGGTGCTCACACCTGAGAATCAGCACAGCAGGCCCCTCCCCAGAAGACCAGCTGGAAGGACAGAAAAGCAAGTTCTTCACTGCCCAGCACTGGAGAGCTCCAGGGGAAATTGATGGATTTTGAGCATATAGAAACAGAAGATACCCCCCTTGTTTTTCTTTGTTTGTTTTTTCTTTTTTTTTTCTTCCTTTTTCCAGTACAACTCGTTTTTAGCCACTCTGCACTGAGCGAAATTGCTAGAAAGAACTCCCCAAAAAAGAAAGAATCAGAAACAGTACTCTCTCCCACAAAGTTACAGAATTTGGATTACAATTTGATGTCAGAAAGCCAATTCAGAAGCACAATTATAAAGCTACTGGTGGCTCTGGAAAAAAGCATAAAGGATTCAAGAGACTTCATGACTGCAAAATTTAGATCTAATCTGGCCGAAATTAAAAATCAATGAGATGCAATCCAAACTGGAGGTCCTAACAATGAGGGTTAATGAGGTATAAGAAAGAGTGAGTGACATAGAAGACAAGTTGATGGCAAGGAAGGAAGCTGAGGAAAAAAGAGAAAAACAATTAAAAGACCATGAGGAAAGGTTAAGAGAAATAAATGACAGCCTCAGAAGGAAAAATCTACATTTAATTGGGGTTCCAGAGGGCACCAAAAGGAACAGAGGACCAGAAAGTGTATTTGAACAAATCATACCTGAGAACTTCCCTAACTTGGGGAGGAAAACAGACATTCAGATCCAGGAGATAGAGAGATTCCCCCTAAAGTCAATAAAAACTGTTCAACACCTCAACATTTAATGGTGAAACGTGCAAATTCCAAAGATAAAAAGAAAATCCTTAAAGCAGCAAGAGACAAGAGATCCCTAACATATATGGGGAGAAATATTAGATTAACAGCAGACTTCCCCACAGAGACCTGGCAGGCCAAAAAGGGCTGGCAGGATATAGTCAGGGTCCTAAATGAGAAGAGCCTACAGCCAAGAATACTTTATCCAGCAAGGCTCTCATTCAGAATAGAAGGAGAGATAAAGAGCTTCCAAAATAGGCAGAAACTGAAAGAATATATGACCACCAAACCAGCTCTGCAAGAAATATTAAGGGGAACTCTGTAAAAGAAAGAGAAAGTCCAAAGAAATGATCCACAAAAACAGGGACTGAATAGGTATTATGATGACACTAAATTCATATCTTTCAATAGTAACTCTGAACGTGGTCTAAATGATCCCATCAAAAGACACAGAGTTTCAGACTGGATAAAAAAGCAGGACCCATCTATTTGCTGTCTACAAGAGACTCATTTTAGACATAAGGACACCTACAGCCTGAAAATAAAAGGTTGGAGAACCATTTACTAATCAAATGGTCCTCAAAAAAAAGCAGGGTAGCAATCCTCATATCAGATAAATTAAAGTTTATCCCAAAGACTGTAGTGAGAGATGAAGAAGGACACTATATCATACTTAAAGGATCTATCCAACAAGAGGACCTAACAATCATGAATATTTATGCCCCTAATGTGGGAGCTGCCAAGTATATCAATCAATTCATAACCAAAGTTATGGCATACTTAGATAGTAATACACTTATACTGGGAGACTTCAATACGGTGCTTTCTACAAATGACACATATTCTAAACACATCTCCAAAGAAATAAGAACTTTAAATGATACACGGGACAAGATGGATTTCACAGATATTTACAGAAATTTACATCCAAACGCAACTGAATACACATTCTTCTCAAGTGCACATGGAACTTTCTCCAGCATAGACCACATACTGGGTCACAAATCAGGTCTTAACTGATACCAAAAGATTGGGATTGTCCCCTGCATATTTTCAGACCATAATACTTTGAAACTAGAACTCAATCACAAGAAGAAATTTGGAAAAAATTCAAACACGTGGAGGTTAAAGACCATCCTGCTAAAAGATGAAAGGGTCAACCAGGAAATTAGAGAAGAATTTAAAAAGGTTCATGGAAACTAATGAGAATGAAGATACAACCGTTCAAAATCTTTGGGATACAGCAAAAGCAGTCCTGAGAGGGAAATACATCCCAATACAAGCATCCCTCAAAAAACTGAAAAAAACTCAAATACACAAGTTAACCTTGCACCTAAAGGAACTGGAGAAAGAACAGCAAATAAAACCTACACCAAACACGAGAAGAAAGTTAATAAAGATTCGGGCAGAACTCAATGAAAGAGAGACCAGAAGAAGTGTAGAACAGATCAACAAAACCAGCTGTTGGTTCTTTGAAAGAATTAGTAAGATAGATAAACCATTAGCCAGCCTTATTACAAACAAAAAAGACTCTAATAAAATCACGAATGAAAAAGGAGAGATCACAAAGAATACCAAGGAAATACAAATCATTTTAAGTACATATTATGAACAGCTATATGCCAATAAATTAGGCAATCTAGAAGAAATGGACACATTTCTGGAAAGCCACAAACTACCAAAACTGGAACAGGAAGAAATAGAAAACCTGAACAGGCCAATAACCAGGGAGGAGGGGGAGGGGCAAGATGGCGGAAGAGTAGGGTCCCCAAATCACCTGTCTCCACCAAATTACCTAGAAAACCTTCAAATTATCCTGAAAATCTATCAATTCGGCCTGAGATTTAAAGAGAGACCAGCTGGAATGCTACAGTGAGAAGAGTTCGCGCTTCTATCAAGGTAGGAAGACGGGGAAAAAGAAAGAAAGAAACAAAAAGGCCTCCAAGGGGGAGGGGCCCGCGAGGAGCCGGGCTGAGGCCGGGGCGAGTGTCCCCAGGACAGGAGAGCCCCGTCCCGGAGACGCAGGAGCTGCACCGACCTTCCCGGGGGAAAGGGGCTCGCGGGGAGGTGGAGCAGAACCCCAGGAGGGAGGGGGTGACCTCGGGCTCCAAGGGACAGTAACAGGGACCTGTGCCCCAGGAGAGTGCGCCGAGCTCCCTAAGGGCTGCAGCGCGCAGGCGGGACCCGGAGCAGCTCGGGGGGCTCGGGGGCGGCTCCGCGGAGGGGGCTGCGGGGCGGGAGCAGCTCGGGGGGGGCTCGGGCAGAGGAAGAGGCTCCGCGGAGGGGCCTGCGCGGTTCCAGGAGCAGTTCGGTGGGCTCGGGCGGCAGCTCCGCGGAGTGGGTTGCGCTGCCCGGGAGCGCGAATCCACCAGCGCAGGCTCCGGAGCACAGGGCGCCGGGACACAGCCCAGGATCCGGCCTCCCCCGGGACAAGCAGAGGCCGGGAGGGCCCAGGACAGCGAGGACGCTCCTGCCCCAGCTGAGCAGATCAGCGGCCCCGCCCCGGAGCCTCCAGGCCCTGCAGACGGAGTTCCTGCCGGAGCTGAATCCAGGTTTCCAGAGCTGCCCCGCCACTGGGGCTGTTCCTCCTGCGGCCTCACGGGGTAAACAACCCCCACTGAGCCCTGCACCAGGCAGGGGCAGAGCAGGTCCCCCAAGCGCTAACACCTGAAAATCAGCACAGCAGGCCCCTCCCCCAGAAGACCAGCTAGACGGCCAACTTCCAGGAGAAGCCAAGGGACTTAAAATACACAGAATCAGAAGATACTCCCCCGTGGTTCTTTTTTGTTGTTGTTGTTTGTTTTGTTTTGTTTTGTTTTGCTTTTTGATTTCTGTTTCCTTCTCCCACCCGCTTTTTTCCTTTTATTTTTCTCTTTTTCTTCTCTTTTTTCTTTCTTTTTTTCTTCCTTTTTTCTTTTTTCTTTTTCTCTTTTCTTTCCTTCTTTCTCTTCTCTCTTTTTCTCCTTTTCCCAGTACAACTTTTTTGGCCACTCTGCACTGACCAAAATGACTAGAAGGAAAACCTCACCTCAAAAGAAAGAATCAGAAACAGTCCTCTCTCACCACAGATTTACAAAATCTGGATTACAATTCAATGTCAGAAAGCCAATTCAGAAGCGCTATTATACAGCTACTGGTGGCTCTAGAAAAAAGTATAAAGGACTCAAGAGACTTCATGACTGCAGAATTTAGAGCTAATCAGGCAGAAATTAAAAATCAATTGAATGAGATGCAATCCAAACTAGAAGTCCTAATGACGACGGTTAACGAGGTGGAAGAACGAGTGAGTGACATAGAAGACAAGTTGATAGCAAAGAGGGAAACTGAGGAAAAAAGAGACAAACAATTAAAAGACCATGAAGATAGATTAAGGGAAATAAACGACAGCCTGAGGAAGAAAAACCTACGTTTAATGGGGGTTCCCGAGGGCGCCGAAAGGGACAGAGGGCCAGAATATGTATTTGAACAAATTCTAGCTGAAAACTTTCCTAATCTGGGAAGGGAAACAGGCATTCACATCCAGGAAATAGAGAGATCCCCCCCAAAATCAATAAAAACCGTTCAACACCTCGACATTTAATAGTGAAGCTTGCAAATTCCAAAGATAAAGAGAAGATCCTTAAAGCAGCAAGAGACAAGAAATCCCTGACTTTTATGGGGAGGAGTATTAGGGTAACGGCAGACCTCTCCACAGAGACCTGGCAGGCCAGAAAGGGCTGGCAGGATATATTCAGGGTCCTAAATGAGAAGAACATGCAACCAAGAATACTTTATCCAGGAAGGCTCTCATTCAAAATGGAAGGAGAGATAAAGAGCTTCCAAGACAGGCAGCAACTAAAAGAATATGTGACCTCCAAACCAGCTCTGCAAGAAATTTTAAGGGGGGCTCTTAAAATTCCCCTTTAAGAAGAAGTTCAGTGGAACAGTCCACAAAAACAAGGACTGAATAGATATCATGATGACACTAAACTCATATCTCTCAATAGTAACTCTGAATGTGAGCGGGCTTAATGACCCCATCAAAAGGCGCAGGGTTTCAGACTGGATAAAAAAGCAGGACCCATCTATTTGCTGTCTACAAGAGACTCATTTTAGACAGAAGGACACCTACAGCCTGAAAATAAAAGGTTGGAGAACCATTTACCATTCGAATGGTCCTCAAAAGAAAGCAGGGGTAGCCATCCTTATATCAGATAAACTAAAATTTACCCCAAAGACTGTAGTGAGAGATGAACAGGGACACTATATCATACTTAAAGGATCTATTCAACAAGAGGACTTAACAATCCTCAATATATATGCCCCGAATGTGGGAGCTGCCAAATATATAAATCAATTATTGACCAAAGTGAAGAAATACTTAGATAATAATACACTTATACTTGGTGACTTCAATCTAGCTCTTTCTATACTCGATAGGTCTTCTAAGCACAACATCTCCATAGAAACGAGAGCTTTAAATGATACACTGGACCAGATGGATTTCACAGATATCTACAGAACTTTACATCCAAACTCAACTGAATACACATTCTTCTCAAGCGCACATAGAACTTTCTCCAGAATAGACCACATATTGGGTCACAAATCGGGTCTGAACCGATACCAAAAGATTGGGATTGTCCCCTGCATATTCTCAGACCATAATGCCTTGAAATTAGAACTAAATCACAACAAGAAGTTTGGAAGGACCTCAAACACGTGGAGGTTAAGGACCATCCTGCTAAAAGATAAAAGGATCAACCAGGAAATTAAGGAAGAATTAAAAAGATTCATGGAAACGAATGAGAATGAAGATACAACCGTTCAAAATTTTTGGGATGCAGCAAAAGCAGTCCTAAGGGGGAAATACATCGCAATACAAGCATCCATTCAAAAACTGGAAAGAACTCAAATACAAAAGCTAACCTTACACATAAAGGAGCTAGAGAAAAAACAGCAAATAGATCCTACACCCAAGAGAAGAAGGGAGTTAATAAAGATTCGAGCAGAACTCAACGAAATCGAGACCAGAAGAACTGTGGAACGGATCAACAGAACGAGGAGTTGGTTCTTTGAAAGAATTAATAAGATAGATAAACCATTAGCCAGCCTTATTAAAAAGAAGAGAGAGAAGACTCAAATTAATAAAATCATGAATGAGAAAGGAGAGATCACTACCAACACCAAGGAAATACAAACGATTTTAAAAACATATTATGAACAGCTATATGCCAATAAATTAGGCAATCTAGAAGAAATGGACGCATTCCTAGAAAGCCACAAACTACCAAAACTGGAACAGGAAGAAATAGAAAACCTGAACAGGCCAATAACCAGGGAGGAAATTGAAGCAGTCATCAAAAACCTCCCAAGACACAAGAGTCCAGGGCCAGATGGCTTCCCAGGGGAATTTTATCAAACGTTTAAAGAAGAAACCATACCTATTCTCCTAAAGCTGTTTGGAAAGATAGAAAGAGATGGAGTACTTCCAAATTCGTTCTATGAGGCCAGCATCACCTTAATTCCAAAACCAGACAAAGACCCCACCAAAAAGGAGAGTTACAGACCAATATCCCTGATGAACATGGATGCAAAAATTCTCAACAAGATACTGGCCAATAGGATCCAACAGTACATTAAGAAAATTATTCACCATGACCAAGTAGGATTTATCCCTGGGACACAAGGCTGGTTCAACACCCGTAAAACAATCAATGTGATTCATCATATCAGCAAGAGAAAAACCAAGAACCATATGATCCTCTCATTGGATGCAGAGAAAGCATTTGACAAAATACATCATCCATTCCTGATCAAAACTCTTCAGAGTGTAGGGATAGAGGGAACATCCCTCGACATCTTAAAAGCCATCTATGAAAAGCCCACAGCAAATATCATTCTCAATGGGGAAGCACTGGGAGCCTTTCCCCTAAGATCAGGAACAAGACAGGGATGTCCACTCTCACCACTGCTGTTCAACATAGTACTGGAAGTCCTAGCCTCAGCAATCAGACAACAAAAAGACATTAAAGGCATTCAAATTGGCAAAGAAGAAGTCAAACTCTCCCTCTTCGCCGATGACATGATACTCTACATAGAAAACCCAAAAGTCTCCACCCCAAGATTGCTAGAACTCATACAGCAATTCGGTAGCATGGCAGGATACAAAATCAATGCCCAGAAGTCAGTGGCATTTCTATACACTAACAATGAGACTGAAGAAAGAGAAATTAAGGAGTCGATCCCATTTACAATTGCACCCAAAAGCATAAGATACCTAGGAATAAACTAACCAAAGATGTAAAGGATCTATACCCTCAAAACTATAGAACACTTCTGAAAGAAATTGAGGAAGACACAAAGAGATGGAAAAATATTCCATGCTCATGGATTGGCAGAATTAATATTGTGAAAATGTCAATGTTACCCAGGGCAATATACACGTTTAATGCAATCCCTATCAAAATACCATGGACTTTCTTCAGAGAGTTAGAACAAATTATTTTAAGATTTGTGTGGAATCAGAAAAGACCCCGAATAGCCAGGGGAATTTTAAAAAAAGAAAACCATATCTGGGGGCATCACAATGCCAGATTTCAGGTTGTACTACAAAGCTGTGGTCATCAAGACAGTGTGGTACTGGCACAAAAACAGACACATAGATCAGTGGAACAGAATAGAGAATCCAGAAGTGGACCCTGAACTTTATGGGCAACTAATATTCGATAAAGGAGGAAAGACTATCCATTGGAAGAAAGACAGTCTCTTCAATAAATGATGCTGGGAAAATTAGACATCCACATGCAGAAGAATGAAACTAGACCACTCTCTTTCACCATACACAAAGATAAACTCAAAATGGATGAAAGATCTAAATGTGAGACAAGATTCCATCAAAATCCTAGAGCAGAACACAGGCAACACCCTTTTTGAACTCGGCCATAGTAACTTCTTGCAAGATACATCCACGAAGGCAAAAGAGACAAAAGCAAAAATGAACTATTGGGACTTCATCAAGATAAGAAGCTTTTGCACAGCAAAGGATACAGTCAACAAAACTCAAAGACAACCTGCAGAATGGGAGAAGATATTTGCAAATGACATATCAGATAAAGGGCTAGTTTCCAAGATCTATAAAGAACTTATTAAACTCAACACCAAAGAAACAAACAATCCAATCATGAAATGGGCAAAAGACATGAACAGAAATCTCACAGAGGAAGACATAGACATGGCCAACATGCATATGAGAAAATGCTCTGCATCACTTGCCATCAGGGAAATACAAATCAAAACCACAATGAGATACCACCTCACACCAGTGAGAATGGGACAAATTAACATGGCAGGAAACAACAAATGTTGGAGAGGATGCGGAGAAAAGGGAACCCTCATACACTGTTGGTGGGAATGTGAACTGGTGCAGCCACTCTGGAAAACTGTGTGGAGGTTCCTCAAACAGTTAAAAATATACCTGCCCTACGACCCAGCAATTGCACTGTTGGGGATTTACCCCAAAGATACAAATGCAATGAAACGCCGGGACACCTGCACCCCGATGTTTATAGCAGCAATGGCCATGATAGCCAAACTGTGGAAGGAGCCTCGGTGTCCAACGAAAGATGAATGGATAAAGAAGATGTGGTTTATGTATACAATGGAATATTACTCAGCTATTAGAAATGACAAATACCCACCATTTGCTTCAACGTGGATGGAACTGGAGGGTATTATGCTGAGTGAAGTAAGTCAATCGGAGAAGGACAAACATTATATGTTCTCATTCATTTGGGGAATATAAATAATAGTGAAAGGGAATATAAGGGAAGGGAGAAGAAATGTGTGGGAAATATCAGAAAGGGAGACAGAACGTAAAGACTGCTAACTCTGGGAAACGAACTAGGGGTGGTAGAAGGGGAGGAGGGCGGGGGGTGGGAGTGAATGGGTGACGGGCACTGGGGGTTATTCTGTATGTTAGTAAATTGAACACCAATAAAAATAAATTAAAAAAAAAAAAAAAAACCAGGGAGGAAATTGAAGCAGTCATCAGAAACTTCCCAAGACACAAAAGTCCAGGGCCAGATGGCTTCCCTGGGGAATTCTATCAAACGTTTAAAGAAGAAACCATACCTATTCTACTAAAGCTGTTTGGAAAGATAGAAAGAGATGGAGTACTTCCAGATTCGTTCTATGAGGCCAACTTCACCTTAATTCCAAAACCAGACAAAGACCCCACCAAATTAGAGAATTATAGACCAATATCCCTGATGAATTTGGATGCACAAATTCTCAACAAGATACTAGCCAATCGGATCCAACAATACATTAAGAAAATTATTCACCATGACCAAGTAGGATTTATTCCCGGGACACAAGGCTGGTTCAACACTCGTAAAACAATCAATGTGATTCATCATATCAGCAAGAGAAAAACCAAGAACCATATGATCCTCTCATTGGATGCAGAGAAAGCATTTGACAAAATACAGCATCCATTCCTGATCAAAACTCTTCAGAGTGTAGGGATAGAGGGAACATTCCTCGACATCTTAAAAGCCATCTATGAAAAGCCCACATTAAGTATTCTCAGTGGGGAAACACTGGGAGCCTTTCCCCTAAGATCAGGAACACAACAGGGATGCCCACTCTCACCACTGCTATTCAACATAGTATTACAAGTCCCAGCCTCAGCAATCAGGCAACGGAAAGAAATAAAAGGCATTCAAATGGGCAAAGAACTCTCCTTCTTCACAGATGACATGATTCTGTACATAGAAAACCCAGAAGACACTACCTCAAGATTGCTAGAACTCATAGAGCAATTTGGCAGTGTGACAGGATACAAAATCAATGCCCAGAAATCAGTGGCATTTCTATGCACTAACAATGAGACTGAAGAAAGAGATATTAAGGAGTCATTCACATTTATAGTTGTACCCAAAAGAATAAGACACCTCGGAATAAATCTAACCAAAGAGTTTGTAAAGGATCTATACCCTAAAAACTACAGAATACTTCTGAAAGAAATGAGCAAGACACAAAGAGATGGAAAAATATCCCATGGTCATGGATTGGAAGAACTAACATTGTGAAAATGTCTATATTACCCAGGGCAATTCACACATTCAATGCTATCCCTATCAAAATACCATGGACTTTCTTCAGAGAGTTGGAATAAATAATCTTAAGATTTGTGTGAAATCAGAAAAGACCCTGAACAGCTAGGGGAATATTAAAAAAGAAAATCAGAGCCAGGGGCATCACAATGCCAGATTTCAGGTTGTACTACAAAGCTGTGGTCATCAAGACAGTGTGGTACTGGCACAAAAACAGACACATAGATCAATACAACAGAATACAGAATCCTGAAATGGGCCCTCAACTCTATGGTCAACCTATATTCAACAAAGCAGGAAAGACTATCAACTGGAAAAAGGACAGTCTCTTCAATAAATGGTGCTGGGAAAATTGGACAGCCACGTGCAGAAGAATGAACCTGGACCATTCTCTTACTCCATACACAAAGATAAATTCAAAATGGGTGAAAGGTATAAATGTGAGACAAGAATCCATCAAGATCCTGGAAGATAACACAGGCAACACCCTTTTTGAACTTGGCCACAGCAACTTCTTGCAAGATACATCTATTAAAGCAAGGGAAACAAAAGCAAAAATGAATGATTGGGACTTCATCAAGATAAAAAGTTTCTGCACAGCAAAAGAAACAGTCAACAAAACTAAAACACAACCTACAGAATGGGAAAAGATATTTGCAAAATGACCTATCAGATAAAGGGCTAGTATCGAAGATCTATAAAGAACTTATTAAACTGAACAGCAAAGAAACAAACAATCCAATCATGAAATGGGCAAAAGACATGAACAGAAATTTCACCAAAGAAGATATAGACATGGCCAGGAAGCACATGTGAAAATGCTCCGCAGCACTTGCCATCAGGGAAATACAAATCAAAACCACAATGAGATACCACCTCACACCAGTGAGAATGGGGAAAATTAACAAGGCAGGAAACAAGTGTTGGAGAGGATGTGGAGAAAGGGGAACCCTCTTGTACTGTTGGTGGGAATGTGAACTGGTACAGCTACTCTGGAAAACTGTGTGGATGTTCCTCAAAGAGTTAAAAATAGAACTACCCTATGACCCAGTAATTGCACTGCTGGGAATTTATCCCAAAGATACAGATGCAATGAAACGCCGGGACACCTGCACCCCGATGTTTCTAGCAGCAATGTCCACAATAGCCAAACTGTGGAAGGAGCCTCGGTGTCCATCAAAAGATGAATGGATAAAGAAGATGTGGTCTATGTATACAATGGAATATTACTCAGGCATTAGAAACAACAAATACCCATGATTTGCTTCGACGTGGATGGAACTGGACGGTATTATGCTGAGTGAAATAAGTCAATCGGAGAAGAACAAACATTATATGGTCTCATTCATTTGGGGAATATAAAAAATAGTGAAAGGGAATAAAGGGGAAAGGAGAGAAAATGAGTGGGAAATATCAGTGAGGGTGACAGAACATGAGAGACACCTAACTGGGAAATGAACAAGGGGTAGTAGAAGGGGAGGTGGGCAGGGGGTTGGGGTGACTGGGTGACGGGCACTGAGGGGGGCATTTGACGGGATGAGCACTGGGTGTTATGCTATATGTTGGCAAATTGAACACCAATAAAAAAATAAATAAAATAAAATAAAATCACAACTTAAAAAAAATGAAAAAGAAACTTTATCATCTAGTATGTACTCTTCCGTGTCTGCCTGTTATCTCAAAATTATATTTATGAGATTTATTCATGTTATTCCATATTTATAGTTTGTTTATTCTCATTGCTATATCATAGCCCATTGTGTGAATTTATCATACTTCATTCATTCTACTATTTATAAACATTTGAGATGTTCCCAGTTTAGGGGTCCTTAGAAATAATGCTGCTATGAACATTCTATAGTACATATCTTTTGGTGAACATATATGTGAATTTTTGTTGGTATATAATCTAGGGGTGGAAATGCTGGGTCAGAGGATAAGCATATATTCAGCTTTAGTAATTTCTGCAACCAGTTTTCCCAAGCAGTCATACTAATTTTACACTTCCACCAACAGTAAATGAGTGTTGCAACCACTCTATATCCTTGACACACTTGGCATTTTCTGTTTTTATTTTAGCCATTCCTTTGTAATCATACTGTGGTTTTAATTTGTACTTTCCTGATGACTAATAAATTTGAGTACATTCTCATCTCCTGTGGCCATTTAAATATCCTCCCTTCTGACATGACTGTTCAAATCTTTTGTCCATTTTTTCTATTTGATTCTGGCTTTTTGATAGGGATTTGTAGTGGTTTTATACATATTTTATATACTAGTCTTTTGTCTGGTATATATAGTACAAATATCTTGTCCTAGTCTCTAGCTCGCCTCTTTAATTTCTTAATGGTGTCCTTTCATGAACAGTCTTTATTTTAAATGTGGACATTTTTCCCCATTCTTTTTCCTTTATGTGTCCTGTTAAGAAAACTTTTCCTTCATGTCATGAAGATAATCTCCTACCTTTTCCCCAAAAAGCCAAATTGTTTTATCTTTCATATGTATATGTGAAGTAAGGTTCATTTTTTTCTTCCTACAGATATCTAACTGACCCAGTAACTCTTAATGAAAAGATCATACTTTGCCCACTTCACTGCAGTGTCATCTTTGTTACAGACTACAATGAAGGTCTATTACAGGACTCTCTTCTATTCCACCGGTCTATTTGCCTGTTCTTATGTCAAAAACACACTGGCTTAATCAATTAGTTCTGCGAAATCTTAATAGGAAGAGGTTCCTATTAAAATGACTATTACGAAAAGTTACACGGTTTTTGCTGCTTTTGTTTTTCATTTACTATTTGAATTATCAGAAATCTTACTTAATACACTAATGTGTGTTATAATTATCTAATAGGTAGATGTATAATATGGTGTTTCCCAAACTTTAACTATGAATTTTTTTTTTCTACAGATGTCTTATAGGACTAGTGTTCTACATAGCACTTTGGGAAATAAATAGATCTGTTTTCAGGTGGTAAAAGCTGACCTTCAGGCCAACTCCAAATGGTTGATGAAAACTTACAGCCCCCAGCATGAGATAAGGTTTTTAATTTTCTTCACAACATGCATGAGGTCAATTACATTAAGCTCCACACATCCAGGTGCTTAAAAGAAGACAGATAGCTATATTTTGGAATGCAATGGGCAAAATAAAAAATCCTCTTTCACACTTTCCCTTGCACTCCTAGGTCTTACAGATTTTTAGTGACTCATCCTTGATTCAGAATGAGAAGGTACAATAAAATGAATTCTTTTAATATAAATTTTAGCCACCTGGGCTTCCTGGGTGTCCACAGTTATTCATTCACTTGAGGCATACTAAAGCAAACTCAGAAAAACTTAACACAGTAGCATCACCTGCCTGGCTTCCCATGGAGCTCTAATCTTTGAAGCTCTATTTCTTGTTATTGGAGATGGCAAAGAGTTCCAGAGATGGGAAGAGTTATTATCTATAAATCATGTGACCCTATACTTCAAGCTTGTTTTATTTAAACTCTAGTCAAAAAAAAATAAAAAATAAAAACTCTAGTCAAGGCTTGGAGAACCTTCATCACCTAACATTAAGCCTATCCTTTCCTCACCCTACCATCATCCAATGTCTGATTAGCAGGGGACCCTTAGACACATTTTTCTGTCACAAGATAATCAAAGTCATAAGGATGTCATGATTAGAGTTCTAAAATTTCTCAGTTTTTACTTACATCTTAGTACTTCATTTGTAAAAAGAAACCAGGGCTATTCTGTCTATATTTAGCTACTATAACAACTCACTAGAAAATTAAATGTATGTATTTTACTCTAAGAAAAATAGTATTTTGGCAAATAGAGTGCCTCAATCAGCTGCATGTACTAAATACACCAAATGTGCTGGTTAAAGTGAGATTTATGGATATTATAAGTGTACCTGTAAATACATTAATAAGGTCCTTTTATAACACTCATATCCAATACCTTAATAGGCATCATACCACTCCTACTGGGGCCAGGATCTTTTAAAGACTAATCCTACCTGAGTAAGTAAGGGATTTGGCAAAGCATGGGGGGAAAAACCCGTCAACAGACCTGAGTTCAAATATTTATCCTACACTGAAAGTCTGTGTGACTCTAAGTTATTTAGACTTTTTGAACTCCACTTTCCTTGTTTACAAAGTAATATAGTAATATCTACCCATAAAGTTCTATTATATAAGATATATATGTGAAGCACTTAACACATTACCTGTCATATAGAAAATGTTCATTAAACATCCATCCTCTTTCCTCAACCCCTACACCAACACCAGGCACTTAATGATGTTACCCAAAGGATCATCACATTTTAACATTTATGTCAGGTTGACCACCTTCACCTTGGAAATTCTGCGCACCTCTAAACTTTTCAATACTTCAAAATAACCTGAATTTCTAAGAATACAAATACGGCACCATAGGTTCACCAGATAGATTGAAAATGACTTCATGTATTTCATGTTACAAATTCATGTATCTACATGATAAAAGCAAAATACTAGGCTGACATTTCAGTGCCACCATATTAGTGCTACCAGCATTTATCCAAGCAAGATTCCACCATGCACCTATAATAAACTCTACTCCAACATCAAAGTAGGAATTTTAGGCTTTCCTTAGACTACTTAAGTTTTTATCATTTTATTTTCTTTAGCCAAAGGCAGACATAGCTGAATTACTTCATACTAGAAAACAGAATCATTAGACACTTCCAAAGTGGAAAGCAGTTAAAGGTGTCAGTTCTCAAGCTTCATTATAATTAATACAAATAAGAATCTTACCAGAACTATTTCAAGTTTATGGCTAGAACTCTTCTTAACTGTAAAAATCCAAAATCAAGTTTAAGGTTAAAATTGTTAACTGTTAAAGTCCAAAATGTAGGGGCATAGACATTGCTCAAAAATAATATCATCTAAGGATCAGAATCCAGCAGAAATTGACAACTGAATTTCTTCCATTACTATACAAGTAAGATGTCCCACAACTCTTTTGCTAAGTATTTAAAATTTGTGCTGATCACAATTTCTTAGGGGCCTTCTTTCTCACAACATCTTATGACATTCTTAATTGTGTCATTATGTAGACTATGCTGGAGTCATGTTCAAATATTATTTCTACATGTTTGTCTAATACCTAAGAGAACAATACTAAATGTAAAAACCCTGAACTATATGCCCCTAAAAATCCCAGATTATACTATTGCCTATATTAGAAGCACCAATATTATAAAAGAAGGGATTGGGAGAAAAATCTTCTGATCCACATCTTCAGACTGATAAAATAGAAAAATTAACATATTTTTCAAATCAGCTTGCATTTAAACTAAAGATAGACAGGTAGAAAATACCAAATGCTAGGCTGTCCTTTTAATATCTAAAGTGGAATGAAAGACTTTTGAAAGGGTGCTATGGCAGCAAATGGTTGCCTTTATCTTATCCCAGACCTTCTGTTATCTAGTTTCCCATCCTTTGTTGCAAATTGTTGACTCTTGGATATAGTAACTCCTTAAATGGATCTCAGTTTTCTTCCCATCCAATATCCATAATACTAAACTCAGTTTATGGAGCAACCTCACTGCTACTAATCATTACCATCACCTCTAGTATTTTACCTCTTAAAATCCCTGTTTCCTATTTTTCTGTTACCAGCTTAGTGCTGAAAAACTGACAGCTTTTTTGCCTCTCCAACAATACCAGTAGGAAAAGTGCTTAAGGAATTCAAGCTATTCATAAATCATCATTATCAGGAGTGGCCTACCATTAAAGACAGTACCCATGAGCAAATCCCAGCATTCAAATATATTACTCTTACTGCATGTGTAATGAGTCTAAGAATTATAACTATGAGATTTACAGCATTGGCTATAAACTACATCTGGAACCCAAAATGATTCGGGTTATAAAAAACATTGTGAACACTTCTCATTATATTCCACTTCCCCAGTAAAATGAATAAGAAAGTTTGTCTTAAAAACTATATTGATTAGCAATAATCAAAGCCCCAAAATAATGCATATGTCCACCAATAAGAGACTAGTTAAGAGACCATGATAAGTTTATACAATGGAACACTATATAGTCTTAAAAAGGAATGAGAAAAATCCTTACATATGTCTATGAAATGACTGCAAGATACATAATTAAGTGAAAAAAAGAAAGATGCAGAAGAATGTTTGTAGCATGTTATCTTTTGTGTAAGAAGTGAAGGGAGAGGGAATACAAATATAAATGCTTACTTTTCTCTGACTTACTTCACTCAGCATAATACCCTCCAGTTCCATCCACGTTGAAGCAAATGGTGGGTATTTGTCATTTCTAATAGCTGAGTAATATTCCATTGTATACATAAACCACATCTTCTTTATCCACTCATCAGTCGGAGAAGGACAAACATTATATGTTCTCATTCATGTGGGGAATATAAATAATAGTGAAAGGGAATATAAGGGAAGGGAGAAGAAATGTGTGGGAAATATCAAAAAGGGAGACATAACGTAAAGACTGCTAACTCTGGGAAACGAACTAGGGGTGGTAGAAGGGGAGGGGGGTGGGAGTGATTGGGTGACGGGCACTGGGGGTTATTCTGTATGTTGGTAAATTGAACACCAATAAATAAATAAATAAATAAATAAATAAATAAATAAATAAATAAATGCTTACTTTTCAATATTAAAAAATAAAAGGATAATCAAAAACCTTAAAAATATGTATACCTCTGGAGGGAGAAAAAGAATAGGAAAAAAAGCTTGTCTTCTGTTAGGTATTTTGTTCATAGTTTTGATTTTGGAACCACATCATATTTTACACAATTAACAAAATTTTAAAGATTCAGGTTCCAGTTGAGATAGAATAAACATACTTCATCCTTTTACTTCCACTGAATACATACTATACTTTTATACATTCTATAAAACCTGAACAGAATGCATGAGTACCTATTTGAAGACTTCATAAATAACAGCAGGTGTTACCAAAAATCAAAATATCACTAAATCAGTGGTGAGTTTATCATTTTCCCCTTTGATATCCCTCCATTTGAACTTACCACAGCCAGAAACCCAAAAGTAAGCACTAGGATCCAGACAGACAGAAAAAAGCCAACCAGCTTTTGTTTGAGGGTCAGAAAAGGGTACTCTTGACACTTATGGGAAATGTGGAAATTCCCTCAGTTTTTTTTTCCCTTTTCTCCTCCTCTAGCACCTTATTCATGAGGTAATCCTGTAGCAGGGAATCAGCAACAACTAGGGAAACTCATTGCCACAAGAACCCACAGGGCTAAGAAGGCAATACCTCCTCTCAGATATTGCTGCCTTTCTAAAAGAACAGGGCTATACCTGATGGTTTCTCCCTCCCTCCCCCCTCCCTCTCCCTCTCCCTCTCCCTCTCCCTCTCCCTCTCTCTCTCTCTCTCTCTCTCTCTCTCTCTCTCTCTCTATATATATATATATATATATATATATATATATATATATCTTACCTCTGCTTGGACCAGGACACTAACTCAATCACAGAAGTGAGCAACAGAACACAACAAAGTAGGGTAACTAGAGCTCTAATTCAGACCCAAGACCAAAGGGGGAAATCTAGAAATCAGAAACTTCTTGGGGGAGAGTAAAGATGCATGGGTCTAATTCCAATTAGCATACCAGTGATGCTGGGAAGGAAACTAACAGATATACAAATGCCCAGATTATAGACTGACTGCTGGATGACACATACCAAGGCAGATCTAGAAAGCATTATAAAGACTTTGAAAACTGAACTGACATTGGAATTATCATCCATAAAAGTCATGCTGGAACTTGCAGCCTAAACCTAACCAGGTCTGTTGCCTGTAAAACAAAAATATTAACATTCTCCATAAAATTTAAACAAGACACACTCTCATAATATAATGTCAAAATATTTAGGATGCAATCTAAAATTACTCAGCATATTAAGACCTACAAAAATTTCAAGTCACATAGAGAAAGGTCATCAACAGATACCAACATCCACACTATTAACATAGATTCTAGAATTATCTGGCAAATCTTAAAGTAGCTATTTTAAAAGTACATTGGGACAAGCAAATGCAAACATTCCTTGCAATGTATGTTAAAATAAAAAGTCTCAGCAAAGAAATAGAATATATAAAGAAGAACCAAATGGAAATGTAAAAAACCACATGGAAATTTTAGAACTTTAAAATATAATAACCATAATAAGGAATTCATTAACGGGACTCAGTACCAGATGATATTAAAGAACTGCTAACAGGGAACAGGACTGCTGATTGGCTCATTCAGTTGAGCATCCCACTCTTGACAACTCAGGTCTTGATCTCAGGGTCGAGAGTTCAAGTGTCATGTTGGACTCCATGCTGGATGTGGAAACTATTTAAAAGGAAGGAAAAAGAAATAAAGAAAGAAGAAAGAAAGAAAAGAAAAGAAAAGAAAAGAAAAGAAAAGAAAAGAAAAGAAAGAAAAGAAAAGAGAAAAGAAAAGAAAAGAAAAGGAAAAGAAAGAAAAGAAAGAAAGAAAGAAAGAAAGAAGAAAGAAAGAAAGAAAAAGAAAGAAAGAAAGAAAGAAAGAAAGAAAGAAAGAAAGAAAGAAAGAAAGAAAGAAAGAAAGAAAGAAAAGAGAGAAAGGCTAACGGAAGCTTTCCAGGTGGAGAGGAAATAATATAACACAAAAATGTGGACCCTCAGGAATGAAGAAAAAGCAACCAAAATGGTAAACATCCAGGTAAATATAAAAGATCATTTTTATTCTATTAAGCACCTTAAAATATGTTGATAGTTGAAAGCGAAATCTATAACATTGTTTAATGTTTGTAGATATATAACACATTGGTAACAGAAAGGGGCAAAGGTAAAGGGATCTATAAAGTCGTAAAGCTTCTACATTCCAAATGAAGTGGTAAAATACTGATTTCAAGTAGACTGTAAAAATTAAGTATTTTTAAGCCCTAGAGAGACTACTAAAAACACTATACAGATAGTCAAAGTCACATTAGATAAATTAAAATATAATACTAAAAATAATGTTAAGTAACTTAATTTTAACTTAATATTAGTTTACTCATAATTTATTTTTCTTTACAAAATATTTCTATTTCAAAAAAAAATATTTCTATTTCCTAGCTTTGTCCATTAAAAAGGCCTTAAAATAATGACAATCCAATGGCAATGAAAACCTTCAGTGTCAAAAAATAAATAATAAAGAAAAAGAGAGAAAAGAAAAGAAAAGAAAAGAAAAGAAAAGAAAAGAAAAGAAAGAAAGAGAAAGAAAGAAAGAAAGAAAGAAAGAAAGAAAGAAAGAAAGAAAGAAAGAAAGAAAGAAAGAAAAAGAAAACCTTCAGTGTCCATATTTTGGTTTCTAAATATCATTACCCACTAAAGAAGCCAGAAGTTTGGAGAAATAGTTGATTTCAAGTGTGGAAAAGGAAATGTCAAATTAAGCCTATAATATCTTGCTTATACCTGAAAGTAAAGAGACTATGAAAAATAACTGGGTCATATTAAAAGAATACAGGCAATCATTCTCACTGGCCAAAGATGGAACAATTTGAGCAGCCAAAAGAGAATAATGACTCCAGCACCTTGAAGCATATCAAACATTTTATATATTTTATCTATTTATAAATAATATATTATATTTGTTTATATATTTATACATAATAAATGAGTTCATAGTGATATACACAATAGATAAGATATCCTATAATGAATAAAACTTAATTGGTCATCTTTAAATGTTGCTAGGGCATCAACTTATTATGCTGATAATTGATAAATCAGTGGAAATAATCTGTCATTATCCTGCCTTCCCACATGGATCATATTTCAGGATGATCAAATGGTTATTAGGAAACAACCTTCTTTATAGAAGAATCAGAACTAATAATTGCAAGAGAAATGGTAGTATTGAATTCAATCTCTATTGAGATCATGGATTCTAGGAATAATCAATTGTCACTAAAACCATCAGGTGAAAGGTATTTGGGGAATTTTAATGGAGGGATCAGGCTGACATCACCTGAACCTATGTATCAATCTTATTAAAAGCAACAGCAGTATTTATGTACCTCCTCGTACAGTAAGAATACAGCATTTTTTTAAAGGACCTTAATTTAATCAAACATTGGCATATAATCTAATTTCCAGGAAATTCAGGAAATACAGAAATAGTAACATGTGAAAGATACCAGAAGAAATAATCAGCCAAACCGAAAACTTGAGAAATTCTATTGAACAAATGATCTGGTATGCTCAACAAGTAAATGGAAGGAAGAAAACAAAGAAAACTATTATAAAGTGAAAGGAAAATAAAAAGGAGAAGAAAGAGATATAACAAATAAATGTGAGGTCTTGATTCCAACAAAATGCAAAAAGATATTTTTGAGACAATAAGGAAAAATAAAACATAAACTGGGTATTCATCAATATTGAGAAATAATTGTTCAATATGTTGGATATGTTAACATTACCGTGGTTATATTTTTTAAAAAGTCATCATGTATTATAGAAACACAACTATTTACGTGTGAAATTATTTGATGCCTGGGGTTTTCAACAAAATCCTCCAGAAGTATCCAGGCACTACTTATGCATTAAATTACATTACAAAGTAAGTAAAATTTGAAAATCTATATTGATATATTGATTTAATATCACCACCCAAGAAAAAGAACTGTGATAAATAAGTATCTAATGGTAACTCCACATTCCATAACAAATTTCAACTGGCTACAAATAGTTCTGTACTAATTGTGTGTAATACATGGCCTACCAGATGCCATGTCTGAATTTTTAAGTTCATGGAATTTGCAAATAAAAACAATCTGAACTACCACACTGCACCCCATCCTTTCTTTGTATATGGTCAGGCTGAAAAGATGGTATACACCACTGGAGATAGTCTTGTTTGTGCTAGTAGGGCACACCATTTACTGATCTTCCCATTATTCACCACATTACTCTTTGTGGTCAGCAGAGTTCAGTAGTGCTGAACTGCCAAGAGGGGCTTAAATTTTCCCCACACGAGGTTCAGAGAGCATATGGATCATAGTGTGAGAGCAGAGTGTGTCACTAACTGATTAAGTCAATCTTCTCTCTACAGCAAATTGACCACCACTGAACCAGTAAGACCTTTTTCTCATAGCATCATAGCCAACACATTTCAGGCCAATATATCAAGATAGCCACAAAATAAAGAAAGCAATCCCTACCTATGGGTGACTATAACTAAGGATATGGTCTCCTACTGTTTCAAAGCCACTAGAATAAAAATCCACACTATTTGCTGTGTTGAATACAATGTGGTTGAAGGCTTGCTCATTTCTTGTCTGTTTTTATTCTTCTAACCAGTACAACTATCTGCTTTCTGTGTATATCTCATGAAAATTGGCAGGTGAATGATCAAAACAATCGAAGGAAGGGCCTTTATGTATCTGAAGAGGCTATCTCACAAGTTAATAAAGTAATTCTCAAGTTGTCACACACTTTTTCTGTGATAGGCTTGTATGCCTTTCTTTAAGCTCCATATACTAAGGCCTGAAATAATAATGTAATTGAAGCTTGGTTTTGTTCCCAAAATCATTTACAAAATCATTAAGAGCTAGAGCCTACTCACAGCAAAGCAATTTACAATAATATTAACTACCTCCACTTGAAAAAATCATTATTGTTTAATTACTGATCCTTTACTCTGCATTGATCAAATCTAAAGCCACAGTTTGAGGAACTGAGAATCAATTGGATGTTATTGGATATTCTAATACAAATAATATTTCAAAATATATCTGCCCCCAATTCATAGAGAATACCTTCGGTACATAGTGATCTTATGAGGCAGAAATCCAATTTTTCCTTTCTACAACAGTTTTAAAATGCTTATTTTAGTAAGGTTAGTAGTTTTGACAAGGTTTATATTCCCTGAACAAAGGAAGACCTAGTTCTTCATAAACATTTCTTGGTTTGTTGATTTAGATTTGTTATATTCACTCCAAAATCCACCTTACCATCCCACCAAACAGTTCTGTGAGTTTAAGAACACTTGGCCAGGCAAACATATGTGATTATTTTCATGTGAAAACAATTATGGAAGCAGTAGTTAGAAACCAACTTACATGAGTTCTTTCCAACCCTATGATTCTACATCTTATTAATGCCTGTACAAGTAGCTTTGGTTACTTATTCAGTCCATGAAAGAAACTAAAAAACAGCCATTAGACATATCCATCTTTCCAGCTCCTCAGTTTCCAATCTCTTAACTGAATATGAATCCAGTGAAAAATGTGTTGGTTTTTCTAGAATACTAATCTTAATGATACAAATTCCTTTACAAGAGCTGGCATCACTGATAGACACAGATTTTACTGCAGGATAACCAGGCATGGTCTCTGTTTTCTTTTCTCTCCCTTTCTCATGCCATTTTTTACTATCCTCCAATTCAAAGAACAAATACCTTATTCATCTTGTAATCATGAATAAAAAAACAACAGCAATACCTACAGTTGCAAAAATAAAATAGACATTGCTTTTAGATGTCATACGATGAAGAACTGAAAATATAATTACATGTCAAATATAAACCAAAGTATCACTCTGCAACTGTTTATGATTTCTCTTTTCTTTTTTCTTTTTTTGCTTTTACCTGTCTCTGTCCATGTTTAATTCTCCTGTCTCTTCCATTTTCTTTCCCTGAATTTTATCTCCTTTTGGTATATGGGGTCTCTCCTTTAACTAGTCATTTATAACAGGGAATGTGTTATTTTTCCTCCCTGAAATTTTTCCTATCCTGTATTCCCTGTTTCATGTTGTTTTAAGCATGTCATTCAAGAGTCTTGAGAGTCTATACTACCTTTCTCTTACAAAATGCCCAGATCCAGTTACTGAGTCCTGTTTATTCTGCCTCCTAAATAATGGAAATATCCTCTTGAAATATCCTCTCCATCTCCATTGTGCATTATTCATCAACTCTTGTCTAGACAATTGCAATATCCTCTCTCCATTTATATTTCTATCTCCATTCTATTGAGTAACAAGTACATTTTAATCCATACATGCCCCTACAATAAGTTATTTCTCTAAAACTCATAAGATCAAGTCTCTGCCATGTTTTAAGTCTTCCAGTGATTCTAAATTGTTGAAGTTTTTCAGCATGGAACACAGTATTTATATTTGGTTTATGCCTACCCTTCAATCTACATTCCATACCATTACTTTCAACCCTTCCTCTCCACCCTCCCCAAACAGAAGCATACCTCTGCACTCCAGAAATCTTCATATCTCCATCTCTGTGTGCATATGCATATCTCCTTCTGTGTTTTAATGTTATCACTGTGCTTCACATACCTTGCTGTTACATCATTTATCACAATGAATTATAGTTATGCATTAATATGTATCTGCTAAACTGGATTCCTTGAAGATGAGGACTGTAATTGGAAATCTTTATTTTTATATAAGACAATGAGCACTATGTTTTTCACATTGTAGATATCTGATAGATATTTGTTGAATGCCCTCAAAATAAAGAGCTACTCTAAACATTTTGTTACTTGTTAAGTTCATCATATAATGGAACTTTCAACTTGAATCTAGGGTGTGCCCACTGTAGGAATTCAGACTTTCGTTGTTCAGATGGGTTTGAGAGAAGCCTATTTGCAAGCTAACTAGGAGTCTTCTGGGAAACAACTCAAGTTATACCACCAACGAGTTTAAGACCTATCTGGAAATTCCTTGTAAACTTGAAGGGATGATTTGACAAGGATTTGTTTGTAGGGGACCAGAAGTGTCTCCTGGGAGGGGACAAATTGAAAGGAAGGCTGACTCTAAATGCCAGAGGGAAGTAGTAAATGTGGGTTCACTGTAGTGCACTCTGCCCCATGAAAGTCCTTAGACACATTCTAGAAACAGACACCAAACAAAAACTTAAAAAGTGAATTCACTAAAACTCCAGCAAATCAAAAAGGCACAAGCCATACTGCTTTAAGACCCTCTGAGAAAGCATAAGACAAAGGAGAGACAGAACACATGTCCTCCACTTTTCCTCTGAACTGAGGGTCAGCTTTGTCATGGTCAAGACAAACCATCATACTCATCAGAGCCACTGGGGACTGCCAAGCAGTACCCTAGTTTATGCTACAGGACACGACTGCCTGACCACTACCATGGCATCATAGTATCTACCAAGCTACCAAGAAGTAGTAGCACCTGGCAAAGGCATGTGCCTGATGGAATAGTGGTGGACACTGGCAGAAAACACAGTTTCAGCAGGACCCTGTGAGTGTTGACTTATACCACCATTTATAAGACATGTCCAGGGAATTCCCAAATGGGAAGGAAGGATATTGAAAACTTTTTTTTTTTAAGACACTTATCCAGGTACATTAAAGCAAAGCAAAGTAAAAAATACTTAAATATAATTATTAAACATTAAAAATAATGTAGGCAGAATAATCATTGTTTTAATATATTTGTAATCTTTTCAGCTCCATCTGTTTCTAATCCCAGGTCAATGAAATTTTTTTTGGAAAAATACATGCCTTCAAAAAGGTTCTATTACCATTTTGTTACATAAAATTGTTTATAATCATCTTAAAATTGCATTTTGTGATTAGTACATTTGAAATTGATGAGACCTAAAACTGACTCTTTCTGTAGATAATATTTCATTTTTTAAAGAAGATTTATTTATTTATTCCCCAGAGACATACACAGAGAGAGAGAGAGAGAGAGAGAGAGAGGCAGAGACATAGGCAGAGGGAGAAGCAGGCTCTTTGCAGGAGCCTGATGTGGGACTCGATCCTGGATCCCAGGATCACTACCTGAGCCAAGGCAGCTGCCCAACCACTGAGCCACCCAGGCATCCTTGTAGATAATATTTTAATTGATAAGATACTTTCTAGGCATATGCTGAGGTATCTAGAAAAGTCAGATAAAAACAACTCTTCTAGATAGAAAATATTCTTGATTCTAACTTTATGGTTAATAGTTCAGTGTTTAAATGTTTCACCCAATTATTTCTATTGTCTATTTCCCTCCATTCATTTTCTTTCTCCTAAAAATATTTTACAAAAAAAAAGCATTTGTTTTTTTGCACATTTCATCAGATATGTGGCAAACTGTCTTCTCCCTTTTATTTCATTCTAATAAAGGATACAAATTTATCCAATTAAAAATCATCGCTCCATCAAAATATTCTTCACATAAGATCATCCAAAGTGCAATTATAGGATTTCAGAATGAAATCATGTATACTATTTGAGCTCTGATTTAGTTTGTTCAGTTTCTTCCTTGCTTATAGGATAAATATTGGAGTCTTCTATTTGGAGGGAAAAAAACAAAACAAAACAACTGTATAGGCCTGGAGGGAACAGACTGATATATCAAATGGCTGGCACCATCAGATATATTTCCCATTGTTATCCCAAAAGGAAAATAGCCACTCTTGTCCACGTGCATTTTGTTTTATCAGCTCTTGATGCTGTCCTTGAAAGAGGCGGGGTTAGTTACCTTGAGTCTGGAAAGGGTTAGGATAGGAGAGATAAGTTATCACTGGTTATGCTCTCAGAAGTAAATATGTATTTAGGTAAGAATATTGTTCGCTGTAAGTGGGCCTCACACACTATAAGAAACCAAGGCAGAGAGTGGGCATAAAAAGGAGGTGTTCACCAAATCTATACATGAATATCTACTTGTAAATATTAACAATACTTCATGAAGATTCTGGGAAAGATGCCTGAGTAGGAGGATCCTAAGATCACCACTTGCATGGATACCAGCAGACACACCCACCACCCAGAAAACAACAGACTCTCTACAGCTAAATGTAGACAAGAGGCCATATCAAAGAGGGTACGAAGGGTAGAGACATAGTCTGGAGCTAAACAGACCCATTAGACTGTCTACAGGAGGGAGGAATGCCACTGGCATAGAGAGGGGAGAGAAACAGACCTAAGCATCCCAGGCATGAAAAACTAGCATGAAAACCAGAGGGGCATAATTTTCCAAGTTCTTACAATCAGTGAGGCTTAACACCCAGAACTTTATTTTCTTACTTTTTTTATTTTTTTTATTGTAGTTAACATCCAGTGATGATGTATTTATAAATGAGGCTATGCTATATACATTTAACTTATATTTTGATTTCTTACATAATGTTATATAGTGAGACTGATGCCATTATGTAATTTAAAAAACAAGGTGAAAACTTTATTCATTTTTAATGATGGCAGGAATAGGGGGGATCCCTGGGTGGCGCAGCGGTTTGGCGCCTGCCTTTGGCCCAGGGCGCGATCCTGGAGACCCGGGATCGAATCTCACATCGGGTTCCTGGTGCGTGGAGCCTGCTTCTCCCTCTGCCTATGTCTCTGCCTCTCTCTCTCTCTCTCTCTCTCTCTGTGACTATCATAAATAAATAAAAATTTAAAAAAATGATGGCAGGAATAAAACTTATTCATAAATTATATGCACATATTGTGATTACTGATCAAACCTTGATTACTTTTTTCAACCTCAGTAGATAATTTGGAAGGGAGGATAATGGGTTGAAGTGGAAGGGTGGCAGCGCTGGCAGGTGATGCCTAAGGAGATCAAGACCAGCCCAGTTAGGTGTGGATGGCTCGTTGGATTAAACATCAAACATTGTGCGTTACAGACCAGATGCTACCAATTACTAACTACAAATTGGGTAAATCAATCAATCAACAACAAAAATGTAAATAGTTGCATGCTAATGCATCATTCATCTATATCAGATTTTGAATTATTAATTCCCTAATAATGAGTATGTCAGTTGATTTCAGTTTGTAACATTTTTTTAAAATATGAACATTGCTGTATATAAATAAGGCCCCAAAGTGCATTCCTGACCACTTATTCCTGAGAGACCATTAATTTCTGCTGTCCTTCCTGTTTGTTCAGCCCTTTGATCTAGAACACCCAGAACTTTAAAAATCAAAGAGCTCAGCTCTGGAAGAGCTAGAGGGCAATAAAAAACTTCATCTCTGCCCTTAAAGAGACAGCACAACAAACAATCCCTCAGAGATAAAGCATACGATCAGCAGTTTGGAAAATACCTGAGGAATAATGTAAGGGGATTTTTTCCCCCTAATCTCAGAGCATGTACTGGAGGGGCAAGGATTGTTAAGAGACTTCTCCAGGAATAAAATAGCTGGCAGACATCATTTCCCTATCCCAACTGCCAGGCTAGACACATGGACACCTGTGGGAACCAGTGCAGTGCCAACACTGCATGACTAACCTGCTAACAGATGCTCTACCTCTAAGTTCTGCTGTGGACCTGCCCTCTAACATGTTCATGGCCCATCCAAAGTGGTTTCATAAGCCTGGTAGGGTGCAAGCACCAAAACAGGAACCAGCACCACTCCAAAGTTACCCCTACTCCCAGGTGTGGGGCAGATAACCACACACACCAGTTCTATTGAAGCCCCAGAAGTAGAATTGGGGAAGATAGTTGGTCTGACTGCAACCCAACCAATTAATGAAAGTTTCTCAGGTGACAACACAAGGAAAGCACCCAGCAATTAGTTTGGTGCTACCACATCTCTGGCAAATGCCAATCAGACTCAACTCAATCCCAAGGAGGCCCCCAACTGGCCCATTAACAACAAGGGAACACACTCACCCCAACAAGCAGAGAGAGCCATTGCAGATGACTGCACTGAAAACAAAAGTGGGGATCCCTGGGTGGCGCAGCGGTTTGGTGCCTGCCTTTGGCCCAGGGCGCGATCCTGGAGACTTGGGATCGAATCCCACGTTGGGCTCCCGGTGCATGGAGCCTGCTTCTCCCTCTGCTTGTGTCTCTGCCTCTCTCTCTCTCTCTCTCTATCTCTGTATGTGTGTGACTATCATAAATAAATAATAAAAAAATTAAAAAAAATAAATAAATAAAAGTGGTTCAGCCACAACAGCAGAATGCATGCAACACATATAGGAGACATCCTTGAATTGCCAGGTGCTAGTGAATAGGAACAGTACACTGAACAACATGACAAGACCTCTTCTTCATGAGACCACTACTATCAAGAGCAGGAGACCTATCTGACTTTCCTAACACATAAAAACAGACACAGAGAATCAGACAAAATGAAGACACAGAAGACTATGTCCAAATGAAAGAACAGGACAAAATCATGGCAGGAGAGCTAAATAAAAGGAAGATAATATGCCTTATAAAGAATATAAATTAATGGCCATAAAGATACTACCTAGAATTGAGGAAAGAGTAGAAGATGTCAGTGAGACTCTCAACAAAGAGATAGAAAACATAAATGAGTCAATCAGAGATGAAGTCAATAACTGAAATTAAAAATACAGTAGATGGAATAAATAGTAGACTAAAATAAGCAGAAGAATGGATCACCAACGAGAACAGGGTAATGAAAAGCAATCAAGCTGAACAAGTGAGGAAAAAAATACAAAATTAAAATAGACTTAAGGAACTCAGCAACACCATCAAGCATAACACCCATTAGGATTCAAGAAGAGAAGAGAAAGAAGGAAGAAACTTATTTGAAGAAATAATAGCTGAAAACTTCCCAAATCTAGGGAAGTGAACAGAAATCCAGATCCAAGAGGCACACAGAACCTCCCAGAAAAAAAAAAAAAAAAAAACAAGGAAGTTCATACCAAGGCAAATAGTAATGAAAATGGCAAAAAAAAAAAAAAAGTAGTGATAAAGAGAGAATTTTAAAAGCAACAAGAAAGCAGGAATAAAAGTAGAAAGCAGAAAAGCAGTAAAATTCAGTGTATCTATAAAATCAGTCAATGTGGGGCACCTGGATGGTTCAGTCAGTTAAGCATCCAATTTTTTATTTCAATTCAGGTCATGATCTCGGGGTTGTGGGACTGAACCCTGCATTGAGCTCCCCACTTGGTGTTGCTGCTTAAAATTCTCTCTGCATCCCCTCCTCTGTGTCATAAATAAATAAATAAATAAATAAATAAATAAATAAATAAATAAATTTTTTTAAGAAATCAAAGGATCCACAGAATAAAAGGATGTAAAGCATGACCATATATGTGAAACATGATGGGGAGAGGAGTAAAGAATGGGTTTAAACGTAAGCAACCATCGCCTTAATATAGACTGCTATCTGCAGATGTTATACACAACCATCAAATCAAAAACCAGTAATAGATAAAGCAAAAATTAAGGAGAAAGAAATCCAAGTACATCATTAAAGAAAGCCAACAATCCAATAGAGAAGAAAGCAAGAGAAGAACAGAGAAGAACTATGAAAAAACCATAAAACAAGTAACAAAATGGCAATATCTACAAATCTATTAATAATTACTTTGAATTTAAATGGATTAAATGCTCCAATTAAAAGACATAGGGTAACAGAATGGGTAAAAAAGCAATATTCATCTATGTGTCACCTATAAGACACTAATTGTAGACCAAAAGACACATGCAGGTAGAAAGTGACATGATGAAAAGGCATTTATCATGCAAATGAAGATGAAAAGAAAGCTGAGGTAGCATTACTTCTATCAAATAAAATGGACTTTAAAACAAAGGCAATAACAAGCAACAAAAAAGGACACTATATCATCATAAAGGGAACAATCCAATAAAAAGATATAACAATTGTAAATATTTTTGCACCCAAGATGGGAACACCGAAATAAATAAAACAGCTAATAATAAATAAATAAATAAATAAATAAATAAATAAATAAATAAATAAAACAGCTAATAACAAAATAAAGGAAGTAACTGACAGAAATGAAATAATAATAGATTTTAACATCCCACTTACATCAATGGAGAGATCATCTAGACAGAAAATCAATAAGGAAACAGTGGCTTTGAGTGACACTTCAGCCCTGATGGGTCTAACAAATATACCTAGAACATTTTATCCTAAAACAGCAGAACAGACATAATTTTCGAGTGCACGTGGAACATTCTCCACAAGAGATCACATATTACACCACAAAACAAGTCTCAACAAATTAAAATAGATTGATGTCATACCTATATCTTTTCCAACTGCAACACTATGAAACTAGAAATCAATCAACTGTAAGAAAAAATCTAGAAAGAACACAAATAAGGTTAAATAATTCACTACTAAACAATGAATGGCTCAATCAAGAAATCAAAGAGGAAGAGCACGTGGAGGCAAATGAAAATGAGAACACAATGGTCCAAAATCTTTCGATGCAATAAAAGCTATTCTAAGAGGGCAGTGTATGGTTAATACAGGCCTATATCAAGAAGAAAAAAAATCCAATTATTTCTTTCACCTAAAGAAGCTATAAAAGGAAGAACAAACAAAATCCAAAACTAGTACAAAGAAGGAAATAATAAAGATTAGAGCAGAAATAAACAAAATAGAAACTGAAAAAACAAAAAAAAACAAACCAAAACAAAACAAAAAACAAACATACAAAACAAAACAAAAAAAAAGAGAGAACAGATCAAAAAAACCAGGAGCTGGTTCTTTGAAAGAATCAACAAAATTAATATATCTTTAGCCAGACCCATAATAAAAAAAAAAGACATGACTCAAACAAAATCAGAAATGAAAGAGGAGAAACAACTGACACCACAGAAATACTAAGGATTATAAGGAAATTATGAAAAATTGTATATGCCAACAAATTGGACAATTTAGAAAAAATGGAAAAATTCCTAGAAACATATAAACTTCTAAAACTGAACAAGGAAGAAATAGAAAATTTGAACAAACCAATTACTAGCAATGAATAGAATCAGCAAAACAAACAAACAAACAAAACACCTCCCAGCAAACAAAAGTCCAGGACCAGACTGCATGACAGGTGAATTCTACCAAGCATTTGGGGGAAGGGAGGTGGATTTTCTTTTTTTTTTTTTTATTTTTTTTCAAACATTTAAAAAAGAGTTAATACCTATTCTTTGCAAACTATTCAAAACAATAGAAGAGGAAGGAAAGCTTCCAAATCCATCCTATGAGGCTAGCATTATCCTGATACCAAAACCAGATAAAGACATGACAAAAAAAAAAAAGAGCTACAAGCTAATGTCACGGATGAGCATAGACACAAAAATCTAGGACTTCAAGTATGATGTTGAATCAAAATGATGAGAGTGGACATTCTTGTCTTATTCCTGACTATAGAGGAAAATTCTCAATTTTTACTCATTGAAGATTGTATTTGAAATGATCATATGGTTCTTATCTTTTCTTGTTGATGTGATGTATCACGTTGATGACTTGTGAATATTTCAATAGATGCAGTAAAAGCATTTGACAAAGTACAACATCTATTCTTAACAAAATCCCTCAACAAAGTAGGAATAGATAGAACATATGTCAACATAATAAAGTCCACATATGAAAAACCCACAGCTAACATAATCTAGCTACAGCAATCAGACAAGAAAAAAGGAATAAAAAGCATCTAAATTGGTAAGGAAATAAAATTTTCACTATTTGCAGATAGCATGATAGGATGTATAGAAAACTCTAAGGACTCTGCAAAAAGGAAGAAGAAGAAAAAAACAAAACAAAACCTGAGAAAAAAGAACTGCTAAATAAATTCAATAGAGTCACAGGATACAAAATTAATATACAGGAATCCATTGTATTTTTAGATACCAATAATGAAGCAGCAGAAAGAGAAATTAAGAAAACAATTCCATTTACAATTGCACCAAAAATAATAAAAAACCTAGGAATAGAAGGAGGTATTAACCAAGGAGGAGAAGGACCAGTACTCTGAAAACTATAAAACACTGATGAAAGAGATTGAAGACAACACCAACAAATGGGAAGATATTCCATGCTCATGGATTGAAAGAACAAATATTGTTAAGAATGTCCATAATACCCAAAGCAATCTACAGATTTAATGCAATCTCTATCAAAATACTAACAGCATTTTAAGAGAACTAAAACGAAAAATCCTAAAATTTGTATGGAACCACAAAAAAACAAACAAACAACAACAACAACAAAAAATAGCCAAAGGGAAAACAAAAAAAAAGGAGAACAAAACTGGAAATATCACAATTCTAGATTTTAAGATATACTAAAAGCTGTAGTATTCAAAACAATATGGGACTAGCACAAAAACACACACATAGAACAGAATAGAATAGAGAGGCCAGGAATAAACCCACAATCGTCTGGTCAATCAATTTTCAATAAATAAGCCAAGAATATACAATGGAAAAAAGACAATCTCTTCAACAAATGGAGTTGGGATAACTGGACAGCTATATGCAAAAGAATGAAACCAGACAACTTTCTTACACCATACATAAAAACAAACTCGAAATGGATTAAGGACCTATTCTGTGAGATCTGAAACCATAAAAGTCATAGAAGAGAGCACAGGTGGTAATTTCTCTGACATCAGCCAAAGCAATATTTTTTAGGTATGTTTCCTCCGGCGAGGGAAACAAAAGCAAAAATAAACTATTTGGGAGCAGATCAAAATAAAAAGCTTCTGCACAACAAAGGAAACAATCAACAAAACTAAAAGATAACATACTGAATGGAAGACATTTGCAAATGGCATATTCTATAAAGGGTTAATATCCAAAATATATATAGAACCTATACAACTCAACATCCCAAAAACAAACGAATTGAAAGATGGGCAGAAGACATAAACAGACATTTTCCAAAGAAGACATACAGATGGCCGGCAGACACACAAAAAGATGCTCAATAGCATTCATCATCGGGGAAATGCAAATCAAAACTACAATAAGATATCACCTCACACCTGTCAGAATGGTTAAAATCAAAACCACAAGAAACAACAAGTGTTGGTGAGGATATGAAGAAAAAGGAACCTTCATGCACTATTGGTAGGAGTGCAAATTAGTGCAGCCACTGAGGAAATCAGCATGGAAGTTCCTCAAAAAATTAACTATAGAATTACTATATGATCTAGCAATTCCACTACTGGGTATTTACCCAGAGAAAATGAAAACACTAATTGAAAAAAATATATGTACCCTTACATTTATTGCAGCATTATTTACAATAGCCATGATATAGAACTAACCCAAGAGTCTAGCAATAGATGAGTGGATAAAGAAGAGATGGTATATGTTTTAATAAGATATTTATTTTTACCTAAGTTTTCACATTGCAAATTTGTTCCATTGTTATTCGGGGGTTTTTGATTTTGGTCTTTGAGGTTTTCTTTCTGTTTTTGTTTTGGATTTATAAAACACCACATATAATGTAAAGTGATTTTTTTTTTTACTCATAACCATTGTCACCAATTTTAAAGGTAACATGCAGAAAACAATAAAACATGATGAAGTTTTCAGTAAAAATGCTAAGATTTTGGCAATTCTGGGAAATTGTTTATTCCTCTTCATGCGGTATATAGAATAGGGAAATGGAAAGAATGTTCCACTAGAGAACTTACTGATAATTTTTATACCACATTTTAAAAATTCCATGTGGTTGTTGTCTCTATTAATGTATAGTTAAACAGCTCCAGTTTGAAGACAAACCTTTTTATTTCTTAGAAAATAAATTCTTTGGAGTATCATCAAAGCACTAGTTTTCTTATTGCAGGTGCAAAATGTTTACCTTGGATATACTACTAACTGAGGTAAAATAATTATATTGAAGTTAAGAAGTACTGTTTTTATTTTATTTTTTTAAAAGACTTTATTTATTCATGAGAGACACAGGGAGACAGAGGCAGAGACACAGGGAAAGGGAGAAGCAGGCTCCATGCAAGGAGCCTGATGTGGGACTCAATTCCAGGACTCCAGGATCACGCCCTGGGCCAAAGGCAGGTGCTAAACCACTGAGCCATTCCGGCTTCCCGGAAGTACTTTTTTAAAAGAGGTTTTTCTGGGGGAGCCTGGTTGGCTCAGTCAGTTAAGTGACTGACTCCCAATTTCAGCTCAGGTCATGATCTCATAGTCCTGAGATCGAGTCCTACATCAAGCTGCATGCTCAGCATGCAGTCTACTTGAAATTCTCTCTCTCTCTCTCTCCTGCCCTCCCTCTCCCACTTACTCTATCTCTTTCAAAATAAATAGATAAAATTTTGAAAAAAAAAAAAAAGAGGCTTTCTTCTCTTTTAAAAGTAATTTAAACAGGAATTGTATAACAATGAACACCAAAGCACTGTTTTAAATACTTTCCACATATTATCCCAATTAATTCTGGTGTAACTCTTATAAGTAAATAACTTTTCCAAACCCCATTTCACAGAAGAAGAATTAGTAGTACAGAAAAATAAATGGCTTACCTAAAGTCACACAGCTAGGAAAGGGGAAACCAGAACTGAAACTCAGGCATCCCATACTTTTAACTGGCACACAACACTGACCCCACTACCTTACCATGTTCCAGGGCAGAGTCCAATCTTTCATCTATTGTTAATCTTTAATAAGAGCCTAGAATTTTTTATATCATGACTGATATAAAAGTTGAATTAGTTCAGTAATATTAAATTCAAAATAAAATATATTATACAAGTAAATTGAAACTTGAAAAATATTAAATCATAGCTAAGAGAGATCATTTGTTCTCAATTTTCCCAACAGCTGAACAAGTAATAGATCTCCTTAACTCAGAAAAGAAATGAAACTTTTCATCATTTTTTCAAAGTCATAATAGAAACTCACAAGAAACTCTAATTTCTTTGTACTCACAATCAAAACCTGAGATTTATTAAGAGCAAATTTAGAGATATTCATAACTTTTAAGGTTGGTTTGAAACCCAAGCAGCTGCCAACCCTTCAAACTGTAATTAAGCTCTTGGAAATAAAACAAGCCTCATGTTTGTTAAAAGTCTTCAATGTCTACCAGTGCTGGGCTATCAGTACAGGCCAAAGAGCCCAGGATTCAACAAGAGAAGATAAAGGACTGAATCCCATCTCTGTTTATGCCACATCACTTCTCTGGAGCTCAGTACCATAGTTATAGAATATGCACCAACATAGCCTCTTTTTACCTGGCTAAATTATAATGAAGAACACATGAGATACTCACATAGAAGAGCTTTATAAAATGTAACCAGAACAGCCAATGCTGCTAAAGGTAACTGTGACTACTATTATTGCTAGGTACTTCTCCTTCAACTGGTCTCAAAATTGTAACCTAAGATGTCCAAAAAATAATTTCTATGGTTGTGTTCATTTCCTATCATTGTAACATATTGCCACAAACAGTGGTACAAAACAACACAAATCTATAATCTTGCAGTTCTGAAGGTAAAATGTTTGAAATGGGTTTTATTGGTCTAAAATCAAGGCATCATCAGGGTTGTGCTCCTTTCTAGATATTCTAAAGAAGAATCCAATTTCTTGCTTTCAAACTTCTAAAAGCCACCTGCATTTTTTGGCTGGTGAACCCCCTTTATATTTATAGCCAGCAATGGCTGTTGGAGTCTCTCACATAGCATTCACTCTGTTAATGACTATTCTGCTCCTACCTACATATTTAAGGACCTCTAGGAGTACAATGGACCCACCTGAATAATCCAGAATAATCTCCTTATTTTAAGGTCAGCTGATTAGCAAACTTAATTCAATCTTTGATCTTAATTACCTTCTGCCATTTAATTTAACATAGTCATAGATTCTGTGGTTTAGGATGACTGAAAAGACATTAGTCTGCCTGTCAAATTATGATACCCAATTTTAATCTTCAATGGATAATTTGTGGTTTCATTTTGAATTAAATATATCTAAATATCACCCCATAAAAATGAAATAAATTTCATGAATGATTAGTCATTAAAATTTTCTTCATTAATTTTCTTCCTTTGACAAAAAGAAGGTAATATGTATTTCTACTATTTTCTGTAAACTAAATTACATCAGCCTATTTCAATAAAATGGTCTAATAAATGTTAATATGTTGGTGTATATTCTATAATAAATGAGAATATGTTTAGAAGGAAATTGTTAGACAAATGTCAATAGTTTTTCCTTTGTCCTAAGAGTCAGCATAGTATATATTAAAATATAAGTAAAAATCATTTCCTTAAAATCTCTTTGCTTTGCTTAGCATTTGACATGATTTTAAATCTTTTTAAAAGGCTAAATAAAATAGATTTACTTTTAAAACAGAGAATTTATTTTTCAACATTCCAAGTAAAAAGGCTGTGAATTTCGTATCTTGCAAAGCTAATATAATTTTCATCAGTTGAAGCATAGTTCAATTTCTAAACCTTGAAAATAAATGAAATGATAAATAAATGAAACACCAAATCAATCTGCTTGGTCATGGGAATTCATCAGAATTCAGTTTTATTCTTTGACATTAACCTTTATTGATTTGGCTATTTTAACAAATCAGTTCCTTTTCTCATACATTCAGTTTTATGCTTCACTATTTCTGAGATTAAATTTCTATAAAGTCATAATATCAGATTTTTCTTAATATTTGCTCTATGGGAAAAAATCTATATTATAACCATCTTAGCCTTAAAATTATTCTTTTAGGAAATCTTTGGAAAGACCTTTTGGAAAACCTAAACCTCTAATTCACCTATTTAAACATGCCCTTAAAAATATTAAATTTCTTGATTGGTGAAAGTTTGGGCAAAGATTTATCACATAAAATATATACTCTTTATTTACATAAAAACACTTCCCTAGTTTAGAAGATTGACTATTCTCAAAGTATTTATTAATTTAGATTAGCAGTGAGAAAATGAACAAACTAAAGAATGCAGAAATAACTGAGCCAAATTCTTATTTTATATACAAAACATGAAAAAGATTTCAAGACTTTGTTTTATGGGTTTTCTGCCATTAGAACTCAGTTTTATAATCTCTTTAAAAATTAAAAACTGAGTGTTTCTAAGTCTTTTATTTTTGATATCCTCAAGATTAATGATTATTTATACAGACAGCCTTGTAAAACTAAAAAATGTTCCATCAGATTAACAGCCATTGTGTTAATAGTTACCATTATCCTTTATTTTAATGAATGGTAATAAAATGTAGATTTAGAAATATTATATTACAGTTGAGAGTAAAGTTAACAGCTGTACCTTTTTTAAAAAATAAAGAATTCAGTTGTGTCAGTAAAAAAATCCAACACTACTATTCATAGCATATTAGAAAACCTTAGTGGTCATGAGATATAATGACTAATATATGTTCTCTATCTTTAAGTATATTCTATGTCTGCAGTTGAGAACTAGTTACATGATATTTACAATTTTTCAAGATTCAGCCAATTCATGATTTTAAAAAATTATCTTACCTTTTCTTGATTGTCTCATGAACACCACAGACCACGTTATATTCATTCCTTCCACAAGAACTCTTTGCCACTTAAATAGAAAATATTTTTTTTAATTACAGTTGACCCTTGAACAATACAGGGTTTAGGAGTGCTGATCCCCTGAGTAGTCAAAAATCCACATATAACTTTGACTTCCGCAGAAACTTAACTACTAATAACCTACTATTAACTAGAAGCCTCATACCAATAGCATAAACATTTGATTAACACATATTTTCTATGTTATACATATTATATAATGTATCCTTACAACAAAGTAAGCTAGAGAAAAGAAAATAATACTAAGAAAATCATAGGAAAATTCATTCACAGAACTATACTGTAAAAAAATCCATGTATAATTGGACCTACCCAAACAAACCCTTTTGCTTAAGAACCAACTGTATTTAAGGCAAGATTCACATATAATATTCTCACTTGATCTACTAAGTATTTAAATATTCAATAGTATGTTCTTCCTCTAATCACTTATAGTAACTATCAACAGCACAGCATAGGGAAGGATTCTGAGAAAGAATCCAAGCTTTATAGATAAGTATTTTATACTTATCACCACTTTTAATGGCCACAGGAGCACAACTGGTAGCATGCCTGCTACAAGTTTGCTCTTTCTGCTACAAAATCAATACCCAAGTATAAAATATGTTATCTTGACCCTAATGGTAAAGGAGCATGAAATACTTGGCTAAATGATAACACTAATATAAATATTTCATTTGAAAGTAAGTTAAATTCCCCTATCCTTATCCTATAATTGACAAAATAATTCGATACACATTTGTCCACAAATAAATTTATTTCATCAAATGTTTGAGTGAAAATAATATACAAGGCAAGATGCTAGTACTATATAGAGTACAAGAGAGAGGAGACAATCTTGTGCTCCAGTAAACCAACATTTTTTGTGTATTCTGAAGATATGACAGACAATGCTTTATGAATGTTACATGAATGAACTCAAATGGGCAAACATACAAGCAACCATGTAAGACAGAAACTGAAAATTCTATCACTGAAAAAGAAAATTATTACAGGAGTTTGGAGTCAGTGATTTAGAGTATCATGGAATAAAGTATTTAGAGTAGTTATAATAAATAAATTCAAGACAGAATGGTACTGGCATAAAAACAGACAACAGGGGGATCCCTGGGTGGCTCAGTGGTTTAGCGCCTGCCTTTGGCACAGGGTGCGATCCTGGAGTCCCAAGATCAAGTACCACGTCGGGCTTCCTGCGTGGAGCCTGCTTCTCCCTCTGCCTGTGTCTCTGCCTCTCTCTCTCTCTGTTTATCATAAATAAATTTTAAAAATCTTAAAAAAAACAGACAATAGAGATCAATGCAACAGAATAGAGAACTCAGAAATGGACCCAGAACTATATGGTTCAATAATCTTCAACAAAACATGAAAGAATATCCAATGGAAAAAAGGCAATCTCTTCATAAATGGTGTTGGGAAAATGGGACAACCACACGCAGAAGAATGAAACTGAACCACTTTCTTACACCATACACAAAAATAAACTCAAAATGGATGAAAGGCCTACATGTGAGACAGGAATCCATCAAAATCCTAGAGAAGAACACAGGCAGCAACCTCTGGGACCTCAGTCACAGCAATTTCTTGCTAGGCATGTCTCCAAAGGCAAGGGAAACAAAATCAAAAATTAGCTATTATAACTTCATCAAGATAAAAGGTTTTGCACAGCAAAGGAAACAATGAACAAAATTAAAAGGCAGCCTATGGAATGGGAGAAGACAATCACAAATGACCAACAGACAGAGGGCTAGTATCCAAAATCTATAAAGAATTTATCAAACTCAATACTCCAAAAAACAAAAAACCCAGGCAAGAAATGGGCAGAGGACATGAACAGACATTTCTCCAAAGAAGACATACAAATGTCCAACAGACACATGAAAAAATGCTCAACATCACTTGACATCAGGGAAATACCAATCAAAACCACAATGAGATATCACTCCACACTGGTCAGAATGGCTAAAATTAACAATTTAGGAAACAACAGATGCTAGAGAAGATGCATAGAAAGGGGGAGCCTTTTAAACCGTTGGTAGTGCAAACTGGTGCAGCCACTCTGGAGAACAGTATGAGAGTTCCTCAAAAAGTTAAAAATAGAACTATCCTACAACCCAGCAATTGCACTACTAGGTATTTATTCAAAGGATACAAACATAGTGATTCAAAAGGGCACATATACCCCAAGGTTTATTGAAGAAATGTCCACAATAGCCAAAATGAAAGAGCCCAGATGTCCATTAACAGATGGATGGATAATGAAATATTACTCAGACATCAAAAAGAATGAAATCTTGCCATTTGCAATAACATGAATGGAATTAAATGGTATTATGGCTAAGCAAAATAAGTCAATCAGAAAAAGACATGATTTCACTAGTATGTAGAATTTAAAAAACAAAACAGATGAACATAGGGGAAAGGAAGAAAAAATAAAATAAGATGAAAATAGAGAGGGCAGCAAACCATAAGAGATGCTGAACTCTAGGAAACAAACTGAGGGTTGCTAGAGGGGAGGTGAATGGGAGGATGAGGTAGGTAACTGGATGATGGGTATTAAGGAGGGCATTTGATGTAATGAGCACTGGGTGTTATATGCAACTGATGAATCACTAAATTCTACCCCTGAAACAAATAATACAGTATATGTTAACTAAATTGAATTTAAATAAAGAATTTTTTTAAAAAATGAACTCATGTAACATGGGAATGGAAGTATGAGAGGGTATGATATGGAAAACTATCTAAATCCTGAGGAGACACATGGCAATAATATCATGAATTGGAACATGGAGGAAAGACTAAGTAGAGAGAAGCAGTCAGCATTTCCTAAGCATGTGGATTTAGGAAGGGCAGCAGGCCCAGTCTGATGTTAGATATGTCTAACTGTACATCTTAAAGAAGGTTAGTAGAGGGAGGAGGAGTTTCTGGAAGAGAGCATAGGGCACAGTGGCTTTTACCTTTGCTGAGAAGACCTTGAAGGACCAGAGCTGAATGGAGCCGAGTATCCAGTTCCTTGAGGCAAATTTCCAGATCCAAACCTAATGATACTTCTTAGCTGAATGCAAAGAGTGAACTATGGGTCTCCAAGAGACAGAAAGATGATGAGCAAGAGCACATATTCTTATGGCCAGAGGACCAAAGGCAGCTGGCACCTATAATGTTCTACTGAAGGAGAAACTAGCTCTAACCAACATGCAAATATGGGAATAATAAATATGTAAATGATTATGAATGTTAATGAAGTATTGTTCATTGGAATTTAGAGTCCCAGAAATGGTTTCTTCATAAGAAATAACAAGTGTTGGCAAAGATGTGGAAAAAAGGGAACCCTTCTGCTCTACAGGAATGTAAATTGATACAGCCATTATTGAAAACAGTATAGGCATTCTTCAAAAAATTACCATATAACCAAGCAATTCCATTTCTGAGTATCTACCCAAATAAATTCAAAAACATATATGCAACCCAATGGTTACTGCAGCATTATTTACAGTAGCCAAGATGTAAAATCAACCAGTGTCGATTCATGATTGGATAAAGATGTGGTATATATGTACAAGTGGAATATTATTCAGCCACAAAAAAAAGAATAAAACCCTGTCATTTGCAATGACATAGTCGAGCTAAAGAGTATTATGCTAAGCAAAATAAGTCAGGCAGAGAAAGACCAATACCATAGGATTTCTCTCATGTGCAGAATTTAAACTCTTCCTGAACCAAACCCACTGTTGGTGCCTGACTAAAAATGACAGCTCTGAACCTGGTCTAAAATAATATACTTGTTATAAACAATCATAATCCACCATCATCACAAACCTCAGAAAAGCCAGGCAATGATATCTCCCTGCAGTATCTAATTTGGTAAGAATTATAGTCAGTTCTAGACATTACATTTGAATAGGACATTGGAAAAACAAAAGTTATCCAGAGAATAGCCAGAATGGTGAAAAGCCAAGAAACAATGTGTCAAAAGACAAACAGCATTTCTTTGCAGATAGAGAATTTATGGGGAACATAATAGTTATCTTCTTATATTTGAAGGATTATCATGTGGAAGAACAAAAGTAGCAATTCTCTTCTGTTTCAGAGAGCATAAAAAGATTAAATCACATTTTAGTTCCATGTAAGACACAATGTTAAAATAACATTTCTATCCAGCCATAAAAGGGCCTTACATAAAAACAAAGTTTTGCAAAGTACTGATCAAGTTAGTTTAGTTTTGTGCCGTGGCAACCAAGAACCTCCAAATTTCAGTTACATACACACAAAAATGTATTTCTTATTTACACTACCTATTCAACACCAGGGGCCCTGATTACTGTAGTACTCAGAGTCCCCAGATAACAGAGGTTCTACCATCCTACAAAATTGCCATCAGAACAGAAGTCTCCAACAGTCATCATGGCAAGAAAACAGCTTGAATCTCAAATTGGCTCTTAAATGTTCCTGCCTGGCAGTGATTCAAAGCAAGTCTATGACTATGTCTCATTTCAAAGAAATGGGGGAATATAAAACCCCCAAGTGCCTAAAAGGAGAAGGATATCAGAAGTTTCAGTGAGCACCTATAGCAATGATCATAGCTCTCAGTAGGATTTAGTCAGAGATTAAATCACTGCTAGAAATTTTATAGAAAACATTAGATCTCTAAGCTCCTTTAGACTCTAGGATTCTGGATTCTAAATTTATCAGGCTGTTCCTCCATTAGGATCAAGGATTTTGTTTCCCAGTGTCAAACAAATAACTCTAGAAGTCAAAATTCCCCTAAAATAGGAAAATTATTATGCTCAATATTTATACTGAGCTAAGCTTACAAAGACTTGATTTGGAAGGACTAAATATTGACAGGTCAACAGCTCTACATAACTACATATCAACAACTCTGATAAGTTTACTGTTTTGGTTTTTTTCAAATATTACTGCATATATTTACCTTTGACTTCTACATCAGAATTGCTGATTTTCAGTAAAGCCTGAAAAGAATGACAATTGATAACTGTTTTTCATGTACTACAGAATTTACTTACAAGGTTTCGAGCTACTTTCCTATCTTCCTCAGTGAAAGGGTAAGCTTAGCTTAATAGGTGGCCTTAAATGTGGTCAGCTCTAGTTTGGTGGTTTGTGTCTTTGACTGTGTAAGAGCCACTTTGTACAGGTTATATGTATTTACAAACTACCCAGTTCATTTTCCTGAAGATATAGCTTACACTGGGAGCAACTACCCAGCTCATTTTTGCTCATTTTAAAGCTACCGTGTATTCGATTTTTCTTTGACTTATGGATCAAATAAAGAGAGCTATACATTTTCAGTATCTTGGCTCTGAAAATGTAGCTCCGGCACAGGCCTGAGACATTGCTTAGTTCATTCCCTTATTTTATAAACAAAAAATTAATAATTAAAATTTATTGAGAGTTTACCAAGTTCTAGGCACTGAAGTAATGATCTTATATGTATTATCTCAGTTAACCTTCACAATAGCCCAATGGGATGGAACACTATTATTATCCCCATTTTACAGATGAGTAAACTAACATTAAGTATAGATCCACTGTTAGTAGTTAGGAAAGGGTGATTTTTTTGTTTGTTTGTTTGTTTTCACTAAAACTCCTGCCTGGCCATCCTCCCAGGGACTTTTCACTATTGGATATGGGGGTTGGGAATTTACAGGTATGACTTCAGATGTTCAGGCAGTATCTAGAATTTCCCACCACTTCACAAATTCTATATGCTGATTACATAGAAATTCCCTCCCTTACAGTGTGGATGGGTACACACACATAGCCATGCCCTCATAGTACTTAAGACATCCACTGCTACTTGCACACCAGAAACACCGTCCATATCCCTGGAAAACAAACTCAATCTTATTTGGAAATAACAATGTGAAACATTTTCCCTTTATCAGATGGGTCAATATAGAAAAAAATTTGATACATCCTAGTGTTGGCAAGGACATGGATAAATAAGCACATGCCCTCATTCACTGTTAAGTATCATGTTAATTTAGCTCAGGCTATTTGACTTTGAATCTTCCTCTACTGCTCAATAGTTTTTACATATCAATTTGAGAAAAGGTAACAAGACAATAACGAAGTCCAGGGGAAAAATTACATGATCCAATGTATTAAATAAGAAAATGAAGACTGGAGATAGCCTAAACAATACCTAATCCGGGGAAATGATAGGAATTTTTTTCTTTTTACTAGAATGCAACTTTTTTTTTTTTTACTTTTACCTAATTGTTTCTATTTTTTTAATTTAAATTCAATTTGCCAACATAAGTATAATACCCAGTGCTCATCCCATTAATGCCTTTCTTAGTGCCGGTCATCCAGTTACCCCATCCCCCCTCTCACCTCCCCTTCTGCAACCCTTTGTTTGTTTCCCAGAGTTAGCAGTCTCTCTGGGTTTGTCTTTCTATATAATTTTTCCCACTCAATTCCCCTCCTTTCCCTTATAACCCCTTTCACTATTTCTTATATTCCATATATGAGTGAAACCATAAAAATGATAGGAAATTAAAATTAGTATTGAACCTTGGACCCCAGACTCCCTTACTGAGAAGTTTATGGAATGACTTTTAGAGTCATGTCTGAAATATTTTCCCTGATTCTGATTAAAACCTTTAAACTAATAATGCTTATCTCTGGATGAAAGGGATTGTGTGATTTTTTACATTTTTCTTGATGCTTTTCAATATTGCTTAATTTTCCATTCCAGTGACAATATACTTTATAAAATCAATAAGGAAATTTAGGAAAATGCAACCAGTTTGTTGAATAAACTAAACTGGATAGGGAAAAGGTAAAAAGGAACTTTGTGCTTTCTGTGGATCTCATTTAAGGAGCTGTTACACGACTTGCACAGTTGGACTGTCCTCCCATTGCCAGGGGCCTACCACTGGAGCCCATCTTTGTCAACAAAGGTTTCTTTTTTTTTTAAGATTTTATTCATTTATTCATGAGAGACACAGAAAGAGAGAGGCAGAGACACAGGCAAAGGGAGAAGCAGGCTCCCTGCCGGGAGCCTGATGGGAGACTCAATCCCAGAACTCCAAGATCTTGCCCTGGGTGAGAAGGCACATGATTGCTTAGCCACCCAGGGATCCCTATATCAACACAGGTTTCTACCCAATCATTCAGCTTCCCCCCCTCAAATGCAACCCACAAAGTTCCAGCCTCTGTTCTATACAGACACCCGTGTCAGAACTCTCTCCAGAGATTCTGCATCAAATCCCCTCCATGGCCCATGTGAGAGCCTCTCTCCACCCAGCCCCCACCAGAACTACCATCTACTGTGGAAAGCTGGAAGAGTTCTCCATTCTCAGCCTTGGTGCTGAAGTAGAAGGAAACAGGGCACAGGAAAATGTGCTCTCTACGTTCTAAACCAGAGTTCTGAACTAATTCTTCAGAAGATATTAATAGTAAGAGGCTCTGTATCACTGAAGGATGGATGTGCCATGGGTTAAAGGCTTTGGCAGGGAGGACTGGAGACATAACCTTTATTCATTCTGCCATTTCTATGGGAAAATGTGTGGCGTTCAAAACAACTGACCTACAAATGATCTTTAGGAACATAACTCACCTGGAAACTGGGGACTGCTTTTACAACCATCCCCAGCCTGTCAGGTCAAATAGATTACAGCCAAGACAGCAGCATTGATTTACAGTCTTGGCCCTGTTGCTGAACCACTTTCTAAATCACATTTTTTATTCTTAAAATGAGAGGCATAATGTGTCTGTTCTGACTACAAGGTTGTTGAGATAATAAGCACAGCTATTTCTGAGCAAATATGTCACAAAATTGACAATACTTGTGTGTTTACTATTATTCCATATCATATATCACGGAATGCACAACACATGTAACCAGTTATAGGGAAATAGTTTCTGAGATTAATTGGACCACCCCAAAAGTATCATGATAAGCTTCTTTTTTTGCCATTTGCTAGTTTTTTTCTTAGCAAAAAAATCTCTTTGTTGCTCTTAACCTATATAGTATTTTTAGAATCTTAGCATTACCCAAAGCCTAAGTTTAGGTGTATTAATTGAGTGCATGACAATACATGTGTACATGTACACATTTTGAGAAGGTCTTAGAATTTGTCATTTCTCACAGTTCTCACAGTTCCAAAGGCTGGGAAGCCCAAGATCAAAGTGCTGGTAGAACCAATGTCTGGTGAAAGTCCACTTCCTGATTCATAGTTGGCTATCTTTTCAATAGGACCTTACAGGGTGGAAGGCCTAGGGAGTTCTCTGGGTCTCTTTTATAAAAACACCAATCCTGTTCATAAGAACTCCACCATCCTGACCTAAGCACTTCCAAAAGGCCGTACTTCCTGATTGCATCACATCAGCATTAGGATTTTAACACGTGAATGGTAGTGGCGGCCGGGAGACAGACATTCAGACTATAGCAAAAAGATAATCCTAAAGCTTGCTATTTTGTTGCCCTATGGGCCACTTATCAATTTTACATCTAACCAAGGTAATTTATTCCAACTTTTTTTTTACTTCTTAATGTCTTCTCTGAGGGATTATATACAGCCTTGCTCCTCAAATGTTCTTGGAATGAGTTTTCCCCTCATATTGGTTCTCATTTAATAATAAATTGGATAAAATCTCTGACAGGTATTGACTCATATTTGTAAGAGCCGTGTTTTTATCTTATTGAAGATTGTATTTTTATAAAAGTAAGAAGCAAAAAAGTAGATTCGTCTTGAGAGCCTTATGAGCTTCAGGAAAAATAAACACTGAACATTTGCAACTGTCCTTGAGTTTCCACACAGTAATTACTGTCTTTGTGTCATAGAAGAATACAACAGGTGTCCTACCCTCAAACATATCCCATTTAATTGCCATTGATTGGTTTATTCTTATGTTCCAAATGCTCTCTTCAAACAGCACCTGGCACATAGTAGGTATTCAGTAAATATTTGTTGAATAAAAGAACCAGTAATGTCTAACTCTTATAACAATTTGCAAGGCAGATACTATTATTCTAATTTTACAAATAAGAAAACTGATGCACAGAAAGGATAATTGGTTTGCCTATAGCCACAGTGAGTAAGTGGTAGAGCAAGGATTCAGATCCACATGTCTGGCTCCAAAACCTGCTCTCTTTACACTGTGCCAGACAGAAATACAAACCCCAACATTTCCATTTTCAATAAAAACCAACAGGGAGTCTCAGAATGTCAAAACAAACAAAAAATACTACTTAAATATGAGGCATTAAAATTACAGATCTTGAAACTAGGAGATCTCAGGCTTCCTGACTCTTGTACTTTCTCACAACCTCTCACCTTCACCTGGCTTTGGCCCACAATGACCTTCAAACTGAGGTATGGACACAAAGACTTTCCAGAGTGGTAAGTAGGCTCAGATACCTTCAGAGTAAAAACGTCTAGTTCTAAACCTCCACAAACTTATTCCTAAAGCTGACCTGACTGCAAATTGCTATCTGGCAATTATTCCTCCCTTTCTCACCTTTTTTCCACTTTACAAAAGAAAGATACACTCTCCCCTATTCTAATGGTATATTTGGTGTATGGTACCAGGGTATAAAAATAAAAATCAAAAATAGGAACAAAGCTAGAGTGTACTTTCCCTCGTAAAGTAAAGCCAAAGAAAGCTTCAAAAAGAAATATCCAGGGCAACCTGGGTGGCTCAGTGGTTTAGCACCGCCTTCAGCCCAGGATGTGATCCTGGAGACCTGGGATGGAGTCCCATGTTAGGCTCTCTGCATGGAGCCTGCTTCTCCCTCTGCCTGTGTCTCTGCCTTTTTCTCTCTGTCTCTCATGGATAAAGAAATAGAATCTTTAAATAAATAAATAAATATGTCATAATAAAAAAATTCAAAACGATGTAGTTTAACAAAAAGAAATATTTAGGAGCACTTTGTTTCATTCAGGAGACATATTCAAGACAATTATCTATTCATCCGTGTCTTGTTTTATCCACCTCTCTACCTATCAATCAATCATCCGTCAATCAATTAACCTATCTTAGATATGGAGGTGAGAAAATTGTTAGGCAGATTTATGACTGGATGAATTTTAAAATAAAATTATATATTTTCTGATGAAAAGTAACCGTGATTGGCTGATTAGTTTAACAATGATGCCTGATTATCTGAAGGACATGTTCTATAAACTGAATGAGCTAAATCTATAGCTCCAAGATTTGAATAAAAATACATTTAATGTATGTATATTATATAAAATAAGCCATAAAACACATCCTTTGCAACTACTTATTTTTATGATTTTTAAGCCTATGGTAAATGTTTTTAGATTTCAACTGTAAAATATACAAGAGGTATAGCCAGTGTTTCAAAATTCTTTTGAGAACATGAGAACAGAAAGGTTTAGAGAAAAGTGCCTAGTCCCCCCTTCAGCTACTTGCTTATACATGTCTCACCTACCTTGTCCTGTTGCATTTCACTGCCAGCCAGCTAGAAATATCTACCCTATCTTCTATCTCCTTGCCTAAGCTCAGGTCTTAAGCACTGCTGGAGAGAAAAAAAAAATTAAACCCTTCTTTGTGCTACCATAGTTTTGTGGCATTCAACTTGGACTGAATCCTCCATGCTGCTTGGCAATTTGTGTGTGTGTGTGTGTGTGTGTGTGTGTGTGTGTGTATTTTAGCTTTCTTCTATTGCACACAGCTACCATACAAACATTTTTCAAGCTCTTCAAACTGCAAATCCTCCCACCATCCCATCCCCCAACTAGTGTACTTTCTTTGGCTAAATTCAGACCCACCCTCATCTCTGTACAGTTGTTCTTGGGACTCTATCCTCTCTTGCCTCCTCGGGGATCTTTTTTCTTTCAATTATCCAACCCTATTCCCACCCTCTTACTCCATTTTCAAATTCTTCTCATCTGAATTTGAACACGTACCTGTCTCACTCCTTAAAAGAAGCAAACAAACACAACAGAAAATAAAAACCACATATGCCTTTCCCAGATCCCTTACCTATCTGACACCATATTGTTCTACTCTCCTCACACTCACTTCCCTGAAGTAGCTCTCCTTCTCCACAGGCTTGCCACCTACATACTTCTCTTGATTCTTAATGAAGAATCTGCCCTCACCATTCCAAGGAGGCTGCTCCCTCCAAGGTACTGACAACTAACTACCTTATTATTAAATCCTGTCTTCAACTCATGACAGAATGGCCTCTACTGAGCATTTCCTTCTCAAAACATTTTCTTTCCTTAGATTACTTAACACCACACCCTCTTGATATACCTCTTACCCATGTCTTCAGTCATTCTCAGTCTCCCTGGCCAATTCCTCTTCTTCTGTCATTTATTAAAAACCACTGTCCCTATGGATCACACTATAAGACTCTTTATGTTCATCCTGAGCAAACAGATCAGTTTCCATGGTTTCCATTTCCACCTTTAGGCTGATAATGCTCAAACCTGCATCTTTCATTCAGATCTCTTTCCTTAGCTTTAGCCTTATGTATTTAACTACCTCCTAGACAGTTTCAATTATCTACATGTACCTAAAACTTAACATGCCTGAAACTGAACCTATATTTCTACCTCATCCTGATCCTCCTTCTTCAGTAAATGGTACCATGTAGTCCATTAAGATTCCTTAAGACTCCATTAATACTCGTGGGAGTCACCTAGGACTAACACCTTGGTCTTTTGTGTACTTCATGTCCAATGAATCACCAAGATCTGGACATTCTTTCTCATAATGATCTCTTTAACCAGCCCATAGTCTCCAATACCCACAGCCACATCTCTGCTTCAAGTTATGATTATCTCTTACTAGGCTGTTGCAACCAGCCTTGAATCTTCTCCACCTGTTTCTCACCCTACAAAAAGTGGGTGTTCTAAAATACAGATCTGGTTATATAGTTTCTTTCCTTAAAAGCTTTCAATGACTATTCAGCATTCTTGCATCTTATTACTTTTCCTATTTTAATTAATCTTTAAGGATAAATTCTAAACCCTTTGGCATGACTTTCAAGGACCTTCTGAACCTGGCCTTTGCTCACCGTGACAGCTTCAGCTCTCCCCACTCTCTCCTCCAAAGTGCTTCTAAAGCACTTATAGTTCCAAAATCTATCATGCTTGCCTGCTTGAGTACTCCTATCTTCTAGCTCTCTTACATTTAAATTAAGGTTTCAGCTCAAATGCTTCTCCTTCTAGAAAAATTTTCCTTAAATCTCAAATCTGGGTCTATATCTTATCTTATATGTTTCTGGGACACATTGTTCTAAGTATATTATAGCACTTACTCTATATTGATTTGTAACTGCATATATGTCTATAACCCCAAGAGCAGAGAGACAAATGTATAAGGCTAGGGTACAACCATTGCCTGGCACATAGCAGGCATTCAACATGTGTTTACTTACTGAATGAATGCATAAAATTACCAAAACTTGAGGAATGGCTTACAAACCTGTTTAGTGAATAAATGCTAAGTTTTCAAGATCCTGTGAAACTACCAACCAGAGAGAAAACACACAAGCTTGATGGAAAAAAAAATGTTATGGCCAATCTCTTCAGCAAAAGGTATCAAAACCTATGTCCTTACCTATATCCAAATAAACTTATCTCAAACCTAAAGGAGTCAAAAGAAACTAAAATTTCCACTTTTACTAATTCATTCAACAATGAATGGTCACCTAACCCTGTCCTCATGAAGCTTCAGTCCAACATTTGCTCCATGAAATCTGTTGAATCTTGGACAAAAGCTAGGCTATCTTCAGCTTTTCAAATTTTGTTATTTGAGCCATCTAGGAGCAACTGTTTTTATACTAGTAGCAATATTTTTTAAATAGCATTTTTTTCCTTATATGTCAGAAAACCCAAGTTGAAAATAAAATTACATTTCTTAAAACTTCCATGCTCCCGATCTTTTTCTCCTTTTCAGCTGTGCCAGAGGCATGAACTTTTATATCCCCAGCTCCAGTTAGGAAGATGATTTATTAAACACACTTAAATGAAAGATGACTTGGTGTGGATACACATGGATTCACAGTCCATGCCCTGAGGCAGTTTTAGTACCAACTTTCTAACTAATTCAGAAAGGAAAAACTTCTCTCATTATTTCAAGATAAATGACTGAACCTTCTAGCTCTTGTCGGTCTGCAACAAAAGTATCAAAACTAAAAATGGAGATTCTGTTGTTCACATTTTCCTCTAGACTTCACAATGTTTGCCATATGAACCAGGTGCAAATTACCAAATAATGGTACCTTTTGGCACTTTTAGGTAAAGCCTCCAATATCCATTGTATCAAACTCTTTCCTTTCTTTACAGTGATCTCTGTACAATATCATAACTCAGAAGTTATGTTGGAGAAATTATTTTCAATTTTTTCCTTTGGTTCAAAAAATCTACTTAAATCAAATTAAAAAGTCCTGATAAAAAGACAAATATTTCAATTTCACTTAGGAAAAGCCCTCGGCCCATTCTTGTGCACAGAGAACAGAAAGTGACCCAAAGAGTTGTCTCAGTTTAGTGACAGAATTTGCACACATGTATTTCATATCCTTAAATTGACCCTAAGAGGTTAGCCTGAAGAGTCAGCAATGTTAAAATGGGGTCTTAAAGGAAACGTATTCATATAACTGAATAAAAGGAAGATGTCATTCTTTCATCATTGCTATGAATAGAGAAGCTATTTTTCAATGATAGGCATCCTTTACAATGAAAAATAATTTGTACTGAATTCAGAAACTGTAGTGCTTTGTTTGACTTCATTGATTGTATAAAGGACCTGTTTATTTGAAACAGGTGGAGCTCAATGAATTGAAATAGTCCAATATCTTTCCTATGGTGAAAAGTAAATTTAAATTGCAAAAAAATTACTTCCTTTCCAAAAATTCCCAAGATTTTTGCTCCTGATCATGGTTCAAAATTCCATGTAGGTTTGGTCTTCATTGTTTCAGAGAAGTCATAAATGGAAAAGTTATCCTTATGTTAAGAAATAACAGCATCCCAAATACCAAGATACACATTGGTTAGGCCTGTGACACTTGTGTCCTTTATGTCTAAGAGATAAGATGGTTAGGCCTGTGACACTTGTGTCCTTTATGTCTAAGAGAAATTAGGTAAGAATTAACAAGTGTATATAAGTAACAAATTTATCACCTATACAAATGCCTTATATGCTGGAAATTAGAGAACTTTTTCCTCAGAAAGATGGTGCTAGGATTAAATACCTAGCTTATACATAACAAGACAAAAATAGGATGAACATATGTTTTTTAATTTAAATTCAATTTGTGAACATATAGCATAATATCCAGTGCTCATCACATCATGTGCCCTCCTTAAGGCCTGTCATTCAGTTACCCTATTCCCCAACCCACCTCCCCTTCAGCAACCCTGTTTGTTTCCCAGAGTTAAGAGTCTCTTATGGTTTGTCTCCATCTCTAATTTTTCTCCATTCTATTTCCCCTCCTTCCATTATGGTCCCTTAAACTATTTCTTATATTCCACATATGAGTGAAACAATATGATATTTGTCGTTCTCCAATTGACTTATTTACTTAATATAACATTGCTCCATTTCCATCCATATCAATGTAAATGGTATATATTCATCCTTTCTGATGGCTGAGTAATAATCCATTTTATATCACATCTTCTTTATCCATTCATCTGTCAAAGGACATCATGGCTCCTTCCACAGCTTGGTTATTGTGGACATTGCTGTGTCCACAGCAGGTGGGTGCAGGTGTCTCATCATTTCACTATATCTGTATCTTTGGGGTAAATAAACAGTAGTACAATTGCTGGGTCATAGTGTATAGTTCTATTTTTAACTTCTTGAGGAACACTGAGGTGCAGGTGTCTCATCTTTCACTACATCTGTATCTTTGGGGTAAATACCCAGAAGTTCAATTGCTGGGTCATAGCACAGTTCTATTTTTAACTTCTTGAGGAACCTCCATACTGTTTTCCAGAGCAGTTATATCTACTTGCATTCCCATCAACAGTGTAAGAGTGTTCCCTTTCTCCACATTCTCACCAACATTTGTTATTTCCTGTCTTATTAATCTTAGCCATTCTTACTGGAGTAAATGGTATCTCTTTGTTGTTTTGATTTGTATTTTCCTAATGGCAAGTGATATGGAGCATTTTTTCATATGTCATTTGTTGGCCATTTGTACGTCTTCTTTGGAGAAATGTCTGTTCATGTCTTCTTCAAGCCCATTTCTTAACTGGATTGTTTGTTTTTTGGGTGCTGAGTTTGATAAAGAATGAACATGCTTTAAAACATAAAAAGAGGGAGGCCTGGGTGGCTCAGTGGTTAAGCATCTGCCTTGGGCTCAGGGCATGATCCTGGAGTTCCCAGGATCAAGTCCACATTGGGCTCCCTACATGGAGCCTGCTTCTCCCTCTGCCTATGTTTCCACCTCTGTGTGTGTGTGTGTGTCTCCTATGAATAAATAAATTTTAAAAATAAATAAAATAAATAAAACAGAAAGATTGTGGCAGCAGTGCAGTTCTATAGGTTCATATCAAAACTAAAATGAGCAAAGAATGTATATGAATCATTTGTACAATTCACTTATAAACCACAAAAATTGTGAAAAAGTAGTGAATAAAAATAAAATTATTAATAACTTAAATGTTTTCAGAGTGGTTCTGGCTTGTATACTCCTTTTTATTCTCCAGTGGCATGAAAATACTTAAATGTTAGAAAAAGGACAGAGGAAGAAAACAGATCCACTGTAAATAATTCAAATAAAGGCAGAAAAAGGTGGTCAGCAATCTTTACATATTTTTTTCAAAGTTACTTAGATAGCAAAGCAATTTAATTGTGGTTTCAATGTACTTTAAATTCAAAAAGGTAAGACATATATATTTTTTATATAATCATTCAGAGGCAGCAGCAACCAGGCAGCCAGAGACAAATGTGGAAACCACAGGAGAGAACAAGAAGAACAGGACAACCTCCTCCAACTGATAGAAAGTGACTCAGCTGGAAGAGACATTGCAAACATCAAGAGATAGAGAGGTAGGTATTCATGGTAGGCATAATAATGGCAAAGGGAAAATAAGGTTGCAGGAGAAATTGAGGTCGTTCATCAGCTGACTTCAAGATAGGAGACTGTCGTAAATTATCTAGGTGGCCCCAATGTCATCTAAAGGGTCCTTGAAAGTTAAAGAGGGACATAGAAGAGGAATTGTTTTGGAATGATTCAATATGAAGAAAGCTTGCCCATAATTACTGGCTTTGAGGATGGAGTAACGGGACCAGGAACCAAGGAATTGCAGATGGCTTCTAGAAGCTGGAAAAGGCAAGAAAATGAATTTTCCCCCAAGAACTTCCAGAAAGGAATGGAGCTCTGGTGACATCTTGATTTTTTGTTCAGTGAGAACTGTTTCAGACTTCTGACTACCAAACTACAAAATAATAAATTTGTGTTGCTTTGTGCCATTAAATTTTTTGTAATTTCTTAGGGCAGCAAGAGAAAAACTAATACATAGTACTTCACAGTAAAGACTATGGTGGAAAGGATTCCCAAGAGGTCAAGAGGGATAAATTCAAAATGCCATAGTAGAAAATAAAAGAGGAAGAAAAGTTTTAAAAAATAGCAGAAAGAGGACAAAAACAAAAGAATTTATGAATCTCAGCAAAACTACTTTCACCTGCAATAGATATAACAACAAAGGAAGGACAGACTACAGTAAAGAAGTAGAAGATATTATACAATGTCCTTCACATGGCAAGCTTCAACAAATACTTGATACATTGCTTTTGTAAAAATAGGAAAGCAAAGTAAGTAAGAAGTGAAACTGAAGGGGCCCCTGGGTGGCTCAGTTGGTCAAGCATCTAACTTATGATTTTGGGGCCAGGTCATGATCTCAGGAGTATTAAACCAAGCCCCATATCAGGCTCTGTGCTGGGCATGAAGCCTGCTTAAGAGTCTCTCTCAGCCCCTCCCACCCTTATCCACTTCCCCCCAAAAAAGTGAAACTAGAAATGGATAACACAAAGAAAATAATTTTTTTTAAAAAACACTATCTAGAGCATTTTTTTAAAAGAGCATTGTTTTTTTATGGGGTCTGGACTTTATCAGGTGAAAACTGGCCAGAGAAACATCAAAAGCATGAGTAAATCCCAACCATGACATCCAAAGTAGCATGTAATTGCACAGTATTTGAAAAAAAGATATTATTTATTCCACACCTTATGAAAATGACCTTAATGAGAAACCACAGTTTTAAATATCAGATGACTGAACTTAGGTTTTCTTGTACTAGTCTCTTCAGAGTCACGTATCATCATGTGACATAAAGAAAAATCTTACAGGATTTGCTATGGTTTTCAAGTTTTTATTTAAATTCCAATTAGGTAACATACAGTGTCATATTAGTTTCAGTTGTACAATATAGTGATTCAACACTTCCATACATCACCCAGTGCTCATCACAAGTGCTCTACTTAATCCCCTCACCTATTTAACCTATCCCCCAACCCACCCCTCCTCTGGTTAACCATCAGTTTTGTTCTCTATAGTTAAGAGTTTGTTGATTGGGTTTGCCTCCCTCTCTTATTTTCCCCCTTTGCTCATTTGTTTTGTTTCTTAGTCCACATATGAGTGAAATCATATGGTATTTGTCTTTCTCTGACATATTTTGATAAGCATAATACTCTCTAGCTCCATCCATGTCACTACAAATGGCAAGATTTCATTCCTTTTTATGGCTGAGTAATATTTCATTGTGTGTGTGTCTCTGTGTGTGTGTACTACTTCTTTATTCATACATACATCAGTTGATGGACACATGGGCTGTCACCATAATTTGGCTATTATAGATAATGCTGCTATAAACATCGAGGTGCATGTATCCCTTCCAATCTGTATTTTTATATCCTTTGGGTAACTATTTAATAGTGCAATTGCTGGATCGTAGGGTAGTTCTATTTTTTAACTTTTTGAGGAACCTCCATATTGTTTTTTAGAGGGGTTGCACCAGTTTGCATTCACACCAATAGTGCAAGAGGGTGTGATTAGTATATTGATGAGAAAATATAAACAACCTTTGGAGATGTGACTTTTCTTCAGTTAAATAAGGACGATTAGCCTCTCTTAATGCTGTGTTCAATGATAAGACCTAGCCTAAGATATTTTATGATTTCAAAAAGTCAGTCAATTAATGTTTGAAGAATTCTAAGCCACTATTTCTCACATCAAATAATTTAGCTGTTAACTAAAGGTAAACAAGAAATTCCACAGAAAATATTAAGAGAGATGTTGGCAAGTTAATGATGCTATTAAAAAGTAAAGTTCAAACTGTAATATGTGGAGTTATTTTAGAATTGACTATCCCAGCTCCAGTCATGATGGTAACTTTTAAGGATAATCAAGTAAACAAAGGTATATTCCTATTGATTCTGTTTTACATAAGTGTAGAAAAGTCTTTGAAAGTAATGCCAAAAGCACATATTGATTTTTTTAAACATATGTTTGTTAAAAGATTAAGCCATCAGGAAGATAATTTATATCTAGTTCTTTGGTTATTTAACATTTCTTTCTCAAAATAGAAACAAAAAGAAAATAGCTTCTGTTTCTGCATTATTTCTGAGGTAACAGTGAGGTTTTAAGAAGACGTCTAATAAGGTGTGACTTGAAAAAGAACAATCCATAGGATCACAATGATAGATTAATGCTGGGAGATAAAGAATTCCTCTGTACCAGCAAAACTCGAGCATCTCAGAGAAGAAGGGGCCCCTAGAAACCCCTCGATCATGTTCTAATGACCAGCAAGAAATCCTGCCACCATTTGCTGACAGGTTGTCATCCAGACTACAGTTGAACATCTGCAGTGAAGTAGAGCTCACCAACTCCCAAGCACCTACTATTTCACTATTTGTCCCAAATTTAACTTCTACCCATATTCTCAGTTCTGTTTTCTAGATACCAAACCCATGTCTAATCCTGCTTTCCATATCACATCTTCAAATACTAGACGCCAACTATCAAATTCCCCTACTGAGTCATCTGTTCCTTTTTAAAGTCAAGATGTACAGGGCAAGGGTATGTGTACAAGTCTACTATGTTGGACCTTCCTACGTAATCTGATGATTAGTTAGTACAATAACTTGTTGATGCACACATCAAATGTGTGCTGAGTGCCTACAAGCTTCCTGACAAGAAAGAAAGACAAGTTCCCTGTCCTCATGAGGCCTAAATTGGCATAAGTTGGACAACAAACAAATAAACAGGTAAACAAATAAAATAAAAAGATAATGAAGAGTAAAAACCTACTCATTAGAGAGAGAATTTTTAAGATAAGAGGAGGATGAAAATGAGCTAGATATGCAAGGAGCCAGGGAAGAGAACTTGAGGAAGGTAAGTGTAAAGACATGGAGGTAAAAAAAAAAAAAAAAACTTGCTTTCTTCCAATATTCCAGGTCAGTCCATCTAAAACATCAGTATGAAAGAAGCTGAAGTAGCAGAAACTGACATAGGAGAAGCAGACAGACCCACACCATAGCATGGAGTATGGACTCTATTCTATGTAAAATAGGACTCTATTCTATGTACAATTTTTTTTGAACACCAATAAAAAATAAATTTATTATAAAAAACACTTTTGAATAAATAACAACAAAAAGAATCACCAAATTACAAAGTCATTGCAACAAATACACCTAAAGAAACACAGCGGAACACTCCCAATGAAAAATGACCAAAGTGAAAAGAAATAAACCACACAACTCTAATTAAAACAATTATAAAAATAAAGAAAAAAATTAAAATGACTTTCCAGGGAGGTGAAGCAGGAGGCTAGTGCCGGGCGGCCAGAGGTGGCCAGAGATCCACACCCTCGAGCCATAATCATGAGCGATTGTACGAGGGCCACGAAGGGGTCGGCCAGAGACCCCCGGAAATGTAAGAATTGTAAGCAGGAAAGATAAATAATTCATTTGCTATTTAAAATACCATGCTGGTTGCCTTGTGGAAAATGGATGAGGGGAGGGCTAAAGCAAAAACAGAAAGATGATTTAGGAGGTTCTTGAAGTGAAAAATGATGGAGACTTAGCTAAACATAGCAGTAACAGAGATTGAAAGGTGTGAAGAGATCTGTAGCATGTGACTGGAGAAAGTACAGATAGGAGCTTTTGATGGTGGATGTGGATGGTGAATAAAGCATGACTCCAGGTTTCTAGTTGGAGTGACTCTGGACAGCAGATGAGAAGAGGAGCCAACCAGGAAGAGGTTTCAAGTACGCAAATGGATATGTAGATCTGGAGCTCAGAGAGATCTAGCTGACGATGTAAAATATGGGAGTTATCAACACATAGATGGTATTTAAAATCACAGAAATAATAAGATAACCTAGAGCACCTGGGTGGCTCAGTCAGTTAAGTGTCAGACTCTTGGTTTCAGCTCAGGTTGTGATCTCAAGGTTGTGAGATGGAGCCTGCATTAGGCTTCCTGCTCAGCGGGGAATCTGATTCTCTCCCTCTTCCTCTGCCCCTCCCCCACTTGCTCAGTCTCTCTCTCTCTCTCCCTCTCTCAAATAAATAAATAAATCTTAAAAAAAAAAAGAAATAAGATAAACTAGAGAGAAAGTTTAGAGAAAGGAATGTGAGAGCTCAAAACTTACTCTTGAAGAACTGCAACACTTACAGTTAAGGACAAAGTACAAAGGAAGCCAGTAAGGAAAAAGGAGAGCCAGGAGGGTGTTTGAAAAAGGAAGAAGGGGCCAACTGTGTTAATGGTGTTAAAGAAGTGGAACAAGATGAGAGCAAAGTGTCCATCAGCATCAGGGAGATGGCTGGTGACCTTGATAAAAGCAGTATCTGTAGAATAGTAGAACTAGCAGCAGGTGAAGTGGTTTTAGGAGTGGATAAAAGGTGAGAACGTGAAGTGAGGGATGTAAAATACTTGCATGCAGAAATGGAGAAAAGAAAGGGGATAGCGGCTAGAAGGGATGTGAGATGTGAGGCCAGGAAAGGGTTTTCTTCCTTTTTTTTTTTTTTTTTTTGCTTGTTTGTTTCCTTAAGATGGACACGTACATGCCATAAAAACTAAAATTCAGTGATTAAAGCACACTTGACATGCTCCTGCTCTAGGCCAATGGTTTTCAAACCACTTTCAACAGAAGGCTGGATTTCTGGGACAGTGCCTTCCTTATGTCTGCTCCAAGAAGCAAGGCAGTCCTCCCTCCCTAACAATAAAAGTAATGCAAATTTAATTCATTTTATATCTGGGGATTTAGAATAAGATGTCATTTGAAAAATCACTGATCTAAGGAGAGCATAGGGCAGCCAAAATATTTACCATTTTGGCCTATTAATAACAGAATACCTGATGAATCTGTAGATGGTATATACTCTTAATTATGTCACAAAATAGTTCTTCAGGCAAAACATGATGATAAATTGTAGCTGTAGCAAAGTCTCAGGATGCTAAACAAGTTTGTCATTGTTTCACAGTCTCTTAGCAATGATAAATTAAGTAGCTTCTTTTTACTAAACTCTTTAGGAACTTCAGAATACTCAAACCTTGATTTTCAATAATTTTAATTAATATATCCCACAGTCAATAGGTTTAATAAACTTGAGACATCTCAAACCTGTTTTAATAAAATTGACTTACAAAATAGAAAAAAAATTTCATATAAATATTGACAACTGTGCAGACTAATTCTCTATGTACTCAGTAAATATAACTTTTTCATAAAGAGATTTCCTGAGTTATAGATATGCAAAGTAAGACGTGAGCAATAACGGTGTTTATTTTTTTAACCACTTGAGAAAAGCAATGAGTAGGATTAATAGGGAAAATGGATAGATTTGTGAGAAATTTGTTGCTAAATTAGTGAAAAAAAGTTATTTTTCCAAAGGATGTTTACAATGTTTATGACCTTCAGTAAACTATTATGAATTCATTGTGCTGATTACTAAATATTTGCACCAATTTGATATTATACCACTCTGGCTCCCTTTCTCTACAACAGGATTTCTCAACTTTAGCACTAACATTTTGGGCTGAATTAATCTTTGTTGTGGAGGACTGTCTTCTATATTGAGAGCGTTTAACAGAAACCCTGGCCTATATCCACTAGATGCTAATAGCATTCCCTACCCTAAAGTCACAGCAACCAAATATGTCTCCAGACTGCCAAATATCCCTTTAAGGTCAAAATCACTCCCTCCCACTTGAGATTTTGCTCTACAAGATAATGTGATTTCTTATCCTGGAGTTAAGCCCCTATTTTCATAATTCTCAGGAAGCCACTTGGGCTCCAACTGAACAAAATAAAGGTATTGTGACATTCAGAACCAAATGTTCATGTAACTGTAATAGAGGGAAGCAAATATATCTCAAATGTGACTACATAGCATGACAAGTGGCTCAAAAACCCAAGCAGAAAAGTACAAAATCTAAAACAGGTTGATGCCTTATAACTAAAGCTTCATCATAAAAGATCCAGTTATTGACCTTCATATGAGGAAAATGGTAAATAACACTTTTTGGAGTGCTGCTCTAAGTCCTTCCATTAAAATCAGCAGTGTGGCAAAGCTACATGAAAAACCTTGTCAAGACATTAAAGGCAGGCAGATCATGTTTGGCTGTATTCATTTTATATGTTGTTGTGCATTATGTTACCAGTTTTTAAATGAAATGCCAGTGAGAAAAATACTAAAAGGGAAATGTTTAAAGATGGAGCTAAGCTGCCACCTAGAGAATATAGAAATGGCAGCATCTTAGCCTTCTACTGATGAACAATATTGTCCTATGAACTAAAAACAGATCAAATTTAAAATTTCAAAAGCGATATGAAATTCTAATGTCACACTCTTTTAAGTTAGCTAATTATTCATAAAATATTGAACTTAATTTTCTTTGTTGTACTTTTAAACATATCAAAGAGATAATCTTTTAAAAGTTCAAAATAATTCTGAAGTGGTCATTGCTGAACAATAGCGGGGTGCCTACACAGAAAATACTATACTGTTAATGCTGCAATAAAGGCTTGATCAAAATTTAAGTGTTTTTTTAAATTTCCAAGTAGAAAACTTAGTATTGAAATGATTTGGAAGAATAATGAATGAGATCAAGTGATAGACTTTTCAGTGTTTATCACCTTTCCTAACAATCATTGTTTCAAATGAAGCCAATTAGTGAAACAATTATGGTAACTAATATCCAATAGAATCATTAACTGGAGGGAAGGGAGTGCTACTTAGGCAACCTAACAGAAGTGAAATATAAAATATAAGAGAGGAAAAAGCCTGGTGGGAATAAGGCAGCTAAAAATAACCTGACTCTGAGCTAAAGCATAAAGCTGAGCTACAATTTCTGGGAAAATATGAGTCTCCTTTTCTAAATGTAATAGTATAATTGAATACTCATTAGGTTCTCCAGACCATAAACCACCGCCTGGTTAAGGTAGCCATTTGGGAAGCTGCATGAACTCTTTTGGGCCATGAGGGTCCCATTTAGTAAATTACTACTTCAATGTACTGAATGATACCCTTGTGGCCTGGTAGTGGATTCCAAAAGAGCTTAATTTACACACTGGGAGAATCTGGTGCTCATTAGAAATGAGAAGTATATCTGCTCACATATCTGCAGAGAAGAGAAAAATACTATACTCATCTGAAAAGGGGGTATTGAAAGGTGGCCTGGAGATAAAGTATCAAATTATCATGCAATGGCATACCCACATGACCTAGTCTATAACTGCTTACTACTTATGATGAGATTTTTTCTCCCTTTACAATTTGAGTTTCTGTTTCATCTCATATTAAATTCCCTACGTCATTGCTTTTGCAGTTTTGAGAGAAGAATCCTACTTTCAGCCTTCCCCGATGGTTTTACAGCGTCTTGGGTACTTTCAGAGATGCTTGTCTAATGGTCCACCACACCTGCATCCACCCATATAAGACAGTTAATAAAATCCAATTGTTTAGGGCTGAATTTACTCAAGCTATTTTTTGTCCTACAACATGAACTAATACTATGTTTTATTGAGATTTTTCACTTTTGAACTTGCTACTGTATCACAGCCTGGAAAAACATCTCAAGGTTTCTTTTTTCTGAAAATTATGTTTAGATATCTATGGGATTTGAATCATGTATATGAATTGCATCCTGCATCATTTTACCTAAAACTGAGCATTTACACAAGTAATCATTTTTATGATTAAATTCTTGCTTGTTCCCACATCAGATCAGTAAAGTGATATTTTACATATATATCTCTTAAAACACAGGCTTCTAATGATGACTCATACGTACTGAATAGCTTGGATGCAATTATAAATCTCAAATGATAGCTATTTATATCACAAAATTGTGGCATCTGCCTTAAAGTTATGTATTTGCCTATTTTTAGGTGATGTGAAATAGAACCACCTTTTATATGATAAATATATCTAATTTCTCCAATGTGCCTTTTGAATGAAAAAATAGGATATTTGTCATAACAGACATAGTCATAATGGGCCCAAAAACATCTTTGTCAATGAATTTCTAAGAATTTTGGAAGAATGGAACAATAATATATAAGAAATATATAGTCAAAAAATTCTGAGGATCATTTCAGAAATGGTAACACCTCTTTATGTCAATATTCTCATTAAAAAGGCAACACTATAATTACTACAAATTACTAGATTTAAAAGCACAGTCCTGAAACTCACAGAGAATAAAAGCATTTGGAGGCTTGCCAATCTAGTGAAAGAGATCCACTCCAATTTCTCAGTTACTCAAGCTGGAGAAAATAATTCCTAACCGGTGAGCATCTACACAGAATATGTTTTTAGGCACTACACAGAATATGTTTTTTATTCATTTAAGAGTCAGAAAAATCCCCTTCTCAGCATTAAATGAGATGCCCCTTTTTGGCAGATGAGTTTATGTCCTAGCTGTTATGTGAGTAGAGTCAGGAGTAGGAGTAGTAAAAAAGTCTTAGATGGAAGGGATAGCTTGTTCCAGCAGAGAGTGTGTTCAAAGACCCAGAGTAGTGAGGGAGTATTTTAACGAAGCCTAATGTTGTTGGAACAGAAGGCAAAGCAGATCTTGAAAGGCTTTAAGGTTATCTTAACATCTTAAGGTTTGGGGCCATTAACCTAAAGGCAAATAGAAGGGATGGAAGAGTTTTAGGCATGAGAGAAAAATGATCAAATGTGACATCCAAAGGATTTTGGCTTCGGAGACAGAGTAGTAAGACTCATGGCAAGGAAGTGATTACTCTAAGCCAGTAAAAGGATGATGATGGCCTAAATCAGGATGACAGTAGTGGCAATAAAAGGAAATGGATGTATTTGAGAGATATTTAAAAGTTATGCATGAGATTTTGTTACAGATTAGTATAGAAAATTAAAGACAAGGGTAATGGATAAATCCCAAGGCTCTAACTTAAAAAACTAGATAATCCTAAAGACTCAGGAAAGAATGCAATGGGGGCAAATCTATAGGAGGAGGGAGAAGATGGAATGATGATTTCAGTTATAAGCATGCTGATGTTGAAGTTCCTGATAAAACGTATTCAAGTGGAAATATCCTGAGGGATTTGGATATATAGGTATAAACTCAGGCAAGAAATACACTTAAGGGTAAATCAGCATATAAATGGTTATTGAAGCCGTGAAAGTAAATGAGATTCCCTGAAATTCTGTGTGATTAAGAACATGAAAGAGCCCCAAAGAACATTGAAACTTAAGGGTCAAGAGGAGAAAGATCCAATAAAGACAATGGTAAATGAGGAGGCATATTGCTAGATTGTTGTCCCAGAAGCCAAAAGAAGACAGTGTTTCAGAAAGCAGGATTTGATTAACAAAGCAAAATGTCACCCCAGATGAACAAAATTATGACTGATGTTTTCCCACTGCATTTAATAACACAGAAACCTTTGTTAAATCTAATTTAAGTATATTTGGAGATTCAGAGACTGGAATGCATTGTTATGAATTCAGCAGTAAAGACAAGGTGAGAATACAGGGACAAAAATTACGGATAACATCTTTTAAGAATTTTGGGTGTGAAGGGAGGAGCAATGTATCATGACAGCTAAAAAATAATACACATGTAAAGCAAGGAGTTTGGGAATTGATTGATAGTATTTCATATGGGTGTATAATCTCGGGCATCATCTGTGAATGACAAGATCTTATAGACAGTCAAGGACAAAGAATACAGTAGAAAGAGGTTGTGTGAAGGTTACTTTTTTCTTTTTTCAAGATTTTATTTATTTATTTATTTATTTATTTATTTATTTAAGAGAGAGAGAGAGCAGAGCAAGAGAGAAAGAGCATGAGTGGGGGTAAGGGGTTGAGGGAGAGGAATGAGCAGACTCCGCACGGAGCAAGGAGCCCAATGCAGGGCTCAATTCCAAGACTCTGAGATCATGAACTGAGCTGAAGGCAGACATTTAACTGACTGAGCCACCCAGCCACCCCATTTTTTTAAAGTAGGCTCCACACTCAGTTTGGACCCCAAAGTGGGGCTTAAACTCACAACCCTGATATCAAGACCTGGGCCACGGGGTGACTTCTATTTTCTCTGTAGAGCAGAAAAAAATCAATGTTATTTTCTAAGAGGAAATAGGGAGAGTTAGGTGGAGAGATGAGAAAAGGGCGGGGGGAGGAGTTGAAATAATCATTGCGGAAAGAAAGAAATTTTAAGAGCCCGACAAGTTGCAAGATTTTCCCATGTGGCCAATAGACCTAGTACACAAGTAAAAATGATAATTGGATTCATCCAGATTTGTGATTTTGCCAGGTCAACAGAAAGACAACAGAAAAGAGGAATTGATGTGGTTATGAGAATAGAATCATTAACTATTAAAGGCAAACAGAATACGGACAGGGATAGAGAAAAGAGGGGCTGGGAAAAATAGAAAACAAGGAAGTGAAGGGTTTCAAGGAAGCCTAATGATACCTGACACGAGTTCTCCACTGTTCGGCTGCATCAATGCTACTCCCAATGCAAAATTTTCCTGGAGATTTACCAAGTATGATGAGGGGGAAGAGGTTATTTCCGGTTGAAGGATGTCTGGATAGGCCTACTGAGGAGGTGAACACAAGCTGCCTTAAATGAGTTACAGATGCAAGCTTCAGATAGATTTAATAGCACAGAGAGAGTCTATATGGAGCAAGTTGAAGAACAGAAAATAGTCTTTCTCATATGACAGGGATTTAAGTTTAATGGAGATAGGAGAAGTCCAGAAAGAGGTGAAGAATACTAATAGAGGAATAGTATAGTAAGGGAAAAAATGAAAATACACCTTGTATTTATGTTTTAGGGAGCTTTGGATTTTACTCTGTGTGCTAAAGAGCTATTAAAGACTTTTGACAAGCAGAATGACATGATCATTGCAACCTGTACTTTTGCATCATAATATTTGTAAAGATGGTAGAGAGTGTTTGAACTGTTTAACTAATGGACAGATTAGATGAATTCCTAGAATTTCTCTAAAATTAAATTTAGTACATGAGCTACTACTTTACCTTTAGAAATTAACATTCTTGATAATGAAAAACATTAAAGTCTCCATAAACAAATGTAATTGTTTAAACAATTCACAAAGCAATAAACAGCAATAAACAATTCACAAAGCAGAAATGTAAGTGGGTGACAAATTTAAAAAAAATGCTCAATGGAAAAAGCTAAAGCACAAGATTTTTCAGGAACCAATGATGTTCACCATTGCCAATGACTTGATAAGATGGATCTCATTAGTACTCATTAATGTACATTGGTATTATAATCTTTGCAGAGAGCAATTTAACAAGAGATATCAAGAACAATTTTGAAATATTTACTCCTTTTAACCAATATTTCTACTTCTAAAAGTAAAATCTAAGAAAATTATCAAAATACACTTAAATATTTATGCATTAAAATATTATTACTTACAAAAATTTAATATAAATCCAATCTCGGTTCAAGAGTTCTGTTCCTTAAGCTTTTCTTGCGTTTTCCAGGCAAAGTTATGGATTCTCTTCTTTACTTTCCAGGCAAAGTTATGGATTCTCCTTCTTTGCTAGGACACGATACTGTCCTACCTATGGTCTATTTTCAATATCCTTACACTTTCTTTTTATATTTTCTATGGTTTCCTCCATCTGATTTTCTAATTTACCATTTCATTTTTCTTCAAATTTATCTTGCCATTTATCTCATTATTTATTTCAGTTATATTTTTTATACTTACATTTCCACTTGGTATCTCTTATTGGTTTCTTGTTCTTGCTTCATGTTCCTACTATGTCATCCCAGGTCTCCTGGAGGGTCTTTGGCATGGTTATTTCACATTTTTGGATCATTTGTTTCAATAAATCTGCTTTCAGTGTTAAAAAAAATACAACTCCCTTATTAGGGAGTGCTAAATAAGTTATAATAAATCTTATGATGAAATATAATTGGGCTTTTATAAGTGATGTTTACAGAGAGCATTTAAAGATGTAAAAAATGTCCATAATATAAAGTGAATAAAAACAGTGCAATATGTAAGAAATATAGACAGTATAACTTCAACTATGCAAAGTATGTGTGTGTGCACTCAAAAATATTAGAAGAAAATGTACTAGTCTTAACATCTCTTATATCTAGATTTAGGGCTTAAAGATCATTGTTATTTATTTTATGTTTTCTATGCATTATAGATTACTAATGACAAGAATTAAATCTATAATTAGAAAATATTTATGTTAAATTAATATTTATATTGTAAAAATGAACAGCCTTAGTATGAAAACAGCAACATTTATTGTTGCTAACAAAGAATTTTATTTCTACAAAACCCATGTAAATGTATCTCCAAAAGAAAATAGTATAACAAATCTCTCATTATTTCAGTTTTATTTTTTATTTTTTTTAAGATTTTTATTTATTTATTCACGAGAGACCTAGAGAGATAGAAAGGCAAAGACATAGGCAGAGGGAGAAGTAGACTCCATGCAGGGAGCCCAAAGAGGGACTTGGATTCTGGGACACCAGGATCACACCCTTTGCTAAAGGCAGATGCTTAACCACTGAGCCACCGAGATGTCCTGATTATTTCAGTTTTAGAAGTGAAGAGGGTAGAAGTGTGAGTAGACGTTTCTTCTCAGTGTCTCAAGAGTGCCATATGTATATAACATATATATAGGGGTCTTCCAACAACAAATGATTATGAATGATGACTCCATTTTCTCCCTGAATTTTCCGTGACCGATAAGAGCATTTCCCAACAGCATACACTCTTGAAGCAATGTTCCCTTTTCTCCTGATTTCTCCAAATCTGAGGTCACTCTTCGTCATGACGAGAAACTGCTCAAACTGTAACTATATCCCAGAGAGGAGATATATCTGAACCTCTAGTTCAAATAGGTCTTTGCCACCGGACATTAGGCAATGTCTAGGCCAAAAGACTGATCAGAATACCACAGGGCCATTTCTGCTGATAAAAAAATGAAAGAGGAGGTTCTCATTCTACAGACTGAAAGGGTCGTAAGACTATATAAACTTTATTAGGGAAAGTGGGCTGAATGTTTTCCTTGTTTTATAATTCTCCTTCATTGGAATGCTAGTGTTCAAACACACAAAATTCAATAGGTAAAAATAGAGGAAAAACTCCAGCCTTTTTGTCCAAACTTTGATTCCTTAAATCAAGTTTGGTAGATAAGAAAGAGCAATATTCAAAATTGTTCTGATGGAGGATACTTAGTGATTCTTCTTACTTTGACTTGTAAGCAAGTTTGTAAATTGTCTTTCTAGAAACAAATAGGCAGAGATATGAACTTGTTAGCAAAGAAAATGTGATTAAACATTCTTATCTACTGAAGTGCCTGTATCCCCTAATTTTATTTCAGAAAAGCAATCAATTTTACAATCATATTTTGCTTCTACTCTCCTCCAGAAGTTTATATATGCTCTCAATTTATATTATTATTTTATTATTCTTGATATGAAAGGATGATAATATTATCTCAGCTTTCATGGCATGCCCACCAGGGAAGCAGCCAGGTGAGGGGCACCCGGAGGACACAGTACCCTTCTTTTTTCTCCTAACAGTACAGACCACAAGGCAGGATTGGCTTTCACACTGGCTCCCCTTGCAGGCATGGGCCTTCCTGCCATCCCCAGGGCAGAGGCCTCCTAGGTACTTCCCTAAGTCAGGAGCTCCTGCAGCTGCTGGCAACCAGGACTGTTTTCCTGCCAGGGAGTGGGGAGTAGAGCAGAAGAGCTTGGCACCCCTGTGGGAATAATTTTCCTCTCTCCCTCTCCTGCACAGCCTGGAGACCTTCTCAGGCTCCCCTCTCAATGGACACTTGCTATGCGCCATTGTCTATATATGCTGTCAATTTATACTATTATTTTATTATTCTTGACATGAAAGGATGACAATATTATGGTTCTCTTTTTAATAATTCATAAATGTCTCATGATATATTTCAGGACCCTTCCATCTTCTTTCTCAACATTTGCTTTGAGTGTAATAGTTAAATATCTCTTTATATGTTTCACTTTCTTCCATCTCCCTATTTATTTTAAAGTTCACCCAGAAAATCCTGCCAGCAATTGTCTCATGCCTCTGATAATTCACTTGCTTAAACAGAAACCCTATAAGCAAACAATAGTTGTTTTCATTCTGCACAACAAATCAAGTAGTATTCACTGAATTCATTTGTAACTTCCAGCCACAGACACTAACTAGATGAACATCCATTAATATGATTTTCATATGTCACCCAAATATCTTTCATTATCACATGAGGTGTGACTTGAAAAAAATTAGGCATATTTATTTGTATGTGTGGTTTCTGAAATTAAAGGCATAGTAGATATGGCTAATTCTACTTCTAACACAATATTGTATCAAAGCAACAGGAAATTCCCTGCTGCAAAGATTTCACCAGGAAGTTACAGGCCAAATAAAATCAGAGTTAAAACAATCACATACTGCCAAATCAAATATCATTGGAGAACTGAGACTTAGAGGCAGAAATTGAGAGAAAGTAACACTACATTTCCAATGAAATCTCCAAGAAATTTTTGTAACCTGGAGAAAGGCATAGCCAAATGAAAAGGAATGAGAAAAAATTACAGTGGAATGGAGTAAAGAAAGAAAAGACACAGGTCAATAAAAATAAATCATTTTACATCAGCTTTTGGTTCTCCTAACCCTAAAAATACTAGAAAATTTTGAATTTTTCCTATTTGGCAAATATGATCAGGTGCCAGCATTTAGGTTTCTTCAGAATCTCAGAGTATGGAATATTTCTACACTTTATCATGATGTTAAATCTAATATGTGTGTCTTTTACTTCTATTTTTCCCATCCATGTCTTAAATATACATTCATATTATTTAATGTAGAGATATATGTATGCATACATATATGTGATATATATGTGTGTGTATGTGTGTGTGTGTTTGTATTGGGGATATGTAACCATGTGTGTGGGGAGGGGGCTGGGGACATCCCCAACACATAGGAGAAAGTGTCACTTTCCCAGCATATTGACTCTATGGAAGGATCAGTCTTTATAATGACCATCCAGGAATATGTGGAGACAAAGCAGACCAAAAGCACTCTGAAGCGGCCCTAGGCCCAACCAGCCAAGCTGACATCACATTGTGCATCATAATTCCATATCAGAAGACTCAGACAAAGCGAAGAATCTAATGATGCCAGAGTTAACTCTGAAAGATACAGTCACAGAAAATACAATGCATGTTAACACTGTGTATTCAAATCTGACATGAGGGACTACATAGATAATAAATGCCCAGGTAAAGAGAACAGGAAAATTATCCCAGAGGGGATGTTTAGAGGACTCAGCATTCATTTAGAAAAATATATGAGAACCTACTATGTGACAGGCAATAATCTGGGCATATGCAGCAGTGAATAAAGTTGACAAAATTCCCCAATGTTCTAAACTATACATCAGTATAGGAGACAGATAATAAACAAGATAAATACAGAGTAATAACAGCTTAGGAGAAAATAAAACCAGGAATAATCGATGTAGCAGATAGCCCCCAAAGATGACCACCAACAATTCCTCCTCTTCCTGTATTCACTCTCTTCTCCTTAAAAGATTGGGTCTATATTCTCCCTCTTTGAATCAGAACTGGCCTCATGACTAGCTTTAATGAATAGAAGAGGCAGAAACACCAGCTCCAGGCCTAGCCCTTATAAAACCTTGATAATTCTGTGTGGGCTCTGTTGGAATACAGCTGCTATGATGTAGGGAAGTTCAGACTATCCTTCTGGAGAAAGAGGCCACATGCATAGACTCTGGATGATGACACCAAGATGTAGATGGTGATGAGGGAGGAGAACCAAGATGCACCTTTACAGTACCACACTGTCTTGATGACCACAGCTTTGTAGTACAACCTGAAATCTGGCATTGTGATGCCCCCAGATATGGTTTTCTTTTTTAAAATTCCCCTGGCTATTCGGGGTCTTTTCTGATTCCACACAAATCTTAAAATAATTTGTTCTAACTCTCTGAAGAAAGTCCATGGTATTTTGATAGGGATTGCATTAAACGTGTATATTGCCCTGGGTAACATTGACATTTTCACAATATTAATTCTGCCAATCCATGAGCATGGAATATTTTTCCATCTCTTTGTGTCTTCCTCAATTTCTTTCAGAAATGTTCTATAGTTTTGAGGGTATAGATCCTTTACATCTTTGGTTAGGTTTATTCCTAGGTATCTTATGCTTTTGGGTGCAATTGTAAATGGGATTGACTCCTTAATTTCTCTTTCTTCAGTCTCATTGTTAGTGTATAGAAATGCTACTGACTTCTGGGCATTGATTTTGTATCCTGCCATGCTACCGAATTGCTGTATGAGTTCCAGCAATCTTGGGGTGGAGACTTTTGGGTTTTCTATGTAGAGTATCATGTCATCGGCGAAGAGGGAGAGTGTGGTACTGGCACAAAAACAGACACATAGATCAGTGGAACAGAATAGAGAATCCAGAAGTGGACCCTGAACTTTATGGGCAACTAATATTCGATAAAGGAGGAAAGACTATCCATTGGAAGAAAGACAGTCTCTTCAATAAATGGTGCTGGGAAAATTGGACATCCACATGCAGAAGAATGAAACTAGACCACTCTCTTTCACCATACACAAAGATAAACTCAAAATGGATGAAAGATCTAAATGTGAGACAAGATTCCATCAAAATCCTAGAGAAGAACACAGGCAACACCCTTTTTGAACTCGGCCATAGTAACTTCTTGCAAGATACATCCACGAAGGCTAAAGAAACAAAAGCAAAAATGAACTATTGGGACTTCATCAAGATAAGAAGCTTTTGCACAGCAAAGGATACAGTCAACAAAACTCAAAGACAACCTACAGAATGGGAGAAGATATTTCCAAATGACAGATAAAGGGCTAGTTTCCAAGATCTATAAAGAACTTATCAAACTCAACACCAAAGAAACAAACAATCCAATCATGAAATGGGCAAATGACATGAAGAGAAATCTCACAGAGGAAGACATAGACATGGCCAACATGCACATGAGAAAATGCTCTGCATCACTTGCCATCAGGGAAATACAAATCAAAACCACAATGAGATACCACCTCACACCAGTGAGAATGGGGAAAATTAACAAGACAGGAAACAACAAATGTTGGAGAGGATGCGGAGAAAAGGGAACCCTCGTACACTGTTGGTGGGAATGTGAACTGGTGCAGCCACTCTGGAAAACTGTGTGGAGGTTCCTCAAAGAGTTAAAAATAGACCTGCCCTACGACCCAGCAATTGCACTGTTGGGGATTTACCCCAAAGATACAAATGCAATGAAACGCCGGGACACCTGCACCCCGATGTTTATAGCAGCAATGGCCACGATAGCCAAACTGTGGAAGGAGCCTCGGTGTCCAACGAAAGATGAATGGATAAAGAATATGTGGTTTATGTATACAATGGAATATTACTCAGCTATTAGAAATGACAAATACCCACCATTTGCTTCAACGTGGATGGAACTGGAGGGTATTATGCTGAGTGAAGTAAGCCAGTCGGAGAAGGACAAACATTATATGTTCTCATTCATTTGGGGAATATAAATAATAGTGAAAGGGAATATAAGGGAAGGGGGAAGAAATGTGTGGGAAATATCAGAAAGGGAGACAGAACATAAAGACTGCTAACTCTGGGAAACGAACTAGGGGTGGTAGAAGGGGAGGAGGGCGGGGGGTGGGAGTGAATGAGTGACGGGCACTGGGGGTTATTCTGTATGTTAGTAAATTGAACACCAATAAAAAATAAATTTAAAAAAATAAAAAATAAAAAATAAAAAAATTTAAAAAAAGATGCACCTTTACAGCACTACATACAGACACATTTGAGAAAAAATTATAAATAATGAATTACTGTTGACATAACTCAATAAATTTGGGGGTGTTTCTAATATATATGCAGTTTTAGGGAAAAGGTAACTGAAATGTCTAGGAAGAGAAAGTAAAAAAGGAAACTGGCAATTATCAAGATGAAGAACTACAATTTAACAGTAAGATCCTCTATACCTGTTCTGAGAGAAGAGCAAGGAAATCTTTAAATTATATAAGAAGAGAAAGCCTGAAGGTAAGCATACTAAATCCTACTGACCACTGGAAAGGAAGACATATGCTACATTTCTTTTTTTTTTCTTTTATAGATTTATTTATTTAGTTGAGGGAGAGAGGGCATGCGCTTGAGTGTGGGGAGGAGGGTAAAGGGAAAGGGAGACAGAGAATCTCAAGCAGATGCCATACTGAGTGCAGAGCACATCATGGGGGCTCAATCTCATGATACTGAGATCAGAACTGAGCTGAAACCAAGAGTCGGATACTTAAACAACTGGGCCACCCAGGCACCCCACATATGCTGCATTTTTAACCTTGGAGCTGAGAGGCAAAGAATGATCTTGATTCAGTTACAAGTAGCTTTAACTAAATATAGCTAGGGAGCCACAATTCTAGGAATGGTACCTGAGTAATTGTCATGCCTAGACCTAATCTCAATGATATCATCCTAAACCTCAAGCCCAAACTGGAGGCCTCAATGGAATGAGACTCTGAGGAGTCTTCAGGGTGGTCAGTAAATTTTGCAGGTGTGAGGGATATGAAGCACTTGGGGCTAGAGAGCACAGTGGGGTAGACCATTAGTTGATAGCCTCCAAGTTGACAGTTGACAGACCAATGTCCAGCTAACTTATTTCTCCAAGAAACCATACCTCCAGGTGTTCACACCCTATGTAATCTCCTACAGTGATGCTGGCCTTGGCTATGTGAATGATTTGGGCCAATAGGATATTTGCAAGTATGATGTAAGCTGAAGTTGGTAAGTCCATCACCTTGGGGCCTATCCTCTTGGAACACTCCTACTTTGGAGCTACCTTCCATGATTTAAGCAAGACCTGACTATTCTGTTGGAGCAGAGAACTACATGGAAAGACGCTGGAAGATGAGTCATCCTGTAGAGAGGAGAACTGAGATATACCAGCAGAGCTTTCAGCTGAATGTAATTGCTCCCAGGTAGGAAAGAAACATCTATCTACCTGCAGAATTACCTTAAATAATAAATAATTGCTGTTTAAACCACTAAATTTTAGGGTAATCTTTTAAGAAACAATAAATAGACATCTGAAATAAGGGATAAGAAGTAAGAAGATTTCATTGAAAAGATCTAGAGGTGAGAAAGAAGCCTCTAAGATAGAGATAGATAATTGAAAGGAGCATTCCAGGCAGAGGAAACAGCAAGTGCAAAGGCCCTGACGTGGAAGTAGGCCTGGCTTATTTGAGGAACTACAAGGAGGCTTGTATATGTGGAGCAGAGTGAATAAAAAGAACATTAAGAAATAAAGTCCGAAATAGTAACAGGGGTCAGATCAGCCTGGGCTTTGAAGGTCATTGTAAACACTGACTTTTATCCAGAGGTTGATGAAAAGTTATTGGAGATTTTTATGCATTTTTAAATTCATTCACTAATTATCTATATAGCCTGATGGTGGGTAGTTTCCTAGTGCTGGCTATGCAATAATGAATGAGGCCTGCGGTGGGTGGGCAGGGGTAGATGGGCAGAGCTACAGGGGATGTTGAGAGGATGAAAGAAGAGGAGCAGAATCACAAAACAACTGGACCAAGGAAAGATGGCTTCAGTTGGCTCAGGCCAACCTGAAGGATAGAGACTCTTTTAGACAAGACCCCTCTTTATTTTCTTCAAAGTCTCTCTTCAAGATAATTTGCTACAGCTTTACATTAAAGCACATTATACCTGCAAAAGAAACCTCACTTCTCTTTTAATGCAATTAAATTTCCTAAAAGCTTTTTCCAAATAAATCATGGCGTTTCATCAGCCATGCACAAAAGATCCTGCCAGGCTCCAGTATTCTGTGCTCTAAGTGTGTGTCAATACATTTATAGAAAAACACTCTGTTAAATTTTAAAAGAATCTCTTCGAAAAGACACTGTGTACTTCCCAAAAGGTACTTTACGAATATAGTACTTTACAGATTGCAGTGAGGTTTCAGAGCAATTGACTCACCCCTGCATCATATTCTTACAACCAAACTAAATGACAAAGTAACAAGCAAAGAAGGCATAGAACTAACATTATTATAGCTTTAAATAAAAGTTCATGAAGCAATTTTCCTTAAGTGTGGTGCCATACACATCAAAGTATATTTGGTAGCATAGATGATGACAGAGTAATAAGAGAACTTTGTCAGGCTTTGACATGAGTAGTTTCTGGAAAAAAGTGTGAAGATCTGGTAGGGGGTGGGATAAATTGTATTCCTCCAGCTGGTCAACCTATCAGTTAACAGTGAATCTGGATGGTCTCCCAGTTCAGGTCTGACTGTATTTAGAGTAACAGTTTCATAGAACTTCTCATCAAACATACCGAAACAGAAGTGTTCTCTTCAATAAAATAAAATCCCTCTACTTATCTTATTTTCCCATGGGTTTAATTTTTTTTAATTTTATTTATTTATGATAGTCACACAGAGAGAGAGAGAGAGAGGCAGAGACACAGGCAGAGGGAGAAGCAGGCTCCATGCACCGGGAGCCCGACGTGGGATTCGATCTCGGGTCTCCAGGATCGCGCCCTGGGCCAAAAGCAGGCGCCAAACCGCTGCGCCACCCAGGGATCCCTCCCATGGGTTTATAAAAATGAAAAATCCCAAAAATAAGTTGCTGCTTTAGAACTGACCTATGTCCAGCTAACTCATTTCTCACAGTAATGCAATGAAATGGTCTTTTTTTGCTTTATGTCTCTTAACTTCTAATTAATGACAGGATTTCAATTTCCAGATAGCTGATATTTAATGACTTCATCAAGCATTTGTTCTCTGCCAGCAGCTCCTATTTTTTGGACTTAAAAGTCAGAAGCTTTCATCTAAGAAATAGATAAGAAAAAGTTAAAAAAAAAAAACTAGCATTGTTGTTCTGGATCTTTTAAAATCTTCTATAAGGTGTTTTAGTTTCCATTTTAAATCATTCGATCTCAAAGACCTAGCCTAGCTTCTCTTGAAATATGATTCTATTTTAAGACACATCACAAAATTTCTTGTGTTCTATACCACTATTATAGTCTCTGCACCATTTCTGGCTCTACACTTTAATCTCTTCCACAATCTAAAACAATAATTTCCATAGATTCCAATCAGTCACTTATGTATTTGACTCTCTTCAAGGGTTTTGGCCAATGTTTCTCTAGGTTCACCTGAATCGGAATCATTTGGTGTTAAAATTCAGGTCCCACAGCTCCACCTCAAACTTACTGATTTGCAATGTCTAAGTGGCCCACAATTTTTGACAAACATACCAATTGACTCAGATGTACCAGAGGTTTGAGGGTACTACACAAGGCCAATGGTCCTTAAGCCTTATGAGACTCTAATAAAATACTTGCAAACCCTTAGCCTAACATGCACAGGGGGAACCATATTTTGTGCATTCTCTCAGGAAATTGACAGGAGCCCTAAAGCCTATCAATGGACCCTTTCCTCAGAGTATCTAGATCCTGAGACCAGAGCCCCTTCTCTCATAATTTTCTCTGTGAGGCTTCTAAGGAAATCGGTGCAGGGAAAATGGAATACCCATTGTACTCTGTTCTGTTAAAGAGAGCCATTGACAATTTCTGTCTTTTATCTCAACCTCAAAATGAAGTGTATTTCTTCTCATCCAATTCACCCAAGTATTGTGAAGCTGAAATTGCTTTAAAAGCATTAGAAGAAAAGTACTATATAAATGCAAATAATAGGAAATTTGATTAAAAAAAAAGAATAGTCATATCCAAGTGCACAACAGCTGCCCTATCAAAAATGAGCAGTTTGAGGTTTCACTGATACTGTCATTCAATAGACATCAGAGAATAAAGACTATGAAGTGGTTTTCCAGAAGTCTTCATGAATTGCAGGCATATTTTTTTCATGCTATCAAAGTAATATGCCACATAGAGAACTAAAAGACATGAGGAACCATAAATCCTATAGGCTTGCTACTACCACCCCAAAAGGACAAAAGGATAAAGGAGCCCTATCACTGATGGCGAAATGCTCTACAACTTCCAGTTCAACTCCCACAAGGAAACTCAGGGAGCTCTGAAGAGAATATTCAGATCACCACTCTCTCCCTGTGCCAAAAACCATTTTTAACACTTAGCACAAACATCTTTCCATTATATAAATCATCTGTCCACATTATAAAGTCTGGCATTTACCATTTTAACTGCTCAGGTTGTCATGTCTACCATGGCCCCTGATCCATCAAGTTGGTTTTTGAAACCAGGGCAACAGTGCTGGTACTCAACCTAAGGGGATTCTGATGGTAGGCTAAGTCAATATAAAAAATAAAAACAGGAGGATATATTTTTTTCTAGATGCTCTGCTGTTTAGATGATATATCTGCAACTATTCTCAGACCTCCTCTGAAACTATCCCTGAAACTGCTTACAATTTAGCCAGTAACTGCCCACAGCACTCCTTCTTTAGTGCTACAAATTAGAGGAGCACTTGGATAAAATATTTCCCTTAGCCAATGAGTGAGTGGCCAACAACATTTTGTAATGCATAGTTCTAATTATAAATAAGATATTAACAGAACCTTGCGAGAGTAATCAAGGACGGAAAAATAACCTTACCTTCAGAACAGCAACCTCTGCATAGCTCTTTTGCCTGAGCTCCAGAGCCCACATGTTAAGACTCTTAAGAATTATACATGACAGAAAAGGAAAGAGTGTCAGTTATCATGACTAAGGAAACTGAAGCCTTATTTCACTTGATATGCATATTTGTGTTCTTTTAGGTCAAAGTATTAATTCTCCTCTTATTTGAAGAGACAGACAGTTGGGATTGCTTATTTACTTTTCAGCAAATCCATAAAGAGAAACAATCCATATTTCTGGACTTAAATAGAAGAAATTGATCAAATACAAAGGGAAGGCCTGATCTAGTACCTACCAGAAGGGAGATGGGAGACAGAAGAGAGTTCATGCTTTTGAACAGAGGGTATGTATGCTATAAACTCAAGGAAATGCATTATTTTACTTTCTTCCCACAGCTCCTCTGCAGGAGGCAGCACAAAACCAAACAGAACAGTCTATATAGCCTAAGATCAGGTCTCAGTTCTAAATGTCTCTTTATATATGTAGTTAGTGGACCTTAAGCAAAGAGAAATTTGATGATTAAAAACAGAGATCATCTTGTATCCACAGCATCTCTTTCTGCCACTTTAGGAAAAACTTCCAAATATTCTAGCACATATCAAAACCAAAACTCTCATAACCACAGCAGGAAATACTATATAAAGAAGAAAGCTAAAGATTCTTACTTGAACAACTTTTCTTTCTCTTCAGATCAAAAACTTTGAGCCTATAGAGCTTTCATGCTCTATCGTTCAATGAAAGGATTCACAGAGCTAAATAGTTCTAATTTTTCAGTCATATGGAATAGAGCTATTGTAGATAAGACTAGAAATCTTATAAAAAAATCTCTATCCTATTGGTTACATCAATAGAATTCTTCCATCATAATATCAATGAAAAAATACATCTGCATATGACATTTGGAATAAATGTTAGATCCTTCCCTGAAATTGCTTATTACCTTACCTTTTTAAAACCTAATACATTCCTGCCACAGACTGAGTGTACTATTTTATGATGAGGACAGAAAAGTCCCACTCGTGATAGGACTACTGTATCACTCTTTCATGTTCAGAAATGTTACTAGTGTTGTCCATGCATGTAAATGGGTTTTGAAAAAATGAACAGCAGTTTCTTCTCCACTTGATACATGTAAAATCCATTTTTCATCAACATTTTTTTGAAGAACCTACCACTGATTGCAGCTCTGCTTTTCTCATCACAGTCTGATGGATGTTTTTGCTCAAAATAAGCCGCCCTTCACTGATTGCTGCAGGCTGCGTGGTCTGTCAATTGTGAAAATACAGCATTCCCCAGCTAGACCACATTGCTTCTTGTAATCAAAGAGTCAGATACAAACATTCATTCCAATGATTCCGCGACCCTGATCTCTATTTGCTTTAATGCAGTGTTCATTTTCACTGTGAGGTATCCTCAGAACAAAAATCCCACAGGTTAGAAATCGAGTCACTCACCCCAGTTAAGTTAAAATCTTCCCCTCAGTAAGAGAGTAAGACTCTCGTTTTTCCTAAAATATGTGCAAAAGAAGGGTAAGTTTTCTTTTAAAATACAACTAGGTGGAAGCTGCCATTTTTATGAGGATATAGAGAAGTACAGAGTGTGGTAACTACAAACTAAAGATTTGCATCCCTGACAACAACTCTAATTGTTATGAGTTTAATAACTGTCGATCAAAAGAATGTCAGTTAAAAGCATGGTTGCAAAAACTCAGAAATGAACCCAAAACAAGATGGCCAATTAATCTTTGACCAAGAAGGAAAGAATATCCTGTGGGAAAAAAGATAGTCTCTTCAACAAATGGTGTTGGGAAAACTGGACAGCAATGCGAAAACAAATGAAACTGGACCACTTTTTTACATCATACCCCAAAAATAAATTCAAAATGGATTAAAGACCTAGGGGTGCCTTGGTGGCTCAGTTGGTTAAGTATCCAACTCTTGGTTTTGACTCAGGTCATAATCTCAGGGTTGTGGGATGGAGCCCCACCTCACCTCAGGCTCTGTACTCAGCAGGGAGTCTGCTTGAGATTCTCTCTCTCTTCCTCTGCCCTTCCCCCTGCTCACTCACTCACTCTCTCTAAAATAAATAAATAAATCTTTTTAAAAAATGAATTAAAGACCTAAATGTGAGACCTGAACCCATAAAAATCCTAGAGGAGAACACAGGCAGCAGCCTCTTTGACCTCAGCCACAGCAACTCCTTTCTAGATATGTCTCTGGTGGTAAGGGAAACAAAAGTGAAAATAAACTATTGGGACTTCATCAAATATCTGATGGTTACCAGAGGGGAGGTGGGTAGAGGGATGGGTTAAATAGGGATAAGGACTAAGAAGTACACTTGTGATGAGCACCAGGTGATGTGTGAAGTGTTGAATCACTGTATCATACATCTGAAACTAATATGACACTGTATGTTAACTAACTGGAATTTGTTTATTATTTATTTATTTAAGACTTATTTATTTTAGAGAGAGAGAACAGGAGGGAGAGGTAGAGTCTCAAGCAGACTCATGCTAAGTGCAGAGCCCAACTCAGGGCTCAATCTCACAATCCTGAGATCATGACCTGCGCTGAAATCAGGAGTTGGATGCTTAACTGACTGAGCCACTCAGGCATCCCAACTAACTATAATTTAAATAAAAACTTTTTAAAAAGCACGTTTGTGAATCTCACACAAAAATACAGGGAATGAATCTGTTAAACAGAAAGACCCTGAGCTACTTCTTATGTACTGCTGCTAGAAGGAAGATGTGGAGTTTAATGGTGTTATTCAAAAAATAACCACATTATATTCAAATTTATGTGCAATGAAGACTGATTTTAAAGCTCCTATTCCAAGTAGGAAATTACTTCTTCTGCCAAAAGGAGTTAGCATTTACATCAACTAGGACTAGGTTCAGCTATATAACAGAAAAAAGGAATGGCTCAAATTCTTAAAAGAGAGAAGAAAGTTGAGACTTCTAAGTCTCTTATGCATAAGAAGTCTGGAGGTAAGCAACTCAGAGCAGGAATGATGGCTACAGCATCATCTCATACTCAAGTTCTCATCATTCTTCCCCCATCTTGGAGCATGATTTTCATTCTCAAAACCATCATATGGTCCAGGTGGCTGCTACAGCTACAGCCATTACATCCACATTCCAGACAGTAGGACAAAAGATACAAGGAAGAAAATCTCACTGCCTCTTTGAAGAGAGATTTCCAGGCAGTTCCACACAACGCTGCTACTTACATTTCATTGGTGATAATTTTACCTAATTGTACTGGAAATGGAGATAAATAGTTATATTTGAGGCCACAAAGAGTCTAGCTAAAACCTGAGGCTCTCTTACTAAGGAAGAAGGAAGAATGAACATAATAGAAAACCAGTGATACTTGCTTCAGCACTCACCCTTCACCAGCATCTCTGCTGTTAGAGATATCAAATGACCTTGGGCAAGTCACTTAAATCTCTCTGTTCTTCAATTTCTTCAGCTCTAAAATATCTAACTTATATATTTTTTTGAAACTTAAATAAGATTATATGTGTAAAAGGCCTAGGGCATATAGGTCCTAAGCAAACATTAGCCCCTTCCACATATCAACAGGAGAAGGTTCAAAGGAGCTAGACTGGACTCAAACTGGCAAATTTCTTGGAGCCTATAATTGGAACCACTGTCCCCTCCATCAGGGACAAACAGCGTTAGTTCTCCTGGCACTTGATGTTCCTTTTCTTTCCTATACTATGCCCTATATCCAGCCAGTGCCACAGAAGCCTAAGCAGATAACTGGGCCCACAGAAGCTGTGGCAACTGGAAGACTCTTTGTATAGAAAGAACTGGATAAATGAAAAAAAGGGAAAACATAAAGGAACCCCCTCCCCCCAGGAAAAATGGAGGAAATAAATTTTCCACTAAGATTCTAGTTTTTTGGCAAAGACAGCAAACCATTCAGATTTCTAGCAGTTTATACTGTCTGGTCAAAAGAAAGTCCTTCTAGATTACTCACCTTTGATTTATTCCTCAAGTCATTGGTCTCGAAGAACCCATTAACAGACTGGAAATGACAGGATAACCCATCACCACTATGGACCAACACTACAAATCCTCCTGATAATTTCATCCATTTCATGGGGAAGCTAGAGGGTTACTGATAAATTGCCTGCTACCATAGGCCACGTTCTCTCCAAGCATATACTGAGATGGAGTTTGGGGTGCAAGATGTTTGTGAGGGATAACCCCTGTGAATGGAAGGAGTAGAACCATGATTGGGCAGAAGGTCAGTTAAATTGTAACAGCTGGCAGGGAGCTCTGGAGCAAGAGCTGTCTAACAGAATGTCCCCCATCAGGCAGCTATGGCTTGATCTTTATTACCACCATCACTACCACCCCCACATCTCATGAAATCATTAGTGGTGAGCTGTTCTGGAATGGTAGGACCTCTTCAGATTGTCTACTTCTGCATGGCTGGGCAGCAAGAACTTCCTTGAAGAGGAACAAGGCAGCATAAGTCTAACCCATCTGCCATAGAAACCAATGTCCAGCATAAAAGATTTCAGTGTTTTCCTCGCTCTGCTGTTCATACATTGATTACTTATCACAAATGGAGTTGACAAAAAATCACTGTATTTCACTCCTCAACTCACACATCACAGAGTGTATGTTTAATTGATAGCAGGTTTGAAATGCTATATAAACAATTCAATTAAGATTAGGAAGATTGAAAAGTCAGGCTTACTCTATCAGCCTTCTTGGTGTTAAGATCAATGCATATAAATAAGGATTTTTCAATTTAAAAAAAGATTTGAATGCATTTCATAATCAATAGAAAGAACAGGAAAGATAAGGACTGTGGAGGAAACTGATGTTTTAGCAGATTTCCAATATTTTCTAAATCTTGCTGTACCAGGAAGCAAACTGTTTTAGTACTTATTTTCCAATTTTCAGTTCTACTGAGATGCAATGGATGCTTTCATTTTCTAGTTAAAATGTTCAGTGGTAAGCTAAATTTCCTCAACTCTCAGGGTAATCTTGCAATTGCTGTGTGTGTCCTTCCATGGGGATTCCCTCTAAGAAATGCCAGACACCCTTTATTTCACAAAATTACCAAACTCTCAAAGAAGCAAAACACACCAAAAGAATTTTGCTGCACTGGAATCAAAATCACTCCTTGCTTAACAAATAAAACCTAGTTTGTCATATTAAGTACAACTCCATAACAGTCTAAAATACAGACTAGTTCCCTCTGTAATAAATCATTTTGAATTTTTTTTTTATTTTGGTGGGGCATGGTGGGAACTGTTCAAGAAACTGGAGTAGTAACAGAGCAGATTACCAAAACACTATGCATTTCACATTAACATAGTTTGATTAACTACCAGTTTTGATCTTAGCCTTCCTATGGAGCTAAGGTTCTCACAATAACTAATAAAAATGTTTCTTGACCAGGGAAGTTTACTAGGGAATGTACGAGAAGGAGGAGCTAAGAAGGGAATACAAAAGATGTACAAGAACATTCAGCTCTGTGAAGCTAAGTGTTTAATGAAGAAAGGACCAAAGCTGAGAAAGAGTTTTTGAAAGGACACCAAACCAAGAGAAGTAACTCTAGATCAAGGGATAACAAACCATAGCCCATTAGCCAAATCCAACTCATCATTTGTTTTTGCAAATAAAGCATTATTGCAACACAGCTATATCTACTTGTTTACATATTGTCTGTGGCTGCTTTCGCACTACAACAGATAACAGGATTCAAGAGTTACAACAGATTATTGATCAACAGAGCCAAGAATATTTACTAACTGTTCCTTTACAGAAAGGGCTGCTGACCCCTACTCTGGATTGTTACAAATGCTGAGTCACAGAGGGAATTAGGGCAATAACTATGATACAGTCTTAAATGGAGAAGTAAGCTTCTTTGGGCAAAGAGAGAGCTAAGGCAGGGTCTTCAGGACAATCAATGATCTCTTTTAATGCCTATATGCCAAACCATGCAAACTGTGTTTACCTGCAAGTAACAATCTTCTGTGGTAATCTCTTAACATATTTTTAGTGACTCTCCTACCTCTCCTTTCCCCCAGCTTTCTCTCCTTATGCCTCCTCTTTTCTAATTCACACTCTCCTGGGCATTTTCATAAACTTTTTCAGCACCAAGTAACTTCTGTAGGCTGATGACTCCCAACTCCACATCTCCTAAACCTGAGATGTATACACCCACTACCTTTGGAACAGCTCTACTCATCAAATGCAATACACATAAAAACTCACCCCATCTTTCCCCCTAAATAATTCTAGTGATGAATTCTGACTGCTTTAGTTAGATTCCTTGCTCCACTCTTATTATCTCTGTAGCCCTGGGCGAGTTACTTAAATTGTCTAATACTTAATTTCCTCATATGTAAAGCTGGGATAATAATAGTACTTACTACAGAGTATGGGTAGGATTAAATGAGATGGTGTATGTAAAGGTCTTAGAAGAATGCCTTATACAAAGAAATGGCTCAATGACTATTTTAATGTTTAATATTTTATTTAATGTTTTATTTTTATTTCCAATATTAATAACTAGCACTTCCATTAAATGTTACCTTTTACCTTGGCTCTCCCCCTGAAATTCTGGCTTCTGTATACACCCACATAGCATACTTGCTCCTAATAGATCAAGGATTCAGCATATTGTTTTGTAATTGCTTATTTATATGCTCTCATGCAAGTCAATAAGCAACTTGGTGACAAGCTATGTCTGATTTTACCCTTACTACTGAAGGGATATCACAGAGCAGACATAGTGGGCAGGTGGAGAGGTTAGTGAGAGGGTACTAGGTGAGACCTAAAGAGGAACTTTTAAACTAAGTCACTGAGAGTGAGGATGCAAGGGGATAAAAGGATTTCAGAAAAGTTTAGAAGATTCAACAGAACTTGTCAATGATTGGATATCAGCAATGAAAGAAAATCTCCCATTTTACCTCCTACCAGCCACAAGTTTATCTATTCTTCAAGTAAGAATATTTTCAACAGAGCAAAGTCTGCTTTCTTGAGCTAGGACTCATAGTAAGAATGAGAATTAGATGTGATTTCAGAAAAAAAAAAAAAAAAAGATGTGATTTCAGATTTCCTCTCTGCCCAGCTTTAATGTATTAGTCTTCACCTAGTCTCCTCATCATTTTTCTTATCCATCAACCAGAATAGCACAATAGATGAGAGCAGAGGCTCTGAAATCAGGCAACGCAGGACTTGTGTTTCAGCTCCTCCCTGATAACTGGGGACCATAGGCAAGTAACCCAACCCCTCCAAATCTCAGTGTCTTGAATTTTTTTAATGAAAAATTTGTAATCTATTTATCTATTTACTTATTTATTTTTATTTTTACTTTTAATTCCATTACAATTAACACACAATGTTATATTAGCTTCAGGTGTACAATATGAGGATTCAACAATTCTATACATCACTCAGTGCTCATCATAAGTACTCTTAATCGCTTTCAACAATTTCACTAATTGCCTCCCCTCCCCCCATCACCTTCCCTCTGGCAGCTACCAATTTGTTCTCTACAGTTGAGAGTCTGGTTTTTTTGTTTGTCTTCTTTCTTTGTTCATTTGTTTTGTTTCTTAAACTCCATATGAGTAAAATCAGTTTTCTCATCTTTAAAATGAGAGTGATGATTCTATCCACCTTGCTGGTTCATATGAAAATTAAATAGACAATGCATGTAGAGCTTTGGGCACAGCACTCAGCAAATAGTAAATGTTCTATACTCACTTTATTTTATAAAATAAACATAGTGACATAGTGAATCTTTAACTTGAAGACCCATAAATATAAGAAACTCTTAAGACAGAGCTACAATTTTTGTTTCATACATCATAAAATATAATTATACCTCCAGTTTGGAATTTTCTTAAATAAATAGATATTGAATACCACATGAAGTCAAAGGATAAAATCCTAACCACTAATGACTATTAGAAGATATCACTAGGAACTGGAGTAGATAAAAAAAAAAGTCAATCAACTGAAATCATTTGACCTCCCTAATTTTTTTCATAATAATAAGAATTTGTACTTTTGCTCAAGAATAAATGATGAATTGCCAATCTAACCTTTATCATATAATTGCTCACACAAATTTCTTTACATAAGTTATGAATTTATCACCAAACCTTTTAGAACTCAAGATTCTTATTCACTATAGAAAAAGACAAGATAAAAGATATGTTTAATAATTCCATCCTGCTAACAAATGGAAAGTAAATGTTTTGAGCAGCATATTTTAGTATTATAGCTAACTTAGAAATGACTGGTTTACAGAATTTAGTATTTATTTTTGCTTAGGGACACTATAAAATCCAAATGGCTTATCAAACTCTTCATTGGAAAGCTGTTCTATTTACAAAAGTTGACTACTGTGACAATGACAGTTCATTCTTAATTTTTCATATTAGTCAAGTCACATCATTATCAGTATGCTTTTAAAAAGTTAAGAATGACTTTTAAAATAAAAGCAACCAAAACCTAAGGGCAAGTTCTCCTAATTCTTCTCCCCCTCCAGGACAGGTACTATACTTCCAGGGTTCAGATATCCATTAAATCTCAACCTAAAAGGGTTTGAAAAGATAGAGGCAAGTTTTATGAGAAAAATTAGGTAGAATCAGAAGAAAGGTAGGTGAAAGGAAATTCATTCCAGTTGGGCTTTTGACCCTCTTGTAGCTTCAATTGAATCACTTCTTTCTATACCACTCTTTCCTTATTTCTGAAGTAATAATTGTCATCTCATTATCTTGAAAGTTTGATTTAAGAACTAAATTCTAGGAATTTCTCTTGGCCTCATTTTGCCATTTGAAAAATGATGGAATTGTATCAGACACTTCTAAGCTTGCTTTAGCTTTCAAATGCTATGACTCCAATAGGTCATAGGTTATTTTCATTACACTTAAAGACAACTTATCCAGAAGACCCCCGGTCTAGTACACCTATGTTATACATATAGATAAACACTTAACTATTAACACAAACAGAATATTAAGATGTACTTCTTTAGGTCCCTAAGGAGACAGAATATCAGACTGAGAAATTTTGATAGAAAGTCAGGAAATGGAAAGGCCAGGAATATAGAGACCTATCTAGAGAGAGGAGAGCCATGTAGAGGGCAGGCTAAGGGGTCAAGGTTAAGAACACTTCCTTCATTATGTATGTTCATGGGAAATTTTCTTGGAAAGTAGGAGTGGAGATGGCCAGTTCAAGAAGAGGGGACACTCCAAAAGAGAAATTTGTGAAACATTAAAGACTATTTTATCATGTTGAGTTATTTTGTCTCAAGATCTCATCATCTCCATGAAGATTTTTTTTTTTTTGAGAGAAAGAGAGAGCACATGCAAGTGGGGGGAGAGGTGGAGGAAGACAGAGAATCCTAAGCAGGCTCCATGCTAGGCAGGGCTCAATCTCACTACCCCAAGATCATGACCTGAGCCAAAATCAAGAGTCAGATGCTTAATCAACTGAGCCACTCAGGCGCCCTGATGATGATGATGGGTTTTATAAGAGAATGTCCTCAAAAATAACACTTGATTGAAAAAAAAAAACTTGTAATCGTATAGGAGAAATTTTACCATATGAACAAACCTATTATGAAGCTTAAAGTTGCTATAAAAAATACTCTTATAGTGAGGACTTGTTCTGAGGAAGATTATGGTAGATAGAGAAAAAAAATCATCATGGCACTCTCCACTTCCCCTGCTACATTTGTCTCCTATCCACATCTCACCCTTCCCTTGGTTTTCTTCTACCATCCCCACTTCTCAGTCCTGAATTCCTCAGGCAGATCATCATATACACCCTCCCAGCCATGGACTGAGCCTGGAAATACTGCACTTTCCTTTAGAACACCTTCTAGAAATGTGGTGCAGTAGGATGAGCATGGGCTTTGAAGTTGGGCCACATGAATTCTGGCCCCCTATAAACATGGGAAAATAACATCTATGTCAGCCAAGTGCTGACATCTAAAATCGCTGTGTAGTTTAGAAGTGGTAATATATTTAAAGCACCTACCACGGTCTCTAGATTATAGTGCATGCAAGGTAAGTGAATCTTTTCTCCCTATTTCCAGAATGAGGATTTCTTCAGTGTGGTAGCATCATGGTTGAAAATCATCTGATAAACTAATTCCCAATGGATGTTAATAATTAGTGGGAGTTTAATGATACTACTTCCTTAATCATACAATGAAAGAAAATGCTTGGAGACATCATACTTTAAAAACAATTTCTGGTGGGGTAGCAGGTAAGTAGAAAAGTTGAATTTTTAGGTGTCCTGTTGCATAGGTAAGATGTTTTCTGGAAAACTTTGCATGGTAACTCTTTTGCTAGTGTTTTAGAAAACCAATTTCGCAATTTTGCCCATGAGAAACTTGAAATGTTTTCAGCTAAGAAATAAAGATTTCTGATCTAACAGAACAAAAAGTAAGGGAAGTCAAAGAAAGTTGCTTCAGAGGCAATTCTAAAGCACTAGGATTTCCTGACAACTTAGAAAGATCTGTTTTATTCTTATGTAGAAGAGATAGTATAGGAGAAAACCTGTTACTTGTCTTTGTGGGAAATGAAAAGTGAAACTGAGACCCACAAAACCACCTGATTGTAGGGTACCAAGAATAAGATTTGATGGCACTGGTGATTTTGTAACACTCTCCTTGCTGTGAGTATATGATGACTCACAAGAGAAAAATGATATTTATGGAAAAGTAAAAATAGAAAAGGTGAATCGTGACCCAAAGGAAACTTCATCAATACCATACACTCATTTATATGAATGAAGTCATTCTTCTAAAAGTTTAAGTTAGTCATAATTAATCTATGACTATAGGATCTTTATGTAAGTCTCCAGTGAAATGAGAGTTAGTATAAATACCCATAAAATTTGAGCATATTTTTAAAACCCACAATTTTGGCCTAAATTACTCAAATAAGACACCAGTGGCTGAGCTCCTTCTGTGGGGGAAGTGCACTAACTACCATCATAGAGTAGAAGCTGACATTATCCCTGGAGTTTCCTTAAGATTTCTGAACATCTGATTACTGATAGTCTACAACTCACAAATTATATAAACCTTTTGAGAATTGAGAGTTAAAGCTTTCTTTTCATTTCCATTATATTAGAGAATAATAGCATTGTCTCTCAAAGAAATTAGAGGCCCATGGCTAATATTTACTGTGGACAGTCTTACTCAGAGTAATCCTCAGCAAATGTCAATTGTATGCATAGTCGACTAATCAGAGACAACGGGAGCCCTGAAAGGAAATTATGACCCAATGGAGACTTCAGTTTATATGCCTTTCCCAGAGTAAAACACTCAGCGATCTCTCTAAGACTAGAATCTGTTTTCTGACTTTCAGGCAGAGCTCTTGCCTTGTTTCATACTTCTACCCTAGGAAGCAGGGTGCAGTGTGAATATTTTTACCTCCAGATTAGATCTGGCACTTCCCAGCAATGTGTTCATGGAAAAAAGACTCAACCCCTTCGACATTCTAATTTCCTCATCTGTGAAATGAAAATATTACATGCAGTTCATATAATGGCTGTGAAGCTTAAGTGTATACACATAAAACTTTTCCAAGGTTATAGCGCATCAGACAATTTCAACATTTCAATGGCTTTCAAAGACAAATATTTATTTCTTGCTCTCTTCACTAAGCTGGGACTCTGTGTTATTTTGGAACCCAGTACTTAGTTCAGGGACAGAACTAAGAGGGCAACTGGACGTCCATAAAGCCTCCTAAAACCTCAGCTCACTTAATGCTTTCGATTTTATTCATATTCTAAAGAGCAAAACAAGTCACATAACCAAACCCAAAATTAATAAGAAAATCCACCTATCAAGAAGCAGCAAATAGAAAAGATAAACCAATTACCAGAGCATAAAAAACATCAAATAGGATCAGTGTGTCCTAAATATTGATTCTATCCCTTACTACCTCTCTAAGTCTAGATTCCCAGGTACACAGATTATAGGTGTTTATTAATTAATTATTGATCCATAAAATGGTTGGTGAATAATTTTCATCATACTGGTAGTATAAATAATTACATAGGTTTTAGCCTGGAAATGTAAACAACTTTCTTTTAGATGCTTGAGTCACATATTTTAATCACATAGATTTTAAACTGAATTTTTTTTAAAGTTTCGTGTCAAATGTTTTCTAACCCTTGAAGGACCGTGTGCTGTCCAATGCTGATTCTCAATATATAAGTTTTAGTAAAAGATTGAAAGCACTATCAACTCCAGTAATGACTTCTCAACTATATTAAGATGTGCTTCAATAACTAAGTTAAAGTCTCTGAAATAACAACTGTCATGACTTAGATGGGTGCCAGGAAATATTGCTGTATCAACCTACATGTATAGATAATGTAGATTGAAATAATTTTAGGGGTAGTTTTGTAGTGGTCACAATTGTGAAAAGTCTCAAAAAAACTTCAAAAAGAAAGGATATTTCATAATATATTTATTATCACCCAATATTACTTTTTACCACCAGCATCTAGCGTTAGAACTTCTAGGACTACCAGAAAAAATGAAGAAACTATGATTAAGAAATAGGCGTTTCTACTTTCATCCAAAATTGCCATTTGTATGAAGGTGACTTTGAATAAATTATATTCATCTTTGTTCAGAATCCTTGACTGTTTATCACAATGAAATATTAAGTTGTATACTCACAAAATGCCTAGATAAGAAGGATATTCTCTTGGGCTGATTTCAGTGATGAATTTGGAGTTAGTGTCTCTCTGGGAGAGTCTATATTGCATAGGACAGCTTCATTTATAATAAAATGCTTCAGTATTAAAGTGACCCTGAAACAATAGAAGATGGACATGCATAAATGTCTGTTTGGAATGAATTTATTTATGTGTCGTTCATCAAAAGGGATTAGTTATTCTCTAGATTAGTACTATGCCACCATTACTGCCTTGTATGGATAAGACTTTCACAATAATTTTCCATTTTCATCTATCTTTTGAATTAAATTAAATTAATTTTAGTGTACAAGAGAAGAAAAACTTTCCCAGAAGAATCAGTTTTGTCCTAAGCACTGTTCTTCAAAACCACACCTCCAGATCCCAGGGCTTTATGCATTCACTCTCCTTTGATATCAGGAGCACAATGATTTAAAGCATAAGAAACATCATAGGGGAGAATCCTTAGGCAGGATGCATTACAGAATTTATTTAAAGAAACACAATGTTTAGAAGAATTTATAGGAACGGGCTTAAAGCAAGAAAACAGGCAACCAAAATATTTGTATGATTTTCAGCAAGTCAATATAAATCTCTTGCCCAGCCCTCCAAAATTTCTCTCACATGGTTTTTGTCACTTAAACTTCCTTCTACACAACAGAGCAATGCAACACATAGTATTAATGCTTAAAGTGTGTATAAACTTGAGAATGATAGCACATTATATTCCCAACAGATATACAAGTAATTAAAACCAAATCTTTTCCTGAAAATATGTTTTTAACTGAGGAAAAGAGCAAGCAAGTTCTGCACATATAAATAAGAAAAACAGGAAGGGAATCCATGCAATGGAGAAAGGAGTACAGAAAAAGCAAGCTTGGTGCATCATATTTTCTCTAGAGTTGCAAAGAGTGGCTAACTTCCATTGCATGATCCAACCTCTGATCATGCTACTGTGACCAGCTGTAGCCCAAATCAAACTTAATACCATTTTGGTGGAAAGAGGATTTAAGTTCTAGGTATAAATACTGGAACCCAAGTATCAGGAAATATCACTTGCAGAGCTGTTCTGAAAAAAGGGATGATATAGACAGGACATGACAACAACTTAATGCAAGGACTAAAGTAGGTCCACCAATGATAATGAGGCACATTTGGTTTCAGTAAAAGAAAAAACTTCCTAAAAATTGGAACTGCCCAAAACGAAGAAGGCAGCCCTTTGAAGTGATGAACTCCTTGGTACTCATATGTTCAGTTAAGGGTAATATGAATAGGATGACTGATTAAGAGATGTGGAAGGAGTTTGTACCAACTAAAACTAAATTTGATGCTAAGCACTTCTAATTTCTGAGACTACTAGGAAAGAGAGTTTATCAGACATTAGTATAATAACTTAGAAAATAAAGGGCTTTTTTGGAGAATGACTATAAAAATGACAAAAAATAAATGTTACAAATAAATCTAGAGGCCAGAAAAGGCATGAACATGACTGGCAAGACATGACTGGCAGTGGTAAGGAAGAGCAGGTAAACAGGATACATGGGAATAAAATTTTTAAAAGGAGTCCTATGATCAAATATATTTGAAAATAATGAGTTAAACACTATTAAACAGATTTCCATTGAACCATAGCTGTTCATCATCATTTTAAGTTTCCAAGGGAGGGAAACAATATGCAGTGTCTCCATTAAATCAGTTTTTTACAGAAATCTTTAGGAGCCAATACTTTTAAGAATATATAATAAAAAATAAATACTGAACTTAGTATTAAGAAATACTGGACTTAGTGATGGTGAGTCCAAGTTTGGACTTAGAACACCGGCTTGTACTCAAAGCCTAGTCACAATGAACCTAGTTAATTCACAGATTAGAAACAAGAATCCCAAGCCAATTTGGGGAGGAAGAACAGTAAAGTGAATCTCAAAATTTTTCCTAATATTTTAAAACCCATTTTAGCACATGACTTAACTAGGAAATTATTTTGCCCTGTAGTAAAAGCCCTATGCTGCACCAGATTCTGTATTCTAAACTGCCGGTCATGAAAATAGAATTTGGATAGATATTTCATAAGTAAACTAAAGAACACGAGCTGGAAATACTTCAGAGGGCCCAGTTTCACTGTTTAAAGAAAATATTCATCATAGCTATCATGTATCAAATATGACCAAGTGCCTGATAATGTAATCATCACCACAATTCCCACTTTAAAGGTGAGGAAATTAGAGATCAGACAAAATAAATAACACTTCAAAGATCTCTTTGTTAGTAAGCTATAGAGACAGGACTCAAGGTCTGCCTAACTCCAGAGTCTATACACTCTTAAATGGTGGATGGTGCTGCTATTCAGTGATTCAGGAAGCATTAAGGACTAGCAATTCAGAGCAGACAAGAGAATAACAATCTTACATATGGACTTGTTACTATATATATATATATATACACATACACTGTATGACTGGACAGTGCATAAAATCCCTTTCTCTTCCTATTATACTCAAAACCCATGACATACATTATAAGGCTCTGGATTACAAGTACCTAAGTGATCTAGTCCCTACCTACCTCACCAATTTTATCACTTGGCACTCTCTCTCTCTCTCTCTCACTCGCAATGCTCCAGCCACAATAGTTCTGACATTCTCTACATGACACTATGCTCTTCCTTACCTTGGGGACTTTGCACTCACTGTTCTCAGCACCTGGAACAGTTTCTACCCTACACCCCTTCACATCTTCCTCCAGCCTCAGCTTAAATGTCACTTGTTCAAAGAGTACATCTTTTTCCACTGCATCTACAATAGCTAACCCTCTCCTCTCTTCCCATACACCCTATTATCACAGCAGTATACTGCTTTGATTATGCTAACTACAGAATGCAATCTTTATTTACTTATTTTCCTCCTGCTTCACCAAATAGTGATCTCCCTGAGGACAGGAGGTCTCTCTTGTTTACCCAGACTAGTTGAAGGCTTGGTTCCAGTGATTACTCAGTAAATATCAGTCGGGTAAAATGAATGCCCTATTGGCATTATTCATTGAAGTCTGAAGAAGAAAAATCTAAAATTATTTATATACTTGGGAGTATATATGGGCTTAAATGATGGTATGTAAAGTATGTGATGGTATATGGATGGGTTTATCCATGGAGAGTATATTGTATAATGATAAGACAAAAGAGACTAAGCTAAAACCTTGACATGGTAACCATCATCCACGATGGTCAACAATGATTCTTATTTCCTAGTTATCTAGCCCTTGGGTGGTTCCCTCCCAAAATGAATAGAACTGACCTGTGTAATTGATAAGATATCATACAAGTGTTAGAGTTTGAGTTGCAAGTCTAGGCCGTCAATGACATTGCTCCTCCTTGCTCTCCCAGAGAATCAAATGTTTTCTCATAAGGATGCTGAAGTAGCTCTATGGAGAAATCAGGACCTGACTGGCATAGTAAGAAACTGATCTCTCCTAATAGCCAGCACCAACTTGCAGCACTAGAGTGAATCAGTGGAAGCAAATCCTTCAGCTGCAGTCAAACTTTCAGATGACTGCAGCACTGGCTGACATCTTGTCTACAATCTCATGAGAGACCTAAGTCAGAAACATCCAACTAAGCCACTCCTAAATGTCTGATCCATAAAAATTGAATGACAATAAATATCTATTGTTGTTTTAAACACCAAGTCTTGGGATAATTTGTGACACAGCAATAGATAACTAATACACTCAAGGAAATAACAATATATTATTTCTTTAGAGATTTTATTTATTTATTTATTTATTTATTTATTTATTTATTTGAGAGAGAGCAATAGAAGGAATGAACACTGGGGAGAGGCAGAGTGAGAGGGAGAAGCAGACTCTCCGCTGAGCAGGGAGCCTGACACAGGGCTTGATCCCAGAACCCTGAGATCATGACCTGAGCCGAAGGCAGAAATTTAACCAACTAAGCCAACCAGGCACCCCAACAACAATACATTGTTAATTAAGATGTGTCCAATAAGAGAATACTACAATTTATGAATTTTATAAAATGCCATGCCATAGTTCATCTCTTCAGGCATTTCCTTAGAATAAATTTTTCATCAAACATATCCTAGCTTGCATCCTTAAATAAAAAATCAGACAATGTAGATGGACAAAGGAAGTACAATATATTTATAACAACCTTTTAATGTAGGGCATTTAGAACTAAGAAACTTATGAAATTAGGAAAAGCATCTTATGCAACTCCATGACCAAAATTTTACCTTTCAAAAACTGATTAGTCTGGATTGCTTCTCAGGAAAAAAGGAATGAAAATATTTGTTGGGGGTCTACTAAGTGTTAGGCTCTAAATTATAAGCTTTACCATTTATTATATCTTCTGAAAACCCTATGAAGCAAATATTATTGGCCCTATTTTCACTTGCCCATCAGAGCTTCCTCATCTCAGCTTCTGGGTCCTTTTATCTTTGTGGTTTTAAATTTAGGTTGGATAACTGTCATTAATTGGAGAACATGAGAGTTTAACATCAGGTTAAACTACTTTCAACCCTTCCTAGGAATGAAATACTTGCTATAAAGTGAAGAATATTCCAATAATGAAGGGAAGAGCAATAAACATTTGGATTTTTAAATGGAGCAGCTAAAGTTTTAGAATCATAAGTAATATATTAGACCTGAAGGACTTGAATGTTTATCTCATATTACAGACGAGGAAATGGGACTCATTAGTACAGAATAATCTGTCAAATGGCCAATAGTGAACCGGTAGCTCAAGCAGAACTAAAAACAGCAAAGCGGCCTCCATTGAAGTTACAATAGTGCTTGGCACTTAGTAGATGGTCAGTAGATTACATTAGGCTGTGATGCATCATCCTAGAACAATTAGAGTTCCACCAATATTTAGTGAAAACTGAGAGCTTTTTCAGAAATCTGGTATGTCCACTTTCTTCTTCTGTAAGCCAATATAGTATCAAAAGTTGAGATTTCAAGTAGTACCTAACTTTTGCTGTACTAAAGAAGGGACCTGGGAATGTTGTCATTTTCTTAGAGCAGGAAAAAAATCGCCTCAAAATTTAGGTGCCTTAAAAACACCAATAGTCATTTTTGTTTTTGTTTTTGAATTTGTAACTTGGGCAGAGATCAACAGAAATGGCTAATCTGTGCTCCATACAGCAGCATCAATGGCAGCTCAGCTGAAGACCAGATGATCCATTTTCAAAATGGTTCATTCATGGCTGATATGTTGAAGCTGGCTATAATCTAGAAGTTCAGCTACAGCTGTGCACTGAATGCTGCATGATGCTTCTATCTGGATGCTTTCCTTTCCTCGGGGTATGGTGTCTGGGTTCCAAGATCAAGCATCCCAAAAGACAGAAAGGGGAAGCTGCCACTTCTTAAAACCTAGGCCAAAGACCGTACAGAGTGACTTTCACTATTCTACTGGTTAAGAAATCAGAGTCCTGGCTCCAGAAAAGATGAAGATGTCACCTCTTAATGGAGTTGTATCAGAAAATTGGTTGTCCATGTTTTAAAACCATTATAGAGGGTATTTTTTACTGTAAATGTAAATATGATTTCATTTTGCTGACATGACAAATAATTCAGCATTACTGGAGATGAGTCATAAATATCAAAGTTATACTCTATTCAATGGTATTAATCCCTTTATAATATACTAATCAATCGAGGCAGTCAATAGACCTACTAGTAATGCTCAGTCTTTGCCTCCATTTACTCTTCCACATAAAGAGGATAATAATAAACTTTCATGGGAAATGGAAAGGCTTATTTATAGCTAGAAAGGCAGAGTTACTTATAATTTGCCTTAATAGATGTTTGGTTTTTATAAAGATTTATTTATTTATTTGAGAGAGGGCATGTGCACATGGTGGGGACTTATGCGAGTGCACACGGGAGTCTTTTTTTCCTAACAAAAGATCTTTTTTTTTGTATATTTTTTCTATTGGAGTTCAATTTGCAACATATAGCATAACACCCAGTGCTCATCCCGTCAAGTGCCCCCCTCAGTGCCCATCACCCAGTCACCCCATCCCCCCACCCACCTCCCTTTCCACTACCCCTTCTTTCGTTCCCCAGAGTTAGGAGTCTCTCATGTTCTGTCTCCCTCACTAATATTTCCCACTCATTTTCTTTCCTTTCCCCTTTATTCCCTTTCACTATTTTTTATATTCCCCAAATGAATATAAAATGTTTGTCCTTCTCCGATTGACTTACTTCACTCAGCATAATATCCTCCAGTTCCATCTACGTTGAAGCAAATAGTGGGTATTTGTCATTTCTAATGGCTGAGTAATATTCCATTGTATATATAGACCACATCTTCTTTATCCATTTATCTGTCTATGGACACTGAGGCTCCTTCCACAGTTTGAAATACAAATCAAAACCACAAGGAGATACCACCTCACACCAGTGAGAATGGGGAAAATTAACAAGACAGGAAACAACAAATGTTGGAGAGGATGCGGAGAAAGGGGAACCCTCTTGCACTGTTGGTGGGAATGTGAACTGGTGCAGCCACTCTGGAAAACTGTGTGGAGGTTCCTCAAAGACTTAAAAATAGACCTGCCCTACAACCCAGCAATTGCACTGCTGGGGATTTACCCCAAAGATACAGATGCAATGAAATGGCAGGACACCTGCACCCCAAGGTTTATAGAAGCAATGTTCACATGGGAGTCTTATACAGACTCCACACTGAGCATGAAGCCCAATGTGGGGCTCAATCTCAGAAACCTGAGATCAGGACCCTGAGATCACAATGTGAGCCAGGTGCTTAACCAACTGTGCCACTCAGGTGCCCCAGTAAAGTCTTGTTCAGAGTGAGTAATCTATATGATGTCTTACACATGTGAAAGGTATAATTATTATGTGCTTAAATAATTTTGCAAGATGAGGCCTTTGCAGATTCCTGGATAACTGTCTATACCTGAAGTGGAGAAGCCTCCAATTAATTAATTTTGCAAACTCTATTTTTGAAAATGATAGTTATATGGGTTTTGAATGTTTACAAAAGAAGCAATACTTAATGTATACCATAGGATTTCAGAACTTCTTTGCAAATACATCATGTTTTCACAATAAATGTTTAAGTCAATATATAACATATTCAGTCAGTTCTCCCAGCAACAGTCCTATTCAGGAATTAAACTGTATCTAAGGGCAGAGTTTTTCTAATAATATTTAGGAATAGCAGAACTGAATTGCCTTTCTTGTTATACCAAGCAGGAAATTTTCAATTTTAACTAAGGCGGTGTGGGTGAAGATCTGAAAACTAGTTCTTCTTGTGAGGAGCAGCTAATAAGCACCTTATTTAGACCACAGGCACAGTAACCAATTGGGATTTTTCCCACAGGGTCCTTGGACTTAAATTAAATGACCTTCTATTAGGCAATTGAGACCACAGAGAGCAGTACCTTCCTAGGTTAGCCACTTACAGAAAGATTTGTTAAATAAGATGATATTTGTCCTAGCTAAAAATGGGGTCTACAGCTGAGAGGTTGGTTTTTCAGGGACTAGGAGAAAAAAAAGCTCTATTACCCAGTTAAGCATTATTACTGTGAGAAGATAAAGTGTGTATAAAACAAGAGTCACACGCAGTCAGCCAGGGGGGCCTCTTTATTTGTATATGTGTATTTTAGGTTCACACAGAGATTTTATTTATTTTTTTTAAGATTTTATTTATTTATTCATGACACAGAGAGAGAGAGACAGAGAAAGGCAGAGACACAGCAGAGGGAGAAGCAGGCTCCATGCAGGGAGCCTGATGTGGAACCGGAAGTCCAGGATCACTCCCTGGGCTGAAGGCAGGCGCTAAACTGCTGAGCCACCCAGGGATCCCCTCACACAGTGGTTTTAAAGGCAATATTAGTCTAAACATGATGTACTTCATTCATTTATGCTTGTTACACATACCTCCTTCAGAATTTTAAATTTCTGATCCAGAGAATTACCTGGATTAATATAAATTCATTTTCAAGGATTTACCAAAAAATACATTTACATTTGGTGTAAACCTTTTTTAAGCCAGCTAAAAGATGATACCATATGCCCTAAATCAGAATCTGCATGAAGCAGAATCCAAATAGCTGATGAATACAGTCACCAGAAGCATGGCCTTTCCCATGCCATAAGACAAAAAGGCTCCACACTGGACCTTTCCTTAACACACTAACACTTTCTGTCTTGTTTCTTGTCATCCTTTACTCACTATGGTTTAGGAGATGTTGGTGAAATGCTGAGAGTGGCCCTTAAATGGAAAGCAAAAACTTGAAACCCAAAAATAATTCTAGACTCCAAATCATAAATACATTTGCAAAAATATTTTGGGTAAATTCGGGCAAGAAAAAGAAAGTGGGGAGAGCACAGTCCTAACACAGAAAGCAGATAACCATTCTAATAACAAGACTGACACAAATGATCTCACTTACCCAGAAAATTTCAAAAAAAAATTGTCCTGTGCTTCACACACCCCTGCTATTTGATTATGATTACCTGCTCAGTACAATTGGCCAAAAGAGAAAGCCACACTCATGGTTTGAGTCACTGATGTTATACAAAACATTTCTCTTCATTTGCTAATGTCAAAATATTCTGTCACTCATTAAAATATAAATTAAGAGCAAATTTTTCACCATGCCCTTACCAAGATTTAGAGAATCACAGCAGTTGTGAAGGAATTTAGAAATATGCATTGACTGTAGATTCCTCCAAAATCCATCCATAAAACAGTGAAGGGTTCTCTTTTCAGTAAATTCCCCCTGAAAACCACATACTGTGCTCACTGAAGCAAGAAGTAAAAAAGAAATGATTGAGCAATATTAAAGGTGGGAAGTCAGACCCTTTTCTCTATAGTATTTTAATGCTGAAATAAAAAGCACTGGGTAACCCTTGGCTCCTCCAGCTGGGATGCCAGTGTGTAGCCCCTCTTCGTGCTGCCAGGTAAAGAGTCACTGGAGAGCCCACTTTCTCTCCACACTAACACAAATTTAAAAGCAAAACTTCCTACTAGACTTTCCAATCTCATATTTTCTGATGATGTGATCTGCTCATCCACTAAAAAGGTTAAAGAAGCAGATTTTCAGACTTGGACTGACATTGCTGCTGTCTCAATACATTTAAAATTGGATGGGAGGGCCTGTTTTCAACAGAATGTTATTTTGCTATAATCCAACAATAATCAAATATTTTAAAAGTCTAGGCTGGACTTTGAAATAAAGAATGGTGTTGCAAAATATTACAGTAATTTTACTGTAATTGCTGGACTTACAGTAAGATTTCTGCAAATCCCCCCTCCCCAGGCATTCTGAGTGTTCCCACACTTTCAGCATTAAGAGTATATAAAATGTTTACAAATAAGCACTTGACAATCACCCACTGTATGTATTAAACATAACCAGTATCCACAGTAAAGAGAATGTTGCCTTACACTTTGTGTTAAAAATTCTTCTAATTAAAATAATATTGCCCCCAGTCCTGTCTGCCTCCTTCTCCCTCCATTACTACCAAAAAGGACCTATGGTCAACTACATCCCTCAAATTTTATATATTTTATATTTAGGGGATTTATCCAACTTGTTGACAACATATATATTTGAATACATGCCAAATATATCTAGCATAACATTTTTTCTTTTTTAAAAATGTTTTATTTATTTATTCATGAGAGACACAGAGAGAGAGAGAGAGAGAGAGGCAGAGACACAGGCAGAGGGAGAAGCAGACTCCCTGCAGGGAGCCTGATGTGGGACTCGATCCCGGGACTCCAAGATTACCCCCTGGGCCGAAGGCAGGTGCTAAACCGCTGAGCCACCCAGGGATCCCCCATTTTTTTCTTACCTATATTTTGTTCCTATATTAAACAAATTATCTCCCCCAAGCATAATTAAAAACTGTCACCTATAGAGGAGACTTCCATAAGATGGCAGCTAGGAAGATCCTGAATTCAGCTCCTCCCACAGACATACCAAATTACATTACATATTGATTATTTCCCTCAGAAAAAGATCTTAAAACTAGATGAACTATCTTCCACAATAAAGGATTTTTTAAAAACCCACATCAAAACAGGTAGGCAGAAACATGATCTCCCCAAAACCTCATCCCTGGCATGTTGACACAATAGGGAGGGATCTCATTCGTCTGGTGTTTCTCCTGGAGGAGCAAGGGGTTAGTGCTCCACACCAGGCACCCAAACCCTAGGATCTGCACCAGGGAAAATGAGCCTCCCAAAACATCTGGCTTAGAAAGCCAATGACGTAGACTTCCAAGTGACCCAACATGCTACAAGAAAACTAAGAGCTTCCTTTTAAAGGGCTCATGGACAGTCTCACTTGCCCAGACACCCAGCTAAAAAACCAGCATTCAAAATGTGCCTAGACTATATCTGAAGGCAATTTATTTGCTAATCTAAAAACATCTGCCAAAGGAGCAAGGGACAGTTGAAACTCTCCCCAGAGACAGAGGCAATGGTGGATGCCATTTTCTTACTTCCACCTACCTGCTAGCACAGGTGGGTAAACTTAAATATAGCACCTTCCTGCCACCTTGCTAAGATTGGCAGAATGAGCTGTCATGGCACTGTCCCACTGCCTTGCTGAAGCTACATTGCAGGGAGTTATAGCACTCCCTCACTCCCTGTATGGGGTTGACAAGTAGGCGTTCTGCTACTCCCAGACTAAAGCTAGCACACACACACAGATAAGGCACTGTCCTGCTGCATTACTAAAACCCACCATGAGTGAAGGCAAAACTACCCCATTGCCTTCCTAAAACTAGTGAGTGTGCCCCTCCCCCAGCACTGCCCACGTACCCACAATCCACACAGAGGATGCCCCTTGACCCCTCCAGCCCTGGTGTCCAAGGAAGCTGGCATTCCTGGGCTCCTCGGGAATTTACAATTAGAAAAAATAGTTCTCCACAGGCCACCATCCCAAGTGCATTGCATAAAGAGCAGACTGAAATATAATCTCAGTCTTTCTGTGAAAATGGCCTATTTATTTAGCCTGGAGCTTCAACCTGAAGGACAAGCTTCAGGTTTCCCACATACATAAAGGCTAACAAGGTACTCCATAAAGGCAAGGAAGGGAGACCCCATCCTTACACATTCCCTTGGCCTCATAGCAGGATAACAAGATCTCACAGAAAGGACTTCATATACTCGTGCCCGGAATTTTGCAATGATAGCCCAGGAGACACCTCCAGTCCTCCATGTCTAGAGGCCAACAAGGGATTGGATTATAGCCCCACGGGACTATATATTTATATACTTTAAAAGCTGCTACCAGAGGGTCTGGCTTCTAATCAGCCTGAAACTAGATGCTAAATGAGATCCTTCCCCTTGGATCCCTGACAGGTCTTGGCATACCCTCAACAACAGGAACATATCAAGAATAAGTCAGAAGGTTCAGCCAATCAAAAAGATTTGATTGACCAAGGCTAAGTTGGATAAAAAGTATCATCACCTACGCAAGTATACTCCTTCAAGAATGAGAGAAGTAGCTATTTGCCTAATCCACAGAAACACAGAAATTCAAGCAAAATGAGGAAACGGGAAAATATGTTCCAAGTGGAAGAACAAGACAAACTCTCAGGAAAATACCTTAATGATACAAATCAAAAGAGAAATGAAAAATACTAAGGGACAAATAAACATGACACACCAAAATCTATAGGAAAGTGGTTCCAAGAGGGAAGTTCACAGCAATACAGGCCCACCTCAGGAAACAAGCAAAATCTCAAACAATTTAACTTTACAACCAATGAAAACCGAAAAGGAAAAAAAATGGAAGTATAAAATTAGTAAGGAAGAAAATAATAAAGATCATGGCATAAATAAATGAAATAGAGTATAAAAAGAAAATAGAAAAGGTCAATGAAACTAAAAGCAGGTTCCTTAAAAAGATAAAATTATCAAACCTTTAGCTAAACATACCAAGACAAAGAGAGGGCTCAAATAAATAAAATCAAAAATAAAATAGAAGTTATAACTAATACAACAGAATTAGAAAGGATTGTAAGAGACTACTATGCTCAATTATATACCAGTAAATTAGGCAACCTAAAAGAAATAGATAAATTCCTGGAAACTTATAATCTCCCAAGACTTAATTATAAAAAAATAGAAAATCTGAATAGATTGATCACTAGTAAAGAGATTGAATCAGAAATCAAAAACTTCCCAACAAATGAAAGTGTAGGACTAAATGATTGCACTGGTGAATTCTATCAAGGATTCAAAGATTTAGTATCTATCCATCTCAAACTCTTCCAACAAAATGAAGAGAAATAATGCTTCCAAACTCATTTTTTGAGGCCAGCATTACCCTGATAGCAAAACCAGACAATGACACCACAAAAAAAAGAAAATTGCAGGTCAATAATCCTGATGAACATGGATGTAAAAATATTAAATGGAATATTAGCAAACTAAAGTCAACAATACATTGAAAAGATCATACACCATCATTAAGCAGGATTTATTCCAGAGAAACGGATTGTTTAACATCTGCAAATCAATCATGGTGATATATCACACTAACAAAATGAAATATAAAAATCATATGATCATCTCAATAGAAAAAACATTTGACAATATTCGACTTATGTTTACAATAAAAACTCTCAACGAAGTGGATATTGAGGCAACATACCTCAACATAATAAAGCCCTTATATGACAAACTCCCAGCTGACATCATACTCAATGGTGGGATGCTGAAAGCTTTTCTGCTAAGATCAGGAACAAGACAAAGATGCCCACTCTCCCCACTTTTACTTAACATAAAATTGGGAGTTGTACCCACAGCAACTTGGAAAGAAAAAGAAATAATAGGCAAACAAATTGAAAACGGAAGAATATTGTCACTATTCATATATGATATAATAATATATAGAGAGAGAACGTTAAAGATCCTGCCAAAAAAACTATTAGAGATTATAAATGAAAAAATTAAAAAAATAAATTATAAATGAATTCAATAAAGTTTCTGGATACAAAATTAATATAAAAAATCTGTTGTATTTCTATACACTAAAAATAAAAAATATTGAGAAATCAAGAAAATCCCATTTAAAATCACATCAAAAGAATTAAATAACTAGGAATAAATTTAACTGAGGTGAAATACCTGTACACTAAAAGCTATAAGACTACCAATGAAAGAAAGTGAAGAAGACACAAATAAATGGAAAGACATTCTGTGCTCATGGACTGTTAAGTATTAATATTGTTAAAATGTCCATACTATCCAAAGCAATCTATAGATTTAATGCAATCCCTATCAAAATTCCGGTGGTATTTTTCACAAAACTAGAGCAAATAATTCTAACATTTATATAGAACAACAAAAGACCCTGAAGCTAAAACAATCTGGAGAAAGAAATGTGGAGGTATCATACTCTTTGATTTCAAACTATACTATAAAGCTATAGTAATTAAACAGTGTGATACTGGCATAAAAACAGACACATAGATCAATGAAACAGAATAGAGAGCTCAGAAATAAACCACATATATGATCAATCACTTTACAACAAAAGAGGTAAGTATATACAGTGGGGAAAGGGTAGTCTCTTCAATAAATGGTGTTGGGGAAACTGAACAGCCACATACAAAAAAAAAAAGAAGAAAGAAAAGAAGAAAGGAAGGAAGGAAGGAAGGAAGGAAGGAAGGAAGGAAGGAAGGAAGGAAGAAAGAAAGAAAGAAAGAAAGAAAGAAAGAAAGAAAGAAAGAAAGAAAGAAAGAAAGAAAGAAAGAAAGAAAGATAGAAAGAGGAAGGAAGGAAGGAAGGAAGGAAGGAAGGAAGGAAGGAAGGAAGGAGAAAGGAAGGATGAAAGAAGAAAGGAAGGATGAAAGAAGAAAGAGAAAGAAAGAAAGAAGAAAGAAAAAAAGAAAGAAAGAAGAAAGAAAGAAAGAAAGAAAGAAAGAAAGAAAGAAAGAAAGAGAAAGAAAGAAAGAAAGAAAAAGAAAGAAGAAAAAGAAAGAAAGAAAGAAAGAAAGAAAGAAAGAAAGAAAGAAAGAAAGAAAGAAAGAAAGAAAGAAAGAAAGAAACTGGACCACCATCTCACACCATATACAAAAATTAATTCAAAATGGATTAAAGACTTTAATATAAGACCTGAAACCATAATACTCTTAGAAAAAAACCTAGTTGGTAAGTTCCTTGACATCAATCTTAGCAAAGCTTTCTTGATCTGACTCCAAAGGCAAGGGGAAACAAAAGCAAAAATAAACTGGACTATATCAAACTCAAAAGCTTCTGCACACACAACAACAAAAATCAATAAAACAAAAAAGCAACCAAATGAATGAGAAAATATATTTACAAATCAATCTCTGATAAGAGATTAATATCTAAAATATATAAAGAACTCATTTCAGTAACAACAAAGTCCAATTAAAAGTACACAGAAGGGGCATCTGGTGGCTCAGTTGGTTAAGTGATGACTCTTGATTTTGGCTCAGTTCATGACCTCAGGGTTGTGAGATTGAGCCCCATATCAGACTCCACACTCAGCCAGAAGCATGCTTGAGATTTTTCTCTCCCTCTGCCCCTCCCTGCTCTCTCTCTCTCTTAATTAATTAATTAATTAATTAATTAATTTTTTTTTAAATGGGCAAATCTGAGTAGACCTTTCTCCTGCCAAAGAAGATATAGAGATGGCCAACATACAAATGAAAAAGATTTGCAATATCACTAATCATCAGGGACACAGAAATCAAAACCACACTGAGATATCACCTCACACCAGTCAGAATGGCTAGTATAAAAAAACCAAGAAAAAAAAAGTGGTGAGGATGTAGGAAAAATGGAACCTTCATGCACTGTTGATGGTAATATAAATTGGTGCAGCCACTATAGAAAACGATAAGGAAATTCCTCAAAAAATTAAAAATAGAAATACCACATGATCAGAAATTCCACTACTGAGTATCTATCTATCTGAAGAAAACAAAAACATTAATTGGAAAAGATATATGCACCCATATATTCATTGCAGCATTATTTATAATAGCCAAGATACATAAACAACTTGAGTGTCCATCAGTGGATGAATGGATAAAGAACTGAGAGACAGATGATAGATAGATAGATGATAGATAGATAGATGATAGATAGATATCTAGATAGATAGACAGATAGATAATAGATAGATGATGATGATGATGAAGATGATAGATAGATAGATAGATAGATAGATAGATAGATAGATAGATGATAGATAGATAGATCAAACATACCCATACACACACGCGCATGCTCACACACACACACACATACACTAGAATACTACTCAACCTTAAAAAAGAATGGAATCATGCCATTTGTGACCACACCAATTAACTGCAAGGGTAATGTGATAAGTGAAATAAGTCAGACAAAGAAAGACAAATACTGCATGATTTTACTTATATATTGTATCTAAAAAAAAAATCAAAACCCATACTCATAGATAGAAGAAATGAGTGATTGCCAGAGGAGTGGGTAAGTTTGTTATTTTAATCAGGAAAAAAATCTGAAAAAAGAAAAAAGAAAGCTATCATCCATTATATGTTATACAGATACCTGTACACACTTTCTTTCAGGTATCCTTATACAAAGACTTTTTTAATCACAACACAAGTTATTTTTAAACTGTCTTGTTCCTCAGGCAAAGAGAATGATTCTTTAGAAATGTAATGCACATAATACTCACAAAGAGTGGGAAGATATAATTTAAAATAAGAATCTTTCTTCACCACTTTCAGTGGAATTTTCAGAGTTCAAGAGCTGGAGTTGCCATTGAATAATAGAGAGGCATCTGAGGGTATATACAAGAAAAGTAAGATAAGATGGACAGTTTTGTTCCTATGGACCTTGAATACCATTCCAAGCAACTCTTAGAACTGTCTGCCTGGGTCAGACATGCTGCCATGGTCAGGATGCTCTAAAATCCTCACAGGCTTTCCTTTTCTTTCCTTCCTTTCAATCTGAGAATATGTCTCCTTTCATTTACTGTTATAGTATCTTCTGCTATTGAACTATTTCTTACAGCATGTTCTTTCTTTGTTCAACTGAGTTCCTTTTAATATCTGAAAAAAGTGGTAGCCTCATTTTATTTATTATATGAAGACAGACTGGGGATTCAGACTTCCTGAATTAGAGTCCCAGTTCTAAAACTGATTAATTGTATGACCTTCAGCAAGTCAACCTAACTCTCTGTGCCTCAGTTTCTTCATAATGGGAATAATAAGAGAACTTAACTAGAAGTGGTTAGTTAAGTGGTTAGTTGAAATTGAAAAGACTCCATTTTAAAAGTTAGGCAAGCACTTAATAAGATACATTGCACTTAGTAAATGCTCAATAAGTATTTACAAATTTTTTGGACTGATGTTATCTTCTTAGTTATATCACTCATACATCCTTTCTAAACTATCCTTTAAATTTATGCCAACTTTTCTTTAATTTTTATCATCATTCAGTTTACCTGCATTGCTTTAGTAACTTAATTACTTAAAATCTTGTCACTTGTAGCTGCAGCTCAAAACTGTAGCTCTCATATTTGCAACAAGAAGAAAGCTGGACAGACAGAAAATTAATGACTTTTTATGAACTCATCAGAGAACTTAATCCATAGGACAGCTGATTTGAAATCTGGAGAGATGTGGAATGGCCATGTAAAAATAAGGAGGGTTTAGTAGACATAGGGACCCTCGGAGCAACCAATCCTTCTGCAGAACTACTTTATGACAGTAAATGCTTCAAATATAGTTTTCTCCTTTCCTGTGCAAGCTCTGTTCTCTTCTCCATGGCACTGGAAGAAAGGAAAGAAGGGAATCGTTAAGAAGATGCTGGATGACGGCAGCAGAACCAATGAAGTTTTGCTCCCTCCAAAGCAGACCTAACACTTGAACTCAGTCATCTAGAATTTGAAAGATATTTTCATGGCAAAACAGCAAATGGAAGAACCAAAGACAAATATGAAAAGTTATCAAAAACTTGTACCATCTCTTGCTTCATCCCATTCCTTAGGCATCAAGACCTCATGTGACACTTCCGTAATCCAAACTGCCACCCCATCCATACCTGCTTTCTCAAAGTGCCCCTTTCTCCATCCTTCTCCTCTCCAACCGTAACTACCAAAATTTCCCTGCCTTGGCATCTTCTGATGTAAATGAAAGGAATAACTATTTTCTATTTTTAAAACATATTCTTATAAATTATTGATAGAATTAAGGCTCCTCATTTAGCGAAAGATCTAGTTCTCTATGACCAACTATGAAACTAGTAGTGTTCTCCCAAGATATACTTGTACTTTCTTAACCAAAAGGATTGTAGCATTCTAAACTTCACCAACAGTGTATAAAAATACCCATTTCCCCACTCTTTTCAGCATCTTTCCTTTTTTCCTTTTTATTTATCTGAGAGAGAAAGGGAGAGAGAGAAAGCATGCAGGAAGAGGGGCAGAGAGTAGGGAGAGGGAAAGAGAGAAAATGACAAGCAGACTCCACATTGGGCACAGAGCCTAACACAGGGCTCAATCTCACTACCCTGAGATCAAAACCTGAGCCAAAACCAAGAGTTGGACACTTGACCGACTGAGTCATCCAGGCACCCATGTCAGTGTCTTTTCTTATGTTCATTTGGCTGTGTGGATATGTGCCTGTATAGACTTTCTTTTTTTCTTAATAGTTTATGAGATATCTCTGTATAATAGTTACATAAATTCTTTGTATACTTCTATGTGATGCAAATATTTTCCCCAAAATATCATTTGATTTGTATACTTTTTATGTTAATTTTACCACAATTTTAAACATATACATAATCAAACACTGATTTTTTTTTTCACTATGGATTCTTATTGCTTTAGCTTCCTTAGAAAGTCTATGATATGGGGCACCTGAGTGGCTCCGTTGGTTGGGCACCAGACTCTTGGTTTCAGCTCAGGTCATGATCTCAGGGTCGTGGGATGGAGCCCCACCAGGCTCCACACTCAGCAGAGAGTCTGCTTGAGATTCTCTCTCTCTCTCCCTCCCCCTCTGCCCTTCCGCCCTCCTCCCACTCATGGTCTCTCTCTCTGAATAAATAAATGGATAAAATCTTTTTTAAAAAAAGCAAATACAGTCCAGGATATGCTCAAGTGTCTTTGATCAGTAACATCAGTCATCTACATGGAGAGAAGCTATGTTTTGACAGAAGAAAACAGTCTATAATTGAGATTATACACAGGAAACCGTCCTGTATAAAGTTTACACCAAAATAATGAAGTAATTACTACTAATAAACCAACAACCCTGAACTTCTACAACAACCAAATAAAGAATAAATCCATCAATAACATAATTACTGGGCACCTGGGTGGCTCAGTGATTGAGCATCTACCTTTGGCTCAGGTCGTGATCCTGGGGTCCTGGGATTGAGTTTCACATAGGGCCTGCTTCTCCCTCTGCATATGTCTCTGCCTCTCTCTCTGTATCTCTTCTGAATAAGTAAATAAATAAGTCTTTAAAAAAATAGCATAGTCACTAATAGTATATACTTAACATATATGTGAATTAAAGAGCTAGAAGGAAGTTGAGATAGAATATCATTTTACAGATAAGGAAACTGAGAAACAAAAAAGATATAATGTTCTATCCATGAGCATGGTGCACAAAATATGGAACTAAAGTAAGATCATATGCTCTAAGAACTAGATTATATAGTCCTCCAGAAGATAAGAGATTCAAAATATAAAAGAAAAACTGGAACAGTTTCTGATGGATCATAAGATCCAGATTAAATATGATAAAAATATACATTCAAATTTAATATTTTAGTAAAATTCATGAACACTAAGGTAGAGATAGCAGAAAAACATTAAAATAAAAAGACAAAATCATAAATAAAATAACATAGCATGTGCCAATCTAGAAGTTTTTGGTACACTTGTGCAATTCACAAATATCTCTGGCTTTTTCTCTATCTGGCATATGGTAGGATTGTAATTCCTTCCCCACACTGACATCATATGTGACCCAGAACTTGCTCTGATGAATGAAATGTGAAGAGAAGTGCTATCTGTGAAGATTTATTAACCACTGCAGGATCACGAAGTTCTTCCTTCCCCTCTGCCACAGTGACAGACAATACTCTAAACAGTGGCTACTCCATTAGCCTCAATCCAGGACAGAGAACAAATCCTCCAGAAGAACTACAGTGAACAAGTATTATAAGCAAGACATTCTGTTGTTTTAAGAAATTGATATTTGGGGATTGCTTGTTACTACAGCAAAATACAAAGTAATTTATTGATAAATATTTTTTGAGCGCATTCTTTGTGCCAGGCACTATGCTAGGTGGTAAGATATAATAACATTCAGGAATTAGTTCCTGACCTTAAGCATTTACAATTCATCAGGTGGGGGAGAAAAGTAGTAAAATGTGTAACTATAACATAGTATAATAAAATGTTGTAGTTGGTTATTTGAAGGGGCACATGTACCCCCATGTTTATAGCACCATTATTAACAATAGCCAAATCATGGAAAGAGCCCAATTGTCCATCAACTGATAAATGGATATTGAGGATGTGGTATATACATACAATGGAATATTACTCAGTCATGAAAAAGAATGAAGTCTTAGGGCACCTGGGTGACTCAGCTAGATAAGCATTTGACTCTTCATTTTGACACAGGTCATAATTTCAGGGTCCTGGGATCAAGCCCTGATCTTCAGGCTCCCAGATCAGCAAGGAGTTTGCTTGTCTCCCTTTCCTTCTGCCCCTCCTCCTGTTCTCTTTGTCTTTCTCTCTTATATAAATAATCCTTAAAGAAAAAAAGAATGAAATCTTGCCATTTGCAATGATGTGGATGGAGCTAGCGTCTATTATGCTAAGCCAAATAAGTCAGTCAGAGAAAGACAAATGCCATATGATTTCACTCCTATGTGCAATTTAAGATACAAAGTATATGAGTATAGGGGAAGGGGGAGAAATGAGAAAGAGAGAGAGGGAGGCAAACCATAAGAGACTCTTAAATATGGAGAACAAACAGGGTTGCTGGAGGAGAACTGGGTGGGAAGATGGGCTAAATGGATGATGGGTTTTAAGGAAGACACTTGTAATGAGCACTGGATGTTATATGTAAGTGATGAATCACTAAATTCTACTCCCGAAACCAATATTCTTTTTGGCTCCTGAAATCAATATTACACTACATGTTAACCATCCAGAATTTAAATAAAAACTCAAAATAAAACAATAAAAATAAAAATAAAGTTTGCATTGCACAATATTTTTTTTTTGAAAAGTGCTGTAGGCAGGACAAGTACTAAGTGCAAAATATGGACATAAGGGCATGCCTCCTTAAGGAAGTTACTTCTAAGTTGAGAAATAAAGGACAAATGGAAATTCTTTTTTTCAAAATAATTACTTCTCCAAATTCAGCCAAAGTATATGGAAAATGTAATGCTGTTTTAGAAAAATAGAATCATATATATATATATATATATATATATATATATATATATATATATGATGTTTCCAATAAGGAAACAACATGTATTCTTCAACTGGCCAAAATTCAAGAGGCATTGCTGAGAATTGCCAAAGTGTACTAGTTTACTAGGACTGCCATAACAAAATACACAGACTGGATGGTTTAAACAACAGAAATGTATTTCCTCACAGTTACAGAGCATAGAAGCCCAAGATCAAGGTATAAGCAGGGTTAACTTATTCTGAGGGCCTCTCCTTGGTTGTATGTAGATGGCCATCTTCTCCCTGTGTCTTCACATGGATATCCCGCTGTATGCACTTGTGTCCTAATTTTCTCTTCTTATAAGACACTAGTCATATTAGATTAGGGCCCACCCTAATGACCTCATTTAAACTTAATTGCCTCTTAAGGAGTCTATCTTCAAATATAACCATATTCTACAGTACACGGAGTTAAGACTTCAATATATGAACTTGAAAAGGGAACACAATTTAGCCCATGACTCCAAGGTTTGGTGTTTTTAGTCAGTTATGGCTGCTATAATAAAATATTATAGACAGAGTGGCTTAAATAACAAACATTTATTTCTCACAGTTCTGAAGGCTGGAAGTCCAAAATCAGGGTCCATGGTCAGGTTCTGGTGAGACCCCACTTCCTGGCTTATCCATAGTCTCCTTCTTCCTATATCCTCACATGGCTGAGAAATTATCTCTCTGGTCCTCTTCTTATAAAGGCACTAATCTCATTCTCAAGTGCTCAATCCTCATGACCTAATTATCTTCCAAAGGCCCTATCTCCAAATACCACCATATTGGGAATTAGGGCTCTAACACATTAATTTGGGGGAAACATAAACATTCAGTCCACAGAGTCAGTAACTAACTGAATGATGGATGCTAAAGAAGAAAAGTAGTGCATAATCACATCAAAGTTGATTCTGGGCAGTTAGAAACATTACCTAATAAGTTAGGAAGAAGTTACCTATTTTCAACCTACAAAACCTCAGTTGAGAGTAGGACGTTTAACTGGAGATATCCTGAAGGCAAACAGAGAAGGTGCAAAGTCTAGGCCAAAAATAATCCTAAATGCAGAGGCCATTTATTTGAGAACGAATAAAAATTATAAATGTTGGTTAACATCCCAAGGGAAGAAAACTAGTATTAGACCCTTAGAATATAGTCTGTATAGTTCTTGAACTGCAAACAAGTACCATAATTAAGACGAACCCAAATCAACTTGTGATAAACAATTAGCTTAGATACTAACCAGTATCTAAGAGTAAGTCTGCAATGAAAAGAAATGAGCAATACTAAAAAAGCAAAAGGTCAGTTAGAAACCAGAGAGGTGATTATTTTACAATAAATATAAATTTCAAAGCTCAAGTCTCACATGAAATTGATAACTAAATTGAGCTTATCCTTAAAATAAGTTCAATAAAGAAAATATTTCCCTGAACATGAGAATTTTATCCATAGTTTAGAAGCAGCGTAACAAGTAGATATCCATAAAGTGTTGATGAATAATAACTCTGAGGAAAAGCATTAGATGGTTTGACATCACTTATTAATAAAGCCTTTCAAGTGCTACATATAGCTATTATTTATTGTCTATTTTCCTGAATTTCCCTGTAACTAGGGGGAAACTTGATCTTTAAAGTAGTAATAAATCTGAAATGAGTGCTATATCATTCTTCTTCAGGTAGGAATCCATTAAAAAAATCATAATGGGTTATTCACATTCTACTTATTTTAAGATCTTACAGTGATTAAATTGAAAGGCAAATTATAATTAATTTTTTTTAATTTAAAGATTTTATTTATTTATTCATGAGAGACACAGAGAGGTAGAGACACAGGCAGAGGGAGAAGCAGGCTCCATGCAGGGAGCCCCACGTGGGACTTGATCCCAGGTCTCCAGGATCACACCCTGGGCTGAAGGTGGCGCTAAACTGCTGAGCCACCTCATGGTAGTGAGATCCAGCCCCACGTTGTCAGGCTCCACCCTTAGCAGAGTTGGCTTGAGATTCTCACTCTCCTTTTCTCAGCCCCTCTCACTCATGTTCTCTCCCTCTCTCTAAAATAAATATAAATCTTTTTTTTAATTAAATGAGTAAATGAAATAAAAGCTACCACACAGAATTACAGTGAAGACTAAGTAAGATATTTTAAAGTATTTTGAAAACTTTTCATTTTAATGACATGAGATGTAAATGATTGATGGATCAAAATTATTAGCAAACTGAACATCATCAAGGATATGTCAAGAATATTGGCAAGAATATTGGCTGACATTCCAATGCCACACAGAATTCAGAGCGAGGTACACGAAATGTGACTGAAATTTTGAAAACTCTAATAATCAAATTCTGTAATTGATTATGTTCTTGGATACAGAAAAGCTAAGATTCTGGAAATACCATCTTCTAAAATCACCTGGAAAAAGCAACTTACAACCATAGCTAAGATTTTCAAAACTTTACTTTGTAAATTATAATTTATGGGCAAAAAAAAAATTGGGAAGTTTTTTAAGTGAATGCTTGTTTGAAAACTGTCACAGATTTCAATTTTGTCATCTTGGCTTGTAGTTAGTGAAGCTTTTGGAGTAGATTTGGCATACTGGCAAAAGCATAAGTGTCAAAAATTTTAGTATTTTCTGAATATTTTTAAAGTCATTTCATATCTCTATTTCCTTTCCATGTCAAAAGATCATTCTAAAACCTTGTAAAGGTCCAATATGGAAATCAGCACCTGGATAAAAAATTAAAATTGGAGGAAAAATTTAAAGAAAATAAGTAAATTAACACATGAGTAAAAAATAAAAATAGGAAAATAAAAGTTAAAACCAAATTGATAGACCAGACTTCTTGAAATTTTAAGCACTGAATGAGACTCATGGAAGCCTGAGAAAATGGAAGATAATTTCTTCCAACAGTCACAGTATTTGTTTTGGAGTAGTGATTCATTTATAAAACTAGCTTTTACTATTAGGCAGATATTGATGAGAAAGTACTCAAACATTGATAATAAAACCAAAATTGTGAATTGGGTCATCCAAATAGATATTTTAGAAATTTCTATTCAACCAATTAACTCAATGAATTGTCTCAGACTTTCTTTGGCTACTAACATCTAATGCAGTGGTTCTCAAATTTTAATATGCTTATGAATCACCCAGGAATCTTTTTAAAATATAAATTCTGATCAATAGGTCTAAGGTGATGCCTGAAATTCTGCATTTCTAGTAACCTCCTAGGTTATGGTAATACTGCTAGTCTGCACAGACATACTTTTAAAGGAAAAATCAAGATACAATCCCACCAAAAAAAAGTTATTTATTGATCAATGTTAAAGTTTTGCAGTGATAAATATGTGTGTTTAATCATCTGTTCTCTCAAAAGTATCCAAGCAAGGATATTCTTCTATCTTTAAGGTATAAAATTCTCAGCCTTAATCGAGGTTCTGTTAAGCAACTGAATAGATACAGAGCTAATGTCAAGAAGATTGTTGTCCTGCCTCCAGCGCCCAAGTACAGGCAAAGTTGGATGGCACTCACTAAACCTGGAATACAAATTAGGCTCCTATCAGCATCTTCACTGTCTATGCTCCTGGCATCTAGAACATATTGATCTTCCTTCAGTCAACAGCAGAGTGTCTTCCTGTCAGACACTGACTATCCATCTCAATGGGGAATTATCTGTCCAGTGGTTCTTGTCCAAAGCCTAGTGGAAACTACTGATATTCTACAGGGAAAATCTAAGTAGATTTTGAGTATTATTTTAGCAATGTAACCCTCTGTCAAATAAAATGCTGCATTCAACTCTAATATATAAAGTAGCTTTTTATGTGTATAAAGTTAGTTTGGTTCAAATTTATATAAAACTAATTTGTCCTGTCGAATCCCAAAGATTTTAAATTGGTAGTTATACTTGTTAGTTGTAGCTACACTGGCCTCAGGATTCAATTTGTTTTTGCATTTTGTTTTGGTTACACAATATTGAAACAATCTTAAATCACATAGGAAATTAATCTCAAATCATAGTTTGTAATAGCTCACTCTACACTGTCAGAATTCTCTTCACTAAAACAGAGATGGCAGGAAAATTTTTATAGCACTTGTTTTTTAACAGTCTTTAAAACATTTTTCAAAATATTTAAGCCAAATTCAAGTCAAACATTTGTAGAGCCCCTCCTCTGGCCTACCATGTAGAGAAACCAGTTAGAAACACTGATCTAAGAAATATTTCCTCCTCCTGGTGGTTAAAAAGCTTGTATTATCCTGCATTAAGACAGTTCATCAGAAAGCTATCCACCAAAGGCATATTATGAATTTAAAAAGATATAATATGCCCAGAAGTCAGTGGCATTTCTATACACTAACAATGAGACTGAAGAAAGAGAAATTAAGGAGTCAATCCCATTTACAATTGCACCCAAAAGCATAAGATACCTAGGAATAAACCTCACCAAAGATGTAAAGGATCTATACCCTCAAAACTATAGAACACTTCTGAAAGAAATTGAGGAAGACACAAAGAGATGGAAAAATATTCCATGCTCATGGATTGGCAGAATTAATATTGTGAAAATGTCAATGTTATCCAGGGCAATATACACGTTTAATGCAATCCCTATCAAAATACCATGGACTTTCTTCAGAGAGTTAGAACAAATTATTTTAAGATTTGTGTGGAATCAGAAAAGACCCCGAATAGCCAGGGGAATTTTCAAAAAGAAAACCATATCTGGGGGCATCACAATGCCAGATTTCAGGTTGTACTACAAAGCTGTGGTCATCAAGACAGTGTGGTACTGGCACAAAAACAGACACATAGATCAGTGGAACAGAATAGAGAATCCAGAAGTGGACCCTGAACTTTATGGGCAACTAATATTCGATAAAGGAGGAAAGACTATCCATTGGAAGAAAGACAGTCTCTTCAATAAATGATGCTGGGAAAATTGGACATCCACATGCAGAAGAATGAAACTAGACCACTCTCTTTCACCATACACAAAGATAAACTCAAAATGGATGAAAGATCTAAATGTGAGACAAGATTCCATCAAAATCCTAGAGAAGAACACAGGCAACACCCTTTTTGAACTCGGCCATAGTAACTTCTTGCAAGATACATCCACGAAGGCAAAAGAGACAAAAGCAAAAATGAACTATTGGGACTTCATCAAGATAAGAAGCTTTTGCACAGCAAAGGATACAGTCAACAAAACTCAAAGACAACCTGCAGAATGGGAGAAGATATTTGCAAATGACATATCAGATAAAGGGCTAGTTTCCAAGATCTATAAAGAACTTATTAAACTCAACACCAAAGAAACAAACAATCCAATCATGAAATGGGCAAAAGACATGAACAGAAATCTCACAGAGGAAGACATAGACATGGCCAACATGCATATGAGAAAATGCTCTGCATCACTTGCCATCAGGGAAATACAAATCAAAACTACAATGAGATACCACCTCACACCAGTGAGAATGGGGAAAATTAACAAGGCAGGAAACAACAAATGTTGGAGAGGATGCGGAGAAAAGGGAACCCTCTTACACTGTTGGTGGGAATGTGAACTGGTGCAGCCACTCTGGAAAACTGTGTGGAGGTTCCTCAAACAGTTAAAAATATACCTGCCCTACGACCCAGCAATTGCACTGTTGGGGATTTACCCCAAAGATACAAATGCAATGAAACGCCGGGACACCTGCACCCCGATGTTTCTAGCAGCAATGGCCACTATAGCCAAACTGTGGAAGGAGCCTCGGTGTCCAACGAAAGATGAATGGATAAAGAAGATGTGGTTTATGTATACAATGGAATATTACTCAGCTATTAGAAATGACAAATACCCACCATTTGCTTCAACGTGGATGGAACTGGAGGGTATTATGCTGAGTGAAGTAAGTCAGTCGGAGAAGGACAAACATTATATGTTCTCATTCATTTGGGGAATATAAATAATAGTGAAAGGGAAAATAAGGGAAGGGAGAAGAAATGTGTGGGAAATATCAGAAAGGGAGACAGAACGTAAAGACTGCTAACTCTGGGAAACGAACTAGGGGTGGTAGAAGGGGAGGAGGGCAGGGGGTGGGAGTGAATGGGTGACGGGCACTGGGTGTTATTCTGTATGTTAGTAAATTGAACACCAATTAAAAAAAAAAGATATAATAAATTCTTTATACAAAATTCATTTCCATAAAATTTATATTAAAGATATAGTTTTGATATAGACATTTTCTATACAGACATTTCAACAACTATTTAAAAATCCTTAATAAACTCTTCTCAGAGTTCAGGATCACAAAAAGTATATCTTTCCTTAAAACTGGTATATTTTGGGGCCCCTGTGTGGCTTAGTTGGTTAAGCATCTGTCTTCGACTCAAGTTATGATTCCAGGGTCAAAAGATCGAGTCCCACATCAGGTTCCCTGCTCAGTGAGAGGTCTGCTTCTCTCTCTGCCTGCCACTTCCCCTGCTTGTTCTCTCTCTCTGTCAAATAATAAATAAAATCTTTATTTAAAAAAAACTCTTTATATCTCTTTTCCACACTAGTAAGAAAATATATTAACACAGTTACTTTAGCTTTTTAAAGTCTTGAATGTCTTAAGTAAAACTTATTTTCCTTTAGCTCTCTTATACTATGTTGTCTTTTATTATTTCTTACTTATTGCATCTGGATATATGTATGCATGATATGCTTCAATAGCCCAAATGTCAAGTAGGGTTTGTGCTTCATTAGGAAATAGGTTAAACTGAGGCTTCACAGAAACCCTAAATCAAGTGATTCAAATAAGATAGAAATACCTCTTATGTAATATTTGCTCGTAACCCTTTAACCAGAATATATAATGAGAGGTCATTCTCAGCCATACGAAGACTGGAAAATGTAGTTTCTATTTGGGTAGTCCAATTGTAGCTAAAACAGAGAGCTCTGTTTCTAAATAGAGCAAAGAGAGAATAACTACTGGAAGTCAATTAGCAATCCCTACCATTAGGTTATATTTTTTCTCCCAATTCCCTAACTGTCCCCCCAAATTACATTTACAGCTGGTTTTACTAAACAATTTGAATCCAGGATATTGTGTTGTTCTTATGTCAGTTTAATAGACACCTCAGTTCCACTGATCTATGTGTCTGTTTTTGTGCCAGTACCACACTGTCTTGATGACCACAGCTTTGTAGTACAACCTGAAATCTGGCATTGTGATGCCCCCAGATATGGTTTTCTTTTTGAAAATTCCCCTGGCTATTCGGGGTCTTTTGCACTGTTGGGGATTTACCCCAAAGATACAAATGCAATGAAACGCCGGGACACCTGCACCCCGATGTTTCTAGCAGCAATGGCCACGATAGCCAAACTGTGGAAGGAGCCTCGGTGTCCAACGAAAGATGAATGGATAAAGAAGATGTGGTTTATGTATACAATGGAATATTACTCAGCTATTAGAAATGACAAATACCCACCATTTGCTTCAACGTGGATGGAACTGGAGGGTATTATGCTGAGTGAAGTAAGTCAGTCGGAGAAGGACAAACATTATATGTTCTCATTCATTTGGGGAATATAAATAATAGTGAAAGGGAAAATAAGGGAAGGGAGAAGAAATGTGTGGGAAATATCAGAAAGGGAGACAGAACATAAAGACTGCTAACTCTGGGAAACAAACTAGGGGTGGTAGAAGGGGAGGAGGGCGGGGGGTGGGAGTGAATGGGTGACGGGCACTGGGTGTTATTCTGTGTTAGTAAATTGAACACCAATAAAAAAAAAAATCTTAAAAAAAAAAAAAAGAAAAAAAAAATAGACACCTCAGTAAGTAAAAATAAGTTTTTTTCTAATTTGGGGAGTTTTTATTTCTAACACCATTATAAACTCAAGCTTTTCACATATTTGATGTGTTTCAAGTAAACTACAATCATTGTTCTTTTTGAGGCTGAAATTTAATGCTCATATTAACATAACTTTGACCAGTAGGAATCCCTTCAGCCTGGCTCTTGGGTCTTTCTTTTAACAATTGTGGTAAAATATATATAACATAAAATTTACCATTTTAATCATTTTTATTTTTAAAAATTATTTTAAAGATTCTATTTATTTGAGAGAGAGAAAGTGAGAGCATGAGCAGAGGGGGGAGGGGCAGTGGGAGAAGCAGATTCCCCACTGAACAGGGAGCTTGACATGGGTCTGTACCAGGACTCTGGGATCATGACCTGAGCCAAAGGCAGACACTTAACTAACTGAGCCACTCAGGTACTCCTAATCATTTTTAAGTGTACAATTAAGTGGCATTAAGTGCATTCATACTGATGTACAACCTTCACCACTATCCATTTCTAGAACTTTATGTCCTTTTAAGACAATCTCATTATTCCTTAAAAGGTTCCTTGCTTTCTTATATGTCCAAGGCTCACCTGTTACCATCTTTGCCCCAGTCTTCAAACCAGCCATTTCTCCAAGAAGGCCGGATTTCTTTTAATAATAAATAGTATTAGATCCTACATTCAAATTGTCATAATAATTCTGAAACAAATAAAAAAAACTTCAGAAGGATAAAACTGTAAACATTTATTGCTGACCCATTGAGTCAGCTAGGGGAAGGTAAGATGGCTCTGACAATCTTAGCCCAGCATTCTTATATGCTAAGAAATGGATAGTTGCCTGGTGATTTAGGATTGTTTTGTCTTGGACAACTGGGGTGACTTGATTCTTTCTACCTATCTTCCCAATGCTAGCCTGAGCATTATTTTATGAATACAGCACAAGAGCAAGCAAATCCAATTGCACAACTGCTTTTCTTATTGTAGTAAAATATATGTAACATAAAATTCACCATATCAAAGTGTACAATTTAATGAAATTCAGTAATATCACAATGTTGGACAATTATTACCACTTCAAGTTCCAGATCATTTCCATTATACCTCCCTTCCCCAAAAAATAAACCTCATACACATTAAGCAGTCATTTCCCATTTCTCCTCCTCCTCCGTCCCTGGCAATCACTAACCTGCTTTCTGTCTAATTTTGTATATTCTGGATAGTTCATATAAATGAAACTATGCAACATGTGGTCTTCTGTAACTGGCCTCTTTTACTTAGCATAATGTTTTCAAGTTTCATCCACGTTGTAGCATGTACCATTATTTAAGGCTGAATAATGTTCTATTTTATGGATATATCACATTTTGTTTATCCATTAATCAGTTGAAGGATATTTGGATTGTTTCCTCCTTTTGGCTCTTGTAAACATAGCTTTTGCTATGAACATTTGTATACAGGCTTTTGTTTCTCCACCTGCTTTCAATTCCGTTAGGTATATAACTAAAAGTGGAATTGCTGAGTCATATGGTAAATTCTATTTTTAACTTTTTATGGAACTGTCAAACTGTTTTCCATAGCAGATGCACCATTTTACATTTGCACTAGTAATACATGAGGGTTCCAATTTTTCCTATCTTCACCAACAGTTGTTATGTGGTATGAAGTAGTATCCTATTGTGCTTTTGATTTGTATTTTCCCTAATGACTAATGATGTTGAGCATCTTCTCATATGCTAGTGGTCATTTGTGTATTATCCTTGGAGAATGTGTATCTAAAATTTGTCCATTTTTTAATTGAGTTGTTTGTCTTTTGTTAAGTTGTTTTTTTTCTTTTGTTAAGTTATAAGAGTTCTTTATACGTTCTAGATCAAAAGTCCCTTATCAGATATATGATTTGCAAATATTTTCTCCCATCCTGCCTTTGCACTCTCTTGATAGTGCCCTTTGATGCATAAAAATTTTTAACTTGATAAAGCCTAATATACTTTTCTTCTGCTGCTTGTGCTTTTGCTGGCATATCTAAGAAACCATTGTCCTCCCCCCACCCCCACCTAAAAAATTATAAATAATAGATCTGATGAGGGACTTGTATCTAGAATACACTAAAATTTCACTTGCTGTTCTTTCATCCAGAGATGGAGTCTATTTCCATCACCTTGGAATTGACTTGCTTCAACCAATAGAAACCTGGAATTCAATAGATACCACCTGGACAGAGAGGCCACATGGTAAGTGTCACAGTCATCCAAACAACAGTCAATACTGAGGTCCCAGACATGTGACAGAGGCCTTCTTGGACCTTGCAGGCTAGACCATCTGCCAAGTAAACAAACCCATAGGGGGAATCCTGATCGATATCACATGGAACAAACATCCAGCCATCCCAGAAGTAAAAAAGTCATTGTTGTTTTAGGTCAACTATTGTAAAGGAAATATAAGCAAATCCTACCAGTAAGAAGGTAATGTGAGAGGAGAGTACCACCCACTTGGATGTTGACAGAAGTTCTAGAAAAAGAAAGCCATATGAGATTCCTAAAAAAATGTCAAACATACTTTGATGTTTTGACTTTCTTGAGTCCTACATGCAAAAGAGAGGAAAAAATACACGGAAAAATTTCTCTCATAATAACCTATTGGCTCAGTTAGTTTGGCAACTCAAAATAACTTTTAAAAAAGTAACTATAAATAAAAAAGTAACTACGAACTTCTTTCAAAATATAAAGGACATTTTAAAAATAAAATTTAATTTGAAATGAATTGAAAATACAATCAATTATGAAATCCACAGATGCAAGAGATTAAAATGGATGTGAAAAGTTGTGTTTATCAAAGTCTCTTTAAAAAAAATAAAAAATAAAAATAAGTCTTTCTTTAAGAGACTGCCACAAGGCAGATAATGATAAAAGAAATAGAAATATTCGTTTTCTGCCCCTGGACGCCGCCGAGTAAGCATCGTTAAAGTCTCCCCTCCCACCGCCGCCATGTCTAAGTCAGAGTCTCCCAAAGAGCCCGAGCAGCTGCGGAAGCTCTTCATCGGAGGTTTGAGCTTCGAAACGACCGATGAGAGTCTGAGGAGCCATTTTGAGCAATGGGGGACGCTTACGGACTGTGTGGTAATGAGAGACCCCAACACCAAGCGCTCCAGAGGCTTTGGGTTCGTCACGAACGCCACCGTGGAGGAGGTGGACGCGGCCACGAACGCCCGGCCGCACAAGGTGGACGGAAGAGTCGTGGAACCAACGAGGGCTGCCTCCCGAGAAGATTCTCAAAGACCCGGTGCCCACTTAACTGTGAAAAAGATTTTTGTCGGTGGCATTAAAGAAGACACTGAAGAACATCATCTAAGAGATTATTTTGAACAGTATGGGAAAATCGAAGTGATTGAGATCATGACTGACCGAGGCAGTGGCAAAAAGAGAGGTTTCGCTTTTGTGACCTTTGATGACCACGACTCTGTAGACAAGATTGTCATTCAAAAATCCCATCCTGTGAATGGCCACAACTGGGAAGTAAGGAAAGCCCTATCGAAGCAAGAGATGGCTAGTGCTTCGTCCAGCCAAAGAGGCCGAAGTGGTTCTGGAAACTTTGGTGGTGGTCGTGGAGGTGGTTTTGGTGGGAATGACAACTTTGGTCGTGGAGGGAACTTCAGTGGTCGAGGTGGCTTCGGTGGCAGTCGAGGTGGTGGTGGATGCGGTGGCAGTGGGGATGGCTAGAACGGATTTGGTAATGACGGAAGCAACTTTGGAGGTGGCGGAAGCTATAACGATTTTGGCAATTACAACAATCAATCCTCAAATTTTGGACCCATGAAAGGAGGAAATTTTGGAGGCAGAAGCTCTGGCCCCTATGGTGGTGGAGGCCAATACTTTGCCAAACCACGAAACCAAGGTGGCTATGGCGGTTCCAGCAGCAGCAGCAGCTATGGCAGTGGCAGAAGGTTTTAATTACTGCCAGGAAACAAAGCTTAGCAGGAGAGGAGAGCCAGAGAAGTGACAGGGAAGCTACAGGTTACAACAGATTTGTGAACTCAGCCAAGCACAGTGGTGGCAGGGCCTAGCTGCTACAAAGAAGACATGTTTTAGACAATACTCATGTGTATGGGCAAAAAACTCGAGGACTGTATTTGTGACTAATTGTACAACAGGTTATTTTAGTTTCTGTTCTGTGGAAAGTGTAAAGCATTCCAACAAAGGGTTTTAATGTAGATTTTTTTTTTTTGCACCCATGCTGTTGATTGCTAAATGTAATAGTCTGATCATGACGCTGAAAAAAAAAAAAGAAATAGAAATATTCAACATAGTTTTCAGGAAGAGGATTATTTAAAACTATTGATATTAAACTTTAAGGCTCTAAAATACCAAGTTATTTTGACTTATGTGGCTCAAGCTAAAAGCATGAGTGCCTCTAAAGAATGTCAAAAATTATAGCTTGGAAGTCTTTTTCCTAAAAAAGAAAAAAAAATGAACCATTATAAGGTTTCCCAACAGAATTTTATGTGAAAATTAATGTCACTTCAAAATCATTTCTCTGCATGACTGAAAAAGCTGTTCTTCATGTTAATATTCCTCAAAGCATTGTTTTAAATGCTATTTGGCTATGCTAAGAAAGACAATTAATATTAAGCCATAGTAAAGTGCTATGTTCCAATGTACAGATCTGTTACTTACAAAGTGTCAGAAAAAAGAGAAAAAAAGCTATGGAGATCTAATGAAAAACTGCAGTGCTTAAAAGTAATGGGATTTTTCAAAATGTTATTGGTAAGCCCAGAAGCTGAAAGGTCCCTATAGAGGCTTTTATTTAGTTCTTAAATTACTTTTAAACTCTAGGTTTAAGAAGAAATAAAATTAAACCCCTAACTTTCAAATCTTTCATAAAGTATCAGTGAATATCTTCATATAGCATCCCTCAAGGATTCCCTATTCCATAGACTGTATTTTCAAAAAGTCAGGTAAACAATAAGCACATTCTTTAAAACAGCTTAAAAGAAAGCAAGTGTGTGCTAGTATTTCCTGGCATGGAGTTTACTGTTAATTTATGTACTAGAAACTACCTCACAGACCATAAAAGAATCCCAAGAGGTTAGTAAATGCCTCAGTATTAACCTATTATTATCGGATCTCTTTTGTAACAACTCTTTCCAAATCAAAAGAAAAACACTAAGCTAAAAAAGCATTAAAACTATTTAATATAGTGTCAGTTTTTTCAACAGCTTTGTCAGCAGTTAAATATAATTAGAGTCACTTTTAATATAAAACATTATTGAAAAGAGTTATGAAATGCCCAGCCTTTTCAAGCATGGCATTGCTTTTTAAATAATTAATTTAATAAATTTATAGCACTTTATATTAACATTAATAAAATTAACTTGTTAATTTAGCATGCTATTTACTGACAAAAAAGTGAACGTCAAAGCTTTAATATTTCAGTAATAATTTAGTATGAATATGCTACATCTTCAAAAGCTGTAAAATACTTCAGTGGCATTGATTTGAGAAAATTAATTTACAAGTATCTTTGTAAATATGTGTTTTTGAGTAAAAAGAAAATAAAATATCCTATAATTTTTAAATAAAAAATATTCAACTATATAAGAACTCTTAGAATTGCCAGAAAATTTGAATACACTGAAGCAGCATGCAATATTCAAACTATACAACCTTTGTTCACTACTCACTATGCCAACACATCCATTCTTTTCTATCCAATATAAGGTATTAGCAATTCTAAAAAATAGATCTTCACTATAGGAATTTCTTAAAGGGATAAATGTCAGGAAGAACAAAAATCCCTGAGGGAGGGTCTGAGATACAAGAAGAGAAGAACAAACAAATTGGAAAATACTAGGTAATTTTAAATGCACACTGTGTAAAGTAACTTTGAAGGCACAAATTGAGATACTCTACAAGATAGGATATAATTTTGAAGAGGTTATCAGAACTCTATATACTTACAGTAATAATTTTTACATTAAAAGATCAGGCTAAAATGCAAGACAACAATGACATTATTTGGAAGGTGAGTGCTCAAAATTAATAGGTTCTAAAGTCTATATCATTTGGAAGAAAGTTTTAGACATTAACTTTAAAATTTGTTGGGTGTGTATGACAAAATTACAAAGGTAACCTTAAATTAATAGATGTAGAATATACAAGTTACATACTAATTGAAGGAGAAAACAAAAAATAAAATTAAATTTTATCACCTTGTGTTTTTTGATTGGAGCATTTAGTCCATTTGATCTATCATTAATGATAGATATGCACTTATTGCCATTTTGTTATGTGTTCTGTGGTTGTTTTTGAAGTTCTCTGCTCCTTTTTTCTCTTGCTCTCTTCATTCATGGTTTGCTAGCTTTCTTCAGTGATATGCTTGGATCCTTGCTTTTTATTTTTTGTGTATCTATTACTGGTTTTTGATTTCTGGTTACTATTAGGTTTATATACAACATCTTATGCATGTAGCGATCCATTTTAAGTTGACAGTCACTCAGTTTGAACCCAGTCTTTACTCCTCTCCCTCTACCATGTTTAGGCATAGAGTGTCATACATTGTATCTTTTTATTTTGTGAATCCTTTGAGTGATTTTTATAGATATACTTAATTTTGCTGCTTTTGTGCTTCATACTTTTCTTACTCCTACTTATTGTCATTCTTTTCCACTCAAAGAGACCCCCTTAACATTTCTTATAGGGCTGGTTTAGTCATGAATTCCTTTAACTTTTGTTTTCTGGGAAACTCTCCCTATCCTCATATTCTGAATGATAGCCATGCTGAGTAGAGTATCCTTGGCTGCAGTTCTTTTTTTCTTTCAGTATTTTGAATATATCATACCACACTCCTCTGGCCTAGTAAATTTCTACTGAAAAATCAGCTGATATCTTGTAGGGGTTTCTATTGATAGCTATATAGGGTTTCTCTTATCTGTTTTCTATTCTCTTGCTGCTTTTAAAATTCTCTATCACTACCTTTTGTCATTTTAAGTTCTATTTGTCTTTGTGTGAATTTTGTTGGGAGTTCTCTGTGCTTCCTGGATCTGGACTTCTATTTCTATCATCAGATATAGGAAGTTTTTAGCTAATATTTCTTCAAATAGATCTTCTGCCCCTTTTCTCCCTCTTCTTCTAGAATCTCTATAATGTGAATGTTATTACAATTGGTGTCACTGAGTTCCCTTAGACTACTTTTTCTTTTTTTCTGTCTCCTGTTCCACTGATATCTTTCTTTATTCTGTTCTCCAGGTCACTGATGCACTCTTCTGCTTCCTCTAGCTTACTGTTGATTCCATCAAGCATATTTTTAATTTCAGTTATTGAGTTCTTCATCTCTGATTGGTTCATTTTTTTATGTTTTCTATCTCTAAGGGTTCTACTGAAGTCCTCCATTCTTTGTTCAAGTCCAGTGAGTATCTTTATGATTACTTTAAATTCTCTATCAGTTATATTACTTATATCTGTTTCACTTAAGTCTCTTGCTGTGGTTTTGTCATTTTCTTTCATTTAGGACATTGTCCTGTCTCATTTTGTCTCTCTGCATCTGTTTCTATGTGTTAGAAAAGTCAACCATATCTCCTGCTCTTGAAAGTAGTGTCCTTATGAAGAAGAGGTCCTGTTGTGCCTTGCTGTGCAATGTCCCCTGTTCACCAGAACCTGGCATTTCAGGGGTGTCTCCTATGTGGGTTGCATGTACCCTACTACTGTAGTTGAGCCATGTTTGCCTTTAATCTAGTCATCTGCAATAGCTCTCTTTGCCTGTTGTGGACAGGGTTTGGTCCCTGTGTTGTTAATGGGCCAGTCTGGAGCCTCCCTGGGCTTGAGCTGAATCAACGTCAGCAAAGATACAGTTGCAGGAACTTGCAGGGTGCATTCCCTCTGCTGTCCCTTGAGAAGATTTTATTGGTGGGCAGGGCTTGCAGTCACACCAGATGTCTGATGCCAGCCCACTGCTGATGCCACCACGGTTTACTGGTGTGTGTGGTTATCTTCCCCTCTCCCCAGGGCAGGAGTCACTCTGGATTTATGCTGACCCTATCAGAGCTGCTAGCACTTTGGATGAATTCAGGCCAAGGACATATTACATGGAGCATGTCTAGAGGAGAACATGGGGGAGGGTCAAGGGGGTAGCTGTTAAAAAGCTGGGTCAAGAGTATTCATGTTTTGCTGCTTCTAGCAGGTACCAATGTATCTAGGAGGGGAAATGGCACTCACTAGCTCTTTTGTTTTTGGAGAAGTCCCCCAAAGATTCCTGCCCTTCAGCACATACTCAGATTTGTAAATAAATCTCCTTCCAGTATACCCCCGGACGTTTTTCAAATTGTTGCTTCTATGCTATATCTCTGCAGGCTGTTTGTTGTGCTGTCTCTTTGGGGTGAGGTCTCTTCCCTCCTGGCTCCCAGAGCTAAGCCCACTGATGAAAGTTCCAGGTATTAAGTTCCACTGATTGTTAGGCCAAAGTCAAACAATTTTTTCAAAGCTAAATTTTATGGGGGTTCATCTTCCCCATGTGGGTCTGCAGTGCCTAGGGTACCTGGGTGTGAAGGTCTTGGTCCTCTCCCCTCTCTGTGCATGCAGTGTCCCTCTCACCCACTTAGAGTCCTGTGGGTCCATTTGGCACACAACTTCATCTCTGCCCTTCCTACCCTCTTCAATGAGGCTTCTTCTCTACATTTAGCTGTGAAGAATCTGCTCTTCCAATCTTCAAGTCATTTTCTGGGTCATCTGCACAGATGTGGATATTATCTAGTTGTGGGATGAGGTCAGTTTAAGATCCTCCTACTCTGCCATCTTCCCTCCAAATCCTTTATTTTTTTAATTTAAAAAATATATATCTACACTCTAACAGTGACCCAAAATAAAAATCTGAGAGCTGAAGAAGGTTTCCAGCTTTTAAACAGGTTTCATTTTTAAAGTGGGTTAAGCTCAGAATATAATCACAAAGACTTTCTTTCGAGTTATTTCAGGATTCACATAAGACTGCTTTGTGGAAATATGCATTCAAAATATTTATGTTGATAGGTACATGTGCCATTCAATTTTTCCAAAACAATTGAAATCTAAAATTTCACCAAAACTAGGGCATATCTTCAATGTTTTCTTCCATAGCATTTTGAACACAGAAAGCACTCAGTAAATACAGACCACATACACTATATTGGTAAATTAAGTCCCAAGTCATCACTTTCCTCTAGTTCATTTGAAAAATGAACATATAGTATTCCATGAGCCCTTTAAGCAATCTCTGTTTGTGAAACTCAGAGAAATAACACCTGACTGTGTATTCTGAGAAGAACTGGCACATTAGCTAAGAATGGTGCTGCATAAACATTTTCCCATGGTGTTTTTGGTAGCACATGAGCTTACTCATCTGCCTCTAGTGCATTCCTGAAAAATAAAATTTAAAAGTCACCAACTTAAAGTGTCGTATTGTCTTATAGTTTGATCATTAAAATGCTAAGAATGAAGAAATCTTAGTTTTCTGTGCTTTTTACTATGTAAATTGAAGCTAACAACAATCATTTATAGGCAGCTGTTGCCTTTAATATTTCTACTTATCCATGCTGAGATTTTTAAAACCTATCCACTTTTCAGAACTGCTTTCTCATTAAATGTCAACCTTACTGACTAGTAAGTAATAATAACTCTTCTCCCCTACCTGGGAATTGTGGAGGAGGAGAGGAAACCTCAACAGATTTCAAATGAACTATTAAAATAGCTTCTTGTTGTGAAGTACCCCCCCTTTTTTAGAGGCACATGAAAAAGTTAGAATAAATGCATTTTCTGTTATCTATTGCTTGGCAGACATGTCATTTCAATATTATTTCTCATCTTGCTTCACAACCTACACAACATCCACTACTTAGTGAAAGCTCTGTGGTTAGATCATCTTTATAGGAGATAGAAAACGTCATGATCCTTTGATAGATTAAAAATAAGATACAATTCAAAAAATGGCATAAAAGCAAGGGAAGATGGTAGTAATAATATTGTTATACTATTTGAATTAAAGGATAATGATGTTTATAATCTTAGATAATCCATATGCATTCTTTTTATTTCCTCTTGTCTTGTTGAGGCAACAGTAACTATTTCAACACTATGTGACTTTATGCTACTTTTTCCCTGTATTTTCACTATATGAACAAAAAGAGGACTGGAGAGCTGGTTTGATAGCCAAAACGTCCTTGTCCCCAACATAACATCTTTCATCAGTCAGATTCCTCCATCAATCAGTGAACAAAACTGACATTTAAATGTCATAAATTTTTATAAACTTATCATCTATTCTGTTTGGCATGGTAACTGCTCATAGAATTTTATGGAATGACATCTAATAATATAGAACATTAGTAGTTTCCCCTAATACGTATGAGTGTGTGAGATACATATGACACAATTCCTGCTTCCCATGGACTGGGGATGTAGGGGACAGCTGAAATGGAGAGGGAACAATGAGACAAGATGGCAGCCTAAATGAGTAAAATCAACTCTCTCAAAACTTTCACAAAGAAAATGATGCTTAGGCTATGAATTGAAAGATGAGAAAGACTTCATGAAGCAGAAGGGGTCCCGTCAGAGAGAACTGCATGGTGAGAATGCATAGAACATAATGGTACACCATTTTGGGAAAATATTTGGCAGTCTCTTGTATAGTTAAAGCATATACTCTGTCTACAATCCAGCAGCAATTCTCCCCCTAGGGGGAGACACAAGGAATACAAAAAGTTGGGCCCATAAAAAAAATTCTTGAATAAGAGTGTTTATGGCCATTCTATTCATAATAGACAAAAACTGGAAATATTCCAATGCCATCATATATGAATAAGACAAACTTACGGAGCAATATTCATATAATGGAAACTACTCCACATAAAGAATAAGCTGCTGATTCACTCAACACATATGAATATCAAAAACATTATGTTGAACTAAAGAGGCCAGACAAAAAAGAGTATATGATTTCACTTATATGAAGTTCAAATACAGGCAAAACTAACCAATAGTGATGTATCAGAACAATAGTTTCTACAAGAGGATAGGGTAATTGACAAAAAGAGGGCACAAAGGGACCTTTCTGCTCTGATAGCAATGTGTTCTATTTTGATTGAGGTGGTGTTACACAGGTACTTATACTTATCAAAACTTACCAATTTATAAACTTAGGTTCACTATATTTCACTGTATATAAATTTTTTCTTGATAGAAATAATGAGCAAAAAATTAATGAGGCAATATTAAAACAAAAGAGGTATAAGGGCTGAAACCACAAAGTACAGACAACAAGTAGTTTAGCAGTGATGGAGCACAGTGCTTCAGCAAAGAAGCAACAGATAAACCTGGAAAGGTGAGGAGTGTGAAACTGGATTGAAACGGTTTCCATGTTTCTGACCAAAGAAAATTGGAAACTAGGTTAAAAGATAAATCCTGGAAGCTAAATATTGACTAACTAGTCAGAGACCTCCAGACATTTTACAGTTGTCTATGTTTCTTTATCTAAGGGGAATGAAATCCTGAGCCTCAAAGCCAGTCCTTTACATTCTAAAGGACTATAAAAACTAAAGAGTAAAGGTTTCTCTCTCCCTCAAGAGATGATGGGGCAGCGTGTATCCTATATAAACTCACAGATTCATAACTTCAGGATTCCTCTCCTGCAGTATACACTCTCCCATTCCCCAAAATACAGGATAACATCTGGCTCTCACTGTATCACTTATGAGTTACTGGGTGTGGAGAATGAGTGAAGTCATTGCTGTAAGGAATAATAATTCTTATCTCTGCCCCCAAAACTTCATGTTTGCATTTAAGATAAGTATACATAAAATTTTAAAAACTTATCAAACAGGAACCAGATCATGAGAGCTTCGTATGACATACAACAAGTATCATCCATATTTATCCTGTTGCCACCAGGAAGGCAGATTTAGAAGTGTTTTAAACACAGAGCAAGATCACAGCTGAGTACAGAAAGATCACCTTGGAAGCACTATGGACAATAAACCCAAGATGATCAAGACTGAAGGCAGTAAAATGATTTAGAGGAAGATGCAATGTTCCTGGTCAGACATTGAGATAAACATTAGTAATAGGGAATTAGCAGAGGGAATAGACATGAGGAATATCATGTAGGTAGGAATGAAAGGATTTATATTCCTATATTTCCACACAGTTTCTGGTGGATCTTTGCAAAAACACCAGAGATATCAACTTCTTGCATTTCCCTGAACTACATTATTCCTCTGTACTTGCTAGTTTGTCATGCCCTTCCACTTATCCACCTTGTATTCATCTTCTACTTGTATTCATCTTCTACTGAGAAGATTCCTGAAACCCTTTTTTTTATTTTTAATTTATTTTTTATTGGTGTTCAATTTACCAACATACAGAATAACCCCCAGTGCCCATCACCCATTCACTCCCACCCCCCGCCCTCCTCCCCTTCCACCAGCCCTAGTTCGTTTCCCAGAGTTAGGAGTCTTTATGTTCTGTCTCCCTTTCTGATATTTCCCACACATTTCTTCTCCCTTCCCTTATATTCCCTTTCACTATTATTTATATTCCCTAAATGAATGAGAACATATAAAGTTTGTCCTTCTCCGATTGACTTACTTCACTCAGCATAATACCCTCCAGTTCCATCCACGTCCTGAAACGCTTAATCCAAAAAGTAAACTAGGATCCTGATGTTGACACTCACATGGCTAAGATATTACATTACTTAGCAATGCCCCACTTTATCTTTAGATTGTGACTGTATTTTTATACCTAGCTTCCTCCCTAGGCTATAATTTCATGAATAGATCACATCTTCCTCAACATTTTAACTCCAACACAGAGCAGGTGCTGGCACAAAGTAAAAACTCAATAAATATTTGTTACTAAATTAATAAGCATTGCTCTAAGTCACACTTATAGATCAAGAACCAGAACATGTTCCATTTCCCAGAATTCCTACAGGACTGCAAGGATATTCTGTCCTCAATAAATTCAAACAAATCATTTGAACTTTTCTCCTCTACTCCTCATTTTTAGTGTAATAAAATATAAACCTTACAAAACTTTAACAAAAATGAAATAAGGAATGAACCTTAAACATGAGCTTTTCAAGACATGTGGCTGTGCACCCTTGGTAGGACCTAATTTTGGTGCCTGGAAACTAAATATCCCTAATAGAGGAGAGAGTTGGGAAGATGGCACAGTAGGAGCTCACCCACAATTGCAGCTAGATGTCACTAATATCTGTGTAAATAAACCAGAGAGCAACCCAAAGACTGGAAGAAAAAATTCCATAATTAAATATATAGAAGAAGCCACATCTGAGAGGGTAGGAAGGACAGAATCATGAGCCTCTTGGCTATAGGTGTGAAGAGGGAAGAGAAATGGTCCCTTGTACTAGGGAAGGGATGGAGAAGATGAATCCCCATAACATTTGGCCTTGAAAACCAGAGGAATTGAATTGCATTAGTTTGTATAACCAACAGGACTTGGAACCTGGAGCTTTAAAAGTCAGCTGACTCAGCTCTCGGGCTAGCCAGAGGGCAAATGATACCTGGGTTGCCACCGTTAAGAGACAACAGCTTATGGAGAAGCAACACAGATTGCAAGTCTGCACAACTCCTGAGGTAGAGCAGGGAGGTCTACTTAAACTGATTTCAGAGCATGTTTAAGAACCTCTCTGGGAACAAAGGAGCTGGCAGGTGCCATTTTCCTCCTCTGCCCTCCACATAAACACAGGGCCACCTGCAGGACGTGGCACTGCACAGACACTTGCTACCTAATATCCTGACAGTACACCCTGCCCACAAGTTCTCCTAAGGACTTGTCCACTCCAAGCCTGCTCCCCATCACCCTGGGCTCAGTACAAATTTTGTCAATGCCACCACCTTGTCCCTGAGTTCCCTTTGAGGGCATGCCCCCTCACAGGCAACCTGCCTAAGTCCCACCAATACCACAATGAGCAAGCACAGCCTACAATGGCAGAGAGTCAGTGCAGATGACTCAACTGGAAGGAAAAGTGAATCAGACACAACATCAGGGTACAAGGAACACACATCCAACACTCCCCTGAAATGCCAGGCTCTGGTAAACAGGGGACACTGCACTGCAGGGCATTACACTATCTCTTCTTCATAAAGCCACTACTTTCAAAAGAAGGTATAGCTGACCTTTCTAAAAAACAGAAACAGATATAGAGGCAGGCAAAGTGAGGGGGCAGAAGAATATATCCCAAATGAAAAAACAGAACAAAAATTAGAGCTGGAGATCTAAACAAAACAGAAATACATAATATGCCTGATAGAAAATTTAATGATCATAAAGATACTGGACTTGAGGGGAGCCTGGGTAGATCAGTTGGTTAATCATCTGACTCTTGATTTTGGCTCAGATCATGATCTCAGGATCATGAGATTGAGCCCCACACTGAGCTCCATGCTGGGCATGGAGCCTGCTTTGGGATTCTCCCTTTCCCTCTGCTATTCCCCCCTTCTCCTTCTCTCTCTCTCTCTCTCTCTCTCTCTCTCTCCTCTAAAAAAATTTAAAAATAACAATAAAGATTCTCACTGGATTTGAGAAAAACAGTAGAAGGATATCAATGAAACCCTTAACAAAGAGATAAAAAATGACATATCAGAGTTGAAGAACTCAATAAACGAAATTAAAAATACAATAAATGAAATAAATACCAGGCTACAGGAAGCAGGGGAAAGCTACCATTGACCTGGAAGATAGAGTAATGGAAAGCAATCAAGCTGAACAAATGAGATACAAACAAATATTGCATAATGAGAACAGACTTAGAGAATTCAGTAACACTATTAAGCATAATAACATTAACATTATAGGGATCTCAAAAAAGGGGAGACGGAAAATGTATTTGAAGAAATAATAGCTGAAAACTTCCCAAATATGGGATGGGAAACAAGAAATCCAGATTCAGGAGGCACAGAGATCCCAAAAAAATTTCCATTCAAGGAGGTCTACACCAAGACACATAAAAATTACAATGGCCAAAAAACTGATAAAGAATCTTAAAGTGGGCAGTCCGGGTGGCTCAGAGGTTTAGCGCAGCCTTCAGCCCAGGGCCTGATCCTGGAGACCTGGGATCGAGTCCCACGTTGGGTTCCCTGCATGGAGCCTACTTCTCCCTCTGCTGTGTCTCTGCCTCTGTGTGTGTGTGTGTGTGTGTGTGTGTGTGTGTGTGTCGCATGAATAAATAAAATCTTTAAAAAAAAAAAGAATCTTCAAGTTTGCAAGAGAAAAGACAGCTACATATGAAAGAAATCTCATAACACTATCAGCTGATATTCCAGCAGAAACCTTTGGGGACAGAAGAGAGTGCAAGATATACTCACAGCACTGAAAAGGAAAAATCTGCAGCCAAGAAAACTCTGTCTAGCAAGGCTACCATTCAGAATAGAAAGAGAAATAAGGAGTTTTCCAGACAAACAAAAGGTAAAAATTTTAATAACCACTAAACCAGCCCTACAAGAAATGTTAAGAGGGACTCTGTGAGTGGAAAATAAAAACCGTAAGAATAAGGAAAATAGGAAATACAAAAGAAAAAAATCATAAATCTATAAAAATCAATAAAGAGAAAGAAAATAAAAGGATATGAAATCCAATACCAAATATCTGAAATGTGGAGGGGAGAAGAGTAAAATTAAGAAACCATCAACATATTATAGATGCAGAAGGTGCTATATGTAAAGCAAATGATAATCACAAGTTCAAGAACAGTGACAGATATGCAAAAAATAAAGAGTAAGGAATTTAAGTGTTTAACTAAAGAAAGCCAACTAAGCGGGAGAGAAGGAAACAACAGAAGAAAGGAACAGAGAGGAAATACAAAAAAAACCACAACACATGTAACAAAATGACAAAGAATAGGTACATAATCAATAATTTCTTTTAATGTAAATGGACTAAGTGCTATAATCAAAAACACAGGGTGACAGAATGGATAAAAACAGAAGACTTACCTATATGCTGCTTAAAAGAGGCTCATTTTAGACCTAAAGACACATGCAGATTGAAAGTGAGAGGATGAAGAAATACCTATCATGCAAATGGAAGTAGATAGAAAGCTGAGGTAGCAATATTTATATCAAACAAAATAGACTTTAAAACAAAAACTGTAATAAGGGACAAAGAAAGGATACTATACATTCATAAAGGGTACAATCCAATAAGAAGATACAACAATTCTAAATATTTATGCACTCAACATGGGAGCACCCCAAAACATAAAGCATTTAATAAGAAACATAAAGGAACTAATCAATATTACACAAATAGCAGGGATGTAACACCCCAGTTACATCAATGAACAAATCATCTAAACAGAAAATCAACAAGGAAACAAGATCTTTGAATGACACACTGGAACAGATGGACTGAACAAATATATTCAGAACATTCCACCCTAAACAGCAGAATACACATTCTTTTCAAGTGCACATGGAACATTCTCCAGAATAGATCACATATTGGGCCACAAAACAAGTCTCAACAAATTCAAAAAGACTGAAGTCATGCCATGAATCTTTTTCAACCATAATGCTATGAAACTAGAAATAAACCACAAGAAAAAACCTGAAAAGAACACAAAAAGACAGGTTAAATAATATGCTACTAAAAAATAGTGGGATAATCATGAAATCAAAGAGGAAATCAAAAAATTCACATGGAGACAAGTGAAAATGAAAACACAGTGGTCCAAAATCTTTGGGACACAGCAAAAGTGGTTGGTTCTAAGAAGAAAGTATACTGCAATGCAGACATACCTAGAGAACCAAGAAAAATACCAAATAAACAACCTAACCACATCTAAAAGAACTAGATAAAGAAAAACAAACAAAATCCAAGCCCTGTAGAAGGAAGAAATAATAAAGTTTAGAGTAAAAATAACTGACATAGAAACTAAAAAACAATGGAACAGATCAGTGAAACCAAGAGCTGGTTGTTCTAAAAGATCAAAATAACTATAGCCAGTTTCATTTAAAAACAAAAAAAAGACTCAAATAAATAAAATCAGAAATGAAAGGGAAGAGATAATACCCAACACCACAGATACACAAAATATTGTAAGAGCATATTATGAAAAATTATATGCAAACAACCTGGACAACCATGAAGAAATAGATAAATAGAAATATATAACCTCCCGAACCTGAATCAGGAAAAAATAGAAAATTGGAACAGACCAATTACCAACAATGAAATTGAATCAGTAATCAAAAAATTTGAGCAAACAAAAGTCAAGGCCCATATGAGTTCACAGGTGAATTCTACCAAACATTTAAAGAAAAGTTAATATCTATTTTTCTCAAACTATTCCAAAAAATAGAGGAAAAAACACTTCCTAATTCATTCTATGAAACTAGCATTATTCTGATAGCAGAATCAGATAAAGACTCCACTAAAAAAGAGAACTACAGGACACTATCTGTGACGCACATAGATGCAAAAATCCTCAACAAATTATTAGCAAATGGAATCCAACAATACATTTCTTTAAAAATTCACCAGAGTCAAATGGGATTTTATCTATAGGATGCAAAGATGCTTCAGTATTCACAAATGAATGTGACACATCATGTCAACAAAAGAAGAGACAGACACCATATGATCATTTCAATAGATGCAAAAAGAGCATTTGATAAAGTACAACAACCATTCATGATAAAAACCCTCAACAAAGTAGGTTTAGAGGGAATATGCCTCACCATAATTAAGGCCACCGGTGTGATAAACCACACCTAACATCATCTTTAATGGCAAAAAACTGAGAGCTTTTCTCCTAAGGTCAGGAACAAGACAAGGATGTACACTCTCACTACTGTTATTTAACATAGTATTGGAAGTCCTAGCCACAATAATCAGACAACAAAAAGAAATAAAAGGCAACCAAATCAGTAAGGAAGAAGTAAAACCTTCACTATTTGAAGATGAAATGATTCTTATATAAAAAATCTGAAAGACTCCACCAAAAAACTTCTAGAAATGATAAATGAATGCAGAAAAGTTGCAACATACAAAAACAATGTTAGAATTATGTTGCATTTCCATACACCAACGATGAAGTAGCAGAAAGAGAAATTAAGAAAACAATCCCATTTGCAAGTGCAGAAAGAATAATAAGATACCTAGGAACAAACCTAACCAAAAAGGTTAAAGACCTATACTCCGAAAACTGTAAAATACTGATGAAAGAAATAGAAGACCACAAAAAGAAATAGAAAGACATTCCATCCTCATAGTTTATTAGAACATATATTGTTAAAATGTCTATACTACCCAAAGCAATCTACACATTTAATGCAATCTCTATCAAAATACCAACAAATTTTTCACAGAGCTAGAACAAACAATCCTAAAATTTGTATGAAACCCCAAAAGACCTCAAATAGCCAAAGCAATTTTGAAAAAGAAAAGCAAGCTGGAGGTATCACAATTCCATATTTCAAGTTATATTACAAAGATGTAGTCATCAAAACAATATAGTACTGGCACAAAAGCAGACACATAGATCAATGAAACAAAATAGAAAATCCAGAAATAAACCCACAACTACATGGTCAATTAATCTCTGAATATCCAGTGGGAAAAAAAAAAAGCTCTTCAACAAATGATGCTGGGAAAACTGGACAGCAACATGCAAAAGAATGAAACTTTCATGAGCCATTTTCTTACACCATACTCAAAAATAAATTCACAATGGATTAAAACCCAAATGTGAAACCTGAAACTAAAAATCCTAGAGGAGAACAAAGGCAGTAACTTCTTTGACATCAGCAGTAACAACATTTTTCTAGATATGTCTCTTGAGGCAAGGGAAACAAAAGCAAAAATAAACTAATGGGATTCCATCAAAATAAAAAGCTTCTACACTGTGAAGGAAACAATCAATAAAACTAAAAGACAATCTACTGAATGGGAGAAGATATTTGCAAATGATATATCTGATAGAGGGTTAATATATCCAAATTATAGAGAGAACTTACACAACTTAATGCCCACAAAAATCAAATTATCCAATTTAAAAAATGGACAGAAGACATGAGCAAACATTTCTCCAAAGAACACATCCAATCTACAGACACATGAAAAGATATTAATCATCACTTACCATGAGGAAATTCAAATCAAAACTACACTGAGGTATCACCTCACACCTGTCAGAATGGGTAAAATCAAAAACAAGAAACAACAGGTGATAGGGCACCTGGGTGGATCAGTCAGTTAAGCATCTGACTCTTCATTTGGGCTCAGGTCATGATCTCAGGGTCATGAGATTGAGCCCTGCATTGGGGTCTACACTGGGCATGGAGCCTGCTTAAGATTCTCCCTTTCCCTCTGCTCCTCAGCTCTCATTCTCTCACTAGAAACAAATGACAGGTATTGGAGAGGATGTGGAGAAACAGGAATTCTTGTGCACTACTGGTGAAAGTGCAAACTGGTATAACTACTGTGGAGAACAGTATGAAGATTCCTCAAAAAGTTAAAAATGGAACCACTCTATGATCTAGTAATTGCACTACTGGTGTACTTAGCAAAAGAATATGAAAACACTAATCAAAGGGATACATGCACCCCATGTTTATTGCAGTAGTATTTACAATAGCAAAAATATGGAAGAAGCCCAAATGTTCATTGACTGATGAATGGATAAAGAAGATGTGATATACATATTACATATTTAGTGTCTATAATATGTGAATATATATAACACATATAAAATCTATAACACATGAATATATATCATATCTATATATATGAATTCATATATATATATATGAATATTATTCAGCTATAAAAAAAGAAATCCTGCCATATGCAACAACATGGATGGATCTAGAGGGTATAATGCAAGGAAAATATGTCAGAGAAAGACAAATACCATATGATTTCACTCATATGTGGAATTTAAGAAACAAAACACATGAGTAAAGGAAAAAAATAATGACAGAAAGAAGCCAAGAAAAAAGACTCTTAACTATAGAGAACAAACTGCTGGTTACCAGAGGGAGGTGGGTGGGTGAAATAGGTGATGAGGATTAAAGAGTACACTTATCATGATGAGCACTGAGTAATGTATACTAATTGTTGAATCACTATATTGTATACCTGAAACTAATATAACAGTGTATGCTAACTATACTAGAATTTGTTATAATTAATAATAAAAAAGAGAGGAGAGTTATCAATAACATAGCTGTGGGACACCCCCAGACTGAAAGACTGATTGTCAGACTGGCCTCTTCCTCTGCAACCACTGATGACTGCCACTGAGATAGAAAAAACATACATGATGGTGTCCCAGCAGTCTGGATTCCTCCCTGGAGTACCTTTAGTACATAGCATTAGACATCTTAGTTCTAACCTTTCACAGAACTCATTGTATGTTAAAAGGAGTAATATCCATGTGAAGTGGACCTAGTTCCCAGGAAACAAAGGAAAACCTTGTAACATCAGTTACAAGGGTCTACTAATTCCATATTAGAAAAGACTTTTGCTTTTGACTTGGCATAGTACTCTTTAGGGAAGGAGGGCATCTCCCTAGGAACCAAGGTGGTTAGGACATAGGAAAAGAATGCATCTTCTTCATTAGATAACTCTTCCTCTGAGGACCCATTTTGTGACCTTCCACTCAATGTGTTGACTCAAATTATAATGATAAACTTGTGGTCTAAATATTAAATTTTTGTTTTAAACTGAAAAAAAAAGATTCCTAGTAAAAAGGTACCATTATCACCTTGATGCCAGGAAATGGGTGTTTGATTTTTACTGTGCCTTTGCTTTGGCATGGTGACATTAAATGAGATAGCATAGGTAAAAATACAATAATATACACATATACAGTATACAAACAATAAGTACAAGTTTTATCTTTTCCTCTCCATCCACATTTTTTATACTTCATTACCCTGCCCTCATTTTTATTTACAGGTGAACCTATGAAAACTGATGAAATTTTCACAGCCTCATTCAAAATCACAAATATGGTCTATTGCCTCAAATTAATGGACACTGAAATTCATGATACAATTAAAATGTGCTCACACTGCATAAGAAATAAAACCATGGCAGGGAAGAAAAAATGTTTCTTCCTCTTCTCTGGAAAATAGAAATATATAAAATATACATTTAGTGCACATCTAGCCACTCTAATGATTTCGGTAAACAAGGAAAAAGATAAAAACTGTATGACAAGAATATACAAAATGAATAGTTCATTATTCTAAATGAGGGAATGGGAAACTATGTAGACTTTATTACCAACATCCAATTCCAAAAATTAAGGACATTACCACTAGCACTATTAGAAGATAGAAATATTGAGCATCTACCATTAGCACTATTAGAAGATAGAAATATTGACCTTCATTAGTACTAAAAGCAGTGCCTAAAATTAGAATTATTCAGAGAGTGGCATTGCATTCCAAAGGTGTCAAGTGTAACTTAAAACAAGCTTCAAGTCTAGACTATAAATATGAGAGAAGCCACTGATGTACACTGCTGCTTTCTTCAACTCCATAATAAGAATTTTATCAAAGCTCATATCAAACTAATATTGAGGCCAGCAAACTAGGACTTGTAAGGTGAGACTAGACTACATATTGGAACTTCAGTTTCACTTCGTTCAGAATAAAGGATATCTCAAGAAAGCTTGTCCCTAGAACAGAAAAATGCCTGAGAAAATGGACTGCAGCAATGGAGGCAAGAGAACACATTGATAGGTTAATGTCAAAAGACCATACAATCTAGAAATGATGTCCCGTGAGTTCATATCCTCCAACTCACATAGAGTCACTCAGCTCTCAGGATCTAACACTTACTGAGTATCTACTCTGTGCCAGCACCTTTATTAGAAAATTCCACTTCTCTTAGTTCACTTCAATTTCTTGTCAAACCAAAAATTCCTTATGATCTCCATGTTACAGATAAAGCATTTGAGAACCAGAGAATTATAAGGACCCAAAGTCATATGGTAAAGATATATTAGAGCTAGGATTTAACTCTAATCTTATACCTCCATGAACAATATTATATTCACAGTACCACAGCACCATCACTTCAAAATGTCAGAATATTCAAAGAGCCTTCCCCAAGGGGATGGGAGAAAGGATGTGGACAGAGGGTGAGGAGCAGAGCCAGTAGTGACAGGGAGGGAAATGGGGGGAAGGCGTGCTTCTGGGGTGTTGATTATATTCTCTGACTGAACCTGTGTGCTGGTTATAGGACTGTGTTCACTTTGTACAAATTCATCAAACTACATATGCATGGTATGTACAATTTTCTGTATGCAGGTTATACTTAAAGAAAAAGCTTATAGGGGAACCTGGGTGGCTCAGTGATTGAGCATCTGCTTTCAGCTCAGGGCATGATCCTGGGGTCCTTGGATCAAGTCCCGCATCAGGCTCCCCGTAGGGAGCCTGCTTCTCCCTCTGCCTATGTCTCTGCTTCTCTCTGTGTGTCTCTCGTGAATAAATAAAATCTTTTTAAAATAAATAAATAAGGAAAGAAGATTAGTGAAAACTTATATATATTATGATACCACTGAGGTAAAGTTAAAAAGAAGCAAATGAAATAACATATGTTTAGGGATTCATACATATCTGGTAGAACTGTGAAAAATACCAAGCAATGACAAATGCAAAATTCAGGACAGTGGTGATTTCTGGAGGGAGACAGGATGATGAGGGAGGATATGCCAACAGAACAGAAATTTTTAATAGTATTAGTGATGTTCTATTTCCTAACTTTGTGAATTCATGAGTGTTTGTACAGTTATACTTCATAACTTACATACATGTTATACATAATCTTTTATATATTAAATAATTCATACATTTGTAAAGAGATGTGTATTTTTCTCAGAAAATGTTGGAGATAAAACAGTAAGTACGAAATCTTAAAGTCACCAATAGATTTTTATTCCAATCTTTAACTGACTTAATACCAGGGTTTGTTCCCTATGGAGAAGAAACAGGATCATGATCTTGTAGAGGAAGTTGCCACCCAAGAAGAACAGATGAGGCATTTTAGTCCTTCTGTTTGTTGTTCTCCCAAATCTCCAACATGCAATGGGAAGTTATAATGGAAGAATGCTGGGGTTGCTACTGACCTATGTGAGAACTACACAGGATGATACACTCCCCACCCTCCAACCCAGGAACACAGTTGGTTGTGTGCATAAGGCCCCTTTATTGGAAGAAAAAGTATTTCTTCCTCCCAACACAGCCCAAACCAAAGCACCTGGTTTGGTGACCAATGGGCAGATCAGATTTCATTCCTCAGTCTAGTCCTCTAATAAACATTGGTACAATACACAGCTGAAGCCAAAAGTGACTCAAGTAAACATAACAGAAAATTCTTATTCAGACAAGATAATGTAACTCAACTCTTCTCTGGAAGAAATCATTTATTGACTTATTCCATTAATATTTATTGAGCATCTGTCTTACACCAAGTGCTGCTCAAGATGTTGAGGATTTCAAAGTGAATACAACAAACCCCTGTCCTCATAGAGCTTGCATCTTAGTGGAAGAGACCAACTATAAATCCATAAACAATAAAAAATTAAATAATTTCTGATAGTATGCAGAAAACATTTATCTTCTAGTATATTTTCACATTTGACCTCAGCTCATGAAACTACAAATTTTTCCGTATGATTTTTCTGCCATTTGGTTTAAAAAATACTGAGCCTCATATTTTACTGTAATAAAAGTAATTTCTTTAAAAGCTCCCACTTTCTGTAGGCAGCACATATACTAAAAGTTCCTACTTTCTATGAAAAAAAGAATCCAGAGAGGCCGGATGGATGGTGTGATGGTCTTCTTGGTATGTCAGTCTGACTAGGCTACAGTCTCCAGGTATTCAACAAAACACTAATCTAGGTGTTTCTGCCAAAGCATTTTATAGATGTGATTAAAGTCCATAAGCAGTTGGCTTTAAGTGAGGCAGATTATTTCAAATAATCTGAGTGGGCCTGCTGAATCAGTTTAGAGACCTTCAAAGTAGAGCTGAGTCTTCCCTAAAGAAGAATCAATTTTACTTAAGGACAGTAGCCTCAGTCCCTGCCCTTCTTGACAGCCTGCCCTATGAATTTCAGAGTTGGCTACACAGCTAAAACATTGCACAAGCCAATTCCTTGTGATAAATCTTTTTGATGTATAGCACCTACTGGTCTACATCTCTGACCAAGACAGATTGATTTAGGATGCATTATTTTGAACTCTCATTATAAAAGATCCTGGATCTAAACATAGCCTTGGTTGTATGCTTCCTCAATAAATAAAATATGGTTTGGGGGTTGATGAGATGGAAGGTGATTCACATTTATTGAGAGCCTACCAGAACCCAGTATTTCCACATGTATTGACGCTACTCATTTGACCAACTCCATGCAAGGTTATTTTTTTTAATTTTTATTTATTCATAAGAAACAGAGAGAGAGAGAGAGAGAGAGGCAGAGACACAGGCAGAGGGAGAAGCAGGCTCCATGCAGGGAGCCTGACGTGGGACTCGATCCTGGGTCTCCAGGATCAGGCCCTGGGCCAAAGACGGCGCTAAACTGCTGAGCCACCCAGGCTGCCCCATGCAAGATTATCTTTAGTATCTCCACTATACTTAAAATGGGACTAAAACCAACAGAAATCATGTCATTTGCATAAGGTCACCCAATTCACAGGCAATCAAAGCAAGATTCCAATGTGGATCCATATAAGACCAATGGCAAAGTCTACCAAGTTGCTCCCCTAGGAAGATAAACATCTTATAATCTTGTCAGCTTATACTATAAAGTCTGTAACTAGAACACTACTACGGCACTGGGAAGTAAAGGGTAAATCAGCAAATAATCCAATCTAGTTAAAGGATTGGAAAAAATCTAGAGGATAATCAAATTTTTCCTCAGGCATCGACAGAAACATATAAAACTCAATTTTTATAACAGACTATTGAATTTCTCAGAGGGCTGCTGAAAAAGATGCCTAAGTGACCCAAAGGGTTCATTTAAGTATCTCCATTATAGGATTTGGGCTTCAATTTAAAGGGGAAAAAAGTGATTCACATTAAACCAAACAAATCAGGATCTGAAATGTAGCCGTATGCCAATCTGCCACTTAATGGCTTATCCAGAAATACTTCACAGTTACCGTTCTATCCTCAGAGTCTCTTCCTTTAAGAAATTCACCTTGATTATTCTGTGTCTTTAAAGTGCTGAAATTGAACAGTCAAAATCCCAGTTCTATTTAAGTTTGCATCCCTTGGATCCCAGGGCAACCTGTTACTTAAATATAACATATGAATTTCACTGTATTTCAAATGATTTGGGTGACATTTCCTTGACATTCACAATATGTCTATAAATTAGAAGTGCTATAGTTTTAACACAAAATGAATAAAATGATCAAAAGAATCCTCCAGTTGCTGCCTACCCCTGGAGGAGAGGGAAGCTAACTGGGTTGCTATTCTCTTGCATACCTCAAGGTATACGCAGAAGCATGGAGAGAGCACTGATAAATTGCCTTTTCTCATTATACGTTGGTTTACTTTTATGTTTTATAATTCATGTAATTACTCACTGTCTTCTATCGAAGTATATTATAGAAAACCTTGATTAATCTATTGAAACCCTCAAATTACTGTAATTTAGTACCCAGAAATTATTTTCTAAATGTTAAGGCTATAAAGAAGCAAACGACAACATAACAACCTGTGGGGTTTTTTTCTTCTTTTATTTATTAACTTGAAGCACACAATCTCTTATAATAGAACATACAAACCAATCCAAAAATATTCATACATAAAAGACCAAGCAGCACCAAATTTACAGAGAATAGCTCTTTCCAAGTTCTGGGGACTGAGGATTAAGCTCTCCAAGGAAAATGCCCATCTTCTCCTGCTATGAACCCAAACATTATATGCAAAAACCCTAACCTCCATGTGATGGTGTTAGAAGATTTGGTCTTTGGGAAGTAATTAGGTTTAAACAAGGTCATGAGGGTAGAGCATCATGATGGTATTAGTATCTTAATAGAAAGAAAAGGCTAGAACCCTCTCTTTCCCTCTACCATGTGAGGACAGAGCAAGAAAGAGGCAAATCAAGAAAAGAATCTTACCAGACCATGCTGACACCATAATCTTGGATTCCCACCCTCTATTTTGAGAAATAAATTTCTGTTATTAAATCCAGCCAGTCTACGGTATTCTGTTACAGCAGCGCAAACTGACTAAGACATCTCCAACTGCACAGGTGTTAGAAGTGCACTCTGGCCTACCCATGAATAAGAAGAGTAAAGGATGGTAATAATCACAACTAACATGGGCCTGGCACTGTGGGGATATGAAGAGCAACCCTAATGAGGCAGGTATGAAAGGTCATTTAAGTGGCGACTCTTGATTTTGGCTCAGGTCATGATCTCAGGGTTGTGATTCTGAGCCCCTCGTTAGGCTCCACGTGCTTAATATTCTCTCTTTCCCTCTTCCTCTCCCTCTGCCCCCCACCCCCACGCCGGCTCACACTCTCTTTCTCAAAAAATTTTTTTAATTTAAAAAATAATAATAAACAGATTAATCACCAGATCTAGAATAGGAAATAGCCAGCAACCAACTACAATCTCTCTCCTGTGCACAGACCTCAAGGAAAATATCAAGAAAACAACTACCTCTCCCCCTTCAACAGGAATAGAATATGAATACACAATCAAACTCAGCTTTTTACACCAAGAGGGAAACCACTAAATTAATACAATATGGCAACAAAAATTCAAATAAAAGGGGTATTCTATTTAGCCATCTAAATAACTAAAGAATTTAGTTACCCAGAACACTTGATTCCATAAGCATTGTAGTGAATCAAGGTTTTAACCAAATTCACTTAGTTCTTGGATGTTAAGTATGACAATTGCAGTATTTGCCTTGGGAGCTGACACGCAGGGCCATCTATGGATTCCTTATACCTTTATGAATCATGTCACAATGTTATCCTGTCATTTTCACTTTGAGATTTTTATCTACTACTTTAAGTTAAGAAGTAAAGACCTGAAATGTGTGTTTTTAAAATACATCCAGGACAACACTTCTATTTTGGAACTCTTCACTGGTTAAATAAAAAAACCCTCTAACAGCTGCTAGATAGGAGAGGAATACCAATCATTTCAGAAGCTGAGAAATATATGATGAGCTACTATTTCAGTTCTTGAAAAATAAGCCCATTCAAAGCTAGCTAAGACAGTGATACCCCAAATGAAATGCTAAACCTATGCTGCATTTCTTTCATTGGCAAATATGAATGTATAAAGTGCCTCAGAGGATGCAATTTTCCTTGAATGTTACTAGGGAGAACCTTCATTTTTGAGGGAAAGATTTCTTCTTGCTTATATAGTACCTATAGTCTCATTTTGGTGCAATGCTTTCTCAAGTTCTCTAGAATGAATATAAAGTTGTACCTCTCCAAGCTCTTTTGTACAATGTACATGCCAGAGAAATCAGATCCAGTGTTGAAATTCATCATGTACAGTCTATGAAATAAGGGCTGTGCAACCATATCAGCACATGTTACAAGATGTATTTCCACTTTTTTTCATGTCCTTCTGAGTTTATTTGACAGAATTTCAGAAGGGAAAATATGTTTGCCAGAGGGCATGTTGTTTTTGCTTCTTGGAGTCAGCAAAGATGCTGAAAGATTTTTAACTTTCTTTGCCATTATTTAAACATCATCTTCACATCTAGCCACACTCTGCATTCAGCAGCAGTGGGCATTCTTTCCTAAGCTGGAATACCATTCCTTTGTCTCAAGTGTTTCTCAAGGCACTTCTAGACAGGTTTAGACATTTCAAAGTCACAGCTAGTTTTAAAACATCCTTATATAACACCCAAAATAGAAGCAAAAAAAAAAAAAAGCTGTTTTTTTTTAAACTAGTTCATTAGCCACCACAGCAGGTTCTTGAATTCTCTTAAATATCAACTTTCTTCTATTATTTTTAAAAGTATAATTCTGAAACCCTTCAGCACCCTCAAGCTACAAATATTTTTTTTCTTGCTTTCAGGAGACGGTTAAAATCATAATCCTTTGAAGGCTTTGCTTCCTCGCCTCCTATTCAATCCTCAACCCTCTGTTACCTTATTCTTTTACCATTCCAATAAAGCTATTTTTGTTCTTCTCTTGGTCTATGATGGCCTAACCCAGTGTCATTTTCAAGCTTTATCACTCAAGCAGCATTATATACTGTTAACCAGTATCTTCTTGGAACTATCCACTCCTTTTTCCCCCTGATGCCATGGATCCAGGATAGTTGGAGGCAACGATACAAAGAAAGACTCCAACTCTCACTAAATTTTAATCTGGGGGACAGAGAGACTGAAACTAGAACTCGGACTCAGACTGGACTCGGACCCTGAGGCTTTGTCTCCTCTAGTTTTTATTAAGTGAGATAACGGATCGTCTATAGGAATGATTAACTTTGGGAAGCAGAGAAAAATATGTTTACTTCAAAGGGTAAAAGAAGAGGCTATTGACTAAAGGAGGGGGGAGGAGCAGCAGAGGAGCTATATCTAGAGTACAATGTGGTCAAGAGTCAATGTGCAGACTCTGGACCTCACGCATCCCCAGTGTGCCAAGGACTATGAGATTTAGTTCTCAGGCTCCACAGCTGGTTCCCCACACCCTCTCCTTAATTGATAGGAGTCCCTGGGCTGATCTTTGCTTTTCTCCTCTGATGTGAAATACTTGTCCTGAGCAATCTTATATTCACATTCAAATCTCCAAAAACTTCTATACGTTAATGATTCTAAAATCTATTACCTCCAAACTGGATCTCTCCCTTGAGCTTCATGCTTACTTTACCAACTGCTTCATGATCATTTCTACCCAGATGTTTCACAGAATCTCAAATTCCAGGTGTCCAAAACTGAATCCACCCTTTCCCTTCCCAAAAGCTGGCTCTTTTCTTTTGTTTAATAAAACAGTGATTCACAAAATCAGAAAGCTGAGATTAATCCTCTACTGCTCCTCTACCTCAGTCCCAGGTCTTCATCATTTCTCATCAAAAGATGTTAACTTTCTAACTGGTCACCCAGAATCCAACATCACCCATTGCCTTCATCATCCATTCTCCATCTTTTTGGATTCAAATCCCTCAAAGGCCCCCATAGTCTGCAGGTTGAAGTCCAAACTCCAGAGTAGAGCATTCAAGTCTTTTTGGGATTTGTGCCACTGTCTAACTTTAAAAGTTCTGTCTGCATTCGCATAACCATTTAGGTCAACACATGTCATCACAAATGGCAAGATCTCATCCTTTTTATGTCTGCATAATATTCGTCTTTGTGTGTATGTGTGTGCATGTGCGTGTATACCACACTTCTCTATCCATTCATCGATCGATGGACACTTGGGCTGCTACTTTAATTTCAGTATTGTAAATAATGCTGCAATAAACACAGGGGTGCATAGATCTTCTTAAATATGTGGGTTTTTTTCCTTTGGGTAAATACCCAGTAGTGGAATTATTGAATCATATGGTATTTCTATTTTTAATTTTTTGGGGAACCCCCATACTATTTCTCACAGTGGTGGTATCAATTTAACACTTGTACCAACAGTGTACAAGGGTTCTTTTTTCAAATAAGTCAGATGGAAAAAGATAAATACTATATGATTTAACTTATATGTGGAATCTATAAAGCAAAACAAATAAATAAACAAACAAAAAGTAGAATCAGACCTATAAATACAGAGAACATACTGATGGTTTCCAGAGGGAACAGGGTCAGTGCATGGGCAAAATGTTTAAAGGGGAGTGGGAGAGACAGGCCTCAAGTTATAGCATGATTAAGTCATAGGCATAAAAGGCACAGCATACAGAATAAAGTTAATGGTATTGTAATAATGTTGTATGTTAACAGATGGTAGACCATACTTGTGGTGAGCATAGCATGATGTATATAGTTGTTGAATCACTATGTTGTACACCTAAAACTAATGTAACATTATATGTCAACTATACCTAAATAAAATTAAATTTTAATTAATTAAATTTTATATCTTCAACACACCCTGGTCTCCTGGCTGCTACAGAACTTTCTTCCTTTTCTTATATGTTCTCTTCAGTCTATAATGTTTCTTCCTATTACCCTGGAAGACTAATTTATTGTTCAATCATCTACTCAAATGCAACCATCTTTGAGAAGCTTTTTCTATGCTATCTAGGAAAAGTAAAGTGTTGCCTCTCTTGTGCTTTCTCAGCATCTTGTTTATTCCTCTATTGTAGCATTAATCACATTGTTGTAACTGCTCTTATAGTGGAAGGCAGGAATGATGGTTTACTCTTCTTTATATCCCCAAAGCTGAGAACCATACCTCTCACATAATAAGAACTTAATAGATATCTTGAGAATAGAATGATGCAAGGGTCATATAATTCTCTACCTTTCAGAAAATATGCTTGGTTTACATCTGAAATTTCCATTTTAATCGTAAGTGCAGATAAAGCCTGGTGCTCTTGACTTTACTGATTTTCCTCACATTCACTATATTGGTTTTTCAGGCATATTTTCGAGGAATGAGAAATTCTAAAAAAAATCCAGTGTCACTTACATTCACCTAATCACAAATCATTTGCCCAAGGACACTGTCAAAGTTGAATCTTAGAGATACCAGGGAACAGCTAAAGTTGAGAGATTCTTCCTTCCTACATGTTGAACAGATGATATTACAATGTTAGTGTATTAGATTCTGCTGCTGCCAGAGAGGTCTGTCTGCTTCTGTCAGAATTTCCCTGACAGAAGGCCACTCTCGTGGAAATTTCCTAAAGTGTATATTTGTTTTTCAATATAGCCCACACAGGGTTGACCTCCATGAAAATCACTGACTCTTCCAATATGTCAAATAAGTTTCTTATACCCTTTCTATCTAATCAATTATCAAGAGGTTCTAAGCATCTCTCAATGACATAATACCCCCAAAATATCCAGCCTATCACCCAGAAAATCAAACTTACCACTCTACCACAAGAGTGAAGCTTCTATCATCTTGACAGGTTTAATCAATCTGCATTAATACCATAAGAGTAAGAATTTTCACATATTTGCCTCTCCTCTCCAGAGTAGCACAGTAACAGGTACAAGTAGCTTCTCAGTATAAAAATGGTTTGAAATGAATGAGTTTTGAAGTTCCATTTCATAATACTGTAAGTGCATTTGTAATACATTCCCACCTACCCCCACCCAAAATACTCTCACAAAGTTACATTCTGACTTTGTTTTCCACATGCACCTGTTTATTTGGTTGGGTTGCTTGTTGTTAAGTGAGTTTTCCTACCAGGCATAATCAAGAGGAAGGGTTAGCTTTTTGAACTCAGCCACAGTAACTTCTTGCAAGAAACATCCACGAAGGCAAAAGAAACAAAAGCAAAAATGAACTATTGGGACTTCATCAAGATAAGAAGCTTTTGCACAGCAAAGGATACAGTCAACAAAACTCAAAGACAACCTGCAGAATGGGAGAAGATATTTGCAAATGACGTATCAGATAAAGGGCTAGTTTCCAAGATCTATAAAGAACTTATTAAACTCAACACCAAAGAAACAAACAATCCAATCATGAAATGGGCAAAAGACATGAACAGAAATTTCAAGAGGAAGACATAGACACGGCCAACACGTACATGAGAAAATGCTCTGCATCACTTGCCATCAGGGAAATACAAATCAAAACCACAATGAGATACCACCTCACACCAGTGAGAATGGGGAAAATTAACAAGGCAGAAAACTACAAATGTTGGAGAGGATGCGGAGAAAAGGGAACCCTCTTACACTGTTGGTGGGAATGAGAACTGGTGCAGCCACTCTGGAAAACTGTGTGGAGGTTCCTCAAAGAGTTAAAAATAGACCTGCCCTACGACCCAGCAATTGCACTGCTGGGGATTTACCCCAAAGATGCAGATGCAATGACACGCCGGGACACCTGCACCCCGATGTTTATAGCAGCAATGGCCACAATAGCCAAACTGTGGAAGGAGCCTCGGTGTCCATCGAAAGATGAATGGATAAAGAAGATGTGGTTTATGTATACAATGGAATATTACTCAGCCATTAGAAATGACAAATACCCACCATTTGCTTCAACGTGGATGGAACTGGAGGGTATTGTGCTGAGTGAAATGAGTCAATCAGAGAACAAACATTATATGTTCTCATTCATTTGGGGAATATAAATAATAGTGAAAGGGAATAGAAGGGAAGGGAGAAGAAATGGGTAGGAAATATCAGAAAGGGAGACAGAACATAAAGACTCCTAACTCTGGGAAACGAACTAGGGCTGGTGGAAGGGAAGGAGGGCGGGGGGTGGGAGTGAATGGGTGACTGGCACTGAGGGGGGCACTTGACGGGATGAGCACTGGGTATTAGTCTGTATTTTGGCAAATTGAACACCAATAAAAAATAAATTTATTATTTAAAAAAAAAGAGGAAGGGTTAGGCTATTTTTTTTCCCCAGAAAAGAAGTCTAAACCATGTAGTTTAAACTGGAGTGACCCTACCTAAGACTAAACTGAAGGTGACTCTGACACCTAGCAATATACAATCTGAATCTTTGTCTTTTCAAATACTGTATCCTAAATTTCTGGCTTTTATTTGGGCTTAACAAAATATTATATTTGTCAGTCAGTATAAATATATTTTAGATAATTTTTATATTAATGTTTCATGTTTAATGCATTTTTGCTTGGTTTCTGTATACATTATATATTCTATGACAATTTCTCATACATTTGGACTATAGTAGTTATGAAATAATTCCTATTTTGCTGTGAGGTTGCAACTCTTCAGTGAAAATGCAAAAATAAAAATACCAAAAGCCAGAATATTAAAAACCCAGAAAGGATCTACAGTCCTAAAGCCAGAATTCATTCTAATTGAACAGAGAGAAACTTAATGCCCATTACAGACAGGAAGCAGGGAACTGGCTAATGAATGTGATTGTGCTTACTACAGACTTCACACTCTCTAATGAACAATTATCTCTTACAGGTCATGCTAGACAAGAACTCCCTTTGCCTTCCAGTGTAACTCCTCCACAGAAGAGTACATTTATTTTTCTGCCCTTAACCTTTTAAGCCAAATGGATATTAAACCATTTTAATACTTGCTCTGAAATCAGGCACATTATGTTGCAACAAAACATCTGGGCATTAGTTGGTGTCCTCGAAGATTATTCTAATTCTTTTCTCCTTTCTTTATATCTATTACTTGCTAATGAGTGCACAAAAGAATTTCCTCCTTTAAAATGGCATTCTGAGATTATATATACGGACCCAGTTAAACAGGTATGTAAGAACTGCAAACTTCAAATCTTCATTAAGGGAGAAAAAAGGAGAGAGATAGTATAGGAGGTATGGTTTTAGCTGTTTTAAAAAGGAGAAAAAATAAAGGAAAATATGAAATTTTAACATTTATTAAATATGATTAGAAACTGTATTTTTTCTGGGGGGGTTCCATATATTCGGAATACCTTATAACTTAATATTGGCCAAACAATTATTTATCTTCAGCTAGACAAGTCAAATTGAAATAGTAATAAGATTTAGAATTCCTCACTCTCTAAATGTCCACTTGTTCTTGCTTTATCAATCCTCATCCTTAATTAAACTTTACCTTTTTTTCCTAATCCTGCTTCCAAACTTCCCAGTTACTGTACAAAGCCATGGTCTGTTGGCTGCCTTACAAATTCACTCCAACCAACCTAAGATAGACACTGGTACTTAACAATTTGTTTACCCCTCTACTTTAATCTACTATTATCATATTACCCACTTGGACTATCTCAAGTCCTTTCTACTTTGCTCAGACCTCAATATTCAGCACATTTCCTGAAAGATCTTTGCAAAACTTGACCTTTCCTAAGCTTCTAAGCTTCCAGAGGGCTTTGTAAGTACCTTCCATTCATATCTTCTGTTGCTGTCACATTTTTTCCAAGAATTCTAGATGTAGTACCATTTTTTTGCTTTGTTCTATTGGTGTTTTTGAATAGACTAATTTATTTTTTTAAGTTTTTATTTTAATTCCAATTAGCTAACATAGTGCTATATTAGTTACAGATATATAATAGTGATTCAACATTTCATACGTCACCCAGTGCTCATCACAACAAATGTACTCCTTAATCCCCATGACCTATTTAACTGAACCTCTCACCTACCTCCCCTCTGGTAACCATCAGTTTGTTCTCTACAATTGTCTGTTTCTTGGTTTCTTTCTCTTATTTTCCCCTTTGTTCATTTGTTTTGTCTACAAATTAAATTCTACATGAGATAATCATATGATATTTCCCTTTCTCTGACTTATTTTGCTTAGCATAATACACTCTAACTCCATCCATGATGTCACGAATGGCAGGATTTCTTTCTTTTTTAGAGCTGAGTAATATTCCATCACATATATTTTTACTGCATCTTCTTTATCCATTCATCTATTGATGAACACATGGGCTGCTTCCATAATTTAGCTATTATAAATAATGCTGCAATAAATAGAGGGGTGCATGTATCCCTTTGAATTAGTGTTTTTGTATTCTTTGGGTAAATACTTAGTAGTGCAATTACTGGGTCATAGGGTACATCTATTTTAAATTTTTGAGGAAGCTCCATATTGTTTTCCACGGTGGCTTCACCAGTTTGCATTCCCACAAATGGTCCACAAGGGTTCCTTTTTCTCCACATCCTCACCAATACCTGTTGATTCTTGTGTTACTAATTGTAGCCATTCTGACAGTGTGAGGTAATATCTCATTGTAGTTTTAATTTGCAATTCCTGGTCGCAAGTGATGGTGAGCGTCTTTTCATCTGTCTGCCTGCCATCTGGATGTGTTCTTTGGATAAATGTCTGTTCATGTCTTCTGCCCATTTTTTAAATTGGATTATTTGGTTTGGGGGCATTCAGTTTTCTAAATTCTTTATGTAATTTGGATACTAACACTTTATTGGATATGCCATTTGCAAATATCTTTTCCCATTCCATAGGCTTCCTTTTAGCTTTGTTGACTATTTCCTTCTCTATGCAAAAGTTTTTATTTTGATAAAGTCCCAATAGTTTATTTTTGCTTTTAGTTCTCTTGCCTCAAGAGACATATCTAGAAAAAAGTTGCTATGGCCAATGTCAAAGAGGTTACTATGTTCTCTCTAGGATTTTTATAGTTTCAGGTCTCACATGTAGGAATTTAATCTATTTTGAATTTATTTTTGTGTATAATGTAAGAAAGTGGCCCAGTTTCATTCTTTTGCACATTGCTGTTCAGTTTTCCCAACACCATTTTTTGAGGAGACGGTTCTTTTTCCCATTAGATAGTCTTTCCTGCTTTGTCAGAGATTAATTGACCACATAGCTGTAGGTTTATTTCCAGGTTTTCTATTCTGTTTCACTGATCTATGTGTCTATTTTTATGCCAGTCCCAAACTGTTTTGATTACTACAGCTTTGTAATATAACTTGAAGTACAGAATTGTGATGCTTCCAGCTTGCTTTTCTTTTTCAAGATTGCTTTGGCTATTTGGGGTCTTTTGGGGTTCCATATAAACGTAAGGATTATTTGTTCTAGCTCTGTGAAAAATGTTGTTGGTATTTTGATAGGGATTTCATTAAATATCTAGATTGTTTTGGGTAGTATAGACATTTTAACAATATTTGTTCTTACAATCCATGACCATAGAGTGTCTTTCCATTTCCTTGTATGGTCTTCAATTTCTTTTATTAGTATTTTATAGTTTTCAGAGTACAGGTCTTTCACCCTTTTAACTAAGTTTGTTCCTAGATATCTCATTCTTTTTTAGTACAATTATAAATGGGACCATTTTCTTCATTTCTCTTTCTGCTGCTTCATTATTGGTGTGTAGATGGCAACAGATTTCTGTACAGTGATTTTATATCTTGAGACTTTACTGAATTCATTTTTATTTTATTTATTTTTATTTTTTAATTTAAATTAAATTTAATTAACCCAGCATATTATTAGGTTCAGAGGTAGAATTTAGTGATTCATCAGTTGCCAGTGCTCATTCCATCAAGTGCCCTTCTTAATGCCCCTCACCCAGTTACTCCATCCCCTAATCCACCTCCCCTCCAGAAACACTGTTTCTTCCTATAGTTAAGAGTCTCTTATGCTTTGTCTCCCTGTTTTCATCTTATTTTTCCTTCCCTTCTCCTATGTTCATCTGTTTTGTTTCTTAAATTCTTTCATCAGTTCTAGCAGTTTTTGGTAGAGTCTTTTGAGTTTTCTATATATAGTATCATGTTATCTGCAAATAGTAAAAGTTTTACTTCTCTCTTACTGATTTGGATGCCTTTTATTTCTTTGTGTTGCCTGATTGCTGTGGCTGGGACTTCCAGTACTATGTTGAATCGAAGTGGTGAGAGTGGACATTCTTGTCTCATTCCTGACCTTACGGGAAAAGCTCTCAGTTATTCCCCATTAAGGCTGATGTTAGCTGTGGATTTTTCATAAATGGCCTTAATTATGATGAGTATCCCCTCTAAGCTTACTTTGTTGAGGGTTTTTGGCATCTATTGAAATGGTCATCTGATTCTTTCTATTATTGATGTGATGTATCACATTAATTGATTTACAAATATTGAACTACTCTTGCAACCCAAGAATAAATCCCATTTGGTGTGGTGAATGATTTTTTTTATGTATTGTTGAATTCAGTTTGCTACTATTTTGTTGTGGATTTTTGCATCTGTATTCATTGGCGATATTGGCCTGCAGTTCTTTTTTTGTGGTGTCTTTATCTGGTTTTGGTATCAGAATAATGCTGGCCTCACATAAATAAGTTGGAAGTTTTTTCTTCCTTTTCCATTTTTGGAATACTTTGAGAAGAATAAATATTAACTCTTCTTTAAATGTTTGGTAGCATTTGCTTGGAAAGCCATCTGGTCCTAGATTATTGCTTCTTGGGAGTTTTTTGATTACTGATTCAATTTCATTGCTATCAGTCTGTTCAAGTTTTCTATTTCTTCCTGTTTCATTTTTGGTAGTTTACATGTTTCCAGGAATTTATCCATTTCTTCTAGGTTGTCCAATTTGTTGGCATATGGTTTTTCATAATATCCTCTTATGAATGTATTTCTGTGGTATTGGTTATTTCTTCTCCCTCACTTGTGATTTTATTTATTTGAGTCCTTTCTCTTTTTTTATAAGTCTGGGGTTATCAATTTTATTGATTTTTTTTTTCAAAGAACCAGCTCCTGGTTTCAATGATCTGTTCTATTTTTTTTAAGTTTCTATATAATTTTTTCTGCTCTAATCTTTTTTATTTCTTTCCTTCTGCTGGTTTTAAGTTTTATTTGTTTTTCTATTTCTAGCTCCTTAGATATAAGGTTAGGTTGTTTGATATTTTTCTTGCTTCTTGAGGTAGCACGGTATGGCTACAAACTTCCCTCTTTGAATAGCTTTTGCTGCATATCAAATATTTTGGACTGTTGTGTTTTCATTTTCATTTGTTTTCACGTACTTTTTGATTTCTTGGTTGACACTTCATTGTTTAGTAACATGTTATTTAACTTCCATGCGTCTTCCCAGATTTTTTTTCTTGTGGTTGATTTCTAGCTTCATAGCATTGTGGTTGGAAAAAATGCATAGTATTACTTCAATCTTCTTGAATTTGTTAAGGCTAGTTTCGCATGCTAATAAGTGATCTATTCTGGAGAATGTTCCATGTGAACTTGAAAAAAAAACGTGCATCTTGTTTCCTTATTGATTTTCTATCTAGATTATCTGTCCATTGATGTAAGTGAGGTGTTAAAGTCCCCTACTATTTTTGTATTATTATTGATTAGTTCCTTTATGTTTGTTATTGTTTTATGTATTCGAGTGCTTCTATATTGGGTGCATAATATTTACAATTGTTGTATCTTCTTGTTGGATTGTCCCCCTTACATAGTGTCCTTCATTGTTTCTTGTAACAGTCTTTATTTTAAAATATATTTTGTCCAATATAAGTACTGCTATTCCAGCTTTCTTTTGACATCCATAATAGGTATTTCTCCATCCTCTCACTTTCAATCTCCAGGTATCTTAGGTCTAAAATGAGTTTCAGGGCACCTGGGTGGCATAGCTTGTTGAACATCTGACTCTTAGTTTCAGCTCAGGTCATGATCTGAGAATCCTGAGATCGAGCCCCATGTCATTCAGTGAGGAGTCAGCTTAAGACTCTCTCTTCTTCTTCTCTGCACCCCCCCCACCACTTTCTCTAAAATAAATAAATCTAAAAATAAATGAATAAAATAAAATGAGTCTTTTGTAGTCAGCATATAGATGGGTCTTCCTTTTTTTATCTATTTGTCACGCTATTTCTTTTGGTTGGAGCATTTAGTTCATTTACATTCAAAATAATTATTGATAGATATGTATTTGTTGCCAAATTATTACTTGGTTTGTGGTTGTTTCTGAAGATTTTCTTTTAGCATTTCTTGTCTTTCTCTCTTTCAAGTTTTATTAATTTCATTTAGTGATGTGTTCAGATTTCTTTCTCGTTATTCTTTACATGTTTATTATGGGTCTTTGATATATGGTTACCATTAGGTTTGTACATAACCTCTGCATATAGCAGTCTATATTAAGTAGATGGTTGTTTGCATCCATTCTTCTCTCCTCCCCACATTTTAGGTATATGTTATTATATTTTATATCCTTTTTATGAGTTCCTTAATTGATTTTTTTACAGAAATATCCATTTTTACTACTTTTGTGTTTCCTACCTTTATACTGTCACTTTTGGTCTTTCCATTCTACTCAAAAAGGCCCCTTTAATATTTCTTACAGGGCTGGTTTAGTGGTCATGAACTCCTTTAGTTTTTATATGGGAAACTCTTTATCTCCCCTTCTATTCTTAATGACAGCCTTGCCAGATATTCTTGGCTACAGATTTTTGCCATTCAGCACTTTGAATATAACATGTCATTCCCTTCTGGCTTGCAAAGTTTCTATTGAAAAATCTCTTGCTACCTTTATGGGTTTTCCCTTGTAAGTTACTGACTTCTTTTTTTTCATCTTTTGCATGTAGTTACTTACACAACCTTTTTGGACACTTTCAAACCATTATCACAACAAAAATCATGCACCCCCGTTAGATGCTGTTGAGCAGATTGTTCCTACCTTAGTTCATTTACTACTTCATGATGGTCCAGAAGTATTACTGGATACCTGTTTGGCCATTTCCTACCTTACTGATGGCCCAAATGAATGAATTGAAATGGTCATGAAAACAGGAGTTCTATCACAACTTGTAAAGTTTCTAGGGGCTATTGAATTGCCCATAGTGACCCCTGTGCCAAGAGCCACAGGAAATATTGCAACTGGGACAGATGAACAGACTCAGGTTGTAATAGATGTGGGATCACTTACAATCCTTTCCAGACTGCTAATGAACCCCAAAACTAATATTCAGAAGCAAGCTATGTGGACAATGTCAAGTATCACAGCTGGTCACTAGGACCAAATACAGCAAATTGTGAATCATGGATTAGTCCCATTCCTCATTGGTGTTCTCTCTAAGGCAGACTTTAGGACATAAAAGGAAGCTGTATGGGTTGTGACCAACTATACAAGTGGTGGAACAGTTGAACAGACTATATACCTCATTCATTGTGGCATAGTAGAACCACTGATGAATCTCTTAACTATAAAAGATACCAAAAGTATTCTGTTTATTCTAGATGCCATTTCAAACATCTTTCAGGCTGACGAGAAACTAAGTGAAACTGAGAAACTTAGTATAATGGAAGAATATGGAGGTTTGGACAAAATCAAAGTTCTACAAAATGATGAAAATGAGTCTATATAGACTTCATTAAACTTGACCAAGAATTATTTCTCTGTAGAGGAGGAAGAAAATAAAAATGCTGTGCCAGAAACTATCCCTAAAGGCTATATATTCTAAGTTCAGGATAGTATTCTTGGGACCTTTGACTTTTAGATTGTACAGCTGAGGCATAAAGCTGTTGTGTACTTTGTTTGGTATAAGTTTGTCTTACTATTTCTCTACTAAGAATTCTCAAATATGTCTTTTTTTGTGGCAGTACTATTTACAATGAAACTATACTTGCACAGTTCCAAACTGTACATATTGTATGAACTTCTCTTCTAAGTGGGTTTCTTATTTCTATGTAGAATGTTATATCTTGCAGTGTTCTATAAATAAAGATTAAATTTCACCCTTTTCTTTTAAAAAAAGGAAGAGAGAAAGAAAAGAAAGCCAACTATCTCTTCTGCTCTTGCTCTTAAAATTAGTGACTTTATGAAGAGGAGATCCTGGAATGCCCAGCAGTGCAATGTCCTCTGTTCACCAAAACATACTTCGGGAGAGTAACCTATGTGTGTTGCTTATGCCTTGCTATTGTTTCTGAGTTACTTTTCCTTTCAGTGCAATTGTCTGCATTGACTCACTATCTTTTTTGAGCGTGTTTGCTCTTTGTGATGTTAGTCAGACCCAGCAGGCCTGTCAAGGAATTTGGGAGCAGAGCAGCAGTGTTAGCAAAATTTGCAATGGGCCACTTGTTCCTATTCCAGATCCCCCAGAGTGCTCCAACAGCTGGTATCTGCACACCAATTCAGCCATGTGACTCAACAGTGTCTGGGGGCAAATGGCTGAGTGCAGTGTGGTGGCTGGGCATGGTGCAGTGGGCATGATGGCAGCAGTTGTGCACCTAGTAGCTGGGCAAGACGCAAGCAGTTTTAACAAAATTTGCCCCCACCCTGCACCTAGGCTATGAATGTCTGTGTGGCTCCACCTCCCACAGGTGGCTCTGCATTTATGCTGGTAGTAGAAGAAGAAAATGGCACCTGCCAGATCCCTCATTTTCAAAGAACAAGTTCCAAAATCAGTATGAACAAATCTGTCTCCTGTTTGCCCTAGATGCTGCCATTTTATGTTGCCTCTCTGCACAGGCTGTTGTCTCTTTAAAGGCAGTGACCCAGCTTTCGCTCATGCTTCTTGCTTGTAAACATGCAACAGGGTGAGCTCAGGGTCCTCCAATTCTACCACCACCTCAAATTCTCTTTTAGTACAATATTTTGATATCTTGCTCATAGAATTAACAAGATTAAGGTTATGGAAGAGTTCAGTATCCCCTTGACCTTACAATTTGTCAAGCATTTGGGCATGGCACACAGGCCCTATGGTGATCACCCCCCATACTGTATGGAAGAAGGTTTCCGGTTTCTGTGATTTGTCCTGCATAACTGACAACCCCAACCTGCACATACACAGGCAGGCTAAAGAATGTTGTTTATGAAACTTGTGCTGCATGAGTGACCTTGGGAACCTGGTTGGTTGACACTGGCTGGCCTCCAGGTCAGAATTGGCCCTTCTGGTCTGGATGCTAAAAGCTATAAATTTTGCTTTGCATCCCCTCTGGCTCTAGGCTGGGCCGGCCCCCTAGAATGGAAACTGAGAAGGGAAGCAAGCACATGTATAGCCCAGGGTCCTTGAAGATGTAAAGACATGATAACATAGAAATGCAGTTCACTCCAAACTATACATAGGTAAACAAATATTTAACTTCAGACCCCATCATCTGACCTATAAATATAGCCCTTATGGGCATGGTCAGTTGGAAATCTTACCTGAGGTGATGATGCTCTGTCCAGGCCTCTTATTTGGGACTCCAGCCTAGCTGTCTGCACAAGACTTCCCCAGCTAATGAGGCTGGATGTTGTAGGTACCCAATTTGATGTAACTGTCTTATTCTCCTTAATTGCTTACAATTGCCTTCATTTATACACAGATATCCCTTTTCTTCTGTTTCTATTAGATTTTTATAATATCAGTAAAGTGTTTTTTTCCCTTAAAAACTGAGAGCAGTATGAAACTAAAGATTCATAGCTGCCATGAATCTTTTCTTTAAAACACTCCCTCCAAAGACTGTCTACTGTCTAATGTTCACACCTTTGTGGAATCCCCTCTTCTTCAGTGCAAAAGAGACCTGTGACTTGCTTCTAACAAATAGAACACAGCAAAAGTGATGGGATGTAACTTCCATTTTACATTACATCACAAAATACTACACCTTAGCAGACTGAAGTGAGAGATTCTCTTTGCTGTCTAGTAAAGCAAGCAGCCATGCTGAGGAAGCCATGTGTCAAGGAACTATGGGAGGCCAGCAGACAACAGCCAGTAAGAAGCCTGGGTCTTCAGTAATAGATCCTCAAGGGAATGAATACTTCAACTTGAACGAGTACAGAAGTAAATTCTTTCCTACTTGAATCTCCAGATGAGAATGCAGCCCAAAAAATAAATATAAAAAAATAAAAAAAGAGAATACAGCCCAACCAAGACCTTAATTATAGCCTGTGAGACCATGGACAGAGACCCAAACTGCTAAGCCATCCCAAACTCCTGACCCATTGAAGTTATGAGATAATAAATGTGTATCATATTAAGCAAAGTCTGTGTAATTTATTATTCAGAATAGAAAACTAATGCACAGGATTAGAAATAAAGACAGAAAAAAAAGAAAGAAAAAAACAGGAAAGGAAGGAAGGGTCAAAGATATGAAACTGTGTCTTACTGGAGACTGAAAAGCAGGAAAAATGTAGGATCCACTATAAAAGAAGGAATAGCTGGCCCACATATTGAACATGAATAATTGAAGAGATGCTACTGCTAGAAAGTGAGAGGTTTAATGGTATAATACAGAAAGTGTCATGAATTTTGTTTCTATTTAATAGTGGGGAGTAAGGGCACCTCGTTGACTCAGTCAGAAGAGCATGAGACTCTTACTTTCGGGCTCATGAGTTCAAGCTCCATGTTGGATATAGTGATTACATAAATAAATAAACAAACAAACTTAAAAAATAGTGGAGAGTAAATATATATTCAGTTTAGAACTCAACCAATAAACACTAGTAATGATGAAACCCTTCCTATGTGATAGTGCTGTGCTAAGCACTCTGTGTATCATCTCATTTCATCATCACAACAACTTATGAGGTAGGTAGTAGCATTATGGCTCCATTTCAGAGATAAGAAATATAAATGTCCAACCGTTTGTCCAAGACCATACAGCAAGTAACAGTACTCAAATTAAAGTCCAGCCTGCCTCATTCCCAGGTCTTAGCTACTAAGCATCACTACAGTGAGGAAAATGCAGATCAGGACAGAGAGTGCTGCATGGGAAAAGTGAGCAAGGACCACAAGGATAAAGATGAATGTAATAATGCAGAAGCAGAATCAAGGCAACAACCAGCCACTTCAGAAGTAAGAAGAAAGCAGGTATCAACATTTTGCAAGACAAAATGAATTAAACATTTTTCACAGTTTCAATGGGAAAAAAATTCATTCTAAAAAATATCTCTGCAAAAAAAGTTATATCCTCCAGCAGAAGATAGTGGCAAATTAGTGTGTAATACACAGAGGAAGATCAGAAGAGGATCAGCTAAATTTGGCCAATTAAGAAAATTTTAGGGGTACCTGGGTGGCTCAGTTAAGCAACTGACTCCTGATTTCAGTTCAGGTCATGAGCTCAGGGTTGTGAGATCGAGCCCCAAGTGGAGCCTGCATAAGATACTCTCTCTCCTTCTCCCTCTGCCCCATTTCCCCCATCCCTCTCTAAAAAACAAGAAAAAAGAAAATAAATTTGTAGTCAGACTCAAACAAAAACTATTTCTTTGGCAAAGGGTTTTCACCAAAAAACTGAGCACTTCTATCAAATGCCATTGTTCCACTTTCTATTTTGTGGTATTAAACTGCATGAACTGAAATAGTTATCCTTCCAGATTGGGGAATTAAGCATTGTCAACAAATTCTTTTGTTGCTTATTAAAGTTTTGAACTAAAAATCTCATCATATTGTTATAGATAGACCACTGGATTGGTAAGATCCTTACAATCAACATTCTGGTGATGAGGGTGAATGAAAACCTTTACTCAAGTCTGTTTTAATAAGGTTCATTTCTGCCCAAGTGAGTATACTTTATAAGACATGATATGATCCAAGAAGGTGAGTCAGAGTCAGCTACTAGTAATTCACGGATAAACACAGTAAGTCTGGTGGCAGATGATTCAGAGCAAAGCTTAAGATCAATAACCAGAGAAAATGGAAGACTATAGGGAGTAAGTAGGTGGGAAGCAGACTCAACTGTGAACCAGGAATGGAATCAGCCTGCTTGCCTTTGCTCCAGAGCTACTTGATCATAGGACAGCTGGCCAAGCTGGACATCCACGCACAGCAGCTCTGTCTCCTGTCCTTCCCTCAACAAATTAGAATTTCTAAGAATACCGTTCTTAGCTATCTCACCAATATAGCTGGATATTTATCCCTTAAAATGTGGTACATGATATCCACGGAATGCCTACCCTGAAAACAAAGTAAGAGCTTCAAGCCTTCTTGGTACATCCTGTTTATATTTCCACATTTATATGTCCACATTTCTCTTGGACAAAAAACAAACATTGCTGAGGCATTTAAGTAGTTCCAGTGGCATGGGATCCATCATCAAAAGGATTCTTTCCAGACTGTCAAGCATTTATTGATTTCTGGGCCTATGTAGTATATGATAAAAGACTCCTCTTTCCACAGACAGTTTGCCTCATTGTGTTGGAACAGTTCTAAGCTATTTAATGCTAGAGGAGTAGCTGCATGTAACTGGTCAGGACTTCGGATTTACCCTCTGGATGTGAAATGGTTGGTCAGGAGAAAACTTGTCTCAGAAATGTGGTATCAGAGGTTGTATAATGCCACTAAGGTACCCTAACTACAGCCATGCCAGCTAAAACTATATCATATTCTAACAGAATCTATATGAGCTTTGTTCTTTCCTTGCTCCTGTCTAGGATCAATTACTGCTCATTTTGGCCTCCAACCTGGTTTTGCTACCAGGACTTTTGATGTGTTCTCATCCCACTATTTCATTTTTCGTTTCTAACTCAGCTGTTCCCCTTGTAACTGGGGTTCCCCTTTGTAATCTGTTCCAAACTCAGCCCTGCCCATACTGCTTTAGTGAAACTTCTCACTTCAAAGGTCACTGATTATATCTTTATAATATAAAATATAATAAAAAGTTTTCTTAATATGCCTGTTTGCAGGCTGACACAAATGACATTTCCTCCTTCTTTAAACTCTCTATTTCCATTATACCATTGCTCCTCTCTGTTTTTTTTTTCTACTCCTACTTCTCCTGCTTATTTTTCTCCCCCATGTGTTCCTCTGATTATCAATTAAATGTCTCCCCAAGAGCTCCAAACTCAGTCCTCACCCCATGACCCTTGGGGTCTGGCACCTATGCCTATGACATCAGCTTTACAGAATAATTCTGGTCTATATGTCTTGCTCAAAACATTGAAATGAGTTGCCTAATAGACGTTTCTTCTTGGATAACCAATGAGAATCTCAACTTCCACATGCCAAAATGTGAAATATCTATTTCCCAAAATCAGATCTCACTTCTGTATCCTCACTGAATGGTCACATTAAGGACTCAAATATCCAAGCCAAGCATGAGCATTTGTTCTTTTCTGTCACTTACTTTGTCAATCAAGGTCCAAGTCCCATATGGTCTGCCTCACTTTCATCTTCTTTCCGAGATTTCAGCAGTAGCTTCTCATAGACTGCCTTGCCTCCAATCTTACCTTCTTCAAATCCATTTTCCATTCTTGTGCCAAAATAATCTTTCTAAAATACAAATTTTATCAAGTTAATTCCTTGCATAAAATCCTAAAATGGTTCCCTCTAGCTTTCAGAAAGTGGTTGAAAGTCCTTTGAACCCAAGACTCATAATTATTTACTCCTGCCCACTTTTTTCACTCCATCTCCTAGAATGCCCCAAATAGGATCGTCTTTTCAGGTCTACAGACTATTTGTAAGTGTCTTTAAATCTCTACCAAGAATGGACTCTCTCATCCCACAACACTCTTTTTTTATAGCTACTTCCAACTCATCTTCAAAACACTGCTCAAATATCACCATTTTCAGGAAATCATTTCTCATTTATCCCTCCATTTCCAGGTCAGATTTAGTTCCCTTTTGTGTACTCTATCCGAGCATTTATGGTTCCAATGTACTAGACTATGAAGTTCCTAAAAACCAGAACTTATTCATCGATCTGTTCCTAGCATTCAACATAACGTCTGGGATGGAACAGGCATTCAATAAACATATTTTCAAAAAGAAAGAGAAAGAGGGGAGAAGGGAGCCTAGGTAAGTTTGAAAACCTATTTTAGAAACTGGATAGTTTCCACTGATTAATGGAAGACAAATATAGCTGGATAGTTAGTGGCCTAACTGTGCCCCACCTAACTTAAGCAAATTTTGGTGCTGCTAGACATCAACTAATAAAATGAAACCTAACCTCTAGAAAATCAGTCTAGCACCATCTGATAAAAATAGCCTCCAGCACCCTTCAAGCACTTGATAAAAATGGTCCCAAGATAGCACAAATCCTGTTCTAGCCACATTACCTTATAAGAGATTATTAACAATAAGAAAATAAGCAACCAAAAGGGCCTAAGGAGGGGTTCTGGAATTCAAATAAAAGAAGCACTGTAAGGGAAATTCATGGGGTCATTTTATCCAAATTAATTCTAAAGTTAAATCTGTCTCATTATTTACTAACACTACAGATGGATATTCTAAATTTATTGTGGTAAGTATTGTCAATTATCTTTGCAGGAATATTTGTATGAGTATATACATTTTTGTGTCTGTATGTCTGTTTATTATTAGAGTAGTTCTGTTAATTATAGAGTCATTAAGGATCTATGATTAATAGATATTGAAAATTAAACAATGTCCCCTTTTGTAGTTTGTCCTAAAACTTCCTTGCCAAAGCTTTGCATATATAGATAATATCAGCCTTTTCATTTCATTCCCATTTTCTAACCGAATAGATTGCCCTGAATTCCTTGCCAGTAACTCAACACAACCAGAAAGGCACTTATCTTTCTCCTCTTCCTTAAATAGATTTCACCAACTGATTCCTCTGCTTCTATTATGTTCTTAACCTTTTTACAATACTCCAGCCTCCAAATACCAAAATTATCTTTAAACTCTCCCTTTGCAACAGTACTAGTATATATACATATATATGGTTTTGTGTGTGTGTGTATATATATATGTGAATATATGTGAATATATATATATATTCAACCAAATACCCAGTACTATCAAATATAATTCTAAAATTCATCTTAAATTTGTCACATTCTTTGTTTCTATTGACGTCATCAGAGTTCAAGCCTGTTTCTAATCTATACAATGTTTTCTCATCTGTACTATTGTCTAATAGTATAATCTATGCCACTTTCTAATCTACACTACTGCAATAGCCTCCTAACTTCTAACCTTTTGTCCTTTTCCACTTCATTCGAAGTTACACATTGCCAAAACACTCTTCTCAAACCTGTGCTTACAAAGTGCAGTTCTAAATGTGTTACTCCATGACAACTGTAAGAATATCAAAAAAAGATAAAATGTCACAATTCAAAAAATTTTTGAGACTCACAACTGCTTACTTTGTAAAACCCAAGTGCCTTGTCATGGCATTCAAGTATTACAGGACCTGAAATTATTAAAAAGGAACTTAAATAGCACCTTAAAGAAAGCTCTCTAAACCCTCTCCCCTTTCCTGTCTCACATTTTTATCATGTTTAACATGCCTTACACTCCAGTAAGATTAAAATTATTATTGTTCATTTGACATTTATGCCTCCATGACTATTCTCGAGTTGTTTCCTTTTCCTGGAGTCCCTTCCTCTGAAATCTGTGTCAGAATGTACTCATCTTTCTAAGTTCCACGTCAAACGTCCCATCTTTCATAAATGGTTCCCTGATCCTCACAAATTAAAAATCATCTCTCCTTTACAGATGGTCAACAGACACGTGAAAAGATGCTCAACATCACTAATAATCAGGACAATGCAAATCTAAACTACAATGAGATATCACCTCACACCTGTCAGAATGGCTAAAATCAAAAACACAAGAAGCAACCAAAAGGAACCCTTGTGCACTGTTGGATGGAATGCAAACTGGTGTTGCTACTGTGGAAAACAGTAATATTAACAATAGAATTACCATATGATCCAGTAATTCCACTGTTGGGCATCATCCCAAAGAAAACAAAAGCACTAATTCGAAAAGATACATGCACCGCTGTTTATTGCAGCATTATTTACAATAGACAAATTATGGAAGTAGCCCAAGTGTCCACTAATAGATGAATGGATAAAGAAGATGTGGTATACACACACACACACACACACACGCATGCATGCACACACACAATGGCATATTATTCAACCATATAAAAGAATGAAATCTTGGGACTCAGTGGTTGAGCATCTGCCTTTGACTCAGGTCATGGTTTCAGGGTCCTGGGATCGAGTCCCGCATCACACTCCCTGAAGAAAACCTGCTTCTCCCTCTGCCTATGTCTCTGCCTCTCTCTGTGTGTCTCTCATGAATAAATAAATAAAATCTTTAAAAAAATAAGATTGGCAAGAATGAAATCTTGCTATTTGCAACACTATGGATGGACCTAGAAGGTCTAATGCTAAGTGAAATAAGTGAGTTACAGAAAGACAAATACCATATGATTTCACTCATATGTGGAATATAAGAAACAAAACAAATGAACAAAGGAAAAAAGAGACAAACTGAAAAAGACTTAATTATAGAAAGCAGAGGGAAGGTGGGGATGGGTGAAAAAAGTGAAGGGGATTAAGAGTACACATATCATAATGAACACTAAGTAATGTATAGAATTGTTTTTGTTTGGGGTTTTTTTTTTTTTTGGTCTTTTATTTTTATTTTTATTTTTTTTTGTATTTTTTTTATTGGAGTTCGATTTGCCAACATATAGTGTAACACCTAGTGTTTTGGGGGTTTTTTAAGTGTTTTCTAGGGTTTTAATTTTTATTTGAATTCAATTTGCCAGCATATAGTACATCATTAGTTTCAGATGTAAGTTTTTATTAATTTATTAGTTGCATATAACATCCAGTGCTCATCATATCACGTTCCCTCCTTAATGCTCTTCATCCAGTTACCCCATCCCCCCACCTGCCTCCCCTCCAGCAATCCTCCGTTTGCTTCCCAGAGTTAGGAGTCCTCTTGGTTTGTCTCCCCTTCTGATTTTTTCCCATTCAGTTTCCCCTCCTTCCTTTATGGTCCCTTGCACTATTTCTTATATTCCACATATGAGTGAACTGTTGAATCACTACATTATACGCCTGAAACTAATATAACACTGTATGTTAACTATACTGAAATTTTAAAAAATCTCCTCTCCTCTAAACTTTTACAACTCTATTTGAATATTTTCTTAAGGCACTAGAACATTCTGTCCTTTATTATAAATATCATGAATGTCTCCCATCACTGTCATTTGACTATGAAGGGTAGGGACTTCAGTTTATTTATTTGTATCCCCTATAAATACTTTTTCTGACCTTTAAGAAGAAGAAATCACTATCTATATGCTGCTTTCTGTTTTAAAAAAAAAAGTGTTGATAGAAGGTAAATTACAACATTGCAAATGAGATTTCACCTTTTAATTACCAACCACTAGCACTTTTGGGGGAAAGAACTGTTTTCAACACTAGATCTACATCAAGTAGGAAACAATGTCAGACTATTAAGCAATTTTATTCAATAAAAATTCATAAAACATCTACTATGTGCAAGAGGCATTATGCCAGTAGCTTTGAAAATACAAAGATACAACCCTATTCATTAATAATAACAGACTAATGAAATAACACAAAATTTTACATAACTATAACACTAGTATAAGTGCTATATGAGGAAAAAACTGCTGTGAAGATTTAACTACACGCACAACTAAGGGAGGAATTTCTACAGCAGAGTCAGAAGCATATGGAGTTAGAAGTCATTCAGTATGGTTTGTATCCTATGGTTTGGATCTTATATGTGGGGCAGCTGTTGGCAAAATATTTAACTGCTTTAGGTCTCATATTTCTCATCTGTAAAATGGGAATAATACCTACATTTAGCTAACATTCCTAAAACAGAGTAAGTGCTCAAAAAATGACATCTTCCCTCCTCCATTCCTACAGGTCTAAAAAGAGCTCATGACCTTCTTAACCTCACAGGTCTGGGTTGACTAGTGCAAAGAATCAAATTTGAAATGTTCTACATCCTCTCCCCACTGTTCAAAATGACATCGCTAGGAGAAGGTAAAATGAAATCAGCAGTAATTAAAGCCAGAGTTCTGAGGCTATAGTATAGCAAGGGTTGAATTACTGAAAAGACTGCAAATCTCTTTTTGTAGATGATGATTTCAACTTGGGGTAGTAAAATCAAGTGCCATTAATCTAGCATATCAGAGTCAGTTCTATTCAGTTTCTCATGATGATTAATAATTGAGGCCATATCTCACAGTTACAAATATGCTTCAACCCTGAAATGTTCCCAATAAATTTACCATCTTTCTCAAATGGATGTTTTACTGTCAGAACATAGTTTCTTATCCTGTTATATTGGCATTGAGCAAGACAGGCTTAAGCTTTTACTGGTAAAAGCACCAAGATAGTTGTTTTATAAGGCTTTAGCATGCCATCATTTCAAAAGTCCATTTTTATTTTTTAAAGATTTTATTTATTTATTCATGAGAGACACAGAGAGGCAGAGACATGGGCAGAGGGAGAAGCAGGCTCCCTGTGGGGAGCCCGATGTGAGACTTGATCACAGGATCCCGGGATCACGACCTGAGCCAGACAGACACTCAACCACTGAGTCACTCAGGTGCCCCACGAAGGTCCATTTTTAATAAGAAGTATAAGTCTTCCTGCTCCCAGCTTCCCAGCTCCTCTGGACCCCTTTACTGATACAAACTTTTCCAAGTGGAGGAGAACCAGGCATTCCCTAAACTGCTAACCTTATAAACCCAAGTTGATATCAAACTCAATTACAAATATAACTACCTTTTCAAGTCTGTTGCTTTTATCAATATCCTGGCCTTAAGGTCTACAGCAAACCTAACCCAGGCTGGATTCTGAGTGAGCATCAAAGAGTCATTTGAAATCCACTGTTCCTCCAGCGGAGGAAAAAAAAAAAAAAAAAAACAAGGAAACCTGGATTCTATATCTTAATTTGCTCTCAACTGCCTGATTACCCACCATCAAAGTACCAACTCAATTTGATTCAACACTCATTTATCAAACTCCTATATATCCCAGGACTCTGCTAAGTATTAAGTATAAAAAAACAAATACGATCAGGTATGATTTTAAGTTGTTTTAAAACCGAATGTTTGTAAAACAGAAGTAGACAAGTTATGTTACAGATTTTCTTCTTAAAGTAAAATAAAATAAGACTGTATATCGAGATGAAGAGTAGCTTCAGAGAGGTCATCAAGGAAAAACCCCTGAGAAAAAAAAGCATGTGCTCTCTGCCCATGTTGTCCAGACCAATGAGCCAGGTCACCCACTTGAGCTCATCACCATCTTTTATTATCTAGGCAGTGCACTTCTATGCCCTGTTCCAAACATAATACAACAATGTGGTCCCTGCCCTCGAGGCTAACAATTCAGACTCAAGAGATAGCTTGTTCTGACAATTCCTAAATAAGCTTCAAATGTACAAGAGAGAAGCCAAATCAAAGGAAACAGCATCAGACATGTAGTAAATATATTATGACTAACTGACCTAACTCATGATGTATAGAAATCATTTTTCTTCCAAAGATAACAATGTACTTGTAGTCACCACTGTACCAAAACAAGTTGTTTGATAAATCAGTGTATTCCAAATGGTCATATGGTTCAAACATAATATGATTTTAAATAATTTAAAAATATTTCTAGTCTCTAAGAGAATCTACATACTTTTAGATGAGACTTGCACACCATCTTTTTTTTAAGATTTATTTATTTATTTATGATAGACATAAAGAGAGAGAGAGAGGCAGAGACACAGGAGGAGGGAGAAACAGGCTACATGCCTGGAGCCTGATGTGGGACTCAATCCCAGGACTCCAGGATCGTGCCTGGGCCAAAGGCAGGCACTAAACTGCTGAGCCACCCAGGGATCCCCACACACCATCTTTAAAACACTTTCATAGTAGGAATGTTTTAATCTTATAATTTCACAATACTCAACGAGATGATCAGCATCACTCCAAAGTTTTGCAGCAAAACAGGAGAGAGCCATTGCTTGAGGACTTTAGTAAAAGGCAGATTATAGTGCAGATTATACTCAGTGCTTATTACATGATACATTGAATTAAGTAAGAAACTTAAACCACGGAGAGAATTCTAGGTCTGACTTCTAGTTTCCTAGACTTCAAATGTAGAACTTATAATCCTTGCCAGTGTCAATTCATCTTCCAACTTGAAGTTAGATTACAAGAAAAGCATTAATCCAAAATATAGAATTGTACTGGGGTTATTACATTTTCATTACAAGCTGGTCAAAGGTGCTTGCTGATCTACAAGCCCCACTCACAACTATGCCCTGGGCAAAAAATCTCTGGCTCTGAAAGCCTCCCATGGAAGTCATCTTTTCCATCCTACTTTCTTCTAGCAATTTTAAATAACAAAGCCAAACCTATCTAGAAGATTGGCAGTGTAAGTGCCAAGAGTGTGGACTCTGAACCCAGAAGATGGGGAGGTGGGCACCCCAACTCTACAACTTCCTAGCTGTGAGACCTGGGACAACAACAGATGGAACGAGCTAGAGGACTCTCTGTGCCTTAGTTTTCTCATTCCCCCAAATAAGAATAATAGCATACACCTAGATTGTCATAAAACATATACATTATTATATATAAATCACTTAAATCAGTGTTTAGCACATTGTAAATGCTCAGAAAATGTGTTGGAAACATGAATGTTGTGGTAGGGAGTGATTTGGAGAAATAGTTGCATATGTCAGCTGCCTCTATCTCACAAACACACATTACTTGATAATGACTTCACCTCCAATTTAAGACTGCTACAAAAATATTAAGAGCATGGATTATTGTTCAGGAAGCTATTTGTACTAGTAAAAATGTATTATAGATAACAAAGTACACATAGCTGAATACATGCTCATTTCATTTCTGAATTCTATCTAAGAGTTTAGCAGAGAGTATTTTAGCTAAAATAGTGAAGCAGTTAGGAGGCAGAGAAAGTAACAAAAATAAATCATATGTAATTCTATGAAGTATTGGGGCCCAGAGAACAGAGAAAGTGGGATGTCACAGGACTGATAAGGAACCTACCCACTCTGACTGTAAAGTCTGATAGTTGAGAGTCATATTCTCAACTTAAGACTATTGATTTCCATGTCATAAATATACCTTTTTATACAAATAAAAACTGTAAAGATGTCATGCCAAGAGGTACCAAGTGTAAAGTTCACGTTCTACCATGGTTTTCACGAGAGGAACCTCCATAATCCACTTACTTCACACCCCAACCAGGTTAACTCTGAAATCGCATCATATTCTCCATCGTTTGAATGTCTAGTTCTAAAGATGAAAAGTGAGTGGAGCAGAAAACTGGTAATTCAACTCCACTAGCCTGTTGGTAAAGGAGTAGGGACAGTCAGGGAGTTACCACTAAGGGAGAGTTGATAAGGCTTTGGAAAGAAGAAGAGAAGAGGAGGGGGAGGGAAGGGGAGGAAAGAGAAAGACACACAAAGACAAAGGTAAAGAATAAGGCTTTGAAATTCAAATTTAATACAAATTTTAAAACAACTGTTAAAAATGTCAGGTAAAGTATTACTGTGCCAATCGGTAAATACAATACTTCAGTATTATTTCTAAGTGTAGATACTACAAATCCTACCCTTTTATGTTTCCAAAAGCAATTCAAAGCCTGTACTCAACAGGCTATTGAGAAACATTTGGCTATTAGTGATTTTGGTGAATATATATATATATATATATATATATATATATGAATAATTTATGTACACCTTACACACATTATATTGGTGTTGAGTACTTCAAATGCATCAACTCTAATCTTCACAACAACCCTAAGAAATGTAAGTAGCATTATTCTCTCTTTATAAAGAAACTGTATTTATGAGAGGCTAATTTCTGGACCAAGGTAACACAGATTAAAAGTGGCAAGTCCAAATTTCAAACCAAAGTTGATACTAAAGGTGCAATGTATTCAAAACATACTATCCTGGGACAGGCCACAGAAATAATGCATCCCTAAATACCTGAGTTCCTACCCGTGAATAAAGTGCCCTATCTCTAAATAGTTCTTCAGGACACTTGCTGAGTTAAGTAATACATGAAACAGGCACCAAAAACCATATTCCAATTCATCCATGATGAAATTTATTCCATAAATTCTGAATAGCGGTGCCTGGTGGCTCAGTCGGTTAAGCATCTGCCTGCCTTCTACTCGGGTCTTGATCTCAGGGTCCTAGAATCAAACCCCATTGAGGCTCCCTGCTTGGCAGGGAATCTGCCTCTTCCTCTGCCTCTGCCCCTGCCCCTCCTCTGCTTATGCTCACTCTCTCTAATAAATAAATGCAATCTTAAAAAATATTCTGAATATATGCCTTATGATTAATTTGACTATTGTACCAGTTTGAAGTGCTGACACATTAGAACAAAGAACAGTGTCCCAAGGGCACATCTCCTTCCTTTCAAGGCTTACGTCACCACTATCATTAATCATATTTTCAATAAATAAACAAGATAAATTCCAAAATATAAATTGTCCTTTTTCACTTATTCTAACAGCTCTTATCTAATCATATACATGTTCACAGGCTTATCCTCAAATTTTTAGATTGTCATTAAATTCCTTGAATTGTTAATCAGTTATCACAGATTCTATATGTGAATTACATTTTCATTACTGTTCTGGGATTATAAAAATCTTAATTTCCCAAAACATGTTCAATATATACTTTCATTTTAGTTCTAGAAAATAAAATATGATGCATTTTTATAAAAACATGCAACATAGGGGCAGCCCGGGGGGCTCAACAGTTTAGCACCGCCTTCGGCCCAGGGCATGATCCTGAGGACCTGGGATCAAGTCCCACATCGGGCTCCCTGCGTGGAGCCTACTTCTCCCTCTGCCTCTCTCTCTCTGTCTCTCTCATAAATAAATAGATAAAATCTTAAAAAAAAAAAAACATGCAATATATATACAAACCATAAATGCTACCAAAATTACTTCCTGATAAGATTTTTATAAGAGAAATAAAAAGCAATATTCTCTGAGTATCTTATTTCAGCGCTTCCTATTAAATCATAGAATTTTATCAATGGAAAGCACATTAGGAATAGTTTATCCAAGTTCTTTATTTCATAGACCAAGAAAAAATGCTCAAGAATATAATGGTAAAGATTCAGCTTTCTGAGTAACAGAAGACAGCAATATTAGATTTTGTGGGGAAAAAAAATCTTCAGAGATTTTAATTGTACTATCACTATTTCTTGCTGCATTTCTGCTTGAGTACATGACATGATTGGTCATTTGAAGTAAAATCAAGACAAATTTATCTTCAAGGTGAATAATACCTCAACCTGAATCAGAGATTATTATAGAAGCTATTATTTTATCAACTTATAATATTTAATTAATGAACCTAGGCATATAAAATGTAATTAAGTATATTCTTTATAAGCTATACATGCAAGATGTACAGTCATAACCTTAATAAATATAAAATTCAAAACAGAAGTTTAGCATATGTGAACTTGTTTAACCTATTAGAGCTCTCAAATAAAATGAAAAATGTCATTAACTATGAACAAACCCCCCCAAAAAATGAGGTTAAGGTAATGGAATAGCAACAGTGACATCTGCTGTCTATTTTTATAGTTGCCTTTACACTTCAAATCTATTTTCTTCTATATTTGTCAGTCACATCTGTAACGAAAGAAATGCTTTGATGACTGAGCACATTGTCTACTCTAGTGATTTGCTTCCAGAGAATCTGAAGCAAACTACTTTGAATATATGATCTGTGTCACAGATCTTTTAATACACATAATCTGATGAGAGATATCACAAAAATTTAGAGTGTATAATAATGGTATTCATGAGTTATTGACAGGTTAATAGTCATATTGCTACTGTTCTTTATGTTCCACTAGTAATATTTTTAAAAATAATAAAATAAAATGGTTTTACCTTTAATTTCTATGATACAAAGCACAATGCACAATGCATGAAATTACAGCATTTAGATTCCTTCATGGGAGAACAGAAATGCAAAATTTAGACCTAGCAATCCTTAGGTTGCTTCCACCACCACTAGTAGCAGTCCTACAAATGGGAGAGGTAGGCAGCAGGGTATGCATCCCTCCTGGATATGCAATTTCTCAGGCCCCACCTCAGGACTGCTGAAATACCACAATCACACTCACTTGCTTGATTAATGAATTTTTCATAAGTTCTTACCTGTTCTACAATATTCATTTTCACTCTAGAAGATTAAGATATTGAGCCATTAATGACAAGTAGCTCCCTGGAGGGAGGAAGTTAATCAGATAGATGTTCTTTTTGACAGCCAACTGGTGAGCGTTTTAGTTGAAGAAGAGGGGAAAATGGCTTTGTCTATGGAATGCTGGCCCAAGAAGCAGGCAGACTGTGGAGAAAACTGAGTAGTAAGAGTTTAAGAATATTTAGTGCTTGATCAAGGTCAGGGGGAAAGAACACACAGAAAGAAGATAACACTATAGACAGACCTTTACAATTTTGTTCAGTTCACAGAATGCCCATAAGACAATCTTTACATGGATATGAAGTAGTGAAAGTATTATTATGAAATAAATAAGAAGGAAAGAACTAAGAAGATTCCTTAGCTCTTAAACGAGTGATGCAAGACCAGAAAATCACAGGCAAAAAATAAGTGTCCCAAGTATATTTGTCTTATTTGGGTAGAGGACAGCTGAATTTTCCTATTTGTTATAAGAAGGAAAAGGTACTCCTCAGTCTAAGGTGTGACAAATGACATCCTTCTATTGACAGCACTCACCACAAAACAGAATCTGTGGAAGCTGATCTCAAAGTTTTGCATAAGTGAAAACAAAGGTTATTGGTTAGATAAAAGAAAATCCATTTTTAAGATGACAGTATAAAAAATCCTCTAATGGCAAGAAGCCGTTTTCATTCTAAGGAAAAGTGAAATTCAAGAGCTCATATGGGAAAAAGACATCATTTGCTCTGTTTATTCTTGCCTGAACAGACACATTCTAAATTGGCCATCAGTGAAGAATAGGATAAACATTCAGGAGCAAATGTGCCTACGCTTTTAGTCCTGACATTTGAAGAAAATTTATAAAGAAATTTTATATAAAAATAAATATTTTCAGACACGCAATAAAGGCAGTGTATTTTAGGGATCAAAGGTCATGATGAATATCCCAAGCCATTGAAGTAATTTTTTAATGAAATCATAATTTGATCATTTAACCTCTAGAAACAGCATCAAGCAATGATCAAAATGGTCACTGGAGTGTACACTGGATATACAAAGATAGGTAAGTCATGGACTCCGCACCACAGAAGTTTCAATACACAAATAGCACATAAACATAAGCGAAAGAAAAAATTATTCTTGCCTGAGATTTTCCAGGCCTGCATCATTAGTTTAAGAGTTAAAAAAAAAAAAAAAAAAAAAACTCTGGGGTGTCTGGGTTGCTCAGTGGTTAAGCATCTGCCTTTGGCTCAGGGTATGATCCCATGGTCCCGGGATCGAGTCCCACATCAGGCTCCCTGCATGCAGCCTATTTCTGTCTCTGCCTCTGTCTCTGCCCCTGTGTGTGTGTGTGTGTGTGTGTGTGTGTGTGTGTGTGTCTTTCATAAATAAATAAATAACATCTTTTTAAAAAATAAGAGCTAAAAAAACTTCTTGGTTCTTTGCCTTTCATTGTTTCATTCTTTGTCACAATTACTCATTACAAATGTAAAAAGATTGTTTTATGGGAATTTTGGGTACCAGGTAAACATCAAAGTCAGTTTTCTTTGGAGATATTAGGAAGGCTCTATTCTGTAAGAAAATGGGCTGCATCTTTGAAAATGAGAAGGCATTCAAAATGTGGACAATAGGGAGACTGGCATCTTATGAAGAAAAAGAGGTGAGAGGAAGAGCCCTAAAACAAGATGGCATGTTAGAGAAATCCAGTTCAATATGGCTGAGAATGGCCGTGAAGAAGAAAGGGATGAGAGATGGAGCTGATGGAGAAGTAGGAGTCAGATACTGGAAGAGTGAGTATGACATGGTTCAATTAAGGTCAACATCAACTTTATACCTGTTTCCTTTTGTTTTGTTTTGTTTTTCAGATAGAGACAGGAGAAACCTTCTCAACCATGCTTCTCACAAGTAAAGTAGTAGATTTCCCCCACATGATTTGGGAAAAAGAGGACAAGAATAAGCAATTTAAAAAACGAATCTTGATAAATCATTCCAAATAATTTAACAGTAAAATACATGAGAACATGAAAATGAGGATAGTATCCTCATAAATAGTAAAGGTTTTATCAGTTTAAATACCTTCTTTGTATATTTATTTACTGTGTCAGAAGTATACATCAGCAAGCTATAGCCTCAAGAACAATTAGGAAAATAAACCATTCAGTTGTCTTCAGTAAACATTCTTTCTAGACACACAGCTGGAAACGTCCTTTCATTCAGCACTTGCTCATTGGTGAAATAGTCTTAGTCCTTTCCCAAGAGCATGTGTGCCAAGATTTAATGGATCTGGACAGACATCTGCTTAGGGCTATGAAAGCCACCTGAACTGTGCAGAAAGCTTTTTGGTTCCAAGAGGAAAACCTTATAGGTTTTATTTTCTCACAACTGCATCTGCGATAGCAAGTGCCTCCTAAATCAAGAATTTAAGGGATCTTTACAAGAAAAGCTCATACCCAGAGTCTTGACAAAGAGTAACAAAGAAAGTAAGATATTGTTTCAAGACAGTGGTGGCTATGATTGAACTATCTCTTAAGTACCATGTGTCCTACAAGCTCTATAATACTACCTGGAATATCAAAACTTTGAAGAATAAAGGAAGAGCATAGTAAATATTAAAGAGATGGCAGTGAGGAAACCTGGACTCATAGCTAGGTCCTTTGGTATCTCTTAGTATCTTTCACTTAAACAAGTATACATATATTATACATAAAATAATCAAAAGGAGAGAACAAAAGGAAAATATATCAGGAAAAAAACTTAAGTGTACATGAGGCCCTCATTGCACTCTTGCCTAGACATACAAATATTTCCATTAGGACACAAACTCTCTCCTACACAATAATGCACAAGACTTCATCCAGGAAGCTTCTCAACTTCATTTGCTATTCCTATTTCATTCTTCCATAAACAAAGTCATTTCTAACAAGCTCCCAGGTGATGTCAGTGCTGCTGGTCCAGGGACCATACTTGGAGTATCAAGGCTTTCAAGCATAATGAGCATAACTCGCTTGCCTTAGGAAAATTTTCTTAATTCCTACACAGAAGAGACCCACCCAGGAGACTCATTAGCTTCTAACCCATGACTCTCCTATGGAGCATTCATGTTGTTTCTCTGGCTTTCTTTGTTAAACATGCATCTTCCATCTTAACTTCCTCATAAAATGCTATGCAATTCTGAGCAGAGCAGGTAAATCTACACTCAATTATAACAGGTAGTGTTTATTTAATGGCATAAATAAGGAATCTACATCAGACAGCTATAGGTCCAAATCCCACTATTGTCCATCCTAGATGAATGACCATAGGAAAGTATTTAAACCAGCCAAACTTCAATTCCTTCATCTGTAGAATACAGATGACAACAACAAATACTTCAAAAGTTCATTCTAAGGATTACATGATGTAATCCATGTAGCATTACATGGTGAGCACTCAACAAATGCTAGTTATTAGTATCATCACAATGCCACAGCAGCTACAGTGCTTCTAATGTATACTCCCATCTCTATTAATGATAGCATTTTAGATCGGAAACTTACAAGCTGATTTAGTAGAATACTTTGCTCTCACAACCAACAACTATACACATCTGCTAAGTATATTAATCATTTTTTTCTTATAAATACTGATGAAGGGGTGCCTGGGTGGCTCAGTCAGTTAAGTGTCTGCCTTCTGCTCAGGTCATGGTCCTGGAGTCCTGGGATTGAGTCCCGAGAACAAGTCCCACATCTGGCTCCCTGCTTGGTGGGGAGTCGGCTTCTCCCTCTGCCCCTCCCCTGCTCCTGCTCTCTCTCTCTCTCTAAAATAAATAAAATTATTTAAAAATAAATAAATAAATAAATAAATAAATACTGAGTGAAGATCAATACCTCCAATCTTTACATGTATATTTTAACATAGACAAGTATTTATCATTCTTTTGGGCCACCCATTACCTTAAACTTTCTATTAGTCTGGGCTTTTACTTGCAAACAACAGCACTGAATCAAGCTAATTTAGCAGAAAGCGATTTATAGAAAAATATTTAGCCAACTCACAGAATCCCTGAAAGAGACAAAGAACAAGGCTTGGGAGCTCACAGGCAATTACTGAGCCAAGAACAACACAGTGAGAGAAAAGGAACAGCTACAGTGTAGGTCTCTCCTAATAAATTCCATTAACAACCCCACTCACAGGTTAGTACACTTGGTTCTGAAAGCCAGAAGTCCCCCACAGCCACTCTTAAAAAAAAAAAATCACCTTCACAACCATGTTTGCAAAAGGTTCAATCTCCCTGTATGCAGCCATATGAGTTGACTTTATATCCCAATTTTGTATATGTATTCTAGGGGCAACAGAGCTTGGAAATCCATCACTCTCCAGACAAGGACTATCCAGAAAAGGGTTGGAATGAGTGTTGAATGAGCTAACCTATTTTAGTGCTTACCAAAACCTACTCCCTATATTTTGGGGTCTTGCAACTTACGAGTACTGGTAGATGGCAGAGCCTGCTACCACCTGTAGGAAACAAAACGCCAGATATTCGCCTTGTATGGTCCTCACAACCGAAACATGAGCCCATGACCTAAATTTTACCAGTCAGATGTATCCACTCAATTATGAACCAGGAATGCAAAGAAGAGGAAAATGTGAGCAATTTAGTCTGGCAATGACACGAGATGGAACATGATAATATCCCTGGGGTGGCAATGGCCGCAGTTCTAATGGACCCAATCCAAGATCCATTATCACTACTGTCAGCCTTGCAAAGTACAGCACCCAGTGTCAGCAGCAGCAGCAGCAATGGACATGATCTGGAGTATTGTTCCTAGCTCTGCAGCCCTGAAGATTCTGCGCAGGTAGTATCGAAATAATTTATTCATTTTTCTGCTTACATTGCATAGAGTTGCTTTAACTAAGAACACTAAGTAACATATAAATTGCTACCAGTTGCAGTTATAGGCAATGATCCCTCAGAAAAATGGAACTGGATATCTGACCACATTGGAAATAAAAACAATGAAAATTCAATGTTAAGAGATTAGAATGGTAGCCCATGGCACAAATTATCAGATTATCACCTTAAAGAAGTAGTCTTTGAGGAACACATAACCCTTGCCACAAGTATATGATCGGCGTGAGGAATTCAAGAACTTTGAGGCACAGAAGTTGCTTCTAACAGTGCTACAATGCTTAAATGGGAAGGAATGACAAGCTGAAATCACAAATTCTTGGCTAGAGGCACGAAGTGAAATCCCGAGTTTCTCTGACTGCTAAAAGAATGTCTTATCACTTTCTGCCGCAGGGCTGAGATAACTGGAAATCAAACTCAAACTTTGATCCTGGAGCTTTCTAAAAATTATAATGTCAGATGAATTCACAGCCCACTGAGATCACTTATGTGAAAGTAAAAGCATTGATCATGGTAGAACAAAACTGAGATTTGGAATACAAGAAAATGGATGAATTTGGATGTCATAAGTACCCCAAACCCACCAAATCCCATGACAGGCCCTTGCTGACCAAAGCAGTGTTTCCCTTTGTCGGATGAGACACAGAAGGAATAAATTATCTATGGTAATGGAGGTGGCTGTCACAAAAATCTAGTTCTTCAGGTAGCAGGGATAGCAGAGCTGATGGCAGCTTTGAGTCCATTGCTAGGGATGTCAACAGGGCGGGCTGTAGTTCTTAGCAGCAATGACAGCAATGTCTCCACTGAGCTAGTTCTGCAGCATGATTTGGAACATTGTTCCTATCTGCATAGTCCCAAGGCTGGTTCTCTAGCCCAGTGTTCTCTGAATAAATAATTTCCTTCTCAGATCAACAAAATTTGGTTTCTTGCTTATAGCTAAGAACTATTATGCTTAAAAATTTCAATAATGTTTTTCTATTTTACCCTTGAATCCCTCCCCCCAAAAATATGATCAGGATATAAAACATTTCAACTCTGTTTGACGACTTTGGAACAATAAGTCCATAACTGGTCTAAATTTTCCTTACAATAAGAACTCATGCTTAGAGTGACAGGCTCCCTGCCTGGAAAATTTAATAAGAGATTCATGGCTGTTTGCTACTTACAGAGAAAATTTATTCCCTTCCACCTTTATCCATCCTTGTCTCTTTTATATGCAATATTATTATTCACAGTTTTCCAGTGAACTATCAAAGAAAAAGCAAACACAAATGGCTCCCTATGCAGCAGCAGTCAACTAATTTATCAAATCATAACCTACAAATTCCAACATGAGCAATTGCCTGGTCAATCTAACACCATGACAAACTAAATGCCTCATAAACAGTCACAATCCCTTAGAAAATCTATGGCAAAGACTTTCAAAACCTCCAGCAAAGCGCAGTATTGGTAGAAACCACAGATCAAATATAGCTCATACATTGTTGATAAGGCTATTCAAGTCTATATATATACATATTTGTTTGTTTTTGGGGGGGTCTGTTTTGCTTTGATCTGTAAAGAATGAACAGTCGTTTTGCTGCATTAGACCCATAATAGGTCACTATAATGATGGCTACCCAAGTGGGCTGTTTATGTACCTTTCCAGATTTGTAGTATCTCATCATCTCCTAGGCTTTGGATATATTGATCAAAGATAATCCAGCCCCATATCCTCAGTCCCATATCCTCATCTCCTACCACTACTGCCTAGGAGAGCCTGTCTCCAGGCAAGCTTCCACATGGCCTTCATCTGAGCTACCACAGCAGACACAGTGGCTCCTTTCACTGCTTTTAGGTTCATATGAAGCTAGGCTGGCTCCTTTTTGTCATTAAAGTGTCAAAGCATTCTTTCTCTCTCTCTTCTCTCTCTCCTGTTCTCTCTCTCATTTTCTCTCTTATTTTCATCATAACACATATCAGTACTTGACACTCTTGTTCATGACATGACACTAGGAATTTTATGTCTTGTTCAATACTGTATCCCAGTACCTAGAACAGTGCTCACAACACAAGAGGAGCTCCACAAATGTTTGGTGAATAAATAAAGATTGAAATTTTCCCACCAGGTTTAATCACAAAGAGGTGATGAGCTATTTTGGCAATTTTAATAGAGTTTTGATGAAGAAACCTAATTGAAAAGGATAGGAAGTGAGAAAATGGGCAGAGTGTAGTTCTATAGAGAAATATAACTATGGATAGAGAATTGCTGAAAGGGTTGTGCATATAGAGAGTCTTTTTAAAGATGAGTAGATGAGGATATTTAAATGCTGGTGCAAGGGAAAGAACTCAAGATTCAGACACTCCTCTACTGTTGTTCTTATCCATTCATTCACTCATTCTCCTGGGCTTAGGAAACCAAGTGAAACTAATAAAATGATCAGCATGCACTCTTCAGGAAAAGCACATGCTGTGGGAAATAGTTTCAATAACCAACACATTTGTGTGACAATGCCATTTTTTGAGCTCAGTGAGGTGAATAAACAAGCTGAACTTTTTGTCATTAGCTTTCAATAGGATAGCAGTTTTCTAGACAAATTCAATCTTTTCTGACTCTCAAAGAGCAATTTTATGTTGCAAGGGCTCTATATTCAAGAGAGAGACTTTTATATTAAGCCTGAGAACTGAGGAGACTCACAATTGCTAATGTGATGAATAAAAAATAAACATAATTGTTTCCTCATAAAAATACTTTAGGTAGCAGGAGTAAAAGCAACTAAACATAAAGCCTTCCAATGTGGATTATTTTCAAATATTTCATCAATTCCACACAATATGGTAATTCTTAAAGTGGTCAAATTTTGCCTTTTTGTTCTTCCAAAGGACACTCTACTGATTCAGATAAAATTTCTTAAATAAGATAAAATTTTCATAGTATAACACAATCATCTTAAGTGAGCTCTTTAAGTGGTCATCTCAGAAAAGACATAGGTGATATACCAGTAAAATCACTAAGTTCCATACTTTAAATTTATGATTCTATTAAATGAAAGTAATACAAATAAGAAGACAAAACAATAATATGCCCCTGATTCCTATTTCTGCCTAAAATATACCTAGATTTTTTAATATTTTATTTTAAAATATTAAAAATCCATGTGAGGTCTAGAGAATAAGAACAAATACACTCAATATATTGTAAATAACAAAAAAAGCCTTAAAATACAAAAGGCAGGTGGAATTGGAAGGATGAAGGAAAGCATGGTCCCAACATAGAAAAAACAGAAGCTGAAATAAGATGAAGAGATACCATGGGTGCTCCAAACTCTGAAGTGGCAAGCAGTGATAGGAGAAGAAGATCTGGGAAACTACTCAAGTTATTGTTAGGAGAACCACATTTAGTGCAGCCAGTTGGGTCAGCAATTCTGGGGGGGATTGCTCTATGATGGTCACAAATCTTTCTCTTCCCTGCATTCACATCCTTACAATGTGACATTGCAGCTCCTTCCTTCAACAAGTGGATTCTATCTCATTCCTTAAATATGGATTGGCCATCTGACTTGTTTTGGCCAATGGAACATTACCAAATATGATGCAGGTAAGTCTTAAAGTCTTTTTCTCTTGTTTTACTTAGAATTGAGACAACCATGTCAACAAGCCCCAGCTGGCTTGCTAAAGAAAGAGTGGATTCATGGGGGAGAACCAAGAAGTTCAACCAACTGTCAGACTTATTACTGAGACCATCTGAGACCAGTTGCCTCAAACCAACCCACCAACTGACAGCAGAAAAGCAGAATCACAGAACCACTTGCTGGTCACAGATGCATAAACAAGAACAGCAGAGAAAAGCAGAACCAGCCAAGACCAGCTGAGCTACCTAGCAGATCCACAAAATTGTCAGCTCAGTAACTCTGCTATTAAGTCACTAAGTTTTAGAGAGGTTTTTGGTGTTGTTACAGCCATAGATGACTGATAGAAACTCCCCTTCTACTACTGCACCATGTAACACACAGCAGAATCTTCTGTCTCTGGCAAGGATAGTTAATGTGAATGCATACCTTGCCAAGGAAAGTTAAGGTACCTGGTGGCTGGCAACATCTATAAGAAAACAGGGACTATTAAAACCAGAATACTAACTACTGGCTCACCTTCCCCACAATAACTGAAGTAAGCTATGGTAAACAGAAGAAGCATTCACTAGTTGTCCTCAAAGACTCTTAAATACAAAGATGAACACACAACCAAGAATCATCAAAATATTTATGGAAAAGGGCACCTGGGTGGCTCAGTTGGTTAAGTGTCTACCTTTAGCTCAGGTCATGATCTCAAGATCCTGGGATCACGCCCCACATCACTTCCCTACTCAGTGGGGAGTTGGCTTCTCCCTCACTCTCTGTACCTCCCAACCACTCCTGTTCTCTCTGTCTCACTCTCTCTCTCTCTCTCTCTCAATAAATAAAATATTTTTAAAATATGTTTAAGGAAAAGCAACACAATAAAAGAGAAGCACTAAATAACAGAAGAAATAACACATGAGCTCAGTGAGAAAAAATATTAGAGGAAACAAAGTAAATTTAAAAGCAATCTAATTAATAATTTTAGTGAAATAAGAAACAAAATCAGGCCATGAAAAAGAACCAGTTAAGATATGGCAAATGAAAATATGATTGTCAAAATAAAAACTCAATAGATGGGCTGAAGATAGTAGCTATATTTGTGGTGAGCATAGCATAATGAATAGGGTTACTAAATCACTATGTTGTTCACCTGAAACTAAGGTAACATTGTGTATCAACTATACTTCAATGACAACATTGACAACAACAAAAAATAATAATAGATGGTCTGGGGGAAAAAAATGAATGAATACAGCTAAAAATTAATGATTCCCAAACTGTACCCCAAAAGGAATAAAAAGATGAAATGTAGAAAAAATTTTAACCAGATAATACTAGTATCTAATGTTAAACTTCCTGATTTTAATTCATTGTAATATGATTATAAAAGAGAATATCCTTGGTCTTAGGAAATTCACACTAAAGTGTTTAGGGGTAATAGAGAACCAATTCTGTAACTTAATCTCAAATGTTTTCCCAAAAAAAATTATATACATATAAAGAGAGAAAAAATGATAAAGCAAATGTGGCATGAGGTTAACAGTTTCTAAATTTAATGCACAAGTTCCTTGTACTGTCCTTGCAATGTTCCTATCTATTCAAAATTATTTCCAAATAAATGATACACAAACTATACAGTACGTGGAGAATAAATTCAGAAGATGCAACCTCATCTATCAAAGTTCCATAAGAAATGACCAGAAATAAAGGGACAGAGAAGAGAATCAAGAAAATAATGGAAGACACACTCTTGTAGCTGAAGAAAGACCCTGACCTTAAAACTGATGGACCAAAGAGGATAAATGAAAAAAGTCTCACACCTGGACACATTGTTATATAATTTTAAACTACCAAGGATAAAGTCAAAAAGGTAAAAGACTTGATGGAAAGATGGCGAAGAGTTACCAGGGAGGGTGGTGAGAAGTTGGTATTTACTGAAAAAAAGAATCAGATTAGTATCACATGCCACACCATTCCTAGATTCAAGAAGATACTGGAGAAATGTCTTCAAAGTTCTAGTGAAAATTACTTTGAACTTGAAAATTTTTTCAGTCAAAGTATTATTCAAATATGAAAGCAAAATAAATTTATTTTCAGATTGTCAAGGGTAAAGAAATGTTATCTCCTATAAGCCCTCTACAAACAATATGTGGTATATCAAAACATATTGTACAGTTTAAATATACATCACTTTTATTTGTTAATTATACGTCAGTAAAGTTGGGATGAGGGTCAGATAAATGAACAAAAACAATCTAAGAAATGGTTAAAAAAAAAAGCAACCATAATGATGAGCAATGAAACCAATAAAACATTAGCTAAATATATTTTAATATTAAATAATAATGATCTGGAACTCAATTATCTCAGATGATCTCAGCATGGGAAGGAAATACCAGGAGGAGGGGGTAGAATGAAGCAGAGTTTTGAGGTCCCTGTCTTGTCCAGAAAGGATTTATTTACTGGTTTATTTTAGATACTGATAAAATATATATATATATGCTTAAACGTATACCTTAAAAACTAAAGTTTAGCCTGTAGAGTCCAGAGGAATAGAATGTATAATTAACCTAACCATAAGAAGGGAAAAACAGAACACAAATATTTCCATCAAAACAAGAGCAGAGGAGCAGCCAGGGTGGCTCAGCGGTTTAGCACCGCCTTCAGCCCAGGGCCTGATCCTGGAGACCCGAGATCGAGTCCCATGTCGGGCTCCCTGCATGGAGCCTGCTTCTCCCTCTGCCTGTGTCTCTGCCTCTCTCTCTCTCTTTCTCATGAATAAATAAATAAAATCTTTTAAAAAAATAAAAAATAAAAAAAACAAGAGCAGAAAATTGGGAAGTTGAAAAAATAATAATTTGGAAGAATATAAAACATATATTACAAAGTAACATGGCAAGAATAATCCCAAACATATTAACAATGACAATAAATGGCAAATTATATACTCCATTACTATATTAAAAGTAGAAAGTAATATTACATTATTAAATGCAGCTATAAGCTGTCTATCCCAGACACATCCCAAACCAAAAGACCCAGAAAAAAAATAAGTAGATAATTAAATTTTTTAAAAAACATATGATTTCACTCATATATGGAATTTAAGCAAAACAAATGAACATATGGGAGGGGAAATAAAAATGGACAGAGGAAAACAAACCATAAGAGACTTTTTGTTTAATTATTTATTTAAATTCAATTTAGTTAACATATACTGTGTTACTAGTTACCAGGGTAAAATTTAGTGATTCATCAGTTGCATATAACACCCAGAGCTCATTATATCAAGTGCCCTCCTTAATGCCCATCACCCAGTTACCTCTTCATTACACCCACCTCCCCTCGAGCACCCTTCAGTTTGTCTCCTAGAGTTCAGCATCTCCTATGGTTTGCCTTCCTCTCTATTTTCATCCTATTTTATTTTTCCTTCCCTTCCCCTATATTCATCCATTTTGTTTCTTAAATTCCACATATGGATGAAATCATATATTTGTCTTTCTTGACTTATTTCACTTAGCATAATATCCTCTAGTTCCATCCACATCATTGCAAATAGCAAGATTTCATTTTTTGATGGCTGAATAATATTCCATTGTATATATACACCACATCTTCTTTATCCATTCTGTTGATACATCTGGACTCTTTCCATATTTTGGCTATGGTGGACATTGCTACTATAAGCATTGGGGTACATGTGCCTCACTGAATCACTATATTTGTATACTTTGGATAAATACATAGTAGGGCAATTGCTGGGTCATAGGATAGCTCTATTTTTAACTTTGAGACTCTTAACAATAGAGAACAAACAGGGTTGATGGAGGGAGGTGGGTAGGGGATGGTCTAGATGGGTGATAGGGATTAAGGAGGGCACCTGTTATGATAAACACTGGGTGTTGTATGTAAGTGATGAAACACTGAATTCTACTCCTGAAACCAATATTGCACTGTATGTTAACTAGAATTTAAATAAAAAGTTGAAGAAAAAAAGGTAATGTACACCCAAAACTAATATGTCAATTATATCTCAATTTAAAAATTAATGAGAAATTTTTAAAACAATTCAAAATAAAAAGAGTAATCACATTATAAATAAAATTCAAAATATCAAGTGAGTATATATATATGTGTGTGTGTATATATATATATGTATGTATATATATATATGTAATTAAGATGTTTCATACAATAAAGTATATAGTCAAGATATATCATGAAATTAGGCACAGTTATGGGGTGCCTGTGTGGCTAAGTTGGTTAAGCATCTGCCTTCAGCTCAGGTCATGATCTAGGGTCCTAGTACTGAGCCTTACATCAGGATCCTGGCTGAGCCTGCTTCTACCTCTCTCTCTGCCTGCAGCTCCCCTTGCTTGTGCTCAATCTTGCATGTGCATGTGCACTCTTGCGCGCTCTCTCTCTCTGTCAAATAAATAAGTAAAATCTTTTAAAAAAGGAATTAGGCACAGTCTTAAAATATTTAAACTTTAATAGAAATGAAAAATAGATCTATAATCACAGTAGGAGATTATAACATTCTTCTCTCAATTCACAACAAATTAAGTACACAAAAATAAGTAGAGATAGAAATTTTGAATAAAACAACTTTGATTTGGACAAACAAGGTTTGATCAAATTGATATGCAGAAAAGGACTATACCATGATCTGCTTACTAAGTCATGCTGACCAGAATTTTAACAATGATCCTAGAATTCATATAATTCTTCCAATGTATTTCCGGCATTGAAGGCTGTTCCAAATCAATCACTCATATCATTGTTGTACAAATATTATAAAGGTCTACAGTGTGAGGTCTTGGTGATAGCATCTCCTGAAAGTTAACAAGCACATAAGGAAAAAAAAGAAAGGTTTGGGTTTGAAGGAATGCTACAAAACAGCAGCAGATGGTAAAGCCATCTTTTGACACAGAATATCAGGAAACCAATCCATTTAAAGTAGGAAGTATAGCACATACCCTGTATTTATTACTGAGTTTTAAATGTATAACTATTAAATGGTCTGACCTTTTAAAGTCATGGGCTCATTGAAAATTCTGACATTTGTAAGCACAGCATCTGTTAGAAGCCATTCATTCTTCTTTCCCTTACTATTGCACATAAAATAACTGTATTATCTTGCTCAGCAAATTTGATTTACCCCAAAGTTGAGTGAGTTAAAGTGATAGTAATCCATGTTGCAAGATAATTTCTAAAGGAAAAAGTCTGATTTGACCAATAAAATCCTTATGAGAGAAAAAAAAAACTAAAACTAGAACTATACATGTCAAAATTGCTAGTCTTTCTTCTTTAGTCACAGCAATTCACCTTTCAAAATTGTTCCTTACACAATTATGAGAGTGTCTGGGTCCTACCCAAACACTTCTTATGAGAAAAACAGAGATGATGATGACTCTAAAAGATTTCACACAAAGTTATCTATTCATTCTACCAAATATCGTTCCCAAGATCATAAAAGAACCTTGTGTATCTACATGCCAATACTATAAATGTTAAAAAAAAACATTTGAGTGAGGTTAAGAATATAAAGATTTTAGATTGAAAGGAAGACTTTCAACCACTGATGAGTGATAACATAAACCAACATAATACCCTAAGATGTGTTTATAGTAAGGGATATAGCAAATCTTTGATAACTATTTATAGAGATTTGTTTTACCTATGCAACATAAGAGGTTACTGTATTAGTTTCCTGGGATTCCTATATTACAAATTGAGTGGCTTAAACTGAAATCTGTGGTCTCAAAGTCTGGAGGCTAGAAGTCCAGGTCAAGGTGTCAGCAGAGTTGTTTCCATCTGAAGGCTGTGAGGAACAATCTGCTCCATGCCTGTCTCCTAGCTTTTGGTGATTTCCTGGCAATCTTTGCTGTCCTTTGGCTAGTAACATATCACCTCAATGTTTGCCTTTATGTTCACATGATGTCCCTGCATTTGGTCTATCTCAAATTTCCCCTTTTTATAAGGTCACCATTCACACTGGATTAAAGCTTACCCTAATGACATCACTTTAACTCAATTACCTCTGTAAGGCCTTATCTCCAAATAAAGTCATAGTCAGAGGTACTTGGGGTTAGGACTGCAATGTATCTTTTTGGGGAATAACACAATTCAACCCAGAGTAGTTACCTTAAGGTAAGTAGTAAATATACCTTTATTAGCATAACCACACAATGACCTTGGCAGTGAGAAACAGCAGCAATCAAGAACTATTCATAGTTTACTAATTCCAAAAGACCATGCTCTATAATCTGAATTCTTCCCTACTTTCAATGTATCTACAAATGAATTCCAACACAAACATCCTATTTTCCACTAGTCTCAAATGCAGGTGTCCTACTTGTAGTAAGTCTGGAATAAAGGCCCTACTCTTCCTTTGGCCTCCTCATTACATATACACATGTATGCATGCACACACACATATGTACAGCAAGCCTACTTGGAAACCTATTGTCTGAACACAAATAATCTCTTTTTTAAAAAAATTAAGTATCAAAAAATATGATGTTTGTACTGTATAGGCAAACAGTTAACTAGAATTTAAGTAACCCAAAGATAAGCCTGTCTTCCCCTAAAATAAACTGACACAGCAAAAATGCAGGTCAGGATAAACTAAACATGAAAATAAATGAATTTCAAAACATGTTACTTCATAGTACAACAGAATAAGAGATCAATATTAATATACAATATATCCTATATCCTAAATAATTATTTTGCTTTAAAATGTTATTTCTGGGATGCCTGGGTGGCTCAGTGGTTGAGCATCTGCCTTCAGCTCAGGTTGTGATCCTGGGGTCCTGGGACTGAGTCTGGCATCAGGATCCCCAAAGGGAGCCTGCTTCTCCCTCTGCCTATGTCTCTGCCTCTCTCTGTGTGTCTCTCATTAATAAATAAAATCTTAAAAAATAAAATAAAATGTTATTTCTAAAAATATGGTGAACTATAAAGCTCCTGGCTCTCTTTCTTTCAAAGAAACACTGACTTAACAATATATGTACCAGAATACCTCTGTGAGAACTCTAGAGGTGAAAAGCTATAACATGCGGGCCACTGGAAAACCAAGAAGAGATTCCAGTGAAAGGAGTAGGAAAATTTGTCCCATTTAGTACACCTGTATGTGTCCCTTACTCTATGCGGCATAGTACAGAACATCTAGAAAGAAACTCCATAGCAGAACTCCTTTCTCAGCATGGAAATAGAAGTGACTATACATAAAAAATTCGCCTTGTATAAAGGCTTCTGTCTTGGTATCGGTCTTAGCTGACTCTGAGTGCTGACAGGACCAGATCAGAGTTCAAAAGCTGCTGAAAACATTTGAGCTACAGTTACATAGGCAAAGGCCAGGAAGACCAAAAGATCAGAAAAAGTTCCAAAGGTACAAGAACCTCTAATGAGGCTGACTGACAAAGGTATTCCCCTCTACAAAACCAGTACACAAAGACTGAGGGAGGTGGTTGTTTTTTCAAATATCTGAATCCAATGAGAAATTACAAGGCATGCAAAGAAACAGAATTATAGCCCAATGGATGGTACAAAATAATATACCAGAAACCAATCCTAAAGAAATGCAGATCAAGAGCTGCCTGACAAAGAACTTAAAATATCAAAATAGATGTTCATTTGACTAAAAAAGAACATAGACAATTAAATTAAATTAAGAAAATAATGCATGAACAAAATAAGAGTATAAACCAAGAAACAGAAACTATAAAAAAAAGAGCCAAATACAAATTCTAGAGCTATAAAATGCAATAACTGAACTGAAAATTTCATTAGGGGATTTCAACTGCATACTTGATAGGGTGAAAGAATCAGAGAACTTAGACAAGCCATTTCAAATCACCAATTCCAGGAAATAAAAAGAAAAAAGAATGAAATACAGTGAAGAGAGCCTAACAAACTGTTAGAACACTAATAAGCAGATAAATATATACATTAGGAAAATCTTTTTAGCAGAAAAAAAGAGAGAGGCAAATAGATTATTTGATAAAATAACAGGTGAAACTTCCCAAATCTGAGGAAAGAAATTGGACAAACTTTAAAATCTCATAAAATCACTGGGGGTTATTCTGTATGTTAGTAAATTGAACACCAATAAAAAATAAATTTAAAAAAAATAAAAAATAAAATAAATAAATAAAATCTTGAAAGAAAAAATAAATAAATAAAATAAAATCTCATAAAATTCTAACTAGAATAAATCCAAAAAGAACCACACAAAGATATATTATAACCAAACCGTCTAAAGCAAAAGACAATCTTGGAAACAGGTTTCTCAATAGAACATCAGCAGGACAGAAGGCAACAGAATGATATCCAAAGTGCTGGGGGGAAAAAAACTGTCAACCAAAATATTATATCCTGCAAAACTGTCCTTCAAAAAAATGAAGCAGAGGGGTGCCTGGATGACTCAGTGGTTAAACATCTGCCTTTGGCTCACCTCATAATCCCAGGGTCCTGGGATGAGCCTCGAGTCAGGCTCCCTGCTCACCAGGGATCCATCTTCTCCCTCTCCCTCTGCTGCATCCCCTGCTGCTTGTGTTCTCCCTCTCTCTCTCTCTTTCTCTCTCTCCCCCCTCTCCCTCTGCCAAATTAAATAAAATCTTTTTTAAAAATGAAGAGATGTTAACTAAACTTTTTGTGGTGATCATTTTACAATATATACAAATATTGGATCACAATGCTGTTCACCTGAAACGAATAAATATTATACATCAAATACATTTCAATTTTATTTTTTAAAGATTTTATTGATTTATTTGTGAGAAAGAGAGAAATAAAGAGAGCATGAGCTGGGGAAGGGGGAGAGGGAGAAGTAGATTTCCCACTGAGCAGGGAGCCCAATGTGGGGATCAATTCCAGGACCCTGGGATCATGACTTGGGTCAAACTGAAGACACTAAACTAACTGAGCCATGCAGGTGCCCCTCAAATACATCTCAATTTTAAAGAAAGAAGATATTAAGACATTCCTAGATAAACAAACCCTGAGGGAATTCACTACCAGTAAACCTGCTTGATAAGAAATACTAACAGAAGTTATTCAAGTTGAAACATAAGGACAATAGAGAGTAACACAAAACCGTAGGAAAATATAAGATTCTCCAGTAAAGATAAATATATGGACTAATACAGTAGCTTGACCTATTGTCATTTTGGAGCATAGAATTTAAAGGACAAAAACATTTTTAAACCATAAGTCTATGTTAATGAATATATAATATATAAAGATGTAATTTGTGACAATAACAAAAAAAAGGGGGTTGGAACAGTAAAGGCCTTTTGTATGCAACTGAAGTTGTTAGCAGTTTAAAATAAAAACTATAACTTTAAGATGTTTTCTATAATTGGAATGGTAACCACAAAGAAAATATCTATACAATTTACATCAAAGGAATCAAAACACATCATTATTATAAGTCAACAAAATACAGGAAGATAGGAAAAAAGAGGGGGAAGGTACAAGATATATAGAAAACAGGGGTGCTTAATTCATTACTTAGTTGACGTAGTTGGTTAAGCATCCAACTCTTGATTTCCACTCAGGATCCTGAGATCAAGCCTGCTTAATATTCTCTTTCTGGTGTGCTTGAGTGGCTCATTCAAATAAGCATCTGCCTTTGACTCACATCATGATCCCGGGTCCTGGGATTGAGTCCCTCATTGGGCTCCCTGCTTGGTGGGGAGCCTGTTTATCCCTCTCCCGCTGCTTCCCCTGCTTGGGGCTTGTCAAATAAATAAATGAAATCATCTTAAGAAAGAACAATATTGGAGGCATTAGACTCACTGATTTCAAACTACATTACAAAGCTATAATAACAAAAACATTACGGTATTGGCATAAAAACAGACACATAGACACTAGAATAAAAAAGAGAGCCCAGAAATAAACCCATGCATATATGGTCAACTAATATATGACAAAAGCCAAGTATACATAATAGGAAAGAAAAATCTCTGTAATAAATGGTGTTAGGAAAACTGGACAGCCACACGCCAAGGAATAAAACTGGATCACTGTCTTAAGATATGAAATCAAAAAGCTCCTAGAAGAAAATAAATGCAGCTAGTAGCTCCTTGACCTTGGTCTTGGCAATGATTCTTTTGGATTTGACATCCAAAGCAAAAGCAAGAAAAGCAAAAATAAACAAATGAGACTATATCCAACTAAAAAGCTTCTGCACGGCAAAGGAAACCATCAATTAAATCTAAAGGCAACCAACAAAATGGCTGAAAATATTTGCAAGTCATATGTTTGATATGGAGTTAATATCCAGAATGTATAAAAGAGCTCATACAACTCAATACCAACAAACAAAAGAACCTAATTTAAAGATGGACAGAGGATCTGAATAGACATTTTTCCATAAAAGATATACAGATGGCCAACAGGTACATGAAAAGATGTTTAACATCACTAATTATCAGGGAAATGCAAATCAAAACTATGATGAAATATTACCTTACACCTATTAGAATGCCTAATATCAAAAAGACAAGAGATAACAAGTATTGGTGAAGATGTAGAAAAAAAGGGGACCCTTGTGCACTGTTGGTGGGAATTTGTTGGAGGGAACTGGTACGGTCATTAAGGAAAACAGTATAGAGTTTCCTCAAAAAATTTAGAATAGAACTATCAGATGATCCAGCAATTGCACTTCTGGATACTTATCTGAAGAGAATGAAAACACTAATTCAAAAGATGTCTACCCCTTCTTGTTCATTGCAGCATTATTTACAATAGCCAAGACACAGAAGCAACCTAAGTGTCCAGTGATGGATGAAAGAATAAAGAAAACATTACACACACACACACACACACAGAGGAATATTACTGAGCCATAAAAAGAAGGAAATCTTACATTTGTGGCAACATGAATAGAGCTTAAGGGCATTGTGTTAATGAAATAAGTCAGATAGAAAAGGACAAATACCATATGATGTCACTTATATATAGAATCTAAAAACAAAAAAAAAGTGAACTCACAGACACAGAGAACAGATTGGTGGTTGCTAGAGGTAGAGGGAGGGAAAGGAATGTGTGAAGAGATCCAATGGTACAAACTTCCAGTTACAAAACAAATAAGTACTGCCAATGTGATGTACAGTATGGTAACTATAGTTAATAATAGTGTATTGTATATTTGAGAGTTGCTAAGAAGGTAAATCTTAAAAGTTCTCATCATAAGAAAAAAAATATAATTCTGTTTTAAGGATGTTAACTAGAAAGATTGTGGTGATAATTTTGCAATATATACATATATTGAATCATTTATGTAATACACTTGAAACTAATATAATGCTGTATGTCAATTAAATCCCAATTACAGAAAATTCTACAGTTATCCCCACCTAATTCATGACAGTCCTAAGCTAGCTTTTGGGATGAAGCCTCTACTTTAAGAAACTTAGAAACATGGGGATCCCTGGGTGGCTCAGTGGTTTAGAGCCTGCCTTTGGCCTAGGGCATAATCCTGGAAACCTGGGATCAAGTCCCGTGTCAGGTTCCCTGCATGGAGCCTGCTTCTCCCTCTGCCTGTGTCTCTCATGAATAAATAAATAAATAAAATCTCTTTTTAAGATTTTATTTATTTATTCATGAGAGACAGAGAGAGAGACAGAGAGAAAGAGACACAGGCAGAGGGAGAAGCACGCTCCATGCAGGGAGCCCGATGTGGGACTCAATCCCGGGTCCCCAGGATCACACCCCAGGCTGCAGGCGGCACTAAACCGCTGCACCACGGGGGCTGCCAATAAATAAAATCTTAAAAAAAAAAAAAGAAAAAGAAACTTAGAAATAAATAAGAAAAGAGAGGGATAAACAAATAATGAGAAAATGGTAGAGTCAGTTCTCAATAAAAAGCATAGGCAAAGGTACAACAGAGGTAGTAGAATAGTATTTGTAAAGGTAATACAATAGAAGGTGACTCGTTCTGCTGGGAGTGTCAGAGAAGGCATCACAGAGAAGATCTGTCTCAATAGGAGCATGTAAGGAGAACAATGGGGAATATTACTGCAGAAAGAACAGGAAAAGGCACAATGATTTTAAAAAGTATGAAGCATTCAGGAACCTAGAAGCAGTTCAGTGTTGCTGGAACATGTGTGGATATGAGCAATGGGTGAGAAAGAAAACTGTTCAGGAGATACATCACTAAGGACCTTATGATGATAAATTTCAGTTTTAATCACAATTGAAACAACTGCAGAAGGGTTTTAAGCAAGAGAGTTTTGTATTTTAGGACAATAACTCTGGTAGCAACCGGAAATGTGAATTGAGATGGGGAAAGCTGAGAATGGAAACTGTTGTGATGTCTCCAAAATAGATGATGCAAGTCTGAACTTGAGCAGTGGGAAAGGAGTGAATAGGATGGCTTCTAGAGATACTTATGAAACAGGAGTTGATAGCTGTGTAATATGAGACAGAAAGGAAAAATAAGGGAAGTTTCTCTAAAGGAAAAAGAAAAAATTTGGCTCAAAAGGAAAAATGGCACAAAAGTGAGAGAAATCTGCTAGAGAAGGAATAGATTCTCTTGTCCCATCACCAAAGATCTTCTTCTTTTGCCTAAAATCATTGAAACAAATTTCTACATAGACACTTTAAATTTAATTATAAAGCTGAAGAACCTAGAACATTAAAATCTAATCAGATATACCTTTCCTAAGTTTTTATTGACTTTTAAATAAGCAGTTAGTTAAAACTACTGTCTTCCACATCTAGGGTTATATTAACCTAAAGGAATCACACAGGCTTCATTTTTCTTGAGCAATTAGGAAAGGTTTTCACTTTTCAATGTGAAGAAAAATCTAATTTGAGAATATTTTCTTTCCTCAACTAGTAGTCAATCATATTATCTTCATGGTAAGCATTTCTCAGGCTTACAACACAACCACATCCCAACTGGATGTTCACAATCCTTAAAAGGATGCTGCCCTCTTCAGCATCTAAAAAAAAAAAAATTCCTTATGAAAGGATCTGAGTGGCTAGGTGATGGGAAAGACAAATACAGCTGCCCAAATTATAGCCAAGTAATCCACTTTTATGTGAGGCAAGAAGATTTTCCTATTGAAGTATCACAATAATTATCAAATCTCAGCTTTAACTGTCACAGTGAAGAACTGGTGTGAAAAGAAAAGGCTTGGGGGATCCCTGGGTGGCTCAGTGGTTGAGCGTCTGCCTTTGGCCCAGGGTGGGACCCTGGAGTCCCGGGATCGAATCCCACATCGGGCTCCCTGTATGGAGCCTGCTTCTCCCTCTGCCTGTGTCTCTGCCTCTCTTTTTCTGTATCTTTCATGAATAAATAAATAAAATCCTTTAAAAAAAAAAAAGAAAAAAGAAAAAAAGCTCTAAGAAATTCAGAAATCATTTTCCTGTACACTTTGTAACTTGAAGAGGAGGACTTTGCAATCCATATAGCACTTTCTGAAACCCCTGAAACAGAGCAGAAGAACATTAGGAGTAAAAATACAACAACAAACAAGAAAGGCATGGTTTCTGGTCAGAAAGCAATCAGGAATAAACAGAACATTGTCTAGTATTTCATTTAAGTGGATATAGAAAAGAACATAGACAAGATTTATTACATAAGCACAAATAAAGAGGAATAATATCATAATAACATTCTGAACATTGTATCTGAAACTAATTGGACCAAATGGAGAAACTTGGCAGGCAAGTGGAAACTGTGAAATCCTCTCCCATCTCCCTTCATGACTTGGAATATGACCATTTTAAAGCAGAAAGGTCTAAATTCCCAGATTTAGAGGTGCTTTTTTGATCTAGCTTAGTGAATGAGAACATTGCTTTTCTTAGTCTAGCTTAATGTTTGATGACATTCCTACTTTCCCCCCCACATCCTTTTTCAGTTTAGCCTTTTTGGAGCCCTGAAAAGGACCTAGATTCCCTTCAGGCTTGCAAAGTCCAAATTTTTTTAAACTTTCCTTCTTTCTTTCTTTCTTTCTTTCTTTCTTTCTTTCTTTCTTTCTTTCTTTATTGAGAGAGAGAGAGAGAGAGACTATGAGCAGGGGGAGGAGCAGAGGGAGAGGGAGAAGCAGACTCTCCCCTGAGCAGGTAGCTCAATGCTGGGACTCAATCCCAGGACCCTGGAATCATGACCTGAGCTGAAGGTCCATGCTCAACCAACTGAACTACCCAGGCTTGCAAATTCTAGACACTATGTGATCCTCAGAATTTTTTTCCCACCGCCCAGCATCCAGGCATCCTTGCCAACAGTTCCTCCATCTCTTTTGGGAAACCTCTTTCACAGGGTACAGTCTTAGTGAAACTATAATCAAGATGCCCTGCCCTCAACCTCTGATGAAATTCAGAGGCCCCTCAAGAGTCCCTCTGAGGGATGAGATTCTTCCTCTACCTACCCTCCCATGGTCTGGGGTTGGGACCTTTCAGATTCCCTATCCTAGTTCTTCAATCTCCCATGTATTTATTTTAGTTATAGCACCATATTTCTGAGTCTGGTTCTCCATTCTTTCCATCAATCCCAGGTATTGAGAGCCTTCCCAACCAAAAAAAAATCTTTTTTGCTTAATGTGACTGAAGTTGGTTTCTTCTATTTGCAATTCAAGCACAGTGACAGGTTCATAACACTGGAAATGCTGGTGACCATTTTTAAACTTCTCTATTCAATCTAAATTAAACCCAGAACACAATTTTATTTATAGAAGAGACTCTTAATGGTAATAACCCAGAATGCATAGAAGGTAGCATTGCAAGACATTACCACACTTCAAAGATTTCTGTAAAAAACGTCTTGCTTAACAGCAAAAGATTCAAGCAGATTGAAAGGATCAGGAAACTCAATGATGCTGGGGCTCCCAATTAGAGGAAACTGTTGTTTATCTTCCCAGCATTAAATTATACCTAAGTCTCTCGACATCAGATAAACTTAAATTATCCTTTAGCCTCCAAGGCAGAGTTCCTATACTTAATTTAATTTCCCTTAGCCTTGTCTTGGCAGCTTTTGTCTTCCCGGACCATCTCAGGGGATGGTTTCAATAGGCAATGCAGAGCAGCACCTCTGAGAAACCCAGCCAAGTTTTATCAACTGGCAAGAGCATATACCCTTTTTCAATTAGCTCACATTTCTTATAGATTAATAATAATTCACTCTGAGCAGGTGTGCTGTGTTTTTATTACACAATATTTCCATCATTGCACAGCTGTGTATCCTTAGATGCCCCACACTGGAGCTACCAGCAGGCTTCACTATGTCTCATTCTAGGTGAAAGGCAGAAATCAGGAGGAAAAAAAAAAGAGTACAATTGTTAATATCATTCTTTCACATTAATAGGATTCAAAATCCTAAATAAAATTTTAAGACAGCTTTCTTTTTCAAGCCTGGTAGGAGAATCTTTTTTTTATAAAAGGCCTGATGCCTTTTTTAAGGGCTCATCTGAATAATCTTTGCATTAACTAAAAGTCAACTGATTAATAACTTAATCATTAGAGTGACAGCCCATAATATCCACAGGCACCACCAACTCTCAAGGGAAAAGGACTATATAAGGCATGCAAACCACAGGCAGAGAATATTTGGAGACATCTTAGAATTCTTCCTAGCACAACAGTCATGATCTAAAGTAGGTAAATCAAAATATAGAGGAACGAGCATACTATCCAAGCTTATATTTAGACATTTTACAACTAAAAAAAAAACAAAACAAAAAAAACAGTTAAACATAGGTTGCTTTTGAAAAATGGATCTGGGCAAAAAGTAAAATTGCTGCTTCTTATCAAATGCCTTTATGCACTATTTGATTTATTTAACCCTATACATACGTTATCTCAATAAAATCAAAGGAAAAGGAAAGTTCATTAACAAATTATATGGTTTATTTTTACTTTGTGTGTCATCTAAAGCTGTGAACATCTCTAACTTTTTGACGTGACTTTCTCCTGTTTTTCCTCCTATCTTTCATACTAGTTCTTTCTTTTCATTTTATTTTATATTACACAAGAAAAAATGCTATTGTTGAAAGTTAGAAACCACAGATGGGCAGTGGAAAAATCCCACCTTCACAGGCATATTCTCCTATACTCTTCTTAGATGTTCAAGTTAGTCTAGATTAACTCTGGACTTATTTCCTTAACCCTCCAATTACTCTCCCTGGATACTTCATCCATTCCTGTGGCTTCAAGAACCTTCTCTGTGCTGATGGTAATCAAATATGTACTTAATAGCCTTGACCTCCCTCTTGAGTTCCACATACATATTTTTTAATTGTCCCAGATATCTCCAACTACTTAATGCACCAGCATCTCAAATCTATTAAGTCTAAAATTTATTATTTGATACCGCCAAGTCTTCTCTTCATATTTCCTCTATCAGTTGATAGTATAACCATTCACTCAGTGTTTCAAACTTAATTTTGGCATCTGTCACATCTGCCTATTCCTCATCATTCATGGTCACCAAGTTCTTCTGACTATACATCAGACTTGCTCCATATCTGACACTGTCTCACCATCACCACTGCTACCTCTTGACCAATCCTCATGTCTTTTATTTCCACCTACTAATCTCCCACTTTCTAATCTATCCTCTATTCTCTATGCCCCCAGGGCCCATCTTCCTAAAAGCCAACTTTGATGTTTCCACTCGCTGGTTGGAAACTTTCTCCCTAATTTCCTTTACAATAAAGCCCAACTCAATTCTCATCCTCATCTCTATTGGCTCCTCATCCCTCCCTTCATGCTCTTTCTCACACTCTCCCATGCAAGCACAATCTACCTTCTAGCCATACTGAATTTCTCACCATTTGATAAATATGCCATGTTCCTTTATAATTACCTAATTCTACACATGTAATCATCTCTGCCTAAAATGTTCTAGCCTCATGTCCATCAATTCTTGTTCCTTCCTTGTCCTTCTCCCTCTCACCTTCTTGCACACTGCCTCCTATAGCAAACTTCTCACCATTTTATGAACACACTTGTTCTTTGACAATCCTGTGTCTTTCATATATTTTTCTCTCTACATGGGGCGCATTTATCAAACTCCTACTCATTTTCCAAGATCCAGCTCAAATTCTGACTCCTCTAGCAGAGATTTCCTCATCTCCTCACAAAAAACTCATTCCCTTAACTCACAACATACAATTCTTAATATGATTACTGTATTTTTCATTATTATCTCATTTATTATCTTCTTCACTCAACCAAGACCATCTTCAGGACAGACAACCTCTATTATTTGTATCTATATCATTAGTACCAAACACAATTCCTAGTGTACTAGTGTACTAATTTTCCTAGTGTACCTAGTGTACTAATTTTACAAAACAAAATTAATTTGCACATATACAGTCAGTTGATTTATGAAAATGGGGACAATATGGTGCATATCCTTCTGAAAAAGTGAATCTTGTTCTTCCCTCACACCATATGCAAAAATTGATTCCAGATTAATTATAAATTCATATAAATTCCAGATGATTTAAAAATAAAGTTTCCAGAAGATAAATTTGGAATATATCTTTTTTTTAAGATTTTTTAAAGATTTTATTTATTTATTCATGAGAGACACAGAGAGAGAAAGAGGCAGAAACATAGGCAGAGGGAGAAGCAGGCTCCACGCAGGGAACCCAATGTGGGACTCAATCCCGGGTCTCCAGGATCATGCCCTAAGCCGAAGGGCAGGAGCCAAACCACTGAGCCACTCAGGGATCCCCAAGATTTTATTTTTAGGTAATCCATACACCCAATGTGGGACTTGAACTGACAATCTCAAGACCAAGAGTTGCATGTTCTACCACATGAGCAAGCCAGGTACTCCTGGAATACATCTTTATGACCTTGGAGCAAGCAAAGACTTCTTAAACAGGATACAGAGTATGTTAATCATAAAATAAATGATTGTTATTAAATAAAACTACATAAAAATTTAAAAACCTCTGGTCATAAAAAGACATAACTAAGAAAAGGAAAAGTCACAGAGTGGAAAAGATATTGGCAATACAGCCACCTAACAGATGGCAATACAGCCACCTAACAGAATTTATACCACCTACAAATTTATTTTTTATAAAAAAGAAACCAGGCAACCAATAGGAAAAAAAAAGAAGAAATTATTCACAGAATATAATAACTGATATAAATATGAGAAAGTATTTCATTAGTCATCAGAGAAATGTAAATCAAACTCACAAATGAGGTATCAACCTGTAAATGTTACCTTATAAGGTAAAAAGGTCACTGTGAATGGGATGAAGTTAAGGAACTTAAGATGGAAAGATCATCCTGGATTATTCAAGTGGACCCTAATGCCATTACATGTATCTTTAAAAGAGGGAGACTTGACTACACAGAAAAGAAGGTGATATAAAGACAGAGTAGAGAGAGATTTGAAGATGCTATCCTTGAAGATTGGAGTGATGTGGCTGCAAGCCAGAGAATTCTGACAGCCACTAGAAGCTGGAAGAGGCAAAAAATGTATTCTCTCCTAGAACTTCCAGAGGGAGTGTCACCCTGACAACACCTTTATTTCAGCCCAGTGATAAAGATTTTGGACTTCAGGCCTTCAGAACTGTAATAGAATAAACTTTTGATGTTTCAAGCCACCAAGGCTGTGGTAATTTATTACAAGAGCTATAAGGAAATAATACAGGTACTACATATCAACCCCATCTCCATTTAATAACACTGTTAAACACTGAAAATTATGTGATAGCTCTAGAAATAATATTTTTTTCAAATTTTTCTAATAAGTGCATTTTTTGAATTTCCCAATTGATATTATAGACTGGAGCATCTTATATAACATAGAGATATTCACAGCAAGGGACAAGATATGACAAACATGGAATATAATGTTACTCAGTACATCACAAAGATCTTTAAAAATATGTTTGTTGCAATGTTTCTAGTACCAAAGTACCTTTTGTCTGCTAAGGGCTGAGCTTTAACACTACTTAAAACTCCAAATGGTGTTAAATACAGCCTTCTAGCTCAAAAACTCAGTGTATAAAAGGTACTTATTTAATTGATTAAGGATTATTTAAAATGCAAGTATATACTGACACACTGAGATTTCAAAAGGTTCTCAAATAAAACTTAAGTGCTTTACAGTAATTCATTAATCCACTTATCTTCATATGAATGCTTCAACTAATTACAGCATATTGTATTCTCAATGAATATATCCCAATTCACCCAAAAGATTAAAGTTTTATCCAATGCATACTTATCAAGTACTAATATATACAAAGCAATGTGTTGTTACTTGCTGATGTTGGGAGGTAGAGGAGTGGGCAATACCAAAAAAAATTTTTAAGTGCTGATTTCTGCTGTATAGAAGAAACTACAAGCACTAAGATAGACCTACAGGAAGAAAAGAAACATAAGTATCTATATTTATCAAAATACTGTTTTTCTAAGTGCTATAAGAGATTTAGGTAAAAAGGTTAGAGTTCAGAAAAAGGAGAAATTTCTATACAGTTTACATGGGAAGAGGGAGAAGGCAATGAAAATGGTTCACAGAAAAGGTGGTCCTTGAATGATCTATCGTGCCAAGATGAACAGTCCCAGTGGTGAGAACAGCATACACAAGTACAGAGGTGACAAAGTGCCATGTGTCCAAATTTCTGTAGAGATCATTTTTGCCTGGGACATAATTTTGCAGAAAAAAAAAAAGATAGATTGGAAACAAACAGTAAAAGCCTTAAATGCCATGCTAAGGTGGCTGGATTTTGTCTATTAGCCATGAAAATCCACAAGAAGTTCTAAAGCAAAGGAATAAGATCAGGAAGAGAACACAGGGGGGAAGTGATTCAGGTTATATCTCTGCCACTTACACTAATCTCAGGCAAAATTACTTGTGGAAATAGCTCTGGAGCTATTTCTATAAATGGAGATAACTAAAATAATGACCTCCTAGAATTGCTATGAAGGTCAAAATAAATAAGGAATGTGACAGTATTGTATAAACTTTAAAACAGGATAAGTAAAAGGTATAAAATATAAAGTTCAGACTTACATTAATAATTCAGGCAGAGTTAATAAGGGCCTGAAGTATCAATTGGAAACCTAAGGACCAGATGCATATGACAGAGCCTGCCAAAATTATTCAAACTATACAATCCTAAACTTGCTCAGTTGCTTGCTCCGTCTTTCCCATTTCTTCCCACAAAAGTTGCAATAATGGCTCTAGCCCATGCTTTCTCCTCACTCTTTGCATCCTGACAGCCCCCCAGCCTTCCCCAGTGCCCCATAGCACTGAATGCCTCTTCCTCTTGCAAACTGTAAAAAAATATTTTTCAGCAATCTTCTCTCATTTTGAGGAGCAGCCAGGGTGGCTCAGTGGTTTAGTGCCGCCTTCAGCCCAGGGCCTGATCCTGGAGATCCAGGATCAAGTCCCACATCAGGCTCCCTGCATGGAGCCTGCTTCTCCCTCTACCTGTGTCTCTGCCTCTCTCTCTCTCTCTCTCTCTCTCTCTCTCTTTCTCTGTGTGTGTGTGTGTGTGTGTGTCTCATGAATAAATAAATAAAATCTTTAAAAAAAAATCTTCTCTCATCTTTTGGACTCACCACATCTGAATTTTAAAATCCTAGGTATATTTGTAAATGGTCACAGAAGTTTTATGGAGAACAAATAATCAGGGAAGGGTGTTAGGAAATGCTGGGTAGTCAGGATGGTCAGGGAAGGCCTTTCTGATAAGGAGATAATCTACTCAGAAGCCTGAGCAGGCATAAGGATAGGGGGCGAGCCCATTACAGGTAGAAGAACAAGTGCAAAGGAGCAGGGAAAAAATACGGGAGTCAGAATGGTGGAATGCTATAAGGAAAGAAGAAACAATATCAAACAGGTAAGAGAGGAAGCAGCTCCTGAAGACTCTGATCAACATTAGTAAGGATTTTGTCTTTTACTCTGAACAAGAGAGGAAATAACTAAGGGCCTTCAGAGAAGAATGACATGATGTGATCGTGTTTAAAAGCACCACTCTGGCTGCTGTGTGGAGAATATATGGGCAAAAGAGAAAGCAGAGTATACATCAGGATGCTTTTGCAGTAATCCAGAAAAAAAGGTAGTGGTGACTTGTACCAAAGACTGCAAGCTGACTCTAGGTAAGGGAACTGGTAGTTGGAGCAAAGGAGTGAAGGGAGGATTTTCACTCTCGATTTTTTTAATATAAATTTATTTTTTATTGGTGTTCAATTTGCCAACATATAGAATAACACCCAGTGCTCATCCCATCAAGTGCCCCCCTCAGTGCCCGTCACCCAGTCACCCCCACCCCCCACCCACCTCCCCTTCTACCACCCCTGGTTCATTTCCCAGAGTTAGGAGTCTCGATTTTTTTTTAAGGTAAACCATGTGAATATTGTGCCTATACAAAAAAAGTTAACTAAGCTTTGTATAAATTCCATATGTATTCCATTACACTGTTTTTCCATTTCTTCAGCTTCAGAACTTCAAAGCATAAAAGTTGTGACGATTAAGGCATAAGCTTTCATAGACATGTGAAAAGTTCTATTAACCAAAAGAACACCCTATCACAGCAGATAACTGAGATTTTACCTAATATATTCAGATTAATTTTTAAAGTACTAAAGCTAAATAGCTTTTGGTATGTCTCCAATATACAAAAAGAGCTTTATACTTGGAAATACCTGTGATAAAACTTTCACTAAGTCATTTTAATAATAATTGAAAATGTATATAACTGAATGCTTCATAATTTGCAATAATCTTCTTCCTCAAAGTATATTCTTTTCCCTTGTCTATATCGCTTATCTAAAAAGAGGATTCATTTAAATATTTCAAGCTTTTCAACAATATGATCTAGTTCAATATTATTAGTAAGTTATTGATATTCCATAATCAAAACAAATTTACAGATGAATTTCCGCACTTATACAATTATTTCAATTGCCACTTGAAATAAACAGCACCAGTATTCAAATCCTAAGTGTTGATATAAATATTGAAAATATTAAACTCTGGAGAAGTTTTAAACCTTGAGACTATATACATTAAAAGTGTTGTTACATGTTGCTATCTTCATTACCTTAAACGTAAATTACTTTCACCAGCATGTTTTGAAGAATCTTACTCATTTTTGCTGATTCCCTAAGTAAGGTAAATATAACTATTAATTTGGAAATACTGGCAATCTACAGATACAAAGTATTATAATCCAAATAAATCAAGATAAATGTCTAAACTTCAGAAAAGATTTGTGATAATATTAAAATTTGAAAGCTCATTTGTTATAAATTGTTTAAAATGATTCACAGCTATTTGTTATAAGGTGAATTTCAATCTGCAATGAAGACTGTACAACTATTTAAAACCTCCAGTTAGCAAATCAATTATCTCATAATGAATGGCAAGTGACATCAACTGTAAATATGTGTCACAAGGATCATGTACAATTTTAATAGAGATGTTTGGAAAAGAAAAACACTGAACAGTAGGTATTAACATAGTAATGCAGCACTTATTTGTGACAACTATATAGGACCCAGAAAATAATGCCTAAATATCAATAAGTGCATTTACAATATAATTCTATAACCCCTAACTTCTTCAAATGACTGCTTATATTACTCTAAACGAGCAGTATTTGAACATTTTGGTCTCAGGATCTCTTTACCTTCTTAAAGATTATGGAAGACCACATACACAAAAGAGCTTTTTGTCCATATCAATCAATTATACCCTTACAGAAATTAAACTAAGGAAATATTGAAGTATGTTTCAATTTACTTATTTAAAAATCATAATAAATTTATATCTTAACATTAGAGCAACTATGTCATCACATAATGTAGCTTCTGGAAAGGGGGAAAAGAAGAGTCCTTTGTATTATATGGAAAAGTTAAAATGGAAAAAGTTTTCACCTTCCAGACTCCTGAAGCCAAGAACTACTTTGAGACTGCTGCTCCAGGCAGCCCCGGTGGCGCAGCGGTTTGGCACCGCCAGCAGCCTGGGGTGTGATTCTGGAGACCTGGGATGGAGTCCCACATCGGGCTCCCTGCATGGAGCCTGCTTCTCCCTCTGCCTGTGTCTCTGCCTCTCTCTCTGTGTCTAAGAATAAATAAATAAAATCATAAAAATAAAATAAAATAAAAAAGGAAAGAAACTGCGTTCCACTCCCTAGCCGACTTACCAAAGGAAAAGAGAAAGGACCCAAACAGATAAAATCATGAAGGAGAGAGGAGAAATAACAACCAACACCACAGAAGTACAATTATAAGAGAATATTACGAAAATTTATATGCCAACAAATCTGGAAGAAATGGCCAAGTTCCTAGAAACAAACTACCCAAACCGAAACAAGAAGAGATAGAAAATTTGAACAGACCCATAACCGGCAAAGAAATTGAATTCAATAATAAAAAAAAAAATCTCCCAACAAACAGAAGTCCTGGGACAGATGGCCTCCCAGAGGAATTCTACCAGACATTTAAAGAAAACTTCATGCCTAGTGTCCTCAAATTGCTCCAAAAAATAGAAGTGGAAGGAAAACTGCCAAGTTCCCTCTACAAGGCCCCCATTACCTTGATTCCAAAACCAAAGACCCCAGTAGAAAGGAGAATTACAGGCCCATATCTCTGACAAGCATGGATGCAAAAATTCTCAGTAAAATACTAGCAAATCAAATCCAACAGTACATTGAAAGCATCATTCACCACAATCAAGTGGGATTTATTCCTGGGCTGCAGGGTGGTTCAGTATTTGCAAACCAATCGACGTGATACGCCGCGTTAATAAAAGAAAGGAGATCAACCACACAATCCTGTCAACAGATGCAGAAAAAGCCTATGACAAAATACAGCATCCATTCTTGATAAAATCCCTCAACGAAGTAGGGATAGATGGAACATACCTCAACATCCTAAAGGCCATATGCAAATGACCCACAGCTGATATCATCATCAATGGGGAAAAAAACAGAACTTTTCCTCCAAGGTCAGGAACAAGACAGGGATGACCACTCTCACCACTGTCATTTAGCATAGTACTGGAAGTCCTAGCCTCAGCAATCAGACAACAAAAAGAAATAAAGGGCGTCCAAATCAACAAGGAAGAAGTCAAACTTTCACTGTTTGCAAACAACATAATACGCTATGTAGAAAACCCAAAAGATGCCACCAGAACATTTTTTGCTAGAACTGATACACGAATTCAGCAAAGCTGCAGGATATAAAATCAACGTGCAGAAATCTGTTGCGTTTCTATACACCAATAATGGAGCAGCAGAAAAATAAATCAAGGCATCAATCCCCTTTGCAACTGCACCAAAGACCTTAAGATACCTAGGAATAAACCTAACCAAAGACAGAAAAAGATCTGTACTCTGAAAACTATAGAACACTTATGAAAGCAATTAAAAGAGGACACAAAGAAGTGGGAAAAAATTCCATGATCATGTCTTGGAAGAAGAAACATTGTTAAAATGTGTACACTACTCAAAGCAATCTACACATTTAATGCAATCCCTATCAAAATACCAACAGCATTTTTCACAGAGCTACAACAATCCTAAAATTTGTGCAGAGCCAAAACAGACCCCAAATAGCCAAAGCAGTCTTCAAAAAGACAAGAAGCAAAGCTAGAGGTATCACAATTGTGGACTTCAAGCTATAGTACAAAGCTGTAGTGATCAAGACAGTATGGTACTGGCACAAATACAGACACATAGATCAATGGAACAGAATAGAGAACCCAGAAATGGACCCACGACCATATGGTCAACTAATCTTTGACAGAGCAGGGAAGAATATCCAATGGGAAAAAGGACAGTGTCTTCAACAAGTGGTGTTGGGGAAAGTGGACAGCAACATGCAGAAGAGTGAACCTGGACCACTTTCTCACACCATACACAAAAATAAATTCAAAATGGATGAAAGACCTACATGTGAGACAGGAAGCCATCAAAATTCTGGAGGAGAACACAGCCAGCAACGTCTTTGACCTCAGCCACAGCAGCTTCTTACCAGGCACATCTCTGGAGGCAAGGGAAATAAAAGCAAAAATGAACTACTGGGACTTCATCAAGATAAAAAAAAGCTTCTGCACAGTGAAGGAAACAATCAACAAAACTAAAAGGCAGCCTACAAGATGGGAGAAGATGCCTGCAAATGACCTATCTGAAAAATGGTTAGTATCCAAATTCTCTAAAGAACTTCTCAAATTCAGTACCCCAAACCCAAGCAATCCAGTTAAGAAATGGGCAGGATATTTGAATAGACATTTTTCCAGAGAAGACGCCCAAATTGGCTTACAGACATATGAAAAGATGCTCCACATCACCCATCATCAGGGAAATACAAATCAAAACCACAATGAGATACCACCTCAGACCTGTCAGAATGGCTAAAATTAACAACACCGGAAACAACAGGTGTTGTCGAGGTTGCTGAGAAAGGGGAACCTTCTTTACACTGTTGGTAGGAATGCAGACTGGTTGCAGCCACTCTGGAGAACAGTTTGGAGGTTCCTTAAAAGTTAAACGTAGACTTACTTTACGATCTAGCGATTGCACTACTAGGTATTTACCCAAAGGACAGACAAATACAGATTGGAAGGGGTACATGCATGTTTATAGCAGCATTATCGACAATAACCAAACTATGAAGAGAGCCCAAATGTCCATCTTCTGATGGATAGAAGAGGCGATATGTATATATGTGTGTGTGTCTATATATGTATATATATAGACACATATATAATGAAATATGTATATAAATGTATACATACACATAATGGAATATGCATATATGTATATAAAATATATAATTGAATATATGCATAATATATATCATATATACATATAATGGAATATTACTCAGCCATCAAAAAATCGAAGCCTTGCCATTTGCAATGATGTGGATGAAACTAGAGTGCGTTATGCTAAGTGAAATAAGTCAGTCAGAGAAGGACAAACACCAAATCATCTCATTCGTATGTGGAATTTAGGAGACAGAACATATGGACATATGGGAAGGGGGAAAAGATAAAAAAGGAGAGAGAGAAGCCATAGGAAACTGTTAATAATAGAGAACAAACTGAGGGTTGATGGAGGGAGATAGGTGGTGAATGGGCTAGATGGGTGATGGGTACTAAACAGGGCACTTGTGTTTAGCACTGGGTGTTTTATGTAAGCGATGAATCACTGAATTCTACTCCAGAAACCAATATTGCACTATGCGTTAACGAAGTAAAATTTATTTATTTATTTAAGATTTAATTTATTTATTCATGAGAGACAGAGAGAGAGAAAGAGACAGAGAGAGAGAAAGAGAGAGGACACAGGCAGAGGGAGAAGCAGGTTCCATGCAGGGAGCCCAACTCAGGACTCGATCCCAGGACTCCAAGATCACGAGCTGGGCCAAGAGCAGGTGCTAAACTGCTGAGCCACCCAGGGATCTCCCCATTTCAAAAAAATCTAAGAGAAGTGTACTAGTAGTGAAGGTAAAATGTAAGTTAGTCAAGGCCAAGGATCTTTTTTTTGCCCACTTATGCATCTCATATCTTTAAAACCTGACCTGGCACAAAGCTTATGCTCTGTCAATATTCAGTGAAAGATTGAAGACAGAAGAGAGACTGATGAAATATATCCTGAAATAGAAGATGGAGGATAGAATTAAGGTGATCATCTTCCTTTCATGCTGGAGACAAAAAAAGGAATAGCACATGTAGATAGATTTAGAGGTAAGGGAGAGCGAAATTATGCCCAACGATATCTATATTGTCATTGAAGTAGAAGGTCAGGCCCCAGGTTGAGACTGAGGATGAAAATAGAATAGAATGGTTGCAAAATAGAAAATTCAGTTAAACAGAGGGTTAAATCTTTGGAACTCCTCCCTAAAAGTGGGAAAGGAATCTTACTTGGGATGCCTACAGGGTCTACTGAATAGTTTTGGAATTCTAGCTTAGGAATGTGAGCCAAGCAATTTGATGAGGCAATTCTTTTCTATCATTATGTAATTTATTTTTTAGTAGTCTGAAAACCAGTGAAGATAAAATATGCCCATGACTGTCTAAGTAAGTGTTGTGGAATGTCAAAGGAAATTGAAGGTATGGCTATAAAATGGTAGAAATAACAATGAGATGGAAGCAAACTATGAAATTTGTCAGGTGTTGTGAGAGTTACATGAGGTAATGCTCATATAACACTTAGAATAGTGCCTGGTAGAATGAACACTCAATCAATGTTAATTATGACTCCTGGTTCAGTTGGAAAGATGTAATTAAAGGGAAGGGACTGATTGGGAAAGTGGTTAGGATGGTAGGCTCACTGATAGGTAAGCATTGAGATGATCAGAGAAATTAGGTATTGTCTAGTTTTACAGTTCAGGATTCCAGAAATGCAGTGCTTCTGAATGATGACAAAGTTTTGAGTATTTCCTGAGAGATGATTGCTGCAGTAGAGGCCAAGTTTGTGATAGCAGTCCAAGTCAGACAATTGTGTGGTTACTATTTAGTGGATCTTCCATGTGAGTAATTAAATCAGAATGTGACAGGACTTTGTCTTTGAAGGGGTATCCTGAGCCAGATACTGGAGATCTTAATGAACATTGGGGGAGTGCTGTGGAGGTTAATAATGACAGTGAAAAGAACGGGAAGAGAATAGTGGTTATATATATAATGGTGGAGGCTTCAAATGAGAGGGCACTATTGAAGGATATTAAGAAAAAAAAGTTCTAGCTCTGAAGTGTTAGCATGCAGCCTGGAGAGTAGCTGGACTCTGAGATTGCCCCAGCATTCTCTTTTCTGATCACATGGATACAAAGGATAGAGATGGCACGTTGGCTTTCTCCCAAGGTCTTAGTCACTTCACCCTCTCTAATCAGTCTATTTTTGTTAAATTAGGTTCAGAATAGCAATTTCTTTATTGGCTACTCTGTTTCCTGAGAAGTGGAATTATCAATATAGCAGAGAAATTTGGGGATATTTCAAGTTACCGGCTATGTGAGAATCAAATGAGACTACTTACAAATGTTTTGAAGAGGGTGAAGTCTTCCAAATATCTTTATCCTTATAAATCACATTATAGTATCTACATGTGATTTTACTAAGTTATATTTTAGAGAGAAGTAAAATTTTATTTTTTAAATTTATTTTTTAAGATTTTATTTATTTATTTATTTATTTATTTATTTATTTATTTATTTATTTATGAGAGAGAGACCATACATGAGGGGGGAGAGGGAGAGGGAGAAACAGGCTCCCTGCCTAGCAGGGAGCCGGATATAGGACTTGATCCTAAGACCCTGGGGTCACCACCTGAATAGAAGATAGACACAACCAACTGAGCCACCCCAAGTGCCCTGGTAAGTAAAATTTTAATAAACAAAGACCAATATTGTTGTGCCAATTATTAAGTTTTTAAGTTTTTTTAAAAGGTTTTATTTATTCATGAGAGAGGCAGAGACATAGGCAGAGGGAGAAGAGGCTCCCTGCGAGGAGCCTGATGCAGGACTCGATCCCAGGACCATGCGATCACAACCTGAGCCAAAGGCAAGATGCTTAACTACTGAACCACCCAGGTGCCCCCAGTTTTTAAGCCCTTCTGTATTCTGCTTTGTAATGCTGGGACTTGGACTCTATAAACTCCATTTCTGTTATCTGGCCCCCTGTTAGGCTCTGCCAGTTGGAGGAATTGGAGGAAGAATGGGAGATTGAAGGAGAAAGAAGGGACTTGCTCCATTCCTGTTGGCTTCTAGTTTTCTTCCTTTCTTTTTCTGTTCCTGTATTAGTCCAGTGACACTTCACCAGGCAGCTGCAGCTCCCTTCTACAATGTTGACTGAGATGGCTTTCCAACACTGGCAACATCTCCAGCCCGCAACGTAAGCACCAGGCAAGCAACATTCCCTCTTCAAAAGTTGGAGTCCCCACAAGGTCACCCCTCTACATTTCTAGATTTTAACAACTACTTCCTTGTTCGCTTAACCTTAAGGGTGGTGCTAGCTGCTTCCTGCAGTTGCTATTTCTGTAATATCTTTTCTTACTTTTCTAGTTGCCAGTTCTTTGTTGTAAAATCCCTCTGCTCAAAGAACTGGTATGGTTTCTGCCTCCCGATTGTACCCAGACTGATATAATTGTCTTACTGATTTTTATTTTTTTTCTTACTTATTTTTAAATTTGTGAACAGTTTAGGGTTATATCTTAATTGTATGTAACATGCACTTATTATATAATGCTGTTTAGTGTACAATATTCTTCCAAAAATTAATTGTAAAAATATTATGGATAGAAATGAAAACCAAATAAGTTTAATTTTATGAGAAACTTGCTGCATTGCCCTTACTTCTTTTTCATTTTACTGCAGACTAATGATTATTTCATCAGATCCTCACTGGCCTGTGGTCAGCCATTTGGGAACTACCTACTTAGTACAAAGGACTAAGTTTTAAATTAAAATGTTTCACTTTGGCCCAGACTCACATACTTAGGTGATACAATTGACATTTCTGAGCTCCAAATAAAACCAGATTAAGTTCTAAATTTACTTTGGAAAGACAGGATATAAATGCCTATCATAAAAATTCAGTTTAAGGTGGTTAATTTGAAAATCTCCAGGATCAGCATTGCTCCTTTGGTATCTTTCCTCCCTACAGCACTCTTAAACGTAAGGTAGAAATCTTCAGTGTGCCCTCAATAATGTGCTTTCTTCCTTTATCATTTACAAGCCCGAAAAGTTAAAGATGAGTAAGTTTAAAAGAATTCTGGGGAGGACACTCTGAACTGTCATTCTTTCATGGGACAGAACCTGTGCTAATGATTCTGGTTTTAACTATGAAATCAAAATAGATTAGTTCTTGGTAGCCAAGGACATTACTTTGCTTCCATCAGTAGATAGATCAATTGAAAAAATGTAGGAACGAGTAAAATAATGAATTAAAAAACACAATCTTTCCATTCTACTTGCTAACTCATCTCAGAGCACCACCCAGTTTATTTCCATTATTCATGCTCACATATTCTTTACCTCTTTTTTCTCAGCGCGTATCTTAGTGTTCTAGAGCATCTTCTGTATTCTACATTCATAATTTTGCTTTTGCCTCTAAACTTCCAAAATAACAATATTTACCTCTAAAGAGGCTATACTGTATGGTCTTTTTATTTTTTTATTGGAGTTCAATTTTCCAACATATAGCATAACACCCAGTGCTCATCTCATCAAGTGCCCCCCTCAGTGCCCATCACCCAGTCACCCCATCCCCCTGCCCACCTCCCTTTCCACCACCCCTTGTTCGTTTCCCAGAGTTGGGTGTCTCTCATGTTATGTCACCCTCACTGATATTTCCCACTCATTTTTCTCTATATGGTCTTTTTTTAAAAAAGATTTTATTTATTTATTCATGAGAGACACAGAGAGAGGCAGAGATATAGGCAGAGGGAGAAGTAGGCTCCCTACGGGGAGCCTGATGCAGGATTTGATCCCAGGATCCCAGGATCATGCCCTGAGCCAAAGGCAGATGCTCAACCACTGAGCCATCCAGGCATCCCTAAATTATATGGTTTTAGGGTTGATCTAATCTGGGTGTGGTCTCCCAATAAACTAATTTATTGGACAGGGATTATGTTTTGATTAACATCTATATTTAAATTTTTTATGTATGTGTTAATGGGCAGAGAGCTAATAATGAATTTATTTTTTCTCTTTCCATAGAGTACCTCTTTCCTGGCTAGATAGAAATATTTCAGTGATCATAAAATTATTTTGGTGAACATAGATTTTAGGTATAGGGAGAAGTATGATCCTAAAACATATTTAAACCAAACTATTTCAAATTGTCCAGTTCATCCTTCCAGTTTTTGGGTTGTGTTATTTTATTAAACCATAATTATATTGACTCTCCTTTATTTGGAAATGATATAAATAATACTTAAAAATTTTTATTACCATATTCTTTGTTGGAACTTGTCATTTTGAATTACATTTATTTCAACCAAAGATAATTAATTTTCTCTGAACTTTGTTTGATCTTACCTTTAGTTTAATTCTAGAAACATGCCATAATTGTTTGTTTCAGGTGGCTACAATTATTTTTATTTTAGATATTTCCTTTTACTCATTTATAAAACCTTCTGAATGTTTGCCAGGAAAAAATCACAAATGATCCTTAATGATGAAAAAAAGTCAACAAAAGTTAGAAAGTTCCACCAATTTACAACAAGTAAATGAGCAAAGGTAGTTAAGTCTATGATGACCACTGTGGTGGACACTTCTGTGATTACTGTCTAACGTTCAACTCAGAAGAGTTGCTCATTACTTGGAATGATCTCCAATACATGCAGTGTGTACCCAGTGACAACTATATGCTGACCTTGACTTCCTGTCTGTAACTGACTTTCCAGGATGATTTATCTGATTTGACCTTGCTTAATCACATTCTTTCTCGCAAGAGTTTAAAATTTGGAATTGAGAATGAAGAGTAGAAGTTTTAGGAACTGGATCAGATCAATAGCAACTTCAAACACAGTCTGTGAACTCCTGTGTTTAAGATCGCCAGTTGCCTTTGCTCTTGCCCTTTCTTGGTATTTGTTTTCAAATTATTCTTGAATTCTGTGAGTTTTCCTAGTATCCTACTAATAAGGTTATCTTTTGGTTTAGACTTATCAGGATCGACTATAGTTTTTTGTAACAAAAATACCCCAGTGGAATAAAAAGAACATTGAATGAAAGGGGATATTCTTAAATTACTGGAAATTAGAAAACAGACATGTAATATTAAAACCAGGTTGGAAATAAAATCTTAGGTTGATAAGGCTTCAGGGAATTTATTCTTTAAATGTTGCCTTTAACAAATTCCTTTATAAATAGTAAATGTTATTCTGCTTTGATTTAAACAGCTTATTCCTATAATGACAGCATTATCATTAACCTAAAAAGTATCTTTTAGTTTAATTTATGATTTTTAGAACTGTTGAAAATAGGAGAAACATTTTATTTGGCAACTGTATTATAAACAAACCTTGCAGTCTCTCAGAGGGGAGAGGAATTACTTTAGTTACTTTCAGAGTGTTTCAGAGTAATGTCAATCTAGATTTGGGGAGATGGTTTTTAATTATAGGAAATAGTTTGCTATATTTGACCCACATAACACCTAGCTTTCCAAACTGTTAAACCTGAACACTCTTGTGTTGTCTCAATCAGGAAATGTGGAAAAATAACTCACATTGGTAAATTTTGGTTGTGTATGTTGCTAAGATAATTCCTTATCTTCATTCATTTATTCTATATTTATTGCATGCCTCTTATGTGTTTGGCTCTGTACTAGTGTCTGAGATCATCAATTAAAAAGTAGACAAAGATTTCTGCTCTTGAGATGCTTACATTCTAGTTTTAGAATGGATTTATTTTTTGTTGTTAACTCAGTTAAATTTCTGTTGCCTTGAAACCATTTTGAAGCTCATTCAGATTGTATCATTCAGCATTATTTAGGGTACTGTTAATTTGTGGGGGTGGGACTGATGGTAATGGACAAGCATCTACTACACAGACATCAAAAATTATTTAAGATGGCTATTATTTTGTGTTAGAATTCATTGAGTCCTAGAACAATGTTTATGTCTTCATTTTGGTTAAAAAAAGATTAATATGGCAGATTAGAAACTAGGAAATTCATGAATATATCTGCATATTTATAGATACCAAATAAATATCCACTTGCGATGCACACACACACATACACACACACACATGCACTATTATATTGTATGAATGTTCTTCATTAGCTATTTTGTCAGATCCAGCTCAAGGGCTTATTTAAGTATCCTTGGGAATTTTAGCACATAGAGGGATATTTTAACACAAAATGAACAAAAGCACAGTTTCTCACTTATATAAGTTAATTACAGTACTGATATGTAATTTACCCTAATGAATTCAGCAGTCATAAAGAAATAGTTAAATTGATTTTTAAAACTAAGATTGTTGTCACAGTTAACTAGTTGCTGATGGCCATTTTCATTTCACAAACATTACTTCTGTTTATGAGAGTATCCATGCTGTGCAGTTGCTGGTTCAGTCCGTGGACTTCAACTGTGTCAGGCTGGAAACTGCAGCACTTGTTTTAGTCATTGGGCCTGGGCTCTTTGTGAAAACTCTTAAGAACTGGCAAGGTAAATGTTCATTCTTCTGAAAACTGCATTTCCTTGTTGATAAAAAACAAATTAAGCTTCTCCTACAAACAAAAAAAAGATTTAGAGCATCAGTTTTCTTTTAATTTCAATTTTACTTAGTTGGGCAGCCAGAGTGGCTCAGGGGTTTAGCACCGCCTTCAGCTCAGAGCTTGATTTGACCTGGGATCGAGTCCCACGTTGGACTCCCTGCATGGAGCCTGCTTCTCCCTCTGCCTGTGTCCATGCCTCTCTCTCTGTGTGTCTCTCATGAATAAATAAATTAAATCTTAAATAAATAAACAAATAAATAAATAAATAAGTTTTACTTCGTTAACACATAGTGCAATATTGGTTTCTGGAGTAGAATTCAGTGATTCATCACTTACATAAAACACCCAGTGCTAAACACAAGTGCCCTGTTTAGTACCCATCACCCATCTAGCCCATTCACCACCTATCTCCCTCCATCAACCCTCAGTTTGTTCTCTATTATTAACAGTTTCCTATGGCTTCTCTCTCTCCTTTTTTATCTTTTCCCCCTTCCCATATGTCCATATGTTCTGTCTCCTAAATTCCACATACGAATGAGATGATTTGGTGTTTGTCCTTCTCTGACTGACTTATTTCACTTAGCATAACGCACTCTAGTTTCATCCACATCATTGCAAATGGCAAGGCTTCGATTTTTTGATGGCTGAGTAATATTCCATTATATGTATATATGATATATATTATGCATATATTCAATTATATATTTTATATACATATATGCATATTCCATTATGTGTATGTATACATTTATATACATATTTCATTATATATGTGTCTATATACATACATATATAGACACACACACATATATACATATCGCCTCTTCTATCCATCAGAAGATGGACATTTGGGCTCTCTTCATAGTTTGGTTATTGTCGATAATGCTGCTATAAACATGCATGTACCCCTTCCAATCTGTATTTGTGTGTCCTTTGGGTAAATACCTAGTAGTGCAATCGCTAGATCGTAAAGTAAGTCTACGTTTAACTTTTAAGGAACCTCCAAACTGTTCTCCAGAGTGGCTGCAACCAGTCTGCATTCCTACCAACAGTGTAAAGAAGGTTCCCCTTTCTCAGCAACCTCGACAACACCTGTTGTTTCCGGTGTTGTTAATTTTAGCCATTCTGACAGGTCTGAGGTGGTATCTCATTGTGGTTTTGATTTGTATTTCCCTGATGATGGGTGATGTGGAGCATCTTTTCATATGTCTGTAAGCCAATTTGGGCGTCTTCTCTGGAAAAATGTCTATTCAAATATCCTGCCCATTTCTTAACTGGATTGCTTGGGTTTGGGGTACTGAATTTGAGAAGTTCTTTAGAGAATTTGGATACTAACCATTTTTCAGATAGGTCATTTGCAGGCATCTTCTCCCATCTTGTAGGCTGCCTTTTAGTTTTGTTGATTGTTTCCTTCACTGTGCAGAAGCTTTTTTTTATCTTGATGAAGTCCCAGTAGTTCATTTTTGCTTTTATTTCCCTTGCCTCCAGAGATGTGCCTGGTAAGAAGCTGCTGTGGCTGAGGTCAAAGACGTTGCTGGCTGTGTTCTCCTCCAGAATTTTGATGGCTTCCTGTCTCACATGTAGGTCTTTCATCCATTTTGAATTTATTTTTGTGTATGGTGTGAGAAAGTGGTCCAGGTTCACTCTTCTGCATGTTGCTGTCCACTTTCCCCAACACCACTTGTTGAAGACACTGTCCTTTTTCCCATTGGATATTCTTCCCTGCTCTGTCAAAGATTAGTTGACCATATGGTCGTGGGTCCATTTCTGGGTTCTCTATTCTGTTCCATTGATCTATGTGTCTGTATTTGTGCCAGTACCATACTGTCTTGATCACTACAGCTTTGTACTATAGCTTGAAGTCCACAATTGTGATACCTCTAGCTTTGCTTCTTGTCTTTTTGAAGACTGCTTTGGCTATTTGGGGTCTGTTTTGGCTCTGCACAAATTTTAGGATTGTTGTAGCTCTGTGAAAAATGCTGTTGGTATTTTGATAGGGATTGCATTAAATGTGTAGATTGCTTTGAGTAGTGTACACATTTTAACAATGTTTCTTCTTCCAAGACATGATCATGGAATTTTTTCCCACTTCTTTGTGTCCTCTTTTAATTGCTTTCATAAGTGTTCTATAGTTTTCAGAGTACAGATCTTTTTCTGTCTTTGGTTAGGTTTATTCCTAGGTATCTTAAGGTCTTTGGTGCAGTTGCAAAGGGGATTGATGCCTTGATTTATTTTTCTGCTGCTCCATTATTGGTGTATAGAAACGCAACAGATTTCTGCACGTTGATTTTATATCCTGCAGCTTTGCTGAATTCGTGTATCAGTTCTAGCAAAAAATGTTCTGGTGGCATCTTTTGGGTTTTCTACATAGCGTATTATGTTGTTTGCAAACAGTGAAAGTTTGACTTCTTCCTTGTTGATTTGGACGCCCTTTATTTCTTTTTGTTGTCTGATTGCTGAGGCTAGGACTTCCAGTACTATGCTAAATGACAGTGGTGAGAGTGGTCATCCCTGTCTTGTTCCTGACCTTGGAGGAAAAGTTCTCAGTTTTTTTCCCCATTGATGATGATATCAGCTGTGGGTCATTTGCATATGGCCTTTATGATGTTGAGGTATGTTCCATCTATCCCTACTTCGTTGAGGGATTTTATCAAGAATGGATGCTGTATTTTGTCATAGGCTTTTTCTGCATCTGTTGACAGGATTGTGTGGTTGATCTCCTTTCTTTTATTAACGCGGCGTATCACGTCGATTGGTTTGCAAATACTGAACCACCCTGCAGCCCAGGAATAAATCCCACTTGATTGTGGTGAATGATGCTTTCAATGTACTGTTGGATTTGATTTGCTAGTATTTTACTGAGAATTTTTGCATCCATGCTTGTCAGAGATATGGGCCTGTAATTCTCCTTTCTACTGGGGTCTTTGGTTTTGGAATCAAGGTAATGGGGGCCTTGTAGAGGGAACTTGGCAGTTTTCCTTCCACTTCTATTTTTTGGAGCAATTTGAAGACACTAGGCATGAAGTTTTCTTTAAATGTCTGGTAGAATTCCTCTGGGAGGCCATCTGTCCCAGGACTTTTGTTTGTTGGGAGATTTTTTTTTTATTATTGAATTCAATTTCTTTGCCGGTTATGGGTCTGTTCAAATTTTCTATCTCTTCTTGTTTCGGTTTGGGTAGTTTGTTTCTAGGAACTTGGCCATTTCTTCCAGATTTGTTGGCATATAAATTTTCATAATATTCTCTTATAATTGTACTTCTGTGGTGTTGGTTGTTATTTCTCCTCTCTCGTTCATGATTTTATCTGTTTGGGTCTTTTCTCTTTTTTTTGTTAAGTCTAGCTAGGGGCTTATCCATTTTATTGATTCTTTCAAAGAATCGGCTAAGTTTTGTTGATCTGGTCTACTTTTGTTTGTTTCTACATCATTTATTTCTTTTCTGATCTTTATTATTTCTCTTCTTCTGCTAGTTCTAGGCCTTATTTGCTGTCCCTGTTCTAGCTTCTTTCAGCATAAGGTTAGGTTGTGTATTTGGGACTTTTCTTGCTTCTTGAGTAGGCCTGTATTGTAATATACTTCCCTCTGAGGACCATCTTTGCTGCATCCCAAAGGTTTTGTACTGTCATGTCATCATTTTCATTTGCTTTCATTTGCTTTTCTTCTTTAATTTCCTGGTTAACCCATCATTCTTTAGTAGGATGTTCTTTAATATCCATGTATGTGTGGTCTTTCCAAATGTTTTCCTGTGGCAGACTTCAAATTTCATAGCACTGTCCTCTAAAAATATGCATGATATTTTTGTATTTGTTGAGGGCTGAATTGTGAACTAGTATATGTTCTAATCTGAAAAATTTTCCATGTGCACTCAAAAATTTATATATTTTACCTGCTTTGGGATGAAATATTCTGAATATATTTGTTAAGTCCATCTGGTTGAGTGTGTCATTCAAAGCCACTGTTTTCCTGTTGATTTTCTGCTTAAATGATCTCTCCATTGCTGTAAGTTGGGTGTTAAAAGTGCCCTGCTACTCTTGTAATATTATCAGTGAGTTTCTTTATATTTTTTATTGACTGAATTATATATTTGGATGCTCCCAATTTGGGGGCATATTTACAATTATTAGATCTTCTTGTTGGATGGACCCCTTAATTATGATATAATTCCCTTCTTCATCTCTTGCTATAGTCTTTGATTTAATATTTAGTTTGTCTAATATAACTATAGCTACTCCAACTCTCTTTTGGCATCCATTAGCATAATAGTTCTCCATACCCTCACTTTCAATATGCAGACATATTTAGGTCTAAAATGAGTCTCTTGTAGGCAGTCTATAGACAGGTCGTTTTGTTGTTGTTTATCCATTCTGATATCCTATGTCTTCTGATTAGAGCATTTAGTCCAATTATATTCACAGTGATTATTGATAGATATGAACTTAGTGCATTGTGTTACCTATAAAGTTGGTGTTTCTGGTAATGTTTTGTGTTCCTTTCAAGTCTTTGTTGGTTTGGGTCTTTTTCTCCCCAGAGTCCCCTTTAATATTTTTGCAGGACTGGTCTAGTAGTCACAAATTCCTTTGGTTTTTGTTTGTCCTGGAAACTCTTTATCTCTCTTTCCATTCTGAATGACAGCCTTGCTGGATACACATTTCTTGGCTGCATATTTTTCCCATTCAGCACGTTGAATACATCATGCCACTGTCATCTGGCCTGCCAAATTTCTGTGGACAGATCTGCTGTAAACCTAATCCATCTTCCCTTGTAGGTTAAGGAATTTTGTTTTCCCTTGCTGCTTTCAAGATTCTTTCCGGTCTGTGTACTTATGAATTTGACTATGGTATGCCTTGGTAATGGCTAGCTTTCGTTGAATTTAATTGGAATTCTTTGTTCTTCAATTCCGGTATCTGTTTCCTTCCCCAGATTAGGGAAGCTATAATTTGTTCAAATAAACCTTCTGCTCCTTTTTCTTTCTCTTCTTCTTCTGGGACTCCTACAATAAAAGTGTTATTACACTTTAAGGAGTTGCTGAGTTCCCTAAGTCTATATTCAGGATTGAATACTTTTCTTTCCCTATTTTTTTCAGCATTATATTCCATAATTTACCTTCCATATCACTGATTCATTCATCTGCTTCATTCCATCCTCATTGTCATGGCATCCCTTCAGTTTTGCATTTCAGTTGCAGCATTTTTTTCTTTCCACCTGACTAGTTTTTAGTTCTATCTTTATTCTCTAGTGTCTTCCATGCCTTTCTCAAGCTCAGCTAGTATCTTTATGATTATTGTTTAAATTATGATTCAGACATCTTACTTGTATCTGTATTGATTAAATCCCTGCCATGACTTCTTCCTGTTCTTTCTTTTGCTATGAATTCCTCCATCTTGTCATTCTGTCTGGGTTACAGTTTTTGTGTGATTGTTAAGAAAGTCTATTGTGTTCCTGTGTTTAATATAGAGTAATGTCTATATTAAAAAGAGGTTAAAAAAAAAAAAAAGGAAGCTAGATCCTAGGTATGTTTTGGTCTGCTTGTTAAAAGAAGCTAGATCTAAGAAACAAAACAAACAAAAAAGCTAGATCCTATTTCTTCTAGAGCTTCTGGAGTTTTGCAGCACTCTATGATCAGTAGAAATAGTGCATGCAAGGGATTTGTGCTGGTCTTCTAGTGGGAAGGGCCTGCTGAGCTGATTCTCAGGCAGACTTGCCCTAGTGGAGATGCACCTTCAGGGTACAGTGGGAGGAGGCTTGGTGTAGGTGGCTCCAATCACCACTGGAGGTGCTGTGTTGTTCCCTGAGGTTCCCTGGTCATTGCTAATGGACAGTGGGGAAAATGGCATTACCCCACTCTCTCCTCCCTGGAGCAGGGAGTTGTGCTCTCCATTCTTCAGGAAGCCCTGACAGAAGAGCAATCAATCACCCCTCTTGTGTTCCAGACTTCCATCAGATCCCTGCCTTCACCCTATGTCTGAGCTGTCTGCCTGCCAAGTGGCACAGTACTCTGTGTTTCATCTCTCAAGTGTGCAGCTGGGTTTCAAAACTCCAAATTTTATGGACCTGTATGACACGGAACTGGCCTGATCTTCTAGGGGTGTCTTGCTGCACTTTGTCACTTGCCAGTTTGTCCCAGAAAAGCAGTCACAGAACCACAGTCTAGGGTACTTTACCAGCCAAGAAGATGGCGCCAAGGCTTACTGCCTTCAGCTGGTGTCTTTGTTCCTATGGTAGGGAATGGGCAGAATGTTGGCACTGCCAGTTCTTCTGTCCCTGGAGAAGCCATGCCACCACTCCCAAATGCTCTCCAAGAAGGGGGAACTGTTTCTCCCTGTGCAACCCAGGGTATCCTGAGACCACACTTCCTGCTCCCAGATCTCTGCCCTCCTTCTCTGCAAAAGCCTACCAGGAACAATCCCTGAGATGGCTCAGACTTCTAAAACTCAGACTCTACACTCCACTGCTTATAATAACTTGCGGTAGTCAGCCCCTCTCCTTTTCCCAGTCAATGGTTTAGGGGAAGAGGTTTTTCTTGTGCAATCCCCTGCCTGTTGCTGCTTCACTCTTTCTCTCTCTCTTTCCTCTCTCTGCAATCAAGGTTCCCTCCCCTCCGCAGCACCTGCAGTTCTTTTCTACCCCAAATCAACTCTCCGCAGCCCCTATCTTCCATGAAGTGGTTGTTTTTCTATTTGTGGATGTGCAGTTTTGTTTTCTCAGTTCTCAAACTGAGTTCTTGGGTATTCAAAATGATTTGATATTTATCTAGCTGTGTTCAATGGATGAGCCAAGTGCAGGGTCCCCCTACTCCTCTGCCATCTTAACTCCTTTCCAATCACCCCTTTTGACACATGTACTTCATTTATTAAGTGCTTACTGTGTATCAGGCAATACTAAGCACTGAGGACAGAGATATATGTATAACACTGAAATGAAAAAAATTATAATCTAGTAATCATAACAATAACAAATTACTCAGTGTATGAATAGAAAAATATAAACAGTAATATAAACAGGAAGCATCTTGGAAGGGTGAGTAGACAAAAGCCTTACAGGAAAGCGGAACTATCTCTGATAGTTTGTTATTGGTGTATAGAAATAAGTTGTTTTTTTTTTAATTTTGTATCATGTAACTTTATGGAAATCATTTATTCTAACAGTTTCAGACTGGAATCTTTAGGTTTTCTTATATGTCATCTGCAATAACAACAACAAAAAAAAGACTATTTTACTTGTTCCTTTTCAATTTGGTTTATTTTATTTCTTTTTGTGGTCTGTTTTGGCTACAAATTCCAGTACTATGTTGAATAAGAGCACCAAGAGTGGGTACCCTTATCTTGCTCCCAATCTTAGAGGAAAAGTTTTCAGCTTTTTACTATTGAGTATAATGGTAGCTTTCGAGCTTGTCATGTATGGTCTTTGTTATGTTGAGGTACCTCCCAGTTATACCCAGTGCCCAGTGTGTCGAGTTTTTATGATGAAAGGATGTTGGATTTTATCAAATGATTTTTCTGCATGTATTGAGATGATCATATGAGTTTTATCCTTCATTTTTAAAGTGGTGTATGACATTAATTTGTGGATGTGGAACCATCATTGCATCCATAGAATAAGTCCCATTTGATCACAATGTATAATCCTTTTAATATATTGTTGAATTTGGTTTGCTAACATTTCATTGAGGATTTTTTCACCTATAATGATCAGAGATAATAGCCTGTAATATTCTTTTATTGTAGTGCCATCATTCAGCTTTGATATCAGGATAATACTGACCTATTTAAATTGGAAGTGTTCCTCCCTCTCCTATTCTTTTGAAGCATTTTGAGAAGGATGGGTATGAATTCTTTAAATGTTAGATAGAATTCACCAATAAAGCCATCTCGTCCTGAACTTTTGTTTGTTGAGAGGTTTTGGATTACTGTCTCAATTTCCTTCCTTTCTAGTAATTGTTCTATTCAGATTTTCTATTTCTTCATGATTCAGTATTGATAGGTTTATGTTTCTAGAAATTTATCTGTTTCTTTCAATTTGTTGGGGTAAAAATGTAGTGGTCTCTTATGACCCTTTTTATTTTGTATCAGTTGTTATGTCTCTTTCGTTTCTGATTTTGAGTCTTTTTTTTTCTTGATGAGGCTAAAGATTTGTCTCTATCTTTTCAAAAATCAGCTCTTACTTACATTGATCTTTTCTATCTTCAGTCTCTATTTCATATATTTGCACTCTAATATTTGCTATTTCCAACCTTCTACACCTTTGGGCTTAGTTTATTCTTTTCGAGTTCCTTGAAGTGTAAATGTAGTTTTGAGATCTTTTTCCTTAATGTAGGCGTTTATCACTATAATGTCTTTCTTAGAACTATTTTTGTGGCATTCCATAAGTTTTATGTTTCCTTTTTCATTTGTCTCAAGATATTTTATTTCTCCTTTGATTCTTTCACCCAATTACTCAGAATTATGCTGTAATATCCAAATATTTGTGAATTTTCCCATCCTCTTATTGTAATTGATTCCTACTTTCATGCTGTGGCCAAAAAAGATGCCAATCTTCTAAAATGTATTGAGACTTGTTGCCTAATGCAATCTATCATGGAGAGTGTTACAAGTGCACTTGAAAAGAATGTGTTTCCTGTTGCTTTGGATAAAATGTTCTGTAGATGTCTGTTAGGTCCATCTTGTCCAATATATCATCTATATTCAAGTTTCCTTATTGATTTTCTGCCTAGACAACCTATCCATTGCTGAAAATGGGATGTTGAAGTCCCCTTCTATTATTGTATTGCTATTTCTCCCTTCAGATATGTTAATATTTGCTTTACATAACTAGGTACTCCTATACTGGGTGCATATTATTTATAGATGTTCTATCCTCTTGATGAATTGACTCCATTATCATTATATATTGACTTTTCTCTCCCAGTTTGACAGAGTGGTCTCAAGTAGATGAAGCTTGCCAACCAGCCCAGCCCATTTTCCTGTCTCTCAAATCTGTATGACTGTCCAAGCCATCATCTCTGTTCTTAGTGGCTCCCAGTCAGTGAGGGTAGGCAAGACCCATCTGTATCACAAAGGTGAGGATTATAGCCAGCACTTAGGTGCAGGCTGATTACAATCTGGACCTTTAAGAGGCAATTTATATAAAAGTATATAGTTCATGGGCAGCCCAGGTGGCTCAGCGGTTTAGGGCCACCTTCAGCCCAGGGGGTGATTCCGGAGACCTGGGATCCAGTCCCACATCAGGCTCCCTGCATGAGGCCTGCTTCTCCCTCTGCCTGTGTCTCTGCCTCTCTCTGTCTCTCTCATGAATAAATGAATAAATTATTTTTATTTTTTTAATTTTTTAAAGATTTTATTCATTATATATATATAGAGAGAGAGGCGGGGCAGGGGGGAGGCAGAGACACAGGCAGAGGGAGAAGCAGGCTCCATGCCAGGAGCCTGACATGGGACTCAATCTCGGGACTCCGGGATCACACCCTGGGTCAAAGGCAGGCGCTAAACCACTGAGCCACCCAGGGATCCTCGAACAAATTCTTTTTTAAAAATGTATATAGTTCAGTCCCATTCAGGAGAACCTAGGTAATGGCCATTTTTGCCTGCTCCCTTTGTGCCAAGTACAGATTTATAGCAGGGAAGGGTATTTCTGCATCCATTTGAAACTGCTTGTTTGCTGTAGTCCTACAGGACTCATGCACGCAAGCCCTGTTGGCTATTAGAGTTAGGTGGTTTGAGGGCCCATCCCTCAGGTTGTAGCCACAAAAGCTGGGGGCTCATACATGTGTACAAGCTTCTTCTATGGAGATCTTGGCAACTAAGTTTTACTGTTGTAGCAAGCTGGTTGGAGAAGGCTGTGGAAATTTCCAATAGCTTCACTAGTCTTTAGAGGGTATCACAGCCAGCCACTAGATACATGCTAAATTGATAAGGAGTGTGGCTCAGTCAAGTAAGCATCTGCCTTTCACTCAGGTCATGATCCCAAAGTCCTGGCATCAGCCTTGCCTCGGGCTCCCCCACTCAGTAGGAAGTCTGCTTCTCCCTCTCCCTCTACCCACCCCCCACCCCACTGGTGCACACACTCTGTCTCTCTCAATAAATCTTAAAACAGGGCAGCCCCAATGGCACAGCGGTTTAGTGCCGCCTGCAGCCGGGGGTGTGATCCTGGAGAACCAGGATCGAATCCCACATCGGGCTCCCTGCATGGAGCCTGCTTCTCCCTCTGCCTGTGTCTCTACCCCTCTCTCTCTCTCATGAATAAATAAATCAAATCTTAAAAAAAAATTTTTTTAATTAAAAATAAATAAATAAATCTTAAAACAAACAAACAAAAAAATCCAGACCCTCAAACAATAGCATGTAAAGTCAGATCCCTTTCAGGGAGACTAGAAGATGGGCATTTTTGCCTGCTCCCTCACTACTGAGCCCTGGAAGTATAGCAGTGGTGAGTGTTTACATTACATGCTCTCACCCATTAGGAACTGCTTCTTTCTTTGCTACAATTCTGTGAGATTTCCAAATGCAAGCCCCATTGGCTATGAGAGCCAGATGATCTGGGTGCCTCTCCCTCAAGCGAAAGCAACAAAAGCTGAGGTGCCAGATGTGTATGTATAAGCTGCTTTCAGGGAAATACTGGTGATTTGGTTTTATTGTTGAAGGAGGCCAAGAAAAGACAGGGGAAGGGCCCACCATTTCTTTTGGGCTCTGGGGAGGACTGCAGACAGCCCCTGGATGCATGCTAAAACTAAAAGTTGGAAACCCAGGCAGCACCTTGTAAAGTATGCTGTTGGACCCTGATTTTCAGTGAAATGCTGGGAGATTTCAGTGAAAAGGCTTTTCCTGCTCCTTCTACTGAGCCTAGGGAGACAGTTGCCTCAAGTGATCTCACCCCCATTAAGAACTACTTCTTTGTATGCAATAGTCTTGTGGGTCTTGTAGATGCAAGCCCTGTTGGCTTTCAGACCTAGAGGTCTTGACTCTGCTGGTTTCTGCACGTTAGATATAAAAACCACCTCTCCACTCTGACAGTGGTCTCATGAAGATGAATTTCATCAGTTTAGCCGAAGGTCCTAGTCATCTCTCAAACTTTTATGACTACCCAAGCCACCACCTTTGTTCTTAGTGGCTCCCCTCCCTCAGGAAAGGGTGTGCAAGATCCAACTGTGTCACAAAGGGGAGGATTGCAGTCAGTCCCTTAAGTTGGGGTGCTAGATGTGTAGTCCAAAAACTTTGTTCCCCAGAGAGAAGCTAGGATTTGGGGATTCTCTCTCAAATTTTATGACACTCTACAGGGATATAGTTTATGATGAAATCATCCCAGCCTTTCCTACACATTAAGTATTTTCTCTTCTGCCCAATGTGTGGAGTTGGCTCAGCTGGTTTTTGAATTTCTTTCAGAGGGTACCTCTCTCAGTGTAGCTATATGTACATTTGGTGCACCCATGAAAGGAGGAATATTCAGGAGCCTTCTATATTGCCACCTTGGTCAAATCTCCAAATGCTGGATACTTCTATAGTCACTGTGGAATGGCTTACTCAGTACATGTCCTAAACCCTTCTTCTAGTACTGGGGCTAAAAAGCTTAAAAACTATTTCCCAATCTCTTGTACCTAGGGTTCTAGATTTTATCGAAGTTCCTACAATCAGATGTTAAACTTGACTGTGGCATCCACTTGCGTTGGAGACTTGAAACAGCAGTGGCATAGTCTGGGACAACAGCTGTAAGAAGCAACTTCCTAAGTTGGTAGGCAATTTTCGTTCATAGAAGAAACTCTGGCGCTGATAGGCATGGTGATTATCTTTCCGATATCATAGCATCTCAACTGTGGCAAAGGCAACAATCCCTCTTCAGCCAGTGTGGGTCTGGGAATCATTCCTGGAAGCTCAACCTACAACCAGTAAGCCATTTAATACTCTGATGAATCTCTTTCTGCTTAAACTAGAGTGAATTTTTATTCTCCATAACTAAACACTGACCAAAATACTAACTACTGTTATTTCTTCTGGAGAAATTTTCCAACTGGGAAGAAAATGATTTGTGACCAAGATGGCAATTCAGAGAAAGATTTCACTCCACATATTTGACTTTAAGTCAGTGAAGTGGGAACCACACTCATAAAAAAAGAATGGCAAGCAGTGGTTTGTAACAGGCTTTGGCAAGCATTTGGGAGTACTGAAATTTGGTGTAGTATTTAAAACTATATCTGAACTCCTTGACTATAACTTAGTTTAATAAAATAACATGCTACTGTTTTCTGCTATATATGCCTTCCTATAAGCATGTACCAGAATTTTTCCATATAAACATCTTCTAGGAGCAGTGACTATCTGCATGCACCCGCAGACCCTGGAAAGGTCAAGCACTGGGTATGAACTCCCAACAGGAAGCGTAAGAAAAGTCAGAATCCAGGTCTCCTTATTGCTGGCCCTTCAACACTGTTCTGTCTGAATTTAGCTGCTCTTCTTTCTTCACCTCTATGTCCTGGAAAGGCTCTCAGTATCACATTCTCTACCTTTAACTCTACTTCAAATAGTGACTGATCAACAGCTGAGGAAGATGTGTGACACTTTCTGTGGCTTTGACTTCATGATCCCATGATTATTTTCTAGTTGAACAAGCAATAGCTATAAAATAGACCCAGTAAATTTTTGTAGCAAATAGTCTGGAGACAACAAATATTTATTGAGTGCAAAGGTATAAAGCATTCCAGGTAGTTGAGATACATACAAACAAAAAAACAAACAAACCTAGTCCAAACTGACCACTTTGCTTTTGACAGTTTCTGCTTATGTATGTCACTGTGAACAAATTAAAACAATAAAAAGGCACAAATGAAGACCTTAATCTGAGATGTGTTTCTACACCTACAAAATAACTCACCTAAAATCCCTTTTACTATAGTAAGTAATTTCCTCCCAACAGTTTATGCAGACCTGGGAAGTTTAGAATTTAACCGTTTTATACTCCCTGTGTGTGGAAAAACCAACCACCAAATAAATCCTCTATGGAAATTTTCTGTATCTTGATGGTGGTTTGGGTAACTCTGGCTTTTACATCAAAATTTATGTAATAGTACATGTAAGATTTGGATATCACTGTGACATAAATTTTATCCACCACACACAATATTTAAAAATAAATATTAAACTCCAGTTAATTTACATGCATGCTAAAATGTCTAGGAATGACGTATACTTTGAAATGCATCAAAAAATAAAGTAGATGGATAGAAGGCAAATATATCATCTTAAGAATCATGGAATCTGGGGGATCCCTGGGTGGCTCAGCGGTTTAGCACCTGTCTTCGGCCCAGGGCGTGATCCTGGAGTCCTGGGATCGAGTCCCGCACTGGGCTCCAAAACATGGAGCCTGCTTCTCCATCTGCCTGTGTCTCTGCCTCTCTCTGTCTTTCATGAATGAATGAATGAATGAATGAATGAATAAATAAATCTTTAAAAAATCATGGAATCTAGGTAAACATTCTTTCAACAATTCTAATTTTCTTTATATTGAAATTTTTTATGAAAGTCTGGGTGAAAAAAAAAAAAAAAGAAAGAAAGAAAGTTTGGGTGGGGGGGAATGGTCCCCTACAGCAGACCAGTCACAATTTGCAAATTAGTATCTACCCTGGGACCACCTTAAGTTGCACAGATAACTTTATTAAAAAAAGAAAATATTAGCAACAAATAATATGAATTAGATCATGGAGAAAGATTTTCTAGGCATATGGAAGGTGGAAGGGAAGGGAAAAAAACATTAAGAAACTCATTTAATAACACCCTGCTAAGAAAAAATCTGCAATCACCAGCTCAAAACCATAATGGAAGTTTTTACAAAAATACCTGCAGGGTGTGTTTTTTTAAAGTATTCTTATTACACTTGAAAACAGAAAGATTGTTTTGCTATTTCAGGGTAATAAACTACCACTATTGCCTTCAAAGGAGGGGGATCACACTGGGTGAAGGGCCATCTACTACAGAGCACCTTGGTAGCTTTGGAGGTAGGGGTTAGGCAGGGAGAGAAAAGGTGGAAAAGGGAAGGGAAAAGGGACAGGGTAATATGAAGGAGATGAAATGTGAGAAGATGGAGGAGAGAGGGAAAAGAATTTGAAGTTCCAGGGCCAAGAAGGGAAAAAGAGGAACCAACTAGATAAAGGCTGAAACACATGAATTCAGTAAAATCCCATGGTGGTGGGTGGCCAAAGGACATTTTGAGACCTGAGAGGCTGCCTGATTCATTTGAGGTTGTCTGCATTGCTGCTATATATATAAACTCTGCCTGCTATCCTTTCTTCCAAATCTTCACTAAAGGCTCTTAAACTCATGAATGTTTAATGTAAATAGGCTTTTAGGCAGGGAGCTCAGTTTTGTTTCTGGGTCAATGGAGTGCAGAAATCTTGAAGAGGGCTTCAGACTCTCACAGGCCCTGGAATGAGAGGTGTCTAAGTCAATTTTATGGAAATCTCTAGGGGTCACGATGAATGGAAAGGAGGGAGGACAGACATTGGCTTATTCAAGGAAAAGCTGGCCTGCAGAGAAAAAAAAATTCAAACTCACTTTTTCTCATCCATTTTTAACCCAGAACACCGTCATTACCAGGTTTGGAAATGCAAGACTCATTTTCAACTTTTGGTGATCAGTCTTTTTTCCATGGAGTAACACTGCCACCTACTGGTAATTATAAAAAAACATTTTATAATAGTTTTAAGTTTGCAAAATCGAGAATTGGGAAACTTTGTTTTTCATTTACTGACAAATTCTTCCTTTGTGCTGGAACACCAACTTATATGAGGTTCTTTGTCCTCAAAGACTTTATATTATCTAATGGCAAATTTAATAAAACTTACCATTCAGGATTCAGGCATCATTTCATTGGTATAATCTTTCTTAAGAGCAGGTTCCCATCCTTCTGAGGCAGAAAGTGACTATTTCCCTTGGGCTCTATTCTATCCTGTACACATTTCTTTCTTAACCCATACTATATACTATTGTACTTATTTTATTACAATTGTCTGTCTCCCAGACCAGATCATAAGCCCCTTAAAATTCAGGCACTGTATTCTTTCCACATTTATACTCCCAGCACCTGGAACAGAACCTGCATATTACAGCTAATAAATATATGATATATGAATAAATTAATGACAGTCAAAAAGCATAGGCAAAACAAGTAGCACTCTATAAAACTTTTATTAATTTAAAAGTTTAAATAAATTTTAAATAAATATTTTAACAATTTTAAATAAATATTTTAACTCTAAATGTGCTCATTATGTACTTCTTTGTGTAGGTGGTATATTTCATCTTGTCCAAAAAAACATTTTACAAAATCCATATACAATGAATCAGTAGAATAAAGAACAAAGAGAAAGTTACTTTATCAGATAATTTTCTCATCAGCCTATAAACTCTTAATTACTATAGGATAATAAAAATAAGACACCAGTGGACTCTGTCTCAACTCTTAAGAGAACCAAGTAGCAAGAAACATTCAGAGTAAATAAATTTTATTTGATGAGATATAAAGGAATCTAAAACATGTTCTACCTGAATTATCCATATTAACTACATAACCCAGGATCAGAGAGTTCAGTTTGACATCTATTGAGATCCTCCTATCAATTCTAAGAAACTCCAGAGCACTCAGGTCTCTCCCTGGAAATTAATTTCCCCATGGGGAAAGATAATTGGCCCTCGATTAAGCATCCCATCTGAGTCTGAATAAAAACTAAAGAACTCTCTCTCCTTCAAAATTCTCTGGGAAGTCATTTCCAGGGAATATGGCCTCACCTTCAGTCAAGATAGGGTCAAAGAATATGCAAAATTAGTGCAGGGACAGCAGGCCAAGCCTTATGACATGGCCTTGTTTCACAATGTTTCACAGGGTTCTGCATATAGGCACTGTTAACAGAGAACCTGAACACCTTATGTCAACAAGCAAAATCTGATGTAAATTCCTTTAAGTTCTTCTTCCCTTTTGCTTCAGATTTTCTATTTGGCATCCACCATTCTTCTTTCCTTTTTGTCTTCCTTTCTAATGTTGATCTCACCCTTTCCCAGTTAAGTTCTGAGACCTTAATTCATAAACCATCTCTTGTTTTCATTTCCTCCACCAAGTCTCCCTACATATTGCAACACTAAGTCTCTTCTGTCTTGAAGGGAAAAAGCCCTCCTCGAGTCCTATTTCTGAAGACTCCAGTGACATATTTAATCTCTTCTTCCTCTCACTGTCAACCTTCATAAAAGATTTTACATGCTGCCACAACTCTCTTCTCCCTCTTATGGTGCAATTCCTTGAGATCTGAGTTTCTGCATATCCCTGTGTTGGTACTTTCCCCAAAATCATCAATAAACTCCAAGTTGTCATATTCAGTCACTCTTACTCTACTTCTGGAGCTTTTGACAACAATGATTACTGCTCTTTACTGACATAGGCTTCTCCCACATTACTGCCCTCCATCCTCTTCCTACTTCAGATCAGTTCTTCTGTTTCCTTCCCTGGAACCTCTTCTGTCTTCTACCTCTAAAATAGAAGGTAAAAGATATACTAAACAGTTTAATTCCTCATCTTGTTCTCACATGATATATTCTTCCTTAGGGATTTCGCCTATAATTTCTGTCCTTTGTTGGCTTGATAAAGATCTATTAATGGTCAACCATGTAACAAGTACTTTCCTTGGAGCTTGTGACTTAGCAACGAACAAGAAATAACAAGATCCCCATTGTCATCCACTGATATTCTAGTGTGCATGTGTGTTGGAAGGGAAGGGTGGGTAGTAACAGATACTAAACAAATTAAAAGGCAAATGAACAAGAAAGTATCAAAATAAATTTCCGAGCCTGGTCAGAAAAAGTCTCTTAGTACCCAAGGTTGGCATAGATTAAACCCGAGAACATCTAACTAGGAAGCTTGCCAGTTGAGGGTTTTGAGTATAGGTGAAGATCGCTCAAAGTGAGCCCACTTAAGCTGAGTTGACTCTAACTTCTGGCCAGATCTCTAACACCAGAGGCCAGATTAGCCAAGAAGTATCACTAGGCTCTGACCAAACTGCAGGAGAGGAGTCCCAAGTGCTGGGACTTGGGAGAGCAGCAACCAACAAAGGATATCACCACAGCAACCAGGGGGGCCTTGAGACAGTATGTGAATCTGAGAATCCTGACTTCAAGCAGTAAGATCACAGAAGCCACCTCTGTTTCACAAATGCAGATGCTATCTTAAAGTGAGAAGCTGAGACCCTGAGCAGTTATATTAAGACATTAAGCACTGTTGAAATTTTTAAATTCTTATATGAGCCTTAGTTTTAAACCTTATTAAAACAATTTCCCCGTATTTTTTGTTGCTGTTTAGTTTTCTCCCTCATATTCCCATTCCCCCAAGAGGCACCTGGTTGAGGACCGTAAATGGTGTATCGGAGCAGTGATAGCACATAAACTCTTCCCTGTAGTTCTGAGTTTTGAAATCGGTAGATTTATGACATGGCTACATATTTGTTTCTAATTCTGACTTCTTGCTTGAGTTCCAGACCAGGATTTCTAACAGTCTGGTGGTCCAAAACAAAATGTATCTCTCCTACCTACAGACCAGCTTTTTCCTAAATCACTTCTATCATTAAAATGGATTTCTGATCCTCCTAATCAATCAGGTTGAAAACTTTGGAGTCTCCAAAATGTCACAAACCTAACCTGAAACACTGCTCAGACATGTTTACTGATATATTCACTGGCACTCTGCTAACTCAGGACCCCTTTAACTCTCATCTAAAATATTACAAAATCTCTTAACTGGTTTTCCTGGGGACAGGGCAAGAGGACAGGCCTGTGTGAGTGGCCACAACATATGAGAATATTTGTATTCACATATTAATACCTACTAGAGAATACCAACCAAAAAAGAGGCAGGAAACAACCAAGTATGCAGAATACTAACCAACTGAAATCATGTAGCATCTGCCACTGTCACCTTAGTGCTGGCATAAGGGACAAAGTAGCCAGGTGGCAGCCACAGAGGCTATGCAAGGGCCCGACAGTATGGACTCCTTCTCACCAAGGCTGATCTAGCCAATCACTACTGCAGATGATCCAACCTGCCAGTAACAGAGATCAAAGCTGAGCCCCCAATATGATACATTCATTCCCTCAAAGAGATCAAGACTCAGCACAAATTGATTACACTGGACCCTTTTCACTCTGGAAGGAAGTGATTCACCTGACAAAAATCAACACATATTAGTATGGATTTGCCTTTCCCAACCATAAGGCCTTAGCACCACTTCCTGAGAGCTAACAACATTTCAGATCCACTTTAACTATATCCTACATAATATTACTTCAGACCAAGGGATCCTCTTTATAGCAAAGGATATAAGCAAAGACCATGGGATTCACCAGTCCTATCATATTCAGAAGCTGCCAGCCTAAGAGCAATGGAAGAGCCATTCTAAAGACATGACTGAAGCACCCCTTTGGAGATGATACCGCATGGATAGTATCTACCCTCCACCGAAATGCAGTTATACTCTAAATCAATCAGCATTATATGGTGCTGCATCTGTAATAAGTAAAATACATATAGCCAGGAAACAAAATGGTAAAGGAGGAATGGCCTCACTTGCCATCATTCCCAGTGACCCATTTAGCAATTCATATTTCCCTTCCCAGCAATGCTAGCTTCTACAAAGCTACAGATTCTGTTCTCACCAAGCGATACAGCTCATTAAAGTTTAAGTTACAACTGCCACCTGGTCACTTCAAGCACCTCTGGCCAAGAGACCAGAGGGCAAGGAGAAAAATCACTAATCTGGGAGAAGTAACTGACTTTCGTCATCATGAAGAGATAGGACTTCTGTATTTTTATCTAAGAGGGAAATACGTTTTTATCACCCAGATGGCAAACATGTTTGTCATATGAAGAGTATATATGAAAGGTGTCTCCTTTGTCTAATTTTTTTTTAATTTTTATTTATTTATGATAGTCACACAGAGAGAGAGAGAGAGGCAGAAACACAGGCAGAGGGAGAAGCAGGCTCCATGCACCGGGAGCCCGATGTGGGATTCGATCCAGGGTCTCCAGGATCACGCCCTGGGCCAAAGGCAGGCGCTAAACCGCTGCGCCACCCAGGGATCCCTCCTTTGTCTAATTTTGACAACAAATGGACAAATACAAAAGCCACAATCTGGAGACTAGAGAGAGCATGGTGACTAGGCCTCAGAACTTCTGAGATATAAGAGACTCAATGACCTCAGATAATCTGTCTAGACCAGCAGAGGCATTAGCCAAAGGTAAGGGGAAATCTAGAATTGGTAGCACAAGGATATAATGAATTATTAGTTGTGGCCCCAGGACCAGCTATAGCAAGAAAGACTAGAGTTAAGGAGTTAAGTCCTATTTACCATCCTATTTCCACAGAGACCAATCATAACCCTAGAGGAACTAATCCCAGATGGAGTACACTTATCATATAAAGCAAATAGATGATACTGGAAACTGTCAGGATGTACTCTCTAGGTCTTTCCTAAGGACAGAGGCACTCTACCCCAGGTGTGAAAATACTGTATGCAGCAGCTCCCAACTGGCATCTCCCTAGGAACTAACCTCAATTGAAGGGAGCTTCCTCACTCAAGGGTATGTTATGCTCCCTTTCCAGAGGAAACCCACATCAAATAAATGGACCATGAGAGGTATAAGGGCCAGTCCCCTTGTCTCAATTCAGAAAAACTCTGAAGAGCCATCTCAGGTCCAGAGTTCCATATTCAGAAAGTTAATTGCATCACAGTCCAACTTCTCTCTCTTCCAATCCTGCTTTATTCACTTCCTTATGAGTATTTTTCCCAAAAGTACTCCCCAGTAGATCTTCTGCATGCAATCTCTGTCCTTTTGACATGTTCCCATTCATCTCTGAGCAACTCCTTCCCTTCTGGCATGTTAAAACAATGCAGGCTTATTGTCCTACTTTTCCTGCCCTGGAATTAGTCATTTCTAAAGAAGCACTATTCCTGAATTAGAAGAAAAGACTGTAAGAGAAATTAGTGAATCCAGGAAAAGCCTTTCAAATTTCTATTTTAAAAATCTTCAAGTTGAAAGCTGGTGAAATCAGAATACTTCTTTATAAGTATTTTCCAACAGTCTATCACCATCCAATGAGATTGAACATGTGTATACTTACTTTATTACTTAGCACTATTTCCTCTCATATTCTACTGTTACTATTCACTTTTGTTAGTGTACTTCCTCAAGACTTCTCTAATCCCTGAATCCTCACACATCTGTATATATTTTTCTCTCTGACAAGTAACTGAAAGTTTAGCCGACTATAGGATTCATGGGGTATAATTTCCTCACTAATCCATTCATATTATCCTATCAGCTTCTAGTCTCCAAAGCTGTATACAGGAAACTCAATCTCAGTATCATTTTTTTTTCCTTTGCGAGTAACTTGTTTTTGTTTTGTCTTTTTATCTAGAATCCAATAAGATTTTATCATTACCCTTGGAATTTGAAAATTTTATAGGCATATACTTAATATTAGTTTTTCTCATTAACCCTAATTAAAACTTGGGTTGAGGTGAGGGAATGCTTCAAGATGCAAGCTTAGGTCTTTCTTCTGATACAAGGTCTTAACATTTTCTCTCTTTTTTTAACCTTGTGGAACTCCTTCTGATATTATATCTCTTGGATCTATCAAGTCTGTCTTCTCTCATTATTTCTTTTTAGTTTAGGTTTCTGGAGGTTTTATTTTTAAGAGCTATACATGTACATCATTTAAAACTTTACAAGACTTGCTATAAAAAACACTAGGCGGGGATCCCTAGATGGCTCAGCAGTTGAGCGCCTGCCTTCAGCCCAGGGCCTGATTCTGGAGTCCCAGGATCGATTCCCACATCAGGCTCCCTGCATGGAGCCTGCTTCTCGCTCTGCCTGTGTCTCTGCCTCTGTGTGTGTGTGTGTGTCTCTCATGAATAAATAAATAAAATCTTTAAAAAAAAAAAAAAAAAAAACACTAGGCCCCACACATGTCAAATTACTCCTGAAGCAATTGTTTTCAACCCTTTCTGCTGGGCTTTGGTGTTTATCCCCATCTGCTAAATAATATTCTTATAATCTTACATTCTTACTTTTAATTAAAGGCATTAATACCTACTAAAAATATTTATTAGAAAAGATGAGAATTTAGTTTTCAAATATAACCACCATTCTCAACACACAAACACATACACGGGTTCCTTGTTCTTCCAAAACCTTATCATGACAGATCAAAATCCATCTTTTTTCCTATCCAATCGCTACTCTTGCTGCCCCCACCGGTAACCAGCTTTTTTCTATCATACCTGTTTATTAAGAATAATAGTCTTGGAGCACCTGGGTGGTTCAGTCAGTTAAGCATCTGCCTTCAGCTCAGGTCATGATCCCAGGGTCCCAGGATTGAGCCCCAAGACGGGCACCCTGCTCAGCAGGAAGTTTGTTTCTCCCTCTGCAACACCCACCCCCACCCTCACTCCTCGCTTGTGTTCTCTCTCACTCTCTTAAATAAATAAATAAAATCTAAAAATTATCTTTTTTCATTTTTCGCTTTTCTGTACATTTAATATTTATCCCCCATGTTCTCCAAATCTTGTATAAATCTTTTCTCAATACACTCAAACCCATTAGGTAATTTTACTAATTTCATCTTCTTGAAGAAGTCTCTCCTTAAGTCTTCTGACCTGTTTCAATCTAAATTGGTTTATTTTCAGGCCTGCTACACAACTGTCATTTGGTATCTCTTTTCACCAACACTTTGTAAAATTCCTTTGCTTCTCTTTTGTGTTAGACCTTATTTCTTAAACTTGGTTTTCTTCTCCCTTGGTTCATAACATTATTTTGATAATGCACAACTTTCAGAATTTCCATAGAAACAGTATATGAAAATTGAGTTTTAAGTGAATGTCTTTGTCCTAATTCTTTTTTTTTTTTTTTAACGTATTTGTTCTTAGTTTTTAGATATCTTACTCTTGATTTTTCCAATCCACTATTCAGGCAGATCTCTAGAGTACCTCTTCCTTAAATTCATCTACTAATGAATTACTGATGGTTAGTTTTATTTTTTTTTATTTTTTATTTTTTTAGATTTTATTTATTTATTCATAGACACACAGAGAGAGGCAGAGACACAGGCAGAAGGAGAGGGAGAAGCAGGCTCCATGCAGGGAGCCCGACGTGGGACTCGATCCTAGGTCTCCAGGATCACACCTCGGGCTGCAGGTGGCGCCAAACCGCTGCGCCACCAGGGCTGCCCTGATGGTTAGTTTTATATATAAACTTCAGTGGTCTTGAGGTGCCCATATTATATCTGAGTTTATCTGTTAGAGCTGTTTCCAGAGAATAGCATTTGGATTGTTGGCCTCAGTGGACTGCCTTTCTCAGTGTGGAAGGGCATCTAATCTGTTGAGAGCCTAAACAGAATTAAAAGATAGAGGAAGGAGGAATTTGTTCCTTTCTTCCCACTTCATCATTTGAGCTGAGATCTCTCATTTCATCTTCTCCTGACCTTGGACTGCGATTTATACCACCGGCTCCTCTGGTTCTCAGGCCTTCAAATTTGGAATGGATTACTCCACTGACTTTCTTGGGCCTCCAGGTTCAAACAGCAGATCCTGGGAATTCTCAGCCTCCACAGGTTGTTTCTCTGGAGAACCTGGACTACTACAGATTTTGGAACTGAGAGTGGAGTGCTCCTATAACAAATATCTAAAAATGTAGAAGTGGCTTTGGTACTGGATAACAAATAGTGGCTGAAAAAGTTTAGAGGTGCATGCTCAAAATGAAAGGGCCATTCTGGTGAGGTCCCAGAAAGAAAAGAGGAGAGGTGGAAAAAAAACTTCAATCTTCTTAGAAAATATTTAAATAATCCTGAACGGAATGCTGGTAGCAATACAGACCACAAGCGCACTATGATTAGGTTTCAGATGGAAATAAGGAACACATTATTGGAAACTGAAGAAAAGATGATCCTTAATTTAAAGTGACAAAGAACCTGGCAGAACTGTGTTCATGTTGTAGTGTTTTGTGGAAGGTAGAACTTGCAAGCAATACATCAGCTATTTAGCTGAGGACTCAGATCTCTAAGCAAAGTATTGAAGGAATGACCTGGTCCCTCCTGAATATTTATGGTAAAATTGTTAAGCTAAAAAAAAAAAAAAAAGAAGAAGAAAGAAAGAAGGAACTAGAACTTAAAGATTGGAAATGTTTTCAGCCTATCCACACTGCAAAAAATAAGAAAGTGTTTTTGGAAGAGGACACTAATGGTGTAGCAAAGTGACCATTTAATAAGAAGATTAATACCTAAACCACAGACCTAAAACATCCATCTCAACAGAAGCCAGGTGCTGTTCTTCAAGATAAGGAAAGAATAATAACAACACTACCACCACTACCACCACCCACTGCCAAGGTAAATCAGAGATCATCAAAGTTGCCACTGCTATCACAGGCCCAAAGTGCAAGAATTCAGGGGACAGAATGGTTTCAAAGGGTAGGATGCCTCTTTCTTACATCTAAACTAAGACAACATGGAATTTTATTTCACTCAGTGAGAGAACTTATATTTTAATTTGTTCATATAGATATTTCCATAAAGCAAACTATAACAAATATTCAACAGTAAGTATATTACAGACCACAGTCACTGATCATGATTTAATGACACTAGAAATAATTTTTAAATGGTTTGAAACATCTTAAAATTTGAAAATTAACTGATCAAAGAGGAAAAATCACAGGCTCCCTATAAATTAATGGAAAGATAAATACATAAAAAAAATGCACAGAACACAGCAAAAGCCATACTTAAGTAAAAATTTATGCCCCTAAATCCTTTCATTATGAAGAAAATGACAATCACATGAATGTTATATTTACCTTAAGGTTAAAAAAAGCATAAAAGTAACCAAAAGAAAATAAAAAGAATGAATAAAAATAACAGATATAATTAGTGATACAGAAAGTTGGTAATTCCAAAAACGTGTTTTTTTAACTGCTTAAGAATATAAAACAAAACAAATATTAGCAAGACTGGGAAAGAATAAATGTATTATTTCCTAGAAAATATAAATAACCCAAATTAAACCAAGTAGTAAACCCAAAATTACCAAAGAAAGACTAGAAAGGTGACTATCATTTTTATTTATTTATTTATTTATTTATTTATTTATTTATTTATTTAGATCTTATTATTTGAGAGACAGAGGTGGAGAGTGTGCATGAACTGTGGGAAGAACAGAGGGAAAGGGACAAGTAGACTCTGCTGAGCACAGAGCTTGATTCAAGAGCTCAATCCCATGACCCCTAAGATCATGACCCAAGCACAAATCAAAAGCCCAATGCTTAAATGACTGAGCCACTCAGGCAGCTATTATTTTCAATAACACATCCAAAAAACCTTTAAACCTGAATTCTAGGGGCACCTGGGTGGCTCAGTGGTTGAGCATTCGCCTTTGGCTCAGGTCTTGATCCAAGGTCCTGGGATCAAGTCCTACATCGGGCTCCCCACAAGGAGCCTGCTTCTCCCTCTGCCAATGTCTCTGCTTCTCTGAGTGTCTCTCATGAATAAATAAATAAAATATTTTTTTTTAATCTGAATTCTAACAGTTAAGTAACAACCACAATGTTATTTAAATTATTCCATACCAAATAAAAGATGAAATGTTTTCCAATTCATTTCATAAAACAGCAAAACTTTATTACCAAAACTTAATTAAAAAACAAACTCTAAAACTATATATCTTTCTAATTATTTCAGTTACTATGGCTACAAAAAAAATAAATAAATAACCCTAATATTGACCAAGACACCGTTTACTTTGCTCATGAATCTGCAATTTAAACAGCTTGTCTCTGCTCCACTTAGCATCAACCAGGGTGGCTCAAAGGCTGGGGACTGAAATTAAATAAAGCCTCATTCACTAATGTGTCTGATGGCTGACGCTGTCAGATGAAACCCTGGCTGGCTTCACATAGCTTCTGTATGTAGACTAGGCTTCCTCATACTATAGTGGCTAGGTTCCAAAGGTAAGCAACCTGAGAGAGCCAGGCAAAAAACAGTACCACCTTTTCTGACCTAACTTCCTTATAAGTCATATCAGCTCCTCAATTCAAAGGCCAACACAAGTTCAAGAAGAGGAGAAATACACTCAGCTTCTAAGTGGCATGGTTCTAGAAGAACACGTGTAATCACAAATATTGTTGAAATCAGTTTTCAAAATACCATATGCTTCAGTCCACCTTCTGGCCACAGCAGTTCACATCCTTCCAACATGCAAAAAATATACTCATTCCCTCCCCCAATACCCGCAGCTACTAGGCTCAGGCTTGAGGTCCAGGTATGGATGAACTTCTTGGGTACAGTTCCTTAGATATAGCCCCTTGAGTATAGTTCCTCTTGATCTGAAGAGCTGTAAACAAAAAAGATAAGTTATCTATCTCCACAAACATGAATACAAAATGAAGAAGCAGACACAGGTCCATTAAAAGTTTAAAACCCAGCTGGGCATATGCTGCCAATTCTTCAACTAGGGAATGATCCATGTGGTTCATGTCTTCCTACTCTGGGCTGTAAGTTCCATGGTAAATAGCCTGTTCTTGGCATTCTTCTTAACTGTAGAAGTTTGAGATCCAAAGGCCTCTTTTCATTTTGTACTGTCTCTGTGCCTTTCAGTCTAAATTGATATACTCCTTTTAAAAACTATGTGGATCACAAGAATTAGAAAACAAGCCACAGACTCTGAGAAAATATTGCAAAAGACATATTGATAAAGTACTATTACCTAAAATATGCAAAGAATTCTTAAAACTCAAAAGTAAGAAAAAGAACCACCAGATTAAAAACTGGGCAAAAGATCTGAATAAGCCTACCAAAGAAGATACACAGATGGCAAATAAGCATATAAAAAGATGTTCAACATCATATTAGGAAAATACAAATTAAAATAAGATACTATTACACACCTACCAGAACGGCCAAAATCCAGAAAACTGACAACACTTAATGTTGGTGAGGATATGGAGTAACAGGAAATCTCATTAATTGCTGGTAGAAATGGAAAATGATACAGAAACTTTGGAAGACAATTTGGCAGTTTTCTGCAAAACTAAACATACTCTTATAATACCATACAGACATCACACTCCTTGGTATTAACCCAAAAGAGTTGAAAATTTATGTCTGCACGAAAACTTGCACACGGTGTATAGCAGCTTTACGCCCAACTGCCAAACCTTAGAAACGGTCACAATGTCCTTCTGGAGGTGAATGGATAAACCATACAGACAACAGAATACTACTCAGTGTTTAAAAGAAATGAGCCATCAAACCATGAAAAGATGGAAGAAGTTTAAATGCATATTACTAAGCAAAAGAAGCCAATCTGACAAGGTTACATACTATATGACTCCAACCGTATGACACTCTGGAAAAGGCAAAACTATGAAAACAGTAAAGATTAGTTTGTCAGGGGTTGGGGGGAGGACTAGATGAATAAGCAACCATAGAAGATTTTTAGGGCAGTAAGAATATTCTGTATGATATTATAATGTTAGATATGTGTCATTATACACTTGCCCAAACCCACTGTACACACACCAAGAGTGAATCCTAATGTAAACTATGGGCCAGGAGCTATAATGATGTGTCTGCGCAGGCTCACTGATTTTTTTTTTTTTTTTTTTTTTTAGGCTCACTGATTTTAACAAATGCACCACTCCAGTGTATGAGAGGGACGGAGGATATGGGGAACCCTGTGCTTTCTGCTCAGTTTTGTTCTGAACCTAAAAATGCTCTTAAAAACAAGTATTTTTTTTTTTAAAAAGTGTATGGACTTCATGTGAACCAATTCATAATCCACTACATTAACACCCATAAACTTCAAAATAACTCCTTGAGCTTCCCATAAGGTTCTGAGAGACAGTGCTCTTAAAATTCTTAGAGAATCTTTTGTGTTTAATAAGGAAGATCTATGAAGCACTGCAGGTCCTCAGCTCCTTAAAGAAACTACTATCTTTGCGAGGTATGACATTAAATTTCCTGAGGCCTCAAAAAAGAGTTTTATAATCATTCCCTTGGCTTCACTGTTAAATGACAATAGTGTAGTTGGATCTTTTTCTGAAAATATTCTAGATTTGATCTCTTTCCACTTGACTTTTCTCCTTTTTCTTTTTTTTTTTCAAGTTTTTATTTTATTTTTAAGTTGGTTTTTTTTTTTTCCATTAGACTTTTCTTAATTTGAGAATTGTCTGCCATCTGGAGAAACTAGAAAAGAGAGTTTTATTTTTGAACTCAGTAAGTTCTGGTTCCTTTATATTTAACAATTCTTTTCTTAGTTTATCTTATTCTGATCAGATTACTTTAACAAAATGCCAGTGTGGCTCATAAACAAAAATTTATTTCTCACAGTTCTGGAGGCTAGAAGCCCAAGATCAGGGTGCCAACATGGTTGGGTTCTAGTGAAGACTCTCTTCTACATTGCAAACTGCCAACCTGTCACTGTATTCTCTCATGGTGGAAGGGGCTAGTCAGCTCTGTGGGGTTCTTTTACAAAAGCACTACTCCCATTTATGAGGGCTCCAGCCTCATGACCCAGGTATCTCCCCAAAGGCCCCAAATGCTAATATCATCATATGGGCATTAAGATTTAACCTAAGAATTTTGGAGGACACAATGATTCATACCATAGCACTCTCTCCTATCATATTTTATTACAAGCAGCAAGAAACAACCAGAAAACATCCCTGGAATACCTTTATCATACAATCCACTGTCATCAAGCAAACCATTTCCTACTTTCTACATTATCATAGGTGACAATGTTGCTAAACTTTCTTCTATTACATATCAAGGATCTTTTCACTAACTCCAAATGATTTTTTTTTTTTTTTACTTTCCTTTAAACCTTCACTGACTTCCTCCTCAAGGGCTACCGGGTTTCCACCAATTTTTTCAAAGCCCTCCCGCTTCTGCCCATTGTCTATTCCTAGTTTGGCCTCAACTACTGTTACATTTTTAGGTTTCTGTTACATGTCACCACACTTCCAAATACCAAAATCTATTTCAGTTTCTATAACTGCATAATAAAATACTCTAAAATTTAGTGGCTTAAAAGATTATTATTTATTCAAGAATCTACAATTTGGGCAGGGCTTTTTGCTCCACTCAAAGGAGATATAAAAAACAACAAAGAATTACAGATGCTTATAACAATTGTTAGCGTGTATATATATATATGATGGGCACAAAGGAGTTAGTGGTTAATTCCATCTGAGAAATCACAGAAAAAAATAACCTCTGATCCAGAGTTGGGTGCTGACATAAAGGGCAGGAATATGAAACGGGATCACATGCAAAAAACTGCAAGTGTATTGATATATAGATAAGTCCATTGAGGAAGAACAGAAAGAACTAGTATGAAGTTGAGACTAAAAAGGCAGGCTAGGAACAGACAATGTTTCTATAGGAGTAAACAAGAGGCCTGGGATCAAATCAGCTCTAAAGAAGCTACACCATGGGGAGCTGCTACCGGGAACTATTGGAAATTGTGAAGAAATAAATTTGCTAAAGAAAGTCCCCTAAGTTATAAGAAAGAATGCCAAGAAGTGCTGTCATAGAGAGAGGCTGTCAAAGACACCACTTTATTGATTAAAAAAAAAAAAAACACTACTAGGAAGAGAAGTAGGAAATGTCCTCAACTGAACAGCTAGAAGGTCAGGCTAGGGTACCCTGTGCATTCTGTATCTCTAACTCAAACACCTAACCTTTTCCTTAGAGAGAGAGGTTGTTCCCAATATCTACTTAAAAAGCAGAGGTCATAGTGACTATGACAATCTCAATACAACTTCTCTCCAAAAAAAATCAACAGAAATTCAGTAAGGGCTGCAGTTATTTATACAAGCTGGATTATTTTCTCAAGGTTCTGATGGAAAGCATAAACCTGGAAAAGAGAATGTGGTATTTCTCTCTCCTTTCCTCCATCTCTTTCTGTATCTCTGTGTGCACACATGAATCTCTCTTTAACCCATTATATTTCTATATAACCACACATTAATAGCTTACTTCAAAGAAATAATTTATTACCAGAAGCCAAAAGCACGAACCCTATACTAAATCCTGACTGTCTAGTACATGTTTTCTCCTTAAAAGTGAAATTTTTATTTGGCAGTGGCACTTTTTGGAATAGAAGTGAGAACAACATTTAACAAAAGATTATTACTCTATAAAATAAACACTATCTTAGTGAGCCGCACTCCCTGTGCCTAAGGAGTCATGACAGCAACAGAAGATGCTGTCAGTTCTTATAGCTCAAGTGGACAAGAATTACAGTGGGAACTTCAAATAAAATCACTGGTGCAACAACTGTAGCCACTCACATAAGGATTTCAAGTAGATATGCATAGAGAACAGAAGCAGGAAAAATTGTCTCATGTTAAACTGACAAACTAGAGCACTATTCTCCGTAACCTACACCTCACTTATACTTAAAAACAAGCTTATATAAAACTTATATAGAATCTAATCATATCAAAAATATTTTTTAAGATCTAGATTCAGGTAGCTCTAACAAAAGTTGGAAGATCTCTATATTTCAACACAGATATGACTCTGTGTTTTTCTGATTTCTGCTCCTGTAACCAACAGCCTGTATTGTTGTACTTATGCTTTAAAAAAAAAAAAAAAAAAGCCCTCAACAAAGTAGGGATAGAGGAAACATAGCTCAACATTATAAAGGCTGTATACAAAAGACCCACAGCTAATATCACCCTCAATGGGGGTAAACTGTGAGCTTTTTCCTCTATGCTCAGGAACGAGACAGGGATGTCCACTCTCACCATTGTTATTTAACACAGTACTAGAACTGGGAGTCCTAACCTCAGCAATCAGACAATAAAAAGAAATTTTAAAAAGGCATCCAATTCAGCAAGGAAGAAGTCAAACTTTCACTATTCACAGATGACACGATACTCTATGCAGAAAATCTGGAAGACTCCACAAAAAAGTTGCTAGAACTGATACATGAATTAGCAGTCGAAGGATATAAAAATCAATGTGCAGAAAGTGGTTGCATTTCTATACACCAATAATGAAGCAGCAGGAAAAAAAATCAAGGAATTGATCCCATTTACAACTGCATCGAAAACAATAAGATACCCAGAAATAAACCTAAATAAAGAGGTAAAAAATCTGTACTCTGAAAACTATAGAACACATAAAAGAAATTGAAGGGACTCCTGAGTGGCTCAGTGGTTGAGCATCTGCCTTCTGCACAGGGCGTGATCCTGGGGTCCTGGGATGGAGTCCCACATTGGGCTCCCTGCATGGAGCCTGCTTCTCCCTCTGCCAGTGTCTCTGCCTCTCTCTCTGTGTCTCTCATGAATGAATACATAAAATCTTAAAAAAAAAAAAAAAAAGAAAAGAAAAGAAAAGAAAAAAAGAAAAGAAAAGAAAAGAAAAAAGAAAGAAAAGAAAAGAAAAGAAACGAAACGAAACTGAAGAGGACACAAAGAAATGGGAAAAAATTCCATGCTCTTGGATATGAAGAACAAACATTGTTAAAATATCTAAACTACCCAAAGCAATTAAACTTTTAAAGCAATCCCTATCAAAATACCAAAATTTTTCACAGAGCTACAACAAACAATTCTAAAATTTGTATGGAATCACAAAAGTCCCTGAATAGCCAAACCAATCTTGATAAAGAAAAACAAAACTAGAGGCATCACAATTCTAGACTTCAAGCTACAGTACAAAGCTGTAATCTAGACAGTACGGTACTGGCACAAACACAGTTCAACGGAACAGAATAGAAAACTAGAAATGGGCCCACAACTATATGATCAACTAATCTTTGACAAAGCAGGAAAGAATATCCAATGGAAAAAAAGACATTCTCTTCAAAAAAGACATTCTCTTCAACAAGTGGTGTTGGGAAAAGTAGACAGCAACATGCAAAAGTATGAACCTGGACTATTTTCTTATAGCATACACAAAAATAAATTCAAAATGGATGAAAGACTTACATGTGAGACAGGAAACCATCAAAATACTAGAGGAGAATGCAGCAACCTCTTTGACTCAGTCAAAGCAACTTCTTACTAGAACTAAAAGGCACCCTATGGAATGGGAGAAAATATTTGCAAATGATATATCTGATAAAGTGTTAATATCTAAAATCTATAAAGAACTTATCAAACTCAATACTCAAAACCCAAATAATCCAGTTAAAAAATAGGCAGAAGATTTGAATAGACATTTCTCCAAAGAAGACAGCCAGATGGCTAACAGACACATAAAAAAAAATGCTTCACATCACTCATCATCAGGGAAATACAAATCAAAACCACAATGAGATACCACCTCACACCTGTCAGAATTGCTAAAATTAACGACACAGGAAACAACAGATGTTGTCAAGGATGTAGAGAAAGGGGAACCGCCTTACACTATTGGTAGTAATGCAAACTGGTGCAGCCACTCTAGAGAAGTTTGGAAGTTCTTCTAAAAGTTAAATATAGAACTACCTTATGACTCAGAAATTGCACTACTAGGTATTTACCCAAAGGATACAAAAATATGTATTGGAAGAGGCACATGCATCCCGATGTTTACAGCAGCATTATCAACAATAACCAAATTATGGAAAGACCCGAAATGTCCATCGACTGATCAAATGATAAAGAAGAGATGGGGTGGGGTGTGTGCGTATATATGTGTGTGTGTGTGTGTGTGTGTGTATACATATACAATGGAATATTACTCAGCCATTAACAAGAATGAAATCTTGTCATCTGCAACGATGTAGATGGGTGTAGAGTGTATTATGCTAAGCAAAATAGGTCAGAGAAAGACAAATACCATATGATTTCACTCCTATGTGGAACCTAGGAAGCAAAACAGATGAACCTAAGGGAAGGGAATAAAAAAAGAGAGGGAAGCAAACCATAAGAGACTCTTAACTGCAGAGAACAAACTGAGGGTTGCTGGAGGAGACGTGGGTGGGAGAATGTGCTAAATGGATAATGGGTATTGAGGAGGGCACTTACTGTGTTGAGTAGTGGGTGTTACATGTAAGTGATGAATCACTATATTCTACTCCTGAAACCAGTATTACACTGTATGTTAACTAACTAGAATTTAAATAAAAGTTTGATTAAAAAATCAAAGAAAGAATGAATCTCATTGACCAACAACTGGTCAGGGTCCCCATGAGGGCAGTGCCTTCATGGCAGCATCTGTAGGCTCTTGACCTGGATGCAGCTAGAGTAAGGAACACAGGGTCCAATAATCACCAATCAGCTATAAATGAGTTGGCAGAGTTATATGGAACTGCACAGAGCCATCATATACCAGGAACTGCCTAGAACTGCTTCCTTGGCAGGGGCTATAACCTGACACTAATATATTCTTAATCTTAGCTCTAGGATCTCAGCTCCAAATCAGGAAACCGTAAAAGTCCCACTTACCAACTTGCTACATTAGCCTACTCTGAAATTTACATTAAATTTTCTTTTAATTATTTATGTAGTAGTTCTATTTGACAGCCTTTTAAAGTTGAAATCTTTAGATAAAATCTTGTATACTGCTGGGCAGCACAAATCCTTATATTTTTTTGATGTATGCAGTAGTTTCTTTACCCCAAAATTGTTCCTGGAAAAATCCTAATAGATCTAAAAGGACTCACATCCCACTCCAAAATAAATAAAAAACAAAAAGTTCCCCATTCTATCCAAAAGAAAACAGACCAAGATATTTTTCCTTTGTTTAGGTAAAAGCCTTCTGAAGGTCTTCTAGCTACAACAGTTACTATATGGACTAGATGATTAGAATATTGTGCAATCTACTATCAGGAGTGAACAAATATAATTTGACTAATGACAAAACGATAAACAAGTAGAAAAATAAAAGCAGTTGTGTTTGGCTAGTGATCTGGGTAGGAGGAAGTTGGGAGAAAAAAGAAGAACACTGCAACCTACAGCATTAGACACATTCTACAAAGCACACTCTCCATCACACAGCTTAAAGATTCTCAAAAACAAATCTATTTTCTGCAAAATCTTCCTAAGACACCTCACACAACCACAACACTCATTTTGAAGGCAAGTGGTCTAACAATAGAGAAACAAGAAAAAGGAAACTGCACAACTCCTAGAAGAAAACATAGGGAAAAGCTCCTTGATACTGGTCTTGGAAATGATTTTATATGACACCAAAAGCACAAGCAACAAAAGCAAAAAAAAAATGGGGCAACATCAACCTAAAAATTTCTGCACGGCCAAAGAAACAATCAACAAAATAAAAAGGCAACTGACAGAATTCAAGAAAATATCTGCAAACCACATATTGGTAATGGGTTACTATCCAAATTACACACAAGGAACTCATACAACTCAATAGAAAAAAAAAAAAAAGTTAAAAAAAAGGGCAGAAGACCTTAACAGAAATTTTTCCAAAGACAACATAACAAATGGTCAACAGGTATATGAAGAGATGTTCAACATCATTAAGCATCAGGGAAATGCAAATCAAAACCACAATGAGATATCACCTCATACCTGTGAGAATGGCTAGTAACAGACAACAATTTTGGCAAAGACGTGGAGAAAAGGGAACCCTTGTGCACTGTTTTTGATAACGTAAATTGGTGTGGCCACTCTGGAAATTGGTATGGAGGTTCCTCAAAAAATTAAAAATAGAAATATCATACAACCTAGCAACTCCACTCCTGTTTTTCTGAAGAAAACAAAGACACTAATTTCAAAAAGATATATACACATCTATGTTTACTGAAGCATTGTTTACAACAGGAAAAATATGGAAGCAGCCTAAGTGTATATCAAAAGATGAATGGATAAAGAAGATGTGATAAACATACATATGCAATTAAATATTACTCGGCATAAAAAAAAGAATGAAATCTTGCCATTTGTGACAACATGGATGGACCTGGAGGGTATTAAACTAAGTGAAATAAGTCAGACAGGAAAGACAAATGCCATATGATTTCAGTTATGTGTGGGATCTTTAAAAATATGGGGTACAAACAAAACAGAAACAGACTCATAAATACTAAGAACAAACTGGTGGTTACTCAACTGGAGGACTGTAGGCAATTGGCAAACAGGTGAAGGAGATGGAGAGATATAAACTTTCAGTTATATAGAAGTCACAGAGATGAAAAGTATAACATATATAGTCAATACTATTTTAATAACATTGTATGGTGACTACACTTATTGTGAGCATTGACTAACATATATAAGTGTTGAATCAGTATTGCATATTGTATGTCATCTACACTTCAATAAAAAAAAAACATTTTAAAAAAGAAAAAAGCACATAACCCTTAAAAAAAAGATGTAATAAGTGTTGGCAAGGATATAGAGAATAGGAATCCTTGTACACTATTGGTGGGAATGTAAATTGGTATAGTCATTATGGAAAATAGTGTGTAGGTTCCTCAAAAACTAAAAATAGAACTACTATATATATGTGTGTATCACACACATGCATACACATATATACAACAGAATATTATTCAGCCATGAGAAGGAAATCCTGGGCATTACTAATGGGCATTATGCTACATGACATTACTACAACATGGGCATTATGCTAAATGACAGAAGTCAGACAGAGAAAGACAAATACTGTGTAATCTCACTATATACAGTACCTGAAAAAAACAAGCTAAAATAAAAAGAGTAGAATGGTGCTTGAAGTGCTGCTGCAAGGGGCTGCAAGGTGGAGGAAATGGGAAGATGTTGGTTAAAAATACAAACCTGTTATAAAATGAATAAGTTCTGATGATCTAATGTACAGTATGGTGACTATAGGTAATAATACTGTATTATATATATTTGACAATTGCTACAAGAATAGACTTTAAGGGGCACCTGGGTGGCTCAGCTGGTTAAGTGTCTGCCTTCAGCTCAAGGCATGATCCCAGGTCCTGAGATCAAGTCCTATACACATCTCACTGCTCAGCAAGGAGTCTGCTTCTCCCTCTCCCTCTGCCATTCCTCCTGCTTAGGCTCACTCACTCTCTCTCTCAAATAAATGAATAAAATCTTAAATAATAATAATAATAATATCCTCTTGACTGTAGGTCCTTACATGTGTAAAATTCAAAACCTTGCCATATTAGAATGTGCCTGGCTATCCCATACATTTATACGTTTTTCAGATCTCAACAATAATAGCATTTTCTTGTAGACTACAGTAAGAATTATGATCTTCACCTTAAGGGTCACAGAACGATATTGATACTTTTTAAGCAGAAGATGTGACCAGATTTGCATTATAAAAGGAAGACACCCTAGCTGTAGTGGTGGAGAATGAATTTCTGATGTGGGGGTAAAGGGGGGGCTAGAAGGGGTAAATGAATGATGCTATTGTAAAAATTGGATAAAATATAATTGCAATGGTACATGAGTAGAATCTTGGATAATAATCTATATCCAGATTATTATTATCTAGAGTGGTAGCAGCAGGAGAAAAAAGGATGGATTGTACAGTAATTACAAAGCAAAACCGACAGGACCTGGCTTGGCACAGCATACAAGGAATGAGGGTTAGGAAGCTTTCCAACATAGAGAGACAGTTGACCCTTTAAGCAACACGGTTTGAACTGCACGAGTCCACCTCCATCAGATTTTTTTTTTTTACAGTACAGTAATGTAAATGTATTTTCTCTTTTTATTTTCTTAATAACATTTTCTTTTCTCTAGCTTCCTGTATTATAAGAATACAGTATATAATACATATAACATACAAAATAATATGTTAATTAAGCCTTAAACCAGTAACAATTCCAGTCAACAGTAGGCTATTAGTCAAGTTTGGGAGTCAAAAGTTATACAGGGATTTTTGGCTGTTCAGGGTCAGCACCTCTAACCCCCATTGTTCAAGGGTCAACTGTATACACTTTATAGACACACACACACACACACACACACACATATATATAAAGGAAACTATAAAACTTTATTTTGGGGGCACCTGGGCGGCTCAGTCCATTAAGCACTTCAGCTCGGATCATGATCTCCAAGTCTTGGGATTGAGCCCCGGGTTAGGCTCCCTGGTTAGAGGGGAGTCCGCTTGTTCCTCCCCCTGCTCATGCTTGCTCACACTCGCTCTTGGCTCTCTCTTCCCCCTCTCAAATAAATAAATAAAATTTTCAAGAAATAATAAAATTTTATTCTTAAAAGTAAAAAGATATTTAAATATATAGTATATCAATTCCCTAGAAAGGATGGCTGAACATAATGGTCTATCTCTCTTTGAATTAATATCCTTTGCAATATGACTTCATTGCTATTCCCATTAAAAAATATAGTGTATTCCCTTATTCACTTGTTTTGCCAACAGCCCAACAGAAGGGACACTGTAAATTCTAAGCCAGTTTTAAGTATGTACTTCAGAAGTCCTTGCAATTCTGCTACCTTGCTTAGATCCCTGAAACTGTCATTTGAATAAGCCTAGCTAGGTTAGCCTGCTGCAGGATGAGAGAGATACAAGGCCTAATTGCCCCCAATGCCTCAGCCAAGAGCTCATCATCCTCATAAACACAGCCATCTATAGTTAAACAGATGAACACAAATGCATAAGGGAGCCAAGCTGAGATCATAACCATCCAGTTGATCCCAGCCTAATGTGCTGATCCAGAAGATGGTGAGCTAAACAAATGGTTGCTGTTTTAAGCCATTAAGCTTTGCTTAACCTTAGGAAGTTTCCTATACAACAAAAGACAACCAATAAATCTACCTAAGCTTTTTAGAGACTTATACTAGGCAACTAGCTAGATTTTTTGATTGATTAAGTGAGTGGTAACAACCAGAATAAAATCAAATGACAATGACGGAACACCAGATAATAGCCAGGCCTCTGCCTATACATCCTAAACGAAAGCTTTCCGGTTGATACAACTCACCCACGTAGACAGAGCTCTCAGTCAGGCTTCCATTCAGAAAAGAAACCTATCAGAAATATATCCATCTATTCAATAACAGAGAAAACTCATGTCAGCTTCCAGTAATCATCAATGTATGCTTTATTCTTAAATAAAAACAAGTTTGAAGAATTTCCAAGCATATGAGGAAACTGGGAACAGGGAAGAGAAAGAAAAAAAAAAACTAATTTCAGAGATCATTCCCAAAGATTATCAGTCTCAAAGAATATTCAGGAAAAAGAAAATGTAAAAAATTAAATTCTAACTAGTATCTTTAATATTATAAAACATGAACAGGATGCCATAGAAACAAAGAGCACTAAAGGAACAGAGTTCCTTGAAAATAAATATGACTGCTAAAAATATTTTTCAAGGAAGAAAAATAAAGACAAGGACATTTCTTAGAACACACAGCAAAAAGAAAAAGAAAAATATAGGAGAACAAATGATAGAAGAAATGGAGAGTAAGACTAAGAGAAGTTCCAGAGACAGAAAAGCAAGAAAATATAGAAAAAACAATCCAAAAAAAAAAAAAAAAGAAAAAACAATCCATGTGAGACAGGAACTCCTCAAAACCCTAGAGGAGAACACAGGCAGCAATCTCTTTGACCTCGGCTACAGTAACTTTTTACTAGACATATCTCCAGAGGCAAGGAAAACAAAAGCAAAAATAACTACCGGGACTTTAAAGGGTTTTGCACAGCAAAGGAAACAATCACCAAAATTAAGAGGCAAACTACAGAATGGGAGAAAATATTCACAAATGACATATCAGATAAAGGGCTAATATCCAAAATCTACAAAGAACTTATCAAACTCAACACCCAGAAAACAAAAATCCAGTCAAGAAATGGACAGAAGACATGAACAGACATTTCTCCAAAGAAGATATACAAATGGCTAACAGATATATGAAAAAAATAAGATCAATATCTAAATATATTCTTTAGATTTCTGAGCATGAGCTATATAAGTTAAATATCCTAAAATCTTCCAGAAAGGCAAGAAATAAGCAGGCATCAGGCTTCTCAGGAATAGCACAAAATTCTAGAAGGCAATGTAGCATGTCTTCAAAATTCTGAAGGAAGATGCTTTGAATTTAAAACTCTATACCATAGGTCATTCAAATATAAGGATCAAACAAAAACATTTTCAGACAGTAAGATTTGTTATTAGGCAATGTTCTGAAGATACTGAAAATGTTATTCAGTAAAATGAAGTGAGAAACAAAGAAAACACTGGATCTAAGAAACAGAAGATCTACCCCAGAAACATAGCAAAGGGAAGATCCTGAATGACAGCTATGCAGCCAACCTAAAGAGTAACAGATCCCAAGTGGATCAGAAAGACAAAAGGATCTAAAAGGACTGTCACCGGGAAGCCCCGGTGGCACAGCGGTTTAGCGCCGCCTGCAGCCCAGGGCGTGATCCTGGAGACCCTGATGAGTCCCACGTCAGGCTTTCTGCATGGTGCCTGCTTCTCCCTCTGCCTGTGTCTCTGCCTCTCTCTCTCTCTCTCTCTCTGCGTCTCTATGAATAAGTAAATAAAATCTTTAAAAATAATAATAATAAATAAATAAATAAAAGGACTGTCACCAAGAAGATTTTAGAACCCAATATGACAGAGAAAGCAGATAATTTTCAGAATGAATATATCTTACTCTTTTGTCAATTAGAAGGAAAAACAATTAAGTCCTAACTCTAGAAGGAAAAACAATACATAAGAAAGTCAAGGTACAATTACAAAGAAAATTTAAATGCTATATAATTTTGATAAATTTATGTAGTAGAAGAAAAATAATCAATTTTACTTTGATCCCAGAAGCATTATCCATAGGGTGAGGCCTCTGGACATAGACAAAAGAAATGGAATCATAATATATACTATTTTATTCTGTATCGTATAATCATAATAAGTTAAATAGTTAAATGCTGTTTACTGATTTTACCTTTTAGTATAAATTGAAAGCATGGAAGAGTTAACTACAATTACAGAAAGTTTTTAACACTAATAGCAATTATTTACATAGCATTTATTATGTACCAAGTCCTGTTTTAAATGCTTTACATATATTAAATTATTTAAGCATCATAATAATCTTGTGAAATAAGTTACTCCCCATTTTACAGTTGGGGAAAATAAGGCACAGAAAGATTAAATAACTTGCCAGTTCATACAGCTATAATGTCATAGAACCTGGCTTTTGAAACCAGGCAGCCTGGCTCCAATATCTACATTCTGAACCACAACTATACTGCCTTCTTTAAATAGAATATAAATATTATCGACTGATAATTTTAAAGTCAATAGATATCTGATAGAAGTTAAAAGGCCAAAAGGAAAAAAAATTAAAAAAAAAAAAATAAATAAATAAAAATAAATAAATAAAAAATAAAAGGCCAAAAGGAGGTAAAAGAGTTGAAGTAAAGGATATGAATGATAACATCCTCACTTCATAAAACAAGAAATAAGAGATAATGCTAAAAGCTAATGGAACATAGAAGTTTAAGTATACTAGAATTGCAAAGATAGAGAAAAGAACATCGATAATATATAACTATATAAAATTTGAAGTAGCACAAGAATAGCGTAAATGAATTAAATCCTCATCTTCAAAGTTAAAACACGTAAACAGCATCTAAGTTACTGCCTTAGATGATGAATCAAGAAATAGTGATATAAGTATACTATTTTAAATTATAGAGGCATCCATTAGAGGACAAAAATAATTAAAATTTGCTGGCAGCGCTCAGAGAGGCTAGTATACAGTAGAGCATTTAAAAGTATAAGCTCTAGGGATACCTGGGTGGTTCAGTCAGTTAAGTGTCTGCCTTTGGCTCAGGTCTTGACCCCAGGGTCTGGGATCAACCTGCATAGGGCTTCTTGCTCAGCAGGGAGTCTGCTTCTCTTTCTCCCTCTGCCCCTGATGATACTCTCTCCCTCCATCTCCCTCTCTCCTTCTCTCTCTCTCTCACATATATATTATATGTGTGTGTGTGTGTATGCATGTTTTATATATATAAAATCTTAAAAAAAAACAAAAAACTATAAGGTCTGTATCAAAACTTCCCGGGATCAAACCCAGCTACTCTACTTAGTATTAATAGCATTACTGAAAAAGGTTACTCAATCTTCTCAATTTCCTTATCTGAAAATGGCTAATTCATTTGGATATTATTATTAAAAGACTTAATACTTGTAGAACATTAGAACTGTGACTAGCCCATGTAAGTAAGCCCTAAACAAAGGTTTGGTATCAGCTATGAATCAGAGGAAAGAACACAAACACATGAACAAACATACACACATTTACATGTAGTTCCTGATTTACTTAGCCAAGGATCCAAAATCTTATTAGCAGTGAGACTATCACTCAGAGCAGGAATAGATATAGAATGTCTCAACACTGCTTCCACTGACCTCTAGTGTCCTGCACTACCAGCAAGAGGACAAGGTGAGGTCTAGCAATATTTGACAAGCTGAATTGTTATGGTCCCATTTCTCTTTTATGCTCAGGCTTACACCACCACTTTGGGAAGAACAACCCCTAACAACCCATAGCCTTTAATGAAAAGAAATTACAAACATCTGGGTTCCTTCTGGTTCTTGAGCCAAACCCAGTGCCGATAAGTCTGCAACTTCATCTAAGAAGAGAAAATAGAATCAATATCCAGATGTCCCCAAACATTCCTTACTTCCTCCAGGTTTCTAATGTTTGGGAAAACTGTTTCTCCACAGACTGCCCTTGAGGAGTAGAACCAGGGTTCTGATCTCCGTAGAAAACATGAAAAATCATGGTTCCTGCCATATATCTCAAAAGTTCACTAGGAAAAACGGACACATATAAAAACATGAGAAACTGTGCAAACGAACAAGATAAAGGGAATTGAATAAAAGATACAGAATTTTGGAAAATGAAATTAAGTAAAGAGAAGTCAAAGTATTCTAAGTAAAAAGAATACAGTGAGCAAAAATAGGAAAGTGACAATGCAAAAGGAGAGCTTTGGCAACATAAGTACTTCAGTTTAACTGAAAGAAAAGATTTATATGAAACTACACTATTGAAGGCCATGGAGGGGCAGCCCAGGTGGCTCAGCGGTTTAGCACCACCTTCGGCCCATGGCGTGATCCTGGGGACCTAGAATCGAGCCCTGCGTCAGGCTCCCTGCATGGACCCTTCTTCTCCCTCTGCCTGTGTCTCTGCCTGTGTGTGTGTGTGTGTGTGTGTGTGTGTGTGTGTGTGTGTGTGTCTCGTGAATAAATAAACTCTTAAAAAAAAAAAAAAAGGCCATGGAGAATCTGCAGCCTTTGGGAGTATGTAACAAGCAGATATATGGAATAAGGTATTTCAAAAAGTTAAATCTTTCTTTCTACACTTACTCTCTAGATGACTCAAATGGTCTCATAATCTAAATACTATCTCTATGCTGATCATTTCCAGACCTCCTTCCTGAACTTCAGTCTAGTATACCCACATGAACCTAGACAGTCTTGCTCAGCATGGATGTCAAGCAGGCATCACAAACTTATCATGTGCCAAGCTTAACTCCTGAAAATCCCCTGCCAAACTTACTCCTTTCAGAGCCACCTACATCTCCTTAATGATAATTCCATCCTTTAGCTGCTTAGGCCAAAGACCTTCAAATAATCCTGACTCTTCTTTCCCTTTCACACCTCACAGCCAATCCATCAGAATATTCTGTTGGCTCTACTTCAAATATTTCCAAACTAGAATACCTCTCACTACTCCCACTGCTATCATTGAGGTCTGTGCTACTATTCTCTCTGACCAGATTGTTGTCAAAACTCCTCTCCCTACTTCCCCTCTCTCTTCAATATGGGTACAACAATGATTCTGTTAACATGTAAGTCAGATCATCTCACTTGTATGTTTAAAGGCTAGCCATTTCATTCAGAGTAAAACCAGACTCCTAATTGTGACTTACAATCTATATCTTCCCACTCAGTATCTCTCCCATCACACACACCTTTGATTCCTACTACTCATCTTCTAGCTCACTCTCTCCTCCTCAGTATCCAGAGAAGCCAGGCACACCTGCCCCTTGGGACCCCTGCTGTTTGTTCCCTTTGCCTGGAGAACACTCCTCCCCCAGATATTCCTTCCCCACTCAATTCAAGTCTTTATTCAAATGCCACCTTTACAGAAGGGCCTTCCTGGCCACTTGACCAAAATGTCAACATTTCACCCTTGATGCTCCCTTCATACCCCATCATTTATATATATTTTTTCTTCCTCTGCAGCTATCACCATTTGATATACTATGTTTTATGCTTGTCATTCTTCTCTATCCTTACTAGACCAGGAGTCACACATTTCTGTTTGTTTTGTTTGCTGATTACTACATACTTAGCACCTAAAAAGAGTCCTTGACACAAAGAAAGCATTCAATAGATATTTGTTAAATGAATGAAAGAACATGACAATTACTGTATAAAGTACATTAGAAGGAGAAGAAATTATAGTTACAATACCATAGTCTCAAAAATATTTGTTGATTACCATTTATGATGCAAAGTTTCTGGGGGATACAGAGATGAAAAGGGCAACAATGAGAATGAGACACAATTAACTATAATCCAAAATAGTTGTTCATAACTTTCATGTGAAAGTAGTATAAAAACAGAGAGAAAATTCTATTGCTAGGAGACTACTGCACCAACACAGGGATCAGGTAATCAGGCACTATACTAGATAGAGTGCGATAACAATGGAAAGGTCAGATGTGATAATGATTATAACAATGGACAGAAATAGTTGAATTTGGTGAGTAGTTGAACAGGGAAAGACATGATCACTAAGTGTCAAGCTTAGATGATAAAAAGAATGGTGGTGCCATTAAGAAAGAGAGAAAGAAAGAAAAAGAAAGGAAGGAAGGAAGGAAGGAAGGAAGGAAGGAAGGAAGGAAGGAAGGAAGGAAGGAAGGAAGGAAGGAAGGAAGGAGTATAATAAAGTGGATAGAAAAAAAATGGTAAGTCCAACATTAGACACGTTTTGTTTGAGGTAACAGCAGACCACACAAGAGAAAATTTTAGGACACGGTTTTAGATTCAGAGCTGTGACTCGGGGTTAAGAAATATAGACTTAAAAGTTATTTTCCCACTGAGAGATGACTGAACTGAAAAAGGTAAGATTTCTAAGCAAAAGACGAAAGGCAAAAGCCATGGGAAACAGGCAAACTTATAGATGGGGAGGAAGAGGTACAAATGAACATAACAGAAAAACTTAAGAGAGGAAGAAATAAAACCAGGACACCTCACTATATATATAGTAGCCACAGCTATAAAAATTTATCCTTTTAAAAAATAACAAGTTACCATCCATTTTCATATTTAATAACTTTGCAACTATGTTCATTAAGTACTCAAAATCTCAGATGAAATCAAGGCAATATTTCAGTTCAATCTTAGAATTGTCAGACTGCAATGAGACTTTTTTCTGGTAACCTCTGAAACAACAGCTGTACATTTGTACAAGTACAAAAGATACAAAAGATACAAGATACAAGCCGTCACCTAGGAAACCACTTAATATCATGGCAAATTGCTCTGCCCTAGCTCCATACATATAAGAGGTATTCAAAATATATTCATTTATACAGATAGCAAACAGGACAAGTAACAAAATGTAGAAATAGGTAAATTTTAAATAATTAGTTCAGGGGAGAAAAGGGAAAGCGGAAGCCATTGTTTAATGGGTATAGAGTTTCAGTTTGAAAAAATGAAAAGTTCTGGAGGTGGAGAGTGGTAACAGCCGTACAATATGAATAGACTCAATTCCACTAAACTGCACACTTAAAACGGTAAATTTCATGTTACATATATTTTTCTACAGTTAAAAAAGTAACTGTTTCAGCTCATATTTTGTGCTATAAGCTAAATGTTAATGCTCCAGGAGCAACTGTCATATCAATTCTTTTAATTCTGAGTCTCTGGATTCTGTAATTCAGCAATGAGGAGAAAAAGCTTTGATCCAAAATGAAACTGACAAAGGAAACTAGACAACAAAATGAAAACAGGTTGGTTTGTTTTTAGTATTTTTACTTTATTTTTATTTGTTAAGTATGCTCTAGGTATACTGTGGGGCTCAAACTCAAGACCTCAAGATCAAAAGTCACATGCTCCACCAAATGTGCTAACCAGGCACCCCAAAAATAGGTTTTTTCAATTCAAAATATTTTTTATGAATTATTCTTTCTTAATTTGCTTACTTTTCGCTTCTCCATTTGTAGTCCAAATCCTTATCATCCCTCCTGGAAAGGACACAGTGGTTTACAACTATCCAAATATTAACCCTTCAAGTAGAGATCTCATCTTCTTCATGAAATCTTCTACCAGCCCAAAGTATACTAATCTCTTCATTGCTAAATTCTCACTCTTTATGGTCTAAATTAGTACACTTCCTGAACTATCTGTGGTCAGATGCCATTTTTAAAAATTTTCTAACCCATTTTGGACTGATACTTCCATAATATGAAGTTGAAATATCCAGAAATTTTTTAAACATGCAAAAGAGAAGTTAAATTTTATTGTAACTCAACAAACATAAAATTGCTGTCAAATTTTTTTTTAAGATTTTATTTATTGAGAGTGTGTGCATGTGCACAAGTGGGGGGATGAGCAGAGGGAGAAGGGGAGACAGAGAGAGAGAGAATCTAAAGCAGACTCCATGCTGAGTGTAGAACCAAATGCAGAGCTCAATCCTACAACGTTGAGATCATGACCTCAGTCGAAATCAGAGTCATGACTGAGTGACCCAGGCTCCACTGTCAAATTTCCATTGAAGTTCCTAAAGCTGATTCTCAATTTCTATACTTCTATTCCAGCACAGTGATAACAATTAGTGCACCAGCATCAGTCTGCAGTCTGCACTTTGAGAAGCACTGACTTAAACAACTCAGGGCTTCAGTCAATAAATCTTTATTATAGGGATCCCTGGGTGGCGCAGCGGTTTAGCGCCTGCCTTTGGCCCAGGGCGCGATCCTGGAGACCCCGGATCGAATCCCATATCGGGCTCCCAGTGCATGGAGCCTGCTTCTCCCTCTGCCTATGTCTCCGCCTCTCTCTCTCTCTCTCTCTCTCTCTCTCTGTGTGACTATCATAAATAAATAAAAGTTAAAAAAAAAATCTTTATTATATACTATAGGGTATGTTATATACTTAGGGTAATCAGGTACATATCCTAGGCGTTTTCTCTAAAACCATAAGTTTTCCTCTATTTTGTGGGAAAGAACACTAACAAGTGTGAATCAATGATAAATAATACAGATAAATAAGCTTAAATGAGCTTTGTTGTTGTTCAGAGGAAAAGGATCACTGAAGTCTGGAGTAGTGAAGATAATCTCTTTTAAAAAAGTGAAATCTGAAGTCAGCATCTGTATTTTTTTTTAAGATTTTTTATTTATGTATTCATGGGAGACACGGAGAGAGAGGCAGAGACACGAGATGCGAGGCTCAATCCCAGGACGCTGAGATCACAATCTGAGCCAAAGGCAGAGGCTCAACCACTGAGCCACCCAGGTGCCCCAGCATCTGTATTTAAACAGAATTCAGATATGAAAAAGATGGTAACTCCAGAGACTGGAGACTACATGTAAAGGTACAGAGGTGAGAATCAACATAGCATGTTGATAACAAAATGAACTGAATAGCTCTCACTAGAGGGACAAGTATTGATAGCAGGGAACTGAAAAACAGGCAGAGTCTACAGACAGAAAAACAAGCAAGGAAAATGCATCAAAGTTTCTCAAAAAGTACCACAATAGAATTAGTGTCCTAGAAAGGTAAGCCAACAGTGGTATCAAAGTTGGAGGAGCAAGGTGGAAATTCTTCACTTGCAAGGGATCATACATTTCACTTTTTTACATAACCTATAGAACTAGAGAAGTACTCAGCCCATGGTGGATAGAAAATGTATCTTTCTTAAGCATCAGGTTTTAAAAAAATAATTAAAATTCTATTAGAAGTACTAATTGAAGATACTCATCTTTACTTCACCTGACTCCTGAAGATTAAAATAAAAATGTATAGATACATAAGTGTGCATAACAGTAAAGAGAACTCAGCTTGGAAAGAGTTGGTCATTGGGCAGCAAGAGATTTCAACAAGTTTCTAAAAGACAAAAGGTATACAGGAATATATTGACAACTTAAACAAAACATAATATACTAGGAGGAAGTTGTAACTGAGGTGATAGCAGACCTCCTCACTGGAATCCCAGAGAGACTCTAAGCTCGGAGACACCTGAAGAACTGTCTCTAAGGAATATTAGGAAAGGGATGAGAAGAGTGGCTAAGAACAGAGATTAATTGACGATCTCAATATAGAAAAACTGTACCAAATATACCACCTACCTTCCTCTTGCATCTCCATCCATGAAGCAACCAGGAAGGAGCCTATTATTTACCACCAGACAAAAACTGTAAGAGTTTAATTATTCTTTGCAGCAAAGATGGCCATCTGTGGACCAAAATTTATACACCTTCTTCTACAGTATAAAGTTGTCCCTAAGAAATAACTGCTTAGCCAAAAACAGCATTTCTCAGACTCTCATGCATGTAGGCAGGACCATGTGACTAATTTTAACCAATGAATGTAAGGAGAAATAATTTTATTTCCCTGCCAAGGCAATGAAGAAGTGCCTTCTCCATTCTCCTTTCCCCTTCCACTGGGAGGAGACAGAATCACAAGGCATTTTAAGGATGGCAGAACCACAAGACAGAGGAATTCTCAGCAAGCAGAAGGAAAGCTGCCTGCTAAAAGGAAAGCCCTCACTGGACCTTTAAGTAAGTGAAAAAATTTTGTTAAAACATCAAAATGTTCAGGTTTATTTGTTCCAGCAACTACCAACCTGGTTAATCTGAGCTTAAAAGGAAAAAAAAAAAAGGAGGGAAGAAGAAACATCATTATAAAAATTAACTTTATACTATGGTTTTGGTGACTCAGAGACAGGCGTTCCTCTTTGCGGCATTTGGAAGACCAGCAGCCTGACAGCTTTCTACCCACCCACATAAAGGAAAGCCTGCCAACTGGCATGTTCTATCATACATACATATTAAGATGACAAACTAGGCAATTGGAATGGGAGTGACATGAATAATTATGACTAAGAGGTCAGATGTGGTCGACTGAATTGTTCTTGTACTTTATCCTGTAAGGCTAAAAGCAACCAGCTGATGTTTTCAATATCCTGCCTTGAAATTTCCTTGCCCAATACTAACTTCATTACTCACATTTGCTGTCTTCTGTGCTACAACAGAAAACAGTTTAATCAAATGTTTTGCTACTACATAATACAGTTTACCATTTTTTCCAGCCTTCTATAATAGTTTTCTTGTTGACCACCACCTAGTCCCAAAGCCAATGACACATATTTTAAATTTCTGTTACAGTAGCACCCTACTTCTAGGTACTCATTTTTATAAAAATTAGTTTTATGCAAAATAAGCAAGCACTAAATCCCAGTAGCACACATAAAATGAGTGTGTATTTCTCACTTAGAAACGAATTACTTAGGTGAATTGAGGCAGTTGTTTCAGGCTGTAGGTCAAGTTGACATCTCCTTGTTTCTCCACCTGAGGCTCAATGGTGGCCAAAAGATGACTGGGACATGTTTTATTATACAAAGGGTAGAAACTCCCTGGGTGGCAAATTAGAAACATTTAATTTCTCTTAAGGCGTACACTTAAAATTGGTGCACTGTCACTTCCTACATTTTTTCAGCCAAAGCAAGTTATAAGACTAAGCCTAATATTATTAATGGCAGGGATGGGGAAAATTATGCTCTTCCCATGGCAGTGGATGAGAGAGAAATGAATCAACTGCTGAATAGTTATCTAATCTGCCATAATCTACCCTCCTGTACACAAAAAACTGTGATTGCTGTGCAGCAAAAACTGATTAATCTAAGAATCAAGAGAAAAGCTAGGGGCGCCTGGGTGGCTCAGTTGGTTAAGCAGCTGCCTTCAGCTCAGGTCATTATCCCGGAGTCCTGGGATGAAGCCACACATAGGGCTCCCTGCTCAGTGGGGAATCTGCTTCTCCCTCTCCTCTGCCCCTCTCCCCCCAACTCATGCTCACACTTGCCGTCTCTCAAAATATTTTTTATTTATTTTATTTTTTTAATTTTTATTTATTTATGATAGTCACAGAGAGAGAGAGAGAGAGAGGCAGAGACATAGGCAGAGGGAGAAGCAGGCTCCATGCACCGGGAGTCCGATGTGGGATTCGATCCCAGGTCTCCAGGATCGCGCCCTGGGCCAAAGACAGGCGCCAAACCGCTGCGCCACCCAGGGATCCCTCAAAATATTTTTTAAAGGTTTTATTTATTTATTCATAAAAGCCACAGAGAGAGAGAGGCAGAGGGAGAAGCAGGCTCCAAGCAGGAGACCAATGTGGGACGGGAGCATGGGATCACGCCCTGAGCTGAAGGCAGACGCTCAACCACTGAGCCATCCAAGCGCCCCAAATAAATATAATCTTAAAAAAAAAAAAAATAGAGAGAGAAACTAAACTCATAATTAACTATCAAACATTAGTAGGAAGATTGGGAGAAAGATGGGGGAGTAACTGAACTAAGTATTCATCTTTTTATAAAAGGGAGTAGGCAAATGTCTAATCAATAAAAATTAAAAAAAAAAAACATTAAATAAAGCTAATCAATCAAGGACTGCAGGTAAAAGCTTGTAACTTAAAGTTACCTAAAGAACAAAACACCCAAATAGTTTAAAATGTTTGTTTCTGGGACAATGGCAGGCAAGGAATGAGAAACTGAGTATTTTGTTGTTGTTGCTAACATGTTTATATATTATTACTTCAGTTAAGAAAAAAAAAATATAAAGAATTTTCTGCTAGAAACTTCTTGCCTAAAGGTAGGATTTTTTTTTTAAGATTTATTTATTTATTTATTCATGAGAAACACACAGAGAGAGAAAGAGAGAGGCAGAGACACAGGCAGAGGGAGAAGCAGGCTCCATGCAAGGAGCCCGATGCGGAACTCGATCCCAGGTCTCCAGGATCTCACCCTGAGCTGAAGGCAGAGCTAAACTGCTGCGCCACCAGGGCTGCCCCAAGGTAGGATTTTAGAGATGTTAAAATCTCCCTGTATATAAATACCACAGGAAAAAAAAAAAATGGTATCCTTCAAGTAAATGAAAACTTGTATTTTCTTTGTGGTATAAAAGTATGAGTTCCCCTCACCCCAGTGCTCCCGTTAATATTCAATATAAGTGAAGTAGTTCACATTCCTAGAGAATCCAGTTAAGAACTGACCAATATTTTTTTAAGACTTTATTTATTTATTCATGAGAGACACAGAGAGAGAGGCAGAGACATAGGCAGAGAGAGAAACAGGTTCCCTGCAGCGAGCCTGATGGGGGTTTTTAGGACTCTGGGATCATGACATGACCTGAGCCAAAGGTAGACACTCAACCACTGAGGCACCCAAGTGTCCCAGAACTGACAAATTTTTATACCTAGAAATTTATTTGATATCACTGTGGCTTTTAAAAGTTATTTTGAAAAAAGTTACTTGTAAAATGTAATACTTAAGTGATATGCCACTACTCACAAAATCAGGTATTGGCACAAATATAATCCACTGAAAAATGTACATAGACAATAATTTAGTATCATTTAGACAATAATTAACTCAAACTAGGGACCAGAAAGCATAGGTCATTCAGGTCAAGAATTCCAGCCATGGCAGATATCACAATCAAACATGGCACTCTTCCCAGTAGAACAAGAGAACAATCTCCAAATCCTCAACATAGTACTCCTCAGCCTCTAAAACTGTTTACAGTTGGCCTATCAAGTGAAACCCCTTTGCCCTGGAGCAAAGATTCTAATTAATGTTACTGTATGAAAATATTCACTTCATTTCTTCTATTCAGCACCTAAGAGTCTTAAGAGATTTTCCCAAAGGATTAAATATTACATTCTGTAATGAGAACATTGCAGTAATTGACCATGAAGTATATAGGTCTTCATGACAAAGTCTTTTTTTTTTTTTTAAAGATTTTATTTATTTATTCATGAGAGACACAGAGAGAGAGAGAGGCAGAGACACAGGCAGAGGGAGAAGCAGGCTCCATGCAAGGAGCCCAATGTGGGACTCGATCCTGGAACTCCAGGATCACACCTGGACTGAAGGTGACACCAAACCACTGAGCCACCAGGGCTGCCCCATGACAAAGTCTTATAGCTATTCAACTAGTATGACCTGAAAAGTCTGGTGAGTATTCCAAGAGTAAGGAATACCAAAGAAATTATCTGAAAACTAGTCAAAACTACCTAAAAGATCAGTTGTCAACACAGGTGATTTTTATTCAATATAGAGTTCAAGGCATCTCTGGATAAAGTTACTGAGCCAGGGTACCCACTGTACTAGATAGATTTCAGAGTGGTTGCTGGCCCAGACCCTGTTCTGAAGAAAGCTTCCTCTCTTCATCCTTAATCCCCAGCATCCATCTGTACAAAGCATCAGCACAAATTACTCCATCCTCCTAAATTCAGCTAACTGGACTATGGCAGTGTGAAAATTAATTAATGGAAATCTCACTAAAATAGAGTCAGAGGTTCACAGAGGAGTTTTCATGCCCTACCACTCATCATCAATTGCAAAATGGACCTTGCAGGTGGATACTGCCCCCACTGCCTCAGCAGGAGGAAAAAAGGCTTTCCTCTTCCATTGGCAATAGTCCAGCTAACGAGAGACAGTCACAGCTCAGCCAATGAAAAGCCTCTATAATTCGAACTTCCAGTTTTCTGCAATGGACTTTTTGTTTATAAAAGCTTTCCCAATTTCCCCCTTTCCTCTATAGAAGAGCTTCCCTGGGCACCTGGGTGGCTCAGTGGTTGACCTTCTGCCTTCAGCTCAGGTCATGATCCTGGGGTTCTGGGATCAAGTTCCACATTGGGCTCCCTGCATGGAGCTTGCTTCTCACTCTGCCTCTGTCTCTGCCTCTCTCTTTTTGTCTCTCACGAATAAATAAATAAAATCTTTAAAAAAAAAAAAAAAGTGTTCCTCTATTTTCAGATTTTGCCACAATTTGCTTGTGCTAAATGGCAATTCTCTGCTATTCCTGAATAAACCTATTGTTTGCTGGTAAAATAACTGGCGGTTTTATTTTTAAGGTTAACAACAGGAACATTTGGCCTTAATAGGAATGGCACCAACTTTTTAGTACCCTATCTCCCAAAGATAACTCAGACAGATACTCTCGAGAATTTCAGGTGGAAACAAAGGACAAATTTGCAAATTAAAGTGGATACTTGAGTGAGAAGACCTGGTAGACCAGTAAGGCCAGCAGTTTGGGGCCCTGAGCAAATTAAAAAGCAAAGGAAGCCTACTGGAAGAAAAAAAAAAAAAAAAAACGAGAGAGAGAGAGAGAGAGAGAGAGAGAGAGACACACGAAAGGAAACAAACAAACAAACTACTGAACTCAGAGATGAGAAGAGTAAATTTAGTTCCTGTTTTGATTTCCCCATTCTAATCCCTGGGAGGCTCAGATATGCCCTGATGTGTGTTTTTATGGGTGTCCTCTAAACTCCCTACAGTATCCATTAAAAAAAAAAAAGATAAAAAGAAAAAAGTTCCTTTGGTTGCTTAAGTGTCTTAAGCAACCAAAGAAATCCAATTAAAATGATTACTAAGAGACCATGTCCCTTGAGTAACAGTCCTATGTACCCCATTGTGGGATACATAGCTATACAACTCCAACTAAAAATAATTAAAATCAGCCAGTTACTGATTTTAACTAGAAGTCAAGGAACTCTATAGGTTGAATCAACTCTATCAAAAACAGCAGTAACTAGTTTTTAATGTATTTTTAGCCAACACAAGGTACTTCTAAAAACACCCATCTTCTTTAATAAGCAAGAGACAAGAAATCAATAATGCTATAAAATAAACACACTAAATATTTTTTTCTTTCTTTTTTCTTTAAATTCTAAAAGGTATGAATGAGGAAAGGAAAAATAAAAAATAAAAAAGCTCTAGAAGTGGACTTAAAGCACATGAATTAGCTAGTAGGCCTGCTATTAGAACACAAAGTGGCCCCAGCCCACATGTATGAGAGCTCTTAGGTAAAGAAGTTGTAACCTGGTATTCTACAGGTAATCTGGTTTTGTTTAGTCCAAAGAATACTTCTAATATTCTGTGAATGAGCTAGCATTCAGGACATTTCATCTTTTAAAAGATTAGTATTTTAATGCCTTCTGAAAATCTAGAAACTTTCAGCTTTCCCAGTGGAGGTAAGTATCCTCTGGTAAGTTACAGTCCTCCCCACTCACTATCACATCGCTCAGGACCCAATTCCTCTCTCACTGCTTCTGTCTTTTAGAGTATCAATTCCTGCTTTATTGATATAAATTTTTCAATTCACAAACTTGCACAACAAATTTGCAAGTAGTTTGGTTAGAATCGGTTCTGATATCAGCAACATGGCACACCTAAGAAAAAAACTGATCCTTTGTCCTGCAGCCAACTCACCAATGCCCTACCCTAAAGACAAATTCCTTTCAACCCTTCACTGCTTTTTCCTGTAATATGACCTCACTAGGAACCATTCCAATCCATCAGACCAGAGTGGAGAGAAAGGAATCAGGTTCCGAATTCTATTTTCCCAGGAGGCTCCTGTGCCTCTAAGTAAATTTATGGATGCATGCTAAGAGATAACTGAAAGGAAGTTATGGCATGTCTATTTGTCAACAGTATTCCGAAACCTAAATCTTATTCTGAAAAAAAAAAAAAAAAAAAAAAAAAGTTTGCATTTAGGCAATTCGAGTGTTTATTGGTAGTCTAGAGCATCTCTTCATGATGTAGCTAAAATAAAATCTGCCATGGGTTCTTTTCGGTTATAATATTGCAAATGATTCAGCATAATAAAAGTTATATTTTTATAACTACTGTCTGACAACTTGCCAAACAATAATGGAGAAAAGGCTACAGTACAAATGCATTTAATATCCTAATAACCTAGCAAGAAGTACTAAACTTGGCATGTTAGAAAAGGAAGAATATAAGGATACTAAATGCTTAATTTCTCTCCAAAAACACACAAATTAAGATGACTTCATAAAAACCTGAATCAATCATAATAAACATACAAGAAAAATGGAACCAATACTTGACCATCAACAGACCAGACCACATCAATCCACCAAAGCACATATCTATCTTGATGTTATAGTCTTATCCACCATTCGTTGCCTGGGTTTCAGATCCAAATAAGTATGGGTAGTTGCTATAGTGACAATATGCTACTTTTGGAACCAGTAGCTTAGTACTACTGAGTATTTATGAGCTTTACAACGTCAGTACTTCCTCCCACACTTGGAATCTTAGCTCAGACATTACAACTTCACAAAATGCAATTTCATCCTGCTGTTTAAAAGTCCATTTTGTTAGTTTATCAAAAAATAGTTTATACTTTAGTAGACATAAAACTCAAGAGAAATAATCTAACTCAACATGCTAAGAATATACACACTCAGTAAATATTTGATTAATGTTAAAGATGGCTTAATAAAGTAAACAAATCATGTTATCACTGGCATTTACTGTTTTATTATAGTAACTAGGCAAGAACCGTATCTTATTAATTCATGTCTTAGCTTATTTTCATTAATAGTATCACTACCACTCTTCCCTTAACATGAAAGTAAAAATTTTTTTAAAAGCACTAAGAAGCTGGGACGCCTGGGTGGCTCAGCTGTTGGGCGCGTGCCTTCCACCCAGGGCATGATCCTGGAGTCCCAGGATCGAGTCCCACATCAGGCTCCCTGCATGGAACCCACCTCTCTCTCTCTCTGTGTCTCTCATGAAGAAATAAAATCTTAAAAAAAAAAAAAAAAAAAAAAACACTAAGTTGAATTTTATTTTATAGCAGACTGGTATAAAATTGATATATTTTTATTTCCTTTAGGAACTATTCCTAATAACTAAAAACTAAGTATTAATGGTATCCAAGAAAAATGCGGTTTGTTTTTAGCAAAATGCTAAGAATAAGGAAAAATAATCTCAAATCAATCGTAGACTATCTCAAGATCATCAAAAAGTCAGAGCCTGGAAACCCTCATACATTGCTTCTAGGAACGAAAAATGATACAGACGCTTTGGAAAACAGTTTGACAGTTATACATGGAACTACCATACAACCTATCACTTTCCTAGGTATCTATCCAAAAGAAATGAAAACATATGTCCACAAGACTTGCACATGAATGTTCACAGAAATATTATTCATGATAGCCAAAATCTGGGAATCTAAGTGTCCATCAACTTGTGAATAGGCTATATATATTTTTTTAATCCATAAAATGGAATACTATTCAGCAATAAAAAGGAATGGATTAATGACACGCTACATCATGAATGAACCTCAAAAACATTATGCTAAGTGAAAGAAGACAGAAAAGATCATATATGATTCTATTAATATTAAATGTTCAGAAAAGGCAAATTAGAGACAGAAAGTACATTAGTGGCTGTCTGAGGAATTAGCTGTAAATGGGCACAAGGTATCTTATTAAAGGGATGAAGAGGTTCTAAAATTGATTTATAATGATGGCTGCACCATTTGGTATAACTACTAAAAATCACTGACTCGAAATGGGTGGATTTTATGATATGTAAAATATGTCTAAGTTTTGTCTTCTTATTTTTTTTTTTTGTCTTCTTATTTAAGTCAGAGAATATCAGAGCTGCAGGGAACCTTGCCAATACTCTCTATTTGTACAGATGGAGAAAATGAGGCCCAAAGAGTTAGTTAAGAAAACTGTTCAAATGTCACCTAGCTGGATCATAGCAAAAGCAAAAAAGATCAAAATCTAGCCTCACTCTCCAACCCAGTACAATGTTACATCTACTAAAAATGCTCAAGGATTTTTTATTATAATAATATTTACACAGAATTCTTTGAGAGGTGTTCTAGAAGCATCAAATTTAAGAATCAAAAAGAATAACTAGAGGCACCTGGGTGAATCAGCCGGTTAAGCCATCTGACTCTTGATTTCAGCTCCTGTCCTGATCTTAGGGCAGTGAGATCCAGCCCCTGGACAGGCTCTGCACTTAGCATGGACCCTTCCTGAGACTCTCTCTTCACCTCTTCATTTCCCTCTATCCCTGCTCATACTCTCTCTCTCTAAATATTTTTTTAAATGAATAGTTAATTAAAATATACCCCAAAGCAATGAGTACATGATATTCAGAAAAAAATAAAAGCTAGAAAAAACTCATTTGTCACTCTTGGGAGCCCTAAAACTTACTTTTTAAATTGGTAATAAAAGAAAAAGAACTAAGCATCTTTTTCGCTAACTTTCCAACAGAAGCTCTATTTTGGAGTAATTAAATGTTGCCAGTTTATAAAAGAAAGCTTCTACTACACAGAAAAATGCAAATTAATAAATGTAGATGAAACCCTCATCTGGAAACTATCATTTTGCAACCCCTAATAAAATTAGGATTCAGGCAAGAATTTTCAATTATTGTTAAGGGCATTACGCAAATGGTTGATGGGGAGCTAGACATTTTTAGGGAGGCAAAACAACACCTTACACACTACGAAGAAAAACAACACATAAATTTAGGAGGGAGATCAAGATGTCACCAACCTACTCAAGCCTTCAGCATTAACGTTCAAGTTTATTAGAAATTCAAGGACTAGAGGGATAAGCTAAACATCAAGAGAAAATAGTCAAACAATTACCAAAGGGGAGAGATACTTTAAGGATAGTAAGTCTCGCCTCTTTAGCTAATCAGAGAGGGTGGGGGGAAAAAAAAAAAAGTGTTGGGGGGGGGGGTGACTATCCTAAATCAGCAGACTTGAAATACATAAACAAAAACAAGTGTGGTCTTTAACTGGATTCTAGTTTGGATGAAACATCTGTAAGGGTCATTCGGGAGATAAACGGATAAATATGAAGACTTAAATATTTGATATTAGAATATTAGATAACATTAAGATGTCATTATTTAAAGTGTGATTATTTTTTGTTCCATAGTTAATGTGCTTTTATGGAGATGCATACTGAAAGACTTAAAAGTGGAGTATCCAGAGGTCTATGGTTCACTTCAAAATAATGAGTTTAAGAAATAAAAGACCAAAATCCAAGTCTCAACTTCCTAATTGTTTCCATAAGTGCACGTTAAAGTACTCATAAGGTATAATAATAATCACACAGAAAGAGCACTCGCGGAGGTTCAGAGACGCGACCTACTCTTCTCGCAGATACGTAGCTGAAGAGAACTCCGAAGTGATAACACGATACCGTTGGAAACATGGTACGTGCAAGACACCAAAAGCCATCAAAGCAGCATGAATGAAGAGTTTTGCCCTCAGAAAGCTAAATATATCTGGTAGAACAGTCTCTTGGTGTTTACCAAGAGAACAAGGCTGTTCCAGGATCACAGTTACGGCTCTGAAGCGGCAGCCGCACTAAAGCAATCCTCAATTATTACATAAAATCACTTACTCCTTTCTGACTTCACCGCCCCTTACAACCGGTTCACTACTCCCCAAGTTGTAATCAAGGTAAGGGGCAGTTTTAAAGAAAGCCTTCTCTCGAGTTACGGGCGCCAAACTAAAGACAGTCTTTACCATATTCATCAGCTTCTTTTCAAGTAGAGCCTCTAAATCTCAGAACCGGGAACTCACAGCCTCGCTCAAATCGTGGACAAGAGGCTGACAACCAACCATCCCACCGACCGACCGACCGACCGACCAGGAAGGAGATCCCACTCACTGGACTTTTCTTCTCTCTCTCCCTCAAAATCCAAAGGGTGGCGCTGTCCCCCCTCCTTCCCCACAGGCCAGGAGGGCGCAGAGGTCATGCGCACCGAACGACCGACCGGTGGGGAAGGTCCACCCGCGGGCCGGCCCGGGTCTGGGCGCTCGGCCGCCGCGCCCCGAGGGTCTCCCCTCCGACGACCCAGCTCGTCCGAGTTGGCCCGCGAGCCCGCCCGCTCCCTCTCCCTAGCGGCTCTCTCTCTCTCAAACTCTTTGAACAGGACTCTGCACGGCCGGGTCCGCCCGGAAACCCCGTGCCGGCGGACACTTGGGCTGTGAGTCCTCAGCCCAGCGCAGGACAGCCTCAGACTGAGAAGCGTCGCGACCCCCCGCACGGACCCGAGGTCCGCCGCTGCCACCGCCGGAGCGCCCTCAAGAGCTTACCGACTCACACACTTGACGGGACTCGGCCGCAGGTACGAGATGGGCCGGGCCGCCCAGCGCCCGCACCAACCGCGCTTCCCGCCCCGCCCCGCCGGCCTGCGTGCGTCAAGAGTCACGTGCCGCGTCTCCCTTCCCTACCGGCAAGCGGGCGCTCCCCTCTTCCGGAAGTCGCGCTCCTCCTGGCAGGGCTCCGCCCACCGCCGGTGACGTCAAACTCAGCTCCTACCACCGCCCTGCCTCCGCCTCCAGGTGCGGGGAGGTGCGCCGCTTCCTTGCGACAAGTTCTGCCGCTTCCTGGGCCCGAAACACTACAGGCGAGGGTTTTGAGGTCACGGAGTCTGTGGGACTTGGCCCCGCGTGAGGACAGTGCAAGGCACCAGAAGCTGACTCCCGAGAAGCCGCCCCCGCAGAGGCCTTCCCCCCTCTCGGCAACTTCTGCCACACTTGGTTCCGCCAAGACCCACGACGGTTCCGCCCCCTTCTTCCTTGTCATTGATGTTGTTGTTCTTGTCAGTGCCGCAGCCCCGACCGCCGGGAGCTCGAACCCGAGCCGGGGCCGCCCGGGTGGCGCGGTGGCGGCGGCTGCGGCTGCGGCGGCAGCAGCTGCGACGGCTGCGGGGGCTGCTCCGGGGACTGCGGGGGCGGCCGGGGGCGGGCGGCCGGCGGCGGGGCCGGATGGCTCTGTGCGGGCAGGCGGCAGGCGCCGCGTCGCTGCCCAGCGAGCTGATCGTGCACATCTTCTCCTTCCTGCCGGCGCCCGACCGGCTGCGGGCCTCGGCTTCCTGCTCGCACTGGCGCGAGTGCCTCTTCTACCCTGCCCTCTGGCCGCAGCTCCGCATCTGCCTCCGCGTCTCCCCCGCCGAGCAGCCCCGGCTCGAATTCCTCATGCGCAAGTGCGGCTGGTTCGTGCGAGAGCTGCGTGTTGAGTTCGCCGCCGAGAATTACCTGAGCGGTGGCGGCGGCCCCGGCGACGGAGGCGGCGCGGACCCCGGGACTGGCGGGGAAGAGGTCGAGGCCTTGCAGCTCTCAACCCGTTGGCTGGAAGTGCTGCGCACCTACTTGGAGCTGGTGCTGTGCGTGCTGGTCAGCATCCGGAACAACAGGTAGGCTCGTCGCGGACCCCTCCAGTCCATTCGCCTTTCTCCTCTCCCCCGCTCCCGGGGCCCCGTGTCCTTCCTGCCTCTCGCCCCGAAATAGATTCAGTGCGGATACACCCGGCCGGATTTAGCGTTGCTTTCTTCAGCGACTGAGGGCGTCCGTTCCAACCCGGCGACTTCCTTGAGGCGGGAGGGCATAACGGGACGCATCGTAATATTTTACCAACAGTGGCGGACTGGGTGTTTTCAGACACCACTCCTGGCGCCTTTCAGGAACTGTCTCCCTCATCCTCTCTGTGGCCCTGGGATGAAGCGGACAGGCGCCGTCATCCTTCCTATTACAGATGAGAGAACTGAAGCTTGAAGGGTGAGGCCTGTGAGTCTTGGGAGAAACAAAACATAACCTGCTCTTTCTGACTCGGAACCTGTGTATTTCAAAATAGTTGGTGGTGGGGGAGGGAGGAGGTGTGCTGCTGGTGTCTCGTAGTTACAAGATTCTCCGCGCCACCCCCACCCCCCAAAAAAATCTTTGACAGCCATTTTCTTACCAGGAATAGTTTTCATTAACTGGGCCAGGCACAAAGAGTAGGAGTGTTTGTTAAAGGCATGAGGGAAGAAGAGCCTGATCATCAGGGTTGGAAGTCCCTCCCCTTGCATCACCAGACTCAACTTGTCCCCAGTGATTCACCTAAGAGTAGCACAGTCCAGCTTAGTGCTTGTGCTGGGGGAACTGCCCAATGTCTGCAACGTGTAAGCACGTACCTGTCCTGGTTTTGCATCAGGACTCTAATTCTGCGATTCACTTCCTATGTTCTGACCTGTTATCCTTATCAACATTTTCTTTATTTGTCCTCCATCCTATTAGTTTACATTCTTTTTGTATCTGGACGGTCTAACCAAACTTACAATTAAACTGTGAGTTGGAAAAGTTCAAAAGTTCTAAAAGAAGCAACTTATATGGTAGTAATAGTTAGCAGTTTACCGGTATACTATCTTATTTGATCCTTTCAGTGACCCTATGAGTTAGGCAAGGCAGCTGTTATCCCTATTTTATAGAAAGGAAACTGATGCTTAATAGAGTCAAGCGATACACACATGGTTATACAGCATCACTTTTCTACAGGAGCCGCGTCCTTCCTTTTGCAATAAATACATTGTATTGAACATCATGTATTATATTGAACAATTGAGAGAAGGTACTGATTTAATGCTAGACTATGTATATAAATTCTGTATCTGAATCAAAAGAGTAGGGAATAAGCATGTAGTCCAAGTTGTACCTGGAGCATGGCTCCATCATTCCAGCGGCCTGTGTATTTCCGCAGCATTTCACACCAAGCCATTCTGTTTTCTGACTTTGTGTATAGCAAGAGAGGCTGTTTGAAGATGTAAATTGGAGGCTCTCAGTTGAATGTATGGCTAGAGGACCAAATGACCCAGAGTTGAAAAGATTCAGTCAGTGAGCACTTAAACTCCTGATGAGACCAAGAGTGGGGTGAATTCAGTGAGTACTAATTAGATTTTTCTGTTCTGAGATCAGATGGCACTTCTGAGCAACCATCCAAAAAAAAAACAAAAACAAAAAAAAACAAAAAAACTTGCCTTTGCCAAGTACAAATAAGCTTTACATAGTGCCGAATCCCTTTAAGCGTTTTAATAACTAGTTGGTTGGATGGATGGATAACGTTATATAGGCAAAAAAGTATATCACCCCTTTTCATTGTTGTTTAATTTGTCTTTCCCTCCTTTCCTTACCCCTACCACTTTTTACCCCCTCTGCTTTATTGAGGTATAATTGACAAATAAAAGTATATCTATCACTTCTATTAGCATCCCAATCTGTAATGTCTATAATGCCACCGTATGCCAGCCCATTTGGGTCAGCTGTCACTTCTATACAAATACAGTACACTGTCATCTCTAATTTTAAGGTTTTCTTGTCTTTTACAGTAGGGATGGTACTGTGAGTTGTGCTGCTTTGATAGCACATTCATTGTATGTGTAAAATAAAGTATAGTATTTTTACACATATTATCTGTCCTAATGATATTTCAAAGGATTTTTTAAAATAAATTATCTTTAAGTGTTTGGAAATAAGTTAATTTAACCTTTATTTTTGAAAGTGTCTTGAGGTGCTCTAGTAATAATGAAAGTACTAATGTGAATGTTAAAAAACATAAATGGGTCTAGTTTTAACAAATTTCAATTTTAACAATTTTAACAAATTTAACAAATTTGAAATGTTTTAGATCAAGTTGTTTATTTGATAATTTTGTTAAACCCTATACTTCCTTCTGTAAGCACTTGAACTACAGACTCAGGTTCAGTGAAGAAGAAAACAATTTTATTTAGTGTTTTTTGGGGTTTTCCAAACGCATTAAATAACTAATGAGAAAAATGAACATTTGATATTGTTCTTAACATTCCAAAGTTAAATTTACAGTAGTTTTGCTCTATGATTTCTGCCATTTTAAAAGTACTAAAGGGGATATGAAACCTACTGGTTCACAAGCCTTATGTTTCCAGGCTTTGTGGTGAATTCCTTTATATAATTCACACAACTCAGACTGTTACTTTGTTGTGTTCCAGATATTTTCATGTTCCCCAGGAAAAGACTAAAACTATAACCTTGGATTGTGGGAACTTTTCAAGGATACTCTTCGAAGAGGATAATCAGCATTTTAGTTTTTTGCTTGGTTCCTGGGTTTGATATACGCGTGTACCCTCACGGTGACTGTAGCCTCTTTGCAGATATCTTAGATGTTAGGAACAACTGATGAAGATCAAAGAGTTGCAGAAATGCCTCTCAAAGGGCAAAACACAGTACTCTAGGTTTCATAGTTCCCTTCCCTGCAGGAGGCTGCAATATCTGCCAGTATTGTAGAAACAAAATAGAATAGAAATACAGTAGGTATTTCTCATTCAATTGTATTATAAGTTAAGTAGGCTGAATTTCTTCTGCAGTTGTTCCATAAGAAATTGTTCTTAAAAGTTGAAAACAACATATGTAGATACTCATTTTTAGGGTATAATCTAGTTGTTGAGTACTACCTATTGAAATGTTGTATTTGACTACTTAGGAAAAATGAGTTTGTGGACAATAAGATTTATGATAATAGCTAATAGATTCAGTAACTAAAAATATTTATTTTTAAACAGCAGGCATAGGTACGTTGTAATCATCCAGTTTATGCTTTTCTGAACTGTATAAGTATTTTACATGAGCTTTGTTGGATAAAATTCCAAATTGAGTGCAGTACTTTTATTAAAGATAAATACTGCATAGGCCAGTGAGATTTTATATGAGGAAGATTTTCTTCTTAAAGATCTGGGCTAGGTCTCCCAACTACATATATGTACATTGACCATTTCACGGCTATGCCCACTGACATAACCTCTCAGTAATAGAAGTTCTATTAATAATTATTAGATTTGTCTTGTTGACTTGGCATGTGCAATGAAGAAGACTCTTACGTTTGTATTGTTTTCTCAGCATCAGTCTACCAGGATCCAAAAACACATAAGGCCTTTAAAAAATACATCTCAAAATATGTTAAAAATTCTTTGGACATTTCCTATTACTATCTAAGATGGTAGGAAATGCCTTGAAAGTGTTGTGTTCAACAACCCTCAGCCTTATTTTTCTTGAAATATTTTCCCCTCTCATAATGTAGTAAATACATGTAATAATAGCATCTTTCTTTTGAGAGTTTTTATTATTTATGTAAAGTAGTCTATTTGCAGAATAAATTTTAAAATATATTGGGACTCTGACCAGTATATACTATCCAAGTGGTGACTACCCATAGAGAAGAGAGGTGAGATGCTGCATACCCAACAGACTCCTTACTTTAAAACTGACAAGTTAAAATGGTTTCATAGGTCATTGAGAAAGGAGGAGATTCCAACCCGTTAAAGAAACTAACCTCCTCAGAGGGATGCTAAGAAGAATTAGGGTTCTCTCTAGGCCATATAGGTACATTCTTACAGTGACTGAGAACTGATAGATTGAGGATATGAAATAAAACCCAGCAAAAGATTGTTAAAGTAAAATGTCATTTCTTCTGTGTTAAGTGAAGCTGTGAAGCAGTTTTTGAGTGAAGTGATTAAATTATTTCCATTTTAATGAGTTAGTTCTGAGGAAGCCCTGAAAGAGCTCATCCAACTTGATCAACTTATTTAGGGCCTAAGATGATAGTTTTAAAAAATCTGGTGGTTTTCCTCCAAATATTGAGAGCCCACTATGTGTCAAGCAGTGAAAACAAACTTCCTATTCTCATAGAGCCAACATTCTAGAGGGGAAAAAAAAAAAACAGTAAATAAATGAAAGGAAGATTATTTCAGTTGTGAAAATAAAAGAGCACTATGTAATAGTGACTAGGTGGCAACATTAGAGTAGCAAGGGAAAACATGTCTGAAAAAGACATTTGAGCTGCAATGTGAATGACACAAGTTACCCATCTGAAGATCTGAGCAAACAGCATTTTAAGCAGGGGGAGGAAAAAAAAAACAAAAAACAAACACCAAGGCCTTAGGTCAGACAAATTTTTGACCTGTTGAAGCAATAGGAAAGAAAGTATGGCCAGACCATGAGAAGGAAAGTGAGGTGAGAGGGGGCGTTGTCCTGCTTTCTGCAATATAGAAGGAGGAAGGAATGGGATTGATTATGTGGGCTTGTGGAAGGAAGTTTGAGCTACATTCTAAGAAGAAATCACAGGAAAATATTTAACGGCAAAAATAATGTGATCTAATACGCATTTTAAGATACTCTGCTGTGTAATGAGTGAATTACAAGAGGGAAAAGACAGGGAAACTTGGCAAACTGTTGCAAAAATATAGACAGAGATGATGATAGCTTAGAGTATGGTGGAGACAGTAGAGATGAAGAAAAGTGGATAGATTTAGAATATATTTTGGAAATAGAGCCAAGAGAACTTGCTGCTTGGGTGTAAAGAAAAAGGAGAATCAAATGTTTTTCCATCATTTCTCTTTAAGAATCACTTAGTTTTCTTATTCTTAGTATTATTACAATGATCTTTTAATAGCATGTTCAATAGCAATTTTAAGTGTCAATCTTATTTAAACTTTTCTTGTGTAATCTCTGGGATTGAAAGATGATGGTGATTCTTAGAAGGTAATTGAGTAAGTGAACAGTAAAGCAAATGCTAGGAGATTGCTTTTAGTTAATGGATCCTAAAAAAGCTAATAAGCTGTTATATCCTGATGACTTATTTCTGATTCCTAAAATTGTGCTGTACAATTTAGTTGCCGCTGGTCACATAGAGCTTTTCAATTTTTAACTTATTAAATAAAATTAAAGATTAGTTAGTCACAATAGTCACATCTCCAGTGCTCAATAGCCATATGTGACTGTTAGTCACAGTAGTCACATTTCCAGCGCTCAGTCGCCATATGTCATTAGACAGCATGGAACAAAGTATTGCTATCATGGCAGAGTTCTACTGGACAACATTTCTCTAAAAGTGTTTGTTTTTATTTGTGTCATTTGGCTGTGGTCATTCATCAGCATTTGTGAGAGGAGGAAATATGTTATCAAAAGTGGTACGTGGATGTAAACACACTTGGTACTAAACGTGAACTAAGAATAGAATTAACTTGAAAGAATTACTTGCAATGATGTAGATTATTTTAGGTTTTATCAGTTTAGACAACTGATAACATTTTGTGTGCTCCTTGTGTGATTATGATATCAAAAACTTTTGGGTCCCAGTTATAGTAAACAGTACAACAGAATCCCAGAAAATGATGAAAGGTCTTCAACCTTCTGTAGTTAGAACTTTAGGACTATTTCTTAGGCTCATAGATGGTTAATATTATTTTCAAAGAATTGCTCAAACTAATTCAATGAATACCACAGGCATACCTTGTTTTATTGTGCTTTGCTTTATTGCCCTTGACAGATAATGCTTTATTTTACAAATTGACATTTTGTGGCAACCCTGCATCTAGCAATTATCTTGGCACCATTTTTCCAACAGTACTTGCTCACTTTGTGTCTCTGTGTCTTATTTTGGTAACTCCTACAGTATTTCAAACTTCTTCATTATTATTAGATTTGTTATGGTGATATGTGGCCAGTGATCTTTGATGTTACCACTGTAATTATTTTGGAGTACCACAAACCATTTCCACATAAGATGGCAAACTTAATCAGTAAATGTGTGTGTTCTCACTGCTCCAGTGACCAGTCATTCCCTTGTCTCTTTCCTTCTCCCTTAATCCCTGAGACACAACAATATTTAAATTAGGCCAAATAATAACTCTGAAATGGGACGCCTGGTGGCTCAGTGGTTGAGCATCTGCCTTTGGCTTGGGGCATGATCCCTGGGTCCCAGGATCAAGGCCTCATCAGGCGCCCTCTGCCTACGTCTGCCTCTCTCTCTCTCTCTCTCTCTGTGTGTGTGTCTCTCATGAGTAAATAAATAAAATCTACAAAAAAATTAAATAAAATAAAAATCTCTGAAATGGCCTCAAGTGACAGGAAGAGTCACATGTGTCTCACTTTAAATCAGAAGCTAAAAATGGTTAAGTTTTGTGAGGAAGGCATGTGAAAGGCTGAGATAGGCCAAAAGCAAGTTCTCTTGTGCCAGACAGCCAATTTGTGAATGCAAAATAAATGTTCTTGAAGGAAATTGAAAATGCTACCCCAGGGAGCACACAAATAAGTGGAACAACTTTATTGTTGATATGGAGAAAGTTTGAGTGATCTGGACAGAAAACCAAACCAGCCACAACATTCCCTTAAGCCAAAGCCTAATCCAGAACAAAGCCCTAACTCTCTTCAGTTCTTGAGAAACTGAAAGGCTGACAGAGGTGAGAAAGTTACAGAAGAAAAGTTTGAAGCTAGCAGAAGTTGGTTCATGAGGTTTAAGGAAAGAAGTCGTCTTCATAACATCAAGGTACAAAGTGAAGCAGCAATGCTGATGCAGAAGCTGTAGCAAGTTATCCAGAAGCTCCAGCTAAGATAATTAATGAAGACGGCTACACTAAGCAACAGATCTTCAACATAGACAAAACAGCCTACCATTGGAAGAAGATGCCATGTAGAACTTTCCATAGCTAGAGAGAAATCATTGCCTCACTTCAAAGCTTCAAAAAACAGGTTGACTCTCTTATTAGGAGCTAATGTAACTGGTGACTTTAAGTTGAAATCAGTGCTCATTGATTATTGCCAAAATCATAGGGCCCTTAGGAATTATGTTGAATCTACTCTGCCTGAGCTCTATGAATGAAACAACAAAGCCTGGATGACAGCACGTCTATTTACACCGTGGTTTACTGAATTTTTTTGTTTGTTTGTTTGTTTACTGAGTATTTTTGAGCCCACTGTTTAGACCTACTGCTCAGGAAAACAAACAAAACAACAACAACAACAACAAAAACTCCTTTTAAAATATTACAACTCGTTGACAATACACCTGTTCATCCAAGAGTTCTGATGGGACTGTACTATGAAATCAATGTTGTTTTCATGACTGCTAGCACAAAATCCATTCTATAGCCCATGGATCAGAGGTAATTTTGATTTTCAAGTGTTATTATTTAAGAAATACATATCATAAGGCTATCACTCATAAATCATGATTCCTGTGATAATCTGGGCAAAGTAAATTGAAAATCTTCTGGAAAGGAATACCATTCTAGATATCATTAAGAACAGTCAATTCACATGAAGAAGTCAAAATACCAACATCAAAGGAGTATGGAAGAATTTGATTTCAGTCCTCATGGATGATTTTGAAGGGTTCAAGATTTCAGTAGAGGTAGTAACTGCAGATGTGGTGGAAATAACAAGAGAACTAGAACTAGAAGTGGAGCCCGAAGATATGACTGAATTACTACAATCTCATGGTAAAACTTTAATGAATAAGAAGTTGCTTCTTAGGGATAGGCAAAGGGAGTAGTTTCTTGAAATGAAATCCATTCCTGGTAAAGATGTTGTGAAGACTGTAATGACAATATTGTAACGACAATAGAGGATTTGGAATATTACATTAACTTAGCTGATAAAGCAGCAGGATGGTTTGAGAGGATTGACTCCACTGTGGGTAAAATGCTATCAAACAGCTTTGCATGCTACAGAAAAATAATTTGTAAGAGTCAATTTGACACATAAAGTTTAATGTGCCAAACTTTATTTTTTTTATTTTAAGAAATTGCCACATCCACCCTATCCTTCAGCACCCACCATCCTGATTAGTCAGTAGCCATCACATTGAAAGTAGGATCCTCCACCAGCAAAAAAAAAAATTGATGAAAGCTCAGATGATGGGTTTTTAGCAATAAAATATTTTTAATTAAGTCATGTACACTTAGACATATTGTACACTTAATAGACTACAATATACTGTAAAAAGAATTTGTATATGCACTGACTGGGAAACCAAAAAATTCATTTGACTTGGCCTTATTACAATATTCGCTCTATTGTAATGGTCTGGAACCAGTGTCTGAACAGTGTCTCAGAGGTGTGTGTGTGTGTGTGTCAAAAATTGTGATAGTTTAATTCATAGGGAAATTCTTATGCTAAAAAGTAAAAAGATAATTCTTTTCAATGGAATTTTAATATACATACCTACAATATACATGCTGTAAAACATACAATTTAAATATGTATATTAAAATAATATGTATACTGAAATTATTATTTAAAAAATAAGTGCATATAACCAGTTTGAGAAAAGAAGGGAGGGAGCAGCCTTCTATGTCTCTCTGGGAAGTAATTCCTAGAGTAAGTAGCAGTAAGTGGAGGAGCTCTGCTGTGGGACTTTGACCAGGAGTGTCCTTAAGTAAGATAGAAAATGCCTTGGGATGTAGAACACTGCCTACCACATAAAGGGGAAGATGAAGTAGAAATAAGTAGCCCTTTATTAGGCTCTTGTAAGGACTTTGACTTTTACTCCGAGTGAGATGAGGAGCCGTGAAAAAGTTTTGAACCGAGGAGTGACATGATCTAATATTTCAAAAAGAACACTAACAGAAGAAAGTGGTGGTTGCCACAGAGAAGAGGGATGGGAGGATGGGCGAAGTGGGTAAAAAGGGATAGGAGATACAAGCTTCCTGTTATGGAATGAAAAAGTCATGAGAATAAAAGGCACAGCAGAGGGAATATAGTCAATGATACTGTAATAGTACTGTATGACAACACATAATAGCTACAATTGTGGTGAGCATAGAATGATGTATAGAGAAATTGGATCTATTTTGTACACTGAAACAAGAAAAAGGAATATTTCAGATGCTGTGTTGGAAATAGTTTGTAACAAGATGGGTAGAAGCAACAGGCTGGGTCAGGAGGCCTTTGTAGTAATCCAGGCAAGAGATGATGGTGCTATGGACCAGTGTGGGAGCAATGGAAGTAGTGAGTAGTTTGATTCTGTATTTTTATCTGGAGATCTTCCAGAAGTAGAATGTAAGTATTAAAAATTAGACTTGTTTATTTGATATTATAATGCCCTTTTAATTACTCCTTCAGTATATCAAAATATTTTTCCATTGGCTATTTTTATTCATTTTGTTTTCCTTTTGTTAATGATTTATACTTTTTAAAAAAAAGAGAGAAAATACCTAGGGTTTGAATAGTTTATTTTCTGAAAATATGGCTTATCTTTGCTATTTAGCTCCTTCTTCCACAAAGTACTTTCAAACAGTGCCCTGTTCATATAGGCCTTATGGATTAGCCTGTTAGATTGCCCCAGAAACTTCTAGTCTTCCTTACTACAGTCACTTGGGATTTTCCTTTCCCTCTTGTCTCCTACCTCACTGCCTGCTTCATATAAACCCATTACTTCCTTGAATTTACTTGAGTCTGGCCCTCGTGTGAGTTATGGGCTCAAGATGCTAGGACTAAGTGGAAAGGAAGAAGCAGTTAGTACTCTTCACAAGAATTCTTTGCCCCAAATCACTGGTCTAATCACCTGTAACCACAGGCCCAGATAAATCTGTTTTCCTACCCAGACATTCATCATGTGTACTCTTCTATGATATCTCTTCAGTGGACAATGAAAAGGGGAGCAAGCAAGGGCAGAATTGAGCATTTACTCAAATGTTGCTAGTTACTTCAAAAAAGAATCAAAATCTCACTCTTAGGAACATCAAAAGGACAGTTTTGGTTCGACAAAGAAGAAGGGTAGTCACCTGAAGCAAAAGACTTTGACCTTCCATAGCTTAGGCCCACCTCTCAAACCTAACACCCTCCTGATACCAAACTCCAATTAGAGTCACCACAACAGTCATGGGACTGGGTAAGGTCCAGTTGTATTGCCAGCACTGCAGAAAGCTCATGAGATGTGTCCTTAACAACCCCTAAAATGCAAAACTAGTTTTCTCAGAGAAACAGCAGTATTATAAGGGTAGATACCATTATTATTCCTACTTTTACAGATGCTGAAACTGAACTACAGAATAGTTAGTGAACTTGCCAGTCATACAGAGAAATGACTGCCTGGTTTTCTAATTTTTTTTAATGAAATTTTCTAACACACACAAAAAATAGACACAATGAACCAACCTATCACCCAGATTCAGTAATTTAAGGATTTTGCCACATTTTTTTCTTTTATCTTTACTGACGTATTTTAAAACAAGTCCAAGATATCAAAGTCATTTTACACTACACACTTTAGGAGAAAGCTCTGAAAACTGTGGGTTTTTTTATATGAACACAAGGCTATTAATACATTAACAAAGTTATTAATAATTCCTTATTCTCATCCAACTTTTCTAAAATGAGTCCTTTTAAAATCTTTATTTCTATGCCAGAAGACTAAAATTCATGGACATAAGAAGCTTACTTGCCCTAACTTTTCACATCGTTGACACACGGTACATATTTTAATAATTGAACAAAGAGTAGGAGAGAAGTCTGTAGGCTCAGTTCCTAAGTTGTAAGTACTTAATGATCTGATACCTCTAGATCTAAAACTGATGGATTTTTGTAATAGGGTTAAAAAAGAATGCAGACAGGTTGAAGAAATTCATTCTCTTTTGGCAATAGTATGGCCTTTTGCATGTTTCAGAAGATTGATCATCAAACACTCTTTATGGTTTTGTGCTCTCACAACACATGGAAGATGTGTTGCAGAGGGACTAGTAATAGTAAGTAGGTTGTATCCTATTAATATTACCCTAGGAATAGAGCTAAACTAAGTTGAAGAATTAAGATGAAAGAACACTTTGAAACCAACTGTAATGCTTTCCCAGTATGTTTTTATCACAGGCTTTTGAGCAAGTGCATGCTATAGACATTGTGCAGGAATATGGCTTCACCATATGATCTATAGTCTGATTTCAACACAACATATTTGAAAGCTGTCACTGAGTTGTCAGCAGGGTTTGTTTTCTGTTTTGCTAAATTTAAAAGTGAATTATTGTTTTCCATATCAATTAAAAATTTCTCATTTTGAATGGAACAATAAGTATCCAAAAACTTGTTTCCACAGATTTAGATTCTACTCTAAAATATGCCACTTAGGATTCTTCCAATAACTTTCATCAAGACCACTGTATTCAAGGACATGGTTTAATTATAAGAAACAACATGAAATGGGAGTCAGAACCCAGGTCCTCTTCCTAGCTCTGCCCTAACTAGTATTGCAGTCTTAAACAAGTTACTTCAATTTCTTGATTTCAAAGAAATTATTGAATTGGATGATTCCACAAATCATTATAGCTTTAAAAGTATGTCTGTGATTACATCTGTAAGGAAAATTTGTATTATTAGTTCTACAGTAACAAGATTATTACCATTTCATTTTTGCAAATAGGAAGAATTTTTTAAATTGCCCTCAGTGGCATGTTTCTAACATTGCTGGGGTATTTTTAAATATTGTATTAAAAATTAATATGGTATAGTGGGAACTAAAACAAATATTCCAGAGATTCTCCTTATATTAACTTGTTAAATTTTACTAGTGTACAGGTTGTTAGGGTTTTTTTTTTTTTAGTGATTTTACCATGAATAAAGTTCTTATAAAGGTGAAAGCTATGTACAGCTAGTTTAAATTTCTTTTCTGAGTTCTGGTTGAAATGGCAATGTAGGAAGACTTTGAACTTACCTTCTCTATGGAACACACCAAATTGCATCTATTAATAGAACAATTCTACTGAAAAAGATCTAAGGGCTGACTGAACAGGTACTGAACAACCAATGATAAATGGCAAGAGAACGACAAGAGAGACAGAGAGATGTGACATGGTTTAAAAGACTTACTGGCATATTCAGCTACAGCTCTGCCCAGCCACAAAAATCACCAAGCACACACATTCTGCATATGGGACACCCTACAGAAGGCCACTACTCCAGCTTTAGGAGGTGTAGCTGTTTCACCTAATTCATAGAAACAAACACAGAAAGTCAAGCAAAATAGGGACACAGAAGATTGTGCTCCCAAAGAAAGAACAAGACCTCAGAAAAAGAACTAAATGAAACAGAGAAGCAGTGTGCCCAATAAAGAACTTAAAATAATGGTCATAAAGATATTCAATAGGTGAGAAAAAAGAATGGAAGAACTCAGTGAGACCTTCAATAAAAAGAAAATACTTGAAAGATCATTTTAATTCAATAAGAGTTAGTACAAGAACAAGTGAAAAACACACTAGAGGGAATCAGTAGTAGTTTAGAGGTTGCAGAAGAACATATCAGCAATCTGGATGATGGGATAATAGAAAGCACACAAGCTGAGCAGTAAAAACATTTTTTTAAATGAGGATAGATTAAGAGATCTCTTAAAATCAAGTGAAAAATGTTCACATTATAGGGTTTTCAGAGAAAAGTGCAGAAAACTTATTTGAAGAAATAATAACTGAAAACTCCCCTAACATAGAGAGGGAAATAGACATCTAAGTCTAAGAAGCAGAGAGTTCCAAACAAGATGAACCCAAAGAGGTCATAATAATAGCACGTAATAATTAAAATGTCAAAGGTTAAAGATAGAGAATCTTAAAACCAGCTAGAGTGAAACAAAAAGTTACCTACATGGAAAACCTGTAAGACTGTCAGCTGATTTTTCAGCAGAAATTTTGCAAACCAGAAGAAAGTGGCAAGTGCTGAAAGGAAAAACCTACAGCTAAGAATACTCTACCTGGCAAGGTTACCATGCAGATTTGAAGGAGAGATAGTTTCCCAAAAAAGAAAAGATAAAGGAGTTTATCACCACTAACCCAGCCTTACAAGAAATGTTAAAGGGATTCCTATAAGTGGAAAGGAAATGGCCATAATTAAACATAAGAAAAACGAATAAAAACATGTAAAATACAACAACATATACACAAAAGTGGAGAAGGGACTAAAAAGGGAAAAGAAGGAGAAAAAGAAAAAAAATTTTTTTTCTAAAGAATGTATTTGAACTTAAGGACCATCAAATTAATATGGACTGCTATATACTTTGGGTGACATATATGAACCTCATGGTAACCACAAACCCAAAACCCGTGATAGATACACCAAAAGAAAAGAGAAATAAAGCCAAATAAAACACTGTAGATACTAATTGATCACAGAGCAAGAGAAGAAGAAAGGAACAAAGAAGAACTACAAAAACAACCAACAAACAAAATTTTCAAATAGCAATAAGTACGTACCTATCAATAATTACTTTAAATGTAAATGGCCTAATGCTCTGATCAAAAGAGTAGATTAAAAAAGTAAGACCCATATATATGCTACCTGTAAGAGACTCATCTCAGACTTAATGATGCCTACAGACTAAAAGTGAAGGGACAGGAAACATACACTATGTAAAAGAAAGTTTTTTTAAAAAAAAAAAAGCTGGGATTATAATACTTCTATCAGACAAAATGGACTTTTAAACAGACTGTAACAAAGAAGGGCATTACATAATACTAATGGAGTCAGTCCATCAAGAAGATATAACTGTAAATATCTGTGCCCACCTGATACTGGAGCACCTAAATACATAAAGCAAATATTAATGGACATAGAGAAATTGATGGTAATACAGTTACAGTAGAGGACATTAATACTCTACTTATATCAATGGATGGATAATTCAGACAGAAAATCAGTAAGGAAACAATGTCTTTGTTTTTGTTTTGATTTGTTTTAAAAGTTTATGTATTTTAGAGAGAGAACATTCATGAGCGGAAGAAGGAGAAAATCTTTTTTAAGATTTTTTTTTTTGAGAGAGAGAGAATGAGCAGGGTGCAGGGCAGAAGGAAAACAGATTCCTCACTGAGAAGACAGCCTGATGCGGGGCTTGATCCCAGGACTCTAGGATCATGACCTGAGCCAAAGGCAGATGCTTAACTGACTGAGCCATCCAGGTACCCCATGAGAGAGAATCTCAAGCAGACTCCATGCTGAATGCAGAGCCTGACATGGAGTTTGATCTCACAACTCTGAGATCACAACCTGAGCTGAAATCAGGGGTTGGATGCGTAACCAACTGCACCACCTAGGAACCCCTATAAGGAAGCAATGTCTTTAAATGACATATTGGACCAGCTGGTTATAACAGATACATACAGAATATTCCATCCAAAAACAACAGAATACACATTCTTTTCAGGTGTAAATGGAACATTCTCCAAAACAGATCACATATTAGGCCATAAAACAAACCTCAATAAATTTAAGAAAATTGAAATCATACCATACTTTTTTTCCTACACATCAATGTAAACCTAGAAATGAATCGCAAGGGAAAAAAAAAAACAGGGAAAACTACAAACACGTGGAGATGAAACAACATGACACTAAACAACCAATAGGTCAATGAAGCAATCAAAGAAATAAAAAATTACATGATGACAAATGAAAACACAATGATCCAAAATCTCTGGGACACATCAAAAGCAGTTCTAAGAGGGAAATATATAGCAATACAGGCCTAAGGAATAAGAAACAAGAAACTCAAATAATCAGTATTAGGCCTAAAGGAACTAGAAAGAGAAGAACAAAACCCAGGATGAGTAGAAGAAAGGAAATAATAAAGATCAGGGCAGAAGTAAATGACATAGAGACCAAAAAAAAAAAAAAAATTAATAAAACCAAGAGTTCTTTGCAAAGATAAACATGATTAACAAACCTTTAACCATTAAGAAAGAAAGAGAGGGCCACCTAGGTGGCTCAGTTGGCTAAGCATCTGCCTTTGGCTCATGTCATGATCCCAGGACCTTGGGATCCAGCCCTGCATTATGCTCCCTGCAGGAACTCTCTATGCATTGGGCTCCCTCTCCCTCTCCCTCTGCCTGCCACTCCCCCTGCTTGTGCTCACTCTCTCTCTCTGTCAAATAAATAAAATCTTTTAAGAGAGAGAGAGAGAACACAAAATCAGAAATGAGAGAAAAAAATAAATGCAAGAGGAAAAGTTAACAACCCATACCACAGAAATACAAAGGATTATAAGTGAATACTGTAAACAATTATATGCCAACAAATTGGTCAGCCTAAAAGAAATGGATAAATTCCTAGAAACATTTAATCTTCCAAAACTGAACCAGAAAAAAAAATTTAATTTTAACAGACCAATTACAAGTAATTAAATTTAATCAGTATTGCAAAACAACCAAAGAATAAAAGTCCAGGACCACGTGGATTCACAGATGAATTCTACCAGACATTGAAAAATGAGTTAATACCTATTCTCAAACTATTTCAAGAAAATAGAAGAGGAAAGAAAACTTGCAAATGCATTCTATGAAACATTACTCTGATACCAAACCCAAACAGACACCACAGAAAAACTACAGGCCAGTGTCCCTGATGAACCTATGTGCAAATATCCTCAGCAAAATATTAGCAAAGTGCATACAAAATACATTTAAAAGATCATTCACCACATTCAGGTGGGATTTATTCCTGGGATGCAAGGATAGTTCAGTATTCGCAAATCAAGCATCCATCATACACCACAGCACAAAATGAAGGATAAAAGTCGTATCATTTCAGTAGATGCAGAAAAAGCATTTGACAAGATTCAGCATCCATCTTTCAACAAAATTGTGTTAGAGGGGACATACCTCAACATTTAAAAAGGCCATATGTGAAAAACCCACAATTGGCATCATCCTTGGTGGTGAAAAACTGAGAGCTTTCTAGGTCAGAAACAAGATAAGGGTGTCCACTCTCACCACTGTTCTTCAAAAGAGTACTAAAAATCCTAGCCAAAGCAATCAGACAAGAAAAAGCATTAAGATATCCATATTGGTAAAGATCAAGTTAAACTGTCACTACTTGCAGACAACATGATACTATACATAGAAAATCCCAAAGATTCCACCAAAAGATTACTAGGAGTAATAAATGAATGGAGTAAAGTGGCAGGATTTAAAATCAATACCCAGAAATTGGTAGCATTTTTCTACACTAACAATGAAGTTGCAGAAAGATATGTGTGTGTATATATATACATATACATACATATATATATATATATATACACGCACACACACATACCATTACAGTATATATACCATTTACAGTCACAGCAAAAAAATAAAATACATAGGAATAAACTTAACCAAAGAAGTGAAACACCTGTACCCTAAAAACTATAATATAAACACTGATGAAAGAAATTAAAGAAGATTCAAAGAACTGGAAAGATATTCCAAGCTCATGGATTGGAAGAATTAATATTGTCAACATGTTCATATTACCCAGAGCAATCTTCAGAGTTAATGCAATCCCTATCAAAACACCAACAGTATTTTTCACAGAACTAGAATAATACTAAAATTTGTATCAAACCATAGGAGACCCTGAATAGTCAAAGCAATCCTGAGAAAGAATAACTAAGTTACAGGTATCATAATTCCAGACTTCAAGTTATATACAAAGCTGCAGTAGAACAGTATGGTACTGGTACAAAAATAGACACTTAGATCAATAGAACAAAATAGAAAATCTATAAGTAAACCCATAATTATATGCTCCATTAATCTTCAACAAAGCAGGAAAGAATACCCAATGAGAAAAAGATAGTCTTTTAAACAAACAATGTTGGGAAAACTGGTCAGCTACATGCAAAAATATGAAACTACACTACTTTCTTACACCATACACAAAATAAACTCAAAATGAATTAAAGACCTAAATATGAGACCTAAAACTATAAAAATTCTAGAAGAGAATACAAGCAGTAATTTTCCTGGCTTCAGCCATAGCAACATTTTTCTAGATATGTCTCCTAAGGCACGAGAATAAAGGCAAAAATAAACTATTGGGGCTATATCAAACTAAAAAGCTTCTGTACAAAAAATAAAAATAAAAATAAAAAAATAAGAAGCTTCTGTACAGCAAACATCAAGAAAACAAAAAGACAATCTACAGAATGGGAGAAGGTATTTCTAAATGATGTATCTGATAAGGGGTTAGTATCCAAAATATATATAAAGAACTTAATACAATCAATACCAGAAAAAACAATCCAATTAAAAAATGGGCAGAGGACTTGAATAGACATTCTTCCAAAGACAATGCAGATAGCCGACACATGAAAAGATGTTCAACATCACTAATCATTAGGGGAATGCAAATCAAACTGTTAGAATGACTAAAATCAAAAAGACAAGAACAAGTGTTGGCAAGGATTTGGAGAAAAAGGAACCCTCTAGCACAGTTGACGGGAATTTAAATTGGTACAGCCACTGTGGAAAACAGTGTAGCAGTTCCTCAAAATATTAAAAATAGAAATACCATATAACCAAATAATTCCACTATTGGTTATATACCTAGAGAAGATATGTAGATAGATGTATATATATCTAAAGGCCTATAGATATATGTAGACATATGTTCCCATGTTTATTGCAGTGTTATTTACAATAGCCAAGAAATGGAAACAACAGAAGTGTCCAGTAGACAAATGGATAAGGAAAATGCGATAACACACACACACAATGTAGTATTACACAGTCATAAAAAAGAATGAGATCATGCCATTTGAGACAACATGGATGAACCTAAGGGTATTATACTAACTGAAGTCAGCCTGAGAAAGAGAAATGGCATATGATTCTACTCATAAATGGAATCTAAAAGAAGTGCATAAAGAAACAAAAGGCTAAATCAGAACTGTAAATAGACGCAACAAACTGATGGCTGCCAGAGGGAAAGGGATTAGGCAAATTGGGTGAATGGGAAAAGGAGATACAGGTCTCCATTTATGGAATGAGTAAGTCATAAGGGTAAAAAGTGGAGCATAAGGAATACAGTCAAGGATATTGTAATAGCGATGTAATGGAATAGAAGGTAGGTGGTGAACATAGCATAATGTATAAACTTTTCAAATCACTAAGTTGTACACCTGAACCTAATGTAATGTGTGTCACCTATATTCAAAACAAATTTCTTGTGAATACCCTAGTAGCATATATCTACAAAACAATATTTGAAAATACAAGGAAAAGAAAAAATTCACCAGAGATCACTGGCAAACATGATGTATCTTTTGCAAAACTGGAATAAAAATCTATGTGTGATTTTGTACCTTTTTCCTCTAATATTATATCTTGTTCATTATTTACATCATCAAACCCCTGTCATGCACTACAATGGTACAAATCCAGAATACTGGCAATACCAAATACTGGCAAAGATGTGGAACAACAGGAACTCTTTTTACTAGAAGAAATGCAAAATGGTATGACCGTTATGAAAAAAAGAGTTGGCAGTTTCTTACCAAACTAAACATACTCTTACCATACGATCCAGTAATCATCCTACTTAGTATTTACTAAAAGGAGTTGAAATCATATGTCCACAAAAACCTGCTCACAGATGGTTATAGCAATTTTATTCATAATTGCCAAACATTGGAAACAACCAAGATGTCCTTCAGTTGGTGAATGTATAAATTAACTTTAGTACATCTAGGCAGTGGAATTATTATTTAGCACTAAAACAAATTGAGCTACTAAGTAATGAAAAGACGTAGAGAAACCTTAAGTGCATATTACTAAGTAAAGAAGGCAATCTGAAAAAGCTATGATTCCAACTATGTGATATTCTGGAAAAGGCAAAACTGTGAAGGCAATAAAAAGATCGGTGGTTGCCAGGAGTAGGTAGAAGAAAAGATGAATAGGCAGAGCACAGAGGATTTTTAGAACAATGAAAAAATTATGTACAATATCATCATGATGGATATATGTCACTACACATTTGTCCAAACCTATAGAATGTACACCAGGAGGGAGCCCTAGGTAGACTATGAACTTTGGGTGATTATGATTTGTCAGATTAGGTTCATCCTTCCTAAAAAATGTACATTCTGGTGAGTGATATTGATAATAGGGGAGGTTATACATGTGTGGGGATAAAAGGTATGTGGGAAGTGTACTTTCTCATCAATATTGCTATGAATCTAAAATTGCTCTAAAAATAAATTTTAAAAGATATGTATATATGTTTAACATTCTGCTCTAAAAGATGACTATATCAGTGAAGCATCTTCTGACAGGTTTCAGAGAAGTAAACTCCATAACCCAAAGGATTATTAGCCCTAAAATTGTTTATATTGCAGACACTTTGTGCATTAGTCTATAATATGAGAATTAGTTGGTTTTGTTTGAAGAAAAAAGATCAGATTTTAAAATGCCAGGATTTAATTATGACTGTACTATTAATAGATAAAAAAATTATGTTTTACATGTTTAAATTACGAGTTTTCCATCCATTTACCAACTTGAGTCTGAAACAAATGACCCTTAACTTCAGTTGTACTTCTTTGCATTTATAAATATTTTCATATGCAAAGGGCTCCTAATCAGACGCCAAGAAGACTCTTTATTAAAAAGAAAATAGCCAATACTGTTAAAATATTCATGCTATTCAAAGCAATCTACAGATTTAATGCAACCCGTACCAAAACACCAACAATATTTTTCACAGAACTAGAACAAATAATAGTAAAATTCGTATGGAATTACAAAAGATCCCGAATAACCAAAGCAATCTTGAGAAAGAATAACAAAGCTGGAAGTATCACAATCCCAGAACTCAAGATATACTACAAAGCCATAATAATCCAAACAGTATGCTGTTGCCACAAAAATAGACACAAAGATCAATGCAACAGGACAAAGAACCCAGAAATAAGCCCATGATTTTATGGTCAGTTAATCTTCAGCAAAGCAGGACAAGAATATGCAATGGGGAAAAGATAGTCTCTTCAAGTGGTGCTGGGAAAGCTGGACAGCTGCATACAAAAGAATGAAATAGGACCACTTACTTACACCATACACAAAAATAAACTCAAAATGGATTAAAGGCCTAAGTATAAGACCTGAAACCATAAAATTTATAGACGAAAACAAAGGCAGTAGTTTCTTTGACATCAGCCATAGAAATATTTTTCAAGATACATTTTCTCGGGCAAGGGAAACAAAAGATAAACTATTGGGACTACAAAAGAAAAAAAAAAACAACAACTCTTGCACAGTGAAAGAAACCATCAACAAAACAAAAAGGCAACCTACTGAATGGAAGAAGGTTCTCAAATGCTACATCTGATAAAGGGTTAATATTCAAAATATAAAAACTTATTCAACTCAACACCAAAAAAGCCCCCAAATAATTTAATTGAAAAATGGGCAGAAGACCTGAATAGACATTTTTCCAAAGAAGACATGTAAGTGGCTAATAGACACCTGAAAAGATGCTGAACATCACTAATCCTTAGGGAAATGCAAATCAAAACCACAATGAGATAATCACCTTACCTCTGTCAGAATGGCTAGATCCAAAAGGACAAGAAATAACAAGTGTTGGTGAGCATGTGGAAAAAAAAAGGAACCTTTGTGTAATGTTGCATGGAAGTTCCTTTAAAAGGTTAAAAATAGAATTACCATATTATGATCCAGTAATTCCAACAGTGGGTATTTATCCAAAGAAAATGAAAAAGAAAAAGAAAATGAAAAGACAAATTCAAAAAGACACATGTGCTCCTGTGTTTATTGCCGCATTATTTTCAATAACCAAGACATGTAAGCAACTCAAGTGCCCCATTAATAGATGAATGGATAAAGAAGTGACACACACACACACACACACACACTCAGCCTTAAAAAAGAATGAGAGCCATTTGTAACAATATGGAAGGAGCTAGAGGGTCTGATGCTAAGTGAAATAAGTCAGAGAAAGACACATACCACATGATTTCACCAATATGTATAATTTAAGAAACAACAAAAGAACACAGTAAAAAAGACAAACCAAAACCAAAAAAACCCAGACCTTAAATAGAGAAAACTGGTGGTTGCCAGAGGGGAAGTGGGTAAGGGGGATGGGTTGAAATAGATAAAGGAGATTAAGAATACACTTACTGAGATGAGCATACTAAGTAATATATAGAAATGTTGAATCATTTTAATGTATACCTGGAACTCATATAACAGTGTACATTTATTATACTTCAGTAAATAAAATGGTTTTCTCAAATAAAAATAGAAAATACCACCCCCCGAAAAAAAGAAAGAAAGAAAATACTGCCCACATTGGGCTCCCTGCTCAGCACGGGAATGTGCTTCTCCCACTCCCTCTGCTGCTCCCCCTGCTTGTGCGCTTACAATCATGCTTGGCTCTCAATCTCACAAATAAATGAATAAAATCTCTTGAAAAGAGAAAAAATACTTAAGACTTCCATTTTTAAGTAAATCATATATACCACGTTATCTATGAAAGAATTCAAAAAGTAAATTATTTTGCCCATTTGCTTAGATTTTTATCTAGGCATTTATGTAGATTTTATCAAAAAATACAGCCTGAAAATACAAAAGTAAGCTGTCTCCTAAAAATCCTAAATTAAGATTACCCTGTGAGCTAATGTGAACAATACCAAAACAACAACATAAAAACCACCTTAAGTACCTAATTTAAGAGGCCTTATTTTCTTTAAGGGGTTAACTGAGAAGAGACAGTAGACAATCTAACATTTTTGTAGAGAAAATATATGGCTAGGATTTTTTGAGTATAATAAAATTTCTAAAGTAAAGCGTTTTTATTTCCACCTAGACTGGGAAATTCTTTATAACATTTTTGTTGTGGTGGTGGAGGTTGACAGCTGTGAGTTGGATTGATTGAAATGTGGCATTTCTGATAGAAAAGTTCTTTTAGAATATGAAAGCTTACCAACAAAATTGACAAACAGCACTCTAGGCCCAAAATAAATTAGGTTTTAGTCCTCACATAAATGTACTTAATTTTGCTTGACCTCTTACCTACTTTTGTGGGTAAGATTGCAGATAACTAAAGTATCATCATGTTTAGAAAAAATTAGGTGTTGCTAATGTGATAGGTTTTTGTCTTTTTAAATAAAAACTATTTTATTTCACACAAAAAAACTGTAGTCAGTGGATTTTGCATTTTGGACACTTATTTTCTCATGCAATGCTCTTTCAACACCAACTTTATTTCTCCAGAGCAACCCTTTAAAAACATGAATAATATTATTCTTGCTGATGATAATGTGGTTTATGTTGATTGTCTAAGTGACACTATTTCATTCAGACCAGTGTGTATAGTATATGAAAAAGAATTATAAATATTTAAATGATTTGTGCCAAGAAAATATAATATTTAATATTTTTGAGCATCATTACTTAATGCTGTGAGCTTGGCAATGAACATTACCTGGTAAATAGATTCCAGCTAGAGAAAGCTATTGGATTGGGGAGGGATAAGTGTGATATGGGAATGGACAAAATCTTTCATATACAATTCTGTAATGGGAATTGTGAAGTTCATTTTTGGGTAATATCTAGATTATTTGATCACATACAGAAGCACTGAGTTGTGGTCTAATTATCATTAGGAATTTTAGATTGCTGAGTAGCTGAAGAAATTCAGTGCTGCTTGTCAATAAAATTTAAGTGCTTAGGAAAATGACATTGCAAGAATATCTTAGTCACAATTGAAAAGGAAAACAGATGAAAAAACTTTGGTTTTAGATTGAGTATATCTAAACAGCTGTGAAACATTAATTGGGGCAATGTTTTATTAAATTCTACTTTTAAGTGCTAATAACTATGACGGATATATAGTTACCATTATGCCAAGAATTGCCAAAATATCAAAATTTTTTGTTAATAGTCTTGGCTATTAGCCATGATTGTGAAAGACAATTTTTCTGCTTTTGTTTTTTTTTTTTTAATCTATGAGAACTTTTATATTCCATCACTAGGACATCTTCTTTATTTACCACATATAGTACAGCAAAATTAAAACCACAATTCATTAAATGAACTCCCAGTTCCACTTGTGGCACCTTGGTAAGTAGTAGTCTCTGATAATTCTTAAGGAAGTTTTTGGACTAACTGGATTGAAGGAGTAGAAAAAGAGGAGATTAGAGAACAAAAGAGAGGATAGATTATCTGTCTTGGAGAACATGGGTGATCTCTCTCTCTCTCTCCATTGTCGCAGAGACCACCAAATGCTGGAAAAAAAGGAACATCCAGACCTTGACACCAGTGATGTAGATTGAAATATTTGGGAAAAATAAAAAATAAACACCAGCATAGTCATCTTAAATTCTATGGACCTAATTATAGTAAATAAGTGGAGAAAACTTGCCATTTAGAGGAAATGTATAATCCATGGTTAATTTCATTTCCCCTGCCTATGTATCTCTCCATTCCTGTTTCTCTTCTATGGGAGAACTTGCTTTTGAATCAGTCATAGCTGGAAGCCTGCATTTTTCCAGGTCTGAGATACATACAGACAGTGAAGGTTAAATATGATGTCTTCAAGATAAGTGAGTTACAGTAAATGGAAAGTCAGAAATGAAATCACGGTGAAAAAAGGTGAGCTTATTTGCTCCATTGATTCAAAATGGTTGTCCTTTTGATCATTTGTACTTTTTTTAAAGTTGATGAATTTGGTTTGTATTTGAGTTAATGGGAAAAATGAAGGAAGATCATGTAGGTTTTCTGCAATGTATGTACAACATACATTAGCTTTATAATTAAGATGTACTTGGGTTGTAGGACTTTTTTTTAATTATGGATAACATTTTCTGAAATTAATTCCTAACTTTTTATAGTTAAAAATTAGTCACTGATTCTTAAAGTTCATATTGTTACATTTAGTCAGAAAGCAAGCTGAAAAATGGTGTGGGCCTTCTACTAAATATTTTAACCATAAAAGCAGTAGTATTAGCTGTATATCCTTAATTATATTTCTGCTGACGACAGTATGTTTTTAAATGAAGCTAGCCAGAAAACTAAAATATGCACATTATATTCTTTAGAACAACACTATTCAATAAAAATATAGGCCATACATGTATTTTGAATTTTTCTAGTAGCTATATTAAAAAGTTTTTAAAAAGATGAAATTAGTTTTAATATTTTTAACCTAATATATCCAAATAAATATTATTTTTTCAATATGTGATCAATATAAAACACTTAACGAGATTGTATATTTATTGTACTGTCTAAATGTATTTTTATACTTAGAGCACATCTCAGTTCTGACTAGCCACATTTCAAGTATTTAGTAGCTACATTCCTCAGTAATGCAGATTTAGAATATGACAGAAAGAATATTACTAGTATGATATTAATAATTCAGGTTTGTTCCCATCTCTCCTGGGAACACAAATAAAAAGTCTTTTTATTTGTGAAAAGATGTTTTATCAGTATCTCTTTTTATAAATAATAAATTTAAATACTTTTATAGGGTCATTTTGGTAGTAGATACAGTGAAATATTTTCTGACTCACCTGGTATTATTGCCTTGCTATTCTATGGAAATATATGAAGAAGTGTTCTAAGCCCTTTGTTGTGCTAACCTTTTATTTTAAGGCAGATTTAGTTCTCTATTTCATAAAAGAACTCCTGATAGGAAAAACAAAGTAATGAAGGACATAATTATTTGGAATAGCTGTCAATACCCCTAATCTTTAATTTCCCTTTACATAGAAGATCTATCTAGAAGAAAACTTATTTTTTTAATTGATTAAAAACATTACCCTTAAAATAGTTCTCCATATGATGTGATTATCTTTCCAAAATCTATCCCAGGCCCCCTCCCCTTATGTATCTATTTCCTATTGTTCTCATTTATATTATGGTCTTGATTACTATTTCTATATTTAGGTAACTCTTGAACTTACCTTCCCAAATATTCATTTGTTTAGCAAATACTCATTGAACCTATTTTGTGTCAAAAAGTATTTCTAGGTACTTATAAGAAACAGTTTACCTCTCTCATGAGAGAGATAACAAATCATAGTAAAGCATATTACAGTTTAATAAAAGCATTTTACAAAGTCCCATGGAATGGCTAAATCTTCAGAGGCTGAGAGGATTGCCTCAGAAAAGGCTTTAATAGAATATGTGGCATTCAGATATAGAAAGCTGAATAGAGGTTTACCAGGCAGACCAGGAGAGGGAAAGATACTACATTTAAAAATTAGTAAGTAGCCCCAGAGTAGCTTTTTTGAACCATATTTTGAAGGACCTCATTTTATCAAGCCATTTGCCTTTTTCTTGTAGCCAGTTAGGGGTGTGATCCCTTAGGAATTTTTAATCAAGGGAATACAAAATTCAGTTTTGTATACAAGTGTGATTCAAGAGCATTCCTATTTGCACAGGAACCTGTTGGGAGACACCTATTTGTGCCCCAGGGCAGACCTGCCAACATTGGTCTAACTGGATCCTGAAGCAGCCCTGTGAACCAACTCCGTCCTCACTCAGCCATGGTTGATGCAACATCTAGAAACCCGGCAGATGGCATACCTGTCAGTGCACCCGGAGACAGGCCTGCAGCATCTGGTTCCAGCTGTGGACCCTGAAACAATCCTAACACTCAGTTCTAGCCCCTCTCTGCTGCAATCCTGGGCACTCCTACCGTCCCTGAGGCCCATCCCATGGCAGAACAGGAGCCCTCCCAGAGCCCTGGCAGGAACTACCCCTGCCCACACACCTAGTAACACGCCAGCTGTCTGCAGGCCTAATAGCAGACCTTTGTCCCAGCATCAGCTCTACTGACCAAGGACTCAGAGGCAGTCCTGTCCACCAAGAGACCGGACAGGATCCACACCTGTCCAGGTGTCTGGTAATGGGGTCTACACATCATAGACCCCAGTGTGGGCCCAGCAGCAGCTTGTGACCTGGCTTCAGCCCAACTTGACTGTGGTCCTGGAGGCAATCTCATCAGTCTAGAGACCCAATAGGAGGAGATCTTTACCTACAGAAACCTGTCTATAAAAATCAGAAGAGGTATTTGTTCCTCCAAATGCAGACACCAATTCAAGGCTACATACATCATTAAAAATCAGGCAAACATGGAACCACCAAAGGAAACTAATAAAGCTCCAGTAACCAACCTCAAGGAAATTGCCTGACAATTCAGAACAACTATCTCAAAGAAGTTCAGTTACATGCAAGAGAATACAGACAGCTAAATAAAATCAGAGAATGCATGAACATTTTTCCATGGTCATTAAAATACTGAGTTCCTGAACTAAGCTTTATACCTCAGTCCTCATTCTGTAAAGCTTTTGCTATTTCTCCTGTATTATGTTGCTTTTCATTGTATGTAAAAAGCAATCTGAAAGTACTGAATTGGATTCTAAGTGAGTTATAAGGTAGAAACTTTTCTAGATACCCCCTTCTACATTTCTATTTTTAATATTTATATTTTTATATATTATTTAGTTAGACAGTCATTTTAAATTACTTTTCTTGTAGGAACCTCCAGAAGTTTAGCCTTTTTGGAGACATAAGTGTTCTACAACAGCAAGGAAGTTTGTCAAATACATACCTCAACAAGGTGGATCCCGATGGCAAAAAAATTAAACAGTAAGTTTTATAGTTAGTGGAAGGGGGCTTATATTAATAATTTTTCTGAGAAATTGTAAGATACAATCAGAAGAGTAATTTTTTTCTAAAAAGAATCTATGTCCTGTAAATTGGAAATGTTTTAACTATGAAATATGCTATGCCACATGATAAATCTTTAAGACGAATCAAAGAATTTGCTGGGTAATTATTGCTATTTAAAACTGTAATTTCTCTACTTACCTTCACTGTAATATAAACTGTATATCATCAATTTTTTTCTACCATAATGGTGCAAATGCTGCTTTCCTTGGGTGAAGAACACATTTTTCTGTGTTTAATACAGTTTATTCATTATATTTTAATGTGAATTTTAATGGTATATATGATAATATTACTTGTGGGCTGGATTGAAATTAACTGAGAGAACATGGATCTCAGCATTTGTATGCCATTTCATTGCCTAGTTTCAAAAGTCAGTGCTAAAAGATTAGTGCTAAATGTTAATGGGATCATTGTGGCATGTGTTTTCCTTACAGAATTCAGCAACTGTTTGAAGAAATACTGAGTAATAGTAGGCAACTGAAATGGCTGTCCTGTGGGTTTATGCTGGAAATAGTAACCCCAACATCACTGTCATCTCTCTCAAACTCTATTGCCAACACCATGGAGCACCTGAGCTTGCTGGACAACAATATTCCTGGTAACAGCACCCTTATCACCACAGTCGAACTGGAGCGATTTGTGAATCTGCGCTCACTTGCCCTGGATTTCTGTGACTTCACAGCTGAAATGGCAAGAGTCTTAACCGATAGCAACCATGTGCCTTTGCAGCGACTGTCTCTCCTGGTCCACAATGTTTCCGTGATGCACAAGTCTCTGGACAACATGCCAAACGATGAACATTGGAAAGCCTTGGCACGAAAGAGCACCGGCCTTCGGGTCTACATAATGGCCTTTGATATCAAGAGTGAAGATATGTTAAAGATTCTTAAACCCAGTATACCACTAGAGAGGATTCATTTTGACAGCTACATCACTTGTGTTTCGGGAGCTATTGTTGATCTTATATCCAGGCAGTATGATAAGTTCCTCACTCATTTTATATTAATGAATGATGTGATTGACACATCTGGTTTTCCAGATCTTAGTGACAACCGAAATGAAGATCCATTGGTTTTACTAGCATGGAGGTGCACAAAGCTCTCTCTTCTGGCAATTCATGGTAGGTGATTTTTGTTCAGTTCAATTTGTTATTTATTTTACATCTAAAACATTATAAACCAGTAAAAAAGATAGCACTAACATTTATAGTGGTGAGTAATCTCATAACAAGTTGAAATGCAGGTTTTTATACTTTTTGATGTTAATAAGATATACCACTTAAAATAGAAAGTCATATTTCTACTCTTAAGTGTTCTGCTCTGGCTTCTGGCTTCCACCATGTGATTGATGGTATTTCATGAGAATGGCATTTAAAATTAATTTATCTATCTAAGAAAATATATGTATGTACTTGCAGTAGATGTATTTCTTCCTCTAATCACGAGATCTCTTAAAACACAATACAGAAGGGACACCTGGGTGGCTCCACAGTTGGGCACCTGCCTTCAGCTAGGGTCATGATCCCAGAATCTGGGATCAAGTCCTGCATCGGGCTCCCTGCAAGAAGCCTGCTTCTCCCTCTACCATAGTCTGTGTCTCTCATGAATAAATAAATAAATCTTACAAAAAAAACACACACACAATACAGAAGGAAGAGAAAGTAGGATTTTTCTTGCTGCCTCATCTTCTAGATTCTAGATATTAGCATATTAATTTGTATAATATATTTTTAAACAATGCTTCCATTGATTGGGTGTATGCTTTTTTTCTTACTGGTACCTTTTCGTCTTAATATTAACTATTCTGACAAGTTAGAAGAACATTTTGCTTCCATTCCTAGAATATGTAAGACATTTACAGAATGCAAGATAGACTATATGAGTGTCTTAAGCTCTCTTTATTAGCTGGTTTCCTTATTTTTGAAATTAATTTTTTAGCCTGAATCAGTGCAGGAAAGTGTGTGTCTTGCTTTTCAAGATTTGCATTGTAATTTGGCCAGTCATCAGAGGTAGCAGCAAAGATAGATCAATACTGAAGGTAATAAAATAGAGATTTTTTTTACAGGATAAAGAAATGTCAGGTTATTTAAAGGTTAATTTCAGCCAATATAAGCTTGTTTTTTTTTCTTTTAAGAAATAAGATGTTGGATACAGCTAAAGCCCCTGTACCCCCCTTTATTCCTTTCCAGAATAATTATACCTTACATATTTTCTGTTGGCAATCAGCAGTTTAAAGTGTCACTTCTTAACTTTGGACTGTGTAACATTGTGGTAGAGAGGATTTTTTACTAACTAAAAATAAGTTTCCTATGTTTTGTTAATGGATACATATATATGAAATAAAAATGTGTTTTTATGATACAGCAATATCCAAAGCTACAAAGTTTTACTTTAAATGGCTTCAGTCTTACTAAATGCACTGATACCAGAAAAGGATTACAGCACCTACCAATTCACCACCCACAGTGATATTGTAAGAAACAATATCAAACTTCATTTTTGTTTTCGTTTTCTGAGCTAAACAATCATACTTCCTTTTCCAATCTCAGTATAATTTTAAAGGAAAAGGACCAAAGTGTTAAGTGAAATATAAGCTTGTGGAAAAGACTAACTTATCAAATGGACAAAATAAAAAAGCAAGGGAATGACAGTGCTTGTCTTCTCTTTATTTTGAAGGTTACACAGTGTGGGCGCACAACCTCATTGCCATTGCTCGTCTTCGTGGCTCTGATCTAAAAGTACTTGAAGTCACTGAAGAAAGCATTGATTTTGACCAAGGTGAACTGGCCGACCAGGATGTGGATCCAGTGCATAACCTAATTGAGCAGGTATCCCTGGGCCTGGGTCAACCTTGGCACGCGGTCATGGACATCGAATCACTCAGTGTCTTCACTGAACCAAATCGTCATTTTTACAGAGAGATGCAAAGCTTCAGCGAAGACATTTAGCTTTTTTTTTAAATGTACAATTCCTGTGGTTACATATGCAAGTAGGGTCCTATTATGTTTTTTTTTTTCCAGTAGTGTGAATTAATCCCTTTGTGCTGTGTTTAATCAGTATTAGCTTTATAGAATTATATATGTGTATTCTACTTCTTGATCAAAGAACGTAGTCGGGTATTGGTTTAGAAGTTCAAAGTGACAATGTGTAGGGCTTTCACGGTTAATGGACTTGTTATCATACCTTAAGGATATACAACCGAAGGTTGTCTGAGGTTGCTGGCTAACTTTATTTTTCACTGAGTTACTCTGCCTTTTGATGTTTTTATTCTTTGTGTGTCAGAGTTCAGAGCTCAGGAGCCAAAATATTTTTATACATATAGATATATATCCATAGCCTGGTGGATTTGTATGCAATGCACCGCATTCATGCATCCTGATAGCATTTCATTAATTTTTAATTGAAATGGAAGAAGGGAGGATAGTATGATCCCAAATGAGTTCTCGTTAACAGAAAAGCCAAGACTTTTACTTTCATTACATATATAATAGTTGATATCACCAATTACCATTCTGAATTTTGTATAGTACTAGGTTAGAACACTGCTTAATCCTTTTTAAAAAAAATACATTTACATAAACATGAATATTCAAATTATTAGACTTTTTTAAAACTATATCTGACATAATTTTATTTATCAATTACATTATACATTCAAGTTAGCTTTTTAGCCCAGATTTCAAATAGTGGAGGAAGAAACTATATTCCAGGGTAAACCTCCTTAAAAGAAAATCAAAAAACAGTTGTAAACACACATGCTTGCAAACAAACATTAGTCGTGAAATTCCTAGCAACAAGTCACTGGATTTTTCTCTGTCAGCGCGCGTGTCAGCTGCCAAAGAATAGACTTAACTGAAGAAGTGCCCACATGCTGGCAGGGGCCGGCCCACTCTGGCCAGCCAGATACTGCTAGATTGTAATATTTAAGGTCGAATTTCGACCTGTGGTACACAGCTGTGCTGTGGCTCAGTCAGCAACCTCAGAACTCTGAAAAAACAAAACAAAAAAAAAGAAAAAAAAACCATGCACCTGTTTCACTGTGAATAGTGAATGTAAAGGAAAGAAAGGAAAAACTGAAAGCTTGTTCTATCACAGGTATGAGCTGCTATGATACATGAAGAACATTCCATGAAGTATGTTTTAAAACCTTGTTATATCTGAGAGGCTTTAAAAGCCGACTTAACTGTTTCAGGGCAACCGCGGTACAGACGTGGTCTCTGTGAGACTTCCACCTGACCCCAGTTTTAAGTGGTACGAATGTTGTGCATTTAATGTTAAAGGACAGTCTGCAATAATAAAGTAAGTAGCCAACGTGGGTGCCCAGCAGTGCTGAGACCTGGCTGCTCTATTGTAAGCTTTGGAAACACAATTTATGCAACAGATGTCCAGATATGATTCTATTTATGGAAAAAGTTTATATGTATTTTACAAATGGTTTTACCATCTTATATTAAAATGACCTTTTGACAGGTGTGCACTGTTTTGTCTCCAGTGAGCACATACCATGAGGATTTTATATGTACATCAGTAGTGTGAATCCACTGGCACAGTGTGTGTAAATGCCAGATGTGGTGAGATTTTATCTTATAAATGTGATCAGATAAAATAAATCCTGACAGAAACTGTAAGGAAACCAGCTGAATGTTTGACCTGATGACTGATGTTGTATGGTTTATGTTAAATGTATATTCTTTTAATCAATGAATAAAGCATTAAAAAGTGATCATTGTAATATATTTTATTGTATACAAAGCATGAAAACTTTTAGTGTTAAAAACTGTAAAAATCCTTGTATCATGTGTAATCATGTTAGCTACTATTGTAGTCTGGTGCGGCAAATCTTCAGTTTGGGATATTTCATAGAAAGTCTTAGGTTAGGGGCGCCTGGGTGGCACAGTCAGTTAAACATCCGACTCTTGGTTTCAGCTCACGTTGTGATCTCAGGGTCATGAGATCGAGCCCTGAGTCAGGCTCCACACTCACACTTCTCTCTCCCTCTTCCCCTCCCCCTGTTCACTCGCTCACTCTATCTCTCTCTCAAACAAATAAATCTTGTTTTAAGTCTTAGGTTAAATAGTTTGAAGGGTTTTAATTTTAACTAACTTTGGCAAAATACAAGCTTAAAAGCAAAAGGTACACTGGTTAGCACAAACCCCAAGTGCATTATGTATTTAGAACATGATTGATACAGTGTAGAACACAATTTATAGACTATGAGAACTTTTTACAATTCCTATACTAGATATAAAAATACTTCACTATACCAGTATTAAACAGTTCATGAACCCCTATTTTGCTTTAGTTTGGCTTTGTAATCTCTATTCTTGGTTGTTGAGACAAACAGCTGTCATTTATGAGATAGAAAATGGCTCTATTCCTTCATTTATTTTTCCTTAATCATTCCAGACACTGACTCTTCTTCCAGACACTGCCTCATCTTGGAATAATCTGTTCACAAGCAGTTGTCATTAAACCTACTGCTTCCTTGTTTCCTGAGCATATCTCAGTCTTTTGAGTGAATCAACATGTTTATGTACTTAAAATACAAAAATAGTACCCAAAATGTATGAAAAAAGAAAGTCTATTAACGTATATGACAAGCATATAAATGAAGGTTGGTACAGTAAAGCTCTAAACGGGGAGGCTCAGCATCTGTTTTAGTAGACTCTAAGCTCTGACTCTAATCTTTCAGAAGCCAACTCTCCCTTGACATTCAGGTTCCTCATCTGCAACATTAGAGATTGGACTTGGTTATCTAAAACTGATTCTTCACTAAAAGATTTAAATGTTGGCCTAACAGCTCAGAAATCTCTACAAGATCATCTTTGAATAACTGTATTAAATAAAAACCCTTCAACACATAGCTTACTAAACTGTATGAGTTTTACATAGCTAAAAACATTTCCCCATTTCCCCTACCACCCTAGGAATAAAGACGTATGGAGTTAGTGGCGTTGGGTCTTGGGGAAGGACAGTGTGCTTATGGCTAAATGCACAGATTCAGAAACTAACTGGCTGGGGGCTTGTGGCATGCATCAGATGGGATCTTTATGAAGTCAGTAACATAAAGTGGTGCTAAGGGAGTAACACACAAGCAGGGGTGAATAATATGCAAGCATCAAACTACATTGTATCAGTGCTTCCCAACCTTTATCATGTCCTGACACATACAGAAAATATTGTACAGCATACTAGTGTAAACCGGAAAAAACTGCAGGGGAAACATCATTGTTTTGTTTATTATATAATTGATGAGACAAAATTGCAGAGGATTGGGGGAAATACTAAATTTGTATAGAACTTTCAAATAAAATCTTGTTTTAACTGATAACCTCTCCAAACTTTTAATATTGCCACCAATGAGAAACACTCTACAAAAAGGTAATTTGCAAACTTTTTTTTTCACAACCATTCAAAAATTTATGCTGCTGAAATTATACTTTAATCTAACAGCTCTAGGGGAACCTGGGTGGCTCAATCGATTAAGCATCTGACTTGACTTTGGCTCAGGTCATGATCCCAGGGCCCTGCGTGCAGCTTGCTGGCTCAGTAAGGAAGCCTCTTCTCTTTCCCTCTGCTCTCCCCTGGCTTGCTTGCTTGCTCACTCTCTCTCTCAAATAAAAAAAAAAGTAAAAAAAGCTCTAAACATGGTAAATGTAAAGTTGAGATTTCTGATAATGTGAATTAATTTCAAATTCAAGTAATTTTTTTTCATTACAGTATTTCAAAAATAATGACAAAGCTCTAATTTGTAGTCTCCCACACGTAACCGTCCTGCTCGTTTAGCCACCCGGGAGCACAGATCAGCCACCAACAGACAGAAAGACCTGATTTATTTAAAAGCAATTGGAAGTCTGCAGGGAGCCCTCCTCCCGCCCCTTCGGCCCCAAGCCTCTCACAGTCAACCAGCTACATCCTGGACTTCACATCTAGGCTTCCTACCTGCTCCTTGGACACCTGGGACATTCTTCTCCCACAGCCTCATAGACACTCCTTGCCTATGATGGATAATGGCACCCCTGCATCTCACGGGCAAGTAGTTAGTGCCCGAGGCCACACCGTATCCAGGGCACACTGTCCTACCTGGCTCCACTCTAGTCCTGGCTCCAACCAGCCAGGGCTCCTAGCCACCCCAGAACTCAGCCCGAAAGGCATCACTCTGCCACAATATACGAGCTAACCTGAGCTGCTGGTTGTAAAAAGAAAATGGACGGTACATATGAATACATTTTCACTTGAATCACCCTACCGTCTGAAAAAACTTAAACATACAGAGCTGGGTATAATCTTAGTGGATATAAACAACAATTAAAATGAACTACAAACATCATTTTTAAAAATGTATATAACAGGATCTATGTGCTGTAATTCAGTACCTACTTCCACTCATCCATTTAAAAACTACAATAAGCTCTTAACCATTTGAAAATTTTTACATCATTCATTTTCCTCCTTAAACTGCTTATATTGTATCAGTTATCAATTTACTGCCTCAGCTCTGAACACACTGCTCATTATATATTCTCCGTTAACAGAACACCTTTATAGTCAGCACGCTGTTACATTTTCTTAGTAAGGCCATAGGAAGGGTTCCCAGGCAGGCCAGCGTAGGCAGCCTGAGGGTAGACACTTGCAGTGGGGTCTACCACAACCACAGGCCCAGACACAGTGCTTCTGTGGCCTTGCGGCTTTGGCTTGACCTTCCTTCAGCCCTCCTGACACGGAAACTAGAGCTGCTGCATGGCCCACATGCTTTGAAAGTCTCCTGCCTGCACTCACACCGGGGCTCCCACTGCCTGCCCTGAGCACCTGCATACTGCCCCTATGATCCTAAGGCTCAACCATGGGGTTGCCACTGCCCAGCCCACACAGTGGCTCTGAAGGCCTTTCATCCCCATCGCCCTGACTCCCACTGCACCCCGGTTGCTGTTTGCCTGCTTCCCACTTGCACCTATGGACGGCCAACGTCTCTGCCATCCCAGGGGCTGAACCGCCTCCTCCCAGCTTGTCCTACCATGAGGGCCCTCCCTCAGATCTAGGAGCCCATATAGTTTCCTTGTATCTTATAATTATTTTATCATAAAATTCTTTATATTAAATTTTCTGTTTAAAGTACTGTGTGGTCTGTCCCCTGATTTGACCCAGACTGCTATGTAATCTTTCCAACTATCCCAGAGCTTTTTATACAAATTCCCAGTGCTTTTTATACAAATATATCTTTGTTAATAAGTCTTTCACTGATTATTTTCTGCAACAAACATATAGACAATTGAAAATATCTAATTTTTTTATTTTAGAAAGCTGTGTTAAAATTTTTTCTCCTACATTTAGTTTTTAATGTGATAATTGATCAAAAATATATAACTTAAAATTAGTAGAAACTTATTATAAAATGTATTCCTTTTTTTTTTTTCTTAAGTAATCTCTAGGCCCAATGTGGGTCTTGAACTCACAACCCAAAGATCAAGAATTGTATGTCCTGCCAACTAAGTCAGCCAGGCACCCCAGAACTACATCTCTAAGTGAAATGAATGTAGCTGGGTCTTTTCTCTTTTTTCCCCAGTTATTGCATATTCCATGGATGGGTATTACTTGCTCCTGAAATGAGTCAGGTCCAACATCAATTCTATTACCTATTTTTCATTCTTATAAACACAAGGTTGAAACATCATTTTCCCATAAGTAGATGGGAAGACAAAGATTTTTGTTACAGCAATGGCACTCAATCTTTGAACTCCTAAGATCAAAAAAACACAGTGGAGTATCATCAAAAATTATTTTAGGGGTGAGTGGCTGGCTCAGTCTATAGAGCATGTGACTCTTGATCTCAGGGTCATGAGTTCAAGACCCATGTTGGATTAGAGCTCACTTAAAAAAAAAAAGAAACCTAAAAAATGTTTTTATTTAAAATATATATATATAAGTCATTCAGTTAAAAGAAATCATTAGAGTTATTTACTTTCTCAGCACTGAGACCAATATTTCAAATAGTCTCTTTGGAGTTCCAGAGGTTTATATATCCTAGTATGATGCATCATAGTAAGATTAGGACCACAATAAAGGTATGTGTTCCTTTTGTAACATGGGAGAAGTAATTGCAAAAGTGAGGGTAGGAAAGAGAATCTGCATCTTCTTCATAAGTTCACCTTTAAGAAGAATGGTTCTGGAAGAGAATACACACCAAAGGTAAAATTCTGGGAAGTTTCCCAAAGCATACCATTTGGAAATTCTTCACATACTCTGGGAGATGTACCCCACTTTGAAAACCACAGCTCTAGAGAACTAGTGCTTATGTGACGAAGAAATAAATACTAAGATGCTTATTTCCACATTATTTACAATGAAAAATCAGCAGCAACCTAAGTTCCATTAGTAACAGAATGCATTTAGTGCTCATATCCACATAGTGGGATAGTACACAGCAGTCAAAAAGAACTAGACTTACATTTATTAATATGGATGATCTCAAAATAATGCTGAGTGAAAAAAGCCAACAGCTAAAGGATGTATGTAATGATCCTATTGATGTACATTTTTTAAAGGCGGGAAAAATAAACCATCACATTGTACATAAATACGTTTAACTGGGAAAACAAAATGTTCACATCCTCTTCACAAGAGTGCTCACTTTGGGGCATGAGGGCAAGAACTGGTACGGACACGAGGGCAAATGCATCTGTGACATCTTTTTATTTCTCAGAAAAAAAAATATAGTCAATGTTAAGTTTGCTCTATCTAGGTAGTAAGTAAGAGTATTCTATTATCCTTTCCTGTATTTTAAAAATATAGTTTAAAATGTCAGTATGATCCAAGTTACTAATAAATGCATGTTTACAGACTGACTTGTTTCATGATCCTGGCTTGAGTCTAAAATGTGACTGAGGGAGGAGGATAGAATATTGCCTGTCATTCATTCATGGATGATTGTATCACAGTAAGCAGAAAGAGGCTCAAATATCTACTGAGAGTTTAAGACTAGGTTAATTGTAGGTAGGAAAGTTCTAAATAGTTATTTAATATCTTCGCTATCATATTTCAATTTAAAGTACTACTGTCATCAGAGTAATTCTTATCTAATACAGGCATTGTATAAAACACTTCAGCTACTTGGAGTGTAGCCAAGGATCCAGAAAGAAGTATAAAACCCTTATGGGGACAGTTTATTCCCTGCACTGATGCTTAACGGCATCACATCAGAAAAGCCACTTCTGCTTCCTTTCAGCTCACTTATTCTTACTTTCAGCATAATTCTAATAAGCCTGTTCATCTGGTTTCTCAACACAATAGATTAGACATGGAGGAAATGAGTGACTGTGAAAAAATAGAAGATTACACATCTGAAAAGAACATAATTAAATTAAGCCATTTGTGGAGAACTTGAAACAGTCAAATAGCCCTAAAACAAGCTTGAAATACGTGGCAGTGATAAATATTTGTCATGACCCTGAATCAATAGGAAAATGTTATCTTCAGAACATCTGTATTAGTTAATGGAACATTTAATACATTTTAGAAAGGTTTTCACACAAGATAGTTAAAAGTCTGTTTAAAAGAATGGACTTTAGGGGTGCCTGGGTGGCACAGTCAGTTGAGCATCCAAATCTTGGCTTCAGCTCAGGTCATGATCTCAGGGTCATGAAACTGAGCCCTGCTTTGGGCTCCAATCTCAGCATAGAGTCTCCTTGAAACACGCTCTCCCTGTCCCTCTACCCTTCCCCACTGAATGCTTTCTCTCTCTCAAATAAAACAAAATAAGAATAGGCTTTAATAAAAAATACTTACTTTACTGAAATTATCTGAGAAAACACTAAATAAATTAGCTAGGAAATATTATGACATGTACTTAATGATTAACCACTTCTCTTAGAAAGTACTCTATTTAATCCCATGGCAACCCTGTAATACCTTTCACTCCCATTTCACGTATGAACAAATGGAGGCACAGAAAGGTTAAGAATCTTGTCCAAGGTCATAAAATTTGTCAGTGGTAGAGCAATATTTGAACCCAGGTGACAGGATCCCTATATTATATGACTTTAATTCCATCACTCTTCAGTACTACAACTATAATAAATATTATTTGGTGAATAACACAGTTTTTCAACTTAGTTTTTCAAATATATAGATATTAAGTTTTAAGGTTCCATACTCCCATGTACCAGTATTCTTGCTGAATTTCTTGAATTGTGTTAACTGCCCTTGGTATATTTCAGCAAGTGTGTGTGTGTGTGTGTGTGTGTGTGTGTGTATCACCAATTCTACTGAATCACAAAGCAACAGAATAATTCATGCAGGAGGTATATGAATTTATGTCTAGCACATATAAAGTGTGTGTGCGTGTGTGTGTGTGAGAGAAAGAGAGAGAGAAGACACTGAAAATGTAAATGCACTATATAATCTATGTGTATAATTTTATTTCACTCTTGTTTTTAATAAGAAAAATTGTGGAGTTGGTATACGGTTAGCCTACCTACTAGCAAGAGACAGGCAGGATAACTATAAAAGCAGTCACTATACCTTGTAATTGTAATCATTTCTGGAAACTAAGAAGTCTCCTTACCTGGGAATTTATATATATATATATATATATATATATATAATTTTGGCCCTTTACAAACATTATCTCAGCCATGGTTGTGGACCCAAAAAATGTAGGAAATTTTTTAAAGGCTGGTTGATCAAGTTTTCTGTTAATACATTATTATTTGACTGATTCCATCATGTTTTCTACTAAATTAGTAAAATCAACAGATTATATTTGACATCTTGCAATCCAAGGATCATCAAATTAACAGATCTAAAATCTTCAGACTAATTTTTTTCAGATTAATGTTGTTAAAATCTCCATACTTCCAGAGTGATCTATAGATTCAATGCAATTCCCATTCAAAACTCCAATGGCATTTTCCATATAAATAGGGGGGAAAAATCCTAAAACTTCTATGGAACCACAAAAGATTCCAAATGGCCGAAGGAATCCTGAGAAAGAACAAAGCTGGAAGCATCACACTTTCTGACATCAAACTGTATTACCAAGCTATAATAACCAAATGAGTATGGCACTGGCATACAAATAACACATATTCCAATAGAATAGAGTAGCAAACCCATAAATAAACACATCCATATATAGTCAATTAATTAATTAATTTTCCACAAAGGCACCAAGAATATATAGTGGAGAAAGGACCTTCTCTTCAATAAATGGTGATGGGAAAACTGGATATTCACATGCAAACGAGTAAAACTAGACCTCTATCTTTTACCATGCATAAAAATCAACTCAAAATGGACTAAAGACTTGTACATAAACCTGAAATCATAAAACTTCTAGAAGAAAACACAGTAGAGATAAGCTCCTTGATACTGGTCCTGTAGTATTTTAGATTTGACACCAAAGCAAAGGCAACAAAAGTAAAAATAAGTAAAACTACATCAAACTAAAAAGCTTATGCACAGCAAAGGAAACCATCAACAAAATAAAAGGGCAACTTACAGGATGAGAGAAAATATTTGCAAACCACCTACCTAAGAAGGGGTTAATATACAAAATATACAAGGAACTCACACAACTCAACAGCAAAAACAACAACAACAACAACAACAAAAAAAAACCCAATTAAAAAATGGGCAGAGGATCTGAAGAGACATTTCTCCAAAGACATACAAGTGGCTAACAGATTAGTCCAACATCACTAATCATCAAGGAAATGCAAATCAAAACCACAATGAGATACCACCTCATACCTGTTAATCTACCTCAAAAGATAACAAATGCTGGTGAGGATAAAGATAATAGGAAAGTTGTACACTGTTGATGGGAATGTAAACTAGTACAGCTGCTATGGAAAAATAACATGAAAGTTCTCAAAAAATTAAAAGCAGAACTAGTATATGATCCAGCAACTCCCCCAGCAACTCCACTTCAAAGTATATATACAAAGGAGATAAAATCAGTAGCTTAAAAAGATACTTGCACTCCAATGTTCATTGCAACATTATTTACAAGACACTGTAATATGGAAACGAATACAATGGAATATTTTGCAGCCCTAAAAAAGAAGGAAATCTTCCCATTTGCCACAACTTAGATGAACCTGGAGGGCATCATGCTAAGTGAAATAAGTGGAAAACAGAAACAAAGTAGAATGGTCACAGGAACTAAGGCCAAAACAATCTCTGACATCTAAAAATGCTTCACATTTTTTTACATTTTTCACACAACGTAAGTTGGAAACCTTAAAAAAACAAAACCTAGCTTTCTAAGAAAAGAGGGGTAAGACTGTTCCTCTGGGTAAGACAGACCCTAATATTTATGCCTGCTCAGCCATCCATACAGAACCCTTCTCCTAGTAGAAAATGTATTCCATGTAATTCAGATGGGATTTATCCTGTCCAACCACAGGTGAGGGCTCCTGATCCCATGCCCCAGACACCAGGGACTGGTTTGTAAATGGGGCTTTACTCCAAGTCAGAAAAGTAAAAGCTGTCTCCAGGAATTTTGCTTGAAATTGCAAAATAAGGGCTTTCTTCCTTCCTGAGATTTTGAACACTAAATATACCATCCATGTTAATCTAGAGATTCTGCAACTACATGGACAGGTAATGTATATGGGAATGAAACTGACAGAGAAAAGTGGAGCTGAGAGATTAGAAGAGAGGGACGCCTGGGTGGCTCAGTGGTTGAGCATCTGCTTTTGGCTCAGGGCGTGATCCTGGAGTCCTGGGATTGAGTCTCACATTGGGCTCCTCACAGGGAGCCTGCTTCTCCCTCTGCCTATGTCTCTGCCTCTCTCTCTATCATGAATAAATAAATACAATATTAAAAATAAATAAAAATAAAATAAAATAACAGAAGATCAAAGTGGGGGGAAAATTATCCAACCAGGACCAAGAAGTATTCTTCCCTGAAAGGTCCAAGCCTATTGCCTGTCAGTCCAAAATAATACTTAGTTCATGATCTTGAACCTTGCCCTACTCCTTTAATTACCCTTCCAGATGGTGACAACAGCAACAACAGAGAACTTCAGCTTTATAAGTGGCAGACTAAGCACTTGCACTTACCTGCCCCGCAAAGCCCCACTGTGATAGACATAAGAGCCAAGAGACATAAACACCGTAATGCTAAAAAGAGCAAAAAAGGACACCAAGAAATGAAATTTCAAAATTTTTTGAAGGACAGAGGAACAGACTGGATTAGATTGGAGGATAAAGTAGGTCAAGAAAGCTATGGCCTAGAATCTGTTTCAGGAACTGGAAGTCAGTAGGCCTGATAGTCTGAAGCTGGGCTCAGAGCCAGTTATTATACAATGTATAGAACTGAGGGATGAGTGTGAAAATAGGGAGATGGATTGAAGGTCTGCTAGCAGAACTAAATGTTGGTGCCACCATTCCCCTGCCACAACCCCAAGCACAAGGCAGTGAGTGGGATTTGCCTCCAGCTAAAAGACTAGAGAGACAATTCCCTAAAGACCTTCAAGTGTTTGGAACACACAAAACTTCTAGTGTGAATGGTGATATCCTAGATGAAAGCCTTCTCATTCTGGTATCTGAAGGGCCTACACTCAATCAGCCAGCTCCGTAAGAGTCATCACACCAAAGCCTGCAAGTCACAGATTCTGTCTCCACCCCACCCTCCATCTCCCACCACCTACCCCCTCCCAAACACAAAGATTTCCCAGGAAGAAATCAAACAAGAAAACTATCCTTGTTACATAGAAAAAGATATAAGCTAGAATCAGCTAACCAGTTCATCTTCATTAAACATGAACTCAAGGCTGACCAAGCATGTAAGAAGAATAAGCCCAAGTGAAGCAAACAGAATTATTAAACCTAGAGAAAGCAGATCATTCAGAGAAACACTATTAGAAACCTCCAATTTACTATGGAGAAATTCAAGATTATCAGCACTATACAAAAAAGAACAAGATCTATGAAAATAGAATAAAATATAATAAAAAGTGCTCTCAAAGATTAATGATTGCTAAAAAAAAAAAAAAACTTTACGTGAACAAAATATAGTTGACAAAATTTTCCAGGGAAAAAGGGGCGGGGCGGGGGGGCAAGGTGAAAATCACGAGAGAAAAAGGAGAAAAGGAATTTACCAAAGAAAAAAATTTCCCAGTTTTAGGACATACATCTTCATAGTTTAAGTGCCTACCACAATGTGGGAGCCAGGAGTACCCCATCCTATCCCACCTTCAAGAGAGAAACTGCTGAGTACAGCCAGCTCCCAGTCTCTTGCTGCTGCACCGTCTGCATTCACGCCAAGACCAGGTTCTCCCTGGGGGTGCTCCCAGCCAAGGACAGAACATGTAAGGGTACTAGAGCAGAGCTATTCCTACCCAGTGAGGGACTCCTCTAACAGACAATCCTTGTCCTGGGAACTGCCGTGGCTGCAGTGCAGGCTCTTCCGGGACTGCACTGTACCGTAAATCTGCTCTGCCTACCCATTCTTCCTTCCTTCCCTCTCTCCTTTCCACAGATGTCAATCTGAATCACAATCTGAAGATTCTCTCTACCTAATTCTGAACTCTCTCCCCTTCATCTTTCATAGGTGTTCTCCCTCAATAAATCTCTTCAACATCTACTTCCACCTTGGGTTTTGCTTTTCAGAGGACCTGGACTAACCAGAAAGGAATGAAAACTCACATGATTTTTAGAATACAAAAGATAAAGAAAAAAAAACTTTAAAACTTTTTATAGGAAAAAATTAGGTGTCCAACAAAGAGAACAGAATCGAATCCCCTTCAGATTTCTCTAGAAACAATCGATGTAAAAATAAAAATGTATTGACATTAATTGCTATTGATGTTAAAAGAACAATATATATTCAAAATTCTGACCTAGAATTCTGTATCCATATAAACTAATACCAAAAAGGGAGTAGGGAGGCCTGGGTGGCTCAGTTGGCTAAGCATCCAACTCTTGGATCTCAGCTCAGGTCTTGATCTCAGGGTTGCAAGTTCAAGCCCCATGTTGGGCTCCATGCTGGGCATGAGCCTACTTTAAACAAACCAGCCAGTAGTCAGTTTGCAACAGGAGGACAAAGGACCCTAAGACTAAAGTGTTTCAGAGAAAAAAATAAATAATAATACGTCCAACAGAAAAAACATGAAGAAATTCTCTTTTAATTAAGACACAATAATGGCAAATAATATGAGGGAGAAAAAAAAGAAGTCACATTAAATAAGTGGGAGGGAGGACTGTACACCTGACAGAAGTATAAAATGTGTCATTACTAGAAAACAGGGAAAGAGAGTAGAGTAAGAAAAAAATCACTCAGTGACCTTGGTATTTAAGAATATTCTCTTGAGAGTGACCCAGAAATTATGATACTGGGATTCATAGAGACAGAAATGTAAATTTAGTATATAATTTGGCCAAATAGTGAACAATATTTAAATAATAATAATGATATAAATGCTACTGACTTTGAATTTTAGTTCAACTATGGACCAAGTATAGAAGATAGTTATGCTTGTAGGCATAATATTATTAGCAACCTTGAAAATATAACGTATAGCTAAAAGAAAACAGGATTTTGGCCAGAGTAGGGCACGTGGGGAGAGGAATAAAGGAAAAAAGTGATAACAAAGGTTTAAATATGTAAAAATTACAAAGGTAACAATAGCAAACTTTAAGCTGGATACGTATCAAACACAAGAGGAAAGGAAAATGAGGATAGCAATAGTATGTGTTAAGTCCTAATTTTTCATCTCAAGGAGTCAATACACAAATTGATAAATGTAATAAATCAAGTTGATAAATCAAGGATTAGAGGTATACCTTCTAAAATTCTAAAATTCTGGAATTTAATAGGGAAAAAGAGAAGAGACACTGACTAGAAAATATAATCGGGAATAAGAAATAGAGAAAATATGATTATTTGATTTATTTCCATTTGGTGTAGTTCTTTATAAAAGCAAAAAGTTTAAAGCTAAAAATGTTCATTTATTCTGGAATCCCAAAATATTTCAAACTATTCAGCCTATATCAAGTCTTTCTGTCCTTCACTGTGCTCTCATGGACTGTTGTTTCCTATGATTTTGCTTCCTTATTTCCTTACGTATCAAACACTCGGTCATGTTTGATTTGCCCTCTCCCTTCTTCTTTTTTCTGTCTTGAGTCAAAACAGGTCTCCTGCATCCTGGAGCAAACTGAAGTTTCACTTGACTGGAATGTACTGCATCACTATTCTGTTTTCTTCCTTTCACATTCCAAATTTCCAACTTTAAAAAAAGCTATTTCACCTAAAACCTGGCTTTTGGTAATGATGATTTTACAGTCCTCAATCTACATAATCCTCTCTCCAAGCAATTCACTTCATGAAGCCTTTCTGTTTATAGCATTTTTTCCTCAGGCAGAGGTAAGAATGGAGAGGGAGCAGAAATACCTCCAAGAAGTGTTCCAGAGAACATCTGGGGAAATGAAATGCTGGCATGAAGTGTTCCAATTACAAGTGCATGATTGCTTTGTTCAAGAATATTTAATCTTCTGTCTGTTGGCACTGAAGAGAAATTCCAAGTAAACAGCTAAAAACAACCAACTTCTCAACAGACGCACTGTAATACTTACTAGCTATACTTAATTATCTTTCCTTTCATAATCATATTAATGTGCAAGAAGACTAATGATAATAGAATACAAACTTGAGGAAACAGCTTAGGCTGAAGAAAACATTCTAAAGATATTGAGGCCAAATCCAGTATTCCTGTAGTAAATTTCAACAGTCCCCACTAAAAAACAGTAAATGTCTTGCAAATTAAGAGAAAAGCAAGCCAGAAAAGCTAGCGAATGAACTAAAAAAGATCGAAACTGAAAAATTACCATTTAAACAATATCCTGGTTTTCTTTAAAATCAATGTTGCAAATAAATAAATAAATAAATAAAATCAATGTTGCTTTTGATCATTCATCTCCACTTGCAAGAAAGAGGGCACACTCTTGGAAAGATAATCGAATGGGAAAAACCCAGATAAAGCTTTAGTTTTGAGCCTCAAAACTATTGGGAAAAGTAAAAAACTAACTAATGGAGACATATTTACAGAAAACTAGCTGATTTATTATTATCATCAATACCAAACAAGTCTTTAAGTCAATTAAAATTTATTTAATTATGCATAAAGTTACTTTCACATTTGTCTACAACCATAGTAGATACAGCTCTTGGCAAAAAGACACAGCCTTCGGAGTTTAAAACATCCCCAACTGCAAGATTACATATATAAAACTCCCATTGTTATTTATGTGATAGTGGATTTGTTAATCAAATTAAAATAATTATACTATCTACAATAAAATAAAATGGAAATAATTTACTCGTAAGATTCATATTTAAATCATCTTTATTTACAAAATACTATCCTGAGAATTATAATTCCATTAAGCTTCAATTTGAGCGAAAGTAGAATTACTTAAGTAACAGCAGTTACTTAAACTGAAAATGAGAGAGAAGTCAAAATTACTTTCGAAGAGAGATCAAAAATATTGTCAAGTTTCTTGTTGTGGTTCTGGATGTTCAGTAGTAGGTTCATTTGAAGGTGGTATCAACCCTGATGGGAACTCACTTCTACTTTCAGGATGTGGGGGTGGGGGAAAAAATCCAGCTCTTGGGGGAAGATAATGAGGAAAACCTCTCGGTGGATAGACATTTCTCACTGTTCAAAGAGATTGGTAAAAAACATTTTTTAACTTTAAGTACCTGTACTGCAGTTCTAACAAACGATTAGTTTATAACTTAGAGTACACCTATCTTTATATTCCAAAACTGACATCAGTATAATTACTTGATCAAACAAATGAATTTTTACAGCATAGAAAAAAAGCATACTCTCTTCAACTGCTTATGATTAAAGGGAATATCATTAATTTTAGACACAATTTTCATCCTATGAAAACCTAACATCTTAACACTTTTTAAAAAGGAGAATTATTCCAAAATATATGAGGTTTACTTTCTAAATTTTTCATGTAGTATAATTTTCACCAGACTTAAAATTCAGATCAGTAATTCCCAATTCTAATTTGGTATTATCCTAAGACATTTACAGGTTTATCAAAGACTACCTTGAAATTCCCCCAAATTCATTTTAATTCACCTTAAACTTTAAAATAGAGGAGAAATGAAGGAAGAGACACCACATCAGGCATATAATAGCTTTCTGCCTAGTGTTTGGTAACCATGTATTTATTCTACAGAAACATCTAGTTCTAAATGGCAAAATATAGCTAGAAAACAAAAAAATCATTCTTTTTTTCTTATGTGAGGCTATGAAAGAATTTCAATAAATTCAACAATTAGTCCAAACATGATAAACATAGTTCAGGTTTTAAAAAAGTAGGATTACATAGGAACTACTTATGAAAAAGTATTTTAAAAATACGTCAGCCAGTAGTTTTAATGCTAAAATATAAGCTGTAATTATTTTTATTAACTGATACAGTAACCAGTTTCCAATCAAATAAGATACAAATAATTTTGGTCCTAATGGAAGACTACTGCAAAAAGCCAATGATTTTCCCGATTACTGAAATACAGAAGTAATTCCATATCATTAGAATCAATAATGTGGAAGCCATATTATGGTCTACTAATGGCTGGCTGCCTTCCAATTTGTAACAGTAATGGTATATTCACAGCTAGAAAAACGTACAATATGAATAAGAAATAGAATTCTATCTTTGACTTACTCTATAAAACATATATTAAGTTTAAAAGAAAAACATACTTGCAAATGGAGGATGTGGTGGGCCAGGGAAATCCCTTGGTGGAAAATAATCTCGGGGAGCTCCATACATGCTTCCTGGAGGAGGCGGAGGAAAAGGAGGACCTCTTCTCATGAATGGGCCCCTTGTATCCATCGGAAACAATGGACCCCTGATTGGAGCGAGAGATGGAGGAACAAAGCCAGGGCCAGTTGCTTCACTTTCAGCAGGGAGAGATGAATCAGGCACATTTAAATTCTATAACAAATTGACATATGGTAGTCACTAAAACAACAGCAAAATTTGCAATAATCTTCCTGAAAATCTTAGGTCTAGAAGAAAGCACCTAGGCAGAAAGCAGTCTGTGACAGTCTTCATAGTCTCCTCAGAAAGATTCTGTTTTCTATGTCAGATGGATTTTTTTTCATCACAAATATTAACCCAAAAGAAAACAGCTTTAACCAAAACAAAGTAATATTCTGGCTAAAGATAAAACACAAAAATAATCCAAGAGTACCAAAATATACATTCTTTTCTCAAATATACACTGAAAAAAAAAGATGTTTATGTTTATATTTTCAATGCAAAATAAAGTGACCAAAAGCAAAAATTGTAAACATAGTAACAAAAATATCCTTTAAAACATTCAAATAAAAATTCGAGAGGGAAAACCCAAATTGTTTAACTTTAATAAACTAACTCAAGCCTCTAGTCTATAAATTGTACTTTATCACCAGAGTGTACAATCCAGAAAAGAAACAGCTATAATACTATGCAAGAAGTACATATACTGGTCAAAATGAGAGAAGCAGCTTTATATCAAAAACTAGATTGCTAGTGAAATTTCTATTCTAGTAAAGCAAGAGACTAGAAAGCTCCTGAATATGTTGATAAAATTCCACTTTCAATACTTACACCAAGGTCGTCTTTGCTATCATTTCTACTGGTTTCCACTTCTGAAGACATTGGCCCATCTAAACATGAAAGTTAAACCATAAAAAATACATGACTAGTCACTCCATTGTTAGAATATCTCCAGATCACAAAGGATTGCTGATATTTCCCCATCCCCCCTGTTGGCACATAAACCAGCCTGATAACCAGGATCCTGCATGACGGCCATAAGAACAGCTTTAATTCACTTGAAATGTTGGCACATTCAAAGTTCTGCAAAGGCCATGTGGCAGTGATTTCTGTTGCTTGTTCCTAGGCAACCCTGCTGCAAGAGTATCATAAGAGACTTCTGGAAGGTAGCATCCCTCTCCCTTTTCTTTCTTTCCTTCCTTTCTTTTCTCCCTCTCTCCCTTCTTCCCTCCTTCTTTTCCTCTTTTCATCCCACCTTCCTAATTCCTCCATCAGGTAACACAGAATAGCATATGAATTTAGCTGTTGTTCAAAATAAATGTTCCTGAGCTTTGTTATCATCAAGTGCTCACTCCATGAGAAGAAAAATTCAAACAACCCTCTCTCTGAGCACAACTACCTACCTTCACCTAGCCTTCTCATTTAGTTATTCTCCCTACACCTGTTCTTGTCACTGAAGCTTCCAGTCCTCTGGTCTCTCTTCATTTTCTTCAGTTTCCTCCTCCCTTCATTTCCTTCCCTAAAACTGGACTTCAGAGTCCATCACTGCATCCAATCATCAATGTCCTTACCTAATTGGCCATATTTCCACATGTGCCTGACAACACATCCTAGCCCTGTATTAATCCAACTCTCCATTTCCACTCTACCTATATCTGAGCCACTTAGCACGTCTGCGGGTAAAATAAACCACAGATTTGGGTAGACGGGACCATTCCAAGCTGACAGACTTCCAGCCTTACTTGCAGTTGCACAGTGACCAGCCTTCTTTCTGCATCTTCCAAACCACATTTCTCCTCAGCAATTTTAAATCTCCATTCTCTTCAAACCTACTACACCAGTCACTTAAGAACTTTAACTTTTTGTAATCAATTGTAAAACAATTGTAAACAAATAAATAAACTTACATTCCTATGATCCTTCCTCCTATTAAAAATGCTATTCTCTTCCCCTAGAACATTACTGCCATCATTTTGGTTCAACTAATTCTAGATCTTTAAATTCTCAGCTTATACACGCTCCAGGAAAAAATCTGACTATCCCACACTCAAAACCCCAATACCTCATCTTAATGAGTGCCCCATATGGTTCCATTACATTTTATACTCACTTTTATCACTATATAGTGCAATTGCACATATGTCTTCCAAGTTATAAGGATGCTGAGCTCCTATTCACCACTGAATTACGGCAACTACCATAATGCCTGTCATATGGTAAGCTTTCTATAGACATTTAGTGTATCAATGGATGGATCCTCTACCACCTCATTTTAATAATGTATAGGGATCAAGACCACAGCTCTGGAATCAGACAAACATGGATTCAAGTCCTGCCTCTACACTTGCTACCTGAGACACTGAGTACCTTTTTAAGCCTTGATTTCTTCATCTATAAAATGAGGATAATAATGTCCATTTCATAAGTTGACTGTGAAGATTAATAATTCACTTTCATTCAATAAACATTTACAAACACTAGTGCTAGTCAATGTGTTTCAATCAGATCTCTGATGATTCTCCTCCATGTAGCATACTGACAAACCAATAATGTATTACATTTAGACTTATACAGAACTTTTCTTTTTACAAAATACTTCAACACACATTAATTCATGTAACCTTCATAAGACTTTGTCAAATGGTTAACATCTTGGCTTTATAGCCATTATTCATCAATGATTTGTGCTGTTTCTTTTCTTCTTTTTACTTATGTTGTTCATCATTACTGGCACAGACCCCCACCACTCAACCAACCAATTTTTCAAATTCCCTCAAAAGCAGCTCAAATGCTGCCTCCTTCATGGAGTTTTCCCTGATCCTTCAACTAGATAACAGTTCTCTCTTTCCTGTTTTGTTGTTGTTGTTGTTGTTGTTGTTATTGTTCTCTCTGTGAACAGAGTATATTTTCTAATGGAACTCAACTACTCTGGTCATTATTAATTAAAGATATATATTTCTTTCTCCACATTTAATTATTATCTTCTGACAGGCAGAAACTATACCCTATTATAATTATATTCTCTGCCATGTCATGTAGGGCACCTTCTAAACAGTAAGCACTTAAAAATTATCTAAATAATTGGATATTGTTCAATAATAACAAAAAAGGACATGTAAAAAGTTTTAAATAGCATTAGTTTAAAAATAGATATTCAATAACATAGTTTCATTCCATTAAGCGTGAATTAATGGGAGAAAACAATTTCAAAATCCAAAGGTTAGAAAGAATTTAATTATAACTAATAACAGAAATCCAAGCCATAGATCTCCTTCTTCACTTATTATTCAAAAAAGATTTTCTAAAATAATAAATATTTCAACCAGATGATAATGCTCATCCCCTTGCAAATAATATATACCTTGTCCTGAGGAAACCTTTTACTAATAAATTTATTTTAATTTTCTACTTTCTTTTAATTTTTTTAATGTCACACACTTCTCACTGATACACTGGATACATATATTTCCCAATTTCAGTGAGTTTTGCTGTGAGGCACTTTAAGGAAAAGAGTGCTTGACTAATAGTAGGTTGCTCAGTAAATGTTAGTCAAATCTATCTGAATATGAAATGTTTAAATAAAGTACTTGATTAAACCAGCAACAAAACATGCACCTAAATTATTTTTCTGGTGGATTTTCACATATCCATTCACACTAGCTTAACTTCCCTAATTACTAAATAGGATGTATATAAGTGGACTGGAAAAATTAAAAAGTTAGTCATGGAACAGAGTAAAATCTGCCATCATAAATAAGTGTAGTAAACCCATTACAACAGTGCCCAAATCAACCATTAACACATCTGCAGATGCCACAGATACATACAATGTAACAAGAAACATAAAACTAGAAAGTTTTCAGGAAAGACTCTGTCTGGCCTTAAGAGCTACCAGAGATAACAGTTATTAGTCCTTTTTTCAGCTGCCAGTTCTTTAGTGTGCCACCATTATTAAAAATACATATACATACTCAAAGTATTTCTTACCCACTTTATCCAAAGATGGCATATTAAAACTTCTGAGTTCTGCTGGCCCAGATAGTCTACCAGAATTAGAATAAAATCTGTCTTGCCTTTGAAGAGGAAGAGCTGGATCAGGATATGGTTGGCCTAGAAAACAAGTTTTTAAAATATTTTCATTAGTATAAAAATAAATCAATTTTCCTTAAGTTTAATATATTGGACACAGACATTTCTCTTGCTTCCTAAAAAACTGACCCATATTCTTGGTAGACAATAGTAAATAATTTTAGGAAAACTATTTATTTACTAAAGGCAATAATTTTATCTTTGTAGTACACATAAGTATGATATGATACTCTGGATTTTCAAAGTTTCAATTCAATGAAGGAAATAAATATATCAACATAACAAAAACAATATTGAGAAGACAGCCACTTAGCAAAGAAAGAAAAAAAGAAATATGTTGGAAGCATATCAAGAAATGTGGCAGAAAAGACAATGATAAAAGAGTCACCAAAGCAGATAATATTCAGAGGTTATCAATGATCAAATTTGAGTAACTTCTATACTTTGGAATTTAGCACCCCTCCAAAACTAAAGGGAAAGATCCCTCACTCAACAGACGAACAGAAGGTTCACAATGCTCAGATTGAAGACACCTGGACAGACACAAATCTAGGCACAGACTCTGATTCAGGTGCTCCCACAGTCACCCTCCATTGTCCCCAGGGGTCACAAAAGTGTCATTCCTGGGTTCTTGTAGAACTCATCATTCTTGAAAAAATACAGGTAGTCGATCTCATCTTTTATGAGATCTGCCAGGTAATGGCAGATTTTGATAGATTAGGTATGAATACGCCCAACTCGAAATAAGAGGAAAGTCAGAGGGGACGGATTTATGTGACCCCTTCTTATCCATATATAGATATGGAAAAACAGCTGCAAATTGCCTTCCATGACTGCCCTAAGCAGTGGTTCATAACGTGAACTCCACACAACATTGGATATGCCATTCCTCATCTGACTCAGCCACATGGGACCTCATTTGACACACCTCTCCCACACAAAGGCAAGGAAACCACTCAGCATCAACCAGAGTTGATGGAGATAATTATATTTAATGAGTTCCCAAGAGCCAAAAAATGTGAATCGGGAGAGAAAGATCTGAATGGATAGTCGGGCTCATTTCCTCCCTCTTTCAGAATCTAAGCAAACAGATTCTGAAAGATTCTCTCAGTGGGTCTGAATTAGCCCAATAAAAGGAAAGGCCAATACGAACCACTGAGATCTAAACTGAGTTATCCCTTTCTATTTCAAACATGGGATTAATTAAATGGCAGAGTTGGACAAGAGGATAAAATGGAGAAACCTGAAAACTTCCCAACTCTTTTTAATCAAGTCTCAAGATACCATATCATAATTTTGCTTCTAAAATACATATACCCATGGTGCCCTCCACTGGCCAAAATAATTATTCCTTAAATCTACCAGGGCCTATTATATACATAGCACTAGTGATACAAAGTTGGTTTTGACACAGTGCATGCTTTTAAAGTCTAATGATGACAGTAATAAATACAATGTGACCAATGCCTTAATAAAGAGGTATACAAATTCTATGAGTGGCATGAGTGGTGGCCTACTGAATTCTGATTGGACAAATCACAAATGGTGGTGTTACAGAGGACATAAAGCTTGCCCTGAGAGAAAAGGAAGGCTGAACAAGCAAACGAGGGTATTCTGACCAAACTCAAATACATACATACATACATACATACACACACACACACACACACAATGTAGTAAGATAAAGCTATGTGGAAGACATATGACTAATGATACTGAAATACAGAAAATGAAGACAGTTCCTTGCTTGCTTATTTCATACCTTTATTTTCTACTTAGAAGAGATGATTAAAAAGAAAGAATAGGAGAAGGTAAAGGATCAGGGGAAAAATGAATAAAGGCTGTGAATATGTGTACACAGCAATAAGAGGCAGTTTCATAAACTAAAAATAAAACTCAATACGTTTGGGTTAAACAAAAATGTTGCTTATTTCTTTTCATTCCATAACAAATCTTAGACTGTTAATAGTTCCCTGAGTACCTATTTTAATAATTTTGGGTTCTATCCAATAACAGAAACAAAAGAGAATTATAAAGATGGTTAAAGAATTAGAATTTTTCTCAGGTCTAATAAAAATCTTAATTCACAACATGATGAAATAATTTATTCTAATAATTAAGCAATTTAAATGGAATGAAAAGCAAAATTCCAGAAAGTAAATGATAGCAGCATTGATACAGACAGGTTATGAGTCTGGAATAAAGAGACCAATGGTATAGGAAGAATGTCTAAGAAACATGTATGCAAATATAGACAAGATAAAGTGGTATTTCAAACTGAAGAACCAATAAACAATATCAAAATAACTGTCTATTCAATGGGACAAAAAAAACTATTCACACTAAACACTAAAATTGAAATAAAATCCAGGTCAAAAACTTAAAACTTTTAAGTTTTTAGAAGAAAATAGAGAATATCATTTTGATCTAGGAAAAAGTCTTAAGACAAATATAATATTTAAAAAACATATAGATTAACTTACCTATAACAAAATTTGAAACATAAATAACAATAACATGTATAATAACAAATCAAGAAAATATTTGCAAAAGACAGAAGATTAGTATACAAAATATATTAAGAACTCCCTTTGGGGCACTGGGTGGCACAGTCGGTTGAGCATTTAACTCTTGGTTTTGGCTCAGGTCGTGATCTCAGAGCCCCTTACTGGGCTCCATGCTCCATGAGGAGTCTGCTTGTCCCTCTCCCTCACCCTCTGCCTCCTATGCCACATTCTCTCTCTCTCTCTCTCTCTCTCTCTCTCTCATAAATAAATAAATAAATAAATAAATAAATAAATAAATAAATAAATAAAATCTTAAAAAGAATTTCTATTAAGGAAGAAACAAAATGGGTCAGGCAACTTAGAGCAAATAAATACAGATAATACAAATGACAAACATGAAAAGATACTTAAGCTCACTAATTAAAGAACTAAATATATAAATGAGATAAAAATTTTAATTCATATTGCTAGAAACAGTCAAAAAAGTTTTACATCAAGTACTAGAGAAATAACTACTCTCAGATACTTCATGCACAGCCAATCTTGAGGACAATGAGGCAATATCTATTAAACTAAAAATATGCTTATCCTATTACTCAGCAATTTCATTTCTTGGATTCATCTTTAAAGAAGACATTTGCAAGGGGTGTTAACTACAACACTGTTACTAATAGTGAAACACTGGACACTAACTGCTCATCAACAGACACTGGATAAATACATTGTGGTATATTTATATACAGAAATACTGAATAGCAAGGTAGTAAACTTTATATTAAAATGGAAAGAACTCAAGAACATAATGCTGATTTTAAAAAAACTCGATAGGGCAGCCTGGGTGGCTCAGTGGTTTAGCGCTGCCTTAGGCCCAGGGCCTGATCCTGGAGACCTGGAGACCTGGAATCGAGTCCCACATTGGGCTCCCTGCATGGAGCCTGCTTCTCCCTCTACCTGTGTCTCTACCTCTCTCCCTCTCTCTCTCTCTCTCTCTCTGCTTCTCATGAATAAATAAAATCTTTTTAAAAAATAAAAATAAATTAAAAAATAAAAAAACTTGATAAAACAGAAAAATAACTTATTTTTTAATAATATATGGATCTAAGTTTATACACACTGGACTCATGAGTAGTCACTTCTAGGGAAGAAGCACGGTAATGGTCCCAAGAAAGGAAACAGAATAAACTTCAACTAATTTATATAGTGTGCTATTTTTTCTTTTTATGTTTTATTTACACATTCTCTCTCTCTTTCTCTCTCTCTCTCTCTCTCTCTCACACACACACACACACACCCCTGAAGTAAATATTAACATGTAAATTCTGAGTTGTAATAAACAAGATTCTACTATATTATCTTTGTTGTTTCTTTTTCTGTAAAACAGGAATAACACTAAGTGTTAGAATGACTAATAAAAAGCACTTAACATAATAACTGGCACAATGTTAGGCACCCCAAAGTAACTATAAGATAAATTAAACTTTTCATGTTTATAAACTATATTAAAATATAATATTGACTGGTCTCATTCAAATTTATCTAGCTCTCTGCTGTTCTTCAATTGTTCAGAGAGGTGCTGAAGTCTTCAACTGTAACTGCGCTTAAGTTACTCCTTCCAGTTCTATCACTTTTTGCTTCATATATTTTGTAGCTCTGTCGCTTGCTGTACACACATTTAGGTTTGCTAAGTCTTCTTAATCCTTTTTTATCATTATGTTATGTTTTCTGTATCTAGTAATTTTCTTTTCTCTTAAGTTTACTGTATCTGATATTAATAATAGACATTCCTGTTTTCTTTTGATCAATGTTTACATAGTGTATTTTTTCCATCCTTTTACTTTCAACCTATCTAACTATAGTATTATATGTCAATGACTTCTTTACAAATAGTTGAGTCATGATTTGTTCTGTAATCCATTCTGCCAAACCAGTTTTTAACTATTAATGTTAGATAATTTATATTTAATGTAATTATTAATATGTTAGGGCTTATATCTGCCATTTTTTTGTTTTCTATTTGTTTCCTGCGTTTATTTTCCTTTTTTCTTTTTCCTGCTTTCTTATGGGTTACTTGGACAGTTTTCAGAATTCCATTTTATCTGATCTATAGTGTTTTTTAATATATCTCTTTAAACAGATTTTTTGGCAGTTGCTCTAAGTATTACATAATTTATCACAGTTTACTGTTGCCAAGATTCACCAATTCAAGTAAATTGTAGTTGACCTGGAACAGGACATCTCCCAGTAAGAAGTTGTTTTTTTTTAAACAATTTACCTTTCTTTTTTATTTTTAAGATTTTATTTATTTATTTGAAACACAGAGAACACAAATAGAGAGAAGGGTCAGAGGGAGAGGGAGAAGCAGACTCCCCACTGAGCAGGGACCCTCATGCAGGGCTCCGTCCCAAGACCCTGGGATTATAACCTGAGCTAAAGGCAGATGCTTAACTGACTGAGACCCAGGTGCCCCGCCAGCAGATTTTTAAAAACTGAAAAAGGTATGTTCATCAATTAAGTTCAGAAAACACTGCTATAGGAGGACGCCTGGGTGGCTTAGCGGCTAAGCACCTGCCTTTGGCTCAGGGCATAATCCTAGAGTCCCAGGATTGAGTCCCACATCAGGCCCCTGCATGGAGCCCGCTTCTCTCTCTGCCTGTGTCTCTGCCTCTCTCTTGTGTCTCTCATGAATAAATAAATTAAATCTTTAAAAAAAAATAGAAAACATTGCTATAAATATCTTTTGTTTTACTAACATTACATATAGTAATACGTTATTTGGTCTACCAACAAGACTGAAAATTATTGAGCAAATCTCAAACATTAATACCTGGCGACAATTTTATATCACTCAGCTAAATTTTAAATCACACAAATCACTCAGTTTGTCCTTCTCAGTGTATAAAAGGACAGATGTCCAAAGAGATAATAAGTTTCAAAAATAACACGAAAAGATTTTAAAAAGTAAAGACTGGAAACCAGATTTCTTTTTTTTTTCCTAAGATTTTGTTTTTAAGTAATCTCTACATCCAGCATGGAGCTCAAACTCATGACCCCGAGATTAAGAGTCACACACTCTACCAACTGAGCTAGCAAGGTGCTCTCCCCTTTTTTTTTTTTAAAGAAAGAAACCAGATTTCTTCACTGCCAGTCTAAATGCTTTTTTTACCTAAATCATTCTTGATTTACAGTATGTAACCTAAGCTGTAAGTATATAAAAGAATGTTAGAGTTCACACAGGCAACCCCTGTATTATCCTAAATAGATTAGGTATGTTATTTGGAGATACTTTCTAGAGAATGGATACATATCTCACCTATGAAGACATTAATTTAGAAGCTCACAATTTCGTAATTTTTTTAAAGATTTTATCTATTTATTTGAAAGAGAGAGAGAAATAGAGCATGAGTAGAGGAGAGAGGGAGAAGGAGGCTCCCTGCTAAGCAGGGAGCCCAACATGAGGCTCAATCCCAGGACCCTGGGATTATGACCTGAGCCAAAGGCAGACGTATAACTGACTGAGCCACCCAGGCGCCCATAGCTCACAATTTTGAATTTTTAGTTAGACTTAGAAAATAAAAGATACCAGGTTCCATTTCCAGTATGGCAGAGTGAGCTTCTAACAGACTGATTCTCCCACATATACAACTCCTAACAATTTACCCCCCAAAAAATACCTGAAGTATAGCTACAATAGAAAAAAGTATGGAGATTCCTAAAAAATTAAAAGTAGAACTATCATATGATGGAGCAATTCCACTTATGGGTATTTAGCCAAAGGAAACAACACAAAGAGTTTGCACCTCTATGTAAACTACAATGTTATTTATAATAGTCAAGATATGGAAACAACCTAAGAGCCATCAATGGATGAATAAGTAAAGCAAATGTGCTAACTACATGCTATGGAGTGTTATTCAGGCATTAAAAAAGGAGGAAATCCTGCCATTTGTGAGAACATGGATGGACCTTATGACATTATGCTAAGTGAAATAAGTTAGGCAGAGAAAGACAAATACTGTATTATCTCACTTATATATGGAATCTACAGAAACAAAAAACAAACTCTTAGAAAAGGAGACCAGATTTATGGTTACCAGAGGTAGGGGTAAGGAGAACTTAATGAAGATCATCAAAAGATACAAATTTCCAGTTATAAGATAAATAAGTGCTAAGGATATATGTATGACTATAACTAACACTGCTCTATGACACACAGCAGAGTTGTTAAGAGAGAGCCTAAGAATTCTCATTCCAAGGAAAATATAGATTTATTTTTTGGTACCTATATGAGATAATGGATGTTAACTGAATTTACTGTGGTAATCATTTCACAATATATAAAGCAACACCTTAAACTTATACAATGATGTTTATCATTTATAGCTCAATGAAACTGTAAAAACATCAGAAATTTAAAAATAATAAAATAAAATAACTACGTGAAGGCTTTGAAGCATGAACAAAAATAGGCAGATTTGGTTAAAGGGTGGGAACTTGGAAGAAGGTACCATTACAGGGTGAGTTTGCCGTTTCTTTTTCTTTTCTTTTCTTTTTTTTTTTTGAGAGAGAGCACAAGCTGGGAAGGGAGCGGGGAGGAGAGTGAGAAGCAGAATCCCTGCTGAGCAGACAGCCTGACACAGGGCTCAATCCCAGGACCCTGAGATCATGACCTGAGTTGAAGGCAGACACTTAACCAACTGAGCCACCCAGGTGCCCTAAGAGTTTTCGATTTTTTTATAGTTTAGCCTGAAGGCAGATCATAATCATGCTGTAGCACAGAGCAGTCAAAGCTCATAGAAATTGTGGCTTGAAAAATCAAAGGACAGAGCCCAGGAGTGCCAAAGAAGTAAGCCTATTATTCTGAGATTTTTGCCTAAGTCAATGGCTGACCCCTGAACCAAGCAAGCTTAAGGCATTTTCAGCTAAGACTAAAAACTGAACTGTTACAAGAGCTGCTGTCTGGAGAGCTTTTGTCGAGACAGGGAAAACCTAACTTTAAGTTTGATCAATTTAACATTTTATAAAACAAAACCAATGACACTCTTTAGAGAAATACAGTAAAATCCAGAATCTGCATAATGTCTAGAATATAATCCCATTACTCTGTATAACAAGAAAACAGGAAAATGCGGCCCAATTTTAAGGGAAAAGACAATCATTAGAGGTGATCCTCAAGATTACTCTGATGTTAGTTAAGCATCTGACTCTCGATTTCGGTTCAGGTCATGATCTCAGGGTTGCAAGGTTGAGCCCCCCTGTCGGGCCCTGCACTCAGTAGGGAGCCTGCTTGGGATTCTCTCTCTCTGTCTCTTTCTCTCTTTCTCTGTTCCTCACCCCACTCTGGGCTTTTAAGCTCTCTTTCTCTCAAATAAATAAATAAATCTTTTTTAAAAAATGATCATAAAAGGTCTTTAAAGCAGCTATTAAAAAACTATACTCAGGGGTACATGGGTGGCTCAGTCAGTTAGGCATCAGACTCTTGGTTTCAGCTTAAGCCATGATCTCAGGGTCCTTGGATCAAGACCTGAGTCAGGCTCTCCACCCAGTGTGAGGTCTGTTCGGGATTCTCTCTCTCTCCTTCTCCCTCTGCTCCTCCTCAACTCATGCATGCTCTCTCTCACTCTCTAAAAACAGATAAATCTTAAAAAAAAACAGACTCAATGAAATGCTTATAATGAATAAAACAAAACTCAGCAGAGAAATCAAAAGTATAAAAAAATGAAAATTCTAGAACTGAAAAATACAGTATCAAAAATAAAACTTTCACTGAATGGGCTTAATATTAATAGCAGAATGGAGATGAAAGAGGAAGAGTCAGTAAGCTTGACGACAGATCAGTAGAAATTATTCAACCAAAAGAATGAAAAAAAAATTTTAAACAAAATAAAAAGACTCAGGGATCTATGAAATAATATTGAAAAGGTCTAAAATTATAAACTCCAGGCAATTTTTAAAGGACATGGAAAATATCTGCTAATTTTATGAATGAACAATAATGAAGCCATTACTATCTGAGTTCTAGTCTCTACGATTTGCCTACCTGTTTTAACATAAGACTGTCAGCTAGTAACTTTGAGGTCTCAGTGTTCCTCCCATATAATAAAGGCAATAACTAAATTAGTAGGGTTTTGAGGGGTGGGTTTTTTTTTAGATTAGTGGATTTTAAATGTAGCTGCTCCTCAAAACCTCCACAGTAGTTTTTTTAGAAATAAAAACTACCTCCAAAATTCACAGAACGCCTGATCTGAGGTGGGACCCAGATGTATCTGCATTTTCCTTGAAGTTTCCTAGGTTATTTCTGAAGATCAGCCAGCTTTGAGCTATTAGATTTTACTTGAAGAGCTAGTTATGCAGTGCCTGTGACAGGGACTCTTGGTACTAACACTTGTAATTACCAAAAGGAAAGTCCTCTATACAGATGTAGAGATACAATATCCACCAAAATCTTGCAAAAAGTCCTTTGAGAAAGGTGTTGTAGCTTTTTTTTTTTTAATTTTTTTTAAGGTATTTATTTATTTATTTATGATAGTCACAGAGAGAGAGAGAGGCAGAGACACAGGCAGAGGGAGAAGCAGGCTCCATGCACCGGGAGCCCGATGTGGGATTTGATCCCGGGTCTCCAGGATCGCGCCCTGGGCCAAAGGCAGGCGCCAAACCGCTGCGCCATCCAGGGATCCCGGGGTTGTAGCTTATTATCTTTATTTTTATCACAGCAAAACTTCTTAATGAATGTTAAAGGCAAAATCTTTGAAAGAAAATGTTCAAAAAAAAAAAAAAAAAAAAAAGAAAATGTTCTATGCCACCCCCCTAAAAGATTCTTAGGTATGTATGTCACAGCAAATAATTTCCAAATATTAAAAAAAAAGCTTTCTAAGAATTATTTGGGTATTCATTTATTCAACAAATATTTGTTGAGCAAATATTACGTGTCTAGCATTGTGCTAGATGCTGGGGCTACAGCAATGAACAAAGTGACATAAATCTCTGTCTTCACAAAGCTGATATTTAGTGATACCAAACAAAGTAAAGCCATAGTATAAGGAGCCACCATTTCTTAGAACCAAAACACTCCTGCACAATGACTGATTCTTGAAAGTAAAGTTCTTTTACTATAATATTCTTACCCTCTCCAACTCCTCAGGAAGGAATCAGATATGTTTCTTAAGTGTAACTAATTTATACAAAGCAGGTATAGCTCACTTCAATGTCCTGAAACACTAAGCATAAATAAAAGTTTAGCAAACCAAGTTAAATGCATTCCTTTGGAAAGTAACAGCTATTAGGAGAAGTGCAGTTACTGCCTTCCTTCAAGATACTCTGCTGTGACTCTTCTGATAAATATACTTATTTTAGCAGTTACTCTAAGATATTTTGTTCAATAAGAAAAGACAATCACGAGAAGGTAAATAGTATAATTGCAGAGAAGTAATCAAGGAATTTTTATATTTATGTTTATGAACATATACCAAAAAAACAAGAAAACAACATTCTCTAAAAGAGATAAAACTAAATTCATGGATAAAAAAAAATAAAAAAATAAAAATAATTAAAAAAAATTCTTGGAAAGGCAGGCTAAGATGATAAGAGATTTTTTCACTTTCCTACTTGTACATGTCTCAATTGTTTAGTTTTTGTTTTGTTTTGTTTTGTTTTAGAGATTTATTTATATGAGCGAGAGTGTGAACAGGACAAGCTCGGGGGAGAGAGAGAACCTTAAGCTGAGCACAGAGCCGGACTCAGGGCTCAGTCCCACAACCCTGAGATCATGACCTGAGCCCAAACCAAGATGCTTAATTAACTGACTGCACCACCCAGGTGCTCCACAATTGTCTGGATTTTCTAAAATAAACACGTATTACTTCTATGAACAACAAAAGCAATAAAGATATTCCATGGGAGGGCTAGAGGGGAGCAAAACCGATTTGTTTGGAAATTATTTTTATTATGTTTGGAAATTTATGTTATTGTTGTTTTCTAACATATATCATGGTTTTTCTTAAGACAGGACATACATGCACTTCTTTTTTCTTCCATTCCTCTATGTTGCACATATTGGTTGCCTTCCAAAGATAAATAATTACTCTTTCCATACCTGATGGAGGGATCATCATTCTACGATCCTGCTCCCATGGAGGAGAAAGGGACCCAGTATCAGAAGGTGCCCTATGAGCATCAGGTAACCTATCACAGCTTGATTCTCCTCGTTCATTGGTATTCTGATGGTCCAGAGGATTCCCTGGGCCTCTTGAGCCTAATTGAAGAAAAAATATAAAATTCTGTTTTATCTAAAAAAATATAAGACCTACAATCAAAATGAAATCCAGGTAGCTCAGATTCGAACAAAATTTTCCTAATACCATAAGACTATAATTCTATCCTTCCAAAGCCTAGGACAAAGTGTAGGATAAGAGGGAAAAATAATTTTGCCATGTGTATAAACAAACAATTGCCTATAAGAGTCATTTATAAATGTTATCACCATCATTATTTATATATAAAACCTGTGGCTAAGTTGTAAATTACAAATACTACTCTGAAAAACAAGAGTATAAAGTAAATTTCAAAGTAAAGATTTCTATGCCAGGTAGAATAAAATAATTATAAAATAAGGTTTTTGTTGCTTACACTAATATTCTAATAGTCAAAAGGATTCTTTTAAAACAGTCATCTTAGACACTATATAGCTATTTCAATAATTATACAACTACTCACAGTATTTTTTTAGAAAAACTCTTTTAGAAATGTACTCGGATTAACATAGGAGCCATTCAAGAAACAGTATCTCAATGTTAAAACAGGACTCTTCTGTCCAAAAATTATTTTAATGAACTTTATACCCACCAGATAAATTTGGCTTTAAAGGGCTTTTAGCAATTTCTGAATATCAAATTCACCTTCAAAAAGAACTCACAACTCTGAAGGCAAGTCTAAAACAAGAGTTTCAAAAACAACAGCACTCTTCGAATAAATACTTTGAACAAGGTAACACTCATTTGGATAAGGAAATCGGCATGCTTACATTTATAAAAGATCATCATTACAAAGTTCCCTTCTTAGGACCACAAAAAGAAGAGTAATAAAATGTTTAATTAAAATGGAAAAAAACAAATACAAATTTTTTAAACATTAAATAACAAAATATGTTACTATTTAATTTATCTGTCCCTGAGGGGGGAAGGAGATGTTCTCAAAATTATATTGCCCAAAAAATAAAAGCTTTTTCCTTTCAAGGACTAGCTTTTATTCAAAACAAAACAAAGAAAAATAAATAAATAAAAAATAATAATAAAAAATAAAACAAAACAAAGAAACAAAAACATTTTTTACTAGAAATCTTCCTAAAATTTTTCCCACATTTCAGTACACTACTTTAAGAGAACAGACTAAGGCCAATTTGATGTTTTCTTGGTAACTTGTACAAATCAGTATAAGAATCCTTCATATACCATATGATTTATATATATATATATATATATATATGATTATACATATATAATCTTTTAAAATTTTTTCTATCTACTCTTTTTTTTTTTTGTAGTCAGGAGGTAAACTGACTTTTATATTCAGAAGTTCAACTCTTTTCCTTATAGTTGTATATTCCACTGATTTCCCCAAATCTTTCCTTCTAGCTTGTTCATCCTTCTAATAAGTTCATTAGAGGAAAAAGGCTGGGAAAGCAGAAAATTAAATTGGCAAAAAATGTGCAAGAGTCAGTTAGGCTGAATTCATCTAGCGTGAAACACAGATCTTTAAAGGAGACAAAGATCTTCTCCTGACTGCTTCCTTTCGGAGGACCAAAGTACAGCCAACCAGGACTACCAGGCAAAATACGAATTTGAGAATGCTTTAATGTTAAATTTTTCATTCAGACCAAAAGTTCCATGAAATTTACTCAAAAAAGAAATTATTTTCCTTATATCCTACCTTATTCAAACATATATCTCATCCAAATTTTCAAATTTAAAAAGCAAAAGGAAGAAAAAGTACACTAGTTATCCTTCTTTGGTGGGTCACAAAACTTTTACTTCAAAGCATCTTTTTAAGACCTACTGATAACTTACCTAAAACTTCCGTAGCTTTTCTAACAAACAGCAAAAAACCCTTGCAAATAATCTAAACACATCATTTCTTGAAAGTAATTAAAAAGGAGAGGAAAGTAATTTAAATAGGAGAGGAGAAATCAAAGGTAATTTTTACTGTTATTCCAAATATTCAATTGACTACAAGCAATCCTTGACTTATATCATTCAACTTCCAGTGATTCACATTTTCAGTTGAGCCAATTATACCCTTATTTTTATAGCAGTTTTTCAGATGCTGGCTGTAACCATTGTAGTGCATGAAATTAACCTACTCTTAATTAGCAATTTTTTTTGATGAAATGAAATAGAAATGAGAAGAAAATACCAGAAAGTTTCAAAAATAGTAAAGGCAGTACTACTTCATGTAAATGGTTCCTATCATATTTATGTTGGTGTACAATAGCACATGATATAAAATATATTTCTTATTGTTTAGATCAAGGTAAAAAATCAGGGGGAAAACGAATTTCAGGGCACTTATAGCACATATGAGAATTTCAAAATTAGTCCCCTTCCTAAAGTGTTCAAAGCAAAGTTCTACCAGAGCTCCAAGTGTCAGCCTGCAACTCACTCTTTCCCTAGGAGTTTTCAGTTCAAAGCCAACACAAGCAAAGGTTCTCTCTGAAATGTCTCCAGGCTGTGGGCCCAAACAGCAGTGGGATTGGGAGGTGGGAGGGACCAGTGCTAAGTGTACCAAACCGAAGATAAGGAAAGAAGATGTAAATAGAAAATGGGCAAAGAGAGAATATCCCATAACTATAAAGTAGCAAATTCATTTTCTCATTCTTTGAAGGCAATCTCAATGAAAGAGCTCCAAAAATATTTAAAATAATGGCAGCTTCAACGGTGAAGTACACCCTCCATGAGAGACTATTTTGATAAGCAGTATCTATTTCAATATATGAACTTTGATAAGTTAGGTTTAGTTTGGTGTTTTTATTTAGTCTCATTACTTTCTCTTCCTACCACATTCAATATGCTAAAATCACTGATGGTTGGGGGGGGTGTACGGTTACAACACTGATGAAGAATGCTATCAGCTCTTATACAACAAATACTTGAGGCTAAAAATCTAAGACTTTTGATTTGGGAATAAACAGTGCTCTGTATCTTTGCATTTTGCCATAATTCAAAGGAAAACTTTAAAGCAACTTGACAAAGTGAACAAAGTATGGTAAAAGATTGAAAGAGGAAAACGACTCCAGGGTGAGTGCTGATGAAGTAAATGAAAAAAGACCAAGAGCTACTGCATAGGCTTGAGTAGCTGCTGAAATTCTCCAAATTCCACACAGGGTAAGAAAGCAAATAATCTTGGGCCAGTTTCTCAAAGTATTGAGTCATTTAGGTCTCCTTTATGGCTCTCATCAAAACTCTGCCTACAAGAGAGCACTTCTGAATTACTCTACTCTAAAAGGAAGGTTCTTTCTTTGACTTTCTGATTTTCTACAATAAAAATATCATGATAATGAAGTAAAAACAGATTGTAGAAATTCTATATTTTAATGATATGTCTTTAAAATACAATCTTATGCTAGGTTATATTATTATATTTTATGTGTTCTTTATAAAGTGCTATATTATGTAGTATAAAATACAGTCCTTAAAAAGCCAAAATGATTTAAAGATATATGCATCTAGTGTTTGACCAAAATGTAACCTATTATAACCCTGTTTCTAAGAGAAAAATATATTAAAATTAGGTATCAGAGAGCTCCTTTTCCAAACAAAAGTACTCCACAATAAGTGCAAGGAATGCCTGTATTTTCCAAAGATTTATTTTAAAGATCATTTTAAAGATAAGTTGAGATGAAAATATAAATAAGGAAGAAATCTAGAGTAAAAAAGATGTTTAAACAATATACCTCTTCCTCCTCCCCCTGGAAGCAAAGGTGAGAGTCTGAGTGGACCCTCCAACAAAGTTGGAGGGGAGAGAAAAGCTCTCGTTTCAGATGAAGGTCGACCCAATGGTGAGGGACCATATGGGGAATGCTCTGGAATAATTAAAACAGCATATTTAAATTCATAGTTTCAATTAGCTACACTATAGATTAGAATCCCATTTCAACAATTTCCATCAGGTCACCCTATTGCCAATTTAAGTTTAATCCACACACTGAACACTAATTATGCCTTGGGTTTTGCTAATATAGGATAGAATTAAATATGGAACACTGCGTTTTTCAACTCTGTCTACCAATTGGATACTGTAGTCAATAAAAATATTATCCTCTTGGTAACTAATATACTTAATATTAAGCAAAGGATACTGGTGATATTTTAGCAGTGTAAGAGGATTTGGGGGCCATAAAGTTTGTTTGGTTTTGCTTTTAATGGCAGTATGCTTCCAGATATTTCAGCTGGTGACGGTTGTAATACAAAGGGCTCAGCTTAAATTAGGACCAGATAGACTGTGTTGGGCTATGAATTATTTGAGTAAAGCTCAGATTTTGAAAAGCAAAAATGCAAAATCCTCTGAAGCATCAGAAATTACTTTTGATTCAATGACACTGAAAATTCAGTTTACATACACTTATTCATCAAATCATTTGATAAACCATATAACCGAGAGCCCGATCATTTTACAAACTTCACCACTCCCAAGTAATGATGCTTCCAAAGATCAAAAATCAACATCAAGAAACTTAAATACCACCAAAATAATACTTATAAAATATGTAAATTTTATTATATAGCTTATATAATGTCAAATTCAGTTACAACAAAAGATCTAAGCATTATTTAATCTTTCTGAAACTTCCACATTAGGTTCAGAAGAGAATTCCTTCTGTATAATTAATTCCCCCCAATCCAAACTTTGCTACTATTGAAATTAATAATAATCTATTTTTCAATGTAAAAATTGACCTTAATTTTTATGAAATTACACTCTCAAAAGTGATTTTTACATCTTCAAATGGTTATTAAAATGGGATTCCACCTATATAAAGATAGGTTTACTTTCACTGCCTTAGATGCTTAATTCCAATTCAACCAAAAATTATTTTGAAAAATTTAAACTATTTGGAACAGTATGAGATCATTAAAAATGCTAACTCGCAAATGAGTGGATGAAAATATTAAATATATCTTCCAAAGAACTAGCCCTCTCCTGGAGGTAATTAAAGCAATCAAAGCTCAGATTATTAATGTTTTTCCACCTTTATTGATACTTTTAAATATTTAAGGTCAACTGTTATAATTCTTGTTTTTATAATTCAAATTCCAATAATAGTGGATATGTTAACAGTCACAATGTTATTCCATTTAAGTACTTCTTATTTGTTCTCCCCAAAAATAATTATTGAGTACCTTACTATGTGCCAGGCACTTTGCTTTTTCAAGGAGTTCAATGTACTAAATGTACATCATGTTACAAATGCCCACTAAGAAATGGAGGCAGCAATTATTTACACTATTGCTGGAAACAAAACTCAGAAACTTTAGAGACTGTGATAGAACTCAGATTAGACTCCTGGCTCCAAAATCTGAAATATTTATAATATATAATAGTATTAATTTACACTAATATAAAAGGTATGTGCAATATATACATATATATGTATTTTAAATGAGTGTTTAAAAAAAAAAAGACTACCTCTGCCAAATGCTGTATTTGGAACATCAAGTGCATAAGGATCTTTTTCTAAAAGTTCAAATTTAAACTCTGTTTCAGTTAATCTGCAAATAAAGAACAAACATCTCTAAGTTACTCATCCAAGAAAAGAACCCACATTTCAAGAAAAAAGCCACCACCAAGTGCAAGGTACTCTTTACTACCTCAATATCTACATAGAAGAAATAGATCTTTTAAAATTATTCTGATAAGATATGAAATTGTTGAATAACTATATTGAACACCTGAAACTAATATAACACTGTGTGCTAACTACACTGGAATTAAAATTTTAAAAAGAAATCAAAACAAATAAATATTCTGACCAAAACATCATCACCCTACTGCTTATTCTGGAGTAACGCTTTTTTCTGCCTAGTGATAGTTTCGTTGAGGTTTGAAATCGCTTTGTTTTGTTCCGTTTTCAAAACTAGACTACAGTGAATACTATTATCACAGAACCCAAATTTTAGAAACAGCAGAGCCTTCCAAGGTCAACCAGCTCAAATCTATCATTTTACAACCAAGGAAATTGAACTGAAAGTTTACATAATTTATTCAAAATGAAAGTGCCAGGATTAAAATACAGGGCTCTTAGCTGAGTCATGTCTGCTTTCCATTATAATGTTACCCACGATTCTAATCATAACATAAAATAGGAATCCAGTGAACTCATACTACTATTTTACTCCTAAACCTTTTATCTGAGAAATGTGACTTTTTAAAACAATTTCTTATTTCTAGTTTTTGATCATTGGATCTGAAACAAAACATTTAATCATATAGTTTTAATTTCAGAGTAGAAAACAAGCAAAAAGACTAATAGAAGATAATGTTAATAGTACATTCTGGCAAGAAATTCTAACACCTGGGAAGATCATTACAATCCTCCTAGAAAATTACTCTTCCCTTCAATTATACATTATAAACTTTGATTCTTCCTTTCATTTTATTATTGTAAGGCAATGTCACCCAATACAAGAAAACCAGAGAATGGGAGAAATAATAAACATTTATTCTACCCATTTATCTACTAAAAGATGCTAGTACTCTGAGAATTGCTACATCAGAAATTTGTCTTTTCTCTTTCCATCCCTTATAATCAGCTTCTTCCTACTCTGGTTTAGGAAAAAAAAAAAAAATTAAGCTATGCTTTTTACAGAAGAATATGTGAACAGTTTACTCAAATAACTTCTGTAAGGGCAGCCCCGGTGGCACAGTGGTATAGCGCCACCTGCAGCCGGGGGTGTGATCCTAGAGACCCAGGATTGAGTCCCACGCTGCATGGATGGAGCCTGCTTCTCCCTCTGCCTATGTCTCTGCCTCTCTCTCTCTCTCTCTCTCTCTCAATAAATAAAGTCTTAAAATAAATAAATAAATAAATAACTTCTCTAAGACAAGAGTTCCAAATGAAAAATCTAGTAACTCATAGTAAAGCTAATAAATATTTCACAACTAGGTACACTAGATTCACTGCCAGTTGTTTATCCCTATAAAAGTAGTACATAATAAAATAAAAACTAAAAATAAAGTAACAAAGTCTTAAAGTATCCCCAAAAAGATACTTACTTTTGTCTATTGTGAGCATTTTCTTTCCTTAAATCATTAAGATTTCTTTCAGCAGTCCGAGCTGCCAACTTAAAGAAAATAATACGTTTTTTTTTGAAAATACATTTTTAAAATAACACAAACATAAATGAAAAGATAAGTATTCATAAACATTACAATCACCTAAGTATCCATTTCAGAAACTCAATGTAAAAGATTTTTAAATGGGACACCTGGGTGGCTCAACGGTTGAGCGTCTGCCTTTGGCCCAGGGCGTGATCCTGCAGCCCCGGGATCAAGCCCCACATCAGGCTCCCTGCATGGAGCCTGCTTCTCCCTCGGCCTGTGTCTCTGCCTCTCTCTCTCTCTCTCTCTGTCTCTCATGAATAAATAAAATCTTAAAAAAAAAAAAAAAAAAAGATTTTTAATTTAGGGAATTTTTTAAAAGGGAATGAGTTTCCTATAACCAGATGACATGAGTCTAAGACTGGAGTTTGATTATGTGCTTGCCAATGAATGCTGTTATCTAGATGTGAAGTCAAGGATTAGCACTATTTGGTGCTGTAAATACCCAAATACCACAAAAAAGCAATGTAGGAGGACCCGAGTTTAGGCTGATGGGAATGGAGACTCAGAATCATTAGGCTTGGGTACGCTGGCTAAAATACCAGAAAGCCATCTCTGGAGAGTTATCACTATAATTCTATGAAACCATAAAGGTCTAAAACAGTTTCACAGCATCCCCGTATAGGCCATTTTTTTAAAGGCTCAAAGCATGCAGCAGGTCTATTAAGTGCACAGCACTGTAAAAATCATTATTTCTATAGTCTTTTTTATATGCGTTTAATGAAATTTTTATTTAAAAAAAGATTAGAAAATCAGATACGTATGTTACAAAAAAAAAAAACTTACAATAAATGCCAACAACATACAATATTCAATCTAAATAGTTTGTGGGCAAAAGTTAAAAGTGTATGGAATACTGCGTGTTTCCCATCATTCTGTGAACTCTCCAGTTATGAAGCAGTAGTCTATGGAACATCAGACCTGGCCAAACTAATACAATCCACTTGGGCAAATGAATGTATCACAATGACTCAATCTATAACCACAACTTCTTACAAATGAAAAGAACTATCAAATGTATTCACTTAAAATTATGAACTACACATTAAGACTATCTGGCCTAAGAATAAAGTATGTTAAATATTTACACACACAAACACAGCTTAACCATATTTTAGCAATATTAAAAAGATTCCAAGTGTAAATCATTTTCTAGTATATAACCATATAATCAGTTTTATAGTAACAAAACAGAATATTACACCAAAACAATTTTAGTTAATAAAATACCAATTCATTTAACATTGAACAATGCAGAACCAAAACTACTTCTAAATGTTTTCTACACAGTATAACATATTTACTCTTAATTATAAGGCACAAAACAATGCAAAGTGAGTAAGTCAAAAGCAAATTTCACTGATTCTCGTGGTATCAATACGAAAGATACTGAAAGATATATATTTGTTTTTATGCACTGATGCTAAATGATTACAGACTTTTGAAAAGCTTATACTTCAAAGGTTAAGTAAAACTGTAATTTCAATGAATGACCACATTGTATTCAGATATTAAATACTTATATGCAAAAAAGCATTCTATTAAGTACAGGTGTTAAGGAGAAAGAAACAGTCCCTATCTTAAGAAGCTTAAATGTGTGGTAAAGACAATTATAAATGACCACAGTACTTGCCACAGAACACATAGAAACAAAGTATTATGTGAGTTCAAAAGAAGAAAAGGTTAAGTCTAATGGTATGGAGCAAAGAAATGGTCAAGGGAAAAAGTAAAATCTGAAACTATGAAATTATTTGTAACAGTAAAAAAGTGGAAACAAAGGAAGCATTTATCAAATGGGAAAAGTTCATATAAATTATAAAATATTCATAGAAAAAAATCTGTAATATATTAAGAAAGCAGAATATAAAACAGTAATAATATATAGTATGTTTACACTTTTTAAATCATGTGATTTATGTCTAAATATATTCTTTTAGGTATAGAAGTGATATTGCTGATTACTTCTTTGTACATCTTTTCTATGTAGTCTGAACTTTTTATTCATTAAGCATACTTTATGAAACCCCCCCAAAAAATCTTCATTTTGAGGGGCGCCTGGGTGGCTCAATCAGTTAAGTGAATGGCTTTGGCCCAGATCATAATACCAGGGTCCTGCAACTGAGCCCTGCATCTGGCTCCCTGCTCAGTGGGGAGTCTGCTTCTCCCTCTCCCTCTGTCCCTCCCCCTGCTCATATATGCACTCACACTCTCTCAAAAGCTCTTTTTTTTTTTTTTTAATTATATCTATTTATTCATGAAAGACACACAGGGAGAGGCAGAGATATAGGGAAAGGGAGAAGAAGGCTCCCTGCGGGGAGCCTGATGCGGGACTCAATGCCAGGACCCTGGGATCACAACCCGAGCCAAAGGCAGACACTCAACCACTGAGTCACCCAGATGCCCCTCAAATAAAATCTTTTTTAAAAGGTCATTTTGAGACATAAAAGGTATTTTTTTTTGTATGTTTTAACATGAAGTCAGTGTCTTATTTGCTAAACAAGAAATGCCATGTACAATAACAGAAAAAGATCGGACTTAGAATCTAAAAGGTCAGAATTTCAATCTCTACTCTTCACTCTTTGATCATGTAATCTTGGGCTGTTTTCTCATCTGTAAAATTTGAATTATAATATCTATTTTACAGAGTAATTCTGTGGATTGAGTAAGTAATATGCCTTTAAGTCTACTGTCTAGAACACAAGAGATTAACATACATCAGTTCTTCTCTTTTTTTTTTTAAGTTTTTCTCATCTTTAAAAAGTAATCTGCATCTTAGTATTCAGAAAGTGGTGAGGAGTGGCGAAAAAGACTAAATTCATCTCCAAACCCAGCTTAATTCAGTAACGAATCTTCACTTGAGCCCTCAACACAAAATCTGAGAAATGGAAAGAGCCTAGATATTCAACATGTCTAATTCTCAACCCATGCTGGAACTCCACTCCAGAAACATCCACATCTAAGAAGTACCTCCCAAGCTTCAGTGTAACAGTGTAATAACAGCATGTACGGAGTGCTTACTATGTGTCAGGTACCTGGCTAACAACCTTACTTTAGTTATCTCACTTACTCATCATAATTACTCTATGAAATAGGTACTACTGATGTATCCATCTTTCCTTACAGGTAAGAAAACAATATTTGTTGTCATTACAGGTGATGGAACCAGAATACCAATCATGACAGGCTGATTAGGCTGATTCCAGAATCCACGTGTTCACCCAGTAGGCAAACTGTCTCCCCTTGAAGACTCCTAGGGACAAGTCCTACAAAGGCCAGCTGTTATAACAGTTCTACATGTCAGATGGGTATTTCCTACAATTAGTGAAATCTGCATCCTTATCATTTCCTGATATAATTCCCCTCTGGAGCACTCACATGCCATTTTTCATGATGAACTTTTTCCTGATGTGTACCAAGTAATTCAATACTGAGAATCAGATACCTAAATTGTATAACTTTTACAACTAGAAGAGGCTTTCAATATCACTTAGTTCAATCTGTTGTTTTCACAGATGAGTTAACAAGCCCAGTAATTTTAAGTAATTTGTCCACAAATAATTAGTGGCAATCCAGGGCCCTCAAACAATTAATCCATGAACCTTACATCGTCTCCCCCAGAGAGAGCATAACCTCCTTGCAAAGTAAAAGCAAAGAGGGAAAATCAGATTTTTGTGAATAACTGTGTTGTAACAAAGTATTCACTTCATAAAGAGCAAAATTTCACTACCAGTAAAATTAAAAGAAACTGATTTAATACTATCCTTAATTTTTAGTGTTTTTAGTATCTTTTAAACTACTCGTTTAAATTAGGAAAGGGGCACCTGGGTGGCTCAGTTGGTTAAGTATCTGTCTTTGGCTCAGGTCATAATCCGAGAGTTCCAGGATTGAGCCCCACACTGGGCTCCCTGCTCCACAGGAGACCTGCCTCTCCCTCTCCTGCTTCCTCTTGCTTGTGCTCTCTCTCTAATCAATAAATAAAATCTTTATAAATAAATAAGGAAAAAGAACCATCTGACAAAGAAAAGTTAATACTTACCCAATTATCATGTGCTTTTTTCTCATGGGAAATAATCTGAAAAAGAAATTCATTAAAATACTACTGATTTTCTTAAGTAAAAAATTTCACATCTACCAATATAACTTAGTACACAACTCATAAACTCAAAAATAACTCAAGCATCTCTGAAAAGTGAGTAACATTTTTAAAGCAAATTTTCATATACACATGATCTACTCTAGTATATTCTTAAAAATTCAATGAATTTTTGTCTAGTAAATTTCTGTTTTATTCAATAATCAACTACAATGGGTTACCAACTAAGAGATAATTAGCCTGAGTGAATATGAGACCCCAGTGTGGGTATATGTATGTTTATTTATTCAATCCACATTCCTAAAGAAGCAGGAGACATGGTAATTTTAAACAAAGTCTCTTATTTCAGAACTTTGGCTCCCTATAAATGTCCCACAGACATGTGCAAAAACTCAAGAGAGGTGTACAACTATCAAGTAACTATACTCCTGCATCAAAATAGGGGATCCCTGGGTGGCGCAGTGGTTTAGCGCCTGCCTTTGGACCAGGGCGCGATCCTGGAGACCCAGGATCGAATCCCATGTCGGGCTCCCGGTGCATGGAGCCTGCTTTTCCCTCTGCCTATGTCTCTGCCTCTCTCTCTCTCTCTCTGTGTGTGTGACTATCATAAATAAATAAAAATTAAAAAAAAAATAGAGATACCAATTCAAACAAACGATAATTGTTTTAATTTACACACAACACACACACACACACACACACACACACACATATACCTGCCCTTGATAAGAATGAATGGTTCTCTCCAATTCTTCTTCAAGATCTTTGGCTCGCTTTCTATAAGGAATAATCATTCAACGATTAACATATACTAAGAAATGAAAGAATACACTATGTCTACTGAAAATATTAATTAAAGCATCTGGAGTGCTTTATGTAAAAAATAACTCTAGAACTCCACACATTTAAGCACCTTTAAGAGGTTCTAAAGGAGTATACTTTTATCTGATATAATTTAACATTAACTGTGCTTTAAGAGTACTACTACTCTGATTTACCTAAACCAAAGGTCATGCAAGGATTTATATGGTATATTGGTTTGTTTTTATTTTTAAAAGCATGAACTTGGGAGATTTATTCAGATGTCTGTAACCATAAAAGAATTCTAGGAAATTAACCATTTGTGTAAAATAAAATGATACTTACTACCTTTACATGACTAGTAGGATAATTTCTTCTTTTGGATAAAACCCAAGCTTAGTCTTTCTAATATAAAATGAAATATCACAACTATTTGAGATATTGCTAAATCCTGCCCCTTATTTTCTCAATATTTTCTATTATTTCCATGGAAGTAATAAGTGAACTAAGGAAACAACTAGATATATAAACACTTCTTCAGATCTTTGACTGTGGCTCACTCTTCTTTTTGAGGCCTACTTCTCGAATTCCTTAATATTATATACATTCTTTCCCAATTGAACCAGAGAGGAAAGACCTTGAAATTAATGGCGATTCAAAAATTTCTTCTCATTAACATAAAACAGGATTTCCCATGTTCAAATACAACTAATGTGAGAGATTTAAAATCATACACACTGAAAGGAAAACATTTTTTCCTTTTTATATTTTCTGTATAATTGCATAAGAGCAAGATATCCAAATGAAAAATAATAAAAAATATGTTGGGTTTATTTTTTTTTTGGTTGCTTTATTATTTTTTTCTGGTATTAGGTTTTTGGATACCCTCCCCAACCTCAAAAAGAAATACATTTAATACCTATAGGTCTCCAACTCTTCAGCTGCATGACTGATCTTCTCGTCTGCTTTGGATAGTTTCTCTTCTTTCTCTAATCGGTAATTTTCCTCTACTGTTAATTTCCTTAAAACAAAAAGTTTGTTGTTGTTGTTTTTACAGTATCATAAGATAATCAATCACATTTTTTAATTATATCTCTAGTGGTTCCCATGAAACAATTTGCATAATACCACTAAAAACATCACATGCAAGAAAAAAAGTACATGCATAAATATTTATGGTATGGAACTTAAAATTATAAACTGAAATTATAAACCACCTTGTCTAATATAGTACCACTATATTAGAAAAGTTTTAAGAGTTTTCTTTTAATTATTTAAATTCAATTTGCCAACATACAGTATAAACACCCAGTGCTCATCCCATCAAGTACCGTAAGAGTTTTCTGTAAGACATTATCATAAAAATAAGACCAAAGGTAAATATTAGTAAAAACTATCCTACTATGTTTTATTTATCAAGACTTCTTAAGTAAAGCAGCATTACACTTATTAGACAAGAAGGCACCAACTAACGAACTGTATTTCAATAATTTTTAAATTGGTTAAGTCATTAACATAGTAAACAGGCTTCCAGGACGGTTCATACACATATACAAAACAAAAAACAAAACAAACAAAAATAAAAACAACTTATAAAGAACCCAAAGTAGGGGATCCCTGGGTGGCTCAGTGGTTTAGTGCCTGCCTTCAGCCCAGGGTGTGATCCTGGAGAACCGGGATCAAGTCCCACATCAGGCTTCCTGCATGGAGCCTGCTTCTCCCTCTGCCTGTGTCTCTGCCTCTCTCTCTCTCTCTATCTCTCTCTCTCTCTGTGTGATGAATAAATAAATAAAATCTTTTTTTTTTAAAAAAAAAAGAACCCAAAGTAAATAAAAGCAGTAGTAGTAGTAGTCCTACTTACTACTTCTAGTTCTTTTAATAATAATAGCTAATTTAGCGAGCCATTAGTATGAATCAGAAATTGTTCTTAAGACTTTTACATGTATTATAACCCTATTTAATTATCACAACAGCTCTACACAAAGAGAAAGGAAGCACAGAGAAACTAAGTAAGTGAAGCTAGGCATAGAGCTAGCAAGTAGTGACTCCATTATACCGTATTACCCATGTTGTTTCACATGATACCATCAGTAACAACACTGGTCCTTCAAGAAATACTTATTAAACACCACAAGGAAACACATTTGGAGTCCTAAATGTGATTCAGTCTCTCCTTCTTCATGAACTTTGGGGAGGATCATGACAAACTATTGAAGAAATTCTACAGGGCAGGATTAAATGTTTTATATTCCACAAACTACATTACCAATTGCTAAGAAAGGATTTGCCAGGTCAATCATTTCATAGGTGTTAGAAGAAAATAAGTCATCTCTTCAGAAAAAGCATGAAAATATAATGGGCTTGGATATGGAAGGAGGTGTATTTTTACAGAATCTAGATTAAAAATGACCAGAAATTCTTTGACACCTCTGCTGCTGAGAAGTAAAGTCTATGAACCTTTCCCTTGAATTTGGCTAGGCTCATTAATGATGGAAATTGCACTATAAAGGTAGTCTGATGATTTAACTAAAAAACAATCACATCTCACGTCACACATTTAAAACAACATATTGAGGCATCTGGGTGGTTCACTCAGTTACATATCAATTATGGCTCAGGTCATGATCTCAGGGTTGTAAGACTGAGCCCTGTACTGTGCTCCACCCTGGGCATGGAACCTGCTTAAGATTCTCTCCCTCTCCCTTTATACCCCCATAAACACACTCACGCTTGCTCGCACTCTCTCTCTAAAAATAAGTAAAATAAAAATCTTAAAAAAAAAAAAAGATTCTCTTTTTCCCTTTCTGCCCCTCCCCCTCTCCAAAAAGAATGAAAATAAATTTTTTTTAAATAATACAGCAATATATCAAGCTTCTATGTTATGCTATTTCACTTCTCTCCAATATTAAATCTGGAAAAGTGCTAGTAATATATAATACATTAATCCTGAAAAATATCAAAATTACTGAATCTAAATTTTATTTTCAGCCCAGGTCATGATTTCAGGGTCCTGGGATCCAGGCCCACACTGGGGCTCAGCAGAGAGCCTGCTTCTCCCTCTCCCTCTGCTGCCCATCCTGCTTGTGCTCTTTCTCTTTCTCTCTCTCTGTCAAAATAAATAAAATCTTACAAAGAAAAAAAATTTTAAACATTCCTCATCAAAATTCTATAATCAACCAGTCAAGTTCAAAAAGATACACTCAAAAATATTCCTTTCACCTAAAATAATTCTTCATGTCCAATTTTTACTCACAATATCTTTCATCCTAAATTAAAATGAAGGGTCATCCATTCCTAAAATTACTGATGGAAAACCATGAGGTATCCATTCTGTAGCTCTTCCATTTAATCAAGTTTACTTCTCTTTCATATCCTGAGCAGTGGCCCAAAGACTGATTATGAACAGCAAGTTTTTAATTTTTGAATAGACTCCAAAGAATGATTGCAGTATACAGCTTGCAATGACAGAGCTTAACAAATCCACCAGCATCCCGAAGGCAATGTAATGTTGGTATTTTCTACCAGTTTCCAAATACATAAAACAGCATCTCATTCCCAACAGTTATGTTCTAAAAGTCACCACAAATCCTAATTAGCAAATACTGAACCATTGCTCTCAAGGAAATAGAGTTAGGTTTCTGCATGCTCTGGTCACAGTATTTTCATCCACCAATCAATACATAACCCTGTTTTATGTGTTTTGGTTTAAAGACACCTTATTTAACATATATTGTTGGTTTATTAATAATGAACTCACAGCCAACAGCATCATAACTCATGTCTGAAGAAAGCTTATCTGACACGTATACTTTCTCTATAAGACACTCCACAGCCTTCTTGCACTTAAGAACACTACACACTATTTCAGCACAATAGCTGGGGACCATCTTAAACAGCTAAATCACCAACAAAAAGCCCAAAAATGTGGCACCACATATACTGCAAAAAGGATGCTTGTTTACAAAATGAGAAATGAAATAAGAAGGCAGACCAGGGGACGCCTGGGTGGCTCAGCGGTTGAGTGTCTGCCTTTGGGCCAGGGTGTGATCCCAGGGTCCTGGGATCGGGTCCCACATCGGGCTCCCTGCATGGAGCCTGCTTCTCCCTCTGCCTGGGTCTCTGCCCCTCTCTCTCTCTCTCTCATAAGTAAATAAATAAAATATTAAAAAAAAAAGGAAGGCAGAACAGGAACACGCACATTGGGCAATTCACATTTTTTCCCATTCTGTGCCTAAGATAACCACTACAGCTCTGTAAGTACTGGTTTGGGGTTAAAAGTTAAGTTTCCAGAAGTAGGTGAATTTGTTTTTTTTGTTTTTTTTTTTTTTTTAATTTTTATTTATTTATGATAGCCACACAGAGAGAGAGAGAGAGAGAGAGAGAGAGAGAGGCAGAGACACAGGCAGAGGGAGAAGCAGGCTCCATGCACCGGGAGCCCGATGTGGGATTCGATCCCGGGTCTCCAGGATCGCGCCCCGGGCCAAAGGCAGGCGCCAAACCACTGCGCCACCCAGGGATCCCAGTAGGTGAATTTGTAAGTACAGAATCTATGAATGATGAATATCAATTGTAATAACTTTCATTAAAGGGGCTTGAAATTATATTAATTAAGTTATATTTTATTTCCTTTTATGATGAAAAGTATGTCCTATACTGGTATTTTAATATCTAGAGTCTCCAGATAGGTATCTTAACAGCCTTCTGTGTATCTGTGCATTTAGGCATCAATATACACACGCACAGAATCTTTCACTCTATTATATAAAGGTACTAAACATATTTATTTATAGATTCTGCAAATATTTACTGAATAAGTACCATGTGCCAGACATAGCATTAGGCACCAGAAATATAGAAGAAAAGAGAACAAAGTAATTCAGGGAGTTTACATTAAATGTTGAGAAGATTAAAAAAAAAAAAAAAAGACAATCATTCATCAGAAGACTATAAGGGCTATAAGAAAAATAAAGCAAGATAAGGGAAGAGGGAATTGCAGGTAATATATTATATTAGTTAGGGTATCCAGGGAAGGATTCTTTGAAGCAACATCTGAACACAGACTCAAATGAAATGAAGGATTTAACCTTATACAGGGAACTACAAATCCAAGGCAGAAAGAGCAAATGCAGAAGGCCCTGAGGTACAGATGTGCTTAGTATGCTAAAAATCTCATCAAGAATGCCAGTGCACTGGAGGATAATAAAGGAAAAAGAAAAATAAGCTAAAATTAAAAGCATAATCAGGGAGAAAAAAAAAAAAAAGGCAGTTGAAGGTCAGATCTTACAGAGTCTTTAGGTCATATAAAAGCTTTGGATTAAATTCTAAGTACTATATGAAGGCACTTGAGTTTGCAAACAAGACAAAGACAAGACCCAAAATTTAGGTTTTAGAAGGATCACACCACTGGAACCAACTGTGCAGGAAGTTGAATGGAAAGAGACTACACATGAATGAGACTACTGCAATAAACCAGACACAAACTGATGATGGTTTGTTTGTTTAGATGCGAGTCACTGTAGGGGAAGTAGTGAAAAATGGTCAGATTCAGGAAAAAAAAAAGTGTTTCAAGATTAAATAACTTCCTTAAAAATGAACTGAAGAAATATTACCCAATCCTAAGTTGAGCACTTTGCATATCACATATGCTGAATATGCACTATTTTTAAGCTATTTTACTTGCCGTACAGTGAAGTTAACAATATAATTTTTATTACCTGTGAAGTGTCATTTCATTTTCTTGATACAATTCAGTCATTACTTTAAGTTTCTGCTGAAGCTTTTGAGTCTCGCTTTCAAATTGTGTATTTTCTGACTGCAAAGATGCTTGTTCAGTCTGGAGATTTTTAATACATTCTATAGAAAATTTTTAAAAATCACAATTAAAGGAGTAACATTTTGAGATGCACATTAAAGATAAAAATTACTAAAAATAATAGATTATTAATAAATGAAATTCTTTCTGACAACAGAAAATTTATGATTTTTTTCACCTAAATGCTTTTTAGTATTTTAAAGAACTAGAAAAATTGTTATAATTTTTTTTATTACCTCAAGATTTCCCAAACCTTCAATATTCTAATTCCAGCATCTAATTTTCAGTTAGGGGATCCCTGGGTGGCGCAGCGGTTTGGCGCCTGCCTTTGGCCCAGGGCACGATCCTGGAGACCCGGGATCGAATCCCACATCGGGCTCCCGGTGCATGGAGCCTGCTTCTCCCTCTGCCTGTGTCTCTGCCTCTCTCTCTCTCTGTGACTATCATAAATAAATAAAAATTGAAAAAAAAAATTTAATTTTCAGTTAGGAAGTGAAAAAACAATAAAATTCTCAAGGTTATGGAGATGAGAGTTCTGAAGAGAAATATTCTAGCTTAACATTTCCTGTGAAACTGCTTCCACATGATGAACAATGTCTATTTTTATCTAGTAAAAAATTAACGGTTAATACTTAACTTCTAGCCAACCCTTTTTTTTTTTTTATTTTATTTATTTATTCATGAGAGACACAGAGGGTCAGAGACTTGGGCAGAGGGAGAAAATTGGGCAGAACTCAATCCCAGAAGCCCAGGATCATGCCCTGATCCAAAGGCAGACACTCAACCACTGAGCCACCCAGGTGTCCCTAGCCAGCCCTCCTTTTAAGCAAAATTTAGATAATGTTATAAGTCAGGCCAGAAATTTGGATCTTCTGATAAGAAATGCTACATAATCTTCCTAGCTTAATCCAGACCAAGACTGTAGAGAAAAACACCAGTTTTAGCTGGTTTCAAATGCTAACACACCAAAAATAATTATCTATAAAATAATAATTAACGATTCTAAGTAATTATGAGTACTAATTAGTGCATCAATTGTTTTTAAAAACCTCATTTCCCCTCCAACATCATAACTCCACCTCTGAACTCCTCTAAGATTGAAGTGCCATCTCTCAAAACATGGGTATGAATCATCACCACAGATCTTTTTTTTTCTTTTTTTTTTTTAATTTATTTATTAATGAGAGATACAGAGAGAGAGAGAGAGGGAGGCAGAGACACAGGCAGAGGGAGAAGCAGGCTCCATGCAGCAAGCCCGACGCGGGACTCAATCCGGGGTCTCCAGAATCAGGCCCTGGGCTGAAGGTGGTGCTAAACCGCTGAGCCAACGGGGCTGCCCCACCACAGATCTTTTAAGTAATCTCCACATCCAATGTGGGGTTTGCACTCAAGACCCTGAGATTAAGAGCCACATGATCTACCTGACTAAGCCAGGCAGATGCCCACATTACAAATCTTATAACAAACCAAAACTTACTTTGTGTAAAGAAGGCAGTTTCAAATTCACAAAGTCATACTAACAAGCATTAAAATTTAAGTAATTATATGTAATGGCATACTAATTATTCTAAAGGTATATAATTAATCAATCATATATATCAAAAGGAAAGTTTAAAGGAAATATGCTGGGCAGCCCCGGTGGCGCAGCGGTTTAGCGCCACCTGCAGCCCAGGGCATGATCCTGGAGACCCTGGATTGAGTCCCACGTCAGGCTCTCTGCATGGAGCCTGCTTCTCCCTCTGCCTGTGTCTCTGCTACTCTCTCTCTCTCTCTCTGCATCCCTATGAATAAATAAATAAAATCTTTTTAAAAAATAAATAAAAAATAAAGGAAATATGCTAACATTAAATAATTTCAATGTGCATACCTGTCTTTCCACAGAAATTTTTAAATCTAAATCAGAAGTAATCTGTTGACCAAGGCAATAAGCCATTGCCAAGAACAGTCATTTAAGACATTAACATTGGATATCATCTCTGGCAAAACTGAATTATAGGGATGATCTTTTAAAAGTTAACAGTTTTAATTTGCTACCTTTTAACATCTAAAACTGTATCAGACATGTAACACTGAAATTAAAAGGTAAGTATGGTTTTACATGTTTTTTTAAAACTGCACTATTTTTATTTCATATGAACATGGAGGAAACTGATAATCCCGCTTTACCAGCAACAACAAAAACCTCAGTGCTAATTTTTCACAAATCAGAAACAAAAATAACAGTTAAAAAATCAAATTGGATCTTTACATACGTGATTCAATTAACAGGACCATTCTATATAAAGAGATGTAGATATCCTACCTGTAAGCTCCTCCTTTGTCTTATCTACTTCAGATAAATGAATGTAAATTTGGTTTCTTTCTCCTTCTAGGGTTTTTAAAGAAGCATTTAACTTCAGAGAATGGAAAAAGGAAAAAAAGCAACATTAATCAGTTATACCAAAAAAAAGGAAAAACAAAAAATTCTCAACCATCCCAACCTTTTTAAGTTCTTTTATCACTTTGATGAAATTATCAACTAGAATGCATTAACCAACAATGCAGCTTCCATCTTGAAAAGTTAACATTCGTCAGTTGTTGTAAATGTCAGAACAGAGACAGAGAAGATCAATGATTGATCCTTAAAAAGTAGCTATTTTCATTCTATTTACTTTCAACACAGAAGTTTTAATTAAAGCAACCTTCAAACTACATTACCAAGACTTCATATAGTTCTGTAAGGATCAAGATACCACTACTACAATGGAAAAGAAAAGATATAAACAGGAAGAAAATAAACCTAGCATTCACTTTTCAAATTAGGATAAGGGGTAATAGAAAAAGAAAAATACTGAGACCAGAGGAAGAACGCTCAAAGACAAAAATATGAAAGAAAATACACTAGTTTTAAAATATTCCTTATCCAAAAACAAAAGTGCATTATCCTAAATTTTTTATTATAAATTTTAAAACTTAACAACATGAATTTCCAAAGTTATTATAAAAAAATCAACTAATAAATTCTGATCACTTCTGAAAATTCAGATCACTTCTATGGTGTTAACTATAAAATGGACTTTTAAAATAATTACTAAGGACATACAGGTTTAATCCAAGTCCTGTTTCTTTCTCTATATTCTTTATATTTATATAGTAATGCAAACCTTAGCAGCATGAACCAGTTTCTTCAAAGCTCCTTTTGGTTGATTATCTATAGTTTAAAAAAAAACAAACACAATAAATTGAGAAAACAGTGCCACATCACAACAGACATCCAAATGATTTTAGTAGTTCACACAACTAGAGCCTTATCCCTTTTCCTGCTACAATAAAGAATTTGATATGAGACAGGATGGCTTGGACATGCTCCCAAAAAGCTAAACAATAAAGCATTGGAAGAACCATAATTAGGTTCTTCACGACTCACTCCAAGAACAAATTTGTAACAAGAATTTGGTATTCACCTAAATATAGTCCAGTGTTAACTATTGGATTTTTCAGCATACAAAATATAAGTGGAATTATACTACAAATTAAAATAAAATGAAAAAAAATTTTTTTATTTATTTTTTTTTTATTTTTTTTAAAAACCAAGCATGTATTTTCTCATTACAAAAGGAATTGCTTCTTGCAAGATAAAGCAAAAGTGAAAAAGTACAAACAGAACAAATGTGTTCACTTTAGGAATACAGTTTTCTTCCAATGCATTAATACTATCATCAAAGAAATTTTTTAAAAAAATCATACCTTCTGCTCCTTAATAAATTTGTTAATTAGGCAGGGAGTAGAGGGAGAAAAAAGAGGACAAAAAGTCAGAAGAGTTACCACCGTGGGAAACTAGTAAAAGATACACAAAACATGTCTGTACTCTTTTTGGAATTTCCAATGGATCTGTAATTATGTCAACAAAAAATTATTTTTTCAAGTCACAGGAACTGGTTTGAAAACACAGTGAGAAGCTATAGTGAACCTAACTCTTGCTTGAGTTTCCAGACTGGAACCAGCAGTGGTAATAACAATTTGGAATGGCCAAGACTAAAGTACTGAGTCATCCAACTAAAACAAACAAAAAACAGTATCCTAAGGTATTCATCTATATAACACTCATTGTTTAAACTACCCACTCATCCATCTGATTAGTTGACATGACAGGGAAAACCATGCATTGAAATGATTATGATGCAATATGAAAACTGCTGTAACAAAGATGTACAATATATAAAAGAACATGGAACAAAGAAGCTGTAAGTCTGTCTGAGGAGTAGGGAGAAAAATTTACTGAAAAGGCAGTATTACAATTGAAGCTTAACAATAAGGGATGGCAAGAGAGAGAGACAGAGTATTAGAGACAGATAAAATGTGCCAAAGCAAAATTGTATAAACATGGTGCACACAAAAAACAAATAATCCGATCAAGAAATAGGCAGAAGACACGAACAGACATTTCTCCAAAGAAGACCTACAAATGCCCAACAGACACACGAAAAAAAGCTCGACATTACTGGGCGTCAGGGAAACACAAATCAAAACCACAAGAAGATACCACTTCACACCAGTCAAAATGCCTAAAATTAACAAGTCAGAAAACGACAGATGTTGAAGAGGATGCAGAGAACGGGGAACCCTCTTATGCTGCTGGTGGGAATGCAAGCTAATGGAGCCACTGTGGAAAACAGAGGTTCCACAAAAAGCTGAAAATAGAGCTACTCTATGACCTAGGAATTGCACTACTAGGTAGTTATCCCAAAGATACAAATGTACTGATCCAAAGGGGCATCTGCACCCCAATGTTTACAGCAACAATGTCCATAAGAGCCAAACTATGGAAAGAGCCCAGATCTCCATCAAGAGAAGAATGGATAAAGAAGACATGTATATATACAATGGAATACTAGTTAACCATCAAAAAGAATGAAATCTTGCTATTTGCAACAACATGGATAGAACAGAGGGTAGTATACTAAGCAAAATAAGTCAATTAGAGGAAGACAATTATCATATGATCTCACTCATATGTGGAATTTAAGAAATAAAACAGAGGATCATAGGGGAAGAGAGGGAAAAATAAAACAGGATGAAATGAGAGAGAGACAAATCTTAAGAGACTCTTAATCATAGGAAACAAACTGAGGGTTGCTGGAGGGCCAGGGGGTAGGGTAATTGGGTGATGGACATTAATGAAGGCATGTGATATAAGGAGCACTAGGCATTATTATAGAAGACTGATAAATCACTAATACCTCTGAAATAATAATACATTATATGTTAATCAATTGCATTTAAATTTAAAAAAGAAAACTTGATAAAAAAAGAACATGGTGCATAAAGGAACTAAAAAAATACAAGAGCTATTCATCATTTTTAGCAAAAGAAGATGAATCATGACTTAATACCCTACTTCATACCATTTTCTGATTCACTCATTTCCAATTCCAAGTTATCATCATTTGTCAGGTCTTCTCCCAGCACAGCAGCCCAATCTTTCATCTTTATCAAGCGTTCAGTCAGAGACTTGACATTTAATAGAAAAGGGAAAAAAGAGAGAGGTAATGCCTTTTGCTGATTTACAACTTCCGAATGTGTAGTTACAGTTTAAAAATCAATCTACATAGATAACAACTTTGACTGAGCTTGAGATTACCATCTCATTCTTGTTCTGTTTAGGAAGAATCCCAAGTTCTTTAGTAGAGTAAGTTTAGGGGAAAAAAATAAAACAATATCTCAAATTACAAATACAACTCCTAAAGCTGGAATCTTCAAAACATATTTAGTAACAACGTAAAGAACATAAATATATAGGTTTCAAGATGGCAACCTCCACTTTACTACATAATTACAGAATGTTAGTTTTACATCTTATTACTTGGTATTTACACCTGAGTATCAAATTGCAGCTTGAAAGGATAAGATTTAAAAGAGCAGGGGCTAGAAAGGGGCAAACAAGGAGAAGAAAAAGTGAACAAATTCTAACAATAATACCAATTATTATATTCCTATCAGAGTCAAGTTTCAATTAGACTTATTTTCTGAAAAGTATTCATCTCCGTGAAAGTACATACAACAGCTAATCTGGGTATTACAGATATCCAGCTGATACATATAAATTCATTTGACCAATTTCTAAAATTCTTGCTAATTTATCAATAGATAAAGATGGCAGTCTAAAGACAAATATAAAATCTGCTATTCTTTTTCTTTCTTCATTAAATACCTAGGCTAAAATACAGAGCAAAAGAGAAAAAAGACACATAGAATATTGATATATATACTAATACATAGCATTAATATTAGTAATATTAATAAATATTAATATCAGCATTATTAGTGTTAATGTTAATTATTCATATTTATACTTATATATTATATATACTTGTATATTTATATGATTAATATTACTTCTATAGCATTGATACTGATATTAATAAATGTTAGTAGTCTTAATATCAGTATTAATGATATTCATATTAATATATGATATAATTAATATAACACAATATAAGTTATATGATATATAATTAATATATATTATTATACAATATATGTGACAAATCTTTAAATCTTTAAGGAGCATTTAGGAGCAAGAATGACAATCCTGGTACAAATTAAAATGAATGCCAAAAAAGTACACATGCTCAAATTTGACCAAATAAATTATAAAAATAAAAGCTGCTAAAGAAAAAATTGTCAAATATCAGAATTAGTACAAAATTCTAGCAGACTCAGTCACTAAAATCAGCAGAGCCACTTACCTTGATCTGATTTTCTTTATCATACAGAACTTGTTCTGCATATACTTTGGAGTCTTCAAATGTTATTTTCTGTTTATTAAGTTGATTCACTTGTTCTTTCCATTCTTCAGCTTCTTGTAAAAGCTAAAATTCAAACCCCACCAAAAAAAGGCAAATCATTCTTTTTCATACTTACATGTAGTTGAATTTATTTATCTATTTAGATGTATCATTAATAGATATTATAGAACACAATGTATTGCTGGGAAGGAAGTAGGGAGGGATGTAAGGAGGGAAGAAGGGAAGGTCTTACTTACCATCCCTTAAGTCCTATATAACATGCCATACCTTACTTGTACTAAAAAAAATTTTTTAATCATGTGCTGTTTTATAGTTAAGATAACTGAACTTCCTTGGAATATTCTACATAAGCAATCTTTTACTATATATACTTTTATAGGAAAGATTTTTTGGACATGAACAAAAGGTAACAGTTGTTATAAAAACACAGGCTTGACTACATAACTTAAAAGCTTCACAAATCAAAAAATGACACAAAATCTAAAAACAAATAACTAGAAAGGAACTCTTATACACAACAAAAGATTAATAACTTTAACATGCAAAAAGCTCTTACAAGTCAATAAGAAAAACAGGGGGAAATAAAAAGAATGAGCAAGCAAGTCACAAAGAAATGGCCCATAGAAATATGAAAGAAAAGTCCAAATTTATTAAATCTTGAAAACTCAGTTCTGTCAAATACTAATTACTGGATTTCTCTGTAAAACTAAGGCTTCATTAGCATATTTCCTAGCACAAGAAAACTAAATTTTTTCTACGAACGTATAGGAGAACTAAGAGGACACCAACAGATTAAAACCAAATGAAGACTGAAGAAAAAATTTTGAATTTGGGGATTAGGGGATTAGTGAGTTACTAAAGAAATTGCACTCCCAGGGATGCCTGGGTGGCTCAGTGGTTGAGCATCTGCCTTGGCTCAGGGCATGATCCCAGGATCCTGGGATCCAGTCCCACACTGGGCTCCCCACAGGGGGCCTGCTTCTCCCTCTGCCTATGTCTCTGCCTCTCTATGTCTCTCATGAATAAATAAAATCTTTAAAATGAAAAAAAAAAAAAAAAGAAATTGGATACCCAGCATGCAGTCATAAGAAGTATTAGAACATGGCATTAGTGAATATAGAATATTTTATTTCAAGAACCTTAGTGATTCAAAAGGAGTTAGATGAAACCTTAGTGATTCAAAAGGAGTTAGATGAAAACAACCCCAAAGAGTAAGAAAATCTAGGGATAGCCGGGTGGCACAGTTGGTTAAGTGTCTGCCTTCGGCTCAGGTCATGATCTCAGGGCCATGGGATGGAGCTGCACAATGGGGGGATGGGGGGGAGTCCCCGCTCAGCGGGGAGCCTGCTTCTCCCTCTCCCTCTGCCTCTGCCATTTCCCCCAACTTATGCTCTTTGGCGCTCTCTCTCTGTCAAATAAATAAATAAAATCTTTTAAAATTTTTTAAAAATTAAAAAAAAAATTTAAAAACTAAAAAACTGTAAATAATGTAATCAATGAAAAATTTTCCCATGGAAAAATTTTAACTGTATTGGGAGCATTGTGGGCCAGGAAATATATTTAGATGTGTGAGGAGAGTGTCTATATATATGAAGAAGGAAGAGGGTAAAAGCTAAATCCTCATTTGATCTACCACCAGAAATAGTTCTAGCTTTAGGCCCCAGACCCAGAGCTTCAATAATTCTGTATTCTCTGCCCTCTTTCAGCCTGGGTGTAAGGAGCTGGTACTAAATGCTACTTGCTTTGATTATTAAAATTTGCCCTGCAAAAGACATGAAGAGAAATCTCAGAGGAAGACATAGACATGGCCAACATGCACTTGAGAAAATGGTCTGCATCACTTGCCATCAGGGAAATACAAATCAAAACCACAATGAGATACCACCTCACACCAGGGAGAATGGGGAACATTAACAAGGCAGGAAACCACAAACCCTCTTACACTGTTGGTGGGAATGTGAAATGGTGCAGCCACTCTGGAAAACTGTGTGGAGGTTCCTCAAAGAGTTAAAAATAGATCTGCCCTACGACCCAGCAATTGCACTGCTGGGGATTTACCCCAAAGATTCAGATGCAATGAAACGCCGGGACACCTGCACCCCAATGTTTATAGCAGCAATGTCCACAATAGCCAAACTGTGGAAGAAGCCTCGGTGTCCATCGAAAGATGAATGGATAAAGAAGATGTGGTCAATGTATACAATGGAATATTACTCAGTTTTCATTAGAAACGACAAATACCCACCATTCACTTCAACGTGGATGGAACTGGAGGGTATTATGCTGAGTGAAGTAAGTCAATCGGAGAAGGACAAACATTGTATGTTCTCATTCATTTGGGGAATATAAATAATAGTGAAAGGGAATATAAGGGAAGGGAGAAGAAATGTGTGGGAAATATCAGAAAGGGAGACAGAACATAAAGACTCCTAACTCTGGGAACTAGGGCTGGTGGAAGGGGAGGAGGGCAGGGGGTGGGGGTGAATGGGTGACGGGCACTGAGGGGGGCACTTGACGTGATGAGCACTGGGTGTTATTCTGTATGTTGGTAAATTGAACACCAATAAAAAATAAATTTAATAAATAAATAAATAAATAAATAAATAAATAAATAAGAATGAATGAATAAAAATAAATAATAATGAATGAATAAATAAATAATGAATGAATAAATAAAAATGAATAAAATGAATAAAATAAAATGAATAAAAATTTGCCCTGGATTACTTTCACTACTGGAGGAAAAAGATGCCAGGAGTATATACTTTTATACTCTATACAAAAGAGACACAGCAGATTGCCCTACTCTCCTGCTTTCCAGAAAGAATCTAATCTTGCTCCTAGCATGGGTCAGTCATGAGTGTGTCTAGAACATTTATAATTATATATTTACAGTTTAAAAGTCCCTATAGGGGTGCCTGGGAGGCTCAGTCCATTAAGCTTCTGCCTTCAGCTCAGGTTATGGTCCCAGGGTCCTAGATGGAGTCCCAAGTCAGGCTCCCTGCTCAGCAGGGAGTCTGCTTCTGCCTCTCCCTCTGCCTCTCCACCCTCCCTACTCATGCCCACTTTTTCTCTCTCAAATAAATTTTTAAAATCTTTTTTTAATTAATTAAATTTGATTTAATTTAATAAAAGTCCTCTCTCTAGAGTACAAACCTGTTTCCGGCTTTCCTGAAGTTGGGAATTTTCATTCAAAGCATCTTTTATAGCTATCTTAAGTCGTTCTTCATTCATTTGAAATATTTTGAAGGTCATTTTGGCCTAAGTAAAACAACATATCAAGCTTATAAGAATTAATTTAATACAACAGCTTTTTACAAATAGTCCCTAAAACATGGAATTAAAGACAAAAATACGCCAACATTAATAGAAAAGGCAGTGTGGGGTAGCAGAAAAAAGGCTAGTCTAGCATCAGGGTCCAGTCATAAATCTGCCACAACTTGTCATGTGGCCTTGGACCAAGGATTTAACCACTTCTAATCTTTTATGTACTGTGTAGCAAATTTTGTGAACTTTTTATTATCAGGCCTCTCTAGAATTTAAATTAGATGAGAGCTTTCCAGTCTATTTTGTCTACAATGCCAAGTACCTTCAACAGCGACCATTATACACCAAGAGTTCAATAAATACCTGTCCAATAAAAAAATGAACTTTCCTGAAGTACCTTCTACAAAAGAACTATATTTAAGACCCCAATACCTCAAATTGTAATATTATACCTTCTTCTTTAATCATAAAACAGTAAAATTAAAATGATTTTCCAACGCAACAGACCTAAACTAATTCAACTTACTTCAGCTACTTGTGATTTAAGAGATTTTGATTCATCTTCTAGGGACTGTATCCTTTTTGAAATATCCACCATCTGAAAAGACAGCATCAATCAAAAACAAGTATTTCTTTACTAAATTTTCCCAGTTCCTAAGATGCCACAGTGTTAACCTAATGTAACACAGATACAGTGTTAACCTAATGTATCTACTCAAAAAAAATGAGGACTCAAATTAAGAAAACCTCTCAGCCATATGCTTAAAGGGATTTTATATGAAAGTTGGACAACAATAGTATTCATCTCATCTTTAATATAACACTTAAATTATATAGGCTCAAGATAAGTTCACTGATATCGTATCTTACTAAATAATTCCATACATCAATATCTTCCTTACAGATTTTAAAATAAATGACAAAGCTAAAATGTTTTCAAAATAATTTTTAAGTAATAAAAAAAACCACTATGTATGTGGTTATTCAACTCTACTTACGTGAGCTACTTAATAGTGCATGTAGAAAATCTCTACAAGATAAGCAAGAAACTTAACACGGTAACCTCTAACAAATAAAAAAGCTAGTGGATCTCGAAAATTTTACTCTGTACTTAACAGCCTTCTGTATTTTTTACAGTGCATATAATACTTTAACTGATCCTTTTTTTTTTTTTTTAAGTAGGCTCCATGCCCAGCACGGAGCCCAACAGAGGGCTTAAACTCAACCCTGAGATCAAGATCTGAGCTGAGATCAAGAGTCAAACATGTAACCAACAGAGCCACCCAGGTGCCCTGACCTCCACATATTAATTTTTTAAAATCTAGTAACTTTCCTTTTCCTATAGTCTCCTCAAACACAAAAACCTTACCAATTCATCTTGTTCAGAGTGCTTAGATTTCTCTTCTTTTAACTGGTTTTCCAAAAAAAGTATTTCATCCTCAAGATCAGATTTAGACTTGTTCAGCTTTTCATAGACTGCCTAAAAAAGAGGAAGCCAACTTTATAAGATAGACATAAGACTTTTTTGGTTATGATAAATCAAATATAATCAAACACATATATTGTAAATCAATAAAATTTTGTTTACATATTTGTTCACTGTTATAACATTAAATAAAAGTAATGCTAGCAGGGGTCAGCAAACTTTTCTATAAAAAAACCATAAAGTAAATATTTTAGGCTTACAGGCCATGTAGTCCCTGTCCCAACTATGCCTATGCAGTAAGAATGCAAAGACGTGTAAATGAATGAGCGTGGCTGTGTCCCAGTAAAATTTTATTTACAAAAACAGGTGGAAAACCAAACAATCTGATTAAAACTGGGCAGAGGACCTGAACAGACATTTTTCCAAAGAAGACATATAGATAGCCAACAGACACATGAAAAGATCTTTAACATCACTCATCAATCATCAGAGAAATGCAAATCAAAATCACAATGAGGTATTGTCTCACATCTGTCAAAATGGCTAAAATCAAAAGGACAAGAAATAACAAATGTTGGCAAGGATGTGGAGAAAAAGGAACCGTTGGGCATTGTTGCTGGGAACGTAAATTGGTACAGCCACTGTGGAAAACAGTAGAAATACTATATGATCCAATAATTCCACTACTTAGTATTTATTAAAAAAAAAAACAAAAAAAAAACACTAATTCAAAAAGATAAATACACCCCTATGTTTATTGCAGCATTATTTACAATAGCTAAATGAATAAAGATGTGGTATATACACACACAATGGAATATTACATAGCCATAAGAAATGATGAGATCTTGCCATTTGTGACAACATGGATGGACCTAGAGGGACCTAAGTGAAATAAGTCAGACTGACAAATGCCAAATGGTTTTACTCATATGTGGAATCTAAAAGACAAAATAGACAAAAAGCAGAATCAGACCTATAAATTCAGAGAATAAACTGATAGTTACCAGATGAAAGATGGTGAGGGGATGGGCAAAATGGGTGCAGGAGAGTGGGATATCAAGCTTCCAATCATGGAATGAATGAATCATGGGAATAAGCATAAGAAATATAGTCAATGAGACTGTAATAACATTGTATAGTGACAGATGGTAGCTACTTGTGGTGAGCACAGCAAAAAGTATAGAGATGTTGAATCACTATGTTGTATACCTGAAACTAATGTAACATTTATGTCAACTATACTCAAATTTTAAAAATTTTAAAAAAGAGAGAGAGAACCCAGATTATAGTTTGCCAACCTCTGCTCTAGAGCATTATAAAGTAAAAAATGAGAAATAAGTCTGATTTAATATAATTAAAGATATAATGAAAAATAAACTCAAAAAATAACCAAGATCACTTCACAATAATGTTCTGCATTGAATTATTTTCTGGGATTCTTTAAATTTTAATGATTAGTCACTGAATTATTCCAAATGGATTTTAAATACTGTAATAAACATACCTCTGATATTTGTGATCCTTCAACAAACTTGTTAAAAAAAAAAACCAAAAGATTCACAGAATTTAATGGAGACCAAAATTTAAAAAAAAAAAAAAAACTTATTTATAAGTATTTCTCCAACTTTGGCTATTTGATTACATGAATTCCCTGACTTGAATCAAAATTATTCTACTGTTTTGATTTTATCTACTGATTCAACCATCAAATTTTTTAACTATATCATATATAGTTAATAGGTTTACCAATCTCAAAAATAAACATTACATGTTTTTTAATTATAAAAACCAGAGAAAAATTTCCAAAATGTTCACTTAGACTTTATTGCTAGATCCTATAAATTCAATGCCTTAAGAATAAACTGGTTTTATTTTATCCACAATACTACCAAACTTGAATAAATGTCTTCACTGTCCAGTTTTTACTCTTCCATTACACTAAATGCCTTCCACAATTCTTTCTTTTTTAATCAAACTAATAAGTTACTACTGGAACAGGAGATAAAACAGAAGGTCAGTAAATAAAACAATTTCACCAAGTTCTTAAGGATTTTAGTAGGTAACAAATGAAGAAAGTTTAAGAAATTTGCTTCATTTGGAATTCAATTTATAACTTCCTTCGGATTCTACTAAGAAATTCTGAAACATAATCTATAGATTTTTTTAAGTTTTCATTTTAACTCCAGGTAGTTATCATCCAGTGTTCTATACATAGACTTTCTGATGGTTACAGATATCAGTGACTAATAACAATCAAGCTGTATTGTCTGAACAGTACACCAAAAGAACAAAGTCCACTGTCTTCTACATTAATATTAGTATGCTACTGACAACATTTCTATCTCTAAACAGTAACAGGGCATGCTTATCATTTACCCTAATCTGTTGTAGCTTTGCTAAATGACAAATTTTTATTATTTTCCTTCTTACTCCTAGCTAAATCATACCTGGCTCAGGACAGCAGACTATATATCTCTTCCAAAGCCTACACTCAGTGACATCATGTTGGTAACTTAAAATTGGGAGTATTTACACAACAGAACCAAGCAAGCTACAAATAAGGACTCCTACTCTCTAGAGAGCCAGCTATTAAATATTTACCAGCACATCACTGCTTACAATGTAAATCTTTGGTCTAATTCTAGTCAGCTCCTGATACAATGGGGATGAAGTAAAGGCAAGTACTGCCACAATTTACATAATTTATTGCTGCCATCTATTCCTAAATTTATGAAAATGAATCCTATTTTTCCTTTCTAGAGCAAACTGAATGGAAAAAAGGAATGGTTACCTTAATATATTTCATTCCCAAGAATGAAAAATCAAGAGCTTCTATATGGCCCTAGATTCCAGTCAACTAAATATGCCTCACTTGAAACAAGTTAGGAAGGAGAGCTCACATTTTTTAAATATTTTATGCTACCTAATGTTCCATTTCTTATAATTAATTTTTCTTTAACCTTTAACATCTAGAAATGCTCTTTGACATTTCCTGTAAAATAGTTTTGAGGAGAACACTGTTCTTAAAGTTTATGTTATTTAGCAAGAATCTTTCCCCTAGCTTTTATAATTATATGTATTACTTGTTTTTACCTCCAAACTCTGTGCTTCTGTTGACTCCTTCTCAAAACTGGCATCCTTTAAAGATGATTCTAAGTCTTCATACTGAAAGAAAGCAACACTGTAAGGAAAAACTCTACAAATTTTATTCTAAATTTATATGAAGAAGCTGACAAAATCCACTTCCACATGTATGTCTGATTTACTTCAATTTGCTGAGATTCAAGTTCTTCAAATATGAGCACTAGAATAGAGCCAGGGCAGCTTACATACCACAGCCTCCTAACATGGGCAACAAAATGGTGGCACTTCACCCTTAAGACTAAGAGAACTATCTCAACTCTGCCCATTCATTAAAGAGAAATCAAACACAAACAGGCCATCAGAAATTTTCATTTGTAATTCAAATCATACAAAAAAGAAAGCAAGTAGGCAATATAAGATCTTTAAACATGCAAAATAAGGAAAATGAAACATACAATGCTGTAAGATTTGGCAAACTGCATTTATCTCATCAGTGCTTTTAAAAAAAAAAGTGATTATATGGAAGATTAAGCTATTCAGACCATCCTTCTCACTAGAACAAGAAGAGATGGACAAAAACACTTCAAAAAATAGGTATGTGTGAAGGATTCAGAGAGCTATCCATATAGTGAGAATCTGTGATAGAAGAAGGAACCCTCAGAGAAGCAAGTTCAGCGTTTGACGTTTCCTTCTCCCCGTCCAAAAGCAGAGAAGGATAGGCCAAGAAACTGAGAAACTAATACCAATCTACACTCGCTACCTTATAAGAAAGTCTAAACCAGAAACAGACCAATCCCTTGAAATAAGGTCAAATTTCCAAATATTTTAACTTTTAATTAAAGTAATCTATGATTTCTGATGTCTCAGACTAGCTGACTATGAGAATTAACAGTAAGTCCTCACTAAAGAAAGCTAACATCATCCACAACTTCAAATTTTTCTCTTATACAACCTGGCAATGATGAAAACAAGAATTGACTAAGCACCACCAGAAGAAAAACTGAGCAAAAGAAACAGACTCTTGAAGGATGCAAACAACAAAGTTTCCTGTTAGGAGGCACCTGGGTGGCACAGCCCATTAAGCCCGACTCTTGGATTCAGCTCAGGTCCGGATCTCAAAGTCCTAAGACTGAGCCCCGCACAGGGCTCTGCACTCAGCACTGAGTCTGCTCAAGATTCTCTCTCTTCTTTTGCCTCTGCCCCTCCCCACTGTGTCTCTTTCTCCTCCTCAAATAAATAAATCTTAAAAAAAAAAGAATTTTCAGACATTAAAATAAGGTCAATATGTAAAAGGAACTAAAAGGTGAACTATTAAGCCAGAGAAAAACAACTATGAAAAGGGCCGCAATGAAACCATAGAACTGAAAAAGGTAATAAATGAAATTAATATCTCAATAGATAGTGTAAAACATTACACACAGATGAAGACAATTAGTAAAATGAAAACTACCTCAGAAGAAAATATCCACATGAAGTGTGAGCAAAATAATAAAAAAAAACACATAAGAGATACATAAGATATAGTAAAAAGTTGAAATACAAGTATTTAGAGTCCCAGAAGAAGAAAAAAAGAGGCAAAATATAATTGAAACAAAGTAATAGTCAAGAGTGTTCCAAAACAAATGAAAGTTATTAAACCACATTTTTAGAAGTATCATGAATTCCGTGAACAATAAACAGAAGAAATTGTACCTAGACAACTAATAATACTGCTGAATAGCAAAGACAAGGAGAAAAATCATAAAGTAGCTAGAGAGTAAAGTTTTCTTATAAAACTAAACTGTACCTACCCTATAACCCACCAATTCTAGGTATTTACTAAAGAGAAATAAAAACACATGCCCACAAATACATACACATACACACACACACCTGGTAGAAAGATAACAACTTTATTCACAAAAGCTAAAAGCTGGAAATAACATATTAAAAGGACCATGGATAAACATATTGTGATATATTGATACAATACAAATTAACTTAGCTTTAAAAAAAGAACTACTAATATATCCAACAACATAGTTAATTTCAAATATAATATTATTTGGATAAAGGAAACACAAAGGACTATGATTTCATTTATACAAACTCTGCAACAGAAAAAACTAATTTATGGTGCTAGAATAAAAACAGTGATTGTTAATAAGGGTAGGAGACTGACTGAAAATGAGCACGAGGGACACCTGGGTGGCTCAGTGGTTGAGCATCTGCCTTCGGCTCGGGTCATCATCCTGGGGTCCTGGGATCAACTCCTACGTTGGGTTCCCACAGGAAGCCTGCTTCTCCCTCTGCCCATGTCTCTGCCTCTCTCTGTCTCTCATGAATAAGTAACTAAAATCTTAAAAAAAAAAAAGGCATGATAAAAATGTTGATGGGAATGGTCCATCTTAATGGGAATGGTAAATACACGGGTGAATATGAATACATTTGCCAAAATACACTTAAAATGTCCATTTAACTATACAAAAATTACACCTCAATTTTTAAAATGGAAGAGAAAAAAAAACCTAAAACATATAATACCATCAATTGATACCAAAATTAAATAAAACTTATAGCTGACTCTGACAAACAATATAGCAGGAAAAAAAGAAGTAGAATGAAATGTTCAAAGTGTTCAAAGAAAATAATTGCCAACTTAGAATTCTAGAAACAGAATTATACAAAATGTATATTATACACTATCAGACAAATAAAAACTGGGAGGATTTATCACCAGTGTACTTCACAAAAGGAAAGATTAGGGTAGGGCACCTGGGTGGCTCAGTGGGTTAAGTGTCCTCCCTCAGCTCAGGTCATGATCCCCAGGTCTGGGATCAAGCCCTGTGTCGGGTACCTGCTTGGCAGGGAGTCTGCTTCTCCCTCTCTCTCTGCCCCTGCTTGTGCATGCTCTCTCTCTCTCTCAAATAAATACTTTTAAATAAAATAAAATATTTTTTTAAAAAGGAAAAAGATTAGGGTATTCAGAAGTAAGAAAAATCATCCCAAATGGCAGCTGAAATGAAGGAAAGAATAAAAAGCAACGGAAATAATAAACATGTGGACAAATCCAAATAAATGGTCACTATTTCAAATAGTAATAAAATGATTTGGAGGTTTAAAGAAATATAAAAAATCCAAATATGTATCATAGGACATGGACAAAAAAGGGGCAAGTGGAATTAAAGTATTCTAAGGTCTTTATATCATCCAATAAGTAGTAACAGCACTAACTTATATTAGATATTAATAAATTAAGGATATATATTGGAATCTCTAAGGTAACCATTGAAAGAATATAAAATAATCCCTAAGTAACAAACCCACTGATATAGAAAATACTGAAGTAAGGAAAAATAAACTATTTTAATAAAAAGGAAAACAAGAGGGAAGAGAAAAAAGAACACAGATTAGGTGTCAAATAGAAACACTTAAGATGGTAGATTTAAGCCCTAATAATGAGAAATTACATTGACTCCAAATGAAATAATAGTCCATTAAATACAAAGATTTTTTTAGACTGATTTAAAAAAGCAAAACTCTATACTATTTTTAAAAGAGACAACACAAAACTATATAAACAAAAGTAAAATAATGGGAAAAGATCTATCATGCAAATGCTTAACAAATGAAAATCAAAAATTCCTAAAGATAAACAGGGGTATTTCATAATGATAAAAAGCTCCACCTAACCAGGAAGATAAAACAATTCTAAATGTGTATTCATCTAACATAGCCTCAGTATACATAAAATTGGCAAAATTAAGAGAAAAGCAAATGCACAATCAAAATGGGAAACATACTTCTCTCAACAACCAATAGATACCATGAATTTAAAAAGTAAGAAATGACTTAATTTTTATATTTATATACCAAAAAACTAGAGTAAGTAAAATAGCATTATACTGACATAAGGGTAAAGAATGTATGTATTTCTGTTAAACATGAAACAGTTACCAATACCAATCCTATGCCAAGCCATAAATTAAGTCTCAACAAACAACAAGGGACTGAAATCACAGAGAGCATACTGTGAATTAAACAGAATTATGGGCAGCCCAAGGGGCTCAGCAGTTTAGCACCGCTTTTGGCCCAGGGTGTGATCCTGGAGACCGGGGATTGAGTCCCGCATCGGGCTCCCTGCATGGAGCCTGCTTCTCCCTCTGCCTGTGTCTCTGCCTCTTTCTCTCTGTGTGAATTAATAAATAAATTAATAAATTTTAATGAATTAATAAATAAAAATCTTTAAAAATATATAAATAAATAAACAGAATTAGGCCAAATTAAACTAAAAATAAATAAAAATAAATTATTAGGAAATCTCTATTTATTAGGAAATGAGTAAGTACCCTACCAAATAACTAGTGTTTAAAGAAGACATCGGGCAGCCCGGGTGGCCCAGCAGTTTAGTGCTGCCTTCAGCCCAGGGTGTGATCCTGGAGACCCGGAATGGAGTCCCACATCAGACTCCCTACAGGGAGCCTGCTTCTCCCTCTGCCTGTGTCTCTGCCTCTCTATCTCTTTCTCTCTGTCTGTCATGAATAAATAAATAAAATCTTTTTTAAAAAATAAAATAAAATAAAAATAAGACATCACAATAAAAATTTTTAAATATTTTATACTGAATGATCAGGAAAGCATGACATAACCATAGTGGGTAGATGTTTTAATGAAAGCCAGAGCAAATTATAGCTTGAAATGCACAAATTACAAAAGAAGGGTTAAAGTTCAATGATTTGAGTACCTACCCCAGAAAGTGACCAAAAAAAAGTTAAAAAAAGTGGAAAAAAAAAGAATAAAGTAAATAGAAAACAAAGTAAAAAGAATCAACCAAGCCAAAAGATTGTTCTTTGAAGGCATTAAAAAAATTGATAAACCACTGCCAAGGCTGATAAAGGATAAAGAGAAATGGACAACCAACCAGTATCAGGAATAAAAGGATAGATACCTCACTAAAGGTTCCACAATGTTTAGAAAAATACAAGAGAATAAACACTAGTTCAGCAATGAGCAAATAAAAAATGAAATTCATTTGCAATAGCAACAAAAAGAATAAAATATGTAGGAGTAAAGTTAACACAGAAAAAGTGCAAGCATTATATTCTGTTTCTTTTGTTTAAGTTTTATTTCTACGTAATGTCTACATTCAGCCTGGGGCTCGAACTTACAACTCTGACATCAAGGGTAGCTAGCACGCATTACCAAATGACCAAGCCAAGTGCCCCAAACCTTACTCTCTGAAAACTACAAAACATTATTGAAATAGAGAAGACCCAAGTAAATGGAAAGACATCTCATGTTCACAGATCAGAGACTTAATGTTAAGATAGCACTACTCCCTAAATTGATCTACAGATTCAACATAAACCCTATCAAAATTGCAGCTAATCTGGGGTGCCTGGCAGGCTTAGTCAGTGGGGCATAGGACTCTTGATTTCGTGGTATTGGTTCAAACCCCATGTTGGATGTAGAGATTACTTAAATATCTTTTTTTAAAGATTTACTTCTTTATTTTGGGGGCGGAGGGAGAGAGAGTCCGAGCAGACTCCAAGCTCAACATGGAACCCAATGCAGGGCTTGATCCTATGGCCCTGAGATCACAACCTGAGCCAAAATGGAATCAGACACTCAACCAGCTATATCACATAGGAGCCCAAAAAATACAATCTCTTAAAAAAAATTCCAGCTCATCTATTCACAGATTTATAATTTCAAACCTTATTACAAAGCTACAGTGATCAAGACAGTTTGGAACTGGCATAAAGACAGACATAACAGATCAATGAAACAGAGTTGAGAATCCACAAATGAACCTTCACAATTACAGTCAACTGATTTTTGACAACAGTGCCATGACAGCTCAATGGGGAAGGAAAAGTCCTTTCAGCAAATGGTGCTAGCAAAAACTGGATATCTACATCCCAGAGAATGAGGTTGGACCCATTCCTACCTCACACAATTCACAAAAAAACTAATTCAAAACAGATCAAAGACCTAATCATAAGATCTAATCCCATAAAACTTTTAGAAAGAAATACAGGTGTAAACCTTTGTGAGCTTGTTTTAAGCAATGGTTTCTTGGATATGAAACCAAAAGTATAACCAACAAAAGAAAAAGTAGATAAATAAACCAAGCATTTTCAAAATTAACTTTTAGGGGCGCCTGGGTGGTTCAGCAGCTAAGTGTCTGCCTTCGGCTCAAGTCATGATCTCAGGGCCCTGGGATCAAGCCCCATATCAAGGCCCATATCAGCCTCCCGGCTAAGCAGGCAATCTGCTTCTCTCTCTCCCTCTGCCCGTCCACACTACTCAAGCTCTCTCTCAAATAAATATATAAAATATTTTTTAAAATTAAAAACTTTTATGCTTCAAAGACACTACCAAGAAAGTAAGGAGACAATGCACAGAAATGAGAGAAAATACTTACAATTCACACATGTGATAAGAAGCTCATATCTATATCTATAATATATAAAGTTACAACTCAATAAAAAGATGAATAACCCAATTTAAAAATAGGCAAAGGAACGGAGAAGACATTTCTCAAGAGAAGATAAATAAATGCCCAATGGGCACATGAAAAGATAAATGCTCAACACAATTAACCATCAGAGAAATGCAAATTAAAACTACAGTGAGATACCTCTTCACACTCATGAGGACAGCAAGGATGTGGAGAAACTAGAACATTCACAAACATCTGGTAGGAATGTCCATGGGTATAGCCACTATGGAAAACAATTTGGCAGTTCCTCAAAAAGTTAAATATAGATCCAGCAACTGCATTTATAGATATATACCCCCCAAAATTAAAAACATACACTCACACAAAACTTGTACTTGAATGTCCATAGCAGCATCATTGATAGCACCCAAAAAAGAGGATAACCAAACTGACAAAGAGATATTTAAATTGTGGCACAGAACATTATTTGGCAAAAAACAAAGTACTGATACATGCTACAACATGGATAAACCTTGAAAACATAATGTAAGTGAAAAAAGCCAGTCACAACCACATATTATATGATTCCACGTAAGTGAAATGTCCAGAATAGGCAAATCTATACATAACATGGATGAACCTTACTATTTAGAATAGTTTCAATAACCATCAGATACCAGAGAATAAATCTAAGAAAAGATGTTAAAGACCTCAACAGAAAAATGTATACAATAGTGAGAGAATTTTATAAAGACATAAATTGAGGGATATACTAGAGTCCATGGATAAAAACACAACATTGTAAAACTGTAAGTTCTCTCCAAATTGACCTATATATGCAATGCAATCCGAATCAAATCTCTAACATGCTACATGTGTAAACTGATGATTGATTTAAAATATATATGGAATAGCAAAGTGCCAAGATCACCAAGACAATCTTTAAGAACAAACATGGAGGTTTATGCTGCAGCTATCAAGAAATGTTATAAAAATACAGTAGACTAAAACAGCATGATACTGGCACAAGAATAAAAAAAAAAAAAAAAAAAAAAAAAAAGACCACTAGAACAGATTATAGAATCAGACTAAGATATATATGGCCACTTGATATAAGAGGACTACAAAACAAAGGAAAACATGGTCTTTTAATAAACTGTACAGGCTAATTCAATATCTGTATGAAAAAACATTGAATCTTGACTTCCAAATCACACCACCAGAGATTCAATTCCAGACGAATGAAAGAAATTACATTTGCGTTAATCTGTATTCCCCAAAATATATATGTTGAAGCCCCAATACCTCACAATGTGACTGTATCTGGAGACAGGCCCTTTAAAGAGGTGATTAAGTTAAAATGAGATCTTTAAGATACCCCTAATCTAATCTGACTGGTGTCCCTATATGAAAGGAAAAGATAGACACAGAGAAAGACACCTGCACAGAGGTAACACCATGTAACAGCAAGAAGGCAGCCACATGCAGGCTAAGGAGAGGAGCCTCATAAGAAACCAAACTTGCCAACACTTTGATCTTAGACTTCTAGCCTCCAGAACTGTGAAAAAACTAATTTCTGTTGGGTAAGCCAGCTGGTCTGTGGTATTTTGTTATGGCAGTCCTAGAAAACTTTTTACAAAGACTAAATGAGAAAGGTAAAACAAAGTTTCTCAAAGTAGCACAGAAGAATATCTTCGTATCCTTGAGTAGACAAAAATTCTTAAGAAACAAAAAGCAGTCATAAAGATAAGACTGATGAATTAAACTAAGTTAAAATTAAGAACTTCGGCTTACCATCTGAAATAAAAAGGCAAATCACACAGTGGGGGAAAATATTTGCACTACATATTGCTGACAAAGGGCTCATGTTCAAATATAGAAAATATTCTACTATCAAAAAGGAAAAAAACCACACCTTTTCAAATATTAAAAAAAAACCTCGAGCAGGCAGCTTCACAAAAATGATATCCAAATGACCAATAAATACATAAAAGAGTGTTTAACCTCATTAATCAGGGAAATACAGAATGAAACCACAATGAGATACCATTATACACCTACCATAATGGTTAAAATTAATAAGGTTAGTAATATGAACAGCAACTGAACTCTCACACTTTGCAAACAAAGCATTAATAAACTTACACTGAAATATTGGCATTGAAAAGTATAAAGTCCTCTGACTCTTAACATGAATACTAATATTTTTAAAAATATCTTACCTCTTTTTGAACAAGGCTAAATTTTTCAAGTAGTTTACATTTTTCATCAATTTGTCTAGAAAGTTCTACAGCAAGCTTGTTCTCTCTTCCTGAAAAGAAAGTTCACATTATCATGTATAAATAGCTTTAGGCTTCAAAATTATAAACAATAATGATGAGATCTAGAATAGAAAAAAGAGCTTACCTACATAAAGCCGGCTTCTAACCTGAAACAAATTTTTAACAAAATTTACATTAAAACAAATATATATTCAAGTAAATCTAATGTATTTAACTTCTACTACCAAGTGAAAAATAACTGGTTTCTTATTGCCTTAGTATGAATATACATTAACTGAAAGTGTTGTTTGTACAATGGGAAAAATGCTACATAGTAAAGTCTCTCTATTGAGGAGCCACACTATGTGTTATATTATCACATTAAAGACCCTGAAATAACTCTTAAAGACATCTGTTCTATTTCGCTTATCCCATTGTACTCCAAATATATTTGACCCTAAAACAAACTATTTCAAGAAGTCCTTATTATCATCTCTCCCAGCGATAACATCCAAAATTAAGTTTGAGAAATGTTACCACTGGTCCATGGATCTAAACTGACCACAAAATCTTTTTTTCTTCTTTCATCTCTCTCTCTCTCAAAAAATTAAGGAAAAATTCCATTTGTAAAGGAGAGTAGGCTTAGGAGACTAAAATGGGGACTTATATCATCTATAGAAGATGAACAGGGATAAATATTTTTATAGTTTTTAAAAAGTTTTAAAGTCAAGGTATAGTAGAATCAGTATTGAGGAGGATTAAGTGAATTGAATCATCACATTGAGGAACTAGCTCAAAAGGTAACAGGAAACCAAAAAAACTGAAAAACAAGTTAAGAGATATGGAAGGCAGAAGTAGAAGGGATAGCATCTAAAAACATAGTCCCAAAAAGAAAAAGAAAAAACAGAAAATGCAGAAGATATCTCCTAGAAATAAAAAAAATATAAAACACCTCATTAAAAGATTCCAGATAATTCTAAAAAAGAAGAAAAAAATGTTCAAACCTAGACATATTATACAAGAATATCAAATTAGGGATGCCTGGGTGGTTGAGCGGTTGAGTGTTTGCCTTCGGCTCAGGGCGTGATCCAGGGTCCTGGGATTGAGTGCCACATTAGGCTCCCTGCATTAAGCCTGTTTCTCTCTTTGCCTATGTCTCCGCCTCTCTTATGGGTCTCTTGTAAATAAATAAATAAATAAATAAATAAATAAATAAATAAATAAATAAAATCTTTAAATAAAAATAAAAAGATAAACTAAGCTGAAAGAAATTGGTCCAAATACATCAATAATCATAATATATGTAGACAACTACAAACTACTCAGTAGTGAAAAAAAAGAGATTTTCAGATTAAATATTAAAGAAATTTCCATAGGATACACATTAAGTAGAAGACCATAGAAAGGCTAAAAAATAGAAGATGGAAAAAGACCTATCAAATACCACCCAAAAGAAAGTTGATATGGCTATAACAAGAGAGAAAAGAAACTATAAGTCAAAAGCATCACAAACTTAAAGAGGGTTACCAGATATTGATACAAGGTTCAATCCACCAAGAAGAGTAGCAATTCTAAACAGGTATCTACCTAATAAGCTCAAAATATGTAAAGCAAGAATTGACAGAACTACAAAAAGAAACTGATAAATTTATCATGAGAGTGAAATTCAGGCAAATCCTCCTGAATAGATGAAAAAACAAAAAAGGGGGGCAACAATAGAATACATGAACAAAAATCAGTCATTAGCAAACCTGACCTAATTAATGGATACAGAATGATATACATGTATCTGCTTTCAACAATAAACAATGGAACAGAATAAAGAAAATATCTACATATATGTGGAACTCTAATATGGAACTCTAATATGCATGGCAGATGCGTAGGAAAACAGTTATATCTTGGGGTTAAAATTACACTGAATCCTTACTCCATGCCAGAAAAAAAAATGTATTCAAGATGGATCAAGAACTAAAATATTGAAAGCAAAATTTTCCAAGAATTTCTGTTCATCAGAAAACATCTTAAGGAAGATGAAGAGATGTTTTACACTGGGATATGGCAATACATGTAATCAACATGAATAGCTTAAAAGGTACACCTTGTAGACAGATGAATATTCTTAGTTACTTACCGACTGAAAACTTCTCCACAAAAACAAGAGAACAGCAAAAAATCCAACAACACCTGCACATATCACCAGTTCCCATGGGAAACCATAGGGACTGGTATCTGGTCTCATATCTTCAGGCAACACTGCAACAACCTTCAAGACAAAGAAAATTAACTTCTCAAAAATGTATGTTTGATAGAAAATTAACTTCTCAAAAATGTATGTTTGATAGAAAGTATTGATTACAAACTGCTATACACATGTTGCAACCTAATACCCAGTGTGATGGTATCTGGAAGTGGGACTTTAGGGAGGTGATCATGAGGGTAGAGCCTTCAGGAATGGGATAAGCGCCCTTTTAAAAGAGGCCACACAGGGATCCCTGGGTGGCGCAGCGGTTTGGCGCCTGCCTTTGACCCAGGGCACGATCCTGGAGACCCGGGATCGAGTCCCACGTCGGGCTCCCGGTGCATGGAGCCTGCTTCTCTCTCTGCCTGTGTCTCTGCCTCTCTCTCTGTGTCTATCATGAATAAATAAATAAAATCTTTAAAAAAAAAAAAAAAAAAAAAAAAAAAAAAAAAAAAATAAAAGAGGCCACACAAAGTTCCCTGGACCTTTCCACCATGTGAGGTTATAGTGAGATGAATGAACCAGGAAGGGGTCCTCACCAGACACAGGATCTGCAGTGCCTCGATCTTGGCCTCAGGCTCCAGAACTGAGAACAATGTTACTTGTTTAAGACACCCAGTCTGTAATGTTTGTATTATAGCAGCCCCCACAAACTAAGACACAAGCATAAGTACAAGGTTATTATGTAAACACTATTAACACCCTTTCATGAAATGGGCTGCCAGCTACCAAACAGAAGGTGTTACAGTCTATTTTTCTGGCCATTTTCATTTACCAAGTGATGAAAAATAGCACTATGATAAAATGCAGTGATTTCCAAACTATAGTTCTACAAATATGCCTCAACTTCTGACAGTAAGAGGAGAGAAGGCCAAAGAAAGAATCTGAGTTCAGGTGCTCTAAGACTGATATCAACCAGTTTAGGTTTTGTGTGTAGAGTATATGGGTTCCATTTAAGATTTCTCCACAGTGGGGGAGATCTGCAGCGTAGAAGCGTTAAAAAAAAAAAAAAAAAGAGTCTGAAAACCACTGATGAAGCATTTTGTAATCTGAATACCTCTCTCCTACTTCTATGGTTCCCTTTTCTTATCTGTCTTGGGAATAATGCTGTTTGAAGATGCAGGGCAGGTACTCAGTAAAGGTAACTATTTCTATTAATCCTCCTTTAAAAGCCATGATCCTGTAACCATGGCCCTTCTATACTACTTCTCTCCCTAGCAAGTCTTTGGCACAAAAACGCTTAAGGCTTTTATAGTTGCTCCTATATTTCATCTTTCCCTGGGTCAGTTTATTATTCATCCTCACTCAATGGGGTTATTCTTTTGTTACCTGGTCCAAGATTACTCAGTCACAGGAGAACGGTAGGGGAAAAAAAGAAAAATGCACTTTTAAGAAAAATCTGAAGTCTAATCAGGTTTGATTCTTTCTAGGGTTCAACCCAAAACCCGTATGACAAATCTCTTTTTAGGCCCTTTCTACCTAGAAAAACACCCTTTAATGTCTATTCTCCTCTCCAAAGTCTGTTTTATAACAATGATCCATATAAGTACACCTTCCAAATTGCTATCTGTAGATCATTAACCTGTATTAAATAAACCTGATTATACCTCTTTTATTATACCTCTTCTTAAAAAAAATACCCCTCTATTCTGATTTCTGCCTCTCCCTACATTACCCCAGTTACCAATTCATAAGAAATCTGTATTTTAAAAAAACTTTCAACACCGAAAAGCCCAGGACCAGATGGATTCACAGTAAATTCTACTGAAGGTTTACAGAAGAATTAATGCCAATCATTCTCAAACTGCCAAAAAAAAATAAAAGAAGAGGGAACTCTTCCTAATTCATTCTATGAGGCCAGTATTACCCTGATATGACAGCCAAACAAATATTACAAGAAAAGAAAACCAAACATCAATATATGATATAAATGCAAAAATCCTCAACCAAATACCGGCAAACCAAATCTAGCAGCATATAAAAAGAATTATACTTAACAAAACCAAACATCCTTTATGATAAACATTCAATAAACTAAGACAGAAGGAAACTTTCTCAACCTGATAAGGGGCATCTCTGAAAAACCAATAGTTAACATTTTACTTATTGATGAAAGACTGAAAGCTTTCACTTAAAATCAGGAACAAGATAAGGATATCCATTCTCTCCATATTCATTCAACTTGTACTTGAGGTTCTGGCCAGGGCAATTAGGTAAGAAAAAAATAAAAGGCACCTAAATTGGAAAGGAAAAAACAAAACTATCTCCATTTGAAGGTGACAAAATCTTATAAAGAGAAAAGCTTAAGTAAGCCTAAAATTCTAAAATAAGAATTCTAAATAAGAAACTATTAGAACTAATAAACAAGCTCAGCAAAGTTGCAGAATATAATCGATGCAGAAAAAAATGAGTCCTATTTCTATACAATAGCAATGACTAATATGAAAATGAAATTAAAAAAACATTTCCACTGAGGTGCCTGGATGGCTCAGTCAGTTAAGCACCCGACTCTTGATCTGGGCTCAGGTCTTTATCTCAGGGTCTTGATCTCAGGGTCATGAGATCGAGCCCCACATCAGGCTCCACACTGGGCATGGCACCTGCTTAAGATTCTCTCTCTCCCTCTGCCAATCCAACTTGCGTTCTCTCTGAAGAAAGAAAGAAAGAAAGAAAGAAAGAAGAAAGAAAGAAAGAAAGAAAGAAAGAAAGAAAGAAAGAAAGAAAGAAAGAAAGAAAAAGAAAGAAAGAAAGAAAGAATTCCATTTACAATAGCATAAAAATAATAAAAGACTTAGGAATAAGTTTAACAAAGTAAGTTTGCAAACCGTACACTCTGAAAACTACAAAACACTGTTGAAAGAAATTTAAGTTCTAAACAAATGGAAAGATGTCCCAAGTTGATAGGTTGATAGATTGTAAGACTTAATATTGTCAAGATGGCAATATTCCCCCAAAGTGATCTATAGAATCAATGCAATCCCTATCAATATTCCAACTGTCTCTTTTACAAAAATGGACAGGCAGCTCCTAAAATTCATGGAAAAATGCAAGGTATAGCATTTTCTTCTCTATAGTTGTATGGCCATGAAGAGGGGAAGGGGAAGGGGAAGGGGAGGGGAAGGGGAAGGGATGTTGGTTGGACGGACCACTCATACTTCCCAATCTCAAAGTTTACTACAAAGCTATCACAATTAAGATAGTTTAGTAATGGCTTAAGAATAGGCATATCAATAGAATAAAAATAATTATCTAGAAATAAATTTATGGTCAATTGATTTTGAACAGCAATACCAAAACAAATGAACAAAGAACAGTTTTTTCAACAAATGTTACTGGGACAAGCAGATATCTACATGCAAAGGAATGAATGAATCTGGAGCCATACTCATATCATATATAAAAATTAATTAAAGGGGCACCTAAGTGGCTCAGTGGTTCAGTGTCTGCCTTCAGCTCAGGGCATGATCCCAGGGTCCTGGGTTCAAGTACCACATCAGGCTCCCCGCAGAGAGCCTGCTTCTCCTTCTGCCTATGTCTTAGCCTCTCTCTCTGTCTCTCTCATGAATAAATAAAATCTTTAAAAAAATTAAAATTAACTCAAAATGAATCACAGACTCTAATGTAAGAGCTAAACTCTTAAAAGGAATCACAGCTGTACGAAAACTTTATGGCCTTATTTTAAGCAATGGTTTCTTAGATATGACACCAAAAGCACAAACAACCAAAAAAAAAATTAGTTTTCATCAAAATTTAAGATCTTCATACTTCAAAGAGATCAAGCTGCACATCAGGCTCCTTGCTCAGCAGGGAGCCTACTTCTACCTTACCCTCTCTGTCTTATGCTTTCTCCGTCAAATAAATACATAAAATCTTAAAAAAAAAAAAAAGTGTTGGAGAGGATTTGAAAAATAAGAACCTTCTTAAAATTGCCAGTGGGAATGTAAAATGCTGCAGCCTCTGTGAAAAACAATTTGGCAGCTCCTCAAAAAGTTAAACATATGATAAATATGAACCAGTAATTCTACTCCTAGGAATATACCCAAGCGAACTGAAAACATTCACAAAAAATTTATACATGTATGTCCTTGGCAGTATTAATCGTAATAGACAAAAAAGTGAAAACAATGCAAATGTCCATGAACTATGAATGGATACTCAAAATGTGGTATGTGGTATATCCATACCATGGAATATTTTTCAGTCATAAAAAGGAATGAAGTACTATTACTTGAGATGAATCTTGAAAGCATGCTAAGTAAAAGAAGCCATAGACAAATAGCTACATATTACATGATTCCATTTACATGAAATATACAGAACTGACAAATTCATGGAGACAGAAAGTAAATTAGTAATTGTCAAGGGATGGAGAGGGGAAAATTGGGAATAACTGCTAATAAGTACAGGGTTTCTTTCTGGGGTGATGGAAATGTTCTGGAATTGTGATGGCTAAACTATAGGGTGATTATCCAAAGAAAAATCACCGAATTGGACACTAAAAAAGGATGAATCTCATGTTATGTGAATTATAGTTTAATAAAAAAAAAATTAATCTTGGAATGCACGGGTAGGTCAGTGGTTGAGTGTTTGCCTTTGGCTCAGGTCATGATCCTGGGGTCCTGGACTCGAGTCCCACATTGGGGTCCCCACAGGCAACCTGCTTCTCCCTCTGCCTAGGTCTCTCCCTCTATGTGTCTCTAATGAATAAATAAATAATCTTTAAAAAAAAAAGACATTTTTTTTAAACATTTAAAGCAGAACAGTGTTGTGCCATTCTAGGCCCCAGGCCCCTGTGGTAAACACAAGTGTTTTTTAGCAAAGAAACCATCCATATGAAGATACATTTACAGAAAAAATTCTGCAAAATCTGGCTAGGCCACCCCTCTCCATGTGTCTCTCCATTCACAGTCATATAAAAACTAAGTTTTGAGGGGGATCCCTGGGTGGTGCAGCGGTTTGGCGCCTGCCTTTGGCCCAGGGCGCGATCCTGGAGACCCGGGATCGAATCCCACATCGGGATCCTGGTGCATGGAGCCTGCTTCTCCCTCTGCCTGTGTCTCTGCCTCTCTCTCTCTCTCTCTATCATAAATAAATAAAATTTTAAAAAAAAACTAAGTTTTGATTATTACTTTTAGTGATGAACAGGAAATATGTTACAGTCTGAAATCATCCCTTGTTCCACCTTATCTCAGTGAATAAGTTGCCATAGCCAGAAACCTGGAAGTCATTCTAGATTCCTTCTCTCTCTCATCCTTCACATCCAATCAGCAAAATCCTACCCATTTTTGCTGTTAACCACTAAATATTTTTTTCTCATTCAGTACCCTCTTCTTTACCGCTACTTGACTACTCTGTCATCTCTCCCCTACACCATTTCTAGTTCTGTTTTCCTTACATCTAACCTACACGCTACTATCAGGAAGCTAGTTAGTTAAACCAAAAATCTAGTAACACTGAAATTCTTCGAATGCTCTCCAGCACCTACATCAACTGGAATCTACTTACGTCTCCAGCAAGCATCTCTGCACATCATTCCCTGAGCCCACTTTGTATTCTAGAAAAACAGTTCCGAGTTCCATGCACACACAATGCTCTTTATGTCCCCTCTGCTTAAGCTATTCTGTTTTCCTAAATACTCAAGAAAATGTAATCTCTCCCACTCCTCAATCTCCCCAGCACTTTTTGCGTATACTCTGGTAAGCAAATAATGTTTCTACTTTGTACTGTTTTTTTTTTTTTTTTGTCTTCTCTCCCTTACCAGACAGCATGATACTAGGAGCCCAAACTCAGTTCATTTAGATTCTCCAGAGAATTGTCATACACACGCACACACACACACACACCATCACTAGACACACTTGGTTGAACAACTGAATACCATGACAACAGTCCTTTTTAATTTAGGTAACAACAACAACAAAAAATCATAACTGCCCCAATATTTTAAAAGACTTTTTAGATTTTTAATGCAAATAGTCTAAAACACAAGATATAAATGACCCTACACGTGTCAACGAAGACACCAAAAACACTCAGGAGAGAAAAATCCATGCAACCTGTTATAAACTGACCTTAAAAAAAAAAACAAAACAACTAAAAACACTTTGAGCACTGGGAGCTCAGTATCTCCAGATTTTACATCAGCACGACCTTTTACCTGCACCTAGAGAAAGAAGCAAAGAACAATCTCACTTATGGTAAAGTATCTCAAAAGAGCACTCTTGAGTAGAAGAAAATGCAGAATTACAATCCCAACTCCCCGTGCACGCTTAGACGAAACGAGAAGTTCCATCATTCAAAGGGATTCATTTCAGAGGATCAGTCTTTTCAAGTTTCCCACAGTTGGGAGAGCCACGTGCCACCGACCCCCGTAGCCGACTGGGTCACGGGACCGTAGGGCTAACTCGCTGGAGGAGTCCGAAAACGCTGAACACACACTTGCAAAATCCCGCTGGGGCAAATTCTCTCTTCACCTTCCGGATCTCCAGGTCCCCTGTACCACACACACCAAAAACCATCCACGCAGCCCAGGAACCTGGCTCCTGCCTGGGACACGGGCCGGAGCCCCCGGGCAGGTGAGGACTCGCTTCAGCACCTGTGCCCCCGACAGCTCGCACCGCGAAGCCCAAGTCGGCGGCTCCCCCCGCCCCCCCCCCCCCGCCCCACCAGGAGGCGCCTGCGACCCCGGGGCCAAGGAACCCTGACCGCGCCTGAACTCACCCTGCGTAGCTCCTCCAACACCAGCCCCACGTACGACTGAGGGGCAGTCCTGGGCCCCTCCATGGCGCCAAGGCTGCCCCAACCGAAGCGGCCGCGGCCGGGGCCTGGCGGAGCCCCAGCGACCCGCAGGGAACACACCGCGTTCGGTCCGGAACCCAAACCTGCACCCGGCAACCGGAGCAGACCACTGCGGAGCCGGCTGCGGGGGGGCCGCGGGAGGGTCGGCGCCGACAGCCCTCAAGGGGCCAGTGCTGCCCCCCCAGGGAGCCTCCCCTCGCTATGCTCGAGGTCCTGAAGATCCGAAGGCCCAGTCCCGCCCCTCGCGAGCCCGCGACCGGCCCTCTCCTCACCGCCCGTCACCCCTCAATTTGGTTGCGGCCGGGCCGCGGCGGGGAGGCGGGGACGCGGGGACGCGGTAAGTCTCCCCTCCCTCTGCGCGCGACGTGTCCTTGCCTCGCGTTCTTAAAGGGGCCGGCGCTCTCCTGGGCGAAGCCAACCACTTTGGAAGTAGAGGGGCTTGAGCCCGAGACGCTGGAATGGTGCCTCGCGCTGGGCGCTGGGCGCTGGGCGCTGGGCGCTGCGGGGTGGGCCACACAGCCCGGGGGAGAAGGGCCCTGGCACCGGACCGTGGCCGAGGTAGCGGCGTGGCTTATCTTGGAGGCCGCCAGGCGAGCCGCCCCGCGGGGGAGCCTGGCGCGGCCTCTCGACCCAAGGGCGGGCGCCGGGCCGAGCGCCCACCCCCCGCGCTCCGGTCTCGCAGCCTGTCCGAGCCCCCGTCTGCACCCCCACAGGCCCTGACTGCATCTGCGTCTCGTACCCCTGGGGACGCTGTCGGCCCGCGGAAACTGGCCGCCGCCTTCATTCCCGTCCAAAGAAGGCCTGCAGGGCCGGTGCCCGTGCGCCCTGCCAACCGCGTCCGGACTTTGGACTTTGGACAGGAAGGCGTCTCGGGTCGCTGTGGTCTGGGCAATGGTTAACCTCTCCCACGCAGGAGAACACCGATCCGGTCCCCTGGGCTTCGAGGGCTTCACTCACACCTGAACTACCTGGGCGCTTGCTAGGCACCACTGGCTTAATTCCAGGAGCTCCTAGTTACCCAAACGATGGAGCAAGCCCCTCCGGATTCTGGCTGAGCGACTGGTGCTCTCCTCTGCGAAGGGGAGCTAAAAGTAGCATCCTGCGGTCTAAACTTAGGACCCTATTTTTAGGTCTGTTGAATAGAGTACGGAGGGCTGGATTTGTGCGTGGGAGACCTTCAGCTGACAGGGGTGTAAAGGTTAACCCCTAAGTCGGCCTTGCCAGCAATAATAATCCTCCACCAACTCGGCCTCCTACAAGCCCTTAGCAGAGCGACACGAAAAGAAGCAGCAGATGCTTCTTCCTAAACAAATCACCCAAGAACTTAATAGTTGAACAAAATCTTAAGTCCATAGGAAATTTCTCTGATGTAAGCTGGCAGCAACAGAACAATTGGGCCAAAAAGAATTTAAAAAAAAAAAAAAAAAAAGGCCCAAGTTCACAGCAAGTGATTTTCAGGACCAAAATGGGGCCTAGTTGTTTGGAATTCAAAGTGCTCTCATTTGCCACATCAGCCTGAGGAGTTTCAGGAACTATCAGTATCAGAACGCAGCAGAAATTGCTTAATAATTCTCCATTTTTAAGGTATTACACAACCTTCTGATACGTTGGATAGTGTTTTGAAATTAAATTATGTGAATAGCCTATCAAAGTCAAAACAGAAGCATAACCAAAATTTTATGTTTAAAATTTCAGAGAATCTTAGAACAATGTACGTATCAATTAGAGCATTGGTAAAAAAAAAAATTCTTAATGTCTGAACATTTCCAGAAAACTCTAGAAACATTTTCAGCTCTCAGAACTTATTTATAACCTAAAACATTTTTTAAATCCTTTTGCCCACCCTAAGGCAGTCTGTGCCATTTTCCAATTTTTCAATAATCACCATTCCAAATACTAAAAACATAAATTAGGGACAAAAGAATAAATGAAATTGTTTAAAAATCTAAAAGATTTCCCTGTAGCAAAAACACGGTAACACTTAAACTCCGTGTCAAAGTCAAACCTAATTTCTCTTCTGTACACTTAATAGTCATATAGAAACTTACCTCTTCCTCTAGATCTTTCAATTCCATTTTTTAAAAAGTTCATGTTAAAATATCTTAACTTGTAAATAAAGTTCTACTAATCACCTCATATCCTCGAGAAAGATTTCAGATTCTAATACATCTGCACTCTTCGGGTCCACATAGACTGTGATCCTGTTTTGACACTTGTGTGGTAAAGGGGTGCTGAAGGTGGAGTTGTGACTACCAACACAGGATCCAATTTCATGGCCGTCACTCCTGATTAAATGCTTTTTTTTTTTTTTCTAAAATATCATACACGTTACTACCCTCTTAAAAATCTACAATTGAAAAGAGATATCCTGAATTTGATAACTGATAAAAATTAAATTGAATGTTTTATTCTATAGTCTATTCATATAGAATACATGACTTTTACCATGAAAAAGATATCCAAAGATTGTTCTCAAGTAGGCATGGGATTTTGCGGTCTTATGTAGACATGCTTTAAGGGAACTGGAGAATAAATGCTGTGTGTTAGTGACAGCTACTAGGAAGCATCCAAGAACACTGGAAACATTTTAACCAGTAAACCTTGTCCACAACTTAGATACTGATTTCCCTTGTGAAAGGCCCTGTTGCAAAGCTGTAAGTACTAGTTACACCCATTTAATTAAACAGGCAATGTTATGGGTCATAGGATCTAGTCCTTTAGAAGAAAACCAAACATACTGAGCCACACTTTCATCTCTGTACTAGTAATGATGTAAGAGTTGTTCTCAGAACAAACTGAATCAGGCATTACCTGTTGAACAAGAGCTGGGTAATTTCCTCTGTTTGTTCCACATATAAATGAAGCATTCTAATTAAGAGTAGATAAATGTTAGAACTCAAAGAGCTTCCTCAATTATAAAGTAGATAGAAAGTAGCATTAATTCCTATTACTTAAATAATTTTTAAAAATTATGCTGTGTACAAAATCTAGCTGAAATCACTAGCAAATAGAAACAATCACCTGAAACATTTAAGCAGAAGAAAAGGAAAATTTTTCACCTAAATTTAACAGGAAAATTGCTCAAATTTTCCATTTACTGCAGCTATTCAAACCTATATTATGGGAGCTTAGTAGATACACTAAGATTATTAGAATTCTAGGTCTGGCAGGAATTCTTCAGAACATTTAGTCCAAACATTATGAACTTAAAGCCCTATAAAGGCCAAGCAGGTAAAATAAATGTAGGGAAATGATGAAATCATTTCTATCCAATGCAAGCACTATTCCTTGCGCTTCTTGTTGCCGTATGAAATGGGAGACGACATATTACAGTCTTCTACTTTTTCAAAAAAACCCAGAAATTCAGGTTTTTGTATGAACTCACTTTTTAAAATGTTAGTAACTGGTTCTTAATTTTTTAAACAATGTACAAGTCAGCTTTGACCAGCAGCATGTCATCTAATCTCAACCTCTTATAGCAGAGTTTTAAACCTGAGACTGCCCTACAGAATAAGTGACTTTCCAGGGTCACAAGGTAATTTCCATAAATTTAAATTCAATATTCCCATGTCTAAAAGGTATCAATCAAAATGGTTAAAGTAGGGACCTGGGAGGCTCAGCCTTTGGGTTGAGCATCTGCCTTCTGCTCAGGGCATGATCCCTGAGTCCCAGGATCGAGTCCCACATCAGGCTCCCTACATGGAGCCTGCTTCTCCCTCTGCCTGCCTATCTCTGCCTCTCTTTCTGTGTGTCTCTCATGAATAAATAAGTAAAATCTTAAAAAGAAAAAAAATGGTTAAAGTAAAATGTGTTTGTATTTACTGAGTCCACAAAAATAAACATACTTCATAGCCTTTATTAAATAAGCACTTTATATGAGAGGTGAATGTGGCATACTGATTAATAAATTATTATTTTTTTAATTTAGTAACTCCATAAGTACAATTTGTAGGGGAAGGGTTGACAGGGGAGGTATGTGTCAGTAGGACATACCAGTATAGAACTAATTCCATGGGTAGTTGAAAGTTTTATTATGACTTTCTATAATTATTACTAGTGTTTCTTTTCTCCTGTGATGGAGCAGATTTCTAAGTAAAGTTTTTAATCAGCGTCTTTAAGACCAAATCATACGGGGTAAATTAATCACTTCTCTGGGCTTATTTACCAGTTAGTTATTTAATATCTAACTCTCTGAAACCTTTGAAAAGAAATAAAGTGAAGAGGAAGCCTCTGAAAGCAAACTGATATATGTTATTAAGCCCAGTTTTCACAGACTCTTGTCACAGTCACCACCATCTACCTGGTCACCCAAGCTAGAAATCTGGTAAATTATCCTCACTTTTCTATTTTCCTCTCCATGCTACATTCAATCATTAAATCCAATGAATTCTATCTACAAAAGACCCATCTAGTTTGTCCTTCCAAATACATTAACAACCACCATCAGATATTAGACCAAGGTTATAAAGGGGCAGCTAGGTGGCTAGGGGTAGCCTGGATGGCTCAGTGGTTTAGCGCCGCCCTCAGCCCAGGGTGTGTGATCCTGGAGACCCGGAATTGAGTCCCACATCAGGCTCCCTGCATGGAGCCTGCTTCTCACTCTGCCTGTCTCTGCCTCTCTCTCTGTGTGTGTCTCTCATGAATAAATAAATAAAATCTTTTTAAAAATTTAAATAAATAAATAAATAAATAAATAAATAAATAAATAAATAGGGTGGCTAGTGGGCCAAACTTGATCCACAGAACATTTTGTCTTTCTTTTTAACCTGAATGTTTGCCACCATTCAAAATTAAGAGATTTCACACAAAATATCCAGATTTCCAACTTATCTTGAAATATCAAAAGATCTGGCAAAACCAGGCTAAAGGTAAATAGTAGCTAACATCCTTTGGAGAAAGCATACACACTCCATTGGTTACAGTTCTCAACTTTACCTATGTTTCATTCATTTCATTTGAGTTTATATACCCTGATTTAGACCTTCACCATTTATTTCCTAAACTAATGCAATTAACTTCTTGACCAAACCTGCCTTTGGTCTTTACCTGTTCAATCTTCATTTGATAATGTTGGCAGATACACTTTATAAATGAAACTTTTTCATTTTATTCCCTGCTTAAAAGTCTTCAATAGTGCCCCATTATCTACAAGATAGTATAACATTCAAAGCTATTCTTGATTTAATCCCTGTATAATCTTCATTATCCTATATTCAATCAGACTGAATTGCTTATAGTTCTCCAAAAATGCCTTGATCTCTCCTACTTCTTTACCTTTAAAAATGTTCTCTCCTCAACCTAGAATGCCGACCCTTCCTTTGTTTAAGTCCTCCTCCTTCAAGGTAAGCTCAAATATGATCTCCTCTGAGACACTTTCCCAGGCCCTACTTCCCCACCATCTCTAGCTACCACGTCCAGTTGGTCTACTAGGGCATCAGTAGGCTGATCAGTCTGTTAATAGCATCCTATGGCTACTACAGCACTGTATTTTAATTACTGTTTTGGTTTTTTTTTGTTTTTTTTTTTTACCTATGTCCTTCAACTAGAGTAATCTCTTTAAAGCAGCTACTGTTAAATTTCATCTTAAAATATAAGAAGATAAAAGTGCCTCTTCAATTATTTATATGTTAACAGTAGATGAGAAAAGGAAAAAAATTGTAAAAGGCCTTCTACATAAAGTACTATAGCTAAGTCCTTTGCAATATCTCATCTGCAATAAATGAGATAGGATTTAATAGGATTTACAATAAAGGTAGACAGATTTTGGAATTTTGGCTTGGTCAAATTTTGAGATATTAGTTGCTTTTGTAAGATTCTCAATACACTACTGTGAGATCACAGCTATTATTCAGATACTAATAATTTGCTTAAGACCCATTTAGCTCATATTATTTCTAAGTTAATCCATTTAGCATAATTTTTCCCTGATTTGAAAAAAAAAAGGGAATAAAATAGAAAAAATAAAACAATGCTGAAGATCAACAAAACTTAAAGGCTAAAAAAAAAATCCTTAACAATATCCTTGCAACAAAATGTTCATGTAAGAGAAATCTTACAGTTAAGATTTTATGGAAAGAGAAATATTATGTAATGTTTGCATAGGGAGGATTCACTCAAACATCATTTTCAACTACATATTTAGAAAAATAGGTAAAATTATTGCAAAAGATTTAAAAGTTCAACTTACCCCTTTTGTAAGGATTATAATTGATGAAAATGCAGAATTCATGAAATCAAAAATGTCAATTTGAAATAAATATTTCAGAATCTGCCACTCAGAAGCATCTTCTGTCAATAAAAATAAGTTAACACTTAATGTGATATAAGTTTTGAATCTAATTTCTTTCTTAATTGCTGCATTAGAGAACAAATAATTTTTTCTTACCTTTTTGAGCAATGTAATTTTGAGAAGGCAAAACGTAATCGGGTGAAACCATTGGACTATTTGGCAGGGTATTTTCCACAGATCTGTCTATTTCTGCCTCAGTAGATCCTTTAGTATCCAGTGATATTTTTGATTTTTCACCATTATTTTTAGAAGATAGAGTTTTGAAATGTACTTCTTTATGAATTCTCATGGGTGACTCTATTTTAGAAGCCATATCTGCAAATAAAATTAGAAATGTTTGGGGGTTTTTAAGATTTCTCTATTTACTTTAAAGAGATAAAGAAAAAGAACATGCATGCACATTAGGGAAGGAGCAGAGGGAGAGAATCTTCAAGCAAATTCCTCACTGAGTGGGAATCCCCCACATGGGGCTCCACATGGGGCTCCATTCAGGGCTCAGTCCCACAGCCCATTAGATCATGACCTGAGCCAAAATCAAGAGTTGGACACTCAACCGAGCCATCTAGGTGCCTGGAGTTCTTTTAATACTTGCTTTGTTCTGGGCTTCCCTTTTGTTTTCTAGGCAGGCCATTCTTTGAATTTTTGTGGTCATTGTGACACTTCTTTATGGAAAGAATTCACTGAAACATAAATTGCAACCTGCATTCATTCCTACTGTTAACATAATAAATTGCCACACACTTAGTGACTTAAACAATATAAACATATTCTCTTAGTGCTCTGGAGATCAAAAGTCCTAAAACCAAGGTGTTGACAAGGTTGTGTTTCTTCCTTAGGCTCTAGAGGAGAATCTATTTCCTTGCCTTTTCTACCTTCCAGAGGCTACCTGCATCCCTTAACTCATGGCCCCTTCTTTCATTTTCAAAGATAGCACTACAGCATCTTCTAACCTATCCCTTGCTCTGACCCTCTTTCTTCCACTTTTAACAAACCTTGTGATAATATTGGTCCCACTAGGACAATCTCTACATCTCAGGATGATTAATTTAATCACATATGCCAGGTCATTTTTGTCATGTCAAGTAACATAGTCACAGAGTCTGGGAATTAAGACATGAACATCTTTGAATGGTCATTATTCAGCCTACCACAATGTCTTTTCTTTATTCTTTTTTTTTTTTTTTTTTTTTTTTTTTTTTTTTTTTTTTATGACAGTCACACAGAGAGAGAGAGAGAGGCAGAGACACAGGCAGAGGGAGAAGCAGGCTCCATGCACCGGGAGCCCGACGTGGGATTCGATCCCGGGTCTCCAGGATCGCGCCCTGGGCCAAAGGCAGGCGCCAAACCGCTGCGCCACCCAGGGATCCCTCTTTTCTTTATTCTTTTACCAAGGAAAAGTTTTTAAAACTAGATTGCTTTTTTGTCCTAAAAACTATTTTTTAGGGGCGGCCCTGGTGGCTCAGCGGTTTAGCGCCACCTTCAGCCCAGGGTGTGATCCTAGAGACCCGGGATCGAGTCCTATGTCAGGCTCCCTGCATGGAGCCTGCCTCTCTCTCTGCCTGTGTCTCTGCCTCTCTCTCTCTCTCTGTCTCTCATTAATAAATAAATAAAATCTTAAAAAAAAAAACCCTATTTAAAAAAAATATATAACGTAGACAACTCCATTGTTGTCTCTTTTGTTGTTGTTATAAGCTTATAACTAAGGGTAAGACATTAAATAGTTCTCCATAGGATTCCTCTTAGATATATTTATTACCTAAGAAAGTATAATATTTAACTGCAATTGCAAAAATATATATCCCTGCCATTCAAGAAAATTGGTAAGATAGATTTTTCTTACTTTATCTGTTAGAGAACCAGAAAAGTCAAAATGACCAATATTATTTAAAGTATCTTAGTATGAATCCTTTTCTGTACAGAAGGATTTATTTAAAAAAAAACAGTAAGACAGTACTACATCATGATACTGTCACACTGGGCTTTTAACACAAGACTTGCTCTAGAGGGGCATAAAACACAAATTGATTCATAAGCATAGCAATTAACAAAATAAAGCAATGAGGGATCCCTGGGTGGCGCAGCCGTTTGGCGCCTGCCTTTGGCCCAGGGCACGATCCTGGATACCCGGGATCGAATCCCACATAGGGCTCCCGGTGCATGGAGCCTGCTTCTCCCTCTGCCTGTGTCTCTGCCTCTCTCTCTCTCTCTCTCTCTGTGTGACTATCATAAATAAATAAAGAAAAAAATATAAAAAAAAAGAAAGATGATATTAAAACTTACAGCAGTTAATTTGCACGTTATGCAGTGTAGGCCACTGGATCATGCATATCTACAACACATATTTGCCAGTATGTACTATTAAGTATAAAACTCATTATCACTCAGACTTTTTAAAAGATATTTTATCTATTTATATTAGAAAGAGCACATACACATGGGAGTGGGGAGTGGGAGAGGGAGGAGAAAGAAGCAGATTCCTCGCTGAGTGTGAAGCCTGACATGGGGCTCAATCCCAGGACCCTTAGATCATGACCCAAGCTGAGGTCAGATGCTTAACTGACCTAGGCACCCAGGTGCCCTCTCTCTCAAACTTGAAATGAGATTGCTCCAAAAAGGAAGAACCATCCACTACCAAAGAAATTATATTAACCATTCACAAAGAAAGATACCCATGGTCTTAGTATATTTGAAACAAATTTGAAAATGACAGGGTAGCAATCAAATGTGAGGTATTGTACTTTTCCTACCCTCTTGCAGTTTTGTTCATTTCAAAGTCAATCATTGTTTCCCCCTTCATCCCATCTCCAGTGTATTATTATATATATCATATTATCCAGTGGATAAATTAGAAGAAATGATGAATAAGTAGAAGCTTTTTAAATCCTAAAATCGGATACCTCTTTTATATCAAGCAAAAATGTTGAATGATTGAGAAGAATCCTCATTGGCTAGTAATTATAGGATGTTTTATATTTTTAAGTGTGTTCTTTACTAATTTACTAGAGTGTGTTGTATAAAACAAATATAGATAATATAAGTTCAAACTATATTCTTTACATATTTAAGTTATTTTAGCAATTAAGTGAAGATTGACAGTATTAAAATAACATTTTGTGTTTATGTTGGCTCAATAGAAAAGATATTTTAAGTAGAATATGAAAGTAAAAAATTTCAAGATATCCTCATTCAACTGTTAGTAAAAAATGTGCCTCCATAAGTATGCACAAGTATATGCTTATTTTCTCATTCAGACCCAATAACAACATAAGGTTGTGCTGAGAAGTCAGATTAAAATCAATAATAAAATTGTATTTTGGATTTTATTCTTATGCTATGATGTCTGGCAAAGGCAAAATTACACGTTTCCTTTAATTTGGTGATCTCATGGATTCACATATCGCTTCAATAAGTGCCATAAATTTCTGAGAAGGAACTCAAGAAATTATAAATCTTATCACTGCTTTTTTTTACAGAAGTCATAAATCTGTACGGGCAGAGAAAAATCTTATATTATCCAAATGATCATATGATCATTAGGGAAAATATAAGTTTTATTTTGCATTTCAGTGTAACAAGGCTGATAGAGATTTAAATAAAATATTCCTGATTTTTCTGATTTTTTGCTACATATTAAATTTTTTAATGATTTATACCTTTAAATGATAATATACCTGAGTTCAAATTAGAATGAAAATATATATGCATATCTTTTGAGAATCTTCATTTAAAAAGGATTATCTGGGATGCCTGGGGGGCTTAGTCCATTAAGCATCTGACTTTGGCTCAGGTCATGACCTTGGGATCCTAGGATCCATCCTTTAGTTGGGTTCCCTGCTGAGTGGAGTCTGCTCCTCCCTCTTCCTCTGCCCCTATCCCCTGCTTGTGTTCTCTCTCTCTCTCAAATAAATAAAATCCTAAAAAATTAAATTAAATTAAAAGGATTATCCTTCCCCAAAATTAATTGAAAAAAATTATAACTTGAAACCTAAGTCAAAATTTCCCACATTTATATTGTTGGAACATATATCCATGTGCATACCATATCAAATAGCCATTTATTTTAAGATAATTCAATTTTCCTTTTTTTTTTTTTTTTTTTTTTTTAAGATTTACTTATTCATGAGGGACACAGAAAGAGAGGCACAGAGACACAGGCAGAGGGAGAAGCAGGCTACTCGCAGGGAGCCCAATGTGGGACTCAATTCCAGATCCTGGGATCAGGCCCTGAGCCGAAGGCAGATGCTCAACCGCTGAGCCACCCAGGCATCCCAGATAATTCAATTTTCAAACACAGTTTAAACTGATCATTTGATTGAACTAACTAATTAGAGTTAAAGGAGAAAAAAGATTCTAACCAGTCCTCACCTGAAGTATAGAATTCAGGTAAACTGTGGAATTTACTTCTCAGTTACTTTTTAAGACAATGATAGGAAAATATCAGTGCAGTTCTGAAAAGCAGTATTAAAGATTAGTAAGAGAATTATTTAGTGTCTAATTTTGCGCTTTCAATTATGAATTTAACATAGCATTTTGATACTGTCACTTATTTAGCATTGTTCAAAAGGTAAAAGTCTCAAGTAAGCAAACACATATCAGCAATTTAATAATGCCACCTGTGGACATAAAAGTTAAAAATGAGCAAATGAGGGGTCCCTGGGTGGCTCAGTTGGCTAAGGATCTGATTCTTGGTTTCAGCTCAGGTCTTCATCTCAGAGTTGTGGGATCAAGTCTGGAGGTGGACCCTGTGCCCAGTGCAGTCTGCTGGAGATTATCTCCTCTCTCATTCTCTGGTCCCCACTCTACTCATGCGTACTCTTTCTCTCTCTCTCTAAAATAAATAAATAAAATCTCAAAAACAAAATCTTAAAAAAAAAAAGGAGCAATCAACTCAGGAGTCTAAATACAATGAGACTATTGTAAACACAGGACTCAAATAGTGATCTACAACATTGTTTAATGGCATTAGGGAAAAAATTTAATTATATTATTAATTACACTTAAACATTTATGTAGCTGAACTCTTTTTAAAATATTGTTTTAACTGGGGGTTCCTGGGTGGATCAGTCAGTTAACCATCTGCCTTCAGCTCAGGTCATGATCCCAGGGTCCTGGGAAAGAGCCCATGTCAGGCTTCACACTCAGCAGGGGTGCTGCTTCTCCTTCTCTCCCTTTGTCCTATCCCCCCATCTCATGCTCTGTCTCTCTCTCAGTATCAAATAAATAAATAAAATCTTTCAAAACATAAAATAAAATAGTGTTTTAACTGCATTTAAAATAAATACGTCTGGGGATGCTGGGTTGCTCAGCAGTTGAGCATCTATCTGCCTTTGGCTAAAAGCATGATCCCAGAGTCCCAGGACTGAGTCCCACATCAGGCTTCCTGCATGGAGCCTGCTTCTCCCTCTGCCTATGTCGCTACCTCTCTCTCTCTGTCTCTCATGAATAAATAAATAAACTCTTTTTAAATAAATAAATAATAAAATAAATACATTTGTTAAGAAAAATAGATACTTCCTATAGCATTTCTATAATTAATTAACTAATTAAATTAATTTCAGGGTATTATTTTCACATGACTTAAACCTGAGCTTTAAGATTTACATGAGATACAGATATGCCTTTCTTATAATTGTTTATAATAAACAGAATTTTAAGTCAAATAAAATAATGAAGAACTTTTCATATTTAACTGTACTTGGGAAACTCATTATTTAAATAAGTTCAATTGGAGTATTTTGTAAAATAGTTACTAATATTATAATATAAATAGGGATCCCTGGGTGGTGCAGCGGTTTGGCGCTTGCCTTTGGCCCAGGGCTCCATCCTGGAGACACGGAATCGAATCCCACGTCGGGCTCCCGGTGCATGGAGCCTGCTTCTCCCTCTGCCTGTGTCTCTGCCTCTCTCTCTCTCTCTGTGACTATCATAAATAAATAAAAATTTTAAAAAAATTATTTATAATATAAATAATTGTTCCCTAATTTATCTGTTTTGTAAAGACCTATGTCAGTATATTATTGTTTCTTTAAATCTGGTTATTTCAGGTCTCAGCCTTTCATAAGTATTGATTTAAGATCAGTAATTCTTTTTTTATGCATTCTTTCTGATTAAGGCAAATTTTCATTTGGTATTTCCTAAAAGAGTTGTTGAAATTATCTGAAAATTTTGGCTGTTGTACCTATTTCTCCAATAACCAAAAAATAGGGCCTGTGGCTTTATATGAATTCCTTAGTATTCCTTTTTAAAAACAAATTTTACATGACCCCAGGTTATTTTCCATTTAATTAATATCATAATATTTTGGAATAATCTACTTTGTGTATATAGAATGGCATTATCTTTTTTTAGAAACTTATAGGAATTTCCAAATGTTTTCATGAAAGTCCCTCAAAACTAGTTATAATTCCATAAATGCCTTATTCTCATTTGATTGTTCTCCAAGTTTTCTTTTTTTTAAAGATTTTATTTATTTATTTGACAGAGAGAGAGAGAGTCAGAGAACACACACAGGGGGTTGTCAGAGGGAGAAGGAGAAGCAGGCTCCCCACTGAGCAGGGAGATGGATGTGATGTGGGACTCTATCCCAGGACCCTGAAATCATGACCTGAACTGAAGGCAGACACCCAACTAACTGAGCCACTTAGGGGGCCCCTCTCCAAGTTTTCATATTTAGAAATTCTCTTAGCATCACTCTATGAAATAATAAATTCTACTAAATAAATTCTACTAATAATAAATATCAAGTGATATTCAGGATGCCCTTGAGTTTCTATACATACGCTCTAAAATATTTTCATATATCTATATTTTGAGTCTTCTCTATTTCTGGATCTGTTATTGTTCTGCTTTATTTTAGTCTCAGTTATTTACTCCTTTTATCTGCTTTTTTGCAAATATCCCTTTAGGATCTAACACATGTAGGACAAAATAATTTCCTCTTTAGCCTTTGATAATCTAGGACTTTAATATTTTTAGTCATTCAAAAGCATCACACCTACACCTTCCTCCTTTAGAAAAGGGTGAGAATCTAAGTCTACATTCTGGTTAAGGATATTAATTAAGTAAAGAGCTCACATTTTGGAGACTTAAGAAATGGTATATAGTTCTTCTGGAAATTCAAGCAAATCAGCCTTTTCTGATGGAAATAAATGTGGTTGCATCTGAGTTTGCAACATTGTTGATCTCTTCTAATAAAAGGCTCTCTGTCATTCTAGGGTTCAATTGTTCCTGTATTATTGGCCAGTATTTGCAGAGTTTCTAATCTGTCCATCAGAGAGACATCAGAATAGAGATGTGGGAAAATCATGTTATATAATTCTTTACTTAAAATAAAATCCACATGGGGATTCCCCGGGTGGCTCAGCAGTTGGGCGCCTGCCTTTGGCTCCGGGTGTGATCCTGGAGACTTGGGATCGAGTCCCACGTCAGGCTCCCTGCATGGAGCCTGCTTCTCTCTGCCTATGTCTCTGCCTCTCTCTCTCTCTCTGTGTGTCTTTCATGAATAAATAAATAAAATATTTTTAAAAATAAAATAAAATCCACTTGTTTTTAATCGTAGGAATTGCTAGACACCTAGACATCTAGATCTAGTAATATCTTCTGATACTCTGCCCTCTTCATTGCCTACTGTTAAGCTCCCAGTATTGAGAGAAAACTATTCAAATATAGTTATATTGGGAAGGTGTTAATGAGCTAAAAAGTTAATGTAAATGAGCAGAAAGAAATCCTCATTTACCAAAAAAGAAAGTCAATGGACATCATCTAATATAGATTAATCAAAGCAGGACAATATAAAGGTTTTATTTAGAAAATAGACATAAATACTAAAGAAATTTACTTAAAAAAAAAAAAAGAAAGAAATTACTGTCCCTAGGACAGAGGTGAGAGTAGAAATGGACAGAGGGAACAGAAACTACTTTTGTTTAAAAAGGAAAAAAAAAAAAGCCTTAGTACTATTTATATTTTTAAACCTATTTACTATACTATTTTGGAAAAAAATAAGAATTTATTGTAAAATACCTTAAGATCTTCTTGGAACATATATGTATCTCCAATCATTCTTTCTCCCTTGGTATTTCATTATATTAAGATCTAAGTCCCACAGTAAACCAGAAAATATTAAAAGGATAATTGATAATGTTGTTGATTATTGAATATTTTGAGAAACATGGATTTCTGGACTTTTTCATCCAATTTGTACTTATAAGAATTAATTATATTTTAAAAACAAATTATATTATAAATATTTTATACCAACCTGACTGTATCTGCCTTTCAACATTATAAGTTTCATATTACCTGTGTGATAATTTTCAGCTGAAAATTCTTCTGTTTCATCATTTTCAATTACATTTTCTTCATCCTGTATCTGTTTAGAAAATGGCAATTCTGTCTCCTTTGAAATGTCCTGGAAGTTCCAGGGGTTGTCAAAATTATATAGGAACTTTTTAAAATATGGTAAGGTATCAAAATCATCCGTGTTCTCTAAGACTCTTTCTGTGTCTACTTGATCTTCAGTTTCCATACTTTTTATTGTTTTTATTTCTTGTTCCGTATCAGGGTCAAATTTACTTGTTGGAGGATGTTCGTGTTTATCTCCTCCACCTCCTTCTTCACTTTTTCCATCATCTGATACAATTTTATGTTCATTGGTGTATACAAAGCCTAGCATACCAAAACCAAAATCAAACCAACTTGGCCTGAGAATTGAGGTATCATTGGCAATTATGTCTTCTTTTTCTGTTGATATTTCTGTGCATGGAACTGTGGGTTCTTCCTCAGATGATATAGAATCAAGAACATCTTGTAGTGGTGGATTGCTTTCTTTAGGCAATAATTCAAGCCCTCTATTCTCATCTCCAAAACCTAAATAACTTTTAAAACTACCCCCAAACCAGCCAGTGGCTTGAGGACTGATAATGTTCTCTGATTCAGAATCTACTTCAGATTGTTTCTTTGGCAATGAATAGAATTCCAGTTCAGGTTCTTGCTTTTGTTCTGTTTGGTGTTTATCATTATTTAATTCCTCCAGGTCATTCCCATCTTCTCCTGCCATTTTTCTACTTTGAAATGAACTTTCTTCTAGAGGTTCAATAACTGATTCAAAAGTCTTTCCTTCAGCTTGTTCCCTTCCGAATCCAAACCATCCTTTCACTTCAGACACAGTTGAGGATGGCAGGATATGATCCACTTCTGGAACAGAATCCTCTTCCATACTTCCAGCTTCTACTCCTTCCCACTCTTTTGATTCAGTAGTACTTCTGATATCTTCAGGAGCCTCTGATGCTGGAAATTGATCTTCAAACCAAGTACTTTCAGAAGGTGAATAAAATCCAGATTCTGTCTGAAAATCACTGTCATATACACTAGATTTTTGGTCCTTATCTTCTTCATATGGATGTATATTTTTGCCATCATCATTGCTTAATTCACTGTCTTCATTTTCAAATGAATAACTTACTCCAAGAAGACAAAGAAAATCAGATTCCTATAAGAAAAAAATTGATTCTAAATATACTAAATATACTAAAATTCCTTGTTTCTCCCTAAATCATTTAAAACAGATGACTGATTTTCCCAAGACCATACAACTAGCTTAACAGCACAACAAAAACTAAAACCAGATCTCCTAATCTCCAATATTTATATCACAACGAACTCAGGGTCAATGATATTAATCTAAGTGAAAATTCAAGCTTTGAGTATATCCTGAAAATAAACTCTTGATGAAAAGGCATACATGGGGATCCCTGGGTGGTGCAGTGGTTTAGCGCCTGCCTTTGGCCCGGGGCGCGATCCTGGAGACCCGGGATCGAATCCCATATCGGGCTCCTGGTGCATGGAGCCTGCTTCTCCCTCTGCCTGTGTCTCTGCCTCTCTCTCTCTCTCTCTGTGTGACTATCATAAATAAATTAAAAAAAAAAAATTAAAAAAAAAAAAAAAGAAAAGGCATACATGTCCACAAAATCTTGCTTTTTTTAAGAGTGCATTGAACAGACACATGCAGCTGTTTGGTGAATTGAGAGAGGGGCATTTCACAGCACATGGAGACAGCTCAGACAGCCCAGAGACTCTAAATCATGAAGGCCTTGTTAAAATTTGCACTACAACATTTAAACTTCTTTTATTGTATAGAGTCAACTGTGGTGGGGAATCCTCTTGTTCATCTCAGAACAACCAGATCTTCAAGAAGAAAAATGGTGAAGTTAATATTTTTTTTAAATTTCATTTTAAGTAGGCTTCATACCCAATGTGGGGCTTGAACTTATGTCCTGGAGATCAAGAGTTGCATGTTCTACCAACTGAGCCCGGCAGGTGCCCCAAGGTTGTTATTTTTTAATCTGAAGGTATGAAACAGTGATCTGTGCTGTTTTTTGGATATGATCATTATGAAATGAGAATAAAGTTCAGAATTTTTAAAAAGTAAACTTCAAAATTGAAATTTTACAATGTTTTGGGGACTGCAGTATAGTAGGTAATTGAGAACAGACTCTGGAGCCAATTGTCTAAGTTTAAGTCCTGACCCTGCCACTTACTAGCTCTATGAACTTGGTTGAATTATATATCCTTTCTATGCCTCAGTCTCATCTGTAAAATAAGGATAATGACAGTACCCACCTTATAGGGGTGTTGTGTTGTGAAGATTAAATGAATGATGTGCTTAGAATAGTAACTCTGTTACTATTAGTAACTAATAGTAACTCTCTGTTACCACTAGCCTAACCTACCCCAAGTTACACTACCCCAGGTAAGCCACTAATGCCTTGCCTCTATTCAAGGCAACTCTGAAAGGCCATCCCAGATTCAGAGTTCCTTATGGAATCAACTGAGACTTTTGTTGCAACTGCATCACAGTTCAACTTCTCTGCCCAATTTTGCTTCTTCTTTTGCTCCCTCACAGGTGTTATTCCTATGAGTACTCCCCAGTAAACCTCTTGGGTGCAAAGGTCCACCTCAGAGTCTGTTTCCCAGGGAACTTGACCTAAAAATGTAGGGCTTACATTTTACATGGTAAGTATGTGCTTACTATGTGCTGTGCACTGTGCTAGGTGCTGAAATTCTATAGTAAACAAAAAGAAAAAGGTAATGATGAATTGTGATAAGTGCAATGGAGGAAATAAACAGGAATCTGTTAATCTGTTAATTACTGCATCTTAATCAAAAGATGCAGTAATTCCACAAGAATCATCATGGAAGGCCTCTGTGTGGCACCAATGTTTATGGGCGATGTAAAAGATAAGAGCGATGTAAAGGATAAGAAGGGACTAGCTAAGTGAAGAACGTGGAGAAAGCATTTGAACCACAGGGCAAAGCCTGTTTGGGTTTCTGGGCTGGGAAAATGTTTTGCATGTTCTAAGAACAGTCAGTAGGCGAGTGTTGGCCAGGAGCATAGTGAGTGAGGGGAGAGCAGTATAAGAGAGGGTCATTGAGATGGAGGTTGGGGACAGGAGCGCAGATCGTGTAGAGCCAGGGTAAGGAATCAGGGCTTGATTCTAGGTTCATTGGAAATCCATTAACAGGCTTTAAGCCAAAGGAATGACAACTGAATTGTTTGTTTGTTTTAGTTTTGTTCCTATGAGATCCATTGCTGTTTGGAGAATAAATTGGAAGAGGACAAAACTAGGGGCCAGGAGACCAGTATTGCAGTATTCTAATCAAAAGATTATGAGGTTGGGCTATGGGGAGAGTGAAGACAATATATTCCAGTTATATTTTGGAGATAAACTTACAGGATCAATAATTATACATTAAATTAACTGTTAATCTCAGAATTTATGCTGGAAAAGAGCCAGATAATAGTTTGTTTGACTAGGCTGATTCACTTTTTATTGACCTTTTTTTAAGGTAAGTTGCCTTGACCTGGAATTTGAATTAAATGGGCTAATCAAACTTACATATTGAAAAGTCATCTTCTGATTCCTTTTCTCATTATCAAGCCCAACATTATCAAACCCAATATTATCAAGCTTACTTAAAATTCAACAGAAAAAGAAGTTGTACAGATATGAGACCTGAAAAGAGTGATGGGAAATAAATTTTGTCCCAGTAGGATAATAACCTTAGTAATAATATCTAATACTTATATAGCACTTACTAAGTGCTATTCTATATACTTTACATATGTTCATCTTTTCCCAATAAATTTATGAAGTAGCACTGTATTATAATCATCATCCTCATTTTACAGATTAGAAAATTAAGGCACACAAGGTCACAGTCAGACTTTGAGCTCAGTCCAGAATCCATGATGCTCATAACCACTACACTCTACTACTTTGTAAATTTTTCAGAAAGCAATATGCCTGTCATCAACCTTGTCTTACCTAATTTTATTCACACACTCAAACTACTCCTAGAGTGAGTGAGTTCTCAGACCAATTTTTTTTCAGACCAATTATTAATGTCTTCACTATACAAGATACTTAACCAATGGACATTTATAATACTACAGAAAACTATTTTAGCCAAGAAAATTTAAGTTTAATTAACAACTGAAATGTTATTAATACTCACTTTAGTTGATATCTGAACTTCCTCAGATATGAATACCTCTTCAATCTGGACTGCATCTCTGGGAAAGTATCCAAAGTCCTTTCCTTTCTACCAATATGAAGAATAAAGATTAGCAAGGAAGAGTGATCAAAGCCATAATAACACTAATTTTGCCCTATATCCTTGGCTTTCATCTATCACAAATCACAAATATAATTAGCTTTCACTTGCCATCTAAAGGAAAGTGAGTGAAATCACATTCTTTTTTTGAAAAAAAGAAAAGATTTTATTTTTAAAAATCTCTACACCCAACATGGGGCTCAAACTTACAACCCCAAAGACCCAGAGTCTTACACTCTACAGACTGAGCTGGCCAGGTACCCCTTATTCCAAAGAATAGCATTATTTTGAGGGAACAAAGAGCCAAGTTGTAAAATGCCACTTTTTCAAACTTCTGAGGGAAAGCCATATCAATACTGATTTTCTTCCTTTCTATGTTTGCCAGGGACCTTCCTTATCCAGGTGGACCACAGATTTACACTGTAAACCTAGGATAGCAAAAGGCAAAGGAATGGTGACTGTAGCCAAGCTAGACAGAGCTGTGACATATTCAGCATTTTCAGGATATCAAAATCAAGTAAGAGGTTTAAACTCTGAAGAGCCAAGATGGCTTCATCAAAACAGCAAAGATCTGTAAGTCCTCCTGGGAGAATTTGTCTCCATTCAACTTTTCTGGGGCTACCTCAGTAATAGGGATCTTCTCAATCCAGTTTAAGTACAAATAGGGTGTCCCTGAGAGTGAAAATTTCAGTCCATTTTCTATCCCTGGCAAAGTCCTTTGATCCAGGGCCATTACACCTTAACTATGATTCTTCTAGCTCTATAGTTGCTGCAGCTATTTGGAAATTCATAGTCTGTGGGTAAATTCTACAGTATGGTTTCTTAAACAGCTGCTTGCCTGGACTAAACACCTAGTGTACAAAACTAAATATGCTTGAAACGTCACGCTGGTTCCACACATTATATGCTGCTTCTGTATGGAACTATCATTTTCACACTTGGTAAACAAAAAAGAATGCTTTCTTTTCCTACCATGTCATTTTTCTTAAAGCTGCATTGTTTGCCTCTAATGTGTTCAAAGATATACACCAGCATATTTAAGAGACCATAAGCAGTAAAGAATCTTGGGAACTACAGAAGCCAAATATTTCTGGCCATTGACAGTCAGGGGTTCAGTTGTACAGACCCTGATGCTAAAGAGCAGGATATGTCCAAACAGAATCTGCTCCTTCAAATAGTGATCATGGAGGTTACCCAACAGAAAAATCTTTTGTGCGTTCAATATGGAAATGATGTATGCATCAGATTGGTCATACTCGTTCAGTTTGGGAGTAAAATTGCTTATAGCATCTTTTCATTATAAAGCATAATGATAGAATCAAAGATACAAGTGTGTTGCCAACTAAAAACATTTATCATTAATTTTCCTAGAGAGATTATTCAGGCTTCTAGGAATTTCAGTATAATAGGATTTGGGGGTCAAATAAAAGATTCTCCCAGTTGTTGTTGTTATTGTTGTTTTTCATGAAAAATTCATATACCTTGCTTCTCTAGGCTACGCATCTCTCCGAGGTCTCTTCAATAAGAACTCCATCCTTGGGGTGCCTGGGTGGCTTACTCAGTTAAGTGTCTGTCTGCTTTCAGCTCAAGTCATGATCTCAGGGTCTTGGGATTGAGCCCCACATTGGGCTTCCTGCTCCACAGAGAGTCTGTTTCTGCACTCCGCCCCCTGCTTGTGTGTGCTCTCTCTCAAATAAATATAATCTTTAAAAAAAGCTGTCCTTTATTTGCTCAGAAAGACATGTTTTTCTTTTAATTAACTGAAACTTCTAAGTCTCTCTTAAACTTAGCCATTGGCAGCACCATGGTATCACTGATGTTGCCTAGACCTCCCATAATCTCCACCAGCTCCTCTAAAGTAATTTTATTCTCCAAGTAAATATAAAACTTAACTTCAAAAACTATGCATGCTATGTAAAAGTAAATTCAAGACAATCCTAGTTCTCTGTCTCAACCAGGATGCCTTCCCCAAATACTACATTTAAAGAAATTCTGGAACTAAGACTGAATATGACCATTTTTTGTTTGTTTAAATGTGTTAAGGATAGAGTGCCTAGGTGGCTCAGTCAGTTAAGCATCTGACTCCTGATTTCGGCTCAGAACATGATCTCAGCGTCATGAGATTAAGCCCACACGTGGCACTCTGCACTCAGTGGGGAGTCTGCTTGATGTTCTTTCCCTCTGTCCCTCCCCCAACTGATGCATGCACTCTCTCACTCTCTTTCTCTCTCTCAAATAAATAAGTATTTTAAAAATATGTTAATGGTTTTTAATATATATCACATATATACTACATATGTAAAGTGCTTTAAAATTATTAAAGTTCCTTTAGAGATGAAAAACAGGTATTCTGTACAAGCTAGTCATTTATTCTACATTTAATTTTTAAGACTAGATACTTACACTTCCTGCCCATAGATCTTCCCTGTCTCCTGCAAGTTTAACATAAACGGATATCTCTTCTCCTTTAGTGAAATTCAGGTATCGGCAGTCAGGTCCTCTGTAATCTCTCATGGCTAAGACTCTGCTTATTAAAGCTATGTTAACATATGAGGAAAACACACAATTTAAATTAAAATGTTATTTCTCCCCCTCGCATCTTGCCCTCCTCCAGACTATCCTATGTATTTCCAAATGCTAATTTCTTCATATCATATAACACCTCAAAAACCTACATAGACTTCCCACTGCACCTAGAATCAACTCTAAGTTCTTTAGCTTGGTATCCAAGGCTATACATAACCTGATCCTCTTCTTTATTTAAAATGACTTCCTCTTACTTCTTTACTGTCAAGTTCATCTATCCGTTGTTCCTGGAATATGTCATTATCATTCTTCTCAGAAAAGAAAAGGTAAAGATAATTCATTTTCTTCCTGGCACCTACCAGAGTAACCCCCTTATCTGTGGGGGATGTGTTCCAAGGCTCCTAGTTCCAAGTGGGTGTCTGAAACCACAGATAGTACTGAGCCTTATATATGCTATGTTTTTTTCTACATATACACACATGTAATAAAATTTAATTTATAAATTTGGCACAGTAAGAGATTAACAACAATAACTAATAGTAAAATTGGATAATTATAACAATATACTGTTATAAAAGTTATGTGACCAATCTCCTTTTCTCAAAGTATTTTATAATGTATTTACTCTTCTTGCAGTGATGTGAGATGATAAAATGCCTACCTAATGAGATGAAGTGAGAAACATGAAGTAAGCACTGTGACATATAGTTGTGCTACTACTGTACATCAGAAGAATCATCTGCTTCCAGACCATGGTTGACGGCAGCTAACTAGAACCATGGAAAGTGACCCATGGATAAAGGGGACTACTGTATATTCCAGGCATTATGATAGCTGTTTCATACCTTTATTTTATTAAATCCCCAAAACAGATTTAAGGTCAATAATCTTTTATCAGTCTGACAAATGAGCCTATAACCAAGTCAGAAAGTAGGTCACACACCTGATAAATGGTAGAGTCAGATTTGTACTGAGATTATTTTCACTGCAATATCTACCTTCCATATTCTGTGCTTTTTCTTTCTGTTCTTTTCTAAGTCTAGAAGCCCTTCAATCTCTCTCCGTAGTCAACTCAAATCCTACTTCTTCTATGAGACATCTCAAGTTGGTCCAATCTATTCTGCCCCTTCTCTGAACTTCAATATTACCTATTATCCTTATATTGTATCACTATTTATCTTTCATGCTGACATGTCTTGTCACCACTCACTAGAATGAAAATTCCTGGAGGTCAAGAAACTTATCTGACATTTCATTTTATTCCTCTTAGATACATAATCCTACCCTTCCAGACCCAGCACATAATAAGCCCTCAATAATTATGATCATAACCACATATACTAGGCTTAGCCCTTCAATACATAAAGCAATATACATACCATATTACCTATTATAATTATATTGACATATGTTATGCTTTTGTTTAAGCCATACAATTACAGTTAACATAGCATTATAAATTACTATAAATTTGAAGGTTCTCTTTCCATGTTTCATGTCCGGCCCTAAGGAAACTAAAATGAAGTTGTAAAAAAGGGGGAGAAAGATTATTACTATTACAAAACATCATCTAGTAAATCTTCTTTATATATCAAGTTATATATCCAAATGATTAAGAAAAATGTTTACTATAAAAAATCTACTTATAAATTATTTACATTTCTACTAATAATATTTTGCATTTTAATTTACATGTTGCAAATCAGAAACAATTCTCACATACCGAAGAGCTAGAACATATTTAAAACAATTATGATACTATTCATCTTGCGCCATAATGCTAATAACAGAAAATAACTTCTTTTTTTTTAAGATTTTATTTATTTATTCATGAGAGACACAGAGAGAGAGAGAGAGAGAGAGAGAGGCAGACACAGACAGAGGGAGAAGCAGACGGACAGAGTCAGAGGGAGAAGCAGGGAGCCCGACGTGGGACTCAATCCCAGGTCTCCAGGATCAGGCCCTGGGCTGAAGGCAGCACTAAACCACTGAGCCACCTGGGCTGGCCCAGAAAAATAACTTCTTACACAATAAAATGAAAATTAATTTTTCTTTGTAAAAGAGAAATTTAATATTCAAGGATATAAATAAAATTATTTACTTCTAACACTGATTTCAGTATTTTTACATAATAAATGAACGCAGAAATGATTAATATTTGATAAAGTGTATACAATAAATCATGGTGATACAAGGTAAAGACATTTTTAGAAAACTCATAAGAATCAGAAAGCTCTCATTGCAAAATAGAAACTAAAAAATATAAGCACTTCATAAATGAAGAATTATCAAATGGCTTAAAACCTTTTTAATACAAATCAATACAAATCAATTCTAGCTATCTTAAAAAATTGTAAGAGCACGGATTTGCTTTTAAAGCCTGAATTAATATCTTTATAATTTCTGATATATTTATGTATCAGGCCGATCTTTGCCCCTTGATACACTTACATTAAAAACTATTATAAAAAAAAACTATTATAAAATGCTTTCCTTCTAGCATTTTCTTTTTATAGTGAAGTATATTTTATAATTGCAAATATTTCTAAATGATATTAGTGCTCATCTCTATCACACAGGTCCACAATAACATGTCATTTCAGAACCTTAGCTTAAGAGGAAAAGAAGGAAAAAAAGAAAAGCAAACTTACTTTCACATTCCAAGTCACCACATTTTTTTAAGTCTGCCAGCAGTTTTGTGCCCTCCAGACATTTTGTCAGAAAAATTAACAAAAGGAGGGTTCTGTGAACTCCAAGCTCCGCCATGCTAAAACAAGCAGGAATCCCAAACAAGGTTTAAACCAATTGTTGAGGCCATAGATACGCCAGCCAAAACAAGAGTTACCCCGCGCTCTCTACTAAATTCAAGAGAAAAAGTTTTGGTTTTTTTTAAATCCCTTGATAATTACGTTTTTCGATTGGTGTTTAGGCTTAACTTGAGGGGCAAATGCTTTCTGTTCAGAATCTGCAGTGTCAGGTATCCAGATAATACATAAGGGTTTAATAATTAACAGAGGTTTTTAGTTGGACTCATGGCTTATAAAGGTGACCCATGGAAAACCATCTCACTTAAAGGAAACTTGCATTCAACAGGACAGTTCTTAGGCCTCCACAAAAAAAGTAGTTCATCTCTTTATGTTAAAGTCTTTAGACAGATCAGTCAATCAATACAAACTGAGTATTTGCTGCATGCAAATACCAATATCAATGGAGAAAGTATATAGTTATGTGTAGGAGTAATAACATATTAAAAGCATGGCTTTGAAATATGATGAAAGTTTTCTTTTATTTTTTTTTTGAAAGTTTTCTTTTAATACCACTTTCATATTTTAAAAATCTTCAGTGATACTATGAAATTTAAACCTGTACTTGGTTAAAAATGTGGTAAGCATTTCTTATGTTCTGGGTGTTGTTTTAAACATTTAAGTATGTGATCTCACATCAGCTGTCTAAAGTAGGTGATATTATCATCCATTTTGCATATGAGGACACTGAGGTACATAGAGATGGATTAAATGGATTAAATGTCCAAAGTCACATAGTGAGTAGAGAAGAAATTTAAACCTAGGCACTGTGACTCCCCATACTCATAACCACTATGCTTTACCACCGAGAATCAAGTCATCTGCCACAGAATGATGTCTATCTCCATCTGCAACAAAACTATTCCAGAAATAGCAAGTATAGCATTATTCCATGTATTTAAAAGTGTATGCATTTTCTTGTCAGTAGAGACAGAGATCGAAAGAATCCTTCCCCATACTGTGAGAGTGTATAGTATTCTTCCAAGTGTGTTCCCTTTCTTCTTTATACTTTTTGATATTATTTCCCTTTTTTAAAAAATCAGGGACAGGGATCCCTGGGTGGTGCAGCGGTTTGGCGCCTGCCTTTGGCCCAGGGCGCGATCCTGGAGACCCGGGATCGAATCCCACGTTGGGCTCCCGGTGCATGGAGCCTGCTTCTCCCTCTGCTTGTGTCTCTGCCTCTCTCTCTCTCTCTCTCTCTCTCTCTCTCTGTGACTATCATAAATAAATAAAAAAAAATAAAAAAAAAAGAAGCAAATATTAAAAAAAAATCAGGGACATATTAAAAAGAAATTAGCAAGAAAATAAAATTGGGGCCTACCTTGTTGTAAAATAACAATAAAGCTATCAAAGTCACTTTATTTAAAGGTTATTGCTGCTTAAAAGGGAGCAAAGCCCTATATTGGGACACTAGATCTCAGTAGATCTGGGGAAACCACAGTTGTCCTATTTCAACCTTGAGAAAGTATTTTTCTAACTCCTTTGCTGTATCTTTTCTCTGTATTTGGCCATGCCAGTGTGCCTGGTTTGCATAATACAGCAGTTGTATGACACCACACTCCCCTCTAGTGCCTGATATAAACTAAACAAATATCTAGCACCCCAGCAAGCTAAATGAAGGACTTTTGCTTTCAGGATCCAAAACAAAACACACTGGGTTTTTGTTTGTTTGTTTATTTTCCAAAAACAATAGTCAGTAAGAAGTTCCCTCTCTCAGATCAAAGATTTTTACATCTTTAGAAATAATCTGACAGCATGAATTTGAAGATCGTTTGGCTTGCAATCAGAACACTGTATAGTTGTACACATGACCACTTGAGGTTAGTTTCTTGAATACTTTTACAAGTCTATAAACTATGTTGTCAAAGACATTTAATTCCTCATCTTCAAAATTTGGAACACAATTATTTGCATAATTTATTTTTTTATTTGCATAATTTATAATATCAAATCAGGAATAATAATATTCTTTTTCCTTTTTGTATTCGATATTAAAGACATTAGAGTTAAATTCTGAACTAATTATTTTAATTTTTTTTAAAGATTTTATCTATTTATTCGTGATAGACATAGAGAGAGAGAGAGAAAGGCAGAGACACAGGCAGAGGGAGAAGCAGGCTCCATGCAGGGAGCTGGATGCGGGACTTGATCCCAGGTCTCCAGGATCAGGCCCAGGGCCGAAGGTGGCACTAAATCGCTGAGCCACCCAGGATGCCCCTTTTTAAGATTTTTTTTAAGCAATCTCTATACCCAATGTGGGGCTTGAACTCACAACAAGATCAAGACTTGAATGCTCTATCAACTAAGCCAGACAGGTGCCCCAATTTTATTTTAAGTTAAGAACACAGCTAAATTTAAATTTGTCTATGGACTGGCCTTAAGGAAATTTGAGTCAAAAACAGTAGGAAAATTTTTGCCTAGGATACCAGCCTGGAGATTTTCTCCTAGAAATGTTCCCAAATTCTTGTTACTTAATGCACTCAGATTATTTCACTTTATTTTCAGATCGTCACTTAAATATACTTTAAGTGGTAGCATAATATTAACTGTCTTTAATAGACCCAGGTGAAGAGGTGGCACATGAAAGGGATAAGAGCACTTGGTTTAAGGAAACCAAAGCATCAATTTTCACTATAAAGAAAGTCCTATTAAGCTAGCTAGATATTATCTAATTGCTGATGCATCTTGCAGGTCAAGTGTTGTGTCAATATTAAAATATGCTGCTGCTGAGGAAGATTTCATGGTAACATTCAGTCAGGAATACAGATTTAGAAGAACTATGGCATTCTTCAGAAACCATTCAGGAAATAAGAATACTAATTGCATAAAGCTAAAGAATGAATCATCAAGGGAACCTGGGTGGCTCAGTCGGTTAAGTGCCTGCCTTCAGCTCAGGTCATGATCCTGGAGTCCCGGGATTGAGCCCAGCATCAGGCTCCATGCTCAGCAGGGAGTCTTTCCCTCTGCCCCTCACCCAACTTGTGCTCTTGCTCACTCTCTCTCAAATAAATAAGTAAAATCTTTTTAAAAAATGAATTGTCAAAGCCACACATGTCCAGTATCTTAGAGATAATATCATAGAGCAATCCTTTCCGTGACAATATGAAGACATAATCATGAATGCTACACTTCTACTGCTTAATGGTGTTATTTCTAGTACTAGACAGCATTGATCTTGTCTCTTGGTGCATCAGATTTCCTAAAGTGGGAATATATCTCTTTCAACAGCTGCCTGTTACTCTGGAAATTTATAAGATAGAGACATTTGATTAGAAGTACATGGGATACGCTGAACTAATTAAACTGGAGTGGTTTTTACTAGGAAAGGGTACTAGAACAAAGCCTTGAAAACAGTTCCCATGGTAGACAATGAGAGATAAGGCCCAAGAAAGATTAAGATTCAGATTGTTGTGGAGACAGAGATGGCCCCCCATATTCCCTCTTCAAGGTAAGGACCTTCTGTTCAGCTGCAGGGAGTACAAGGTAAGGACCCTCTGTTCAGCTGCAGGAAGTACAAGGTAAGGACCCTCTGTTCAGCTGCAGGGAGTACACGTAGCAGGCAGCCTCTGGCAGATACCCCTTGCTGCGTGATCTAGTAAATCAAGTGGATAAATGACAGGAGTACAAAGATGGGATCATTTCAGCCTAATGTGGGGCATTGACAGGCATTCCTCACTCCAGAGCTCCCCAAGCTTTGTAGAGCCTGCACTGTTGTTAGACTTTACCCTTTGCCTAATCCTGCTTTCCCCCACTTCCTTTCATAAGTGATGATCCCTTGAACCCCAAACTCTTCATCTTCTTCTAGAAGACTCAGTGATCCAGACACACAAAACAGGGCCACGATTTCTGCTTGTCACTCCATGGCTCCTTTTACCTTTGTTGCTTTTGTGTTGCTGAAAGCCATGTTTTAATTCTGTCCACTTTTTCATATTCTGCCTATATTAGTGTTCTAACCGGAAACAGATGAGTGTTCCATCTTGAGGGATGGCACTACTCTATGACTGAGGAAAGTTTCAGGAAGGACCATTTACAACAGTGTGGCCAGGGTTCAAAGAAACCAACAAGGGATGTAACATCCCCGGGCATGAAGGAACAATGACCACCACCTGGAGAGAACAATAAGAGCGACCTGCCCAACAGGAACTTGAAGCCTTCAGTAAAGGAAATCGGTCAGGAAAACCTCATTCTTCTACCTCCTGAACTCCCAATGGTAACTTCCATCGATCAAACCCAGCCAAATGCCAGAGAATAAGAGAACCCTTTGAAGCAGTCTTAAAGGTCTGTGTTCCAGGGACACAGAGCACAGTGGCCAAGAGTGAAGAGTGTATTGGGAGGAGCAAAAAGAGAATATCCCACACACATGGTCATTATTCCTTTACTACGTGTTTTTATATAATAGTATACAACATCCTCGACAAAAGATGATACATGTAAAATATTTGCTGATCAAAGGATTGAATTGATTAGTCTCATCTATGGATAGGAAAGGAATTTAATGTTTCTTGAGCACCAACTTTGTACTAGTGAGCTTAATATTTCATGTACAAATCTCATCCTTCAAGGTAGATATTATTTACTGAATGCCCATAATGTGTCAGACATTCTTCTAGGGATTGGAGATATAGGAGTGAACAGGACAAAGTCCTTGCTTTCATGGACCTTGCATGCTAATGAAGGAAGACAGACAAGAGCAAGTGAACAAATAATGAATAAGATAACTGCAGGTAGTGATAAGTTATTATGGAGAAAAGTGTCTACTTAGATAAAGCTGTCAGGAAAGCCATCTCTGGAGAGTGACATTTGACTTAGGGGAATAGGAAAGCAGAACATTCTGTACAGAGGGAAGAATTAAGGAGGAGGTCATACTTCATTATCTGAACCTTGATTACCAAAGGTTTAAAGAAAAAAATGAAGGAGCCATATTGGATGCTTTCCAGTATGTAAGAAACAAGGCTTTAAAGTAGAAAATAAGTTGGCATATGCAATCAAGAAACAGAAAGGCAAGTGGGTGGCACAAGGGTTCAGCGTCTGCCTTCAGCTCAGGTCGTGATCCTAGGGTCCTGGGACACTTCAGGGCTCCCCACAGGGAGCCTGTTCTCCCTCTGCCTATGTCTCTGCCTCTCTCTCTCTCTCTCTCTCATGAATAAATAAATAAATCTTTAAAAAAAAAAAGGCAAATGGAGAGTGGTAGGACATGAGGTAGGAGACATAGAGGTGCAGTCATGCAGGGACTTTTGGCTGTGGAAATAAGTGTTTTATTCTAAGTACAATGGGAAGCCACAGAAAGTTTTAAGGAAGAGAATAACATGACTTGTAATTTTATCATATAACTTCACTTTTTTGCTTTGCTAACTTCTACTTATTCTTCTAGTATCTTAGGTTAAATCACTAATAGGTAACTCAATAAATTTTGTTGAATGAACGAAAGAATACATGCATGAATAAATAAATTAATTGATTTCCTTTTAAGAGCAAGATTCTTTATGCCTCATGACTAAATGAAATTCTACCTTCAGCTCTGCTGCTCAATTGTTCTTTCTCCCATTTCAAAAACAAAGTCAGGTAATCTTTTTGATTAAATTTTCTTTTAAAAACTTGACAAAAAGAATTGGATCTCATATATATCTCTGTTATTACATTGATAATAGTAGCAGCAGTAAAAGTGAAATACCCAGCAAGAGAAGTTTTGGAAAACCTTTGGATTCCCAAACACTGTAGGTAAAGCTTGACTGGCTGCTATATGAATAGGTTAGTAAGCAATAGAACAGATATATTTAGTATTCCTATTAATTTCTAGTCATCAATAGCTTAATGTCTTTTACGAACCAAAATGAGTCAATTTTATATACACTTATGCCATCCCTTCCATAATGTGTCAGACACTCTTCTAGGGAATTGGAGATAGAGGAGGGAACAGAACAAAGTCCTTGCTCTCATGGACCTTGCAGCTAATGAAGGAAGACGGAAGACAGACAAGAACAAGCGAACAAATAAATGAACAAGATAACTATAGGTACTGATGAGTTATTATGGAGAAAAGTGCCTACTTAGATAAAATAGTCAAGGAAGTCATCCCTGTAGAGATCATCCTCCTCAATCTCTGCTGCCATCTTGTCCCCATTTATATACCTTTCCTTCTTGCCTCTTTTGGTGTCCATGTCCTTAAATACCTCATGCCCCCAACCTTCTTTAAGAAAAAAATTAACTCACAAAAATATCAGTAACTTAACATTTATACCTCCCCAAAATAACTAAATTTTAAAAAGAGTTTACAGAACAAAATTTCTGCATGGAAATTAATAAGTTCTTTTTGATTGTTTATTTTATTCACTTCTTTCAAAAAGATGTATAGGATAATGGATCTATTACTATAATTGTCCTTGAGGTTTTTTTTTTTTTTTTTTTTCTCTCCTCTTCCTTCCAGGTTCTTTGGGATATAGAAAAAAATGCCCCTCTGTCAATGGACTTGTGCTAGGATCTGGCAAATGCTAACCTCTAGGAACTTCAAAGTCTTTGCTCCTAGAATGAGAGACTTGTGCTAAAGGAGCTCCTCCACAAGTCCTTCCAGCTCAGATATTAAATGGTTCTCTAAAATATCACTGACTACTGCAATCAGAACATCAAATTGGACTTAGTGAAACTTCTGTTAATGAGACCACACTTGATTTCTAAAACTTGATTACCACAGATAATAAATGAAGGAAGGAAGGAAGAAGGAAGGAAGGAAGGAAGGAAGGAAGGAAGGAAGGAAGGAAGGAAGGAAGGAAGGAGGTATATGGATGCATCTCACTGTGTTGGATAGAAGAGACTGGGGTGTCAAAACACCATTAAGTAGGGGTACCTGGGTGCCTCAGTCTGCCTTTGGCTGTGGTCATGATCCCAGAGTCCTGGAATGGAGTCTCACATCTGGCTCTGCTCAGCAGGAAGCCTGGTTTTCTCTCTCCCTCTGCCTGATGCTCCCCGGCTTGTGGTCTCTCTCTTTCGGTCAAATAAATAAAATATTTTAAACAAATATCATTAAATAGTAACATACAATAAAATGTGCATTCTCAGTAGCTTTTGAGTGCCTGCTTGTACCGGATTGTGTGTGAGGCATGTGAAACACATGGGGAAATAAGACAATGTCTTTGCCCCCATGGAGATTATAATCTATAGGAGAAGACAAACAAGACAACTCAATTCTAGAATATAAAGGAGAGGGGGGAGCCTGTGTGGCTCAGTCGGTTAAGCATCTGACTCTTGGTTTCAGCTCAGGTCATGGTCTCAGTATTCTGGAATCAAGTCCCGGATAGGGCTCTGCGCTCAGCACAGAGTTCGCTTTTGGGATTCTTTCCTTCCCTCTCCTCTGCTCCTCTACCCACTCACACTTGCTGTTGCATGCTCTTTCTCTCGCGAATGAATAAATAAAATCTTTTTTAAAAACAGCTATTAAACAACAGAATATGAAGGAGATTTTCAGGACTATGATTAAGGATTGGTGGTTAATTTGTGAAGCAAGGGAGAAGGAAACGTCAAGGATAACTATTTCCTACTTGGGCAATTGAAAGAGAATGTGGTGGAGCCATTTACTGAAACGGGAGCACAAGAAAGGAGCAGGTTTGGAAGAGAGGCAGAGAAGGTCGCGAGTTTGTTTTAGGATATGTTAAGTAGGGATCCCTGGGTGGCGCAGCGGTTTAGCGCCTGCCTTTGGCGCAGGGCGTGATCCTGGAGACCTGAGATTGAATCCCACGTCAGGCTACTGGTGCATGGAGCCTGCTTCTCTCTCTGCCTCTCTCTCTGCCTCTCTCTCTCTGTGACTATCATAAATAAAAATTCAAAGAAAAAGAAAGGATATGTTAAGTAAAGCAATGCAAGTTATTTCCTGAGAAAATTAAAATTTGATGGTTTTTGAAAAATTATTCATATAAGCCTATTTTCAAAAGGCTTATTTATTTTGAAATAATTTTATTTATTTTTTAATGATTTTATTTATATATTCATGAGAGAAACAGAGAGAGAGAGGCAGAGACACAGGCAGAGGGAGAAGCAGGCTTCATTTGGGGAGCCTGACGTGGGACTCGATTCCGGGTCTCCAGGATCACGCCCTGGACTGAAGGCGGTGCTAAACCGCTGAGCCACCGGGGCTGCCCTTGAAATAATTTTATTTTTATTTTTATTTATTTATTTATTTTTTATTTTTGGAAATAATTTTAGATGTTCAGAAAGGTTGTATTTATAGAGTTCCTGTACACCCTTTACCTAGCATCCCCCAATGTTAATACCTCATATAACTTTATATAAGGTTATAAGCATGTACAATGATCAAACATAATAAATTAATATCAGTACAATACATTAACTAAACTATGATTATTATGATTTCCCTAGTTCTCCAACTAATAATGTCCTTTTTCCATTCAAAGATTAAATCCAAGATACTACATTGCATTTAGTTGTTATTTCCCCTCAATCTTCTAGGACAATCTTCTATGACAGTCTCATTCTTTCCTTGCTTTTCATACACTGACACTTTTGAATGTTCCTCAATTTGAATTTATCTGATGCTTTCTCATAATTAGACTGAAGATGTGGAGTTTGTGGGAAGAATATCAGAGTGGTGTACCCTTCTCATCACAGCCTATCAGCAGGTCTACATGATATCAATATGTCTAATTACTGGTACTATTAATCTTGGTTACTTAGTTAAGATTAGCCAGGTGTCTCCAATGTAAAGTAATTGTTTTTCCTCTGCCATAGTCTGTTCATTGGCTGGCAGATACTAAGTACAGTCCACATTCTAGAGAAGAGAATCTAACTCTATCTCCTGGAGGGAATATCAAAGAATTCAACAGTAAGTTGTCCAACAGTAAGAAAACTGGCTCATTATCTGTATTTACTTATTTGTTCAAGCCTAGCACACATGTAAAAGAGTTTTAAAATGATAACCCATACCCTGTGATAAACAAGTTTACCAATCAGACTTAGATGTTTATGTATAACTCTTTTTGCCTTTAACCTTACAGCCCTTACAGTAGCTAATCAAAACACTTTTTTACAAAGTTATTTAGATTAGCTCCTTTCCTCCCCATCCCCTTCAATGTGGTTATTTCATACATTTGTAATACAGCTAGATTTATTTGCCATCGCCTACATTCCATCTTGGGTTCCTCTGCCATTCAAGTTGATTTTTTAAAAAATTTATTTATTTAAGGGCATCTTTGTAGCTCAGTCCGTTAAGATGTCGGCTCAGGTCATGATCCTGGAGTTTCGGGATTGAGCCCCACATTAGGCTCCCTGCTCCTCACCTAGCTTGTGCTCACTCTCTCTCTGTCTTTCTCTCTCTCTCTCTCTCAAAAATATTTTATTTATTTGAGAGGGAGAGAGAGTGAGGGAGAACAAATAGGGGGGGAGGGGCAGAGACAGACGGAGAAGCACACTCCCCACTGAGCTGGGAGACCAATGTGGGACTCAATCCTAGGCACATGGGATCATGAGCTGAGCAGAAGGCAGGCGCTTAACTGACTGAGCCACCCAGGTGCCCTCAAGTTGATTTTTTAAATTTTGCATACAGTAAAATTATCTCTTTGTAGCATAGAGATCTATGGGTTTTGGCAAATGCATAGTCATGTATTCACTACCACTGTAGCAGAACAGTTCAAAGTCTTTTTAAAGTTAACATTTAGGGATCCCTGGGTGGTGCAGCGGTTTGGCGCCTGCCTTTGGCCCAGGGCGTGATCTCGGAGACCCGAGATCGAATCCCACATCAGGCTCCTGGTGCATGGAGCCTGCTTCTCCCTCTGCCTGTGTCTCTGCCTCCCTCTCTTTCTCTCTGTAACTATCATAAATAAATAAAAATTAAAAAAAAATAAAGTTAACATTTAGACCGAAAACTTATTTTATCTGAATTATGTGGAGAATTTTTAATTTTGCCAATTCTTTTCAGAAGGTTTATTCTTTAGCAGAATAGAAAGATACTTAATATATAAGATTACTGAAAGCAAAATAAATATATCTTTTGATTGTTGGAAGACAAAATTCCAATAAAGATTACCTTTGAGCCTTTCTACCAATTCAAAGTTGAAGGTACTTAAACGTATCTTCTGTGACTTTATTCATTAGATAAATCACAAGGATTAAGTAAATCACACAAATATGACACTGTGCAAAAAGAAATACAAAATAAAAAAAACAATTATAACACTCATCGAATTTAATTTAAAAACATTCAGAAACATAATAACTAGTTTTCAAAATGTTGTTTCTCAAATAATAACTTCTATGACCCATTCTGGTCCCCATACACTGCCAGGCAATTTTGTCTGCTTTTACATAACTGTCCTCCAAATAAGCTTGAGTCCTAATGAAGTAGTGGCAGAAGATGGCAGTGAGGAAAGAGAGAAGTAATTGGAAGGTTAGGAAGGGAAAAAATCAGAGACCTCAGTCTCTGCAGCCTTAATAAGGGCTGAATGATGTGAGGGAGGTGCTCTGGACTATGAATACTGGTTTCTCCTCCATAGGTAGCCTCACAGAGTAGAAGGGATTAGAGATAGAATGGATCCAGCAGTCTTGTCCTAGTTCAAGCACATATATATTCTCCTAAGCTTGTATCTACAGGATAACACTCAATGACACACCACACTCAACCCCAGTATTTAGTTTAAAAAACAACAAAAGTGTACAGTCTGACTAACCTCAGGAATAAGCATATGGTACCATTTTAATTCAGCAAACTATTAACAATGCACTGTTAATGATGAAGACATTAAGAAATCATTTGAGAAGATGTTTTCCAAGGCTTTGCCCATGAGCCAGAATTAATCCACTAAATCCACTCTAATTGTACTACTAAATATATCCAAACTCAGGAGTAACTATGACTTGAGCCCATCATAGCTTCATAGAAGGCAATCAAGATCTCATACCTATGCCATCTTAAATATCTCATTCCCAAAGACTTCACTGCAGAAATTTTGCATCTTTCAGCATTAACATCCCTGTGACTAGTCCTCTTGAACTTTAAAGCATGTGCATTATTGAAACACCACTATGGGATACCATGACATTGTCACTAGTATAGCTATGAGGTATATGATTCTATGACTCAGCTGGATAGGACAAAGTACAGAGATATCCCTTTGAACTCTTGGAAAAGTAATCACTCTACAAATGTCTTCTGTTGATCATTCTTCATGGCCTCTTCTTCCTCCTCTTATCCTCCCATTTCCCCTTTCAAAAAAGTATAATTTTGGCTTTGTCAAGTGCTGCTATCCTTGACACAACCTAGGATTCTAAATCAAATGTCATTTCCCCCTGTAATTGGGTGATAAAAACAAAGAAAAGGGTTTTTGTGGGGCACCTGGGTGACTCAGTCAGTTAAGTATCCCACTCTTGGTTTTGGCTCAGGTCATGATCTCATCATTCCTAGAATAGAGCTCCAGGTCTGTCTTCCAGCTCAACTGGGAGTCCTCTTGAAGATTCTCTCCTTCTACCCCCTCCCCACCTGTGCATATGTGCTCTCTCTTTCAAATAAATATATCTTTAAAAAAAAAGGTTTTGTGTGATTATAAAGGATTTTTAAAAGAACAGTCTCATTGGTTTATTACAAGTATAAATACTATATAAACTTCAAAAACTTCAGGAGTAAAGTTGGTTTTTATGTAAGGTATGCTGTGGTAACAAACCACAGGTCTCTTTCACTTCAAAAAACAATGCCTTCTTTTTTACAAAGTCAGACATGCAACTTCATTTGGTGGCTTTCTTCCAGGTAGTGCCAGAATCCTTCCATTTTATGATTTTGCCATCTTGAACATGTGGTCTCTGAGGTTAATACAGAAAGGATAGAGAATGTGTGAATGATAATGCATGGGCTTTTATTGCCAGGCCTGGAAAAATATCTTCCTTGCCCACTACCACTAGATAGTACCTAATCACATGGTTACAAGGTAACTCCAAGGAAAGCTAAGATATGTACACCCAGGGGGAAGAAATACTTGATGTCTAGATAGTATCTAACTAGCCAGTTTCTACCATAAAAATCTCTGTCCTCTGGCTTTATGCAAACATTTACTGTTAATCCTGAACTAGGCACATGATCTTGTTAAATAGGTAAGTACTGAACAACCGTGAGGATGAGGTCATGTTCCCTGACAGTATGTAGAATGTGACTATTCTATGTAGTCTATTAATGCTGAATCATTTGCTTTTAACTCAGCAGAGTGAAGATGAGATGATATTATTTTATCAAGGCTCGAGAGGTCTAATGACTAAATAGAAAGTCACCTGCAGCCCCGCCCCACTTTGAAAATGATCCAAAAGAGGGCTGGAGGACAGTCCAAGACTTCTCAAAAATTAATTTTGCATTTGTCTAACACGCAGAATGAATGATCCAGCCATAATGTTCTAGACCAGCATTGTCCTATAGAAATAGTGAGCCACATATGTAATGTTCTAGTGGCAACATTAAAATGAACCAGGTGAGGGATGCCTGGGTGGCTTAGTGGTTGAGTGCCTGCCTAAGGCTCAGGTCCTGATCCTTGGTCTAGGGATCAAGTCCCACATCGGGCTCCTGCAAGGAGCTCATTTCTCCCTCTGCCTATGGCTCTGCCTCTCAGTGTCTCTGATAGATAGATAGATAGATAGATAGATAGATAGATAGATAGATAGATAGATAGAACGAACCAGGTGAAATTTGAATATCTTTTATTTAGGCTAATATATCTGTAATGTCATTATTTAATTATATAACTGTATTAATTTCCTATTTGCTGTTGTATCAGATTACTAGACAACAGCTTTAAAAATAAATTTATTTATTTAGTAATTCATTAATACACCTATTTTTCTATAGGTCAGAAATCCAATACAGGCCTCACTGGGCAAAAGTCAAGGTTTTGGCAGGACTCTATTCTCTCCTGGAGGCTTGAGGATGGAATCAGTTTCCTTGTGTTTTCCACCTTTTTAGAGGCCCCTTCTTCTATCTTCAGAGCCAATTAGTGTTGCCTCTGTGTCTTTTTTCTATAGTCACATTTTCCTTTCTATTTTAAGAACTCTTGTTCTCAAATTTGACTCTATAATTTGGGGATTTTTCATTCCACTATTCATAAGCAAAATAAGCATAATCCTCCTATCCCATGCTATAGAATATTAAAATGTCAAAGAGCAGAAAAACTATATCTGCAATGATGACTTGGAAAAGTTGATACTTTTGTAATATGAGCAAACCCAATGGTGTTAGTGCTCCATTCAAATAAAAGTGAGGAGAATGCAGTACAGCGGAGTGCGCACATTATCCAAATGTCACATTGCTAATGATGATGCACTATAGTAGATAAGTTCCACAGTTGTCCACACAGAGATTTTTGAAAAGGGAGTTAGCCACCTGATGAACCAAGGTTTTTTACTTTTGATTACAAAAGAAATCACTGTTCCCCACAAATCTGATAAACTACTAGTGGTAAGCATGCTGTATATTTTGTTTACTAAATAGCTAACACTGAGGGATGGTGATGTGATCTATGGAATTCCACCGAGAGTTATAGGATATAAAACACATTTATTGGCAAATAATATAGATACTTATGGAGTCTATATAAAGAGAGTTCATACAACATTGTCCCCACAGTGTGTACTTATCACAGTGTAATTCTTTTTTTAATTTTTTAAAATTTTATTTAAATTCAATTTGCCAACTTATAGTAAAACACCCAGTGCTCATTTCATCATGTGCCCTCCTTAATCCCCATTTCCCAGTTACCCCATCCCCCTACCCACCTCCCCTTCTGCAACCCTTTGTTGGTTTCCCAGAGTTAGGAGTCTCTCATGGTTTGTCTTTCTAATTTTTCACCACTCAGTTTCCCCTTTTCCTTATGGTCCCTTTCAGTATTTCTTATATTCCACATATGTCTGAAACCATATAATTGTCTTTCTCTGACTTATTTCATAAGTCATTTCAGGATAATACCCTTCAGTTCCATCCATGGCAATGCAAATCATAGGTATTCATCCTTTTTCATGGCTGAGTAATATTCTAGCGTGTGTGTGTGTGTGTGTGTGTGTGTGTGTGTGTGTGTGGTGTATAATCTTCCTTATCCATTCATCTGTTGAAGGACAGCATGGCTCCTTCCACAGTTTGGCTATTGTGGATATTCTCACCGCTGAGCCTGAAACGTGCTGTCTGCCTTGGAGTCAAAATAGTGGAAGTGAACTGCCCACCAGCCAGCCTCAGACCTTTTCTGCTATGAACATTGCGGTGCAGGTGCCCCTTTGTTACACTACATCTGTGTCTTTGCAGTAAATACCAGTAGTGCAATTGCTGGGTCATAGGGTAGCTCTATTTTTAACTTCTTGAGGAACCTCCATACTGTTTTCCAGAGTGGCTGTACCAGTTTGCATTTCCACCAACAGTGCAAGAGGGTTCCCCTTCCTCCACATCCTTGTCAACATTTGTTGTTTCCTGTCCTGCTAATTTTAGCCATTCTCACCAGTATAAAGTGGTATCTCATTATGGTTTTGATTTGTATTTCCCTGATGGCAAGTGATGTGGAGCATTTTTTCATGTGCTTTTTGGCAGGTCTTCTTTGAAGAAATGTCTATTGTCATCTGCCCATTTCTTGAATTGTTTGTTTTTGGGTGTTGACTTTGATAAGTTATTTATAGATCTTGGATACTAGCCATTTACCTGATAGGTCATTTGCACGTATCCTCTCCCATTCTGTAGGTTGCCTTTTAGTTTTGATAACTGTTTCCTATCCTTGACACAGCTGGCCCATAGCTACACCATCTGAAATACGACATGTAAAGTGGTTTATATTACTCCTGCCTACATTCTGTTGTCCAGAATGAAGTACATGGCTCCACCTAACTGCAACTGAGAGGAGAGGGGCGGTTATCTTCTTGTATGCCCAGGAATAATGATTATACAGTATCACCTCTGACATAAAGAAGGAGCTTTTCACACACCAAAGTTCCCCAACAGGGACATGGACCTCTGAGTGACATAGGTTCATGAAGTTTTCTTTACCATTCTCAAGGGAACATTTTTTTTTTTTAAGATTTTATTTTTAAGTTTATGGGGCTCGAACTCACGATCCCAACACCAAGAGTCACATGCTCTCCCAACTGAGACAGCCAAATGCTTCTCAGGAGAGCATTTCTTACTGTCCTGGCCTCCACTCTCATTTGGCTGTTTGTTAAATGTGTACTAATTTTTAATTTTTATTTTCAATTGAAAATATCCCTCAGAAGTTAAAACTCAAATTTGCAGAAATAAGAAAAGTACTTAGGAAAAAAACCTGAAATCATAAAGAAATTTGTGATGGATATAGTGGTGTTCCCTTAAGCTCCCTGGCCCAGCAAGCAAAGGGAGGTCAAACAGAGTAGTGAATTGTCATTAGTCAGGGTTTTCCAGAGGAATAGAACCAGTTGGATGGATGGAGATACACACACACACACACACACACACACACACACAGATGATAAAGAATTGGATGAGAAGTCCCAAGATAGGCAGCCAGCAGGCTGTAGATCCAAGAGAGCCAATGGTATAGTTCCAGTCCAAGTTTGTAGGTCTGAGATCAAGGAGAAACAATAGGGTAAGTTTCAGTCCCCAGACTAGAAACAATGACTCAGTTGAAGTCCAAAGGCTGAAAAAAAAAAAAAAATCCTATGTCCTATTTTATACCCTCAGGCAGAAAGGACAGCCTTTCTGTTCTATTCAGGCCATCAGCTGATTGGATGAGAGCCACTCAACCCTAGGGAGGGCAATCTGCTCTACTCAGTCCACCAATTCAAATGTGAATGTAATCCAAAAACACCCTTACAGACACACCCAGAACAGTGTTTGACCAAGTATTTGGGCACTTGTAGCTCACTCACGTTGACACATAAAATTAACCATCACATAATCCAAAGAGCAGAGGATGAACTTGACTTATTTAATATCCAGATTTTTATTATTATGCAAATGAAAATAATTTCATTCATCACCCCTGTTTTTTGTCATCCAAAAACCCCACAAAAAACAAAAACTTTGACAAATATAAGTAAAAAGCCTATAAAACCATTTGTGCTGCATCACTTAAAAACAAATTTTCAGTGGAAAAAGAGCATATAAATGAACTCTTGTAAAGCATTCTTCTTTCTTGATAACACATTCAAATGAGTAAAGGAAAATGCTATCTATTTTGATATTTTTTTAAAGATATCTCATATTGGGCAGCCCCCGGTGGCCTGGTGGTTTAGCGCCGCCTTCAGTCCAGGGTGTGATCCTGGAGACCGGGGATCGAGTCCCACATCGGGCTCCCTGCATGGAGCCTGCTTCTCCCTCTGCCTGTGTCTCTGCCTCTCTCTCTGTGTCTCTCATGAATAAATAAATAAAATCTTTAAAAAAAAAAAGATATCTCATATTACAAGCTCTAGATAATATTAGACCCATAAAAAATGTTTTACATCAAATTTTTAAAAGACTGTCAGGAGTTAACAGTGGATCCCTATTTTATTGGCACAGTTAACTATTTCAGATAACAAGTGAAAGAGGGGATCCCCGGGTGGCTCAGTGGTTTAGCACCTGCCTTTGGCCCAGGGTATGATCCTGGGGTCCTGGGACCGAGTCCCGCATAGGGCTCCCTGCGTGGAGCCTGATTCTCCCTCTGCCTGTGTCTCTGCCTCTCTCTCTCTTTCTCTCTGTCTCTCAGGAATAAATAAATAAAATCTTAAAAAAAAAAAAAAAAACAAGTGAAAGAAATTCAGAAAGACTGTATTAATATCCCTCCAGCTGGAAAGGATGTGTGCTGAAGGCATAAGCAGACTACAGGAAGGGCAAGAAATTCTTTCAGAACATTTTTGACAAGGGCAGCTCTAGAAATTTTATGTAGGAAACAGCACTCTGGTTGGAAGAAGATGGGAGATTTGTCTTGAAATTATGTTTGTAGAGGAAGCACACTTTTTATTGAGATCATATGTTTATTAGGATGCCTAGAGAACTTATGAAGAGAATCAAGTCCCCTGAGACTCCTCTTAGCACCCCTATTGGCATCTGCTCACCTTAAATACTCAAAAAAAAAAAAAGGCAGTCCAGAAAGACAATCATCTGGCTGAGCAAGGATTTCTTTTTTATTTTTTAAAAATTTTTAAAATTTTTAAAAAATTTATTATGAAAAAATGTGATACACAAAAGTATGTGAACTCATGGATAGAATTGTATAATAGCTTCATGTATTCATCGTTTAGCTTCAACCATGACCAGCTTTTGCAATCTTGTATTACCTCTTTCCCCGACTCACACCGGTTTTTGGGAGGGCTAGACATAGATGTTAAAGTAAATCCTAGGGGGACACCTGGGTGGCTCAGCGGTTGTGCGTCTGCCTTTGGCTCAGGGCCTGATCCCAGGGTTCTGGATCCAGTCCTGTATCAGGCTCCCCAGAGGGAACCTGCCTTTCTCCCTCTGCCTATGTCTCTGCCTCTTTCTCTCTGTATCTCTCACAAATAAATTTTAAAAAAATAGAAATAAAAAAGTAAAGAAAACCCAAATGTCATGTAATCTCACCTATAAATAACTCCAGTAACAGTAACAGATAAAAATGTAACTACAATAGTATCATCACATTTAACAAATTTAACGCTTTTCCCAGTTGTTGAAAAAAATCCTTTTACAGTTGGTTTAACAAGATTCAAAAAGATCCACACATTCAGTTGATATTTATTTATCTCTTAAGTCCTTTTGAGTGTATAATAGTTCCCTCTCCCTCCTCCTCTCTAGAAAAGGCAGGATAAATAATTCTTTTCCTTAATCCATCAATTCTCAGAAGTGCCTCTTAGCATCCCTGCTTTCTGTTTTGACATGGTGTCTCAAACTCATCTTGTACATTTCCTGCCCCAGACCTGGAATCAGCCATTTCTTCTAGGAGCCCTGCTTCTTTTTGTTGGAAAATAGCATTCAGAGACTGCAATTAGCACCGGGATGCTCACCACTATTGGACTGTAATTATTTTTGTGCCCTCTCAGTAGACAAAGCTAGGAAATATGTGACTTTTAGAAATAAAACTAAATCATGAATTCATATGTTTTTTTCCAATTCAAATGAAATATTACAGTTTTCCCTTAAATTCTTTATTTTAAAAATCTTTGATTTTATATTTTTATTTATATTTTACATTTTTGTATTTCTTTATTACACTGAAAATCTTTAATGGTGTTAACACTATTACTTGTTTATGCAAGTATATAAACATATATATTGCATAAAATAGTTTCAAAGCAACAATACTAATATTACTACCAACAATTAGAACTACCAATTACAACTGAATATTTCATTGTACTTCTTAGGCTATGTGCCACCAGGAAGGTACATCAACTGATTAAGTTTTAAAGTCATTTGAAATATTTTTTCTGCAGTTATACCATCAGTGTGATATATACTTCAAGATTCATTTGTATCTATTTGTTTCAGATTTTTAGGGATTTTTTTCCTTTTTGACTTAAATTTTTTATTATATAAATCATTCACGTGGTTCCAAAGTCAAAACTATAAAACAGGGCAGCCCTGGTGGCGCAGCAGTTTAGTGCCGCCTGCAGCCCGGGGCATGATCCTGGAGACCCTGGATTGAGTCCCACATCAGGCTCTCTGCATGGAGCCTGCTTCTCCCTCTGCCTGTGTCTCTGCCTCTCATTCTCTCTCTATGTCTCTATGAATGAATAAATAAAATATTTAAAAAAAACTATAAAACAAATGCAGAGAAGTCTTTTCAACCCTTTTTTGTACCTCAGTTTCACAACAAAGGCTTTTTTTAAGGGTACAGAATTGGACCAAATTGTTAAGAAAGCCTGATACCAGAGGGAAGTTCAACAGAGCATTGTTGGTAACAGGCATGGGGGAAGAATTAGATATTAATGAATTAAGACTTATTATTCAAATCAGTTAAACATGTTATAGGTCCAATATATAATAAAAAGAAATTTTCTTGGGGAACCAGGCTGGCTCAGTCAGAGCAAGAGATTCTTGATCTCAGGGTCATGAGTTAGAGCCTCATGTTGAGTGTAGAGATTATTTAAATAAATAAAACTTTTAAAAGAAAATAAAAATAATAAATAAAAATTAAAAAATAAAAGAAAAAGAAATTTGCTTGTTTTCAGAAGTCTCCACTATAAACATGAGGAAAACAAAGGAGTTTTCTGCAAAACTGCAGAAACATCTTCTGCAAAAACATCTCCAAATTCCCTATATATAAACTACTAATTGAAAATATAAAGCTAGAAAAAAAAATCCTATTCAAAATAGGAAATCACTTATCCACACAGATCCTGTGCCTAAACTTAATAAAAATGTGCAGAACCTGTATGAAGAAAATTATAGAATTTTACTAACATACATGATAGAATAAATGGAGACACACTAGTTTCTGCTTAGAGTCAATATTCTAAAGATGCTGATTGCTCCTAAATTATAAAGTCAATTTAATCACAATTGAAATTAATTTTTTGGTAACTTGAAAAATGATTCTTCATTAAAATTTCTAATTAAAATAAATACGTGTTATTTTGGGAAATCTGGAAAAGTATAATTGGAGGCCTCCCTATACATGTGCCCGTAATTCCAGCTGGTCTGCCTAAGACCCCGTTAGCAACAGCCCTAGCTCTCTAGACAACCCCATTTGTACCCCAAGAAGACAGGAACTGTCATAGGCCAGGAGAAACTTGCCATACTGCAGGCACAAGTGTGCACTGGTAGAAAGGGAATTGCTTGCAGAAAGAAGGTGGTTAACAGAACAGCTACAGCAGATGACAGAAAACAGACTTTAGGGCACTTGGGTGGCTCAGTGGTTGAGCATCTGCCTTTGGCTCAGGTTGTGATCCCGGGATCCTGGGATCGGAGTTCTGCAACAGGCTCCTCACAGGGAGCCTACTTCTCCCTCTGCCTATGTGTCTGCCCCTCTGTGTCTCTCATGAATAAATAAATAAAATCTTAAAAAAAAAGAAACTTTAATTCTCCTTAAGGAATGTAAGGGGTAATGTATCATATTGAAGAGGTGACTATGTTTACAAACCAAGGAACAGTGGTGGAATTTCACAACTCTAAAGTTCAGGCATCTCTGGCAGTCAATACTTTGACCATTACAGGGCATGCTGAGACAAAACTGCTTGACAGAAAGGCTACCTGGCATCTTAACCTAGCTTGGTGCAGACAGTCCGACTGACTTTTTTTTTTTTTTTTTAAGATCTTATTTATTTATTCATGAGAGACACAGAGGGAGAGAGGCAGAGGCAGAGGGAGAAGCAGGCCTCATGCCGGGAGCTGGATGTGGGACTTGATCCCAGGACCCCAGGATCATGACCTGAGCCAAAGGCAGACACTCAACCGCTGAACCACCCAGGTGTCCCCAGTCTGACTAGTTTAAGACTGCAGAAGTTCTGCCTCAACTATCTGTGGGTGGAAAAGCACCACTTGCTACTGAAGAGACTGTTAATGATGAAGTTCCAGATCTTTTGGATAATTTTCAGGAGCTTCCAAGAATGCAACAAAGTGAACTGAATAAGCTTTTGAAGAGGACAAAAGTTGAAGAAGTTATTGAGAGTTGCTATTTTATATTATAAAGGTTTTTTTTTTTTATAAAGGTTTTTTAAACTTTTGCTCATGGATCTGTTAAAATCTACATCTGATATTAAGCCCAAGTCTCCTGGACACTGCAGCTCTTTTCAGTTTTTGCTTATATACAATTTATTCTTTGCAGCTAACTAAGCTGAAGAAGCCTGGAAATGAATTTTTAAACAAAGGCTAATGAAGCCTTTGTTAACTAATGTTTGCCTCGTTAAAAAATAAGACCGCATAGTTGAGGGAGCATTTAGCACACTACATATTAAAACCTACTATAGTTCAACATCATTCATCATCAGGGAAATACACACTGAAACCACGAGATACCACCTCACACCTGTCAGAATGGCCAAAATTAACATAGGATACGGCAGATGTTGGCAAGGATGCAGGGGAAAGGAGAGCCCTCTTACATCATTGGTGGGAATGAATTCCCACTGAATTCTACTCCTGAAGCCAGTATTGCATGCACGGTATGTTATGTGTTAACTAGAAGTTAAAGAAAAATTCGAAAAAGAAAATCCTACTATAACACAACCTTAACTAATACAATACAGCACTCAATTGAAGAGTCCATAAATAGACCCAAGAAAATATGTCAATTTTCTATATGATTACATTTAAATAGAGAAAAACAAAAGTTATTCAATAATTATATTGCAATTACTACTAGCAACTTTTTATTTTATTTTTTAAGTTTCAGGGGTACAATTTAGTGATTCATCAGTTGCATGTAACACCCAATGCTCATTACATCAAGTGCCCTCCTTAATGTCCTTCACCCAATTTTCCCTCCTCCCATCCACCTTTTCTCCAGCAACCCTGTTTGTTTCCTAGAGCTCAGCATCTCTTATGGTTTGCCTCCCTATTTTCATCTTATTTTCCTTCCCTTCCCTTCCCTTCTATTCATCTGTTTCTTAAATTCCACTTATGAGTGAAATTATATGTTTATCTTTCTCTGACTTATCTCATCTAGCATAATATCCTCTAGTTCCAACCACATTGTTGCAAATGGCAAGATTTCATTCTTTTTTGATAGCTGAGTAATATTCCATTGTGTATATATACCACCTCTTCTTTATCCATTCATCTATCGATGGAGACACCTGGACTTTTTCCATTATTTTGGCTGTTGTGGACATTGCTGCTATAAACATTGGGGTGCATATGCCTCTTTGAATCACTGTGTCCTTTGGATAAATACCTAGTAGTGCAATTGCTGGATCAGAGGGTAGCTATATTTTTAACTTTTTGAGGAACGTCCCGGTTTTCCAGAGTGGCTGCACCAAGCTTGCATTCCCAGTGTAAGAGGGTTCCCTTTTTTCCATATTCTCACCAGCATCTGTTGTTTCCTGTGTTGTTAATTTAGCCATACTGACTGGTGTGAGGTGGTATCTCATTGTGGTCTTGATCTGTATTTTCCTGATGCCAAGTGATGTTGAACATTTTTTCGTCTGTTGGCCATTTGTACATCTTCTTTGGAGAAATGTCTGTTCATGTCTTCTGCCCACCCATCTCTTGCCTGGATTTTTTTCGTGAGAGTTGAATTTGATAAGCTCTTTATAGGTTTTGGATACTAGCCCTTTATCTGATATGTCATTTACAAGTTTCTTCCATTCCATAGGGTGCCTTTTAGCTTTGCTGTTTCCTTTGCTATGCAAAAGCTTTTTATCTTGGTGAAGATAAAAAGCTTTTGTGACTTGGTGAAGTCACAATAATTCATTTTTAATAGACTCTTTAAAAAAAAAGTTGATTCCTACCTCTTTTAACTCAAGATAAAATGAATGTAAAAAAATGCTCTGAATTATAAATACTAGAATGTATGTTTCTTTATTAAAGAAATATATTTCAAAATTTTAGTTTAAGATAAAAAAATGCAATCCACAAAACTCAGCGTTGGTAAGGATGTGGAGAGAAAAGCAATCTTAACTATAGTTGGTAGAAGTGTAAAGTTGTATAATTTTCCAAGATGCTTCAAATGTCTCATTGACCCATCAATTTTATGTAAATGAAATTAATTAAGAACAGTTTCAAAAGTGCCTCAGAATAAACGTGAAGCTCACATTAACTTTGGAGAAAATTTGGTTAAGCTTTAAGATGAATTTTTATCAAAAATGATAGGCAAGCTGAGAAAAGTATCCTTGTTAAAAGATATTATAAAATGATGGAACTTATGCTTCAAAGACACGAGAAAACTTAAAAGTTGATGTAGAGGGAAAGGGAATGAGGAACATACAGGGCTTTCATTGTATTTTTCACATTTTATTTCTTTTTTTTTAATATTTTATTTATTTATTCATGACAGAGAGAGAGAGAAGCAGAGACACAGGCAGACGGAGAAGCAGGCTCCATGATAGGAGCCCGATGTGGGACTCGATCCTGATCACACCCTGGACCAAAGGCAGGCGCCAAACCGCTGAGCCACCCAGGGATCCCTACATTTTATTTCTTAAATTGTGTGATAAGGTCACAGGCATTTGCTATAATTTTGCCTATTTTTATTTATTTATTTATTTAAAATTTTTATTTATTTATGATAGTCACACACAGAGAGAGGCAGAGACATAGGCAGAGGGAGAGCAGGCTCCATGCACCGGGAGCCCGACGTGGGATTCGATCCCGGGTCTCCAGGATCGCGCCCTGGGCCAAAGGCAGGCGCTAAACCGCTACGCCACGCAGGGATCCCCAATTTTGCCTAATTTTTTTTTTATATATATATATATTTTTTTTAATTTTTATTTATTTATGATAGCCACAGAGAGAGAGAGAGGCAGAGACACAGGCAGAGGGAGAAGCAGGCTCCATGCAGGGAGCCCGATGTGGGACTCGATCCCGGGTCTCCAGGATCGCGCCCTAGGCCGAAGGCAGGCGCCAAACCGCTGCGCCACCTAGGGATCCCAATTTTGCCTATTTTTAAAAAAATATTTAAAAAGGTTTATATATATATATATATTTTAAAGATTTTATTTATTTATTCACGAAAGACAGAGAGAAGCAGAGACACAGGCAGAGGGAGAAGCAAGCTCCTCGCAGGGAGCCTGCCGGGGGACTCAATCCTGGGTCTCCAGGATCACGCCCTGGGCTGAAGACAGCACTAAACTGCTAAGCCACCCAGGCTGCCCCCAAAATTATTTATTTTTTAAGGTAAACTCTATCCCCAACATCGGGCTCCATCTCATGACCTCAAGGTCAAGAGTTGTATCTAAGCCAGCCAGATGCCCTTTGGCTATTTTTTTAAATATCAGCAACATCATTATAAAGTAAAAAATATTTTAACTGGATGAGAGACAGTGATTAAGTGAATTGTTTGGATAAAATTACACACTGTACTGATTTATTCAATCACTTATTCATTTGCCATGTTTATATAGATAATATGAGAAGACACATTATTTTTAAATTGAAGACATTTTTACAATACATATGAAATGTTTGTGACTTCGAGGTCAAACAGAAAAAAATGTATAGTTGTAGCCAAACCTACTACAATCAAAATTTCAGTAGTAGCTATAAATGAGGGTGTTGTGCATTTTGTTACACAAGTATATCCAGCTTGTATGAAATTCTCCAGGAATACCTCTCACCATAAGTATACACATATATTATTTAAGTATTTTTATTTGGACTTAACTTTTTAGTTTTTACAAAAGTATTTTTGAGATTTGAGAGTGTGCACTTGCACATGAACAGGGGAGGGGCAGAGGGAGAGGAAGAATCTTTAGTAGACTTCCTGCTCAACGAGGAGCCCAACATGGGCTCAATCCTATGACCTTAAGATCATAATCTGAGCCAAAACCAAGCTCGGGCACTCAGACTGAGCAACCCAGGTGCCTCTAATTGGATTTTTAAATGACAGATTATGTGTGTTTGCACATGTGTACCCATATATATGCGTCTGTATATGTATATACACAAAATAAAATAACAGTAATTTCAACACCTGCCTTGAAGACCTGCAACACTAAGTTGTTTCACTGAGGAGGAGGACATGATTCCATGACATGAGTTAATAAAATATTATATTTATCTGAAGAAATTATCCAGAATTGAGATACAAAAGTTAGATTCAAAGATACTGAGGAAAGATTGATATATCTGACATATGTTTAAGCTGAAAACAAGGAGAAAAGACAGAATCAGATAAATGTATTTTAAGAGATATTGGTAGAGAATGTAACTCCATCAGGGCAGAGATTTCCTTTTTTTTAAATATTGCATCTCTAAACCTAGGAGATAGCCTGGTACATAGTAAATGGTTATTAAATATTTGTTGAATTATATTGGTTTTTATTGCCAGTAATATAGAAAGATAGTCACCTAGGCTAACCATCCCACTGAAAACATTCAAAATATGCCTGAGTGAAATGTAAAAAGAAAATATTTAAAGTATTTATGAGAGCACAAGGAAACTATTGTCAAATGAGAGGCAGGAGATGAAGTAATTTTTCCAGGGACAAATACTAAAGAACTCAGATATATCTGAGAAATGAACAAAAGAAGAATAAATGAGATCCAGAAAATAATCCCACAGGAGAAGTAAGCATTTTGTGCATGATAAAGTTGAGAGTGTGAATTGTTGGATCAGAAGAGGAAGAAGCCCAGGTACAGCACTTTACATTTTAACTTAAAATCAGGTAGATTATATATAACGCAAGAAATGTATAGATATGTTCATCAAAACATGTGAACAAGTATATTGATAGTAGCTCTGTTCATATGGGCTTCCAACTGCGTGGAAACCACACAAATGTCCATCAACAACAGAATGTATACATAGATTGTGGAATATGCACACGTGGGAGTAATACATAGCAAAAAAAGTAGTTACAAACCGCGAAATTAACCCTCACAAACCCAATATTGAACAAATATAAAAGAACTCATTTAAAAAAAAATAACTCATTTATATAAAACACAAAATGGGCAGTAACAATTATCCTGATTGCTAACAAAATGCCATATTCATAGATTGGAAGACTCAGTGGGGTCAATTCCCAAATTAATCTGTAGATTCAAAGCAATTCAAATAAAAATATCAACAATTTTTTTTGTGGATATTCAAAGGCTGACTTTGAAATTTATATGAAAAAATGAAGTTAGGTAAGAATAGCCAGGAGAATCAAGTAAAGCAAGGTGGGAGAATCTGTTCTACTCCATATTAAGACTTAATATGAAGCCAAGGTATTAAGGCAGTGGTATCAACTTAAGATTAGGACAGACCAGTGGAACAGAATGGAGAGCCTAGAAAGAGAACCACGAATATATGGATACTAGATATAAGAGAAAGCTGGTACTGCAGAAAAATGTGGAAGGCACAAACTTGTCAATAATTGAAGTTGGGCACTCTGACATTCACTTAGAAAAAAAAAATGAGACTGAACCCCCAAATCACACTATAACACAAGAGCCAATTCTAGGAAAATAATCAAGTTCCTTGTGAAAAGTAAAATAATAAATCTCAAAGATAAAATAGGAGGCTACCCTCTTGACTTTGAAATGGAGAGAGGCATTTTAAATAAAATGCATAATGTCTTAACCATAAAATATGTATAAACTGAACATTATAACCAAGAAATCTTCTTAATCAAAAAATACCGTTTAAAAAGTGAGAAACCAAACTATAAAGTAAAAGATATTCACAGTGCATATATTCAACAGACTCATTTCCAGAATACAGAACACTTAAAATCCAGAAGAGACAGTCTCGAGGACATCTAAAGTTTTTTTTTTTTAATGGAAAACATAACCCCATTAGTCATCTAGAAAATGCACATACAAAAATATATCTCATGACCTACTGATTACTCTTAAATATACTGTATATCCATGCATATGCTCACCAAAAGACATGAATGTTCTATAACAGAATTATTTGTATGACCCTAAAATTGAAAACAATCTCAATACCCATATACTGGTGATAGGTATCTACAGTGACATACAAAAACAGGTTATAGAAACGTGTAAACGTGTAGGAACTCATAAAATACATTTCACTTATGTAAAGAGTTAAAAATAGGAGATGAAAAAATAAACCATGGCATTTAGGATGCATGAATCAGTTTCAAAACCATGAAGGGAATCAAGTAAGTGACTACCATAAAGTCAGGATAGTGTTGTTTAAAAGATAAATATACTAAAATTTTGAAATTTGAGCAAATATTGATTTGGATCTGGGCAGCACTAAACTCCTGACAGGAGCTAGGGGAAAGGCTCTTACAGAGCAGACAGGAAGCAAAGCAAGGAAATTATTTTGCTTGGCTATAGGTGAAGCAATTGCTTTATCTGTGAAAGCCAAGTTGGCAGTGTATGATTGGTTGTCCACGGGTTTTTCAACTTCCTAAACGGTTTTGGTTTGCTCAAGTAGGCTGCCACCAATTAGACCTTCCTTGTTTTATTTAAAAATAGTTACCTTACCTCTGAGGGCAGAAAAGAGACGAAGAAATGATTGGAAGGGGTTCTTGGATCCTGGCAATGTTCTAGTTCTTCACCTGGATGATTACATTAGGTATTAGCAAATTGCCAGTTCATGGAGTTGTATATGGTGTTTTGTGTACTTGTGTGTTATTCACAATGAATGAGCGATCTATCCATGTATGAGTCAGTTACCTAGGAATCCACTTAAGTATAAGATTTTATGGGAAAGGCATTAAATTTGAAAAATGGAGATATTCATGTTCATAGTATGGGGTCACTCCTCCACTATCCACAAATCTGTTCCTTTTCATCTCAGCTAATGGCAATTCATTTCTAGTTGTTCAGGTGAAATCTTTACTCATTCTGACTTCTCACACCACAGAATCCATTAGCATTTCCCCTGGGAGCCATCTTCAAACTATATCCAAAACCTGATCACCACTTCTACTACTTAACCATCTTGGCTTTAAGTCACTGTACTTTGCCTTATTGCAGATAGCTTCTCATTTATGCTCCTGCTGTTGGCCCCATTTTTCTCAGCACAGTAGCCAGAGTAATTCTGTTAATATCACAAAAGCCATGCTAAGAACCTGTCATCGTTTACTCATAACACTGCTTATAATGCATAAGGCCCTATCCTAGGTATTTGAAATAAAGCAATGGGTTAAAAATAATCTTAAAAATCTTGCTCTCAAGGAGCTTGCATTCAAGAGCAAAGTAGTAAGTCAAAGTATAGTAACTATACAGTATCATGTATGTCATGAAAATAAAGTGGACAGTGAGGGCAAGTGGTGGTTATTACAAAATCAAATACAGTACTCAAATGACCATAGGAAGCAGTTGTAGGCATTTGAGTCTCACTTTTGGGAAAAGATCATGCTAAGGGACATAAAAGTATAAGAAATTTTCAGATTTCTCAGGCTAATTTTTATCACATTGCAATCTTCCCAATTGACTTAGTAGCAGGAAGATCCAACCATGTAAATAGCGAACATGTTTTCTGGGCTAAGTGCTTTAATGGCATTACCTCAAGAAGGGAAACTGGGTGAAAATTTTACTCAAGAATTTCAAGTTTTGTTGTTAATGTGTTAAATAATTGAACCCTGAAACATTTAATGACTTGTTCGGACAGCATCGGCTCATATTAAACTCAAATTTATTACTTTGGTGCGTTTTGCTTAGCCTAATTACTAGAGTATACATGTGTACAGTCACCAGAGTTCTAGACGGTGCACAAATAAGCCCTAGATTGGAGGTACAGCTCACTGAAGATCAAACTAACTTCCAACTTCTGTGGTTGTGCCAACCTTGAGATTTTAGAAAAAGCAAGGTTTCCTAAATAGCTCCTTAGCTGTCTCCGAATTAATTTCAGTCTCTAGCCCTATCCATCTTCAGCTTCTACATTTTCCATAAACACTACCTGTAACACCTAATAGGAAAACCCTGTACCTCCCCCCCCCCCCCAGGAAACTGTCATTACTTCTACATTGTAACATTGCTTGTATCTTTATAAGGAACCAATACATGGTTCTCTGAAAACAAATTCCATATAATTTCACATCTGAGGACAAAGCACTAGTTGGAAACAAAAAAAACAAGCCAACCTTGCTTTAAAGATGAAGCCTTCCTGAGAAAGTGCATACTAGTTAGAAAATTTGAAATAGAACTCTATATAGAATTTAAAATTCCTCTTCATATTCCAAACACCTTTTTTCCTCCCATGCTTTTATAGCCCCATCATTACCACTCTTAACAACTGAGCTGAAAGCCAAATTAATTCCTTTTCCATATGTACCAGGCCAATCTTTCAACTTTTTCAGGTAAAAATGAGTGAACTTAATTCGTCCAAAGGATCTTAATATAATTATTTTAGATTTAATAAAGATTCTAGGAACCAGGTTACACTTATGGTCATCCCTTTTAAGTTTTTACCAATTTTTCCATGTTACACAGTATAAAATTTATATTACATGTTGGAGATTATTAAACCCCTGAAAGAAGTGACTCTTGGTGGAAATGGGACCAGAAGTGCAGGTAGCTAGCTCTGTAGTTTGAAAAGTTCTACTCATTTACTGTTAAAAGAGTACTTTAACATGTTCTCTTATATTTCTACAGTGCTGGAAATGCTTACTGACGCTTTCACCATCACCATGTTATTTGTCAAGGGAGGAAACAGTAAACATTCAGTCAAGCCTAAAGCTAGTCAATGTCAAGTTATGAACTCAAAGGCCATTTGCAATTAAAGTGCTCTCGTATAAAAGCATCAGAAAGTTAATACAAGTACTAGTCTTAAGCAGTCACACAAGTCTAAGCCACATTTATTTGCACATATATAGTAATGGCAACAGATACTCCAAATTCATACAAATTTATAAAACAACAAAGTTAATAATCACTTGGTACACTTGTGTGTTATCTTGCTTACAGATTCAAGTGTAGATGAACTTCCTTCATTCTGTAAACTTTCATACAATACTTAACAAAAACTCTTGAGAACACATATTGGCATGTTTCAGTTAGAGCCAACACAAAAGTTAAGACAAGACCACAAACTCAAAAACCCAAGTTTAGAATATACTTTTCTACCTCCCTCCCCTAGAGAGTGATTATTTTCTTCAATAGATGTATATGCTATATCACACAAGTAGCCCTGGAGACAAATGAATGATGCTCCTATAATCATGAAGAAAATGCCAACCAAATCATACTGTTTTATCTACCAAATATGACTTATATATGAGAAACAGGGGGAAATGCTTAGATTAAAACAAGGGAGATTAGAAAAAAATAGTAAATGATTCTGAGAACAAACTATGTTCCCCAAAAGCTGCAAAGATCTGACTATGACAACTCCAAATAATTGCCTAAGGCAAATAAAAGTGAGGAAACCTTCAAAGACATTCTAATCACGTTCAGTATCTAGTGATAAAAGCTGAAAATGATATCAAGAGGGTAATTTATTATACAAGTGTCAACGAGGACATTCCAAATGAAAGAAATGCACATTTATTTCTACAAAAGCAATGTATGATACAGAATTTGAAGGGAACAGACTTAAAGATTTACCTATTAAAATATACAGATTCTTACTGAAGTGTATAGGATATTTAAAAAAGATGACAAGGGATGTTAATCTTTTTTTATTATTATAATTTTTACATATTTTGGAACCTCACATAATTTTGATAAATAACTCTTACAAAATTATGCAAAAAGTACAAGAATGTCTGGTAAACAAACAGTCTGTATTTTCCAAAAAAGATTTTTTACAACATGCAATTCTTAAGGCAGCATCCTCCTTACAAGGAAAGGTAATCCTTTTACTCATCAAGAAATCTTCTGCTGCAAAGAATAGGCTAAGAAAGCCTGGCTTCTTCCATTAACGCCTTTTGTCTTTCCTGTCTGATTTTCGGTCTCTTTCACTTCTTGAAGATCTTTTGCCTGATCGACTACTCTCTGATATAGACCTCTTTCTGTCGGACCGGGAATTCTTATCCTTTGATCCTTTTGTATCTCTACTACTACCACCTTTTGAAGATTTGTGACTTCTTTCTAATCCTGATGTATCCCTTCGTTTCCGATCCACGCTCCTTCTGTGCTTTCTATCTCTGTTATGTCCCCGGCCCCTACTCCGACTTCTACTCTCGCTGCTACTAGTAGTGCTGCTGCTACTATCTCTGCTGCTGCTGCCACTTGTGCTGGAGCTGCTACTGGAACTACTTCGACTACTACTGCTGCCACTGCTGGAACTGCTTCCACTGCTGCTACTGGTTGAGCTGCTACTAGAACTACTACTGCTACTGCTGCGACTTCGACTCTTGCTGGTTTTATTTCTAGCTCGACCTCTACTTCTGCTCCTGGTTTTGGTTTTGGTTTTGCTATCTGAATGTACTATCAAGACTGGCTCTACTGTCACCTCAGTGAGTTTTACAGATTCCACAGGAAATTCCTTCCTCTCAGGTAGTAAATGCCCTTGCTCTTGAATAACCTGAACTGGTGCCTGTAGAACAGCTAATGGCAAAGTCTCAGGTTGAGAGACAGGCTGGGGTTGGAGTACTGCTTGGGGCTGGGACTGGGCCTGCACCTGGGGCTGGGGCTGAAGCGGAAGCGGAAGCGGAAGCTGAAGCTGAGGTTGTGGCTGGGACTGGGATTGGGGCTGGGGCTGGAGCTGGAGCTGGGGCTGTAACTGTGGCTCAGGTTGTAGCTGAGGCTGTGGCTCAGGCTGTAGCTCAGGCTCAGGCTCAGGCTGAGGCAAGGGCTGGAGGTGAGCCACAGGCTCAGGCTGGGGCTCAGATTCTCTCTCTTCTTTTTCCTCAGGCTCATTTTCCATTTCTAGAGCACTGGCATTCTCTCTCACAGGAGAAAGAGATTTACATTCTTTATCTGGCTCAACTTCAAATTCCATCTCTGGCTCCAGTTCTTTGCTAGTTTCATTTTCTGAAGGTTCTACACTTTCAACTTGATTGGTTTCCATTACCTCCTGCTCAGCAATTACATTTTTGACACTCTCAACCATCTCTAGCACATCCATAACTTCTTCCGGTTGACTATCCTGCTGCTTCTCACTTTCCCTTACCTCAGTTTCCTCCTCCATCTTGACCTCCATTTCCTGTTTTTGTTCCTCCTCCTCCTGCTCTTTCTCTGCATCACTATGAACTATACCTATTTCCTTTTCCTCTTCCTCTCCTGCTTCCTCTATTTCTACATCATTGTGCTGATTACCTGTCTCCTCCAACTCTTCCTCTCGCTGAGCCACCTTACCCTCTTCTTGTTCCGCCTTCTGTTCTTCATTACGCACCACCTGATGCTCTTTTTCCTTCATTGATTGTCTTCTAGGCCTAGCCTCCATTTTATTTATTTGTTCTGCAAATTCGATGCGTCTACCTTCAAATAAAGCTAAAGGATAAAAAGTTACATACGTAAGTAACACTTAAACTCAGGATTTGACAGTCACAAATTGTCATCAAACTTTATCTAAGTGTATTTTTGTAAACAGATGATGACACAATACTGATTATGGCAAATAATTACAAATTGAAATAAAATGACAGAAACAAAGATCCGCCCCCCCCCCCAAACCTATATTCTAAGATATTAGTAGCAGGCAACTGTACCACATTAACTGATGGAAAAACAGGACTTTTTTTTTGCCATTTTACTTCATACTGGATGAGAAAGAATAAAACTTTTGAAATAAAATCATTCTTATGTTATCATGCCATGCATTAATTTTTCTGATCTAAGACTAATCATCTAATCACCATCTCAGCAGTGTCTACTCTTTCAAGTGTACTCATTCTATCGATTTATATCAATGTTCACTTTTTTTTGCTTCATTAGCATTTATGTCTGGCTAAAAAGAAGTCATCTTATTTAAACAGGAAATACATATGCATTAAGCACTAACTACATCATGGTTAAATTTCAAGTTAAATTCTACCATCAACCAAATGCCCTTATACTCCTAACTCATTAGCACCTTAGAATGTCTTTTTAAAAAATCAACTGCTGAAACACAATTACAGTAAACAAACACGTATGTGTATTTTACCTTACCCAATTTCACTGGATCTCTTCATGTCCACTTACCATTCATTTTTCTCTGTGACTCTTCTATTAATTTTTGGGTAGCTGGACACATTCTTCCGGGAATATAGAACAAATGGGGCTTTGTCTTAGTTCTTATGTATTTAATTATCTTGGCATTATGTTCATTCCATTCTTCTTGCTAAAGAAGAGATAAAAGGTCAGGATTTTGTAAACATGAAGGATTACCAATCTTAGAATTCCAATTCCAAACTACTACTCACCAGCTGCGCAAGCTCAACCTTCTGTTCTAAAAGCCGCAGTTCTGTCTGTTTAGCACGCCTCTCTTCAAACAGTTCTCTCCTCTCATTTTCAACCTGCTTTCTTTCTTCTTCCGCCTGCACTTCAAGTTTTTGTTCAATTTCCTGGCGCCTCTTTTGCTGAAGATAAACAATTATCTTTAAAAACTTATTATAATCCTGATTGCATGTGAAACATTACAATTTTACTATGTTACCTTTATAGATTGCATATTTGCAATTCAGGATACCAGCTAATTCAAACTAAGTACTAATTCAAACTTAGTACTTAGCATTTGAGGCTAATTGCAACTTTTCTTTTAAGAAACAGGGAAAACACTTTTCCATGTAAAAATCTAAATAGCAAGGACATTACCCATATTAATATAAGTTTTAGGCAAGTTTCTTTCATAAAACCTAAAAAAAGAAGAGCACTGTCTTTGTTATCTTCACAGTTATTGTTTCTTTTAAATCAAAGATTCTGACAATTAACATCTAATCTTCAAACACTATGCTTTGAAGCCTTTTACATTCCCTAGGAAAGTTAACATAAAAGATGTAATAAAACTTTATTAATCTATAATTCTCTTTCCACCACAGTTCTCCTTTGAGAAGCAGTAACTTGATGTTCAACACAAAGGACACAATTTTGTGGCTTTAATAAAAAACCTTTAGAAAGATTGCAGTTAAATAAACTGTGGAAAGCAGGGAAATGTTTAGATTTTTGCTTCCAGAGTGACAATTATTGTCTGCGTGTATAAATATCTTAAAAGGTATAATCACTGAACTAGTTACAATTCTGAGTTCAACTCCTTTGTTTGAAAGAAAGCACTCTAAAGCCTAAAGAAATGAAGAGTCTTGCCCAAAACCACAAAATTAGATTGTTGTAGAGCTCAAATAGGAACCCAGGGTCCCCTGACCAGGCTTTTTGCACTGAAAGAGAAGTTCATCCAGTTACTTCACAGGACCTCAAAAACACACCAGCTAAAAATTGAACAAGTTCAGGAAATTTTCTTTTTTCTTGGCTTCATTATTTAGGCCTGCAACTCAGTTTTGTTTCTGTTTTTTAAGATTTTTAATTTATTTATTTGAGAGAGACACAGGCAGAGGGAGAAGCAGGCTCCCTGTGGAGAGCCTGATGTGGGACTTGACCCCGGGATCATGACCTGAGCTGAAGGCAGACACTTAACCACTGAGCCAGCCAGGCATCCCACAACTCAGTTTTGAGAGCTTTTCTTTTTTTTTTTTTAATAAGTATTTTTTTTTTAATTTATTTATTCAGAGAGAGAGAGACTGAGAGGCAGAGACACAGGCAGAGGGAGAAGCGGAGCCCGACGCAGAACTTGATCCTGGGTCTCCTGAATCAGACCCCAGGCTGCAGGCGGCGCTAAACCTGCTGCGCCACCAGGGGTGCCCTTGAGAGCTTTTCAATTCTTTTCAAAGACATGTAATAAACTACTTTGAATACTTAAAGGAAGCAAAGGAAACTATAAAATACCCTTTCAGTAGCAACAGTGGATTCTTGTTTAAATTTCTGAAGAGTGCCCATCAATAAGCCAAATATTCGTCGGTTCCTAAAGAACAGAAAGAGAAAATTACTGGAGTAGGTTCCACTTCCTCTAAGCTCACCACTTCCTAAAAGAAACATACTACAAAATTTAAAAAATGAAAAAAAATAAAAAATAAAAAATAAAAAAAGGAACATACTAATGGCACTTGGACAAGTCTTACATATAAATTTTCCTAAAATTGCATTATTTGACAGAAAATTTTTTCCCCCAATAAAAAACTAAAGATACCTTTGCTTTCCCTTTTCATCCATATTTTGATCCTGGATAAGGTCTCTACGTGTGCGCTCTTTGGAGGTAGCTACAACTGAAGACTGCAAAGCTGGCTGCAAGAGAAAACAGATCTTAGTAATTTAACAGGCATATGAAAGGTAGCACTCCTAAATGTAGGAAGATGGAAATACTGGATTCATCCTGTAAGTAGTTATTTTCATCTCAATTACCTTTTTAACATCATCATCCTCTGGGTCGCTTTCTTGGCGTGATTCTCTCCTTGTCCGACGCTCCCCGCCCAGCCTGACATAGAAAAAGAATTTAAAAGACCACGTAAAATCTGACTTAAGTGCCTACCAAGGACAAATGTTTACTCTTACTAGGACTTATTTCCAGAAGTCTCACTTTATCACTCTCTATCCCATATTTCTCTTTCCTCTGGTAGGAAAAGGATAAAATCTGTCACCAATGAACAAATCCCGATCTCCTATTTTCCTCAAGAGGTTAAGTTTCTACCGTACAACACAGAGAAGTAGTACAAACTATTGTTTCAATCTTATTCTTCTCATGATATTTTAGTAAAATTTGTTACTGTTCGTGAGGAACTGAGTTCTGAAGGATTACAGGCTTATTTCAGTCAAGTACCAAGGAAATAGACAAGTGAAGTAGTATACTACTCAATTCTAACTCAGTTCAATTCTGAACTCAACAATATTTATTTAATACTTGTATTTGTGGCTACCTTAGAAAACAGAGCTTAGAAGTCTATCTTCAGAAGCTTTTCCTCCAACATACCTACTGACTGCCCCTTCAAGGTCTCTCTGTTTGGCTGGGGGTCCTCCTCCACTATCTGAGAATCCACGCCTGCAATTAAAATGTGCAATATAAAGCAACTGGCATTTAAAAAATAAATGACATTTACCTTTAACAAGATAATTTACCTGAATTTTTAGAAAACCCTTCTAATTATAACAACCTTAAATGGGCATCCACTCCAAGATGCTTTTTTTTTAGCACTTATTTAAAAACTACAAAAATAAAGAGTAGACCAAACAAGTACTTAATACATTCTTCAGTCTCTAGTTCTGCATATAAATGAAGTTCCGAGATAACTATACAGAAAACTATGGTTGTTCAGTTTTAAACAAAACAAACACAAACACATGGACTCTACTGCAAATTTTGTTTAAAACAATACTTACTTTGTAAAAATTTCTAGGATCTTAGCATATAAATTACGTTCTAAGAAAATCTTACCTCAGCAATAAACTACCACGTCCTCTACCTCCACCAGGACCAGAAAGGGCCAGCAATCTGGCTTGGATGGGCCTAAAAGATATTTACAAGTCAGTATGAAAATCATGTGTGGACTCAATGTCCCCAAATACTTTCACGGATGCGGTACATCACAGAGAGAAAAAATAACCAGAAAAGTTCTAAAAATACGAATCCAAATCCACGTGCTTGAAACACGACAGGAAGTACTATTTTGACTTCCTCGTTTTTTCAAGACCAAGATCACTGAAATCACGTTTACTTCGTTGCCACTACACACTAGCAGGCTCGGACCAGGCTCTCATTTCGCCCACTCCGAGGAAGCTGCACGTGGGCAAGGGGGCCGAAGCCTGGGGGAGAGGCGGCGGACCGCGTCCCGGGAGGGTCTCTGGGCCAGCACCGGGCCGGGTACCGGGCGGATGGGGAAGGGGGCTTTGTGCTGCGGCTCCGGGCCTGCAGGGCCGAGGGCGGGAACGGGCAGCCCGGGCCTTCCCGCAGGCCAGGAGGACACTCCGGCACCGCCAGGAGCCACGCTCCTCCCTCGCGCGCCTGAGCTGCGAGACCTACGCCGAGGGCGTGGGAGCCTCCCCACCTCATCCAGGACGGGGTTCTACCGCCGCCCGGGGCGCAGGCCCCGATGTTCTAGCCTTCGCAGGGCTTGCCGCCCTTCCCGCCCCCAATCCACCCCGGCATCAGAGCTGTCTCTGGGAGCCGGCCTTTCTCACCCGCCTCTCTCTCACCTTACGTCATTCGGATCCCGTCCGGTGAGCTTGCGAATATTCTCATCCACGTTCTTTAGGCTCTCTTTGGCCTTTTCTAGCTGCTCCTGCAAAGTTCTCACCGCGACCGCCATCTTCTCTCTGCAGCAGGCTTCGAGACTGCTCTACAGGCCGCGCCTGGCTCCGTCGCGCCGCGAGACGCGAGAAGACTGACAGCAGGGCCCAGCCAATGGCAGTAGGCGTTGTTTGGCGGCCTCAACCACTCGGCGTCCGGAAGGGGGAGAAGCGGCGGCCCCTGTGACTCTGGGCCAATGGAAAGTCTTCTGGGCGGTTGCCTCCCTCCCCCAGCCAGCTGCGGTGCCCGGGCTCCGCTTCTAGCGCAGAGCCTCGGCGCCTTTGCGAGTCGCTGGTGCTCCGGCGCCGGCTCCCGGGCCTGCCCTCGTGGCGCGGAGCGCGCAGCTTTCCAGCCCTTTTAACTTGGGGTGTGACGTGCCTTGTGTCTTTTTAACCACCTAATCCCATCAGAGTGGGATCATTTACCCGATCACTCCCCGGGAAATGATTAGATTAGCAAAGGGTGCGGCCGTGCTGTTGGTGCGCATGCCCAGAGAGGGGGTGGGGGGGCGCAGGCGTCCCTCCATTGGGTTAAACCATAATGAACAGAGGGACTTAAAAAATGAACAACGTGAAAAGGCATTAGTCGTAATAGCCAACACTTATTTTTTTTCGGTTCTGTATGAAACGTTTTATATGCCTTGTCTCTCAAGTCAAAGCTTGAATAGAATACTTATTACTGGTAAGGAAATTGAATCTGGAGATAAACTGTGACTCCCTAGGTCACCCGAGCTGAGAATCACTGATCTGACGCTGTGCAAGTGTGTACTAGGTGAAAAAAGCGACGACGAGACCAGTGAGACAGGCATTTTCGTCTACACTGGCCTATACAGCTGGTTAGTTTAAGGGGGGGATCTAGAGTAGCGGCCCTATTGTGACTTGTGTGTATAAGAGAGTGTCCTCTAGCTTGTTACTCTGCTCTGTGTACACAGCCAACATGTGAACAGTTTTGTTCCGGAAATACATTAGCAGATTACAGCTCACAAAGCATTTCCCCACAGAAAACGATGTTAGGAATAATCTTGGTTATCATCTGTTAGCTGGGGGTCAACCTTGTATCAAGCATTCGTGGGACAACGGTATCTAACCCGACTTACCATCTTAATTTCTCTATCTTTATTTTATTTTTTAATTTTTATTTATTTATGATAGTCACAGAGAGAGAGAGAGGCAGAGACACAAGCAGGCTCCATGCACCGGGAGCCCGACGTGGGATTCGATCCCGGGTCTCCAGGTTCGCGCCCTGGGCCAAAGGCAGGCGCCAAACCGCTGCGCCACCCAGGGATCCCAATTTCTCTATCTTTAAAAGTTCCTTTGTTTATCCGCAGTAATCTAGGCTCTGAGGATAAAAACTAGAACAAGAGCGCTGTGGTTCCTGCTTTTGTGGGGTTTGTAGGCTCCTGGGGAGCAAAAATCATTCATGTACTCATTCACTCACTCACTCAGCAGTATTTGCTGAGCGCTTACTACGTGCCAGGCACTTTTCTAGGTACTTGGATGGTCAGTGTGCAATAAAGATCTCTGCCTTCAAGGAGTTTGGGGGCAGGAAAAGTATGGAGACAGATGATAAATAAAAGTAAATTACAGGGCATGTTAGAAATGGAGAAGTGCTATGGGGGGAAAAAAGTAAAACTGTGTAAAAGGAATAAGGGTTGATAAATAATAAATTATTACTGATTATAAGCATTCCTAGTCTCACTGATCTTTAGTATAACACTATGTAATAGACTCAACAGATGCGTGAGAATGTGGTAATAGTAGATCCTAACCACCAAATGTATAACAGTTTCCAAGGAAAAATGCTTTTAGAGGCAACCAAAAATAGAGGATCTTTTTCTACTTCCATTGAACCTATTACTAGGATCCTAGGCAATTTAACATAGCTTTATGAGGGATGATTAGTGTGGGCTGTTGTGTTCAACATTTTGTAGATGCTCAATAAATATTATTTTCCCATAAATTCCAAAATATTCTAAGGACGCCATGTTATTGTTTGAGAAATCAACCTCAGTAAGTTGGTCATTTGGTTATTCTTTAACCTCAATGGCAGGCTTGGACTCCTTTTCTTTGATGGTGATGATGAAGGGAAAATGCAGTCAGGACAAAAGGGACATGATTTCACAGATGGGAAATTTTGGGTGCTTGAAAAATTAAGATTATAGTTACAAAATAATCTTTGAAGTTACACTAGTGTTGTTAAATAACAAAAATTCAAAAAAAAAATAAAACAAATTCAACAGTAAAATTTAAAGATATAATTAGCTTTATTAATTGATTCATGAATTAGGCAGCATCTCATCTAGCAAGCAGAGGGGAGCTCCAAAAGGCTACAGAAATGGAAAGATTTTCATAGGTAGGACGAGGAAGTCATAAATAGAAAAAGAAATTATTTTAGGACACCTGGGTGGTTCAGTGATTGAGCATCTGCCTTTGGCTCAGGTTGTGATGCCAGGTCCAGGGATCAAGTACCACATTGGGCTTCCTGAGAGGAGCCTGCTTGTCCCTCTGCCTATGTCTCTGCCTCTCTCTGTGTGTTTCTCATGAAAAAAATAAATAAAATCTTAAAAAAAAAAAAAAGGATTATTTCAGGTGAGGTCACTTTCCTTTGGGGATAAAAGGATCTTATTAAGCGTATCACTACCTCATCTACCTTTAGGGGTTGGAGAAGGCCTCTGGGACAGATTACCTTATTTCTACTGATCAGAAAAATTTGTGACTTATCAGCTAAGACTACATTTCTAGTGGAGGTTGGAACTGCGATTAAGTATTAAGCTCCAGGGATCCCTGGGTGGCGCAGCGGTTTGGCGCCTGCCTTTGGCCCAGGGCATGATCCTAGAGACCCGGGATCGAATCCCGTGTCGGGCTCCCGGCGCATGGAGCCTGCTTCTCCCTCTGCCTGTGTCTCTGCCTCTCTTTCTCTCTGTGACTATCATCAAAAAAAAAAAAAAAAAGTATTAAGCTCCAGTTCGGTGACATGGCCTAGCAAAAATGACTCCACTTTTGGCTTGTGGTTTTCTTTTTTAACAGCGTTTTCAAAGGCTTAGGTGGAACATCTGTGTGATGATCCAAAACACTGATGTAAACATCAGAAGGGACATGTAAAAGAGAAAAGAAAAAAAGCTGCCATAATTCTAATTGTGGAAGATGATTTTAAATTTCTGTGAAAGAATATGGAGAGTTGAAAGGTTATTGTGAACAAAAGAGAAAAAATCAATATGTTAACTTGGGGGAAGCATCAAATTAATTGGGAAAAAAACCTTCCTTGTAAATTACTAAGAAAAGAATTAATCACAGGCTAAGCAACATGTTTAAGCTAGAATTTGCCAAATTTAAGAGGTACATACATATGTGTTTGCATCCTTGTAGGAGTTAAATCCCAACCTGCCATACATTCCTATGAGCTACTTACCACGGTGAAGCTGCTTTTCTGATCTTTGGCACTTTTTCACGGACCTGATCATCTGGTTCTGTATTTTGTTTCAAGTGTACCTTGTTCTTTGCTTACTTCATCCCCCTTAACCCTTATGTCCCCACTCACTGCAAACTTCTTGGTGGCCAAAATAATTAAATCTTTTTGCATACCCAGGTTTAATCCACGATGCATTGGGATGATTTCTCAACATATCTAAACTTTATAGCCTGAAAAAAATGATTTATTCACTGTCTTTACTCTTCATATTGAAGAACATATGGCAGAAATGCAAGCTTTTGACGAAGCTAACCTCGCCAGTCCTAACACAGGTAGTTAACACCCAGAGGGCAGCGGGCGCTCCTTTGTCTTATTTTACCCGGCTCACGCTTCCCGCCCCCCGCCCCGCCCCGCCTCGCCCCGCCCCGCCTGTGACGTCACTCGTAAGAGGACGCTTCTCCCGATCTGGGCGGGAGCGGTTCACCCCTAGCGGGAAGTAACTCTGTGATCCTGGAGCTGGCGGAATGCCGGAGTAGACGGAACCGGAAGTTGTTTTTTTCGCCCCCCACGCCCAGGGTCCGGATAGGATCTCCGCTGGCTCTGTTTGGTTCCGGCTGCTGTCAAGACTGTGTCGTGTGGCCTGAGGGCTTGGTAGCCCTGGGGTGGGCTCGCCCCGGTACCGGGCTCCGTCTTTTCCCAGCTTTGGGGAAAGCGAAGCGAATTCCCGGGTCTCCTAGCAACCAGGAACGGGCTGTGGACTGAAGGAGTCGCGGCGCTGCCGTCTAAGAATCGCTCAAGCAAGCGCCAGCCGGAACCTTTGAGCCCGGCCCAAACGGGAGCCGAAACCCGGCGTTTGGAAGAATAAGCAGGAAATGGCGGACGAGGCGTTGTTTTTGCTTCTCCATAACGAGATGGTGTCTGGAGTGTACAAGTCCGCGGAGCAGGGGGAGGTGGTGAGTGCTGCCACTAGCCCTTAAGGTCCTTTTGCGGTGACACTGTTTCCTCCGCTCTTTGCTTCAACTCCTGTGTCGCCACCCAAGCCCTTGTGAAGTGTAGACAAACTGGTCCACGTCCAAGCATCCCGAGCCTAGAGCCTGCAGCTGTCTGCAGTCAGTCAGCCTTTTCTCTTTCGCATCTTCTGTCTGATACTTTGTTTAAGCGTTGTCGCTCCCATGATTTATGGCGGTGTTAGCTGCACAGCTGATTTTGGCGCCCCTACTTAATCCTGTCACTTCCAGCGCTGGGAGCCATCCGCCGGACAGGCCTGCGAGTCCCCCCCTCCCCCACCGTAACCCTCAGGATTACTGCACGCGCCTGAGTATAGAAGGCTCTTGCGGTGTGGGCTTAAAGGGAAGAAAGATCGTAGGCGTTATTATAATTAGGAAACCAATCTAATTCAAAAAATAGTTATTTAGTGCCTATGACGGAGGTAGTTTTGTGTTGCTGGGGGGATAGTAATGAAACAGTGACTCCATTCTCCTGGGAGTTACTTCTAATACGTGGGAATTTTCACTCATTCGTTGATTCATTCAGAAAATATGTATTAATTGTGTGTCGTGAGCCTGACATAAGTCAACCCCCCACTTCAGTCATTGGGGAATAGGGGTTCGGCGAATAATGTATTGGGTAGTAATTTGGCACAGAATTACGGAGGTGTAACGAATATTATAAACGAGGTATTCCAAAGTCATGCTCAGGTCAGAAGCTCTTTTAAATGCTGTTGAGAAAGAGGGGTGGAAAGTGGGGGTAGGGAAAGCATCTTAGGCAAAGGTAAAGGCATAGGGGTATGAAAGAGTGTAATGCATTTAAATAGGCTTAAGCATTTCACTGTCACTCGATTGAATGGGCGGAGAGTGAGAGGTGTTGGGAACTGAAGCTGGAAAGAGCCCTGTATGCTGTATGATTAAAGAATTTGACATTCGCAGTGGAGTTTTTTGTTTTGTTTTAGAGAGAGAGAGCGAGAGCTGGAGAGAGAAGGGCAGACGGAGAGAGAGAGAATTTTTTTTTTTTAAGGATTTTATTTGTGAGAGGCACACAGAGAGAGAGGCAGAGACACCGGCAGAGGGAGAAGCAGGCTCCATGCAGGGAGCCCGATGTGGGACTCGATACCGGTTTCCGGGATCACGCCCCAGGCTGAAGGCAGATGCTCAACCGCTGGGCCACCCAGGTGTCCCAGGAAGAGAGAGAATCTAAGCGGGCTCCAGACTCAGCGCAGAGCCCTAGGGGCGGCTCAATCTCACGACCCTGAGATCTTTTTTTTTTTTTTTTTATTCATGAGAAACACACAGAGAGAGACAATGGCAGAGACAGAGGCGGAGAGAGAAGCAGGCTCCATGCAGGCAGCCGGACGTGGGACTCGTTCCCGGGACTCCAGGACCACGTCCTGGGCCGAAGGCAGGCGCTCAACCCCTGAGCCACCCAGGGATCCCCGACCCTGAGATCTTGACCCGAACTTACTCTTAATCATCTGAGCCACCCAGGCACCCCCGTGGATAATTTTTAAAGAGGAGAATGATGTGGTCCATTTGCATTTTAGAAAGATAATCCAGTATTTAGGTTAGAGAGAGAAGACCCTTGTAGTGAGAAGATTCATTATTTCAGAAGTCGGCAGAAGATGATGAAGACCTGAATTGTGACAGAAAAGTAGAGAATTTTTTTAAAGTTAGGTGGAAACTCTGGGACCCAGGTATAGTTGTGAGAGTTGAAAATTCTCAGGTGTTTACCTTGAGCAGTTGTGTTGGACGGAGAGGAAAAAGGGGGAGAAAAAGATAAAGCATGAATTTATTTTGAACATGTTGAATTTTTGAGGTGTCTGTAGGAATCTGGGAATGGTGTAAACCACAAGAAAGAGAGTGTATTAGCCTATGCAGGCTCCTATAACCAAACATCATAAAGTGGGTAACTTATAAATAATAGAAATTTATTTCTAACAATTGCGAAGGGTGAAGAGTCCAAGATCAAGGCACCAGAAAATTCCATGTCTAATGAAGGCCTACTTCTGGCTCATAGATGGATGTCTTTTGGCTGTGTGTTCACATAGTGGAAGGGGGCTAGCTAGCTCTCTGGGGTCTCTTTTATAGTGGCATTAATCCTTTTTTTATTTTATTATTATTATTTTTAATCCTTTTTTTTTAAATAAAGATTTTATTTATTTGAAAGAGTGAGTGAGAGAGAGAACATGAGCAGGGGCAGAGGCAGAAGGGAGAGGCAGGCTCTCTGCTGAGCAGGGAGACTGATGTGGAGCTTGATCCCAGAATCCTGGGATCATGACCTGAGCCAAAGGCAGGTGCTTAACCAACTGAGCCACCCAAGTGCCCCCATTAATCTTACTCTTTTTTTTTTTTAAATAAAGATTTTATTTTTTTTATGAGAGACAAAGAGAGAGGCAGAGACATAGGCAGAGGGAGAAGCAGGCTCCATGCAGGAAGCCCAATGCAGGACTTGATCCCAGGACTCCAGAATCATGCCCTGAGCCAAAGGCAGACACTCAACTACTGAGCCACCCAGCAGTCCCCCTTCATTAATCTTTTTCTTAAGGGCTCCATCATCATGACAGAAACACCTACCAAGGTCCCTATTTCATAATACTATCACATTGGGGGTTAGGATTTCAAAATAATTTTTGAGTTGAGTGGGCACATTCAGTATGGCAGAAAGGCATAATGCATTTGGAGATATTAGAAAGATTCTAGGAAGAGTACTGGAAATGAAGCAAATATATTCTTATTCATCTGTAATAGAGATTTTTTCCAAGTTCCACACTTTTGACTTCATTATCATCAATAACCAATAGTTTTTAGTGTTTAGTATCTATGCTAAGTGATGAGTAGCAGGCATTTGCTCTTCATGCAAAGTTAGCCTGCCTTTTACTCTTTCCCCAGAGAATAATGACCAACACACCTCTTTTACTCTTTTATCATTAAACCCCTGCTCCCCCACTATGATGTGTACAATCAGTCCTCTTTGTTCCCGTCTCTCTACTTTGCCTCTTTCAACTTTTAGCCTGGAAAATCTTTTTTTTTAATCCTTCTCTTTTCCAGTGGATTAACCAAAATACCTATCATAATCATAACTGACAATATTAAGAGATGTGCTAGTCATATTAAGGAAAAGGAAATCTGTAAGTTTTGAATCATTTTATCTAAATATAACTTTTGGGAAGCCTGGCTGGCTCAGTTGGTAGAGTGTGCAACTCTCTTTTTTAAATTTCTTTAAAGATTTATGTAAAGACTATAAGAGCATGCATAAGAGTGGGGGTAGGAGGGATGCAAAGGGAGAAGGAGAGAGACACTCAAGCAGATTCCATGCTGAGCGTGATCCCACAACCCTAAGATCATGACATGAGCTGAAACCAAGAGTCAGACACTTAACTCACTGCACCGCCCAAGCGCCCCGACTGAGCATGCCACTCTTGATCTTGGGGTTTAAGTTTGAGCTCCACACTGGGTGGCATTTAAAAATAAATCTTTAAAACTATTTAAATAAACTAAAAATATAGTTTTTCCTATTGTACTTTGTTTACAATGGGGAATTGAAAGTGTATATAAGCAAAAAAGATTTTAAAAGGTTAATATGGGGGCACCTGGGTAGCTCAACTGGTTAAGCATCTGCCTTTGGCTCAGGTCATGATCCCAGGGTCCTGGGATCAAGCCCCACATCTGGCTCCCTGATCAGCGGGGAACCTGCTTCTCCCTCTCTCCCCCCTGCTTGTGCACTTACTTTCTCTCTCTCTCTCTCAAATAAATAAATAAAATCTTTAAAAAAATTAATATGGGAGTGTTGATTAGAATCCATTTTGGAATCTAGGTGTACAAGAGTTCATTGTATTAATGTCTCTACTTAGGTGTACTTCAGGTTTTTTGTAATAAAAAGATGTAAAAGAAAGACATAATCCTGAAATTAAGCAATGGTTTTTATTTTATTTTTTTAAGATTTTATTTATCTATTAATGAGAGGTACAGAGAGAGAGCAAGAGCGGCAGACGGAGAGGGCTGGCTCCATGCAGGGAGCCTGACGTGGGATTCGATCCCAGGTCTCCAGGATCAGGCCCTGGGCTGAAGGCGGTGCTAAACCGCTGAGCCACCCAGGCTGCCCAAGCAGTGGTTTTTATATGGTTTTTATATTTCTTTCCAGAGATGAAGTCCTAAGTTTTATTATTTATTTATTTATTTATTTATTTAAAGGTTTTATTTATTTATTCATGAGAGACACAGAGGGAGAGAGGCCAAGGGAGAAGCAGGCTCCATGCAGGGAGCCCAATGTGGGACTCGATCCTGCCACCCTGGGATCACGCCCTGAGCTGAAGGCAGAAGCCCAATCTCTGAGCCACCCAGGTGTCCTTGAAGTCATGAGTTTTAAAGTGAAGTAAAGAACCAGTATTCTCACTCTGCAAATCAATGATTTTTAAACTATGCTTGAAGAGGAATTAAATCTTTAAAAACTGAATAACTGGGCATTTACCAATTTATGGAGAATAGATTCCTTAAAAAGGTGAAAAGATAAAATATTCTCAAGTTTAATTTTTCTTAAAAAAATGGTAGCCACTAGTGAGTATTCACAGATACTAAAGTGAATGAACAAGTAGCAACATTGGGCTGGTGTGATCAATAGTTAGGATATCAGAATGTTTATATATAATCATATTTCCTGCTGGTCAACATACTCCTGGGTGATTGTACAAAGACCGGATTGTTCCACAAAGGCTGACAGGTTACTTATTCCACCTGAGCACTTTTTTCCCCACCTAAGTATGTTTTTTTTTTTTTTCTAAGTATGTTTTGAAGTGAGCTGGAGAATAACAGAAAAATGAATTATTGTGATAAGTACAATAATAGATCTATGTGCAGAGTGTTATGACAGCATAGGGCCCAAAGGAGTGTCAAGGAAGGCTTTTGGGGGGATATGATACTTTTTGCTGAATTTAAAGGATGTACGGTCTATGGGGCGCCTGGATGGCACCATTGGTTGGGTATCCTACTGTTAGTTTCAGCTCAGGTCAGGATCTCAGGGTCCTGAGATAGAGTCCCACGTCAGGCTCCCAGCTTAGTGGGGAGTCAGCTTGAGATTCTTTCTGTTCCTCTCCCTTTCCCTGCTGCTCTCTTTCTCAAATAAATCTTTTTAAAAAATGTATAAAGTGGCACCTGGGTGGGTCAGGTCATGATCCTGGAATCACACCCTGCATCAGACTTCCTGCTCAGTGGGGAGTCTGCTTCTCCCTCTGTCCCTCCCCCTGCTTGTTCACTCTCTCTCTCTCTCTCTCAAATAAATAAAAAAAAAAAATCTTTTTTTTTTTTAAAAAAAGGGGATATATGGCCTATGGAACAGCATGTGCTAAGGCATAGGGGCTGTAGAAAGCATGGAACTCTAGAGTTTTTGCAGAAATTTCAGAGTGGTAGAAGGAGAGATGTTTATGGATATGTGGCCATTAGTGATTCTGGTTAACTAGCCAGGATCATTTAAGGAAAGGCACATGCCATACTAAGGGGTTTGAACTTTATTTTGAAGAAAGGGGAGAGGATGCTGAAAGGTTCAGTAGAGAAATAACATGATTTGGTTTTTAGAAAGTCTCTACCAGAAATACAGAAGATAGAAATCAAGGGAAGAAGAAACTAGAGACAAGGAGATCATTTGGAAGGCTCTAACTGAAAACCAGGAGAGAGATGAGAAGGGATGAAGAGAGAAGACAGATTTTGAAAGCATATAGATGGTAGGCTCCACAGGACTGCAGTGTGTGTGGAAGGTTGGGAAGAAAGGGGGAAAGAAAATGGAAGTTTTCTGGTTGGGATTGCCATTAAAGTTAGGGAATTTTAGAGGCCTCACAGGTGAAGGAAATTAAGATAATATCATTTTTTAAAAAGATTTCATTTATTAATTTATTTATTTGAGAGAGAGAGAGATTGTGGAAGTGGGGGGAGGGTAGAGGGAGAGAATCTCAAGTAGACTCCCTGCTAAGCAGTGAGCCCAATGCAAGGATTGATCCCACAACCCTAAGACCACAATCTGAGCTGAAACTAAGAGTTGGTCGCTTAATTGACTAAGCCATTCAGGTTCTCATCTAATTTTTTTTAAAGATTTTAATATTTTAAAAATTTTATTCATGAGAGACACAGGGAGACAGAGGGAGAAGCGGGCTCCCTGTGGGGAACCTGATGTGGAACTCGATCCCAGGACCCCAGGATCACGATCTGAGCCAAAGGCAGATGCTCAACCACTGAGCCACCCAGGTGCCTCTAAAAGATTCTATTGTTAAGTAATCTCTATACCCAGTGTGGGGCTTGGATTTACAACCCTGAAATCGAGTTGCATGCTCTACTGACTGAGCCAGCCAGGTACCCCGAATATCATTTTGATTATGCCTAATTTGAGGGGGCAATGGGACCTCTTTATAGCTATGTCCAATAAAGTTTCTACTATAAAAGCACAGATTTAGTAGTCACAACCTCATTAGAATACATGGTTCCTTAGAAGAAAGTTCAGCAAATAATGAGGCCTATGGTGTATTTAGTGGAGACTAACAAACTTTAGAATATATAAATATCCTTCCTATCTTGGAGCTGTAGTCTAGCAGAGGGTCAGGATGGAGAGACATGGATCATGTGAAATTAGTAAAATGTATATAGTATGCTAAATGGTGAAAGAAATTCTTTGGAGACTAATTAAGCAGGGAAATGGGATGGGGCATCAGAATGACTGTTAGGGGGCTTTTTTTTTTTTTTTAACTTTATTTTTAAGTAATCTCTATACTCAACATGGGGTTTTAGCCTAGAACCCAGAGATTGAGTTGCATGCTCTACCCACTGAGCCAGCCAGACCTGCTATTTTTAGAGAGCTTCTAAAACATAGATTACTGACCCACACCTACAGTTCTGATTCAGTAAATTGGGTTTCGGAATTGGTGATGCTAATGTTACTGGTCTTGGAGCACACTTTGAAAATGACCAGAATAGAGAATTTCTGAAGGGGAATAATGTTGCAGTTTTAAAGATGATAGTTAAAATGAGACCCACTGATATGGGGGGGTGGGGTGATGGGTGAAATAGATTAAGGTGATTAAGAATATACTTACTATGATGAGCACTGAATAATCTATAGAATTGTTGAATGATTTTATTGTACACCTGAAAAAAAAAAAAAGAAAGAAAAAAGATGGGCTTCACTGAGATAGTGACATGTGAGTGAAGACTTGAAGTGAGGGAGTTGGTCATGTGGATATCTGGAGGAAGAGCTGCCTGTACAGGAGCCCTGAGATTGGAACATGCCTGGCATGTTTAACGACAGCAAGACCAGTGTTGCTAGAGCCGATGTGAGTGAAGAACAGTAGGAGATTGAGGCCTGAGAGAAGAACTCTGAAAATTTTATATAGCTTGATCCAGAGGAGTTTTTTTTTTTTTTTTAATGATAGTCACAGAGAGAGAGAGAGACAGGCAGAGACACAGGCAGAGGGAGAAGCAGGCTCCATGCACCGGGAGCCCGATGTGGGGATTCGATCCCGGGTCTCCAGGATCGCGCCCTGGGCCAAAGGCAGGCGCCAAACCGCTGCGCCACCCAGGGATCCCTGATCCAGAGGAGTTTGAGAGTCTTCATCATATGGGTAGTATTTAAAGTCTAAAGACTGGATGAGATTGTCAAAGAAAGAGCAAACCAACTGCATAATTCCTGGCATAGGAAGATAGGGTCATCAACTAAGACACAGAACTGGAAAGCTTACATGACTCTGAAGCAAGCAACAACAGAGTTTAATAACCTCCCAAAGGGAATGACTGATGGAAAGGTGAAACTTTGACATCGTTTTTTATAACTGAGAAGAAAAGTGCTTTATGAAATGATTAGTACTAAGAAAACTCAAATATAACTTGTAATTCACTATTTCTTAGAATGTTTTAGTGAGGGTGCCTGGGTGGCTCAGTCTGTTAAGTTTATGCCTTCGGGTCACATCATTATCCCAGGTTTCTGGGGTCTAGCCCTCCATTAGGCTTCTTGCTCGGCAGGGGAGTCCACTTCTGCCTCTCCCTCTGCCCCTCCCTCTGCTCCTGCTCTCTCTCAAATAAGTAAAATTAAAAAAAGAAAATAAAAAAGAATATTTTAGTGAAAAAAGTGCAACCACTTACATTAATATTTTTAGTCAGCATCTTAAAACAATTTTTAAATATTGTCTGGCATTCTAAAAATATTCAAAACTATTATTTTTTAAAATAGGAAAATGGACGCTGTATTACTAAGCTGGAAAACATGGGGTTTCGAGTGGGACAAGGATTGATAGAAAGGTGAGCAGTATGGATTTGAAAATTTTCTTCCAGGTAGGTTATAAACAAAGGTGATCCATTTCAAAAGATTATATAAAATTTGAAATACTTTAATTTTAATTCCTAAATTTTATTTATTCTCTATTCTTTAATTCACATTAAAATTTCTTTTTAGGTCTGATGCTATTTTAACTCAGTTACCTAACTTTCATGTTTTAATATTTGAAGAAAATGTATATGTATATTTTATATTTTAGACTTTTTTCCTAAAAACTTTGGTGTACTGAGGCAACATCTAAAATTTAGTTACATTTTCTATTTGAGGTCTAGTAGGTTCTTTAACCTAAATGGATTTTTGTTTAAATGCAAGGAATGGAAATGCTTTAGAGTCTAGATTTATGCATGTAGTAATCTTCTAATTTATAGACGAATTCATAAAGTATTCATTTCTCATTATTTGAATAGCTGAATCTGGTTATGTTTTATATAACAATACCATGATTATGCTCAGCCTTTTTTTTTTTTTTTTTTGACATGCTAGAATGACTTGTATGGTACCTAAAATTGCAGCTTATTGTTAGATTAATTTTAGCACCATAATTACATAACAATGTGAATTGAAATGGGATCTTTTTGCTTTGTTCTGATTACTTTATGACTATCAGTTAATGTTCAGTGCTGTAATGGCATTTCAAAATTAGTGAATAATGTGACCCTCCTGCTTTCTTTGGAGGAAGAATACTGATTACTTTTAGTTGGTCTTTGTAGGTTTACAAAAGATACTGCAAGGTTCAAGGATGAGTTAGATATCATGAAGTTCATTTGCAAAGATTTTTGGACTACAGTATTCAAGAAACAGATCGACAATCTAAGGACAAATCATCAGGTACTTAAACAAATTAAGGCTTATTTTTTAGGTCCTTTAACTTAATATAAATGTTCTATTTTAGTCATTTATTATATTTAACTAAAAATTTTTAGTCACCTTTGAAATGTTTCTTTTATGTGTTAATACATCATTACCTTTTTTCTGTAATAGGATATAGTGAATAAGAACTAAGAGACATTTATCAGTAATGATAGCTGTTTCTTTCTCCCAATTAAATAACTATCTTAAGTTTTAAAAAGTTGGGTAGCCTGGGTGGCTCAGTGGTTTAGCGCTGCCATCAGCCCAGGGCATGATCCTGGAGATCTGGGATTGAGTCCCACGTCAGGCTCCCTGCATAGAGCCTGCTTCTCTCTCTGCCTGTGTCTCTGCCTCTCTCTGTCTCTCTCTGGGTGTGTCTCATGAATAAAGAAATAAAATCTTAAAAAAAAAAGGAGCAAATGTAGAATGATAAACGTCTAGGATTTGGTTCCTTAGTTATTAATGGTTCTTTTCGCAGAAATACAAGTATGTCACATTTGTTTTTAGAGTAATTTCTAAAGTTTATAAAGTATATTTAACTTTTAAGCAACTTTTGCATTATTTAGTTGCTGTCATTTTTCTCTTAAAATAATTTGTTGATACAAGATTTAATAGATTACATGGAAAATTGTGCATTTAAATAAATTTAATTTGTTTTATAAAACTCAAGGAAATATTTAGAATGGATTTGGCATTTTGATTAAGTATTAGAAAATGAAAAAGATGTATTAGTAGCTACCAGTAGTTTCATCTTTTAACATAACAATATCAGTCTTTGTAAGTATTGAAATGCTAATGGAAGTGACTGATTATTAGCTTTGTAGATATGAGCTAATAATATATAACTGCTAATTCCACCTGGACGTGTATTTCTGATTCCTTTGCCACTAGTCTGTGGGTTCTCTAAGGGTAGGAACTATCTTAGGCATCTTTATATCTTTAGTATCTTGAAGCATTCAATAAATATTAGTGTTATAAAGTTCTGAACAATTTTTCAGCTTGAAAATTGTGAAATTCCTTCATTTAAAGAAATTTGACCATCAGAGAGTTTTAATAACTTAAAAAAAAATTGAATTGTTTTGAAGGGAAGAGATCATTTTTAAAGACTACAGACTACACTGACTTTGGATATGTTTTCTATTTTTCAAATAGGGCATCTATGTACTTCAGGACAACAAATTTCGTCTGCTTACTCAGATGTCTGCAGGAAAACAGTATTTAGAACATGCATCTAAGGTATTTAATGGAATAGAAGATTGGAGTTTTCTTAGGGAAAGTACAATGCCAACAACAACAGACTTTTGAATTTGGAATAGGTTTTAAAGTTGTTCTCTTTTGTTTAAGTACTTTTTTATGAAATAGGAGACGGGTGTTCATGTGTTCATCATATTAAAATAAACTGTATTAACCTATAGCTGAGTAGGTTTATGATACTACAACCAAATGCCACTGAAATGTAAATTAATGTTAGATTCTTGAATATACAGCATAGATATATCAGAAAAGATAGTTAAGCTTACAAAACTGGCGTTGTGTGAAAATATTCACCTCACAGTATATTTACAATCTCCTTTAGTTAATTAAAAAACAATTTTTTAATATCATCAACATTTTTTTTCTAATACATGTTTTAAGTATAACACATGTTTTGTGCTTCTGGATATTGTGTGGTTTTTGTTTTTATTTTCAGGTAGGAATCCATAAGTAGATCAGATGTATTAAAGAAAGCTGAGGTTTTAATGCAAGGGTTTCTTTGAGGTGATTAAAATATCTGGGTCAGTATAACCTATTAGTTATCTGTAAAAATTTATCCATACCTAAATTATCTAACAAAAGCATTATAAGTATAGTGGGAAGAGCATGGGCTTCAAACCAAATAAATCTATATTTTAAACTACACAATTTACAGGTTTGTTTGACATTGGATAAGTTACATAATCCCCTCTAGACCTTAATAAGATTGGTTATCATAGCACCTATATTATAAGTAATCACTAAAGTCTCTTCCAGGTCAAAATTTCATGACTCCAGATCTACTTACTGATCAGTACTCATTTATGTAAATTAATTATAAACGGATAATTTGTTTTTCATAGATTTATCATATTGAATATCATCTAATACAAAAATGTACATAATCAAAAATTCCTTGGATTACTTAATTTTTGATTCCTGTTCTTGGCTGGCTTTCTTTGCTGTAGTTTAGTCCCATTCTCTTTCCTGGTTTCCATTTGATAGGGTTTCTCAACACTTGCACTGTTGATATTCTGAACTGGATGATTCTTTGTTGTAGCAGATTGGCTATAAGTCTGAAGAAATCATTATTCTTGATTGTAGAAAACAGAAACCAACTCTGTTTAGGGAGATAAACTTACAGAATTGATGGGAAGCCTCAGAAAGCAGGCAAGAACTATAGAAATAGACCCTTAGGGAGGGAGGGTTAGAATTCTTTGCATAGCACTGATGACAGCCACCTTTGCTGCCTCTACAACTAATTCTAATCTGTTTCTAGTTTGTTTTTTCACTCTTTCTAGATTCAGAGTCCAGGGCTGGAGCACCTTAAGTCATGTGTCCATGTTTTAGTTGTCATTAAGCTGGGAAATTGTTTTAACAATCAGAATTTTCAGTACTTTGAGAAATTCTTCCACAGTCCCTTTTTAAGCAGCAATGACTTATTAATACCAAGGTTTAACTAAATGTCATATTTTTCAATAGCATTGCTATCTTAGTAGATCCTTAATATTCTTTACATTTTTGTTCCTTTCAGTATTTAGCATTTACATGTGGCTTAATCAGAGGTGGCTTATCAAACTTGGGAATAAAAAGTATTGTCACAGCTGAAGTATCTTCAATGCCTGCTTGTAAGTTGAATTCACATTTCTTAAAAATGTTTTTAACGGGGGATCCCTGGGTGGCTCAGCAGTTTAGTGCCTGCCTTAAGCCCAGGGTGTGATCCTAGAGTCCCGGGATCGAGTCCCACATCAGACTCCTTGCATGGAGCCTGCTTCTCCCTCTGTCTGTGCCTCTGCCTCTTTCTCTCTGTGTCTCTCATGAATAAATGGATAAAATCTTAAAAAAAAAAATGTTTTTAGTGATTATTTTTCAAGTCTGGTGTTTGTTTTTATTAACATAGGGAAAATTTAGAAAGCTAAAGCCATTTTGTTTTAACTTTTATCAATTTTAACATTTAATATAATATGTAGTATGCTTATATTCATATTCAGACTTTTAAATTCATAATGGACAATGATTTAAGAAAGTGTGCTAACATAATCCAAATGTATAAGACAATTTAGTGATTCTTTTATGTAGGTATTTAGTTTTAAAGATTTATTTCTAAGAGGTGGGGGAAGGGCAGAGAGAGAGAGAGAGAGTCCCAGGTTGACTCTGTGCTCAGTGGTGCTCAGTGCAGAGCCCAAAATAGGGCTCATCCCACAACCCTGAGATCACGACCTGAACCAAAACCAAGACTCAGATACTCAACTGACTGCCCCACCCAGGCACCCTGGTGATTCTTAACTTTTAAAGGAAATATTTCTGCATTACTCTTTAAGATAGCAAATTTTCCTATACCATTGAAATGTCTTTTTAAAAACAATTTTCTAGAATAAAGCTAGATAAAACCAACTAATCTTTTATCGCTAAAGTCCTTTCCAAAGATCTTTTTACCAAAGCTACCAACCAAAAATAAAATTGACTTGAGCATCGCTATATTACCTTTCTGTTTACACTGATAGTCAGCGGTTAACTACACAGGTAGGAATCACAAAGAGAAGCAAAGACACCTATTCACAAAACAGATAATCATCTCAAAAATGAAATGGACTTTGTTGAGCATTGTGAAAAGTGTGAAAAGTTGTTTGACATAGCAAGTTTCTTCATTGAAATCACTTTCTAATAGGACAGAAAAATTGATGTTTAGGCTTGTTTTCCTTGCACCTAAAATCAAAGAATGATTTTCATTTTTCTTTTTTTAGGTAAATTTCAGGTGATGATCCAGAAGCTATAAAACATACTGAAATGCAAGGCAAAGCTTCAACAGTGTAAAGAGATAAATTATTCATGTATAAAGTATATCAAGTAGCAATGATTTAATTACAATATTGGACATTTGTATTGATATAAGCTATTTGCTAACTTATGTAATGAAAGATGCACTCTTAAGCAGGAGTAAGGTTGTATTTTATTAATTTAACACAAACCTACTTAAAGCAGATACACAGTCTAAATAACAGATTTTACTGAAACTATTCAGAATGAAAAACCTGATTTCAAATATCTAAACCCTAAGATGTAGGACCCTTATTTTAAACATTCTTATTTGCTTATAGTGGTGTGTATATAACCACAGACAGAGAAGCAAAACTCAGGGTTTGATAAATTAGCATTAAGAAAAGTATGCACCAATCAGAATCATTTTTGTATGATTCATTTGTAAGAATGAACAAATTTTGGTTTTGCTTTATGAATTTTAGTTATTTAAGAAAAGCAAACAATACACTAAAACAATTTTTATTTTATTATAATTTATTTCTATTAAGAATTTTTATGCCTATAAGGATTTTATTATATACATTGTATATTATGTGTGTGTGATATATACATCCTATCTGCCTAAATTGCTTAAAAAGTTCATTTTACTTTAACAGAACTTAGTCCTTAATTTTATTAGAATTCAGTCCTTGAGAGCTCCATCGATGTAATAAAAGTGAAATATAGATTAATTTAAATGTGAATTCAGTGACTCCAAGGCCAAAGAATATTAGGTATTTGAGGAAGGAATTTTATACTTCTGTTACAGTCTTGACTTTCAGCTTCTCTCCCCATGTGTAGAAGAGCTGGTTGAAGGTTCCTTATCTTTTTTCCCTAATTACTATTTCCCAAGAGCAGAGGGGTGGGTAATTGGATTAGGCACACCAACTTTCATTAGACCATATCTTCTCAGTGGGTTGGGGTCAGTGCTCATATAGTACATTTGTCATCTCCTCTTCCATCTGATGATAACTGAGAGAGAACAAGCATAAAGATGAAAGCCATCATACTGAGGATAGCAGGGTGCACAGATAGAAAGCACCTTAATTGTGATTCCGAATTAACCAATCCTGGAACTGCTTTTCCTTTGGACTTTTTGTTACATGAGAAAATAAATTCCTTAACTTGTTCAATATACTTTTGGTTCTGTATTTTGTTACTTATAGCCAAAAAGAAATCTCTTGTAGTTGAGACAAGGGGAGAGTTAGGTTATATAAGAAATAGTATGGGAGAATTGAACTTTTTTTCTCAGGAGGAGGAAGAGGAGGGAAGAGAAGAACTTAAAGGTTTGCATGTGAAATGATAAAACTATAGAGTACTAAAGAATATAGATAAGTTTTATGATCTTATGATAGTATGACAATGTACATATAGTTAACAATACTGTATACAAATGTAAGAAAGTAGATTTCATGTTACATGTTTTTTTTTTTGCCATATATACACAAAACTTGACAAAAAATTTTAAAACCATTTGCATGGTAGAGAATACTATGAAAATGTTAAAATAGAGAAAAATATTTGTAATGCATACCATATTCTCCATAAGTGAATATCTGCACTTTAAAAGAGCACTTATCAATTTGAAGCACACATATCCTTTAATTCAGCAACTCCATTTCTATAAATTTAACCTAAGAAAATAAATGAGGATGAAGGTGGTCAAAGGGTACAACCTTCTTATAAGATGAGTAAGTTCCAGGCATGTAATGTACAACATAGTGACTTATAGTTGACAGTATTGTATATTTGAAAGTTGCTAAGAGAGTGGATCTTAAAAGTTCTCAGCACACAAAATATAACTGAGGTGATGGATGCATTCACTGCTGTAATCATTTTAACAATAGAAATGTGTATCAGTTCATCATGGTGTACACCTTAGAAAACTGTGTTATATATCAAGTATATCTCAAACTGGGAAAAATGAGTATACAAACTTGTATGTATAAGGATTTTCACTAGTTAAGTGTTCATTGATAGTGCTTGATTAAATTATGGTACTGGCATAAGGAAATACTGTACAGCTGGTGAAAAGGATGAAATCTACATGTTTTTCCATGTTTTTATGTACATGGAATGATATTAATTGGTGTTAAGAGAAAAAATTTGTTATAGGATACTTACTGCACATACAGTGTATAAATATACATGATTGTGAATCTCAAGACTGAAAAGTTGCAAGTAAATTGTACAGTAGTAGATGGACATTTTTTACTTTTAGCTTTATATCATTTGGGTTTTTAAATAATCATCCCCACAATAAGGATATTTCTTTTTCTATTTGAGGTGAGAAATCATGATAAACCAGTGATTTTTAAGCTTTTTTTTTTTTTTTTTTTTTTGAGTCCTAGGGTTCACAGAGTGACCTTGACTGAGAGTTGGGTCGGGGCAGGGCATAGGCCTAAAGCTAGCAGAAGTTAGGAGGGTCACCTAGCAGAGGCCTTGGGTTAGGAAGAAAGGCATTATAGAGAGTGCCATCTGGAGAGAGGATTTAGTGTACATCAAGATGCGCAGTGCACAGAGAAGAGATTGTTTAATATGTGAAAGACAAGCCAGTGATGCAGATCATCAAGTATTTAAGCCACTTGTGCTGAGGAACCGTGTGAGCCATTGTTTTTTCGTCCAAAAGGGGAAATCTGTGGGTCATCAGCTATAGATCTCCTAGCAGAAGGAATGCTTCTCCCTTATCACACAAAGTTGTATCGAGCCTCACCGAACTACACCCTTTGGATAATAACCCCTTCTTTGAAGCAGGAGTTCTTGGGAGGAATGTTGGAGAAAATGCTCAGGACTCATACCTGGGATGCAACAGGACAGTGATGAAGGCTCATTTCCTCATGGTATAGGGTTTGTGTGTTTGTTTTAATCTTTTGGGGGCCATGGACTACTATTGGCAGTGTATTGATGTTATGAACTCTGCACAATGTGCCCGGGCTGTCCAGATTTTATTTATTTATTCATGAGAGACACACAGAGACAGGTGGAGACACAGGCAGAGGGAGAAGCAGGCTCCCTGCAGGGAGCCTCATGCAGGACTTGATCCTGGAACTCCGGGATCACGACCTGAGCCAAAGGCAGATGCTCAACCACTGGGCCACCCAGGTGCCCCTGTTGCCTATATTTATAACTGAAGGAAATGCTAAGTAACAGAAGATAGTAAAAATAGAGATGTAATTTTTTTTCCCAAACAAGTTCATGGACTCCAGGTTAAAAACCTATTAAAAGGGATAAAATTATAAAATTGATGTAAATATTGAGATAATCTATAAACACAGTGTCTGTTGTGTGTATATATGGAAATAAAGGAGAAAAATACCACATAGGATATTCTGGCTTATAAGCCTTTTGCAATTGGAAGGTAGTTTAGAGTTCAGTATCCTTTTGCATTATTTCATTAATTATAGTCATAAAGGGCCCTTACTGAATAGCACACCTGTTTTATTTATTTATTTATTATTTCAAAAGATTTTATTTATTCATGAGACAGAGAGAGAGGCAGGCTCTGGCCAGGAGCCCCTTGTGGGACTCTATCCCAGGACCCCAGAATCACGACCTGCACCACAGGCACTCAACCCAGGTGCCCTGCATACCTGTTTTAAAAGCATATATATGTTTCAAAAGTAGAGAACTACCATATAGGGGTGCCTGAGTAGCTCAGTCGGTTAGGCGTCCGACTTGATTTCGGTTCAGGTCGTGATTTCAGAGTTGTGAGAGTGAGCCATGCTGGGTGGAACCTGCTTAAGATTCTCTCTATTCCTCTGCCCTGCACCCCCCCAAAAAAAATAACCCCCAAAAACCTATATGAATGACAAACTATGAGAAGATTCAGTCTGGTGAGTGCTTGCTTTCTGGTTCAGTTTTTGATTGTGTCCTCACTTGGCAGAAGGGGACTAGCTAACTGGGGTCTCCTTTATAAGGGCACTAATTCATGAGGACCGAGCTCTTATGATCTAATAATCATTTCCCAAAGACCCTGCCTCCTAATACTATCACCTTGGGGGTTATGACTTGAATATATGCATTTTGTGGGGACATAAATAGTCCACAGCAGGATCCAACTGCAATGATGAAAGGAAACAAAATCCTAGATCCAAGTTTCCCTGGTGAATTGTTTCAAAGTCCCACAAGAATATGGCTGTAGAATGGGAGTTCACTCAGGCCCTCAAACTAATTGCAGAAACTGGGATTGGCACAATTTTGGGGGTCATCAGAGTTAAAGAAACCAAGCAGAATCTATAAAAGCTTTTCTAATCAGAGGGAAGAGAGAGTGAGCATGCTCAGGCACACCTGCGTTGGGTGGGGGGTGGCATGAGGGAGAGGGGGACAGAGAGAGAGAGAGAGAGAATCTTAAGTAGGATCCAAGGCTCAGTGTGGAGCCCAACTCGGGGCTCGATCTCAGGTCCCAGAGATCATGATCCGAGCTACAACCAAGAGTCGGATGCTTAACCAACTGAGCCACCCAGGTGCCCTTCAAAGTACTCTTTGAAAAATGAATATTGTGATCAAATATATTTTGGAAATCCATCCTTTTTTGTAGATTTGTTTTTAAAGATTTATTTTAGAGGGAGAAAAGAAAGAGTGCATGCACAAGTGAGAAGGGGAAAGAGAAGGGCTTGATCTTAGGACCCTAAGATCATGACCTGAGCCAAAGGCAGACACTTAACCTGACTGAGCCACACAGGTCCCCCACTTTTATAGATTTTTAATGCACATTAAGGGCATGTTACAGGTTCTGAAAAAAAAAAAACAACGATCAGATCAGCCTAATTTTGTTTAACCTAGTATTTTTTTAAAGATTTATTTATTAATGAGACACATACGGGGGGGCAGGGGCAGAGACACAGGCAGAGGGAGAAGCAGGCTCCACTCAGGGAGCCTGACATGGGACTCTATCCTGGGTGTGCTGAGCCACCTGGGCTGCCCTTAACCTAGAATTTGATCACAAGATTCTTTTTTCCCCAGAAATACAGCACACATAATCAATAATCTAGGGTACCTCTGGGAAACTTTTTTTTTTTTTTGAAATTTGGTAATATGTATAGCAAAAAATAATCTTGGCATAAACACAGGTCAACTTGAACTTTCTCCATAATTTCTAAAACATTTTTTCTCTTTGTTCTCAGATGCTAGAACTGATAAACTGAACCACTTTTAATCTAATTCAGCCTGTAACTAGGCTTATTTTGCTAAGATACCTGATGAAATAATCTTATTTTTAAAAATTCATAGAAATATAAACTTAAAAACATCCCAACTTTGTAAATATATAATGTCCCCCTAAACAAAAGAATTGATTTTTTATGTTGAAAAAAATACAGGTGCACATCTATTTTCTCACTGCTCCCACTGACATGATTACACTACCATTTGGTAGCAGTTATTTTCAAAATAATTACCTCCAGGGACGCCTGGGTGGCTCAGCAGGTGAGCATCTGCCTTTGGCTCAGGGCATGATCCTGGAGTCCCAGGATGGAGCCTGCTTCTCCCTCTGCCCATGTCTCTCTCTCTCTGTATCTCTCATGAATAAATAAAAAATAAAATCTTAAAAAGAACAAAAATAACTACCTCCAAATTTTACATTTAAAATGTGTAGTTTTGGGCAGCCCTGGTGGCGCAGCGGTTTAGCGCCGCCTGCAGCCTGGGGTGTGATCCTGGAGACCTAGGATCGAGTCCCACATCGGGCTCCCTGCATGGAGCCTGCTTCTCCCTCTGCCTGTGTCTCTGCCTCTCTCTCTCTCTGTGTCTCTCATGAATAAATAAATACAATCTTTAAAAAAAATAAAAATACAATGTGTAGTTTCTTGGGGCAGCTGGGTGGCTCAGTGGTTGAGTTGGCTCAGGGCCTGATCCTAGGGTCCTGGGATCTATTCCCACATTGGTCTCCCTGCAGGGAGCCTGCTTCTCTCTCTGCCTGTGTCTCTACCTCTTTGTGTAGCTCTCATGAATCAATAAAATCTTTAAAGCAAAATATGTAATTTCTCAATGAACTTAAGGCTTTCTACCTGTTAAGAATTGGAGAAATTTTCCCTTCAGTTGCTCATTAAAATCAGAAGATACTTTTGTGAAAGGCTTGATAAACCCTAAATATTGGTAGTCTGCATACTATATCCTCAGTGGCTTAAAATGTCTTTCATTTGTCTCTACAATCCTGAAAAATAGCCTATGCCAGATGAGTCATTATAAACATGAATTTCTCAATTAACTATTAGAGATCCTATGGCTTGCTGGAAAAGAGGAGTAACTATCTTATAGTAATTTATACCACTTGTCTTCTGCACATGCAAAATTGCCTTCTTTTTTTTTATGTTATTTCGTCCATAGGAATTCTTTTCTTGTGTGAGTAGTGTGTGTAACTACATGTTCAGCCACTGGTTACAAAAGAAATGTAAATTAAAACAATAAATGACATTTCAACTTTATTAAATCAGCCCCCAACTTCTTAACCCCCAAGCATCAAATCAGCAAAAAATGTGAGGTTTTGACACAGCTAGTTGGGGTACAGGCTGGAAATCTAAGACAATGCTGGCTGCTTAGTCAATATCCACTTTCCCCTTTTCTAACAGAACCCCATTTTTGGCAGCAGTGGCAAGGTACTCAGCTAAAAAAATTATACTTTCTAGCTCTCTTTACAATTAGTGTTATATAACACTGGCAAATGATATATACATTGGGGATTTCTTGTAATATTTTGCTCCCCTGATATAGACAACAAAAAGGAGTTATCCCTTCTGGAATGAGGCAAGAGATAGAACAACCATATCATGACTAAAAAGATGAAAGCTACATACTAAAATTGAAAATCTGGATGTAGCCCAGGGCATTTAAGATATTGTAGAGCTGCTGCACCAAGTCCTGAACTACTTAAATCACAATTTTTATGAGAAACAAAAATAAATCCCTAATTTTTAAAACTTCAGTTAGGGGATGCTGGGGTGGCTCAGTTGGTTTAACATCTGCCTTTGGCTTGGCTCATGATTCCAGAGTCTAGGGATAGAGTTCCACATAGGGCTTCCTGCTCAGTGGGGAGTCTGCTTCTCCCTCTGCCCCTTACCCCACTCATGTTCTCTCTCTCAAATAAATAAATAAAATCTTAAAAAAAAAAAGAAAATGATTTAAGAAAAAGTTTTGTGTAATAAAGCATTTAAAAAGAAACGTACTGAGCTTAAGTGGAAAACACTGGATTGGATGCCTGGGTGGCTCAGCAGTTGCGCGCCTGCCTTCGGATGGGATCCTGGGATCCAGGATCGAGTCCCGCATCAGGCTCCCTGTGAGGAGCCTGCTTCTCCCCCTGCCTATGTCTCTGCCTCTCTCTCAACCTGTGTCTCTCGTGAATAAATAAATAAATCTTAAAAAAAAAACCACTGGATTAATTTTGTTGCTATGAAAACATTTGTTGTTTAATCAAGATTATTGTCTAAATACTAAGGACATTTATGCACTGTCTTTTGTTTTGTTCAAGAGTCAAACAAGATTTTAATAACCAAAACACATTCTCAATAAGAGTTTATTATTAACAATGAAACAGCACCAAGGATCTAAGTAAAATTTCATCATACAGTTTCTGTACAGGATGTTTCACCAATAAATGGCACTCAATTTGTCTTAAAAGCATGTGATTACAGAAAACGGTTTAAACTCTTCATTAAAAACTGGCTGGTTGGGATTTTCCAAAGATACTTCAGATACTCAAATCATTACAATTTATCTTCTGAATGTCAACTTGAGATGCACAGGTTAAGATGAAGAACCTTCAAATAAGTTGAAGATGTGATGCAATTCTCACTTTGTTGTCACTGTGCATCTTCAGACTCTGGCTGATACTTCATCACAAGTATCTTCTACCCCTGAGAGACCAGCTACTTCAAGATGGTTCATCGGCTAAATCACGTTGGTCAAAATACCTAGCAAAAAAAGAATTTAGTATATGCTTAAAAATATTAATAGCAATTCTACTTATCATAGCAAAACACCACAAATAACCCAAACACCCATCAATAAGAACACTGGTTGAATAAACTATGGTACATCTATCCAGTGGAAGACTGAAGCTTTTTATAAAAGCATTTTTTTAATAAAAAGGAATGAGGAAAATACACTGCTATAGTGTGACTTCTGGATTTATTAAGTGAAAAAAAAAAAGGTACAGAACCGTATTTTAGTATGCTACCTTTTGTAAAGATGTGTGGAAATGCAGATATATTTATATATACTTGCTTATCCTTTTAGAAAGAAACAGTGACTAGAAGGATAAACCAAAAATTAATAATAAAATGGAAAACTACAGAAGGGAAAAAGGCTAGAGAGGATAAAGATAGGTTCTAAAATATTTTAAATGTACCCTGAATTAAAATTTTAACTTTGGAACAATGTATTTTACATAATTACAAAAGAAGATTAAAAAAAAAAAGAAAATCACCAAACCTGACCAAATGAATCTTCTCATATGTCAAGTTGCTGGCATAACCATTTAAGTGATCTTAAATGTGATGTTCTGGTATATGTTCCTAGTGAGATATACGAGAGACAAAAAGAACTGCAAAGAATTCTTAAACTGATGTTTTACTATAAGAAATAGTGTTAGTGTATTTATTCTGAAATAATTATGTACATACTGTAGGATAAAGCCAGTAATTGTTAATGTTAGAAACCAAAATTTTCAGCAGAGGAGGAAAGAAACATAACATTAAAGAAAAATGGTGTAATCTTAAATTAGGACTGAAATATCGATTTGAACTCATGATTTCATTTTTCTCATTCTAAAAAAAATACATACTTCCTAGCTCTGATTATTGAAAAGGCCTAAAGGCAATAACCAACTTAATAATAGCTAGCTTCCTCAATGTCCAAACTGTGGGCTCTAAATACCATTTCCTACTTTATTTTTTTTTTAATTTTTATTTATTTATGATAGTCACACAGAGAGAGAGAAAGAGAGAGAGAGAGGCAGAGACACAGGCAGAGGGAGAAACAGGCTCCATGCACTGGGAGCCCGATGTGGGATTCGATCCTGGGTCTCCAGGATCACGCCCTGGGCCAAAGACAGGCGCTAAACCGCTGCGCCACCCAGGGATCCCCATTTCCTACTTTAAAAGAGGAATCAGCACTCCTGGAAAAAAGACTGATTCCAGATCTGGGGCCAGAAATGTCTACGATCCCAACATATCTGAAAGTAAGAAAGCTATAAAAGACCACCAGGGTTATATAAAACAAAAAGCATAGGAACTAACCTGATGGGTTCCTACTAGTCAAAGATGAACAATCTGAGCATCAAAAGGAATAATGACTGGGATCCCTGGGTGGCGCAGCGGTTTGGCGCCTGCCTTTGGCCCAGGGCGCGATCCTGGAGACCCGGGATCGAATCCCATGTCGGGCTCCCGGTGCATGGAGCCTGCTTCTCCCTCTGCCTGTGTCTCTGCCTCTCTCTCTCTCTCTGTGACTATCATGAATAAATAAAATCTTAAAAAAAAAAAAAAAAGGAATAATGACTGCAATATCCTTTTAAATGAATGCAGTGATCAACATCACAATAAAAGTGGGACACCTAGCATTACGTGCCTCCTGATGTGCGTAACAGCACCCATAGTCTTGTCAAACAAAAAGACACTATATATAATAATCAAGCCTTCAGACCAACCTACCAGCTTACAGAAAATATGGGGGATAGATGAACATATCAAACACCAGCATGAAGATAAGATATAGCTGTCAAAACCAAAATGTGGGAAATTTCACAAGTCAAAGGACTGTTTCAACAAATAAATGGCAAAGAGATAAACCCAGGAAATTGAAGGGGACATTCAGGAGACATATCAAACTAAAGTAATGAATGTATTTTATTTGGATCTCAATTTCATTTTTTTTGTTTTGTTTTTGGGTTTTTTTTGGTTTTTGTTTTTTTTTTCAGCAACTTTATTTTCCGTCAACTTTACTTCCACTTTGCCTTTGTGAAAGAGCAGCTTAAGAATGCTCAGTGGTTGTTCTTATGCATTCAGTGGCCTGAGCAGTGGGAGCCGCAGACCAGTCTTCAGGGACAGGCTGAGCACTGTCCTGTGACCAGTCTGTGACTTCAGGTTGAGTAGCAGCGAACTCAGGAGCTGGAGCAGTCCATTCACCCTGCAAGTTCTTCTTGGTCACAGCCTTTTTAGCAGTAGCCTGCTATTCCTTTTCAATGTTTCAGGTTCTCTGTAGAAGTAGAGATCAGGCATGACTTCGCATGGGTGTTCCCGGGAAATGGTGCCACACATGCACAGAACTTCCCAGGCCAGTATCCGCCACATCAGACCAAGTGAGTGAGCTCCCTTGCTGTTGCAAGGGATGGCACTGTCCATATTAGTGCAGAGGTGAGTGTGTTACACAGAGGTTAACATAAGACAGTTCTGTGAGAGGCTGTGGTCAGCCCTAGGATCAGTAACCACCAGAAGTCTTGGCTCCAGGAAGGCTGTCTGGATCTGGTCAGTGAAGGTTCCAGGGGTGAAAGGGCCAGCAGTAAGGAGTGGCTCCAGTAGCAGCAGCAAACTTCAGCACAACTCACTTGCTAGTATTTCTGTCTGATTTGACACTGACATCAGCTGAGTTTTCACTGGCAACAATGACATGAGCTGCCAGCCGAAGCTTCTCCCAGCTTCTCTTCCAATTTTTTTTTTTTTAAAGTAGGCTCCATACCCAGTGTGGAGCCCAACATGGGGTGTGAACTTCCGACCCTGAGACCAAGAGCTAAGCTGAGATCAAGAGTTGGACACTTAACCGACTAAGCTACCTAGGTGCCCTGCTTCTGGTTTATGATGTAGATCCTATCACTTTTCTCTTTGTAGATGTACTGTTCCATTTGGAGGTCACAGTTGGTGACACCTTAGTGGGTTCCTGCTGTAAGGAATTTGAGGACATCCTCCTCCTCCATTTGCAGGACATCAAGGGCTCTGGACATTGTGAAAGTTTCTCTAAGTTACTATGGAAATGCAGAACCACAGCATATGGATGGACCCCTTCCTTGGGTAGTGTGGAAAGGGAAAGGGTTGGACCCCAATTTGAACAATTTAAATGTAAAAAGACATGTTGGGGACAATAGAGGAATATGAAACGTGAACTGGGTATCAGATAATATTGTGGAGTTGTTATTAAATTTATTAGGTGTGATACCACTATCAGAGTCACGTTTTTAAAAGGTCCTTGTCATTTAGATATACTCAAACAGGAGAAATGACATGTCTGAGATTTGTTTAAAATACATAAAAAAGATGAGACAAATGAAACATTCTGGTAAAGTTAATAAATGTCAAACTTGGGTAATGGATTGCTTGGGGCAGGAGAGGGGGAAATGTTATTCTACTACATTCATAAGTACTTGAAAATCTCCATAAGAAGCTTAAAACATTTTTCATTGGTAAAATAATTAAGCTATTAGATAGATAATGGCTATTAGATCCCATTGCATGGAATTCTAATCATTTGAGTAGGTATTTCTATCAATTAGTAGTTTTTGCTTTTAAGCTATCAAAACAATACCAATAACCAAAAATACAAGAGACTTATAATAATATCTGATACTTATATTAAAATGACTACTGCAGGGGATCCCTGGGTGGCGCAGCGGTTTGGCGCCTGCCTTTGGCCCAGGGCGCAATCCTGGAGACCCGGGATCGAATCCCACATCGGGCTCCTGGTGCATGGAGCCTGCTTCTCCCTCTGCCTGTGTCTCTGCCTCTCTCTCTCTGTGTGACTATCATAAATAAAAAAAAAAAAAAAAATGACTACTGCAAAGAGTCAAAGCCTATGTTATCTTTTTTCAAACTTGCTGGAATCTTCTGCAAGTCTTTTCTTTCTTTTTCTTTCTTCTTTCTTTTTTCTTTCCTTCCTTCCTTCCTTCCTTTCTTTCTCTTTCTCTCTCTCTCTCTCTCTCTCTCTTTCTTTATGAGAGTGCATGCTGCATGAGCAGGGGCAGTGGGGGGTGGAAGAGGGAGAGGGAGAGAGAATCTTAAGCAGGCTCCATGCCTGGTGTGGAGCCTGACCCAGGGCTCCATCTCATGGCCCTGGGATCATGACCTGAGCCAAAATCAAGAGTCACATGCTTAACCAACTGAGCCACTCAGGTGCCCCTCTTCTGCAAATTTTCTTAAGTGAAGTCTATAGTCTAAGAAAATTTTCTAGCCTAGAACTTTTCTTCCATTTTTATGTAATGTTTTGAGGAAAAAAAAGAACCATGACCAATACATTTAGATATTTTTTTCTCACCATTGCACATTATAAAATATCAGTCAGATGATAAAAGTCTCTGGTTCCACTCAGTACTAGTTTACTGAACCTTAATTACTTCATGTTTCTGAACCTGTGTTTTCATCTGTGAAAGTAAAAGAAAAAACTTGGGAGTTGCAAGGATAAAGACCCAGTAAACATAGCACTTAGGGTTCTCATTTAATCCTTATTACCAAGAGATCTGATAGTTTGGTATCAGCATAGTCCATAGCTCAGCTCTGGAGCAATGCTGCCTGGTTTTGGAACCTAACCCTACAATTTACTAGCTTTGTGATGGCAGGAAAATTATTTTATCTCTTCCTGTCATAGTTTCCTCATCTGTAATTGATAATAGTACCTATCTCCTAAGAATTAAATGAGTTTCTATTATGAAGCACTAAGAAAAATGATTGACACAAAATGCCTAGTTAAGGCATTAATTATCACCAGTAGCATAATTATTGTAGATTGAGAAACTGTATGTTGAACACGTGTGTACTCTGAAAAAGTATCTTGTTTTTTTTTTTTTTTTTTAAAGATTTTATTTATTTATTCATAAAGACACAGCTAGAGAGAGAGAGGCAAAGACACAGGCAGTGGGAAGCAGGCTCCATGCAAGGAGCCTGACGTGGGACTCGATCCCTGGTCTCCAGGATCACGCCCTGGGCTGCAGGCAGTGCTAAACTGCTGCGCCACTGGGGCTGCCCCTGAAAAAGTATCTTGTTTGAGGAAGGACAATGGACATAGATTATTTACCTTCTCAATATTTAAATATATTATAAAGCTTTAGAAAGATATTGGCATTAGAATAAAAACACTGTACAAAAAATATCAAGTCCAGAAAGAGACCTAAAATAAACATATGTGCATGTATATGTGTAAGTATAATACATACATATGAATTCAGAATATGAGAACATTTTCAGATAAGTTCAGGTGGAATTTCAATGTAAGAAATGAAATCAAAGGAAATCAAATACATACTAAATGAAAATAATGTCCTAACTGAAAATGAGTAAAGAACACAGACAATTAAAAAAAAAATTTAAACAAAATGAAATGTTCTCTACCCTCATGGGTAATTAAACAAATGCAAATAAAAATAATTTGTAATTTTTATTATTAGATTGGAAATATTTATATCAACTGAAAATACCCAGTGTTGAATGGGAGGTGGGCTGTCTCACTGACACTTTCATGAATACAGAAAAGTAGGTATTTCTGGAAGGCAAACTGTTAATAAATATTTCAGTTTTAAAAGTACATGCATGAAAAAAATAAAAAAAAAAATAAAAGTACATGCATGGGGCAGCCCGAGTGGCTTAGCCGGTTTAGCGCCGGCTTTGGCCCAGGTCGTGGTCCTAGAGACCCAAGATTGAGTCCCACGTTGGGTTCCCTGCATGGAGCCTGCTTCTCCCTCTGTCTGTGTCTCTGCCTCTCTCTCTCTCTGTATCTCTCATGAATAAATAAATGAAATTTTAATAAATAAATAAATAAATAAATAAATAAATAAATAAATAAATAAATGTACATGCATGCCCTTCAACTTATTTCTAGGAGTTTGCCCTAGGAAATAATAGAGCTGTAATTTATAAGAATCTATACTGCAGCATTACTTATAGAGAAAAACTAGAAATATATGGAATTGTAACACATATAATATTGTTTTCTTACAACTCAATTTCCTCTGCTTGAAAATAAAAACAGTACTTTCCATTAATAACACTATTATAAAGCAAGGAGCCAAGGACTACTTACCTGCTAACCAAGCAAATTAATAAATTCAAAGCAGGAACACGCTCATCATCTTTGCTGTCCTAAAGGAAAAAAAAAGAAAAGAAAAATGTACAGTGTCCTCCTTAATATTTTTGAAACAAATTTCCTTTTAAGATGTAAAACATGAAAATTTGGGACGTGGTTGAGTGTCTGCCTTCAGCTCAGGGCGTGATCCCGGGATTCCGGAATGAGTCCCACATCAGGCTCCCTGCAGGGAGTCTGCTTCTCCCTCTGCCTGTGTCTCTGCCTCTCTCTGTGTCTCTCATGAATAAATAAATAAAATCTTTAAAAAAAAAAAAAACCACGAAAATTTTATTAGATAATAATAATCACATGGAAGTAGAAAACCTTAAGAAAAAGTAGAAAACTATAAAATTAACAACACTTGAGAAACATCTGACATGATCTTTTAAAGAAAGGTCCTCAACAAGGAAAAGAAAGAAAGAGTTGAAGGTTCAAAGAGAATAACGTGGGGGAGAGGTTTTTCCTGGCTCCAAGCAGGGAGCAAGAAAAAATCCCTATGTCCTAACTGCATAGTAATGAAAACTATATAAAAATATTTTTTATTTTATTTTAAGATTTCATTTATTTATAGTTTCCCAGGTCTCCAGGCCCTGGACTGAAGGCGGCAGCGCCAAACCACTGAGCCATGGGGGCTGCCCTATAAAAATATTTTAAAGAACTTAACAATTGATGAGTAAAATCCTGGCTTCTAGCATAAGACATATCAGAAAATACTCCAGCAGATCAGGGTTCTCAATTATGATGGAGGTAGTGGCTGAACTATACATTTTATAAATGGTCTTACAGAGTATGAAATTTATTTTTTGTTTTTTATGTTTTGAAATTTATTTTTATACATCTCAAGGTATAGCCACAATAAACTACTGAGTAATGTTATGACACAGATGTCACATATTAATTCAAACCTGGGACACACTTCTATGACATTAGTGTACTCAACTCTGTGTCAAACACTATATGGAGCAAAGCTGAATAAAACATATTACCTGCTAATAGCAGAGAAGATGAAATATCTGTATTAACTTTAATGAAAGGGAAAATGTTTTTTTTTTTTTAATTTATTTTTTATTTTATGATAGTCACAGAGAGAGAGAGAGAGGCAGAGACACAGGCAGAGGGAGAAGCAGGCTCCATGCACCGGGAGCCCGATGTGGGATTCGATCCCGGGTCTCCAGGATCGCGCCCTGGGCCAAAGGCAGGCGCCAAACCGCTGCGCCACCCAGGGATCCCGGAAAATGTTTTAAGTGCTCATAAACAAAGAAAAACAGAGGATGCAGAAATTCTTGTTAATTGTCAGGATTGGGGGATATCATAGAAAGTGATGGGATATGAGCCAGATTATGAAAAGTAAATGGTATTTAGATGCAGAGTGGCAGAATGAAGAGGCACTTCTATAGACGAAATAAAGTCTAGGAACAGAACATGGGAAATATTTACTGAGTAGCAAGTACATTTTGCTTGGAGTGCAGGCCTTAGAAGCTAGTTTGGTCTATATCAGGGCTGTTTAACAAAGACATTTTTGAGTAGTCAATTGAGAACGAGTATACATTCTGTGGATGGGATAGGAGTGATGAAAGAAAAAAAGAATCCCAAGTGGACTTAATCTGGCATAAAATTTGTATTGTGATGCTGCAAGCATGAGTTAGTGAAGCGTCTGGAGAAATTCAAAACAGTCATCATGCCAGAGACTTAGTTGACCAGTCTAGCTTCTTGTTTTCCCTTACTCTTTAGCAAAGGAAGCTCACTTTTACCTAGGCACACTGCCACCCAGCTAAAAGCAAACATTTCTCATAGTTCCTTATGGCCCTGTGACTAAATTCTGGCTAAATGAGCTATAGATATAGCCAGATGTGCTTGCAGAAACTCTGGGAAGCTCTGTTAGAGGATAACTTTCTCTTCTTTCTAGTTCTCAAATATAATGGCTGAAACTCCAGCAGCCCCCATGGACCATGACATGAGCTTGACAACAGAAGCCACGTAAGACAGAACTCAAAGGCCTGGGTTACTGCCATCTTGGTTTGTTCTGTCCACCTACAGACTTCCTTTATCTAAGAAAAACATTTCCGTTTTATTTAAGCTACTGTTATTTTGGGCTTTTAAAATTTTTTAAAAAATTTTTTGAAATTATGTGGCCAAATCAAATCTAATCTTGACTAATAAAATATTCCACATTTTCCTATTTCAATGGAATCCTTTTTTATCACCACATAAATTGATGAGCGCTTTCAATGTGAAATAGTAAGTTGTAACTTACCACTAGGAGCCTTACTTCAGAGCACCTTCTTGCAAGCTGCCGAATCAGTGAATGAGCCTCAGGTAATAAAGGTTTTTCAAGACAAGCCAATAAAGCATAAAGCCACCTTCCCTAAATAGGATTTTAAAAAGTAGTAAGTAGCAAATACTGTACCATAAGTTTAACTTATTTTTTAAAATGTCCAAAGTTGCTCTGCTTATTTGCTATAAACAAATTCATGTAACATTAACTGTATTATGTTTGGATCATTTAGATAGCCAGCTGATGTGTTTTCTTTTTACTACAGACACAGATCATTGGACACTTCACAATACCTTTAGTCCCAAAGAGTTCATTTCAGAGATTCTTACCATAACTGAAGTCCTAACTCATAGGTAGAAAACTACATTAGGATGTGAATAAATCCTTACAAAAATTAAGATACATTTTTTTCCTTTGTCCTTTAGGCAATACACAAGTAATTTTATAATGCTATACTTTGTCCCTGTGTTTATACAAAGGAACTATACTCTAGATGAAATAATGTTCTGAGGGGCACTTGGATGGCCCAGTCAGTGGAGCATGGGACTCTTGATCTCAGGGTTGTGAGTTCAAGCCCCATGCTGGGTGGAGAGATTACGTTAAAAAAAAATCTTTAAAAAATTATGAAAACATGTTTTGATACTTCTGTAAGTACCATGGCAAACTAAATCTAACCCTATCCTCTTTTTTTTTTTTTTTTAGTAGGCTCCATGCCCAATGTAGAGCCCAATGCAGAGCTTGAACTCACGACCCTGTCACTGCTGGTTTATTCTTTCTTTCCTGAAACTCTGTGAGAGTATAATTATAGATAAACCCCCAGGACCCAGTCTAGAGTTGGAACTCAATAGGAGCTTAATTAAAATATTTGTGGAATGAATGTTCCATTTTCGATGCACCATAATTTATTTAACCAATTTCCTATTGTTGAGCACTTATGTTTAATTTATTGCTGTTATATAAAAAGTAGTATGATAAATATCCTTGAATGTAAGTTTTAGAGCATCTCTGATTTCTTGGGCTAAATTCTTAGAAATAAAATGGTGGTATCAAAAGGTATGTATGTATATGCACACATAATATTTCTGAGATATAATCAGTAAATTGTACCCCAGAAAAGTTGTATCAAATTGTATTTCCACCAGCAGTGTAGATGACTGAGTTTATTCTGAGCAACACATCACTTTGGAGAAACCTAAAGAATATTAAAACAATGTTTACATAGCAATTCACGCAACAAACTAAATTAGCTCCTCAAGCTACCTCAAATCAGTAAGACTTTTCCTTAAACAAAAGATTCACATCTAGGTTTCTTTTATAAATAGTAAGTGGAATTCTCTTCTACATCAAAAAAGCTATTTTACATTTAAACTTGGCTCAAATTTTTGAGGCTACATTTACTATATATAGCTGGCATACAGGTATTCAAATGGTGCTTAAACCTCTACTGACTAAGATGTATTTATACTGAGAGGCTCCTTTTCTCAAAGTCAGTGAGCACAATGAGGCAATACTAATATGTAAAAAAAACTCAAAATAGCTGAAGGTATTACTTAATACCTTCACATCTGGATGAAAAATATGCTTTTATTTCTCAAAAACAAAAATTAAGTAATCCCAAGTAAAGACATTTAAAAAAAGAGATCCATTTTCCTTTTGCCAGTTTATGACAGGCAAACTTTGTGATACAGGTTTTTACTTTATACACTGATATTCTCAATAGTAGAGTTCTGGTAGTATGGTTAATTGGATAGAGGAAATGAACACTGTTGATTCAATGTTAGACTCAAAAAATTAACTAGGTTAAAATTTAGTGAATCAGTTGTCATTGGTTCAGAAACACTTCAATGGTTCCTCTGGCAAATATAGACACTTTTTGGTAATAAACTCTCTCTAATTAACAGGAAAGCCCAATCATCACCGTCTTCAATGGGTAATCCTCAGATGATTAAAAAAATAAATTCAAAAAAATCTTATAACACAAAGAGCTAAAAAGATAAAAATTAAAGGAAGAGAAGTAGAACAGGTTAGGTAATATTGCTAAAAGATCATTATCAGAGAGAACGAACGAATATAGAATTTAAAGTTCAATATCCAGATGCCAATGAATAAGTAATATGAATATGAACAAAGTTATCTATTGGAGGTATCACGAATATACCAACAGTGGGAAAAATATTCAGTTTTACTGATATTCAAGGAAATACAAAGTACGTTTACTTTGGAGTACTACTATAAAATCACTAAATCTGAAAACAAACAGAAATTATAAATGTTAGATTGAACCATATGGAAGACTGATGATCAAATGTTTTTAACCTACAAAAATGGCAAATGCACATGGTTTAACTTAAAGTGGAGTTGCAGGGAAAAGTAAAAATCCTTTGCCAATGGCATTATTAACTGGTTCATTCCTTTTGGAAAGCAATCTAGCAGAATGTAATAAAAGTTTACAAAATCTTGATCCAGTAATTCTATTCTAATAATATCCTGAGAAAATAATTAAGTAAACTATGAGACATTAAGACAATGGAAATTATGTGAATGAATTACATTATCATATAGAAATATATATATATATATGAAATGTGAGCTAAAAAAACCCAGAATGAGTTATACTATTTAAAGACATGTTTGATCAACTGAATCAGAAACACTGACTTTATCTACCTATTTATTTATTTTTATTTATTTACTTTTTAGGTAGGCTCCACACCCAACTTGTGAATTTAAGCCATCATTCAGAGCTTGAACTTACAACCCTGAGATCAAGAACTGAGCTGAGCTCAATGGCTGGATGCTTAACCATGGCTTTGAAATCCAATTCACAAAAGATTATCAAATACCAGTAACAGCAAGCACTGTGTGCCAGGCATTACTCTAAGGATTTTGTATATAGTAACTCTTTGAATCCTCCAATAACCTACGAGCTGTTATTTGCATTTTACAGATAAGGAAACTGGAGCACATAAAGATTCAGTACTTGCTGAAGGGGGACACATAATCCTAACTGGTGGAACTGAGATTTTCACCCCAGCAATCCAGCTATACTGCCCCTCTATAGTTTTATATTCACAGCTCATTTTTCTCCTTCAACAATGGGTCAGTTTGGTGGGCATTACATAAATGAAGTATCTGCTTAGTCCCCTAGTAAGAAATTTTATTATTCTTTGAAGTTAGATTTAATTTTTAGAAACATGTATTTTTTACAGTTAAGGATATTTCCAAGAGTGTACCTGATTCTCCAAAGCTCCCTGTGAAAGCCTAAGATATAATCTTTGCCCTCCAGAAACTTAAGAGTCTGCTGGGAAAAATAAATACACCAACACTGCAATATAATGCACAAGTTTTTAAGCCTGCCTGCCACTCAGCCAAGAGGCTTAGAAAAGTCTCTTCATAAGTATAATGTTCATATTATCACTAAATTTTCATTTCTTGGTTTTATATTTTATTCTTTTAAATCTCTACTATATAACATATATATTTAAGTGGAAAAAATGAATGTTTAAAATCACTGTTTCTGGGGCACCTGGGTGGTTCAGTAGGTTGAGCATACAACTCTTGATTTAGCTCAGGCCTTGACTGATCTCAGGGTCAGGAGTTCAAGCCACATGTTGGGCTCCATGCTGGGCATGGAGCCTACTTAAAAAACAAACAAACACAACACACACACACACACAGAAAATGCATTTCAAATTTCTTTAAGCCAGTACTACTCAAAATGGGATCTCCAGACCAGATATCAGTTGGTGACCTATTTGTTAGTGGACTACAATGAGATAAGTTGCATCTGCCAGAATATAAATCTTTAGTTGACTTTTTTCCAAGGAAAATCTTTCTCAATGAAGGAAGTAGTAAGTTGATATGCATTCTACTGTCAATTCTTTATTTCACTGCAAACAAGCATAGTTTGCATTGTACACATAGTTATGCATACAGATATAACAGATATAATATACATATATAATTACCTTAGAGGTATACTTCATATATAAAATAAGTACATATAATTTTGTTTACATTATGAAAATAAAAAGATGCAATACTACCAATTCTGGAGTAAAGTCTCTTTCTCCAAACCAATTACTCAAATATTCCAAGACACTAGTTACTGTTGCCTAAAGAAAAAGGGGAAAGGGAGGTGGAAGAAATGTATTAATAATAAAACAAAGACAAGTTCAACATAGGTTTCATTGTTTAGTTAGAAAGCAACTCTAATATTTAAGATGGTCCCATTCTTTAGACTTCCAGAGAAAACTGTGACTGTATTTAGTAATTTGGTTAGGTGGCTCACTCAGTGAGAAAAGGCTTTTAGGACAAATATTTTTATGTACTTTCAAGTATCAATATACTGGTTTAAATCCAAGGATTTAGTCTGTACTACTAATTTAGTTTATAAATGCCTGAAAAATTCCACATGCTCTTAAAAATGTCTTTGCATAAATACCTTTAAATTATTTTCATTGAGTCAAGGTAAAAACTCTAAAAAGCAAGTTAGCTGGAGAAAGATCCGTTTTAAAACTATATAGATAGAATTTATTAAACTGTTAAAAATATTCTCTCACTTCTTCAAGTATAGTTGGACACTTAGAAAAATCACTCACTGAATTTAGTATGCCTACTATAGTATTTTTAATGCAAATAATCAAGTAAGTGAAACTATTAGCCAATATATGATTTACAACAGAGTATGACCCTTAAAAAATTTATCTTCCAAGAGCACCCAATGCTATGTGAAGGCAAAACAATCAAATTTTTCATTTGCTCTTTAAATGGGTAACAGAAGGGCAGCCCGGGTGGCTCAGCAGTTTAGTGCTACCTTCAGCCCAGGCGTGATCCTGGAGACCCGGGATCCAGTCCCACATCAGGCTCCCTGCAAGGAGCCTGCTTCTCCCTCTGCCTGTGTCTCTGCCTCTCTCCTCTCCGTGTTTCTCATGAATAAATAAATAAAATCTTTAAAAAATAATAATAAATGGATAACACAATTCTTCATCCTAAAGGAGTAAAGAAGCTTTTGATCCAAGAAATTCTTAATGGGATGTACAGGACATCTGGCACTAGAAATAGCAATCTAACTTTAGTTTTACTTCAAACTCCAGAATGTAAGACTTAAAACTGAAATGTATACAACTGAATAGTTTAGCAACATAATTTAGTATGAGCTCTGGAATTACATCAAATTGGGATTAAAGCCCAGTGTTGCTGTTAGAACTTGCTGAAAAACCACCTGTAAGTCACTTAACCTTCAATTTTGTTTCCTAATCTATAAAAATTGGATGTTAATAATAATTCTCCATATACGGTGGTACTGGGTATTAAATAATAACTGTTAAAGAGGTTAGGACAGGGTCTTACATACTGAAGTATTCAATAAATGTATTCATAAACTCTCATGCACATTGAAAACAAAAGTATACATAGACCCTTATTATTAGATGGATTTTACCTGATTCATTCTGCTAACGATACTAAGCAAGGGAGGAAAACCAATCTGAAAGAAAAATGAGACTGAAATTTACTAAATGGTATTATAAAGGGTGCTTCATTGTTTTCAAACCGGTGAATTTCTTACCACACCGTTATTTAAAAACAAAAAAATGAATAATAGGAAATTCCTTCATTACCCATTATAATAAAAACATTCCATCAACTATTATGTTGATTATTATATCAAAAATATGTTATATCAAAAAGTATTTTGCAATTTGAATATATAAATTTAAAAATAATGACGGGGGGTGCCTGGGTGACTCAGATGGTTAAGCGTCTGCCTTCGGCTCAAGTAATGATCCCAGGGTCCTGGGATACAGCTCCGCGTTGGGCTCCCTGCTCTGCAAGGAGCCTGCTTCTCCCTTTCCCTCTGCCTGCTGCTCCCCCTGCTTGTGCTCTCTGTCAAATAAATAAATAAAATCTTTAAAAAAAAGACTTTAGTAATAAAAATGTTAAAGTATGAAATTTCTTAAACTGACACTATGATACCATTGATATTATGACATTAACATGTTGTATACACTTTTTCAAAATCTTCAGCTAAAGCTAGTATTTTCAGGAATTAAGGGTACTTAACAGTGATTTTTTTTTTCAAGCCTAATCTGATTCAATTAAAAAAGTACTTTAAAGTTCAGTGCTGGGAGCACTCATTATGAAAATAGCACTGACGCAGAGAAAATTAAGAGGACATGCATTAACTCTGCCTCCTTAAATTGTTCTTCCACATGATGTATTTGACGTCTATATATTTTGTAATAACAAGCTAAATAAGTTTTGATTCTTTGTCAAATTAAAACACATTTTGAAATGTAACATCCATTAAGGGTATTACCCAAAAAAACAACAGATTTTAAAAGAAATGGGGCCAAATTAGTTCACTTATAGATCTGAATCTATTTATACCACACCACCATGTGTAAGAGCGCCTATTTTCCCAGACCTTGTTAACAAAGTGTATCAAATCTCTTTTGCCAATGTTATCTGAAATGTAACAGCTCAATGGAGTTATGACTTAACTTGGGCATCTTCTGATATAACAAGAATTCATATTTTTCTTTCTGTGAGCTATTTACATTCTTTGCCTTTTCTGTTTTAATTAGGGTCTTGGTCTTTTAGTGACTTTTGGAATCGTTTTTTGTTTTTTTAAGTAGGGTCCATGCCCAATGTGTGGCTTGAACTCATGACCCTGAGATCAAGACCTGAGCCAAAAACAAGAGCTGGATGTTCAACCTACTGAGCCACCTACGTGTCCTGATTTTTAGAGCTTTTACATTTTTTGGATGAATTACTTTTAAATGAGAAAAACACACATGGTGAGGATAAAAAGCCGCTGGCCACATAATTTATGATTAGAATAAAGCCATGGGAAATTTAAATATATATCTTCAACACTTCATCCCCAGAATACGAATTCTACTAAGCATTTTTAAGCATCTAATTGTCATGTTTTCCTGACTACTCAAAAGTCATAACCCATGCTTAATCATTAAAAAAAAAAAAAAACCATAAAACAAAACCCTGAATTCTATCTAACTCAAAAAATTATCACATAACTAAAATCTAAAAGATATGAAGCCCACCTAAGAAGTCACAGTGCATTGTTTCAGAAACCAGGCTGCAAATTTTTAAGTTAAAGAGCCAATTAGCTAGGTCATAGGTTGGCAAACATTTTCTGTAAAGAACCAGACAGTATTTTTGGCTCTGCAGGCCATACATTGCCTTACTCACCTAGTATTGTTTTAAAAAACACTCTTAGCTCTATACAAAAATAGGCTGCAGTCTAGATTTGGCCTAGGCTGTAGTTTGCAGAATCTTTGTATTAAATCATACACTAAAAGTAGAACCCTTTTTGTTTTGTTTATCCATATTATCATATACCTGCACATAATCGATTCCAGGACCTTCACTTGTAGCTGGTCCAACAGCCCCTTCAGCGCATAACCTTTCACCCAAACAAAATTTTTTCCAGCCTTCTTCATCTTCGGATTTTGGCTAAAAGAAAAAAAAAAAAAAAGAATTTACTTCTTTCTTTTTAAAATATTTTATTTATTTATTCATGAGAGACAGAGAGAGAGAGTTGGAGACACAGGCAGAGGGAGAAGCAGCCACACTGGGAGCCCAATGTGAGACTTGATCCAGGGACCCCAGGATCACGCCCTGGGCCAAAGGTGCCAAACCGCTGAGCCACCCATGCGTGTCCTTTCTTTTTTTACACTTTATTGAATCATGAAAAAGAAGTAAAGTCCTCCATATTCCCACCACTTCAACAGAAATATAGTACCTGCTATGGGCTGAATTTTGTCCCCTCAAAACTCTTATGTTAAAGTCCTAACCTCCAGTATCTTAGAATGTGACTATATTTGAATAGGGCCTTTATAATAGATGTTAAAATCAGGCTTTTAGGGTGGGTTTTCTTCCAATCTGACCGATGTCATTATGAGAAAAGGAAACTTAGGGGCACCAGGGTGGTCAGTTAAACGTCTGACTCTTTGGTTTAGGCTCCGGTGGTGGTGACTTCAGGCCCCAAGTTGGGCTTCTGCCCCTCCCCGCCCCACCCCTTAGCATGGGCACACTGTCTCTCTCTAAAATAAATAATTTTTTTTTTTAAAGAGGAAATTTAGATATAACAAGAGGCAGTAGAGATGCTTGTGCACATAGATGAAAGACCATGTGAGGACACAGCAAGAAGATGGCTACCTGCAAGTCAAAGAGGCCTCAAGAGGAACCAAACCTACAAACCAACTAATACCTTGATCTTAGACTCCTAGCCTATAGAACTGAGAGAAAATAAATTACTCTTTGCTAAAACACCCAGTCTGTTTTGTTCTGGCAGCCCTAGCAAACTGATACAGTGCTCAAGTGTTACACATTTTGTGGGACGTGTTTAGTTTGGATCACCCTTTAATGGACACTGACAAACAAGGGTTTGTTCAAGAGGGTGATAAAGATGGAAACTGGTAGGGAAAAAAATGCACTAAAAATGCTTACAAAAATGAAGGACGTTTATACCAGGGAAGGAGATGGGATTACATCCTTCACATACTTGGAAAGGCAGTCCAGTCAAAGAAAGAAAAGATTTATTCTATACTTCTAAATTCAGGACCAGTGGGGAGAAGCATTAACAAAACAATTTTTATTTGTACACAACACCTCGCACATTACTTTGTATAGATGTAGTTTTTCCCTCTGAGGAAAAATAGCTTTCATTAGATTCTCAGGACAAACATGAGACCTCTGAAAGTGTAAAACCTATGTACTAGAGCACTGTATATGCCCTTTTCCTTTACTCTATTAGGTCAGAGACTATTTCTATTTTAGGTAACACTGAATACCCTGATTATTAAATATAGCAGGTGCTTAATGATTTATTCATAATAAATTGATTGAATAAATAAGTGTTTATATTTACATGGTTGCTTTAAATAAAATGTCAGAGTACTTTAAAAATTTTTCATTTTAGGGATGCCTGGGTGGCTCAGTGGTTGAGCGTCTGCCTTTGGCTCAGGTCGTGATCCCAGGGTCTTGGGATTGAGTCCCTCATCGGGCTCCCCACAGGGAGCCTGCTTCTCTCTGCCTATGCCTCTCTCTCTCTGTGTGTCTCTCATGAATAAATAAAAATCTTTAAAAACATTTTTTTTCATTTTATTATTTACATAATGTTAACTTTTGCCATGATGAACATGCTATTGCTTTTAATACTCCACTGTTTTGATGGATCATAATTTATTCAATCATTAGGTCATTTACATTTTTGACAAAATTATATTGTTATAATGTTATTGATCCAGCTTCTTTTTGAATTAGTAAGCATTTCCCCAAAAGTCCTTATACTGAGCAAGAAAAAAATGTATCTACTTACCTACCCTCCTTCCCTCTGCCCCCTTTTCCCAGGAGGCCTCACAGCACAATGAAAAGCTTTACAACCAAACTTTGGTTTGAATCTTAACTATACCTTATATGAGTTAAATGATCCTGGGCAAGTGATGTTAGTTCGTTTCACACTCTCCCTAGAGCAGAGTTTTCAAATGGTATGGAGAAGCAAGTAGAGTCCATATACTGAATCTCACAGCTTTCAACTTGTAGTCTAGGGCTATGCAAGCAGCCTCCTCCATTTATCCTAATGTGTCACCATGTAAAAGATATTAGGAAGCACTGCCTAGAGGAAGCTTCTATTTTTTTTTTTTTTAGAGGAAGCTTCTAAAATCTGAAATCTATGAACTACCTGAAAGTATGAACAAAACTGTGTGCCCTGTTGCACACAATTTTTTCCTTTGAAGATAAATAGCTTTTATTTGATTTTCAGGAAGATTATGAGACTCCCCAAAAAGTTAAAAGTATTGTTCTGGAAAAATGTATACATCTCCTCTCCAACTCCCTTTTTTAATTCAGTAGTCCAGATATAACATATTTCCTTAAGTTGAAAATATATTTAAGCTGATAAGGCACAGAAAATACTACTTTTAAGTATGCATGACAAACTTTACTAGGATGTCACTGGTTTTGGCACCATTACCTCACGAGGAAAACCCAATAAGCCTTTATTTGAGCTTTTTGTAAGTACTGAAAATGCATTTATTTTATAAAAAAAGCAATGTCTAGAACCCTTAAAAGTTTATAGAGATGTAACAATTACCTATCCAAAGTCTCTCAAGATGCTATGAATTAAAACTGCCATAAAAATAACTTGCAGGGCAGCCCTGGTGGCTCAGCGGTTTAGCGCCGCCTTCAGTCCAGGGTGTGATCCTGGAGACCCAGGATGGAGTCCCACGTCAGGCTCCCTGCATGGAGCCTGCTTCTCTCTCTGCCTGTATCTCTGCTTCTCTCTCTCTCATGAATAAATAAATAAAATCTTTAAAAAAAAAAAAACTTGCATTATTGATTCTATACTTTAAAGGTTTACATGATGGAATTGTTTTTATTAATTTAGGTCAATGAAAAAGAACAAAAACAACATAGACTAAGTGAATCTTTAAAGACTGGTAGTAAATATGGACTATTTCAAATGGGTACACTCTGTACAACTTAAACAAAGAAACTTACATACCATGGTCACGTTACTGTCTAACTGTTGTGATTTCCAGTGACTTCTATGTCTGATCACACTCTAAAGGAAGAAAAGTTAGGCAAGTGATCTTCAGAGAATGGATAACTGAAAAGAAATAAATTGTGCAATATCCTAGTAATCTTGAAACTTGGGGGGCAGCCCGGGTGGCTCAGCGTTTTAGCGCCACCTTCCGCCCAGGGCCTGATCCTGGAGACCAGGGATCGAGTCCCATGTCAGGCTCCCTGCATGGAGCCTGCTTCTCCCTCTGCCTGTGTCTCTGCCTCTCTCTCTGTATCTTTCATGAATAAATAAATAAAATCTTAAAAAAAAAAAAAAAAAAAAAACCTTGGAAAACATGTTTCCAACTATATTATGTCTCATGATTATAATTTGGTTAACTGATTCATAGATATTTTAACTTTATCCTTCAGAATAAGGAATCTTAGGGAGCCTAGGTGGCTCAGTTGGTTAAGCGACTGATTTTAGGTTTTGACTCAGGTCATGATCTCTTGGGTCATGGGATGGAGCCCTGAGTCCCAAGGCGGGGCTCCTCCAGACTGCAGCTCAGCACTCAGCAGGAAATCTGCCTAAGGATTCTCTCCCTCTGTACCTCCCCCCACTCATATGCCTGCCTGCTTGCATGCACTTTCGCTCTCTCAAATAAATAAATCTAAAAAAAAGTATAATGAATCTTATTTTTCCAACTACAGTCTAAGAACAGAAATAATTCTTGAGGGAGAGAGGGGTTTAATTTTTATTTAAAATTCAATTAGTCAACATATATTACATCATTAGTTTCAGATGTAGAGTTCAGGAATTCATTAGCTGCATACAATACCCAGTGCTCATCACATCATAGGCCCTGTTTAAAGCCCACCACCCTATTACCTCATCCTCCCCCTCCCCTTCAGCAACCCTCCGTTTGTTTCCTATAGTTAAGAATCTCTCATGGCTTGTTTCCCTTTCTGATTACTTCCCAATCAGTTTTCCCTCCCTTCCCCTATGATCCTCTGCACTGTTTCTTATATTCCATATGAGTAAAATTAGAACTGTCTTTCTAATGGAAGGGGTTTAATTTGATAAAATGATTAAAGTACGCTCACCTGTCGAACAGATGAAAACTGTGCCACTTGTTGTTGTTGCCACTGAAGTGTGGGAGAATATCCTTCAGGAGCAGGTTGGCATCCTGAAAGCTAGAGATCAGTTCATAAATATTAGAATCGATGTTAGTGTTATAACTAGAACGTCATTCCTCTGCAAAGTAAAAGCACAACCAAGATGAAGAGTAATAAAGTAAATGATTAAGGCTATCTAAGAAAGATACTGTACTCTGCAGATGCCAAAAAGTAGGCCTTTCACTTTACTATTTATGTCCAAGTTTGAACATTAGGAAAAGATCCTTGTGGGGTCACTTCAATAAGAGCAATCTGGAATGGTTCATATTTGGAGTTTCTAAACTAAGAAATCTAAATTATATGAGCCCTGAAGACATAATTTAGTCCTACCTTTCTATAAGAAGACAATTATTTGAAATGAGGAGACATAACCCACATAAAGAATTTGGTATTGGCAGAATGTACTCAAATAATCTAAGACATTTGACTTTACAAAGGCTACTTCAGCTTCCTAAGACAGCACAATAGGTCAAAATACTGCCTTGAAATACATATTGCCTTGAAATAATAGTGTGTTTTTTAAAAGCTAGGTAGATAAGATATTCTCATCCATCAACTAAAAATTTCTGAAAATATGTGAAACATTATAGCATCTGAATTAAAATTTCATAAGAGGAAAAGGACCTATCACAATTTAAAAACTGCTGCTCTCCTTTGACCCTAGGTTAAATAATATGTCCTTAGAGAGACTTTCTGTGACAATTTTAATTGTCAACAGTACAATTGTAAACAAGTAACCTTGTTACTTATTGGTCATATACAGGTTAATTTTCTTCATATCAAGTCAATATAGGTGTGCTTAGGTGGCTCAGTGGTTGAGTGTCTGCCTTTCATTCAGGTCTTGATCCTGGGGTCCTGGGATCAAGTCCTACATCTGGCTCCCTGTAAGGAGCCAGCTTCTCCCTCTGCCTGCGTCTCTACCTCTCTTCTCTGTGTCTCTCATGAATAAATGAAGAAAATCTCAAAAAAAAAAAGTCATAATATATAATTACTTTGTTTGCTTGTTTACTCTGTATTCCTCAGGAGAATGTAAACTCTGCCAGGGTAGGGATTTTTGTGCCTCATTTTCTATTGTAATCCCAGGGCCTGGCACAACCTAGTCACTTCACAAAAATATTCAAGGTGTGTGTGCAAGTAACTAGAAAAATGTAAGACACCTGAGTTTCTATTCTTAAAAAAACAAAGCCCAAATTCAGAACATGCAATATTGCACTAAATAGCATTAAACACCAATCCAAGAATAATTATGAACAAGACTGGAAAAAGGTTCCTTAAAAATAAAGAATAACGTAAGTAACCTATTTAGAGTCCTTTAGAATTGGATCACAGCCCTGAAGTATGAGGAGTCTCCACGAATGCCAGGGTTACTGGAAACTGCTCTGGGGGCAGTAAATGCCAACTGTCCTTTTGAGGGTTAAAAGTCCAAGCTAATGTTCAATGTCTCAGGAAGTAGTCCAATCTTACATAAATCATAAAGATACTACAGGATACCACAGGAAGGCCACTGAGCTTTCCATTTGGTCGAGGGGAGAGGGGGAGGAAGGGGAGAATCCCCTGCTGGGTAATAAAACTCACAGAAACATTCACACTTTGCTTCCTTTTCAACTTCTTTGGGTCAATCTGAGCTACCACAACATCTGGACATTGAGCTGCTTCGATCCTACAAATAAGTAATAAATGCAAGAAATGTGATTACGGCTGTGCTTTGTTCCTGTGCAGTAAAACGAGCGATCCATTCTACAGTTCTTCACGAAATCAGAAAAAAAAAAAAAAAAAAAAAAAAAAAAAGGAAGCGCAATGCACGTACTACACAAGGTTATTTCCGAAACTAACTGGAAAGCAAGGAAATCCAAAAGCACACATCTTGACACAGGTAAACAGAATTACATTCATAAAAACTCGCCCAGGTAAAGATGTCATCAAGTGATCTTGATTCGACCCTACCTCGCGTGAAAGAGGGAACGGCCACTGAGGCGGGGCTTTATCACACGTAGGTAGGGGTCGAGCTGTGCCCGGGGGCAGAGCGGACGACCAGCCCACCCGCACGGGGCCAAATCACTCACTGGACCCGCCTCAGGTATTCCTGAGGCGTCCTCGGTGGGACGGAGGGATCAAAACTCTCTGTCAAGTCGCACGGTTCCACTGGCAACAGCCTGGGCATCAACTCTTCCACTGCGGATTCTGCTGGCATCCACGCCATGGTTTTTAATCCCGCCAGTCCCCCTTTGGCGCATGCGCCAAGTGCAGGTCACGGCGCAGGCGCAGACCTTAAGTGCCGAGTCTAAGGGGGCGGAGCTTAGGCAGTGTAATTGCGCTTGAGGAAGCCGGCCGGTTGTCCCAGACTTAAGGCTCGGGTGGTGTAAGGAGACGGTGAAGTTTAGTTCCTTGCAGAAGTGGTCCTGAAGTGTTTCTGCGTGTTTCCCTCTGTTCTCTCTCCTAAGGCCAGGGTAAACACTGAGGATTATTAAGCTTTATGCATCTGCAGTAGTAAGGGATCCTTGGATATCTTTTGAATTAATGAACAGTGTTATTGTAATTACCATTTATTGAGCTCTCTCTCTATATATTTTTAATTGTCTACAAGAAATCCACTTCATTTAGTTGAGCTCTTAAACCCCTGGTAGACATATCACGTATGTTTCCTCGTTTAGTTTTTACACCAACTCTTTGAAGTAAGTGGTATTATCCTGGTTCTGTAGGGGAGCAAATCGATATAAAGAAGGGTTAAGTACTACAACTGTGACTTTCACTCCCACAGTGAGACAGAGGGTAGAAGAGCCATTTCCAACCCAGATTTATTTGATGCCAAATGAATGAAAAATTAATTTTCCAGAGAAATTTCTTGCGCTTGGCTACTTGAAAGATCACTTTGTATTTGCTGGAAATGAATATTAGTCCTTGAGTAGACATCGCTGCTTTCTTCTTCTTCTTCTTCTTCTTCTTCTTCTTCTTCTTCTTCTTCTTCTTCTTCTTCTTCTTCTTTCTTCTCTGCTTTTCTTCTTCTTCTTCTTCTTCCTCTTCTTCCTCTTCTTCCTCCTCCTCCTCCTCCTTTTTCTTGAGAGATCTCTTTGTTTAAATGAGTAGTGAAAGGATAAAGCTAATGCCAATACCCAAAAGTTACCATGATTAATCTTAGGGCCAATCTTGTGAGGTAGGTACTATTATCTCCATTTTACAGGTGCGGAAACATGTCAGAAATGGATTAAGTAATTTGTGCTGGGCGACATTCCAAGGAACAATGAAGGTTATATCTGATTCTTTCTAAAGAAGCTCTGAGTAAATATAATTGACTTATTTCCTAAGATTATGTTTATTTTTAAAGCTTTTTTTTTTTTTTTAAAGCACTGCCTTTAGCTTGCAAGTAATTGATTTCAAAACCAGAATGTAACTTTCTCATTTGAAGATAAAGTGAGGACAGTTCCTGGGTTCAGACCTAAAGGAATTTGTGCTTATGAACTGTAAGTAAACAATTGGGAGATTCAGAAACACACTACTTGACTGCAAACTAGAAGGTTATTTGGTTAAAAATGTTACTGATTTTTTTTAATTTTATTTATTTATGATAGTCACAGAGAGAGAGAGAGAGAGAGGCAGACACAGGCAGAGGGAGAAGCAGGCTCCATGCACCGGGAGCCCGACGTGAGATTCGATCCCGGGTCTCCAGGATCGCGCCCTGGGCCAAAGGCAGGCGCTAAACCGCTGCGCCACCCAGGGATCCCAAAAATGTTACTGATTTAGTAATAACTTTGTATGGTGACAGAGGTGGAAACTACACCTATGGAGGTGAGCATTAAAAGTTTGTGTGTGTGTGTGTGTGTGTGTGTGTGTTTAACTGATTTTGGAAGAAACAAAGTTAAAGAGAAATATGGAAACTCTTGCCCCCAAACATTTTGGTAATAATAAAGAAAAGATTAGAAAACGTAAGTGATGACTTCATTTCTGGATTTTCTTACAATTTTTGTGGAGGAGGGGAAACTAATTTGTTAGCAATTTCCACCTATTTTTTGGATAAAAGACCTAGAAGACTACCTACCAAAGGAACAATGCTTAATACTGGATTTCATGTATAAGTAGGTGGCAGAATTACACATAGATGAAGAAAAAAAAAGGAGAACAGTGGGATGGAACAAAGGTTGTCCTTGGAAATAATTATTTTCCAAAAGAAGAGGAGAGTAATAAAGTACATGAATGATTTGAAATGGTTCTAAAATTTTGAATACACAGGAACAAATTCATTCAGGAAAGAGGAAAGTAAGGTAAAAATTTGTAAGGATTGGGGCACTTAGGTGGCTCAGTGGTTGAACATTTGCCTTTGGCTCATGTCGCGATCCTGGGGTCCTGGGATCAAGTCCCACATCGGGCTCCCTGCATGGAGCCTGCTTCTCCCTCTGCCTGTGTCTCTGCCTTTCTGTTCTCTCATGAATAAATAAATTAAATCCTAATTTTTTTTTTTTTGTTAAGGGTTGCTTTCTGCTAGTGTAGTGGAGTAAGAAAGCTTTGTACTGGGAGACAAAAAGGGAAGGCTTCAGATATGCCCTATTTGGAGGCTGTGGCATGGGAAAGCTGTAGGTTAGATATTGTAGGAGAGGCATAATTTCTCCTCCACACTCTTAGGGTTTCTGGCTAGGCCTAATAATTAAACTGACATAAGACTCCTTAATAGAAGAAAAGCATGCAAATTTTCTTTAGTCTTTCTTTCTTTCTTTTTAAAAAAAGATTTTATTTTAGGTCATATATATATACATATATATACACATACATATATATGACTATATATATATATGCCATATATATATATGCCATTGTCCATTGTATATTCAATCTCAGCAGGTAGAGGAAAGAGTTTATTCAGGGAGTTATTACTAGAATAAATAGGTCATGCTGGAAAAATTGGAAGGAGGTCAATATGGCTGATGCATAAAAAGTATAAGGAGTGAATGGTGCTGGACAGGGTTGTGAGAAATGTAGCTGTATATAGTTATGTCTAGAGAACCTTCTTACTGTGTGCTGGGGGCTGTCAATGCCCTCCAACCAAAGACTACCAGAACACTCCTAGAGTCACATGATTATTGACACTAGGGTATGTCTCAGAAGAAGGATACTATAACTTATCATAGGATTTGGGCCTTGGTGATTTGCGGATGGTGGAGCTTTACTGTCAGGAATTGGGTATAATTCCGAGTCTGACTGCTGGTTAAAAACCTATGGGTGATTTTTCATGCTTGACCATAGCAGTTAAAAAGGCTTTCCCTGGGAAGGCTTCACAGGGGGAAACTGCCCTCCTCATACAGACTTGGTGCACACCCCGTGCATTGCAGTCTCTGAAGGGAGTTGCAATTAGATTCAGTCCCTCCTGGCTGGCCATGCTCTTATGCATAGTTGCATTCCTAGCCAGATGTCTTCATTTGGAGATCTCCTTATTGGGAAATTTACCCACTCTCCCAGTACCCAATACTTTACTACTATTACCACCCTTTCCTCCCAACCCATCACAACAGCCTTAGTTCCATAAATCTGCAGAAAACACTGGTTAGGGACTTCCTCAAAAGTGAGATGATCCCCAAGTTTGCACTGATCCACCTGACCCTCAAACAGTGGGAGTGATTAGAGGCTTCACTGTTAATTCTGTTTTGGCTTATTGTTGCTTTAATTGCCTGTTTTGACATTTAGCTGCTCAATTATTTCTCTAGCTCATTTGAGCATACAAATTCTGTGATTATATATCTTAATACTTCTTATATAGGAGGTAAAAGGGAAACTAATGGTATAATTGGTAAAGAAGAAGCAGTACTCAAAATAGGTCAGGAAGATATTTGGTCATTTTGTGTCTTGGACAATTTTCTTGATTTGTCTGAGTTCAGACACTAATACAGAGTTGTCTTGTTTTCATCTTGATACTTCAGGGACACTAAGTGGCCTTGTATGATGTTGGTGTGCTGTGAAATGGTTTATATTCAATAGGAGAATGGCGGGCCTTGCTGTAAATGCCAGCCAGGACAGCTCCTGACAACAGCTAGGCACAGTTGATAGAGTGAGGCCCATTTCAGGCTCTTAGAATCTGCTTTTCTTTCTCAGGGCTAAACATTTTATCTAGATTATTTCATTTAATCCTTACAATGTATTGTTACCCCAAGTGGTAGGCTTACAATATCTTCACTTTCAGATGACAAAACTGTGGCTCAGAAAATGTAACGGGACATGCCTAGCTCACACAACTAGGAAGTGGATGGGGTTGAGATTCTGTCCTGGGTGGTCAGACTTAATGAGCCATTGTTGTAAATCACTGTTTCACAAGGTACAGCTCAATAAAAATAAGTAGCTAAATAGAGCCTTTATGACCTATTGGTCACAGGGTAGAGAGAGGCAATAAAAAGATAGATACAAGGAGAATGTAGTCTTTTTTTTTTAGATTTTATTTATTTATTTAAGAAAGTGAGCACATGGGGCAGAGAGTGGTAGAGGGAGAGGGAGAAGCAGACTCCCTCTGAGCAGGGAACCCTGTGCAGGGTTTAATCCCAGGATCCTAAGATTATGACATGAGCTGAAGGCAGATGCTTAACTGACTGAGCCACCCAGGTGCCCAGAGATTCTAGTCTTAGTACACACCCTGTGGGCAGGAGCAGTCTCTTTAATCTCTGTGTCTCTATGTCTCCATCTCTTTATCTGAGACTGCTTTCCTCCAACTTTGGGGTCCAGATCCACAAAGAAGACTACAAAGCTGACTTGATACCAGTAAATCAAGATGAGGGCTAGTTTAATTATAGGACACGAAACAAAACTAAAACTTTATCCCTCTTTTAAAGCAAAAACACAAATCTAGTTCCTCCTTTTGATTACTTCTTTTTTTATTTTTTATTTTTTTATACTTCTTTCCTTTTTTAAGACTTCATTTATCTATTAATGAGAGGCAGAGAGACAGAGAGAGAGAGAGAGAGAGAGCAGGCGGAAGAGACAGGCAGAGGGAGAAGCAGGTTCCACACAGGGAGCCTGACGTGGGACTCGAACCCGATCCCGGGTCTCCAGGATCAGGCTCCAGGCTGAAGGCAGCGCTAAACCACTGAGCCACCCTGCTGCCCAGTTCCTTCCTTTTAAGGTAGAAGTTCCCTTCTCTCCTACATGAGTTTTAATAATTCTTATGTTCTTTACAAATCAAATGAAATATTAAATAAAAAGAAGGGGCACCTCTCTGTTTCAGTTGATAGAGCATGTGACTCTTGATCTCAGGGTTATGAGTTCGAACCCCATGTTGAGCATGGAACCTACTTAAAAAATAAAATAAAAACCCTGTGTGTATAAAAAGGAAAAAAATCTGTCGGTAGATAACTATGATTTGTTTCTTTGGGTCACTATAAATGGTTTAAGAGTAGATCAAAATATTTCATTTGTTTAGTTTGATTAAATAAACTCTTAGCAATCATTCTGGCATTGGGCAGAGTGGCAGGATGAAGTGATGTTGGAGAATAATACTGATGGGGTGCTCTATGGAATAGAAATGCTTGCTGTTTGAACAAGAGTTAGAAAGTTTAAAAGCAAGTCTTCTCAGCATTTAAAGGGGAAAAGACAAGCATGAAATGAAAACTCAGTGTTGTAGGTTTTAAATGGGCATCAGCGCTTTGTCCTTGGATATACTATTTAACCTCTCTTATCTTTACATTCATTGTCATATACAAGGATTAGACCAATTATCACTAAGGTCTGTTTAAATTTGGATTCTGTAACTCTCATGTGTAATTTATAAGTTAGTCTTATTTGTTATTACTCTGTCTAATGAGATTATAGTAATTGTGTGTGCAGACTACAGCATCTGACACATAATATCCTATATAAATGGACTTGACACACTACTGATGTTGAAAATTTAAAGTTAGAACAATCTGGATTATTGCTTTTTCTAGTGAGTACTACAAAGACAGGTGGTGACATACAATGTCACCATCTGAACAAATGAAAGAGAATCCATGTTAGAAAAAAACCTACAAGCACTTTATTTATACTAGAAAATAGGTTAAACCAAAAAGAAAAAGTACTGGGGAAAGCTCCATCTGGTGGTGGCTGTATAAAATTCCAAGAAATTTACATTACTATATTTTCCTTGACTATCTTCAAAGTTCTGGAATCTTCAGTTTAGAGACATTTGTGGGTTCAGAAGCAGGCAGGAAAATATTGGTTGTTACACATTAACTAGTATTTAAGGTAATTAATGACTGGAAACAAAGTCATAGGGTATTTAGAATACTTGATCCCAGATAATCCCCGGAAAAAAGTTCCAAGGTCAAATATCTTTGGGAAATGTATTTAAATCCTGCACTTAAAGATCCACAGTGAAGATTAGCACATTAAAACCTCTGACAAGTCAAGAGACCTATTTTATACAATTTAACTGGTATTTCCAGACTTTGATTATAGAACCTTTCCTTCTCTCTTGCTGTCTCTCTTTTTAAAGATTCATTTATTTATTTTGTGGGGGTAAGGAGAGACAAAGAGAGAGGGAGAGAGAATCTCAAGCAGACTCCCCACTGATTGTGGAACCGAATGCAGGACTGGATCTTATGACCCTGAGGTCAAGACCTGAGCTAAAATCAAGAGTTGAATGCTTAACCAACTGTGCCATCCAGGCACCCCACCCCATCCCCCTCTTTTTTTTAAAAGGAGATAGAAGTTTATTTAATACACTGCAAGGAGCGGTGGGTAGGACAGCAGAGAAGAGGCTGTCTGCCTGTCTCTCTATTTAATATTCTCTGGCATTTTGAGAAATGCCAATTTGAGAAAGTAATGACCTTAGAGTATTGGCTTTTTAAAAAAGAATTTTGTTTATTATAGCATTATCTGCAATAGCCAAATTGTGAAAGAAGCCCAAGTGTCCATTGATAGATGAATGGGTAAAGAAGATGACATATGTGTGTGTGTGTGTGTGTATGTATATACAATGGAATATTACATGGCCATAAAAAGGAACAAAATCTTGCCATTTGAAACAAAATGGATGGATCTAGAGAGTATAATGTTAAGTGAAATAAGTCAGAGAAAAACAAATACCATACTATTTCACTCATTTTATTCATATTTCACTCATATGATTTTACTCATATTCATATGAAATCAAGAAACAAAACAAAGAAAAAAAGAGACAAACCAAAAACTAGACTCTTAACTACAGAAAACAAACAGGGTTATCAGAAGGGTAGTAGTTGAGGGGATGGGTGAAATGGTAAAAGGTATTAAGAGTACACTTATTCTGATGAGCACCAAGTATCGTATGGAATTGTTGAATCACTAAATTGTACACCTGAAACTAATATGATCCTGTATGTTAACTATACTTGAATTAAAAAATTTTTAAATAATGAGAATTATAAAGAATTTTGGGGGGGAACTTATGTCAGATTTTATATTTTTATAGTTAATGTCAAAACAGAAAAATGATTAAATATTTATTTATTACTTATTTAAATCAATTAGCCAACATATAGATCATTAGTTTCAAATGTAGTGTTGAAGAATTTGTCAGTTGTGTATAATACCCAGTGTTCATCACATCACGTGCCCTCCTTAATGCCCATCACCCAGTTACCCCATCTTCCCACCCACCACCCCTTCAGCAACCCTCAGTTTGTTTCCTATAATTAAGAGTCTCTCATGGTTTTTCTCCCTCTCTGATGACTTCCCATTTAGTTTCCCTCCCTTCCTCTATAATCCTTCACATGGTTTCTTATATTCCAGGCAAATAAAACTATATGATAATTGTTTTTCTCTGATTGACTTATATTGCTCCGTGTAATACCATCTATCCTTGGCAATGTAAATGGTAAGTATTTATCCTTTCTGATGGCTGAAAAATATTCCATTGTATAAATTACCACATCATCTTTATCCATTCATCTGTCAATGGACATCTCGGCTCTTTCCACAGTTTGGCTATTGTGGACATTGCTGCTGTAAACATTGGGGTGCAGGTGTGCCTTTGGATCACTATATTTATGTCTTTGGGGGTAAATTCCTAGTAGTATAGTTGCTGGGTCCTAGAAAGGTCTATTTTTAACTTCTTTAACTTGAGGAACTGTTAAAGAAAAAACTGTTTTCTAGAGTGGCTGCGCCAGCTTGCTTTCCCACCAGCAGTGTAAGAGGGTTCCTCTTTCTCCACATTCTCGCCAACATTTGTTGTTTCCTAACTTGTTAATTTTAACCATTCTGATTGATGTAAGGTGGTATCTCATTGTGGTTTTGATTTGTATTTTCCTGATGCCAAGTGATGTGGAGCATTTTTTCATGTGTCTGTCGGCCATTTGTATGTCTTCTTTGGTGATATGTTCATGACTTCTGTCCATTTCTTGACTGGATTGTTTGTTTTTTTGGTGTTGAGTTTGAGAAGTTTTTTATAGATCTTGAATACTAGCCGTTTATCTGATATGTCATTTGCAAATATCTTCTCCAGTTCGTAGGTTGCCTTTAAGTTGTATTGACTGCTCCCTTTGCTATGCAGAAGCTTTTTATCTTGATAAAGTCCCCAAAATTCCTTTTTGCTTGTTTCCCTTTCCTTTGGAAATGTGTCTAGCAAGAAGTTGCTGCGACCAAGGTCGAAGAGGTAGCTGACCATGTTTTCCTCTAAGATTTCTATGGATTCCTGTCTCACATTTAGGTCTTTTCATCCATTTTGAGTTTATCTTTGTGTATGGTATAAGAAAATGGTTCAGTTTCATTCTACATGTCGCTGTCCGATTTTCCAGCACCATTTATTGAAGGCATTGTTCCTTTTCCATTGGATATTCTTTCCTGCTTTGTTGAAGATTAGTTGACCATACAGTTGACTGTATGAGAATCCATTTCTGAGTTCTCTATTTTGTTCCTTTGATTTATGTGTCTGTTTTGTGTGATAATACCATACTGTCTGGATGATTATAGCTTTATAATATAGTTTAAGCCTGGCATTGTGATGCCATCAGCTTTGGTTTTCTTTTTCAACATTCCTCTGGCTGTATGGGGTAATGATAATAGTTTTTTAAAAAGATTTATTTGTTTATTTGAGAATCGTGGAAGGGGTAGAAGGAGAGGGAGGAAGAGTCTCAAGCAGACTCTGCTGCTGAGTGCATAGCCCAACAATAATGTGGGGCTTGATCTCACCATCCTGAGATCATAACCTGAGCTGAAATCAAGTCAGATGCTTAACCGACTGTGCCACCCAGGTGCTCCTAATAATAATAATGATAATAATAATAATAATAATAATAATAATAAATGATTGTTTAGGTTTTCATGCTCATTCAAGAACATTTAAGGAACAATTATTTTATGTCAGGATCTATTCAAGGTGGAGTAATTAAAGCAAACAATTATAATCAGTTGCATGTTGGTAAATGTTTAATAAATAGCCTTAAGATTCACATACTAATATCAAATGCCTTGGGCCAAGGATGTGTATAAATTAAGTTAGAAAGCCAGAGAAGTTTGCTTTAGGAGAATCTTCCCTTTCTCCAATTCCTAGTCTAACTCTCCTTTCCCAGGCATTCAAGATGTTTTCCATTCTGTCTCTTCTCTTCCTCAAATCAAAACCTCCTAATTTCCAGTATCCCAAGAAAAATAGTCTTCACCATTTATAATTTGAGTCCAATGGCCTCTTAAATTTTTATAACTTTATATAATTTCATGAGTGATTTATACAGATTAAAGGGATATTCAATAAAGCTGTTATGAAATGAGTAAAGACATAATGGAAAACAATTTTATTAGAAATTTAAATAAGTATCTAAATATATCAAATCCCAATTTTTATTCCACATTTCCTGGTTTTGAAGACATACCCAAAATGGGTGATGTCCTCTGAATGCAACTGTGATGCATGAGTCTGGAACATACCTATCTTACGAATAATGATTGCAGATTTCAAATACATCACTACTATATCCTAGCTAATTGTTATTTCTGGTTCTTCATGCATTTGTATCATCAAAACACAGAACTTGAAGAGTTTTTTGAGAACTTTAAAGGCTCATAATTTTGTTGGAGAGGATAACCATCTTCTTTGCTCCCTAAATGCATAACTTTTGTATTTTTAGTTTTATAAATAAGCAAGCAACCCAAAGAATTTAAAAAAAACATTTTAAGAAATATTTTATTTATTTATTTTAGAGAGAGGGAGAGAGCATGCAAAATGGGAGGGATAGAGGGAGCGAGAGAATCCTCATGTAGATGCCCCACTGAGTGCAGATCCTGACAGGGCTTGATCCCATGACCCTGCAGTCACAACCTGAGCTGAAATAAAAAGTCACATACTCAATCGACTGAGCCACCCAGGCACCCCAACCCAAAGAATTTTTAATTTCTAGGTTATCTATATTCTTCCTATCATCTTTGTATACATGACTGCCATTATTAGAATTTGTCCACATAGGTGTCATATCAATTTATCCATATAAACATCATAAAAGATAAAAGAATACTGTTATATGTGCTCATAAGAAAATGAGATTATCCAGATTATTTTTGCAAAATATTGTGTAATCAAGTTGTTCCTTTTGAATGAATAACTGGATGACAATAACATGTTTCTTTTGTGTCCTTAGAAATAATATTAGCTTTTAAAAAAAGGAGGGATACAAACCATAAGAGACTTTTGTTTTTAAGATTTTATTTTATTTGTTCATGACAGAGACAGAGAGAGAAAGAGGCAGAGACACAGGCAGAGGGAGAAGCAGGCCCCATGCAGGGAGCCCAATGTGGGACTCGATTCCAGGTCTCCAGGGATCACAGCCTGGGCTGAAGGCGGCGCTAAACCGCTGAGCCACCAGGGCTGCCCCCATAAGAGACTTTTAACAATACAGAACAGAATGTTGACAGAGGGAGGTGGGTGGGGGTGGGCTACATGGGTGATGGGTATTAAAGAGGGCACTGTGAAAAGCACTGGGTATTGTATATAAGTGATAAATCACTGAATTTTATTCATATTTTCACATAAAATCAGTGAATTTACTGCACTCTATGTTAATTAACTAAAATTTAAATAAAAAATCTAAAAAACTATCAAAAAAGAAATAATATTAACTCATTGATACTTGAGTTTGAGAAATTCTTCTAGGACATAGTAATCTAAAGATTCACAGTTTAAGATTTCACTATCATTATCAGGGTCTAGACTGCTGTTCTCTGTATCTCTGCATTCATCTTCCAAATTCTGAATTCTTACCTATATTTATTGAAAACTAAAAACATAGTACAGAGAACTTGAAAGATGCTGTAGTATTTTGGGCATTGCAAGAAGAAAATGCAATAGTAATGACCTATTTCACTATTGAGTCCTCTTTGATAATTCTATTGTTCTTCAAATTTCTTATTATTTTAGTTTTTTTAAAGAAGAGCTTGAGTAATTTATGAGTAAAAAATTCCATGGATGAAGAATTAGCAGAATGTTTTTTTTAAGATTTTGTTTATTTATTCATGAGAGACAGAGAGAGAGAGAGAGAGAGGCAGAGACATAGGCAGAGGGAGAGGGAGAAGCAGGCTCCCCATAGGGAGCCCCATGTAGGATTTGATCCCCCAACTAGGATCACGCCCTGAGCCAAAGGCAGATGCTCAACCACTGAGCCCCCCAGGTGTCCCAGAATGTTTCAAGATAGAGAAAAATAATATTACTAAGGTCCCATCATATATTCTAAAATTACAAGAGTCCAATGGACCCATAAGGCAATTGCAAAAAAAATAAGTTTCATTCTATTTTAAAAAATGATTTCTCTATTCTTTGGAAGAACTCTAAGAAAGAATAAAAGTCATGGTCATGAAATATGGATTCTTACATATAGAACTCCAAAAAGAGAAAACTCTAGAAAACTAAAGTTGGGTCCAATAGATCTTGATGCTATCTATATCTGAGGGTTAATCTCAAACTCGTTCATCTTAAAGTTCATAGACAGACATAAATAAATATATTGCCCATCTTAACATCTATTTCATTGTTATAGGGAAGGAAGGCTTTCTTCAGTTAGGAACAAGGGATTTAGGACTTCTTAGGCTTCATTGAGCTGCAAGGCAAAGATGCATTTCTGGGGGGACCATAAAATGAATGCAATTATCAAAGGTGCTATACTTTGGTTTATTCTTTACTGAATTCCAGGTACCGTGTGGGTCCTCTCACCTATGTCTATTGACCCTACTCATTCTTGGATCTTGCTTCTTTTTGTGAATGTCCTTATTTTACCTTTTTACCATTGCCCACAGCTGTTTACTTGCTGCGCTTTCAGTCAAGAATCCTCATTAAGGTAGCATCCTGAACTCACTTTATTTGCAGGCCTACACTGAATTTTGATGTTTGATTCCCATTTCCTCTTCAGGATTGTATTCAAATTTGACAAGCAGAAAGCATCCTCTTCTACCTTACAAACAGCCTTAGCATACATATTATAGGTAGAGAATATATATTTTGTGCACATCTTATTTCTCAACTATAATGGAGAACAAGGATTTGATCTTTTTTCCTACTCCTTAAAATGCTTATAAAGCTAAACTTGACAAGAGTTTTGGTGTTGTCATATCTGGAGTTAATTCCATGAGCAACCCCTCACTTAAGGATGGGGTGCCTGAGACCGCCAAGCTCTAATGTCTTTCCAACCTGTTTCTATTTTTTTTCAAATTTTTAAAAATGTTTATTTCCAGATTCCCAAAGAAATCACCATCTCTAAGGTGTTGAGTCCTTCTGAATTTTGAAATTTAAATTGCCAAATTGCTCTACTAAACATTATACAGATTCACACTCCCACCTGTAGGGATATGTGCTCTCTACTACACTGTAATTAGTGCTAGATGTTATATTTAAAAAAAAACAAAACTGTTTAATTATGTAGGATTTTTCTCTCATAATTACTTTATTTGGCAATTCTGATTATTAGGCTGGGCATTAATTTCATGTTTATTAATCATGTATTATTTTTTTAAATTTATTATTGGTGTTCAATTTACTAACATACAGAATAACCCCCAGTGCCCGTCACCCATTCACTCCCACCCCCCGCCCTCCTCCCCTTCTACCACCCCTAGTTTGTTTCCCAGAGTTTGGAGTCTTTACGTCTGTCTCCCTTTCTGATATTTCCCACACATTTCTTCTCCCTTCCCTTATATTCCCTTTCACTATTATTTATATTCCCCAAATGAATGAGAACATATAATGTTTGTCCTTCTCCGACTGACTTACTTCACTCAGCTCCAACCTGTTTCTAGTTCTCCCAGTTTGCTCAGCTGTTTTCTTTGCAAGAGAAGCAGAAAAGGCGTTAAGATTAATCAGCGAGAGGGATCCCTGGGTGGCGCAGCGGTTTGGCGCCTGCCTTTGGCCCAGGGCGCGATCCCGGATACCCGGATCGAATCCCATGTTGGATTCCCGGTGCATGGAGCCTGTGTCTCTGCCTCCTCTCTCTCTCTCTGTGACTATCATAAATAAATAAAAATTTGAAAAAATAAAAACTAAAACTTGAACCCAAAATTAAAAAAAAAAAGATTAATCAGCAAGAGATTGTAGTGGTGAGGAGGAGGGATGGCACATGCAGTGTAGGAGAAAAGAGGTGGACTGTCTAGGAATACAAAAATCCAACGTACAGGCTAGGGATTTTGGCCGGCTTTGCCTATGTCATATCACCAGCATTGCTACTGTACCTGGCACATGGGCGTGTTCTGTAAATAGTTGTTGTACTATGTGAAAAAATGAACTTTTAACATTTTTTTTTTTTTTTTTTTTTTTTTTAGGGGAGATGTGATTTTGTGGTTCTAGGAGTCAATTGGGGCCCTACAGGAGAGAACGTCCTCTTACCCGACGCGCTTCTCTCTGAGAGTTGAGTCTGAAAGGGAACAGAAGTTCCCACCCTGGCCTGCAGCCCTTAGGGATTGGGATCCGACGTGGCTCCGGGGAACGGGTTAAGGCGCTCCAATTCCCCAGGGGTCCTTTTCCCTCCGAGCGGTCCCCACCTAGGTTAGCCCCGCCCCAGGTCGGTGCACGCCCCTTCCCCGCCCCTCCCTCCTCCTCGTCCCCTCTCCCTCGGCTCCGCCCCGCTGCCCACCCTTCCCTTTAGTCCCCTCATCCGGTAGCCCCGCCCCCAGCTCTGTCCCCGCCCCTTCCCCTCCCTCCCTCGTCCTCGTCCCCTCTCCCTCGGCTCCGCCCCGCTGCCCACCCTTCCCTTTAGTCCCCTCATCCGGTAGCCCCGCCCCCAGCGCTGTCCCCGCCCCCTCCCCGCCCCTCCCTCCTCCTCGTCCCCTCTCCCTCGGCTCCGCCCCGCTGCCCACCCTTCCCTTTAGTCCCCTCATCCGGTAGCCCCGCCCCCAGCGCTGGCCCCGCCCCCTCCCCGCCCCTCCCTCCTCCTCGTCTCCTCTCCCTCGGCTCCGCCCCGCTGCCCACCCTTCCCTTTAGTCCCCTCATCCGGTAGCCCCGCCCCCAGCGCTGTCCCCGCCCCCTCCCCGCCCCTCCCTCCTCCTCGTCCCCTCTCCCTCGGCTCCGCCCCGCTGCCCACCCTTCCCTTTAGTCCCCTCATCCGGTAGCCCCGCCCCCAGCGCTGGCCCCGCCCCCTCCCCGCCCCTCCCTCCTCCTCGTCTCCTCTCCCTCGGCTCCGCCCCGCTGCCCACCCTTCCCTTTAGTCCCCTCATCCGGTAGCCCCGCCCCCAGCTCTGGCCCCGCCCCCTCCCCGCCCCTTCCCCTCCCTCCTCGTCCCCACTCCCTCGGCTCCGTCCCGCTGCCCACCCTTCCCTTTAGTCCCCTCATCCGGTAGCCCCGCCCCCAGCCCTGTCCCCGCCCCCTCCCCGCCCCTCCCTCGTCCCGGGGCCCTCTCCCGGCTCCGCCCCGGCGGGTCCCGCGGGCTCCCCTTCAGTTCCCTGGCGCGGTCGCCCCGCCCCCCTTCCCCTTGACGTGGCAGAGGCGGCCCCAGCCATGTTGGCCCAGCGGAGTTCTGCGCGGCGGTCGGGGGCGGGGCGGCGCCGGCCCTGATTGCAGTAACACGGTTGCTCCAGGTCGGCAGAAAGGACCGATTTTGCAAGGCGGTGGCCGCGGCTGGCGCGGGTCTCGTCGGGGGCAGTTGGTAAGGACTGACTTCGGGCTGCCTCCCCCCAGCTCCCTGGGGGCGCCGCGGGCCTTCAGCGGAAAGCGGGGGAGGGGAAGCTGTGCGGCCGCGGGCGGGCGGGGGTGGGCCGGGGGCCCTGGGGTCGTGCCCGCTCTGCCCCCTTGGTGCTCCGGAGCAGGCGGGCGCGCCGGCGGCAGCGACCTATGAATCCTGACCCCTTCCACCTCTTACTCACCTCTGTGCTTCGTTGTTTCGGGGCCTGGGGGCCTGGGGGCCCGGGAGCCCTCGAGCCCTCGAGCCCTCCCCACGCTACCCTGGATAAGGTAGGAAAGACAGGAGTCGAGTGGAAAACGGCAGTTCAGTATCCCGCCCAGCACCCACCCTCGCCTGCGGGGCGATCCGCCTTCCTCGCCCCAGCCTCACCGCTCCTGGACACTCGGGCTTCTTGGTTCATACCTTGCCTGATCTGAAGTGCCCTAGACTTTGAACCCAGGTGACTTCGTCACCGGTAGTTCGGCCTTGGGAGTCAAAGGGGATAAGGAGAATTAAGTGCTAGGTAAGTAAAGCTAACGCCTTAGGCCTCGATTACTAGCAGGGTGCAGTTTTCAGATGGGACCAGTCTTTTCTGTTGTGCCGTTTTCCCGTTTTGGTGGGAAAGGAAAAGCATTAGTCGATCTACGTACGTGTCATCTTTAGTGTATGTTGAATTCACGTGAATTTCCTCAACCTCCACCCCGCAAAGCCGTGTATAACTAGCCAAATTAATTTGGTTTAAAAAGTTTTAGATTTAAATATGGATTTAAATACAAATGTTAAGTCTTCTCTCTCTTTTCCAGTAGTCTAATTAACATCGTTTCAGAAGTCTTTACAACTGAAAAGTAGAGAGGCACAGTTAATTGTTAAATACATCTGATTTGGAAGAAACTCAAATTCTACTTGTAATTTAGGATATTTTTCACTTAGGATCTATAAAAGTGCTAAAATTGAAATATGGAAAACTTACAATTATTATTGATTAGGAAAAGCTTTAAAAATACTGTGGGCATGTATTTGATATGCTAGATTAAAGAGACATAATACTTTGCTTCTTTGCTTTTAGTTCTACCATGAGAAATTATTTAAAGTAAGTCTCACTGGTTATAAACTGTGGGGAAATAAGATTTCTTTAGTATAGTCTTTTGTGTTTTGTACCACTTAAAAAATATATTACGACTAGTATTTTAAGTCTCCATCCTATAGTGTCTGAATCATATTTATTCGGTTTTAACATAAGATTAGAGGACAGACAGCTGATCAAATAATGACATTTTATAAAAAGCTATTTGTAAAAGGAATTTATTTCAGATATACCATTATTGGATATGGGGCCCTACATGGAAAGTTTCATACTAGAATTAGTAATTTTGAAATTGAGCAATTCCTACCTTGGAGAGGTGGGGGAGGTATTGTGGATGGACATGTAATTGGACTATTTAAAATTAAATAGGTGGGACTTTTTCAAAATACTCCTGGAAAGTGAGAATATGCAAAATAAAATAGATGTGATTTAGTGAACAAATACAATCTTAGAGCAGAGAGGTTGAAAAGAAAGTGGAAAAGGATGGTAATTGTGTTCAAAATACACAGGTTATATTTAATATGTCATGATATATTTTGTGTTTTGTACTATAAAAAGTAAGGATGTTACAACCCAGCCTTGTTACTTGTAGAAACTGAAACCTGGCTATTGTGTGTAGATGTCTTTATGCTTTGTCTCATAGAGCCTTTCTTTACTAGGCTTTCTGAATTAAGACCTACTGTTCTATGACCTTGGTTCTTAGAATCCTTTTAGACTCTTAAATATTATTGAGGATCCGCTCCAAACTCCCCCTCCTCCTCCCCAAATCCCATGCCTGCCTTAATAGAAGACCGGTGGATTTTCTTTTCTTTTCTTTTCTTTTCTTTTCTTTTCTTTTCTTTTCTTTTCTTTTCTTTTCTTTTCTTTTCTTCTTTTTTCTTTTCTTTCTTTTCTTTCCTTTCCTTTCCTTTCCTTTCCTTTCCTTTCCTTTCCTTTCCTTTCCTTTCCTTTCTTTTCTTTTCTTTTCTTTTCTTTTCTTTTCTTTTCTTTTCTAATCTTATTTATTCATAAGAGACACAGAGAGAGACAGAGACTTAGGTAGAAAGAGAAGCAGGCTCCCTATGGAGAGCCTGATGTGGGACTTGATCCTAGGACCCTGGGCCACGACCTGAGCCAAAGGCAGATGCTCAAAGGACAGATGGATTTTCATATTTACTTCTGCATTCAGTGTTTTGTGATACATTATTCTGCTTGAATTGTATGAAAGAAATCTGGCCTCATATAGATATGTAGTTGGAAAAAGGAGGAATATTCTAATCGCTTTTTCAGATAATTGTGCATATTCTTCTTTCATATTACATTACAACCTGTTAGTTGATTCAGAAGCCAAGGGTTAATAGCTATGTGAAATCTGAAATCTTAGGAATGAACTTTTTGTACTCTGTTGCATTAAAATTCCCATTTTTCTGTCTTGCACTGTGAGTGGATCTTTATCCATGCATGATTTGGTAACATCATGAATTGATCATTTGGGAAACTTTGCTTCTCTGAACAAAGTATATTTTCCAAATGTTGACATGTTTCATTATACAGTAGAAAACTCACATTAATATCACCACCGATCTTACCAGAAAAATCTTTAAATATTAGCAAGGTGTGAAGCTCATAGTCATGGATACAGGTTTTCAAAAATTTTGATATTTTCTTGGAAGCTGGGATTTTATCTTTGTTGTTAACTACTGTCAGTTATTTTCCAGGTAACAGGTTCACTTCATTGATTACAGAGGAAATGTATGCCACATACTTAAGTACTAGTTATGTACCATTTTTGAAGAATTGAGAAAAGAGTCAAAACATTTTTTGTGTTTTTGTGGTTTAGATGAAAAACCTTGATTGGTCTAATATTTTAATGCTTTTTGGTGATGCATATTTTTTAAACTTTTAATTAAAAATTTTTTTGGGGGGGCACCTGGGTGGCTCAGTGGTTGAACATCTGCCTTTGGCTCGGTCGTGATCCTGGGGTCCTGGGATTGAGTCCCACATCGAGCTCGTCGCAGGCTCGTCGCGAGGAGCCTGCTTCTCCCTCTGCCTGTGTGTCTGCCTCTGTATGTCTCATGAATAAATAAATAAAATCTTTCAAAAAAGTTTTTTTTTTGGTGATGCATTTTAGGTTATATAGGTTAGATTATACATGCAAAAATGGGAAAACTTCATTTTTTAAAAAAGATTTTATTTATTCATGAAAGACGGAGAGAGAGAGAGAGAGGCAGAGATAGAGACACAACAGAAGGAGAAGTAGGCTCCATGCAGGGAGCCTGACCTGGGACTGGATCCAGGGTCTCTAGGATCAGGCCCTGGGCTGAAGGTGGCGCTAAACCGCTGAGCCACCCGGGCTGCCCCTGTTTTTTTGTTCTGTAGAAATAATAGGAGGGATTGCATAGTCCTGGAGTTTGTATTCACATCTGTAGCATGGAAGCTGTTGGCTAAAAACTGGATTTTTCTCCCAGAAAGGTTGTTTCTCCTTTAAAACTGAGGTTGGCATCTAACTGCCCTCTGACTATTCCAGACCTTTGTTTTATCATTATGTTTCAGCACACACTTTTTTTTTGAAAACTCGTACTATCCTTTTCAAATCTGGCTTCTATAATTTGTCTTGAAGATCATCTGTTCTTTTTTTTTTTAAAGATTTTATTTATTTATTCATGAGAGACAGAGAGAAAGAGGCAGAGACACAGACAGGGAGAAGCAGGCTCCTTGAGGGGAGCCTGATGGCGGGACTGGATCCTGGGACCAGGATCATGCCCTGAGCCGAAGGCAGACTCTCAACCACTGAGCCACCCAGGCATCCTGAAGATCATCTTTTCTAAACAAGTTTAGTTATCTTAGGGTTCCTCTTTTTTCTCTCATCAACCTTTGAAAAATATGTGTTCGCTTTTGATTAGCATACAATTCTCTTGTTGTCTCTGAGATTCTGATAGGAAATACAGTGTTTAATTTTTCTTTTATTATTTTTAACAGATATACTTAATTTTTCTTTCTCTTTTTCTTAAAGATTTTATTTATTTATTCACGAGAGACACAAAGAGGGAGGCAGAGACATAGGAAGAAGGAGAAGCAGGTTCACCATGGGGAGTCCAATGTGGGAACTCGATCCTAACACCCCGAGATCACACTTTGAGCCCCTTGAGCCGAAGGCAGCAGCTCAACTGCTGAGCCACCCAGGCGTCCCAACATTCTTACTTCTTTTAAAGAAAAGAAAATTCTTAGCTGCTAAAGAAGAGAAATACATAGATATGTTAAGCTTCGCTTTCTGTAATTTTTATTATCAAAGTCTATTTGAAAAATTTTTTTTTTTTTTATGATAGTCAAACAGAGAGAGAGAGAGAGAGAGAGGCAGAGACACAGGCAGAGGGAGAAGCAGGCTCCATGCACCGGGAGCCCGACGTGGGACTCGATCCTGGGTCTCCAGGATCGTGCCCTGGGCCAAAGGCAGGCACTAAACCGCTGCGCCACCCAGGGATCCCTTGAAAATGTTTCTAAAATTAAAATGATTATATTCAAATGCTTTTTTTTTCAAATAATACCCTTTCTTCAGTTACTTTTTTTTTTTTAAAGATTTTATTTATTTATTCATGAGAGGCACAGAGAGAGAGAGAGAGAGAGAGAGAGAGATAGGGAGAGGCAGAGACACAGGCAGAGGGAGAAGCAGGCTCCACGCAGGGAGCCCGACATGGGACTCCATCCCAGGTTTCCAGGATCACGCCCTGGGCTGAAGGTGGTGCCAAACCACTGGGCCACCGGGGCTGGCCTCTTCAGTTACATTTTAGAATCAGTTCCTCATCCTATATTGTCATTCATTCTTTTTTTTTTTTTTTTAAGATTTTATTTATTTGACAGAGAGAGAGTGTGCACACAAAAGGGGGAGTGGCAGCAGAGGAGAGGGAGAGACAGGCTCCCCACTGAGCAGAGAGCCTGTAGTGGGGCTTGATCACAGGACCCTGAGATCATGACCTGAGCTGAAGGCAGTTGCACTTAACCAACTGAGGGGGGCGCCCCTCCCCCTCTTTTAAAAGATTTTATTTATTTAATCCTATTGTCATTCTTCGTTACTTCAGGGTCTATGTTGGCTCTTTTGGCACCCTACCTTCATAATTCTTCAGTTCTTTTTTTCTTTTTTTTTTTTTTTTTTAAGATTTTTATTTATTCATGAGAGACATGGAGGGTGGGGGGACAAGGACACAGGCAGAAGGAGAAGCAGGCTCAACACAGGGAGCCTGACGCGGGACTCGATCCCAGGTCTCCAGGATCAGGCCCTGGGCTGAAGGTGGCGCTAAACTGCTGAGCCACCTGGGCTGCCCTGTAATTCTTTAGTTCTTGATATCTTTTATTTCTCCTACAAATCTTTTGGCCAGCCACAAAAGTACTTCAAATTCTATCCTCTCAAAACATTAAATTTTATTTGTTTATTTGTTTTTTTTTAATTTTTATTTATTTATGATAGTCACAGAGAGAGAGAGAGAGAGGCAGAGACACAGGCAGAGGGAGAAGCAGGCCCCATGCACCGGGAGCCCGACGTGGGATTCGATCCCGGGTCTCCAGGATCGCGCCCTGGGCCAAAGGCAGGCGCCAAACCACTGCGCCACCCAGGGATCCCCTCAAAACATTAAATTTTACAATTTCTTTTCTTCACTAATCACTGTTGTAGTTTTAGTTTGAGAATGTTGGATAGAACTGTTGCCTAGGCAGGAGAGCTGGCATTCTAGAAAGGCAGTAGGAGAGAAACAAGATGGAGATGTCTGTTGATATTGGGCCCTAACCAGAGCTGCATCCTCCTCCCCCTAATAAATTTAAATGATTATATTGAAATCATATGTTTCAAATTAGAGTTTAAAATGCTCTCCTAAGTTGGAATGATAAAAATATTCTGAATTAAGTTTCTGCAAAAGTCAAATGGCATAGGGATTACCACTTGTCAGGCATTTTATTTATGGATGCCACAAATGGTCTTATATTTGCACAATAAAAAAATTACCTGTCTAAAATAGAAGTACCTGGTTTCAGAAAAATGTTTTTGTTATGCACTATTAAGTATTCTCTTCTAGCAAGGTTAGTGGAAATTTGTCATCTTCTGGATAGAAAACCAAATGAGCTTTAGAATTTGTTTTTGGTAATCTGTTTATTAGAATAATGTAATTTACAGGGCTGGTAGGGAAAACACAGGATCTAAATTTTCCCCCATCTTTGAGTTTCTTTCCTATGCACCCTTACATAAATAGGACACTTATTTTGCCTTTTTTTTTCCTGTAGTCTTTTTTTCAAGAGTTTTTAATAAAAAAAGGATAAAATACCTCTTATAAGGCATAATGAGCACTGGGTTCAGTAGAGTCATTATTTTGTTGTGAGTCAGGTTATTGTTGCTTGCTAATTTTTTTTCTGAGATAAATACTTTTTTTTGGTTATGATTTTTCATGGATTAATATTGCTGAAAGTGGGAAAAACATGCTTAGTTTAGTTTTCCTTAAGAGGATTTTTAAACATCTTTAATTTTGTTGCAGAAATAATCATCAGACTCTACAATGACGACCTATTTGGAATTCATTCAACAAAATGAAGAACGAGATGGAGTCCGATTTAGTTGGAATGTTTGGCCATCAAGTCGACTGGAAGCTACAAGAATGGTTGTTCCAGTAGCAGCCCTATTTACACCACTGAAGGAGAGACCTGATTTACCACCTATTCAATATGAACCTGTTCTGTGTAGTAGGACCACTTGCCGTGCAGTTTTGAATCCTTTATGGTAATTAAAATACATTTAAAAAGTAACGTGGCAATATGATTTAAAAATATAGTTTCTTATTTATATAAAAATTTCTTTGTTTTTGTTATAGTTATTTTTTCAAAGTAGGATATAGTCAAATCCAAAAAGCTGTAAAATTGAAGGATATTCTATTTGTAGTGAGTTGATAAGAGACCAAAGGTAAAGTTGTCACTTTATTAACTGTTAATCCTATCACTAATATCTCTAGATACTGGTGCTGGCTGTGTGTCATTAGACCCATGTTGTGTCCTTAGAAAAGTCATAATTGAGTGGTATGGTGTTTGAGAATGTTATGATTTCTTAATGCATAAACCAGAATTTCAAGAATCCTCTTTTATTCCTCTTTCTACACTTTCTCCCCAACCAATCCACTAACAACTCTGATTCTGCCTCTAGAATGTTACTGATTCTCTTATATTTAGTCTCTTCTCTACTAGTACACTCTACTTTAAGATATACCATATTTTTTTCTGGACAATTTAATTATCCTCTTATATGGTCACCCTGTTTCCATTCTTGTCTTTCAGCAGTTTATCCAGAAGCTAGAGTGTTACAAATGGATATCAGATTATTAAAACATTTCAACAGTGTTTTATTATACTTGGAATGAAAAATCCAAACTTCTTGTCAAGACTCCTAAACCATACATCATCTAGCCTTTGTAATGTTTCTTTTTTTTTTAATTTATTTTTTATTGGTGTTCAATTTACTAACATACAGAATAACCCCCAGTGCCCATCACCCATTCACTCCCACCCCCCGCCCTCCTCCCCTTCTACCACCCTAGTTCGTTTCCCAGAGTTAGCAGTCTTTACGTTCTGTCTCCCTTTCTGATATTTCCCACACATTTCTTCTCCCTTCCCTTATATTCCCTTTCACTATTATTTATATTCCCCAAATGAATGAGAACATATAATGTTTGTCCTTCTCCGACTGACTTACTTCACTCAGCCTTTGTAATGTTTCTGCTTTCATCTTAAATTACCCATTTTCTTTATTGTTAATAACTACATTATATCTTACCCTCTTTCTGATCCTTGAACATACCAAATTTATTCCTACATTGAAACTTGTGCAATAGCTATATATTCTGCCTGGATTACTCTGCCTGGATTGACTAGTTCCTTTTAATTTAGATCACATTTCAGTTGTTTATTTAAGAAGGCTTTCTTTTAAAGTAGCCCTCCCAAACAAACACATTCTCACACCCTGCTTTGTTATCTTTAATCTCTTAGTATCACTATCTGAAAGTATTTTCTGTGTTTGTGCATCTACTTTCGTATTGTATGTCTTTCTGTTCTATAATATAAACTTCATAGTAACAGGGATCTTTGATTTCTTGTTTATTGCTGTATCACCAGTACCTGGAATAATGGCTTGTACATACTAAGCATTCAGTAAATATGTTTTTTGAATTAAATGTTTTCTTTTTCTTAAACGTTTTATTTATTCATTCTTGACACACACACACACACACACACACACACACACACACAGAGGCAGAGACACAGGCAGAGGGAGAAGCAGGCTCCATGCAAGAGCCTGATGTGGGACTTGATCCCAGGACTCCAGGATCATGCCCTGGGCATGAAGGCAGGCGCTCAACCGCTGAGCCACCCAGGGATCTCCAGAATTAAATGTTTTCTAGATTTGAGTGTAGAATTACTAAATCATTTGAAGAAAAAAGTATTGTCTTAATTTTATTAGTATTTACTATATATTAGAAGTCGTGTTCATTTAAGTAACTTGTTATGTTAAAAGCATGAATTAGATGTTGACAACATCTAAAGGTAATGGCTTTTAAAGGTCACTTTAAGTATTAGTTTGAATGTGTTCATATTTCATAAAGAAATTAATTTTATTGAAATTAGGATCATTGTACACTTGAACTGAAACATGAGCTCTTTTGTATCTTTTCTTAAAACAGTCAGGTGGATTATCGAGCAAAACTCTGGGCTTGCAACTTTTGTTATCAAAGGAATCAGGTAAGAAAACCCCTAATGCATATGTTAATGCTTTGATACTAGTGTAAATATATAAAAAAATGCACATTAAAATAAAGGTGAAATAATTTTTCATACAATAAATACTTTTTAGTAACTAAATGATAAAATTATTTGCAGTTTAGAATTTCATTACTCTTTCTGGAAAATAATTTGTTAAAAATTTTTTTTTTTCTCCATAGTTTCCACCTACTTATGCTGGTATATCTGAACTGAATCAACCTGCTGAACTTTTACCTCAGTTTTCTAGCATTGAATATGTAGTTCTGGTAAGAACATAAGAGTAAATCCTGAAGAAAGTTTTAACTATCCAGTAATTTACTTTATACCAAAATAATTGTTAATTTGAGATAACTTAAAGAGCATCATTCTTGATTCTCGCATTGAATTGATGGAGCATTTAAGAGGTAAGAACTGTCCTGGTCAGTTTGAACAAGGTAATTTTTCTGTTGTAGTTATTTAATGAGTGGCCAGGATATTGGGTGGTGTCTTGATTTGCCATACTAAGTAGGTCAGTGAGCAGTATAGTGTCAATATTGTTGTGTAGTTGGAAGGTCAGTTCAGAAATACTTAAATCAATATGATGCTAGAACCTGATGGTATATCCCCAAGTCTAATTAATAAAGTTACTCTTGCAATAGTCCTGTTAAGAAAGTAATTTTTCTTCCCTTTTTGAATGGCTTTACATAATTGTTTACATATTTAAGTGTTAAGGTAATAATATCCTTTATGAATGTTGTAAAGAAAGCAGAATATGGTTAACTTGAGCCAGTAAGTAATATGTCCAGCCTACCTAGTTTTTAGTTCTCTTGCAGTCTGATTCAGGTTTACATAATTATTTTATAAAAATGATCTTATTTTGTTTTAAAGCGTTACAGCTAGTGTTTTCTTGTTTTAAGAGAAATAAATGCTTGTTACAGGAAATGAAGCCTTATGCAGCTAAACAAAATCAAAAGCTTTTGAAACTATAAATAATGGTTTTAAATTTAATTTTTATCTTAAAATGCCTTAGATATCTCTTTCTATGCATAATATGTTTAATATTATGAAATGATTTAAGATTTCATTGTATGAATGTACTATAAATTATTTAATTAGTTCTCTACTAATTATCCTTGTATTGTGCTGAGTGTTAATACATTAACATTTTCTTATTATTCCCTCATTTTTAATTTTAAAAGCGTGGTCCTCAGATGCCTTTGATATTCCTCTATGTGGTTGATACTTGCATGGAAGATGAAGATTTACAAGCCCTGAAAGAATCTATGCAGATGTCATTAAGTCTTTTACCACCGACAGCTTTGGTTGGACTTATTACTTTTGGGAGAATGGTACAGGTTCATGAACTTGGATGTGAGGGCATTTCAAAAAGCTACGTGTTCAGAGGAACAAAAGATCTGTCTGCTAAACAACTGCAGGTAACAACAAGAGTGGTGGTTTCAATTTTATCTGCGAGCATACTCCAAAATTTATCTATAAATGCATTCTGGATATAAGTTTATAGAAAATATTTTTATGATGAATGGCTAATTATAATAAAGGCTTTAAATTTAGGGTTGATACCAATTTTTTGCATTTGCCTTAAATTGTTATTATACAGAATGAAGACTTAAAAAAATATTTTATTTATTTATTTATTAATGAGAGACACAGAGAGAGAGAGAGAGGCAGAGATACAGGCAGAGGGAGAAGCAGGCTCCACGCAGGGAGCCCAGTGCGGGACTCGATCCCGGGTCTCTAGGATCACACCCCGGGTCAAAGGCAGCACTAAACTGCTGGGCCACTGGGGCTGCCCAAAACCTCTCACTTTAAAAAAAAAAAAAAAAATTTATTCATGAGAGAGAGACACAGAGAGAGGCAGAATACATAGGCAGAGGGAGAAGCAGGCTTCCCTGTGGGGAGCCTGATGTGGGACTCGATCCCAAGACCTCGGGATCATGACCTGAGTCAAAGGCAGATGCTCAACCACTGAGCCACCCAGACGTCCCAAAGACCCCTCACTTTGAATGGTAAAACTGAAGGTATTTTGCTAGAGATTTGAAGAGCTTATAGAAGTCATACTGAAGACTGAGGGAAAGCAACCACAGAATAGTAGCTCTTGTTTCTTGATACCTCATTTGGATTGAAACACTTTTATTATGTTTGGCAAGGGAGGTGTTTTAAGGCTTGAGAGTTATTCATGTATGAACCACGAGAATATATTTTTTCATACATCAGGACCAAATTTTTATTTTGGGGCAAAATTGAAGCTTTATCTTCCAAGACAGGGAGTTATTTGTGGCTTATTAGGTTCATCTGGGGATATTTTTTCAATATATATATATATATATATATATATTTTTTTTTACTTAGCGATTTCGCTAGACCATGAGAGAGTGAGTGAACATGTGCTTGTATTGGAAGGTTGTTGAGAGGGTAAGATTGTTCATGTAAGAATTGTGAAAAACTTTGTGATCTGACACGACCCCGAGCTAAGAATAGTTACCCTAGAAGAGGATAGGTAAGCCTTGTTAAAGTAGACAGACATGAAGTCAGACTTCGGAGCATCCAGGTAGCCCAAAATGAAAAAGAAAAGATTTTGAGAATGGTTTTAAATGATTCTAATTTGAGGCTGGCAGACTGAGATAGTGGTGCTACAGTTAATTGAGACAGAAAATAGTGGAGGAGTTTGCAGATTTGGGTGGGGAGGATAATGAACAATGAATAAGATCATTAGATTTGAGGAAGTGAGGAAAATTAGAGTCAGCATTCTTACAAGAGGTTTGTTGAAGGTATGGAAGGCAATAGTGTGGGAATTTGAGAGAGAGAACTGAGTTAACAGGTTTACTTTAGGAAGGACACTTGAATGTGTTTATACACAGGAAAGAGAGAGAAACTAAAGAGGGTGAATGAAATCAGGAGTGAGGTGAGGTTTCAGAAGACATGATAGGGATTCTTTCAGGGGCACAGGAAGCCAGAGTGCCTTGGAGAAGAAGAGCATCTGTTTCTATGAGACAGGAGAGAAATTAGGCACATTTTAGTCTTTCTGTGCCTTAGTTTTTTTCATTTGTAGAAGAGAAGTAATAATAATATTTACCTTACAGTGTTGTCATGAACATTAAATGGATTGTGCCTGTTAAGTGTTTGCAGTTGTTATTTTTAAACTAAAAATTTGTTTAATGTTACCTCTGATGGTAGAATACATTTTATTTATATTATGTAATAGATATGTATCACATAAAATACTTTTTTTTTTTTTTTTTGTAGCAGGCAATAAATGGCTATGGACTAAATTTTTTTCTCCATTAAAATGTTTTTACTTTCTGTCTCTGGTCAAAAAGAACTTGATATTTGCTCCCCAAATAGTCCTGAATTATTAATTCTTAAATTCTTCCAGTTGTGCCATCTTGGGTTGATCTCTTTGCTTGTTGTTTTAGCCTCCGTAGAAAGGGATATTACCTATTTTATAAGACTATTATTAGTACTGCCTGAAATAATGTGAGAATACTCTTGGGACAGTGGAATCTCTTACAAGGCTTTGTGGCAAAACCTGGGTTAATATCTTACTTTGCCACTTACTAGTTGTATAACCTTTGGCAAGTTAACGTAGACTTTCTGAGTGTCAGTTTTCATTTATAAAGTAGGGATTAAGAAATTTATTTCATTTTGTTTTGTGAAGAAATAGCATATATGGGCAGCCCCGGTGGCTCAGCGGTTTAGCGCCACCTTCAGTCCAGGGCGTGATCCTGGAGACCTGGGATTGAGTCCCGCGTCAGGCTCCCTGTATGGAGCCTGCTTCTCCCTCTGCCTGTGTCTCTGCCTTTCTCTCTCTCCTCTCTGTGTTTCTCATGAATAAATAAATAAAATCTTAAAAAAAAATAGTATATATAAAGAGTGTAGCACAGAATCTAACATATAGTAAGTCTTAGTAAAAACTTTCTTTTCCTGCTGGGAGTATAGAAAATACTATAGGATTAGCTTGGTATTTTTTTCTTTGCAAATTTTTAGATTTTCTGATTTTCTGTTATATACTTTTAGTTGATTACTACACGACTAAGTAGAATTTCTAAATTCAAGAAAACTTTAGTAAAATAATATTTAGTAAAATAATATTTACTAAAGTAAAACTTTAGTAAAAAATTTCTAAATTCAAGAAAACTTTAGTAAATATAATATTTAGTAAAACTATTTAGTAAAATAGTGATGTGTTTAGAGAGGAATTTTTTACACATTTAAAATTCAAAACAAAACTGGTGATTTGGTTAGGTAGTAACTAAAAAATTAAGAAGTATAGGCATAAAGGTGTGTGTACATTATAACTCTTATATGATTCCATGTACCTCTCCTTTATAACATTTATTACAATTGCAATTTTATACTTTTTTAGCTAACAATTTTATTAACTGCTATTTGTTTCATCAGATTTTAATTTCATAAGGTCAAGGACTATATATATATATATATATATATATATTTACCATTAGATGCCTGACACATAGCAGGTACTTCTCAAGTGAAGTTGCTCAAAGGGATGGATGAATATAATTTAAGAAATACATTCAAGTTATGTAGTAACTTGACTATTAATTAGAAATAAAGTATTTTTGAGCTAATATTCCTCTTTGCTTCTATAGTACCTTGTATTTTGCTCTCTCATGGTGATTATTTCATTGTCTTGTTACTATTTATCTGACTGTCTCCACAACTGAACTTTTTGCTTTCTGAGAAAAAGACTTTATGCTCTTTATTTTTGGGTTCCTAATACCTAGCACAGTATCTGGCGCATGGTAAGTAGTTGATACATCTTTGGAGTAATTGAACGGATATCACAGAAAAAATCTCTTTACAGGAAATGCTGGGACTCTCTAAAGTACCTGTTACTCAAGCAACACGTGGTCCTCAGGTACAGCAGCCACCTCCTTCCAATAGGTAATAATGAAATATGGCAAAGATAATTTTTACAATTTGTGAAGCTCTTTTAAGCATCCTGTACCCTTAACTTGAACATAGACATTCAGTGATACTATGTTGTTAAATATTTTTAAGAATGTGAATATATTGCATTAGTATACCTTCTAAAGATTTGAGGCAGAATCATATCACCAAAATGGTTGGTTTCTCATCATTACAATGTTGAGTTACTTAAGTTTTGATATGTTCCTGATCTATTTTTAAGTTCATAAAAACTTTTGTGGTTGAAGGCAGCCAAACAAAACTAGGTTCTGCAAAAGCTTTTCATTTTGCCTTCTTAGCCTTACAGGTAGTTTTTTCCTCCTAAACTTACTAATTAGAGGTGGTATTACTAAAATTGAGTTGATGTATCTTCTCATAATTACTTCAGTAGCCTTAAAACTTACCAGGCCGGTAAATAAAAGGCGCAGTCCTGAAGTAATACTTGGTGTGAGTGTTTTACTTATAGTTGTTGTGCTAAGACTGGTTCTGGACCAGTAGATAACATCACCTGGGAACTTGTTTGAAATGCAGTTCTTGGGCCCTACCCCAGACCTACTGAAACGAAACTCTGCAATCAGCAATCTGTTAAAATAAGTTCTTCTACTAGTTCTGATGTACACAAAAGTTAGAGAGCCATTGGTCTGCCATGTATTGAAGTTACTTTTCTCTATTTTTAATTTTTTTTTTTTAGGATTTTATTTATTAGAGTGAGTGAGCACATGAGGGAGAGGGAGGCTCAATCCCAGGACCCTGGGATCATGATGAACTTAAGGGAGATGCTTAACCTACTGAGCCACCCAAGTGTCCCATACTTTTCTTTCTTTCTAAAAAAGTGAACAGTTTGTTTCTTGAACTCTTACAAACATTTATAAATGACTTTTTATTTAACTTTGCTTTGCAGATTCTTGCAGCCAGTACAGAAAATAGACATGAATCTCACAGATCTTCTGGGAGAACTGCAGCGAGACCCTTGGCCTGTACCACAGGGGAAGAGACCTTTGCGTTCCTCTGGAGTGGCACTTTCCATAGCTGTAGGACTACTTGAGGTAGTGACGATAGCTTTGTTTTGGAAATGTAAATGTGTATGTGTGTATCAATGATATGTACAAGGTAATGTTGTTGAGTGAGAAAACCAGGTCATTAAGACAAGTATCTAATTACATTTAAAGTTTGACCTATGGTATATCCTTTTGTGTATAGAGAGGCACCTGGAAGGGTGTTCGTCCAGCTGTTAGCAGTGGTAGGATAAGGGGAATTTTGCTTTTAAGTAGAGTTTGAAAATTTTACACTACACAGATCTTAAGCTTTATAATTAGAAAAGAGAGTTTAAAAAAAATGCTTTTTAAAAATGTGAGATGCTATCAAATTTACAGAGAAGTTGTAAAGAACTTTTTTCCCTTTGAACTATTTACATTGTTGACACCTTTCCAACCCCTTGAAAACTTGAGTTGTATTTCCTATAAATCAGGATATTTTCTATAAAACCACAATACAATTATTACAATCAGAGTATTAACACTGACATGTTACTACCACCTAATTTTCAGAACTCATTCAACTTTTGCTGGTTATTTCAATTTCTTTTACTAAAAAGATTTAATTCAGAGACATGTATTTAGCAGCATGTTTTTTTTAGTTTCCTGCAGTCAGGTACAGTTCCTCAACTTCTGCTTTCATGAACCTGATGCTTGGAAGATTCAGGCCAGTTATTTTATAGGCTCTCTCAAAGTAGGTTTGTTTTGATGTATCCACACAGTTAGATTCAGGTCTTACATCATTGGTAAGAATATTGTAGAAATAATTCTGTGTTCTCATTACACCCTATCACATGGCCTGTGATTTTCATTTGCCATTCAAGATGATACAGTCACCATGATCACTTCTTTTTTTTTTTTTTTTTTTTAAGATTTTATTTATTTATTCATGAGAGACAGAGAGAGGCAGAGACACAGAGGGAGGGAGAGGCAGGCTCCTGCATGGAGCCTGATGTGGGACTCGATCCCAGAACCGGGATCATGCCCTGAGCCAAAGGAAGATGCTCAACTGCTGAGCCACCCAGGCATCCCACCGTGATCACTTCTTAAGATTGTATCTGTAGATTTCTCCACTGTAAACATACTTTTATTTTCCCTCCTTTTGTAATTGAAAAGCATTAGATGGTGAGGGTCTTTGAAATCATACAAATATCCCCTTCCTCATCAAAATTTAAATTTATTTATTAATATCATTATAGAGTTTACATCTTTTCTATGTGTATAGTTACTCTACTTTGTTCCATAATTAGAAACTTTTTTTTTTTAAGATTTTATTTATTTATTCATGAGAGACACAGAAAGAGAGACAGACGTAGGCAGAGGGAGAAGCAGGCTCCCTCTAGGGAGCCCGATGTGGAACTCGATCCTGGGACTCCGGAATCACACCCTGAGCCGAAGGCAGACGCTCAACCACTGAGCCACCCAGGCATCCCCATAATTAGAAAAATTTATATAATCATATTAGAAATGCTTTTTGGGGGAGTCTGCTTCTCTCTCTGCCTATGCCTCTGTTTCTCTGTGTCTTTCATGAATAAATAAATAAAATCTTTAAAAAAAAAAGAAGAAATGCTTTTATTTGCAATTTTCTTAGTTACTGGACAAAAAACATAGCACTTTTTTTATGTTATGTTATAGCTTCAGAAAAGAATAGATGGTATAACTTTTGTAATCCAGTGTATTTGGATTCCTCAAAATTTCTGTTCTACTTATAGCACTCTTATTTTTTATTTATTTACTTATTTATTTTCAAAATAATACCATTTTTTCTCAAGTCACTGGTACCTTAGGAGGAAGGAGAGGTAGATTGGAGCACTCAGTCTATCATCTTGAATTTGAAATATAAGCTATGCTTGTTTTAAACATAAAAAACAAAAATAAAACAACAACAAAACAGAAGATGCACTCTTTTCACTCTTTCTTTACTCCTTCCAGTCTAGGATTAGTTAAGCAGGAGAAGCATCCTTGTTTATAGGAATCAAGTTTATAGAGTATTTTAAAGTTAGGAGGGCACTATTAATAGGATTTCAAAAGAAAGGTATTTAAACAAATACCTTGTCTTTAAATTCATTTTAAACATTTGATTATTTCTTGGGAAATGTATACTTTTGTGTTTTCTGGAAAATGTATATCAAAATTCACTTCTAGAAATGTATAACTTGTATTTTCCTTTAAACTCTTTTGACAAGTTACTTTTTTCTTATAGTGTACTTTTCCCAACACTGGTGCTCGTATCATGATGTTCATTGGCGGTCCAGCAACTCAGGGACCTGGAATGGTGGTTGGAGATGAACTGAAGACGCCTATAAGATCATGGCACGACATTGAAAAAGACAACGCTAAATATGTTAAAAAGGGAACTAAGGTAATTTTGGCTTTTAAGCCTTGTTGTTTTAGTAGAAAAATTCACTTGATGACAGAGGGAATACAAGTACTTTATGGTAAGAATCTGATGTTGTAACTGCTATTCAGAATTGGAGAAATAGTCTTTTTTTTCTTGATAATTTTTCTGGTTTTAAATATTTAAAAGTATAATAGCACTAATATGTATCTCTTTAAAAGATAATTCCTGAGAGAAACTCTGTGTGGCTTTTTAGATAATCATTTTAAAGAATGTCTTTTTTTCGGGGCACATTGGTAGCTCAGTCTGGTTAAGCATCCGTCTTTGGCTCAGGTCATGATCTCAGGGTTCTGGGATTGAGCTTCACATCTGACTCCCTGCTCCATGGAGAGCCTACTTCTCCCTCTGCTCTTCCTCTGCCCATGCTTTCTTGTTTACTCTCAAATAAGTAAAAAAGAAAAAGTATCTTTCCTGCCTCAGGAGAAATTTCTTGCATTTTCTAATTTTTCATTTCCAAGAGGCTGCCTTTAGATAGGTATATTTTTCATAGTATGAATAGCCCATCATTTTCTGGTGAGTTGTTTTCTGTTCATGTAACTTCAATTTTATTTGGGTTTGTACCAGTACATTTTCACTTTTGACTATTGACTCCCTTGAGTTGGTTTTGCTGTTATTGTCTCTCTCTCTCTCTCTCTTTTTTAAATATATTCTCTGGAGTTCACAATTTTAGTTTAGTTGTGTTGTTGTATTAGCTCTATTTTTTTTTTTTTGGTAGTCATTATTTATAGTATTTTTAAAAGTGTAATTAATAACAGTTTTTGTTACTATTACTGGATGCTTTTTTTCCTGCTACCTAATTTCCCTTTTGAGCTTGGAATTTTTCTAGTTAGAGCTTCAAAAAATATTTTTTGGTTTGTTAATAGAATAGCTTTTATTACTGTCTTTTTATATTTGATATTTTTGTTACTTGGATGTGGATTTAGCTAGGAAAAACAGTTCTTATTCCTCCACTATGTTCATGTATGAAGAGCAAAACGTATGATATGCCTTTCCTCCAAGCTAGCTTAATTTAGGAGTTAATTTAGAAAGAACATCTTAAATATGTGAAAGTGTCAGGCTTATAGAAGTTATTGTATCACCTTATGAGAAATTTTTTATTATAGAAAATTAAATTAGAACATATCGCATTTAAATTATTATGCATTATTCTTTTAGTATTTTTTAGGTTATTTTGATCTCTATGGGAAAAATGATTTATAGGATGGTTAAGTTTGTGCATTAGTTTGATTTGATTTTAAAAAATCTTTTGTAGCATTTTGAAGCATTGGCTAATCGAGCTGCTACGACTGGTCATGTTATTGATATCTATGCATGTGCATTAGATCAGACAGGTCTCTTGGAGATGAAGTGCTGTCCCAACCTTACTGGGTATGTATTTATAGTTTTTGCAATTATAGACTGATAATTACAGTTTATATAAACCAATAATAATAACTTAGGAAAAATGGTCATCATCTTATCATCCAGGACAACTGTTAACAGTTTTTGATACTCCTTTCAGTAAAGTTTACTTTAAGTTTTTTTCTAAAATTGAGTTACAAAGGCACAAGTTCTGTTTGAAAAGCCTGTCTTGATATTTTGCAGTTGTTGTTTTATTATTGTAGTAGCTTTTGATATATAATTCCCACCATAAAATTTCCCTTTTAAAGCTTACCACAATTAATGGTTTGTTTTTGGTATATTCACAGGTGGAGCAACCATCACCAAATTTAGTTTTAGAACATTTACATTACCCCAGAAAGCAGTCATTCCCCTTACCTGCTTCCTTCTTCTCCCTCTCCCGCTCTTTCAGTGTAGATCACTAATCTCCTTTCTGTCTATAGATTTGCCTGTTCTTGATCTTAGGGGGAAACCATTTCATCTTTCATCATTAAGTATGATGTTAGGTATGGGTTTTTGTAGATGCCTTTATCAGGTTGAAGAATTTTCTCTCCTTAGTGAAGATTTTTTCATTAAAGGGTATTGGATTTGGTCAAATGTATTTTTTACATCTACCGAGATGATCACATGATTTTTATTCATTATTAATGTGGTGTGTTATAGTGATTTTTGTGTATTAAACCACCCTTGCATTCCTGGGATGAATATCATTTGTGAATGATCCTTTTTAGATATTGCTGGATTTGATTTGTTAATATTTTGTTGAGAATTTTTGCATCCATCGTCATAAGGGACTTTGTAGTTTTTTTTTTTTTCTCCTTGTGATATCTTTGGAATTGATATCAGGATAATACTGGACTCAGAATGAATTGCAAAGTGTTCCTCTTTCATTGGCAGTCTAATTATTTTGGGGATAATTTAATTAGGCTTTAATAAACTCAAGTAGGTCAACTCTTTTCTCAAGTTTATTTTATTTTATTCATCTAATGGCTATTAATGAGCACCTACTGTATATCAAACTGTTCAAGGTACTGGATATAAGGCAGTGAACCAAATATAAAAATCTGCCCTCATGGGGCTTCTTTTAGTGCAGGAATGTTCAGTGTAATTTTCTATTGAAAATGTTTGGTGTTGTCCCACTGAAATATGAGTGTGACTCACATTTAAAATTTAAAATTGTAATTTTAAATTGAGTTCCATTTAAATTTAAATAGCCACATGTTGGATGCACAGTTCTAGTGAGAGATGAGACAAGTAAAGTAAATAGCATGTCAGAAGATAGTAAATGTTAGGGAGAATAATTCAGGAAATGAGGACAGGGGTTTGCAGTACTAAATAGGGCAAGAAGGGAAAGCCTCATTGAAGATGAGGTTTAACAAAGACCTAAGAAAGAGAGGGAGTGAGACATCTATATATATGAAGGAAGAGTGTTTCAAGCAGAGAGAAAAGTGACTGGAAAGTTGAGAACATACCTGGGGTGTTTGAGAAGTTGCAACAAGGCCAAAGTAGCTGGAGTGGAGGTAAGTGAGAGGAACAGATTGTGAGAGTCTTTTGACTATAGTAAGGGTTTCAGATAAGTTTACTTTGAGTGAAATGGAAAGTCATTGGAGGAGAGTTTTCAGTAAAGGAGTGATATGATCTGTTGTAATGTTTTAAAGAGACCATCTGACTTTATTGTCTACAGTAGTCTATATAAGGATACAGGAATTCCAAGTGGTGGCTGAGAAATGTTTAGATTTGGGGTATATTTACAAGGTGGAAGATTTGCTGATAGTTTGGAACTGGGGTTTGGGAAAACGAAAGGGCATCTACTGGAAGCCTGCCCTTTATTGAAATGGGTAAGACTGTGGAAAGAAGAGTATTAGTGGAGAAATTGGGAGTTCAGTTCTGAACGTTTGGTTTAAGATGCCATTTGACATTCATGAGGAGGTTTGGAGTAGGCAGTTGGGTATTACAACATAGAGCAGAGATAGGTCCGGGCTGGAGATAAAAATGTGGGAGCTGAAAAAAAAAATGTGGGAGCTGAAAGAACATTGACGTTTTTTTAAATAGCAATAAAAATGGATGAGATTGTAAGATTTTGCAGTTGAACACTGCCAGGACCTTCCTGAGAGCAGTGAAAGTTGACTTAGAGTGAACTAGAAGAAGAATAGGAAGAGGGGATTGGAAACAGCTGGTAAAGATTACAACTTTTCAAACTTTCCCATATGCAGATCAGCTGGGTATCTTGTTAAAGTACAGATTCTGGATTTACTGTGCATAGGATGGGACTTGGAATTCTGTTTTTCAAACAGGATCCTTGGTGTTGCTAATGTTGCTGGACCACTGAGTAGTAAGGGTATAGACAGCTCTTACAAAGAGGTTTGCTGTAAAAAGGGAACAGGTAATTAGGGTGGTGTAAATTGTCTTGAAGTAGGATACATTGTCAGGTTTAGTGATGACAGATCATCATGGATGACATGTTTGTAAAAGTAGAAAGTCTGAAAGATTTTATATACTACTGTCGGAATTAGTATGTTAAGTTGTCAAGACTTCTAGATCAAGGTCAGCATACAGAATTCAACTGTATTTTTGTATACTGGTGACAAACATAGAGAAAACAAAATAAAAAAAATAATAACATCCAAGATAAACTCAGGAGTTTCACAATATCAAAAATAAAATTACCATTAATTAATTATGCCATATAAATTTTATTCTTTTGCCTATTTTAATTTTTTTTAAAAGATTTATTTATTATTCATGATAGAACACAGAGAGAGAGCGAGGCAGAGACACAGGAGGAGGGAGAAGCAGGCTCCATACCAGGAGCCCGACGTGGGACTCATCCCGGGACTCCAGGATCGCGCCCTGGGCCAAAGGCAGGCGCCAAACTGCTGAGCCACCCAGGGATCCCCCCTATTTTAATTTTTTATTGTATTTTATTGTTTAGAATCTACTAAAAGTATTTTAAAAATCTGAGCAAATATATGTAAATATTTGTATGCATGTGAGTATATGGGTTATGAGCAGCAGAAAATTATACATACCTTTCTCTACTTTGCATTTTCACTCATACCCTGGAAAGTGGTCTTTAGCAGTATATTACCTCATTTTGTGTATATACCATATTTTATTCAACTAGTCTCTAACAGATGATCATCTGGATTATTTCCATTCTATTTTATTACTAGCAGTGGTGAATACCCCTGTGCATATATTCTGCTTTTTGTTTTTGTTTTCCAGAATATTTTTGGGACAGATTCCCAATAGTGGCTTGACTAGATTAAAGAGAAAACACATGGATAATTTTGATAGATATTGTCAAATTCCTGTGCATTCAGGTTGCATCATTTTGCATTCCCATCTGAGTTTCCACAGTCTCATCAACAGAGTATGTTGTCAAATTGTGATTTTTGCTGATCTATTAGAGCAAAATGGTATCTCAGAATTGTTTTTATTTGATAGTTAATTTTTTTAAAACTTAAAAAAAAATTAAAATAGGTATATGCTTACTGGAAAGAATCAAGCAGTACATAAGTGCTTAAAATGAAAATGATTCCTCAGGCTCCTCTTATTTTCATTCACTGGTTTTGATCCTGTTAAGTTTGATATGATACATAGACAGTATATGCAAATATATACATACACAAGTATGTATTTGTTTTTAAGAATGAGAACATGTGCTGTAATTGTCACACATCTTCACCAGGAGAACTGGGTGGCTGGGAAGGAAGAGGCATACTTGCTATTGTGTACCACTTTGTACCTTTTGAATTTTGTATTGTGTGGATGTATTATCTATCTGTAAAAGAACTACTGATGATAAATGAAAGTGTTAGGAGAACTCAGATACCCTCAGGATTGAGATTATTTGTGGAGTGTGGAATGAAGATATTTTCATATATTTGAGTTTTTAAAAATAATGGTAATCTAGCACATTTTGGAAAGTATCTCTAAAATCTGTTGGTAGTGGGATGCCTGGGTGGCTCAGTGGTTAAGCGTCTGCCTTCGGCTCAGTGTGTGATGCTGGAGTTCTGGGATTGAGTCCCATGTTGGGCTCCCTCCATGGAGCCTGCTTCTCTCTTTGCCTTTCTCTCTCTGTGTCTCTCATGAATGAATAGATAGAATCTTTAACAAAAAAATAATAAAATAAAATCTGTTCGTAGTATTGAGAAGTAAAATACTTTTCTGGTTTTAACACATGGACCCAATACTTGTGTCACATACATTATTTTTTGTTCTTTACATGCAGAGGATACATGGTAATGGGTGACTCTTTCAACACTTCCTTATTCAAGCAGACTTTTCAAAGAGTCTTTACCAAAGATATGCATGGACAGTTTAAAATGGGCTTTGGTGGCACATTAGAAATAAAGGTAAGAGCCAAAACTTGACATGTATGGTATGTTATCAAGAGAAGTTTGTAGGCTTCACCACAATTTTAAAATATCATTAATCAAATTCAATATGTGCTTTAAAAGTTGTGGTGGTTTTATATTGAAAACCAGAATTAGAGATTTTACCAGAAAATGTATTATTGTTAAATGTACCTGAAATGTTTACTTGAGCATTTCCAAGTGATTGTTAGAGAAGAAGATACTGGATAGGTAAAATTTCATTTAACTACTTTTTTCCCTTTATATAGGGTTAAACTTTTAAAGTGTGCTTTATCTTTTTAATTTGCTTACGTTAGTACTAGATTTTTTTTTAATTGTAGGAATTAGTATCTAATTTAAGAGAAACCCGTTCTATTCCATTTGGATAATTAGTAATTGTTTAATGGTTGGTAGGTTATTGATATTACTCACTTCTGTCATTCATTTCAAATTTGGATTTAGAAAATCCAAAGGCTTGGGGCACCTTGGTGGTGCAGTCAATTGGGCATCTGACGCTTGGTTTCAGCTTAGGTCGTGGGATTGAGCCCTGTGTTGGCCTCAGTACTCAGAGGGGAGTCTACTTGAGATTTTTCTCTCCCACTGTCCCTCCCCTCTCCACACTCTCTCTCTAAAATAGATAAATAGGGGCACATGGGTGGCTCAGTTGTTGAGCATCTACCTCTGGTTTAGGTTGTGATCCTGGGGTCCTAGGCTCGAGTCTTGCATCGGGCTCACCACAGGGAGCCTGCTTCTCCCTCTGCCTGTGTCTCTGCCTCTCTCTCTGGGTCTCTCATGAATATATAAGTAAAATCTTAAAAAAAAAAAAAACATAAATGAATCTTTAAACAAAAAAGAAAACCCAAAGGATTAGTGTTAGCTACTAGTATATTATAAACACATTGATTTTGAATTTCCATTAAATAAAATCTTGTTAATCTTTTTATTTTATTGAATGCTTGCTCTATCTCCAGCATTAACCAAGGAAATTATAGAGATCTCAAGGGATATACAAGGCACAGATTGCCTTAAAAAGAAACTTGGGGCACCACGTTGACTCAGTAGAGTGTGTGACTCTTGATCTCAGGGTCATGAGTTCAAGCCCCACCTTGGGCGTGAAGCCTACTTAAAAAACAAAAACTACTGAGCCATCCTGGTGCCCTGAAACTTAGTTTTGATAGAAAGATAAGATTAACACTTGTGATAGAGTGAAATAACAGTAGATTATAGAAGTCATAGAAAGGTTTAGGGAAGAAACCTGAATGTTTGCAGGACACAATTTATTCTTGACAATAAATGGTTTTTTAGTGTCTTACAGTGGTTTTGAAAGAGGGACGAATTTAAATTGGTTGAGGACAACACATTTTAGTTAGGATCCCATATGAGGAGAGGTAAAAAAGTGAGAACCAGCATGATATATTTGGGGAAACTTCCCAGTGAGAGTGGATGGCTTTTATTGCAATGTAAGGGAAATAGTTTTAATTGTGTGGTTGGATGTAGTTTGGCGATGCATGTCCAGGCAGAAGAAGCCATTGTAAATTAATGAACAATGTTTCGGGTAAAATTCATCTGACAATGTTAATCACTTTGTCAGGAAAAAGAATATCAGGAAAAGTGAATTAGGCTTTTAAAATCTTTTGATAGAAACAATAGCTTAAATTTTGGTGTCAGTAGAGATTGGAAAGAAACCAGTCTTGGTGACACATTTTCTAAGGGAAGAAAAATAGGGATCCCTGGGTGGCGCAGCGGTTTGGCGCCTGCCTTTGGCCCAGGGCGCGATCCTGGAGACCCGGGATCGAATCCCACGTCGGGCTCCCGGTGCATGGAGCCTGCTTCTCGCTCTGCTTCTCTCTCTGTCTCTCTCTCTCTCTCTCTCTCTGTGACTATCATGAATAAATAAATGAAATCTTTAAAAAAAAAAAAGAAAAATAGAAGATAATGATTTTGGGATATGATATTATTTTGAATTCAGAGTGAGGTTTCAAAATGGAGATTTCTTATGAGCAGGTAGAAATAGAGTATTAAAGTTAGGTCAGGGCTAGATTTTATATTTGGGAGTTATCAATCTAGAAGTGCCCAATGATTCATTATTTCTAAATTAGTATGTTTTCATTGACTTGAGTTTTAAATATGGAAAAATGTCTTTATTTTTATATACTTGAGTATATGTTTGAGCTTATCTTTGGGTATACTGAAGTTTTCTCTGTATTCTTACATTGCAGACCTCAAGGGAAATAAAGATTTCAGGAGCTATTGGACCGTGTGTGTCTCTCAATTCTAAAGGACCTTGTGTATCTGAAAATGTAAGAGACCTTTAGTCTAAAAAGAAAATACAGTTAATTTAAAGGGCAGGCCAACAAGAGACTTGGAGTGGCAGCCTATAGCATTTCTTTCAAAATTGTTTGTGTGGGCTAAGTTTTCAGTAGAATGTGGTTCAGTTTTCACTGGTATAATCTATTTGTGGTTTCTTTTTTTTTTTTTTTTTTGCATGTCCTTTTTACCATCTACCCGCAAATTTAAACCTTTGTATTGTTACCAGTCTTCTGTATTTTTTATGCCTAAGTTATTACTTGCCCCAGTATGCCTAAAAAACCCCAACAATTGTGATTTGGAAATTTGGAGACTTCCAAAAGTGAAATCTGAATTTTTTTGTTTGTTAGGATTTCCAACAAAGTAAGCAAATGAGCCAGATTTTCATTTTAATTCCTTTCTTTTTTTTGTTATCCCATCTAGTGGTCAAATAATGTACTTTAAAGTGGTAGAATTGTGTAGCTATAGAGAGGGTGATGGTAATCATCTCTAAAATTACAGTGTTTAAAAATTAATTTTAAGCAGATTGCATGGTAAAAATTAATATCTAAGAATAGTGTTTTGGGGAATCAGACTGCTTAAATTATGGAATTCTGTTCTGAGAACCTTTATCATATGTGCCCATATTATGTGTTAAATCGGTACCTCTTTACACAGGTCAAATAGTTGGATAGAAAGATAGCGTTAATTGTAATTACTTCATTAAATGGTATATACTTTTAAAATCTTTAATATTGAAGAACTTGTATCAATATTTAGCAAGAATTTGGGGGCACCTGTGTGGCTCAGTGGTTGTGCATCTGCTTTCGGCTCAGATTGTGATCCCCGGGGTCCTGGGATTGAGTCCCACATTGGGTTCTCTGTGGGGAGCCTGTTTCTCCCTCTGCCTCTGTCTCTGCCTCTCTCTCTATGTCTCTCATGAATAAATGAATAAAATCTTAAAAAAAATACTTAGCAAGAATTTGAATTATCTTATAATTTTATTTTGTAAGAATTGCTTAATATTATTTCATGACATATTTCTATGACTTAAAAATCTTAAGCTTTTAACAGTCATTAAATTAGTTAGAAATGTGAAGCAATTTTCTTATTGCAGTTTTTTCCTTCCCTTTTTACCTTAATATATATTATAGTAATAAATTGGGGGTGTCTAACTGGCTTAATTGGTGGAGCATGCGACTGTTGATCTTGGGGTTGTGAGTTTGAGCCCCACATTGGTTGTAGAGGTTACTGAAAGTAAAATCTTTAAAAAAAATTGTATTCTCTATTTTTCAAACATACTATATTTTATTTTTACAGGAGATAGGAACGGGTGGCACATGTCAATGGAAGATATGTGGGCTCAGCCCCACTACAACCTTAGCTATATATTTTGAGGTTGTCAATCAGGTATGACTTTTATATTTGAAATACTCAATTTAGGCCATAGATATTTCATATTTTTTTCCAATAGTAATTAGACCCGAAGCTTATTATGTTTGGAATTTTTGTTTGTCATATTCTTTTTCTCAAGCTAAACTACTTGGTGAGAGGATAAACTGTAACCGAAACAGATGTTAAGGAAACCTGCAAATGCACAATATTGGGCAACCCAACTTTTATTCTCAGTTTTCCTTTTTTTCTATTTTAATATAAAATTGAAGCATAAATAAAAATTCTGTTCTAGATATGCATTTTTGTAATTAGGCATCAGGCTCCTCCTAGTTGTCACAAGGTGTATTATAATGATATATGAAACCCCTACAAGAATGTTTAATATATCAAAATTCATAGAAAAAGATTGTAAGGTAAAGATTCCTATATTTGAAAAGTTTTTTTTCTGGTATAAGAGGAAGTTATATTAAAGACGATATAATGTATAACTTACTGACTTTCATACCAATAGTTATGAGGCATAAAATGAATCACAAAGTATTGATGATCAACCTTCATAAGATAGGTACAGGAATTTTTTTGTTTAACCATCCAAATTTGTGAAAAGTAGTAGCTTTTATTGACCAAAAAAATAAGTAAATCAAGAATGCTTCTTGTCAAAGATCATAAGGAAAGTTTCTCTTATTGACCACTTGCTATTTCTGAGGATCATTATTATATGTTACTATTGGGGTCTTCTCATTAATAGTTTTCTATTGGTCATCTGTTCATCATATGATTTATCTTCCTAAAAGTTCTGTTTTCATCTCGTATACTGAAAGGTGAAGGACTTGGTTCAATTTCTCTTTATCCAGCTACTATTTTGCAAAATTGCCTTACTTATGCATTTGTGTATCTGTTAATTTCTTTATACTTCTCCCTTTATTTCGTCCTTTCACATCCTTCTGAATTATCTATTACTTGAAATTGATATTCTAGCTGGACTCACTTCTCTTATGCTTCATCATTTTTCCCCTTTCCCAGATCCATTTCTCTTTTATGTGGCAAAACACAACTCTTTGGTCTGCACTGGAAACAATCATCCTTCTATTGATTTTAGAATGAATTTCATTAAATAGGGTAACTATAAAAACACTGTAATAGATTTTGCTTATTTTTTACTTTTATTTTTACATAGCATAATGCTCCAATTCCTCAAGGAGGGCGTGGTGCAATCCAGTTTGTGACTCAGTATCAGCATTCAAGTGGGCAGAGACGCATCCGAGTGACCACCATCGCTAGGAAGTAGGTTGTATTAATTAGAGATTAAATTATCATATCAAAAGTATTCTGAGTCATGTTTCCAAACTGGGTTTCTGTTTTGAGAAACATCTGTAACTAGGAAATGAACATTTATAATAATAGAATTTTATTTCTTTTTTTTTTTTTTTTAAGATTTATTTATTTATTCATGAGAGACACACAGAGAGAGGCAGAGACATAGGCAGAGGGAGGAGAAGTAGGCTCCATGCAGAGAGCCCGATGTGGGACTTGATCCCGGGATTCCAGGATCACGCCCTGAGCCAAAGGCAGACGCTCAACCACTGAGCCACCCAGGCGTTCTGCATTTTATTTCTTTTTAATCCAGCTTATTGGATGTTCATTGTTAGGAAATGTATAGCCATTTAAAAAATGACTCCTAAGACACATTCTTTGAAATATTCTTTTATTTACCATATTCTTCTGAGAGGAGGAGCAAAACTAATAAACATTATCCTTTCATAGGCATTAACAATATGTACATATATATACATACATCATAATATAGCACAATAATTAATAGCATTACTTTTCAATGAAAAAGTTCTTAGTCCTAAAACAGACTCTTAACTAAAGAGTACAAACAGGGTTACTGGAAGAGAGGTGGATGGGTAATGGGCTAAAATTGGTGATGGGCATGGAGGGAAAAAGAATATATAGAAACTTTAATTATATCATTTTATCATTAATAATTGAATTAAAGACAAAATGAGAAAACATTTTTTGATAATTTTGTTCATTTTCCAGCTTAGTAAATGAGAATTATTTAGGCTGGAGGAAAACTCTTATTTTGTTGTATTTCCATGTTTCTGCCTTTAGAAAATTGGAGCAATAAGATTGAAAAGTCTGACATAGACTTGTGTATTTCTGTGCACATGTAAACCTATACATATATGTGTGCTCTTTTTATACTTGTAAAAATCTTAATGTCTTAAGGAATGTGTTTGGAGATCTATCTTTGCAATTACTTTAGAAGACTTTATTAGGTTTGGATATATTTTTCTGAAAAATAATGCTATACTGAAACTATTAGTGATTTTAAATAATGCTGACTTTTTAGATAATGTTGGAATTTTCAAATATGAAATAATTTTCTGCATCATTTTAATTTACGTCTGTGTAGTAGCCAACTGTGGTATTGTGACTTTAATAATTCAGCAGCATCTCTCTGCTTTCTTCTTGCCTTTAGCTGGGCAGATGCCCAAACTCAAATCCAAAACATTGCTGCGTCTTTTGACCAGGAAGCAGCTGCCATTCTTATGGCCCGGCTGGCAATCTATAGAGCAGAAACAGAGGAAGGACCAGATGTACTTAGATGGCTAGACAGACAGCTCATTCGACTGGTAAGAAGTAAACAATGTACTTTTCTCAATATATATACTTTCGTTTGTCATATTTGTTGCTTATGATTTCTTTCAACATACTTAGCAGTTTAACTGAAAGACTGTATGAGGAATTTTGATTCAAGTTGCTGAGAAAGGCATAGTAATGAATGGTACATTTCTCTCTTCCAGTAAACTAAAATACCTTTTTTCCTTAAAAGAGTGACACTTAAGTAACTTTTTTTCTTTCTTTCTTGTTTTGGGGCTGTTACCACATTAGTTTCAAATTTAATCCTAAATTATTGTAAATTTTTTTATTGCTTTTTTTTTTGCATATTTTTCTTCATTGCTATTGTTTTAGTTTTCTAATTTTATTGAGAAGTTAACTGTGATTTAAAAATTATGCACGTTAACATACAAAAATATAGGTGGGCCTTGATTATCTGGATCTCGATTAGCAAAATGTGTGTTAGTAAAATTATTGATAATGCTGATTTACTTGGGTTTTTAGTATGGCAGGAACCCACTACTTAACGTTTTAACCTAGAATGCTTAATTAAGTTCTATTCTTAATGTTCCATTTTTTACTCAGCAAACTCTTGCCTATTATTTTAGTCAAATAGGCTAAAGAGAACTGTTAAGAACTCTCTGCTAATCTATCAGATTTCTGTTTGTAGCAGGAAGATTTGCATTCTTTGTTTAGATTTTCATGTAGTTTTAAAAGTATTCTTCAATGAACTAATCTTTGTTTAATAAAATTACTCATTTTTGTAGCATCATCCAGGACTTTTTTCTTTTACTTTACTTTCACGGGTGTTTTTATACTAACACCTGTCTGTGGTGAAAGGAGTGTTTTAACATCAGCATGTCTTTTTACAAGAAGAGTCATAAAACTTCTCATCAAATCAACCACTGCTTGAACACCATAAGTACAAATGCCAACCCAGTTCTTCCAAGATGAACCATTGTTTCTAGATAGGAATATAAAGTATTAAATATATTTTGACTTTGCTAGTTTAGGACTGTGGAAATATATTCTTGAATTGCACTATCATTTAGCAGTTTGACATGACATTAGTGAAATCTGTTGGCTCGTCAACCTAAATAGAGAAGCTGTTATTTTTTAGCTGATTGCATAAACTTCTTCAGCATCATATGATATGTTATCAATGCATTCATTTATTGTATTACTTTAAAATGGAACATTTTCAGTTTATCAGACTGCATCTTTTTTTTTAAGTATTTATTTTATAGAGAGTATGCCAGTACATGAGTTGGGGGAGGGGCAGAGAGAGAGAATCTTAAGCAGACTCCCCACTAAGCGTGGAGCCTGACATGGAGCTCCATCTCACAAGCCATGAGATCATGACCTGAGCCAAAACCAAGAGTCAGAAGTTTAACCAACTGAGCCACCCAGACACCCCTCAGACTGCATCTTATCCTAGCATTTTACTTACTTTAATTTTACATGTTGGTATTATTAGGTTCTATTATAGTTCTGTGACTTTTTCTCTCTTTTTTTTTAAGATTTTATTTATTTTGAGAGAGCGTGTGAACGAGTTGGGAGAAGGGCAGAGGCAGAGGGAGAGGAAGAAGCTGAGCAAGGAGTCCCACATAGGGCTCCATCCTAGGACCCCAGAATCATTACCTGAGCCAAAGTTGCTGAATGAACTGAGCCACTCAGGTGCCCTGACTTTTCCTTTCAGGGTAATAAGTTAGTAATCTGACATAGTTTGCTTCCTGAGCCTTTTCAATGGATGTGACTTTGTTTTACTAAATGCCTTGTTCTTTCGAGAAGAAAGTGTTTGAAGTGATCAGCACCTTTATTTGCCAAATGACTGTGATTTGTAGTAGAGTGCTTTTGCCATTTTGTGAGAACTACTACTACATTTGTAGGTTATCTCATGTGACACAAAACAAAGTACAACTTGGGTTATCAGCTCACATAAAAACCCACTGATGGGGATCCCTGGGTGGCTCAGTGGTTAAGTGCCTGACTTTGGCCCAGGGCGTGATTCTGGAGTCCCAGGACTGAGTCCCGCGTCGGTCTCCCTGCATGGAGCCTGCTTCTCCCTTTGTCTGTGTCTCTGCCTCTCTCTCTCTCTCTCTCTCTCTCTCTTTGTCTCTCATGAATAAATAAATAAAATCTTAAAAAAAAAACCCCACTGATTAGTAGCTTTCATTGTAAAGATTGATCTTTTCTGTGTCCCTTGTTGCTTAAATGTGGTGAAATGACTCAGAAGATTGTAATTCTTCAGAATTCTCTGTGGGGTAATGTCTAGAATATTCTGTCTCACACTTGAACTTCAAAATTTGCCATATTGTTTGACATGCTTGTAAAACACAAACACTATTAACGTATAAAACAGAATGGCCTTGTAAAGAACTAAATGAGTTACAAAAAGTACAAAATTACAAAAACATACACTATAATTCACTTCTACACATTCTGCAATTTTGTAGTATTAAACAGCAGTGCAAGGGTTTTGCGAATAGAGAATAGAAGAGTCATAGCACGATGAAAATTTTACTATTATTTTCTGCCACACCAATATAGTTTGTCTGTTCCTATAAGTCACTTGGCAAATGTGGGTAAGAGGAAGTTGGTGGAGGTAATTTGAGGGAGGGGCTGATATCGTCAGACTATTGTTCTGCTTTCTGTGCAAAATAGTTTGTTTACACCAGTTATTGGTGGCTTCCCTTGTCATATGTCAAAAACTGAGATTGGAGTTTTCCAAATGAGCATAGTACTACTGCATACTGCCACATGGGAATGAAAAATGGCCAAAAGAAATTGCTGGGGCACGTGGGTGGCTTGGTGGTTGAGCATCTTTGATCCTGGAGTCCTAGGATCCGGTCCCACATTGGGCTCCCCATAGGGAGCCTACTTCTCCCTCTGCTATGTTTCTGCCTCTCTCTGTGTGTTTCTCATGAATAAAGAAATAAAATCTTTTAAAAAATTAAAAAATAAATAAAAATAAAAGAAATTGCTAACAGGTAACTTGGAAACCATCTATCACTGTGGCTGACATCATATGGTATGCAAAGTTCAAAAAACACATTTTTATAGATTTTAAAGAACTCCTAGTGACTAAGAAACCCTCATATATAGTAAAAGTGGTGAGAATGCAATCTTTACATTTTTCTAATTGATGGAATCACATTAACATACAGTTGAAGTGAAACTCTAGGTGATGACCAATGAACCTTAGTTATAAAAGCTGTTCTAAGACTCATTTTTTGTACTGATTGTGCACTGCTAAAATTTCAGCTGTAACAGTGATAACACAAATAGAGAAGGGATTAATAGTACCTTGTAGGTACTATTTATAGTTTTTTCCCAATGGAAAAAAATCTATGAAATTATACTAACAAACTTCTTTCCTCAATTTGGTATAGTGAATGTAATTATTTTCTTTTTTCTTGATGACTCAGGCTTATTTTCATTAAAAATAAACCTCTTTTTGGGGCACCTGGGTGGTGCAGTCAGTTAAGTGTCTGACCATGGTTTCAGCTCAGATCATGATTTCAGAATCATGAAAGTCCCAACGATGTGGGACTCGTTTTTTTTTTTTTTTAATATATATATATATTTAATGTTTTTTTATTATCAGGAATAAAGCTTGCATACACAAAAGCTCAGTCACACTTGTAGGCTGTTTTTATATTCCCATTGCATCCTCCAGCCGAAACCTAACACGGTGTTGCATGGATCACAGATCCTCAGTACAGCACCTGTGGGTCGTTTTGTTTCCTCCTAAAGGACCTTTGGGTCACCAAATGAACCATTGTTTGATTCCAGTGATCAGCAAGCCCGCATTGTGACATGTTGTGCTCTTCTGAAGATAGGCAAATAAAGGCAATGAAATATGTCTACACAAGTAATATCAAGAGCTACACTTTATTTTTTTACTTTGCAGCCAGATATGGCATTAATGGTTTTGTAGGTGTGCCTGTCATTTAAAAGCTCTGTAAAGGAGATCTTACGCACCCCAACAGTCCAGAGGGAGACCAGGGCGTCTAGAGGTTAAAAGGTTCTGTCCAAGGTCATGGTGGTAAGAAGTGAGTAGAAATCACCCTCGGAGTCACCTGCATTGGCCTCTGTGCTCAGCGTGGAGTCTACTTAAGATTCTCTCTCCCTCTTCCTCTGCCCTTCCCATTCATGCTCTGTCTCTGTCTCTCTCTAAAATAACGACATCTTTTAAAAAAAATCCAAACATCTTTTTAAAAACTCTTTTGTAGGTAATGGGCAATGTACGGCCAGATTGGTGCTGTGCCACATTTGCTTCTGACACTTTTAATGTAAGCCCTCGCTCCCCTTGGTCATAATCATTTAAGCTATTGGTTTCAACATATGCTTTGTCCCCTCATCCAGAGTCTCTTGTTTGGGTCCATCTTGTGCCCACCTTCATCTTCATGGACCTATTCCTTACCTTTTTTCATTTTTGTTCTTTACTTTTTTGACTCTTGACTTTTTCTATTGAATGACACCTTTTTCACAACTTAAACTTGATATTGGATTTTGTTTTTTCATCTTTGACCTTTGGTTTACCCACTAACCACAAATTGTGTTTTCCTTTTAGCTGTACTGCTAGCTACAGTGGATAAACAGTTTATCTGGTCCAGGAAATCTCTTTTGTTTAAAACCTTTGGAACTTTCCAGCAAATCCTACCCCAGCTAGGTTTTTCCTTATTATACCAGTGAAACCAGGCACTTAAGTTGTGCTGTTTCTTGTTTTCTGTGTTTTCTTAGAGAAAGACAGAGAGAGCGTGGGAGTAGGGGAACAGAGAGAGAATCTTAAGCTGGCTCCATGCCTAGGACAGAGCCTGATGGGGGGCTAGATCTTACAACCCTGAGATCCTGACTGAGCCAACCAGGCTCTCCTGTTGTACTGTTTATAACGATGATCATATTTGCCATTACCATTTTCTTATAGAGATTGTGCTTTGACCTTTAGGACTCATATATGTATCTGCCTTTATGTGTATATAGTTACTGAATTAAAGACAGGACTAGATTTTTTGTGTTGATATTTTCATCAAGAAAATTGTATTATTGTTGCTTTATCTGCCCAATCTTACTCCTTCTGAATAACTCCAACCATGGATCTTTGAGACACCTCCTTTATACTTCAGACTTTTTCTTCCCATCTGTATTAGTGTTTTGGTTAGATTGTAAATAAGGACTATTTCTCAAGATTCCAGTAATCAGTGCTAGGGCACTTGATAAGTGTTCAAAATTTTTAAGTAATTCAAAGATTAGAAATATATGTATGTACATATTATGCAAATTTTGTATTGTTAACTGTGGTAAAGTTTGGCTGTATTTTCAAAAAACAAGTTATACACATTTAACTTCTGGATATAAAAGAATGTTTTATTTTTTTAATTGATTATTATTATTTTTTAGGAGGGATGGTGGGAGGCGCAGAGGGAGAGAGAAAATCTTAAGCTCCACACCCCGTGTGGAGCCTGATACAGGGCTCGATCTCACAACCCTGAGATCATGACCTGAGCTGATGCCTAACTGACTGAGCCACCCAGGCACCCCTGGATACAGAAGGATTTTTAACACGAAATAAAAAGCAGGAGCCATTAAATAAAAATATTCAACGATTTTATTATGGGGGCAGCCAGGTGGCTCAGTTAGTTAAGCATCTGACTCTTGATTTTGGCTCAGGTTATGATCTCGGGGTTGTGAAATCTAGTCACATGTTGGGTTCTGCGCTTGGTGGGGAGTCTGCTTCAGATTCTTTACTTTTCCCTCTACCTCTGCTCTCTCTCTCTCTTTCTGTCTCTAAAATAAATCTTTAAAAACTTAGAAAGATTTTATTACATTAAAATGAAAAAGATCTATTTGGCAAAAGTACCATTACAAAAATTTAATGTCAACTTGTATGTATGACTAATATATGTATATTTTTATACATATAATGGAATATGGAAATTTTTATATATATGTGCTTTCACAAATGAGTAAGATTTGGGGAAAAATGAGCAAATGTCTTGAACAAGGTATTAGCCAAAGAAGGAATCCAAGAAACCAGTAAACATATGAAAAAATTAACAATCTTATTTATAATCAAAGTTAGAAAATAGAGCAAGATAATTTTTATTTATCAAATGGGTAAGAATTAGAAAAACATAATAATGCTTAAGAGTTGGTTAGTATTCAGGGAAATGGACAGCTTTATAGCTTGAAGGTTTGGAGTATGAACTGTACAAGTTCTATAAACATCTATATTACCTTATATTGAGAAGGCAGTTGATGATATATATCAGAAGCTTAAAAACTGCCTTTTACCTAGAAATTCTCTCTCTAAGAATTTAATCTAAGGTTATAACAGGATAAATGCTAATAATGAGGGATTAGATAGTGATATGAAAATAAATGTTCATTATACAAGCAAAAGTTTTGGACATAAGTTTGAATACATCTCACTCTAAAAATTATTAGCCTTTTGGACATCCCTGGTTAGCCAAGCATAAAAGTGAACAATGTTTTCATTACCCTCATTAACCATAACGTAAGATTTTCCTAATGCTTTATTTTAACAGAATTCCAGGCACAATTTAAAATGTGTATATTTAATGTTATGTGATCAATAGTTCTGAATAATGTATGACTACTGGTTTTGCTCACAGAGTCTTTTCAGTGTATTTGACATTTTAGATTTCAGGTGTATTTGCTATTCAGATCAACAATTCAGGAGAATTTTCTGCAATGATGGAAATGTTGTATAATCTGCACTGTTATGGAAGTACTTACTACTCATATATAGCTGTTGAGCACTTGAAATACGGCTAGTGCAATTGAGGAACTGGATTTCTATTTAATTTCAATTTATTTAAATTGCCACATAAAGCTAGTGGTTATATTGTCCAATGAAGATTACTCTCTTATTTTTTTTTTAAAGATTTTATTTATTTACTCATGAGAGACAGAGGGAGAGAGAGAGAGGCAGAGACACAGGCGGAGGAAGAAGCAGGCTCCATGCAGGGAGCCGGATGTGGGACCTGATCCTGGGTCTCCGGGTCACTCCCTGGACTGAAGGCGGTGCTAAACCGCGGAGCCACCCAGGCTGCCCAAGATTACTCTCTTAATCAAAGTTCATCAGTGAAGTATTATTAGAGGGCATTAAGGACAACAATACTCTTATTTCCAAATACCAAGATCTGTTTTCTGAGGATTAGCTCTACAACAATAGCTTTGCTATTCTTTGCATGACAGTGGTTCTGATACGATTTTTCTTGGAAGCCAAAAACGTGATCAAGCCAATTATGCCTTTTTATGTGCTCTATACAGCACAGATAATTACATAAATCATATAGTTAAACATTTTAGGAAGCAAATGCAACTGCACTAAGTATAGCAGTGAATCCTTTGCTATTTTTAACTTGTTTTTTGTACCCTTGACCATATGTGAGTACTAAGCTGAACATTGCCAGGATATAGACCAATTGCATAAGTACTATAAAAATTTTTTCATATTCGAGACTCTGCTCAAGAACAAGGTGAGAAAGCTAATGTTTGTTGAATGCTTACTGTTAGTCATTGTGCTAAGCACTTTCTCCTAAGTTTTATCTCAGTTATTTAGTTGCATTTTGTCACATTATTGTGGAGGGCTTATTTCTCGTTCACCAGTGTATGTGCCTCCATTTACCTTAATATCCTTCTAATTTCTGCCGTGGTGTTTATTCTTTGTTTACCAGTTTACCTGTTGGTCTCATACTTTCTTTTCCTCAGCTTTTTTTTTTTTTTTTTCTTTGCATTGTTTCTGTTGTAGAGTTTTATACCATCAGCTTGCTTTTGTAACCACTATGGTAGTTTGATAGTTGCATCTTCCAGTTAGTAGGCTGTTGTCCTTTTCAGGCAGAGTCTTAAAGGGCACATGTTGAACTCTCTGGCCATTATCTAAGAACTCTGTTTGCTATCAGAGACAGTTTTAAAAAATCCAAATATTTGAAAATGAGTTATTACTGCATTGGAGCCAATGTATTGTTTGTTTCTAAATTCAAGTGTATTTTGTTGGGTGTAATTCTTCTCGATAAGTATATAAATAAATTCCAGTTTTATCCCATATCAAGTATCTACTTTCTAAAGAGTAATAACTTTTTTAAAAAATATTTTTTATTTATTTGAGATGGGCAGCCCCAGTGGCCCAGCGGTTTAGTGCCGCCTTCAGCCAAGGGCATGATCCTGGAGACCCGGGACCGAGTCCCGCGTCAGGCTCCCTGCATGGAGCCTGCTTCTCTCTCTGAGTCTCTCTGTGTGTCTCTCATTAATAAATAAATAAAATCTTAAAACATTTTTAAAAAATTTATTTGAGAGAGAGAGAGACAGAGAGGGAGCACATGTGCATGAGTGTGAAGGGGGCAGAGGGAGAGGGAGAATCCCAGGACTCTGGGATCATGAGCAGAGCTGAAGGCAGATGCTTTAACCATCTGAGCCACCCAGGCACCCCAAGAATAATAACTTTTAAAAAATAGAATATGTATAGGTAGGAGGGTTAGTAGTATGCCAGGGAATATATTACTAACACATTTTATTTTATTTAGTGTCAGAAATTTGGAGAGTATCACAAAGATGATCCAAGTTCCTTCAGATTTTCAGAAACTTTCTCCCTTTATCCACAGGTGAGTAGGTAAAAGGTCCATGTTCTTTTCTTAGTGTTGACAATAGTATTGAGTCTCACTTTTCCTGTTGTATAAGAATATAGGACCTGTTATATTAGGTTATTTTTTTGGTAATGTTTTAAGTTTTGGGATAGCTAAGAAATTGATACTGTGCTTGAGTAGTCATTGAAAGGTGTATAGTATTTTTATGATTGCCTTCAAAAGAATCATTTATTTCTGGTGAAAGAAATTTACATTGGAACCCTACTCTGGGGTAGAAGTAGGTGTGAGGCCGATTAGCTTTCCATTTGATATAAGGAATCTAATTACAGTAGTACTGAAAGGAAGTAACTTGACCAACCAGCTATTTTTACAGCATGGTACCATTACCTGAGAACAATTTTATGGGGATATACCAAATAAATAGAAAAGAAGCTAATTTGATTTATCTTAGAGAACTTTTGCCTCTTGGGCAGTGGAATCTACCTGTCTTATTTTAGTTGATATTTTTAAAAGCTTAGGTTATTTATGTGATGACTAACAGAACATTTATTCAGCTGAGGTATATATGCAGGGAACTTTAAGAGAATAAAGATGACTGGCACGGATCTCATTTTCAAGGAGCTTTCAGTCTGAAGGGTGAGAACTGAAATATACCTAACAGAACAGAAGGGGAGAAATGCTGTAAAATATACACAAAATTTAAGGCAAACTTACAGGAATCCTTCCAAGTAAGTGGTGTGATACATCTTTTTAGAAGAGGGCATTTTAGCTTAGTCTGGAAGGAGGATTATATTGAGACATGGAAATTCAAATTTTTGCCCGTGAACACTTTGCTTAAGGCTTTAACTCTCTTTTCAGGACTACTATTATTTTTTTTGAAAATCTTTCAGTGATCTGTATTGTAGAAACTTCATGTTTATACAGGGAGATGTCCCTAAATCTCTGGTTACAATTTTGGAGAAGTAGGAAAGAGCAAAGTCTATTTGCCTTAAGTCAAGCAAAAACGTTTCTTAGGACTCATATTAGTAGCAGAAACTTAAAGGAAAGAGATTGAGGGCATTAGCCTTAGTATTTGACTGAATGCTGAACACTTTCCTTTCTTTCTTTTCTCTTCCAACTCTATGCCTTCTTTTTAGGCTTTTAATAGTTAATAGATCTCCCAAGAGATTGGGGCTTTTCATCTTTCCCCCTCTATTGGAAATAGCAGAGGACCCACAAAAATTTTTTTTCTTTGTGGTTTCTAAACACTCTTATAAAAGGTAACATAGACTAAATTTAAGGAAGGTTTTTATTTCTAAAATATTTACCCCCAAATTTACCAATTACATATTGCTGTGAATAAACAGGAATAGCTAAAGTGGTAAGGGATGAGACAGCCTCTCCATGAATTCTGATCACAGAAGAAAGAAAAGGAATGATAATGTCATTGAGTGACATGTGCTGGGAGAGACCTGTGGATGAGTCCCAGACAGGAGCATCATGTAAGCACTTGAGCCCTGAGTGCTGAGGGAAGTGTAGAAAAGTAACTGAAAGACAAATGAGAGTTCTTTGGAAAGCTGATTCTATTGATTGTATCTGAGACCCTTTGATTGTATCAAAGCACAATGTAGCTGTCCTTTGTTTAGGCCAAACTCTTCCCCTTTTTGATCTCTTTCATATTGAGGAGTGGATAGAAGGAAATTGAAAAGAGAAAGAAGTAATGAAACAAAGTCTAAAGAATGTTTCTTAGGAATGAGAAAGAACTTAAATATTGAGAAACAAGTGAATGTATGTAGGTGCTTTTTTTTTTCTTTTTTTTAAATCAATGCAGACCCTTCCCCATGCATTTTTTGGGAACTCTCATAAAATAGAAAATCTATTAATCTATTTTTACGTTCTTTTAGACTCTTTTGATGGTGGTAAGGAATAGTAATAAAAAAGATTCAGAGATAGTGGCCAGAGAGATGAGGAATAAAAACAAAGAATGCTGATAATGTACCATGTAGCATCAGCATCTGAATAACTTAGTTCCAAGCAAGGAGTTTTTTGTTCCTAGTCTTGTTTTCCTTTTGAGTCATCTCTTTTACTTTCATTTTTGTAATTGTTGTTGAATTATATTTTTAAGTAACTGATAAAGACCATTAATGAGATTCTTAAGAATACAATTTAGAATGTCCTTATAACTTGTTTTTATTATCTTAATAGTTCTAATCAAATGCTTTTATAATAGTAAACTTTTTTTGCAATAAAATAAGTAAAAGCTATCTCACATTTTTTTCTTGTAGTTTATGTTTCATTTAAGAAGATCTCCTTTCTTACAAGTTTTTAACAATAGTCCCGATGAGAGTTCATATTATCGTCACCATTTTATGCGTCAAGATTTGACCCAGTCCTTAATCATGATTCAGCCCATTCTGTATGCATATTCTTTTAGTGGACCCCCAGAGGTAAGAGAGACAGAAGACAACAATTTGTTTTGTTGCTGTGATGTGTGTCATTAAAAAGTGAAAACAAATTTTTCTTGGAAGATGGTTACTAAATATAAGAATTTAGTTCAAGAAGTTGTTATATATTCACTTAAAAAATTTATGAGTGCTTACTATATGCCAGGTTGCACTAGAAAATCGTTTAAAAAACATAAAAAGTGAGGTGGAAGAGACTTAAGATCAAATCATCTAGTTATTTGGTTGATCAAATCCTCTAGGGCTTGTAATTATTATGTCTTTAACAGGGTCCAGATGTAATGATGAATCTAGAACCTGTAACTTATTCAGAGTATATTGTCTGATAATTAGGACATTCTGTCTAAACAAAGCTTCTTGCTTAAATATAATCTCATTCTCTTATAACCCTTTTGAACATAGGATACAGTTGATTATAAAGATGTATAGTTAGAAAGGTTAGAAATCTAATGTCATCCATTTAGATTTCTTAGCAAACTGTCCCACTTTAACCAGTTGTCAAACAGTTTTTCTATTTTGTGCTTCAAATTGTCTGGCCACTTAAAAGTATTAGTGACTATATTTGAAAATAATATTTAAGGATGGTCAGCATAAAGAGAATATAATATCTCTTGATGAATGATCTCTCATGATGCCTTTATTTATTGTTTTGTAAAAAATAGTGTATAAAACATTTTGTTACTATAATTGTTTTTAGTAGTTTGTCATAGTGTCTGCTTTTCTAGAAAATATATATTGTTAATGTGATGATCTAGCTATGTATTTTGGTCGTATAGTTTTGGTCTTTCTTTCTTTGAATCAGGAAAGAAAGTTTTAGAGATTTTTCTGATTTCAGAGTAATACATGTAAATTGTAGGTGTCTGGAAAATGTAGATTAGTGTTTAGAAGAAGTTTGGAATCCCACAATCCCTCCTGTCTGCCTCTTTTAAATTCCAGTCTTTCCATTTCATTCATGAATCCCATTAGCTTCATTTACTTAATTTGCTTTTGGAGTCCTCTTTCCTCAATCATGACTTATTCTTCTTCTGGATCATTTTCATTAACACAGAAACCTGAGTAATATTTACATTAAAAACCAACAGACAAAACCACCCTTGACTTCACATTTTCTCTAATTAGCACCCATTTCTCTGGTCTCAGTTGTAGCTAAACTCAGAAAGTTACTTGTCTGTATGATGATCTCACCTCACATTTTCTCCTCAACCAACATTATTCAGATTCTTGTCCTTGACATTACATTGAAACAACTCTTACCAGGCCACCAATGTCCTACATCTTGCCAGAACTCTCAGTAGCATTTACCTAATGAGGATTCTCCTTGAAAACCTTTTTTTTTTTTTTTTTAATTTCTCTTACACCTGCAGTACCTACTGGTTTTCCACCTAATCACCACTTGTTCCTTTTCAGTCTCCTTTTGCTGACTTCTCCCTTTCAGATCTCCTAAGTGTTGGCAGGTTCCAGGGCTCCATCTCTGGCTTTTGCTCTGTCCTCTCTCTCTGTAGTGTAGACATATACTGTGATGCATATACCATCTTAATGTGTGTGATACCCAAATTTATGTCATTAGCTCGGGCTTCATTATATTTCCTATTAATGTATATTAGCTCATTACATTTCCTATTCAGAACTATTCCGTCTCCAAATTTGCTCTTTCCCAAGCCTTTCCACTCTCACTAAATGGAGCCATCATCAGCCTTAGGAGTTAACACTGATTTCCTCTTGGCTCTACTTTTTCCATTGTTACCTCCATTTTTTGTGATTTCTCAGAAAAAATATACTGCAAGAATTCATGATAGCAAGATGTTTTTAAGTTATAAGATATAAACTTAAAATTTTTAAAATATTCTGGAAAGATCGATTTTGTAACTTTAAGTAATTTATTTTTCCATCTTCTTCTTCTCTCTCTGTTTTCTGCTGTTAGCCGGTTCTTCTTGATAGCAGCAGCATTCTTGCAGATCGCATTCTTCTCATGGACACGTTCTTCCAGATTTTGATCTATCATGGTGAGGTAAGATTCCATAGCATTTAAAGCTATGCATATATGTGTCATAAAGTTTTTATTCATGGAAGCTTTCCCCTCCTTACTATATAGCTAGTGCTTCCTTCAGGATAAACTTTTATTTCTATTTTTATAAAATAGGTATAAAATACAATTCTTTCTACCACAGGTTTTTAGATGGCACTTGGAGTTGATCTACCTGTGATTATTTTGTCCATTTGTCCACGTACTATTGGATAAATGCATTTTACATAAAGCATAGTGTTGTGAAAGTAAGAGCATTGATGTATACATAGGTGTACCATACTTTGGGGTTTTACCTGAGATATTGAGAAGAGAAAAGCCTTTGTTAGTAGGCAGGTTCTCTCATTGTTTCATGTTAGTCATTTAAAAAGTATTCCATTTAATGTATTTAAAGTATTTAAAAAAATATTCCACATGAGCTGAAAACTTATTTAAAGCATAAGTGAGTTAAAACTTATACCTTTATTTGATTGGAATGGTACATACTTGAAAAGAGCAGAATATTTGAGTAGCTATTAAGATTTATTTATTTATTTATTTATTTATTTACTTACTTACTTAAAGATTTTTATTTATTCATGAGAAACACGGAGACAGTGGCAGAGATATAGGCAGAGGGAGAAGCAGGCTCCTTATGGGGATCCTGATATGGGATTCGATCCCCAAACTCTGGGATCATGACCTGAGCCAAAGGCAGACGCTCAACCACTGAGCCACCCAGGTGCCCCGCCATTAAGCTTTAATCCAGGTATTTAGCAGAACTTTCTCCATTCCTGCATTTATTCATTTAGCCAATAATTAAATGCTTCCTCTGTATAAGAAAGCATTATATTCTGGATGCCTTGAGAAATACTGAGTTTCTTTTTTCACAGACCCACACTCAAATTTATATTCTAGTTAGTCTAGTAACATGCAGATTTATTTTTCAAATTGTTTTAATTGTAAATGATTTTAGATTTGCACTATAAAAAAAAAGATTTGCACTATAATAGTAGAGGTGTTACTCAAAATATCCTTTTAAGTAACATTATCTAGGCCTTTTAAAAGATATATTGATTATTATTTTTAATTGCTACCAATACTAATGTCCTTTAATTTTTAAGAATAATGTCTATTCTATCCTAATGACAGTAAGGTAGTTTGCTGCTTTTTTTTGTAATTAAAAAAAAATAGCTTGTTAATGTACTTAACAGAGAAATTGGAAATGCACATGACTGTTTCTCTGTTAAATACAGAATATAAAGCTATATAGAGTATATATTTTGACTGATGCAATTAAGTTAGAAACCAAGCCAAGTTTAAATTTTTGGATGATTTAATTACATGGCTTTTGGAGCCATTTCCTTTAATAAAAGAATTGATTCAGATGCTCTTCTACACATATATTATCTTTATAATGTTACTGCTATCATTCCTCAAGTTTATATGTTATATATCTTGCCAGAATGTTACTCCATTGATAAAGATTTTATATAGTAGGCAGTTAATTTTCAAGTCTCTGGGAAATCTTCTGTTGACAAAAATCCCCCTTGTTTATCATAAACTTAAGTAGATAGCTTTCAGCTAATAATATAAACATAGTGTTTAAAATTATTTCTGGTTTATTATTTCTTTTTACTTTTAAAGGAGAAGAAATATTCTACTTTTGCATCTATGTACACAAGAATACCAAAATCAATGTCTTGATTTATTTTTATTTTTTTTTAAAGATTTTATTTATTTATTCATGAGAGACACAGAGAGAGAGGCATAGACAGGAGAAACAGGTTCCATGCAAGGAGCCCAATGTGGGCCTCATCCTGGGACTCTGGGATCATGCCCTGAGCCAAAGGCAGATCCTCAACTGCTGAGCCACCCAGGCATCCCAAATGTCTTGATTTAAAAACTGATAAATGAAATAATAATTTATAATTTTCTTATTTTCTGAGGATCAATTCTTTTGAAAAAAAAAAAAAAAACCTCTTAAAGTTTTTGGAAAGGCAAGAAATTGAAAGTAATAATTCCTTTCATTGTTTTAAAATTAGACCATCGCACAGTGGCGCAAGTCAGGATACCAGGACATGCCAGAATATGAAAATTTCCGCCATCTTCTACAAGCCCCAGTGGATGATGCACAAGAGATTCTTCATTCCAGATTTCCAATGCCAAGGTACATTGACACTGAACATGGAGGTAGCCAGGTAAGTACAGTTAATTTGTTTGTTGTTAGTCTTGTAATGAGTTGTTCTCACTTGCTTCTGACTTTAATATGAAAAGACTACTTCATAAGGCAAGTAAAAGAGAAAGGAGATAGGTAGAAAGAAAGTTTACAAGGGAAAATATGCTTGTTTTTGCCTCAGCACTGAGAGCAAAGTAGTGATTATGGGCCAGTTGCCTAAAGCTAGCAGTTTCTCCCACCTTCTGCCACCAACCCAGATTTAGTAACAGAGCCAGAATGATGTTATGGTGCTATGTCAGCTTTAGTTGAGCAAGAAGAACAATTTGGAAAATAATTTAGTGTACCTTTTTTGGCATAATTGTTTTAAATCTGCTTATTTAATGAAAAAGTCAATGAATATGAAGTTTGTGGTAACATAATTTTTTCTGTTTTCCTCATTCTGTCAGTTCAGTTTTTAGAAAATGTCATGTATTACAAAGCATTGTATTACAAAAGGCTTTGTGGTTTTTAGAATTATAAGGATTAACTACGTTACAAATATACATGGCTCTTCAGGACCTTTCAGAAAGCTGGGTTTAAGATCCCTTAACATATACTCTTAAAATACTTCTTACTTCTCCCTTGTAATTTTGTTAGAGTTATAATAAATTAACTATAGGTTATTACAAGTTTGTTTCACTTGCTAAAGGCAGGGACCTTGCTTCATTCATTATTATATCTCTAGTGCCTAGCACAGTGTTATAAATTATGTGATAAATATCAGCAACTGTTACTCAGAAATGATAGCGGTTATTTTTCGGGTTTTATTATATTTGTAATAAGAGCTACCATGTATGGAGAATTTGTAAAGCTGATAGTACTTTACACACCTTATCTCATTTGATCCTCAAAACAGTCATATTGTTATCTCCATTTTACAGATAATAAAAGTGAAACTTAGGTTATTGTGGCCAAGGAAACACAGTAGGGGAGAAACTGAGATTCAGATCTGGGTGTTCTGACTCTAGAGCCAGTGCTCTTGTATTAAAATGCTTACTCATAGAGTAGAAAAAGATTTTGTGTGGTACTAAATTTCAAAAGATTGACTGCCTATATGACATGATAATTTATGCCTAGTTTTCTCATTGATGTGTTGTCATGTGTAGTGCTATTTTCCTTTTATTCTGGTTTTTCTGTTGATTAGATTTAGTGGATAGATGGTTAAAGTGTTGAGTAAATTGTCTTATGGAAAAACCTACAGTTTAAGAAAGTTTGAGAGTCATCGTTTATTTTTTATTTATTTATTTATTTTTTTTTGAGAGTCATTGTTTATTTTTATTTTATTTTTTTAAATTTTTATTTATTTATGATAGTCACAGAGAGAGAGAGAGAGAGAGAGAGAGAGAGGCAGAGACATAGGCAGAGGTAGAAGCAGGCTCCATGCACCGGGAGCACCATGTGGGATTCAATCCCAGGTCTTCAGGATCGCGCCCTGGGCCAAAGGCAGGCGCCAAATCGCTGCGCCACCCAGGGATCCCTGAGAGTCATTGTTTAAAGTAAAAGAATATATAGGTCACTTTTTGGTACTTCTAATCTCTGAGGTTTCAGACCAAGTGTTTAGTAAATTTCACACAACTCTTATACTTGTTGCACACATAAATTTTATATGCTGAATTTTGGATTCAGCAGTTTATTATTTGTTATGAGTGTTTAGCTTGGAGAGAAGAGGGTACATTTATTTGTAACATGCTGTGGCCCACATATTTCCAAAATTAGTTTATTTTTTAAAAGTTGCTTTTTAATAAAATTAGTTTTATTAAAACATATTAAATAAAGTTGATTTTAAGTTACATACTGTGTTTGTTCAGCTCATATTGACTAAATCTGTTTTTAATGGATAATGTTATTTCTTCTCCCCTTGTAAGGCTCGTTTCCTGCTTTCAAAAGTCAACCCTTCCCAGACTCATAACAATATGTATGCCTGGGGACAGGTAAGTGTAAATAGTGGAACTTGGAATTATTTCTTTAGTGTATTTATAGTTTGTTATTTTAGTGAGAACTACATTTTTTCCTGTGTATTTGCTAGTGATTTCTGTTGTAAAATTAATGAAAAAATGAGTAGAAAATAGAATTCGCATTTGGTGGCACCATAGAAAATAAAAAGTGATCGTATCAAATAGGTAGAATTCCTTCATATTCCAAGGTTAATACTACACCCTTGAGACAAAAAAGCAATATAGTGTATAATATAAGATAGGAAGTGATGATTTAAGCTTAATGCTAGGACATGAACTACAAAAGGCCACACATAATAAGTTGAAAGAGATCAGGGATTGTAGTTGAACAAGATAGGCAGGAGCCTGGAAATCATTGTTAATATATTTTGATTTGTAAGAAGTCCTACCTATTGGTACAACATTTATCAAGTATCCAATGTATAGGACTTTGTATTGGCACTTTAGGATACATAGTGATCATCCTTGCTTTTTTTTTTTTAATGTTTCAAGTTTTTATTTAAATTCTAGTTTGTTAACATATAGTATAATATTTTCAGGAATAGGATTTAGTGATTCATCACTTTGATCGTCCCTGCTTTTAAAGAGCTTGTAATCTAGTACTGGAGATACAATACATATCTAATTAAAATATAAGTCAGTATGAGATATGTTCTTTTAGAAAAGTATAAAATATTATAGGGGTTAGAAGAGGAAGGGGGGAAACAGCACATGATAGCAGTAGGAGACTGTGTGAATAGAAAAGAGCTCACAAAACGGAACATTTCCTTTTAGAATGGTCACAGTTTTTAAGAAGTAGAAATTGTATGCGGAAAGGACTTCCAAGTAGAGGACAGTATGGACTAAGTAAGGTACAGAGCACACATAGGATGAATAGAACAAAAAATTGGAAGTGTATTGTGTGACTAAATTGTGGAGGATCTTAAATGCCAGGTTGAGTTCTGAGGAGCTGAGTCTTTATTTAGTAAGTAATAAAATGTTACTGAAGGTTTTTGAACAGGGTAAATTTGGGTCTTAGAAAGTAAAGTTGAATCTTAAAATTGAGAACATTCTGCAGGTTGAAACTATGTTTTGAAGTAATCCAAGTGAGGGAGAATGAAGGCAAGATGGTGAAAAGGAATAGATTTTAGTGATATTTTAAAAGTGGAACCCATGAGATTTGATTAGATGTTCCAGAAAAGTAAAAGTTATTCTAGGGCAAGACAGCTAAATGCAAAATCTGAATTCTGATTGAACTCTGGATTTTACAGAGGAAAGAAGTATAAAGAACATAATTCGGATATTTGCGAAATTTGAATATGTACTATTTATCAGCTACTAGTATAATATTACTAAATTTCTTGATGGTGATACTACTGTTGTGGTTATATAGGATATTGTCCGTGACCCTGGGAGATACGTCCTAAAGCATTTGGGGGTAAAACATCATGATATCTTCAATTTACAGAAGTGATTCACAAAAGAAAGAAAAGGAAAAAAGGAAACATAAAGAAACATAAAGCAAATGTGGCAAAATGTTAATGAATTTACGTATAGAGTATGTGGGTGTTCATTGTACTTTTTTCTCAACTTTTCTATAGGTTTGAGTTTTTAAAAAATAAATAGCTGAGGGAAAACAAGGTAAGGAGGGTTTTCAGCTAGTATAACTAGGAGAACATGTACCAGCAAGTGGGAGGCAGAGAGAAAACGTTTGATTTTAGGCACACTGAATTTGAGATAACATCTAGATGGCCAGATAACATCTAGCAGGCTTTTAGAAATTTGGGTTGATGATCAGGGCAATGATGTGAAAGTTGATCATGGACAAGTGATATTTAAAGTCATCACAGTGGATACTTGTCCAAGGAGAGAGTAGAGAAGCAAAAGAAGGATGAGATAAACTCTTGAGGAAGTACAATTGGTAGGAGTAGTTTACAAATAGAGAGGTGAGAGGAAAATGAAAAGAATATTGTACCATGTTATAATAGGTGAAGGAGGGCTTTATAGAAAGAAGGAAGGGGGTTCTGAGCATCTCAAAATATGAGATGCTGTAGACATTTGAAGGGGGGTAAAGACTACAAAAAGGTGGAATTTGAAGACTAGGAGGTAGGTCATTTGTGGCCTTGGTAAGCAGTTTTAAATATTGATTGAATACAAGATAGATTGTAAGGAGTTAGTACTAGGGTGGTAAAGAAGTGGAGATTGTTAAGTGTAAATGGTTTTTCTGCAAATTTAATCTGATTTTGAATAGTAGGATAAAAGGATGATACTTATTAGGGTAAGGGCATAGAACTTATTTGTAGATCAACTGTAAGATGCTGAAAAAAGCTTACAGATGTTTAAGATCCTCAAAAGCAGAAAGTGTGATCACAAGCACGATATGCAGCTGATGCATTGCTAAGGAGGCAGGACATTTCCTTCTGCAAAAGCAAATTGGTAGGAAGGATAATGAGAGAGAAAGATGTTGAGGACAGAACGCTCATATTGGAACGCTCATTTTATTTACTAACAATTTCTAGAGCTTGCTTCCATTATGTTTTTTAACCATGCTTTGTAGTTCAGGCATTACATCAAAGATGACAGATTTTGGGGGTGATATTAGCACTGGAAATAAGAAAGATGGACACATTAAAGGGAGTACAGTAATTTCTATGTGAGGTCCAGGCTGGGTAGAAGAAGTAGTATTAGGATTAAAGCCTCTTCTCTTTAAATTTAGAGGTACCTCAAAATTTTTCCCTGATTTCCCGGCATACACTGTTTATTTTTTGCATACGGGTGATTGCATGCACCCATAAGGCTTCAGCTTTCATCTGAGGCTAACTGGCAAGTCTCTACCTTTAGTTTGACTTCACATTGAGCTGTAGACTGGAATTTCCATAACTGCCTGTTATATATACGTCACTGGAGGAGCTTCCTGTAGACATTGCATAAGCAACATGTCCCAACTTGAAATTACCTCTTTTTTACTATCTTGTTCTGTTTGACTCTCCTATTTTTACAGAGGACCCCACCATTTTCTCAGTTCCCAAGGCTTGGAACTTTAGTCATTTGCATTTTATTTTTCCGTTCTGCCCCTAATTATTCATAAATGGTTTGATCACTTTCCCCTATCCATTCCCTCCTTTCCACGTCACTAACTGAGGTCAGGCCCTTGTTACTATTCATATAGAGTGTCAGTGCTTCAGACCTTTTTCTTCCATTTTGACAGTGGCCAGAGTGGTCTCCCTGAAGCAGTTTTAAGTTAAGAGCACTGCTAGAAATCTTTAATCTTTGGGGTACCTGGGTGGCTCAGTCAGTTAAGGGACTCTTGGTTTCGGCTCAGGTCATGAGATTAAGCCCTGCATTGGGCTCTGTGCAAAGTCTGCTGGAGATTTGCTCTCTTCCTCTTCCCTCCCCTAGCCCACATGCTCTCTCTCTCAAATAAATAAGTTTTTAAAAAAATCTTTAATAATGCCCTATAGAATTATAAATAAACTCTTTATATTGCTTTTGAGGGTCCTTTATTGCATAATCCAAAGTTTTCCCACTTTCAGCTACTGTTTTTTTAGCCAACTGGATTTCTTATTCTACTTTGACTACATTAAGCATGTTACCATCTTTGTAACTTGTCCCTATTACCACTTGTACACATGAAGCCATCCCTCAAGGCTGAGTTCGAAGTTTATGGACTCCATGAAAATTTTTCTATGATTGCATGACTTGTTTAATATGTTTTTCCCCCTTCATTCCTTTTTTTCATCCATTTCTGATGGCTCTTATCTCTCGTGTTAGGTTATAAATTACTTGAGAATAATAACTATGTTATTTTAATTTTTGACTGTCCACAGTACCTTAAACATAGCATGTATTGAGTATAATAGATTTGGGCAGAAGAACAGAGATTAGAGTATGAGAGCTTTGTGGAGGTATTTAAGAGTTAGAGACTTTATGATATAGATAAATAAATTGAATCCATGGTCTAAAAGTTCTGAAAGGTAAGATTTTTTAGAGCAAGGAAAGGAGCTTACTCTTGGAAAGTGTGGAAGGGGTATATAGCACATGAAAGAAAAAAATTTATGCCTGTATAATGCATATACATATGATTATCAATATCACCCTCACCATTTCACTTGCTGTGGAACAAAAAGCTAAGTATACTACTATGACGTGGAAGTTTGGAATACAGAATGTACCATAAATCAGCCTTTCCATTATGCTTGAGTCATCTGAGTATTGGATCTAGTCTGGATCTCACAACTTCAGAGAAACTTAAGAAAATTGCAAGAGGATAAGAAAGTAGTACCAATTAATAAAGTTCATGGAAATGGTGATTACTCATGGAGAAGGAGAGGTTAATGGATACCTTAAAATAGTATTTGTCAGGGGTCCCCTAGCAAATGCCCTTAGGGGCAGGTAAGTAACAAATGAATGAAGCTCTTACGAGAAAATCTGATACTCTCTGAGTGAAGGGGCAATACCTGTGGGCAAGGGGCTCTGGTGAACTAGGGTTTGTGGGAAGAATACAGAAGTCCTTTTCTAAAGAGGGTAGCTGTTCTTCCCCTCTAGCTGATTGTTGCCATTTATATAATTTATTTAACAAAATGTTGTGAGCCTACATTAATGCAGACTAAATAAAATAAATCTTCGTGGCTGAATTTCCACATTAAAAAGTATGGTTGGGGGTCCCTGGGTGGCTCAGTGGTTTAGCCCCCTGCCTTCGGCCCTGGGCATGATCCTGGAGTCCCGGGATCGAGTCCCACATCAAGTTCCCTGCATGGAGCCTGCTTCTCCCTCTGCCTATGTCTCTGCTCATGTTCACTCTCTCTCTCTCTCTCTCTCTGTGTCTCATGAATAAATAAAAAACCTTAAAAAAAAAAAGTATGGTTTAGTTCATGGAAATAATAACTTGCTTCTTGCTTTTCTGGATTTAAATTACAATATGGGGGCACCTGGTTGGCTCAGTCAGTAGAGCATGAGACTCTTGATCTCAGGGTTGTGAATTCAAGCCCCACATTGTGCGTGAAATCTACTTAAAAAAAATAATAAGTTACAACATGGAGATGTAGTTAGTAGTAGGCTTATAAAGAACGTGTTGAGCTGTTAAGCATGGAAAGGCATCATTCTGGGCTGGTAGTTGAAAACTGTGTTACTTATCTTTGACTTTGTTAACAAAGTTTAAGAATATGTACTTGATATGCACAGTAAGACTCAGTAAATATTAGTCATTAGTCTTCCTTGTTCTCAGTGGGGAAATAATAAGTCTCGTTAATGATTTATTTATTTATTTATAAAAGATTTTATTTATTTGAGAGAGAGTGTATAAGCTGGTAGAGGGGCAGGGGGGAGAAGGAGAAACAGACTCCTCACTGAGCAGGGTGCCCACTACAGTGCTTGATCTTACGACCCTGGGATGATGACCTGAGCTGAAGGCAAATGCTTAACTGGCTGAGCTACCCAGGTTCCCCTATTTTATTTTATTTTTAAAGATTTATTTATTTATTTGAGAGAGAGAGAAAGAGCATGCCTGTTCCTGAGCAGGGGGAGGGGTAGAAGGAAAATGAATCTCAAGCAGACTCCCCACTGAGTGTGGAGCCTGATACAGGGCTTGATTCCATGACCACTGAGGTCACAACCTGAGCTGAAATCAAAAGTCAGATGCCTAACTGACTGAGCCACCCACGTGCCCCAAAGATACTTTAAATAGGAAAGAAAATCTGTTTTAAACTTTGAAGTTTAGGGATGCCTGGGTGGCTCAGTGGTTGAGCATCTGCTTTTGACTCAGGGTGTGATCCTGGGGTCCTGAGATCGAGTCCTGCATCAGGCTTCCCAGAGGAAGCCTGCTTTTCCCTCTGCCTATGTCTCTGTCTTTGTCTTTGTGTCTCTCATGAATAAATAGATAAAATCTTATAAATAAATAAACTTTGAAGTTTATTATGACCTGGAAGTAGAGGCATAAACGAGAGCCCTAAGGTCTTTCTTGACCTGTGCTTTTTTGTAAGAAAAATTGTTAATATTTTTATAGATAATAATCATAATAATAACTAATAAGCTGAATCTATACTGTTTTAGTTCCTGTGCTAAGCTTCTTATGCACTAATACTTAATTATTAAAACATTCTTATGAGGTACTTACTATTAACTCTATTTTGCAGAAGAGGAAATTAGGCTTAAATAGCTTAAGTAACCTATCTAAGATCACATAGCTAACTTGTGTTAGGGTCTGGATTTGACCCTGTGCTACTCTGACTGGAGAATCCAAATGTTTAATCATTAAGCTAAATCAATGATTGCAGTTTAGAGAGTTAACTTGGTAGCCAAGTACTTTACTAAAAATTATACAATCTTACAATTTAGTTTTCTTTTTGTCAGAAATCAAGTACCAGTGATAAGTTTTATCCACAGATGGCCTGAAGAGGGCACCACTGCAACACTGCTTCCCCACTGCTGTAGTTTCATATACTAAGTAATAGCTTGGATCTTTCTGCCTAATCCTGGATATATTTTAAGGAGAAAACAGGCACAGTTGAAAAATTAAGGTCAATCAGCTGCAAATTTTTGATGTTTGCATTGAGCATTAGTATTTATAATTTCAAATAAAATCTTTACATATATAAATTAGAAAATTGATGTATATTTTTGTCTTGACCGGGTGAAATACATCTGGGATTGGGTGAATTGAAGTGGAAAATGTGTAAATCAGGAATATTCACAGAAAACAAAAAAAGCAAGAGCTACCAGATTATTATTAGTCTAAGTCATAGTTTTGAGACCTTTGCTTCTCTGTTAACTGAATGTACAATAAGGAAAAATATTTTTGGTGTTATAAGAGTAGATTTTTCAAAAGAGCTAATAATAGCTCAGACATGTTGTATTCCTGCTGTGTGTGTCAGGTATTGTTCTGTTTCTTTACACAGTTGAACTCATTTAATCATAACAACCATATGAAATAGGTCCTTTTGTTACCTTTATTTTACAGATGAGGAAACTAAGACACAGAGAGGTTAAGTAATTTCTCTTCCTCAAAGTCATGCAGGCAAGTGGCTGAGGAGGAATCGAGTCCATGCTGTCTGGCTTCAGACTCCAAACTCTTATTCTCAGTGCTATTGTCTCCATTATCAAGTTTTTATGATTAATGTATGAAAACACATAGTAAAATTGATTGTCCTTTATTGAGGAGAGGTCATGGCATGTCTGTGGCTATGCCAGACTGGAATTTGCAAGAGCTAAAAATGCCCATCTCCTATTTGTTATTCACTTGCTGATCTCTGAAAATTACTTGGTTTAGATTTTTTATATTTACTTATAAATGAGAACTTGAGTATCAGGTGAAAAATGTAAAAATCAAGATATAAAATCTTTCAGGAAACCTTTTTCTTGCTACAATAGAATTTCACTGTTAGTGGTTTGGATTACCAAAGTCATTCTGTCAACACAGTTTTTATTAAAATTGAAGTTAGGGATTTTCCTTAACTCTTGATAATTACTTAGGACCCACAGAGATCAATTAAAATGACTTGAATGAAAATGATAAGCATGGTTTATTTTAAAAATATTGTAGGGACACCTGGGTGGCTCAGTGATTGAGTGTTTGCCTTTGGCTCAGGTTGTGAACCTGGGGTCCTTGCATCCAGTCCCATATCAGGCTCTCCGTGGGGAGCCTGCTTCTCCCTCTGCCTATGTCTCTGCCTCTCTCTCTATGTTTCTCATGAATAAATAAATAAATAAAATCTTTAAAAAAATTGTAAATATACCTCCTTCCAGCTGGCGTGTCTGTTAAAATATGTACAATTTCTTTCATTCTTCCCCCCCACCCCCCAGATTTTATGTGTTTATTTGAGAGAGAGGAGAGCACGAGCAGTAGGAGGTGCATTGGGGGAGAGGGGGAGAAAGAATCTCTAAAGCAGATTTCTCACTGAACACAGACCCCAACATGGGGCTTAATGCCAGGACCCCAAGACCATGACCTGAGTAGAAACCAGGAGTCAAATGCTCAATCAACTAAGCCACCCAGGTGCCCCAAAATATGTGCAATTTCAATTTTATTTAGTAGACAGGCAGCAGTAATATTACCAAGGCAGATTTATTCCTGTTAACTGAATGTACAATAGATTCAGGGCTAGATTCTTAGCCCTCCTCCACATCTATCTCTACATCTATGTGGAGATACGGAGATAAATGTAACTTATCTCTTCATAAGTTATATATGTCTATCCATAGAGGGAGATATGGATAGGTACATATAACTTCTCTCTAAGGGCTAAACTGAGAACTAAAAATAATGAGAATTCAGTTGAATATGACTAATTATTAGCAGGGTATATTAATTAGTTCTCTTGATGCTTTACTGTGATCAGTACTCTTGATGCTATCACTGTGATTGGTAGTGATAAAGCACCAATACATAAAAGACAAATGAACACTTTACTACTGTAGAGATTAGGTTGGGTATGTAGTTGCCCGGATTCTGCAGTGCAAATCTGATGCCGACCACTTGGGGGCAGTGCAGACTCGGCAAGTTAAATGACGTAGTTCACAGCAGGCCTGCCCCCAACTTCAGGTGCCAGCTGCTAGTGGGATTCCTGTACTTCCAATCTGTAGGGGTGAGAGGCTAGGGGAGTTGGTGGTGGTGGTGCTTCCCCCTCTCAGTTTGATTACTCTAGAAGAACACACACAACTCAGAAAAGCACTATATTTATGATTACAGTTTTATTATAAAGAATACAAATAAGGACCAGCGAAGAGACCCCCTCAGAGTGAGGTTTGGGAGGGTTCCAGACTGTGCTCTTTCCCCATAGAATCAGGATGTGTTACCTCCTAGCATATTGATAAATTTTTTAGACAGGAAGCTCCACTGAGCTTTGGTATCAAGATTTGTTTCTTTACTACCAGGCCTGATTTATTGAATCTCCAGCTCCCCTTTTTCCCTCCCTTTTCCTCACTTCCCTTCCCTAGAGGTCAGGTTGTCTGAAATATCCAGCCCTCTAATCACATGTTGATCTTTCTGATGACTGGCCCCCATCCTGAGTCATCTCATCTCAGTTGAGCTCATGAATTCAGTTGTAAGTGGAGGGGCTTATGAATAACAAAGACATTACTATTAGGAAATTTCAAGGGTATAGAGTCTCCCTCTGAGGAACCTGGGACAAGGGCCAGTCAGATTCTTTATTCTACAACAGGAATATCGGTGTTATTCTGCTTACAATGATTCCTTGTCTGTTTTAAACATTTGCTTATACATTTTAAGGTATTACTCTGTTTTAATCATAGCAAACATCTTTCTTCTAGGAGTCTGGAGCACCTATTCTCACAGATGATGTTAGTTTACAAGTGTTTATGGATCACTTGAAGAAACTTGCTGTGTCAAGTGCTGCTTGAAGAGCTAAACATATTAAGGACACTTAAGAGGAAATAATATTTCAATTTCATTTTTTTCATTTTATCTGTGGAAATCAACAGAAGTATCTCTCTAGGCTTTGTATTAGTATGGTTTGAGATAACATGTCGAAAAATGTTCACATTTGTAGATTAAGCTGGAATATGAGAGCAATAAGAACAAATTTATTTTGCTTCCCACAGTATTATGACTGGTTTTAGAAACCTGAGGCCTTTATAACTTAATTATGTTAAAGAGTAAAAAATAGAGTTGGCCTTGTACTACAGAGATATAACTCATTTGTATATTGTAGAAAAATCTAAAGTGGCACTGAATATGTCCTTGCTGACTTTTTGAAAACTTGATTTTAGCCAGAAAGTAAACAAAATCGTCAACAGTAATGATAAATGTGAACATTTTTGCCTGTTCATTAAAATATATCTGTGATTTTCAAGCACTTATGCATATACTTTTTCTGTACTTATTCTGTTAAGGAAGATTTATTTTTATGATGATTTGTTTAGGAATTAGTTGGCTTTATATAAGGTAATTTTCACAAAGATAACTTAATGGTTTTGGTCATTTGGAAAAATAGTTTAGAGATGAAAAGTTTTTGGGGTAACAGTTCCACAACTGACAAAAAAATGTGAAATTCCCATAAAGTACCCAACTTACATGATTAAACAGGATAATTTTTTTTTTAAAAGAGTGATAGAAAATAAGCCATTTTGTTATAGTGCATTTTAGGAAGTCTGCAGTAAAGTAACTGTCATCACTACTAAACCAAAATTGTTTTTTACTGCATGGTTATGTTTTTTCCCCTTATTTTTCAGAGGTAAATTTTACTTTATGTCCTTCAGTATTTTAACACTATTTTGGGAGTTTACATATTGCTTTTTATTTTTGCTTCCATTTTATGAAATGTATTAAGTTCTTATTCAAACAGTATTATATAATATTTTGTTGAATGATATCATGTGGTGATGCTCAGTTTTATTTTGATTTATTCATTAGTATCATTCACCTTTTAAAGTTTACTTGTAGCAAATGTTTACATTGCTAAAGCCAGATGTTTGACAATGAAATTTATATCGAGTACTGCAAATAAAAAGGTGGTGCTATGATAAATGCTTAGAAGGACAGTTTGATGATTGTACTTGCATGAACACAATCATATGATAAAACAAACTTAAAAAAATTGTTTATATGTTATATTCAATTAAATAAATTGCTCTGTTCCATTTTATTTGAATTGAACTGTGCTAGGCCTAAATACCAATAAAATATACTTTTTCTGTGTTTTCCTGCTTGTTTCGAAGTCTGATAAAGCCTGAGAAGCCTCATATAAAATTTGAGCAATTATAAAATCTGCTATGAGTAGATTAAAAAGTGTTCATTTTTTTAAATGGCAGCTTTATTGGATATAATTCACATACCACACAGTTCACCCATTTAAAGTGTACAGCTCAGTGGTTTTTAGAATATTCAGAGTTGTGTAATCATCACCACAATCAATTTTAGAGCACTTACATCCTCCCCAAAGTAGTCGTTTTTGCCATAAGGAAATTGAGTTTTGGATTAACATATTTTGAATTGAGTTAAGCCCCTGTGATGATACATATTTAATTTGCATGGGCCCTTAACTTACACTCTTTAAGAGTGCATTGTTGTTCTTGAGTGGTAAGTCAGTACTTACCCCCAACTGTCCTTTACTTTTCTAAATCAATTACAGCTGAAGGTGCTAAAGTAAGGCATACGGAGGAACAAATATATCATCATACTTTTTTAACTTACCATTTGAAAGAAAGCACCTGGGATCTGTTTGTGTCTAATTTAGCTGTTACTCAATTGCTAGATATTTAAATAGATTGTTGAAGAAAGAAATGTTTAACCCTTTTAATAAAATTCAGAGCAGATAGTGTATCTGCTAAATTGTTAGCAGCATTGAGAAGCTTTGATATGTCCAGAACTATTTGAAATTTACTGTAGAATCCACTACCCCTAGTGCCTTTATCTCTAAAAACAGCTTTAGACCTCATTTCTGTGCATTTTTATTTTGTTGTAAGAAGATACATTTATTCTTTTATGGGCTGATTCGAAAAGTGAGCTGACATTTTCTCCATCCAGTTCCCCACTTGATAAACTTACCTCTATATTTCCTAGCCCGTGGCCTGCATGTGATGAATGTGCTTGTTGTCCAATCCAGGCCAGAAACCAGTGAAGAAGCATTTTTTGATTCTTACTCTCCACAACATTAGTAACCACTTCTACCATTTAGTAGAACCATTTAGTAACCATTTCTACCATTTCTGCCTTTCTAATATCTCCCTAGTCTCTTTACTGTTTTCCATTTTACTGTTGTTCTGCCTTCATCATGTCTCATGTGGTTGGTGCAGCAGCCTCCTAACCTGTCTGCTTTCCCCAGTCTCCTCCATTCTTCAATTCACTAAAATACAAATCTGATTATGTCATTCTCTTTGCCCTCATAATATAATCCAAACACTTTGACCTGGTAACATTGGATATTGCACAACAATCAGATCTTAGATCTCCTTTGAAAAATAGCACAAAGAACACAGTTGGAAAGGTGTACTATTGGAGAGAGGTCCCTAGTTCTACCTAAGCATCAGTCTTAGATGTGCTATTTGGGACTTATATAGTGACAAAGCAGATGCATTCTTCACTGGCTGTTACAAAGTAAGTGGCTTACTGCATTTGGTTTTATTTCAAATGAAAATAATCAGTTATTTTCCAAACACTACCAACAAATTAGGATTATTTGCTTTCTAATGCCTATAATTTACATTTTTTTCATTTTCCATTTTTCCAATATCCATGCATGCATACTTTTTGTGCTTTTATGTGTTTGATTTATATTCATCTTGAGCATTTTGTCAAGTATCAGATGTTTCTCTTGTTTGCTTTTTATTTTTTTATTTTATTTTTTTTCTTTTTTAATTTTTATTTATTTATGATAGACACACAGAAAGAGAGAGAGCGAGAGGCAGACTCCATGCACTGGAAGCCCGACGTGGGATTCGATCCCGGGTCTCCAGGGTCGAGCCCTGGGCCAAAGGCAGGCGCTAAACCGCTGTGCCACCCAGGGATCCCCTCTTGTTTGCTTTTTAATAGTTTACCTTATGAAATTAAAACATTTTCCTTATGTTCATTCTTCCTTTCTTTAATAGAGAAACAGGTGCCTGGGTGGCTCAGTCGGTTAAGCATCTGCCCAGGGTTCTGGGATTGAGCCCAGTGTTGGGCTCCCTGCTCAGCTGGTAGTCTGCTCCTCCCCCTCCCCGTTTGGGTGCTTTCTCCCTCTCTCTCAAATAAATAAATAAAATCTTGAAAAAAAATAGAGAAACAAATACTGGTCTAGGTTTAGTGTATTATTATCTGGTCAATGTAATAATAATAATCTAGTATTGTATGCAATACTAGATATGGAATAATGAAGTTGCATTACTAAATAAATTCAGATTTTTTTTTCTTCCCCATCTATGGATTGTACTGACATAAAGCCCAATTATTTGGGTTGAGGATGTGATAACTGGGAAATTGGGGATTTTTCCCCCTAAAGAAACATTTAAAAAAACCCAAAACAGTAAAATGTCTAAACATTTGGCAGATAGAAATGCTAATTTTAGGGTTTGTTAAATAAACATAGACTTCGCTATGTATTTTTAAAAGTTAAGGATAACAAAGTTCAAACCAGGATATAAAAATTTCAAACCAGAATATGTAACTTCCAAACCAGTGGAGGAAAAGAAGCAATAAAAGCAATCTGATGAAAGGGAAGGCAACAAAGATGAAAAAGGCAGCAAAGGGGGAAAGTATGGTAAATAAGAGACAAAAGAAAAAATAACGATCAGTACTTTTTCATGTATTTTATGAAAATTAAAAATACTTAATGGGCTTCTGTTGTAATGAACAAAATCATATGTAGTATTTTGAACCTTCTGTAAATTTGTCTTAAGACTTCATAAAAATCTTTTCATGTATCCATGCTTTACTGAGTATAGTCAGACTCATCAATCTTTTTCATAGTTGATTGTGAAGAGACATTAATTTCAAAAGTGTTTTTTTTATTTGAAGCAAAAGAGACACAAATAGGAAAACTCAAAGGTAAGTTTGATAGAGATTAATAAAAAAATCCATTTTACAAATTTCATAAATTCCTAAATTCTTAAAACTGTTTCTTCAGGATTGATGCTAACGGCTTTCAAAAAGCTTCTTGGTATAAAGATTTCCACTGTAATACATAAACTAGAAAATTCAAGATAAATTCCTATTACATTTGATAAAACCCTCCAAAGTTCTTTTGTAAAAATGAGCACAAATGGCTGAATGATGGTGCACACTGACATTATTTGATCCATTGGTTTCAAACAAATGTCCAGTTACAGATCAAGGTGTTTGGATATTGGTGTTTTAATTTTTTCTGGCCATGTAAGTAGAACATCTGTTACATTATGGGTGTTCTTTGAAATTTGATTCTTCAGTGTAAATTCTATTTTCTTAGATTTTGTTATTGCATATTTAATTGCCTTCTCTGCAGTTTCTGTGTGCTGATCTAAAGCTTACTGTCTTAATAATGTACATTGTTCAAGCCTGATTTAGACTACAGCTACTTTGAGTTTTGATTAACCTCATCTAAAACTTTACACCAAAAAAAACCCCTGAAATTTTGCCACTGATGTAATGATTTATTTTCTTGGTGAGTCTTTTAGTTTTAAAACAAACAGCAGTTAAAGACAAATTTTATTCATAAAGATATTCAAATTCAGTGAAAGGTTCCATTTAGGCACTAAAATGTGCACTTGGGAAAATTACACTTAAAAGTTCACACTCTGTTTTGCTGTTTTAACATTATCCACCAACAAAAACTCCCAAGTTTAGATTGAGAGAATTGTTTCTTCATCTTTGTGATTACTAGCCTAGTGTGATTTACTTGAACCTACTGTTTAAAGAGCAGGATATTTAGTACCAGGGATATTGAAGAAACAAGCTCTCCCCACTCCACCAAGGGAGCTGAAATGATTCAAAATGTGTTACTAACTTACCCTCCAAATTGAAAGGTGTCTCTGTATGTTGGGACTGGACTCTAACTGGGAGTTCTCTGAATTAAGTTCTATACAGAATGGAATGTTTATTAAAGGATAAGTAATAAAAATGTACTAAACATATTAAAACTTAGTAGCCATAGCTATTGTATAGATTATTATTTTTTTTTCTTTCATGTTTTTAGGGGTTAGACCAATGAAAGTCTTGTTTTTCAGTTTGAAGTATTTTGTCACTGACATTATTTGTAATTGCTGGCATAGAGTGATAAAACTGCTCTTTGTTACACCATTGTTTGGAAACTAAACTGTAAGGTTTGATTTACTCATGAATTAAATAAATTTCAGTGAAGATTATAAAATATTTAGTACTGAACAGAGAAAGTGCTATGTATCAAAAGTTGTGGTATGGGAAAAAGGGTTACTAGAGGGATATGTGTTATTTTAAATGCAGCCGGAGAAAAAGGATTAGAAATAAACTTTGCATTCAAGTCAAGAAAAAAAAAATCTAAAGAAAGGAAATAATAATAATAAAATCAGATTTTTGAAAAAAGATTTTATTTATTCATGAGAGACACACAGAGAGAGGCAGAGACACAGGCAGAGGGAGAAGCAGGCTCCATGCAGGGAGCATGTTGTGAGACATGATCCTGGGACCCTGGGACATAATCCTGGGACCCTGGGATCATGCCCTGAGCCAAAGGCAGACGCCCAACCACTTACCCACGCAGGCATCCCTAAAATCAGATTTTTAATGAGAAAACAAAATAAGAATCAATGGAGATGTTCCATAAAACAAAAAAGAACTTGAAAGTCTTAAAGCCATTTTTAAAGCTAAGAAGGAAATTGAGTATCAGCTCATCTTCTGAATAGTAAAATGGTGTTTTTTCAAATGGAAGTCTTAAATGAGTAATTTAAAATTTTTGTTCAGGTCAATTAAGAAGCATAATTGTTTAATGATCAACCATCTAAAATTTTTCCTCCAATGAATTTCAGAGAAGATTAGATGTTATACATTTACCACTGAAGAGTGTAGAAGTAGTTTCAAACTTCAGAATTTGTGTAGTTTTGAAGTTCAAAGAGTCCATTGAGGTCAAGCCCTATCTGTCCAATTCAGGAATTCCTTGTCAGTATCTCAGATGTTGGTCATCTGACTTCTGTATACAGAGCACTTTCAGAGACAAGATAACTGTAAATTACTGAATGCGACAGATGACGACACTTCTAGAGAAAAGATAGTGAATTGGGAAGGAATTACAATGCCACATACCAAAATAAGTCTTGACCAGAATTTTATGGAGAAAATTTAAATCTGTTTTACACAACACTTTCTGAGGGACGATAATCATTGCCCTACAAAGCCATCTGGCACTCGGATATTGTCATTAAAAGAGAGCAGGGCAGCCCATAATGCAGGTGTTTGCCAATTTAGAAAAACGTTTCTAAGCAGGACATCATGCACCCACTTTTCTAACAGAGCACTGTGTATTTTCCAACTGCAATAACCAGAGTATTTATGTAGAGTAAAGTGCATCGCAGAGCCAAGTGGTGTGAATCTATTTCCTATGAGAAATGTGGCTTGCTCTGCTGGAGAAAATGCTGTTTTCTGATCTGTGTCAAGATCTTGCTCAGCTGCTCTAACAGGGTGAAGCAGCCACAGAATGATCTGTAGGTATGTGTTTAACCTGTTCTGGGGACTGCACTATTTGTTTTGGCAAAGTAGGGAGATCCATAAAATCAACAATTTTTGTAGGGGTTAGAGATTTCTCTAAGAGAAACAAATCTGGAGATTACTTTAGAGTTACAGTAAGGATATCATTTTGAAGTGATAAGTATACTGATTAAAGAGCCTCCAAAACTGAAGGATCACATCTCACTTTATCTAATGTGTTAGAGCAGATAGTTCCTGTCTTCAAGGCAATTTAAAAATAACTTAATCTGCAAAGGTTTAAAAATTAATCTTCATAAAATCCTTGTGAGATGCTGATAGGTCAAATATTTTGCATGTTTGAAAACACTGGTGAAGAAGTAAAATTCAACAGAGATGAATCATAGAGCAGTACTTCTCAAACTTGAACATGCATAGGAATCACCTACAGATAATCATTAAATGCAGGTGTTGAAGTAGGTCTGAAACTGAGTCTGATATTTTGCATTTCTAACAAGTTCCCCAGGTGATACCAGTGCTGCTTTCTGGACCACAATTTTAATAGCAAATTCTGCTAAAAGCAACATTTTCACTATGTGTTGGGACTTCCACACAAAGAAGTCCAACAGCCAGTTGGAAATGTGCAATCTGGAATCAGGAGTCTCAGGTTTGGGAACAATAAGCCTAGAATTGATAGCTAAATCTATGAGATTAGATGAAGTTGCTTTTATTAATTATTTACTAAGTGCTAACAAGACATGTAGGAAGCACAGACGGTCTTCCTCTGTTGAGCACAGATTAGGCCATCATGTATGGTTTCTTGTGTTTAATTCTAAACTTCTATTTTTAATGAGAACGTTAAGCCAACTGATTTATCAAATATATCTTTTTCAGCAAGGAAGTATTTCTATTAAAAAGGCTATCAAGTTATTGAAATATTAATAGTAGTACAATATCATGTGACAAAAGAGAATGTTTTCATTGAATCTTGGGTTTTCATAATACTCAGAATTAGGTTTTGTATTTTAATAGGGGTTTTAAAAAAATAAGATCCTAACTAATAAACTATGAAATGGCTTAATTAACAACTGCCTTTAATTATTTTAAGAAGACATGTCCCATTTTCTTAAGACCATGAAATATGTTTCCAAGGCATGTTTTTTTTTTTAAAGATTTTATTTATTCATGAGAGGAGAGAGAGAGAGAGAAAGAGAGAGAGAGAGAGGAGGCAGAGACACAAGCAGAGGGAGAAGCAGGCTCCATGCAGGGAGCCTGATGTGGGACTTGATCCCTGGTCTCCAGGATCACACTCCGGGCTGAAGGTGGCATCAAACCGCTGGCCTATCGGGGCTGCCTGCCAAGGCATGTTGTTAAATGTTCTTAATTAGGTATGTTTATTAGCTGCTTAGGTAAGCATTATGGACTGGGGTAGACATGGATCTTCCTGGGGTTAGAAAAATAAATTTGACAGTCTGAGCAGACTTTAGACCAACAGACTTCTGATTTGTGTGTGTTGTGCCTTCTCATCTGCTCATATATTTACAGTGAAACTTTTCAATTGTTTACTTATTGAGTTTCATATACACTTTTGACATGGCATGTTATAAATGACTCTAATGATTACCTTCCATTTGGAGTCTAAAGTCCAGCATGTTTTCAGGGAACTAATGTTTTATTATTGCAGATTCTCTGGCAGGAACATTCATGGCGCCCACTGTGCTTACTCAGCCTATACCTGTGACAGCTACATCTGCTTCTCCATCTGCACCTTGCAGTTTGAAGTCGCTATCATTAGCTGTCTGTAAAACTGAAGAATCTGGCTGTATCTAAAGAAGGAGGACTAACTGGGTTGAAAAAAATCTCCACCTTTCTGCAGGACCTGCCACAAAATAATAGTTCTGTGGAATGATGTGGGGATTTCTTATGATTAAGTAGATTATGAAGCTATGATTTTCCAACAGATACATTTAAACATGCCCAAAGAATACTTTTATTACGGATATAATCACAAAATGTGTTTAACAATGATGTAGCTGTGATATGTGTCATATAAGGCTCTGTTTTTGTCATAGGTAAAACTCATTTATAAATAAAACCTAACATTACCACTACAGAGGAAGAAAACCAAATTCTTACCGTAGTATATGAGACCTGTCAATCATTGCACCTGCTACATTCCTCCTGCTCGCCACCCTCTGCTGAGCTAAGCAGCCAGCCCAGTCTCTTTCCTAAGCAAAGAGATTGGGGTCACATTTTCTAAAGGCACCTAATCCACAGACTGGCTGGTGAGCTACAAAATAAGTTGGCATGAAAAACTTACCCTTGTAAGGATAATGGTAACTAACAAGACCAATTATCCTCTCGTCCTTTAAAAGTTGAATAGGATAATCCAGAGAGCAGCAGCCATTCTGTAAACAGTCGAAAAATGACAGAGAAGAAACAAGAAGTGGAAGAGGCCTATTGGTGGAACATTAGGGCGAAGATTCATGAACTCTGGCAGGGAAATGGTTCCCATATTGCCTTGAATTTTGTAAAACAGCTATTTCTGGAATCCTTTCACTCTGATTCCCAAATGTGCCCTTACAACACCTCTCAAGAAGAATTAAACTTATTGGTGAAACAAAGATCACAGTGACCATGATGATTTACCTTTTGACCTGATATTGCAAAGAATAGGGATTCAGTACTCACAAAACTAATCAGATGAAGCAAAAGCATGGCACATTGGGACCTAGTCCCAGAAGATGCAGTATTTTATCTGTCCATCTGGTTTAGGTGTCTTTCTAACAGTATCCATCAGGATTACTAACTTACAGCTTTCTGAAGACAACAAAAGTCTTAATGGCAGTTACTTATGATTCACTCCACATCTTTGTAAATCGTATATTGAATGAGTAGGATTGTGAGCCATAATTATGAAAGCTATTGTATTTTGTCTCTGTCCCTTGAAACTTGTTCCATGTGTGTACTTTCCCACCCCTCAGCCACTTGATGGAGACGGTAGCAGGCTGATCATTTTTGGGTGACTCTTAACCAAATCGATTTGAAGATCACTCCAAATCACGGACATAGCCCCACTGTGCTAGGTGGGAAATATGCACCACCTCATTTATATTTCTGCCTGATGGCCTAGCTTAGAGCTCACTTTGGAACCTGCTATCTATGTTATCTTGACATCTTAGTCCAAGCCACTTGTTGCACACTTATCCATAGGAAGAGTATGAATGGTATACACACAGACAATCCCATTGTTAGTCTCCAGTTCTCTCACAGATACTTCTTAATCAGCATATCTTGGGAAAAGTGCTGTTCTTTTTCTTTGCTCAGACTTTCTCTGGGGTCCCACCCACTCAAATCCTTCTCCACAGTCTGTTTGTGATGTATAGTTCATATTGTAGGACCTTTATTCCTTGTTTACAAGATTTTCTTGTAAACTGTTTGAAGTAAACCTTAAGAACTGAATCTTCATCAATCAATTCTAATAAAAAGCTATGCTTGCCTCTAAAACACTGGACAAGGCCATTTGTCTGCTTTTCTTATTAATGAGAATGGTGGTGACACGATGCAGCAGCTTTCTGCAGAACGTTGTGTGGTTATGTTCTTCTCTGCTGCTGGGTCAGTTCTGCTCGGTGGGCATTCTCTGTGGGCTATAGGCATGGGAAGTGTGTTTGGTGATGAGAGACCTTTCCTGCCTGGAGTCAGGGCTAAACATGGACACTCCTTTTCACAACTCGATGACACCTTGTGTAGTACCAGTAAGTGTTTCTTTGTAGTTGTAGCTAAAAAAATAGCTCAGCGATATTACTATTCAATCACTTTTATGCAATAGTATGTAGGTTACCTAAGTTTTCAGACACTAGAGATAAAAATGATTTATAGAGCAGTGCTTTGTGCTAAAAATATCGGTTGCTGATGATTCTAGAAAGTTAGAAATAGAACTCACCTACCAGTCACATATCTGCAGGGAAGGAGGCATATTTAATCATTTATCCTATCTGAAAGATTTGCTGTGTGTTAGATGACTCACACAACTGCGTGTATTTCTCATTATTTCTGAATCTCATGATTTCACAAAATTAATAAACTTCTATTTCTATCCAATTCTTTATTACTACATTTTAGAAGGATGTGAAACAAAACTTGTGAAGAGATGGGCCACCTGGGTGGCTCAGTTGGTTTAGTGTCCACCTCTTGGTTTTGGCTCAGGTCATGATCTTGGGGTTCTCAGATCGAGCCCTGTGTTGGGCTCTGCCCTCAGTGGGAAGTCTACTTGTGAGAGTCTCTCTCTCCCTCTGCTCCTTCCCCTGTTTGTACTATCTCTTTCTCCATCTATCTCTATAATAAATAAATAAATAAATAAATAAATAAATAAATAAATAAATAAATTCTTTAAAAAAACTTGTCAAGAGACAATTATCCTATAATATTTTTTAAAGATTTTATTTGTTTATTCATGAGAGACAGAGAGAGGCAGAGACATAGGCAGAGGGAGAAGCAGGTTCCCGGTCAGAGCCTGATGTGGGACTCGATCCCAGGACCCCCTGGGATCACAACCTGAGCTGAAGGCAGATGCTCAACCACTGAGCCACCCAGGTATCCCCTCTTTTTTTTTTCTGTTGAGGAATGTGTCATTACATTTCACTATTATTTTCACTTTCTACTTATTTATGGAATTGCTGAACTAGCTCTTGAATTGAGTGAACATTTGAATTCACTCTGAGTTTTTATGCTAAGCCTTCAGTGAACGAGGGAGAGAATCACTAAAGGAAGAAATAAATAATATAATAAAAATTGCAAGGAGAGCATTTCAGAGAAACAGATTAGAAAATGTGTAGGATAAATTTCAATCCAGGGGACTACAGCCCGAAGGCCCTAACACTTTTTCACCTCAGGGGGGCAGTAGCTACTACAAAACTGGAAACTTCAAATGATGTTTTAAGATCTTTCTCCTCCAATTTAAATTCTGAACTTCTCTAATTTTTTATGTGATTTTTTTCTATCAAAACTCATATTTTAGTGTTTGTTTTTTGAAAACTAATCCCTATACCTATCTGAAATAATTGGACCCCAAAAGTAAAAAGTAGTTGTTGAAAGGGTACAAAATTGGAGAGTATGAGTTTAGTTCCACATCATGCATGACAAGCTTTCAAAATCTGAATTCCCAGAAGAAAATTATAAATACATGAAAATTTTTATTTGTTCTGTAAATCAATTCTTTTAAAAGCAGCAATTGTGGCACAATAAGAGAGGTGGATTGGGATTTTGAGGTCACATATCATCCTAGCATCTCCAGATGTGACCACGTTTTTTGGAAAAGATTTATTTTAGAGAGAGAAAGCACTCAGAGGGGAGCCTGGGGAGGGGCAGAGGGAGAGGAAGAGAGAGTCTTAAGCAGACTCCATACTGAGTGCAGAGCCCAGTGCAGGACTCAGTCTCACAATCCTAAGATCATGACCTAAGCTGAAACCAAGAGTTGGGCACTTAACCAACTATGCCACCCAGGTACTCCTAGATATGACCATATTTTTGATCTATAATTTCTTGTAGAATACTTAATATTTTGTCTGTATTTCCATCTTGGTCACAACCTGAATATGGATTTAAGTATGATGATACCTTTTCTTCAGCAAAAGCACAACAACCATAATCAGGGGAATTGGTAACAGAAAGTTAAATTTAGTAGAAGATCCTAAAAAGTTAAGAACTCTCTCACTCTTGTTCATTTCTGCACTTGAGTGAATTATGAATTACTCATCATGTGAGTGGTGATCATCTTTCATGAGGAGAAACAGCTTTGGTAAATGTTACAAATAGTGGGTGGTTCAGCTATTTTAAAGTATCTAGGTTTGAGTATTTGCTATTATATCCAGGTGGGGTAATCCCAGAGAATTTAGATTCAGAGATTTTTTTCTTGTATTATTTTTTAGAAATAGTAGTCAAATAGATTTTCATCTAGCAAGGAGAAGAAAACAGATGTAGTTCATATCTTTTAAGGAAAAAAAATCCACTGATGACATTTTTTCCCCCACTGATGTTGACTTTAAGCACAAATGTAGACAGCAAGGGTGTCAGAATAAGGTATTTAGGGGGCATGGACACTGCATGGGTTTAAGTCCCAGTTTTGTCATTCTCTAGCTGAAACACTTTGGGCACATTGTTCAACCTCTCTGGGCCTGCTTCCTCAATTGTAAGATGGAAACAATCATAATAACCACCTCTAGGGTTATATGGGTATGAAATGATTGAGTGCTTCTAATATGCAGGGTCAGGCCTTCCATGACAAGCATGACAGCCAACACTTGCAGGACATTTAATAAGTGCCAGGCATTTTTTTTGAAAGATTTTATTTATTTATTTATTTATTTATTTATTTATTTATTTATTTATGAGAGAGAGAGAGAGAGAGAAACTGCATGTGTGATAACATGAGCCTGGGGAGGGACAAAAGCAGAGGAAGAAACAGACTTCCCACTAAGCTCAGAGCTCTGTGGGTCTCCATCCCAGGACCCTGAGATCATGACCAGACCCAAAGGAAGTCCAGCACTTAACGGACTAAGCCCCCCAGGCAGCGCTCTAAGTGCTAAGAATAACCTCTAAGAGAGGCACTATTATCATTCCCAGTTTGCCAATGAGGAAACTAAGGCACAGGTGGTTAAACAACCTACTCAAGATCACACAGCTACTTAGTGCTAGACAAGAGATGTTAAGTCCAGGTGGTTTGCTTCCAGAATCCCTGCTTTCTTTGTGCTCCTTTCCCTGAGGGTGATTAAAATTCCTGTGGAGCTTTTAGTGGTCCAGATCAGGGAAGTGAGCTGGTGGAGGTCACTGAGAGGACGTGACCTCCAGTTGACCCGTGAGAGGGCCCCAAGCAGTTGGAGGCTCCTCACCCCTCCTTGTCTTTCTATGTAGATTTCACCCATCATTTCCTCTTGAGGACCTGTTTCTGTAACACAGTGGCAGTAGGTGCTAACTGAACCCAGTTAAGGCCGTGCAGAAACTTTTATTTTTTACATTTGTCTTAAAGTTCAATTTGCTAGCATATAGTGTAACACCCAGTGCTCATCCCATCAAGTGCCCCCCTCAGTACCCATCACCCAGTCACCCCATCCCCCTGCCCACCTCCCCTTCCGCTACCCTTTGTTTGTTTCCCAGAGTTAGGAGTCTCTCATGGTTTATTTCCTTCCCTAATTTTTCCCACTCAGTTCCCCTCCTTTCCCTTGTAATTCCTCTCATTATTTCTTATACTCCCCATATGAGTGAAACCATATGATCCTTGTCCTTCTCCAATTGACTTACTTCACTCAGCATAATACCCTCTAGTTCCATCCACTTTGAAGCAAATGGTGGGTATTCATCCTTTCTGATGGCTGAGTAATATTCCATTGTATACATAGACCACATCTTTACCCATTCATCTGTCGAAGGACATCATGGTTCCTTCCACAGTTTGGCTATTGTGGACATTGCTGCTATGAACATCGGGGTGTAGGAGTCCCGGTGTTTCACTGCATCTGTGTCTTTGGGGTAAATCCCTAGCAGTGCAATTCCTGGGTCATCAGGTAGCTCAATTAACTTCTTGAGGAACCTCCACACTGTTTTCCAGGGTGGCTGTACCAGTTCGCATTCCCACCAACAGCTTGAGAGGGTTCCCCTTTCTCCACATTTGTTTCCTGCCTTGTTAATTTTCCCCATTCTCACTGGTGTGAGGTGGTATCTCTTTGTGGTTTTGATTTGTATTTCCCTGATGGCAAGTGATGCGGAGCTTTTTCTCATGTGCTTGTTGGCCATGTGTATGTCTTCTTTGGTGAGATTTCTGTTCATGTCTTCTGCCCATTTCATGATTGGATTTTTTGTTTCTTGGGTGTTGAGTTTGATACGTACTTTATAGATCTTGGACACTAGCCCTTTGTCTAATAGGTCATTTGCAAATATCTTCTCCCACTTTTAAGATTCTGGTGAGTGGGTGCAGAGCTCTCATCCACCTGTGGCCACCCAAGACAAGCTTTGTAAGTTCCCTTGCTTATTATAATGGCCACCTCCCAATCTGGAGTGGTCTGCCTCAGTTTTCAGTCTCTCCTCACCCTCTATGTATGGGAGCCAGCTTACAATGAGGTATCACCTTACACCAGTGAGAATGGGGAAAATTAACAAGACAGGAAACAACAAATGTGGAGAAAGGGGAACCCTCTTGCACTGTTGATGGGAATGTGAACTGGTGCAGCCACTCTGGGAAACTATGTGGAGGTTCCTCAAAGAGTTAAAAATAGAGCTACCCTATGACCCAGGAATTGCACTGCTGGGATTTCTTTCAAAGCTACAGATGCAGTGAAATGCCAGGACACCTGCACCCCAATGTTTATAGCAGCAATGTCCACAATAGCCGAACTGTGGAGGGAGCCTTGGTGTCCATCGAAAGATGAATGGATAAAGAAGATGTGGTTTATGTATACAATGGAATATTACTCAGCCATTAGAAACGACAAATACCCACCATTTGCTTCAACGTGGATAGAACTGGAGGGTATTATGCTGAGTGAAGTAAGTCAATCGGAGAAGGACAAACATTATATGGTTTCATTCATTCGGGGAATGTAAAAAATAGTGAAAGGGATTAAAGGGGAAAGGAGGAAAATGAATGGGAAATATCAGTGAGGGAGACAGAACATGAGAGACTCCTAACTCTGGGAAACGAACAAGGGGTGGTGGAAAGGGAGGTGGGTGGGGGGTTGGGGTGACTGGGTGATGGGCACTGAGGGGGGCACTGGATGGGATGAGCACCGGGTGTTATGCTATATGTTGGCAAATTGAACTCCAATAAAAAAATATACAAAAAAAATCCGCAAAGGGTCATTTGGTCATCACTGACTTCTGGCTGGAAGGCAATCCCACTTGGTCTCTCCTCACTGTGCATCACTTCTGTAACTTCTGGGCTGTTTCTCTTGGTGATGCTCCGGGAGAGCCCAGCTATGATCCCTTGCTGATCAGGCTCCCACATGTGCTCACCCTGGTCCTCCTGACCTTCCCAAAGTCAGCTTGTCCCCACTGACCACTGGCTTTGGGCCATGACCTCTCTAAACTGAGATGACCTCTTGCTCAGTGTGCCAATTTTCAAGTACCTTCTGCACCTTTAAGGAGTTTGAAACCTCTTGTGACTCTTTCCAGCTCCCTCCCTGTATCCAGGTACACCTGAGCTGGGGTGAGGCTCTGTTCTCTCAGGCCTTCTCCACACCACTATCTACTTTACTGTAGTCATCTGTAGAACAGAACTCCAGGCAGGAACAAAGACTCCATCAAGCCTCTTTTGTTTTTTATTTATTTTATTTTTTTGAGGGTTTAAAAAAAGTTTTTATTTGAGAGAGAGAAAGAGAATGGGTGAGGGAGACAGAGGGAGAGAGATGAGTGGATTCCCTGCTGAGTACAGAGCCAGACATGGGGCTCAATCCCAGGACCCTGAGATCATGACCTGAGCTGAGTCAGATGCTTAACTGACTGAGCCACCCAGGCGCCCCCAAACAAGCCTCTTTTGGCTGGGCATTTACACTTACTTGGATCTCTATGACTTATCCCCTCACTAAGCACTTTGATGATGCTGGGTTGAGACACAAGGCCTCACACTCATGTCCTAAATCTCCCTCTTTTACTACTACCCATCCCCTACTTTCCTCTCTTCCCAGGCTCCTGATTTCCTTATTTTTTAATGGAGATATAGTCCATTTCCCCCACTATTGTTGCCATCAGCACTGTCATGACCACTGAGAGTGTACATCACATTCCCAGGCTCTGGTACTATGTCAGACATGTGTAGCAAAGAGAACATTGGGACCTGCAAGAAACTCTTATGAGAAATTCTCTGGCAAGAGTGTAGGGGGGGGGTCATTTCAATTGGGTAATTTCTTCTTCCAATTAATACACTGGGAAAATACAGTAGATAAAGCTAGTAAGATGGATGGGTCAGATTTTGAAGGGCACGTTTTGATCTGAGCAGAAAAGTCTGAAGGGTGGTAAGGCTGGATGTAATCAATGGGGAAGGATAGATGGGAAGGACTTGTGCTCATTCAGGCAAGACGACTGATGCTTGGAGGAGGGTAGTGGAAGTGGTGGGACTACCTGGAGATTGCTTGTGGGAGGGACAGGAGACAAGTGGCCTGTGCTCAGAGGTATCTTACTGTAGCTAGGAAATTCGCATTCTTTATTTTTTAAGAACTTTATTGAGTGTGTTTGATATATAAAAATTGAATGTTTTTGAGGTGTGCAACATGTTTTGATATCTGTATACATTGTGAAAAGATCATCACCATCTAGCTAAGTAATTTATCCACCATCTCTAGATAGTTACCATTTTGTATCTGCGTGTGTGGTAAAAGATTTATTTTTTTTAAAAGATTTATTTATTTACTTATGATAGACAGAGAGAGAGAGAGAGAGAGAGAGGCAGAGACACAGGCAGAGGGAGAAGCAGGCTCCATGCAGGGAGCCCGATGCGGGACTCGATCCCGGGACTTCAGGATCGCGCCCTGGGCCAAAGGCAGGTGCCAAACCACTGAGCCACCCAGGGATCCCCGTGTGGTAAAAGATTTAAATTGAGATCTACCATCTTGGTGAATTTCATGTATGCAATGCAGTATTGTTGCAATTTCCTTCTTTTTTAAGGATGAATAATAGTTCAATGTTATATATATTATATGCACACACACACACAAAATGAACTATTATTCAGCCTTAAAAAACAAGGAAATCCTGCCATTTTCAACAACATAGATGAACCTAGAAGATATTTCTTTAAGTGAAATAAGCTAGAGCCAGAAAGACAGATACTGCATACTTATTCTTTTTTTAAAAAATATTTTATTTATTCATGAGAGATACAGAGAGAGAGGCAGAGACATAAACAGAGGGAGAAGCAGGCTCCCTGTAGGGAGCCCAACATGGGACTTGATCTCAGGACTCTGGAATCACACCCTGAGCCAAAGGCAGATGCTCAACCACTGAGCCACCCGGACGCTCCTGCATACTTATACTTAAAGATACTTTCCCAGTGAAGTCTTCCCTGACTTCCCATGGCTTGTACCAGTACACCGTTGATACTATACTTTTTTTTTTTTTTACTCTGTCTTTCCCACTAGAACACACTGTCCCTATTGAAAGCAGTTATTTTTGCCCAGTTTCTGTATTCCCAGAGCTTATTAGATTGCTTGGCTCAAACATGGTTATCAAATATTTGTTGAATGAATGCATGAACAAATGAATAGATTTGTCAGGGTAGTAGGTATTACATTGTAAAAGACTATGGCCTACACTTGGCACACAAATTCCCCGAAACACATAAATGAAAAACCCCTGGATCCTGCAGTGCAGACAGGGTTTGCTCTAGAGCTGGCACAACAAGAATGCCAAGGAATGGAACCTAACCATTAGGGACAGGCAACTTGGCTTCCTGAGTAGCAAAAGCTGTTTCTGGATTTTAATGTATCTGGGATATTAACAAATCAGGGAGCCTTCCATTCTATGCTTCTCTGACCTGGTAGCTAAAATTCTAGTGTGCCACCATGAGAAGCAAGGGATGTAATGTGGAGCTGCATCTAGCCACCTGTATCTTAGATAGATACCCTGTATGCTTTTGCCCTGACAGGACTAGACCAAAAGAAAAGTAACTTAAACTACCTGAAGTCTTCAGTTTTGTTTAACCTCAAAATGAAAGCAGCTGTCAGTAGTCCAGCCTGGTGCATCCACCACACATCACATGAGCAGCATTGGCTATTAGACTTTTATTTATTTATTTTTTTTAAGATTTTATTTATCCGTGAGAGACACAGAGACAAAGGCAGAGACATAGGCAGAGGGAGAAGCAGGCTCCCCGCTGACCAGAGAGCCCCCTGTGGGGCTCCATCCCAGGACCCTGAGATCATTGAGCCCAAGGCAGATGCTTAACTGACTGAGCCACCCAGGCACCTTGATTTTTATGATTTTAGCCAAACTAACTAGTATGAAACTGTGTTTTATTGTTTGATTCAGATTTTCAAAACTTTTAACCTTGTATTTTAAAGACGTTCTCGTATCTCAATTCCTGATCCTTTGTAACTACTTTCTGTCTTTGCTTGCTGATTAGAGACAACAGAATTTTGTCCATTTTATGGACATTTATTTTTTTCATTTTATGTCCATTTCTTTTTTTCAAAGAACTGTCTTTGGGGGATACCTGGGTGGCTCAGTAGGTTAAAGGTCTGACTCTTTGTTTTGGTTCAGGTCCTGATCTCAGGGGTGTGAGATCAAGCCCTGCATAGGACTCCTTGCTCAGTGGGGAGTCTGCTCAAGACTCTCTTCCTCTGCCCTTCTCCCACTCACACCCTTTCCGTCTCAAATAAGTAAATACATCTTAAAAAAAAAAAAAAAGAACCATCTTTGGGGTTATTTATCAATTCCATTTTCTTATTCATTACTTTCTTCTATTAATTACTTCTTTGTGTTTATCCTTGACTTGCTTTATTGCTTTCTTATAAGTGTGCAGCTCATTTATTTTAATGCTTTCTTGCTTACTATTTATTTATTTATTTTTTTATTGCTTACTATTTAAAGTGTTTATTAATATTTTCATCTGAGTGTCTCATTGGTGATATCATATCCTTTTATATGTACTGTTCTCATTTTGGTTATCTAAAAGTTGATTCTAATTATACTGCCAATTTTTTTTCTGGATTTTTAGGAGGTGGTGTTTGGTTGGTGGGATATGTAATTTGATAGACGTATCCCTTCACTTGATCTAATTATGTATTTCATGAAATATCATCCTTGTTTATTTTTTACCTTCTTGATTTGTCAAGCTGGAGATTGTATCAAAGTCTCCTGCTACTATTGAGTTGCTGAAAATGTCTTCTATTTCTGAACACATTTTCTGTATGTGTTTCAATACAATCCTAGGCAGCATATAAACATTTGACTGCTATAAGGGTACTAAGGACCATATCACTTATTGATACAAAATAATCCTATTAAACCCTATGTAAGGCTTTTGGTCTTAACTTCCTCTCTTAACTTGATATTAGTATTTTCATTGCTCCTTCTTTTATACTTGCCTTTGTCTTTCATACATTTTCCTTCCCTCTAACTTTTATCCCTTTATGTCACTTTATATTAGATGGGGCTCTTAAACACAATCTGCAACCCAATTGACTATAAGACATTTGGTTTTACTTTTCATCTTGTTTCGTGTTTTATTTTCCCTTTTTCCCCCTTTATTTTCATTGCTTTGAACCATGGATCTCATTTTCTTTACTTTTATCTTCCTTTGGAGACACACACATATTTAAATTCTGCTCGTGGTACTTAGTTTTCCAAGTCTTTCAAAAGCGTTCTTTAACTTACATTTCTCTACCATAAGAGAGTAAGACCACAGCTTTGATCATGGCAGGGCAGATTCACGTACTTTCCACCTTATCATTGCTTATTGTCCCTCACCCACACAGTCTTTGTTAATGGAATCTGGGTTTTTAAATATAGATTATTGTAAACATTTTAAAAATATGTTTTTTTTTTTAAAAGATTTTATTTGTGTATTTGACAGGGAGAGATACTGAGTGCAAGAGCACATGCAAGAGGAGTAGCAGAAGGAGAGGGAGAAGCAGACTGCCTGCTGAGCAGGGAGTCCAAAACAGGGCTTGATCCCCTCTGCAAAGCTGAAGGCAGAGGCCGACTGAGCCACTCAGGTGCCCCCAAAATATGTGTGACATTAGTTTTTCTTTTTAAATCTATTTCTGCGAAGCTTAAATTTGTTTGTTTCAGTTATTTTTAGATCTCTGGAAAAAGTCTTCTGTTTTATGATTCCCTCATTTTTACCTCCTTCTAGGCCTCTTCTCTTGTCAATTGAAATTTGTCTTCAAACATATATTTTTTAAAAAGAATTATATATGAGTGGGAGTATTTTCTGAAATATCTAATTTTGTCTTATTACTTTCGCAAGTGTGAGAGAACCTGGTTGCATATAAAATTCTTGAGCCACCTGGGTGGCTCAGTCTGTTAAGAATGTGACTCTTGATTTTGACTCAAGTCATGATCTCCCATCCTCAGAGGAAGCCCCATGGGCTCCGTGCTCAGCAAAGAGTCTGTTTGAGATTCTCTTCCTCTGTCCCCCCATCCCTTCCCCTACTTGTACAAACATGCACATGCTCTTTCTTAAAAAGTAAATAAAATTCTTGGATCAAGACAAGTTTCTCCTTAAATCTTTAGAAGATTTTCTCCACAGAACTTGGGCCTTGAATGTTACTGTACATTGTGTTTTAATCCAGAGCAGGGAAAAATAAGTGGTAGCATGGTGTAATGGTTCAGAAGACTGACTAGTACCTCACAGATGGGGATTCTAGGCTTCTACATACTACTTACCTTCCTATTGCCTAACAATCATAAAATTTTGGGTAATTTAGGTCTTGGTTTTCTCACCAGAGTAAAGAAGGAAACTGATGTTGATATTTTACCTGCTAGAATTATTAAAAGGATTCAGTGGGTTAACTCATAAAGTACTTGGCCTAGTACCTGTTGTGTTACTCAGTTATCATTTATTGGATTTCCCCTTCTGTTTTATTTTGGACTTTTTTCCCTAGGGATATCAGTTGTCTAAACTTCAACCTCCCCTTTCTTTTATCTCCATGGTCATCATCTCCCCTCTCATTGCCTTCATCTTTGGTCTCTACCTCTGTATTTTATAAGTATACAAGTGTGTCTTCATTTCTTTCTTTTATCAAGCCTACCTTTTTCCTCAACTAGATTTAACTCTGCTAATATGTTTCTAATACTTGTTAAAGTTGTGGAATATGAGACACATACAGAAAAGTGTCTAGATTCTGAATGTACAGCTTGAGAAATTATAAAAGAAAACAAACTGTGTACCAGCTCAGGTACACTGCAGCATGCCAGGGGCTCCTCACATGCCTCATTCCAAGCATGAAAGCTGTGCTCCTCTCAGAGGTCATGCATTTCTGACTTTGATGGTAAACACTGCCTTACTTCTTCATTTTCTTTTATTTTCTTTTTTTTTCATTTTTTAAAAATAGTTTGACTACCTATGTATGCATTCCTAAATATTGTAGTTTAGCTTTTGAACTTTATATGAAATCAATCAATATGAATGTTTTGTCTGACTTCTTCCACAAGGCATGATATTTGTGACATACATGTATGTTGTGAATAATTTTAGGTTACTCATTTTTATTTCTGAAGAGTATTCTATTGTTTGTGAATACTACCATGTTATCCTATCTACAGTTGGACAGTTGGGTTGTCTGGTTTTGCTACTACAAGCAATGCTGCTATAAACATTCTTTGAAAGCTTTTTAAAAATAAAGCTGTATATATTTAAGTTGTACAACATGGTGATTGGCTATACATATACGTAGTGAAACGATTACTATAGTCAAGCTAATTAACATATCTTTTTTTAAAAAAGATTTATTTACTTATTTGAAGGAGAGAGAGAGAGAATGAGTGGGAAGAGGGACCAAGGGAGGAGAAAGCAGCAGACTCCCCGCTGAGCACAGAGCCCCCATGAGCTTGATCCATGACCCCACGATCCTAATCTGAGTTGGATGCCCAACTGACTGAGCCACCCAGGTACCCATAATTAATATATCTTCTTCTCACAGACTTACCATTTTTTATATATGATTATAGCAGCTAAAATCTACTCTCTTAGCAATTGTCCAGTATTCAATACAGTACTATTAACTTGAAATGTGTATCCTGGAACCTCTGTGACATTTCCCTGGGTAAATATTATATCAGTGAGATGGTTTGTTGGGTAATAGGGCATGCATATAATCAGCCTAGTAGATATTATTAAACTGTTCACCAAAACACCTCTGTGTGCTAGAGTGCTTTCTTTCAATCACCTTGAAATCATTTCACCATTTGCCATCTCATTTCAACCTGCTCCTTCCTTGTCCCACTTTTCTTTGTTAAATCCTGTGTCTTTTTATATTGTCCTTAAAAGGCTAGAGTTTGGAAATTTTCTTCTGGAGTATAAAAATGTTTATTTTCAGAGGTTAGGTCTTTTGTTCCTGGTTTCTCCCAGACTGTTCTCTTCCTTATCCTACTTTCTTCCCATAGACTCATGTTGGTTTTCCTTCTTTTCCTTGAACAAGGGGAGATGAATCCAGACTATGTATTTGTCATGAGGAAAGGTGAGGAAGCCTTTTGTTATTTCTGTCTCATGCACATGTTCCACAAAAATGTACTGATGTATTGATATGGTCCAAAGGTGTTTTGATATGGTCTCTTTTCAGAGGCGATTAATGTTTTTTATGGTCTCTTTTCAGAGAAGGGTGGGTTAATGCACTGAGCCTTCAACCTAACTTCCCATTTCTAAGTAGGCTTTTGTTTAACTGACACGCCATCTATCTCTAATGCTTGATTCTGTGATGTATGAAGCATCATAATACAAAAAACTACAGTCCCCAGCAGTCAAGGTTCTACAGCAGAAGCCACCAGCTGTCACCAGTTCCTCACTGCATCTTCTTGCAGCTCTGTACACATACTTATCACCCACCTCTTTCGGGCATTTGTAGTCTCTGCCTGGGTACAGAGCTTTGGGGGACTGGAAGGGGAGTCTTGTGTGATAATGTGTTTGGCACATAGAGAAGTTCCCAAGGGAGCATAAAGGGCAGCTGCATTTTTCTCTGGTTGTTACATTTTTTAAAAAAAGAATTAAAAAATTTTTAATACAGTTCAAATTATTGTGCCAGGTTCATTTCAGCTCCTTCACTTGGGGACAAGGACTGTTTCAGTTTCTCTGCCTTCTCCTTGTATATGATGACTATGGTATAAAGGTATCTGCTGCATTGAACTTTAAACTTCACATTATCCCTATTTTTCTTGATCTTGATGTATTCGGCATCCTTTTGCCTGGCTGTGAGCAGAGAGTCCTTGATTTCTTCAATTTTGCAAGGCGTGGCTACAGGGGTGGGGGGAGGGGAGATGGGGGGGGAGTGGAAGGATGGTGGTGGGCATAGGGAAGGAAGCAGCCGGCACTTCCAGGGGAGACACTCACAGCAAGAGCAAGAAGGGAAGATGGGAAAGTGGTTATTACATTCTTGTGGACTCTGAGTCAGTGAACTGAAGGTGGTGGGAATAGAAATATCTTTTTTGATTTTTAGGTGAAGCTCAAATGCTGGTGTTGGGGGTTTGGGGTAGTAATGGGAAAGAGCCTGAGGGACCCTTTGGGCATCCAGTAATCTGTTGATCTGGCTGCTAGTTACACAGATGAGTTTAGTTTGTGAAAATCCGATGTATCACTTATGATCATGAGATTTTTTGTATTATATTATAAGTCAATAAAAAGTCTTGTTTGTTTCAGTAAAAAATCTGTATTGTTTTTCTCCTCAAGCAGCTTCTTTCTTATGATGCAAAGAGTATGTGGCGTGATGAACAACAAATAGATTTTTCTATTTGTGCATTTTCACATGCCTTGGGCTTTGTTTGATCCCACTAAGATCCAGCCATGAGGTTATTGATCACTAAGTTATATGTGTGGTAGGTTTTGTCTTATATTTTCATGGCTATTTCAGTGCAAACATAGGAGCAGCTTTATGGGAAAATGTTAACTAGATTCCACTTTGACCTGGAAGCCATAACATTACATTTAATTAGCAAACTAGAGAAATATGAGGGCAAGATGTAAATTCTTAAACCTACTTAACTGTATCAGCTGGAAACATAGTGAGGATGCAATAATACGTGTTCAAAGAATCAAATCTAAGCCTACCTTGTCATTTTATGGGGTAACAGTACCATTTTTAGGATGACTACTGAGATTATTAAAACTCACCTTTTGGGATATTAAACTGGTTTTATGCCTCAACATTAAAGAAGATAGTTGATGACATCTAGTGAATTAAAGATGTCAAGATAGACAGTCCACATAATTAAAAATGTATCATTTATCACATACTATTATATGACATGTGTCTTGAAGAGTAAAAACTACCAGTTTTTCCTGAATTAGTTATATTTTTAAATGGATCAGGACAGTGATTTTCAAATATGATTGTGTACCAAAGTTATTTGGAGAGCTTGTAAAAAATGCATGCTTATTCACTGTCACACCCAGACTTAACCGAGCCTGTGTATCCATGGGTGTGCCAGGAAATGATATACATTTTAATGCATTGAACTGGGGCATATAGTTTCTCTTCTTGTTTTTCTAAGATTTGGAGATATTGTCCTTACAGCTACATCTGGCCCAGAGAGATCATTGGGTCTGGTCTCCTGGTCCCAAGTGTGATCCAGAGTGTCCTGAAGGGAAATCAGCTGTCTTTTAAGGAGTTGTTGAAACTTTGTAATGATTCTGGGAGTTGGGATGGATTTTAGGAAAGAGGAGGCAGTGTCAGTTCAGGGTATCATGCATAGGGAGCTGAAATTTGAGTGTATGGGGTCATGAAAGCAGCTCAAGATGCCGTGGAAAACTGCTGTTGAAACTGGGGCTGATGATTACACCTCCCTGGCTACCAGTGTCTAAGAGGGCAGTATGATGGAGTGGGAACAACAAGGTCATTGTCAGCACAAAGTTTAGTATTTGAATCCAAGTTTTTATACTTTATAAGTGTTTGACCAAGTTGATCTACTTGTCAAAGCTTCAGTTTTCTCATCAGTAGAAAACACAGGAAAATAATATCTACCTCATTGGTTTGTTGTTGAGAAAATGACATGTGAATGTGAAAATGCCTTGGTACAGGGCCTGGGACATAGAATGTTCTTAAGAAATGTTGTTTTTTTCTCTTTCTCCATGCATTCTTCTTTTCAATCCACTCATTATTGTTTTTAAAACTTTTTTCAGATGGACTGAATAGTATTTAAAAAAATTTTTAATTGAGGTATAATTGACATATAACATTAGTTTCAAGTGCACAACATAATGACTCAGTATTTGTACATGCTGTGAAATGATCACCACAATAATTTGTTACCATCAGTCCCCATAAAATTTATAAAATTTAAATTTAAATGTTTTTGTTGTGATGAGAATTTCTAAGATTTACTCTCTTGGCAACTTTCAAATATGAAATACAATATTGTTAACTATAGTCACAATGGTGTACATTACATTACTGTGACTTCTTTATTTTGTAACAAATGTATGTGCCTCTTGACCTTCTTCACCCATTTTACCCTTAACCCCCCCTCCTCTCTGGCAACCACCAATCTGTTCTCTGTATCCATGAGTATTTTTTTTTCATTTATTTTGTTTCTTTATGAGTTTTTAATGTCACATTTGTTGCTATGGCAGCTTTTTAGCAAAAGCAATAAAAAATAATGAGTTCAATTCATTCATTCAACAAATATTTTACAAATTCCTGTGTTAGTTATCCATTATAGCATAATAAATCCCAAAACATAGTGGCTTAAAAAAATCACCTTAATTTTCTTATAGTTCTGTGTTGTGGGCTCAGCTGTAAAGTTCTGTTGATTTTGCTGATAGTCACTCCTGTGGCTCATTCAACCTTTGGAGCAGCTGGGAGCTGAACTAAATTGGGACACTGGAATGACAGGGCCTTCTTCCCTTCAGCAGAGCAGCCCAACTTCTTTTTTTTTTTTTTTTTTTAAGATTTTATTTATTTATTCATGATAGTCACACAGAGAGAGAGACAGAGAGGCAGAGACACAGGCAGAGGGAGAAGCTGGCTCCATGCAGGGAGCCTGACGTGGGATTCGATCCCGGGTCTTCAGGATCGCGCCCCGGGCCAAAGGCAGGCGCCAAACCACTGCGCCACCCAGGGATCCCCCAACTTCTTATACAGTAACTTAGAACTCCCACAGGTTCAAAAGCAGAAGTTTCAGATCTTGTCAAGGCTTAGACTGCGGATTGACAGTCTTCTGATTCTATGATTAAAATCAGTCACATAGTATACCCTAAGTGGGGAGGGAAGCACACAAATGTCTGAATATTGGATGTTGTGGTTCACTGTAAACCACTGATGTAATAGACTGTCACTATGACTATTGCTGTGGTAGATATTGACAAAGGGGCCAGGTTTCAAGGAAGCAAATGATGTCAAAATGTTACATTCTAGGACACCCAGGTGGCTCACTTGGTTAAGCATCTTACTGTTGGTTTCAGCTCAGGTCATGATCTCATGGGTCATGAAATGAAGCCTGGCATAGGAGTCTGCACTCAATGGGGAGTGAGCTTGAAGACTCTCTCCCTTTATCCCTCCTTGCCTCAATAATAAATCTTAAAAAAGGTGGTTACATTCTAGTTGGAGATAGGGTTAATATACAATTACTGATAAATAACACTGAATTACAGATATTAGGTCCTTATATAATTGTTAAATCTGTGCTAAGAGAATTCTATGTGGGGATAGAGTGCTGAGGCAAAGTTATGGATGCATGGTGAATGAGGTGGATTCTTGAGAGATGGGTAAAAGTTTCCCTAGAAGCAACATGGTGGGCTGTGTGTTTCAACAGTCATTAAACTCTGTGATGGCTCATACTCCACACCTAGGATATTTGATGTCCTTTCTGAATGAGTACTTCACTTTAGAATCTTTCTAGGATACCACCATTCCTCAGATACTTTATGGTTTGTTAGGCTCAGGAGGAAAAGAAACATGGACATGTACAGCAAGAGCAAAGAGGACAAAGCTAGGCAAACAGAGCAGAGATAAGACAATGTGTTACCTTAGGACTGGTCTGCCTTTAGGGTACATGCATTTGTATCTTCTGCAGGGCTGATGCCTGCATTTCTGTTATTGGTGTTTGCCAAAGGCATAGCAACTAAGGTCATCTTCTCTTCTTAAAATCCTCACCAGATAGGATTTTCAGGTTAAAATTCTGTTCTTGCCAAGCTATCGATAGTCTCACTATTCTATAATTGTCTTCGTATGTGTTTAAAAATGTCAGGCATATCATTAGATATCTGGTACTCTGTCTTTGAGTAAGTGTCCTGGAAAGAAAACAAGCAATTAGAGCCAAAGGATTTAGATTTAAGTTCTGATTCTTCAAACCTCTCTGTTTCCTTGTAGTGAAGTTTCCACAATAATAAAAATTTTCCTAACTAACTCACCAAGTTGGGAGAATTAAATGACCTAATGACACAAAAATGACCATTCTTAAAACAAAATAAGCATTTTAGAATATCATATAATTTTTTTAAGCTACTTTAATTCCTTTGTGGAATAAGTAAAATATTCATTGTTATTGTTATCCAAAGTTGAACATAGTAAATACTCAAACGTTGACTGAATTAATACATGATTTAGAAAAGCCCCCCTGGGTTAACTGCATATTTATCAATTTGAGGCTGAATACATGGTAATGTGACTGTTAGCTAAATTAACCATATGTTCATTAGTAACTTGACAGTATGCTTAGAGACATGGCTTTTAAATCTGTAGAAGGTTGTTTGCTGGTATGGAGCCTCCATGGCTACAATTATAGAAAGCTCCAGTAAACATCGTTAAACGGTTTTTGTAAGCCCTCAAATTGAGAGAACAGATTTTTAAAAAAAGATTTTATTTATTTATAAATAAATAAAGAAAGGGAGGGAGACAAAGAGAATGAGTGGGACACAGAGGGAGAGAGAATCTGAAGCAGACTCTGCACTGAGTGCAGAGCCCAAGGTGGGGCTTGATCCCACAACCCTGAGATCATGACCTGAGCTGACACCAAGAGTCAGATGCTTAACCCAATGAGCCACCCAGGCACCCCAGAGAGAACAGATTTGAAAGACTTTAGTACACTCAAGTACCATAACATTGTAACCTCAACTGGTTATACCTCTTAAAAAGTCAATCTTCAAGTGAAAATGTTAAAATCGCCAAATTTCCTTTTTATCTTTAAACAATTTTTTTTTTTTTGCCAGGGAAAGAAACTGCACAGAGGGACAGCAGAGCCCAAGAGATGGAGAGATGCAGAGATCCTGATGACACTGAACCTCTGGACACAGCTGGCCCTCAATTCCTTCTTTTTCCTTTCACAGGAACCAGTGCTACCCACTTATTAGATTTCTTGCCAGTGAAAGACAAGCTGATGTAGGCCAGGGTGGTGGACAGACAGTAAGATGCAGGAAGTTGGAGAACAGCAAGATTAGAGATAGTTGATGCAACTGGAAGATGTGGATGTGATGGACCTACCTGGGCTTAGGAGGATGGAGGAGGAGAGGCCCTGGCGAAGGGAGAGTAAGAAGGGCCCAGGGAAAGAGTGAGAGAAGAAAAGTCTCTTCCATTTTTGAAATGCAAACAATCAGATGTGAGCAACGGAGGCATAGATTAAAGCAATTTCAAAGTCAAGTCAAGTCTTGCAAAAGTGGAAGTTAACTAGACTTCCTCTTAATCCTAGATCTTCATGTCTTCGGTTCTTTTTCTTGGTAAAGGTAGGTTCGATTTCTCTTAGAATACTCTTTGGAGAGAAAAATGAAATGCAAAGGGAGAAAGACAGCAGTTACTAATTCTTCCAAAGAGTAGTTCAGACGATAGCAAAGAGAAAACAAAAGCACTTTGCCTCCATCTGGGTTAAACAGGGCACCTCTTGTGGCTTCAGTGCAGCCCGTCTCAGACACAATAATATCAGATCTGGCCCTGAGCATTTGAAAGGGGAATTTGACCTTTAAGTTTGAAAGGAAATGAGAAACAAAGGGATTACATAATTAAAAATCTGCTTCTGTTTCTTAAAAGCAATTCAATTTAGGTCAGGAGCCAACAGTCTTCCTTTCCCTCTAATTGTTTTACCTTGGCTCCAGCGTACTCTGTTCTTGTTGCTCCTGTGAATAGCTCATTAGTGTTGGGCAGATGTTCCCCTTGGGTGCACCGTGTTAATGGGGAAATAATGGAGGCAGCATTGTCATCCAAGAGAAGTTAATATTGAATCCAAAATAAAGCGATGAATGAGAACATGTGCCTCGTACATGCCTGTTAGCTTCAAACTCTCAACTGTGGTTTATTTTCTATTTGACCTTGGTAAACCTATCATTAAGGAGGATGGGGTGAAAGTATGTGAAATATATGGCTGTCTCCTTCTACCCAGGTCATTTTCCTTTTCACATTTGAAAAGAGACCAAGTAGATATGGCAAAAAAAAAAAAAAAAAAAAAATCATGCAGATGGAGGTTTGAATAGAATTGATATTAAATCAAGACTAAGCCCTCAAACAAATCACTTAGGTATAATTCTGAGAATACACTATGAAAAAGATAAGTCACCCCAAAAAAAAAGAGAAAGAAAAAGAGAACTATAAAAGACTAACTAAAAATTTCATTTTGGACTAGGGTAATCCACTCACAGGTTTCAAACAAAAAATATGAGGAGGTTTATCTCTGTGCTCCCTCAGCTCAGTTGGATTCTTCACAGGTGACACTGTCACAGCTCTCCTATTTACCCTTCAGATAACTTGAAGGCACACATGCGCTAATCAAATGTATCTTCTTTATTTGCTGTTCTTTTGTGAACAATTGGTTGCATACTCTACATCTTCTGCCTCTTGATTTTGCTTTTTCATTTAATACATGTTGGAGATGGAAAGACTGATGACTTTAAAAGAGCACTAGATGTGGACTCTGGAGAATTGTATCTAAATCTTATTACTGTGTTTATTTATAGCATAATAATATTATTGCCTGCTTATATTTTTTACCTATTTATTGTTTTAAAGATTTTTAAAAAAATTTATTTGAGGGAGACACAGAGAGAGAGAGAAATAGAGAGAAAGAGAGGGAGGATGGAGCAGGGAGCTTGACTTGGGCTGGGTCCCAAGCTCCTGGGATCATGACCTGAACAGAAGGCAGATTTTTGATTGAGCCACCAAAGTGCCCCTATCACCTGCTTTTAATAAGTGATGAAGTAAAAAAAAAAAAAAAAAAAAAGGTAAATGCTGGGTCACTACTTAAATGATCTTCAGCCACAGCTATTCAGTTTTCTTCTTGGCAGTTCTCTTTACTTTTTATCCATGTAAGTCATAGTTCTTGTAGAAACATCAGAAAATAGAAATAAGCAAAAAGAAATAAATCATCCATAATTGTTATCTCTCAAAAATATCCATTTACATCTTGGTGTTTAATCAAATCTTTCCTTTCTCCTCTTTGTCTTTTTCTCTGTGTACACATACACACATATTCAAAGATACATGCAGATATAATATTTTAAAAATGAGATCACATTATACTTCTAGTTCTGTAACCTGCTTTTCTTCTTACCTAACAAGTTTCCATGTCAGTGAAAACAGGTCTATATACCATAGGTTTAAGTCACAGCAAACTATTTCATTGTGTGGATAGTCTATAAAATATTTAACCAATCCCCTGTGGTTGAACACTTCACCAACTTCAAGTATTTGCTATCGTAAATGACTCACACTCTGTAACATTTTTCCCTGCCTCATGCCTTATTGAGAGATTTTCAGATACTTTGCTGAAGACGTTTATCATTCTTAGATTTCTTTTCTTTCATTTTCTTCCCTCCCCCACTCTGTGTCTTTCTTTCTTTTTGATGGGGGTGGTGGGAGAGGGGAAAGTTTCCATCAGTGAGGTATTTAGTTCTGTCCTGGTAAGATAATGGGCTGAAATCAGAGTGGGCAGCTGGCAAAGAGTCTAAGAGAAAGCTTTAACAGCTGGTGGAAGAGAAGAGAGGTTTCTGCCTCTGTAAACTTTCCATGAGCAATAAGGCACCATTCAGCCCTGTCAGCACATGCCTTCCATATAGTATTTTGTTTTGCTTTGTTTTGTTTTTTGTTTTTAGATTTTATTTATTTATTCATGAGAGACACACAGAGAGAGGCAGAGACACAGGCAGAGGGAGAAACAGGCTCCCTGGGGAAGCCTGATGTGGGACTCAATCCCGGGACTCCAGGATCATGTGGCTCCACCACTGAACTACCTAGGCGTCTCTCCCATATAGTATTTTTGATACAGTGTTTGATATAGTGGTTTTTCTTATATAATATTTTAATGAGAGTTCACTGGTATCAAAATGCTGCTGTGTGGACTATTTAGCCTTCCAAGGTGCTTCTTTAGAAAGACAAGACTTTATTTGGATGCAGAAGTTCTGAATGTTTGTTTAAATCCAAATGCCTTCCTATCTTATGATGATGTTAGGCATTTCAACAGGGTAGAGTCCATGGGTGACAAAAGGTAGGAGATAGAGTAGGAGGCTGGAAGCTAAACAAAAAAAGTCACATACCTGAACCTGTTGGAGAAGAAGAATACATTTGAATAGGGTGAGAGCAGCCATAATTACATTATGTCTTAATTTGCATCTCATCTTCCAGGCAGGTCATGCAGGATAGCAAAAACAATTAGCATTTCATAATGTAGTAATCCTGTATTCTAGAAAAACAACCCATATGTGAAAACCAAATTAATTCACAGAATTAAGACGCTGAACTCACAGACATCATCTTTGGTTCAGCCTTTGCATGTTTTGTATGTTCTGAAGCAGAGGAAGCAGACAAGATTTTGGCGATAAGGGCTTCCTTACTTTGAGAAAGATAGGCATGCTGTTGTAGCTTTCCTTCTGCTCTTTCACGGTGGTGTTTTATACATGTGTGAGTTGCATCAAGGCTCCAGGCTTTCTCAATTAAGTCACAGTTTCCGTGAGCACAAGATCACAGAGGAATGAGACTGTCACAGACAGTGAGGTGCCAGGGCAGGTTTGGTCCGATTGTGATAACTGACTTCTTCATCTCCCAAATCACCCAGGCTTAAGGTTCAAGAATTGGGATGTTATTTCCAAGCTGCAGGTTGTTAAAGTAAAAAAAAAAAATCTATATCTATATCTATATATCTATATCTATCTATATATCTTTCTTACCTCAAATGCAATTAGTATATGTCTTTCTTATTAAGTAGTTCAAAGTTCTCCATAAAAAAAAATGAAAGAAGTCCTAGGTTATATATGTAAGAGTCATTGATATTCAAGATCTTGTCTTTCTAGCCATTTTATTTTATTTTACTTTGTTTTTTTATTTTTAAAGATTTCATTTATTTATTCATGAGAGACACACAGAGAGAGGCAGAGACATAGGCAGAGGGAGAAGCAAGCTCCCCTTGGGGAGCCCGATGCAGTACTTGATCTCAGGACCCTGGGATCATGACCTGAGCCAAAGGCAGACGCTCAACCACTGAACCACCCAGGGATCCCCTTTCTAGCCATTTTAATATGGCATCACATTTCCTAAACTACACTTGAGCCTAAGAATTTTCTGGAGTCTGATTTTAAAGGTTTTCAGGACATTCTGGCTAGATAGTTTGTGTTTGCCTCTCTGGACCACTTTCTTTGGCTCTTCTCCATTTAGCTCCACATCCCAGGAGGGTGTCCTCTATTAACATTTTACTGGGCCCCTCTCCCTTCTGGCTTCTGGTTGGGTTCAGTCAGTAAGAGATTGGAAGGAGGGAAGTTGGGGTACTTCCTTCCTACAGGCCTCAGTGAGGGCTGGTAGGTAATGGCTGAGGCTAGTCTGGGGTATGGCACTATCCGTTGTGCTTTCCCTGCCACATCTTTGTGGAAAAAAAGTTATGGGTTGATTTGTATCTCCTCAAAGTCATTAAAAGTCCTAACCCCATAACCTGTGAATGTGTGACTTTTGGAAATTTGGAAGGTCTTTGGAAACAGGGTCTTCACAGATGATCAAGTTAGCTGAGGTTGTTAAGGGTGGGCCTTACTCCAATGTGCCTGGTGTCTTTACAGCAAAGAAAAATTTGGACCCAGAGACATACATGCAGGGAGAATGTCATGTGAAGATGAAGTTAGAAATTCGAGTGATGCATCTATAAGCCAAGGAACATCAAAGATGGCCAGCAAGCCACGAGCGGCTGGACAGAGGCATGGAACAGATCCCACAGCTCAGAAGGAATTTCCCTTCCAGCCTCCAGAACGTGAGACAATACATTTCTGTTGGTTAAGCCACCTGGTTTGTGATACTTTGTTATGGCAGCCCCAGGCAACTCATACAGTTCCTTTATTAAATTCTCCTAAAATTAGCCAATTTGTATGTACAGTCTCTTTTATGGGGGGCTCCATCTGATCCTCCTCCTATAGGTTTCTGAAATTGGGAGGTAGTCCTAGGGATCTGTACATTAACAAGCAGTCAGGTGACTCTTCAGAGCAGGTTTGGGGAGCCTACTGGACTCATTAGGAATATAGGCTTTGAGTCAAACTGATGGGGCGGGGGTGGGGGGGAGGTCAGAAACTGACTCTTTCCAGCTGGGGAAGCTTGGGTATGTTACTTAACCACTCTGAGCTTCAATTTCTTCATCTATGAAATGTTTACTATTTCAATCTAATGTTGTGCCCTGTTCCTTTTGCTTGTTCTGACCTGATCACCTGGCCACTTATCCCTGGTCCTCAAAGGTGGCAAACACTTTCCTGGTTTAGGGTGTTTGCAGATGTCATCCTCCGTCTGCAAATCTCTCTCCCCTGGTTTCCTCCAACTCATGTACCAGGCTTTAGGTCAGATGTCACTCATTTAGAAGACCTTCTTTGATTTTTATAACAGAAATTACATCTTCCACCTCATCTGACTTACTTTCTTACATAATTTATTTTCCTTCATTGCCTTCTCTTTTCTCTTCTTTGAAAAAAAAAATACATACATTATGTATACATAGGGTAGGGAAGGGCAGAGGGAAAGGGAAAGAATCTTAAGCAGGCTCCATGCCTATTTGGAGCCTGACGTGGACTCAATTTTGCCACCCTGAGATCATGACCTGAGCTGAAATCAAAAGTTGGATGCCTAACCAGCTGAGTCACCCACATACCCCAATTCAATCTTATTTAAAACACATGGCAGATTATTTGGCAGATCCAAATAAATAAATTTTTGATTGAATATTTTCATTCACATCTTTAATATGCCAAATATTAAACTCAGCATGCTTATAACCAAACTATTCAGTTTCTTTCCAAATTTAATCCCTGATTTCTTTGAGATTCCCTAGATACACCATTATTTTTTCAGCCAAATGAGTGAGAACCTTATAGTATTCTTTGGTTCCCTCTCTTTCCTCTTATTCCTTCCTACCATTAATTATTCTGATTCCATTACCATCATACTCTTGGCTCTTATTCCTTTCCTCTTTCTTTAATCACATTCTGATATATTCCCTAAATTCTGCCTCTCTTCCCTCCCAAGTGTCCTGTAGTTTCCTAGAAGAGAAATGTGTCTGGAATTCTCTTTAATGATTTTTCATTTCTTACAGAATTCCAGCTCTCTGACCTGATTTTCCAGCCTTCCTCAGGCTGCCCCCAACCCACAATTCCAATCTCATTTCTTCTGCTTTCTTACATGTGCGTCAGATTTACCTATTCACTGTTTCATGATGCTGTGCTTCCTTTCAGTAAAAGTGGCTCACTAAATTCCTTTAATATCTTCTCTTGCCTCAAGGGCACCTGGAAGTCTCCCTTTGTAGATGGCTCTGTCCTAGACCTAATGAAGATTTACAGAATGAGGTAGACATGTTCCTTGACCTTGAGAAGCTGTTGGGAAAATGAGGAGAAATGGATAGAGTTTATCTCTTTGCTTTAGCTGTCTTCATGATCAATATCTGTTTCTACTAAGTCAATTTTATGGAGCCTGGAACTGGTGGTTAAAGACCAGATTGAAAACTGCAACCAGATTATATATGTCCATTCATATTTTCCATGTTGGCTGGGCCAAGGGCCATGCATTCTGTGTGGTACCATCACTGAGTTAAACTTACATAAAAGTCATCCTTGAAATGGATTATTATTCTTCATAAACATTTTTCCATTATAAAGTAAACACTCTGGTTTCATTACAACAGAAGAAAAAGGAATCACAAACTTATGGTCCAAAGACAGTGATCATAAGACATAGGTAAAGTTTCACTAAAATTTTGATACTGTCATTTACTTATTTTTTCATCCACTATAGCAACTAATAAAAACATTAAAGCAACAACAACAACAACAAGTCTCTGTAGTTATCTTTGGGAAATGGTGGTGAGTTGGTACTGATGTTACTAAAGTAGAGCTTCTCATTTTTCTTTTTCATGTTACTTGATTGCTTCTTCACTATTTGTAATATTGTGTTTTCTCAATTCTCCTTTTTCTCTCTCATGTAAATTTCATAAGGGCAGTGGATATATTTGCTTTTTTCCTTGCTGAATCTCCAGAGCCCACCGAAATGCCTGGCTAGGGTGGGTCTCCTAGAAGTTTCCTACTTCCCTTCTTCTTTTCAGTTGTTTTTAGAAAAGTGTAGTAGGAAGAGCTAAACTCTGCACATATTTTTGTCTCTATCTGAAATAAGGTAACATTCTTTATTTTTTCACCAGGATGCTTGTAATCTTACTTGATATCATCTTCATTTGGTTATTATATTTTTCTTTTTAATTACTCTTAAGGGAATGTGTTTGAGATAGTCTTGCACTTAATTTTTATATTTCAGCTTTAATATTAAATATTGCACTCATAATACCTTTTGTAGAATAACATAAAGACTCATTTATAGAAAGGAATAAATTAATTTACTTTGTTTAAATCATACATTATGATTTTTGCATTAATCATACATTATGTATACATGTTTGAGATTGACTCACAGAAGATTATTTCTGAAGTAAAACCCTCAGGAACATACTGTATATTAAAAATATAATTATACTGCTAAACTACAAGCAAGTGTGTTCTCTTCCAATCTAACCATGTATGGCTCTCAGCTTTTATTTTTCATTTTGTTTCAAGATGTATTTGTTTAGTAAAGAACTCAAAGAATCATGATACATAAAAAAATGTATTTTTTGGGTACCTGGGTGGCTTATTGGTTAAGCTCTTACCTCTTGATTTTGACTCAGGTCATAAACTCAGGTTTGTAAGGTTGAGCCCTATAAGCAGCACTGAGCATGGAGCCTGCCTGAGGGTCTCTCTTGCCCTCTGCCCTCCAACTCTCTCTTTCTTTTATTATTTTTTAAAGATTTTATTTATTTATTCATGAGAGACAGAGAGAGAGAGAGAGAGAGAGGCAGAGACACAGGCAGAGACACAGGCAGAGGGAGAGGCAGGCTCCATGCAGGGAGCCCAACGTTGGACTCAATCCGGGTCTCCAGTATCACACCCACGGCCAAAGGCAGCACTAAACCGCTGAGCCACCCAGGCTGCCCAAATGTCTCTTTCTTATTAAAAAAAAAAAAAAAAAAAAAAAAGGTTTTGGTTTTGTTGCTAAAGCACCATAAGGCCAAAAATTACTTGTATCTTAGTGGTGACAGTGTATCTATTCAGGCATTTTTAGAAGCAGGGGATATTAGAATTTCTAAAAAAAAAAAAAAATCCTTGAAAATTATATGAAATATAATTCATCTTAAAAACTGTATTGATACCACTAATTTCACCTGTCATTTATACTATTAACTCCACTGAGGCATGTATGCAAAAAGGCATTTTCTTTTCCTTTTTTAGCCGAGGTATAATTGACTTATTATATTACAGAAATGCATTTTCCATATGAAAATCTTGTACTACCACACTGACAACCATAATGTGGTTTTCACATTTTTTTTTTCTTGAAGATTAGCTCGATGGGTTCATTTTTAATGATTAGCAATAACCTGGGCTGAATTACAAGCTCCCACTGAAATAAGTCCTTTTACACTGGAATCTATTTTTCTTGATACGGAGTCTCTCTCTAATGCATAAGGATTAACAGAGGTAAGACCACTCAAGGCCGGATGGATCAGTATTGCTGAATGGTTAGAGGCACCTAAACAGCCAAGGATGCTCTTGGTTGGCATGAGAAAAACTATGCACAAATCTTCCTCAGCCTGGAGTACTCATCCCTTCTTTGTCTAGTTTGATCCTGCTTTTCTATGCTGCTCGACACCTGCAGGCTCCCAAATATTTGCCTATAGAATGAGTACATTCAATGATTAGTGAGAGAGCAGGTTTCTGAGTTAGCCTTTAGATAATAATAAAAAAAATTGGTAAAAATGTGTTCATTAATATTATACACCAATTATATTTAAATAAAGTTGTCTGGAGAGTAAAGGGAGCTGGCATTATTTATCTTCTCCAGGTTATTGGAGATAGACTCCTATAACTGTCAGAGCCATGGTGGGAAAAATCTAGTATAGTCAAGGAAGTGTTGTGAAAGAGTTAAAAGGATGTGTCTTTCACTTCCCCTTTCTGCTGCTGGTTGTTGGTGCTCATCACTGATACTGATAAGGGCCCTGGCATGGGCCCCTGACAGCAGTGTCTGAGGTGTTATCTCCAAGCCTAGTGGGAGCTTGTTGTAATTGATTCTGTAAATTTGCTTAATCAGATAGAATTTATTCTCTAGTATATTTACTTCGGTAGTTTTTGGGAAATAATAATTTATCTTATGTTTAAAAATGATCAAGATCTAAGGGTGTCTGGGTGGCTCAGTCAGTTAATTGTCTGACTCTTGGTTTTGGCTCACATTGTGATCTTTGGATTGTGGGAAGGAGTCCCATATGTGGCTCTGTGCTTGTGCCAGAGACTGCTTCAGACTTTCTCCCTTTCCTTCCACCTCTCCCCACTCTCATGCACTCTCTCTCTCATAAATAAAATCTTAAAAAGAATGATCAATATTTATATATGAATTCTGATTATAGATGTGAAATTTACTTGGATTTTCACTGTAACTAACAGCAGTAATCTGGGACTGGAGAAAATATTCTTAGAGAGGATTTTAATATTAAACCAGAAAAAAAAAGGTAAGTGACCCCTAGGGTATTAGAAGAGACTTGAAAGTCCCCAGTGGGTTCAGCATAACATGGTTTTTACTCTTTGACTCTACACATAGTAGTTGCTGAACAAATGGTTGCTGTTTTTGTTATTTCCAAGTGCTAAATTTTAAATTGCCTTTGGGCTATACAGTTATGGTCTCAAAAACAATATGGTAAATATTTGTACATTTTTAAAAACAATTTATTTATTTGAGAGAGAGAGAGAGAATGAGAGCATGTATAAGCAGGAGGGGCAGAGGGAGAGGGAGAGAGAATCTTAAGCAGACTCTGTGCTGAGAAAGGAGCCAGACACAGGGCTCAATCTCATGACCCCAAGATCACAACTTGAGTGGGAACCAAAAGTTGGATGCTTATGAAGTGAGCCACCCAGGCATCTCAATATTTGTATATTTTAAAAGAATATTAACATTTCTATTTTTTATTTAAGAGAAGGAACTAAAAACAAGCTCTATTACTTATGCTTATTCTCCCTCAAACCTAGAATCACACTTTGATTACACAAAATACTTTGGGATTATTTGTTAAATTATTCTTCAAGCTCTTATTCGTTGGAGGAGGGCAGAGGGATATAGTGCATCATTTTATTTTTATTTTTTATTTTTATTTTTTAAAAATTATTTATTTATTCATGAGAGACAGAGAGAGAGATAGAGAGAGGCAGAGACACAGGTAGGGGGAGAAGCAGGGTCCATGCAGGGAGCCCAACATGGGACTCGAACCCGGGTCTCCAGGATCATACCCTGGGCCGAAGGTGGCGCTAAACTGCTGAGCCACCCAGGCTACCCTAGTGCATCATTTTAAAAGAAACCATAGAGTGACTTTTGATCTTGGGTTGTGAACAATGGGTTACTCTCTCTTCACTTGGCTACTGCTATCATTAGAAGCATATACTATCTTTTGAATAAAAAGACAATTATAATAATGTTGATGTATATTGATTTGCCCAGGAGATGTTAATTTTTTATAACCCAGATATTGAGAAGAGAGGATACTGTGGAAGCAGAGATAGTATTTAAAATAAAGTTTCTTAAATTCACTGATCTCAACTTGTCATTCTTATTTGAGATAATAAAAAGATACCTTAGGGAAGAATGCAGATTCTGACTAATGATTAAATCTGAAGGCAGCATGGGACAGGGGAGTTTGAAACTCATATCATTTTATTATTGTCAATAGCAGTCACACAGACTGACAAGAACACCTAATAGATACCTCCTTCAATAAACTTATGAGCTAATCTGAATTAATCTTTGTAAAATCCCATGAGCCATCTATACCTGGACACTATACCAAGCAATCCATAAGAGGCCACATGGCTTTCTCATAATTAGAAAAGAGAGTTAGAGCCTAGTGTATTCTATGCAATCATAAAAAAGCCTCAATTCACTCTGCTGTGATTAAGACTCCAAGATATACAGAGAAGGAACAAAAAGCTCTATATTGGAATTCTCTAGCATGTTTAAGAATGAATTGAGTGGCTCAGACCTAAAGCCATCATACACAACATTGATTAATCAAAGCACAAATGTGAACAGGTCCCAGGCTGTTAAAAAGAAGACAGCACTGAAACTTGGCTGAGGGTACTAGGCACCTTGACTCAATTATGAACCAGGCAAAGTGTGAGACTCAGTTTCCCTGTTTCTGACATACGTTTTTTGGATTTAGATGAACTGATAAGCATCTTTTAGGCTTAAAATGTCATGAGGCCATAAATCTAAAATTTAGGGATGGTCCATTTTCTTGCCTCTATACTGTCTTTGGAGCACTTCCTTCATCTACTAGATGTCAGCCTTTTCTTCACAACTCAGACCTAACTAGAGGGCCTCATTCAGCTCTGTCTCTTAGGAGCTCTAGGTGATTTTTCCCCCTTTTGTACTCTTTTCCTGTTGCATATCCTTCTTCAAGACCTCCTAGACCAACAACCTAATTTGTGCAAATGATAATTTTAATATGTTACCTCTTCCCTGGTACATTTGCATGTATAGAGGGATATTTCAAAATATTTATCTATGTCCTTTTACCCTTCCTTATTATCTTTAGCCCTTGCAGCATTAAAATTAAACAGTGAGGTTGAATCTTACAGTCCCAGGGAAGGAAGAATAATACAAGGAAGCACAGAGAGAAGAAAATATTTCATTGAGTTTCTATCTCGACTGAATAATACCACTACTGCTAGAAGCAATAGACACAAAATGCCTGGATTTTCATAGCAAGTGCTAGTTTCTGCTTTTGGTAATTGCTTAGTAACTTTTCTCAGAATAATCCTTCCACAAATAACTGTAAACTTTGCATAAAATAAAAAACACAACCATCTGAAGGCATCAGAAAGCAAAATGAAGTGGGCACATAATGTGTGTATTTTATGTGAACATTTGGAGGAAAAGAGCAGTACTGAGTGGGCTTCCAATTACTTACAGGTTTTAGCCTGAAGGTAAGTCCCAGTTGTCACATTAGGAAACCAAAACATGGGTAGAAAACCCACAGCCTTGCTTAGTATAGAGTTTGAGGCAAGCACAACAGTTGAAATGTAAAGGGGGAATCCTTGAAAAGAGAGAGTCACAGGGAGGGAGCCTAAATTCTTTCTATCAGTTGCCCAAATACCTGAAAGACACATATATAGCAAGACTCCACACTTCCTGGCCAAGCCTAAAAGAACTGAACTGAGGAGATTCCTGCGTTTGAGATCAGCCTAGTTAACTTTTTGTCAAATAAACAAAAATAAAACTCTTTGGAGAAATATAGTAGAATCCATTTTTTAAATGTTGAAATTGAACAGTATATAAAAGTGCATAGAACCTCTTTGTACAGTTGAACAAATTGTCTGGGTTAAGAAATAGGACACTACTAGTAATTGAGAATCATTCAGTATGCTCATTCATGATCACAGATCCCTTCCTTCCTCCTAATGGCAGACACTCTTTTGATGATTAGTTATTGTTTCTTTTTTTTTTTAAATGATTCTAAAAATTCCACCTACTATAAGAGGAATCATGCCATAATTTTTCTTGTATTGGATCACAATTATAGGCACACACATTTCTGTAAGATAAATACCTAGGAATGGCATTGCTAGGTCATAGGATATGTACATCTTTGCCTTTCCTGAATGTCACATTGGTCCTACCAATTTTCATGCCCATCAGTAGTGTATGAAAATTTCTGTTGTTTAATATCCTTGATGACTCCTTTTTTTGTACCAGACTTTAATTTTTTGTCAGTAATGCTCGCACCATTTTGCAGTTCTCATTCTCAACAGGTGACTTTCCCTCCTGTTTCCCCAAGAAAATAAAACAATTGGAATGGACATTCAACAATTCCCAGTTCCCAACTTCCACTTGCCTACTTGCATCAGGGCCCCTGTGCACGCATTTTCTCCTATTATTATGGAGGAATGGTTAGCTGCAGCAATCATCCCACTTTGTGCCCTAGATCTCATTCTTTATTATCTACTCAAGGTCATTGCTCTATTAATTCTGTCCTTTCTCCTGCATCATCATTTTGCCTTTCTCTAGATAGTTTCCATTAGCATACAGACATGCAACTGTTTCTCCCAACTTAAAACAAATCAACATCATGTTGGTTAACACAACAGCTGGCAACTACTCCCATTCTCTCTTAACTCATCCCATCAAGCTTTCTGCCCTATTATTTCACCAGAACTCGTCTTATTAAAGTCATGGATGATGGCTGGATTTTAACTCCAGGGGTCACAGCTCAGTCCTTACCTTACTTTATCTCTCAGCAGTACTTGATATTACTTTATTCCCCAGGGTACCTCCCAAGTTTCCTCCTACTCCCCACTGTTTGTTCTTTCTCTTCAGCCTAAGCTCTTAACATTGGATACTCTGGACTTCAGTCCTTGGCTCTCTCCTTCATTTTTTCCCCCTCTCTATTGATGAACTTATCCAGTCTCATGGTTTCCAACAGTATAATTAAATTTGCAACTCCCAAGTTATATTTCCTTTCTGGTCCTGTTCAGGGAACTCCAGATTTGTTTATTCAACTGCTTACTTGACCAATTTGCTTGGATGTCTAACAAATCCCTTAACATGCCTGAAACCAAACTTTTGATTTTTCTTAGCATTGCCATAACATCTGCTTTTTCAAATTAGAAAAAGACGTCTTTCTCTAGACAGATGCTGCCGGTGTAGGGTGTGTAGCATTGGCTTCTCTTTTTTGCAGTTTCCCTCATCTTCCTCTTCAAACTGTTCCTTCCATGAGTTTTCATTTCGAGTGATAGCAGCTCTATTCTCCCTGTTGTTTCAGTCCAATATATTGCAGTCATCCTTGACTTTCTTCTTTTTCCCAACCATATCCAATTAACCACTTAGTCCTGATGAATATATTAGATTGGTTGAAGGAGAGGATAATTCTAGCTAAAGGAATAACATGAAGATAGGGAGGTCAAAGAGCAGGTGACACATTTAAGGAGACAGTGTAGCTCTTGAGCCTTGCCAACTTTTTTCATGATATGACTTTTGCCTGGAACGTCCATCTTTCCACCTTTCTTTCATGGCCCAGATCATCTTCTATAGCTTAGCTCAACTAGGATTTACTGTCTTGGAATTTCTTTGACACTTTTTCTATTTATTGCTCTTTCTGTAAGTTTGGTTTTGCCTTAGTTTTCTTGTCTGCATCTGGAGATACTATGAAAACTCAGAGTTTTTATGAGGCTAAATTGAATTAATTCTTGTAAGATGCTTAGAACACTGCCTGTCACATGGGAAATACCAAAAAAGAGTTAGCTCTTATTTTTTTTAAGATTTATTTATTTATTTGAGAGAGAGAGAGACAGAGCACATGGGTGAGTAGGGGGAGGGGAAGAGGAAGAGAATCTTCAAGAAGACCCCCTGCTTATGTTAGAGCCTGATGTGTGGTTCTATCTCATGACCCATGAGATCACCACCTGAGCCGAAACTGAGTCAGATGCTTAACCAACTGAGCCACCCAGGTGCCCCTTAAAAAGTTAGTTCAGTGAGGTTATCTGACTCATCTTTGAATACCCAGGATTTAACATAGTGCTGAGCATTTAGTAGATGATCAATAAATATTTATTGAAGGGATGGATTCATACTACCAGTCATGCAGATGTTGTTGGATAGACATAGATATATGGAGGCAGCAGTGGTGCACTGGAAAAAGGGCTGGGATTAGATTTCTTGGCAAAGCCCTGGCTCAGACTTTATCAGTTGCAGGAATTTGGGTAAACCACTTGACCTTTATTGAACTTTGCTTTTTCAGCTGAAATTAGGGATAATAATATTTGAGGATAATGTTTTAAGGATCACTTGAGTCAACCTCGATGAAAGTCTATAGTTCATGTTGCTATAAGGTTGTTTTGGTATTAAGATTTGTAATTCAAGGTATACTTACTATAATTACAAAGCAGTGAGACTTAAATAAGAAAACCAAATTGTATACAAAAACCAATCCTGACATTTTATTGTATTTTTATTATTTATTTATTTATTTATTTATTTATTTATTTATTTATTTATTTATTTATTTTTAAGATTTTGTTTATTTATTTGAGACAGAGAAAGCAAGGGACAGAGCACAAGTAGAGGGGTTGAAGCAGAGGGAGAGGGAGAAGCAGATTCCTCTCTGAATAGGGATCCCGATGTGGGACTCGATTCCAAGACCCAGAGATCATGACCTGAGCTGAAGGCAGACACTTAATGGACTGAGCCACCCAGGCACCCCAATCTGACATTTTATATTTATCTTTGTTTTATATGCCTATGGATCTTTTTACTTTTTGCATGGGAAGGTGATGTGTGATTATCTGTGCATATACAGTGGAGGCGGTGAGAACATTTCTATTGTCTGCTCCTAGAACATCATTTTCTGGCTTGCTTCAGTCATCATAGTTGAAGTCAACAATTTTCTGCAATCAGCTTCTTAGTCTTCTGTCTCAGAAAATCAGTTTGTGAAAGATAATTTAGGTTAAGTGCAATCAAACATTATTTTGAAATTAATTTGTAGAATTAAAATAAAAAAAACAATTATTAGTTGTTAATAGTTTTTTTTTTTTTTCCAAAATGAATTGCTAGGTGATTAAATCCACACTGAAACCCATGACACTTGAATAGCTTTCTCTTGGGTGCATTTTTATTGAGCAGATTGTGTGTAGTGATGAGCGTTCAGTCGGCTGGAAATTTTAAACAGAACCCCATCTCCCACATTCCTCACTACTGTGCACTCCTCTGCCCGTACTGATATTTGCAGTCTAACTCTCAGCTCTTAGGTCTATTGAAGTCCCTGAGCCAAGAGAGGCTGCTCAATCAAAATGTGTTCTTGCCTGTGAAGCTGCAGTTTGTCCCATTTATTAAGGGTTTCTTCTTCCTCTCTCTCAAAAAAGTACAGAGAAGAACTGTTTTTGTATTCTGTGGTTATCCATTTAAACCCAGCCGTGCTGAAATGTAATAGGCCTAGTTTCTATGTTGTAGTATTGATTACATTTCAGGTCCTGGATATTGGTGATCTGTCTCATCACTTAGTGTTTAGCAACATTGATGAACCTGTTCAAGGAGCCACGTGTGTCAGCAGAGGCAGCTGCCGATCTCACAATCATACTGAAACTTGTACATAATTGGTTTGGTCTGAAAGATGTGACCCAAACCTGACTACCTTGCAACTCTGTATTTTAGTGCTTTTAAACTTATTTTTAGACCATCACTATTAGCTGCAGCTAGGACAGTCTCACAAACATCTCAGTGTTGTTAGAATGACTCTCAGTTAACATACATTTATTTCTTCATTTTACCCAGAAAGAATTATATAGAAGGGTCTCTGCTCTTTTTATGTAAGAAAATTGTATTTAATATGACTAAATATGTAATTTTATTTTTAAAAAATTGAGCCTAAGTTCTCTTGTACTCTGAATAATTCAAATTTGTGATTGCAACATGATATCCAATTTCTATTCATAAAGTCAAATGACTCCTTAGTTCCTGTTGTGTGTGTGTTCTGTTTTCAATGAAGACCACTGACTTGGAGGAGGAAAGTTGAGACAGTCAGCAATGAAAACCTTTATTTTCTTTCCAAATTTTAACCCAATGCAAGTGTCATGGTAGGGGTCTGCTTACAGTGCTATTGGAGTACAAAGGTATATCTTGTAAGTCTACTTCATGAGGTGATAGCTTAACCTAATTTTTGAAGGGTGATGAGTAACTGGATGGAGAAGGTGGAAGATGACCCTGCTGGCTGAGGGAGCTGTGTATTTAAAGAAACATAGTGGGAAATATCACATAAAATTGGGGAGTTGCGTTTGGTCTGCTAGGATCAAAAAGAAAAGTAGGGGAGTAGTGGGAATGAGCCTGGACCCACAATGGTCATCGGGGATCGAATCCCACGTTGGGCTTCCGGTGCATGGAGCCTGCTTCTCCCTCTGCCTGTGTCTCTGCCTCTCTCTCTCTCTCTCTCTCTGTGACTATCATAAATAAATAAAAATTTAAAGTGGAATCAGAGAAAATGTCAGTAGTAGAGAACATTCACTTTTTCTTATTTTTTGTGCCTACTTTGTATAGTCATGTGTTAGCTGCTGCAGATTCAGAAGGGATGGGTGGCTATAACACACAAGGCTATACTAGGTGTTATGAGCAATATGAGATGAATTGGACAGAGTCCTTGTTTCTAAGGAACTCACAGTATATTAGCAGAGAGAGACACACAAGCAATAACAAGAAATAATACAAAGGAGAATAAAATAAGGGCTATAATGGAATAGACTACTCTTGACTGGAATTGGAGCAGGCTTCTTAGAGAGGATAACCCTTAGGTGGAATCTGAAAGCTTGAGTGGAATGTTTCTCAGTGGAAAGGGAGGAAAGAACTTTTTGGGCTGGTGATAGTGCATAAGAGTTATCAGGTGAATTGTGTCCCCCCAACCCCAAATTCATATGTTGAAGCCTTAACCACCAGTGTGACTGCACTGGGAAACAGGGCCTTTAATGAGGTAATTATAGTTGAATGAGGTCATAAAAGTGCAGCTAGTCCAACAGGACTGCTGTCCTTATAAGAAGAGTAACAGATACCAGAGCTCACTTTTGTTCTTTGTGCACAAAGAAAAAAGTCCTTGTAAGGACATAGTCTGACATGATGTGTTTAGACAAAGATGAATAGCTCAATGAGGCTGATGGCAAGAATATATGAAGGGTTGTGGTGGGAAGTGAAAGAGTTACATTCATTCTTTGAGTAACTAGATACCATCAAGGACCTGGCCACTTGGCTTACTACCTCTCGGGTTATAAATATTGATTATGGAGCAAAAGGAGCAGAAAGTTATGTGTGTGTGGTGCCTGCGTGGCTCAGTAAGTTGAGTGTCCTACTCTTGATTTTTGACTCAGATCATGATCTCAGGGTCATGAGATCAAGCCCCGCATGAGGCTCTGCACTCAGCATGGAGTCTACTTGAGATTCTCTATCCTTCTCCTGCTGCCCCTCCCCTGCTCACACCCTCTTTCTCAAATAAATAAATCTTAAAAAAAAAGGAGAGGTGGGAAAAAAATCTTTGGACTCCTTAAGAAGGGTCAGAGCTAATGGTCATAGACTTGTATCACAAAGGCTGTCGGGGTAGCCTCCTCATAATGAAGACCTGCAAAATTAAGACTCAGGTAAAACATGAAGCATTTCCCACAATCCCTAATATATCTGTTGCTATATAGACATTAGCTATGTTTCATTATGTGACTTTGGCTTCTTGGTTAGCAGTATTTGAAAATCAGCTTGAATGTAGTGTTGATAGCACCACCTAGATGGTTGTATTCATTAATCTTCTTGCTGTCAATGAGAAAAATGCTTACACAGGCAGCTTTGCTGACCCATTGTGAAAATGTTCCTTTTCCATCTTCTTGAAACAGCAGGCTTCAGCATTGATGTGTTGGTTGATTGATGCTAGTCCGGGCCAAGCCAAAGTCATGTACAAAGCAGCCAGCTTTTCCCTGAATAATCAACTCTCATTTAGAAGGAAATAGAAAGTTGTTTCAAATTAAACAGTAAATGGAAAGTGGTGACAGATGTTTAATTGGTTGCTTTCTTGTCCCTTCTTAATGTGTGAGAAGCCCTCATGGGAAAGGTTAGAGTAAACAGATGGAATGGCAATAGCCACTTAACTATCCTCTGCTCTCATGCTCATGATAATATTCACTCGTCACTTCTTTTCAATATATTTTATACTTCTCAAAATTTTTTTGGTATCTGATTATAAACAAGGAATTATTGCCCCCATGTATCTGTTACTGGTTGGAAAGATAGTTTTGAGTGAACTTTATACTTGTCACACAAGAAATGTGGAAAGCTGAGCTTGGCCCAGCAGTTCAAAGAACTTGTGTCTTTTACCCGAGGCTCTTTGAATACCTTGACTTGCTCATACCAAGGTCTATTACAAACACTTAGCATCTAGGCACCTTCTATAGAGCTCATATTTTGTAGTGATCATCAAGACAGTCACATGTTCTCTTCTTGTGTCTACCTTCCATTTCTAATCTACCCCCATCTCTGAAACCAACCTTTCTGGCTATGCCTTTTGGCATGATTTGGTGGTTGCCCTCTGGCTTTGTACAACAGTGCCTGCTAGTAAGGGGACATTTGGATCTTCCACCTGGCTTTGGAGTAGTGTGAACAGAGGAATGAATGTTCTAAAGGTACCTGATGAATTGGGTCACATATATTCAGTATCAGGCAGAGAATGTGGCACTCAGTCATGACATATGCTACAGTAAATGATAATTCCTTGCCACTTTTCCTTTCTTAGCATTTTCAGATATCAGAGGAAGGACATGATTATGGGGGAAGTTGAGAATTTTAGGCTATTTGCTAGATGGAATCAGAATTGAGAAGGGAGATTTTGGAGTGTAAAGAGAACATTTTTTTTCCCCTTTCCTTTGACTGTCACAAGATCTAGTATCATGCTAGTCCTTCCTCATAGGCATGGCTGCTGAGGTTGGAAAACATGGGTTCAAATCTAGACTCACTAGCTGTGTGGCCTTGGGAAGATTACTTAATACCTCTGTCCCTTATCTGTGAAATGAAGATATGTGTCATACCCAACTGAGAATTATTTTTAAAAGATTTTATTTATTTATTCATGAGAGACACACACAGAGAGAGAGAGAGAGAGAGAGAGAGAGACAGAGACAGAGACAGAGACAGAGACACAGGCAGAGGGATAAACAGGCTCCATCCAGGGAGCCTGACGTGGGACTCTACTCGATCCTGGGTGTTCCAGGATCAGGCCCTGGGCTGAAGGCGGTGCTAAACTGCTAAGCCACCCAGGCTGCCCCCAACTGAGAATTATTTAGAGTAATAAAGACATCACATGTAAAGCACCTAGAAACAGGGGCTAGTGGTTAACAGCTGCTCAATCAAATTAGCAATCATTTTTGCTATGGTTATTTTGTTGTTCTCCACAAAAAAGTATCTGGCATGTAGCAATGTTTTTATTACTATCATTATTATTGTTACCCATGATAGTTATTTCCTTCAGGCATGACAGATTCAGGGTATAGTTTTGTGCATTATTAGCCTTATTTAAATGACATATACACTTATTCATATGCACTTACTAGATTAATAAAAAATGCAAACTCACTCTTATTTGAGATTTATTTTTGGTGTATCTTTTTCAGAACCACCAAAAGCTGTCTCCTAGACAGGTGAAGCCACTCATCTCTTTGCACCTGTGTGCTGAGACTTGGCAGCCAGTATGTAAGAGGCCCTTGGATGAGACAAATCTTGTATCAGGATCAGATTTACAACATGATATGTCTACTGATGCCATGGACTGAGTCACTTTCCTCCTCAGGCTTTGAGTTTTTTAGTTATTGGGACCTCTATTACTTGCTTCTCCCTACCTGTGGATTGTCCATGTGGATTACTGCTTTCCTGCCTCCCTCTTCCTGTGAATTGTTTGATTCCTGACTCTTGACTGATGGAATCTCATCCTCTGTTCCTGGGTTTAGGGAAATGCTTCCACTTCCCTTGCTGACATGGAAGCTGGCCTTTGCGTCCTGACCTGATTCTTCCCTGCCTTTATATTATTGATGACCTCTCAAGTCTAAAACATCTTAAACTGAGCCATCACAACCTATCATGCCCAAGCGACCAAAGCCTTTCCTGAAAAATTGCTGTGGCTGACATATATCACACCAAGGTAAGCTTCTATTTGGTAGTTTGTTCTAGAGGATTCCAAGAACATTCTATGCCTTGACTCCTATGGTTCACATGGTGAGTCAGTGAATATTGTTTAACCACAAATAAAGAGTGGATTTGAATTTCTATCCTTGAGACTGGATCCTTGCACTGTGGGGGTGGGACAAAGAACAGTTCAGAATCACCTGCCAAATCCACACACATTCTTCCTCCCAAATAGTGAGCACTTCTTATTTTGTTTTCTTCAACCACAAATCTGTATAGCCCTGCGTGATTTTCAACTTCTTGAGAAAGTTTTGTGTCACAAACTCAGAGAGTCCTTGATGACATGTTGACAGGTATTGGAAATGATGGGATTGGAGAGCTGACAGGTGACTCATGCATATGGATGTCTTCTGTGATTATACATAGCAATTTATCTGGGGTTATTTATGGTAGCATTGTCACAGCGATCAATGAGCAGTAAACAAGGCTCTCAAAGCCACGGGGAGAGTTTTTACAGCCTCTGCGACCAATTGCATCACACCCATTTTAAAAAGCAAGTTTGATGATAAGCTTATTGAACTTAAGAGTCTTAATATAATGCTTTCTCTCCCCCAAAACTTAAAAATCATGCTTAACTACAAAAAGTCTGATGAGATGGAAAAGTGCTGGTTTTGTGACTGAATAGAAGCCAGAATTTTAGGCCTCACGGACTGATTGTGGGACCTCAGACAAGTCACCCATTTTGAGTCTTAGTTTCTCCATTCTTTATGGGAGTTTAATAATATTTGTTCTAGCATAATTCACAAGGCTGTTGTAAGGAAGAAATAAAATGATGAATATGAGAGTGTAGCCCAGTGTGCCCAGGAGAAATAAGGCTGCAGACAGCATTTTGGGAGAGAGGCTGTGCATCTGGTTCTGCTCATTTTAGGTAGCAGAATCTTGACTTTATTGTTCAGGAATCCATCCATACACAATAGCACTTTGACGGGGAGGTTCTTAGTTCAGATCTTAGAAAGATGACAAAATGATTAGAGGAGAATGATCGAATCTATGCTTTCTAATGAAACTACATACACTTGACTCTATGTTAGATAAATAATGGCAAATGCAATAGTATACAGGCTACAACAGGGATCCCCTGGCAAATCTAGCTCTTTATGCTAAGCACCTGATAAGAGCAAGTCCTCAGTGTGTCGAAGATGATACTCTCAGGTCTGTTCTGGTGTGGAAGCCTCTGTTCAGCTGTCTTCTGGTGATACTTTCTGTGTTCTGGTCCTGCTGGAATTGGCTGGGATTTTGCAATTGATTATTTTTTCAGGAAAGCATTTCTAATGGCATATTTTTCAATCTCTGATGATGTGATTGATCAAAGGCCACTTTAGTCATAATTTCGTTGATATAGAGACTCTATTTCCTTCTCTGTAAAATGCTGCTTTTCCAAGCTGAAGAAACCCAAGGTTTCTGCATGTTAGCGAGTTGGTAGAATGGAGGCTTTTAAGTAGAGAGAGCAAAGGTTATCTTGGTAAAATAGATAACCTACTGTGTGCTTTCCTTAGTCCATGTGAAAGTTCACTGTGGGTCCTCTGGTTCATATGGGTTGGGGTCCTGCAAGGCAGAGGAGCTCTGACTTCCTCATGCTCATATTTGCATTGTCTTCTGTGTTAGGGTTCTCCAGGGATGCAGAACAAATAAGATCTCTCTCTCTCTCTCAATCTCTCTGTATCTCTATCTCTGTGTCAAGATATAGCTTCAGCAGAGAGAGAGAGTGAATTAGCTCTTCCTCTACCTTTTTGTTCTCTCCAGTAGATTGAATGATGCCCAATACTGGACAGGGCCATCTACTATACCCATTTGAACAATTCAAATGCTAATTTCTTCAAGAAACACCTTCACAGATGTATCCAGAAATGTTTTATCAACTATATGGCCATCCCTTAGCCCAGTCAAGTTGACAGAAAAAATTAACCCTCATATCTTTCAATTCAGGAGGCTACAACATTACACCCTAAACCCAGGCTTAAAACATTGCACTTGTCTTGTGACCACTCCAAAATTCAGGCTTAACTTCTGAGAATTAATAGTAGGGTTTCCAGTTGAGTCACAGGGCTCAGGGCTCCTCAACTTTTATTACAGAGTCTAGTTGAGGGCCCTTCGAAGCTGTAGTGCTGGCTCTGACTTTCCACTGTTGTCATGACTGGGAATGGATTTGTTGATTAATTGCATGAAAGGCTACTTAAAATGCATTAGGTAGAAAAGGATGACAAAATGTTATCAGTGATTAACTCTTGAAGACAGAATAATGGTATATTTTATTTTATTTTATTTTATTTTATTTTAATTTAATTTAATATTATTTTTGTCCTGTCTGCAGCCAAACTTTTATCCCCAGGTCCCAGGGCAGGGGATTCAGAGCCCACAAGCTGCAGGGCTTGCTGTGGCTATTTGGCCAGTTCCCACTATGATGGGAATGGGAGCTGAATTTGACTTGACTGCAGTAATGGTAATGGTATAGTTTTATTTATTTATTTTAAAAAATATTTTATTTATTTATTTCTGAGAGACACAGAGAGAAACAGAGACATAGAGGGGAAAGTAGGCTCCTCACAGGAAGCCTGATGTGGGACTCAATCTCCGGACCAGACTCATGCCCTGAGCCAAAGGCAAATGCTCAACTGCTGAGCCACCCAGATGTCCCAATAGTATTGTTTTATAGCTCTCCCATATTTTGTGATTTTTCTCTCTAATTAGAAGAAATTAAAATTGGTATAAAAAGCCTAATTTGTAAACCTACTGAATTTTAGGAAATCATGTACATTGTTGTTTTTAATGGTCAGGAAGAAAAGCAAAGAATGAAACTTGATAGTTTGCTATAATAGAAGGTCTATATTATTAACATATCAGCAGAAGATTATCAAATTAATCATAAAAATTGACAGCAAAGAAAATTGTTAAGGTCAGCTATAATCCCAGAAAAATAACTCCTGAGATGGCAGATGGCAGTGTAGTGCTTTTAAAGAAAAGTTGCTTCATAAACACTGGACAAGTACTCTATTATTATTATTATTATTTTTTTTAAGAGAGAGAGCGTGGAAGAGTGGACCCACACAAGCAAGCCATGCAAGGGGATGGAGGTAGGGGTGGGAGGGGCAGAGGGAGAGGGAGAGAATCTTAAGCAGTCTCCATGCCCAGCTGGGAGCCAGATGTGGAGCTCGATCCCCCCATCATGACCTAAGCTGAAATCAAGAGTTGCATGTTCAACCCATATTGCCACCCAGGTGCCCTTGGACCAGTACTCTTAAAACAAAACCACAGATAATTCAGTTAGGAAACTTCAGTTCTGATTTCCTTTATCCAAGTTGCATTTATTTTCACCTTAAAGTAAATTCAATTTTTGTTTTCTGATTTGAGAAAAATGGCTGATGTTCTTTATGAGACTAAAATTTCTGTTGTGGTGAATGAGACCAAAATTGTACATTACAGACTTTACATACACACCACAGAGTATATGTTTGTAAGTTCTTTTTTTAAAAAAAGATTTTATTTATTGATTCATGAGAGACACAGAGATAGGCAGAGACACAGGCAGAGGGAGAAGCAGGCTCCCTGCAAGAAACTTGATGCAGGACTCGATCTTGGACCCTGGGATCATGCCCAGAGCCAAAGGCAGACACTTAACCTATGAGCCACCCTGGCATCCCTGTTTGTCAATTCTTTACCCAAAAGTGGTCTTTGCAGCTCTTTTGATATTATAATTAAAAAAAAAAAACCCCTCTCATTTGACCAAGGTTAATAACAAAATCATACTTTGTTAGACCACTAGGAATTTATAATATAGTATAAAAATGGTATAAACACAGAAAACAGGATGAGAAGTTTTTTAAATCATGCACATCTCTATGCTTAAAATGTTACCTTTTTTTAAAAGAAAAAAATCTCTGAACACATGGAGAATGGGAAAGGAAAAATAATTTACAAGAAAGAGTGCAAAACAATTTTCTTTTCATAATACATTATTACTGCATTGTATACCCTGAGGTACTAAATATGAAAGAGGCTTGATGTTACATGTTAAATCCAACAGATAATGGCATATCTCTTGATGTACTATACAAGAAGTACAATTCATTTTGATAGTGTCACTGAAGTAATATTACCTCCAGCATTAGAAACATGATGTTTCTCTGAGCATAAGCAATCGTTTTATAGGAATCAAACTACCGTATGTGGATGTTATAAGATAGTTTCTATCATGTGCCTAGAGTCGTTCTTAAGATTCAAGTAAAAAGCTTGTGAAAATGGCTGAAAACACGCATACCATTTAGCTACCATTTGGAAATACAGATCATAGGTATTAGTGATAATGCTTTGGGGCTAATTTAGGTGCAGCTATGGAATTTTTATTGGTATTTATTGTTTTTCAGAACAGCACATTTTGTCAAATATTTATAAAACAATACTAATAGGGCCAAATAGGCTTTCCTACTTTACTCCGTGATATGTCATTGTGGTGTTACATACTTCCAAAGGAACTAGAAGAAATATCATTATAATGGCAAGGATAATAACATGTTCTTAAGGCAAAACTCACATAGCAGACTCGGTCTTTGCTCAATCTTTCCTTCCTCCCTCCCTCCCTTCTCTCCTTCCTTCCTTCCTCCCTTGTTTTCTTCTTTCAGTAGATATTTACGGAATGTCCACTATGTCTTAAGGGCTATATTGGCTTCTGGGAATAGAGTGGGGAATTAAACAGATATGGTCTCTGTTCTCGTGGAGCTTACAAACCAGAAGAAGAAACAATTATTCATTGATTCAACATATATTTATTGGGCAGCTAATGTACCATACACACTACAGCAGTGAAAGCTACAGACAAGGGCAATGAGGTGGAAAGCACTTGGTATGTTCCAGGAATGATAAGTAGGCTGACACAATCGATTGGATTGGGCCAAAGAGAAAACAGAAAGGAGGCCGTAGCAGGCGTACAAGGGAGAGAAGATGGTGGCTGGAATGAGGGCAGTGGTAGAGGAGATGGAGATAAGGGAAGAATTAAGTTCAGTTAGGTGGTAGAGTTGACAAGACATTCAGAGAGAACCCTCAAAATATTAAAGTGTTTAACTGTGCTGATCCTCCAAAGTCTAGTTCAAATCTGATTATCCATAAATCTATCTCTGATTATTTACAGCTAAGAAAGACCATTATTCATCAGATAATGTGATAAGCTTTATGTCCACTGTAACAAATATATACTAGATTTTGTTTTGTAACATTTTCCTTATCCATCGCCTATTTGCTTTTGAACTCTGTTGCATATATATTTATAAATTATTCTAATTATAATAAACATGTTTACTGACATGGGTCAGTAAACTCGTAAGGATTTGGTAATGATGCTGTTCTCCTCGGATTTTTTTTTTTTTTTTTAATAGGAAGTCAGTTCCACTACCTCTTGGCACCACTTTTAAATGGATCATTTGTTAGGACACAAATCGTATAAGAAATAGGACTAGGGCTTCTCAAGTAAATCATTCTATTTCCTCTACAGCTTTTATACTGTAAATCTTTTATTTGGAACTCAGATAAACCATCAGATATCCCTAATATAGTACAGAGTCCTAGCAATAAGTAGACTTAAGAAAAAGAGGCTTTCCTAACTTCATCTTGCTTTTTGCTTTGTTTGTGGACCTTTGCCATAATTCCTTTGTCCTTGAAATCTTTTTTGGATCTTATTCTATACTTTATGGAAAATAACAAAAGAATTATTCCCAAGAATTATGAGAATAATCTCATCAGCTATCAGCAAGACAGTTTGAAAGAGGGTATACTGAATTCTCTGTCTCAGCAACAACATTTTATCATCCGTTGAATCTTCATTTCTGTGATTTGCAATGGTAGTCATTAAATAATATGAAGGAAAAAGGGACATGGCTGGAGATGAGGCCAAGTAGGGATGGATCTTGACAGATTGGAACGAACTTCAAAAAGAGGAGAAAATTGATTTGGGGTTGTATCAAGTGTACTTGGAAATAGAGGGTGTACTCTTTATTATCTCATGAGTATATTAGTCTTCATATATCACTGAGTCCCCTGGGAAAAATGGCTACTACTGCAAAAGTGCTTGTCACATCAGATTTATCTAACATGTTATTTGCTACAGACTTTTATTCTTCTAGGTCAATGTGGCATATGAATCTATCTTTAGTCTGTGTGTTTTAAGGCCTTATCTCAGTTAAAAAAATCGGTATTAAGGTCACAAAGTCTGTAGAGCAAGCCTTGGAGAACAGCGTATATTGTTCCAGGTTGATCATTACTAGAAGGTAGACGTGGGACTTCCTACTGTGAGATTAATGAAAATACCACCTGCCATTGCTCACATTATTGGGCGATTTATTCTCTCCAGAAGGGATGGGAGTAAAATTCAAAGAACAGCAAAGAATGCTTAAAAGGATTCATTTTTTGGAAATGATGAAATAGTGAGATTTATAAATAGAATCATAAAGGTTACATCTGTAAGAAATCTCAGATGCCATTTAGTCCTATCTTTTCATTTTGCTGAAAATTACAAATGGGGCATAATATCCTTTTGATCAGAATCATAACCCAGAATCACCTGTCTTGGGGGTCCCACTGGTTAGCTCAGAATGGGGCTAAAATTCAGGGAGGGGCATGACTCCCTTTCTCCTGTTCTTTGGGTCCCACTGATCAATCTTGCATCGTGAGCCATTACTTATTAAAACTAACTGTAAGGTGCCTCTTTCTCTGACCTATTTCCTATCACTTCTCACTGTACCCTCTCTGCTTTCTGGTGAATCTAATCATCTCATAGAGCCACATATGTACTAGCTTATGTTGCCTCTTCACTTTGTCATGTCATTACTCATTCCTGGAGAACCCAGTGCCCTTTCCGCGGCTGTCCATGTGTAGTCTACTATACTTGACAGTCTACGTGGCTCAGTCAAACCCCACTTTCACCAGTTTTCCCTGACTGCTCAGCCATGACAGATCTATGGTTTCTGAATTTCTTAAGTCCTTCCAGTTTATAACAGTGGTTCTCAAGTCCAGCTACTGTTCAAAGTAACTGGGTAGGTTTTTTTTAAAATTAAAGATATTAAATTTTATTTTAAATTCAGACTCTTGCACCCTACTTTCAAGATTCTATTTTGAGATAGGTCTGGAGTGGAGCCCGGGAATCTATATTAACCACCTCCCTCCAACACAAAAAAACTCCCCAAATGATTTTGAGGAGCAGATAGACTTGGGAACCAATGATCTAAAATACATAAGAGTTTAAAGTTCGAACACTTTCTTTTCATGTGAGTTTGTTTTATATTCCAACGCATAAAGTGACCTGTAATGTGGTTGAGGACAGCGGGAAAAGGAGGAAGGTGGTAAGACTTGCTTGCAAAAAGGAGTAGGGTTTGCTTGCAAAAGAAGCTTGGAGAAGCACATTCCTTGAAATACTAGCTATTCTGGTGAAATTTAAAATGAAGGGAGACTCCTAAAAAAGATATTTGTTCCACAGAGCTGTTAGTTCTAGAAATATCAAGAAAGAAAAAACCTGTGAAATCTAGCATAGCACATAGAGTATAAATGAGTATGTACTCAGTTTGGGTTTTAGCAAATACTTTTGGGGACTATATCCTTTTCTTTCTTGTCATTTAACTGAAGTATAATTAACCTACAATGTTATATTAGTTTCAGGTGTACAATATAATGATTCAATAATTCTATACATTTCTCAGTGCTCATTATAAGTGTACTTTTTTTTTAAGAAAAGATTTTATTTACTTATTTAAGAAAGAGAGAGAGAGAAAACACAAGAGGGGCATGTGAAGAGGGAGAAGCAGACTCCCCGCTTAACAGGGAGCCTGACATGGGGCTCGATCCCAGAACCCAGGGCTCAAGACCTTGAGCTGAAGGCAGACACTGAACTGACTGAGCCACCCAAGTGCCCCTCATTTATTTTTTCTTAAATTCCACATATGAAGCAAATCATATGGTTTTTGTCTTTCTCTGACTTTTTGCACTTAGCATTATACCTTCTAGGTCTATTCATGTTGTTGCAAATGATAAAAATATCATTCTTTTTTATGGCTAAGTAATATTCCATTATATCTTTATCCATTCATCTATTGATGGAGGCTAGAGCTGCTTCCATAATTTGGCTATTGTAAATAATGCTGTAATAAACACAGGAGTGCATATCTTTTTGAATTAGTGTTTTCATATTTTTTGGGTAAATACCCAATAGTGGAATTACTAGATCATATGGTAATTTTTAAAATTTTTTACTTTTTTGAGGAGCCTCCATACTATTTTCCAAAGTGGCTATACCAATTTGCATTTCCACCCACTGCACAAGGATTCCTTTTTCTCCACATTCTTACCAATACTTGTTTCTTGAGTTTTTGATTTTAGCCATTCAGAAAGGTGGGATATGATATCTCATTATGGTTTTGATTTGCATTTCCCTGATGATTAGTGATATTGAGGATCTTTTCATGTGTCTGTTGGCTAGCTGTATGGTTTTCAAAAAATGTCTGTTCAGATCCTTTGCCCATTTTTAATCAATTATTATTATTTTTGATTTTGAATTATAGAAGTTCTTGATATATTTTGGATATTAACACCTTATCAGATGTATCATTTGCAGATATCTTCTCCCATTTATTAGGCTTCCTTGTCTTTTTGTTGACTTAGACTATACTAGTAAGGATGCAGGAACTATTTGCCGAATGAATACATTTGATAACACACATTTTATGAAAGTGAGACTGAATTGGAAGAAAAAGGAAGAATTGGCTTTAAAGATGAAGAACAATAAGGATTAAATTTTAGAGGGGCTCCTGGGTGGCTCAGTATGTTAAGTGCCTGACTCTTGATTTTGACTCAGGTCGAGATCTCAGAGTGGTAAGTTAGAGCCCCACACTGGGCTCTCTGCTCAGCAAGGAGTCTGCTTGAGATTCCCTCTCCCTCTCACTCTGACCCTCCTACCTCTCTCTTTCTTTCTCTTTCAGATGAAATTAAATTTGGAAATAGAGTACATTGACCATATAGATCAAAGACCTAAACTCAGACACTTTCAGTATTAGCAGAACATCTAAAAGAGTGGAGTGCAGAAAAGACTTTAGTCAGTTGCAAGGATTCTGGTGGCCTGGGAAGTATATCTTAGCCTAGAGGTATTCAAATCCATAACAAAAGAACCACAAACACGGTGCTGGCCAAAAAACCCACTTCTAAATGGAGAGCAGAATTCTGCTCCTGCTGTCAGTTTGCAAGTGCCAATACCATACAAATTCTATGGAAATGCAGTTGTAGTCCTTCTAATTACTTTTATAAACATAAAAATGTGTGGTATAAGTCACAGAAAGTGCACTGACCAAAGAAGGGGTTTGGCCTTTTGGGTTCTGGAAGATTCTCTTCAACTGAACCATCTGTGGCCTTGGACCAACTACTTAGCTGTTGTGGGCTTCAAGTCATTCACCTGTTGGTTGTAGATAAAAATTTCACTTCGTGGGGTACAGACAGATCAATGTTTTTAACTCTCTACAGAAAAGATGCCCTATGAAGTTGAAAATAACTGATATGATATTGTAGAGCATTTAGACTTCTTAGAAAAGTCTCTTTATGCATGTATTTTCACTTTCTTTTTTCTGCCTAAAGTAGACATAGCTTCAACCAAATCTCTCATTTTAATCCATGTCCTATCCATAAGAAATGCATAATGAGTGTATTGATGAATTACCATGCAAGCTGAGAAGCTACATGCTGGCTAGCTTGAGGATTCAATTAAAATTGAGCAATATTATTTTGAATAATCAAATGCTGTTTTGAATAAGTAATTCAAGTAAACAAGGCAATTAGTAAAAAGTGATGGTGATGAAGTTGAGTGGGAGCAATTCTTACATATGTATATATGAAATATAATTTATATATACATTTTAAATATAATTTCAGAATTGAAAAACATAATAGCTTGTTGGAATGGAAAAGTTTATATTGGAAATAATAATTTCCCCAAACAGCTAAGAAGTGCTTTAACAGCCATTCTATAATCCTCTTTGATAAAACAGGTTCAATAAAGTTCATAGTACTATATTTAGTACTAATGTAAAAGATGTCCCTGCCCTGTAGCCAGGTCTAGAGCTAATATGAAAGTTTGGACTGTCTCTATATAAACCACATTAAACAACTGTATGAAAAACAGTCCAAGAAAGTGTTCATGTGATAGGTAGGTAATTCAAACACCTATTCTCTTCCTGTCTGTTTCTGTCTCTCTCTTTCTTAGAATTGGCTCAGGTAATTGTGGAGGCTGGCAGGTCCAAAATCTGCAGGGTAGGCTGGCAGGCTGGAGATGCAGGCAAGAGATGATGCTGCAGTTCAAATCTGAAGGCTGTCTTTTGGCAGAATTTCCTCTCCTTTGGGGAGCTTAGTCTTTTTTATTCTATTTTGTTATTAATTTTTAAAATTTGAGTATAGCTGACATACGATGTTATATTAGTTTCAGGTGCACAACATCATCATTCATTAATTCTATATGTTATGCTAGGCTCACCACAGTATAGCTACCATCTGTCACCATACAATGGTATTATAATATCTTTGACTATATTCCCTATGCTGTACCTCTTAGTCTCATGACTTATTAACTTCATAACTGAAGGCCTGTACCTCCCACTCCCCTTCACCCATTTTGCCAATCTTCCCCACCCTTACCTCTCTGGCAACTACCAGTTTGTTCTCTGTATTCATAGATCTTATTCTGCTTTCTGTTTATCCATTTGTTTTGTTTATTAGACTCCAATTATAAGTGAAATCATATGATATTTGTCTTTCTCTGTCTGACTTATTTCACTTATTTCCTAATACTTTCTAGGTCCATCCAGGTCAGTCTTTTTTATTTTTTTTATTTTTTATTAAGGCCTTCAAATGATTGGAAGAGGCACATACACATTATGGAGGGTAATGTGCTTTACTTCTAGTCTGCTGATTTAAATATTAATTTTATTTAAAGTGCCTTTATAGAATAACTGTGTATTATGGCCCAGCCAAGTTGAAAAATTCACGATCATACTATGCCATACATTTTTGTAGCCTTCCTTCAAATCCTTGTTGAAATGAGGTAGGGTACAGTATGTACCTAAAATTAAACACGGTTTTTCTTTTCAGTTATTTGTAAAAGCATTATCTGGCATGACTTTTCGTTTGCTTAAGCCCTACCCTGTCTTCTTTGGAATGGCTACTTTTTCATCAGTCTGGCACTGAAGAGCTGTATGTAGCCAGAGCTGCAAGCCAACCATCCCTGCCATGGCAAACAGATGCTCCCATTTATGCCTTCCACTGGCTATGCCTCTAAATGGAGATTTAAAAAGCCTGAACATCAATTATGTAAGTATTAAGTAAACACTTAAACTTCAGTTTTATAGTTGTCTTACCCAAGACTTTAGTTGCAAGTATTAGGAACACATTTCTAATTCTTTAAGCAAGAAGAAAATTCATAAGAAGGATTCAAGCAAAATTAGGGTGGCTTGTGTTATTCAAACTAAAAAGAAATAAATAATAGGTAAAAAGCCTGGATGTTAACTGCATACTGTGATTATGAAGGTTCTAAGTATCTCAGAGCAACTAGATCAGGAAGTTCTTCTTTATGTACTACCTAATTTCTTGCTGCTGAAATTTTTCTGTCTAATAGTAGAAGAGAAACTTTTCATCCAAGGGTAGGAAGCATCTCTGGGTCAGGTGTTTATCACAGGGCTAAGAGGCTGTGGCCAGGACACCACATCAGTATTGATAGTAAAAGTATAGATTTTGGGAGCCGTGTGTGTGTGTGTGTGTGTGTGTGTGTGTGTGTGTGTAAGGGTGCATGAGGGGAAGGCAGAGGAGAAGGGAAGGGACAAAGAGACATGAAGGTGAGTATTTCTCAGTGAACAGATGCTTGGACTGGGCAGACAGGATAAACCTTGTGCATGATGGCTTTTTCTCTCATAATTGGAAGTTTTAAGCCACTTAGAATACTAATAAAGAAGAAGTCCTAATATTAGGGTGTGGATGTGTTTTTGAAAGATCTACTAGGCAATTTCCTCACCCTACTTTCCTAAGAAATGTTTTTATTAAAAATTGTACTTACTGACTATGAGAAGGAAGAGTAGCAATATATAAGGTAAAAATAAAACTTCCCCATTCCAATATCAGCCCCCACACCATCACCCCAGTACCATTCACTAGAGGTTAAACTTGCTCTATTTGGAAGGTAGCCTTCAGATATTTACTTTAAATATGTAACTATCTTTTTCTTAAAACATCTGTAACAGATACATAGTATCAATCAGGAACTTTTTAACTGTAAGTGAGGGAAAACTTAAATCAAGCTAGCTAAATCTGTGAAGATATTTATTACCTTAGTAGCAGGAAGTCTGAGGGTAGGGTGTCTCTAGGCACAGCATGATTAGGGGTCTGGGTCAGATTCGTGTGATTTTGTTGTTGTTTTGCTTCCTATATGTGTTGGCTGGTCTTTCCTCATGGTGGCTAGATGGATGTCAATAGCATCTGGGTCCCATGCCTCCTTATTCATAGCCAACCAGGAGGGAGAAAATGTACCGCAGTCATGGAATAATTTGGATCAATTTAAATCTTATGTTAGTCTCTGGGTAAGTAGCAATTGTGGAGCACTGCCACATGTGGATTGGTTTAAGGCTGGATTCCTAACCAATCACTGATGAGGGGGATTGGGTTATCATGGTCAGATTAGACTAATCAGAATCCACCCCCTGGAGATAGGATCAATTTCTGCTGGGTTACATGATCTATGTGGGGGAAAACTTGAATACATGTTGAGATGGAGGCAGTAGAGGACAGCTGTCGTGTAGGCAAACAACAATGCCATTTAAATGTTTGTGAACATATGACATGTATGTTATTTTTTACCCCCACTGGAAGACCATACTGTACATCTGGTTTGCCTTTCTAAGTAGGGAATTATTCTGAAAGTTTTGAGCTAAGAACTGAAGATTAGAATTTACAGATTTAAAAGGGATATAGTTGTTAGGATGTTTATGAAAAGTAGAAATAGATATTTTCATAGAGCCTAGAAACAGGGGCCAGGAAAGGATAATATTTTAGGATATTAGTAATTGATAACTACCTCAGGGCAATGAGAGCCACATAGAAAATGTTTGAAGGGAGGGAGGAATTGCTGCTATTGTGAGTGTGCCTTTGAGGTCTCCTCCTTGCCCTTGCTGCTGACTGGCAACTTTCAACTAGTCATTCTTTCACAATTCCTGCTCAGCCACCTCCCCAGGTCTTGAAATGACCATTTATCAGATGGTAGATGATAGTATGAATTTAACTATGTCTTTATTTTACTGATATACTGATACTGAATACTGATAATATTCACAAAAGTCCGTCTAACTTTTCCAAATGTTGCTGGCTATTAGAAACTGGAATCTCTATGATTTATATTAGTCAAATAGAATTCATTCCAGATACTTGACTATATTGTATAGTCCAGTCATTAGCAAACTGGTACATGTACCAAAAGCTGATTGCACTCCAAGATGCAGGTGGTTCCCGGTGTATCCAAGGTGACACCCACTTTTTCTTCTGCATCATTCTTCAGCAGTTGGAGTGGAACATAGTGATCCTCACACTCACCTTTTATGGGTCTGACTTGGAGGTAGGTAGATGACAGGGTCATGGAAAGCCAGGGATAGTGTCTTAGGTGGCATGTACCTCCTAGGGGCAGTGACTTTTCTGTGAGACTGGAGGAGTGATGGTCTAGAAGAGGTGTTAGGAGCAAGGAATTTCCTGTAACATTCTCATCTCCGAGGGATATGGTACAATGCACAGCCTTTACCTGGTGAGTTGCTAGAGAAGTAGAGTCCTTGGTAGTGAGACAGGAGAAGGAGGCAGGGTTCAGAGAGGCTGTTCTTATGTGATTGATTAGAGAAAAGCAAGCCTCAGCTGGGTCTCAGCACACTGGCTGGCGAGGGTGAGGGAAGAGGTTCTCAAGGCAGTCACCAGTAGTCTGGGCTCTTACTCATACTCTCTGGGCATCAGGTAGAGGTGAAAATACCTAACTGGCAAGGCTGTTGTGAGGATCAACTACAATTGCCAACCCTGGACATACCTTTGTTTTGAAGTTGTTGTTTCCCAACCCTGCATCATAATGTAAAAGTTTATTCTCTAAGTGAAGCTGATCTCATCTATAGGAAAAAAAGATTCTTGGCTTCTACCTTTCCCCTTCCATTGCTGTTCTCTTATGATATACCTCTGCTTAAAGAAAAGGTGTCAGTGATTTGGCCACCCCATTGTCAAACTGTTGCCAACTCTTTTTTATTTCTAGGTTCATAATTCATTGTACAAATTGAGTATCACACGATGAGTTGACATTGGCTTCCCCAGGCATGGGAACTTAACAGATGAGTTACAGGTTAAAGTCCATTTATGCTGCTTTCACAGCTGGTGTTTTTTAAGACCTTAATATATAAGACCATCAAAGCAATGCCTCCGTATGTGGCCAGTACACAGTTCATTCTACCTGTGACAGTAAAAGAGTTGAAATATTTTTTGATACTAGTGAAATGGAATTGGGCATTGGTTTTTGGACCTGCCATGATTTCAATCTCGCAAAAGGCACCAATTCCACTGGTTGTCGAACTGTTGCCAACTCTTGGTATATGCAAAGCACTGTGGAGAACTCCCAAGGCTCCAACTGCTTTATAAAACCTTAAAATCACTTAGTGATGCTTATCAACAACTAATATTAATGGATAATGATGAAAACCACAGATGTCTTCCCAGAACTGACAGCATAAAATCAATTGAGACTGAGCCATCTTTTTTTGTCAGGAAATGTCATAAAATTATGAAAGTAGCGTGTTTTCAACTTTGGTCTTATGAAAAGTTTTCTATATTTTTAGTACTAAATTATCATGCCTACCTGTTTTATAGTAATAACATCTAATGCAATTGATTGAACTATCTGAGGAAAAGAAACATATTAGAAAAGTTTCAAGAACTTTAACAAATTTATAAATTTATTTATTTTTTATTTATTTTTAAGATTTTATTTATTTATTTATTTGAGAGAGAGAGAGAGAGAGAGAGAGAGGAGAGAGAGAATAGGAGCAGGGGGAGGGGCCGAGGATGAAGCAGGCTTCCTGCCACATGGGGAGTCTGGTTCGATTGCATAGTCCTGGGGTCATGACCTGAACCAAAGGCAGACTACCCAACTGAATGAGCCACCCAGGCACCCTTTTTTATAAATGTTTTTAAAAGGTAGTCATAATATTGCTAAACAGGCTACTGCAGAGACTATGATAGAAGTTTTTCAGATTGTGTAGGCACCAACCGTTAAACCTTGAGCTTTGACTATGAAGATTAACACTACAGTGTCATCAGAGCATGCATGGTGGGCTTCAGATAACTACGTTGGAGGGGACTGAGAGAAGAAATTTGTGTTCTATGCTCACTGTGAACTTGATAAACCCTCATGGCCACTTTGGTTTTGTTTTTTAGTTGGAGGCAAGGAGATTTTGCTGAACAGCTTTTGGTTGTTTAGAATTGAACTCCATGTCTGAATATATAGCAGTTAATATTGTATTCTTAGAAGTTTTCTGTTGAGGAGAGCCTGGGTGGCATAGTCTGTTAAGTGTCCAAGTCTTGATTTCAGCTCAGGTTGTGATCTCAGGGCCATGAGACTGAGTTGTCGGGGTTGGTGCTGGGTGTGAAGCCTGCTTAAGATTCTCTCTTCTTCTTCCTCTCCCTCTATCCCTCACCCTGCGCGCTTAAAAAAAAAAAAGTTTTCTTTTTAAATTTAACCAATATCTACTGAGCACTTATTACATGCAAAGATTGACATTATGGGCTGGAAATATGGATAGGATAGAACTCTATCCTCAAGGAGCTTAACATTTAGTGGGAGATACACATGTATTTTCAAATTTCAAACTGGATCTCAACAGCATCCTTATATATGTGTAGGTAGCCAACAACAACATACATGTACAAAATGGTAAAAATATAATCTTTTAAAATAGCTAATAGCAGACTTATATTTAAGAGGGTGATTACTGGGGCCCCTGGGTGGTTCAGTGGTTGAGCGTCTGCCTTTGGCTCAGGTTGTGATCCCAGGGTCCTGAGATTGAGTCCCACATCGGGCTCTCCTTAGGGAGCCTGCTTCTCCCACTGCCTATGTCTCTACCTCTCTCTCTGTGTCTCTCTTGAATAAATAAATAAAACCTTTAAAAAAAAGTGAGGGTGATTACTTTCCCCAAAGAGGAATTTACTGACCTTTTTCTGGAGGCATATAAGCCTGTATTCTCAGAGCTGAATGAAAGAAGCTAGAGGTCCCATTGTTTACAGTGCTGATTTCCACTTTTCCCCCCTGTTTTAGTTATATTTCAAGGTAGATTTGCCTGGAGTACAGACCTCCTCCTGTCAGCCTCTCCAGAAGTAAACCTGTCTGCTAGAAGGAGGGGACCTGGGTCTTTAACCACTCTTGATGCAGAATTTCAATAAATCCTTCTATTGTTACTCCAGGGCCATATCCCACCTATGAGGCAGACTTTGTTTCTCATTCCTGAAAATTTCTTGTCCATCTGCTTATCATCTTCCAAAATTTGTTAACCTTATTTACTGTCATTTCCTTTAGCAGGTTTCTTTAGTATTTGGGATTTATTAATGTTACTTCCTTTACTTTTATTTTTTGGGGCTTTGAAGAAGAAGCAGAGGTAATCTCTTTTGGGAAAAAATTGTGTGCAATCACCTACGTTTAGCCCTGTGGGATCTTTGAACATGGCACCAAAACCTCACACCTTTGTGGCATTGCTTCCAGACCACAGCATGTGTTGGTCAGAATGATTCTTGGCATCTCTCACTCATGCTGTATATCGACCCAGTTGGAAGTTTACAATGAAATAGCATATGCCACATTACAGGTCTAAAGGATGTTACATCACTCTCTGGGCATCTATGTGACATTATCATAATTGAACCCATGTCTGTCGGCCTGATGCACAGTAAAGTTAATCACTAAGACGTCAGGTTTGCAGCAAGGAAAGGACTTACTTGAGAGGCAGCCAAAGGAGGAGACAGGAAAGCAAGACTCAAATCTGCCTCCCTGAAGGGGAAGAGAAAAAATAGTTTATAGTCTTAGGGGTTGTGATTCCACACATATTGATGACAAGAGTGGGGAGACTTACGACTGACTATTCAAGAGGAAAGATGGAGCTTGTGCATTGAGCAAACATACATCCAGTGTTGACTTTGGGGTGGAGACTTAATATCAGAAAGGGTCAAAATTCAGCCCCTGATGTCAAGAGTATATCTTAGGACAAGAAGAAGGGGCTATGGGCATGTTCCAAGAGCTAGTATAAACTGGATGGGGTCTTGGGCACATTATCTCTGGTAAGGCGTGCAAGGCCTTGCTTGCTCATAGGCTGAAACCATATTAGTTGACTTTGAATCTAGGCTTCTGCAGAGATACCTGGTAGATTTGTTAGTGGGTCCAAAAACTGCAATAGCTGATTAAGCAGAAACAGTTCTCTGAAAAACAAGCTTTAAATTTTCTGCTAGTTTCAACCTCATTAACCCTAGGGAGCATGGTTTCAATTCCCCCTAAGATATGATCATTCTTCAATCTTGAAGGAATTAGGATGGTGCCCACTCTAGCTATTTTCCTTATCTCCTCTGGTAAGGTAGGTTTCAGGTAAAGAGCGGTTTTGCAAATCTTAGCTGTAAGCAAAATTCCTTTGATGATTAACATGCCTACATGCAGGGCTAAGTGGGGGTGTCTAATCTGTAGATCACAGAAGCAACATGGAGTCACACATGCTAAGCTTCTCCCTGTTACATTATATACCATAGGGCCTTCCTACATTTGGTAAATATTCAAATGGGCAAAGTAGTATACTAAGTGGGATGTAAGATTTGAATAAGACATGCAATTGGACCTTAAGGATTCTAGTCTCCATATACTATGCTGAGGAAGCTAAGAACACACATAAGTAACTATAATACAATAAAGGAAATGCTAAATGCTGTGGTAGGTCCTGAGAAGGCACTCGGAGAATTCAGGTGAGGAAAAAAATAATTGTGATGGAAAAGACAATGAAGACCAGAGATGGAAAAGACGTGAAGATCTGACCTGGCGCAGAAGGTTGAATAAAAAGGGCATCTCAGATAGAGGGGAAAGTATCAAAAAAGGACAGGAAGCATGAGCACTTCAGCACTGCATTTACCAAATTCCATTGATTTTAAGATGCATATATTGGAAAACACTCAACTATTTTATTTATCATAGGAAAAAAAGACTCACAATTAATCCATGATAGGATTTTTTCTTCATAATTTTAATTTTATGCTATTAAGAGAGTTCTTTTAGATTTATGTAATGTGGATTTTATCATATTTTATTCTTGTGCATTTGTAAAAAGGAAAATATAAACAAAATAATATTCCTAATAGGTTTTTAAATTTAGAATCTGACTCTTCTGAATCACTGTTCCATGTATAATTGATAATATCCTTTCTACACAGTGTTATTTATCCTTGTGTTTTTCAGTGTGCTGGTGATGCTGCAGTTCTTAACAGAGTGCTCTACTCTTGTCTTTGGGATTTTATTCCAAACTCCTGGACACCTAATCTGTACATCTTGACTTTACTGGGAGGTATCAAATAGATACCTTGATCTTACCAGAAGGTGTTCTTTTCTGAAAATGACCAGGACTCATACCTTTGTTTAAATCATCTTCATGTAATTTGTTGGCTGAAATGTCAAGGGGTTGCATGTTGTCTGGTCATAACACTAAGGATATGAACTAAGCACAAATGGATAGTGGCTTCTGTCTTGCATGTGAGGCATAACTGGCCTGGCTGGCAGTGGTTGTAAGATGCTGTTGATAGAAGGCACACATCATGATTTTAGAAATGTTAATATATGAAAAAACTAAACATCTTAGAATTGATGAGATGTAGTACTATGAATTGGCATCAAGAAATCATTTGTGTAATTGAGTACTAGCTGTGTTCCTCAACATTCATAAAGAAAGAGTTGTCTTGGGGCCCCTGGGTGGCTCAGTCAGTTGAGTGTCTGACTCTTGGTTTCAGCTCAGGTCATGATCTCAGGGTCCTGGGATGGATTCAGGCTCCTTACTCAGTGGGTAGTCTGCTTGAGGATTCTCTCCCTCTTCCTCTGCCTCTCTCTCCCTAAAATAAAATAAACAAATCTTAAAAAAAAGAGATGTCTTGTTCACCAAGGCATATGTCTGGCTCAAAGTAGATGGGCAATAAATATTTATGGAATAATGAGTAAAGGGTGGGGAAAGGACAATTAGGTTTCTTCATCTATGGTTACCTTGTCCAATTTGGTAGCCACTAGAGACATTGGTTAGTTAAATTTCAATTAATTGTAGTGAAATTAAACTCAAAATTTAGATCCTCGGTTGAACCTAGTACTTACTAGGCACAAATAGCTAGTGGCTACTATCTTGTGTAGTGCAGATACAATACATTTGCTTCATCACAGAAAATTCTTTAGATAGGGTTGGTCTAGAACAAAGGGAACATGAAAGAAGGTATTGGGAAAGGAAGGAATGGGATTTTGGAGATTGGTGGTGATCTTAGGAAATTAGACAACATGATGCTCCTACAATTAGAGCATGAAAATACGTACCTGAGATGAATCCTTGAAATAGAGTGTCTTTTTAACAAAAGTGAATTTATTAGGTGCTGGACCACTGCAATTCTACATGTGTCCTCCTAGGCTTTTCTTGGATTTTTCTATCTAGCAATAAGCAAACAAACACACTACTATAACTGCTATGTTGCCATGCAGTATTGTAGTTTGTGAATGGCAGTTGTTCACTTGTGCTTTCTTCTGTGATTAACTTGAAAGCTTTGAAAACTTCTTGATGCAGAGATGCATGTGTAGTAGAATATTTAGAATCTTAATAGTCAAATTAGAACAAAGAGGAATAGAGTGGAAATTAGAGGATCTGGAAAATTCAGGGAACCAAATGAGTACTTTTATTAGGAAAAACAGTCTCTCCCTCCTGAGTTAGGAAAACCCAGTGCTCCACCTCCTGTGTCTTTCCTATGTTTCTCCTTTACCCTTACACTACCTCCATACTCACAATGCTTCTATGTGTGTGTGGTTTTCCCAAACCAAGCAATTCTCTGACCACTAGCTGGTGTCCTACAGTTAAATTCAATTCTGTCGCTATCTATCTGGAGATAGCATAAGATCCCACAGGTTGAAAGTTCAGGCCCACAAGCCTGCCTCCCATTTCAGTTGCCAATCTTAAGCCCAGGTTGTCACCTGTGCTTCTGACTGATTGGCTATATCAGAGATTCCCATGATCCCTTCCTCTGGTTTAATTTGCAAGAGTGGCTCACAGAACCCAGGGAAACACTTACCTATGTTTACTAGTTTGTTGAAGAATATGATAAAGGATACAGATAAATAGCTAGATGAAGAGATACATATGGTGAGGTCTGGGAGGGTCCTGAGCACAGGAGCTTCTCTCCCCATGTAGCTGGGGGTGTCATCCCTGCCAGTGTGCATGTGTTTACCAACCTGAGAACTCCTCAAAACCTGTGGTACTGGAATTTTTATGGAGGTTTCTTCATGTAAGCCTGATAGTTATTAACTTCATTTCCAGCTCTACTCCCCTTTCTGGAGAAGTGAGGAAGGGGAAGGAGTTGACAATTCCAAGCTTCTCCAGGCTTAGTATTTTGGGTAGCCATCCAGGAGCCAGCTAGGAGCCCACCCAGAGTTGTGTCATTTGAACAAAAGATGCTCCTAGTGCTCTTATCACTTAGGAATTTAGAGTAGTCCCCTCTTATCTGTGGTTTTGCTTTCTGCGGTTTCAGTTATTCAAGGTCAGCCATGGCCCAGAAGCAGATAATCCTCCGTATGTCAGAAGATCAGTAGTAGCATAAGGCTATGTCATAATGCCTGTGTCATTTACCCCACTTCATCTCATCACACAGGAATTTTATCACCTCGCATCATCACAAGATGAAGGGTGAGTATGGTACAATAAGATATTTAGAGAGAGAGGGAGAGACCACATTCACATAACTACTATTACAGTATACTGTTATAATTGTTCATTACTATTGTTAATATCTTACTGTGTCTAATTTATAAATTAAACTTGTAGGTATGTAGGTATAGGAAAAAACATAGTACAGATTTTCCTTGACCTATGAAGGGCTATGTCTCAATAGACTCATCTTAAGTTGAAAATATCATAACTGAAAGCGCATTTAATACCATCTAACCTACAAAACATCAGAACTTAGCCTAACCTACCTTAAATGTGTTCAGAACACTCACATTTATCATACATTTGGGCAAAATCATCTGACACAAAATCTATTTTATAATAAAGTGTTGAATATCTCATGTAATATATTGAATACTGTGCTTGAAAGTGAAAAGTAGAATGGTTTTAAGTGTATCTCTCTTGGTTGTTTGCTGTCATGATTGTGTGACTGAACGGGAGCTGTAGCTGCTGCTGCCTAGTGTCATGAGAAAGTGTTGTACTGTGTATTGCTAGCCTGAGAAAGCATCAAAATTCTAAATATTTCTAAGTACATGTTCTTTTTCATTGCCTTCACGTGAACTCAGAGCTATTATGACCATGTGTTCTGTACATGGAGATAGCAACAAAGCAGAGTTTTATATTATAACCGCTATTTCCTATACCTTTTTTGGAGTATACAGCCTAGAAAGTAGTGGGTTGTATTTTGCTAGTTTTATGTAACAGAATATTATGGTTAATGATGTAGCTCACAGTTTTTTGGGGGATGGTTTGACATTTGTAGAAGTGAGGTACAGGAATATCACTTAGGAGCCCACAGAGTGTCTTTGGCAGAATCTGCCAAATAAAATTCTAGACAACTGGCATAGATACCAAAGGATAGAGAATCTTCCTGGGCAGCCTTCCCATCTTTCTTTATTTTAGCGCAAGAAGTTATTTACATCCAGAGTATATGGTGCTCTGTGTTGATTTGTGGGTAAAAATACTGGAAGGAAAAATATGGAGGCATTCCATTAGAAACGCTGAGCCTAGATTGTACCATCTCCTTGATTTTGTAAGTCTGTCCCTTATACTTAGTGATTATATAATAAAAACTTGTAAAAATATTTAAAACTTCTGGGTAAATTTATCAAAACACACATTTCATAAGTTCTTTATTGAAACAGAAAGCAGATTGGTGTTTGCCAGAGCCTGGGGGAGGCTGTTGTAGGTTGTAATGGCTGAGTGGGTGCAGGGTTTTATCCTGGGGGTGAGGAAGATGTTTTGAAACTAGATAGAGGTGGTAATTGCACACATTGTGAATGTACTGAGAATGCCACTGAATTGTTCATTATGAAATGGTTAATTTTATGATATATGAATTGCACCTTAATAAAAAGAAAGCAAAAGAAAAGAATGAAAAGACTCAATCCAAAACAAACATACAAAAAACTTCAGGTTCCAACTTTCCCAAGCCATGGCCTCACAAAACATTAGGCCATTTGCTTAGATAACAAAACAAATTAAAACAAAAACCAGAATGGTAACCTTGTTCTTTAACTATTAAAATTATTAGGCATCCTTATTACTTTTCAGAAGGAGCATGGTATATTGCTACCCTCTAAGACTTTATGACTACAAGTTTTTACTGACTTAAGGGAGTGTCAACAATCCTCTTCTCTCATGCTATCCATATAGTTTTCACACATCAGTATGTTGTTTGAACTTAATAAAGGATAACTTTATCTTTATGAGGACAGATTTCATTGTACTACTATGTTATCTTAAACTTGGTTTGGTACATGGGCTTTAATAACTCTCATTGTTCATATTCTTCGGTTTGCTATTGTTTCTCCCCTGTCTCATGTTTTGAGTATGTATTTGTTTAATATGAAAAATGCATCAATGGCATTTATCCTTTTGGTATGATGCTCAAACAAGGACTTTTCCTGTAGCAATAGACAATTGTGAAATGAATGTAATAGCTAAATTGATGATAGTGATTTATATTGGCTCATATTTAATTTATGGGAAGATATAATAGTTCATACAAAAGATTTTAGCAACTAAATTAAAAAAAAATCTTGTAAAGCCCCTGGCTCAGGATCCCTGGGCCTACTAAATGGTGCTACACAGATGAATGTTTTTTTTTGCAACCCAAGGATCTCTGTTGAATTTGCAAATTCAGTTTGTTCCCACCCCCCCACCCCCTTTTTTTCCGCAGTTCAGCTAAAAGTATGCTAAGTTTCTGGAAGAGCAACAGGTGTTTCAGTAAAGCATTTGGCCTATTGCCACAGTCCACCTGAGAAGGGGACTATGAACATTTGAGTGTCAGTCTCCTACTCGACTCATGTAATCTAGGGTTAAATTCAGCTCTGTTGCCTCCTGGCTGTGTAATTTTAGCAAGTTACTTAAGCTTAATCCTCAGGTACTACATCTTTAAAACAGTGCTACCAGAAAAGTGCCTCAGACATAGGAGTATTGCTCAAATTTCATGTAATGAAAAGTACTCTGATTTCATGCAATGAAGTACTTTATACTTATTTCTAGTATATACTTAATATATAGTGCTGTTCTATATGCTGGCAAATTGAATTTAAATAAAATATTAAAAAATAGAATATATAGCATATATTCTAAATATATACTTATTTATAAATATAAAGCACCTAATGAAGTGTCCAGTATACAGTTAGTGCTCATATTATTGTAGCTGCTATTGTTATTTCTGGTTTACCAAAAAAGTAGGCCAGGAATCCAGGCCCATCCTGTTGGCCCTTCCCTAGTTGGTAAGAGATATGGACATTTTACCCTTCGCTGTGAGACATTTGGCACTTACCTGGAGGTCTTTCCCTATTTCCAAATGGTCTTTCCATCTCAAAAGGTGAGGTGTTATAATTGATTGTTCTTTACAATGTCACTGTGAGCTAGAGAGAAAATTTATTCTAAATCTGCAGGTGAAACTATTATAAGCAGCAATCACATGCATCAGAAGTTAATCTTACTCTTATCTGGGAAGAATGGAAGAGGAAGCTTTAAAACTCTGGTTTCAGAGGGAGGCAGGGCAAGATGGCAGAAGAGTAGGGGTCTTCAACTCATCTGGTCCCACAAACTTACCTACATAACTTTTTTTTAATTTATTTTTATTTATTTATTTATTTAAAATTTTTTTTTCATTTATGATAGTCACAGAGAGAGAGAGAGAGATAGGCAGAGACAGGCAGAGGGAGAAGCAGGCTCCATGCACCGGGAGCCCAACGTGGGATTTGATCCCGGGTCTCCAGGATCGCACCCTGGGTCAAAGGCAGGCGCCAAACCGCTGCGCCACCCAGGGATCCCCCTACATAACTTTAAAAACATCCTGAACACCTACGAATTCGACTTGAGATTTAAAGAGAGAACAGCTGGAATTTTACAGAGAGAAAAGTTTTTGCTTCTAACAAGTTTTTTCCTTTTTGACTTTTACAGTTCTACATATATTTTTCACTTCTGGATTCCCTGCAATGTATTCAACTTAATTTTGGTAGATATACGAGATATGGGTATTTGTTTTCTGTTTTTTTTTTTTTTTTTTTTTCCTGCCTCGTTTTGTTTTACAGTGGTGGAAGTCAGTACCTTCTAACACATGACCAAAATACACCCAGAACCAAGTGGAACACCATGTTGGTTCATTCTGTGAGATTATATTATCTATTCCTTCCCATTCTGCCCCCCTTTCTTATCTATTTATGTTTTTGTGGTCAATGTTGTGTCTTTATATAAGTATTGCTGATTTATATAGATTTGAGATTGAGCATCTTCTACATACAGAACAAAATACACTCAGAACCAAGAGGATCACCTTCTAGGACCCCTAAGATAAACTACATTCTTCCTCCACTACCAGTTTCTCACCACCACCATCCAGTCTTTTTTTCTCCATTTTTTTAAATTTTATTTTTTTAAATTTTTTCTTCTTCTTTGTTTTTGGCTTTTTATTTTTATTACTTTGTTTTAAAATTTGTTTTCTTTTTTTTTTACAATTTTTTTATTGTAGTTCAATTTGCCAACATACAGCATAATATCCAGTGCTCATCCCATGAAGTGCCCCCTCAGTGCCCATCACCCAGTCACCCCCACCCCCCACCCTTCCACCACCCCTTGTTGGTTTCCCAGAGTTAGGAGTCTCTTATGTTCTGTCTCCCTTTTTGATATTTCCCACTCATTTTTTCTCCTTTCCCCTTTATTCCCTTTCACTATTTTTATATTTCCCAAATGAATTAGACCATATAATGTTTGTCCTTCTCCGATTGACTTATTTCACTCAGCGTAATATCCTCCATTCCATCCACATCAAAGCAAATGGTGGGTATTTGTCGTTTCTAATGGCTGAGCAATATTCCATTGTATACATAGACCACATCTTCTTTATCCATTCATCTTTTGATGGACACCGAGGCTCCTTCCATAATTTGGCTATTGTGGACATTGCTGCTATAAACATCAGGGTGCAGATGTCCCGGCATTTCACTGCATCTGTATCTTTGGGGTAAATCCCCAGCAGTGCAATTGCTGGGTCGTAGGGCAGATCTATTTTCCCCTTTAGTGGTCCTTTTATTTTGTCTTTTCTTCCTTTTTCTGGACTCTGACCTCTTCAGAATCATCTAGGGTGTATTTCACTTAGGTTGTGGCTGATATTTTTGACTCAGCCCACTCATACAGCCACTCTGCACTGGACAAAGTGACTAGAAGGAAGAATTCACCACAAAAGAAAGAACCGGAAGCAATACTCTCTGCCACAGAGTTTGGATTTAAATATGATACCAGAAATTCAATTCAGCAGTACAATTATAAAGCTACTGGTAGCTCTGGAAAAAAGTGTAAAGGATTCTAGAGACTTCATTACTGCGGAATTGAGATCTGATCAGGCCAAAATTAAAAATAGATTAAATGAGATGCAATCCAAACTGGATGCTCTAACTGCTTGGGTTAATGAGGTGGAAAAGAGAGTGAGCAACATAGAAGACAAGTTGATGGAAAGAAAAGAGACCAAGGGAAAAAGAGAAAAACAATTAAGAGCCCACAAGGAAAGGTTAGAGAAATAAATGATATATTGAGAAGGAAGAATATACATCTAGTTGGATTCCAGAAGAGGCCGAGAGAGAGAGAGAGAGAGAGAGATTGAGAGAGCCACAATGTATATTTGAACAAATCATAGCTGAGAACTTCCCAAATCTGGGGAAGGAAACAGGTATTCAGATCCAAGAGATAGAGAACACCCCCCAAAAATCAATAAAAACCATTCAACACCTCGATATTTAATAGTAAAACTTGCAAATTTCAAAGATAAAGAGAAAATTCTTAAAGCAGCAAGAGACAAGAGATACCTAACCTTTATGGGGAGAAGCCTTAGGATAACAGCAGGCCTCTCCACAGAGACCTGGCAGGCCAGAAAGGGCTGGCAGAATGTATTCAGGGTCCTAAATGAGAAGAACATGCAGCCAAGAATACTTTATCCAGCAAGGCTCTCATTCAGAATAGAAGGAGAGATAAAGAGCTCCCGGGAGAGGCAGAAACTGAAAGAAGATGTGACCACCAAACTGGCTCTGCAAGAATCATTAAGGGTGACCCTGTAAAACTAAGGGGGAGCCCAAAGAAACAATCCACAAAAATGGGGACTGAATAGGCAATACAATGACACTAAATTCGTATCTTGCAATAGTTACTCTGAATGTGAATGGGCTAAATTATCCCATCAAAAGATGCAGGGTTTCTGACTGGATAAAAAAGCAAGACCCATCTATATGCTGTCTATAAGAGAATCATTTTAGACCTAAGGACACCTCCAGCCTGAAAATAAAGGGGGTGGAGAACCATTTACCATTCAAACAGTCCTCAAAAGAAAGCTGGGGTAGCAATCCTCATATCAGATAAATTAAAGTTCATCCCATAGACTATAGTAAGAGATGAAAAGAACACTATATCCTACTTAAAGGGTCTATCCAACAAGAAGATCTAACAATAATGAATATTTATGCCCCTAATTTGGGAATCACCAAGTATATCAATCAATTAATAACCAAAGCAAAGAGATACTTAGATAATAATACACTAATAGTAGTAGATATCAACACAGCACTTTCAGCAAATGACAGATATTCTAAGCACAATATCACCAAAGAAACAAGGGCCTTAAATGATACATTTGACCAAACAGATTTCACAGATATATACAGAACTTTCCATCCGAACACAATTGAATACACATTCTTCTCAAGTGCCCTTTCTCCAGAATAGACCATATACTCAGTCACAAATCAGGTCTCAACCAATACCAAAAGATTAGGTTGTCCCCTGCATATTTTCAGACCACTTTGCTTTGAAACTAGAGTTCAATCACAAGAAGAAATTTGGAAGAAACTCAAACACATGGAGGTTAAAGAACATCCTACTAAAAGATGAATGAGTCAACCAGGAAATTAGAGAAGAATTAAAAAGATTCATGGAAACTAATGAAAATGAAGATACAACTTTTCAAAATCTTTGGGATACAGCAAAAGCAGTCCTAAGAGGGAAATGCATCTCAATACAAGCCTCCTTCAGAAAACTGGAAAAAACTCAAATACACAAGTTAACCTCGCACTTAAAGAAATCTGGGAAAGAACAGCAAGTAAAGCCTACACCAAGCAGAAGAACAGAGATAATAAAGATTTAAGCAGAACTGAATGAAACAGACTAGAAGAACTGTAGAGCAGATCAACAAAACCAGGAGCAGGTTCTTTGAAAGAATTAATAAGATAGATAAACTCCTAGCCAGCCTTATTAAAAAGAAAAAAGACTCAAATTAATAAAATCATGAATGAAAGAGGAGAGAGCACAACCAATACCAAAGAAATAAAAGCAATTTTAAAAATGTATTATGAGCAACTATATGCAAACAAATTAGGCAATCTAGAAGAAATGGATGTAGTTCTGGAAAACCACAAATTACCAAAACTGGAACAGGGGGAAATAGAAAATCTGAACGGCCAATAACCAGGGAGGAAATTGAAGCAGTCATCAAAAACTTCCCAAGATGCAAAAGTCCAGGGCCAAATGGCTTCCCAGGGGAACTCTATCAAATGTTTATTTATTTATTTATTTATTTTTCAATTTTTGAAAAAAGTTTTTATTTATTTATTCGAGAGAGAGAGAGAGAGACAGAGAGAGAGAGAGAGAGAGAGAGAGAGAGAAAGACAGGCAGAGGGAGAAGCAGGCTCCATGCAGGGAGCCTGATGTGGGACTGGATCCCGGGACTCCAGGATCACGCCCTGGGCTGAAGGGAGCGCTAAACCACTGAGCCACCCAGGGATCCCTCTACCAAATGTTTAAAGAAGAAATAATACCTATTCTACTAAAGCTCTTTTGAAGCATAGAAAGGGAGGGAATACTTCCAAACTCGTTTTAGGAGGCCGGCATCACCTTAATTCCAAAACCAAAGACCCCACCAAAAAAGAGAATTGTAGACCAATATCCCTGATGAACACAGATGCAAAAATTCTCAACAAGATACTAGCCAATAGGCTCCAACAGCACATTAAGAAGATTATTCACCATGACCAAGTGGGATTTCTCCCCGATATGCAATGATGGTTCCACACTCATAAAACAATCAACGTGATAGATCATATCAACAAGAGAAAAAACAAGAACCATATGATCCTCTCAATAGATGCAGACAAAGCATTTGACAAAACATAGCATCCATTCCTGATTAAAACTCTTCAAAGTGTAGGGGTAGAGGGAACATTCCTCAATATCTTAAAAGCTATTTATGAAAAGCCCACAGCAAATATTCTCAATGTGGAAAAACTGAGAGCCTTTCCTCTAAGGTCAGGAACACGACAGGGATGTCCACTCTCACCACTGATATTCAACATAGTCCTAGAAGTCCTAGCCTCAGCAATCAGGCAACAAAAAGAAACAAAAGGCATTCAAATGGGCAAAGAAGAAGTCAAACTCTCCCTCTTCACAGACGATATGATACTGTACATAGAAAACCCAAGAGACTCCACCCTAAGATTGCTAGAACTCATACAGCAATTGGTAATGTGGCAGGATACAAAATCAATGCCCAGAAATCAGTTTCTTTTCTATACCCTAACAATGAGACTGAAGAAAAATTAAGGAATCATTCCCATTTACAATTATACCCAAAAGCATAAGATACCTAGAAATAAACCTAACCAAAGAGGTAAAGGATCTATACCCTAAAAACTACAGAGCACTTCTGAAAGAAATTGAGGAAGACCCAAAGAGATGGAAAAACATTCCATGCTCATGGATTGGAAGAATAAATGTGAAAATGTCTATGTTGCGCAGGGCAATTTACACATTCAATGCAACACCTATCAAAATACCATGGACTTTCTTCAGAGAGTTGGAACAATAATCTTAAGATTTGTGTGGAACCAGAAAAGACCCCAAATAGCCAGGGGAATATTGAAAAAGAAAATCAGAGCTAGGGGCATCACAATGCCGGATTTCAAGTTGTACTACAAAGCTGTGATCATCAAGGCAGTGTGGTACTGGCACAAATACAGCCACATAGATCAATGGAACAGAATAGAGAACCCAGAAATGGTCCCTCAGCTCTATGGTCAACTAATATTCGACAAAATAGGAAAAACTATCCACTGGATAAAGGACAGTCACTTCAATAAATGATGCTGGGAAAATTGGACATCCACATGCAGAAGAATGAAACTAGACCATTCTCTTGCACCATACACAAAGATAAACTCAAAATGACTGAAAGATCTAAACTGGAGACAAGAATCCCTCAAAATCCTAGAGGAGAACCCAGGCAACACCCTTTTTGAACTTGGCCATGGTAACTTCTTGCAAGATACATTTATGAAGGCAAGGGAAACAAAAGCAAAAATGAACTATTGGGACTTCATCAAGATAAAAAGCTTCTGCACAGCAAAAGGAACAGTCAACAAAACTAAAAGACAACCTACACAATGGGAGAAGATATTTGCAAATGACATATCAGTTGAAGGGCTAGTGTCCAAGATCTATAAAGAACATATCAAACTCAACACCCAAGAAACAAGAAATCCAATCATGAAATGGGCAAAAGACATGAACAGAAATTTCACCAAAGATGATATACACATGGCCAACAAGCACATGAGAAAATGCTCCGCATCACTTGCCATCAGGGAAATACAAATCAAAACCGCAATGAGATACCACCTCACATCATTGAGAATGGGGAAAATTAACAAGACATCAAACAATAAATGTTGGAGAGGATGTGGAGAAAGGGAACCCTCTTGCACTGTTGGTGGGAATGTGAATTGGTACAGCCACCCTGGAAAACAGCGTGGAGGTTCCTCAAGAAGTTAAAAATAGCGGAATTTCACTGCTGGGGATTTACCCCAAAGATACAGATGCAGTGAAACTCTGCGACACCTGCACCCAATGTTTATAGCAGCAATGTCCACAATAGCCAAACTTTGGAAGGAGCCAGGATTTCCCTCAACAGATAAATGGATAAAGGAAATGTGGTCTATAAATACAATGGAATATTACTCAGCCATTAGAAAGGATGAATATCTACCATTTGCTTCGACATGGAACTGGAGGGTATTATGCTGAGTGAAGTAAGTCAGTTGGAGAAGGACAATCATCATATGGATTCACTCACTTGGGGAATATAAAAAATAGTGAAAGGGATTACAAGGGAAAGGAAAGGAATTGAGTGGGAAAAATTAGAGAGGGAGACAAACCATGAAGAGTCTCCTAACTCTGGGAAACAGTGTTGCAGAAGGGGAGGTGGGTGGAGGGGGATGGGGTAACTGGGTGATGGGCACTGAGGAGGGCACTTGATGGGATGAGTACTGGGTGTTATACTATGTGTTGGCAAATTGAATTTAAATAAAAACAAATGTAAAAAAATAAGTAAAACTGGTTTCTGGAGTTCTCAGGTTATTTTTTTGTTCTTGTCATTTTTCAGCTTTTTAACAGGGGATAGAACTTGCAGAAGTCATTTTGTGACCTTGAGGAAGAAAGTCATACACCAAGAAAGGCAGAGCAAAAACTCAGAATGACTGGAGTTCTTGCTGACATACCAGCTCTGGAGAGATTTCCCCCTAGAGAAGAGGCGTGAAGTGAGTCAATGCCCCTCAGATGACTGAAGCATCTTGGAATGAATGCAGTTTTAACTAACAAATTCCTCAGGTGTCTCCTAGTTGCATTTGACAGGTGCTCGGAAGAGGGTACACTGACTTAATTCCATGAAATGACTCTAATGGTGGATATATTGCTGAGAAACTTTGTTAGGCTAGTTGTCCTTCACCCTTCATCTTGTAGCTGACTCCTGAAGGACTGAACTAACCCTCTATCTGTACAGACCCTGTGATTGCCTGTTAACAGAGCTGCATTTCTCTGCTAATCCTAGCTAATGAAACAAGAAGTCAGTTGAAAATTGTACAAAAAGAAAACAATAGACTTTTTTCACACACACAAAATCTTCCTGTGTATTTAAGCAATGCTTTTTACTGAGATATTTAACTAAGTCTATAGAAAGTCCAGTCCTTTGCAGTTAATGACATTAAAATTAAGTGTTCCCTTTTATGACATTTATTTGATGTCAGTGGATCTGTTTCATCAGTGTTTTCTTCGCACTGCCTAGTATTAAGTCACCATTGTGTTCCACGTGACTTGTGCTCCTAGATTTGTACTGTGGCACTGTTGCTTTTTGTGGGAAATGATAGCTCTTGCCTTGAAACCACATATGACAAAGGCTTTTCTTAAAGTATTTCTCTTTTTTGCTTATAAGGCCACAAAACTGTCCAAATCTAGCCTCTGTTGGTTCCACTTATTCATTATTTTTGGGAATGATCTGTTTTCTGACAAGGATGCACATTAATCTTAGGCAAGTGAAGCTTTTAGTATCTGGGCATCTTAACTCTTTAATCATTTAATCAAATGGTTGGGAAGAATATTGATTACACCTTTTAGCCTGGAGAAAATTAGGACTCCGTCATGGTTTTGGGTGGTATTTCTCTTAGAATTGTCTTCCATGCTTCATTTTCAGTGCTTTCATTATTCGCTATTCTATTTCTCATTCTTAAGGTAGACAGATTTGATATATATTTTATTAGACTAGAATGAGACTCAAGTAACTCTGAATTTCTAATTATTGTGAAATTTTTTTATTACCTCATATGATCCTTTTTTTTCTACAGAGTAATTGCCCTAAGTTGTCAAAACTATTGATTCTTTATTAGTATTCTTATTTAACCTTAAATTATGTGTATCATTTCTTGTTCTCTGACAGAAAATTATTCCCCTTGTACAAACTTTGTTCAGCTTGCATTTAACTCTCTCTCTCTCTCTCTCTCTTTTTTTTTTGTTCCTGCCTTCTGAACAAGTTAGTGTAGAGCTATTGGAAAGAACATAATGAGCTATACTCTGTTTCAATTAGAGATTGTTTAATGTGTTATCCGTCTCTACTTTGACAAATTTCTTGCTTGTACAACATGGAATTATTATTACACAAGTGTATAATATGTAATTTTCATATATTTGGAAACTTAATTTTAATATTATGCAGAAATCTCAAGGTAGCTCCATTTAGCATTAAGACTTTTATTGAATGAATCTCTTTTACCTAATAACAAAAGTCTAATGTTTCCTATTTGTCATTTTAAAAAAGTCTCAGAAACAAATTGATGGCTTTTTGTGTGCGTTTTGTATTAAGGACATTTCAGAACTGCTCCTGAAATCCTTATCTTTTCAAGTTTTGTTAATGCTTTAATTTTAATCTTCTTCACGGAGCATCACAGTGGACAAGTCTCTGAGCACTAAGAAAGAATTAACAATTTACATTTGTTTAACCCATTTTGAGCACTAATGCCTTTTGTGTGTGTGTGTGTGTGTGTATGTGTGCGCGCGCGCTATGGCTATGCTATTTTAAGCTCAATTTTTCATACAACTCATTAATACTTATCAATAATAGATCTTTTAAAATAACACATTTTAATTACAAATGCAGCATACAGTTAAAATGCAAACAAAATGAAGAAAAATAAAATACATCTTTAATTCTACTGCTCAGAGATAATGGTAAATTTATTGTATTTTCTTTTAATGTAATATATTAACATAAGTAATACACATATATGTTATATATATTATACATTATATATATAAAGAATACACAGATTTTCACAAAGATAAGATCACATTATTTTGTGTTGGATTCTTCATATTTAAGCAAACGTATATATCTTTTTGACCATTCTTTTTTAAAACTATCATTAGATAGGAATTAAAACTATCATTTCTTTAATAAAAAATACATGTTTAATGTAGAGAAATGAAGAAATAATGGGAGAATATACAGAGACACATTTTGTTTTTTTTTTTTCAATGAGCATATATTAGTAGAGACACATTTTGATGTCATTTTATTCTATATCTCTCTGAGCTTTTAAAAGTCAGTAGATGTATATACGTATATATATATATATAAATGATATGTATGTTTTTATAAACAATATCATATTTTAGATTCTGTTTTATACATGCATTTTCAGTAAGTTGTATCTACACCTTTTATGTCTTTAGAGATCTAAATCATAATTCTTGAAAATATTTAATTAATTAATTAATTTTAAAGAGAGTATATGAGCATGGGGCAGGAGCAGAAAGGGAAGAAGTGGGTGGGGAGAGAATCTCAAGCAGACTCTGCTGAATGAAGACTCTGATCTCAGGATTCTGAGATCATGACCTGAGCCAAACTGAGTCAGATGCTTAACTGACTGAGCCACCCTGAGCATACGTATTTCAACACTTATTCAATTTCTGCATGGTAAATTGTAAGGCTTTTGATGGAGAGTGTCAAATTATTCTTAGAAAGGTTATACAAGCTGAAACCTGATTGATTACACACACTCCATGTGTTTACATAACATCACTCGATTTTTTTGGGGCACAGTACCTTTGACTGGTTGCAATGGAAACCAGAAAGTGGTATGGGTTCAGTATAGCTTGGTTTCAAATCTTGATTCTGTCACTCACTAGCTGTGTAACACAAGCATGTTTTGAAGTTCTTTAGGTTTCCATTTCCTCATCTGTAAAATACAGAGAATAACAATACCCACCTCATAAGGCTATTCTGAGGATTAAATGAGATAGGTATAAATGCACTTAGAACTATCTTTGGCACATAAAAATCAGTAAACAAATACTGGCTATTTTATTACTTATATAGTTAAAATGATGTGGTGACATGTTGGTCTGATGTCATCTTGCTGGTTTGTATATTGTCCCCTTAATTTATTTATAGACCAAGATTTTTTTTTGTTTGATTCTTATCATCTTAAAAAATCATACTATATATCTATTTTGTTTTCAGATCTTGTAACAGCCCAAAACAATAAAATTCTGACTTAAGATATGAAATATAACACTGCTGTAAGGACTAATCCTGAATACCGTATAGAATGAGCTCCTGAGATTAAACATCTTCAGCAAAGCTAATTAATTTAGAGAGAGAAGAGCAGCTGGAGAGCATATCCTTTGTAAAATTTTAACAGCCATACAATGCTTTATTTGCAAAGCATAACTATGAACTCTAGGATCTAACCCCATCATTCTATTTTTTTTTTTAATTTTTTTTTTAAGTTTTTATTTATTTATGATAGTCACACAGAGAGAAAGAGAGGCAGAGACACAGGCAGAGGGAGAAGCAGGCTCCATGCACCAGGAGCCCGATGTGGGATTCGATCCCGGTTCTCCAGGATCGCGCCCTGGGCCAAAGGCAGGCGCCAAACCGCTGCGCCACCCAGGGATCCCTAACCCCATCATTCTAAATATACAGCTGCACATTTTTGAATAACATGATATAGTTGAGGATTGCTGAGAAATAGTCATTGGTAGACTGAACAGGCACAGATGTTGGTGCAGGTAGGGTGACTTTTTTTTTTAAGGTTTTATTTTTTTATTCATGATAGACAGAGAGAGAGAGAGAGAGAGGCAGAGACATAGGCAGAGAGAGAAGCAGGCTTCCTGCAGTAAGCCCAATGTGAAACTTGATCCTAGGACCCTAAGATCATGACTTGAACCAAAGGGACACTCTCAACAATTGAGCCACCAAGGCACGACCTGGGGTGACTGTTTTTATAGCAGATGCAAAACCGAGTCTTAGTTGAAAATATCAAAAAGAAGCAAAGAATAGTCCATTCTTGGGTGCAATATTGGCAGTATAATATTTGGTTTTGCAAGTGCCAGTCCACTCTGCAAGAGTGCCCTGTTATCAGGAGTGCTGCTTTGATGTGGACGAAATGGGATACTTCAGAGAAAAGCAGTCATGAGAACTGAAGTCCTATCAGTCAAGGAAGAGTAGAAGGATCCTGGGGTGTTCAGCTTAGAGAACAGATTTATGGGAGTTACACGAACAGACTTAAAACAGTTGAGGGATGAGACTTGCCCTATTTCCTTGGATGGTAGCTAGACAAATGGACAGAGTTACAAAGAGGCAGATTCTAGTGATTCAGATTCTATTAGCACTATTTTTTTTTAAAAAAAGATTTTATTTATTATTCATGAGAGACACACAGAGAAAGGCAGAGACACAGGCAGAGGGAGGAGCAGGCTCCATGCAGGGATCCCGATGTGGGACTCGATCCCAATACTCTGGGATCTTGCCCTGAGCAGAAGGCAGAAGCTCAACTGCTGAGCCACCCGGGTGTCCCTCTGTTAGCTCTATTACTGTAAATGGCTTTAAATATTATTTGAACAGAGCCACGCAAGCTATGGTGTGTGTGTGTTTGTGCATGTATTTAAAGTTTATTCTTCTAAAGAGGTAATATATTCAAGAGTTCTGAGGTATTTGTGGGTTTGGTAAATTGGGAGCCTGTTTTTCATAATTTGTGAACTGATCAATTTTCTCATTTGAACACAATCTCTTATTTTTTGAAACACAGATATTTCCTTCCTCCTCTTTTTCTCCTTCCTTCCTTCCTTCCTTCCTTCCTTCCTTCCTTCCTTCCTTCCTTCCTTCCTTCCTTCCTTCCTTCCTTCCTTCCTTCCTCCCTCTCTTTCTTCCCTCCTTTCCTTTCCCCTTCCCTTCTTTCCTGCCCTCCTTTCTTCCAACAGCTTTAGGGGGGATTCAGAGAGCTTATAACGACACTGTGACTGCTAAAGCTAATACAAATGGTCCGATGGAACCCACCAGGTGGACCCTGGGGTGGGATGGGAGAATCTGCTGTCAATACTTCTTAAGCACACAATGCTTTTTTAAAAGACCGTTTACCAACATTACTTATTACCAGCATGTCCTAGGGAGACTAAAGAAAGAGTTCTGCCTCAGACTGCACCTATTTGCTTAGGCAAGCCCAACACCTAAGCATAATGTCTTCAGAAAGTAGACACTCAAAAATATTTAATGCTGAGAAGGATGGGGAGAAATAGAGTGGTCATAAATGCTTATTCTTTTTTTTAAAAAAAGGTTTTATTTGTTTATTCATAAGAGACATACAGAGAGAGGCAGAGATGTAGGCAGAAGGAGAAGCAGGCTCCCTGTGAGGAGCCTGATGCGGGACTCGATCCCAGGACCCTGGGATCATGACCTGAGCTAGAGGCAGATGCTCAACTGCTGTGCCATCCAGGCATCCCAATACTTTAATATTCTTATCTAAAATAAGATTTTTTTTCACTTCACAATATTATTTTATCATGTAATTTTCAAAAGTGATGGAATGAAATAATGAGATTATCTATTACTATGAAAGGAGTTGGAGTATCAAAAATGTAAATGCCCAGGCTCCATTATGTTCATCACTGATCAACTGCAGGATGGAGAAAATGTGGTTTACAGTGTCTCAACTCCAAGAGAGACACTTGTATATCTCAGAGAAGAGTATACAAGGGTTGATTTGGAGCCAAGAGACACATAACTTCACAACTGGTATAATTGGAAGCCATAATTTAGAGTTTCCCAACAGACACAATTGTTCAGTTTTCTCCAATGAATGAATTTAGAAGGCAGATGGTTATATTGGTCCAGAGTTGCAAGTTTGATAGATAGGTATGATAGAAAACAGAGGGCAAGGGAGTTGAAAATTCTGGTGAGAGAGTAATTAAAATTATTCACTGGATAACATAGGTTCTAGATAGATTGAAAAAAAAAAGTAGAAAGGGGCCAGGTGGGGGATTATAGACTGAGAGAAAAACTGAAAGGATCAGAGCAGAAATACTAGGAATGAGGTATTTGTGGAGGGAAGACTTTTTGTGGTTGTGTTTGCAAAATGGAATTCTGGTTGTTAAATAGTTTTTTGAGGGTAGAGAAAGGTTGATAAGAGACCTTTCAGCAGTATCTTTAATGGACCTTAAGTGTCATACATTTAAGTAATGATTGCCAAGTATTTAAATGTATTTAGAAAGAAATATATACTATTTTGTTATATATATAACAACTATATATAAAATATATAAATATAAATATATATATTTTTTAGAGAGAGACAGAGGATAGAGGGGCAGAGGGAGAGGGAGAGAGAATCTCAAGTAGGCTCCATTCTGGGCTCTTTCTCATGATCCTGAGATCATGACCTGAGTTGTAATTGAGTGGGACATTTAACTGGCTAAGCCACCCAAGATACCCCTATACTTTTACTTTAAATTGATAGTGTGGTTCAACCAATAAATTAAAAACATTACTTTGTGTTTGATTTTAGGATTAAAAAGATATTTAAATATAGATTAATTTTTAAAAGTTTGAATGAATATTAAACTTTAGAAGAATTGTAAGAATAGAACAAATAACCTTTTCCCCCTACCATCCCAAGAGCAAGCTGCATCATGATGCCCTATAACATTGTTTAGAGGCATCTGAAATAGAAGAAAATGTGTGCATTTAAAAAAAATCTGATGTTTGGAGTTCTTGCATTTTGTGTTTTAAGTAAAAAGCAATTGCTTTATTTTGTATCTTTTTTTGTGTTTTGTTTGCATGTGATGAGATAGAAAAATTTCTGCCTGCCATTTTGTAAGCCCTTCTCTGTAATGCCTTATGAATATGGATGGCCTTTTTTCCCAGTGAATTAGAAAGCCAAATTTAATGTAATTGTCACTCTATTTTATCTTCATAACTTTACTTTCACAGTATTGGAGACATCTTGAGGTCCTATATAAGAACTTTTATCAGATGAATGCAATTTAGAATTCTGAAAAAGATGACTATGAGGTGAAATTTGAGAATTATCATTACTTTTATGCTCCTATTTAAATTGAGTATTAATGTCGATGCTCCTTAGATTGCCTGAACTTATTTTTTATTTTATGTTATAGTTTAAGATTTTATTTATTCATGAGAGAAACAGAGAGAGGCAAAGACATAGGCAGAGGGAGAAGCAGGCTCCCTGCAGGGAGCCTGATGTGAGACTCGATCCCAGGACCCTGGGATTACCACCCCAGTCAAAGGCAGATGCTCAACCACTGAGCCACCCAGGTGCCCCTATTTTTAATTTTTTAAAAATATTTTGCTTATTCATTTGAAAGGGAGGGAGTACAGGGCTCAATCCCAGGACCCTGAGATCATGACCTGAGCTGAACCCAGGTGCCGCTAAACTTCCTGAATTTAACCAATAGTCCATTATGATGTGGATCAAACAGTTGACTAATAAAAATAAAAGTCCTTTACAACTGTTTAGTGGCCATGTGCACTCTGGCAGCTGGCTGTGTTCAGCTGTGTGGGAAACTGGGTATGGTGCTCTTTGGATCTTCACTTGTACTTGAATCATACTTGGAGGTCCCTCAAAATGCTGTCTGAGAGTAGAAATGTTAATTACTCTTTATTAATTTTTTAAAAAGTCAAAATTGAAACATGCCTCTATCGCTTCCTATAAGCCCCTGAATACCTTTTCAGAAGTATCAGGGATTCACTTTCATTTTTAGTTTTTCTTTCAGAAGGAAGTCATGGAAACTGCTTACATCTGAAAACATAGCTTAATTTTGATCACCTTCAAGATGAAAACACTTTGATTAAAATGTTTCAATAAAAACTATTTTAAAAAAGTGATTTTAAATTAGGCTTTAATTTTCCTGTTTTATAGTAAGCCACATAAATCAGAAAGGGCCAATATTTTGGGCTTTAGGGACAGCCAGGTTCTGAATCTATGGGGAACATGCCTTAGTCTTGGGATTAGTTATGGTGCGCATCCTGGCTTTTAATAGTAATAGGGTGATTTGATGGTTATCCAATTTCAAATGAAAGTGACTTTTGAATTCTACCCAGTGAGCTGATCAATCTGAGAAGGGCTCAGCAATCAGGAGAAAAGGCAGATTTCATACTTTGTCCAGAGTGCCTTTTGGGCTTTGTTTTAAGAACCATGTGCAAAAACTAGTCCATTTAGTAGTGTCAGTCCAATTAGAAAACTCAGGGAAAGGCTGATCTCAGCTTAAAAATCAGCCAAGCCAATTGTTGAGTTCAAAGACAGTGAGATAAAAAAGAGCTAATTATGAAACCGAGTCTTATGGATTTAATAATTAATTATAAACAACAGAATGAACTTTAATTAAAAAGGTATAGAATTTTGCAGATCAATATTAAAAATGCAAAATTAGCCTATTTTTTAAATAATAAAAATCAACAATAGATCTATTATGTGCCAAATATTATTCTAGGTTTCTTGCATATATTATTTACTCTGAATTTTATGATAGTTTCTCAAGAAAGCATTGGCTTTACCATTTTACAGATAAAGAAACTGAGGCTAAATTCAGGCAAGATGGTGGAGGAGTAGGGTCCCCAAGTCACCTGTCCCCACCAACTTACTTAGATCACTTTCAAATCATCCTGAAAACCTATGAATTCGGCCTGGGATTTAACGAGAGAAAAGTTGGAATAGTTGGAATGCTACAGAGAGGAGATTGCACTTCTAACGAGGGAGGAAGGCGGAAAAAAATAAAAAAGAATCCAGTGCAGGAGGGGCCCCGCGAGGAGCCGGGCTAAGGCCTAGGGGTGAGAGCCTCTGGACAGGAAAGCCCAGCCTTGGAAAAGCGGGAATTTTAAAAATCTGCACTGGAGTCTTCCGGATGGAAGGGCGCTCAGCAGGGAACTCGGGCAGAACCGCAGGAGGGGCAGTGAAGCCCCCAAGTTTCCTGGGTCACCAACAGAGGAGGTGCACCTGGGGGACAGCGCGCCGCACACTGCAGGCGGATCTCGGTAACGGGCTGGAGCACGTACCTGGCGGGGCCTCGGGGAGAAGCCGCTGGGTCAGGCGGGGGCTCCGGGCGAGGGGGCTGCGCCCTGCTGCCTTCGGGAGCTGCACCCCAGGGAGCGTGATTCCAGCAGCGCAGGCCCCGGAGCCCAGGGCGCGGGGGGACACAGCCCAGGATCCTGCGCTCCCCCCCGGAACAGGTGGAGGCTAGGAGGGCACAGGACAGTGGGGACACCGAGCTGTGCAGATCAGCGCCCCCCGCCCCCCGGAGCATCCAGGCCACAGCAGACTAGGAGCTGCGGTAGTTACTGGGGGAGCTGACTCCAGGGCTAGAGAGCTGGCTGCTGCCAGTGTTGTTCCTCCTGGTGTCACCCTGTGCCTGGGAGGGGCGGGGCCGCCAGGGAACAGGGGCCTCATGGGGTCAACAGCTCCCACTGAGCCTAGCACCGGGGGGTGCGGGGGCGGGGCAGCTCCCCCAGGTGCACACACCTGGGAGTCAGCACAGCAGGCCCCTCCCCCAGTCTTAGATATATTTTCCACTTCTAGAGTCCCTTTAATATACTCAACTTAATTTTGGGAGATATTTGATATTTTTGTTTTGTTTTGTGTTTTTTGTTTTCTCTGTCTCATTTTGTTCTACAATGGCAGAAGTTAATGCCTTCTAAAACATGACCATAATGTACCCAGAACCAGGTGGTATACTGTGCTGGTTCATTCTGTGAGATTCCTCATTCCAATTCTGCCCCCCTCTTTTATCTCATTTATGTTTTGATGGTCAATGTTGAGGCTCTCTACAAGCATTTCTAACTTATATAAATTTGGGACTGAGCATCTTCTAACATACAGAACTTAATATACTTATAACCAAGAGGATCACCCTCTAGAACCCCTCAGGTAGACTACAATCTCCCTCCACAACAACTTCATCACCACCACTATCTTCCAGTCCCCTCCCTTTTTTTCTTCTTCTCCTTTTCTTCTTCTTTTTTCTTTTTTCCTCTCTATTTCTGCTTTTTTCTCTTCTTGGGATTCTTGGCCTTTTATTTTTACTACTTTGTTTTAAAATTTGTTTTTCACTTTAGTGGTCCTTTTGTTTTGTTTTGTTCTGATCTTTGTTTTCAATTTCTGGTCTCTGACCTCATCAGAATCATCTAGGGTGAAATTGCCTTAGGTTGTGGTTGATATTCTTGACTCAACCCGCTCATACAGCCACTCTACACTGAGCAAAATGACTAGAAGGAAGAACTCACCACAAAAGAAAGAATCATAAGGAGTACTCTCTGTCACAGGGTTACAGAATTTGGATTACAATTTGATGTCAGAAAGCCAATTCAGAAGCACAATTATAAAGCTACTAGTAGCTTTGGAAAAAAGCATAAAGGATTCAAGAGACTTCATGCCTGCAGAATTTAAATCTAATCAGGCCCAAATTAAAAATCAATTAAATGAGTTGCAATCCAAACTGGAGGTTGTAACGATGAGGGTTAATGAGGTGGAATAAAGAGTGAGCAACATAGAAGACAAGTTGATGGCAAGGAAGGAAGCTGAGGAAAAAAGAGAAAAACCATTAAAAGACCATGAGGGAAGGTTAAGGGAAAAAATTATAGCATCAGAAGGAAATATCTACGTATAATTGGGGTTCCAGAGAAGGCCGGAGGGCCAGAGGGCCAGAAAGCATATTTGAACAAATCATAGCTGAGAACTTCTCTAATTTGGGGAAGGAAACAGGCATTCAGATTCAAGAGATAGAGAGGTTCCTCCCACCCCAGTCGATAAAAACCATGCAACACCTCGACATTTAATAGTGAAACTTGCAAATTCCAAAGATAAAGAGAAAATCCTTAAAGCAGCGAGAGACAAGAGATTCCTAACTTATATGGGGAGAAATCTTAGATTAGCAGAAGACATCTCTGCAGAGACCTGGCAGGCCAGAAAGGGCTGGCAGGATATATTCTGGGCCCTAAATGAGAAGATATGCATGAAACTAGAACTCAATCTAGTTGAGAAGAAATTTGGAAGCAACTCAAACACTTGGAAGTTAAAGAACACCCTGCTAAAAGATGAAAGGGTCAATCAGGAAATTAGAGAAGAACTAAAAAGATTCATGGAAACTAATGAAAATGAAGATACAACCATTCAAAATCTTTGGGATACAGCGAAAGCAGTCCTGAGAAGGAAATACATCCCAATATAAGCATCCCTCAAAAAAACTGGAAAAAACTCAAATACACAAGCTAACCTTGCACCAAAAGGAACTGGAGAAAGAACAGCAAATAAAGCCTACACCCAGCAGAAGAGAGATAATAGATTCAAGCAGAACTCAATGAAATAGAGACCAGAAAAACTGTAGAATGGGTTAACAAAACCAGGAACTGATTCTTCGAAAGAATTAATAAGATAGATAAACCATTAGCCAGCATTATTAAAAACAAACAGACTCTAATTAATAAAATCATGAATGAAAGAGGAGAGAGCACAACCAATACCAAGGAAATACAAACGATTTTAAAAACGTATTATGAGCAGCTATATGCCAATAAATTAAGCAATCTAGAGGAAATAGATGTATTTCTGGAAAACCACAAATTACCAAAACCTGAACAGGCCAATAACCAGGGAGGAGGTTGAAGCAGTCATCAAAAACCTCCCAAGATGCAAAAGTCCTGGGTCAAATGGCTTCCCAGGGGAATTCTATCAAATGTTTAAAGAAGAAACCATACCTATTCTACTAAAGCTCTTTTGAAGCATAGAAAGGGAGGGAATACTTCCAAACTCGTTCTACGAAGCCAGCATCACCTTAATTCCAAAACCAGACAAAGACCCCACAAAAAAGGAGAATTATAGACCAATATCCTTGATGAACACAGATGCAAAAATTCTCAACAAGATACTAGCCAATAGGATCCAACAGAGCAATAAAAGGATTATTCACCATGACCAAATGGGATTTCTCCCTGATATGCAATGATGGTTTCACACTCATAAAACAATCAACGTGATAGATCATATCAACAAGAGAAAAAAACAAGAACCATATGATATTCTCAATAGATGCAGACAAAGCATTTGACAAAATATAGCATCCATTCCTGATTAAAACTCTTCAAAGTGTAGGGGTAGAGGGAACATTCCTCAATATTTTAAAAGCTATTTATGAAAAGCCCACAGCAAATCTCATTCTCAATGTGGAAACACTGGGAGCCTTTCCTCTAAGATCAGGAACACGACAGAGATGTCCACTCTCACCACTACTATTCAACATAGTCCTAGAAGTCCTAGCCTCAGCAATCAGGCAACAAAAAGAAATAAAAGGCATTCAAATGGGCAAAGAAGAAGTCAAACTCTCCCTCTTCGCAGACAATATGATACTGTACATAGAAAACCCAAGAGACTCCACCCTAAGATTGCTAGAACTCATACAGCAATTGGTAATGTGACAGGATACAAAAATCAATGCCCAGAAATCAGTTTCATTTCTATATACTAACAATGAGACCGAAGAAAGAGAAATTAAGGAGTCAATCCCATTTACAATTGTACCCAAACGCATAAGATACCTAGGAATAAACCTAACTAAAGAGATAAAGGATCTATATCCTAAAAACTACAGAACACTTCTGAAAGAAATTGAGGAAGACCCAAAGAGATGGAAAAACATTCCATGCTCATGGATTGGAAGAATAAATGTGAAAATGTCTATGTTACACAGGGCAATTTACACATTCAATGCAATCCCTATCAAAATACCATGGACTTTCTTCAGAGAGTTGGAACAATAATCTTAAGATTTGTGTGGAATCAGAAAAGACCCCAATAGACAGGGGAATTGAAAAAAAAAACCAGAGACGTGGGAATCACAATGTTGGATTTCAAGTTGTACTACAAAGCTGTGATCATCAAGGCAGTGTGGTACTGGCACAAAAACAGACACATAGATCAATGGAACAGAATAGAGAACCCAGAAATGGTCCCTCAGCTCTATGGTCAACTAATATTCGACAAAGCGGGAAAGACTCTCCACTGGAAAAAGGACAGTCTCTTCAATAAATAGTGCTGGGAAAATTGGACAGCCATGTACCAAGGAATGAAACTAGACCATTCTCTTATACCACATACGAAGATAAACTCAAAATGGTTGAAAGATCTAAATTGGAGACAAGAATCCCTCAAAATCCTAGAGGAGAACACAGGCAACACCCTTTTTGAACTTGGCCACAGTAACTTCTTGCAAGATATATCTATGAAGGCAAGGGAAACAAAAACAAAAATGAACTATTGGGACTTCATCAAGATTAAAAGCTTCTGCACAGGGCAGCCTGGGTGGCTCAGCGGTTTAGCGCTGCCTTCAGTCCAGGGCCTGATCCTGGAGACCCAGGATTGAGTCCCATGTCGAGCTCCCTGCATGGAGCCTGCTTCTCCCTCTGCCTGTGTCTCTGCCTCTCTCTCTCTCTCTGTGTCTCTCATGAATGAATAAATAGTAAATAAAATCTTAAAAAAAAAAAAGCTTCTGCACAGCAAAAGAAACAGTCAACAAAACTAAAAGAAAATCTACAGAATGGGAGAAGATATTTGCAAATGACCTATCAGATAAAGGCCTAGTATCCAAGATCTATAAAGAACTTATCAAATTCAACAGCAAAGAAACAAAGAATCCAATCATGAAATGGGCAAAAGACATGAACAAAAATTTCACAGAAGAAGACACAGACATGGCCAATAAGCACATGAGAAAATGCTCTGCATCCCTTGCCATCAGGGAAATACAAATAAAAACCACAACGAGATACCACCTCACATCATTGAGAATGGGGAAAATTAACAAGACATTAAACAATAAATGTTGGAGAGGATGTGGAGAAAGGGGAACCCTCTTGCACTGTTGGTGACAATGTGAACTGGTACAGCCACCCTGGAAAACAGTGTGGAGGTTCTTCAAGAAGTTAAAAATAGAGGTATTCTACAACCCAGGAATTTCACTGCTGGGGATTTACCCCAAAGATACAGATGAAGTGAAACGCCAGGACACCCGCACCCCGATGTTTATAGCAGCGACGTCCACAATAGCCAAACTGTGGAAGGAGCCTTAGTGTCCATCGAAAGATGAATGGATAAAGAAGATGTGGTTTATGTATACAATGGAATATTACTCAGCCATTAGAAACGACAAATACCCACCATTTGCTTCGACGTGGATGGACCTGGAGGGTATCATGCTGAGGGAAGTAAGTCATTCGGAGAAGGATAAACATTACATGGTTTCATTCATACAGGGAATATAAAAAATAGTGAAAGGGATTATAGGGGAAAGGAGAGAAAATGAGTGGGAAATATCAGAGGTGACAGAACATGAGAGAAGCCTAACTATGGGAAATAAAGAAGGGGAAGTGAAAGGGGAGGTAGGTGGGGGTATGGGGTGACTGGTTGATGGGCACTGAGAGGGGCACTTGACGGAATGAGCACTGGGTGTTATACTATATGTTGGCAAATCGAACTTCAATAAAAAAATATACAAAAAAAAAAAAAAGAAACTGAGGCTAACGATTAAAAACACAAAGGTAGGAGGTGTCGAAGCAGAAATTTGAACCCAGGACATGCTGGTGTGACTCCAAGCCTAGGTGATTTCCACTCTCTGAGTTACCTCTGTGTAAGGCCTGAATGGTGAATTCTTGGCACTTGTATTTGAATTAGTAATGTTAGTAAGTATTGCTTGTGTTGCATTAGTTACAAATCTTAGTGGCTTACCACAATAGTGAATATTTCCCATTCACTGAAAGCTCAAAGGAGGAGATGCTCTAGGTTGCAGTCATCAGATCCATGCTGCTGGTGGCTCTGCTCACCTTCAGCATGTGACTGCCTCTAAGGTATCTAAGGTATCTAGAGGTTGTGTTGGGGTGGTAGGTTTAGCAAACTAAAACACTTGACACTGTTGGAGGAGGTCATCTGGAGGACATGACATCTCCATGTACCATTTGTGTGTACCATTTGTAACAGTGGGAAGCTTTTTCAAGGATACTGCCTTGAGAGACTGATGTATTAAGACTCCCTGGATGGGATATGTGACTGAACTCAGTTAAGGTCTTTATATGAACTTTTAAGGTTCTGGCCTGTTGTTTCAGAAATCTGCTTGTCTTGCAGCTGCCCAAGAGAAGCCTGCAAGACAAGTTCCCTTGCTTATTAAAGCTACCACCTACCTATCTGGAGTGTCCCTTTTTAAAAAGATTTTATTTATTTATTCATGAGAGATACAGAAAGAGAAGCGGAGACACAGGCAGAGAGGGAGAAGCAGGCTCCTCGCAGGGAGCCCAATGTGGGACTCGATCCCCAGACCTGGGATGATGCCCTGAGCTGAAGGTAGATGCTCAACTGCTGAGCAACCCAGGCGTCCTGACCTGGAGTGTCCTGGATCATTTTTTGGTCTCTTCTTGCCCTCTGTGTATGAGGAGCCAGTTAAATTTGAATTCCAGGTAAATGACACATAATTTCTTAGTATAAGTATATCCCATGCAATGTTCGGGACAGTTACATTTTTGATGCATTTTATGTGCTAAATCTGGCAACCCGAATGTCAATGCCCTGATATATGTCATAGGACATGCTTACACTGACACATTTGGTGTTTTTCTGAAACACAAGATTATCTGGGTTTCCTCCATTTTATCTGACAACCCAGCTGACATCAACTGAAAGATGGGATGGTGAGTGAGTGTAGAGAATCTCATGTAGGAGGTTTTTATGGGCTTGGTTCTGAAAGTGATGTACATCAGCTCTGTCCATACTCCGTTGATAAGTATTACAGCCTCACCTAGATAGAAAGGGGATTAGAAATGTAGTCCCTGAGTGGACATTTACCAGCATCAGCATTATGCATGGAAGGATGGCACAAATTATAGACCCCTACCCATCTTAGCCTCAGCACATTGGCAGCTATTACATGCCAGTTTGCAGGGGGGCCTGGATCTGCACACAGAGGCAACATATATCATGGTAACTGAGCATTTTGGATAGATCTACACTCAAACTGTAGGCCAGTTTCTAACTAGCCATGAGGCGTGGGCAAGCTACTTTACCTCTTTGAGTTTGTTTCCTTGTTGATCAAATGGAAATAATATAGAACATCTTTAGAGAGTGTTTGAGGATTAAATCAGATAATCCATGTAAAGTACTTTGCACAGAGTCTGGGAGCACATAATAGCAGCTACTTCGTCTATGAGTCACAAAATAGAAGTACTTGTCAGTCTATTTACTTCATGTCTTTTCTGCTTCTAATGTTTTCTGATGGCTAAAGGAAAATAAGAATTGCTTTTTAAAATGACACTCTGGACTAGTAAGGCCTGGCTTCTAGGTGCTTGTTTTGTGAATTGTGGCTGAAAACTTGGAATAACTATTAAAAATATATAATAGTGGAAAAAGTTAATATATTTTGTGTTGGTAATTAGAAATTATGGATAAACTGAATATCTGGATAGGAAAACTATTAACAATGAATGCTAAATAATGAGCATGCATTACTTATCAGATGTAAATATTTATGTAGATAGTCTATGCACACACACACAAATTATTACCCTGACTTCTCATTGCACTGCCTTCTAACTTCTGAGTACGCTCAGTTCTTAGAACTAAAATTATGTCATTCTTCAGAATGATGGGTCTTATGAAGACTTATCTGTCAAGTAGCCAGCTGTGTTATGACAGGTCATTCAGATTCTTTCTCCTCTCACTTTAATTTACTTTCTGGAGAGAGATGGCTGGCAAGGTTTAAGCAAGCATGATAAAGACTAATTAAAGAGTTGTTCCTCAAATCTCCTTGAAATTAGAGGTTGATTCACTGAAATAATTCATATTTCATAACCTGAAATAAGCAAAACTTTGAATCTTAGCAAGAAAATTGAAGAGCTATATGGATTACCCAATTCTTTGCTGTGGAATTGTGCAATTGAATTTAGAATATAATAGAATTTGTGTTTCCAATAAAACCAACTTAGAACAGCTTCACATCATGGAACTAAATTAGACCGTAACTCCCTCTAATTAGTTTGGATAGTAATGTTTTTAGTCCTTAATCACACCTTTTAGTGAAGAATTCTGAATTCCTTAGAATAAAGTCTATTGTCCTATATCCTTGGGGGTAGACCTTGAGAGGGGTTAGCTAACAGATACAATGACAAAAAAGGTGACCTAAAGAATATATATATATATTTTTTATACTGTTGGAGAGTTATTGGAGCTACTTTATAACTGCTATGTTTAGTTTTTTGCCAGGTATTGGAGCTACCTTGTCACATTACCCCAGAGTGTGAAGACAACAGAGGGAACATTGCCCCGGGGGGCCCAAAGAGGGATGAACCAGGCAGGACTGGGTGGTGTGCCTCCAGGGATTGGCTGACTTGGATTCACTAGAGCTTCCACCTGCTGCCTAGGACAATTGTGTGATACCTTTTCTTTTCATGAAATGGGCCAGAAAAATGGATGCTTTGGTGAACCAAAAGAAGTGGATAGGTGAGCGGACTATTTAAAATTACTAGAATTGAGGCAGGTGGATTGTGCACAAATTACCCAGTTGATTGCATCAGCCATCCATTGTGTTTTCCAGAACCAGTTTGTGAGATGTTTTAAAATAGAAAACTTGGAAGTGTGGTATCCTATAAACTACTCACATCTATTCTGAAGCACCTTTAATGGTAGAACATGTGATAATGATCAAATATATAATTTTCTGGAAACTTCATGAAGGTTCTGGATATCCATTATACAGATATCCTGTGGTGGCAATAGAAGTAAATAGGGGAAAACACCCTTCTCTCAGATAATTTATTTTCTGTATCCACTCTCCCTTTCTCAAGAACCAGTCAACATTTATAAATTCTTCATTGTGTGTAAACGCTCTTATCGCTTTCCTTTATTGTAGTCTTCAAATCTGCCTCCCCATGACACCTCCTGTCCCTAGATTGAGACAAGAAAGGCATTACTGGATATCATTGAGGTTTGGTTATGGCACTTTTAAAAGCAATGAGGAGATGTGGACATGGTAAGGCGGTTGGAACATCTTCAGCCAGATACTCAGATGGAATCTCCAAGATGATGATTCAAATCAAGGCAATGAGAAATGGCACAGAAATTAATTCTTTGATTTCTGTTCAGTTTAAATCTGAGGACAAGCTTATTGAAAGCAAGTTGTTTACTTTGCAGTTAAAGGCCTGAGTGGAACAATGGGACTTAAATCTCCTCAGCAGTGACATTTTCATCGATGACATTAAGAATTTATTGAAAACCTGAAGGGCACATAAAAACAAACTAGGGAAAAGGGGAAGAGAGTGCATCAATGGGATGGGGTGAGGTGGATTTTGAGGATGGGAACAGCTTGGAGACATGAGATTGGGGCTTCTTAGAAGAGTGGCAGTGATCTGTATAGACCTGTGTGGGGGAAAAAACGATTGTGAAAATTAAGCAGGTTGGCTTCTTATTTGATCTTCCAAATATATTTAAACAATAGGTAACCATGTTAAGGTGGGAGGAACCCTGGCTGATAAATGTGCTTCCTCTTTTCTATTTTGTTGTCATTGAAAAGTTGAATTAAATCACACACTCTGGGCAAACCATTTTAGTATGATTAAAAACATTCATTACATTTCCCTCCTGAAAGCAGCTTCCCTAAAGCACAGAAAAATGTTAAAAATGCATTCGCATTAAACTCTGATTCTTTTTTTAAATTGAAGAACATGAAAGCGCATTAAAATTTTTTTCTAGTGAACAGTCATTAGAGTAATAAGGAATTTGCTGGTGATGAATGTCTAGCAGGAACATGACCTACCTCATCCTTTAGTTTTCTTCTCATAAAAACAACTTTTGGTGATAACCCAATTATGGTTGCAATACAAAGTTTACAGAAAGTAAAGTCCATGGACATTGGGGTTGACTTGACCTCAAAGCAATAATTCTACAGTTCTATATTTCACGAAAACAAACAAACAAACAAAACCCCTTTAAGTATATGCCTCCTTATATCTCATCCATAAGTTCTCTTGTATCTTGGTATGTCCTTGTCTCTTTTTGTACCATTTTATTTCTTGGCAGCACCTTTGCTAGAAATCATTCAGGCAAAGAAAGGTAAGATGTAAAATAGCCAATTTTCCCTGAGGTGTTAAAAGTTCTGATTAAAGTTTGAAGATGGGTAAAGTCTCAAGCTATTTGCTAAAATAAAATTTGATCTACTCTTGGTCTATGTCTAGCTATTCTTAACATGATGGCCTTATCATTATTATAAACATTTTTAGAGTATTATAATATGTTATTTGCAGGGCAAATTTTTAGTAACAAAATGGAGTAAGGTGTGGTTGTCATCCTAATTACAATTCTGCTAGAGAAAGACATTGACAGTTGGATTTATAAAGTAATATCAGCTAGTAAGAGATAAACCTCTGAAGTTAATGGATCAACACAATACCTGTTTTTCTCTCACTCATGTGATGTACAAAGTACTTTCTGTTGTAAGCAGAATAATTCCACCCCTCTACCCCATAAAATGCCCATGTCATAATCCCCAGAGCCTGTGAATGTGTTACCTTATGTGGAAAAGGGATTTTGAAGATGTTATTATGTGAAAGATCTTGAAATGGGAAGATTATCCTGGATCATCTGGGAGGGCCCAATGTAATCACAGGGGTTATTAAAAGGGAAGGAGGGAAGTGTGGGTTGAGTACAGAAGCCACGTGATTACAGAAGCAGAGGAACCAGGAGAGATAACGAAATACTATGTTGCTGGTTTTTCAGATGGAGAATGGGTCTGTGAGCCATGGAGGTGGCCTCTAGAAGCCACAAAGTGTGGGAAACAGAGCCTCCAGAGGGAATGCAGCCCTGCTGAATTGTTTTAGGACTCCAGACTCCAAACATGTAGGAGGCTACATTTGTGTTTTTTTAAGCCACTAAGTTTGTGGTAATTTGTTCCAGTGGCCATGAGAAGCTGATATAGCTCCCGTGGTCAAAGAAAGGGACCCAGTTTCCTTTCTTTTTATGTCTCCACCAGATAGTGGGGCCTGGATTTTACTGCATTTAGCCCGTGGGCAGAGAAAGACAATGAATGAAGGTAGTGGGCAGTTTTTACAGACCCAGATAGAAAGTGGCAAACACAATTTTTGTTCACATTCCATTGTTCTCAGCCATGCCAGGATGTCATACTGAAATTCTCCCTTATGCCCTTATGTCACTCTAGCACTTTTCTTTTTTAAAGCTTTTATTTATTTATTCAATGAGGGACACACAGAGGGAGGCAGATACATAGGCAGAGGGAGAAGTAGGCTCTCTGCAGGGAGCCTGATGTGGGACTTCATCCCAGGATCCCGGGATCATGACCTGAGCCAAAGGCAGATGCTCCACTACTGAGCCACCCAGGCGTCCCACGCTAACACTTTTCTATATGTCCTATAGGATCTTCCTGTCCATGCAGCTTCTCATGTCAGATGCCTGACAGTCATTTTTGATGCCACCTTCTCTCCTTAACTTCCACACCCAGTCTGTGACAGTCCTAGTGATTCTCTCTAGCCTCAAATTCATCACTTTTCTCCATCTCCACTGCCATGTGGCCATGTGGCTGCACCCAGTATAGTCGTGCATCCAGGGAGAACACAAAACGTGTTTGGTGAGTAGAAAGTCAGCATTTTCCGGGGATGCCAAACTGAGTAATCAGATAATGGTCATTAGCTCCTCCTCATAGCCATTATCTGCTATAAATAACATTACTTAGTTTTTCAAAGTGCTGAATGTTTTGAGGTAAGAATATGGTGTTTTCCTCATTTTTAATGAGGGAGCTAAAGGCCTGTAGTGACATGGAGCCCTTTGCGATGAAGGGAGAAAACAACGACTAATAATTAAAAAAAAAGTACAGTCATGCCTCTAATGGTAAAACAACTTGACTTCTATGAGCTAGAAAGCCTGGGGTGGAAGTGAACAAATTCAAATAATTAAGTTGATGAGAAATATGAGAATATGAGAAATATTTTTGCCTTAATTTCTCAGCACTATTGATGAACTATGCTGGGCCCTGAACATCAGCCTGGCTTACTGCTTTCTTCAGTATGGAGGAAGTTAATACCATAGGGAACATAGGAGTAGATGTTGTGAGCCTCAAAATATTACTTTGTTACACTTCACCAGATGAATTCGATCTGAATACCAGATGGTGCTACCTCATTTGTATTTTTACAAAAGTGAAATTCTTTTATTTTTTTAAAATAAGAAATAGGGATCATATTGGTCCCAAAACAATGTAAAAATTGTTGTATTTTTGGTACAATCTCACCTCTTCCTCCTATTTTATATAAGCCTTAATACAACATATATATATACACACACATATATTTGCACATATATGAAGATTTTTTAATAATACTTTGTTTAAAATATCCCTATATTTTTATGTCAAAAAGTAGTATGTGTTCATATCAAAATATTTAGAAAATATAGATAAGTCAAAAAGGCCACTATCCTGATTTAGGAAATGTTAACTATTTGGTGCACATTCTTCTGTAAATATATTGATTCATCCTCTCAAGAGCTCAGCTTTTAAAATGTTCTTAGCTGTACCCAAGATGCCATAATGAATAAAAGTTCTCTTTAGGTTTTATGACCTTATGAAAAGCTATTTATTTGAGAAAAAGAGCGAGAGAGAGAGAAAGAGCACATGCATACAAGCGAGCACGAGCAAGCGGGAGAGGCAGAGGCAGAGGTAGAAGGAGACAGAATCTCAAGCAGACTCCATGCTGATCACGGAGCCTGACAAGGGGCTAATTTCGTGACCTGAGCTGAAATCCAGAGTAGGACGCTTAACTCACTGAGACACCCAGGCACCCTAGACCTTATCAAACACCTTTATCCTATGGTCTAGGACTTTTCTGTGCTCATAATCCTCATGCTAGATATCTGGTAGTCATTTTGGTTTCTTCCCCTCCCTCACCTCTCACATCTTTTTTTTTTTTTAATTTTTTATTTATTTATTTATGATAGTCACACACAGAGAGAGAGAGAGGAAGGCAGAGACACAGGCAGAGGGAGAAGCAGGCTCCATGCACCGGGAGCCCGATGTGGGATTCGATCCCGGATCTCCTCCAGGATCACGCCCTGGGCCAAAGGCAGGCGCCAAACCGCTGCGCCACCCAGGGATCCCACCTCTCACATCTAATTTGTTATCGAGTCCTATTGATTCTACCTAGCTTCATCATTTTTCTTCCTCTCCACTGCTGCCACCTGCTGATACCCTGGGCACATATTTCTTCCTCCCTGGACAACTTCTCTTTCTTCATATCCCTACCCCTTGCTCTCCCAAGGCTACTTTCTTTTTTTCTTTTAAAAAAAGATCTATTTATTTATTTTAGAGAGACAGAGAGTGAGAGCAGGGGGAGGGGCAGAGAGAGGAAGAGGGAGAGAGAGAAGCTCCAACAGACTCTTCGCTGAGCATGGAGCCCAACTCCAGGCTTGATCCCACCACCCTAAGATCATGACCTGAGCCAAAATCAGAGTCCACGCTTAACCGACTGACCCACCCAGACACACCTCCCAAGGCTATTTTCTTGCTCATCCACACCTTCCTAATAACTTCTTGCCCTTTAGATTTCATTTTTGGGTATCATTTCTTCCAGGACACGTTTTCTGATAAACCCATCCAGACTGGATCTGATACATCTTCTGTATGCTTTCTTATCACCATGTATATCTTTCTGTTATACTGCTTATCACAATGGTCCCACATCCTGTTTACTTGTCCGTATTCCTCACTGTGTTCCTAATGCTTAGCAAATGCCTGCCCTTGCATATGATTGATAGACAATGTTGAATGGATGAATGCACATAGTAGGAAATTAGGCTAAAAGGGTAGGGTAAATGGGTTCAGTTTTGGCCTCTGAGAGCCAAATATTGATTTTTGATTTTGGAGTAAAGGAGCAATTCACATATACATGATTTTTAGTACTGGTAGTATTATGGAAGACAAATTGAAAAGAGATGAGATAAACCAAAGAGTACTGCTAGGAGATTGTTGCCTGATCTAATGAGAACATTGACTCTTGTTATTGGGATTTGAAAGTTATGACTATGAGGACCCTCACATAAATAAGCAAAGATCTGCTTCTGGTCACTCTGAGATTAGATAATACAAATACAGCTGTCGGGGGCTCACTCCAAATAGCTCAGAGGCAATTTCAGGAGAAGAGGTGTTGGGTACTGTCTGGAAAGAAAGAAAGGTAGAAGATCACTAAAGCTAGCTTTTTTCTCTCCTATCACCTGCTTTTCAGCAGTGGAGTCACTTAGTTGAACTTCTGATTTGGTTATGTGAACATTTTTTTTTTTCCCACAGAAGATCTTACTGTCCCTCACTGCAGCATATCTATTCTCTCAAGAGGTGCTCTTCAATTTTCTTAGTTTGCATTTTAACATGGTGTAGTTGCAGTAGTAATATAAGGAACAGCACATAACACAATCTGTCATCTAAAAGTTGCAAAACAAAGCCAGGGGGTTAATTCTTGGTGTTTGCAAATACTCTAAAGGCAACATATGTATTTGTATGTAGGTCAAACAATGGATCATAATTATAAACAATAACATTTTTTAATATAAAAGAAAAAAGATGTTAACATAGAGCTGTAATTACTGAGCAATGCTTAAAGTGGGCTTACTGTATTGAATATATTATATATTGAACATGTGGTCTGTGCATGTAAGGAGTACAAAGAATAGTCTGCACGAATGCCATATGATTCCAGTCATAAATGGAATCCAAAAAAAAAAAAAAGAAAAAGAAATAGAATCAGAACTATAAATACAGAGAACCAACTGATTGTTGATAGGGAGCTGGGGAATGAGATGGTGGGGAACTTGGGGGGTAGGGGAGGGCGAGGGTGGAGGGATAGTAGTTTGGGCAAAACAGGTGAGGGGGAAAAGGAGAGACAGGCCTCCAGTTATGGAATGAGCAAGTCATGGAAGTGAAAAAGCAGAGCATAGGACTGCAGTGAATGATAATGTAGGAGCAGTGCTACAGGACAGATTGTGGCTGTACTGGTGGTGCACATAGCATAATGTATAAACCTATCAAATTACTAAACTGTACATCTGAAACTAATGCAACATTGTGTGCCAACTATACTCAAGTTAAAAAAATAAAAAAATAATCTTTGCCCTCAGGAAGCTTATACTTTGGATGAGAAGATGAGCTATAGACCATGCAAGTGTAAATAAAAATACAAGAGTAACTAAGTCAATGTATGGCTATATGATTACTTAAGGCTCTGGGTTTTAGGTAACATGCCAACTTAGGGATTTAAACAACACAGAGGAAGTTATTAGAAGGAAGAGGAACGTACCACAAGAGCAGGAATGCAGCAGGGACTCTGAAAAGGAGCTGGAAGGACTAGAAAGCCACCACTTCCCTTGTCTGTTTCCCACGCCCCCAGCCAGTCCCACCACTGACTCCTTTTCTGAGGCACCCTACCGTGCTCAGGTTGGCACGTTGCTGGCTGGTTACTTGGTTCCAATTCCAAATTTTCAACGGAAGAAATGTGATTATGCTAATTGGATTGAGCACCTGTCCTTAGTCTACCAACCATGATTTACACAATTGTGTAATAGAAATATTGCTGTCAGGGCTCAGAGAGGCCATTTTCAGAGAACATGCCTATGATAGTGTAAATGTATTGTTTGGGAGTATCTATCTTTATTTTACCTCCAGGAGGACGGCTGAACCATTAGGTTCTAACTGGATAACAGTTTCCAGGATTATAAAAATACTGAAGACTTGTCATAACAACCCATGATTTTCTATTTGGTGCTGTAGAGATTTTTCTATTGAAAGGATGTTTGCATGTACATTAATCACAGCTATGCCTGGTTGGAATGTCATTATGCCATCTGTCATATCAGCTAATAGTCAGACTTTCTTTCCTGTATTTCAAAGCTTCCTTTTGGCAAAAAAAAGTCTTTGTAGGATAGTGTAGGATTATATTTTTGTTAATAGTAATTAATTTATTAAGTATAACAAAGACAAATCCAACAATAAAGATAGGTCTATAAATGCTCAGGAGCGCACTGAAATTATGTTACTCCTGTGTGGTTCTCTCCCCAATTTAAAAATTATTTGCATGCTCCCTTGTATTCAGCTTATTTTAATGTACTGTGCTCCATAGAAAAATATCAGGAAACAATAGTTCTTCCAAAACATCTATGTGACATGAGACAAAGTGAATACCATGACAGTACAACATGGAGGACGTGGAATGATACACTGCAGTTCAAATGGCTTGAACTGATCTCTGTGAGAAGATTTTGGATGGTTTTTGAAACCGTCCTTGACATCATTTTGATAAGGAGGTAATATGTGCAGTGAAGTGGCATTTGTTCAAATTTGCTTTTGAGAAGGATTCATTTACCGATTTTATGTTAGTTCCTTAACCCTTTTGCTCATTTATTACTTAAATACACACAGCCAAACTTTTTATCAGAAGAGCTTGTGAGAAATACTGAATATGGCTTCATGTAGGACACATAGGCTACAGGGATTTTTTCATATTATGTTAAAAAATGGCAAGGCCTGGGACTAATGAAAATCAAAGAACTTTTTAGAAACTTCCAATAGGGAATTTAAAAATAGAGATGGCTTTTATACCAGAAATATGTCAGAAATAAAGTCAAGCTACTCTTTTTTTACCTGTAAAAGAAATTTTAAGTTATGAAAAGTTGTTAACTATAGGGTTTAAGTGTGATTGGAGAATGTAATATGAAAAACATTTTATGTTACAGAAATCCAGACATGGGGGCACCTTGGTGGCTCAGTGGTTGAGCATTTGCCTTCAGCTCAGGTTGTGATCCTGGGGTCCTGGAATCTAGTCATGCATCAGGCTCTCCGCAGGGAGCCTGCTTCTCCCTTTGCTTATGGCTCTGCCTCTCTCGGTGTGTCTCTCATGACTAAATAAATAAAATCTTTTTTTTTTTTTTTTAAAAAGAAGGAAGTCCAGAGATGTGTGTTGTAATACAACTTATATGTTCTTGGGTAGAACTCTTATTCATTCATTTTTGGCTTGACCTTGGAAATTCCAGACGCTTACTGATCTCATAGTGTGAAAATGAAAGAAGACTCAATGAGGTGTCTAGTGTAAGGGAGTGATTCTTCTCTGCAATGGCTGTCAGGTGAGTGAAGCTCATGGGTCCTGAGCTGGGACTTTGCTATGAAAGTAAGACCTCAATTTACTACAGCCTCAATGGCAGCAAGTAAGTTCTTTTTTGTAGGCTAATATGTATATAAGTGATTTAGCAGTATCTTGCCTGCTTTTCAGATAAGTGGGGAGACTTGAACGAGCTGGAGGAACAATTAATAATCTTAGTGTGGAAATCAATGCCTGGAGACCGAGTCACATAGCTCAGGCTCTTTCTGGTGTCACTGGACTACTTGCTCATGGCATTCTTCATTCATTCACACGATGCATTTTTATTATGACTCTAGCAGTGGCTCAATACAAATATGTCAAGTAAGCTTGGTGTGCATTGATCTAGGATTCTGTCTGTAGATTTAATCACACCAAAAGCTACCTAAAATAGAGGTAATCGGTGAACAGAAGCCTATGAAAAGGCTGCTGAATCTCAAAAACTCATTGTTATGTTGTCTAGATTTTACAGTTTAGATCTGACTCTTACACTAACTTGCCTTTTTTTTCTTATTAGAGACATAAATTTTTTTTATTTGAAACACAAGATTTAATAGAACATCATTATTTTTCTGTTACAACAGGAGACTTTTTAACATTTTGATACTTGAAAATACTAATTTTGAAATCCATTTGCATCACTAATTTTCAGGTATAAATTCATATATAGTAAGACATAGGTGACTAAGAATGTATACTGTATTATCCTAGCCATAAAGCATATCTTCAAGTTTGGGGTAACTTGCCTTTGGTAAATTCATAAAACGTCTTGCCTCAGTTGATTTCAATGTAAAAATTGTTAAATTTGTTTTAGTCTTAAAAGATTTGTGGTGTAGTTACGCTTGAATTATAATTCATTCCCCATATTGAAAACATATGTGTAAGACATTTTATTAAAATTTTCTGAGGACAAAAAATATGTTTAATATAAGGTATGGTCCTTTCTCTCAAGAAGTTTGTGGTCTAATAATGAAATTGAGATGTATATAAATATAGCAATACCTGACAGAATGTGAAAAATGTATATGTTACAAAATTAAGTTTAGTTATGTGAGTTTATAGTTTCATAATGCCATATTTTGGAATAATTTTAAATTTTTTATAATTATTTTAGATGTAGGCTATAAGGAGAGCCTGTGTGCACAGATAAACATATGTTTATACTAGTGTGCAAATGCAAGCATGTTATTATGTTGATTTGCCTTGCTACTTGCTGTGTGTAATGTAGTAGAATTCAGAAGATCTACTGCCATTCTTTCTCTTTACCTTTCTGTGTGATCTTGGGCTTAACACCAAATATCTTTGGGCACAGATACTTCTCCTGGGTAAAGGATTGTTCTTTAGTTTATATGAGTGATCAGGAAAAATATTCTGGAAATGATAAAGCCACACACTGCAACTCTAAGGAATTATTTTCCTTTGATTTAAGGTACTCTCTCTAATTCTTATGTGAGCATTTAAATATTATGAAGACTAGTTGCTTTATGATGATAAAATGTTATAGTTTGCTTTGTACAGATTAAAAAGGCATAAGTGTTTTTAATTGCACTTAATTCTCCATGGCATGTTCATTTTCATTCTTAATGGCTCCACATGGCTTAAAATTAATTTGCATCCTTACCCAATGTCATATTATGGCTCTTTGATTACTTGCAGAAATTCTTCGACAAAGCTTAAGATGCACAAAGATTTTATGTGCATATTAATAACTAATTACAAGTATGACCCAAATTTTATAATCTTTATACCCTACCTCATTCCCAAAGGATAATCATATATAGCTTTCACATAATGACTAACTACTAGATTCAGTTGAAATAAAACTAATTTTTATAAATGAAAAGATTTACAAATTCTAGTTCAAGGACAACTACTCCTTAGTAACCCCTCATTTAATGCCTGGATTTGACTTAATGCAAAGTTCTTCTGTGAAATGAAGATACATTACCTTATGCATGGCTCCCTTTGTGCTGCAATCTGACATTCCTGGCTTGCTGGGGAAGGAGCAGACGGATCTGAGTTTCAGTAGACTTCATTGTGTGGCTTTATTTTAAAATTGTTACATATGTATTATGATTTTAGACTCAGGAGTCTCAAAGACTTAGCAGAAGATTGGATTCTAACATGGCAAAGTCACATGCAAATGGAAGAGGTAGTGAGCAGGTGACTTTGGAGCTGACTGGGAGAGAAAGGGGCTTCAGTTGTGAAGGAGGAGATAGAATGAGAGGGCTCAGAGTGCTACTGAGCCTGTCAAACTCTGGGATAAATTAAAAGTATCTTTTCTTCGTAGGAGTCATTAATTTCGGAAAGGAGAAATTAGATGGTACCAGTAGGATATTAAAAAAACAATTCTTGCCCTTAATCTGATAATCAAACTAGAATAGGAGAAAAGTGATATTAAACTAAGTAGCCAGGACTTGTTCAGGAGTGACTCTGCAGGGTGAAAAAAAAGATACTCACCTGCTTTTAAGAAAGAGGTTTTCAAGGTTTTTCAGCACCAAACTCCTTATTTCCAAGTGGAATCTTTCATGGTTTTCCACATTCCCTCTGAATCCTCTTCATGCATGCAACAGGTTATAGTAGAGCTGTTGCACTTTGAAGCAGGGGTGCAAGCCTAGCTTCGTCTGATTGTCATCCCCATAGTGGCCCCTCAGGGTAACTCCTGGAGCTCGAGGGTTCCACAGACCACAGTTTGAGAACCACTACTTCAGGGTTATGGAATTACTAACTGTATAGTTTTGGTCAATTCACTTAGTGTCTCTGAACCTCAGGGTTTTGTTTTTGTTTTTGTTTTTTTAAATCTGTAAACTGGGAATAGTAATATCTATTTCAAATGGTGGGCGTGAGGATTAAATTAAATGAGCTAATGGATTTAAAGTCCTTAAGATGCTTGACACATTGTGATTATTAAATAAATGCACGCATGATGCAATTCAACTTCATCTAACAAGACGTTCTTGAACCTCTTCTTTCCAACTGGAATAAGCCATTATGTGTCAGTTTTTAAGCTCTTGTCTCTCAACTCCAAACCTCTTATTCTTCTGTACCCTGTTCTGTGGTGCTGAGGCTCAGAGTCTCTAAACCACATTTCTGTTTGGTCAGCAGTCTCCATGTCATATTCCTTTTATTTCACACTAATTTTTACAACTCATTAGTCTTTTGCTTTCTCACTCAATGAAATAGGGTTATAATAATTGCCCCTATATATGTCAAAGAGATATCCAATATATACATGAATTTACACATTAGATAATATACCTGCAAGTTATTAGAATTAAAAGAAATTAGAGGGCAGCCCCGGTGGCGCAGTGGTTTAGCATCGCCTGCAGCCCAGGGCATGATCCTGGAGACCCTGGATCAAGTCCCACGTCCCTGCATGGAGCCTGCTTCTCCCTCTGCCCGTGTCTCTGCCTCTCTCTCTCTGTCTCTATGAATAAATAAATAAAATCTTAAAAAAATTAAAGAAATTAGAACCAAACATTGTGCTAAGTTTAACATATTTTAAAGACCCCCCCCCAATCTAATTATAACATGGGTTCAAAGTACCAACTATAAAGTAAGCTTAAGCTATGTTGAAAATTTTAGAATGTTCCATTTAACATAAAAAATCCACTGTTTCACCACGTCAATAATATTGACTAAAAGTTGAGAGATTTAGAATTGCATTTATTAAATAATTATTTAACATAATCATGTTTTTTGAGAAGCTATTCCTGTTTGCACATAACTACAACTGAAAAAAGGAGTCTTTGGTGTAAAAAGAATGATGAAACCACTCAATCTCACTAGCATAGAGTTTGGGAGGGCATAAAGAGTTATTTTATTCCTAATGTTGAATGAGTGAAGGAACAGATTGGGTAATGAATTTTAAATTATTTCAGTTTTCATGCTGGATCAATGTTTGCTACCACTGAAATTTTTCTTTTTCTTTAATTTTGGTTTTGAGAAAATTAGAATTGATTTACTTGTAATGTAGAATTCAGAATGGAAACAACTAGAAGCCATGCTGAATAATAAGCTAAAATATAGATTTCTTGTTCCAATATTTAAAAGACTTCACTTTTGAAGAAAAAAAAAGTGAACTCTGGTTAACCCAATTTCTCATCTGGGTAGGTATGATTGATATATATAGTGTGGCAAGAAAAACTTGATACCTATGATGTGCCCGGACAGAGTAAAAAAAAAAAAATTTGATAAAATTCCAGTGAAATCCCAGACCATTCTACCTTTTAGATAAACATAGGAATTGAAATACCATCAAAAGAACTATATTCTACATTCAGTGAACCAGTTATTCCTATTGGAGAAACAAATAACTATACAAGTATCTTCTTTGAGCAGATGGGCAGTTGAATTTTGATGATTTAAACAGCTTTTTCCTCAATTAAAACTGTTATAAAGTTTTGAGGAAACCATATAAAAATAATAAAAATACCTTTGTAGCAGACTCAATAAGTTACTTTCAGATAATGAGATACTGGTAGTTTTCTTTACTGAGGTTCTTTGATATAAGCTCCATCTGAATTGTCATACTTTGTTCTCTTGAGATTTTCTAATGTGTAAGGATTTCTAGGAATATGTATTCATCCGCTTGTAACATTTTTAGCTATAAAGAAATGCTAGTCATATAACAAACATTTATGATATCTACAGTATTCTGGAAACTTCCTAGGTCCTAGGATGGGGTTGGGGCTAGAAGATAGGGAGGAGATACAAGATGGTGAAGGCACCCTGGTCAGATTTCGATTGCAATGAAGTGTGAGAACACTAGAATTTCATAGGTCACCATGGTTCTTAAGGGAAAAATGAAAAAATGGAGATAATTAGAGTAGGAGTTTATTATTTGCTGTGTTGATCACATTCTGACTGTAGTCCTATCGATTTTATATCAGTCCATCAGAATATGTCTGGAAGCCATAACTTAGAACACATGTATGAAATTATCTATATGTTATAATACATCAGTAGCAAAGAGAAGATTACCAAATATCTTCCTTTTAGACTAAACTTTATGGAAACAATTGATACCATTTGGGAGAACTAGAACCTAGTAGATGCTGGCAGGTCTCACCACCTGAAGCACACAGCAACCCTAAGGTCACTCCATGATAACATGGTTAGTTGGGTTAGAAATGGTTCTATCCTTACAAAAATACTAATCTGAAGGGGCACATGCACCTAGATGTTTATAGCAGCATTTTCTGATTGCCAAACTATGGAAGCAGCATAGTGTCCAATGACTGATGAATGGATAAAGAAGAGGTGGTATATATATACACCCTGGAATATTACTCAGCCATAAAAAAGAAAGGTTGAAATCTTGCCATTTGCAATGACATTGATAGCTAGAGAGTGTTATGCTAAGCAAAATAAATCAGTCAGAATTATTTATAAATCTCATATATGATTTCACTCATATATGGAATTTAAGAAACAAATAAATGAGCAAAAGGAAAAAATAAGAGAGAAAGAGAGAGACAAAGTGAAAAACAGACTCTTAATTATAGAAAACAATCTATGGTTACCAGAGGGAAGGCAGGTGGGGGGATAGGATAAATAGGTGGTGAGGATTAAGGAGTACACTTGTGATAAGCACTGGGTGTTGTATGGAAGCATTGAATTACTATATTGTACATCTGAAAGTAATATTACACTGTATGTTAACTAATTGGAATTTAAGTAGAAACTTAAAAAAAAAGAGAGAAGTCGTTCTATTCTGCCCCTTTCTGCTATAAAGAGTGGGGTTGCTCTTTATTTTATTCATTTTATATACTTATGTTTAATAATAAAATACAGAAACCAGAAGCCAGTATTTGACTTTAGTATGAATCCCTCAGGGAAATTCATTTGTTCAGACATTCAACACTAGTCAAGTAGTGAAGCATCTCATGCAGGGGAAGACACACTGGTACCAAATACTGAGGACATAATGAAGAAAGACTTGGTTTTTACCCTCTGAGAATATGGATTCTAGTGAGAGGAATACATTTGCAGTATGGTAAGTGCTTATTGCAGAATGGCTTCTGGCTAAATTTTTTCTAAGAGGTATTTAACTCATTTATGTATTTTGATCAAACTGAGCAGTCTTTTTTTTTTTTTTAGATTTTATTTATTTATTTGAGAGATAGAGAGTGAGAGAAACAGAGCACAAGAAGGGGGAAGGTCAGAGGGAGAAGCGGACTCTCCGCTGAGGGGTGAGCCCGATGTCAGGCTCAACCCTGGGACCCCAGGATCGTGATCTGAGCCAAAGGCAGACTCTTTTTTTTTTTTTTTTTTAAGATTTTATTTATTTATTCATAGACACAGAGAGAGAGAGAGAGAGAGAGAGAGAGAGAGAGAGTCAGAGACACAAGCAGAGTGAGATGTGGAGCAGGCAGGGAGCCTGATGTGGGACTCGATCCAGGGTCTCCAGGTCCATGCCCTGGACCGAAGGCGGCGCTAAACTGCTGACCCACCCGGGCTGCCCCAGGCAGACTCGTAACCAATTGAGCCACCCAGGTGCCCCCAAACTAAGCACCTTTTCCACCAGGTGCTTGACAAAGTTGCAAAACAACTAGCTGACTTGATGGTATGGAGCAATCCACCTCTTGTTTGCCCCTCCTGATCATGACCATAAACTTTAAGGGTTACCCAGTACACCCTCTTTCCCCCAAGACAAAAGTATCTGACAGAAGGCAAAGTCTGCTGAGTAATCTCTGTCTCCCCCTCCCCAGACTCCAATTTTAGGGATGTTAGAGGAAGAAGGATTAGAAATAATTTGAATGAGGAATCCCTGGGTGACGCAGCGGTTTAGCGCCTGCCTTTGGCCCAGGGCGCGATCCTGGAGACCCGGGATCGAATCCCACGTCGGGCTCCCGGTGCATGGAGCCTGCTTCTCCCTCTGCCTGTGTCTCTGCCTCTCTCTCTCTCTCTCTCTGTGTGTGTGACTATCATAAATAATAAAAGTTTAAAAAAAAGAAATAATCTGAATGGGAGAAGTTTAAGTGATCAGGATTCAGACTTCTATATAATGCTCCTCATCTCCTTCCTCCACGTACACACTTATGCTAACTCCTGAGTGGTCCTTCTGAGCTCAAGGCCATTATACCAGAGCTCTATGATAGAATGGAGTGGGCTTGTCACCTATCCATTAATGTCTCTGTAATACACAAAAGAAGGAGGCTAATTGCTCAAGAAGATAGAGTTAGGTTAACAAAACCATTCTAATTTATGTTTTGTCAGGTCGTGTTCGTCAACTCAGTATTTTCTTATCAGATTTGTATAATGTCAATGTATCTTTCATTTCTCCTTCAACATGAGTGATATTAGTAGTATATGGTGAGAAAATGTTCGAAGTAACTGACACCTGTTTTTCTTTCCTCACTTCCAAGATGAGATCGTTATCCAAGAGAGCTTTTAAGAAATGCCTATACCTTATTAAAAGAGATTGCAGCACACTTGCTATAGTCTGAATGTTTGTCCCCTCCATCCAATTCATATGCTGAAATCCTAATCTCAAAGGTGATGGTAAGTGGTGCCTTTGGAAAGTGATTTGGTTATGATGGTGGATACCTCATCAATAGGATTACTGCTCTTCATAGAAGAAACCCAGAGAACTCCCTTGACCCTTCTACCATGTGAGCATACAATTAGAAGAGGGCCCTAACCCAACCATTCTGGCTCTTTGATCTCAGACTTCCAGCCTCCAGAACTATGATAAATAAATTTCTGTTGTTTATAAGCTACCTAGCCTGTGGTATTTTGTTACAGTAGCCTCAACAGATTAAAATATCTCCATTATAACGGTAATTAGAAGCAATCTTGGAATGTATACTTTTATTAGTCTTTTTCTCTCCGTATTGCAGAATGTGTCTACTTAACTTTTTTGTCTGTAGATTCTATGCTTCATGAGGGCAGAGACTATGTCCTATTTATCTTCACAATTCCAGTGCTTGGCACAGGGTCCAGCCTATGGCATGTTTCAATAATTATTTAGTGAGCCAATATTTGTAGAATGAAGGAGTGGATATTAATTTTTTTTCTAGTTATAATGGAATTCCATTGTATGATTTTTGTTTGATGCCCAATTTCAAACAAGTTGTTTTTCTTGTCTGAAAGATCTGATAATGTCATTTTTATAATCTTTTGATTAAATCAAATGTACAGCATTTCCTTTCAAATATGTCAGCTTATTATTCTATAGTTCAGTCATCTCTCTCTGGGTAATGAGGAGCTCTGAACTCTAAGGGACAAGAGCTCTACATAATTCAAATGTATTATACTTGAAGCAACGTTTCTTTTCAGGTTAAAAATTATATTGGATTTTTTTTTTAATCAAGTGAAAGTTAACACTGACATTCACAGGAGAGTTTTTGTTCCCATTACAAGTCTTTGACTTTCATTTATTTGTGACCTATTTTTTTCATAACATTAAGTAGATGATGCCCCCTTTCAATGAGTAACTGGGGAAAAAGAAGTAATGAGGCATACATGAAATGAGTTAATACAGATGGAGGAAGTGATATACTTATGACATTGATATTATCACCATGATCCTTCTAAACATAATGATTTGAGGTAATTTATTAGTATTGATGGCATTTACTCACCTACAACCTGCTAATAAACATAAGGTAGTGAGTCATCACTGCCAGTGTGTGAGCTTCCTTAGGGAATTTTATTTAAATGGCCAGTTACATTTACTATATATTGACATGGTTGCACATAAGATTTGCAAGAATTTTTTCACTGTAAAATGAAAAAGAATAAACTTTTTCCAGGTGATTGCAATGGGAAAATCAAGTTAATTGAATTACATACTTGGTATTTAATGTCAGAGATTAATTTTAATGTAAACAATTATTAGATTTATTTTTAAAGATTTTATTTATTTATTCATGAGAGACAGAGAGAGAGGGGCAGAGACATAGGCAGAGGGAGAAGCAGGCTCCCTGTGGGGAGCCCATCCCGGGAAGCCGGGATCATGACCTGAGCAAAAGGCAGACACTCAACCACTGAGCCACCCAGGTGCCCCCAAAATTATTAGATTTAAAAATTATTCCCCAAGTTATAAAATGATACCCATTTGGGAAATTTTCTTTGATTTACAAATGTACTTTTCAGAATAGGTAATCAAAGTGTGTATTTCATATTTTCCCAAAGTGATGGGCCATTTTTTCCCTTAAGCTTCAATAGAAAAGTAGGAAATTCATAACTCACACAATGACTAAGGATGAAAACTGCCATCCATTTAAGATTTATCCTTTTGCTATTATGTTTGTGTATCTAGTCGAATGCTGGACATTCCATAAATGAGTTGCTTCTACTCTAGCTTGAAGAATTATATTTGGGTTAAGGAGAGAAGGGAGGGAATCCTTGGGTCTGTAAGTATCAAGCTAACAGGTAAAGTCTTGCTCTCTATTTCTTTTTCAGACAGTGAGAGATACTATTGGGATAAAAATAATTTCCTTGGAAAGTAAGCATTTTAATAAAAATGTAAATTATTTTAGCATTAGTATTAAACTTCAGATTAGTAAGTATGGCAGTGATTGATGAAAATGTCGAGCACTGGCAAAAGTGTTAGTAATGGAAAATTTTTTTCAACCTGTCTGCGAGACAGCAATGCATTATTACCTAAAAATCATTTCATTAAAGGTAAACATTTATTTTACTCTCAAGATTCATATTTCATGTAAAGTCAAAGTTGAAAATACGGTAATTAGTCTCGGTGGAATTTGTGTCTCTGCTCTCATAAAGGTCATCTAAATTTTCCCAGATGTTATGATTAGTTTTCATTATTGCTTTTAGCTTATCTTTCTTTTTAGTTCCTCATTTTCTTTTTTTTTTTCTTATCTTTTCCTGTTTTACCAGAACAAATTTCATTTCTCATGTAAGGACCAAGGGAAGATTAGAATTACTTATAATTGAAAAGTTTGATTTGAACCTCTTCTCTCTTTCTTTTTTTGGCCGTGTACCTCAATTTTCTGCTTGTTCAGAGCTGTGCTTGGGTTACTTTTACTATTTTCTTTCACACTGAGCTGTTTGGAAAAATGAAATCTCAGCTCCGAGTCTCTCAAATATTATTCTCGTGGCCCTCAAACTTTGAACGTTAGTCTTTGATTCTTTCATGTCCAAGCTTAATTTGTAGCTGATTCTCCCCTGTACTTTATTATGGATGTTAATGGTATTTTTGAAGTGATTTCACGTGAAATTAGGATTATGAATAGGATATTATGTTGAAAGTTTAGAGAGTACACTGACTTTCCTGATTTATGAGATCATTTAAACTGATTTCTGTAAAGCACATGCTTCACAAAACTGGTTTATTATAAGGCAAAGGACCTAGCAGAGCATACTAAGCAGCAAACCATTAGTCTCCCATGTAGTTAATCCAGTATTCTAATGGTGAAGCAAAGGAACTTTTGAGGGAGGGCAAATTAATGTTGTTTCAAAAGATTAGAGAATATATCCAAAATACCAGGAGATTTCAGAACTGAAAATTGACTAAACATAATGATCGATCCAAACCCATCTTGAGTTAATTTGTATTTTTAGGCAATGTCACTCTTGGATTATGATATTCAAGAAGGCAACTTCATGTTATTTATTAGTTTTTTTCTTTTATTTATCTCCAAACCCATTATTCCAATTATTAAGTAAGGTTCTTTTTTTCTTTTTTAAAGATTTTATTTATTTATTTGACAGAGAGAGAGAGAGAGAGAGAGAGAGAGAGCTAGCACAAATAGGCAGAGTGGCAGGCAGAGGGAGAAGCAGGCTCCCTTCTAAGCAGAGAGCCTGATGCGGGGCTCAATCCCAGGACCCTGGTATCACGACCTGAGCCAAAGGCAGACGCTTAATCAACTGAGCCACCAAGGCACCCCTTAAGCAAGGTTTTGTAGACAATTTTGTTAAACAAGTACATATTTATTTTACTCACATCTTGTGATCAAGCTCGGATTCTAGCCTAGTCTGTATATTTATAACATATTTAAAAATTTTCTCAGTAAGAAATACTTTAGACTTACAAACAATTTTAAGTATAGGTCAAAAATGAAATATTTGAAGAGAGCTTAATGAGGGACTGTTTACCAGGGTTTAGGGAAACCTGGATGATTATTTCAATAAGCCAGGGCTGGTAATAGTCCAGTTATTTTCTCTAGGTTTAAAGGGATGTGGTGTGGAATCTCTAAGGTGGCCCCCACTGATGCCCACCTCCCTGGAAGTGTGATGTTGATGCCCTTATCTATTCCCTTCCTCTTTAATGTGGGCTGAACCTAGTCACTTGCTTTTGGTATGTTCTCTTCAAGAACATATTGAAAATACTGGAATGTCACTTCTAAGATTAGGTTATGAAAAGACTGAATTTTGTCTTGCTTGGTGTCTTGATCACTTGCTCTGAGGGAAGCCATCGCCATGGTTTGAACTTTCTGTGGGGAGACCCTCATGATGAGAAACTCAGAGATGCCTCAGTCCAACAACCTGTGACACCATATGAGCGAGGGAAGTAGATTCTGTCTCATTTAAGCCTTCAGGTGAAACCATAGCTTCAGATGGCACCTTGATTACAGTCTTGTGAGCGACCCTGAAGCAGAAGTTCTCAGAATCTGTGAGACAATAAGTGCTTTCTGTTTTAAGCTGTTGAGTTTTGGGGCCACTGGTTATGCAGCAATAGATAGCTAATACAAAGAGTTAGGGGATGGCACAATTACAACAGAGAAGGCTATGTGGAGCTCTCCTGTTGTGAGCTATGTCTTTCAGTCAACAGTTATGTTCAGTTTTTGAGAAGCTGGGAGAATAAATACCCTGACTCCACTTCTTGTCTCTGGGTGTTTTGGGAGCTCCTCATTTGCCACCCAGGTCAGAAGGTGGGAGGCAAAGGAGCCCTTTAATGTGGTCCATTTTAGTTAACCTCTCATGGCTTGGAGAAGTAGGGAGGAAGGGAAGGGTGTTATTTATTTATTTATTTATTTATTTATTTATTTATTTAAGTATTAAGCCCTACAGGAATCTGACTTTTAAAGGGTTTGGGTTGGGAGCAAGAGCCAGCAAAGGAGCCTTTTAAGAAATATACCTGCCCTACGACCCAGAAATTGCACTGTTGGGGATTTACCCCAAAGATACAAATGCAATGAAACGCCGGGAGACCTGCACCCTGATGTTTATAGCAGCAATGGCCACGATAGCCAAACTGTGGAAGGAGCCTCGGTGTCCAACGAAAGATGAATGGATAAAGAAGATGTGGTTTATGTATACAATGGAATATTCCTCAGCTATTAGAAATGACAAATACCCACCATTTGCTTCAACGTGGATGGAACTGGAGGGTATTATGCTGAGTGAAGTAAGTCAGTCGGAGAAGGACAAACATTATATGTTCTCATTCATTTGGGGAATATAAATAATAGTGAAAGGGAATATAAGGGAAGGGAGAAGAAATGTGTGGGAAATATCAGAAAGGGAGACAGAACGTAAAGACTGCTAACTCTGGGAAACGAACTAGGGGTGGTAGAAGGGGAGGAGGGCGGGGGGTGGGAGTGAATGGGTGACGGGCACTGGGGTTTATTCTGTATGTTAGTAAATTGAACACCAATAAAAAATAAATTAAAAAAAAAGATATCAGGAGACAAGGGAAAAAGAGAAGAGGCTGTATCAGGAAGGGAGTAGCCAGTTGGATCACGAGCTGCTGAGTGATCAAATTAAAAGGGAAGAAAGAGAAATATTATTTAACTTTGTTCTAAATGAGGCACTATGCTAAATGCTTTAATATATGTAATTTGTGTAAAATCATGGGAATAAATTGTTATTTTATAGATGAGGAGACAGAAATTATGTATCATACCTAAGGACAAATGCCCAGTTAGTGGTAGCAGTAATCCAAACCAACATCTCTACTCTCTAGGCTACTGTTTCTTCAAAGATCTCCACTGCAATAGCAGTATTTGCATTCTTCTATGGTTGATCAGCAAGTTTTGATAATTTACATTGAAGAAGATTTTAATTCTTAACTCTAATATCTTAGCCTACTGCTGCTACCTTTTGACCTTGTTATTCCTTGATGGAGGGTGGGAAGAGACAAGATATTTCCCATAAAGATTTTTGAGGGAAGACTGATAAAATTATAACTTGTTAAAAGGAGGCTATAAAATTTAAATGTATGTGACTCCATCCTCTATTAACACAGAAAAATTATGGTAAGTCATAGTTCATCCTGAAGTTTATTGCCACAAATATTGAATAACGCATGTTATAACATTATATTGACATCCTACTTCCACTAATAACCCAGGTACTAAGAAATTTATGCAATGCTGCCAGTCAGGCCACAATTCATGGTATAAATCTCAGTAGGTGTTGAAAAACTGATAGACTAAAGCAACATGATATCATTAAATATTTGAGCAAGGAGGAACTCTTTCATATAGTCACACTATTCTAGAAGGGATTTCCAGTTTGGTTTAAAAAATGAGTCTGGGGCACCTCCTCAGGCAGTTAAGTGTCTGATTCTGGATTTTGGATCAGGTCATGATCTGAGGGTTTTAGGATCCAGCCCTATGTCATCAGGCTTCATGCTCAGCAGGGAGTCTGCTTGAGGATTCTCTCCCTCCCTCTTGCCCTCTCCCCCTGGTTGCATACTCTCTCTCTCTCTCAAATAAATTAATAAATCTTAAAAAAAGAGTCTTACCTCTTTACATATTTTTCTTAGGCTATCTAAGATATTGCAATACACATAGTTTTGGGGTGGCCAGATTGACTAGTGTTGGGTATAACTTCTCAATTTTATCATAGGTAAGCTGCAAAGTAAACTATTACCAGCTGGTGATTCCTATGTGTGCATCATCATTTGATTCTACTGTAAATTATTCAATTATTTCTCAGATGGATATATTTGGCTGCTAAGCTGTGGGTTTTTATAGAATAAATTAACTTAAGATCCTACTACCCAGAAGGCTGAATACTAGGGTATCATTTTAGTTTTGTTTTTACAATAAAAACCCTTTGTTCAAATTTCAGGGCAAGAATATGGAAGAAATGAAATTTTGGCTCTACAACTGGTAAGCTGGATCAATTGTTTTAAAATAGCACAAACTGGCACATAGTGGAAGCTCAATAAACGTAGTGATTGATGCCACTGATATTAGGGAGAGCATTTAGAATTTTAGATGCTCATTCATCTTCTACTCTTCCTAAGAAAAATGTCTCCTGATTTTAGCTATGCTACTTATGGCTTCCAGATGCAACTGCTCTCATTCAAGGGGGGAGGCAATGCAGTATATAAAGTTGGGAGCAAGGATATTGCAGCCAAACTGTCTGGGTTTGAATCTTAGCTTTTGTAGAAAAGCTGTGTGACTTGGGCAAGTTGCTTAACCTCTCTGTGTGTCAGTTTCCTCAACTGTAAAATGAGGATGATGATAATAATAGTTCCTACCTCATAGGGTTATATGCCTGGTATATAATAAATGAAGTCTTCTGAAACTTGCAGTCAATATCCAACCTGGAGTTCCTTTATCCAATTCCATTGTCTGTACCTTCACTCTGCTTCTGAAACCCACTCTCTTGGTCTGGTCACCCCTAGGGACTCCTGTTTTTAGACCTTTTGTCTTTTTAGCTCGCTCTTTCTTTCTTTCTTTCTTTCTTTCTTTCTTTCTTTCTTTCTTTCAAGAGAGAGAGAGAGAATGAACAGAGAGGAGGGGCAGAGGGATGAGTAGATTCTCAACTGAGCAGGGACCGACTCTGGGCTGAATCCCAGGACTCTGGGATCATGACATGAGCCGAAGGCAGACACTTAACTGACTGAGCCGCCCAGGCACCCCATAGCGTTTCACTGTCTGTAGTTTCATCATCTGTAGTTCTTGAATTTGTGAAGACTTCCAATCCTTGACATTTTTTTTTTTGCCTTCTCAGTAACATACCTCTGCTGGATTATTTTTTTTTTCCTTCCTTCATGTTACATCCTTTAAAATTCTCTGACCACCCCTTCCAATTCTCTTCTTTATCCACCATGCGATGTCAAACCTTGAATCAGTTCAACAGAGTCTTCTCTGGTTTTATTCTTGGGCTGCTGAACTTCAGTTGAAACCTAGAGCATTATGGCTCGTTGTCATTATAAAAAGTTTGGCTCTCCAATCCTAAGTAGACCAGAAGGCCCCCAGGTGATTCTTCTAGGTTCTTGTTGTTCAGCTCCCTTTCCTACTTCCTGTATTAAGATATTACAACTTTTATGTCTTTCCTCATGCTTCCTACTCTAAACCTTTCTCCTCATTAGAGCTAGGAGGAATGAATACTCTTGACTTCTACCACTGATTTTTTAGAACAGTCCTTATCTGCACCCATATTTCTCTTCTTCCCATTCTCTTTGAGTTCAAGATTAGTTTCTCTATTAACATTGTGGATCTCTCCTGCATTTTGAACCCCTTCTTCTCCTTTAATGCAATGTTTAAGTTTATTTTAAAAAGAAAACCTCAAGACCCTCAGTTCCCTCTAGCCTTAGGTTCTGTGAAGCATGGATGGATTGTCTTTATGTCCTCATCTCCCATTTATTCCTTAGCCATCTGCAATTTGCCCCCTCTCTTATTCTACCACTAACCATTATTTCTCCCTGAATCCATTGAATTTATTCTTTTTTTTAAAAAAAGATTTATTTATTTATTTAATTTATTTAAGAGAGAGAGGAGGGGGTAGTGGCAGAGGGAGAGAGAATCTCCAGCAGATTCCTCACTGAGCATGGAGCTCAACATGGAGCTTGATCTCACCACCCTGAGATCATGACCTGAACTGAAACAAGAGTCAGATGATGAACTGACTAAGCCACCCAGGCACCCCTGAATTTATTCTTTATCTTACTTCACTTCTCTGCTGCATTGTTAAGGATTTTCTTCTCAAAATCCTTCCTAGTGTGTTCTTCCTCATTACTTTCTGGCTTTCTGTGGTTTTCCTCTTACTTTCTGGCTGCTAATTAAAAAGTTCCTCTCAGACTCTTATTTCTCTTCCTGCTTCTTAAATGATGGTGCTCAAAAGGGCTTGTTTCTCTGCTTCTCTTTTAATTCATAAGCTCTATCTATATCATGTATTCTACTTTTAAATTCAATCCATAAATCAAAGACTCCCAAATTTTATACCTCTAATTCCATTCCCAAATTGATCATGTGATTCCTCAGACTAAAACTCAAACTTATCCTTAGTAATGCATTCAGAGCTCCTTGTGGTCTGATCTCTGCTTACCTCTTTAGCCTGATCTCCTGACACAATTTTATTCTAGCTACATCTAATTTTCTAAATGCAATGTGCTTTTCACTACTTTGAAAGTCCTTTTACTCTTTCTTGTTCACCTAGGCTTCCCACCTATCTGATAAGATTTGGTTCAGTTGTTACTTACTTTGTCAAACTCTGACTCATTCTCTTCTGCTTCTAGATAAATCTTGTAATGTTTCTGTTTTGCAATATCCTGTTCACATGTCTCTTATGTACCCATTCTATTGCATGGTAAGTGTTTACATGTCTTCCTGCTCTAAGAAAGCATGAGCAGCTTGAGGCAGGAATCTAGCTTGTGATTATCTTTATTTTTGTCTATCTATATAGCCCCAGTGCATAGCACAGAGCCAGATACAGAGTACGGGGATAAAAATGTTTATTGAATGAACCAATCAGTGATGCCTTTTATTATTCCAAGTATTATCACCTGCATCTTTTGCCCATCATGGCTCGCCACTACCCTTAAGAATAGTGGATTTAGCATTTCCAATGAACTATAGAGGATTTAAACACAAAGGATTTTAAAATTACCTGGATCAAGAGAATAGTTTTGTACATTTTAGGGAGCTGTGTGTATATTTGTGTAATTAGTGTAAAATATAAGACCTGATCCATACACCAAGGTCTTGAAAGACATCAAAGAATGGTTACTAGAGTGAAGGGTAAATTGCCCATCTAAAGAGAATCAGGCAGCAGGCCTAATAAATTCAGCACACCTTTAGCTTTGTCTTCTGATTCTAAATGGTTTCTGTGGGATTGTTTTGGTTTGATGTTGACACATTGATAAATCTGATTTTTTTCTGCGATAGGTGGGGGTCTGAGCTTGTGCACATTGCCAACTTAATGAGGGGGTCAAGGTGCGGGCATGGGCTGGCCATACCTTTAGCATTAGGGCATTGCATAGTGCTTTACACATACTTCATGTCCAAAATGTATGTGCTGAATGAATAAATCAATGAATCTGTGAACATTTTGGTGGTACTTTTGGTAAAGAGCAAAGAGAAAAGTGTGGTGACAGGATGTGACCATGTGTCATAAAAGTTTAGTCCACGTGTGGTCTTTGGCTCACCTTGATATTTGTGAGGATTCTTCCCCATAGCACAGAGCTCTAAAGAGAGCATGACTTGTTGATGACCTTTGGGCTTGCCTTCTTTGGGGGCACAGGTTTTCTCCTGTGTACTCACGTACAGGCTCATAAAGATAATTGGCCACCTGTTGTTTTGTTATTTAGTGTTCTACAATCTAGGGACAATTCCCTTCCCTTCTCACCTTCTCCTGGCCCATTTCTTTTAGAGAACAGGAATCTCAAGTAAATTAAATGGGATATTATCTCAAACAAACTTCAAATACACTGAGCAAAGCACAAAGGAAATGTATTCAGCTTCTAAGATGGTGTCATTAACAATAAAGAAAATAAGCATTTGAAGAAAATAAGCATTTGAAGTAATGCAGTTAGATGAGAGGCTTTATTTTTATTTAAATAATACATGGTTTTGTTAGATTTTAAAAAGTAATCTCTACTCCAGTATATCAGAATAACTGGGTATTAGGTCACTACAAAATTTCCCGTCCAGAAAAGCTTATAAGATTTATAAAAAAACAGAAATATTCAGTAATTAGATAAATTCTTGACTGTATTAAGTGACAAGCAAATTTACTAACACAGGCAATTTACATGGAAATCAGAGAAATAGTCAACCTAACATGCATCTCACTAGTTTTTTTTTAGACAGAAATGATTAAACATGTAAATTCAAATTTAAATTATTCATAACTACAGCAGCAGCAGTATTAGCTTCAAGCATTATTAAAAGTGTTTTGCTAACTTGATAAACCATATATTAACTTTATGATAAATGAAAATGTTTCAAATCTTAATATGAGTTTTACACCCCAAATATTGCCACCTACCAAATATTGCCACCAAATATTCTATTCTTACATGGTCTGTATATAAGCTTCCTGAATTTTTAATAACACAATGAACACTGGAATCTCCCCAGATAAATCTTCCTTTGTGAAGAAATTCTCTCAGAAGGAAATAAGCCCAGAAACAAAATTAATGCCATCTTGTCCATCATGCTTAATATTTTCATACATCTGTTTTTTGTTTCAAAATTTAAAGCTTAGGCTACTTTTTGTTTTATTACAACCCCAAATAGCTTCGGAAAAAATTCCAACTTTATATAATAATCTTAAATTAGAACTGAGGTGCCTAGTTGATTGGCACAGATGCACGGGAGGAGTGCATTCACCCATGTTTGCAGAGTAAAAACTAATCTGTTCAGCATTTAGCTTAGGAAATAAGACTTCGTATTCAACATTTTTTCTCTTTTTTAAAAGATTTATTTATTTGAGAGAAGGAAAGTGTGCACATGAGCACAAGTGGATGGAGGGACAGAGGGACCCCCACTGAGTGGGGAGTCCAACTTAGAGGTGGATTTCAAGATCCATGCCATCATCACCTGAGCTGAAACCAAGAGTCTGAGGCTTAATCGACTGAGCCACCCAGGCGCCCCTCAACACTTTTTTGACATCATCAGGGACTTTGTCTTGTGTCTATCATGGATAAAGTCACATATCAATTTACATTGCTTTCTAATCAGTACATTCTTTAAAAGATTGATTTTGGGTACCACTTCATTAGAAGAGCCTAGCACATCCAGAGGATATTAGTATTAACTCTTAGCATTGGGAATTATGCACAAATATAGGTGATTATTTTGCTATGTTTAACAAAACTATCGATGTACAAACTAGCTGAGGAATGAAATTAGCTATAGATTTTAGAAATGTATCAGGTAAATAAATAAACATGTAAGTTGAAAACAAAAGTGTCAATACAGGCAAAATATAGTGATTTGCCTAATAGCAATGGGTGTTTGTGTTGCAGACATTAAGCCTGACATTTCTGCTTTTACTATTCATGCTATGTTCATCTGAAACATTCAAGTAGTAGATTTTTTTAAAAACAGAATTATGAGGACAACTTTTGCTTTGTATTTCCATACAATAGATCTATTGTATGGACCTATTGTATGGCTTCACAGGTGAACAAATGAAGTGATGGGATAGTGGATAGTGACAGTTTGGACCTTTGCTGAATTATCAGCTTGGGAGCTTCCTTCGGTTTGTAGACGGTTTTCCACCAGCCTGTAGATTGCGTTTTGTGCTGCTGTGGACTTAAGAGAATGACTATCTTTCTTAACTTGCTTGTTGGCTGACAGGAAGTAGACAAAATTGAACTTAACCAACAAAGTGACTAACTTTAAAGAATTCAGAAAGAAATATATGTGTTGAATATTTAGGAATAATAACAGGGAAGAGTTTAGGGGCAGAGTGCAGTTCATGATTATGGAAGTACAAGTTTCCTGAGGAAGAATATGATTAAAGAAAATAAAAGGCTAAGTGGGGAGCATAAAAATTTACAGGGTCTCCTAAGTGTTGAATCAAACAATGATATCTGAGATTTTATTTTCTCAGCCGCTTATGGCACACACAGCTGAAGAAAGCAATGTAGGAAAGTTCATGCCAACATAGCAGGAAAAAATCTTATTCTTTGGGGTGACAAAAGGTGACACAGTTCTTGGCTGGCTGTTTTGGGTTAGCAGAATTTTGTGAAAGGAAGTTTGAGCTGCTAGGAAATCTATTTTTTTTTTCTTGAAAAGCTGATTTTCCCCATGAAAAACCCTGAGGTGAAAATTGCTACTTTCACACTATCCTTTGCAGAAATATTAATAAATGCCATTCTGTTAAGTATTAATTAAAATAGTACTCATTCGATTTTATTTTATCCCATGTTGTAAAAAGAGTGGAAATAAAGCGCTCACCCTGTCTTTTGGATCTGTTAAATCTCTCTACTGTACATGTGAAAGTATATAGGCAAATTGGATTCTGTAGGGGTTGTTACATTCATTCATTCATTCATTCATTCAGCATTTATTTTTTGAACAGTAGGTACTGGGAATACTAAACAAAACAAAATACTAAATAAAAACTTGAAATATAATGTTAGAGCCCTGCTTGAAATATGTACCAGGCAGTTGAGAATGATTGGGAATGATTGAAACTTACATTTTTACAGGAGACTAAAGGTACTGGCAGTCAAACTAGACCTTCAAAATCAAAGGATTTTGCTGGATGAAAAAATAGGCTAAGTATTCTAGATAGCATAAAACCCTGGAAGCATGAAAAGGCTGATGGGCTGAATGCTGGGAAAGGCTCCCTTTCCTCCTTATGGGATTGCTTCCTGAAGGATACATAATTGAAGCAGAACTTAAATTCTGGCATGGGTTTGGTTAAGGAAGAGAGCAGGAAGATTTGTGTGGCTATAGGGACCCATCTGGGAGGGTAAATTTTCACTGGGGACAGCAAGCAGGCACATAAATATTTGTTGTTTTGTTGTTGTTGAATTTTATTTGTCTAAGTAGAATGGAGAAAAACAGTGCAGGATGATGTCTAGGAAGTAAGGGTGAGGCATTCAGGGAGGGTTTGGGTCCTCACTGGTTTGTGAAAGAGATTATCAGGACCACATCTCTAAAAGAGAAGCAATTCAAATGCCAAACATCATAGTGTTTACCAGCAGGAGATTTAGTTTGTACTGCAAGGGAGTGTGGACTTACCCCCAAAGCAAATATACAATTGTGTGTGTTTTACTCGGCTGAAGGCTCTTGAAATCAATTTCTAACCCATAAAATAGAAGTTTCCCAAACCAAATCCACTATAAAATTTATCTCTGTGGAAAGGCCATAGCTGTTACAGGAGGGCAGGATGGTAGATCAGAAGGCTTTTCTGTTTAAATATTTAAATAGATTTCTATTTGAACAGCTAAATGAAACCAAACTCACTTTCTTATCTCAATAATTAAAAAGAAAATTGCTGAGCTTTCTTTGCCAAGTGCTCATGCCATTTCCCCCGTCTTGAGCATTCGTTGCTTATTCAAGTGCCTGTGGTTTGGTTCCTTTTTGGAATAACTCAAGCGGTCTTTCAGCAAACCACATTTCCGGAGCAACCGTGGGTCTGACTTCATTGGCTTCTTAATGAAGAACAGACTGGCTTAATGATTAATTGCCACACAAATGGGGCTGAACCATGCCTCACCCAGCCTGTTCCTCAAGAGGACAGGCTTCTGGGGCTCAGCACACTTCCTGTAATTGACAGCCATAGATCTGTTTCTGTTAGTGATGATTGCATCAGAAGGTGCCTCTTTTACTTGTGCTAGACAGGATAGTTTTAATTTTGACTTCAGATCTTATCTGTTAATATTTCCCCTGCAACATTAGTTGAGTTTTTCGGTCTTCGTTTTCATTACCCCACTAATTCATGATCATTTCAAAAAAATTAGAAAAATACAGATAAACAGAGAAATTAAGAGCAGCTAAAATTTTTGCCATTTACTTACTGATTACAGTCATTAGCATTTTAACGTTATTCCTGATCTTTCTTCCTACAGATCTATGCATATAAAATATGTATCTATATATTTGAAACACTACAATATATGTAACCATATCTATATCAATATCTATACACATACATGTACACATGCATACACATACTGTTTTAACTTTATTATTAATATATTTCAAGTCAATAAGTATACATTTATTTTATAATTTTGTAGAATCAAAGATTGGCATCATCAGTTGCTTGAAACTCTTCACGTTTCCCTGGGATCATGATTTGGTGGTATTAATATACTACGTTTCTTTGATACAGTTATGTGGTCCTAGCAAAGTTGGAATTATGCCACTTAAAATAATGGGCATAATAAAAACAGTACAAATATTTAAAGCAACTCAGGACTTCTATAAACACCTATGAAGAAATTTACCAGTCTTTATTTCCTGTTTGGTATCCAGCCTATTCTTTACGACTATAAAACAAAAGCGAACATTTTGTACCACTGGCCTTCTGTAAATAGTTTATGACCATGTGGTTATCTGCTGTCTGGCGCGACAGGAGTTTAGAACCACCATTTAGAGAAAGGCCAGCCTTCCGCAGCAGGTACTACGTTTGCACTTGTTTAAACGGACACCAGCAGAGGGCAGCGCATGTCCAGGACATAACCCACTCATAGTAAAGGGCTGCTGAAGAGCCGTGGAGAGCCTTTTAATATTGCTCTAAATGCAAATGACATGCTATTTTACTGGAACATTATTAGTTACTTAGTGAAATATTTTAAGAATTCGAAGTCCTGACATTAGAAGATGGAAGTAACACAGCAAACTTGGAAGTTTTATTCATTTAATAAACTTTTATTGGTCACATACAAATGGCACACGGTAGAAATCTATACATAAGGCCAAATCTCTGCTACGGATCAGCAGGAGATGAAGATGTAAATGTATCCAAGCGCCATGACAACACTCATGCTGGATGAATTAATTCTAGAGAAACTCAGAAGAGACCCATCAGAGGAGTTATATTTGAACTGATTCTTGAAGGATGGGAATTTCCTAGATGGGTGTGGTCAGGGAGGAAGGTAATGATGTGGTTAAAATGTTGGGGTAATGGTGGGTGATTTAATTTTCTATTACCACAAAATTAAGACTGAATCTCCAGAAGAGGGTTCCAGAACATAACACAAAAAATAGTGAGGGACGCCTGGGTGGCTCAACGGTTGAGCATCTGCCTACGGCTCAGGGTGTGATCTGGGGCTTTTAGGATTGAGTGCTGTGTCAGGCTCCCCACCGGGAGCCTGCTTCAGTCTCTGTGTCTTTGCCTCTCTCTGTGTCTCTCATGAATAAATAAAACCTTAAAACAAAACAAAACAATAGTGAAAAAGCTGTTATTTGTTAGTAGACTTTTTGCTATTGTTTAGAGCAAGTGGCTGAAATGTAATAAACACATTCAATCCAAATGCACAGTGATATTTATCATGAGCCATCTTCAGGTAGTGACCAAATTCTATTGCTTTCTTCTGGTGGCTCAATGAGTCATATACATATACTGTGATTTCTTCTGACGTTTAGAGGAAAAGGGGTGGAAAATGTGTTTAACCTCTATCTCTTCATTGTTCTTAGGGCTGGTGGGCAATTGTCACAATTGGTGTCTTAATCAGTGGTAAATTCCTGTGACCTGCCTATTTCATGGATTGATTCACATTCCCTGAGAGCCCATGACACCTTTGGATCTGGATGGGGTCTGGTTTTCCTTTGTCTTTTCCCACAGTGTCGAGCCAACATAATATGCTTATGCAATACAGCCTTCAATGTGGACTGACATTCCCTATAAGGCCACACTCTTCTTGTCTTACACAAAAGAAAATGATGCTAGAGGAAAGGACAATGGAGAATACATAGAGAGGCTATAATTAGTGTTCCACATGACGGGACAATCTTCAGTGTAGACCTGAGTTGAAGCCCAGAGGCAGGAAGATAGTGTATAGAACTTTCCACACTTTCCACTGTGTTTCCAGCTATTCAAGCCTTTTGTTTAATTAACAAATATTTGTATAGAGTGGTGAAGACAATCAACTAGAAGAATGAGTTATTATGATTATTTTATATTAAATCCCACTCTTTCTACAGCTGCTTTAAGTCTGTATTTTGGAAAGCATTCACAGAGAACAAAGAAACTAGAGTGGTTTGTGCTCATGGGTCTGTACTTATACAATATTCCTTTGTTTTTCTTTTTCTTTTTTTGCATCAGGAAGTATCTGGCAAGTAGCTATAACCAAGGTAGCAATATTCTCTTTTGACTAGTCTATTTTTTAAAAAGTATTTATTTAGTTATTTGAGAAAGAGGGAGAGAGAGAGCATTTGTGCACACCTGTGCAAGCAGGGAGGGTGCAGAGAGAGAGGGAGAGAAATCCTCAAGCAGACTCCCTGCTCAGCCTGGAACCAGCGGGCCAATCCCAGGACCCTGAGATCACGACCTGAGCTGAAAGAAGGAGTCAGCCGCTTAACTGACTGAGCCCACCAGGCGCCCTTTGACTAGTCCTCCCCTAATTGGATAGTCATCTGCTAGAGAGTTTTAAATGAAATTTAGAGAATCTTCCTAAGTGAAGCAGGAACCTCAGAAATTATAAAGGAAAGATCAACATATTTGACTCCTGAGTTAGGTAGGATAAAACCAAACTGCTATTGCAAAGAATTTCCCCCTCCAAGTGACTAAAAGATACAAAAGTTTATTAACAGTTCTGAGGCAAGCATTCCAGCTGGTGGGTAGGCTGTGGGGGGACCCTGTGGTCATTCAGGAACTTGGGTTCTTTTCTGAGTAGACAAATAGCAGTGTGTCGGTTCGGTTATCATTTTATTGCCTTTAAGCTCCACATTCACTTTCAGTGCATGCTCTCTGGTAGTGAACAAGATTCCTTTAAGCATCTTTCCTTTATAGTGTGCAAGATGTTAGGCTTTCTCAGTAGAGGGTGCTGGAGGGATGTTGCAGGGAGCAGGGGCTTTTCCTACTGTTTCTGGTGGTTGTATGGTGGGTCAGCAGTGTGGGTGTGAGGATGCCCTGTAGAGTTCTGCCCCAAGTGTGCACGCAGAATGAGAGGTTCTTTGGCTACTTTACAGCCTCAGCCAGGTCTGGTGATGATTTCCTGAGGCCTGCTAACATGAAACTTGGTGCTGAAGTCCTCCTGACTGCAGGGGTGCCATAATTTCCTATGCAGACCTGTGTTCCAGGGGCCCGCTCCTGCATGCCTATGCCTGCCTACACTCTGGAGGGCTGCTTCCTTCTTGTCTGATGGCTATGGACCAACTCTTGCTTGGGCAAACAAGCAAAAGTCTGCTATCCAGTGGGCTGAACTCATTGAGGCCTGAACCCAACCCTTAGAGGAGGAGCTCCTCCTATCACACAGCTGTTCATTTATCTGAGTTTGGTAATTCTTTATATTAAATATCCTCCTGGTTTCTATCTCCTGATTGGATCTTGACTAATACATGTGACTTTGTCATCTCTCACAGTATTGTCCTTTCCATGCTTCAGACTGGGCTGTCATGTCCAAGTTCCACTTGGTGGAAGGAGGAAAAGAGCATGGAGAGGTCATGGCTACTTTTTAAGGCCTAAATCTGGGAAGAGGTACACACTGCTCCTGCGGACATTGCATTGGTGAAAGTTAGTCCCATGCCACACCTCACTGCAAGGGAAGTATAGTCTAGTCACGTGTTGAAGAAGAAACCAGAATGGATTTTGGTAGGCAATTGAGAGTCGCTACCACAATTATCTATTTAAAGACCTATATGGCAAAAGACATCACAAACAAAAGTAAAAACTGTGAACTGGGTTTTCTGAGAAGAAAGTTTGTACCACATGTGGAGATCTGTGAGAGAGTTTTGAGAGATATTAGCCATATGCCAGAAAAAGGGTTAATATCCCTCAAAGATCTCTTACAAATTGACTCCAAAAATAAAACTCAAATTAGGAAACTGAAAAGGCTGAACAATCAATAAAAAAACAAGTATAAGATAAATCCCACAGAGAGGATATTTACCCTCAGGAGTGGTTAGGAAAGTGCAACCAGGAGTTAGAAAGTGCAACTACTTTCCATCTATTAGATTGGCAAAATTTACACACTAAAAATATCCAGTGAGAGAATATGCACTCATTTCTTCCTAGTAGAAATATAATTTACTATAACATTTAAGAAAAGTAGGTTATATATCTAAAAATAAATAATACAGTTACCTTTTTACTCAGGAGTCCTATTTTTGGAAATCCATTCCACTGAAATAAAAAGTCTAGTACATATGAAGTTTATGAATGTATTATTTGTGTAGGAGCAAAACTCTGAAAGTAATTTACATGGGCTTCAATAGGGGAAGATTAATTGTATTACATCCATACTACGGTATCATTCAGCAATTAGTAAGAATGAATTCATCCTATGTTTACTGATCTAGAGTTATATCCATAATATACATAAAACTAGTAAAAGTAAAATGTGTATTAAAAAGTAAAAGTAATATGTAAAAGTAAAATAATATGTATACAAAAGATTCCATTAGTGTATAAATAAATAATCAGGAAAGTCCATACATTTGTATCTGTGTTTTAACATATTTGTAGGAAAAAAGTTGTGGGAGGATGTATACAGGGCTTTCATGTGGATGGAAGGAATAGAGAGGAATTGGGAAGGATAATTAAAAAATAATTTCAAAACTATTTGTTTCACTGCCAATGTGAATCCTTTTCTCCCCCAATTACTTTTGCAAACAACAACAACAACAACAACAAAAACTTACGCATCGACAGGTGAGAATTTCCATCACTCCCCTACAAACCACCAAGGCCTAAAAAGAAAGAGCCAGTCAGTTGTAAAGCTACGATGTGTTTAAGGAATGGTTAGCTTCCCAGAAGTCTGATTCATTGAAACCCTCAGTCCTCAGGAAAGCAAATCAATACCTGTCTGTCTGCCTTGGTGACTGGGTTTGTTGATTGTGTTGTAGTATATTATTTTGCTGATAAGGAGAAAAAGTAAGCATTTTCGAAAAGTAGTGATGACCTAATTGCAGATCCAGGAATGAAACTCTCCATCTTCAGTCTGCTTTTTGGCCTGAGTTACTCTTGGTTTCCAAATTCTTCTCTTAAACACAATGTATGTTCTTACAGGTGAAACAGATCATCAAAGGAACCCTGAGTCATGAAAGGCACGTTTGACATTTTTTTTCTTGATATTGTGGTGATTAAAGGCTTTCCTGTTTTCTAGAATAAGAAGGGGAATTGTTTTGTCAAATGTTTGGCTATAAATTGCACACATAATCATAATGAACTTTAGGTCTTACTTGGGTATTAGTTGTGAGGTAGAGAAAACCTCTTCACCTGGGTGTCTAAGAAGGGCAGTTCCAGTTTCGCTTCTTACTTGATAAACTATTGATACATAATGACTAAAAGTAGGATAATGCTTAAGTCTAGGGGGGCTGGGAGAGGACTTTCATCAAATGGGTGTGTAGCTTCTGGGGTGATGATAATGATGTTATTTCTTGACTAGGTATTTTGTAATTTGTCAAATATACATTTATGTTTTATTCATTTTTGTATATGTGTATTACATAAAAGAAAGAGGAAGGAAGGGATGGAAGGAAGAAGGAATGACGGGGAAAAAAAGGGAATAGTTGGCTTTGACAGGCAAGTGTGACCAAAGGGAGAAGTAATGGCGTTAAAAATGTCTGAGAGACAGTGGTTATAATTATGAATATATGAGTAAGCAGTATATGGCAAAAATGAAAAAAGATATTTTTAACCTAAAATATATAGTAGTACTTGATTATCTGTCTTAGCCTGGGGTCCTTAGGAAATAGTCTGAGGCACAATCTTACATATTAATAGTTAATCGTGGAGTGCAAAGCCAGGATCAGGAGTGAGGGCAGAGAGGTAGTGGCAGGAAAGGAGCGATGGAAAATGCAATGGGGCATGTTAATGAGCTGGCCAGAGCTTTGTGATGTGTGCAGAGGATTACTTGGCTTTACGAGACATCTGCACGGAGGCTGTAGACTAACTGTGCCTCAAATTAGTCTCAGATCGGGGAGAGAAAGCGAAGAAAATATGTGCCAATTCTCACATTTCAATTGTCAAAGTTTGCTCCATAGATATTACCTACCTTACACTTCCATTTTGTGCCTCTTAGTCCCTTCAGCACTGGCTTGGGAATCTGAATTCAAGACATCAGGGGCAGCAAATTCTGTATGAACAGTAGCCCTAGGGAATGAGCAGGTGAAGCAAACCCCAGTCGGGGCATTCTGTCTGCCCAGAGTCTTCAGACTTCTGAGTCTTGACTCTGCATTTGTGTGTGTGTGTGTGTGTGTGTGTGTGTGTGTGTGTACTGAGAAAATCCTCCAGTGTTTGATGCTTCAGGGGCAACAGCGAATCAGATGATGGATGGCAAGAGATAAGGTACTATCAGGGCATGTCTACAAGCAATAGGTAGGAACTGGGACAGACACTTTTGCAGCCTGGCCAGCCATGCAGGTGGAGTATCACGAGGACATGGCCCCACAGCAAATGCAGCAGTGGCCCTTCTGTTGGAGAGCACAACTTTGTATCAGTGGTTTTCAACAGTGCAAGATGATCTAATCGAGTCACTGATAGCGTTGAGCAGAAAACCTTGACTGAGCAAATCCAGGGAGGCATAAGTGGAGTCCAGTACATTATCTGTGTTGAAAACTTAATCTTGCTTTTTTTTTGGTCAGCTATTCAGTACCTTTTTTGAGTAATTTGATATATATTCTAAAAATGCAAATTTAGTAACTTAATAGTGATTTATCCCAACCCAACTCTTCCCTGAATTCCCTCCTAAAAGGAAAAAATATTTATTAAGCTTATGAAAGTTGTGTTTGTCAGTACAATTTTTTTGTATTAGTATCAGTAAATGAGAATAAACCTGAATATTTCTATAACCATTAAAGAAACTGAATCAGTAGTTAAATACCTTCCAATTAAGAAAAGTTCAAAAAAAAAAAAAAAAAAAAAAAAGAAAAGTTCAGGCCCATAAGGCTTTACCTATGATTTCTATCAAACATTTTAATCAGGAAATATTCCTATCTTAAATCAACTATTCCAGAGAATAGACAAAGAGCATTTACGTTTCAACTCATTGTGTGCAGATAGACTAACCTTGATGCCAGAAATGGGCAAACTAAACATATCATTAGGTCTGAATATTTAGGTGGTAAAATTATAAAAAAAAAGTAAGGAAATGGTTATCCTAACAGTCAGATAATGCTTAACTCTAGGAGGGTAGGAATGGTTTTGAATCAAAAAGAGGAATATTCTGGTATGTGTGCTGACAATGATAATGACTTTTGGCAGATTTTTCTTCATTCACCTCACTTCTGGGTATGGGAGTTTTCCTACACATTCTCTGGGTGATCTCCTCTATTTCTAAATGCATATGTCCAACCCAGATGTCCTCTCTGACCTCTAGACTCTTAAAAACCAAAATTCAATTAAGTTTTAAAAATTTTATTCACTTTGTTCAGTGATTCATGAATCAGGCAGCATTCAATCTAGTAGATTCAAAGAAGATCTGAAAAACTACATATGGAAAGAGATTTTATAGGCAGAAGGGAGCAGGAGCAAGGAAGTTGTACTAGACAAAAAAGTGGATTAGTTATCAAAAGTTTACTTTCCTTATAGGGGATGGTAGCGTTTTTCAGGCAGATGACCTAACTAATGCTTATCAGGATATTCTTGATTAACTGGATTAACTTTCCATTTCTAGGAAAGTTACAGTGAAACTGTAATTAAGATAAGTCTTGGTTCGGTGACCTGCTTAGCATAAGTGACTATTTTTGTTGTCTTTTTTTTATTTTTAACAACTCACTCTTTGAGCTCTTTAGTGACAGTTTCACAGGCATTACAAACTTGGCATGCCCTAATCCTAGCTCTTGATCCTCTTTCCCAAACCTACTCCTTCTTCTCTAAGTCAAGGATATTGTCATCTAGCCAGTTGCCAAAGTCACCACACTGGGAGTCATTTTGGGTTCCCCCCTTTTCATCGCTTCTCTATTTCAATCTGTTGTGAATTCCTCTCTGTTCTATCTCAACTACTTCCTGAATATAACCACTTCTCTCATTTCTCACCTAGATTACTCAGAGTCTCTTGTCTTCTGTTTTTCCCCACTTACCGAATATCTAGGGTTTGCCAAGCTCTGTGTTTGTTTATTTTAGAGACTACTTAAAATCTTAAATAATAATAATAAAAAAAGATTGTGGCTTGTCGCTTATTCAACCTTCCATCATGACTGCTTTCAGATGGTCTCAGGGAATCTATACAAGTGCCCAACAGACATGTTATCAAACATGTTTTGGGTCCATTTTTCTTTTCTCATTTTTCTCCTTTGCCTTCCCTTAACCCTAACCCTTCAGTGCTATAACAGTTCAGGCTGAGATATGAACTGGCTCTGAGACTTCTCAAGCAAGAATGCAGCATCTTTGTATAGCAGGAAAGAATTTAGTTTAACTGGTTATAAACCAGCTTCTTACTCATGTTTTCCCTAAATCCACCTTTCCAACCTTTTTCTGTTAATGATATGCCTCATAGTCAACCAGGCTCAGTTATTTTTCACTTATTCTTTTTATTCCTACATGAAATTGTCTAAAACTATGAATTCTATCTCTACTATGCTTGCATTTCTGTCTCTTTTGTTCCTTTCCTATTCCCTCTATATAATTTTCTATTTTACTATTATTGTCGTTTCTTGGACTACTGCAGTAATTTCCTAATTGGTATTCGCTTTTTCCCCCCCAGTTTCTCTCCTTTCCCCAAGTCACCATTCAAACACTGACAAATCAAGCCTTCTAAGCATGGATCTGATCAAATCACATTTCGCTTAAAATAGTTAATAGCTCTTTATTAGTTACAGGTTAAGTCTGAGCTCCTTAAGCTGTCTGCTCAATATGGCTATGTCATATTGTAGTCTTACCTGCTCTACTCCATACACACTTGAGGCACACTGAAATAGGATATCCTGGTGTTTCTCAAGCATGATCTGCCCTTCCCCACAGTTGTTCCTTCCTCATGCAGTCTGTTTACTGGGTTGTCCCCCCTCATCTTCCATCATCTCAACTTATTAAAACCTCATCCTGTTGTTAAGGTACAGATCAATGTTGCTTGCTTCATGCTACTTTCTCCAATTCCCTCAATGCAGCACCATCTCTGTTTCCTGTTCCCATTTTCAAAGCAGGTGTTTTAATTTCCTAGGGTTTCCATAGAAAATTATCACAAACTTGGTGGCTTAAAACAACAGAAGTTTATTGTCTTACAGTTTTGGAGGCTATAAGTCTGAAATCAGGGGGGTGCCAGGGCCATGCCCTCCCTCTCAGGTTCTAAGAGAGGATCCTGCCTTGCCACTTCCTAACTTCTGGTGGTTGCTGGCAATTTTGGTGTTCCTTGGCTTGACCTATCATCCGATCACATGCCATTTCTCTGTGTGTCTTTATATTGTCTTCCTTCTTTGCGTGTGTCTATGTCTCTTCATTTCTGTAAGGACACCAGGCATATGGGATTAGGGACCACCCGAACCCAGTATAACTTCATCTTAACTTGATTACATTTGCAAAAAACTTATATACAGGTACTAAGAATTAATACTTCCATGTATCTTTTTGGGGACACAATATAACCAACAGCTGTAGGAGTATGTTGGTTCTCATTCCTGGTTTAGTGTTGACTTTGGAGGTTCAATGAAGATGCATGCTTTAGACAGGAAATCAGAGTTAGTTAGCTCTATATAGCTCAGAGCACTTTGAGCCCAAAGTATTTTCTTTCTTTTTTTTTTGAAAAATATTTTATTTATTTGAGAGAGGGAGAGAGAGAGAGAGAGAGAGAGAGAGCAGGGGGGAAGGGCAGAGGGAGAAGCAGACTCTCCTGAGCAGGGACCCTGATGCAAGGTTCGATCCCAGGGTCCTGGGATCATGACCTTAGCCGAAGGCAGATGTCTAACCAATTGAGCCACCCAGGCACCCTGAGCCCAAAGTATTTTCTAGCTCCATTTTAATGCACAAAGGCACAGAGTTTGACCCACTCCAAATCAGTGCATAGCACAGCTAATTGGCACCCTGTCTTGACTCCAATAACCCTGACCCACCTTCCTCTCCAAGGAGTCCACAGGTCTAAGGGTATTTTATTAGTCTACAGGTTCTAAGGGTTATTAGAACTTGATCTCTTTTCTTTCAAGACTAAATTGCAAAAACCTCATTTTTGCCTTGTCAACCAATTTGTCTTCTTTTTCTCTTAGCAACAATATTTTTATACCAAAATATTGCATTTCTGTGTTCTGTGTTCACTTTCTGTATTGTTCCAGAAACATTTCTCTGGCCATGACAGAAGTATGCAGACCTCATGGCAGCACTAGAGGGGACCCAGGTGGGTGTGTGGCATGTCACACATGCTGTCCTTGGAGGTACAGTCCAGGAAATTGGCTCCTTCAGTAGCTTTGCTTTTGTCATGACTCAGATTAACATTTTGGAAGGAAAACAAACTAGATGCACAGTTTTAGGTGGGCCTTGGATATCAGAAAAAAATTTTTATTAGTATTCTTTGTTATCAATTTTCAAGAACTATTTGTATATCCCATCTTATGTTTGAAAACTTGATAGGATGCACTGAGTAGAATGGATATTGTTGAATAAGACACAGAGTTCCCTTCCTACTACAAAAATGTACGGTTTTATCATTACGTATTCTAGAAGAGTTACACAGAAATTGGGGTATAATCATACACAAGGACACGGAAACATTCCAGTAGAAAATGAAAACGTATGCCTGATGAAAACAGCAGGAAACATGTCATTCCTTTTTAATAGAAAATTGTTTCAAAATAACTAAAAAAGGGCTTTCACAAGTGTAAACAATGTACAAGTTCTGTTAAAATCAATGGCTTGCATTTTTTGTTTTCATGTTCAGTGACAGTTTAATATCAATTTAAGTTAGCTTCCTGCCTATGACAAGAAGAGGAGTCATTTTATTCTGAACTAAGTATTTTCAGTCTCCTCTTTTTTGGTGTGAATCATTAATATTAAATTTGCTGTTGACAAAATAAAAGCAGAAGTAGGAATGGAATACATTAAGGAAAATGCTATGTTGCACGCATGACATGGAATACTTAAATAGATGAAATAAAGCCGCTCTTTTGCAAAAAGCTATTCTTCATGAAGCTTAGTGCCAGGAAAAGATCAATGTCCTCTATTTTTAGTTCTCTCCATTTTGTTCCTCTAAGGAACAAAGATGCTACACAAGTCCTAATAAAGTGATATAGTAAACCCAATGTAGTCATTTTAGTTTTCTTTTGCACCTCTCCCGGGCAAAATGCCCAAATAAAGACGGCTGACTTTCATATGTCTGGGAGGGCAGATGACCTTTTTATATCTATCAGTTGGCTATTCAGAGTTCTAGAGACCCCAGATGTAACTAATGACCTTTATGAAGAAGGACAGGGGAAGACAATAAAGGAGGTAGTGTGGCTGTTCTACTTTTTCTCATTAGAAGAAACAGCACAACTAGGTTTTGCAGGGATAATCAAATTCATTATGAGTTCACTAGCAATTCTGTTCCTTTGGAAAAATGGATGATAATGGGGTTAGTTAGGATTAAAGGAGTTCTTTTGAATTCCTAGTTTGAATTCAGCAGCCTGGAATGCCAGCCTCAGCACTAGAATTCTATGATCAATCATCTTTAGTCGTCCTCTTTGCGGAATTAAATTTTACTCTCAGATTTAGTTAAAAGGTACCAATATTAGTACTATCAAAGGGACTTGAAAATTACTTTGGAGTTTTGGGATCTAATTTAACAGAGAGATAATAGGATCCAAGAGTAAAATATAAGTGAAACTTAACTTTTTATGAGGCACGAGTACATTTGAAATCCTTTTGAAATCTTTTTTTTTTTAAATTTATTTATATATTTGAGAGAGAGAGAGCACGAGAGAAAGATGAGCAGGGGGAGAGGAGAGGGGCAGAGGGAGAGGGAGAGGGGTAAGCAGACTCTCCGCTGAGCAGGGAGACTGATGTGGGCCTCAATCTCAGGACCCTGAGATCATGAACTGAGGTGAAGGCAGATGCTTAACCGATTGAGCCACCCAGGGGCCCTGAAGTCGTTTCCTCTTAATTTGCTGAAAAATGAGGCACCAAAATTAGAAGAGACCATAGATGATTCTCTTGACAAGTTCCTTTGATAGAAGCTTTGGATTTAAAAAATACATATATATTGTTTCCTAATACCACTGTGTAGTGGATACTGGTTATATGCAGTCTCTTCAGGACTAAAGCACTCATTTTCCCAATTGCTGGGAATGTTGGCAACTGATAATGCTCAGCTGAGTCTCTGGGACTTGCCCTTGGCTGAAGAGAGGTATACCTTGTCCAAGGTTACCCCCATCCCCAGGGGGAGGGCAGCCCACATACAAAGATTGGTCCATGTGAGAGAGAAAGGCTCTGTTTTTCCCAACAAAGGATTGTTGGGGGACAAAGGGCCATTCTAGCTCCAGAACTTCTTATGGACTTAGCTGAGGTTTTTTATTGAGATTGCTACAAAATTCATCTTCTTCCTTTGCGCAGTCCTGCTTTCTTCACTCTCCTACAGGTGTTGATCCTCAATAAACCTCGTCTCCTACCCTTTCTGTCAAATCTGTACTTCAGAGTGTTCTTCCTGGAGATGCAATTAAGTGGAATCTTCTAAGACTGAATATCTTTATGCTGCATATGGAAAGAATCAGTGTTTTATTTACCCAGATGGGTCTGGAGTCTATGTCAGCATCAAGATCTAAAATAGTGTGAAGTTCCTACCTGGTAACTTAATACATTATAAAAAGATACTACCTCTAGAGATTATCTTCAGCAACTTGGTGCCTTAAAGTGTGACACCCTCATTACATTCATAATTTAGCATTGAAGAGAGAAATTATAAAAAGGCCATTAATTAAAAGAGTAAACAGAAGAGCACAGGAGAGAAAAAGAGCTCAACAGCTTGTTTTAAATATAGGAATTCACTTGGCTTTTCTACTAAAAAAGAAACATTCTAGTCTCTATTGCCTTATTTGTATAAATTTCACTGTTATAGCTTAGTGGCTAGGAACCTCAATACTTAATAAACACTGATACATTCTTTTCATCTTCACAAAATCTGAAGTCTATCCATATATATTGGGCCAAGACAGAAGTAGTCTGATATGATCCAAACTTCCATTGCCTAGCCAACATTGTCTGGTGGGACTCATTTACTACCTCACAAACAGCTATGGTTAATTTTGATACTCAAAATAAAACATGTGGAAACAACACCAGAAAAGTGGAAAAGAGAAGTGTCAAAGACAAAGCTTCCTACTCACTTTCTTCCATGCATAATTATGCAAATAAAATGATAATCATGGACTGCCCCTTTTATTTTGACCCAGCCCACACTAGCAAAGTGCAATGAAGAATGGAGGCAATTATCTGTATGATCAAAACAACAGATTATTCTTATCTTTAAAAGACAAATTATCATGATTACTGGGATACTTGTTTCAATTATACTGATTACTCTGTTGATGGAGACCAGGTCAAAAGAATTTCTTTCTTTTATTCTGATTTTCCTACAATCAGAGAAATGGTATTTCCATGACTGTGATTCACCACAGCACAAGATCAGGTCAGGGAGAAGAAGGAACACTTGACGGGATGAGCACTGGGTGTTATTCTATATGTTGGCAAATTGAACATCAATAAAAAATAAATTTATAAGAAAAAAAAAGAAGGAACAATGGTTGGCAAAACATCTAATGTGGACATAAATTCATCTTGTTCAATTAGAAGAATTCAACAATGCACCTTTCTCTTCCAAGTACATTTAACATTTCATTTTAAAAGGGGATCTTCCTCATTGATTTATATATCAGTTCATGACTCTTCTAATTTGAAAGGAAAATGTCCCTCAAATAAACCTCCCCAAATTCTATTTCTCAGGTCACTCCTCTGTCTCTTAAAGTTAAATGAATGTAATCTGTGGTGTTATTATTGTTATTGTCATTCCTAGGTATTTAAAACATGTATTTGTTGCTATTATCAAAGAAAACTTTCCCCTTATCAATTGTAAGCTATTTATTTCTGGTATATAGGAATACTATTAATATTTGTATGTGTATTTTTATCTGGCTATTTATTAAACCCTCCCACTAGTTTTACAAAATTCACAATTCTCTTTTTTTCCTGCCTTTTAAAGGATAATACTCATAGTTCCCCAGCAATGACATAAAGGCTTTTATGATACTGTTTCTCAAAATGTATAAGCCTATAACTCAGGATGAGCTCTTATATCACTATAAACCTCAAATTAGCAAATTAAATACATACTCCTCTTCAGAAAAACCAGTAACTTAAAATTAATGTGATTATTTTTTTTTCTGAAATTAAATTGTTGACAAAATGAACATTTTGTCATTAAGCACTGACTTCTAAGGTACAGATTTTTTTTAAGCTTTTATTTGCTTATTTGACAGAGAAAGACCATAATTTGGGGGTGGGGTGGGGCTGGGTGGGGAGAGACAAACTCCTTGCTGAACAGGGAGCATGCCGTGGGGTTGCACACAGGGCTTCCCAGGATCCTAAGATCATGACCTGAGCTGAAGGCAGATGCCTTTTTTTTTTTTTTTAAGATTTTATTTATTTATTCATGAGAGATGCAGAAAGAAGGCAGAGACATAGGCAAAGGGAGAAGCAGGCTCCCCATAGGGAGACAGATGTGGAACTTGATCCCAAAACTTGGAGATCAAACCCTGAGCTGAAAGCAGACACACATTGGTTGAGCCACTCAGGCATCCCTAAAGGCAGATGCTTAACCGATTGAGCCACCCAGGTACCCCAAGGTACAGATTCAAATGATATCAGTATATCTGTACTGCTATTTGCCACATGATGACAATAGACCATATTTTTAAAAAGTTTTATTATGGTAACCTATTCTTGGGTATTATCTTTTACTCCCCCCCCCTTTTTTACAACAAAAGTAAAAGGAAACAAAGGCAATAATAATATTCAGACCTTAGATAGTAAATATACTTTGGTTTAAAACAATAGATCAAATAATTCAAAAGGACCTGTATATACAAATAATCTGATTTATTGAATGTATCTCCTTAAGCTAGATAAAGTAGTTGAGTAGGTAGGAAATAGCAGATATTCTATCCTTTGTCTGGGTCTTAGGAGTAAATAAACCCTGAGGTAGAGGGATCTGTAAGAAGCTAGGTTTGTTCTATTGGACAGGTGTGTGTGTGTGTGTGTGTGTGTGTGTGTGTATGTTTATGTATGTGTGTGTGTGTGTCTTGTTCCCAGCAGGAGACTGCTGTTATTGGCATTATATCTATTTATTATTATGATGTTATATGTCTTGGCCTGTAATGGGAAAGATGGGGAACCAAGTAGCCAAGCCACACTCAGGAAGAGAAATATGTCTGTAGCCATTAAGGATCTCCTTTTCTGAGACCCATAGTGGAGTTTGTAGGATAGGTCAATTGGTGATAATTTCTATTTCATCCTTTTGTCTGCATACCCAAAATATGGACTCCCCCACCCTCACTTTTTTAAGTACCCAATGTGAGAGTCTGTAATTAAGTTAAAGCATGTAAATAGGCTATAGATAACCAAGATATTTGCACAAATACTGGATTTAGCTATAGAAGTCATTCAGCAGCACATAGTACCAAGAGCGAAGTGGACTTTTATAGAATTGTCATAGTCTAGAGTGAAATGTCTTTAGGACTTCTCTTATTAGTGTGATTGTATTTGTAATCCAGATAATTCAAGTCCTAGTTTGAGAAACACTGGAACTGTTTCAATATGCTTTAGTACAAAAGGCATTTAGGTACATTTAGTACCTAATTTAGTACAAAGGCAGTTAGGTTTATTCTTTCAATCAATATTTATTTAGTCCCTACAATAGCTAGGCTAAATATGGCTTCCAAATGTTGGGGATATAGTAGGGAAGAAAACAAAGTGCCATACCTAGTGGACTTATAGTCTAGGCAATAAACAAGGAGACATATGTAATATAATTTCAGACAGTGGTAAGTGATATGAAGAAAATATTACAGAATGAACACCTGAAACTAATATATGTTAACCAAAGTGGAATTATATAAATTTATATATTATATAAATAATACAAGATCAGAATAGAGAATGGCAAAGATAGTAGTTGTTGTTGTTGTAGTTGTAAGGGAGGTCTTTTTGGGGGGTTGTTTTCCAGCCTTAGTTTTTGGGTAAAGCATGAAAGTTCACCTTTTTCAAGGTTTTCAGTAGTCATATAGAAAGAATTGAGGGGTATATTAAGACCTGGTAGACATTTAAGAAGGGAAATACTTGAACTCATTTTCATGAGTGACTATGTGACTCCTTAATTAATGTATGAAAAATATAAACACGGGATGACTTTATCATGTGTTGTAATAGTAGCAGAGTTAACCCTGGAACTGAGAGATTCTAAATTTCTTGTGTACTCATTTGAACCACATTTTGTCCTCTTCATTTGTCTCTTTTTCATTAAGATCTTTAAAGTAGTCAATGTCTCTTCTTCTTCTGAGTTAGATGATTTCTTCTCATATCTTCCTTGATTCTTTTCTCTGGGCCATTGCTGAGTGGATATGTGCACTGGAATTTGCTGGACCATGAGTTTACACCTTTTGGGGTGCTCTCATGAAGAGCACTTGGCCAGGAAGAAAGATTTCCGTGGGGATAAGAATAGGGCAGATGTTTTTGTCCTAAAGTTAAGATATGTTTTACTTCTACTTCTACCAAAAAGTAGATCAGAGTTATGAAGTTAGTTTCAATTTTCAAAGAAATGTCTGCCTGCAGCTCACATATTTTATGAGCTCTTTGGATATTGTCACATAAAATTGATGTTTCTACAAAATTGCATTTTATAATGGTGATATAACTTATGATATGGGATTTTTGAGATTCACAGTTTTGAATTTTTGTACTGTGTAGCATGAACACATGGATTCAAACGTAGCAGGCAGTTCTAATTCCTGCTTAAATCTTGGCAGTGTCCTTTCAATTCTAATTAGCAGACATCAATCTCTTATGCTACCTTTTAGTTTGGTCATGCCAATCCTGGGCATGGTTATGAATTTTTTATCTTCCAGGATTTCTAGAAAATATTTCCCATAAATGTACAGAATCTTCTCGTGTGTTAATGTGCTCTCATAATTGCTCTCTTTTCCTTTTGCAGAGAAGAGGGGGAAATTGGACAATGAAGTGAAATGAAAAAATTTTCCTTTAATCTTATATTTATCTATTTTTAAAAGTGTATTGATTAAAGGGCAATATAATACTCATTTAAAGACATGCAAAAGGGGGCAGCCCTGGTGGCTTAGTGGTTTAGCACCACCTTCAGCCCACGGCATGATCCTGGAGACCCTGGATCGAGTCCCACGTCAGGCTCCCTGCATGGAATGGAGCCTGCTTCTCCCCCTGCCTCTCTCTCTCTCTGGGTCTCTAATAAATAAATAAAATCTTAAAAAACAAGACATGCAAAAGATGTAATTTTTATTATTAATTTTTTAAAATTTAAATTCAATTAGCCAACATACAGTACATCATTAGTTTCAGATGTAGTGTTCAAGAATTTGTCAGTTGTGTATAACACCTGTTCTCATCTCATCACGTTCCCTCCTTAATACCCATCACCCAGTTACCCCATCCTCCCGCCAACTTCCCCTCCAGCAACCGTTAGTTTGTTTCCTGTAATTAAGAGTCTCTCATGGTTTTTCTCCCTTTCTGATGACTTCCCATTCAGTTTCCCTCCCTTCCCCTATGTTCTCTGCACTGTTTCTTATATCCCACTTAAGTGAAACTGTGTAACCGTATAACTGTCTTTCTCTGGTTGACTTATTTTGCTCAGCATAATACCCTCCAGTTCTATCCATGGCAATGTAAATGGTAAGTATTCATTCTTTCTGATGGTGAATAATATTCCATTGTATAAATTACCACATCTTCTTTTTTCATTCATCTGTTGATGGATATTTCAGCTCTTGCCACAGTTTGGCTGTTGTAGACATTGCTGCTATGAACATTGAGGTGTAGGTGCCCCTTCATATCACAACACTTGTATATTTGAGGTAAATACCTAGTAGTGCAATTGCTGGGTTATAGGGTAGCTCTATTTTTAACTTCCTGAGGAACCTCCATACTCTTTTCTAGAGTGGCTGTACCAGCTTGCATTCCTACCAAGAGTGTAAGAGTGTTCCCTTTTCTCCACATCCTCACCAACATTTGTTGTTTCCTATCTTATTAATTTCCCACTCTGACTGGTGTGAGGTGGTATCTCATTGTGGTTTTGATTTGTATTTCGCTGATGTCGCGTGATGTGGAGCATTTTTTCATGTCTGTTGGCCATTATATATCTTCTTTTGCAAAATGTCTGTTCCTATCTTCTGCCCATTTCTTGACTGAATTCATTCATTTTTGAGTGTTGGGTTTGATAAGTTCTTTGTAGATCTTGAATACTAGCCCTTTATCTGATATGTCACTTGCAAATATCTTTTCCCATTCCATAGATTGCCTTTTAGTTTCGATTAATGTTTCCTTTGCTGTGCAGAAGCTTTTAATCTTGATGAAGTCCCAATAGTTCATTTTTGCTTTTCTTTCCCTTGCTTTTGGGGATGTGTCTAACAAGAAGTTGATGCAGCCAAGGTTGAAGAGTTTGCTGCCTATATTTTCTAGGATTTTGATGGATTCCTGTCTCACATTTAGGACTTTAATAATTTTGAGTTTATTTTTGTGTATGGTGGAAGAAAATGGTCCAGTTTCATTCTTCTATGTGTGGCTGTCCAGTTTTCTCAGCACCATTTATTGAAGATCTTGTCCTTTTTCCATTGGATATTCTTCCCTGCTTTGTTGAAGATTAGTTGACTGTAGAGTTGAGGTCCATTTCTGGGTTATCTATTCTGTTCCATTGATCGATGTGTCTGTTTTTTTTTTTTTTTTTTTTTTTTTTTTTTTTTTTTTTTTGTGCCAGTACCATACTATCTTGATGATTAGAGCTTTGTATTCTAGCTTGAAGTCTGGCATTGTGATGCTACTAGCTTTGGTTTTATTTTTCAACATTCCTCTGGCTAGTTGGGGTTCTTTGTGATTCCACAAAATTTTAGTATTATTTATTCCACCTCTGAAAAATGGTGGTATTTTGATAGAGATTGCATTGAATGTGTAGATTGCTCTGGGTAGCATAGACATTTTAACAACAGTTCTTCCAATACATGAGCATGGAACTTTGTTCTATTTTTTTGTGTTTTCCTCAATTTCTTTCATGAGTGTTCTACAGTTTTCTGTAGATCCTTTACCTTTACCTCATTGGTTAGATTTATTCCTAGGCATCTTACGGTTTTTGGTGCAATTGTGAATAGTATTGATAATGCTTATTCCTCCAATTCATGAGCATGGAATGTTTTTCCATTTCTTCATGTCTTCTCAATTCTTTTCATAAGTGTTCTGTTAGACCACAGATCCTTTTCCTCTTTGGTTAGTTAATTCCAAGGTATCTTATGGTTTTTGGTGCAATTGTAAATGGGCTCTAGTCCTTAATTTCTCTTTCTTCTGTCACATTGTTAGTGTAAAGAAATACAACTGATTTCTGTACTTGATTTTATATCTTGCCAGTTGCTGAATTCCTGTATGAGTTCTAGCAATTTTGGTGTGGAGTCTTTTGGGTTTTCCACGTAAAACATCATGTTATCTTTGAAGAGTGAGAGTTTGACTTCTTCATTGCCAGTTTGAATGCCTTTTATTTCTTCTTGTTGTCTGATTACTGAGATTTTTGATTACTGCTTCAATTTCCTTGCTGGATATGGGTCTGCTCAGGTTTTCTATTTGTTCATGTTTCAGTTTTGGTAATTTATAAGTTTCCAGAAATGCAACCATTTATTCCAGATTGCCTAATTTGTTGGCATATAGTTGCTCATAATATGTTCTTACAATTGTTTGTATTTCCTAGGTGTTGGTCATGACCTCTACTCTTTCATTCATGATTTTATTAATTTGATTCCTTTCTCTTTTCTTTTTGTTAATTCTGGCTAGGGGTTTCTCTATCCTATTAATTCTTTCAAAGAACCAGTTTTTAGTTTCATTGATCTCTTTTAATGTTCTTTTGGTTTCTATTTCATTAATTTCTGCTCTAATCTTTATTATTTCTCTCTCCTGCTGGGCTTAGGCTTTATTTGCTCTTCTTTCTCCAGCTCCTTTAGGTGTAAGGTTAGCTTGTGTGTTTGAGACTTTTCTAATTTTTTGAGAAAGGCTTGTATTGCTATATGTACTTACTTCCCTCTTAGGACTGCCTTTGCTATATCCCAAACATTTTGAACAGTTGTGTTTTCATTGTCATTTGTTTCCATGAACTTAAAAAAAATTCTTCTTTAATTTCCTGGTTGACCCATTCTTTAATAGGATGTTCTTTAACCTCCAAGTACTCGAGTTCCTTCCAAATTTCCTCTTGTGATTGAGTTCACATTTCAAAATATGCAGGGAATAATCCCAGTCTTTTGGGCTTGGTTGAGACCTGATTTGTGACTCAGTATGTGATCTATTCTGGGGAATATTCCATGTGCACTTGAGAAGAATGTGTATTCTGTTGCTTTAGGTTGAGATACTCTGTATATATCTGTGAAGTCCACTTGATTCAGTGCGTTATTCAAAGCCCTTGTTTCCTTGTTCATCTTCTGCTTAGATAATCTGTCCATTGCTGTGAGTGGGGTGTTGAAGTTCCCTACCACTATTGTATTATTATCGATGTGTTTCTTTAATTTTGTTAATAATTGGTTTATCTAATTGGCTCCTCCCAAGTTAGGGGCATAAATATTTATAATTGTTAGATCTTCTTGTTGGTTATGCATGATATAGTGTTACTCCTTATCCCTTACTACAGTCTTCGGTTTAAAATCTAATTTTTCTGATATGAGTATTGCTACCCCAGCTTTCTTTTGAGGTCCATTAGCATAATAAATGTTTCTCCACCCCCTCACTTTCAATCTGGTGGTGTTCTTAGATCTAAAATTAGTCTTTTGTAGATAGTATATGGATACGTCCGTTTTTTTTTTATTCAATCTGATATCCTGTGTCTTTTGATTAAAGCATTTAGTCCATTTACACTCAGAGTAACTATTGAAAGATATGAATTTAGTGCCATTATATTACCTGTAAAGTGTCTGCTTCTGTAGATTGTCTCTGTTTCTTTCTTGTCTATGTTACTTTGATATTTCTTCTGCACTTATAGGAGGATCCCTTTTAATATGTCTCGTAGAGCTGGTCTGTGATCACAAATTCTTTTAGTTTCTGATTGTCCTGAAACTCTTTTACTTATTTTTATTTATTTATTTATTTAATTATTTATTTTTTGTATAGTTTTTTTAATTGGAGTTCAATTTGTCAACATACAGCATAACACCCAGTGCTCATCCCATCAAGTGCCCCCTCAGTGCCCATCACCCAGTCACCCCAACCCCCAACCCACCTCCCCTTCTACCACCCCTTGTTTGTTTCACAGAGTTGGATGTCTCTCATGTTCTGTTACCCTCACTGATATTTCCCACTCATTTCCTCTCCTTTTCCCTTTATTCCCTTTCACTATTTTTATATTCCCCAAATGAGTGAGACCATATAATGTTTATCCTTCTCTGATTGACTTCCTTCACTCAGCATAATACCCTCCAGTTCCATCCACGTTGAAGCAAATGGTGGGTAATTGTCATTTCTAATGGCTGAGTAATATTCCATTGTATATATGCACCACAGCTTCTTTATCCATTCATCTTTTGATGGACACTGAGGCTCTTTCCACAGTTTGGCTATTGTTGTCCTGAAACTCTTTATCTCTCCTTCCATTCGGAATGACAGCCTTGCTGGATTAAGTATTCTTGGCTGCATATTTTTCTCATTTAGTACCCTGAATATATCAGGCCTGCCACACATATCTGTGGACAGGTCTGCTGCCAGCCTGATGGTTCTACCCCTGTATGTTAAGAAACTCTTGTCTCAAGCTGCTTCAGAATTTTTTCTTTATTTCTGATATTTGCAAGCTTCACTATTATATGTTGGGGGCATTGATCTATTTTTATTGATTTTGAGAGGGGTCTTCTCTACCTTTTGGACTTGGATGCCTCTTTCCTTCCCCAGATTAGGGAAATTCTTAGCTATGATTTGCTCAAATATACCATTTCTCTCTGTCTCTCTCTCTCTCTCTCTGTCTCTCTCTCTCTCTCATCTTCCTCAGGGATTCCAGTAATTCTAATATTGTCTTGCTTTATGGTATTGCTGATTTCTCAAAGACTTCCCTCATGGTTGATTAGTTGTTTTTCTCTTTTCCTCAGCTTCCTTCCTTCCCATCAACTTGTCTTTTATATCACTGACTCTTCTGCCTCATTTACCCTAGCTGTTAGAGCATCCAGTTTATACTGCATCTCAGTTAAAAAGCATTTTTAATTTCAGCTTGATTTGATTTGATTTGATTTCTGCATGCATAGATTCTCTAGTGTCTTTTATGCTTTTTTTCAAGGCCAGTTAGTAACTTTATAATCGTTATCCTGAATTCCAGCTGTGACATTTTACTTATATCTATATTGGTTAGATCTGTGGCAAAGAGTACTACTTCTGGTTCTTTCTTTTGTTGTAAATTTCTCCTTCCAAAAAAAAAAAAAAAAAAAAAGAGGGGGCAGAAGAGAGAATATAATCTCCCAGGTGGACAAAGCAGGGTGATCCACTTTGTCCTGGGTGTATTTTGATCTATTTGTTAGAAAACACTAAATTCTAATATTGTAAAGAAAGCAAAAGTTATATGTGTACAAAAATAAAATTGAATACAGTGAAAGGAAGCCAAACATGAAGAATATATCTATATAATATAATGTAAAAAATTAAAGTTAAAAAAGACTTAAGAACAATTGATAAAATAAGAAACTAGTTGAAAAAGGAAAAAAAGAAAAAGAGAAAAGGAAAAAAATTTTTAAAAATTTTATTTATTTATTCATGAGAGACACACAGAGAGAGAGAGAGAGAGAGAGAGAGAGAGAGACAGAGACACAGGCAGAGGGAAAAGCAGGCTCCGTATGCAGGAATCCTGATGTGGGACTTGATCCCAGGTCTCCAGGATCACGCCCTGGGCTGAAGGCAGCACCAAACTACTGAGCCACCCAGGCTGCCCGAGAAAAGGAAAATTTTAAACTGAAAGATAAATGAATCATGAGAAAAATTTCAAATTCTATATACTATTTTTCCCTAGCACTGAAGTTTTGTAGTGCTGTGTGCTCTGTAAACTTGGTGTTCCTTGTTCTTCCAGCTGATCTGGAGGAGGGGCCTGCTGTGCTGATTCTCAGGTGTCTTTGCCTTGGTGGAGTTGTACTGCCCCTTACCAGGTGGCTGGGCTGGGTATAATCTGCTTCTGGTTGCTCTATGTGGCTTTTGTTCCCTGAGGGCTTTCCATGCCTCTTTATAAGATGAAAATAAAAATGGCTGAGCCTGTGTCCAGCCCTGGAGCTGAAAGATCTCAGTCTCCTTTCTTTAGTAAACACTCAAGGATAAGTGGTCTTCACTTCTGTGTGTGCCAAACTCCGCAAACTCCAGAGATGCACACCACACTGATCCTCCCTGTGGAAGGCAGAGGGTTTTCCTGTTTCTGCCCTTTGTAGGACCCTTGCATGGAGAGTGGTTGCTTGATCATGTCAGGGTTCTCAGTTTATGGTGAACCGAGCTGAGAGTCCCCTCCTGGTCTCATTGACCATAACTGGTTTTCTGCTCCAATGCTTGGGAACTCTGTTGGCTCAGGCACTTGCATTATATGACCCTGGGGATACTGAGATCACACTGTCCCACCTAGGATTCTGCCCTCTTTACCACCTTAGCACCTTTCAGGCAGGGACATGTTTCACCAGCAGATTTCTAAAGGTTCTGATTTTGTTTTCTGGGGTTGTATCACTTTCCAGTAGCTGGCTTACAGAAGCTCTGTCCCACTACCTACCATTTATCTTCTGATATATCCCCTCAGATCCACTTCTCTATACCTCCTACTTGCAAAAAGTGGTCACTTTTCTACTTGTAGAGCTCCAGCAATTCTTTTCTTACATCTCAGGTTGAGTTCATAGGTGTTTAGAATAATTTGATAGTTATCTAGCTAAATTCAAATGAGGTCCCCTGCTCTTCTTCCTTCTACCTCTCCTCCCAAAAGATGTAGTTTTTAAAACCCATTAACGGAAATGATGTGTATCTTGGTACCAGATCCTTTTGTGATATGGTTGGGGTTGGGGCAGGTAAGGGGAATAACACAATAAATTTTGGAAATCTGAGTCAAGCTGTAGAATAAAAATTTTTTTCTCAAAATTATCTTAGAATCTTTGGTTATTCTTTCTGGTAATGGCGGTGCAGCCTTATCAGGCTAATTCTTCTGCAGTTAACGATTGAACACTGAATAAGATATGAAAAATAGAGATTTAAAGGCATGGGAGAGCAACTAAGTACAGACAGAAAAATCATTGTTGGAGATTTTTTATAATTGTCTTTTGATAATTGATAGATCAACTAGACAAAATGACTAAGAATAAAAAAGATATAAAAACATTATTAATCAGCATGATCTAATTGACATAGGACACTTCACCCAACAGTAGTAGGGTATGCATTCTTTCCAAAAGCACATATAATAGTTACCACGATAAACCATATGCTAGACCTTAAAATAAGTCTCAATGAATTTGGAAAAATTGAAATTTTACAGCGTATATTCTCTAACCACAGTCAATTAAGTTAGAAAGCAATAGCAATAAGGTTTCTGGGAAATCCTCATTATTTTAAAATTAAATAGCTTCTTCTATGTAACCCATGAATCAAAGAAAAAAGTCACAAGAAAAAATTTAAAAACAAACAATTATGAAAACAATATATTAAAATGTGTGTGATGTGGCTAAAAAACTGCCCAGAGGGAAATCTATAGCTTTACATACTTATATTAGAGAAGAAAAAAACAAGTTTCTACCTTATGAAGCTAGAAAAAGAAAAGAGATTGAAGCTTGAAGTAAATAGAAAGAAAAATAAGATTAAAATTAATTAAATCAAAAGTTGGTTTGTTTAAAAGATTAGTAAAATAAATTAATAAAATTTCTAGTAAAAGTTGCCTGGAAAAAAAGAGAGAAAAAAATCAAAGTAATTGATACCAGGAATGAAAAAGGGGGTATCACTACAGACATTTCATGCATCAAAAGGATACTAAGATAATATAGTAACTAGTTTATTTTAGTGAAGTACAATCTCCTGCATCTTCCTGAGAATGATACATAGAAGGTAATTTATTTTTTGAAAACTTAACGCATTTGAAACCATATTCATGGTTATTATTAATATTTTGGCTCGGTATAGAATTCCTTAATGAACACGATTTCCCAACATATTTAAAAGCATTTCTTCATTGTCATCTAGCTTCTGTTACTGTTAAAAAGTCTGATGGTATTCTTTTTTTAAATATATTTTTTTAAGATTTATTTTTATTTATTTATGATAGACATAGAGAGAGAGAGAGAGAGAGAGAGAGAGGCAGAGATACAGGCAGAGGGAGAAGCAAGCTCCATGCCGGGAGCCCGGGAGCCTGACACGGGACTCGATCTCGGGACTCCAGGATCATGCCCTGGGCCAAAGGCAGGCGGAAACCGCTGGGCCACCCAGGGATCCCCGTCTGATGGTATTCTGATCCTGAACTTTTGTAAATTATTTCTTTTAATTTGGGAGCTATCAGTTTCTGGAAGCTATGCGAGAACTAAAGTCACAAAATGGTGCTCCTTTGTACCAAGTATAATCTTTGAGTTTGAAAATCCATATTCTCAGATTCTGGGAAATTATCTTATTTTTTTGAAAGTTTTTTTTTTTTTTCCCCTGTTCTAATTGTGGATAGTTCCTGATGGCCTTCTTCCTATTGTTCATGTCTTCTTTTTCAAACTTTCTGGAAGAAATATACAAACCTCAAAACACTATCCTTCAGTTTTTTTTGTTTGTTTGTTTGTTAAAACTTAAAATTTTATTTTTTAAAAAAATTTTAAGAAATGCTTTATTATTCTCTGAATTTTTATTTTTTGAAATATATATAGCCTCATGATCTTGTTTTGTGACTGTAATGTTATCTTTTATTTCTCTGAGATTATTCATTATAAATGGTTTCTTACTCTCTTTTTTATTTTTATTATTTTTATTTTTTTTTCTTACTCTCTTTGTATTGTTTCTCTCTACTGAGTTTCTTTCTGAAAAAAAAAAAAAAAGAAACAACCCTGTTATTTTTAGGTTTTTGTTTTTCCTATTGATGGTTTCCTCAAATGGCTAGTGATGCGTGGTTTACTGTTTGCCTCTAAGAGTGAGGCATTAAGAAGCTGATGGTGACATCAAAAAGTTGGCTAAGTTTGCTTATTGGGCAGGGACCTGGTAGTTTACTTGGGGGAAACTCTAGATCTCATAATATCAACTTTCTTGAGTTGATAAAGCTCTCCAAAAAAGAATTCTCCAATTTCGTGACTTGTAGTATTCTAGAAGTTGCTAGCAAGAGGGAAATCCTTGGTTTGATTTTTCTAGAGTTAATCTCTAATTTCCTGATGAAATAGGATGGAGAAAATTGTCTGGCTGAATGGGGCAGGAGAAGGATATGGGAAAATAACTGCTCTCTCAATAGATTTTCAGCCAATACTTTTATTTTCAGTCCCACTGCTCATCTTCCACCCTCTGTACTAAGAAGTGCCTCAAGTTCCTTATACTTTCTGGGGTTCTGGAACACCAATCGGCTTATTTCGTACTGGCTTCCCAACTTCAGGCACTTAGGTTTCATTTGCTAAGTCAGTTGCCACTGATTCATCTACTTTCCATCTTCCAAAATTATAACGTCTCTTATCTGTTATTTCTTCTATTCTTTTTGTTCTATTGTTATTTTGGTGATATCTTAGGACAGAACAGATGTAACCATGTGTATTCAAGCCACTATGTTTGATGAGTAGCCCTACTAGTAAGTCACAAAGAAATTATTACTTAAAAAGCCTCAAGGACCCATCAGTTGTGCATGGATGACATGCAGTGTAGGAATCTTATTTCTTATTGCTCATTTCACCCTCCCTTAGGTACAGATGTGCTAATACTTCTCTCTCTTTACCAGAGGTCTAAGGTCCCACCTTCCTTTTTGATACCCTTTTGGGTACTTGTTATTGGGGTTTAGGGAAAACTGTCCTCACAGAGCCACATGTGGTTAAGGTGCTAGATAGTAATGAAGTGAAACTGGCCAGATGTCAATAGGATCAGTTGGTGCCATGATTGGGCCCAGGCAACAGGACATTTTTGCTGAGAAAGGGTTGTCTGTTGTGTCTGAGCAACCCACCTCCTAGTCAGCTTCTGGGCATCATGGTCCTTTGTCAGTCCACCAGCCTAGCTCCTATGAGGCTGTGGTCCTTTATCTTTCCTGGATAGCTCCTCTGGGACTATTTCCAGACTTTTGAAGTCTTCTTCAATTTACCTGACCCTCACCCCACCTTCTTCCTTTTAATCTAGAGATATTCTTTGTTTCTCTAAAAGTACTTCCTTATTTCTACTGTCTCTTCAATTACAATTCTCTAGATTTTTAGCATTTGAACTAGTGGCCCATTAAATCTGGAACCCAAATTATTAGCTACCTTAAAACAAGCTTTCTTCCTAGGCAACTGTTCTGATCTTTAAATTCTAGGAACTGACGGATATAAGTGCATGCTATTGCCCCCACCACCACCCCCCACCCAAAAAGGGAAGGAAATCCATCAGTTAAGCTCCTATCTTGAAGTGGTCTGAGTGTATACCTGTTGCCATGGGCCTTTGATGAGTTAAAAATCATATTGGATAATATGGATACTCAAGTCATTTGGAGGTCTTGCAACACACAATCAATTATTCTTCAAGTACTAATGTGCCACACTCTGAAAATACGGAAGTGAATGGGAAATGAAGAGTCACTTTCCTTTTTTTTTTAATTTATTTTTTTATTTTTTTATTGGTGTTCAATTTACTAACATACAGAATAACCCCCAGTGCCCGTCACCCATTCACTCCCACCCCCCGCCCTCCTCCCCTTCCAACACCCCTAGTTCGTTTCCCAGAGTTAGCAGTCTTTACGTTCTGTCTCCCTTTCTGATATTTCCCACACATTTCTTCCCCCTTCCCTTATATTCCCTTTCACTATTATTTATATTCCCCAAATGAATGAGAACATATAATGTTTGTCCTTCTCCGACTGGCTTACTTCACTCAGCATAATACCCTCCAGTTCCATCCACGTTGAAGCAAATGGTGGGTATTTGTCGTTTCTAATAGCTGAGTAATATTCCATTGTATACATAAACCACATCTTCTTTATCCATTCATCTTTCGTTGGACACCGAGGTTCCTTCCACAGTTTGGCTATCGTGGCCATTGCTGCTATAAACATCGGGTTGCAGGTGTCCCGGCGTTTCACTGCATCTGTATCTTTGGGGTAAATCCCCGGCAGTGCAATTGCTGGGTCGTAGGGCAGGTATATTTTTAACTGTTTGAGGAACCTCCACACAGTTTTCCAGAGTGGCTGCACCAGTTCACATTCCCACCAACAGTGTATGAGGGTTCCCTTTTCTCCACATCCTCTCCAACATTTGTTGTTTCCTGCCTTGTTAATTTTCCCCATTCTCACTGGTGTGAGGTGGTATCTCATTGTGGTTTTAATTTGTATTTCCCTGATGGCAAGTGATGCAGAGCATTTTCTCGTGTGCATGTTGGCCATGTCTATGTCTTCCTCTGTGAGATTTCTCTTCATGTCTTTTGCCCATTTCATGATTGGATTGTTTGTTTCTTTGGTGTTGAGTTTAAGAAGTTCTTTATAGATCTTGGAAACTAGCCCTTTATCTGATATGTCATTTGCAAATATCTTCTCCCATTCTGTAGGTTGTCTTTGAGTTTTTTTGACTGTATCCTTTGCTGTGCAAAAGCTTCTTATCTTGATGAAGTCCCAATAGTTCATTTTTGCTTTTGTTTCTTTTGCCTTCGTGGATGTATCTTGCAAGAAGTTACTATGGCCGAGTTCAAAAAGGGTGTTGCCTGTGTTCTCCTCTAGGATTTTGATGGAATCTTGTCTCACATTTAGATCTTTCATCCATTTTGAGTTTATCTTTGTGTATGGTGAAAGAGAGTGGTCTAGTTTCATTCTTCTGCATGTGGATGTCCAATTTTCCCAGCACCATTTATTGAAGAGACTGTCTTTCTTCCAATGGATAGTCTTTCCTCCTTTATCGAATATTAGTTGCCCATAAAGTTCAGGGTCCACTTCTGGAGTCTCTATTCTGTTCCACTGATCTATGTGTCTGTTTTTGTGCCAGTACCACACTGTCTTGATGACCACAGCTTTGTAGTACAACATGAAATCTGGCATTGTGATGCCCCCAGATATGGTTTTCTTTTTTAAAATTCCCCTGGCTATTCGGGGTCTTTTCTGATTCCACACAAATCTTAAAATAATTTGTTCTAACTCTCTGTAGAAAGTCCATGGTATTTTGATAGGGATTGCATTAAACGTGTATATTGCCCTGGGTAACATTGACATTTTCACAATATTAATTCTGCCAATCCATGAGCATAGAATATTTTTCCATCTCTTTGTGTCTTCCTCAATTTCTTTCAGAAGTGTTCTATAGTTTTGAGGGTATAGATCCTTTACATCTTTGGTTAGGTTTATTCCTAGGTATCTTATGCTTTTGGGTGCAATTGTAAATGGGATTGACTCCTTAATTTCTCTTTCTTCAGTCTCATTGTTAGTGTATAGAAATGCCACTGACTTCTGGGCATTGATTTTGTATCCTGCCACGCTACCGAATTGCTGTATGAGTTCTAGCAATCTTGGGGTGGAGGCTTTTGGGTTTTCTATGTAGAGTATCATGTCATCGGCGAAGAGGGAGAGTTTGACTTCTTCTTTGCCAATTTGAATGCCTTTAATGTCTTTTTGTTGTCTGATTGCTGAGGCTAGGACTTCCAGTACTATGTTGAACAGCAGTGGTGAGAGTGGACATCCCTGTCTTGTTCCTGATCTTAGGGGAAAGGCTCCCAGTGCTTCCCCATTGAGAATGATATTTGCTGTGGGCTTTTCATAGATGGCTTTTAAGATGTCGAGGAATGTTCCCTCTATCCCTACACTCTGAAGAGTTTTGATCAGGAATGGATGCTGTATTTTGTCAAATGCTTTCTCTGCATCTAATGAGAGGATCATATGGTTCTTGGTTTTTCTCTTGCTGATATGATGAATCACATTGATTGTTTTACGGGTGTTGAACCAGCCTTGTGTCCCAGGGATAAATCCTACTTGGTCATGGTGAATAATTTTTTTAATGTACTGTTGGATCCTATTGGCCAGTATCTTGTTGAGAATTTTTGCATCCATGTTCATCAGGGATATTGGTCTGTAATTCTCCTTTTTGGTGGGGTCTTTGTCTGGTTTTGGAATTAAGGTGATGCTGGCCTCATAGAACAAATTTGGAAGTACTCCATCTCTTTCTATCTTTCCAAACAGCTTTAGGAGAATAGGTATGATTTCTTCTTTAAATGTTTGATAGAATTCCCCTGGGAAGCCATCTGGCCCTGGACTCTTGTGTCTTGGGAGGTTTTTGATGACTGCTTCAATTTCCTCCCTGGTTATTGGCCTGTTCAGGTTTTCTATTTCTTCCTGTTCCAGTTTTGGTAGTTTGTGGCTTTCCAGGAATGCGTCCATTTCTTCTAGATTGCCTAATTTATTGGCGTATAGCTGTTCATAATATGTTTTTAAAATCGTTTGTATTTCCTTGGTGTTGGTAGTGATCTCTCCTTTCTCATTCATGATTTTATTAATTTGAGTCTTCTCTCTCTTCTTTTTAATAAGGCTGGCTAATGGTTTATCTATCTTATTAATTCTTTCAAAGAACCAACTCCTGGTTTTGTTGATCTGTTCCACAGTTCTTCTGGTCTCGATTTTGTTGAGTTCTGCTCGAATCTTTATTAACTCCCTTCTTCTCTTGGGTGTAGGATCTATTTGCTGTTTTTTCTCTAGCTCCTTTATGTGTAAGGTTAGCTTTTGTATTTGAGTTCTTTCCAGTTTTTGGATGGATGCTTGTATTGCGATGTATTTCCCCCTTAGGACTGCTTTTGCTGCATCCCAAAGATTTTGAACGGTTGTATCTTCATTCTCATTAGTTTCCATGAATCTTTTTAATTCTTCCTTAATTTCCTGGTTGACCCTTTTATCTTTTAGCAGGATGGTCCTTAACCTCCACGTGTTTGAGGTCCTTCCAAACTTCTTGTTGTGATTTAGTTCTAATTTCAAGGCATTATGGTCTGAGAATATGCAGGGGACAATCCCAATCTTTTGGTATCGGTTCAGACCCGATTTGTGACCCAATATGTGGTCTATTCTGGAGAAAGTTCCATGTGCGCTTGAGAAGAATGTGTATTCAGTTGAGTTTGGATGTAAAGTTCTGTAGATATCTGTGAAATCCATCTGGTCCAGTGTATCATTTAAAGCTCTCGTTTCTTTGGAGATGTTGTGCTTAGAAGACATATGGAGTATAGAAAGAGCTAGATTGAAGTCACCAAGTATAAGTGTATTATTATCTAAGTATTTCTTCACTTTGGTTAATAATTGATTTATATATTTGGCAGCTCCCACATTCGGGGCATATATATTGAGGATTGTTAAGTCCTCTTGTTGAATAGATCCTTTAAGTATGATATAGTGTCCCTCTTCATCTCTCACTACAGTCTTTGGGGTAAATTTTAGTTTATCTGATATAAGGATGGCTACCCCTGCTTTCTTTTGAGGACCATTCGAATGGTAAATGGTTCTCCAACCTTTTATTTTCAGGCTGTAGGTGTCCTTCTGTCTAAAATGAGTCTCTTGTAGACAGCAAATAGATGGGTCCTGCTTTTTTATCCAGTCTGAAACCCTGCGCCTTTTGATGGGGTCATTAAGCCCGTTCACATTCAGAGTTACTATTGAGAGATATGAGTTTAGTGTCATCATGTTATCTATTCAGTCCTTGTTTTTGTGGACTGTTCCACTGAACTTCTTCTTAAAGGGGAATTTTAAGAGTCCCCCTTAAAATTTCTTGCAGAGCTGGTTTGGAGGTCACATATTCTTTTAGTTGCTGCCTGTCTTGGAAGCTCTTTATCTCTCCTTCCATTTTGAATGAGAGCCTTGCTGGATAAAGTATTCTTGGTTGCATGTTCTTTTCATTTAGGACCCTGAATATATCCTGCCAGCCCTTTCTGGCCTGCCAGGTCTCTGTGGAGAGGTCTGCTGTTACCCTAATACTCCTCCCCATAAAAGTCAGGGATTTCTTGTCTCTTGCTGCTTTAAGGATCATCTCTTTATCTTTGGAATTTGCAAGCTTCACTATTAAATGTCGAGGTGTTGAACGGTTTTTATTGATTTTAGGGGGGGATCTCTCTATTTCCTGGATCTGAATGCCTGTTTCCCTTCCCAGATTAGGAAAGTTTTCAGCTAGAATTTGTTCAAATACATATTCTGGCCCTCTGTCCCTTTCGGCGCCCTCGGGAACCCCAATTAAATGTAGGTTTTTCTTTCTCAGGCTGTCGTTTATTTCCCTTAATCTATCCTCATGGTCTTTTAATTGTTTGTCTCTTTTTTCCTCAGTTTCCCTCTTTGCTATCAACTTGTCTTCTATGTCACTCACTCGTTCTTCCACCTCGTTAACCCTCGTCGTTAGGACTTCTAGTTTGGATTGCATCTCATTCAATTGATTTTTAATTTCTGCCTGATTAGCTCTAAATTCTGCAGTCATGAAGTCTCTTGAGTCCTTTATACTTTTTTCTAGAGCCATCAGTAGCTGTATAATAGTGCTTCTGAATTGGCTTTCTGACATTGAATTGTAATCCAGATTTTGTAACTCTGTGGGAGAGAGGACTGTTTCTGATTCTTTCTTTTTTTTTTTTTTTTTAAAGATTTTATTTATTTATTCATGATAGTCACAGAGAGAGAGAGAGAGAGAGAGGCAGAGACACAGGCAGAGAGAGAAGCGGGCTCCATGCAGGGAGCCCGATGTGGGATTCGATCCCGGGTCTCCAGGATCGCGCCCTGGGCCAAAGGCAGGCGCCAAACCGCTGCGCCACCCAGGGATCCCTGATTCTTTCTTTTGAGGTGAGGTTTTCCTTCTAGTCATTTTGCTCAGTGCAGAGTGGCCAAAAGCAAGTTGTATTGGGAAAAGCAGTCAAAGAGAGGAGAGAAAGAAGGAAAGAATAGAGAAAGAGAAAAAAAAGGAAGAAAAAAACAAAAAAAAAAAAGAAGAAAAAAAGAAAGAAAAAGAAAGAAAGGAGGAAAAAGGGGGGTGGGGGAAGGAAACAAATCAAAAAGCAAAACAAAAAAAAAGAAAAAGAAAGAAAGAAAGAAAGAAAGAAAAAGAAAGAAAGAAAGAAAGAAAGAAAGAAAGAAAGAAAGAAAGAAAGAAAGAAAGAAAGAAAGAAAGAAAAAAAGAACCACCGGGGAGTATCTTCTGATTCTGTGTACTTTAAGTCTCTTGACTTCCCCTGGACCTTGTCCGTCTAGCTGGTCTTCTGGGGGAGGGGCCTGTTGTGCTGATTTTCAGGTGTTAGCACTTGGGGGAGCTGCTCTGCCCCTGCCTGGTGCAGGGCTCAGTGGGGGTTGTTTACCCCGTGAGGCCCCAGGAGAAACCACCGCAGTGGCAGGGCCAGCTCTGGAGCCCTGGAGTCAGCCCCCGCAGGAACTCCGGAGCTCTCCGTCTGCAGGGCCTGGAGGCTCCGGGCGGGGCCGCTGATCTGCTCAGCTGGGGCAGGAGCGTCCTCGCTGTCCTGGGCCCTCCCGGCCTCTGCCTGTCCCGGGGGAGGCGGGATCCTGGGCTGTGTCCCGGCGCCCTGGGCTCCGGACCCTGCGCTGTTGGATTCGCGCTCCCGGGCCGCGCAGCCCCCTCCGCGGAGCCGCCCCCGAGCCCCTCCGAGCTGCTCCTGGAACCGCGCAGCCCCCTCCGCACGGAGCCTCTTCCTCTGCCCGAGCCCCTCCGAGCTGCTCCCGCCCCGCAGCCCCCTCCGCGGAGCCGCCCCCGAGCCCCCCGGAGCTGCTCCGGGTCCCGCCGTGCGCGCTGCAGCCCTTAGGGAGCTCGGCGCATCTCCCGGGCGCAGGTGTCTGTTAGTGTCCCCGGGAACCCGAGGTCACCCCCTCCCTCCTGGGTCCTGCTCCAACTCCCTGCGAGCCCCTTTCCGCCAGGAAGGTTGGTGCAGCTCCTGCGTCTCCGGGACGGGGCTCTCCTGTCCTGGGGACACTCGCCCCGGCCTCAGCCCGGCTCCTCGCGGGCCCCTCCCCCTTGGAGGCCTTTTTTTCCTTTATTTCTTTTTCCCCGTCTTCCTACCTTGATAGAAGCGTGAACTCTTCTCACTGTTGCATTCCAGCTGGTCTCTCTTTAATTCTCAGGCCGAATTCATAGATTTTCAGGATGATTGGAAGGTTTTCTAGGTAATTTGGTGGAGACAGGTGATTTGGGGACCCTACTCTTCCGCCATCTTGCCCCTCCCCCAAGAGTCACTTTCCTAAAGGAGTTGGTGTGTTGGTGTTCTAGAGTTAAACAATGAACATCCAAACCAAAAAAGTATAGAAGAAGCATTTTGTTTATTATTTCACAATATATAAGGGTATCAAATCATCATATTGCATACCTTAAACATACACAATGTCATATGTCAGTTATATCTCAGTAAATCTGGAAAAAAAGTATATAAGCAGAGGAGTTAGGTACCCAATATGGGAGTTTTTAGAGTAGACTTACAGGCCAGAAACCCTAGAGGGGGTAGCAAAACAGCTCAAAAAGAGGAACAATAGAAGGTAAATACAGAAGGTGAGTATTACAGCCTGAGAGATTCAGGTGAAGCCATAGATGCTGACTTTCTTTTCGATCATATCAAATAAGTTGATATATACATTTTTTTCCAAGTCATATTGCTGATATTTCTTGCTGCAAATACAAGGAAATATTGAATTTTTTCCCTATAATAAATCAATTGTTAGTAAAAAATAGAATGAAGAGCTGGAAAGTTCCTCCAGATAGCATATAAATGTCTTTGCAGGAAAGCGCCTTGCTATTAAATCAATCTACGCAGTTGGGCCAGGTAATTCTCCTTTCTAAGTTGATTTTTGGCTGAACTTCCATTATATCTTGAAGCTGATATGTGAGTAAAGACAAATGAAAGACAAGTTTGGATAAGGATGGCATTTGGCATTATGTTCATTTTATGCAGTTAGATTTTTTTTTTCCATTTTACAGTCCTATTCTTATTTGTTCTAACATTCATTTCCTGTCTTCAGAATTTTATTAGGAAACATTCTTGTAACAGATGTTTTACCAAGTCATCTTGTCAAGGTGTTTGTGTTGTAGTGGTTTTTCTAACTGTGGTTAGGTGTGATGTTAAATAATTCTTCATATTAATAATGACATTTGGTTCTCCAGCTTATCTTTTGATATAATTATCCTAGATTTGGCTCATGTTCACTTATCCCTATTTCTCTCATCCTATGCTATTTTTAGCCACTTGCTTCCCAGTGGAGCATCAAAAGAATTATCTTCTGAATCACCTGTGTGACTCAGTGAGATCAGTTTTGATTTGGTCATCTGAGGACAGTCCATAGAGCCAACTCAATACTTTGGGCCAATAACCCCAATGTGTTCTAACTGTAACAAAGGGATTATGTCTGACTGAAGTCTGGAGGAAGACTCTGAGCCAGTGGGAATGCAATTGCTGATAGAATGGCATGGGAACGGGCTTAATGCCTGTCCTCTGTAGAGGAGGGAAGCTTTGGAGTTGCACTCAGTTCAAACTCAGTCTTTGCGATTGGCCAGTTTTGTGACTTTGGGCCAATCTCTCTGAATGTCAATTTCCTTATCTATAAAACAGAGACCTTAACAGAGCCTCTGTACAATGCTGCTGTATTTTTTTTTTTAAATATGGATGACACTAGATCTATAGAATGGTATAAAGTAAGTGCTCACGAAGACAAAAATGGAAAGAGATAGATCCTGTCCTAATATTTTCTGGTTTCCACACTTTCAGTTGTTAATAATGAAAACACTTCAAGGATATTGGCTGAAGGAAACAGGGCTCAAGGCAGGTTAGGCCATATAGCCTCATCAAAGGAGATACAGGAAGACAGCGAACAGGGCTGTATCATACAAGCAGTCAGGGAGCAACTTTTTCTTATAGTCTAAATTGGATTTACCAACCTAAATATCTGGATATTTTCAATACTTCCTTATAAATCAGGCATCTGTAATCTATTATTAGTACTTCAAAGTTGTGTCAATAAAGAAAAAATCAAAATGGAAAGTTCCAGAGGAAAAAAGTTATTCACGGGTTGACATAAAAGACATAAAATCTTATAATGCATCAGATTCAGCTGTTCCCTTTTTTTTCACAAATCACTGAAAGGGCTTTTATTCTGATTTCATAGACTATTTTTCCTTTTGCTTCTCCATCTCAGGCTGTCACAACACTTTGTGGTGTTCAGTGAATATTCATGAAGACCAGTTTCTTCCCAGTGGCAGCACTACCTGTAGACAGAGAGGTTCACACAGAACACTTGTGGTCTGTAGGCCAGAACTTTAAAAAACAGCTTGGTTAATTAACAAACTGAAGAATAATGTGTTTACACAAAACATTGTATTCATCTAGATCTACAAGTCCTTTTTTTTTCTTTCGAAAAAAGAAATATTAAAAAGGAATTTCCTGAATAATGAAAGTAGCTCACCTTTTTTCCCCTGGATATTTATTAGGATGTAGCCTTATATGCAAAAGGGCTGTGTTTATTTTTTCCCAATTTACAGGACAGGAGAATTTTTAGATAAAGTTTCTTTCAGAACTGTTCACACATTAGAATTGTACTTTATACTAAGGTTGAGTGGAAGCGCTGCTGACAGATCTGAAAAAAACTGCATGATGCCAACCTGACAACTAAGAAGATAGTTAAATTAACAGCCAATTATATATTCCAACTACTTATTTGACATGGTATAGATTTTAAAATGCAGATAATAAAAGAATGTCGTAATCCAGCCATTTATACCTGCAATATGAGCTCTGCCTTGGATTCAGAAATGTTCCAAGTAAGAAGAGATGCATCTCTCTCTCGGAGCTCAGGCACACTGAATTTGAAGCAGGTAAAAAGAGGAAAAAGATTTAGAGATACAACTGGGGAGACTAAGCAAGACTGCGTAGGAAATGTGAATGCCAACAAAACCAGTGTGTTTCGTTGAGGTGAGATGTAAATGTCCAAAGAATTTTAGATTTCTTGGTGAATGGCACTATTGCAACACAAAGCTAAAAGGTGTGAAATATGTTGATATTGACATGATGAACATTTGTAGTTCTTTTTCTTTTCTTTTTCATTTGTAGTTCTTTTAAAAGCTTTCAAAATGTCCTACCTCCCAAGGCTTTTTAGTTTTAGTTTTATGTGTGTGTGTGTGCATGTGCATGCATGCATGTGTGCCTGTGCGGGAGTGTATGTGTGTTGGCAGGGGCCAGGAGGTTGGGGAGGCTTTGTCAATAAGTTCCCAGTTCTTTAATTGTAAACAAAACCACACCAGAGCAATATGTTTCAATTAAAAACCTGGAGCCAGAGAGGATTATCTCAGGAAAATATTTATTTTCAGCTCTGTAAGGCTCATAGATCTTACTGGAGAAAACAGGGAAAGACAGAAGAATGTAACAGAAGTATCTAATACTTCTAATACTTCATTTGGAGTAAGAAGAAAGGTTGGAGAAAGTTCTCCAAATCAAAAGTTGATTGTTGTTTGCAAAATATATCTTGAAAACAAATCTTATTAATATTGAGTTTGGAGATTTCATAGCATTTCTCAGATAATAGGCTGAAAGAAATGTATTACCAGTCTCTGATTGAAATAGTGTAGCTTGTAACTATTTTTATTTCTTACCAATAACTTGCTTTTACAAGTTACAAGGAGAAAGAGAACCCACTGATTTAAGTCTGATTTTGTAATAATAAAAATATAAAATATTATAGGCAGTATAGAGAATAACACCCATGCCTTTTTTATATAAATTTAATACATGCCTGATTTGCCTTAATTATCTTTACAGAAATCCATACTGTTAACCCTATTTTCACCTGTATCCATTCCTTTGTCCTTTAACACAGACTAAAGTTGCTGGGTATCATCCATCCATGCTTTTACATTATCAATAAATACTATTTTTTGTCTCATATGCTTTACATCAATGCTATCATATTATGTAGATCATTCTACAGCTTGCTATTTTCACTCATTCTTATGCTTTCATTGTATATGTTAATGCACATGGCTCTAATTCATTTTATTTTTGCATAATATCCCAGTGCATGATTAAACCACAATTTGTTTGTGCATTCCCTTACTGATAGCATACATCTCTTTAGTATGCTAGAGTTCTTTAGGGTATATTCCTATAAGTGTAATTATGTCCTAGGATATAAGCATCTCCAACTTTAGTAGATACTGTCCACTGCAATTGAAAGAAATAATGCCAGCTTATACTCTCTCCAACAGTGTTGGCAAGATTGGGAGTTCCTCTTTCCCCACATCGTTGCCAACACCTGGCTGACATTTATTCTTTTAGCAACAGTTTATTGAGTAGCTTATGTGGTGATATAGCAATAAAGCAGTCCTTTCCCTCATGAAGCCTCATTCCAGTGGGAAACAGACACTATACAAACAAATATGTTTGCAGATGGTTATAAATAAGCAAAGCAAGAGATAGCAAGCCACAGGGATGACATGGGTTGGGTATGGGGAGTTTTTCTGGGTCAGGCAAACCTTCCTAGATGAAGTGACATTTAAACAGAAAATTAATTGAAATGTGGAAGAAAGTCATGTGGACTTATGGGCATAAAAGAAATGGTAAGTACAAAGGCCCTGAGGTGGGAGAATTTTTGTCTTTAAAATTTTTGTCAGCCTCATAAGGTATGAGATAGTATTCTGTTGTTTTGGTGTCTATGTCCCTTATTATGAAGTAATATTGGTCATGCAATTTCCTCTTCTGTGTATGGCCAGTTGCATTTTTCGTTTTTTTCTTATCGTGTTTTTCTTATTGTGTATGGCCAGTTGCATTTTTCGTTTTTTTCTTATTGATCAGCAGAAATTCTTTAGATATTTTGGATACTATTTATCAGTTATATAAATCTTTTAAAATATTAAAATTATTATTTCTTTGCATAGGCTCTATACTCAAAAGAGTTTCCAACAATTTACTTCTGGAAACACACAAATTCCAATAAAGCAAACTTAAATGTAGGACACAGTGTTTCTGTGAAAAAATTTGAGTATAGAACAAAGGTAATCACCTAGATAATTTTTGGACAAACTAGTAATAAAAAGAATTAGTTTTTGGAAAAAATCTGAATTATTTTGAAAATTTTTGTTAATTCTCTACTTTTCAGTTTACATGTATATTCAATCTGTAGAAAGAGTTTACTTAGTCACAATTATCTAGGTCAGCACAGTCCAACAGAAATATAATGTAAACCATAAATGGAAACCACATATGTAATTAAAAATTTTTCCAAGGGCCACATTAAAAAAGGTAAGAAGAAACAGGCAAAATTAAATTTAGTTATTTATATATTTTATTGAACTCACTATATTAGAAATATAGTGAGCTCAATATTAGAAATTTTATAGATTTAAAATATTAGAAATATTTGAAATATTTGATTAGTTCAAATATTAGAAATATTTGGTTTCAACATATAATCAATTTAAAAATTGAGATATTTTATATTATTTAAAAAATACTAATTCTTTGAAATCTGATGTGAATTTATAGTTACAGCATATTTCAGTTGGTATTAACTGGATTTGAGGTGCTCAGTAGACATATGAGGTTTATGGCTGCTGTGTTGGACAGTGTTGTCCTGTATCATTTGACATGATAGAGTGCCCTCTACCCCCAGTTGTCTATGAAGTTGAATAGATCTAAAAGCCCAGAGCTTAACGGGACTCTAAAGTAGGTAGGCTGAAATTTTCTCCCTGTAAGGAGTGATATATACTGCTACTCCAAAAAAAGGATTTGAAATCTGAACTGTTTTACACTGCTAGATAAAAGTGGTTCTTGCCAAGTAAACCAAAAAAATATGGTCTTTTTAAAAAAAATATATTCCTATGATATCATTTGTAAAATTAGCAATGAATAAAGTAAAAGATTGCTTTAAGGACTAGAATGTACAGATGACCAATAAGCGCATGAATAGATGCTTAACATCACTAATCATTAGGAAAATGCAAATCAAACCACAATGAGATACCACTTCACATCCGTTAGGGGGGCTATTATCTAAAAAGTAAAGCAAAACAAAACCCAGAAAACAAGTGTTAAGAAGGATGTGGAGAAATCGGAACCTTTGCACTGCTGTTGGGAATGTAAAATGCTGCACAGCTGCTATGGAAAACAGTCTGGCAGTTTCTCAAAAAAAAAAAAAAAAAAAAAAAAAAAAGAATTACTGTAAGATCTAGCAATTCTACTTCTGGGTACAGACCCCTAAGAACTGAAAGCAGAGTCTCAAAGAGATATGTGTGTACCATATTCAGAGCAGCTCTATTCACAATGGCCAAAAGCTGGAAGCAGGCCAGGTGTCCATCAACAGATGAATGGATAAACAAATAAGATATATCATATGATGGAATATTATTCAGCCTTAAAAAGGCTGGAAATTCTGACACATGCTATAACATGGATGAAGCTTAAGGACATTATGTTAAGTGAAATAAGCTAGTCATAAAGGACAAAATACTCCTTTTACTCTTGAAGTACTTAGAGTAGGTGAATTTAGAGACCGAAAGTAAAATGGTGGTGACTGAGATGGAGGGGAGGGGGAAATGGGAAGACAGTTTTGAATGGGTCCATCATTTCAGTTTTGCAAGCTGAAAAACATTCTGTGGATAAGTGGTGGAGATGGTTACACAAGAGTATTAAAGTACTTAATGCCACTGACCTGTACAATTAAAATGGTAAATTTTATGTTGTGTATATTTTACCACAATTAAAAATAAGTAAACAGTTTTTAAAAAGTATAAGGTTACTTTGAAAACATTCTACATTATTATCTTTTGTCTCTTCTTTGTTTTCTTTTTCCCTCTGTATAAACTCATTATCCTAATTTTCTTAATCCATTGGTCAGTAAGTGATATTTCATAAGAGGAAGGGGTTACTCCTAGAAAATTCTAGGTTTCTTTCCAATAATTCATCTGATATAAAGTCTAAGTAGAAAGGCTTCTTGAAAACATGCACAGAAAGCTGTATGTTCTTTGACATCTTTACTAGAATTACTCTTTGCCTGACATTAGTAACTTATGAATTTCAAAAGAGGTAAATTACGCAGGTTCAGAAAACTTAGAAGTATCAACATGCTAATAACTGATTTTTCTTCTTTTCTCAATATTTTAGGCCATAATTTTGGTATCTTGAAATAATTATCTGAGTTTTCATAAGAAGTGTGGGTTTTTTTTTCTAGGTTATTTGTTCTTTGGTAAGATAAATTTCACATTTTCTTTTTTAGGTCCCGAATTTCCCTGAAAATTTCCCTTATTTCATGTATACCTTGATGTCATTCTTGGGTTCTTAATCTACTTGGTTGAGTACACACTCAAGCAACATTGAGGTTTAGGGCCCTTTTATAAAACATTCTGAAAAGTCCAGATTTTTGGCGTGCAGCTCAGGGCAGTTTCACAAAGTTTAAAGCAAACATGAAAAGATTAAATGTGTAGAGGGGCTCTCAGTTTAAACAAACTTCAGTATAACTTATAACATGAGTAAGTACAAAACAAGTTAATTTGTTATCCCTCATGCTTCGTTAAAATATACAACCTGGAAGTGGATTTCTTCCCTGTGAATGAAATCTGAGCAGGCTCCAAAACTTTTCTGGTGACTTTAAGTAATAAAAAGTCCTAGAGAACATTAAGCTCCAGATAGTCTCAACTCAGCAAATAGAATGCTGATGTCCCAATAATCATCAAAACACGTAATGTGATTTAATATCAAATCTTTTCCCTTCCCCCTGGAAGGACCTAAGGCAGCTGCTGAGGATAGAGGGCAGGAAGCTTTTTGCTTTCTCACATAGATCCTTTTCCATATGCTAGTTTTGGAGTGGAGAGGGAAGAGGGGGAGGAGGCAGTGGAGCAGGATGGTGTTGTGCTATGGTGTAAGAGTCTGGCAGTTAGCATTTTTGATTGTAATATAAGTACCCAACACTAAGCTTTTGGTTCCCAAGGCATCCCCTTCAAAGATATTCATCTCAAATAAACACATTACCAACTACACACCTAGATGAAGAGCCAGAATGCCTCACCCATGAAGTCCTCTTTTGGGAAAGAGCTGGTTGATTTGGATAACTGACCATTTGACTGCTTGTTTTTCCCTTTCTGCTTTTTAATTCCATTCTTATGTTTTAAATTTACCAGTGATGGGACACCTGGGTGGCTCAGTTGGTTAAGCATCTGCCTTTGGCCTGGGTCATGATGTCAGGGCCCTGGGATTGAGCCCTGCATGGGCTCCTTGTCCAGCAGGGAGCCTGCTTCTCCCTCTCCCCTGGCTTGTGCTCTCTCTCACTCTCAAATAAATAAATCTTTAAAGAAATAAATTTACCATTTAAGAGTGAATCTGTGAAGCTCTAGGTACTCCACCCTTGACCCCAGTAAAGGCAGAACTTCAGGTCTGTGCTTTCTTTCTCTATCTCCCTCTCTCTCTCTCTCACCTATGATGACCCCTTTGTGTGGCTCTGGCCATGGCATATTGTGTTCCTTCCAGGACCTGTGTATAAATAAACCTTGTTTTTTCCAAAGTTCCCTGATAGTTGTTGCTAAAGTGTGCTTGCAGTCATAGTAAGAGTTACAGAGACTGGTCCAGTCATACATTGGCTCTGGTTAGGGATGTGTGTGTGGGCTCTCCACAAGTACTGTGGACCCAGGTGAGTGCCTCCGGCATTTTTAGCTGATAGCATCTCTATCAGTAGACTGAGACCAACCTAAAACTTGTATTCTCTGTGCCTGGCAAACATTTAAAGCTGCCTTTGTCCTGTGGACACTTTTGTGAACACTTGGAGCCTCTCTCATGGGCTCCTGTGGCTCTGGGATACTGGAAGGAACCACTCGTCCAGCCCCTAGTTCTCAGGGGCTCCCATCAACACCTCTATTGCTGGCTCATTGCCCCTCCTTTCAGGGTAGTATTTTCTTGGGTTGGACTCAAAGAATTGCAGACTATTTCATCAGAATGGTCCACATCTGGTTCATAGGAAGTGATCTCACATTCATGGACCCATTGTGGGAAGGCAGAACCATTTCTTTCTAGATTTTCCATGTTTCTAGCTATGCCAAGCAGCAGATCTTCACTTTCCAGTAACCAGTGTTGGACCAGCTTGTCACTCCTGCTCCACATATTTTCTGGCAGCAGTGCTGCTGTGTTTCCCAACAAAACAACAAAATGACAGTATTTTGTTGCAGGCAGCAAGGACTGAGGATGCCACGAATCACTCTTTGTACATAATTAATTGTTATTAACTCAATAAAGACATGGATTTAAGATTTTATGAGATTTATCTTAATTATAAATATCTAGGACTCCGCTTTTGTTTAGTATGGGTTGGTGGATACATAAATAAACTATAAAACAGATGATCTTTACAAAACTGTCCATATTAAGCTGATGTCCGACTTTGGTTTTGAGTGTGCCAAGATGTTGGTCTCCTCATTCCTCAGGGTAACTAGGAAGGACCCGGTACAAACTTTATCATCTTCTGTGTGTGAAATAGAAAATGTAGGGAATCTCTCTACTATACTTCATGTTAATGAAAGAGACATTAACATGAGGGTTGAAAATAAATGTAAAAAAATTGAACTTAGTGAAATTTTATTATGGGCTTTGGATATGCAAATTGCTATTAATAATTGCTATAATAAGTGATATCTAGTGTCAACTCCATATAAATGTCAGAAATTAACAGTGCATATTATATGTTTTTGCCATTTCCAAAGCTGACTGGTCTCTACTTGTTTTGAAAATATGTCACTCTTTGAAGACTTTTCAGAAAGGACCTATAATTTGTCAGCATCAATCATTTTTAGATGTGAGTACCAGGGTTTTATGTGATGAGTCTCACAGTGCTAGCCAAAGTTTAAAGTCTTTTATTTGATGCCACATAAGCCCACTCATGTAGATGGCTTGTAATGATCATGTACCTTGGGTTTACAAGCCTTTGCAACCGTATTTCCTCATCTGATCATGTTTCTGTATTAAATATTGGGCTAAGTTTCAGCAACCATGTCTAGTGTCCAGTCAAAATTTATTTATATTTTATAGAAATGAAATTTGTCTTCATTTTGTTCAAGACAGTGTATGTAAAATATATTTCTTCCCTTGACATTTTATTTGTTCAAAGAGATGGAAAAGGTAGTAACTAAGTATAATCAAAGTGCTTGTGTCTTCCAGTAGATCAAGCATAGGAATAATTTTTATTTTTTAATGTACCGTTCTATTAAAAACAACTCTACATTTCTCTTACCATGGAGACCATTGAATTACCCTGCTGGAACCCAGACTTGATTCTGCCTAAAATATTTCATCAGGGCTGTGAAGTTAAAAATATTTCTTCCTACCTGATTCTTCTAAGGAGATTGAAGGAGCATCTGACAGCCTCTAAAATTTTAGAGAGGGATTAGAGCTCCAGAATCAGTGATTTCACTCTCATTAAGAATTTTTAAAAATGACAAAAGGTGGAGAATCCACTTAGCTTGGTTTGTTCATTTTCCCTTCTGATTCAGAATTACTTCCTGATGGAGACTTGGCTAAGTAGACTGACAGAAATAGCAAACCCCTGTCAGGTAGAATGCATTGAAAGTAAAAGTAAACATGATTTCGATTTTCTTTATATTCTTAAGAGTGGCATAGAGTTTTGATGCACAAATGCTAAAATGACATTTGTTGATGGAATGAACTCAATTTTGAGAATCCCAAGTATGCTGCCTTTAGATAATAGACACTTAATGAAGTACCTGGCTAGTAGTCTCATGACATCAAATATTTCCAAAGTTGTGCCATTTGACTTAAAGAAACATTTTGATGATTTTAAATGTAATTAAAGTAAAAAAAATGTAATTAAAGTAGTATAATTTGTGTTTATGCCTGTAATATAGTTTAAGATCAGTAAATAAATTACATTCAGTAAGCCCCATTACTTTATATAAATTGTTTTCCTCAGAATACAACAAAAATTACCTTCTTTCACCAATTTTAATAGTTATTCAGTGAATAAGGTGACAAAGTCCAAATAATTCAGCTTGGAATAAATAGTGGAAGTTTCACAGTTACATTCCAGTGGTCCAAAGAGATAGTGTGAAAAAGATACCAGAAACCTGTTCTTAATGATCAGCAATTGCATTTTCACACTGTCCTGATATAGAGCAGTAATAAAATTCAGAATTTGAATGACTTCTAACATGTATATATGAGTCATGATATGAAAAAATTGAAGGTTTATGAAAGCTAAGCTTTCTCAAAGAGGTGTATCAAAAGTTACTATCTTTCTCATATAGTCATTAGGTTAATGACACAGAAGGCAGGTCTGGTTTTCCAGTATGGTTTCATACTTGAGAGCACTTATCAAAATGCATGTGTCTCATTGATGTGTTAACTTTATTTATAGGAAGAGTAGGTGACACAGGTGAGTTTCGCCCAGAAACTGACCCTGAGACATTTACATGGACAAAGCTTATTAAAAAGTGATCTGGGCATCAACAGTCATGGGGTAGTGAGGAGGCAAGGTTGAGTAAAAGGAAAAGTTGAACTCCAATGTGGTTGTCTGATGATTTATTTTATGTATCAATTTGACTGGGGCAGGGGGTGCTCAGAAACTTGGCTAAACATTATTTCTGAGTGTGTCTGTGAGGGTGTTTCTGGATGAGATAGCACTTGAATTGATGGGCTCAGTAAGGCAGACTGCCATCCCCAACGTGGGGTGTATCATCCAATCCATTGGGGACATGAATAGAATAAAAGATGGAGGACGGGAGAATTCATTTCTTTTCTGCCTGTTTGAGTTGTGATACTGGACTTCTCCTGCCATCAGACTGAAATTAGCATCAGCTCCCCTGGTTCCTAGGCCTTTGGTCTGAGACTGAATTATGCCACAGTTTACCTGGGTCTCCAGCTTGCAGATGGCAGATCCAGGGACTTCTTGGCCTCTAAAATCATGTGAGCCAATTCTTCATAATATATTGCCATCTCTCTCTCTCTCTCTCTCTCTCTCTCTCTCTCATGCCTATTGAGTTTGTTTCTCTGCAGAATGGTTAATAATATAAGCTACAACAAGATCCTCAGTTGATCCCACAGACAGCCCTAGAGCAAGGATGGTCCTCCAGAATTGGCCCAAATCAAGACACAAAAACTAGGCCATTATGCCCCTGAGGAGTAGATATAATTTTAGGCTAGGTGGCTTTCTTTAGTGAGAGCAAGGCCAGAAAAGGGACTTCATGGTAAGTGCTTCAGTCTTGGAGTGGGGACCTGGGTGTCACACTGCATGTCCACTACTGTAGGTAGCCCTTTAGAGTCAGTAATTTACAAAACCTCAGCATATCTTCTTTGGCAATCTAGTTGGAATTTAAACTTTCATTTCTAGAGATATAGACCCTTTTCAATGGACATTCAGTTTTCTTTTGATCATTTACTCTGTTTGGCATTATGCCACATACAATAATAAATAAGACCTAAGACTTGCCCTAGGGTGCTGGCAATATTTTAGAGGAAAGTGAATCTTCAATGGTGGAATATGAGTATTTTGATAGACTAAGGGTAAGGATAGACTTATTTCCTTTATGGAAGACTTGGTTTTCAGTGCTTTCCATATCCCACTACATAGATAGTTATCCCACTCTTCCAATTCTAAAGGTTATCTCTAATGCTTTCATAGAAATCAAATATATCTCTTTTGAACCATGTGAGCTAGCAGACAGTTATAACAACTAATACTTCTCTAGCATTTTCAGTTTACAAAGTACAGCATCCCTTTGTCATTATTTAAAAATAAGAAAACAGAGGCCCAAAGAGGTTACATGGTTTGGTCAAGTTCTATCACCAGAATATGATAGAACCAGCATTCAAACACTATTTTGTTTCCCTGTATGACTCTGGTTGCCTTGTGGAACTGCTAAGGAACCTAAAGAGGCCATTTATTGAACATATAACCGCCAACCAGGTAAAAGTCTTCTTTCCAAGACAGATGGGTAGTTCTCCTATACTGTCGAAGTTTTTAGTCCCATTGTGAGAGAGATTGTTAGAAAAATTTTCTTTATTTCTTAATTCAAGTACATTTCCTTTGGATTTATTTTTTAGGTGGAGAAAATTTATTCATACCTACTCCACTCCCCCTGTTTTCTCTTATTTCTGTTTTCACAAAGTCCTATTTTCCAATCTTGTTGCTCTTACCATATCCTGTTTTTTCTCTTAAAGTGTGAAGATCAAACTGGAAGCCAGAAGGTTTATCTTTTTACTTAAAGCACACAAAAGAAAAACTATTGTTAAATATGGTTGGAAAAATTACTGTCTTAAAACCTTTTTATTTTGAGCTATTGCAGATACATATGCACTTGCAAGAAATAGTACAAAGAGGCCCTGCGTACCCTTCATCCAGTCTTCCTCAGTGGTAACATCTTGTGTACCTGAAGTCCAGTATCACAGCCAAGATCACTTTCTATAGCTTGCATATGATGTTCTTGCTAAAGAATCTCTTTATTTTGTACCTCGTGGCTAATTTATTCAGTAGTCAGAGGCAACAGGATGATTATGGACTTTGGAATCAGAAATAAGTCTGAATCTGAAATCACCATTTGCAAGTTGGAAAAGTTGGTTCACTTTAGTTTCCTGTCTTGTACAATTTGTGTCAAGGAAGGATCAAGTGAACTATTGTATGTAAAATCCCTTTGTAAATTATAAGGACCTAGGCAAATGACTCCTTTTATTGGTATATTATTGCATGCTGTGTTTAACAGGGCCACAAAGACAACAACTTCTTGCCCATTGTTTTAACAGGAAAAAATTAAATAATATTCTTTTCATGATTTCTTTCAAAGTCATGCTGGTTATTACCTATTGCCTTGTGCATTTTCCATTTTATGAATCAATTATAAAAGAAATATTTCAAGGAAGTAACAAAGAATCAAAGTTAAGATCACTATTTTGCAATTTCCAGAAAAAAATCACTGTTTTTTTCTATTTTTAAAAGATGAACAAGATATTTTTCTTTTAAATAATCAGGTAAATTTTCACCTACACAAGTGATCTTAGGTGACACAGTTGGCCATTGATTTAGACATTTGTCCATAAGTAGTATCCTTTCTGTGAAGACCATGTGATAAATATCTATCATCTCCCTATTAGTTAAGTTTATGCTGTTTCTATGTTACTGGTTTGTTTTTACCAATAGGACATTGATATTGAATTTTACAATAGAACATGACCTTTCTCTTTGAATTACCTGTTATACAGGTCAGGAACAGATATGTAACTCATATTTAGAATTCTGTGAGGAAATTGAATTGCTTGGTGTTCTTTCTTTCTTTTTTTTTTCTAACCTTACCATTCATGGCACCAGTTTTCTTTCCTACCCACATTTTGTTTTTATCTCCATTTCTTTCTTGCTTGCTTTATCTAGTATTTTTTTTAAATTTTTTTGTTTATTTATGATAGTCACAGAGAGAGAGAGAGAGAGGCAGAGACATAGGCAGAGGGAGAAGCAGGCTCCATGCACCAGGAGCCCGACGTGGGATTCGATCCAGGATCGCGCCTTGGGCCAAAGGCAGGCGCCAAACCACTGTGCCACCCAGGGATCCCTTATCTAGTATTTGTAAAGCCTCCTTAAATCTATTATGGGACAAGGTAGGGTCTACATAAATGAATAATACTAAAGTCCTAACTTCATCCCATGAAGATGTACAGAGAACTCACTGTAACTGTGGATATGTGAGGTAGTGACTATGCATAGGAATTTAGTATTGTTCAAACTTGCTGTCCACAGAGAGTTTAAAATTCATGTGCCTGGAATTAAATTGATGCCCTAAAATTCCTCTCAAAGGAAATATATATTTTAAATAGCTATAGTTATAAATAAGGTAACTAATTGTTGATAATAATATTATGGAAAGTAAATAATTATGTTAAAGTATTATAATGCAATTTTACAATGCAAGGGGCTCAGCTCTATGGTAGCAAATATTAAAACTTAAAAGTCTGAAGCAAACACTGAAAGATTTGTTGATTTTATATGTTTCAACAATCAAGTTTGCCACTCACTGTTTCCATAGCAACCAAGCTGCCTATATGAAGTAAGCAACTAAATTTCATTGCTCCTTGGTGTAAAAATAGTCACTGTTAATGGTTCTTCTCTGCGTTGGAGCACATAATAAAAAAATAAAACATACCCCCCCCCCAACACACACCTTTATGTCAATCCCAAACTGAAAATGGTCAGTGAGGGTGACTAACCTTTCCAGTATTCCTGGGGCTGAAGGGTTTTCCAGCACATGGGATTTTCAAAGCTAAAACTAGGGCAGTCCGAGGCAAACTGGGATGGCTGATCATCCTACCAGCCCTCCTCAGTAGTTAGAATGACATTTTATTTTGCCCATAGATGTACTTCATTTTGTGGAATAGAGTAAGTTTTAAGTAAGAAAATAGCATGATAAAATGCTATTTGGGGTGATATCATGCTGCCTACAGGAAAGTATGGAGGCAGGAAGGCCAATTGGAAGGCTACTCCAGCCATCCAAACATGAAGTAATATTATGGAGCCTGGGTAGCTCAGTTGGTTAAGCATCCAACTCTTGATCTCAGCTCAGGTCTTGATCTCAGGGTGGTAAGTTCAAGCCCCAAATTGGGCTGCATGCTGGCCGTGGAGCCTACTTAAAAATAAATAAAAACCAAAAACCAAATATGAGGTAATATGGATCTAAAGTGGACCCTCACCTAAATAATGTGCCATGTTACACATTAGTGTCTGATTATAAAATAAAGCTGACCTTTCTTTTTTCTAACTAAAATTAGGATGGCAGAAGGCCCCATTAACTTGATTGGATGTTCCCCAAAGTTGCCTCATGTAGTAGGCCTACAAGTCCGCTTATCAGTTGCCACATGACACCTATTCACACCTCTCTGGTGCTCACTGTTCATGCCTACTACCTACCTATAAAGATATTTTGCCACTGCTAATCATGAGATGTCAGTGCCCATCCTGAGCAGTACCTTTGAGTGCTTCCAAAGCCATTGCTTCTTGGAATAGTGAGCACTGGCATTCAGAGTAGCTTGCTGTCCAACTCTCAACCGCATTTGGTCACTGACCCCAGTACAACTCTACTTGTTCCAGAGTTTCACAAAATCTCTAACCTTCTTCTTCAAAGGAGGCTCAAGGTCAGCTCAAGAGATTAGGTAAGAATGAGATGCCATTCTATCCTCTTTGAGCTCTTGTCTTTCTTCCAACCCCTCTCCACTGAAGTCTCCACTGAGACTCTTCTTTATTTATAAACCCAAAGCTCTCAAACACAGCAGTGCAGGCAAACCGCTTGGAGTGGGAGGAAGGAAAAGAGAGACATGAGGTGTTGTTCACGATTTTGGAGTGATAGCTCAGTCTGCCAGGATCGCCCTGCTTCATAGATCATGAAGGGTAGAATGGCAATGGGGCATTGGTGTGATTCAGTCAGTTGAACCTCCAACTCTTGATTTGCTCAAGATCATGATCTCAGGGTCCTGAGACTGAGCCTCGTGTGGGGCTCTGCACATCGGGTTCTGAGTCTGCTTAGCTTGGAGTCAGCTTATCCCTCTCTCTCCTCCTGCTTGTATGTGTTCTGTCTCTCAAGTAGTTAGATAGATAGATAAACAAGTAAATAAATAAAATTTTTTAAAAATACAAGGGTAGAGGGGCACAGCTCATGGCCAGCTGTGGGGTGGCCTTGGGATATATTGTTGTAGCAACTGCTTTTTAAGAAATACACACCATCCCCTAATTCACCACTACTAAATACAAGCTCTGGTGTGGGTCAAGATACCAAGGACCAAATAAAGGTATAGCATAAGGAATATAGTCAGTGTTACTGTAATAATGTTGTATGGTGACAGATGATAGCCACACTGTGGTGAGCCTAGCATAACACCTGAAAGTAATGTAACATTGTGTGTCAACTATACTGTGATAAAAAAAAAAAAAAAAAGAATCCGGGGTGCCTGGGTAGCTCAGTTGGTTAAGCATCTGACTGGATCAGGTCATGATCCTAGGGTCCTAGGATGGAGCCCTGCGACGGGATCCCCCCTCATTGGGGGGTCTGCTTCTCTCTCTCCCTCTGCCCCTCTCCCTTTCTCATGCTCTCTCTCTCTCAAATAAATAGATAAATAAATCTTTAAAAAAATCCAAGGACACTAAGAAAGTGTTGCCTTTTGTAGAAGTGGAGATTAGAAGTAGTCTTGGACAGGTTTACTCTGCTTGCTTGACCCATTTTGGATCTTTGCTTTTCCTTTTGCATCATTCCTTGCTCTTGGAATTTGTCTGTCATATTGCTGGCGTATTTAATGGCTTCTTCTCCTCTCTACCAGTGCTCCTTTTTCCTCTCCAACAAGATGCAGAGCAGGGGATGGTATGGGGCCAGCTGCTTAAGCCTTTAGGTGCCAGTCCCTAAGGAAGTGAAGAATAGTGTCTAAAACCCTGGGTGCAGACTGCCTGGTCATACACTCTGATTTCTAACTTTCAGGGCCTTGATTTCCTTCTCTTTATTTTTAATTTTTATTTATTTTTATTTTTTTAAAAATATTTTTATTTGTTCATGAGAGAGAGAGAGAGACAGACAGACAGACAGAGAGAATGAGAGAGAGAGAGAGAGAGGCAGAAACACAGGCAGAGGGAGAAGCAGGCTCCATGCAGGGAGCCCGATGTGGGACTCGATCCTGGGTCTCCAGGATCAGGCCCTAGGCTGAAGGCAGTGCTAAACCGCTGAGCCACCCAGGCTGCCAGATTTTCTTCTCTTTAAAACAAGAATTAAAAATAGCAACTTCTTAATCAAGCCATAAATAAGTTATTATGCGTAGAGCAATTAGAACAGTGTCTAGACATAGTGAACACCATGTGTTTGCTGTTGCTATTGAGCTAGTGAGGAGCCATGCAGTTCACAGGCAGCGGAGACCAGTCACCAGCACAGGGCATGCCACAGATTTTGAGACAACAGAGGCTGGCAAACAAATGTCTTCTTCTGAGTGGAATCATTGGAGACTTTAACAGGAATGGCTACAGCTGATGGTATGTAGGAGTGATTCTTGTGTTAGTATTTTGTCAGCACTTTTTGATTGGAAACACAAATGAGGAACAAGTAAGAAATCCTCTCTTCGTTTAGTAGCACCATGCTCTAATACTGAATAAATTGAACAAAAATTCTCATTATACAAATCAAAGTAAAGTTTTCAGTTCTCCAACATGTAATTTAGGGTGGAACCCAATATCCCAAAGCCTTACTTATCTGCGAGTACAAAAGAAATTCACATTATGTAATATATAATTATATAATTCACAATAAAACATATTTTAAAAAAGTAAAATAAAAATGATTTAATAATAATAAAATAAAAATTCACATTGATAACTTAAGTGCTGCTGGCAGTCTAGCCCTTTCTGCACAGGATGTCTAGTTCCATGCAGTGTCTTTTCTCAAGTATTTCTAGGATTGTGCCCACAGAGTGCCTCTCCTGGATTTATGAATGCGTTTCCTCATGTTTTTTAACTTGTTAATATTTGCTAATCTAAAAGCATTTGAAACAATATTTGATCCTTTTCCTTGCCCTGCTGTCTTTCCTAAGAAAAATAACATCCATGCCAACAGTGTTGGTTTTTTTGGCATTCCCCAACCCTCAAATTCTTACAGTTGGAGAACGGCAGTAATGTCCCTTCTGCTGTCACTGGGGAGAAGTCAAAGCAGAATAGATGAGAAGTATATCTACCCACAGGGAAAAGGCTGCTATATGGGGCGGGAAGAAGTGAGACTCTGTTCACAGGAGGCTCTTCTAAGGGGAGGCAGGCCTTTAAATTGCATGCTATATTCTGCTGGTTCTATTGTCCTTTCCCCTTTTATTTCCATGCAATGTGAATATTTAGCTTACTTAAACCCAAGGTGAAAAGGAAACTCAAAATTGACCCAAGATGGCCACCTTGCCTGTTCCTGTCCTTATGTCTATTTTTAAAACTATTGCTTATCTCCACTGTTAGAGTCATTACTAGCTCTTGAGTAAGTCCATTTAATGTCCTAATTAATCCCAGAGGAGAGATGTTCTTGATATGGAGAGAGTTTTTTCTTTTCTTGATAACCAATTTGCATTTAATTCTTCTTAATTTCTTCCATTCTTTTTATTTAAAATCGTTGTGGTGTTTACAGATCACAGAAAGAGTACTTGTTAGGCGCTCTTTCCTTAGGCAAGCCAAATGTGTTAAATGATGTTATTTTTCACACAAACATCAATTCTTTTTTCCAAATTAATTCTGATGTTCTCGTTGGAGCTTTAGGCAATCTGTGTATATTGAGGTATACCTCAATTTTACAAAATAGATGTATTGCTGAAGATTGTGTTCCAAAATTTCAAATTGAATCCTACTGTTCCATTGACTGAGTTGTAAAATTGGAATTGTGCTTCCCTGTGGGTGGAGGGAAATCCCATAATGGTCTTAATTAAAACTTTTGTTGGAAAAAAGGTGAACATCAAGGTTAGCTTCATGTTATTGTACTGCAATGTTTCCCGGGATTATTAGCCCCAATGGTGGTTTATTTTGAGGTTTCACAATAAAACTGGGATGTCTCTAAACATTCCCTATGGCTCTTTGGCATAGCAGAAAGGCTCTGGCTGCCTTTCTGAGCTATTTTTATTGCAGGGGCTGAGAAGGGGCTAGTTGCGGGCAACCTTTGGCCTCTGGCCCAGGGGAGATGGTACCAAGGACCGTGGCTTTCTTCTTCCTCCTCCTCCTCCTCCTCCTCCTCCTCCTCCTCCTTCTTCTTCTTCTTCATTTATTTAATCATGAGAGAGAGAGAGAGAGAATGAGAGAGAGACAGGCAGAGGGAGAAGCAGACTCCATGCGGGGAGCCTGATGTGGGACTCGATCCCCAGGACTCCAGGATCATGCCCTGGGCCAAAGGCAGGCGCTAAACCTCTGAGCCACCCAGGAATCTTGGACCATGGCTTTCTTTACCAATCAGGCATGGCGACTACACATTCTGGAATTTTGAGGACAGTTGAATCTTAAATGTCCTGTTTCATTGTTTCCATGGGATTATTCAGGCTTTCTACTATTGCTCTGCTATTGGTTTCTGAGAGGTGTTAACAACATAAGTGGAAAAAAGACACCACTAAGTGAATAATATTTATTCATAAGTCTGGAGGATATAGATAGGATTTTTCCCTAACTTCATTAATGTAGCTTTAGTAAATTTTGTAGCTAGTTAATTGATTTTTGTTACCAAGAGACTGTTTATTTCTCTTGTGTGCATATGAAGAGAGAGGAAGTAACTACATACTTAGACATAGAGGGGAAGCAGACAGGAGCTAAACATAACAACTGATAGGAGTGAGAGGAAAAACTGAATTTAGAGAACATTCTCACTGGAACTGCTTGATGGAAATAAGAAAAAAAAGTGGCTGTTACTTTTCTATAAATAACTTTCTAGTCACATTTCTCCTCCTCTAACATTTATTGTTCCCCACCCACATTATTTTCTTGTTATTCATCTTTTTTTGTTTGTTTGTTTTCAGTTTTCCTGTTCTCTGCCACATATCTAACTTCCTTGACTAATAGCCATTCTAAGGGCTTGTTTGGGTTATGTTGGGGATATTGCACCATTCTGTATTTTATGTTTTATATTTATGTAGGGTCTTAAATACATATTCCTGAGTATGGTTTGTGATGTTTCTTAGAAACCTGTTCTGGGGATAAAATAGTGTTCACAAAGGAAAATGAAAAGGAGAAAGTATGAAGGTGAAGGGATGACTTGGCTTGGAAAACAGAAACCTGATGATAAATGAAAGGGAAATAAATAAGAAATTCCAGTAGTTTGAGTTAGTCATTATGGCAGTGAGTCTGACTCTGAATGGACATAGAGCAGAGTCAGAATGATCTCCCTCACTCAACTGCCATGGGACTTGGCATTCCACCAAGATAGACTGGTCCCGTGTGTCCACTCCATGGGCACACAAATTTAAAATGCAGAGTTCTTACAAGGCTGGTCCTTACCAGGAAGGTAGCCATCATAAAACATAATTTAGCGTGAAGTGGTATGTTAGGGTTATTTTTCTTAGGTAGATAGTTAGCATCCAGGCGCTGAAGGAAATGAAGGTCTGAATAAAGCAATCTCATCTAGCCCCATGACTTTAAATACCATGTGTGTGCTGATGGCTGCCATTGCATATCTCCATTCCCAGCTCTGGAGTCTTTTTTTTTAATAATAAATTTATTTTTAATTGGTGTTCAATTTGCCAACATACAGAATAACACCCAGTGCTCATCCCGTCAAGTGCCCCCCTCAGTGCCCGTCACCCATTCACCCCCACCCCCCCCTCCTCCCTTTCCACCACCCCTAGTTTGTTTTCCAGAGTTAGGAGTCTTCATGTTCTGTCTCCCTTCCTGATATTTCCCACACATTTCTTCTCCCTTCCCTTCTATTCCCTTTCACTATTATTTATATTCCCCAAATAAATGAGACCATATAATGTTTATCCTTCTCCGATTGATTTGCTTCACTCAGCATAATACCCTCCAGTTCCATCCACATTGAAGCAAATGGTGGGTATTTGTCGTTTCTAATGGCTGAGGAATATTCCATTGTATACATAAACCACATCTTCTTTATCCATTCATCTTTCAATGGACACCGAGGCTCCTTCCACAGTTTGGCTATTGTGGACATTGCTGCTAGAAACATCGGGGTGCAGGTGTCCCAAAGTTTCATTGCATTTGTATCTTTGGGGTAAATCCCCAGCAGTGCAACTGTTGGGTCATAGGGCAGGTCTATTTTTAACTCTTTGAGGAACCTCCACACAGTTTTCCAGAGTGGCTGCACCAGTTCACATTCCCACCAACAGTGTAAGAGGGTTCCCTTTTCTCCACATCCTCTCCAACATTTGTGGTTTCCTGCCTTGTTAGTTTTCCCCATTCTCACTGGTGTGAGGTGGTATCTCATTGTGGTTTTGATTTATATTTCCCTGAGGGCAAGTGATGCAGAGCATTTTCTCATGTGCGTGTTGGCCATGTCTATGTCTTCCTCTGTGAGATTTCTGTTCATGTCTTTTGCCCATTTCATGATTGGATTGTTTGTTTCTTTGGTGTTGAGTTTAATAAGTTCTTTATAGATCTTGGAAACTAGCCCTTTATCTGATACGTCATTTGCAAATATCTTCTCCCATTCTGTAGGTTGTCTTTTAGTTTTGTTGAACGTATCCTTTGCTGTGCAAAAGCTTCTTATCTTGATGAAGTCCCAATAGTTCATTTATGCTTTTGTTTCTTTTGCCTTCGTGGATGTATCTTGCAAGAAGTTACTGTGGCCGAGTTCAAAAAGGGTGTTGCCTGTGTTCTCCTCTAGGATTTTGATGGACTCTTGTCTCACATTTAGATCTTTCATCCATTTTGAGTTTATCTTTGTGTCTGGTGAAAGAGAGTGGTCTAGTTTCATTCTTCTGCATGTGGATGTCCAATTTTCCCAGCACCATTTATTGAAGAGACTTTCTTCCAGTGGATAGTCTTTCCTCCTTTATCGAATATTAGTTGCCCATAAAGTTCAGGGTCCACTTCTGGGTTCTCTATTCTGTTCCATTGATCTATGTGTCTGTTTTTGTGCCAGTACCACACTGTCTTGATGACCACAGCTTTGTAGTACAACCTGAAATCTGGCATTGTGATGCCCCCAGATATGGTTTTCTATTTTAAAATTCCCCTGGCTATTCGGGGTCTTTTCTGATTCCACACAAATCTTAAAATAATTTGTTCTAACTCTCTGAAGAAAGTCCATGATATTTTGAGAGGGATTGCATTAAACGTGTATATTGCCCTGGGTAACATTGACATTTTCACAATATTAATTCTGCCAATCCATGAGCATGGAATATTTTTCCATCTCTTTGTGTCTTCCTCAATTTCTTTCAGAAGTGTTCTATAGTTTTGAGGGTATAGATCCTTTACCTCTTTGGTTAGATTTATTCCTGGGTATCTTATGCTTTTGGGTGCAATTGTAAATAGGATGGACTCCTTAATTTCTCATTGTTAGTGTCTAGAAATGCCACTGACTTCTGGGTATTGATTTTGTATCCTGCCACACTGCCAAATTGCTGTATGAGTTCTAGCAAACTTGGGGTGGAGTCTTTTGGGTTTTCTATGTAGAGTATCATGTCATTGGCGAAGAGGGAGAGTTTGACTTCTTCTTTGCCAATTTGAATGCCTTTAATGTATTCTTGTTGTCTGATTGCTGATGCTAGGACTTTTAGTACCATGTTGAATAGCAGTGGTGAGAGTGGACATTCCTGTCTTGTTCCTGATCTTAGGGGAAAGGATCCCAGTGTTTCCCCATTGAGAATGATATTTGCTGTGGGCTTTTCATAGATGGCTTTTAAGATGTTGAGGAATTTTCCCTCTATCCCTACACTCTGAAGAGTGTTGATCAGGAATGGATGCTGTATTTTGTCAAATGCTTTCTCTGCATCTATTGAGAGGATCATATGGTTCTTGGTTTTTCTCTTGCTGATATGATGAATCACATTGATTGTTTTACGAGTGTTGAACCAGCCTTGTGTCCCGGGGATAAATCCTACTTGGTCATGGTGAATAATCTTCTTAATGTATTGTTGGATCCTATTGGCCAGTATCTTGTTGAGAATTTTTGCATCCATGTTAATCAGGGATATTGGTCTATAATTCTTTTTGGTGGGGTGTTTGTCTGGTTTTGGAATTAAGGTGATGCTGGCCTCATAGAACGAATTTGGAAGTACTCCATCTCTTTCTACTTTCCAAACAGCTTTAGTAGAATAGGTATGGTTTCTTCTTTAAACGTTTGATAGAATTCCCCTGGGAAGCCATCTGGCCCTGGACTTTTGTGTCTTGGGAGGTTTTTGATGACTGCTTCAATTTCTTCCCTGGTTATTGGCCTGTTCAGGTTTTCTATTTCTTCCTGTTCCAGTTTTGGTAGTTTGTGGCTTTCCAGGAATGCATCCATTTCTTCTAGATTGCCTAATTTATTGGCGTATAGTGTTCATGTTTTTAAAATCATTTGTATTTCCTTGGTGTTGGTAGTGATCTCTCCTTTCTCATTCATGGTTTTATTAATTTGAGTCTTCTCTCTCTTCTTTTTAATAAGGATAGCTAGTGGTTTATCTATGCTATTAATTCTTTCAAAGAACCAACTCCTGGTTTTGTTGATCTGTTCCACAGTTCTTCTGGTCTTGATTTCGTTGAGTTCTGCTCGAATATTTATTAACTCTCTTCTTCTGCTGGGTGTAGGATCTATTTGGTGTTTTTTTTTCTAGCTCCTTTAGGTGTAAGGTTAGCTTTTGTATTTGAGTTCTTTCCCGTTTTTGGATGGATGCTTGTATTGCGATGTATTTCCCCCTCAGGACTGCTTTTGCTGTATCCCAAAGATTTTGAACAGTTGTATCTTCATTCTCATTTGTTTTCATGAATCTTTTTAATTCTTCCTTAATTTCCTGGTTGACCCTTTCATCTTTTAGCAGGATGGTTCTTAACCTCCACGTGTTTGAAATCTTCCAAACTTCTTCTTGTGATTTAGTTCTAATTTCAAAGCATTATGGTCTGAAAATATGCAGGGGATGATCCCAATCTTTTGGTATCAGTTAAGACCTGATTTGTGACCCAGTATGTCGTCTATTCTGGAGAAAGTTCCATGTGCACTTGAGAAGAATGTGTATTCAGTTGAGTTTGGATGTAAAGTTCTGTAGATATCTGTGAAATCCATCTGGTCCAGTGTATCATTTAAAGCTCTCATTTCTTTGGAGATGTTGTGCTTAGAAGACCTATCGATTGTAGAAAGCACTGGATTGAAGTCACCAAGTGTAAGTGTATTATTATCTAAGTATGTCTTAATTTTGGTTATTAATTGATATATTTGGCAGCTCCCACATTTGGGGCATATATATTGAGGATTGTTAAGTCCTCTTGTTGGATAGATCCTTTAAGTATGATATAGTGTCCCTCTTCATCTCTCACTACAGTCTTCGGGATAAATTTTAGTTTATCTGATATAAGGATGGCTACCCCTGCTTTCTTTTGAGGACCATTCGAATGGTAAATGGTTCTCCAACCTTTTATTTTCAGGCTGTAGGTGTCCTTCTGTCTAAAATGAGTCTCTTGTAGACAGCAAATAGATGGGTCCTGCTTTTTTATCCAGTCTGACACCCTGTGCCTTTTGATGGGGTCATTAAGCCCATTGATGTTCAGAGTTACTATTGAAAGATATGAGTTTAGTGTCATCATGGTATCTATTCAGTCCCTGTTTTTGTGGATTGTTCCATTGGACTTCTTAAAGGGGAATTTTGAGAGTCCCCCTTAAAATTTCTTGCAGAGCTGGTTTGGAGGTCACATATTGTTTCAGTTCCTGCCTGTCTTGGAAGCTCTTTATCTCTCCTTCCATTTTGAATGATAGCCTTGCTGGATAAAGTATTCTTGGTTGCATGTTCTTCTCATTGAGGACCCTGAATATATCCTGCCAGCCCTTTCTGGCCTGCCAGGTCTCTGTGGAGAGGTCTGCTGTTACCCTAATACTCCTCCCCATAAAAGTTAGAGATTTCTTGTCTCTAGCTGCTTTAAGGATCTTCTCTTTATCTTTGGAATTTGCAAGCTTAACTATTAAATGTCGAGATGTTGAACGGTTTTTATTGATTTTAGGGGGGGAATCTCTCTATTTCCTAGATCTGAATGCCTGTTTCCCTTCCCAGATTAGGAAAGTTTTCAGCTATGATTTGTTCAAATACACATTCTGGACCTTTGTCCCTTTCGGTGCCCCTTTTCTTCCTCAGGCTGTCATTTATTTCCCTTAATCTATCCTCATGGTCTTTTAATTGTTTGTCTCTTTTTTCCTCAGTTTCCCTCTTTGCCATCAACTTGTCTTCTATGTCACTCACTCATTCTTCCACCTCATTAACCGTCGTTGTTAGGACTTCTAGTTTGGATTGCATCTCATTCAATTGATTTTTAATTTCTGTCTGATTAGCTCTAAATTCTGCAGTCATGAAGTCTCTTGAGTCCTTTATGCTTTTTTCTAGAGCCACCAGTAGCTGTATAATAGTGCTTCTGAATTTGGCTTTCTGACATTGAATTGTAATCCAGATTTTGTAAATCTGTGGTGAGAGAGGACTGTTTCTGATTCTTTCTTTTGAGGTGAGGTTTTCCTTCTAGTCATTTTGGTCAGTGCAGAGTGGCCAAAAAAGTTGTATTGGGAAAAGGATAAAAAGAGAGAAGAGAAAGAAGGAAAGAAAAGAGAAAAAGAAAAAAGAAAAAAGGAAGAAAAAAAGAAAAAAAAAGAGAAGAAAAAGAGAAAAAAAAAGAAAGGAAAAAAGCGGGTGGGGGAAGGAAACAGAAATAAAAAAGCAAAACAAAACAACAACAACAACAACAACAACAAAAAAAAACAAAACAAGGGGGAGTATCCTCTGATTCTGTATACTGTAAGTCCTTTGACTTCCCCTGAACTTTCCAGTGCTGCTTGGTCAATAATTTGTTTTTTCCTGTCCATCTAGCTGGTCTTCTGGGGGAGGGGCCTGTTGTGCTGATTTTTAGGTGTTAGCACTTGGGGGAGCTGCTCTGCCCCTGCCTGGTGCAGGGCTCAGTGGGGGTTGTTTACCCCGTGAGGCCCCAGGAGGAACAACCGCAGTGGCGGGGCCAACTCTCCAGCCCTGGAGTCAGCTCCCGCAGTGACTAGGTAGCTCTCCGTCTGCAGGGCCTGGAGGCTCCGGGCGGGGCCGCTGATCTGCTCAGCTCGGGGCAGGAGCGTCCTCGCTGTCCTGGGCCCTCCCGGCCTCTGCCTGTCCTGGGGGAGGCGGAATCCTGGGCTGTGTCCCGGCGCCCTGTGCTCCGGAGCCTGCGCTGTTGGATTCGCGCTCCAGCCCCGCAGCCCCCTCCGCGGAGCCGCCTCGGAGCCCCACCCCCCAGCTGCTCCCGCCGTCCAGCCCCCTCCGCGGAGCCGCCGCCCGAGCCCCCCCGAGCTGCTCCCGCCCCGCAGCCCCCTCCGCGGAGCGGCCCCCGAGCCCCCCCGAGCTGCTCCCGCCCCGCAGCCCCCTCCGCGGAGCCGCCCCCGAGCCCCCCCGGAGCTGCTCCGGGTCCCGCCGTGCGCGCTGCAGCCCTTAGGGAGCTCGGCGCACTCTCCCGGGGCGCAGGTGTCTGTTAGTGTCCCCGGGAGCCCGAGGGCATCCCCGCCCTCCTGGGTCCTGCTCAGCTCTGGAGTCTTGATGGACTATAGGACATCTTCATTTGGGAGTTTGTTTATTAGTATCTCAAACTCAGGTCCCAAGATGGGATTAGAGGTGTGATCCCATTTCCTGGGGAAAATGCCTGTGAGAAAAAATGGATGGAGGGGAGCTGGACAAGGCTGGGGAGCTGCCAGACTATGCTGCAGGGCTGCCCCCTGTTGGGACAGAGGGAAGGAAGCAAGGGTGGTTGGGAATCTAGACCTTGGTGCAGTTCTAAGAAATTATCTGCAAACTTGATGTGGAGTCATTGAGCCAAAGTTGGCATCAGAGGAGTCCTGTATCTCCCGTGAATGGGCATGACTTAGTATCCCTGGTAGTTCCCCACCGGGAGCTGTCCAGAGGAAATATGACCTTGGCGTAAACTTGCTCCAGCAGCTGGGGTGTTGGTCAACACGCTCTTTGCAATGGAGATCTCAGAGGCGTGTTTTAATGGCTGCCACATGTTCCTAGACAAACTTTTGATTCTTTCTCACATCTGCTCCTCTAAAAGTTCTCTAGGTTTCATTTTGGTCCATGTTGGCTAAACTCTAGATCTACTCATCAGCTCCACCACCACTTACCCTATCATCTTGCTTTTGCCATCCCTAACATCTGTTCTCTACAAAGAAGCTACTGTCCCTTTAAAAATATAAATCAGCTCGTGCCACCCATCTGTTCAAAATGCTGCCATGGTTTCCCATCTCATTGAAAATTAAGTCTGAATTTTCTGGCATGACCTTCAAACTTCTACATGATCTGATTCTCCTGCTAGCTCCCTCATGGGATCATTTACCATTCTTTTGAATTAACTCTGCTCTTTCAAAAATATAAGACCATTCTTGCCTCAGGGCCTTTGCACTTTCTTTGCCCCTGCTTGGAATGCTGTTATCAAAGATATTCTTGGGGCTCACTTCTTTAGGATCTCTGCTCAACTGTTACCAGATCAGAGCTTACTTCTCTGGCTAATTTATATTACTCCATTTTCTCCATAATATTCAATACTATGTGATATATATTTATCATTTTTGTTCCTTATGTATTTCTTCTAATTGCAATGTAAGTCCTATAAGGTCAAAGCCTTTATCTGTTTTGTGTATAGCTGTTTTCTTAGGGTCTGTCATGTAAGAGGTTTTCAATAAATATATGTTGAATCAACGAACAAATGCAATTTTAAAATCTGCAAAATTTGGACTGTACTGAACATGTCTTCTGTTTCATATTTTATAATCTACTTTTGCATAATGTATCATGAACGATTTCAAATACCATAAGCATTCTTCTACTGCATAGTATTTTATTTTAAAGCTGCAATATTTGATCCCTATTATCTCCAATTTTCTGGCTCTTACATGAATAATATTATAATGAGCATCATTACCCTTACACTGAATGGAGACATTGACCAAGTATATCTCGCAGACCATTCTATCCCAGGTGCCTGGCAAATACTTATTAACTAAGTGAATGTATAAATAAGTAGATAGAAAATATTTGGCTCATTTTGATTATCTCCTAAGGTAAAAACTTAGAAGTTGAATTGTTAGTTTTATATATTCATTTTGTCAGACCAATTTATATTGTAAAATGGTCCTCTCAAAAGTGGTCAGTTTGTGCTTCCACTGGCAGATATGAGAGCCTACTATTTCGTCAAAAAATGTTCAACAAGCTAAGCTTCCCAATTTGATTGATGACAAATATCTCATTTTAATTTACATTCTTTTATACTGGAGAAGTTACATTTGTATCATAGATTTATTGGCCACTGCTTCTTTAATGCTCGTGTCCCTTGATTTTCAAAAAAGGTTAAAGGTATAGTTATGAGGTCTGGTCCTGCCATTCACTGGCTGTTTTGTTGTTGTAAGTTACTTAGCTTCTCTGAACTTCTATTTCCTAACTGTGATGTGGAAAAAATAGTGATGCCTGCCTTCTTGGGACTCCACTGTGCAAGTTGACAAGGAATCTGGAGTCAACCTCACGCGTATGGTACTCTCCTTACCTTTGATGTGGCCCAGGAGAGTTGAGCTGTAGGGGGGTGGAAAAAGAAAGACTTCTGGGTTGTGGTAAGGCATAAGTGAGAAAAGCCATGTAAAATGCGCAGTGCTGTATCTGGAACAGAGTAAGTGCTAATAAATGAGAACTCCAATTGCTGGTACTTTATCTCTGTGTTACACTGTGTTGTCCTGGGAGAGATAATCGTATTTCATCTATCTTTGGGATCCTGGGGTCTAAGAGAGTGCCCAGGATACCGGTATATATTAGTAGTGGCTTAGCTGCTCAATCAATGTTTGTTATAAGATGAAAGATTGTATAAACGTTTGGTAACAATGGGATTCTTGTTTTAGCTAACGTTTCCATCTCTGATTCAGCTCCCTGTTTATCTGGCCTTAGAGTATCTGCCTCCGTCTTAAAGCCTGCATGTTTTCCTCCAAACCTTGACTGTGGGTCAGCCAGGTTGTGGTATAACAGTTTCATATGCCCAGACAGAGTTTTCTGACCTGAGTTATGAGCTGCTGCTGCCAATAAGCTGTCTAAATGGGGAGACAACGGAGATGTCGTTTCATCTATTTTTTTTCTGCCTCAAAGATATTTCATTACACGTGGTTTCTGTAAAAATATCTTTGCTATATTTTATTTAATCACTTGGGGGAACACCCAGGAGAAAACAGAATCGTATTTATCCATAAATAACCAGGAGAGGGCTTTCTTTAGAAGTCAAGTGCTCTAGAGGGACTGATAACTGATGGCATTTTCTTTGCCTCTCCAGATATCCTTTAGAGAGATGCCCTAGAGAGATATATGATAAAGTATGAATAAGATGGGTAAAAAAAAAAAAAACCCTTAAAGACCTCAAATGTACCTTGAAAAATAAGTCAGAGAGAGGACCTAAATTCATGAAATCGAATGTTCCATTAAAACATTTTCCTCTCCCTATTGCCATTACCCATTTAATTTCACTGTGGGCTGGTCTTTTGGGGTTTCTGGAGGTCTCAGTTTAATTTGAGACTTTGCTCTGGAACCAACTAGCAGAAAAGAAAGCCCAATACAATGAATGCTCTGACTGAACTAATTATATTTATTGAGGCCGTGTTGAAATGGTGGTCAAGCTTCCTTTTGGGAAATACTTACTTGATGGGAGAGTTAACATTTATAGTTGACATTCTGGAATTAACATAACTACAGCTGAAATCATTTTTCTTTTTTATCATTCTTTGCCATGCCTTACTTAATCACTAAATGCTGTCTGCTCTGAGCAACCTTGATAGATGAGGGAACACGCTAGTAAATAACAGATATATTTGTAGTGCTTGCCAAATAAAAAAGAAATGCATCTTTGCTACTGCAATGTAACTGGAACAGATGTGTGAATATTTTAAAACATGGTTGATGTTGTAAATTAAGATTTTGGTCATTAGAATAAATTAAAATTTCTACCTAATCATTTTATGATGTTGTAAAAAAACAGTGTCTTTCACATGGTGACCCTCTTGACAAGTCACCAACCATCTGGAGAAGAAAACAAACACCCTTTTGCAATTAATTATTCAGCTCTTTTAAAAAATAGGCAATATAGAAATATTTTGTCTTCACAATGAATAATAAGTAAATTTGGTAATCAAGTGACATTTACTCTACCATAGAAAATATAAACTTATTGTACAATAGTTCACAAAATAATAGCACAAAAGTGAACCCAAGTGGTTTGTTTTTTTAATTAGCTGATTTATTTGTAATGTGTCTTTTTTTTTTTTTTTGGTCTGGTTTCAAGAAAGTTTTAAGGGTATATAGTGGTACATTTAAACACCAAGATCAGATAGCTTTTTAAAAGTGAAGAAATAGGGGCAAAGGGGGAAAGAGAATGGAAGTAGCATGAAACTCCTGGTAAAGGCACATATTAAAGGTGTGCTGTGTAGTTTTTTGCCAAAGGTGGCTTACAAACTGAGCACTAAATTTCCTAGTAGCCAAAGTTGAGGGAAACATGATTAGTTGCAGGATTCACAGGGTTTATGAGATGAAAATCAAACGTCTTGCCCTGGAAAAGTGTAACTATTCCTGAAATTGAGCCCAGAGATAATTTTCCCCAATTGAGCCTCATGAGAGGATTATATGTAATTAGGGAACAATATTTCACTTTCAAATATATCCTTTCATTAAATACAAGGAGTCATTTCATAGAACATTTTCTTGTTACCCCTAGTATAGGCCAAAGGCATCATGCTACTCCATAGGGACCAGACTTGCACAGTGCATGTACAGTGTGGTGAGAAGATAGCAGTGGGGGCCGGGGTCCTGAGGCCACCAGACGTTGGGCTGTGTGTGTGTGTGTGTGTGTGTGTGTGTGAGAGAGATTCAATTCTGCTGGTGAGGTGTGATCATGCAGTGCTTCCTAAAAGACAGGCTTTCAAACGAGTACTGAAAGCAGAGTAGGAGCACCCCATGGAGACAGTCTGGCATGCTACTTTGTAATACATCTAAGTGATAAAATATTCATTTTGCTTCAGTTTTCTTTTATTATTTTAGGTAAATATTCCTTTCAAAATATTTACTCTTCTTTTTTTGAAATTAATAACAGTAACATACAGCTGTTTAAAACATTTAAAAAGATAGGAGTATAAAGTAGAAAATAAAAGTCACCCAGAAATAAACATGGCTAGTATTTTCGTATATTTTCTTCCAGGTTTTTGTTTGTATGTTATGTACGTACGTATGTGTCTTTCAAAACTGAGATCATACTGTATGCATAACTTTGCATCCTTTTAAACATAATATTATGTCTTGTCCCGGAGTAATTAACACTTTTGAAAACGTTAAATAGTTGCATATTATGTACATTTTGGTTCATTACAGTCTTTTAGGTTGTTTCTATTTTTTCCTAATTGGAAGTGTGTTTCAGTAAACATTCTAATACATACTTGTTTGGATAACTTTTGACTATTTACCGAAAAGTTTTTCTAGATGTGTAATTATTGAGTTGAAGAGTTTAAGTATTTTCCAATCATTTGATAACTAATTGAAGTTATATTGAAGTGTTTCTACTTTAGTTTACTAAAACTATGTGCTTATATATTTATGTAATTACATACTTATATTTGTATATTCGGCAGTTTATTTTATTCTTATAATAATCAAATGTATTTATTAGTGAGGCCAGATATTTTTTTGCAAACTAGAAAGCCTACACAGTAATCCCCGCTTATCCATGAGGGATACATTCCAAGACCTCCAGTAGGTGCCTGAAAGTATGGATAGTACGAAACCGTATAATACACTATGATTTTTCTTATCCAGATATACCTATGATAGAATTTAATTTATAAATCAGGCATGTAAGAGATTCACAACAGTGGCTAATAACAAAATAGAACAATTATAGAACAATGTACTATAATAGAAATTATATGAATGTGGTCTCTCTCCTTCTTTCTCTCAAAATATTATACTGTAGTCACCCTTATTTTTAGGATGATGTAAGATGATCAAATGCTTAAGTGATAATATGAAGTGGGATACATGAGGCAGGCAGCGTGACATAGATCGAGACTACTCAGATTATGATGGAAAGGGGAATAGCCTGCTTCTGGAGAGTGGTTGACTGTGAGCATCTGGAACTCTGGAAAGCAGCGCTGCAGATAAGGGGAGGGGCTACATCCACAAAACAGATGATTGCCCTAAATTACGCAAATTGTGTATGTGTTTTACCTGGATTGAGTCATGCTTTATTTTTCTCCTTCATTGTGCATGAGTAGTCATTCCAATGGCATTTTAAAAATTGTTTTCTTCTTACGTGGAAATCATCAGATGGCTTGATGATTTGTTCTGGTGTTATCTTTTTATTGTTAATATCTTGTCTTCTAAGTGGTAAAGCTGTAGCTGAATTATAAAGTTCCCCTTGGGAGAATGGAATTGCATAATGGAGATAGGTGTTTATCTGCATGATACATTTTCAAGGTGAGCTAACAACAATAGGACAATAATCTCTTCCAAGACTGTCCTGAAAGGAGCTAGTATATTTTAGGCACATTTGTTGCGTGGCAGTGATGTTGGAAGCTTCATTTGGCCAGCCCAGGTGGTGATAATCCTGATAAAGAAAAATAGTGAAATAGGGCAGATGAATGATTCAGCTAAATGTACGTTTCCATTTCGAACATTGCATCATCACAGCAAAGCCTACTTAATCCCCTTGCACTAATGTATCTCATAGTTTTCCACAAATTTTATTTCAGTTTTGACATGAGGCAAATATTGAAAGAAAAATTTTGTTCCTTCGACATAATCAAAACGTATGAAATGGCAAGGTCATAAATTCTGCCTATCGTACTTTCCTTGGTTCTTCACAGGACGTCCTCCTCCTCGTTCTCCAGGACATGAATATGCTGCACCTAAGAATTTGGCTCAAGAGTCAAGAGAGATAAACAGTAAAGTTCACTTCTGCCCTGTTGATCATGAAAGGCTTTGAAAGTGGAAATATTAAATTTTGGGGGGGAAAAGTAGGGCTATGGATGAGGACTCGGATCTTATATTAAAAATATGAATCAAAAGAGTCTTGATCCATCAGAAATTTATTGCCTTAAAGTAAAACATGTTGCAATCCACAGAATTTGGAATATAATTGCTTTCAATTTGAGAAAGTACAGTTTTTCTTTTAGTCTCCTATGCAAATTTATTCCAATCAGATAAGGGGGAGAGCCTATTTGTGCAAGTTTAATTGTAACAATACATCTTCAATAGTTTATTAACACTTAATAGAACTATCAGCATATGAGGAACTAAAAATCCATCTGGAATATCTGTTTGATCATGTATAAATGATATCAAAATACAATATTTCTCTAAATGTAAACTTGCTGGACAGCGTCCCAAGGGGAATTTACAGCCCAGTGACTTTAGTGTGTGAACTCATTAGAGCATGGCTCATTACCTACTGGGCAGTGGAAAAGCCAGCTACAAACATCCCTGTCCTGAGTCCATTATAAGCAGAGTTTTGGCTGAATTGTCTTTGTGGCAAAGGTTATTAGTGAACCTTGTGATTCCCAACTCAATGAAACTGCTAATCTGTTCCTGTCCCTCCAGGGAGCTGCGCATGAGAATTATGTGAGGTCCACCTGTTCATGTTTCAAGTCTGCTTGGCAATTAATGCCAATGCATGTGAGTTAATGTTTTACCTAGTTCTTAAGAAGTATGCTTTGTCCTTCCTCAGTGAGTTCCACTTTTTCCAGTAAAGCCTAGGGTTTCACTTCTGGGCAAGTCCACACATATATTTTAATTTTGTTTGGGATGTACACTGATCCTTTCTCGTGGGAGTCAAGCCTGTGGTTTATTTGTGAGAAGAAGCTTTTGTTTGAAAAAACAAATCCTCTGTTTTATGGAGGCATGCAGAAGATCTTGTTTTTAAGTAATTTAGAATCTTTTAATGTCATTTTCCACTTTTGCTTTGATGCATCCTTGTTATTTTGCATTTATTGCTGTTGTGAAAAGTCATAACAAATTAGCACAAATTGTCTATGTATAAGGTATTCAGAGTTTGATGGGCATTGGAAGGCAGGTTGCTTCATTTCAAGAGGTGGTGATTAGTTAATGAGTGCAGAAAAGAATTTTTTTTTATTGGAGTTCAATTTGCCAACATAGAGCATAACACCCAGTGCTCATCCCGTCAAGTGCCCCCCTCAGTGCCTGTCACCCAGTCACCCCATCCCTCCGCCCACCTCCCTTTCCACTACCCCTTGTTCGTTTCCCAGAGTTAGGAGTCTCTCATGTTCTGTCACTCTCTCTATTTCCCACTCGTTTTCTCTCCTTTTCCCTATAATCCCTTTCACTATTTTTTATATTCCCCAAATGAATGAGACCATATAATGTTTGTCCTTCTCCGATTGACTTGCTTCACTCAGCATAATACCCTCCAGTTCCATCCATGTTGAAGCAAGTGGTGGGTATTTGTCGTTTCTAATGGCTGAGGAATATTCCATTGTATACAGGGCAGAAAAGAAGAATGCATGTATATACACAGTACTAACTGGAAACTCATCTATAATCAAATACTGAATTATGTCCACACTAAAGTATTGTGAGACTTAAGAGACTGTCGATAGGAGGAAGAGGTTGGAAAGAACACAGTGTGTGGGGTGAAGAGACGAGTTGATCAGGTGGAATGAGAATAGCAAGGGTGCACTTTGGATGGGAAATACATGTAGAGTTGGTGAGGCCGTCAGTGCTAGGGTCAAAGACTTTGGTTTTGATTTTAAAATAGTAGGCATATATTATATTTTCTGAATTAGGGAGATGATATGGTTTTAGAAAGATTTATATGGCAGGGTTGTATAGACATAATTTATAGAGGAAGAATGTAAAGGCAGAGTGAAATTTAAAAAAATCATTATTCATCTATCTAATGGTCTTTCTAAGGTGTCCTAACTTGCCATTTGGTTTATTGTATAATGGATTTTTTAGGGTATAGATATTAATTAAACTTGGATATTTCAGAGTCTAATGACTGGACTTATTGCTTTGATTATTGCTTTAGGTGGTCTATAATAATTGCCAAAGTTGATCTATGATACTCTGTACTTATCAGCTTTACATCATATTTATGATTTTACAAGTATTCATTGCTTTAAAGAATCTTAGATGTCTTCCACTTGCTCCATGGGTGAATTTCGAGAAATTTCTGGAATTGTTAAGAAGCTGTGTAAGTCAGAATAGGCTAAGTTTGCTGAAGTAACAACTGCCAAATCTCAGTGGCTCAACATCATAAAAGTGTATTTCTGGTAAATGTTTATTTATGCTAAATGTCTATTGTGAGTCATTGCAGTGACTGCAGTCATTTGGAGCTCTTATCTCAATATGTTATCCCATACTTGCCAAGGCAGGAATAAAAGAACTTGGCAAATTATATACTGTTTCTTAAGGCTAGAGGGACACATGTAATTTTTAGTCATATTTTATTGGCCAAAGTAAATGACCTGGCTGTGCCTAACTTCAAAGTAGTTGGGAAGTGCTATGCTAACATATATTCAAAACGGGAAAACAGGGTATGTGTGAACATCTCTAATGACCACTACAGGGAGATAGTTCCTTTTCAAAGCACTCATGAGCATAAGTCTAGAAAGAATAATATCTTTCAAATGAAATTATTCTACTGAGAATTATTTCATCCACTGCTTAGGTCTATAGGCTCATAGGCCCAGAGCAAATTAGAATTTAAATATAAATGGACAAGGTGACCCACAACATGACTAGAATATGACTCTCTATTATGAATTGGTAAGTGTGAGGAGAGATTGTAAAAACTTCTTGTTATGGAAGTTCAGTATTAGATTCATACTTGTGTTCTGTACATTTTTAATGTGATTGGTGAAATAATTTGGAAATAATTTGTATAATATATAAATAATCATAAATATTTATTACAAAAATATATGCTATTTATGCCTATATACATAGACTCATATATTACTTAGCTGACAACTGAAGGTTGAATGGTCAATGGTGGTGGCTCATGGTGACTATGGATCTCTATACAGTTAGCATATACCCTGGATGACCTCTGAGAGCACAGTATGTGGATTTTTTTTAAAGTTTTAAGTTAGAGTATTAGAGTATTAGAATAGGAACCACATTTAAATTTATTCTATAGTCTTCAGTTATGTGCAACATAAGATTTACCATTCCTATGTAATATTTAAGTTTTATCTGTTGTATCTTGAAATTTCAAATTGCGTGAAAAATAATTTTATTTGATGAAGTTAGTGTGGTCCATAAGGGCTGGCTCAGAAGACAATCCAAGTGGTAGACTATGGGCTCTGCATATTCAGCCACATTCTTCTCTGGTAATGTCAGTACCTGGATCTCCAGTGTTGGAGATCAATTCTTCAATTCTTCAATTCTCTGCATCCTTACTCCCAGGAAGCTCCTTGAACCCTTCTATGAACACATGTAGTGTATGAGATTGAGCTTCTGCTAATGGGTATGAAAAAGTATGAACTTGTGATTTTCAGCAATTATTTGCATATGCCAAGATATTGTAAAATACGTCCTATTTCTTTGATATGATTTGGGTAGCCTTAAGATGTATGCTTACATTTTAGATTCCAGAGGTTGAGGTTAAAGTTGCTAAGCACTATTGCTGCGAGTGGAAGGGATGGCCTTTCAAGATGGTGTATAGAAGTGGCACTTGTGTTGCTATTGTTCTAATGTCAGTACATTGATATTAATAGTACTAATCTCAGTATGAGTCATTCTATTTTGTTAACAATAATGAGTTGGCGATGTTTATAATAGTCATGAGTTAATAAATGTAATTGTATTGTCTATTGTATAATAATAATAACTGTTAAAAGATCTTTTTATGCCAAATTTCAGAAGGAAACTGAAATATAAAATTGTGAGTTAATAGCTATTAAGAATGTAAAATAAAGGGTGTTTGGACCGGTAATAGATCTGATTTCAGCTTCCCTACTTAACCTGACTAAAAATGATTTTCAGATACTGAGTAATCGATGGGAAGATAGTATCTTAGAGCTCTCAAAAATTGTAAAACATCAGTGGCACCAGAAAGGTGTTATGTTACTGGTAACTTTAGTGTTGTATTTGAACTGATGAACTCAGATGTCAAATATTGAAGTATGCCACTGTTACCTAGACTTTTCTGATTCTTCATAAGGAACACAGAAAAATGATATTTTTCAGAATTGTTTAATTAACTTAAAATCAGGTGTGTTCTGTATACTTTCACAAGAATTGTTAGTAATGACCATCAAATAATATATATTCCTGCATTTATAAGTGCGTGTAAGGATGAAATTTTTTCAATCAATTCATGTTAAGATACCAAAGTTGATTTTCTTGAGAGTTTATACTGTGACATATCTGAGTTTGTTTTGATAGCTTGCAGGTAGCCTTCACAGTATGGTCTTCTACCAAACCTTTTTTTCTTTTCTAGGTTACCGTCACATAAGGATTCATCTCAAGGGGTCTCCTATTGATGATCTCAGCTCTTGCTCTCCACTTATTCCCCTTTTCAGATTTCTTTCATCCTCCTATGATACACGGGTTTTCTGGTAAGTTGCTTTATTTTCATTCTCTCTCAATTCTCTGATGTTACTTAGAAGGCAATTCAGGGCAGCCTGGGTGGCACAGCGGTTTAGCGCCGCCTTCAGCCCAGGGCGTGATCCTGGAGACCCATGATGGAGTCCCACAACCGGCTCCCTGCATGAAGCCTGCTTCTCCCTCTGCCTGTGTCTCTGCCTCTCTCTCTCTCTCTGTCTCTCATGAATAAATAAATACAAATCTTTTTTTTTTTAATAAATACAAATCTTAAAAAAAAAAGAAGAAGGTAATTCAGCCATCTCGATGTTTTGATGAGGAAGTGGGTGGGGCACAGAATCCTAGGCATGTCTTGGTGCTCACAATAGCGTTGCTGTACTATCTATCCCCTGTCATATACATACGTAAAAATGGGATAGATAAGGAAGAGAGGTGTTAGAGTAACTAGATTAGTCCCAAGACAAAGTTGCCCATGCTAAACCCCATGCTAATAAACTAAAACATTTTGCTAAGCTCTCCCAGAAAAGGAAGGTCAATAGATCAACACTTGCCTGTTCTACAAGGCTTACTTGACCTGGGTTCAAAACTTTCCTTTACTCCATATAAAGAAAGTTACCCTGCTTTAACCAATCTGCAAATGCCAAGAATAACTTCCTTATTCCTGCTCACTTTAGTCTATAAAAATATGTTGCCCTGTACAGCTCTTAAGTGCTCCTTTCTACCTGCTAGAGTGGATGCTGCCTGATTCATGAATCATTGAATAAAAGCCTATAAAATCAGTAAATTGTGGAAAAACTTTCTTTTAACAGAAGCAAGGACTTGGAAGTGTTATAAGGGAAGTGGGGGCAGCCAAGGACTTGGATGTGAAATCAAAATGGTCCAGAATGAGGGTATACTAGGTCACACCTCTTTTCTATATATTGCCAGTTAAGGAAATGTATCATCTTACTGTCACATATATTAAGGGTGAGTCAACTTGCATTCAAGCAGAATATTGAGGCACTTATGCAAATAATTTAAAACAAAAAGAAAAAAATTCTCCCCATTTACTTGAATTTTCAAGATAGTGAAGGGAAACATGTATTTTAGGTCATGAATTATGCAGAAAATTTCTTCAATTTGTCATTATATTTTGTCTCTGAGCTTTTCACAAATACAACTTGTGAGTGAAATATAAAAGGCATAGAAATATGTGTCAGAGATTTAGATTTCTTTTAGATTTATGTCTTATTATTTGAGCTCCCACCTAAATTCCTCTGGGGTATCATGGTTTTGTATATTCCCTGCACACATAGCCATTTGTTTATTTTCTTTGGTATTGTGTCTGGTATTTGTTGTACATTTTGGGAAACCTCCTTCATACTTAAGAAGATCACTGGTCAATCTAAAAACAGATAATACTTATAATCTTTGACATTTTTCGTCTAAGCCATTTAAGCCTTTGCTTTTAGAGTAGTAGCTTGTAGTGACTGAGGTACAATGTCAAAAAAAGCCTAGATCAGTCTCCATTAGCTATGGAAGTTAAGAGAGGATATTGTGGATAATATAAAGGAACCCTACTTGACCGAGTCTGCATTTTGTGTATTTGTGTTATTAATTATTTACTTATTTATTTATTTATTCTAATTTATTTATTTATTTATTTATTTATTTATTTATTTATGACTATTTATAACAATAATGTCACATTATAGAAACTCAGAAGAACATGGGAAGTTGTCTTATTTCCTAATTCCTCCCTTTGATTCTATAACTCCTCCTCTACAATGTGGAGAACGTTGGAGTTATTCTTCTTAAACCCAATTAACCTTTGCCTTGAATTCATTGATTGTTTAGTGTATGTGTAGATTGGGAAGGAGATGGGAGCTAATATTTTTATTTTTAAAGGTTTTTCATGGTGATTGGACCTGGATATGCAAAGAGAAGGCAGATTACTCAGTTTGTTTACCCTTCCAGCTTCAGATAAGCTGTACACATTCAACACATTGAGATGAAAAGCCAGGGAGTACTTCTGGTACTTCCCTGTAAGCTGTATACTCCTCTGGGGGAGCATTGAGGTTTTAGCCAATAAAGATCAAGTGATTCCCACTGAAGACTTTTAAAAAGAACTCAAGCAAGAAGTCTGGTAAACTCACACACTACTTTTTTTTTTTTTTTTTTTTTTTTTTTACTAACAATTCTTCATTGTATGCTTTGTTAAAGGTACAGATGTCTCCTGATACCTAGTACCACTTTTTCTGTTCCACTTGCTGTGACAAATAAGCTGGGGAGGGGAAGGAGAGTACCAGGGCAAGACCTAATCAGAAGTATTTACATAGAAGTGAGTAGAGATGATATCACTGTAAATAATACTGTGTCCTCTGGAAGAAGTCAAGGTCACAGACAAAGACATGATTTAAATAAGAAGGAAGGAGTTAACACAAAGTAAGGTTAGGCTGGGACCCATCAATGCTCCCAGTTACCTTTGGATTATGTAGAGGCTGATTAATATCTCTTCAAAGGCCCTTCCTACATCTCTCTCTTTTTCTTCTCTGGATCCTAATTTTAACTCTTCCCCAAGCCAGTGAATTTTCTTCAATTTCCTCAGAAAGGCTTGCTCCCTCACCTCTAAGTCTTTAGCCACATGCTCTAACTGCTCTAGTTCAGGGAAGAAGCACTTTGTTTAGAGAGAGAATCAAATGCCAAGGAGAAATGTGGAAGAGGCTTTAGCACCCAACTGAGCTTTTCTGGTTGATACCATTAGGAACATTTAAAGGATATAGATAGAGAAAGAGAGAACCTTGAAGGAACACTGGGTAATTTCCTGCAGTGTTGTTATATGGAAATGAATGCTTATGATTTTTCCTACTTTTAATTGACTGCATAGTTAGTCTCCACTTAAGATTCCTGACAGAAGTGAGTTCCCTACTACTGAACTCTTCCCTAGAGCTTCTTCACTTCTTCTATTTCTCTAGATAAATATTACCCTTGGATCAAGTAATGTTATCAGAAAGCAGTGAATGGCTTTAAGTGAATTATACTTTGATGTCCTGCTCTTTATGTACTATGTGAAATTTTACCCCTTATGAAGCATTTGTATATAATCGCCATATTTACTAAGGAAATATTGTTAAATATGATCCATACTTGATGACTCAGCAATTTCACTTTTAGATGAAAGTCCTGTAGATTTTCAACAGGAGACATGAACATATTATTTATAGTACCACTGTTCACAATAGCAAAACCCACAAGATAACTCAAACACCAACGAGAGAGTAAATGAACAAATTGTGTCATATACTAGCCCGATGGAGGCTATAAAAACAAATGAATTACAGCAACATACAATAATATGGATGAATCTTTTTTTGTTTGCTCTAAAATTTTTGAAGACTTAATTTTTTTAAAGCAGTTTGATCCGTAACAGAATTGAAAGGAAGGTACTGAGATTTCCCATATGCCCTCACACTTACATAGTCTCCCTTCTTATCAGCTTCACTCCCCAGAATGGGGCATTTGTTTCCAAGGATGAACCTACATGATGCATCATGATCACCCAAAGCCCATAGTTTACTTTAGGGTTCACTCTATGTGATGTACATGTAATCACTGCCTTAAAAATTCTCTGTGCTCTAACTATTCATCCATTCCCTCCATTGCTCCTGGCAATCACTGGTCTTATTGATATCTGTGTCTTCATAGTTTTGCCTTAATATGGCTGAATCTTAGAAACATGATATTAATTGAGAAAATAAATCCTAAAAATTACATACAAAATGATACTCCTTTAAATAAAGTTGGAAACAATTAAAGTAAGAAAAAATAGAATTTTAGGAGTACATATGAATGCAATACCCTTATATAAAAAGGAACCTAAGGAATGAGGAATATGTATGTGATTCAGGATGTGATTCCTACTGTTGGTAGGAATCTGGCGGTTGGGCTATGTTGGGACTATAGAATTGGTGTAGGTTAATGTCAAGGTCCTAGCTTGGGTTATAAGTGGTAGATTCATAAACACTTATTGCATGACTAAAACTAACTAATCAACTAACTAGAAGTGGGAGGAGAAGAACAATGTCCAGCATAACTTATAGAATCTTCTTAATGGAGGATCTGTGGGAAGATTTTTTTCCCCCCAGATCGTGAAATCTGAGTTTCTCCTTAAATATTGCTGTTTTTTTGTTTTTAAATCATATTAGCTCTAAGAATTTTCTGATTGCATGTTCTTCTTTGCTTTGACTGCTAGAAAGCTCAGATTCAAATTTATAAGATACCTTTAGTAATTGTATAGGAATTTATGGTATACATTTGATGTCTAAGTTGAATCCTAGTTTCATCTTAATATTTCACCTAGTTTCTCTTAATTTATATTTTTTGTTTTTTTTAAATACTTTTTTGCTATTTTTTAATATGAGGTGCCATAAATTAGGAAGAGAATATAAATAAATGAAAATAGATTTGCCTGTTATTTTGGACAGTATCCAGCACCTATTGCTTAAGAATGAGGATGACATTTGGCAATGAGTTGGTACATTATTCCAAAGTATTGGTATTTATTGTATGTCACAGTTTGTAGGAAATGAAGTGGGCCTATTTGTGAAGATCAGTCTGGAGAAATCTACTTAAATACACATTTTATAATAATTTTAAGTAGTTCTCTGGAATATCCATCATTCTATCAAGGTCATCTCTTAGTTGCCCCTAGTTATATAGGTTTTAAGTTAAAAAGACAAATTACACTCTAATCTCAGAAAATAAAGTGAGATATTCAAGACTTTGAGAAGTAGAATTGTCTCTTTCCAGGGCAGGCATATGGTCACGGACAAAGCCAAGATCTAAGTTACAGAAATAATGTTTCCTTGAGTCTGGAGCACTGGTCCATTGAGAATAGACTTGACTATGTGAATGAGAAAGTTTTTCACACAGGGGTAACAATCTCATCAGAAAACTATATTATCTAGGGTTGCTTGTATTCATGGTTTTCCCTGTAAAAGGTGTATGTTTCCCTATCTAGACCCAACACCACTTTGTATAAAATTAAGAAAACCACCTCCCATTATACTATATTTAGAAAAAAATGCTTTGGATTAAAGATGCTAGTTAGCAATATTACATTCACATTCTTTGAGAAATTTATAAGCTTTGGAAAAAATATTTGTAAAAATTTGCTGATGATCAGTTATAATCTGTCCACTGAATATGGCAACTCCAAAATCATCAGCGAATTAAATTTATCTTTGATATATCCTTATAACCTTATTTTCATTTGGAATAAAAGAATTTAGTTATTTCTTGAGTTCCTCGATTGTTTGCCATATAAACAATATTAGGTGGAACAATAATTCTCGAAACAAGTAGAAGCATAATTTTATTTTTAAATAGACCAGAGTTTCAGGAGACAATTTCCTATAAGGTGTTTATATTAAGGAGAAATTAAAAGCTTAGATGTCCCTTTCTTCTTCATTAGCACAATATATCAGAAATCCAGTGCAGAAAGAAGAAAGCATTTCTCTAGATTCTAACATGTAAATTCTTGGCATTTCAAGACACAATTCATTAAGATTGGTTGAGAACATTTTGCTGATTAGACTAAAATCTATAAGTAGTATCATTTAAAGAATATTTAGTTTTGTTTCTTCACACTGCCATAAATGGTACCATGCTTATCAGCTGTTCTAGGTGAACATGTATTTTATTTTAAAATTTCATTTTTAAAAGTCTTTTTTAAAATACTTTTTATATGTGAAGAAATATGGTAACTGTATAAATAATACAAAGATAAGTAAAATATAATTCCTGTTCTTGAAGAAAGAACATTTTAGTAATAGGGATGAAACAAATGTACATGAGTATATTGCAAGGATGCAATGGCATAAGAGAAGTATAAGGTAGAAAGGCTCATCTCCAGTTTTCCTAGTCATAAAGGCCTTCTGGATAAGATGAGCTTATGTCCTGGTTTGCCTGGGATAGTCCTAATTTCTATTTATTGTCCTGAGCAACTATATATAAGACAACCCTTCATTCTCAAAGGCATTCCAGTTTGGAAGAAAAATGATATGATCATTCTATTTATGGATAAATCTGCATTTAAGTCTGGCTTTGAAGATTGGATAGGTTTTCAACAAATGGAGCTCCATACTATTGATGAACTGATCAATTCATATCTGGAGGGGTGTAGACATCAGGGAATATGCCAAAGAAAGTGTTGCTTAGGCTGAGTGTTAAAGATGATTAGGTTTTCATTTGGGGGCAATGTGAAGGAAGCAACATCAGGAAGATATCACAGATAGGATATGCATGTCATAGCTGGAGAAGTGCTAGTAATGGATATTAATGGGTAATAGTGAGAAATGAGTCTGAGGAAGTGGTCAGAGGTCAGGCCTTGAAGGGTTTACATATATGCAGTGGAACTGGGACTTTATCTTGGAAGCAATGAGGATAGTGGTAGTGGGGTGTCATTGAAAAACTTTAGTCCAGGTGATCCCTGGGTGGCTCAGTGGTTTAGCACCTGCCTTCAGCCCAGGGCGTGATCCTGGAGTCCTGGGATCGAGTTCCACGTTCGGCTCCCTGCATGGAGTCTGCTTCTTCCTCTGCCTGTATTTCTGCCTCTCTCTCTCTGTGTCTTTCATGAATAAACAAAATCTTTAAAAAAAAAAACAAACCCCAAAACTTTAGAGAGTGTCATACTGAAGTTTGCATCTGAAAAAGTGGTGAAGGCATGGAAAAGAGATTGGAAGGGTATGACCTTGGAGACATTAAGAACAATTAAAAGACCATCACAATAGTTATAATAAGAAAAAATTAAAAAAATTAAGGTGTGAACCAAGATAATGACAATAGAAATAAAGCCATACATCAAAGGGTAAAATAGAAAATGTTTTTCCAAACAAATTTCTCTTAGCTCTTGACCTACATTTACTTCTGCTTTTAAAATTTATTAAATATAAATATAAACAAACTTCAAACCTCAAAACTTTTAGAATTGTATAAACTTAGTTTGAATTCATGAATTTAGAAAAATAGAATTTTCTATTTATTGATCAGAATGGAATTCATCTTGCCATGTCAATGACTTTAAGAAACTTTATTAAACACTCATCAGAATATGTGGATCTTTGAAGAAAGGGAATCCTTTTCCTACTGACATGAATTATCTAAATGATTCTCGTTAATCTTTCATTTTTCTTGGTGTGCATAGACACACCCAAAGTGCTTACTATGGCTTACCTTGGTCTTGTTTGCAAATCTCCTTCATTGCTTTCTGACCATCTTTACTTTCTTGTGGGATACAGGTTGTTATAAGCCTTAGATGCTATGATTTTCCCCACCAATCTTAGATTCTATCTGACAATATTTATTGAATTCTTCTTAATCTAAACCTCACTTTAATCTTATTGAACGATCCCAGGGATTAATTTAATAATGCATGCACTTGCCTCATTTAAGCAATAAATAAATTGAATACAAAAAAGATTTCGCTTAAAGAGGGATAAAAATTTATACTGTTTACTGAGCATGTATTATGCACAGGGTTTTTTTACATGAGTTATCCAAAGTGATCTTTACAGGAAAATAGGTACCCCTATCACCATTTTATGTTGAGAGAGTAGAGGCTCTCATAACAGTGATTGAACTGATGACCTACTTTGTTTTTACACCCTGCAATTCCAAACACAAGGCTATACCTCAAGCAGGCTTTTGAATCTATGAAATGTGATGAAACTGGTTTAAAAGTGTAGTTTGTGGAGTTCATCTTATATAATTGTTTTCTTGAGAGGTTTCAGTTCTGTTATCATTCATTTATTCCAATATATCTTCAAAAGAGACATAATAAACCTTCAGTTCTACAGTGACTAATATGGTAGGATTGCCATTCTGATCCTTTCATATACCAAACATAGAATTTATTTCATTTTATGGGATGGCCCTTGAAGTGCTTGTCTAGCAGGCTGGCTGTGGAAAGGAACCTGGCTTTTGTTACTTCAAAGAATGAATATAAATAAGAATAACGTTAGATTTCTCTAACTATTCCTTTCTCTCTTTATAAAACAGGCTCTCTTAAGTGTTAGGTTCTTACTATGAGTCTGATACCTTACACCAAAATTGCCCTACCAATAACCAACGTTCTATAGAACTCAGAAAATTTACAAAATCAAATCCAGTCAAAAACCCACTATATAATAACATTTTTTGTCTTGTGTCTCCAGAGTAGATTAATTATCAATTCAGCACTGAAAAAGATATCAGAAACTTGCCTTAATTAACATTCTGGTCCTGTTTACTTGACAGTAGACACATGAGCATTTTGGAAAAGGCTTAACTGATGCACGGGACCGTGAAGTATTAGTTTTTAAATGGGAGAGTTAGTACCAATTCTGAAAAACATGACCAGAATCTTGGTTTTAAAAAATATTGATTTTGGTCAGATTGGAGAGAATTGATTAGACCATGACTAGTTGTCAGTCTCATAAATCAGGTTTGTGATAACCCTTTGTTTTAAACCCTTGCTGAGTGGATTAACATTACAAAAGAGGAAGAAAGGAGGTGCAAATAACACAGTGGAGTTTGGAAGGTGCTTGTCTTGGTACATACAAATATGTGGACTTAATATTTATTTCTTTTCCCTGAGCCTACAGATACTTCCCATATTCATTTCAAATATTAGTTATTTTGGCCTGGGAGTCTGCCCTACAAAATGATAAATGTGAATCAAATCAGCTCATTCTTGCTTGCAGTCTCTCCAGACAGAGCAGCTCTTGACTTTTTACGGTTTTGAAAGTTAAATATAATTTTTATATCCCACAGCAAAACCTACTCATTTTTTAGCATGATCCTACAAGATAGTCTTTATATAATTGAAAAATTTTAGACTTGGAAGTTTTTGTAACTTATATAAACTTATAACTTGTATAACTTAGAAGTCTTTGTAACTTGTGTGAGAATAAGGGGGCCAAAGAGCTGAAGATATCTGAAGATGGTCATAGAAGGTGAAGAGACCAAAATTAGTGTTATTGAAGAGGAAACTGTCATTACTGTGGCCAGGAGCACAGGCTTACCAAAGGAGAGACAGGAGAGTCACTTACAATCTCTATCCCATATGTTTTATGCTGACATACTTCTTAGTTTAAGAGGAGACATCAAATAATAATAATGATAATAATAATAATAATAATATTATTATTATTAATAGAGCACCCTGCTTTATTATTAGTATTATTAAATATTCGCTATGTGCTCTGTGCCAGACATCAAAGAATGAAGATGATGATGATGATGATGATGATGATGATGATGATAGTAAAAACTATGTGTAGTAAATACTATGTGTTCTTTGCCAGGCATATTTCTTTTTTTCCATTAAAATTTTTAAATTCTAATACATTTAATGTATAGTGTTATATCAGGTATGCAATATAGTGATTCAACAGTTCCATATGTACTCATTGCTTATCATGGTAGGTATACTTTTGATCCTTTTTGTCTATTTCACCCATCCCCCACTCAATTCCCTTCTGGTAACCACCAGTTTGTTCTCTATATATAGTTAGGAGTGTGTTTTCTTGGTTTACTTCTCTTTTTCTCTTTTTTTTTTCCTTTCTCATCTATTTTGTTTCTTAAATTCCACATATGACTGAAATAATATAGTATTTGTCTTTCTCTGAGTGATTTATTTCACTTAGCATTATACTTCCTAGATCCATACATGTTTTTGCAAGTGGCAAGATTTCATTCTTTTTTATGGCTGAATAACATTCCATTCATATATATATATATATATATATGTATATATATATATATGTATATGTATATATACATTCCATTTTATATATATATAAAACACCTCTTTATCCATTCCTCAATAAACATAGGGATTAAAACAATTAGTGAATCATAGGGTAGTTCTATTTTTAATTTTTTGAGGAACCTTCATACTGTCTTCTGCATTGGCTGCACCCAGTTTGTATTCCCACAAACAGTGCACAAGGATTCTTTTTTCTCCAATCTTTGCCAACACTTGCTTCTTGAATTTTTTATTTTAGCCATTCTCAAAGATGTGAGGTGATATCTCATTGTGGTTTTGATTTGCATTGTCCTGATGATGAGTAATATTGAGCATCTTTTCATGCATTTGTTCGCTATCTGTATGTCTTCTTTCGAGAAATGTCTGTTCATGTCTTCTGCCCATTTTAAATTGGATTGGTTTTTTGTTGTTGAGATGTATAAATTATCTTGTATACTAACCCTTTATCAGATAAATCATTTGTGAATATCTTTTCCCATTCAGCAGGTTGTCTTTTAGCTTTATTGGTTGTTTCCTTTGCTGTGCAGAAGTTTTTTATGTTATTATAGTCCCAATAGTTTATCTTTGCTTTTGTTTCTCTTACCTCAGGAGACATATCTAGAAAGATGTTACTGCAGCCAATGTCAGAGAAATTATTGTCTGCTCTCTTCTAAGATTTTTATGATTTCAGGTCTTAATATTTGATCCTTAATCCATTTTGAATTTCCTTTTGTGTATGGTGTAAGAAAGTGGTCCAGTTTCATTCTTTTGCATGTGGCTGTCCAGTTTTCCCAACACCATTTGTTGAAGAGACTGTCTTTTTGCCTTTAGATATTCTTTCCTACTTTGTCAAAGATTAATTGATCATATAATTGTGTGTTTATTTATGGGCTTTCTATTCTGTTCTATTGATCTCTGTCTAATTTTGTGTCAGTACCATACTATTTTGATTACTACAGCTCCTGTAGAGCAGGTTTGGTGGTCTTGAACTCCCTTAACTCTTGTCTGGGAAACTATCTCTCCTTCTATTCTGAATGATAGCTTCATTGGATAGAGCTTTCTTGGCTGCAGATTTTTTCCTTTCAGCATTTTGACTATATCATGCCCCTCTCTTCTTCCCTGCAAAGTTTTTTGCTGAAAAGTCCCCAGATAGCGATATGGGGTTTCCCTTGTACATGATTGTCTATTTTTCTCTTGTTGCTTTTAAAATTCTCTTATCAAAACTTTTTGCCATTACTATGTGTCTCGATATGGACCTATGTGTCTCAATATGGACCTTCTTAGCTTCATCTTGTTGAGTGTTCTCTATACCTCATGAATCTATATATCTGTTTCTTCCATTAGGTTAGGGAAGTGTTCAGCTATTATTTCTTCAAATAAATTTTCTGTCCCTTTTTCTCTTTCTTCTCCTTCTGAGATTTCTATAATGTGAATGCTATTAAGTTGGTTGGAGTTGCTGAATTCCCTAAGTCTATTTTCATTTGGCATATTATTTTTTTTCTCTCATCTGTTCATCTTGATTACTTTTCATACTCTGTCCTCCAGGTAATTAATTTATTCCTTTGCTTCCTCTAGCCTGCTATTTATTCCATCTAGTGTGTTTTTAATTTCATTTATTCATTTATTATGTTCATTTATCATGTTCTTCATCTCTGATTGGTTCTTTTTTATGTTTTCTATCTCTAGTATAAGAGTCTTGCTGATGTCTTTCACTCTTTTTTCAAGTTTAGTGAGTATCTTTTTGATCATTACTTTAAATTCTCTATCAGATATATACTTATCTCCACTTTGCTTAGGTCTCTTGCCGTGGTTTTGTCCTGCTCTTTCATCTGGGACATATTCTTCTGTCTCCTCATATTGTCTAACTCTCTGTGTCTGTCTTTGTGTGTTAGGAAAGCTTGCTATGTCTTCTATTCTTGAAAGTAATGGCCGTAAGAAGGAGATGTCCTATTGTGCTATGCAATGTAATGTCAGCTGTTCATCAGAACTTGGCACTTCAGGAATGTCTTCTATGCGTGTTGCATGCACCCTGCTCTAGCCTCTTGACCACTTTTTCCTTTAGTCCAGTCATCTTCAGGGGCTCTTTTTCTGTTGTGGGCAGTAGAGTGTTTTGTCCATGTGGTGTTAGCAGACCAGTCTGGGGTTGCCTTGGTCTTGAGTTGAGTCAGACCAAGTGTTTGCCAGAGATGCAGTAGTACCAAGCTGCAGGGCACTTACCCTGTGTTGTCTCCTGAGAAGTTTTCATTGATAGGGTGAAGTCTGTATTCAGACCAATATCTGTTCCCAGTTCACTGCTAGAGCTGCCATTTGATTGGTGTGTATGGTTATCTTCCCCTCACCCCAGGATAGGGATCATTTGGAGTGGTGTTGGTCCCTTTTGGAGCTGCTCGCACACTGCCAGGCTTGTGGCACTGCTTTGGATGGAGTCTGGCCAAAGGCATATTGGAGGGAACATGGTGCTACTGTTGGGACCAGCAGGCATGGGGCATGCGGTTTTAGCTCAGTGCATGCCATGGCACTGGGGTCAGCCTGGGCAGGTCTGCAAAGGGTGGAGCGCACAATTTTAACGAAGTATATGTGGGTCTTCTGAGGGGCAAAGTGCATGGGTGGGGTAACATGCTGTTGGCAAGGTTTATTCTGGTTTTGTGATGGAGGGGACCCATGGTACCCCAGTACTGAGGCAAGCATGGCTGGGAAGGGAAGATCTGTTGAAGTATGATGGGTAGGGGTGTTAGCAAGTTAAGTAGTGAGTGCTGGCATTGAGTTGGTTCCCATAAGATGATCAAATGTTTGTGCTAGGGGGTTGGGGAGGGAGATGGCACCTGCCAAATCCTTTGTTCCTAGATGGGTCTTTCTGTGATTCTTGCCCCTCCAGGACAGTAAATTGAGTGGACTACTCTTGCTCCTATGTGTTTCCCAAACTGCTGCTTCTACACTAAATCTCCATGGACTGTTTTTTGTGCTGTCTCTTTAAGTGTGGGGACCCAGCTTCCTCTTACCCTCCAGGATCTCCCAGAGAGGAACCCATTGATTTTTAAAGTCCCAAGTTTTAAGTACTACTGGTTATAAGAACTCATGAAATACAGCTCCTTTTGCCTTCAAAGCCAAATATTATGGGCATTCATGTTCCTTGTGTGGGATGCCCAGTGTGATAGTCTGTTTCTTCCCTTTCTCTGTGCCTGTGTCTTCCTCCCACACTGCCCTTCCTCCCACCCCCCACGTCCTTGGTCTGTTTAGCTTCTCCCCATGTCTCAGCCCTTCTTACCCTCTTCAATGTGATCTCTTCTCTACATTCAATAGTGGAGGAGTTTGTTCTGCCAGGCTTCAGGTCATTTTCTGGGTTTTTTATGCTGCTGTGAGTATTATCTAGTTATATCCATGGGACATGGTGAGCTAAGGGTCCTCTGACTCCACCATCTTCCCAGCCTCCTACCAGGCATATTTCTAAGCCCTTTACCAGTATTATCTATTACAAATAAGAACCATTATCATCCCACCTTCATAGATGAATATATAAAGCACAGAAAAGTTAATTACCGAACATCACAAAAATTAGTGGAATCACCATTAAAATCCAGGCTTTTGAGTCTACAATTTATATTTGGAACCTGTAAATGTTAACTGTGAAGAACAGTTTTCATATGAGCATCTCTTTTCAGGGTGCTTTATGTGGAGCTGATCCTGTTAACAGCTTCCTATAGTTTCTGTTTCAAGTCTTGACTTTTATTTTTACTCCCATGTCCTTTTCTGCTTACTTACTGGATTGCCTCCTTTTTCCTATTTGACAAGCATCAGGGAGAATGTGTGGGTGTTTCTGGTCCCAGGAGGGAGTGTGATCTGACACCAGCAGACTTCATAGTACACTGCAGCATACTAGCATTGTTGCTGGCAGGTTCATGGGCTCCTCCCTTCATGATAGTAATGTGACCTTCTTATCTGAATCAAGGATGTGCATATGATCCTAGATAATCCTGTTTCTTTATTTTTTAATTGAAGTATAATTAATGTATGACATTATATTAGTTTCAGTGTACAACAGAATGATTTGATATTTACATACATCATGAAATGATCACCATAAGAAGTTTAGTTATCACTACAAAGTTACAATTCTTTCCCTTGTGATAAGAACCTTTAATATTACTCTCTTGACAACTTTCAAGTATGCACTACAGTATTATTGATTATAGTTACTGTGCTGTATAGTACATACCTATGGCTTCTTAATTTTATAACTGGAAGTTTGTACTTCTTGACTCCTTTTGCCTGTTTTGCTCACCTCCTCTAACCCTGCTCATGTCTAGTAACCACCATTCTGTTTTCTGTATCTATGAGTTGGGCTTGTTTTGCTTTGTTTGTTCATTTGTTGTTGTTTTTTTAATTCCACATATAAGTGAAATGATATGAAATTGTCTTTCTCTAACTTATTTCACTTAGCACTCAAGGGCTGAAGTTTCATCCATGTTGTAGCGAATGACAGGATTTCCTTCTTTTTTATAGGTTAGTAATGCTCCAGTGTATATATACACCACATTTTCTTTATCCATTCATCCATTGATGGATACTTAGTTTTCATATCTCAGCAATTATGCTGCAATAAATATAGCAGTGTACGTGTCATTTTAAATTAGTATTTTCATTTTCTTTGGAAAAATACTTAGTGGAGAAATTGTTTGTATCACATAGTAGTTCCATTTTTAAATATTTGAGGAAACTCCATGTTCTTTTCTGCACCAATTTACACTCCCACCAATATTTCTCAAGAGTCTTCGTTTCTCCACATCTTTGCCAACACTTGTTATTTCTTGTCTTTTCGGTAATAAGCTTTCTAATAGGTGGGAGGTAGTACCCCATTGTGGTTTTGATTTGCATATCTCTGACATTTAGTGTTTTTGAGCATCTCCTCTTGTACGTTGTGGTCATCTTTATGTGTTCTTTGGAAAAATGTCTATTCAGATCATTTGTCTAATTTTTAAAAAATATTTTATTTATTTGAGAGGGAGAGACATAGTGACCAAGATAGCACAAGCAGGGAGGAGAGGGATAAGTAGGCTCCTCACTGAGCAGGGATCCCAACGTGGGGCTCCATCCCAGGATGCTGAGATCATGACTTGAACTGAAGGCAGACACTTAACAGACTGAGCCACCCAGGTGCCCCCTTTATCTACTTTTTAATTGAATTGTTTTTTAAAAATTTTTTGCTATTGAATAACAACAGTTCTTTATGTATTTTGAATATTAACCCCTTATTGGATATATGAGCTATAAATATTTCTCCCATTCAATAGATTGTCATTTAATTTTGTTGATGGTTTCCTTTGCTATGAAGAAACTTTTTAGTTTGATATAGTCCTATTTGTTTATTTTTGCATTTGCTGTCTTTGCTTATTAGAGTCAGATCCAAAAAATCATTGCCAAGACTGATGTCAAGGAGCTTATTGTATTGTCGATTTATGCAAGGAGTTTTATGGTTTCAGTCTTATGTTCAAGTCTTTAGTCCATTTTGAGTTACTTTTTTGCATGGTGTAAAATAGTAGTCTAGTTCTCCCTCCCTCCCTCCCTCCCTCCCTCCCTTCCTCTTTCTTTCTTTCTTTCTTTCTTTCTTTCTTTCTTTCTTTCTTTCTTTCTTTCTTTCTTTCTTTCTTTCTTTCTTTCTTTCTTTCTTTCTTTCTTTCTTTCTTTCTTTCTTTCTTCTTTCTTTCTTTCTTCTTTCTTTCTTTCTTCTTTCCTTTTCTTTTCTTTTCTTCTTTTTTTCTTTTCTTTTCTTCTTTTTTCTTTTTTTCCCATGTAGCTGTCTAGTTTTTCTAGCACCAGTTATTGAAGAGTTTCTTCTTTCCCCAGTGTGTATGCTTGCCTCTTTTATTGTAAATTAATTAAGCATATATAAATGGGCTTATTTTGGGGTGCTCTATTTTTTATTGATCTATGTGTCTATGTTTATGCCAATACCAAACCATTTTAATTACTATAGGTTTTTAATATAGTTTGACATCAGGGAGCATAATGTCTTCAGGCTTATTTTTCTCAAAATTGCTTTTCCTTTTGGAGTCTTTGTGATTCCATACGGATTTTAGGATTGTTTGTTTTAGTTCTATGAAAACTATCATTGGAGTTTTGATGGGGATTGTATTAATCTGTAGATTGCTTTGGGTAGTATGAACATTTTAACAATATTAATACTTTCAATCTATAGGCATGGAGTATCTTTTCATTTATTTTGCCTTCAATTTTTTTGATTAGTATCTTATAGTTTTCAATGTACAGGTCTTTCATCTCCTTGGTTAAATTTATTCCTATGTATTTTATTCTTTTTGACACATTTATAATGGGGTCAGTTTTTAAACTTTTCTTTCTGATAGTTTGTAGTTAGTGCATAGAAACTTGACAGATTTCTGTATATTGATTTTATACCTAATTTTTACTGAATTTGATTATGAGTTCTAACTGCTTTTTGGTGGAGTCTGTATGGTTTTCTTTTATTTATAAATCATATTTAATGCTTGAAATAAAAATTATAACATCATTTGATATTCAAGACAATGACATATACATATCTTTTAAATTTAAAATTTAGGTAGTTAACATACAGTACAATATTGGTTTCTGGAGTAGAATTCAAAGATTTATTACTTACATAGAACATTCAGTGCTCTTCAGGACCAGTGACCTCCTTAATACACATCTAGCCAACCCCCACCCCCCACCACCCACCTCTCTCCATAAACTCTTCAGTTTGTTCTCTATCATTAAGAGTCTCCATAGCTTATTTCTTTCTTTTTTGTTTTCCCCCTTCCCATATGTTCATCTGTTTTGTTTCTTAAATTCCACATCTAAGTGAGAGCATATTGTATTTATCTTTTTCTGACTGACATATTTCACTTACCATAATACACTTTAGCTCCATCCATGTCATTGCAAATAGCAAGATTTCATTTTTTTGATGCCTGAGTAGTATTCCATTGCATATATGTCACCTCTTTTTGATCCATTCCTCAGTTGATGGACAATTGGGCACTCTCCATAGTTTAACTATTGTTGATAATGCTGCTATAAACATTGGGGTGTATGTATCCCTTTGAATCTGTATTTTTGTATCCTTTGGATTAATACCTAGTAGAAGTCTACAAACAGTGACATTTTTTACTTTTTTCCTGTCCAATTTGTATGTCTTTATTTCTTTTTCTTTACTAATTTCTTTGGCTAGGACTTAACAATACTATATTGAATTTCTCTGGTATGATTTCCAATACTGTATTGTGTACTATGGGAGAATGGGCAACCTTGTTTTGTTCCTGTTCTCAGATGGAAAGTATGATGGAAGCTGTGGACTTGTCATATTCAGCCTTCATTATATTGAGGTACAATCCCTTTTTATTTACTTTGTTAAGAGTTGTTAATCATAAATGGGTGTCAAATTCTGTCAAATGCTTTTTCTCTTTATCGATGTAATTATATGATTTTTAGCCTTTATCTTGTTAATGTGGTATATCATATTGATTGATTTACGGGTGTTGACCCATTCTTGCATCTGTGGAATAAATCTCACTGGATTGTGGTATATAATCCTTTCAATGTAGCATTGAATGCAGTTTGCAAAAATTTTATTGAGTTTTTGCATATATGTTCATCAGAGTTATTGCTATAATCTTCTTCCTCCTTCTCTACCTCTTTTTGTTCATCTTTTCTCTCTTTCTTTTTTCTTTCCGTAGTGTTTTTGGTTTTGGTGTCAGGGTAATGCTTCATTTGTAATAAGTTTGGAAGCACTCCATTGCATTCCATTTTTTGAAAGAGTTTGAGAAGAATGGGTATTAAATCTCTGAATCCTTGGTAAAATTTGCCAGTGAAGCCATCCAATCCTGAACTTTTATTCTATGAGAGGTTTTTGAATACTGATTCCATCTCCTTAGTAGTAATCCATCTATTCAGATTTTTAATTATTTCCTGATTTAGTCTTAAGAGCATATGTTTCTAGGAATTTATCCATGTCTTCTAGGTTATCCAATTTGCTGGTATATCATTGTTCATAGTAATCTCCTATAATCCTTTGTATTTCTTTAGTATCAGTTGTAACTTCTCCTTCTTTTTAAAAACTTTATTTATTTAATTTATTTATTTTAGAGGGAGAGAGAGCACATGTTGGGGGGGCAGAGGGAGAGGGAGAATCTCAAGCAGACTTTGCTGAGCACAGAGCCCGACACAGGATTCAATCTCCTGACCCTGAGATCAAGTCCTGAGGGAAAACTGAGTGAGACACGTAACCCACTGCACTATCCAGGCACCCCTGTTGTAACTTCTCTTTTAATTCTGATTTTATTTATTAGAGCCTTCCCTTTTTTTTTCTTGGTTAATTTTATCTTTTTGAAGAATCAGCTTTTAGTTTCATTGAACTTCTCTATTGTTTTCTTGTCTCTATTTCATTTCTTTCTACTCTGATCTTTATTATTTCTTTTCTTCTACTAACTTTGGGGCTTTGTTCTTTTTCTGTTTTTAGTTTGGGGGGTAAAGTTAAATTGTTTATTTGAGTTTTTCTTTTTGCTTGAAGTAGGTCTCTATTGCTTTAAATTTCTTTCTTAGAACCAATTTTGCTATATTTCATAGATTTTGGTATATTTCTGTTTTCTTTTTTTAAAATTTTTATTTATTTATGATAGTCACACACACACAGAGAGAGAGAGAGAGAGAGAGAGAGAGGCAGACACAGGCAGAGGGAGAAGCAGGCTCCATGCACCGAGAGCCCGACGTGGGATTCAATCCCGGGTCTCCAGGATCCCGCCCTGGGCCAAAGGCAGGCACCAAACCGCTGCGCCACCCAGGGAATCCCTATATTTCTGTTTTCATTTGTCTCCAGGTATTTTTTAAATTTTCCTTTGATTTTTTTTTTGATGACCCATTGATTGTTCAGGAGCATATATTTTTTAATATTTTATTTATTTATTCATAAGAGACAGAGAGAGAGAGAGAGGCAGAGACTTTGCCAGAGGGAGAAGCAGGCTCCCTGCAGGGAGCCCAATGTGGGACTTGATTCCTGACCCCAGGATCACACCTTGAACCGAAGGCAGATGCTCAACTGCTGAACCACCAGGTATCCCTGTTCAGTAGCATATTGTTTAATCTACACGTTTTTGTTTTATCCCCATTTTTCTTATAATTGAGTTCTAGTCTCATACCACTATAGTCAGAAAGATGACTGATATGATTTCAATCTTTAATTTATTGAGACATGTTCCATGGAATCTGGATGTGTCTATTTTAAGTTGATAATAATTTAACTTAATTTTTTAAAGATTTATTTATTTATTTGAGAGAGAGGAACAGAGAGAGCATGCAAGCAGGGGGAGGAGCAGAGGGGAAAGAGAGGGACGAGAAAGTCAATGCTGAGCTTGGAACCTGATGTGGGGCTCAATTCCGGGACTCCAAGATCATGACCTGAGCTGAAACCAAGAGTTGGATACTCAACTGACTGAGCCACCCAGGCACCCTGATAATATTTTAACTTTATACTCATTGCCAAATTCTACTTTTTTTTACTTCCCTCCCCCTTATGTTTTTGATGTCACATTTCACAACTTTTTATTTTGTTCCCCTTAATGAATTATTGTAGCTTTGGTTAATTTTACTATTTTTGTCTTTTCACCTTCATAGTAGCTTTGTAAGTGATTAATCCACTACCTTTACTATGTATTTACTTATGCCAGTGATATTTTTACTTTTGTATCTTTTCTTGTTATTAATTAGTGCCATTTCTTTTCAGCTCAGAGAAGTTTAACTTTTCCTATAAGGCTGATTTAATTGTGATAAATTTCTTTAGCTTTTACTTGTCTGGGAAAATCTTTAGCTCCTCTTCAATTTTGAATTATAACCTTACAGAGTAGAATATTCTTGTTTGAAATATTTTTCCTTTTGGTATTTTGAATATATTATGTTACACCATTCTTGCAAAATACTGTTGAAAAATCAGCTGCTAGTTTTATGGTGTTTTCCTTAAAGCCTAAAGACAAGTTGTTTTTCACTTTCTGCTTTCAAGGTTCTCTTTTTATCTCTTTATCTTTAATTTTGAATATTTTAATTGTAATGTGTCTTGGTGTGGATTTCTTTGAGCTCATCCTATTTGGAATTCTGTGGGTTTCTTGGGCCTGGATGTCTGCTTTGTTTTCTAGATTAGGTATGTTTTTGGCCATTATTTCTTCAAATAAGTTTTTGGCCCCTTTTTTTCTCCCTTCTCCATCTGTGAGCCCTACAGTGTAAATGTTAGTATGCTAGATGTTGTTCCATTGCTCCCTTAGGCCACCTTCACTTTTTAAAATTCTTTTTTCTTTCTTTTGCTCTTTTTGAGTGAGTTCCATGGCCCTGTCTTCCAGATCACCAATCTGTTCTGTTTCATCTAATCTGCTCCTGAACCCCTCTCATGTATCTTTTAGTTCAGTTACTATGTTCTTCAGTTTTGTGACTTCTGTTTGGTACTTTCTTATATATTCCATCTCTTTGTTGACATTTTTAATGTGTTCATTTATTCTTTTTCCAAATTCAGTGAGCATCTCCATAATCATTACTTTGAACTCTGTAGATACTTCTCTTTTTCATTAAGGTTTTTTCCTGAGATTTTATCTTGCTCATTTATTTGAAACATATCCTCTGTTTCCTTACAATGCTTAATTTTTGTGTTTGTTTATATATACTGGGTGAAAGAGAGATCTCTTCCAGCCTTGAAGGAGTGGCCTTGCCTAGGAAATGAAACTTTTGTTCATCCTTATTCTAGCTTTTGGTTGGCTCTTTAAACTTTATGTTTGTAAATCAGCAGCCTGATTTATTCTTGATAGGTCTCAGTTGAGGCTGTGCTAAGACCTGTCAGTGCTCCAAAGGGAGGAATCTCAGTCAGCACTTAATTTCAGACTTAATGGAAGCCAGACTCTCAGGTGACAGCTTTTAAAGTACACAAATATGGACAGTCCTTTGGGATCACAATTGTAAACCCTGCTGGCCAGCAGACAGGGCAGTCTGGAGGTGTCTCCTGGGTAATAGTTGAAAAAATCAGGGTCTCAGATGACTATAAACTCCTTCCTGGGAAGTCTCATTGAGCTGTAGCAAGGCCTATAGAGAGCACACAGAATATCCTTTGGCCTACTTCCCTGAGAGCATCTATGCCTCCTCTAGGTATTTGGCAATCCAGAATCCTATCCTTCAGACTACAGTTATGGTACAAGAAAGTAGGCCTTTTTCAAAGGAAGATTGGAGCTTTGCTTTAGTCTGCAGTTTATTTAGGCCTAAAGGGTGGTAGCCAGCCAAGAACATTCTTTCTGACTGTTACAGTCCTGTAGGACTCAGGAATACAATGACTCTGGGCCAACAGATCCAGGCAATCAGGGATGTCCTCTCTGTGGTCTTCATATACCTGGCAGCTTTAGTGAGGAAGCTGGATGGTACAGGGGTAGGACATGCCTACCAGCTTTAGCAGAGAAGCAGAAGCACGCAGAAACTGCGCATGTCTACCAGCTTTAGCAGGTCAGTGGGAGATGCATGGGCTGTATGGGCCTGCCAGTCCAGCATGGTAGAGGGAGAGTAAAAAATTGGCACACATCAGTACCTACATCCTAGAATGTCCCAAAAGATCCCTGCCCATTTGGCAGGCTCTTTAAGATTAGTAAATGGATATTCTTCACAAATAATCTAGGCACTCCTCACTTTTTAAAAATATTTTATTGATTCATTTGAGATAGATACAGAGAGAGAGAGTGAGAGCATGAGCTGGGGGGAGAGGCAGAGGGAGAGGGAGAAGCAGACTCCCTGCTGAGCTGGGAGGCTGATGTGGGACTCTATCCCAGGACTGAGGTATCATGAACTGAGCTGAAGGCAGACACTTAACCATCTGAGCCCCTAGGCACCCCAGTCTAGGTACTTTTCAAACTGCTGCTTTTGTGCTGAACACTGGGCTAAACATATCTGTGTGCCAGTCCTTTAAAAGTGATACCTCAGGGGTGCCTGGATGGCATGGTCGTTTAAGCATCCAACTCTTGGTTTCCACTCAGGTCATGATTTTGCGGTCATGAGATCGAGCCTTACTTCAGATTTCACATTCAGCACAGAGTCTGCTTAAGTTTCTCTTCTTCTCCTCTGCTCCCCCCCTTCAAATAAATACATCTTAAAAAAAAAAAAAAAGAGTGACATCTCAGATACTTACAGCCTCTTGGGTATCCTGAACATAAGCCCCATTGTTTTTCTTGGACATTAGCCTAGATACCTTGGGGGCTTTTCCCTACAGTGCAGGTCTCAAGGGCTCAGAGTCCTTGCTGTGGGGCATGAAACCCTTGCTCCTCAGAGAGAAGCTCCTGCTTTGTGAGATCCCTCTTTGTGGGTTACTGCACTGAGGTGGGGTTTTGGCAAGACTGTGACTGTGCCTCTCTTACCTGTCTTGATGTGGCCCTTTTATCTTTTGTTGTAGAGGAGTTGTTCACCTAATTTATAGGTATTTTTTCAGAGGGAATTTTTTCATAGGTAACCATAGATTTTTATGTCTGTAGGAAGAAGTGAGTTTAGGATCTTCATATGCTGCCATTTGGACCATGCCTTTCTTTATCTTTATCCCCTATTGAGATTGCTAAAGTTTAATTTTATTATAAGACAGCAGTAAATAAAATTTACAAAGTCTTTGGGGTTGTACAGCTTATGGCAGTGAAAGTAAAATATGCCTTAAGAGTGACTTCCTTGGCAAACTGATAATCAAGACAGATGCTGATTCTTTCCAAGGGCAGAGGCTGAACCCTGAATATAGTCATCATCAAAACCTAAAACATTTCACATAGCTTGCACATGTTCTGAAGAATGTAGACCATCTATTCAACATATATATGACAGGAAAAGAGAAATAACATTCGGAAGCCTCTAATGAGGGTGTGTATGGTGATCCATCTGTAAATATGGCTTGTGTACAGTATAATCGCTTGGATTTGGAAGGAAAAGAAGGATTATTTACAGGCCTTTTTTTGCAGATGGTGCCTGGCTGGCATATGGATGTATTTGCATGCTATTCAGGCTATGACTTCATTGGGTTCATGTTTTCATGACAATAGGTTTTGAGCCATCTAAAGGCTATGATTAAAACAATAGTGAATTCATTTAGAAAAAATACGTCTTGTCACATCCACCTGCTGATTCCTTAATTTTGAGAATTATCTCTGGTAAAGATCAATAACATATAAGAGACATGCTCATTTTATTGCATACTTCCCCCCTTTCAGAAGTGCTTTAGTGAAGATTATGTTCTGTAGCCCAGCATTTCAGTATCTTGAAAACAATGATTCCTCATGTCACTGCAGGATGGAGAATTGTAACTCTCCAAAGGACTGTAAGGAAGTTCAGTAAGAACTCTGAAGCCAAAGGATGCCTTTTGAGAGGCATAAATTCTGGCCCAGAAGTGTTAGTGGGGAGATCAGATAAAGGGGGTCTTTTAAATAAAAGTGGGAAGACTATAGAAAACTGCATTCCAGGTGGAAGTTAGAGGGAAGGAGAAGCAGTGATGGAAAAATCTCTGGGTTGGTGGTTTAGGTTTTGCTCTAATTAGTGGTGAGAGAATAGGTCAGTTATCCTCTGTGAGCTCTATTAAAAAATGATAATAATCTGCCTATTTCAGAGGTTTGTGATGAGGACTAAATGGGTTGATATTTATGAATGGGGTATTGAAATACATTCTCATTAGATTCCGTGTGCATGACACTGTGCTAAGCACTTCAGGGGATGAAATATGAATAAAATGTGGACCCTCACTTCAAACTAATCAGATAGATAAAATAAGCACCTAAATAAATATAACTCATAGATTTGCAAAACCAGCAAATTATTTTATGTAAGTTAAAGAGTGATTTTCACCATTTAAGACTGGATGCCTCCAGAGCAGTGACTCTTAAATCTGGCTGTGCATTAGAATTACCTGGGAGCTTTTAAAACATAGGAATGCCCAGGACCCAGTCCCAGAGATTTTGATTTAATTAGTTTGGTATGCCCTGCCTCCCTCCCTTGCACATTCTCATTAAAAAAAAAAAAAAAAAAAAAAGTGCCCCAGGTGTTTTTTAATATTCAGTGCTTCTCAAACTAACTTCATCAGAATCTCCTGGAAAGCTTGTTCAATCTCAGCTTGCTGAGCCCCTCCCCCAGGTATTCTGATGCACTAGATCTGGGGACTGAGTGAGAATTAAGTTTCTACAAGCTGTCAGATGCTACTGATTGTCTGCAGATCCTATTTCAGAGCCAGTACGTACATTCGATTTTACTACTAACGTTGTGTATGCAGTCTATACATTTATTTCTTCAGGCTGAAGAAAGCATGTTGACACAAAAGTCTATCTTTTGGTCAAGCAGTAAGACCAGTGGCATAGTTGGAGAAATTAACACTGTGTGGCTAAATGAATGCAATATTACTTGATCAGAGAGATAAACTCTTTGACAAAAAGAAGTCTTCATACAAAGGATGCTTGCTTCTAAATGTGCCAGTTTGAAATTTCCTCTGTGAAAAGAAGGCATTATTTAGTGGACACCTGGTAAGCAGTGGCATGTTCAACAAAACAGATTTTGAAAGAAAGTAGATTGGGAAAGCAACTCAGATTTCTTTTCTCTGGAAATATCTTCCAAATCAACAGAATGAATGTTTTACCTTTCCAAATCCTTGGGTATTAGAATAGCTAAAGCAACATAGCATAGTTTTCAGAAATAGAACCCTATTAAACTTTCACAGCCCATGTAAGATGCCAGTGAGAAAATGTGCAAAATTGATCATCATGTCTTTATTACTTGAAGAAGGATAGAAGGGCACTCAAGGTTGATTTGAGTGTTAAAATGTATGAATTGTCTATTTCCCAAAGAGTGTAAATCCTAAATGCCCATGAACAGCAGTTATAGGGGACTCTGGGGCTTCAGTCACCTTGAAATTAGGAAAATGAGAAATCTGCCTTGCCGAATTCTTCCTGAGGGTGGATAGTTGAGAGCTGAGGCTTTGCAGATGTGTGAATAGAATGACATCAGTGACTGGGATGAGCTCATACTGTCCTATTTTATCACTTTTTTCCATCATAAATATGTTTTATGAGTAAAAGACATGAGGCTTTTTGCCAGGACATCCTTTTTGCTTGTCATGCTTCACCAATCACAGACTGGGGCGGGGGGGGGGGGCTTTTTAAAAATACCTATTAAAGTCAAAGTAAAGGGAAATTTCAGAAGAAAAATTTATATCTGGTTAACTTAGTTTTATAATGAAAAATAAAAGCAACAATGTATGAAGTTGCCCTATGGGATAGATAAAATTTAAGTAAGATTTTACAAACTTTGGTTTCTCCATTTGGTGCTGGACAGATGGAACAACTCTAGTCTCTCCAGATCTGCATCATATTAGTGCAAGATGACATTGTTTAAGACAAGAATATTATTAAGGAAGACTGGAGATAGCTTAATAAGATATAAATGGGGATTGTATTATATTATAAGGCAGGCATGGTAATATAGTTATATAGTCTATAATGTTCAAAAAGCCTTTAAAAATACATTTAAGACAAAAAGAGGACTATATAAATTATAAAGCAAACATTAAGTCGACATCACAGATAACAGTCATATTTTATCTCTGTAGCAAGTTTACAATGAAAACTTGCAGCAGCAACGTTCTATTTTTAAATAGGGACTTTAAAAATACTTTTGAATCTCTTTCTCTGGGTTGGATGGATACTGAATCAGACAAGTTGACATGTGAAGTTTGGTAGTCCCTAGCAGGTCTCTATTCCTCAGACCTGGATTGCTGTCTTAAACTTATATGTATGTTGCTTGGTTAGTGTCTGGTTAAGTCTCTTCTGTGGGTAATTGAATTAAATGCTCTAACAATGAAAGTTTATTACAATTTCTGCTTTTCCTGTTTTGATTAATGGTGGATGATTCTTGCTGCTTAAGCCCAAAACTTGATAATCTTTTAAAGGACTGACCCTCCTTTACTTCCTTCAAATGGCCATTAGCTTCTGTTGGATTCTACTCAAACGTCTCTCAAAGCTGTTACCATTATTCTTTCTTTTAAAATGTTAATTTTGTTAAATTTAAAAATACAAGAAAATAGAAGGAAGACTTAATGATAATAATTCATCCTATTTTGTTCTCATTCACCTCCACTACTTCACCCTGGTTCCTTTATCCTTCATATGGATTATTCCAATAGTCTCCCATTCTTCCATTTTTACCCTTGCTTCCTGTGGTCTAGTTTTTACACAGGAGCCAGATTATTTTAAAATATGTCACTTCAAATAATTTCTTCCTTAAAATCCTCTCAACTTCTTATCTCACTCAGGGTAAAAGCCAAACGAGCTTATTTTATTTTAATTTTTTTTAAAGATTTTATTTATTCATGAGAAACACACACACACACACACACACACACACACAGATAGAGAGGCAGAGACACAGGCAGAGGGAGCAGCAGGCTCCATGCAGGGAGCCCGACGTGGGACTTAATCCCCAGTCTCCAGGATCACACCCTGGGCTGCAGGCGGCACTAAACCGCTGGGCCACCAGGGCTGCCCCATTATTTTAATTTTTTTAAAATGACTATCTCACTCTCCCTTCCTTCCATTTTCAACCCCTCTGAACTCACCTCCTACTCCATCCCCCTGGGATTTCTTTGTGGTCTTGGAAGATGCCAGTCATGTTCTGCCTAAATGTCTTCGTTCTTGTTGCTCCCTTTATCTGAAGTACATCTTCCTTTAGATATATCCATGGCTTCCTCCCTCCCTTTGTTATCATGAGGACTGCTCTGGCCATCCTCTCGGACTCCCATGCTAGAGCATTTCATATCATCCTTGCTAGGGGTGAACATATATCATCCATAATAGGAACTTTTGAGTTAAAAGGAGCTCCAATTAGATAGGAAGTTGAAACAAGAGTCATAAATTGGGACCGGCCCTGGCACCCTGGAACATATGGTCATCTTGCTCTTATACAGATTATAAGAGCAAGCTTATCTTACAGCTTATTTTATAGCTCTCTGATATAGTATATGCTCACTTTCTTGGTGTTTCTGTTCTCCTCTTCTTGCAAACTCCTTGAAGAAGGGGATTTTGTTTCTTTGCTGTTGTATATTCAGCACCTTAGATAGTCTCACTACATATGGAGTACCCAGTAAAATTATTTCTTTTACTTAAAATCCAGTTAACATACAGTGAAATACTAGTTTCAGATGTATAGTAGATTCAACACTTCCATACAACACCCAGCGCTCATCATGAGAAGTGCTCTCCTTAACCCTATCACCTATTTGTTCCATTGCCCCCACCTACCTCCCTTCTGGTAACTATCAGTTTGTTCACTATAGTTAAGAGTCTGTTTCTTGTTTCACCTTTCTCTCTTTTTTTTCCCTTTGCTCATTTGTTTTGCTTCTTAAATTCCACATATGAGTGAGGTCATGTGGTGTTTATCTTTCTCTGACTTATTTTGCTTAGCATAATACTCTCTAGTTCCATCCATATCACTGCAAATGGCAAGATTTCATTCTTTTTTATGGCTAAGTAATATTTCATATCTTCTTTATCAGTCATTGGACACTTGGGCTATTTCCATAATTTGGCTGCTATATAGATAAAGTTGCTATAAACATAGGAGTGCTGTATCCCTTTGAATTAGTACTTTCGTTTTCTTTGGGTAAATATGCAGTAGTACAATTGCTGGATTGTAGGGTAGTTCTTTTTTTAACTTTCTGGGAAACCTCTATACACTTTTCTAGGGTGGCTGCACCAGTTTACATTCCCACGACCAACAAGAAATTTCTCCTTTCTCTATATCTTCACCAACACCTGTTGTTTTCTTGTTGTTGATTTTAGCCATTCTGACAGGCATGAGGTTATGTATTTCATTGTGATATCTCATTTTGATTTGCAATATTTATCTCATTTTGATTTGCATTTTCCTGATATCAGTGATATTGAGCCATGTGTCTCTTGGTCATCTGTATGTCTTTGGAAAAATGTCTATTTATGTCTTGCCATTTTTAAATTGGATTATTTATTTTTGAGTGTTGAATTTTATAAGTTTATTTAAAGTTTATAAATTTTGGATATTAATCTTTTATCAGATATGTCATTTGCAAATATCTTCTTTCACTCCATAGATTGCCTTTTAGTTTTGTTGATAATTTTCTTTGCTGTGCAGCAGCTTTTTGAGTAAGTCCCAATAGTTTATTTTTGCTTTTGTTTCCCTTGCCTTAGGAGACATATCTAGAAAAATATTGCTGTGGCTGATGTCAGAGACGTTTCTGCCTGTATTCTCCTCTAGGTATTTGATGGTTTCATGTTTCTCATTTACATCTTTCATCCGTTTTGAATATATTTTTGTGTATAGTGTATGAAAGTGATCTAGTTTCATTCTTTTGCATATAGCTATCCAGTTTTCCCAACACCATTTGTTGAAGAGACTGTCTTTCCCATTGCATATTCTTTCCTGTTTTGTTGATGAAAAATTGACCATATAGTTGAGTTCATTTCTGGATTTTCTATTATGTTCCATTGATCTATGTGTCTGTTTTTGTGCCAATACCATCCGGTCCTGATGATTACAGCTTTGTAATAATGACTTGAAGTCTGAAATTGTGATGCCTCCAACTTTGGTTTTCTTTTTCAACATTACTTGGTTATTCAGAATCTTCTCTGATTTCATACAAATTTTAGGATTGTTTGTTCTAGCTCTGTGAAAAATATTGGTAGTATTTTGATAAGGATTATATTGCATGGGAAGATTGCTTTGAGTAACATAGACATTTTAACAATATTTGTTCTTTCAATCCATGATCATAAAATGTTTTTCCATTTCTTTGTGTTCTCTTTAATTTCTTTCATAAGTGTTCTATTATTTTCAGAGTACAGATCCTTTACCTCATTGGTTAGGTTTATTCCTAGGTATCTTATGGTTTTGGTGTAATTGTAAATGGGATTGATTCCTTGATTCCTTTTTCTTTTGTCACATTGTCAGTGATAGAAATGCAACTGACTTCTGTGCATTAATTTTATATCCTGCCATGTTGCCAAATTCCTATATGAGTTTTAGCCATTTTTGGATGGAGTCTTTTGGGTTTTCCATATAAAGTACCATGAAAGTTTGACAGCTTGTTGATTTGGATGCCTTTTATTTCTTTTTGTTGTATGATTACTGAGGCTAGGACTTCCAGTACTAATTTTAACAATAGGGTTGAGAGCTGATATCCCTGTCGTGTTCATAACCTTATGGGATAAGTTCTTGGTTTTTTCCCTGTTGAGGATGATATTAGCTGTGGGTTTTTTGTATGTGGTATTAAGGTATGTTTCCTTACACTGTAGAGAGTTTTAATCAAGAAAGGATGCTCTATTTTGTTAAATGTGTTTTCTGCATCTATTGAGAGGATCATATGATTCTTGTTCTTTCTTTTATTAATGTGGTATATTCTGGATGTTGAACCACCTTGCAGCCCAGGAATAAATCCTACTTGGTCATGGTGAATAATCCTTTTAATATACTGTTGGATCCTATTAGCTAGTATCTTGGTGGGAATTTTGACATCTATGTTCATCAGGGATATTGGTCTGTAATTCTCCTTTTTGGTGGGGTCTTTGTCTAGTTTTGGGTCAAGGTAATACTGGCCTCATAGAGAGAGTTTGGAAGTTTTCCTTCCATTTCTGTTTTTTGAGACAGCTTCAGAAGAATAGGTATTAATTCTTTAAAAGTTTGGTAGACTTCTGCTGGCCATAAGGTCCTAGACTTGTTTGCTGGGAGATTTTTGAATACTGCTTCAATTTCTTTGCTGGTTATGGGTCTGTTTAAGTTTTCTATTTCTTCTTGTTTCAGTTTTGGTAGTTTGTATGTTTCTAGGAATGCATTCATTTCTTCCAGTTTGCCTAATTTGTTGGTATAGTTGCTCATAATATGCTCTTATAATGTTTGTATTTCTTCAATGTTGGTTTTGATCTCTCCTCTTTCATCCATAATTTCATTTATTTGGGTCCTTTCTCTTTTCTTTTTGATAAGTCTGACCAGGAGTTTATTGATCTTTTATATTCTTTCAAAGAAAAACAGCTTCTAGTTTCATTGATCTGTTCTACTGTTCTTTTGATTTCTTTTTAGTTGATTTGTGCTCTAATCCTTATTATTTCTCTGCTCATGCTGTATTTAGGCTTTATTAACTCATCTTTCTCCAGCTCCTTTAGGTGTAAAGTTAGCATGTGTATTTGAGGCTTATTCCTTGAGAAAGAGCTGTATTGCTATATACTTTTGTCTTAAGACAGCCTTTGCTGCATCCCAAAGGGTCTGAACTGTTGTGTTTTCATTTTCATTTGTTTCCATAAATTTTTAAAATTCTTTAATTTCCTGGTTGACCCATTCATTCTTTATTAGGATGCTCTTTAACCTCTCTCTGTGTTTCTTCCAAATTTTCTTTTGAGATTGAATTCAAGTTTTAAAGCATTGTGGTCAGAAAATATACAGGGAATAATCCCAGTCTTTTGGTATCAATTGAGACCTGATTTGTGACCTGGTGTGTGATCTATTCTGGAGATTGTTCTATGTGCACTCGAGAAGAATGTGTATTCTGTTGCTTTAGGATGAGATGCTCTGAATATATCTGTGAAGTCCATCTGGTCCAGTGTGTCATTCAAAGCCCTTGTTTCCTTGTTGATCTTCTGCTTAGATGATCTGTCCATTGCTGAGAGGAGTTAAAGCCCTCTACTATTATTGTATTATTATCAATGTGTTTTTAAAATTTTGTTAATAATTGGTTTATATAATTGGCTCATCCCAAGTTAGGAGCATAAATATTTACAATTGCTAGATATCCTTGTTGGATGGACCTTTTATTATGATGTAGTGTCCTTCTTCATCTCTTATTATATATAGTCTTTGGTTTAAAATTTAATTTGTCTGATATAAGAATTGCTACTCCAGCTTTTTTGGATTATCTATTAGCATGATAAATGTTTCTTCACCCCCTCACTTTCAATCTGGAGGTGTCTTTGGGTCTAAAATGAAACTCTTGTTGACAGCATATCAATGGTTATTATTTTTTTTAAGATTTAAAATTTTTTTTTCATGAGAGACACACAGAGAGAGAGGCAAAGACATTGGCAGAGGGAGAGGCAGGCTTCTTGCAGAGAGCCCAATGTGGAACTCGATCCCAGGACCCTAGGATCACACCCTGAGCTGAAGGCAGATGCTCAAACCACTGAGCCAACTGGGCATCCTGGGTCTTGTTTATTTTTAATCCAATCTGATACTCTGTGTCTTTTGATTGGAACATTTTGCCCATTTACATTCAGGGTAATTATTGAAAGATATGAGTTTAGTGCCATCGTATTACCTGTCAAGTCACTGTTTCTGTAGATTATCTGTGTTCCTTTCTAGTCTTTGTTACCTCTGGGCCCTCTTTGCTCAAAGAATCCTCATGAATATTTCTTGCAGGGCTGGTTTGGTGATCACAAATTCTTTTAGTTTCTATATGTCTTGGAAACTCTATCTCTCCATTTATTCTGAGTGATAGTCTTGCCAGATAAAGTATTCTTGGATGCATATTTTTTCTCATTTAACACCCTGAATATATCATGCCAGTCCTTTCCGGCCTGTCAGATCTCTGTGGACAAGTCTGCTGCCAGCCTTATGTCTCAACCTTTGGAGGTTATAGACCTCTTGTCCTGAACTGCTTTCAGGATTTTCGCTTTATCTATCTCTGAAATTTGCAAGCTTCACTATTATATGTCAAGATGTTGACCTATTTTTATTGATTTTGAAGGGTTCTCTATGTCTCCTCGACTTGAATGCCTCCTGCTTCCTTCCCCGGCTTAGAGAAGTTCTCAGCTATAATGTGTTCAAATAAACCTTCTGCCACCCTTTTTCTTCTGAGACCCCTATTATTCTAATATTATTTTGCTTTATGGTATTACTGGTCTCTTAAATCCTCCTTTCATGTTCCAGTAGTTGTTTTTCTCTTTTTCTCAGCTTCCTTATTCTCCGTTATTTTGTCTTCTATATCATTGATTCTCTCTTCTGCCTCACTTATCCTAGTAGTTAGAGCCTCCATTTTTTCCCATCAGTAATATTGTTTTTGATTTCACCCTGATTAGATTTTAGTTCTTTTATTTCTCTAGAAAGGGATTCTCTAGTGTCTTCTATGTTTTTTTTTCAAGCCCAGCTAGTATCTTTATAATTGTTGATTTGAATTCTAGTTCTGACATCTTACTTATATTCATATTGAGTAAATCTCTGGCAGTGAATATTGGCTCCTGTTCTTTCTTTTGGGGTGAGTTTTTCCATATCATCACTGTATCCAGAAAAGAATAGATGAAACAGAGAGAAAATACACACATAGCAACTATACCGGAAAAATACAAACAAAACAAATCAGAAGAACCGCCCCTCAAAAAAAGAGCAAAAAAATCAAACACGAAGTAAAACAATAAGCTAGATCCTGTGTGTAATTTGGTCTGTTAAAAGAAAATGGATCCCAAAATGGGAAAGAAAAAAAAGAGATATATTTATACAAAAATAAAATTGAATACAATGAAAGGAAACCAAAAATGAAATATATATAATGTTAATATAAAAATAATAATTAAAAAGGACTGAAAAATTGATAAAATAAGAAAATAACTGAAAAGAAAAAAATAAAACTGAAAAATTAAAAACTGATTTTAAAAAACCCACTAGGGCAGCCCAGGTGGCTCAGCGGTTTAGCGTCGCCTTCAGCCCAGGGCCTGATCCTGGAGAAGTGGGATCAAGTCCTACGTCGGGCTCCCTGCATGGAGCCTGCTTCTCCCTCTGCCTGTGTCTGTGTCTCTGCCTTTCTCTCTCTCTGTGTCTCTCATGAATAAATAAAATCTTAAAAAAAAAAACCCACTAATGCTATGTACTAAAAACTAAATATTTGCGGACAGCCGCAAATATTGTGGGTGGCTCAGCGGTTTAGCGCTGCCTTCAGCTGGGGAGGGGGGGGGGGGCGTGATCGTGGAGTCCCGGGATCAGGTCTACATCAGGCTTCCTGCATGGAGCCTGCTTCTCCCTCTGTCCCTGCCGCCCCCCCCCCTCCGTTTGTGTGTCTCTCATGAATAAATAAATGAAATTAAAAAAAAAAGATTTGCAGTTCTGTATGATTGGTAAACTTGGTGTTAGCTGGAAGTTCCTACTGGTTCTCTTGGGGAGGAGGTGCTGATTCTGAAATTGCTTTGCCCTGGTGGAATTGTGCCCCCTTTGCTTAGGGGCCGGGTTCCTTGTCAGCAGCTCTGGATTGCACTATGTGGTGCTGTTTTGCTTTCTGAAGGCTTTTGGCACTGTTGGGGGGTGGGGGTGGGGGATGAAAATGGGGAATGCCCCAGTCGCTAGCCCTGGTGCTGAAAGTTCAGGCCCCTTCCTATTTAGTGATCCCTTATGGAAAAACAGTGAATCATTCCTGTCTCTCTGGTTTATTTCAGAACTCTGTGTTCACCCAGTCTGTTACTGAGCATTTTTATCTCAGGCACGACCGTTTAGAGTCTCCAAACTTTATGGACTCTTGTAGTGCAGACCCGAGCCATTTTGGGGGGGAGGGGTCTTGCCCTTGTTCTGCCACTTACTGGGCCCCTGCTCAGAGAGTGGTTGCCCAACCGTCCAGTGGTTTTTGGCTTATGGTAACACCAAGCAGAAAGCGAGTGCCTGGACTCACTGTTGGCAGCTGGCTTCCCTGATCTGGTGCTTGGGAACTCTGCTGCACTCAAGGACCTCCATTCTTTGTGACCCTGGGGATCCTGAAACCATATTGTCCCACCTGGGATTCCACCCCACTTTGCCACCTGAGCACCTTTCAAGCAGGGATGTCCCTCATCAGAGCAGACTTCTGAAAGTTCCAATTTTGTGCTCCACTGCTTATAGCACTTTCCAGTAGCCAGTTTAAGGAAGCTCCTTCCCTGCTGTGGTTTATCTTCTGATATATCTCCTCGGACTCACATCTCCACACTTCCTACCTTGCAAGAAGTGGTCACTTTTCTCTTTGTGGGACCACAGCGATTCTTTTCTCATATCTCCAGTTGAATTCACAGGTGTTCAGAATGATTTGGTAACTATCTAGCTAAATTCAGGGACCAGACGAAATTAGGGTCCCTTACTCCTCCACCATATTAAGTACTCCAGTTTGCTAGTATTTTATCGAGAATTTTTGCATCCATCTTCAGCAAGGATATTAGCCTGTAATCTCTTTCTCTCTTCTGTGGAGTTTTTATCTAGTTTGGTATCAGGGTAATACTGGCTTCATAGGATGAGTTTGGAAGTTTTCCTTCCTTTTCTATTTTTTGGAATAGTTTAAGAAGAATAGGTATTAACTCCTCTTTAAATGTTAGGTAGAAATCCCCTGGGAGGCCATCTGGCCCTGGACTTTTATTTGTTCAGAGTTTTTGATTACTGATTCAGTTTCTTTGCTGGTTATCAGTCTGTTCAAGTTTTCTATTTCTTCCTGTTTGAATCTTGGTAGTTTATATGTTGCTAGGAATTTATCCATTTCTTCCAGGTTGTAAATTTGTTGGCATATAGTTTTTCACAATATTCTTTTATAATTGTTTGTATGTCTGTAGGGTTGATTATTTCTCCCCTCTCATTTGCGATCTTATTTGTGTTCTCTCTCTCTCTCTCTCTCTTTCTCTTTCTCTTTGATAAGTCTGGCTAGAGGTTTATCAGGATTTTTTTAAGATTTTTAAAATTTCTTTAGCATGAACAGGGGGAGGAGCAAGGGTGAAGGAGGGAGAAACCCAAGCAGCCTCTGCACTGAGCCCAGAGCCTAAAGTAGGGCTCGATCTCATGTCCCTGAGATCATGACCCAAGCCAAAATCAAGAGTTGGGTGCTTAACCAACTGAGCCACCCAAGCATCCTCAGATTTGTCAGTTTTTAAACATGTTTTCAAAGAACCAGCTCATTGATCTGTTCTGTTTTTTAAATATTATTTATTTATGCTATAATCTTTATTATTTCCTTTCTTCTGTTGGCTTTAAGTTTTATTTGTTGTTCTTTTTCTAGCTCCTTTAGGTATAAGATTAGATTATTTATCTGAGATTTTTCTTGTTTCTTGAGGTAAGTCTGTATTGCTATATATTTCCTCCTAAGATTACTTTTGCAGCAGCCCAAAGATTTTGGATAACTGTGTTTACATTTTCATTTGTTTCATTTGTTTTCTTCGTTGATTTTTTGGTTGAACAATTAATTGTTTAGGAGCATGTTGTTTAAGCTCCATGTATTTGTGGTCTTTCCAGATTTTTCTTGTGGTTGGCTTATAGTTTCAATAGAATTGGGCTATTTGTATTTTTTTATTTTTCTATTTATTGAGGCCTGTTTTGTGAGTTAATATGTAATCTATTCTGGAGAATGTTCCACGTGCACTTAAAAAGAATGTGTATTCTGCTTTCTGTTTTGGGATGGAATATTCTGAATATTCTGAATATATCTGTTAAGTCCATCTATTCCAGTATGCCATTCAAAACCATTGTTTCCATATTGATTTTCTGTTTAGATGACCTATCCATTTATTTAAGTGTGATGTTAAAGTTTCCCACTGTTATTGTGTTATCATCAACTACTTCCTTTATGTTTGCTATTAAGTGCTTTACGTATTTGGATACTCCCATGTTGGGTGCATAAATATATGCAATGGTTATATTATCTTTCTGGATAGTCTTTTTTATGATTATATAATGCCCTTCTTTGTCTCTTTCTACAGTCTTTGTTTTAAAGTCTTGTTGTCTGATATAAGTAGTGCTATTCCAGCTTTCTTTTGACATCCATTTGCATGCTAAATATTTCTCCACCCCCTTACCTCCAATCTGTAGGTGCTGGTAGGTATAAAATGAGTCTCTTGTAGGCAGCATATAGATTGGTCTCATATTTTGATCCATTCTGCTGGAATGGATGTCTTTGTCTTTTGATTGGAGCATTTAATCCATTTACATTCAAAGTAATTATTGATAAATACAGATTTATTGCCATTTTATTACTTGTTTAATCATTATTTCTGGAGGTTTTCTCTGGTCCTTTCTTGTCTTTGTCACTTTTGATCTCTTCTTTGCGCTCAAAGAGTTCTCTTTAATATATCTTGAAGGGCTGATTTAGTGGTCACAAATTCCTTTAGCTTTTGTTTGTCTGGGAAACTCTTTATCTCTCCAATTCTGAATGACAGCCTTGATGGTTGAGTATTCTTGGCTGCAGAGTTTTCTTCTTCAGCACTTTGAATATATCATGCTACGCCCTTCTGACTTTCCAAGTGTCTATTGAGAAATCTCAGCTAGTCTTGTTGGTTTTCCCTTGTAAATTAAGACTTGTTTTGTCTTGCTCCTTTTAAGATTTTTTCTTTATCACTATATTTTGTAAGTTTCATTACAACTTGGCCTACTTTTGTTGATTTTGTTGGGAGTGCTCTCTGCCTCCTGAGTCTGGATGTCTGTTTCCTTCCTCAGATTAGCGAAGTTTTCTGCTATTATTTCTTGAAATATTTTCTGATCTCTTTTTTCTCTCTTCTTCTTCTGGGGACTCCTATTATACAAATGTTACTATGTTTGATGGCATCACTGAATTCCCTGTCTATTCTTGTATTGCTGAATTCTTCTTTCTCTCTTTTGTTCAACTTTATTGGTTTCCACTATATTGTCTTTGGGGTCACTAATTCATTTCTCTACTTCTTCCAGCCTATAGTTCATTTAAAAAGCCCGTTTCCAATGTTGTTTATTGCATCATTCATCTCTGATTCTTTTTAATCTCCTTTTAAAGAAAGATTTTATTTATTAAAGAGAGAGAGAGAGCACGAAAATGGGGGTAGGGTAGAGGGAAAGGAGAGGCAGAATCCCTGCTGAGCAGAGAGCCCGATGCAGAGCTTAATCCCAGGACCCTGAGATCATGACCTAAGCTGATGTTGGATGCTTAATTGACTGAGCCACCCAGGCACCCCTTTTATCTCTGTGGTAAAGGTCTCACTTATATTTTCTTCTTTTCTCAAGCCCAGTGAATGTCCTTATGATTATTGCCTTAAATTCTCCATCAGGTATGTAACTTATATCTGTTTTGCTTAGATCTCTGGCCATGGCCTTATCTTGTTTTTTCATTTGGGGTAAATTCCTTCATTTTGGTATTTTGTCTAAGTCTCTGCCTTCTTCTTTGTGTTGAAGAAGCTAGTTATGTCTCCTGCTCCTGAGTGTGCTGCTCTTATGAAGAAGAGATGATGTAGTGACCAGGCCTGGCACTTAAGGGAGTGTATCTGGCGTGTGCTGTAGGTGCTCTGCTATTGTGTTCTAGCTGCTCTATTCTAAGGCCAGTCCTCTGCAGAGGTCTTCTTGCCTGCTTTGGGCAGTATTTGGTCCCTCACCTGAATGTGGTGAGTTTTAACCAAGTGTGTTCTGGTCTGCTTGTGAAATGAGACCTGATGCCAACTCCACCAGAACTGAGGCCCTGCAGAACTCTCTGATTGGAAGACATGATGTAGGCAGGGGTTTGATGTGATCATCTGGCAGAGAGGCCTGCCACACTGGGGCTAAGGCAGGCTTAACTGAGAAGGGTAATACCATAAAGCACCAGTAGGGCTTGCTGTAAGCAAGTTAGGCAGTCAGTGTCTGTGCTGTGCTGTTTCCTGCAAGTGGCTCTGTGTTTACGCTGAGGAGTTAGGGAGGGAAATGGCACCAGTCAGCTCCTTTGTTCCTGGAGAGGCTTCTCTGTAAACACTGCCTCTCAGGGATACACTCTGAGAAGAATGAATAATCTCCATTCTGTGTGTCCCAGACATTCTTTATTGCTGTTGCCACACTGTCTGCCCCATGAGTTGTTTGCCTATCTTCTCTCCAGGAGTAGCACAGTGTCCTTTGGGCTCTATCTCAGAATGTTGGCTGACCTTTAAAAAAACTCCAGGCTTTAAGCCCTGCTTGTTGTAAGAACTCACAAAATTCAGCCCCTCTCAAGTTCCAAGCCAATAACTTTGGGGAAATATTCTCCTTGTGTGTTTTCCTGTGTGCTCTTCTCTTACCCTTGGATCATTTTTCTATTCCATTTCTTTTAGATTTTGCCTAGTAGCTTTATCTTTTTTCCTCTAAGAAGTTGCTGTGATGGGCCACATGGGTGGCTCAGTCAGTTAAGCATCCAACTCTTGATTTTGGCTCAGGTCATGATCTCAGGGTTGTAAAATTGAGTCCTGCATCAGGATCATGCACTGGGAATGGAATCTGCTTAAGATTCTCTCTCCTGCTCTCCCTCTGCCCCTGTCCCATCCTCTCTCTCTCCCTCTCTCTGTGTCTCTCTCCAAAAACAAAAAGTCACTGTGATTATCTTATGTCTTTTCCTATGTTAACGAATATGATTTTCAGCAGTGTCTATCCTGTTCCTTGTTTCATACTTAATTATATGTTGTCATTCTGTTTTAACAACTAGTCTTTGGGTTCTCTCTTTTTTTTTTTTAGTTGATATTTTTGTTTTATGGTGTGAAACAATTAATTGCACTATTTTTCTTTTATTCTTTGAATTATGATTTTCTTATATCTTGGTTTCTTTCTTTGGCTTTTGCATGCATGTCACTTGTCTGTAGCAAGTTTACATAGTATCCACACCATTTTTTTTTTTAACCTTTGTCAAGCTTGGTGCTCTGACTAGATGGTCTATTTCTTTTGATAAGGTATGAGCAACTTGATCTTCTTCCCAGAATATCTTTTTTAAAAAAGATTTTATTTATTAATGAGAGACAGAGGGAGAAGCAGGCTCCCTTTTGGGGTCCTCAGGACCCCAGGATCATGCCCTGAGTCAAGGCAGATGGTCAACTGCTGAGTTACCCAGGTAGCCCTCTTCCCAGAATATCTTGAAAGCAATTATTTCTTTTTTTCTCTCCAAGTATAGTGAAAAGGATGAAATTTCATCCTTTCCACTTCCCTGTCATCTGAGGGAATGACAAGGAAGGGAGGGAACTCAGCATTCTTAGAATACTCAGGCTTTGCTCTTTCCCCTAAAAGAGTGTTAAAGGCCATGAAACAGTTCATCTTTTTTTTTCTGGCAGGGGGTGTCTCATACTAGAGGTTTGGGGTCACTTTTACATTTAGTGAATTGCTCTGGAGCGTTCACTTCCAAGAGGACATTAGCACCATTCCTAACTTTTCTAGTTTCACTGGTTTTCACTATTCTCAGGAATAGTTTCCATAACATCTCAGAAAAAGAAAGTAGATAAGTATATCCATTCTGCTTTTTTGTTTCTAAATTTGTGAGTATAGTGGAGACTTTCTCCAGTCAGCAACAGACTTCTTGCAGGAAGATGCTATTGAATTTTCTTCTTACCTATACTCTTCCACAAGTTATTTCTTTCTCTCAGTCTTCTTCTCGTTCCCTCCTTTTCCATTCCCTTTTGTGTCCAGGGACTTTTATGTTGTTTTAAAGAGAGAGCTCAAATGCAAATATTTTTCTGGGATCTAAATATTTCTTTTTCTTTTTCTACATTCCTATAGAGCTGATATATGGATTTTATCACATTGTGATGGTAGTTTATATGCATATTCTTTTCCATATTGAATTCTGATTTTCCCCTCGCTACTGAAAATGTACTTAAAAACTGCTTGTGAAGTAAATAGACAAATATCTAGCAGAACATCTAGCAGAGGGCAGCCCGGGTGGCTCAGCGGTTTAGCACTGCCTTCAGCCCAGGTGTGATCCTGGAGACTCAGGATCGAATCCCATATCAGGCTCCCTTCATGGAGCTTGCTTCTCCCTCTGCCTGTGGCTCTGCCTCTCTTTCTCTGTGTGTCTCTCATGAATAAATAAATAAAAAATCTTAAAAAAAAGAACTTCTAGCAGAATGGAATATTTTCTAAAGTCTTAAGTGTTGAAATACATATTTTAAAAATCAACTGAAATAGCAAAGTACCTTAGTTTATTGGTCATGATTCTCAGCCTCCATCTTCATGTCACAACCACCTTGAATAAGTATTTATTGTATACATCTAGGTGTGGTAGATCAAAATCTAAAAATAAAGAGGTTCATAGATGGAGAACATATTTTCCATTATCATTGCCTTGTCTTTTAGGACAATTATTACTTTCCAAAGAGGCATTTACAGGGCATCTGAAATAATTCCACCTTGTACCAGGATCTTCATGGAAAATATCTATGATTTACTTGGTTTAGCCATAGTGCTTGCTCACTAATGACTCTGAGAAAACACATCTAGAGAATGGAGAAGCTCTGTGTCTCCTTCAAACAAAATACCATATAATGTGTGAAAATTTATACTTTCATCTCTTCTCCTACGAACAACATAACTAAATATTTATTTCCATTTAAAAAATTCCAGTGTAATTACTTTTTTAAGATTTTATTTATTTATTCATGAGAGACATAGAAAGAGAGGCAGAGACACAGGCAGAGGGAGAAGCAGGCTCCATGCATGGAGCCCGACATGGGACTCGATGCCAGGACTCTAGGATCACGTCCTGGGCCAAAGGCAGGTGTTAAACCACTGAGCCACCCAGGGATCCCCAATTCCAGTGTAATTAACATAGTTTTATATTAGTTTCAGGTGTACATTATACTGAGTCAACAACTCTGTACATTACTCAGTACTCATTACAGTAGGTGTACCTTAATCCCCTTCACGTCATTCATCCATATCTCCATTCACCTCCCCTCTGGTAACCTGTACTTTGTTCTCTATAGTTAAGAGTCTATTTTTCTGCTTGTCTCTATTTTTCTTTTTTCGTTTGTTTTGTTTCTAAAATTCCACAAATAAGTGAAATCATATGGTGCTTTTCTTTCTCTGATTGATTTATTTCACTTAGCATTATAACCTCTAGCTCTACCCATGTCATTGCAAATGGCAAGATTTCATTCTTCAGTAATATTCCATTGTATGTATATCAAATTTTCTTTATCCGTTTATCTATTGATGTACACTTGTACTGCTTCCACAATTTGACAATTGTAATGAATACTCCAATAAACATAGGGGTGCATATCCTTTTGAATTAGTGTTTCATATTCTTTGGGTAAATACCTAATAATGGAATTATTGGATCATATGATAATTCTATTTTTAATTTTTTGAGAAACTTCCATAGTATTTTCTACACTGGCTGCATCGGTTTGCATTCTTACCAACAGTGAAAGAATGTTCCTTTTCCCCTCACATCCTTACCAACACTTGTTGTTTCTTGAGTTTAGCCATTCTGACAGGTATGGGATAATATCTCACTGTGGTTTTGATTTGCATTTCCCTGATGATGAGTGATGAGCATCTTTCCATGTGTTTTTTGGCCATCTGTATCACTTCTTTGGAGAAATGTTTGTTCATGCCTTTTGCTTATGTTTTAATTGGATTATTTGGGGCTTTTTTGTGTTAAGTTGTATAAGTTCTTCATATATTTTGGATATTAACTGTTTATGGGGTATGCCAATTGCAAATATCCTCTCCCATTGAGTAGATTGTCCTTTAGTGTGCTAAAAGCTCTACAGAAGTTTTTATTTTTATGAAGTCCCAATAATTTATTTTTGCTTTTATTTCCCTTTCTTCAGGAGACATATCTAGAAAAATTTTGCTATGGCTGATGATAGAGACATTTCTGCCTGTGTTCTCCTCTTATTTGGGTCTTTAATCCATTTTGAGTTTACTTTTGTATGTGATATAAGAAAGTGATCCAGTTTCATTGTTTTGCATGTAACTGTCTAGTTTTCCTAGCACGATTTGTTGAAGAAATTACCTTTTTCACATTAGATATTCTTGCCAACTTTGTCATACACTAATTGGTCATGTCATTGTGGGTTTATTTCTGGGCTTTCTGTTCTGTTCTATTGATTTATGTATCTGTTTTTGTGCCAGTATCATACTATTTGATTACTACAGCTTTGTATTATATTTTATGTCTGGGATTGATACTTCTATTTTGTTCTCCTTTTTGAGATTGCTTTGGCTATTTGGGGACTCTGGTGGCACCATACAACTTTTGGGATTATTAGTTCTAATTTTGTGAAATTGTTGGTATCTTAAAAGAGGTTGCATTAAATCTGTAGATTGTTTTGGGTGTTTGGACATTTTAACAGTATTTGTTCTTCCAGTCCGTGTGCAATGAATGTCTTTCCATTTGTGTTGTCTTTAATTTGTTTTATCAATATTTTATAGTTTTCAGAGTATAGGTCTTGCACCTCCTTAGTTATCTTCCCTTTTTTTAAATGAAATTATTCATTGAGTTCTTTCTGAAACAACTATAACAAAAAAAGAAGATATAAGAAACAATGACTGAAATTATCCCTACAGGGGCCCCTGGGTGTCTCAGTAGTTGAATGGCTGCCTTCAGCTCAGGGTGCAATCCTGGGGTCCTGGGATCAATTCCTGCATCGGGCTTCCCACAGGGAAACTGCTTCTCCCTCTGCCTATGTCTCTTCTTCTCTCTCTGTGTCTCTCATGAATAAATAAAGTCTTTAAAAAAAGGAAAAGCTTTAAAAAATTATTCCTGCAGTGCCTTTTGACTACCAAAGAAGAATGTAAGTTAAAAAAATATGTGGTTAAATAGAGATCTTCCATACATGGAATGAAGTGATGCTCAACTTATAATAAAAGATATTTTAAAAACAAAACAGCCATTTCCATCATCCTGCAGTGTGCAAGACCACAATGTTAGACCACAAAAGACACTGTCTACTTTAATCATAAATGGGAAATTAGTATAAAATTTCTTTCAATTGGAAAGTTCTTGTACTCCAATGACATTATTTAATGTTGTCTATAAAATGGTAAAAGTGAGGTTTGCTTAAAACATCTGACCTAAAAAGAAAAAACAACAACAACAAAAATCTGACTTAGGTCAACCAGTAGACACTACTGTGACATATAATTAGATACAAACTAAATTTTTTTCTAGGAGGTGTTCAGAGTACATCAATAAAAATCTGATTTGAATTAATTACATAAAAATACTAGATAAAGAACATACAGAATAAAATTGAGTTTCCAATAATAAAATGAATCAGAACTGCATTTGTTATCTTTATATGATTAATGTAGTAAAAATTAGTTAAGGGTTTGAGTTATAAATTTTGATTACAGTGTAGGTTAGACTAGTAATTACCAAACTTGATACCAAACTTTTATCTTTTGTCCTATGGAGATAGCCTAAGATCAAAGTGCATAAATATTTTGATTAACCCAGTTTTCCTAATGATATCTGGAGCATTTTTCTCCCTCAATAGTATAAAAAACAGTTAAAACTCTTCTTTTCTGATATTGTAATATATCTTACATGATCCAACATTATTATTTTTAAGCATCATTTTGGGCTATCTTTAGGATAAAAGGAAGCAAGACTGATACATAAGTTTACTTCTTTGTTGTAATTTGGTTGTCATAAATATGCTGCTTGATATTCAACCTACTATTTACAGTTCAATCTTTAGGAGACAATAAGATTCATCAATAGCTCTCATTTCTTTGGAATGTCCTCACACTTATGCTAGAATGCTATTTGCAGTGGTAGTTTCTGCTGACTAATAACTTTGCTGTCAGTAACAGATGTCATAAAAATAAACTTACAAATCTTTAAGCAGCCTACATTGGTTGTGTAGTAAAACATCATTTGGTGTAATGCAAGTGAATTTCCATTTGGAGATCTGATTTCTAAACCTTTTATTAATTCACCTTCTTAAGAAGACTTTTTGTCTTTTATTAAAGGAGTTCTATGCTTTTTAATGTTGTGTTTAATGTACTAATAGTTTTTGGCTTGTGGTTTAACCATCTTTGGAATTAAAAAGAAGAATAATATCTTGCCATAAAAATAATATGGAACTAAAGAATCTGCTAGGCCTTAAAAACACATAGTTTTTTCAATCTCTGACACTGTGCTTCCATATGGACATCGTATTACTCACCCTGAATGCTGCTCAAATCTGATTTATATATCTATGGAAGTTGGGCATGTTCCCATTGCAGCCATGAATAATGAACATTGTGAAAATTTAGCCAATGGCATCAAGCTGTTTGGTTATACAAGCAAGGGTAAAAGAGACTTTGAAACAAATAAGCTTTTTTATTATCACATTATATATGTATGTTGTAACATAAAATATCTCAAGGTTTTACAATGTACATACACAAGGCCCTGAAGATGTCTCTTTATATAGTACAAAACCTCATAAACTGTTCATCTGACCAAGGAATATCCATCTTCCCTTTGCCATCCAGGGCGAGAACTGAGTGTGGTCGTGTATAATGCAAATGGTTCTTTCCTCAAGGCATTGTTCTCTGAAATAGTTCACCTTAATGCCTGCCTTCATTGATGTACTCACTGTATTTTCTGTGATGGATCATGATGACACTGAGCTGCTCTGGGAAGGATGAGGATATTGTGGCAGAGCAGTTTAACAAATGAGAAACTTCTCCATCACAGAATTGGTGCTGGATTCAGGCTGTGTCTACATGCTCAGGTCAATCTGTAAATTTTGATTAACTTGTTCAGTGAAATTGGAAATTCACCCTCATCCCAACACATTAAGACAAAAAAGGCTTCTTTTGAGAAAATCTAGAAAGAATGCTTTCTTTGTGTGTTTAGACAGAGCCTTGGGCTACCAAGGATACCAAACACTTTTCTTATTTCTTTATAGAAATCTATGAAAGGGTGTTTTATAGGTATTTTATTTTAAAGATCAGGTGAAATTTGATTTAACAACTTTCTACTACTACTCTTAATTAGGTTTAAATTAGAATTTTAGTAATAGATAGTAGTGGAAAAGGGTCAAAATTAATTTATGTCAAAATGTTAGCTGCCACTACTCACTGCAGAATTAAAATTACCTGAAATAGGACAATGTCCATTTGTCTGATTTAGCTAAACTGTAAGAAGAGGGTTAAAAAAAAATAAAGGCCATAATTTCTTCCTGAAACCTGGGCTGATTTTTCCCTAATCCTGTGATAAGTATAATTCTATGATTATTCATAGATAGGGGTAAAGCAAGCTGATAAAGCTAGAAAAAAGAATAAGAATAATAATAGAGTATATCTGTAAGAAAACATACAAAGTGCTTATTGTTTCTTTTTCTAAATAATGTCAAATGACCAACTTGACTGATTAATTACCTCTTTCCCTGGCCTCAGTCCCAGCAACTTAGTTTGATAAATTTGAATAATTGTTTTGTTACACAAACATTGTCTATAAGAAAGTTAATGCTGGGGAAGCAAGATGTAATGCCAGTGTATTTTAATATTTTTATATACACATATGTGCTTTTATAAACAGCATATAGAATTGTTTTGCCTGTGTTTTGAATGTTTGAAAAGGTCTACATACTTACTTTTTCCATCAATACTGTTTTTAAAAATGATTTACTTATTTATTTTGGAGAGAAATGGAGTATACATATGAGTCGGGAGACAGAGGAAGAGAATCTCAGGTAGACTCCCCGCTGAGCATGGAGCCTGACACGTGGATTCTATGTCATGACCCTGAGATCATGACCTGAGCCAAAATCAAGAATCCTATGCTTAACCAACTGAGCCACTCAGGCACCCCTCAATATTAGGTTTTTAAGATCTATCCTTGATACATGTTACTTTTACTCTTTCTTAAAGAAAGGGTTAAGAAAAAAAAGAAGAATCAGTGCTTCCTTTCTGGAAACTGACGTGCCAAAGTTCCTATCTCATTCTAACAGTTACTTTCTCATCCCCCATGTAATGAAACAGATGCTAAGGTCAGTTAATTCTTTAGGGTAAACAGTCAAATTGTTTGCAACAACCAGATAAAAAGCTGTGGCAGGCCTTGAATTGTGTATTCAGGGCAAGTTTGAGCACTCCTGCCTGTTCCCACTTCTACACATCTTGAGTTTGCTTGTTCTTCTAACCTCCTATTTGGGCTCATAATTCACTGCCTGTTACTGATGGGCAGTTTGTTTTAGACTAGCTTTAGTTTCATCGGCATGGCAAGAGCTGTTCTCTTCATTCCGTGCCCTACTTTGGGACTCGGCAGACTCAGGGACTCCTGGGCATCCTCAGACCTTGTTGATACCCTCTTTTCTGCTTAAGAGTTCCTACCCCAATATAAAAGTACCAATCACTTACAGTCATACAGTAATTGCTGGCAAAGTAGTTTGGATACTGGTAAGCCAGTATTTCTGAATTCTCATCAATTCCTCAATGTAAACCAACTTTAAGTGAACAGTTTTGCATGTAAAAATGAAATCTAGAGAAGGAAAGAAGCAGATGACCCAAATGAGATGTGTGTAAAGCACCTAACAGTGCGTGGCACATAGAAAACTTAAAAAATGACAGTTATTATGAAGATCTAAGTGAAGCTAAATGGTAAAGTTTATTTTCAAGTTTTTAAAAAAAAATATATTTCCAGCTTGGACTCAGGCTAAGAAAGACTAAGACATTTAATTTTTGTTAGGCTAATAAAGAATAGGGCACTGTTTTCCGACTCACTGCTCTCTCTTCCCTTTTTATTGGAGGCAAACAGGAGATAGGAGAGCACAGTGCCATTAAGTCCAAGAGGACAGAGTGGATAAGAGACAGAGTCAAAAGAGGGGAAGGAAACTGACTTCCTTGCTACAAAAACATAGTGGGTCCCATGACAAAGAGAGTGGGTCCCATGACAAATAGCAACTGCTGTTTTGAGAATAAGAAAGGCTGCTGGGAAAAAATTATGTAAGGAAAATTTGTTCTTGATTTTTCCTTTAAAAAATGTGTGAGACATAGAGAAACACACAGTAAATACAATAAGTTTAACTCATATTCTATGATTATTCTTTAAAGAATAAATATTAAAAAAAGAATAAATATCACCTGGGACCAGGTATAAAAAATGAATTAATTTTCATAACTATCAAAAAATTTTGTTATAATTGCATACTTTCCAACTGACCTTTAAGTTAGGATAATGTTTGAAGTTGGCTTTCCCAATGGATGAGTTGCAATTATAAGGCGATAGTTTTAATAGCTCAAGTCACAGGTGGAATAATTGAATATCATTAACAATGACATTTGATTATGTTTCTTCATTTTTTTCCAATGATGTGTCAGGTTCCTCGTGAAATCAGAGACCATAGGGATTCATTATAGCCAGGGTTGATGGTACTGCAATTTTATAACTATCTAATAAATTAGCATTTAATACTGAGAGATTTCGTCATGAACTCGGAAGGTTGCTTTTGTCTTAAAGAAGACTTTTGCAAGGAGAGGAAAAAAAAACGATGACAACAACAACAACAAAAACCCCATTTAGAATATCCAGGAGGTGAAGATGCTATCCAAGCAAATGAATCTTGGATCTTTGCAATCATTTGGTTTATCAGAATATCATTCTGTGGCCAAAGAAGGAGTAGGGAGGGAGAGATTATGTGTTGAAAATTACTGAGTCAAAATTCTTATGATCTTGCCAGTTTGGTAGTTCTTTTTCCAGTTTTTTCAAATATTGCTCTCTCTATTGTGGTTATCCTTGTTCTTTTCTAGCTCATTTCCTACACTAAAAGAAGTCATACACATGAAGTTCTATATAGAGTCAGAATTCTCTCAGAAATGCAGATCTGCATAAGCATCAAAGAAAAAATACATCTATCACATCTTTCTTATTAACTCAATGATTATTTTATTAGATCAGGCATTGTTTGGGTAAAGACCTTCTGTTTTTTTTTTTTTAAATATTTACTAAGTTAATATGTTGACATAATCTTGTCAGAATTCCAGATTTTGGCTTGCCTATCAACCAGTCTTTATTAGGTGTGGGGGGAGTGTATTTTAGGGTGTTGTTTCTATTTCAAATGAAAGGAACATGTGAATCAGGTTCAAACTGCAAGTGTTTATATGTATGTGTGTGTATACAGACCTACCTCAGAGATAGTGTGGATTCACTTCTAGACCACTGCAACAAAGTGAATATTGCAATAGACTGAATCAAACAAATTTTTTAGTTTCCTAGTGCATTTAAAGTTATATTTACACTATACTGTAGTCTATTAAATGTATAATAGCAGTACATAAAAATGTACATGTCTTAATTAAGAAATACTTAATTGATAAAAAATGCTAAAACTCATCTGAGATATCAGTTACTGGTAATCTTTTTGCTGGTGAAGGATGTTGCATCAGTGTTAATGGCTATTGACTGATCAAGGTGGTTATTGCTGAAGATTGAGATAGCTGTGGCAATTCCTTAAAATAGGGCAACAATGATGTTTGCTGCATTTCTTTACTCTTACTTTCACAACCAATTTCTCCATAGCATGTGATGCTCTTAGATAGCATTTTACTCACAGTAAAACATCTTTCAAAACTGGGGTTGGGGCATCTGGGTAGCTCATTTGTTTAAGTGGCCAAGTCTTGATTTCGGCTCTGGTCATGGTCTCGGATGGTGAGATTGAGCCCCTTATCAGGCTCTGTGCTCAATGGGGAGTTAGAGCCTGCTTGAGTTTCTCTCCCTCTCTTTCTGCCCTTCCCCCTGCTTGTGTGCATGCACTCTCTCTCTAAAATAAATAGGTAAACCTCTTTTGTGTTTGAAAAAGAAAAAAACTAGAGCCAGTCCTCTCAAATTGTCATTGCTTTGTAAACTACATTTATGACATATTCTAAATCTTTGTTGTCATTTCCACAGTTGTCATCTTCACCAGGAATAGATTACATCTCAAGAAATTTAGTGGCTATGTAGGGTTATTAATTGGCCTAATTTCAATATTGTTGTGTCTCAGGGGATAGGAAGGCCTGGGGAGAGGGAGAGAGATGGGGAAATGGCTGGTTGGTGGAGCAGTTAGAACACATACAACATTTATCCATTGAGTTAGCCATATTATATAGACACAGTTCATGGTGCTTCAAAACAATTAGAATTTGTTTTTAGTGATTGAAGTGATCAAAGGGTTGATGGTACTGCAATTACCATCGAAGATCACTAATTGCAGATAATCATAATAAACATAATAATGAAAAAATTGAAATATTGTGAGAATTATCAAAACATGACATAGAGACATGAAATATGCAAATCCTATTGGAAAAATGGCACCAATAGATTTGCTCCACACATGGTTGTTACAAACCAGTTTGTAAAAAAGCTCACAATAAAGAGTAGTGCAATAAAACAAGGGTATGCCTGTATTACTATTTTCAGCATTACATGAACCAACATCTTGCTGTCATGAAGGTTTTGGAGTTTATCCTTGATGAAACATGAAATTCCTGACTTTATGGAAGCAATTACAGAATGCTTTGCATTATTGTTGAATCTAATACTTTAATCTAATGCTTTGCATTATTGTTGAATCTAATACTTTAATATAGAACAATGTATTTCTCGATCTTTTAATACATACTTGTGATTCATTTTCCTTCACAAAAAAGGGAAAAAAGTCAGTGTCATCAAATATGTGAATGAATATATAATGTGACATTTACATTTTATTTATTGGCATTTAGTACTCTGAAAAGCCTGCTTAATTTGCTATTAAATGAAAATGGGCTGTTTCCAGAACAGCTACAACATTGTATTGCACTGATATAGCTTCATACTTGTCTTATCAACAGCAAGTTATTAGGGGGATTTATACACATATGGAAATGTCAACTATGGTGTTCTGATGTTTTAATGAATGTTTATTACTCTAATCATTATTCAATGGTTGCTTTTGGTTTAGGATTAGATCTTTAATATTACCAAGAAAATTTAGACAAAATCTTGACAAATTTGACAGCAATTCCTTATGGCTCTTTTGGAATTCTAAGTTCTGATTTATTTGCATACCTGTCTAATGGTCCACATTAAAAAATTGTTTTTGATTTTTTAAAAGATTTATTTATTTATTTGAGAATGTGTGTGTGCATGCACATGGACACATGCATGCATGAGGAAGGGGGAAGGGTAGAAGGTGGGGAGGAGTAGACTCCCCCTGAGCAGGGAGCCTGATGTAGGGCTCCATCCCAGGACCCCAGGGTCATGACCTGGGCTGAAGAGAGACACTTAACCGACTGAACCACTCAGGTGCCTTAAATTTTTAGGCATTCCCTGAATTTTTATAGATTCACTGCTGCTATTAGTGTGATCACCATATTCAAACCAGTCAATTAGGTTGATTTTAAAATGAATTTTATCAGATTATGATCTCAGGGTACTGGAATTGAGTTCCGCATCATGGTCCTTGTTCAGGAGGAATCTGCTTCTCCTTCTGTCCCCTGCCCATCCTCCCACACCCCCTCCCCTGCTTGCGTGTGTGCACACTCTGTCTCTGTCTCAAGTAAATAAATAAAATCTTAAAAAATAAAATGATTTTTAAAAGAGAGTATAAAGTTAACTATGTTTTTTTCTATATGAAGCCACATTTTTAAAGCATGTTCTTGTTTGATCTTGAGTAACACCACATAAAGGTGAAGGTGATTCTGAAGTAAAATTGTAATAGGTAATATAAGTGGCAATGTTGGGCTACTTGTAAATGGCTCAAAAGCATTCCTATCTATACCAGTAGGCATTTTTAAGGCAGCTGAAGCCTGGAACTGCATTTCCAGAATGTGTGCACCTTCATTGTAGGAACACTGCTCTCATTGTAACTTTATTTTACTTTATTTTTTTCAATGTAACTTTAAATATCTCTATTGTCCATCAGACAGTTGTACCAAGATAGAGAAGGCATTAAAATATTTTCACAATATTTGTTAACTTATGCATTTGTTAACTCTTAACAATTTAGGGAGAAAAAGAAAAAGGCAGATGAATAATAGTGACACAATTCAAATACTAGTTATTAATATGGTGTTTTAAGCATATAGTTTTCTGGAAATAAACATTTGTGGTACAAATCTCCTCTCATGATGGTATGGTAATAGACCTATTTGAAACAATTTTTAAAAACATTTTGCCAAAATTGCTGTTATCTATCTATCATCTATCTATCTGTTGCTGAACTGTTTGGATACAAGTTGCAGACATCATGACACTTCACCACTAAATACTTCAGCATCCTTCTTAGGTACCATAATGACATTTTCACACCTAAGATGATCAGAAGTAATTCAGTAATATCATTAATATACATTTTTATTCAAATTTTTGCAATTGTGGGATGCCTGGATGGCTCAGTGGTTGAGCGTCTGCCTTCGGCTCAGGTTCTGATTCTGGGATCCGGGATCGAGTCCCGCACTGGGCTCCTTGTGGGGAGCCTGCTCCTCCCTCTGCCTATGTCTCTACCTCTCTCTCTCTTTTTCTCTCATGAATAAATAAATAAAATCTTTAAAAAAAATTTTTGCAATTGTTTCCATAATGTCTTTTAGAACAGAAACAAATATTTTGATATAACATTTTGTCCAGTGAATTAATTTCTCATATCCATATGTCGTAATTATATTTTCTCAGCATAGTCATTGGCCATTGAATAGGCTTGGGTTTCCATGGCCTCAAGCCACCAACTGAACCCACTAGAGTAATTTGTTGGAATGAGAAATGTTAACTGCCAAGACGAAAAATGTTAATCAGCAACCAGCCTGACTATGATTTCCAAGGTACTAATCATTTGGAAAAGTTGCCTCTCATTGGCTCACTTTATAGATAATCACTAATTGAAAAGCAGCTAGAATAGTAAGAAGGTGTATTAGCATGTTAATAGGTCTTTGTGCCCAAAGGCTTTGGATTATAAATTATAAAGACTACATTAGCCAGATGGACAGGATTGATTAGCATGCTGGTATCACCTTGGCATCCTGTGGTGGTTGAGTGTAAACAAAGTGACCATAACCATTTTGGCATAGTTTATTTGTTATTAAGTTTCTTGCTCTCAGTAGTTAGGAATAGAGTTTTATTTTGTAGTTAGTGCAGTAAATGAATCAGTAATTCTGTATGTTAATAACTAGAAAAGCATTTTGTTCTTTTGTACCTTGGCTAAAATCAATCTTCTTGTGCTCCGATTTACTCCATTTCTAATAAATGTAATGGGCAACCATTAATTTAATGGTTTAGCCATTAACTTAACCATTTAATCTCTTCATGCATTAGTTTCATCATCTGTAATATAAACAGGCCAAACCAGAAATTCTCTAGGATTCTTTCCAAATTTGAGTTTTATGGGACTGTGTAGATTCATGACCAGTAACAGATCTGGAATGGAGGGAAAGTATGCCAAAAGCAAATGTGTTTCACTAAGGCAACTGAAACCAGTATTTCCAAATGGAATCAACCTATACACAAATATACTAGAGATGACTTTATATTTCCCACATCATGCATCTGGCTTATTGATTGGCCTCCTATGTGGATATTCTTCCCAGGTAAGTAGATGATTATTTTGTGTTTTTCTTCCCTAGAACTGTCATTTCTATACTGATCTGGGAATCCAGGGAGGGAGAGAGGGAGAGATTACATCTCAGCTCCTCTTGGAGTGGGAACACTCATGAACTCAATAGGAGGAAGTGATATTACTTTCAGATTTCTTTATGTCAATAGTTTCAGTTGTAATAAAGTAAAACTATTTGACAGTAAAATTTTTCTGCTATTGTGATACAGAGTCCAGTTTGTGTTATAAGAATCCTTTCCTCAACATACATGTGGTTTTGATCAGAGTTATTTCTACTACTGAACACAATTACAATAGCATTTAATGAATGCTATTTGGTGGGCATAGGACTAAGTGCCTTACAAGGAGTATTAGTATAATTAATCCTCACAAAAACATGATGTCACACTCTGAATAGCCTTGCGTAAGGGTGAAGAAACAAGAATGTAGAGAGTTTAGGCCACCCTAGCTAAGTTAAGGGGCAGAGCTGGAGTTTTTTTTTTTTTTTTAAGATTATATTAATTCTTGGGAGATACAGAGAGAGAGAAGCAGAGACATAGGCAGAGGGAGATGTGAGACTCGATTCCAGGACACTGGGATCATGACCTGAGCCAAAGGCAGACACTCAGCCACTGAGCTACTCAGGCATCCCAGCAGAGCTGGAATTTAAATCTAGGGCATGCTCACAAAAGTGCTCACCGCTGTTCTGATTCTGTGTCTCAGATTACAGAAGGTTTGAAGTCTGCTCAGAAGCACCTAGAGCTCCATGTCTCCTAGAAGTGACTGAAAAGTATCAGGAAATCCTGACAGTTTTCTTTTGTCATCCTTGCTTTTTATTATTCCTCTTGCTTGCAGCATATGCCTCAGCAGCTTCTTTAACTTCCCAGGCAGGATACTTGGCAGTTTTGTTGTAGAAGGGACTTAATTAAGAACTGGGGAGCTGGCTGCCAAGGTCGATCTTATTTTTACTTTATTTATTATTTTTTTACACAGAGAGATAGTGAGTGTGAGAGCAGGTCGGGGAGGGGCAGAGGGAGAGAAAGAATCTTAAGCAGGCTCCATGCCGAGCATGGAGCCTGACTCAGGGCTTGATCTCATGAGTTTGAGATCATGATCTGAGCCAAAATCAAGAGTCAGATGTTTCACTAACTGAGTCACCCAGGTGCTCCACTAAGGTCCATTTTAGTTCTGAATGTCTTTAACTCATCTGGTCTCTACAGCATACATTTGGATTGTGATTAGTATCTTAGTGCTAGCATTTAGCCTCATCTCAGTGTGATACTCCTCACTAGTCACTTTGATATTCAACAGTTAATAGGTGGCATTGATAAAATATTTAAAAATCAAGGGTATTGATGTGTTAACTTCTGTGGAAGGTCCGTGTTTCTCTTTTACAGTGGGATAAGACACCCTACTGCTTATGACTTTGGTTTGGTCAGTAGCTCAATATTATATTCCTGCCATGTTTTGTTGGTTCTCCAAAATACCTTTTTCTCCACTTTGTCTAACAATAACTCAATAGATAGCAATACACAAATAGCAGAATTCAGTTACAGCTTTTGATTTTATTTAAAATGCTTTTTTTCTTCTCAATCAAAATTTGTTCAATCAGCCAAAAAATGGAGAGAATTTGGGAGTTGCATTTAATTATTTTGATATTATACTAATGGTGTATGTATAAAGTACATGGGACTTCACTGTTTATCTCAATCAAAGTACTCTAGGATCTGCCCCCAACATATCTCTGATTCCATTGCCATATAACACTGATAACCTAATGTATTACTTGGTTCTGGCTACAGTAACAGAAGACTGGGTGGCTAAAAGAACAGAAATTTATTTCTCACAGTTCTAGATTCTGGGAAGTTCAAAACTAAAGTGCTGGCAGGTCCCATCTCTGGTGAGGTTCTGCTTTGTGGTTTGCAGATGGCCATCTTCTTCTTCTACCTTTGTGTGGTAGAGAATAGAGAGGGAGTAAACTCTCTCATGTTTCTTCTTATAAGGGTACTAATCCCATCACAAAAATTCTGTCCTCATGAATTAATAACTTCTCAAAGGCCCCAACTCCTAATACTTTCTCACGAGGGGTTAGGATTTAAAAATATGGATTTGGAGGGGACATAAACATACAACCCTGGTTAATACATCTGGTTACTAATTATTAGTAATAATAATGGTACCTTGCATGTATCAAATACACATGGCCTGTGTCCCAGGCCACGCACCAAATGTTTCACAAATATTATCTCACTTAATCTTCAAATAATCTGATGAGATAAACACTAAATTTTAAAAATTCTTTGTTAGAAGGAAAAATTATCAGTGATCAAATTATCAATTAATTAAATTTAATTAAAATGATTGATTAATACATGTGTTGACCGTTAAAGAACTCAAAGCAAAAAAGCAGCTTTGTGTACTATTTCTCTCTACTCCACATTTCACTCTGTCTCCCCAGGGATGATCTCTTTTCATTGTTTCTGATTCTTTGGTTAGTTATCTTCAAAACTTTAGATATATGCTAACTATTCTGCTTAACAAATTTTGTGAGCTCTCTATTGTAGGACAGAATGTGGATTAATGGTTGCCAGGGATGGGAGTGGGGAAGATTGGAGAGTCACTGCCTGACTTCTTAATGGGTATGGGGTTTCTCTTTGGGGTGATGAAAATTAGGTAGGATGATGGGTGCTCAACATCATGAATATACTAAAAGCTATGAATTGTACAACTAAAATCGTTAAAATTGTGAATTTTGCCTCAAAATATTAAATGGCTCTCTGGTTAGAAAGTTACTTACCTTTAAATTTTCAATGTTTCAGTATTTATGTTATTATTTTTGATTTTTAGCATCTTCTTTGTAGAATTGAAAAATGGAGGCAAAAGAGGTTAACTTTCCCAACATGATACAAACAGTAAACCCGGGGTTTGACCCCAAGTGGTATACCTGCAATGGACTATACATGCAACCACTATTCAATACTTCCTTCCAAAATGGCAGTTTGGGTGGCTGAAACTCTATGAGTGGAAAGGAAATCAGACTGAGATTAACTGTTGTTTCATCTTGCAGTTGTGTAGAGACAGAAACGTTTTCTCATACGTGAGAAATTTTACCTGAAAAAATGCTTTTATATCTACCAGCATGATCACCCAAATTATCATTAGACTGATAAACTTTACTGCACATGAAAACAGGAGCCCCACCTGTAGATTGAAGAAATGATATGAAATTGAGTTAGGGATTTGTTAAAATAGAACCAATCCAGTTTGGTGCATGAAGGGTTGCAGTAGCTTCTTTCTAATATCTGTTTAAAGAAGTGATTTGGAAACTAAGCAGTTACAGTTACATTTATACATGATCCTTAACTGCTATAGTATGGGTTAACTGAATTTCATTAGTGATCTTAGCAGCAAAACAAAGATGTACAATTGATTGTTGGTGTTGATTGAATATGTCTAATAAGCAGCTGGAAGTAAAGTGTTTCTGTTCTGTTTTCAAATGTGATAGAAATAGCCTCCTTTTATCATTGCCAAGGAAGGATGTGGGAGTGGTGAACCACCCTTTCCTTCCAAGGCCAGGGAAACAGTACTAGGAAATGGTATCCAATATCACCAAAGTGCCAGATATTTAAGCAAGGAGTGGAAATAGTGTCTCAGAAAGGACTATGTTTTTTCAAAGTCTCTGTACTTTAGCCCTGGCTTTTTCTCTGTTTCAACATTTTATTTAACATTCAGTAATTTAACAAGCAAATATTTATTAAGCATTAGTGAGACTCTTGCAGTGAAACCACTGAGCTGAATTTTGTGGGGACAACACAGGGGTAGAATACATATCTCTACCCTTGAGAAGTTTATAGTCAATCATATTGGCAGGCAAGATATACATACAACATGAAACTCCTAGAGTCCTTAACTCAATATAGAATTTAACTGAGATCTGTACTCTGTAATGCTGCTGATAAATGTTAAGAGAGTCTAGAAACACTTTCTTCTTTTGCTATTAGCAGAGAATATAGTCTCTTTCTTGTTTTTTCCCCAAGTTGAACAAAATAACTCCCCTTACTACATCCCTTCTCATATATTAATATAGTTTGAAAAGAGATTGTGGCAAACACCCCAAAACCAAATAATCCAGTTAAGAAATGGGAAGAAGACGTGAATAGATATTTTTTCAAAGAAGATATCTAGATGGCTAGTAGACTCATGAAAAGATGTTCAATATCACTCATCATCAGGGAAATACAAATCAAAACCATTATGAAATACCATCTCACACCTGTCTGAATGGCTAAAATTAACAACACAGGAAACAGCAGATTTTGGCAAGGATGGAGAAAGGGAACCTGCTTACACAGTTGGTGGGAATGCAAACCAGCGCAGCCACTCTGGAAAATGGTATTAATGTTCCTCAAAAAAGTAAATAATAGGACTACCCTAAGATACAGCAATTGTGCTAGCAGGTATTTATCCAAAGGATACAAAAATACAGATTTGAAGGGGTACATGCATCCCAATGTTTATAGCAGCATTACCAACAATAGCTAAATTGTGGAAAGAGCCCAAAGGTCCATCGATGGATGAATAAAGAAGTAATATTCCATAATGTGGAATATTACTCAGCTATTAATACAATGAAATCTTGCCATTTACAATGATGTGGATGAAGCTATTAAGTGTATTAAGTCAGTCAGAGAAAGAGAAATGCCATATGATTTCACTCTTAAGTGGAATTCAAGGAACAAAAGAGATGAACCTGTGTGCAGGGGAAAAAAAAAAAAAGGGAAGCAAACCATAGAGACTCTTAATGATAGAGAACAAACAGGGTTGATGGATTACTCCTAAATCTAACTCCCAAACTCAGCAATTGTTACCATTTTGGTGTATTCCCATTTCTGACTATATGTATATAAATCCTTTCTTTTTCTTTTTTTTTTTTTAAGATTTTTTTATTTATCTATTTGACTGAGGGAGAGCACAAGCAGGGGGAGGAGCAGAGGGATAAGCTGACCCCCCACATATCAGGGAGCCCAAAGTGAGGCTGGATCCCAGGACTCCGGGATCATGAGCTAAAGGCAGCTGTTCAACTGAGCAGGCCATCCAGGTGCCCCTAGAAATTATTTCTTAAAAAACATAATTGTAATTTCTCTATTAGGTCAAAATATTGGTCTTGCCAATGGCAATATTTCATCTAATGTACTTCCTCAGCCCTTTGTGCACACGAGGAATTAAATAATTGTTGACAAAATGAGTCCTCTCTTGACTCTGTCATCTGTTAGCTCTCTTCTGCCTTCACAGGTAAACTTCCATAGGGGTTACTTGCACCTGTGATTGATCTTTGGTCTTACCAAGGTCTTCATGACTTCCCTGTCCCTAAGTCTGAAGGACACTTTCAGTTCATACCTTATTTTTGCCTTGGAGGAGGAACTTGGGTGCTGTTAACTCCTCCCTCCTTCTGGAAATACATACTCTGGGTTTTACTGTCACCTCTCCTTCCTTCAATCCTACCTTTTCCAGGGCCTTCTCTACTTTAATAGTCAAGTGGCAGTTATGGGGTAAATTGTGTGCCCCTCCAAATTTTTGTGTTGAAATCCTAACCCATAGTACCTTAGAATATGACTGTATTCGGAGACAGTCTTTAAAGAGGTCATTAGGTTAAAATGAGGTCATTAAGGTGGGCCCTAATCCAACTTGATCGACATCCTTATAAGAAGAACAGATTAGGACACAGACAAGCACAGAGGGAAGTCCACATGAAGACACGTGGCAGCCATCTGTAAGTCAAGCAGAGAGGCCTCGGAAGGAGTTAATCCTGCTGCCACCTTGTTCTTGGACTTCTAACTTCTAGAACTGTCAGAGAATACATTTCTGTTATGTAAGTCACCTAGTCTGTTGTACTTTGTTATGGCAGCTTTAGCTGACTAATGCAGAGACTTCCAGAAAGTGAATTGGATTGTGTAACTCTCCAGCTTAAAACTCTAACCATTCTTTATTAAGCTATATTATAGATCAGTACCAGTGTTCTTTCAATGACTTACCTGGCATTGCTGACCTGGGCCCTGGTTTCCCAGTCTCACCACACATATGCATCTTAGTGCTCCAACCATCCTGTAGTGTTGCCGTCAGTACGCAAGGCTCCTTCTGTCTGACACACCCCTGCTCTCCCTCCTCCCCTTCCCTCACACCTTTGCTTGGCTTCTTCAGGTCCTAGCTTGGAGAAGGCTTCCTCCCAAGTGCCACTGGGTTCTCCCAGCCTTGGCATTTACTCCCATCCAACACTTATTGTATTGCTATAGTTGCCTGGCTACTTGTTTATATTACCTCCAGGCTTTAAGCTTCATGAAAGCAGGGAAAACATGCCTTTTATTGTATCTCCAGAGACTGTCTGAGTACCTGGCATACAGTAGGGTCTCAAGATTTGTTGAATGAATGGATGGGAGTATATTGTTTAGCAGAAGAGAAAATTATTTTTTTAATTCTGATGGTTTGTTTAATAACATTGGGTGTGGATACAAATATTAAGGATACCTTAATTCTTTAGATATGTCTGATTTTGAAAATTGTCTATTACAGAAGATATTTATTCTCAAAGTACAAATTTACCACTTTGCCTACTTCTGTTGGTAAATTTGTCAGGCTCAGGCCTCTTTGTTCTATGAGGTATCTGTAGCTGCATGAAAAATAAAAAAATAGATACCATATATATGTAAAAGACTATTTTATTATATTTCCTCTGTCACCCTCTCCCCTCCCTCCATCTTTTCTTTTTCTTTCTTTCTTTCTTCTTTTTCTTTCTTCTTTCTCTTTCTTTCATGTTTGGTTTTCATAGGGTAAATATAACTGGTATTTTGAGCACTTGAGGAATCAACAACTCGTGTTTTTTACTGGTGAAAGAGAGTGGGTTACTTTGTGCTTAAGAAAACCCTGGAAGAGTGCTTGTGTGAATGCCAATTCTGCAAAATTCTTTGGAGCCCAGGAAATGGGACTGTCAGCTCCTTGGCATTAGAAGTTTGGCACTGTATGCCCTTCAGAGGTCAAGAGAGCTCTGCATTAGGAATAGCTGCCTGGCTTTAAAGAAATAGTTTTGGTTCTGGCAGTAGGCCAGAATGGGAAATAATTTCATCCACTATTGATTAACATGTTTAGAGTTAAAGCTGATTTTCTGTAAAATACAGCAGAAATGCAGCTCAGGGTTTCTGGTTCAGGTTTAAATATATATATAAACCTCCAGGCACAGTCAAAATTTAAATTTTTTAAGCATCCCACACATTGAGGCTATTCATAAGCATCTAACTAAAGAGAATCAAAATTAGAATTTAGCAAAAATATGCAGACCACTGGCATATTTTATATTTTAAATAAAAAAATGGAGACCCCAAGTAAACTCCATGGTATCACAGGTTACTTTACATTTTTTTGAAATAACAATAAAAAGGGGGAAGGAAAATAAACAGTATCAGGAAAAATCAATTGGTTCTCCAGTTTGAAATTAAATCAGAACCTCTAAAAGCTCTTTAAAAATATACTTCTCTTTATTAAAAATATCTGCCTAGCTGAATTTTCTTTGATTTATTTTGTTGACCATGCTTGACTTATGATACCTATAAAACCTGACACGTGCTTTGGTGTTGGTGTGTTCCCAGAGCAGAATTATATCAGGGCCTGATGGTAAAGCACTCTGTAGTTACTATTATCAAATGCTGAATCTCATTTTAGCTATGATAAAAGGCCCCTAGTATTAAAACACTGGGTTTATAGATGATAGATGAAAAATGTATTTTTCAAACCATGGCCTTTGTCGTGGAACATGACTTGCTTACTATGGAAATATCTCCAGCTGCCTAGAAACGTTGCCTAGCAACCCCTGGAAACACAGAAAATCTAATATCATCCCTGAGTTGCTTGTGGGTAAAGGGATTATTAAAAATATCAGTTAGTAAAAACGGACTACCAAGTTTGTTCTTGGGCACCACCACAACTAATACTTTCTGGTCTGATAGGGCCTCTGCACCCCTCTCCCAGGAATGCTCTAGTTTTTAAGCCCCAACACTGCAGAAAGGAGGGTCATTTGAAAAGATCACACCCTTGCCATTAGAGGATTCAGCTCTACTTCCCCTAGTCCACTGACTCCCTGCTGCTTTCTGCTTTGGAGAACAGCAGTGAGCCAGCAGTGGCAGCCAGCTTTAGATGCTGCGGATAGCCACGGCTGCCAGCTTCCTTCAGCCCCAACAATTTCTGGGTTGACCACAGTGATTTGTAGTTGGCTGCTGCCTTGACTCTGCTCTGCTGGTCAGCCAGGGCTGTGGGCAGCTTGCTCCTGGAAGAGCACCCCACACTCCAGCCCCCTGGTCCACTGCCCTCGCTTCTGCCCACACGTTCCACTCAAGTGATGGCACACAACTTGGGAAAGCTCTTGTCTTTACAGCAGGGAGTTATGTGTTCTGTGCTGTAAGCAGAGTAAAATGCCTCACTGAGCTCTGACTTCACTCAAAGTCCTTTTGTTGTCCGTAGGATTTGAAAATTGTTTAGTTGGATAAATGTGTTGATGCATTTTTTGGTGTGACAGGAATGGATCTTCCGAAATTCATTTGAACAAATGAGTTGTATATAAACTGCCACTGAGTATAGCTTTGAGTGTGAATATTTTCTCCTGGTCAACTTCTAAAAGCCTATCTCCATGAGAATTTGAGCTACTTTTAATAATTATGATGGCAATAGCAATGATAAAGCCAGTGCTTTAAACTTATGTAGAGTTGTAATCTATAGAAGACTCGGACATCTGTACTGTCACTTGATTTGTCTGTCTCTGAGAGAGGTAGTGTTATCTCCATTTCATATCCATAGAAACTGACGTTTAGGAGGTAAAATGGCTTGTTCAAAGTAGCAAGGGGAAGGAGTGTTCTGACTTCCAGTTCACTGTGATTGCTAATAGGCATTAGGTTGAGGCTTGTCTATAGGGGAAAGTGCATAAGTGAACAGTGTGAAGGTCCCTGCATTGAGAGGGCTGTACTGAAATTACTGGTTGATTTTGGTGAAATCATAAGCTCTATGGACATTAATTTCTTTATTTATTGTGTTAAGAATTAAGCCAAATCCTGTTTACATTTTAAAATTCTTTTTTAAAAAAATATTTATTTATTTATTTGAGAAAGAAAGTGCAGGCATGCTCAGGCAAGAGTGGAGGGAGGGGTGGGGGAGGGAGAGGGAGGAGGAAAGAATCTCAAGCACATTCTGTGCTGAGAGTGGATACTAACTTGGGGCTCTATCTTAGGACCCTGGATGCTTAACTGACTGAGTCAGTTAAGTAGCCACCCCTACATTTAAAAATTCTTAATAAAGAATGAAAATGGAATGCATAAAGCCACAAACTAGTCTCCATTGCTGTGAAAAACTTCAAAAGAAGTAGTCATGGTACATCGATGTTTCATTAAGGAGGCAATTCCTGGTTTCAGAATTAGTCTTCATTTAATTTCTTTTCTCCTGGAGAACTAATTTTGCTTTTTTGGCAAAAGCCTGAAAGAGTGAGAATATTAGTCCCAACTTTCTGTTCTTTCATGTTAATTGAGTGTTTACAGTTTTCCTACCCTGTACTAAGTACCTCACAGGTGTTACAGAGTTAATAATTTCAACAACCCTGGCTTCATTTCATAGAAGGCAGAGTTGTTTGGATTTGCCCAGAGTTACACAGAAGAAAGCTTCAGAACCAAGCTGAAGCCAGGCTGACCTACTGCCATGTAGGGCTTTAAATCACAGTACTTCACTGTCTCTAGTGCATGGCTATGAGAGGGACACTGGAACTGACCCATTATACAAAGATGCCTTCTTTTAAGAGTTCATTTGGGCTCAATTTCTTTACAGTTAGGGTGAATTTCGAATGTATTTACATGGATTTGACTGTACATCATTAAGACCTGAACCACATTATATCTCTTCCTTTTTGTTCCCAAACTTCCCCTAATTAAAGCAGGCCTTCTCCTTGTTACAAATACACCCGTACATTTATGCCGTTGATAAGCAAGACTGTGACATGGACCCCTACATAGGTGACACGATTATGTTTTATTCCTTGACTGGACCCCTCAACTAGGAGTCTGCTCATCTGTTTTGGCTCACTCAAAGATGACTCATTTTAGTTTCATGAAGTCCTCAAGCCAAGTGACTTTTACTAGATCACCAGTATCTAACTATGTGATTTATGGACATCTGCATCATAGTCACTTGAAAATCTTTTTTTCAGTTAGATTTCTGAGTACTACACTTAAACCTAATGAGTCATAAGGTAGACCACTGGAAAATGGATTCTTTTTGTTAAAATTTTTATTTATTTATTTAATAAGCTTTTACTTTAATTCCAGTTAATTCCAGTGTTATATTAGTTTCAGGCAAACAATATAGTGATTCAACATTTCTATATATCATCTGGTGCTCATCACAAATGCTTCCTTAATCCCCCTCACCTATTTAACCCATCCCCCCAACTACCTCCCCTCTCGTAACCATCAGTTCTCCACAGTTAAGAGTCTGTTTCTTGGTCTCTCTCTCTCTCTCTCTCCCCCCTGTGTGCTATTGGCTTCTTAAAATCCACATATGAGTGAGATCATACGACATTTGTCTTTATCTGACTAATTTTGCTTAGCATTATATTCTCTAGCTCCATCCGTGTTATTGCTAATGGAAAGATTTCATTTCTTTTTTAAGATGTTAAAAATTTATTCATGAGAGCACAGAGAGAGGCAGAGACATAGGCAGAGGGAGAAGCAGGCTCCCTGCAGGGAGCCTGATGTGGGACTCAATCCCAGGACCCCAGGATCATGATCTGAGCTGAAGGCAAATCTCAACCACTGTGACACCCAGTTGCCCCAAGATTTCACTCTTTTTACAGCTGAATAATATTCCACCGTGTGTGTGTATATAAGCTCTTCTTTATTCATTTATCAATAGACACATAGGTTACTTCCATAATTTGGTTATTGTAAATAATACTGTAATAGGGGTGCATGAATCCCTTTGAATTAGTGTTTTTGTATTTGGGTAAATACTCCAAGTGCAATTGCTGGGTCATAGGGTAGTTCTATTTTTAACTTTTTGCAGAACCTCCACACTGTTTTCCAGAGTGGCTGTACCAGTTTGCATTCTTACCAACAAGAGGGTTCCCTTTTCTCTGCATCCTCGCCAACACCTGTTGTTTCTTGTGTTGCTGATTTCAGTCATTCTGACAGTTGATATCTCACAGTAGTTTTGATTTGTATGGAAAATGCATTCTAGCAAACTGCTGCTCAGGGAATTCCTGAGCACCCTGAGGCTGGAGAATCCTTGAGGGGCATTTTAGGCTTTTACAAAAAGATTTATTGCATGCATATCACCTGCTCCCTCCCTCCTTCTCCGTTTCACATCTTCCCATCTTTTCTACCTGGAGAGGAAATCTGAAGGGCCTCCCAACTCTTTTTCTTCATTTATCTATTGCTTTTTGCTACTCCCACCCCTTGCAGCCTCCTTTCTTCCTCTCATATTAGGAAGAACCACAGCTATGCAGAAAAGAGCTATTTGTTCCTTGAATATTTGCAAAGTTTACACAGTACTTCTGTATTTTTCAACTTGGTAATTGTCCAATGCAGACATTGAAGAGGTGCTGTGCATACTTCACACGCCACTGAATTTCAATTCCATGGAAATCATCAGTCATTCTCCCTTCTGGGCTGGATGTTTGCATCTCTGTCAGGGAGAGTCACCAGACCTTGAAAGTGAACACTCAAGGAAGAAGGTGTTCCTATCAATGTTGCTACATGGAGTACAGGTTTGCAGAACTTTGAGCCTCTGTCAAACCCGTCCTTGATTTTTCTCTACTCATTTCATTCCCCCCCATCCTTTATTCCCCAACTCCTATAGGCACTACCCTTACTCATCCATGAGTAATTCCTTTCTTGCATTCTTTCTCTAACTCTTCTGATATCCATGGTAACTCGGCCAGAGCTAGAACAAGCACCACAAAGAGGTCTGCTCATGAAAGCCCTTGAAAGGAGGTAATCTTTTTTTTTTTTCTCTGTGTGTGGCTGTTTGCATAAGAAAGAGAGATATAGGCAAGGTGCTATGTACAGGCTCTACTCTTCTGCCATCATTTTGGTTCAATCACTTCATCTCTGGTTTCACTCAAAATCCTCATGCCTTGTAGGGATGAACTGCATATTCAGAAACACTGGGGCATTACCCTCTTTCTATCTACTCAACAATGTAAACAGCGTATCCTAGAGTGTGTTCTTAAAGTTCCTTTAGACTCTTCTGGTAGATGAGGGTGGTATAGGGAAGGGTACTGAGGACAACTCCGACACATTGCATATTCTCTTCCTTTGGAGCATCCCAGTGAGGAGTCGTTGAAGGGAGAAATATGATGAATTTAACTTAATCTTATAGTTATTCCATCATGAAACACTTATTAACATAGGGTTCTGGAACAAAATCCTTTAGAATTCTCTGGGTAATGTAGCTGAAGAATCAAGGGATTTTGTTATTAAACTGGTAGATTAACCATACTTGTTGCTTCTTTGGATCTACTACTGGGCATTTGCATGTCTATTAGAGGAAGGATAGAAGAAGAAAGGTTAAATTAACTTGGCTTAGAAAGGTCTAACAAGCTTTTAAAGTTCCCTCCTAAATACAGGATTTATTTTTTTTTACCTCACCCGGACATTGTAGGTCCTCTATCATGTTATACTACCTTTCCAACCATTGCCTCTCCTGTGTTTCTGAACATTCTTTCTGCTCCAGCCACTTGCTGCTTTTTGCTTTCTTACCTTTGTGACCTTATTTATGCTGTTCCCATGCTTAGAATGTCACCTGCTTTCATCTCTCTTTTATAAAACTTTTCCTGACTGAACCTCCTCTTTTCTTGCTGCTTGATTAACCAATGAATTTATTGAATGTATGCCAATTGAATTGTATGTGAAAGACTAAGTTATGGTGGGAAAGACTTATTGTGTGAAGGACTAGGTTGGGCTCTCATGATACAGTAATAATGAAGACAGACCTGGTCTCTATTACCACAGAGATGTGGTACACAGAGAGTGATTCTCTATCTTTTGAATCCCACCTTACTTTGTTTATACTGCCCTTATAGCAAGTGATTTTACTCATTGCTTCTTTTCATAATTTTTATTTTGAAACAATTTCAAATTTGTAGAAAAGTTAAATAGTATAAATGGCTCATGTATATCCTTCACCCAGAGACTCCATTTTAATTTCCCTCATAGCAATGGAATACAATCAAGGACTATACACTTGTCATGTTGCTCAAATCTTCAACCCAGAACAGTTCTATCTTTGACTTTCCATGACCTTGAAGAATTTAGAAGATTATAAAGCTTGGGTTTATTTGATGTTTCCTCATGATAATACCCAGAATTCTGAGCCAGAATTTCACAGAATTGATACTTTGTTCTCATTTTATCTTATCTGGTAGCAGTTGCTTGTCTACTTGTCTTATTGCTGGTGATGTTCTTTTGATCCTTTAGTAAAGATGATGCCTTCCAGGCTTCTTCACTGTAAAATTATCTTTCTTTCTTTTTTGTGATAATAGATATTTTGTAGAGAGACACTCATCCCACATTTAAATATCTGCCAGTTTTAGCATCCATTGATATTTTTTCCAGAAATAATTATTACTTTAATGATGGCCAAAAAGCAATTTTCTAATTCTACTGTTTACTAGTTGGCATTCTATAGTATTTAAGTGTGTCTATGTATATGTATGTATTTATATCAGTATGTACTCAGAGACTTAATTTTATTCAGTAAGTTATAACTCATTATAATCATTATATATTTTAGATCTCAAATTGTTCCAGATTTAGCTAGCAGCAGCTTCCCACTGCTGGAACTACAGGAACACCTTCTTTCCTTGTCTCAGCCTGGAATTAGCCATTTGTCTAAGTCCTGTTTGTTATTTGTTTTAATGGAGGAGTGGCATTTAAAAGTCAAATCTATACTTGGTGCCCTTTATTGTGGCTAAAATGTTATTGATCCTAGGGCCTCTTAGTGGACAGAGCAAGGAAATCTATACAAGTATATATATATACACACATAATACATGTATATCTGCATACATATATGTATCATACCTATGTATATATACACACATTTACATCTCTCTATATCTTTCTAGATATACATTAAGAACTGTGAGTACCCCATACTTTCAATTCCAATCTAATATTGTTGGGTTCATTCCTACTTCTTCCTTTTCATATCTGTACCTTCTTTCTCTGACAGTGAAAAGCCAGGCTTCCATTATCTTCCATATACATACTTACTTACTAAATTTCCCGATCTCTTGATCTTAGTGGACCGCCACCCTGCTCTGCCTCCTTTTATATACCTTGGCTGTCACTGGACTGCCTCCCAGACTTCCTGCCAGGCTTATTACCTTGTGCTGTGGGACAGGGAGAGAGGGAAAAAAAAAGTGCTTTTTAAAAGAATAATATCTTGGCAAATTGTAAAATGAATCCCTCCCCTATCTCTTTTACATAGCTAGATAGAGATACGTGTATACTTGTGGCTTCTTTTAAAATCAGCCAACAAAAGTGATGACCTTGAGTAAATGTGCTTTATAGGCTTTTTGACAAAAAAGGGTTAGTTTACCTTCTTGGCTTAACACCACAGAGCACCACTTAGAGTCATTTATGTACATGTTTTTTTCCTACCCCAGGACTCTAAGCTCCTTGAGGTCAGAGGCTGACTTTTGTTGGTTCTTGAGTCAGTGGGACACCTTACACAGTGTCTGGAGTGGAATATGTGTTCAATTTGTTAAATTAATTATTTTCCTTCTCTCAGAACTGACCAGCTTACTTTGCAGAATTGATTGACCTTATCATTCCAACACTGCATACAGGTAGCTTCAGTCTACACAAATATCTCCCCTGCAATGTCTTAAGAAGCTTGTGGGAAATGTACAGGTCAGAAGTTTATGCACTAGAAAATCTTTTATAAGCTGAATAATGTCTATAATTAGGAAAACAAGAAAAAATTGTGTGAATGAAAAAAGGAGGCATTATAAAGATGCTCAGTTACATAAAATTATTGGGGATATTTACTTTTTCTGGCACATGAAACTCTATGCAGTGAATAGATTCTGTTTAAAATAGAAATAATCAATGAAGGGAGATATGTGTAAAATTTTTATGTTGGAAATTATAAAATGGAATAATAGTGCATTGTAAAAAGTAAGTTTGAAGCTTAACAGTGGATTTGTTTTAGGTATAATTTCACACTGTTGGCATCACGCCTGGTGTGTGGTGGTCTTACCAGACTTTGAGTGCCTGCTTACACTATGTTCAAGTTACAACAACTTTAAGCTCTGACTTGATTGCAGAACTATGTCTGCAAATCAAGTGTCAAACCTATTGCCACTGCCATTTTAGGATGACTTCAGGAAGGGTCTGTTTTCACCCTTCTGCTGGCCTAATAAGTTAGGTTTGGAGTCAACTTAATTTATAGTCTAGTTGGGATAGATTAAAGAAATGATGATGACACATCAGCCAAAGTTAAAAATGCAATTTTCAGTTCATTAAAGCCCAGAAAAAAGGTCAACCTTTAATAATTGTATAATCTACTAAGCTAAGTTCTCAAGAGGCTTCTGGTAGACTAGCTTGTGACAGAGATGTACACATTTGAGAAAAGACTTCATTATGCATAAAATGCATTTACATGTAAATGTATTTACAAGTAAATACATATAACTATATATATATATATGTCAACTTGAGATTTCCTGGAAGAGACTCACCTAGAAACAAGTTTAGCCTAACAAAATATGAATTAATTTTCTTATTTTCACTGTCATTAATGGGACTCTCTGAAATTGAAGATGGAGGCCAATCTGGTCTGTAGGATTATAAAAGATGATTTATTTCATGGTGTTCATGATATTATGGGAGTAGGCAACACATTTTTAGTCCTGCTTACAGGAATAAGCTTTCTCAGAAGTTATATAGATGAAATGTCTCTCTAATATAATAGCACTTGCCACTCTCTCCCAATTCAGCCTTTTCTGATTACCATGGCAACTCACATCTTACAATATACAGTTGTGGTCACTATCTGCTACAGTGGAGAAGTAAGCTGTAGGTTTGTCCTCAGTTGTCTGTTGTAATGGTCCTAGTTTCTTCTTTGTTCTTAACATGCTGGGATACACAGCCTGACTGTTGAGCATTTAAAATTCCCTATCTGGATTAGTGACCAAGAACAAGTATTCACCTCAAAGTCTAGCATTCATACATTAAAGAATATGATTGAAAACTGGATTAATTTAGTTGTGAAAAGAATGTTCTTTTAGTATGAAAAGGATGGAGATTGGAATCTTGGCTCTGTTACTTTCTAGGCAAGTTTCTTTACCTGTCCAAATCTTAAGTCAATCAATTGAGGCTAATAATACCACAGAGAGTGGATGTAAAGATTACATGAGATCATCTCTACAAAATATTTATAGCATAAGCATTTAGAAGTGATAGCAATTATTAAAATTATATAACATGTTTGTGGAAGAGGAAGAATTTCAATTATTATTTTCTGCTTATACCCCATTATCCAAAAGACACTGTAAAAGTCTAACTCAAAGGATAATACAGGTTATTTATAGGGCAAATAATAAAGTGATATGCAAAAATATGGGAAGTTAGTGGTATCAACTAATCATCTTTAAAAGGGTCAGGAGAGGAGAGGGATGCAGGGAGATAGTGAAGTGCGTTTAGAATATGAACTGCTTTCCTTTTTCCTCTATTTTAGATGGCCAGCAGAGATTTTCCCTTTTAATTGAGGTATGACTTCTTCTGGTCCTCCTCTGAATCTTTTATGGGGGATTCCTTAGGATAGTGATTTTAAGGCCTAATCAGCCCTCATTACTAAAAAACTGAGCAGAAGTCTTCAGTGTACTATGCAGAATGTCATATTTTCATAATCGGATCACTCATTTAAAGTTCCTCTGAGTTTGAGTTCTGGGATATTTGGGTAACAGGATCAAGCAAATCAAACTGATGGCTTCAAAATGCTTCCCTTTTTTTTTTTTTAAAGAAACTTTCTCTGGTTACTTGGAAATCTAAATAGAAGACGATAATTTATAATTGTAATAATATTAAGAACACACTTGGCTGGAATATGCAATTTTGGTCAAACTGGTGCCTGATAATTTAAAAAACTAGCATATCATTCCTTTGTGGTGCTACAATTTAAACACTAAAAGCCTATTGAATAGAAATCTTAGACACAGTAGATGATAAAGTTAAAAACAAATAATTTAAGTTATTGAAAGAAGTTATGAATCAATGTACTCTAACCAAGGCCATACTTGTTAGTAGGTCTGCTGAGAGCTCAAGAGGGGTATAGAATATACCTTTATATTTCCAGATGGCCAGACATTTCCTAGATCCTCCACATCTCCCTGTTCCATTTAAATCACACATCCAGCTCCTCAGAGTGGGTTGTGCCCTACAGAGATTACACAAAGAAAGATGTAATTTGCCAAAAGTGTATTGTCTCTTTCCCTTGGCATCCCATAGCTCTTGTAACACCTCATTTCCTTTTATTAAAGAAAGAAATATTTCACTGTGGTCAATACTAGTAAAACTCATTCATATAAAAGAAGTAGATGGTATTCAGATATACAAATGCATATCTCAGGAATTGTAAAGAGAGAAGTCAGAGAAATGCAGTGTCCTGGAGTCCAAGAGAAGAAAGTATTTTGAGAAGGAGGTGGTAATCACTGATGTTGAACAGAGCAGTCAGGCCCTGGAAAGTAAGGGTTAAGAAAAAGCTACTGGATTTGGTGAGGTCATTGGTGACGCTGAGGGATTTCAAAGGAAAGGTGGTTTGGAAAGTTTGATTTTTAAACAATGAATATGGGGTGGTGGTGGCTGGTTATGATGGGAATTTTAAGGTGTGTGAGTCAGCACTGTAAGGATATTCTTTTAAAAACTTTGTGAAAGAAAGGCTACATTGAGGATATTGCTAGAAAGATCAGTTGTAGCATCAAGGAAACAGCCTTTAAGTCAGTTACACCTGTGTATCTTTGAAGATATGGAGCTCAAACCTGGGAGAAGAGGTTGCAGATTTTGAGAAGGGAATGGATAGATAGAAGAACTAGATCCCCTAAAAGTAAGGAATGAATCTTATTTTATACTTTCATTTCCTAAACATTGAAAATAGTATCAGCATTTATTATAATAGTGATATAGACTTTGTAAAATGATATCATGCATGCAGAGGACTTTTTTCCCCAAAATTTATGACTAGAAATTAATGCTGACAGTCATGCGTATGACTTGTTCTACAACGCTTTCTGGCCAGAAACACTTTTTAGCAGACTATAGGTCAATAGAAAGAATGTGTCAAATGTTTAGGTTATATTAGTTCACTGAGGTTGGGGGTGGTTATGGATAGTTTACACCGACTTGTCACACTCTGTTGCCCAAATATAGTAAACACTCTCATCAGAATGCAGAACTTAAAAATGGTGCCATAAATGACAATTCTAGCCAGTCAGTAAAGAGTGATTGCTGCTCCCAACACCCCAGTTCTACTCTTTCATTCTAAAGGGCAAATGAGTTCTGAGAGTATTTATGTTCTGTTCAGATTAACTAATTGAGATTTTGGCCTTTTTCTCTAGTTGCCTATTCCTTTACTTAAAATTAATTTGTTACAAGGCACAGCGAGTTAATTAGTATGATTAGCTCCCTCATCTCCATGCTTGCATTTTTAAGAACCTGAAAGTCAAGGTACTGCTTACACAGACGATTATTTGCAGACAGTTAATTCTTGAGTTATTGTCTTGGGATGGGCATTATCATATTATTAGCATGTCTTTTACATTTCCTGATTCTTTAGGAAGAAGCATCTCACTTTTACATCTCACTTTAGAACTTTTATTGTCAGTGAATATTAACCATAAGCTTCTGTTCTGTCAATAACGTTGTTGTGAAACCCTGCAGAGAAGATGGTGGCATAGGAAGATCCTCAAGTCACCTCTTCCCATAGCCACAATAGATTTACATCTATATATGGAGTAATTTCCTCCGAAAAATCTTAAAAAACAGATGAAAAACACATCCCCAGCAAATGATAAAAGGGCTGCATTAACATGAGTAGAAGTCCACTGTCACATGCAGAAAATCCCATGCCCCACGTGGTGACAACCACAATGGGGAGGTATCTTAAAAATATGGAATTTTTCCCCAAGGAGCAAAGGATTTCTGCAACACATCAGGCACTCCAACCCTTGGGCCTTACACTGAGAGGGCAAGCCACAAAAATGTAAAACCAATGGAAATTATGTCCAGGAGATCATAGAACTGCAGGGAATGGAGAACTTGTTCTTAATGTGCTCACATGAGGACTGTCACCCTGGACCTAGTGCAAAGCAGCAGTTTAAAAATGCTATACCATACATGAAGGTGAGCCAGTTATTACTAATCTTAAAGCAAGCACTGAAGAGAGGTAGAAACCTGTTGGGACTCTCTCCAGGGATGTGGCATTTTTTCCGTCTCATGCTACCTTGCAAATGCCAATGCTGGCAGGTGCCATTTTAACCTGCTAGCACAGGTGGGCACTCTCGATCCCTGTGCTACAGCTATGTCACAGGTGGTGAGGCACCCTTCCCCTGCCAAGGTGCAACTGTGGCACCCCCAAAAGCTGGCAGACACATACAACCCACACAGGGATATCCCTGGAGCAGTTGGTTCCAGTGGGCAGGGAAGATTGCACTTCTTAGCATCAAGAGTCGTCTCCTACATAAGGACACTTTTTCAAGACTAGGAGAACATAGTGCTTTGCCTAATACACGAAAACAGAGAATCAGTCAAAATGAAGGGACAGAGGAATATGTTCCAAATAAAGAACAAAATAAAACCTCAGAGAAAGACCTTATGAACAGAGATGAGTGGTCTACATGATAAAGAGTTCAAAGTAATGATCATAAAGATGCTTTCCAAACTAGGGCAAAGAATGGTTGTATACTGTGAGAACTTCAACAAAGAAATGGGAAATATAAGAAAGTACCAAACAGAAGTCACAGAGCTGAAGAATATAATAACTAAACTGAAAAATATGCTAGAGAAATTCAATAGAAGACTAGATGTAGATGAAGTAGAAGAATGAATCATCAAGCCGGGAAACAAAACAATAGAACTTACCAGACGGAGCAGCAAAAAGAAAAAAGAATTTTAAAAAATGGAGTACCTAAACAACATCAAACAGAATAATACATGCATTATAGGGATTCTGGAAGGAGAATAGAAAAACAAAGGGCAGGAAATGTATTTGAAGAAATAGTGGTTGAAAAATTCCCTACTCTGGGGAAGAAAACAAACATCCAGGTCCAGAAAGCCCAGGATTCCAAATAACATGAACCCAAAGAAATACAAAGACACATTATAAATAAAATGTCAAAAGTTAAAGATAGAGAATCTTAAAAACTACAAGAAAAAACTCCCACAACTTGTTACATACAAAGGAAACCCCATAGGGCTAGTTTATTTATTCACTATTGAGAGAGAGAGAGAGAGAGAGAACAGGAGCAGAGGCAGAGGGAAAGGGAGAAGCAGACTCCCCACTGAGCAGGGAGCCTGAGCCTGATGCAGGGCTTGATCTTAGGACCCTGGGATCGTGACCTGAGCCAAAGGCAGACACTTAACCAACTGAGGCATCCAGGTGCCCAAAAAATAGACTTTAAAACAAAGACTGTAATAAAAAACAAAGAGGGACAGTCTCTTCAGTAAACAGTGTTGGGAAAACTGCATAGCTACAAGCAAGAGAATGGAGTTGGGTCACTACCTTACACCATGTAAAAAATTAACTCAAAATGGATTAAAATCATGAATGTAAGATCCAGAACAGTAAAACTCATAAAAGAAAACATAGGTGGTGAACTCTTTGACATCCCTTTTAGTTATGTTTTTTGGGATCTGATTCCAAAAGCAAGAGCAACAGAAGCAAAAACAAGCAAACAGGACTACATTGAACTCAAAAACTTCTGCACAGTGAAGGAAACCATCAATAAAATGAAAAGGAAACCCACTGAATGGGAGATATTGTTTGCAAATGATATATCTGATAAGGGGTTAATATTTAGCATATGTAAAGAATTCATATAACTCAATAACAAGAAAAACCAAACAGTGATTAAAAAATAGGTGGGTGATCTGCATAGATTTTTTTTCCAAAGAAGACATACAGATGACCAATAGGCACATGAAGAGATCCTTAACATCGCTAATTATCAGGAAAATGGATACCAAAACCATAATGAGTCACCACCTCACAACTGTTAGAATGGCTATTATCAAAAAGACAAGTATTGGAGAGGATGTGGAGAAAAGGGAACCTGTTAGCATTGTTAAATGAATGTAAATTTGTACAACCACAATGGAAAACAGTACAGAGCTTCCTCAAAAAATTAAAAATAGAGCTACCATATGATTCAGCAATTCGATTTTTGGGAATCTATCTGAAGAAAACAAAAACACTAATTCAAAAAGATATACACATTCATATTTATTGTAGCATTATTTATAGTAACCAAAATATGAAAATAATCCATGTATCCATTAATATGTGAATCGATAAAGATGTTACACACACACGCACAAACACACACACACACACACAATGGGATAGCACTCAGCCATAAAAAAATAATGAAATCTTGCCATTTGCAACAACATGGATTGACTTTGAGGATATTATGCTAAGTGAAATAAGTCAGACAGAGAGAGACAAATACTGCATGATTTCACTTGTAAGTGGGATCTAGAAAACAAAGCAAGCAACCAAACCAAACCAAAACCAAACTTATAGATACAGAGAATAGAGTGATGGTTGCCAGATGGGAGGAGGTTGGGGGGGGGGAAATTGCTGAAGGGGATCAAGCGGTACAAATTTCTAGCTTTAAAACAAATAAGCCATGGAAATGTACTTTATACCATAGAGAATACAGTGAATAATATTGTGTTAACTTTGTATGGTGACAAGTGGTGACTAGACTCATGTGGTGATCATTTCCCAATGTATACAGATGTGGAATCACTATGTCACTATGTTGCACGCATGAAACCAATATACTATTATATGTAAATTACACTTCAATAAAAATAAAGAAAATAAAAAACCCCCAATATTTTTGTGTTATACATTTTGAAAATATGAGTTTGTAACTCTAAAAGAATTGATTTCCTGTACGTATAGGTTTAGGGAGGTGGCTGTAGTCAGTTTTCTCATTCATTGTCATCATAATGAATAATCAATGAGTTTTCAACTATTCCTGTTGAAAATTTGAAGCCAAGCAGAAAGTGTACCACTAGGTGACACTCTGATCTTAAAGCATAAACCAAATAATGACAATTACAAAAATGACAATAAAAGTGAAATCAATAGACTATTTATGGTACCATGGAGATAGTGTGAATTTAATATTGTAAATTTGGGACATCAATTTTTAGCTCAATGAAGATTATTTTGTTACAAATAATTTTTTAAAAAAATGTTATGCTATGCAAATGCTTTGTATTAATTTATAGTACTAAATCATTCTCCATATCAGCAAATTTGGAAATACTGCTAACTTTCATGAAGGAGAAAGATATAGTTTGATGATTCTAAGATAGGGAATCGTCAGTTTAGCACTGATACCAACTTTTACTACCACACAGGGAAAGGTATTTAACTGTTCTTTTCTAGCTTGATTACCCATAAAGAGGTAATAAGCTTATCTGCCTCTCAGGAATGTTGTAAAGGAGAATTGGTTAAAATGTGCAGTGTCTTGATCACTGCAACTATTAAATATTATGTAAAGCAATGTAAGGATAGTAAAATCAATAAAATGCTTGAATGGAGTTGTTTGGTGATCAAATCTACAAATTAAAACTTCAGTAATGTGTGGTACATAAAATTTGTCTCTGTTTAGTGTTTCCATGAAAAGAAGGTGAAGAAAATTTCTAAAACAAAAAAAAAAAAAAAAAAAGGAAAGAAAATTTCCCTGAATTGTTGATTATTTGGCTTTAAATATAGTCACTGTTTCACAAAAAGCCACTTGATGATCAGACTAATCCAACTGACCTTGGGTTTGTGGTGGGAGAACTGTGAGGGGCTCTTTTCACCTAGAAGAATTTGCTGGGGGAAATCCTTGAAATTAATCATCAATGAAACGTAAGGGTATATATACATATGTGCAAGCTAACTTAATATATGTGCTTAGAAGTCCATGGCTTTCATAAACATCTTAGGGAAACCCATGACCCAAAGAAAGGTTATACCTACCGTTTATGGTTGATAGTGGCAATAGCTAGCATCTTATCAAAGCATCTAGTTTCAGGCAAAATGCAGTGAAAATGAACATCAAAAGCACTGTAAAATGTGGAAAAGTGACAAAAGTTCTGCCTGGGGTCTGAGTAGGAATTTTGGTCATCATATGCGTTACATACATGGTTTTACATATATGAAGGGGCTCAGGATTCTTGCTTTAAAAAAAAACAATTTTTAGAATCATATCTTCCTCTAAGTGCTGTTTTTTTTTCTTAATTTCTGCCCAATCACTCTCAGAATTGTGGTTCATTTTCCTCTAGCTTTTCAGAAAGCAAGAACCTATGATCTTTGACCCAAGTTACCCTGCCTATCATAGTTATAATGTATTGTTCTGTGATGTCTGAGCCAGTGGGAGGACTGTAGGTATAGAATAATTTTTCTTGGCCTAGAAATGTTTCAGGGAGAATGAATGGAGAGACGAGATATGAATATAGAGGAATAGGAAGAACTTGTGAACTCGATTAAAATGAAGAGGCATTGTCTCCTCGAGGCCCATGTTGGGATGGCCACAGTGCAGTGTGGGTAAATGAATTGGCTACATTCCCAGTCTAAAGGCAATCTGAGCTTTCTCCATTTCTGGCTGGAGCATGTATTGAGACACACCTATGAGAAAATTTATACTTTCTACTTGACTGACATTGAAAAAATGAATGCTTCTATGCTATTGTAACTAAGAAATTTTGAGCAGTCATCTCTATTCACATTTGAGTAAGATACTGTTCTATGACTGGCTTCAAGGTCATTCAGCCAGTCAGTTTTGGGGCCCAAACTGATGCTTCTGGCTCTCTCCCACTCAGGTGGAGCAACTTTCCTGTGCTTGTTTGTTTGTTTTTTAAAGATTTCATTTATTTATTTGAAGGAAGCAAAGAGTGAGCAATAGAGCACAAGCAGGGGGAATGGCAGAAGCAGAGGGAGAAGCAGACTCTGCTGAGCAGGGAGCCTGATATGGGGCTCAATCCAAAGATCTGGGATTATGACCTGAGCAGAAGGCAGATGCTTAACCCACTGAGCCACTGGGTACCCCCTTGTGCCTGTTCTTGTTAGGTGACTCAGCTTTACTTCTCCTGGGCTTTTCTTCTGTTATGAGCTCCAACACAGAAGAGAATTACAGGATCTGTGGTCCTTGGCACCTAATTATTTTCCTGTCTCTCATGGTACATTGATATATCCAGGTTTCCTAACATGTTCAATCACAGTTTCACTATGAATTTAATTTATTTAAATCTTATTGTTTTTTTAATAAACCAAAGATTTAAAATGTTGATAATAATAGCACGTAAGTACTGTACTTCAGATTATATTTTGAGAGAGGATATCTATGTAGATGATGAAATTGTCATTAATCCTAAAGAAAATTACAATAACAAGAACACATACTTAACTTGAATTGACTACATGCTATGTACTATTCTAAGCATGTTACATATATTTACTGATGTGACCACCACAACAATAATTTGATGAAGATATTGTAAAGGATAGAATTTAGATATAATCCAGTCTTATTTAAAACAAGAGAGGCAAATATGTAGATATATATTTAGGAATAGCACCTTTAGTGTGAGCTGTTGAATTTCTTTAGAGTCTCAAGTTAAGGTCCTCTGGGCTTGTAACTGTCACTTTATAGCTGACAATGATCACACCTGGTATATTAGGCAGATCCAGAAAATAACATAAATTGCGAACAATTTATTTAAAAAAATCAGGCTTTAGGAAGTGAACTTCCATACTGGGAATAGCATTTGTTTAATGAGTAAGGAAAAGAGGATTTGAGAGTCTTGATGAGGAAAAAAAAAGGAATTAAGTGAAAAAGTGAATACAATTAATTCTGAAATAGGAAGTATCTACATTATAGTAAGTAGCCTTAGGCATGCCTAATAAGGATCAAATGATAACCTGTGAAAGAAGTGTGACATATTCTATGACTCCCTAAAAGATTTGTGTGTGGATATAGATATATAGATATAGATATAGATGATATAGATATAGATATAGATAGATATAGGTAGATAGATAGATAGATACAGACATAGATGTAGATAGAAATATAATGGGTGCAGAGAATGAAGAAAGAGAGGATACAGGTAGTGAAGGCCTAAACTCAGTTTTGAAGCTATCAGATGCCACAGAACTTCTAGTATAGCATTTGTCCGTCATGTAAATGAATTGTAGAGGGGAGGAACTCAAGACAATATTTGAATATAGTAACTGGTTCTGGGTATTCAAGAGCTACAGTAAAGTTCAAGAACCACGGAATTCAATTGGAATACTTTTTGAGTGAGATTTTTACTTTATTTCACCACTTTTAAAAGAATGTAAAGAAATAGGAATGAGCCAAGACAAAACCCACAAGATTTATTCGTTAATTTATTTGTTCAACCTACTTTTTGCCACACATTGTTTTTGGTATTGGCGATACAGCAATAAACTCCTACAGAACTTACATAGTATATGGAGTTCATGGAGTTGCCATGAACCGAAATGGAAAAACTATGAGAGAAGAATGTTTGATTTGGAATGGGGAGAAGATCAGGAGCTCAGTTTGGAGGATGCCGTTTGAAGTTTCAATTAGATGTCTAAATAGAGATGTTGAGTAGAAAGTTGGATATTTGAATCTAGAGCTTAGGGGAAAGCTAGGCACAAGATACAAACTTAGGAGCTTTGGTAATCAGTGCTATTTACCAAATATTTCCATATCACCTTCTAATATGGTTTCATGTTAGACTAGCGCTTTTCTGCTCATGGTGATCATATGACTTGCTCTGTCCAATTGAAATAGAGTGGAAATAATATGTGTTACTTCTGGATGGAAACTCTAGCAATTGATGCACAATTTGTCACAGCAACTGGCAATGCTCCAGTGGTAACTGCTTTATCAATTAGTGTTCCAGAGAGAGGACAATGTAGAGCAGACTCCCAGGAAACCCACAATAAATGAGTAATATGAATAAGAAATATTTATTAAGCTGCTGACATTTGGGGGAAAGATCATTGGAGAGCTTGGCAAGAGTTCTGATGGAGCAATCTGGCAGAAACATAATCTGGGTTTAAGTGTAAACAGGAAGAGAGAAATTAGATAGAGTAGGTTCTGTTTCAAGGTTTTGAGTGGGACCATAGTTGGAGAGGGAGAGTGGGATCATTGATGCTATTTTAAAAAGATGGTAAAAATGCTGCATGACAAGTACAGATGTGAAAATGAATGGTTTTGGAGGGAAGAAAGATTGTGGGAATGCTATCCTTTTTTTTTGAGATTTTTTTTAAAATTTTTATTTATTTATGATAGTCACAGAGAGAGAGAGAGAGAGAGGCAGAGGGAGAAGCAGGTTCCATGCACTGGGAGCCCGACGTGGGATTCGATCCCTAGTCTCCAGGATCATGCCCTGGGCCAAAGGCAGGCGCTAAACCGCTGTGCCACCCAGGGATCCCCCTTTTTTTTTTTTTTTTGAGATTTTTATTTATTTATCTACTTGACAGAGGGAGCACAAGCTGGGGAAGAAGCAGGGTCCCAGCCAAGCAGAGGGCTGTACAGAGAACACAATGTAGGGCTCGATCCCAGGCCCTGGGATCATGACCTGAGCCAAAGGTGGATGCTCAACCTACTGAGCCACCCAGGCACCCCAGGAAGAGCTGTCCTTGAACAGGAGAGATGGCCTTAGATCTAGTGCTCAAACGGAAGGGTTAACTTTGTTGTGAAATTGGTGGCCATGAATTTAAAGTGAGATCAGTGTTTTTCTCCAGACACATTCAGTTGTGTGGGTGTAGGTATAGAATAGAATTGAATTCAACCAGGCTTGGAAATGTTTGACTTGATCACAATTTTTTTTTATTTAAATTCAATTAGCCAACCTATAGTACATACTTAGTTTCAGATATAATGTTCAATACTTTATCAGTTGCGTATAACACCCAATGCTCATCACATCACAATTTTAAAGTATTTTAGTTCCAGTGTTTGTGGGAAATCAAATAAGAGGAGTGGGTTTTAATAAAAGCAAACCAACCAACTTACCAAGGGCTGTTCCTTGCATCCCCAACCTGAGATATTTGAAAGAAGACATTCATGGCCGTTTTAGAACCAAAGAAACAATAGCAGCCATGAAAATTTATTCCTGAAGAAGGTTGGGTGCTTTCCGTTTCTACTGATCTTCAATAAGAGAGCAAATATTCACTGCTCAGAAAGGGTTATAGATCCTTAAGAAAAGTATGAAATTAGATTTGACAATCCAAATACCAGCTGATGCCAGTTGTTTTACAATAACTAATAGGTCTTTGTGTCCTAGTTCCTTTTATTCCTATAGCTCCCAGCATATTTAATCACTTTTTATCAGTAGCCTTCTAAGAGGACATTAAGTAATGAGATAGCAATACAAGCAAGGGGATTTTGAGCCCAACTCCAGCTAGTCATTGGCATGTTTTATATGGCATCTGTATGGGAAATCCATAATGAGTGAGATTAAGGCAATGAAGTGAGAAAATGAAAAATTTATCCAGGAAGTAAATGTCCATGGCCAAATTACCAGTGTTTATATACATATATAACAACTGAGCATCAATGAGTTGGTTGCAGTAGTTATAACAAGCCTTTGCAAGGAGTTTTAGGTTAGAAGAGGATTTGAGTTTATTATAAAATGGAGTGTTGTGATGTTTTCTTCAATTTGTTGGGGTTTCATCTGGAACCCTGAGCCATCCCCTCTGATGAGAAGAAGAGATATGACTGAAATTAGGAAATCCGGGTCTAGTTGGCTGTACCAGCATAGAGGCCAGCTGTGCCACACTTGTTCAGAGCAGTGGACTGTTGACATGAGACAATAACAGGCAGAGAACGCTGAAAGAACATTTTTGAAACCTTGCAAAGCCAAGTGTTTGAAATGTGTCTTTGAAAATGGCTCATTTGGTAATGACAATAAAACGTGCTTACAAAAGGATGTTAAGTGAAATAATCCAGGTAGCAATTTTATTATAATATGCTCTCAACTATTTTTGAAAAGACATAAAAAGAAAAAAGGCTAGAAGGAAAAGTATGTTAACAGTGTTTATGTGATTGGAGTCTGGAGCATTAAAAATATTGGGTCAAATCTTGGTCAGACATTTAGGGGTATTGAAAGTAAAAAATATTTCTGGGTTTATTTCCTTTTTGATTGCATGTTTTGTTTGTGTTATAATCTGTACATATGCAGTCTGCTAATAGAGATTTAATATATGGCTATTGCCTCCAGTACTATATTAGTGATGGCAGGATATACTTTTAGATATAAATACTATGAATTCTGTTCAGAAATCCAAAGATATGTGTTTATATAACATATGAGTTATTATTTGAACAACTGTTACGTGTCACATAGTCAACTAGGTTTTGGATATATCAGATATAGTTCCTCACCTCATGAGGCTTGCAGGGTATTGGAGGGTATATCAGTTTTCTATGACTCCATAAGAAATTACAATACATTTAGGGACTTAAAACAGTTTATTATTTAACAGTCTAACAGTTTCTGTGGTGAGGACAGTGACATAGATTGGCTGGGTCCTCTGATCAGGGTCTCACGTGGCTATAATAAAGCTGTGTGCTCATGTAGAGGCTCACCTGGGAAAGAATTTTCTTTCAAGTTCACTTGATTTGAATCCATTTCCTTGTAGCTGCATGATTAGAATCCATTTCCTTGTAGCTGCATGATTAAGGGCACTGGCATCTAGCTGGCTGTTGGCTTGAGGCCAGCTCAATTCTTAGAAGCTGCCCTCAGCTCTTTGCCATGAGAGCCTCCCAACATGGCCACTCTTCTTCAGAGCCAGCTAAGGAGAGAGACTCTCTAGAGTGAGTCTGCTGGCAAGCCGGCGTTGTATATAATGTGATGTAATCACATGAATGTCATGTCATCATCTTTGTGTATTCTGTTGGTTAGAAGAAAGCCACAGATCCTATAAACAGCTAGCCACTGCTGTTGGCTACTGGGACTTATTCTGCCAGGAGTGCTCTATAGAATCCACCTCAGAATTGACTGCAGCTGCTATTCAGGGTCAGTCAAGGTTAGCCTTATGGGGGGAGAATTCTCAAATTAAAGGCTGTTGATAGTTCAGAATGACCAATTAGGTTCCTGAAGGTATGTCTCCTGGAAGCAGCAGAGAAACCCAGGGTGGAAAGACACAGCTACTTGAAACAGCTGAAGTCAGGTGTTGTCAGGTTACAGATGTGCAATGCTGGTTCCCACCGCAATGGCAATGGCTGGAGTTAAAAAGGTGGGTCCAGAGGATGCGAGTTCGGGAGAAGTATTTAATGCACATGGCCAGTGAGAGGCAGAGCTGGTGGTTAAGTTTTTCAGACTCCCTGGCCCCAGCTGCCATATCACATTTTCCTACACTTTAACAAATACATCTCTGTGGGGGCATGTGGGTGGCTCAGTCAGTTAAATGTCTGCCTCCAGCTCAGGCTGTGATGCTGGGATCCTGGAATCGAGCCTTGCCACAGGTTCCCTGCTCAGTGGAAAGCCTACTTCTCTCTCTCCCTCTCCCTCTCCCTCTGCCCCTTACCCCTTTTCCCTTCCTCGAGCTCTTGTTCTTTCTCTTGTTCTCAAATAAATAAATAAATAAATAAAATCTTTTAACCATCCCCCACACACCTTTTTCATAAGCATTGTATTTCTTTTTGGCACTGAAATTCTCCATTTAATTTTCACTGCTTTTAGTAAAACTACAGCACTGCTTCTCAGAATTTAATGTGCATACAAATCACCTGGGGAATCTTGTTAAATGCAGATTTTGATTCAGAACACTGAGATGTGGACTTCTAGTCTGCATTTCTAACAAGCTCTCAGGTGATGCTGCTGCTGCTGGTCTGCACACCACAATTTGAGTAGCAAGGTCATAAAGGCATAACTAGGTTGTATATTTGAATGAATTGAATAAAAGACAGGTGTTGTGATGCTTTAACGTCAAACAGAGCCTTTGTCAAACTTATTTCCCTTCTTTGTGGCCTTAAGTTTTATCAGACCCTCTAAGTATATTTTGAATGATGGCTTGAATAATATTGTTAGAGAAAACCTTCTCCCAGAGCAGTTCAAAGTGCTTTTTATAATGTTAGCCATCTGGTCCTCTCTATCCGAGGGTGCTAATTTCCTTATGGAAAAATACTAATAATATGCTAATAATGGGAAAAATCAAATACATACTCCCCACTGAACAGTATTTCCTTGTTCTGCAAGTGCCTCCTCATTGCAAACTGCATTCCCTAAATCAAAATAACAATATCTTTAGGGTGCCCAGGGTCTAGAGCAGTTTTGTCTTGCCTTCCTAAAGGGACAAATGTGGAATTTCAAACTCTTGCACCTGCTAGGAAGTTTTGTTCTGGGAACACTGTATTTACTACTGACTGATTTAATTTGATTAGATTTTCATGCATAGTATCCAAAATTTCAAAGAAGAAATAAATGAAGTAAACGCTGAGATCCTATCACACATTTATGAAGTTCTCTAAAAGATGTGATTAACTTCTGCAATATGGTTTCTGAAGAAGCACTTTGAAAGGAAATATGTAAAAGAAAACCTCTAAGATTTTAAGCTAAACTGAGATTTGATGTTGTAATAGGATAGAGCAGATAAGGAATGGACTTGAAACGGAGCCTTGACAAACCCAAGTCCCTACGATGGTTTTTAAAATTACTTAGATTCTTTTTCTTCTCTTGGATTTATTATTTATTCACTTAGCATTTAACACACATCTATTAAGCATCTACGGTGAGTACTGACCTATATCTAGGTATGCAGTGGGAGATAGAACAGTTCCTGACCTCACAAGGGGGAAGGCAGACATAAAACAGATAATCACACAAATGCATATATGATTACTTACTGGGGTAAGTACGATGAAGGAGAGTCCCTGTGTAGAGTCCTAAGGTCAAGAGAGGGTTCATCACATTTGAGGAATTAAAAAAGTCAAGTGCTGCTGGAGCACAGAATGAATGGAAAAAATCAGTAAATGCTTACAATAATGTATGCAAGGTACCAGGCAGGGTGCTGAGAGCCCAACAGGCCTTAATGCATTAAGTCCTTACTACAACCTTGTAAGTCAGTGCCACTATTTTCATTTCATTGGTCAGAGGCACAGAGAGGGTAAGCAAGTTGCCCAGTGTTTCATGGGTAGAGTATTTGAACACAGGAGGTCTTCATCACTGACCGGTATTGCCTCTGAGGAGAGGAAAGGGCACAGGGATCATACAGCTTGAGAGCTTGATGTTCCCTCTCTTCATAGAACATGCAGCTTCAGAGTTTTAATCACCATGAAAGAATAGGAGGTTAGCTGACTTAATCATGTAACAATAACAGGGAAATAAAATAATAATGCTTCACTATAAGACAACTTATAGCCCTGGTAAGTAAACCCTCAAAATGCATAGCCATGTTGTCATTTCCAAAAATTTCTCCATGAGAGGCTACCTGGAAAAGAAAATAGCCATAAACTGTATCCACATCTCAGCATGGATGATTCAGGTCCTCATTTATGCCCTTTCTATAATTATATTATTATGCCCTTTCTATAATTCATGGAGGATGTGTAACTAATAACTTAACTAATAGTTAAGGTCTTCTTAAATTCTATGGTTTATGCTTTTCAGGGCTTTACTTTTTGTGGCTGGGTTTTAACAATGTCATGGTTCATAGTGGCAGAAAGAGAAGAAAAAAACATGAGAAAACCACAAGCTGGGTAAAAGTCTGTGAGAAGCTAAAAGTTGCTCATTTGGAGTTTTGATTATCATAAAGTGATGGGAGTCTTAGAGTAATATCACTTGAATTTTTCCCTTTAAGAATGGAAAACAAGGCTGAGACATCAAGTGAATTTCCCAAGATCATCTATCAAACTGGTAGTAGCAGAGAGAGAGCTAGAGCCCAGCATTCCCAACTCAGGCAGTGCAATGGGGGTGAGGCATGTGTGTGGGACATTGTGTTAGGGTTTCCTCAGACAGGGGCATGAAATTGGAAAAATTTCACAATATGAAATTTTTAAGGACTATGCACACCCAGAGAACACAGAAAATCCAAAACTTGTGTACGTGGCTTACAAAGCAAAGATAAGCCACTAAAGATATGCTATTGAGATAATATGTGAATATTATCCTAAAATTGGTTTTAAAAATAATGAAACATCTTAACCTTGAGAAGATGACACCTATGGTCTTTTTTTTTTTTTTTTTTTTTTTTTTTTACTTAACCAGTCTTTTTAAAGATGAAAACACCTTACAAATAGATTTGGAAAATATTAGGGTCATTTCATGAATTCATGCCCCTATCTACTCTTGGCCATTTTGATCTCCCCTCTTTCCTATGAGAATACAGAATGATCTTCTACTGGTGTTCTATGTGAAGCCTATTCAAGCCCTTACTAGAGCTATGACCACCAAGTAGCAGAGGTTTGTGTAGGGTGCAGGGACTAGGTGTATCTGCTTTTTACTACTGCTTTGATTCTGAAATTATAAACAGTGTTGGTGGTAAAATACTTTTCCCTGATGAGGCTGATTGCACTGCCTCCTATGTATCTGGGAAACTGTGAACAAACCCAAGAGCAGGCAAGAGGAGAAGGGGTAGGAATTTTCACCTGGATAATTACATTTGCTTCTCTACTAATCTTCAGATTGGCATATAGAATATCCACAAAAATCAACTAAACAGTGAATAGTACTGATATGAGAAATAATTATAATTTTCTGCTACAAGTTAAATATTAATGAAAATAAATCATAACTAAAAAGCTTTTTTTATATAATAGAAAATTAGATATAAAACATTATGGAGAGGCACCTGTGTGGCTTAATCAGTTAAACATGTAACTTCAGCTCAGGTCTTGATCTCAGGGTCCTGGGATCAAGCCCTATATTGGGTTCCATGCTCAGTGGAGCCTGCTTGACCCTCTCCTTCTGCCTCTCTCCCTGCTGATGTTCTCTCTCTCTCTCTCTCTTGAATAAGTAAATAAAATCATTTAAAAAGTATAATGGAAGAAGTCACTTATATAGTAATAACAAAAATATAAAATATCTAGAAATAAATTTTATCCCCAGTGCATAAGATCTATATGAAGAAAAACTATAAAAATATTGAATTATAGAGAAAGACAAATAAATAATGGGACATGCCATATACATTTTTGTGGGGAGGGCATACCATATTCTTGGTTGAAAGATTTTTTTCCTTTAAGCAAGTCTATCCGTATAATGTAATTCCAATAAGAGTCCAATACAATTTAAAATAGTTCTTTTTAATTTGACCTTGGACATGATGGTAACCTCTTTGGACTTTACTGCAAGATTAAAGTGATCAATGTTTCTTGAAAACATTTTGGAAATATGAATAATGGCCTTAAAATGGTCATGTATCTTAACCCAGTAATTTCACTTGGAAGATTTTGTACTAGATAAGTAATTGGGAGAGGACTATAAATCTCTATGTTTAAGAATGTGAAAGTTTTACAAAAAAACAAAATTGGCAAAAAAACAATGCTTAAGTACATTATGACGTAAACATAAAGTGAAATATTATGTAGTTATTAGTATTTAAAATACTAATTACTGAAATTAATGGGAACAAATAAATGTAAGATTACAGAAAGTATTTCCATTAAAATATACACATATACAAATATGCAAAGAACATATGAAGGTGAAGAAATTATATGGAAATGTTTCTAGTAGCTATCTCAGAGTGGTGACATTGTAAAATGTGGGTTTGAATTTCACTTGCCAGCTGTGAGATCCTGAGTTAAGTGGTGCTCTTACTTCAAGCTTAATTTCCTCATGTGCAAAATGAAGAAAATAGCAATAACGTTTCTGTGAAGGTTAAAATATTTAATATATGCAAAGCATTTAGCTTAGCATTTACCAAGTGTTCAATAAATGGTGTATATTATCAATAATATTATAGATTTCTCTCTCTCTCTCTCTATATATATATATATTTAAATATTTAATTTATTTGAGAGAGAAAGAGAGAGAATGAGTGGGGGAAGGGGCAAAGGGAGCGGGACAAGCAGTCTCTGTGCCCCTCCCCACACTCTGTGCTGATGGGGAGCCAGACTCAGGGCTTAACTTCAGGATTCTGAGATCACAATCTGAGTGAAACCAAGAGTAGGCACTTAACTGAGCCACCCAGATGCCCCTATAGATCTCTCTCTCTCTTTTTTTTTTTTTAAGATTTTATTTATTCATTCATGACAGAGAAAGAGAGAAAGAGAGAGGCAGAGACACAGGCAGAGGGAGAAGAAGCTCCATGCAGGGAGCCCAACGTGGGACTCGATCCGGGGTCTCCAGAATCATGCCCTGGGCTGAAGACAGGCGCCAAACCACTGAGCCACCCAGGGATCCCCTCTATAATTTAAAAATCTATTTTTATTATTTAAAAAATTGAGTCATATTTGACATACAGCACTGTGTGAGTTTAAGGTGCACAATGTATTCATTTGATGCATTTATATATACAATAAGATTAATAGTGTAGCATCTGTGGACACTTCTATCACCTCAATTATTTGATTTTGTGGCAAGAACATTTAAGATCTAGTCTCTTAGAAACTTTGAAGTATATAATGCAGTAATTGTTGATCATAATCACAATACTGTGTATTAAATCTTCAGAAATTACTCATTTTCTTTTTCTTTTCTTTATTTTTAAAGATTTTATTTATTTATTCATGAGAGACAGAGAGAGAGAGAGAGAGAGAGAGAGGCAGAGACACAGGCAGAGGGAGAAGCAGGCTCCATGCAGGGAGCCTGATGTGGAACTCGATTCTGGGTCTCCAGGATCAGGCCCCGGGCTGAAGGTGATGCTAAACTGCTGGGTCTCTGGGGCTATCCCCGGCTGCCTTTTTTTTTTTTTTTTTTTTTTTTTTTTTAGATGTATTTCTTCTCTTAGAAGAATGGGGCAGAGGGAGAGGGAGAGAGTCATAAGCAGCTTCTAAGCTGCATACTGCCTTCAGCATCTGTTTATGTCACATTTAGACATTGAAAATTTATTAATTTCATGATCAGAAACAGATGATGAATATTACACATTTTAAAAAGAGGACATTAAGAAAGTTGAGGCAAAATAAACACCAATTGCAAGACTTGGGAAATGAGCAGAAAACACAAAATATATACCCCATGAAGTAGTAGCCTTAGGTAGACCAATTTAAAAAAGAAATAATATCATTGAGTTTTTTTTTTTCTGTGCTATGGGTATTATGTATGTATAATTCATTTATTTCTTGATATCAATCTGTGAGGAAGTTTCTGTCCTTAATATCATTTTACAGAGGAGGAAACTAAGGTACAGAGAGTTTAATGCATCTAAGGATATAGAGCTAGTCAGCAGCAGAACTGGGCTAGGAAGCAGTTTATATCAGTCTAGCCACTATGCAGACTACTTTCTCAAGGATGAACTCTGCATGATTCATGTAAGATAAAAAGCAGATGAATTGCTGAGGATAAACACAATTCTTAATGTTGAGAGAAGAAATACATTTCTCCTGAATGGTCTCATGAAGATGACACTGCTCAATTTCATGATGAACATCCTCAAAGCCATCTTTACAGCAGATATACTGACAAGTTTCATAGGACCATGTATTATAGTGTCCCTCAATGTGAGCCTGTGGCCTTGCATTATAGCACAATTCACTAAAACCCTTTTTGTCTTACAAGAGCTCATAAGTGGAGAGTGGACTAGACTGATGGATGGACAGGCACTGACACACTGAAAAATCACTGAAATAATTCTCTTTTGTACTGAAAATTTTCAAAATAGTTTAGAAAAATCAAAGATTGGAGGCTTTTCCATAAACTTGAAAATCAAACAGGACTTTAAAGGGATAAGATATCTCATAAGACACAGGAATAAGATCACAATTAGTGTCTACTATTCTGCCACAAATTCTGAAAAAGATTCAAAATGAAAGATGTTGACTGAAATAACTTATAAGAAATTGCATGTATTTGTGAAATTAGAAATGGCCTTGTTGGTTTGTAGTTGTAAAAAGGATAGTCATTAATTTGGGGGTAGCATATTGAATAATTGAATAGTAAATTGTCATACATAGAGATTAGGTCTTTGTCACATGTCACTCTCTAGAAGCAGACTTTGAGATGGAATTTGGGTGCAAGATGTGAAAGGAATGGGGATGTAGAAGTAAGTCCATATTGGGACAAAATGCCCTGAAATTTGTATACACACCTTGCTCATCTTCTGGGTGCAAACTGCCCTGGGAAGGATATGATCTGGGAAGAAGCCTCTCTCCTCAGCTCAGGCTGATTCTGAGGGAGCTGGCACTTGGTGCTGTCCACTGTCTGCATTTCCCATAACTGGGCATCAAGTTTTCCCTTTAAGGAGGATCTGAATAATACGTTTCCATTCACATACACATATGATAAAGATGCCTCTTGAATATTTAAACAGATAATGGAGCATTAGATTTTTGCACAAGTTTTGAATCTGAGGTAGGAGGTGACCTTGAGAAATTTGGGCCTTTATTATTCCTGCTTTATAATTATAGCTAATAATCTATTTCTTTAATCTCTTAACATGTATTCAAACTGAATGAAGAATCCTGCTTATTGTAGCTACCTAGAATTATGTGTATGATTTCTAGTGTGATTAGCAGATGTCTCAGTCTGCTTGGGCTGCCATAACAAAATGCCATAGATTGAGTGGCTTAAACCATGTAAATTTATTTCTTACATTTCTGAAGGGTACGAAGTCCAAGATCAAGGTTTTGGTGAGGTAGTCTCCATTCTGAGACTTCTCTTGTCTTGCATGTAGCCACCTTATCTGACTGTGTGCTTACATTGCCTTTCTCAAAGTGTATGCATGAGAGATAGGGTGAACGAGCAAGCTCCCTTCCTCTTTTATAAGGCTACTAGTCCTATTGAATTAGGACTCTACTCGTATGACCTCATTTAATCTTAATCACCTCCTAAAGATCCTATATCCAAATACACTCACAGTGGAAGTTAGGGTTCCAAAATATGAATGTAGGAGAGACACAATTCAGTCCATAACAGTTGGTAGGCATTGGAAGAACAATGGTAGAACAATGATAAGCAAACTTCTAAAGGATTATAAAAAAACCCCCAAAGAATAGTATGTGACAGGCATTGTATATAGCTCACATAGCCTAAAATATTTACTGTCTGATTCTTTACAGAAAGTTTGCCAATCCCTTGCCTAGGATCATGACCAGACTAACTTTTAGATAAATTTTCTGGACCCAGTTTCTGCAGCTTAAAAAAATGAGAACTAGATTATTTTTATTGCATTCCTTAGAAGGAAGGGATTAGTCTGTATATCAGTTGAACAGGAAATATTTTCTAATTGGACAATCAAATTGAGAGTTCTACCCAGGTGAGGCCTTTTGAATTGGTTTTATGGTCACCTTTTGTTCTCTCTGCCCTGGAAAATGATGCCACATACACTCAATCAACAGCGTGATGGAGATAACTTGAAAGGGCTGGTTAGGGTGAGTACCCAAACCAAGTTAGATTCCTAGGATATTGGTAATAATGAGTAACAGGAATGCCAATGAATGATGGAAGTTTAGATGATATTAGAATAGAGAGACTAGATGGTGTCTAGTTAGGTGACCACAAGAAAAGAAGGAGGCCATGTGATGAGAAAAGTTTGATTGTGCTGTAGCTGACAACTATAGAAACCCAGATATTTCTTAGTGCTTTGGGATGAACTGTGTTGGTGAAATTTTACTTTGTTCCTGCAAGTCAGTCAAAGATTACTGGAAGATTATATGTCACTCACATTCAAAAGGCTTTACTCTGTGGCCTCAAATGGTCAGTGCTATGCCAGACTTTAGGATGTCCAGTCTCTAACATCTTGCTATCCTAGAAGTAATGAGTAAATATATGAGATAATTGGGACTCTCTAATAAAGAAAAAGAGTCCCAATCCAAATGATAGGATAAGATAATTTATGAATGGTGGTATAATTGTAGGCTGGGCCATGAAATCAAGAATAAAGGGTGCCTGGGTGGCTCAATTGGTTAAGCGTCCGCCTTTGGCTCAGGTCATGTCCCAGGGTCCTGGGACTGAGTCCTGCATCAGGCTCCCTGCTTGGCAGGGAGTCTCTTCTCCCTCTACCCTTCCCCCTGTTCATGTTCTCTCTCTCTCTCTCAAATCAATCAATCAATCAATCTTTAAAAAAAAGAAATCAAGATGAGTTCATCTATAAATTTAAAGCATACTCAACAAAGGCATAATTTCAGATCTTGTTTGTTTAAAATACATCTCTTTAAAAAATTTCAATTATAATTCCTAGTTCTCTTTAGGCTATTAAAGGAACCAGGAATTTGAGACCATGACTACAACTTAGCTGAACAAAAACTTCAATCCTGTAAAAATATAATTTTCTTCATGGTAGAATGGCAGGGTTACAGCTCTGAGTTTCATACCAGTTTCACTGAACTTCAACTTATATAAGCAGAAAGAATCCTGCTGAAATCCCTGTTGCCTGACAACCCCATAAGTACATGCTGAGTGTTGACTGTTACTTTAGAGAGAACTCCTTGCTTGATCATTTGGTTCAGTGACCTGTGTTATAATTTTTTCTCTTCTCATGCCTTATTACCCATTTAAAATACTTTCATTAGAACAGAGAACTGTGTACATTTTGTTCTTGGGTTTTTACTCAGCAAGACTCACTATTTTCTCCTAGAGAAAATTTCACATAAAGGAAAATGAAAACAAGCACGATAAGTTTTATTTATAAACTGGTATTTTTTACCAATTGAATTGCAAGGGCATTCACACAAAACTTACACATTTACACATTAACTACGTGAAAGTTAAGGGGCCAGAAAAGAAGCTAGCATGAACTATCAACGTAGGGGGAAATGTACTGAATATTAAAGGTCATCCAGCTGCCTGAAGAGTTGTATAGAAAAGGTCAGCTCCTCTAAGAAGCAGAATATAGAGGGTACTTCCAGTTGTCTAGATGTTTCACCTTTATATCCTTTACAGGATGGCAGACAGTAGACAAGATTAAAGTAAAAGACAAAATATATCTTGAGTATTTTGTCAGAAGAACAGACTTATCCCTGCTTGTTGAACATAATAGGACTGGAAAGAGCTTTTATAACTGGGCTCTGGTCAACCATGGCAGGTAAGAAAGATTTGGTGCTCGTGGTTGATGCTGAATCATGCATCATCAGTTGTTTTCTTACAATGAAAGGAAATGGCAGTTTATGAATTCTAAAACAAAATCACAGGGGATTAAGGAAGAAATGTCTGGCCAGGGGCTTTGGTTCTTAAAAAATTAAAATGTAATTTAAAAATATTGTTATCTTGTGTTGGCTCAGATAATTTTTAAAAATTTTTTCCTCTTTTTATATAAGCAATTCTCGATTGTCCATGATATTGGGGTCAAGGAAAACTTGGGAAACAAATCCAAAGATGGGAGTGTTTCAGTCCTTACTAGGCCTCATTAATCCTGCTTGTCTAGCATTAGCCTCTGAACCTCACCTGGTAACAGTTGTGTTTCATTTCTTTTTTACTTCTTTGTTCATTTCCTGTTAAAGATTATGGTGGATAATAAAATAGCCAGAAGAATAGGGACAGAGGGCCTGTATGATTATCAACTAAATGGGTAAATAGCCCTTGCCATTGAGAATTTACTATGCTTTTTAAATACTGACTATTCATTTTTTAAGTCACAATCCAGTTTTAGAAACTAACTCAATCTTTATTTTCTCTAGCAAGTTTGTACTTGAACAATGTAAACTCTTATCCAAGGAGAGGCTATATTTTTAAATCACACAATACATTTCATGAAAGTACAGATTAACTTTAACTTTAGAAAAGGGAAAAAACTAGTGCCATTTCCACCTTCTTTCAGTGGGGAAATATTTATTGAGGTGTCTTCTAAAAGAGTAAATGATGTTTCAATGTCTATCAACATGCAGAAGAGAATTTGCCATACCCTGCATGGATGTTGTATGTGTTTTTATGCATTTAACAATAAAAAAGGGAAAGACTCTCCCACCCTCACTCTGAAAAATTGCAGAACTGATGCACAAATTCAATAAAGTTGCAGGATGCAAAATCAATGTATGGAGATCTGTTGCATTTGTAATATAACTTGAAGTCTAGAATAAGATATCTAGGAATAAACCTAACCAAAGAGGTAAAAGCTCTATACTCTGAAAACTATAAAACACTGATGAAAGAAATTGAAGATGACATAAACAAATGGAAAAACGTTCCATGCTCATGGATTGGGAGAACAAATATTGTTTTTGTTTTTCTTTTTAATTTAAATTCAAGTTAGTTAATGTATAGCATATTACTGGTATCAGGAGTAGAATGTAATGGTTCCTCACTTACCTTTAACACCCAGTGCTTATCCCACCAAGTGCCCTCCTTAATGCCCATCACCCATTAAGCCCATCCCCCTACCCACCTCCCCTCCAGCAACCTTCAGTTTGTTCTCTACTGTTAAGAGTCTGTTATGATTTACTTCCTTCTCTGTTTTCATTTTTCCTTCCCTACCCCTATGTTCATTTGTTTTGTTTCTGAAATTCCACATATAAGTGAAATCACATGGTATTTGTGTTTCTCTGACTGACTTATTGCGCTTGGCATAATACTTTCTAGCTCCATCCACATGGCAAAGGGCAAGAACTCATCCTATTTTATGGCTGCATAATATTCCACTGTGTGTAAATATATATTTAAATATATATAATATATTAATATTGAAATAAATTATATATATTATAAATATATAATATATATATTTAATGACCTCTTCTTTATCCATTCATCATCCATTGGTGGACATTTGGGCTCTTATTGCTGTTGGTATTCTGATAGGGATTGCTTTAAATGTATAGATTTATTTAGGTAGAATAGACACTTTGTTCTTCCCATGAAAAGACACTTTTCCAAAGAAGACATACAGATGGCTAACAGACACTTGGAAAGATGCTCAGCATCATTGATAATTAGGGAAATGCAAATCACAACCACAAGGAATCAATCTCATTTACAACTGCATCAAAAACAATAATAATACCAAAAGCATTTTTCACAGAGTTAGAGCAAACAATCCTAAAATTTGTATGGAACCACAAAAGACCCTGTATAGCCTTAATAACCCTGAAAAGCAATTTTGAAAGGAAAGCAAAGCTGGAGGCACCACAATTCTAGACTTCAAGTTATATTACAAAGCTGTAGTGATCAAGACAGTATGGTACTGGCACAAACACAGACACTTAGATCAATGGGATAGAATAGAAAACCCAGAAGTGGACCTACAACTATATGGGCAACCAATTTTCCACAAAGCAGGAAAAAATATTCAATGGAAAAAAGACAATCTCTTCAACAAATGGTGTTGGGAAAACTGGACCACTTTCTTATACTATACACAAAAATAAATTCAAAATGGATGAAATACCTAAATGTGAGACAGGAAACATAAAAATCGTAGAGAAGAACACAGACAGTAACCTTTTTGACATTGGTTGTAGCAACTTCTTCCTAGATACACTTCCTGAGGCAAGGGAAACAAGAGTAAAAATAAACTATTGGGACTTTGTCAAGATAAAAAGCTTCTGCACAGTGAAAGAAATAATCAACAAAATTGAAGGGCAACCTATGGAATGAGAGAAGATATTTGCAAGTGACAGATCTGATAAAGGATCAGTATCCAAATAGTTGTCAAACTCAACAACCAAAAAGCAATCCAGTTAAAAAATGAGCAAAAGACAGGAATAGATATTTTTCCAAAGAAGATATACAGATGGCTAATAGACATGTGAAAATGCTCATTATCACTCATCATCAGGGAAATATGAATATAAACTACAATGAGATATCAGGTCTCACCTGTCAGAATGGCTAAAATTAACCACACAGGAAACAAAAGATGTCAACAAGGATGTAGAGAAGGGAGAACCCTCTTATACTGTTGGTGGTAATGCAAACTGGTGCAGCCACTCTGGACCGCAGTATGGGGGTTCCTCAGAAAGTTAAAAGTAGAAAATACCCTTAGATCCAGCAATTTGTACTATTAGGTATTCACCCAAAGAATGCAAAAATACCAATTCAAAGGGATACATGCACCCTGATGTTTATAACAGTGTTATCAACAATAGCCAAATTATGGAAAGGGCCCAAATGTCCATCAACAGATGAATATATAATGAAAATATAATATATATATAATATATAAATGTTATTCAGCCATCAAAAAGAATGAAATCTTGCCATTTTCAATTATGTGGATGGAGCTAGAGAGTATTATGCTAAGATAAATAAGTTGGTTAGAGAAAAACAATACCATGTGATTTCACTTATATGTGGAATTTAAGAAACAAGTGTGCAAAGGTAAAAGAAAAGAGAGAGGCAAACCAAGAGACAGTCTCTTAACTATAGAGAACAATCTGATGATTACCAGAAGGCAGGGATGAATGAGGGGATGGGTTAAATAGGTAATGGGGATTAAAGAGTCCACTCATTGTGATGAGCACTAGGTGTTGTATGGAAGTATTGTATCACTACTTTGTATACCTGAAATGAATATTGAACTATATGTTAACTAACTTGAATTTTTAAAAAATACTTAATTTATTCATGAGAGACACAGAGAGAGGCAGAGACATAGGCAGAGAGAGAAGCTGGCTCCTCACAGGGAGCCTGATGTGGGACTCAATCCCAAGATCCTGGGATCACAACCTGAGCCAAAGGCAAATGTTCAACCACTGAGAGACCCAGGTGCCCAACTAACTTGAATTTAAACAAAAATTAAAAAAATAAAGGGAAATTAGCACAGTAAAAAGAAAAATTTGCTGCTATGGTTGAAGGAAATACTAAAAAAGGAAACTGATTATTATGTCTAAATCTCTGTGGAATTTAAACAGATAGCTGAACTATAAAATGATTAAAATGAAGTATTCTGGGAGCACTGGTTAAGAAATATTAATTGTTAATAAGGATTAGTATTTATTATTAGTATTATATTTAGAGTAGTTAGTTCTAGAGTCTTCAGCATGACATTTAAAGTCCTACAATATATCAGACTCATCTTTCAGACCATGTGCAAATGTCTGCTGCTACCTCCATATGAGTTTTGTTAACTTCAGTTGAAATTCTGCTGGATATGACTTCTAGGATTCCTGGTATGTAATATACAGAATAGGGCACCAATGGAATGATTTTGTCTTCTTGATCAAGCTGATTTGAAACTCTTTGTTGGATGAAAAGTTGCTCTGGATGAACTCCTATGTTTGTAGCTGTTTCTACCTTTTTTGGTAAAATTGTAATCATGAGTTCTGGGTCATTTTGAGCTGATGTCTCTAAGATTTGGGTGTACTAAACTAGACTTAAGTGTACTAAACTGGACTTCTACTTTCTGATGAAATAGTTAATGCCAACTAGTCTGTTTACATTAGACAGTCCATAAAGAATGTGTTGTTATCCTGCAAAAGACATACTTGCCCTAACATCAAAAATATTTTCTCCCCTAACTGTGGCTATCAAAATTTTGTAATAAAGATAAAAAGTAGAGGTGAATAAATATAGCTTCTCAGATCTTTAAGCCTGAGTGATATCTACTGAGCCTACTCCTCCATTTCAAGAAGTTGAGGAGGGAAATTCAATTGCAACAAACTGATAGCAATACTCCCTCAACAATTATAATCCTTGGCACTTGCTACTCAAAGATCAAGGACATTTCAATTGGCATCATTGTAGTTTGTAAATTAAAGAGGAAGTAATTCAGGAATTTCTCCCCTGGATTTTTATTTTTCTTTTAAAAACCACATACATGGGCAGCCCGGGTGGCTTGGCGGTTTAGGGCAGCCTTCAGTCCAGGGTGTGATCCTGGAGACTGGGGATCGAGTCCCATGTCAGGCTCCCTGCATGGAGCCTGCTTCTCCCTCTGCCCATGTCTCTGCCTCTCTCTCATGAATAAATAAATAAAATCTTAAAAAAAACCCCAAAAACCACATACAAAATAGAAAGACTAGTATAATGAACTTCCAGGTACATCTCATCCAATTAAAACAATATTAAACCCATGGGTGAGTTTCTTTCACCCATTCTGGGTTATTTTAAAACAAATTTCAGACATAAATTAATTTCATTTTTTAAGTATTGCAGTATGTATATCTAAAAACCCATTCCTATTTTATATTAAAGGGTTATTACTTATTACAGGTTATTAGTTCTTTAAAAAAAATCCAAGAAAGTGTTTAACATTAGCATGTTTTTATTTCTCTTGGGTAAATACACATTAGTGGGATTCCTGAGTTTTATGGTTAATGTGTATGTGTAACTAAGAACCTGCCAAATCTTTTCCAAGTGGAAGTACCATTTTGCATCTTTATCAGCAATGAAGAGTTCTGTTTTCTTCATATCTAGGTCAATTTGTTATTAGTGTACAGAAATGCAACATATTTTTATATATTGATTTCATACCCTAAAAATTTACTAAATTTATTAGTTCCAACACTTTCTTGATGGTGGTTAGGGTTTTCTATATATAACATCATGTCATCTTCAAATAGTGACAATTTTACTTCTTCCTTTTCAATTTGGATGCCTTTTCTTTTTCTTGTTTAATTACTCTGGCTAGGGCTTCCAATATTATGTTAAATAGAAGTGGGGAGAGTGGGCACTCCTGTCTTATCTTTTCTCTTGTTCCTGATCTTAGAGGAAAAGATTTCACCTTTTACCATTAAGATGTTAGCTGTAGGCTTGTCATATATAGCCTTTGTTGTGTTGTGGTATAGTCCCTTTGTACTCACTTTATTGAGAGTTTTTTTTTTTTATTATAAGTGAATGTTGAATTTTGTCACATGCTTTCCCTACATCTATTGAGATACTCATATGATTTTTATCCTTCATTTTGTTAATGTAGTGTATCATATTGATTGATTTTCAGATGTTGAACTGTTCTTGCATCCTTGGAATAAATCTCTCTTGATCATGGTGTATGATTCTTTTAATGTATTATTAAATTGAGTTTGTTATTATTTTGTTAAATATTTTTGCTTATGTTTATTAGGGATATTGACCTGAAAATTTCTTTTCTTGTCCGGTTTTGGTATCAGGGTTATGCTGGCCTCATAAAATGAGTTTAGAAGTATTCCCTCCGCTGCTGTTTCTTCTTCTTCTTCTTCTTCTTCTTCTTCTTCTTCTTCTTCTTCTTCTTCTTCTTCTCCTTCTCCTTCTCCTTCTCCTTCTCCTTCTCCCTCTCCCTCTCCCTCTCCCTCTCCCTCTCCCTCTCCCTCTCCCTCTCCCTCTCCTTCTCCTTCTCCTTCTCCTTCTCCTTCTCCTTCTTCTTCTTCTTCTTCTTCTTCTTCTAAAGAGTTTGAGGATTATTGTTATTTTTTCTTTGACCATTTGATAGAACTCATCAGTGAATCTATATTGTCCTGGACTTTTGTTTGTTGGGAGTTTTTTTAAATTATGGATTTAATCTTCTTACTAGTATTCACTCTGCTCAGATGTTCTATTTCTTCATGTTATACTCCTGGTGGGTTGTATGTTTCTAGGAATTTATCCATTTCTTCTAGGTTGTCAATTTTGTTGGCATATAATTGTTTTAGGAATATTTCTTGTGCTGAAATATACTTTTTCTGATATGATATAACACTGTCAATGTTTTCCTGATATACCTTTTTCATACTTTTGCCTTAAATTTTCCATGTTTAACTTCTCTATATTTAAAGTACATTTCTTGTAACCAACCTACAGTGGGCTTCTTCTATTTTAATTTAACCCAGGAATCTTTACATTTTGATTAGAGCATTTAGATCATTTAAAATTAATGTAATTATTAATATAATGGGTATATATCTACCAATTTGTGATTTTTTTTATTCGTCCCATCTGGTTTTTGTTAATTTCCCCCTTTTATAGCCTAATTTGCCCTGAATATTTTAAATTATTCTATTTTCCTCTACCATCATCTTATAGTTATGCCTCTTTATTTTTCTTGTAGGAGTTGATCTAGGGTATATAATGTATATCTTTATCTTAGCACCATCAACCTTCAAATGTTATTCCCCTAATATAAAGAGCCTCATAGAGGAATATTTCCATTTACTGCCTGCTATTGTTGTCTTTTAAGGTGACTAAAAATGAGAAATATGAAGAAGTTGCCCATATACTAACCATTTTAGATTCTTTTTATTTCTTTTTGTAGGTTAAATTTTCTAAATAGCATTCTTCTCCTTTAACCTCAGGAATTTTGTTGACATTACTTGAAGTGCCATGTCTGCTGGCAATAAAGCCCATCAACTTTGCTTGTTGGAAGTGTTTATTTTGCCTTTATTTTTAAAAGATATTTTTCCTATTTTTTCTTTCAGCACTTTAAAAATATTACTTTATTATTTTCTAGCTTGTAGAGCTTTTTTAAAAGATTTATTTATTGGGATCCCTGGGTGGCACAGCGGTTTAGCGCCTGCCTTTGGCCCAGGGCACGATCCTGGAGACCCTGGATCGAATCCCACGTCGGGCTCCCGGTGCATGGAGCCTGCTTCTCCCTCTGCCTATGTCTCTGCCCACCTCTCTCTCTGTGTGTGTGACTATCATAAAAAAAAAAAAAAAGAAGATTTATTTATTTTAGAGAGAGAGAGAGTGAGTGGGGGTAGGGTCAGAGGGATTTAATCAAAGTTATTTTTGATAAAAGGAGAGAGATAATCTCAAGCAGACTCCACACTGAGTGTGGAGCTGATGTGGGACTCCATCCTACAACCCTAAAATCAAGAGTTGGATGTTCAACGAAGTGAGCCACCCAGGTGCCCCTGGCTTGTAGAGTTTCTTATGGGACATATTCAGTCAATCTTAACTATATTCTGCTGGATATAATGTGCCTTTTTATATTACTGCATTTAATATTCTCCCTTCATTACTAATTTTCATCAATTTGAGTATGATCTTCCATGGTGTGGTTTTATTTTTGATTCTTTTTTTTTTTTAGGATATGTTGAACTGCTTGGATCTGTGTGTATATGTCAAAAACTGTGAATGGTCTGAGATTTTACTCAACTTGCAAACTAATAAGTATTAAAGAGTACTTTATTATTTACAGTACAGGTAGCTAGAGTATGAGTACATTTTCCTCAGTTCCAGTTCTCACAAAATTATTTGAAGAAGTCCAGATCATGTCTGAATATTCAAGGGAGCAGTGTTATAGACAAGGATCCCAAGCTTAGGGAATCCGATCTTTTTATCATGGACAGCAAGCATACCTTTCCTTTGTTCTAGAGAGTGATGCTATGTCTGTCTTCCAAGACAGTAAACAAAGCTACCCTTTTTTCTGGAGGGAGATACTATATCTTCTAAGGTTGTTTGCTATACAAATATGTTTCAAAATATAGTTCAGAACAAAGATAATGCCTCTGAATGTAAGGTGTGCAGGAATGTGACAGACCCATTGACGATCATTTCCCTATGATATATAGTTTTAGTTAATTTTAGAATTTTCCACCCATTGTTTTTTAAAATATTTTTTCTGACTCCCTATTCTTTTTAGAATTCCAATTAAATATATTTTAGAATGCCTGATATTTCTCTGCAGGTCATTTTGGCTGTGTTAATTTATTTTCAGTCTATTTTTACTCTCTGATTTATTTTGGGTAATTCCTATTTCTATATTTTCAAGTTTACTAGTCTTTTCTTCTGTAAGATCTATTCATTATCAATCCCTTCTAGTGTAGTTTTTATTATAGAGAGTTTTTTAATCTCTAAAAGTTCACTTTTGCTGTATTTTATATTTTACATTTATCTCTTCATAATATGTATGTTTCCCTCTACCTTCTTGAACATTTAGAATATATATATATATATATGTAAGTATATATGTAGAATATATATATATATATATATATATAATATATATATATAGTAAGTGTTTTGAGACCTTTATGAGTTAATCCCATCATTTCTGTCATTTATGACTATTTCAATTCATTGATACTTTTTTTCTGGTTATTGCTCATATTTTTCTCCTTCTTTGCTTGCCTCATAATTTTTGGTTGAATGCTAAACATTGTGAATTTTACATTTTGGAGTGCTAAATATTATTTTATCCCTTTAGGTAGTGGATTCTTTTTCCCCTAACATACAGTTATTTGGAATCAGTTCGTCCCTTTTGTGGCTTTAGTTTGTTAGAATGGGTCCAGAACAGCCTATCGTCTAAGGTAATTTTAGCCTCATTCCTAAAGTGATACCCTCCAGAAAATCTTATCTGATGCCAGTGTCTTGTGAGGTCTTTCCACTGTGACTGGTGGGGACATAAACAATTCCTAATCCTGGTGAATTGAAGCTTATGACTTTCCATTGGTTCTTTTACTTCTCTCATCTTCTCTTAGTCATATGTGTGTGTATGCCAGTATTTGTCTAAAGATTCAAGGGGATGGACTCACTGCAGATTTCTAAAGTTTCTCTCTGTCTGCAGCTTCCTCCTCCCTGACTGTGCCTCACAAACTCTGGCTGCCTTGGCCTTCCTGGACTCTGATTCCTGTCTCCTCAACTCATACAGGCTTCAGGGCTTTATCTGAGTTCTCCCTCCCTGCAAGGCATGGACAATCAGGCAGTCAACTGTGGGCAATGCTATAGCTAACCTCATTAATTTCTTTACTTTTAGAGATAACTGCTCTTTACTGTCTATAGTCTAATATCAGAGAAAATCAAATCCTTATTACTTTATCATGTTTGGAAACAAAAGTTTGCCATACCTTCTTAATTTATTAGCTTGAATAATTCTAAAAGAGTAACTTCTTTTCATCAACTTGGTTATCCTGAGTACAGTTTATATAGAAAAGTTTAGATTCTTTACTAGTTTATGAAATGACAGATTTCTTAGCACATTCCAAAGGGCAAGAGTGGGTTTTAAAGTATTATGTATTCATAATTATAGTTCTGGTGTATTTTAATATTGCAGTCATTATTGTGGATGCTCATATTACCTCCTTTTTCACCAATGGTAGGCTTTTCAATTTGACTCTTATATCCTTTTGACACAACTTTAGTAGTCTTTGAATACTACCTGCTTTTCTGTTATGACAAGATGCTAAGAGACTCCTCGATTTCTGAAATCATACTTCCATGAATTTTATTCAATCGAGAACTGCTTGTATAAGAACAATTTGGAGATAGACAAAACTACCATCATTGTAGATAATTATTCCATGTGTTCAGAAAGTAGCAGTACATTGCTATTTACCAAGTTCTTAAAAATGACTGGGATATTACACAAACCAGAGGGCATCATTGGTAATGAAATTATACAAGTTTGACTGGATAATTCAGATATGAATTATTTTTTTTTTAGATAAAACAAAGAAAAAAGATGAAGTTCAGGGTACAATTGAAATGGAGAGATACTTAGAGCAATGATATGGAGCATCTGAGAAAAGTGGCAGAAGCCTAGTTTGAAGTAATAAAATTAAAAGCAGAGACATCTAGGGATGCCTGGGTGACTTAGTGGTTGAGCGTCTGCCTTCCGCTCAGGGCATGAGCTCGGGTTTCTGAGATCGAGTCCCTCATTGCACTCCTCAGAGAGACTGCTTCTCCCTCTGCCTATGTCTCTGCCTCTCTCTGAGTCTCTCATGAATAAATAAATCTTAATAAAAAATAGAGACATTTTATGCAAAGGATATGTTTAAAGTGGTGGATACAGGGTGGTTTAGTGGGTTAAGTGTCTGCCTTTGGCTTAGGTCATGATCCCAGGGTCCCAGGATAGAGCCCCACATTGGGCTCCCTACTTAGTAGAGAGCCTGCTTCTCCCTTTTTCCTCTGCTCGTACTCTCTCTTGCTATCTCTCTCTCTTTCAAATGAATATGTTAAATCTTAAAAAAATAAAATGGTGGGGAGAAGGCAGAGCCTGAAGGTCCCCAAGGCCCTGGAACTCTTAGAAGGAGGGAGCCATAACTGTACTTGGGAAACCTCATTATATTTATAATGGCACCATAATAAATGGATTTGAGTAAATGAGGCTGATGATGAGTGATATGAAGCTATATTAATCTGACCCATGTTTCTTTATTATATATCTATAGCTACAAGAGAGAGAATATTCTTCTTTGGTAATCAAGATGTTCTCTGAATGGTGCTGGAATTTCATTGCTCTAATTTCTCCTTTTATACTATGCAGTACTTTTATGATAGTGCACTCTTCAGACAGGGTACCACATAATTGTTAAGGTTAAATGGCTAGAATCACCATTCGGTCATATTTCCCTGAATTTAAACCTACATAATTAGGCTTTTGGATGCACTCGAAACTCTTAATCTGAGATTGAGAGTCTCTTGGATGGTATCATTGGTATACATAGCATCTTATGATTCCAGTATGATTCTTTTAATTTTTTCAATTGAAGTATAATTGACATCACATTATTTCAGTTTAGGTGTACAACATAATGACTCAACATTTGTTTATATATCCAAAATGATCACCACAATAAGTCCAATTAACATCATCATCATACATAATTTAAATTTTTTTCTTGTGATGTGAACGTTCAAGATCTAGTTTCCTAGCTACTTTCAAATATGCAATACAGTATTGTTAACTATAGTCACCATGCTTTACTTATATCCCCATGATTTATTCATTTTATTGAATGAACATTTTTAACTTTTGACTCCTTTCACCTATTTTGCCCTCTCTCCATCCCCACCACCGATCTGTGCTCTATATCTATGAGCTCATTTTTTGTTTCACTTTGTTTTGTTTCTTTGGGTTCCACATATAAGCAAGATTGCATGGTATTTATCTTTTCCTGTCTGACTTATTTTACTCAGCTAAGGCCCTCAAAGACCATCCATGTTGTCACAAAGGACCAGATTTTTCTTAATGGCTGACTGATATTCCTTTGTGTGTGTATGTGTGTATACATATATATGTATACATATATATACATATGTATATGTGTATATATATGTATACATATATAACCATCATTTTTTTATTCATTCATCAATGGACTTAGGTTGCTTCCATATTTCGGCTATTGTAAATAATGCTATAGTGAGCATGGAGGTGCATATATCTTTTCAAATTAGTGCTTTTACTTTCTTCAAATAATACCCAAATGTGGAATTTCTGAATCATATGATAATTTTATTTTTAATCTTTTGAAGAACTTCCATAATGTTTGTTTGATTTTTTCTAATTGCACTCTACAATGGTAACTTAAAGGACAGATGGAGGAGTTAAGGTTTTTTGTTCTATATACTTCCATTATAGATATTTTAGAGTCAAATAAATAAATATTTGTAAGGTGTATGTTGTTTTCAATGCATTTAATTCTGATATATGCCTAAATGGGATCCATGCTGTAAACATCAAATAAGTTCCATTGGTTTTATTTGATTATAACACTTAGCTTTGTCTATAAGGTCTTGATTATGTTCTGATGTTTATGTATTACCTTTGCCACATAGGTATACTATATGGCATAATTTCATTCTCTGTACTTAGTTTTTTCTCAGTATTGGAAAAATCAGTTGAAAAAAGAAAGCTAAAATAGCTAAGGCATTTTTTGTAGTTATTTTGTATTAATTTTCTTTCTGCCTGTTGTATTGCTTAGTATTTAAAGGGTTCTTCCATAAATAGAGGATGTTTATGAAGTGAACCCATTTAATAACATAAATTTCAAAATCTGAGCCCAAAGTCTGACTACACTCATTTTTAGCTACATTTTCAAAAATCATTTTACATTACTACATTTGCATTATTTGAATACATGGCTTTTCCTCCTATTTATACTTTCCTTTGAGGATAGAGCACTTATTTTAATTATAACAATTTAGGTGCATTGAATGCTTACTCCTACCACACATTATGGTAAGCATTTAAAAATTATTTAATTCTTGCATCAAGAATATCTTTATCTCATAAAGATAAATATTTTTATGACATTTGCTTAACAGATGTGAACACTTAGAAATATGCACTAATGTAACTTTCCCAAAAACACACATATGCTGTCCAAACCTGAGCTTTCTGATCTCAAAGTCCATAATGTTCTTCACTATGCCAAAGTGATAGGTATATTAGTGTGAATAATAACACTTGTATTTAACGACTTATGGGTTAAGTGTATTGATAAATTAATGGATAGATAGAGGAGCTGATAGTTATAAGGAGTGAAAGAGAAAGATTATCATTATGCTTTTAAATGAATCTTAGAAATTGCTTTGTTTGTAACATTTATATGGGGAACTACATCAATCTCTGATTTATGAATTTGAATACCTAAACTTATTGGCATTTTATTCTACTTTCCTTTTAGGATAGGGGTTCTATTTTAATTATAGCAATTTAGGTGCACACTCCTTCTTACTTTTAAAAGTTACATTGAAACCTGCTTGTAATGCTTAGGAAAGCCTGATGTATGTAGATACTGAAATCCTCTACATTTACAGAGAGACTGATTTAAAAAAAAGAAATATGCCAGTGAATTTGTAAAAAATGAAATGATGTCATTTCTTTTAAGTCACGGTTAATCTGGAAAATTGCTATATAACCATACTTTTTAGATATTTAATTTTTATATATTATCTATCATATTAACATAAACATAGAAAACAGTCTAGAAAGATATACAACAAGTTATTAACAGTGGTTATTGCTAAGTGGTGGGATTAAGAATGTTTTAATTTTTTCTTTTTTTTCCTGAGTAAATACAATATATATTGGTATGGTTGTAGGAAGAAAAAACAAAATAAGTTATTTTTTTTATTTTAAAGAGCCATCACATTAAACATGATCCTTCCCTCTGGCAGAGAAATTTAGGATAAGCCCTGTAGAGGTCATGGTTAGGGCTGGGACCATTTGGTGAGTATGGTATTTGCCTAGGTGAAAGACTTAAGGGCAAGCCAAAAACTCAGTAATAAATGTAATAATAGTAATAATAACTTAATAATAATATATATATCTCATTATTATATATATATATATTACTGAAGTATAGTTGACACACAATATTACATTATTTCAGGTATACAACATAGTGATTTGACAAGTCTATACATTATGCTATGCTCACCACAAGCATAGCTGCCAAGATGATAATATTTTTAAAAAATCAAAATTAATACAGAAAACTACAATGAGCAAAATATCAACATTTTAAATAAAGACAGGCTCAGACAGAGTTGGCATCAGGGTGAGGTGAGTGAGTTGAATTGTGCAACTGTGTGGTATTAGACCCTGTGTTTAGGACGCCTGTTTATTGCAGAGCTTTCTGTAAATTCGGTTTCTACAGGGCAAGAAAATGATATAATTAATCCTCCAGGAATATTTCTTGGGCTGGACATGGCTCTACAATGTTTACTAATGTACCAAAAGTAATATTCACTGATTTTCCTGTACTTCTTCAGTTAAATGCTTGGAGGTGTTGTAGAAACTAACTGTGGAGGAACAGACTTGGCTGGTTATTTCTTAGCATATATAAAGTACTATTCCTCAGGCATGTTTTTCAATGAGCAACTTACTTTATAATAGCTTTGTACAAAATAATTTCTTGTAAAGGAAAGAACAGAAGGCATTAAAAAGTTTAAAAAAGCATTTGGAAAAGGATACATGTGGCTGAACAGTACATGTTTGAAGCGGTCTTTGGGGAGTTTATGTTCTGTCTGTCTCTTTAGTGCTTTTAAATGGAGATGACAAAATAGATGATATTTCCCATGTTTCTGAGGTAAACATATTTAGTAATTTTGAGTAGCAGAGGATTATAATCTTTAAGAATAATTCAATATAGTGCTCCTATAAAATCTTCTTTACGATGCAAAGAAAAGAATCTTAAATGGCCAGTGTTTTCATTTGGAAGGAAAATAGGTGGAGGGAAAAAAAGTCATGACAGAAGGTGAGAATTCACATTTCAAGGATAGTCTTTAGATTCATTTTTTAAAAAAATCAGAACTGTATGAAAATTTCTGCAGTCACCTCAGCATGGAGGTGTCTATATTCTTGAACAAGTATAGGCTATTTAGAGGTAGTTATTTTTACTTCCTTCTTACTCAGGGTTTATTCTTTTCTGGACAGAACTCCAAAAATGACATCTTTTCTCAGCCATGTTTACATGACATAAAATGACTAAAACATGAAAAATATTTCAGCTGCCCTTATGGCAAATAACAACAAAGAATTCTTGGTTAAGGTAGGGAAACAAGCCAAGTGTCCAATCGGTGGATGAATGGATAAAGGAGATGTGGTATATATCCATACAATGGGATACTACTCAGCCACAAAAAAGACAAAAATCTCGCCATTTGTGACAACATGTATAGACCTTGAGAGTACTATAGTAAGTGAAAAAGCCAGACAAATACTGTACAATTTCATTTGTATGTGAAATCTAAAAAATAAAACAAATGGTCAAGCAAAGCAAAATAAAATCCATAGATACAGAGAACAGATTGGTGGTTATCAGAGGGGAAGGAAGTTGAGGGGTATGTGCAAAGGGTGAAGGAGGTCAATGGTATGGTGATGAGTGGTTACTAGACTTATTATGGTGATCACTTTGTAGTGCATGCCAATATCAAATTACTATGTTGTACACCTGAAACTAATAAAGTGTTATATACCAGTTTTACCTGAATTTAAAAAAGAATTTTTGGTTAGAAATCCCTTTCCTGTAATAAAATGAAAATCTGGATTTATTTTAATAATCTTTTTTTACAACTCACTATTCCTGTGGTGATCTAATCAGCAATGCAGACTACCAGTTTAGTAATTCAAAGGTTGTTTCTATTAATTAGTTTTACAACTGGATGGCTTGACTCTCTTGCTGCCGTATGAAAACTAGCAGAGATGAATATGTTGTGCTTAGCAAAATAAATAACTCTGCTGAATTTGAAAAATGGACTCAATTTGTCTTCTCTGTTTTCAGTGGCAGACGCGAGATGACAGCTAAATGAGTGATCAGTCCATTTAAGAAGAAAATGTATATCAATATTGCCAACCACTGCCATCGAACACATACATAATTTGATAGGCTGGCATACTTCTGTAGGCAAGTGATATAAATGCCACTAAAATTATGGCAATCTTGATCTATGGTGAGGAACTCTGAGCCCTTGATCATTCATTTATAGAAGTATTGGGGGAGATTTACACATAACTTCTGGGGAGAGTTTGGGCCTTTGAGCACTTTCTTACCCACTGTCTATTCAGAATCTCTTGGGTAAGATCTTCAACTGTCCTCAGGCCAGGTGGTTGTTAAAGCCACAGAGAAGGTATCACTTCCAGGTCTTTCAGCCATTGTGGACACTCTCTCCTATTCAACTTTTATTTACCTCAAACAGATTTATTGAAAGCCTATGTCACACCAGGATCCATGCTGGGGATGCAAGCCATGTGAGTCAACAAAAACTATCAAATCTCATTTAAGAGGAAGTAAATTTATAGGAAAACATACAGACTGTATATTCTTTGATAACAGTGATTCCAAGCCTTTTCTTGAATTGCAAACCTGAGAATCCGGTAGATCTACATAGGCATTGTTCCCTGAAAATTTCAGATATGCACAAACAACTGAATTTCACATTCACTTTTTTGTACATAATTTTTCTGTGAGGGTTGCAGTGGGAGGATGCAGACTCCAGGTCCAGGTTGTGGACTATGCTCTACCCATTCTCCTATCCATCCATTCAGCAGCAGACAACTTGGCCCTTAGGCTACTTTTTTTTCTTTGTCTTCTTGTGAATTCTTCCTTTATTTAATGTTATTTTAAAAATATTTTTTTCCAGTTATATTGAGATATAACTGATATACATCACTATATAAGTTTAAGGTATACAGCGTAATGGTTTGACTTACATATTTTTTTGACTTACATATTTTTTGAAATGATTGACACAGTTGGTTTTGTTAGCACCCATCATCTCATATAGATAGAATAAAAAGAAAAAGTGAAAAACGGAAAGCTTTTTCTTTGTGATGAGAATCCTTAGGATTTACTCTCTTAACAACTTTCCTTTATATCCTATAGCAATGTTAGTTACAGTCATGATGTTGTACATTACATTCCTAGTACTTATTTATCCTATAACTAGAAGTTTATAGACTTTGACCAGCTTCCTTCAACTAATTCCCTTCCCCCTAACTCCCACTTCCAGTAACCACAAATCTAATCTTTTTTTCTATGAGTTTGTTTTTTTAAGTTCCACATATAAGTGAGATCATATGATATTTATTTTTCTCTGTCTAATTTCACTTAGCATAATGCCCTCAAAGTCCATCCATATTGTCACAAATGGTAGGATTTTCTTTTTTTTTTATGACTGAACAATATGTGGGATTCTTTATAACTGAGCTGCTCTATAATGTTTTGCTACCATAACTTTGATGGACACTGACAATCCACCCTGTGAAACTATGTCTATTGTTTGGATGTCTTTGCTTTGCTTCCTGTAGTTGAACTGTTTTGTCAGGAACACAGGATAAATGTTTCCTTAAAACTAGTACTACAAAAATCTGCTTTTTTGGCCAACTGGATTGATTTTATTTGTAATTACAGACATGGTGAATAAAAGCCCTTAGGCTTATAGAAACTAGTAAAATAACCCACGGACAGAAATGATAATAGTTAGGATCAGGGATGAAAACATCTGTCTGTATTTTCCCTAGTAGAGAGCTAGATATTTCCATCACAAAACTGACCCTAAAGCCTAGACATTGTATAGAAAATGTCCTGAGGGGTGTCCAGGGCTCCTGCTGACAAGCAGTAGATCCAACATTCAGCATTGATTTAGTGTCCCTATTGTCATGATAGTTTAGTTAAAAATATTATCTTCTTATATGAGATGTGGTTGAGATTGTTACTTTTGCTTTTAGAAAACCATAACAATAAAAAGTCGTGTGTGTGTGTGTGTGTGTGTGTGTGTAATATATCAAAGAGTAAATTAAGGTGCAAAAATCCCATAACCAATCAACTCTGGCTGCATCTGGGTGGGATTCTGGGTAATTTGTTAAACATATGTAGGCCTTGGCTCTACATCCAAGAGATTCTGGTGTGCAGCTAGGATTGAGAACCACTGTCTGGGTTAGGTGAGAATTTGTCCAAAAGCCACTTCAAGAATATATTGATTAAAAAAATATATATATATGAAGATCCTTGATATTCCATACATCTATAATTAGTGGTAATTCCCTTACAATGGGAAAATGCTTTGAAAATATTTTAACTTGTGTGTATGTAAGACAGAAGGTAGGGATAGCTTGGTATGATGGGAATATTATAGATTTGAACTTAGAAGAACTTGAGTTTGATTAAATCTCTGATGTCCTTCTACCTAGCTAAGTAATTTTAGGGTCCTCCTGAATGCAGTTATTTCTTCTGCAAAATGAAAATATTAGCACCTCAATGACAGAGTATGACTATCAAATGGGAAGATGATGATCATATGTGGAACTGCTTTGTTAGCTAAAAAGCAATCTGCTAATGCATGGAGAAGAAGTCTGTGTGAAGACCAAGACAGAAGCTAGAGTAATGCTGTCACAAGCCAGAGAAGAGTAGGAGCTACAAACTGCTGCAAAAGGCAAGGGAAGAGCTTTCTCCTTTAGAGTATGGCCCTGAAATCCTTGATTTGGGGCTTCTGTCACCAGAACTGTGAAAAAATAAGTTTCTGTTGTTTAAAGACACCTGGTTTGTGGTAATTTGTTATGGCAGTACTAAGAAATGAACACAGAACTCAGGAAGAGAGCTTTTGGGAGGGGTAGCAGTCAGTGTAGGCTGGCCATTCCTTTTTCTTTTCTTTTTTTGAAATAAACATCAAAGTTTATGCAAGTAAATTGAATCTTTGGACAATCCAGATATGTTCAATATTTGTTGTTATTGTTCTTATCAAAATTCAATAAATTAATGTCTATAGTCCTTTGAAATGACTTAATCAGTGTGGGAATTAAAAGCATACATTTCATTTTAAAAATAATATTTAGTTAGTTTTCTCATAAAACCATTAGTTACATTAAACTTTCAAAATTCTAATACTGATTTATGAATTAGATAAACTGCCATTACTAATAAATGCTAAGATTATAAAATTGAAAAACTATATTGAACACAAAAGAATTATGACAAAATGTGTGATATCAGTCAGTACTAATTAGGTCTTATAGTGGGTCAGATAAAACATAATTTTCAAGATATTTAGTGAAGTTTAAACCTTTGAATAATATATTCAGCTCAATAATTCTTGGATATTTGCCTGATTTCTCTCTTTTTATTTTTATTTTTTTTAATTTTTTAAAGATTTATTTATTAATTCATTCAGAGCGAGAGAGAGAGAGGCAGAGACACAGGCAGAGGGAGAAGCAGGCTCCACACAGGGAGCCCGATGTGGGACTCCATCCGGGGTCTCCAGGATCACGCCCTGGGCCGCAGGCGGCGCTAAACCGCTGCACCACCGGGGCTGCCCGTGATTTCTCTCTTTTTTTAATACAGGTTTTTTTGCTTCTGACTTTAACATGTTCCGAAGTACCTATTATCTTTTAGTTCTGTTAAGGATTGTATCCATTTTGCTATCTTATTTAGTTTTTTTTTTTTTAACAAAAATCACAAGTGTAATTTTATTTTATTTTTCCCCCACCCCACTCCTCTAGCAACTCTGTTTGTTTCCTATGATTGAGAGTCTTTTATGGTTTGTCTCCCTCTCTGATTTGTTTTATTTTTCTTTCCCTTGTCCCATGATCCTATTTTGTTTCTTAAATTCCACATATGAATGAAATCATATGATAATTGTCTTTCTCAGATTTATTTTGCTTGGCATAATACCTTTTGGTTCCATCTATGTCATTGCAAATGGCAAGATTTCATTTTTTGATGGCTCAATAGTATTCCATATATACCACATCTTCTTTATTCATTCATCTGTTGATAGACATTAGGGCTCTTTCCATAGCTTAGCTATTGTGGACATTGCTGCTATATACGTTGGGGTGCCTGTGTCCCTTTGGGTCACTACATTTGTATCTTTGGGGTAAATGCCTAGTAGTGCAATTGCTGGGTCATAGGGTAGCTCTATTTTCAACTTTTTGAGGAACCTCCATACTATTTTCCAGAGTGATTGCACCAGCTTGCATTCCCACCAATAGTGTAAGAGGGTTCCCCTTTCTCTGCATCCTTGCCAACATCTGTAATTTCCTGATTTGTTAACTTTAGCCATTCTAACTGGTGTGAGGTGGTATCCATCATGGTTTTGATTTGTATTTCCCTGATACCAAGTGATGTGGAGCATTTTTCATGTGTCTGCTGTAGGCTGGCCATTCCTCAAGGGCAGGCTGCTCTGGGGTCTGACTCTTTACTTCTCCCAGTTTCTTCTTTTCCTGTAGTTTTGGATTCAGAGTTTTCTACCTGATTCCCATGGGAGCAGGAGCTGGAGCTCTTATGTTGCTGTTGTGGTTGGGGGCAAATATACGATGAGGGAAGGAGTCATAGGCATAGTGTGTAGGGTTCAACATGGAGGGATTTAAAAGTGCACAGGCATGAGAACTAACAAGTTGTGGTGAAAGTTGTTCAGTGCCTAATTATAAAAATAAATAAGGCCCATTTGCTATTGGGAGTATCATTGGCACACAAAGAATTAATATAATAATGTGCTTAAAAAGTGTCTTATAATTGTGTTTGCACTATTGATTTGCTTAGTAAATTATTTTGTAGAGATGGTACAAACTTCAGTCCCAACCTGGCTAATTTATGGGAATCTAATTTAGTTGAGTCTAAATTGTTGACATTTTATTGTACACAAATGCAAATCATATATTTGCTTATCTGCTTGCACTCAACTTTATTGTAGGTCACATAAATAGAATAAATTAAGAGAAAATACCTTGGGACAAATAATTATGTGCTTACATATACTGATATGTAGCTAACTTGAAGAATCACTTTTGATAATCTGAAATTTTTAAATCTTTTTCTGTCTTTAGGGGAAATATATACCCCTCATTACTAATTGGAATGCTTCTTCTTGTTTTTTTAATGTCGAATTAGTTTATTTTAGATGTGTTCTATATTATATGTCATTATATCCTTTTAAGAAGCAGACCCAACTCTAAATGAAAAGTAATCAGAACATCCATGAAAGACGTCAATGTTCCTTTTGTTTCACCGTGGCATTCTGTGAACAGCTCTACACATTTAGGGGCTATCTCTAAAATGCATAGTCCCTTGGGCAGTAAATCCTTTCATCTGTAAGAAAAGGGACTTCTGAAGCTCTTTTCCACGTATTTACAGAACTGTTAATGTCCCTCTGTAAGAGGAAAAGTCTATATGAGTTTTTAATGGCTTTATTATTGTTGTTGTTACCTTTAAATATGTTTTTCTTTGTTCTCTGTAGTAAGGTCATTTTTGTCATCTACCTTCTTATTTTTATTCTTCTTTTTTTGTCCTTGGTATTCCACTTTCTTTTTTGACACATGACAATTATTTTTTAGTTTGGTCTTACCAATACCATTGCTGAATTTAAAACCAAGCTCAATGAATTAAGATCATTGTTCATAGAGTGGGTAAAGGGTAGATGGTAGATAGATAGAAAAAGATGCATAGGGATAGAGTCTTTTTGATGATGGAAGGTCTTTTAGTTTTGTTTTGTTTTGTTTTTGGTCTTTTCTCCCCACCAAATCAGATGATATAGTCTCTATTGTGAGGGTTTCCCATTAGCTGCCCTGTTCACTTTTATTGATTCAGTTTGATAAGACAAAAAAGATAACATGTAGTACTTTATGCTTTATGAAACATGAGCCCAGCTAAAGTTTAGCTGAGCTGTAACATGTGTGTCAAGGTCAATTAATCAATATGGGAAATATTGATTAAGCTTCAAATTTCTCTTTTTGTTTAAATCAACAATACAAGATGAGGCTTAGATATACAGAGACCTGTTATTAGTGAGAGACTGTGAGAAAAATGTCTTGTATCGTTTGAAGTTAAGATCATCAGAGAACCAGGAAATGATAGAGTAAAGATTGGCATTAGCAGGGGGACAATTAGAAAATTTGATTTCTACAAATTTTTGGAAACAATATTGTAAATAGTTGTGAAAGTGATAGCTTTCTTTTAGCTTTATATAGCTTCATTACAATGTAAGAGTTCTTAAAAAGTCTTATAAAGCACCAAGACACTTGAGCACCTTTTTTTTTTCAGTGAGGCCTAAAGACTTAATAGGCCTTAATAAACAATTCAAAAAAGATCAACTATAATAATATTGGAGGTAAGGGAGTGACTCCTGTCGGATACTTGCCTAAGGCTTTAACTTGGATGGATAATGGTTGGCAGCTGCCAGATGCCACAGTTGTGCTTGATGGCAGGTGGATCTGATCTAGGAGAATTCCCCCAGGTTGCAGTGAGGTATATTGTCTTGGGAGGGGACAACTCAGAGTAGCTTAATAGCTATATTTATATTCCAGACAGGCCAGACTCCTTATGTTAACTCCATCATCTATGGTATTGCTTATTCTACTTCCTTAATCTTCAATGGTCCATACAAGTGGTTCTCAAAGAATGGTTGCTAGATCAACAGCATAGGCATAATTTGGGAATTTGTTTAAAATGCAAATTCTTGGGCCTCACCTCATATCCACTGAATCTGAAACTCTGGGGTGGACCCAGTAATCTATGTGTTGATAGCCTTCCCAGTTATTTTGATCCATGCTAGTTTGAGACCATGGATCTTTATTATTCTCTCTGCCTAAGTTACTTTCAAGACTTAATCAGATTTTTCCCTTTTCTTAGTAGCCTCCCACATATATTATATAGCATCTAACAAAATACCTAATGCATAAGAAGTACTTGATAAATAGTTGTTCTATGAATGCTCAATACTCCTACAGTTTTGGAAAGAAAGAAGAATGTCAGTCCTGCTCTTTAGCATGCTCCCAGCCACTGTACTTCTGATTGCCTCTGCCAACCTACCACTAGAAGTGCTCTGGTGTTTTTCTGTGCAAAGTTACAGATGTTCCACAAACAGCAGTAAAATAAAATCTGCCCTAAGGGAAGCACAAGTAGAATGTGCCAGTCACCTAAAAAACAATTATACTACAGTGTGCAGGCGATGTTTATACTGAACTTTCTTCCAGAATTTCTTATAATAGTATCAATCATCATTATTTTATATCCTCTTCCTCATAAATACCTGTGTTTTTCTCTGATCACATGTCCCAAATTTGGGTTCAGAAAATACAATGACTATAGTCATAATGAAGCTAAAGAAAGAACAGCAATAGATTTATAGAGAAAGAAGGTAATAGAATCGATTGTAATAGAATCGAATCTGTAAATTGAAGACAAGACATAAACCATTCAGTTGTTTTGGCTTGAGTAGGGGTGGGACAATTGATTTATAGTTTGGAGGATTGTGGGATCCTTTGAATTAAATAACAATTATTTAAGATAAACTCAGGTGTGGTGGGGTGTTAAGAGTCTGGGTTGAAGTCCCAATACCTCTATGTATTTGCTGTATAAAATTCAACTTATTTATTTTCTCTGAGCCACCTATAAAATAAAAATATTAACATTCAGGTCAGACTCTAAGAATTTTCCAACATTCGACCTTTATGACCCATAAAAATGGAAATTTCAATGACTCAAACCAATATTTGCCTCAAAGAATTGTCATGAGGATTTAGTGAAGTCAATATGTAGAGTGCCTGTTACATAGTGGGTGCTCAATAAATATTAGATCTAGTCTCATATGAAAATGATTGGCACACAGAGTTCAATAGAAATTTTTGAATAAAATAATCACAAGAGGTAATTATCTTCACTATCAAAATATAAAGCCAGTCTTTGATATTCTCACTTCAATAGCCACTTCCATGCCAAGTAACTGTTTCCATTCTGATTACTAAATTATTTTCTAGAATATTCATAGTTTGGAAGGAGTCTATTTTTTACCCAATATTTACTACTTTTGTGGGCATGAAAGTAATATTTTTATGCATGTTTTCATTATTTAAAGTATTCATAATTTAGTGTTGGTATGTCTTGAAATGGATTTTGAATTGCATAAAATACTTACCCCTACTGTGATTTGGTTTGAACACGGAGAAAAACAACTTAAGGCAGTCAGCCTTTGGTATATTAAAAAACATTATTCATGTTTTCATTTAGGCTCTCCTGTATATCACAAAGCCTGAGAAATGACTCGAGACTGGTTTTAACCCCTCACTAACATGTTGTTTCCACTATGGGGCATCTCTGATAGGTAGGGGATTGTCAAATGTACGTCAGTGGGATATATTCCACATTGAAGCTTGGTCTCCAAATATCAGCTAATAATGAATAGCCAGTTTCAAGGAGAAGGCAAGAAGCAATGATAATGTTATAGAGAAAACAATGTCAAAATGTAGGACTAGCTGCATGTTTAGAAAGGAAAGTACAAAAAAGATTGTACCTGTTGCAGGTTTTTGTTCTCTAAAAAAATACTCATTGTAGCATAGTTATTATTGGGTGTCAACATTGACCAGGGGCACTGGAAAGCCTTTCCATTGTTAATCTTGATCTTGGAGTCAGGGTTCTGTTAGATTTTCCACAGTTCAGAAACAACAACCAGTTCTGGGTCAAAGATCCTATAACTTCTTACAGTTGGCAGCAGAAACCAATCAGATTGTATCATGCCTGCCATTTGCTCAGGCAGTGGTTCTTTAATCCTGTCTTTTCATTTCTTTCCTTTCTCAGCCAACATAAAAAAACCTTTGTTGTCAGAAGAAGACATGTAGTGTCCTCATGCTTCTTTCTCTTCTGATTCATCCTTCTTCCCCAGATGAAACTTGCAAAAAAGTCTCTGTGATTGGGAAGCATGGCATCTTAGAATCTCATACTTTTTCTTTATTTTGAAAAATTTGTTTTGCTTCCAATCAGAAGAAGGCAGAATGCACAGATGTTGCGGAAAGAACGTGAAACCAGGTAGCCTCACTGATTCCTGTTGATTTCACTGGTAATATAAAAGGGTTTGAACTATCTTATGAATATATGAATAAATATTTCATGAAGGCCTTGTCTGCTCCAAAAGTTCATATTCACATCTAACTCTATTGTAAAAGAAAGAGAAACGTTGCTCTTCTCAAAGAACTTTCTTGGTGTGACTCTGAAGACATCACTTTTTTTTTTTTAGCAGCTGAGGATGTTCTCATCATAAAAAATGTTTATAATCTGACTCTGACCAAGAAACAGAGTAGAAAGCGCACTAGATTTTATGTTCTGTTTGTACCCTCAGTCCCTAATATATGAAAAAGCACCTGTTAAATTTTTGCTGAATAAATCAGATAGGAAGTCAGAAAATCTGTGCCTTATTGCTGGAACAAACTGTGAAACTGTAGGCAGGTCACTAGAGCTCCCTGGACTCTATGGTGAGGAGGAAATACCAGGTGACCACTAAGATCTTTCCTACCTTCAAAATTCTGTGAACCTGGATTCCAAAACAAATTGCTCTCTAAAAGCACTATTTATACTTTTCAGAGACTCTCACATTGTGAACATTGGTGAAATGGAAAATGGTTATGGTTTAGTATGAAAGTTTAAAGTGGTTGTAGTAAGAACACCAATAAGGATTAATTAGAGTAACTAACTTTCACCTGGAATCTCCCAGGACAGAAACACTACCTTACTTTGTTTCCTTTTTGAGGGGCAGATCTGGTGCAGGGGAAGGAGAAAGAAAGGTTGGAAGAAGGAGTATGATGTAGTGGTGATGAGCATTGAGCAGCTGGATAAACTGTGAAGGCAGACCCTGGCCCAGGGAGGGAGAAGAGGGTCAGAGAAAAGAGCAGGATATTTCTGATGGCTTTAGCCAAAGGCAAAGGCCTAGAACCATGCTTCACAGGTACCTATGGGCTGCTTAATTTTTCCTGTGGGTCTGTGGCCAGCAATTCTTAGCAGTCATGTTCTATTTAACACTTTCTCATTTTGAGTCCCAGTTCTTTGGAAGCATTTTTCATTTCTTTGTGTTTTCACTATCTTCATCTTTAAATGGGGAATAACAATGGGGATTACATGACAATGCATGCAAAATGTTTAGATCAATGTGCAATGCATGTTAGTCTATTAACATTAATAAACATCAATATGTTAGGTATTATTATTTTTATTCCTACTACCTCTACCCATTCATTAGAAAAGATGGACAAAGCTAACTGCTAAAAGAGGAAATAGTGGGATATTGAAAAGATAGTTTCTACTATGAACACTGAAAACTCCTCAAACAACTCTCTCCCTAAACAAACAAGCAAGCAAGCAAGCAAACAAACCTTTCCTCTCATTTGATTTTAACTCCATTTATAGTAACCCGCTCTCAGCAAAGCATTGCCCTCTTGCTATTGTCCTCTCTTAAAATGGAAATATTCACCAGGGACAGCATACTAGGTCCCCAAAATCTTATTATGGAATAATATCTAGAATTTCTTTTCTTTATGACAAGAGAGGTGGGGGAATGGGTGAGATTCATAGAGGGCAAAGGGAAAGTGGAGATGGATAGGAAGACTAAGAGGGTAACAGGAATGAAGAAGGATGGGTACCCCCCTTTTCAGGATTCTGGCCAGCAAGGAGTGTGCTATACTCACCAGTTGTGAGAATTTAGATACAGGATCATTTCTGGTTCCCATGGTAATATCTTGGGGGCTTAGAATTTTGCAGTTAAAGGAAGAAATGGTAAGAGAGATGGGGATGGGGAGAGTGTCTATTTTAGATAATGAAATAATGATGTTTGTCTACAAATAGAAATGAAATAGTGGTGAGAAAAGACTTGGTAAGTGCAGGGGTGGGAGTATATTGAGTATATGAGTGAAATATTGGCTTTGATCTAAGTAGACACAGTCCATTTATAAAGGTACCACAAGGAAAGGTAGGGCTAGAAGCAGTAGTTGGTTGAATATATTAGAATTTTGTAGAAAGTCTCTTCTGATTGCTTTTATTTTCTAGGTAGGAGCCAAGGTTATCTAATCCTATTTGATGGGAGTGAAGAAGGGAGAGGAGGTGTTAGAGGTTTGAGAAGTGGTGGTGAGTGGGAGGTATATAATCATCCAGAAGGGCTGGGGAGTGACAATTCTGAGGAAATGCACTAGGGTTCCCGGGTTAAACTAGGAACTTAATTGAGGTTATTGATTATAAGCTTAAAAAGAGACCAGTCATCATTTGACATATTTAATGTGGTTTATGTTCATACATATTTAGTTACTTAGGTGCAGGTGAGTAGTAGGTGGAAAGTTAGATCTAATAAGCAGGGTTGGGGTTTTCCAAACAGGTACAACAAAAGGACAGAAGACCAGGAGAGCTGAGAGTATATATACCAGGGTGAAGGTACACATCATCATATATAATGTTGGAAAATAAGTTGGATATAATGGGAAGTGAGGATAGGAAAGGAGTGAAGGACAGAGAAGTGTGGAAGACAAATGAATGGATTCTAGGTCCTGGTGGTGTTGTCTTCAAAAACTGCTATTGAATGACTACTCTGGCTAGCGAGCCTCTCTGATAGTACTGGCACAAAAATAAACACCAGGGCTTCATAGAACTGTAAGGTGGCCTGATCAGTGAGATGATACAAAGGTGAAATGGTAGTATAGGGAAAAGAATAACCAAAGTCAGGCTCTGAGGGCAATGCTGCCAAATATAAGACTGTTGATCTCAACAAGAACACCAGGATTCTGCCTGCAGAAACACAGTAATCAGGATAAAAAAAAGGTCCTTCATCTAAACAGAACTAATCTGTGGGAGAGCTAAATCCACAAATGCCTACCCAGTGTTACTGAACACAAGGCATTGCATTAAGCTCTGTGGCAAATATGAAACTATAAGGAATTCCATGTCCCAGGGGTGCCTGGCTGGCTCAGTTGGTTGAGTAACCCACTGTTGTTTTCAGTTCAGGTTACGATCTCAGTGTGGTGGGATGGAGCCTCACATTAGGCTCTGTGCCTAGCGAGAAGTCTGCCTGGTATTCTTTTTCTCCTCTCTCTCCCTCCCCCTGTGCTCATCCCCCTGCTCTCTCTCTCTCTCTCTCTCTCTCAAATAAATAAATACATATATACATACATACATAAAGTATTTTTTTAAAATAAAAGGACATACCAGCAATTTTGCCAGGCTTTTATATCCAGAGAGAGGACATATCTGCAAAGCTGATGTTAGTAAATGAGATGGTTAAGAGAAGAGTAGATGAATCTGATTGGGAAAATCAGGGAAGGTCTCGAGTGGAGGTGCCTTGAATCATGAATCATGGTAGCTCACTAAATGTGCTGTGCATAAATGAGAGAGCTGATCCATTCTGCTGTTTTCTTTGTTTTGACTGAGGAAACATGTCTCCTTTCTTTGCTCTGTCCTTCCTTCCTGTCATCTTCCTAAGGACCTATTCATGACTTAAGTCCTTCCAAATGCGAGTTTCCACCTCTAAAAAGATCGTAATTTTGAATAACATTTATTTAAATGCTATTAAAGTAATATTATTTATCTGGCTTATCTTAGCTGTCATTCTGTTATTATTTTTCATTAGCAGCATGGGAACTTCATACCTGTCCATTACATGTTTGTTGTTGGTGGTGTTTGGTGTTATCCCATGTGAGAAAAACTACTTTAGCAAAATAGTATCCTAAAGCTGTTAAAGCTCTTGGACACTGTTTTATATATGGAGAAATAGTTTGGGAAGAGTGAAGTCATTTATAACCTTACTTCCTGACTTTTACAGGTAAATAATAGTTTATGTCACACACTCTAGTTTTCAATTGTCCTAAAATAAGTCACTATCTGAACAGACTTTATTTTTTGCTTTGTTTTGTTTTGTTTTTCTTGAGGTAAGATTCCCTGTATATTTTTAGGGCATGAAAGATATCTCACAGTGGGAGGTTAGCTATGACAATATCATGTCTCCAAAATTCACTTTTGATTCCATAGACACTAGTTCACTCCTTTCCTTGTGGAGGAGGCATTTCTTTATATCCCAACCCATTTTGCTGCTGTTACTGCACTTTTGTTTTATTTTCCTGTAGGCACAGGTGGAGATGATGCTGAAGTTTACCTCTTTTTTTTTAAACAGTTGTGAAATAGGTATGAATAAGCTCAAACTCAAATACTCTATGAAGGGGAAAATATATTTTCCTTGCCAGAAGATGTTATTAAGAGATTGAATATATCCAAAAAGCATATTTCTTTTAATAAAAAATTGTATTTAGTTCCTAAAAGAAATGTATGAAAAAAAAAAAAGAAATGTATGAATTTGTACCATGCACTACAGAAAAATAGATGGCACAACTAGCTCTGAAGGGATATTTGATCATTCTTCTGCTACATAAAACTCTGTAAATGAGTGACAAGCAGCTGGTGTCTCATTATCTCCAACAGAGTCTTGAATGCAGTTTGCAAGCCTTTGAATAGTCTGTTTTTGTATCTAAGTGAAAAACTTTTGAGCTCAGCCTTTTTTCCCCTTTTTTTGCATAGACATGTTACTAGTATTAACTCTGAAAATCAAATTGATTCCTATTTCTATACTTGGAAAAATTCTCGCTTTTGGAATAAGGACATATATTTTACATTGTGGATTTAAAGTCGTAATAAATGAGTAAGAATTTGAAAAATGGAGTCAATAATGAATACGTCTATAATAGATGTAGGCAAATTAATTATTGCAGAGGCTTATTCAGACGCATATTTTATGGGTTTTTGGATGTAAGGGATTAGATCCATTAGTGGTGGAGTCCATGCCTTACTTATCACACTGATTTCTTATTCTCATTGCATACATGCATTTAAATAGACAGCATCTAGTACCACACCTAGATAGAAGGAATTTCATTAAATTTGTTGAATGATTGAAAATAATTGTTTTAATTAAATTAATATTACATTTGAACTTCTTTGCATTGGGTTCTTATGGTTAATCTCCTAATGCATCATGAAACTGGCTCATACTTCAGTTTATGATGACTACAGCTTAAAATTTCTAAGACAATTCTGTTTTTGATGTAATAAGAGTGTCAATTATAGGCATTTCCGAGCATAGCATAGCTTCCATAATTCTGTAAGATTTTACATATAAATGAGCAAATAATTCCGGACATCCTCCAGTGCTAATGGAGGACCTAGAATATTAATGATTTACAATGATATTCAGATAAATAGCATCAGTTCTATTCCATGCTGTATTAGTCATGCTGCCATAATAAGATACTATAGACTGGGTGGTTTAAACAACAGAAATTTATTTCTCAAGGTTCTGAGGCTGAGAAGTCTAAGATCAGGGTGCCGGACAATTCACTTTTTCCTGGTGAGGACTCTCCCTGGCTTTTAGATGACTGCCTCCTCTTCATGTCTTCCCATGGCCTTTTCTTGATGTATACACACACACACACACACACACACACACACACACACACACAATATGTGAGCTCTTTTGTGTCTCTTATAAGAGTACTAATTGCATCATAAGGTCCCATCCTTATAGTCTCTTTCAATCCAAATTATCTTCCTAAGGTCTCATCTCCAAATAGTACCACACTGGGGACTGGGGCTTCAACAGAGGAACTTGGAAGGGGAACACAAACATTCAATCCATAAAACATACAGAACTCATTTCTTACTCATCACTGCTTGTCTGTAGCCATTATCCCCACTCCTTCCAATCAGCCTCTTTTTTGATGTTTATCATTTTAGAATTTTAATTCCAGTATAGTTAGAATACAGTTTAGTTAGTTTAGCTAACATTTAGTTAGCATAGTTTATAATATAGTCATCCAACAATTCCATAGGTCACCTAGTTCTCATCACAAGTGCACTCCTTAATCCCCATCACCTAATTCACCATCCCCCACTGCCCCTCCCTCTGGTAACCATCAGTTTATTATCTACAGTTAAGAGTCTGCTTGGTTTCTCTTTTTCCTTTGCTCATTTGTTTCTTAAATTCCACATGAGTGAAATCATATGGTATTTGTCTTTCTCTGACAGACTTATTTTGCTTAGTTCCATTTCTCTAGCATCTTCTATGTTATTGCAAATGGAAAGATTTCATTTTTTAAAAAATTTTTATTTATTTATGATAGGCACACAGTGAGAGAGAGAGAGGCAGAGACACAGGCAGAGGGAGAGCAGGCTCCATGCACCCGGAGCCCAACGTGGGATTTGATCCCAGGTCTCCAGGACCGCGCCCTGGGCCAACGGCAGGCGCCAAACCGCTGCGCCACCCAGGGATCCCAAGATTTCATTCTTTTTTATGGATGAATAATATTCATATATATACATATATATGAATATATGGATATACATATATGTATATCCTTATATACCACCATATATACCATACATATATATGAATATATGTATTCATATCAAACATATATACATGCAGTATATGTGTATATATATCCATATATACCACCTCTTCTTTATCCATTCATCGATGGACACTTGAACTTCTTCTATAATATGGCTATTGTAAATAATGCTTTTATATACATAGGGTACATATATGAATTGGTGTATTTGTATTCTTTGGGTAACTATCTAGTAGTGTGATTACTGTAATGTAGGGTAGTTCAATTTTTAACTTTTTGAGGAACCTCCATAATATTCCACAGTGGCTGCACTGGTTTGCATTGCCACCAATAGCACACAAGGGCTCCTTTTTTCCCCATGACCTTGCCAGCACTTTTTCCTTGTGCTTTTGATTTTAGCCATTCTGACAAGTGTTAGGTAATATCTTATTGTGGTTTTTATTCTCATTTCCCAATTATAAGTGGTGTTGAGCATCTTTTCATGTGTCTGTTGACAATCTGGATGCCTTTTTTTTTTGAGAAATGTCTCTTGACCAGTTTTTTTTTAAAAGATTTTATTTATTTATTCATGAGAGAGAGAGAGAGAGAGAGAGGCAGAGACGCAGGCAGAGGGAGAAGCAGGCTCCATGCAGGGAGCCCGATGTAAGACTTGATCCCAGGACTCCAGGATCACGCCCTGGGCCAAAGGCAGGTGCTAAACCGCTGAGCCACCCAGGGATCCCTCTTGCCCAGTTTTTAATTGGATTATTTGTGATTTTGTGTGTGTGTGTGTGTGTGTGTGTGTTGAGTTGTGAAAGTTCTTTATTTATTTTGGATATGAATCCTTTTTTGGATAAGTTATTTGCACATATCTCTCCCAGTCCATAGGTTGCCTTTTAGTTTTATTGATTGCTTCCTTTGCTGTTCAGAAGCTTTTTATTTTGATGTAGTCCTAATAGTTTATTTTTGCTTTTATTACCCTTGCCTTAGGAGACATACCTAGAAAACTGTTGGTACAGTCAATGTGCAAGACATTTCTGCCTATGTTCTCCTCTAAGATTTCAATGGTTTCAGGTTATTTATTTATTTATTTATTTATTTATTTATTTATTTATTTAGAAAATATTTTATTTATTTATTTCAGAAAAGATTTTATTTATTTATTCATGAGAGACACACAGAGAGAGGCAGAGACACAGGCAGAGAGAGAAGCAGGTCCATGTAGGGAGCCCATGTGGGACTCAATCCCGGGACCGTGGGGATCATGCCCTGAGCCAAAGGCAGACACTCAACTGCTGAGCTACCCAGGCATCCCTCAGGTCTCATATTTAGGTATTTGATCCATTTTGAGTTTATTTTTGTGTATGGTGTAAGAAAGTGGTCCACAGTTTCATTGTTTTGCATTTAGCTATCTAGTTTTCCCAAAATCATTTGTTGAAGAGACTTTTTCCTATTGGATATTCTTTCTTGTTTTGCTGAAGATTAATTGACCCTATAATTATGGGCTTATTTCTGGATTTTTTATTCTATTCTACTCATTGATCTGTGTATTTTTGTGCCAGTACCATGCTGTCTTGATGACTACAACTTTGTAATATAGCTTGAAGTCTGGAATTGTGATGCCTCCAGCTTTGCTTTTCTTTTTCAAGGTTGCCATGGCTACTTGGGGTCTTTCGATTCCTTGTAAATTTTAGAATTTTTTACTCTAGTTCTGTGAAAAATGCTGTTGGTATTTTGATGGGATAGCTGTAAATGTGTAGATTGCTTTGGGTATTATTGACATTTGAATAAAGTTTGTTCTTCCAATCCATGAGCATGGAATGTTTTTCCATTTCTTTGTGCCATCTTCAATTTTGAGTCAGCCTTTTTTGACTGAAATTTCTACTAATCCAAAAGATGAGCTAAGAGAAACAAAATAAAATAGGGGGAATGGAGTCAGACCACTGTTGGGAGGAGAACCATCAAAGCAGTTAGAATGTTATTTTCACCACTGAAAACAAATTTAAAGTAAAATTCAAAAGCATATAAGGCTTAGTCAGATAAAATATGACAATCGGTTTACTGAAGTGATAGTGAGATGCCTGCTGAGGGACTTCTGGAGCAGCCTGTCTACCTGTCTCCTGAGGTAGATGCCAGCCCTGGAGTTGATGGTCATAGCTACCCATGGCACTTCTCTGGGAATATGTGGGGTCTGGGTGCTAGGAAGTGTCTGCCCCTAAAGGATCCCAAGTCTGTCTCTGTGGTTATTCACTATTATGATAGCCATGATACTCAGTAGCTGCTTTGTTTAAATAATCCAAGCAAATAAAACCTAGGAAGCTTCTTAAAGCCCTCAAGTCACTCTATCTGGAATGTGAAAACAGCTCATTAGCTAAGATATTATACCCTAACTCTGAAGTGATGACTTGGATACTGAAATCCTAAAGTGTGGCTGCAAGGATGTACCTCATCATTCAATGGGGGAAATAGTAATATGATAATAGAGTTAGTGCAACAATGTTTCCACTAGATCAAACCTCGTTGTCACTCCTAATAGACCCTCCAGCTGTCATAGGACACTAGAATACCATTTCTAGGATAATTTGCCAATCAAGATTTTTCTTTTCTAAAAATATTTGTCCAAGTTATGGTACCAGAGAAGTCCAGCCATAGGACAAACATCAAAGAATAAGTTAGTGAGTCCTACCCTTGAGGATCTTCCTGGAGCCAGTCTTTTTCTATCTGATTACTCTGTTTCTGGAATTTAAAGCCTTCAGTAGTGAAAAGGCTACTGATTATTTAGCTACTGTGCTATTATCCACATTAATAATTACCTCTGTTAATGGGTGATTCTTTAGATCAGGAATCATGTTTTATTCACCAGTGTAGCTTGAGCATTTAGCATTTTAATGAATGGAATAATTATGAGTGAACTAGATTTTTCTGAAAGCAGAGGCAAGATGAGTATTAAGAAGAAAAGTTACAGTATTCTTAATGTATTCCCAACTTTTGAGATGAATGAAAAAAACCTTATCCTTTTAAAATTGTGATCAGTGACATGCTATGTTCACATCAAAGTTTCAACAAGAGGGTTGCTTTCCCCCATCTCATTTCCCTGAAATTTCCTGGGATACGATGATTATGATAAAAGTAACAGATATCATCGTTGCATGCTCATTAGAGTTTAAGAATTGCAATATGCACTTTATTTTATTTATTTTTAGATTTTTAAAATTTATTTACTCATGAGAAAGAGAGAGGGGCAGAGATATAGGCAGAGGGAGAAGCAGACTCCCTGTGGGGAGCCCAATACAGGACTCAATCCCAGGACCTCGGGATCATGCCCTGAGCCAAAGGCAGACGCTCAACCACCGAGCTACCCAGGCATCCCTGCAATGTGCACTTTAAATTACAATAAAGATAATAATAAGAGCAACAGCTAATATTCATTAATTGTTATGCACCAGGTATTAAGTGCTTTATATATTAACATCTAATAATTATTTAAATGATGTCAGTCCCACATTGCCAATGAAGAAACTAAGACAGAAGGGAGGGCATGGACCTATCAGCTAATAGGTATGAAGCTGGCAACTAAATTTAGGCCTCAGGGCTGGCTCTTAATTCTTTTGCAGTGCTGTCTCCTGTGTACTATGCTACCTCCAAGGCTCTTTTCCTGCTTTTGTGCAAATTAGAAAAAAATTGCATCTTCCTCAATAATAAGAAATATTACAAACATAAAACCATTCCTTAGGACTTAATGCAAATTGAATTTTAAACATAAAATAATAGATGTTTTTAATTTTAAAATTAATTTTATTTATTTTTAATTTTTTATTTAAAAAAATTTTTTAATAATAAATTTATTTTTTATTGGTGTTCAATTTGCTAACATACAGAATAACACCCAGTGCTCAGCCTGTCAAGTGCTTATTTAAAAAAAGTTTAAAGATTTATTTATTAATTTATCTGTATTTTTGTTGGGGGGTGGGGCAGAAGGAGAGGGAGAGAACAAGAATCTCAAGCAGATTCCCCTCTGAGTGCAGATCCCAACATGGGGACCTATCTCATGATCCACGGAATCATGACCTGAGCTGAAATCATGAGCCTGATGCCTAATTGACTTAGCAACCCAGATGCCCCAGTGTTTTGAATTTTTAATCAAACTTGGGAAAAATATAAAATTACTTCAAAAACATCTTGCTTTCATTGAAATTAAATTATGATAGATGGGATGCTTATTTTCACCAATATCTCCTTTTCTACTTTTTTGTTTGTACTTTTTGGTTTTGGTTTTTTCTTTATCAAATTATTATTTAAATTCTAGTTAGTTAACATATAGTGAAATATTGGTTTCAGGAGTAGAATTTAATGATTCATCACCTACATATAACACCCAGTGCTCATCATAACAAGTGCCCTCTGTAATACTTATCACTCACTTAACCCATCCTTAACCCACCTCCCTCCATCAACCCTCAGTTCTCTATCTTTAAGAGTCTCTTATGATTTGCTTCCCATTCTCTTTTTTTCCCCTTCCCATATATTCATCTGTTTTGTATCTTAAATTCTACATATGAGTGAAATCATGCGATATTTATCTTTCTCTGACTTCTTTCACTTAGCATAATACACTCTAGCTTCATCCAAATTATTGCAAATGGCAAGATTACATTTTTTTGATGGCTGAGTAATATTCCAATTCATACACACACACACACACACACACACACACACACACTCACACGAATATATACCACATCTGTATCCATTCATCAGTTGATGGACATTTGGGTTCTTTCCATAGTTTGGCTATTGCTGATAATGCTGCTATAAACATAAGGGTGTATGTAACCTTTTGAATCTGTATTTTTGTATCATTTGGGTAAATACCTAGTCATGTAATTGCTGGATCATAGGGTAGTTCTATTTTAACTTTTTGAGGAAACTTCATACTGTTTTACAGAGTGGCTACACCAGTTTGCATTCCCACCAATAGTGTAAAAGGGTTCCCATTTCTCCACATCCTTGTCAATGACTGCTCTTTCCTGTGTTGTTGATTTTAGCCATTCTGACTGGTGTGAGGTGGTATCTCATGTTTTTGATTTGTGGTTCTCTGATGATGAGTGATGTTGAGCATCTTTTCATGTGTCTGTTGGCCATCTGTATGTTTTCTTTGGAAAAATGTCTGTGTCTTCTGCCCATTTTCTTAAATGGATTATTTGTTTTTTTGGGTTTTGAGTTTGATAAGTTTTCTATAGATTTTGGATACTAACCCTGTATTAAATATGCCATTTGCTAATATCTTCTTCCATTCTATAGGCTGCCTTTGAGTTTTGTTGATTGTTTCCTTTGCTGTGCAGAACATTTTTACCTTGATGAAGTTCCAGTGGTTCATTTTGCTTTTGTTTCCCTTGCCTCTGACAGCATGCCTAGTAAGAAATTGCTATGGCTGAGGTCAAACAGGTCGCTGCCTGGGTTTTCTTCTGGAATTTTTTTTTCTTCTAGGATTTTGATGGTTTCCTGTCTCACATATGGGTTTTTCATCCATTTTTAATTTATTTTTTTTATATGTTATAAGAAAGTGCTCCAGTTTTCCCACACCATTTGTTGAAGAGATGGTCTTTTTTTCATTGGATATTCTTTCCTGCTTTGTTGAAGATTAGTTGACCATATAGTTGTGGGTCCATTTCTGGATTTTCTATTCTGTTCCATTGATCTTGTGTCTGTTTTTGTGCCAGTACTATACTGTCCTGATGACTACAACTTTGTAGTGTAGTTTGAAGTCTGGAATCATAATGCCTCTAGCTTTGCTTTCCATTTTCAAGGTTGTTTTGGCTATTCAGATCTTTTGTGATTCCAAACAAATTTTAGGATTTTTTTTTTGAAGCTCTGTGAAAAATGCTGTTGGTATTTTGATAGGGATTGCATGAAATGTGTAGATTACTTTGGGTAATATAGACCATTTAAATGTTTGTTATTCCAATCAATGAGCATGGAATGTTTTTCCATTTCTTTGTATCCTCTTCAATTTCTTTCATAAGTGTATTATAGTTTTCAGAGTACAGATCTTCTACTTCTTTGGTTAGGTTTATTCCTAGGTATCTTACTGTGTTTTTTAAAGAATTTATTTATTCATGAGAGATACAGAGAGAGAGTTGGAGACCTAGGGAAGGGAGAAGCAGGCTCCCCATGGGAAGCCTGATGCGGGTCCTGGGATCATGACCTAAGCTGAAGGCAGACACTCAACCACTGAGCCACCCAGGCATCCCTTGTTTTTGATGCAGTTGCAAACGGGACAGATTCCTTGATTTATTTTTCTGCTGCTTCATTATTGGAGTATAGAAATGCAACACATTTTTGTATAGGGATTTTACATCCTGTGACTTTGCTGAATTCATGTATTATATCTAGCAATTTTTTGGTGGAGTCTTTTGGGTTTTCTACATAGAGTATCATTTCATCTGCAAATAGTGAAAATTTGACTTCTTCCTATCCAATTTGGTTTCTTTCTTTCTTTCTTTCTTTCTTTCTTTCTTTCTTTCTTCTTTCTTTTTTTCTTTCTTTCTTCTCTCTCTCTTTCTTCCTTCCTCCCTCCCTCCCTCTCCCTCCCTCCCTCCCTCCCTCCCTCCTTCCTTCCTTCCTGATTGCTGGGGCTAAGACTCCAGTACTATGTTAAATAGTAATGGTAAGAATGGTCATTCCTATCTTGTTTCTGACTATAGAGGAAAAGCTCTCAGTTTTTCACCATTGAGGATGATATTAGCTGTGGATTTTCATATATGGCTTTTATGATGTTGAAGTGCATTCCCTCTATCCCTACTTTGTTGTAGGGTTTTTTTTTAAAGATTTTTAAATTTATTTATTCAGAGAGAGAGAGAGAGAGAGAGAGAGAGAGAGAGGCAGAGACACAAGCAGAGGGAGAAGCAGGCTCCATGCAGGAAGCCCGATGCGGGACTCGATCCTTGGTCCCCAGGATCACACCCCGGGCTGCAGGTGGCCCTAAACTGCTGCACTACCGGGGCTGCCCTGTTGTGGGGTTTTTAATCAAGAAAGGATGCTGTATTTTGTCAAATGCTTTTTTCTGCATCTATTGAGAGGATCATTTCTTTCATTGAGTAGTATACCATGGTGATTGATTTGCAAATATTGAACCACCCCTACAGCCCAGGAATAAATTCCACTTGATCATGGTGAATAATTGTTTTAATATACTGTTGGATTCGATTTGCTAGTATCTCTGAGAATTTTTGCATCCATGTCCATCAGGGATATTGATCTGTCCTTTTTAGTGGAGGTCTTTGTCTGGTTTTGAAATCAAGGTAATGCTGGCCACATAAAATGAGTTTGGAAGTTTTCCTTCCATTTCTATTATTATTTTTTTTTTGGAGCAATTTTAGAAGAATAGATATTAACTCTTCTTCAACTGTATGATAGAATTCCCCTGGGGGGATGCCTGGGTGGCTCAGCATCTGCCTTTGGCTCAGGGCGTGATCCCAGAGTGCTGGGATCAAGTCCCACATCGGGCTTCCTGCATGGAGCCTGCTTCTCCCTCTGCCTGTGTCTCTGCCTCTCTCTCTCTCTCTGTCTCTCATGAATAAATAAATAAAATCTTTAAAAAAATTTAAAAGAATTCCCCTGGGAAGTCGTCTAGTCCTGGAGATCCATTGGGAGATTTTTGATTTAAATTCTTTGCTGCTTATGGGTCTGTTTAGGTTTTCTATTTCTTCCTGTTACAATTTTGGTAGTTTGTATGTTTCTAGGAATTTGTCCATTTCTTTCAGGTTGTTAGATTTGCTGGCATATAAATTTTCATAATATTCTCTCATAATTGTATTTCTGTGGTGTTGGTTGTGGTCTCTCCCCTTTCATTCATAATTTTATTTATTTAGGTGCTTTCTCTTTTGTTTTTGATAAGTCTGGCTAGAGGTTTACCAATTTTTTAAATTCTTTCAAGGAACCAGCTCTTAATTTTATTGATCTTAATTTTATTGATCTGTTCTATTTTTTTGTTTGTTTGTTTCTTTTTATTGATCTCTTCTATTTTTTGCTTGTTTCTCTATTGTTTATTTCTTCTCTAATAGTTATTCTTCTTTTTGTGGCTTTAGGCTTCATTTGCTGTTCCTTTTCTAGCTCCTTTAGGTGTAAAGTTACGTTGCATATTTAGGGCTTTTCTTGCTTCTTGAAGTAGGCCTGTATCACTGTATACTTTCCTCTTAGGATGGCCTTTGCTGCATCTCAAAGGTTTTGGATCATTGTGTTTTCATTTTCATTTGCTGCCATGTTTTTAAAAATTTCTTATTTAATTTCTTGGTTGACCCATTCATTCTTAAATGGGATGTTTTTAGCCTCTATGTATTTGTAGTTTTTCCAATTTTTCTTGTGGTTAACTACAGTTTCATAGTGGTGTGGTCTGAAAATATGCATGGCATGATCTCATGTTTTTTGTACTTCTTGAGAGATGATTTCTGACCCAGTATGTAATCTACTCTGGAGAATGTTCCATGTGCTTTCAAAAAGAATGGGTATCCTGAGGCTTTAGGATGAAATATTCCGTATATATTTGTGTCCATCTGGCACAGTGTGCCATTCATAACCATTGTTTCCTTGTTGGTTTTCTGCTTAGATGATCTGTATATCACTGTGAGGTGTTAAAGTCCTCTATTATTATTGAATTGTTATAAATGAGTTTCTTTATATTTGTTATTAATTGATTTATATGTTTTGGTGCTCCCAAGGTGGGGGTGTAAGTATTTACAATTGTTAGATCTTTTTGACATAATTAAGGGGTTTTGGCATAATTAAGGGGTCTTATTGTAAAGACCCCTTAATTATGTCATAGTGCCCTCTTCATCTCTTGCTACAGTCTTTGGTTTAAAATCTATTTGGCCTAATATAAGTATGGGTACTCCAGCTTTCTTTTGACATCCATTAGCATGATAGATGGTTCTGCATCTCCTCATTTTGAATCTGCAGGTATCCTTAGGTCTAAAATGAGTCTCTTATAGGCAGCATATAGATGGGTATATTTTTTAAAGATTTGTTTATTTATTTTAGATTGAGGGGAGGGGAGAGGGAATGGGAGAGAGAGTCTCAAGCCGACTTCATGCTGAACCCATTGTTGGGCTCCATCTCATGACCCTGTGATTACCACCTGAGCTAAAACCAACCAAACACTTAATACACTGCACCACCCAGGTGCCCCTGGATCTTTTTGTTTGTTTGTTTAATATGTTCTGACACCCTATGTCTTCTGATTGGTTTAGTCTGATTATATTCAGAGTGCTTATTGAAAGATATGAGTTTAGTACTGTTGTGTTACTTGTGAAATCGGTGTTTCTGGTGATGTTCTCTGTTTCTTCCTACTCTTTGTTGCTTTTGATCTTTTTCTCCCCACTCAAAGAGTCTCCTTTAATATTACTTGCAGGCCTGGTTTAGTGGTCACAAACTAGTTTTTCTTTGCCTGGGAAACTCTTTCTCCCCTTCAATTCTGAATGACAGCCTTACTGGATAATTTATTTTTTTGACCTCATATTTTTCCCATTCACCACATTGAATATATCACGCCACTCTCTTCTGCCTTGCCAAATCTCTGTGGACAGATCTGCTGCAAATATGACCTGTCTTCCATGGTAGGTTAAGGATTTTTTTTCACTTGCTGCTTTCAGGATTCTTTCTTTGTCTGTATATTTTGGGAATTTGACTATGAAATGTCTTGGTGATGACTGGGTTTTATTGAACTTAATGGGAGTTTTCTGTGCTTTTGTGGATTTTGAAGTCTGTTTTCTTCCCCTGATTAAGGAAGTTTTCAGCTATAATTTGCTCAAATAAACCTTTTGCCCCATTTTCTCTCTCTTCTTCTTCTCAGATTTCTATGATATGAATGTTATTATTTAAGGAGCTGCTGAGGCTGAGTTCCTTAAGTCTACATCTGTGATCCAATACCCTTTTTTCCCTCTTCTTTTCAACTTCATTATTTTCCACAATTTTTATCTTCTATATCATTGGATTGTTCCTCTGCTTTGTCCATCTTCATTGTCTTTGCATCCATTCAGTTTTGTATCTCTTTTATAGTATTTTTTATTTTGGCCTGACTAGTTTTTAGTTCTTTTATCTCTGCAGCAAAGGATTTTCTAGGGTCTTCTCTGCTTATCTCAAGCCCAGCTGGTATCTGTATGATTATCGTTTTAAATTCTGGTTCAGACATCTTACTTGCATCTGTATTGATTAAATCCCTGGCTGTGACTTCTTCTTATTCTTTCTTTTAGGGTGAATTCCTCCACCTTGTCATTTTGCCTGGGTCACTGTTTTTTTGTGTGATTGTTAAGAAAGCGTGTTATATTCTTGCTCCTGAGAGTAATGGCTATGTTAAGAAAAGGTCCTATGCTTCCTTGGGGCTGGTGCTTCAGGAGGTGTTTCAGAGTGTGCACTCTGCTGTTGTGTTTTGGCTGCTCCTTAAGTCAGTTCTCTATAGACTTTCTCCTTGCCTGTAGTGGTGGGTGTTTGGACCTTGTCCATTGTGTGGCAAGAATTAACTAGGCATTTTTTGGTCTGCTTGTTAAAAGAAGTAGATAAAAAAGATAGGAAATCAGACCCTATTTCCCCTAGAGCTGAAGCTTTGCAGCACTCTATAATCAATAGATTTGGTGTGTGCAAGGGGTTTGTGCTGGTCTTCTGGGGGAGGGACCTGCTGCACTGATTCTCAAGTAGACTTACCCTAGTGGAGATGCACCTAGTGGGGGGCAGAAGGGGTGTCAGTTGGTATAAGCACCTCAGGCTTCCTCTGGGTGGTGCCATGTTGCTCACTGAAGTTGGTCAGTGCCAATGGGTTGGGAGGAAAATGGCATCTCCCCACCCTCTCGTCCCAGAGCAGGGAGTTCACATCTGCTACTCTTTAGGAAGCCCTCACATAAGAGCAAACAATCACCCCACTTGTGTACCCTACTTTCATCAGATCCCTGCCTTCACCCTGTCTGTGTCTGAGCTGTCTCCCTGCCAGGTAGCACAGTACTCCCATGTTTTATCTAAGGTGCATGGCTTAGTTTCAAAATATGAAATTTTAGGGACCTGCTCAGCACAGAACTGCACTGATCCTCTGGAAGAGGGTCTTACTGAGCTGTGGCCAGAGCCAGTTTGTCCCCCCAAATGGTAGCATGACTGTGCAGTGGTTCGGAGTTTATGGTAAAGCACAGCAAAATGCTGGCACCAAGACCAAGGTTTGCTGCCTCAGCCAATATTATTTTTTCCTTTTTTTGTTGTTTTTTGTTTAAAGATTATTTATTTGAGAGAGAGAGAGAGCACAAGGAGAGGGGCAGAGGGAGAGGGAAAGAGAATCTTAAGTAGATTCTGCACTGAGCCTGGAGCCAGACCAGGGGTTAATCTCACGACCCCAAGATCAGACCCGAGCCCAAACCAAGAGTAAGATGCCTAACTGTGCACCTAGGCACCTCATCCCATCTGGTGTCTTTGTTCCTATGCTAGTGAACAAGTCAGCACACTGGCACCACTGGTTCTTTTATCACCAGAAAAGCCATGCCATCACTTCCAAATGCGCTCCAAGAAGGAAAATAGTTTCTCCTCGTGTGATCCAGGGGATCCTTAGAACATGCTGCCTGCTCCTAGGTCTCTGTCCTCCCTCCTCATCTGAGCACTTCTAAGCCTGCTGAGCATGACCCTGGCAATGGCATGGACTTTTACACTTTTAAACTTTGAATTCTGCTGCCTATAAAAACTTGCAGTAGTCTGCCTCTCTTATTTTCCCAGTCAGTGGTTTGGGGGAAGAATTTTTCTTGTGTAATCCCCTATGTGTACTTTCATTCTCATTCATTCTCATTCTCTCTCTGTCTCTCCTCTTTCCACAATCAGGGCTCCCCTCCACTGTACCTGCAGCTCTTTTCTCCCCACAAATCAACTCTCTGCAGCTTTTACCTTTCATGGTGTGGCTATTATTCTACCTTTATATGTGTAATTTGTTCTCTTAGTCCTCAAAACAATTTCTTGTGTGTTCATAATTATTTGATATTTATTTAGCTGTTCAGGGGACAAGCCAAGTGTAGGGTCCCCCTACTCCTTTGTCATTCACTATCCCAATATCTCCTTTTCTATAGAAAGGGTTCCTAGACTTGTGTGGCATCCTTTTTGTGACATTTAAGGCCTTACATAATTTATACATTTTAATTATAAGAAGATATTTTCTCTACTGCTGACTAATATTGGAAAGGTTAGATATGTCCCAAAGTATTTGGATATATATCTTGCTGAAAGTATAGTGTTCTATACACACATTTGATTTTTGAGATTTCACTCTTCTGCACATAATAGCTTTTAATGAATAGTGTAACCATGCTGTTGTAAAACTTTAAAAAATTGTGGTAAGAACATTTAACATGGGATCTACCTTCTTAACAAAATTTTAAGTGTACAATAGAGTATTGTTAACTATAGTCACTAAGGTTGTACAGCAGATCTCTAGAACCTAATCATTTTGTATAACTGAAGTTTTATACCTGTTGAATAACAACTCCCTACTTTTCCCTCCCCCTAGTCCTTGGCAACCACCATTCTATTTTATGTTTTTATGTGTCTTACTATTTTATATTACTTATATAAGTGGAATCATGCCATATTTGTTCTTCTATGACTGGCTTATATCACTTAGTATAATGTTCTCCAGGTTCATCCATACTGTTGCAAATAACAATGATTTCCCTTTTTAAAGCTGTTTAATATTCCACTGTGTGCATTTACCATGTTTTCCTTATATATTCATCCATCAATGGACATTTAGGTTGTTTCCTCATTTTGGTTGCTTTTGAATAATGCTATGTCTTGCAGTGAGCATGGAAGTGCAAATGTTTCTTCTAAATCCTAATTTCATTTTTTTAAATAAAAACTTAGCAGTAGAATTGCTGGATCATATGGTAGTTCTATTTTTAATTTTTTGAGAAATCTCTATACTGTTTTTTATAGTGGCTGCACCATTTTTCTTTACCACCAACAGTATAGGAGTGTTCCAATTTCTCCACATTCTCACCAACACTTATGATCTTTTGTTTTTTTGTAATGGCCATCCTGACAAGTGTGTGGTAATAACTCATTGTGGTTTTGCTTTGCATTTCACTGATGATCAGGGAAATGTAATACTTTAATGAGAGATATAACTGATTTTTCAAAAGCAACTTAAAGTTATTGATATCACAACAATATCTTATTCTTTACTATAGTCATCAGTCAATATTAATTATAAATTTTTACAAAAGTGTAGTAATTCATATTCATAATAATTTTCAAATTATATGTTATCTGGAACAGTACTTCTCAAACTCTAGTGTGTGTTCCAAATATCTGGAGATCATGTTAAAATGCAGATTGTAATTCAGTAGGTCTGATGAGGCCCTAGGGTTTACAATTCAGCCATCTCCCAGGTAATAGTGATATTGCTAGTCTAGGAACTATATACTTAGAGTAGCAAATATCTAGAACAATGAAAAGGCAATGATATTCTTATCGTAAGTTTTTCTTTCAAAGGCAATATTATTATATTCTGTACAGGAAAAATTGATTGTGAAATTTAGTTTTAGATCATAGACCGGGAGTGAGACTTACAGGTGGATGGAATCTTCTTCCTCTTTCTGGTAATTCAGCATTGGAAAAGTTGGTATCAGAGTCAAGAAACTGCAATTGTTTTAACATTGATGATACAATTTTAGCAAACAACATTATTTCATGTTTCTTCACAGAATTTGTTACTGCCTTTGATTTTTTCAAGGACACTATTGATTGAATTTTGGTTCCTGTACATTTGGCATATAGCATTAAATGATATCTATGTATCAGGAGGTTGCAATGTTTTAACAGTAGTTAATTTTTGTAATGCCAGAACTTCCATAACAAAAAATAATCAATTGCCATATTAAGTGGATCACATGTAATCTCTAATTTATGTCTAAGTAATACTGACTTTGTATATTTTTAATGGAAAATGAATATTTGCTGTTACACAGTGATTTATATTGTGAATGTATTTGTACACTTCAGTTTGGAATTCAGAAATATTAGCAAACAAATAACAGATGATATGAACTGTGCTATACAACTTTACATTTAATCTGAGCACTATTATCAATAGAGGACTTTTTGCTTACATTTTCAGATGTTTATCTGTCAGTACACTAGACAGAAATGTAATTATTTGTGTAAAAGCTCAAGTTCTTTAGATATTTGACCAACAAGGCTTTTTGATTATCAGACTTGTTTGTCCTTTGTTAGAAAATGGTGGAAATATTCTGATTTTTTAAGAACAAGCTATAGAGCTGCTCTATGCCAGAAAACTGTCATAATAAATAGACAAATAGCCCATTTTTTGAGTCAAGAAAGTTATAATCAAAATTTGACAATAGTTCAAAATGGTAAAGCTGTCTATGAAGTGAATGTTGCCTGTTGGATATGGAGCCCCTGTGTAAGTCCATATATGAACAACTCTCTGAGTTATCCCTGGCTGCTCCCCTCAGCATGTTTTACCCTTCATGTTGTCCTGTATTGAGACTGCAGTTGTACTGGTTTCATCTCTCCTGCCATCTCCACTTTCCAAAATAACCCAAGAAGTAAGTTGTAAACAATTAGGTAGGATACTTGATGTATAATATAGTTACCACAAACAATAATGATAAGATCCATTTGGGTTTCTATATGGAGGTCTCTTGGAGAGGGAGCTGATGTTTGTAGGTTCTCCATCCACAGAGTTTGTAGGTCAGCTCTTGAGCAAAAAGAAACTGTTGAGCAGGTCTTTACACAGTGATCATTGCATTTAACAGTCTGTTTGTTGGTAGCAGAAACAGGTATGTGTCTTGGACTCCATAAGATTCATCCCATCACAGGATCACCCAATATTCTACACAAAGGAAGTCAGACAGAGTTCTTCTTTGCCTTGGTCACATCCCCCCAACATTTGGGCCACATTCCAACTTAATTTCCATGTTGCTTGACTAGAAATACAAGTGCATGATAAAAATGGTGTATTTGGAAGGGACCTGTGAAGCCCAAACTCCTCTCCAGTGCAAGAATCCTCTTACTAGCTTCATTGATCACTTACCTTCTATCTCAGAGTTTCCAGTAGCCCATTTCATTTCAGCCCATTTCAGGAGCCCAGGTCTAATTACTGATTCTCCATATTTTAGGTTCTCTTAATTAAGAGTTAATTAATGGTTTCTTTATAACTTCATTTATTCAAATTATTTTTTCGGGAACAGCACAGACTTTGATTTTCTTCAAATATATTTTCAAAATTGATATTTAAAGCCCACATATACGTATAAAGAAATGTATAGGGGTAGATTATAGGATTACAGAATTTATAACTGGAGGAAATTATATAATAATTTATATTTTATTTTCTTCATTTATCCCTTTTCCACAGATGTCTAAGTATACTTAAATCCCTTGCATACTTTAAATATCAAAAAAAATCTCTTTCTAGCATGTAAGATAAGAGTTGAATTGCTCTCAGATACCACTGAAAATAAATGCTCTGTAGAATGTAGAATGATTGTATAGAAATACTCAAGGTCATTTAGTCTAATTAACAGTAAAGTCAATCAATACATACTAAATGCAGTGGATGCCCATGGAAATAATTAAGCTAATTGTCTTTGGGAAATCCATGTTGCAGATTTCTTTTCCAATTTGCCATGCTCTGTCCAAGGCTATCTTTCCCCCTCCTCCTTATAGTTCTTTTCACCTGAGATCTATAAAGATCCAGTCAGAATTTAAATTGGAATGATTCTTGTGGGAAATTTCCTTCTTCCCTTTAGCCAGGCCCATTTTTTTTTTCTTCATAAATGAGTTGGCCTTAACTTGAGTAAATCATGATCTCTATGATCTTCCAGCATACAAACAAGAGCAAACTGAGAGTTTGTGCTGGTTGGACAGTTTTGATGGCAAGTTGCATGTGGGTGAGCCATGCTGCAGAGGACTGCTGTATGCTGGACATCCGTCTGATAAATTTGGGCCCACCCTGCCCCTCAATTATTTTTAGTGGGGAGGATTATTGGCAGAGTATAAAAGGACAATCTCAACACGGCTACATAGGGCCCATGGATGTTCTCAGAGCATTCTTTCCAGAGGACACACAGAGATACCAAGGCCTGGGATATTACTCACAGATTTCTCAAAGAGTTTTATCTACCTTTCAAATGCATAATCCAGAATAATTCTCATGAGACATTTAGTAGTAAAGCTGGAATCATAGTGAAAAGAAATACTCATGGTTCTACAATTTCTGTAATATTCCTTTCAGCTATCTGTGCCTGTATACAGAAGCAAAAGGAACAAATACAAATACAAATAAGTGAACATCTCTGGGTGATTCTTTCAGGGAAATGACCAAGTGAAGAGAAAATCTGTACTTTCTAGTAATTTATAATTTTAAGAGGAAATGTGAGAGAATCATGTGCAAAAAAATTATTCTGGTTCAAGTTTTTTGAAAAGGCAAAAAAAATGAGGGTAGTTATGTCAGGTTTTATGTGCATTATGATAATATATTTTGAATAGTCCCAGCTGTAAATATTTTATCCTTATTAACTTATTAACTCTATCAATCATCTAAAGGTTCTGATGATACCATTTTTTGAAACCTCTAAATGATTTTTAAATGGTCCCCTTCTCCTGAAATGATACCTTAAGTCAAATCATATGTTCTGTTTATGGTTTAGAGATTTTGGTCACTACTAACTTAGAGATCAGGATGCTTTTCATTTTAAATTAGAAAATGAGGGCAGCTCTAGTGGCTCAGTGGTTGAGGGTGTGATCCTGGAGACCCGGGATCGAGTCCCATGTCGGGCTCCCTGCATGGAGCCTGCTTCTCCCTCTGCCTGTGTCTCTGCCTGTCTCTCTCTCTCTCTCTCTCACTCTCTGTGTGTCTCTCATGAGTAAATAACTAAAATCTTTTAAAAAAAATTAGAAAATGAGTTATATTAGAAATGCAACATAGAAAAATAAGAAAATCCAATGGAATGCAAAAGGCCCAACTGCCAGGACAACTGAAGATTCATATATGCTTCCCTTTCCACCTGTGCCCCATCCCAATTTAGTCCAGGAAAAAGTCCTGGTCCTAGATATGGACAGCACATCTGAGGGGATATTACCATATACTTCTAATCTTAAGAACATTTAGGGTTTAATTTGTTCTTCTTTTTATAGTTTATTAACATGAAATCTTATATCATGGATTTCAGATCTTTCTTTTCTAGAAGCACGTATTTTCTCCCTCTAAACAATTCATTAGATGTATCCCACAAATTTTGATATGTTTGTACTTTTAAAATTTTCATTCACTTTAAAATATATTCTACTTTTTTTGGTGTAGTTTCCTCTTTGACACATGGCTTATCTTTAAGTATATTGTTTAATATCTAAATACTTGGAGATTTCCAGAAATCATGTTATTAAAATTTCTAGTTTAATTCTATGATGGTCAGAAAAATACTTTGTATGGTTTCAGTCTTCTAATATTTTCAAGATGTTATGGTAAATAATACTGTTTTTTATTTATTGTTAAAGAATACACACTTAAACAGAATGTTAATTTGTTATTTTGGTATAATTTTCTATGAATAGTAATTAGGTCAAGTTGTTTATAGTAGCATCAAATCTTCCACATCTCTACTCATTTGCTATTTATTCTACTATAATTGAAAGATGAGTACTGAAATTTCCAGTTTTTTGTTTTTTGTTTTTTTTTTTTGAAATTTCCAGTTTTAATTTGGATTTATCTCTTTCTTCTAGAAGTTCTATCGAGTTTTGCTTCATACATTTTGAAGCTCTGTTATTAGATGCATAAGCATTTAGGACTATTGTATCCTCTTTTTTTTTTTTTTTTTATCGTATCCTCTTAATGTTATTGTATGACAGATATCTCTTTATCCCTGGTAATATTTTCTTTTCTCAAGTCTACTTTTCTGATGTTAGTATAGCCATATTACTTTTGTTGTGATTAATTTTTGCATGCTAAATCTTTTTCCATCCTTGTAATTTTAATCTATTAGCATTTTTATATTTAAATTGGGTTTCTTATAGATTTATAGTTGGGACTTCATTTTCTAGCCAATTTCACAATTTTGCCTTTCAAGCAGTATTTAGACTATATACATTTAATATAATTAGTTATAGGGCTGATTTTAAAACAACCTTGCTGTTTGTTTCCTATTTGTCTTTTCTGCTCTTTGTTCACTTTTTCTTGTTTTTATGTTTTCCTTTGGATTAATTGAATTTTCAAAAAAACTATACATACCAGTCTCTTAGATAAATCACTATTTTATTTTTATATTTTAGTGCTTACTCCAGGGATTATGATATACATCCTTCATTTATCACAGTTTACTTTCAAATACTGTTACAGCATGTCTTTTCTACTATAACACCCTTACAAAAATGTACTTCTATTTATTCTCTTCTATTTGTTGTACTGTTCAGTCTCTTCTATAGTTATACATTTTAATTTTACATTGGCTATAAACCACACAATCCAGTGTTATCTTTGTCTTACAGTGTCAATGACCTTTTAAAGAGATTTAAAAATGAGATAAAATATATTTTGGTTTACACATATGTTTATCATCTGATATCCTTATACCTTTGTGTAGAGTTAAATTTTCCTCATTTGTCTTCCACTTAGAGAACGTTCTTTCACATTCCTTTTTTAAAAAAAAAAAAGATTTTGTTTATTCATTTCACAGAGAGAGAAAGAGCACAAGCAGAGGAAGAGGAAGAAGCAGGCTCCCCACTGAGCAGGGAGCCCTACATGGGGCTTTATCCCATGCCCCTGGGATTATGACCTGAGCCAAAGGCAGATGCTTAACCAACTGAGCCACCCAGGTGCCCCAAACCTCAGCTTTTAAGATGGTATTACAGCAAAAATAGAATATGAAAAAAATAAAAGTTTTCAAAATGCACAAAGTTTTATCAATTACTTTTAAAAACAAAAAAGCTGCAATTCCTCAGATTCTTCTTATTCAATGCTAGAACTTAAAAGGATTTTTAACACCCTCAAGAGTAAAAAAATAAACACTTAATTTTCTTTTAATGTTAAAATTACAAAGAACTTTCTTTTTTTTGAATTTATAGAAATTTACATTTGAGAGCTTCTAGAGAAGAATCTCTAATATTAATATTTTTTTCATTGAAATGTAAATAATTATATCTGGGGATCACTATTAACTGTTAAAAGAAAGTTAACAATCTCTGGCAAATTCCCAAAAGAGCTCAGGCTTTAGCTTTTACAAATAAGCTCTCAAAATCATTGTTCTGAAGAAAAACTTACACTGCCAGCCTACTGTACTCACATTACTCATTCATTTATTTATTATTTGTTTTTTTATTTTTTAAGAGAAGTAAGCCCTTATTTCCTTGTTTCACAAAAACTCATTCATTTAAAGTGAGATTTTGTAGTCAGTGATGAACATTTTTATTGGATTACATTTTCTAAACATAGAAAGATGCTAGGCAGAGATGTAAATGCCTGTTTATATCTAAATAGTTTCAAACTAGTGAACTGGGGTTTTATTTATTTAACTTGTCAAAGTAACTGTAGGCAATGTATACATTGTTTTTCTAAAATTGTGTGCAAATTTCACACATTAATTAGGTTATAAAAAGAACTTCAATATGATTAATATGCACTAAAAGCTATAGTCAAACCCAAAACATCACTTTGACGAATAATCATCCTATTTAAAAAGTGACTCACAAATATGCTATTTTTCTCCATTTCTGGTAAAAAAAAAATTAGAAAGCATAAAAAGTATAAAATGCATAGAATGACTCTCAAAAAATTACTCTTAGAAGTGCACAATGAGAATGTTGTGTTAGAAAGATTTCTTCTAAGAAACTAGCTACAAAACATAATTGTGTGTGTGTTTTTTATACCGTTTCTTGTCAAAGACTTTCCTTTGCAATTCCTCTACTACAATTTCAAATTCTAATTCTAATAATCTGGAAGATGGAAAGGATAAGTATTTTATCATTATTCAGTCACTCTCAGGCAGGGAAATTTTAAGGTGCACCTCATATATAGTGGAAACGAAACTGAAATTGCAGAGTATCAACACACACACCGAACAGACACAACAAAGTTTAAGGAGATTTTGATGATACAAGCAAGTAGTCATGTAATCAACATAAATTGGTGGTAATAGATTAAGATCTTTTATCATGATCTCAAAGAGAAACTCAGGATAAATACTGCAGAATCGAAAGCATTTGAGGCACCTCTGTGATGTGACAAGCCTGTTGTTAGATTTACAAATCGGAGCCTGAATTCTTAATTCCAGTTGCTCATTATCTTTAACTTTCTTGATTCTTCTATGAATGTAACAAAGCACTTTGGTGAAAAATCCTACCACCTACCATACTTGCTGTATGTTGCTTCTTAATGTAACTTTGTCATTAAATCTTTCATTTCTTATGGAATGAACTAATCTGCTGCTACTACCAGCTCATATTTTCCATCTTTACTTTCTGAGGAATTACAATCAGGAGAATCATTGCCAGGGTCTTCTAAGAAGTCCCTATCTGTGCTGTTCTTTTCCAGGATATAAGAAGTACTAGCTTGAATGTGATGTGCTTTTCATAATGAATTCTTTGAAATGGTTCATGAGTGAACTGGGACATTCCACATATCATCATAGCACCTGTGTATTTAAAAAAGTAAATATATTCTTTGAATGCTTACTTTCCCCCAACAAATTGGTTTATATCAACTCTAATAGCTGGAGACCATGGTGGCCCCAGATCCTTAGCAGAGAAACTTTAGCCAGGCAAGTAACTTCTTTCCTGTGAACTCACAACTTTTGGACTTTTTGACTTTTTTGTTTTGTTTTGTTTTGTTTTGTTTGGACTTCTTGACTTCTTGAATAGATTTTCTTAATCACTGCTTTTTTTCTCCCTTTTAGTTGGAAGTGTTATGCTCTTTATCTTTTAGCATTCATCTTAGGAATTAAAGATGTATCATTGACTGATAAATATCTAATATTAATCAATAATTTTACTCTTCTCCTGGTTAATACAACAAGCTTAAAACACTTGCCTATATTTCCATCATTCCCAAGCTACATCTATATTTTTTATGAGTCAATGTGTATTGAGATTTACTCACATGTTTGCAACTTTCTTCATTCTTTAGTCTTTGGTATTTTTTTGCCCCCTTGATCTTCTCCAGTGATTATTTTTCTTTTTCCTAGAACACATCCTTTGCAAATTCCTGTGGGTACAGGTCTCCCAGTGGTAAATTCTTTTACTTTTTTATTCATCTGAAATGTCTTGGTTATTACTATTATTTTGGCTACAAATTCTAGGTTAGCAGTTTCTTTCTGACTTCTGCTGATGCTGTGGAGAAGTCTCCTGTCAGTCTCTGACTCTCTTTAAGGCAAGTTGCTCTAGTTGCATTAAATATTTCTGTGATTTTATCCAGTTTCACTATGATGTGTTTAGATACAGATTTCCTTTTATTTAGTCTTCTTGGTGTTTATTGGGATTCCTGAATCTGAAGATCTGAACATTGGCATTTCTCATCAGTTTTGGGGAATTCTAAGCCCAAATCTCTGCAAAAATTGCCAGTGTCTACTCTGTTTTCTTCTTCTAGATGCCAGAACTTATCTCTTGTCTTTTACAGTCTCCTCCATGTTTTCCACCTTTTTTGCTGCTTGCATGCTACATTCTGGAGAGTGTCTTCTGCTGTTTTCAGCTCACGGTCTCTTCAACTGTCCAATGTGTTGTTTAGTTCCCAGTAAATTCTTAATTTTGTTTGCAAAATTTTCAGCTCTAGAATTTCAATGTATTTCTTTTTCAAACCTGCTAAGTCACTTCTTATAGTTGGCAGTTTCCTGCTGAAATTTCTGGAGCTTACTTTTCCTCAAAAATGGTAAGCATAGTCGCACTGTGTCTGATAATACCTATTGCTATTTTGATGATTTCTATCACTGCTGGTTCTTGTTCATGATATTTTTTTTCTTTATGCTTCAGTGAGTGCTGGGCATTGTGTTTGAAAAAGAAGTGCTTGTTGGAGCAATATGAGGCTTAGGTTGACATTCTCTTCCTCTACAGCGGGATACTAACAATCTAGGGTGTACTCGCAAACTCAAAATCTGAGATTTCATGGGCTATTGAGATACAAAAAAGAAGTGTGTCGACTATTCTTGACAAAGCTTGGTTTATTTTTGTTTTACTACTATTTTCAGAGTATAGCCATTTGGGGTCCCAAGTCTCTGTGTTGGGTGGGCCCTGAACTCTTGAGTTCCCCCTTTCTCTAAGAAGCTTTGAAAGCACGTATCAGCTACCTCTTCCAGATCAGCAACTGCTCAGAAGACAAACCTTTCATCAAGTCTTGGATTTTTGTTCTGTAATTCCTCATTATCTTGATATATCTTTGATACTTTTAAGACAAAAATTTAATAAATTTAACCAAGATTTTATCTATATCTATATCTAATCTATATCATCTATATATCTATATCTATATCTATCTATATCTGAATGTGGTTGGCTTTGGTTAAATAGTCTTTCATTACCCAAGACAAAAATTTCAAGCACCCATTCCATTTTCTTGCTATCCATTTCTTTCCCTCTTTCTTTCCTTCTCTTTTAAAGTATTTATGTACTTTTTTCAGAAGAGTATATGAAAGATAAACCTTCAGAGTTCTTGAATGCCATTCTTTTGCTTCATATTTGATTAGTTTGATTATTTATAGAATTGCTATAAAGTCATTTTATATTGGAATTTTGAAGGCATGATTTCATTATTTTCAGCATTTATTGTTCCTGATGAGAAAACTAACACTATTCTGTTTTTGTTTTTATATATATATGTAAAAGAAGTCTGTTTTCTAGGAAAATGGGCACCAGAAAACCTAGTTATATTTTACTTTCTAGTACAATCATAAAGATAGTAATTTCTACAAAAATATTGTAAGACTTCCCTCCAGGAGCCTATCTTGGATTCTTTAATTTTTAAATGATTCTTCTTTGAAACTCCTTTCATGTTATTTTCCTGGCTATTTTTCTCTTCATCCATCATTAACTGATCTTATTCTGCTAATCCTCATTTAGCAATGGCTTTGTTGGTGATTCAAGAAGTAACCAGCACCTTCATCAACTCTATGAAATCTAACATATTTTCAAGATTTGCAATTTTATTTTAAAACCAACTTATGCTATATATGTGTTATACATTTATTAAGATATTTATTTTATCATATATTTATTAAAATTTCAGTGGAAGATTGATCAAAATAGACTGTGATGTGATTGATGAGAACAGATGTCAAAGTGACAGGGGAATGGGTATTTTAAATAGGACTAATCTTATAAGTGGCCAGTCCATTGGTGATATTTTTGAGGCATAACTGTGTTTCCCTATGCAATCTCATGACTATAAGAAAGCAGTAGTGAATCTATCAGACCTCAAGGATCTTATATAATTTGATTCTATAGCCTTTTCCTGGAAGCTTCTAGGATATTCTCTTTATATTTAGTCTGTTACAAAATATCATGTGAATATTTTTAGGCACTGGTCCTTTTCATTCACTGTGCTCAGCATCTACATCTTTCAGTTTGAAACCAGGTGTTTTCAATGCTGGGACATTTGCCTCTTTGCTTTTATTTTATCTCACAATGTTATCCATCTACTTGCCATCTTCTAGAGATTTTAATAAATCTTTGTTCTACTGATGGCTCTCTCCCTTCCCTTTTTGGTGCTATTATGAGCTTACTATCTTCTGTATTTCTTTATTGTAATTTTTACAGGGATTTTGGAGGAAGGAAGTTAAACATCTATGTTAATAGTCTGCCAAGTAGAACCAGAAGATTCAGTATCATTTATATTAGATGCAGAGGACTTTATTGAATGGAAATAGCTACATCAATCTATTTTCATCTATCCATCTAGACCAACTCCCTATTACTGGATATTCAGGTTGTTTAAGATTTTTTCAAATGTCCATAATTTTTGGTGTTTCTGACTTTAAAAATCTCATTTTTCTCTGGATGGACATAGAAATTACCGCAAGCAAAATACTGTTTTAACTTGAATAAATTTATGTTCTGTATCAGTTAAATCTTCCATTCTTTTTGAATGTGACAACCATTTGAGGACAAATTAGGAGAGAATGGCTCTTTTGAGGGCCACATAATGAGAAGATTCAGTGTAAAAGGCTTTTGACAGCCAGTCTAGAGAGATATGAATACTCAGAGATAAAGGCCTCAATTTTCCAGCACAATGCAAACTAGACCCAGGGGAGAGAATATGGCAACTGCTGATATTGAGAGGCCCATATGCTAAAAACAACCAAATTTTCCCCAGCACTAGGATTAGGCAGCCATTCTCAAGAATAGTTGGAACAGGAGCAAAGGGAGGCATTTCTGTTAGGGATAGATGAAATTCAAAGTCAGTAAAAGAGGTTTTTGGCTGCCTATTAGGAAAAAGATACATTTTAGGACATGGGTAGATGAAATATTTTGAATATGAGCCCTAAATCAATTATGCTAAACAATCTAAAATTCATTCATTTTTTCAAGTTTTTTTTTTTTATCATTGATTTACATGATAAAAAAAAAGATGAACCTGTGAGTATATGTCATTTTCATGGTAAAGTCATATTGGTGCTAATTACTAATCTAATGAAATCCTTATTAGTGAAGTAACATTCAGAACTCAAAGATTTAAAAAATAAAACCAGGGCCTAAAGAAGGGCTTCTCAATGAGATGTGGGACATTAATCCTCCAAATAGCACCTGTTTTTTAAAGTGCTCCACTATTCCAAATTAATCAGAAGGGTGGATGTAGTGAACTTCAAGTTGTGGCTGAGCTCTTTCTCCCAGGAGATCTTGATGTGTATCCCAGAGCAAGAAGTGGCCAAGATCCCTGTGTGCCATATATGTTTACAGTTCAAATGAGCTATGTAGAGAAACTCTTATTAGAAGGTAAAAATTATCATCACTCTAAATTAATCATTAAAATTATTAAAATTGGGCACCAGGGTGGCTCATTCAGTTAAGCATCTGCCTTTGGCTCAAGTCATGATCCCAGGGTCCTGGGATTGAGTCTCACATCAGGATCCCTGCTCAACAGGGAGTCTGCTTCTCCCTCTACCCTTCCCCTCTGCTCATGATCTCTCTCTCACTCTCTCAAATAAATAAATAACATCTTTAAAATGATTAAAATTAGCACAACTCCATCTTTAATTTTTTCTTCAACTTTGTGGATTTAATGCTTCTCTTGAGCAATAACAGGTAATTTTACTTATCTCTTAAGAAGTAAGAGATACTTTTTGAGTCTTGCTTCTTTTCCTTGGACCAGTGTTAGGCTTCCTGGAGATCTTCTGAGCTGACTCAGGAATTGGAAGATCTCTAAAGCTACTCTAAGTCAGATAAGGTGGAGTAAAAGAATTTTGGGCTAGGAGTCAGAAGCTCTAGGTCTAATTTTGGCTTAGCTGCATTCCACCTCATCTGTAAAAGGGGATTAATAGTGCTAGCTCTTCCTACCTATAAGATTGCGAAGAATTAATAGGACTACAGTGAGTGAAGGCAAGATATTAACATTTTTATATATACTTGGTATTCAGATGAGGAAAATCTATCCACTGATAGATTCTTGGGTATATGTTGACTCAGATTGTCATAACAAAATACCACAGACAGAGTGGCTTGAACAGCAGAAATTTACTTCCTCACAGTTTTGGATGCTAAGAGTCTAAGATCAAGATTTCAGTCAATTCAGTTTCTGGTGAGAGTCCTTTTTCTAGCTTGTAAATGGCAGCCTTTTCATGTCTTTATAGGCCTTTCATTTTCTATAGTTTTCTTTTGAGGACACGAATTCCATCAGATTAGGGCCTCATCTTGTGACCTCATTTAACCGTAATTACTTCCTTACTCCAAATACAGTCCCATTGGGGGTTAGGGCTTCAACATATGAATTTTGGGTGTGGGGTTGGGGGACATGGACATTCAGTCCACAACATTAGGAAAGATTACATTGATCCTGAACCTATGGAGTCCTCAGTTGTGGACTCACATATACCAGTGCCTCAGATGAGGCATTAACAGAGAAAAAAGGACCTCATGTTAAAGATATGCTTTCCAGAACCATTCAATTAGATCTTTTATGGAGACTGTTCTGCTCTCAGATGGAGATGTCCTGCCAAATATTTCATGCAACTTTGGATATCATCAAGATGTTTTGAGAAATACTGGATTCAGGACATCTGCACCAGAGTCTTAGCACTTCATTGTTTTTATTGATTATTCCACTGCAAATTTCTTAAAATAACATCCATATCTAATGTATTTGTGGAATCTAAGCTATAAAGATAGGAAAATAATGCATTTTTAAAATTTAAATCAGAATAAGGCAACCCTATAAAGCACTAGAGAAAAATGTATACTACTTGGAGGTAGTATCACTTACTGCTTAAGGGTTTAGGTTCTGGATTCAGAGAACCCCGGGTTCAAATCATAGCTCTTCCATTATTTATCTCTGTCATTTCAGACAATTTTGAAGTTTTTCTGTACTTCAGATTCTTATGTTTAATATAGATATAATAGTTCTACCTCACTAGTTTTTTCAGAATTATATAAAATAATATAATAGGAGATAAGCACATGGTATGACCCATTAAGTGCTTAATATATAATAGATACAGCTTATTATATTATGTAAAATGTCATTGCATAGATTTTATTACTCTCTCATAAAGAGCTTATACTCTGACACGTTACTGATTTAATTTGAATTTTAGCAAAAAGAAACATGCTTTTAAGAGCCAATTAAAATAATTTCCTTGTCCCTTGTTTCTTCTTTTTTCTCTTCCCTTCCCTCCCCTCCCCTCCCCCTTCCCTGCCCTCCCCTCCCTTCTCCTCCCCTCTCCTCTCCTCCCTTCCTCTCTCCTTCCCTCCCCTTTCTTTCCCTTCCATTTTAACAATATTACCTGGGGTGAGATATGGGGAAACCAGAACACATCAAGAGAGAGAAATCAGGAAGAGTGTCATAGTTTGTTGTACTCACAGTTCTCTGGGGGAGAACAGAGCACACAGCACAAAGCCACTCAGGGGAAGCACCAGATCAGTCAGGAGGCAGGAGGGGAGAGAAGAACTATGGATAAGTGCCTTTATCCTTGGTTCTGGGGAGGGAAAAGGCAAGGCAGGGCAAGCAGGTTTAAGATTGGCTAATTTGAATGATTTCAGTGGGCTCTGGAACTTAGGGGCTGGCCTTGTTATCGATGCGTGGCCCTTGGCCAATCAGAGCAGGTGTATAATGGCCCGGGGTGTGTGTGAGCTGATGTGGGAGGTTGTTGGGGGGTGTGGACTTAAGTAGCTGTTTGAGAAGGGGAAATGACCAGCCTCTCATCAGGGCCTCAAAACTAGGTCAAGACATGTTTGAGGGCAGCCTAGGTGGCTCAGTGGTTTAGCGCCGCCTTCAGCCCAGGGCCTGATCCTAGAGACCTGGGATCGAGTCCCCCGTCAGGCTCCCTGCATGGAGCCTGCTTCTCCCTCTGCCTGTGTCTCTGCCTCTCTCTCTCTCTCTCTTTCTCGTGAATAAATAAATAAAAAAATCTAAAAAAAAAAAAAGATATGTTTGAAGGCCTATTATTTCACTACTTAGAGTCAAATGTTAGCAGGAACTGAGGCTGAGGTTTTTACAAGGTAGAAGAATCTGTCATGTGCACACTGTAAATACTAAGTGCCACAAATGCATCTGGTAGGCCAAGGCGTGAGCAGCCTAATGCCATTATCCCCAATTCTTTTAATATGTGAAAATTTCTGCCTAAAGGGAAAGCAAAAGGATTATTGCTACTTAATATTTGTTTAACATAGCATATTTGGGGAATGTTTCAGAATGTCTTATGAATGAACCTCGAAGTACCTGAAAGTTGTAACTATGCCCATTGTTAACCATTATTGAACATTTTTATTCTCTTTAAACCATTGAATTTGGGTAAACCATAGATTGGCCCATAAATATTGAGTCTCTTAGTTTTTCAAGTCAGAGTCTCTTTACTGACCTGCTAGAATGTATGTCACTGAGTAAAGAGGGCGTTGAGGAAATATGGAGAGACTATTATATGCTGTTTTTCTTTTGTTTCTTTGTTTTGTTTTTTGGGAAGAAAGGAGAACAAAAGGAGACAGATGTGGGGAGTGAAAAGTTTAATATAGTGTATAGATTTGTATTATTTACTGATTACAGCAGAAAACATAAGTTTTCTGGCCTATTATTTAAAAATAGATCTCTGAATGTGTCTCACACATTGCTGTAATGAATAACAACCACATTAGTATTCTAAAGAAAATCCTGGTTATTAGATTTCTGTAGTAAAGAATTGTTTCAAAAGATCTTACTTTACATTTTAAGACTATTTGCAATCTTGACACATTTTTATGTTACTGGCATCAAATTATTTTTAGTTCAACTGGCCACAGTTGGGAATAAACCTAGATTCTATGTTGAATATTTATACTACATCTGATAAAGTAGCCAATGTAAAGATGTGGTCTATGGTTTTTACACACACTGTGGTAAGAAGGAAATTCAAATATTATAAGACCTATCTTACAAGCTTCCTGGTATCAGACAGATATGTCAAGGCTCATTCATATAAAAAAATGTATTTATTAAGGTCACTAAGTAAATACTGTTTCAGTAAGTGAGCAATTTAGATACAAATGTATACATTTAAAAATATACTTACCTACCAAATTAAAACATAGAATGAGCTGCAGGAGTAGTTGTTAATAGTATATATGGTTTGTGTATTCATAGAGAACATTTTATTCATAAGGTATGAAACACTGAAAGGATCATGGAATACAAAATCATACTAACCAAAGTCCTTCCCTGGCTGTTACAGATCATGGTACCCTGGGAAGATCAGCCTCACTGGGATTCAAGTTCCTCAGCTAAAAAAGAGGGGGAGACATTAAATAATCTGTAAGGTTTCTTCTATTACAAATTGCCATGATTTCTTCTTTACAACTTATTTCTCATTTAGGAAGAAAATGGGTAAAACGCAAGGTATAAAATATGAATTGCATCGTATAGTAGGAAATCATGAACTTTGTCTTGGCATGTTTTTTTCTTTTCAGCTAACATTGTTGAAATTCAGTTAATACTCAATAAACTGTACATATTTAAAGTGTACAATTGGAAAAGTTTTGACAATTGGATCCATCTGGGAAGGCATCACCCCAGGTGTTCTTAGGGATTTGGTATAACCCCTCCCTTTTCCCCCTCCTTGTCCTTTTCTTGCCCTGTGTCCAGGCAACCATTGATCTACTTTGTATTCTTAGAGTTTAGTTAGCATTTTATAGAATTTTATATAAATGGGATCATATCATATGTGTTCTTTTTATTTTTGGTCTGGCTTCTGGTACTTAGCGTAATTATTTGAGAATCATTTGTTTTCTTGCATGTATCAATAGTGTGACCCTTTATATTGTTGAATACCATTCCATTGTAAGAATGTCACAGTTCATCTATTCGCTGGTTGGTTCACATTTGCATTGTTTCCAGTTTGTATCTATAACAAATAGAGCTTCTCTGAAGATTCCTGTATGTCCCTGTATGGTCATATGCTTTCTTTTGGGTAAATATCTAGAAGGGAATGGCTAGATCTTATGGCAGATGTCTAATTTTTAAGAAACCACAAAAGTATTTCCTGAAGTGATTGTACCATTTTCTATTCCCGGCAGTGGTATATGAGAGTTCCAGTTGTTCTACACCATCACCAGCCTTCTATGGTCATTTAACTACATTTTAGCCACCCTAGTGGGTGAAAGTATTTAGAATACTAATATTGTGTTTATTTTTCTTTTTTAAGATTTTATTTATTTTAGAGAGTGAGAGAGGGCACAAGTGAGAGTAGGGAGGAGGAGAAGGAGATGGAAAGAGAGAAAGAATCTGAAGCAGACTCCACACTGAGTGCAGAGAGAGCCCCATGTGGGGCTTGATCTCACCAACATGAGATCACAACTTGAGCAGAAACCAAGAGTCCTATGCTTAACCAGCAGAGCCACCCAGGCACCCCTCCCCCTGTGGTTTAGTTTGCATTTTCCTAATGACTAGTGATACTGAGCATTTTTTCATATGCTTATTTGGCCTCTGTAGGCCTCTGTAGGGTCCAGATTTTTTTCCTTCCATTTTTAAGAGGATTGTTTGTTTTCTCACTATTAAGTTTTGAGAATCTATAATTCTTTATATATTGTAGCTATTCTTACTTTTAAGGCTTATTAGATGAGACCAGAGCAATGCTCAGTCTCGGGCTAATTATCCTCCAATATTGAGGTAAGACTCTTCTGTATTCTCTACCCAGGGCCCTGTGAATCATGACAATTTCCTCTGGTTTGTGGGAACAGGGCTATTCTTGTACCCATGTAAAACCCAGGGACTATTACCTGTAATTCTTTTGAATAGTTCTTTGTTTGTCCTTGGGTAATTTCCATAAGAACACATGCTGATCAACAATCAGTTGAAAACTTGAGACTCTCTGGAGCCCCTGGAGTCCTCTCTTATGCAGTTTTCTCCTTTCTGAAACTCTGGAGAATTCTAGCTGCTTTGATCTCAAATCAGGGAATGTGTTGAGCACTTCTTGGTTTCTCCCAACTGAAAGTGTGGTTGGAAACTCAATACAATAAACTGGGGCAATTTTTTTTTTAATTTATTTTTTATTGGTGTTCAATCTACCAACATACAGAATAACACCCAGTGCCCGTCACCCATTCACTCCCACCCCCCGCCCTCCTCCCCTTCCACCACCCCTAGTTCATTTCCCAGAGTTAGCAGTCTTTACGTTCTGTCTCCCTTTCTGATATTTCCCACACATTTCTTCTCCCTTCCCTTATATTCCCTTTCACTATTATTTATATTCCCCCAATGAATGAGAACATATAATGTTTGTCCTTCTCCGACTGACTTACTTCACTCAGCATAATACCCTCCAGTTCCATCCACGTTGAAGCAAATGGTGGGTATTTGTCATTTCTAATAGCTGAGTAATATTCCATTGTATACATAAACCACATCTTCTTTATCCATTCATCTTTCGTTGGACACCGAGGCTCCTTCCACAGTTTGGCTATCGTGGCCATTGCTGCTATAAACATCGGGGTGCAGGTGTCCCGGCGTTTCATTGCATTTGTATCTTTGGGGTAAATCCCCAACAGTGCAATTGCTGGGTCGTAGGGCAGGTATATTTTTAACTGTTTGAGGAACCTCCACACAGTTTTCCAGAGTGGCTGCACCAGTTCACATTCCCACCAACAGTGTAAGAGGGTTCCCTTTTCTCCGCATCCTCTCCAACATTTGTTGTTTCCTGCCTTGTTAATTTTCCCCATTCTCACTGGTGTGAGGTGGTATCTCATTGTAGTTTTGATTTGTATTTCCCTGATGGCAAGTGATGCAGAGCATTTTCTCATATGCATGTTGGCCATGTCTATGTCTTCCTCTGTGAGATTTCTGTTCATGTCTTTTGCCCATTTCATGATTGGATTGTTTGTTTCTTTGGTGTTGAGTTTAATAAGTTCTTTATAGATCTTGGAAACTAGCCCTTTATCTGATATGTCATTTGCAAATATCTTCTCCCATTCTGTAGGTTGTCTTTGAGTTTTGTTGACTGTATCCTTTGCTGTGCAAAAGCTTCTTATCTTGATGAAGTCCCAATAGTTCATTTTTGCTTTTGTTTCTTTTGTCTTCGTGGATGTATCTTGCAAGAAGTTACTATGGCCGAGTTCAAAAAAAACTGGGGCAATTTTTGAGCTTGTCTTGTTTGCTTCTGTAGAGATCACTGTCATTTGTTATTTGATATCTAGTGTCTTGAAAATGGCTTTTACATGTTTATTTCCTCTATCCTTTTTTGTTGCTTCAGGTGAAAGGTAAATTTGGTCCCTTTTACTCCATTTTGGCCATAACTGGAATGGTTTTGAATTTTTTTCTTTAGGGTTTGGATAAAGTCCTAATGAGAGCCACTGGCCATTTGGGCATTGTATCTGCTTGCTCATAATCTCACTGTTATTAACATTTTGGTTTATATTTGTCTAGTTCTCTTTTGCTCTTTTTCTTAAACAGCTTTATTGAAATATAATACGTCCATCACAATTTATTCATTTAAATTATACAAGTCAGTGTTTTTTATATAATCATAGCTATGTGCAACAATTACCACAGTCAATTTTAGAATATTTTTAACACTGTAATAAGAGCTTCAGATCCTTTATCAATCACTCCCATCATTCCCCTCCCTCCCCTACCCCAGTTCTAAGCAACCACTAATCCACTTTCTCTCTTTCTGTAGATTTGTCTATTCTATACACTTTATATAAATGGAATCATATACTATTTGGTCTTTTGTGGTTGACTTCTTTCACTTAGCATAATTCTTTTAAGCTTCATCTATGCTGTAGCATATATCAGTACTTCATTCTTTTTTATGGCCAAGTAATATTCCATTGTATGGATATATCAAAATTTTTTATTCTAGTCATCTGTTGTTGATAACTGGGGTTTTGTTACTACCTTTTGACTATTGTGAGTACAGCTGCTGTAAACATTACACACTTGTATTTGAGTACCTACTTTTAATTATTTGTATATTTCTAAGACTGAAATTGCTGTGCTGTATGGTAATTCTATGTTTAACTTTTTGAGGAACTGTCAAATTGATTTCCACAGTGGCTGAATTACTTTATATCACCAGCAGTGTACAAGTATTCTAATTTCTTCACATTCTTGTAAGCACTTTGTTATTTTTCATGTTTAAAAAATATATAGCCATCCAGGGTACCTGGTTGGCTCAGTCAGTTGATCATCCAACTCTTGGTTTTGGCCCATGTCATGATCTCAGGGTTGTGGGGTCCAGACCTACATTGGGCTCCATGATCAGTGTGGAGTCTGATGGCGATTCTCTCCCTCCCTCCCTCCCTCCCTCCCTCCACCCCTCTTTTTCTCAAATGAATAAGTAAATATACAAATAAAATCTTTAAAAAATGTATATAGCCATCCTACTAGGTATGAAGTGGTATCTCATTGTGGTTTTGATTAGCTTTTCCCTAATTACTAATGATGTTAAACATCTTTTCATGTAATTGGTGGTTATTTGTATGTCTTCTTTGAAAAAATGTCTATTCAAGTGCTTTGCCCATTTTAACATCAGGCTGTTTGTTGTTGAGTTTTAAGAGTTCTTTATATATTCTGGATACTAAATTTTTGTCAGATATATGACTAACAAAATTTTTCTCCCTTTCTGCAGATTGTCTTTTTACTTTTGTTAACAGTATCCTTTGATGTACAAAAGGTTTTAAAATTTGATGAAATTCAACTTGTCTTTTTTTATTACTTGTGCTTTTGGTGTCATATCTAAGAAAATGCTGCCAAATTTAAGGCCATAAGGATTCACCCTATGTTTTCTTCTTATAATTTTATAGCTTGAGCTCTTTCACTTAGATGTTTGATCTATCTTGATTCAATATTTGAAACTGCTGTGAGGAAAGGTCCAACTTTATTCTTTTGCATCCAGTTGTTCTCAGCAATTCTTTGAAAATTCCACTCTTTCACCATTGAATAATCTTGGTACCCTTGTTGAAAATTAGTTGACCATAGACATATGGATTTATATTTGGACTCTAAATTCCATTTCACTTGTCTATATTTTTATCTGTATGCTAGTACCATACCATACTAAGTTTTGAAATTAAGAAGTGTGAGTTCTCTTACTTTGTTTTTCTTTCTCAAGATTGTTTTGGCTATTCTGAATTCCTTAAAATCCCATTTAATATTGGAATCAAATTGTCAATTTCTACAAAGCAGTCAGCTGAAACTTTATGGGGCACTGCTTTAAATCCGTAGGTCAATTTGAGGAATATTGCCATCTTAAAATATTAAGTCTTTTAATTCATGAGCATGGGGATGATTTTGTATTCATTTAAATTTTCTTTGATTTCTTTCAATAATATTTTATAGTTTTTAGCATATAAGTTTTATATTTTTACTAAATTCATTCCTAAGTATTTTATTCTTTTTTGGTGTTGTTATAAATAGAGATTTAAAAATTAATTTTCAGATTGCTCATTACAAATGTGTAGAAATAGAAACAGTATTTGTTTATGTATTTTATATCTTTCAAACTTGTGGAATTTCTGGTGAATTCCTTTTGTAAAAAATATTTTATTTATTTATTAATGAGAGACACAGAGAGAGGTAGAGACATAGGCAGAGGGAGAAGCAGACTCCCTGTGGTGAGCCCGATGTGGGACTGAATCCCAGGACCCCGGGATCATGACTTGAGCCCAAGGCAGACTCTCAATAGCTGAACCACCCAGGCGCCCCTCTTCTGGTGAATTCCTTAGGATTTTCTATATACAAGTCCATGTTACTTGTGATAGAGATAGTTTTACTTCTTTTTCAATTTGAGTATTTGTTTATTTATTTATACCTAATTGCCCTATCTAGATATTGAATAGAAGTGGTGATAGCAGACATTCTTATTCTTTTTTTAAGATTTCATTTTTAAGTAATTTTTATACCCAGCGTGGGACTTGAACTTACAACCCTAAAATCAAGAGTTGTGCATACTCTATTGACTGACCAGCCAGGTGCCTCTCTTATCTTGTTATTTTATTTTATTATTTTATTTTATTTTATTTTATTTTATTATTTTATTCATTCATTCATGAGAGAGAGAGAGAGAGAGAGAGAGGCAGAGACACAGGCAGAGGGATAAGCAGGCTCCATTCAGGGAGCCCTACCTGGAACTCAATCGGAGGTCCCTAGGATCAGGCTCTGGGCTGAAGGTGGCGCTAAACCGCTGAGCCACCTGGGCTACCTCTTATCTTGTTCTTGATCTTAGAAGGAAAGCGTCCAATTTCTCACCATTAATAATTAATTATGTAGCTGTAGTTTGTTTGTTTGTTTGTTTTTTGTAGATGCCCTTTATCAGGTTGTGGAAGTTCTCTTCTATTCTTAGTTTGTTGAATGTTTCTATTATGAAATGGTGTTGAATTTAATCAAATTCTTTCTACTTTTATTCAGATGAAGTGTTTTTTGTTTTATATTATATTGATAGAATGTGTCACATTAATTGATTTTCAGATGATGTATTTGTCTGGTTTTGATACCAGGATAATACTGGTCTTATAAAATGAGTTGAATATTGGTCACTCTTAAATTTTGGGAGAATTTGTGAAGAATTAGTATGCATGCTTCTTTAAATGTTTAATAGAATTCCACAGCCATCTACACCTGGCTTTTATTTGTAGGTAACTTTTTAATTACTCATCAATCTCTTTATTTGTTATAGGTTTATTTGTATCTATTTTTCTTGAATCAGTTTCAACTGTTTGTATCTTTCTAGGAATTTGTCAATTTTATCCACGTTAACTAATTTGTTGGCATACGACTGTCCATGGTATTCCTTTATACTCCTTTTCATTTCTTTAAAGTTGATAGTAATGTCTACTTTCATTTCTAATAATTTGAGTCTTTTCTATGTTGGGCAGTTTAGCTAACATTTTCTAAAATTTGTTACCTCTCTTTTTCAAATAAAAATAATTTAACCTGTATTTCCTTGTGTTCCTGTGTGTGCGTGTGTGTGTGTGTGTGTGTGTGTGTTAACATTAAACTTTTTAATCCAACTGGAATTCATTTCACTATATAAGGGATCTTACTTTTAATTTTAAAATAATTAACCAATCATTCCAGTACCACTTGCTGAATAATTTATCTATCTCCAAAGATTTGAAATGTTCCTTAATTATACACTGTATTTTTACATATACTATAGATTATTTCTAGGCTTTCTCTTCTTTTGTGTAATCATATCTACCAATTCTTATGATGGATATCATACTGCTTTTATTTCTTACTATTTTATCATTTATAAAATAATAAGAAAAAAACTTATTATTAACTAGAAAAAAAACTACCCTCTCACTATTTCTTAAATTTTAGCTATTTCTATCAACTTATATTCCAGCTGATCATTAGAACAACTTTATCACATCACCTCTGTTCCCTTTGTACCGCCTTCCCCAAGGAATGTTTGAGTTTTTTCAAATGCTGGGCCAAGTTTATTTGATCTGAAATCAATTCATATAATATTCTGAGAAAGATAGACATTATAAAATATTGAATGTACACATCATAGGTGCTCTCCTACTCTTTGACCTATTTTTAGTGTTGCTGACCACTAGACTCCTGAGCTTCTTCAAATGTAACTATGCAATTATTCTTGACTCTTTCCTTATGGTAGTATATCTCAGGTCTTCTTTTTCTTCTCCCTTTCTTTTTCCACTAGGACTTTCTTAACAATCCTTTATCAATCTTTCTCCTCCATACTGCTTCATAGTTAGAAAAATTATCTTTGTCTATTTTTTTCTTAGAAGTCACGGGGACTACCAATTGCTTAATTCAATCAAATAGGCCTTTACTCTGAATTTAAAAATGTCTAATTGTCATCTAGAATCTCACTCCCACCCTAAAGCCCACATTCTGTTCTCAGACCCTCAACTCAAAATTTGTATTCCTCTCCTACTACTTCTTGTTTTGTAATTTCTACTTTAGCAAAACAAAGCTATTCATATTTCTTTACTTTGGCAAAGTAAAATTCATTGCCATATATAATTCACCAACATTTACCTACAGACGATCGTATAGATACACTGTTTTTTTTTTTTTTTTAATTTTTTTTATTTATTTATGATAGTCACACAGAGAGAGAGAGAGGCAGAGACATAGGCAGAGGGAGAAGCAGGCTCCATGCACCGGGAGACTGACGTGGGATTCGATCCTGGGTCTCCAGGATCGCGCCCTGGGCCAAAGGCAGGCGCTAAACCACTGCGCCACCCAGGGATCCCTAGATACACTGTTTTATGGTATTTATTCCTTACCATCTTCCATAAAAATGTATATCCTCTCCTCCTTTCAGCCCCTGCTCAATACAAACTTGAGACAAGAAGTGTGTCTATTTTAATGCTACTCCAGTCATTCCAGCAGCTTTTCTTGATGGTATTATTTAGTTATAATTGATTATACAGAGATGCCTTATTCAAGAAAGTACAGTGTACAAGCCTGTATAATATATATGATTATGATTAGTTTTATAAATTTGATTCACCATTGATTCATTTAAATGTTAGATTATATTTTTTGGAAGCTATAAAAATTTAAACTGGGAGTTATTGTTTCCAGCAGTGTGAAAGCTCTATGAACTTATAAATCAATAATTACAAATAAATAAAATGAATTGCTTCAAACACATGAAAGAATATAAAGCTTAGTATAACTTAAAACATATAAAATTTATTATTTAATGCTTCTTTTTTTTTTTTTTTAAAGATTTATTTATTCACGATAGACATAGAGAGAGAGAGAGAGGCAGAGACGCAGGAGGAGGGATAAGCAGGCCCATGCCGGGAGCCTGACGTGGGACTCGATCCCGGGACTCCAGGATCGCGCCCTGGGCCAAAGGCAGACACGAAACCGCTGAGCCACCCAGGGATCCCCTCTAATGCTTCTTTGTAAAGCTATTCCTGGGTATTCATATTTGTTAAATACTTACTGTGGACATAGTTTTTAAAAATCTCTCTGTAAGTTCAGTCCATGAGGGATAATGAATTCAAACCATTGTGCAATTAGAGGATTTCCTGACCTAAACTCACCCACCTTGGGCATTAACATAATGAATGCAGAGGACAAATATGAAGAGAGAGACCTTTTTCATCTTTTGGAAACTGGAGACTTCTAGTAGAGGACGGTTATATTGAGTCTTGCAGGAGAAATAGAAGTTAGCTAGATAGTGGGGTGGGAGGGGTGATCATTCCAAAAATAGCAATGGATGTATGTGCAGAGACCTGCGAGACTGTGACAAATATGAGAAATTGCTAATATTCCATACTAATGGAACAAAGGATGAATATGTGATCATGGGGAGATAAGACCAGAAAGCTAAACTGAGGCTAAGTCATGAAGAGCTTTGTAAATTATACCAAAGAGTTTGGCCTTTCTTCTACAGGCAATGGGAACTTGCTTACAGAAAGAAATACTTCTATCAGTATATTATGAAGTTCCTGTTAATGTATTATGAAGTTCCTATCAATATATTATGAAGGAAAAAAAAACCCTCAAATACTTCTTATCTAATGTGCAAGGCAACCTTAAAAAAAAACAACAAAAGAAGAAGAATAAAAAGAAGGAGCCCTGGCCTCCTCTTACAAAAAGAGTATCAGCAAATCAGGTTCACAACTAACTTCAGATTTCTGTTTCTTAGATTTTGTTTGTTGTAAAGTGCTTTTATCTTGTTTTCAAAGATCCAAAGTATAGAATTGTTTACTTATTTCTAGCAGCTATATTTTTCCCTTCACAGATTGTCCCTGTCTTTGAATGTGCCTTTTGAAATGGTATTTTCCAATTTGATTTTCAGGAGTAAGGCCTCGAGCATGAAAAACATGAATTTTTTTTCTTAGAAGCAAGTGAGCTTTCCTTCTTTCCTGATGTACACAGATGGTTTCAGGATGTATCAATGCTGAGAGCCATTTACAGTCAAAAGATTTTTTGATCTTTGGCAAGCCCTAGAGGGAAGAGGAGATTAATGTTACATGTCCTTCCCAACATCAGACTGGAGGAAAGGTTGGTAACTGCGATGAATGTTTTAGTCTTAAGAGAAACTTGCACCTTTGGCAATATCTGCGCAGGTGGCAGTGATGCCTGAGAAAGCATGTGGGGCTTCTAGGAGGGGCTGGGAGGAGGCACACTGCTTGCACTGTGATGTAGTGGGAAAGGAAGGTTAAGTGGTCTCCAATTTTTAAAATCTATGTAATTTTTAAAAGTCACTTTTATATAATTGTGGAGTTATTTCCTGAGGGATTTTTGTTGTTGGTGGTGGTGGTTTGTTTTGGGTACAAAGTCAAGAAGACCAAAATGATGAAGTTATGAGGAAGTGGCTCCAACCACTGGGGAATGAGGGATAGAGAATTCAGCTCCCAGAGTTCACTGCTGAGCTCTTAATCAGAATATGAAAGTTGCACTTCACATCAAACCACTGGATGGTCATTTCCTCAGAAGGTCTGGATGGTTTTCACTCTGACACCACATTGTGACTTGGGAAGAAAGGTGACAAAGAAGGGAATAGAAGGAAGTGAACCTAATGTTCAAAGGGTGATTTTGTGTTTCCAACAGGTGTAGATTGGAATAGGCATAGGTGATGAATAAATGAATGAGTTAGCTAGTTCAGAAGAAGAAATGTACACTTTGAAAAGTGGGCTATGCCTTTTGATTTTTTCCCTTTTGATTGTTTTCTTTCAATTTTTTACACAAAGCCCTTTTCAAAACAGCAGTTTAATATGTCCCAAAGAAGATAAGGGAAAGAGATTTTGTTTGGATTGAAATCTGGGATAGAATTTAAAAAGGGGAATGGTGTATTCTTGGGATTCTGGCAAGGTGAAGGTTATGGCAGTGAGAAATATCTCAGGACGTAGTGAAGTTTCACAAGTGAGTAAGGGTCATTTGTACGGTCATGGTTCCCAAACAGAGATTCTCCTGAGAGCTCTTCTCTGCTCAAAATTGGAAGGAATTTGCATTACGATGAGAGGCTATTTTCTTGGAAAAGCCTCTTAGACCTTAAGTAGCTTGCAAGAGACTCTTTTGACAAGGTTCATGAAAATGGTGTCAGGAAAAGGAAATTACTTGCTTTAATAACTCTGACATTATTGGTGTTAAGTGTTTTGCATTCTGTTTGGTGATTTGCATACAGATGGGGCTATGTGGACTCAGAACGGTGTTCCTTTGTGTTTCTTCCCATTTCTAGCACTATAAAAAAATGAGTCAGAGATGCACATCAAGTTGTCCTAAAAGAGCCAGTGATTTTAATTAGTTTTGAGAGAGAAGTTAACCTAAATACAGCATTGGGATTAGAATTGGAAGAATTTTCTACTTAACTGTTTTTATTTTGGCCTATCACCTACAAAACTATCACACTGCCATGGGATTTTAAAGCTGATGGGGCTTAGAAATCATATAGACCAGTAGGTCAGTACTTCTGGTCTCCTGGCTTCAGGTCAGCTTTTTCCAGCATATTGTGCTTACTCTCTTTGCAAACTGTAAAATACAATGTTGTCAGTTAAGTTTAGGGAATTTAATGACGAAAGAGACACATCCTTGCCAATTTAGATTTTGTTTTTACTACAGATGTGGTAGTCAATTTATGTATTGTTACCCGAATGTAGAAGTTGCACTGGGCATCTCTGAACCTCCCCTCCTAGACTTGAGAATCCTTCAATCTTTGAAGCCTTTTAGGAACATCTCTTGATATTTCAAAGATACAGATACAGAATCATACCACTGTTAATGTTTTTGGCCTCAAATTCCTATCTTTAAAATGGAGTATTAAAATTGTTCTTTTGTCTTATAAGAGTCCAAGCTTTTTGTTCATCATTCCACCTGTCTAGAATATTCTGCTTCTTTTTTTTTCACCTTTCTTTCCTTGAAAAACTCAGTTCAAATTCTCATTCCTTTAGGTTTAATGATCTCTTCAGCTTCCTTCATATTACTATTCAATTGTTTTGGTAAGTAGTGTCACTATATGGGATTTTTTTTTTTACACTGTGGTTATTTATTGTTATGTACTTATATATTTTGACAGCTTATATAAACTCCAGATTGCTTTTAGAGAGTGAAAACCATGACCTTTCCAAATTTACATTCAGCAGAATGCATCTCAGAGTGTTTACTATATATTATATATTTAGCAAATAATTGTAATTTTGATTTTACATTATTTGTAGTTTTCTGTTTTTAACAAAACCATTTTTTACAAAAGCTTAGCAAATGGAGGTGTACCTGAAAACATTTATTTTTAAAGTGCAGCATATTAGTTATTTTCTTAACTTTTATTTCTTAGTGTGAAAAAAATGCAGTGTCCCAGCCCAGCATCACAAAAGAAAAGTATAGAAGAGAGAGTTTGAAACAGAGAGATGGGGACACCTGGGTGGCTCAGTGGTTGAGCATCTGCATTTGGCTCAGGGCATGATCCTGGAGTCCTGGGATTGAGTCCCACATTGGGCTCCCTGCATGGAGCCTGCTCCTCCCTCGGCCTGTCTCTGCCTCTCTCTGTGTCTCTCATGAATAAATAAATAAATAAAATCTTTTTAAAAATTAAAAAAAAAAAAGAAACCGAGACAAAAAATAGTAAGTGATACAGTTAATTGTTGGAGCTTCTAATTTCTTTTTAAGAAGAAAAATAAGATTAATAGAAAATATATTTTGAAAACATAATTTCCCAATAATATTTTTTCAGCCAATGGATTAATTTGATAAATAAGTGATTATTCTTTTAAAGATTTATGTGTTAGGCCCTATGCTGTGGATTCAGTACCCTATAAGACAGAAAGGGCCCCTGTTCTCAAAAGAATACATTTTACTAGGAAGGCATTTTAGCTAATGTGTATCATGATATGCAACTGAAACTCTTATCACCTATACTATTCATATGTGTGCATTGTGATTAAAAAAATATTATAAAGTTAAATGCAAAATAACTTGGAAACAAAAGCTGATAAAATACTGTAACTACTGTCTTGATTTCAACTGTGTGATGATCAGTGAGGTTTCATTGTTTTTACTGATTTTAATAAGTGGCATAAATGTATACACATGTATAACTTAATAGTAAAAATATTAACAGTACAGCAGATGGATGCTCTGTAGGGCACACCTAGTTATGTGACCTTTCTGGTAATTGTCTGGTCCACATACCACTTAAGTTCTTGTAAAGATTCTTTAGTGAAGAACCAAAAACAGACTTGGAAATAAGGTGCTCACATTTCACAGTCCCTTCATAAAGAAGCTGGAGACTTAACACAACAGTGTTATTCCTGTGGCCAATTCCTCTGTGAGGAAGATTAGTTTGACTGAGGAATTTGTGGGTGCAGAAGGTTTTTAGACTTTGTTTATAAATAAGTGGCTTCCTAGGATTTGGCTTGAATTTACAGTGTATGTTTATCTGAAGCCCCCGAAGACAGATGTATATGAACACTTATCTATCATCTTGTAATCAAGGGGGAAATGAGCTACAGATTTCCTGATTTCTTTGCCAGAGGCAACGACTTTTCTCCAGTAACATAAACACAGATGCAGGGAAGTGTTCCATTTAAACCTCTTCCAAAGTTCATGGGTATTTTCCCTTGGTATGACTAGTTCTGGTGCTCAGTTTAGGTTTAAAATAAGTTATTTTTCAAATACCTATTTTGATACAGTGGACTTGTTTAAGAGTAAAGTCATCATGGGTAATAAACAATGGACTTGAACCTCCACCTACAATAAACTATAATATTATTACCTTAAAATGATAAGGCACTGTGATATTCAAAGCACCTTTTCATGCAATGTCTTTCTTGTTACTCAGATAATCCTATAAGATAGAAAGGGCAGCCATTATCACCATCACTTTACAGATGAAAAAACTGAGTCCTCTACAGTTTAAGTGATTGCCTAAGGACATAAACTGATAAATGGTGGATTTAAAACTAGGGCACTGAGATAACTCTTAAATACAAGTTAGGATTTTGCATTTCAGCATTTTGCAATGGTATTCTAATAAAAAAATATAAGAAAAACTGAACACGTTCTTGCTTCAAGATAGGATGGAATCAAAGAAAGAACAATGAACCAGAGACCTGGATCCAGTTCCAGTTTTGCCAACTGACTCAGTGATTATGGACAACCTGCTATTCTTTCAGGGTCTGATTTTATCACCTATACAAAGAAAGCATTGAATTAAATTATCTGTAGTGTCTCTTTCAGACCTAACATTGTATGAAATAGTTGGTGTTCAACTATCTAAGTTCTAGATTTTTCTAAGCTATTTATTCCCTTTTACCTTCCCATATCTGTGCATTCCTCCTGCCCCCATCCACATCTGACTAACTGAGGAGATAATCTCAGACATGTAAACTGTGCAGACCTCAAAATCCCAACTGCCAAAATATCTCCATGAGCTTGCCCCCATGCTCTTGCCTTATCACTTTATCTAATGTTGCCTGAAATTCCCAGAATAGAGCCTCTTTTTGAGGGACCATGAGAAAGTTTGCAGATTTGCTAGGGCTGCAATAACAAAATATCACAGACTAGATAGCTTAAATATCAGAAATTTGCTTCTTCACAGTTCTAGAGGCTAGGAGTCAAGATCAAGGTGTTAGTAGGTTTAGTTCCTTTTAAAGCCACTCTCCTAGCTTTGCAGATGGCTTTCTTACTGTGTCCTCATATGTTCACCCCTGGGTGTGTGTGTCTCCTGTTTTTTAATTTCTTTTTCTAAAGACATTAGTCATATTTGGATTATGTCTCACCCTAAATTGCTTCACTTAAACTTAATTACCTCTTCAAAGACACTGTGTCCAAGTGCAGTCACACTCTGAGGTACCAGGGGTAAGTTCTTTAACATATGAATTTGGAGGGAGACATAATACAGCCTAAAACATACTTGCCCTAGAAAGATTTCTTTAAAACATTCTCTAGGAGTTAGGGAATAAAGCCATAACATAGATCACTAAAGTGGAGATGGATGCAGCTGGAGGAAAGGGTATAAAATCTGGAAGGGATAATTGCTGATGAAGTGGATTGATTGGGGCACCCAGAAGACATTCTTTGCTGAAAGTAGGCTGTACTCACTGCTGTCTTTATAGAAGTGTGGAGGCTGAGAAAATTAAGGCCATTCCACTTTAAGTTCAGCTTTATCACAAGTACAGCCATTCCAGGCCCCTGTGAATAAGAGCTGAACTTTACCTTACTTCAGTTACAGGAAGAAAACAGTTTACAGCTTAACGTCCTAGAAAGCCCCATATTAGAATAAAAACAGAGCCCAAGGGCAGGAAGCACCTATTAGAATGAGAACAGAGCTCAATGCCCTTGAAGGCCCCATATCAAAATGTAAACAGAACTTGAGGAATTCCTCCACCCCTTCTGGAGGTCCCCTAGACTAGTCCTTAAAACTAAGCTGAAACCCACCTTGGGGTCCAAGTCCCTGCTCCGCATTGTCGGGTACACTTGGACCCAAGCTCGAGCTTGTAAATAAACCCTCGTGTGTTTGCATCGGTGTCGGCTCCTTGGCGGTTTCTCAGATTCGCAATCTTGGGCACAACAGAAGTAATGACTTGGATGAAAGGAAATGAATTTAACTTATAATGTCTCTTACAATAATTACTCTTCTGTGTCAATGCTTTGGAGAGGCCCTATCAGAAAAAAAAAACCCAAACAATATTCTGTGTTTTCAGCCTCAGAATTTGCTGTTTTCTCATATCCAAAAGACACATACTATAACCATGCTTTAGTTCAAGACTACAAGCAACTTTTCAGCTAAAGATTTCTCTCTGGTAATAGAGACAGTCTACTAAACACTACTAAAACACTTGGCTACTTTTTATAATTATTGAATTATTGCTGTATATTTTTCCATGTTCAGGCTGAAAACAGATAATTCATTTGCCTCAAGTAGGTTTGTGCAAATTTTCAGTTTTTTATCCCAAACACAGACATGACACATGTCAAGACTCACAAAATGTCTAGATGGCAGTGTCCAATATGTTAGCCAGTAGCCATTTAAATTTAAAGTTGAATTGATTAAAGTTAAATACTATATAAATTTAGTTCCTCAGTTGCACTGGCCATATTTCAAGTGCTCAATGAGCATGTATGGCTACCATATTCAACAGTGCAGATATAGAACATTTCCATTATCACAGAAAGCCTATTGGATAACACTGATGTAGATTATTTTTCACATTGATACCTACTGATAAAATACATTCTCATTTAATAGAACCAAACTTATTCTGTAAAATATTTTGTTCCTTATCAGTTAGAATGCATTTAGCTATAAATAACAAAAACTCAACTTATAGAGGCTTGAACAAAAAAGGATTTATTATTCCTATTGTAGATTCAGCTGTTCACCACTGTCAGGGCTCATATCACCATGATTTTCTTAGTCTTTCCTTCATGGTTGAAAGGTGCCTACTCTGGTTCCAATCATCTCATCCACATTTAAGATAAGAAGAAGGTGAGGAGCCTCTGGGTGCCTCAGTTGGTTAAGTGTCGCACTCTTGATTTTAGCTCAGGCCATGCTCTCAGGGTCATGATCTCAGGTCGTGAGATTGACCCTTGTGTTGGGCTGTGCACTGGGTGTGGGCCTAAGATTAAGATTCTCTCCCTTTTCCTTTCCCTACTGGCTGTCTCTCTAAAGATTGAAAGAAAGAAAGAAAAAAAGGAAGAAAGAAAAAGGAAGGAAGGAAGGAAGGAAGGAAGGAAGGAAGGAAGGAAGGAAGGAAGGAAAGAAAGAAAGAAAGAAAGAAAGAAAGAAAGAAAGAAAGAAAGAAAGAAAAAGAAAGGAAGAAAGAAAGAAGAAATTAAAAGGAAGTATGTGGCATCCATATCAAAAAAGAAAAGGCTTTCCCAGAAATCCCTTAGCTGACTTTGGCATGTATGTAAACCACAGGATTTTCTATGCCCACTCATGGAATATGGTTAGGAATCATGGATTAGGAGTCGTGGTTAGGACAGCCAAGCAACAAGCAGTGTCTTCTATAGCTTTCTAATAGGATTTGTGAAAAATATATCCCTGATATCCCTGATATCACAGGGACGTTAGCAAGAAGCAAGAGATTATATCCCATCATTCCTCTAAAAGAACAAATATTGAAGATCTGGGTTTTCTTTCTATTCAACAATCCATATTTCCAACGTTTACAAAATAGGAAGGAGTGGCAACCTCTATCTGAATTATATCTATACTGATTGTGATAACGATTGTGAGCACATAGAACAACTGAGAAAGTATGTCTGTTACTTGAAAGCCGTGTGATGAAGTGGAAAGAAGATAGATTTTCTTTCACCTGTCCATGTAATTACTAAATTGAGCAGGTCACCTATCCTAAGTTTGATTATCTGTAGGATGGAGATTATTGTGAAATCAAATGAGCCAACATGTGCTAAATGTGTCTGGTGTGGAATAGCCACCTCACAAACATTACTTCTTTATCCTACTTCTTTTCCTATGTTGTGCAGAGTAGTCTCAAACTGAGCTTTCAGAAATGATCACATAAAGTGTTATAAAATTTCCAAATACAGATTGAAGTATTAACATGAAGTAATAACTTGATCATATGTACTCAGAAAAAGTATCTTAAGGGACGTTTGGGTAGCTCAGTGGGTGAGTATCTGCCTTTGGCTTAGGGTATGATCCCGGTCCTGGGATCGAGTCCTATGTCAGGCTCCCGGTGAGGAGACTACTTCTCCCTCTGTCTAGGTCTCTGCCTCTTTCTGTGTCTCTCATGAATAAATATATAAAATCTTAAAAAAAAGAAAAAGTATCTTAAGTCCTTTGTTTAAATCTGGTGATGTCACACTTACCACAATGTGTTCTTTAATTTCCCTGAAGTTAAAAGTTACTAAGAAGAACAAAAGATTTTTTTTCCCTTAAATTTCTTTTACTTAGTTAACTTGCAGATCTGGACATAATTTGCAATAAAATTGACCTTTGCTTTAGTGAGCTTCAGAACTTAATTGTCTCAGAGAGGAAACACACATGGAAGGGGTAGTGATCAGGGAGCAAATGTGGGGAATGATGACAGGCAGGTTTTCTGTATCCTGAGAAACTTCTAGGGTGAAAGATGGTTGTCACAAGAAACCAGCTGGGCCCCAGAAGAAGCCATTTTGGAGAAAGATGAAGAGGCTTACAAAGACTTAACAAAAGAGTAAAATCTTATCTAGTATTAACAACGAGAGCCTTGGAGCCATATAAGCACTCTCTGAGTGAGCAAGGCGGAGAGAAAAGCACAGTTAAAGCAATCATTTTGAATTGCTACTGGGTTTTTTCCTTGGATATAGTGGCCATCGAGGCCTGCAATCAGCTTAATTATACCTACAACAAAAGGAGTAGCACAAGGGAACAGGTATAGCTGAGGAAAAGCTACTGTAGATACTTGCCCTGATGGAGAGGAATCTGAGAATCCTAGATTTCCTCTGTGAAATTAAGTGGGTCACAAATTCTACTGGCTCTTGCAACATAGGGAGGATTTAGAAGGTGGACAGAGGAACTTTCTCCTTTGTTGCTGTTATTCAAATTGAAGTCTTCCCAAAGCCTGTCTCAGGCACCCCACTTCTGTGATGAAACTCTTTACTTGGAACGCATGGCACATGTAAACAGCAAAAAAGAATTTGCATGACTGAACAAAATGAGATGAAGAGGCTTGAAAAGTAAGTTTGGCTAGACAGCGAGGAAGAGGATGGCAAGCATTTTGTTCCATATTTGGAAAGCAGCAAACAGTGAGGGCCAAAGGGAATTATTTGCTGTGTTACTTGGGGGGGCGGGGGGCATAATGAAGCATCACAAGGTAAAATGAAAGTAAGGAGAATTTAGTGAACATTTGAAATGCCTTCCTCCAGGAGCTACTACAGGTTAGCATTCTCAGAACAGGCCTAATTTAGCACAACAGGCCTTCTCTGGGATTGAATGCGATCCATTTCATTGTAGAATCCTTTCTTGCAGAGAGGCACTGTGAACACCCATGATTTAAGACTATTTTAGGCTGTAGGTAGAAATAATGTTGTAAGAAGCAATTCTCTATTGTTTTGCATATTTGACCATTGAAAACTGCTTGCTTTTCCCCCTTCTTTAACACTGTCTTGGTTTGGGAACCCACAAAATTGGAGCTTGAAATAAGGATTTAGTGCACACAATTTATTTGGGAAGTGATTTCAGGAAGTAGGAAGAAAAGAGGAAGGAATGAAATGGAAGTAGGAAAAGCCAATAAAGGCTGCATTCTAAATTCTCTACTGTGATAGGCAGTGAGAGTTCAAATCACAGAATGCTTTCCAAAATTCTCTTTGGCCTGGGAAATGGCAGCATTTGTCCATTGGCTTCCATTGTCGTTGGTTGAGGGTAACTCTCAGAGATGTTAGCTTCCCAGCACTTCCAGGTACTGGGTTCCCACAGATTTGGCAAAAGTTCCTAAACAGAAAAGCACAGGTTTCATGAAGTGGGAAGCTATACGTGTCCACTACAGATGTGGCTAAAATCAGAAGTAGGCTGAGCAGATAGATCCAAGGCTCTAGGAACATCTGCTACAAACCCAATTTACCTCCCTGAACACCTAACTCATCAGATTCAGATTTGTTAGATGAAGGACAGCATTTTACATGGTAACATTGACTCTGCAATGTTAGAGATGGTGCCCTTCCTTTGAAGCCTACCTTTTTCCATACTCACAACATTTGCGTACTCTTTCTTATTATGCCCTCTTGGGACTTCATTAACTACTGACCATTTTTCCAGTTTTACACAAATTATAATTCTCTGTGTTGCCATCAGCATTTTCAAACTTGTCTCATTTTTTGCATTGCCAAACAAGCAGCTACTCCATGAACTTTTGTGCAACTCCGTACCTAAGAAAGTGGTTTGCTTTCAGTATATATTCAGTATGTAGGTTGATTAGTTTGTTTTTCATTTATATTCATTTTTCAAAAACTGGAAGTACAATATGTGCACATGATAAAAATTCAAGCAGTGCAAGCATTTGTACAATAAAAAGTCATTCTTCTTTTTACTGTGGACTTCCAATGCCCCTTTCTCTGATATAGTCATTGTTAATAATTCCTTATTTATTATTCCAGAAAGTGTCTGTGGATATACAATTTTTATATATCCATTAAAATGCAAATGAAATCATGTTGTATACATGATCTGTACTTTAATACAACTAAGGTTTCACTGGACAAATATGTCAAATATTATTTGATAACAGCACATACAGACCTACATCATTCAATTTAATGGCTATCTAGAATTCCACCATACAGATGTGTTATTCATCAATATGATTTTTCTGATTTCCTAAATATTTCTAGCACGATAATAATCATAACATGGCAGTTAATTTCTCCCACTTATCAGCTGTGATAGACTCAGATATGCTGTGGCAACAAATTAACACAAGTTTAGCAGCATAAAACAACACAAATATATTATCTCTCAGTTTCTGTGGGTCAGAATTCCGGATATGCGTTTGTTTGGTCCTGTCTTCAGACTGACCAACCTGAAAATCAAGATGCCAGCTGGGACTATAACCTCATCTGTGGCCTAAGGTTCTCTTCCAAGCTTACTGGTTGTTATCAGAGATCATTTCCTTGTGGCTGCATGACTGCAAGTCATTTTCTTGCTAGTCTTCAGTTGAGGACTGCTCCCAATTCCTAGAAACTGCCTTTGTCCATAGACAATTAATAATTTGGCTGTTTGCTTCTTTCAAGCCAGTTGGAATACCTGATTCTGCTTTTTGTCTATTTTAAGGGCTCACCTGATTAGGTCAAGCTCACCTACGATAATCTCCTTTTGATTAAATCAACTAATTAAAGTCAACTAATTGAAGGTCATAATCATATCCCCAAACTTCCTTTTGTCCATATCATGAGAGTGATTATTTCACATATTCACAAGTTTTGCCCACATTCAAGGGGAGGGGACCAGGGGGCCATTTTAATAGTTTACTTACCATCTGTAGTAACAAGCACCTCCAAAATATCAGTGGTTTACAACAATGAAGGCTTATTTTGCACTCAAGCTACATGTCCATCCTGGGATATCAAAGGGGCTTTGCTCATAGTTGTCATGCAGGGACCTATACAGATGGAAGACTTGCTTTTTGAACATTGCTGATGGCCATGCCAGTGGGAAATGAGAGATCTAGAGGGTCTTACATTGACAATGCTTTACTCACAATTTTCTGGCACAATTTACTCACAGAATTACATGAGGTTATATCTAACCACATGAGGACCAGCAAGTGCAATACTACCAAATGCCTAAGAAACTGAAATAGCTGGCCAACCACTTTCAACTATTTAAAATAGATCCGGGTTGTCACAGGTAAGCTAATGTGGTGCTCAACTATCTTCCTCAGAAGATCCTCTGAAATATCATCCTTTCAAATGTAATTAAGTTTGGATCAAGGGTGATCCTCTCAAATTCACATTTGATTGCACTGGGGCTCTGTTTTGAGACCTAGCATGATTATCTAGTGGTAGATTTCTTTCTTTTTCTTTTTTTTTTTTTTAAGATTTTATTTATTTATTCATGAGAGACACAGAGAGAGAGAGAGGCAGAGACATAAGCAGAGGGAGAAGCAGACTCCTCGCAGGAACCTGATGAGAGAGTGAATCCCAGGACCCCAGGATCATGACCTGAGTCAAAGGCAGACACTCAACAGCTGAGCCACCCAGGCATCCCTAGTGATAGATTTCAAAGGGTAGTTATAAGGGAGGTGAAATATTTTGATTCTCTATTCAAATGATAAGCTATTTTAATGTGTGAAAGTTTCATGTTTGAGAAAGTTGTCAGTTGAAGGCTGTTTGACAGCTTTGTACCTTTTAGCTACAGGATTTACTATGAGAGTTTCTGTTGTGTAGGAATCGACCTTGACAGCATCCAAACCACCAGGGAGTGGAATAGGTAATCCAGAGAACCAAACAAGATAGCATGTAAGAGACATGATGAACAGGCAGCAAAAATCTGTCAATAATAAAAGATGCTGGTTAGGGGTTATCTTCCTCTCCAAATTACTTCCCATTTGAGTTACCTCTGTGAATTGCTAGTTTCCTTTTCAGGATCAGAATCTTAGAAAGACCCTTAAAGTCCAACATTTTGTGCACTCTGCACATCCTATTCAAGTGGACATCCAGTTTTTGTGTGACCATATCCAAAAATGGGAACTCACTATCCACTGAGGCAATGTATTCATTTTGTGTAAGTAAAAATTTCAGTTATCTATAGTGTAGAAAGAATTATATAAGTAAGCTCCGAGTGTTCTATAGTGATGAATAAGCAATAATAAATATTTTTTTATTCTTGTTTCAGCTATCTTCCATCCACATTTTCTTTGCTGTACCATTTTAAAGTAAATACTATTCATCAGCTTTTTAAGTTCTAGCGAGTGTATCTGATGCATATATATTCTAGCAAGTGTATCCATTATATAAAGATTACTTGTATCCATTACTTATCAACCATTTAATTTTTAGATGACTCCACTTATGAGAAACTTCTTCCTTGAATGTTGTCCTGAAAGTTGGCGTCCTATAAATTTGGTTCTTTGACTCTGGTTTGTCTTTTTGGAACAATGCAGAATAACTTCTCTATCTTTCATAAGACCATCTTGCAATCAGCAAATATTTAAATTCTGTTTGTGTAGATTCTGATATCTATCTTTCCACTCTGTCCATCTCCAAATTTTTTGTCATCAAACATAATATATTTAATTTAGTCATCAGGCCTATGATGAGATTTCATACTATCTTAGTCATGCTTCTCTGAACACATTCCAAATGGCCAAGTATCTTTCTTAAAATGAGGTATCAGAATATAACTCAATCTTCTAGAGATGCTCTGACCACTGAAATGTACAATACTATTTCCCTTGGTCTGGAAACATATGTAGCATAAATTTCTTAATAGGAAAACTGTTGATTTATATTGAGCTTTTAGTCACCTGAGACAACTCAGTATTTATTTTTTTTACATAAATTGTTACAAAAAGACTTATTTTTATATGCATTGTATTGATTTTGCTGAATTGAAATGCAGGCTTAACATTTTTATTGTTTGAATGTTATCTTATTACTTTTTACTTGTCTCAATCCTGTCATTCAAGAAATTAGCCAGTTCTCTTGGTTTTATGCCATATACAGGTTTAATAAGACTGACTTCTGGATCTATGCATAGTTGGTAGAGAGTCAGGAAAGCTGAGTGGAAATAATTCTGGGCTCTGAAGTCAGTCTAGGAAAAATCCTGGTTCTACACACGAGCTATATTATCATGAATGGGTGCCCTTACCTTTTTCACCCTTAATTCCTCATCTTTACAATGAAGGATATAATAGTACCTACTTCATAGGGTTTTTGTAAGGAATAAATCAATTAATATCAAAATTCCTACCCCTAGCCCAGAGTAAAGATTCGATATATATTACCTATTATTGTTAATTAAATATGTTAATAGAGCTGGATCAATGTCAGATATTAGAGATCATGGATCAACAACACTATTTGGGAAGAGTCATTCCACCAGCCAAGAATCTACCTAAATGTTTTATTATCCAAATGTTCCTGTCTTTTTTTTTAAGGCTACCATATAAAACTTAAAATATGCCTTGTTTATATCAAGATACACTATTTTCCTGTCTTTTGATTAATTTTCACATTAGTGAGTTAATTGTTGCTTAATGAGTATAATAGCTATAACAAAAAAAATCAGAAGTCAGTTTGTTCCTTTTCTTTTAAAAATCAGATTGTAATCACAATTTTGGGCCAGAAATTAACACTACTCTAGGCCTCAGCAGCAGCAAAATGAGGTGTAGGGTTGGGAAGAGGATGATTGCTTTGGTAGTTTATGTAGGAATGACCTGAAATAAGTTGATAGAAATTAGTTGGTAAAATAGTAGTTTATAGGAATTCATAAGCCAAAGTTGGTGGGTTTTCCTGAAAAACGTGATCACCTTAAACTAAGAAAGTAATATCCTATGGCAGATGGCTTGAAAAGAGCAGCATAAGACATGTGGAAGAAAATCTGTAAAACATGTTCAATAAAAAGAAGAATATAAATTAAACCAGATAAAAGTCAGACTGCTAAAGGTTATCAGCACTTCCTTTGGGAGTGACAGGGCTCAGAATAAGTATCCCAAGAATGTGCCAATTTGGCATGCTTGCTATTTTGAGCTGAAGGCAATCAAAGCCCAGAAGGCTCAGACAAGGCTTTTACTTTCTGTTTAACTGCCTAAAGGAATTTTGGTAGATGGCATGGTCCAGGAAGACAGCTATTATCAAAGATAACTACAAAGAATATGGGCTAGGAGTAGTAAACTGGGGGGAAGGGAGGGGTTGGTAAGCAGGGTCTGTTGTTCAAAGTCCTCTCCATGTCCTATCATCTCGGCAGGTTACCACATTTATTTACCAAACATTTGCTCTTCCCATCTTCCTGTAGACTGAAGTCCCCTACTTTGAAGTCCCAGACCCGTACCCCCTCCTTCTTAACTCTTAATAATGGCATATTAGCCTCAATTGTCGGACTACCTGTGGGTCTCATATTCTTATGGGACCCTGTACATGCAGAATTAAATTTGTTTTTCTTCTGTTAATCTGTCTCATGTCAACCTAATTATTAGATCAGCCAGAAAGTCTAGAAGGGTAGAGGAAAGTTTTTCCTCCCCTACAGCTGGCATAGTCGGCAGGATCAGCCGTACTGGTTGGATATTGCTTGCTCTGAGGTTGCTGTAGCTGAGAGATCCTGGCACCTCTGACAAAAAGCTGGCAGAAGGTAAGAATTCTTACTCTGTATCCTGGGTCTCTGCCTGCCAGCATGAGTGATGAGAGTCACTTTTTTTCTTTTCTAGATTTAGGTATGAGAAAATATTTGTGGAACTAGTTCCTTCGGTATAGTAATTCCGGTAAAGATTTGTTATGAGTACTCTTGATTTTTATTGATCATTTTCTCCCTAGAGATGGTCACGGTTTGTCTTTGTCTGTTGTGCTGTTTGTCTTAGGGAGGAAAATCATAGGCAAAACTCAGACATAAGCCCTATAAGCTTGCTATTTGAGCTGGCTTGCAGGTTGGTGAGTTCACAGTTCTCATCAGACCAGTGTCTGTTTCAACAAATTTTGCTGTAGGTTAATGTGTACATGAGGTGACGGCTGTTGCTAAGGGACATCTTGGAAGCCAAAGTGGCAAAATTGGTGAGCACAGATCAAGCACTTAAGAGCTAGTAGAGTGCTTGTCCCCCAACCCAAAGACTTCTGCATTAGAATAAGTTGGCCAGAGAATGAATTAGTCTGACACTAGGTCATCTGCCAAACTTAAGAACATTTCTGTGCAATGAGATACACTAAAATACCACACAATTCCCAGTACAGCCACACATTCTTCTTAGGTATTAGTTTGGCTCTGAGAGACCCAAGGCTTAGATAAAGTTGTTAATGTGCATATAAGAAAAACTAGAGGAGGTTTTCCTGTCATCTTGGTTTATGTCCTGAGAACTTGGTTTTGTGACCAGTGAGAACATTCTTTTTTGGTCTTCACCAGCCAGGAGGTGCACATATCAGTGTATATCCTCGTGGACAGTTAGAGAGACATGAAATCACAAGCTGTACTCTCTTTGTCCCACTGTGCCAGCAGTCAGGGGAGTTTGTTACAAGAGGTCCCAGTCCATAAGGGGCTTTGTCATCTCAACTTTCATTGTTTGGTTAGTGCTGGAAAAAATCCCATTCCAATAGCACCTGCCTGGTGTCACAGAATAGAAAGCCTGTAACTGGAGGTGTTTCACTTTCTTGTTGCAAATCAGAGATACTGTTTTCATTATACCATACTTACCACCTGTAGCAATGAAGGACTTTTACTTTCTTAGACTATCTTTGGGAGTGAACTTTCTGGATCATGGGAGCTGCAGCCTTTGCATCCACTGCAGGGATGTCTTTTGTATCCATAGTAAAGATTTATTCTAAGCCTGGGAAGTTACCCCTGGGTCTTTCCATGAAATAGTTTATTTTTTAAATTTTTTAAAAGATTTATTTATTTATTCATGAGAGACACAGAGTGAGGCAGAGACATAGGCAGAGGCAGAAGCAGGCTCCCCAAGGGAAGCCTGATGTGGGACTTGATCCCAGGACTCATGCCCTGAACCAAAGGCAGACGCTCAACCACTGAGCCATGCAGGTGTCCCATCAATGAAATAGTTTATTAAATTGAGTTGCTATTGGAATAAATATACCATCAAAGATTTTACCTGTCAATAGTCAAACAATTGAGCTTTTGAATTGGAAAACCTTTTTTATTTGAAACAATTTTTAGAGAGTTTTCATCCTAAATACCTATCCCATTAGTACCTGTGGGAAGATCAGATGGAAAAAAGATACAAAGAAGCATAATGGCTAGCCTTAGCCCTATTCCCTCAATAGAGTGAAAGAACAGAAGAAATTAGACTTAGAACAAAAATTTAAAGTCACATCTAACATAACTCCTGTTTCCTTCCTCCTATATGTCCTTTACTCCCAACTCTCTGCTCCTGTCCTTGCAGAAGATCTTTTGGATCTCTAGATTGCCAGCTAAAACCAGCCTCTCAAAACCCAGCTCCATCTTCTCAGCCAGTTCTCTTAGATTCTAGAACTCTTCCAACTTTCCTGAGAAATCCCTTAAACACCCAACTGCATGTTTTGACTTCCCTTTGAAAATAAGATTTACTGAGAGCACTCAGACTGATCTCCAGGTTTGGGATATACAGGTTACTCCTATACATACTACAAGCCAGGAAGTGAATTTAGCAGAAGTACCTATGGCAGGCAAATAGGGTTTGCTTTGTGGTCGCTTACAATTTCTTTTACCTTCCAGGGCTCTGCAGTCAGGCTCTACTAGCTTCAGGCATCCCTACACAATGTCCTTGGTGGGTGTATCCTGGGCCTCCCCCTTGGAGAATCCATGTCCCCTGGACAGCGGCAGATTTTTAAAATTCTAAAGCCCTTTATCTCTACGTTTAGAAGATCCTTCCAAATTTGGAGAAGAGTTAGAAAGGTTAATGGCCATTCGCAATTCCACTCACAGGCACCTAGACCGGTTGCTAAGAGCTGTTCTTCCTGTCCAGGGTGGTGCCGTGGTTATCAGACAAGTCAGACGGCCCCCTGGGGGAAAACCCCCTTCACAGAAAAAACAGGTGGCTGGAATTTCTCCCAGGTCTTCTTACAAATGTCCAGGAAGTAGCTCAGTTGGAGGCTGATATTCAAGGTTTGGTAAGAGCAATAGTAGAAGCTTTCCTCCCTAAAGTAAACTGGTCTAATGTTGAATTTCATGCTCAGAAAGAAGGATAGCATCTGAAGGTCTTTGTGTTGAGAATTTTATACAGACTTCTTAAAGGTACACTGCATTGAACCTGGAAGCTCTAGAACATAAAAATCTTTTAATTTCTCTTCTAGTGGGAAATTTTCTTCTTGGGGGATATATATATATATATTCTATATATATATATAGGATATAGGATATATATATATAGGATATAGATCCTTCAATATCTATATATCTATGTCTATATCTATATACCTCAATTCAAAATAGAATGGGCTGTCCAGCCAACCTCTCAGTGTCATAATAGAGGCAGCCACTCATTTTTTTTGGAAATTACAAGAAAGCAGGAAAAAAAAAGTTAACTGCAAGAATTCTTCTTTGCAGCTTGAATCTTTAGAAAGGCAAATAAGCTTAACTCTGAGAGTAACTTAAGGCCCACTTGGACCCCTCCCTATTTGTCTCCAGACAATTGCAGATATCACAAAAAATCAGGACACTGGAAGAAAAATTGTTCTACACTTAGGAGAAAGGAAAGTTAAAGGAACAATCTCCTTAGATCCCATCACTCCCAGAAGGTTTGTTGTTTTCCCCCTGTGGGACAGTTCCCTTTGAAATGACATGGTTAGCTGATCCTCAGGAGCACCCTGGAGCTCACCATTAACTTAACATGGAAGATTGGAAACTAGATGTCTTAATTGACACTGGTGCAACTTTCTCTATTATCTGCTCAGATTTATGGTTACTTGTCACCTCTGATTCTATTCAAACTATTGGAGTCTCTGGGCAACTCATTTCATTGGCCATATCTCAGCCAACTCCAATATCCTTAGACCCTCTTTAACACTCATCATGGCTTTCTAGTGTCCCAACTCCTTTTGGTAGAGATTTTTTTAATGTAAATTTAATGCCACTATAAACTTCAATGAGTAAGGCATTTTTGTTTTCCTACCCTCAGATTAAACTTCAAATTTCTACTTTCCTTATTGGAAACTCATCTTGATTTAAATTCCTCTGAAGAGGATGAGTCTTTAAAAGATTTCACAATTAGTCTCTGGGATACACATGCAAATAAAATTGGATTGTCACTGAGTGCAGAGTCTGTGTGCCTAGTGCAGAAAAAGAATAAACTGTTTCTATCAGTGGTCCTATATTCTCTCTCCAGAGATGCAGAAGGAGGAATTGAACCTCTTTTGCAGCAGGGTGTACTTGTCTTTTCTTCCTTACCCTCTAGTTCTCCAATATTGTCAATAAGAAAGAAGATAAATTTGATTCAGATGGGAACCAAATCTATTGATCTACATAAAACTAAGAGCCATAAACTCTTGTGATTCCTTGCCATCCCATGGTCCCTAATCCAGCTACTATTCTTGCCTCAATTCCTGATGCTTCAGTTGGTTTATAGTGATTGATCTTTGCTCACCTTTCTTTTTTATCCCATTGCATCTGACTCTCACTTTCTTTTTTCATTTACATTTAGGAGATGGTGACCATGGACTTGCATACTTCAGAGGTATAGTGAGTCTTCCTCAATCTTTTTCCAAGTCTTTAAGCTGATTCGAATTCTCTAGCCTTTACCAAGGCTCCACTGTTGTTCAGTTTGTACGCAAACTAAGCAGAGAGCTCTTATAGACACTCTCATTCTCCTAAAGCCACTAGCTGAACAAGGCCATTAAATCTTCCAGATCTAAATTTCAATGGGTGCCAACACCTGGTACATTCTTATCTCAGGGCACTCAAAAGCTCACCCCAAAATTTCTTGAGTCAACTTTGTCAGCCCCTATTCCCCAAATGAGAAAACAGTTATGTAAATTTCTAGGGACAGCTGGCTACTGCCACCAGTGGATTCCTAATGTTGCTGTCCTTGCTAGACCTCTGTATACTCTCTTCTCAGATAACATCCAGGGCCATTACTTGGCTTTCAGAGGCATTAGTCTCTTAGAAGCATCAAAATTAACATTGTCAACACCTCCAATTCTTGGTTTACCTAATTTTGACAAACCTTTTCTATACTGCCATTAAAATAACAGGATTGCTACAGGTGTTCTAGGACAGATTTTTGTCTTTTAGATACATTGTATAGCATATTTCTCATGCCAGTTTAACCCTGTGGTATCAAATATGCCCTCATGCTGTGTGTGGTGGTAGCCACAGCTGCCACCTTGATTGACAAAGCTGTGCTCTTACATTAGGTTCCCACATTCACTTCGGTGTTCCCCAAGCTGTTTGCTTTCTTACAAGTTCATAAGCTAGCACCTCTATGTAACTGTACGAATAGGCTCTCTTGACTAACCCTTCCATCATTTCACATCGTTGTTAACACTTTAAATCCAACTACTTTATTATCCCTTCCTGATAGTGGAGAGTCCCATTCCATTCCACATGATTGCCTGGCAATTATAGAAATGGTTTCAAAGCCACAGGAGAATCTCTTAGACACCCCTTTGGCCAACCCAGATTTACGTCTATTTTGCCATAGCTCCTATAAGAGAAATTTCTAGGGAAACATAATAACTGGTTATGACATAGTTTCTCCACTTGAAACACTTAAAACATATTCTTTGCTCACTGTAAAATCAGCCCTAGCTTCTGAAAAATAGTTCTTACTAGAGCTTGCACATTGGCAAAAAGGAAAACTGCCACTATTTATGAGACTCCAGGCATGCTTTTGGAATCTGCCATGCTTTGGGCACAATTAGGAAATCCTATGAACCCTTAACTTCTATGGGAATTCCTATTACCAATAGACATATAATTACTGCCCCACTGCAAGCTATTAACTTCCTTTCTAAAATTGCTATTCTTCACTGTTCATCCAATGCTAAGGCTGATAGCATAGGAAAGATAGGGCTGGCAAGGCTGCTAAATATGCAGCCCCAAATAGACCACACAGTCTTTTCTCTATCCAATTTTTAAACCTGCCTTTATCCTTGACTGACATTATTAATTCTCAGGCAAATGCCTCACAATCTGAAAAAGACAAATGGATACAAAAGGGTGCCAAACAATTATCAGATGGATTATACAGTGGGCCAGATGGACTTTCCATAGCCTCTTCTTTTGACCTATTGTCTTGCACTTATCTCCCATCAAATGAGACATAGGTGCAGGTGGGGGATAGTTAAGGAACTAAAAGACAGTTGGTTTTGTCCTGACATCCATGGAATTTCTAATCAAATTATTTCCCAGTGCACTACTTGTAAGTCTCACCAACTTTTTGGAGGAAATATGTATACATCAGGAAGTTCTCCTAGGCCTACACTGTCCTTGGCAGTACTCCAAATAGATTTTATAGATTTGCCCTGAGCCTTAGGCTATTCTCACTGTTTGGTTATTGTCTGTATGCTTAGTGAATGAACCAGATAGTCTCTGACTAGACAGACCAATGTTACAATAGTGGCAAGGAAATTAATAACGAAGAATATTCCTCATTTTGGTGTTCTTTTATGGATTGAATAAGACGAAGGAACTCATTTAATAGCAGAGATAAACTACTTGCTTGGAAAAACTCTGGGGTACTCATTAAAATTTCATACCCCATATCATCTTCGATCATTAGGGCAAGTGGAATATAAAAATTTTTGATGTAAAAAGAACTATTAAAAAGATCTGTTAAAAAACTGTACTTAAAGCCAGAAGCATTACCTCTGGAAGCTCTGGAATACTCCAAAACCTTCTATTTGTGGAGTAAGTGAGCACTATGAGAACTTAAGTGAATAGTTTGATGCTATGACTGACTATATACAAGAATTAACTATCATACTTGAAGCATATCACCAACAGATGAAAGAGTCATGGCCTCCACTGACTGACAAGTCTTGCCACATCTTTCAACCAGAAGACTGGGTGTACTTCAAGATCTTTATAAGAAAGCACTCACTGTCACCTCAATGGGAAGTATTGTACGAAGTACTGCTAACCACATATACTTCCATCAAAATAAAAGAAAAAGCTTCCTGGAGGGGCACCTGGGTGGCTCAGTTGGTTAATCATTGGACTCTTGGTTTCAGATCAGGTTGTGATCTCATGGGTCATGGGATGGAGCCCCACATCAGGCTCCATGCTCAGTGAGGAGTCTACTTGAAGATTCTCTCCCTCTGTCCCTCCCCCTACTCACATGCTTGTTGTAAACATACATGCATACACATTCTTTCCCTCTTTCAAACAAATAAATAATTCTTTAACAAAAATGAAAGAAAGAAAAACCTTCCTGGATTTACACATTCCATGTCAAAATAGACCCAGGAAGATTGCTCTCAAAACAATTGGAGACAGTCCTTATAGGTGACCTTAAATTAAGGATTTCTAGGGCCAATTCCCAGAACCCATAGGCAGTCCACATCTAAAAGTGAACAGCTTTTTCCAAGATCATGGATCAAGATGATCCTTTACTTTCACCTGTTTCCCATCTTTTAAAAGACTTTGTATATGCATACACTAAATAAATAAATAAAACAAAAGAGCAAACAAAAAACAATCAAATAAACAAAAATCCAAAACCAGAAACCAAAAAGCAAATATCTGCCTTCTCTTATTAATGAATCTTTTTCCTGCATTTATTAGTCTTTTATTAGAATACTCACTGGAGAGGGCTTGTCTCCTCTCTTACCTACTTCTCTCTAGGTTTCCCCTATTGGCTCTTTTTCAACTGTGTCTTGTTCTTGTTAACCATTACCTTTTCAACAAATGAAGCAGAGACCAAATACCTCCCTTATGCTAGTTTACCAGATTCTGGCCACACCAACTGATCAATCTGATTGTTGGCTATGTCAATAACTAGATAGTATGAAAGAACCTGAACTAGTCTTTGTTCTTGCTGATGTGAACACCTGATGAACTAAACATGGAAGATGGATGAGCAACAAGATATGGTACCCATGAGTAGAAAAAGGTCACTCTACCTCTTCTTCTACTGAGTTATGTAGGCCCAAGAAAATCTTTATAGAAACCCAAGGACTGTCTCTTGACCAGGTAAAGATAATAGATGGAAATTTTCCTCTTTGTATTGAAAGCAGAGATGCCACTGGACTTTTCCTGGGCCATATACCAGACAATATTGCAATCAAATCCTGTGGTTTGATTCTATAAACGGCATCTTTATACCTGTCAAAGAGATTAAGTGACTCTAGCACTACCTTCCATAGCACAGATGTTTGCCAAATCACCATATGTCTTGGATGGCTCACAGGCCATCACTGAATGACTTGGGGTATCTCAGCTGCTTCCCTGATTAGACTGCCCAGTACCCCAAACTACCTATGGGTTGACATAAAATCTGGACTAAGTTGGCCAGATGACAAAACTGACCCTTATAGCTGCCAAAGCCAGATTGCAGACCTCCTATATCAGATATTTTGCAAGCTGTTTTTCCTCTTTCAAACTGACAGGACTAAATGAAAAATGGAGGTGTATGGATGCTAACAGTAATAGTAGCAAAGGTCATAGAATGCCCAAGATCTGGGCATTCTTTGAATCACACTGGACTTCTTGTCTTATGTGGTGACAAGGTATATAAAGGGTGCCCACGTAAATGGTCAGGGATGATATTTTCTTGAATGCCTGCTCCTTTCACAAGACACTTCACCTTAAATGCTAGCCAAATTACAAACTTGAGCTCCTTTGTTTAAAGACTTGGGCTATATAAACATGTTGGATGAGAGGTCATAGAAAATCTACTTGTGTGTCATCACTCCAAGTCCCTTCAGCATTGAGGACCTGATTTTCAACCTTTGGAAATGATGAATTAGAAAAAGCAATTTTTTTTTTCTATGGTTATAAAACAAGAGCTCAACAACACTATGCAAGCTTTGGAACTACTCCAGTCAAAAGTTAACAGTTTAGCCTCTGTGTACTCCAAAATTGTCATGCTCTAGAAACCCTGACTGCCCAGCAAGGAGGAGCTTGTACAGTTGTCAGTGAAAAATGCTGCTTCCGTGGAAATCATACAGGACAAATAGTGTCTAACTTACATCTATTAAGAGAGAAGATTAATACTTTCCATAGATAAATGAAGCACAGCCATTGTTTTGGACTGATTTTTTCCTAGGATTAGGAAGCTGATTTAATAGGGTGTGGAAAATGTGCTTCAATTTGCTCTTTTCTGTTTGTTCACCCTCATTCTAATCTATGTTCTCTTCTCTCTGCAAATCTATTGCCAGTTGGCTACTAACCCAATTCTTCTTCCACAGCAACCAGTACAGCTTATAAAATATGTGAAACTTCCAGGGAAGTTTCAGAAGAAGGACCTAAAAGGATTTAGAATGAGTGTCCTCAGAATATAGCACTTTGGCATACAGAATATTTTAAGCTGAAAACAATCAAAGCCCCAAAAACATCGGAAGAGCTTTTACTTTTTCCCCTTAACTGCCTACAAGAATTTAGATAGATGGCTAGGTCCAGGAAGAGAGCTATCACCAGAGATAACTATAAAGAATATGGCTAGGAGTATTAGGGTCAGGGGAACTAAGCAAGGCCTATTTGTTCAAAGTCCTGTTTGTGTCCTATCATCTCTGCATGGCATCACAAACATTTGTTTCCCACACATTTGCTCTTCTCATCTTTCCATAAATTATCTTTCTCTCTTTTGAAGTCCCAATTACCTATTCCTTTTTTCTTACCTCAGAATGGCATATTAGGGGTGCTTAGATGGCTCAGTCAGTTAAATGTCTCCTTTTGACTCAAGTCATGATCCTGGGGTCTTGGGATTGAGTCCCACATCAGGCTCCCTGCTGAGTGGGGAGCCTGCTTCTCCCTCTTCTTCTGCTGCCCACTGCTTGTGTCCTCTTGTTCTCTCTGACAAATAAATTAATAAATAAATAAGTAAATAAATAAATAAATAATAGTTTTTCTCCTGTTAATTGCTGTCGTGTCGATTTAATTTTTAGACTAGCCAGAAGAACCTCGAAGGGTAGAGAAAATTTTTTCTCCCTTCAGGAGGAAGAATTGTACATTTATAGTAGAATTCTCATCATATGCTTTGCAATGTGAAACAAAATTAAGCATCTGTTGTGTTTCCACAGAATACCAAAAGAGTTGAACGGTTTTTTGCCAAATATGAAGGATAACCATAAAATAATCATTGTAAATTTTGCAAAGGCTTGACTTAAAAGGGGCCAAACAGCATACCAAAATTCACTTTTGGGAGAAGCTGGGTATTAAGAAAGGACTGCAACTCAAAATACTGAAAATTAAGAGAGGCAGGATTTTTCTTTTCCACAAGCAGGTATAATAAAGTCCAGCTACAGTAATGTTTGGCCATCAGTTGATAAAGACACATAGTATCTATTAAAGCGTTGACAAAACAAATGTTGAACCCTACATCAATTATGTTATTCTATTTCTGGGCTTTTGCCCCTACTGATGAATTCTGAAATGTAAAACTGGACCTAAATGGACATACTGTTTTACTCTAAAATCACATTGGAATGCAATACATTGGAGATGACAACAGATTAAAGAAATCATTATTAAGAGTGTAACATTTAGTATGCAGACAACTAAGATGCCAACAGTGGTATAGCCCTCTGCATTTCAATGAGTTTTGGTGATAGCCTGGCTTTGAATAACATCAATTCTGTTGAATGTCTTTTCTTGCAAATATCTGCAAATCCTAGAGAGAATCTGTTTTATTATGACTATCAGGAAGTAAAAAAGGCAGATACTTACACCAAGTGACTTCTTACTGGGGCAGCTGTCTGTAATGTTTCCAGGATGAAGTAGTAACATGGTTTTACTCATTTGTGTCCTGGATATCATAAAATGTGGTGGAACAAATAATTTATTACAAAATTAAAAATTATTTCAACCATATAGTAACTATTACAATTATAAGAAATTACTGAAATATCAACATTAATTTTTAATTATTTTTACTAAACTCTATTTAAAAGTGGTTGATGATTCTTTTAATTATGGCAGGTACTATAGCTAATATAGTATGGCAGGTACTATAGCAAATATATGTATAATAGGATGCCTACGATTCTTAATTTTTAGTGAAGGAGTGTCCGTTTTCAATTAACTTTTATAGTATTTTAAATTTAAGGAACTCTTTAGGTATTGATATTTAGATAAATGAATTGTGAACTCTCCTTACTGCTTAAAACAACTTTCTGGTGCAGAGTGACCAAACCAGGTAAGCAGTACCTTTTATTGAATTAACAGTGCATATTCTAGTTGCTATGAGATTGAAGGACAACTCTATCCTCTAATACATTTCTCTATCCAATGATTTCAAAAATTACCATCAGACCTTCTGTAATTCTGTTTTTCAGTACTCTGTGTGATTTCATTCATTAGAATCCAGGGACTTGAACTTCATTATTATCTCTCAGATGCAATAGGTAGAGAGAGAGCATTAAAACAGGAGCCAGGAAGACAGCTCTATCCAAACATTGCCATAGACTTATTTATGACTTTGGGCAAGGCTTTTTTTTATCTGTAAACAAAAAACATTGTTTATATGTTTTGGTATGTATGTATTTATTTATTTATTTATGGCTCCTTCAAGTATCAATTCTATTTTAATTTTTGGTTTTCTCGGGATCCCTGGGTGGCGCAGCGGTTTGGCGCCTGCCTTTGGCCCAGGGCACGATCCTGGAGACCCGGGATCGAATCCCACGTCGGGCTCCCTGCATGGAGCCTGCTTCTCCCTCTGCCTGTGTCTCTGCCTCTCTGTCTCTCTCTCTCTGTGTGACTATCATGAATAAATAAATAAAAATCTAAAAAAAAAAAAAAAAAAAAAAAAAAAAAAAAAAATTTTTGGTTTTCTCTTAATAGTACTTATTCTACTCTTTCCAGTTTGACAATTATTCTTGTTGATGGCATATAAAATAGTTGACTATTTCTATCCTTTTTCTGTCCTTAGTTAATGTTATACCATCTGCTTTAAGATTTAAGCCAAGTTCTGCTTATTTTTTCTCTTTGCCCTAAGCCTAGTTTTGTTTTGTTTTTTAAGGTCTTGTGGGTGACTTTGGAATTTTTTGCTAAGCCTCACCCATAGGGTTTATGAATCAGACAGAACCAGAGCTTGAATCTCAGCTCTATTTTATGTTAGTTGTGGGAAGTTCACAAGGCTATCTTAATTCTCTAGAATTTAGTTTCCTCATTTAATAAATTGGGATAACATCAGTATTTATCTCATGTGATTGTTGTGGGAATTACCTGAAAAAAAACAAAACAAAACATGAAAAGTGCTTAGTATAATACCTGGCACAAAAAGCCCTAGAGAAATATTTTTATTTTCTTGATGTTATTTTTTGTTGCCATCATCAACTTTATCATCATCACTAGGAGGTTATTTTTGAAATACTATTACTGGTTTGTCATTGCTTCTTTCTATTAAAAAAACAACATCAATAATACCTCATATGAGTAGGTAATTTTACAGCTTATGATACTTTTACATGTCTTATCTAGTCTTTACAATAACACTCTGAGTTGAGGATTAGAATTTCTACATTCCAGATCAGAAAGTCTCTAAGACGTTTAGTAACTCCTCCAAAGGCTGAACACACGGTGCTTGTGATGTTCACTTCCTAACCCCTGTCATCCAAGAAGAAGAGGTTGTAGAGCAACCAAAAGCATTTATTTGGTGTTTCAGGGATTACAATTTCAGAAACACAGATTGGACAGAAATTGAAAGTGTGCAGGTGAAAACTACACAGTTACATAACTTATTGTGAAAGAATTGTGATTGGTACTGACAGAATTAAATTATCTAACACTATTGGCTATCTAGGTAATGGATGTTACATTATCTCTATTTCAGTCCATAGTAGAAGAATGTGTCCCAGAGGATGATTCAGGTGCAATTAACTGACAAGTTGCAATTGACAAAAATCAAAAGTCCATAGTGTTCCAAATGATACAGGAGACTTGCATAGGCCTTGCTTCCTCAATATCCTCCCAATCCTATTTTGAATGATTCTCTTAGCAAGGCTTACCTCACTTGGGAATCTTCTTTCTCACAGAAATAAATGATTGAGGCAACTTGTGTGATGGTAGCATGACATGGTGATAAACAATATCAGGTGACTTTGTGACAGAGTTGTCTGTGATGAGTATCAGCAACGGAGAGATCAAATCTTCTTTATTTCATTTTACTGTTTTTACTTTTTATTATTTTATTTTGCTGTTTAAAATTTTTTATTCCAGTATAATTAACATACAGCATAATATTAATTTCAGGTGTACAATATAGTGATTCAACAATTCTATACATTACTTAGTGCACATCACAATAAATGTACTCTAATCCCTATCACCAGTTGCACTCATTCTCCCACACACAACCCCTCTGGTAAACATCAATTTGTTCTCTATACTTAAGAGTCCTTTTTGTTTGTCTCTTTTTCCATTATTCATTTGTTTGTTTCTTAAATTCCACATATGAGTGCAATCATATGGCATTTGTCATTCTCTGACTTATTTCTCTTAAAATTATATCCTCTAGATACATCCATGTTGTTGCAAATGGCAAGATTTCATTATTTTCTATGGCTTAGTATATACTATATATATATACCATATATATATAGATGGAATAGATATGGAATAGATATTCCATATCTATCTATCTATCTATCTATCTATCTATCTATCTATCTATCATCTATCCTCACCTCTTCTTTATCCATTTGTCTATCAACAGACACATGGGTTCTTCTATAATTTGGCTATTGTAAATAATTCTACAGTAAACCTGAGTGCATATATATATCTTTTTGAATTGGTGTTTTCATATTCTTTCAAAAAAGATTTTATTTATTTATTTAAGAGCAAGAGAAGGAGAGAGAGAGCTGGAGTGGATAGGGGGAGAGGGACAAACAGACTCCTGGGTGAGTGTGGAGCCCAATGCAGGGCCCAATCCCAGGACTCTGATATCATGATTTGAGCCAAAATCAGATGTATAACTGACTGAGCCACCCAGAAATCCCAGAAATTTATTTGGGTAAATACCTGTAGTGGAATTATTGGATCATATGGTAACTCTATTTTTAATTTTTTGAGGCCATTCCATACTGTTTTTCATAGTGGATGCTCCAGTTTGCATTCCCACCAATAGTGCACAGTTTCCTTTTTTCTACATCCTCACCAACACCTGTTGTTTCTTGTACTTTTCATTTTAGCTGTTCTGATAGGAGTGAGGTGATAATCTCATTGTGGTTTTGATTTGCATTTCCCTTGATAATTAGTGATATTGAGCATGTTTTTTTTTTAAATTTTTATTTATTTATGATAGTCACACAGAGAGAGAGAGAGAGAGAGGCAGAGACACAGGCAGAGGGAGAAGCAGGCTCCATGCACCCGGAGCCCGACGTGGGATTCGATCCCGGGTCTCCAGGATCGCGCCCTGGGCCAAAGGCAGGCGCCAAACCGCTGCGCCACCCAGGGATCCCTTGAGCATGTTTTCATGTGTCTATTGGCCATTTGTATGTCTTCTTTGGAGAAATGTCTGTTCCTTTTTTCTGCCCATTTTTAATTGGATTATTTGTTTTTTGTTGTTGTTGGGTTATATAAGTTCATTATATATTTTGGATACTAATCCTTTATCAGAGATGTTATTTGCAAGTATCTTCTTGAGTTCAATAGGTTGTCTTTCAGTTTTGTCAATTGCTTCATTGTGCAAAAGTCTTTTATTTTGATATAGTCCCAATAGTTTATTTTTACTTTTGTTTTCCTTGCCTCAGAAGACATATAGAAAAATATGGCTATGGCTGATGTCAGAGGAACTACTACCTATGCCCTCTTTGAGGTTTTTTTTTTTGACTTCAGGTCTCACATTTAGGTCTTAAATTTACTTTGAGTTTATTTTTGTGTGTAGTATAATAAAGTGGTCTAGTTTCATTTTTTTGCATGTTGCTGTCCTGTTTTCCCAACACTATTTGTTGAAGAGACTTTTTCCAGTGGGAAAAAGACAGTCCTGCTTTGTCAAAGATTAATTGGTCATATAATTGTGGATTTATTTCTGGGTTTTTTTTTTATTCTATTCTATTGATCTATGTGTCTATTTTTCTGCTAGTACCACACTGTTTTTATTACCACAGCTTTGTAGTATCTCTTGAAATCTGGGATTCTGAGACCTCCAGTTTTGTTCTTCTTTTTCAAGATTGCTTTGGCAATTTGGGCTGTTCCATAGTTCCACGCAAATTCTAGGATGTTTTGTTCTGGTTCTTAGAAAAATGCTGTTAATATTTTGATAGAGATTACTCTTCAGAGATTTGATAGAGATTTCATTGATTTGCACATTGCTTTTTTTTTGTTTGTTTCTATATCATCTATTTCTACTCCAATCTATATTATTTCCTCCCTTCTACTGGTTTGGGGTTTTGTCTGTTCTTCTTTTAGCTATTTTATTTTATTTTATTTTATTTTTTTAAAGACTTTATTTATTCATGACAGAGAGAGAGAGAGAGAGAGAGAGAGAGAGGCAGAGACACAGGCAGAAGGAAAAGCAGGCTACATGCGGAGACCCCGATGTGGGACTCGATCCCGGGGCTCCAGGATCATGCCCTGGGCTGAAGGTGGCGCTAAACTGCTGCGCCCGTGGGGCTGCCCTTCTAGCTCCTTTAAATGTAAAGTTAGGCTGCTTAATTGAGATTTTTGAGTTAAGCCTGTATTGCTATACCTTTCTCTCAGAACAGGTTTTGCTGGATCCGAGATTTTGGAGTGTTATGGTCTCCTTTTCATTTATTTCCATGCTACTTTTTATTTCCTCTTTCATTTATCTTTTTTTATATATAAATTTATTTTTTATTGGTGTTCAATTTGCCAATATATAGAATAACACCCAGTGCTCATCCCATCAAGTGCTCCCCTCAGTGCCCGTCACCCAGTCACCTCCACCCCCCGCCCACCTCCCCTTCCACCACCCCTAGATCGTTTCCCAGAGTTAGGAGTCTCTCATGTTCTGTCTCCCTTTCTGATATTTCCCACTCATTTTTTCTCCTTTCCCTTTAATTCCCTTTCACTATTTTTTATATTCCCCAAATGAATGAGACCATATAATGTTTGTCTTTCTCCGATTGACTTATTTCACTCAGCATAATACCCTCCAGTTCCACCCACTTCGAAGCAAATGGTGGGTATTTGTCGTTTCTAATGGCTGAGTAATATTCCATTGTATACATAGACCACATCTTCTTTATCCATTCATCTTTCGATGGACACCGAGGCTCCTTCCACAGTTTGGCTATTGTGGACATTGCTGCTATAAACATCGGGGTGCAGGTGTCCTGGCGTTTCAGTCTCTGTATCTTTGGGGTAAATCCCCAGCAGTGCAATTGCTGGGTCATAGAGCAGATCTATTTTTAACTCTTTGCGGAACCTCCACACAGTTTTCCAGAGTGGCTGCACCAGTTCACATTCCCACCAACAGTGCAGGAGGGTTCCCTTTTCTCCACATCCTCTCCAACATTTGTGGTTTCCTGCCTTGTTAGTTTTCCCCATTCTCACTGGTGTGAGGTGGCATCTCATTGTGGTTTTGATTTGTATTTCCCTGATGACCAGTGATGCCGGAGCATTTTCTCACGTGCTTGTTGGCCATGTCTATGTCTTCCTCTGTGAGATTTCTCTTCATGTCTTTTGCCCATTTCATGATTGGATTGTTTGTTTCTTTGCTGTTGAGTTTAAGAAGTTCTTTATAGATCTTGGATACTAGGCCTTTATCTGATATGTCATTTGCAAATATCTTCTCCCATTCTGTAGGTTGTCTTTTAGCTTTGTTGACTGTATCCTTTGCTGTGCAAAAGCTTCTTATCTTGATGAAGTCCCAATAGTTCATTTTTGCTTTTGTTTCTTTTGCCTTCGTGGATGTATCTTGCAAGAAGTTACTGTGGCTGAGCTCAAAAAGGGTGTTGCCTGTGTTCTTCTCTAGGATTTTGATGGAATCTTATCTCACATTTAGATCTTTCATCCATTTTGAGTTTATCTTTGTGTATGGTGCAAGAGAGTGGTTGATTTCTTGATTGACCCATTCATTTTTTAGTAGCATATTATTTAACCTCCATGTATTTGTGGTCTTTTCAGACTTTTTCTTGTGGCTGACATCTAGTTTCATAGCATTGTGTTTGGGCAAAGAGGTATGGTATGACTTCAATCTTTTTGAATTTGTTGAGACTTGTTTTGTGGCCTAATATGTTATCTATTTTGGAGAATGTTCCATGTACTTTTGTTTTTGTTGTTGTTGTTTTTTGTTTTTCCATGTACATTTGAAAAGAATGTATATTCTGCTGTTTTAGGATGGAGTATTCTGAATATATTTGTTAGATCCACAATATCCAATGTGCTATTCAAGCCCACTGTTTCCTTGCTGATTTTATGTTTGGATAGTTTATCCATTGATGTAAGTGAAGTCTTAAAGTCTCCAACTATTATATTATTACTATTGATTACTTCTTTATGTTTAGTATTGGCTGCTTTATGCATTTGGGTGCTCCCATGTTGAGTGCATAAATATTTACAATTGTTATATCCTCTTGTTGGATTGTCCCTTTTATTATTATGTAGTGTCCTTCTTTGTCTTTTCAGTCTCTGTTTAAAACTCAATTTTGTCTGATATAAGTCTAACTATACTGGCTTTCTTTTCACTTCCATTTGTATGCTAAATGCTTTTCCATCCTTTCACTTTCAATCTGTGTGTGTCTTTAGATCTGAAATTAGTCTTGTAGGCAGCTTATAGATGGGTCTTGCTTTTTTATTCATTCTGTCACCCTATGTCTTTTTATTGGAGCATTTAGTCCATTTATATTCAAAAAAGTTATTGATAGTTATTGATTGGAGCATTTAGTCCATTTATATTCAAAAGTTACGTACTTCTTGCTATTTTATTTCTTGTTTTGTGGTTGCTTTTGTAGTTCTTCTCTCTTTATTTTCTTATTTTCTTCTCTTTGTGTTTGCTGACTTTGTTTAGTGATGTGCTTGGATTTCTTTTTCTTTATTTTTGCATATCTGTTACTGGTTTTTGATTTGCAGTTACCATTAGTTTGTATATAACTTCATATTCATGCAGCAGTCTATATTAAGTTGATGGTCACTTAAATTTGAAACCATTCTTTACCCCTCTCAACCCACATTTTATACATATGGTGTCATACTTTATATCCTTTTGTTTTATAAATACCTTGATTTTATAGATATGCTTTTTACTGCTTTTGTGCCTACTTTTCTTACTTCTGCTTATAGTTTTTCCTTTCCACTCAGAGTGCCCTTTAACATTTATTGTAGGACTGATTTAATGGTCATGAATTCCTTTAACTTTTGTTTGTCTGGAAAACTCCTTATCTCTCCTTATATTCTGAATGATAGTCTTGTTGGATAGAAAGTTCTTGGTGCAGATTTTTCCCCTTTCAGCACTTTGAATATATCATGCTACTCTCTTCTAGCCTACAAAGTTACTGGAAACTCCCTATGGAGTTTTCCCTTGTATGCGACTGCTTTCTTTTCTCTTGCTGCTTTTAAAATTCTCTTTTTATGACTACCTTTTTGCCATTTAAATTACGATGTGTCTTGGTATGGACCTCCTTAGGTTGATTTTGTTGGTGGCTTCCTGTACCTCCTGGATCTGGATTTCTGTTTCCTTCTGAAGATTCAGGAAGTTTTTAGTTGTTATTTCTTTTTTTCTTTTTTCTTTTCTTTTTTTTTTTTTTTAGTTATTTCTTCAAATAAATTTTCTGTCTTCTCCTTCTCCCTCTCCCTTTCCCCCTCCCCCTCCCCCTCCTTCTTTGATGGCCCTGCTGGGAAACCGGGGCTCCAAAATGGCGGATCACCCCGCCAACCCTCTCCAAGATGGCGGACTTTCCCCGCCACCTTCCCTGCGGCCTCCAGGTCACCATCAGGAAACTGAAACTGTCCACCCAGGAACTTCCCAATTGGGAACTGTCCATCACGGGCTTCTCCCACCCATGCCCTCCAGACCTTACCTTATGTAGACACAAGCCTATGCCCTGCTTCAACCCGATAAAAGGACCCTGCCAACTCCCTCCCAGCGGTTACTTCCCCGACTCTCTCTCTCTCTCCCTACCCCCCCGCCCCGTGAGTTGTGGAACCTCCCCCGAGGGTGCTTGCAATAAAGTTCATCTCTCGGATCCACTTGCCTCTTTTCTTACCACCGTCAGCGGGAGCAACTTTACATTTGGTGCCGAAACCTGGGAGGTAGGTCGAGCCCTCGCCAGGCACAGAGGCTCCCTCCTCCTCACCGGCAGACTGCAATCTCCCGCTGCCCACCTCGGGAAGGCTTACTTCAGAACCGCGTGTGGGGAGTGCTCCCTGGCCCCTGATCCACTTCCGGGTTGCCCTGTCCTAGCCTGGGCAAACCCCCAGCCACCTGGTGGCCCCATCAGTCCCAAGGAATCAGGAGACGTCCTCATTCCGCGGGAACTACTGTCCCTCCGGTGACCCAGTGCACGGACGAGGGAATGCTCGCCTCTGTAATCTGAGTCGGTTGGTAAAGGGGACCATGGGAGCCTCCCAATCCAAATTCGACTCCAGAACGCCCTTGGGCTGCCTTCTGGCCAACCTCCGTACATTAGAGTTGTACCAGGACTTACGTAGCAGATGCCTTATACATTATTGTACTGTTGCCTGGCCTCAATACAAATTAGACAACCAATCGCAATGGCCTCCCGAGGACACATTTGACTATCAGGTGCTCACAGATCTCGACAATCTATGCAGGCGTCAGGGCAAGTGGTCCGAAATTCCCCATGTCCAAGCTTTCTGGACCCTACGGTCTCGGCGTCCTTGTGCTCCCAGTGTTCAACCTCTCAAGTCCTCCTTGCTCGGGCTCCTGCCCCCACTCCGCGCTCTTCCTCTACCGCACCTGAAGAACCAGACTCTCCTCTTCAGTCCTCTCTTTCTGAACCGCTGGAAAACCTTTCTGTACCCCCTTCTCGAGCTCCCACCTTACCCCCTCCTCCTCCTTATCAGCTCCCTCCTCAACCCACTGCGACCCCAGCACCGTTGCAGACCCCAAGAGCTGTTTCCGAGGTTGAGCCTCCACCCCTGACAGGGGCCGAGTCTCTGTCGGACTTCCCATCTTCCCCTCCCATTTCGGCCCAGACGGGTTCCCAAAACCCTCGGTCCAGCTTAGTCTGCCCCTTAAGGGAGGTGGCTGGAGCCGAAGGGGTTGTTCGAGTGCACGCGCCCTTCTCCCTACAGGACCTCTCCCAAATTGAGAAATGCCTGGGTTCCTTCTCCGCCAGCCCAGACAATTTCATAAAAGAGTTCCATTATCTGGCCCAAGCCTATGATCTTACCTGGCATGACTTACACATGGTTCAGACCACTACCCTCACCGAGGAGAGGGAACGCATCCAGGCCGCCACCCGAGAACGTGCCGAGCAAGTCCATCTCACCGACGCCACCTTGCGGGTAGGTGCTCAGGCGGTCCCGGCTGCAGAGCCCGGATGGGACTATCAGAATGGCCAAGATGGCCGCCGCCGGAGAGCCCGCGTGGTTCAATGCCTTATCGCCAGCATGGGGGCAGCTTCCAATAAAGCAGTTAACTATGATAAGATCAGGGAGGTTATCCAAGCCCCAGATGAAAACCCTGCCCTGTTCCTAAACCGGTTGACCGAGGCTCTAGCACAGTATACTAGATTAGACCCGGCCTCCCCGGCGGGAGCCACAGTCCTGGCGACCCACTTCACTTCCCAATCGGCGCCGGACATCAGAAAAACCTAAAAAAGGCAGAGGAGGGCCCTCAGACCCCCATCTCTGACCTGGTGAAAATGGCCTTTAAGGTTTTCAACTCCCGAGAGGAGGCAGCCGAACTCAAACGGCCAGCCAGGCTCCAGCAGAAGGTCCAACTACAAACGCAGGGCCTGGGGGCGGCCCTGCAGGCGGCAGTTTCCGGAAACAGCAACAAGGGGCAACAGTACGTACCCCTCTTTAAGGGCGGTGCTGAAGGGCACTGGGCCCCTCAGTGTCCTAACCCGAAGGCACCCACAAAGCCGTGCCCTCAGTGTCACCTGATGGGACACTGGAAGTCGGACTGTCCTAGCCTCGGGGGATCCTCGGCGCCTCTACGCGGGGGAAACCCTGAACCGGCAAGTCCTGTTCTTCAGCTACTCGGGCTGGAGGACGACTGACGGAGCCCGGACCCGGACACCCCCTCACCCAAGCCGAGCCCAGGGTAACGCTCCAGGTAGCGGGTAAGTCCATCTCCTTTCTGCTGGACACGGGGGCTACCTACTCAGTCCTGCCATCCTACTCGGGACCCACATATGCCTCACTGGTCGCGGCGATGGATATCCACGGTACCTCCTCTTCCCCAAGAATAACCCGACCTCTTACTTGCAGCCTGGATGGTTTCCCTTTCTCTCATTCATTCCTCATAATCCCCACCTGCCCAGTGCCTCTCTTGGGAAGAGATATCCTCCAAAAACTGCGGGCCACCGTCCATCTCTCTCCTTCTCCTTCAGCCTCAGAGTGTCTTCTACTGCCACTCCTCCCTTCTCCTCCAACTCCCATCCCTACAAATCTGCCCACCGTTAATCCCCAAGTTTGGGACACATCCAAAACCACCGTCGCCTCCCACCACAGTCCTGTTCATATCTGGTTAAAGAATAACTCCACATACCCTTCTAGGGCTCAGTTCCCCATCTCCGTTACCCATCGTAGGGGTCTCAAACCTATAATAGACCGCCTAAAGCAGCAGGGCCTTCTCATTCCTATCAACTCCCCCTGCAATACCCCCATCCTGCCTGTACGAAAGCCATCAGGGGCATATCAGCTGGTACAGGACCTACGGCTCATTAATGAAGCTGTTGTCCTACTCCACCCGGTCGTCCCCAACCCCTATACCCTACTGTCTCACATCCCTCCTGGCACGTCTCATTTCTTGTTCTCGACCTAGAGGAAGCATTCTTTACTATTCCTCTGCATCCTGACTCCTATTTTCTGTTTGCTTTTACCTGGAAAGACCCAGACACCCATGTTTCTGGACAACTTACCTGGACAGTCCTACCACAAGGGTTTCGTGACAGCCCCCACATTTTCGGCCAGGCCCTGGCAGCTGACCTCCAGGAATGCATCCTGGAGGCCAGTACCCTGCTGCAGTATGTAGATGACCTGCTTCTCTGTAGCCCTTCCTGCCTGACCTCCCAGGAAGATACCTCTACCCTACTAAACTTCCTGGGAGCTAGAGGGTATAGAGTCAACCCATCTAAGGCCCAGCTTCGTACCCCATCGGTCATGTATCTAGGGATCACTCTGACCCCTACCTCTAAATCCCTTACTGGGGACCGTATTCGCCTCCTCCAAGAACTGCAACCCCCTCAGAGTGCAGATGAGATACTTTCCTTCCTAGGACTCGTGGGGTTTTTTAGACACTGGATTCCAAACTTCTCTATCCTGGCCCAGCCTTTATATCAAGCAGCCAACGAAGCCCCTCAGGGTCCCTTAAGTGATCTTGCCTCAATCCAGCATGGATTTTCGAGGCTCCGAGACTGCCTCATTAAGGAACCGGTTCTGGCCCTCCCGGACCATACTAAACCGTTCCATCTCTTCACTGATGAACGATCTGGGTCGGCCACCGGCCTTCTAGCCCAGCCCACCAGGCCTACATATAGGGCAGTAGCCTACCTGTCCAAACAGTTAGACCCCACCACCCGGGGTTGGCAACCCTGTCTCAGGGCCCTGGCTGCTGTGGCCTCCCTCACTAAGGAGGCCCTAAAACTGTCCTTAGGACAGCCTCTTACAATCTACTCCCCCCACCGACTCACGGACCTCCTTGGCCTTCAGTCTCTGGCCCAGCTGACTCCCTCCCGGGTGCAGTTAATCCATTTGTTATTCGTCGAAAACCCTCAGATGTCTCTGTCTTCCCCAGCTTAAACCTTGCGACTTTACTGCCTGCACCCTCGCCTACCCCTGACACTTCTCACTCTTGCCCTCAACTTCTGGAGGACTTTACCCCCTCTTACCCTGGACTCTCTGATCAACCTCTGGCTAACCCTAATCGCATCCTGTTTGTAGATGGCAGCTCCCTTCTGACCTCAGATGGCCTGCACCATGCTGCCTACACCGTAGTTACCTCTGAGGTGGTTGTTGAAGCAGCCCCCCTTCCTCTTGGGACTACTTCCCATAAGGCGGAGCTGATAGCTCTAACCTGGGCGCTCCACCTGTCCAAGGGACAACGAGTCACCATTTACACTGACTCCAAATATGCTTACCTCATATCCCAAACTCATTCGGTTATTTGGCAAGAAAGGGGATTCCTGACTATCAAAGGTACCCCTATCGTAAATAGGCCGCTCATTGCCAGGCTCCTCAAGGCCCTATGCCTACCCACCGAGGTCACCATCGTCCACTGCCGGGGACACCAAACTACCCCTGACCCGGTCTCCCTAGGCAACAATAAAGCTGATACGGTGGCCAGGCAGACGGCCCTTAGCGCCACTCCTGCCCCTGTACTCTTCCTCAACACTGCACATCAACCTTGTTACACCGAGGAAGAGACACTAGCACTCCAAAAGTTGGGGGGCAAACTAGGGAACAAAGGGTGGATCCACATGCAGAACCACATTGCCATACCTGAAAACCTGGCTCACACCCTGGTCACAGAAATTCACCAGTTGCTCCATATTGGCCCCAAGGCGTTGTTTCAATTCTTACAACCTCTCTTCTACCACCCTTCTCTGTCCAAGGTCATTGAAACCGTTCACAGGGCATGCACCGTCTGTTCAGCTGTCAGTGCACAAGGTGGGATCCGCAGGCCAGGACCTAACCACCAATTGCGAGGCCACCAGCCAGGAGAAGACTGGCAGCTGGACTTCACCCACATGCCCCATCATAAAAGCCTCCGCTACCTACTAACCCTGGTGACATGTTCACAGGTTGGATAGAGGCCTATCCCACGGCCCGTGAGACGGCGGACGTCTTCGCTGCAATCCTTACTGAACACATCATTCCCCGTTTCGGAATGCCCCAAACCCTCCAGTCAGATAACGGACCTGCCTTCATCATCTCTTCATCATCTCAACATCTCCTGGAGATTGCACATCCCTTACCATCCTCAGTCCTCGGGTAAAGTAGAAAAGGCCAACGGCCTACTTAAAGCCCAACTCACCAAACTTACCTTGGAAACCCATCTTTCTTGGCCTACCCTCTTGCCTCTAGCCCTCACTAGGCTGAGAGTGGCCCCCCGTGGACCCTTGGGACTAAGCCCGTTCCAACTCCTCTAGGGTCGTCCCTTCCTCATAGATCACAATCTCCCTGCTGTTCCTCCACCCCTTCTCTCATATCTGCCTTACCTCACTCTGCTCTGGGCCCTCCTGAGAGCTCATGCTGACTCAGTCACCCCAGCCCCGAACAACCCCGAAGATGATGAGACTCCTCCCCAGAAACTGCTCCCGGGGGACCAGGTTCTCCTCAGGAGTCGCAACCCCGGTCCCTTACAGACGCGGTGGACTGGGCCCCATACTGTCATCCTCAGCACCCCAACTGCAGCAAAGCTATTGGGCCACCAGCCGTGGGTGCACATCAACAACCTTAAACGGGCCCCTCTGACAGTAAGTGGGCCTCCCAGATGGTGGGCCCCACCGAACTCTGCTTGGTTAGGGCTCCTTCTCGTACTCCTCCTGAGTCCCCAGATCCAGGTGGAGTCATGTGACTGCATGAGGGGCTCAGCTACCTCACGCTATTTCTCGGCCTATACTTCTATGCACAGGTCCTGCTATCAGGGAAAAACACCTCCACTCTCCACTACTGCACCTCCTTGGGAATCTTCCTCTCCTGCCCAAAAGGGATCTATTGCTGCCTAACCGCCAATGATTCCTTGGATTGTATTCTCATCCTTCTGTCTCCTACCACCAGCATCTACTCATCTGAACAACTCTTATCTGAACTGTCCCCTACCTCTCGGAGAAAGAGGGCTGCCTTCCTCCTCTTTTTTATAGGGGCAGGACTAACTGTCGGTGTGGCAACTGGGGCGGCAGGGCTGGGAACCTCCATTAACTTCTATTATAAGCTCTCCCAGGCACTCAATGAGGACATGGAACGAATAGCAGACTCACTCACCGCCCTACAGACTCAGATCACCGCTTAGCCGCCGTCACCCTACAAAACCGACGCGCCTTAGATCTCCTCACCGCCGAAAAAGGGGGAACATGCCTTTACTTAAACGAAGAGTGCTGCTACTTCGTCAACCAGTAGGGCATAGTCAGCTCCAAGGTCAAAGAACTCAAAGACGGGATCCGAGCGAGACGCCAAGATGACTCCATTTGGGGCTTAAGTCCCCAAGCCTGGGTAACTCGGCTCCTTCCCCTCGCAGGGCCCCTCTGTATACTCCTCCTGTTCATCTCAATCGCTCCCTGCCTTATACGTTGCTTACAGGAGCGCCTGCAGGAAATAACCAGGGTATCAGTCAACCAGCTCCTCCTGCAGCCCTATTCACGCCTGCCCACATCCGATGGCCTCTACGATGACGTCCTACTGCCCGCAGGAAGTAGCCAGAATAGAGTCCACGCCCCCTGACACCAATATGAATATAAAGAGGTCGGAATGATGGGCGGGCTGGGAAACCGGGGCTCCAAAATGGCGGATCACCCCGCCAACCCTCTCCAAGATGGCGGACTTTCCCCGCCACCTTCACTGCGGCCTCCAGGTCACCATCAGGAAACTGAAACTGTCCACCCAGGAACTTCCCAATTGGGAACTGTCCATCACGGGCTTCTCCCACCCATGCCCTCCAGACCTTACCTTATGTAGACACAAGCCTATGCCCTGCTTCAACCCGATAAAAAGGACCCTGCCAACTCTCCCAGCGCGACTTCCCCGACTCACCCCCCACCCCCCCAATCGTGGAACCTTGCCCGAGGGTGTTTGCAATAAAGTTCATCTCTGGGATCCACTTGCCTCGTAGCCTCTTTTCTTACCACCGTAAGCAGGAGCAACTTTACATTCTTCTTCTTCTTTTCTTCTGGGATCTCTACAATGTGAATGTTGTTATGCTTGGGGGTGTTGTTAGGTTCCCTGTCTATTTTCATTTTGTCTTAATCTTTTATTTTTTCCTGTTCAGCTTGATTGTTTTCCATTACTCTGTCCTCCAGATCACTAATTCATTCTTCCAATTCCTCTAAGCTATTACTCATTCTCTCTAGTGTATTTTTAATTTCAGTTATTGAGTGCTTCATCTATGTTTGGTTCTTTTTTATGTTTTCAATCTCTAAGGTCTCCCTTCTCTTCTTAAGGCCAGCAAGTAACTTTATGACTATTGCTTTAAATTCTCTATCATGCATATCACTTACCTCTGTTTCATCTAGCTCTCTTGCTGTGATTTTATCTTATACTTTCATTTGGGACGTATTCCTCTGTCTCCTCATTTTGTCTAATTCTGTCTTTTCTTATGTGTTAGGAAAGTCAGCTATGTCTCCAACTCTTGAAAGTAGTGGTCTTGGGGCACCTGGGTGTCTCAGTGGTTGAGCGTCTGCCTTCGGCTCAGATCATGATCCCGGGGTCTTGAGATCGAGTCCTGCATCTGACTCCCTGCAGGGAACCTGCTTCTGCCTCTGGTTGTGTCTCTGCCTCTCAATGTGTGTCTCTGTTGAATAAATAAATAAATAATCTTTAAAGAAGAAAAAAGAAAGTAGTGGTCATACGAAGAAGAGGTCCTATAGTGCCCTGCGGTACAATGTCCTTTGTTTATCAGAAATTGGCACTTCACAGTATCTCCTTTGTATGTTGTGTGTGCCCTATTGTGGCTGAGCCATGTTTGCTTTCAGTACTGTCATGTGCAATGGCTGTCTTTTCCTGTGTGGGCCTTGTGTTTGGTCCTTGTGTTATTAGTGGGCCAGTATGAGGCCTCCTTGGCCTTGATTTGAGTCAGATCAGGTGTTTTCCAGAGCTACAGTAACACTGAATTGCAAGGTACATTCCCCATGTTGTCCCCTGATAGCTTTCATTGGTGCATGGGGCCTGCAGTTAGACCAGATGTCTGCCCTCAGCCCACTAGTGGGGCCGTGGTCAGACTGGTGTGTGTGGTTATCTTCTTCTGTCCCCAAGAGTCACTTTGGAATGGCACTAGCCTCTGTCAGCGCTGCTTGTATACTGCCAGGCTGTAGCATAGCTTTGGATGGACTCCTGTTGAGGGCAGGTCTGCAGGAGAAGGTGGGGGGCAGGGTAGCTAGTGCCAGCAAGGTCTGCTGTGGTCTGCTGTGGTCTGCTGTGGGAAAGGACCTGCAGTTGCTGTAGAAAAATCCTGCCCTAGCCCTGGCTGGAGGGGGCGGTTTTCAGAAGAGCACAGGGGCAGGATACATGGTGTTAGCAAGGTTTGCATGGGTCGGCTGTGGGAGGAGACCTGGACTGGAGGCCTGGCTAGAGGGCACCAGTCAGTGGAAGTGCACAGGGGTGGGTGGGCTGTTAGCAAGCTAAACCAAGGGTATTCCTGCTACCCTGATTGCTGTAGGCCTCTGTGTATCTAGTCTGGGGGGCAAAGGAGGGAAATGATGCCCATCAGATCTTTTGTTGTTGGAGAAATCTCTCAAAGATCCCTGCCCCTCCAGCATTGCTCATAGGTTAGTAAATAAATCTCCTTCCCACATACCCCAGGCGTTTTTCAAACTGCTGATTCTATGCTGTATCTCCATGGTGCTGTTTGTTGTGGATAGTCCTCTGGGTCAGTTTTACTCTTCAGTGAGTCTCTGCCCTTCCTTCCCACTTCAGTGTGGCCTCTTCTCTAGCTTTGGAGAGTCTGTTCTGTCAGTCTTTGGGTCATTTTCTGGGTTATTTACACTGACCTGGGTGTTACTTACTTGTATCTGTAGGATGAAGTAAGTTTAGGATACTCCTACTTTGCCATCTTCCTCAGAAGTGCTTAAAACAACAACTACTACTACTACTACTTCTTCTTTTTCTTCTTCTTCTTCTTCTTCTTCTTCTTAAGATTTCTTTATTTTGAGAGAGAGAAAGAGAGAGAGAGAACAAGCAAGACAGAGCAAAGGGTAAAGGGAGAGGTAGAGAAAAAAATCCAAGTAGACTCTGCACTGAGTGGGGAGCCCAATGCAGGGCTCAATCTCACGACCCTGAGATCACGACCTGAGCTGAAACCAAGAGTCAGACACTCCACAAAACTTCTTTAAAGAAAACTTTACATTAATTTTGAGAGAACACAGGTATTTTATTATATGGTATAAATTTCTTGAAATAGAAACAGTATAGGATTTCTTATTGTGTCTTATATACATTGTTTTTTTTTTTTAATAAAGATTTTATTTATTTGAGAAAGATAGAGCATGCATGAGTTGGCAGGGGCAGTGGGCAGAGGGAGGAAGAGAAACAGAATTCCTCACTGAGCAGGAACCCCGGAATAGGGTCTCAGTCCCAGGACTCTGAAATCATGAACAGACCTGAAGGCAAACATTTAACCAACTGAGCCACCCAGGTGCTTCTACATTGGTTTGTAAATAGAGTTTTCCTCTCAAAATTCATTTTCTATTTTGAATATCATAAATGGTACTTATTAAAAAGACTGTGTGGAGTGTGGGGTTTTAGGGACATTCAGAAGGGGTCCTGAGGTGGAGATTAGGAAATAAAGCATGGTATAGGACATAGAAAAGTTCTCTAGTTATGCCTGGGTGCATTTCCTGGAGAAGGACACAGACATTTATTGCATTTCTCTCATTTGTCTTCCTTGAATCAGGAGGAAAACAGTTGCTCTTGTCCTCTAGGGCACTTTCATGTGAGAAATTTTCCAGCAATTTAAAGAAAAATGGAAAAAAAATAAAGACAACATAATGAGTTTTTCATAATGCTAAGTTTCTGCTTCAATTTAAACAAATTCTTTAGTTGAGAACTTCTTGTTTTGTTGTTTAAAAAATGTCCCTTTCTGAAATGACAGAAAGAGTAGATGGCAGCTGATTTTCTTTAATCTGCTGAAAAGGGAAACAAAAAAAAAATGGCAAATATACCTTGGCATTTAATTTTTATTTGTTCATGGAATCCAAAGCCCGAGGTCACAGACACCCATGGCAGAGATGCATCTAAAGCAAGGTTTATCCTGCAGTGTGGGAAGCCCTTGGGCTTGTGCTTGGCCAGCCTCTCTTCACTAACCCAGGTTCCCTGACGGCTGCACTTCTGAATTAAATATCCATCCCAATGAATGGAATGAGATTTAGTTAAATTCCTCCTGATAAGCTGTCTGAGGGCCTGTGAAATGTGACTGCTTTGACTGACGCTCCCATTTTCTCTTCCTCAAAATAAGTCAGATTGACAGGATTCAAAGGGGACATGAAATTAGTTCTTATTGCCTGATTCAGCAATAAAACCAGGAAGCAGAATCTGCTAAATGAAAAATATTCTAAGACTAGAAATGAGAGATTGTAAGGCAAGCCTCAACTAGCTGAGGAAGTTTTTCTGTGCCTGCAGCTGATAAACTGCTTTTGTAACTAGATCAAATGTTGGTCCTGGTCAGGACTCCAGTGCTGCAGATACTTTCAGCCTGACTGCCATGTGGGTGAGCAGATAGCATTCAGCCAGGAGGACTTAGGAAAACATCCTTATTAAAAGAATTTTCCAAATAGCTACTGAAGCATCAGCCGTGAGAGTAATCTGATGATAATTTACAGTTTATAACACAATGAACACTCCCATACTTTCTTTTTTTTTTTTTAAATATATCGCAGATTAAAAAAAAACAAATATCAAGTGAGCTAGAATTTTCGGAAAGGTACGGTCCAGGTTCTTCTATTCCTTTTCCTTATGGGACTGCTGCTGTGCCAGCCAAGTCTCTAATAATGCCAGTTTCACTCCAAGGATCTACAGAGTGAGGAACTGGATGTTTTATTTGTATTAATACTTAGATTATCAAGTCACTTTTACATCCAGGAACTGATTTGGGGTGGGCAGGATGGGGGGGCCAAGAATCTGTCCTTATCTTTCCTGATGCAATTGAGCCCTTGTTCATTAGTACATTTAGAGCATTTAGATCTGCTTACCCTGGTGGTAACTGGATGCTGATGGATAAAATGGAAGGAAGCTTTCAGGTATTCCCAAAAGGAAGTTACCTGGCATCTAGTCTGTCTTATTCCATTCCTGATTATAAACGTCTGCCCTCCTACCCCATCACCTAATGATAAAGCCAAGCAGTACATCAAAGCCTCAGACAAAAGGTCTATTAGGTATGCCTATGATTAAGGTTGATTAGCTAGAAGTCACTGGGAATTTTAGTCCAAGATCAGTGGTGAATCACATCCAATTTGCATAAACTACGAGGTACTTCATTAAGGCTAATCATTTTCCTCTGTCTTTCAGTAATAAATCATCCTTCTATGGGGTTCATTTAGATTGAGCTTGAAGATTTTGCCTTCAGAATTCTTCAACACTATTAAGATCACTTTAGCTATGCTCTTTGGCCTCATTTGCTGGGATGGTACCTTTTTGGATCCCCATCTCAGAGCTACATCCTTGAAAAAGCTTCTTAGAAATGTAAGCAGTGATTCATTAGAGTCCCTGTGCCAGCAGCCAAGACCCATACAATAATGAATTGTGTATCTTTTAAAACATTGGTAGAACAAATCATACTTGTTTCAACTGATAAAGTGCTCAGGCCACATAGTGCACTGTGTTGAGCCAACTGATGATTAAATAATTTTACATACTCTTCTTGAAATGAGTCTATTTAAATCCAGGAAAATTGACCAGGTTTAACATTCCAGAGCTCTTGTGTGGATGATTCTTTCTTTGCGATTACTTGTGAGAGTGATGAGATGCTGCTTGTGCTACCCCAAGGATTATTCCTTTCTATTGCTTGTAATTTGTACATTTGCCCCATGTGCCTTGCACCTTCCCATCCCCTTCACAGTCCTCTTTGCTTGTGCCTATTGAATATCCTTTTATAAAAAAAATTTGGGGGGCCACCTTGGTAGCTCAATGGTTGATTTGGCTCAGGTCATGATTCTGGGGTCCTGGGATTGAGTACCACATCAGGCTTCCCACAGGGAGGCTACTTCTCTGCCTATCTCTGCCTCTTTCTCTGTGTCTCTCATGAATAAATAAATAAAAATCGAATAACTAAATAAGTAAATTTTTAATTTAAATTCAATTAATTAGCATATAATGTATTATTGGTTTCAGAGGTAGAGGTCAGTGATTCAAACTTTTTACTTATTTATCTCTCATGCTCCTTGAAAACAGGGATTCCATGCCCAGCTCATAGCTTACAGTAAATATGTATTGATAAATTGTTGTGAATTATGAGATAATGGCTATAATGGAATATTATAGAGCCCATGGAAAGAATGATATTAATCGCTATACATAGATATATAAAGATTCCCATCTATTTCATAGTATAGTTACTAGAAGAAAGCAAGCTGAAAATCATAATGCATAGGATGATCCCATTTTTTTTTGAATAAAATAATGCTTATGTGTATATTCATAGAAAAGGTAAAAAGTGTAAGTACACAGGGGCTGGATATAGGGTAAAAAGGTAGGGCTTTTGCTTTTAACTTAATAAATTTCTATGTTTTAATCTGTTAGATTGAATCTGTATTACTATTATAAATTAAAAACCCAGTAAAGAGTTTTAAAAACCATAAAATTATAGATTCTGGTTGCTAAATACTATTATTTAAAAAAAAAAAAAACACTCATTCATTTTGTAGGGCTACTATAACAAATTACCCCAAACTGAGTGGTTTAATAAAAGAAAAATGTATTCTTTCATAGTTCTGGAGGTTAGAAGTCTGAAATGAAGGTAGAGCCATGTTCCCTCCAAAGGCTCTAGGAAAGAATACTTACCTCTCTAGCAGTAATTAGTAATTTTGGCATTCCTTGGCTTGCGGACACATCATTGTAATCTCTGCCTCCATTTTCACTCGGGCTTTTCTTCTGTGCTTCTCTAGACCTTTACATATCCTTCTTATGAAGACACCAGTCATTGCATTTAGGGTCCACCCCAACCCCGTATGACCTTAACAAAACTAATTATGTCTGCAAAAACCATATTTTCAAATAAGGTCATATTCTGAGGTTCTGGATGGAGTTGAATTCTGGGGGGACACAATTCACCCCAGTACAAATATTAACAAGGGCCAAAACCAATAAGTTCTATGTGTCAAGACTTCTTTTCTGAAGACTGTTGTCTGGGCAGGTAGGTTATCAGTACAGTTTGCTATCTCTCATTGAACAGGTGCAGGAGTGCAGGATGGAAGTTCCGTGTGATAGTGCAGTTGCTGCAGGTTTGGAGAACCTAACAAGCCTTCAGTTTATCTCTCCTCCAGTCTTAGACCCGAATCCACTTGACCCTATCACTCCAGTTCTGGGATGAAACAGCTTTTAGTTCCCTTTTTAATCTCTACTTTTACTTTTGATGTGAGGTTTTGCTTAATTTACAAATTTAGTTTCTTTCCTTCCTTTTCTTTCTTTCTTCCTTTTCTTTCTTCCTTTTCTTTCTTTCTTTCTTTCTTTCTTTCTTTCTTTCTTTCTTTCTTTCTTTCTTTCTTTCTTCTTTCTTTCTTCTCTTTCTTTCTTTTGTCTTACTATAGACGAGGCTCTGCAAGGTACACAAAATGAATTTCCTTAATTTTGAGGATCTTGTAGTTTGGATTATGAATGTGAGTACTGTACTTACTGATTTAAAGAGACACATTTTAACATTCCTAAAACTGGGACTTTTCTACTGTTGATGGTGTGACATAGTTTGACAGCATTAAAAATTTCCTAATGGTAAAAAAAAATTACATGCCCTATAGTTAATATCTTCAGATTCAATGAGATATGGTAGCATGAGAAATTGGGCAAGTTACCTGCCATTGATAAGCATTTGCTGTGAGGGATTGTGTGTTAGGAACAGGAATCTATAGTTTATTTCTTTAAATAGTTTTTAAAAATAAAAATATGTTTATAGGTTTATTATGGCTATTACTTTTTTTAAAATAAATTTATTTTTTATTGATGTTCAATTTGCCAACATACAGAATAACACCCAGTGCTCATCCCGTCAAGTGCCCCCCTCAGTGCCCTCCTCCCCTTCCACCACCCCTAGTTTGTTTCCCAGAGTTAGGAGTCTTTATGTTCTGTCTCCCTTTCTGATATTTCCCACACATTTCTTCTCCCTTCCCTTATATTCCCTTTCACAAGTATTTATATTCCCCAAATGAATGAGAACATACACTGTTTGTTCTTCTCCGATTGACTTACTTCACTCAGCATGATACCCTCCAGTTCCATCCACGTTGAAGCAAATGGTGGGTATTTGTCGTTTCTAATGGCTGAGTAATATTCCATTGTATACATAAACCACATCTTTATCCATTCATCTTTCGATGGACACCGAGGCTCCTTCCACAGTTTGGCTATTGTGGACATTGCTGCTAGAAACATCGGGGTGCAGGTGTCCCGGCGTTTCATTGCATCTGTATCTTTGCTCCCGACAGTGCAATTGCTGGGTCGTAGGGCAGGTCTATTTTTAACTCTTTGAGGAACCTCCACACAGTTTTCCAGAGTGGCTGCACCAGTTCACATTCCCACCAACAGTGCAGGAGGGTTCCCCTTTCTCCACATCCTCTCCAACATTTGTGGTTTCCTGCCTTGTTAGTTTTCCCCATTCTCACTGGTGTGAGGTGGTATCTCATTGTGGTTTTGATTTGTATTTCCCTGATGGCAAGTGATGCTGAGCATTTTCTCATGTGCGTGTTGGCCGTGTCTATGTCTTCCTCTGTGAGATTTCTCTTCATGTCTTTTGCCCATTTCATGATTGGATTGTTTGTTTCTTTGGTGTTGAGTTTAATAAGTTCTTTATAGATCTTGGATATTAGCCCTTTATCTGATACATCATTTGCAAATATCTTCTCCCATTCTGTAGGTTGTCTTTTAGTTTTGTTGACTGTATCCTTTGCTGTGCAAAAGCTTCTTATCTTGATGAAGGCCCAATAGCTCATTTATGCTTTTGTTTCTTTTGCCTTCGTGGATGTATCTTGCAAGAAGTTACTATGGCCGAGTTCAAAAAGGGTGTTGCCTGTGTTCTCCTCTAGGATTTTGATGGAATCTTGTCTCACATTTAGATCTTTCATCCATTTTGAGTTTATCTTTGTGTATGGTGAAAGAGAGTGGTCTAGTTTCATTCTTCTGCATGTGGATGTCCAATTTTCCCAGCACCATTTATTGAAGAGACTGTCTTTCTTCCAATGGATAGTCTTTCCTCCTTTATCGAATATTAGTTGCCCATAAAGTTCAGGGTCCACTTCTGGGTTCTCTATTCTGTTCCATTGATCTATGTGTCTGTTTTTGTGCCATACCACACTGTCTTGATGACCACAGCTTTGTAGTACAACCTGAAATCTGGCATTGTGATGGTCCCAGATATGGTTTTCGTTTTAAAACTTCCTCTGGCTATTCGGGGTCTTTTCTGATTCCACACAAATCTTAAAATAATTTGTTCTAATTCTCTGAAGAAAGTCCATGGTATTTTGATAGGGATTGCATTAAACGTGTAAATTGCCGTGGGTAACATTGATATTTTCACAATATTAATTCTGCCAATCCATGAGCCTGGAATATTTTTCCATCTCTTTGTGTCTTCCTCAATTTCTTTCAGAAGTGTTCTATAGTTTTTAGGGTATAGATCCTTTATCTCTTTGGTTAGGTTTTTTCCTAGGTATCTTATGCTTTTGGGTGCAATTATAAATGGGATTGACTCCTTAATTTCTCTTTCTTCAGTCTCATTGTTAGTGTATAGAAATGCCATTGATTTCTGGGCATTGATTTTATATCCTGCCACGCTACCAAATTGCTGTATGAGTTCTAGCAATCTTGGGGTGGAGACTTTTGGGTTTTCTATGTAGAGTATCATGTCATCGGTGAAGAGGGAGAGTTTGACTTCTTCTTTGCCAATTTGAATGCCTTTAATGTCTTTTTGTCATCTGATTGCTGAGGCTAGGACTTCCAGTACCATGTTGAATAGCAGTGGCAAGAGTGGACATCTCTGTCTTGTTCCTGATCTTAGGGGAAAGGCTCCCAGTGCTTCCCCATTGAGAATGATATTTGCTGTGGGCTTTTTGTAGATGGCTTTTAAGATGTCGAGGAATGTTCCCTCTATCCCTACGCTCTGAAGAGTTTTGATCAGGAATGGATGCTGTATTTTGTCAAATGCTTTCTCTGCATCTATTGAGAGGATCATATGGTTCTTGGTTTTTCTCTTGCTGATATGATGAATCACCTTGATTGTTTTTGGGTGTTGAACCAGCCTTGTGTCCCGGGGATAAATCCTACTTGGTCATGGTGAATAATTTTCTTAATGTACTGTTGGATCCTATTGGCCAGTATCTTGTTGAGAATTTTTGCATCCATGTTCATCAGGGATATTGGTCTGTAATTCTCCTTTTTGGTGGGGTCTTTGTCTGGTTTTGGAATTAAGGTGATGCTGGCCTCATAGAACGAATTTGGAAGTACTCCATCTCTTTCTATCTTTCCAAACAGCTTTAGGAGAATAGGTATGGTTTCTTCTTTTAATGTTTGATAGAATTCCCCTGGGAAGCCATCTGGCCCTGGACTTTTGTGTCTTGGGAGGTTTTTGATGACTGCTTCAATTTCCTCCCTGGTTATTGGCCTGTTCAGGTTTTCTATTTCTTCCTGTTCCAGTTTTGGTAGTTTGTGGCTTTCCAGGAATGCATCCATTTCTTCTAGATTGCCTATTTTATTGGCGTATAGCTGTTCATAATATGTTTTTAAAATCATTTGTATTTCCTTGGTGTTGGTAGTGATCTCTCCTTTCTCATTCATGATTTTATTAATTTGAGTCTTCTCTCTCTTCTTTTTAATAAGGCTGGCTAATGGTTTATCTATCTTATTAATTCTTTCAAAGAACCAACTCCTGGTTCTGTTGATCTGTTCGACAGTTCTTCTGGTCTCAATTTCGTTGAGTTCTGCTCGAATCTTAATTAACTCTCTTCTTCTGCTGGGTGTAGGATCTATCTGCTGTTTTTTCTCTAGCTTTAGGTGTAAGGTTAGCTTTTGTATTTGAGTTCTTTCCAGTTTTTTTTTTTTTAATTTTTTTTTTAATTTTTATTTATTTGTGATAGTCACAGAGAGAGAGAGAGAGAATGAGGCAGAGACACAGGCAGAGGGAGAAGCAGGCTCCATGCACCGGGAGCCCGACGTGGGACTGGATCCCGGGTCTCCAGGATCGCACCCTGGGCCAAAGGCAGGCGCCAAACCGCTGCGCCACCCAGGGATCCCCTCTTTCCAGTTTTTGAATGGATGCTTGTATTGCGATGTATTTCCCCCTTAGGACTGCTTTTGCTGCATCCCAAAGATTTTGAACGGTTGTATCTTCATTCTCATTAGTTTCCATGAATCTTTTTAATTCTTCCTTAATTTCCTGGTTGACCCTTTCATCTTTTAGCAGGATGGTCCTTAACCTCCACGTGTTTGAGGTCCTTCCAAACTTCTTGTTGTGATTTAGTTCTAATTTCAAGGCATTATGGTCTGAGAAAATGCAGGGGACGATCCCAATCTTTTGGTATCAGTTCAGACCTGATTTGTGACCCAGTATGTGGTCTATTCTGGAGAAAGTTCCATGTGCACTTGAGAAGAATGTGTATTCAGTTGAGTTTGGATGTAAAGTTCTGTAGATATCTGTGAAATCCATCTGGTCCAGTGTATCATTTAAAGCTCTCGTTTCTTTGGAGATGTTGTGCTTAGAAGACCTATCGAGTATAGAAAGAGCTAGATTGAAGTCACCAAGTATAAGTGTATTATTATCTAAGTATTTCTTCACTTTGGTTCTTAATTGATTTAAATATTTGGCAGCTCCCACATTCGGGGCATATATATTGAGGATTGTTAAGTCCTCTTTTTGGATAGATCCTTTAAGTATGATATAGTGTCCCTCTTCATCTCTCACTACAGTCTTCGGGGTAAATTTTATTTTATCTGATATGAGGATGGCTACCCCTGCTTTCTTTTGAGGACCATTTGAATGGTAAATGGTTCTCCAACCTTTTATTTTCAGGCTGTGGGTGTCCTTCTGTCTGAAATGAGTCTCTTGTAGACAGCAAATAGATGGGTCCTGCTTTTTTATCCAGTTTGAAACCCTGCGCCTTTTGATGGGGTCATTAAGCCCGGTCACATTCTGAGTTACTATTGAGAGATATGAGTTTAGTGTCATCATGGTATCTATTCAGTCCTTGTTTTTGTGGATTGTTCCCTGAACTTCTTCTTAAAGGGGAATTTTAAGAGTCCCCCTTAAAATTTCTTGCAGAGCTGGTTTGGAGGTCACATATTCTTTCAGTTCCTGCCTGTATTGGAAGCTCTTTATCTCTCCTTCCATTTTGAATGAGAGCCTTGCTGGATAAAGTATTCTTGGTTGCATGTTCTTCTCATTTAGGACCCTGAATATATCCTGCCACCCTTTCTGGCCTGCCAGGTCTCTGTGGAGACATCTGCTGCTACCCTAATACTCCTCCCCATAAAGGTCAGGGATTTCTTGTCTTTTGCTGCTTTAAGGATCTTCTCTTTATCTTTGGAATTTTCAAGCTTAACTATTAGATGTCGAGGTGTTGAACGGTTTTTATTGATTTTAGGGGGGGATCTCTCTATATCCTGGATCTGAATGCCTGTTTTCCTTCCCAGATGAGGAAAGTTTTCAGCTATGATTTGTTCAAATACATATTCTGGCCCTCTGTCCCTTTTGGTGTCCTTGGGAACCCCAATTAAATGTAGGTTTTTCTTCCTCAGGCTGTTGTTTATTTCCCTTAATCTATCCTAATGGTCTTTTGTTTGTCTCTTTTTTCCTCAGTTTCCCTCTTTGCCATCAACTTGTCTTCTATGTCACTCACTCATTCTTCCACTTCGTTAACCCTCGTAGTTAGGACTTCTAGTTTGGATTGCATCTCATTCAATTGATTTTTAATTTCTGCCTGATTGGGTCTAAATTCTGCAGTCATGAAGTCTCTTGAGTCCTTTATGCTTTTTTCTAGAGCAACCAGTAGCTGTATAATAGTGCTTCTGTATTGTCTTTTTGACATTGAATTGTAATCCAGATTTTGTAACTCTGTGGGAGAGAGGACTGTTTCTTTCTTTTGAGGTGAGGTTTTCCTTCTAGTCATTTTGCTCAGTGCAAAGTGGCCAAAAACAAGTTGTATTGGGAAAAGGAGAAAAAGAGAGAGAAAGAAGGAAAGAAAAGAGAAAAAGAAAAAAGGAAGAAAAAAAGAAAAAAAGAGAAGAAAAAGAGAAAGAAAAAGAAAGAAAGGAAAAAAAGGGTGGGGGAAGCAAACAGAAATCAAAAAGAAAAAAAAGAAAAGAAAAGAAAAAAACCACGGGGGAGTATCTTCTGATTCTGTATACTTTAATTCCCTTGACTTCCCCTGGAACTTGTCCGTCTAGCTGGTCTTCTGGGGGAGGGGCCTGTTGTGCTGATTCTCAGGTGTTAGCAGTTGGGGGAGCTGCTCTGCCCCTGCCTGTTGCAGGGCTCAGTGGGGGTTGTTTACCCCGTGAGGCCCCAGGAGGAACAACCGCAGTGGCGGGGCCAGCTCTGCAGCCCTGGAGTCAGCTCCCGCAGTAGCCCCGGAGCTCTCCGTCTGCAGGGCCTGGAGGCTCCGGGGAGGGGCCGCTGATCTACTCAGCTCGGGGCAGGAGTGTCCTTGCTGTCCTGGGCTCTCCCGGCCTCTGCCTGTCCCGGGGGGAAGCTGGATCCTGGGCTGTGTCCCGGCGTTCTGTGCTCCGGGGCCTGTGCTGTTAGATTCGCGCTCCCGCCCCACAGCCCCCTCCGCGGAGCCGCCGCCCGAGCCCCCCCCGAAATGCCCCCCCCGCCGCAGCCCCCGAGCCCCCCGAGCTGCTCCCGCCCCGCAGCCCCCTCCGCGGAGCCGCCCCCGAGCCCCCCCGAGCTGCTCCCGCCCCGCAGCCCCCTCCGCGGAGCCGCCCCCGAGCCCCCCCGAGCTGCTCCCGCCCCCCAGCCCCCTCCGCGGAGCCGCCCCCGAGCCCCCCGAGTTGCTCCGGGTCCCGCTGTGCGCTGCAGCCCTTAGGGACTTCAGCGCACTCTCCCGGGGCGCAGGTGCCTGTTACTGTCCTGGGGAGCCCGAGGGCATCCCCGCCCTCCTGGGTCCTGCTCCAACTCCCTGCGAGCCCCTTTCCGCCCGGGAAGGTCGGTGCAGCTCCTGCTCCTCCGGGACGGGGCTCTCCTGTCCTGGGGACACTCGCCCCGGCCTCAGCCCGGCTCCTCGCGGGCCCCTCCCCCTTGGAGGCCTTTTGTTTCTTTATTTCTTTTTCCCCGTCTTCCTACCTGGTAGGAGCGCGAACTCTTCTCACTGTAGCATTCCAGGTGTTCTCTCTTTAAATCTCAGGCCGAATTCGTAGATTTTCGGCATGATTTGAAGGTTATCCAGGTAATTTGGTGGGGACAGGTGATTTGGGGACCCTACTCTTCCACCATCTTGCCCCTCCCTCCACCTATTACTTTTTAATTTGAGGTACAAATTGACCTATAGCATTACATTAGTTTCAAGTATATAATATAGTGACTCAATCTTTGTATATATTGCAAAATAATCATAAGTCTAGTTCACATTTATTAGCATACATAGTTACAAAAGATACTTTCTTGTAAAGAGAACTTTTAAAATCTATTGTTAGCAATTTGCAAATATGCAATATGATATTATTAACTATAGTCATCCATGCTGTACATTACATCCTTGGGACTTATTTTATAACTGGAATTTTGTATTTTTTTTTACTCCATTCTCTCATTTCACTCCACCACACTTTCTGCCTCTGGCAAACACCAATATGTTCCCTGTATCTATGAACTTAAAGATTTTTTTTAATTCCATGTATATATGAGATCATTGTCTTTGTCTGACTTATTTCACTTAGCACAATGACCTTAAGGTCCCTCCATGTTGCAAATGGCAAGATTGCATTCTTTTTTATGCCTGAGTAATATTCTTTCTATCTATCTATCTATCTATCTATCTATCTATCTATCTATCATCTATCACATTTTCTTTATTATTTCATCCATTGGTTATTTAAGTTATTTCTGTATCTTGACTATTGTGCTATGAATGAAAATGGGGATTTAGTTTTTTTTCTTAATGTTTTCATTTTCTTTAGATAAATACCCAGAAGTAGAATTGCTAGATCATATGGTAATTCTATTTTTACTTTTTTTTTTTAATTTTTTTTTAAATTTTTATTTATTTTATGATAGTCACAGAGAGAGAGAGAGAGAGGCAGAGACACAGGCAGAGGGAGAAGCAGGCTCCATGCACCGGGAGCCCGACGTGGGATTCGATCCCGGGTCTCCAGGATCGCGCCCTGGGCCAAAGGCAGGCGCTAAACCACTGCGCCACCCAGGGATCCCTATTTTTACTTTTTTGAGGAACCTCCACACTATTTGCTTTAGTGGCTTCTCCAATTTACATTCCCGAGAACAGTACACATGGGTTTCCTTTTGTCCATATCCTTGCTAACACTTGCTATTTCTAATTACCTTATTGCTTAAATTTATTCTGTAAATATGATCCTGCACTGCTATTTGCAAGGGATAGAGAATATCCAAATGCTCATTTAAAAAAATATTAGAACTTAAATTTACTAAGCAAGATATCTGGATAGCATTAAAAATCTTACAAGGCAAAAACATTTGTGAACTAGGGCAGAAGGCAAATCCATGGTCAGTAATGTCCAAAATTATGAACATTTTACCTTTCTTATTAGTAAGTTTCTTCTAAGAAACTGGGTTTTTGAATTTATATCAATTAAACCAAGTCTTTAAGGTGGAAAATTCATTGGTATCAACTGAACTGTTTTGCTTTTTGCTAAACCTCCATTCAGTTATCAATACTGAATTCTGTTTGCACAAAGTATCTTTTGTGTAATGCAAATTTCTGTCACTATTCCCTAGGGGATAAAATATCACATGGAAAAAGGAAGAAAATGAAAGATGAATTATGAATCTAATTCATGAGTTTTTTTTTCTTTTACATAGTATTTGTGTCAGAGTCAGAAATAAAATCTAATTGAGAATATTCACCAACTAAAAGAAAACAGTTTTATGTGGCAAACCTACTGCCCCAGAAAACAAGTAATTAAAGAACCTCTTAAAATAGCAGCCATAAAATTGACATTCTGTGGGAGACCATGTGTTCATTACTGTTCTTTTTATTGAGGATCCTCCCTGGGCACTGTTCTGAGAATTGAAATCTGCTGGCAGAATGGGAACTTTAGCCAAGGACTTTGCATCCTCTTTGAGGGAAAAAGGTTAGTGCGTTTCTGGTGTACACAGGATAGTTGTATCATGTCAGGTGGAAATATGATCTTATCTTTCTTTGGAGCTTGGTTATGACTTAAGGAGATCTGTATGGGTGCCAAATTGACAAGCCGTGGACTTGTGGTAATTAATTGTGAGTGTCACCTTTGTTAGGTCGTGGTTACTAAATAGCCGAACATTATTCTCCATGTTTCAATGTAAGTATTTAAATTTTGTTTCTATTTGAGTATAGCTGACACAATGTTCATTAGTTTCAGGTATAAATGAAAATATTTTTTTGGTTGAGATTAATATTGAAATCTCTAGGTTTTGAGTAATATGAGTGAATTATCTAATCAATTGAAGGTCTTAATAGAAATAGAACTGACCTCTCTGAAAAAAGAGAGATTTCTACCCAGCAGACCACCTTTGGACTTGAAGTGCAAAATCAACTCTTCTCTGGGTCTCTAGCCTGCTAGCCCAACCTGCAGATTTTGGACTTGTCAGCCTCCACAATCATGTAACCCAGTTCCTTAAAATAAATCCTTATCTTATCCATTATCTATCTATCCATCATCTATCCATTTATACATATATACATCTTATTGGGTTTTTTTCCTTTGGTGAACCTTGATGTATACAGATTGTATGAGAGACAAAGCTTGGATAAGCAGAAGAGACTTTTTCCTGAGTTTAAGAACTCCAGGCATGGCAGACACTATTCCCTTACTACCTACTATTTTTCTATTTAGGCAAGGAATTATATGGAGAGTCTGTGATATTTCTTTGGCTGAAAGAAGTTGGAGGAAGTTTCTACAGAAAGGCAAAAGGGTCTTCCTTTATATTTTTACTCTATTGCTGATGGAATCTCATATTTCCCCCAATTTCCCCAAATGGGAATTGGAGCTAGATGTTGGAATCATTTATTGGAGCCAGTAACGAAACTTTGGTTGTTACTACAAATTTTACATTACATTTGCTTAGATCTCCTAGGGTTTGAGAGGGAATGTGCCCTCTCCACCATGTAAATAAAGAAACAAATATGATGGCCCACATCTTCCCTTAAAGACAGGACACTACCACTTCAAGGAAGGAAGCTCCAGCTCAAGGCTGCTGGGAGAGGGAGACTGGCTATATTCAAGTAGGTCATCTGTTTTCTCTCACAGAGTCCTCCTGTGGTCTGGCTCAAGCATTGCCTCCTTCATGAGCCTTTCTAAACTTTAATAGATTTCTTCCTACTCCAGAGTGTCCATCTCTATTCTCCTTCACAGCAAAACTTCTTGAGTCACCATCTCTGCAGCCTCACTTCACTTTCTTCCATACCTGACTCTATGCAGGCATTAGTCCTCATTATGCTACAAAGACCACCCCAGTCAAGGTCCCCCTTGACCATCATGTTGCCACATTCAAAAGTCACCTCTAGGTTCTCATCTTCTTTCACACCTCAGTGGCACTGATGATTCAGTTCTCCTCGAAACATGTTTTCTTTAGGTTTCTGTTGAGTAGAATTAAAATGAGATTTCCTCCTAGCTCGTTTCCTAATCCTTCTCAAATATCTTTGCAGATATCTCTGCTACTTAAACTTGAAAACCTAGAGTATCCAAGGGCTCGGTCCTGTACTCTATCTGCATAACCAAGCCTATGGCTTAAAATGCCATCCATATGCCTCATAAATCTACATTTCCATTTGTGGCCTTTGCCCTGAAATCCAGGCTTGTATATTCCAATTTCCTACTCCAATTTCCTACTTCACATCTCTGCTAACTATTCCCTATATTTGTAATCCTTAATCTATTCACAGATAGTTCCTTCTTATTATTTAAATTTCAATTTATACAGTACCTGTATAAACATTATCAGCTATATATCTGTCTATTTCTCATCTATCTACTGTTTATCATCACTCACTTACTTTTAATTTTATGCATAACTTGTGCCAGTGTGTATCCTTCTTTCCTTTAAAAAAAAAATCCTAGTTAACATACGGTGTAATATTAGTTTCAGGTGTAGAATATAATGATTCAAAATCTCCATACAACACCTGGTGCTCATCACAAGTGTACTCTCTAATCTCCATCACCTATTTTGACCATTTCTGGCCCCCTCCCCTCTGATAACCATAAATATTTTCATTATAGTTAGGAGTCTATTTCTTGGTTTCTCTCTCTCTCTCTCTCTCTTTTCCACTTTGCTCATTTGTTTTGTTTCTTAAATTCCACACAGGAGTGAAATCCTATGATATTTGTCTTTCTCTGACTGACTTATTTCACTTAGCATTATACTCTCTAGTTCCATCCATGTCATTTTAAATGGCAAAATTTTATTCTTTTTTAAAAGATTTTATTTATTTATTCTTGAGACACAGAGAAAGACAGAGTCACAGGCAGAGGGAGAAGCAGGCTCCCTGAAGTGAGCCGGAAGCAGGACTCAATCCCAGGATCCCATGATCATGACCTGAGCTGAAGGCAGATGCTCAACCACTGAGCTACCCAGGTGTCTCAAGATTTTATTCTTTCTGATGGCTGAATAATATTCTATTGTATATGTATATCACCTCTTCTTTATAGATTCATCAATCAAAGAACACTTGAGCTATTGTAGGTAATGCTGCTATAAACATCGGGGTGCATGTATCCCTTTGAATTTGTGTTTTTGTATTTTTGGGGTAAATACCCTGAGTGCAGTTGCTGGGTCATAAAGTACTTCTATTTTTAACTTTTTGAAGAACCTCCATACTGTTTTCTATGGCTGTACTAGTTTGCATTCCCACTAGCAGTGCATGAGGATTCCTTTTTCTCCACATTCTCAATAATACCTGTTGTTTTCGTGTTGTTGATTTTAGCCATTCTGACGGGTATGAGGTGATATCTCGTTGTAGTTTTGATCTGCATTTCCCTGATGGTAAGTGATGATGAACATCTTTTTATGTGTCTATTGGTCCTCCGTATGTCTTCTTTGGAGAAATACTCTTGTCTTCTGCCCATTTTTGATTGGATTATTTGCTTTTGTGTATTGAGTTGTGTAGGTTCTTTATATAATTTGGATAATACCCTTTTATTGGATGTACCATTTGCAAATATCTTCCCCCATTCTGTAGGTTGCCTTTCAGTTTTGTTGATTGTTTCCTTCATTGTGCAGAAGCTTTTTATTTTTATATAAACCCAATATTTTATTTTTGCTTTTGTTTCCCTTGCCTCAGGAAACACATCTAGAAAATGTTACTTTGGCCAATGTCAAAGACATTACTGCCTGTGCTCTCTTCTAGGACTTTTATGGTATCAAGTCTCACATTTAGGTCTTTAATCTATTTTGAACTTATTTTTGTGTATGGTATAAGTAAGTGGTCCAGTTTTATTCTTTTGTATATTGCTGTCCAGTTTTCCCAGCACCATTTGTTGAAGAGACTGTCATTTTCCCATTGCATATTCTTTCCTGATTTGTCAAAGATTATTTGATTATATAATTGTGGGTTTATTTCTGGGTTGTCTGTTCTGTTCTATTGATCTTTTTTTGTGCTAGTACCACACTGTTTTGATCACTACAGCTTTGCAGTATAACTTGAAGTTTGGAATTGTGATGCCTCCAGCTTTGCTTTTCTTTTTCAAGATTGCTTTGGCTATTCAGGTTTTTTTGTGGTTCTATACATATTTTAGAATTGTTTTTTCAAGTTCTGTGAAAAAAATGATATTTTGATAGGGATTGCATTAAATGTGTAGATTGCTTTGTATAGTATGGACTTTTTTTTAAAGATTTTATTTATTCATGAGAAACACAGAGAGAGAGGCAGAGACACAGGCAGAGGGAGAAGCAGGTCCTTGCAGTGAACATGATGCGGGACTCGATCCTCAGACCCCAGGATCATGACATGAGCCAAGGGAGACACTCAACCACTGAGCCACCCAGGCATCCTTACTATGGACACTTTAACAATATTTGTTCTTCTAATCCATGAGCTTGAAAAGTCTTTCCATTTTATTTTATTGTCTCAAGTTCTTTCATTGGTGTTTCATAGTTTTCAGAGTAGAGGTCTTACACCTCTTTGGTTAAATTTATTCCTAGGTATCTTATTATTTTTGGTGTAATTATAAATGGGTTTTATTAATTTCTGTTTCTGCAGCCTCATAATTGGTATATAGAAATGCAACAAATTTCTGTACATTGATTTTGTATCCTGCAACTCTACTGAATTTGTATTTCAGTTCTAGCAAAGACTGGTGGAGTCTTTCAGGGTTTTGTTATATAGTATAATGCCATCTGCAAATAGTGAAAGTTTTACTTCTTCTGTACCGATTTGGGTGCCTTTTATTTCTTTTTGTTGTCTAATTGCTGTGATTAGGACTTCCAGCATATGCTGAATAAAAATAATGAGAGTGGACATCCATGTTTTGTTCTTGACTTTAGTGGGAAAGCTTTCAATTTTTCACTATTAAGGATGATTCAGCTGTAGGAATTTCATATATGGCCTTTATTATGTGGCACTATGTTTTAAATCATGAATGGATATTGTACTTGTCAAATACCTGTTCTTTGTCTCTTGAAATGATCATATGGTTCCTATCTTTTCTTTTATTGATATGATGTATTTCATTGATTGATCTATCAACATTTAACCCTCTTACAACCGAGGAATAAATCCCACCTGATCATGATAAATGATTTTTTAAATGTATTGTTGATCCTCTTTGCTAGTATTATGTTGAGGAACTTTGAATCTGAGATATTGCCCATAGTTCTCTTTTTTAGTGATGTCTTTATCTGGTTTTGGTACGGGGTAATGCTGGCCTCCTAGAATGAATTTGAAAGCTTTCCGTCCTCTTCTATTTTTGGGGGGTGATTTGAGAAGAATAGTTATTAACTTTTCTTTAAAAGTTTGATAGAATTCTGTGAAGTCCTCTGGTCCTGAACTTTTATTTTTTGGGAGTTTTTAAATAAGTGATTCAGTTTATTTGCTGGTTATTGGTCTGCTCAAATTTCCTATTTCTTCCTATTTCAGTTTTTTTTAGTTTATGTTTCTAGGAATTCATCCATTTCTTCTAGGTTGTCCAATTAGTTGGCACATAGTTTTTCATAACATTCTCTTACAATATTTGTATTTTTGTGGTGCTGGTTGTTATTTCTCCTCTCTCATTTGTGATTTTATTTATTTTAGCTTTTTCTCTTTTTTCTTGATAAGTCTGGTTAGAGGATTATCAATTTTTAAAATTTTTTTTCAAAGAACCATCTCCTGGTTTCATTGATCTGTTATATTGATTTTTGTTTTCATTTCTATATCATTTATTTCTGTTTTCATCTTATTATTTCCTTCCTTCTGCTGATTTTAGGTTTTGTTTGTTGTTTATATCTTTCTTGTTTATTTACTTTTTTAGTGTATTTTAGTTTCTACTACTTAAATGAAAATTCCGAGATTATTAGATTACCTGACAGAATAGAAGCCTAATAAATATTTTTCAAATTACTTGATTGAGAAATTATCATTTATAGCTCACCATTTAGCATTTAAGTTTCTACTACCATAATATTTTGCTGTTTTCTTTTTTTTTTTTTTTAATTTTTATTTATTTATGATAGTCACACAGAGAGAGAGAGAGAGAGAGAGAGAGAGAGAGAGGCAGAGACACAGGCAGAGGGAGAAGCAGGCTCCATGCACCAGGAGCCTGACGTGGGATTCGATCCCGGGTCTCCAGGATCGCGCCCTGGGCCAAAGGCAGGCGCCAAACCGCTGCGCCACCCAGGGTTCCCTATTTTGCTGTTTTCATGTATTTGTCTGGATAGCTATAGATTTAATATTCTATAAAGAGTGAGGTTAAGTCCAAATGGTGTTTGAAAAGTGTTCCCATTTTTAGGCAGAAACATGAGGTTTAGCAATAGAAGGTACCAGTTGCAAGTTGTATACTTAGTCTAGCATACTTGGTCTGTGCATTAACTCTCCACCCCCATGAATAATTCTCTTATTTTGATGTTCCTGTCTTAGGGACTCTTTCCTAATGTAGTCCTGATCTCTGTCACTTCCTCCTCCTGATATTTCCAGTAAGGATGACCAGCCTCCAGGCACTTGGTTACTCCCCTTTGAGGGTAAATAGAGCTAAAAGCAACTGTGAGAGCAGGAACAGTATGTATGTTTATTCTTCCTGGTATCTATCTTCATTTCTCCTTTACTTTTGAAGGATAGTTTCACTAGATATAAAATTCTAGTTTGATAGTTCCCTTCTTTTAACATGCCTTGCCTGCATAGTATCCAACAAGAAGTCCTCTGTAATTCTTATCCTTGTTTTTCTATGGGTGATGTTGTTTTGTTGTGATGGTGGTTGTTGTTTGTCCCCTCACCTCAGCTTGCTTCAATAATTTTTTCTGTGTCTTTGATTTTCTGTAGTTGGATACGGAATGTAATATACATAATATGTGGTTATATATGGTTAATAATATATATATAACCCAGCTCTTCTAACTTTTTTCTTCTTCTGGCATTTCAATTATTCATATGTTTTACCTTTTGAAAGTATCCTACAGCCCTTGGATGTTGCATTCTATCCCCTTTTCCTTTTTTCATTCTATTTTCTCTTTATAACTCAGTTTTGAAAGTTTCTATTAACCTATCTTTAAGTTCACAGATTCTTTCCTCAGATACATTCAGTTTACTAATGCACCTGCCAAAGGCATTGTTCATTTCTGTTAGAGTGGTTTTGATTTCTAGCATTTCCTTTTGATTCTTTACTAGAATTTCTATCTCTCTGCTCATATTACCCACTTGTTCTTGTCTACCTTTTCCATTAGAGCCCTTAACATATTAATTACAGTCATTTGAAATTCGGGATCAGGCCTGATAAAACCAACACCTGTGTCATACCAGAGTATGATTCTGACACTTGCTTTGTCTCTTCAGACTGTATTTTTTCTCACCTTTTAGTATACCTTGTAATTTATTTTTGTTATTGAAAGGTGGACATGATATATTGAACTGGGATAAATAGGCCTCTAGTGTGATGTTTATGTTAATTTGGCCAGTGCTTGGACCATGCTTAATGTTTGCTATAGCTGTAAGTAGCAGAGACTTCGATTCCTCTAGCTATTTGTTGTTGTTGTTAGGTGCCCTGTTATCTTTGGGTTTCCCTAAAAATTCCTTCTTAAATAGAGTCTCAGTCTTGCAGCTTTTTTAGCTGAATCTACTGGTACTACAGTGTTGGTGTGGTGGTAAGGTATGGAAGAGGGGAAGCATCCTATAATCTTATGATTAAATCTCAGTCCTTTAGTGGCCCTGTGTCTCAAGGCTGTGACCTTTACTTGTGTTTCTTAGCTTTCCTCCCCTTTCCTTTGTATGAAATCAAGGCTAGAAGGGACGGTAGTGGAAAAATGCCCCATCACTATCTGTGATAAGGCTCTAGTGAGTAGGCCTTGGTTATGAACACTCTGGGAATATTTTACAATGGTTACACTTGCCTTCCCCTCACAGTAGCCACAAGGTGATCATTCTTGGCTCTTAACCATTAAAACCCTCATGTTCCTGGAGGTGAAATCCATGAAGGTGTGAAGGTCCTGTAATATCTGCAAGCCTCAGGATCTCTCACTGTCAAGCTAGTTCATACACAAGCTCCAGCAATTTGTCAAAATTTCCATTTAAATGTTTCTACCAAATTATGGCCCTGGTGGCTTCTGCCACAGAGAAGCAGATCTTAGCTCTAGCTCTGCAGGATTTGATTGGTGGTATGCTTTGCAATCTTAATTCTTTGATGTTTCCAGAAAAATCACCGATTTTCAGTCTGTTAAACATTTGCTTTTCCTAAGAACGAAAGTGATGATTTCCAAGCTTTTAACACATTGGACTCTGAACTGGAAGTCTAAATATCCTTTATAGGATCTAGTGCTGCATTAAACAGGCATCAGCACAGCATGTCTTGGCTTGTGTTTCCAGCAGTTCTACTTGGCCCATTTCCCCACCACTTCCCACAGCTGCATGGGACATTCTTCTTGATGAAAGAAAAGAGTTGGAGCTTTGGCAAGTTGTATTTTAATGACTGCCAATCTCTGAAATATAGTCACTAACTTAGTACTTAAAGTGAGTCATGGATGACAGCCAAGATGAAGTCAGGGATTATCTTAGCTTCTTGTTTTCATGTTCCAGACATGTATACTTGCATAGTGTCCAAAAACCCTTCTCTGTTGGGCTGGAGCCTTAGCTTCCTCAGGTAAGTCCATTTTTATAGCAGCAATGTCCACAATAGCCAAACTGTGGAAGGAGCCTCGGTGTCCATCGAAAGATGAGTGGATAAAGAAGATGTGGTTTATGTATACAATGGAATATTACTCAGCTATTAGAAATGACAAATACCCACCATTTGCTTCAACGTGGATGGAACTGGAGGGTATTATGCTGAGTGAAATAAGTCAATCGGAGAAGGACAAACATTATATGTTCTCATTCATTTGGGGAATATAAATAATAGTGAAAGGGAATAGAAGGGAAGGGAGAAGAAATGTGTGGGAAATATCAGAAAGGGAGACAGAACATAAAGACTCCTAACTCTGGGAAACGAATTAGGGGTGGTGGAAGGGGAGGAGGGTGGGGGGTGGGGGTGAATGGGTGACGGGCACTGAGCGGGGCACTTGATGGGATGAGCACTGGGTGTTATTCTGTATGTTGGCAAATTGAACATCAATAAAAAATACATTTATTATTTAAAAAAAAAAAGAAAGTCCATTTCTGATGTTTCCCTGAGGTCTTGGTTTCTGGAAGGTAGAGAGCCTTTAGTTTTCTTATTTGTGGTTTTGTTTTTACTCAATGGCAACATGTTTCCTCTCCTTTCTATCCTTCCATCATTCATTCATTCCTTTCATCTACTCTTCCTTCCTTTCTTCCTTTTCTTTTTAATATTAGTATTTAGCATGTTTGTGTGAGGCTAAACATTTTACTCCTTAATGATAGCTTTTATCAGAATAAGATAGTTTAGCTGAAGATGGCTGCCTGGTGAAACTTTTTGATACTGATTTGAAATGCAAATTAATATAAGCAATTACCAGATACTATACATGGTCTTAAAATGGAAGACTTTAAATGACATTTCCCTGGCACTCTGTGTGAATCTCAAAGATTAGGCATTCTTTTATTCAATAAATTAAATATGCACCCAAAACCCAGTTTGAAGTTACCATCATATAGTCATTCTTATTGTAGCCAGTTCTAAAATAAAGATGATTTTACCAAATAACAGTTACCTAAAGAATCACTTCCCACTTGGGAATATATGTTTAGAAAGTGAGATATTTTGTGTGGGTGGGTTCTGATGGCTTCAGAGTATGAAGACCAATGTGACATTTTTAGGGAGATGGATTTTTTTCTACTCGGTATGAAATTAGGAAACTAACATTTATTGATTCTTTTTTGTATCAAATTATTTCTATTCATTCAGTATTCAATGAATATTTATTGAGTGCTACCATGTTTTGGCCATATATTTTAATTGCTATGGGTACAGTGGGATGGGACACTCAGTTCCTTCTCTCATGAATCTCATATTTTGGTTGGGAGCATAAAATGAATACAGAGAATAATATGTACCCTGATTGAGATAGAAAATGGCTGGGTGAGTGGTAAGAAGAGGGTGTACATTAGATAGGGTAGGGAATCAGGCCTTTTGGAAAGGTGACATTCTCATTGAACTATTAGAGAGTCAGCCAACCACTCATTTTCTAATTTTTACAACAATGGGAGACCAAGGTAACATTTGCTCAGGTGGTACAGGCAAAGAAATAAATTACTTAACTAGATTAAGTAATTTCTTTAAAGTTACACAGACTTCCAATCTTAATCCATTTGCCTCCAAAGCTGTTCACTGTCACATCCTGCAGGTGCTTGTTTTCCAACTGCCTCAGGGATGGGCAGACACAAGCTCTTTGTTGACTCGATCTTGGACATTAGACATGGAACAGAGAATTTCTTAAGAAAACTAATGTGGAGTTACCTAATTGTTTTGGTAAAAACCTAAAAAAGGAAAGACAGCCACTTAATTATAGATACTTTTCATAAAAAGGGATTTTTAATATCAAAAGAGTTGAAGGGGTATTTTCTGAGATTAAAGGACATGAATCCAAATTAAATGAAATTAGCTTTATGAAACATCGTCTTTATTTTACTTATTTCTTTTTTTTCTGATCTTATTTATTTTATTTGTCACTCTTAGAAAATCTAATTTTTGACTGGACTCAGACTTAGAAGTAGAAGCTCTCAGAGAGGACAGCTTCCATCTCTTGGCAATCTGTTCCTGCCATTTTTCGTTGGCCTCCTTCATTCTCTTGGCCACAAGTTTAACATATTCTGCAGCCTCTTCCTTCTTTTTCTTAGTATGCTGTTTCTTCAAAGCAATACGCTGATGTTTGTATTGGAGGACATGTGGAGGACACATGGAGTAACAAGATGCTGAATCTTAGGCGCCTTGGTTCTAGGTTTCTTACCTTTTTTTGTTTAGGGGCTTTCTAACAACATACTGGCGGACATCGTCTTCTTTTGACAGATTAAAAAGTTTGCAGATTCTGCTGGCCCTTTTGGGCCCCAGGTGATGAGGCACAGAAATATCAGTGAGTCCAAGAATATCCTTCTCCCCTTTTTTCACAATAACCAAATTGAGAACACTGAGATTGGCATCCACCATGCAACCCCAGGTAGATTTGTGTTTCCTCTTTCCAGTCCTCCTGGGTCGGTAGCAGGAATGCCCCTTACTCAGCAGCAGGCGGACACAGCCATGGGTCAAGACACCCTGCTTCATGGGGAAGCCTTGCTTGTCATTGCCACCACTGATTTGTACTATGTAACCCTTCCATTCCTTGCCCAGAGCATCAGCAGCAATGTCTGTGGTCATATCCTTCTTATAAAAGGTACACAGTTTTTCACTGATCATCCACTTCAATGAGTTTCTGGCAGCCCGTGGCTGGGAAAGAGATGTTCAGCTTCATCCTGAAGGAACCAACTGCCTTGGAGGTGCGATGAAAAAGAGCCATTTTACTTATTTCACAGAGAATCACTAGAACCACAACATAAGTGGATCTGTTTGAGAACTGATGGACTCAATGACCTTGGAGGTTATCTCCAACCTTGAGAATCTTAGGTTGATATAAACCTCCTAAGCTTGATGTGTGGAGGGGCAACATAGGGAAATGGTCTTCTGTGAGGACATAAATTTTCTGTTAATTGAATCAATCCAGGAAAGTGTAGGTCATCATGACCTAAATATTTTTGGTTTGAGTCTTTTCATTTGAAATGTTTATCTATTTAAGGAAGAAGAGATACTCTATTCACTAAAAAGTTCAAACACAACTTAAAGCTAATTACAAAATAATTTACAAATTGTTTTTCTATAGGCAGTTGCTCATATTGCCTTGAATAATTTAAGAGATTAGATTCATTATTTTTCCTATTAATTAAATAGAGTGTTAGAAATGACCATTTGGACTTCTTTTTTTTTTAAGACACTTATTCAGCATCATGATCAGACTATTACATTTAGCGATTAATAGCATGCATGCATGCAAACAAGAAATCTACTTTAAAACCCTTTGTTGGAATGCTTTACACTTTCCACAGAACAGAAGCTAAAATAACCCATTATACAATTAGTCACAAATATAGTCCTTGAGTTTTCTGCCCATACACATGAGTATTGTCTAAAACATGTCTTCTTTGTAGCAGCTAGGCTCTGCTATCACTGTGCTTGGCTGAGTTTGCAAATCTTTGCAGTGTATAGCTTCCCTGTTACTTCTCTGGCTCTCTTCTCCTGTTAAGGCTTTTTTTCTGGCAGTAATTAAAACTTTCTGCCATTACCATAGCTCTCGATGCTGCTAGAACTGCCAGAGCCACCTTGGTTTTGTGGTTTGGCAGAGTACTGGCTTCACCATCACAGGGGCCAGAGTTTCTGCCTCTAAAATTTTCTCCTTTCATGGGTCCAAAATTTGAAGATTGCTGTAGTTGCCAAAATAGTTATAGCTTCCGCCACTTCCAAAGTTGCTTCTGTCATTACCAAATCAGTTATAGCCATCCCCACTGCTACCGCATCCACCACCATCTGGTCTGCCACCAAAGCCACCTCACCCACTGAAGTTTCCTCTATGACCAAAGTTGTAATTCCTACCAAAACCACCTCCACAACCACCAGCAAAATTTCCAGAACCACTTCAATGTCTTTGGCTGGATGAAGCAGTAGCCATCTCTTGCTTAGATTGGGCTTTCACAGTTGTGGCCATTCACAGTATGGGATTTTTAAAGGACAATCTTCTCTGTAGAGTCATGGTCATCACATGTTATAAAAGCAAAGTCTCTCTTCTTGCCAACTGCCTTGGTCAGTCATGATTTTAATCACGTCAATTTTCCGACACTATTCAAAATAATCTTAGATGATGTTAGATGATGTTCTTCAGTTTCTTCTTTAATGCCACCAAATAAATCTTGTTCACAGTTAAGTGGGTACCAGGTCTTTGCAAATCTTCTCTTAAGACAGCTCTCTTTGGTTCCACAACTCTTCCATCCACCTTGTGTGACCTTGCATTCATGGCTGCATCTATCTCCACCACAGTGGCACACGTCAAACCCCAAGCCTCTGGAGCACTTGGTGTTTGGATCTTTCATTACCACGCAGTCTATAAGTGTTCCATTGCTCAGAATGGCTCCTCAGACTCTCATCAGTTGTTTCAAAGCTCAAACCTCTGATAAAGAGCTTCTGCAGCTGTTCAGGCTCTTTGGGAGACTCTGGCTTCAACATAATGGCAGTGGGAGGGGAGATTTTAACGATGCCTATTCAGTGGCATCCACAGGCAGAAAGCAACCAGTTGGACTTCTATGAATAGGAATGTATGTGTGTGCATCTTTGTCATGAATATTCAAGTATTGATCAATTTATGATACTGATATAATGTATCTTTTGCCTAACCATGAAACATAAACAGAACTAGAAAATGTAAAAGAATAAATCCTATTTAAAATTCTGTGAAAACATAATAAAAATTACAGAAGAAATAATTACGTGCAACAGCAGCAATAGCATCCTTGAAACCATTTCTATAGTGTTTCAAGTATCTGAATGTGTCAGTTATGCCAGAGTTCATCTCCTAGAGAGGCAGGATAAGAAGTGTTGGGCTAAAGCCTCAAGGATCAATTGAAATTTCAGTTCTGTACATAATAAAAATAGCAAAGGTACAGGCTGTTTGAGTGTCTGGCTCTTTTTTTTTTTTTTGGTCAATATAACCATTATTACCTTCACACTATTTTATCTCCTTCTTTTAGGCTTGATAGCATGAGCTAAGAGCAATTGATTTCACAAAGCAATTGAAAGGATAAAGAGAAACACAAATTATGGAAAATGTACCAGGCACAGGTGAATAAATACTACAATATTAATAAAGCTCTAAAATGCTTAGAATTAGTTTGAAGCTTTCTCTCTGATTAATGTTTAACGTGTGTGTCTGTGTTTTTTTTTTTTTTTAATTTCCAAAGAAGTTAAGGATAGTATAAGGAAGAAGTGGGAAACATATAAAGAAGCTAAATCAGGGATGCCTGGGTGGCTCAGCAGTTGAGCATCTGCCTTCAGCTCAGGGAGTGATCACAGGGTCCCGGGATCCAATCCCGCACCAGGCTCCCTGCATGGAGCCTGCTTCTCCCTCTGCCTCTCTCTGTGTGTCTCACATGAATAAATAAATAAAATATTTTTTAAAAAAGAAGCTAAATCACTTGTAACCCCACTACTAGGGTCAGCACCATATTAATGTTCCCCCCAATTCCTTCTAGTCTTTAAAACATATATGTAATATATATTATGTGCATAATATATAATTCTATTTTAATTAATAAATGTATAGTCATATTATAATAAATAGTATACTATATTTATTGTATGTAATATATTTATATATTTACTTTTTATATATTTATTACAACATAATTATAATTTTCTATCCTTTCATTAAATATTATGAGGTATTATACAAACCAAGTAATTTTTTTACAAGAAATATTTTTCATACAGATGCTTTGTATGATGACCTAATATTTTTCATATAAAAATATTAAACTTTTCATAATTAGTCCCCCACTCTTAGATATTAAGGTTGTTTCCAATTTTCACTTCTTCAAAGTAATGCTACAATGAACATGATCAAACATCATCTGTTTGAAATTTTGAAATATTTCCTTAGGTTAGATTTCCATAAGTAGAATTGCTATGTTAAAGAATGTGAACTCTACTAAGAATCTTTACAGCAGAAAAGTACAAACAGTCCATCAGTGTAGCCTAATAATTCCCACATTAGCTGTACCTTCACCCCTACAGGTGTTACCATTGAAAAAAATGTGCTTGATAACTTGATAGATGAAAAAAATCTCATCATTCTATCAATCTGAATTTCTTTCCTTTTTTTTCTTTCTTAGTGAGATTCATCCATGCCTTCATTCATTAAAATATCCACAAAACATTGTTTCGGCAGGGCTGGTTTCACTGGAATGTGACCCAGGCAGTTGCATGAGACTCCAATGCTCAGAAGAGTCTTACGCTTGTTTCAATGCTCTGCTGTTGCCATCTTTGAATCCTTAAAATTTTTATCTTTGTATATATGTTTTGTAAGTGAAGTCTGATGGGACAATGGAATATGTGTGTGAGCAGAGGAAATAAATGCAGTATGCATGATACATCAACAGTTGGATAAGTAGGGGAGGTGCTGACAGCTCTTAGTGTCCATGCTTACTTCCAATGCAGAAAGAAGGTAATAGTTTTTTAGGAAACATGAACAACCAAGGAATCCTATTATATCCTTTCTGTCATGTTACTTTCTTGTGTTAGCCAGCCACTATAATCATAATATAATGACATAGAAGGAAAGAAAAAGATAAGACAACCCATAGTTCCTTTTTTTTTTTCTTTTTCTTTCTTTTTAAAAAAGATTTATTTACTGAAGAGAGAGAGAAAGCACATAAACAGGGGAGGGGCAGAGAGAGAGAGAAAATCTCTGCTGAACATGGAGCTGGACAGGAGGCCAGATCTCACAACACATGAGATCATGACTTGAGCTGAAATCACCAGTCTAATGCCCAACTGACTGAGCCACTCAGGTGCCCCATTTCCTTATTTTTTTTTCTTTTTTTCTCTTTAGTCTTTTCTTGCTCATGATATTGTTAATGAAATCTTACCATTGCAACAACATGGATGGAACTAGAGTGTATTATGCTAAGCAAAATAAGTCAATCAGAGAAAGACAATTGTTATATGATTTCACTCATATGTGGAATTTAAGAAACAAAGCAGAGGATTGTAAAGGAAGAGAAGGAAAACAAAATAAGATGAAATCATAGAGGGAGACAAATCATAAGAAACTCAACTAAAAGAAACGAACTGAGGGTTGCTTGAGGGGAGGTTCGTGGGAGGATGGTGTAACTGGGCTATGGGCATTAAGGAGAGCATATGATGTAATGAGCACTGAGTGTTATTTACAATTGATTAATCACTGAACTCTACCTCTGAAACTAATATTACACTATATGTTAATTTAATTTAAATAAAATAAAAAATATTTAAAAATTTACTTTCTTCAATTCATATGGGGTTATTCAAATAATATGAAAAAACTGGATGGCTCTTTGATGGAAAGTCTGGGAAAATTACTACTTTGTGTCTTGGCTACAGTATTGCGGGGCCTTCCTCAAAGGGAACAGGCTCTTTTTTCTGTAGGAGAGTTCATGGCCAGAGAGCTGGTTTAGGTCTGGAGATGGGACAAGGGATTTTGACTTTTCATGGATGCCAGATCTCATCCCTTGGCTCATCCTTTCTTGATTTTTTTTTTTTTATTATGTATGCAATACTTTTGTTGTACTATGTTGGCTATCCAACATCTTGCCTTTAGAAATATGTAAGAAGGGTGTGTGAATCATGTATAAATCATTTTGAGTCAGGATCTCCTGGCTGCCATTCCGATTTGTTCTTCATTTTAAATAATTATGTCCACCTCATCTATGAGGGTTAAGTACTACCTTTTGGCTTTTCCTAGTTTGGATTCCTATTATCCCTATTGCTATTGAGGAGCCCTATTGCTATTAAGTGTCTTTGACTCTCAGTACTGGTGGGCAGAGAACCACCACACTTGAGCTTTTTGAACTTTTCACTGAGCATTCCTTATTGCCTTGGCAAGGGAGTGTTTTCTGGCTGTCTCTAGGAACATAGTCAGCTGGTGGGTTTTTTGATTATATGATAGTTCTGTTCGAGCATGCCTACTTCTCTGAGCCTGTTGATTTCTTCCTCCATAGCTTGTCACAGCAATTCTGGCATACCATATGTGTAATGTGGGTTTATAAGTTTCACTTTCTTCAATCTTTTAAGAACCATCCCATCAGCATATTTAAACCAACTTGAGAATCTCTTTCATATTATTAAATTGAGAAACATGGAAAGGGTCCATTATTAAAAATTTCTCCCTCATGCAACTTTACATTCTTTATCCCCATTAGGTCTACTTCTAGTACCAACTGTCTTAGGTTAAGTTTCTAGAAGCATAAGATTCTTGTGCAAATGCAATGAAATGCAGGGACACCTGCACCCCGATGTTTCTAGCAGCAATGGCCACGATAGCCAAACTGTGGAAGGAGCCTCGGTGTCCAACGAAAGATGAATGGATAAAGATGTGGTTTATGTATACAATGGAATATTACTCAGCTATTAGAAATGACAAATACCCACCATTTGCTTCAACGTGGATGGAACTGGAGGGTATTATGCTGAGTGAAGTAAGTCAGTCGGAGAAGGACAAACATTATATGTTCTCATTCATTTGGGGAATATAAATAGTAGTGAAAGGGAATATAAGGGAAGGGAGAAGAAATGTGTGGGAAATATCAGAAAGGGAGACAGAACGTAAAGACTGCTAACTCTGGGAAACGAACTAGGGGTGGTAGAAGGGGAGGAGGGCGGGGGGTGGGAGTGAATGGGTGACGGGCACTGGGGGTTATTCTTTATGTTAGTAAATTGAACACCAATAAAAAATAAATTAAAAAAAATAAAAATGATCAAGATAGTAAAAAAAAAAAGATTCTTGTGCAAATTATTTACAGAGGGAGTATTCTCGAGAGAAATTTGTAAGGGAGTAAGGGAAGCATAATAGAGCAGAGGAAGCCAAGCAAAGGTGTGTTTCAGGAGAAGTATAATGGCTTAATCCCACAGGAGCTCTGGAGTGTGAATATATAGAAATTGTCCTTCCCAAAGACAAAGGGCCTGTTACATCCTTATATCAGCCACCCATCCTGACCCTAAGGGGGGCAGGTAACGTCCCAATCATCTTAAGGCAAAGTGAGTCTCATCAGGTGAGGACAACTCTGCTGAGGAGGGTGCCAACAGAGGGGGAATGGGTACACTGACCCAGTAAAGTGCCTCCAGCTGGCACATCAAATATAGAGTCAGTTCTTATGAATATTCTCTGTATGCCTGGAGAGAACCTCTATACTCTGTTTCAGTACTACCTACAATACATCCATTTGTGATTTAAGAATAGGCATTTAAGAGGAATTTCTTTTAATATTTTCCACTTTAGTTTATAAGGCATTTCATTGGATGTATAAGGACCAAAATGAATTTGGCCTGCTTTGTAAATAGCTGAGCCACATGAGAGGAGACCCATTATGCAGATTTGTGAGGCTAGTGAGAATTTTGTGCATCATAAAAATGCATTGATTCAAAGATGTCTCTTGTCCTAGATTTTTAAAATAAGATGTTGAATTGCACAAACATTAAGTATTATATGTATTTTATTACTGCACAGTTTGAGGGTAAAACATCTAAGCTCTAAAAAAGCCCAAGGATTATTTTATTATCATGCTTATAAATTAATCCATGCTTTTTGTATATAACTCTAATCCATTCATTTTCCTTGCTGTGCAGTATTCTATTGTATGGGGATGTCAGTTTATTTATTCTTTCATAAGTGAACATTTGAGTCATTTCCAATTTTAGGTTAATATAAATAATACTGCTGTGAATATACATATATATACATACATACATATATATATATGTGTGTGTGTGTGTGTATACACACATACCTTGGTGCTTTTATCTTTATCTAAGGTATATTATATTATATGTATGAGAGGGATTGTTGAGACATGGGAGAAAGTATTTTTGGTTTTGCCAGATAATACCAAATTGTTTTACAAAGTAGTGCCTATTCCTCAACAACACTTAGTTTTGTCATAATTTTTAATTTCTACTTTTGGTACATAGAGACATCAGATTTTTAAAATTCGTTGATATAAAATATGTTTATTAGCCATTTGGATTTTTTCTTTCATGAAGTGTCTGTTTAAATGAATCTACTTTATTAGCCAAGTAGATTCAAATAAGAATAGGGGAGGATAAATTTTCCCTTCTTTCTTTCTAGGTTCTTTGGCTGGTCTATTAATTAAATTGAAATAAGACAAATTAACAGGAGAAAAACAAATTTAATTTTGTATTTATGGGAGCTTCACATAGCTATGAGAGGGTCAAAGACAGACATTTGAGACTTATAAACCGTGAGGAGCTAAGGAGGAAGGGTAGGGGTCTGGGTTTTCAAATGGAAGGAATACAATTCACAGGAAATGGGAAGAACAAATGTTTCATAGACAAATATTTGCCATGCCATATGGAAAGTCTTTCTTGTGTAAAAAAAAAGTTATATTTAATAATAGCTCTCTTTCAGGTAGAGTCTCCCTATCTAAATTCTTTCAGGTAATTAAGGGGGAGCTAAAAAGGTCTTCTTGAGCCTGTCAGGACTTGATTGCCTTTAACTCAAATAATCCACATGTCAAAATAGCACATTCTGGAACAGCCCACCCCAATCCCCATCACAAACCATGTCTCAGTTTCCTCATCTAAGAATGGGGTAATAACATCTGATATCTTAACAAAATAGTACCCACTGAGCATCTCTTCCTCTGTTCAAGGTGTAGGACTACATCTGCCTGAATCACGTCTCCTGCATGGTTCCAAGTTACTGGGAATCAAAAGAGAAACTCACATGGAATTTGAAAGGCAGAAGTGAAGTAGAGATATTTTGGAAGATTGAGAGAGACAAAGACAGTGATGGACAGACCACAAAGGTGTTTGGTGAGTATCAGGGTGTTGTTCTCCTCCTGTTTTACATTCAGCTCATTTTCCTGGCTACTGGCCCAGCTGATCAGCAACGGTCCCAAGCCTCCTACAAGGCACTAGGTTCCAGGCCCACAAGTATGATTTCCACAGAGGCAGAAACTTCCCTAAAATGGACATTTCCACAGAAGAGGTAGATCGTAAAATCTGTATAATTGTTGAATTTCCCAAAAGTTCCTTCCTGTCTACATGAGCTGGCACTTCTGGCTGACATGATTAGTGATTATTCTACTCAATCCTCTTATTTCCTACTTCCAGACCTTCATTTGCCAGCTCCTATCACTTCTGTGTAGACTTTCATTCCTATATAAAATTTATTTCTAGGTATCCCTGGGTGGCGCAGTGGTTTAGCGCCTGCCTTTGGCCCAGGGCGCGATCCTGGAGACCCGGGATCGAATCCCACATCGAATCCCACATCGGGCTCCTCATGCATGGAGCCTGCTTCTCCCTCTGCCTGTGTCTCTGCCTCTCTCTCTCTCACTGTGTGCCTATCATAAATAAATAAAAAATTTAAAAAAAAACTTATTTCTGTATAACTTGTAGCTCTCATATCCTGATTTAACTCTGCTAGGATAGTTTTGACAGTGAAATAAAATAAATATGCAAAAGTTCTTTCAAAGGTCTAAATTGCTATTTGAATATAATTATTGGGTTGAGCTAAATAATGCATTGCTGAACTTCTTACATAGAAAAACAGATTAGGTGACATTCAAAATGGGAAGGAAAGCAAGCCAGCATAGACCGTTATGGGCAGCATGGCTCATGAAAATATTTTATTCTGTCATTTGTGTGATGATTGTATTTGTTTTTATCACATTGATGACAAAATATTCCATCTAGCCTTCCTTTCCAGCTAGATTGCTTGATAAGAAAGAGGTTGCAAAATAGACCTTAGAGACTTACAGAAGCTCTGAAACACATCAGGTATCCACAATTAATAAAGTGTAGAATATAGTCAAATATCCAGAGACACATATCAAGAACACCCGAAAAGATAAAAGTATAAAGTAAAAGTGAATTTTAAAAATATGTAAAAGTATTCTATTGCAAATTGCCCATTTTTGGCTGCTTTTTTCACATATTAAGATTGATCTTGCAATGAGTCATTTTCAAAGTTTGTCAAAGACTCAGACATTTTGGTTATTTGTGATGGTTTTCTTGAACTTACAGCTTTATGAAGATAGTAGTTTTCTGGTTATTAGATCAATAATTGATTAGCCAAATAGTGGATTTCAGCATTTGTTTTCATTACTTAATGGCCAGCATAACAGTAACAGGGCTATTCAACCACTCAAGATTTCAAAATTGACACTTCTATGATCATGATGTATCTTAGGGACATATAGAGAAGATTGTGAGCAGAATTATTACTTTCAAAACATAACCCCACTCTTCCTTTTTTAAGATTTATTTATTTGAGAGAGAGAGAGAGAGCGCGCACATACAAGCAGGAGGGGGAGAGAGAATCTCAAGCAGACTCCATGCTGAGCCTGGAGCCCAACATGAGGCTCAATCTCATCACCCTGAGATCACAGCCTGAGACCAAACCAAGACTTACACCCAGGTGCCCCATAACATCACTCTTCTAAATAGACTCTGTTAATAAAAATCTTTCAGGATAACTTACATCTGCTTGTATCTTCAGTTTCTTTTTCCCCCTAATTATGTACATCTCAGTTAATTTAATATTCTATGTGCATGACCCTGATCTTTTCCCTATGGGTGATTCCAGAATGATTTCTATCACTAAAAAGCTTATGGCAGTATAGGAGAATAAAGATCTACATGATTGTAAGAACTTATAAAAGGAAACACCGGTGATAAGAATGCAGATGAACAAAGCAGGAAAAAGATTTAGATAGAATGACATGATTTGTACACAAATTGAATGTTGAGGACAAAGGAGTCCAAAGTGGCTTTGAACTTTCTCATTTGCTTTATTTAGAAGAAAATATTTGCCACCAATGGAGTTATATTACTCAGGAATTGAGAAATGAGTTTTGAAGTACAGATGGCAAGTCTGACTTTGGGCATGCTAAAATTTTAATTAATATTTGCTCAAGGAGTAATTTTGGAATGTCTAAGGAGTTGCAAAAGTATGCACCAAATTCAGGAGAAAGGACAAGGTCTTAAAGGATAACTACCCAGGTGATTGGTTTTTATACAGAATTTGTACTTATCATTAGTACCGGGACTGGTATTAATAGAAAATATTTCATGATGGATCAGATAATAACTTTAATGTATGCAAAAATACAGGTGTGAGCCTTCATTTTGTACCTCAATAATTTGATACCCCTTTGATATGAAGAACAAAAAAATAAGTACTGTCTTATGGATGGTGAGAAGATCTAGAATGCAAATAGGTGGAAACTAATTACCATTGATTGTAGTGATTAGAAAACATTTCCAAGAGCAGGTGGAAAAAAATTACCTGAGGAGTGGAAGGTCAAGAGAGAAAGACAACAGAGGAAATACTTAAGTGACTCAACCTAAAGACATTGGTTTAGAAAGTATTCCTGTAGTTAATGCATCAGTTTTCAGAATTATTTTCAGAAGTATTCTAAGCAATACTGTTACCCTATGCTCATTTTCTCTACGCTTGTGTTATGGGTAGGGAACTGTGTCCCCTAGAAGGTATATTAAAGTCCTAACTCCTGCTGCTTGTGAATGTGACCTTGGAATTAGGGTCTGTGTAGAAATAATTGAATGAGGTGATCAAGATGGGCCCTGATCCAGTGTAACTGGCATCCTTAGAAGAAGAAGAAAATGCCATGTGAAAACAGAGACATACAAGAAATAAGACTATATGACGTTGGAGGTAGAGACTAGAGGGAGGTAGCTGCAAGCCTAGGGACATCAAGGTTTGATGAGCACCAGCAGAATCTATAAAGGGGCTACCTAGGGTCTCAGAGAAAACATGGCTCTGCTGACACTATTATTTTGAACTTCCAGTCCCCAGAACTGGGAGAGAATAAATTTCTGTTGTTTGAAGCTACCCAATTTGTGATTCTTTGTTAGGGTAGCATTAGGAAATTAATACCTCTCTTATAGCATCTCTTTACTTAATCAGCAAATACTCATTGAACATCTATTCTACTCAGGTCATTCTGTTCCTCCGTACCTCAGCTTTCTCAATAGCCCTCTTAAGTCAACATTTGGCATTTGGAAGATTAATAATTAAGAAGGCACAGCATAGTGCAGGCTACTTTGCTTGATCTTTTTCCCTCAGTTCTATCGAAGATGTTCCCACTGGTGTCATCTTTGACAAAGAATAATACATATAGATGAATATTTTCCAGCATTTATGGGTTCTTGGCTCCAAAGGTGTGCTAAAAGTGTCAGGTTGCTACAAAACCCTTAGATAAATGATATGCCTGGTACTAAGCCCGGAAGGCTTGTTTCTACAGAAAGTGGTAAGTCCAACACTGGAAGTTATCAGTAACTTGAGATTAGAGTTGGATGGCATAAAAGACTTCTCAGAGGAATGATAAAATCTGAGAAGACCTCAAATCCTATCTTTTGTTTTGTTTTTAATTCTTTTTTAAAAAAAGATTTTATTTATTTATTCATGAGAGACACAGACAGAGAGGCAGAGAGACAGGCAGAGGGAGAAGCAGACTCCATGCAGGGAGCCTGATGTGGGACTTGATCCTGGGACTCCAGGATCACGCCCTGGGCCGAAGGTGGCACTAAACCGCTGAGCCACCCAGGGATCCCCTTGTTTTTAATTCTTATAGGTGCATTATACCTGTGATAGAATGAGTAATGTACCACTGCTAGACAATGAATATGCCAGCTGGATGAATAACAAAGGCTGTGCAGTTGGTGAATAAGTAGTAAAGATATACTCCACTTAGTGTTTGTTAGTTTTTTTTTTTTGCATTAGCGTGTCAAAAGTTCTAGCTACAAATTTCTCTGGTAACTTAATTCTTATCCTGAATTTGTTGTCCATGAGCATGCCCTATCTTAGGACTGAAAAAAAAAAAAAAAAGGTTAGAATATTGGAAAATACTATGTTGAAGTTATTTCCCCTAAAATCCAAAAGTGACAGGAATCAGTCTCCATAAGTGACTTCATACAGAATCAATCAGGAAATTTAGGAATGAATTAAATGTGTGTTTTGGTTAGGCTTTCTGTGTCACATAGTACTCTTATTTTTTTTTTTTAATTTATAACAACAATAGATCAATGATTTTGGCATTAGAAGGATTGAGAGCCAAGGGAACACAGATATCATTTCCCAGGCATCAGCACACCAAATGATATAAGACTTGTGTTTGTAAATTACTTTGTTGAAAGCCTCCTTGTTATCTACTCAGCTCTTCCTATAGTTGGACAGTTCAATAATATGCTAGGTCCATTTCCTCTGACAGCGTTTTGATGAGTCCAGTCTACCCAGCACAATTTATTTAGACACGTGTCTTCTCAGACTGAAAATTACAAAGATATGCACCAGGACTTCATTACATGGAAGGAAACAGGGACTGGAATGTGGAAGCATTTTTCACATTTCTGATTTCTAAGTCTATTGTATTTCCTTGGAGTCAAATGCTGCTGCAATATTTTGGCAAAACAAACCAGATGGCACTAAGTGTATCTTTTAAGAGAAGGTAGAATATGTCAGACTTGAATGTGAATGAAAAATTCTGAGTTCTTTTTCAAAAAAAGTCAAGCCATGATCAATTTAATCTACTTAAAACAACTAATTTAATTTCTGAACAGAAACCCTTAAAAATAGTTCTAGTTAGAACATAGTGAAATCTAAAATCTAGAAATGACAAATTATAAATCACAGCAAATGAATCAGATCTGTTTTGTGTTAGGTACTGACAGATAAATATGTTCCAAAGATTTGTCTGGACTATCTTCTCAGTGGTGACCCTAAGTCAGCCCAGATAATATAACATTAGGGCATAGCCATTGGCCAGAATGGTGTAGTAAAGGGACAACTAGTACAAAGTTTTTTTTTTTTTTTTAATATATAGAAAGTAAAATATTAAGTAATAGACACATGAGGGACACTTTAGGATTTCTAAAACCAGTGTTGGCTATTTAGGCAATCCTTTCTCTGGTATATCTTGATCCTGGTATTGACCACGACCTTGGAGGGAAGCATCTGATTTAAGAGATGAGGTAGAAAAGCCCTAATGAGGGAGGAGGCTAGCCTTTTGAACATATTGGGGGTGGGGAGTAGGTGTAAGCCAAGGTCATGTGCCTGCAAAAATCAGCAATAAAATCTCCAGGGTCAGTAGTTTCAAGTGATCCAAAAGTCCTGGCTAACTAGCTAGTCTCCAGTGTGCTAAGGATCACCAGAAGTCTAACATAACTGGATTTGAAATGACATATCTAGTACCTAGATTGGAGATTTGACTGTTGAAAGGACAGTCAAATGGACATTTGGTAGAATGAGGCAATACAGATAAGCATAATGGAGGCATTGTATCCAAGGCAGATGTCATTTATCAGTCTTGAAAATCTTTCTTAGTGAACCTGGCATGCCTTCATACACTTATGCTACCAACCTACTAGAGTTGGCACATATGATGAACTGATTTTATATCCTGTCTTAAGTTGTTCATAGGCTGTACATGCATGGGGGAAGGCATGAAGAACTTCACAGAGGAGATCATACTTTGGTGCAGGACAATTCTATTCTTAATGAACCAAACTGGAGTGAGACTGACATCATTTCTGGTTGATGTTTCTTTACCACTGAGCTGAGCTTTGTTATTAGTCAGAATCCTGTCAGGAAAGAGATGCTGTGTTCGAAGTGTTGATTGAAGAAAGAGTATAGGGACAAAAATGTGGCTAGATGAAAACAACAACAACAACAACAACAACAACTAAGTAATAAAGAATGGTAACATATCTAGCAACTAGCAACAGGATTCCATCTTGAGGCCTAATGGGGCCTAAAGAGGAGGAATGGCTACTGGACTGTGGAAAGAGCCATAGTCCTGGGAAAGGGACCACCTGAAATATGCGATAAGCAAAGGAACCAAGCCACTACTAAAATCATAGCTGGGCAATGAGGGTGTGAAGGATATAAATACCTATGTTTTCTTTACCCCTGCTTTCTCATCTTCTGGTGTCTTGGCTGGAGCCATCCAGAAGTCAGAAGGCAAGAAAGTCTAGGAATATACTCCATAGAATTAGCATCCTGGGGCAGAAGTCACAGTAAGGATGGACAGAAATTGGAGCTGGATGGGACAAATAGAGAGCAAGTAGCACAGACTCCATTTTAGGTGTCTCAGACTACCAAGCTACTCATAGCTACCACTGGACTTTAGCATGTTCAAATTAGGATTGAATGAGAAGTAGATTAAAGCTCAGCACTCAAGTGAAGCATTTGAGGTTCTTTGCAATTGACTCTCTATATTTCTTTCTAATTCTATTTGCTACTATAGAATTATAGTAAGAGTAAGATATAAATCTTACTCTGATCAGGTAAGTCCACCCCCAACCATCCTCAGGGCCTGTTCTATACATTCCTGCCTCCATGTCTTTGTTGCCATTCTTACTACCTGAAACATTCTCCCTCATTCTCTCTAGCTAAATTCAAGTTATTTTTTGAGGCCACTTAGTTGAGGTTTTAAATCCTTCAGAAAGATTTCTTTTTCCATCCACAATGGTCTCTTCTTCCTTTGAAATTTTATGGCATTTAATGTCTGTATCATTCATTTAGAGTACATCTCATACTGTCTCTTGGTTGTTCTCTTTAATATCTATTCATTTCCCCATTTGGATTATCACTGGCAAATAAGTTTCATTTTTCATACTAGTTTCAGTCACTGAGAAGGATTCTGAGGTCAACTTGGAGATCAGAAAGTTTTGTATTCAAATTGACTAGAGATGTGAAGACTGGCCCAAGAGAAAAGAATAATGGCTTGTGTGCCACAAATTTGACATTCTTGAGTTGGGATATAAGAAATTAGAGGGGTGAGAAAGTGCTTTATTTATTCATCTTTGTGCCTTCTGTAGTTAGCACAGTGCCCAGAATAAAGCTGATTCTTAATAAATGTGTGTTGATTGGATTTTTTTGGGGGGGAAGTATCTAACAACTTATGCAAATGAAGGGACTAGTGTCAGTGAAAAATGTTGACCACTTAAAAGAATTTTTATTCCTTTGGCTTTCTTCTTTGAGAACATTCTTTGACATTATAGGGCAAAATCAGAGTTGGAGAATGTGCAGCTAAAGGTTGAATCTGCTTTCAAAATATCATCTTTGTAGTAGTAAAATAGAGCATTGATACTGAGGTCAGAAGAGCAAAGTAAAATAAAATGATGGCTGAGAAGTACTAAGGGAGATGGCTGTGAGTGGCTCATTATCATAGGCTGCTTCTAAAAGCTGGCTCATTGATTTAATGATCATGCCATATACTGAGCTGCTGAATGTTCACTGCAGTTAAAAAGAGATTTGTCCTCATCAAAGAAATGGAGAAATGCAATTCCAGCATACAGTTTGTAAGCCAAATTTTAAGTTGTAAAATTCAAAGTGATTTATTATTTATGTCCTCATGCTTTTGTCCTACTCTTTCCTTAAAATGTAAGCCCCATGTATTCTTTTTAGAACTCTCTTTTTTTCCTGTATTCAATCTTATCTCCCTTTTGCACGAATTACTCGGTAGAATTTAGCTTCTTCCAGAACCCTGCTAAGACTTTTTGGTTCCTGGAATGTTACTAAGAGTGATATTTTGTGGTCAACAATAATTACTATCTGTGAGTATTTTATTAAGAGGTCCTGCCTAAAGCAGGGGATTTTATTGTTTTTGTTTTTGTTTGTTGTTGTTATTGCTGTTGGTGTTGGAGTGGGAGGTGAGTACCTAAGGGATTTGCATATTTAGTTCTTGACCAGGGAAATGACATAAAATTGTTTCCCTGGATTCAAAGGAGAATGTAATCTCACTCTATTTCGTGGAGAGCAGGCGTCCAGGGCCAAAGCACATTGCTAAAGGATTAAGAATGTTGTTTATGTTACACTGACATTTGCTGTGTTTTTAATGCTTTCCCCAAATGATTTCTTCTTAAGTAAAAAATGCCAAGAAAAATTCAGAAGGTTTGAATATCAAAGTGCCTGAGGGAAAGTTCAAAACACCACCACAGTCTCCCCTGTGTGTGTGTGTGTGTACATGTACATGTGCATTCCAGGTTAGCTTTTGCTATTAATGACTAACATGGGGCTGGGCTATTTGCCACAATCAAAATTGAAAACTTAGAACTCTTGACACTTCTCATCAATTTGATCTTTCCAATTTCCTTAAGCTAATGAGGGTGGTGGTTTTATTTGACACTAAAATATTTAGGAAATGTCTTTATCTAACAATGTGACAAGATAAATTGAGTTTAAGATAGGAAATGAATGTGGTCCTTTAATGGAAGCAAATGTATTTCTCAGACAACCAAACACAGTCCATCTCGTTCCCCTATGTATTTATGTATGGATGCCCTGTAATAATTAATATTTAAGAGCATAAAGGTCAGAAAAATTGAACTCTTAACCCTTGAGGAATTTTGTTTCTGTGAAATATTTTCTTATGCTACTCATCTCTTGATTTGAATGTGAAATTGAGTGAGGAATTTCAATTCTCTAAACCAAGGTGCTTGCTAGCCTCACTAGGGTGAACTAAACATAAAAACCATAAGCTATGCAATTTGCAACTTTGTGAATATCTGTACAATGCATCTATAACATTCCCATATGTTACTATCATCTAATTATCATTTGGTGGGCAAGACCCAATGTTTGTCCTTAGGAATGAACTTGTAGTATAAACTTGGCTAGGTTTGTAGACCCAGATCTTGAGTATTCATACTTAGCTGAGACAACAATTCAAGATATTTTCTTTTGGGAGATAAGAATGTATATTAGTTTCTTTGGCAGGTTTGAGGCAAGAACATCTTCTCAAGAGTGAACTATTAATCTTAAATAATGATTCCTAGACTATTCCTGACTTTGGTCAGAAATCTAATACTCTAAATAACAGTTAGCCTTTTGAACATGTACAGTTAAAATGTTGCTTGATAGCTGTTGAATGACTTTGAAAATAAAATAAATTGCTTGTAGCAGCTTTTTTAGTCTTTTTTTTTCAACATGGAGAGTACTTTACATTTAAAATTTTAAATAGTGTTTTATAAACTATTCATTCATTTATTTATTTTTCAAATATTTATTCAGGGCCTACCTCACACAAGTTATTATGAGCCATTATAGAAAAATAAGTTCTATTACTTCCTTTATAAATCTTATTTTTAACTGATAAAGAAATAAAGATACACATGTATTCATACATGAGGGCAAAAGTAATGAGACAATATACTATAGTTATAAAAGAAGAGTTAATCATGGATAGCTTTGACAGATATTTATTAAAATATGACCATATGTTGCTATTTGTCCTTTAGCTCCCTGAGATAACCAGATCTTTTAATGATTCTTTACCTTGGTAAACTCCTAGTATAGGGCTGGCTATTGGGTACTTGCCTACTGGCTTTCTTTGTGCTAAAGCATGAGCTCATTTAAGAGAGAAGTGTGTGTCAATGAGAAAAGAATGAGTAACTTCTTTGTAATAAAAATAAGCAGTTGGATGTTGGAGTAGGAGAGAGTCTGGGAAGCTGGGCCACATGTGATATGAATCCCTCCAGGGAATGGTAGGCTCTTAGAAGGGATATCTGTGTATGTGATTTACTTGAGAAGACAGGAGCCCAAGTACTGAGCTTCTGACTTTGGTAAAGATTACTAGATTCTATACAGGCACAGAGACAGAACCATCTGATCCATGGGAACTGTATGGAGCCTGTGTGAACCAATGACATCAATGGAGGAGTTTCCCTGGCCCCATATCCTTGAAACAACCAAGGCTGGGGAGTTCCAGCAATATTTGAGAGAAATGGGGTCTGGATTGAATTTAAAGGAAATGAAATGATAGAATTGATTGGATTTAAAGGAAAGAAAATGAAATGTTATTTCTTGTTCATGTGAGTTTGTGAACTAAATTTTATATCTGCTACATAGAGATTTACTAGGCTTAACTATCAATCCCTGCACAGCCCATATCTGCTCCATGGACTGATTGTAGTTTGTCACAATAGGACCAACATATTTTCATACAATTGCTGAAAACTTGATTGTTATTCAGGGAAGATTGTGGGCTCTCAGAAGTTACTGATATGGGGTAAACCACTCTATTGCAATGGAAATGACTTTGCAAACTTTTGGCAAGTTATAAACTCTTGACAAGGAGAAGGAAAAGAGGGAAAATACAATTTCTAATGCCATGTTGATAGGATTTGTATCTCTTTTATTCACAAAATAATAATTTGAACAGGAGGATCACAAAAGATGGACTTTAAATTCCTTATGTTGATTTTGATTTTCTAAGGAAGGAAATGGTACCTGGCAACCACAGTTGCTGAACCCCATAGTAGAAAAACACTTACACAGAACACCTACACATGGCACCTGAGCCACAGACTAATGCAATGGGACAGATGGTAGGGAAGGCTATTTTATTGAAAAAGGCAATTACAAAATTTCAGAGGTAGAATTTCTGGGCATGAAAATGACACTTAGAAGAAACCTTTGAATTCTGGATCATACCTGGGAGGTACTGCAGCAATGACAGGTGGGATTCAGGTCTGAATCCTAGTAATTGTCTTCAGAAAGCCAGATGGATAGGAGAAAGGATCAGGGAATATTACCAAAATTGCATGCTTTCTAATCAGCTACCTAATATGGTACCCCAAGACTGAGAGAATGGGACTTGAAATTGGACATAAGACTCCAAAAGGAAACTTAGAATATGGTTCCTTAGTCTTAAAAGGTGAATGTTTCCAAGATAGTTAGCTTCCAAAAGTTTAGGAAAGCCCAACAAACCCCTCTTTTTGTTTTGCTTGTAGGGAAGATGGATATTTCATGGTAGACCATGACTGAGGAGTTATTTCTAATAGCATGGGAGTTAAGGTATTCTCAGAGCGTCTTGGGAGACCAAAGAAGTACCAAGACTGGAGCCAAACACCAAAACTAGAAGAGTAAAGAGAGAGAAAAAAGAGAATGAAGCACTCACCAGTCTGCCCATGGAACCCCAGGTGGGGAAAGCCTGGGTGCTTACATAGCAGAAACCCTCCTACTTTATCTTCTAAAATAGATGTCTAAAAATTGGAGCCAAGAGCTTGGGGAATGACTCATATGGTGACCTAAGTCCTAGCTTTCTCAGGGCATTCTCAGTTTATGCCTATTGCCCAGCATAATTATTTATAGCCTTAACTTTCATTCTTCCAAGTGTCTGAATTTGAATAAGTTAATATGGGCATTCTACCAAGTGATGACCCAGAGAAAGTCAAAGCTATGGCTGGGGCCTGAATAGAAGGACCATCCTCATAATTTTCCAGAATTGGGTTGCCATACAGTTGCTCTTGGCTAATCACATAGTAATATAAGACCCATAGGTTAACAGCCTTTTCTAGGCTTGGGGGATATTCTGTGGTCAAAATTGGGAAAGCAGGAGACTCTTCAAGGAGGGTCAAGAAAATTGTCCATTTCACAGACTCACCAACTTATCCCCTGGAGAAACTGGGATACCATCCACACAGTTATTATTCTGTGTGTTAGAACAATGAATGTGAAAATCCTACTCACAACATAGAGCCCTATCCAACTGGTGAATGAAAATACTGCAGGGTAACCATACTTTCATTTTTCTTATTCTTCAGACCTTTCAGTGTCTAAGTTAGGGGGCCCAGAGCAGAGGTGATTATGAAATGTGTGTCTTTCCAGCTTTGCTTTCTTAAAGCCTGGATTTATTGAGATCATGCCAAGGACTTTTGAGGACAATGCAAACAGGGGTGAGGGATGGTAGGGGTGACTTAATTAAGACCAATAAAAATTTGGGGGAAAAAGAGGGTTCAGAAAGAAAGGATACCCCAGATCAGCTGATAAAAATACCCTAAGGAAACTGATGAACCTTAGAGAAAATGTCTGAATGGTATGCATAGGAGGTCTGGACTTCCATGAGTTTCTAGATTTCTGAGGTGCAGGTGCTGAACTGCTCTGAGGAACAATGTGGTCAAGGTAATAATCAGAAGCCACTGGGGACTGGAGGGTATTATGCTGAGTGAAGTAAGCCAGTCGGAGAAGGACAAACATTATATGTTCTCATTCATTTGGGGAATATAAATAATAGTGAAAGGGAATATAAGGGAAGGGGGAAGAAATGTGTGGGAAATATCAGAAAGGGAGACAGAACGTAAAGACTGTTAACTCTGGGAAACGAACTAGGGGTGGTGGAAGGGGAGGAGGGCGGGGGGTGGGAGTGAATGGGTGACGGGCACTGGGGGTTATTCTGTATGTTAGTAAATTGAACACCAATAAAAAATAAGTTAAAAAAAAAAAAAAAAGAAGCCACTGGGGACTGAGGACCAGAGAAGCCCCTTCCTACCTTGATGTGCCCAGTTTTAAGGAAAATGGATTGGTTAGATGGAGAACATAGCACATGAAGTTGACTTCTCAGGATAAATCATATTTAGAAATACAGAGAGAGAGGAGAGAAAAGGGTGTGCAAAAGTCCAAAGCAGGAAATTTCATTGATATAAAAATAAAACGGTCGGGGCAGCCCCAGTGGCGCAGCGGTTTAGTGCCACCTGCAGCCTGGGGCGTAATCCTGGAGACCCTGGATTGAGTCCCATGTCGGGCTCTCTGCACAGAGCCTACTTCTCCCTCTGCCTGTGTCTCTGCCTCTCATTCTCTCTCTGTGTCTCTATGAATAAATAAACAATATCTTAAAAAAAATAAAATGGTCAAATACTTAAATTATTTCACAAATCCTACATGATTTGGCCCTTGACTAATTCTTCAGACTTAATTGCTGATACTGCTCAACTATATACCAATCTACCACATTTCTTTTTCCCATTTTACTTTCACCTAACTAAACCCTCTGAACCTTATAGTCAGGATTATATGTAATTTTCATAAAGTTTCATGTCTAGAGACTTTGGAAGATGCTCTGTTGTTATACACTGTCATTGCATACTTTATATTTGTGTTGTGCTTATCACAACTGTATTTAAAATTTCAAGTAACTTATTTTCTTAATATCTGACTCTTTTGCTAGATTCTAAGTCCCACCAGCTCAGGTACTGTGCCTGGTCATCACTGGGTCCTTAGTACCTAGTATAGGGCCTGGCTCAGAGTAGGTATAACTGGATCTTAGAGGAATGAATGAATAAATTAATGAATGAGGCTGAAACATGAAGTATGCCATAGGAAGTTCTGGAGATAAGATTCAAAAGAGCCTGAAATAAAATTTTTGTGTTCTGAATAGAAGCAAGGGGGAGTTTGGCCTTCTAGGTTCTGAGGGACTTTTGAAAATATTCAGAGCACAAGGTATCCTATTCAATTCAAACAGTTGGTAGGAGAGTTGCTTTTGGTAAACAATTTCAAATTGTGCATAAAATATGCAAGGGATATTGGTAAACATATGTTTATAAGAAGGAAGACATTGACTTTTATAGAGTCACATTTCTTTACCTCAAGCAACACATAAAGAAAAAAAAGGAAAGAAAAAAATGTCTATGGAGAGTTTCTGTGAAAGAACTATTATGTCTGAAGTTAGCTCAATCTAAAACTGACAAATTTCAGCAAAATAGAAAAAATTTAGCGGATAATTTCCTGTAGCAATGGCTCGGCTTTTAGTACAGCATATGGAATAGAAGGTTACTCTGGTCTTTTTGAGCAGGAGTGATTCTGTGTCCTCAATGCCTGCACAGTCTAGTTTCAGTTCTTTTGACCTTATCTGCTGGTGGCTTTCAGTATGCTAATATCTCATTAACAAGATCCTGACAGTGCTCACCACGCATGAATTACTATGACCTAATTATTGCAAGTACCTCATCCAGTGACTTTTGTGGTAGTACCTACGTGGTTCTATAGCCCCAGATTAAAGCACGGAAAAGCTCTGCTTTTTCTTTTTGTGACTGAAGTCTAACCCTGAGTGTCATATCTTTTCAATCCTATTGGTATGAACGGCCTCAAAGAAATTGATAGAGAAATGTGGAGAGCAAGGAAAAGTGAGTTATGGCCATTGTCCCACAGCCAAGTATGCCTTGGTCTCACTTTTGGAAACTGTCTCCAGACCTTTCAAAGTTGGACAGAATAAAAAAAAGAAGAAGTGGTGGTAATAAAAATAAGACAAATAATAATACTAGCTGTTACTGAGTGCTTATTGTACAGTGACTGATACTTCAAATATCTTTTATAGATTTTCCATTGATCCTCAATAATTATATGAGTTGGGTGCTGTTATTAGCATATAATTACCTGAGGTGGGCACAAGTTCCATTTCACATATGATGAAGCTATAGTTCAGAGAAGTTATTACGCCTTGCTTACAGCAGACCTAGGCCTCTTTAGCTCATAACTTTGTGAATGGGAGAGGGAGAAGAAAGGGTGGAGCGTATGGCCCTTGAACACTGGTCATCTTTAAGGAAGATCAGTGATATGATTAAGAGAACAACTTTTGAGATCCCCAAATACAACTTAAACTCTGAAAAACTTTGCCAGAGTTCAAATCTAATGTCCAGTATTATTGAGCCTGAGACATTATGTGTGTCCAAGTGGGTGGAAAAGAGGAAACACAGAATCTGCTTTCCACAGGGGTTGGGATCAGAGACAAGAAGAGAACTACAGGACAAAATAAATATGTCTGGCCGGGGTGGAAGGGACAGGCACTGAGGTGGCAAAGTTACTAAGTAGAAGAGTTGGGTTTTCAATGTGAGGCTAAAGAATTTGGCATATATACAGGAAATTACCTGAGTGGCTAAGATAATTTAAGCAAGGAAGTAAGTGATGAAGGAAATGTGCTTGGAAGAATAATTGGCAGTGCAGCTTGAAATGGGCTGTGGGACTTAGGGAAACAAAGGAGCTAGCTCTTGTAGCCATCCAGGAGCCAAGAGGAGAAAGAATGGAATAAGATGCTGACAGAGGAAATGAAAAGGAAGGGAGGAGTGGAAGAGATGTTATGAATCATTTCTTTAGCTTGAGAATTCTGCAAATATTATATAATTACCACCTTAAATTAATGCTAGGGAACTAGGTAACTTATGGATAGAAATAACACCTTTGATTTGCCAAGTAAATTTTTCAAATTGTTACTTTCTTTAACAAAAATCAGTATTTAATTTTTATAAGCTGCAGTGTGCTAAAAAGTTTCTAGGCACTCCACAAATCATACAATTCAACATGATTGCTACTTGCATGGATTGCAAATGAGCCAAGCTTTTTGTTCTGTATTTTGTATTCTTTACTCTCAATCAATAAACCTTTGAGAGAGATAAATTTATCTGGAGGACTCATGTCTTCCATTACTTAGAGACTTATGATGATGAAAAAAAAGAATCAAGGTCTAAATGATCATTTAAAAATAAAATTGCATTCTCTGGTTAAAAGATTTATTGAGAAGTATGCTGGTATTACTTGAAGCTGGTACAAGTAGCTGTATCACCACTTGCATCGTTTCTTGTGCAAAAAGCTATGGTTCAAATTCTGGTTTAAATAGCAGCCTAGAGAAACATGTTTAATTTATTAAATGTAAACAAAGGCCAAATTATAGGGAAGCTTAAAGGAAAATAATAAGCTCAACTAGAACACATGTAGACCCTAGAGAGGATGAAACTGTCTGTTTCAGCAAATCTGGTCAGGGATATCTTAGGAAGGGGCAGTGGCTGAATCACCTCAGAATTAGTTTTTTCTGCTTATTCTTTAAGCAGTGTGAGCACCCCTTTCCATTGCACACATTGACCTGAAGTCCCTCTGAATTTTCACAAACCCTACTTTTTTTTTTTTAACTAAGTGTTCATTTATTCAATAGAAATTTTTGAGGCCTCTGCCATTTGTAGAGCTCTATTATGTATAGGCAATGGATGGATATATGAGGAGTAGGAGAAACCATTCCCATGTATAGAAAACTCCAAGAAAGCAGATATTAAAAAAAAAAAAAAAAAGCCTTAAAAGAGTAAAATGAAAATAGCATGGACCATGAGACAATAATAAGTAAGGACACAAGGAACCAAAGGGATACAGAGTGCTTGATGAGGAGCTGGGAATTCATATCCTCCCTAGTCTGGGTTGTGACTTGAGATAAGATGCTTATACTAGCTGGGCCTTAAAAATATCATCTAAAATACTACATAATCTTGAACCTCCTATCTAACCCTATGTTTTGTAAAATTATCAATTTGGGTTAATATTCAACATAGACATTTTTAATTAACATAATTACTTTCTGAAGATGGTGAAAATTCATGAGTTAGCATTATTTAAAGAACCCTCAAAGATTTTGCATTGTTCATCCAAACAACGAAGTTTAGTATTGTTTTTTTCACTTTCTCCTATTGCAGCAGAGGCTGGAAATGAATATGTATTATCTATATACATTATAAACCCCGTAATGCAATATTATAATTTTGTTTTAAATAGTCATGTATAATTTAAATAAATTAAAACAAAAATACTCTATTATATTTACCCATCTATTTATAATTTACAAAATTCTTCATTCATTTTTAGAGATTCAAGCTTCCTTTTAAATCATTTGTCTTCAGCTTGATGAATTTCCATTAGTATTTTCTGTAGTGTATTTCTGGTGGCAATGAATTCCTGTTTTCATTCACTTAAAATGTATTTATTTTGCCTTCATTTCTACATATTTTTGTTGGATATGGAATTTTAGGGTGACCATTCTTTGTCTTCTATCAGTCATCTTGAAAAATTGATATTTATAGAACTCTAAATGAAACCAACAACTGCAGAACTCACATTATTTTCAAGCTCATATGGTAACAGTCACCAAAATAAACTAAATGCTGGTGTGTAAAATAAATCTAAATATATTTTAGATGATAAAACTAATGCAGATTATGTTTCCAGATGATAAAAAATAAAAACAATAAGCTATCCATGAAATCATGAATGTATTTGAAAATTGAACAACACAAATCTAAATTCATCTATCAGAGAAGGAAACAAAGAAAATTAGAAAACATTTTAAATTAAATGATAATAAAAATATAACCCATAAAAATGTGAGGAATGATGAAAAAATAGTGGTTAGAGGGAAATTTAATTTATTTTAAATGCCTAAATTAGAAAAGACTAGTCTAAAATTAGTGAGCTAATGTTTCATCTGAAAACATCGGAAATAGGAGGCTCAAAATAAACAAAAGTAGGGAAATAATAAAGGTAAGAACAAAAATCGTTAAAGTAGATAACAAACAGTAGAGAAAATCGACAATGCCAAGAGATAGTTCTCTTAGATCCATCAGAGAATCGAGATTGTAGAGCAAACCCATGTCCCTCAATTTGGAGAGACAGGTTGAGAGATACAGAAATCCTCAGCTTACCAGAGCAGAAGCCCAACAATGAACAATTGGAATTTGAAATTAAAAGCACAAGAGAATAAATACAAAGTCTATATGAAGAAAACTACAAAACTCTGATGGAAAAAAATCAAAGAAAATCTAAATACATGGAGAGATATTCTATATGAAGATGGATAAAAGGACTATTATCTGGATGTCAGTTCTTTTCAAATTGCTCTATTGATTCTCTGTAATGCTAATAAAACATCCAAGAAGTCCTTTTGTGGATGTCAACATGATTCTGAAGTTTATATGGAAAAGTAAAGGAATAAAAATATTCAACACATATTGAAGGGGAAGAACAAAATCATAGTACTGACAATCCCCAGCTTTGAGACATAATTTAAACCTATGATAATCAAGACAGGGTTGTATTGGTAAAGAATGGACAACTATATCAATGGAACAGAACAGAGAGCACTGATGAATACAGTTAATTGTTCTCTGACAGGAGCAAAGGCAATTCAATGGAGAAAGGATAATAATTTCAATAAATGGTGCTAGAATAACTGGACATCCATGTGCCAAAAAATGAATCTAGACCAGACCTTATACCCTTCACAAAAACTAACTCAAAATGTAAAATGTAGAACTATAAAACTCCTAAAAGATACTATAGGAAAAAATCTAGGTGTCCTTGGGTCTGACAGTGACTTTAGATACAATACCAAAAGTATGATCCATGAAAGGAAGATGTGATAAACTGAGCTTCACTAAAATAAAAAAAAAAAAATTTCCTCTGCAAAAGACACTGTTAAGAGAATGAAAAGACAAGCCACAGACTGGAAGAAAACACCAAACACATATTTGATAAAGGACTGGTATCCAAAATATAAAAACAGCTCTTAAAGCTCAGCAAGAAGAAAACGAACAACTCAATTTAAAATGAGCAAAATATCTTAACAGATATGTCACAAAAGAAGATATACATACATATGACAAATAAGCATATGAAAAGATGCTCAATATTATATGCCATAAAGGAATTACAAATTAAAACAACAGTGGGATACCACCTCACACCCATTAAAAATAACTAAAATTCAAAACATTGACAATATTAAATGCTGGTGAGGATGTGGAACTATATGAACTCACTCATCGCTGGTAGAAATGCAAATGGTATAGTCACTTTAGAAGACTATAGTAAGTTTAGAAGTTTAGTAGTTAATTACAATACTAAACATACTATTAAAGATGATGCAGCAGTTATGTTACTTGGTATTTACCTAAGTGAGATAGAAACTTAAGTCCACACAAAAACCTGCACGTGGATGTTTATAGCAAGTTTATTCACAATTACCCAAATTGGAAGCAACCAAGATATTCTTCAATGGGTAAGTAAACCATGGTTACATCAATACGATGGAGTATTAATGAGCAATAAAAAAGGAGCTATTAAGCCATGAAAAGATGTGAAGGAAGCTTAAATGCATAGTGCCAAGTAAAAGAAACCAAGTTTAAAAGGTTACATACTGTATGATATCCTGGAAAAAGCAAAAACTATAGAGATAGTAAAAAGATCAGTGGTTGCTAGCAATTTGGGGAGTTGGAAGGGGGAATGAATAGGTGGGGCACAGGAGAATTCTAGGGCTTTGGAACTATTCTGTAAGATACAGTAATGTTGGATATATGTTACTATACATTTATCAAAACCCATAGACTATACAACAGATAATGAACCCAAATATAAGCTATACAATTCAGTCAATAATAATGTACTTATATTGGCTCATCAGCTGTAGCAAATATACAACACTAATGTGAGATGTTATAATAGAGGAAACTAAGGATGGGAGTCTAGGGAATTCTGTGCTTTCTGCTCACTTTTCTGTAAACCTAAAACTGCTCTATAAAAATCCTAAAACTGCTTTAAAAAACTAAGTCTATTAATAAAATAGAAATGGAAATATCCCTAACAAACATTATTGAGACAAAGAAGAAAGAATATAAATCAAAGTATCAGTAATAAAAGATGGGTGATCGATACAGATTCTAAATATATTAAAAGGATAATGAAAGTATTATGAATAGCATTATGCGAACAGATTTAACAACCATGATGAAATGGAAAAATCCCTCAAACAACACAAACTAGCAAAGCTCACTCACGAAGAAACAGATATCCAGAAAGGACCAATATCTAACAAGGAAATTAAATTTTTATTATAAACTTTTCCAGGAAGAGAATTCCAGGCCAAATGCCTTCCTTGTTAAATTCAAAATTCTATTAAACACTTAAAGAAGAAATAATATCATGAAATATTTCTCAAAAAATCTTTCAAAAGCAACCAAGATATTCTTCAATGGGTAAATAAACCATGGTTACATCAAAAAATCTTTCAAAAAGTGACAGAGGAGGGAATATTTATCAAATAATCTTATGAGGTTAGAGTCACTATAATACTCAAAATAGACATTGGTATTAAAGGAAAAACTAACTCTTATGAACTTATACACAGAGATTCCTAATACTTAAAGATTGAACCCAGCTGTATATAAAAAGGATAATACATCATGACCAAATGGTGTTTATTCAAAGAATGCAAAGTTGGTTTAGCATTCAAAAATAAGTAAGAATACAAAAATGGGGAAATTCATATGATTATGTCAATAGATGAAGAACAAACACTATACAAAATTCAACCTCTATTCATGATTTTAAAATGAGATAACTAAACAAAAGTGGAACACCAGGAAACTACTTAAATCTTCAAAACGGCATCTATGGAAAAATCTGCAGCTAGTATTATACTAAGTTAAGTATTAAGTGCTTTCCCCTTAAATTCAATGGGTAGGTCTACTCTTGCTACTTATTTCAAAATTGCATTTGAGGTTGTAGCTATTGCAATAAGGAATTTTTTAAAAAAGGCATGGACAGGAATAGAAGAAGTAAAACTGTTTCTATTGGCAGATGACAACACCCTTATGTAAAAAATCCTCAGAAATCCATAAAACAATTATTAAAACTAATGAATGAAGTTATCAGGTTTGTAAGATTAAAGGTTAGTAAAAGAAATTCAATTGCATTTTATCATGTGATAGCAAACAATTGGAAAGTGAGATTTTTGAAAATAAAAGTGATTAATTTATAGTAATACCAATAGATAAATTGAACTAAATCCATCTATGACTTTTACATCAAACCCCAAAAAATATTGCATAGAGATATTATAGAACCTCTAACTAAATAGAGCAATATACTATGCTTTTGTACTGAAAAACTCCATAATGTTGATATCCATCTCCCCAAATATCAGTTCTATGAAATTCTAATAAAGTATAGAAAGATTTTTAGAAATTGGTAACTTATCAATTCTCAACTTATGAAAATTCAAATGACCAAGAATAGTCACAATAATTTTTTAAAGGGCAAATTTGGAGGTCTTATATTTCCTGATCTAAAGACCTATGGTAAACTATGGCAATTAGAACATTGGGGTAATGTCAAAAGGATAGATACATGCATCAAATAACAGAATAGAGAGTATAGAAATAGTGTACACATGTACGGTCAATTGATTATCTTTTTTTGAAACTAAGTTTTTTTTTTTTAATTCCAGCATAGTTAACACAGTATTATATTAGTTTCAGGTGTACAATATAATGATTCAACAATTCTATGCATTACTCAGGGCTAATCGCTAAGTGTATTTTTTATTTTTTATTTTATTTTATTTTATTTTATTTTATTTTATTTTATTTTATTTATTTTATTTTTTTAGTGTAATTTTTAAAAAAGATTTTATGTACTTATTCATGAGAGACAGAGAGAGATAGAGAGGCAGAGACACAGGCAGAGGGAGAAGCAGGCTCCATGCAGGGAGCCGGATCTGGGACTGGATCCCGGGTCTCCAGGATCAGGCCCTGGGCTGAAGGTGGCGCTAAACCGCTGAGCCACCCAGGCTGCCCTCATAAGTGTATTCTTAACCACTTTCACTTATTTCACCCATCCCCTCCACCCACCTCACCTCTGGTAACCATCAGTTTGTTCTTTCTTTCTTTCTTTTTTTTTTGTATACATTTTTTCTGGAGTTCGATTTGTCAACGTATAGTATAACACCCAGTGCTCGACCCGTCAAGGGCCCTTTTCAGTACCCGTCACCCAGTCACCCCATCCTCCTGCCCACCTCCCCTCCACTACCCCTTGTTCGTTTCCCAGAGTTAGGAGTCTCTCATGTTCTGTCCCCCTCTGTGATTTTCCCCACTCATTTTCTCTCCTTTGCCCTATGATCCCTTTTGCTATTTTTTATATTCCCCATGTGAGTAGAACCATATGATGATTGTCCTTTTCCATTTGACTTACTTCACTCAGCATAATACCCTCCAGTTCCAACCACATTGAAGCAAATGGTGGGTATTCATCATTTCTAATGGCTAATATTACATTGTATATATAGACCACATCATCTTCTTTCCATTCATTTTTTGATGGACATTGAGGCTCCTTCCACAGTTTGGCTATTGTGGACATTGCTGCTATAAACATTGGGGTGCAGGTGTCCTGCCATTCCACTACATCTGTATATTTGGGGTAAATCCCCAGTAGTGCAATTGCAGGGTTGTAGGGTAGTTCTGTTTTTAACACTTTGAGGAACCTCCACATAGTTTCCCAGAGTGGCTGCACCAGTTCACATTCCCACCAACAGTGCAAGAGGGTTCCCCTTTATCCACATCCTCTCCAACATTTGTTGTTTCCTGTCTTGTTAATTTTCCCCATTCTCACTGGTGTGATGTGGGATCTCATTGTGGTTTTGATTTGTATTTCCCTGACGGTAAGTGATGTGGAGCATTCTCTCACGTGCTTGTTGGCCATGTCTATGTCTTCCTCTGTAAGATTTCTGTTCATGTCTCTTGCCCATTTCATGATTGGATTGTTTGTTTCATTGCTGTTCAGTTTAATAAGCTCTTCATATATCTTGGATTCCAGCCCTTTATCTGATATGTCATTTGCAAATAATTTCTGCCATCGTGTAGGTTGTCTTTTAGTTTTGTTGACTTTTTTTTTTTTGCTGTGCAGAAACTTCTTATCTTGATGAAGTCCCAAAGATTCATTTGTGCTTTTGTTTCCCTTGCCTTCATAGATGTATCTTGCAAGAAGTTGCTGTGGCCAAATTCAACAAGGGTGTTGCCTGTGTTCTCCTCTAGGATTTTGATGGATTCTTGTCTCACATTTAGATCTTTCATCCATTTTGAGTTTATCTTTGTGTATGGTGTAAGAGAATGGTCCAGTTTCATTCTTCTGCATGTGGATGTCCAATTTTCCCAGCACCATTTATTGAAGAGACTGTCCTTTTTCCAGTGGATACACTTTCCTGCTTTGTCAAATATTAGTTGACCAGAGAGTTGAGAGCCCATTTCAGCGTTCTCTATTCTGCTTCATTGATCTATGTATCTGTTTTTGTGCCAGTACCACACTGTCTTGATGATCACAGCTTTGCAGTACAACCTGAAATCCGGCATTGTGATGCCCCCAGCTCTGATTTTCTTTTTCAATATTCCCCTAGCTATTCAGGGTCTTTTCTGATTCCACACAAATCTTAAGATGATTTGTTCCAACTCTCTGAAGAAAGTCCATGGTATTTTGATAGGAATTGCATTGAACGTGTAAATTGCCCTGGGTAACATTGACATTTTCACAATGTTAGTTCTTCCAATCCATGAGCATGGAATATTTTTCTATCTCTTTGTGTCTTCCTCAATTTCTTTCAGAAGTGTTCTGTAGCTTTTAGGGTACAGATCCTTTATCTCTTTGGTTAGGTTTTTTCCTAGGTATCTTATGCTTTTGGGTACAATTGTAAATGGGATTGGCTCCTTAATTTCTCTTTCTTCAGTCTCATTGTTAGTGTATAGAAATGCCACTGATTTCTGGGCATTGATTTTGTATCCTGCCACTTTGCCGAATTGCTGTATGAGTTCTAGCAATTGGTGGAGTCTTTTGGGTTTTCTAAGTACAGTATCATGTCATCTGAGAAGAGGGAGAGTTTTACTTCTTTGCCTATTTGAACGCCTTTTATTTCTTTTTGTTGTCTGATTGCTGAGGCTAGGACTTTTAGTATTATGTTGAATAGCAGTGGTGAGAGTGGACATCCCTGTCATGTTCTTGATCTTAGGGGAAAGGCTCCCAGTGTTTCCCCATTGAGAATGATATTTGCTGTGGGCTTTCATAGATGCTTTCAAGATGCTGAGGAATGTTCCCTCTATCCCTACACTCTGAAGAGTTTTGATCAGGAATGGATGCTGTATTTTGTCAAATGCTTTCACTGTATCTATTGAGAAGATCCTATGGTTCTTGTTTTCTCTCTTGTTGATAGGATCTATCATGTTGATTGCTTTACAAGTGTTGAACCAGCCTTGCATACTGGGGACAAATCCCACTTGGTCATGGTGAATAATCTTCTTAATGTACCGTTGGAGCCTATTGGCTAGAAGAATTTTTGCATCCGTGTTCATCAGGGCTATTTGTCTATAATTCTCCTTTTTGGTGGAGTCATTGTCTGATTTTGGAATTAAGGTGATGCTGGCCTCATAGAACGAGTTTGGAAGTATTCTGTTCTTTTCTATCCTTTGGAACAGCTTTAGTGGAATAGGTATTATTTCTTCTTTCAACGTTTGATGGAATTCCCCTGGGAAGCCATCTTGCCCTGGACTTTTGTGTCTTAGAAGGTTTTTTTTTTAAGATTTTTTAAAAAAATTATTTATTAATGAAAGATACAGAGAGAGGGAGACAGAGACACAGGCAGAGGGAGAAGCAGGCTCCATGCAGAGAGCCCAATGTGGGACTTGATCCGAGGTCTCCAGAAACAGGCCCTGGGCTGAAGGCCGCGCTAAACCGCTGAGCCACTGGGGCTGCCCATCTTGGGAGTTTTTTGATAACTGCTTCAATTTCCTCCCTGGGTATTGGCCTGCTCAGGTTTTCTGTTTCTTCCTGTTCCAGTTTTGGTAATTTGTGGTTTTCCAGAAATGTGTCCATTTCCTCTAGATTGCCTAATTTATTGGCGTATAGCTGCTCACAATATGTTTTTAAAATCATTTGTAGGGCAGCCCCGGTGGCTCAGTGGTTTAGCGCTGCCTTCAGCCTGGGGCATAATCGTGGAGACCGGGGATCGGCCCCACATCGGGTTTCCTGCATGGAGCCTGTTTCTCCCTCTGCCTGTGTCTGTGCCTCTCTCTCTCTGTGTGTGTCTCTTGTGAATAAATAAATAAAAATCTTTAAAAAAATAAAATCATTTGTATTTCCTTGGTATTGGTTGTGATCTCTTCTTTTTCATTCATGATTTTATTAACTAGAGTCTTTTCTCTTTTGTTTCTAATAAGGATGGCTAATAATTTATCTATCTTATTAATTCTTTCAAAGAACCAGCTCCTGGTTTTGTTGATCTGTTCTACATTTCTTCTGGTCTGTTTCATTGAGTTCTACTCCAATCTTTACTATATCTCTTCTTCTGCTTGGTGTAGGTTTTATTTACTGTTCTTTCTCCAGTTCCTTTAGGTGCAAGGTTAGCTTGTGTATTTGAGTTTTTTCCAGTTTTTTGAGGGATGCTTGTATTGCAATATATTTCCCTCTCAGGACTGCTTTTGCTATATCCCAAAGATTTTAAACGGTTGTATCTTCATTCTCATTAGTTTCCATGAATCTTTTTAATTCTTCTCTAATTTCCTGGTTGACCCTTTCATCTTTTAGTAGGATGTTCTTTAACCTCCACGTGTTTGAATTTCTTCCAAATTTTTTCTTGTGATTGAGTTCTAGTTTCAAAGCACTGTGGTCTGAAAATATGCAGGGGACAATCCCAATCTTTTGTTATCAGTTGAGACCTGATTTGTGACCCAGTATGTGGTCTATTCTGGAGAAAGTTTTATATGCACTTGAGAAGAATGTGTTCAGCTGCATTCGGATTGGAAGTTCTATATATATCTGTGAAATCCATCTGGTCCAGTGTATCATTTAAAGCTCTGTTTCTTTGGTGATGTGCTTAGAAGATCTGTCATTTGCAGAAAGTACTGTGATGAAGTCTCCTACTATTAGTGTATTATCTAAGTATCTTTACTTCAGTTATTAATTAATTGATATACTTGGCAGCTCCCACATTAGGGGCATAAATATTCATGATTGTTAGGTCTTGTTGGATAGACCCTTTAAGTATGATATAGTGCCCTCTTCATCTCCTACTACAGTCTTTGGGATAAACTTTAATTTGTCTGAAATGAGGATTGCTACCCCAGCTTTCTTTTGAGGACCATTTGAATGGTAAATGGTTCTCCAACCTTTGATTTTCAGGCTGGAGGTATCCTTAGGTGTAAAATGAGTCTCTTATAGAGAGCATATAGATGGGTCTTGCTTTTTTTATCCAGTCTGAAACCCTGCACCTTTTGATGGGGTCATTAAGCCCATTCATGTTCAGAGTTATTATTGAAATATATGAATTTGTGTCATCATAATACCTATTCAGCCCCTATTTTGTGGATTATTTCTTTGGGCTTCCTCTTTCTTTTCCAGGGTCCCCCTTAATATTTCTTGCAGAGCTGGTTTGGTGGTCACATATTCTTTCAGTTTCTTCCTATCTTGGAAGCTCTTTATCTCTCTTTCTATTCTGAATGAGACCCTTGCTGGATAAAGTATTCTTGGATCATGTTCTTCTCATTTAGAACCCTGAATATTTCCTGCCAGCCCTTCTGGCCTGCCAGGTTTCTGGAGAGGTTTTCTTTTAATCCAATAATTCTCCCCATGTAAGTTAAGAATCTCTTGTCTCTCACTGCTTTAAGGATTTTCTCTTTATTTTGGAATTTACTAGTTTCACTATTAAATGTTGAGGTGTTGAACAGTTTTTGATTTTGGGGGGGGCTCGCTTTATCTCCTGGATCTCAATGCCTGTTTCCCTCCCCACATTAGGGAAGTTCTCAGCTATAATTTGTTCAAATATGCTTTCTGGCCCTCTGTCCCCTTCGGCACTTTCTGGAACCCCAATTATATGTAGATTTTTCCTTCTGAGGCTATCATTTATTTACCTTAACCTTTCCTCATGGTTTTTAATTGTTTTTCTCTTTTTTCCTCAGCTTCCTTCCTTGCCATCAACTTGTGTTCTATGTTGCTCACTCTTTCTTCCATTCATTAACCCTCATTGTTAGGACCTCCAGTTTGGATTGTATCTCATTTAATTAATTTTTAATTTCAGCCTGATTAGATCTAAATTCTGCAGTCATGAAGTCTCTTGAATCCTTTATTCCAGAGCTACCAGTAGGTTTATAATTGTGCTTCGCAATTGGGTTTCTGACATCAAATTGTAATCCAAATTCTGTAACTCTGTGGCAGAGAGTACTGTTTCTGATTCTTTCTTTTGTGGTGAGTTCTTCTTTCTAGTCATTTTGCTCAGTGCAGAGTGGCTGTATGAGCTAGCTGAGTCAAGAATATCAACCATGACCTAAGAGAATTTCACCCTAGATGATTCTGATGAAGTCAGAGACCAGAAATTGAAAACAAAGATCAGAACGAAATAAAACAAAAGGACCACTAAGTGAAAAACAATTTTTAAAACAAAGTAGTAAAAAATAAAAGGCCAAGAATTCCAAAGAAGAAGAAAAAAAGAAAAGAGAAAAAAAAGAAGAGAAAAAAGCAAAAGTGAAGAGGAAAAAAAAGAAAAAGAAAAAAAAAAGGGGGGTACTGGGAGATGGTGGTGGTGAAGAATTTGTAGTGGATGGAGAATGTAGTCTACCCGAGGGGTCCTAGAGGGTGATCCTTTTGGTTCTGAGTGTATTAAGTTCTGTATGTTAGAATATGCTTAGTCCCAAATTTATATAAACCAGCAATACTTGTAGAGACCCCCAACACTGACCATCAAAACATAAACGAGATAAAAGAGTGGGGCATAATGGGAATGAAGAGAGCATATAATCACACAGAATGAACCAGCACGGTATATCACTTGGTTCTGGGTACATGCTGGTCATGTTTTAGAAGGTATTAACTGTCGCCATTGTAGAACAAAATGAGGCAGAGAAAACAAAAAAACATATCTCATATACCTCTCAAAATTAAATTGAGTATGTGAAGGGAATCTAGAAGTGGAAAATATATCTAAGACCTGTAATTGTAGAAATATGAAAGTCAAAAAGGAAGAAACTTAAAAATGAAGAGGTGCTAAAATATTGTCATTAAAGTGGGAAAAGAGAAAAAATATTGGAAATTTTTAGTCTATAAAAATGAGTTGTACTGGTAAAAGGGCAATAATAAGGAGGGGTAGGTACCCTCTATTCTATATACTGTAAATCCCTCGACTTCCTCTGTAGCTTTCCAGAGCTGCTGGGTTAGGACTTGCTCTTCCCTTGTCCTTCCAGCTGGTCTTCTGGGGGAGGAGCCTGCTGTGCTGACTCTCAGGTGTGTGCACCTGGGGGAGCTGCCCCTCCACCTGCCAGGTGCACGGCTCAGTGGAAGCTTTTTATCCTGTGAGGCCCCTCTTCCCTGGCGGCTCTGCCCCTCCCGGGCACAGGGTAACACCGGGAGGAACACCACCACTGGCAGCGGCCAGCTCCCCAGCCCTGGAGTCGGCTCCTGCAGTAACTACTGCAGCTCCCAGTCCGCAGGGGCCTGGATGCTCCCGGGGCGGGGGTCCTGATCTGCACAGCTCGGGGTGCCCAGGGCAGGAGTGTCCTGCTGTCCCGTGCCCTCCCCACCTCCGCCTGTCCCGGGGGGAGCCCAGGATCCTGGGCTGTGTCCCCCGGTGCCCTGGGATCCGGGGCCTGTGCCGCTGGAATTGCGCTCTGCGGGGTGCGGCTCCCAAAGGCAACAGGGCACAGCCCCCTCGCCCGGAGCCCCTGCCTGACCCACCGGCTTCTCCTCGAGGCCCCGCCAGGTACGTGCTCCAGCCCTTTACCGAGATCCGCCTGCAGTGTGCGGTGCGGTCTCCCCCAGGTGCACCTCCTCTGTTAGTGACCCGGGTAACCTGGGGGCTACACTGTCCCTCCTGCTGTTCTGCCCGAGTTCCCTGCTGAGCGCCTTTCCCTCCGGGAAGAATCCGGTGCAGATTTTTAAAGTTCCCGCTTCTCCGGAGCTGGGCTTTCCTGTCTGGACGCTCTCACTGCTGGGCCTTAGCCCGGCTCCTCGTGGGGCCCCTCCCTCACTGGATTCTTTTTTATTTTTTCCGCCTTCCTCCCTTGTTAGAAGTGCAAACTCCTCTCTGAAGCGTTCCAACTGTCCCAATTCATAGGTTTTCAGGATGATTTGAAAGTTTTCTAGGTAAGTGGGTGGGGACAGGTGAGGTGAGGACCCTACTCCTCCACCGTCTTGCCCCAATCCAGTTTGTTCTCTATAGTGAAGAGTCTATTTCTTGGTTTCTCTCTTTCTTTGTCTCTTACTCATTTATTTTGTTTCTTAAATTCCACATATGAGTGAAATCGTATGATATTTGCCTTTTCTGAGTGGCTTATTTTGCTTAGCATTGTAATCTAGAGAACTCCATCCATGTTGTTGCAAATGGCAAGATTTCATTCTTTTTAGAGCTGAATAATATTCCAATGTATATGTATACCACCTCTTCTTTATCCATTCATCAGAAAGCACTTGCCTGCTTCCATAATCTGGCCATTGTAAATAATACCACAATAAACATTGGGGTGCATGTAGCCCTTTGATTTTTTTTTTTTTTTTTTTTTTTTTTTTGTATTCTTTAGATAAATACCCTGTAGTTCAATTGCTGGATCATAAGGTACTTTTTTTTTTTTTTTTTTTAACTTTTTGAGGAACTTCCATGTGTTTTCCACAGTGGCTGCATCAGTTTTCATTCCTACCAACATTGCATGAGAGTTCCTTTTTCTCCATATCCTCTCCAACACTTCTTGTTTTGTTGATTTTAGCCATTTTGACAGATGTGAGGTGATCTTTCATTGGAGCTTTGATTTGCATTTTCCTGATGAGTGATGTTGAGCATCTTTTCATGTGTCTGTTAGCTATCTATATATCTTCTTTGGAGAAATGTCTGTTCATGTCTTCTGACCATTTTTAATTGGATTATTTGTTTTTTCAGTGTTACTTGTAAAAGTTCTTTATATATTTTGGATACTAATCCTTTATTAGAGGTATCATTTGCAATATCTCCCCCCATTCTATAGGTTGCCTTTAAGTTTTGCTGATTGTTTCCTCCATTGTGCTGAAACTTTTTGTTTTGATGTAGTCCCAATAGTTTATTTGCTTTTGTTTCCCTTGTCTCAGAAGAGATATATCTAGAAAAAAGTTACTATGGCTGATGTCAGAAAGATTACTGCCTGTGCACTCTTCAATGATGCTTATGTTTTAAAGGCCTCATATATAGGTCTTTAATCCATTTTTATTTTATTTTTGTGTATGTTATGAGAAAGTGATCTAGTTCCATTCCTTTGCAAGTAGCTGTCCAGCTTTCCCAATACCATTTGTTGAAGAGGCTTTTTCCCATTGTATATTCTTCCCTCTTTTGTCAAAGATTAATTGACTGTATACACGTGAGATCATTTATGAGCTTTCTATTCTATTCTATTGATCTATGTGTTTATTTTTGTGCCAGTACCATAACTGTTTTGATTACTATAGCTTGTAGTATAACTTGAAATCTGGAATTCTGATACCTCTGGCTTCATTTTTATTTTTCAAGATTGTCTTTGCTTTTGAGGTGTCTTTTGTGGTTCCATACGAATGTTATGATTGTTTGTTCTAGTTCTGTGAAAAATACTGTTGGAATTGCATTAAATATGTAGATTGCTTTGGGTAGTATAGACATTTTAACAGTATTTGCTCTTCCAACCCATGGGTATGAAATACCTTTCTAGTTGTTTGTGTCATCTTCAATAACTTCCATCAATGTTTTATAGTTTTCAAAATACAGATCTTTCACCTCCTTTGTTAAGTTTATTCCTAGGTATTTTTTTTTCTTCATTATTAGTATATAAAAATGTCACAGATTTTGGTACATTGATCTTGTATCTAGCAACCATACTAAATTCATTGATGAGTTCTTGTATTTTTTTGTGGTGCAGTCTTGAAGTATTTTTTATATATAGTAGCATGTCATCTGCTAATAGTGAAAGTTTTACTTCTTTCTTACCAATTTGGATGACTTTTATTTCTTCCTCTTGTCTGATTTCTGTGGTGAGGCCTTCTAGTACTGTTAAGTAATAGCAGTGAGAGTGGATATCCCTGTCTTTTTTTCTGACCTTAGAGGAAACAGTTTTTCACCATTGAATATGATGTTAGCTGTGAGTTTTTCATATATGGTCTTTATTATGTTGAGATATGTTTCCTCTAATTCTACTTTGTTGACAGTTTTTATTATAGATGGTCAATTGATTTTCAACAAAAATGTCAAGACAATTCAATGGGGAAAGAAAGTCTTTAACCAAATGGTGTTGGAAAAATTAGAGACATACTTTTTAGAAAAGGAGCATTTGCTCTTACTTCACACCATATATAATAATTAATTCTAACAGAGTAATAAGTCTAAATATAAACCTAGTAGTATAAAACTTTTTAAAAAGTAGGAAAAATCTTTATAAAAATGAAAAAAAATTGATAAATTTGACTTTATAAAGATTTAAAACTTTTGCTCCTTAAAAGATATACTTAAGAAAATTAAAAGGCAAGACTTGGAATGGAAAAAATGTTCCAATATATATATTTGACAAAGGACTTGTATCCAGAAAAAAGAACAATTATAGCTCAATTACAAGAAGAAAAGCAACCCAGTAGAAAATTTGACAAAACTACTTGAATTTTGATTTCAAATTAAGATAAACAAATTGTCAATTTATGTATTTTTTATATCCTGTTGATGGAAATTTAAAATTGCAAATTACTTTGGAAAAATTATAGGTGTCTTGAAAAGTTAAATATACACAGACTATTTGACCCAACAAGTTTGATTTTATGTATTTATATCAATGAGAAATGAAAATATATGTCCATTCAAAGACAGCTGCTAGATTGCCAATAGTCTCAAATTGCCAATAGTTAGACCAAAATGTCTAACAAATGATAAATGATAAAATGTGGTGTTTCCATACATTAGAACACTACTTAGCAATAAAAAGAACTGCTCATGTACATAGCAATACTAATGAATCTCAAAAATGTTATGCCAAGTGAAAGAAGACAGACACAAAAGAGTACATACTATATGGGTTGTTAATGTAAAATGCAAATTTATCTAAGTGAAAAAAACGCAGATTAATGGTCGACTCAGGGGGAAGGTAGAGAGGGAGAGGTGAATTACAAAAGAGCATGAGGAATCTTCTGGGGATGTTGGAAACGTTTTTGTATCTTGAGTGTGGCCTTGGTTTTACATGTGTATACAGCTATCAAAACTCATGGATTTATGTTCTCTGATTTAGTTTATTGTAAGTAAATTATTTTTTGAAAAATAAGTTGATAAGAAAAGAAAGGACATAAACAATTCATTAATAGATCACTTCTTAAATAGAAATGGGAAAGTAGGGGGCTAGAGGAACATGAGTGAGTTTTTGAAGAAATCATTTGGAGGTAGACACTAGTGATTATTAATGTCAGGTTTATTCAGACCTTTCAGATCTAAAATGCCATCTTGAACACTGTATAAATCCATAATCCCTTAGCCACAAATTACAAAATCTCCAAATCAATAGAACCAAGAGATTTTTGTTAAGTTGGGTGTAAACTCATTTGGCAGCAAATCCTGACCTGAAATGATTTGAAGCTATTACAGTCTTTATTTCTCCCACTTAATATATGTTTTACAGTAGACATATTAATGTACTTGTTTACAGGATACTCCTCTTGGCACTGCTGCAATATATCACCTAAAATATATGCACTGGATTCTTTCTTAAATCTAAAATACATCTAGGGGATCCCCAGCTGGCGCAGCGGATTGGCGCCTGCCTTTGGCCCAGGGCGTGATCCTGGAGACCCGGGATCGAATCCCATGTCGGGCTCCCGGTGCATGGAGCCTGCTTCTCCCTCTGCCTGTGTCTCTGCTTCTCTCTCTCTCTCTCTCTCTCTGTGACTATCATAAATAACTGGAAAAAAAAAAATCTAAAATACATCTAATCCTATGGATGTCAGACAAAGGATGTGGAATTCTAATAATTGGTCAAGAGTTTTCTCCTGCTGTGCTATGAATTCAGTTGAGAATTCAGCTTTCTGTTTCTTATAGATGGATGATATGCAAATCTATAGACTTTTTAGGTAAACCTAAGCAACAGTAACTAGTAAAATAAATGTATTATAAAGGATTAATTAGTAATTAATATTTAAATGAATGTTGTCATATTATTAAAGAAATTAATTAAAGTACTCCATTAATGCATGTTACTGTTTGGCAAGTTCCATCATACAAGCATACAAACAGATAGATGCAGTTTCTGAAATTTTAGGAAAGAATGCTTTGTGCAGCAGTAAATCATCAGTGTTACCTTGACTTGTTTAATTTTTGATTGTGCTCCTCTTTCTAACAAATTACCATTGTTTTGTCTTCATTATTATCAACACATTTCACAATAGATTATTTGGTTAGCCCTATGGTGAATAATGAAGCACATTTTAGGGCTATAATCTCTTAGTATTTGACTTTTAAAAAAATATTTTATTTATTTATTCATGAGAGACACACAGAGAGAGAGAGAGAGAGAGAGAGAGAGAGGCAGAGACATAGGCAGAGGGAGAAGCAGGCTCCATGCAGGGAGCCTGATGTGGGACTTGATCCCAGGATTCAGGATAACTCCCTGGGCCAGAGGCAGGCATCAAACTGCTGAGCCACCCAGGGATTCCAGTATTTGACTTTAAAATATGTATACATGACAATTCAAGCATGAATTACCCATATTCCTCTACTAAAGCCGATATGTGAATATAAACCTTAAAAAATCTTACACTTCATTGATCTTTCATTGTGTTTTTTTTCCTGCCAGAAAGTGGGGACCAATAGAGGAAGTAGGTCATAGTATCTTCCCTACCCACAAAATCTTCGTGGTAAAGCAAAATAAATAAATTTTAAGAACATTGCTTTGGAGATGTCAAATGCTAACATTAGGTTAGAACTTAGAATTAAGTTTCACCCAAAAGGCAGAACCAGCCTTAGCAACTTGGTAAGAGCTATGGGGCACCAATCTGAATAGGACTGAGGGGTTTCTAGGGTTCCAAGTTATGGAAGTTCCTCGGAGCACTGGTGAAAGAGATGGTGATGTGCCAGTGCAGAAAGGTCTGACACAGCGAAAGATCTCTGGAGGAGAGAGTGGGAAAGGTCTGGAAAAGGTCTATCTTGGGAAAGGCAAGAATGAAGGATTGAGGTATGGTGGGAGATGAGGTGTGGGTGGGCATTAAGGCTAGTAATAAATTATATGAAGCTCAGATGAGTATATTCAGAAAAATTCCTATATGTATGTAGGAAAAAACAAACAAACCAAAGACTAACCCTACAGGTTTACATTAGGGGACCGTCAGGGGATAAATTGGGAAGCAGGTGAAGGTAAGGCCAAGATTTCCTTCATTTCAAATCTAGTTTCAGTGCCAGTGTGAGCAGCATAAACTGATATTAAGAACCATAAAAAAGACTTCAAGAATTATGTAGTAGAGATTTCAGGTACTATTTTCAGAAAGGAGTCAGGAACTTGAGCCCAGGAATAATGGCTAAGAGAACAATAAACACATCTTTATACCCTGTGAGAGAATGGCAGTTATGACTTGAAGATGAAGAGACAACAGGGATGTGAGACACAGGTGGGAGAGAGTGCTGGGGGTGGTGGTGCAGAAGGCAGTCTCTGCGATGGACCTTAGTGATCTTGCTTCCAGGTATTCACACCCATATGTACTCCCCTTTGCTGGATTTGTGACTTGGTTCTAGGAAAGGGAATACAATAGAAGTAATGAGATGTCACTTCCAAGATTATAACAAAGCTGTGGCTTCTGACGTGGGGCCTCTCTCTCAGATACCCCTTCTGGAAGAAGCGAGCTGTCCTATCACCAGAAGGTCTTGTGCAGAGGTCTTTGTGGCAGGGGACCTAGACTTGCCAACAAATGTGAATGAACTTGGTAGCAGAACCTCCCACTTCCTCTACCCCTGGTCAAGCCTCCACATAGAACTGTAGGCCTGGCTGACAGCCTGACTACAATCTCATGAGAGACTTTGAGCCAGGGGCACCCAAGTAAACCATGCCTAGATTCATGACCTCCAGAGACTCTGAGATAATGTTTGTTTTAAATTGCTAAGTTTCAGAGTAATTTGTTGTGCAGAAATTAATAATACAGCCAACTTTAGGTTTTTTTTAAAGCTCTATGATAAATATGAGTGCAGGACTTTATGACCTTGGTGTGGAGATCATGGACAGGGTAGTTTAGTTAGGAATGGGGACTGAGTTTAGGTATTGATATATTCAGTATAGAAATTAGATAATAGTGGACTACAGTGTTAATGTACTGGAGTCAGATCAAAATTTGAATATTCCTCAATGTTTTTATCTGTCAGATGGGCCTGTGTTTAAATTAAATGCAATTAAAAGTATTTTCATAATGCCTGGCTTCCAAGTACTCAAGAAATCATGACTCTTATTATAATGGCACAGTAAACCAAACCTGCTTATTTCTGGTTCTAAATTTAAATTTGTAGTGTCCAGCTAAAGGTGAACTGAGACAGAAATCCTCTAGAACCCTGATTATTAAAGTTAGGTATAAGTTGTCACAAATTGACCATAATGGTATCTGGAGAGGTGGTGGAGGATGTCATTGAGAGGACATGACCACCTGCTGATCTTCAAGCTTGATCATGGCAAGCAGACCTTCACTCCCTTCCCTGTTCTTGGAATGTGTACTCTGCTTACCTTTCCCATGTTAGCAGCTGTCCCAAGAACACAGCTTTGAGATACTGATGTCTTATTAAGATCATCTGAATAGTATATGTGTTTGAACACTGTAAGGCCTCTATATAAGTTTTAGGCTTTTGGCAGGTAGGTACAGAGATCTAATCTTCTGCAACATGCAAGACAATCCTGGTAAGTAAGTTCCCTTGCTTTTTAAACCTGTCACCTACCAGTATGGAGTAGGCTTATCTCCCTACAGTCTCTTCTTGCTGTACACCATTCGTGTACAGGGACAGTTTGCTAATCAACAACAGAAAGATGAATGAAGCTAAGAGAAACACTAAAGACCAAGAGAGGAGGTCTCTGTCAAGAGAGGAGGTGCTATAACAAAGAGATGGTTCTATGTATATTGGACTGGGATTGCCATTTTGAGATGTATCAGAAATTTAGGTAGTATGGTAGAAGGAGAATGTGGTGCTGTGGGATTTAAAATTTATGATTTAATTTTAATTTTGGTATGCAGAAATCCCTCTGTGGGGCTAAGCTAGTAAAAAAGTCAAACTCACCCACTTCTGCATTGTGACCTTCAATTTTAAGAACTCTGGGAAAGATGAGTTTTCCTTAGTCTGATAGCCAATGAAACATTTTTATGTAAGTGTGTTGTTGACATTCTCCAGTTGCCCTTTTACTTTCCTTTCTAGTTATAGAATCAAAATAAAGTCAACATATACATGTTTCCAATGATACTGATGTTTTTTAAGCTGAATGCACTTGAAATTCTTGGTGGACATGTGTGTGTGTGCTTGTTTTCTATTGATAATGTCATGAAAGATTGCAAAGGAACCATGCCCTGTGCATAATTAATAGCATGATGTTCAGAACACAATTTGAATAATAAAAATATTTGCTCTTACCTGAAGGAAACTGAGTGAAATTCATCAGCTGATAGCACTTGCTGGCTAGGAAGAAATGGGGGAATCAGATGAATCTTAAGCATAGGATGCTTTAATAGGGGGATTTATGTTCCACAATTAGGTGCTTAAGACATGAAAGGCGATTGATATTATGACCTTCTACAATTTGTTTGGAAACAACATCCGTGAATATCTGTTAATGATGGAAATGGTCACAGCTAAATATGAAGACATTAAGTTTATTCTTTTTACTTGAGAGCATTATTACCAAATTGAAGAAGATATTAAAATAAGCCACTTCTAATCCCTTTATGCAAACACAGCTTTTCATCATTGGCACATTGCTTTCTGAGCCTTGTCTTTAATCATTTTATTTATAGTTGTGATACACATGCTTTCTCATTCAGCCTTTTTATACATAACATTATAAAAACATTTTTGTTATTTCTACGTAGCATTTTAAATGTCATTTTAAATGGTTACATAATATACTATTTGGGTGTTTGCTCTAATTTACTAAAGCAATCCTGCTTTATAGAAAGTGTGTTACTTTCAAATTATATGTCATCTTAAATGAAGTATTTGAACTGTACATGAACTATAGAAATGCAGCAGTCCTAGGTTTTCACAATAGTATCATTATTTCAGTGAGACAGAATGGAGTGACTCCTATAGTTTTAATCAAAATTTAACACTCTTCAGTTGCAGATATAGATAGATAAGAAGGAACATTGGACAAATGGCTAGATAGAATCTCTATATGATAGGTCCCATTTACTAACACTTCTGTGTTCCATGGAAAGTTTTTTAGTGTTAAAAAGAGAAATGAGGAATCCCTGGGTGACGCAGCGGTTTGGCGCCCACCTTTGGCCCAGGGCGCGATCCTGGAGACCCGGGATCGAATCCCACGTCGGGCTCCCGGTGCATGGAGCCTGCTTCTCCCTCTGCCTGTGTCTCTGCCTCTCTCTCTCTCTCTCTGTGTGACTATCATAAATAAATAAAAATTAAAAAATAAATAAAAAATAAAAATAAAAAGAGAAATGATACTAGAAGTGAGTTATAATGTTCCATTTTGAATTTTTGGCTGTCTGTGAAACATAAAACCTCTATATTTCAAATTAATTTATTCCCTTGATTCAATTTTTATTGTGCTCCTCTAGTATATATATATATATATATATATATATATATATATATATATAGCAACAATATATATAGTAAAATATTGTAAAAATATATATTTGTGCAGATATTTGAGTCGAATTTGCACAGAGGAAGTAGTTTTTAATAATGTGTATATGTGAGGGCACCTGGGTGGCTCACTTGGTTAAACTTCTGACTTGATTTCAGCTCAGGTCCTGATCTCAGGGTAGTGAGATTGAACTCCCTGTAGGGCTCTACACTCAGCACAGAGTCTGCTTGAGATTCTCTCTCTCTCTCTCTGCTCCTCCCGTACTTGCGCTCATGTGCTCCCCCCCCAAACTCTCTCTCTCTCTCTAAATTAAAATAAATCATTAGGGATGCGTGGGTGGCTCAGTGGTTGAACATCTGCCTTCAGCTCAGGTCGTGATCCTGGGGTGCTGGCATCTTGTCCCACATCGGGCTCCCTGCAAGGAGCCTGTTTCTCCCTCTGCCTATGTCTCTGCTTCTCTCTCTGCGTCTCTCATGCATAAATAAATAAAATATTTTTAAAAAGTAAAAAAATTAACTAATTGAAATTCAATTTAAAAAAATAAAAAATAAAACAAACCTTTAATATATATATGTCTTAAGCTATTGTTTGTATATTTAATTTGAACATCCTAAAATCCAAGTTTTATAAAAATATGTAAAATATATACATATTACACACATGCGTGTGTGTTTACGTGTGTGTGTATATGTGTACAATTTTGCTTAGCTAGCCTGCTAAGGTGACAAAAGTTTTACCCATTTCTTTTGGTTAGGTTGCTGACTTAGAGAAATAAAAACATTTTCTTCCTCAGAAGAAAAAAAAGTAATATTTGAACATTTTTTAATTTTTAATTTTAACCTAGCATAATTTATTTGATCTTTCAGGAGCAGGATCTGAAGAAATTGAACTGGGGCTGAAAGCAGAGTAGCATGGGGCTCAGGGTTTAGGTTAGAATTTGGCCAAAAGAAAGCAGGCAAGGAAGAGATATTCTAGTCATCCAGGATAAGCAGGATGGAAATCTGCTTATTTAGTGCATTGTGGACTAAAAATAAATGTAATTTACATTGTTAATTATACTATGCCAAATCTATTGCCCATTAACTGGAGTCTTAGTCCATGGTTCTTATATAGTGAAAGATCTTCTTAAGAATTCCTTTTAAGAACTGAACAATGCTCTTTCAATCTTGAAAGGAATCTCATACAGTACATGGCATTGATAAACAATACTTAGTCAAAATTAGTACTGTTAAGGTTACTCATTAAGCCATAGATTTGCTTTGGGCACACAAGATTTTTCCTGAATTTATAATTAACTTTATCCTTTTGTTTGTCTCAAAGTTTATGTGGAAGGTCTATACTTAGAAGCATCTTTTAATCCTGCAAATAATAGCTGCATGTAAAACAGAAAAAATAAGGGAGTCTTCTCTGCAGAACAAAGAAGTATACCACTATGTCCAGGATCTTTTGTTACCACAACAAGCATATTTTAAAGCAAGTTGTCTCATGCCTGCCTGTCTAGTGGCTTTCATGCAAAAATTATTTTTAGCAGAATTAAAAATGGCCTGGATCAAAAGAAGTCTTTTGATTTGTAGCATAATGTGTGAAAAATTGAGTAGATCGAAGATCTATTTCTCTAGAACTGAGTGAAATACGTTCAAAGATAGTAACATCATATATCATCCAAAAGTGAAGTGAATCAGACCTTTTGCTTCTCCTTTTTTCTTCTCTTTTTATAAATAATGTCTTCATTTTTCTTTTTTAAAATTATTTTTATAAATATTTTTATTTATTTGAGAGAGAGAGCACGAACAAGGGAGAGGGGCAGAGGGGGAGGGAGAAGCAGGATCCCCGCTGAGCAGGGAGCCCCATGCAGGGCTAGATCCATGAACCCTGAGACCATGACCTGAGCTGAAGGCAGCCACTTAACTGGCTGAGCCACTGAGGTACCCTGTCTTCATTATTTTTTAATAAAAAAAATATCACATATTATTGTAGAAAATTCAGAATATATAGGAAAAATATAGAAAAGAAAATAAAAATTAACTACAATCCCCAAGGAAGCACACTATTTCTTGACATGATTAAAGCAATAGAACATTTTCCCTAGAATTACTGGTTGGTTCAGGAGTAACTATATGACTTAAGAAGGGTGAATTAAATAGTGAGACACTATCCTTTTTTTTTTTTTTTTTTTCCCTGAAACTGTTAAGGGAGCCTAGAACTTCCAGGGTTACTATGTAGAATCCCCTGTAGTACTACTACTACATTCTACTATGTAGAATCCCATTCCCCATGAAGAATGGGAAGCTGAGTTGGGAATAATTCATTCATGTAAGTCAGTAATTTTTACCTCTTTTTTCCCTCCCTAAGTTAGTTTGAGGTTTTTGTCAACTGCTCCAAAAGGCTTCTGGTTGATAAGCCCATTGACTGAACCCCTGTGCTATGGAGCTACCACAAGTAAAAAACTATCACAGTTCTTTATTAAACTATTCTGTGTACCTAACACTTTGGCAAGAAACTTGGGGGAAAACCAAAGAAAATAGATAATTCTCATCCAAGATTGTAGTTAGAACTCATTTCTATTGTTCCTGTCAATTTTTTGACTTCTCTGGTTATGGGGTGTGTCAAATATAAAAAGAACATTAGAGATCCTCTAATCCGGAGATGTCAAATATGTGGGCTCTGGTGCTACTAAACCTTCCTCCCCTGACCAAGGAAGACACTTCTAATTGATCGTGACACTCAGTTGACTGAGCCTAAATTTGGCCTTAGGATCAATGCATTCCAGAAAGTCACAACAATCAATTGGAGTCAGTTCTCAAGATAAACCTATTTATTACTCCTGCTTTGTCCATTCCCCTCAATTAAAGATAGGAAAATATAGTACCTGTGGAGTTAAGTAACTTGTTCATGATCAGGTAGTTAGTGACAGTGACCTGTTTTTCTGGTTATCACTAACTTCTCCCAGGTAGTTAAAATCATCATCTGTAAAAATCACTCAGTGGTTACCTGTACAATTCATTGTACTTTATTGGCTTAGACAAATAGGGTGACATATCTTATATTTCCCATTTTAAAACAGTTCATTCCTGTTACAAGTTACATCAGTTACTTCTGTGTAACAGATAATTACAAAAATCTCTGACATATTCACGATGAAAACTACTTTGGTATGGTTGCATGGCTCTGCTCATCTCTGCTGGGCTTAGTGGAAGCACCTTAAGGTTGGATCTGCTCTACATGTTTCATTCTTCTCAGACCAGTGGGCTAACCAGAATGTGTTCTTTCTATAGTGGGGGCCATCTAACTACAAAAGAAGTTTCCAAGACCCAGCTTACTTGATGTCTATTAATACCTCCTTGGCCAAAGCAAGTTACATCACTAAGTCCAAAGGCAAGGAGTAGAGAACCACACACAACTTCTGTAGCAGGAGCTAAAGTGCTGCATGGCAAAAAGTTTGGACATAAGGAAGAATGAAAAATTGGGGCCAATAATAAAATCTACCATATAAATAAAAAAGGAAAAGTACAGGATGCCATTAAAATATATAAATGGAGAAAGACCCAATCTAATTGGGGGTGCTTTTTTCTTCACCAAGTTTCTCTTTATGGAAACCATATATGGTTACCAGCTGAGGTTATAAGAAACTTCCCTGCAGGGATAACAGCTTGTATAAATGTTCTCTGGAGGAACAAAAAGGCCAGAGTATCAAGAAGCATTGAAGACACCCGGGAGAGTAGTGGGAGATGAGATTAGAGAAGTGAGTAGGGCCTGAGATTAGAAGTGAGTAGAGAAGTGACATAAATGTAATTTGTGAGATTAGAAGTGAGTAGAGAAGTGACATAAATGTAATTTGTATTTGGAAAAGATCACTGGCTAGAACACAGAGAATTAATTTTAGTGGGCAACAGTGAAATACTAAGAGCAAATAACAGATCCTACTTTCAGGTAGGGCGGTAGGAGTGAGGACAGAGAGAAATGATCACAATTAGAAATAGCTTGAGGGCAGAACTGATAGATAGAAATTAACTTCAAACATATCAATTTCTATCATTTTCTTTTTTTATAAAGATTTTATTTATTCATGAGAGACAGAGAAAGAGAGATTTTTTACAGAGAGAGAGAGAGAGAGAGGCAGAGACACAGGCAGAGGGAGAAGCAGGCTCTATGCAGGGAGCCTGACATGGGACTCGATCCAGGGTCTCCAGGATCAGGCCCAGGGCTGAAGGTGGCACTAAATCACTGAGCCACCCGGGCTGCCCAATCTATCATTTTCTTATACCAAAATCTCTCTTGTTCTCTCTGTGTCAATTACATGTACTTTCTTTCAATTCCTGTGCTTACAAGGTACCTTCTACTAGAGAGTCTTCATTACCCCCCCGTTTGTTACACCTAGTACACTCCCCTACTCTTTGCCTACTTTAACTCTTAATCATCCTTCAGGTCTAAGTTTCAACATTACTTCCTTAGGGAAGAATGATCTGATCTTTAAAAAAATATTATTTTGGACCCTCATAGCATGAAATGACTCTTTTGCATAACACTTGATGTAATTGAAATTTCACATTTGTTTTATGTTTATTTGCTTAGTGCCTAAATCTACCCACTAAGCCTTGAACTCTATAAAGACAAATACTATATTTGGTTTTATTTATCTTGATGTTCCCAGTTCTGAGCTCAGTGCCTATGTTTGCAGTAGTTACTTAATGTGTGTGATTTGAATGAAAGCTTCTGAATAGAACATATTGGATACATAAATATTTAAGTTGGTCAGTTGTAATAGGTGTTAATATTTTTTGAAGTTAATTTCTATCTAGGAAAATCAAGATGAAACCAAAAAAAAAGCTGAAAATGAAAATCAGGAATATTTTTCAGAGAGAAGTATGAAATAACTAAGAATTGAAACAGAAACTAAATATGCTTCTCTAAAAAGCTTCAATGCCTAGATCAAGGGCACCTCTATGACCTGATGAATATGATCAATACATTCCAAAGATTGAAGATTAAAAGTAAGCCAGAGTTGCAATAAGAACCATATTAAAATTCATAGTGCCGTTAAGTGACAAGAAGTCTGTCGGAGCAGAACCCAGGTAAAATTTGCATTTGCTCTGGGGCATCACCTTTGTGTCATGTTTCCTCCCTGCAGTCAGTGAACAGAGGCCCCAAAAGCCCTTGAAAAAGGGTCACTTTTGAGTCTTGAGAGTATAAGAAAGAGATTAAGCAGAGCATCCTGAAGTAATCATGGAGCAAAAAATAAATTGCAGACTTTGCCATCAACAACAACAAAAAAAAATCACAGCAAACTGGGCCTTCCCAGAGGCCATTTAAATCTCCATAAACTTTTGCTTCATTCTAATCACTATACCCTAAAGATTTGTGAGTTTGTTCTTTATGGTTTATAGTTTTCTATTCCAGAAAACTCCAAAAGAAAACATGAGATGGCAGGAAAGAAGAAAAGAGACTGGAAAATAAATTTTATTTATAATTTAGGATTTCTTAAGGGCATTTTTTTTGTATGTGTGTGTTACCATCATGGCAAGAAGTATAGACTATATAGGCTTGTCGAGTAGATGCTGGGTGTTCTGTGCCTACTATCTTAGATCTTTAGTTACTGCCACTGCTGCTGCTGCTACTACTACTACTACTTCTTGCACTTATAGTTAGAATGTTATACTGGAACTACAGCCAATATCTTTAGGTTACAATGAACCTTTCAGAATATTTTCTTGGGTAGTACAGTTGTAGGCAAATAACACAGTCTGATGAATCCTGTGGTCTGCTATTCTTTCTGCCTTGACTTGGCTTATTCTTAGGTTGGCATAGGGGATTTGCTTTCTCTCTAGGTAACCATGCAATTCAGAGTTCTGAGAACTTCAAACTACGCATTTGGACTCATTGCAAGTGAGATTTTTTTTTCTTGCATTCAAGATGAAGACACTTGTAAAGTTGTTCACAGTGGCCTTTTCATGGAAGACAGTGCATATGGCAGTTTTCATCCTTGAGTATTTTTAGCAGTTTCAGGCTCTCCACTCTTACCTGTTTTTTTTTTTTTTTTTTTTTTTGATAAATATTTCCAGGCGTGTAATACTTTGAGATTTAAAAAAAAATATTTATTTATTTGAGAGAGAGAAAGTGGGAAAGAGAGTGAGCAAGATGGAAGGGCAAAGGGATAAGCAGAGAGCCCAACAAGGGGTTCAGATCCCAGGATCCTGGGATTTTATATTCCATTTGAATTCATGTTCTTCTAATTTGAAATGCATGTTGTTTGCAATAAAGTATATTTTTTAGATTTGAAAACCAGAAAAAATGTGATGAAAAAACTCTGGATGTAATTTTTGAGACAAATTGAGTAAGTATCAAGAAAATGAACATTCTACCAATGATGAAAACTTACTGAATGTGAAATATGCCATTTCTAAGTTACTGTACCTAGAATGACAAATTGTAGGTGATTTGAGGTGTGAAAGTGAAGGCTTTTAGAGCTGCAACTTTCTGTAGAATATTTTTCTTCTCAAGTTGTGCTCAGTCACCCAAATTTCTAGATTCTATTCCAAGCAAAGGCTTTAATAAAAAATGTAGTTTCCTGAGTCTGCCCTGGTAACTGAGACTATAGCATCATTTTCTGAACAAGAATTCTGATTGCTGATAATTTCCTCATGAAGCCTAGAAATCAAAAACACCAGTATTTATTAAGTTTTAAATATATGCCTAGTGGATTCTAGAAAGCAGAAGTAATGTCAGCTGCTTTTGGGGAGCTTCAAGTCAATGAGAAAATAATATAAGAAAATAGATAATCAAGAGGTAGGTCCATTTATAATCTATAAGTGTTATGAGATGCTAGTGATGGGGAAGATGACAGTCTTTGGAGTTGCCTGAGGGGGAGGTAGAACTTGAGGCAACTGTGAATAATGTGTCAGCTTTGAAGACATGGGTATATGAAAGGGAGGGGGGATGCTCATAGGGAATGAAGAGAGGAACATCTGGTTACAGAAAGATATAGCAGTGAGTGAAACATGTGTGAAGGGGGTTAAGGCATAGGAAAAAGGAAGAAGTAACGGCATCAAGGAAGAAGGTAGTAAAATATGGCTTGTGAACTGTACACCACTGCATCCTTCTTTAAAGCCTATACTTCTTACTTTTTGTTTTAATAGAGAGTTTGGTCACCAGAGAAAGGAGTTTGATCCTATCTCGAGCAAGGAAATTCATGATGAAATGAAGTATGTTTCAGTAGGCTTAACAAGGCAGTTATCCAAAGGTGGCAGGAGACAAGAACTAGAATTAATAAGGCCAGGTAGGAAGTTGCTGCAGCCATTTAGTGTTAAATTGTGAAGACATAGATCAGGGATTGGTAAACTTTTTCTGTAAAGAGTATGGCAGTAAATATTTTAGACTTTTGAGACCATGATTTCTGTGGCAACTACTGGGCACAGTATGTAAACTAATAAGCATGGCTGTGTTCCAATTAAACTTGATTTACAAGGCAAAGGACTGTATTTGGCTTGTAGGCTATAGTTTATTGACTTCTGGTCTAAACCACAATGGTGACATGGAAATAAAAGAAGGAAACAATTTGAGATGTTGGAAAAAATTATTATATTCTAATATCTGCTTGAATAAAAGGGGTCAGGAGAGGAAGGAACCAAAGATTTCAAACAGTGCATCAGTCCTTGAAATAACAATATGAGATTCATCAATACAGAGGTCATAAATTAATTCACAAAAGTTACTTGTTGAAGGAGAAGAATAAAGTTAAGGACTATTAGGATCGCTTGGGATAGAGTAGTGATTGGCCTCTGGGGTGGTGTAGATATTCTGTTTTTTGACTTGGATGCTAGTTATATTGGAGTGTATACTTTGTAAAAATTTTTTATAAAGATGTACAATTGTACTTTTTGTCTTCTGTTTATACTGTACTTCAATAAATCATTAAGGAGGTTGAAAAAGGGAGTAAAAGCAGTGAAAGGACAAAGAAATCATGATCATAAATGTAGGAGAAGAACCAGAAGAATGAAATATCACAGAAACCAAGAGAGGGTAGAAGGGGAGCAACTGGTCAGTAGGACCAAAGAAGGGAGCAAGGTTAAAATGAGGGTAAAAAATGGGCTTAAGTTGAAATAGGAGGTAAGAGATTGTCTCCAAATGGTAACTTCAGTGGAGGGTACGGTCAAAAATTAGACTCCAGATTTTAAACAGAAAGGAAGGGATAAGGAAATGCAATAATTTATTAAAGCACTCAAGGACAATGACCATAAAGGAAAAGAAAAAAGTAACATGTATTGAAAGAGATAATAGAACAGAGTGCAGGTTTTATTTCTTGTTGTTTTTAATGAGAAATATTGTATAAATTTGAGAAAAAGGGGAAATCAACCAGTGTAAGAGATTAAGGATGTTAATAAGAGATGGAAAACATATGGGACAAAAATATAGTGGATAAGAAGTATGTTTACCTCTAAAAAACAAATGGCATAATTATGAAGAAAAACAAGATAAATTCAAATCAGGATTTACTCAGGAGAAGATCAGATCTATCCATGGGAGGGGGCAAGAAACCATCTGCCCAGTTTTGTTTGCATAAGTATGAAGGAGTTAATTTGGGGGTCAAAGGAAGGAGGAAAATCACTTTAATTTTAGGAATAAGTTAGTAAAAATTGATTGGAGATGATTGTTAAAGAATAAGGTGCAACTTCAGGATATTCCCAAAAGAATTTTACTGAATAATCACCTTATGTCCATGCAACTATGACTATGAATGTGGTTAATCAGCGCATCATGTTACAAATTCCTATAAGCAGTATCATTATTGTATTATTGTGTTACAAGAGAAATCTCACTTCTTTGAAGATCCATCTTGATATTGCAATTTTTCCTTTTAGTACACTCTACTTTGTGGAATTGGTATAATCAAGTTGAAAAAGGAATCTGGCATAACTAATTTATGAAACAAACTTCCTAATATTAAGATCAAAGCTCTAAGTGGTTTAAATTTACAAAGTATTTAACCAAATGAACATATATAGTATACACACATAAACTTAAAAGCTCAGTGGTATTCCTTTATGTAATCTTGAAGAGGGTTATGTTACACATATATATAAAATTAAAATCAGACTTCTAATTTTAAGGACTCTGGATATTTATTTAAATGTTTTCATCACTTGTAATTCACTTTGAAAATATGCCAAACTCCATCAAATCCACTAAAATTAAGACCATGAAGTAATAAATAAAAATCAAATCACTTTGTGAAATCGTATTATATGGGTATAATTGGATACACCTAGCTGCCTCATCCTGATACTTAATAAACATTTTTTCACATTGCAATATAATTATCAGTCCTCACTGAACTATGTATGCAAAATTGATGAAACAGTTGAGCCTTAATGAACAGAGATATTTGCATTTCATTACTAGGTTGTATAATTCTGCTCATAAACTTTATGAAATATTTTTAATGTTCAATTTATTTTAGATGAGAGTGAAAAAATTTTTAAATATCTATCCTGAGGTCTTTTATTCCTCAGTAATGTCCTTTTACTAATATTCTTTCATTTCAATAAAGTGGATTGAACCAGGCTGAGATTACAAATGTCAAGTTCCGTAACTTTATGAATTATTCTGTAAGGTCCACAAAATATTTATCAGTCATTTGGATCAAGGCAACATTTTACAACATGCACATGCTTAAGTAGCTTTATGGATAGTGGACCTTAACTATTTTGATTGGTATTAACTATTCTAATAAAGACCAATGTTATTTACAACTCTGGAACTTATAGTTCATGACAGTATTGCTGAATATTAAAATATTAACAATGACTACTATTATTATAATTTTAATATTTGTAGTTGGTGGTTGAATTTTTTTCAATTGTTATTTTGTTTTTTTACTTTAGGGAGACTGAGGTCCCTCAGTCCCCCTCCCTTTAGGGAGACCTCTTCTTTGTTCTCATTATGCTCTCTGAGGAAGAGAAGTATAATGAGATACTCTCATTAGATCTTATTTCCTGAGAATGGAATTCCTTTTCCGGTTTAAAGGTCAGCACATTGATGATTAAATCTCTTTTCTTTCCCTACTCCCAAAGAGACGTGGGTAATCCCTATTTTTGGGTAATCCTTACTCCAAAATAGATTTGGGAGGTCAGCGTAGTCAAGCAGAATTTAGAAACTAGGGCAAGTTTTATCTCTCAGTCCTTTGTTTTTGGAGTAGAAGGCATGCTTTCAATGAGTCTTTTCTTGTTTTGCAGCAAGAAGCTACTACCAACTAGAGGTAGTACTGAAAGGAACAGCATACAACTTCTTCATGCTTTAGATTGAAAAAAGTGAGTCTTCTCCTAGGTCTGAACTTAGTCAGAATGCCTTTAATTGGAATCTGAGGCCCAACTTTCAAATGGTCATCTAACGTTTGTCTATTTGCCTTGCTCTGTTGGATTATGTCTTGTGCATATATCCCCTCAGGAAACTGATGGAGTTTTGTCTTACTATCTGACTTAAAATAGCCAACCTCTCTTTCTCTATATATCCTTGTCTTACTATGCTTCCTTCATAACACTTATTACACTGAGAAATTATATATGTGTATTTATATGTCTGTATATTCTTTTATCTGTCTTCCACAATTAAACACATGCTATGTGAGATCAAGAACTTTGTTCTGTCTTGATCACCTGGAACAGAATGGACACTCAAGAAGTACTCATTGAACAAGGGTATATACCCTACAAAGACTCCCAGTGAGTCATAACTTTGTGTAATTCCCTCTTCTTGAATATAGACAGACCTGGTGATTTGCTTCTAGCCAACAGAATATGGTAAACATGAAAGGATTTTTTTAGATTTAGTTAAGATCCCAAATCAGTTGACTTTGAATTAATTAAAAGGAAGATTATCCTTGGATCTGACTTAATGAGGTGAAATTCTTAAAAAAAATCTCTATGTCTTATTAATGTCACTACTTAATAGCATCCTGTTCCATTACTCCACATCAGATATTTATGGATGTAAAACAAGGAATTAAGGTTAATGGGGTTTCTTTATACACACATTTACACTCTTAATTTTTAATATTTAACTGATAGTTACTGTAAACTTCTTCAAGGAGTACCCATCTAATTAGTATAGTAAAACGTTTGAATGAGATTGAAAGATGCTTTCAAAGTTACATGCAAGAGTCGACAGCAAATTGAATTGATGATAAGTGATTGGACAGACTTAAGGTAGAAGTAAAAGTTAATTAAAAGATGGCAATTTTATCTTTTTTTCCTGAGTCTTCTTGCAGAGTTATTCCTACTATATTTTATCTTCTGTATGTACCATTTATAATTTGCTTTCATGTTATATAACATACAATTTCATTCAAACCCTTGACTATAAATGCTATATACAAAGATGATTCCAAAATCGTTGTCTGATTGGCAAATTGAACACCAATAAAAAATAAATTTATTATTAAAAAAAAATTGTTGTCTATCCCAGCTCTCCTTCCTGAGTTCTAGTCTTATAGTTATTTGCAGGAGTCGTATCCTTGGGAATCTTAATCTGTACTTCTGGGTGATCTCAGAAAAACCTTTCTATAGCATAAATCTGCTCATGCTCAAATTCTTTAGTCCTGCAAGCCTATCTGTAAGCTCAGCACATACCACCATATACATAATAAATTCTCATTAAATATATGATAAATTAAGGATTGAATAAGGGTGGTATGCCCTCTTTTTTGAAGGAGTTTGAAAAAGTTATCTATGTCAAAAAGATTTTTTTTTACTAAAAGATATTTTCATTCTTTAATAGACTATCTCAGTCATTCTAGAAAACATCTGCCACAGTCAAATGAGTAGATATGTACTTTGGACCCATGCAGCCTCTTTCCTGGTTACGTTATCATGGAGACATTTACCCATAGGCCCATGAGGGGACATGTAGAATCTTCATTAGTCTTATTTGTAGTAACCAGGAGTTGAGAGGCCACGTGGCTGTCCATTGCTAGGGGAATGGATAAGGAGCATAATGTCAAAGCTCGTTATGGACTATTATTCAGAATTCAGAAACGATGGATATATGTCCAGAAATATGGTTGTATCTTTTAAAAATATATAGTTCTGAGTTAAAAAGTAGTACTCAGAATGGTATCTACAAATTGATACTATTTATTTAAATTAAAATGCACACACAAAACAAGACAAAACTTACAGTAGTTCATACATATAAACAATATACAACAAACAGTATTTTCTTGTGAGAGGAAGAGAAATGGTAAGGAGAGTGAATGCAATGGATTAAATGAATCAATATCAAATTAGAGAAACAAACCATTAATTGTAATACATCATGAAATGAGGATTGTGATTAACTCAATATTCTGAACCACAAACATAAAAAAATAGGAAAGTAGTATAAAGGAAAATTTATCCTGTTATTTAAAAATACAAATGACCTCAATAGAATAATCAAGAATATATAACATTATAAAAATTGACCTAAGTGGAAATGGAAGTCAAGTATATCAATGTTAGAAAAAATTAAATTGTCAGAGAATTAGTTCTGAAAACGACCCATAGGTTTTTTGTGTAAGTTCTAGCAAAGCTTTAGGGAATAGATAATTCACATACTCATTAAAATATGACACAGAATAGAAAAATGTAGGAAGCTTCCAAAATCCAAAATCATCTCTCCTTTTTTTATACAACACTGATCTAAAACTCTAACAATAATGGGACAAAAAGGAAAATAAATGCTATGATGAAGACTCTGACTCCGTTTTTGATGTTTTTAACAGATGACAGGGACGTCTGGGTAGTTCAGCAGTTATGCATCTGCCTTAGGCTGGGGAAGTGATCCTGGAGTCCTGGGATCCAGTACCTCAGTGGGCTCCCTGCATGGAGCCTGCTTCTACCTCTGCCTGTGTCTTTGCCTCTCTCACTGTGTGTCTCTCATGAATAAATAAATAAAACCTTAAAAAAAACAACAACAGATGACAACTTTCTGCTCTTGCCTCATATCTAGGCAAGGTGATAAGAAACTCTGAGCTCTATCTCCTCTGACACTGAAGAAGTTCAAGCCGCAGGAACCCGGAACCAGACCCCACCCCTTAATCACAATAAAAACCTGTGTCTTCCTTCACTCAAGCCATTTTGCACCTGCTTTGGTACCTGCCTTGCTCTCCCCAAAAGTCCCCCTATATGAGCAATAAATCTGTTCATGCCCTCTTATTGCACTGGTCTGTCAATATCTGAACCAATATTAGGTTGAGGGTTGAGCCCACCCTTTGCAGGGCAACTACAAAACAGTTGGCATTGTGAGGTCTCTCTTCTCTTGTTTTTTGCCTGCTGGTGAGCATGCAGATTGAGCTGCTGCCTGCTGGCTAGCATATGTTGTGAGTTGTATTACTGTGTGCTGGTAAGCTTGTATTTTGTGGTATTTTGATTGTGCTGTGCTGTGATGCATTCTCTGAGTCCTACCAAACATCTGTTATAAATGTACCATAAAGTTGGAAGTTTGGATAAGCATTTAGGGACAGGAGTTTGGGATTTGAGGTCCTCTTGAAAGTGGCCCTGGGTTATGGGTTTTGACCTGGACCTATTTATGTGTCTCATTTCCAGCAGAAACTGTGGCTGATTCTAGATTCAAGGGAGTAACTCTTACCCTGTGACCATTGGTTGTGTGTCTCAACCAGGCATTGACCCCTGTGCAACATATGGGTCCATTAGTTGATTGCTTGTGTGAGGAAGAGTAGTCACTATATTGGATATGCAGGTCCACATTCCTAAATTCAGAGGGATCACTGGAACTCTTAAATGCCTTTGCTGCTGCTACTGCCCATGCCTCTGTTATCAACAAAGATTTTGATCATCAAGCTTGTAGGGAGAGAATTCTCCCAAGGCATGGACAAGTAACACCATCATTTCATTGGATAGCTATAAAATAAACTGATAAACACTAGACAATACCAGACCTTATCAACATATCAAGTGGTTAATTCAAAGTCAACTTAATTTCAAGGTCTCTCAACCCAAACAAATAACTTTCACTTTGGGAAAGGCCTGTAAGCTCAATATTACTGATTTGAAATACTTTGGATAGGAGACATAATAAATACTATCAGGATAGAGAAGACTCCTCTCTCCCTCAGTATATCCAGCAATTAAAACCTAAAACAAAACAAAACAAAAAAACCAAAATGATCTCTTTATGCAGTGGAAAGGAACAGGAACTGTAGCAGGAGTTTGTGATTTGACCTAATTGGAAATTCAAAATTCACTAAAAGAATTTATGCAAAAGAAAGATAAAAGGATTACTCACTGGCTTTATAGATAGTAGAGGTTCTAAATTAACTTTACCATCTGCTGCGATACACTAATTAATGAACCTTTGTGGCCTAAATTGATATTGGGGTTCAAATTGTAATTATGCCTTGAGGATCCTATTAAATTTAAACAAGGCATCCCCTATACTTTTAGGGAAATTACTGAACGTAAAATGGAGGACAAACTGATATGCCTCACCTTAACCACCAGAAATACTGCCTTACCTAAATTTCTTATGGTCTCAGAGTTCAGTGCCTTAAAATATTCCATACTTAACATGTATGTTCTGGCCCCAAAAGTCATAAAATAAAATAGAACTCCTCAGTCCATTCCTTCTTCTACTCCCAGGCTAAATAGTTAATATAGTCCAATATAGACTCAAGCAAAACCTATAGAAATTAAGACCCACCATTCAGGACCTACTGAAGGAAAGAGTCATAGTTTCTATTGCTGATTTTGCTAATGCTAATTCTGATAAAAATGAATAGCACCAAACAGTGGATCACCTCAAGCAGTTCATTTTAGTGTAATGAGAACAGATTATATAGTAGGAAAAGAGTTATATCTCTATCTCACATTCTATACCAAAATAAATCTCAATGACTTTATTACGAAAATGAAATAATAAAAGTTCTAGAAGGTCATATATTGCTTTGAGGAAAGATTTTCTTAGGATGACACTAAACCAGAAACCATAAAGGAGAGAAATATTGGATTTGCATACCTAATAAATAATAAAATATAAACCAAATTATCTTTTTTCATTCTTTTTTTAATTTAAATTCCATTTACCAACATATAATGTAACACCCAGTGCTCATCCCATCAAGTCCCCTCCTTTGTGCCCATCATATAAGCCAAATTAAAAGAAAAATAAAGCAAAACAAAAAATCCCTGAGAACATTTGTGGTATATATAGTGTATATGACAAAAAGTTAGATCTGTGACTTATAAAGCTTCTTTACAAATATTTATATATAAATAGAAAAATAAAGAAATGAGAACATAGTGAAGAAAAAAATGGAAATGTTAGGAATACGACAATATTTTTAATTAATAAAGATACAAACTAAATTTATAATGTAATAGTATTTTTATAATGGCAAATTGGTAAGTACAGAGAATTAGGAACATATAGCATTGGCCTTGTGCTGGCTGATGGGAACTTTGATATGGGTTGGTGGCAGGACAAATTTATATGCACTTCTTAAAACCTATCTATTAGTGTGAGTGTTTCTCCAGAGAAACAGAATTAATAAGATGAATATCTATCTATATATGGGAAGAGATTTGTTATAAAAAATTGGCTCACAAGATTATAGAGGCTGATAAGTCTTAAGATCTGTAGCTGGCAAGCGGAGACCTGGGAGAACTGATGATATAGTTCCACTCTGAAGGCTGGCAGGCTTGAGATCCAGGGAGAGCTGTTCCAGTTCAAGTCTGAAGGCAAGAAAAAGCCAGTTTTAGCTTGATGTTTTAGTTCCAGTCTGAAGGCAATCAGCCGTGAGGAGTCTTATTCAGGCCAGGGTCAACATTTTTGTCATGTTCAGGCCCTCAACTGATCAGATGAAGCCCACCCACATTAGGGAGAGCAATCTATTTTACCAAGTCTATCAGTTTAAGTTAAGCTCATCTAAAAGCACTCACAGAAAAGACCCAGAATTATGTTTGAATATCTGAGAACCCTGTGCCCAATAAAGTTGACACATAAAGTTAAGTGCGTGTTTGTGTATTTATATATGTAACTATATTTAAATGTGTGCACAGTGTGAACCACAAAACCTACTTGTAAGAATTTATTCTAAGGAGGGGCCCCTGGGTGGCTCAGTGGTAGAGCGTCTGCCTTTGGCTCCCCTATGGGGAGCCTGCTTCTCCCTCTGACTATGTCTCTGTCTCTCTTTCTCTATCATGAATGAATAAATAAAATCTTTTTTAAAAAATGATTTATTCTAAGAAAATTATTAACAATAAATGCAAAGATTTAGTTCAATACATTACTATTGTTTACAATAAAATTTGGAAATTATAAAAATAATGTTAGAAAAGTATATGAAACATGATAAACTTTTATGAAAAAAATACATACATATATATGTAGGAATAAAATCAGATGTAGGTATGCATCATCTGTTAACATTGTTCTCTCTTTGATAGACTCATAGGTGGCTTTCTCTGTCTCCCTCTCTTTTTTTTGCTTATCTCTGTTTTCTGGTTATTATTACACAATATGAACTAGATGTATAATAAAACATTAAAAAAATAAACTGTCATCTTTTGATGCATTACTATACTCTATGTCTATTCAACAAATTGGCTGAATACTGTGTTTATATACTACTTTGTTCCTCTTAATATTTTAATTATATATTACATTTTGCCATGCTATTTAAACCATTTGAAAGCATAATTTTAAATGTCTGCATGAAGCTTCATTATTTGTATGACCATACTTCATTTAATCATATTCTATTGTTAAACAATGGAAGTATTTATAATAGTGAAAAATTGGAAACATGTTGTGTATGTATTTTGATCCATAGTTCTGAATATCTCCTTAGCACAGATCTCTAAAAGTGGAATTAATCAATTTATTTTTTTATTATCTTTTTTGTAATTAATCAATTTAAATTGTTGAGGTTTTAGCAAGTGTTTTATTTTTTTATTTTTATTTTTTAAAGATTTTATTTATTTTTTCATGAAAGACACAGACAGACAGAGAGGCACAGACACAGGCAGAGGGAGAAGCCGGCCCCTTGCAGGGAGCCCAATGCAGGACTCAATCCCAGGCCCCCAGGGATCATGACTCAATCCCAGGCCCGCCGCAGATCATGACCTGAGCTGAAGGCAGATGCTCCAAGCAGGTAGCCCAACGCGGGACTTATCCTGGGTCTCCAGGATCAGGCCCTGGGCCAAAGGCGGCACTAAACCGCTGAGCCACTGGGGTTGCCCTTGGTAAGTGTTTTAAAATGTCTCTTAACCCAGCTGAATGAACTTTTTTCCCCGCCTTCTGCCAAAAATCCTAGGTTCATCACATCTGAGGTAAATATGACTTAAACAAATAAACACAAAACGTTTGTCAATTTGAGTGCCTAAATATGGTATTACATTCAGTTTTCATAATTTTCACACCTTAGTTCTAAGTATCTAGTATGTAAGGTTGAATATTTTTCACACTTATATTCGCCATGCATATATCCCATTTTTTTCATTTTTTAGTTTTAATTTAAATTCCACTTAACATACAGTGTAATATCCTATTTATTCCCTTGATTTTTCTGTATGTATAAGTCAGGAGAGGGGAATCTCATTCAGTATAAATCTTTACATTGTAAAAAATTAATCCTTCACATATTTATAGCTAATGCTTATTCCCAATTTGTGGTTTGTGAGTATTCTTTCAATAATAACTATATTTATTTAGAATGCACTATGTGACAAGCATCATTAGGGGCTTTAAATATACGATTTAATTAGGTTTCATAATAACTTTAGGCTTATATATTATTACCCCCATTTTATAGATAAGGAAAATGAGGGATAGAGAGTAAGTGTTTTGTCTGGTGCCACACCCTGGCATTATATTGCCTAGATAGAATTCTGGCCCTGCACATTGAGAAGATGATGGGTTGCCATTGTCCCAGGATCTGTCCCAGGTGGACAATAGGAAAAAGCCACATATGGGAGTATCTGGGCACACAATAATAATAATGGCATTTTCCTCCATAGAGTGAAGTTCATCACCATGTTGAGAATTTAATGTGCTTCAAAGATTTGCATCTCCATCAAGTTTGATGTCGTCCTGTGCTAAAACAAATATAGGTTGCTATCATTTGTGCTTATTTTCTTAGGTTTTTACTCATTACACACTTGAAAAAAAGCTGTGAATATTTACACACCTCAGAGTTAGTCCTATACCAAATGAATCCTCAGGCCCTTCTTGCTTTCACTTGTTCAAGTTTTGAAATTTTAAAATGGTATTTGTGGCTCATTTTATGATTTAATGCATAATTTGCATTGATTTATCTCCATCAGAGAAGGAGATAAATTTGTCTATGCACTCACGACACAGAATTAGCAATTAAAAAATGTTAACGTTTGATCACATTTACCACATGTACACAGGATTTTCAGTAAGGAGTTGAAATCCATTTTATTCTTGCTTTCTGGGGTTATTCTCCTGTCTTTACAAGCAGCCAATTATTAAGAATTTTGTGTGCTCTTTCTGGTTCACTTTTCATTTTCTATTTTGAAAATATATATTTTAAACATATGCATATATACAGACAGATACATATCTGAGACATATACCATTTCATGTTTTTAAAACTAAATCAATGCCAAAGCAACTGCAATGTTTTATTAAATGCAAGGTAAGTATTGAATGTACCTGTATTTCTCATATGTCTTATTTTTTTTAAGATTTTAAAATTTATTTATTCACGAGAGACACAGAGAGGTAGAGAAGCAGATACATAGGCAGAGGGAGAAGCAGGCTCCATGTGGGGAGCCCCATATGGGACTCCATCTCAGGACTCCAGGATCACACCCTGAGCTGAAGGCAGACACTCAACCACTGAGCCACCCAGGCATCTCCTCATATGTTTTACTGATTCATTTCAGAAATCGGCTATTATTTATTAAATGTATTTACCCTAATTTAATTATTACCATAATGAACATTAGGGTTTTTTTCATTTTTTTCCTTTATTACAAAAAGACTGGATATGTAGCAGTTTTCCAACTTACATAACCTATATCAGTACTTCATTCCTTTTTATTGCAAATAATATTCCATCGTGTGGATATAACACATTTGTTTATCCATTCCGCAGTTGATGAACTGGGTTATTGGCACTTTTTGGGTATCCTGAACAATGCTGCTATGGACATCACTGTACAAGTTTTTGTGTGGATATATATTTTCATTTCTAAGTACATACCAAGGCGTGAAATTGGTTGATTATTGGTAAACTTATGCTCAATATTTTGAGGAATTGCCAAACTGTTTTCCATAGGGCTGCATTATTTTAAATTCATATCAGTAATGACTGAGGTTTCTAATTTCTCAATATTCAGTACTTATTGGTGTCTTTTTGCTTATAACCTTCTTATTGTGTATGTGAAGTGGTATCTCATTGTGGTTTTGATTTGCATTCCCCCAGTGATGAAAGATACTGAGCATCATTTCATGTGCTAATTGCCCATCTTTATATGTTCCTTGGAGCTATGCCTAAACAAATCATTTGCCCATTTTTAATTGTATAATTTATTTTTCTATTGTTGAACTGGGAATTCTTTATATATTATTGATAAAAAATCTTTATCAGATATATGATTTGAAAATATTTTTCCAATTGTGTGAGTTATCTTTTCACTTCCTTGATGCTATTCTTTAGAGCATGGAAATTTTTAATACTCATGAAGTCCAATTTATCTTTTCATTTGTCACTTGTGCTTTTGGTGTCATATCTAAGACATCATTGCCTAATCCAAAGTTATAAAGACCTTACTCCTGGTGATTTTTCTAATATTTTAATAGTGTAGCTCTTATATTTAGGAATATGATGTAGTTTTAATGAATTTTTATATATGATATGAGGTAGGCGTCCAAGTTCTTTCTTTTGTATGTTTATTTATTAGTTTATTAGTTTACATCTTGTTTAAATATATACAAATAGGGGCCATGATTACATTGAATAGTATTTATATGTATTTGAGATGGGAAAGGTAGTTTTCCATGTTATCCCAACTGCTACAGTGACTCAAAGAAAATTCTAAAAACATTGTCTAATATCAAGAGAGGCTATACAAAAATCAGAGACCAGAGCCATATGCTAGCATTTGATGTAGTAGTCTCAATGATCACAAACCCATTCACTGGAATGTTTATTAAATGAATGAATGGTTTTATGTTTAAAATAAATAGGGGGGATCCCTGGGTGGCGCAGCGGTTTGGCGCCTGCCTTTGGCCCAGGGCGCGATCCCGGAGACCCGGGATCGAATCCCACATCGGGCTCCCGGTGCATGGAGCCTGCTTCTCCCTCTGCCTGTGTCTCTGCCTCTCTCTCTCTCACTGTGTGCCTATCATAAATAAATTAAAAAAAAAAAAAAATAAAATAAAATAAAATAAAATAAAATAAAATAAATAGGGGCCCCTGAATGGCTTAGTTAGTTAAGCATCTACATTTGGCTCTAGTCATGATCCCAGAACCCAACATAGGGCTCCCTGCTCCATGGGGAGCCTGATTCTCCTTCTCCCTGCTGCTCCCCCTGCCAGTGTTTGCTCTCTCTGTCAAATAAATAAAATCTTTAAAAAATAAATAAATAATAAAATAAATAATAAAAAAGACTACAATATCAATGTCCTTCACTGTTTTATAACTTTAAAATTTGAATCTAATTAAACAGAACTTTCTTTTAAATCAATTCCTTGACTGTGCAGAATGAGAACTGATATTCATAAAGATAATCCCCTTGTTGTACATGTACTTATTATTTTCTGAATCTTTTCCCTCCTTTCTGTTGAGTTATAATCAACATAAAGCACTGTATAAGTTTAAGGTGTACAGTATAATGATTTGACTTACATGTGTTGTGAAATGATTGCCATAATAGTTTTGGTTAACAGCTACCATCTTCTATAGACATAAATACTTTCCTAACCTTAAAGATAAACTTTTTTTCTGAAACTTAGATTGAGATCTACATTGAAAACCAGATCTTAAAACTTGTCAGCCCTGATCCCATTATTTCACAGATCAGAAAGCCGAGGTCAAGAGTGCTTGAGTGACTTGTTCAAAGGCATCGAACTAGGTAATGAGACCACAGAGTTGAACCCAAAGGTGCTGACTTTTTTAAAAGATCAGTGCTTTCTCCACTCACATCGTGTTGTCCTTCAGACAATGAGAATAATATAAGCTTGGAGAATACCTGTTGGGTTTATGATTGACCTAGGGCATGCTCACATAGCTATACTAGAAAGAGATTATGAAGAGGCACAAAGACTATCATAAAAATGATCAATATTTATTCCATAAGTGATGTAATCATAAATGAGTACCTAAGAAATTTTATTTTATGTTTGTTTTGTTTTGTTTTATTTTTTAATTTGTGAGAGACAGAGAGAGAGAGAGAGGCAAAGACATAGGCAGAGGGAGAAGCAGACTCCTGAAAGGAGCCCGATGCGGGACTCAATTCCAGGACCCTGGGATCACGACTGAGTCAAAGACAGATGCTCAACCACCCAGGTGTCCCAAGAAATTTGATTTTAATTAAATATTCTTCCCTTATTATTTATGCTTGGGTTTGTTTTTTAAAATTTCCTTTCATAGACCTATAAATAAAAAACTGTGTAGGTAGATGTTGGAATCCATGTATCTTAATGTCCCCACATTCCTGAGGGCCAACATGTGAAAAGTGTAGGTTGAATATTTGCCTTTCTTTCAGCTAAATAGCATATTTTTAGGACAAAATTTAGAATGAAAGGGGTCACTTTCTATTGAGTATTTGTTTATATTGCAGTTAAAATCTAAAAGAAGCCATTAGTAAAAATTTTTAGGTGGGAGATAGTATAAATGAGAAGAGTCTAGAAAACTAGCTGTCTAAAATAGAAATGTATTTTTATAATTTGATTGTTCAAAGTGGTTTTTTTTTGGTGAGTTTTAAAAGTTTTACTTGCACATATAATGAGGAGCTAATTAGTAATATATTGGCAAAAAGTTTCAGTTTTGTTCAGAAATGAATAGAAGGAATATCTCCTTATATTACTAAAAACACTTTTATTCTGCTTAATTGCATTACATAGTGATGGTTTGAAATTGTGAGAAAGTGTTTATGTTATCCTGAGAATATTTTAGTTATTGTTGCTTTTTTTAAAATCTCAAGTAATGAACCATCGATATTTTTAAGTAAAAACTTAAGAAATATAACCTATACTTTTTTGCATAAAATAAAAAGCATAGGGATCCCTGGGTGGCGCAGCGGTTTGGCGCCTGCCTTTGGCCCAGGGCGCGATCCTGGAGACCCGGGATCAAATCCCACGTCGGGCTCCCGGTGCATGGAGCCTGCTTCTCCCTCTGTCTGTGTCTCTGCCTCTCTCTCTCTCTCTCTGTGACTATCATAAAATAAATAAATAAATAAATAAATAAATAATAAATAAATAAATAAATAATAAAAACCATAAAAAGGTTACCTTTGTTTTACAGATTTTTTTCCCAAGAAACTTTTTGTACTAATCTTCATGAAATCCTCAGGCAAAGGGAATTGGTCATCCCCAGTGAGGCGGTAGAAATAGCAGGAAAAAATTGGTGTCTTTTTAAATACTAAACTGTAAGTGAAGTAGGTTTTCTGCATTTTATTTATTTAGGTAAGGACTGGCTTAGAATTAAGGTAATGCTTAATGTCTTTTTCTTTATTCATTTCAGTTATTAAGCACCAATCAGGTATTGCACCGTATGTTGACAGGCATTGGGCAAAGAATCAGTGATATCAAGATAAAAGACAAAACATTTCTTCCCTCAAATTATTCACAAAAATGGAGAACAAAGAAAAGAAGGTGTATGACTCTAGTTTAATATAAGTTAAATTCAGGGAATTTGAAAAACAAATAGAGGGCATGATGTCCTGACAAGAGGATTAAGGAACACAGAAGACCTTGCTGTAAAGTCTGATTTACTGCAGTGCCTACCAGTTCCAAGTTATTTTTCAAGACCCTCCAGAGGAGACATTACCTAGAAAGCATCATAAGGTCCAAGATCACAATGTTCTCATTCCATGATCTGTTCTTATATTAGTATTTCACTCATGGGTAAGATGCGAAGTATAAGGGAAAGAACATGGACCTTGGAGTGATCACTCCAGGGTGCAATCATAGCTTACCCATTCAATTGGAATTATGACTTTATTTTAAAAAAAAATTTTTTTTAAAGATTTTACTTATTTACTCATGAGAGACACAGAGAAAGAGAGAGGGGCGGAGACACAGGCAGAGGGAGAAGCAGGCTCCATTCAGGGAGCCCAACATGGGACTCGATCCCGAGATTCCAGGATTATGCTCTGGGCCAAAGGCAGGCACTAAACTGCTGAGCCACCCAGAGATCCCCTGGAATTAGGACTTTAAAAAAATGACTGTATTTCCTTGGAACTCTGTTGCCTAATTTTTAAAATGTCAATAATAATGAGGTAATTTGTATGTTTAAATGAGGCAACATTTAATATGTTGATACAATTCCTGGCACCTAACAAATATTTTAAATCCTTGAATGTTCATTATCATCCATTACTTTTTAAAATCATTCCATAACCAAAATTATTAATGGTAAAATTTAAAAACTTGAAATTTTAAATAATGTTCTGTTGAGCATTGTTTTAAAGTAGATAAAACACTCAGGATAGTAAGGGAATTTCTCAAGCAACGAATAGGCTTTATTTTAAAAATTAATGTGTAAATCCATTATTTGTATCTCATGATCACATTTTCATATATATGTTATTCATCAATAGAACCATAATCAAGCATATATTCAATACATATTTTTATGTTGGTGTTTCAGGATAGAGCACGAAATCCTATTTAACCCACAATATAAGTTAAAGGCAGAGTATTCACACATTGCAACTGAAATCACTTGATGCATAGGAGTTGATGGCCATTTTTACCACTTGCATCCACTCTTGCAAGAGCATTAACGTGTGGTTTTTGCACAGTGTAACGCAGACAACAAAATGTACACAAGTATGTCTACACTGTGTAGTTTCACTATACATAATAAATATTTTACTAGCCTTCACATTGGTCGTTTATATTGACTTGGTAATTGGTATAGTGAATTATCAATAATTCAAGAAATGGTCTGAGAGCTTTCACCAAAGTCTTAAATAATTTTATTCATTTCATTCAACAAACATGCCCATTATGATTTAGTTCTATGCTAGGTATAACTAACAAAAGCATTTTTCATTTCTGCATTCCTCTAAAATTACAGAAGAAAATACACTGCCACAGCATGCATGTGCTACTTAGTGGTTAACAAACACCAGCCTCTGCTTGGCTGATGTTCACAGTGTGCAAGCTCGCAAGTGATGTAGTAAAAATACTTTATACAGGTTATGTGTGTATAGTATTATGCACAATGTGTAGATTAATATAGTATATATTGTTATTATAGCTTAAGTTTGATTCATTTTCTTTTTTTAGCAAAAGGAGTCTAACTAGTTTTCCCTCAAGTTTTTGAATAAGTTCAATTTTTAAAATCCTGATATTATAATCTATTACTTTAACTATTGGTATTTGCATCCAATTTTTTTAAAAAAATATTTTATTTATTTATTTATTCATGAGAGACACAGAGAGAAAGAGAGGCAGAGACACAGGCAGAGGGAGAAGCAGGCTCCATGTAGGAACCCGACCCGGGACTCGATTCCGGGACCCCAGGACCATGCCCCAGGTGGAAGGCAGGCACCAAACTGCTGAGCCATCCAGGGATCCCAAGCATCCAATTTTATTAGTATTTTCCAAATATTGCATCTCCAGAAAAATATCACAGAAATTAGTTAGATGCTAAAGTTGTTAGAGAAGTACAACTATTATTAACTGCTTTTGTTTCCACATTGTTGTGTTCAACTGAATATACCTAGAAATATCAGTGATTGAATCTCTGATGAGTAAAAATACATTTCTATCTATAAAGTAGCCAGTTATTTTACCAGCAAAATGGTCTACCAAAAACTATTAAAGATTGCAATTCAGGACATGCAAGCTAGGGCAAAACCATAGGCAAGTCCAAACAACAGAGAAGGAGAAGGAGGAAGCTAGAAGGGGGTGTTTTGAGTGAAAGTCCCTTGGAGAAGAGCAAGAGTTCTGGGTGATGACAGTTTCTCAATGGCTGAGTTGCAGGGATGGTTAATTTCCTGGAGATGCAACATACATCTTTTCCAATTTGGCCCTGTAATTGATTCTTTCCCTGTTGAACATTCTTCTGTTGGGGTCTGTAATTCACAATTCTTCCTGTAATTGGCATAGAGTAGTATGCTCCCCTTGTGGCATCACAATTCCATTTTAGTGAGGTTTCCCTTTATTGATTTTCACATTACTAATTAATTTTTGCATGTATTTTTAAATGTTGGGATTACCTGTAGGTTTTAAAAGATCTTTTGAGGGAAGTCTTCTGAAAATCCAAATCAAGAAGATAGGCCCAAAACAGGCTTTTTTCATCAAAATACAGCAAAAAGAAAAATATATAGGAATTGGACACCTATGTAGTCTTTGGGAAAGTGATGAGGTCAAAAGGAATAGAGAATGTTTTTGCTTACTAAATGGAAAATCTTCAAAAGGAAGCGTTGTATTGATTCAAACCTTTGTGAGATATTACTTGAGAATTTATGTCATCCAAATTATAGCTCCCTTAAATCTGTTCTTCTTTTTTAAAATTATTTTATTTATTTATTCATGAGAAACACACACACACATAGAGGCAGAGACACACAGGCAGAGGGAGAAGCAGGATCCATGCAGGGAGCCTGATGTGGGACTTGATCCCAGGACTCCAGGATCATGCCCTGAGCCAATGTCAGGCACTAAACCACTGAGCCACCCAGGGATCCCCTCAAATCTGTTCTAAATGCTAAGTCAAACAAAATTACTAAAATTTAATGTAATCATTACATTAATTTTGGGTCAGTTTTATGATATGTTTTGTTTAGTTACATATACCTGGGGGGGATGTAGATACAGATGTATTGAGGTCCTTTGTATAGTTGTCATATATATAGATATAATTATTGTATCTTATCTTTATGCCTATTTTATATGACTGGAAGTACAATTTTACCATGAAAGCAGGCATAAAGTTGTATTTTTTATTTTTGTCACTCTAAATTTTTCATTATTACTATGATTTATTAGGTGATATATTCTTCTCCCCATTATGATATTATTCTTATGGAAACATATGATCCCCTTGAGGGCAACCTGCCTTATGTTGTGATTTCCAGGCATACACCATATTGAAAGTATTTGTAATGAAAATGGGAAATGATTTTTTTGAAATATTAGTAATTAAAAAAAGGATTAAAATGAAATAATAGTTTTTGAAAACATAGGATGCTGACACTTTAGACAAAATAATTATCTAACCTGTTCCATGGGAGTCATTGTTAAAAATAATGAAGAACAGTTACACCAAACAGACGATTTTGTGTGAAAGTCCTCCCTATATCTATTCCTATTTCTTTCCAATGCACTGAATATCAGATGGTTAGAAATGATAAAAATTTCTCATCAGAAAAACCTGTTACAGGTATTCTAAACTACAGCTGAGCTCACAGTCCTGCCTAGGAATGGGAGGCTACAGCTGACTGGTACTGTGTGTTTGAACAGGGCTTGAGGTCACATGCCTCAGATTCTGCTACCCACAGGGTATTTGTTGAAGAACAGACTTCTGGCCTTGCCCACTTTCCCATGTTTCCTGTGGCATTGTATTTGTCACTGCTGTGAGTGATGCATGGAGGCATGTATTGCTCCTAGATTTGCTATATAGTAAGGCTACCACTAAGGGCAGGGGATGACCCCAAAGATAGTGGTTCTGAAATCTTGAGGCAAGTCTCAGAAATTTCTCCTCAGAGAAGTTTCATGTTTAACCTCTACAGAAGCAATAATAAATTTTGCCTTCTCCCATTGAGTTGCCATATATGTATGTGTGTGTGTGTGTGTGTGTGTGTGTGTGTATAGTGACTTACCATATTTACCCTTCCAATCATATAAATGTCATTGATGGCTCAGTACATTTTTCTGGAAAGACATTTCCTTTCTACCATTTTTTGTAGCTGTTGGAAATCCCCCAGGGAAAAGCTATAATACATGAGTCATGCGTATGCATTCAGCATTGGAACATGCATTGCATTTTAACGGAGTATGCATTGCACTTACTTAGTTAGGAAACTTGAACTCCAAACTCCAAACATGGCACTGAGAAAAGCTTTGCTAGGTTACATCCAAAGAGATGAGTCTAGATCAGTTAGATAAATTTCTATGGAGGATAAATGGATATATGAAAGGCTTAAATCTTTTTCCTGACAGACTACAAAAGCTACCAGGCTAAGCAAAACACCTGACAAATGTTAGTTGGAACCACCTCATTTTTCCTCAGCAGCTCTGTGGAAAGCCAGTGGGTAGGGAGGAGAGGAAGAGAAGAGATGTACTTTCACAAAGGGGTTGTGAAGTAATGTCAGAGCCATAATTCTAGGATTTTTATTGACTGTATTTTTCCAAAATTAAGGACAACTGTTATGCAAAATTGAAAAAAAAATTAAAAGGAACAACCCAGCAGGATACTTGTCTTAAATACAATTCAGCTACTAAGAGTTTTTCACAGATGTTTGCAGGGTCCAGACATAATATAAATGCATGAAGCTCAACAAGTGGGGACTGTGGTGAAATGAAGTACAGAGCACAGGTTCCATCTAAAAGTGGCAGCCACTACACAGTTCCAGGTGACTGCTGACAGGTAGACCCATGGGCCATGTTGCCAGGTTTCCTGGTTTTTCAAAGGAACTGAGACACCTTTTTCCCCCATGAAATCAACTAATTTTAAAGAGAGAGTAACTACATTTTTAACAGCATGTAGACAAAACAGAACATGTCTATGGGTCACCAACTTATGCCCTTTGAGTTGTCATAAGAAATGTCAAATATTGCCACATGTATGAGTAGGGATACTTTAAGCTGCAAACTGATGAACAGCAGGAATACCAACAGTTCCCTTAGCAGACCCAGGGTTGAGTCAGGGGCTCAGTGATGTCTTCTAGAAGTCAAGCTGTGTCTATCTCCTGTTCTTCCATTCTCAGCATTTGGCTTTTTATCTCTGGACTTGTTACCTCATGGCTGAAACATGGCTGAAAGCATCTCATCTTCACACATCCATGTCTGAAGAGGTGAGGAAAGAGCTTTCCTGCCATGCCTCCTTTCCTTTATCAAGGAAGAATTTTTTTTTTTCTCAGAACACCCCAAAGGCCTAGCTCTCATCTCTAGGCAAGTCCTAGATCACCTGAAGAGAAGCTGGGAAAGTGAGTAGCTGGCCTTTTTGACTCCAAAGTAGGAGGTGGGCAAGATGAAAGAAGGCTAAGAATGGATGCTGGGTGGCCAGTCTGACTGGTATCTGTTGTATCATCCAGTCATTATAATTTGTAATTCTTGCAGTTATACTTCTGTAGCCATTAGGACTCATACACTGAATGGTATCAATAAATTTCTCTTTCAGAAAGAGAGAGATAATGTCACTGCTGAGGAAAAGTCACAACTGCAAGATTCTAAGTTCTTGATGGAAAAGGTCATGGAAGCCTTGCTGACATCATTTTATTATGATACACTGAATTAATTAGGAGGTGGGGTCACAGGAAAAATGTTTCAAAAGCCTTGAGGGCAATCTATTAATTTTGTCTTTAAGAAAATAAAGTGGGTGTTCTGAAAATGGCACTTTACCTCTATGGGTTTTGTTGACAAAAACTCTGACACTGGCCTAAGCATTAGAAAAACATCAGACAAAATAAAATTAGGGACATTCAGAAAAAACAAAAAATGAAAATAAGTAAAAAAGCACCTCAAAACTGTGAAAGTCAGCAAGAACAAGGAAATTCTGAGAAACCCTGACAGCCAAGAGGATGGAGATATGATGACTAAATGCAATGTGGTATTCTGGATGGAATCCTGGAAAATAAAAAGGATAGTAGGAAGGAACTAGTGAAATCAGAATAAAATACCAAGTTTAGTTAATTGCAATACGCCAATGTTGTCTTAGATTTGAAAAATGCACTATGGGAACATAAGATTTAATAATAGGGTAAAATGGGCAAAGGGCATGTGGAAATTCTCTGAGCAATCTTTGCAATTTTTCTTAAATTTTGTAGGAAAAAAACAATATGTTTTTCCTCCCAAATTCCCAATAGAGCTCAACTGTCAGCATCTCTATAATGCAAGAGTTTGGCATCAGCTTCATTCTGCAGGAAAACTTCCGATCAATGAGTGTTTATGTCTTAGGTCATATTTATTGGTAACTGGTATTTTAGAGCAACAACTTCTATTATCTGTCTAGATTATTTTATTTTAAGAAGTTTTATTGATATTTTTCTTTCCTATATCTCACTCTATTTTGAATTCCCATAAATCCCTTTAGCTGCTCTGTTATTTTCAAGCCTGGAAAACACACCCTGAATTTTAACTAGTTCACCTCTTCATCCTTGGTCCTCACTCCCATTCCCTTGCTCTTTTGATTTCAACCATGGTCCAGGAAAAGCAAACCCTTTTCCATGATTTGTATATTTGGAAGCTTATTTGAACAGTGACTTTGGATTCTTGCCTGGAATTCTTAGCTTCCTCTCTCTAGTGTTGAACAAAACAACAGATACTGAAGGAATTAGACACTGTGAACTTGTAGGGTGAACTGGAGCTCTAATAAACAGACAGCATCAAAATAGGAGGATGTCCTGATATCTGAGGAAAAAAGAATCACTAAGTCAGGGAAGAGGATCTATGTATACAATTAAATATAGAATCTAAGGATTCTGAAGGACTCCAAGTTTTTAAAAAATCTCAATTTCTCCTTTGCTTGTGTACATCATCATTTCTCTTTCTTGGAAGAAATATTTCTTATTTTCGTCTAACAGGCATAAGTGGACATCATTGAAATGTGTGAGTAGTCAGAGACCTCAAAGTGTGATTAATAAAAATTACTCCTCCAGGCTCCTGAGCCCTATATTTTTTTTCCAAAGGATATTTACCAATCCTCTACAAATGGACAGATATCACATAAAGATATGAGAGGTAAAACTTCTGATTTTTTAATCACTATAATCAGATCCAACAAATCATTTTTTTTTCCTGCCATGCACAGAAACCAGTGAATGTGTTTAGAAGGTACTTTTTTTAAGTTCCCCAAACTGGTAAGAATTCTGAATCTGTTGCTCTCTTCTTTCTGGACCACGTTCTCAGAGATCATGTTTTCACTGCTCTCATTCCCTTCTCGTGGATATAGCTCCTATTGTATTCAAGATCTTTAAGGGGAAGTACTCTTTCTCACTTTGCATATTGGGAGACTAGGATAGTTCATACTGCATTGATTCCTTTTTCAGTGCAGCTTGGATTGTAACTCTTGAGGTCACCAAGAAAAGGGCTTTCAACATAGTGAATATCTCTTAGGAAAGCCTGACTTGTTGATGGTAGGAAACACTAAACTCCGTTTTCATTAGCTATAGCAAGTCTGCTGATCTGAGACACATGCCCAGACACAAATGTATTTTGATTCTCTGTATACTTCACATACCTTAGTTGTAGCTTGGAAATTTCTAATCTTTTTGACATTGACTTTTTGGCCTTTTAAGTATATAATATTGTTTCCTATTAGCAAGAATACTAGTGGTCATATAGCCTGTGGAAGGAACATATAAAAATAATCTTTGGGAAGATAATTTAGCAGTATCTATTGAAATTTTAGAAAGTATATAGTTTTTGAGTCAACAACTTCATATGTAGGAATTTATCCTAAAAATAAGTATGGATGTATATAATCTTTAGCAATGGAAAAAATGTTTCTAATGGCATCATTTATAATAGTGCAATATTAAAACAATTTAATTTTCAAAAATAGAGAAATATTTAAATAAAATGTAGAATAGAACAAAATAACAGTCAAAATTTTGAAATGATTTGTAAGATGGATACAAATTCACATAAAAATATACCAACTAAATATGCAGATTAAAAATGACAATATAGTGGGGCACCTGGGTGGCTGATTCAGTGAAGTGCCCAACTCTTAACTTCACCTAAAGACTTGATCTCTCAGCTGTGAGTTCAAGCTCCGTGTTGGGCTCTACACTGGGCATAGGGCCCACTTAAAAAAATGGCAACATAGAATAATGCATAAATAGATAGATAGATAGATAGATAGATAGATAGATAGAATTTTTAAATCTGAATAAAACAATCAAATGATAGGAAATTTCAGTATTTTTTTTCTTTTTTTATACTTAATTTTTTATTTTGAAATGAAATTTCAGTATTTTTAAAATATAACTGAGAAAATGCTATTAAGCGAGTATATTTTTTATAAGTCACAATGGCTTTTGAAAGATGGTAGTTTGTATTTACAGGTGATATGATTTATTAATGCTATTGCCTGGAAACACATTACATTCATGGATTGCTTGCAATAATTCTGTGATCCCTCCAGGGGTCTGAAGTTCTCAGGTGATGAACCACTAATTTATTTTAGAAATTGCTGCATGTTCTTATTTCAAGTATCTTGGTTTAATTAATTCATACATATCTCTTAACTATAAATTCATTTTTAGCATTAGGTTTCCTCTTTGTATGTGGATGGGTTGAAGCCATTGTTTTGCTGGGCCTTAAATAGCTGATTCTTTTTAAACTGACTGATGTACTCTTTTTCTCCCAGCCATGGCTCTTAAAATGTAAAGAATCCTTCAAAGTCCAGTTCAAGCTCTACCTTCTCCATAACACCTTCCCTGATCACACATTTCCTGAATATTCCTTATTAGATGCTAAGCTTCTTAAAAACAAGGGCTGAACTGTAAACTTCATTTCTCATCCCTGCGTCTATTGCAATGTCTTACATACATTAATTGTTCAATAATCACTGTTTGAATTATATTCTATAGTGTCAATGATATAGGAAACCTGAGTGATTTAAAACAAACTCTTGAAGGGGAATCTAATGAATTATAACATTAAGAGCATCCAAATGTAGTTGCTACTACAAAACTGTAATTTTTAAAGGTGCTTTAATTATTAAAAAAAACTCTGAGGGCCCCCTGCGGATTGAAATAGTATTCTGTATTTTTGATCATCAATTAGATCAGGCTATCTAGGCTATTTAGAATGATTTATTGTGCAAGGACTCTGTCTCTATTAAAGGGTTATGTATTTTTCTTAAAAAAAAAATTCTGGGAGGGAACTCTGTCAACGTTTAGTAAAATTACCAGCTGTTATTTCTTGGAGAAGGTCCAATGACTGACTTTACAAACTTTGTTCCAAAACTCTCTACTTTTTATAGCTTCTGGGCTGAAATTACTCATGTCTGAGACCTACGTTAGTATTCATTCACCAAAAATGAAAGTTTAAAGAAAAATGAAGGGGGTTGTAGAATCTAGCTGCTTAATCATAAAAGTCAGAAAAATGTGTCCCGATACTACTCTGATTTCCTTTTTTAAAAAAATAACAGATGCCTAATCGCATTTAATTAAGAGAATCCCTTTTGTCTCTCTGAATCCTTTCATCTCCTGTTTTCTCCTCTCACACTTATTCTGTCATTTTTAATTTTGTGTTCTCGCCACTAATGTGCAGTTTCCTTATCCACCAATGTCATCTCCCCATTTCCTTCAGGAGAGCACAGCCCAATCCAAGTCTCTCGCTAATAACACCATCTGAACAACCTATTATGAGATTCTTAATTTGGCAGACAGGCTGCATTATTTATGCAGAGCTGATAAGGCACAGAACACATGGTTGAGTTTCCTGAGGAATTTCACTATTTAACACCTCCACAAGGCTGCATCTGAACATAGTTTCTTCCATTTGTTTCTAAGCTTTCTTTATTCCATTAATGTTTTTGAAAATCGTATAAATACATGGAAAGCAGAGAATACATTTGTAGCTTTCAAGAATTTAGTCTATTCTGTAATGTAATTGGTGCTCATGGGTTCATGTCAAATTTGTCAGCATCCTTCTCAGAGCTAAAAATGAAACAATAATCCATCCTATTTTCCTCCTCTGATCTTTCTGTTCCCTGCAGATTGTCCAGGAAAGTTTGAATTCCAAAGATCATAGACTCTATTTCAAAACTCATAGTTCTTACTTCTGTGTCATTTGTTTGGAAACAGATTTATCTTAGAATTACTGTGACACGGCAGCCCCTGTGGCTTAGCGGTTTAGTGCCGCCTTCAGCCGGGGGTGTGATCCTGGAGAGCCGGGATCGAGTCCCACATCGGGCTCCCTGCATGGAGCTTGCTTCTCCCTCTGCCTGTGTCTCTGCCTCTCTCTCTCTGTCTCCATGTCTCTCATGAATAAATAAATAAAATCTTAAAAAAAAAAAAAAAGAATTACTGTGACAGTAAGCAAATCATGATTTGATATTACTCCTAGAATAATTTTTTTCTGCAAATCCTGTGAAACAATGGCAGTATTTGTTCCCGTTTTAAATGTGTGAATTTTAACATTGTATCCTTTAATGTCACATGGATATGATATGCTTGATATTGTTGTAAAATATGCTTTCATCTTAGTTTTATAATGACCATTTACCACTCTATACATGAATGTAACTTTCAATTATTGTTATAGTTGATCATTCTGTTGAGTAAGTTGCAACTTCCCAATATAAACGTTTACATTGATATATGGCTAATTTATTTAAAACTTTTTTGTTAAGACAAATTTAATTATGGATTTTCCTATGTTAAATGCTTTAATTATATATCATATTTTTGTGATGTTTAAGATTCTTCCTGGCTGAATGTTAAGCATCTTCTAAAATTTATTTTAGACCATGCCATCTAGGTACAATTCATGATGTGTTTGCTGACAATTACTAAATTGAATTCTAATAAAATTTAGGCACTGGAAAAATCTGATATTTACCAGGAATTTGCTCCTCACTTCTTTAGATGGAGTTGAGGATGTCACAAATGGCCTTAGCTAGGTAGTTGTGTTTGATAGTAGTTTTTTTCAGGGACGATGATAAGAGAAAGCGAGAACTGTATTTCCTTGGTTGGAAAGGGAGAAATGAGAGAACACATGTGCTTTATAATGTTGTAACTAAGTGATTAATGTACTAATAACAAGATATAACTTGATTCTAGTCCTAATAGGCCAGCGGACTCAGATAATTATATATATACTCAAATGGAAAATATATGTGGAGGCATTTAATTTCTTTTTCTACTTACTTTTTAATAAAATATTTCAGACTAGCAAAAAGTAAGATATTTCTGTTTCCCAGATTTAACAAATTTTAACATTTTTTCATATTTGCATCTGATCTCCCTCTCTCAAAATAAATTTTTATAGATAGGCCTAAATTCTATTTTTTTCATCTATTTTATTCCCCCCTGTCCAACAGTTAATTACTGTTCAGAAGTTGGAGCATGTCATTCCCATATATATTTTAATACCTTTTCTATTTGTGTTGTTATCCCTAAACAATACATACTGTTGCTGTGTGTTTTATATATAGTATTCTATATGTATCTTTTTTTATTTTCTTGATATTTTTTACTTGACATTATGTTTTTGAAATTTATCCATACTGACATATTTTAGCTACCATATAGTATTCCAAGGTGTGAATAAACTCTAATGCATTCTTACAGATGGGCTATTTCCTCTTTTATTTCTCAGTACTGCAGTGAACAGTTTTGCTCATGTCTGTTTTAGAGACATCCAGAGCATCAGGGATAGGGAATTTCACTTCAAGAGACTGTCTATCTGCAGAAAAATCAAAACACATTTCTCTACACACCTGTTTCTGTTTGAATCTCCTACTTTAATTTCATCCCATGTATACCTCAGTTCATTATGTCTATATTAAGCTTTGTCTGCTTAAGATGAAGACCATACATTTTTCAATTAAGTGCTATATTGCTACTCTAAGCACTTACAACGATAACCATGAAAAATGACTCTTCTAAAAGTTAATGCTTTAGAGCACTATAGAAAGGCATCTACTAAGTTAAATTCACTATTTTAGATAACTTGTGTTTTCATATATCTGTACTTTCCTTAGCTTATTTTATGACCTATAGTGTTGGAAAGAGAGTGGAAAACATTGCTTTTCTCTCCTGTTTTAATTACGATTTTCTAATATTATGTTGCATCAGTAAAATTTGTTCCTATTTCTTACAAACTGTGATGAAGCAAAGGCATTACATGGTTTACTTGTAAGAGAAAGCTATTTGTTTGTGAAATTTATTTAAAGGGCTTAGAAAAATAAATTAGCTTGAGGTGATTTTATGCCATTTAATATGGTTGATCTTAACAAGAACTAAACTAAACAATTTATCATTGGATAAATTTAAGATATCTTCAATCCAACTATTTTCTCATAGACTAGAACATTTTAAAAAATGCATTCTATCTGACCATCACACTGCTGGCTGCTGCTGGTGTGCGAAGGGCTGCTGCAAAACCCCAGGAGCATGGACATTGCCTGCTCCTTGTGCTGAGAGAGAGTAGCTCTAACCCAGCTCGCTAGCCCTCCCAGGAGCCCAGTCCTGAGATGGCAGCAAGCTATTGCTGTTTTACCAGCAACCTCTCAATGGCCACTGTGAAAGTTGTAAATGAAGCGCAGTTGTCAGTAGTCTGGAGTGCTAGGTATAAATATTTCTTCCAATAAATCTGGCCTGAGTAGATGATATGGGATGTTTTTGAAGGAAATAATTGACTTGCCATTCAAATTGAAGTTAATGCTAACCACTTTTCATTATCCCGTGAATCTGCTGCATACACTCTATCCTTCCCTTTGCACTTCAGAATGTACTTTTAAGAAGAGTGGCAACAGGAGACATTTGGTGGTGTATCCTGTGGTTATGTAAGAAGTAGAAAAGTCGTTGATGACCTCAATCCAAACTGGAAGGATGGTTCTTTTAAGACAGACTTTTAATTAAACTCAATCACTTCTGCCATATGGGAAGCTATTCTTTAAACTGTGGTACATGTAATCCATATGGAGCTAAGAAATTATATGGCATAATAACAAATACCAGGAGGAAGAAAGGAGTGGGGTTCGTGGTTCTCCTGATACTGAGGCACCAATGAACAAGTTTCCTGTATCCATGGATAACAGTACCAGATGAACTGTGGTTTTTAAGTTTCGAGAGAGAAGACTCAGTGATTGCTCTCCTAGAATACACCTAAGGCATAGGGGTTCTTAAAAAGTGTTCTGGATGTCACCCACTCCCTCCAAAAAGCAAAATAGCTACAAATCCATTGATTCATTAGAATCCCAGTGTAATAGGGATTAATTCTTTTATTGCACTATTATCATGTCCAGGCAAAGAATATTTAGTAGCATAAGACCAATACTTACAGATGACTGACTCTGGGCAGAATCTTTTTTATAAAAGCCTTCTTAGATACATTTTATAAAAAATTTTGAAGAAATAATACATTGGAATAAAACATGAATACATATTTAGTTATTAAAATACCTATAGTTTCAAAAAAAAAAACCCTGTGGTTTCATTTTTTCCATTTTTCATGTGTAGACCGTATTACATAAAATCCCTGCACTGAGACAAATATTACAGCAGTTAGAGTAAATATCACTCTTCCTAAGAAGACCAAGTTCAGTAGAAGTCATTTTTCATCTTCAAGTATCTTAATTACTCAGCCTCATGGGTTCTTCGAGGCTTACGGCTGATATGTTCTGCTCTCCTGACTTGACAGATGAGCTTAATTTCTCACTTTTGCCTCATTTCTGATCATCAGAGCAAGAAGTCATGACTGTCAAAAGTCCAATTAGTTGTCAGAGTTAAAGAACTCACCTTGATGGTGCCAGGCAAAATCACCCCAGTGAGGACTAAATGAGTAAACATCTGTAAAAGGCTTAAAGCTGCCTGACATTAAGTAAATGTTAGCTATTATTAGAATTATTTGATATTCTGAATGATTCACAAAACAATGAGTCAAATCAATGAAATGCATTTTAATAGGAATGTAGGAAAAGTATTCCCCAAACCAATCCTGCTGCCTCAGAGTGGGTAGAATAATTTCATAATCCTGGACAACCAATGGCTTGGAAATGTTTGTCTTCCTAAAGCTATAAATGTATGTCTGAACTGCTCCGGATATCAAAACAAAACAAATGCATTTGTTTGTTCATCCACACAATGGTTGGCAATCCGTGAGTAGATAGTGAAGATGTCTTTAGTTTTAGAAGTTTAGGATAAACTAAACTTTCTAGACCAGCAGTTTTATTTCAGAGAGTCTGTTCAATTTGCTCATATATAAATAGTCCTTCTTCTACTGAATCCCAGAGGGGCTTGATTTCAGCAGTACCAGCAGCTCCATAGAAGTGCATAGAGGAGAGATTGTTCTAAGAAATGAGCTCTCTGAAAATGTCACAACATCCTACTGCAGCATGGTCATTTGCTGACTATTTTTCATGTTATATCTAGCCTTCTTAATACCAAGGGCCTTTTTAAAATGCCAAAGATACTCCTCCAAAAATACACATGAATCAGTCATTTGCATTCGCTCATAAAGTTCTTTTGCCTTTTCAAAGAGCACGGGGTTGGAGACAAGGACATTTCTATCTTTTCACTGAGAACCAGTCACTCAGAACACCATATAGTTTCCCTAATTTATTTATGTGAGTGCCTCATGGAGCACTGCTCCCGCCATACTTTCAGAGGCCAAAAATCTATTAAGCCTTAAATATCAGTCATCCTACTCCCTGATATTTTATATAATATGTGAAAGAATATTGTGCTTATCTACTAATACTTTCCTGTGGTCAGCCCTATACAGTGTTAGTTGGGTGTCATTTTCTCTTTAGCTGATCATCGACTTGCCATGCTTCTACTAGTTGATTTTTAGTAGAGGAAGACTCCCCCGTCTCAGTTTTAATCATCATCACTACAGCCCCTTTTATTACCTGTCTGGTTTTCTTATCTCTAATTGTTACCTACTTCTTCTTTCTCTAATTGACTTCTTCTTGCTTTTTCTCTCCCTTGTCTCTTAGTTCATGATTCTCCATTGTTCCATTACAAAAGGCTGTTGTTTTGTGGACATAAAGGAGTTTATGTTCCATTTGTGACATGTTCACTGGGCATAGCACATCAGGTACAAATCTTCATGACTGTGTTTTCTTCTTCCTGAACATTTAAAGCCCTTTGAGGATAACCGCTTCAGGACAGAGCAGTCCTGAAAAACTTGTGTGTTGCATAGGATTGGTGCCTGGATCTCTGCTATTGGGAGCAGAGGTGGTGTAGAGGCTGGGACTTACAGAATTTGGCGAGATAACAGGCAGATCCAGAGCTGAGGTTTCTAGGGCTCAGTCTGAGACCCATGTATTGACACTACTGAAATTAAGAGTGAGATGAGGAGCACAGATGACAATAAGGCCAGTATAGGACTGAGACTTCTCAGGATCCATGGACCTCCTAGAGGCCCCAGCAGGCAATGGAGTCAAGGTACGTGTCCCACAATTTAAGGGCTTGCTTATGTATACTATATTCTCATTTAAGAACTAAAATGAATCTTACTTCAAGGTAGGGCTCAGTGGTACAGGGTTTGCAGCCATAGGTAAGCTGCCTGTGGGACTAACACTCTTCCCTGTGACATCTTCTGAAATATAAGATCCTGGGCCATGAGTCACCCCCCCCATACCAAAATTTTGCATTGTCAGCAGAGCAAAGTTTAGCATTTGCCTGAGTTCTGGTCCTGAAAAGTAGTCACAGTTCCCTCAAGAGGGTTGGATGGGATTAATGAATTCTCACTTTCTTTCTCCCACCTTGCCCATGTTATTCCATACATATTAGCTACTAACCCACACTATGCTGACTGAACAGGGGAATGATAAAGGTGACACTCACAAAAGTTGATTACAAGGACCTTATAAAAATTTACCAAATTATAGCCATTCATAAAAGTAAATGCTAAATCTTAAAGTTTTTTAAATTTAATGGTCATTTGTTTCAGGGATACATCTATGATATGAGATGAGATAGACTAGGCCTCTGAAAATAATAATTCTAATTTATGTGTGATTGTATTGTTTTTGTATAGTAACTTATAATATGCAGACACCAAGACTTATAGAATTCTGTCACTATACTAAAAGAGGAAAAAGTGAGACCATTTTAATTTTATTCTTCATCATTTCTGCATTTTTTTCCCAGATGGTTCATTCTTGTCAGAGCCCATAATTTTTCTTAGGAAAAAATGCTTACCTTGGGGAGGCACAAACTCCACAGTGAATCTTATGTGACTCTTTTCCTGGCCATGGAATGTTTAAAATGAGCTCAGAGGAGGGATGAGTATTTTGCATTTTACTGCCTTATGCTCTGCATTTCAAGAATAATCCAAATATCTCTCTAGGTGGCTGGGTGGCACAGTTGGTTAAGAATCTGACTCTTAATTTTGGCTCAGGTCATGATCTCAAGGATCATGAGATTGAGCTCCATATTAGGTCCTGTGCTAGATGTGGAGTCTGCTTAAGATTCTCTCTCTCCCTCTGCCTTTCTCCCCTCGCTCTCCCTCTCTCCCTCTCTCTCATGTATTCTCTCTTGCTCTCTAAAAAGAAACAAAGAATAATCCACATATCTAAAATGTGCTTGCAGTAAAGCAGCCTTTGCTACTTGCAGTGTCCTTGAATACCACTGACTGTATCATCAGTTTTCTAATATCTGCAGCTGATAAGAAATCCAACAGTCATGAAGCTGTAAAACATAAGTACTCCCCATAGTAATAGTAAGATAAATGCAGATTCATATTAGTGATACTGCCCTGGAGGTAGAACTCTCTGCTGGAGCATATCGTGCAGTTAATGAGAGGTACAATCAGACATATTAAACTCCATATTTTTATTCCTATCAGTGTAACTCTTCTTTTAGTCATACTTTTCCATAAGACCATGTTGCACCACCGCTGACCCTTGGCCCACCCTGTCCATCCTTTTTCTCATGAACATGAGCACAGGCAGCCCAGCCCAGAGAATCCATGGCAAAAGGAAAAATGCTACTGCCTTGGAGACAGACCAATTCTTCCATCCTTTATAATGTATGAGTTATCATCTCTAAAGACTTTCCAGTTTTAACACAGTGGTTTAAACCCTGTGTGGTTTAACATTGTGGTTTAGAAAACCCTACATAATCTAAAAATGAGGAGTACAGGGCTATTCGTGAATAAGATCAAGTTACATCAGATTCATGGATCTATTTTATTACTTCTTTATTATTAATCATTTCCTTTTATGCTCTAATAATAGCAAAGTTTTTCTTATATTTAGTTATTAATTCAGCAAGTATATATTGAATGTCCATCTTGGAACTGTATACAGGCCCATGAATCTACTTTACTATTTATTAGGAAATTGATTATTATATCTGGTTTCTTGTTAATGAGCCAAAACATATGTGAAAGGGGTCTACTTTTTATGAATGAACTTAAAGTACCCTCTGATTAATTGAATTTCTCTACATGCTGGATTTTCTTTCCTCCAGTGAAGTCTCTGTTCATAGAAGAAACTGGGACTTGCAAAAAATATAGCTCTTAAAGAAGAGAACATGATAGCAAATATCTTCAAGGATTTTAGTGATTTGCAGGCCATACACAAAGTCCTATTTAAAACCATAGTTCAGAATCAGGTTTTAGCTTTGGAAGAATTCTATTTAATTTTTGAAGGAAATTTCCTTCATTCCAACAGGACTCCATTGTGGCCCAATGAGTCTGAAAAATCCTGGATTTTAGTGCTGCTACTATTGCGTTTTGTAAAACGTAGAGATTTTGGTTTTCTCACTGCTAGGATGACTAGACAGCCCCAATCCCAACATTTCTCTGTTTGCCCAGCTCTAGAAGCTAATCCTCACACGAGGCAACAAATAGAAATCACCATTCTAAATCTCTGCAGGTCAGAAGTCTTTATTCCGATCTTTGAGTCTCACTTATAGCTATCTGGGGGTTGCAGGATAGCCCTCTCTATTTCCAGTGAAGGCAATTGTGACAGATGATGAGAAGATCAGAGTTTTCTTCTTGGAGAGGAATAATTTTTCGGAGTTGACTTTAATATTTTAGAATATTGAAAGGACCTGTGGTAGGAAACTTTATCTCTAACAGAAGTGCATCCTGAAACATCTGGAGGCCTGTTCTGAAACTTTACTAGGATTAGGGATTCCTTATTACATTCACGTGAAGTGTCATCTCCCCCTATCAGCCTGTCATATGGCAGATTGGCTGTTTCATAAGGGCAGAGACCCCATCTTACACTCACTTTTCTTTTCTTCCCATGACTTATGCCCGACATGTGGCTATTAAACATTTGATTAACTGATGTTTCCTGCTAAACATTGTGTTTCCTCTAAGTACAAAAAGACTTCTACTTGACATCTTTTTAAAGGATTTCTAAATAAGGAAAAAAATCTATTAGGTATTTTCCTGGGAAGTATTTAAGTAAGGATGTGGAGCTTCATGTCTGTAATAATAAGTGTCAAGCCTTCCTTGGATTGGAGAGAATCACAGTGAAATAGATGAGTATTTGTTCTGAATCCTTCCCCCTCCCATCATCTCACCCTTTTCCTTAGGATTTTGAGGTTCCTCTTAGCAGGAGCAGAGTGTATTTCCCATTGCATTGGATTTATGAATTCCTTTGACCAATGGACTGTGGATGGGAATGCCAGAGTGCCAGTTCTGGGGCAGGTATTATGAAGCAGTGCAATGTTTCTGCTCACCCTTCTGGTGCCTCTGCCATTGCCATGAGAACAGGCTTCAGATATTGTGCTAGTCCCAGAACAACAAGAAAGTGTGATGACGAAGTGCCCCCCTGGCCTGCAGATCAGAAACTATGATTATATTTGCTTATTATAGTCTGTCATTGTATTTTGAGAGTAGTTTATAATAGCGGGCATTATTGTGCAAACGCTGAGTGATTCAGGCAAGAAACACAGAAAAGACAATGTTATCTCTTGAGGTTCATTTTAACAGAAATCCCTTTCAGATATGATGATATACAGGTCAAGCAGATGAAGAGCTTTCTAGCATGTAACAAAGGCATTTTCTCCATGCCATATACTAAGTATTCATTTTATTTAAAAGTAAGTGGTTGCATGACCCCTTTGGAGATCTCCTAATTGTTTAGTTCACTCAAAACCAGCAGGCAAAGATCTGTGTGTGTTTAAGACATACACATTCTATTATAGTTTTCTACAAAGATACAAAAACAATATAGTACACTTTGTAGGCTATAAAACTATGTCTCAGAAATCTCTATGGGCGATCTGACCATTCTAAGTGCAGAAGATAGACACAGATATAATGAATAAAACCTAAAAAAATACTTCCTTCTGTTGCGGGCACTATAGAAAAATATGTGTGTGTGTGAGAAACAAAAAGGGGACAGACTGATTTTTAATAGAGGGATATAGACGAAATTCGGCATAATTTAAGAAATAGTACTGGGGCAGCAAGGTTGCAGAGGCAAAGAGGAATGTAGAACAAATTGAAAAGAAACCATTGACAATCTGTTGATTGATAGACATACACAGGAGAGAAAGAAAAGATGATAGAAGTTGCAAGTAGCTGACTCCCAGTACAGAGACAGCACATAAGCTTTCATTTTCCAAGGCCAAAGGTAGGAAGCAAATAAACTTAACTGTGCAGATGAAGAACATCAAAAGGGTCAAAATGTGCTTTGATATCCACTTGAAAGAAGAGGTGAAGGAAAGGATAAGGTGAAACATGATGGAGTCAGAAACTTAGAGTGCTACAAGAGAGGAACATTGATGGGGAGGGAGACATGGAGGGAAAGATACAGGATGTAACTTGTGTTCCCCATCTCAGCAAGGACAGTCATTCAGCAATATTTATACAGGCAGGGAAGATTACAGAGTCCTGCAGAAAAGAGCAAGAGAGCAAAGGTCTCGGTGGGCAGAGGTGAGGAGTGTTTAGAGAGCAGGCAAGATGTAAATAGCTGTTCAAAGCTTTATAAGAATGGAAGATGCCTGGGTGGCTCAGTGGTTGAGCCTCTGCCTTCAGCTCAGGTCATGACCCTGGGGTCCTGGGATCGAGTCCCCCATCAGGCTCCCCACAGGGAGCCTGCTTCTCCCTCTACCTACGTCTCTGGCTCTCTCTCTGTCTCTCATGAATAAATAAATAAAATCTTAAAAAAAAAAAAAAAGCTTCATAAGAATGGAGGACAAACAAAAAAGGAGAAAAGCGAAAACAAATCCAAACACAAAACTTTGTTATAATAGGAGCAATAAAAATATTAGCAGTTGTGGAGAGTTTGATCTTTTATTTTCCCAGACTGAAGTTAAGTTCTTGAATCTTTATGATGTATGCTTTCCTCTCCAAGGGATAACTGTGTTTGTTTCTCTTTTTAAAAACTCATTTTCCACATTGATGTCTTTTGGAAATGTTACACTTAAAAGAATTTTGGTATCTATGCACAAACATAGGAATTACAAAGAACAATAGCAATGTGAATACTCATGGACATGTCATCTAGACTAAAGTCCTGGAATGTCATAATAAGTATGCATATACTAATGTGCTGTGCCCTGTTCCTTCCCTCTGGCTCCCTCTTCACAGATAATCTTTATCTTTAATTTTCATGTTACTGTTCTGCATAATGTGCAGACAATGAGATTTTATAAAGTTCCAGGACTTCCTTACCAAGTTGAGTTGAAGATATTGCAAAACTTGTTTTCATTTTTTTAAACATCGGGAAAGAATAAAAAACCTGAGTCAACTCAATATTTTCACATTTCTCAGGCAGTCACTCTCCTGTGTCTATTGAATGTTACTGACCTCCTGGCTCCTAAGAGGCAGTAAAGCATGTTGGCATGGCTTCTCTATTCACTTTAGCACAAAAGGAGTGCACATTCCAATGCTCTAATTGGCAGTGCTCAACTTGTCAGGTAAGATTTCCTCCCTCAATGTTATCCAGGTAAAGTGGGTCTGAGAATCAAGAATATTTCATTATGAAAACAAAATGAAAGCTGTTTGTTAAATTGAGTATGTATTTGAAAAAAGAATGTGTTATTACTCCTTATAACATATTTGCAATCATTGTATATAAATGCTAGCAGATCCACAGCCCCTTTGTGCCTGGTGTACCCACATTTGCTTAAGTTTTGCAGATACTGGCATTTAAAACCACCATTATTTCAGCTTTCTGTGACTTAACTGTTATTGAATATTACATATTAAATAACTAGCTTCGATAGTCCTTTAATAAAGACAACAGTGACGTAGAGCTGGGAAAGAACTTCCCTAATGATTATAAAACAAAGAAAAAAGGAAAAGGGAGACAAAGATGGTGTGGGGGTGTCTGTGTTACTTTTCTGTAAATAATTCTTCCACTCTTAATTCAAATTACTTCATATAATACAACCGACCTACTTTGTGCAAGGTCAAGGTTCCTAACTTATATGACCCATTCTTCTTGAGCAAAATAAAATAGTTTCTCTTTTTATTTATAAAGTGTCTCCACCGAGAGTAGATCTAAATATTATGTTTCAGGACTTCACATCTGATAAATGATCACATTTGCTATATTTAAAAAGAAGTCAAACTGTACCTAGTACAAGTTAATACAATGTATTGTTCTTAAGAGTGATAGTAAATTTCTGAAAGACACACGGTATGTCTCCCACATTGCCTCTGAACTCTTGTCCACTGCACAATGCTAACTTCATCTTCATCGAACAGAGAATATGAATAATGTAGAGGTGGGAAACTTTTCCTGCCTCCCTTCTAGGGTTCTTTGTCTACAAACCAAATTGATGTAAGATAAATTATCAGGAGAAAACTTTAATTTCATGCATACAATAGCTCCAAAGATATGAAGTGACCAACACAGGAAGCTTTTATCACTTTTAGACAAAGAAACAATAGGGCAGCCCGGGTGGCTCAGCGGTTTAGCACTGTCTTCAGCCCAGGTGGTGGTCCTGGAGACCCAGGATCGAGTCCCATGTCAGGCACCCTGCATGAAGCCTGCTTCTCCCTTTGCCTGTGTCTGTACCTCTCTCTCTCTCTCTGTGTCTCTCATGAATAAAGAAATGAAATTTTTAAAAATGCTTAAAAAAATCCCCAAACAATAAATTGGTGAAGAATTGACAAGACAAAGAAGTTTGGGCTTGAAGTAGAAAATCAGTGAGGAAGTAACAAGTTTTAGCTACATAGCCTTATTAGTCCCAAATTCCCTATCTCTGGCAGTAAGAATGACTTCTACCATCCTAGTGTAGGGAAGATACTTTTATATGGGAACAAAAGGAAGGTCAGTGTGTCCTTTGGGCATCCTAGTTCTTAAGTAACTTTAATTCAAAATAATATACCAAGGTGGCATATTTTGCTCCCCTTCTGTAGTAAGTGCTTATAAATTAATGTTTTCCTTGGAAAGGATCAAATTATACGATGCCCATGACAGTGCTTAGAAATTCTAATACAAAAAAAAAAAAAAAAAAAGAAAAAGAAAAAGAAATTCTAATACATAAATATATTAGGAATAAAATGAATTGCTCTATCTAAATGATCATCGGGAAATTTCAAAAGTGGATATTCTGGTAAAGTTCTAAATATTAACAGTATATTTTTGGTTCAAATCATTAGAAACAATGTTAGTGAAAAAATATATTCTCCGTTATAAGGAACTTTTGGAGTCTTTTTCCTATGGAAACATAGTCATTGAAACCTAATGTTAGTGAAATACATAGTAAATAGTACCAGATATTCCACAGCTATTACAGTGACACACACCAAGCTAAGTTTTCTAACAACCTAGATATAAGGCCTCACTATACTGCCTGGTTAAATGTAGAATGGATCCTGATTTTCAGGGATGATATTTCAGCTGATTTTTAAAAAACAAAACTATTTCCCCCTGTGCGTCCATTTCAACCAGCTGTCACGGCAGAGATTTTTCCTATTCACCTCCATGATGCTCTCGATAGCTATGTTCCTTCCCCACCTCCTTGAAATCTCCTATAGCTACAACAAATCCCCTATTTCATTGGATTGCAGAATTTGTATTATTTTGTGAAGCATGTTAAATCACTTGTTCTCTAAATTACGCTCCAGATCATCCAACAGTGAGCTTAAATATCTTAAACTTTCCAAAAGGCAATTATAGAATACATTATCTTGAATAATCAATACACCACCAGAAAAATCAGCTCCTGATCTTGTTATATAGGAGCTAATGTAATTCAGAAGGAAGATCTTTATTATTTGCTTTTGTGCTTTCAAAGCATTATGGAGATTCATAATTATAATAATTACCTTTTAAATAGCCTTTTAAATAGTATTTCATTTTGAAAGCACAAAATATATGATTTGAGTTTTTCCAGATAATCAGTAAAAACTGACATAGAATACTGCTACCTTTTTTGTTTCATTTGTCAGAATGTTTTATCACTTCAGCTTTTCATTTTATATTCAGCACATAATTGAATAAAATGTAGTTTAAAATGAAATCTATTCCCTTTTATGAGAACATTCACTTATTAAAGGTTAAATAAAAGTTGAAGAGCATTTAAGTTATCTTGAATACAAATGACTTAGCTTTGGCTATTTAAACGTTTAAATATTTAATGATTAATTTTCACCAGTAACAAAGATTTTCCATATTCCTAAATATGTAGGTAGATATGTCTTTAAAAAATTAAGTGATGTGAGACTTACATTGATTTTTTTAGTATTTTCAAATTATTTATATATTTATTTATTCTTAGTATTTTCAAATAATTAAAAAAATAATTTGGATAATCTCTTATTAGTTCAGCAATATTTATGTTCAAATACATATGTAAAATATTACAAAATCTATTACTCTATTTTATATTTGTACTATTATATTTTAGCTAAATTAATGCAATATTTTCTTGCTTAGTGTTTTTTCTAATTTTAAAAACTTAACTGAAGGAAGATTATTGGATGATATTTAAATTCCTAAGGAAAAACATAATGGTAAACTTTCATTGAGAGCTAATATTTCACACTATGAGGAATTGAAATCTATTTATCTATGTACCTTATGAATTTTCCTTCTGATAGCTTTACATGAAATTGATTTGGGGAAAAATATAATTAATCATTTGTATAATAATCCAGAAAGAAATGAATGACATTCACATAGCTGAGTAGTAGAGCAAATTAAAATTGCAGAACTTGTTTTATTGCTGTGCACCTCCTAGAATACTGTGGCCTGAAATAATTTTCACATTTAGTCAAACTACTGCATAGAGAGCAATAATTAAAACATGTGAGTGCATCATCTTTAATTATGCCTAATTTGCTTGTTGCCTGTAAACATGGTTGAGCTGATCTCAGTTGGGATAAAGTAACACATATTTAAAGTATTATCCATGATTTCAGAAATTTTGGCCTATGATAGTACTTGTGACATGGATAGTATTTACTAATCAGTCTGATTTAGAGTAGGAACATATCAGAATATCAGTAAATAATGTGGGTTGAGAAATTTTCCTGAATCAAAAGCAAAGAATCATCTCTTAAATATATTGGTCTAGATTTTTTTCACTGACTTTCATAAAACTGCTTAGAATTAACATGACATTTTCCTTTTTTTAGAACTCAAAAGCCTTGCTGATGTTTCAATAAACTTGGAGGTAGGGAAATTTTAAATGTATAGAATTCAACATTTTATCAATAAATGATTTAGAATCAGAGCCAGTGTTCAAAGGAAGCTTAAACATTATCATTGCTGTTATTCCCCCTCAACTTCTCTAATGGAAGGGCATTCATTCTCGGTTTAAATATGAATCATGACAGGGAACTTACTTCTCCATAAGGCTGTCCATTCAGTTGTGATTTGGGTTGATTTTAATTACTCCAAAAAACCTCTCTGTTGAGACACTGTCTACCACTTGATGATTTTTCACCCATTGATCTTAACTTTGACTTTCAGGTAACAAAAATAAGAATTACCTTCCATGCCTCTCTGAAGCTTTGTGCTCTGTGGAAAGAGACCTGGACTAGAAGATGGCACATCTGGGGTCAGCTCAGTTTCACCACATTCAGCTGTAGGATATTAGGCAAGTAACAACTCTGCGCCTAATGAGGGTTTAACAAGTCAAACTATAATGTGCTTTCAAATTTTCAGTCTATTTCTTCATCTATAGACTCAGCAGTGATGCACTACTCTCCCTTCCTAAGTTGTACAACTACTGTGAAAATCAAATGAAATAGCAAATGGAAACTTAAACTGAAATATAAAATGCTAAGCAACTAGGCTCCTATTATTTGCATTAATAACTTCGACTATCATGTTTCCTTCTAAATCTTCCCCTTTTTCGAGCAAGTATTTCAAGTATTCTTACCTATGCACTATATTTGAATTTATGTTTCTTCACCATTCTACACTCTTTCTTTAAAAATTTTTTTTAATATTTTATTTATTCATCTGAGGCACAGAGAGAGAGGCAGAGACATAGACAGGGAGAAGCAGGCTCCCCACAGGGAGCCTAATGGGGGACTCCAGGACCCTGGGAACACTCCTTAAGCCAAAGGCAGATGCTCAACCGCTGAGCCACCCAGGTGCCCCTACATTCTCTTTCATTAATCTTTCTTTCTTTCTTTCTTTCTTTCTTTCTTTCTTTCTTTCTTTCTTTCTTTCTTTCTTTCTTTTCTTCTTTCTTTCTTTCTCTTTCTTCTTTCTTTCTTCTTTCTTTCTTTCTTTCTTTCTTTCTTTTCTTTCTCTTTCTTCTTTCTCTTTTTTTTTTCAAGAAAGTTTTACTCTATGCTTTGAAAGGGCTAAATTCTTATACTCAGTACCCTGGAATACATCCACCCTAGCCAACCAAGGAAAGCTCTGAGCATTTTCCTTTCCACTGAAGGTCTTCAGACTGGCTGTTTATTTGCAATGATTTCAGGGGTCCTGGGAACCTTTTGCCTGGATCTAAGGCAGCGGGCTTGAAATGCATTCCTCTACCTCAGTATTTGACCTGGCATACAGATTTGGTTGATTGGTTATGCTTCTACTCCTGGTCCAATCTCCTGTGAGGGTCTGTCCCTTCAAGAGATGAACATGGGACTTTTTTTTTTTTTTTTTTAACATGGGACTTCTTAAAGTAAAAGGGGTAGAAGGGAGAGATAGCTGTGGGAGGCAGAAAGGAGTAACATTTCAGTCTAGAGTCTTACTACTGAGAGAGTGATCTGCTGACCAGCAGCAGCGGTATCAGCTGGAGATTGTTAGAAATGGGGATTCTCAAAAAAAAAAAAAAAAAAGAAAGAAAGAAAAGAAAAAGAAATGGGGATTCTCAAGCCCCAGCCCAGTTGGTATTTCTGTTCCTATGATTTCATTGAGTACTTTGTGCTAGATAATGGGGATACAAAGGTTAATAGGGCAGAGATTCTGCCCTCAAAGCATTCTCAGTATAGTAGAGAAGAAATAAGGAAGTAAATGATATCTTCTCTGATGAAGCTGAAGATGATTTCATTTTATTTTAAAAATTTTCTTGCCAGCTAGCATCTGGTTGACCAAGTTGTGGCAGTGTTCACACAGACAGCAGAATGTCCCTTACCAGGCACATGGTGGAGGAGACTAGTGAATCATGGAGAGGGTTTAACAAGTCGAACTATAATGTGCTTTCAAATTTTCAGATTCTCTAAGCATGAGCTAGAGTCAAATAAATCCTGAAGTCATATTTACCTAAACTAATATTCCACAACCCTACATATCTGCAGTTGATTGTTGAGAAGCTAAGTGCAAAACTTGACATTTTTCCCTTATAAAATTCCTTCCTGTCAGATGCAATTTGATGTGCTTTTGGAAACTGCTTTTATTATCCAGCATGACTGCTCTCAAGTCCAACCTTGTGTCTTCTGTAAATGTTATCTGCATGCCCTCTCTGTCCTCATTCATCCAACAGAATTTATTAAACATTCACTCTGGGCCAGGTGCCAGGTTGATGCAGGTAGGAGATGGACTCTCAAATTGGTTAATGAAAAAGCACAGTGTCACGGTCAATGCCATGATCGAAAGATGCACAGGGATCTAGGGGAGCACAGAGAAGTGGTGCCTAATCAAGGCTGAGAGTGAAGATGGGGCAAAGAGGGAAGATTGCATAGCTTGGTCTTGAGATACATGTAGAAGTAGGGAGAAAGGAGGTGAAGCAGAGAAGCAGTGTGTGCACAGTGGGGAGTGTGAGAAGGATGGAATCCAAGGAAGTGTGAATTTGCTCATTAGGGCTATAGTGTGGGATGTAAGGGAGGTATGAGAATGATGCTGGATGGATCTTTCTAGAGCCACTAAATGGAGAACATCCAGCAAACTGCTCTTGATAACTCACACCAGAAATTTATCAATGAGCTTTGTCGGTTAGACCTGGTCTTTCATCCAACAGACTATACTGTTTACTCATCCTCAGTGCCATTGTATGGGTCAAGAAGAAGGGGTGAGGAGATGAATATGGGGAGAATGAGAACAAGGAAAAGAAAAGGAACTTCTGACTACAAACTAAAAATGCCAAACCACAAGAGAAATACTTCAGGCAGGAGGAGGAGCACATCTTAAATGTCAAAAATGAGAGAATTATCTAGAAGGATGCCAAACTCTTAATCTTGAAGCAACAGCTGACTTATGCTTCTAAAAGGCCTTACACTTTTGTGTATATTTAGTTAAAACTAGAAACAGATCCTCTATGGCAACTAATCCACTCCAAGGTAGAAACAAATTCCAAAGACATTCTCTTTTATAGGTAATATTGCTCAATTGACAAGATTATAGGATGGTCAGTCCTGTGCTAAGCCCAGTTAATTTTTTGATTATGGGACAATCTTTAGAGAATGTGTAAAAAAAGATAGGGACAATTCTCAACATTGACCATTTACCTTAAATTCATTACATACTATGTACCTCTAACAATAAATTATCATCAAGGCATCTTGGTTTATTTAAGTTTCCCAAGCATTGTGACAATTAAATAGAACCAAAATTAACTGAATAGTAGTTTAACCACTTCAGTAGATTCATAATGAACCTAGCTTCTACCATTACATAACGTGCCCAAAATTTTTTTCAAAGGAAATAAAGAAATTAAAAAGCTTTAGGAATTCCTTATCTCTTACATATTTGATTCTTTCCAAAGGTACTAACCTCCTTCAGGAATTCCATGCAATTTCACTTTCCTCTTAATAACTGTATACTTGGCACATTATAGTGTGTGTGTGTGTGTGTGTGTGTGTGTGTGTGGAGAGAGAGAGAGAGATAGAGAGAGAGAGAGAAATTTTCATCTTAAATATGGGCATAGACATTTTATTTCCCTCTCTAGATTTCAAAAATTATTGGAAATTGGGCAAACACCCTGGACAGTGTTAGGCCTCTTTTCTCTGACTGAACATCAGCCAAAAGAGTATGTAAAAAGTACTTTGCAGTGAAATTGAAGCTCTCTTTCTGTAATTAGCTCTCAAAATGACAGAGCCAAATGTGATCAACCATATCCTTTTCCATAAAGACTGTTCCTGAAACCCCAGGGGATATGTTTTCTGCCCCTTTGCCTTCTTGCTACCAGTTCACAGACCCATCATTACCCAGTCTTCTGTTATCTCTCTGGGTTTCTGGTACAGGTGCCATCATTCCTGAAACAAAATTTCAGATTCCTTTTAGCTGGCCTTTTGCTATGTAAAGTATATGTATAGTGACTCTGCTTTGCCCTGATAATTCTCTTTCCAATGGCCTCTTAATTTTTAAAAATTAACAAAACAAAACAAAACCTTTTTTCTACATCCTGCTTCCATGCCTTTCTTATTGAATTGCTATCATCCACATTACCATCTTCTTAAGCACATTCTACTAATAAGTTATCCTTAAATGTTTTGACTTTTGGTATGCATAGGGATATTTCACATTAATCCATATATTTATGATTGAGATGTATAAGAAAATATGAAGATGTATAGTGGTAGCAAACACCACTAGCTTGATGCTTTTTACACAATTTTGGAGGGTTTAACTTCCCATTATTCTAATTTTGCTTTCTTCCCCATCAGAGGATACTGAAGACATCTGATCATTCCATCTTCTATCTTTAAACAATCAGTATAAAGGAATCTCCCTAGGATTCTCCTTCTTCTGGGTTAACTTTTTATTTTTTTGCCTTTTATCTAAATTGCCTGGCATGTATTTACACCCATGTTATATCTGAACGTCGCATCCTTTATATGTCCCTGTTGCACACTGCACACATATTCAGCACCTAGTACGCTTTCCTACACAAAAAGTGAGCATTGTTCTCACTTACTTTTTTATTCTAATGACCTACCTAATCCACAGTGGCTAGCACATAACTATAATGCATATTTACTGAATAAATAATACATACTTGGGGGCAAGATGGTGGAAGAGTAGAGTCCCCAAGTCACCTGTCCCCACCAAATTACCTAGATAGCTTTCAAATCATCCTGAAAATCTACGAATTCGGCCTGAGATTTAAAGAGAGAACAGCTGGAATGCTTCTATCAAGGTAGGAAGACAGGGAAAAAAGAAATAAAGAAACAAAAGGCATCCAAGGGGGAGGGTCCCCGAGGAGCCGGGCTAAGGCCGGGGCCAGTGCCCCCAGGACAGGAAAGCTCCGTCCTGGAGAAGCAGGAGCTTCACCATCTTCCGGGGCGGAAAGGGGCTCGCAGGGAGTTAGAGCAGGACCCCAGGAGGGCGGGGATGCCCTCAGGCTCCCTGGGACACTAACAGAGCAACTGCGCCCCGGGGAGAGTGCACCGAGCTCCCTAAAGGGCTGCAGCGCGCTCCCGGCTGCACCTGGGAGTAGCTCGGAGGGGTACGGGCGGCGGCTCCACAGAGGGGGCTGCGAGGCCAGGAGCCGAATCCAACAGCGCAGGCCCAGGAGCACTGGGCGCCCGGACACAGCCCAGGATCCGGCCTCCCCCGAGACAGGCAGAGGCCAGGAAGGCCCAGGACAGTAAGGAGGCTCCTGCCCCGAGCTGAGCAGATCAGCGGCCCCGCACGGAAGCCTCCAGGCCCTGCAGACGGAGAGCTCTGTAGTTACTGCGGGAGCTGACTCCAGGGCTCCAGAGCTGGCCGCTGCCACTGTGGTTGTTCCTCCTGGGGCCTCAAGGCATAAACAACCCCCACTGAGCCTCACAGTGGCCTCATCAGATAAACAGGATAAACATTATCACTGAGCCCTACACCAGGCAGGGGGCTGAGCAGCTCCCCCAAGTGCTAACACCTGAAAATCAGCACAGCAGGCCCCTCCCACAGAAGGCCAGCTAGACGGACAGGGGAAAAACAAAATATTGACCAAGCAGCACTGGAAAGTTCTAGGGGAAGTCGAGGGATTTACAGTATAGAGAATCAGAGGATACTCCCCCTTGGTTTTTTTTTTTTGTTTTGTTTTGTTTTGTTTTTTTGATTTCTGTTTGCTTCCCCCCCCCCTTTTTTCTTTCTTTCTTTCTTTCTTTCTTTCTTTCTTTCTTTCTTTCTTTCTTTCTTTCTTTCTTTCTTTCTTATTCTTTATTTCTTCTCTTTTGTTTTCTTTTTTCTCTTTTTTCTTCCTTATTTATTTTTTCTTTTTTCTCTTTATTTCCTTCTTTCTCTTCTCTCTTTTGCTCCTTTTCCCAATACAATTTGCTTTTGGCCACTCTGCACTGAGCAAAATGACTAGAAGGAAAACCTCACCTCAAAAGAAAGAATCAGAAACAGTCCTCTCTCCCACAGAGTTACAAAATCTGGAGTACAATTCAATGTCAGAAAGCCAATTCAGAAGCACTATTATAAAGCTACTGGTGGCTCTAGAAAAAAGCATAAAGGACTCAAGAGACTTCATGACTGCAGAATTTAGATCTACTCAGGCAGAAATTAAAAATCAATTGAATGAGATGCAATCCAAACTAGAGGTCCTAACGACGAGGGTTAATGAGGTGGAAGAATGAGTGAGTGACATAGAAGACAAGTTGATGGCAAAGAGGGAAACTGAGGAAAAAAGAGACAAACAATTAAAAGATCATGAGGATAGATTAAGGGAAATAAGTGACAGCCTGAGGAAGAAAAAAATCTACGTTTAATTGGGGTTCCCGAGGGCGCTGAAAGGGACAGAGGTCCAAAATATGTATTTGAACAAATCATAGCTGAAAACTTTCCCAATCTGAGAAGGGAAACAGGCATTCAGATCCAAGAAATAGATCCCCCCCCTAAAATCAATAAAGACTGTTCAACACCTCAACATTTAATAGTGAAGCTTGCAAATTCCAAAGATAAAGAGAAGATCCTTAAAGCAGCAAGAGACAAGAAATCCGTAACTTATATGGGGAGAAGTATTAGGTTAACAGCAGACCTCTCCACAGAGACCTGGCAGGCCAGAAAGGGCTGGCAGGATATATTCAGGGTCCTAAATGAGAAAAACATGCAACCAAGAATACTTTATCCAGCAAGGCTCTCATTCAGAATGGAAGGAGAGATAAAGAGCTTCCAGACAGGCAGGAACTGAAAGAATATGTGACCGCCAAACCGGCTCTGCAAGAAATTTTAAGGGGGACTCTTAAAATTCCCCTTTAAGAAGAAGTCCAGTGGAACAATCCACAAAAACAGGGACTGAATAGGTATCACGATGACACTAAACTCATATCTTTCAATAGTAACCCTGAACGTGAATGGGCTTAATGACCCCATCAAAAGGCGCAGAGTGTCAGACTGGATGAAAGAGCAGGACCCATCTATTTACTGTCTACAAGAGACTAATTTTAGACATAAGGACAACTATAGCCTGAAAATAAAAGGTTGGAGAACAATTTGCCATTCAAATGGTCCTCAAAAGAAAGCAGGGGTAGCCATCCTTATATCAGATAAACAAAAATTTACCCCGAAGACTGTAGTGAGAGATGAAGAGGGTCACTATCTCATACTTAAAGGATCTATCCAACAAGAGGACTTAATAATCCTCAATATATATGCCCAGAATGTGGGAGCTGCCAAATATATCAATCAATTAATAACCAAAGTTAAGACATACTTAGATAATAATACACTTATACTTGGTGACTTCAATCTAGTGCTTTCTACACTCGATAGGTCTTCTAAGCACAACATCTCCAAAGAAACAAGAGCTTTAAATGATACAGTGGACCAGATGGATTTCACAGATATCTACAGAACTTTACGTCCAAATGCAGCTGAATACACATTCTTCTCAAGTGCACATGGAACTTTCTCCAGAATAGACCACATATTGGGTCACAAATCGGGTCTGAACTGATACCAAAAGATTGGGATCGTCCCCTGCGTACTCTCAGACCATAATGCCTTGAAATTAGAACTAAATCACAACAAGAAGTTCGGAAGGACTTCAAACCAGGAAATTAAGGAAGAATTAAAAAGATTCATGGAAACTAATGAGAATGAAGATACAACCATTCAAAATCTTTGGGATGCAGCAAAAGCAGTCCTAAGGGGGAAATACATCACAATTCAAGCATCCATCAAAAAACAGGAAAGAACTCAAATACAAAAGCTAACCTTACACATAAAGGAGCTAGAGAAAAAACAGCAGATAGATCCTACACTCAGCAGAAGAAGAGAGTTAATGAAGATTTGATCAAAACTCAACAAAATCGAGACCAGAAGAACTGTGGAACATATCAACAAAACCAGGAGTTGGTTCTTTGAAAGAATTAATAAGATAGATAAACCATTAGCCAGACTTATTAAAAAGAAGAGAGAGAAGACTCAAATTAATAAAATCATGAATGAGAAAGGAGAGATCACTACCAACACCAAGGAAATACAAACGATTTTAAAAACATATTATGAACAGCTATACGCCAATAAATTAGGCAATCTAGAAGAAATGGATGCATTTCTGGAAAACCACAAACTACCCAAACTGGAACAGGAACAAACAGAAAACCTGAACAGGCAAATAACCAGGGAGGAAATTGAAGCAGTCATCTAAAACCTCCCAAGACACAAGAGTCCAGGGCCAGATGGCTTCCCAGGGGAATTCTATCAAACGTTTCAAGAAGAAATCATACCTATTCTACTAAAGCTGTTTGGAAAGATAGAAAGAGATGGAGTACTTCCAAATTCGTTTTATGAGGCCAGCATCACCTTAATTCCAAAACCAGACAAAGACCCCACCAAAAAGGAGAATTACAGACCAATATCCCTGATGAACATGGATGCAAAAATTCTCAACAAGATACTGGCCAATAGGATCCAACAGTACATTAAGAAGATTAATCAGGGATCCCTGGGTGGTGCAGTGGTTTGGCGCCTGTCTTTGGCCCAGGGCACAATCCTGGAGACCTGGGATCGAATCCCACATCGGGCTCCTGGTGCATGGAGCCTGCTCTCCATCTGCCTGTGTCTCTGCCTCTCTCTCTCTCTCTCTGTGACTATCATAAAAAAAAAAAAAAAAAAAAAAAGATTATTCACCATAACCAAGTAGGATTTATTCCCGGGATGCAAGGCTGGTTCAACACTTGTAAAACAATCAATGTGATTCATCATATCAGCAAGAGAAAAAACAAGAACCATATGCAGAGAAAGCATTTGACAAAATACAGCATCCATTCCTGATCACTCTTCAGGAATGGATGCTGTATTTTGTCAAATGCTTTCTCTGCATATGGGATATGCAGAGTGTAGGGATAGAGGGAACATTCCTCGACATCTTAAAAGCCCACAGCAAATATCATTCTCAATGGGGAAGCACTGGGAACCTTTCCCCTAAAATCAGGAACAAGACAGGGATGTCCACTCTCACCACTGCTATTCAACATAGTAGTAGAAGTTCTAGCCTCAGCAATCAGGCAACAAAAAGAAATAAAAGGCATTAAAATTGGCAAAGAAGAAGTCAAACTCTCCCTCTTCGCCGATGACATGATACTCTACATAGAAAAACCAAAAGACTCCACCCCAAGTTTGCTAGAACTCATACAGCAATTTGGCAGTGTTGCAGGATATAAAATCAATTCCCAGAAATCAGTGGCATTTCTATACACTCACAATGAGAATGAAGAAAGAGAAATTAAGGAGTCAATCCCATTTATAATTGCACCCAAAAGCATAGGATACCTAGGAATAAACCTAACCAAAGAGGTAAAGGATCTATACCCTAAAAACTATAGAACACTTCTGAAAGAAATTGAGGAAGACACAAAGAGATGGAAAAATATTCCATGCTCATGGATTGAAAGAATTAATATTGTGAAAATGTCAATGTTACCCAGGGCAATTTACACGTTTAATGCAATCCCTATCAAAATACCATGGACTTTCTTCAGAGAATTAGAAAAATTATATTAAGATTTGTGTGGAATCAGAAAAGACCCCGAATAGCCAGGGAAATTTTATAAAAGAAAACCGTAGCTGGGGGCATCACAATGCCAGATTTCAGGTTGTACTACAAAGCTGTGGTCATCAAGACAGTGTGGTACTGGCACAAAAACAGACACATAGATCAATGGAACAGAATAGAGAATCCAGAAGTGGACCCTCAACTTTATGGTCAACTAATATTCGACAAAGGAAGAAAGACTATCCACTGGAAAAAGACAGTCTCTTCAATAATGGTGCTGGGAAAATTGGACATCCACATGCAGAAGAATGAAACTAGAGCACTCTCTTTCACCATACACAAAGATAAACTCAAAATGGATGAAAGATCTAAATGTGAGACAAGATTCCATCAAAATCGTAGCGGAGAACACAGGCAACACCCTTTTTGAGCTCGGCCACAGTAAGTTCTTGCAAGATACATCCACGAAGGCAAAAGAAACAAAAGCAAAAATGAACTATTGGGACTTCATCAAGATAAGAAGCTTTTGCACAGCAAAGGATACAGTCAACAAAACTAAAAGACAACCTACAGAATGGGAGAAGGTATTTGCAAATGACATATCAGATAAAGGGCTAGTTTCCAAGATCTATAAAGAACTTCTTAAACTCAACACCAAAGAAACAAACAATCCAATCATGAAATGGGCAAAAGACATGAACAGAAATTTCAAGAGGAAGACATAGACATGGCCAATACGTCCATGAGAAAATGCTCCGCATCACTGGTCATCAGGGAAATACAAATCAAAACCACCTTGAGATACCACCTCACACCAGTGAGAATGGGGAAAATTAACAAGGCAGGAAACTACAAATGTTGGAGAGGATGCGAAGAAAGGGAAACCCTCTTACACTGTTGGTGGGAATGTGAACTGGTGCAGCCACTCTGGGAAACTGTGTGGAGGTTCCTCAAAGAGTTAAAAATAGACCTGCCCTACGACCCAGCAATTGCACTACTGGGGATTTACCCCAAAGATGCAGATGCAATGAAACGCCAGGACACCTGCACCCCGATGTTTATAGCAGCAATGGCCACGATAGCCAAACTGTGGAAGGAGCCTCGGTGTCCAACGAAAGATGAATGGATAAAGAAGATGTGGTTTATGTATACAATGGAATATTACTCAGCCATTAGAAATGACAAATACCCACCATTTGCTTCAACGTGGATGGAACTGGAGGGTATTATGCTGAGTGAAATGAGTCCATCGGAGGACAAAAATTATATGGTCTCATTCATTTGGGGAATATAAATTATAGTGAAAGGGAATAAAATAAAAGGGAAAGGAGAAAAAATAAGTAGGAAATATCAGAAAGGGAGACAGAACATGGAAGACTCCTAACTCTGGGAAACGAACTTGGGGTGGTGGAAGGAGAGGAGGTCGGGGGGTGGGGGTGACTGGGTGGTGGGCACTGAGGTGGGCACTTGACAGGATGAGCTCTGGGTGTTATTCTGTATGTTGGCAAATTGAACACCAATAAAAAATAAATGTATTATTAAAAAAATAATACATACTTACTAAATAAATTTTCTCATCCTTCACTGGACTGGGCTTGTAGATAGATTCAAATTTATCTTGAGTCAATTCAGGAAAGTCTCTACTACTTTCCTACACCATGTACTATATATTTGGCCTCAGTGAATGCATCTGGTCTAACTTTATAATACAGAAACTTTTATAAACTCCACTGTGCAAATGATAATCAAGTTACCCTTCATTCACATAAGTTTACTTTCCATAAACTATAAATTTGGATTTTCACATATATTCAGCCATTTTTTCATAAAAAACAAATTCTACATTTTCAACTGTGATTAGCCAATACTTGGCTAACATGAATAGCCAAGTATTTTACTTAAAATTAATAAAAACAGGTATGAACTGTATAGCATATGAACGTAGGAGAGTATAAAGGGACAGAATCTGGAATTCGACTGGGGTCCTTATTGCTTTTTTTATTAGTCCTCTGATTGTTAGGGACTGAATTGTGCCCCCCCCCCTCAAATTCATATATTGAAACCCTAACCTAAGTGAGACTGTATATAGAGATAGGGTCTTTAAAACAAAAAAGGTAATTAAAGTCAAATGAGGTCATAAGGGTGGGCCCTAATTCAATAGGACCTATGTCATTACAAGAAGAGGAAAAGATACCAGAATGCTCTCTCTCTATGCACACAGAGGAAAGCCATGTGAAGAGACAGCAAAAAGGCAAGGTATCCACAAGCCAGGAAAAGAGATCTCATCAGAACCAACCCAACTGGCCTCTTAATCTTTGTCTTCTAGCCTCCAGAACTGTGAGGAAGTAAACTTCTGTTGTTTAAGCCCCCAGTCTGTAATATCTTGTTATGGTGTCCTGAGCAGATTAATGCAGCAAAAATTAAAATCAGATTACGTTCTTGGATTCTTAGGGTTTTTTTCTTGTAACTGCAAAGTAGATATGACAATACTATACTATGTGTCGTAGAACTGCAGTAAAGTGCTGAAGGGAGACCATTAGCTATTATTATTACTTCAGGCAAAATCATCCACTGTGACCTATATTCTTGAGACTGAGAGTCATTTTATCACATTTGGGATAATTAGGTCAGAAAAGAGTTAGCCAACAAGAATTGTGCAAAGTCCTGGTCACTCCAAGTATGTACACACAGTTTGATTGTCCTAGCTTACTATGGAAACTCTAAATATGCTGTAGTAACAATCGATAAGGCTCTTTATAGTCACGTTAACCAATTAAAAAGACAATTTACCATGACTGAGAAGTTATTATTAATTAGTAATAAATGAATAAGGTTACAACCATACAAAAAAAAAAAGAGTGAGAAAAAAGGTGAAAAGGGCAAAGAATATGAATCAGAAAGCTCAGTTTGCAGAATGGTAAAAATAGATAACTTTGGAAAAATTCACCTTGCTTCATGTGTAATTTTCACCAGAATCTCCATATAGAATTGCCTTTGCTTCCTCATTATTATCCCTGCTTTCATTTCTATACTGAACTTATTAAATTGAAGATGGATTTTCTTTGATGGATATTCACATGTATTAAATAGCCCCATTCACTTTATTTCTCTGCTACTTACTTTGGTATAGGATGTCCTCAAAGCTCTTCTGGAATATCTCTGTATTTTTGTGGAATCATTGTCCATTGAAAGCTTTTATTCTTGATCTAATTATAATAAACTTCCCTCCACCTCCTCTAGCTCTTAGCTAATTCCTGCCTTTCTGTGATTAATTGCAATGCCTTGTGTTCGGGCCCATTTTACTCAGTCTATATAGTAGGACTTCTGCAAGGTGGGTTAGTGGTGGCATTGATAACTGTCCTCCACTTCCTACTATCCCGATACTGTTCTCTACTTCCTACTATCCGCCCCCTTTCTTCTCTTCAGTACATCAGACTGGCAAACTTTGTCGCATGAGACCCATCACTTCTACCTTTCTTCCAGGGTGATTAAAGACCACCAAGTGATCTACTCTCAGAAATTCTGCTAAAAGCAGTCTTTCAACTCACCCACACATTCTTCAGATCAACAAGTGAACTGTGTTCACTTTACGAACTGTGATGTCTATAGTTAAATCACATGACTTTTCGTTTTCAGAATTATATCAATGACATCCATCCCCCAAGCATTTCTTTTTCTTAAAGTAGCTGTATAAAAAATACTTTCATTTTCCCACCATTGCTCATTAAAGTCAGTTCATTTCATCCTCTTGAGCAAGAGTATGACACATATGTGCCTTTGACTTTTTTCTTTTTTTTTTCTTTCTTTTTTAAAAAATAATTCTGATCATGTCTGTATTGGTGCCATTCATTTACTGAGTCATCTTTACTCTTTTTGCTTTTTAACTTCTTAACTTATTCCCTAAATGTGCCTATTAATTATATCTGCAAGTAATAGCATATATTTCATTCCTTATAACCTTATTCCTTTTTAAATTTCCCACAGGTCTCTGGCACCCTGAAAGTGGGACAAGGCTTACTTACGCTTTATTATCTCTCATATTTTAAGTGTTACTCATTTCTCAATCTATACATTTAATGCAATCCCTATCAAAATACCTCCAGCATTTTTCAGAGAGCTAGAACAAACAATCCTAAAATTCATGTGGGACCACAAAAAACTCTGAATCTCCAAAGCAATCCTTTTTCAAAAAAATTTCAATTTGCCAACATATAGTATAACAGCTAGTGCTCATCCCTCAAAAGCAATCCTGATAAAGAAAAGTAAAGCTGAAGGCATTGCAATTCTGGACTTCAAGCTACATTACATTGTAGTGATCAAGACAGTATGGTACTGGCACAAACACAGACACATGGATCAATGGAACAGAATAGAGAACCCAGAAATGGTCCCACGACTCTATGGTCAACTAATCTTCCACAAAACAGGAAAGAATATCCAATGAGGAAAACACAGTCTCTTCAACAAGTGGTGTTGAGAAAACAGGACAGCCACATGCAGAAGAATGAAACTGGACCCCTTTCTTATAACACACACAAAAAATAAATTCAAAATGGATGAAAGATCTAACTGTGACACAGGAAATCATCAAAACCCTAGAGGAGAACATAGGCAGAACCTCTTTGACGTCAGCCCTAACAACTTCTTACTAGATGTGTCCCCTGAGGCAAGGGAAACAAAAGCAAAAATGAACCATTGGGACTTCATCAGAATAAAAAGCTTCTGCACAGTGAAGGAGACAATATACAAAACTAAAAGGCAACCTTCAGAATGGAAGAAGATATTTGCAAATGACGTACCTGATAAAAGGCTAGCACCTAAAATCTATAAAAAATTTATCAAACTCAGCATGCAAAAGACAAATAATCCAGTTAAGAAATGAGTAGAAGACATAAATAGATATTTTTCCAAAGAAGACATCTAGATGTCTAACAGACAATATCACTGACCATCAGGGAAATACAAATCAAAACCGCAATGAGATACCACCTCACACCTGTCAGAATGGCTAAAAATCAACAACACAGGAAAGAGCAGATGTTGGCAAGGATGTGGAAAAGGGGACACTCTTATTACGCTGTTGGTGGGAATGCAAACTGGTGCAACCACTCTGGAAAACAGTATGGAGGTTACTCAAAAAGTGAAAAATAGAACTGTCCTAGAACCCAGCAATTGCACTACTAGATATTTACCCAAAGGTTACAAAAATACTGATTTGAAGGGACACACACACACTCCAATGTTGATAGCAGCATTATCAACAATGGCCAAATTATAAAAAAAAGCCCTGATGTCCATCAACTGATGAATGGAAAAAGAAGAGGTGGTATATGTATATATACAATGGAATATACCTCAGCCATCAAAAAGAACAAAATCTTGCCATTTACAATGACATGGATGGAGCTAGAGTATATTATGCAATCAAAGTAGATCAATCAGAGAAAGACAAATATCACATGATTTCACTCATATGTGGAATTTAAGAAACAAAACAGATGAACATAGGGGAGAGAAAAAGAGGGGGGAGGAAAACCACAAAACCCTCAACTGTAGAGAACAAACTGAGGCTGCTAGAGCGGTAGTTGGTGGGGGATGGGGTAGATGGGGGATGGGCATTAAGGAGGGCACTTGCTGTGATTAGGAATGGGTGTTGTATGTAAATGATGAATCACTAAATTCTATTCCTGAAACTAAGATTGTACCATATGTTAACTAACAAGAATTTAAATAAAAACTTGAAACACTAAAAAAAAAAAAAAACAAAAAATAAAAAAAATAAATTGAGGTTGACAATAAAAAACCTGTTGCTTATTTCTAAGAGGATATTGCACACTCTTAGCCTTTGAATTAAATAACATGTTATTAAGGATAGTTCTAAATATTTGGGTTTATGATTCAATTTTTTATTACATCCCAACCCATTTCACATTTTTATTAATACACTTAAATTCTCCATTACCCATCTTAATAAATTCAGAGATGGTGCCACATCATTAAACAAATCTTCCTTTTTTTATATTTCTTTTGGGAAGCATAAACTTTCACAAATTTGATCTTCCCTATTTTCCTTTGTACTTCAACCTTATATTTCATGAATGAGATCAAATACCTTTTAACCATATTCATCATGGAGAGTGAAGAAAAATAAACCTTTCTGTGGCTCATCCTCTGAGAAAACCTTTTTTTTTCTTTTTTGGGAGAAATTCTCATTCTCCTTATTCTTATGTTTTAATGAGAGGATTTTCAATCCACTCACTAAGAGAAGAAAATAAAGAAAATTTTCTATACTGGACTTCTTGTTAAATTGAAGAAAAATTGCAGTGAATTCAGTCTCACTGTGGGAAAAGGAGCAATCCATCTGCCTGAGGAGATGGGGGATAGGGGGCTTGAGATCTACTGAACCCTGGGAGCCAGAGTTGTGGCTGTTCTGAAAATATAGGCCTCAGCATGACCCTCTCACCCCTTTGGACTTGTTGGCTTTCAGATCATGAACTGCTGCTGCTTTACTTTTCTCTATAAGATGAACATGAGAGTCATGTTCCCATGTGTCGTCAGACTCACTGGCTTCTCTGACCTGGTATTTAAGTGTGGCAGATATTGGACTTGTGACCCAGGCTTGATCAGGGCTGTGGGAGACTACCATGTTCTCCAGCTACACTAATAAGGTTGCGTCAATTAAATTTTATGAATTAACCAGTTATCTCTCTTGTTTGTGAGCATGCGTCAACATTCTGGACTAGAAGAGGGTATGTGGTAGTATTTGGGCACCAAACCCCAAGTGAGAATTCTTTATGTTGGTTTTGTGTGTGTGTGTATTTGTGTGTGCGATTAGAATCTATTTTTAAGTTTTAAAATGACTTTAGATTTACAGAACAGTTGCAAAGATAATACAAGGAGTTCCTAGTTATCCTTACCCAGCATCCCTTAATATTAACATCTTACCACAACTGTGATGCACTTACCCAAACTAAGATACTAATACTGGTACAATACTACTAACTAAACAACCACTTAATATCACTAGTGTCCTTATTCTGTCCCAGTATCATGTAACCAATATTTCACACTGCATTCCTTATTATGTCTGCTTAGTTGCCTCTGATTTGTGATGATATCTCTGTCTTTTTTTTTTTTAAGGTTTTATTTATTTATTCATGAGAGACACAGAGAGAGAGAGAAAGAGAGAGGCAGAGACACAGGCAGAGGGAGAAGCAGCCTCCATGCAGGGAGCCTGATGTGGGACTCGATCCTGGGACTCCAGGATCACACCCTGGGCCGAAGGCGGCACCAAACCGCTGAGCCACCCAGGAATCCCCTGATATCTCTCTTTCCTTGGCTTTCATGACCTTGATGCTTTTGAAGAATACTGTTCAGGAGTTTTGTAGAATGGCCTTCATTTTGGGATTGTCGGATGTTTGCTCTTATTACTGGTGATGTTAATCTTGATCACTTAGTTATCAAGATGGTTTCTGCTATGTTTCTTCACGGTAAAGTTACACTCCCACTGTTTGTTTGTTTTTTTTTTAATGCAAAACCAATTTATTTCCATGTACGACAATGAAGATTGGGATACTATTAAAAGGAAAGCAGTCTTCTGTCAAATAGAGATCCAGATTTTTAAGTAGCTGCTTTTGGGAACTACTCTGATGGAAGACTTGCTGTGTTGCCTTCAGATGTTAAGCCTGTCTGCCTGATGCTTCACCAAACTGTTCCGAGATGCCTTCCTTCGAAGTCAGCCTTTCTAATTCCTTCTGATAGCTATGCTGGTATTCCAGATATTTTATGTTCCTCTTCTGTTTACCCATGAACCTTTTCAGGAATTCTAAGAGATCAGTTTCATTCTTCTGAGAAGGCAAGGTCTGCAGGTCTTGCAGGAGCTTGTGTAACCCGTTTTCCAACTCCAGAGCCATCACTATAGCTTGCACGTTCGTTCCCCAGTACTCTTTGTCAAGCCTCTTAACCACCGGAAGGCAGACTTTACTCTTAGGCTCCTTCAGGTATCTTATGAACTGCCTGCGTGTTCTTTCTTCACCTCAGCTTGGTCTTGGAAAAAGGGGACATAAACAGGTGCATCCGGGTCTTCATCGAAGTAACAGACCATAGGTAAATAACCATCACTGACAGACTGAGGGAGGGAAGCCTGAGGGGGGATGCCTCTCCTTGCCAGCCACCGCATCCAGGAGTGTGCATGGGCCCACCTGCTGGGCCGCATGCCATGTGTGTGGATCTGTTTGCTCCATTTGTTCATTAAAAAAAAAAAAAAAAAGGATTAACAAATATTTGGAAGAAGATATTTCAGAGTTAAGCAAATATCCTGTTTCTCCATAAACTTTCACTAACTTCAGCATTTATTTGTTGATCATGCCTATAGCAGTTATTGCCGTGGTGTTCTAATGGTGTTTTCTGTTTTCCTCATTTCTTCTGTATTTATTATTTGGAATTCTTATGTAAGGAACAGTTAGCTCTTCTCCCCAATTAATTTATTGATTCAATCATTTATTTATGTTAGTATGTCATCATGGATACTTATTTTCTGGGTTATAATCCAATTCTATCATCTTTGGCTATTGGAAGCTTTTTTAGTTGACTTCCTTGTCCTTTTGATATGCTATCATCCTTTTAAAATTAAGTTATTTTAATTTAGAGCAACTTAAGATTTGCAGAGAACTTGCCAGAGATAGCACAGTGAGTTTTTTCTTCTTAAAGATTTATCTATTTATTTTAGGGGGGCAGCAGAGGAAGAGGGAGAGAGAACCCAAGCAGACACCCCACTGAGTGTAGAGCCCAACACAAGGCTCCATCTCACGACCCAGAAATTATGACCTGAGCCAAAACCAAGAGTCAATGTTTACCTGACTATACCACCCCCAGCATCCTTCGTGTGTTCTTACACATAATACCTTTTACCTTATTCTCCTCATTGTCAGCATCTTACATTACTATGGTACACTTGTCAAAACTAAAAAAACCTATTGGTAGGTTATCATTAACTAACTTTAGAATTTATTTAGATTTCATCAGTTTTTCTGTTAATTTTCTTCTTTTTTGTTTTGAGATCCAGTGTAGTTACCACTAGTCGTCATGTCTCTGAGTTTCCTTTGCTCTGTGACAGTTTCCTGACCTTTCCTTGTTTTTCCTGACCTTGACAGTTTCAGGGAGTATGGTCAGGTATCCTGCAGCATGTCGCCTATTCTGGGTTTGTCTGATGCTTTTCTCAGAATTAGAATGGAGTTGTGTGTTGTGGGAAAGAATACCGTGGAGGTGAAGTGCCCTTTTCATCCCCTCACACCAGAGGGAACATGGTATCCGCCCGAAGGCACCCTAATGATGTTAACCTTTGTCAGTATGTTAAGGTGGTGTTTACTGGGTTTCTCCTACTCTATTCTGTGCAAGCAAATCACTAAGCCTAGCCCACCTTCAGGGAAGGAGGATGAGGAATTAAAATGATCCTCTGAGAGGGAGGCGTATCTACATGTATTATGTAGAATTCTTCTATAAAGAATAGTCTCTCTTCCCCCATCAACCTTTGTTTGCACTAAGAAAACATCTCATTTCTCTTCTCTGAGAGTCCTGTGGGCCATATTGCCAGTTTTTTGTGTTCTTATCGGCATGATTTCCTCCTGTTGATTGTCCTCCCTCCAGGTGTGTATTTCATCAGTGCCTCACGGCTTCTTCGGAATTTTGTTTCCTTCCCTTCTGCCCCAGCCCTTTACCTAGTCTCAGGCCCTAATCAAATGCCAATGTTTTTTACATGTGGCAGGCTGTCTCCATCTAGGGGGCTGCCCGCTGCCTTCCCTTTACCACTATGATACCTGGATACTTTCCCTGTGTCTTTGTTCCTAATCTAAGCATTTCCATCCCGAACGGAAGACTCTCTTCTTACCGAGCTCACCTAGTGTCCACCCGCCATGGTTTTTTGCTTTTGTTTTGCCTCCAGCTGTTGTTTTTCTCTAGCTCCTCTGTTTTTCTTCCCTCTCCATCCATTTACCATCTGGAAATCAATATATTTATTATCTCCTCTCCCCTCTTCTCTCATGCCCCAGAGCATCTCCTTGAATTTATTGTGGTTAGATGTTATCTGCTCAATTGTCAACCCTCCCCCCCTTCATCATGGTGATCTGGCCCCCATGCAGCACTGCCTGTTTTCTTTTCAGTTTACTGTGTTTCAGGTTTAGGCTTCTTTTTCTGCCCACAGCTAATACACAACTTACTTTGTAAGACAGTTTTGTTCTTGTCTCCATACTAGAAAACACATAATAATTCCAATAATTCTCTCAGCAACAGTTGCTATTATTTATTGAGCATCCAGCCTGTGCCAAGCACTGTGCTGTCTGCTTTATGTTCACAGACTTTCAGAAGATATTGTTATCATATCCATTTCATACACGGGAAAGTAAGACTCAGAAGGGTAATTAACTTGCCAGGTTCACAGTGTTAATTTTAGAATTCTAAAGCCATTTTTCCTTTCCAGGTAATTCTGAGTCCTTCAATCATTATTCAGATTAATCTTGAGTTTCTCTATAGTGCATCTTTGGCTCTCAGGATAGCATTTGAATTCTTAGATGATGTTTAAATCAAAAGCACCTTAGTTTATGGGTAAACATTTCTTCTTTTGATGTAAAATTTGAAGCTTCCATCAAAACACTGACCTTGAATGACTTGAATGAATGGTGTCTTACACAATCCTCTTGACAACTCTGTGGTAAGTGCAGTATTACTTCCATGATACATATAGGAAATTGATTTTTAAACAATTTTAGTAATCTGCTCACTCTAATTATGTAAACAAGTTAGGGGCCAAACTGGAATTTGAACTCGGGTAATCTAACTTGAAGGCCATCCCTTTAACTAACTCTTCATCTATTGCAATGTTACTAGGGGCTCACCCTAGCTACTATTGGCTATTAGCTTGTATTGTTCTCTCTTAGTTACCTGTGCATACATTATCTGTTTCCTTACTCTTTCATCCATAGTCTCAACTGAGAATTATCATGTGGGAAATAAAATCTGGAGTGGGTCTCTAAGGTTAAATGAAGCATTTCATTTAGAAACCATCATTTTACATATTCTCAGACTATGATATCATATTTATCTCTAGACCATTGAGAACAGTTAGTCATAATGGAACATTAAGAATTTAAACAGGTATTAGTCACAAAAGAAAAGAGATCATAGCATCCTGCTTTGATTCACAGATTCCGGGTAATAGAAAATAGTCACGTTAAGCACTACAGATTCATTTCTAACTGATATGGTCTTATTTCCAAGTATTTGTAATTTATAGTATACTCTCTCATCAAGCATTTTGAAATTTCATTACTGCAAGCTTTAAGGGGATGTTCAAATACTTCCATTTGTTTGGAATATCACTGTGTTCAACATCAGGTATAATTGAGCCAAGGATTAGAATTTGAAAATCTTTTAGATTGCAGAGATATTCATTATTAAATAATTGATTATAATGAGATTTAACCTGTTACAACTAATTAGTGCGGGTCTTCTAAGTGGAACAGAAGCTTGACAATTATTCAGCAATTTCAGTAGTATGGAAAGCCATCCATATAAAAAATAAATCCACTTATATTCCAAAAGAAGCACAGTGAATTAGAGAACTTGAAAAAATAAAAACCTGCAGAAGGTGAATTGAATATGTTTTCCAACAGTTTGCTCTTGAATTGCCACATTTATGATATCTAATAGAAAAAAAAGACAATGGCAAAATGACTGAAATATAAAGTGTGGGCACTACATTGCTCTCCAAAAACCTTCTGAATGATCACTCTTGCATCAAAAAAAAAAAAAAAAAAAAAAAAATGAAGGCCTCAGACTTTCCACCCTCAGCTTTTAGCTCTTTCACTACAGTGAAATATGCAGGTTTTCTTTGTATCAGGCTCTGCATACTCTTCTCGTCAAGTCCTTTGATTCTAGGATATTGCCACTCAAGCATCATTCCACAATGTAAAAATGATAGTCTCTGAAAACAGCCAAGGCAGCATTTACCACCTAGACTATTTTTTCCAATGACTCCATCACTACTAATGACCTCATTACCTCAATGGCAGCCATGTGTCTCCTACTTACTGAGAGATGCAAAAGATTTTAGGTTGTTATTTTTTGAATTATGATTACACACAGAGCATGAAATCCAAGGAGTACAAGCCGTTATACATTCCAGTGGAACTCTCCCCACCTTGGCTCTTTACACTGGTTCCCCTCCAGAGTCAACCACTGTTGCCAGTTTCCTGTGTGTGCTTCTAGAGGTATTCTGCTCTTTTCTACAAGTAGTAGCATTTCAAACACAGTGCTCTGCAGCCTTTCTGGAAAAAAATAGCTGCTTTATTGAGGCACAATTTATGTGTCTACAATTCATATACTTTAAGGGAACATTAAGTGATTGTTAGTAAGTTTAGAGCTGTGCAACCATTGACATAGTCCAATTTTTAGAACATTTATGTCATTTATAAAGATCACTGTGACCGTGTGCAATTATTCCCTATTCACACCCCTGCTTCAGGAAGTCATGAGTCTACTTTCTGTCTCTATAGACTGCTTTTTCTGGACATTTTATATAAATGCAGTCATTTAATATGTGGTCTTTTGTAACAGGCTTCTTTCACTTAGTCCAGCGTTTTTAAGATTCATATATATTGTAGCAAATAATACTACTTTATTTCTTTTTATTGCTGAGAAGCAGTCCATTGTATGTATGTACTACATATGGTTTATCTGTTAATTAATTTATGACCATTTAGCTTGTTTCCACTTTTTACTATTATGAATAATATTGCTATGAATGTTAATGCACAAGTATTTGTGTGGACATATATTTTCATTTCTGTCCAGTAGACATGAAGGAGTGGAATTCCTGGGATGTGTGGCAAATTTATGGTTAATGTTTTATGGAATCACCAATTTGTTTCCAAAATGCCTGTAACACTTTTCATTGCCCCAAACAAGTAAAGGGTTAACACAGTTGGTATGGATTGCTCAACACCTGCACATTTCCAAGGAAGATCTGTTGTTAATGCTGACCCTTTGCTTGGTTCTTGGAAGTGAGCTCTGAGTTCTTGGAATTTTCTTCCTGATATTGATGTTAATGTATGCCTGCTACGTTGTACTATGGATTTGATCAGATAGGTTTTGTTAATGCTGTGATTTATGGAGAACATCTGCTTTTGCCCTGGGGGAGCTGGAGTGTGAGTAGCTGAGGTCAGTGGCAGAGATATGGCATGCCTACATAGCTGATCCCCCATAAAATTCCTGGACACCAAGGCTCATATGAGCTTCTTTTTAAAAAAATTATGGTTTTTTTTTTTTTTTTACAGATTTTATTTATTTATTCATGAGAGACAGAAAGAGAGAGAGAGAGAGAGAGAGAGGCAGAGACATGGGCAGAGGGAGAAGCAGGCTCCATGCAGGGAGCCCCACATGGGTCTCCATCCCAGGTCTGAGGATCACGCCCCGGGCTGAAGGCGGCGCTAAACTGCTTGGCCACCGAGGCTGCCCAGATTCTGTTCTCTTGAATGAGATGATTTCTTACTGGAATAGTTATTCTCAGGATCATTACTGAATGATGTGTGGGAAAAGGAGCTGTGATATCATGTTTGTTGTATGATGGGTTCTTTGAGCTTTTATTTTTTTCCCACAACAATTAAGATGATCTTGGGCTGCTAACAATGCAGAATATTTCCTCTTTGTTTGGGCTCATTGACAGTTTCTTATAAAGATGGCTTATCTGTGCAATTCTTCATTTCCTACATCTCACCTCACTCCTGGGTCTTTCCTAATAACTAGGCTCAATGACTCCTGCTGCCAATGCACACCCACATTCTTGTTGTACTATTGTCTTGGATTACTGTGGGCAATTGTGCTTTGTCATATTTTTCTGGACCTACAATGTAGTCATCCTTTCTCATCATCTTCCCATAATTCTATTTGACCTTCCTCATATAGTATGATCTAGAATTAATGATATCATCAACTATCAGAGAAGGGGGAGTGTTCACTCTTCTTGCTACTTTAGCTGATTTCCAAAAGAAAAAGTAAAAATTGTTACCTTAATTTCACAATTTTAAAATGGAAAGTCTACCCTCTCTATGAATGTGGAGTTTTAATACTTTTAAATATGTTAAACATTTGTTCTTTTTGGGCTGGAGAGGGTAGTAATTGAGGTAGAACCAGTGCTGCTTTCTGAGTTCCCTTTAATGATCCAGGGACACTCAGATGTTTTTCTGACAGGGAGCCCCTCTCCTGTAAATACTTCTAAATGTGAAAGCATAAACTTTTCTTTCTTCATCCTCAGGTTATTCATCCAAGCTCCATTTAGCTGATGAGAAGAACTGATATAAGTTACCTTAATCTACTTCCTCTCTGGACCCTACTCAGGCCATCTCTAACCTTTGACTTTCAATAAGCAATCCATGTCTATCCCTTAAAACATATATTTACTTGTCACCTGAGATATCTGAAAACCCCTGGTCTCCAGTTCCTTAGAGTAATTCTTCTGAAAGTAGCACATGGTCATTTTTATCACATTGTTGGCCAAAGCAAGTCAGGTGACTAGTCTGTATTTTAATTGGGGAGGTACTATAACCCTCCCCCAGGAAAAAGAAGGGAGGACAGATATTGATCAGTAGTAATACAATATGGCCCTTTAACAAGATCTTGTTGAATACTTGCTCTGTACTGAATATTTCCAAGGATATTTCACAAAGAATTTTAATATTCTAAGAGAGAAATCAAACTCCAAGGTGCAGGATTATATTACATCTGAGGTGCCACACAATACTAAAATTTTCTGAGTTATTTTTACAAATTAGAATATTTGCTTAGTTTAAGTACACTCATAGGACAAGTTTGATGGAAAAGGGCCAATAATATTTTACAGGGTGGTTCACTTTAAGGGAGAGTAGAAATGGTGGTGGGGGGAGAGGGAAGGATGCCACAATCAGAGGATGGTATGATGCAGATGTTGGCTGTCCCTCATCCTCCAACTTCCCCTCCACATGTCCTGTCTATTTTATCCTATGTTGACCCTGAGAATCCATCACTTCTAGTCTCCTCCAGATTAATCTATGATCCTGTTGCAGTCCATTTGGGCTGCTATAACAAAACACCACAGACCGTGTAGCTCATAAACAACAGAAATTTATTTTTCACAGTCTGGAAGTAGAGAAGTCCAAGATCAAGGTGTCAGTGTGATCATGTTCTGTTGAGGGCCCTTTACATAGTTCATAGCTAGCAGCTTCTTGCTATGTCTTCACATGGTTGGAAGTGGCTAGGAGGACCTGTGGGGTCTCTTCTGTAAGGCCACTCATGCCTCATGACATAGGCACCTCCTGAAAACCCTACTTCCTAATACCATCACACTGGGCATTAGGATTTCAACATGTGAATTTGGTGGAGAGATACAAAAATTCAGGCCATATCATCTCAAAAACCTTATTGAGTTTTTTATAGTACATTTTGTTGAAGGAAGTACAAGAGGGTGTTTACATTATATCTTTTGACCAACCAATTCGACAACCCATAACACGTGTTTGTTTTCTCCCAAGACTCTTTTGGAGCTTCATTCTCTGGACATTTTCATTGCTCAGTACCCAAGCTTGTTAGCTTCCTATCTATATTTTGGTTTTCCCTTCTCCCTGTCAGGAACATTTTCTTTCTTTCCCTGATGCAAAAAATATTAACAATCCTTATTTGCTACAGTTCCCCACAGCTGGAGCTTTACCCTATTAATGAATCCTCAATGTATTTCCTCCTAAAACAAACAATGGTTCCCTAACAAGTGTTTGGTGAGTAATCTCTTGTATCCCTGTTGCATTAGTGTAAGGATACTCTTGGGAAGCACATGAGAGGAGAAGGACTGGATGAAGAAGTTGAGATAAGATCAAATGTAATTGCAGGGGTGTCCATCCCCATTCTAACATGCCAAAAGGCATGAATATTTTCCACTAGCCCTACCAGACCTGCATGTGTTCAGATACAAGTACACATGGTAATTGAGTGTCTTAATATTTGTGATAAAATATTGATTAGGAAGAGCAAGAAGTTGTAGAGCTGAACATACATGGGGTCAACCCCCAGCTCCACCAAAAAAAAAAAAAAAAAAAGGAATAATGATACATATGTCATCATGTAAGTATTAAAAGCACCTAGAACAGTGTTTGGCCCTAAGCCAATTTAGATTCTCAGTAAGTAATGATTGTTGGTATTTTCACATTTATAGAAAGAAGAAATGACTTTTTGTCTACTGACAATGTTTTATCTTTTTCCATCACTAGTGGTAAGATATATCCCAAGACATTCATTACATACATTAAATTCTCAGTCTTCCTAGGTAAAATGACTATAGGAACTTTATTCCTTCAACAACATAATCTTTAAGTCTTATTTTTAAAGGCTTTGACAGTTGCAACATGAAGACAGGAGAGCCATTCTCATCATCACTCACCATCAAAAAATGATAGATGATTAATTCACAGGTTGTGGTTTCATAAAATTAACACCTAACAATGGAATTGAGATAGTTTTCATATAACAATGTATCTGTCCTTTGACATTCATAACTGTCCCTGAGGTAAGGAGAGTTCATGTGGTTCTCTCCAGCATGGGTAAGGAAACCAAGGCTCAGACAAATGGGCAAAAGCCTTTGGAATCTGAATCCTGGGCCTTTATTCTACATTGTAAAAATCTGATTAAATGAAATAAGGAATGTGAAAATCTTCTTAAGTTATAAAAGTATTATGAAAATATAAGTAGTAATGATTATATCTTAGGGTAGATAATCTAATAAATCCCAGAACCTGAAACTTGCCATTACCAGATCAAACCAGAGCATTTAATTCCATTGCCTAAAGCTTTAGAATGTTGAGCTCTTCCCAAACTACATTTATTTGGATAATTATCCTAAACTAAGAATCTGCCTTTCTTCTAGGACTATGTAAAGAGGCAGGGGTTAGAAGAGCCCTAGCCTTCAAGACCTACTCTGAAGGCCTTGGGGAAGTGGATCATCCAAGCCCAGGTCCCTAAGAGGAATCAGCTAAAAACTTTGTAAACAGAAAACACATTAGCCTAAACCTTTGGTTGTGAATATAGTGTTGGACTCTGGCATCCTATGGATCACCAGGTCTTTTCTCCCTAATGCCTCCTGTTCAGAGTGGAATTTAAGAACCTGACAATTCATATTGCTAGTGCCCTGCTACACTCCTTTCACCTGTGTGAAACATGCATCTCCCTACATATTCATTATTTTTCTGATATTCAAGTGGACACAATAGCTCCATCTCCAGGGTTACAGTCACTGGTAACTACTGAGTATTAAGGCATTTCTGAAAGTTATGTGCAGTTTTATTTCACATCATTGTTTCAGTGAACTTTTGTTAAGTCTATGATTTCTATAGAATTCTTGGAAAATACCTGTTTTCCCTTTAGTGAAAAGTGTACTCATTTCATTTGTGGAAAGAATCTAGATTATTTCTGGGTGAGTTTAATCAGCCTGTATTTTAGAAGATATAAAATATTGGGGGAATATTTTTATATATAAATTTTTAATAAAAATCTCCAGTACCTTTTCATCAATGGACATTTTGAATAATTCTCAATATCTTTCCTAGTGACAGACCTGAAGTATCCATTTCAACTTAAAAATAAATTTTATGAAACCAACTTAAAGACATAAAAGCTCAACATTTATATGTGTCTGTCAACTTAAATTTAGTCTTAGCTTTAAAAATTCAAGAGTTTTAAAAGTGTTTTTTTTTTCTCTTTTCCATCATGTATTAAGGGTGGTGGATGGTAAAAGTTTTCCTGAACTTATGACAGGACTGGCTGAATTTTCCTAGCTACACACTCTATTGCAATACCCATGAGCACCAGGTGCTATTGCTATCTACTTTCTTTCTTCCCATGTCTGAGACACAGAGTGGAAGAGGAAAGATCATTAGAGTCAAAAAGAGAGCCAGGTGCCATCACACTGCTGCCCTCTATACCCCTCATGCAGTTCACATATACTTAGAAACTACCTTTAAGTTTCAGTGGGAAAGAGATTTTCCAACGTCTGTTTTATAAGGGGGTTATAAATAAGTCTCCATAATAATTATGAGCTGAATTGTGCTCCACCCCTGGCAAATTGATATGTTAAACCCTAACCCATATCTCAGAATGTGACTATATTTGAAGAGGGTCTTTAAAAGGAAAATTAAGCCATTAGAGTGGGCCTGAAGCCAATATTACAGGTGTCCTTTTAAGAAGAAGAGACATGAGAGACTCCTAACTCTGGGAAATGAACAAAGGATAGTGGAAAGGGAGGCGGGTGAGGGGATGGAGTAACTGGGTGACAGGCACTGAGGAAGGCACTTGATGGGATGAGCACTGGGTGCTATACTATATGTTGGCAAATGGAACTTCAATAAAAAAAAAGAAGAGGAGATTAGGACACAAATATACACAGATGGATGACCATATGGAGGCATAGGGAGAAGGTGGCCATCTACAAGCCAAACAGAGACGTCTCAGAAGATATCAACTTACACTGATCTTGGACTTCCAGCCTCCAAATTATGAGAAAATAAAATTCTGTTGTTTAAGCCATCCAGTCTGTGATACTTTGTTATCACAGTAAACTAACACAGTAAAACTAAACACGTAGACGCGCACGCACACACACACACACGCGCACACACACACACAGAGGTTACTTTAGAGTCCATAAGGAGAGTTCCCAGAAATAGCAGGCCACTGATTCTATTACTACTCCTGGAGTCTCTCCCACCAAAAGTTGAAAGGTGCTATTCTCTGTAATCCACTGGCCAAAGAGCTGCAGAGGGACAAAAATTAAAATGCCAGCTCCTACCACATGATCTCAAAGAGATGACAAGCCCTTTGATCTTTCACCTTCTTTCCTTCATCCCTCCTGACATGAAAACTCACAGACTTGGGAACTATCTATTCCTATGATTATTATGAGGATTATACGAGTGTGTGTGTGTGTGTGTGTGTGTGTGACATATAGCAACCCAGGATACATAGTAAGCCTTATGTAAATACTTGCCTTATTGTTATTTTCATCATCATAGGCTTCTTGAGAGAATTTAATAGGGCAAAAATATGTAAACCATAGCCCTTGCAACATTACAGGTGTCCAATAAATGAAAGCTGGTACACTGACATCATAGTTAAGAATATATTGGAATCAGCAAGTCTAGATTTGAACTCTGGATCTTTTCGTTTCTTCCCTCCCTCTTTTCTTCCCTCCCCCACAAGGACTGCTTCTCTCATAGTCTTTCCATCTTAATTAATGGAAACTCTACTCTTCTTGTTCCTCAGGTTAAACACCTAGTGATCTTTGATCATTCTTTTCCTTGAAGCCTCACAAACAATCTGCTATAAATCATGTTGGTTCTACCTTCAAAATATATCCAAAAATGAAACACTTTTCACACCCCCTCCCCTGCTGTTAACCATGGACCAAAGCATCCTAAATAGTTCTATTTCTTCACTTTCTGCCCTTCAGTTTGTTCTGAACACAGCAGCAAGAATCCTTTAAAAATGTCACTCTTCTGCTCAAAACTCTTCAAAGGCTCCTTAAGGTAAGAATCAAACTCACTATGACCTACCTACTAGGCTTTATATAACTTGCATGCTCACCTACCCTCACATTACCTATCTGACCTTATTTCCTACTTCTTCCCCCTTCCTCACTCCACTTGAGCAACACTGACCTCATTAGCTGCTTTTGAATAGTAGCAATGTTCTTCTCTCTAACTCCATACTTCTCTTTTTCCATCATCCTCAGGTTGGTGTTTCCTGAGAATCCTATCTAAGTTTGCAATCTTCACCCACGGTCTTTATTCTCATCTTCCTAGATCATTTTTTATAGATTTATCAGTGAACATTATTTTATTTTTAACCTTCTTAATTACGTATTATTCCCCACTAGAATATAAATTTCTCAATCTTTTATCTTTTGTGTGAATTGCTATATAGTTAATGTTTAGAGAATCCCCAGCTGGTATATAATATGTGTTCAATAAACATGTTTAATGGATAAATAAAAAGATTATCTTAAGAAAGATACCAATAAATTGAATAAACCAGTGTTTAGATATATGAGGGAAGATTGAGAGGCAGACAAAGAGAAGAATTTTAGAAAATGTAAGGATCTTAAGAAACTCAGCATTGGATTTTATTATTTTCATACATTCTGACACATGTCAATAGTTCAGAAAAGCCCAAAAAAGCCAATGGGCTTTTATGAATTATGCTGGAGTGTCAATAAATGTTTTATGGTTCAACAAGACATTTAGTTATCTTTTTCTGAAGAACATTCTTTTGTTTTTATCATATATATGTATATGTATATATATCAGAAAATCATATATTTCACTTCACATATAAATAGCAATAATAATAACAGAATCTATTAATTGGACACAGGATATTTAAGAAATACATTGTCTTATTAAATCATTTCAAAAATGCTTATTGTATTTCCCATTTCAGGAATAAACGGAAAATTTGGGATCCATATACAGATTTAGAATCCATATTCAAGACTAACTCCAAATTCTGGTTTTATCATTACTCTGATGTACCATCTAGTTAGTAGTAGTTATTCCCTTGGGAAATGTATAACGTGTTCATTGTTATTTGAAATAAAATTCTTAGGAAATAATTTTTATAGCAAGGGAGTATTTAATAGAAAGCTTTGCATTTATATCTGGAAACTATTAACTCTTTCTTGCCTATAAGTCAATAGATAAGGACCAACTGTGGGTCTGGTTTAAGACTGCTTCCCATAAATGTTTCTACTTCCCCTAAATGTTCAAAATTGATTATAAAATAATTTAATAAGACAAAAGATTCCATAAGCTTTGAATAATCAAGAATTAGGCTGGCCTTTGTCCTTGGTTCCTGGGAGTTGACCTTTAAAACCTTGGAATTTCCAAAGTAATACAAGTTTCTTCGTTGATTATGGTTGGTCTATTAATCACTTATGTTAACCAGATGATTCAGAATGGGAACTGACCATGCTAGAAAGAACAATCATATGATTGGAAGATTGGAGCTTTGAACCACATGATACTAGGCCATCTCCAGGGAGGGGAGTAGGAGTTCAGATTGATTTCAACTTTGGGGCCAGTAATTCAATCAATCATCCCTATATGATGGAATCCCAATGAAAACTCTGGACACTGAAGCTCAGTTGGCAATATTCTGCATATTGTTACACATTCATGCGCTAGGAGGGTAATGTGTCCTGACTCTGTGGGGAGATGACAGTGTAAGCTTCATGTTTGGGACTCTCCCATACCTCATGCTATGCAGTGGTCTCTTTAGCTGATTCTGATTTATATCCTCTTTCTATAAAAATAGCACCTTCTTGAGTTCCATGAGTCATATTAGTGAATTATTGACCTGAAGAGGTAGTGGAAACTCCCAAATCTGTAGCTAGCTGGTCAGAAGGATGGATAGGCTAGGGACCTCTGAACCTGTGGCTGATATCTGAAGTGAGAGCACTCTTGTGGAGGACTATGCCTTAGTGCTTAGTGGGTCTACTCTGGGTAGTTGGTGTCAGAAGTCATTATAGCTTGCTTTCCCTATCTCTATCCAAATAGTTAAATCTCTTTTAGTAGAAGTAACTTCTAAGTATTGATGTTTTTTAATGCAAGAGGGTACTTCTCCTTTGTTAAGTGATGGTGTTAATTATTCATTCACACGATTCATTTTGTGAGATAACTGGATTGTCATGGTCTCCTTGAGAAGATACAGAATGAGGGAGATCCAATCATATCTTAAATATCTAAGGACTTTGCTTTGAATCTTCAAGTGCATATAAAATAAAAAGTCTGATAAGAAGGATTTGTAACTCATGATCATTTCCATAAAAGAATGAAAAAATAGATTGCTATGGTTCCATTGAGAAAGTGCAAAACTTATAAGATCTCTGTGTGTTCCTAAAATATACTTGAATTTAGTTTCTAAATAAATTTAAAATTTGGACGTTAACATGAGAAAATCACTCATGACCATTCCTAAACAATGGTAAAAATACATCTGAACACCCAGTTCTTTTAATCTGGAAGATTCTTTTGCATATATTTGATTAAATGTAACAGATTTTATACATTTGATTAAATGTATCTTTGAGAGCCTTAAACCAAAGAATCACATGCCTTAATATTTTCTTTAAGATGATTACAATGGGAAAAATACTCCCATTATTCTTCATTCAATTATATCATCGACTCATTACTTAAAAGAAAGAGTAATATTTCACACTCCTTTTTTTCCTGCTGTTTGTATGGATGGCAATGTCAGCGATTTTTAAATGTTACTATTTTATCTACATGACTTCATAAGAAAAATTAAAGGGTATACGGATGTTTTTATTTTTAGAAATTGTTTTGGAGTATAGGTTCTAGGTGATGGAGCCATTACACAGATAACCCAGATGGATCTTTGAAGCGTCTTAGTTCTGGATGGAGTTAGTTCATTTCAACAGCCAAAGATAATTTTAAAAGCATTTCATTTCTTACTGGCAATTAAAAAAGATGCCATTCAAAAACTAGACTAGCACTTATTATCCCCCTTCTACACATTCCTCAATTTTCTTGCATGTGGGAGGAGCCCCAGAGCTTTTTTACACATGTGAACCCCAGGGGGCTCTACAACAGCCTCTAGGAGTCTTTTTCTCCCTCTTCTTCCAACCCCATAACCCTCTTCCTGATCTCTTAATAATGAAGATCTCTTACCCTGTTAGTGAAAATCCTTCCACTTTGAGAAAGGAGATGAACAGAAGGGTGGGGAATTAGATTTGAGTGTGCAGCATGCCCTTTTTCAGATTGTTGTAGCAGGAGTAAACCTGCATCGTCATATTGATGTTCTTTCCTTCACATCTCATCTTCAGTGGAGGACAGAGTAAGAGCATCCTGTGTGTTCTAACGTGCCCACTTTTATTGCATAGTCCATATGAAGATATCTGATATTTTAAACCACATTATGCATAATGGGGACACTCAAGGGAGCCAACAGATTGCTGATATAATGATAAATGCACTTCTAAAAAGAACTATAAATTTAAGGTTTTTATAACACATTCAACTAATACATTGTTCCCATCACTGACGAGGCACAGCTCAAAACAAAACAAAACAAAACAAAAACCAAAACAAAAACATTTTACTAGGTATGCTAGTGACATTATTTCTGCATAAATGTTGAAATAAGCATTTAGATGGCAACTGACTAGCTTGCCTGCTGCTTGTTTTTGTTTAATTATTTTATGGGATGAAGCTTTAAATGAGAACATTTTGACAGGAAAATGTCCCTCAGTATGAAAGTAAATGCCTCAGGTTTGCCTTTTTTTATAAATACCATGGCATTTTATTACAGCAGGGGAGATGGATGGCCCATTTCAAAATAGTTTCCCATTGTCATTACTCCTTTAATTAGACTAGATGGAACTGGTATTCAACAATTATAATACTAGTCCCTTGACTCAATTATTGTTGTTTGCTGCTTTTTTATCTCACCCAAGGTAAACCACGTCCTCACCCACTGTCAGCACCTTCTGTATTTTCCTCCCAGGTGGTAGAAAATTTTATTCTTTTGTATTTCTGTCTATTGTCCAATGCATTATTGTTTCAATAAAACTTAACTAGATTTCATCTCTATGAAGATTATAATTAGAAGGTTTCTGTTTTATCTTCACTAACATTAGGCTTTTTGTTAATTACTTGGTTCATTACAAAGAAGACAGGCTTTGTTTGATACTGCACACTTTCTGTTGTTTTTGTTTACTTGTTTTTATATTCAGGGCACTTAAAGGGAACTTTACTATCCTGGTGTTCTCAGTTACCTGGTGAATTAGCATGCAGTTTGTTTACTAAGGATCGCTGGTATCTTCTGTAAATGCAGTCATTAGAATGTATTCTCTGCTACCTAATTGAGTGGAAATTGTACTCCTGGTTATTTTACAGTCTAAAGATTACATTCTAATGTAACTTATAACATTGTTATTCTATTTTGTCCTTTTTAGGGGGTAAAATTACTAGATATAATCTGTTCTGCCATGAGGAAAAAGCTGTTCTAGAACTCTGAGACAGCTGGCAAATGAACTTGTGAAATTTCAGAGGAATCCAAAATATCATTGTAATACAGTAGGGCTGAGTACACAAACATCCTCAAGGTCTAGGTTATGGGTCTGGGTTGCCCAGAATACAGAAAAGACCCATTTATCTAATATCCACAAACCCAGTGCAGAACTTTTGGTATTGTATTTATATAAATAATTGTACTTGAAAGAATAACCTTGAAGCAATTTGAGTATTTCAGCAAATAGCAAAGAAAGACTCAATTATTTTTCACGAAATTTTTTAGGATTTTGTTTTATTACTTTCAAATTATTCAACTCATGCATTTACCATATATACATACAATAGGACATGTTTTATATACTAATTCTTAAGTAACGATATGACTGTATCTCTCAGACACTTGGGACAAATTAGTTTGCTTTAATGAATATATCTGTAATCTAAAGGAGTCAGAAATCAATCTGTTCCACTAAATTTTACACTTTAGAAAATGACATTTAGAGTGAGTTCCTGTTTATTATGTACTCACGCTATGATAACTGTAACAATCATTACTGTTACTATTTATTTTAAGTTCTGATGAATATGAACTGAACTCAATAAAATAGTAGAGGACTTATTGAGTTTGCATTAAATGATTCTTAGGATAGAAATTTCAGATAGCTACAATATATGTCCACATACATTGTTTCCTCTAATCCGCATATGATCAATCTCTGGCCCTTTTTGATGATTACGTGATACTATAGGCATTGACTTAATTAGCTTATACTATGCAATCACCAACAGCTAAAATAAGCCAGCTGTATAGGAGAGGACCAGCATCTTCAGATTTCTGTGCTGTTTTTCACATGTTTGTAGGTTTCTTCTTTGACTAGCTACCATTCCAGAGTGACAAGATGGAATTCCAAGTTTATATATATTTATGTATGTGTATGTATGTGTACCTTTGTGTGTTTGGGGGGAGGGTCTCAATATGATAAGTACTTATTTAAGAAATATTTTTTTCTCCTTAACTAATCTTAAAACACAAACACATATTCAGAAACCTAATGAATAAATGATAAATAGTGTGCCACTGCAGGAAAAATTGGCTTCCTTATGAGGAACTGACATGTTAACCAGACCCAGGCAGCAAAAAGTTAATTATTCATTCAACAGCTTTATTCTGAGTGGCAAAGAAACATTTTGTGCTGAGTGATTAGATGAGCACAAAAAAGAAAGATTACTTATTCTGTTACACTTTTCTCAAAATTTTAAGTTTAGCTGTATTTGATGAACCTGAATTTTATTAATTAAAAAAAACACCCATCTTATCTTTAAAAATGAAACTATGAAGATAAAAGTAATAGGATTACTATGTGATAGGCCTAATGGGCAGGCACTAAATAAAGGCTTACTGAACGAAATAAGCTTGCTTGCAGGCACCAGCTTTGTTCAGCCATTGTTAATAGCACTGTCAAACAAGTGACAAACTTACATGCCCTGGACTTCATTATGTTTTCCTCCAAGGGAGGTAGTCTTTACTGTGGCTAATTTAATTAGTATACCATATTACTCCTTATAATTTTGGGATCCGTACTAATTTGGTCAGGGAGTGAAATAAGTCCATTTTAGCTTGAGCCATGAGAAAAAGAATTTTCTAAGTCAATTTAAAGTGTACCCTTTGTCCTCCGAGAGTAGCTCAGGAGCTCTGCCTTCTTGCATCACCTCATTCCAGCTCTTTGCTACCCCTAAGAAGTGTTCACGATCCCGACTGTCCTTCATTATAGTAGGTGGAGTTTTCCAAGAGGTTGGTGATGCCTCCAATTCACACAACCCAAGCTTAGATGCAAATTCCACTTGAGGTAGAGGTGTCATGGGTTAAATATATAAGTCTGCTTTGGTTAGAAGCTAGCACAGGCTTACCTGATATAGTAAAATGACTGTCCATGGTCCAGTCTGAATTATATTGGGTTCTGGGGTCCAAATTCTAAATATAAACTACAGGTTATTTTAATTTGGAGACTTCACAGGAATACAGGAATATTGGCCAAGTTGGGATTTCAGTGTTCTTGTGCCCCTTAGTCAAATAACATTATAGTTCCATCTTAAATCCACCATCATTTCCTATAAAATGAATCCAGGGAGATATTTAACTACTTGAAAAATAACTACGTGCATTAAATACAAAATAGTACCTGTTTTTAAACCATATCTAAGAATAGTAACTAATTCATGTATTACTTACTACATGTCCAGCACTGTGAGTATCTTACATGGAATATCTATTTCATCTTCAGTCTTATAAAATAAACATCAGTATTCTTATTGTATTACTAAATAAGAAATCTAGGGATATTTTTATTATTTATTTATTTATTATTATTTATTTATTTATTTATTTATTTATTTATTTTAAAGATTTTATTTATTTATTCATGAGAGACACACAGAGAGGCAGAGACATAGGCAGAAGAAGAAGCAGGCTCTCCGCATGGGGAGCCGGATGCAGGGCTTGACCTGAGCCAAATGCAGACTCTCAACCACCACTGAGCCACCCAGGCATCCCTAGGGCTATTTTAAAACACTTTTCCTCACCCTGAATCCAATTCATCACCACATCCTGATGATTTTATCTCCAGTAGATTCTTGGCTTTGGTCTCGTTCCTCCACCACTGTGAGGCCATCATGATCTCATACATTATTGGACCAGACTTCTCCCTGGGTATCCTCACTTTGGCACTTGCTCCTCTCCAATCCATTCTCTACCAGCAGCAAAATGGTCTTAAAATACAAATGGAATCATGTGAATACATTGCTTAAAATCCTCTCGTGCATTCCCTTAACAATAAAATAAAATCCACACTGTACCACAGCCTACGGTTCCTGCATCCTTGTCCCCTGTCCACTGTCTACTTCTATTTTGTTCCCATCTCCTGATCTTCTTATAACACTGGTCATCTTCCAGGCCTTTGAATGTGCCAAGTACATTCCACCTCATGGTCTCAGCAGTCTTCCCTCTGACTGGAATAGTCTTCTCCCTTCTTGTCATGTGGCTAATCCCCTCCTTCCCTATAGGTCTCAGCCTTAAATTTTACTCCTACAGAGACCTGCTTCAACCAAACTACCTAGTACATTTATCCATTCTCATTTGTAACTTTAGTCCCTCTTTATTCCTTTCATAACAAAAGTTACTGCATCCAGTCATATACTTATATATAGTTACTTACACATCTCGTCATATACTTACTTTATTCATATACTTACTTGTCTCTTTGAGGAGTGGACTGTGTCTTCTCCTAAGATACATACTTTTAAGAGAGCAGGTACTATCACTGTCTCCTTCACCATTATTCCCTCAGCAAAACCTAGTGGAGATAAAGGGTATTCAATAAATAATGTTTGAATGAATGAAAGTGAGTTGTTCCTAGACTTTGAAATTTTTATGAATGTGAATATTTAAAACAGGAATATGTGAAGATAAATATTGTATTATTGAGTTTTCTTTTTACCAGATAGTAACATAACAGTAAAAACAGTATAAAACTACACACACACACACACACACACACACACACGAAGCTATATTGTTGTTATTCATAATAGTTATTTTCTGTAACATTGCTGGGAACACTGAATTAGTGGATAATGAAGCACTGCACCTAGGGGAATTAGAGGTTACGTTCTGGAGAACCCTTTGGTCACAAATATTTTCATTAATCATACATAACCTGGTTTTATGTGTGTTTCTGTTTAAGGACATCTTACTTAATATATATTGTTGATTTATTAACATTGAACCCATGGCCAACAGCGCTATAATTCACGCCTGAACAAAGCTTAGCTAACACACATACTTTCTTCATAAGTCACATTACAGTCTTTTGCACTTAAGAACACTACACAGCACTTCAACACCATGCTTGGGAGCAATTTTAAACAGTAAAACCATTAACAAAAAATGCAAAGAACGTGGCATGAAATGAACTGCAGAAAGGACACTTGTTTGTAGTATGAGAGCTGAAACAAGAAAGCAAGGCATTGCTTTGTTCATCTCAGCGAGAATGTGTCCAATAGGTGATACAAATTTTTCTTTATTCTGTACATTCTATGCATTTTAGCATATGGGGTAGGCATATTTAGCATAGGCAAATTCATAAATATGGAATCCATACCTAATGAGAATTGATGGTCTATATTGAGGGGGGAGATTCTATCATCACCATTCTTAATGTTTGAAAAGTTCAATGAATTTATGTTCATATAAAGCTCATCACATGTAAAGAGGAATTTTCTCATTTGACCATGAACCCATAAGAACTTCATCCTGTAAGAATGGGGGAAGCATTGCTCTGGGTGAGGCTAGCTAAAAATTCATTCCCCCACCAGATTTATTCAAATGTAACAAAAACTTATTTTGGTAATGCTCATGGTAAACACTGATAAACATATAATAGAATATTACACAGCAATCAGAAAGGATGAATACCTACCATTTACTTCGCCGTGAATGGAACTGGAGGGTATTATGCTGAGTGAAATAAGTCAGCCGGAGAAAGACAATTATAATACGGTTTCACTCATATGTGGAATGTAAGAAATAGTGAAAGGCACCATAAAGGAAAGGAGGGAAACCGAGTGGGGAAAAATTAGAAAGGAAGACAAACCATGAGAGACTCTTAACTCTAGGAAATAAGCAAAAGGTTGCAGAAGGGGAGGCGGGTAGGGGGATGGGGTAATGGGCATTAAGGACACATGATGAAATAAGGACTGGGTGTTACACTGTATGTTGGCAAATTGAATTTAAACAAAAATTTAAAATATAGTAATTTTTAAGCGATTAGCATATCTGAAAGGGTAAAACAATATCAACCGAAAGTCCTAAAATCCAGCAATCCTTCTCCATCAAATCTAGTCCTTGCTATTGGCATAAAAAATGATCACATCACTTGATAAGTGAGTAAACTAAAGAGACCCTTTCTGCCATGTCATGACAATAGTGTAGGCTTTTTCTTTTTATCATTCTTTTTTTTCTTGTTACGAAAGTAACACACATTCATCATAGAGAATTTGAACTTACAGATAAGCATATATATATATGTGTGTATATATATATCACACGCGTATATAGATATATATATATATAGATAGATAAATATACATAGTCCCTTTATAGTGACTATTTGTAACATTTGTAACATTTCCATGTTACATTGCCTTCTATTTCCCATGTATGATCAGGAACAGGGACACCTCCTTTTCTTCCACTCTCCTTCGTAGGAGAACTCACTGTAGTTCTCCAGTCTGATGTGACTGCCCTCCTCCTGGGGTGTGGTTTTGGAGTACTGGCAAAGAAGAATCAATCTGGGCCATCATTTTCAGGTGGATTTCTGAAAAAAATCAGTGTCTAGTTTAAGAGAAAAATGATATATAGTTTTTCCTTAGAGCTAGAGTTCTGACAGTTTCTTCAACTTGTATTTGTTTTTAGTTTACTTCTTCATGATGATGGGTCTGGAGACACAGCTTCAATACATACCTCTGAATAGTTGGAGAAAAAAATTAGCACTAGATGGTTGAGACAAGTAGTAATCTATTCTCAGAAGTGAAGGCCAAACACCAACCAGCTACCGATAGGAGATTTAAAGAAAGGTAAGTCAAATATTAATGCAATTCCTGATCTAGATGATTGAACACTTTCTGATCTCAGAACATGAAATTCATTTAGAGAATGCATGTAAAACTCTTATGAGTTAAGGTATTTTCTCATTTGTCTAGCTAGATTTGCTCTAATACATTTTGTGAAAGTATGAGGGAGACAAGGCTGCAATTTTATATTCTATTAGGCAGCCCCTTCAGACTCTCCAGCGACAATTTTACAGAAGTCGATTACTGAGCTAGAATTAAGCTCTTGAGTGATTTGATGATGTTAGCTTCAGGTAAGTCTCATTTTTATATGCCTAATAAGGATGTACACACTGAAATGCATTCTTGAAGCCTCCTGGAGATATTGATTAACACATCAGGAATACATTTAAACTAATTCATGAGATTCTTGTCAAATCTATGGTCTGGCAATTTATATGATAAAAAATTAAATGATGATTGATTAGCAAGCATCACATTTAAATATAGAGAGTCTCCCCCAAAAGCCTTTCTGTTGTATTGTATGGACATGCTGCCTTGATGAAATAGTACATCAATTTGCCCCTAATGATGATGTTTCACTCATACTTAACATAGAGAGTTCTGTTTACTCTTGTGCTGTTCACTGATTTGAGCCCAGATGACCTGATTTATTTATGCTTCATCTACTTTTATTTCTGGCAATGACTATTCATCATCTTGCAAAATATGGAAGGGTAGGTAAACTCCTTGTTGATATTATAGGATGCTGCTGCATATTTTTGTGTTTTATAAATTATTTTCATAATCTCTATGTAATTTGATAAATTTAATAGTTACATGGAGTAGTAGATTCAGATACTGTTTTGGTCTCTTTACATAGTTGAAATTGAAATCCAAAAGGATTCAATGACCTGTGCAAGCTGTCATTGCTAGTAAGTTTTAAATCCAGATCATATTACTTTCACATTATTCTATATTCTGTCTATATTCTAGTGCACCTTTTTGTATTTAAGGACTAAAGAAGAAAAAGTTAAATTTTGAAAACCAGAAAATTTAGTGGCCAAATCTCTTATGTTCTCAAGGGTAAAATAATTACTAATGGGAAATTTGAAAGAAGTCCTTGAAATTATTATTTGGAGCCAAATCTTAAAACAAACAAAAACACTGTAAGTTTGCTTGTATTGTTATAGTTTAAAAAAAGGCAAGAAATCCATTACTGAAGTGGCTCTCACACTAAAAATGATTGTAAATATGCTGTAAAATGATGAATTCTATCCAATTAAAATATAGAAACATTCAGTTAATTATCAAGGTGATCCAGAAATAATAGAGTTTAGAAATGGTTAAGATAGTAATTAAAAAGGTCTGAATAACACAGACAAGGTATGCATGAAGTAGAAAGTACTGTAACAGGAGCTAGAGAAATAGGCAAAAGAGAAGTTAAATTAGCAGTTTTCAATCCTGCTTCTGACACTTTAATTACCTGAAGAGATGCTGCTAGATTCTCAAAAATTTCACAACGAATTTTACTTCAATTTACTATAATCCTTCCTAGTATACCCATATACACGAGTCATCTATAGTAAATGTTACAAACTCAAAATGATGATATATATGAATATATATGTTACATATAATATGTATATTACACATGTAATATGTATATACATGTATTTTATTTATATTTAAATATATATCACTCTGCATAGGTTAGGATGCATCACTTAGTAGCTTGGTATGGTACATGCACACTAGCCTTGTTCCATTGCAGCAGAGTCCCATGGATAGAACTCTTGGAGTAAAGAAACATGTACCTTCCTAAGGAGAACTGCTGGAAGCCTTCTTTGTTATTTCTCTGAAGATGCAAATTGTCCCTGCACAGTCACAGTCCATCTTAGAGAATCAGTCCCTAAGCCCTGTGTGCTCTGTCTGTATTCTGTGACCCACCCAGGGCCATTACTAACTGAACTGAGCCAATCAGATTCAATTAAGAATTTAAATGACATGGAGTCCAAATCACTGGGGTATGCTGGCTTGAAAAGGAGATTATGTAGAGCTAGAAAGCCATTTTCATTTTTCTACCATGTAAGCACTGCTGCAGAGAAAGCTGGACAGCAGTGAGAAGTAGGAGAGGAAAGCAAAGATTACATACATATCACTTTGGTCAAACACACAAAGAGAGGGAGTTTGGGATTTTTCAAGTTTCCAGTTTCCTGTTGGGACTTCTTGCCCTGGTGTTCTCTTTGATCTCAGTAAATCATCCTTGTATTCTTGGATAAAGAATATTTAAGCTTATTTATTTACTTTTTAACTTCTTTTTTTAAAGATTCTATTTATTTATCTGAGAGAGAGCAAGAGAGAGAACACACAGAGGCAGAGGGAGAAGCAGACTCCCTGCTGAGCAGGGAGCCCCATGTGGGGCTTGATCCCAGGACTCCAGGATCATGACCTGAGTTGAAGGCAGACGCTTATCCAACTGAGCCACCCAGGTGCCCCTACTTATTAATTTTTTATTTAAACGCAATTTCATTAACATACAGTGTATTTTTAGTGCCAGGAGTAGAATTTAGCGATTCATCAGTTTTATATAACAGCCGATGCTCATTTACATCAGCTGCTCTCCTTAGTGCTCTACCCTACAATCCAGCAATTGCATTACTAGTACTAGGTATTTCTCCACAGGATACAAAAATAGTGATTTGAAGGGGCACATGCGCCCCAAAGTTCATAGCAGTAATGTCCACAATAGCCAAAATATGGAAAGATCCCAGATGTTCATCAACAGAGGAATGGATAAAGAAGATGTGGTACAAACACACACACACACACACACACACACACACACAGGTATTACTTAGCCATCAAAAAGAATGAAATTTTCCCATTTGCAATAACATGGATGGAACTAGATGGTATTATGCTAAGTAAAATAACTCAGAGAAAGACAAATACCATATGCGTCATTTATATGTGGAATTTAAGAAATAAAACAGAAGAACATAGGTGAAGGAAAGGAAAAATAAGATAAAAATGAAGAGGAAGGCAAACCATAAAGACTCTTAAGAATAGGAAACAAAATGAAGGTTGCTGGAGGGGAGGTAGGTGGAGAAAAGGGGTAACTGGGTGATGGGCATTTTTCATAGAGCTGGAATAAACAATTCTAAAATTTGTATGGAACTGGAAAAAGTTCTGAATAGCTGAAGTAATGTTGAAAAAGAAAAGCAAACCTGGAGGCATCACAGTTCCACACTTTAAGCTGTATTATAAGCCATAGTCATCAGGACAGTATGTACTGGCACAAACACAGACACATAGATCAATGGAACAGAATGGAGAACCCAGAAATGGACCTACAACTATATAGTCAACTGATCTTCGAAACAGGAAGAATATCCACTGGAAAAAAAAGACAGTCTCTTCAATAAATGGTGTTGAGAAAACTGGACAGCAATATATAGAATGCTATTGGATCACTTTCTTACATTATGCATTAAAATAAATTCAAAATGGATGCAAGACCTACGTGTGGGACAGAACTCCATCAAAATCCTAGAGGAGAATGCAGGTAGCAACCTCTTTGACCTCGGCAGCAGCAACTTCTTGCTAGACACATCTCCAGAGGCAAGGGAAACAAAAGCAAAAATGAACCATTAGGACTTCAGCAGGATAAAGCTTTTAGAGAGCAAAGGAAACAATCAACAAAACTAAAAGACAACCCGCTGAATGGTAGAAGATCTTCACAAATGACATATCAGATAAAGGGCTAGTATCCAAAATCTACAAAGAACTTATCAAACTCAACAACCAAGAATGCTTAAGCTTATTTAAATGAGTTTCTATTTGTTACAATCAAGTGGTCCCTGATTACAGTAACCATGACCTGATCTAAAAGTAGTAGCAGCTCTGTGCCAAGGGAAGTAGTTGAATGGCGATGCTGCTTCAGACAGGATTTCAACTGAATTCGATTCAGAGTCACCCTGCCCTACAGGAAAAAACTATACAATTCGCTAAGCCTGACACTCCTTCAGCGGGGCAGGACAGCAACATTGGTATGTGTCTTCTTCTCTCTTGCAAAATTGCAGAATTTTCAGCCTGTGAGGAAGCCTTAATGATCTAATCCAACAACCCTTTTGGTAAATGAGAGAAACTGAGAAGCAGAAAGGTTAATTTCTTATTCAGCGTTTGGGAAATTCCTGGTCTAGATTTTTTCACTTGGCCTCTCTCCACAGGGCCAGTCTATTGATAAAGGGGTCTTTTAAGATTTATTCCCCTTGTAAAAAAATTGAAAGGTTCTGCTGCTCATAAAACCTCCACCTAAGTTTATGTACCCAATTAGAATTATGTTCAGTTGCATATGACAAAAAGCCAGAGGTAATAATGGCTTAAACATACGAAGATGTGTTATATTTTAACCCACATAAGATCAATTGGGCAGTGTGCAGTCCAGGGCCAATGTGGTGGCTCCATGGTTTTGGGGTCCCACCTTTCATCTCTATATCTGCTCTTCCATTCTTAGTATTTGGGTCCATCCTCAAGATCATCTTAGTGGTCCAATATGGTGTTTGGAATTCCATCTATCAAATCTGCATTCCAGGAAGCAGGGTGTAGGGAAGGAGGAGAGGCAAAGTGGCACACCCTAACTGTCTTCCTTACCTAATAGCTTCTGCTTACAGCTTACTGGTCATAGTTCAGTTGAATGGCCATTTTAGGGAAACTGAGAGATACATTATTTTGGCTGGGCACATTGCCACTCTGAGTAAAATTGGAGCTGTATTATAAGGAATGAGAGTGAATGGATGTTGGGACAGCAACTAGACATCTATGTCACACATTCCTAGAATTTTTGTCACCAACTCTTCCTCAAAGGGTATCTTTTGTGGATGTCTCAGGATATTTCCATAGTTAGAGGACATCCCAAAACTACAAGAGTCAAAGAAATCCATCCTCTACTTTTGCAGTGAGAGCACCCAGTGTTGAACCTCTGCTTAGTTCTGGTATCTACCTACAGACTCCTTTTTATCTCATCTCCTTTTTATCTCAACCTGTGTTAAGGATTTTTGCTGCAGTGCATGGTGATGCCAGCAGTACTAAAATGCATACCCCAGATATGTTCTACCTACTGCTAAAAAGATTTTGCATGTCATTATAGAATCCTAAATAAGAGAAAGAGATTCCTAAGTCTGTGGCAAAGCAGTCTCTATACCCCATCAAAAGGCCATCTGCAAAATAGCAGATAATATTGGTCTCAACCTCATAGGATTTTAGAGATGATTAAATGAGTTAATACATGTGCAAAGCACTTAGCACACTTTTTGGAACAAAATAAGTGCCCTGTGAATAATTGTTAGTATTTATCCTCATTATGATTATTGTTGTTGTCACCACATGGCTTTTTTTTATACTGAGAAATATTTAATGAGAAGCTAGGAAGATGTTTATGTCCCCAGAACTGAAGTTCCTCCCAGGAGAATCACTAATGGGTCTAGATGACAAGAGAGGCATTATGTTCAGGAAGCCACTGCTCAAATCGCTACTGTAATGCATAGTTTATCAAGTTGCTTAGTTGGTAAATTGGTCCCTTTTAGCACAAAAATCGGGAGATATGTTTTCTGCAAAGGAAGTTTCACATCCCTGGGCGTGAGAGTCCTCTGAGCCATGGGTAGTGATGAGGTAGCTGAGAAGGTAGTTTGAGGATGAACCAATATACCAAACCTAGAGGGAGACCTGCTAAACTTGCCTTCTCCCCAAGTTTGCATAAACCCATTCCTGGTAAATTGGGTTCCAAATGTCTCTTGATGAAGCTTTTGCTAACTGACAACTGGGTTTCTTAACTGCATTCCAATAATCCGCATATACTTTTTTGGGCTGGATGGAAATTTAATGTTGTTCTAAATTAAGTAGAGAACAAGAATGTGTTAATTATATGCAACGATGAACCAAGTGTAAAAACTGAAGTCTTTAAGTTTATTCTTTGAAGCATATCCCCAGTTTATTTAAAAGAAATGAAAGTAAGGAATTGATGAAATCATTTTGCGCCTGAAAAACCTGGATCCCTGATAGAAGTGTATTGTGAAAACTGTTAACTTAGTCATTATTGAGAGGCCGATCTGCCCTTGATAGTGCTTGTAATTAAAGCCTCTGATTTGGGAGTCTTTTATCTCTGACATGGCTCTCAGGATGGGTGAGAAAATTCTGAGGATTGACATCTGGAAAGAAGCAGAGTGACTGTCTGTAGTCAGAGTAAATCATTTCTAGTGAACAGTGAGAATTGGAGACAAGGGCAAGAACGAAAGGTCGAAAGAAAGAGGATCCTATGTGAAAAAGAAACACATAATTCTATCAAAAAGATTTATACTGACTTACTACAGAGGCCTGTTCACTTGGCAATCACTTGTTGCGACAGGTTAAGAGAGAAAAATTGCAAAGCTTCCATGGACTGAAATCCACTTCAGGTATTGGAGTCTTTGGGTCTTCTTTATCTGTAGTTCATGTAGAAGTGTGCAAAAATAAATCCTTGAGTATAATTTTCCATTCCTTGTTATTTGTTAAATCACAAAGCATCTCATGTAAGGAATACTAACATTAAGCACTTTTTAGTTAAGGAGAAGGGAGGCAAAGATTGTCAAGGAACATTTCCAAAGAACATGGAATTGGAATTCAGGAAATTTGCTTGCCTTCTCCATAACTAACTGCCTTCCCTCTAACTCTGTGCCCAAGTCTCTCTCCTGCTTTGTTGAAGACAGTTCAGATTCCTCAATCAATGAAAAATGGAAGTCATTCTTAACATCTGGCTCATCTATTTGACTCAAAAGAGGTTTAATACACAGTAGCTATTTATTGGTTTTGTATGTCAAATTTATAGGAGAATAAGCTGAATTTGATAATTTGCAGCTCAGTCTGGAAGATATGGAATATGGATATAAGCATGGATAATGTAGATACAGATATAGTAGGCTTTATCTGTTGATTATCAAAGTATAGTATTGACTGGTGAGTATTTCCTAGTTAGTAAATGAGCTTTTACTTACTCAGTAAAAATAGTTTAGGGAGTGGGCTGGGTAGTTAAACAGCAGCTCTCTACTTTGCCAGTGGTGAGAGAAAGACCTGAGAGATGCTGATGTTATCAACAAACTGCATTTGGATTCAGAACCACAGTTGAAGATACTGGAATGAAGATTCTTTCCAAAGGGAGAGGAGCATTCCATGAGGAGAAACACGGAGGGAGGCTTGCTGGTCTGCAATCTGACTAGGGAGGAGGAAGGCAAACAACAGCCAGATGAATCTATAAAACTAACTTTTATAAGAAGGAGCAAGTATCACAAGAGGAAGGAGGAAATTCTGGGAGGTCCCTGGTGACTCACCAGGTTAAGAACTGGAAAACTGTCCCGAAATAACATCTAAAATATCCACTGCTGAATACTAATCACAGAACCTGGGCAATATTAAAAACAATATTTAAGATAAAAAAGCACGACAATGTGAATTTGTGATCATGGCTGAGACTTGGTAGGATGCTTTCTTTCTGATGATGGTTGACAATTGAGACCCTCTGTCTGGAGGCGTAAGCCTTCCTGGCCACTGGTTTTGCAAGGCATCTTTTCTTAGAAGCTGGATCCCACCCAGATTCCCTCTGGCACAGACTAGGGGCTCGTTTAAATTCTTTTAAAAAATTTGTTTAAAAAACTGCTTTATTATTTTGATGTGCTTTACAAATGCCTATTATAGGGGATCAATGGATCTGGGACTCACGGCTCTTCAATGTAAAAGATATGACCACAGAGGCAGCAATACACAACACAACAAGCTTTATTGGGCAGCCCTTGGACACGGTAGTGAGGGGGAGTCCTTCACTGCATAAGACCATGGGCAAGAGGGTCCCTATCCAGAATGGGAGGAGCGCAAATGGCCTTTTGGGAAAGAGGGGATATCAGAGACATAACACTTCAGCAGCACTGCAAGGAATCTCTGGTCAGAGAGCTCCAGAGGGCCATAGCAGCTCCAGGGTCTTAGACCCACACTGTTCTACTTTATCAATGGGTAATAACTGTCCAGTGAGGTTTCCCAGGGTATGCAAAGCAGGTAGGCTTTAAATGGTTAAAAATATGCTTGTTTAGGCTAATTTTTAAGCTTTTTTAAAAATGATTGCTTGGGCTATTTTAAAAAGTGGTTGTGTCAAAATTTGAATCTGGTACTGGTAGACTTTTGAGCTAACAAGTTTCAGCCTATAGTAAAGAAGTAAACTGGCCCATACATGGACATCTTCCTTGGCTTATTTATATAATACCTGTGATAAAAACTTCACATAACAATTCAAACAATGCAATAAATAAAAAGAAGAAAGTAAAGCTACTCCATATCCTTCAACCAATAAGTAAGTACTATTAATATTTTGATCTTTATTCATATTTTCACATGTATACACATGCACACACACTACAGTATAATCAATTTTACATAAATGGAATCACATTATGGTAGCAAACTACAACTAGTCTCTAGCTTTTCTTCATTTGATAACGTTGTTGACATAGGGATAGATCTATATTATAATTTTTATTTTCATTTTGTTTTTTATTTTTTTTAAAAGATTTTATTTATTTATTCATGAAAGACACACAGAGAGAGGCAGAGAAATAGGCCCAGGGAGAAGCAGGCACAAGGAACATGATGTGGGACTCGATCCCAAGAACCTGGGATTATGACCTGAGCCAAAGGCAGATGCTCAACCACTGAGCCACCAAGGTGCTCCCATAATTTTTATTTTTGCATAGAATTTTACTATGTATGAGTTAATACTACAATTTACTTTTAAGTCCTTATTGACATATGTTTAGGTTTTATCCATTTTTCACTAAACAATTTTTCAATGACCAATTTTGTGCATCATTTTCTAATTTTCATAAATTCCTGGAAGTGGGATTACTAAATCAAGGTGTATGAACATTTAACATTTTTATACCAATTACTCATTGCTCATTTTTATCAGTTTGTACTCCCATGTATATTCATGAACTTTAAATTAGGAAGGACTGTCAGAAAGTTTAAAATAAAAAGGAATGAAAACATGTACAAGTTGCTATGGGTAAAACTTTGTTCTTAAAATGGTATTTGGAGCAAGAAGGTAATCACAGAAGGGATAGATCCTCTGACCCTTCACTCTTGGCAGATGATCCATCTTTAACGTCCATAGAAAGCAGAAGTCAATCGGATTGAAGTCTCTACCCCTCCACCTCATTTCCATTCAGCATCATCTGCTGTATTAGAGGAGGAGGTATCTCTACTTCTTTCTGAAGCTCTTGATCTCTCTCTATTTCATAGATTTGTCACTCTCTTACTCTCTCCCCTTTAATAGTTTAAACCTAGAAACCTGTTCAAAACATCTTCAAAACATTCTAAGAGTAGTACCTTTGACTGTGCCTTCTCTTCAAGTCTTCACCTAGGATGAAAGAAAAAATGTGCCAAGTCCCAAGGATGCGAAAGTGCATATAAAAATACCTAATATGTAGTCCTAAACCCAGAAGAACATTTCTGGGACTCTTAAAAACTTTGACATACTTCTGTGACATAAAGCAGACTACTGATCAATTTCAGGAAGATAGTTTATAATCCTCTCCTTAACAAATTAGCATTTAATGCATAGAATCCTTCCCCATGTGGAATAAATTCCCTGTATGGCTTTGTATCTAGTCCTTCCTCTTTCAGCTTATAGAGACCTGCTGAAGTCTTCCTGAATGACTTGGCTCCACTCTGCTTGACAAAGAAATAAATTCACCTCTGATTTTGCTCTGGTGGTCTTTGTATATTCTTTGACTCTGCCTTCCTCCCTGTTATTATGGTACTCAAGAGATATCTACATGTCATGCCTCTACTTTTCCCATTTCCACTTATTTTTCAATCTGAAAAATAAGTGAGACTGAAATATGATTTCTGTCTCTACCAAGCTACCTGAAAAAGTCAACAAAAATAGGACTTCTAATTTATAAAGTTAGTGGTTTGTTTTTACTTTGTATTCTGGGTGATCTTCCTGTAGAGTTTGACCATTTCTGCCTTGAAATTTTTCTCAATCTTGGTTTCCTCAATACTATTTTCTCATTATTTCCCTTCTACCACTCTGATTTATTTTTCCTAGTCATTTTCCCCTTCTGGTTCCTTTTCCTTAACTGATACTTTAAACATTACTTTTACTTAAGGCTTTGTATTAGTCAGTTTTTGCTGTGTAACAACTCACTCTAGAGCTGAGTGACACAGGATAATGAATCGTTCTACTCTCATGTCTACAAGTTGGCTGAAGGTCAGGTTATTTAGGCAGAGTTCAACTGGCCTTACCTTTTAAGGCAGGTCTGCTCCATAAGTCTCTCATTCTCTTTTGACTAACAGCCTGGATGGGGCATATATTTCTTGTGGTAGTGGCAAAAGTACAAGAGAGCAAACCCAACCATGCATGTGTATTTCAAACTTCTACTTACATTAAATCTGCTGGCATCTCGCCTCCCAAAGCAAGTCATATGGTCCAATCCAAAATCAAAGTCTAAGGGAGTATCCTTTGCTTATCATAGATCCACGACAAGAGCAAGCTGCATCATACTACTGTAAATGAGTGATGAATTTTTAATAGTAATATAACCTATTAAGCCTTCTTATTGCCTAAAAGGTCCTGTATGATGAGACTTCAGCTTATTCTATAGTCTTGTTTCTTGCAACTTTTCCTCTTCATTGCAAAGTTGCTGACACAATGCTGCATTTCCATTTCTCTAATGCCATGCTGCTTTTGCTTTGCCTACACAATCTTCAAGTCACAGTATAAATGTTACTCTTCCAGGGTGGTCTTCCCAGTCACTCCAGATTAAATCAGATTCCCTTGTTATATCTCCTAATAGGTTGTTACATTTTTCTTTATTGTATTTACTATGTTTTGGTGGAATAACTTGTTTATTTATTTTATAACTTCTTCCCTAGAATTTAAATTCCATTATGGTAAGAATTGTCTTTGTTTTGTTAACTAACATTCCTAGTGCTTCGTATTTACTCATCATATAAAAGATGTTCAATAAATTATGGAGTTAACAAATCCATGTGTTCTTCCTGGGAAATTTTTTCTATTTCTATGACTCAAACTCTCACCAGATCTAAATCAAGAGTTTCAAAATCTTTCCTGGGCTGCAAACAATATTTCCAACTAAATTTTCCATGGCAACTTCATACTGTACATGTCTAGAAGTCAAATCTTTCTTCTTCACTAATAAAAACATCCCAATTCACCTGGCCACATAGGATGTTTAGTTTTATGTGACAACTTGCTGGGCTTTGAGGTACCTAGATATTTGGTTAAACATTATTCTGGGTACATCTGTGACAGTGTTTCTGGCTAAGTTTAACATTTGGATTGGTAGATTGAGTAAAGCAGATTGCCCTCTTCAATGTGAGTGAACTTCATCTAGTGTGTTGATGGCATGAACAAAACAAAAAAGCCAAGGAATACAGGACTTGTTCTCTCTGCCTATTTTTGAGCTGGGCTATTGGTCTTTTCCTGCCTTTGGATTTATAATAGGACTGGGATTTATATATCTCTTTTTCTGGTTCTCAGGCCTTCAGAATTGAAGTGGAACCATCAGCTGATTTTATCTGCTCTCCTGGGTCTACAGCTTGCTGATCGCAGATCTTGGGATTTCTCAGGCTCCATTATCACTTGAGCCAATTCCTTATAACAAATCTCTCTCTCTCTCTCTCTCTCTCTCTCTCTCTCTCTCTCTCTCTCTCCATTCTCTTGGTTTCTCTGCGGGAACTCTGAGCAATATACCATTCAAAGTCCTGGAAACTACCCCTAGATCCATGTTTCCCTGAACCTTCATATGTAATTCGTTTCTAAAACTTGCTAATTTTTACTCATAAAATGTCTTTTTAGTTAGCACTCTGATTTTTCTTCTCTATCATGAATAATATTGGCACTAAAAAGTGTATGAATATGTCATTAGGAAGGAAAGGAAGTCCAAGATGTAGCAGAACAATCTAAGAAAACACCTGGCAGTTCTAAATGTGGTCTAAGTTTCCAGACCAAGATGAGTCACATCCTAGAGAGTGGAGAACATATACAGATGACCTTCCACAAGGGCATGCCAAAAAAAAATGAGATAACATATAAAACTGGTAGAGGGATCCCTGGGTGGCTCAGCGGGTTGGTGCCTGCCTTTGGCCCAGGGCGTGATCCTGGAGTCTTGGGATTGAGTCCCGCGTGGGGCTCCCAGCATGGAGCCTGCTTCTCCCTCCTCCTGTGTCTCTGCCTCTCTCTCTCTCTATGTCTATCATAAAATAAATAAATAAATCTTAAAAAAAAAGAAAACTGGTAGAGAGCATGGGGCTTACAGGTGATTGAAGGTCTCAGTTGATACTATGGTATTATAGGGACCTAAGATACAGTGTCTCACTGCCTGCCTCTGGGACCAGATTTCCAAAATACCTCTTTGCAGAAGCAGTGTACATGACAGTGTCAGCACCACAAATTGTGAGCTCTTACAAATAAGTAGACAATATAAGTAGCTCTGCCCAAGATAAGGAAGGAAACTAAAAGAAAAATATATATAATATTATTTAGTAGAATATACTATTGTGTAATAGTAGAATGTTTGCCCTTGGGGATTTACCTATTGATCCTTTTGGGAGTAAAAGAGAAGGGACTAGAGGATGTCAAGAACCCCTACTCCTTCCACTATTTCGACAACATGTAGCCCACCATCACCATTATAACACGCTCATGTTTGATTATATTGTATTTTGATAAAACTTATGAACATGTATCTTTTTTAAAAGATTTATTTATTGGAGAAAGAGAGTACAAGAGGAGGGAGGGGCAGAGGGAGAAGGAATCCTCAAGCAGACTTTCCACTGAGTATGGAGTCCAAAGTGGGGCTCGATCCCAGAACCCTGAGATCATGACCCAAGCTGAAATCACAAGTTGGACACTTAACCGACTAAACCACCCAGGCACCCCTGAACATTTATCTTTATGGACTTTCATTCGTATTTAAACAATAACTGTCCTGATTTAAAAATGCATTAAAACTAAATTAAAAACAATAGCCTTGGAAAGACAGAATTTAAGGATGTCAGTATGCTTAGCTATGCATAATCAGTGTGTGTGTGTGTGTGTGTGTATGTGCGTGCTCTGGGGGGAATGTGTAAATATATACTTAGTGCTCTTTGACCTTTCTGGGATCTCACTATTCAGTCTACATTGAAATGTTTGAACTGAAAATCCACATAAACTTTTGCTTGTCATGTCACATGACTATAAACAGAAGCAATAAGGGATGATAGGCATAGTTAGAAAGGAACAAAGGGAGGAAGCACTAGTAAGAATGACAAGAACAAGTGAAAGTTTCGAAAAGAGGCTGAAAATGTGTTTCTCTAATACACTGGTAAGGATGAAACAGTTCTTTGCAGAACTATTATACCAGTTAATTAGTGTGAAAGTCCAAAAAGAAATTTTCATAGGCAATTCTGCCCAAGATCTAAAAATGAAGCAATAACATCTGTTTCCATTTTTGTTAGCAATGACAATAAATGCAAATCATTGCAGAAATGGCATGTTGGGTAATGGAACAATGAAAAGAGAAATCCCTCTTCTTTAAAAATTATATGATTCCATGACATGAAATGATGAGAAATATCTTTTAAGGACCTACTGCTCTCCAGCCACCATTTGGTACATCTATCTTCCATTATCTCTTCCTTCCTTCCTTCCTTCCTTCCTTCCTTCCTTCCTTCCTTCCTTCCTTCCTTCCTTCCTTCAATTCAACAAATATTTATCAGGTATCAAGCACTGTTCTAGGCACAGGGAATAAAGTAATTTAAAAAACATATAAAATTCCCTGACCCCTTGGAATTTATTTCCTAGCAGAGAAAACAAACAAGGCCAGGAATGGCCTCATTGAGACAGTCTTTATATGTAGAGGCTGGAAGGATATGAGAATGTGCCTATCCAGCTAGAGGGAGAATGTTTTAAGGAGAGAAGTACCTGCAAAGGCCCTGTGGTGAGAACATGCATGATGTGCTGGAGAAATAGCAAGGAGGCTAGTAGCTGGAAAGGAGTGAGCATGGGAGAGTAATAGGATTTGAGATCAGAGAAGTACTCGGGTGTCAGAATATGCAAGGCCTCATGGGCCATTGTAAGGCCATTGGCTTTTATTGAGAGTGACACAGGAAGGAAACAGGGGTTTGGTTTTGTTTAAATCAAATGTTTATTTTCAAATAATTCTAAACATATAGAAAGATTGCCAGGATAGTATAGAGATCCTCTATGCCTTTTACTCAGCTTTCCTTAATGTTAATATCTTACATGGCCATAGTGGATTTTTCAAAATCAAGAAATTGACATTGGTACAATACTACTAACCAAACTACAGATTCCATTTGAATTTATCAATTTTTCCAGTAATGTCCTTTTCCTGTTTTCTAGATTCTGCTCTAATGGAGGATACCATATTGCATTTAGAAATGAAGGGTTTTGGGATTCCCTGGGTGGTGCAGTGGTTTAGCGCCTGCCTTTGGCCCAGGACACGATCCTGGAGACCCGGGATCGAATCCCACGTTGGGCTCCCGGTGCATGGAGCCTGCTTCTCCCTCTGCCTGTGTCTCTGCCTCTCTCTCTCTCTCTCTCTCTGTGTGTGTGTGTGTGTGTGTGTGTGTGTGTGTGTGTGGCTATCATAAATAAATGAATAAAAAAGAAATGAAGGGTTTTGAGCAATGAACTGACCTTCATTTTGCAATTTTACTCTGGCTTCTCCATCTATACTCACAATTCATTTGCTATATACAGTATTTCTACTTCATTTATATCAAAGCAATGAATACTCATAATAAAATTACTTATCTGGTGGTAGACTCTGTTCTACTAGATGTTTTTCATTCCACATGACATTAAATAGATGCAGCCCTTTAATTCCCAGCATGTATTAAGGTAAATCAGCTGTGCATTTGAGAACATATACTTAAAGAAGCCCTTTAATGTTAAATAGAAGAAACTAGGGCTCAGAAACAGGATCATTGTTCAAGAGCGTAATTAGATCAATCACCCAAATATGGCCCATAGTTCAGATTTTGCTTTTATCTTCATTATAAGGGATGCCTGGGTAGCTCAGCAGTTAAGAGTCTCCCTTTGGCTCAGGATGTGATCCTGGAGTCCCAGGATAGAGTACCACACTGGGCTTCCCGCATGGAGCCTGCTTCTCCCTCTGCCTATGTCTCGGCCTCTCTCTCTCTCTCTCTCTCTCTCTCTCTCTCTCTCTCCATGTCTCTCATGAATAAATAAATAAAATCTTTAAAATAAATAAATAAAATATCTTCATTATACTGACGGTACAATTGGGTCAGCTTATTTGGGTTCCAATTGAGTAGCACTTTACAAATATTCCCATATACTGATGAACTGCCTTCACAATTATTCCCGTACTCAATAATATACAAAATACACTACATCAGGCATTATCTAGAATAGATTTCTTTTCTCAGACTTATGTGTGCAGAGACAGAAGGTCAGGGTGCCCTGGTTAACATAATGTCTGAATCATGCAATTTAAAGCACCATGTGATCCAACCACATGTTTTAAGTAATTACCTATAAATCCAGATACTGATGAATTAAATCTCACCATTCCACAGACACCTTGCTATCATTTCCATTAGTGTTAATGAGCCATTCCATTTTCCTGGTAAATTTACTTAGAGACCACATAGTTGTCCAAATAATAGCTCCCATTTTTCCTTAACATTTCATGTTGAGATTTATTAGTCTTTTAATGAATTCCATCAACTGTCAGGGAGACATTTAATGGTGATGTGAATAAAGCACTACTTACTAAAATGACGCACATAGTGTCCTATAAAATGTGTTTTAATTCATATTATTTGCTCTTCACACTGTTGGCATTTGCCCACCTCTGCTACCAATTTTAGATAGTAGTTTCAATACTGTTTAAGGTAAATTCTTCTGAAAATAAATAATTTTCCTTTTTATTATAGTATCCACTTAGATCTTAGCATAATGATAGATTTCTATCTTTTTTAATTTAAATTCCAGTTAGTTAACACATAGTGTAATATTAGTTTCAGGAATAGAATTTAGTAATTCATCACTTACATACAACACCCAGTGCTCATCACAAGTGCCCTTCTTGATATCCATAGCCCATCTACCTCCCCTCCAACAACCCTCAGTTGTCCTCTATAATTAAGAGTCTGTTTTATGGTTTGCATCTTTTCTCCCCCTATGTTCATCTGTCTTGTTCCTTAAATTCCACATAGGATTGAATCATATATTTGTCATTGTCTTACTGACTTACTTTGTAAGCATAATACACTCTAGCTCCATTCGCATTGTTGCAAATGGCAAGATTTCATTCTTTTTCTTTGGCTGAGTAATATTCCATTGTACATATCTACCACTTCTTTATCCATTCATCAGTGGATAGATATCTGGGCTCTTTCCATAATTTTACTATTCTTGATAAACATCTGGGTGAGTGTGTCCCTTTGAATTAGTATTTCTGTATCTTTTGGGTAAATATCTTATAGTGCAATTGCTGGATCATAAAGTAGTTCTATTTTTAACTTTTTGAGAAATCTCTATACTGTTTTCTGGAGCAGCTGCAGCAGCTTGCATTCCCACCAACAGTGGAAGAGGGTTCCCCTTTCTCTGCATCCTCACCAACACCCGTTGTTTCCTGTATTGTTAAATTTAGCAATCTGACAGGTGTGAGGTGTCTCTTTGTAATTTTGATTTGTATTTCCCTGATGATCAGTGATGTTGAGCAGCTTTTTTCATGTCTGTTAGCCATCTGTATGTCTTCTTTGGAAAAATGGCTATTCATGTCTTCTGCCCATTTTTTTAAACTGGATTGTTTGGGTTTGGGGTGTTGAGTTTTATAAGTTCTTAATATATATATATATATATATATATATATATATATATATATATATATGGATACTAACCCTTCATCAAATATGTAATTTGCAAATATCTTCTCACATTCCATAGTTTTGTTGACTGTTTCCTTCTGGTATGGAAATCTCAGATATTTTGTTCTTGAAAGCCAACTTACTAAACGCATTTGCTCCAGCTTAAATATTATTTTATTGGTGGATTTACCATTCTGAGATTCATCCAAGGCAAATCTAAAAAAACAAGGAATAGAACATGGATTTGTTTAAGAAATATCAAAAATTTCTCACCATTTCTTAACACTAGTAAAATTTAAAAAGTAATTTAAAAAATAAAAAAGAGGGTGCCTGGGTGTCTGAGTCGGTTAAGAACCTGCCTTCAAATCAGGTCATGATCCTGGAGTCCTGAGTTGGAGCCCTGCATCAGACTCCCAGATCAGTGAGGAGTCTGCTTCTCTCTCTCTGCTCCTATCTCTGTTTGTGTTCTCTGACTCACTCACTCACTCTCAAATAAATAAAAATTTAAAATTAAAAAAATTGTAAAAAGAAAAGTAATTCTTTGGAAGTTAGTATAACTGGATAAACAGACTGAGAAATGATGGAAAGGAGGTAATTGAAACAAGCAATAAGTCATGTTTTACGCAAATTTTACAAAGAATTGCAATAAAATTTGATGTTACTCAAGGTCAGCTATGGAGGCCATGGGTCATAAGACAATTGCTACATTAAAATTTGGACAGTGTTTCTTTTGGGGTGAATGTTACAAGCTAATTTTACAGTGCTTACCTAGAAGGCCTTTTCAACTTTTGGTTTACAAAAATCTATTGACTTGAAAGCTTCCTCTCTAGTTGTTCTATGTTCTTTCTAGTAAATGGATGATGTGAGTTATGTTATCTGTCCTGCCAGTTAATCTTCATGCATTGCTGGTGACTTTATTTCCTTTTCTGAATAGATACACAGTTTAAATAATTTTCTAATAGAATTTAAACTAACTAAAGCCTATTTGTCTAAGATTTTAACATTTGAAATTATAGCTATAACTCCAATCACAATAATTTCTACAGCAGAAATGTCTATTGAAATTTGTGTGATTTACATCAAGAGTATCATCATCCATTGATAGATATTGGGCACATTTAGTATGAAATATGAAAATAGCAGTTTCTTCTTTCCCCTCTGTTATTATAAATACCTCCCTAATGAAATGATCCATTAACTATGTCACTTCAAAATAGTATTATCCAATGGATCATCTCTCCTAGATGTCTGTCAAAAAAGAGGAAATGAACATATGTATTTACCTGCCAACATCTATAATGCCTATAAAACTGTAGCCATATATTATAGTTGTGTGTGACTATGAAACTGGTATTAATTTATCTATGAAATTGGTTAGCTATTCATAGTAGAAACTGATCTTCTCGTTATCTAAAGCAGTCTGTGTATAGTAATAGTAGTAGTAATAATAGCTAATATTTATGTGAAACTTATTATATGATTAATAACATGCTGATTACTTATATTTATATGGCTGAAAACTTTTAACACTTTCTTATGTCATCCTTAGAGGTTAGTGAGACATCTTAGAAATAGCCCTATTATAGCATTGAGTGGTAAAGCATGGGAAACATTATACATATTTCAATGGGAATTTTACCTTCTAAGATTCCTACCCATAGAGCTCGTTAGCATTATCATTTGATTTCACCACTGGTACTAACTGGCCTATAAATCATTGAGATTCTCAGAGTTAAATATATAGATACATACACGTCATAAAATATATATGCACACTGGGATCTCAATATATCAGTGTGTTTTATACTCTATAAAAGTGACTTTTGAGATAGAGTTTTAATACCTGAAAAAAACCAAGATGTATTTATTATTTATGCTTATCTAGCTGTATAATGAATGATTTGAAAATCAATGGCAAATGATCAAGTTCAAATACAAATCAGAAACGTACTTAAGTCAGTACAATTCTGACTATTCCACTTCACTTGACTTGCACCTCAGTACTTTATTAAATTGTATGGCTTATTTGCCCTAGAAGTCTAGATTCAGTATTTGCATTCATTTTTTCAGGGTAATGCCCTTTTAGTAAGTCTCACATATTCCACCCACCAACCAGAAAGTTGAACCACAGAGCAGTAGTTCTTGATTACAACCAGGGAGTAATACTAACTAAAATGAGAAAATGTTTACACATGAGCAGGTTTGAGTACAAATGGACAATGATTCTCTAGGTGTTGCATCAAGTTCACATTTACATACATTTTTAATACAGATGAATATATCATTTCTTGTTTAAAACAAGTAACATAAAACTGAAAATAAACCAGAAAAATCTGAATGTTGGGAAAGCATAACTGCACAATTTATTTTTAAATATAAATTGTCATTGTGAGAAGCGCTAATATCAGCCTACCTTCACTACCTCCACTATCTTCAAACCTGAACCAAGCCATCTCTTTAGATTCGCTATTAAGACCAATATTATATACAAAGGTTAATATGTGAGAAAATTTATATGGCTTATCATTGGCAAAAATTCAGATTCCTCAAGAGTTCCTGCTTCAGGACTGGTTTCAATCTTCCCATCTCAACGTTCATCACTTTTGAGCAAATAGTCATAATTACCTCTCTTAATTTTACCTTTTTTACCTACTTTTTTCTTTTTCCTGAGATAGGAGTGCAAAGAAGTAATGAAATGGCCAAAGATAAATAGTAAGAAGAGGCTAGAGCAATGCTTTCCTAATTTGAAAAGTTAATTATATTGAATTATTCTTATTATACCACAATCCTATTGGTGTTCATGACAGAAAGGAAACTTCCATCCAATACTAAAAAGTAAAGACTGTTGCTAACAGAGAGAAAAATGATGGATTTGCCTGAATCTCATTTTTATATATTAGTACTCAGAATAATGCATTGAAATAAATTAGGTAGTGGGGTGTCATATAAAATTTTAGTTTAAAGTTTATTTTGGCATTGGGATCAATATAATCTTAGATCCAATACTCACCCTAAGTTTTTATCTTCCTACACAAAAGGCATTAATAGGGGTGCCTGGGTAGCTCAGTCAGTCAAGCCTCCAACTCCTGATTTAGGCTCAGGTCATAATCTCAGGGTGGTGTGATTGAGCCCGATATGGTGCTCGATGCTGGACATAGAGCCTGCTTAAGATTCTCTCTCTCCTCCTTCTGTCCCTCAATCCCCTCTCTCTCTCTTCCACTTAAAAAAAATCAGTAATACGGGAGATGCCTTAGTCACTGTCAGACATTTAACAGATTTCCTTAGTGGACAGCCTGGATTTTAGAGCTTGTATTTTAGCTTTACCCATATTTAGACTTTTTACTCACTCCAATTTGCAAAATTTCAAATAAAGCTTTTGGTTTGAAGGAATACTATGCCATCTTTGAAACTGTGATTACTGGCTTGCTTACATAGAGTTACATTATTGCAATGTTTTAGAAACAAAGGAATCATAATGGTTCAATAGGTAAGATACTTTTATTGGCGCATTCTACTATTCTATGTGGTATGGATGAAGAGTTAGCGTTTAGTCTAATAAGAATACAACATTTTATTTACTATATCTTGCACTTTATCAGTAAAATTCATTCAATTATTCAAATATTTACTGAGTCCTTATGATGTGCCAGAAGCAGTTCTAGGCTCTGAAATTATAATGCATTTTAAATATCTTATTTGTAAAGACCTGTTTTCATTAGAAAGCCCTATTTAATAGTAACTCTTCTTTAGCTACTGGTCTCAAAGCATGTTCTTTTAATCACTTATTGATGTCCACCACTTATAAAAAATTACATCATCTACTGGATATAGAAATAGTTTTCCACTTTCAAAAGTCAGGAAGAAGCCTATTATTTAAAAGAAAATATCTGTTTTGCTTCTCTTATTTCTTGCAACAAGAACAGTACGATTCAGAATGACTTTTGTAATAATTACATGGAACTTCTTCTGAAACTTCTCCAATTTTCTTTTTGTTTTAATAGCAGTCTAATGATTCCTTGGGAAATCCTATATGGAAGGTAAAGGGTAATACCAACAGAGTCCATTTACAAATGAGGAAACGGTAATTATTTACCTTAGATTCAGGTTCAAATCAGAAAGTCAGAAGCTATTGTTCAAGCTCAAAAAAGATAATGATTTTTGTCCAGCATGTTTTTCAGATTATTGATTGATCTCAAGGTCATGTAATAATTTTTACAATTTCCCTTTAGCTTTATGCCAGCAACAATTGCAATTTGTCCCCAGTCTTGGGAAGGGATCAAGAGGTTGGCAAGGAGTCATGCGGATGTTTTAAGAGACCTGCAGGAACATTAGTAATGTCATAGTGTATGTGTGTATGCAGTCACCAATCAACTAACAAGAATCTGAAGAATTTACAATAAATTGTATTAAACAGCTATAAGAATAAATTCAGAGAGCTGTTTGATTTTTTTATCTAAGATGTTTTTTGAATACTTTTTCAAGTTATTATTAATGTTTGAGACTTTATGCCTTTCTCTTTCAGTCTCCCAAGGTAAAATGATACAAGCTACTGGTATTAGTATTAAATACTATCTTTAGGGACAATTCTTTTAGCTGATAATCTTTGTATCTACCCTGGGAATTTCTTTCCTTGTATTCAAATTCCTGGCTGGAGATCTACTAAGAATAGAGTAAGGAGCAGGATAATCAACAGAAATTTTAAGTCAAAAACTAATATTGGGACCCCTAGGTGGCTCAGTGGTTGAGCATCTGCCTTTGGCTCCGGGTGTGACCCTGGAGTCCTGGGATGGAGTCCCACACTGGGCTCCCTATAGGGAGTTTGCTTCTCCCTCTGCCTGTGTCTCTGCCTCCGTGTGTCTCCCATGAATTAAAAAAAATTTTTTTTTAAAAACCCCAAAAACAAAAACTAATATTAGTGTATGGCATTGCACTTTCAGGAAAGAAGCTTTTTGTATTAAGGCATTTCACAAACCTAGTTGTCTTCCTTGAGTTTGCTGATATTCATTCTGTCAGATTTCAGTTACCCAGTTTTTGGAATATGATTCAGAAATATGTGGTATTTGTACTAAAGAAACGGCATTGGATGTTTGGGGGTGGGGGCTTGGGGAAAAGGCTGTAAACAGAAGCTTGGGTTGCCATGATCTTTGGGTCCTCACTTTCTAGAGTCACCAACGTTACCTCTTTTGACGTCCCTAATCCAATAAGCCCCTGTATTTCAAAAGAGATCTGTTGAATAACATTGCCCAATGGCCTGCATATCCCAAGTTAGACCTATGCATAGATGGCCTGGCTTCTTGACCATTCCCATATTAAGCTTTGGTTCTGTAGACTTTAACACTGTCTCTTCTATCCTAGATTGTGGATAGGACAATATTAGACTCTGGTGAAAAACATAAAGGTGGCTTGTTGATCTGTGAGTTATTAGGATCACTGAGAGTCTACTCAAGAGTACTTCTCAACCATATTTTCTGATCATGTGGGACCCAATCTCAATAGGCTGAAGCTCCATAGGTCAGGAAGATATTTAGAAACAGAAGCATCTGAAGAACTCCACAGTCTGACTGCTAATGTTACCCCTGTCCCCCAGAGTCAGGAGCACTGTCAGATCCTTAGACTCCAGTCCAGATCCCGTGCAAATGAGATGCCTGGAGAAATATTAATTTACTGTGTTCAAAATCTTCTAAAACTCTACTTTTAATGTCATTAAAACCTCTAGCATTTAGTGTCATTTGCCCTCCCCTGTCAGGTCTGTTATCTGACCCGTAGCTTGGAAGCCTGGATATTATGAACCCACAAAGGAAAACTCAAAAGTTATGTAGAACTATTGATTTCCTTTTTCTCATCCCAGAAGAAATTATTTTTTTCTGGAAACTCAGCTATATGGTGCCACAGGGGTGGAAGGTAAGAAAGAATCTAGCCAAACGAGAATATGACTTTTCATTTATGTCCTTAGCACTTTCATTTACCTCGTGTGTAAAAATCATTTAATTCAACAAGTATTTATTGAACCCCTAGTATGTGGCAGACACTGTTCTAAGTACTAGATGTTGTCAGTTAACAAAACTAACTAACTACTTCTTGTCATCAAGCTTATAGTTTCTTTACAGGGTTGTTGTGGTAATTGAGACATGCAATATATTTGGCACTATGCTTGGCATATAAAAACTATGTAAAATGCAGATTATGTTTAATAGAAAATAGGACAAATGGCAATGTGCCAGGTAGAGCTTAATTTAATCATCATTTGTCATTGCTATGATGAATATTGTAAAAATGAAAGATTTAGGTTGATACTTTCTAAGTCAAAACATGACAAAAAATATCCTTAGAGTCAATTGAAAAATGACGTTAATCTATCAGTTGATATTCTGACTTTCACAGCAATAGTCTAGTGCAAGTATTAACTTAATCCTAGCATAATTTATAAAATTTAAATATTAGTTCTGTTACAGCTGCCTTTTTCCATTTTTGAATAGTGCTGAGATCTCATCCCAAGGGTATGTTCTCTTTCCTAAGAAAAAACGCACATTTGATGAAAAAGATTCTGTGAAATATTTTAAGATGCTTAAGAAGAAAAATTTGCAATATGATTTTCCATTATTAAAATATGCCTCAATCTTTCAAAAAATGCTTCCATTTTTTGCTATGAATGAGACTCAATTGAAAATCAGTTATTCAATTGCCTTTTGATCTTTAGAAATTGAAGCTATCTGACAGCTTGCAGAATTATAGAGTTCCCTTTTTAAAAGTTCAACACTTTTAATAATAATCACCTTATTTTGTGTTAAAATCCTCAATAGTGTAATTAAAATATTATTCTTTATTATGTAAGGGAGACCTAATGGAACTACAAAGGCCAGAAAGTGAATCATAGTTGGAAAAATCATGAGATTAGCAGCATGACTAAACAAGAAGAAAAAAAGAAGTCTAGTGGATCTTAACTTTTTCCAATGATTAGAATGTTACAACTGTAATGCAGTTATAAGACATGCAACATACACATAGTAAAAGACAATCCACATTAGATTTTAAAATCCGCTATAATATTAATAAAGAAAGGAGTTCTGTATCATATATATATATATATATATATATATATATATATATAATCACTATATAATCACTATAATCACTATATGTGTTTAGCAATGGTGGGAAATTTCCTCAAAGTATTCTTTTGAATGGATATTCCTATCCATTAGGATGCAACCTAATACAGAAAACTCGTCATAAGAATTGAGACCTTCTGATCTTATGTGCTGTTCCTTTTGAGTTCCAAATGATATTTTTCTCAAAGATGTCTGTATCTTTCTCTAAATGAGTTTAGATTTGCTTTAAAATATCTCAACTCATTACATACAATCCAGGATGACTCTGAGATTTGTGTTAAGGGAGTATCTTGAATTTTGGTGCCCAGGTTTCTAGACATAGCCAATGGTAGATGTTTTTGTTTGTCAGAAATCATTGCAAACCTGCAGAACTTTCCTGTTCGATCCGTGAATGCTGTGGTCATTCAAAATGCATTAAGGTGCACTGGGTAGTCCAGTGAGTTGACTGTCCAACTCTTGGTTTTGGCTCAGGTCATGATCTCAGGGTTGTGGGATTGAACCCTATGCTGGGCTCCACTCTTGGGGAAGTCTGCTTGAGATTCTCTCCCTCCACCCCTTCCCCCACTCACATGCTCACTCACTCTCTCTCTCTGTCTCAAATGAATAAATCTTTAAAAAACAAAATGCATAAATGTGATACATATTTACAACAAAACAGTTTATGTTCTTTCTATTTATATCCAAACCCATTTTATGAAGACTGTTTTGAGGTAAGTTGCAATGTCTCATTAACCTCATTCTATAGGTGGAGTAAAGGAGGAAGGAATTATCTGTTTGCCTTTTTACTGTCTTCGCATTATATAATGGTTTGTTGTCTAACAGAATCACCTTAGCAATTTATTTATTTATTATTTATTTATTTATTTATTTATTTATTATTTATAGTTATTTATTTTAAAGATTTTATTTATTTATTCATGAGAGACACACAGAGAGAGGCAGAGACACAGGCAGAGGGAGAAGCAGGCTCCATTCAGGAAGCCTGATGTGGGACTTGATCCCGGGACTCCAGGATCACGCCCTGGGCCGAAGACAGGTGCTAAACAGCTGAGTGACCCAGGGATCCCCACCTTAGCAATTTTAAGTGCGGCATAACCTCTCAGACTTCTGCTAACAAGTGAATATAAGCTGTGGTTACTAAATTTCCTTCAAGGTAATTGGGGTGATCCAGCAAACTTCTTCAGGGAAGCTATAAAAAAGGGGGCCATTTGGAAAGAGATGGTATTATATCTAAGATTCTGAGATGTTTTCTGTATCATGCCCCAGTGGCATATATGATAATCATGAAAGCAGGAGGGATAATTTAGCAGGTCTTTGGAAAGGCCTAACTAGTTGCACTATCACATCATGCTACTTCAATTCTCTGCATAATGCTTGTTAATTAATGTTGATTTTAAAAATTTAATTAGTTAATTAATTATCTGTCTCCCTTTACCAGAATGTAAAAGGTAGCTGAGGAGGTAACATTTAAACAGAAATTTATGGGATAATGAAAAGCCCAGGAAGTATCAGGAAATGATATTACAGCCAGAGTAATAATAGCTCATTCCAAAGTCCTAGACTGAGAATGAGTTTGGTATGTTTGAAGGAAAGAAAGGACATAATATCTAGAGCATAGCAGAATAGAATAGCGTGAAAGATTTTGGAGAGGCAAAGGCCAGGTCACATAGAGTTTGGTAAATCAGAATTAGGGGTGTTACCAATTGATTTTTCTTTCCCCAACAAAGAGGTTGGAATCCTTGGAGTGACCCCTCTCTCTCCTTGAGAGTACTTTCTCCGTTAGGTGTCACAAAGCAAAACTGAAACCGAAGCAGGGTGTTGGACAGCACAAGTGTTATTCAATGGCCAAAGAATGGAGAAGCAGAATCTTTACAAATCAACTTTGCTGACTTTCATGGAGCCCCATTGTAACAACATATCTTAATTTATTAACTTGCAATTTAAACCTTTCCATTGATCCATGTCAATCCCTCTCTCCCACTTCTTTCCTTGTCGGATAGAATACATTACTCATTATTATCTCCCAGTAAATTTTGCTCATTCTATCTTCTATAATTTTACATATACCAGTCTCCTAATCTAAAATACTTTTTCATCTTTATTCTACCATTCTTTGGGGCCTCAGTTCTCTAGGGCTTCAAAATATCAGGGTAATCCTCCATTTGTCTGAAGCATGTGACCTCTATGATGCTTTAACTTCTACAGGGCACTCCTCTTGTATTTTGCTTTCTTATGAAGTATTGCATCTGTATTGTTTTGATATCTACAGTGAAGTCTTATATTTTTTCCTTTTAAAAAAGATTGATTGATTTTAGGGAGAAAGAGTATGTACACATGTATGAGGGGAGTAGGGAGGGCCAGAGGGAGAGAGAGTCTTAAGGAGACTCCACGCTGAGTGCCCATGGAGCTTGATCTCATGATCCTGTGATCATGACCTGAGTCCAAACCAAGAGTTCAAAGCTTAACTGACTGTGCTACCCAGGCACCCCTGTATCTTGTTCTTTGAGGATGTATGGAATCCATATTGCTTTAATTTCTACTCCTGTTTCCTCTATTTTGTTCCTTTGTGTGTCCATCACCTCTAGCATAGTACCTGGCGTAAGCTTCATATTCAATACATATTTGTTGAGTATGTGATGAAAGGATTCATTAATATGCATTGTTGGTTATCACTGATGTATTTTTTCCATTTTTCCACCTGGATTGTATGTTCTCTACAGCAAAACCCAGGTCTTATATTTCCCACCATATCATTCATAACATCTAGCAAGGTGACCTAGAGAAAGTAATAGACTGAAAAATTAGCAACTCCTGTTTTTCCTAAAATGCATCTCTTTCCTTATCCTAATTGACTTCTCACTGATTCAAGTAACTTTGAGAGGTATGGGAAGGAGGGGTAATAATAGATACATTGTCGGTGCTCAAATTCGGTGTCTCAGCTGTGGGGGATGTGATTCAGATATCTGGTAAAACCTCTGGCAAACTCAAACTTAAAGATGCTTGTAAGATACACTTTCTGTAATTCTGGAAATTTACCAACCCTCCTTGGTAAGCAGATCCTATGCCCAGGAGCAAGATTGGACTATTCTTTTTTTTTTTTTTTTTTTTAAGATTGGACTATTCTTAAACACTTCCAATAAATGGGTATGTAATAGCCACACAGATTGTTTCTACGTAATAAAGAACATGAGATTAAGAATAGTCAGTTCATCCTCCCATAAATTTTAATGAGGAAACTGAATTGACTGCCAAGCAATTTGATTATTAAAAAAAATTAATAGTAGGCAGACACAGTTTAATGTAAAGGCCATCAGAATATGAAACGGAGGACCTGGATTCAAGTTCTAATATTTTCCTTAACTAGATGTATGACTTTGGAAAATTTGCTTAAATTCTCTGAAATGTATTTCCTTATCTTCAAAGTAGGTATGATCAGAAAGGCGGTGAGGAGAGAATGAGATAGTGCATGAGTAGATCTTTGAAGGTATATGTGCCAATATAAATAATAAGGGGGCAAAAACATAATTTAAGAGATGGAAAATGTACATGTAGATCCAATAACTCACAGCCATGTTGCCTTACTGTTCCCTGTCAGGCACTGCACGCTTTTATGAGATGATCCATTTCTGGCTGACTCGTTTCACATTGACAAGTGTTCTCGTGGTTCTTGTCTCAGACTCCAGAGAGCTGTTCTGAATTGTCACTTGGGTTCATCCAGGCATCCCTCCAGTAGTGTTGGATTCCAATAGTTGTGGAAATTACCAGTTTTCCTGTCTGATGTGGCAGCTGGTAAGCAAACAGAACCCTCAATTTTATGTCAATAGCGCTTGGTATTTGGAAATTACCAGATTACAAAATTCAATAGCATCTTTGTATTGTCTTAACAGCAAGCCACCAGTGAAAGTCCAGGAAGCCATTTACATCACATTAGACCTCTGAATGATTTGGTATAAAAGTAGTTATAGTCTTGATAGCTCAGCTTTGCCAATCACAAAAGAATAATTCGAATCCCTTAGAGAAAACAACAAAAAATCTCAGTAAGTAAACATTTCTTTTAAGTATATGTAGAAAATAGGTTAGTAGAAAACAGTGACAGAGGAACAAAATGCGTTATTCAAAGTATTAATTATACATATCAACTAATTAATAATATAATTCTATTAGGTTTAGAAAGGAGATCAAGGTTAATTTTATTATCAAGTGCCCTCGGCCTTATTCATTTAATAGTAGAGGATACATAATCTATCAAAATAAAAAAAAGTTTAAAGCAATTTAAAATTGCTTTAACAAGGTCAGAAATTAAGTTTTCAGGTATTCATTCCAGAGTAAGTGCAATGTCATGACTTTAATAACAGCTAAAACTAAATTTAGACTTTTGAGAAAATTTTTTTTTCTGAAGAAACACAGACCTTGAAAATACCTTGAAGGAAATTACTAACCTCTCTGGAAATTAATGAATTCTTATAATATTCCTAAAGGGTTATGGGATGTTTTATAATTGTCCATTGCAGATGGGAAACCAAAGAGCTTGGCCAAATTTCTATTTTTAAGGATGAACTGACTGGGACTCTTGCAATGTTCTTCACTTTCAGTTTGTCCATCATTTGGCCTTGTCTTTTTTTTTTTTTTTTCCTAATACAGAGTGAGGAGATAACAAATATTTGTTCTTTGTTTTGGATTCTTATTTCATTCACTAAAATCTCTAGTTATACTCTGGACTGTTTAGAGCTAAATGAAAATCTTAGTTTTGAATGTGCAATATTGTACTTTCTTTCTAATTTTTGATGCCCAGCCCATAGGATTACGCATCTCCACATGCTGTCATGTGACGCACTGAAATCAGTGTGGGCCACATGCTAGTCAGCCAGTGGAATGTAAGCAGAAGTAGCATACACTACATATGTCCAAGCAAAAGCTTTGAGAACCATAGAATGCTCCCAACGTTTTTCCCTCCCTTTGCAATGACAAGGGCATGGCTAGATAGGAACTTCTCCTTTTAGCCTGTGTCTCAGAAGAAGACAGGCAGAGTGGAGGTGGAGCTGATCATAGATGACTCATAACATGAATAAAAAATAAATCTTTATTATCATAAGCCATTGCGATTATACAGTTGTTTTTTAACACAAATATCTTAGTAAAATTTGACAGTACACAGTTCTCACCATATTGTGATAGATTAAATAAAGGACTATTTTAGTTCTGATGCATAAAAGGTATTCAGTTGGGGATTTACGCAAAAGCTTGATATTTGCATTTGGTTCATTGTCACTGGATTTTCATCATCTTAATTACAGTATTGTCTGGATACTGGAATAAAGGATGTATATGTCTTTTAGAAAAGAGACAAAAGTTATGTTTCAGTGTATCACTCAGCTATACAAAAGCAGATAAAATTCAGTAGACAATTGGCATTTCTGTATTTAAAATGGACAATATACATGTGATTGTTAAGTCTGTGACGAGGTGATTTATACTTTTGCTGAGGTGTCTGTTTGAGTGGTATTCTTGGTGAACTCATGATCCTGGCATTTGGCTTGTCACGGAATTTATGGAAAGCCCTAGTCCAATGTCCTTCAAAGCTTAGTTCCTGGACCAGCAGCATGAGAACTTGGGACTTTGTTAGGAATGTAAATTCTCAGACTTTACCCCAAACTAACTGAATCAAAAACTCTTGGGTTGAGGGCCTAAAAATCTGTTTTAACCAACCCTCCAGTTGATCCTTGTGCTTGTTAAAATTTGAGAACCATTGGCTTTGTCATTTTCCTTGAAGGCCTTTGTTACTGTCTCTGTCACCTAGTGGGACAGGATCTAGAAATCAGATTTTTAAAAGCATCCTTGTAAAAAAAAAAAAAAATTAAAAAAAAATAAAAGCATCCTTGTTATTCCTGATACTGGTGGCTCATTTTCACTGGCTTACATTTTAAGAGATAATAGAATAGTATTATTCAGAATATAACTTTCACAGTATATAAGTGACATTCAGAAAGAACTTGGAATACAGCTAATGTCAAGGGTTTCATGTACATGCAATTTATTTATTTATTTTAAAAGATTTTATTAATTTATTTAACAGAGAGAGAGAGAGCACAAGTAGGCAGAGTGTCAGCCACAGGGAGAGGGAGAAGCAGACTCCCACTGAATGGGGAGCCTGATGGGGGCTCATCTCAGGACCCTGGGGTCATGACCTCAGCCAAAGGCAGATGCTTAACTGACTGAGCCACCCAGGCACCCCTGTACATGCAATATAAAGTATTACATTGATGTCCAAATAATCATTATTATAATAAATATTAGCTTTTACAGAAGAGTGAAAACACAAATATGATTCCACAGTGTCTCTTGACATCCACAAGGAGCTGGGCCACTGCCAAGACCACAAAGCATGAAGTTCTAGTCCCTGCTTTTCTCTACCACACATTTTAGCTGCCTGCTCATCCTTTGGTACTGGTTGCCCTAAGGAGGAAGATAGGAGAAAGGGAACCTAAAGTTTGGAAAATAGCTTCCCAGGGGCAGATGCCTTAAATTAAAACATGAAAGCAGAAATCAGGGTCAAATCTGGGAAGGTAGCTCTGGTTGGGGTTTTGTCAGGATGAAGAGAGATCTGGATCCTTTCTCTCACCCCCAAAGTCAATAAGAAAGAAAAAGGAAAGAAAAGAAGTCAGAAGGAAAGAGGGAAAGCAATGAATTGTCAATAACAGTCTGTTTTAAGGGCTAATTTTCCATCCTGTGCCAACATTATGCTCATATTAAATCACCACCTGAATACCATGAACTCCGGCTGGTCTTAATGTAGCAGAATATTTCCTGTAGTTAGAACGTGAGCACCATGGGAGGGATCTTTGTCAGGCTTATTGCCGCTATACTCCAAAGCCCTGACTAATCAGTGAAGCCCAAAGGCAGCTTTACTATGAAGTCTTAGGCCTCTTCCCTGGTAAGGTCACTTTCAATATACAAAATTTTATTTTTATAATTTTGTATTATTTTTCTTAAAGAGGACCCTGCAAATTGTATAAGTTTCAGATCTTCTCAAACATGGATCTGCCTGTGGTTAGGAAGTAAGAAGGAGAGGTGAAGTATGCTTAGACAAAGGTGGGAGCATGGAAGGAGAAAAGAATAGAAAATATGTTAGAAGACAATCAGCTATACCTGGTGATTGATTAGGCTGTGGAAAAAGGAAATAAAAAGTGAACAATCCTATTTCTTTCTTTGATGATATTATTCAGTTCAAAGATAAATAATTTGTAACAGGCAGGATATCTGGATATCAACTAATAAATAGTAAGAATCTCAATGATACATTTTTTTTTCCAAAGTGGAGAAATAGGTACATTCTGCTATAATTCAGTAGATTACAAACTGGTTAAGTCACTGTACCAAACGATGGTGATTGAAGGTTTAATATGAATTTAGAAGTTTCTAAGGATATGTCAAATGCCAAGGTCTTTGTACCTCTTCTTTTCAATATATTTGTCACTGATTTGTACCAGATTATAGTCATATGCTCAATGCATTGATATATGTAATGTGATTTTGAAAAGACCAGAAGATTAAACTGAAAACTAAAAAGGAGGTAGAATTAGATACTACGTAATTTTAATTGGGATGCAGGACCTGGCAGCAATACTGTTAAAACTGAGTTCACTTTGTGTCAAGTGTGTGATGTCCACCTACAAAGGCTAATATCATCTAGGTCACATTAATGGAAATGGTATCTAGACTCTGGAATAAAGGAGTGGTAGCTTCATTTGGCTCTACGATGTTCACTACTATCTTTAAAGAGGGGCTTGTTGATGTGTTCTTCCTGATAAAACTAGTTCTATTTAAGTCCCTGAGGATAAAAATGGGATGAATATGAGCAGATTTAATTTTTATTATAATCACTTTTTACAAGAGAGATAAAAGATAGTAGCATGAATTATGTAGTGAATTATCTGTTGTATGTGTTCAATCATAGGTTGGAAGACAACCAATTGGTAGGCAGTTTCAGGGGAGATAAGCATTAGATAGCTGTTATTTCATGCAATTTAAAGTAACTATTTAATGTATCTCAGAGATTTCAAGATTCTATCACTCTATGGCTCCTCAATAATTTTTACTTAAATTCCAGATTGTCAGTCCAACTTCTGAGTTGTTCTTTTGACTCCTAATTGAACTGGCAGCAATCTATAGCATTTTCCTTTCTATATTTTCAGTTTTCATTTTATGTATCCAAAAGATAAATTCTTCTCGAAAACTCATCTACTACTTATTCTTCTGTTGAAGCAGAATTCAGTTTATTTACCTATAGTAAAGCTCAATAAAGTGTAGTTTCTGGCATAATTAAAAATGTTAAATAAATAATTTTCACAAAAAAAAACCACAGTGTACAGACACCCTGGCTGAAAGTCCCATTCAGTTTATAAACTATAATCGTATCATTCTAAAGTTTTCAGCTCAAGTTTCCTTGAAAAAGATTCTGTAGTCATACCTACCAAAGTTTTCAGTCAAGTAACTGTCCAATTAGCATTAATAAATCATAAAATCAACCTTTTTTTGCCCAGAGCTAATCTAGAAAATATTCTTTTAAAACCTATTTTTCTATTTGATGCATATGCCAAATTTTCGCTGTAACAACATTTAGGGTCTTGTATCACTTGGACTAGTAGCACTTAGTTAATTCTCTTAAAAGTCAATAAATTAAAAGGACATTTAATAACAAGAGACAGTGTAATTAACTTTAATAAGCAGTTAGTATTAACCAACCATTCTTTTATAAACTAACAAAGATGACCAAACTTAGATTTAATTCTCTTGTTTCTATGAAAGAAATTAATTAATTCTTCAATATAATCACCATAATTAAAGGGAAAAATGCCTATCGATTAGTTGGTTATTTAAATATCATGAACAGCCATGGGAAATGGAAAAAAAGTCAAGATGAGCAATCAATAATCATGTTCAGAAAATAACCAAATCAAACGGTAAATCTGAGTACAACCATTATAAAGACTGATGAGAGATAAAAGATGAAAGTGTTATGACAGTATTTATAGAGTATTTGTTCTTTGTCCCCCAACATCTTTGTAAATTAGGATTTTCCTTATTACTTCATCAAAGTCCTCAGAAGAAATTTGCTCTTTAGAATACAACTGACAGCTTACTTTTTGCAACTGAATTGTCATTACACTATCCAGGAATACTTGCACTGTAAATGCTACTTTCAGGGGAAATAGTAGAGAAAGATATACATTCCTTAAAAAGCAATAAGGGTGTACTAAAATGACTCCATCTTAAAATTACCCATTATATGTGTCGTAGGCTGTTACTGAGCAGTGGTCCATCATTATAATTAACATGTGACAACTCTAAAGAAATCATCAATATTTACTTTTATGGAAATAATAGTAGGAAAATATATTGAATATTAGGGCCTAGTGAAGTATTTAGAACGAGAACAAATTGTGTACTTATACTTTAAAAATTTATCTTAAGGGTACATTTTATTATACATCATCATCATCATCATCTATCTGCTATTGTATTTAATTACTGCTCTGGAGCTGAATGTTGATCTCATAACTCACCTATGGTGCTACAAATCCAAAAATATCTCAGTAATAGAAAGACTTTATAAGTAGTTGGATAGACCCCTATTCAGACATGGAATTTAGAGGGACGCCTGGGTGGCTCAGCAGTTAAGTGTCTACCTTAGGCTCAGGGCATGATCCTGGAGTCCCAGGATGAGTCCCACATCGGGCTCCCTGCATGGAGCCTGCTTCTCCTTCTGTCTATGTCTCTGCCTCTCTCTCTCTCTCTCTCTCTCACACACACACACACTCTCTCTCTCTCTGTCTCATGAATAAATAAAATCTTTAAAAAAAGATAGGGAGTTTATATTTACTATATTACCATTAGCATGACTCAGGCATAACAGATAAATAAGGGCTGTATGTTTTAGTGAGTCATTCAGAAGGTACCACAAATTACTTGAAGCACAAACCAGTGTCTCTCCTCAAACGCAATCTTCTCTGGGAAGTCCTTCCTGATGCCTATTGAAAATAGCCACTTCTGTGCTGTTGGTTGTAGTTTCTTCCCTCTCATTTGTAATTTTACTTGAGTCTTTTCTCTTTCCTTTTTGATAAGTCTGGTTAAAGGTTTATCAATTTTATTAACATTTTCAAAGAACTATCTTCTGGTTTCATTGATCTGTTCTATTGCTTTTTTAGTTACTATATAATTTATTTCTGTTCTAATCTTTCTTATTTCCTTCCTTCTGCTGGCTTTAGACTTCATCTGTTGTTCTTCTAGCTCCTTTAGGTGTAAGGTTAGGTTACTTATTTGAGATTTTTAGTGATGAAAGAACTGAAATAGACACCAAGAAATGAAAAGACATTCCATGATCATAGATTGGAAGAATAAATATTGTTAAAATGTCTATACTACCCAAGGCAATCTACACATTTAATATAATCCCTATCAAAATAGCAATAGCATTTCTCATAGAGCTAGAACAAACAGTCCTAAAATATGTATGGAACCACAAAAGACCCCAAATAGCCAAAGTAACCTTGAAAAGGAAAAGCAAAGATTGATGCATCACAATTCCAGACTCCAAGGTATATTACAAAGCTGTAGTGATCAAAGCAGTATGATACTGGCACAAAAATAGATCAATAGAACAGAACAGACAACCCAGAAATAAACCCACAATTATTTAATCAAATAATCTTTGACAAATCAGGAAAGAATATGCAATGGGAAAAAGCCATTTCAACAAATTGTATTGGGAAAACCGGACAGCTACATGCCAAAGAATTAAACTGGGCCACTTTCTTACACATACACAAAAATAAATTCAAAATGTATTAAATACCTAAATGTGAGACCTGCAACCATAAAAATCCTAGAGGAGAACTCAGGAAGTAGCCCCTCTGACATTGGCCATAGCAACTTCTTTCTGGATATGAATCCTGAGGCAAGGGAAACAAAAGCAAAAATAAGCTATTGGGACTACCTCAAGATAAAAAGCTTCTCCACAGTGAAGAAAACAACCAACAAAGTTAAAAGGCAATCTATGGAATGGAAGAAGATATTTGCAAATGACGTATCTGATAGAGGTAGTATCCAAAATATATAAAGAACTTAAACAACTCAACACCCCAAAATCAAATAATCCAATTTAAAAATGGACAGAAGAAAAAAAATAAAAAAATAAAAATGGACAGAAGATATGAATAGACATTTTCCCAAAGAAGACACACAGATGGCCAATAGACACATGAATAGCTGCTAACATCACTCATCATCAGGGAGCTACAAATAGAAACTACAATAAAATATGACCTCATACCAGTCAGAATGGCTGAAATCAACAACACAAGAAATAACAGGTATTGGTGAGGATGTGGATAAATGGGAATACTCAGGCACTGTTGGTGGCAATGCTAACTGGTGCTGCTGCTCCAGAAAACAGTATAGAGGTTCCTTAAAATGTTAAAAATAGAACTACCCTACAATCCAGCAATTGCACTACTAGGCAGTTACCCAAAGAAAACAAAAAAAAACTAATTCAGAGGAATACATGCACCAGGTTGTTTATAGCAATATCTACAGTAGCCAAATTATGGAAACAGCCCAAGTGACCATCAGCTGATGAATGAATAAGGAAGAGATGGAATATTACTCAGCCGTAAAAGAGAATGAAGTCTTGTCATTTGCAACGGTGTGAATGGAGCTAGAGAGTAATATGATAAGTGAAATAAGACAGGGAAAGACAAATACCATATGATTTCACTCATATGCAGAATTTAAGAAACAAAATATTGAAACAAAGGGGAAAAAAGAGAGAGAGAGAGGCAAGCCAAGAAATAGACTCTTAACTATAGTCTATAGAGAACAAACTGACAGTTACTAGAGGGGACGTGGGTGGGGGGACCAGTTAAATAGGGTTGGGGATAAAGGAGGGCACTTGCTGTGATGAGCACCAGGTGTTGTATGGAAGTGTTGAATCACTGTATTGTACCCCTGAAACTAATATTACACTGTTTGTTAACTAACTGGAATTTAAATAAAAACTTTAAAAAAAGTAAATAGCCCCCTCCATAGTCACTGTCTGGTTTTTTATTATATATTTTTTCCCAGTATTCATCACTACCTGATGCTGTGTAGCATGTTGATTTATTTGTTTATAGTCTCTCTTTCCTTCTAAATTATAAACTCCAGGAAAACTGAGATGTTATTTAATTTGTTTATGGCCCTGAAAGCTGAATGTCTAAAATACGGGAGACTTTCAATAAACATTTGTTAAATGAATGAAATCCAGAATATCTGCCACTGAATGAAATGTGAAATCCTTCAGTGAAATCCTTGTCTTGTAGACATTTGGGATACAGAACACCATTTACTCAGACATTGCTGAAAGCATATGAAAAATAATACAAATTTCCTTGAACCCAATTTTCTCAGTGTGATAGTAGGAGGCATAAGGAGTCCAAAAAACCTATAAAACTTCCTTATCAAAAACAATGGTGGGTTCCCCCTGCTTTCTGTAAGTAGAGCATTCCTGTGAAACCTTTCATAAACCGAATGGCATAAAGCAAAGAAGCAATTATCATTAACTTAAATGGGAAATGTTTTGAACATTCCCAGACCCCCAAAATAGCCTCTCTTAGGTTTTTTGGATACTTTAGGACACATCTTGCTAACAGTGGCACAAAGTAAATCAAGAAAAAGCACAGATGCTCACAGACCTAGTTCAAAGCTATAGTGGCTTGATGCTCATTTGCTGAATGGCGTTCCCAGGGAAAAAGATGGTGGTGTCACTCTGCTCCTCAGGGTACGTGCTGTCCCTATAAGGGCTCCCTGCAAAACAAATGCTGAACTTTTCATTTTTCTCCTTTTCTTTTGTAAAAGCAAAAAATCCTCTTCAGATTTCTTTCAGTTAAAGAAAACAGGTCCTAACGTTGGTCTTTTCATGAAGGCAAAGTGGTGTAACTCGAACTTTGCAAAAATGGGAGATACACGTATAGTCCATATTCCATACATAAAAGTGAGTTCAGATTTTTTGGAGTTTCTCTCTTCTATTGAATTGATTGTGAGAAGAGAACAATCACAAATGTTAAAAGAACTGTATACACACAAAGATATAGAAGTAGAATATTCTAAGCAATTAGAAATGCAGCTATAGTCTACTGAACTCAAGAGTGAATTAAAAAACAAATTCAGAAATATTCTGGGGATAATTAGCACCAGAGAAGTCGAGCTGAATTGTACAAAGAAAACATTTATAATACATGAGATACTTTTAATATGTTCATGAAATTTTCAGCATTTATGATTGCGTTGGGGTTATTTATTTTGGCAAAGGAAAGGATTTGAGTACAGGAGCAGTAAAATCAGTGAGCCACAGGAAGCTGTTTACCCCATTACTTAGGGTTTTCAGTGAGTTTACACAGTGCTTTGGGGACTAGTGAGCTTCAGAGATTTATCTCATGGGGTTCCAAAACTGCTGGGAGAACCCACTGAGGAGAAGCACTGTTGATTTTCACATCCTGTGTGGGAAGAAACAAACAAACAAAAAAAGACATTTATTGAAAGTAGACATTGCACCAAACACTGAAAGATTATCTGATGACAACTGAGGCAAAACTGGAGATTTCCTTGCACTGAAGAAGCAGTATTGTTTTTGGTAGCAGCCAATTTGAATTCAGAAATGGAAGCTTCTACACTTTCTTTCTGTGAAGGTAATGAGACTGGTTTTGTTGTTCCTTCTTATGAAGCATTCCTAAAGCACTAGTTGTTGGAGGGAACTTGGAAATAATCTTATCCTCTTAATTTTCATTTGAAAGACAAATCACCAGGAAGATGTCATTTAAAAAACCACTCTGATGGACTCTTTTTTGAAGTATAGATGATGGCAGTTGCCTGACAAAGGAATATTTTCCATAAGCAGTCAAAGACCCTTAATGGCAAAATTCCATTCTGATACTATGACCCATTTTGAAATTTGATGAAAATGGCAAGTAAGTGTAGATTCTGATCCAATCAGCATTACTCTGTTTGGTTCTGTTTACTTATGCCTTTTAGTTTTAAAGCACTGGTATCTTCATCTTTTCTAAGTTCCATTTAATTTATTCAGCAGTGTGCCCTTTCTTGTGCAAGAAATTCTCATTTCCCCTCTGTATCCTATTTGTTTTGCTGTCTTATTCACTGTCAACAAACAGCTTTGCTTACAAAAGCATAACCCAAATCAACACTTGACACGCAAGAGGCAGTTTCTGAAGTCAGATGTTCAACAGTTCTAACATTTTTTTTCTAAATAACATTCCTTGTTTTATAAAAATAAGCTCATATTTAATGTCTAATGGGAAAAAGAAAGCCATACTATGATATAGCAATATTAGGATAAAGCATTATTTAAAAAAGACATCATTCTTAGAGTTTTCATTAGAAAGCACTAATGCCTGCCCATTTGTAAACCCAGTCTGGGTTTAAAGAACATAGTAACAAAACTCTTGCTTTGATTTTTCTCCTTGCCTAATTCTTCAACAGATTCTAACTGGATTTTAGCATATTTTGTTTTTATTTTGAGAGAGTTATTTTAGTCTGGTCTTTTATTTGACTTCATACTTTATTCTTTTCCTCCCTTTTAATTTTTCTGATTGAAATTTGATATATTCAAAGCAGGAAATGAATAAGAATAGCCTTCCAGGTTATTTCCTGAAGATATAATTCAGCTTCAAATCCAAGAAAAATAAAACTGAGTTTCAATCTCCAATTAAGGATTTTGGACAATAGAGCAATTTGAGAATTTTTTTTTTTTTTACAATGCCTGATTGTTCTTCAAGATTTGGTATCTGGCTACTTACTAATGCTCTTCAGATCACTAAGTGACTTTTGCATTTTATCCACTGGAAGTTTACAAAACTTTTGAGCATGGTACTTTTTTCTATAACATTAACACTTTTGATTACCTGAGCAGCACTATTTTTTTTTTGTCATGTATTTCAAAACTTACCTTCCTTGCATTTTAATCAGGCTGCACACATCTTCATGATGTCATGCTTACCAAGCCTCAGTCCACAGGACACTGCTGGCTTTCTTCCCTTCCACCCTACCCTCAACACTTTCTGATTCCCTACTTCTCTGGTCAGTTCCTCAGCAATCTCCTCCAAAAGCTCACAAAGCAGGGATTTGATATGTAGTCCTTTGATCTTGGCAGAATATGTAACTTCTTGCAGTTGCCTATGATATTTAGCCTATTCAGCCTGTTCACACAGTGACATTGGGGCTTCCAAACATCTGAGGGATGAGAAAGAGGAGGCAGAGGCAAGGAAGATTAAGAACTATTCTCTGAAGCTGCTCTATGAAAAGGGAAAAAAAAATATGTCCAAGTCTGGTAGAAAGCATTTTAATAAGAGGTAGAAAGGGGCAGCAGATAGAGCACAAAATTAAAGGCTCAGGAGAATGGGGGAATGGCATAATGCCAGTTACTGCCGCTGTGTAACAAATGAGCCCAAACTTAGTGACTTAAAAATGGCTTCATCATGTAACAGGAGCACTGTTTCTCTTCTATGATGGCTAGGGCTTTAGCTGGAAAGATTCAGTGAACGACTAGGGTGACTCAGTGGGTGGGATTGGAATTTTCTGAATGTTTCCGCAAAGGATTTCCTTTAGTAGAAGATACTTGCAAATGTAGCAGCTCTATGCTTCATATTTGGGGTTCCTATTGCCATATCCAACCTTAAGATTTTTCCTTACTGCCATTATTTTTTTTAAGATTTTATTTATTTATTCATGGGAGACACAGAGAGAGAGAGAGAGAGGATTGAGAGAGAGAGAGAGGCAGAGACACAGGCAGAGGGAGAAGCAGGCTCCATGCAGGGAGCCTGAGGTGGGACTCAATCTCAGGTCTCCAGGATCAGGCCCCGGGCTGAAGGTGGTGCTAAACCACTGAGCCACCGGGGCTGCCCTCTTACTGCCATTAAAAAAATAGGCAAAAAACTTACCAATATATTTTGGTGGCCTTTTACAGTAGAGGTCCCAGAGTAGAACTCAAACAATGGACTCATAATTTTCTAGTATTTTCCAGGGCAGAGTGGTTCCCGATTTCTGTCCCAAACTAGTTCTCTTGCTCCTCATTTTTAAGAAGGAACTATACCTTTTATCATAAAAGCTTCATAAAATGCTTGAGTATCTTTCCATTTTTAAAAATTCTCTCTCATTTTTATTTTTTTGTTTCTCATATGTAGAAGACTGTCATAGAACAGGTATGTACTTCAGAAATTATGAAGGGAGGCGCAGCCTCATTTGGGAGTTTTATGGTCTTAGAATTCCTATAACAAAGAGTATAATCTCTCATGTAGGATGTACATAGAAAAGTTGTCATCTGAGGCATGGAAAAACTCCTTGAAATAAAAATGAGAGGATGTGAACACTTTGGAAACTCTTGTATAATAGTCCTTCTGAGAAGCTGCTTCCGCTGCATTTCCTATCTCTAGGTCTCATTTTCCCAGGGACAGGTATTTAGAGCAGAGCATAATTATTTTAAGACGGACCATGCTTCCATTTGTTCAAAGAGAATAAAAGCATAAAAAGTCCCTCACAGAAAAAACTCCAATTTCAAAATGAAAGCTAATCTCATGTATCCCATTGTTATACATTGTTTCGATTTAAAGATCTGAAGGAACGATCCAGATATTGCTTAACTTAATACTAGCATAAATTTGGGTCTTGTATCATAAATAAATATATACTCTAACGATTTTGAGAACAACTCATTTTTTACATTGATATGATAGTACAAGACAATATCCCAAACAATTATTCAAGAAACAATTGTCTCATAAGAGTTTCAGTAATACAATTCACACCAGCACATGCTTAGATTGATGAAGTAGCATACTCCTAAATATGCAATGAAAAAGTTATTTCCTAAGGATATCCTTAATTCTTTTCACAGTTACTTTGTTCCAAGATTTGTATTTTCCTAAGTATCATATCAGAACCTTTGCCGTCATCATTAACCAATATGTTTATTCAGTTGTTGTGTGAATAGTTTTGATCTGAGAATACCAAGATAAGCTTCCTGGAGTCTTAACCTTCTCTCCTTAAAGAAAAAACATTTTCCAGTAAACACTGAGAGTTGTTTTGGAGCATGATGTAACTGCTTTCCTTTTAGGAACTCTGGGCTTTAATGACTCATAACACTCAAACTGAAATTTAAACAATTGGGAAGGTTTATGAATTTTGGATAGTCTGGTTAGAAATCTTAGGCAAATTTACAATCATTAAATATTCTGCATTTGCTCTAATTTCTGTCCTGATTTCCCATCAAAGAAGAGGAAATGTGATGGAAATGTGATTTTTTCCCCCTTTCTAACACATTTTCCCTAATTGAGTTAATGACAGAGTGACACCGATTAAAGCAGTGGGCTGACCATATGAATTAGCTTCTATTCCTTGCTCAAATCACAGTAACACAATGATAAAGGTCTTTTTTAAAGTAACATAAGAAGTACAGAAATAACTGGAGAGAGTACAGTGGTGACAAATTTTTAGAGACTGGAAAGTAGATGAATTAGAAAGTTAAATCCTAAGTTGGCAGTGGGATTCTGAGGAGCAACTTAAATGTATACTGAAGAATTCTCAAAAGATTCAAATTAATGATGCCACCAACCTCTGGGGGAAGATTGGGACTAAAATCTAAATTATAACTGAGAGTCTTTTAAAAAAGCAGTTAGATTCTCAGAGGCTCTCCCCTTCCACCTGCAACTGGATGACAACTCTCAACTCGTCTCAGGAGTGTTAGTCTTTGCAAAATATAAATATACCATCGTTAGAGTGAAGGACTGGACATTAAAGTAGGTGAGCAGTCAGGCTTTTGCCTGTAGGCAGAAGATTAGAAGCACCCTCTCTGAGGACTCCCAGAGTTTAGTCTAACAGCCCGGAGGAAAGAGCATGGAACTCTGGCTCACTGGAGATTCTACTATAGAAAGGCCTTCAGACACTAAACAGCATACTTATGCACAGAGCTTTCAATACACTGTTTAGTGCATTGCTCTTAAATCCAAAAGAGCAGACAAGCTTCCTGTAAGTTTTAGAGAACAGAGCAGAAGTTTTTGAAGACTGGGGATGAAGAAGATTTTTGAAGTATCAAGGAAGAAAAAACAGATTTCATTAAAAAAAATTGGGAAGAAGAATGGCTTGGACATAAAGCAGAATGGTTTGGATATCACAAGAACAATACTGGAATACAGAAATCAATCACATGATGCTACACAATACTAAGGAAAAATTACTATTTTCTAAAATTCCTGACCCAACAAATATCCACTAAAGACAAGAGTCAAATAAAATCATTGTCAAACATACAAAATCTCCTTGGAGGCCATGCTTTATGAAGATCAGGGAGGAAACAAAAATGAGAGAGAGAGAGAAAGAAAGGCAGAGAGGCAGGGAGAGACAGGGAAATGAGAGAGACAGAGAGAGCTCACGAGAGAGACAAAGGGTCCAACAAGAAGGAAGTAACACAAGAGGCAAAGGTGAATGCAGTTTCCAAGATTGCAGAGCTCCAGAAGCCTCAGAGATGAATCTAAATTAGAGTATGGTGAAGCTCTAAATGACCTCTTCAAGAAGGAAAGGATACGACATCAGTGTATTTAATGAACAAAGAGGAGGTTTAACAATATGGGAAACTGAGTGCAAGGTATGCTTGAACTTTCTGTACTATCCTTGCCTAAATTATTCTCAATTAAACATTTATTTAAAAAATAGAACTGTGTTGGTAAGTTAGAATCATGGAAGTATGCATGAATATGGTGGTGATTGAAAAAGAACTAAGCCCTTATTTTTCTTCAGTCTAAAATTGGAACATCAAAAAGTTGAAATATAAACAGGTTATTTAATGATGTGGTGGTCAGAGCGCCTGGATGGCTCAGCTGATTCAATGTCTGACTCTTGATTTCAGCTCAGGTCATGACCTCAGGGTTTGTGAGATAGAGCCCCACCTTGGGTTCCCCACTGGAGATGGAGCCTGCTTAGGATTCTCTTTCTCCCTCTCTCTCTCCCCATTCTCACACACATAGCTCTCTCTATCTCAAGAAAGAAAGAGAGAGAGAAAAGAAGGAAAAGGAAAGAAAGATGTGGAAGTCAATTTCAAAATATGAATATGTGAAGAGTGGGGAGTGGTGAATAGGAGCAGTGGTTAGGGGAGGACTGTTTTAGTACCAAGCCTTGTTACACTGTTTGATGCTAAATCATGTACATGAACTTGATAAAAATAGAAAATTAAAAGAACAAGATGTGGTCCCTATATTATCCAGATTTTCCAGGGAAATTTGAATGTCTAATAATCAATCCCATTGCCCCCTTATGTTATTTTGTCATATTATATCTATGCTTTAACAAATAATTTGATTTGGGAAATTCAGCCACTCTAAGAAGAGAAACAACACTAACGGTTCTATTTAATTTGCATATTTATCACTTGGATATAAATGACACTACTGAAATTGTGTCCAAAAATATTATTCTTCATCCTTAGGCTAAAGAAAATTGTTTATTATTTGCATCAAATACTTCCATTTTTCACAAATACATGTTAAACCACCTCCTTTTTTTTTTTTTTTTTTTTTTTTTTTGAGAGATTGAGAGAGAGGAAGGGGCAGAGGGAGAGGGAGAGGGAGATTTTTAAGGCAGGGCTCGTCTCACCACCCAGAGATCATAACCTAAGCCAAAATCAGGAGTCAGACACTTAATCAACCTAGCCACCCAGGTGCCTCAGAACTACCTCTCATTCTGTAAAATCAAGGCAAAGTACAAATTAAAGAAGTCTTAGTGTATCTTCTTTATTTAATCCGATATTTCAGGATATATGATGTAACTTGTGTTTATATTTTCCCAAATACCTTCAAATATAAATATTTTGAAAATACTTGAAATGGATAAAAGAAATGTTTACTGTAAAAGTATTCATTCTGAAAAAAAAATGGCTGTGGCTGTTGAATCATCCTTTGACTACCATTAAATTATTTGTATATCAGTGAAAGTAGGAATCTTTTTATGCATTTCTCCTTCATAAATTGCAGGGCATATAGTTAGAAAGCTCTTACCCATCTTTAAATTATCTTAACTATTGTGTTTCTAGAAAGAATCAAGTTCTTATCTATATATATTGCAACTAGAATTTTTTCTTTGGTATAACTTGTGTCTTTGTCACTTTCATCCCAGAAAACAAGATGTCCTTGTTGAAATGCCATTTCTTCATGTCAATAGTTTTCTTGACCTATTCAATGGAACTGGTAACAATATGCAAATTTCTTCCATGAATTCAAATGTGTTTCAGTAATTGTGCCCTCAGAATGTTTTTGCATTATTTCAAACATGCCTGTCCCCTTCTGTTCACACCTTACTACATCTGCCTCTATATCCTATTGTCATCCATCCTCTTCATGTGGCTACACCGGCAAAACTGAATTATAATGGGTGGATAGAAACCTGGTGGGAGAGAATGGAAATGAATTTTAAGTCAAGATTAAATTTCTTTCTAGGCTTCCAAAGGAATCAATGTGTCTATGACCTTAAGATTATTTTAGGCATCCACAAATGAGCTATTTTGATTAAACTACAAATAATTTTAACTTTGTGGATAAGCTTCTGGATAATTTTTAGAAATGAATTTTTATTCAAATGATAATTAACAAGAGGGTTCTATGAATTAATTTATTTCTCCAATTGTTTTTCCTTAAAATTTCACAATACCTGAAAAAAAAACCCCTGCCATCTAGACTCATTTCTACCTCTAAGGATTAAAATAATGTCCAAATGATTGTGGATTATCCCTTACTATTCCCTTTAAAGAAGAGAACTTAAAGATTAAAGAAGATTTAAAGAGAAAGAATTTAAAGATTAAAGAAGAAATTTATCATGAATCTGGATCACATGTAAAGTAATCCCTGATACTGTCCCAAAGGTATAGATAGCTTCTGGCGAGAATAAAGGCATTTAATCTAATCATCTTGTTCTAGGGTTATAGATGGATGGAATCATATAAGAAGTGGCAGCTAGGAGAAGCCTATCCAAAGATCCAGCTTTAGGTACAGTCTTTCAGACCCTTACTACTGCCTTTCCCCACATTCACTCCAGATCTCTCCCTCCATACTCTCAATTTACACTCCACTAATCTCGGTCCTGTGACCGTAGAGGAGCCCTTATTTTGTCCTAAAAAAATTATCCTATATTCTTCATATTTTTCACTAATATTCTTTAAAAATGGTCAAAAATCCCAGGTATAATTTATTAGGTCCTTACTTGTGAGTATTATCTAAATTTATTTTAGCCCTAGGAGTTCTATTATTATTCTATTTTATATACTCCTTATTTGCACTACTCCTTGCTTATTGACATTATTCCGCGAGAGCCAGGATACAGTCAAACTTCTGCAGAGACTTTGTCTTCTGGGAAAGACTCCTTTCTTCCCAGCATCTTTGGGGGAGACCCTTTTGGGTTGATTTCCTAATCTCACATTTTCTGCATCTCCTCAATTTGAAACTTTTCTTTTGACTTCCAAGATACTTTGGCAAGAAAGTATCTTAGCTTGTGTACCTCCCTGCCCTTATGTCCCCCCTGGATTACCTTCCTTCTCCTTTTTGCTATCTAAAGGTATCCCCCCAGGTTTTATCCTTTGCTCCATTCTCTCCAGTCTCACATTTTGTTGCTGTGAACTTTACATAAGCACAAAGACAGGTCATGTCACATCACATCTAATGAAGTCTGCTATATTATTTGATAATATTAAATTTTTCTATAAAAACTGCAAAACAAGGTGGATGAAATGTATAAGTGGCAGGCATAGATAGTAAGTTGGTAGCTTATGACATGCAGGCAAAACTCATGGCCCATGCTAAGTATGGATAATGTGTAAATAGGTCTTGTGAGACACAGGCAGATTACATGAGTAAGTTAGTAACCTGTAACACACATTTATGACAGAGTTAAAGGAATATATAATAGAATAAATGAGAATGTTACTTATACCCAAAAGGGATGGGAAAGCCAAGTCATGATCAAGCCCTACCCCAAATCTCAGCAGAAGCACTGATATTCCTTTGAAGGCTTTTAGCATTTAATTTGAACTTCTTGTATGCTACCTTTTCCTACCATGCATACATCTTATCTCCACATTTAGCCTGAAAGCTCCCAAAAAGCAGGCATACTAACACATGCATCTTTTATTCCTGGAAGCATTTGGTATCCAGAACTGCTGCCTCATAGAGCTGAATAGATGAGGACATAATGTGGACATCTTGGCCAGAAATTAACTCTCTTTTACTGTCATTTTCATAAAGCTGTTCATCTGTGAAATAACTGATACTGTGAAAATTCAACATTTTATCAAAAGTTAATGTTCTCCCATTCTCTCAACAGTTAAGACGTATGTATCACCCAGGTAGCTTAGAAGAGTCTTTTCTTTTTTGAATGAAAACAAATAACTAATCTGTACATGCATATGCTGGTGTGACACACTTTATTTTTAATATAATGAAAATATGTAACATAGAGAGAGTACAGAATAGCAGGTAAAAGCATTGACTTTAGAGTCCAGTGCCAGGTTTCAAGACCTGGATTTGTAACTTCTATTCGTGCAACCTTGAGTAAGTTTATTTTTTACCTAACTTCTCCAGTGTCTCCATCTCTAAATGGTAGGGAAAAGAAATAGTACCTAGTGCATAGGGCTATTGTATAAAATAAGTGAATGAAAGCAGGCAAAAAGTGCTTAGAACAGTGCCTGGCAAGCAGTGAGCTGTCAGTACTTGTTAGCTTTTATTATAAAAAGCTACAAATCCTACAAAGCCATTTTAAAACTGATTCCTTTTTCTGTACTCTGAATAACCTTCCAGCCAGAACTATTTGTCTTTCAAAACTAGATTCCAGCCTCACATCCTCCCTAGATAAGCAAATATATATACACTGATTATCAAGGCTAAGAAAAGCTGAAAATAATGCTGATGGTCATTAACTCTAATAATATTCCCTTTGTGTTTGTTTTGTCTTGTTGAGTTTAGGAGCCATTTTCACGTTCATTGCACCATTGGATTTTCACAACACCTCTGCAACAAAAGTGACCAGCTTTTTACCTTTCACTTTTGAAAGGAAACTATTGCACAAAGGGGTTAAAAAAAGGTTTGCCTTTAAAACAATGGTTTGCCTTTGTCACCCGGAGGATGATCATGAACTCAGGGCACTGCAACTCTTGGCCATAGACCTTTCTGCCTTGACACTGTAGAAAGGGTTCAACGGATGTATTTTAAGAGCTGGGATAGCTTCAAGCCAATAGTCTCTGACCAGCCCTCCCCTATACTTTTTTTTCTTTTTAAAATTTCCCATAAGGACAAATACCTTAATATTTGTTCCACTCAAGGATTTTGTCACTAGGAGAACACAGCATAACAGAGTTAGAAGAGCACGGACTCAGAGTTGTATTGTCTGGGTTTAATTCCTATTTGCCACTTACCAGCTGCATGACCTTAAGAAAATTATTTAACTTCTCTGTCTCAGTTGTTCCATCTATAAAGAGGGAGAATGATACTACCCAATCCCTTGTGTTCTTGTGAAGATTGTTAAGAATATGTGTCAAGCATTCAAGAGAGCACCTGATGAAATTGGTGCAGGCTCTTGTTATTTTTTTAAATCTGTTTTTCTTATGACTTTATTTATTTATTCGTGAGAGCCACAGAGAGAGAGAGAGAGAGAGAGGCAGAGACACAGGCAGAGGGAGAAGCAGGCTCCATGCAGGGAACCCGATGTGGGACTCGATCCCAGGACCCCAGGATCACGACCTGGGCCGAAGGCAAGTGCTAAACCACTGAGCCACCTGGGCGTGCCTCTTGTTGTTGTTATTATGTATGAGAAAGTAGCCTTAATTCTTTCTCACTCCGGCTGCTATTGGTCAGCTGCCTAATGCAAGATTTGTCACTGTATGGATCCAAACAACCAGACCCCATAGTCATCAAGGGCTTGAACTAAACTGCATTGCACCTCTCACCTGAGATCTTTGACTTTTCTAAAACTGCTTTCCCTCACATACCTTGAACAAAAATATCCGTGATCTCATATTGCCCCAAAATAATCTCGACGAGTCTTTTTCCTGACTTTTACCCTTGTCACCATGATCATCCTCCAGTTTCGGCTAAGGAATTGGTTGCTATGGCAACACTCACCACCCACAGTCAACAGTCAAATTTCATTTCTCAGATACAACTATTAGAAAATAAATGATCCATGTAACATTCTTTGTGTTTGTTTCCCTGTTCATTTGCAAAATCTCCTACCTGTTTGAGGCACTCCTAAATGGGATAAAAATGCCTTTTTAAAAATTTGAAGACTAATTTGTTAATTCAGACAAAAACACTATTTGAGTTTTCAATGTTTTAAAAATAGGCTTCTGTCAACATAAGGTAAGAAAGAAAGCACAGTCATAAGCTACTTTAGTCTCAGATTCTGTTTAGTCAAACTGCTTATTTTGTAATAGGAACATCAAATGAATTGTAACATGTTATTTGCTAAAAGAATCTTCCCTCTTTTATTTTTACACCCTGGGCAAAAATGACTTGTTCAACTATTTCAGAAACAAGAAGAGACATGGAGAATTTCTACCTTTATTCAGTAACCTTCCCACCAAAACCATTTTTATGCCCCTAATCTAAGATGAGATAATAAACAGCACATGATATGTGTACCAGCAGTGCCCAACACCACACATTTCTAGGATACTTTTCCAAGTACACAGTCAGGGAAAACCTAGCCTAGGCCCCAACACTGGGACATGTGTCAATAGCAACCATGTTTATTCCTTTACATACCTTACTCTTCAAACTTCACCCAGTGATTCTGTAACAAGCCATGGTTTCCCCAATGATGGAGGTAAGGAGGAAGCCCTACTCCATCAGCTCCAACTCTCCACCCTTTTGGGAAATAGAGATGGCAAGCAGAAGCTCCGCACCCCCCTCTTCCCTCTATCCTCCCATTTTTCCCTATCTGATGCTCTCCTCCAACCTCTTCCCCCATCTCTCCTAATACCCTTTATTGGTGATTATTCATCATGTTCAATACAGCACTTAAAAGGGATATATATGGATATAATAACACTGCAAGTTTAGCAAAAGAGTAAAGCTAAGAAAGATTTAGGACAATGATCATATAAATCTTTTCTTGAAATAAAACTTTTAAGAATTTTGATCAAGTGACATTAAAAATCAGTATATCTAGGAGTGCCTGGATGGTTTTAGTCAGTTAAGTATCTGGCTCTTGATTCTAGCTCGGGTCTTGATCTCAGGGTCATGAGTTCAAGCCCCATGCTGAGCTCCATTCTGGGCGTGGAGCCTACTTAAAAAAAATCAGTATATATAAATATAATAATCGATTTCCATTTATCCCAATCAGTAAGCCCCCTTTTGCCTTTTAACTTTATTAGGGTCTTAGTTGATTCTTTTAAAACAATAAAGACTCATTTATATAAGTGGATACAGAAGACAAGCCCAACTTGCAGGAGCATACAAATTAGAAGGCATTGAAAATATTTGTTCCTGTAAGATTATAAATATGGTATGTAGCAATAAATATAATATTTAGCCTCACTTTATGTTGAGTAAAAGATGCACTCAAAAATTTCAAAGAAGCATTTTTTTTTTTAGTTCAGAAAAAAATATGACAGGGATTTTTACAAAAATTCTAAATATCAGACAAGTCCTTTCTGCTATACTGACATTTTCTATTAAAAGTGAGTAAATATTACAGCCAAAAATCAATGAAGTAATTCCTTTTGGAGAAGCAATGTGGATAGGTGGCAGAAAGGTGATGGGTGTAGATCAGGAAAACTAACATCACAACAGGCAGCAAGGGACCAGATATGAAGCAACTGCATGGAATGAGATAATCCTCTATGGTTGAAGCTAGGGATGTCTAGCTTTCAGGAATGGAGATTAGTGGAGGGTTCACTATAACTGGGGAGGGATGAAAAGATTTATCTTATTGAAAGTTTTTCCAAGTGGATTTTTAAAATACTAGATGAATGTAATTGTCGACCTGTAATAACCATTTCTTTTTCTTGTATCTAATGCATCAGACCCCCTGTAATTATAATTTCAAGAAAGTTAAATAGCAGTTAAAAGAAATTAGATTTCAACATAATGCAAAATAAAAAAAGTATTGCTTAAATCCCCTGTATTTGAGATGGGAAGAAACTGAAGCAAATTCCTGGGAAGAGGTTGTACATCTACAAATCAAAGGAAATTTCCTGATGGTGACATCCAAACCAAACCATCTTGCTTGTTATCCCAATGAGTCTCAAGTGAAGATTGTTGTTGCTTAATTCAATTTTTTTTCTAGTATTGCGCTATCTTCATTTAAGACTTCAGAATATTTGAAATTAATAAAAGGTGCAGTGTACTCCTGATGACTATTCAATACAGCATGGAAGTTCACCAAAAACTTTGCAGGCTTGGAATTAAACTCTCAGAGATGTTAACAGAAAGATGAAAGAAAGCAATTCTCTCTCTCATCATGTCAATGGAGGATGTGTTTTCCAGATCCTTCTTCTTGTGTCCAGTACTAATAAGAAGAATCTCTACTTTGACAGCATACACAGTTTAAACCTGTAAGCATGCTTGAGTTGTCCACTTACACCTAAGAAACTACAAGATTTACACCTTGAGGCTATTTTCTCTCCAACTTATTTGAAAGGAGAGCACATCAGGGGACTAAACTCTGTGAGCAGTGTCTGATGTGATGAGTGGATGATTTAAAATGGGATGAAGGCTCACAAAATGTCCTCACAAAAATGACCTCTAGCCTATAGAGACCAAGGGCTCAAAACAAAGAAAGCTAACATCCATAGGCAACCAAACATTCTTATTGCTCAAATAAAGCAGATGTTTATTATTTTAATTATGAAAAGGAAAGTTCTGGTTTTAAGCAGCCTCTAGCAATAAAACAGGACACCTGAGGGCCTCATTTATTAGCTGTTGATATTAATCAAATAATCTGCATTTTGCTCTTCTAGTTGCTCTGGAAGATATTGATACAGTCCCATTACAAAGTATTAATACTCCAAGAATTATAGTCAGGAAACTAGGACTATTACACAGGAAACAATTGTAAATAATACAAGATGCTATGTTCATAGAGCAAAGGTTTCTAGTTCCATTGCCTGGTGAACTGGGGAGACCCTGGGCCCTGAGGCCTCAATCTAGCCCATGCCTAAGATATTGCATAAGGCTCTTGGAATCATCACAAGAAAGAACTCAAGGATGGACATGACATGGTGGGTGAGTGACATAAGCAGGAAAGTTTATTAAAGCAAAAGTATATTCTAGAGGTGTGAGAGCAGGTGAGCTCAATAGAAAGAGCTATACATACTAGGGTATGGGTCTCTATTGTTTATTAAAAGTTGTTAACAGGGTAGTGGAATATCATTACTTGTGGCAGTGATTTCTTGGAAGCAGGATTTTGGGCCTTTTCTTCCTTATTTGCTCAGCCTTGGACCTCAGCTTTAGTGATGCATCCTCCCGATCCCAGGACCAACACTGTCAGCCATCTTGAGTTTGTCTGGTTTGATCTGGCTTCTTCTGGTTTGTTTTTGGAGTACTGCCAGGACAGGCTTCTGACTTTCCTGATAGCTGGCCATGACTTTTTCTTTGCTGGCCTCCAGGCATCCTATTAGAATCTGACTGCCTACTCTAACAGTGGTGTTAGAAGAAAATAAGAAATCATGTAGAATTTTTTAAATTGGAAGCCAGAGTGGGGAGGGGAAGGGAGAGGACCATGACCTAAATGGACAGGTGCTTATAATCCTGTGGGGATGGAATAGAGGTCAGAGTGTGCAGGGTGGGAGGGTCAATGGAGAGTTGTAGGAATAGAGACCAGGAGGCTGATTTGGAGGCTATTATAAAGCCTTAAGTGACTTAGGGGAGAGGTGGTGGGAACAGAAAAAACACAATGGATACATTCAAGAGACATGTCTAAAGTGGAGTCACAGGAAAGAGGCCAATTGTTCATGGAAGAAAGGAAGAGAAAGATTCAAGGCTATCTATGGTTTCTCCTTTGGAGAAGGACCTTAACTTGAAATAGTCAGTTTATGTAATTTGGGCATGCAATGATGAAACATCAGTCTAAAAGCTGAATGCTTTTGATGTTGGAAACCCATATAAATATTGTGACTACAGGTCACTTCCAATAGAACTCAGGGCTCAACTGACTACAGGTGATATACATTTAAAACTGAAAAGCAGGTTGTGCCTGCAGTGTTCTCACCACCCTGTACTCCTGAAAAGGGAGCCCGAACATTCCCTTGGGAGTTCACAGACTTGATGTCAAGCTACCATTCTCACTCACTCTTTCAGTAGGATTTGATCCTGTTTCTACTTTTACAATACCTGCTCAGCCTTGGACCTCAACTTAAATGATGCATCCTCCCAAAACCAGGACCAATGAGTCTTAGTGTATGCTTTCTGTATCCTTATAGCTCTCTGGTACTTTCCTTCATAGTGCTTATCACACTTTGTAACTATCCATCTGTTAATTTATTGTCTTTCACAAATCCAAGTTCCTTTAAAACATGGAGATGTTTTTATTTTTATTTTTTTACCACTGTATTCCCAGTATAAGGCTCAGGGCCAAGGACATGGAAGATGTATGGTAACATATATTGAACGAATAAAGGAATTATCAGTTCCACTGCCTTTGATACTTTGGGTACCTAACGCATACTGTCTCCATGAACAGGAGTTTGATAATCAATCTCATGTGATTGGAGAGGAAGTGATAGATAAAAGAATGATGAAAAATATAGGCCAGATTTAATGTCTAACTAGATATCAGAGATGGAGAAGGTAATGCCAGTGACTTAAATCTGGGATGGCTAGAAGCTTTCTCTCTCTAATCTCAGGCTTTAGGGAATACTACATTTTAGGCCAAAGAAAATGCTCTCTTTTGGCAGTTAAGTCAGAGTTGTACTCAGATTCAAATTACAAAGTGTTCAATTATATGATAATTGTATTCTTATTTTTTTTAGCAACCACCATACTGTTTTCCATAGCAGCTGCATCATGTTATATTACCACCAATAGCATACAGCAACACAAATATACTTAACATTACTAAACTATACACTTGAAAATGGCTACAATGGTAAATTTTTCCACAATTAAAAAAAAAATTGAAGCGCTCATTGGGCACCTACTGGATGCTGCCAAGCACATTGGTAGCATCTCAGCTGACATTACTGGGATAGTACTGGCACCTCTAAAGCCAAGTATTTCAATGAGGAGTCAGAGGAGAGAAGATGGAGGATTGAATGAAAAGCCCATTCTAACTTTATCACTACCCTGAATTTTTATCCAGAGGGACTAAAGTATTCCCAGTGTTTCTAATAGCCTAAATATCAGTTTTTCTTATTTTTATTGAAAAATACTTGATTTACAATAAATATTGTATTAGTTTCAGGTGTGCAACATAGTGATTCAATATTTATACACATTGCAAACTGGACACCACAGTAGGTCTAGTTGCCATCTGTCAACATACATAGTTATTATAATATTATTGACTATATTCCTGAATATCAGTTTTAAGATTGTGAAGTAATCTGAAAAAAAATAGGTAATTGCATGAATTTCATTTGGCCTTCCTTCATTTACTATTTTGTTTTCATTACACCATCCCAGGTTGGATGTGAGATGATTTCATCCTCTTTCATCATTGGATTGTCCCTTAAATCCTCCTGTACTCTAATTATTAATACTGATAGGGATGCCAGTAACTTAAAATATCAAAGGGTATTGGCTTCTGACATCTCCCTCATATGTCTGGGCTCTTTTAGGAATCCAGAGTATTCTGTTTAACAGTTTCAAAAACTGAAAGGAACACATTTTCTGAACACAAACATACTATCAACAGCAAACATATTACACTTACTCCCTATTGACTAAAAATATAAGTGTGTGTGTGTGTGTGTGTGTGTGTGTGTGTGGCTTCCTAGGTGATGAAGATTTGGAGAGTGAGGACCAGGAAAGAGTCCCTTCAAGGCTGAGAAGTAGCAAAGGTAAAGGTTGTTTGTTCCAAAAGGCCAGAAAATTGAATTCTTATCCCTCATCTTCAAAGAAGGATAACACAGAGCTTATTTTGTGTCCTGAAGAGAGAGTTAGAGAAGGACCCGGGATTTGCCCTCTCACTACTGGGTTGAGAGTCCTAGATGGAGCAAAGTCTTGGTGTGTGCATCTGTTGCTTAACAAAGGGGACCCAGCAGAGCCTTTTCTGAATGCGCTCAGTACAGAGAGGAAAAGAGGATTTCCTGCTCTGCTGGTGAAGCCTTCTTTGTGCTGAAATCAGCTTTCTCCACAGTCTTGCTATTCCTCAAGGAGGGTCTAGGAGTGAGTGAGGAGGGATTTATGCAGCCTTTTCCCCGACTGGGTATTTCTTCTGCTTTTCCATGCCGCTAGGTAGAAGACCCAAAGCCCATAGGAGCACCCCACACCCACCTCCGTATTTCTCCTCCTTATCCTGAATGCACATTTAGAAACAATTCCAAGAAGTCTGCAGTTGTTCAAGACACCCCAAGTTATAACAGCATGTTTCTAAACTCCTTCCTTGACTCTCACCTCCATCTCCTAGGATTCAGGGTTACCTCGTCTAATAGAAAACCAGGAAAAGTATACATCTCCAGAGGTTTCCCCAGTTAGCTTTCCAATTAGCACATGCCCAATCACACAGTGTGTGCAGAAGGGTTATGATTAAGCAATGACATATTTACAAATACATTTAAAATTGTGAATGCTCATGCTAAATATAAGAGTTTGAGAGACGGTGCAATATTCCAATCTGTCAATAACTGCAAAGTCAAATCTACAGTAAGACCATTCACAAAAGGTGCAATTTGGCAAAAATATAGTAATAATGATCTTTAGTTTTTCACCGATAGATGCATGTGTATATAACTATAGTATAGCAGGTAGCACTTTTCCCTCTCTCCCCACTAAAATAAATATTATGTGAATTCATACAAAATAAAGAGGTGGTATACCAAAAAGATATATGGCATTGATTTTATTGAATAGATTTGCCTAAGTCACTGCCATTTTAAAACAAAAATTCCTGATGCTAAATCTGAAGGTCAAACAAAAATCTCCTGAATTTATCAGATTTGAAATGCTGTATAATACTGAGAATAAATCACAAAACTGGAATAGACAAGCCAATTTAGAATCTGTTGGGCAGGAGTGTGTGCATTAATCAGATACATAGGCCTTAAGATAGTCCAGTTATTAAGTCTGACTAATAATAATTTCAAGGTTCCCACTGCCTCTACAAGGTAAATGCTAAGGTAACTGCTGATTATCCCCAGTACTTACAAAGTGATAACAGATAAGCCTAATAGGATTTGAATTTAAGTAGCTGTGATTTTTTTCCCTCCTTCTTCCAGCTTTGTGAAGTGGAAATTGTACAGGCTCCAATGGAAAAGGAACAATTTCAGACTTCAGGCATGCCCTGATGATCAGACACACTTAACCACACAAATCCTCCAAGACCAAATCATAGCGTGAAACTAGAGTCAGATCAGGCACCAGAGTATGCTCAATAAAAACACTGTTGGCATTGTTACAGTGAGAATTTCTTAACAATATTTTCTAAAGCAGTATTTCAGATCAATTCACACTAGCCAAGGAGCCTAGAACTGATGGCCCCACAGAAAAATTATATGATTCTTGAGAAAAAAAACTAGAAAATCCTATGTGTTAAATTGCCAACATAACATTTTTGCAAAGTCACTAGGCTTTATCATATTTGTTTGTACTATATAGGTGTGTACACTGTATGTGTGTGCAGTCAACTGTCATTTCTTGAGTGCTTATTATATGCCAGCTATATTGCTATGGACTTGGGATAAGTGCTGAAGAAGAGAGACACAGTCACTGCCCTAAGAAAATACAGTCTAGTGGAGCTGTGCTTCTTTAACTTTTAATGTGCATACAAATCACCTGGGGATCTCATTAGTATGCAAATTCTGATTCAGTGTGTCTGGGGTAATGCTGAGATTCTGCATTTCTAATATACTCCCTTTTAATGCTGATGTTGCTGGCATTTGAGTAGCAAATATTGGAGGACACAGACATTAAATCATACAAATAACTATATGCTTACATTTGTGATAAGTGCCATGAAGAAAAAAACAAGGATCTATGAGATCAAGTAAAATGGGGGACCTAAGCTCTACCTCAGAGCTAGGGGAGGGGATATTTAAGCCAAAAGCTGGAGGATGGTGGAAATACATCAGGCTAAGCAATAGAGGCCAACTCTGGTAAATGCCACAAGTACCTTTGGTGTCTTTCTGCCTGAAGCTGCTCTCTGGACACCAGAGTATGCTTAACCTGTGCTCCGGGATTTTCAAATGTACCCAAAGCCAACTACTCCAGAGTTATTTGCATTGGGACAAGAATTTATAAATAAATATCCCAGCTTCTCCACCCGTTAGTGGACACACTTGGTTGGATATCATAGTCTCTGAGAGGGTTCCCAGTAGTATTGTGCCCTAGGAGCCTACAATTATAACTCATATTAACTTTGACTTTCCTCTTTTCTCTGTATCAGTCCCTACTCCTGGCCAATGACTCTGGTCTCACCTCCAAATAAGTTACTTTCTCCTAAATCCTTGTTTGCTTTTTGAGGGAACTCAGATTGAGAAACTAACCCACTCAGAGAGGACAATAAACAACGATGACATATATATACATGTGTGTATACACACACACACACATGACTAGGTTGAAATATAAGGGGAAGAAAGATATAGAAACCTGAAGTGAACACAGGCCACTTTTGCTTTTGGACGTTTGCCCCCAATCCTAGTGATCTTGAATTTCTGTTTTGATGATCTCATGGGGAAAGAGGAACAAATTGTAATTATAAACTGCCCTATTCTATTTCCTGAATTGGATGATGGCTTCATGGTTGCTTGAAAAACTGCACATCAGTGGTTTAGGCACTTTCCTATATGTATATTATATTTCACAGTATTTTAAAATGTACTTTTAAAGAAACTGACAAGAGAGGAATGATTTAGGCAAAGGGAAAACATGTAAGAATTATGTAAATGTTTTGGAAGAACAAAGAACGGGCCAGGGTGGCTGGAGCCATGATGAACAATGGGAAGAATGCTGGAAGATTCATTCATACATTCATTTACTCATTTGTGACAAGTATGGCCTTTTTTAATGGAGTTTTCATTGAGTGGGAGACAGGCAAACAACAACAACAACAAATGAGCAAGCAAATTTCAGAGATTAATGATTGTTATGAAGTAAACAAAATAGATTGATGTCATAGAAAAGCAGCGGGGGTGGGGGAGGGATGGTGGTAGAAGGTTGCTCAATGGGGTAATGGAGATTGGGTTACCTAGAAAGATCTCACTGAGGGTACTGGCAATTGAATTGAGATGAGAGGGAAAGGAGATAAAGCTAGAATGGGGCATAGAAGCTAGTGCCTGGAGGTCTTAGTAAGAATTTTGAGCTCTGTTTTAGAGCAATGGAAAGCCATTTAAGGTATTCAAACAGAAGAGGGAGATAATCATACTAACGTTCTTAAAGATCATCCTGATGACTCTGTGATGAATGGTTTCCAGTGACAAGACCTATCATAGGGGCTGACAAGGATGCCAAAATAGAGACATACAACTGGATTTATTCAGGTTATATTATAGACTTAGAGTAGAATATTTCTCACATTAAAATATCTGAGTAGTAGGATAAATGTTTATAATTTAGAACTTGTTAGGCGTTTGGATTATAACAAGCCTTTTGTGTGCATGACTCATTCTTACATTATTTCTTGATTATAAACTTGGCAATAGGGAAATATACTGATTCTGTGATGGCCACCAGAGAATAACTTTTTTATATTACCTCCAGGGTACATGGAATAAAGTCAGCATTGTCTATTTGGAAAGCAGTTTGAATGAAGGAGCTACAAGTTTAATGTTTTTTTAAGTTTCTTATTTCTGTACTTAAGTCATGTTGTTCACTAAACCAGAAGAGTACCTATCATTGTGACATACATTTCTGAGATGACTGAATATGTGTGAATGGATGTAGATGTCATAAATACAACGCTACCTAAAAGAATTCTTTATCTAGTCAAGCATATATTAATTTCTTTGGTTATGAGCCTGAGTGATCTGTTGGATTAAGAGTCAAACCAAAAAAAATTAAAAAAAAAAGAATCAGGGATCCCTGGGTGGCGCAGCGGTTTGGCGCCTGCCTTTGGCCCAGGGCGCGATCCTGGAGACCCGGGATCGAATCCCACGTCAGGCTCCCAGTGCATGGAGCCTGCTTCTCCCTCTGCCTGTGTCTCTGCCTCTCTCTCTCTCTCTGTGACTATCATAAATAAATAAAAATAAAAATTAAAAAAAAAAAGAATCAAATCATATATCCCGATTAAGTCATAATGATGCTCACTGATCATTTTGTTAAGGTCCAGTACAGTTCTAAAGGGCAGCCCAGGTGGCTCAGCGGTTTAGCGCCGCCTTCAGTCCAGGGTGTGATCCTGGAGACCCGGGGTCGAGTCCCATGTCGGGCTCCCTGCATGGAGCCTGCTTCTCCCTCTGCCTGTGTCTCTGCCTCTCTCCCTCTCCTCTCTGTGTTTCTCATGAATAAATGAATAGTTTTAAAAAATAATTAAAATAAAGGTCTATACATATTTTCACAATTCTTAATCTCTAGCTTAGATTAGCTTCTGAATGCCATGTTCTCCTAATCGAATGTTATCTCCTTCTCAATTTCCTCTGAAGTATTTTTATATATTTTAAGTGAACTGAAAAATATGCTAAGACCCAGATGTTGTTTTTTTTCTACAGTTACAGAATTTATTTAGTGAGGATCAGCAACTTTATAAATTTATGAGACTACTTAAGATGTGATTAGTGAAATTTTATCTATATTTTTGTTTCAGATATTTTAAATTAAATAAAATTGATAATGTTGGCCTAAACTTACTCTTCTCCTCATATATTCTCTTTAGTCCTTTGGATGGCATTGTTAAAATGAATGAACCAATAAATACCATATATGATCCTTACTGATAATACAAAGGTTGTCTGAAAGGTGTAGAAACATTGGGAAAATATTTTATTTATTATTCTTTTTCAGATTAATAATTGGCTTAAATTTAAAAATGTGTTATCTGCAAAAGACTATGGGGGTCAAAAAATACATTTTGAAAATGTAACTAACATCTTGACTTTATTTTTATTTTACATTTTGAAATTCAGATGTCCAGAATCAGACTAATTATAATTTTTGATTCATGTCATTCTTTCATTTGTCTGAATATAGTCATATTAGTTTATTTTGTTAATTACTTAATTATTTATGTTTAATAATGCAATAGTCACACACGAAGTCACTATGCAAAGCAAAAGCTGAGACTATAACAACAGCTCTAATCAAATCCTGTTTCCGCAACCAATCCATCCCCCTCTTCTCTCTCACCCAAAGGACCCATCACTCGGAATCTTCTACTCATTGTTCCTTTTATCTCATTATAACAATTTTTCCTAAAATATGCACAAATATACATATTTAGTAGTTTTTTTAAATTTATAAATGTACAATCTTTTGGCACTTCTGCCACTTAGTATTGTATCAATAAGACTAATTCACATGGTTACTTGCTGCTATAGTTTATTCATTTCCATTGCTATATATTTTCATTGAGTGAATGTATCATGGTTTATTGATCTACCATCAGTTGCTAGACATTTGGAGTCATTCTGGTTTCTGCTAATATGAATAGTGCTGCTATAAATATCCTCTTACATACCTTCTCTTATTCATGTGCAACAGTTTCTGTTGAGAATATACCTGGGCACTGGGGTATAGAGAATGTAAGATTTTAAGAAAAAAAAATGCCAAGGTTTTCCAAAGTTTGCTGCTCTCATCTGTAATATATAAAAGAACCTGTGAATCCACACTTGCTATTATCAAAGTTTTTAATATTTAGGGACTCCTGGGTGGCTCAGCATTTGAGCACCTGCCTTTGCTCAGAGCGTGATCCTGGGGGTCGGGGATCGAGTCCCACATTGGGATCCCTGCATGGAGCCTGCTTCTCCCTCTGCCTATGTCTCTGCCTCTTTCTGTGCCTCTCATGAATAAATAAATAAAATCTTTAAATTTTGTTTAAATATTTGGCATCCAGTGGAGGTAAAATGGTATCCTATTATGCTCTTAATAAACATCCCTTTTAAGTAAAAACATTCCTTCATTTCTGTTTTTTTTTTTTTTCAGGAATACTATACATTTCAAAATATGATATTGGCATATAGACTGATACAAAGTAATGAATTACAAACTTACCTATGTCTTACTTTGAGTTATTTATTTATTTTTTGTAACTCTCCTCTCAAGTTACTGCAGGCATGGCCAGGGCTGGGACATGCAGTTATTTTGGCCACAATGTTCTCTTCTGATATCCCACCTCTTGAATGGCAAAATGCCAGGGTGTGAGATCATGTATTTGCTATAAGCTCTCCAGTCATTCATTCTTTCTGATTCTAGAAGCTTCACCTCATCCCAAGTGATTTAAAAAAAAAATATCTGAGAGATTTCCATTGTCTACTTAGGTTTATAAAAGGTTTTATTTTATTAAAATACATAGTGCTACATGGACACATTTATGAACACAGAATCATTTGATTGCAAAGTCTATAGAGTTGCCCACATGATGAAGTATTTTTAAAATCCGTTCAATTAGATTTCTAGATGTTCATGTTCCTCCCTCATAAGACATTTGTTACTTAATTTAAATGCAAAGTCATGTTTAAGGTGACATGGCCATCTGAAATGAAGGACTAATGAATGTCCTTTAAATTGGAAATCAGCACGGATAGTAGAGAAATCCTGCGGCGAAACACATCAGCAAAAGCAAGGTAAGTGTGATAATGATTCATGTATTTACTATCATTTCCTAACATACATAGAATTTCCAAGAGGAAAAGAAGAGTGAGAGCAGTGGTAAAAAGGAGGTGGGGACATACAGAAGTGATCCTGAGACCTTCCTTCCTACCCTTTCTCACTAATCTGAACCGTCTAATCCAGCATAAGAAAGTGAGTTTAAAAGTGTGGTATGCATTATTCATGGAATGGCAACTTTCATTCTGATTGTAGGTATTTAAAAGCATGGTGCATGTTAAGTGAGCTTAGTTGAAACTCTGTGCTTTTATTGCAATATATTTGGTTACTGTGAACCAAGGTAGATAATGCATTTCCTAAAATGATACAGAATTGCCTAAATTGCTAACAAGAAAATCTTTCCATAGACAGTGCAGTGTTTAAGCTTGTCTTCATTTACTCATCTTTAATTCTTCCCCACTTCCAATTGAGCTGTGTATATTTTTTAAAAATTGGAACGCTGTGGGCAGCCCGGGTGACTCAGCGGCTTAGCGCTGCCTTCAGCCCAGGGCCTGATCCTGGAGACCGGGGATCGAGTCCCACATCCGGCTCCCTGCATGGAGCCTGCTTCTCCCTCTGCCTGTGTCTCTGCCTCTCTCCCTCTCTCCCTGTCTCTATGTCTCAAACAGATAATAAATAAAATCTAAAAAAAAAAAAAAAATTGGAATGCTGGAGAAATGGACTCACCCGTCTCTTAGATGAGGGGGTATTTTTTGTTTACGGTATATAATATGCATTATAATGGAATAAATAATTTAATTTCTTAAGAATATTGAACTCTAGTGTCCCTTCAAGGGGACTTTTACAATTTACCGATACAAATATTGGCACCCAATCACAGGAGAAAATGATATTAAAATAGTTCAAGGATAAAGTTACACATGGGGTAGTTGTTCTCAAACATTAATCAGGCCACGATCTCATTTTTCTATAACATACAAGCTTGAAGAAGTTATGAAGCAATACAGTGGTAAGGAAACCTAACTATACAACAGTTAAGATCGATGCCCATTATTTTTCATTTGGGCCTAGAAGTACATTTCCTTTCCTGAGTGAACCCATATGGCCGTTTCAAGGAGAAACAAATGGAAGCAAAAAAGAAACTTTAAAGCGAGCTCTGACTGAAGACGCAGGATTTACCCATTTAGGATACGCAAAGGGAGCTCTAAATTCTTAGACTGGCAATTAGCCCCCAGGAATCTCCTTTGACAGAACAGAGAAGCAGAGAGCAGGAGGCTGGCGCCCAAGCGGTGCTGCCTCTGGCGGTGGAGGGAGAGCCCCAGATTTCCCACCAGATAGATGCCCTCCGCGTCGCCCCAGCCTCCCGCCCGATGACGCCTGGAGCCGTCTACACGTTGCTGTGAAGCCAAGGCGGCTGGCCCGGACGAAACACAATGGGCGGGTGTGGGCTGTCAGCGAGTTCCTCTTTTCCAGTCCTTCCTGTCAACGTTCACCGAAGTGTTTTGGGATCTGAGCCCCTGAAACTTTCTAATGGGGGGGGGGGGGGACAGGATACGTTTCTTCCCAGTCGCGACTTTCTCTCTTTTTCTCCTGCTCTAAGCAGGGTGTCTGACCTGGTCGACTGTGTACCCCGCACCCCGGCGCCAGCTGTGTGCGTGACCCCAGAAGGAATCAGGGCTGCACGGGGCCTGGCACAGCTCCGAACCCATTTCCTGTCGCGGCCTAGGGGAAGCTGCTTGCCGCCAGGACCGTGCTGGGGAATCTTGGCAGTTGAGGGCCCCGGCGGGAGTGGGGCGGGGAGGCGGGGGAGGCCGGCTGGAGGGGGCGGTGACCGCGCTCTCGGGACAGCTCCGCGCCCTCGGGCGGGACAGAGCCAAGCCTAGTCGGGAACACTGTGGGAGCGGGGCCTCCAAGATGAGGCCGGCGCTCGCCCTGTGTCTCCTCTGGCAGGCGCTCTGGCCTCGGCCCGGCGGGGGCGAGCACCCCACGGCCGACCGCGCGGGCTGCTCGGCCTCGGGGGCCTGCTACAGCCTGCACCACGCTACCATCAAGAGGCTGGCGGCCGAGGAGGCCTGCAGTCTGCGCGGCGGGGCGCTCAGCACCGTGCGCGGGGGCGCCGAGCTCCAGGCGGTGCTCGCGCTCCTGCGGGCAGGCCCGGGGCCCGGAGGGGGCTCCAAAGACCTTCTGTTCTGGGTGGCGCTGGAACGCGGGCGATCCCACTGCACCCTGGAGGACGAGCCGTTGCGGGGCTTCTCCTGGCTGTCCCCCGACGTCAGCGGGTCCGAAAGCGACACGCTGCAGTGGGTGGAGGAGCCCCAGCGCTCCTGCACCTCTCGGAGTTGCGCGGGACTCCAGGCCACCCGGGGGGTCGAGCCCGCAGGCTGGAAGGAGATGCGCTGCCACTCGCGCGCCAACGGCTACCTGTGCAAATACCAGTTTGAGGGCTTGTGCCCGGCGCCGCGCCCCGGGGCCGCCTCTAACTTGAGCTACCGCGCGCCCTTCCAGCTGCACAGCGCGGCGCTGGACTTCAGTCCCCCAGGGACGCAGGTGAGTGCGCTCTGCCCCGGGCAGCTCTCCGTCAGAGCCACCTGCCTCGCCGACGAGGTCGGCGCGCGCTGGGACGGGATACCCTCCGGGGCGGTGCTCTGTCCCTGCCCCGGGAGGTACCTCCGTGCTGGCAAGTGCGCGGAGCTCCCTGACTGCCTAGACGACTCTGGAGGCTTTGCCTGCGAGTGCGCGGCGGGCTTCGTGCTGGGCAAAGACCGACGCTCTTGTGTAGCCAATGGGGAAGGACAGGCGGCCCCTGAGGGGACCAAGGGGCCCGCCAGGCCTGCCACTGCGGCCAGCCCCGTCCCGAAGAAAACGTGGTCACCCACGGTGCACGAGAAGCCAGGAGAGGTACCCCATGTCCCAGGACAAGGCAGTGCTGCAACATCTCTTCCCGGGACCCCTCGGTGGGGAGCACAGAGCACGATGTCTACCCTTCGGGTGTCCCCTCAAGCCAATTCAAAGGCCACCATCACCTCTTCAGGAAGCGTGATTCCCAAGTTTAATTCCACGTCTTCCTCTGCCATTCCCCAAGCTTTCGACTCCTCCTCCACCGTGGTCTTCATACTTGTGAGCATAGCGGTGGTGGTGTTGGTTATCTTGACCATGACAGTGCTGGGGCTTTTCAAACTCTGCTTCCACAAAAGCCCTTCCTCCCAGCCAAGAAAGGGGCCTTTGGCCCAGCCGGGCGTGGAGAGTGATACCGACGCCGCTGCTCTGCGCTCCAGTTCTGCGCAGTGCACAGACTATGGGGTGAAGGTGGGGGACTGTGGTCTGCGGGACAGGGCAGAGGGCGCCTCGCTGACAGAGTCCTCTCTTGGCTCTGGTGACACATAGGGGAACGGGACAATGGGCACTGCTTCTGAGCAGAGTTTTTCACTTTCAATGAAAAGGGAAAAGAAGAGGAACTTATTTATGCGACTGACTATTCTTATAGAAAATCCCCTTCCCCCCAATTCCCTCTACTCCACTGAGGAGCCAAATCTGAATTGGACACTCATTCCCTGAAGATGGAAGAGGTGGGAACAAGTGGAAGTGCCTTATGGTGGTCCTGGGGGCCGGGATCCTACTGGGGAGAGTTATTTCCCTGTGCTGATTCCTGGGCATTTGGAAAAGTGGTTGAACTTCTAAGGCGTTGGAAGCAGACAGAAAACAATACAATTAAAAAAAAAAATTTAACCAACATGGAAAGGAAACTGTCTACATTGTGCAGGTTGGACATATATTGGTTTGAACTTTCCAGCCAAAAAATAAAGAACTGTTGATAACCCACATTCAAATATCATTGGTTTCCCGGAGGATTAATTATTTAGGAAAAACAGCTGAGGGCACGCTGAGAATAGCAACAAGAGTTTATCCTGCTCTTGTTGAAGATTGACGGGGAAATCTTCAAGTCCTTGTAATGAGGAGTAGATCTTTAACAACTGGCAACTTTTTTCTTGGTCCTTTTTATACTTTGCTTTCAAAGTCACTGCTACTTAGTGCTCTGCTATAAATCCAAACTGTAGTGTTGCCAGAGTAGTGGCTCTGGAAGCAAATTATAGTTGGCCACCAGTTCAAGTGTTTACTGTGTGTCCTTGCTCAAGGAAACAAAAGATTTGTGTTTTCCTCATCCAACATTTGTGCTCTCCAGTGTAATGACCTTCCCAACGAAATAGCCCTCTCCTAAACATCAGGATGCTGATCCTCACTTCCAATTATGGCGATGTTAATTTTCAATTAAAACGTTAATGCTAAATATTGATTTGAAATCTTCTGGGTGCATTAAAGCAAAAATGAGCTGGATTTCTTCCAAAGTTGCTAGGTTTTTATGCACTATTTAATCCATGAAAAAACCTGAATTCCAAACTATTTCCTTACCTCCCTTTTAAAAAGAAGTGTGTGTAGTGACCATACATGCCCATCTTGGAATGTTTATCATTTAACAGCCAGCATGGTAAGAGTTAGTAGTATAAGAAATAAGTGGTAAATACAAATATTTATCATCTTGTTATGACTAGGGGCATTGGAAAGTAATCTAAATTAAGGATTCATCTAAAAATAATTAAGATGTGATAATAATCACTATCTAGTGGAATTGAGACCCCTATAAAATATCCCACTTCGATTAGTATGCTAAGACTTTAAGTGTGTGGGGGTTGTTACATGGAGAGAGAAGGAGAAACAAGCTTAGTAAGCAGGAAGAATGAAAACAGGACTATATTTTCATAGAACCATCTTGATGTTCTTAAGTGTGCAATGTATAAAATACATATATAAAACATACATGGTATTGTAACATTAAAGGAATAAAGTAATAGGTAATTTGCTTCATATACTACATATATGTCTAGCTGTAAAATAAAATCACAAGTGAATTTGAGTTAACATTTGAGGGAATTTTAAATAAAACCATTTCAGAAGAGAACTAAAAGCAGGTAAGTAATGGCTACTCAGTGTTCCTAACTTGTCAAGAGTATGTCTCAGTTCACCTCAGTTGTGGTGTTTTATCCTTGCTCTTTACTACATGACCTCTCTGCAGAGAAGGTTCTGTTCTATTTGAACAGAATATAGGATCTTTTATTTTGTAACTTGAAAAATAGGCCCTTCTATAAGTGAACTGAACTGTAAATTATCTATATCTATTATTATAAATATATCTATAATTATTTATACCTGTGTGTGTGCATATATCTGTGTATGTGCTTTGTCTTAATGTAGATTGCCTTTATATCATGGTTAGAATGCAATGGAGTATGCATCAACTTATGATGCAATATGACGTTGGTGAAATTACAAATCTTGGGTTCCAAATGCCCTATGTGAAAAACAAATAGGTTTGGGCTCAATTACTCAACTATTACCTGCCAATATTTCCCTCTTGTAAGTAGAAAAGGAAAGAATTACAGAAAACCATCTGTTTTCATGTTTGATTTCCTGACAGGCAGCAATTGCAGACCAAGCTTCATATGACTGTGTTAGATTTCTGGCTGTGAAATCTTCCATACAGTTTTGAATCCATGGCAGAATCAGGCCAGCCCAGCTTGCTCTCTGGAGACCTAAGGTTAGGGATTTGCTGCTTCTCTACTACCACTTCATTACTTCTCCGATCCTTTGGAGGTTCAATCCTTTCTTACTTAAAACTCTCTGTCCCCACATTCACCAAATATAGCTGCCTGTTCAGTTATCTCCTTAAAAGGAAGACTTGGCATCTACTTTATAGTCTTTCTCTTCAGCCTAAGTCCTGCCATTATTTTACAGAATTTCAAAGCCCTCGTGTATGACTCTTCCAATGCCTGTACATTTCAGTTTCTCGACTTCCTCACTTCCAGTGACTTTCCCTTCATTTTAGTCATCCAATCCAACAACCACAGCTTAGCCTTTCAGATGATTCTAAAACTGCTTTATGTCTGAAATCACAAATTCACACCTCTGTATGTTTGCACATATGTTGAGACTTGTGCTTTAGGGAGTTTTGCCACTGATTATAAGTAAACCATTATTGTTTGACCAGTATTCTCATAGAATTCTTTTTTGTTTCCATGAGGTTGGTAGTGACATCTTCTCTTTGATTTCTAATTTTAGTAATTTGAACATTTCCTGTTTTGGCATGGGATTCGTCTAACTAAAGGTCTATCAATTGTGTTGATCTTCTCAAAGAACTAGCTTTTGGATTCAATGATTTATTTCCCTATTGTGTTTCTAGTCTCTTTCATTTATTCTCATTTAATCTTTATTATTTCCATCCCTATCCTTGTTTTGGGTCTAGTATATTCAGATTTTTCTAAATTTTTAGGGTGATAAGTTAAACTATTGATTTGAGATTTTCCTTTTTTTAATATAGGCATTTACAGTTATGGATTTCCCTTTAAATACTGCTCTAAATGGTCCAATATGGAACTGGAGGGTATTATGCTGAGTGAAATAAGTCAATCGGAGAAGGACAAACATTATATGTTCTCATTCATTTGGGGAATATAAATAATAGTGAAAGGGAATAGAAGGGAAGGGAGAAGAAATGTGTGGGAAATATCAGAAAGGGAGACAGAACATGAAGACTCCTAACTCTGGGAAACGAACTAGGGGTGGTGGGAGGGGAGAAGGGCGGGGGGTGGGGGTGAATGGGTGACGGGCACTGAGGGGGGCACTTGACGGGATGAGCACTGGGTGTTATTCTGTATGTTGGCAAATTGAACACCAATAAAAAATAAATTTATTATTTAAAAAAAGAATAAATAAATAATTAATAAATAAATAAATAAATAAATGGTATCCAATAAGTTTGGGCAAGTTTTGTTTTCTTTTTCATTCATCTCAAAGTATTTTCTTTTTTAAAAAAAGATTTTATTTATTTATTCATGAGAGACACACAGAGTGAGGCAGAGACATAGGCAGAGGGAGAAGCAGTCTCCCTCTGGGGAGCTTGATGTGGGACTTGATCCCAGGACTCCGGGATCAGGACCTGAGCTGAAGGCAGATGCTCAACCACTGAGCCACTCAGGCATCCCTCAAAGTATTTTCTAATTTCCCATGTGATCTTTCTCTTCAATACATTGGTTATTTAGGAAGATATTGCTTAATTTCTACATATTTGAAAACTTCCCTAAATTCCTTCTGTTTTTAATTTTTTTTTTGTTTTTAATTTTTAACTTGATTCCATTGTACATACTTTGTGTGATTAGAAAGCTTACTTTGTATGGTTTCAACCATTTTAAACTTATTGAGTCTTCTTTATGGTCTATCCCAGAGCCTAGCTTAGGTCTATCCTGGAAAATGTTCCACAGGTACTTGAGAAGATAGTGTTGGTGTTGAGTAATGTACTATAGCAGTCTGTGTCTTTCAAGTCCTTTATTTAAGTTTGATCTTTTTCTTCATTGAGGGCCACTGAAGTCTCTTAACTTTTTATTGTTGGATAATATATTTCTAACTTCAGTACTTTCAGTTATTTTTAAATGTATTTTGAGCTCTGTTATTAGGTACTTATATGTTTATGGTTTATAAACATAGATATTTATATGTTTATGGTTATATCTCTTGGTGTATGGGCTCTTTTTTCATAAAATATCCGTTTATCTCCAGTAACATTTTTTATTTGTTTTAAAGACTATTTTGCATGAGAGCAACTTCAGTTGCCCTATGGTTGCTTTTTCTTGTTATATTTTTTTACATCTTTTTAGCTTTCAACCATTTTGCTTTAAATGCAAAGTATCTTTTGTAGACAGTATATGTTAGGACTGTTTTCTTTAATCCATTTTCCAAACTCCACCTTCTGAATGGATGTTAAATACATTTGTGATTATTATAATTACTGATAATGTAGGATTAAATCTGCCATTTTCTATTTGCTTCCTCCACGTGTTATCTCTCTTTTGTCCCTGTATTCTATTACTGATTTTTTTGTACTGATTATTTTATAGAGTGCCATTTAAAATCTCTTGTTTCTTATACTTTCATAAAGATTTTTGCTAAGTGGCTACCATGGAGATTATAATTAACATCTTAATTTAAAGACTATGTTATTAGGATTAACGTCAACTAATTTCAATAATATACAACAATTTTTCTCCAACATAGTTACATCTTTTTTGGGGGATCGCATCAGGCTAACTAAAGGCCTGCTACCTCCCTCCTTCTTTGTGCTATTATTGCCAATCAAATTACATCTCTATACAATGTAAGCCTACCATCACAGTTTTATAACTCTTGCTTTATTATGCAATTATCTTTTAAATCATATAGAATAAAAATTATAAAGAAAAAATACATTTATACTGTCTTTCATATTTACCTATGTTGATACATTTACCTGTGCTCTTTATCTTTGTGTGGTTTTGTGACTGCTTACTGTCTTTTATCATCATCTTGAAGGATTCATGTTAGTATTTCTTATAGGGCATGTCTTATAGGGCATGACAAATTCTCTCAATTTTTGTTTGAATATGGCTTAATTTCTTCATTTATTATTTTTTTAAATATTTTAATTATTTATTTATGACAGAGAGAGAAAGAGAGGCAGAGACACAGGCAGAGGGAGAAGCAGGCTCTATGCAGGGAGTGTTGTGCCCAAGATTGCGAATCCGAGAAACCACCAAGGAGCCAATACCGATGCAAGTGCTCGAGGGCTTATTAGCAAGCTCGAGCTTGGGTCCAAGTATACCCGACACAGTAGAGCAGGGACTTGGACCCTGAAGTGGGTTACAGCTGGGTTTTTTATAGGCTGGTCTAGGGGATTTTCAGAAGGGCTGGAGGAATTTCTCAAGTTCTGTTTACATTCTGATATGGGGCTTTCAAGGGCATTGAGCTCTGTTCTCATTCTAATATGGGACTTTCTACCATGGGCGTGGGCTCTGTTGTCTTTCTGATATGGGATTCCCTGCTAAGGACATTGAGGACATTCTGCAGTTTTTCCCATAAAGTTCAGCTCTTATTCACAGGGGCCTAAGATGGCTGTACTTGTGCTAATGCTAAACTTTAGGTGGGATGGCCTTAATTTTTCTCGGCCTCCACAGGGAGCCCGATGTGGAACTTGATCCCGGGTCTCCAGGATCACACCCCAGGCCAAAGGCAGGTGCTAAACCACTGGGCCACCAGAGCTGCCCTCTTCTTCATTTATTGATGGATAGTTTTGCTAGATATAGAATTAGAGGTTGGCCATCTTTTCCTTTAACACTTTGCCTAAGTCAACACACTGCCTTCTGGGCTTCATGATTTCTGATAAAAGCCAGTTAACTTTTTTGAACATCCTTTGTACATTTTGACTTGTTTTTCTCTTGCTACTTTTGAGCTTCTTTCCTATGACTAATTTCCTGTTTCTTTGTATTGCTTTTGCATTTTTGTTGAAAACTGGTTGTTTTAGATAATATAATGTGGCAACTCTGTAAATCCACCCCCTGATAGCCACACCACAGTTTGGCTACTGCTGCTTATTTGGTAGCATGCCTTATACAAGCATCTGCCTTCCAAAATTCCTGGAAATATGTTGAAGCATTGCAAAGCCCCTATAGACATCTCTTTCCCCAAATCTTCCTTTTTTAGTTTTTGTTCAGTCTCTGGTTTGTTAGATTAACATCACCACCTGCGTTGGTTTCTTAAGGCTGCTGTAACAAATTATCACAAACTTCCTGGCTTCAAACAACAGAAATTGATTCTCTCACAATTCTGGAGGATTAAGTTCAAACTCAAGGTGTTGGAAGGTCTTTGATACCTCTGAAGTCTCTGGAAAAGAATCATTCATTGCATCTTCCTAGCATCTGGTGATTGATGCAATCCTTGATGTTCCTTGGCTTACAGCTATATCATTACAGTCTGTCTCCATTATCACATAAACTGCTTATCTCTGTGTCTTTTATCTCTGTGTCCAAAATTCCCTCTTTTTTCAAGGACATCAGTCACTGGATTTAAGTCCCACCCTAATTTGATATGACTTTGTTTTAACTTAATTCATTGCAATAATTCTATTTTCAAGTAAGGTCACATTCAGAGGGACTGGGAGTTAGGACTTAAATATATATATTTGGAGGAGGGTGGCACAATTGCAGACTGATAAATAGCAATAATTCTCTGTGGATGGAGTTCTCTGAAAGTTCTAAACCTGTTCTGCCCCTGCCAGTGGCTTCTAGGCTGATGATTTTCATAACTACTCCACTTGCAATCTGCTGGTTTTCAAGACTTCTTCAGAGCTGGGGAATAGAGAATGGGAATAGAGCAATCTGGAGGGGTGGGAGCAATGTTGATTATCTGATGCTCTCCTCAAATAACACCAATTAATTTGCTGCCATAGGCTTGCCTTGCCTGAATGGCAATTTACTCTACTTGTGGTTCCTAAACCTACTTCATCATTAAAATCATCTGTGATGATTTATTATTATTTATAAACTATATATAATAGAATATGTAATATAACATAATATTATATAAAATAAAATATATAACATGATATTTATTTATATCTATCTATATATCTAAACTTATATAACTTGCAACCACAGATGTAGACAGCCAGAAAGCACTGGAGATTATATGCCCCACTCTAAAGCAGACTGGACAGATCTAGTGATCATTAACCATGGGACTGGGTATTTAGCCCTCCATGCCAGAGCTGTATGTAAACCTCCTAGAACTTAGATCATCCCTATAGTTAAGTGATCAGGTGAGAGGAAGAGAATCCTAGAATGACCATTTAATCAGGTGGCACTAAGAAAACTCCAAAAGAACTGATTTATAAATATGACAATAAGGGCATTTCATATCTTCCCTTCTCAATCTGCTACTAGGGCATTTGATGAGTGCTTCCTCTACACCAGGTTACTGTACTAAGTAAGTCTTTACAGTCATTTTCCTACAATGATCGTACAAGGAAGTTAACATTACCTTTATTTTGTAGACGAAGCTAAGAATATATACAATTTTTTCTAAGTATGTACATAGAAATTTCATAATTTCTCAGTAACAGAACTCAATTCTTGAGCTGATGACAGAAGATTTAATATAAACCACTCAGACCACACTCATTCAGGGTTTTAGGAAGTCTTATTGTCATAACAAACTAGTGAACATATTCAAGAGTCCTGAAAACCAGAAAACAAGTCTATAACTACTAACCCATAACTCTGGGGGAAAAGAAGTACTTAAATGTGGCCAAGAATAGCAAACAATGCTAGATATATTTTTGTTGTTTTTGCCCAGTGGGCTAACTTATTATGTGAAATGAGGGTGTGATAGGAGCTGGTGGTAAGACTCATTATTTGAAAAAATGACCACTTCCCAATTCCCCCATTTCTCCCTCTAAAATTTCAGATGGCAGATCTGGGAGCATAAGTAGCAGCCAATGGATACTGGATGGATAGACAAAGTGGCCAGAAAGCATCTTTCTCAAAGCCTTGGGTAGGAACATGTCATTTAGGTGACCCACCTCAAAGGATAAGTTCTGGAATTATACTGTCTCAGAAGGCAGTGATTGCAGTTTATTGTCTGGACAAGTCCCAGATAGCCTGGCCATCTAATGCTATGATTGTGTGCACATCAAAAGTGAACTGTTTTTGGTTCAATTCCAGGTTTTGGCACAAAAAAAAAAAAAAAGTGAACTGTTTGGCAGACACCATTATTCCCAGTGCACTGTGCTTGGTCTAAAGCATTTTCTTTCCCACTACTCCCTTCATCAACATATATAGAAAGCTCCAAAATGATAAACCATGAAAAAATGCTTTAAATTCTTTTTGTAAGAAAGTTGAATATAAATTAAAAAGAACAAAATAACTCTAGATTGTTTCGATATGTCATCATATCCACATAGCACTTTTTTATAGACCTATAAATGTTCTCATAACAACTTTTTATAGAAAAAATATTTTTATATGTACTATTTTGTTTTATTTATCCTCACAAAATCCTTGTGAAACTAGAGGAGTGATAGATAGGTAGAAATCTGCAGTGTGTATGGCAGTTTTTTCCAAGCTGGGGCCTATAGAATTATTGAAACTGTTATCATAGCAGATGAGCCATGCTTTTTATTTTAACAAGAGGCTTTTCTCCTTGAAAACATAAGAAGCAAAGGAGTTTTATATGGCTTAAAATGTCTATGTCCTAAGGTGGAGCCACATTGGACTGAAATTCACAGGTTTATGTGAAAGCCAAGTCAGAATTAAAACTTCTTATTCACACTTCTCCTGTATTTGGCAGGTGATGCAGAAAGTACAGAACGATGCTAGGAAATCCTCACTTTCAGATGTTAGCACCTTCATCTGTACCCCCTCACATGATCTTCACATTTCTTCTTTTTCCCCTATTTGAGGTCTCAGAGAAGGTAGCAATAGGGTAGCTGACCCTGACATTTGTGGTCTTAACATTCCCATCCATAATTTGAGACTCTCATTTTTACCTTCAATTTTCCTCTCTGCCCTGGTCTTCCCTTTGGACTATACATCAAGTCTAATCCATCCTAAATCACCACCACAAACAGAAATCTCATCATAGTGCTTTTCACCTTTACTCTTCATCTCTCTCCTTCTGGTGATTTATCCCAGCTTGTTATTACATTTACCTTCGTAATGTACTACATCATTTTACTACTCTGCTCAGTAGAATCCCAGGCTCCTTCACCGAAGTCCACATTCCTGAACCCTGTAAGTCAGGGTCTTCCAAGATTTTATCAGGTTAGTCCACACTCTTATCATATTGTGCCCTGTGTTTTTGTTAAACTGAATTACTCGGTTTTGCTTAATTGTGGCTCCATGATTTTAACACATATTCTTACCACCTGGAATGCCAGCAGTCATCCACTGGCACACTGAAATGTGTCTGTACTTTCAATCCCATTTTAAATGCTACTTGCTCCAAGATATCTTCCCCAGCTACCTCCGACTCAAACCAGTTCTCTGAAGTCCCTCACCACTATTTGAATCTCTCTTAAAGCTACTGGTACATGTTTTTTTTTTTTTTTTTTCATCTCCCCTACTGTACTGCGTGCTGTTGAAGTGAGGAATTACACATGACACATTTTGTAAAAAATAAATTATCTTTACATTGCGAGTTATGCGGGATGTTTCCTAACTAAATTATAATTAGATAAGAAGGATAATAACTTTGCTTAAATGAATACTAATTTTTACACTGAATAATCAAGTTTTTACAATTTTAAATTCTTTAGAATTTCTTAACTATGTTATGCGTTATTACTAAAAGTTTCCCTGGATACCTTGTATGAGTCTTCACTTCAAGACATATACATATTAACTTGGGCAAGTATGAAACAAAATTCTTTGATCTGTATCCCTGAAAGTCTCTTTCTTTGTTCCCACACATATACTCCCACATGGTTAAAAATGGAGACACTTTTCCTTCCCTCTTGTTTTATAAAGACATTCCTAAATAAGAATCCAGATGGAATCTATTTCTCCAAAAATTCTTCCAAGACCTGGCTCCTCTACCCACTGTGCCCAATGTCCTCCTTTCTGAAGACCAGTGTCAGATGTCCTGACCACTCAAAGTAGCAATTAGACTTTCTGAGGTGCCATTGTTTGGGGGAATAAAGGTGGGGGCAGATCCAAGGAAGACAGTGAACTCTATGCTGAAGAACATATGGCAATGAACTCTCCCTAGAGATAAAATTGCCCTTAGAAGGACTTATCCAATAGGACAGTCCCCAGTCCCATAGCCGTAACTTGAGGAAAACAGGGATCTCTGGGGACAGTGGCTTCTCTACTCAAGAATCTGTGGAACTAGGCTCTTTAGTGGTTCCAGATAGCAATACCAATACAGACCCTATTACCCAACAAATCTGTGATCCAACAGGTAGACAAAAAATATATATAAATTAAAAATGTACACATCTATGGTTCTTTTGCTCTTACCCTAAACCTCCAATATTATTGTTCTCATCTTGATAGCCCATGTGTATCATCTTTCCACCATCCTTAAATCCCTAGTTTCTTGAGCCCAAAGATAGACCTATAGACTGAAATTGGAAGCAAGTGGGGAGAATGCTGAATAGATATTTCTAGGCCTCCAAAGCTGAAGGTAGACTTCTCCTCTCAGTGAGTTCACCTTTTGTACATGGTGCTGGGATATAGATGGCATGTGAGGTAGGAATGACTCTGTGTGTCCACAGTCAGGCCATCCTCTCCAGGCCACCAGGCTAGTGTTTTCCCAAATGAACTATTTTCATAGTATTAGCTGACCCAAAATACTCTTGCTTTTGTACAGCTCTATTTACCCTTCTTACTTTGAGGAGGAAAAGGTAATAGAATTTAAGAGCACATAGCTCTCTCCTTATGACTTAACACGATTTTAGTAAATTAATCAATTAATAAGTATTCAACTTCTCTATCACCTTTAATATATAGGTCCTGTGAGGGCAGAAACCATGTCTGCCTGGTTCTTTCTTATGTCCACATACATGGCCTGAAATTTTTATTGAATAAATGGAGGTAAGTGGTTTGAAATATGGCTAAGTGGCAGGGTTGGTGGAGACATATATATGCTGATCTTTTCTGAATATATATGCATTTGGCACACACACACACACACACACACACACACACACACACACACAATCATATCTTTCACCTCTTTAGCTCTATAGAAGTTGCCTATGTGCCTGTGCCCTGGACCTTGGCACCTCCCAGCTCTGCCTTTTTTTCAGGGATGCATTCCTTGTACCACTCTTTATCTCTCCAGCCATCCTCTATCCTTTTTGTTTAAATGATCTGGCATCTTCCTCTCTTTGATTATGCATGGGCATGTACAGAAGGTCCAGGGGCTCTACTGATGGAGGAAGAGTCTACAAGAGGACAAGGCCCACTTGACAATTGTATTGAGTATGGTCTTGTTTACCTTAACATAAGCTGGAAAAGATAAAATCTGAGCAGATGTCTGTTCAGATCTTACATGTCCACAGAATGTGGCTCCCAAGGCTATATCTTCATTACTGACAACACCTGCTCTCCAGGCCTCAGCAGCCTGTTCAACATCCCCACAAAGACTGCCTCCTGCCACAGCAAATACAACATGCCTCAAATTAAACTTATCACAAGTTCCTTTTGTAACACTTATCTCTTTAATGGTACGATGCTCATTCCAGAATTTCAGGCTGGAAACTTCAAATATTCTTTTCAAATTCATTTTTTCCCTTAACCCTTATATTACATATTACCAATTCCTATTGATCGTCGCTTTGACATGTCCTTTATATTTGCTCTTTTATATGGACATCCACCACTGCCATTCCAAAGTAGGTTTTCATCACCATAGCCTTCACTTAGTTATCTTTTTTTATTTTAATATTTATATTTAGACAAGAGTGAGTGCATTTATGGTGGTATGGCCATAGACAATATTTATACCCAAATCAATTCAGAAAACCAGCTTAGTCTTTTTACAGCCTCCTTAAAAAAATAGCTTATGATTCTCATTTCCTAGCAAATGACTCAAGAATCTGTGACTGACTTCTCAAAATTTGGTCCTACCCTATGCACTGGCCCAACCTTACAGCCCAAGAGCCTTCAAGATGCCCGTCAGGCCACAGGGGCCATGAAAAAAACGGAAACATATTACATTGTTCCAGCCCCAGTGATCCGCACTGGAGACAAGGCAAAATTTGAGACAGGCATGATCAATGTTTTCATGCATCCTACAATCTACCTTGGGATTTTCCCCCTTCTACTGTCAGTAGGCTCTGCCACTTAATATTAATCGCATGCTATCATATTGTCATTTATTAACCATATAGTTTGAGTAGGGCACAGTGCTAGGCAGGTGGAAGCTTCATGCTCTGGAAGTTGGAGATTATGTCGCCATTATTCACCCAGTATCTAGGACAATGCCTGAGGGTAGGGAAGTAGTCCATGACCATTTTTAAATGAAAACATTACATAATAAAAGGTTATAACCCTCAGCCATCAGAATTTAAAAGAGAGAGGAATCAGAATTATGAATTTGCAGAAGTCTGTGCCTTGGAGGATGTGTGGGATGTGCAAGACTGAGAAGAAGGAGGGGGGCATTCCAAGCCTGTACAGCGCTGGAGTGTGAGACGAGGAAAGGAGGCCCCACCCCGCCCCTGAGCCAGCTCTTCATGGTCCTTTGTTTCCATGGTAACGGAGTATAAACAGCCCAGCTAGCCCTTGAACCAGGATTATCCATGTGACTGTTCTCACTGATAAAATGCTGGCAGAAAGAATGTACAACGTCTGCCTCATCAGTTGTACTAGCCACTGCAGGACAGGTTATGTTGTGGAATAAACAGTACAAAGAGTTTATACCTTGCTCTCTAAAATCCCCTGAAAGCGTGAGAACTTCTTCACATTCATTCGGGATGCCTGCGGGTTTCTTTATCCCAGCACCTCCACATCAACCTGCATTTCATGGTCATCGTGGAAAGGGGAGCCAAGGCTGGAGAAACAAGTACCAGCAATGAAAATTGCAGCCCACAAGTGACCCACACCACTTTGGCTCCTATTGCTTGATCAAAACTAGTCACATGGCTGTGCCTAACTACAAATAGTGAAGAAGTATAACCCTCTGTGTGCCCATAAGGAAAAAATAACTTGTTATTGGTAAATGTTGTTATGTCTATGACACTTATAAAAACTGAAATTGCATACCGTAGACTTATACTGTATTTTCTGAAGGTGAAACATATGTGGCATCAATCAGTCTTTTAACATAAAAATGAGGACACCCCTCTAGGAGATGGTAGAAGCATAAGATGAAAGGGACCTGAGTCCCTGAATGGTTTTGTGGAGTAGGGCCACTACGCCAGCCTTCCCACCTCCAGACTATTGCAGGAACGAGAAATACACTTCTATCAGGTTCAAGTCCCTCTGTCTTGAGGTTTCTGTCATTAGTTTACCCTATACTCCAGCCAATAGAGGGCAAGTCACGGGAGACAATGGTCTAAACAGGAGTTAAGGCTTACTTAAGGAAATAGTATTGTGGCATTAAAAATCAACAAAAGGATTATCAAGGCACATCTGTTTATTTCCAACCCAATAATAAGCTTTGAGCTAATAGGAACTAAAACACAGAAACTATTTTTTTCAAATATCTTCAAGATCTAGCAGTACATTTGTATTTGTACATGCAGAGGGTGTTCTTTTGTAGAAATTGTTGGCTGATTCGTAAAAATAAGAAGAAACAAAAATATAAGAGATCAAAAGTCTATCTCTAGCTATGTCAAAAACACAAGGATCTCTGAAATACAGCACACAGCTTCCAAACTGAGGAGAACATATACCACCTAGACACAGAAAAAGTTTAGATCAGCCTTCTAATGGAAAGGGAGGAGATACTTAGGTGAGAACATCCATTAACCCATTGCTCCTCCAAATGCATGATGTGAAATGGTTTTACCCTCCTGAACACCACTACAGAAGAAAAGCATAACCACATAGCAGACCCTTTTGTTTATTTGCTCTTTAAGTTTTATTTTACTTTTATTATTATTTCTTTTGCTCTTTGCTTATGTTGGGACAGTAGAGAATGATTAAGGATTTTCAGTAAAGAGGTGTGTTTCTTTTGCTCTTTCACTATAAGTGATTTTCTTTTCCTCTCTATTTCTGGAACGACTAGGGGAGGAATGTGTTTCAACAAGTAAGGTCATAATCATAACCAACACTTTTTTTATATTTCACTTGAACATGGAAAAGGTCCACCTGTTTGTCCATTAGAAATACTATAAATATTACGTTATAACAATAATAAAGCAGTATACAATTCTCTCATTAGTAACAATTAACTGAAATAAGCATCAACCAGAAGAGAGTTAATATCCTAATCTCATATCCAGAGACATGTCAAGAGTGAAATGATAGTAACCTTAAAGGGCCACTTGAAGCAGTGTTAAATAAAACAAAAAAATTAGAGAATTGACAAAATAATTTGAGAAAAAGTAAAAATAAACATTTTTTAAATAAACTTGTTTATAATAAAAAATGTTTTTATAAACTAACTCATAATGATTTATTTATGTTTATCTCATTAATCTGATTATTACCCAATTTTTTTTATTAAGTTGGCTCTATAAATATATATTTCATTAGCCTCAAACTGGGTTCATGGTAAAATCATTATAAAAGTGTCTTTAACCAAAATTAGCATGGAGAACACATAGATAAGAGGATAGTCTTGCTCCTGTAGCATGGGTCAGGGGGCTGCTGATGGTAGCAGAGACAGTCTAGGGGTGGCTGAGCTGGAATTAGCTGAGGTATGTGCACTACCCATTGGAAATCAGAGCTGAAGCTTGGGAAGATTAGAATTCTAGTCCTTAACTTTGATAGTGACCAACTGTAGAGCTTTGGTGTTGAGATACAAAGGGGCTAAACTTACCGGTTATGAATGAATGAAAATAGGTAGAGGAATAAAAAAATTATTTCTTTTTAAACTAATAAAAGCTAGATTTGAGAAGAGGGCTTAAATGTGCAAGCACTTTGGCCCTGAAAATATTGAACCCAAAATTTGAGAAACCTGGCCCTCTATCCCCAGTCAGAAGCACAAGTAGATACCTGCAGGCCTCCCCAGGAGGCAGAGCCTGACCCTGAAAACCTGGGAGAAGGAGCAGTGCAAAATGTGTAGGTCCTGTGATAGATCCCTTAGTGAGAGAGCCTTAGGGCCTGAAACTGCCTACCTATTTTCTCTCCCAAACTCAAAATCCTCCAACTCACTCTACCTTCAACAGGGAAGAGGCCAGGAGTATTTCAGGAAAATTATTTCATCAGGGAATATAGAGGAATAGAGAAATGATGCCTCCTAAGGTAAGTCACTTCAGATTTATAAAACTCAAAATTTTCTGTCTGTGAACTAGTATCTGCAGTGTACCTTTTAGCTCTAATATTTATGATCTTTAAAAGCCTCTTTGAGGCAAATCTGTACCCAGAACTGGTGAAGAGAGGGTCATGCTCCTTGGGGGCCACTTAATGGTCGCTGGAATGGGGAAGGTGTGTCTGAGCTAAGTGGTATGGACTTTGTGCCATCAGTGTGAGTTTATTCTATCATATTTCAACAAATATTTATCAAGTACCTTCTATATGCTGATGAACAGAGTGGTAAATAAAGCAGATCAGGTCCCAAGCTGCTTTCCTAGAACTTACACTCCAGTAAGAAGAGGCAATAAATAAAGGAATACACAAATGTGCAATTACCAAATGCAAAATGGACTGTAAAGCAAGAAAAAGTGGAGGGGGTAGTTGGAGAGAGAGAGAGAGAGAGAGAGAGAAAACAACCTTCCAGGAAGAGGAAACAGTATGTGCAAAGTCCCTGTGGCTGAAATGAACACAGTATATGTAAGCCTTTAGAAGAAGGCTCTGGCTGTAGTTTAGTGAGTAAAGACATGAATGATATGAATTGAATACAGAGGGACCATGCAGACAAGGCATTATAGAATATGCCAAGGAGTTTGGATTTTATTCTTAGTGAGTGAAAAATCCATTGAAGAGTTTCAAGATAAGAAAAGATATGATCTAATTTGGGATGCTAAAAAAATCTACCCAGCAGTGTGGAAAACAGATTTGGGGCATGGAGGATGAATACCCCCATGAAATAATGCAAGCCATGTAGCCAAAGCCATAGAGGAAAAGGAAGAAAGTATCCTTTGGGCCTCTGAAATGTAGCCCCAGGGTTTCTGTGTCACAATCATCACTGTGAGAGCATCTGATGCCTAAATGAGTCATTAGAACCAAGTATGCTAGTAACTGAGAGTTGTGTGGGATGATGTTAACCTGTCAATATATGTATTAATGTTAACACTATTTATTGCTTAGTTTAGAGGAATAGAAGTGGATTTTTTTTAAAAAAGACTTTATTTATTTATTTATTTATCTATTTATTTATTTAGAAAGAGAGAGAGAGCAACAGCAAGTGAGCATGAGCTGTGTGAGGAGCAGAAGGCAGGGTGAGGAGCAGAGGGAGAGTCAGGCTACCCTGCTGAGCAGGGAGCCCCAAGTGAGGCTTGATCCCAAGACTCCAGGATCATGACCTGAGCCAAAGGCAGACACCCAACCATCTGAGCCAGATGCCCCTAGAAGTGAATTTTTTTCCAACAACCCCCATATATAATTTATTCCAAGTAGATTTTTTTTTAAGATTTTATTTATTTATTCATGAGAGACACACACAGAGAGAGAGAGAGAGGCAGAGACACAGGCAGAGGGAGAAGCAGGCTCCATGCAAGGAGCCCGACATGGGACTTGATCCTGGGTTTCCAGGATCACACCCTGGGCTGAAGCAGCGCTAAACCACTGGGCCACCCAGGCTGCCCCCAAGTAGATGTTTATACTTGTTTCATTAAAATGGCTTTCCTTATGCTCCACTCACTTCTAGCCCTCAGAAAATTTAAAATCTGGATTCTCAGGGTGCATGGGTGGCTCAGTGGGTTAAGTGTCTGACTCTTGGTTTCAGCTCAGATTGTGATCTCAGGGTCATGAGATTGAGCCCAGCATCAGGCTCCCTGCTCAGCAGAAAGTCTGCTTCTCTCTCTCTCTCTCTCTCTTCCTCTCGCTGTCTCCCTCTCCCTGTGTCCCTCCCCTTGCTATCACTCCTCCCTTCTCTCTTTCTCTAAAATAAGTAAATAAATCTTTAAAAATAAATAAGTAAAATCTAGATTCTGAAGTCAAATTTTGTCAGGTAACTTATTTCCCCCAGAATCCAGAATGAGTTGACCAACCAATAAGTAAATTAAATTGTGTTCATTATGGTGCTGGACAGTGTGGGGAACCCTTGGTGAGTTTTCACCCGGGGCAGGGGCTGTTTACATAATGATTATGACACTACCCATGCCCTCCCTACTACAAAATGTTTCATAGGCTTTGGTATTTGTGACCCCTAAAGTATTTTTTTCCTCTATATTTTTATTTAAGTCTTCTTAGATTAGAGGACATGTGAGAGCAGTGTTCATATGGCAAATCAGACCAAAGTGGCAGTCTGAAGTGTGTAGGTGCTTAGACAAAGCCCCTTTGTCTTGGTAAAAGAAGGGACGAGACAAGGATTAGGGCAAGATGGTTTTCGTGTTGTTAGTATATTTCAAACTTCTGGTTACTGTTATAAACAATAGCTGGAAGTAACACCTCCTTTTACTTCACCAGCTGTCCCCAAAATTACTATCAAGTCACTGATGGCAAAAATGCCTATAAAACGGAACAAGAAACAAAAATGAGAGCCAGTGATGACTGCTGCCAGAGCTCTCCCTGAAGAAAGCACCACTGGGTAGAGCACTCCTAAAGACCACGTAATTTGGCCACAGGTCTAGGGAGCTGCAGGTGGGAGTGTTACCTGTGGTCATTCACAGACCTGAGAATGCCCACCAGGAACCATCTATCCATCCTCTCAACTCATTCAACTGAGACTTACGGAGTACCTTCTATAGCCCAGATCGCAGTGGTCAGGAAACAAAACTACCTTTCTGCAAAAGGTAGAAACAGCTCAAACTGACTTCAGCAAAAAAAGGAATGTATGGGCTCATGTAGCTCAAAAATACAAGGTGAAACCACCTAGCATCAGGCAACACTGGAGAAAAAAAAGCTCCAGTGGTTTCTTGGAAGATCCAGGTCTGTTTTCTCCTACATTTATTTCATTCTCATGAGTGGCTCTTCTTGGAGGGGAAGCTTCTTCTGGCAGTAAAACAACCAAAGTGGACATTGAACTTCCTCTTCTCCCAGCTTGAAAAAAAAATCCCCCAAACTGGCTCTAGATCACCATGTACAGATCTGTGCAAATTGCTGACTGATGGGGACTAGCCTGTGACTTGTGATGCTTTGACCAGTGGAATCCAAGTCATGTCTCTTCCCACAAGGGGCAAAGTAGGGGTGGATTCAGCTCCATCCAAATAACAGGCATGGGAATTTGTAGTAGCCAAAGAGTGGGGTAGGATGATTCCCTAAGGAAACTTTTACTAGAAGAAAGGTAATGGTAAAGCAGTAGATATTAGGATGCCTGGGCAGCTCGGTGGTTGAGCATCTGCCTTCGGCTCAGGATGTGATCCTGGGTTCCTGGGGTCGAGTCCCTCATCAGTTTCCCAGCAGGGAGCCTGCTTCTCCCTCTGCCTATGTCTCTGCCTCTTTCTCTGTGTCTCTCATGAATAAGTAAATAAAATCTTTTTTAAAAAGCAGTAGATATCCACTAAGTATTTAAATACCACTAGCCATTACATGAGGTACAAAATAGGCTTGCCTTCACATTCTCATTGCAGGAGGATGATGGTTGCACCATACAGTGCCATAAGTGCTATAATTAGGGCAACCACATACCCTCGTTGGCCAGGATGGTCATCCATGCCCAGTGTAATTATTAACAATGCCCTCTTGTACCCTTAAAAGTGCCCTGGTTTGGACAATACATCATATGGCCACCCTGACAGTAACTGATATATGTTCAACTGCACATAGAAAGGAGAGGGAATGACTAACTGTGAGATAGGTGATCGAAAAGCCTTCATAAAGAAGGTGATGCTTGGGCAGCCCCGGTGGCGTAGTGGTTTAGCGCCGCCTGCAGCCTGGGGTTTGATCCTGGAGAGCCGGGCATGGAGCCTGTTTCTCCCTCTGTCTGCGTCTCTGCCCCTCTGTCTGTCTCTATGAATAAATAAACAAAATCTTAAAAAAAAAAAAAAAAAGAAGAAGAAGAAGAAGGTGATGCTTCACCTGAGTGCTGAAGGATGTGTGGAAATGTTCCAAGTGGCTGAAGAAGCTAGAAGTGTTCCAAGCATCAGGAAAGGTGTGAAGGTATGAACAATCATTTGATGTATAGGGATTGCTCCCACACCTCTGTGATCCAATAGAATCAAAGGTGTGCAGAGAAAAGGGACGGGGCAAAGGACAGGAAAGATGGGCCAGGTAGCCAGCTGCTGGCCAAAAGAAGAAACACTACATTAAAATGATTTAGCCAAGTTTATAGAATCTCGAAGGAAGCTAAAGGCTTACTAAAAATAAAATAGAAAATAGAAAAAAATATTTTGCTTTCATTTCTGGTTCCATGAAACACTGAAGTATGTCATACCTGAGAAGTGAACCTGAGAATCCTGTTTCACTTCACTTAGATTCATAACACCGGCTGCTGAAGATGTAACCCAGACTGGAAAGATGAAAAATGTCCTCTGTCAGGCACAGACATATGTTACTGGTTTGGATCATATGTCATTTGTGACTCAAGTAATCATGAACGCGAAATGAGAAAACAAACAGTTGTGTTGTATAATATGTTTTCTGCTTATCCTTCTTATGAGATACAATATAAAAAAAGACAGATAGAAATAGATCTATCATAGGGTGTCAACAGAGCCATACATTTGTCAAAAGAACTGGAAGAACCATGTGTCATAAGTTGTTTCTGTAAATTGTACCCCAGATATACTGATTATTTTGCATTATTAGTTTCACATGGCCAAAAGCAGGGTTGGTTTTTTAGTGTTAAATTGTTATATTTACAGTTGGAGAGGGAAAATGAAAATGTAAGCATACAATCTTATTACCTATGGGAACTAGCTTCTTCCTAATCTTCTATTTCTAGTCATTATATCACAATTTCTCATCCTCCTCCAGTGCAAAGATGTCAAAGTTTATTTCAGTCGAGGAAAATCTTAAAATGAATAATGAAAGTGAATGTATTATAATTTAAAATACTTTATGTGTAATAGCTAATTATTCTCTAGAGTAATGTGGATAAGGTTAAATATCTTCATATAATAGAAGAAAAATTAAACAAAAGTGTTAAACTCTAATGAATCCTATCCATTTATAGATATAATTCATCGATGAAACAAATATTGTGTTGTCCACAAGACCACTTACCTAAAAATTGAAGAGAATAATTTGGACATCAATACAGATAACCCCTTGGGGTCTGATAGTGAAGTTGGTGTCTCTGTTCTCTTTATGCTTTGTATAACTTCTCCTCCATCCTTGAAGCTTTCACACAGCTTTGCAGTTCATATCAGACTATACCACCTTGTATACTGAAGAATAATTAACATACAGTGTTATATTAGCTTTAGGTGTACAATGCAATGATTCAACAATCATCTACTTCACTCAGCACTCACCTTTCCTGTAGCTCACTTCCTAAATTCCTGGTCCCTTCCCTTTGCTCATAGAAGACTTCCATATGTGAAGTCTCTACTCCGGTATCCATCATTTTTATTGGTGACTTCAATTTCCTTGTGAAAAACTCATCCTTTACGTGGCTTCATAGTTCCTTGACCTTCCTCGTCTTCAGCATCCTTTTCCCCATCTTACAATAGCTAGTCACTCCCCCAGGTGTATCTTTGATCTCATTACCACTGACACCTGTGCTGCTCCTCCAATTTTTCTGTATTCAGTTCTTTAACCTTACTGCCCTTTGTTCTCTCTTTCCCACTCCAGCTGTGCTTGGATCCTACCAAGTTCTCTAAATCATCAATCTTTATTCTTGTTCATTCTTCCTGATTGCTCTTTATTCCTTATTTAGCTGATATTTCATGTTATAGCATTCTATGTACTTTAAAAGATGTAACTATATTGCTCCTTTTTTCTTCCGTATTACTTCCCCTCAAAAAACTCTAACTCTAGTTATCCCACTATTTCTTATTTCACATTGACAACTGAACAAGTCTAGAGAAAATCATCCACTTCTGCTGACTGATTCCAATTTGAACTCATGACCACAAATTTTTACTGGATAGTCAATAATGGTTGGCTATCTTTATATTTTAATATGTGCTGGTTTCCTACTCTTCAAAATGAGACTATGTCATGATTTTCACATCTCCTTAAACTGCTAATCTGCATTCCAAGATGCAAACCACTTTCTATGCACCCATTTCCTCACACCTTCATTGTAAGAGATGAACGTGCTTCTGCCAAAGCCAAAACTTGGGGGCATGCTCTCCAGCTCATGCCTTTCCCACTCTAAAACTTACTTCCTGAAATAGTCCTTCTTTTCATCCATTTATCCCTCTGACCTAATTATTCCTACTAATATAAACATGCTTTCTTGGCTTCTTCCTCTGGCTCCTGCTAAATTGTTGACTAAAGTTGCTATCTCCATTTCTTCTCCATTCCTTTCTTTCCTCAGCCAATTTCAATTGGCCTTCACCCCTTGGTCCTCTGAAACTGTGCTACGTTAGGTTAGCAACAACCAATGTTTTATCACATTCAATGATCATTTGATTGTCCTTATCTCGCTGGACTTCTCATGAGCATTTGGCACAAGAGAAGACTTCTTGTTATAGAAACACTTTCCTCTCTTGATTTTCCTCTTTTCTCACTGGCCATTTCTTTCCTGATCATCCTTCAGTTCAATCTCCAGTTGGTTTCTGGAATATATCATTCCCATATTAGGTCCTCAGCTGGGAATTCCCTTTCCCTCAATCTTTCTAGGATAATCTCTTACTGTAATTCAAGTCTCACCTTAAATAACTTCCCGTTAGAAAGGTATTTTCTGACAACTCAATTTTAGTTACTCAGAAACACCATTTCATAACTTTTTGTTTTTTCTTCACTATAGTTCTTTTTTTAGTGTTTTTTTTTGGGGGGGTGGAAGATTACAGATTTTTATTCTTTGTATTTCTTTCAAGTTATTACATTCAACATGTTTCACTTTTGTGATCATTAAATCATTTAAAAAATAAACCCCTGAAATAATTCCTTAAACTAAGCAGCATGCTAAACAGCTAAATGAAATGTTAGCCCCAGCCCAAAAATACATTATTCCAATGAGATATTACACTTTTCTTAAATCTACTGATGAATTAGCTGCCCTATAATCATGGCATTTAATTTTTTTTTTTTTTTTTTTTTGGCCAGCTTTTCCAGATAAGGCTACTTTGTTAAAACCTTTGCTACAACAACTAACAAAAACTGATATGGTTAGAATAGCCAAAAAATATTCCAGAACCTCAAATAGAAAAATAAAGCCAATTTCTATCATTCCTACGACACCACTAGTTACATCTTGCTAACACTGTGTTTACGGTGTCTTGCAGGATACTAGATTTCCTCCATACTCTCTTTGAACGGTGCTAAACCATAGTTTTTAAAAGACTTTATTTATTTATTTATTTATTTATTTATTTAAGAGAGAGAGAAAGAGCATGAGCAGGGGGGAGGGGTACAGGGAGAGGGAAAAGTAGACTCTCCACTGAGCGGGAGCCTGATATGGGGCTCAATCCCAGGATCATGACCTGAGCCGAAGGCAAATGCTTAACCAACTGAGCCACCCAAGTGTCTTTCCCTATAGCTCTTAATATATTTGTGTTTATTTTGTTTATTGTCTGTCTCCCCCCATTAAAATATGAATTCCTGCTCTGGTCTTGTTTGAATCTGCATTGTCTTGCTCAAGTTTGTAGGCAATTAAAAATATTTCTTGTGTGAATGAGAAAATTAACATCTATTTGCTCAGTGACAACAATTACTTTTTCACTGTACCTTCATTTTATTCTATGTTTATCAAAACATTTGATGTCATATAGATGAAAATTTCTCTACCTGGCTATAAAATAAGATTGGTTTTCTTTTAATTTAAACTCAAAGAAAGTCTAGAATTCAATAAAGTTTAAGAAACCACTGCATTTACTTTAATCTCTGTTTTCAAATACTAACTTAGGAACTGTAATAATACTAATCCTTTGTAGGTCAAGACCTGCTCTTCTTTTTTTTTCTTTTCAAATTTTTATTTAACTTCTAGTTAGTTAACATATAAGTATTGGTTTCAGGAGTAGGATTTAGTGATTTATCACTTACATATAATCAAATCATAGACAAATATACTAAAAGAATGATTTTGTCTATCCCAGACTAAAACTTCGTGTTAAGATAAATATACACTTAAATATATTAGGATTTATTTGAATATAATTCTATATTATTTTCTACAGCATTGTTCCATGCAAAGAGATTATTATGTATTTGTTTTTCCATAGGTCATGATAATACTTTATTTAAACTTCAATACATCATTTTCTTTAAATCTAGTTACTGAGGTAGAAAATAAATTCTGGAAACCGGAATTCTGAAAACTTGGGTAAAATTTTAAAAGTTATTTATTGACAAAAGACTATATCAACTAAAAAAATCTGTCAATCATTAGTTATACATTTCATGAAATTTAGAGCAGTTTAATTTTGCTTTTTAGAGAGAGCGCTTGAGCATGTGAACGTGGGAAAAAGAGAGAGAATCCCAAGTGGGCTCCACACCTGGCTTGAGGCTTGATCTCACCACCTGATATCATGACCTGAGTCAAAATCAAGAGTTGGATGCTTAATGACTGAGCCACCCATGCACCTCTAGAGCAAGTTTTTATGGTAATCTAAAGATTGATGTGCCCTTGTAAAAACTAGATCCTATAAATAATGTGTTTAATAAATATAACAATACTTGGTGCTGCCAAACCTCTCTCCTAATATGTGAAACAAATGTATATTTTTCAACATCTTCTTATTTTCATGCCAAAAATCACTGATTCAGATTATTTATTTATACTATAGCAGGACAAATGAAATTTTACCCTAAAGAACAAAGGCTGGGCATTCCTGGCCAATATGAATGATGACTCACTCTGATTTCATAAAAAGACAAAGCTCAGGGAAAAGAAAAACACATTTTTAAGGACCTTTTTCTCATAACACTTCAGTTGTGCAAAATATTATTAACCAATCTTACTTGTCTAGGGATGTTAATCCATATATAGCGCATTACTCCAGTGAGGAAATAATATGAATATAACCATTTCAAGAAGATATTTTAAGAATCCACAATTGCAAACTTGCTATTTAAAATTTGTTATTTTTGTAAAAGAGATAAATCATTTTGGGGGACAAACAATTGAAGCAAAGATATGGAAGTAGGCTGTTTACAGGGTCATGTTATCATGAATCTTTGATTTTAAAGAATATTATTTGAGTTTTTAACTTACCTAGACATACTATTAAGATATACTTTCTAACTCAAAACTAACCTTCAATGGTGATGAAATCGGAGAGTAGAAGTAAATAGGTGCGACTTTTGTTAAAAAAAAAAATATTCCTGATACTAAACACTTATTATATATTACTAAAGACTATGAGAAAAAAAATTAAATGGAATTGACCTTTTAAGCATTGATTTTCTTTCTCTAATACTTTTGACTAAAAAAAAAAAAAAAAAAAGTGTTTGTTTTCCTATTCCTAGAGAGTTCTTTACAAAATGTGTTGTTATTTCACATTATTGGCCAATGTTTATTTTTTTAGTTTTATGCAGCTTATGGAAAACAAATATTTATTTGAATTATTCTTGGATGTTGGGCTACCATACTTTTATACCCTGGCTAATATTGTTCTGATCTATTAAATGTATGCCCTACACTCTCCCTTTATAGTCATATCTGTCACTTGATTTTTTTTCCAAGTCATTAGTCCTCCATTTCATTTTCTTTATCGTGGCCTTAAATATCCAGTGAGACCCTATGGTTTCTCATCTGAACGCTAATAACTCACTCCTTTGAAGCTGCTTCAACTACAGCTGCACAGCCAGGAGGTCATAACAAGGATGATGGAGGTAATAGCAGTCAGTGTCATTACCACCATTCCCACTGCTCACAATCACAATTTCTTTAGGCCTTAGCACACTCTCCATTCTCTATAATGTTAATGAACTAAAATATCCAAGAAACAAAGTCTGCTTTTGCTCAGTGATCTCAAAGCACTTTCAAAATTTGACTTTTATATTTCATATGCTAATCACATGAACTAAATAGAAAAAGATGCAGTGGAAGAAGTTAAAGTTATGCATGTTATATACTCTTTCTTAATTGGAATAACTAATGGGGCATGAACCAAGACCTAGAAGAATATTACAAGATATAGAAAGGAAAGCTGCAGAAACTTGTGTATGTACAAAGCCTGGCTGGTTCCCGTGAAGAGAAGTGTCTGCAGGATAGATATTAAAGAGGAAGAATAATAGACTGAAGATTTTCCATTGCTCTTGAAAATGATAAGAGTAAAAGAGGGGTTGGCAACAACACCCTTGTACTTGGGAGATTTACAGAAGGCCTCTAAAGGGCTATTGGGGTCCCAGGCAATTCTGATGATGGTGTGGTGAAATTTGAAAAGGATGACAGATTGAAAAAGAAAAACACCACCTTTATGAGTATAGACTAATCACAGTCCCCACAATCTCTTCTCCAGGTCCTCCCCTTTGCACTTCTTTGTGCAAAGACTTCTTTGTGAAGTCTTTTTAATCTGTAGGGAGGGGTCCCCAAATACTGTTAGTGAAACCATCTGTGTCAGAATCCTGTTGAAACCTTATTTCCAAATGATGCTTAGGTTTTATTTTTAGGAGTTTCTTAAGCTGTGCATTAGGAATCTTAGGTTTTTATTTTTTTTAATTAGATTTTATTTATTTGTTTATGAGAGACACAGAGGCAGAGACATAGGCAGAGGGAGAGGAAGGCTCCCTGCAGGGAGCCTGATCCGGGGCTCCATCCCAGGACTGTGGGATCAAGACCTGAGCCAAAGGCAGAAGCTCAACCACTGAGCCACCCAGGTGCCCCAGGAATCTTAGGTTTTTTAAAGACTTTCCAGATGTGTTTGATGTGGAGCCAGGTTAGAGAGCCATTTTTATTATCTATCATCAAAAAGCCAGCACACTGGGGGCACCTGGGTGGCTCAGTTGGCTAAGTGTCCAATTCTTGATTTTGGCTTGGGTCATGATCTCAGGGTCATGGGATCAAGCCACTAGCTGGGCTTCTAACTCAGCAGGGGAATCTGCTCAGGACTGTCTCTCTACCTCTCCCTCTGCCCTGCTCCTACTCTCGCTTTCTCTCTCTCTCTCTCTCTCTCTCTCTCTTTCTAAAAGAAAAAAAAAAGCAAGCACACTTATGATTAAGGAATTCATAATTTAAGTCATTAAGTACTTGTACTTTAGAAAATTCGTTGACATGTGAGAATGAAATGATTATGTGGGGAAGATCTCAGAAGACCACAGGTAAGGAGAGAGATACTCACAAAGTAAGCGATGGCCCCAAGACCAAAATCAGTGACTTCAAAGCTTTGCCTTGTCTTAATAAATCCATCAATTTAATGTAATGATATTTTGCTAAGTTCTTAGAAAACGCGTCATGCCAAGTGTTGTTCAAATACTTTACAAATGTTAGCTTATTTACCCTTCATAACAATCCTAGGATGTAGGTACTAGTATTTCCCCCACTTTATAGATGAGGAAATTAAAGCTAAGGTGAAGCTATGAAGTCATTTACCTGAGGTCACAGAGTTATTAAGTCACTGAGCTCCACAGGCCCTGTACCTAACTACTGTATATCTGTTAGATGGCAGGCTAGGCACTGAGAAGTCAAAAACAAATAACCCTAAGGGAATTTATAGACTAGTGGAAAACAACTGGGCATTCCTGCCATCTGTGCTCTAGGAAGAGAGAGCATACACTGAGTTTTGCCCAAGCAAATTCCAGTTGACCTTCCATCCTGTTCATGCTGCTCATCATCTTTGCAAAGACCCATCACTTGGCTTGCCAAATGCTTCCCCTTCATCTCCTCTGTGCCTTTGTTGGGAAAATGATAGGAAAATTTGAATAATATACTCAATTTAGAGTAGAGTCAGTTTTATTCCATTTAAAAAATGGGAGGTAACAGGCTATTGGTTGTAATGATTCTTCAGATTCTTACTTTGGGGGAGATATTGCCATAGGGAAAGGACTAACAGGAGAATCAGTGCAGTCTTCAATTTTATTCTTATAGACGCGTCCTTGGTTTACAAATGAGAAGAGAGATGCAGCTGCAGGTGAGACAGCACTCATTTCGAAGAAATACTTGGCAGACCCCAGCTTTAAAGTGTCCACAGCTGTTTGAAGTTGTGCTTTGCATATTTACCTCTTTATTTTGCACACTACTCCTGTTGCTCATAGATTCAATGAGATAACATAAAAAAATTATAAGAAAATAAGTTGTTTTATAATTTTATAATGCCAGCTTTCAATATATATTGATATATATATATTTCCATATATATATATTTTTTTAGTTTCTCATCTTTTCTTAACTAGAATCCATTCACTTGAATAATTCAGTGGATTCTATTTAATTGGTATCCTGATAAATGATATGACCTGTTAATTGGGAAGAATGCCAGATTAAAAAATTAGTTTAATGTGTTTTGATTACTTTATACTATTGTTATAGCATAACACCTTACTAGGTTAAGTAGAGAGGAAAGAACCCAACTTGTTTCTAATGCCCTAAAAGTTAATTACAATAGTTTATGGAACTGAATTAATATTACTCATTTAGACTTTTGCTTTTTTAAACTCCAGTTTTGTCCTGTTCTAATGGCCACTAAAGGTGTAGTATCTAATATTATTTTAATATTTCTTAATTATTTAATTAGTAATTATTGGAACATATTTACTCTATTTTCAAAAGTGAAAAGTAAACTCTGCTTTTAGTGTTCTTGAACTATTGCTATCTCTGATAGTTATGTTAACAAAAAGGATTATTAAAGTGTGTAAAAAAAGCGAAAAGAACTTATGTGTCACTCTGCTAACATTATGGAAAAGAAAGTATTTTAATTCTCATTTTTCAGTTAAGAAGTTTGAGGCATAGGGTCACCTGGGTGGCTCAGTCCGTTAAGTCTCCCACTCTTAATTTCCTCCTAGGTCATGATCTGGGTAGATCTTGAGATGGAGCCCTGTGTCAGCTCATGCTGAGCAGGAGCCTGCTTAAAATTCTCTTTCCCTTTCCCTCTGCCCCTCCCCACTTCTGGCTTGCACTTGAGTGTGCACCTGCTCTCTCTCTCCCTAAAAAACAAAACGAAACAAAAAGTATCAGGCATAGGTGGATGACTGGTCCATTGTCACTAGTTAGTGGCTTTGAAAGCCAGGATTCTTAACCATGCATTCTGACTCCTGACCCCACCTAGTTAATCGCTGTCTTACCAGGTCTCCCTCTTTAGAGGAAGAGCGTGTAGGGGGAGGCCTCAGATGTACTCAGTGGAGTTCTTGACATGGGTACATTTGGCTTAGAGATGAAACTGGTGTTTTTTGTAGGCAATTGTATCATCTCTGTGTTCTAAGTAATATAGCTCCTTTAGTATTTGCCAATAATTTATTTGGTTATTCTTCTTTAGGTACAGACCATTAGCAGAGCGGTACATTTTGACATTTTGGATTTGGTCACTGTGATTTGTAAAACTTGAGGCAATAGTCAGACTTTTCCCATTTCTATGAGTTTACGGAATGGACTCTGTGTGACATTTAAAAGGACTTTAACTGATATGGTAGAAGGATCATTGTTCTTGGAGTCAGAAAGTTTGTCCTGGTTCTTCCAACCACCTGCTTTACCATACTGGGCAGTTCTTGATCTCTCTCTCTCTCTCTCTCTCTCTCTCTCCCCTCTCCCTTTCCCCCACTCCCTCCCCACTCCCCCCTTGTTTGTAGGAAAAATAGAGATTTCTAGTTTATAGGAATCTTGAGGAAGACCAAATGAGTGACATAAAAAGCACCTAGCAAATGTATCACTTACAAAGTAGGTACAGAATAAATGTTACTTCTCTTTCCTTCCTCTGCCTGCCCTGCTGCTATATTTTAAACCTTGGTTACTGACAGTTTTATATAACTGCTATGAAACCTGAGGGGAACTGAAGCTGTCACTCTAATTCATGGGAGTTGGTTATCTTCACAATGGTATCTCAGGCCCTAAATATGTGGCACAAATATATTTGTGAGCCACACTAAAACAGAAGGAAATTTGTTTGGATATTATTTTACTAATCATTGGTACCTATCTTGGCTGTGTTGGGCTGTCTTACTTCTATTACTTAAAACTGTGTTTAAAGTAAACCTTTCCCCCACTGCTGATGCTAAAATGTAGCTTCAGAGTTGATTCAACCAAATCTTTGTATTTCACTTCATGCTTTATTCATTTATACTTCTGATCTCAATGCCATTTTCAATATATCAAACTGTATGCTGTGTATAACATTAAAATACCCTTATAACCTTATTTAAAATATGTGTGAATGATGTCATTTATCTTATAGGAATGTAATAAACTATTATTAATCTAATTATTCTCATTTTAAAGATGTAGAATCTGATGCACAAAGTGATTAATTCTCTTGAAGTCATTTGGAACCTATCAGCAATATCTGTGAGATGTTTTGGAGTTTCCCAAATAAATAATATTACCATATTCTTTAATTTTTTTTTTAAATATTTTTTATTTATTTATGATAGTCACACAGAGAGAGAGAGCGAGAAGCAGAGACATAGGCAGAGGGAGAAGCAGGCTCCATGCACCGGGAGCCCGACGTGGGATTCGATCCCGGGTCTCCAGGATCACTCCCCGGGCCAAAGGCAGGCGCTAAACCGCTGCGCCACCCAGGGATCCCTACCATATTCTTTATCAGAGAAAAAATATATGAATAAAAATATATTTTGCTCAAGTTTCATATGTACTTACATTTAAAGAAATGAAGCAAAGTTTTATATATTTAATCTAACACCATCCACTTAATGATATGACAAGAAGTAGAAGCATTTTAAAACATGAATCACTTTTTCTTTATCTTGTAGATATACCAATAATGGTTAATAATGATAATAGAATCTGTCACTTATTGAGATAACTGTATCAATCTATCGGTCTGTCTGGTTCCTGGATCTGTGTTGGGCAGTTGCAGATGGTTCTTATTTAATTTTATTTTTGCCACATAACCTACCTTTCATTATCTACTTTGGGTAATTGTATCTCACTTTTCTTTTTTGGGCTCCACCCTGCTATCCCATCCCAACTCTGGGCAGAGTTGACTCTCCCAACTCCAAGGATTGGGTATAGAACTCAGGTCTAGGCAAAACTATTCTCCAGAACTTGCTAATGGGTTCAGTGGTAGATACTATCAGTGTCTGAAATTTGATTTTACTTAACTTACAAGTTAATAAGTGAGTCTCTTGTTGTTTCATAGATGCTGGCAGAAGACACAAGATTTCTGGGTCAGAGACAAAGGTTTTTATTACTTGTGGTGCAGCCAGTAAGCAACATGATTTGCATGAGTTCCTTTTGCTTCTGATTCTCATGGAGTTGATGCAGCATGAGCCTATCTGGATATTGTGGGTTTGTGTCACTGCCCTTGGGGGAACCACTGCTTCTTAGCAGGCAGTAATCAAGGCTTCCTTGTTCTTAAAAGAGATGCTACCTGATTGCTCAATATTCTTGCTACAAACAGAACCTTGATAAATAATCCAGGAAAAAAGCAGTCAGGGCCTTTATTCTTGGCAGACCCAGTAGGATATATGGAGGATGAGAGATGTGGAGTGGTGCCTCCCAACAGATGAACTATCTCAAACAGTCCAATTAGAATCATTTTTACTCTTTCTTTTGAAATTTGAACCTGGAAAAATATTGTGTTTAATTTTCCGCAGCTATCTTGTACTTACAAAGGACTGACCTATCTGAGAATGGAGTCAGCATGGCAAAAATCAGAGATAAGAAAAGAAAATGAAAAAAAATAAAATAAAAGATCTTACTGAGCTATGGATCAAGTATACCCTGAAGCCAGAGCTTCCCACCCTCAAGAATTTTCAGCTGTGTGAGCTAATTAGATTTTCATTCATTCACACTTAAAAGAGTTCTGATGGCTTTGGCATTTGGCATATGTCTCATCACAACAGCCCTAAAAAGGAGGTATTATTATCTGCTTTTATAAATGAGCAAAACACACATTGTGAAGATTTACTCGCTCAGTATCATACTATTAATAAAGTAGAGCTACATTTGCTGATGGCAAACTCCATGCACTTCACCCTTAGACCGTTAGTTTTCGAACTTTAGTGTTCTTTAGAAACACTGAGTCTCACCCCAGACCTAATGAATCAAAACCTCTATAGTGGAGCAAAGAGAATATAAATTTTTTAAAGTTCTTGAGTGATTCTGATGCAAGGCTCATGGACCACTTGTTAAGAAATATTTCCCTTAGACAAAGGTGTGACTTCAGGATACTGCTGCCTGATGTTCTGATACTATACACCCTTATTAAAAAGCCTTGCTTCTGGACGATAACACTTGAAGCTTTGTCAGTGATATAAACTACAAATCAAAGGAAATCGTCTTCTGAGAAGTCTTCTGAGAAGAGCTCCATTGGGAGAAGTAGGAAAAGCCAGGGAAAAAAAGGCTTCTGAGCTGGGGACAGAAGGGTTAGGGGATGGGAACTTGAAAGGGTAGGGGGGCGGACAGAGTCTTAAAGTTCTATTTCACCAATTAAAAGATTCCTTTTTGTTTGAGGTACGTGGTGTGTGTGTGTGTGTGTGTGTGTGTGTGTTTTAGGTTCAGTTTCCACAGAGTTTATATACGTATAGGGAGACTCAGGAGTCCTTTGAAAAAAGCATATAGACATCTACTTGATTTGCTAGTTACAGTGGCTCATTGGACATGAAGGAGAATGTTTAATTTAATTATTGACTTTGAATAGACATTTTGCCACTGCTAATAATATTAGCCAGATTAATGAATTGTTCAAGGGTTATAGAGACAGAAAGACACAGTGAGTGCTATCGTCCATCAATATTTAGACAGCCTTTCCCAGAATAGTCATGTAAACCACATATGTCATTGTACAATATTTTCCTGCTTGCCTATCGTGTCTTGGATTTTTCTCTCTCCCTTTTTTTTCTCTCCCTTTTTAAATGTAAATGCAGTACTGTCTTTTGATACAGGTGTTATTATTATGAAAGTCAGAACTATTTTTGTACATGATATTCTAGTGTCTCCACAAGGCATCCTCCTCCAAGTGGACTCTGATACATAGTAAATCTTAAATTTTTAAAGCTGGGAGTACTCCTGAGGCCTTTATCTGTAGCCAGTCTGGGCATGTAGGCAATGAGGCAAGTTTGCAGAGTTGAACCCCACCACAGGGCTTAGCTAGTAGCATTCCCCACCTCTCATATTTTTAACTTCTTGTCCACTCAAAACTGAAGACTTGAATCATACTAGCTTAAAGAGATCTTTTTTAGAGTCTTAATTCACTATTATTCCAAAGAATTTTGAGATCATGCCGGTAGTCTCAGTCTTGAAAGAGTGTAATATTTCCAAATATTGACTAATAAGATTGAGTTTAATATATGTTTTGAAAATAATTAAGCTCATTATCAAAGTGATGTCTATTTTACCAAAGTGTGTCTATTTTAAATTATGGCTCCTTTTTAGATGAAGTTCCTCTCTACTCAACAGTTTGACAAAAAGGTATTTTGATATTTTATTTTGCACTCGTTACTTCTGTTCACAGGCCTCCTCAACTTTGTCATCATTGCAGAAACACATTCCTTTCCTTTATAGTTGAAATCAGAAGCTGGACTATATCTGATCATCCCTACTACAAATCCTTTCATGAATACACTCACTATAATACCCTGTCTCTAGATCTTTAACAAAGTAGCAAATGATCACTTACACCATTATCTCTGTACCTGCCTTCCTCCAGGGAAACCAGGTAACAATGTTGAACCTCTCTGCCTTCTTTTAAAGCCAGCAAATTGAAATGTGTTGAATGAAAAACAAGATTTCCATCTGAATATGTGGAAGAGACTCTCCTTAGCTCAAAGGTGTATGGTGTGACAAGATAGCAGCATAGCCTTTGCAATACTGTATTTTCTTAAGCACACACCACTGTAATAATTTTGTGAATATCTATCAATTATTTCAGTTGAGTGTCTAACCTCTCTGCTGTGGTACATTGAATGAGGTGATGAGCGAGATTTACAAAGCAAGGTGTTTTTTAAATTGATATGATATCTCTAATATTTATTTACAATAAGTTGGAACTGTATCATAGTTTCTTAAAAAAAAAAAAAATGTATCCTCCAGGAGAATACCTTGGCTTTCTTCTCAGGCCAAAATCATGCATAAGGCATTTTGTACAATGGTCAAGGTTGAATTAGATGAGGCATCAAAGATTTTCAACATAATCCTCTTGGGGGGATATTGTGTGGGAAGATGGCCTGAGGAATTCTCCCCTAGGAGCACAGGGGTCACTAGTAAGAGAGATAATAGTACACAGACTCTAAAATGATGCATTTTAACTTCCTCCATAAATCATGTTTCATTGCAGTCTCTCATTCCAAGGCGAGGTTCATCACCTTAGGATAGGAAAGGTGGAAATCTTCAACTTCTAGGCAATTCAAAAAGGCTTGGAAATCAGGTGAGGCAGTTGGGGTATGGGATTGTACAGAGATTTGCTAAATCCTTTTATTTTGCTTCAGTACATCAAAGGCTAAGAATAAAAGACTCCTCTCCTATGTTTTTCCTCTAGTGGAAAGGGAATGTGAGGAGAATGGTTTGAAAAAGTAAAGTTGACCATGGTAAGCAGAGGCAGAAAAGACCTGAGATGGAGCCACCCAAAAAGACACAGACAGGAGATCCTGAGGGTCACCAGTCCAGAGCCACCCTAGAACCCCTAGCCACTGAACCAAGGGGTTCACCATGGGGCTGCCTATGGCAGGGTGAGATCACTCCTTGACAGATGCTGGAGGTAGCCCCCCAGTCTCTGAGGGACTGTAGGAACACTGTGGAAGACTGAAAGGTCCACGGCCCACAGAAGCTTAGTGTGGCCCTCATCAAGCTGAGAGGTTGGATCATAGACTCCAGAAGCTGCAGATTCCAACAGACTGTAGAAAGGAATCATCTGCAGGGGGAAAACACCTGTTCCCAGAAACCCAAGGGCAGGGAGAGCCCCTTTCCAAAGGACCACCCCCCCTCAAATGTCCTCCACTAGGATGCATAAAGCCTCTTCCTAATCTTCACTTCAAAGCCGTTTTAAGGCTAACTAGAGAGGACAAGGAGGCCAGCTGGGAGACTATCTAAACTTATTCAAATAAAATTTAGAATTTTTTTCAATTTCAAAGTTAAATTGAGTTAAATCATTAACTCAATTGGATGTTTGAATATTTATTTGATTTTTTTTCTCCCAGCTAGCCAGTTGGAAGGGGCCTAGAATAAAGTTCAGGTTAGTTAAAACCAAAACAGGAAAATGTTTTCTCTGCACATCTAAATTATGAGTTCAATTTACCATCTTGCTCCAGCTTTTAAAAATAATTTAAAAAGACAAATCCAGTTATCCTTAGTCATATTGAGATAATGTATAGAACTATAAAGCCTAGAGTTACAGGGCATTTGGAGTTTTTTGAACTTCCCCACCCACCACTCTGGTTCTGGAATCACTGCTATTGCCTGCTTGGAAAATGTTACTTTCCACTGATTTTGCTATGAAAAGAAAACTACTCTAAAAAATAAAGTCTGTTAAAAAAATTCCTCTAATAAGACCTTAAATTCTTCTTGGGATAGAAACGGCTATCACTGAACAAAGCATAAAATATGACTCTCTTATGATGAAATCTGATTTTTCTATTTATTTAATCCATTTTCTCTGGAACATCTTTAGGCAATCTCTCCCTCTCCCTGTCTCTGTCTCTGTTTCTCTCTCTCTCTCTCTCTCTCTGTGTCTCTCTCTCCAGTTTTTTCTCTGTTATCTCTCCCTAGGATGTAAGTCAGCAATTATTTAGCTCCCACAACAAAGCCTGAGGTCATAAATGAGGGCAGACAGTAATTTAATCTGTGAGAGATTGAGATACCATCTAGTAAATTTGGTGACAACAGCAAACCATAGAGAGTACAGGCCACTGCACTGCTTCCTATTCATATTGACTCAAAATTGTTTTTCCTCTTCCTCTGAACTAACAGACTTTTCTTTAAAAAAAAAAAAATTCAAAGTATAACCCCAATCTTGGTAAAATGTCCAAACGTAATCTGGAAACCTTTTTCTTACAACCTAAGTGAGACACAAAGCAACCAAGCCCGTGTATATGTGTTTTTAAATAATCCCCTGAAACAGTAAAGTTCAAAAGGCAAAGTCAGACAATTTGCAACAACATAATACATTTGTTTATTTAGTTAATATTACAATGGTAACAGGTTTAAGAGCACTAGATTTGAATCCCCTTAAGAGGATAATGTTTAAGATTCATAAATTTCATTGTTCTTAACCATTAAAAATCCATTTTCCAAAGGAGTAATAATATATATTATCATTAAGGAACAGACCTAAACTTTATGATGTAGAACCAAAAGTGTGTATTTGTTCATTATTTTAAACAAAACATCAGAGACATTTTTACTCTTGGCCACTGCTTTCAGGAAAGCACAATGTTCTTGAAGCAAATATTACACAAAACATTTTTTTTTTCCGTAGTGATTTCAACCACTGTGTATCATGTCAGTGAGAGAACCTGACAGCCCCAGACTTAGTTATTTCCAATGGTTGTAATACACTCTGGCCTACTTAAACAACCAACCAGCAAACATGTATTTAGTGCCTACTATGTACATGCCAGCATACTAAAGCAATACAGGAAATACACAGAAGTAAAATTATTGGTCCTTGCCCTGCCAAGGCTTCCAATATAATTGGTAAGATTGAAACATAGACACAAATTACTTTCAATGTGTTCAAAAGAAGTGACAATGTTAACTAGATTGTCTATTAGAATGGCCTATGCTGGAACCCAGAAGAAGCAGGGACATAAACAGGGAGGGACATTCTCAGCACTGATTAAGATCTGTCTTGCATCAGATTTCTCAGCTCCAGACTTGAGTGCTTTCTTGAACACTCATATCTTCAAGTGCTCCTGCCAGCCTCACATTGTTTCATGGATTTATGACAATGGAGCAAGATAAATATGCGTAATATGTAAAAAAATAAAAAAATAAATAAAATCGTACATAGGGTAATGCTGAAAGGAATTCAGGACATTCCACTCTGCGTTGGGAGGTGGCTAGCCCACATTATCATTTATTTATTATTAAGACAAACAAGAGACTACATAAGAAAAAGTATAAAAGAACCTCCAAACTTCACTGAACACAAGCAAAAATAAAAAGATAAGGAAAGAAGGCCCAACAAAGAGGAGAGGTTTTGAGGGGTCTTTGCACAAAAAGACCCCCACCTCCTCACTGCCACCCCTGTCCCCACCCCCGCCCCCTGGGTCCTGAAGAAAAGGCCCTGGGCTAGGCAAATAGGGAAAAGCAAAGCACAGACACACCTTCCAACATCACAAATAAATAAATAAATATGTCAAACAAGAAAAGAACGTATTAGGCACCGCTGGAAAGGCAGCAACCTTCAGCGGCCAGGCGGGCCGCGCTCTTTAGCCCGCGGGCGGCAGCAATGCGCTCGGGATTGGCCGAGGCCCCGAAGGCGCCCCCGGGGTCCTGGCCCGGGTGCCTGGGTTTCGCGATAAGCCGGGGCGGGAACCCGAGTCCGCTGCTGCTCTTGCATCTGCACCGCCTGAAGCTTCGGCGCGGGAGCAACGCTAGTGGCCGCACAGGCCCCGGGGGGCGGCGGAGAGAGCGCGCCCGGCCCTGCCCGGCCCGGCCCTGCCCGGCCCTGCCCGGCCCGGCCCTGCCCGGCGGACGCTGACCCCGGAGTGCCCCGCGCTGGCTCTGAACCCAAAAGCGCCGTCGCGGGGCGGAAAAGAGGGTGGTTTCGCTTCCCTGCCAAAGCCCGGAACCTTCTCAAAACTCCCGGGTCGCTCGCTTGCTGCCAGTTCCTCTTTGCTCCAAGAGGGGGGGCTGGCTGGGGACTGCACGACGCCTGCGGTTCGAAGCGCGGGACCGACTTCACTAAGCCCCTGGCTCCGCCGCGGGTGGGGTGGAAGAGGTGAGGGGGTTCCGCGCAGGGCACGACCCCACCCGAGAGCAGGAGGAAAGACCAACCGCCCAGGTCCTTCTCGGGTCCTACTTCCCGTCACCGAGGGCTGAGCACGGCGAGAGCGGCGATTCCCCAGGCTCCGCTAGGGGCACCCCGCGGAGCCTGGCGGGCGGAGGGGCGCGGCGGGGCGGGCGGGGCGGAGGGGCGCGGCGGGGCGGGCGGGGCGGAGGGCGAGCTGGGGACTCACCCCGCGGGAAGCCCGTGGCGGTAACCGAGGCGCAGCTTAAACAAAAATAACGGCTGGCCGGGCTGACAGTCAGGCCGAGTTGACGACGTGAACGAGTTCATGATCTGCACCTGCAGGACGGGGCGGAAGGAAAGATCGAAGTTACAGAGTGGGGAGCACAGCGGGGCGCACAGCGGGGCGAGGCAGTGCTAGCGCAGAGGAGGAGGGACCGAACGTAGCCGACGGAGGAGAAGGGAGCCAGCAAGCCTCCCCAACCTGTCAGCCAAGTGCCCGAGGCAGCTTTGTCGCGCGACTTCCCCCCCACGCGCACGCAGTGCCGGGGCCCCACTTTGCCCCCGCCACACCCAGGCGCCTGGGATACTGTCACCTCTCGCACCCGGCCTCCCTTCCTCCTCATCTTCCTCCTCCCGTGCGCAGGGCCCTCGCGTGGCCGAGGCTCAGAGAGTCGTGATCCGAGACGTGCAGGTGCCATTACGGAAGACAGCGCCTCCCGACTCCAGGTTCTCGGGCTGGAAGTCCTCCACGCTGTAGGCGCGGCTCTTGAGGGCCGTGGCGTAGTAGTCGACAGGCTCCTCGGCCGCGTTGTCCATCCAGCTGAGGCACAGGATGCGCTGGAAAGAGCGCTTGAAGTTGTCCGAAAGGAAGCCGTAGAGGATGGGATTGGCGCAGCTGTTGGCGTAGCCCAGGATGACCGACAGCTGGCTCACCGTGGCGTCGTCCTGCTCGGCAAACACGTTGACCAGCTGCACTACATAGAAGGGCATCCAGCAGATGACAAACACCATCACCACCATCATCACCATCAGGGTGATCTTGCGCTCCGAGCGCTTGCGCTGCTGCCAGCCGGCCTTGAGAGCCACCATGCGCATTTTGGCGATGATGAGCACGTAGCACAGGCAGATGGCCCCGACGGGCAGCAGGAAGCCCATGAGAAACGTGTACAACACGAAGCCCACTAGCCAGCGCTGGGCCGGCTCAGGCATGAGCATGTTGCAGGCCACCGTGCCGTCACTGTTGGCCGCTGTGCGCGAGAAGACCACGATGGGCAGAATGACCAGCAGCGAGAGCACCCACACGCCCAGATTCACCACCTTGGCCACGGTGGGCCGGCGGTAGCGTGCCGCCTTGATGGGGTGCACCACGGCCACGTACCGGTCCACGCTCAGCACAGTCAGACAGTAGATGCTGGTGAACATGTTGACCGCGTCCACGCTGAGCACGAGGCGGCAGAGCAGCGCGCCGAAGGGCCAGTGGCGAAGCAACGTGGAGGTGACCAGGAACGGCACGCTGAGCATGAGCAGCTCGTCGGCGATGGCCAGGTTCAGGATGTAGATGTTGGTGGCCGTCTTCATTTTGGCGTAGCGCAGGATCACGTAGATGACCATGGAGTTACCACACAGCCCCACCAGGCACACCACGGAGTAGATGAAAGAGATGAGGATGGCGCTGCCCTGGCCCTCGCTCAAGGTCCCGTTCTGGGACGCGTTTCGCCCCGGCTCCTCCATGCCGTCCGCGGCGCCGGCCCCGGGGCCCCTGCTGCCGCCGCCTTCCCCGCAGCTGCCCGGGCTGGGGCTAGGAGAAGAAGGAGAGGAGGCAGTGCCATTGGGGAACATTTCAGCTGACGGGGGCCGGCGGGGCCGCCCGGGCCGGGCGCTCTCCCCGCGCCCCCGCCGCTCGCGCGCTCACTCGGGGCCCCGCCCGCGCGCCCGCCGGGAGCTCACTGCAGCCGGGCCCCTGGGCGAGCGGGCGGCGGCCGCGGGAAGCTCGGCTCGGACGGGCGCCGGCGGGGCGCATTGCCCGGCGGCTGGAGGCTGGAGGCTGCGGGGCGCCCGGGCACACGCGAGCGCCGAGAGCCGCGGCCGGCGGGCTGGAGCCCCGCGCCGCACAGCCATTAAGTGGCGCGGCTCCGGGCTGGTGAATGATTAATAGGCACCACCAGCGCGTCAGCAGCTACGGAGAGGGAGGGGTGGGGGTGGGGGTGGGGGTGGGGGTGGGGGGAGGAGGGGGGAGGCGGTGGAGGTGGCTTACCACCCCTTGCCCAACGCTTTTCCTTCCCAGTGCTGTGCTCTGATCAACTCTGGCAGCTGCTTCTGGGGAGGGGGTTCCCCTGCGGTACCCTGTACCCATCCCTCAGGGGGAACGCCTTCTTGGAGGGCGGGTGTAGAATCCGTCCCCCCCCCCCCACTGCCCCCCCCCCCCCCGGCTCCTGTCCGGGGAAGCAGCCCCCAGGCACTGATGTCTGGAGTTCAGCTCAGTTTCCCTCAGTCGCTGCCCGGTCCCGAGACACCCCCAACTCCACTCCCAGGCGATCGTCCCGGGCCCTACCCCCACCTCGCGCTCGCCCTGCCCCTCCGCGCCCGCCGCGCAAGCTGTGGGTCCCCCTTACCCAGGGCGCTCCACCTGCGGCCCGCCGCGTAGATGGCCCGGGCAGAGTGCTGTGCGGGCCGGCGGCCCGTGACGTCCTTCGCGCGGTGCCACTCCTGTCCTCGGGCTGGACCCGCGCACAGGCGCCCACGCAGACAGTCTTAGAGTCGCTGCGACTGACCCAGAGCGGGGTTAGGAGGAGGAAGGACACACACCGCGCGCCTTAGGAGGTCCTGCGTTCCAACACCGCGGGCAGCTCTTCGCCGGCGGGAGGGATTTAGGGGCCCGAGTGAACCCCTGCGAATCTCCTAATAAAGCCTGTAGTGCCCAGAGCCCCCTGCGCCTCCCAGAGGAATCTGGGCCGCAGAAAGGAGGCCGCGCGGCGGGGAGCACGGCAGGAGCCGGGGCTCCCTCCCCCACGTGCCAGGCGCGGCGTTGGAAATCCATCTAGGTGTGCACTGGGCAGAGATACGGCTGCGCCGCTCCGAGAGGCTCCGCCTGCGTCCCTGCTGTACTTTGTACCCGGGAGAGTTGGCGGGCCCCGGGGAGGAGAGTGTAAAGCCCCGGGAGAGCAAGGATGCCAGCTCCTCGAAACCCACGCGCGGCCCGCCGTGCGGGTGACCAGCCCCGGCACCAGCTCCACAAACTGGCAGGAAGACCTCCGGGGCTTTCCGCGACTTACCAGGGTTTCAGCCTTTTCTGAGGCCCCTGGACGTGTGACCCCGTTCTGGTTTGCTTTCCGAAACTTGGAAGAGACAGGAATCAATCGATGTAGGCACGCCTAAAACTCGCTTGCTGCATTTAAGGATTGAATGGTTTCTGTGCAGGAGGATGAATGTTCAATCACCGTGATTTTTAACCACCTCTGGGACTTCCCACCATCCCTAGTCTAGGCTCGCTTTGGCTTTCTACCGGTTCCAGTCCAAGGAAGGATCAGTCCACCCAGCCCTCCTGTCCCTTTGCGAAACCCATCAGGTCTTTCTCTGAAGTGGCCCCAGGAAGACTGACCTGCAGCAGACTAGGGCAGGGCCTCTTTCAAGCTTGAGCTTTGTCTTCAGCTTCTTGTTAGTTCCTCCTTCCTTTCAACCAGGTGGGATGCCCATGGTGCCCTGGGTCTCAAGTCCCTGCCCACCCCACCCACCCCACCCCCTGCGCCCCCATCACTACAGTTTGCACTCAGGAGAGCAATCTGAAACAGAAACTCAACTCCTCACTGAAGCCAGACCGTTCAGCATGAAGAAATGGATGCAGAACTTGGGGGGGGGGGGTGTATAATTCCTATCGCCCCTTGTTTTGTATGGGCAATCTTCTGCGTATATGTGTTTTAGTTCCTGAACCTAAATGCTCCTGAAGGGGAAAGAATGACTTCTGTAGTGTGTTGATTATACCAGTCAAAGATAAATTATGTCAGGCCCTCCTAGGAAGGTGTACAATGGACACTGAATTATTAATGAGAAATGTGCTAGGAAAGAATTTGAAATTTCATAAGGCCCAAGCTATTTAACCCATTACTTTATCTAAACAAATTACTTTTTTACCTTTTATGAAAATGGGATGTGGAATTGATGGTTAGTTGTGTTTTATCTTCCTTAAAAAATACTGAACATATGGAGAGGAAAAAAAAGAATGTTCATCAAGTTTTTTGTTTTTTTTTTTTTAATGGCCATTTTTTCCCCCAGAAGAGCTTTTTTACAAGCCAAGCCTCATAATGGTTTAGATGCCTCTTTGCCAATCACTGACTAAAGACACCTGGCTATTCTTCAGGGGGCTGACATTTCAACAGTCATCATTTAAATGCCTTGGCATTGATCATGGTTGCTCCAGGGGGAGTAGGTGATGGGAGCCAGTAAAGCACAGCTCTGTTGTTCAGACTCTCACATGTTCACTTCGCAGCTCACCTTAGGAAAATCTCCTCTCCATTTAGTGGTAGTCTTATATACCAAAGAAGAAAACTTAAGACCTGACATGAAGATGTTTGTTTGTTTGCTTGCTTGTTTCTGAAGTGGTTTCTATGATGAATTACTTATCTATAAAAAAGATTGACAAGGAAATATCATTTACACCCACTAGAATGGCTATAATAATTTTTAAAGGAAAAAAATGTTGGCCAGCATGTAGAAAAATTGGAAACCTTACATGTTGCTGATTGAAATAAAAAATAATGCAGCAGCTTTAGAATGTTATCGATTTTTCAAAAAGTTAAACAGAATTCCATATGACCAGCAACATCCTGCCCCTAGGTATTCCCCCCCCCCATACACAAAACCCTGCAAATAGGCGTTTGAACAAAAATTGGTACACTAATGTTCATAGCAACACCATTCATAATAGCCAAAAAGTCAAACCCAAATACCCATCAACTGATGAATGGATAAACAACGTGTAGTACATCCTCTCAACAGATTATTCATCCACAAAAAGGAATGAAGCACACATACGTGAGCCTTGAAAACATCATGTGGTGAAAGGAGCAAAACAGAAAAAGTCATGTATTGTGTGATTCCATTTGTCTGAGACATCCAGAACAAGCAAATCCATAGAGACAAAGCTGCCTAGAGGTTGGCAGGCTCTGAGGGGAGAAGGAATGGAAAATGACTACTTAATGGGTACAGGGGTTCTTTTTTGGGTGATGGAAATGTTTTGGAGTTGGATAATGGTGGTGGTTGTACACTGTGAATGTACCAAAGGCCACGGAATTGTGCATTTCAAAATGGTTAACATTATGATTTTCATAGCATGTGACTTTTACTTCAGTAAGAGAGTGATCGAGATGGGTATGAGTCATGTTGTGTTATGGATTCATTTCAGTCACATATTTCTTAACAATGTATCTGTGAATTAATCCATGAACAAACAAAAACAATCCAGCAGAAGACAGCATATCTGGGCTAAATAATATGAGGTTGGGGTTGCAGCTGTTTTGAAATTATATTAGGAACAGGAGCCCAGTTAGGAATCCGCCTGCCTCTCAGACCTTAATTTAATGTCTCTTAATGAAACTGGAGCACTAATGTGGGCATGGCATTGTTATAATGTGTAAGGAACACAGCCTAAGAGAAGTCAGAACTCCACAGTCTTCATATCTTGTTTTAAAACTATTTATTTATTTTTAAAAATATTTTATTTAGTTATTCATGAGAGACACACACACACAGAGAGGCAGAGACATAGGCAGAGAGGGAAGCAGGGTCCCAGTGGGAGCCTGATGCAGGACTTGATCCCAAGACCCCGAAATCACGACCTGAGCTGAAGGCAGACCCTCAACCACTGAGCCACCCAGGTGCCCCCCAAATTTTTTTTTTTTTTTTAATCACAAATCTAAAGCCTGGAAAAGCTTAGGATAGGCTTGTTTTCCCTGTGAAAGTTAACCACCCTGTAGTCTTCCCCTCTTTGGTTATTATCTTTTCTATGCTTCTGTAATATGAACATTTCTAGATAGGAGAGAAGAAAATGATGGCTGCCTGCAAAAAGGGGAGAAGGAAAAGTTCTAACTTAGGGAGTTGCAGATTCTTAAGTGAGCAGTTTTTCTTCCCCATCTCAGTACTCTTACAAGTTACACTCTCCTATGCTATCAGGTACCAGGTGCACACTTGGATTACTGTATTTATCACACTGTGCTGTGATTTCTTTGTGTACTTATCTCTCCTTCCTTCTATATCTGTAAGCTTGCTGAGAACAGTGGCTATATTTTACTTATCTTTATATCCCCAGCACCCAGCACAGTACCTGGAAAATTGCCAAACACCGCCTTATTTTATTTTTCTGAGGTATGCCATAGATAATATCTTTCTTTTGTTCCAACCCATAAGATGTAGATACAAAGAAATGAACTTCCAGCCCCTTGCAAGAAAAGTTTTAATATCTGTGTAATATCATCATCTGTAATAATTTATTATACATTTAAATCATTCTGAACAATTTCAATTTGCATGTCCTATATCAACAGTGATCATGCTGATGATTCCTTCATTGATCATTCTTGGTCTTAAATTTCTTGGCAGAGAAAAGGCTCTGAAAAAATGGGTGGTACGTACTTTAGTAGCTAATGATGGTTATTTAATAGCATCATGCAGTGTGAAAGCCATTATATGTGGAAGATCGTTTCTTTTAATTGCAGTCCTGAGTCTCAGTTGGTTTGGTGGAATAGTAATTAACAGGAGCTCAAACTCTGCTTCTGTCAAATCATTAATAATGTGATTTTTCCAACTGAAGCCTATGGTGGTCTTCAAATGAGTTTCTCTAATCAATGCAGTGCTAAAGTGCTGGTTAGGCCAGGGATTAAAAGGAACACTTTCTGGAATGTGCTCTGCACTAGCATCATCACAGTTGTGTTTACAAACACCTGTCTGGGCAGATGGGACCAAGGTGGCGATAAGGGGCAAGCACCATTCAGCAATATGGCCCTCAGCAAAGGTATGTGTCACTTAAAGACCATCTGCCACCAAGCAGTTAACGTGATGACAGTCTGATAAGAAAGTTAACCAGAGTGCAAAAGTGGTGATGAAACTAAGGAAGAATGCTGGACCTCATTTTCCAGGGATGCCCCCTTGCTTCACAGCAGCCCTGGTTGCCTGTGGTTCAGTTCATCACCAATCTCAGCAACTCACCCTGGCCTGCTGATTTTCCTATTGCCTCTTCTGTGAAACAGCATGACAGAGTCATTTTTGTGCTTTCAAAAAAGACACACATGGTGCAACAACTCACATTTTCTCCTATGGATTCTCTTACTACTGGATACTATTTCTAATAACAAGAATTCAGCACATACGGGAAAGTATTCATTATTATCGATGAAAAAATAAAAATAGAGCAAAGAACAAAAGCAGGTGCATGTTACTCAGATTATTTTGAGTAGTCCTTACCACTAGTACATTTTTCTCTAACGTCATCTGTTAGTCAAGGATTTCCAGCTCAATTTAATTTCGAACAATTTTATCTAAATTTGTTGACGTTATTCTTTTTAGCAGAAACCTCAAAAATGCCTTCAAAATCACAAGACCACATTTTTGTTTCTTTTAATTGATGTTTGATTTTAAGCAGAGCATTTTTTTTTTAAGATTTTATTTATTTATTCAGAGAGACACAGGAAGAGAGGGAGAGAGGCAGAGGGAGAAGCAGGCTCCATGCAGGAAGCCCAACGTGGGACTCGATCCCGGGTCTCCAGGATCACATCCCAGGCTGTAGGCGGCGCTAAACCACTGCACCACCGGGGCTGCCCTTAAGCAGAGCATTTAAACAGTTACAGCAAATCACTCATTCCCTGAGAAAGGGTTGTTTCTTTGGAGTGGGCTGATTTGTCAATCGGTTTCATCAATCGGTTTCATCTAAGGAACAGCCCAAAGCCAGCAAAACAAAAACAAAAACAAAAACAAAAACAAAAACAAAAACTGGCCGTGGGAAGGAAAGACAGCTTTGTAGATGAAACCCGTGAAGCTATCTTTTATTTTTTAAGATATAAAAAGTTTTGTTCTTAATTAAAAACAAAAAGGCATATAATTAGAGAGTGATTTAAATCTATGTAGTCATCACAATACCTGCCACTGCGATACTGCCACTTTGTTCTCATTTTAAGTATGTTGAGGCAGGAGACCAGGACCAAAACATTGCTTTACTTAGATGACACGAGACAACTAAATGACTGATCTTCTCTTTTTTTGTAAGTGGAAGGTGGAACTGTAAATAATGGGTTTGTGTTGAATACATCTCTATCTTCTACCAGAGATAGGAGGAATGGGGCAATATGTCCGTGAGCTACAGACTCAGAAGGCAGGCTCAGAACCACTGAGATTGGTCTAGAAAGAGAACTCCTGGATGGCCACTCATCTTTCTCTTTCTGAGGGTGGGCTGCCTCCCCAAAGCCAGGCCCTGCCTCTGCTCTTCTTTCTCCAGGTAACATGGGGTGGTATTTTATTTTGTCCTTGGGGAAGAAGCAGCCTATGTGACAAGCTTGATTCTTCCTTTCTTGTCAGAAGAGGGAGGCAAGAAGATAGCACAATCCAGGAAGGACCACTTGGCCTAGAATAAGAAATTACCATTCCTTGTTGATGGCCTGGGTGAACTGAAATTTCTCTGCTTATGCAATTTGCCAATACATTGGCTTCTAATACTGTATCCTGTGATTAAAAAAAAAAATCAGAGAAGTGAAACTCAGACTATAGTAGAACAGACTGAATTTCATAGCTGTGTTATGTATAGTCGCTTTTTTTTTTGCCTCAATTTCTTTTTTTTAAAGATTTTATATATTTATTCATAAAAAACACACAGAGAGATCAGAGACATAGGCAGAGGGAGAAACAGGCTCCGTGCAGGAAGCCTGATGCGGGACTTGATTCCAGGACCTCAGGATCATGGCCTCAGTCAAAGGCAGCCACTCAACCACTGAGCCACCCAGGTGTCCCTTTTTGCCCCCATTTCTTAATAACAAGGTACTAAAAATAAATATCATAATTCCACTATGTATGAATAATGCTGGTTTAATCAAAGCCAAATAATTTATTCATTAACTTAACAAATATTTATTGAGTGCCCACTGGGTGGCAGACACTGGTCTAGGTGCTGGAAATATAGTGGCAAAGATTAAGTAGTTTCCTATAGACTTCTAGAGAGACAGAAGGAGAGTAAGCAAGTAGACTTATGGGTAGTGGAATTGCATTTGGTGATAAGTCCTAAGAAGAAAAATTAGAGATGAGAGGCCAGAGATTGCTAGAGAGGCTGGGTGTATTTGACCTAGGTTGGACCGAAAGGGAAGGGAAGAAGATGATGCTTGAGAGGCACTGAGTGATGCGAAGGTAAAGGAGCACATCATGGTGGGGGGAGGTGTGTTCCAACAGAGCATGTGAAGCAGTTCAGGCCCTTGGAGGAAGATGTGGAGCATGGGGTGCTATGGAATTGTGGTTGGCCTGTGTGACATCTGGGCCCAATCCACCAGTAAACAGTAGTAGTCTATTATACTTCTAACAGCAAAAAACTGGATGGGGCAAAAGAGGCATTAATATATTTCTTGCATTTAATACAATAGAATGGAAACTAAATACTAAAAATGGTGTTGCAGGTGAATTATTATTGACACAGAAAGATAGTCAAGACATTGCTAAGCATGAAAAGTCTATTTCATTATCAACAATAGCCACACTATGAAGAAAGCACAAATGTCCATCGATGGATGAATGGATAAAGAGGAGGTGGTATATATACACAATGGAATATACTAGCCATCAAAAAGAATGAAGCCTTGCCACTTGCAATGATATTTATGGAGCTAGAATGTGAAATAAGTCTGTTAGAGAAAGACAAATCTCATGATTTCACTCCTATGTGGAATTTAAGAAACAAAATAGATGGACAAACGGGGGGGGAAGAGAGAGAGAAAGCATAAGAGACTCTTAATGACAGAGAACAAACAGAGGGTTGATGTAAGGAGGTGGATGGGGGATGCAGGAGATGGATATTAAGGAGGGCATGTGTTATGATAAGCACCGAGTGTTGTATGTAAATGATGAATCACTGAATTCTACTCCTGAAACCAATATTGTACTATATGTTAACTAACTAGAATTTAAATAATTTTTCTTAAAAAGTCTATTTCAAAACTACCTGGGACCCCTGGGTGGTTCAGCGGTTTAGCACCTGCCTTCAGCCTAGGGCATGATCCTGGAGTCCCGGGATCAAGTCCCATATCAGGCTCCTGGGAATGGAGTCTGCTTCTCCCTCTGCCTGTGTCTCTACCTCTCTTTTTCTCTGTGTCTCTCATGAATAAATAAATAAAATCTTTTTTAAAAAAAATATATGAACCCATTAAATACATACATGCACACCCCAAATGAGCATATGCATATATATCATTAGGCCTGAAAAGGTGGTTACTAAGATATTATAAAAGTGGTCATCACAAGGCAGTTGGGTTATGGATGTTTTCAGTTCCCTTTGATATTGAGAGGTTTTCTAATTTTTCAGCCATGAGTATGTATTGCTTTTTAAGCAAGATAAGAGTAATAAAAGCTTTGTTTTAATTTAAAAAAAGAAAAGGCTCTAGGCCATAAGTGTCTGCTCTATTTAATGGGACATTCACTGATTTATTTCTTCCTTAATTATTTTACTTTCAGAAAAACACTAATAAATTTATTCTTGAAATTATCATATTATGTTGCAAATTAAATAGTAAATGAAATGTACCTAGCAGAAGGCAATAGAAGGAACTGAAACAGGAGCTGGAATAGTCTACTATCTTCCAGGCAACCTCTACAGCCCAATGGTCATGTGGTCTCTGGAATTGGCTATGCCCACCTCTTGGAATTGCCATAGTAATATGAATCACAAGATGATGTTTGTGGGGGCGCTTGCCTCACTCCCTTTGTTAAGCATCTGTCTTCAGCTCAGGTCATGATCACAGGGTCCTGAGATAGAGCTCTATATCAGGCTCCCTGCTCAGTGGGGAATCTGCTTCTCCCTCTCCCTCTCCCTCTGCTGCTCCCCTTGCTTGCGTGCTCTTTCCTCTCTCTGTGTCAAATAAATAAATAAAATCTTAAAATAAGATGATGTTTGTGAAAGCATGTGATAGTTGCTTAAAGCCAAATATGTCAATTTCAATCACATATTTTCCATGTATTTGGAAACTTGAGCATGTTATTTGACCTGTCTATGCCTCAGTTTCCTCTTTTATAAAGTGAAGATCACCATACATCTACGTAGTAGGGTTGTTAATAGGATGAAATATGTTCAAAGTGTTAAGAGCAGTGTCTGGCATGTAGTAAGAACTATGTAGGTATTTAGCTTTTATAAAATAATTTCTAAAGTATGGATTACAATGTAACATTTTTTAATCAGTGAAAAGAACTTGAGAACTTCATTTTTGCCTCTTGCTTAAGAATGATTTAATCCAGTAGGTCTAGTAGTTACTTATTCAAGGGTTAAAGCAGTTACCCTGTGCATGTTACTTATCCTTTCATTTTCCTCCTGACTATCCAGCCTCATAACTCAGCACAGTGAACTATGTTCCATTCACAGGTTTTTAGTACATGTCATACACTCAGCTAAAATCAATCTAAAATGTTAATCACTGTTATCAGCATTACACTAAGGTGAATCCAGTCTAACTACATCCTAAGGGTTCGAAAAAACCACTGTATTCACTGACTCAAATAACCTAATTGGTTGACTGTTACAAAGGCAGTCAGTTTGCTGTAAGTTTTCTTTCGGTCTCAATTTCCAATGAGACCCCCAAGTTTTCGGGCTGATAGCTATAGCTAAAAAATGTGTCTACATTCTAAAGAGAGGTGCTAGCCAGTCCACTCCACTCAAGCCATCACCCACCTCCAGTCTATATGGAAGAATAGAAGGATCCTTAGAGATTGTTTCCTTAGAGTTTTCAGAGTACTGTGCATTTTCTCTCTCACTGCAGATGGAAAGTGGCTTCTGACCCCCCAGCCATTGAAGCATGGGGAGCTTCTACAAAATCATTTGGAGAGCTTGTCAGGTGTCCACTGGGGTTGGTAAGACTCAGAGATTAGAGCTTGATTCTTACTTGGAAAATTTAAAAGTGAGTAAGAGACCCACTGGTACTTCCTCAATGATAGAGTGAAGAGAAAAGGCTACAGCTGGACAATGCTGATTCCCACTGGAAGTGGGGCAGAGGCAGTGTTTCCCATGTACTGGAATGAATAGCACAGCAGGCAGACAGATGGGAGCACCTTGATGCACCTGCTCTGCCCAACTGGATGATAGTAGACTATTCCAGTTCCTGAGTGAGATGCTTTGACCAGGATGTTTATGTATCAGAAGGAGGAACTGAGTAGGGAAAATGGTCAGCTGGCAAGGGCTAGTCAGGAGGCCAGCAAAGGGCACAGTGAGAGGTCTCTAGCAAGGGGTGGGAACAATGCTGAAGAACTTGATGAAGAACTCCACAAGAGAAAGCCACTCCCAGAGGATGCCAGTGCACGATTATAATTGCACCAATGAACGGAGAGGCTTTCCTGTCAGATGAAGCTGTCCCCTCTCAACTACAGGAGCTGAAGACAGAGGAGGGAGTGAGGGAGAGGTGGAAAAATAATAAATAATAAATAATCCAACTACTTATCTCTTCTCTACTGTAGGATCCAAGCATGGATGAAGCTGAAGTTAGTACAGGGACAAGGAATTTTAAATTGAAGGAGAAATTAAAGTTTCAATTTAGAAAGAATTGCTTTTTATAATATCTTAAAATAAGACTTGATATTTATTTGAAATTGAACTAAAAAGGCATGGGATTGTGTGTACCAAAGAGTTTCCAATTAGTTTTGGCATATTTAACCCTCCCAACTGCACCAGGAGGACATTTCTACTTACTACCCTCATTTTGCAGATGAAGAAACCAAAGTACAGAGAGGTTGAATAACTAACTCAAGTCACACAGCTAAAAATGTCAGAGATCTGATTTGTCTAGCAATTTGACTGAGGCCCTGTGCTCTTAACCAGCATGCCACACTGCTGTGGTCTTCTCTCTCACTGAACTACTCAATTAAAGGTTTTTTTTTTTTTCCTCTCTTTTTAAATGTTTCAATAGTTAGTGTTTTCCAGTGTTGCTAGAAATAAATGACATACACATCACAGTATATGTTTAGGGCATACAGCATAATAGTTTCATTTAGATATATTGTGAAATGATTTGCCACAATGAATTCAGCTAATATCCATATTCTCATATAGATACAATAAAAAGAAAAGAAGGAAAGAAAAAAGAAAAAAATTTCTTGTTGTGATGAGAACTCTTGGGATCTACTCTTCACCACATTCCTGTATAGCCTACAGCAGTGCTAGCTACAGCCATCATGTTATACATTATATACCTAGTATTTATTTATCTTGTAACTGGAAGTTTGTACCTTTTTTAAATTATTTTTTTAAAGATTTTATTTATTTATTCATGAGGGACACAGAGATGGGTTGGGGGGGGAGACACAGAAACACAGGCAGAGGGAGAAGCAGGCTCCATGTTGGGAACCCAACCTGGGACTGAATCCCAGGTCTCCAGGGTCGTGCCCTGGGCTGAAGGTGGCTCTGAACCACTGAGCCACCCGGGCTAAATTTGTACCTTTTGACCATCTTCCTCCAATTTCCCCTGCCCTGAACCTTCCTATCTGGTAACTATGAGTCTGATCTTTTTTTCTAGGAGTTGAATTGTTGTTGTTGTTTTAATCCCACATATAAGTGAGATCATACACTACTTGTCTTCCTCTGACTTTTTTCACTTCGCATAATGCCTCCAAGTCCATCCACGTTGTAGCAAATGCTGGAATTTCCTCATTTTTTATGGCCAAATAATATTCCATTGATGTATACTGCATCACCCTTATCCATTCATCTATTCACGGACACTTAGGTTGTTTCTAGGTCTCAGCTATTGTAAATAATGCCGCTATAAGAATGGATACAGCTAACTCTTTTATTTAGTGTTTTCATTTCCTTTGGATATATTCCCAGAAGTAAAGTTGCTGGGTCAGATTGTTGTTCTATTTTTATTTTTTTGAGAATCCTTCATATTGTTTTCCATAGTGGTTATACAAATTTACAATCTCACCATTAATCCCTTTCTCCATATCCATGTCACCATTTGTTATCTCTTGCTTCTGCTGATGGCCATTCTAACAGGCATGAGGTAATATCTCATTATGGTTTTCATTTGCGTTTTCCTAATGATTAGTGATATTGTGCATCTTTTCATGTTACCTGTGGGACTTTCATATATCTTCTTTGGAGAAATGTCTATGCAGGTACTTTGCCCATTTTTCAAATGGATGATGATGATGATGATGATGATGATGATGATGATTTTGATATTGAGTGGTATGAGCTCTTTATTTTGGATTTTAACCCCTTAATATGTGATTTGCAAATCCTTTCTCCATTCTATAGTTTGTCTTTTAACTTTGTTGATGGTTTATTTTGCTGTGCAGAAGCTTTTTAGTTCGATGTTTATTTTTTATTTTTTTTCTTGTGCTTGAGGTGTTATATCCAAAAATTCATTGCCAAGACTCATGTTGAGGAGATTTATGCCTACATTTCCTCGAGGTTTCAGGTCTTACATTTAAATCTTTGATCCATTTTGAGTTAATATTTTGTGATCTGTATAAAATAGGATCCAGTTTCATTCTTTTACATGTGAATAGCCAATTATCTCATTGCTTTCACTAATGTCTTACAATTTTTCAGACTAGAGCTCTTAAACCTCCTTGGTTAAACTTGTTCCTAAGTATTTTATTGTTTTTGATGCTATTGCAAATGGGATCAATTTCTTTTTCTCTTTTTTCAGAAAATTTGTTGTTAGTGTATAGAAACACTATTCATTTTTCAATGTTAATTTTTCTATGTTAATTTTGTATTAGTGTATAGAAATACTGCTCATTTTTCTCTGTTAATTTCATAGCTGAATTCATTGATTAGATCGAACAGGTTTTTGGTTGAATCTTTAGAATTTTCTATACAAAAAAAAATATGTCATCTGCAAACAGAGAGAGTTCTATTTCTTCCTAAAGGGTGATTTTGATGTCAAGAAATTACATTAGGAAATCTGTCATTTTAGTGGTCTATGTATTCCTCAAATCTAACAGCTACTTAAATTTTCTACTTTGCTTATGTTGCCTATCATTTAAATGTAAAAATTTTGCCTTCAATTAGAAATTTAGAATAATGTATTTTGAAAAAATTTGGTAAAATATGTTGCAAGGAATTTAAGACTGATGAGCCATTGGTATATCTGTGTCCCCCCAAAATGCATTTTTTATTAACTGCTAACAATCATTTCTCTGTTCTGAATATGTGACTGTCAGCACTGTAGGTAGCTTGCATGAGCATTTCTGTATAGTTTTTTTTTTTCTGCTTTATTCCTGTGCTCTTGTCATGCCTCACTTTTGCCCCGTCGGGTGAATGCATACCAGATGGGTCAGCAGAGTCACTAGACAGGGAAGGACTAAGAGCTGCTTTGAAATATGCACCAATGTACAAAATTACAGCCAAAATGTATTTCCAGAAAAAAGGGAGAAATGTTGCTGCTGAAACAAAATCAATGAAAAAAATACAGTTCCTTTCCCTAAAGCAAGTACGTACACACTTCAAGTGGCCTAGGGCTTTGAACTAGGACCTCCATTGATTTGATTGACAGCTATAGCAAGGGTAAGAATATACAGATGCCAGATCCATTCAGATGGGGGCATATTCTTTCCTAATGGAAACGTTGTATCTCTTTTCACTAAACAATTAAGTGGGAAATTGACATTTTTAGTCCATAAAAATGCCTCAACTCATTAGAAGGTAATCACATAACAGAAAAAATAGTAAAACTCAATATTCACACTTGTGCCCAAGACTAGAGTAAATCAAAACAATTCTACTTTAGTACTGGACTTTGTTTTTGATGGGAACAGTTTAAGGAATTGCAGTGCTTTCCCCCCTAAATATAGAGATCAACAGATCTGATTTTCATACCTGCAAAATTTTAGCATCTATTCATTTTCTTGGAAAATGCCATCCAATTTAATCTGTGAAAACACATACTCTTCAAATCCACCAGGGGGAGATTTTAACATTGAGAACTTCAATAGAAAAAGTTTTAGCTATAATATAGTTGTATTTCAGTTGACAGCTGAAACAACTTAAATTTTGAACTAAGCCTTTATGATAAGGTTTACATCTTGACAAAGCTACCCAAGATATTCCAGCTATATTAAAACCAGGACTGGGTGGCTAGGGAGGGCTAACGAAATATTGCTCAGTCTCGTCAGAGAATACAGGCAGTGACTGAGCGTGTCTGGGAGTGCAGAGTTGGGTGTGGATGGGATGAGACCTTGTGTCTCTAGAGGGAGAATCAGATGACTGATTGAATCTCAGACTGTTGCCACTATGTACACCGTCAGTAATTCCTGGTTTCCACTGATCTATAATATCTTGATTTGCTTCCTATGGCGGGCTTTTGAGACTTAGAATAACACTGCAATGCTCTGTAAGAATGATGAAAGAAGAAATAAACATGTATATTAGGGGTTTTGGGGGGGACAACTTGTTTTATTTGGGAAGACCTGATACTGCTGCAGAAATCTTTGGATAATTTACACCACCGTGGTCCATCAATCACTTGTTTGTACCAAGGAGTGAGAACTTGATGCCATCAAAATTCTCGCAACTTTTTTTAAAGACATAATCTCCAGAAAGGGTTCTGTAATAGTATTTGAAATGCAACAACTTCCCCAAAGTTTGATTAACCTTTACTAATAGAGGTACTCCTTTATTGGAAGTACTCCTAATGCTCATTTTAACACCAACCATTTTGTTAATTGTTTCCCCCTAGAACTAAAAAAGGATAACAAGACCACTGGTGCTAGCTCTAGCATACCCACTGTATTTCTGTCACTTTTAGACATGATTTTCTGCATACAAATGACAGTCATTTCTCCTAATAAATGAACTTTCTCATACTTTTGACTGAATATACATGGATAATATAATAGACAAACTAAGCATGCCCTTTCAGATACTGTGTATTTTTTTTTTTTTTTTTTTAGATTTGAACTAATGTTTTATTATGCCTTTAGCTCCTTAGCTCAGCAGGCAACAAACTATTTGGTCCTTGTCTCAATGCAGTGGTGGCTGACTTTGTGACCTTTTTTCTGTAAGGCCTAAGCCCACTGAGAGAACACGGTTTGAGAAGACATATTTCTGTGAAATAGAAAGAGCTCCCTGGAGACATGATGGGGTTAGGGTAAGGAAGAGGTTGGTGGGTTCCAAGGATAGAGGGTATCTGGGCTTTGCTTTCTGGCAAGAACACGGCAAGCCCTTGAAGCTAATGGATACATACTGCAGCAGGGAGGCCTGAGTTTAGACCTAGGGTACCCAGTATCTCCTAAGAATTCTGTACCTGAAACAAGACATGGAAGTAGTAGAGGCATGGACCATGAAAGCTGGTCCATGAATATGAGCTATAACCAATGTAGACAAATGACCAATGACTGGAAAAGTCTCCAGAGACTTCAACACTAAGTGCGAAATAGCTCTGAAATTTGGCACAATCCTGGGGGAAAGGAAGCACCAGGAATGGCAGGGAAAGTTTCTCTCCAACTTTGAAAAACTCATGCTCTAACCACAAGCCTCGGCTTCTCCACAGCTCATTTCCTAGTACTTCTATACATGTTTTTCAGGCTTCAGAACTCCCAAACATTAGCCCCTCATGACTTCACAGACTTCATTTTCTTACTAGACCCAGGATTCATCACTTCAGACACTAGCTTGCTGGTATTGTCAATTTCCTTGCTGTCCCCTTCACCTTCTCCTATTGCCCAACAAAATCCCAGCCCCAACCCATCTTATCCGTGTTCTCCATCTCTCAACCCAAGCTGTTGAGTGGCAACTAGAGAAATTCTACAACAGCATGAGATTACTACTACTAAAAATTGCTTTTCATCTCCAATTGGGCTCATGAACTTGCCTGACAGTTGGTCTGTCCCTATACAGTCCCCTTTCCTATTCCCTATAACTTCAAATCAGCACTACTCTTTTTAAGTACCATACTTCATTCTGTCTTTCTTTAACCATCAGTGGTTAGACTTCTTTTTTTTTTTTAAGATTTATTTATTTATTCATGATAGATACACACACACACACACACACAGAGAGAGAGAGAGAGGCAGAGACACAGGTACAGGAAGAAGCAGGCTCCATGCCGGGAGCCCGATGCGGGATTCGATGCCGGGACTCCAGGATCACACCCTGGGCCAAAGGCAGAAGCTAAACCACTGAGCCACCCAGGGATCCCAGTGGCTGGACTTCTGATCTCACTTCACATGAAAAATAGAGTTCATCCATGAAGCAGAAACTCCCCCACTTTAATTAACTCTACTTCTAAAACCTATTAACATCCAAGCCAATCTTTCCCTCCCTCTCTCCCTCTCATCTTGGTGGAAAACATAGTCCTTTTTAAGGCAAATTGTCCCCTTTGCTCTAAATCTCTTGCTTTCCAGCTCTCTCAGGAAACTTCCTTCACAAGTCATCCCCATTCCCTCTGCTACAGTTGACTTTTGCTTCTCCTTCCCCTTCCCCTTAGCATCAGCAAATATCTTATCAGTTGACATTTATTGACCTGGTATATTTGATGTGGTGCCAAGGATCGTATCTTATTTAATTTTGATAATTTTTTGTTTAATTAAATTAGATATTATTTAATTTTATGAAAAATTATGAGCATGAGGCCAGGACACCACTGCACTGAACATGTGAAGAAACTGAGGCGTGAAAGGATTTTGTAACTTGCCCAGCATCTCCCAGCTAGTAAATAACAGATCTCATTCAGTGTTGTCTGTGTTCCATTAGATGCAACAATTACACACACATATACACAACACAACACACACAGAGACATACACAAAAATGCATGTGCTTTTTAAAAAAATTGTACTTTTTACTTAAAAAAATCCTTTATTGACCCTTCTTTATTTATCACTGTATTTCCTTCCTTCCACTCAGGGCCAGCCCTCTTAAAAAAAAAAAAAAAAAAAAATCAACATTTGTTATCTCACTTTCTGTTATCAAACTGTTCTTGTTAAGGTCATGGCTGTTCTCTTGTTGCTACTTTTGTTGCTAAACACAATGAAAACATTCCCGGCCTTCTCTTACCAACTTTCCAGTTGCATATGATAATGTTGATATTCTTTCCTCAGTGAATCTTCTACTTTTGTTTTCCTGACATTCTCTTATCCAATTTTCTTCTTACCTCTCTACCCACCACTTAAGTTGATGTTTCCCCAGTTTCTATCCTCAACTAACATACTCTGTACTCTTCAAGAGCAACCTCACACATTATCACAGCCACAACTCCTCCTCTAGGTTGATGACTCACATATATGTATCCCCACTCTAGGCCTGTCCTGATTACTGGCTACTTACCAGATGCCTTCACTTTAGATGGTGGACATGCACCTCTAACTCAAAATTGCATCTCCACCTTCTCAAATCTGCTGCTTATTACTTATAAATTTGTTCAACTAAAATATTCTGATCAGTTAGTATACGCCAGGAACTACTCTAGGGTCACAGCAGTCATCAAAAAGATAAAAAAGAAATCTGCTTTATGTAATCTACATTCTAGTGAGAAATGCAGTAATTCTGTCTATATCAGTCAAGATTTAACCAGAGGAATAGAACCTCTTTAAGTTCTATCAAGTAAGGAGTGTATCGTAGCAATTATATCTTACACAATGGTGGGAGAAGCTGGGAATTTAAGAGTCTGAGAGAGAGAGAGTTGGAGGCAATTGGAAAAGTTAGTAATCAGGCCTCCTGAAAATACATCCATGTAGTTACCAGAGTGGACTCTGCAGAATCTCTGTAAGAATAGTGGATCAGTGTAGGCACTGCCACTGCCTCTTCTCACCCTGAATATAACCTCTAGGACCTTCAGAGAGCAATGACTGCTTCTTTATTTCTGCCCACTTTGCTGAAGAATGTAGAGCCACATAATCCCAGCTCAGTTAAATTCACACAGTTCCAAACCACCGTACTCTGACAAACAGCATGTAGCTAATTCTTTCATTGGTATTTTAGATCCACTTTGGAAATTTCTCTTTTAATAACTGAGAAAGGAGAGGGGATGAAAAGCCAAGAATACACATCCCAAAGGAGGATATGTTTTTCATATAAACATGGAGGAATAACAGAATAATGGTTAAGAGTAGCAATGGGAGCCCTGAAAAAATGAGATGCTCTTGAGAAAGAAATTTGAGATCCTCAGTGTGAAGCCTAGTTGCATTTATTGCAAGAAGAGTAGGTTGAACAATGCCCCCCCAAAAGTTGATGTTCACCCAGAACTTCACAATATGACCTTATTTAGAAATAGAGTCTTTGTAGATATAATTTGTTAAGGATCCTCAAGAGGAAATCATTCTAGATTTAGGGTGAGTCCTAAATCCAATGACTGGTGTCCTTATAAGGAGAGGTGAGGACAGAGAGAGATACACATAGGCCAGAAGGCCATACAAAGACAGAATCAGAGGCTGAAATGATGCTGCTTCAAGCCAAAGAACACCAGGAACCACCAGAAGTTGGAAAAGACAAAAGTAGAGTCTCCCTTTTAGGCTTTGGAGGGAGCATTGCCCTGAAATACCTTAATTTCAAACCTCTGGCCTCCAGAACTGTGAGAGAATAAATGTTTGTGTTTTTAAGCCACCAAATGGTAATAACTTGTTAGAGCAGCCCTAAGAGACTAATAAAATAAGAATATTCTACAAATATATTACAATTCTGTGAAGAGAGTGAGATTTTTAAAAGTATTTCTTTGATTTTTAAAAATATTTTATATAAAATATCTGCTTGTATTATTTTTAATAAATCCCTTCTCTCCTTAGAGAGGATCCTGTTGTCAGAACTCAATACTCTGGTGATGCCAAAGAAGAGCCAAGTGAACAGGAGACAGTGAAAAGGGATTGTCTGCAAGAGGCTGTTTAATTCTTTAAATCCCTGCCATGCTAATTAAATAATGTTAGACTATGAACTTAAAACCTACCTACTCTATCTTACTTATGCTGACATTTTCTTCCACTGTACCAAAATAACTCTACATTTTAAATTTGCTGATTGCATATGCTCTGTGTAGATTAGGCAAGAAATGCCACAGAGGAAAGACCAGCAGAAAAGGCCAGGCAAACTCAGCATGTCACCTCTGGAAGAGCAATAGTCCCCACCCTCATTTATTTCCTGTGTTGTGCCAGATGACAGAGAGCCAGGAGAGGCATGGGAGTATAGAACCTCAGAAAGATAAGGTGCTTTAAAAACCCTCCAGTCCAATCACCAAATGATTATTTGATACTCTGTGCAACGTCCTTGGAAAGTCAAGTCTGACTATTCCTGTGCCTCTCTGGTGAAAGAGGACTCATTTCCTCCTGAAGCAGCCATTGCATTGCAGGATACTCTATAAAAAATACCAGATTTTTAATCATCTGGAAAAATTTTATCTTAATTTCCAAATTTTGCGGTCTGGGGCTACCAAGAACCACATTCATCTTCCTAAATGACAGCACCTCTCACCCTTGAACCCAGCTCTCATTTCCATTCCACACCTTCTTCTCAAGCTTCAGGCTCCATTTTCTGAAATAAAAGACTGATGTGATTTCATTCTCTCTCCCCCTTCAGCTTCTTTTTCCTCCAGTTGTGCTCCAATTGGTGGGACTAAGTGTTCTCTTGAAGCTAAAGGCCACAATCTTATCCTTCCTTATTTCCTGTGACTCTATGTAGCATTTTGACTTCCCCAGCACATTAGGTCCAATCACAACTCCCTCCTTTGTGCTCCAGCAGCTTTAGTCTAGTATGTATCACATTGTGATACAATGTATAGTTATATTTCTGCCCTGTTGCCCAATTGGACAGTGATCTTACTCAAGGCAGAGGTGGTGCCTTTTATCTTTAAATCACAAATAAACTTTTGGGGTTTAAAAATTATTTGAAGCATAGTGAACAGAGTGAATGGATCATGAAGACTTTCCCAGGAATGGTCTTTGACTACTGATATATCTTATGAAATGACTAAAAAGTCAAAATATGCAGGATTATATAAAACTGAAGTTTTGACATGTCATGTGATCAAATTACCTCAAAGAATTCAATAAATATCATATTACAGGAAATGGTCTTAAGTCTATGGAAAGGTCAACTCAGGGTGGGGAAGTCCTGGATTGGACAGGGGTCTCATCTGGACAGTGGTCTGGGTTGGTGCAGATTGGAGTTTGAATTTTGTGACAAAAGTCACACTTTCATGAGACAGGTAAAGTAAGTAGTTACAGGGCCAGATGATAATTATAAGGGAAGATAATATGGAACATAGCAGGGATAAATGATCACATTTGAAGGGTAGTGGGTAGTAGTAGAAAGTGATATTTCTTGAAGAAAGTAGGAGAAAGTTCCAGAATAGCAATGAGGAGACTAAAGAACACCTATCCCAAATCTAAGTCTAGAAGTTAGAGGAAAGGAGAGAAACAATAATTATTTGAGAGGGCTTCCAGGAGAAAAATGTTCTTATGAGAAAACCAAAATTAAGTCAGAGCCAAATGAAGATTCTAGAAGACATTGAAATATAGGGGATGCAGTATTAGAGGGAGCACAGTCTACAAGACCACCCTTACTTCTGAAATGAATTGCAAGTTTTGATAACCCATTTGAAAGACTCACAGAACTTATGGAAATTTGTTATAATCACAGTTATGGTTACAGGAACAGAATATAGGTTAAAATTAACCTAGAGAAGAAGTATCTAGAACAAAGCCCAGGAAAGTATCAGACTCACAACTTTGAGTTGTCCTCTCCACACTGAATCATGGGCAGCTTTACTTTTCCATCATTGATGTCTGTTGATAAGCATGGACTATTGACAGCTAGGGAAGCTCATTCAAGTCTGGCAACCAGAGTTTTTACTGGGGCTCCATCACATAAGTCTAGTTGACTGACCAATGGCTAATCTCCATCTTCTGCTCATCAGGAAACTGGGCTAACATTGTGTGTCCCAAAACCTCTACTCTAAATTATATTGTTATTTATCTGACATGCTCAAGGCCAGCAGGCAAACAAAGATACCGCCATCAGGCATGACATTACACTGGTTTAGAGAGTATTTCCAGAAAGCCAAAGGCAAAGGCCAAATCTCTCTTTGGGCAAGGTTAAATTCTTTACTACACAGGGATTTATATTAATGACTGAATTTTCACATTGTGTTATAAGTATTCATGTGTATCTCCTAAAATGGAGGGGTTATCCTTGAGGTCAGAGTCCAGGCACTATAAAATGTCCTTGTGTTAGATAAAAAAAAGAGAAAATGAATCCCTTTGTTTTTGGTGTGTTCTGCACAATATAGTAGCCTCAAACGCCTTGGTCTAGGAAACATAGTTTTATTTGTTCTTTTTGAGGAACATGAGTCTTTCAACTTCTCTTGTTCCTACAGCGAACAAAAGTTTTTATTTTATCAGTGGGAAACTCTCTGGAAGACTACTGCTCTAAAGCATTCTAGCTCTATGCCTTCAGTGACAATGCATTCAAGGATTTATTGGACATCAGAAGGACATAGTTTCCTAAAGTGAGGGTTTGTTGCTTAAACCAATGCATATTCTACAAGGTAGAAAATGAATGAATTTGTAAAACATTTCATGACTTGACAGGCATCTGATTTACCTCAGTACAAAGGAAGATTAAAACTGCTCTCAAAGGCAGATGTAAGCTTATTCGTTCGACTAACAGAATTATTCTAACCACTCTTCTCTCTCATTACCACTGGAAAAATGAAAGAATGGCTTGAAATGAAAACATAAAAGAATGTGAATAAAAGGCCAGAGTTAAATACATCTATCAGAACTTCTTTTGATGTTGTAGGTTCCCAGGCTTGCATTCTTTCAACAAGCACAGCACTTCAAAAGGTGAACCTTGATGCTATTACAAATAGCTAAGGAATATAAAACACTATTATGCAACTAAAGTATACAATATTTCAGGTGTTAGGAAAACCACTACAGAAAGAGAAAAGATTATCATTCCCCTGATTCTTCTAAGCCTAACAATAGCGTTAAATCCATGGTTACCTAGAACATGTGTGTCTCCTACAATGGAGGTGCAATCCTTGAAGATAATAGACATTCACTGTATTATTCAACTTCCATCTAGAGTCCTGTGTTTGGTCTTCCCTCAGATCATGACGTGAGGATTAAAGAAATCATTTGTCAACAATTCTTTTTTTGTTTGCTCATTCTAAGTTGTTTTGGACATAGTTTTCATTCTCAGGAATCAAGCAGAAGGTCAGTGAGCAGAAATCAATAAGTAAAATAAAATCAATAAGTAAAGTAAAATCCATTTTTGTATAAAAGAAAGCAATCCATAATTTGAGACCAGGAACCCCTATCAGCTATTTCGGGATAAAGCACAACTATGATGGTACCTGGTTCAACCTAATCTCTTCACTGAGTCCCCCTGATTTCACTTGCCAGACTGTATCTTCAAGAAAATCTTGAGGCAGATTTGTTAGGTCAAAAATGTGACTCTTAATGAAGCCCTTTGTAGTGCCAATTTTTAGTTCTTCCACTAGAGACTGTGCGTTCATAACACGATACAGTGTTCTTCGAACTAATACCACCTCACTTCATGTAATACGTGAGAATCCTACCAGAGTAAAACTCCATTTATTCCCCAGTTCTCTGTGCAATTGTTACCATATATTTTACCTCTCCATACATTATAAATCTGACCAAATCAATGTTTTTATTTTAATTTTAAGTAGTTAGCAATCTTTTAAAGGAATTAAGAGGGAGACATAACTATATTCATCCACATATTTACCACTTTAATGCTCTGCATTTCTTCTTACTGATTCATGATTCCACATGGTATCATTTCCCATTAGCCTTAGTGTTTCTTATAGTGCAGGTGTGTTGAGATGAATTTTTGTTGTTTTCACCTGTCTGAAAATGCCTTTATTTTAGTCTCACTGTGAAGGACAAGAATTCTGGCTGATGGTGGTTTTTTGTTTTTTGTTTTTTGTTTTTTTTTCTTTCTTCCTTTCAGCTTTTTAAAAATATCATTCTACTTTCTTCTGGCTTTCATTTTGTGATGAGAGCTCAGCCATCATTTACAACCTTATTTTCCTGTATGTAACGTATACTTTTTCTATGAGTACTTTTAATATTTTCTCTTTATCAGCAATTTGATTATGATGTACCTTGATGTGGATAGTTTTATGTTTATCTTGCTTGTGGTTTCCTAGGTTGTTTGGATCTTTAGGTTGATGTTCTTACCAAATTTAGGAAATTTTTGGTCATTATTCATTGATATCTTCTCCTTCATTAACTTTATCTTTTCCTTCTGGGGCTACAATCACTCATTTGTTATACTGCTTGCTATTGTCTGCAAGTCCCTAAGTGTGTGTTCATTTTTTTGCAAGTCTTTTTTCTCTAAATATTTCATATTGGGTAATTTCTATTGATCTGTCTTCAAGTTCACTTACCTATTCTTTACAATCTCCAGTTTGTTGTTAAACCAATCCAATGAAGTTTTCTTTTGAGATACAGGCTTCTAAGTTCTAGAAATTGAATTCTTTACAGTTTGTATTTCTTTGCTGATTTTTCTTATTTGTTTATTCCTTGTGCTTATTTTCTTTTGTGTCCTTGAACCTGATCAAAGCTCTTTTAAAATTCTTGTCTGACACTTCCAATATTTGGGTCATCAGTTTCTGTTGACTTCATTTGTTTTGATTTCAGTTTGCATTTTTTCCTGCGGTTTCATAAATCTAGTAATTATCTTTTTATAGTTAGTGGAACTTGTAATAATTATTTTGTCTTTATCATATTGTCTTCTTTGAAAGAGCATTACATTTTGTTATGTCCTTTTGCTTCTTTTGGGCTTGGTTTTACTTTTTATCAGGACTCACTGGTCTATTTATATTTTTTTTTCTTTTTTCATTAGTTCTGGAGCTTATCCCTTTACTCGAGTAGTTCTTATTCCTTGGATGTAGCCTTTTGTGAATTCTAACTAAATGAGTGAGGCTAGATAAGCATTCAAATATCTCCTGGCACTTTTAGACCTTTTGCATCTCTGTTGTGGGCAACTGTCAATCCCACAGCATCTACTCTCTCTTAAGCCCTGTAGTATCTCTCCCTACACATGTGCAGCCAAACTTTCAGCCAAGGACCTCTTGTGTGGATTTATGGGGTACCACTTCCACATAGACACTTCCTCTCCAGGACTCTATTCCAGAAGCTTTTGCATTTTCAGACTTTCATATCTGCCTCCCACATTCAATGAGACCAGCAGCCTCTGTGTGGGCCCACCGCCCTGAGCTGTGCTCTGGAAAATCCCCTAGGCAGGAGGCCAGACAAATATGATGCTCATCTTGTGTTATTTGTTTTGCTCAATGATAGCAGTCTTGGGAGGACTGTGTTTAATGCCTAAAAAGCAATTGTCTCATATATTTTGTCCGGTTTTATAGTTTCTCATGGCAGGAGGGAGAGTCTGGTACTATTTATTTCATTATGGTGTGAGGCAGAATTCTGATTTTCTTTTATGCATGCAGACATGGATCAGGTAAAATTGTGAAGTTCCAAAATATTGACACTATCATAGATTGCTAGCAACGTATTTTGTACATGATCATTTCTCAGTGAATATAAATAAAATGTTTTACATTAAGTTGAACTGTAGTTCTTTGATAGGATGATATTTTCTATTGCTAAGACCTCTAAAATCCTTGATTCATCCTTCCTAGATATACAGAGTATGGTATTGAGGCTAAAATGCATTGATGTCATGAAAGTAAATGCTACGTAAGATTTAGTTAAAAGTGAAACTTCATTATTGTTATGACAATTCTTAGGCCAAGTTTTTATATTACCAACATTTATAAAATAAAACATAAAAACTTAATAGTTTAAGGAAAGTTCAGTCTGCCCTGTATGCAGGCCCCATGAAAATTGCTAAAGCTAGAACACTGTTGTGACTACATCATGCTTAAAAATGCATATTTTTGTTCATAAAGGAGACCCAGGGGAAAGTCTTTCACTAATACAAACACATTTGTTGTCAAACTGAGATGAGCAGTGAAGTCATTACGCTTTTAGGTAACCAAAGATATTGAGGCCTTAATAATATTTCCATCGATCCCGTCAGGGGTATTCCAATAAATACTTGAATTTTGTTGAAATTTTACTTTTATAAGCCTTGTAGAGATGCTTTCAGAGTGGTATTTTTGTCTTTATCATAATTTTATACCTAAGAGTTGAAGTCTGATTGAAAGAAAGGGAAGACTTCTCAAGTCCTAGGGTAAGACTATGGAGGAAAAGAAACTGGCCCCCAAATTTGCTCATTGTAATTATATTTTGAGTGTTTTTAAAAGAAAATTTAAAAATCAAGGAATGCAAGCAGAATTGTGCTCAGAGGTTTGCTAGCATATAGAAAATTGTGTGTCTAACTTGCTTATTATATTTCTTTCCGAAACCAGAAAAGGATACCAAATGAACCCTTTCACTGACTATTCATTAATTTTTGTTCAGTCTACAACATTTATTTATTTATTTATTTATTTATTTATTTATTTATTTATATCACTATATCAGTTAATACGGTTCACTTTGCTTTCATGTTGGTTGTAAAGAGTGGTAAAAATCTGCTGTTTGGAAATGCCTCTGGCTTTATAATTAACCCTACCCTCTGAAACATTTCCACTTAGGGGGAAAATTACAAACTGAGTGATATATTTTTTTTTCTGAGTGATATTTAAAAAAAAAAATTTTAGTTATTCACTCATGAGAGACACACAGAGGCAGAGACATAGGCAGAAGGAAAAGCAGGCTCCCTGTGGGAAACCTGATGCAGGACTCAATTCCAGGACCCTGGGATCATGCTCTGAGCAGAAGGCAGATGCTCAACCACTTAGCCACTCAGGCGTCCTGCAAACTAAATGGTTTTGGGTTTTTTGTTTTGTTTTGTTTTGCTTTGCTTTTACTTCTCTAAAATGAGTTTCCTGCTAGTCAAGATCAATTCTCTGCCACAAGTATTTCCCTATTCATTCTTACCTTCTGTTTTTAAGTATTCAGGGAATTAGCCTGTTTCCCCCTCTTCATTGTTGCTGTTTGTCATCTTTTTCTTTAATTTCTTCATTCAACAAATATTCATTAAACATCAATCTCTTATCTTCATAGTGCTTATATTTGGGGCAAAAATAAGCAAAAATAAAATGAATAAGAGAAGTACATGGTATATCATAAGGTGACAAATAATGTAGAGAAAAGACGGACAGGGAGTGTGGAGAAGGCAGTTCACATAAAGGAGTCAGGTGAAACCTCCCTAACAAGGTAACTAGAAGAAATGAGGGAGCAAACCAAGTAGAGGATGTGAAGAAGAATGTCCTTAGAAGTAGTAATTTTAAGTGTAAAGGTTCAGAGACAGAACTCTGTTGTGTTCTAGGAAGAGCAAAGAGGTGAGTCCTGATGGTTAGAGTGAAATAAACATGGAAGAAGGTAGTGTGTGAGATCTGTTGTGGGATAAGAAATGGGACAGAAGGTGTAAGACCTTCTAAGCCATTGTAAGGGCCTTGGTTTTCATTTATGACCATAGCAGAGAGATTTTTGAACAGAGAAATAACACATTTTTAAATGGTCATTTTGACTGCAGTGTTGAAAACTGTCTGAAGAAGGGCAAAAATGGGAGCAGAGAGATAATTTAGGAGGCTACTCTAGTAATCCATGAAACCTATCATGGCGATTTGGACCAGAGTGGTAGGAGTGGAGGTAGCAAAAAGTGGTCACATTCTGAGTATGTTTTGAAAGTATAGCTGACAGCATTTGCTGACAAATTGGGAGTAGAGTATGAGAGAAAGGGAAGAATTGCAATCATGTCAATGTCTTGTGCCCAAGAAATTTGAGCAAGAACCTCTATGAACTAAGACAGAAAATATTACAGCCTATTGATTAGAAAGAATATCAGAAATTCCATTTTGAATATGTTATTTTTGTGATGTGTTTTAGACATTCACACTGCAATGTCAGCAGGAATTGGATTTGGGGGTTGGGTTCAGAAGAGAGGCTGGGCCTGGAGAGTATAAATTTGGATGTCATTGGCATGTGAAGTACTCAAAGCCGTGAGTCTGAAGACCACCAAGGAAATGAGTAATGGTAAAAGTCAGAGATGAAGCAGAACCAGGAAAAGAAATAGAAAAGAAAGAGCCAGTGCTATACCAGGAAAAGCAGGAAAGTAGAGGGTCTTGCAAGTCAAGTGAACCACATGTTTCAAGGCAAATCAAAGATGAAAGAACGTGAGGACTAGAAACTTACTTTAAGTAAGTCATCTATGACTTTGACAAGATTATTTTCAGTGGAGCGGTGGAGGAAAAAACCTGATTGATGTGGTTTAAGAGAGCAGGGGAGGAATTAAATTGGGTCCATCCCATCAAGGGGCACTAACATGTCAAGGAGGTGTTTTTGTTTTTGTTTTTGTTTTTGTTTTGTAAAACGGAGCAGAGAAATGGAGAGGTAGTGGAGGGAAAAGTAGAATCAGGAGAGGATTATTTTAAGGATATTTTTAAGATGGGGAAAATAACAGCTTTGTTAATAACAAACAATAACAGCTTGTTTGTATGCTAATGAGAATGATCCTAGGGAACAGAGACAATGTGATATAGAGGAAGTAATTTTCCTGAGTGAAGTGATAAGGGGCCACGCAAGGTCTGAGCTTTAGCAAGGAGCGTGAATGGTTCATCCACAGTAAAAGTAAATGTCTCAAGCATTGAATAAAGATAGGTGTGCAACAGCTTGTAGAAGTGCTCTTCTGAATGCTTCAATTTTCTTAGGAAGTTGGTAATATGGCCTCCAGCTGAGAGTGAGGATCCAAAGAGCTATTTTGGGGTTTTATGAGAGAGGAGAAAAAGTGAAATAGTTATCCAGGAAAGCAGAAAAGTGAATGCCATGAAGCAGTAGAGAATGAGTGCCAACAGTGTGAGGAACCCTCTTGAGTTGTTAGAACTTAAAAATATATTAATTTGTCTAATGATGTGCTTTACTGCAACTTCATTCAACTGTGACGGTGGAGTCATGGAGTGGGCAGGGAGATGGCTTTCACCAAGCTTGTGGTTTAGTCACACAGGCACAAACAGGGAGAAATCAATGGAATTGAGGGAGTTTGGAAGGATGTGATCATAATGACTGACTATGGAATTCAGGTGTGGCAAGGGGGAGTGATCAGGAAAGAGGTGAAGGAGAGTGAAAGGTAGTAGAACCATAGATTACAGACTCTGTTAGAGTTAGGAGATTGTCTACATTCTTGGCATTTCAGTAGATGTTTGCAGATGAACATGCTCACACACACATGTACACATACTCACACAAGCATAGCTATGGCAATATGACCTGGTTTTAACAAAGAAAAGATTCCACATAAATAGCCAGGCATTCTGAGAATTTACACAGCCTCAAATAACACTTGTGGAAAAAGAACTGAGTGTCAGACATTTGGAGTAAGTACAGAAGATGTGCAGATGAAAAGACAGCTCCTAGAAGTAGCTTATAGTCTAGAAGAAATATAGACATGTAAACAGGCAAATATAAGCAGACTTCATTTATTGCTGGACCTCATAGACATATTCAACTGCAGTTCTGAACTGTAGTCTTTCCTGTAGCTATTCTTACACCCAAGAGGTTCACACTATGCTAACGAGAAATATTAATAGAAGTCCTCTAAAAATATTGGTCCTTTTTTTCCCAAAATGCCTCACTATTCCAGCTACATAGTTCCTTCATGGCTGTGATAGGCTTTTCTTCTATTTTCCCTAGTTTAGCCCTTTCTGCTGAGCTGGAACTGACTGTCCAGTTCCTTCTTATAATGTAAGAAGAAATTTATCCTTAACTAATTAACAATCATAAAAGAAAATTATAATTAATGAGCCAAAAACCCAGTGCAGGAGGAACACAGAATTGAGATTAAGTACTATACTATAAATATAAATAAACCAATGCTTATCTTCAAAGAATTTATAATATGATGAGCACTTACTGCTACTACTAATATATAATCATTTACAGTAAAGCAATAGAATTTGTATTACCAATAAAATAATAAAACATTTTGTAAGGAAAATTGTGGTCCTGCAATACATCGTACTCTGTGGTTGTCATAATTGTTTTGGATCTTATTTTTTTTCAAATGAGTAACAGTGGAGAGGCATGTACCTAGGAAGAGAAAGTTTGTGAAGTGAATGTTACAGACTTAAAGTCTCTGAAAATGTCAGCATCATTAAGGTAAAAAATCACATGCTGTTAACTATAGGGGTTAGGAATGCTACTTTCTCCACATTGTAGTAACATAGGCCACTGTTAAATTCTTTCTCTCAGATCCAACTCCAAGCTCTACCCCTTATTCTGAGATTTTGAAAATGCTACTATTGTGCTCTAGGGAATAAATTAGTGCAGCTAAGAAAGCTAACGAACAGTTGTTGAGAAATAAAAACAACACACACACACACAATCAATGCAGGGAATTAAACACAAATGGTTTTTCATAGACAAGAGAGTATTTTGGAACAATATCTAAAACTCATAAAAGTTTTATCACAATTCAAAGAAAGTACAACGAGGGAAATAAGAAAAAAACCCTAAAATATTGGGTAGTTATTTATGACCAACCCAATGAATAGCTGGATTATGAATGAATATTCTTATTCTCATCCCTCTACTCATCCCAATTCAGGTAAATTGAAGCTACATGTTTGCTACTTAAATGTGCCATAGCAGTATATATTCTTTCACTACCAAGTTCTCAAACATTATTTGGAAGCACTAGCAAGAAAATGAATGTAATTAACAACACTTTTCTTCTTGATAGAAGATAAAAGTAGCTTATGCACGTATCTTTAAAACTCTGATTATAGGAGGTTGATTGAGTCCTTCTTACTCTTGTCATTTACTAAAAATTGCAAGATATGCTTCCATGTAGATTGTGGTAGAAACTATTATCTTTGTGTGTCTCATGGTATTGTGGAAAAAATATGGGAACAGAGGGAATGAGATGGAATTGTCATGACAATTCATTGAGGGAACTCTGGTGAGCCAAAATCTTTCCTACCTTAGTCTTTAAAGTTTTAAAAAAAAGTTATTTGCTAAGCTCTGAGTATTTTTTCTTTTTTTAATAATCAAAGAATGTACAAATGAATAAATAAATTTTGATCCATATATTACAAACCTGTATCTCAATGACATACCTTCAGTTGTCCAGAAACAGATTTGTTTGATTTATCAAAGTTCATCACTATTTTTTGAGCCATTAATACATTTCATTTCTTATAAGAAAATACTTATAAAGCACTAACGAAATCTCTAATTCTACAGAAAATAAAATTAATTTTTGACATAGTTGCTAAGCTTGAGAATTTAATTCTCAAACTGTAGTACTTTAGGAGAGATCCAGAATCTTTTTAAAAAGATTTTGTTTATTTATTTATTTATTTATTTATTTATTTATTTATTTATTTATGAGACAGAGAGCATGAGTGGTAGGAGGGAGAGAGGGAAAGGGAAAAGCAGACTCCCCACTGAGCAGGGAGCCTGATGCAATATTCAATCCCAAGACTCTGGGATCATGACCTCAGCTGGAGGAAGATGCTTAACCAGCTGAGCCACCCTGGTGTCCTGAGAGCTAGGATTTTAACATATAAAGCATTTAGCAAATAATTTTACATGTATATATAATAACATTATTTAGAAATAATAAATGATCAAATCTGGGATTAAATGGTAGTCACTGTAAAGTAAAGAACATTGACATTAACAAAAAAAAGGTTCTAAGAATGGAGAGGAATGTGGGCTAGAGTTTTCAAGACCACATGCAGTAAACAGGGTTTCATTAATCTACTCAGTTAACTAGTAATGTAGTTATAGGAAATACTAGAAATAATGGAGTTAGAGAGAAGATTGTATGTTTCATTTGGAACATGGAAGTCCATTCAAGAAGGACTGTCTAGTGGATAGATTAATATATAGAACTGTAGCTCCAAGGAAGGAAGATATATTTGGAAGCTTATATATTTAACAGTTAAGCTATGAGAGTCAATGAGTTTACCTAGAGAAAGTAGACAGAAAAAGTCACCCAAGAAGAGGATTCTAAAGAACATTACCATTTTAAGTTAATGGTAAGTCAATTGAGATAAGGACTTAAATATATTGAAGAGTTTAATGCCAGTAAAATAACATAATAAATAACATTTCAGTAAAATGTTAGAGACCAGAGATTTGTAATATGATCAATCCACCTTCTTGTATGACTTGTTTTCCAGAGATCATCTGTCCAGATATTTTTTAAAAGGAAAGAAAATGTAGAAATTCAAATTAAATCAGAATTATAGTATCCTTGGACAGAAGAATAAGGAATATAGGATTTGCAAGTGCTAGCAACTAAAATATTAAAAGTTATGCATAATTAAGTGTTGGTTTTATTTTTACATAAAGAGCAAATCTGGTAGGGAATTAACTAACTGAAAGGAAAGAAGAAGCAAAAATACAGTAGCCTCAATAAGGACAAAGAACAGGCATAGGTGAGTAAAAACATGAAAGAGTTGGAAGGATACAAAGCTATTGACAGAGAGAGGGATGTAGGTGTTGAAGACATCAGAAGTGGAAGAGACTTGAAACAGACGATGTCTATAGTGTGATTGTGGGTGACTAGGATGGAGTAAAAGCAGAAATCACTGGTGAAGATGTAGAGTGGTTCATCCCCATGGTCCTTGAAAGGATAGATGAATGGGGAAAAGAAGAAGACTTAGCCAGGTACAGGAGTTCTTTAATGATTGCAGATGAGTGTGTGCGTAAGCTCTTGAGTGGGATCTTGAAGATGAAGTCCTCTCTATGCTGATCCTCGTACAAATCAAGAAGGTAGAGAAAATGCAAACTGGTGTAGCCACTCAGGAAAACAGTATGGAAGTTCCTCAGAAAGCTAAATATAGAACTACTGTACAACTCAGCAATTGCACTAGTAGGTATTTACCCAAAGGATGCAAAAATGCTGATTTGAAGGAGGACAGGCACCCTGATGTTTAGAGGGTATTATCAACAGCAGCCAAATTATGGAAAGAGCCCAAACATCCATCAACTGATGAATGGATAAAGAAGAGATGATATTTATACACAATGGAATATTACTTAGCCATCTAAAAGGATGAAATCTTGACACTTGCAACAACATGGATGGAAGTAGAACATATTATGCTAAGTGAAACGTCAATCAGAGAAAAACACATGCCATATAATTTCACTTATATGTGGAATTTAAGAAACAAAACAGATAAACATATGGAAAGGAGGATAAAGGAGAGAGGGAAACAAACCATAACAGACTCTTAAGGATAGAGAGCAAACTGAGCCTTGCTGGAGAGGAGGTGAGTGGGGGGAATGGGCTAAATGGGTGATGGAGATTAAGGAGGGCACTTGTTGGGATGAGCACTGGGTGTTCTACGTTAGTGATGAATCACTAAATTCCACTCCTGAAACTGATATTTTATTATATTTTAACTAACTACAATTTAAATTAAAACTTTAAAAAAACCTATTTTTTTAAAAAAAGGTAAGAAGAAACACTTCCACAAAGGAGATGTTTCAAGAACATCAACACCTTCACTAGAGAAGAAGTACAAGTAGAGAATAAAACCAACATCTCTTAAATTTGTTACCACTAACTAGTTGTGAAATATTTTGCAGGAGAGAACTGAAAATCTTGACTGAAGCAGTCTGCATTATTTGGGTACTGCATATGTTTGTCCAATCTTAGTCCCATAGTGACACAGGTAAGAATGAACTCTGTATCTGATCTTTTCACATGATTTTTGTATTTAAACCTTGGCTTCAAATATTAAATTAAAATAGGAAAATATTTTTAAAAGGAGATAATGTGTCAGCATTGATGACAGGGTAATATTACATTCCCATTTTAATTTAATCACAGGGTATATTTTCTTCTCTATAAATTATACACATTTCCTAACTTTACGTATGTGTTTAATTTAGAACTTACGTATAAATAAGACTGCATGCTTTTAATTCTATCCAAAGAAATTATTATTTTTTTTAGGAATTTATTTATGTGAGAGAGAGCAAGCATGTGGGGAGGGGCAAAGTGAGAAGAAGATGCAGACTCCCCTCCAAGCTCCTTGCAGGACTGGATCCCAGGACCCCGAGTTCATGACCGGAACCAAATGCAGACACTCAACCAACTGAGCCACCCAGGCACCTGCTGTTTAAAGAAATTATAAACCAGTTCCTTTCAGGTCAGGCTGATAGAGAGCAGACGCAATATATTTTCTTCTTGGTCATTCCTCTTACGCTAGGAGAAAAGGCTTTGATCTGCACAGGTTTCTCTTTTTCTTTTCTTTTCTTTTCTTTTTTTTCTTTTTTTCTTTTCTTTTTTTCTTTCCTTTTCTTTTCTTTTCTTTTCTTTTCTTTCTTTTCTTTCTTTCTTTCTTTCTTTCTTTCTTTCTTTCTTTCTTTCTTTCTTTCTTTCTTTCTTCCCTTCTCTTTTCTTCCCTTCCCTTTTCTTCCCTTCCCTTCCCTTCCCTTCCCTTTTCTTCCCTTCCCTTCCCTTCCCTTCCCTCCCCTCCCCTCCCCTCCCCTCCCCTCCCCTCCCCTCCCCTCCCCTCCCCTCTCCTCTCCTCTCCTCTCCTCTCCTCTCCTCTCCTCTCCTCTCCTCTCCTCTCCTCTCCTTTCCTTTCCTTTCCTTTCCTTTTTTCTGCTTTAAGTAAGCATTGCAAATGGCAATTTTTTGTCATTAGTTGCCTACTAAATTATAATCAACTAAGCAATTTGGAAACACTATTAGCCAATTTCAAGAGCCATTTTTCAAAGTGACAGAAGTAATGTGCAACATTGTACATGCTATAAACATGCTGCAATATTGTCTACGTTCTCTATTTACCCCAATTTGTTTCTGATTCACTAACAAACATCCCTTTGTTTTCTTGTACATATTTCTCATCTCTCCTTTTTATTTCATGTAATAAAATTTTCAGGTCATATAAATAGTTTCTTAAATTCAGAGAAATACTTTTTTTCCTGAGATTTAAAAACATGAAAGAAAGGGAAATGCATGTGAAGGCCAGGGAAAAAAAAGTGAGAAAAAACATGAAGCAAATTTAAACCTACCATGATTCTTCATTAACGGGTGTTTTATATAATGAGCTAAAAATATCTGGCACTTTGGTCACCTTTAATCAGCAAACAAAATTTGTGAGATAATGAAATCCCACATCAGCAGGGCAAGTATGCTCAAACAAAGCTCTCAAGCCTAGTCATTGTGGGTATTGGGTGTGGATTGTTTTTTAAACATGTGTTGAGGGTCCACAGTGTGGGTGGAATGAAAAAGACCAGGAACAGCATGTTTCTGCCATCTAAAGTAAGACAATCTTAGTATGACAAAATGCTCCTAAAGGGTTACATGAAAAACCACGTTTTTGCCATTTGACTTATTTTAAGTCCATTTGGAAGCTTCCTATTACATTTGTTTAAATACTATGAAAAATACCTTGTTGCATAAAGTCGTACTGTTACTTCAAGACCACTTACTGATGGAAAGGGTATAGATTTTGGGGACTGATTTAGGTCCATAATCCTGACTCTACCCAGACTTAATAACTGTAATTTAGGGCATTTTACTTAATATTTATGGGCCCATCTCAGTAAAACTGGGTTAACAGACCCTTCAAAATTGCTTAGGGTAAATTTTGAGAAAAGCTGGACACATAATGCATCAAATTGAGTAAGTTACTCATAATTTTTAAATAACATGATTTTTCTTATAAATGTTTAGCTTCAAATTGATTTTTTAGAATTGATTTTGTATAATTTTTGTACAATTATAGCTTCAAATTGATTCAAGATGATGAGGGCTAAGTCAAACTGCCATCTATTATTTCCAAATCTCTCTTGGAAGTCATCCTCTTTACCTGGGACTGGCAGATTCTCATAGATACTATTGGCTCATGTTATGTCCATTGATTGCTTTTGCCTTGTAGATCAGAGTGTCTTATTACCAAATCATTTTAATATTTCTTCATCTAAAGTGGACTCCTTATCAGATGCTCATAAAATCACATCCACTGAATAATAATTAGTGAGATCGTGGTATTGTACTGCTTGAAGCACTTTCAACATAAAGAAATAGTTATTTTTCAAACAGGTAATTGGGGAAAGTATCAAAATGATATTTACTGTGTATCTACAATGCAATAATCATCAGGTAAGGCATTCAAATGTTATTTAAACCTCATATTTTTCCCATGGCATCTCATTTCCTCAGAGAACATCTTATAAACTGTTTATCCAAATAGGCAGGTGATATCTGGTGGCCTCCTTTGGTAGTGTTAGAAATATCAGGGACCCAAGTTTCTACACAGAAGATTTTCAATATGATAGAAGGGAACAGAGGGATTGGGATCTCAGTGGCAGAAACACTATCTTTTTTTTCCCCTAGTGAAGAGAGACAGAAGTTTCTCAAAATAGGGCCTACAGAATGCTAAATTCCAAAAGATACTTTGTGGGAAAAAAAAAATCTATAGTCAATTTGGAAACACATAATACCATATCCCTGTCTTGGAAATAATCAGCATATTGAATGCAAATAAACATATTGAGGGCTATGAGTAACACTGGAGGGAGAGAAAATCTGTTAGCCTGAAAAAAATCAAAATTCCCTAAACTTACTCTTGGAAACCCTTTTGTGTAGAACTCATATTTTCTGCAGACAAAATAGACCAACTTAGCTCTCATGAAATGAAAGACTTCCTGCATTATTTCAAATTAACACACACAAACTGTTTGTATTGTTTACCTCCTGATTATACAAGTCCAACTAATTGAAACTTTCCAGATATTTTAGGATGTTTTTGCCAGGTTTCCATTGGAAAAAATGAGCAAGCATCTGAAGAGTTCAGATTCTCCAAACCCACAAAGTCTTTGGTTATTAACCTACTTCAAACAAAAGCTTGAAAAGGTCTTTTTTCAAAGTGTCAGAATAAGAGCTATGGTCTGGTCTCTAACTCAGGGGTAGAAATTCTGTTTTTGCTGGAGAGACTGGTGTGGGCAGAGGCAAAACTATCTCAGCACAGATCAGGGTAATTATATATTTTTTGGCTTACATGTTGGAGCAACGCTAAATTACTTACCACACACTTAACGAAAACATAGTTATGTCAGATTATAGCTTCCATTATTCCAGCTGTTTTCCAGTGATTTTAAACTCTATTGCCCAGATTGTTAAACCTTGCTCATCTTGCCTCATCTCCCCGGTTTAGTTAACCCAATGGAACAGAAAAGAGTACTTAAGAGAACACACATTTTCATTTTAACTTGCTCCTGGAAGGGGATCACAAGCATAATTTCTGTCTACCTCTAGAAATGTCGTGGCTTAGAGAAGCTGCAGGGACAGGGGTTGGCATGGTTGTTACTTCTATCCAATACCTTTCTAAACAGAAAGAATTGATTGCTACAAAATCAGCCAATCTAACATCTTGGAGGAATTCACTGGAAGCAAGTCAATGCTTTTCATAGATCATCTTTCTGGAAAAGCCTTCATAAAGCCAGCATCCTGGGCAGCATAAAAGGCAGTCTTGTAACATAATTGATAACATGTTCCTTTTTAAGATGGAGGTAAACTATTTTTAAAAAATGAAAGTAATTTCTTTTCCTCCTACCCGATGGCATATCAAGAGTAGTCATCAGTTCACACTGGTATAGGCACTAAAGGGGTGCATTGGCTATAGTAAATTTAAAAATAATAAAGCTGAGGTGCCAGTTAGTTAAGAATCTGACTCTTATCTCAGCTTGGGTCTTGATCTCAGGGTTGTGAGTACAAGCCCCATGTTGGGCTCTATGCTGGATGTGGAGCCTACTTAAATAATAATAATAATAATAATAATAATAATAATGCCAGGAAAATGCTGGTCTGCTTTTATTATCACCATGTACCATCAATGCTAAGCACTGTCAGTGATAAATATCATGCATTGAAAAAAATACTGTTTCTTTATGTTCAAACAATTATTATAATTTATAATTATAGTTACAAGTGAGTTATCTAATATATCTGTAAAGTTCAAATTCACATATTTTTATTACTTATCATTTAAGACACACTATATTCTACATGGAAGTTAATTCAGAGGACTGCCAATTTTACTTTTCTCCCAAGACTCAGATACACATTTTCAATATAAGAATAAGTGTGTCAGGGATCAGAATTATTCAAACCCACTTCAGACTCAGGTTATGTCTCCAACCACTGTGGTACTACATATTTCTGTACTTAAATGATAGATTGATATCACAGTGATTGGAAAGCAAAAAAAAAATAGAGTATGTGTTTCTTAAATCCTATCATTCCACATGCAAATCATTCTCTGAACCTTACAGATTTCAGACTTTTTGGAAGAGTTTATTTTTTATTGTGCTTCCCTTTTTCTCTTTCAAAAAAGACTTAATATAATTAGATAGTATTAATCCATTACTTTTTTCTTTTTCTCTGTTAGACTCAGTACATATTTTCTTTCTATAATGAACATTTTCTGGCCATTATTATTGTTATTTCCTTCCTTTCATAATTATCACTGAGAATCATTCCACCATACCATACAGAGGAGTGTTTGTTTAGAAATGGTTATGCTCCAGTTGTCAAATGTACTATGTATCTACTCTCCCATTTGGAGGGCTTCATTCATCAAAATGTCTTTTTAGAAGATAAGAGTAGGTACAGTGCTTCATATACGATTCATAAACCCAGTTTCTTCAGACTATGCCTCATGGTTCATCCTTACATCCTTACATTATGAAGCAATGATGACTCTGAGTTGGGTATACTCTTCTTTGTAGGACTTGATTTTTAATGTTTTCTTGTTTTCATCTTTGGTTTGAGAACTTTGTGATAAAGATGTCAATGGAAGGACCCGGAAGAATGTTTCTAAAATTCCAGATGATAGTGCCTACCCACAGGTAGGCTCCTGTGGACAGAGTTGAAAAACAAAACAAAACAAAACAAAACAAAACAAAACAAAACAAAACAAAAAAAAACAAGCCTCTCAGAAGAACAGAGCTCACAAATAGAAAGCAAAACTTGGAGAACCAAGACAATCTGCAAACCCAAATACCTAAGGCAGAGAAAGAAAGCTCCTCCAAGATTGTCTGGAATAATAGTGCTCAATTTTTTTAAAGAATTCTTTATTTATTTGACAGAGGGAGAGAGAATGAGCATGAGTGGGAAGAGGGGCAGAGGGAGAGGGAGAGAGAGAATCCTCAAGCAGACTCTCTGAGCACAGAGCCTGACATGGAGCTCTATCCCAGGAACCTGGGATCTTGACCTGAGCTCAAGTCAGAGGTTTATCAGACTGAACCACCCAGGCACCCTAGTGCTCAATTTTTATTGGTTAAAAACCACTGTGCTAGACATTAGGGAAAGTTTTGGCTCCACTCCTCAGAACATCAGTTATATCTACACAAGATACACACAAATTTTAAAAATTTCTCATATGACCCCTAGAGTTACACAGACTCCATCTTTGGGGTCTGTATCCAGAAGCTCTGGTCTAGTTCAGAGGTGATGGAAATGACCCCCAGAGTGGGGGTCATTTTTAAAAAGACTTTTATTTATTTTTTCATGAGAGACAGAGAGAGAGACAGAGACACAGGCAGAGGGAGAAGCAGGCTCCATGCAGGAAGCCTGATGCGGGACTTGATTTTGAGTCTCCAGGATGAGGCCCTGGGCTGAAGGCAGCGCTAAACCACTGAGCCACTGAGAATAGGGTGGCTGCCCTATTCTCATTATTATTAAGGGTAGGAGTAATCTTAAAGTCATACAATCTTTTTACAAATGAGAATCCTCAGATGAGGAACAGTAGCTTCTCCAGGGATATGCAGCTAATTCATAACAGAAAACAGACTACTGATAGAGAACTTGCAGTAACATGTATATGATCCTCAGCCTCCTCCCCAAACCTTATCTCCACTCCCCTATAAGCTCCCAGGAACAGAAGTAATCATTGCCTGTATATGCATGAGGAATGCTTTCTTTACTTCCTGGGATTTCTTACATTCTTTGCATTTTTTATTTTGTTATCTTTTCATGCCTTGCTTACCTGATGGTGTGTGGGTATGTGTCTTTCTACACATGTCTCTGGCTTTTTTTTTTTTTTTTTAAGATTCCCTAATCAATTATTGGTAAAAGAGTCATAAGCAGGAACTAAGCAAGTCCAGACCTCATATCCAAAATGAAGAGTTTTAAATGAATATGGAGGCTGGGACACTTGGGTGGCTGAGCAGTTGAATGTCTGCCTTCGGCTCAGGGTGTGATCCTAGGGTCGGGGGATTGAGTCACACATTGGGCTCCCTGCCATGAGCTTGCTTCTCCCTCTGCCTATGTCTCCGCCTCCTCTTTCTCTGTGTGTCTCTCATGAATAAATAAATGAAAAAATCTTTAAAAAAATTAATATGGAGGCCAAAACCTCTTTTATTTACTATTTTATTTACTACACTGGCTTAGCCAAACAAAGCTGATTAACTTTCTGCGTAGGCCAGAAAAACTAAAACAAAACAGAATAAAATAGATGAGGTGAAACCATCACCCAATTGCCATGATGTGTGCACAGCCTCTCCAAACCCTTTGGCTCCCCCAAAGATGGGGAGGACTTAGAACCTTCCGGAAAATTGTGTTAGAAAAGCCACATCTCCTCTCCCTAGCCCATTAACACTTTCAGTCAAGTAAAGTTAGGTTAACAGCAATTTCCAGAATGGCCTGAAATGGAGAGAAACATCTCTCACATTTAGTCTCAGAAGCTGTGTATACAAATAGATTGGGCTAAAGTCATCATCTTTAGGTTAAGCAACAGACAAGATGGAAGAGATTGGGAGAAGGGCTAGAAAGGGTTGTCTAGGTGAATTTCACGTCTGCACTGGCAACAATGAGAGGAATGAGCCTTTTCACTGCCAGCCCCCTCACGGATTAGCTGCCATTCCTGCAGCCCCATCAAACTGGCCAGGAGTGACCAGTCAGGTGATGTGAGTGGATGTGGAATAAAAACCACCCAGCAGAGGCAGCAAACTTAAGATTGACAACTTGCAGAAAGCAGACTCTTTTTTATCTGCTGGAAATGCTTTTTTTTTTTTTTTACCAAATGCTTCTACTTTCTTCTCCTCCATAAATATTGTAGGTGCTTTTTCATTGAGTTGCACTTTCTTTGACATAACTCAAGAACAGGGGTGGAGGCTGGGAGGTGGGGGTGGATCTTCTGAACTCTTAATGCTTTCCTCCAAATAAAATATAAATGCCAGCTGTGCTTTCAAGTTTTTATGTTCTCACATATGGGCTGAGATTTTCTATGCTCTGTTAACACTTGAACACAAATTCTTAGCTAGCTAGTTCATTGTTATTAAAATCAAATGAAAAGACAAATTGAAACCTACTATGCATGCCTGATATTTAGTAAGTGCTCAAAGTATATTTAGTGCATAAAGGAATAAATATGTGATACCCTGGACCAGGTGCCAAAATTTAAAGCAACTGATAGAAATCTGATTGAATACTGCATTTCTCAAATTATCTTTTCCTTTAAAGAGGTTCAGATAGAATGGGTAATACATATGCTTGCACATATGGCAAAATGTTTAAAAATTGAAATTGCATTCTTCAAATTTTTGATTAAGTACTATCTTCTATTAAGAGAAGAACCATAACAGGAAAATTAAACGCAGACAAAAATATTACTTCTTGTTTTTGAACACAAAACAAGCATTATTTTACTATAGATATGATATATAGCAATGCATCAAGTCATATCCCTGTGGAATCGTCCATTTTTTCACCACTGTCTGGACATTTTAGAGAATGAGATCTTTTTCATTTTCTTTTAGCTAATTCAGCCTAACAGATTTCTCCTTTATGTGTGTATATTGATACTGTTTCAGCATTCTCCCACAGCCTCCTGGTGGGCAGAGGCTGTATACTTCTAATTCTTTCCTGTACAATATTTTGCTGATCATATTTTAAGTCATATACTCATACAAAGGCTATTTAACTGGCTGGATATTTGGTGCATGAAGCTTAAGGACCACTCCTTCTTTATGTATAACTCTTTCCACTTTTCATTTTCAAGTAGCTGAACAAAATGTTTCTGTGTAAAAAGCATTACTTCAATAATCCCTTCCTGATAATGATGATATGGCCATTTAATTATTTTTCCTGTTATAAAAAATTCCATCAAGAATCCAGCCTTCTATTTATCACCAGACAACCAGTTGACACCCAACGGTAATTTAAATTGCCCTTTATTAATTTTATGCATAATTAAAATTTCATTTGAAAGTACCAAATTATAAAGATGAGGAAAGTTGAAGCCAGACAAATTTGAAAGGGGTAATAATTACACTACTATTTTCATCTGGAACGCATTAGAAAACTAACTACCCTTTTTAAGGTTTCATTAAATCAAGCTATAAATGAAAAGTGAACAAAGCTGAAGAATAATCTACTATAATAGTAGTGAGAAAAGAGGAAACCCCAGGCGAGGTTGCCAAATAATTTAGCTGTTTATGTGCAAACACCCAATGGAAAATAAATAGGATTCATACATTTAAAGCAAATCTTGCCCTGTCCTTCTTGATGTCTTTGTAAATATGGCAAGAGCAATCAGAGAATTATTCTGTGCTTTTGTTATTGGTACTGCAATGGGTAGACTCAATTTATGAATTTTAATATTAAATAGATTATACAAAAAGAGATCAATAAAAACTCAATTTTATAATAAAAATATTTACTAACTAAAGTCTTTATTGACATTTAGCTTTGCAATAAAGAGTTGGTACAGTGCACTTTTTATTGATCAGTAATTAGAATAGTTGCACTTCTTTGGTTTGTGTGTATGAATAGCTCATAAAAAGATAAAGCTTCATATATTCATGTAGAAATATTAGACTTACTGAATCCAGTTTTTAATTTCTGGGAGAGAGTGAGGCATTTTTGGAAGCATCATTAACATTTGAAAGTCACTAAGGAGTCATTAGAAAGTTACATTAGGGTTGTATGCAGAAAAGTTGGACAGCAGGAGGATAGGTCAGTACTGTGCATTTAGGTAAGCTCATGCCCTCGGCTACCTTCATTTAAGTTGTTTTGAAGGAACTTGTCCATTTGTTTTCCATGCTTATATACCAATGAGAAATTGAAGAAGAAGGACTAGTGCTCAAATCCATGATCCTCAAACGAAATTACACTTGCCATTACTATAAATTATACTGGCCTTCTTGTTCTCATATATGTGGAATAAACTATTGTTCTTCTGGAGTTACAGGAACTCTTTTAGGTCAACAAGGAAATATTTCCCAAGCTAGTGTGACAATTTGTTTAATGGTACGTTGTCTGCCTAAAAAGGTCAATATATATGATCTGTTACTCTTGTTTCTCCCATTAACAAAATCTGATCTGAGACCTCTTTGGTAACTAAACAGAAGATAGTTGATCACTTGTCACATTGTCAAGGAAATATTAAAATTAACATGGAAATACTTTATTAAAAATACATTTGAAAATGTGGGAAAGAAACAATGAATCTGTTTGCACAGTCCTAACAAACTGCCATGCCCAGGTCTTATGTATATAGTTCAAAATGTCTCTTGGCAACAAAAAATAAAAATAGTAATAATAAGTTTACAGGCTATGTCTGTAATTATCCAATAAGTACACAAAATCACAGTGGTTGATGAGTGTAGAAAAACAGGCAAAATTTTAAAAGCAGGAAAATCCCATCAGGATATATAACAGAGTTCTGGCCCTGTAATTTAAAAATTAATTTGAAAACATGTGTCTTACTAAGAGTAGGGGAAGAAAATAGAGATGAGAGAAATTGAGAAGGAAATAGTCTTTTCCTATACCTTTTGAAATTTTACAGTTGTATCTAGAATTCATAGAATTTCGACTGCTCAAATCATTGCAATTGTTTAGACAAAGAAACGAAAATACAATAGAGGCAAGACAAACAAACATGTCCAAATTAGTGTAGGGTCAGTAACTAAATTTCCTGGCTGGTGCTCTTTCCACACTCCACTCATTCCTTTCTTGTTCTCATCAGCCTGGTCAAGCTTTGTCCCAGTGAAAGCTCTTAAAAAATAGGCACCATCTACCATGAGGAACCCCAAACCAAGGAAGGGCTGTGCATAAAAGATTAATAGATGACTTTACCCACATATCCAGCATTAGTTTTTTAGCCTTCAAGTAAATATGCTTCTTTAAGATTTTCTAGTTGATTCTCTCACTGTGAAAACATTGACTTTCATTGTTAGAAGTAATTTTTTCCAATTTCCCTCTATATATGAAATGCTATAAAGCTTATTCATGAATGAGCTCATAAAGATGAGTGAAATGCACTATAAAGCTAGAAGGGGAAGGAGAGAACAAGGACATGCAAAGGAGAAAAGAATCTTGGCCAGTGACATAATTCTGTGCTACCCAAACCTAAAGTTCTAACCCAGTTGGGTAAGACATAGCAGCTTTAGTAGATGCTGGCACACACACTTTGAATGACTTGGAATTTTATATGATTCTTTATGAGTCTTCTTTTCATATACTTGACATTCCCTTAACTTTCATCAGAGTGAGGGAGCTCTGTCCAGCCACCAAATACAGACATAACTAAATTTCTGATCATAGAAAATTTCACCGTAGAAAATAATTGCCAAATTTTGTGTGTATGTGCTAACTATATGTATATATGTGTGTGCCTCTTTTTGTGTGTGATAGAGTAGTCTAGGCAATGGTATTTCTTTTGGAACAAGAGGAAAAATATTATTTATAGATAAACTGGAAAATGGTCCCCTTATGTCTTACACCCAGAACCTGAACCTCTAATGAGAGCAAGAAAATATGAAATACACTTTCGAGGGGCACCTGCAGGCTCAGGATTGAGCCCAGCATCAGGCTCGCTGCTCAGTGGGGTGGGCAGTCTTCTTCTCCCTCTACCTCTCCAGCCCTGCTTGGACTCTCTCTCTCATTCACTCTCTCTCTCTCAAACAAATAAATAAAATCTAAAAAAAGGAAAAAGAGAAACACATTTTAGAAATATTTCTGAAAATAATCAAGCAGTTTTGAAAAAAACTAAAACTTACAGACATGAAAAATATAATCATCAAAATTAAAGAGTGAATGACAGATTAATAGAACAATAGACACACATAGAAAATTAGTAAACTGGAAAAGGTACCTGAAGAAATTATCCAGAAAACATTACAGAAAGACAAAGAGAAAATAAGAGATGTTTAGAGGCACAGAGAGTGGAGTGAAAAGGTCTAATACATACTTAATAAAATTTTCTGAAACAGAGGAGTGTAAAAGCAGAGACAATACTTGAAAACAGCTGAGAGTTTCCAGAAGTGATGAAAAATATCAATCCACAGTATCATTTTTCAATTGCTGTGTAAATGATCTCCACAGATTTAGAGGCTATAGCAAAACAAATTTGTTATCACCCAGTTGCTATGGATTAGGATCTGGGCACCTAGTTGTGTCCCTTTGCTCAGGAACTCACAAGGCTCCAAAGAAGGTGCTGTCCAGGGCTGGGATCTCATCTAAGGCTCAGGGTCTTGTTCCAGGTCCAGCATTTTTGGCACAATTCCTTCTCTTGCAGTTGTAAAAGTAATATATAGTCAACCTCAACACATAGTTCAAGTTTGAACTGTGCAAGTCCACTTATATGTGGATTTTTACAGTGCAGTACTGTAAGTGTATTTTCTCTTCCTTATGACTTCTTAATAACATTTTTTCTAGCTTATTTTATTGCAAGAATACAGTATATAGTACATAAAACATACCAATTATGTGTAAATTGACTATTTACATGATCATTAAGGTTTCTGGTCAACAGTAGGCTATTGGTAGATAAATTTTAAATGAGTCACAAACTAAAAGCAGAATTATCATATGCCCCTAGTCACCACATTGTGAGTATTTTATATACTTTTAGCTCCTAAAGGCTACCCTCAGGTCCTTGCCACATGACCTTCCATCGGCAGTTCACATGTACTTGTTTGTTTCTTCAGAGCCAGCAGGAGAATCTCCCTCACTTTGAATCCTACTTTCTGGGAAGGCTTAGACCTACTTCTAAAGGACTCACCTGATTAAGTCAGGCCCACCTAGAATAATCTTTTTTTAATTCAAAGCCATCTGAATAGAGGTTTTAATTACATTTTAAAAAATCCCTTCATCTTTGCTATATAGCATAACCTCATTATGAGAGTGAGATCCCACTAGATTCATAAATCACCCCAAGTAACCCCCTTCCTTATAAGGAATTATACAAGGCATGTTTATCAGAGGACAGGAATCTTGAGGACCCTCTTAGAATTCTGATTACGGAAAGAAAGAAAGAAAGAAAGAAAGAAAGAAAGAAAGAAAGAAAGAAAGAAAGAAAGAAAGAAAGAAAGAAAGAAAGAAAGAAGAAAGAAAGAAAAAGAGAGAGAGAAAGAAAGAAAGAAAGAAAGAAGAAAGAAAGAAAAAGAGAGAGAGAGAAAGAAAGAAAGAAAGAAAGAAAGAAAGAAAGAAGAAAGAAAGAAAGAGAAAGAAAGAATTCTGCTTACTACATGCACCTGTTGTGCCCAAGATTGCGAATCCGAGAAACCACCAAGAAGCCGACACTGATGCAAACACAGGAGGGTTTATTTACAAGCTCGAGTTTGGGTCCAAGTATAACCGACACAGGGACTTGGACCCCGAGGTGGGTTTCAGCTTAGTTTTAAGGACTAGTCTAGAGGATCTCCAGAAGGGGTGGAGCAATTCTTCAATTCTATTTACATTTTGATATGGGGCCTTCAAGGGCATTGAGCTCTGTTCTTATTTTAATAGGAGCTTCCCGCCACTGGCCTGGGCTCTGTTCTCATTCTAATAGGTGCTTCTTGACCTTGGCTTGGGCTCTGTTTTTATTCTAATATGGGGCTTTCTAGGACGTTAAGCTGTAAGCTGTTTTCTTCCTGTAACTGAAGTAAGGTAAAGTTCAGCTCTTATTCACAGAGGCCTGGGATGGCTGTACTTGTGCTAAAGCTGAACTTAAAGTGGAATGGCCTTAATTTTCTCGGCCTCCACAAATCCAAATAAATCTCATGAGGGATCGATAAATAAAAATGAACCTATACACAACAGAAAGCTTGCAAATTTTTAATGACAAAGAAAAGATCTTAAAAGTGGCCATAGAAAAAAAGAGAGATTAACCTCAAAGAGGCAGCATTGGACTAAAAGTTGACTTCTCAACAGCATTATGCATTATGATGCATACGCAAAGTATTATGATGTAATTAATATGTTGAAATGAATCACTATCACTGTAGTTACATGACCAGTGAAAATAATTTGAAAAACAAAAGTGAAATAAAAGCATTTTCAAATAAATAAAAACCAAGAATATTTCACCAGCAGAACCACCCTAAAAGGAATTCTATGGGATCCCTGGGTGGCTCAGCAGTTGAGCATCTGCCTTCCGCCCAGGACATGATCCTGGAGAACTGGGATGGAGTCCCACATTAGGCTCCCTGCATGGGGCCTTCTTCTCTCTCTGGCTATGTCTCTGCTTCTCTCACTCTTTCTCCCTCTCTCCCTGTCTCTCATGAATAAAAAAAATAAAATCGTAAAAAAAAAATGAAATTCTACAGCAGAAGACAGTCATGCCAGATGGAAAACTGAGATGCATGAAGAATGATGAAAAATAAATTAGTGACTGAATAAATCTAAGCAAATACAAAAGACATCTAATATCAGAGGAAAACAAAAAGCTGAAAGTAAAAGAATGAAAAGGACAAATCAGGCCAATAATAATCATAAGAAAGTTTTCCTAATATTAATGAGAGACAAAATAGACTATTTGGAAAAAAAGTACTAGAAAACTATAAAGGAATGAAGGTGAAAGCTGAATTCCTGGAAATGCCAATTAAATCTAGACTATTTTTTTTTTTTAAAAGAGTAGGTTAGGAAAAGCAATATAAAAGAATACAAAAATGTTATAACTATGGATCCTGTAGACTCTAAGAGCAAAATAGAAAGTTTCATGAATAATTTTATGTGAATAAATTTGAAAGATAAGTACAAATACCAGAAAACTAAACTAAAATATTTGAAAACTAAAGAACTTTTTGCTGTTCCCTTAATGATTACAGAAATTGAAATAACAATTGAAATCTGCCCACAAAGAGCTATAAGCTTATATGGTTTTTCTAGTGAGTTGTGACACGAGTAATTCCAATCTTACAAAAAATTCTCCAGAGAAAAGAAAGAAAACTCCATAATTCATTTTATGAATTCGTTATGATTTGATAATGTCAATATCAAAACCTGTTGAGGACAGCAAATGAAATGAAAATTACAGGTCAATATCACTCACCCAAATAGATGCTACACCTAAACAACATAGTGACACATTCAACGAATAAAATATAAAAATATTTATATGTAACTTGGGTGTATCTAAATAATATAATTTTATTTCAGCATCATATAATTAGGGATACCTGAGGGGCTCAGTCAGTTAAATGTCTGCTTTTGGCCCCAGTCATGATCTCCCAGTCCTGGGATAGAGCCATGGGTTGGGCTCCCTGCTCAGTGGGGTGCCTGTTCTCACTCTCCCTCTCCTGCTCCCCCTGCTTAGTGCACTCTCTGTCTCTCAAATAAATAAATAAAATCTTTTAAAAAATCATATAATTAATAAAACTTATGTTTATAGGTTAAAGGAAGAAAATAACCTGATCTACCCAATAGATGCTAGAAATTATAATTATTTATAGATCCTATGATTGTGTATACAGATTATCAAAAATAACCTAAGATAAATTCTTAAAATTTACGGGTGAGTTTATCAACATTATTGAGTACAAAGTCAGTATCTAAATATCAATTGTATTTCTATATGCCAGAATTAAATAGAAAGTAAAATTTGCATATAACATACAAATATCTATAGGAATAAATGTAAGTGCAAGACCACTACGTAGAAATTGATGTTGCAAAAATTTATTGAAAAAAGTGAAAGGAGACCTTAAAAGTAGCCAAGATACTTTTGCATAAAAACAAAGTAGAGGACTTTATTGATGAATGAGTGTAATGACATTGCAGACCAGTGAACTAAAAAATGGATTTTACTGTGTATTATTTTGGAACAATTGGTTATCCATTTGAGATAAAGATGAGGGATGAAAGTAGATTCTTACCTCCTTCTCACTGCCCCATACACAGAGAAAAATCAACTCTAGAGAGACTTAAAATCTAAAATGAAAGTCAAAAGTACAAAACATTTAGAAGAAAATACAAGAGAAAATTGTTAAAGACTTCGAGATAAGAAATTTTAACAATCCAGAGAATGTCCAAACTATAGGCAAAAAAAAAAAAAAAAAAAAAAAAAGGATTATTCAGCCATATTAAGGAAATGTTCACTGAAAGATATTGTAATAGGAGTGAAAACAAAAGACACAAAATACGAAGAAGATATTTTTAATGAATATAACTGAGAAAAGACACAAGTTCAATACATAAATAAATTAAGGTATATTCACACAATGAAATAGCAGTGAAAATGAATGAACTATATGCCATATACATAACACAAACAAATCTCCAAAACAAAAAATCTATTTAGCAAGTTGCAATTTCCATAATGTTCACAAACAAGAACAGCTAATATGTGATAAGACTAGAAAACTATAAGGAACCCAGGCAGGATAGTGGTGGAAAAGGAGGGAATGTGGTTGGGGAAGGGCATGTAGGGAACACCTAAGGTATAGACAAATGCTCCATCTATGTCTGTAGGCTAAAGAATATATGAGTAATCTCTACATACACAAATACATATACACAGTTAATGTATTTCTGCAAATGGAAAAGGTGAGTTGCTTTTACTCCAATTTAGAATTTTTCATTTTATAGTTATAGAATGTAAAACTTGAAGGAGTATTGAGAAGCTAAGACTAGAACCCAGTTTTGGAATTTCTACTATGGTTTTTTTTTTTTTTTTTTTTTTTTTTTTTTAGCATGTGACAAACATTTTCTTGGAATGATTTCCAGCTTGATGAAAGGGGGAGAAGTGAGGCATTCATAATGCACATATTCATGAGCTCCTTGAGGGCAAAGGAATATCTTTTTCATCTTAGTATCCATAGAATCTACAGGAGTCAGGACACCCGGGTGGCTCAATGTGTTAAGCATCCGACTCTTGGTTTCTAGCTCATGCCATGATCTCAGGATCATGGGATCCAGCCCTGCCTGGGCTCTCCGCTCAGCAGAGACTCTGCTTGTCTTGCTCTCTCTGCCTCTACCCCTGCTCCTTGTGTGCATTCTCTCTCTAAAACTAACAAGTCTTTAAGAGAGAGAAAGAGAATCTGGCAAAGAGTCTAATACTTTATAAAAGAATATATATGACCTTTAATAAGTATATGTGTACACAAATATAAGAAAAATCTCTGTGGGTCTATATTTATATACATACATGTATATATAATGGACTATGCAAATACAATGTGTAACATTCTCCTGAGTGCTTAATAGAGGGCACTGACCATATTAAGTGCTATAGTTGTATTGAATCCTCTGGAAAAAGGACAAAGTACCTTTAAGGACAGGTACTATTATTATTATATTTCTGTAAGTGAGGAGCCTGAGTCAGAGCCAAAATGCAAACGCAGTCAGTTCACTCCAGAGCAAAGCTCTTGCCCACTACACTATACTATAATTACTCTAATATAATAATAAAGGATGAAAAGTAATGCAATCCAATTTAATTTGATTTACCCAATGTTTATGGCACACCACTATTGGTCAAGTGCTGTGTTTAGCTCCAGGAACACAAAAATAGATGGAGATAAGCCTTTTCCTAAGACTGGCCACCAAACATTCTTCTGGAAACTTGCTATTGCCCCTCCAACCTCCAGCCCAATTTTAGCTCAGACCCCAGTTGCTTGTCCTCTAGGAGGATAGGTACTTTAAAAATCCAAGCAGAAGCCCAGCTCTGAAGTGGGCCTTTGTGTTTCAGTTCTTACTTTATACCCATATTTATGCGCACTATACTTTCACCTAAATAATAATAATAACAATTCAGTACACCTTAGGAAACAAATCTCAAGTTGCTAAGATTAGCCGTGTTCAGCAAAATATATAGAACAATGATTTATTTTGCTTTTATCATTTGTTTGTTGGGAAATGTGTAATAATAAGTACCTCTCTTTTTCCAGCTACATTTGTGTTTTAAGTCTCTTGGGCAAAAAGAAATTTCTGGAAAGACCAAGATCCAGGATTTCAGCAGGCAGACTCAGATACTGGGGCCAAGACATGTTTAACCAGAACTAGAGCACAAAATCAGAGCCAAGGTTAACAAAATGAAGTTGAGGATTAGGTCCAATGTATGCATTTCCTATTGCTTCTGTAACAGATTACCAAAAATGTAGTAGCTTTAAACAAAATAGATTTATTATCTTGTACTTCTGGAGGTCAAAGATTCTAAAAATTAAGGTGTTGGCAAGTCTACTTTACCTCTGCAGGCAATAGGATGAGTCTGCTTCATCGTCCTTTCTCACCTTTTTTTTCTTTTTTTTTTTTTAGGATTTTATTTATTTTTTTAGAGAAAGAAAGAAAGCATGAGCAGGTGAGAGGAACAGAGAGAGGGAGAAGCAGCCTCCCTGATAAGCAGGGAGACTGACATGGGACTCAATCCTGGGACCTGGGGATCATGACCTGAGCCGAAGGCAGATACTTAACCAACTGAACCACCTGGGCACCCTGTCCTTATTACTTCTATACAGACCCCTGTGAATACATTATGCTCACCTGGATAAACTAGGATAATCCTCCCATCTCACAATCCTTAATCTCATCTACAATGTTCCTTTTGCCATACAAGGTGACATATTTTTATAGGTTCTAGAGATTAGGATTTGGACATCTTTGTGTCTATCTCCCACACATAGATTGTGGCTACATTCCTGACACCTATCTCAACCATGACCAGGACTAGTCCTAGGAATGAATGTGAGCCTGACCTGACAGGAGGGGTCAGAGGGCCTGCAGGGGAATGGAAGAGAGAAAAAAGTGGATGTTAGAGACCAAAAAACTCAATGAGTACAGGGGCTCCTGGGTGGCTCAGTCAGTTAAGTGTTAGACTCTTGATTTATGCTCAGGTCATGATCTCAGGGTCATGATCTCAGGATTGTGAGATAGAGCCCAGTACTGGGCTCCACACTCAGGGCATTCTCCATGAGATTCTCTCCCTCTCCCTCTGCCTACCCCCTGCTCAAATTCTCTCAAATAAATAAACAAATCTTTAAAAAAAAAGCCTCAATGAGTATAAAAGAATGAAATCTTGCTATTTGCAATACCCTGGTTGGAACTAGAGTGTATTATGCTAAGTGAAATAAGTCAGGCAAAGAAAGACAAACAGCATATGATTTCACTCATATGTGGAATTTAAGATACAAAACAGATGAACATATGAGGAGGGAAACAAACCATAAGGACTTTTAAGGATAGAGAACAAACTGAAGGTTGCTGGAGGGGAGGTGTGCAGGAAGATGGGTTAAATGAGTGATGGGCATTAAGGACACTTGATGTGATGAGCACAAGGTATTGTATGTAAGTGATGAATTTCTGAATTCTACTTCTAAAACCAATATTGTATGTATAACTGTATGTTAACTCACTAGAATTTAAATTAAAGTAAAAAAATTTAAAAACCCCAATGAATATAGGGGCAAATTCAATGTTAGATTTCTTTTACCCTCCAGCTTACTAAAAAGGATTCTACTATATTTTTTAAATAAAATTATGTGAAGTCACTTTTACTGTATAGCCAATATATACTGACATTCAGTTTGTGGTACAGTAGGAAAAATGGACTTCAGGATTTGTAGACTTGGTTTTGAGTCTCAGTTCTTATATTTCTACCTATCATCTTGAGTGTTACATATACTCTGTCAATCTCCATTTCCTCATTTGCAAAGTGGTGATAATTTTGGCCTCATAGGATTGTTTTGAGTGCTAAATGTAATAACTATGTAAAGTGTTTACTTAGCACACCACCTAGCAGGTAATAGGCATATAATTTTGCCTTTCTTTCTTTGAAGTATGTGGGTTTTCTTGCTTTCTTGCTTTTTTGGCAGGAAATCACACTTTAGAAACTGCCTCAATACTGATTATGAATCAAGAAGCTCCTTTTTTTCTTTTTTTTTTCTTGTAAAAGTCCTTTTCTTAAAAGTGGGTAAATTTGTAAATTCTACTTATTTGAATTTTTCTTTCCCCTCTGCAGTCATAGAAGTTTTAATTCCAAAACTATTGTTGCAACGCACTAGATAAATGAAAGTTTGAGTCTAGTTGGTTTGAATCCAATATTTATGCTTCCTTTTTAATTTTTTTTAACTAAAATCAATTCCTAGCATCCAATTGGTGGGAAGACCAGATTTTTTTTTGAGATTTTATTTATTTATTAGAGACATAGACAGAGAGGCAGAGACACAGGCAGAGGGAGGAGCAGGCTCCATGCAGGAAGGCCCACACGGGACTTGATCCCAGGTCTCCAGGATCACACCTTGGGCTGAAGGCAGGCTCTAAACCATTGAGCCACCCAGGGATCCCCAGGAAGACCAGATTTTAATCACTACAGTGATACTGGTTCACTTTTATAACAGGTTTTCATTTCCTTAAAGAATCCCTTGGGAGATATATTGACAACTTCCCTTAATCCAGTTGTTTGACTAACATAAATGTCTTCTATATTCCCGATGGCCTGGGTGATTTTTTATTTCCCAGAACCTTTGTGTTATGTCTAGGCTTCAACAAACACAAGTTCTCTTGTTAAAAAAAAAAAGTATGTTCACAGTGAAACTCTCAGCAACCTTCTTAAGATTTTCATCTTAAGAAAAACCTTACAGATCTTAATCTTTAATATTGGCTCTAGTGATTTGACAACTGATGTTTTGAAAATAAAATTATAAAATGTAACTCAGTCAGTCATGGATAGCCAACTTGAATCCACTTTTGGCTCAGAGTTCACAGTTGATGAATATTGTTGCAGAATACCAGAGCCTCTTACAGGGATCATTGCTACTTATTGTAATATATGTAATCACTATCAGGTCTTGGGCACTGCTGTTCATTCTACTGGATTTTGAGTGGCATGCTGAGTGTCTGTATTCTCCTTCCTTAACTCTTCAAGGAGATCATGGACATAATTCTATATAAAATGATCAGTTTGCTACATCTGAATAAACTTTTGCTTTTCTTAAATGTGTATGTCTCTGCTTTGCTTACTCAAATGGTAAGGACATTGCTACATGTTAAAAACTGCTCCTTTGATTCAAGAAAATTAGCCATACAATTTCTTTTGTTAAATCCTTCTCTTGGATCATCAAAATTATCAAATTTATTAGTTCAGTTGAGAGATAAATGAGAGTCTTTTGTGAGACACTCCCCATAATAGAAGATTACACAGTACACAAAAAATTCCCAAATGCTCATCGAGACAGATGGTAAAACTATGCAATGTGTCCATTTATAATATTTAAACATTTAAACAGTGATTGATGGAACTTCTTTTTTTTTTTTAATTTTTATTTATTTATGATAGTCACACAGAGAGAGAGAGAGAGAGAGGCAGAGACGCAGGCAGAGGGAGAAGCAGGCTCCATGCCCCGGGAGCCCGACGTGGGATTCGATCCCGGGTCTCCAGGATCGCGCCCTGGGCTGAAGGCAGGCGCTAAACCGCTGCGCCACCCAGGGATCCCGATGGAACTTCTTTAGTAATGCAAAAACTTTATCAAAACTCTTGTTCTTAAGTGTAATAAGTGTAAAGAGACATCTCATTTTGCCATATGTTTGGGCCCCCTCCATAGTCAATAACACCACACTCCAATAGAACTTCTCTATATTGTTTTACTGCAAAATAAAATGAATGTCTCACAATATGTGAATCCTAAGAAGATTAATTTAGAACATCAAAATTTTCAGTGGCCCCAAAGCAGCCATTTGAGGTCTGCTCAAGTTTTGTTGCAGAGGTTGAATTCAATTGTTTGCCAAGACTATTTGAAAATGAATTTATACTGCCAGCTGCTGTCCAGCTTTTATTGCCAAATAAAACACATTACCTTATTATAACTAAAAATTGACATAAATAACTTCTCCCTCTCTCGTAGCCTACCCAATAGTGAGGTACCAAAAAAGAACAAGTTAAAATGAAAGAAGCTAAAGCAAAAAGAAGCTAAAGATCATGATGTTATACAAACTTTGGGGTGCAGAAAATAATGATATGAAATTCAGAGAATAAGGCCAAATCCAACGTTTGCCTTTGTTGTGGAAAAATGATTTGTCATGGAGATTTCACTAATAAAATATTGTCTCTTATTTATTTCTGCTTTATTTCATAGAAAATTAAAGTTAAAAGCATAGCCCACATAAAAGCTACCCAGTGATCTCTATAAACTTTGGGGAAGTTGATCTGGCCCAACAAGGAAAGGTGGGTTAACTTTCTTAAAAGAAAACTTCCATATTTTTTTTTTTTTACACCATAGTTCACACTGGCCCTGAGTCTTGCAAGGTGAAAAAATAAATTTTGTTCACAGTAGTACTCAGAGATGTATTGACAATAACCAGCCTTGCAAGATAATGGTGTGAATCCAGAATATTTACATTTGGGAGGCCAGTTTATCTTTCTCCTGAACCAGAATTACATGGAAAATAGGATTATAACCATAATTTCAATTTCTTAGTAATGATTAATAGCTGTTACAGGAACAAAAAATCCTTAAAGATATTAATTCTCTCTCTATTGGAGGAAAAACATTGGAAGCCAATTAATTATTTGTATTACTTAGGGTACAGGTTAATATATTACATCATAAGATCTGTCACAAATCCAGAAACAGTAAAGAATAAGACCAAATCAATAAAATAGTACTTAGTAAGAGTTTATTATGCACAAAAGAATAGTTCACAAATTGGGAGTCTTCCAAAGCAGAGGTGAAGTTCAGAGGCATGACGTTATAAGATGGCTTATAAACTGAAATTGAGGAAGTTATTTAAGCTTTATAATGATTGATTATTATAATGTAGGTTTCCAGATGGCAGGGAATTAGTTAAAAGTGATTATCTTACACCATTTCAGGATGATAACTAAAGTTTATTTTATGATTATTGGAGGCATTTATAAGAAGTAACCTAAGTTTAGTTTCACTTATGTTCATGAAATAATCTAGATTTAGTTTTGTTTACATGGCTTGAATGGCTTTGTCTCCTTGAGGGATTTTCAAGATCTAATCTCCATTTTACTTTATTTTAACAAACCCCAGAATACCATGGCTTCCACATAATGATCTAAGACAAACAGGCTATCCTGTTCCAGGAGGCCATCTAGGGACCCAGATTCTGCTTGTGGTAGCATTCCACTATTTCTTGAGGCTGCTTTTATTCACCTGGTTGCAGCTGTCTCAAATCATCTACATCCTCCAGCCTCAGGCAAGGGGACAAGAAAAAGGGTGTAGGGGAGGGGGAGAGAGATACATTCATATTTTAAAGCATGGCCAGAAATTTCACACAATACTTGGCTCGCATCCCATTGCCCTGAACATCATAACATGATCACCCCTAGTCGCAAGAGAAGCTAGAAAATGTAGTCTTTATGGAGGTGGCTACATGTGTTGCTAACATTCAGAATGTAAAGCAGAGGTGAGGGTTCTATCATTAAAAGAACTATTAGCAGTTTCTGCCAGAGTATGGTGTCTGAGCAAGCCAATTTAGTTGAATTAAATGCTTAGTAGAATCAGACTGTCAGAGGTTAGTAGAATCAGCTATAATAGTTTAGAGTACCCAGTCTCCTTTCTTCTTTCCTTCTGGATCTGTGATGCCTCCTTTGACATGAAATGGGCCTAATAGAAAAATATCAATAACAATAATTGTACCTGCCACTTGAGTTTATTATGGGGATTAATCCTCGGGTCTCAGATTTTCCTCTAGGAAATCTTCCAGATAATTTTCCTTCTATAGCATCCTTATAGCACCTCATATACTTTTTCAATCATAATATCCATCATGCACCTTTAAAATCGCTCATTTACCTACCTCTGCCATGAGACTATGCAGCCCTGTGAGAACTGGGATTTGTTTTTCTGTTTACTCTTAAACCCTAGCTCACTGCTTGGCACATTATGTAGACTCAAACATTAGTTAACTAACTGAGTCACTGACTGAAATTCCAGCCTGGCCCACTGAGGTGCTTGCAGGGCAAGGGGAGGCACGTTCCAGAGGCAGCAGAAGGGCCCAAGGTATAGAGAGAATAGGATGCTGAAAGATTTTCAAAGATTTTCAAACACATCCACTTTGCAAACTTGATCAGAGGCACCATGAATGTAAATAAATCAAAAGAAAGAAAAGAATCTTCAAGCTCATTCAAATTAGGAAAAATCAGAATATAGTTGAGCTTAGTAAGTAATCACAGCTGATATGCATAGGTGACCTCTATTCTTTTTTTTTTAATTTTTAAAAATTTTTTGTATATTTTTTATTGGAGTTCGATTTGCCAACATATAGTGTAACACTCAGTGCTCATCCCGTCCAGTGGCCCACTCAGTGCCCGTCACCCAGTCACCCCATCCCCCCCACCCTCCCCTTCCATCACTCCTTGTTTTTTTCCCAGAGTTAGGAGTCTCTCATGTTCTGTCTCCCTCTCTGATATTTCCCACTCATATTCTTTTACTGAGAGTAGACCTAAGGCTAGTTTTATCCCCTCCCTCATCACCTAAGGAGATTCTGGCTCTAGGTGAGCTCCACTACTATGCTAGGAAGAGCTTTGCAATCTTTTCCTTGTGTTTATGAATTATTCAAGGCAATCTTAGGGTGGGCCTCTGAATGGCTATGTGTCACTTTGGCACACTGGTTTCGCATCCTCAAGGAGGGAAAATATCACTGTGAACTGTATTCATAAATATTCAGGAGACACATTGCTGTGAGCCTGGCTGGCATGGCTGTAGCTTGGCATATGGGCGGTCAGGTATAAAACAAGTGATAGGACACCCGTAGTGGGTATTGACGTATTGTTCAATATTTTAAAAAGTTCCTTGCCCCTCAGGGATCTTAGAGAGGGGAGAGCTCCCACAGATGTATTTTCCTATCCCCTTATCCAATATCAAATAGAACTCCAAGTTTTGAAGGAAGATAGTTTTATTCCACCCTCTCAGGAACTTCCCGTGGGAAGAAATTAACAGGGAGGCAGATTTCGGGGAAACATATGGAGATTTTTACCACCCTCAGAGCTGTCTAAAATGAGAGTAAACTAACTGCCTCATAAATACTGAAATTTGTTTCACTTTCAGCCAGAGAGAAGAAATTAGATCTTAGTTTTCAGCAGTGATTTGGGATGGAGGGGACGTGATGACCTCTAAGTTCTATTCTGATCATAAAATCCTATGATGTAACTTTTTCTTTTTTTTTTTCTCTTGATGACTCACAGGAACATGATGAATATGAATGATTGTGCTGTACAATGATGCAGTGAGGTTTCCAAGGTCTATGAGGTGAGTTCAGCTGCATTTCCCCATAATGCATTGTTCCAGGCTGAGGTGCTTTTGTTCTTGGTTTGTATCCTTCTACCCCTCGCCCAGTCCATCCTCCAGGCGGGTCAGCTAACACACTGCTTATCATCTGCTCATCCAAGCTGAAATCCTTGGCGGACAAGAAGTAAATCTATTTTGGGTACATAGGACAAGGCTTTTGCTTAAGAATTCCATTCAATGATCATTTGATGATACTCAATGAATAATTGGTGAATGAATGATGAGTGATTTCTTAAGAAAGAATGCTACCCTTTATTTACTACTGTTTAGAAAGAATCCCTGTCCCATGCATTCACCCAAAACCCGAGCCACAAAGATTTCTTGACCTTCTCTGAGGAAAACACCCTGTGCTAGATTCTTGCTGTGGCTTGAAATTTCAACTGTTTCTCTCCTGTCTTCCAAATGCTTACTTGCTACATAAAGCCTCCTTTTAAATATCATCTCCTGTGTGAAGCTTTCCCCAGATACAATTAACTACTTCTCTTGGGCTCTTTTAGATTTTTATTTATTTCCCCAGATAACTCTGAGCTTCTTGACTGCAGAGTCTCTTACCCCACACCCAGTGCGATGCCTGGCATATGGTAGATGCTAGGTAGACACTGGTAGCTAGATGACTGGGTGAGGTAAATTAATATGTCCTCTTCCAGCAGAGAAAAGCACATGGCCTTAAGGCATTCATCTCAAAAGGCATTCTTTCCTACTTTCTAATTTCTGATTTTGTTTTAGATATAAAAATCTGATGTCTGAAATAATGAGTCACACCATACTATAGTAAGGGTACTTGGAGATACACATGCCCTCAAGCACTTCTATTAAATTTTAAATCTTTTATATTTTGACATATTTTGATAAGACCACTTATTATCAGCTTTAAGAATCAAATTTCTATGCGATAAATGTGTTGCAAAAAAGCCAATTGTATTATTTTATTTAAAATGACCATAGAATTGTACAAGGTGTGGTCCACAGGGAACTTCATGCTTCAAATTTGAAAGAATATGCAACTGTAAAAGAGATTCATCCTCAATGTAATAGGTTATTGGGACCATTAACATATGGACTACCATGTGCACATGCAATCAGGGATGCAGATACTGCCTCTTCCCATCATTCCTGTCTTCAAAACATTTCAAATATTATGACCAAAAACCAGTTTAAATCTCAGTTACTGGGATGCCTGGGTGGTTCAGCGGTTGAGTATCTGTCTTGGGTTCAGGGTGTGATCTCAGAGTCCTGGGATCAAGTCCCGCATCGGGCTCCCTGCATGGAGCCTGCTTCTCCCTCTGCCTGTGTCTCTGCCTCTCTCTCTCTCTCTCTCTCATGAATAAATAAATAAAATCTTAAAAAATATCTCAGTTACTGAAAAACAGGTATGAGTTTAATTGTGTATAGACCTTTATAATGATAAAAAAGTTATAGAATGTGAGCTTAAGGCCCAAACCTTAAAAATAATTAGTTCTATTAATTAATGACATCTGCCTCCATGTAATAAATGTGATTACATGGCCATCAGATTCTACCATTTTCCTGCCTTACTGATTCATTGCTGGGAACTTATGAGATTTTTTTTAAAACTTAAACTATTGCTGACAGTTCTCTCTCCGTGGGTAGGAGGAGCATATAGAAGTGGGTTTTCACCATCATCCTGCTCACACTGGCTCATGTCAGCATCACCTCTGTGGTTTTCCTGAGCCAAGAAAGTTTACCCTCTGGACCTTGTCTTAGTATCTGAGGACACTAGTGACTAAAAAATGATTCCATGCCACTTAAATCAATGGAAGAATTTTACAGGAAAACGGGAGTTTATATAAGCTACTCATTCTTAACCGTGGATTCACAGCAGCACAAGAAATTTCCAATTATATCAGAGAATAGTTTTCAAAATAGAAACCATTAAAATTTGGTCTGAGTTTTTTTAATTAAACTTTTAGAGCACAATTTAGGAAAGAGAATAGTGGCCTTTGGATAAGAACAACATAGTTCTAAAGATAAATACTTGTACAGCAACAATACATGTTATATAAGAAAAAGAATTTCTTACCAATTGGCCATTGAGTAATCTCAAGTCATTTGAATTGAAAAGATAATACACCATGTAATTTAAAGGTAGTCTTTAACTTTTTAATGTGTAAAATGATTCATTAGAAAATTTGTAAATTGATTCATTGGGGCTCAGAATAATTTTTTCTCAAGTAGATAATGTTTTACAAGAGTTTGGTCCACAGGTCTACCCACAGAAAAAATTTAAAAGCATGGTATAGATGAATCCCACTAGAGACCTAAGTACTGCCAACATTCTGATCCCCTTCCACATGTTCAAGATAATGTTGCCCTTTTTTTAAATGACACAAGATTTATCTACTTTCAACAGTCAAAATAGTCCTTTAAATTTTCTGACTGCAAACATTTTAGATTAAGTATATCCAGAGTAAGGATGGTTTCTTTCCATTTTTGTGCCACAGCTGTTCTGATGCCTTCAGTAGGGGCCTCATCAGTCTCTTGGATGATCAAGTGCTGAGCACTCATACATAACAATGTGTTAAATGAAGATGGATTCTCAGTCACACATTGGGATGCCTGGTGCATATCTACTTCACAATGTGAGACAAGATCTGTTCCAGACTGTGGCCTTGCACACTCCTGAAGGTTCAAGTTATTGGCTGTGTTCCACTGACCTGGAAGAGGGCACTATGGGGAAGGGATCTGAGGGGGAAGAGAAGAAGCACTGTCATGGGGAGAGAGTGATGAAGACAGGATGGGGTAAGATTATCTATTACACACAGAATAACCAGACCCTCTAATTCTCCTTGTTGAGTATTTTTTAGAGATGGCACATTAGAAAGGTTTCCTCTTCCTTAATCTATCCCAGTGTCCCTCCACTTCCTTAATCTATCCCAGTGTCCCCCCACTGTCCAGCTCTCAAATCATGTATTTTCCTTGACCACCAATAGGTATTAAGGCAAGGTAGAGAAGAAGGGGCAGTAGATGGAGGGAAGAAGTATACCTGAGAGATGATGGCAGATTGAAAGCAGAGTCTATAGCAGGAGGGAAAGGGAATGTTTTATGATGACAGAAAAAGAAATTCCTGGATGATAAGAGAGAATTAGTGAAAGGAGTATGTGATCAGAGATTACCTTTACAAGAACGCTAAAATAACTCTCCTTCTACCCTACAAGGACTAGAGATTAAAAGACCATATTCTGATACTTAAATTCAGTGATGATCATGCAGGGTTACATATCTGGTTGGGGATTGAGGTCCTTTATCCTGGGCACACTAAACAAGAAGCTATGGGATATCTTGCCAGGAGCAGCTGCATCCCAAGGTCAATTCTTAGTCCTGACCCCACTTGATGTATCAGTATCCTAGGACACAAATGATCATTCTTGTAATTCACTTTGCTTCCAGTATACCTCACATCCTGGTCGTCCTCCTATCTTACTAGCTATACTTCTCCAACTTGTTTGTTAGTGATGGGAATGCTCATGTCCTAGACTTCTTACCTGTTCATTCACTGTGCTGGTAATTATAATTCTGTTCAATCTTGGGCCAATGACACCCAAATGTATATCTTTACCTTGTACTTATTCCTTGAACTTCAGCCCCTTAGCTCTGACTAGCTATTCAACAGTTCCACTTGGCTATCTAAAAAGCATCTCAAACCTCACTCACCAAAACTGAACCCCTGGTCACTCCATACACAACTAAAACCTGTGCTTCTAACAGATGTCTTCATTTCAGTGAATACCAACTACACTTCTATGCTGGGTTATGCTGTGACCCAAACATTTTACTGGCTTCCAACCGCAAAGCTTTGTTTCTTATTGCATATCATCAGTGTATCTTTTCAGACATCATCCACATTGGCTTTGCTCCAGAAGCCAAACTAACAGAGCAGCCTTTATCTGCAGCACTGCTGGCTTTGTAGCTGAAGAAAAATTGATATGACAAGCCTAATGCTAGCTCTTAAAGCTCCTGGTCAAACAAGTCACGGGGTCTCCCAGTTTCAATCAGACAGATGTGCAGTATGCTCCTGCAGGAAAGAACTCTACAATGAAGGAAACAAATATTTGGTATGGAGTAGAACAACCTGCCACACCAGTCCACCAGTACTCTAGTTAATCCAGCTAAAACTTTTAGCTCCCCTCTCACTTTTTTTTTTAAATAAATCTAATCCATCAATAAATTAATCAATAACCCACTTATCAGTGCTAACATTCTGGCCTAAACCTCCATTTCTAGTTTCCTTACTGGTCTCCCTGCTTTTGCCCTTGTGGTTTTAGTCTATTCTCCAAAGAGGGGCCAAAAGTGATCATTTTAAACACAAGTCAGATTCTGTCGGGTGTCCACTCAAAACCCTCCAATGGCTCCCCGTCTCACTCAGAGGAAAAGCCAAAATCTTTTGAACAGCCTTTCAAATCTTCCCATCCATTGTCTCTCTGACTCCATTGCCCTCTTCCTTCTCTCTGCCTTACTGTCTTCCAGCCACATGGACTCTGCTACCTTCAAATACACCGAGTACATTCCAGCCCCAGGACCTTTGCAGTTGTTGTTTCCTCTTTCTGGAACACACTTCTCCCAGATATCCACATGGTTCACTCCTCCTTCTTCTTCAGGTGTTCACTCAAGTGTCACCTTCTCAGTGAGTCTGTACCCAGCCAACTTTGAATTTCATACTCAACACCCCACCATGGTTCTCCTAACCTTCTTTCTTGCTTTACTTGTGTCTATAGCACTCCTATCCATGTAACTTTTTGGTGCATTGCTTATTATCTCACTCCACTAGAATAACAGTCCTTAACTGCATGAATTTTTGTCCGTTTTACTCATTACTACAGGACAATAACATATAGAACAATGTCTAGACCAGTTGACACTTAATAAACACTTATTTAATGAATAAATTAATAAATAATAGAAACCACAGAAAGATTTGAAGCTCATACATAAGAAAGAGGTAACTTAAAAGCATGGAGAAAAATATGGTAAACAGTCATAAATATTGAACAGTCTCACACACAAACTTACACACACAAGAAGCTTTGCGATATCTGTAACAGACATTCTCTGGCCTAATGGTTAAGAGACTTGAGAGTTAGCCTCAGTCTTGACCACTAACTCTCTCTGATTTTGAATATGTCTCTGGTTCATTATCAGTGTACTGAGGGTTGGACAGAACTGTATTATCTCTAAGAGCCCTTATTACTCTTCCACAATCAGGCTTTCAATTTCTTGGTTGAGCCAACAGAGTTTTTCTGGATGATGAAGTAGTCTATAGGCAATGATTCCAAAGTGGTGTGGAACAGACTGAGCAATTGAACCATGGATCCTATTATGAGTCTTTGAAAGGGGACAAAATACTAACCTGTAACTGCAGAGCCACCTGCAAATGTCAAATTGCTATTTCCCTATTTAATAACTTCTCAATATAAAGTCTTATCCCTATTATATATATATACAATGAAGCTATGCTATTCAAAGTGGATTTAAGCAAGTAGTCATAATATTCTTAATTTTACCAGTAGATCATTTACTAGACTAATTTGGCAACTGCCTTATACCTGTTCCAAAAAAAAAAAAGTTCTTATGATGGAAATCATTGCACAACTCCAACACAGTCCAAAATCTTTGTTATAAGCCCATCACCTTTTATGAATACAAAACCTTTCTGAAGGTTAAACCAAAATGAGGCATGCAAAAGGCTTGCTTTTCTGGTGAAATATTATTTCTGTGTTAGCTATGGAAGCTAATATTAATGGAATATTTCTTTCGTGTAGGTTCCTTTTTGGCCAGAACCTAATGGACCTTGTGAGACAGGCAGGCATTATTTTTACTTCTATTTTATACATGAATATTTGAGTCATTTGTTAAAAGCAAGTGGCAGAGCTGGGATTTTACCCAAGTCCATGTGAAAAGATATAATTATACAACGGAGGGAAGAAATACTGGTCATTTTCTGTGGTGTAAGATTCTTCAATTCATTTCTTGGTTTGCCCACTGATGTGCCATAGCAAGTAGGCTTCATAATACTCAGAATCTTGGAGCCTGACTCAGGGGTCCCCGGCATATCTTCTACCTATAAATTTGAGATGTTGCTAAATGACCTGCAGTCAGTCATTAACTAGCATGAGCTCGTTAATGATCATCCATCTCCATTCTCTCTTAACCTTTGAGGCACAGAAGTCAGTAACATTTATTTCACCTTTTTGAAGAGGCTGTAAGAAATTGAGATCCATCCATCCTCACAGATTCATAGGAAATCCCTGCCATTTGAGGCAGTTTCCACTAGAGTAGAAATCAGCATCTCCTTTATTTGGGCACTTCTCGTACACCCTTGATTCTTAGGGCAAGAAAGATCAGTCCAAAGGGCTCACTTTTGTTAGAATTACAAAACATATTACCTGGTTTTGAGATCAGTCTGTGTGACTGAGTCATGATGTTGGCACTTTCGCAGCTGAGAGGAGACTTCAAATTGATGAAAATAAACCTGAGGGTAAACACAGTACAGAGACCTCTAACACTGTCAATTGTCATACTTGAGTAATACGAAAACAGTCATAAATTGCACTTATAATGTTTAATTCAACATACCTAAGTAAACAGAAATATAACTAAAATTTAACTATGCAAATCTTTAGCCTTAGTTATATTTAAAAATCTAAATGTATGTTTCCTTATTTAATGGTGAGACATATGAGTCACCATAGAACAAAATTAGTCATGACTGAAAGACTAGTTTTGAATAATTATATTCATGACAAAAATAATGGTATTACCATAATATAAATCTGCTCAGTAAAGGGCATGTACTCACATAATTTTATAGAGCAAGGAAATCGATGGTGCAGTAGATGTTTCTCAGCTACTCCCTCAGAACAGGATATTATTTTTCTTAAGTAACTTCAACATTAGAAGATTCATATCTAATGATAGCCTTTCACTTTTCATTTTGCTCCCAGAGAAAAATCTCTCAACGTACATTATTTTACCTTAGACATTCAGACATATTTTTGCTTAACATTAACTATGGTTAATACATATAACTGCCAAGTTCAGATTAAGATCAGTGCTTGCTTTGATGATTTTCATTGTTTATGTTAAATGATGGTACTAATTTTCAGTAAAATTTTAACATTTAGTCACATCATTCTTATTTGCAATGGATTCAGGTAATAATGTATAAGTTACTAATACTAACAGCCTTACCAATTTTCATGGTTTGATTAGAATACTATGCGATGTACATAGGATATAAAAACACACTAAAGCATGCATACATAGTGCTGTGATTTTGGGGTCAGAGAAACCTGCATAAAAATCCTTTAGACAGTACTAGTTTTGTTGCATGAACTCATGGAAGCTGGTGGTCACTATAAAATATAAACACTGGTCTTTACATTTCTAGAGCACAGAGTAAGGTTGCCTATCAATGAGGTCACCACAGGTCCTCTCATTCAAAATTCTTTTCGTGACATGAATTTTAAGAAGACACTCTTCCTTCTTTACCAAGTCATTTTTTATTGGTCTTATAACCTCTTTTGGAGTCCATTTTCTACACCAACAGTTTAGTAATGCTGATGAAATGTTAAAGAGATTGTATGCCTTTCTTGCTTGAAATCCATCAATCTATTCACTCACTTACCTATTTATTCTTTATCATACTTAGGTCATTTCAATGGTTTTGATTTATAATTCAGCTGTATAATTTGGTATTATTTAATATTTTATATATTCAATGGGAAGTACAAGTCATAAAATAAAGAGAGAACTAAAAATTTAGAAGACATTTTTCATTCTTTATAATTTAAAGAAAAATTATATTGTATGATAAGGCCTGTACTTGCATTAATCATTTTGTGATGTGTTCAAGTTTTTAGACTTAGATATAATTATCTAAAATTACATAAACTCATGCTTACATCATAATTAAAAAAAATACAGCACAAGTCATTTCAAAATGGAAATCTTACACATGATGTACAAGTAATTCTGGTTTTATCATATTGTAAAAAGTCCAAACATGATGAGATGTTCTTGTAGTAGTGCAGACATAGACACAAATGCTTAATGTTTTTATATTGTCCATGCAGTTGTTTGTTACCAACAGCTGTACTGGATTCTCTAGTACAATCTTTATTCTCTCATTCCAGTTTTGAGAGGTTTGCTCACATACTCTAGACCTAGTCTAACAGGAACCAGGACCCTGGATTGCCAAAATCACCAAAAGGAAGCATATGCTTTGGATTTCAACATATAATGAAGGCAAGACAAATTTAGAAAACAATACACTAGAAATTATTTTACACTATAATAGAAAGAAAGAAAGAAGAAAGAAAAGAAAGAAAGAAAGAAAGAAAGAAAGAAAGAGAAGAAAGAAGAAAAAAGAAAGAAAGAAAGAAAGAAAGAAAGAAAGAAAGAAGAAAGAGAAAGAAAGAAAGAAGAAAGAAAGAAAGAAAGAAAGAAAGAAAGAAAGAAAGAAAGAAAGAAAGAAAGAAAGAAAGAAAGAAAGAAAGAAAGAAAGAAAGAAAGAAAGAAAGAAAGAAAGAAAGACCAGATGACAGTGACACCAGGCACAACCACATTGCTACCAAACAGCTGTCAAGAAGCCCCGTCAAGGCTGTGAGAAAGAGAAAGAAAGAAAGAAAGAAAGAAAGAAAGAAAGAAAGAAAGAAAGAAAGAAAGAAAGAAAGAAAGAGAGAGAGAGAAAGAAAGAAAGAAAGAAAGAAAGAAAGAAAGAAAGAAAGAAAGAAAGAAAGAAAGAAAGAAAAGCAAAGCAACAAGCAAACAAACAAGAACCCTTAGAGTATAACTTACCTGAGCAGTTGGGATCTCACATCCACAGTGCACTTAAAACATACATAAAAATTAGTATTTTCTTGTCTGTTTCCATAAAGCTGTTTCTGAAAAGAAGCTATTTATTTTGCCATAAACTACAACAAAATATGAAGACTTTAAATGATTCAGTAATTTTTACCTCAGAAAGTAACATAAGGCTGATTCTGGAGAAGGAACCCAGAGTATATTCTCCACAGTAGAGTTTATTTTCCTCCTACCCAGCTAATATCAAGAGCGGGTCCAGAGCCCACTGTTGGGCACTATTGTGGAAGCCTGTCTTCCCTTTTTACATGCCCTTCTTTCTTTCTCAGTAGCGTTACTCAAAGCTTTTGCTTCAGAATTCTGCTAAGATAGGATCACATAAACTCAGATGCAAACAACTCACCAAAGAGCTGAATTTCTTGAATTTGCCAGAGATGTGCACTTTAATAAGAGAACATAAATCTTAAATCAAAACAGAGCTTTTCAAACATAGTAAACTCCCAGAAACATCCAGAATCCTTGTGAAAAATACACACTCCTAAACCCCTCTCTTGAAGAATCTGATTCAGCAGAACTCGGACGGGGTGGAAAAACTCAGGTGACTGAAAATTCACCAAACTTTGAACGCATTGACCTAAAAAATGACTCTTTAATTATAGACTTCAGGCATCATTGAAGAAGTCAAAGGTTTTTTTTTTTGTTGTTGTTTGTTTTTGTTTTTTTTCTGACAAAGCTGTCATCAGGTTGTGGTGATAGTTTTAAAATTGTTTCCTCCAGGGAATCAAGGAGCTAGACTAGCGTGTTTTGCAATTTCAATACAAAATGACTACAACTGATCATCTGGCTTTCAAAAGATCTGGCTTTCAGTTTCCTACTTAGACAGTTTTATAATTAACAAATAATAAATGGTGGACCTCCGGTAGTTCCTGCTCCTTAAAATTGAATATAGCTACAAGCATTAAAACAACTTCTATTTAAGATCATTTTATATATCAGTTAGAAGCTAGCCTCTGGTGTTTAATAAAACATTTAAGAAGGAACCTGTGCTGGATTTCAGCATCTAGATTTCCAAAATGGAAAATAAGGATGGAAATAAAAATGATGATTATAGAAGCAAATTGAGTGTGACATGGAACAATGTAAAGTCTTGGGAAGTAATGGTCGGAAAGCATTATTACTAAAGAGTTTTGGCTTATTTTCCTGTTCTGAAATTTGGGACACTGGATTTAACCTTTATGTCATGAACTGTAGGTGACATTTTTCCCTTCAAAATTCATCAAATATTAAATGAGTTTAACCTCATGTGAGACCCAGGGAAATGTGTGTAAGAGGGCTATCCTATTTCACATTCACAGTTTTAAGAACTTTAAAGAAAAAGTGGTAAAGAAAGTCCAAAGATGGCATGTCATTATTTCTTTTGTTTACATATTCCAAGAAATTTAGAATTAGAAAATATGTCCCCATTCAACTCTCCCAGAAGAGAAATAGCCTCCTAAGATTGTGTGGTTATACAACACAATGCTCATAAGGCAACAATAACAATGTGTTGCCTTATGAGCATAAACTTCATTGAGGCAATAAAATAACATTCAGAGTGTCTGTTGTTTATATAACCAAAGATGTATTCGCTTTGAACTGGTTGCCAACTTTGTCAGTTTGGGCAAGTGGCTTCACTTCTCTAGATTATTGCTTCCTTGTCTGTGAAACAAAACAGTCAGATTATACAGTTTTTAATGTCCCTTATGGCCGTAAAATGGTGTAAAGGAGTGTCTTGACCTGACTCCTGGTACATTAGGGATGGCCAGCTATGAGGATTTTTGATAGAAGTTTTATGAGAAAGTGTTTCTGCATCATACACAAATGCTCTACATAACCTAGCTGGGTCACATTTTACAACAGCTTTAGTAGGAATGGAAAACACTTGAGAGCACTTGACTTAGCTCATTTAAACCTCACAACAAAATTATAAAGTAGATGCTATCAATATTGTCATTTCCATTTTATAGACAATGATTTTGAAGCCCAGAGAGGTTATGTAACAAGCCTTGAGTCACTCAGCTAGTAACTGGCAGAGCCAAGATTTGGATCCAGAGAGCCAGTTTCTAGAGAACTTGCATGCTTACTCACTATTCTGTATCACTTCTCTGCTAGATTGTATGACGAATGTGTTTAGATCTCATTGCTAAAGCTGCGTTGTGCGTGTGCTATGGTTGGGACTGGATGAGACATTGATGTGGGATCAATAACTCTCCTGAGAAGATAAACCAAGGTTTCTAATATGATCTGAAGGAGCAGAAGTATAAAGTCTGTTACAGTAAGACCAGATGACAGTGACACCAGGCACAACCACATTGCTACCAAACAGCTGTCAAGAAGCTCCGTCAAGGCTGTGAATAGTGAGGCGCTGATCCCTACAACCAATTCTGATGATGCCTCTAATTACATATACCTCCATAGGTCCTGAGTAAACTGCTGCATTTGTAAAATATGCCAAGATCATGATAAATGCTGTCATTCTAACTTCTAAACCAAACATAGTATGTCTATGATTACCTTTTTTACTTTTTTCAAAGGTTCAGGCTAAATTATATAATAGCATGGTCAGTGAGCAGCCTAATGTTGGTTTCACTTCAATGGAATACTTTTAAAGTTTTACCATCAAATATATTTGATGGTAATTTTTTTTAAAGATTTTATTTATTTATTCATGAGAGACAGAGAGAGAGAGAGAGAGAGAGAGAGAGAGAGGCAGAGACACAGGCAGAGGGAGAAGCAGGTTCCACACAGGGAACCCAATGTGGGACTCAATCCCGGAACTCTGGGATCACATTCTGAGCCAAAGGCAGACGCTCAACCACTGAGCCACCCAGGCATCCCTGATGGTAATTTTTTAATTGTGTATGTGTTTAATGGTAAGGGTCTTTTTCTTTTTTCCAACGATTTTTATTAGGAATGATTGTTCAATTTTACTAAATACTTTTTTGGCAGTTATCAATATTGATATATCTTTTTATTATTTTGATATTAATATTTAATAAGCATTTCTATTATGGAGCCATACTTTCATTTCACAAGAGACCATGTATGGCTACTTTAAAATACACACTAAAGACTATTATTACAGTTTTGTAAGTAAAAAAAAAATTAACTAAATCCTACCAAACAAAATTGTACTAACCTATAATACAGCAGAAACCACAATTTCTGGAGGCAATTTTAGAATCACTTGCAAAATGAATACTGTACATGCCCCTTTCTTCTATCTGTCACAGGTTCATTTCTCAGTAAATTATTTCCCTAATCAGTAAATTATTTCCCTAATCACTAACTATACCTAGATCCACAAAACAAAATAAAATGAAGAGTTCTGCTCTTCGGATAATATTAGTTTAGAAGGTTGCCTCTCTACATGGGAATACTCAAGATGTGAGAAGGAACAGCTCATAACTGTACAGACTCACCCATCATTTTTTAAGAGACGTTAGACTGGAGTAAACTGGAAAACTAGGTTCCTCTTCAGGTCAGCATTGTTTTTTTGTGAGATGAATTCCCTTCTTAAAGAAGCTCCTTTGCTCCCAGAAAACAGATGAAATACGGAAGCAGTAGTCTTTTCCTTTTACAGTTGCCAGAGCCTGGTCACAGCAGACAGCAGACAGCAGAATGGGGGTCCTTGCTTTCTTTATGGAAGATTAAGTGATTTTTAATGATTTAGAAGTTGGAACACTTCCTCTGAGAACTCCAGACCTGGATGTTAGACAGGCTGTACTTCCTTCATAAAGATAGCCATGGAGCAATCAGCTTGAAAATGCAGGTTTAGGACTTAAAGACCGGTTCTGCCACTAGCTAGCTATGCGACTTCAGGTAAGTCACCTAACCTCTCAAAGACCTCATTTCTTCATCTGTTAAATGAAGATAATAATGCGCACTCCCCAGGGTGAGGTAAACAATGTGAAGTACTTAGCTCTGTGCCTAGTACATAGTAAAGTACTCAGTAAATGTTAGCTTGAGACATACACATATTCACGCTTGCATACATTGTGAAATTTTGCAAAGCTTCGATAAACAACCAGAAATGTCTTGCTGAGTTCTCTCATTCCAAGGATACAGTCAGATAAGTGCCAGAAGACACAAGATGGATTGTACAGTCCAACTCAGCCGGTTCATCCAGCCACTTTGGGCTGAACAGAACTGAACCTAAAAACTTCAAAGCCTGGAGAATGATTCTTGTTATGAAAACTTACCAACAGCAGTACAAAGGTCTTCGTCATAGGAAGATTTGACTTCTTTCTGGCTTAGAAACTAATTGGAAATCTTTGTTATGAGAAAGAGCGCATAGAAAGGGAGGGGAAAATAATGAAAACATTCTGCCTCCATCAAAATTCAAATATTACTGTATTTAAAATTAAGTATTGATCTAATTATTAATGGATAGAATTAAGTATTATCATTAAATTAAGTACTTATAAAAAATAAATCTTGAGAAAAGATGATCCCAAAGATTAACTTCACTGAAATATGACAGAACAGGAAGGTAGCCTGGTCTGTGATGAACACTATACCGGGGAGCAGCGGACTTTATTCTTGGCTTCAGCTTTCTGAGTCTGTGAAACATTTCAGAGCTACTTCTTAATCTCGTTGATTAAGGAAACATCCTTTAGGAAAGTTGTCTGTTCTGTTAGCCTGACTTTGTTTCCACCTGTGAGAACCGAGTGGGTGAGGCTAAGAGCTCCCTGCAGCTCTGGAATTCTCTGGTTACACGTTGTGCAGGGAGGCCACATTGCACAGCCCCAGACAGGAAGTTCCTCTGAAGCTGGGCATGCCAGCCGACCAGACTCTAGGACAGCCAGAATGAACCCAGAGGACATCAGCCAGCCTTGAGGCCCACCTGGCCATGTTCCCTGAACCTTGGTTTGCTCATCCATAGAGGGAAGAGATGACCAAATCCCCTCCCGAGGCTCCCATGAGTCTTTGTATTTCCACACCAGTGGCCCAAAGCGCTTGCCTTTGAAAAAAAAATGCAGGTAGTTTCCATTTGGAACTGCCAAATTAGAATTAAAATGAATATTAAGAACCAGCATCTGTGAATCTTTTCCTAATGGATGTATAACTGGGTTTAAAGTTCCTGGCACATTTAGACTGAGTACTAAGTCACCCAACCATCTGGCTCTAGGACAGTTATGCAAAGGGCTGCTCTCCACCTGGGCATGCAGAGCATTTATATTAACATCCTGCTGAGAAGGTGCGTGCATAAACAGAGACTATGATTGGTCCAAGGTCAAAAGCCAAAGAGATTTGAAAAACACTTGCATTGTGAGAACAAAAGAATAAAACTTTTTTTCTAGTGAAAATTACACTTGCAAAGCAGCAAGGTTGAGGTAAAGAAAAGCTGAATAGCTGGAGGAGGAATGTACATAGTGTATACTCCAGCAAGGAAGTCTTTAGTGAGACTTAAAAGCATAACTATACTGATAATTTAACTGTCTTTTCAGAAATCCATCCCCCTTCAGAACTACTGGTAAAGATGACTTTGAAAATATTCCTGATACCTGATACGATCCTATTAACATGGCTGGTCATCATCACTTTGATTCTATTTTTTGCCAGTTGTCCTTTTGAAAGTGTCTGTTTGCCTGAAAAATGGAGCCCTTGATATATAGTCCTCATATATTTGTGTTTCTGAGATAACTCACACATTTAAGTTTGATTACTTTTCCTTAATTAAATAGATTTCCATGGCTCCCAGGTGTCTGGAATAAATCTGATAAAAGCAAGATTCCCTGCCCCCTGTGCTAGGCTGAGCTCAGGATAGTTGCATTGCTTATTAGCAGGACAATCAGTTAGAAGGTAGCCTATGCTACCACACACCCAGTCTACACACAGCGAAGGCCCTCTTCCAATTTCCTCCATTTGCTCACTGATTCCTTTAACAGGAAACACTAGAAGTATGACTTTATTCAGGTATCACTGGGAGAGAGATGTGCTCAATGGAATTCAAAGGTTCAAAGAGCCAGAGAACTATTCCCCTCTTCCATGCTTCACAGAAGAGATTTTAACCTTTTCTTGAATGTTTCTAGGTCATCCTGAAAAAATAAAACAAAGCAAAAAAAAAAAAAAAACCAACTTCCCAGAATACTAGAAATGTGTCAGATATGTGTTTGACTTCTTGATATTTCAGAGGCTAGGTAGGGTAGGTAGGGGAACATGCCCTCTGCCATGGTCTGAGCTCTTATATCTGTTGTGAACACAGCAGAAATGTGTCAGATGTGTGTTTGACTTCTTGATATTTCAGAGCCTAGGTGAGGTGGGTAGGGGACATGCCCTCTTCCATGGTCTTAGCTCTTATACCTGCTATGAACACAGATTCCCATCAGCTTCTGGGCTGTGGCTCAACTCACATGCAGTGTAACAGAACAGCTACTATTTATATGATCACCTGCTAATACCAGGCATTGTTTTTATCATTCCTCACACATTGTCTCATTTAATCTTTATAACACCTCTGTATGGAAGGCATGAAGGAATATTTCCTATTTAAAAAAAAAGAAGAAAATGAAGCTATGTTTGGGGTCTTCAAGAAACAGATACCTCTTTGGAATTAAAACTTGAAGGGTCTTGTTATGGAAGATGCCTGCATGAGAGGAAATAAGAGAGAGATGGGACATTGGAAGAGCCATCAGACCAAATCTGCCCTTGGGTGAAGGAGAGAGGGATAAAGTATCCCAGAGCTCTGTGGGGCCTAAGGAACTTCCCCAACATCATCAGGGAGTCTTTGAGCTAAGGTTCCTGGGGTGTCCCTTTGTCTCCCAGAGATGAGTCTGTGTTAGTAGCCATGTGATGGATTTCAGGGACTGTAACCCTGAGTCCATCATTCTCCCTGAGGTAGAATGTCAGCAAGGCTCTTCCTCATGGCTGCACAATAGATTCAGTCAGCTTACTTTGCTCTGGATCTCACAGCCAGCTACTGGTAAAGGAGTAAGACTTGGCAGGCTAGGCCTTATCCCCACATATCCAGACATGTGTGATTAGAAGCCTAGAGGTGCCCCATACTGGCTCAGACCCCTTCCGTGTTCTCTGACTCACCCCAGCCCTCAAAGGCTGGCCAAGTGAAGCTGCGGTGCCCCAGGATGGGGGCAGGAGAGAGCCCCTGTCAGAGGCTGCGCTTTGCCACGCAGTGCACTGCTCTCCCACTGCTTCAATAATCTGTTATAAAACAAACAAAGTCACCAGGGGAATTGCTGCCAGTGGATAATGGTCTCCTGCTTTGCAATTAAGTGCTGACATTCAGCTTTGCCTCACCAACCACAGTATATTGCTGCTTCCTGTCCCAATGTTCTCACCCACGAGCATTTTCTAATGAAATTTATTATCCTATATGGCAGATCTCGACATTCGTTTCCTTTTCAGCCTGGTGGTAAAGGCCTAGAGAACATCATTTTTAACCTACCTGGTCTTTTCAGCTCAGCGTTCATACGGCCCACAAAGAAACACAAATAGGTTTAAATGTTAAAGCATAAAAGCACAAAAGCTCCAAAAGTTTATGTTGGTAAGAAATTGAGATTCAGGCAGTGGAATTCAGTCACAAGACAATCTATTGAAGTGGAGACTCGTGAAAGTCCTTTTAGTACCATGCTGAGATTATTCCCTACTGATCACTTGACTCAAGTTCAAGTCCATAAACCTTGCCTGGGATATGACATTCTGTGGGATGTGCTTCAGGATCTCTCCATTCAGACCTAACAGCACCTTTTGGCTCTGCAGTCATGTTTCAATTCTTTTTTTCAGAAAAAGATATTTCACTTACCACCTATATTTCCCTGGTAGGTTCAGATCATTAAAATACTAGTTACCCCATAGGAGTGGTTGCTTCCTCAGCAGTGCAGGGGCTTCAAACTATGCCATTGCTCCAAGCTCTGAAAACTGCACACCTGTTCCTCTGGGAAGAAGGGATAGTGAGCAGCACTTCCCACAGGTAGAACCAGTCTTTGAAATGCCAGTGCCAAAGCTGGGAGGGTGAATTTCTGAGGTCCTTCATCTGTAACTTGCACACTAGGCGATCACACAAACCTTTTAGATCATGATGTTGTGATAGCCAGGAGGTCTTCAGAATAGGCATCAGTAAGGGACCCTGGGTGGCTCAGTAGTTGAGCTTCTGTCTTCAGCTCAGGGTTTGGGATGGAGCCCCACATCAGGCCCCCTGCGAGGAACCTGCTTATCCCTCTGACTGCGCCTCTGCCTCTCTCTGTGTGTCTCTCGTGAATAAATAAATAAAAGCTTAAAAAATAGGCATCAGGAACCTTCTATTTTCCTTCATTTCTCCATCTCAGTCTCCTCCATCAGTGCTCCCCCTTTCTCTACTGTTTTGGGTCCAGATCTTCCCTCACCAGCATCTGCTATCCCCAGCCTACAGTCACCTTTTCCTCCACCACCTCTTCATTGCCTCCCTGTTTCTTCTCTCTTGCTCTGTTGTCTTGTAAACCAAATTCACCTCCACCCCTGGCCTGGCCCAGAGATCCATTTTGTCATTGCTTTCTATTTTCTTTGCCAGAGGAAAACAAAATAAATTTGCTAATACAAGAAATGCAAACAACCTTGAGAAAGTTAACAGGTTATTTTAAATTCACAAATTTTAAATTGTAAAAGACAAAGAGAATTCTTCCCTGAGCACAGAGGGAAAAGCAAATGGGTGGCAGAGCAGGAGATGAGGAGGTTTTTGGGAGGGAGGAAAGGAAAAATCATTCCTTGAGTGTCAGATAATGCTAGGAAGTATACTAGGCATTCTGCTCTTTAATAAATTATTATATTGTTCTCTTAGACTTCAAAAACAATTTGTACATCTAACACCATGCAAACACAATCAGATGTATAAAATAAGGTCGACTGTATCCTTACTATCTCCCCACCTCCCTCTTTTTCTAAGATCCTCAGCCACAAACAGTTTTGTTATGTGTTGATTTAACAAATATTTACTGACTGTTCACTCTTCATCAGGCCCTTTCATGACATAGGTGTTTTTTTTGGTGTGCGAATTAAACAGACAAAAATCAGCTTTCCTAGAGCTTACATTCCAGTGGAGGACAATAAGCAATTCAAATCTAAATAACTAAAATAAGCATTATATTAGACATGGTAAGTGCTATAGACAAAAATAGAGCAGGGAAGGGGATAGATGGGACTAAGACAGGGGCCTGGGGCAGGTGAACAATTTTGAGTAGCAACATCAGAAAATGCCTTGCTGAGAACACCCTGAATGAATATATAAAGTTAGTGTAGTCGGTAAATATATCTTTCTCTCATTTCTCTGTGCTCATATAAATATTCCAAACATAAATGCCTGCATATGGTTTGTCTTAACGCTTCTTACATAATGGAACTGCACACATTACTTTGCAACTTGCTTTTTCCACTGGAAAGTAAATTATTGATATTTCTCTAGGTCAATACATACAGATCAAGTTCATTCCTTTTAATAACTACATAATTGTCCACAGTTTGTGTGTACCATAATATCCACAAATGTTCCTCTACTGATGGAATTCAGATTATTTCATTTCCATATTCTGTTTTATTCTCCTTGGAAATACAATGTTGTAAAGTTTTCTAAGCTTTATTTGTTCATACCAAAGTTCTAGATATTTTAAATATTCTTTTATTCAGAACTATTTAACCAGGAGCAAGTTTATTATTTCTTTTTCGAGAAACAAGGAAGCAGAATTTCAGAATAGTTAAGCTGGTCTGCATTTAGCCATAGAGCTACTAAATGGAAAAACTAAGATTTCTCCTCAAGACAGTATGGTGTCAAAAATACCATACTCTTTCCAAAACCACACCACACATCTCAGAGCTGAGAATGGAGCAGCAGTACCATCCCCAGGAGAGTGGGAAGAGCAAAAGCAGTAGAGTTCATTTATCATAGCACTGAATTTATTCAACATAAGAACTACCATTTATTTTGAGATTATGTCCTTCCTGTGTTTTTGGCATTAAATTTACTTGCTTTAATGAAATAAGGTGACAGCAGATGGTGGACAGTACTGTCAAATGAGTTTACTTGGAAAAGAAAAACTTTTCAATCTTAGTGTAATTCCCCAAATATACCTATTTTAATGTTCCATGAACTCCCAGAACCATTGGAGTACAGAGCATGGTGTGAAATTTCCCTGGTCTACACAGGTAAAGACCTGATTCTCACTCAGGCTATGTCTCTGCCTATTGACCTCAAGATACATTTTTCCAGCCTGTAAAACTGAGATTATAATAGTTCTCAACTCCTTGCATGCAGAGTGTTTTTATTTTGCTTAAAGAAAAGCTTGTGCCTATTCACAGATAACACTGGTAGACAAAAGATTCAGCCAAACCCAACAGATCAATGAATTTCCACGTTTGGAAGAAAATTGAAGATGAGTAACATTTGGAGTCAAAGACTAACTCAGGTTTTAAATAATAATGTCAAAAACATTTATTGAGAGATTATTGTATTGTCAAATATGTATATCATTCAGTATGTTCAGAAAACTTTCTCCTTACCTAACCATTTGAGCTAAATTTCTCAACTTAGCTATATATTTTTGAAATATATATTTTTAAACTTGACTTTTAGTGTTAGACAAAATATTGACCCTGATGGGATATGGCATCCCTAAATTGAAGGAAATCTCTCTCCAATAATTCTAGAAATCAGAATTTCTAGAATTCTGCACACATGCAAACACACATGGACACACCGATATGCTCAAAAAGCTAGAGTATTTGAAACTGAAATGTGAAATAAAGCATAAGAAAAAAAAAACAATTTCTAAGGAACTAGCCTAACATAATTATAAAACAACCCAATATAGTATAAAGTAGCTCAATAAAAGATTATTTTTCTTGTACCTATAATAAAATAATACAAGGCTAGAAGAGGAGATATTTCTAGTAATTTATACTTAACTGTTTAATCTCTTACTAGCAGATCAGTTAGGTTCCATTTTAATATAGCATTTATTTTAACCAAGTCCTGTGAGAAAGCTACTCTGGACTTCCTGCTTCCTGTTTATTTGTTCTTTACTAGACAGAAAGTGTGGAGTCTAAAGATCACACCTTCCATTTGATTTCATCAAATTAATGAATTTCTCTAGTAAACAGTTGAAGGGTGTATTAAAATCTGAAAAAAAAAAAAAAAGCATTGAAAAGAAGTGAATGTAAATCCAGAGTGACCATTTCTTTCAAACACATGTGATTTCCCAGAGCATAAAGGAACCTAGAGTGCATGTTTATCTGTAATAACAAGAAAGAAAATGTCTAAACGAAGGATGTCTGTAAGGGGCTATGCACTCAGATTTATAGTCCTAATCAGCTCTGTTGGGTGGAGTTAGCAAAGTGTGCCAACTCTGCCACTGTCAGACCTGGAGTCACTAAAGAACCAAAATGCTAACCGGAGCAAAAAGAAGGCATTAATGTTGACGACAGTTTGTAGAGGCTCCAGCTGTTGTTATCACTACTGTAAAATTAACACTGCTGTCTCAGAAGTACCATGATGTCTGAATTTAGCCAATGCACTGTGCAAAAAAACAAAAAAAACAAAAAGAAAGAGCCAAAATTTGGCATTTTGCAAACATTTTATGATTAGAAAAGCAAAGGTAAAGAATGCAATAGCTTTGATCTTGTGATTTTTAACATTGGAAAAACAAAATAGTTCTGTTTCTGAAAATACTTTCTAGATTTTCTTTAGATTAAGACTGCCATAGGCCTTGTTTGTAAAATGGGAAATAAACTTGCCTTACTTTTTTTAGGGGTTGAGTTTTGTGTGCTCACATATTACTTATCTTCCTGTTATAAATCTGTTATGGTGGAGATGCCTGCTATTCCAAAAATAACCATGCAACTTGGTAACAACTTACAGAACAAGACTTAAGGGTATAGAGAGAATGAAATTAGAAGCAGATTCAATTTCATATGTGCTTAGGTAGGAACATTCTTAGTTTAAAGAAAAAGCTATATCTTCATGATGGATAATATAAGATAAAGCTTAAATCCTATGCTTCCCATTTGCCACAGAAGTCCCAATTAATCTCTAGAAAGTCAATAGTTTAGATGTTGCCAGAAATTTTCCACCTGTCTCAAGAATATATTCATAACCAGGAGGTTCCCTCTTTAGGCTCTTCAAAAAACTCAGGCTCTGCATATGGAAGTTTCATATGGAAGGTTCTCCATTTACCATACCATGTAGTCAATTATGCTACTACTATTGCAAATACATAGTTGTACCTGCTTCTTTGTTCTCCATTGCTTAGTACAGATTATATTGTCACAGCTTCTGTTTGAAAGTATAAAGTGCCTTTATAATTGCTTTAGGTTCAAGAACTCACTAGTTAGTATTTTTATATATTCATGAAATTTGATCAATATAGGTAATGCTAACTGATGTCGATTGAAAAAGTGGGGACCAGCAAAACTCCATTCAGGTTTAGAGTGGGAAAACTGCACAATGATGTTAACTACCTATATTTTGGAATGTCAGACACCCTGAATCTATAGTTTCAAGGCTTTGGTGTATATCAGAATCACCAAAGAAATTATTAAATATGTGAATGTCAGGAACTAGGTGCTGGTTCACATTTAGGATGGGGCCAGGATACCAGCTTTTTTCCAGATTTGTAGGTGCTTCTGATGCAAAGATTTTTTTTAAGCTTTGTAGGTGCTTCTGACACATTAAGAAAAATTGGAAAACACTTTTAAATAATAGTGACTTACGTTATGAATTTCTTTCCAGAAAACAAAGAGTACTCTCAAAGTTGTAGCATTTTCCCCCTTAAGATTTGAGGGTTTTCAGGGCTCATTACTGCTTTTAAAAACAAAATTTTTATCCTCCCCCCAAAAAATTAGTAAAAGATATATGAAACTCCAATGTCTCTCCAAGCCACAATACACAGAAATACATATAGAGACTTTTCTAGTCATCACACAATTTAATTAAAAATAGCTACGAATATCAAGGAGAAAATAAAAAGCAAACAAGCACACATCCACATACAATTATACACTTAATCAAAAGAAAAAATCAAAGGTGAAATAAACCATATCTGCTCTTATGGTTTATTCTTTTAAAAGTAGCAACAGTAAGATTGCACATAGGAGAAAAACAGACTTGGACTGAACTATAGAGCAATGGTGGCTTCATCCAATGGCATGGAATCCCAAGTCTTCTTAGGCAAAGTCTGTCTTTGCTCTGGTTTCAGGCAAAGCTTTTTTTCACCTTCTAGTTCAATGCTGGGTTCCTAAGAAAAGATATTCGTGCTAATAGACTAATCTTTCTATAGTTTCCTTTATACTTTTGTAGAAGTAGGCACTGTTGCAAACGTTTACTAGGCTCTAATTTCATGACATATACTACACAAACATTCTATTCTGTTTAAGTCACCTCTGAGTCTATGGGTTAGCAAATTAAGAGAGCAGGAACCTGTCAAACTATTAATGGTTGAGATTAGTGGTACCCAAAGTTTTCCAACTGTGTGCTGGATTGCATGCACAATTTACCCTTCAATAAGAACCAGTTTCCTTGTCTTGAAAAAATCTTTTCTGGTGGCATCTGTCATTTTTTTTTTTTTTTTTTTTTACTTCTCAGCAACAGCTTTGTTTTCTTAAAATAACATGCAAGAAGAGTATAGATGTAAATGCATGAATTCAAAGGCAAATCAAATCTCAGGAGACTATGTAAGAGCTCTGAAAATTGCATGCAACTAAAATAGGAGAGAAAAAAATAAGCTCTTCTTGATTTCTCTTTTCTTCAGCAGCATTATTATATACACATTAAAATGGGGCTTTTGTATTTAAACTGACAGCCTGGCATTTCAAGCCAAACCTGTGAAATGCTGTCCTTCAGTGACAAAACCTCCTTCTTCATTGATAAAATGGTAGAATCTGAACAATGACTTGCCTTTTCAGGTGCTGTTGCGGGGCCCTTGTCTTCTGAGGAATTCAATATGATCTTAAATCTTTATTTCACTCATTCAGCTATAGATAGTTTGTGTGTTTGTTTTGGTAAAATATAATAGCATAAAATTTACCATTTTAACCATAGAGTTCAATGGCATCAAGGACATTCACATTGTTGTGACACCATCACCATCCATCTCCAGGATGTTATTTCCCCAAACTGAATTTCCGTACCCATTAAACAATAACTTCCATTCTTTTCTTTCCTTAGCTGCTGGCAACCAACATTATACTTTCTGTCGCTTTGACTACTGTAGGGGCCTCCTGTATGGGGAATCACACACTATTTGAACTTAGTGTCTGACTCTTTTCACTTAGCCTGACGTCTTCAGTGTCCATCTGTGTTGTAGTATGAGTAAGAATTTCACTTCTTTTTAAGGTTGAATAATATTCCATTGTATGTATATATCACATTTTGCTTATTCACTCACTCATCTGTGGATATTTGAATTGTTTCCACATTTAACTATCACAAGTAATGCTACTATAATCACTGATGTACAAATATCTGTTCAATTCTCTGCTTTTGATTATTTTAGGTATATACCTAGTAGAATTGCTGGATCATATGCTAATTATATGTTCAATTTTTTGGATCATATGATAATTATATGTTTAATTTTTTCAGGAACCATCAGACTGTTTTCCATAGCTGTGGCACTGTTTTACATTCCTTCCAGCAATGCACAAGGGCTCTGATTTTTCCACATCTTCAACAACTTTTGTTACTCCTTTTTGTTTTGTTTCTTTTTCATAATAGCCATCATAATCAATGTGAAATAGTATCTTGTGCTTTTGATTTGCATTTCTCTAATGATTAGTGATGTTGAACATCTTATACTTATTGGTCATCTGTATATCTTCTTTGGAGACATACTATTCAGTACTTTATGCATTTTCAACAGAGTTGTTTGTTATTTTTTGTTGAGTTGTAACTCTTTAGATATTCTGAATATTCATCTCTTATCAGATGTATTCTTTGTAAATATTCTTTCCCATTTTGTAGGTTATCATTTTCCTCTGCCAGTATTGTACTTTGATGCACAAAATTTTTGAATTTTGATAAATCCAACTTACTATTTTTTCTTTGGTTGCCTATGCTTTTAGGGTTATATTCAAGAAATCATTGCCAAATTCAATGTCATGAAGCTTTCCCCTGTGTCTTCTACTACCAGTTCTATAGTTTTTAATGCATTATAATGTTTGTATATACTATAAGTCAAAGACCCAAATTCATTCTTTTGTTTATAGTTATACAGTTTCCCACCATCATTTGTTTTTCCCCACTGACTGGTCTTTAGCACCCTTGTCAAAAAATCATTTGCCCATATTTGTGAGGGCTTATTTCTGGACTCTCTATTCTATTCCATTAGTTTATATGTCTATATGTCAGTACCATACTGTTTTGACCACTGTAGCTTTGTCATAAGTTTTGAAATCAGGAAATTTGAGACTCTCAATTTTGTACTTCTTTTTCAAGATTGTTTTGTTAATTCGGAGTCCCCTGAGGTTCCCCATGAACTGTAGGATAGATTTTTTTTCTATTTTTGCACAAAAAAGTCACTGAGACTTTGATAGATATTGCATTGAGTCTACAAATGACTTTGGGTATCATTGACATCTTAAAAATCAAGTCTCTCAATCCATAAGCATGAATATCTTTCCATTTATTTGTGACTTGTTTGTTTTTATTCAGCTGAAATGAGTGATTCACTAGCTACTGAAAAGTAGCTCTCTCATGTTGAAGAACTCATTCCAAGACACACAGGACATGTTAAACCAGATAAAGTTTCAAGAGAGAGAGAAAAATGATTAAATAAATAAGTGAACACTAGTCTGTTGATAAATAACAGAATCACATTTCCTTCCTATAACCCGCAAGTAGTTTTAAGCATTCTCTCTGTCTTATCATTGTCTTTCACCTATAACTATAACATAATGGAGTAGCTTAATTTCAATGTATTGGTGAAACTGAAAGTATTGATTTGTGACCATGGTTCTTTACTTATAAAACTGTAGGAGGCTTGTTCTACCATAATTCAGTTTAGCAAATGGCCCTAAGGATATACCAACACATCCTTGGAAATTAAAAAAAATAATAAATGTATATAAAATAATTTATATATATAAAACTATATATTTATATATATACAACTCTTGCCCTTCCAGAGCTTAAAGTCTAAACTGAGAGGGAGGGAAATAGGAGAGATATACATTTAGAGGTTTGTTTGTATTTAAGTAATAATGTGTTTCAGTAATAACAACCTGGAGCAGCATGGTGATATCTATAAGTTAGCTTTCTTTTTTCACCTTTATTCCTACCTCTATTTAACTCTACCTCTGTTAAACCTTATTTTAAAAAATAAGTCTTTGGTAGCTTAAAATTATTACTTAAAAAGTCTAATAAAAGGTTGTGATTTGGTTTTGTAGTTTCTTTTTTCTCTTGAGAGTTGATATTCTGCTAGACTTGGGATTTATATCAGCCATTTTGTTGTTATTGTTGTTAGTCTCCAGATTGGAAGTGAAAATATATTGTATAAAAGTACATAATATAGTGGTCCTGAACTTTAAAGTAATTGCTTTTAGCTGTCTTTTATAGATTTCCCCCTTTAGTATACATGCAAACTAAGTTATTAAAATATTTAAATGCAAAACTACTTCTAGAAGATCCATACCACACTTCAAATAGTTTTGTGTTGATTAACCTAGAGGCCATTGTTGAGCTATCTTTGGGGGAATGTTGCCAACTATGCATATTTGCTGCTGGATGCCTACATTCATGAATAGCCTGCCACTGTCCATAATTTGACACTTGGAATTGAATAAATTCAATTACGTTTTTATAGTTCATGATATTTGAAAATCATTTTTGATGCCTGAAATTTCAAAAACCATATAAAACTAAAGCATATGTTCTTTTTAAAATACTAGCAATCTGTCATTTAATTGGCTTGCTTGTGTTTTTTTAATAGCAAATAACAAAGATGACTAAGATGATTTGACAGTGCTCTGTAGTATATCACAATGTTTTCTAACATTTAACAGACGTTACTTTACAAACAATTTAGGACAATATATAGTTTTTAACTTCAGTTTTTTTCTTAGCTTGTGTAATTAAGGTATAAAACTAGTGCACAATTCAATGATGATCCTCCCTTCCCCCTCCCCCCACCTGGAATATCAAATTGGATGACTAAAGTCTTTAGCACAGTGAACATTTTGTCTATAAAAGTATGTCTGGAAACCAAATTCTCATGAGACTGTATACAAGTTGATATATGTTTTAGATGAAATCTGGATATTATAGCTGGCTTTATGATAAGGTTATAGTCAATTCTCCCGAGCTTAAGATCATGAGTAAGCTTTCAGGAGGATGCCTAATAAGAAATAGCCCTCAAATCTTCTCAATCAGCCCACTATAAGAAGCATGCAGTTAGGGCCTGTGTCTGAACTGATTTACCTAAACATAAGATTTAGTATAGTGCCTTGAGCCCATTAAACACTTAAATCATGATATGCTGGAGTTCTTCCTTTCTATCTTTTAACAAAATTCAATCCATCAAATGTATGGGTGTCTATTATATGTCATGCAAATTCCCAGCACCAAGATAAGATGGATGATACACAGTCTACCATCAAAAGGCTCACAGTTTAGTAAAATAATTTATTTCTGTGCCCACAGAAATAAATTAACTACAAATATGTGTTATGGGCTCTAAAAAGGAGTTACAAAGGGCTTCTGTTACCCAGCTAAAATAGCAATGAATTCTATCATTGCCACATCATCATCATCACCTCATCATCACTACCATCATCACTGTCCATGCTTTATATTTAGGAACAAAACTTATCTGAAGTATTATAAAATCCAAATGTAATTTCTTAGTTTTTCAAATACTTATAATGTGAAGGCTGCATGTATGTTTGAATATACCGGTGTGTGTACAACTTTATGTGGCACTAAGCACTCTCTCATGCATCTTTTGATTAATTATGGAGGTATGGTTATGACAAGGGTTAGTGAATTTAGGTGACTAGGGCATTATTTAATACTGAAATCCCGGGGCACCTGGGTGGCTCAGTGGTTGAGTGTCTGACTTTGGCTCAGGTCCTGATCCCGGGGTCCTGGGATTGAGTCCTGTATCAGGCTCCCTGTAGGGAGCCTGCCTCTCCCTCTGCCTATGTCTCCGCCTCTCTTTCTGTGTCTCTCATGAATAAATAAAATATTTTTTAAAAAACTGAAATCTCATGATAGTGAATGTCATGTACTATAAACAGTGCACCATTTCACAAAATATACATCCTGAAAAACTGAAAAATTATGTCTGTTATTCATTTCAGGTTTTCCCTATATAGTTGTATAGTAAATATTCACCAATAATTCTCTGATATTACATTTTTAGCAAGAGAAGTGTAAAGTACAAGCAATTGCCCTGGAGGAAGTGTAATTCCACTTTGACTCAATAGTTTTTCAGAGTTCAATTTTGGATTCCTCATTATTTCACTTTTCTTTCAAGTCAACACCCTACCTCCCAAGAGCAACCTGCTGCTGTACCTCCAAGTGGTAGAATTTGATTGGGGATCATTTAAGAGCCTGCCATTATCACTCAGGATTAACGTGGAAGCTTTTACAATGGTGTGAAGTAATATTTCAATTCTCTCCTTGTCACCCTCTATTATCGCGATCCTAACTACTGTAGAAAACGACATTTCTCAATTTGATCAGGGAAGAGAGAATACGAGACTAGAGGCAGATTAAGAGCCATATAAGTAGATTTAGAACATCATAAGTGGGCATTAGAGTAGTTACTATTTATCAAACAGAAAATAGGTGCCAGGCACTGTGGGCAGGTTGTATATAGCACACATCATGTTGGAAAATCCTGTGAGGTTAGAACTTTTATCTATATTTTAATAGAAGATGAAAATTGAGTCTCAGAAAGTCACTAAGCTATTAACTAGCCAATACAGGATTCAAACCCAATGGGAATATTGAATGAATGCCAAGTTCAAAAGGGAGAACATGGGATGTGACAGCATTAGAGGTCTGGATCCAAACGTGGAAAGTACAATATTAAAGTAAGAAACTAGATTCAATTAGATAGCTAGAAGTTGAAAAGGGAAGGCACACAACTGCCACAGGCATCTATCCAGCTCTCTGACTCTTCTTTAAAACAGGATATGTAAAGATGGTAAATCAAAGGAATCAGGAGTAGTGATAAAAAGCAATGATGGTAGTTCATTGTTCTAATGGGATGGGAATGGGGGATTACCCTGCATAATCTAGAAGTAAAGAGACATTTATTAGCTTGGAAACAAGATACATTAATGGGGACTATTATAAAAGCCTGAGGAGAATGAACAGGCAAGAGAAGGGAGGATTTGTTCCCTTCCTGCCTGCTTGTCTGAGCTTCAACATTGATCCGTCACCTCCTGCCCATGGACTGGGATTTATACCATCAGCTACCTTAGTTCCCAGGCCTTTGGACTAGCCTGGGATTATATCTCTAGCTTTTCGAGGTCACCAGTTTGCAGATAGCAGATTGCAACTTCTCAGCCTTCATAACCACATTAGAAGTTTCTCACAATAAATCTCTTCATATGTATATTTTATGTATATGCGATATATGTGAAAATAGATGATAGATAGATAGATAGATAGATAGATAGATAGATAGATAGATGATAGATAGATAGCTCCTCTTCTCCTATTGGTCCTATTTCTCTGAAGAGCACTGTCTAATACAACAGCCTTGGTCGTTTTCTCTTTGAATTCCTCAGGCTGCTCATTTTAAAATGTTGATGGTCTTTCAGCTTTCAACACCTTCCGGGTTGTGAAAATTAAATATATACAAATTTATTTATTTAATTGTTCATTTACTCACATTTGTGGTTAACAAATATACACGAAGCACAAATATTGTGTTTGGGTGCTGTGCTCAGGTAAAGACACAACTATAAAAAAGGCATGGGTCTGAACCCCCTCTTTATTCCCACCACCACCATAATTCTTTACCTAAATTTCTAAATGATTATCATCCTTTCTAAACTCATTCTCCTGCCTTCCATAGGAGAAAGAGAACCATTTCCAACATTCTGATGCCGAAATGTCAGCCGTTTTATTCTCTAGCTTAAACCCTTTAATGGGTCTCCCTACACAAAATACAAATTCCTTGGTACAACGTTTAAAATTCTCCACAGTCTCTCTCCAACCTTCTTCTCCAATTTTATTTCTTTACTATAATAAAACTGGGACTCCAGTTAAATTACACATGGCTTCCAAATATGTTCCAAGCTTTCTGGCCTCCTATCTTAAACTATTTTCTCTGCTTGGAATGTCCTCCTCTAGATTTGAATGTCCAAATCTGTCCATCTGTTACATGAAATAGTTCCCAATTTCCCCATCTCTAAATAAGTTATTCCTCTCCAAACTATAACATTTCATCTATGTTTCTCTTTTATAGACATGTTTGTACCTGAACATGTTTTTTTTCTTGAACACAAGTATTTTTCTAATTAAACTTCTTAGTTTAAGATCATTGTAGAATCACACAGAGTTGTAAGAAACGATACAAAAGGATCCTGTTGACCTTTTATGCGTTTTTTCCAATGGTAGCATCTTTCAAAATTCTAGTGCAATATCACAAAAAAGGATATTGGCATCTATATACCCAAGATATGGAACATTTCCATCATCCCAAGGATCCTTCAGGCTGCCCTTTTATAGTCACATTCACTTCCCTCCTGCCCTCACCCCCTTCTTAGCCCCTTGAAACCACTAATCTGTTTTCCATTTCTATAATTTTGTCATTTCAAAAATGTCATATAAATGAAAATATACAGCATGTAAACTTTTGTAATTGACTTTTTGGTTCAATATAATTCTCTGGATATTCATCCAAGTTGTTGTATATATCATCAGTTCATTCCTTTTTATTGCTGAATAATATGCCCATGGTATGGATGCATCATGATTTATTTAAGTCATTCATTGAAGAATATCGGGGTTGTTTCCCAAATTAGTTGAGATAAAACTACTCTGAAGATTCTCACACAGGTTTTTGTATGAACATGAATCATTTCTTTCTTTTTTAAAAAAGATTTTATTTATCTATTTGTTCATGAGAGACACACAGAGAGAGGCAGAGACACAGGAAGAGGGAGAAGCAGGCTTTCTGTGGAGAGCCTGATGTGGAACTCGATCACACAACCCTGGGATCACGACCTGAGCCAAAGACAAATGCTCAGCCACCGAGGTGCCCCCATAAATTATCATTTCTTTTGGGATAAATGTCCAGAAGTGTAATTTCTGGGTTGTAAGATAGTTAGATGTTTAGCTTCTTAAGAAACTGCTAAGGTGGGGATCCCTGGGTGGCACAGCAGTTTAGCACCTGCCTTTGGCCCAGGGCGCGATCCAGGAGCCCCAGGATCGAGTCCCACGTCGGGCTTCCTGCATGGAGCCTGCTTCTCCCTCTGCCTGTGTCTCTGCCTCTCTCTCTCTCTCTCTCACTCTCTCTCTGTGTGACTATCATAAATAAAATTAAAAAAAAAAGAAACTGCTAAAGTGTTTGTCCTAATGACTGTACCGTTTCATATTCCCAGCAACAAGTATGAATGATCCAATTTCTCTGTATTCTCACCTCAGTATTCGGTGTCATTGTTATTTTTAATTTTAACCATTCTGATAGGTGAGTAGTGATATCTTATTCCATTTATAATTTGCATTTCCCTAATGGCCAATTATGCTGACCATATTTCCATATGTTTACTTGCTTGAGTTAGTCGAGGAACTTGTAAATTGCAAACTTAGAGGAAACCAGCAAATGTTTTATAATCACAAAGTTCAATAGATTGTTGCTGAATCCGTAAATGACATTTCAAAAAAAACTTAAGAAGCTCTAGGTGAGAAGATGAAGCATAAAGAGATTGGAATTGCTTGCCAATTGGTCTGCCTAGTGGTAGAGTTCATAGATCTCAGTTCTTGTGTCTTAAGAATGATGTTCTTTCCTTACACCACCTGTTGCCCTCTATGTGTGCTAAACCCAAAGGATTGTTGATTGTCTTTAACTTTCTTGGCTCTCAGCAGCATCCCATGTGGTCAATCATGTACAGCTTCTTGAAATACTCTTCCTTTGCCCTTTGTGGCACTATAGTATTTAGGTTTTTTCACCTTTCTGGTGTCTCCTGTTTGTCTCTTGTATAGATATATATTCTCCTAAAGGACTTCTAAAGGATGGTCATCAGTTTCTTTATCTTCCTTTTTCATAATCCGTCTTTGGGTATTCTCATCCATGCTATGACTGGGAGTACCTCTTATTCACTAATAGCTACACAGCTCCAGCCAGACCCCCCTACCAGTGTGTCTAACTCACTTCTTGACATCTCCATCAGCATGTCTCAAAGGCACCTTACATCCAATATGTCCAAAACTTAACTAATTTTCCCCAAGCTTTGTTCTCTTTCAGTGCTTCTGAAAGCAGTAAATGGAATCACCATCTGTGTTGCACTTAGGAAGAGAAGCCATTCTAGGATTTTAAGAAGCAGAAGGAGATATCATATTTAGATTTCAAAAAGATCATTCTAACTTCAGTGTGGCAAACAAATTGCAAAGGTAGAAGGGATCTTTTCTGAGTTTTACCAGTATATTATGCTCTCAACACTATGGAACATCTGCACTTGTTTTTCTGTCTGCCTAGCATACTCTTGTATTTCTCTTTGCAGTAATTAACTCTCACTTGCCTCTGGATATTAACTTACCCTTTAATTTTTTGAGGAAAATCTTTGACCTTACTAAATCAAATCCTCCTATTATCACCCTGGCTGTACTTATAGCGTTTGTTGCAGTTATTTGTGTGGTAATCTTCTAAATTCTACCTTCAAAAAAAGAAAACCTACCTTCCATCAAAAAAAGAATATGCTTTCTTTTGTTCATAATTATATCCTGAGCACCTAGCAATGTACACATAAAGGTTATTCATGAATATTTGTTGGAAAAACTAAAAGATTAATAAATGAATTCTGTGGAGAAACAGAGGCACACTATAAGCTACTAGGACACGCCCTGGGTCAATACACAGTTCTACAATGAAACTGTAATATTTATTTGATGCTTGTAATGATTAACTAGACATATAGACAGTCTAAATCAAAGAAAGATTTAGTACAGTTTTATTTATTTTACAGACCTTAGATTATTTGCGTGTTCCAGGCATTTCTGAATAAGTATAGTACATGACATTAATAATTTTTAAATATTTTTAAAATTGAAATTAAAATAAAGATATTGTCTGTAATTTTGAAAAATATTGTCATCTTATCTTCAAAATATATCTTAAATTCAACCAGGTCCTGCTTCCTCCTATGCCACTCTTTTAATCCAAGCCACTATTTTCTCTTACCTGGACTTTCAATTGAATTTACTGATCATTCTGAGGCACCTGGATGGTGCATCCAACCCTTGATTTCAGCTTGGGTCTTGATCTCAGGATCGTGGAATCAAGCTCCATGTCAGACTCTGGACTTAGCACAGAGTCTGCTTAAGATTCTCTCTCCCTCTCCCTTTGACTCTCTCCCCTACTTTCTCTCTCTCAAATAAATAAATACTTTTTAAAAATGAATTTAGCAATCATTCGGTTTTCATTTTTATTCCTCTGCAAGTCTAGATCCCATTCAGTAGCTAGAGAGGTTTTTTAGGGTGTAAATCAGGTTTATATTTTCCTGTTCTCAATTGAATAATCATTTCCTGTGCAGGTCATCTATTGCTGCATGACAGATCTTAAATTTAGAGGATAAAATAGTAACCATTTTATTATCTTCATGAATTTGTTGGTTAAGAAATTGTACAAGATACAGTGAAGAGCCTCTGCTCTTCAGCAAGGCTCAGCTGGGGTCATTTGAGTGGCTGGAGATAGCTGGAACAGCTCTAGAGGGCCATATGTCTGAGGCCATGCTTCTTCTCTACATGATGTCTTCTGAGGCTGAATTGACCTCAAAGATTTCCTCACTCATATCTGGCAGTTAGGATGCAATGGGAAGAGCAAGGCCTGGCAAGACATCTCCCTATGTCTCTGCATGACTGACTTGGACTTCCTCAGAGCATGGCAGTCTCAGAGTTGTCAGACTGCTTTCATGACAGTTGGTAGGTTTCAAGGTGTCTTGGTAGAAGCTTAAAATCTTCTTAAGACATGGTTATGTCTGAGAATATCACTTCCATCACATTCTATTGGTTAAACACATCACCACAGTGAGCCTGGATCCAAGGGGAAGTGAACTAGACCACCTCTCAATGGAAGGAATATCAAATAATTTTTGGTCATTTTTACTTGATCAGATTACTTATATTACTCAGCGTCCTTACTTACCAAGCCTGTTTGAGGCCCTCCACAATAGTTTCTTGCTTTTTTTCCAACCCTATCATCTATTAATCTCCCCTTTGTTATCCACATTTCTGTTCCTCAAATATACCAATTATGTTCCTATCTAGAGCCTTTTAATTTGCTATTCCCCTGCCTGGAGTTCTTTTCCCTTGTTTCTCTCTCCTTCATTTAAGTGTTTGCGTACATGTTGTCATCTTTAGAGAGGTCATCTTTAACTACTTTAGTCACACTCCATTTCCTTACTCTTCATTTTTCTGCATTGCACTTATCTATTATATAATACTAACTTTTCTATATATTGTATATCTCAATTCCTGGAGTGTAAGTTCCAGAAGCAGGAACATTTTCTTTTTTATCTCTGTAGTCCCAAGGCTTAGAATAGTGCCTGATACTTACTAGGTGCTCAACAAATATTTATCTAATGGAATAAATAAGTAACACTTAAAACTATCTGGAAACTTGATTAATAAAATTCTACCTCCATAAGAGTATATGCTGAGATATCTTCCAGTTATTATATATTGGTTGTATCTGTGACTATAAAGAAGGTGAAGCTTCCTCTCTAAAGAGACCAGCTTGAGCTGACACAGATTCAGAGCTGGCCCTCACTGAGAACACATGTTCTGATTCTTTGCCTGGTTCACTGAGGGAATGTAAAATGCAAGCTAATTAAGACAGATGTAAAAGATAAAGAGTTGATATGTTTTAGAAGGATTAGATATCCTAAGGCTGGATTACACATGATCTTAACCAAGAAAGGGATTTTATATGGCAGGAAAATCACTAATGATATGAGCCATTCTTGCACAGCTCTAAGAGGCAGGCTGGGTGATTATTACATTGAGGAATAATCTTCAGAATGTGATTCCAGAGTAGAATTAGGGTGCTTATTTTTAGAATAATTTATAATTGTGACTCATCTTATTGGCTATTATTATTACCTTTTAAATAACTACTTACATAGCCTAGTAATTATTTTGTGCAAGATCTGTGGTAAAGAAATTTGACTCACTTTTATTTATTATTTACTTCTTTGTAAGCATTCTCTATATTACAAAACCACCTCCAAAAGAGTTATTGACCAATAATTATTTGGGTCTTATATGTAACCCTGTATTAATATTGGGAAGGCAATATTCTGTTTCCACCCAGTTGGAAAAACCATCTGTCATTAATCTGCATGATATATTTAGACCACAATGAGACTGACCAGTCAGGAAATTGTTTATATAAATTCTTTGGTCTCTTGCCTAAAGAAAGAGATCAAATTGATTATCTGTATATTGTATTATATTGCACTGGGGAGAGAGGTCTACCAAAAATATACAGGCTATTAAATGCTGCGGTTACTTGGAATTGATGGTTTCTAATGTTGGTAATATTAATAGAACAAATACATCCAAGTCATCGTACCATGCTCCGAATAAAATCTTAAAGCTTTCCACCACAAACCAGTGTCTTGCAAAGTGTCTTTGGATCATCTGCCTCAGAATTAGTTGGACTACTTATTTAAAATGTCCAACTCAGATATACTGAATCAGAATTTCTGCAAGTGTGACCCATGCATTTGCATTTTGATCATCCCCCCTCACACACACACACCAGACAATTAGGTACATGCAGTAACAAACACTTTAAATTATGTACTTTAAAAACCACTATAATATACCAGTGTAGCAAAGATGGGAAGTTATGTTCAAATGTTAAGAGAGTGAAAATGAGCTTAAAAAGTCATTAATGTCTACCATCTCTTCTTTTTTCATGAAAATCTTCGACTATATCCCTTCTCCAAGACCTAATGAAAGACAGAGTGAGTGTCCCAGAGGCAGGGAAAAAAATAAGAAAATGTATAGTCATGGATCTCTGATGTCTGATAGGACAATGACCCCAGCCAGGTTGCAAATCTGTGACTATGTAGGGGACAGCATAATGTGGTGGTTACAATTTTTTACTTTTATAACCACAGTGATTTGAATTATTCTGATTTTGTCACTTGATAGACTTTTAACTTCCTTTTATGCACTTCTAATCCATTTTCTATACTGCACTCAGCTTGATAGTTTTAAAATATAAACAGTATAAAATCACTGTTCCTACTTATACAATCTTGATGTTTTTTTCTCATTTCTTTTAAAGTAACTAAACTCTTTACTGTGCATAACAAGACCTACTGCACTATTTGGTTCCTTTTTATTCCTTCAATTGCATCCAAATCCTTTTCTCTCCTAGCCCTCTATCTTCAACCCAAACCAACTTATATTTTATTTCTAGGAAATGCCAAGCTCTTTCCTGTCTTAGAAACTTTACACGTTCCTATTTCTTCTCCTTGAAATGTTCTGCTCTGACTTTTTGTGTAGATTTTGCATTCTTATCCATCTTGTTTCAGCCTAAGCATTGCTTTCTTAGACAAATATTTGCTTCTCACACTATATAAGTGGGTACTCTACCTGAGAAAACATCTTTTCTACAATTTAGTATTGTAATATAAAACTATCAGCTTGGAACCAGAAAACCTGCACTTAAAACATACTAAGTTCTAACTTCTAACTAAGTATTGTGGGCAGCCCGGGTGGCTCAGTGGTTTAGTGTTGCCTTCAGCCCAGGGCCTGATCCTGGAGGCCTAGGATGGAGTCCCGCATCAGGCTCCCTGTGTGGAGCCTACTTCTCCCTCTGCCTGTGTCTCTGCCTCTCTCTCATGAATAAATGAATAAAATCTTTAAAAATAAATAAATATTGCTATCATTACTATTACTATTATTATTACTACTAATGCTTCATCATATATTCTCGGCTTGTACTTACATACTAATTAGTTATTTATCTTTTAGTGTAAGCTTTTTTTTTTTTTTTTTTTTTTAGTGTAAGCTTTCTTAACTATAATAAGCTCATAAGAACACATTCTATTCTGATTCTGGTTCAGGTTTGTTCACCACTCTATTCTTGGCCAAAGACCTCACAGAGGCTCTCAAAATATTTGTTAAAGGAAGGAGTGAGTGAGAGGAGAGGAGATAAGTGATAGCTTTTCTCATTAGTTACTATGGCATTTTTCATATTATATTCAAATGGGCTTAAAGTAATACCTACACCTACAGGGGACCCTTAAAGAAAAGGATTGTGAGACTATCTGAGACTCCCAGTTTACTGGGCAGAGAGTTACCTCATCCACGTCCAGTGTGCTGAATTGCATCAAGAATAAGGAAGCAAGAGGGTTGCAGTCAAGAAGAAGGGGTTATCCTTTTACTCATATGTAAAGCCCAATTATTTTTTGCTATACAAAAAATCAGGCAAGTAGGAAAATGAGGAGATGAAAAGCCAGCACACAAAAAAGTATACAAATATGGAAAATTTTATAAACTGAGATAGTAGGTATTGTGAGTAGATCCAGTCACAACAGGGAGCAAGCAAGGTCTCTGCATTGAAGTTGATAATTGGGGGAATTAGATTGACATCTGATAAATAAGAAGTAAACTAGTCAAGAGATAATGGTTGAGTCAGAGGGAAGAGCATATGCAAATGATAACAAAAGAGATCCCTGAAGGAGAAGAAAGAAGGCAGGCCTGAGGGAAATAGTTTACCTAAAACCCTAGGTATATGGAAAGAAGGTCCAATGTTGGAGGGCCCTGAGACCACGTTAAAGGTTTTGGGATCTATATTAAAAGTGAGGGAAACCTCTAGAATACTTGAGGAGGAAAAAGAGTGGGGTAAGGTGGTGAAAGGGAGGACAAATCGCTTTGCATTTCATTAAAGATCTCTTAAGGCCTATTATTAGATATGTGATTTTCAAAAACGGAGCTGGTTCTGACTTGAAATCCACCATACATGCTTATCGGGTGCCAGAAAAGTCATTGCCCTTAACAGACCCCTTAAAATAGCCTCCTTTTGGGACCACAGGTTCTTCCATCCCGCTTTCACAGTGCTCTGTGATCTGGCTCAGCTCTCTCCAGACGTGTCTCATCATCTCAAATTTTCCACCCACTTATATGGGTCTCATGACATCTTTCTGTGTTCCAAAATCCCCGCAAAGACTGTGCAGACTCCCTAGAGTCTGTGCTAGATCCACTCACCATCCAAGACTGGCATATTTTTTAGGTCCACCTTATTGTTTTTTTTTTTTTTAATTTGTATTTATTTTTTCATGAGAGACAGAGACACAGGCAGAGGGAGAAGCAGGCTCCATGCAGGGATCCAGATGTGGGACTCGATCCAAGGTCTCCAGTTTCAGGCCCTGGGCTGAAGATGGCGCTAAGCCGCTGGGCCACGCACGCTGCCCGGTCCACCTTATTCTTATTTGTGCATTTGTTACTTTTCACTGCCTCTGTCAATTCCTGTAACTAATACCATAAAGATAAAACACAACCTCATGTAATAATTTCACATGCTATTTAATTCTTCCATGTACATACCTACTATCTTCCCAACATGCTTATTACCTCCTCAAGGGAGGGAATAGATCATAGACTGATTTTTAGTCTCTTGCAGTTGTTATCACACTTCCATGAAAATGGGAGGTTATTCAAGACATACTTGAAGAGGTATTGATTGAATGTTTACAGTCCTCTACTAGTATTAGTACTAGAAGTACTAGGTGGGAAAGACTTGATAGCAAATATGGAAATAATCTGGAAGATTCAAATAAGGAGGTGAATGCTATTGGAGGCTAACATGAGACAAAGTATGAATTTAAACATAGAGCTGAGAAACCAAAAAAAGAAAAGTTTTGGGTAAGAACATATAAATTTCTCTCATATTTTTAAATTTTTAAAAAATAATTTTATATTCACATGAAAATTGCAGAAACATCTCAGACAGCCCCCAGGTCCTCTTCACCCAGCTTGCCCTTGAGATTGTGCAAATATTTAGTTTCTCCTCAAACTTCCAGCCACTACTTTTAGCATCCATCTGTGGACTTTGTCTGCAACAACTATGTTTGCCTTACGATGATTTTCTATTTTTCTCATTCCATCTGTATTTATTAATTGGAATTCTTCCATAAGGAGCTTTCCCTTCTCTCCCACTTTCTTTCTCCCTGTCAAAGAAAGAAGGTACAATTGGTAAGAACCATTACTCCTAAAGATGTATAGTCTGCTTTTCCATGAAGCACCATAATATTATTTTAGGCTTTTAGAGATCTTCTACTACTAAAATCAGTACTCAGTCATGGTCAGATTGAATACTCTCAGGTGATAGAACAAGGTGTTATAACTTGCTCTGTGAGTGACAAGCATGCTGTGGTACCCACTGGGGCTTAATCAGTGTTTACAGATAATATCTGACAAGTATGCACTGAGTTTGAAACATAAATTAAATAGCAGAGAAGTATTTAGAATTAATATGTAACATCTGAGTGACCTTTCTCAGGTGTATTCACTTGGAGGGGCAAATGATATCATTTCCCTCATGCTGCAATGCTAATAATGGGCTTACTTGTGAAAATATGCTCTTACTCTTTTGCTCCAATTTAGGGTCCATACTGTGCTTGTTTGTTGAATTATGAAATCAATGAATAGGTCAGATGTTTGATCTGTATATAAAATGATACCTAGTGTTGCACATTTAAACTTTCAGTATACTTTTTCTTATACTATTGCCAAACAGCCATTCTAAGGGATACAACACTATTGCTGTCTTCATTTAACAGATGAGAAATCAGGTATGGTAATTAATTGTCTGAATTTAGGCTCCTTGCTCCTCCACTTAGCCATCATATGAACTTTCCATTATTTTTATCCTCTAACTCATGGATTCAACAATTATAATGGAAAGTCTACCAGTTTAATTTGTCCCCAAGCATTTGGATCTAATAGGACTGTGCGTTATCACTATGGATGTCATGAAGAAGGTCAAAGTGAATGCCACCAAGTGTTAGGAATCCAGATCCCCAAAGCTTTTTGGGGTTTGTAAGTGTCTTGTGTCATTGAAAGGGGGCATTTTTATCTGGACACAGGCATCTCCTACCTGGGGTGTTCTGTGGATGATGTGCTGACTGCTGTTGAGGAATGTTCTCATCCTGATCAAATAATTGTTAGCTTTGGCCTGAGGTGTGCAAGTCTGAGGTGCTCATGGGAGTGGACAATTGGCCATGAGTCAACACTGAGTGCTGTCTTCAACTTTGTTCACTTCAGACTCCTGTTTTTCATCATTTCCCTTCTGAGTTTTAGTCTGGCAAGAGCAGTGAATAGAGGCATTTATCTCTTACTTTCAGGATTTTGTCCAAAATATTTTGATTTATTATAAGGTCTTTCCATTCCCTCAAACTGTAAGCTTTGAAACTCAATGTCAGAAAAATATTCCCCTTCTACCTTCCTGATTTCTGCTATCATTTTTTTCAACCTGAGGAAATAATAACAGAATGATCTGGCTGCCCAAACAGAGGAAAGGATAAAAAACTCAAGAAAAAAAAAAAAAAACAAGAGGAGAATTTGCAAATATTTCATAAGCATTAGTTCTTCAAACACAACTATTGGCTTTCTGAATGATGAACTGGGAAAGATAACACCACCAAAAATAGAACAGATTACCTGCTATCATGAATCATATCAAAAGAAATTGTACAACTCTGAAGAAAAGATTTGGAAATAAAATGATGAGATGTGCATATAAAACTAAGCAAATAAAATATAAGGTAATTAGTAACTACTGGAATTCAAAAGTTGTATAAGGCAGAGTATTTCATCATAATGTACTATGTAGCTCAGCCATGAACAATATTTACACAATAATGCTAATGTAATCCTTGAATATTAATTAAGCCAAAGTTGTGATATAATAAAGTGACAGGTTGGGGAGTATAAGTTGTGGGAAGGGGAGGCAAAAAGCAATGAAGGAAGTCTAAACCCTCACCAGACAAAAGTCAGGAGGTAATGTCTAAAATGACATAATCCACAAATATCAACATATACATGTTATTTTGTAATATATCATGATATATCAGGTGAACATGCTGAATGAGTAGAACAAGCTTGGCCAGGTGGCCAGGAACAGAGAGATACAAAAAGCAAACTTGTGCTTTTCATAACAAGCTTTGCAGTTGTTTAAATTACATGCATATATTCCTCAAAAAAATAAAAATTAATCTTATAAATAAGTATTTCAAATATAAAGTCTGAGAGTCTGAGTTAATGAAAGTTTGGTCTCTTAATCTTTTATTTCCTTAAAGAAAGTGTAAATATATCCTTAAGATGAAATTCAAAATCAGAGAAAAGTATAACTTGGAAAATAAAAAGCTCCTAGAATTTCAAGACACTCAGAGAAAGCCAGTGCAGACAGTTTAATGTATAATTCTTCCAAAGCGTATTTTTTTTACCAAAAAAGCAATCATATTATAGAAACTGTTTTTTAATTTGCAATTTTTCCTTCAACAGGTCATGTACATCTTTTTATATTAGTTTTTATAGATTACATTTTTAAGGAATGCATAATATTTCATATTAAGGGTGCATATCAAATATAAAATATTCTACTGTATGATCTGTATAGTGTATTAAATTATATGTATATATATATATATATATATATATCTTTGTGCAGTTTTAAGAGTCCTTTAGGAGTATACGTTCTTTTTTTTTATTTTTTATTTTTTTGGAGTATACGTTTTTAAAGTGCAAATACTGGCTCGAAAGATACAAATTTTTAAAAAGATACAAATTTTATTTATTTATTTATTTATTTATTTATTTTTTATTTTATTTTTTTAAAGATACAAATTTTACATTTTAATAGATATTGCTAAATAGTTCTTCAAATACATTGTAGTTTTGAGTAGTCCCACCAAAATTAGATAGGAATGCCTAATATACTACTGATCCTTATTAGAACATTAGTTGAAACCTACAGGTGTTAGAAGAATATGATTCTATGGACTCAATTGTGTCTCCTCAAATTCATTTGTTGAAACCTTGTCCCTTAATGTGACTGAATTTTAGACATAAGGCATCTGAAGAGTTGATAAAGGCTAAATGAAGTCTTAAGTATGGACACTAATGTGATAGGGCTGGTGCTCTTAGAAGAAGAGAAAGAGACACCTGAATTCTTTCTCTGCTGAGGACACAGAAGGAAGCACCTATCTGCAATCAGGAAGAGAGCTTTCACTAGAAACCAACCCTGCTGGACCTTGACCTTGGACTTTCCAGCCTCTAGAACTGGGTGAAAATAAATATCTGGTGTTTAGGCAACACAGTCTGTGGTGTTTTGTTATGGCAATCTAAGCAGGCTACAGATGGTATTTCATTTAAAACTCCTATCAATGCAGTGAGGTACCACTATCCCTAAATTACAAATGAGGAAATGAAGGCATTCAGAACTTGCCCAGATCACGTGGTGTTTAAGTGGTGCTGCAGGAAGTAAAATACAGGTTTTTTTGACTTCCAGTCAAGAGCTCCTTTTCACTACAGAAGAGTAATCTTGTTTATTACAATCTGGCTCACTAGTTAGCTTCCACTATAGGAAACCTAATGAAACCATAAAATGATTGAGCTGGAAAAAGTCTTTGGAGATTATCTAGTCCAACAAAAGAAGTAAAGCCTTGAAAGATCAAGTGATTGGCCCAAGATCACACAGTGAGTTAATGGAAAAGCTGGAGTTGAAATTCAATTTGACTTCAGTTTAGTATTCTTTAATTCTGACACACTCATATTTCAGTTACATTTTTAATAATGTACAAATTATTCCCTCCTAAGATTAAATCCATATAGCTATTATGCAGGTCACAAACCTTATCTTATAAAACAGAGGTTGCCCTTTAAAATCCCGATGCAATCTATTTTCTGATGCCCTTTGATAAAGCCGTGCAGTGCATAATGGCCAATGTTTGTTTCAATCTTTTTTTTAAACATGATCAAGCTTAATTCTTTTATATATGACTCTATTATAGGACTTAGTTTGTTCAGGGACTGAAAGGTTCCACATCTCTTGTTTCTATGCTAATTAAGATGTTGGTTGCTTCAGTCTTTGGATATGTGCAACAGGAGATTAGAGTTGTGTCTGCTTCCTATATATCAGCAAAATAGATCACAGTGCTGCCAGGAGACTTCCATTAGTGTCATAAATCTTAGAAATACTGTGCATTTTTCTGAGGATGAAGCCTGATATTCAGAAAGCAGTACAGTAATTTTCTGCTGACAGATACCCCCACCAGGATAGAAAGGGTCTCAAGTTGGGGAGCTATGGATGATTCTCAACATTAGCAAAGTAAAAGATGCTTTTTGAGAATAATTATTCCTCCTCTATAAACTGGTATAGGTGTTGTTTTAAAATATTATTTTATTTTCAAATTTAGTTTTGGGAATTTAGTTTCGCAGAATATCAGAATTAAATTGAAAATGACAAAGAAGAGGACCCCCTCCCTTTTTTTTTTACCTCCCTGCAACACAGCACATTCAGTAGCTTGGCGATCTCAAATATATCTTTTAAATAGCAGAAGGAATTAAACTCAGTAAGTAATGCATTAAAATACATCATGTAAATTCATTATTTTTCTGTGAAACTCTCTCAACAGTGTAATACATGATACAAAACTGTGATATTAGTAGAGGAACTAAAAGGTAACATTGATTTCCTACATGTTGCCAGACTTAGATGAGCCTTTGACTAGAAACAGCTTGAAGACATCTGACTTGTGTTTTCAGTGCCCAGGTTAAAAGTGGGGCTCTTAAAAATCATTCCACAATATCTTAAGTATTTACTTAATCAGGTATGAATTGTGCTTATTTTTTAGTTTATGTTTTAGAAATAATCAAACATAATTATATGATAATTTCCAGTAACACTACCCACAGGAAGCTGATTATTAAACTATTTCATTATTTAAAATGCAATGTTTTTCTCCATTCAAAAAAGAATATAACAGAACAGGAAATAGGATAGCAGAGGGAAGAGAGAAATGATAACCCTCTTTGCACATCATAATAAATGGGGGGGGGGGCTTTTACAAAGCACATGTGCCCCCACTCTACCCCAAGATTCTGATTCATTTGGCCTAGATTGGAGCCAGGCATGAGTCTCACACTCAGCCTAAGTTGGAAACCACTATGACAAAAGAATGAACAAACATGTGACAGCATATGAAATACCTCAATGGCCTCAAGAGACTCACAGAAAAATGGGCATTCCTACGTTCTGAAGGCTGACATTCTAGGTGTATGGTGTCCTACCCCCAAAGACAGATGTTCTTAGAGTCTTGGAAAAGAAACAATGGGCTCTGCTCTCTGCTTGTGTGAGCTTCAGCCAGTTACTTAACACTTGGTACCTCAATTTCCTCATCTGCAGAATGGGAATGGCATCAGGTCACCATTTTGATAAAATGAGTTAATTCACATAGAAGATTTAGCTCTGAACAGCAAATTCTCGGTAAGTGTTACCTGAGGGCTCCCCTGGGAGCAAGTAATGAGATTATTTCTTTGCCTTGTAAGCACTTACTAGCAGAGGTATTTACAAAATGACAAACAGCTCAATCAAACTGTGCTACATGTTTTATAGGATGAGGACTGACAAGCAAGTAGAAGTGGTCATCTAATAAGAACCTTACTCAGATTGCAACATGATCTCTCACACAGGACAGCACCTCCGCTGCCAGGGTAAAAAGTGTGGATGGAGCAAGATAGCCTCTCTGAGAAAGAAAGAAAGAGTAGCTGGTGCAAATGTGTGTGTGGTGTCGCCATTGTTGTTTCAATTGAAGAAGCTTGATTAGATACACAAACTGAAAGGAAAGAGCCAACAAGGAGGTAGTGGGGAAAATGTAGGCAAAGGAGGAGTATCTGATGCAGCAAGAACATGAAGTGGCAGGAACTCATATGGCAAGATCAGCCTTTAAACAGCAGAGTGCAGACAGTCTCACTGCGGTGGAAGGAAAGGGCATTAGGAAGTGTAAAAGCAGATAAACACTAGGCAAGGCGGGAGAGTGAGCCCAGCTGGTTCTCCCTTGTCAGTCCTTATTTTCTCTGTGATATATGAGCTGAGGTCATCTGAAGAGGTTGGAGAGGGAGGATGAGATGAAGGGAGTGGAGAGTTTTCAATAGCTTCAGGGAGGTTCCAAGAGTTCCAAAGTATCCCTCACTACAGTAAGTCATTTAGATGGTATTCTTGATTTGTCTTCTTGGCAGATTCTTGAAAATTTGCAGCCATTTGGAGATAATTAGTTTTCCAAATAGATCCCACTCTGGGAGAACCAATATTGCATTCTTTTAATGCAGGCTTTTATAAATAGCAATAAAACACTCTGCCATCTAACCATAAAGAAGAGACCCACATAAAGTCCTCCCTTCGTTGAAAAGGGAGATGTTATCTTCTAAAATTGTGCTGCAAATATCATCCCTTCCAATACATTGTGCATTCCTACTAAATAACAGTCTTTTGGTGGGGGAAGCAGAGGTTAAAAGATGTAGTTTTTAAAACAAGGAGATTTTTATTTCTATTTCTAAACAATTAACCTTGCTTTTCTTTGGGGGATGGAGATAAGATTTTTAATAATAAAAAAAAAACTATACGGGAGTGCCTGGATGGCTCAGTTGGTTGAGTGTCTGACTGTTGATTTTGGCTCAGGTCATACTCTCAGGGTTGTGAGATGGATTCCCAGGTTGGGCCTCATGCTCAGTTGGGACTCTGCTTGAGATTCTCTCCTTCCCTCTCCCTCTGCTTCTCCCTGCCCACCTGCCATGCTTCTCTCTCTCTCTCTTTCTAAAATAAATGATTTTTTAAATTAAAAAAACTATACAGTAAATACAAAAAAATAGAAATAAAAAATGTAAATATGTATGCCAAAAGGCAACCACTTTTCCTATTTTTCTGACTTAATCTTTAGCCAAAAAAAATGTATTCTATGTTGTCTGAACTAATGAATCAAAGGTCAAAGAGCTGAGTAAAGATAATGAAAAGGAGCATAAAAACAATTGAGAGAGATGAGGAAAGCATTGGAGCAGACCACTTTGCAATGGAATTTATGCTGAAGGCCATATGCAGGCCAGAACTGAAAATACAGTTGAAAGCTTAAAAGGTACAATAATAAGGAAACATAGCAAAGGCCATGAAGCAGCTCTTCAGGGGTCTAATCACAAGTGTCCGAGAGGATTAGAGCTTCCACAAATACAGCGCTGCTTTAGAACAAGGCAAAAGGAAATGCAAGCACTTGCCTCCAAAGGAAATCATAGACCCACTTGATCTGGAAAAAAAAGAGAATTATAATGTAGAAAAAAAATAATAATTTTAGAATCAATTAGTACTCAGTGTATCTCAAAGTATTTGTTGCTATATTTTTTCTGCATGTCAGTGTATAATCCAATTCATTTCAATGAAAATATTTAAGTAATAGCCTAGACCATGAAAATATGTAGAAGGTATACATATGCACATGTGTAGACATTATCCATTCCTTCTTTTTTTATGTCATTTCATTCAAAGAATCTACAGGTCATAATCTATAGTAGATTGAATTAGTGTCCAAAAGTATGGGCTGCTACTCCCTACAGGAGGATTGTACATCCTCACTGCCCAGCTGTCAGGTTTGGCCATATGACATGCTCTGTCCGGTGAAATGTGAGTAGAAGTGGTATGCGTGCAGAAAGAAGTTAAAGTAGCAAGCCTGAGGCTGCTAGGCTTAAAAAGACTTGCTTGCAAGATTGGCCCTTTGATGGTGTCAGGGAGCTTGGTTTGAGGAAAATTCTTGTCATTCCCTGATAAGAATTACTCTCTATGCCGAAACTGTGCAAACAATGTGGCTTGTGCTGAACACATACTTTCCTTTGGGGAATCCAGAAGTGTGGTACACACTAGGCAAGGGGTGCCTACGTGACCATCTCCCAATAAAAACCCCGGGTACTGCATCTCTATTGAGTTTCCCTGGTAAATGACACTGCACACATGGTGTCACAAATTGATGATGAAGGAATTAAATATATCTTGTGTGACTCCACTGGAAGAGGACTTTAGAAAGCTTTCACTTGTTTCCTCTGGACTTTGTCACATGTGCTTTTTCTTTACTGATTTTGCTTCATATTCCTTCACAGTTATAAACCAACACTCTGTGACTATATGCTATCAGCCCTATGAGTCCTTCCTGTGAATCACCAAATCTAAGGGTGATCTTGGAGACTCAAGACATAGTGTCACTTTGTTTTTTCCTCTCTCATGACAAGTGACACTGGTCTAGCTAGAGGCTGCTCTGCCTTCTGGGTGTCAAAGTGAAGATAATATGACAAAGCCATAGCCAACCTGAAGCTGATTTACATGAGCCAAAAAAAAAAAATGTAAGATTTTGGAGTTCCCATTATCTCAGCAAAGCGTAACCTTTTCTGATGGAGCTATAATCTCAGTCATACATTTGCATAGTTTTCTCGTGCTTCCCAAAACTTGTCTCACTTGACTTTGGCCATCCCCAAACCCTATGAAGTATGGCAGCCAGATGACAATATTTCTATGCTATAGACTAGCTGGCCCCTTATCCTTTCCCCAAATTCACATGACATTAGATAAATAAATCTCTCCCGAACATGAAGCATGGTTCCCTGCAGTTGCCCATGCAAGAACCAGAGGGATGGCAAATTTGTCACTGCAACTTGGAACACTCACAGTTACAACTTCCATTTGAAGTTTCTTTTTTTTTTTTAAGATTTTATTTATTCATTCATTCATTCATTCATTCATTCATTCATTCATGACAGACACACAGAGAGAGGCAGAGAATAGGCAGAGGGAGAAACAAGCTCCCTGCAGGGAGCCTATGCGGGACAATATCCCTGGACTGAGGACCAGGTCCTGAGCCAAAGACAGATGCTAAACCACGGAGCCACCCAGGTGTTCCTCATTTGAAGTTCTTATTAATAATTACTGTGGGGTTTTGTGTTGTTGGTTTGTTGTTGGGTTTTTGTTTTGTTTTGTTTTTGATTGTTGTTGTTGTTGTTGTTTCTGTCTACAGCACCTGAAAAAGCATAGATTTCTGGCTGTCCATCAGTTTAATCTACCTTGGCAGATAACAGTTTCTTTGAGATAATCTCACAGGACCAGAGAATTAGATATGATTCATGCCATTTAGCCCATATTTTAAATCATACTGAATCTAACATAACCTTCAAATTTGGTAAAACTCAACTTATTAATTCTCTATTGCTGATTCACAATTTTTATATTACTTTAAAATATACCAGCTTAGAACAGCAATAATATTTATTATCTCAATTTCACTCAGTCAAAAACTCTGGAATATCTTAGCTGAGGGCTCTCAGGACTTCTCATCAGTTGGCAATCGAAATTTGGGCCACTGCTGTAGTCATCTTGAGGATTCCCTGGGGCTGCAGAATCTGCTTTCATAGCAACTTGTTTATATGGAGGCCAAGTCAGAGCCGTCTATTGCAAAGAGGCCTCAGTTCCTCACCACATAGGTCCTGTTGTGGGACTGCTTGAGTAGTCTCATGACGTGGCAACTGGCTTCCTCCATGCTGAAGGATCCAAAAAAAAAAAAAAAAAAAAGCAAGAAGAATCAAAATGCCTTCTATGACTTTGTCCTGGAAGTCACACACCGTCACTTCTGCTACATTTTATTCATTAGAAATGTATTACTAAGTCTAGGTCACATTCGAAAGCTGAGAAATTTGACTGCAACTTTTGAGGAGTGTCAAAGAAACTTTGAGCATATTTTAAGAACACCACATCCATCTAGGTCGCTATTATTGCTATTTATCAATATGTTCAGTAGTTCCCCCCAACTCTGGGCACAGTATAGACATTTGTATTTATTGCTCTTCATGATGGGTGAAGGGGCCCTGTGGTTACATCCAGCTGATGAATTGTGAATTGTGAGTAGACTAGTCATTAAATGCTTTTGGAAAGTTGGCAATTTACATGGAAAAAGAAAAGACGACATTGCTACTTTATGCCATTCACAAACACAAAATGCAAATGAAGTAAGTAAAGAAGAGAACGAGCAATGTGAAACTTTTCAAAGAAAAGTTATAATAATTTATTACATTGAAGAATTTCCTAAGGCACAAAAAATATAAAGTTGAAATTTCTCTTCAACAAAAAACATAGTGAAAGGTAAGACACATATTTCAAGAAGACATATGCAACCCATGTAATTAGCAAAGAATCTGGGGTGTACACACAGAAATCAAAGGAAACCATAAGGAAAAGAATAATAAACCAGTAAAAAAATAAATAGATAACATATATGATAAAACAAGTTGCAGAAGAGGAGAAGGATGATGCTCCATGTCACAGATAAACCAGGGTAAACTTCAATGACATATCACTACACATTGGTTAGATGGACAAAAATTAACAAATCTGAGAGCACAAATTCTCAGCCTGGTAGCAGCTGCTGATGTGAATGTAGATTGGGACAAGAACGATGGAGAAAAACAGAACAAAGAGCCAATAAAATCAGAGGTGTGAATAGTCTATGACCAGAAGTTTCACTTCTAATTCTACATTCTTTACCTTGAAGAAGCACAAGGGCCATGTGTACATGTACCATGTTGATAAAATCTCAAAAAATCAATAATGAGTGAAAAGACAACTTGCAAAAAGATATTAATAATACCATTCCATTTAGGTAAATTTTAAAGCATGTAAAACAACGTCATATAGTGTCACTGAATAAATACATAAGTAGACAAAATAAGAAAACCTACATGTATTTCAAGATTGAGGTTTCTCCTGGGAAAAAGAATAAGCCAAATTACTGGGGAGTGGAAGAGGAGTGGTTTGCTATATCGGGTACACTTTTTCTATTTTCTCAGAAGAGATCTGAGCAGATATAGCAAAATGTTACCATCTGCTTAATACTTGTAGTGAATCCCTATTATTGTCATTTTCCATATTTTTTCACGTGTTTGGAGAATTTCAAAGTTGAACACTAAGATTTTATTATGAGAAAACCACTTATCTCAATCTCTTATTATACTAAAATCTGATTCTAACAGGGAGAGGGGTAATCCCTAAATTATAGTGAGTATTTCATAAGATACTGCACTTTTTAAATTAACCTACATTAGTGACACCTGTCAGATGGATCCTGTATAAGACACACCAAAGCTACAGTCCCTGGAGCAGGACTCATCAATGCCTGGAGCTCGAGAAAGTTCTGTCACCTTACAAGATAATACCATTATGTAAGTTCTGGAAAATATCATTCAAATTAGCTATCCGTAACTTCTTAAGAGAATCAAAATAGTTGGCATTCTACTGGTCTTTTTCAGAGGAGGAAGATTTAAGGCATTCAACTCCTTCTTTCCCACAAAACCAATCCAATCACATTTGAATTTATTAGGAATGAAAAATACACATAACTCTCCATTATCTCCTAACTTCCTCAAGAAGGTTTTGGAGAGAGTGGGAAACATGTGAATTATACTTTAATTATAACTGTCAGTTCCCGGACACAGCTGGATTACAAGGAGCTTTGAAATTGCTCAATTTTTAAAAGAAAAAAATTCAATAGTTCTAGTTTTGCTGACAAGAGAAAGGTCCAACTTTCTCTCACAGGAAAGAATTTTTAACCACATTTTAGGCTGGATGGAACTGAATAGTATAGATAAGCATCCCATCTTCCAGATGCTTATCCTGAATAAATCTCTAGACTTTGAAGGGATCGCCTGGGAGCTAATCTTTTCAGCTTTGAGCTTGAGTCAGCCAATAATAACAATAAAAAAGAAAGCCGATCCATTTCCCAGTTTTTCTCCCCATTATAGTATAATATCAAGAATAACAGTAATTTAAGCTGCAATGTTTCTGCATTGAGTGAGGCTGTATGTGTGAATGAATATGTACACGTGTATTAATGTGTACACCTTTGTCCAAAAACACATTCGTCATCCAAGGGTACAGAATCATTCTCTCTCAGTAGCAGAGCTTTGCAAGTCTCCTCAATAATGACTGTGTTTTGATCTGGGCCAATAATGAAGGACTAAATTACTAAATTATCCTCATCATTAACTGTCAAATCTAATGAGTCAAACTTCATGATTATTTTTTTAAATCACTTTCTCCTATTTGCCTGTCATTCATTTATTCAATAACAAATCAATATTTACTGAGTACCTACCCTGAGAATTCTATCTGAGGCATTTCATATTCAAGCCTATGGGGTTATGAAGCAACATATCACTTCCTGTTTTCCATATCAATTAAACTGCAGGAAAATTAAGTCACAGACTTCTCAGTGAAATGATATGATTTCAGTCATATATTTTCTGATCCCTGGAAATGGTGATAACTCTCCATCACTGTAGTCAATGTGTGGCCAGTAACTCAGCAAAATTAGAGAGAATGTGACAACAAGAGGAAATCAAAATGATTTGTAAAGTGAGAATTCATCACATTTTCAGGGAAAACCACACAGTATCCTGAAATGAAAGCCGTTAGAGGGGAAAAGTATTTCATTAGCCTGGTTTTCTAAGGACGGTTAGGTCATAAAATCAATTTGCCTTGTTTTAATCCTTTTCCTTCACCCTCTGCCATATATCCTCATGTTATTATGGCAGTTTCATGATTGTCTTGGAATCTTCATGAGAGGGAGGAAAAGGAAACCTAAGACAATATCATTAGACAGAATGGATTATATTTGACCCTTCACTTCCTTCCCCTTAGAAATTTCAACAGAAACCCAAACCTTCACTTACCTCATAAACATACTTTATACAGTTATATACAGTGAGTATGTGAGTCCACACAGAGTAAAGTTATATACAACCATATGCAACACAATATGATGGTGTTAATTCTGACTGTCACCACACTCATGATACAAACAATGGAAGATTGAAAATTTCTGTGTGTGTCTATGTGGGTATGCATGCATGTAGGACGAGACAGAAAGAGAAATAGGAAAACAAGAAGAAGGGAACAATTTGAAATAAAATAGAGCAACAATCCTTCATGGATTAGTGTGATATAGTTAAAATTTACGGTAGAAATTGTGAGGTGTAAAGAGAAAGAGCTGGAAATGACTACGTTTTAAATAAATGAAATGAACTTAAAAAGAATTGGTAGTGTTTCCTCACCATGAGAATAGCTGTAATGCTACCAATAAAGCTACAACTCTGAATAAAATGGTCAGGGAGATGGTTTTGACAAACGGTTTGGATGAGAGCACCATCAGTGTTGTGGAGGGTCTTACTTATTTCTCCCATGGTCAAAGGTACTTTGTGGAGATACCAGGAGCCTATAAACTCCTATGTTTTCTGACTCTAATATCAGAACACTGAAGTAAAGAAAATCCTGAATCTGCAAGTTAAAAGGGCATACATATCCTGGTGGAAAAACTATAGAATCATCAATACTGTACCACAATTGGGAAAATTATTGGCCTCTTAGTTTGAGAATACACTACTATCCAGGCCAAAAAGAAAGCTGCCAAAGGCTGAAGAATATAAACAGGCTGCTGTTGGATTACTAATAAGGAATTTCATAATTCAGATAGCAGAACAAATATTGTCTATGTGTATGTTTGTTTATACAAGTAGGAAATATCTAAAGAATATGCACTATATTCTTTTAGTAATGTTGGAATAGCGATTTTGGGGGTTCAGAAATAATCCTGTGATTTTGTTTTTGCCTATTTTATTTTCTACTTTTCAGCAAATGTATGTACTGATTTGTAGTAATAGAAGTTTATTAAAAATAAAATAGAAAAATCATAGAAAATAGATAAGAAGACAGTGGTGCTCAGTCAGTTGAGCATCTGGCTCTTTGTTTCAGCTCAGGTGATGATCTCACGGGGTGTGGAATGGAGCCCAATGTCGGGCTCCATGCTCAGTGGGGAGTCTGCTTGAGGATTCTTTCCTTCTACTGCTCTCATGCCCACTTTCTCTCAAATAAATGATAAAATCTTCAAAAAAAAATAGTGAAGAAGAAGACAAGGACAGACTCTAAAAGACAGGAAACAAGACACAAGAAAATATATGAGGAAAATAGTTTGATTTTTATTTAAAGATTTATTTATTTATTTTAGAGAGAGAGTGGGGGCAAGGGCAGAGGGAGAGGGAGAGACAGAATCGTCAAGCAGACTTCCTGCTGAGTGTGAAGCCTGATATGAGGCTCAACCTCAGGATCCTGGGATCATGACCTGAGCCAAAATCAAGAGTTGGACTTGACAAACTGAGCCATCCAGGTGTCTCTCAAATAGTTTGATTTTAAATGCAACAGATAGCCATGTGTTTTGAGGGAAAAAATGGAATTTAAAAATAAAAAAAACAAGAAACAATTGGAAAAGCCATTTTAAAGTGAATGACACTAAACATTAAGTCATTCTGAAAACATATAATAAACAGATATAAATAAGTAACAAATACAGAATATGATAGCAGTATTTGAAGTAAAATAGAAAGTTACAATTTAACCAAATTTAGGAAGTGAGTTCCAGAAGATAGGAGAAAAAGACTGATATTTCTTCATCTTTCATAGGATAAAGGCAAAGGTGTCTATCTATGGGTGATAAATAAAGTAATAGGAACTTTGGGATATTTAAATATAAAAATATATCTCTAGGAAAAACAAAACAAAACAAAACAAAACAAAAAATTCCCAAATTATTATAGAAAGTTATGATAATTATAACACTACTAATCAGAATTTTTGGGATATAGCTAAAGCAATACTCAGTGGAAGTTTATACCATGCTCTTCAAGGAGAAGTACTGAAAATAAATGAATAAAATGAAAAAAAAAGAATGCAGAATACAAAGTATCCTAGGAAAGGTATTTTAGTTCTAAAAAAAGGTAAAAATTATTTCTGTGAAATTAAATAAGAGAAATAATGAACAGAGACAAGAGCAGTTTCTATGAGCAATGGAGAAAACACTATAACAATAGATATACTGCCAGCAAATCTGATAAAGAAAAAGGAAGAAAGTACAAATTCGCAAAATTAGAAATAATATATTGGAGAATAATGAATAGCAAAAATATTTTGTAAAGCTCTTCATATAAATTTGAAATATCTGGATAAAATATTTTAGACAAAATATTACAAAAATTAATTCCTAAAAGCTAAAATCAATCAATTACATTTAAGCATCTGATTCGATTCTGATAAGAGTCTGATAAGAATTTGCCCTCTAATGAAAAAAGTCCAGAATGTTTTAAGAATAAAAAATTTGAATATATCTATAGATGGAACAGAAAATTTCAGTGACATTTGCATTGTTCCAGAACACAGCAAGTAAAAAAAAAAAAAAAAATCTCTAAGTACTTTTTCTTAAGGTAGCATAATGATGTCACTCAAACTTGACAAAGAGAGTCCACAAAAAGGACTACAGACCAATCTCGTTTGTAATGAATAACATTGAAAATATTCTAAATAAAACAGCAAATACACTTTGGTGGCACATTTAAAGATCAATATACTATAAACAAATAAGTAGGGTTTATTCATAAATATAAGCATGATTGCTGGAAACCAATACTAGGAAACCAATTAAAATAATTCATCGCTATAGGTAAAGCACAAATGATGTATTAACCATATAGATAAAAATAAAAGTAGTACTTAGTAAAATTCAAAAATTCCTGACTAGATCTGGAAGGTACCTCTTCACAATTAATATACATTTGATAACAGATATTTATTAGAAGCTGTCAATAAACACTCTTAGTGGTTAAACATCAACAGTTCAAGAAGAGCAGGTGAAATTATTCTTTAAATGTTTTATTCAATATTGTTCTGAAAGTACCAAGTATCCAATTACCTAAGAGAAAAAAGTTTTAGAGGAAAGGAGTGACAAAATTATGTACAGATGATATAATTACATATCTGAAAAACCCTAAAAAATCAGAGGAAAGAAATGACGAAAACCACAAAATAATTGTTAGCTGTTACAAAATTGGTATTCTAAAAATCCAATTACTTTCCTATATATAGGGAAGATCCTATTTACCAACATCAACACTCATATACATCCTAATAATAGACAAGAAATGAGGGGAAAACCTCAATATTTTCTCAAAGACATAAAAATATGAGCTAATGAAAATATACACCATTTACAGGATTAAGAATATTGAATAGTAAACATTTCTATTTCCTATAAATTAATCTAAATATTTGGTGTGATGTCATTAAGAAGAATTACATTTTTTTGATAAAGAGATAAATTTTTTAAAGTTTATAAAGTTTAATTGCTGGAGGACTTTTTGCTAAGTGAAACAAGCCAGGCACAAAAGAAAAGTATTGTATGGTCTCACTTACTATGGAATCTGAAAGCATTGATTCATAGTAGAGATGGTAACGATGGTTACCAGAGGCAAGGAAAAGAGAAAGGAGGAGATGTTGGTCAAAGGGTACAAAGTTGTAGTAGTATAGGATGAATAATTTCTAAAGATCCAATGTGCAGCATGGCAAATTTAGTTTAAAATACCGTATTATACGGGCATTTGGTTAAATTGCTTAAGCATCTGACTCTTGATTTTGGCTCAAATCTCAGGGTCTTGAGATTGTACCCAGAGTCAGGCTCTGCACAGAGCATGTAGCCTGCTTGAGATTCTCTCTCTCCCTCTGCCCCTCACCCCTACTCTATCTCTTTCTCTATATCAAAAAATAAAAAAGAAAAGAAGAAAGAAGAAAGAAAGGAAGAAAGAGCAAGAAAATAAATAATTTAAAATACTGTAGTATATACCAGAGATTTGCTAACAGAGTAGGTCTTGGGTGTTCACCACACACACATACACACTAATGGTAACTATGTGAAGGAATGGATATGCTAATTAGTTTAATTGCAGTAATCATTTCAATGTGTATATAAATATCAAAACATTACGTTGTCTACCTTAAATATATACAACTTGCATTTTTAAAATTAAATTAAACTAAAAAAACAAAGTTTAATTGGGAAAAATAAATATGTGAGATTAACCAGAAAATTCAGAAATAAAAGAGTAATGGGGGAGGAGGAGTGGAAGGAAGTTTTAATAGCCAGACTATAGAATGGTTACAAAAAGTCCAGAAATACATGGAAATAGATATGACAATTCACTATATGAAAAAGATGGGAATAGGAGGGATCATTCAATAAATTTTGATGTGCTAAGCAACTACTGAAAATAAGAATAAAGTTAAATTTTTCCTTCACTCGTTATAGCAAAATAAATTCCAACTGAACCAAACATCAAAAGAAAAATAATGAAAACATAACCATAATAAAGAATATATCCCAAATTTTCAAAATCCTGAAGTTGAAGAACTTTTTAAATCAAGACTAAAAAATCCAGAAGCCATAAGAAAATATGTTGGTAAATTACTACTCCTCATGAACATTTAAAACTTCTGTATGGTTAAAATCAAGTAGGGTAAACAAAGACAAAAGCTAAAAAACGAACTGGAGAATATTTGCAATATATTCAAAGGTAAAATACTATTTTCCTTAAAATATAAAACTCTCCTAAAAATCAATAAAGAAAAATACCCCCAAATCCTCTAAAAATATAGATTAATATGCTTTTCACTGAAAAATAAACACATATGGCTCATATGCAAATGGAAGGGTGCCCAATCCCTCTCATAAATAAATGCAAATTAAAGCAAAATAAAGATAGCAATTTTTAGCTGCCAGATTGGCAATAGTTCGATAGTATACAGTCTTGGCAAGATTGTGAAGAAAAAGGCATTATCACACACTGGCAATGGATGTACACATTGTCATAACTTCCTTAGAAGGCAATATGATAGTATCCATAAAAACTAAAAATGTGCACATCCCCCAATTTAGAAATTTGGTCTTGAGGAATTTCTTCTACAGTTGTATTTGCATATGTCTACAACTGTGAAGGTACAAAAAAAGTGTTTTGAATCATGGAGATATATATATATCGATATATCGTTGGGAGCAACATAAGTACCAACATAGTTATGGGATTAAGTGGGCTTGAGCCCTGAAGCTCTACTTCTTAATATCTAATATCTTCTAATACTACTACTTCTACTTCTAATATCTGTGTGGTTCCACCACTTACTAGCTCTGTGACCTTGGACAAGTTTCTAAGAAGTCTGTGCCTCAGTTTCCTAATCTGCAAAGTAGTGCTAAAAGAGTATATATTTCATAGGGTTGTTAAGATTAAATGAGTTAACACATATAGAGTAATAGTGTCATATGTACATAAAAGTATATAAGCATGTACAATGTATATATCCATATTTATTCATAATTATATAGTTATAATATTTTAAAATTATTTTAAAACAGTTTTTAAAATATTTTATTTATTCATGAGAGATACAGAGAGAGGCAAAGATATAGGCAGAGGGAGAAGGAGACTCCCTGTGGGGACCCCAATGCAGGACTCAGTCCCAGGATCCCAGGATCATGCCCTGAGCCAAAAGCAGATGCTTCCACCACTGAACCACCCAGGCACCCTTTAAAACAGTTTAAGTAAAAAAATAAATAAATAAAACAGTTTAAGTTCATTGTTGATATGGAAAAATCTCCAGGATACATTGTTACACTAAAAAAATAAGATAAAAAACAGAGTAGGCCCTATGCTCTTATGTCCAAAAATATATATATGTTTACATAAAGCACCAAAAGGTTCTGTCCTCAAATAGATGGTGCAACCAGTTCCTGTACTTAAGCCCATCTTAGTGCTCAGTGGTTTGCCCTTCCTTGGCCTTTCATTGTTCTACACAATTAGAGAGCTATTTACAAGTATCCTCTAAGTGGACCATTAAAGTTTATGAAAAGCTGAAATTATCTAAAATTGTAATAATACTCTACAATTCTGTTACCACTCTGCTCCTATATGTGTCCAAAAAGATATGTGTTCACATAAAGCTCCAAGATGTGAGCATCTGAATGTATCACACATTTCCTACAGGAGGCACAAGAAACTGCGGATGATTGTTGCCTGTTGGGAAAAGGATTCAAGATGTGAGTCAGAAGCAGTTACAGATGTTGCCAGACTTACGATGGTTCAACTTAAGATTTTCTGTGAAAGGGATATACATTCAGTAGAAACAATACTTTGAATTTTGATCATTTCCCTGGCAGGTGATGTTCAGTATGATACACTGTCTTGATGCTGGGTGGTATCAGCAAGCTGCAGCTCCCAGTCGGCCATGTAATCACAGAGTTAACAACTCACACATATAATCATTCTGTTTTTCACTTTTAGTATAGTGTTAGGTAAGTTAAATGAAATATTCAACACTTTATTATTTTAAAAAAGGCTCTGTGCTAGATGATTTTGCCCAACTGTAGGCTAGTGTAAAGGATCTGAGCACATTTAAAGTAGGCTAGGCTAAGCTATGATGTTTGGTAGGTCTAGTATAGTAAATGCATTTTGACAGGCTATTTCCAACTTATGAGGAGTTTTACTAGGACATTCCCACATCATAAGTCAAGGAAAACCTGTATTTTAGTGTATATTTTTGCATGGTTTTATATTTTTACCTTGGGAATAGGTTAATTTAATAAGTTACAAATCTAGGGAGTTATATTTTTTAATGAAACAAATAGCTAATCAAAGAAGTACCTACACTAAACTCCGATTCTCAGCTTTTTTCAGGAATAATGTTACAGTGCACACAACTTCCCTTGTCCGCTTGCTCTATGGGATGCCCCTGGATTACATTACTTGTCATAGCTCCAGAAAACAGAACAACTGGTATCATACCTGCAGAAAGCAGAATAACTGGTGTCATGAAAACACTTTTGTGTTTTGTGATTACACTGTTTAGCTGCTGAGTTTTCAAAAAAAGTCCCAAGTGTGAAAATAGCAGCGATTTCCCACCCAAGTCCTTAGCCCCCTCAAATAGATCATGCAATGGGTTCCTGTCCTCAGGCCTTCCTTGGTCTTTCACTGTTACCCACATCTAGAGAGCTAATTTTTTACAAGCATCTCTTCTAAATGAGCTATGAAAGTTTATGAAAAGTTGAAACTATTTTAAATTATACTAATACTCTATAGTTCTGTCATCACTCAGTTCTTTTCAATAGGGAAATGAAAATGAATAAGATAGGCAGGCCACAGCATCTGTATTCATTTTCTGTTGCTGAGTAACAAATGACCACAAACTTAAAATGAACATATTTATTATGTCAGTTTCCATAGGTCTGGATTCTGGGCATAGCTTAACTGGGTCCTCTGATCAGGACCTCACAAGTCTGCAGTGAAGGTGTCCAGAAGGTACAAAGAAATTGTGTTCTCCTCTAGAGCGTGGGTTTCTTTTCCAAGCTCATTCAGGTTTTTGGGAAATTGTATGATTAAATCTTGCTAGCAGTTGGCTATAGACAGCTCTCAGCTCCTAGAGGACATCCTAGTTCCTTGCTACAAGTCCCCCTCCATTGACCGTCCCAAAATATTCAGCATACTTATTTTAGGCCAGCCAGAGAATCTCTCACTCCAACCTGCTGAGAAAGTTCTATATAACACCACATAATCACAGGAGTGATACCCCAACACATTTGCCATATAAAGTAACCTAATGGAGGGAGTTGCATTCCTTTGCCATATTCTGTTGCCAGAAATAACCACAGGTCCATTCTGCATTCAAGGGGCAGGGTTATACAAGATTGTGATTCCCTGGGGTCATATTAGTTAGTATATGTCTGCCACAGCATGCTACCCAGGAAGTCAGGAAAGTTAGAGAATTATTGCCCATTAAAGAGGCCATCAGGATAAATAAAATAAAATAAAATAAGGTAAGATAACATGATGTACTTACAGATGAGGACAATGCCAACATCTGGCAGAAGCTGATTGATATGCTATTTGGTAGTTAGGGAACAGTACGCAAATATTTTTATGAATGAAAAATACTTGGATGCCATGTAAAGAGTATTATAAACTGTTTTAATTTTTTCCTTCAAACCTATGGCAGCAGGAGCATTTTTAAACAAACACACACACAAAGGCCATGCTTCCAGAAATTATTTCCTCCTGCAACTCAAACCTGACATTTGGATATAAGCCCTCTGGTAAATTCTTGTTGTTGTTTTTTTAAATGTTATTCCTTCATATGCCAACACCCAAGAAGATGGCAGCCACCTGTTCAGAGACAGGTTAGAGAGATAATATCCAAGTATGTAAGTACTTACAGGCTACTGGGTCTCCTTATCCCTTCCTCATCTCCTTTGCAGTCACCTCTAGGAATGTCTTCTTCCCCAGTCACTGAATTTATCTGAGAGAGACTAGAATTATCAAATTCAACTGAGCCCTGGAAGGTTTAATTAATTGCCTTCTGGGAAAAAGTATCAGTTTTTGCTTAGAAGTTGGTAAAAAAAATTATAATAATAATTAAATTCACTGTAGGAAATTATTGTAGCATGGTAATTTGTATTATTTATAAGTGTCATTTAAATATCTACATAGCTTACCCTCGAGAACCAGAGACTGAAACAGTCTCTATGCATTTCAATAGAGATATGACATTGACACATTGACACATTGACATCAGTGAATGAAAACAGTTCCGTAGTGGGCTTTTATTTTTGTTTCTACAAGATTGAACAAAGTCGGAGAGGAAAGGGATCTTGAAGGCCTCTAAACATCTGAGGTCAGAACATCCATCTCTATGAATGTGGATCACTATTCGGCTATTTAGATCTAACATTTGTACAAAACAATGACTGCACTACTTACAAATGAAGTTGACATTTGAGTGAAACTCCAAGATAAAGCTAAGACATTAGCTGTGCCCAATTATCTTAAAATAACTCTTAAATTGAATCCGAGTTCTCGGATTGCCTGTTCCTGGGTCATAGGTAAATAAATGGAAGCACATTGCCTGAAAATTACCATTTACAACAAATTTTCTCTACAGATTCCTCTTCACATTGAGTTTTTTTTTAACCTGAGTTAAAACTCAATTCTTCCCCGTTAACCCTTTTACTTCAAGCAGGTCACTTAATCTCTCTGAGCCTCAGGTTACACATCTGTAAAATAGGGGTAATTATACAACCTAGAAAGTTCTCCAGAGTAAAGAGATACTGCATGCAACTGTTTTTAACATCATGTCTTGTATAGAGTAAGTGCACACTAAGTGATGGCTATTGTTAATAACACTGTGTGGAAGAAATGATTCACTCAGAATCTTGTGTGGACAAGTCTCTACTATTCCATTAACAAGATATATATCATCTTTGTGGGTTTGGATGGGGGTGATGGGGCTTGAGTTTTGAAATATAAAATAATGTAATGCTGATAGGTATGAACATTTCTCTATGTGCTAAAATTTTGCTCCTCTTCTTTAAACATAGGTACCTGCATTTTATGCAATTGAAAAGAACAGTTATTTTCTACATTTTTTTTTTAAGATTTTAGTTATTTATTCATGAGTGACACAGAGAGAGAAGCAGAGAGATAGGCAGAGGGAGAAGCAGGCTCCCTGTGGGGAACACAATGTGGGACTCAATCCCAGGACCCCGAGATCATGCCCTGAGCCAAAGGCAGATGCTCAACCACTGAGCCACCCAACTGCCCTACAGTTTCTTTCTTATGACCACCACACACAGGAGTCCTGAGTCGCAGAAGAGAGACACACACAGCCTCCTCTTATATTAAATGTTATCAAACGAGGGCAGTTTGATTTGCTGTTTTGTCAATCCCATTTTGCACAATTTGAGTTCCTCTAAAGGCCTGCGCATCTTGAAATCTTCCTTTTCTCAGTGCTCATGCTCAGTCTCAATCTCTCTCCCAGTCCCTCTGTCTTTTTGTCTCTCTTTTTCTCTCCCTTCCCTTGCAGCTCTGCTCTCTCTGTCTGGAGCTGAGTGGCAGTGGCATCAACTCCACACTCTCCTCTCCCTCAGCTCCTGTGGATTTGATCATCTCATTATTGAAATACAGTGTCCTTTGTTCACATCTATGGCAGATATTAACATTTTTATTGGAAACCAAAGTAATTCACTTACTCTGTGAATTCTCCTCTCCTATAAATGACAGAAGAGACCCTCTCGCCAAGTGCAGTCATTTCAGAGGCTTTATTACTTTCAAGAAGAAAAGGGTCCAGGTTAAAATGAAGTTAACAGATTTGCTGAAGGGCATGATTCTACACACAAGAAAGTCTTTCCCTTGCTAACATAACCCACTGTTGAACTCTGTGATCTCACTCCACAGAACTGCCTGTGACAGGCGTTCAACACACTCAGAGCAGCAAAACTCCAGATGTGAACTCTTGGTGCTCAGTAGCAACAGTTCTTGGGGATGGGACGAAATCAGAAAATCCCCCACAGTGACAAGGGCAATGAGCAATATTCTTTCAGCTGGATATTTTTTGACCCTAGGAATAATCAGGGAGACCACATTCTGAGTTTGTTAACAAAATTAAAGGGCTCAACCACAGTGTATCTGCTAGGATTCTGGGAGCAAACAAATCTCTGCTTGGCCCCCTGCCTTCTAGGAGCCTCCACAGACTCCTCTGGGAGGCTTCCGGGGTCTATTGGTCTGAATTAAATAGAGGCAAAAACACCCTCAATATTACCACTAATTTAAGGGATGCATATTTTATGAAATGACCCTGGACATCTGGGATTCCCCTGGGTATTAGGCCTGTCTCAGGGACCCACATTCCAGACCAGCTAAGGTAGCTTAAATCACCTCAAGAAACATTTTTTTCTTGTTGTCGATAGCCTTCCTGATCTAGTGAGAAGAGTGACCTGGAATTCAAAAGACCCAAGTTTTCATATTGCCAGATCACTGTCTGGCTTTGAACTCTTCTAAAACTCAAAGGCTTCAATGAGGGTATAATGAGTGTTAAGATGCGCAACCTATCTAGTTGAGTTTCACCATATGAATGAAATAGGGGCTGTCACTTATAGCCATGTCAGATTTTCCAATCCTCTCTCCAAAGCCCTATTCAGGATCTATAAAGCTCTTTTTTTCAAAATTTTAAATGAAAATTTTTATTTGACTATTTTATTTTGACATATATTTTTTTTCTTTACCTGCCCAGAACAGCAAGGTTGTGTTTTTTTGTTTTTGTATATTTTTTTATTGGAGTTTGATTTGCTCTTGAAAACCAGATCAGCTCAGTGACTCCTGAGCATGATTCCATCAGGCATACCTGGGCACCCTGGGTAGCACTAGCAGGGGGTTCTGAGTCTCACCATATGGAAAGGAGGGCCAGCATCTGGCAAAGTTCTCAGCAGATGCCTAAAAGGTGTCTAGTGCTGGTGGTCCAGAAGGAATTTATGGAGAGAGAGAAGGTAGGGTCATGATCAGAATAGTCTCCTCTTTCTCTTATCTTCCCACTATTCCTGCAGACAAATATAAACCACCATTCTGGTCTTTGAAGTTACAAAGGTAAGACACCCCAGATAACTTCTTTTAAATCTGGGTTCTTGAACTCAGATAAGGTGAATGCACATATAACTTTTCTATAAGCTGATGGGGTTATTCTAAAAATAAACATGAGCTAGAGGATGTGAGGGATCCAGGGAAAAGATGAGACTTATCCCTAAAGGAAATCCCCCAAACATGCAGAAGATGAGGTGTCAGTATCAGAGTTCATGTTTTAGAGATGCTTTAGTTCTGGAATGAGACCCAATCCTAATGAAAGAGTAGCCTTTGAGGGGGAACTGCTTCCCTGGCAGCCCAGAGAAACTGGCTATTTTATGTGTTCCCTGATTAATAAACATGTGGGAAAAGCCTACATCTCTTGTTCCAATTCCTTTCAGCAACAGAAGTGTACATGCAATCCCTGGTGGGGCATTTTAACTTGGATGGTCCGCAGAATCCTCATACTCACAACGTGCAGAACTGTACTCTTTATCTCCCTCATCACATACATTTTCCTCCTCACCCCCACAAACCCTATTGTGTTCTTTAGAATTTATTGACCTCCAGAGCATCTCCTGCTTCCCAAATGACACAAAAAATAAAAATAGGAGAAATCATTAACATTTTTCTCAATCTCATGCTTCCAAATACTATCCGTCATTAGATTCTAATGATCTGAACTCCAAAATATTTCTTGAATTCACTTCCACTTCTCTTCAGCTATGCTTGTACCATTTTAGTTAGGCTGCTATGGTGTGCAAACTGCCCTATTATATTTTGTATCATTGAGAGAGAAAATAAAAGATATGAGTTAATCTAAGACATGCCACTAATGGTAAGGTGAACTCAAATTTCAGACATAATAATATATGAAAAATGTAAGTCTTAAAATTAGTGAAATACAGTGCTTAACAGCTCTCTTAAGAGCTCACCCTGTAACTATTCTTGGCCTCCACCATTCGATCACATTCTATTTAGAATGTTTTTTCAATAACAGGACAATGGCAATGACTTCCTTGTTTAAGATAATTCAATTTATTCTCCATACATTCAAGATAAAATCCAACAGCATTAGTATAACATACCAGGTCCTGCTGATTCCTCCAGCTCTTGCTATTCTTCTTCTCTTACTTGAAGTCCCAGCCATGCAACAACTCCTTCCAAATTCTGGAAACTAAGAAACACAGGTCTGTCCAAACTTCATATCTTTGTACATACTCTTCCTTCTACTGCAATGATCTTCTCACCCTTTAAACCTTGACTCAAACTTCAGGTCTCAGCTAGCTCAAATGTCATTTCTTTCAGAAGCTTCTCCTGGTTTCCAGAACAGGTCTAGGTGCCTCCTGTGTGTCCCCAGAACACCCTGTGCTTAACACACATTGCACCCCACAAAATGGCCTCTTTATCAGTTTGTCTCTCCCTCCAGACCAGAGAGTCCTTGAGATCAGAGACCAGGTCTTGTACACTAGCACACCCCCCAAGGTTCTCACATAGTGCCTGACACCTAAATATTTATTTAAAATTGACAATGCATGAGGAACCAATGAGAGGTTGTCAGCCAAACAAAGCCACCAGCCATAGATTTTTCTTAAAAGAATTCACAGCTGGGGGATCCCTGGGTGGCGCAGCGGTTTAGTGCCTGCCTTTGGCCCAGGGCGCGATCCTGGAGACCCAGGATCCAATCCCACGTCGGGCTCCCGGTGCATGGAGCCTGCTTCTCCCTCTGCCTGTGTCTCTGCCTCTCTCTCTCTCTCTGTGTTACTATCATAAATAAATAAAAATAAAAAAATAAAAAAAAGAATTCACAGCTGGTAAGCTATCTACTACCTGAATCAAATGCCAAATCTCCATCACAAGGTTCTCATCGATGGATTAAATATGTTGTGAATGACCATCATATGCCCAGCTAGAGGTAAATGCTGTTGTGTTTTTAGGGAGACCAGCTTCATGTTGCACAGATAAAATTCACGCAATTAGGAAGCAAGTTTAAAAACAAAATCATTAGGAAAAAAGCCATACAGGGTAAGTCTAGAAGTACCTAACTATGTGTGGAGGGTAAAGCTCATTGTTGGCACTCAGAAGAATGAGATCAGGGCAAACTGGAACACTCATACCATTCACTGCAGAAACTAAACTTGAGCAGTCTCTAGAAGCTCTTCATGTATATTATTTCATCCAAATCTTACAGCTACCCATTGTTGGTATTGTTATTGCCACGTACAGAAGAAGAAATAGAATCACAGAGAGGTTAAGGGTCTTGTTCAAGATCACACAACTTTTAAATAGTGGCACCAGGATTTAAGTCCAGATTTGTTCAACTCCAACTTCATGTTTCCTCTTGAACATTTATTTGCAAGACATCCAGCTTTTGAATCATGGCACTATTCTAAGCCCCTACTTTAAAAAGGATCATACTCAGAATTTTTGTTCTGCACATGTTAGGGTAACTGGAACAAGTCTTCCCCAAAACAATGAGAAACCTGGAAGAAATATATAAAATAACTATTTTCAAACATTGGATATTGGGAAATATGAGACTATGATCCCTAACAAATGAAAACAAATGAGATAAACACTGCATTTTTCTTGGCTTTCTGCCTGAAGGCATTTCTCAACTATAGCATGGGGGGGGCACCCAACAGAACACAGTGGTCTCACGAAGTTGAGAAGAAAATATTGAGGAATTGAGGGACTCTGAGATGGCAAATATTTATAAGGAACATAGCAGAGAAAAAACTCTGGAAATTTGATTCTGTTGCTGAATACCAAACCACAATAGATGCTGGAAAAAGAACAAACAGGAAGCTTTATTTTTTTTAAGATTTTATTTATTTATGAGAAACACAGAGAAAGAGGCATAGACATAGGCAGAGGGAGGAGCAGGCTCCTTGTGGAGAGCCCATGTATGACCTGATCCCAGGACCCCAGGATCATACCCTAGCCAAAGGCAGACACTCAACCACTGAGCCACCCAGACATCCCCAAATAGAAAGCTTTAAACTGAAGCAATTCTCATGGCCTATGCCAGGCTGGAAGACATTTGAATTCCAACCAGCAAGAGTAAACAGTTCTCAATGAACACTTGAGACATTCTCTAGAGACCCAAGAAAGTTCATGACTTACTGGTAGGTCTAAGCTAGACCTACTCTAGTAAAGTTAAAATAAAAAGCTTCAAAATAATCAAGCTGATTCACAAGTAACTTAACTACCAGAAAGAAAAAAATGTTTAACATTTTTAAAGAAAGAAAACAAAATCTGGCACCCAACAACATAAAATTCAAAATGTCTAGCACATAATAACAAATATAAAATACACAAAGAAACAGGTAAATGTCAGCCATTACCAGGAGAAAAAGGTCAGCTACCACAACAAACACAGAGATAATAAAAATGTAAAATTAGAAGACTAAGATCTTAAAAGATAAAGACAGACTAAAATGATAGATTGGCTTTGAAAGAAAATATGAACATAATGAGAGAGAAATGGAAAAAGACCCAAATGGAAATTGTTGAGCTGCAAAATACAGTCTCATAAATGACAAACTTTCGAGATGGGATTAAAAGAGATGAACCCTGCAGGAAAGAAAAATCAGTGAATTTGATGACATACCAATATAAATTACACATTATCCAAAGTAAAGCTCAGGGAGTAAAGTGTCTGAAAAAAAAATGAACATGAGCCTCAGTGACAATACAAAGCAGTCTAAAAATATGAGCCAAAAAGAGTCTCAGAAAGAGAAGAGAGAGGGGGGAATCATAAAAATATTTGAATAAAAAAAGGTTGGGATCCCTGGGTGGCGCAGCGGTTTGGCGCCTGCCTTTGGCCCAGGGCGTGATCCTGGAGACCCGGGATCGAATCCCACATCGGGCTCCCGGTGCATGGAGCCTGCTTCTCCCTCTGCCTGTGTCTCTGCCTCATTCTCTCTCTCTCTCTGTGACTATCACAAATAAATAAAAATTAAAAAAAATTTTTAAAAAAAAGGTTAAAGTTTTCTCTCTTTTTTAAAAAATCTTATTTATTTATTTGAAAGAGAGAGAGCATGCACAAGCAAAGGGAGGAAAAGAAGGAGAAAGAGAGGAAGAGGGAGAAGCAGACTCCCCGTTGAGCAGGGAGCCTGAGATAAGGCTTAGATTCCAGGACTCCGAGATCATGACTTGAGCTGAAGTCAGATGCTTAACTCATTAAGCTACCCAAAAACCCTCAGAGTTTCAAAAGTAAACATTGTTCAATCTGGAATTCTATATCCAGCAAAGAGATCCTTGGAAAATAAAGGTGAAATAAAGACATTTTCAGAGACACAAATGTTGAAAGGAATTTGTCACCAACAGATCTATTTGAAAAGAAAGATAAAAGATTTCTCAGGCAGTGCATGCCAAGAAGTGATTATAATGATTGGTCATGGAATTTAAGCCAAGTAAGGGAAGGAGTAATGTCAAAGGGACAGGGTAAAGGTGAGTAATCAATAGATTGGTTGTCTAGACTGTGTATGAGAATGTTGAAACTGAAGGTTTTTTTTTTTTTTTTTTACTGAGGTAAAAAAAAAAAATAGGGCTACCAAAAAATAGAATGTGTGAAATTAAAAAACATTGGAGGATATGTAGTTATTGGTTATTATGAGTTCAAGGGAAGGACCAGTGGAGTGGAATTTCTGTAAAACATGGTTGTTTGGAGAAATGATACATAATAGAGATACAATCACCAAGCTGCCATTTAACCACCATGACAGAAAAGAAGGTCTTACATCGTTTTCCCTTCTGGTACTTCATTCTGGTCATCATCTCAAACCTTATCTCTACTCACTGTCTCAGGCTCAAGAGCAGTGGTGGGCCATCTTGAGTTATGACTTTATGGTAACTACTTTCAAGTGAGCGATATGTTTGACAAAGTAATATAAGAACAGAATTATGTATCATTTAACTGAAAAAAAATGTTAAAATAAAATTAAAAATTCAGAGAGAGGGGGAACCAGAGATGGAAACAGCCTTTAAAAGCTCTTTGGGGGAAATTACAATTCCACTTAGACCTATAGGTTGTCACCCCAGCAAACCCTTGGCCAACCATTTAAACATCCTGTCACCAAGGACATGCTTGTCATTTTGACTAAGTGGTGCAGAGTGACTCCTCTTCAACTGCAGGTCACTGTGACTTTTTGTCTGAGAAATTGATGGGTTGCTAACATTGGCTGAAACAGGCAAATTCTGGGCTCATGTACAACTCTGTGAACTGCCGTTGAAATTCTCCACTTTCAGAACAATATCCTTAAACTTCCTCAGGGTTTTTGTATATTTTTTTCTAAGCTGAATAACATTATTCAGGAAGAATGAGGAAATCAATGGTGGGATGAGAAGAGGGAAGAACGAAACTACTTTAACTAAGCACTACTTTAAAACTAATTTAAGAATAAGTTTCAAATTAATTATGTTAATCCATTATTCAAAGATTATGATTCTAATACTCCTGAAAAAGATTTTTTTAGCCACCAAGACAGAGTAAACTGAAAAATGACAGATGGGCTTCTGTCACAATTAGCTTACAATTAGTTCCTCCTGAAAGTGACCAGTCTAAATAATATCTTTTATTATAGAGACTGCTCAAGTTTAGTTTCTGCAGTGAATGGTATGAGTGTTCCAGTTTGCCCTGATCTCATTCTTCTGAGTGCCAACAATGAGCTTTACCCACCACACATAGTTAGGTACTTCTAGACTTACCCTGTATGGCTTTTTTCCTAATGATTTTGTTTTTAAACTTGCTTCCTAATTGCGTGAATTTTATCTGTGCAACATGAAGCTGGTCTCCCTAAAAACACAACAGCATTTACCTCTAGCTGGGCATATGATGGTCATTCACAACATATTTAATCCATCGATGAGAACCTTGTGATGGAGATTTGGCATTTGATTCAGGTAGTAGATAGCTTACCAGCTGTGAATTCTTTTAAGAAAAATCCTATGGCTGGTGGCTTTGTTTGGCTGGCAACCTCTCATTGGTTCCTCATGCATTGTCAATTTTAAATAAATATTTAGGTATCAGGCACTATGTGAGAACCTTGGGGGGTGTGCTAGTGTACAAGACCTGGTCTCTGATCTCAAGGACTCTCTGGTCTGGAGGGAGAGACAAACTGATAAAGAGGCCATTTTGTGGGGTGCAATGTGTGTTAAGCACAGGGTGTTCTGGGGACACACAGGAGGCACCTAGACCTGTTCTGGAAACCAGGAGAAGCTTTGAAGGAAATGACATTTGAGCTAGCTGAGACCTAAAGTTTGAGTCAAGGTTTAAAGGGTGAGAAGATCATTGCAGTAGAAGGAAGAGTATGTACAAAGATATGAAGTTTGGACAGACCTGTGTTTCTTAGTTTCCAGAATTTGGAAGGAGTTGTTGCATGGCTGGGACTTCAAGTAAGAGAAGAAGAATAGCAAGAGCTGGAGGAATCAGCAGGACCTGGTATGTTATACTAATGCTGTTGGATTTTATCTTGAATGTGTGAGGGTAAGTTAAAGTGTCATAAACAAGGAAGACAAGAATGTAGCCCACAAAATCAGGCATTTTTGTCTTGCTTCTCTGGCATCTAGAGCAGTGTCTGGAACAAAGTTATGCTCATAATAGAGGTGTTGAATGAGTGAATAAATGAATAAATTTATTCATATGTCAATAACAAACATGGAGCCTCCCAATATCATTGCCAAGACAAAGGTGATTTTAAGCATATGGCATATGCTTAAATACAGCTGTATTGCTATACAATTTTTATCCCATTCTCCTTTAATCTTCCCAGAGGTTTCAGCTCATTTGCCACCATTTGGCTCACATTGATCTGTTCAACTCATTCTCTTATCCACATTTGCTGAAAACATACACTCCTTCTGTCTTAGAAAAAACAAAAATCAAATGACCAAGTTGTAATGTTAGAGATGCCTTCATCATTATCCATAGACCTAGATGTATTTTGACTTAATTGCCAGTATTAATTGTCTTCACAGACTACTGTAGAGCTTCTGCAGACTGCTCAATGTTCAATGTAAAACCTAGTTAGAAGTTTTTAACAGTGCCTTAATCTGGGTTATTAAGGAAATAATAGATTTTTAAGAACACCAGTAGTCTATTTTGATTGTATATCATTTCTTACTACCTGTCACCTTAAAATGCATGCTTTTTTGAGTAGAGTGTGTTCCCTGAGAGGGCATATTGTAGATGCTCAATGCAAGTTTGTTAAATGAAAGTTAGACTATCAAAACTCATTTGCTGAAGACCCCCTAAGAGAACAATCTCATTCAGGAGGCAGTACACACCCATTAAAAAAAAAAAGAAGAAGAGCTATGGGGTCTATACTCAGAGCACGAAGACTGTCCCAGTTAGCTGTCCCATGCAGGGCCCCACAATACAGTGACACTTTTAGGAAGAAATGTAAAATATCAGAAATGGAGCTTTCCACTTTTTTATATCTTGAATATGCTAAAGAAAATAATATATTTGAAATGTAGAATTAAGGAAAAAAAGAGAATCATCTAAAAATGTGTTTTACTTTTTCCTATTTCTTATGTAAGAGTTTCCTAAAACTTGTTAGCCAAACAACAGAAGAGGTAAGTGAAGCTAATGCTAAGTGCATTACTATTTAGCCAAAATCCAAAAAGCATTATGAACATGTCTACTATGCTTTTCAAAGCAAGGTGGCTTCTAAGCTCCATCTTTCTTTTTTTTTTAATCATACTCTTTCCAGAGTGGCATCTCGAGAAAGAACTTGGGATGAGGATTCAGAGGACTTGAATTCTAAGCACAATTCTGCGTTTAAATTCTGCATTTGTATGATTTGGGTTACATCTCTTTACTAGGGGTTTTGGTTTCTTAGCTTTAAAATGAAAGCAGGTTCTGAGATAATTACTGAGTTCCTTCCAGTGACTAAATTCCATGACAGCCATTCTACAGACCCACAATTTACACTGTAAAGCAAGTCAAAAACAGAATTCTTTGAAAGTCAAACTCCATGTGAAAGACCTCTGGATTCATATCTTTAAGGATTCTGTTCCTTCTCTGTGTAATCAAAAGTGAGAGCAGCCTGAGGGATATACAAGAACAATGCATCATCATCGCTATGATTAAATAGAGAAAGCCCCAGAGCTGGCTTGCTGCTGTATAAATCACAAATTAAGACTTTGTTGTGGATATTCATATTCTAAGAATAGTCTTCTCCCATAGGATGTTCCTGATGATCATTGGTCACCTCACATGGAAAAAGAGACATATCTATTCTAGTTAACATGAGTTGTATCTGTCAGTTCCTGGCTGCAAGCAAGATAAGTAAACTCCGCTATCTAAGCAAACAGGTCCGAAGCATACTGGGGACTCCCAAGACCAGGCTTTGAGACAGGCAGAAATCCAGAGGCCTAGAGGTTGTGTAGCTTGGGCCACAAAGGACTTACGCCCTACCACAGGGAAAAAAAAAAAAAAAATTGGTCCTTGAGCCACACTCATGACAGGTCTAACCTCAAGCTTTTCTTACTACCTTGAATCACTCACATAAAAGCTCCAGCAGCAAGCACCTCCTAACTCCTGTCTGAACCAGGAATTTGGTGCCTCAGATTAGAGGTCATAATGGAAACCTGAAGTCAGGGAACACCCACGCTTCCTAGACCCGACACAGTAGAAAAGTCCATGAAAAGGACATGTGGGGGCAGGGGGAAAGATGTAAGTGCTCAATAGTGGAAAAAAAAAAAAAAAAGAAAAAAGAAAGAAAGAAAAAAGTGGATCTGTGTATATTGTTCAAAATATTAATAAAAGAAAGTAAATTACATATGCATATTTTTAGTGGATTAAGTTGGAAGTAATAATCACAGTTAAAAGCCATTGTAAGGGTTACCTGGGTGGCTCAGCCATTGAGCATCTGCCTTCGGCTCAGGGCATGATCCTGGAGTCCTGGGATCAAGTCCCACATCAGGCTCCTTGAGAAGAACCTGCTTCTCCCTCTGCCTATGTTTCTGCCTCTCTCCATCTCTCTCTCTCTCTCTCTCTCTCTGTGTGTCTCTCATGAATAAATAAAATCTTTAAAAATAATAATAATAAATAAAATAAAAACCATTGTAAATATTTTAACATGACTTGTGAATTTTTTAGGTTTTAATTCCATAGGTAATACATGAGTAAATTCTTTCAGTAAAAATTCAAATGTGACTTTAATATATAAAGTAAAAATGATGGTGCTGGAAGCAAACCAATGCCCACCATGCCAACAGACCACAAACTTCCCTAGGAAAATTCATGACACACACAAATGAAGGTGGAAAGCATAGTCATTAGTATGCCAAGTTACTAATGTAACTTCACTACTCTGATGTTGGACAGTGAGGAAATGGGAGCTCAAAGGCCCACACCCCAGACAATAGCTAGAGAGAGGCAAAGGAGCAGAAGTTCTGGCTTTTTGTTTTGTTTTGTTTATAAAAATTTATTGAAAAAAAAATTTATTGAAATTGAAAGTATGATCTTCTATCCCATGAGCATCCATTCAGGTACCCTTCAACTAGTAAGATGTTCTCATAACTGTATTGCTGCTCTGGTAAATGCCCTCTAAATCTTCAGGTTGACATGTCTGCCATGGCTTACTTAAACTCCGCCCAAAAAGAAGATCCTGCTTTTGCCCACCTCCTCCTTACTCATTCCCTCATTATCTCTCCCACAGCAAACCAATTGTGTGATACAATCCTGGAGGGTGAAAATAGATGTTTCTTTGAAACAGCTTAGCAGCTCAACCTAAAGGAAACATATCTGTGTATGTGCATGTGTATAAAAGGATGTGTATGTTCATGTATGTGAGTGTGCTTTCTTTATAAACACAAAGCTTATATTTCAAGATTTTATTTATTTATTTATTTATTTATTTATTTATTTATTTATTTTTATTTAGCACATGAGGAGGCCGGAGAGAGAGAGAGAATCTCCAGCAGGCTCCACACTGATGAGCACAGAACCCAACCCAGGGCTCGAACTCGGCCCTGAGATATGACCTGAGCCAAAATCAAGAGTACAATGCTTAACCAACTGAGCCACTCAGGCACCCCATGAGTGTGCTTTTATATTACAAATTAAATGAGTGGGAGGAGGGTCCCCAAGTCACCTGTCCCCACCAAATTACCTAGATCACTTTCAAATAATCCTGAAAACCTACGAATTCGGCCTGAGATTTAAAGAGAGAACAGCTGGAATGCTACAGTGAGAAGAGTTTGCGCTTCTATCCAGGTAGGAAGACGGGGGGGGGGGGGGGGGGGGAAGAAAGAAAGAAGGAAAGAAAGAAGGAAAGAAAAAGAAAGAAAGAAAGAAGAAAGAAAGAAAGAAAGAAAGAAAGAAAGAGAGAGAAAGAAAAATAAAGAAGAAAGAAAGAGAAAAAAGAAAGAAAGAAAGAAAGAAAGAAAGAAAGAAAGAAAGAAAGAAAGAAAGAAGAAAGAAAGAAAGAAAGAAAGAAAGAAAGAAAGAAAGAAAGAAAAAGAAAGAGAGAGAGAAAGAAAAAGAAAGAAGAAAGAAAGAAAGAAGAAAAGGGGGAGGGGACCCGCGAGGAGCCGGGCAAAGGGGGGCAGCGAGTGTCCCCAGGACAGGAGAGCCCCGTCCCGGAGAAGCAGGAGCTGCACCGACCTTCCCGGGCGGAAAGGGGCTCGCGGGGAGGTGGAGCAGGACCCAGGAGGGCGGGGATGCCCTCGGGCTCCCGGGGACACTAACAGACACCTGCGCCCCGGGAGAGTGCGCCGAGCTCCCTAAGGGCTGCAGCGCGCAGGCGGGACCCGGGAACGGCTCAGGCGGCAGCTCTGGTGGCGGCTCCGCACGGAGGGGGCTGGGCGGCCCTGGGAGCGCGATTTCAGCAGAGCAGGCCCCGGAGCCCAGGGCGCGGGGGGACACAGCCCAGGATCCGGTGCTCCCCCTGGAACAGGCAGAGGCCGGAAGGACACAAGACAACGAGGACGCTCAGCCGCTGGGCGGCCTGGAGCTGTGCAGATCCGCGCCCCGCCACGGAGCATCCAGCCCCCTGCGGACTGGGAGCTGCGGGAGCTACTGCGGGAGCCGACTCCAGGGCTCCAGAGCTGGCCCCGCCACTGTTGTTGTTCCTCCTGGGGCCTCACGGGGTAAACAACCCCCACTGAGCCCTGCACCAGGCAGGAGGCTGGGCAGCTCCCCCAGGTGCTCACACCTGAAAATCAGTCAGCAGGCCCCTCCCCCAGAAGACCAGCTAGAGGGACAGGGGAAAAGCAAGTTATTGACCAAGCAGCACTGGAAAATTCCAGGGGAAGTTGAGGGATTTACAGTATATAGAATCAGAGGATACTCCCCCTTGATTTTTGTTTTCTGTTTGCTTCGCCCCCCCTTTTTTCTTTTTTTTTTCTTTTTTTCTTTTTCTCTTTTTTTCTTTTTTCTCTTCTTTTTCTCCTTTTTCCAGTACAACTTGTTTTTGGCCACTCTGCACTGAGCAAAATGACTAGAAGGAAAAACTTACCTCAAAAGAAAGAATCAGAAACAGTCCTCTCTCCCACAGAGTTACAAAATTTGGATTACAATTCGATGTCAGAAAGCCAATTCAGAAGCACAATTATACAGCTACTGGTGGCTCTAGAAGAAAGCATAAAGGATTCAAGAGACTTCATGACTGCAGAATTTAGATCTAATCAGGCAGAAATTAAAAATCAATTAAATGAGATGCAATCCAAACTAGAGGTCCTAACGATGAGGGTTAACGAGGTGGAAGAATGAGTGAGTGACATAGAAGACAAATTGATGGCACGGAGGGAAACTGAGGAAGAAAGAGAAAAACAAAATATCATGAGGATAGGTTAAGGGAAATAAATGACAGTCTCATAAGGAAAAATCTACGTTCAATTGGGGTTCCCAAGGGAGCCAAAAGGGACAGAAGTCCAGAATATGTATTTGAACAAATCATACCTGAGGACTTTCCTAACCTGGGAAGGGAAACAGGCATTCAGATCCAGGAGATAGAGAGATCCCCCCCTCTCCAAAGCAATAAAAACCACTCAACACCTTGACATTTAATAGTGAAACTTGCAAATTCCAAAGATAAAGAGAAGATCCTTAAGGCAGCAAGAGACAAGAAATCCCTGACTTTTATGGGGAGGAGTATTAGGGTAACAGCAGACCTCTCCACAGAGACCTGGCAGGCCAGAAAGGGTGGCAGGATATATTCAGGGTCCTAAATGAGAAGAACCTACAGCCAAGAATACTTTATCCAGCAAGGCTCTCATTCAGAATAAAAGGAGAGATAAAGAGCTTCCAAGACAGGCAGAAACTGAAAGAATATGTGACCACCAAGCCAGCTCTGCAAGAAATACTAAGGGGGACTCTGTAATAGAAAGAGGAGGTCCAAGGGAATGATCCACAAAAACAGGGACTGAATAGGTACATGATGACACTAAATTCATATCTTTCAATAGTAACTCTGAACGTGAATAGGCTTAATGACCCCATCAAAAGGCGCAGGGTTTCAGACTGGATAAAAAAGCAAGACCCAATCTATTTTCTGTCTACAAGAGACTCATTTTAGACATAAGGACACCTACAGCCTGAAAATAAAAGGTTGGAGAACCATTTACCATTCATATGGTCCTCAAAAGAAAGGAGGGGTAGCCATCCTTATATCAGATAATTAAAGTTTATCCCAAAGACTGTAGTAAGAGATGAAGAGGGACACTATATCACACTTAAAGGATCTATCCAACAAGAGGACCTAACAATCATCAATATTTATGCCCCAAATGTGGGAGCTGCCAAGTATATCAATCAATTAATAACCAAAGTTAAGACATACTTAGGTAATAATACACTTATACTTGGTGACTCGAATGTAGCACTTTCTACAATCGACAGATCTTTTAAGCACAACATCTCCAAAGAAACAAGAGCTTTAAATGATACACTGGACCAGCTGGATTTCACTGATATTTACAGAACTTTATATCCAAACGCAACTGAATACACATTTTTCTCAAGTGCACATGGAACTTTCTCCAGAATAGACCACATACTGGGTCACAAATCAGGTCCTAACTGATACCAAAAGATTGGGATCGTCCCCTGCATATTTTCAGACCATAATGCTTTGAAATTAGAACTAAATCACAGGAAGAAGTTTTGAAGGATTTCAAACACGTGGCAGTTAAGGACCGTCCTGTTAAAAGATGAAAGGGTCAACCAGGAAATTAAGGAAGAATTAAAAAGATTCATGGAAACTACTGAGGATGAAGATACAACCATTCAAAATCTTTGGGATGCAGCAAAAGCAGTCCTAAGGGGAAAAACATCGCAATAAAGCATCCATTCAAAAACTGGAAAGAACTCAAATACAAAAGCTAACCTTGCACATAAAGGAGCTGGAGAAAAAACAGCAAATAGATCCTACACCCAGCAGAAGAAGAGAGTTAATAAAGATTAGAGCAGAACTCAATGAAATAGAGCAGAAGAACTGTGGAACAGATCAACAAAACCAGGAGTTGGTTCTTTGAAAGAATTAATAAGATAGATAAACCATTAGCCAGCCTTATTAAAAAGAAGAGAGAGAAGACTCAAATTAATAAAATCATGAATGAAAAGGAGACATCACCACCAATACCAGGGAAATACAAACGATCTTAAAAACTTATTTTGAGCAGCTATATGCCAATAAATTAGGCAATCTAGAAGAAATGGACACTTTTCTGGAAAACCACAAACTGCCAAAACTGGAACAAGAAGAAATAGAAAACCTGAACATGCCAATAGCCAGGGAGGAAATTGAAGCAGTCATCAAAAACCTCCCAAGACACAAGAGTCCAGGGCCAGATGGCTTCCCTGGGGAATTCTATCAAACGTTTAAAGAAGAAACCATACCTATTCTACTAAAGCTGTTTGGAAAGATAGAAAGAGATGGAATACTTTTCAAACTCGTACTATAAGGCCAGCATCACCTTAATTCCCAAACCAGACAAAGACCCCAACAAAAAGGAGGATTATAGACCAATATCTCTGATGAACATGGATGCAAAAATTCTCAACAAGATACTAGCCAATAGGGATCCCTGGGTGGTGCAGCGGTTTGGCACCTGCCTTTGGCCCAGGGCGTGATCCCAGAGACCCGGGATCGAATCCCACATTGGGCTCCCGGTGCATGGAGCCTGCTTCTCCCTCTGCCTGTGTCTCTGCCTCTCTCTCTCTCTCTGTGACTATCATAAATAAAAAAAAAAAAAAGATACTAGCCAATAGGATCCAACAATACATTAAGAACATTATTCACCATGACCAATTGGGATTTATCCCAGGGATGCAGGGCTGGTTCAACACTCATGAATCAATCAATGTGATTGATCATATCAGCAAGAGAAAAAAACAAGAACCATATAATCCTCTCAATAGATGCAGAAAAAGCATTTGACAAAATAAAGCATCCATTACTGATCAAAACTCTTTGGAGTGTAACATTCCTCAGTATCTTAAAAGCCATCTACGAAAACCCCACAGCAAATATCATTCTCAATGGGGAAGCACTGGGAGCCTTTCCTCTAAGATCAGGAATAAGACAGGGATGTCCACTCTCACCACTGCTATTCAACATGGTACTGGAAGTCCTAGCCTCAGCAATCAGGCAACAAAAACAAATAAAAGGCATTAAAATTGGCAAAGAAGAAGTCAAACTCTCCCTCTTCTCAGATGACATGATACTGTATGTAGAAAACCCAAAAGACTCCACCCAAGGTTGCTAGAACTCATACAGCATTTCGGCAGTGTGGCAGGATACAAAATCAATGCCCAGAAATCAGTGGCATTTCTATACACTAACAATGAGACTGAAGAAGGAGAAATTAAGGAGTCAATCTCATTTACAATTGCACCCAAAAGCATAACATACCTAGGAATAAACCTAACCAAAGAGGTAAAGGATCTATACCTTAAAAACTACAGAACACTTCTGAAAGAAATTGAGGAAGACACAAAGAGATGGAAAAATATTCCATGCTCATGGATTAACAGAATTAATATTGTGAAAATGTCAATGCTACCCAGGGCAATTTACATGTTCAATGCAATCCCTATCAAAATACCATGGACTTTCTTCAGAGAGTTGGAACAAATTATTTTAAGATTTGTGTGGAATCAGAAAAGACCCCGAATAGCCAGGGGAATTTTAAAAAAGAAAGCCATAGCTGGGGGCATCACAATGCCAGATTTCAGGTTGTACTACAAAGCTGTGGTCATCAAGACAGTGTGGTGCTGGCACAAAAACAGACACATAGATCAATGGAACAGAATAGAGAACCCAGAAGTGGACCCTGAACTTTATGGTCAACTAATATTCGATAAAGGAGGAAAGACTATCCATTGGAAGAAAGACAGTCTCTTCAATAAATGGTGCTGGGAAAATTGGACATCCACATGCAGAAGAATGAAACTAGACCACTCCCTTTCACCATACACAAAGATAAACTCAAAATGGATGAAAGATCTAAATGTGAGACAAGATTCCATCAAAATCTTTGAACAGTGCAGACAACACCCTTTTTGAACTTGTCCAAAGTAACTTCTTGCAAGATACATCCATGAAGGCAAGGGAAACAAAAGCAAAAATGAATGATTGGGACTTCATCAAGATAAGAAGCTTTTGCACAACAAAAGAAAGAGTCAACAAAACTCAAAGACAACCTACAGAATGGGAGAAGATATTTGCAAATGACCTATCAGATAAAGGGCTACTACCCAAGATCTATAAAGAACTTACCAAACTCAACAGCAAAGAAACAAACAATCCAATCATGAAATGGGCAAAAGACATGAACAGAAATCTCACAGAGGAAGACATAGGCATGGCCAACAACCACATGAGAAAATGCTCTGCATCACTTGCCATCAGGAAAATACAAATCAAGACCACAATGAGATACCACCTCACACCAGTGAGAATGGGGAAAATTAACAAGGCAGGAAACCACAAATGATGGAGAGCATTTGGAGAAAGGGGAACCCTCCTGCACTGTTGGTGGGAATGTGAACTAGTGCAGCCACTCTGGGAAACTGTGTGTAGGTTCCTCAAAGAGTTAAAAATAGATCTGCCCTATGACCCAGCAATTGCACTGCTGGGGATTTACCCCAAAGATACAGATGCAGTGAAATGCCGGGACACCTGCATCCCGATGTTTCTAGCAGCAATGTCCACAATAGCCAAACTGTGGAAGGAGCCTCGGTGTCCATCAAAAGATGAATGGATAAAGAAGATGTGGTCTATGTATACAATGGAATATTACTCAGCCATTAGAAATGACAAATACCCACCATTTGCTTCGACATGGATGGAACTGGAGGGTATTATGCTGAGTGAAATAAGTCAGTCGGAGAAGGACAAGCATTATATGTTCTCATTCATTTGGGGAATATAAAAAATAGTGAAAGGGAATAAAAGGGAAAGGAGAGAAAATGAGTAGGAAATTCAGAAAGGGAGACAGAACATGAGAGACTCCTAACTCTGGGAAACGAACAAGGGGTGGTATAAAGGGAGGTGGGTTGGGGGTGGGGGTGACTAGGTGATGGGCACTGAGGAGGTCACTTGATGGGATGAGCACTGGGTGTTATCCTATATGTTGGCAAATCGAACTCCAATAAAATAAATAAATAAATAAATAAATAAATAAATAAATAAATAAATAAATAAACAAACTTAAAACACACACACACACAAAAACACACACACACACACACACACACACACACAAAAATTAGATGAGTGGTAGGAATTAAGGAGGACACTTGCGATGAGCACTGGGTGTTGTAAGTGGTGAATCACTAAATCCTACACGTGACCCTACTAGTACTAATAGTACACTGTATGCTAACTAGAATGTAAATAAAAACTTGGAAGAAAAACAAAGAAGAAGAAAAAATAAATAAAAAGTAAAGCATTCAGAAAATAGAAGCAAATAAGAAGGAAGAATTCTAAATTATCCAAAACCCTTCAGCCAAAAAGTATTGGATTATACCATTATATAGTTAAAAACTCCTTCTCACATCAGTGTTTGTTTATTCCATCAAAGAAAATTAATTCAAAACACAGATTTTAAATGGCCACAGACTCAATTTTCAGTATCATTTCTAAAATACTAATAAAAATGTTAAAATGTCTCCTTTTTGAAACTCATGTGCAGGTTTCATCACAATGCACTGGAAGCAATCAAGCAAAATAAAATGAAACACAAATGATTCCTCTGTAAATAGCAGTCCTGGCAATGCTACTCTAACACTGTGCTAGAAAGTTATTATCAAATGCACGATAGTCTAAGTTCTGACTCACCGAATTTTATCACCCACTCTATAAGAATCTGAGCCTTCCCCAAAGCAGCTGTATCTCTAACCCAGATGTTCTCTTGGCGCTCGCTCTTTCTTTCTGGACCTTTCTAGTATTGACTGGCACCTTCTCTCTATCCCATTTTTGTGCCAGCCCACTACCAATCTAGCAACAATGTGACATTAAACAGAAACCATACCCAGCAGCACTGTTTGAAAGTGGAAATGAGCATCTTCATTAATTTAGAAAATCCAGGACTGCATATGAACATTTTCTGCAATAATTTCTCTCCCTGATTAAGTCAATAACTAAACCAGTACTCACAGCCATATTATCCAGACCATTTGCTTTGATCGTTTCCTCTGGTTAAAAGTAAGCATTCATTCTTTCACTCTTAGGGTCTTGAAAGTAAAATGACAAATTTAGATCAAGACAAGTAATGCTCAATCTTCACAGAAATCCAGAAGACAATTCCCTATGTTTTAGCTGAGTGGCCCTGAGCTGCACATATGTGCTAACAGCGTTGTAGAAAGACAATGGACAATGCTGAGAAAGAGGCTTTGGCCAAGTTACAACATAGATGTAGTGCCATTGTATATGCTCTGTTAACTAACTGCTGACGTCTGTTCACGGACCATGTCCTTGCCATAGTTATGTTGTGAGAGTGTTTATAATAAGGATACATAAACATGGTATTCCGAAGTCAAAATGTTTTATCTCCTATTAAACGCAAACTCACAGATAATTTTGGCAATTAAAAAAGATATCTGGGGGATCCCTGGGTGGCGCAGCGGTATGGCGCCTGTCTTTGGCCCAGGGCGCGATCCTGGAGACCCGGGATCGAATCCCACGTCGGGCTCCCGGTGCATGGAGCCTGCTTCTCCCTCTGCCTGTGTCTCTGCCTCTCTCTCTCTCTCTCTCTCTCTCTCTCTGTGTGACTATCATAAATAAATTTTTTAAAAAAAAGATATTTGGGGGAGAGTTAGGAAAATTCATTTTACTGGAGTGTCAAAAAGCTAAGTATTTTTTTAAAATTCTCTATACTGCAATCTAATGCCATAGTATTAAGACTCGTAAGTGGTAATAAAGTCTAGCATTGTTGACCATAAAAGAGGCTTGTAAAAGACAGTTTGAATAATAATTACACACATGTGTTTAGGTATATGTAGGCTGCCTTTGTGTCAAATTTGATATGGGATGTTATGTGGTTGCCTGTAATTCATGCCTCACAGCAAGACAGATCTTTTTATGTCAGAAACCAAATGCAAGATGGTCTGTTCTTAAACATCAATATGCCACTTGGCACCTGAATTTAAATTGTGTATTATTATTCTGTGGTTCAACAGTCTGATTATTTTTCGATAGAAATTTAATGTAAATGGCACCTGGGTATAAATAGAGAGTAGCATGTAGCTGGAGTCCAACTATCATAGACAGCATTCTGGCATTTGCTTGAAGAAAATATGATTTCCAAAGGGCAGGGGTCAGCAGTAGCAGATCACTAAGAACGGCTTCAGGACATCACTGATTCCTGGAAGATATGACTGGTGTCTTGACACCTTGGAAGTTTTCCCAGGCTACTTGGCTAAAGCAGATAAAGCTCAGTTTATGCCCTTGCTCATATGTATTTCCTTGCTAATCATGGAAAACGGAACAAGTGAGAACAGTACTTTGGATTTGATTCTGCCGGGGACAGAGCAACTCTACATTCATTCAGTCAGTCATCCAACAAATATTCATTAGGCATTTACTATGTACCCAGCATTGTATTAGATGCTAGAGATATGACAATGAGGCAAAACATATATTCTCAAGTCTTCCAAGCATGTGTTCATGAAGCATAAAGTTTAATGGGTAAGATTAACATGAAGCAAATAATCATATAAATAAATATAAAATTGTCACTATGATAAATGCTGCCCTTAAAAAGTCTATAGAATTATCAGGGCATAGAAGAAGGAAATTTGCTACAGCTAAGGAAAGCTTCTCTGGAGAAGACACAATTGAGATCAAGTCTAGAAAATAAGTTCAAATTATTAAGTGAAGAAGGAAAGAGATCATTTCTTATGCTAGGAACAAATGTGTGGAGGCCCCACAAAGCAGAAGGAACACATGCTTGGAAGACTAGCAGATCAGGGTGGCTGAAGCAGAGAGAAGGAAGACAGGCTCTTGCAAGATGAGCCTCAAGGGGTAGGAAGAGGTCCACCATATAAGAAGTTGTTTACCAGATTAAGGGCTCATATTCTTAGCCATGTAGACAAAATTAGGCAAACATAACTATAAATAGGTCATGGATACTTATAAAAGAAATTAAAGTCAACACATCGATTCCCTAGTATCATGTACAAGAAACAATGTTGGAGTATGAAGAAGATGCCAAAGGAGTATAGCGATCCATATTCATAACACATGAGCAACCCCAACTAAGAGTAAGGAATATGGCCTATGTTGTAAGAGAGCATCTTCAAATGATATAAAGTTTTACTGAAGGAAGGGATCATGCAAATGACAAGAGGAAATGGAATCTGGGGAAAACTTCATGGGAAAAGGCTGACAAACAGCCAATAGAATTTCTACAAGTAGAAATGAAGGGTTGTGGAATTGGTACTATTCACAGAAGCATCAATGTGAGCAAAAACCAAAATCCAAAAGTGGTTGATGTTGGCTATCTTTAGGAGAAACAGTAGAAACTTCAGTTAGGTTGCGATATAGGTCATGCATGGAGATGGTGCAACACAGCAATGTCTTACATTTAAATAATGATCTATGCTTTTATTAAACTCTTTCATTTACAATCTCGATAGATCTCCAAAACAATACTATGAAGGAGAGAGGGAAGCTTTAGTAATTACTCCCATTTTTTAAAAAAATCTAGGGAGGATAAATAATTTGTCCAAGAACATACAATTAGCAAATGATTGACCCAAGATTAAAACACAGATCACAAGTTTCCACTCATTCATGATTCATGAATTTCAGTCATTCAGAATCCATCTTTATTTTGTGCTACATCTGCATATCACCCTTCTGTTATATACTTAACCATTTCTCTTTCAATCAACTTAACTTTTTCCTTAAAAAAATTTTTTAAAGGAGACTTTATATCACTCCCCAAAATGGAAAACCATTATCATTTGCCACAAATTTAAAGGTAACCATAAACATCAAGACTTTTAAGAACAAAACAATTCTAGATTCTATAGTGTTTAAAAGAGCCTGAGATATGAACATTGCTTTGTTAAAAAGAGAGATTAGCAAGTATTATAAAGGTGTTAAGAAAACATGCTGGTGAGGATATGGAGAAATGGAAACATTTCAAATGCTCCTGGTGGGTGGGAGTATAAATCAGGACAACCACTTTGCAGAGCAACTAGTCAATGTTTATATACTATATAAATATAAATATATATGTATGTGTATATGTATGTATAGTAAACATATATACTGCAAACAGCATATACTTATATCTTTATTTATAGGCATTATTTTGAATACAAAAATTCTACTTCTAGAGATATGCCCTAGAGAAAGGATCATTGAATTTTTTCTGTAAAGATCCAGATGGTAAATATTTTAAATGTTGCAGGCCATACATCTCTGGAGGAACTAGTCATCTCTGCTGTGGCAGTATCAAAAACGGTCATCAATAAAATGTAAACAAATGAGCATGGTTGAGTTCCAACAAAGCCTTATTTATAGACACTAAAATTTGATTTTCATATGGTTTTAAGGAGTGAACCATTTCTTTAAAGCTCTCTAAAAATTATGAAATGTCAAACATGTGAGAAAAATACAAAAATATTAATATGAATACACATACCACACCCAGGTTGGTTTTGTCAAAGGAGTAAACCTCTAGAAGAAGGTGGTGAATCTGTTGTACAACAAAATAAAAATAAAAGCTTGAGAGTATTTGGTGTGGAAGTTTTCAATATTCAGTGTTTTTAGAAATGTCATTGACTTTTGGTATGCATATGAAATATGTAAATAACTTTTGTAATAAAATAGCTCAGAGGATTAAAGAAAATAACCAGCAAAGTTCCTTGAAAAGAGTTAATGCTATACAATAAACGAGTATAATTATTACTAAAAGGCAGTGACATTTTGAAATGTTCAAATACTTGGTGTTGGTTGTTGAATATTTATGGAAATCACTGCCTTGTCTTTTGTCAAAACAAAACTGAATTTCCTTTTTCTCCTTTTATCTCCTCTATCACAACAGTAGGACTTCAGTTTTTGATGAAATTTCATTCATATTTTAATCATTTGGAAGTATCAACAGCTGAAACTCTTGAAAATATTGAATGTTGTTTCTTCTTTATACATAATTATGTATGGCAAAGATGATAGTAAAAACATGTCTAACAAATATCAAGTGCTTATAATATGCCAACAATGTGTTAAGTGTTTTAAAAATATAATCTCATATAATCTTTATTTAACCTTGTTCTGTAGGTTTATTACTGTTTCTGTTTTTCAGGTGAGGAAAGTGGAGACAGCTCAATATGACTTGCCCAAACATGTAAAGTTAGGACGTGAGGTGTCTAGGCATTTGAAATAAGTCCTGTTAGTTCATTAGGAGTCTTTGTCCTTAGTCACTCTGCAAGTACACTATCTCAAAATGAAAAATATTTGTAAATCAAATTCCAATAAACAAAGCAAGGAAACATCAAATTTTAACATTTCCCAAAATAAATTGGCTGTTACTAGGTTTTGGAAATCCTTTGGGTCATAAACATTCCATTATAATATGTTTTATTGTAATAAGATCTAAGTTTTTGCCACAATTCAATTTCATGGATCCAATTGCACACTTGCAATGTTCACATGTTAAATTATACTATGCAGGAGGGCTAAGACAATTTAGTATACTCCTGACTGCCATGCACTTGCTGGAACTTAAGAGATTCACTTTAAGAAAATACTTCCTCTGAATATACACCCCAGAGACCTAGGACCCCTCCAGTAAGGATGGTGCTGTTTCTGGTGTTCACAGAACACTTCAGCAACTGGCCAGTGTCTGACCATGTGCATTGCTTACCCAGGTCAGAAAGTGCTAGTGGTCTCTGTAAGAAGTCTGGCTATCACTATTATGCTACTAAAAGGTAAACAGGTATCAGGCCAACTCAGAACAATTCCATAGTCATGGCTAGTCATGAGCTTTGACTGCTAGCCTTGCCTCTCACCTGAGATATACCTCTGCAAGCTATCTGGTCAATGATCTAGTAAGAACAAATGGTCTATTGTTTAGTCAACTATTTTGTGATATTACAACCCTAAAGTTACAGTGGCTTATACCAACATTTGCTCTTTTACATAAAGGAGGCGGGTCGGCTGCAGATAGGTTGGTGACATAGGTAACCAGATAGAATCTTACCTAGGCTGAGCTTGGTCCACTGGGCCAGCTCTGTGTGTCCACTCCTCTTGAAATACAGACTGAAGAAACAGCCAGATATAGCACATGGTGTTTTCACAGTGAATGGCAGGTGGTCAAGGATAGATAGAGACAAATCACTCAAGCTCATGTAAAGTTTCTGCTCAGACATGGCATAGTTAATATGCACATGTATTCCACTAACCAAAGCATGTCACAAGACCATGGCCAAAGTGAATATGACAGGGAAGTATACATCACCTAGAGTGAAGATACTGAGAAAATTGGGGCAAAGAGAAAGCATGCAAAAATTATTTAGTGGGAAGAAGGGAACGATTGGGAACAATAGTTCAATTCACCATCATAGGAAAAATACCAAAGAAGTGGGATATATATATATCCCACTTCTTATATATATATATATATATATATAGTGTGTGTGTATATATATATGTATATGTATATATATATGGTATTTACTTATATATATATAAATATATACAGATGCTATATAGACACATATATATGGGGTGCCTGGGTGATGGTCATTAAGAACGGCACATGATATAATGAGCACTGGGTTTTATATAAGACTGATGAATCACTGACCTCTACCTCTGAAACTAATAATACACTATAGGTTAATTAATTGAATTTAAATAAATGAATTTATAAGTATTATAGCATTCAATTTTTAACTAGTAGAAAAATCAATTTATTAAAATTATATCTATCAAATTTTTTATATTTTGGGAGAAATCTCAATGTCTATTCATCTTATGTTTCCACATGAAGGCACTTTCAGCGTCTCTCAACCTCGTTCACTCCTGCCAGGACATACAATAATACAGGCATTTAGAAGTGTCTGAGCATTCATGAGCAGGTCATCAGCTCTGCTTAGTGGAGAGTATGCTCTGGTGTATCTTCTTTCATAAGGAAAGAGGGCAGTCCCTGTATAGCTGTGCCAGTGACTAGATGTGTAGTCTGTCCAGAGGGAATCTAGCAAGCCTATTGTGACTCCATACTTACTTATATCTTCAGTTCAGCTGCTATTAGTAATTCAAGATCCATCTGCCTGACTTCTATTTTTAAAGATTGTATTTATTTTTTCATGAGAGACACAGAGAGAGAGGCAGAGACACAGGTAGAGGGAGAAGTAGGCTCCCTCAGGGAGCCTGATGCAGGACTCAATCCCAGGACCCCAGGATCACGACCTGAGCCAAAGGCAGACACTCAACCACTTACTCACCCAGGTGTCCCCATCTGTCTGACTTCTATGTTCATTTCTCAGTTGGGTTCCACCTTTAGGCAGGAGTCTTTACTGACTCCTCCCTAAAACTCTGATAATAATAATAACAATAATAATTATTATTTATTAAATACCTACAGTTTAAATATATCAGTTCATTTAATTATCACAAGAAGCCTGAAAATTGCTAAGTTTACTAAGTTGAAGAAACAAGCCTCATAATGGCCACATGATCCTCTTGAGGTCGCACAGCTAATAAGTTGGTAGACTGAACAGCAACACCAGGTTTATCGGAAGCCAGCACGGTTGTGCCCTATCCCAACCCAGACCCTTCTGTGTGTAGTAAAAGTGGGAGAGGATGGCAGGAAAGGCATGAGAAGGCAAAATGTCTGGGAGGTCAGGTATTTTATTTTCTTGGCTTCCTTATTTTTAAGCAAATTTTATTGTTAATAATTAAAGCATGTTTTACTGTAGAGCTTTTTCATCTTCCTGTGAATTTCAGTAATTTATTAATGTAGCTTGGATTTTGTTAGAAGACAATAGTAAAAAAAAAAATAAAAAAAGTAAAAAAAAATATAAAAAAATAGTAAAAAAAAAGAAGACAATAGTAAGATAGGGTTTAATTCAAAGAAATTTTCATTAATGTGAATTTTTACAAATATCTCTCTATTCTGATATGAAGATATACTAATACAGAGACAGGTAATGACCCCTCTGCACACTTTTGTTCAAGACCTGGATTTTACAAAACTTTCTACCACGCTTAAACCCTTCGGTGATTGACTGTTTTCAAATTGTGGTAATTGGAATTGTGACCTCTAGCTATATAATTACACAACTCTTGGATTTAGCCAGAGTTAAGGTAAGAAAATTTTCACATAGTGGGTGACACATAGTGGGATTTTTTTGTTCTTTATCTGGTATTTTGATATTTATCTGATCCTTTAGAAAGGATATTTATGTAACTTTTTAGGCTTCTGGTTTTAATTTTGATGACAGTATGATACCATGTCTCTTTTTCTTTAAGCCCTGAGATTAATAAAATGTATTCTTGGAGACTTCCCATTCACATAAGTGCCATTATCTCAAAGTCTTGATATAGGGAAACACCAGAAACCTCAATTCCTTCTGCCCTTTTCTCTGTGTTACTTGTCAAACAGTTATTGGAAATGAGCCTCTGACCTTTTTTTCTCCCACACAATTTCTAATAAAGATGCTGCCACACGACCGTATCCTAGTAACTAGGTTTTACACTGAGAAAGACGATTAAGAAAGAGTCCAAGATAGGGCTGGTTTCGAACATCAGCAAAGGTAATTTGCTAGTCTTGCTCTCTTTTTCAATTTCCTTAATTTAGATGAATAACTCATCTAAGCTTAATGTTCTTTCTGATAAAAATACTGTCCTATGGACCCAAATTAGCATATTTGCTTTTGATTACCTTGCAGAACTATTTGCTCTCTTTTCTAAAAAGCTCAATAATTCATATAAGGCTCAGAGGAATAAAATCACTATGTGTGGCTGAAAAATCCCAACTCCCCTGCTGGGGTTAAATGGCAGGCTTCAAAGAATTTTTTAAATAAATAATCAAGAGAAATTCTCCATCTTGCCTCTGAACTGCTACATAAGCAGTTCCTTAGTCATTGGACTCTGCAAAGACACAGAAAAGCAGTAGTTCTACAAGCAGGTAGTACAAAGCAAGGACTTCCCATCTTGCACCAAGGGCAGACTAGAACTGCTCTCCCGCAGGACTTGGTGGGACTAGAGTCCTCAACTTAGAATTCAGTAAGCTTGCTTTTATACTCCTAGAGCCTGAGAGCACAAAATGTACTCTTCCCAAGCCGATGTGAGAAGAGAGGCAAGACTATGTGGATACCCTGGAGAAGAGACCTCTGCTCTTTGAGCTGTCTGCTGGGCAGAAGGGGAAAAGCTTGGGAAGAAGGCCTGGGTGGGTTTGTCGCTGTGTTACAAATGGCATTTTTGCTTTCCAGTTCACAGAGTAAGCAAGGGCTGGGTGCAGATGCCTGGCTTGGCACCTCCACCTAACCCTTGCTTCCTCCCAGTCTGAGCTTTTGAGCTTGGTATGCCTCTGTCACTTAGTATCAGGAAAGCCATAATTGGGCAGAATCCAGTAGCTTTAGGTTGTGAACACAAAAGTAGGTTTCCTAAAACCACTATTCCCCCCCATCTGCTGCCCTTACCTAATCTAGGAATGTTCATGATGGCAACTCACTGGGTGGGCAGGTCTGTGGGTCAGAGCCGACGTGCAGTAGGTTCACTTAACAGGAGAATCACACTCTTCCAGGAGATTCTTCACTGTAACATGTCTAAAGAAATTTCTCAGGAATGTTAAGTCCTTCTTAGACATACACTTTTCAGTACTCAGGTGGTGCTTTTTCCTCCGATTTTCCTGAAATCAGTCTGCCCCACACCAATGGGACTATGGGCTCGCGTTGGCCAGTTATGCCAGCTACACTCAGGTTCCTTACCTAAATGGTTCAGGCATCTGCTTCTTTTCTTTCTTCCTTTACTGCAAAAGGGCTCCATATGTCTTGTTTTAGCACAGTATGCTTACAGCCACAGCAGATTAAACAATGCCAATTGAGAACCATATGGCAAAATATGAAAATCCAAATCAAATTTATATCACTAGAATATAAGATTTCCTGAATTTTAGTTTTTCATACACCGTCATGAGGTCATATCTGCATTCCACCTGTAGTGTGAGTTGTTTAATATTTTTCACTAAGATGACTCAACGTTTGTACTCCTGAACATTAACTTCAGAGGAAGCTACCATAAGGGTAATATCTTACTCATCATAAATTTAAAAAATAAATATAAAATAAATATGCGATCATTAGAATACAAACATTTTCATGCCCCCTGAAAATCATCTTGCAAACCAACAGTGGTTGCATACCATATTTTGAAAAATTCTGGTGTGTAGGCTTAAAATTTACAAGTACTTCTAGTAAACAGTAATTCACTTAATTATTTACAAAAACCCAGTATAATAATCCTTATTTTAGAGATGAGAAACAGGCACTTGCTCCAAAACGAGTTTTCAGGCTGAAAGAGACATTGACATTGCTTTTATTTGAGGCCCATCTTTTCTAATTTTTCACAATGGATGTGTGTGCTCCCCGGGATCATTTGTGGTCTAAGAGCCTAAAATTCCAGGCTTCATTTCTTTTAGAACAACGTTTCTTTTGGTTCCATGCATACCATAAAAAAAAAAAAAAACTCCACTTGTGACTGTCCACATTTTGGTTGCACTAAAACTGTGCCAAAATCATATATTTGAAGTAACTGATGATTGAACAAAGAAAAATTCCTCATAACATAAACATTCTATTTGGTAAGACAAGTGTTATTTTTCTTACCGTTTGGCAGATTAAAAAAATCAAGCATTTAAATAATTTGTCCCAAGTCAAACATATTTCTATAAAACTAGAAACAAAAAAAAGTTAAAAATTTTTATAAGACTCAAGTGGAGTTTAATATAGCACTTTATAAAGTACATTAGAAGACAGCAGCACTTTGAAAATTCTCCTAGTAAAAATATATTTAAAACATATAAACAATTTGATTGGAATAAAATGCCCTGATGATTTCTTCACCAAATTAATGAAGAGGTAAATTGTAATCATCTAAAACTAATAGCGAACCTAAAATTTCAGATAAAACAACATTCAGTTAATTAGTCAAAAGGAAAGATATTACACAAATGTTCAATTAAAATATCCATAAAATAAGAAAAAAAGACTGGCATTATTACTATGCCATTACACATTATATTAATTCATGCTACAAATAAATATGTTTTTAACAAATGACCATGGCCTCCACACTAATTTAGTTTACTTCCAAATATAAGTGTAATATGGGAATTTACACTTTCTAAGTGATAGAGAAGAATATCAAATAAATATTTCTCCCCCATTCCCTCTTTCACTCTCCCTTTGCCTAATCCTACTTTCTATTTCCATTCCTCAGAGGTAATTTTTGTGGAGTTCCTTGTATACTCTTACTGAAAAATTTGTTGAATATTTATATTCTTTGTTTTTAGGCAAATAGTATCCAAAATATTTATATCCACACTATTATGATCCACTTATTCTTGATCCCAGATATCTCTTCAAATCACCAAATACCAAACTTTTGTATTCTCTCAGTGGTAGCAGTGTTCTATTGAAGGTATGTGCAACCATTTATACTAGTGTTTGGAAGATTTTTTTCTGCAAAAGGTCATATTGCTATATGACCTAAATATTTGAGGCTTTGTAAGCTATAATGATGTTTTTCACAGCTATTCAACTCTGCCATGAACAATATATAATTGATGGGTGTGGTTGTATTCTAATAAAACTACAGAAACAGGCTGCAGACTGGATTTGGCCCACAGGCCATAGTTTACTGAATCTTGACTTGTAAAGTCAGTCACATAATGGTGGAAACAGTTATTACTTGTTTGTTGCTATGAAAAAAAGTGCTGCTATGAAACTCTATAATGCATATATATTTGCTTCATCAAGGTAGAATGAATCTATTACCAGGTATTTAAAATATTGCCTTTCAAACGCAACTGAATACACATTCTTCTCAAGTGCACATGGAACTTTCTCCAGGATAGACCACATACTGGGTCACAAATCAGGTCTTAATCGATACCAAAAGATTGGGATTGTCCCCTGCATATTTTTAGACTATAATGCTTTGAAACTAGAACTCAATCACAAGAAGTTTAGAAGAAATTCAAACACGTGAAGGTTAAAGATCATCCTGCTAAAAGATGAAAGGATCAACCAGGAAATTAGAGAAGAATTTAAAAAATTCATGGAAACTAATGAGAATGAAGATACAACCATTCAAAGTCTTTGGGATACAGCAAAAGCAGTCCTGAGGGGGAAATACATCGCAATACAAGCATCCATCAAAAAACTGGAAAGAACTCGAATACAAAAACTAACCTTGCACCTAAAGGAGCTGGAAAAGAACAGCAAATAAAACCTTCACCCATCAGAAGAAGAGAATTAATAAAGATTCAAGCAAAACTCAATGAAATAGAGACCAGAAGAACTGTGGAAAAGAACAACAAAACCAGGAGTTGGTTCTTTGAAAGAATTAATAAGATAGATAAACCATTATCCAGCCTTATTAAAAAGAAGAGAGAAAAGACTCAAATAAATGAAATCATGAATGAAAAAGGAGAGATCACCACCAATACCAAGGAAATGCAAACGATCTTAAAAACTTATTTTGAGCAGCTATACGCCAATAAATTAGGCAATCTAGAAGAAATGGCCGCATTTCTGGAAAACCACAAACTGCCAAAACTGGAACAGGAATAAATAGAAAACCTGAACAGGCAAATAACCAGGGAGGAAATGGAAGCAGTCATCAGAAACCTCCCAAGACACATAACTCCAGGGCCAGATGAGTTCCCAGGGGAATTCCATCAAATGTTTAAAGAAGAAACCATACCTATTCTACTAAAGCTGTTCAGAAGATAGAAAGAGATAGAATACTTCCAAACTCATTCTATGAGGCCAGCATCCCCTTAATTCCCAAACTAGACAAAGACCCCACCAAAAAGGAGGATTATAGAGCAATATCCCTGATGAAGACAGATGCAAAAATTCTCAACAAGATACTACCCAATAGGATCCAACAGCACATTAAGAAGATTACTCACAATGACCAAGTGGGATTTATCCCCGGGATGCAAGCCTGGTTCAACACTTGTAAAGCAATCAACATGATAGATCAAATCAACAAGAGAAAATTCAAGAACCATAAGATCCTCTCGATAGATGCAGAAAAAGCATTTGACAAAATACAGCATCCATTACTGATCAAAACTCTTCAGAGTGTAGGGATAGAGGGAACATTCCTCAGCATTGAAAAGCCATCTACTAAAAGCCCACAGCAAATATAATTCTCAATGGGGAAACACTGGGAGCCTTTCCTCTAAGATCAGGAACACAAGAGGGATGCCCACTCTCACCACTACTATTCAACATAGTACTGGAAGTCCTAGCCTCAGCAATCAGGCAACAAAAAGAAATAAAAGGCATTAAAATTGGCAAAGAAGAAGTCAAACTCTCCCTCTTCTCAGATGACATGATACTGTACATATAAAATCCAAAAGACTCCACCCCAAAATTGCTAGAACTCATACAGCAATTCAGCAGTGTGGCAGGATACAAAATCAATGCCCAGAAGTCAGTAGCATTTCTATACACTAACAATGAGACTAAGGAAAGACAAATTAGAGAGTCAATCCCATTTACAATTGCACCCAAAAGCATAAGATACCTAGGAATGAACCTAACCAAAGAGGTAAAGGATCTATACCCCAAAAACTACAGAACACTTCTGAAAGAAATTGAGGAAGACACAAAGAGATGGAAAAATATTCCATGCTCATGGATTGGCAGAATTAATATTGTGAAAATGTCAATGCTACCCAGGGCAATTTACATGTTCAATGCAATCCCTCTCAAAATACCATGGACTTTCTTCAAAGAGTTGGAACAAATCATCTTAAGATTTGTGTGGAATCAGAAAAGACCCCGAATAGCCAGGGGAACATTGAAAAAGAAAACCTGAGCTGGGGGCATCACAATGCCAGATTTCAGGTTGTACTACAAAGCTGTGGTCATCAAGACAGTGTGGTACTGGCACAAAAACAGACACATAGATCAATGGAACAGAATAGAGAATCCAGAAGTGGACCCTCAACTTTATGGCCAACTAAACTAATATTCGACAAAGCAGGAAAGACTATCCACTGGAAACAAGTCTCTTCAATAAATGGTGCTGGGAAAATTGGACATCCACATGCAGAAGAATGAAACTAGAGCATTCTCTTACACCATACACAAAGATAAACTCAAAATGGATGAAAGATCTAAATGTGAGACAAGATTCCATCAAAATCTTAGAGGACAGTGCAGGCAACACCCTTTTTAAATTTGGCCACGGTAACTTCTTGCAAGATACATCCATGAAGGCAAGGGAAACAAAAGCAAAAATGAATGATTGGGACTTCATCAAGATAAAAAAGCTGCTGCACAGCAAAATAAACAGTCAACAAAACTAAAAGACAACCTACAGAATGGGAGAAGATATTTGCAAATGATATATCAGATAAAGGACTAATATCCAAGATCTATAAAGAACTTATTAAACTCAACAGCAAAGAAACAATCCAATCATGAAACAGGCAAACGAAATGAACAGAAATTTCAGAGGAAGACATAGACATGGCCAACAAGCACGTGAGAAAATGCTCCGCATCACTGGCCATCAGAGAAAGACAAATCAAAACCACAATGAGATACCACCTCACACCAGGGAGAATGGTGAAAATTAAGAAGATAGGAAACCACAAATGTTGGAGAGCATTTGGAGAAAGGGGAACCCTCCTGCACTGTTGGTGAGAATGTGAACTGGTGCAGCCAATCTGGAAAACTGTGTGGAGGTTCCTCAAAGAGTTAAAAATGGACCTGCCCTACGACCCAGCAATTGCACTGCTGGGGATTTACCCCAAAGATACAGATGCAGTGAAACGCCGGGACACCTGAACCCCAATGTTTACAGCAGCAATGGCCACAATAGACAAACTGTGGAAGGAGCCTCGGTGTCTCTCAAAAGATGAATGGATAAAGAAGATGTGGTTTATGTATACAATGGAATATTCCTCAGCCATTAGAAACGACAAATACCCACCATTTGCTTCGACATGGATGGAACTGGAGGGTATTATGCTGAGTGAAGTAAGTCAATCGGAGAAGGACAAATATATGGTCTCATTCATTTGGGGAATATAAAAATAGTGAAAGGGAATAAAGGGGAAAGGAAAGAAAATGAGTGGGAAATATCAGAGAGGAAGACAGAATATAAGAGACACCTAACTCTGGGAAACGAACTAAGGGTGGTGGAAGGGGAGGTGGGTGGGGGTTTGGGGTGACTAGGTGATGGGCACTGATGGGGGCACTTGATGGGATGAGCACTGGGTGTTATGCTATATGTTGGCAAATTGAACTCCAATAAATAAATAAATAAATAAATAAATAAATAAATAAATAAATAAATAAAAAATAAATAAAATATTGCCTTAAAATAAGAAGACAATCTTGTATATTCTGGCCTTCTTTCCATCAAGTCCATGCAGTCTATCCATGGACAAATGGGCATTTTCTGTCTGGGCCCAGTTAATTTTTTGATCTGGTCCATTTCTCACCCTTACAATAGCTAAGTGAAAAATCCAAAGATTCAAATCTATTATTGTATCTAGTTCCTATGTCCCTGTCTCATGTTATCTAGAGATTAGTGACAGAGTGTCATCCTTTTGGGAGAGAATTATCTAACTCAAAGGTTACATGTAAATAGAAACACCTGGAAAAAACCGAATGGAGAATAAATGCAATGCCTGTCCTTTTTTTTTTTCTTTTTCTCTTTTACTTTTTACTTTGTTCTTTTTTTTTTTTTTCCTGAGACTCTTCTTAGCTAGTTGAATTTATCAGCAGAATAGTACCAGATACAATAGGAAGTTTCTGAGATCAGCTTTTAGTGTTTAATTAAAGACCTCAAAGATACAAAGATAACAGCTACTTCAAAGGATAGAGAGGCTACTACTCTCAACTGCAGAGAATTTAGAAAAACAGAACATTAGATCAGGTGTTATCACAGAGGATGGTTGGCACAATTTCTTCCTCTTCCTTGAGTTAAGAATTCCTGGCAAGACACCTGCAGGTAGAGTTAAGCAAGAGCCTCTGCTCCTACCCCTCTAAAATAGTCTCCCAATCAGCACATGCACATATATGAATTGCAACTCATTTTTCTTTATCACTGAAGTGCCTGTTTGAATTATTATTAATAGTGATAGCATCCTCATTTCCTTTCTTGTGCTTAAAAAAATAAAGTTGAGGAAGGTGTCCATGATGGCAGCACAGAAAGATCTCGAACTTATCTCCTGCCATGAACACACCAAATCTATAGCTACATCTGAATCATTTCTGTCTAAAATGATTATTCTCCACAACAAAAGGTAAAAGGACCACATCGATTCAGGTAGCAGGGGCAGACACTCAATCTCACAAAAATAAAACATGTTCCCCATGCACCAGGATACAACAGGGAGGGATCTCACCAGGCAGGTACTTCTCCTAGAGGAGCAAAGGGTTGGTGCCCCATATCAGGCACTCTGGCCCCTGCACTGGAGAACAAAGTTCCCATACTGTGTGGGTTAGAAAACCAAAGAAGCAAATGTCCAGGCATCCCTAAGTGCTATTGGAAACTGAGATTTCCCTCTTAGAGGGCTCATGTGTTATCTTGCTGGCCCCAAGACCCAGGGAGAAAACATCAGATTGAAAAGCACCTAGATTATACATAAGGGAGAGTCATTTGCTGATCTGGGAACATTGGCTCGAAGGGCAGGGGATAATTGAGACATTCCCTGGAGATGGAAGCACTAGCAGACACCACTGTTGCCCTTTCCACATAGCCTGCTAGCACAGCTGGGTGAGCTTGGATGCAGCACCCTCCTGCTGCCTTCCTGGGACAGGTAGGCATAAGCTGTCATAGAACTTGCTAAGGCCAGAGAGTGCAAGTGGTTGCAACACTTTTCTACCCTCTGGCTGAGGCTGGCAAATGTGGGCAGCCAAGGTATTCTCCAGCTCCCAGCCTAAACCCAGTATGCATGCATAGAAGTTACTCTCCCATTGCATTGCTAAAGCCCAGTAAGCATGAACAATCAAGACATTTTCACGTTGCATATCTGAAATCCACAAACATAGCCCACCCACTATATTCTCAAGCTGCCATGTTAAAGCCAACAAGCACATACAGTCTACACAGGGGACACTTGATTACCCGACCATGGTGATCAAGAGACCTGGTGTTCTGGAGCTCCATGGGACTCTCTAACAATCAGAAAGACAGCTTTTGGCAGGCCTTTGGCCCCAGAGCAATGCACAGACAGCAGTCTGAAGTACAACTCCGAGTTCCTGTGAAAAAAAAGCCTATTTACTTAGTCTGGAGCTTTAGTCTAAGGAACAGGCCTTTAGGTTTCTCAAACATCTAAAGGTTAAGGAAGAGTTCGCAGGAAGTAAGCAGGCAAACATCATCCTTGTGCACAACCTTGGCCTTCTTCCAACTCAACAAAACTTCCCAAAGGAAGCTTATACATTCATCTGGAGCTATGATTTTTGCAACTGTCACCCAAGGGACACCTCCAAATCTCCTGAGCTAGAGGCTGGGATTATGATTGGGGCCCTATAAGACTATATATGTTTGCCTGCTTTCAAAGCTGCTACCTAAGGGTCTGATTTCCAATTAGCCTGAAACTAGGTGATAAATGAGGTTCCTCCCCTTGGTCACTGACAGGTCTTGGCACACACACCCTCAACAATGAAGATGTATCAAGGATAAATTAGGTGGTTTAGACAATCACAAAGGTTCAAGCAACAACCAAAAGGCTAGAACATTGTTAAATGAAAAAGATTATCACTTACACAAGGCCACTAAGAGACAAAGAGGTAACTGTTTTGCCTGATACATAGAAATAAACACAGAGAGTTAAGCAAAGTGAAGCAACAGAAATATTTTTGCAAATGAAAGAACAAGATAAAACATCAGAAAAATAACTTAATAATACAGAGATAAGTAATCTACCTGATAAGAAATGCATAGTGTTGGTCATAAAGATGCTCACTGAACAAAGATTGACCAGACAAGGATGCACAAAGAAAAAATATTACAGGCCAATATCCCTGGTGAACATAGATACAAAAATCCTCAACAAAAAATTGACAAACCAAATATGGCAATACATTAAAAGGATCACACACCCATAATTAAGTGGAATTTATTCCAAGAATGCAAGGATAGTTCAACATTCATAAATCAGTCAACACAATATGCCACATTAACAAAATGAAAGATAAAAATCATACGATCATCTTAATAGATGCAATTAAAAAATTTGACAAAATTAAACATCTAAAAAATTCTTAACAAAGTAAGTATACAGGAAATGTACTTCAACATGACAAAGGCCATATATAACAAATGCACTACTAACATCATATTCAATGGTGAGGAGCTGAAATTTTTTCCTCTAAGGTCAGGAGAAAGACTAGGATGCTTACTATTCCCACTTTTATTTAACATAGTATTGGAAGTCCTAGCCATAAAAATTAGACAATAAAAAGAAACAAAAGGCATAAAAGTGAGAAATAAAACTGTTATTATTTGCAGATGATATAGTACTATATATACAGAAAACCCTAAGACTCCACCAAAAAACTACTAGAACTAATGAATGAATTCACTAAAGTTGCAGGATACAAAATTAGTATACAAAAATCTGTTGCATTTCAAACAAACTATCAGAGGAAAAACTCAAGAAAATAATTCTATCTATAATCAGATCAAAAAGGATAAAAAACCTAAGAATAGATTTAACAAAGAAGTGAAAGATCTGTATTTTGAAAACTATAAGACATTGATGAAAGAAATTAAAGATGATACAATTAAATAGAAAAATACTCAGTGCTCATGCATTAGAAGAATTAATATTGTTAAAATACCCATACTACCCAATGCAATCTACAGATTCAATGCAATCCCTATAGAAATTCCAATGACATTTTTCATGAACTAAAACAAATAATTCTAAAATTTGTGTGGAACCACAAAAGACCCCAAATAGTCAAAACAACCTTGAGAAAAAAGAACAAAGCCAGAAGTATCATGCTCTTTTTCCAAGCTCTACTACAAAGCTATGTAATCAAAACAGTATTATTGGTATGAAGACAGACATATGGATCAATGGAAGAGAATAGAGAGCCCAGAAATAAACCCATGCATAGATGGTCAATTAATTTACAGTGAATGAGGAAAGAATATACAATGAGGAAAGAACTGTCTCTTCAATAAATGATTTTGAGAAAACTGGACAGCTACATGACAAAGAATGGAACTAGACCACTTTTGCATATCATGCAAAAATCAACTCAAAATAGATTAAAGACTTGGATGTGTGACCTGTAATCATAAAGTCCTTAAAACAAAACAGTAAGTTCCTTGATATCTGTCTCAGCAATATTTTTAATTGAAATATAATTGGCACACACACACAAAAAAATAATTGGCACACAATGTTATATTAATTTATGTTTACAAAATATTGATTAAATAATTCTAGACATTACTGAATGCTCACCACTTTAGGTATAGTCACCATCTATCACCATACAATATTATAACATTATTGACTATATTCCCCATACTGTTAATTTTCATCTCCATGGATTATTTATTTTGTAACTGTAAGTTTGTATCTCTTAATCTCCTTCTATTTCACTCATCTCTTCACCCTTCAGGCAATCACCAGTTTATTTTCTATATTTAAGAGTTTTTTTTTTTTTTTAACATTTATTATATAAGTGAAATAATATGGTATTTGTCACTGTCTTATTTATTTAACATAATACCTTCTAGGTCCATCCATGCTATCACAAATAGCAAGATTTCATTCTTTTATGGTTCGATAATATTCCATTGTATATATGTACCACCAAGGGAAGGGGTGGTAGGGAGTGCTGAAATAGGTGAAGAGGATTAGAAACATAAATTTCCTGTTATAAAATAAATAAGAAATTAGGATATAATATACAGCATGGGGAATATAATCAACAATATTGTGTTAATTTTATAAGGTGAAAGATGGTGACTGGACTTATTATGGTGACCATTCCCCAACATATACAAATTTCAAATCACTGTAGTATACACTGAAATAATATAATATTGTATGTCAATTACACCTCAATAAATTAAAAAAATAAATAAACGGACAACCAACAAATAGGTAAATAAAGTCCCATGTGTTTGATTCACCATCATCCCATCAGACAATTAGGCTGAGATTTTTGAATAATTAGCTTTGTGCTTAAAATTTATTAAATATATGACTGAAGGTCTTACCTTTAGAGGGTAACACTCACCACCTGAACTAGGTAGGTCCCAAACTAACAAAGGAGATATAGAGACCTTTAAGAATTACTGATATGGCAGTTAATATTAATCTGAATTTGAAATTTAACTTGACAGAAATCCATTCAGGCTCATTAGATTCTAGCAATGTCATGGTTTGCATGATTGTCACTTCTGTCATGAGCTAGCTTATCTTAACCAAGGGTATCTGGCATATCCCACCTCATAAAAAGAAAAGGTTATATCCTTTCAGTGTTCATCCTCTCTGAGCCCTTCCCACTTATCTGTGGGAATGTCTATCTTTCCTCTCTAGTGTCTCACCCCCTTTTCCATAATAAGTCTATGAAGTCCAAGGGTATTTATTCAAATTAGGACTGTCAGTCCTGGTTATCAGTGATCCAGAGAAAAGACATCAGAGGGTCTCATCAGTTCCCTGAAATGCATCATTCTTAATCATGTTTGCTGCTACTTCTGCCAAAAAAATTATGGAATCTGGTATAACTTTAGTGATCCAGATATGATCCTCACAGAAACAAAGTTTTCTGTGGCAGTTTCTCAGAAGGGAGCAAAAAAAGATCAAGTTTCTCTCTCCAGTATTATAACTACCTCTGGCCTCCCCACACACAGCATGATAGGGAACCAGAGAAAGTCTCCCAAGGATTTAGGGAGGGCATAGGATGACACCCTATGTTAAAACCTTGCAATTAGCACCCAAAAGAAATCAAGCAAAAAAAAAAAAAATCAAGCAGATGTGGGGAGGAAAGTGAGTGATATCTGTTAGGTTAACATCACCAAAGAAAAGACTAGTAGGCCAGTTTGCATAGCCTGGAATAGGACACTCTACTGGGCTTGCATGTCAGACTTTGCTAGCAGTACCTTGTCCTAAAAACCTGTATGTGCTCATTCAGAAAATCACGAAAGGGCTTTCTTGAGAAGTCCCTTCATTTTGAATATGGACTGGAAACATAATTCGACAATGTAGACACACACACACATACACACACAGAAACCATTGTTTATTACGTATAATTGCTCCACCCAAATTGCCACAAAGCAGCTGACCCTGATGTCACCTGGAACTAGCTGCAGGTAATTAAACCATCCCTTTCAGCTGCTTTCCACATAGCCTTTCCACTGCCCCAGAATAGGAACCCATCATCAAGGTGTTTGACAATATCTTATCACCCATCTCTTCCCCAGGGATGTATAAAAAAAGGAACAGGATATTAGAAGTCCAGAACAGTCAGGGAAGGGTCCTTACCTTACATCTATTTTACCAAAAGGAACTACTCAAATGGTCTTCCCCAAACAAAAAGTTCTTCTCCAGAGTATCCTGAACCCCTTGTCCTCGAGAAACTTTTATGACAACACCTCTAACTAAATACATACATATTTTTTTAAAGTTCCACATTTCTAGGCATTCCATCACACAGTGAAGTTGTACAGATACTTAACTATCTATTCAACCACAATTATTACAGTACGTGCATTAAACCAGTAGAGCAGAAACTAAAATTTTTGTTACTGTGTTAGTTTGTCACTCATTTTGAGTTAACAGTACACAGTGAACAAACTCTAAGATATTTATCTGTTTTGGAAATGTTGAGAAAGTAAATATAAGCTTTCTGCTTCATATGGATAGTTTAATCAGTGGATTTCTAAATTTCCTTCTGATCAGTAATCTCAGCAGTGAGCAGATCTATTTCTCTCCTGCTCATTCTCATCGAGACCTTGAGTTCCTTGATAGTATCTCCAGCAAGATACTTTCCAGTGAGAGCCTGGACCATGTTCAAAAACTTTCCTTATCTGGAGCTCAAATATGCCTCTTTTTTTTTTTTTTTTTTTGTTTTTTTTGTTTTTTTTTTTGTTTTTTTTGTTTTTAAATATGCCTCTTTTTGATATCTACATTTGTCCTCATCCTCAATTTTTGGATTCACCCAAAATAAATCTATTCTTACTCTCAAATCACAGCCTTTTGAATATTGACAGACAGCTACCAGGTTCTTCATAAGCTTTCCTTCTCCAGGTTAAATATCTCTGATTGTTTCAACTAATCATCTTCTTGTATGGTTTTAAGTAATTTCATCATCCTTTTTTGCCCTTTACCAGTGTTCAAAGATAAACTGAGGCAGATTAAAAATGTTAAGAGTTTATTTGAGCAAAAATTAACTGGAATCATGAAGCACAAAATCAGAAATAACTAGGAGCTCTACCAACATGAGCCAGGAAAAGACTTATATGGAGACAGTGCAGAAGGAAAGACAGGAAAGCATTTGATTGACTATAGTTTAAAGCCTAGTTGGCTGTTTGTGACTGGTTGTCCTTAGCATTTGATTTCATAACCTTAAGGCGTTTATTGGCTTAGGTTTTGGTTTGCTTACATAGGCCACCACATCAATCTAATGGCCTCTTTATTTAATTAATTTAACACCAGACACACATCAGAGGAGAATAAACATCCTTAGTTGCAAGAACATTGCATCTAGAGTATTCCATATAGTTGATCGTAATAATAATGTTAATGGTAACAACAAATACTAATGTGTACCAACTATATGTAAGGATGGTTCTGATTGATTTACATGCCCTAACTCTCTTACCACCTCAATAATTCTAATGTCAGGTTGGGTTCTCCATCTACCTATGCTGTTTGTTACACAAACATACTTGAAAAGATAGTCCATCAAAAAAAGGTGATGTGAGATATGCAGAAATGCTATGGAAAATTGTCTCCCAAAAAATGCCAAGAGTAAAACGCCATGACTTTCTATCCATCTAAGAGGGAAACAAAATCAAAATATAATTATAAAACACCATGAAAATTTCTATAATATGAGTAAGACTAGGAAGCTGCAGGCACATACAAAAGTAGACACCAGTGACTGGTTAAGACTATGATGAGCTCACTGAAGGTGGCAATCATGCTTTCTCATGATTGGTGTCTAAAAAGTTTTCTAGAATTTAGTAAGTTCATAATAACATTTGTAGGAAATAGGAAGAAAGGAAGGGTAGGATATCTCATGACCATAAAATTTACCAGCATGCAAAAGATATTAACTATTTTATGCAGTAAAAATTTGAGCCCTAAAGATTTTAAGCTTTGGCTGAATGATGGCAATGGAAACATTTGCAAAATAGTCTTAAAAAGTTAAATAACCTAAAAAAGTCAAATGACCTTTTTGTCCTCATTTTTTTTATAGCAAATGACAATGCCCAATAACTTGAACACCAATACGTCATGCTTGATATTCAGATTAGTATATTTGAATAATTAGTTACTGCATTTCAGAAACATTTTCAGATGAATAATCATAAATATACAACATGAAGCATGCATTTACTCATTCTGCCATTTTTTTCTAGAAGGTCATTAAAGGTCTTGTGTAGCTTTAGCACTGAATGTGTTGCAATTACTCTAAGCGTCTCATTTTATAAGTTTCAAGTTAAATCTGTTGTTATATCTTATTTTCTCCCATATTTTATTCTTCACAACAGAGGTGGAGTGTAGAGTAACGTCTCCAACTCATTGAGTTTCAGTCTTGGGCATTCCAGAAAACTTTGATAAGGATACTTCTGTCAGACTAGAGAAGGACCAGTTGTGTTCATGATATATAGTAAGATATAAAAAAAAAAGAAAGAAAGAAAAGAGAAGAAAGGACAACAGAGACAAAAAGTTCAAAATCTTTTCTACAAACTTTTGAACTCAAGAGTTCTTTAAGATTCTATCTGGAAAGGAGAACACAAGACTGAAAAAGCCTGTCTTCCAAATCATTCATAACTCTTTTCTTTTAAACACTGAGGAAGAAAATAACCTCTCTTGATATTGAACATATTTGACAGAGCATATTTTTTTAAAAATGCATCTTCATGTGTGGGCCAATAGCATCTACTTCAACTTCACGGATCACTGAACTTAGTCCATAGCTTTACCCCATCTCTATCCTTTACTCTGTGTCTGTCTCATCACTGTCAATGACTAAGCTTCTACTTCATGAAGCAAACAAGGATCACTGGGCATGATCCCAATTCGATTGAACAAATACTTATTGCATGCCTACCACATGTAGTAATTTATTGACTGCAGGCATTCAAAGACAGGTAGAACATCATCTCTACTTTCAAGAGCTTGCCTTCCCACCCCTACGGCTTTTTCCACCTAAACATTTATCCACATCTATTCCTTCTTTCCTCTTTCAGTCTAAGCTCGCTTAAGGCTAAGTCTTCAAACAGAACTCTTAATTATATCTTTCCCTCATTCCTCATGTTCCTTGCTTATAACTCCATCTGATTTCACCTTATAAACCTCTTACTTTTTATTGGCTAAGGTCAAGAGTGTGCAGAGGTACCAATGAAACAAGAATGACAGAATATTGACAAATGTTGAAGCTGTGTGATGAGTTCACAGAGGTTAATTATAACACTTGCTTATTTTGTATATATTTGAAATTTTCCATTTTAAAAAGTCTAAAAAGAGATATGCCAACCAGAGAACTGTTTGGGTACTATAGAACTCTTTTATTTCTCAGTGACTCTGGTCATTTTTAACATAAATAAACAATTTTTTTTCCACATCTGCACTGCTCCCTTGCTGTGGTTGATACTAATTCTGGGTGTAAAAGAAAATCTGAGAGGAAGTAGAGTGTCTAAATCAATGTGTATCTAATTACGTCTCACCCTCGTTAAAAGTCCCTTGTTGGCTCTTTGAGGAAAAAAATTCAAACTCTTTAAAATGGCATTCATAACTTCAGAACTTCCCATATTATCTCACTTATATCTTCAGCTTGATCTCCCTCAATATTTGCCCATATCATTCAGCATGGACACATCAGCTACTTCCATGTCAGTGAATTTGCTACGAACTCTTACACCTTCTTGACCTTATACATACTAATCTCTGCCTAGAGAGACAGCCTCATCCCCCAGGTCTCCTGGCCAGTTCTTATCCACCTTCATCAATGTAGCGAAATACTACAGAATGTGTACTGTCTTGTCCATCGTCACACTCTGTCATACTACACACTCTGTCATCCTCACACTCTGTTACTCACATGCTTCCCCCACTACACTGTGAGAAGCTTGGAGGCTGAGTCTGTGCCTCATTCACCTTTCTATTCTCGGCACCAGCCTAATGATTACAACTCGGTAGATGTTAAAATTCCTGCTAAATTAATCAATGGATAAATATAAATGAAATGCTAAGGACATAGGCATATCATATAGAAATATATACACTAAAGATGCAGGCTTATCATATGAAAACATAAAGATATATCATAGCTGATAAAATTAAGAGGCACCAGAAAAGTTTTCTGATGACTAATTTGAATATGAAAGAATCTCATAGAGCCTAATAAAATATTTTAGGGGATACAGTGATGATTGAAACAACGCCTCCAAGCTCACATAGCTTACATACTATTTAAGGTATACAGATAATTAACAAACACAGAATATAGCATGAAGTAGTGATAAGTGTAATGAAAATAAAATTAAGGCAAGGCCAGAGTTGGCAGGAGTGATAGATGACATAAAGAGGCGAGTATAAGTTTCTTTGGGGAGGTAATATTTGAATAGAAATCTGAATGAAGAAAAGTAGTAAGTTGATAATCAGGAGGAAAAGCAGTCAGAATACAAGGACCCAAAAGTGAAAAGATACAGAATTGGTAATTTCAGTAAATAGGAATCCTTGTGTCAAAACCTGAAATTCTGCCTCCAGAAAGATGTGTCCTTCGGGGTCCTTCAGGCTTTTATTCTTCTCCATTTTTTATTAATAAGCAAACACTCTTAGGAGCAGTGACATTTCAACTAAGGATTAATTAACAACCTGCAGAGAATAAAACAAGAGTAGGAGGGTAAAGTGAATCGCAGGACCAGAGCACACTAAGCCATGCCCAGGTCATTGCTGTACCTACACTGGTCCCGGGTAGAGACGATGACCTATTGAGATAACCTATGTACAAGTGAGGTGGGAAACAAAGTGATGTTGCTGCTTCCTGTCCTCCCAATTGTGCACACCCCATCTCCTCCACCCACTTTGCCCAATTAAAAAGCATCTTCTAAACAGCATCAGGGTCAGTGGCAAGAAGGATTTTAAATTCTGAGATGCTATCAGTCACTCTAAAGAAAATAAAAGAATCAATTATTTTAACTTTGAGCAAATGACCCTGCAATGGCAAGGCAGAAAAATGTGGTCCTTGCAAGTCCAGGCAGCTTTGAGTTCATAGCAGTGACTCTGCCACTGATACCTTTTAGCAGTGGCACTAACAGGATGGCTAGTAATACAGGCTCCGGAGGCTAAGATCACTCACGCTGTGAAAGGAAAAACACATGCTGCCCTTTCAGACACTTGGAAAAATCAACAGAGCAGCAAGAGTGAGATAAAGAAGATGACAGCTCTAGCCAACGACAGGGACGTCAGGACATCAGCCAGGAAAACACATCACAGAAAGAAAGTGTCTTACTGCGCCCACAGGTGCAGTGTTCAAATTCAGGTTTCCACTCTTTCCGTGAACAGAAAGAGCTTTAACATCAAGAGTCCCCACCGCAGAGCCCTCAATAATGCCCACAGCGTGTTCTGTCTACTTTATTTGACTTAATCCTGACGAGCACTGACTCAGGTTATCATGCACAGTCCGAAGATCAGGAAACTGAGGCTCAAAGGCACATTCACAAGTGGTACAGCAAAAGCAGGTACCTAGGTTATATCACCTCAAGTCACAGGGGGCCTGCACCTGGAATGTGATCACACAGGCTGGAGAACTCTCCACTTCGCTTCTCAGGTTGCCCAGCTTCTAACCAGTTCACCCCCATCACTTGTCTCTTTCCTGCCCCTGCCCCTGCCCCTGGCAGGATGTCCTGGGAACTTGAGCGGAAGAATCAGGCTGCCCAGCTTCTAGCTCTCCTGCTAACTACCTACCTGACACTGGCGTTATTTAACGGTGCTGCATTTTTGCCTCCTCGTCTGTAAAATGAGGATGTTGATACTCAGAGTCTTTAAAGCAATGCTGGTCCCATACTGAGAGCTCAGTAAAGTTTGCCGTTACAGTTATATTCCTTTCCCCATCATGTTCTCATGTGTCCTCACATCTTCATAAGACTGGCTCTGCTTTGTCAAATCCTCCTTTCTTAACCCCCTCAAATCGTATAACCTTGCCCCTAACAACAACCCGTTCTCTTCTTCCTCCCTTTCCACCATTCCGTGTTCTGTCTGCCACTGCCTCTGCTGACAGTGCCTGGGACAGATGCAGCCCCGCCACCTAACACTACCTGGAGATAGTTCAGAAACACACCTGTGAAATTGCTGCAGAGTGGGCAACGGGAGGGCTTTGCTGAGGGTTTACAGAAGTCCGAGAACACAGAAATTTATAGCAAGTGCCACTTCCTTAGAGGCCAAGGACACTGGAACGTCTCAGGACTAATAATGAGCTCACTCTTATGCACCCATTCTTACACGACTGCTTGGAAGCAGAAGAAATCCATGCCAGCTAATGTTTCAGGCTAATTAAAAGCATGTTTACTTGCCTTATCCATATCGTTCTACTCCTTCCTGCTCACCCAGGCCAGAAGATAGAGTTTTCTGTTGATCCAGGTCCCATCTGGCACCTTTGTAGCTTATCAAATGAATTATTGCAAAAAGCAAAATGGTTAAGTCTGAGAAGAAAAAAGGGGAAAGGAGACAGAACACAACTGAATTAGTACTCCTGCCACAACAGTGGGGCATCGTGCCCATTCATACACCAGGGTGTCACTGAACCATGTTTCTTGAAGGTACATAACAGAGAATATTATATTTCTGAAACTGAAAACCTGACTTTGATCACAGCAGAAAGAAATCTTGAGGGCTGAGTCCCATGTCTTTCTCACCCAGACCCTATGGTGTTCATTCAGTACAGTGACTTCTACAACAGGAAAGCTCGACAAAATACTTACAAGGGGTGGTGATTCTCAGTTGTATAAAGATCCTTGATGGTGACAGTGTGCAGAGGGATTTCAAATCCAGTCCAAATGGTTACTGGTGCCAGGAAATACCAAGCACAAGTGAAATGGGCCAGGTGAGAAGTATGGCAAAACTGGGGTGCTGATCCCCCCTGGAAGGGCAGGGTCGCTGCTCTGCACCAGCTGATGGCCACTGTGCACAAACACAAGTCTAAAGCTGCCAGATACTTGGTTTTCCAGAAGAAGCAGGAATTTGCCTGTAACTGTTGACAACTAATTGAACTTTTTGAAAATCTTGAGGCATAGCAAACAAAACATATCTGTAGGCCCTCACCTGCAGCCTGTTGCCTCAAAAGGTCTAAGTGCTCTATTTGACACAGGACAAAGTTATTTATCATCTGGATACTTCAATTTTTCTATCATAAAGCAGGGATAATTATACCTTCTTAATGGGATTGTTTGGGGAATTAAATCTATTACTACAGGGTAAGCATTTGGACTACATGGCACAGTAAGCATTATTATTCAAGATTATATTTTTTACACGTGTACCTGGATTGATGTGAATGAAATATGCATCCTATGCAAGTCCTACATCCTGGGTTTGACTGTGGCATCTCAATAAAGAATCTCACTAGTTGGAAAAGAGCTGTCCTCTCACTTTCACAATTTGCAGCTATAGAAACTGAGTCAGAAGGGAGTCCATTTGTTGTCATAAGCATGAACATCAGCACAAAGTCATCAGCAGGAACAGGAGGCATCTTGTCAACTTGGCCATGGGTATCCTTTCCGCTGGGATGACCTCTGCTATTGCTTACGGCCATACATTTTTACCTTGTGGTTCTCCGTGCTTTTGCCATGTCAGAAAGACAAGTTTATAAAGGCAGTGAACAACCTCACCCTGTAAAAAGTCTTCAGTTATGGGCAGACTATCCATTGGTATTCAGTTTATCTTTCAAGCTAATTTGCAGAGCTTCACTACAGACATCCTGCTCGGCATCACTTAAGGACACATTTTCAAATTAGATCTGGCAAAGTAAACATCCTTGAAAAATAAGAATCCATACTCCAGAGGCCATTCTAAAGCATGGGTATTCAAACATAATAGCTCTTTAGTTCTCAGAGTGAGATCCTGAAGCAGCAGCATCAGCAATACCTAGGATCTTATTAGAGACACAGAAGCTTGGGCCTCACCAAGACCTGCCCAAATTGAATCTTCCCTCCCAGGAGATCTATGGAAATATTCAAATTTGAGAAATTAACCAAGTTATCCCTAGAATTTCCTGGAGTTTGTGTGTGATCAGGGGAAGAGGTAGGAAAAAAGGTTCACTTTCAAAATTATAGGGAAAGTTTTTACTATTTGATAATCCACAGAAGGAACAAAAAATGTCAAGAACCAGTCCTCATCATCTATTCAACGAAGGACTTCTAAAGATTCTAAAAATTGTAGAGAAATGTACAAGTTTATCCTGGACTTTGGCCCAATTTGCTGTGAGCTGAGGCTCTGGCTGGGGTATTGGCATCTGTCAGCCTGCCTGCTGGGACCTGTTGCTTGGATCTTTCCCTCCAAGGAGAGAAAGTGGCAACAAAATCAGAGCATGGTACTAAGTCCAATTTGCCAGGAAATATCTTACCACTGACAGCCTCACTCATTCCCAAGGGATGACAGAAGCAGGTAGGTAAGTCATACTTGTGCAAAAAATGAGGAAAGGAAAGCATGAGGGGAGAAAAGATGAGAATGAGAGAGAAAGGCAGGAAAGAAGAAAAGAAATAAAATCATTGTTGGGATGTTTACTTGCTCTTCCTATTTCTATCCTTCTCTCTTCTAGTAGTTGAAAAGACACTGCTTCTATGAGTTAACCTGGGCTACTTACAAGCAAGAGAGGCATCCTGTCAATGAACCTCTTGGTGGTAGGTGAGAAGAGACTACAGGGCTTTCTTTATGAACTGGAAACCCACTTTACATACAGGTAAATCCACCAAGCTTCCTCCTTCTCCCTATTTAGATCCTAGGAAGGCAGGTTCTATTCACTTAGTAAGGTAACTACCTCCTGCCTTATGTTCATGCAAGGAAGGGGTTAGTGTTGGTCCATTCCCTGAGGATTCCTTACACTGTCCTGTCAGCATGGCTGCATATCAGTGGACACTCCCAATAGGCAATGCAGCATGTGACCAGCCATCGGCACAGCCTGGTGGCTCTCACTATAAGGGAAATGCTAAAATCTACTCTCTAGAAGAAAGAGGTTATAAAATCAGCTCACTGTGCTTTAAAAATTATCTTAAATCTTCTGCTTTTGTAAATAAGACAGATTTTTAAGAAATAGCACTTGTGTGTACACATACTCCTTGTTTGAAGAAATCTCTCAGAAAAGAATTTGTAAAAATATAAGTTTACTGGGACGCCTGGGTGGCTTAGTGGTTGAGTGTCTGCCTTTGGCTCAGGGCATGATTCTGGAGTCCTGGGATCAAGTCCCACATCAGGCTCCCTGTGAGGAGTCTGCCTCTCCCTCTGCCTATGTCTCTGCCTCTCTCTGTGTGTCTCTCATGAATAAATAAATAATTTTTTTTAATGTAAGTTTACTAGTAGCTCCAGCAGTGGTGTACCAGGCTACTGAATGTTTGTTTAGTTGTTCTTTAGGTGTTGTAACACTCAACAAACAAATATTTTAAAATATCTTCTATGAGTGTAGTACCCTGATAGATCACCTAACTCAAGTTGCTCATAATCCTTCTGGGAAGAGAGAATTAGTCATGTTAATTCTATGTTATTATATGATCAGTACAGGAGTGCCTCAGTGTAAAACTAGTTCAGTACAGAGCACATACAAATAATATTAAGAACTAAAAATGTAACACGTTCTACTTGAGAGTCATTTTTCTTTTAATAATTGAGCCTTCAGGCACATTTCTACAGAAAACATTGTCCCTGTACCATAAGTCATTTAAATTGAAGAAAAGATTTTGTCAGCTCAACAGAGCCCAGCACACAGAAAAGCAGAGACTGTCTGAGAGTCAGAGAGCAGAATGTCAAGGTCTGCAGAGAACCTTGTTGTGCATGAACCATCATTTCATCCATCATTTTTATTTTTTTTTATTTTTTTTGTTTTTTTTATTTTTTATTGGTGTTCAATTTACTAACATACAGAATAACCCCCAGTGCCCGTCACTCATTCACTCCCACCCCCCGCCCTCCTCCCCTTCCAACACCCCTAGTTCGTTTCCCAGAGTTAGCAGTCTTTACGTTCTGTCTCCCTTTCTGATATTTCCCACACATTTCTTCCCCCTTCCCTTATATTCCCTTTCACTATTATTTATATTCCCCAAATGAATGAGAACATATAATGTTTGTCCTTCTCCGACTGACTTACTTCACTCAGCATAATACCCTCCAGTTCCATCCACGTTGAAGCAAATGGTGGGTATTTGTCATTTCTAATAGCTGAGTAATATTCCATTGTATACATAAACCACATCTTCTTTAGCCGGTCTCTGTGGCGCGACCGGTCAGCGCGTTCTGCTGTTAACCGGAAGGTTGGTGGTTCGAGCCCACCCAGGGACGGGGCGTTCTCGCTGGAGAAGCGACCTTAGGATATCCTTCAGGGGAAGGTTATCCCATCCCAGATCCTGGGAGGAGCAAATGTGCTAGAAAGCAATATGGACAACCGAGGTTGTCCTGCCTCCTGCCTTGATAGGAGCTTCATCCATCATTTTTAAAAGCAACTCTTTTAGATGATTTCCTATCTGAGCATGAGGAAGGGAACCTTATTCACAGATTCCTGAGAAGGAAGCAAGAAACAAGTGAGATCCCTCAGTTCTCCCCCTGACAGTTATTCCCTGTCTCAGTTCCCATGGTTTCTCTTTGACACAGATCCCTGTTTTATCTCCATAACCTAGCATCATGCCCACCCTGTAATAGGAAGTTCATAATTATTTTTTAAGAAAAAAATAAAAAAGTGCTTTGCCAAAGCAATCAATGTTAAGTAGAAAGCAGGGCTATACCTCCAACCTCACATAGCCTTTGCCTTGCTCTTTTTGCTGGCCAAACCCACAGGTGTGGGTTTCACTGAAGAATGAGGCAAACACTACCTCTACTCCTGATCAGAGGCTGGCTTGTAGTCCAGTAAATAGCCCTGCATTTAAAGATGAGAAGCCAAAAAATTTCTAACAGGAATGATTCCTCAAAGAGATAATATTATTATCAAATGTACTTTTTCTTTTTAATTTCTTATGTATTTTTTGAGAGAGAGAGAGAAAAAATGAGTGGGACAGGGAAGAGTAGAGGGAGAAGAAGCAGCAGATCCCACACTGAGCAGCGAGCTCAACATGGAGCTCAATCACAGGACCCTGGGATCATGACCTCAGCCAAAGGCAGACGTTTAAGCAACTGAGCCACCTGGCCATCCCTCATATATACTTCTTAAACATTTCTAGCAAATGGCACTTCTCTGATAGTTTGGGAGGAGCCTGAAAAAAAAGTCACAGCATTCCTTTCCAAGTGGAGCCTGTGTCAACCACCCTGCAAGTGATGGGAGTGCCAGGATCAGATTTCCAGGTAAGCTCTAAAACACTACACGGAAACAAGGAGCCCTGGGCCTTGTTTATTCAATAGCACTAACAGCCATTCCAGCACCTGGCAGGTAGGGCTAACTAGGCAAGTTGACTATTGATGAATAAATTAAGAAGCATTTTCCTAATTCTTAAATGTATAAATAATTCTCAAACGCCTAGACATAAAAATAATATGAGGAGATGACACAAAGAAATGAAAAGACATTCCATGCTCATGGGATTGGAAGAACAAATATTGTTAAAATGTCTATACTACCCAAAGCCATCCTACACATTTAATGCAATTGCTATCAAAATATCAAAACATTTTTCACAAAACCGGAACAAGCAATTCAAAAATTTACATGGAAGTACAAAAGACCTCAAATAACCAAAGCAATTTGGAAAAAGAAAAGCAAAGCTGGAGTTTCACAATTCCAGAATTCAAGTTATATTACAAAGCTGTAGTAATCAAAACAGTATGGTGTTGGCACAAAAATAGATACATAGACCAATTGAACAGAATAGAAAAACCAAAAATGAACCCATAATTATATGGTCAATTAATCTTTAACAAAGCAGAAAGGAATATGCAATGGTAAAAAGACAGTCTCTTCAATAATGGTGTTGGAAAAACTGGACAGCTACATGAATGAAAAGAATGAAAGTGGACTACTTTCTTATGCCATATGCAAAAATAAATTCAAAATGAATTGAAGACCTAAATATGAAACCAGAAACCATAAAAGTCCTAGAAGAGAGCAAAGGCAGAAATCTCTGACATCAGCCATAGCAACATCTTTCTAGATATGTTTCCTGAAGCAAGGGAAACAAAAGCAAAAAATTAAACTATTGGGACTACAACAAAATAAAAAGCTGCACAGCGAAGGAAACAACCAACAAAACTAAAAGGCAACCTACAAAATGGAAGAGGACATTTTCATATGACATATCTGACAAAGGGTTAGTATCCAAAATATATAAAGAACTTATACAACTCAACACTCAAAAAATAATCCAATTTAAAAAATGGGCAGAAAACTTGAATAGACATTTCTCCAAAGAAGACATAGACATGACCAATAGAAACATGAAAAGATGCTCAACATCACTCATCATCAGGGAAATTCAAATCAAAACTACCAAGGGGTATCAACTCACACCTCTCAGAATGCTAAAATCAACAACACAAGAAACAAGTGTTAGTAAGGATGTGGAGAAAAAGGAACCCTCTTGCTCTGTTGATGGGAGTTGAAACTCATGCAACCACTGTGAAAAATAGTATGGAGTTTCCTCAAAAAGTTAAAATAGAACTACTCTATGATCCAGTAATCACACTATTTTGTATTTACACCCCCAAAAAAATCTCCCAAAACTGATAATTCAAAGGGATAGATGCACCCCTAGGTTTATAGTAGCTTTATTTACAGTAGCCAAATCATAGAAGCAGTCCAAGTGTCCATCAATTGATGAATGAATAAAGAAGAGGTGGTATATATATACATATATACCACCTCTTCTTTATTTAGTCAGAATGACTACCCTACGGAGTTGCCACAAAAATTAAATGTAAAGCTTTTAGAAGCATGCTTGGTATATAGGAGCATGACATGTGTTGGAGATCATGGTGGTAATGATGTTGACAGCAATAATGATACTTTCCTTTCCTTACAGAAAAGTACTTTTCTAGCAACCTTCAGTGGCATAAAGAGATAACATGTTGCTTTTTAGTGCTAGGCCATTATGTAGATTGTATAATTGACCTCAATTCTTCCCCTAGTTCCTGTGTCCATGTTTTACTTACTTATTTTGGCCAATGGAATGGGATGTTAATAGTGACAGTGGGTCGCCTCCACATCTAGGCTGTAAGCAGCCTTGCATGTTTTGCTTGCTCTCTTGCACCCCTAACACTGCCACAACAAGGATAGGTGTTGGGAGTCTGCCAGCCGGGGAGATTAAGGGATAAGTGCAACAGACCAGAAGGTCTGGAGCACAAGCAGAGTGCCTCAGGTGTTCATTGCTATGTGCCCTTGAAGTTTTATAGTTGTTTGTTATGCGGCAATGGTTAGCTATACTCCATATCATCCTGAAATTAATAGAAATAAGCCATGAACATAATATATAATAAAAGCAAGACCGTAAATGCAAGTAAGTTTTGTTTAGCTGAAGGTGTGTGTGTATGTGTGTGTGTGTGTGTGTGTGTGTGAACTTATGGAATTGTTATTTTTTCAATATTTGAAGATATTTGTATTTTATTTTTTTAATTTAAATTCAATTAGCACCACCCTGAAAGTGCCTGATCTCATCTGGAATTGTTTTTATAAGCAAAAAGCGATCAGATATAGCAATCCTATGTCGTTCTCCCAAATATTCTATAGTATCTGCATTTTGATCACTATTTAAAATATATTCATTTATGGGCAGCCCGGGTGGCTCACCGGTTTAGTGCTGCCTTCAGCCCAGGGCCTGATCCTAGAGACCCGAGATCGAGACCCACATCAGGCTCCCTGCATGGAGCCTGCTTCTCCCTCTGCCTGTGTCTCTGCCTCTCTTTCTGTGTGTGTGTCTCTCATGAATAAGCAAATAAAATCTTTAAAAAAACTGGTCAAAATTAAAAAAAATATATATATATATATATTCATTTATCACCTGTTACGAGAGTTCCCTAAAATTAAATAAGGTAAGGGTTTTCAAAGTGTCTGGCTCATAGTTGAGACTCAATATATATTTATTGAAAAAGTTATTGAATAAGGAAAAAAAAACAAGCAACTCTTTATATTTGCATCCTACTGGAAGAAATTCTGATGCTTCATACATTATTTACTCACATTTTAGCCATAATCAATTTTACATATGATTTTTAACTGTTCGATTTTTATAAGCAAATTGCTGCGGATAAAGGAAATTGGGCGGGCATTTTATGGATATTGAGCGAGATATGCTCAATAGCAGGTAAACTTCTACAGGAGTTCTGTTTCCAATGGGTACTAGGAATATCACTCCTAGTTACATCTAATTCAAGTATAAATGTATTGAATATTAAGAGGAAAGTGTTTCCCCTTCTTCAGAAAGTAAGACAGAGAATACAAAATCAGCCTTCTATATTGTCGAGATGTGGAATGAATCTAAACACCAATTTTATTTTATCAAATGTATTTGCACCTTGTGGATATTCCCCACACCAAAACTTCACTAATAGCAAACAACTCAGTGAACAGAACTTCAGATTTCTTTTACTGTCAATATCTGGGATCAGTGTTATTGTTCCATTATCTAGAGCCAATCAATGCCTCATAAATGTACTAAAGAAAAGCATCTTGTTCCACTCCTCTGAACCTTTTGTGCCATGCTTTCATCACATTTTTTCCTCATTCAAATCCATGTCTGTGTATTTACCAAATCTTAGTGTCCCATCATGGTGTTTAGCTTAAGCATCTCATCATGTTGTTTAGCTTAAATGGATAGTCTGAGGCTGAAATAAGTTGCTTATAAACATAGGCTGGCTCTTCCATTTTTAGTTGCCATGAAGAGGCTCTGCTATTGTGAAATGAGCAACTGTTATCATGCTGCTTTCTCTCACTGAGAATAAAGTGCATCCATTTTAGTAACCATGGTTATTACCAAAATTGTACCAGTTTGAATTAGATGCATTTCTCCTTTGTCAAGAAAAAGGACTGATGAGCGTTCACTCCCAGGCCTGAATTTCATTTTTAACCCAACAATGCCTATTCTAAAAATAGATATTGATATACTTTTCATAATCTACCACTTGCTTTCTCGCCTTAAACCTAAGAAACAAATGGGCTCGACACTCTGTGTTCTGGGCAGGCAGGATTAACAACTAGACACACACACACACACACACACACACACACACACACGTTTATTTTACTCTTGGTGTCATAGTAACAGACCAGTTTTCTAAGCTTCTAGATAGCTGGGTATTCCTGGGTACGTGCTCACCAATTTCCTGGGAAGTAAGCAGAAAAGAGTGGCAGATTAGAACATAGCTCTGAAATAATAAGGTGCCATTCTCTTCAAATCAAGATACATAACTGTTCCACCCCCTTGCACTCCAGCCCTCACTGCAGAAGTCAGAGCTCCTTTACCAAACTGGCTACAACCCAGCAATGGCTAGATGAGTCCTGGAGCCAACATGGCAACTATGTTAGTCCATGTTGCAGGCAACATCACAAGGAAGCAAAATATAGCAGATGAGCAAAGAGGTTAAAAAAGCAACTATGTTTTTATTCCAAATAAACAATTAAGAGATATCTTTGAATTTCTTGTTATACCAGTCTCTAAATCTAGACACTAAAACTAATATCTTTATCCAGCTGATTCAAAGGGTGCCTTCCTTATTAGGATTTAATTGCAATGCCTTTAAGGCATCTATAATATTTTACTAATTTTAAACAATTTAACAAACCCGATCTTATCTGATCCTTGCAACAACCCTCTATAGAAAGTTGTGAGTGGTTGGTGCATTTTACAAATACAGAACCTGAGGAGCCAACATCAAATATTTTCTAAAATCACCTTCCTAACTCTCAAAGGAGTGTTTTTAAACTCTGCCAGCATTTCCTAAAATTGATGCTGTAGAAAAACAGTCACGTGAGATCCTCCACGAAAAGGGTGTTAGCATATATTTTCATTGTAAAGCCTAGAGAAATCCTGAAATAAATAAGCTCCTTAAGTGGTTTAACTCAAAAGTTCCAGGCAGCCCGGGTGGCTCAGCGGTTTAGCGCCCCCTTCAGCCCAGGGCCTGATCCTGGAGACCCGGGATTGAGTCCCACATTGGGCTCCCTGCATGGAGCCTGCTTCTGTCTCTGCCTCTGTGTGTGTGTGTGTGTGTCTCTCATGAGTAAATAAATAGAATCTTTAAAAAAAAATAAGAAAACATTTTAAAAAACTCAAAAGTTCCTTAGCTTATTGTACAAAAAACCCATTGGTTGCTTAAAACCTTTAAACATCTCCTGGAATTGCTTCATAGTTCATATTTTGGAAATTGTTGAGCTCCTCAAGAACAAAGACTATATCTTATTTAGTGTGTTTGGGTGGATTGTGTGTCCTCCCTCAAATTCATATGTTGAAGTCCCAACTACCCTTCCACCGACATACATCAGAATGTGACCTTTAAAAAAAAAAAAAAACAAAGAAAACAAACAAAAACAAAAACAAAACAAAACAAAACAAACAAGAATGTGACCTTATTTGGAAAGACGGTCTTTGTAAATGTAATTAGTTAAGAAGAGGTCATATTGGAGCCAGGTGGGCCAATTGTTTTTATCACCAATTATTCTATAGAGATGACATTCTGGTGAGGGAGATAGAAAAGAAATAAATGTAAGGGATCCCTGGGTGGCTCAGCAGTTTAGCGCCTGCCTTTGGCCCAGGGTGCGATCCTGGAGTCCCGGGATTGAGTCCCATGTTGGGTTCCCAGCATGGAGCGTGCTTCTCCTTCTGCCTGTGTCTCTGCCTCTCTCTCTATCATGAATAAATAAATAAAATCTTTAAATAAATGTAAAATATGATTTATCTCCTTTCATAAGAGGAAATGAGGCTCAGAGTGATTTGCCCCAAAATAAAGAGAATGTTCTATCCATGAGCACAACAGGGAATCCCAGAAGGCCCATTCCCCTTAAGATACAACCCTCTGTCCTGCCAGGGCTCAAAGCACCATCTCCAAATTGTGTGTAGCTAAGTCACACAAAATTCTCTTTCCTGACTCTTGCTTACTGAAAAATATGAAATCTTGGCAGAGTGTAAGCACTGGATTTGAAGTCAGGAAACCTGGGCTGAGTTTCTAATTTGTTTTCTGTGAAATTCTGGATATATTAATTTATACATCTCAATTTCTTATTTGCAAAACAATACCTACTCCATAAGATTATTGTGAAAAATAACTGGTGATAAAGAGAAACAATTGGAATTTATTGACTTCCTGTGAACCTGTAGTTTCTACTGATACTTCTATGTTCACACACCTCTCCCCACCACAAACAAGAAGACAGATAACTGGTACTAATACACCTTTTCCCTTGAAAGTGACTCATAGTAGGGCTGACAGAAGGTTAGGGTTGTCTAAGTAATAAGGGCCTCCACACATATATATACACCCAGTACCATCTGCTTTTCCCAAGTGCTACTTTTCCCAAATATAGCCGTCAAATCACTGCTCAGTCATTCCCAGAAACTTCTCAGTATACTCCCCACTTGTTGGCTATCCATTTGTGTATCGATGGACACTTGAGTTGCTTCCATATTTTGGATAGACTGTGAGAGTTCTTTGAGTACTTGAAGTGAAGTATTGTCAAAATTCTTGTAAAGGATTTCATTAGTGATATTTTTCAATGCTTCGAACAGTTTTAATCTAGAAGTTGTAAAAGAAACCATAAAACCTGTTTACAAGTAGTTGCTGAAATTTCCTAGATTATTATGTAGCATCATAATATTTTCCATTAAAGTGAAAACATTTAAGAAAAAAATTAGATTTTTGATATTACTTTAATAAATCAAATATTTATTTTAAAATCCATTATAACACCTAATCTATTGTGCATTAAAGCTGCCACAAGAACACCAAAAGAATTTGAATGTTTTATCATTGTCATGATTCCTCCATACATATGGACTTTTTAGCTTACCCTACCAACTACCAATTCTAATTACAGTAAATAGGTTTAATATAAAACCCAATGATCATTAACCACTGAGTCAGCCCGGAAGCCATAGTAGGGAGTTGCTTGATTCATGTTTGTTCATCTGTATGAGTAGAGGGAGGTAAGACATACAGAATTATAAGGGACTCTGGAGTCAGATGTCCTGGATGTGAAATCTGCTCCACCACATACTATAACCTGAGACTTCTGGCAAGTTGTTTAACCACACTGCATCCAGTTTCATCACCTGCAAGATCTATACTTAATTCATAAGTTGGTTGCGAGCTTTACATCCTGCAGCAGACTTGCCATACTTTGCACAGCATCCAACACATAATTAAGATTCAGTAAATGTCGGCTGTTGTTTGCTGCTATTATTATTAACATTAGCAAAAAAAAAGGGAGGGTGTTATGGATGTCAATTTCACTCATTTTAAATGATTGTCAAAATTTGCCATGAAGACGATTTGGGATATTTCTAAATATACCTTTCTATATTTTAATTGCTATGACTTTCCTGTGTTCCCAGGACGGATGATTTAGCCTGAGGAAAATACCAGATTTAAAAAGAAAAGAAGAAAAGAAAAGAAAGAAAAGAAAAGAAAAGAAAAGAAAAGAAAAGAAAAGAAAAAAGCACTTGGCACTAATTTCTGGTTTCAGGTTTAAACCCTAAAACCCTGCCCTGCAGATTCTCTTGTTTCAATTGCTTGGGAAATTAGCAGTTAACAGACTAAAGTCTTGCTGTTTTTTGACATTTGTTTGAAGAGCAAAAACAGCTTTAACGGCTTTGCTGGGATTGTAGGAGAGCCTGTCTCTTTAACCACTTGGCCCTTCAACGTGAAGACACACAAGGGGAATGAGAAGTATTTCTAATAGTTTCTTTGGAACAGCATAACTACAATCACTTTTACAGCACTTGCTATATAGGCCAGCACTGTTCTTAATACATTGATTCTTTCAATAATTGTTAGAAGGTACTGCTTTAGAGGCACTAATTTTATTCACTTGTTAGTATGTTCACCCTCAGCAAATATTTCAAAACACATATTTCAAAACTATCTAGGCTAAATAAAATTCCACAAAGCAAATATCTGCTAGGCAGATAAGGAAAAGGGGACACAAAATGGGCAGTCTGGTGATCATTAAAGGTCACTGTGGCTGGGAAAGAGAATGAAGCTGAAAAACAGACCCTATTCCTATCAATAAACCGCAAGATGCCTACATGGTCACCGTGACTCAGATCCCGTCTGTCACAGTGAAGTTGAACTCAAACATGCTCCTTCTGTTCAGAGGAGACATTTCTCATTTATTCTTCCCTCTGCCCTCTGGCAAAAGAGACAACTCAGGGGAATTTTTGTGTCAGGAAATGGAAACTGCTCTGAAATTTTCTAAGGATTTAAGGCACTTATTTAACTAACCTGTGGTTAATACATAGGTGGTCAATCTGGATTATGGAGAAAGTGAGTCACCTCAAAACCTATGAAAAGAGCAGTAAGTTGTTTCAGGTGCAGTGCCCCCTGGTGATGATGGAAGTTGCCCTCCTTTTCCTCCTGTCCCTTAAAAAGTGCCTAAGATCCTATAACATGCATGTTATCTATCCATTTTTCCTCTGGATTTATCTTGTCTTTTTTTACTTTCTATTTTTCTTCAGCCTTTTTTTTTTTTTTTTTTTTTTTTTTTTTGAGAGAGAGAGAGAGACAGAGGTGGTGTGTAGGCAAGCAGAAGTCAGGGGGTGGCAGTTGCAGGAGGCAAAGGGAGAGGGCGAGAATCTTAAGTAAGACTTCATGCCTAGTACACATACCAAGGAGAGGCTCAATCTCACAACCCTGAGATCATGACCTGAGCCCAAATCAAGATTCTGACGCTTAACTGACTGGGCCACCCAGGTACCCCTCATCAAAAGTTTTTACTTTTCTGAGTTTACATTTATTTTCTCTTTTTATAATTGATTTTGTAAACAGACTCAATTCTTTCCTTTTTTTTTTTTTTTTTTTAGATTTCATTTTTTTTATTCATGAGAGACACACACGGAGAGAGGCAGAGATACAGGCAGAGGGAGAAGCAGGCTCCCCACAAGAAGCCCGATGTGGGACTTGATCCCAAACCCAAGGATCACACCCTGAGCCAAAGGCAAGTGCTCAACAGCTGAGCCACCCAGGCATCCCAATTCTTTCTGGACAAACAATGCATCATTAATAAACAAGGCTGGTGGTCAGCTTGTAGGGCACCACCTCAGCTGCCCAAGGCATTTATGGCTAGCATCCATTCTTTATGTTCCAATTTGCCAATGACTGGGTCATATCAGTAATTAAATATTTTTCATATGTATATATGCTTACACATAAAATCAACCTGTGCTTTTAAAACTTTTTGTTCCTTAGGGTTCTCAAAGATTAAAGACTAAAGAATGCAAAGAAAATCACCCCCAAATTGAAAAGACATATCCCAACTATATTCATACATATGGTACAAAGTACCTGTGGTGAGTTTTTTTAAGATTTATTTATTTATTTTAGAGAGAGAGAGTGCACATGGGTTGGGGGGCAAAGGGAGAGGGAGAGAGAGATCTCAAGCAGACTCCTTGCTGAGCACAGAGCCTGATGTGAGGCTCAATCAGGGTTCAATCTCATGACCCTGAGAACACGACCTGAGCAGAAATCAAGAGTCAGATGCTTAACCAACTGAGCCACCTAGGCATCCCCAAAGTATCTGTGTTTTGGTAGTTTGGCCTCTACTAACAGCCAGTGTTAGGTACTTGACAAAGGAATGAAGATCATTGTCTCCTCTAAAAGCTCTATAGTCACTCAAAGTCAGAATTGTTCAAAATAGGAAGATTCTGCATCTCTCTCTTTTTTAAAAAAAAAATTTATTTATTCATTCATTCATTCATTCATTCATTCACAAGAGACACAGAGAGAGAGAGAGAGAGACAGAGACATAGGCAGAGGGAAAAGCAGGCTCCATGCAGGGAGCCTGATATGGGACTCCATCCAGGGACTCTGGGATCATGCCGTGAGTTGAAGGTAGATGCTCAACCACTGAGCCACCCAGGCATTCCAGATTCTGTATCTCTGATATGACTATACCTCATGATTACCCTCAGGCTGAGTCCTATCCAGGATCCATAGATGTGATTTGCCCATGTCTTTTAGAAGGGATCTCCTCTCTGATTATACCCATAGGGTTATAACGCTGTCCTGGTCGGTGTTGGTTTGCAGAAAACAGAAATTATTTCTAAAAAACGTTTAAAAAAGAGAGAGAGGTTTAAGTGCTTATAAAATCACTGTTGGAGCTAGAGAAATAGGCTCTAAGTTGGCCTTTGGGGAACGACTCCCATAAAAACACTTCAGAACTGATCTGCCAAGGGAATGGCTTCCTTTGCTACAATCAGCAAATAAGGCAATCAGAAGCTGCCACTAGAAATTTTGACTTCAGAAACACACTGTCTTTGCTCTGCTCCAAGTTCTATTTCTCAACATGTAGAAATCTAGTGATTGGAACAAGAATTCCATTGTGGAAAAACCCAGTGTCTCCACTCTGTTTTCTAGAAGAGACAAGAAAGGGGAAAAAAAGTGGAAATGTGGTCTCCAATTTCAAGCAAGGGCATTTGATTGACCAAATCTAATCACATCTGGACCCTTATCAAAGGATTCCAGGAAAGAAAATTTTAGCAATCTAGTATAGTTTTACCAGACAGGAAGCCATATTAGAAGAGCATTTTTCAAATTCTATGTTGCGAATTACTTGTGGGTGATAAATCAATTTATTTAATGGCTGTGAAATAAATTTAATTTTAATGAAATGGAATAGAGTAGAATATACCCCATAGAGTAAAGAAGGATTGTTTTGAGGATGCCTTTTACTTTAGGGTATGTGAATGTTTGTGTGTGTGTGTATTGGGTTATGATGTAAAAATGATCATATGGTCCATAGGACTAGGACCAAAAAAGCTTGATATTCACTGCACTACAAGGAAGATAGAATGGATTTTGAACACTAATCACAATATCCAACATAAACTCTATGAAGATGAATTCATTTCTAAACTATGTTAGTTTTCTATGGTCACTGTAACAAATTACCACAAGTGCAGTGGTTTAAAACAAATTCATTATGCTATAGTTCTATAGTTAAGAAGTCCACAATGGGTTTCACTGGGATGAAATCAAATGTTAGCATGGCTGCATTCCTTTCAGGAGGCTCTAGAGGAGAATCCATTTCTTTCCCATTTCCAGTTTCTAAACACTGCCATAATCCTTAGCTCATGGCCCTTATCTTCCATCTTCAAAGCCTGCAACATCAGGCCAGTTTTGTCAGGTTGCCCCCTCTCTAGTTGTCTTTGCCTCCATCATCACATTTTAGGGACTCCTAAAATGGGTGCGCCTAGCTAATCCAGAGAAATCTTCCTATTTTAAGGGCAGGTGATGAGCAACCCTAATTTCATCTTCAACTTGAATTCCCCTTTGCCGTGTAACCTAATATATTCACAGGTACCAGGGATTATGATAGAGACAACTTGAGGGGGAAGGGACATGATTCCTGGTACCACACTAATCAACTAAATTCAGGATCAGGAGAATATCTAAGTGTCCTATAAGATAGAGAAAAAAGGTGCAACTGATCTTCCAATGCATATCTCTCTCCTTTCTGTTGCTCTCAGAGTCAAGTTAGATGAGGCAAATGCATGATATTCCTACATGACAATGCATAAAAAATATATAATTTCATTAAGATGCTTTCTGTTGGTTCTCTACTATGAATAATATAGAAAATATCTAGTTACCTTTTGTCCTCCCTCCCCTATCATTAATTTGAAATACCATTTTACTTCACGTTAATACCAACAAGTCCTTCAGCAAGTTGACACTACATTTTATATATGTACCCCATTCTTCTCCCACCACTTTCTAATGTGGGCCATATCTATGTTGTCAGAGCATCACTACCCTATACTATATTGTTTCCTTTAATGTCATCATTTAGTCTCAGTTGTATAGTAAAAGTATATTTGATACTCACAGATCAATATGTAGTCCATGCTCACTAGTCACTTTAGTTGTCTGAGATTTCTCAGAAAAGATGTCAGAAACAATATCTGCTGAGTTCTTACTTGTTCATAAGAGTATCTATGGCATTTATGCTTGACAGCTCATTTGGCAGAATATAAAACTCTTGGCTTACACATTTCTCTCCTTGAGTACAGTAAATGTTACTATTCTGGCATAAAGTGTTGCTGCAAAAAAAAAAAAAAAAAAAGTTGTTTTAATTATGGCTTATAAAGGTGACCTCAACATCTTTTCTAAGAAACTCAAAAAGTTTTGTGTTCCTTTTCTTATTAATCCAATATTTTTATTAGTGTATGTCTCAATGTTAGCTATTTTGGGATGATTTCCCCATAAACATAGTGTCTTTTTGAGACTTTTTTAATTTCATGAAACTATTCTTGAAACACAGTGCTTAGTACTTTGTCACATTACTTTGCTTAAGTTTGGGGAACTTACATATACTGCATTTTTTGGCAACATTATATACCTACAACTTTCCCTGAAGTCTTTTTATTTTTGTTTTTCAAACCTTGTTTTTCTCTTTTTCATCATGTAGTTGCTATATCTGTAATTCCTTTTAACATAGTCTTTAATTCTATAGGACTTTTTCCTTTTCCTTCTTTTTCTAATTGTTTTTTTTTTCATTTGATCAGTTTCTTTTTCAAATCTTTCTTTTATCCAATTATTTTATCTCTGACTTTTCTATTTCTAATTTATGCTGTTCTTTCATGCTTTCTAAAAATATTTTAAGTAGTTCAGATTGGTTTCAAAAGACTAATGGTTTTTTACGTGATTGCCCATAAAAACTTGGTTCTGCTTAGTACTCTCTTTTTCTTATAATGAATCTGTACAGGATGTGACTGAAGTCCTTTGCTGCTGCTAAAGTTCAGGTGAGACAGATTTACCTGTCCTTTAGATGTCCCTATGTGCTAAGTCAGTGGGGTGTCAGGGTAACTTTCTTATCTTCACAATTTTAGGGCTTCATTTTGTGTTGCTATTAAGAAATATTAACAAATGTGGTTTCGTACTGGCCTCCTCTTTGTCCCTTTTCCCCACTTTTACCTGGACTTTCTCTTTTCTTTGCTCCTAGAATCTAGCCCTGCTCCATTTGCTTTCTACACCCAATAGTAGATTCTCAGTGAAGGTGGTTTTCCAGAAAGGACACATTGGTCTATTAATTTCAGAGGCTGAAAATTCTCTAGCACTGTCTAGCCATCCTACAGCTCTCTTCCTCAGGAGCATAGGGACTCACAAAGCCCCCTCCCAATATTTGCTGGTATTATCAAAGAAGCCTGTTGAGCTTCCCACACTAAAAGAGAACGTGCTAATTTCTGACTTCTCCTGCTCTCCCTTTGCCTGACCCGCTGTCTTCCACAGAGTTGCTTATACAGCATTATTCTTGCTGCTATTATTGGCTTGCTGTTTGTATTTAGGAGTTCATGGAGTGTCTCATTCTTCATTTTTTGCATTTTTTGCATTTTTCCATATTTTTGTTGTTGATAGTGGTATTTTTTTTGTCTACCTGTTTTGCTAATTTCTAGGGGAATTTGGAGAGAAAAAAGCTACGTCATCACAATCTTGTCTTCTCTCTTGTTACTTAAATTGCACATGTAAGACTCAAGGATTCCCCTTTCCTTCGCTGATATCTTTTATAAGACCTCAGTCCCCACATATCAAAACATATTCTAGAGCTGCAAGGATATACCATCCTCTACCATTAGACTGACAATTATTTAAAAAAAGAAAAAAAAAGGGCAGCCCCGGTGGCGCAGCGGTTTGGTGCCGCCTGTAGCCCGGGGTGTGATCCTGGAGACCCGGGCTCCTGCATGGAGCCTGCTTGTCCCTCTGCCTGTCTCTCTCTCTCTCTCTCTCTCTCTCTCTTTCTCTCTCTCTCTCTGTCTCTCATGAATAAATAAATAAAATCTTAAAAAAAAAAAAAAAGAAAAAAAAAAGAAAAGCAGAAAATAACATGAGTTGGCAAAGATGTAGAGAAATTCAAATCCTTGGGCACTCCTGGAGGGAGTGTAAAATGGCATGGCAGTTACTTAAAACATTGAAAAAAAAATTACCATATGATCCATAAATTTAACTTTTGGGAATTGAAAGCATCTTGTAAAGGTACTTGTAAACTCATATTCATACTTGTAAACTCATATTCATAGCAGTATTTTTCACAATGGCCTAAAAGTAAAAGTAAGCCATGTGTCCTGAATGAATAAACAAAATATGGTATATACGTACAGTGGAATAATATTCAGTATTAAAAAGGAAGGGAGTTCTAACACATGCTACAGTATGGATGAACTTTGAGGACATTATGCTACATGAAATAATCCAGTCACAAAAAGACAAATATTGTTTAATTCCACTCATATGAGGTACCCGCCTAGAGTTGTCAAATTCATAGAAATAGAAAGTAGAATGGTTATTTACAGGGACTGGAGGAGGAAAGTATGATGAGTTGTTTCATGTGTATAGAGTTTTAGTTTTGCAAGATGAAAACAGTTCTGCAGATTAGTTGTATGACAACGTGAATGTACTTAACACTACTGCTCTGTACACTTAGATTAAGATGGTACATTGTATGTTCTATGTATTTTACAATTTCAAAAAACCACTTTTTAAATTTTTTAATATTCCAGATCTGGTATGTCCTCCTCTTTTTCTCAGTGGCTCAAGGCAGGGAGGGGTCTAGGAGTCATTCTCAGCCCTCCCACTCTACACCCAATCCATCACCCCATCCTATTATTCCAGATAGCTCCTCTATCTACTCACTTCTCTCCATCCCCACTGCTTTAATCTTCATTCTCCTGCCTACATTATTTGTCTTCCTCCTACCAATGTATGTAACAATCCAATCACCATACTTCAGTCACACAGAGAGTTCTAAAACAGAGAATGGATCACATTACACCTTCAAGAAAGCCCAAACTCCTTAAACAGGCTTACAGACAGGGACTACATAATCTCATCACTGGTGATCTCACCACTCATCCATCCTCACCTTTCATTATGGCCCAGTCATACTACAGACCTTGAGCCTCGTCTAGGCTGCAAGTGAACCAGGCACTCATGGTTTTGAAAGATGATCATAAAGCTCAAGGCTATTGATCTACTTCCCTCTTATGCTACTCAGCCATCATCTTCATTAAATGCTTTTTGATTTGTGCTGCAAAGTCTTCAGCCATGATCCTTCTGGTCTAAGCAGTACATTAATATCAAGAAGGAAGCTATAATGGAGTTTTAACAATATAATTCCCCAGAAAAAAAAAACAGAACATATTTCAGTCTCTAAAATGTTCATCTTTTTAAAATGCCATAATGAAAAGATAATTTGATCTTTCAGACATTCCAATCACATTTTCCAGAATCTGCTATCTTGTGCTCTCTATTGGTCTTACTTTCTCTTCATATATTAATAATAAAAAATAATAATACAAATTCCATCCCTCATGCTCAACTCCACATTACTCAGACTCAGAAGTTTTCTTTTGCAACTTTGTTTTATTTCCTTAGGTCTTCTTTTTTTCCTCTTTTATCATTTTCCCATTAATCTCCGAGTCCTCCCCTAAATGCTGGTGCTTCATGATTAGTGTGCTTCACTGAGCAAGAGAATTGGGATTTTTGCCTTTCTTGTTCCTCTCTTCTCCTGGTTGAGATCTTAAACTTTGCCTTTTAAGAAAAGAAATAAAGAGGAAGAAATATACCAAATAAATTAGGGAATCACTTAAATTTCTGAGCCAACAGAAGCTCCTAAACTCAATGATAAGCTCCTAAACTCAGTGGATTAACATATAGCTTTTTTTTCCAGATAGCACTCTTGTGGGAACCAATAGTTTATAGTTAAACCATTTATGCTTCTCTCCCTACTGCCCCATTCTCAGAAACCATCCAAGCTCAAAACTTCAACCCTAAATTTAATCCTGCCAATTCATAACACTTTATCACTGGGCCTGACATTTCACCCAAGACCCAGTATTTCCAACCATAGTTAAGATGTTTCTATATGAGGTTCCTATCATCTCCATAATCACAGAATTTGTAAGTTTTATTCCTTCCCCATCTAACACCCCTACTTTTTGTTTACAAAGTACCAGATATCAGGGCATCTGGGTGGCTCAGTGGCTGAGCATCTGCCTTTGGCCCAGGGCATGGTCCCAGGGTCCTGGGATCGAGTTCTGCAGCAGGCTCCCCATAGGGAGCCTGCTTCTCCCTCTGCTTATGTCTCTGCCTCTCTCTGTGTGTGTCTTTCATGAATAAATAAAATCTGTAATAAATAAATAGATGATAGATAGATAGATAGATAGATAGATAGATAGATAGATAGATAGATAGAGATAGACTTACCAGATATCTAGGTTCAAGTTATCCTACGAAGCATCTAGTATGTTTCTCTATGATATGTGCTGGGAATAGAGAAAAGGAGTATAATCCTCACTCCCAACATCTTCCCAATCCAGCCAGGAAGAGTGATAAGCTGGAGATGGGTCTCTAAGTCTAGAAATGGTCACATTGTGATCACAGTTTACCTCTCCCTTCCCTTAATCCCTGATATTCAACTTTTCACCAAGTGCTGCTCTATTATAATTCAATATTTCTAAAATTCATCACTGACACCAGTCTTCTTTCCAACTTGAAATCTTGTAGTTGTCTTTTCCATATTCTTCTGTATTGAATCTGCCCTGAATACAAGCTACGCTTCTTTGGTTTTGTGTCAGTTTCATTCCTCCTCTTCCGAGGGCTGTCAGGTCATCATCTCCTGACTCCAGTACTCTAGCATTCTCTTTTCATTGCTTCCACTTCTTCCAAACATTCCAGGGCATCAGACTGTATTTCCTATAGTCTTATATTCCCAAAGCTATTCTCTGACTCAGGAAACTACTGTGAGTTTGATCCTTTCACAGCAGAGAGTCTTCAAGGCCAGCCAAGACCCCTTCTAGCTTGCCAAGCCCACTCTCAACCCATCTCCAAAGCCCTACTTAAGAGTGAGAGCCAAGGCTTATTTCCAAATGTGAACCTTTAATGAGCACATTTGCCCTGCCAGCTCTTGTGAATCTACTCAAATTCTGCCTGGATTTTAAGGACAAACTCAGATTCTACTTTTCCAACGACTGTGACCAAACCTAATTGCTCCTCTGACTGTACCCAGAGCTCTACTCCAGATTCCCCAGATCACTCAAAGCCCTGGTTAAAAATGGTTCTGTCTCCTATATTGAAAAGACACAAAAGCCAATCAATGACCCTTTATCTTTTTTGTTGTACAAACTCTTTCAGTAAATTTTGGGTTTCCAAATTGAGTAATAAGAAGAAATGGAAATGGCCCAGTCTTAAAAAAACAAACATTTTTTAACTTGAGGTATTTAAGACAATATTAGGTACTTCCCAGGTTACAAATGAGATCAAGAACACACTGCCTTACCATGCCAGCCCTCGGAAAAAATATTACAGTAATAATTTCAAGCCTTCCCTTTCCATAGAAGGACCTCCTGAGCAGGAGATAATAAAAAGTGTGCTGAACTAAGATCTGTGTTCTGGTGCCAGTTCTAATACAAGGAGTCAACATCAGAAGTTACTTTATCTCTTTGCCTAATTTTCTTTGTCTGTGAAATAAGGAAATTGAACAAGATGATTCTCTGAGGTTCCACCTAGTTCTCACACTTTTATTACATGACACTATATATGTGATGATTAATTAACCAGTGATTAATAAATAATTCCTAAGGTGTTACTTCTTCTTGGGGCAATTTTAGCAGACCTGACACTTTCAGCAAAATATATGACTCTATATTTTCTCCAGCTCTTCTGGAGAAAGAATTTGGGAGAGGAAAAGAAGACAGAATGCCAAACTCAACAGACAGTTTCTTCTTCACAAGGTTGACATGTCTGCCCATGATTATTGCCCACAGCAATAACATGACTATCAGATAATATAAGTCATATATATATATATATATATATATATATCATATAGAACCAGCCATATAACATTAGCCATATAAGAACAATAATTCAAACAAAATTTTTATTTCATATCACCTGTTGGTCTACCTCATAACTCAAAGTTGTTTCTGGGTCCAATAAATTACACTATTGGTTGAATAAAGACATTTTTGTGATTTTTTTTCCAAAAACAATTTGAGAGCTTCCTGCCATAGTTATGAAGGTTGTAGGAGCTCACCACTACTGATGAGGTCCATGACTAGGAGGTCAAGAAATTGAAAAAAAAAAAAAAATCTGAATAGAAATGTCACAGCAACTTTGCTTTCTCCAGAAAAGGCCAATGGAAGCAGGTGCTTGGCCTCTGAAGAACAAGCTTCCAAAGAAATGGTAACCCAAGGGCTGAGTAATACCTCCTGGAAAATGAAAGACTCGGTGACCCACAGGGGAGAACTCAGATCCAACATCTCAGCCTGAAAGTAAAGGGCAAGATGTTATATATTTTCGTTCAGTGACAGGTACAGCTACTGCCCAGAAAAGGCTTCTTGTTGAATCAGATCTTTCTTTATCATCCCTTATGTTACAGGGGTGAGATCATGAGCATAAAACAAAGGAAATTGTAAGAGAATATTTTCAATCAAGAAGCACCCACACAAAAAAAAAAAAAAAAAAAAAAAAAAAAAAAAAAAAAAGAAGCACCCAGTGAAGCATGTAATTAAGTGGAAAACTGTCAGTGATTGCTTATTGTATCTGCAAAGGACAGGACATTGGTTTAATGGCTTTATATAAATGGAAAAAGACAACTTGGTAATTGACTTAGTACAATAGTAGACAATGTAGAAAAGATATCTCTGGAGATATAGAGTTATTGAGTATAATCTTAGTGCTAAACATCTAGGAGTATTGAACACTGAAAAGTGTATAAGGCTGATCAGATATTACTCTTTAATTAATATATGTATTTTTAAACAATATTGATTTTCCAGAGTTTACAAAATTGGCTGACCTGATCGCAAACGACTAAGTTGATCTCTTCCATTTATACCAAGAAGCCTTTTTTTTTTCATTCTAGAAAAGTTTGAATAAAATTTCTCTGGACAACCTTGCAAAACCTGATGCAATGTATTAAAGGAGAACAGGAAATCAGGAAAGACCTTAAACCTCAGGCAAGTATTTGTACTCATTCTCTTTTCATAAATATTATAAATGCCTCTTTGCCCTTTAATTAAATTCCACTGTAACTTCAAAAGACAGTGTAAAATTTTTAAGAAGTTAAGAAATTTGGTTGCATCTAAGTCTACCTATAAATAGGTCAATGACTATGGATTGGAAATATTTCATAATATAGAAGAATTTGTTGTGGTATGAGGAATTGAAAGATTTGGCTGCTCTGTAATGTCTCAAATTACAGAGAAGGAAAAAAAAATGAGGTGACATCAAAACTCAGAGCCTGAAAGGAATGATATCATGATGACATCATGTTAAAACTTCCCATTTTAACCTAAGAAACAATAATCAAGTAGTAAAGGAGAATTTGGGAGAAAGAGTAGTGGCAGATGAGGGTGAGCAGCCATTAGAGCTATGTAGACCCTGGTGCTTTCTCCCTCCCCTTCCTTCAAGACTTCAACCCCTTGTTCTTTTACTCCAATGCCAAAAATTAACTGCTAGTAGTTGCATTGAGAATAGACTTATATAGAATACAGACTGCTAGGGAAGGGAACATAATAGGGCCTACAGCTTCCCAATATAAATCCATTTTGTAGCAAATGAAAGAAGAGAACTAACCAACCAAAAAACAGAAAAGGATCATGTAATATGGAAATATCTGTTAAGTTACTCTTCACTCCTTAATTTCAATGCCTTGGTTTCTTCTGTATTATTATTTTTATTTTTTTATTTGAGTATAATTGACACACAATGTTGCATTAGTTTCAGATGTACCACAGAGTGATTCAACTTCTCTATACATTATGTTTGCTCACCGTAAGTGTAGCTACCATCTGTCACCACACAAGTTGCCACTGTTACTAGAGAACTCTGGGAATTGAATGGGAACCTCAGAGTAAGCCCACCTATGGTGCAAATGTGCTGAGGTATTTACACACAACTCCTGTGAAACAATGGTTAAGGGCTGCCACTAGGACATAATCCCCCACCACTTTCTGTCTCCTTTGCCTTTGTCACCAGGGAAAGCCTTCCAGCACTGGAAGCACCTGTCAGCTGGAAGGTTGTGTGCTGTGGTTGAATGGGGCACTGGCAAGTTCTGCGGACTCCTTGTTCTGCATCTTAGTCAATGGCAACACGCCACCAGTAACCTTAACTAGTAGCAGTTCTCCCTCTTCTTCCCCCCCCCCCCACTTCTCAGAAACTAAGTTTTATTGATTTTACTTCCCTCTTCGTGTTAACTCTGTTTTCCCTCCTCAAGCCTTACTTCATTTTGTCAATGCCTCCCTTAAAATATTGTCATGAATGGATTTCTATCTGGTCTTTTGTTCTCCAGGCCCTTCCTCTGACCTGCCAGTAGAGTCATCCATGGTTTATATTACTCCTGGAGGGATAATAAGAATAATAAAAGCCAACACATACTAAATGTTCTCTCTTTCTATGTCAGGCAGTGGACAAGTATGTTATATGCATTATATCACTTGATCCTTGAAACAAACTGGTAAGGTAATGTGTTTCATTCCTATTCTACAGATAAAGTCACTGAGGCTTAAAGAAGTTAATAAAGTTAGAGCTAATAAGATCAAACAAGGAGTCTGTCTCCGGAGCTTTGGTACTTGACAACCATGCAGTGTCACCATTGCACCCAGTCGTCTGTTTAAGATGCAAATCCAGTTATCTCATGCCCCAATTAAAAGCTTAACTCCATCAATGGTTTGCTAACGCTTTAATGACTGAAGTCTTAACTTTTAAGCAGGGCATGATATCATGTCATATGCTGGCCTCATGTTCCCTTTCTGGCTTATCTTTATTCACCTGGCCTCACATAATATTAGTTCATAAATTTAAGCCACAAAGAACAGGAAGCAGAGTGTTTGACTAAAACATGGGGTGTTTTGAGGAGAGTCATATAAGATAAGCCTGTGTTCATATCTCAGAGGCCTTCTATAAATCACTAGATTAAAGAAGCTATATATCTCTCCAAAAGGCATCCACCTGCTCCAGCCATCAACATTCCTGACAAAGTAGTACAGGCTTTCAACCTCACATGGTCAAGAAGGACTGGAGGCAGCTGGGAGGCTGGCTGACCAACAAACCCATCGACTGAAGCCCTACAGTCACCAGTGGGTATCATCTGATTTCCTGAGATTTCTTTCACCTGCCTACCCAAACCCTGCCCTTCCCTCCACAGCCATTCTGTTTCTTATACTAGTAGGTCTTTTCCTGCTACCTACATTGCCCTCTGTCTGCCCTGAACTCAAAAGAGACTCAACCATCAGTCCACCAGCACTGCCTTGTATTCTTATGAGGTTCTTTTATTTTCCCCTGAAGGCAGAACCTGAGACCAGAAGGGGAGAGAAAGCATCTTATATACAACTGAAGGCCCTTCAGCACCCCCAATGGAAGTGATTTGCAACAGATAATTGAATGGCTAAGTTAGATGGCCTATCAGGATTCGTCCCAAGTTTATGTTATCTTAAACCCTAATGTTCTCACAGTTTGGATGTATGCTAACATGTAGTAAATTACACATATCACTGTTGAAAGAATATTAAATTCTGAAGGTCACCTCAGGTCTAATTAATAATAAGCAATAGGCTATATTTCACATATGAAAGTGACCCACTATCAGTAAGACAAACATTATGAAAGTTAAATATTCACAGGGTTAGACGTTATCAGACGAGTGGTGTTATGGGTGGTTAATATTGCACAGGACAATTCTATCATTCTTTTAACAGAATACTGATCGCCCACCACACCCATGCCAGCTTCCTTGCTTTACCTTCCCCTTTATGATTTTGCAGGTTGACACATTGGATATAGACACCGAGGCCTATCTCCCTGACAAGGAGTAAAAAAAATGCCAATAGGTAAATAAGAAAATTAGATTTTACAGAATTATTTATTTCCCAGTGTTGAAAGTATATGAAGATTGTTGTAGTTTTGTTGTCTATTCACACTGTTAATACTTTCATGTGAGGTGATTAAATTTTTTTCCTCTTAGCAGAGAGATGTATATGAAATTATATTTTCGGTATGGAGTCACTGTTTTATCATTGACATGGGCAGGAGAATTAGGTTCAAAATGTTATGCAGCACAGAGGTGGGAGAAATGGAAATTGACCCTCATTAAAATGGTGATGGCAACCAATGGCTGAGATGGAAGGCAGCTTCCCACACAGGAGAGAACTTCAGTGATGAGTGGGAGGAGGAAGCTCTTGGTGGCCAACTCACAGTAGTACACTGCAGCATAATTAAATCAGCTCCAAATTTCCTTGGTCAAAATCAAGTTTAGGGAAAATTCTGTTTCAGTGAAGATAACTCTCTTCCCCTGGGATGTTGCTGCTAACATAAAATCCATTATCAAAAGACATACTTAGCAAACCAGAATAGGTGATTCTTTTTTAAAGTATGGTTCTTAAAAATGGGGTTTTACTTGTCTATTCTGCCTTATTTATGATAGTAACACTCTATTATTTCTTATCAATATGATGGATCATCACGCAACCTTAACATGGGGACCATGAGAATGTGCCTCATCGACTTCCAACTACAGGAAATATAATTGACCAAAGATCCACCTGCCATTTTAAAATCCATTATTGAATTTGCACCAAAGGCCACATCCTTTGAGGCCTGCTCCCAGCTAATGACCAACGAGACAGAGTACCCATTCTTGGTCAGACTGGCATGGTGATGTGATGATTATTCCAGTATTCTCTGACTCCCTTCCTATTTTTTCTCACACAGAAATTTCTAACAAAATGCTTGCAGTTTTAATGACATCTTGTCATCTGCTCCTGGGAAAATGCAAACTAAGACACATTGAAAACATGTTTTGAAAAGATAATCTAACCTCATACTCTAAATTTTTAATTAAATGCTCATTAAATATTACATTTGTAAAACACAAGATGCAAACTCTATGTCCAAAGTTAGGCAGATATTGTGGGAAAATTTAAAAAAAAAAAAAAAGACACATTCACATGAAGACACATAGATAATAGAATGGAGAGAAAGATTCCAGTGTTAAAAGTAACTTTCCTTGGGTAGAAATTTTATAGATGATCTTACTTTTATTTTATGTATTTTTATGAATATTGTAAGTTATATAAAATGACAATTTTATTTTTAAATTTAAAACACAAGCATCATAGGGCACTTGGGTAGATCAGTCAGTTAAGCATCTCTTGATTTTGGCTCAAGTCATGATCTCAGGGTCATGAGATTGAGCCCTTTGTTGGGCTTCAAGCTGGACATAGATCTTGCTTAAAATTCTCTCTCCCTCTGGCCCTCCCCAGTCTCCTCTCCACCTGCCCCACTCACATTCTTTCTTTCTCAAAAAAACAAAACAAAAACAAAAACAAAAAACATAAGCATCACAATTTTTTGAAAATATAGATTTTATAGAAAAGTAAACAAAATACAATCTGGCTGCTATAGGCTGAATGCTTATCTCCCCTCAAAAATTTGTATGTTGAAACTTAGTTCTTAATGTGTTCATATTTGTAGGTAAGGCCTTTGGGGTGATTAGGTTATGAGGACAGAGAATCATGAATGAGATGAGTAACCTTATAAAAGAGACCCCAGAGGGCTCCCTTGTGCCCTCTGTCATGTGAGGATAAGGAAGAAGATGACCATCTATGAAATAGAAAGTAGGCCTTCACTAAACAATGAATCTACCCATGCTTTGATCTTGGACTTTCCAGTCTCCAGAACTGTGAGAACTAATTTTCTGTTGTTTAACCACCCAGTCTGTGGTATTTTTGTCATAGCAATTCAAACAGACTAAGACATTGGCTAAGCATTAAAAAATGGTTAAATTGAGACACATGATGCTTTCCTAAAATAATTTAAGGTTTTTCATTGGTTGGTTTATTTTAAATTGGAACTTCAAAGAGAAAAGTAGGCTCTTTGATTCCTCAGTACTTTGATGAATTTGAATGTATGCATTGGAATCACTGTCTTCCTGATACAAACTACCTACTGCAAGTTAATGAACAAATGTGCCACTCTTGGGAGAATCTCTAGAAAAGCAAAAAAAAAAAAACATGGTAACCTTTCTCTTAATTTAACTTATGGCAAAATGAGTTCTCTACCAAGACTTTACTGCATTATGAATTGTACAGATGACTTGTTTTTGAAAGCAAGGGGTGCAGAGGAGGTGGAAAGAGACTATGTGTGTATGTAATAGGAAAAGGTACTTTTGGGGGTGGATATGGAAAATATAATTTCATTTGCAAGCCAACTCTGACAAATGTAGTGGCTACTTTTGTTGAAAAGGATTCTGAGGCAGGACATGATTTAGATGGAAAGAGTGGTAATGATCAATGAATGATGTCTGCCTAAGTGTGAAAGGAAACGTATTTGTCATCTTTGGGCTGATATGATAGACAGTGTACCATTAATCTAGTAGCTTTTCTGTCAATAAATTATGTGACTTCCATGTGAAAACTGCATTTAAGTTCTGTCATTCTATTATTGATTATTATTATATTCTTAAGTTTTATTGAAAGTATGTTGATTTTGAGGTTAGTTTGTAATAGTGGAGGAGTTGATGATATAGAGTAGGAGATTATTGGTTGTAGCCCAGAAATAACCTCAGAATCATGAACATTTAGATACTAATAAGCTATATTTCAAAAATTGATCATCTTTATGTGGAGGAAATAATTCATATACTATTAAATTTTAGTGAAAAATTTTTTCTGCATTGGCAAACCATACTAAAATATTGGTTATAACATAAATTGTCATGCTGCAGTGGTACCATTTGAATTTTTTAATATATGTCATGTTTTGTTTTGCTTGCTTTTAAATCAAACATATTGATGTACTATGACTTAAAAAGAAATACTACAACTACCCAGGGATGCAGAATGAGTGTATTTTATACTTTGTTATTATTATTATCCAGAATGGAATCTAGAAGTGTTAGCATACAAGTCAGTGTCAAAACAGGAACTCCAGCATTTCACGGTGTGGAATACAGATTAGCTCATCATGATCAGACAGGGGATTTCACAATGCAGCTTCCTGGTCCCCACGTCTACTCTACTTTCTCAATCAAAATCATTAGGAGCTAGCTTTTAAAATTTTATATATTTTTTTAAAGTTTTTATTTATTTATTCATGAGAGACACAGGGAAGAGAGGCAGAGACATAAGAGAGGGAGAAGCAGGCTTCCAGTGGGGAGCTAGATGTGGAACTTGATCCCAGGACCCAGAGTTTATGACTTGAGCCAAAGACAGACGCTCAACAACCAAGCCACCCAGGCACCCCTAGAAATTTACATTTTTAACAAGCATACCAAGTGAATCTCATACACACAAACTTGAGAACCATCGATTATTCCCAGGCACACTTCCTGCTTTGCATAACCACTATTATGCTCATCAAAAACACCAACAGCACTGAGATTGTTCTCTTTCTCTAGATAAACTCCTGAGAAACTCCTGACCCTGAATATTAATAATCCTCCCTGAGATGTTATTTATAGGCTCTAAAAATCTTGGAAAAATGTTGCTGGTAGGTTTACTTAAAATTAGGGGTTTCTCTATTCTTGTGTTCTTACTAGGATGACCTATATCCTTTTGGAAATTGAGATATCTTTCACCATAAATGTGAAAATAGTTTCAGAAGCAGTTCCATTTTGGTGGATTTGAATTAGGACAGGTGCTTTTTATAAATCTCATTTGAAAAGTAATGGTAGCATTAGGAGTAGGAGTATTAATAGACAACAATTGCCTGTATTGAATGCTTTCCCTCTATCAAGCCCTGTGTGCTTTATATTCAAATATCCTTGGACTTGTATCATACATATCTGAGTTGGTATTTAGACCTTGAAGCTTAAATCATTTCTTTCATATACTTTTCACAGTGCTTTACTCCAGGCTAAACACTGTTCCTTTATATCTTGCCCCTCACACTTATTCCCGAGTAGCAAAATACAGATTTGAAGGAAGCCTTTCTCCTTATGGAGTCTTAATTGAAATGTTGTCATTTTAAATGACACCATATCAGGAAATCCAAAGGAAGATCCCTAAAAAGAATGTGTCATTTGAGATGATTTATTGCTTTGATTATTCTAGGCTGAGGTAGGAAAACACATGTAACAAGAAATGCTCACCTAATGCTGTTTCCATAGTAGCAAATGCACCAGGTTTCCAGGCTCTTTCTTCCACCCGGAACCTTGTGAATTTCCTACTAGTTACTATAGTGGGTGAATTTTTGTTCCTTTGCCACAAGAAAAAAATTTACTTAAAGTCTTGAACATATACTAGCTCTGGTAAAAAGACAGATGATACCATGAAATATACAACAAAAGCAGTCTCTAGGGTCTTTTGAAAAGTAAAGAATGCGAGAAATCATTATGGTATCATTTTGCCCCTGAGGTTGTGAGTCTGCCAACATTTCATTTCCTGGCTTCTGCTTTTTTTTTTTTTTTTTTTTTTTTTTGTATTTGGACAACACTAGTGTGCTACATCAAAAAACAAAAACAAAAACAAAAAACCTTATCCAGAAAACTTCCTTTTTTAAAATGTATTTATTGTACTTATCCGGGGATCATGAAAAAGTTTTGTTTTATCTCTTATGATAAAATGCTTCTCTTGAAATACTTTTTTTTTTGCCTTTAAAATTGTGTAGATGGGGTGGCACAGTATTAATATATTCTTTTTAATCAGGAAAACAGCCCATTTACTCCATTTTTGTCTCTAACATCTCTGGCAGATTCTTAAATCCCTTGAGAAAAAGTGCTTGCTAAACCTTACATGGAATTTTCAGTCTAGAAGATAGGACTAGGGATGGGGTCAGAGTCTAGAATGAGAGCTGAAACAGTGCTAAGGGCACAGACCTGGAAATCAGGAATTCTGTTCTGACTCTACCATTAACAAGATGTGGAATTCTAGGTAAAACCATGGGTCAATCTAACAAAAGTCTTTTCTATTAACAAGATGTGGAATCCTAGGTAAAACCATGGGTCAATCTAACAAAAGTCTTGGGGGTGGGATGCTGCTATAGAAATACACACTGCCAGCTGGCAATATTTCAAAATGCTGTCTCCATCCTCAGCCAAGCCCTCACCAGTGTTCAATATTGTACTACCATAGGGAGGGGAAATACTTAAGAATTCAGATTAAAACATAAAAAGGGACACATAGATTATAGAAGTGAATAAGACATCAAAGAAGAGCTTGGTTAGAGAACATGGCATTTACTACTACTACCCTGATGCATGAAGCTCACAGTCTTTTGTCATCGGTCCTGAGATTCATTGCTTTCTTGGTGAGAGATCCAACTGAGGGGCTCCATGGACATGTGTCAGGTGGCTGGGTATTCTCTGGAACTGTATGAAAAATTAGGGCTTTGTCTTGAGAAGAGGAAAGCCTGCTTCTTTAACCTTTCCATAGAGGTCATGACCCAAATTATATTTATACACTATGTAAAGAAAGGAAAATGACATCTTATCTACACTAGCCTGGAAGATGATCTGTTCACCTTTGAAACTATAGTTCTCTGCATGATATCCCCTCCATCTGATATACACTCAAAGGGGTTTTATGAAAGAATTGAATGGATTAATGAATGAAAGAACAAATGCACAAACCCCATTTGGGAATAAGTTGCTAGGCACTGAGAAGCATCCTGTCTGCCTCAAGCAGCACAGCTAATCAGAAGCCTCAGTTCCTCAAATGAACCGTGATCTCTGCTTCCCTACAGCAATTTGTGAACAACATCCCTCTGCTTTTCTTTCTACTAGATACAGTGCTTAGTATTATTGCCCATGGCCAATTAACTTCAATGGAAAAGTGAAATCCATCATAATATTCATTTTTCTAATGGAAAAGTTAGAAGCAATCTTCTCTGAAATAGGGATGCATGATAAAGGATTTACTGGAATAGAGTTGAAAAGGAGAGCACTATTTTTGGACTGCCATATTGAGGTTACAGGAGCCACTACAGAGCCAGAGACAACTTGTCCATCAGGCCACCAGCCAAGCCTTTGGGTTTCAAGTCTTTTTCTTTGACATCCCATTAAACTGCAACTACTTTGGCCTTTGCTTATAACCCAAGAATACAGGTGTGTTTGGTTTATTTACTGCACTTACTGTTTTCATTCTGGTTTCATTCTAATGAGGAGCTATGTTTTTCATGCTCCCATTGCTGATATTCTGTTGCCCTAACCATGTACCAGGCCAACCCCACTAATAGAGCTCTCAGAGCTGCTCTGGATATATGTCTGCTTCTCTACATGCTTCAGAGTCTAGATGCTTAACATGCCCAGGAAAGCCAAACTCCTGCTTTCATCTTTCTACCTACGATCCAAGACCACTGTTGGAATCCCATCCAGGAGCCACAGAACATTCCTGCTGATTCTGTGAAAATGCCAGGGGACTAGTGCTGCAGGCTGTGTAGAATCTACAAAGCACTCCAACCTCTTTTCTGCAACTTCTCTGTATATATTGATTTTTAAAAATTTAAAGGTCTGTCTTCCAGAGCAGTTAGTTGTGCCTAAAAGATGGGCCTTGGGCAGGATTCAACTGACCTGAAATAGACCTGAAGAATATAGTTCCATTGTAGTAAAAAATCATAGGTTCTAGCTTTGGGACTCAAACCAGATTTTCATGGATCTGATTAAGAGGCACTTTTGCTAAATCTGTGACATTCAACAATACTCACTTTACATAGGCTAATGTCTCTGGGTGGGGTATCTGTCTACTGACCTCAGCTCAGTTTAGTTCACCTTACCCTGCCTAAATCATTCTACAACTATCTACTAAGTACTTAGTCTATGCCAATATTCTATTAAGCATTAGGAATAAAAGTCTCTATCCCAAGGACTTACAGTTTAACAAGACAATGAAGTAATTATGGTTAAAAAAAAAAAAAGAAAAAGTCTATTAGTCTATTACAATGAAGAGTGTTCTATTAGTTAAAATTTTTTTTTTTTTTTTTTTTTTTTTTAGTTAAAATTGTTCTTAAGAAGATTGGCCATTGTCATTAGGCAAGAGAAATAAATGAAGCAAAAAATAGAAAGGCAAAATTATCATTATTTGAAAATGATATGGTTATATAATCATAAACCCAAGAGAGACAACTAAAAAACTATTAGACACAAGGAGATAACTCAGTAAAATCTCTGGTTACAAAATTAATTTCCCCAAATCAATTGCTTTCCTATGTAGAAATAATAACTACCAAGAAAATATAATGAACAGATGAAATAGTTAAAATAAATGTAAAAAAAATGTATTGGATCTATGAGAAAAAACTTTAAAAATTTATACCAAGCAATACAATGCAATAAATAAAAAAGAAATGCATTCTTAGAGAGGCAAAATAAATCAATTCTTCTTAAAATAATCCATACCATGAAGGCATTACTATTTTTAAAATACCATGTTTCTAAGTAGCTTACCACACTATGAAACTTACATAAATTGGTAGTGGTACAGGAGTATCCTGACAGATCAATGAAATAAATCTGAGATTCCAGAAATACATCAAATATATTTTTAAATTTAGTATAAAAAACAGAAAAGTATTTTATATCACTGGAGAAAAGATAGACTTATCCAAAAAATGGCCTGACATCTGGTCAAAACCACAAAAGGATGAATATCTCATTCCTCACACCAAAGTAAATTCAGATGAAATCAAAGATTCAATTAGAAGAAACTGTAAAACTACTAGATAATAAAAACAAGGAAAACAAATTCTCACAGATGTCCACAGAAGAAGTATAGTATGTGTACATGTAGTGGTGGGGAGTCTGAGAAGTTGAGGGAGAAAGAAAGGGTAAAACATGGTAGAGATATGTCATGCCCTACTAAGAAGCAACAGCTTGGAGGTTAATAGAATAAAATAAATAGGCCATTTAAAAATGGACTTACAGTTTCAGCTATGACATGTGAAGAGCTTCTAATTATTTACTCCATTCTTACAAGAAAAAGCTGAACAAAATGAAAACCAATAACATTTTAGAATCCATGAAAGAACTGAGTTTGCAGGGCAAATGACTGCTCCCAAATCTGAAGAAACAAATTCAGAGTCATAGCCAAAATTTCCCCTATCTGGAGCAGAAGCCATTAGAACTATAAACTTGTAGGAACACTTAAACAGTAATTTTAAAGAATTTGAAAATTCTCTTGTGTCTCTCTGGCAGAGGAAAAAAAGGAATCTTTGTGAAATGCATCCAGAGTCTTCTGTATAACAAAGGCCTACTTTGCAAAAGAAAAGACTTTTCCAGAGCTTATTTCAGAGCCCTGGGATTCCAGCCCCAAACAGCCTCTGTCCCACCTATTGGAGATAGGAAAGAAGGAAGAACTATTTAAAAAAAAATACTTGTGTTGGGATCCCTGGGTGGCTCAGCCAATTTAGCCCCTGCCCAAGGTGTGATCCTGGAGCCCCGGGATCAAGTTCCACACCGGGCTCCCTGCATTGAGTCTGCTTCTCACTCTGCCTATGTCTCTGCCTCTCTCTCTCTCTGTCTTTCATGAATAAATAAATAAAATCTTTAAAAAAAAATACTTGTAAAGATTTCAGGCTATAAGAACAGGCCCACTAATTATCACCACACCAATGAGACTCCAGTGTACTAATAGTGGATTACAGCTGAAAGAACTACAAGACACAGATTCCTTCTGAGGAGAAATACTTAGGGAAACTCAAAGTCAAGAGGAGACAAGAAACAAGGGTACCAAAAGAATTTAAAATCTGGCATCTTTAGCAACAACAAATACAGCCCAGCTCCATATTGACATAAATCCTCACAGTAGGAGCCTATTTCCCTCAGTTCCTCTTATCCATGAAACATGAATAGCTTCCAAAAAAAAAAAAAAAAATTTCCAAGTCACACCAAAAGGGAAGTAAAAAATAGTCTGAGGAGACAAAGCAAACATCAGAACCAGACTTTGATAGGACACTGATCTCCTAAAGAAAAGGGAATAGTTCTTAATTCATTCTCTGAACCCAGCATTACTTTAATACCAAAAAGAAGACAAAGATATTATAAGAAACAAAAACTACAGACCAATATGGATACAACAATCCTCAACAAAATATTACCAAATTGAATCTGACAATGTATAAAAAGAACTTTACACCGAGATCAATTAGTATTTATTCCAAATAGGCAAGGCCTGTTCAACACTCAAAAATCAATCAGTATAATCTACCAAATCAACACACTACAGAAAGAAAATCACACAATCTTTCCAACTGACACAGAAAAAAACATTTGACAAATTCAACACCCATTAACTATTTTTTAAAAGATTTTATTTATTTATTTATTTATTTATTTATTTATTTATTTATTGAGGGGGAGCCAAGAGGAAGGGACAGGTAGACACAGCTCTGAGCATGGAACCCAAAGAGGGGCTGAATCTCATGACCTTGAGATCATGACCTGAGCCAAAATCAACATTCAGATGCTTAACTGACTGAGCCACCCAGGCACACACACCCCCATTAACAATTTTTTCCCATTAACAATTTTTAATAAAACATTCAGCAAAGTAGAAATAAAAGGGAACTTTCTCAACTTGATAACATCTACAAAAACATAAGTTAACATAATATTTAGTGGTGAATTCAATACTGATCATTTACCCCTTCCTCCCCCACCAAGATTGGGAACAAGGCAAGGAATTTTCTTTTACCACTCCAATTCAGTGTTATACTATAGGTACAGTGGAATAAAATAAGAAGAGAAAATCAAAGGTATACTGATTAAAAAGAAAGAAATAAAACTGTCTCTATTCACAGATAATGAGAATTTTTTAGAGAAAACCTAGAAGAGTGAACAAAAATACTTCTGGCACTAATAAACAAGTATAGTAAAGCAACAGAATAAGAAGTTAATGTACAAAAGTCAACTGTTTTCTTACATGTGTGCCAGCAATAAATAATTGGAATTTGAAATTAATAAGACAATACCATTTACAGTAGCATATGAACCTATATGTAAAATACAAAACTATAAGACTTCTTGCAGAAAACAGAGAAACTCTGTGCTATGTTAGGTTTGGTGATGAGTTTTAAACACAACATCAACAGCATGATCCATAAAAGAAAAAGTTGATAAGCTGGGCTTCATTAAAATTAAAAGTTTGTTTCTCTGGGAAAGACATTCCTGAGAGAATGAAAAGACAGTCCACAAACAAGGAGAAAATATTTGCAAAACACATATTTGATTAAGAACTGTATCCAAAATATACAAAGAACTCTTAAAAAAAAAAAACAGAAACAAAAACAAACAAACAAAAAAAACCTTTAAACACCTCAATGAAAAAATATGGACAAAAGATCTGAACAGGCATCTCCTCATAAAAGATATACAGATGACAAATAGCACATAAGTGACTCTCAACTTCATTTGTCAGTAGGGAATTTCAAATTAAAATAACAATATTGGGGCACCTGGGTGGCTCAGTCAGTTAAGCATCTGCCTTCAGCTCAGGTCATGATCTCAGGGTCCTGGGATGGAACCCCAGATCAGGCTCTCTGCTCAGCAGTGAGGTCTATTTCTCCATCTCCCTCTGCTGCTCTTCCTGCTTGTGCTTGATTATTCTTTCTCTCTCTCTCTCTCTCTCTCTCTCTCTCTCTTTCTGTGAAATAAATAAAATCTTTTTTAAAAAACCAACAATGGCACTATGATACCATAAACACCTATTAGAATGGCTAAACCTAAAAACTCACAATACCAAAAACTAACGAGAATGTTAAGCAACAAGATCTTTCATTCATTGTTGAATGAATCTATCCATTAGGATAGATAAACTGGGATATATGCATAAAATGAAATATTATCCCACAAAAAGAAAAGGGCTATCAAGTCACAAGAAGACGTGGATCAATTTTAAATGCATACTAATAAATTTTTTAAAAGCCAGTCAGAAAATCAAGCTATACTGTGTGATTCCACACTTGATCTTAGCCAAAAGGCCGAGAAGCGATATATACTGTGTGATTCCAATTATATAACAGCCTAAAAAGGCAAAATTTTAGGAACAGTAAACAGATCGGTGGTTGCCAAGGACTTGTAAGCAGGGGGGATTGTATAGGTAAAGCGCTGGTGATTATTTTTTAGGGTGGCAGAGCTATTCTGTATTGATACTGTAATAGTAAATACAAGATTTAAACATTTGACAAAGCCCCATAGAACTGTTCAGCACAGAGAGCTCAGTGTATAAATTTTTTTAAAAAATCAATTTAGGAGATCATAGGATTCCAACAGAGAATACAGGATAGGCAAAAGTATCTAAATATGTTACAAACATTTGAAACAGCCTCACTAAGTGGATAGGGAAATAAGGTGCTGACCTAAGTTACTCTGGAAATGAATGGAGTTTGTAAGACTAAAGGCAATAGAAATTATACATAAGCTCTAGTTGATGAAACTTTTGTCCCATTGGAGTGTGGGTTAACAATTCTGAAAGCTCTGTGTATGGAAACTGGAATTAAACAAATTAGGTAAATGGATGGCAGATGGTGGAAAGGGGATGGAGTAATAAGCAAGGGAGGAGGTCTTGAATGATCCATGTGGTAATGGATTAGAGTTGGAAACATCAGAATGAACTCATTAGATGAACTGAATCATATGTAGTCTGTTACGTATACAAGTATTTTTAGTTAAGTGTATATACATTAGTTAGAATACATACATTTAAGTCCTTGTTCTTTCAGCTGAGAGAGCCCAGTACAGAAGAGGATACTCAGCACTCAGATCTTGGTTTTAAATACTTTTAATAAAAGGAACCAGAGCTCCTGGGAGAAAGGGCTGATTCTAGGACTGAGGCAAGAAATACATGAGATGAGCCTGGAGCCTCTTGTAGTATCAGAAAGTTAAGGAGGTGCTTTAAAAACTAATAGAGGTAACTCAAGGGATCCAGGAGCCACTGAAAGGGCCCTTAATGGAACTCTGAGCAACCAAGCTGGAACAATTTGAGCAATAAAATTAATAAGGTAATATTGAGTTATAACTCAGAATGTAAAATAAATACCTGTGAGCATTCATGAATCCATATTGATATAAATAAGTGAATAAATAAATAAGTTGGGGAAAATAGACAACATTCCCCAGCAGAAAAAATTGAAGATACCTATGCAGATATCCCACAGATAACATCCCACCCACTAAGTGTGAATTGTGTACATTGATTTTCTTTCTACAAGGAGAAAAAGGAGAAATCTGGATTCACAAGGAAATGTCTAAAACTCATTCTAAAAAAGCAACACCTGGTTATGATTTTTCCCAACATACTTTTTCTGGATATAAAGATTACTCTTCATGTCTTTTAAAAGTACAAAATATCTGTGCACTTCTAAAAATGTTTTTCAAATGAAAGAAACAAAATGTGTAAAATATAGCAACCTATCTCACTGCCCCCACATTCTCTTAATACCCAACCACACCCACAGAACAGTTGTAAACCCTAAAAGAAATGATCAACACCATGTGTCTTTAGATTTTCACTGAGTAGTAAGCTAGGACAAAATTAATTTGGTCAAGCAAGAAGTTACAATAAGTATAAATTCCTCCTTTGCCTAAGAGCAAAGAACATTTTCATTTTAATATTTATCCAACCATTACTTAAGAAAAAAAATTAAATTAGATATATTGAATTCCATGAGTTTCTCCGTATAGAAAATACATAATTTATTCAGCATTTTATAAAATGAAAATATTAATGGATTAAAATATTTAGAATTTTATCTTTATCTTGGGAAACAGAAATACAAAAAAAGTTAGCCAATGGGTATCACTGCTGTGCTTTTCCTCTGTTGGATCAGTTATATACTCTTAAAATGAAATTTTCCATGAATTTTTATGATTTCCTATAGACGGAATCACTGTTTAGTGTTGAAACCATTACCCAGGTAGAATTTTAGTGCATTCTGTCTTTTTCTAGGGAAAGATTCAAACTGAACCAGAGCAAGATCCAAACATAATAAAAGGAAAGATACCAAGAGTTAATAAGGGAGCTCAAGCAGTAATTTTATCTTTGATATTCTGTGTGTTCTGTTTTCGGAGTTCTAGCTCCCTCCCATTTAACAAGTCCAGTGCCCTCGGACTAAAAATAAAACCCATCCTTACAGAAGGATAGTATGGCAATAATTTAAATAATAATAGTTCTTTTAGCTAATAGTTCTTGAACTGTTGGTATATGCCAGGTAATACTGTAAGCTTTCTTAAGCTGGTAACAGCCCTATGAGGTAAGTATTGTTATCATCCCCATTTTACATCTTGGGGATGGAAAGGCAGAAAGATTAAGTGACTGGCCAAAGGTCACACAGCCAGTGAATGACAGAGTCAGGATTTCAGCTTAGCCAGCCTAGTTCCAGAGCCCATAGTGCTGACCTGCCACTGCATACCTGTCTAAGCATTATGATCAAATGAACCTGAATGTGTCTTCTCATTCTGCCACTTTCTATTTGACAACATAAAACTTCTCTCCTCTGGCTCTTCAGGGAGTCTAACGCTGCCTACCTCTCAGGCTATGATGGGAATTCAGTGAGAACAAGAAGTCTCCTGCCACAGATCCAGGTTAACAGGAGTCATTGGATTGTAGTTAGGCACCAGAGATATGAAGGTGTTTAGGCAGGACCTCAGCCCTTGAGTCCTTTAAGAAGAGAAGTATCTCCTCACTGGGGACATATGGTTGTCTCTATCTTTTTCCACAACTGCATGTATATTAAATCCATAACTCCCAGTGACCATTGCTTTATTCTGTGACTTCTTCTTGAGGTGGGAAGCATCTCTGGATCATTGACTTCTAGGCTTGTTCTTCTGCCTCCTACCAACTACACAGTCAGTAACACCTTCGAATCTGGTGGAAATGTATCATTCTTATGCAGTGCTTTAGAAGACTAAAAGGTATTGACATAACCTGAATATAAAGACAGCAGGGCTTATCAGCTCCAGCTTCCAAGTTTAATGGTGTAACACAGTGTTAAAAATAAAAAAATAAAAAATAAAAAAAAAGACAATAGGCCCAAAATGGAGTCATTATGCTGAGCATCACATCACCAAAACCAAGACTTAACAGCTTAGGATCTTCCAGAAATGGAATCTTAAACCAGTCAATCTGGAATTTCCTGATCAACACTAGTTAAAGAATCTGCCTGATAGACTTCTGCCATTCCCTAAATGAAAGTATCTTTGTAATAACCAATTTTTTCATTTTATTTTATTTTGCCTAAGATAACTTCCTTGTTCTCACTCTGTTTTGCCTATAAAAGACTTTCGTTTTCTAGAGCTCCTGAGAGCTCCTTTCTCTCTGCTAACTTTGATGCTGCCTGATTTGAATCAATTTTTTACTCAAATAAAGTTTTAAAAATTTTAATATGGCTCAGTTTATCCTTTAACCACAACAGAGATCATGATGCCACACAATGGAGAATCCATCTCCAACAAGGATTTTCATGTTTAAAACCATTATGTTTAAAAACATCCCTCCCACCATTAGAAAAACTAACACCAACTGTTTTCAGTTAGAAAAACTGAACACCAACCATGACTGCGAGAGAGCTGCTCCCTTAAAAGTATGCAAATAAAGAATAGTCAGGACACAGAAGAGGTCAACTTCATGAAAACAAGAACATTGTGCAGAACGTATTGAGGCAAATCAAATTTCCTATATAAGTTGTTATTACAAAAGTCAGTAATTTATCTTTGATAGCCTATAGATTCTATTTTCAGAAAGCTAGTCCCCTCCCATTTATTAAGCCAGTGTCTACATGATAAAATATAAAACACACTCTTAGAGAAGAACAATATAGCAATAATAGTAATGATTATTTAACTGATATTTATTGAACACTTGGTATGTGGTAGGCAATAGTGTAAACTCATTCAAGCTGATAGCAGGCCTATGAGGTAAGTATTTTTATCATTCTCATTTTACATCTTAGGAATGGAGACACAGAACTTTTGGATGAGGCTGTAGTGATTTGATATGATTTTATAAGGAAATTCAAGGAAACTTTAAAAGTGAACCACTCAAGGAACATTGGGGGGGCTGGGTAGCACAGAGAGAAATCTATATTAAAGGATGAATATGAGGGTTATTTAGTAAAACCACAATAGTTTTGCACAGTTGGAAAGTCTTTTGGGGAAAACAGTGCTATAAAAAGAAGACCCCGAACCATTTGTGGTCTTGGGAGGAAAGGAATCTAGACTATGGCACCACTTCTCATTTTAACAAATTAAAATTAGAAGATACACATGCAAACAAAGTGATTAGGAATCAGAATAGAGCCTTAAATGACACTTTGGCAAAAGACCTGGGCATGATTTAAGAAAGTTTATGCTGAGCACAAAGTATAGGATCAAAGGGGGGCTAATCTAGAGTCAAACAGGATTAAGCAGGGCCAGCATATTCAGAACTCCTTAGGTTGTACAAGAAACTTGTTTCTTTTCTGGATGGGTCCAAATCAGTATGAATAAATGTGAAATAATAGAAAAAATTTATATTGGCCTCTGGCCCTGGTTCCTGACACAGAGCTCCTAAAACCTTTGTAATTTCTTGAGTCATAGAAGCATGGTGTGGACACCAAGCTTCTAAATCCCTTGGAATTTCCTTGGTGATAGGAACATCTTTTGTTCTAATAGTGACTCTTCCCAGGATCCTGGACGGGGGTTGGTCACCACAAAAAAAAACAAATTATAAGTTGAAACTTTCAGCCACATCCTCCCATTCTCCAGAGAGGGAAGATACGCTAGAAATGGAGTTTATAATTGATTATACCTACTTAATGATGTTTCTGTAAAAATGCTAGTTGGTACTGGGTTTTTGGGGAGATACGTTTAGGTGAGCTCTCCTAGCAAATGGTCAAATCCAAACACAGGGTTGTGAAAATCTTTGATCTGTAGCCTAGTTGTATGTAAGTTACGGGTTGTGGGAATCTCTGATTTGTAACCAAGATGGATGTAAGTTATGGATAACCTATTCTTTGTAAACAGTGTCTAAAGTGGGAACAGTCTTATAGGCCTGAGCCCTGAATCTGTGAGGTGTGTACTAACTACTCTTAGTATCGGAATTGAATTAAATTGCAACATACCCAGTTGGTGTCAAAGAATTGGTTAGTGTGGGGAAAAAATCCACATCTGACATGTGGTGTCAGAAGTATTGTATGAGTAGAAGAGAAACACAGGGAGTTTTTCTAGATGATACACTAAATGTTAATATTCAATGCATTAACTTTACTTCACCTAGCTCTCCCAACTCCAAGAAGGCTGGACTAGAAACCCTAGAAAGAACAAGTTAGTCAATATAAGCAACTCCCAGGATGACTGCTTTGTTCTAGTTTCAGATTCAAACAAAATAAATATTCAACATTAAGTATTGGTTAAATAAATAATGGTGTATCTAAGTAATAGAATGCTATAGAGCCATTAAAATCAGGTTAGGAAAATACATTTAATCACACAGCAAAATAGGCAAGATATAGTGTTAAGTGAAAAATAATTGTTTAAATATACTGCATGGCACTGAGTATACAATAATGAATAAATCTGACTGAAACCCTGACTGCACAGTCTATAATTATAACAAAATATGAATATTATAGTAGATATTTGGGTACTGTCTGTCTAGTATCTTTTTAGATACCAGTCCTTCACACTTATTATAATTTTTTTCAGTTCTTGATGTTTGCTGGTGGGCCTGATCTTTCTCTACCCATCTTCAGGCTTTGAGGTGGGCATGCAACATAGCTGCAGTCCAGTATCCAACATAGCTAGAGTCAATCAGAATAATCAGTCCTCTGGCTAGAATGATTATTACATGTTAAGCACATGACCTAAACCAGGACAATCAAAATCTTCACTGAGACCTTAGTCAGAGCTAGTGTCAAGGGGATTTTTCTCCCTTTGCTATAATTCTTAAGCTTTTTTTTTTTTTTTCTGCCAGTGCTGGAGGGCAGGTGTTTCAGACTACCCATGCTCATAGCTACTTGAAAAAAAACCAACCTGAGAACTGGAAAGAGGAAACTTTTTTTTTTTTTTTTTTTTTTTCACTTAAAGTAGAACAGCAGACGGGGCATGGAACTCAGTGTAGTACATCAACTCTGCCATGGGACAAACTCAGGACGTTTGGTCCATTCTAGCACCTCATGGTTTTGTGGTTTAGGGAGGATCTGAAGACAATGCACTTGGCATTTTATCAAGGAGGATAAAGACATCAAGGCAGCTGAAGGACTGTGATCTGAGTCATTTTGCAAGTGACCTTGGAGTGTGGAAGACATGCTTGTTTGAGAAGCCATTGGATCACTCTTGGCCATGCCCCAAATCACATGGTGTGGAAAGAAAAAGGCTCAGGCTCTTATATCCTCAAGAGGGAGCACAAGTCAGTATGCAGTTTAAGATAAGTACTGTTGCTTGAATTTTAGAATGATGATGTTTAGAAAATTTTTTTTTGATGTCTAGAAATTTTAAACTGTGTTGCAAAGGTGTATACTAAAATGCCAATAATAGCTATTTTGGATAATAGAATTATGAATGACTTATTTTCCTCTTTGACCTTTTCTTAATTCCTTCAAATATTTCATAAATAAATTACAATAAGTATTGTAATTTGATCAGCAAACACACAATGTTATTTAAAAAAAAAAATCCTTTGGCCTTCATGCAGTGCGATTCAAATGCACCTAAGAACCGGTAGATCTTCTCAAGAAAAAAAATCCCACTACTTCGAGTTCAGAATAGAATGAAAACTTAAAAACTTGCATACCCAAGAGTTGGAGGACAATTCTTCCCAGAAAAATACCCTTTTCTTCATTTACCACCAAAATAATAAACAACATCAGCAAACAACATTTTAGGAAGTCATCTGAAGGTCAAGAAATTGTAATTGTATTGAATTCATGGGTTTTTTAATTTTAAGTATGTAAAATATTATTTATAAAGTTCATTTAATGTGGTGTCTATTGTTTGACTGTAAATATGTAGATACAGATAGCCAGATATGTGGATAAGACATAAACATATACATAAAGCAGATGCAGGCTTGGATTTAGGTATTATTTATCAGGGCTTTCAGAACTATACTTGAGATGCATTCCTATATTCTCCAGCATATATTCTAGTTTCTCAACTCAAGCTTATCCCATCCCAAAGATTTTCAGATTCTTTTTTTTTTTTTTTTTAAGATTTATTTATTTATTTATTCAGAGAGAGCGAGAGAGAGGCAGAGACACAGGCAGAGGGAGAAGCAGGCTCCATGCAGGAAGCCGGACATGGAACTCGATCCCGGGTCCCCAGGATCACACCCCGGGCTGCAGGCGGCGCTAAACCGCTGCGTCACCGGGGCTGCCCTGATTTTCAGATTCTTTTTTTTTTTTTTTTTGATTTTCAGATTCTTAATCTTAACTTTAGGGGAGGAATTATTACAGTCCAGACCTTAGACAATTTTCCATTTCAATTCCTTTTATGTTTGTTATGCCTTCATAATAGAATAGTGATATGCAGAGTCTAGAACAATTTAAAAGAAAGGATACAAATTTTATTTAAAACACCAAAGATTTATAGCCAAATAAATAGCTGAAGGAAAACTATTAAATACACTGTATATTATATTTAGCAACTTAGATAATAAATGTAAGATAACTAGTTAACTTTCCTACTTTGAAAAATCTGCAATTTTAAAATATATCAGGGCAGCCCAGGTGGCTAAGTGGTTTAGCAGCCTTCAGCCCACGGCATGATCCTGAAGACCTGGGATTGAGTCCCCCTCAGGCTCCCCGCATGAAGCCTGCTTCTCCCTCTGCCTGTGTCTCTGCCTCTCTCTCTCTCTCTCTCTCATGAATAAATAAATAAAATCTTTAAATATATATATATCAGCAAATGAGATTTAATAGAACTTCATTTGCAAATGAATTTTGTGAACCACACATTAAATCTAAATTCACCAGTTATAGTTTAATATAAAATGTGTGACTACTGCTCTCTGTCTATATTATTTATATAAAATATATCCATAGATTAATTCCATAGCTTGTAAGGAAGAGTAGTCCCAATTGATGTCAGTAGCCAAAGCTTTTGAACAATTCTAAAAGATACTCTATGTTTTTGAATTGTATTACACAGGAATATTCATTATTTTTTTAAATAGCATGTACCCAAAATGTGCTAGTCATCTCAAGTTCAATTGTACACCATCTACAAATAAATAAATGGGTTTTAGATACATGCCCTCTACACAATGATCTTACTACAATCACAAGACAAAGAGAAACCTGGACAACTATGCTTCACAACTCTGGGTGACCATTAACACAGCAACGTGCACAGGAGTCACATGAAAATCTTTATAGAGATGGTTCACAATTATTTCCTAAAGGATAGAACAGAATGAGAAACATCCTCTAGTTCAATGTCTGGAGATACTATTTTCCCCTCTTCCCATCACTGACTGCTTATTTTGTGTCTCATTATCTAATTGACCATTTTCTCTGGTCTTTAATAAGATTCTACTCTGTTTCTGGCAAATCATTCACACTAATAATTTCCGGCTCAAGTTCTCTCTATAGCCTCATATGAATGATGACTTGTTGCTTTGCTAAGAGCTCATTTGCTGGACTGTAATCTTGGTTCAAGAAGAATTAACATTTTGTGAAACAGATGGTGGATAATAATTCATCACACCTTGAAAGTTTTGGTGCTATTGCTGCTGCTGGAATGAAAGCCAGGTTCATTAGACAGGTGTTCCATTGCTACTTGCTATTGTTGGAGGTGATATAAAACTTTTCTCTCTTGCATGCTTTGAATTTTTTGCAAAATTTTCAATACCCAAAAGGCTCTCTGAGTGGGAAACAACATGTTCTCGAAGGGTGAGTCTTTCTGTGTGAATATCTATGAAAAAAATTAAAAAGTGCCATCCCTGGACACATTAATCATTTCTTTGGTTAGAAAGAGAATTACATAATTTTTTATAACTTTTTTATACATTCTCTTTGCCAAATCAAATCCAAGACTTAAAACTACATTTCTAAAGCAGCCATTCTGACACAGCAACTAAAAATAAGACTGAAAATCTTATTTCTAAAAAGATCAACCAAATAGACTTTCCCACTCAGAAAGGTGTTTGCAAATTCGAATCCTCAAAAGCATTACACTGCCTTGCTTTATAGAGACTCAGAATATATGAAAGTTGACCTCAAAGCTACCTTTTGAAGATCTAGTCTCTTAGCCTTCCCTGATACTATGCACAGCTGCCAGCATGATGGACAAAGCCTGCACAAAGGGTTCCAATGAAGGGATGTGGGTGAAGAGGCAAATCTAGGGGAGTGCTTCCTCCAGAATGACGCATAAAAAGGGATAGGTTATAAGGTTTCAGCATTATCACAGAAAGAAGTAAAAGAATATATATGATTTGATGTGTTCCCATTATGATTTTGGAATTTAAAAATGAAGATTAAGAGGTGGATCTCACAGATGTAAAAAAGTAACCTCCCAAAATGCAAGCCATGCATTCAAGGACATATGCAAGGACAGAATTCCTGGAGGATTGAAAGGAGCATCTGTGGTGAAAAGACAGATTTTATCCTACAACTTTAAGGCATCTTATATATTATCCCACAGAGCTTCCCAAAGGGATATTTCCCAGTTTTCCACCATAAACTGATCCACAACCCAGCCTTTGGTATTTGCTTCCATCCCATGCCTACCTCATATCCCCATTCCTTCATCAGCACTTCTTTGGATCATCTTCAAAGAAATTACTTGCTCAAATCCTCATCTCAGTATCTGCTTCTGAGGAAACCCAACCCAAGATGTATGTGTGCTCATGCATCCCTCTGAGCTATAAGAAACCCTATTTCTCCATTTTCAACTATGGTAAGCAATATAGAATAAGAAGCAGTACAAAACTCAATCTGAAAATAGAAATCTAGTCCTCTTGAAAAATTCTCTTAGAATAGATAGAGATCAATCCCATATGTACTATATATTAGTTTGCTAGGGCTGCCATAACTAATAACCACAAACTTATTGGCTTCAAACAACAGAAACGTATTTCCTCATAGTTCTGAAACCTAGGTGTCCAAAATTAAGGTGTCAGCAGAGCCATGCTTCCTCTGAAGGCTCTAGGGTAGGATTCTTTCTTGTCCCCTCCCAGCTTTGGATGTGACTCCTGGCAATCCTTGGCATTCCTTGGTTCATAGCTGCATCCCTCTAGTCTCTGCCTCTGCTATCATGTGGTGCTTCTCCTTGTGTGTCTCCCTGTGTCTTCACATGGCATTTTGGTTTGGTTTTGTTTGTTTTTTTTTTTTTCACATGGCTTTTTGATAAGGATTCCAGTCACTGGATTTAGCCCCTACACCATCCAGTATGACCTCATCTTAATGTGATCACATCTTCAATGACCCCATTTCCAAATAAGGTCACATTCACAGGCACTAGGGGGATGGATTTAAGCACATCTTTTTGGAGACACAACTCAACCCACAACATGCTACATCTACCAGCTTGACAGAAAAATCAAGCCAAGTGACCCCCCTTCCCCACTCATTCATAACATGCTAAATATATGACGGTGATGGGGAGGATGGTAATTTTTAAAAATCTACTCCAATCAGGAATACAGCTTCCCACTTCTATCTGCTTCTGTTCTTTTTCTCTAGGCTAGTTATAGTCCATAGTTTTTCTGCTCTGAGAATTCAGCAACTGCCTTGAATCTCTATTCCTCTCTCTCCTGAGAATAATAAGAGTAATTTTGACAAGACAGTGCCTTCCCTAGATGAGGTGAGAGTCAAAGGCAGTAGTTCATTAACCCCTCAGAGTCCCTGACCTTAGCTGAATCCCATTTCAGTCACTCTGAAAAACAGCCAGGAAGAAAGCCACTATGTGACATTTCACTATCAGCGTCTTGCATTGAGTGTGTCCCTTGTTAAAGACAATCCTCCTCTCATCTTTACAAGCACCACCTGGTTTCCAAATGTTTCCAAATACTCACAGGTTCTTGAGTAATTCACAGACCAGTCATGGCATTTGAGCCATATAAATGTATCTTCAGCTTCTCTGATGCAATTTCTCTTTTGATTACTAATGAGAAGGCATTGCAAAGGAAAGGGAAGGCTATTTAACAACCAGAGCAAAATGTCCATCACTAATTATCTTAAAGCTCCAAGATCCAGCATCCTGATTAGCACAGGCCTGGAAAAAGCACAGAGTAAAACCGGACATTTATTCTTCAATTAGAGAGCAGAATAATTACTGCCTTCCAGATATCCTAGGGAGCAACACTTCAACTTCATCACTCCTTGAGCAGAAAAGTAATTTAAAACACAAAGAAGTGCCCATTTAGGGTCTGTGAACATAACATCAAAATGCTCTAGTGTTGAAGGCACTCATGACTTTTCTCAGCTTTTATCTCTTAATCAAATTAGTCTCCTGCTGAGGTAAAAACCAAAAGAGCAGTTCACAAAATTATATATGCAGTGCTATCTCAACTATTCAAAAATGTACACAACATTTTAGAAGAAAACACAACAAATTACTGACTGCGGTAATATTTGAGTATGTTGATTATGAGCGTTTTATTATGTTTTCATTATTGTGTTTTCCAAGTTTTTTACAATGAGCATATATTAAGAATATTTAAGCATTAATGGTTTAATATGTGTTGAATGCCTATAATGTACATGACACTATGCCAAGAAAATTGTGCATATTATCTCATTTACTTCTGACCAAATCAAGAAGAAATAAAAGAATGGTGGGAAGTATTATCTCCATAGGTAACTTGCCTAAGATCACTTAGTTGTCTATGGTACAGTTGGGATTCAAAGTCAAGTCTACATAACTTCATTCTGTACCCCATGCATTATTTTCATAATCAGAAAAAAGGGGGCTATTCTAAAATTAGTATCTGAGACAATAAAAATAGTGGAATCAACTTATATGAAACAAACTTCCTAAAGTGCAAATAAAAAGTAATACAGCTAGGGATGACAAAAATCTGAAAAAAATATGTATCTCAGGCTTATCCGATGCCAATTATCAGTCATTAAATAGCCTTTCAGCATGAAAATGCATATTACCACGTGCACACTTGATGCACAGCCTGAAAGTCAGTGACATGAGTGAGTAGACCTCCACCACTTACAGTACTCTATGACCTCGGTTTGCTTGTTCTTTCTGAGACTCTATGTTCCCATTTGTCCATCCATCTATCTAATAATTCAACAAAGATTTCTTGTGTGCCTCATATGCCAAGCACTGTGGTGGGCCCCAGGAGAGGGCCATCAGTAAGAGAGGCATGATTTGTGTTCTTTACAGTGATCTCTGTCCTCCAACCACCACGCCTCACCAGTGGCTGAAGATAATAATATTTGCTTCAATTAAGATTGTTGTTCAGACAGCATAGGAAACCAGGTAAAGCACCTGACCTGGCACTTGACATACAGGAGACGCTCAATAAATTTTACTGCTGGTATAATCTCAGTATTTCCAGCTATAAAATGGAATTTATCTTATCCTACATGACTAGGTGAGAGAATATTGATCTCTATAATCCTTTGGTGATTCTATCTGCCCTAGTCCAGAAAATGCTTCGATTTTTAAAAGATGCTTTGGAGAACGGAGGATCAGAGGACAAGTTGAGAATTCAGATATTTTATGCTTGGCTTATAGTAGATTAAACACTTACTTTTCAGGGTTTTTTTATATTGACTGTCAAAATTGCAAAGCCATTTTTAAAACCCCCATGTAAAAACTGATAATTCACTAGAAAAACTCCAAGAATATATATGTAGGCAAATTCTTATGATCTTAGCTTTCATAATGGAAGAAAGTTAAGGCAAACATTTGATAAGAACAAGACTAAGCAATTTTTTACTTTTTAAAGGCTTTCAGATGGATATCTTGAGATCTAGGGCAAAGTAAGCTTCTCCACCAACCAGAAATATGTTCGTGTACATGTGTCAAATGATATATACTAAAAAAAAAAAAATGATATATACTTCCCATAAGGCACATTCAATATCTCGTGAGCACAACATTTGAGAATATGTCAAGAGATTTACATGATTTTCTCTAATATTCTAAACATGCCTTCTAGTAAAGTTAGATCTCTTCCATCAGCAATTGAAGCTGGGAGACATCAAGCAGTTTGCCAAGTTCTTCTAGTAAATATCATTGCCTGAATGTGAGCCCCGATTGTATGACTTCACAACTTAAACTTTTTTGATAACACCACACCCATGCTCCAGCACCAGGAAATTCATTACTTCCCAAAGAATCTCATTTCTTCTTTTAAAAATGCTTTGAGGGGGTGTGTGGGTGGCAGCGTCAAACACCTGACTCTTGGTTTCTGCTCAGGTTCTGATCTCAGGGTCATGGGATCAAGCTCCACATTGAACTCTGCACTCAGTACAGAGTCTGTTTAAGATTCTTTCTCTCCACCTCCCTCTAAAATAAATAAATAAATCTTTAAAAATATGAATATGTAAAAATAGAAGGGCTTTCAATTCACTGAATTCCTTCCTACATTGAACAGAAATCTATCCCCTTCTAGAAGTCACCACTGTCTCTTGTTTCACCCTTCAGTGAAATTAGTTAATCTAAGGGATGTCTGGGTGGCTCAGTTGGTTAAGTGTCTGCCTTCAGCTCAGGTCATGATTCCGGGGTCCTGGGATCAAGCCCTGCATTGGACTTTCTGCTCAGCAAGGAGTCTGCTTCTCCCTCTCCTTCTGCTCCTCCCCAGGGCTTATGCTCGCTCTCAAATAAATAAATAAAATCTTTGAAAAAATTAATCTAATTCCTCTTCTGCACAAAAGCTCTTCAAGTGTTCAGAAACACCTTTTATTTCACCTCTTCTCCTTCTCTATCAAATTTTCCTTTTGGCAAAACTAAATAGTCCCATTTTCCCACTGCTGTTTAGATTGCATTGTTTTGAGTCCCTACCCTCTTCCTACTCAATTCCAATAATCATAGTCTTGTTTATGTTACTTTTAAAAGAGGATGCATAGAATGAAAAACAATACCACAGGTGTGGTCTGAAGAGTCAGAGTTGAAGTTTATTATTGCCATCTTTGTCCCAGATATTATACTTCTATTTATGTTGCTCAATAGCAGATTAGCTCTTTTATTCCAGCTACTTCATGCTGCTGACTCACATAGTATTTACTGTAATTAAAATAAAGCTTCTAGGTCTTTTTCACATGTGCAACTACGAACCCACATTTTCAACATCCTATTACTGTTCTTTGCTTACATGAGTTTTTTTCCATGTTGAGCTACATCTCTTAGATGGGGAAGGCTGAAATGATGACCAACTATTTTTTGATTGAGTGGATTCCTTCTCCTTCACAGATAGATTTCATTATCAACTTGATCTCCTAAATTGTTGAGTAAAACTACCAACCACACAGGGAAGAAAGTAGGGTTTGAAATTCTTCTCCTCACCCAATAGACTTCTTTCTAGAATGACATGAATTCACACATTAGCAGCTTATAGACAGGGTCAGTTTATCTAGTTGGGGATTCACCTAATGGTACTAGTCTCCAGCCCATGTGCTCCTCCTGGATTCCTCCCCCACAAACTTAGGAAAGATCAGGACATATTATTCTTCACTGACATCCAGATATCCCTTGTCTACTGCATGCCCTGCACTCCCAGAATGATAACCTGGTACTTTGGGCCATCTTTTGTTAGAGGATATTTAAAGCCATTGATTTCTTTCTTGTTTTCTTTCTTTACCCTCAAGGAATCACACTCACCAAATGCTTATTTTGGTGCTGCTAAAGTTCTAGACTACTGCTTTCTAGATAAGGCTGGTTTCATGGGCATATTACCTGTATGCAGAGCCCCCGACTCAGAGAAGCCTCCCACCAGACTTAATGCCCACCAGTCACCATCTTGAAATTTTTAATAATTTTATTTATATATTAAATTTTCAATTAATCTAAATGTAGAATGACATTAAATAGTAAGTAAAATAAAATAAAATAAAATAAAATAAAATAAAATACCACAAATCAAGATAGAGACCACAGGGAAAAGAAAAAGCTTTGTATCTTAACATGTTTAGTAGTATTTTTTTCCTGCTTTTTAAAGAAGGGGCCCCACATTTCTGTTTCCCACTGGGCCCACAAATAAGATAGTTGGCCCTGTTTCCAGAGTGGATATTTGAAATGTCCTGCCCAGTTAGCCAATTACCTAACCAATCAGAAATTGGTGCTGATATGTAGAACTGCAGCATATGAGGTAAATAGTGACCTTGCTGCTTTCTGTTGAGTTGACATGGTTTCCTGCAGGAGCATGTAACATTATGGAACCCTCTGACATCTACTGAACAAACCCAGGCCTGTGCCATCAATTCTGCTCCTCCCCCCCCACCACTTACCAATCTTCAAAACACCACACTGCATCACACCATTCTTGTTCTGGACTTGAATGTAAAATAAAAATACGTTGTTTCCAAACAAAATTTAAAGTGACAATTCTACTAAAACCTTACCAAAGTCCTGGAAATCATGCGCTTATTTGCCATTTCCCAGAGACCATACCAACGTCAGACCTGCTGCATTTTCATTTCTTAACTTCATACTTTGAAGGGTTTTGGAATGAAGAATCTTGGGGCACCAGATGCTTTTCTAAAGACAAGGGGCGGGGTGAGTAATGGTTATAAAATTATTCACCTATCAGTCCCCTGGCAAAGGCCATGGAGTTTTGCCTTCCAAAAGCACTGATCACTATTGGTATTCTCACATATATAGACTCAGGGACATTCAATTTAAAAAGCAATCACAACAAGGAAATTCTCTGATTCATCTCTCTGAAGTGACAAAACTAATTCTTTTCCACTGCTCACCCCCAGCTGAGGTTAAATATAATCTCAATCTCTAAATGCCATTCCTCACTTACCATCAATGCTAAATCATTCCCTAGCCCTGATTTCCAGTGTGGCCCTGCCCAGGTCCTAGACTATAATCACACAGAAAAGTCACATTACCATGACTCTTTATGTGTATCTCATCAGGGACATTGCCTCAAGGGAGTATCCCTCTTCCTGAAATTCCCCTCCCTCTTCTTCTTTAAGCTTTTGCTTCAAGTGCCCTTTCCCTGTGAAATGTTCTCCTCCACTACAATGCTCCTGCATTACTGTTTTCAAACTTTTCATTCTAAAGCCATAGGTCTCAAAGTCTTTCTAAGACTCAATTTACCTGTTTCACATTTAGAGAGCATCCATAGTTCAAATGGAGTGAAATTTGATTAGAAAATTTCTAGTCATGTACATTGATGGAAGATTGAAATCTACTAAATGTGACAGAAGGAACATGGGCTCTGAGCTCAAATTTTGTGTTTCCTACTTTGTAGCCTATGATCTTTGAAAATCCCTTCACTTTTGTGAACGTGTATGTGGAAAGATAATACCCACCTGATAGAGGTGTGATAAGCAGGAAATTCTCCTTTTGTTTATGACAATTAGTGTAATACCTGGCAAATAGCAGGCGCTTACTAAATACAAGCTACCGATATTAGAAAGGACTCCACCACTCCTTGCTGATAACTCATCATTTCAATTCAAGTCAGTACTAAAAATAGGTAGTGTTTTCTACTACTGATCAATTTAATAGAAGATATCTATCTACCTACGTATAGATAGATAGATATTTAGTTTTTGATGCCTGGGAATGTTGCCAAAGACAGTAATATTTGTTAGTAAAACAGAGAACATGTTGCTGAGAACTAAAATGAAAACAACTCTCAAGAGATCAGAAGCAGATGTGTGGGCATGTTAAGCAAAGTCCAATATGTGCTAAGGTATCTAGAGTGACCTCACAGGTTCTTGGTCCCTATAGCAAGATAGACATAAAATAATTTACATTACTTCTGAGGATTCCTTGAGGACTATCTTGACTGCCCCACTCCTGTTGGCCAGACATTTTAAATCCCCACTGACCTGAAGCAGGTTAAAAATTATAGGACACAGATGAGATTTATGTGACAGCCCCATACATCATTTTTCTCACCTCAGTGACCTTAGTCCCCAGAATGGCTTTTTTTGGGGGGGAAAGTGCATCAACACTAAAGAATTTAACAGGTTGCCTTCATTTTGCTTATTTCTCCAAAATCCTGCTCTACAAACTTTTTGGCCTTTCAGCTACAGAAATTATATCTCAGGGATACATAAAAGTGTCAATGTTACCAGACGGTCTGATGATGCATGGCATACTTCTTGCTAGAGCAAAGGCGATGGAGAAGGTATTGCCTTGAATCAAACACTGACATGGGGCCAAAAATCGTGGCTGGTAATACATTCTCTGATGGAATAGGTTACAAATGTGCAGAGAGTTGTGATGATGCATGCATGAGATGCACACCACACTGCAAGAGCCAAGTTGAGCTTTAAGATGAGAATTTGTAAGAACCTCTCAGAATTGTTCTCATGTCAGCTGGGATCAGGAACTAAAATACATTGCATATCTGTTTGAGGCACATGGGGGCAAGAATAAGGAAACATGCTCCTCCCTCATTTGGCTAATTCCTCTATCCTTCAGAGCTCAACACAGCAATTATCCTTCCTAAGAAGCTTTCTGTGACCCCTGCTGCATCCTTAACACGACCACCCAGCGAAGCTACCATCAGCATCATTTTTGCCTCTGTCACCCATAGCTGCCACCACCATTGCCACCACTGCAGCTCAGTCTGCTTAGGTAACCCTATGCATGACTCCCATGAAGCAATGTCACACTATATTTAGTTGTCACTTGCTATTCTCTCATTAGACTTATTTTTTGGTGTCAGGAACTGCTTTTGTTCATCATGTCTCTCCAGTGCCTAATAAAGAGTGTACCTAAGGTCGGTAATCAAGAAGTGTTTGCTGAATGGATGAACAAACCTAAAAAGAGAATTACTGTTCAGGAATGCTTGCAATATGGAGGGTCTTCTTTTTAATAAATGATAGCCAGATTCTCACAGTGCAGAAAATAACCTAGTAACTTCATTAATTCATTCCAGCCGCCAAGGAACACTAAAGAAGCAATTTACTAAATGACACTCTAGTGACCAGAAAGAGGTAATGTGGCTAATTCCAAAAGTAATTTTCTACATGGAGTTTACCCACAGGAAAAATATGGCTAAATACTTCCACAGACCACAGGTTGGGGAGCAGTAAATTAAATCAGCAGGCTATGTCTTTCCAGACTCCTTGAAAAATCAGTAGTATATAGTGGATATCATCTGTTAGAGGCCAGTTTCGAAAATCTGTCTTAAAAAAATTCCACTCTTCCATTACCTTTATTTATGACTTAGATGGATTTCCATATATGGACATTCATGCTGGATTTCAACATGAATTGTCAAATTGTTCACCCATGACCCTTGAACAATAAGGAGGAAAATCTGATGTTACTTTGTTCATCTCTACAGGTTGTTTTTTTTATCCTTGTAAGATTTGCACGTATTTTAAAGATGATGGAAGGAAAAGGAAAAAAGGAAAAGAGGTGGAGGGAGAGATAGGAGGGTGGAAATGGGAAAGTTTTAAAATATATATATTTATAAACCCGACATCACATCAGTCATTACTGCCAAAAACCAGAATAACGTTTGGGTCTATATCTTTTAAGTGACATGAAACTCACCTGCTCTATCTGGTTCTAATTCTGCGACTATGTGACATTAAAGATGTGACTTGGAACTTCTCCTTTTCCATAAATTTGGGGGACTAGTATTGCTTACCCAAAGGTCCCTTAGTGTTCTGTGATTTTATACATTTATACAAATAAGTACCCAAGTATTCCATTTTCTTATCTCTCTGTTTGTCTCTCAGTTAGAAAACCAAAGGTTCATGTAAAGGAGAAAAGCATTACAAACACACACCTACCTGGGGATCTGAGAGGTTTGTTTGCTTTTTGTTAACACACACTGTGAAGGGGAAGTTTTTATTCTGCTGCCAAGCTCAGAGAGAGTTATAGGCACAATAAGTATGTTTGAATTTTAAGTGCTTTATCAATCAAATTCCCCCAAGGTTGATCTCATTCTAATAACTCACACCTTACAACAAAAAGAAAATAAGAAAGACAAACAGACAGACAAAGTTACATGGTGCTCCTGGCTATATTGTCACATATTCCTTGAGTTGGTGTGTTCCCAGAAAAGAGATTTCCTGGATGTGTTCCCAGGAAATATATAAAATATGTGCAATAATAAATAACAAAATATATGCAAGTCTCACTTATCCATTTATTTACCATCCAGCATTCTACCAAGGAGGGAGACTCTAACCAATTTTCACTGCAGCCTTTTCCTCAACTCAAAGAACAAATATATAGTTAGATAAGGAGGAAAATAAAGGATGATTTTGTTATTCTATGTACAATGTGTCACCACCATTTTGTAAATTTTTTCCTTTGTTTTTGCTTTTATAATTAATGCTATTAGTAAAATTATTTCTTTTAAAGTTTCAACCTATTTCAACTGACCGATCCCCTTGCTCTCTCTGAAGAACCAAGACCAGTAGTGCATCTTGGAAGTTTGGAGCACAAGGGATGACTCAAGAAGCTGTGCTGAAGGCCTGTAGATCCCGGACAATGAAGCAAGTCAGCCCTTGCTTTGGGACTGATGATACTTTTTTTGACGTGAGTGTTCCTTTATAGATTTGTTCCTTCAAAGCTGATTTTCTGCAATATACTAAATAACTAAAAAATCCTAAGTGTAAAACTTTTTATGCATTCAATTCACCTATTTAAAATTTTATCAATAGCAGAGTAAATTATGGAATTACGAAAGTATCAGAGATGGGAGATTTAATAAATTCTTCTATTAGTACATGTATCATTCTCCATAATAATTTTTTGCAATGGAAAAATATGAATACATTTCTGATAATAATGGGGCTTTAAATTTTTTATTATCCCATAAGAGGGGGTGTTTTTCATCCTATTTCCCAAAATAAGTGAAGGATCTCAGAGGATCCAGCATGAAAATAGCATAACGATAAACCAGTGGTGTGCTGGTCTACCCCTCTCTGAATAAAAAACCCTGATTGGTAGTATTTGCTGCAAATACTTCTACCATGGCTAATTTAAAGCTAGCAATATTTTAACAGTTTGACATACTCTGTTATTTGAAAAGCATCTCTGCAAGTCGGTGAGAGCCAGTAGTACAAGCCAGCTCCAGCACACCAGTGTCCTATAATTAACCTAAAACTTCCTTTCAGAAAGCCAGCCATTTGTTCAAATAACTGGAATAAGTCAATCAGACCTTCAGTTGTCTGAAATTGTTTCAGAAATTGTAGGACAATTTCTTACTTTTAGATTGTCAAATACTGGCTTCCTGAAAATGTCACCAAAACAACCTGTTGAAAGAGCAAAGTTGAGCTTACTGCTTACTGCAGTGGAGAAGATCACTTCTTTGAAAGATTTCAATAGCATTTCAGAGGAAGGACAGTAAAGATTGGCCATTTAATGAGGCTTTTGGGGGAGAGGGGTAATTAAAGCAGGTTTTTTTTATACAGGTAGACTGAAGGGAACTTGTTTAGAACAGGTCAAGTTTTTCATGTAAAAGTTTAGGTTGGTGAACTTAGCAAGACAAGGGTTTCAAAGTGAATCTTGAAGAATAAATAGTCATTTGATGTTATCTATCATCCTAAAAGGGATATATATTTGCCATGAGGGTAAATTGAGTTATCTAGTGTTTAGACCAATGGGTTTGGGGAATGTTCCTGAAACAACTAAGAAAGTTATTTGCAATTTTATCTTCCTGGGTAAGAGTTTCCTGGAATCTTAAAAACCATGCTATTGAGTTTGATCAAGTAGGAAAATGATTTTAATGAATGCAGCCAAACAATAAAGTTCTTTGGTCATAGCAGGTTTTGAATCTCAGAACCACAGGTCCATGAACCTGAAGGTTTCTCTGCAAGCAACTGGTGATTTTCCTGTCAAGATTAGGAAGGGGCCATTGGTTGTCCCCACCTCACAACCCCCACACACAAGTCATGGGGATACAAACAGCTGATGAATACTCTGAAAACACCTACAGAAGCCTGACAAACATTCTAGAGCTCCAAAATATAAAAGAACAGCAGAATATAGGAAGGTTAGGTATTTGCCAGGCTGGTGTAACTAGAGGACTTACAGGTAGTCCTTCCGCAGAAGTATTGCAAAATGTCTACCACTGCCCTTTCTCCTCTAGTAATACATACTATCTCCTATAAAATACAGATTTCTCAGCACAAAGTTCTGCCTAATATTTTAGTGTGAATGAATCATTATTTCATCCATTGGTTCAATCTATCCATTATTCAGTGAAAACATAAAGTGCCTATAAACTTCCAGACTGTAGCAAGCATGCAGTCACCAAGATGAACACAATTTCTAAAAAATATCTCACCTAAGAGGGAAAAACAGGGGGTACAGAATATTATTCTCATTGATTATAGAATCTCCACTACTCATGAACTTCCAATTTTAAAACTTTCTATATGTACAAAAATAGCAAAAGCATGTCAACCTCACCTGCTCTTAGACAGTCTTACACATTTATTTCAGAGTAGAATATTTCATTATTCATTAGCCTGCAGTTGCTTCCTTTTGATTTTGTTTTTGATCAACAGGATTATCTATCAATACAAGTTTTTATGTAGATCTCGTTAAAATTTTATCATATAACTTTAAATTCTTTTTACTTTTATAGGATTGTAATCAGATACTATAACATCTAAGATGTCTACTAAATCTTTACTTTTTTGAATTTTTAAATACTTTCTTTGTAGCCAAAAACATGATAAATTTTTATAATTGTTCCATAGATGAAAAAGTATTTTCTCTGAAATAGAAATTATGAATTGTTTTATTAAATTCTGTGTCCTTATTTCTGTAATAGATGTGCTGAAGTCTTTCACCCAAACAGCCTTTGGATTTTTATCTTCTTGAATTTCCAGTAGTTTTACTTGCTACATAAAGTTTTTTGATAGCTGTATCTTCCACATAAACTGTGTCTTTTATCATAGAATTTTCCTATTTTTTAGGTTTATGCATTTAAAATTAAATTCTACCTCTTTTGTTGTTAATATTCCAGTTCCGCTCCTTTTTCTTTGCATCTGCCTGATTTTCTTCGTTTATCCTTTTATGTCCAACACTCATTTTGCTTTAAGGATATTTCTTAAAAAAGGGGGGGGGGATATTTCTTGTAAGAATCATGTGGCCCATGTTTTGGGTTTTAATTCAATCTGATAGTCTCTCTTTTAATGATAGAATACAGTGCATTTATACTTAGTCAAATGGCTGATATTTTCATCTTATCTCTTCCAATTTTCCTTATGCTTATTACTAATTTTTCATTGATGTTGCTTCCTTTTCTCATTTTTTTCTGATAAAATCTCGTTACTACTCATTCCACTTTTTCCTTAATAATTTGCGATAGCTTCCATTTGCCTGCTCTCAAAATCAGATGCATTTGTCTCTACTTCTATTTGAAATATGATACCAAATGTTTTCCCCACAAACGTGTTCTCCAGGCGAAGATACTTTTACACCACTTTCTGTGCCTTCCCCTTGCCCCATGAGACATTTGAAATGCTCTTACTCTGCCTTCTCCAACCCAATTCTTCCTTTTATTCAGATAGTTCACTACATTTTAGTACCTTTTGTTCCAGACTATTATTTGAATTTTCCGTGTAGTAGGTTCCTCCCATTACAGGAGACCTGATTTAAGCTCATATGTTTCCAGACAACCTATCATTTTCTATTTAATGGATACTTTAAATTGATTCTTACTGTTTTCTCTCTTCCTCTTCCCTTGTTTTACTTTCAGATATGGTTCATTTCTTGCTTGATTGGAGTCTTTTACCAAGTGATTTTCTGAGAAGGAACACATGGCAGATAACATAGGCTTTATAAATAAAACCAAACCTTGTTCATTAAAGGTGGGCACGTCATATCTGATTAAATGAGATTTGTTCTCAGATATGACACTACATGTACGGACTCAGTTGCATAATCAATTTGCCCAATATTATTCTGGTAAAAGGAGTACAGATTTTTACTGAACCTATGCAGATAACTTTATTGTTATTGAAGTGTATTTAGTATTGAATATGAATTAGAAGTATATCCAAATTTTGAGGTTCAGTGAAAACCAGATGCCCTTAAAATATTTATTTCAGTTTTTAAAAAAAAGTTTACTAAATTGAGAGCTAGTGATAGTTTTTTTTGTTTTTTTGGTTTTTTTTTTTTTTTGGTTATTTTTAAAGACTTTATTCATTTATTAATGAGAGACACAGAGAGAGAGAAAGAGAGAGAGGCAGAGACACAGGCAGAGGGAGAAGCAGGCTTCATGCAGGGAGCCCAATGCAGGACTCAATTCCAGGACTCCATGATCACGCCACTGGCCGAAGGCAGGGGCTAAACCACTGAGCCACCCAGGGATCCCCAAGAGCTAGTGATAGTTTATGAACAAACAGAAAGAAATTCTTCATATATCCATTAAAAAATAAAACATTAAAAATAATGTTAATGACATTTCAAATAAATAATCACAATTTAACTTTCCATTTCAGTTTATTTAGTCCCATGTAATTCATTCTTGTTCTACTGGATCTTGGACCAGAGTCTGCTTTCCTCATGTATATCTGCTTCAGGACTGGAAAGAGTTCTAAAATTCCTCGTTCTGTCCATTGGTAAACTTCGAAAGTTGTCTAAGCATTGAAAGTTCAGAAATATATATCCAGCTGTCTATTCTTTAAAGTCTCCACAGAGTACCTGGTACAGACCACACCATGAGGCTCTGAAACTGTTCTTCTTTGTTGAAATACATTTTATGAACCAGTAGCTTATAGAAGAGCCTTCAAGCAAATATCTAAGGGAAGCTGAAATTTGCTCAATAATGAAGTTGAATGACAATGGTCAACTGAATACAGTGACCAATAGTATCAGGATGATGGAAAATAATATTCTTTTAATGGGGTATAGCACAAAACTATTTCACAAGGGTTTGATCAATGCTCTTCCTGAGAATAAAAATAATAACTATTCTCAGGGGTCTTCTCATAAAATGTACAATTTCTGAGAATTTTAAATTAATAACATTTTACCTCTAAATACATAATAAGGGAAGATTGTGCAAGTCTTCTGATTTGACAATTACTCCTATGTAGCTCTTACAATAACATCAAACTAATTGTGAAATATGGAACATACCAAACACTTCTAATTATTTCTACCATTCTTTATAAGGTAAAATAATAAATCTTTTTAATTTTCTAGGGCCTTCTGGTTTTCTCAAAGGTAATTTTAGGTGCAAAAGACATACTGATTTTATTTTTCTGATTTGGGGTCTGAACTTGAGAAGGTAAAATCAAAAGAATTATTAAGGAGATTTTTATCACTTCATTAAGATAGCATCATGGATGCTGAGACTAGTACTTGGCTATTTATAAAATCAAGTACCAATGAAGTGTTTTAAAATACCATTAAACAAGGTAACCTGATTGTAAGAAATTTTAACTCTTTCACAAGTGAGAAAATTTTGTTCTTTATTTTTCTTTTTTTTTTTTTTTAAAAAGTTTTTATTTATTTATTCATGAGAGACACAGAATGAAAGAGAGGCCGAGACACAGGCAGAGGGAGAAGCAGGCTCCACACAGGGAGCCCGACGTGGGACTCGATCCCAGGTGTCCAGGATCCTGCCCTGGGCTGAAGGCAGGCGCCAAATCGCTGAGCCACCCAGGCTGCCCTATTTTTTGCTTTTTAAAAAATAGGGACATTTTAAAAGTACAGAGTACAGAAAATTATTCTAATAAGATATGAAATTGCTACTATCTGAATAGAATTCAGAGGGGACAGAATGGTATTTTACTACCCCTTACTAAGAGTTCTTAGACTAATTTATCACTTTAATGGAAAGAGAGCTAAATTCTAGTTTTTCATTAATATGATATTTGGCAATAACAACTTCACAAGCTCCTTTTAGTTTCTTAAATTATCATGAATAAATTCTTCAAAATAGGAAAAACTTTGCCAAAATTTTAATACATTTCACAGTTTCTTTTCAGACTTAGTTATTATAATTCAAGACAAACAAAATTCTCTTTCCTTAAATTCTTTACAATTTGCTATACACGCTCAGATTTTGTCCTCCATTATTTTCTCTTATATTTTGGAACAAATTGACATTTAATTTAAGATAAATCACTCTCTTTTTTTCTTGAAAAACAAAAGTACATACACAGTTGTATTTCTCTTTCACTATGGCTTCTATTATAGTCTCAAGCATCCATATTAATTATAATTCTAACTAAAATAACTTCTGTTTCACAGAGCAAATTAGAAGATAGAAAATTGAGAACTATATCACACTTAAAGATTTTATCAGTCTACAAAATTCATAAATACTAATAACAAAACTTTCTCCAGCAATACATACCCTTCATACCTTCATAAAGTGGCAAAAATAAAACATTCATTAATATGAAGATCACAAAGATCTAGTCACTTTTTGGTGTATCAAAGACAGATACAGAAGTATATAAACTTGAAATTATGTTTAGCAATCAATGTTTCAGTATCAATAATACTTATAAATTATCTGTATATCCATTGATTATCTTCTGATTAATGCCCTTTTTTAAATTCCAAGGTTTTAAGTTGCCTACAGATCTTGAAAGTGATGTTTAAACCTATATACTACAAAAATAATTACTGCTATAAAAATTTCTTCAGAGTTATGAAGACAAATTTACATTTTTATAATCTTAAGCATTATGTACCTGTAGTTAATTTGGTTAATAACCCAAAGTAGGAAGTTTTGCTATATATATATATATGTATACTATATATATATATATATATAGTATACATATGTGTGTGTGTGGGTATATATATATACCATATTACACTGAACATTGATAAAGAAAATTATTAAACCAGCCATTAAAGCTGTCTAACTTGTCAAGAATCACCTTCATTATGTGGATTTGAATTCTTAATATGTCCTGATCTAGCAGTTTTTGTTAGAAGGATTTTTTTTCCTCAAAGCCTAGTATATATAATATTAAAGATTAGTTTCAAGGCCTGAAGTCCTTTATTTCATATTGGCCATGGTTCTCAAATTGTTGAGAATTCCAAAGTATTCGTTTTATGCAGGTTATATTTATTGCCATTTACCATAATAGCAATTAATCGGCAATTTAAAAAATTCATTTAAAAATAATAAACAGGTTGACATGAATAGCATTTTAAGTTTTTTTTAATTTTTATTTATTTATGATAGTCAGAGAGAGAGAGAGAGAGAGAGAGAGGCAGAGACACGGCAGAGGGAGAAGCAGGCTCCATGCACCCAGAGCCCGAGATGGGATTCGATCCCCGGTCTCCAGGATCGTGCCCTGGGCCAAAGGCAGTCGCCAAACCGCTGCGCCACCCAGGGATCCCGCATTTTAAGTTTTTAAATGACTATATTTTTTATATTTTTTTCTAAAACCAAAAATTAGAAGAGCAGAATTGTTTTAGTTTTGAAAATATCTGGCTTAAAAATTTTTTTTAAAGTTTAAAAACAACGGACTTTAAAATGCCTGGCTTAAAAGAAGAGAGCTGAATTCTCATACCTGTTTCTACATTCAATCTATTGAGAAATTTTTTGGTTGAAGCATATGAAGAAAATCTGGCCTATACAGCTTAAAAAAAAAAGGACCTATCAGACTCCCTGACGGGTCTTCCGCAGACCACTCTTTGACAACCACAGCCTTTAAACAGTACGTCTTAGGCATCATTATTTTTCCATCATAATCTAGTACACACTTCATATATAAAAATGAAATAAATATTTCACAGAACAATACTTCTCTAAGGAAAAGCAAGATTCATTTATTTCCTTTTCTGTGAATTCTGGGAATATTCAATTAGTATTTGCACTTTATATATGTCTAAAAACCAATCAGAGCAGAGTTCCTTTAATTTAATAGACCTTCGAATCTAACTTATTAATACCCTCCAGAAATAAGAAGATATTTCACATTCACCCACAAGAGGTAGAGGTTTTTGTGAATCACAAACACGTGAACACATAGCTTCGAGCCCAGCTGTATGATGACTTCAGCTGCAGATCAAAAGTCAACCCAGAAACACAAAAACTCACCAGTTTAGATCTGAAAAGCTGTTGTCCTTCCCAATGGTCACAAAATACTTTTCAATTGATTTGAGCTCACAAGTAGGCAAACAGAAAAAGATTAACAAATCAAATTTGTCATATCCCACCCTTCAGATACTAGATCTCCATCATCCATTTGACAGTGGTCAGACCATAAAATCAAATTCCCAGCCATTGCTGCCACCAATGGGGAATGATTTTATTGACCATGTAGGAACCAGAAAAAGCAAAACCACAAAATCAATACAGAGAGAGAAAGAAAAAAACAGAGAAACAGCGAATCAGCAAAGTTAAACTTCCATTGCTGCTTGGCATTTACTCCCGGGGGGGTCAAGAAAAGACGTGCATGAGTGAGAATAAGCAGCTCATGAGGTGATTTCTCCCGCAAAGCAGGTCTTCAGGTGAGTGCACTTGGGGATTTCAGTGGATAATTTCCAAAACTGTTACAAGGATCATTTTCAAAAAGATAAAATTATGATTCTCATGCAATTTAACATGAACACTTGCCAGTGATTTTTTTAATTCATTAAATAAGGAAAAAAACACTAAAATATGGTTTTTTTTTAACATTCAAGAAAGTAAGTAGCTATAGGTAATTTAATAAAGAAATGTTAAAATAAAATTGCTGGGTAGATTTAAAAAGCTGTTTCATGTCTTACAGTACCCTACACTATATCCTTTGGGGTTATCTGTTCCACCAAGCAGAAATTATTTTCTCTCTCCCAGACAAAAATCAGCACATTAACCTCAGCCCCTACAGACTTGTATAATAGCTCAGTTTAAAGAAAGTCAAGCCCAACACTGCATGGAAAAAGCACCCAACAATTTCTTCTACCCATTTTCAACTTCTGGACCATTTTTTTCTGACAGTTTTTACCATGTCTCAATACATCCTTTTTCATTCACCCTACTGAAATCTGGTGAGCCCTTTCAGTGTGCAGATTTAGCTCTCTTTTTAAAATCTGGGACATTTTGTGCTACTATTTAATTATTGACTCTCTTCATTCAGTTCCTCTTTCTCTTTCTGGAACTCTTGCAATGAATATAATGGGTCTTACCGAGCCAACCTTCTTTGTCCTAATGACTTCCATCTCTTGATATTTTCCCCAAAATTTCTGTCTCAAAAATTATCTTCTTCAGATCTGCCATTGAATCAATTCATTGGAAAATCATTTCTCTTCGAGAAAGTCTTGTTTCTGCTATGCTTGAATCTCCTTAATGATTTTCGCCTTATGTTCTGATTTTTTTTCTTGCTTAAGTTACCTTCTGTCTCTACCTACAACTCGGTTTTGCCAAGCAAGTGTTCTATTTGTTTTTTTTTAATTTATTTTTTATTGGTGTTCAATTTACTAACATACAGAATAACCCCCAGTGCCCGTCACCCATTCACTCTATTTGTACTGACTACTCACCTTTCTTCTTCAAGATCCCTTAGATCAGTTGTTATTTTGTTATTGTTGTTGTTGATCCATTAGAGCTCATGTCTGAGGCTCTGCCCACCTGTTGCCTAGAAAGACTCAGCCCACTCATTCAGCTGATTCTTGGCCTGTTGTGGGCTGGAATAGCTGGTATATCTATACAAAGCTGATTTTGATCCCCCTTCTCCCACTCTGGGGAGGGTGTTAGGGGCATAGACCTCTTCAAGCCAAGCTCTTCCCAAGAGCCTCTGCTTCGCCCTATGGGTCTCTAGGGTCGCTTCCCAAGTTCTTACTGAGCCCACAAAGAAAAAAGGCCACACCCACTCTCCTCCTCTGGATTCCCACAGCCCAAGGCTTCCCTTGGATCCAGCTACCCATCAGCTCCAACTATGAGACTCACGAGAGGCAAATAGATTGAAGTTGGGAGTGGAGGCAAAGGAAGTAGGATTTCAGAATTCTTCACCATGTATACTTCAAATCCTTCTCCACTGATGTTGCCTGAAGCCCCCTAAAACTGCTGCTTGTGTTAGCCCATCATGTTGTGTATAGCAGTGGGACAGTGGGGAGGAGGAGGTGAAGCTGGGGATTGTTCTTAAAATCAGCAGGAAGCATGTAAAAATTAAACCACGGTTAAGTAGGAAAGCTAAACTGTGTTTTCATTAATCTTGAGAGAAACAAAGTGGTCATGTCTAGACTCCCTACATTGACAAATCTCAGGCTGACATTAGAATTGGATCACACTCTCTACCAGTTGTGTATCATTCAACAAACTTGTTTGTCTGGGTTCTTTAGTTATTTTTGTTGAATTTCTATAATTAAGAGGGTATTTAAAGAAAGGGTCAAGTGTAAAGCCATACTGAGACAGGACAGAGCTTTTGGTGAAATGTAGGAAAGTTAAAACTCAGGCTTGCGCATAATGAAGAGGTCATTCTGGATGTCTTCTATTGAAATTATTTTTGAATTGCTTGTCTTTTTTCCATGTGCATCTGCTACAAGAAAATGGACCTGGGGATACATCATAATGGGCATGTCCCCATCGTGAGAAGGCCTGGGTCCAGATGCCTTAGACCAGCATTTCTCCAAGCCTTGGAACAAACCCTTCTCCTTTCTGATTTTAGTATCACATCTTGAGTGTGTTTCCTCTTTTCACCCACTGTGTGTTGAAATCCAGTCACCTGATATTAGTATGTAGGCTTAGGGGACAGACACCAATAAGTTCTCTTGGCTATTTTGTCTTCATCTTTATGGGTTTTGTGTTTATTACAGTTTATGTCAACCATTTAGGTTTGACTGGTCTGGATTAAAAGCATTTATGACATATTGTGGTACACTTCAGCTCCCAAGGAAACTAGATTTAAGTTTGGAGTTAAATTCCTAGCTATTTATAGGCTATCTGTATCTGAATTTCTCTCTTACATATCACCTTTGTGCTCTGATACAAAGTTAAGAGACTGATCACTAATGATGCTCTACTTAAGATAATGAGCCTAGCTTTGTAAAGGTGGAGAATGACATATTCTTTAGGATTATATAAGGCAGCTCTAATGGCCCTAAAAAGATTTTATATCTCCATAAAGAAGAAACAAACATGAAGCATTGTCAATATTACTAGAACCCAGAAATGGGTTCAGAGACTTTCCTGCCTTGTTCCCATGTGATGTCCACAATTATTCACAGATGCAATAAGAAGACAAATCTGAATGAATATTTGAACAGTACCTTGATTCTACTTTTTTTTTTAGTTTATAAACAGAAAACATTGCTTGCTTTCACTTCGATTGATTTGCAGCTTTAATGTCTTTTTGTTGTTTAAAAAGATACAAAAACAAAGACAGAATATAAGTCACTCATGGTCTCAATAACTAAAGTTAACCTCCATTAACATTTAAGGAATTCACTTTTAGTCTTACATATACATATAACTAAGGAGTACACTTATATCTGTATATTCGGTTTATTTAATTGGGCAATGTAGAGCTAGTTTTTCATGAATAGAATCGTTTTTTTTTTCTAAACCATACATGAATTTATAGTATTTTCTAATTTAAAAATCTAATAGCTATATAAATATTAGTTTAATATTCTTTTACTTCCCAATCTTTGCCAGTGAAATCCAAGAATAGGCACCTAAAATATCACTGTTTTTGTCCTGTCTTCTATTTTTTGTTCTTGTATTTCATTTGAATTCCAATTTACTTTTTTTACAATTTTATTTATTTATTCATGAGAGACACAGAGAGAGAGAAAGAGAGGCAGAGACACAGGCAGAGGGAGAAGCAGCCTCCATGCAGGGAGCCCAACATGGGACTTGATCCGGGTCTCCAGGATCAGGCCCTGGGCGGAAGGTGGCGCTAAACCGCTGAGCCACAGGGGCTGCCCTGAATAGCAATTTAAAACCATTTCTTGGGCCCCACTCTACACATATGTCTGGGCTCAGTGCTCTCTCCTCATGATCCTCTAGGACAATCTGACTTCTATCCTTCCAAGTAACCTGTTTATTTTTCTTGCTTGAAAACTTTAAATTATTTTTATACTGGAAATTCACATTTTCACCAGCACATATGTAGGACTCCTCAACTTTATTTATTCTGCCTGGAACATTGTCCTACGTCTACAGTGTCAGGTAATTTTTTCAGATCCAGAAACTTGTATTTATATATCTTTGGTTATACACTTAATTACAGTTTTACTCTTCTCATTTGGTCTCATTTTTAAGGATACTAATTATTCATAGCTTCATATTCTATCTCCCAAATCTATCATTTCTTTCTTATAATTTTCTTTTTTTTCCACATTACATAAAAGATTCTGAATTAACTAACCTCAATACAGATTTTAATTCTGCAATGGAGTTTTAATTTCTCTGGCTTCTTTTCTTAACTATGGCAGTTCTCTTTGATCTTTATCAAGACCCCTTCAAATACGCTTCCTTAGATTTTTTTTTTTTTGTCTTTTAATAACTCAAAGCATGTGCATTCTAAATTTTCTATGCTGATCTTTCACACTTTTGTTATAACAATACAAATTCATTACCCTTACAATTCTGTAGATAAGATATCCCACATAGTCTCATGGGGCTGAGACCAAGGTGTCAACAGGGCTGTGTTTCTCCTGGAGGCTCTAGGGGAGAACCTGTTTCCTTGACTTTTCCAGCTTCTAGATGCTGTCTGCATTCCTGGTTCATGGCTTTTCAACTTCAAAGCCAACATTGCAGTATCTTCAAACCACTCTTTCACTTACATTGAATCTCCCACTTCCTTCCTGCTGTCTCACTTTTTAAAATTTGAGTATAGGTAACACACAATGTTACACTAGTTTCAGGTTACAACATAGTGATCCCACAAGTCTATGCATTAGGCTCACCACAAGTGTAGCTACCATCTGTCGCCATACATTGCTAAGAGCATATCATTGGCTGTTTTTTTTATGCTGTGCCTTTTATTGCCCTGATTTTTCATTCATAGCTGGAAGCCTGTATTTCCCACTCTTCTTCACCCATTTTGCTCAACCTTCCATGCAATCCCCCTAGCAACCATCAATTTGTTCTTTGTATTTATAGATCTGATTCTGCAGTTGCCTGTTTATTCATTAGATTCCACATATAAGTGAAATTATATGGTATTTGTCTTTTGCAGTCTGTCTCAATTTCACTTAGCATAATACCCTCTAGATCCATCCATGTTATCTCACACAGCACAATCTCATCCTTTAAATGACTGCCAAATATTCCATTGTATACATATACCACATCTTCCTTATACATTTGCCTATTGATGGATACTTAGGCTGCTTCCATATCTCTGCTATTGTAAATAATGTTGCAACATAGGGGTGCATTTATCTTTTCAAGATAATTTTCATTTTTGGAGGTAAGTACTCAATAGTGAAATTATTGGATCATATGGTATTTCCATTTTTGGTTTTTTGAGGAACCTCCATGCTGTTTTCCACAGTGGCTGCATCGGTTTGCATTTCCACCAATAGTGTAGGATTCCTTTTTCTCCACATCTTCACCAACATTTGTTATTTCCTGTCTATTTTTTTTTTTTTTAGTCATTCTAACAGATGTAAGATGATGTCTTATTGTGGATTTGATTTGCATTTTCCTGATGATTAGTGATGTTGAGAATCTTCTCATGTACCCGTTGGCCATCTATATGTCTTATCTGGAAAAATGTCCATTCGGGTCCTCTGCCCATTTCTTTTCACTGGACTCTTTGGGCATGTTTATGGGGTTGGGCAGTAGAAGTTCTTTATTTTTTTAATATTAACCTCTTATGGATATATCATTTGCAGGTACCTTCTCCAATTAAGTAGGTTTGCTTTTTTTGTTTTGTTGATTTCACACATTTTTTAATAGTACCTTGTAGCAGTGGGTCTTACTTACATTATATAGAACTTTTTTAAAGTTGTTTGGTGTTTTTTCCCTTTACTTATACATCTTGAAAGAGGAGAAATTTAACCAGGTCTGGTGATTGCCAAGCAGCAGGGGCAGTTTTCCTTTTGTCCCAACTCAGTGTTTCCAACTCTGACAGTATCTCCCTCTCAGATCTTCCCCTAAAATGTGGATGAACACAGCCTCTCCAGAGGTTTATCTGAGAGCTTCTACAGAACATCAAATCCTCTACCATAAACTGGTTGATTCCTTTATAATATGATCTTATATAGGTCTTTTATGTGCACCCAGAGACAGTGTGTGTGTGTGTGTAAAACCTATATTGAACAAATATGCTTCGTGATATACTAAGAAGTCAACAATCCCACATTATCCCCTTTCTTTGGTGTTTTATTCTCCTCTGTTTCATATAAACTTTTACATTGAGATGTAATATACTAAAGCTTACAAATTTTAACAGCAGCTTGATGAATTTTTACATAATGAATATGCCCACATACCCACCAAGTAGATGAAAAATCAAAGCCTTGTCAGCACCCTAGACCTCTTCCTTGTGCCCTCTTCCAACCATTAATCCCTTCCAAAGACAATTACCACTCTGACTTATATTATCACAATTTAATTTCATCTATTTTTGAAATTTACACAAATGGAAGTACACAGTATGTGTTCTTTTATATCTAACCTCCTTTTCTCAAGATTATGTTTTTGAGAATTATGCATGTTGTAAGTAGTCAGAATATGTTCATTCTCATGGCTCTACTCCAGTATTCCATTATATGAATATACCACAATTTATTTACCCCATCTCCTATTGATACACATTTGAGTTGTTTCCAGTTTGGAGTTATAACTATGTTTTGGGGGGTACATATGCTTAGCTATAAGTTTTATGTATACATAGTTTTGGCAGATTCTGAGAGAGCTTTTGTAACTAAAGGATGAAAGTTTCAGTTGCTCCAAATCCTTTCTAACTCTTAGCATTGTCAACTTATTGCTTTATTTTATCTATTCTTACAGACCTAAAGTGATATTTCACTGTTTCACTTGCTTATTGATCATTTGAACATCCTCTTTTATGAAGTGTTTATTCAAGGACTTTCTATTTTGAGTCATCTTTTTCTCATAGATGTGTAGATACTTTTTATATATTATGGATATAGTCAATAACCAGATATATGCATTGTAAAATATCTTCTCCTGCTCTGTCACTGACTTTTTACTCTTTTATTGGAGATTTGTAAAATATTTTATATTGAAATAATTTCAGAAGCTTCAAAAGAATTGAAGAAGAAAGAGTTCCTGTGTACACTTTGTTCAGCATCCTCTAATGTTAACAGTAATATTTAAATAGTTTGATTATAGAAACCAGAGTCTTAGCATTGTTATAATACTATTTAGTTATCATAAATCTTCAGTAGAAGTTTATCAATAGTCCCACTAATGTTCTTTTCTACTCTAGGACTCATTTCAGAAACCAGCATTTAGCTGTCGTATGACCTAGATTCCCCCAATCTGTGACAATTGCTCAGTCTGCCTTTGTTTTTCACAATTTGAAATTTGAGGGAGTACCACCCATTGTTTTTTTTTAACGTCCCTCAATTTGAGTTTGTCTGATGTCTTCTAAAGGATGTGCGCTTTTGGCAAGAATACCAAAGAAATGATGTTCTGCTTTCTCAGTGCATCACATCAGGAGATCTATAATATTTGTTCATGTCATTGATGATGGTAACTAATCATTTGGCTAAGGGAGTGCTTGCCAGATTACTCCACTATAAAGTCACCATTTTCCACTGTAATTAATAACTATCTTCTGGAGACTTTCAAACTATGCAAAAATCCTGCTCTTCCTTATACTTTCACCCATTGGTTTTAGCATCAATCAATGATTCATATCTGCAACCCTCATTATTTATTTCTATCTCTGTCCAACTTTGTGTGTATACATGTATATTACAAATCATCAGTTCATATAAATACCTCTGATATCTCTGGTGTCCACAATCTCAATAGCTTTCTCAAATAGGCATGTGGCACAGTTCTCTTCATGACTAGTCCTCTTGAAGCTCCCTCTTTAGGCAAAGCGCCCTCCCCAGACTAGGGGAGGAACTTATGTTATTCTGACACACCGGTTTAGATAGAACTTCAGTGATCCCTTTGCAAAATCCTGCCTGAAGAGTCCAGGAAACATGGAATGCCTTATAAATCTGTTTCTGAAGAGTTTCCATTTCACACTCAGTGTTGCTGTCTGGCGTATTGGTACTCAATCAAAATCAAGGCACTGAAAAGCCTAGACAAATGGTTTATATACATCCTATAGATTTTTCTCAAAGTAGTGACTGGAGATGAAGAAATAGCTTTCGCCATATTAGAAAGCAACTCTGATCCAGGACAGGAAGGGTCTCTTGACCATGACAGTTGTTTGAGAAAGAACAACAAGGGCAGTTGTTTTTCCCCTACTACTTCCTTGTTGATAACACACAGATCAAGGTTCTTGAGCTTCCACACAATGGAGGCAATTCTCCCCGATGTTGCCAAATCAGGAAAACATTTTTATGTTTCCATGACACTCTGCCTCAACAATGGGATGTACTTTCATAAATACCTCAATGAGAAGGTTAGGAGATAAATCAAATGTAACTAGTTGATTGCATCACACATTAGAAATCTCTGTATGTATTTCTCCAAACACATACAACTTTTTAAAAGGTTGTTTTAGGCTATTTTTAAGAACTATTTTCAAAATGGATGAGTATAAAAAGAGATAGAAATAATATCAAAAACAGGCATAATTAGCTAAACTTCATTCTCTCCTGGGTAAATTCACCAAACAAAATGTATAACTGTTGGGGTACCTGGGTGGCTCAGTTTATTGAGTGTTCAACTCTTGTTTTAGGTTCAGGTCATGATCTTGTGGTCATGGAATCCAACCCTGAGTCAGACTCCACGCTCAGCATGGAGTCTGCCAGAGATTCTTTCACTCCCTCTTCCTCTGCCCCTTTCCCCACTCACCTCTCTCTCTCTCTTTGAATACAATTTTTAAAATGTATAAACATACCAATTTTTATAAGGGGTTTCTTATAACTTTTTAAACTAAAATAATAGCCAGTTCACTCAAAACTGTACCACAAGTTTGAAGACAAGTCCTAGTGAAGTAGTCAGTTGAGCATTTGGGGGCTATCAGAATTCATAGATTCTCTGCTTACTGAGTCAGTTTACTGACTTTTTGGCTATGATCACATAAGCCTTCTTCCACACAGTGAGGTAGGATGGCAAACATGGTTATCAGTAACAATTACAAAGGCCAACAGTAATAAAAAAAATTGTTGTTGATGAAGTTGGTCTTCATCTTTTCCTGAAGGACTGAGTTGGTAAAGGATGAACTCAAACTTCTGTCTCCTTCGTTTTTCCCTTGCTAGACTTTCCATACTAAGCAGTCCCTGTCTCTCACTTTCATCACGAATATGGTGGAGAGAGGAAAAACATTTTCTAAATTGAACATTTACAAAGTATTGTATTTTTAACTGTATTCTTATGCACAAGAGCATGATGTGCTAAATAGAGATGCTAAGGCATTGATGAGCTCTTTACTTTCTCATGTCATCAATTATCTTGGCCAATAAATCAATTGTACTGACTGGCTCCCTACAGCACTATGTAGGGATGCATTTCTTCATACATTGATACACTGCCAGCTATCATTACTCTTTAATTATCATTGTATGGCCACTTCCCAGAGCCCAGTGAATTGGCAATGCTTCAAAAGTGAACTAGAATCAAATTTTCTGGTATCTTTTTTTTTTTATTATTAATTCATTTACTTAACTAACATAATTTCCATTTAATAGTCTCTATTCTAAGCACCTTTCTGGCTTTGTGGTAATTATATCATAGTCCTTGTTTTCATAATAAAACAGAAATAATTATTATTTTAGCTAGTATTTACAAAATACTGCACAAGAAGCACGATAAAATGGCATAGTGATACAGCAGCAGAAATACATGTTTCCACCTGAGATTAAGAACAGCTTCATAGAGGATTTAGTATCTCAGCTTATCTGTAAGAGTAAGTAGGTTTTGAAAAGATGGTATTGAGAGATGAAAGGACACTTCTAGCAAATGGAATATCATGGGAAAATATCCAAAGAATGGCAAATAGCATAATTTGACTGAGGGGTAGGGTACTTAAAGACAGAAGATGTAATTTGGGAAATGTAGGCTTAAACTAAGTCAGGGAAAGCTTTGAATGCCAGCTAAAAGGTTTCGATTTTCTCTTGCAACCTCCTCAGCAAATAAAATCAACTTTTAAACTTCTATTTACCTTTAAAATTCTGACTGAAGGTTTCCCAATTATTATAGCTGAACTTAGTTCTTATTTGCAAGAAAAAAATTGGTTTCAAAATCTACAGAGTGTGGGGCACCTGGGTGGCTGCAGTGGTTGAGCCTCTCTGCCTTTGGCTCAGGTCATGATCTCAAGGTCTTTGTATCAGCTCCCTTCAGGGACCACGCTTCTCCCTCTGCCTATGTCTCTACCTCTTTCTCGCTCTGTGTCTCTCATGAATAAATAAATAAAATCTTTAAAAACAAAAAAAAACTACAGAGTTCATGTCCTGGGTGACAATACCAACTGGGTGATTTTTTAAATAAATTGTAACCTTGTAGTTTACTAAGTACATTACGTGTTAGACAGCGACACCTAATGGTAATATGTTATTTTACAGCCCATTCTAAGAACCTAGAAGAACACCAACAAAAGGCAAAGCATGAAGTCAGGAGAATCCTCCCAGCAGGAACACTCCCCCTACCCACCCACCCCCACTACAGTCGAGGATATGATGAATTTAGCTAAGGACAGTGAGAAGAGACACAGGGTAATTGGAAAGAGTTCAAAATTTCCTGAATTACTCAGTTCCTACGCAGCCCCAGTATCAGTCAGCATTTGAGACCCTCCATGACCATGCTCCCTGAATCGGCCAGATGATGACCCGCTTAAAACATTTTGACTAAGGATAGCAGGAGAGTGACAAATACTATTTGGTGTTTCCAGGCCCCTGGGTATTAATGCATACATGCCAACAAGACAAATCCCAAATGTCCAGTGTTTGTTTAACACCACACACACCAGAAATTCCTAAGAACTGCCTTACATTCTATTCCTGCTGTCTTTCTGAAAAAAAGAACTAATGTGGCAAAGTATCATAAAAAGTCTTCTGTCCCCTGATGTCACTGTTTTACCACCTTCCAGTTCAAAGGCCACTTCAGCAGATGGCCGTAGCTTTGTGCTGGAGGACTTTCTCTTCTGATTACACCCTGCAAGAAGAGTGGGGAGTGATCTTGGCTAGGATCAACTCTCCCAGGTACATGTTCCTGACAATTCCCACCTATTAAAGAGGCAGAGGCTGTCACACTCATACATGACAACGGTAATGGTCAAAGCATACATTCCCTTGCTCACCCTTTAATATTGGCAAACTGAGGCAGAAAATGTCCAGTTGTTTAAAAGAATGGGAACTTGGTTGTCTCTTATTTTCTGCCTGTGTTTAATATGAAAACCTGTCATCACTCTGACTACGAATCCAGGCTGCAATCCAATGTATCCTGGACTAGAGGAGAAAAAGTAAACGTTAATGCAAAACACCTTGGTTATTTTGGGTTTTCAGTTTGTCAACATCACAGCCCTCCACTTACATTTTCAAGCACTACAAAAAAAGAAATACAAAATAATCCTATTTTCTTATAGGATTCTAATTGGGTATACTTCATTTCAGCTTTTAGCTCAAGTTTTATAATTTTAGCTCACAGAATTTTGAGTTACTTTTTCTAATTAAGATACAAGTTTCTGGATATAATTAATTTCCCTAAATGACATTAATTTAATGCCACATATTGAATATCTGTCTGTGCCATCACAGACTTACGTCCAAGGAAAAAGCTGACAAAAAAAATAAGCATAGTTTGCTTCCAACATCAAGTATTTGTTTTTCCTCTGCATTTCCATGCTAAGAAAATACTCTTTTTTCTTTTTTTATTTTTAAACACTTTATTTTTTTAAAGATTTTATTTTTTTATTTGAGAGAGTGTGTGAGTGCGAAGGAAGAGAGAGAATCTGAAGCAGACTCCCATCTGTGTACAGAGTCCAAGGTGGGGCTCAATCCCACAACCCCGAGATCATGACCTGAGCCAAAACCAAGAGTCAGACACTCAACTGACTGAGCCACTCAGACACCCCCTAAGAAAATATTCTTATGCACATCACATTTACTCAAATTTCTTAGTTGGCTAATGAGAGATTTATATTATATAATGACTAAAAAATACTTTCAAAATTTTCAATTCCTATTGTTGTCTGTATTGTAATCTCCCAAGAACATATAAAAGCTGGGGAAACATCAGAGAAAGAGGAGGTTTCAATATACCGAGTCTCTCTAAGACATGTGGCCTGAGAACGGGCTGGCAATGCAAATGGAAATCATGTGTCTCGTGCCTGAAGGGCTCCAATGAGAGTAATCAAGGTGAATGGGCCCCAACTGCCTTTCCAGACCCCAGAGTGGGAACTAGTGTAGGTAGAAAGATCTGATGTCTCCCAGGGTGGCCCTGCCTGCTAATGATCCCACCAGGACAGGCCCCTTGGTGAGTTGTAAAGAGACAGGCAAGCAGGGTAAATTCTCCCAGGAAAGGAACCTACCAGCTGCTCCACCACAGGGTTCTTTCCTGCTGGTTAGAAGTCAGCCTCCTCCACAAGACGTATCCTAGAGAGACCAATTCTCCATTTCTTTCTCCTGTTTCCCTCACCTCCAATAATGTTCCCAGTGAGAATCACAGAAAGATAGTGATGTCTTTTGTTCACAAGTCTGTTAATTTCCTTTAGCATGAACCCCAAGTCCAATCTGTATTCTACTCTAAAACCACAGCTTGATAACATCCCTCATAAAATTAGCTAATAAACAGCAACATGAAGCCCATACCACATGACTATCCTGCATCTACCAGAACTTTGCAAAAAACCTTCCTTGGCAACTTGTAGTGTATGTATTTCTTACAGAAAACATGAGTATATTTTTGAACTTGTTCTGAACTTTTCTGTCTTTCAATGAATGAATTTAGCCCATTCACATCTTACATGAAAGGAGGTACTCTGCCCCTTTTATCTGGTTTTAGGTTTGCTATTTATTATGCTTTGTTGTTATGATCCATCTGTCCATAGTGGTTTCCCAGACATACAGTCGAGGACAGCACTATCCAAAAAAATAGAACATTCTGTGATGATGGAACTATTCTATATCTGTGCTACCCAGTTCAGTAGCCTCTGGCCACAAATGGCTATTTGAGCACCTGAAATGTAATTCGTATAACTGAGAAACTGGAATTTTTATTTTATTTATCTTAATTAATTTAAATTTAAATGGTCATGGGTGGCCAGTGGCTACCCCTTGGGATGGTGCAGCCTAGAAGCTTTGTTAGGCTGGGGTGCTGGGAAAGGTGGGTCCCAATTTGAGAGGCAGAGGCCTGGAGCATGGGCTGGTGTGACTGAGTCTAGCCTGCTTTGCTGGCAGCTCTGAAGCAGAGGGTCTCTAGGTAGCAAAGAGAAGAAAACTGCCATCTTGAGTAGGCTCAGGGTCGGTTTCCCGGGTGTCTTCTCTGCAAACTCATGGCATCAAAAGCACTGAAATGTCTCACGTCCCACTGAAGGTTTCCACAGCTCCAGAAAGCCTTCTTGGGCTTCAGTGAATCTCTAATAGTTGTCCTACTGCAGATCCCGGGGAGCCAGCCCCTGTGCTGGCACATACTTGGCTTCCTGTTCTGGCTCCTGGTCCTCCTCAAGACCCAAGGCTCTCAAACTTCAGGAGACAGGAGGATCAGGCTGTTCAACAGGAAAAGCACATATCAAGTAGACAGGCCCACTCCTTCTCAAGAAGATCCAGAAGCCTCTGTTGGCTGGGCCCTAAAGAAGACCAAAAAATCTGTTATTTCACCCTGATCTTTGAAGAGAGATGAGTCCTTCTCCATTGTGTCAGTTGTTCAGCTTTTCCTCAGCACCACGAGAGATTGGCAGCCTCCAGGCTCTTCCAAGCTTCCTCTTTTAGTTATTATAATATTCCAGAAAAGATTAAGAATTGGAGTTCTCAATCATGTCTTATTCCAAGACTCACCTCCAACAAATTCTCTGAAAGTGTTACCATCTTTGTCCTAAATACCTTCCAACCGACAACTAGAAAGTACAAAAGGCTCAGCCATTCTAGCCTGGGTCCCAGAAGCCAGTTCACCCACAGTTGGATGGAACTTTTCTGAAACTTAGCTTTTCTTACAACCCACTTAAGGTAATCTTTCCCACTTAAACTACGAACCACGGGAGACCAAACTCTGCCCTCTGCAGCACCTGCCCACCACCCCTCCTCCTTCATTGTAGCTTTTTGGAATATTCCTCGATTATTATTAACATTTTAGAACTACAAGGAGACTGAAGATCTTCTAGTCTATGCCCTGAATCTTACAGGTGAAGAGAAAGAATCACAGCAAGGGCAAACAGAAGGCATGCAGGCTGCCCTTCTTCCAGGGCAGAAATCATTAATCAGCTAAAGATATTTTTTCTACTGCACCTGGACGTGGCCTTAAAATCTTGCTCAACAGAAGACTCCAGGCAGCCTCTTCATATTTAATCACAAACTTGATTGGCATCACACACTCAGCCCATTTGTGGATGCAGTGTTAAATGATGTCAAAGTAATTTGTGGCGAAACTGAAACCGAGACCTGAACCCACGTGCCCAGTCTCTCAAGCCACTGACCTTCCTATCACATCACAACATTGGGCTTAGGTTAAAAAAATCATGCTTTACATTTTCCCAGCAAATATTTTCATTTGGATGTAAGTTGTCCAAAAAAAAAATCTAATTGTGTTTTTTTCTTTTAGTTTTTTTTTTTTTCCCCATGTAATACATTTACAAGGTTTACAAATCAAAGCAATATAAAGCTATACCCTGAGACGTCATGGTCTCGCTCTGCCTCCAACTCCTCCAACCCTCCACTTTTATTAGTTCCTTGTTTATCCTTCCAGGGTTTCTTTGTGCAAATACAAGCAAATTGAATATATGTTCTCATTTTCTGCCCTGCTTATACACAAAACGTAGCATATTATATACAATTCTATCACCTTGCTTTTTTAACTTAATATTCTGGGAATGGATCTTCCTCGATTTTTAGCAGGTACATAATCATGTTACCTTTGACATTTAGGTCGTTCAAGCAAGATCCAATCTGAAGTACATGTCTTCTTAAGCCTTGCTTTTGTTTCCTCTAGGATTTGATGTCTCTATCCGGGCAGTTAACATCTAAGTTGTCCTTTCTGCCTAAGTGCAAAGATCATTCACAATCCTCCTCTGAATGTATAGAATTTCTCTATTATTCATCTTGAAATATGACCAACATTTTTTTAAATAAACTATATTAAACCACTCCTCTTTTTTAAATCATAAAGGCACATATAAAGCATCATAACGGCATTGATAAAAGCTCAGTATTTGGGGGTTGCCAAGTATAAACCTGGAGGCTTCAAAATTAATTTTGAGGACTGAGCCCTGCTTACCGGCCAATATGTTCCTGCAACTGCTATCAGTTCCACTATCAGAAAGCCAAAGACTGCTCTGGCTCTTAGGATCTTGGTAGAGACCCTTTAGATCTGTGACTGCCTGAGAATTGACCCACCTAGACTGGGCTCTGATTAAATGGACCCCAAAGTGCTGACCCCACATCCTCCTGTCAGTTGCCCTAAGTGAGCAGGCCTGATCTATCAGAGGAAAGTGTAGAGTCTGGTCTGTGCAGCATCCTTGCACTTTCTAATCTTTATTACCTTCTATGTAGGTACAAAACACCAGTGTGTTTTTCAGTTCCTTCCAACTGCCTGATAATAAAGAACAATCCTCCTCTCTAAGGAAGCCAACATCCATCCCTATGGAAAAACAAATACTGAGGAAATTATACAAAGTGAAAAAACAGATTGGAGAATACATATCCTCATTTCCTTCACAATACTTCCTTGGATGGTAAATTTCATTAAAAAATTTAGAAAACCAATTTAGACACAGTGTGGATGGAGACAATGAATAACAAGACCTCAAAGCTTGGATTATTGATGCCAGAAAGGTGGAGTCATCACATGGAGATTATGTTTGCCTTTTTCCTATCACCGGTCCATGGATAGAGAAAATTGGGAAGCCCTGTGAGGGAACCACACTGGCAATGTTGCTGTATTTGTGTCCTACCGGGCCCCAGGATGGGGCATGGCCAGTAAGTCCACCTAAATGGTAGACAAGAATATTAGCCTTAACAGCACTAATTAGTCATTTATTTTTTCCTCATACAGCTGACCACCTAATGATCCAAATCTTGGGAGGGAGCAGAGCACTAATAGTTCCTTGCTGGATGATCCATCTTGACTTTAGAAGTTGCTATTGTTTTTACATTACTCTCAAGTATTATCATTAGGTTGTGAGCAAAACCAATTTTCTTAATCATCCCCAATCTCCCCAACCTTCTCCACTAGAATAATATCATCAACAAGCTGTACAAATCGGGCATCTGAGATTTAGTTGAATTAGTAACACCTCAAAGATCATTTGTAGCTGCAGCAATCAGCCTCCAATTTCATCTAATTAGAGAGCAAGATGATTTCCCTAAATCCTCACTAATATTTTGAGTTGACAAACAATGAAGCAATCCTGATAAGCAGAATAAATGAGTTTCATAAAGCCACTGCTTTTTTGCTCCCTCGATAACTTGACCACTATATCCCACATGCAAATTTAAGTGTCAAAAACAATATATGAGCATCTGTCACAATAGTCATTAGCCAAGAAACCTCCAAAGAAACTCCCCTGAATTGTCAGAAACATTTAAACTCTGAGGCCACCATCCACCAGAAACATTGCCACTGCTTTTATGCTTAAATTCTCAAACACGCAGGGAACAGAGATGAATCATTCTTGGTCCCTTATCATGAGAATACTTAAGTATTTACCAAAGCTAATTTCTGCCAATAAATTATGGCTCATTCCCCAAAGATGTTGTTTCTCGAAGATGCTATGAAGCATTTAAAAAGAGCGGTCAATAAAATTTTATGGGGAAATGGTGACCTGACTAAGCCTGCTCTCACTTGGTAAATGACAACTTTTTTCATCTGAGACAACATTTGTAGATATGTCTACTTTGAGCACACATAAGGATATTAAAATAAACATAAAATTGTGGACATACTGTTGGTGAATGTGCTCCATAGGAACAAAGTGCGAAATACACAGAAGGGCAGGTAGAGAATGGAGACAAGAATTGAAAGCCGGGAGGGAAGGAAATGGAAAGAAGACCAGAAATGAAGAGAAAGGTTAAGGGGGAAAGAAACAGCTGAGGTCGGTTTGGCACGTGACCACTAACTGTTCCTCTAGGGGGCCGTGGGGAGGTCAGGGCTTGGGGTGATTGAGTATACCATGGATGTATTTGGCTTTGTCCCAAAGCTCTTCATGCAGTGACCCTGGCAGGGTCTTTCTACAACTCAGCCTACCTGGGAACATTCTGGAAAATCAAGGGAGAATCTGTATTAAAGAAGCAGTAAGAAAAGGGGTGTCCAGTGGGATATTGGGAAATGCTGGGTTTCCTCTTTCTCAACAGGAGGTCGGGCAGGGTCGCTGAACATCTCAGCACTCCTGCCATTTGCTGCCAAAGTAATAGGATGGGCCAGATTTGCAAGCTGCTTTCTGGAAACTTCAAAATGTCTAGTAATTTATTCAGAAGTGAATAACTCAGAGGTGTGCAAACTTACATTTCCTAGAAAGCTAGAAAAACAACAAAACCCCTTGATTTTCTGAGGGCCAGTAGTGGAGCTAATTAAGGCTGATGTTAACAAAGCAAGAGGGCCTATTGTTTCCTCTGTCTGTAAGCGCAAATAGCACCCCAGCAGGAGTCTGGAGATCTGTTTGTTTTTCAACCAACAAAGGTGATGGCTCTTAAATGGTGGAGCCAGATCTGAGCTTCATTATATGGGACTCTCTTGGGTTCCACACTTGTCCCCTGACCTCTAAACCACACATGAGTCAGTCCTTTGTACTCTGATTAATTACCGAACTACATTTTTCAAACTTCCTGGATATTTGAGGAGTGCCAAGAAGCTAAAGAGCAAGTCAGGGGGTCATGCCTTCCTCCTGCTGGTGGGCTGCCTGCTGGTGTGAGACCATCCCTAACTTGGGGGAACTGAGGACCCATTTAAGAGCTAACCTTGATGAGGCTCCTTAACTATGTGTTCTGAACCCTACATGTGAATCAACTCATTTAGTACAACTACTCCAAGTACTTATCCCATCTTACAGACGAGGAAACTGACTCCTAGAGAGAACAAATGGCTGAGGCCTCATCACAGCTGAGTGAGGGGGGAGTGCCTGCGTGAGGACTGAAGCTCAACCTGAGCTCCCCTCTGTGACATCAAGCCACCTTCTGCCTGACTTCTCTCCCTCCCTTAAGCCTGCTGATATTTTGAAGGTCATAGCCCCAAATGCTTGGTTAAAAAATGTTTTGCTTTATTATTGTCATCTTCTACTAAATTTGTACTTTTCTCCAAATGTTATTATGTCTTTCCAGTATTTTTATTCTGTTTTTTACTTAAAATATATATATATGTGTGTGTATATATATATATGCCACATGAATTTGAATATTCATATTTGAATATTCATATGCATGTGGCATACTATAGGGATCTCCCTCTTTCCTACCTCAGCCTATGCAGACAAACTTAACCACAGAGACAACCAGGATTAAAGGTTTGGGGAGGTGGTGAGCATGCTTCTGTGTATTTATCATATTGTAGCTGTGTACTATATGTATTTATTTAAGTACACACATGCATGCTCACACACATACCTTTTTAACATAAAAGGATTATGCCCAAGATACAGTTCTGCAATTTGCTATTTTCAGTAAATAATAGGTCTTTAGGCTTTTTTAATTCCTATGTGTATAGATATGTCATTCTTCTAAGAGATGCGAATAGTCAAATGTCATCTTATTCGTGGGTATCCCCAACTATCCTATATAAAATAGCACCCCACTCACCTCTGTCATTCTCGTCCCTTACTTTGCTTTATTTTCTTCTCAGCTTTTATTAAGCTGAGACGGATATTGATTTGTTTATTTTCTACCTCCCTCCACTCTGAGAACAGGACTTTGTGGTTTTACATTTATATCCCCAACCCATAGAGCAGCGCTGGCATGTAGGAGGCATTCAAGACATATTTTTTGAATGAATGCTGTGAGATTACCCTCTAAAAAACTTTATCAGATTACATAATCACAATCGTGTATGCATGTCCACTGACCTGCTTACTTACTAACATTGCATATTATATGACTTTTTAATTTTGGTTACTCCAAGAGTTTATTTTAATCCACATTCCCAAGAACCTCTTGAGTAAATTCGCTGTTCAAATTCTTTTACCTTTAGCATTTGGATTTGATGTCCTTTTATTTATAGGTAGGAGCTCTTTATACACACGGACATTGATCTTTTGTATCTTGTGTGCTGAAAGCATTTTGTCCTATTCTGTTCCTTCTGTGTCCCTGGCTAGGCACAAAAGCTTTGACTGGCTCCCTAGAGAGTCCCACTACTAGGTGGAGACCAAAATTCTATGACTTATTACCACCACAAATCGGGTTGTTCAGATAACCTGGGCCTTCCAGAATTATCCAGTGAGTATCTACTATTCACTGAGCCCTACCCTGAATAAGGAAGATTCCCTGGATTGTGCCTCCTCCAAGGAAGAGAGCATAGTGTTGAATTAGCTGCTGTCCACCATTCATCAAGTCAAGATAAAACATTTAAGGAATATGGTTGGAGGACACGCTGCTCATCCAGGCCTTTATCTATTCTATCCAGCCTAATTATGTGAGAGCTGAATTCTTGGCCTCTGCTCTCTTGGAGTCACACTAGCTGACCTCCACTTATCCAGCTTGCTGATTAACAGATGTTCCCCATTCCGTCTGAAAATGCACCAAGGAAAGCCTACTACCAGCTGAATGCTCGCTGTTAGCAAATCTGGGCATTTCCATCTCCCAGTTATTTGCTTGTGGGGGCTCAGTTGTGTTTTCTCTCAAATCTATTTATACTAGTTACTTTTGTTATTATAATTTACAATTTGATTCAATATTATATAAAGTGGTCAAAATGTGGGTGAAAAGATCAGTTGTTTCTGTAAAAATTTAGTTGATTGCTTTGGATAGGCTCAGTAAATTAGTTGCTAAAAATTGCTATCATGCTAGATTTATATTAGACTACTGTGAAAAATTGGGAAATTTCCAAAAATGTAGAAATTCAGAATCATTCCTCATTCTGATTGCGCTGTAAAGAAAAACCCCTGGCTCTATATCAAAATGTAGAGCTAAGTGACTGCACCTTTAGTTATAATGAAATGAATATCATATGCATCTTTTTTTCTGATTCCCTGCTTTAATACACCTCTCTAGTAGTGTATGACCTACTCAAAGTGCACTCTGCAGATGGCATCAGCAGCCAGCAGCAGAAGCTTATCAGCAATGCAGGGCAGCAGCCACCTCCCATCCTGTCCCCCACCCCCACCCCCAGACCTACTGATTCAGCATCTGCACTTTAATCTGTTCCTCAGGTGATTGTATGCCCCTGCACTCTGAAGAGCACCAAACCACAGTGCTTTTCCTTGGATTTTATAAGGGACATTAAAATAAATCCGTGGAGTTAAAGAATTTTCTACACACTACTCAGCCCATGTCAAAAATTTATTTTAAATTTGATGTGAAGAAAAACTTGTAGAGCTGATTGTTTCTTCCTCACAGACAGTAATAATTATAAAATCAATCTTACCTTCCTTTTTGCTTTGACCACAGGGAAGCTCAGAAACAGAGCTTTTACTCTTCTAGATCATCTGTTCTCGACTTCCTATTTTAATTTAGAGTTCTCTTAGTGTGACAGTTTTTATTATGTTTTATTATTTCATTCCATATATTTCTTGAAATTTATTTACTTTATGCTTTCCCTAGTATCATTTATGGAAAAAGTGGGAAGATTGATAGCTACTTCTCAGTCCAGCACTGAAGAATTGAATTTTTTTAAGATTTTATTTATTTATTTATTCATGGGAGACACAGAGACAGAGCTAGAACATAAGCAGAGGGAGAAGCAGGCTCCCTCTGGGGAGCCTGATGCGGAACTGGATCCCAGGGTCATGCCCTGAGCTGAAGACAGATGCTCAACCACTGAGCCACCCAGGTCTCCCTGAAGAATTGAATTTAATCTGGTCCCTACCTACCTTCCTGACCTCAATTCCTGCTCCCCTCATCATATTCTAGTCCAGCTATTGGTCCCTTTCCATTAGCCAAACATTCTCTTCCTTTTTTCTTGAACTCTGATCTTTCAAATTTCAGCCCAGAATTTACACATCCCTTTTTAATGGTTTTCCCTGGTCATCCTGGAGCAGAGATCCCTTCCTCTCCAAACTCCAAAGAGTTCTCTGTTGGTATCCCCCAAGAGAAATTCATATTTAACCAAATATTGGGTCCATTTGCACACATGGCTTGCAAAAGTAATTTGAGGACAAGGAACACGTATCCTTTGGGTACTTTGAAGTCCCTCCTACATGATAAATGCTATTTTAATTAATAAAAAAATAAATGCATAATAGAATAAATTAAGTACGTAAGATGAGAATTTCATTTTCATCTTTCATTTTTTTTAAACAGTACCGGAATTCTCTCAATTATTTTTTTAAGTTTTTATTATTATTTTTTTATTTATGATAGTCACACAGAGAGAGAGAGAGAGGGGCAGAGACACAGGCAGAGGGAGAAGCAGGCTCCATGCACCGGGAGCCCGACGTGGGATTTGATCCCGGGTCTCCAGGATCACGCCCTGGGCCAAAGGCAGGCGCCAAACCGCTGCGCCACCCAGGGATCTTTTTTTAAAGATTTGACAGAAGGAGCCATTCTGGCCAGTAAAATAGAGAATTATTTTTACATTTTCTGCTTTACTTATTATTCAAAGGAACTCATAACCTCAGATTTGGTTGGGCATCTCAAAAGTTTACTCAGTATTTGTAAGACAACCCAGTGTGAATGATGTGAATTTTAAGTCAGGCCAAGTGGGTGTCAAGATGGGCTGTAGGGTGGGTCAGATGTCCATGGATAGAATTTGGACTAGAATTTAGAATTTCTATATTTCCCAAACTGCACTACTCAGTTGGGGCTTCTGGAACCATTTTTAAAGAGTTGAGGGCCTTTAGCCACAACTTTTAGGGCCAAAATTTCCCCACAGATTGTCTCACAAGGATCTGCAGGGGAATAAGGTAACATTGTTTTTGATGGCTGATAGGCAGAGTAACACAACAGCAGACAGACAGCCTGGCACACAGCCAGTCAAGAAATTGGGACATCTGTGTACGACCCAAAACATCCCACTGGCCTTGAGCTGAAGGGATGAGCCTCTGGCAAGGACCATTAAAAGGCTCAGGCTCCCTAAGCAGAGAATGAAGTGGCCCAGGAGAGTGGCCCATGCCATGTTCACCAGTCTGGGACACAGCAGGAATTAACAAAGTCAACTTACTTAGGGGACACAGGGAATAATAAAGTTTATCAATTCTCTCTCCTCTTGAGATCAGTATACTACTGTCTGACAGAAATATACTGCAGGCTACAAAAGTAATTTTAAAATGGCCAGTAGTCACATTAAAAGGTTAAAAAGAAACAGGGGAAACTCATTTTAATAATATGCTTAAAATAATAATAATAAGCTATATTTAACCCAATATACCTAAAATATTAGCATATCAGTATCTAATATGTGATGTACTATTAATAAGATGTTACATCCATTTTATATACTAAGTCTTTGAAATCCACATCTCAATTTGGACTGGACACATTTCAAGCACTCAATAGGCTAGTGGTTACAATATTGGACAGTGCAGCCTTTAGGTACCAAACATACAACAGTGGTAAATGAGTATCTATGAACAATGGGAAAGGTCCTGGATTTGTAGACCAAGGCATCTGGCTTGTACTCTTTAGTTTATTCGTTAGCCTTTGGTACTGGAAAGGCCACATAACCTCGCTGAACCTCTCCTCAACAGGAAAATGTTGATGAGTAATCTCTACCTTTCAAATTTGTTGGGATGAACGCATGTGGAGTACCAAGTGTGATAAAGGCTCCTGGAGGACACTTGATACCAACTATACTGATAACATACCTAGAAGGACTCTAATGCTAGCTACAGTGAGAATGAGAAACCCCTCTGAAGGGAGGTAGAGCCTCACATTTTTCCTGGTTTAAAATCACAATAATAGAAGAGGAATGCTTCATCTTCATTTTTTCTCTTTGAAGCATGTTATTCCAATAGATCATATTCCTTTGGTGAAAATACAGATTGGTGGAATCCATATGTTGTTACATTACCATCTTCAAACCAAAGAGTCAAAATATTTTGAATGTGCCACAAAACAATATTTGGAGTTGGAAGATGTATATGTATATACCTTTCACCACAAAATGTTTCACTTCATACCGTTACTCATACAAAATGATTTCACTATCAAGAAATTTAAAAGACAATGTCTATTGTCAAATTAGGGCTAAACAAAATACCTGAAAGTATTCAGACTTCTTGGGACGCAGATCACTACTGAACTTAACATCTCATGTGTGTAATTATCCTTTTGTCTTTGGTCCTTCATGGGTGTATTTGGGGCCTTAGGAATCCAGCACACATTTCTACTTGTTAAAAAGTAGTATTAGAAAATGTCTCAGAAGAAGGGGAAATGAGTTTAGGCATTCAGGAAGTAGGAAGTTATTCTAGAAGTAGAGAGTTGCTTTATGTAGATTTTAATGAAAAAAAAAAAAACAAACCAATAGATTGTCAAGAGACAAATTGTGAAGAGACAATTTCCTGGCCTTCAGCAAGAGGAGAACAGAATCAATTTGGTAGGTGGAAGTGGGGCTTGGGTGATATAGGAATTCACTGTCCTCCAAAAAACTCTAAGGTCAAAATAATTACTAGAGAGCCTGAGGGAGAGTGTATGTTATGAAATAAAGACACAAGGTACAGAAGGCCAATTTCTCAAATCACTGCCAGGAGGGAAAGGGAATAGTTTTCAAAGGACAAGCAGAGCAGGAAGGTAAGAATATGAAATTAGAAGGGAGATACCAGAAGGTCTCCCTGGAAGGCAAGAATAATTAGGAAACAACAATAGTTTCTCTCTTCGGAACAGAGACATAACTCCTGGGATGCACCCATAGGAAGCTGGGTCAAAGTCACTGCAGTCCTTGGGGAGGTCAAATGTGAACTGTGGCTGACTGTTTCCACATACGTGAGAAAGAGAGGCTGATGGACCCTGAATAGGGAACAGAACGACTGTGTGGTAAAGCAAAAAGGAATCTCACTTATGAAGCCATTTGGGACAGGACTCTCACAGGCTGACTTCGCTCACTGGCAATTGTTAGACATCTGTTATATTCCCCTCTCCAACTCTTCATCCTTCCCCTTTGCTTTTTTCTTTCCTGGTTGCCATTGACAACAATTCAAGCAACAGTTCTTGCCTCTTAAAAATGAGGAAATTCTACAGACCCAACACATTGAATGGTTAGGTCAGAAGGTACAGCTGGTGGGGGAAAAAAAGATGCCTTGGGAAAAATTCCTTCCAGTTAGCAAAATTCAAAATGGTATTTCTATAAGATTGATTATTTGCCACCCGTTTTTTTTTTTTTTTTCTTTAGGAAGTTTTGAATGACACAAATTTTCCAAAAGATTTTTAATAGTTGTTAGCCAGGTTTGGAACAAGTTTCCCCATGTGGCTTCTTGAGGTCAAAAGCAGTAAAGTGTGGCTCTTAGAAAGGAACTCCTCTCTCATGTTGTTTGGCACAGGCCACCATTTCATGCCTCTGCCATCCCACACAATGAAGCCAAGATAAATTCCCCACACAGTCTCACTCTGTGGTGTCTATAATCTACACTTACTACAATGTCATGTGTTTCAAAATTGCTATAGGTCTTTTTAGCAAGTTATTATCTATCAAGACATCTGGAATCAGTAGAGGAAAACATCACTTAAATCCATGCTTTTAAGCCTTTTTTTTTAACCTTGACCCACAGTACAAAATGACTTACATCTTGACCTTGCACACACATTTATAAAATATATAAAAATATTCACAAACTGAATCAAGAGAATCGTGAAACAATTCTTTCTTATCCTGGTACATTCTGAAATTTCAATCCCAGCTCTATTTCATTAAAAAAATAAATAAACCAAACTTGTTGCTGCCCACTATATTGATCACTGCCCATTAATGGGTCATACACTTGTTTGGAAAACACTGGCCCAAAGGTTTTGTGATTTTACTTCCCAAGTTGCAAGGCCATCCACAATCTGGTCCCATCTCCCTGTTTTATATGAGTTCCCACTTCTCCTAACACAGCTTTAAAAATAATATGATAGCTTCCTTTTATTGGGCACCTACACTATAACGGTTTCTGTACTAGAGACTATATATATAGTATCTCTAATACTAATAACCCTGTGTTGAGAGCATGATTTCCTCTCAAATGAAAAATGAAGAAACTGAGGCTCAGGGAATTTCATCAAGCAAGTGACAGCTAGAACTTGAACTAAAATGGATGTGATCCCGGAAGCCCTTCTTTTTCCACTAGAACACATAGGCCTGTAAATGGGTGTGTCTCCCTATGTCCCCCCTCTCATTTTGCCTGGAACCACCCATGTTCATGCTATTGCTTCCAGCTTCTGCTTCTGGCATTTCACACCTGTCTACTCCTATTTCTGGACCTAATGCAACCCCTGCTTTTTCTAAGAAGCCACCCAAATGACATTGGCCCTTCTAATTCTGGTAGATAATAGATCTCAGAGGATAGAGCTCAAGTGCTAGAAACAGATCGCCAGTTTTAAATGCTAGTTCAGTCACTTAGAGTTAGGTAGAGGTATTAACCATCTGTGTCTCCATTTTCTCTTCTGCAAATGGAGATGATTATTGCTCCTACCCTTTAGGGCTTTTGTCAAGATGAATGAGTTAACAGACATAGAGTGATTAGTATGGAAGAAGCTGGTAGATAGTAGGTTCTTAATAAATATTATTATTAGTCAGTTGCACCACAATGAGACTTCTTATTCCTTAATTATTTATTCAATATGTAGGTCTCTTACTTCTCTGACTAGAATGTGAACACTTATTGGGCAGAACTGTACCACATTTATATTTATAGTTGTATCCCAGACTTACATAGTACAAGGCATGCCATATGCATTTAACAATTCAAAGTTAGGCATTTCAAAACTGGTCAATGCCAGATGAAGAACTTATTTTTAGCAAAGGAATAGCCAGTGAGGACCCACTAACCTTCATATTTCTAAAGGTAAATATTCGTGACCTTTGGCAATAGTTTTGTTTGGGGAAGCTCACCAAGATGGTTTGTAAGGTCCATTTGTAGAAGTGCTCTTGGGGAGATCTGCGGTGCAGATCCTGCTGCGCTCTGTTTAGTGACTAAGCATATATATATTTCATAGATTATGTGCTGTTACTGGGATATGCAAAAATTTACATCTCTTTATTTTTCCCAAGCTGACATTATTTTAGCTCTTGAACCTTCATTTCCACTTTCTTGACTCTGGCTCTTCAAACTTAAAGCTGTCATTCTAAATGTGATTCTCTCCCCCTCCCCCCCACTTCACTTTCTCTCCTTTTTTACCAGGGTAGTCTAAGTTCCTAGGCCCAAGTGGGGCAAGGATGGAGTGAGAAATAGGACCATAAATTTTGGAGGTTTTTGCCAACTCAGCCTTTAACGAGCCTGTGAACACAGCTCTAAGAGGTCAGTGTGTTATAGGGGCCTTTGCAGAAAATGGACATTTTGAATTCACTCAATATAGCCACTTTCTTTCTTTCTTTTTTTTTTTTTTTGATTATTGAATGTTTTCTTTTATTTTTTTAATAAATTTATTTTTTATTGGTGTTCAATTTGCCAACACATTGAATAACACCCTATAGCCACTTTCTTTACCCATGATTTTCTTTTTAACCTCACCCAATTTGGTTCGTTCTGCAAAGCCCTGCCTCCCACAATAAGCACTTTGCTGTTAAGAAGTGACAGTTACAGCAAAGGCACAGACCTTGAGCCTGGCTGACTTTTGCCACTAGTCATAACGGAAACACTTTTTTTCTCTTGTACAAAGAAGCACAAAACAGTGAACACCAAAAAAAGTCACAAAGAGAAATCTCACAGGAAAAAACATTAGGAACATCTAAAGAAAATCACATATCTTGTATTTATTATTTTTTTTCAAGAAGTAACAGTGTGAGATCCCTTAGATATCTGCCTGTAGGGAAAACATTTCTCTTCCACTAACAATGCCCTTATTGATTTTGATGGCACCCAAACACTGGCCTCCCTTCTAGAATTTCCTCTGTTAAATGCTGATACTCAGAACATGGTTCTGCACTCTTTGCTCCCAGATTTGTTGGTCTGGTTCAAGGATGATTGGTGGGTAAAAAGGAAATATAGACAGAAATGACAGCTCCCTGGGAAGCAGCATATTTTTTTCTAGAAAGTGACTTGAATAGGTTTCAGCTAGGGGATAAATCATCCTCAAACTCTATCTGCTCTATTGATGGCTCAGGGCAAGTTCTAAAAGAGCCTGGACACTCACTGGTTACTCAGAATTCTTAGAGTGATAACCTTGTCTGACTGATTGGCTGACTTCACTCTAGAATCTCTCAGTGTGTTATATTGCATGTGCTTATGTTGGCGCAAATAGAAATATGTAAATCAGTGCACGATCAGCCAGGCCTGAGGATTTGACAGCATCCTTTGAAATATTGGTAGCAGACTAAGATTGCAATCACATTCTTGGCCTCAACCCAAAGCAATAGGTGCTGGTGTGATCAGGGTAGTACTAAATGTGAATCTGGAGAAATTCCATTTAGGGAAACACGACCACTTTGGTTTTTGTTCTGAAACAAACAAAAGATGTGCCTGGCTTTTTGGGACATCTCTGAAGACCAGATCTGCTACCACCAGCCAGAAGCTCAAACAGCCACTTTGGCCTGTTGCAAACCGAGCTTAGCTATCCAATGGGGCTTACGACAAAGACCGATGTTAAGTATTACATATTGGTGTTACTTATGAAAAATAAATAGTTACGTATGTTAAGAAATCTTAAATAAGTATTTCACTAAATAAACAATTATTCAGTAATAACAATACAGAACCAAAGAAAACCAAACAGAATAAAACCTTTCTGACATACCAGCTTTATTTTGATTTCTCTTTCTCACAATCTCCATGTAATTATTTAAAAAGTAAATTGCATTTCCAATAATAAATTAACATCATCTTTCCTCTACCCTGCTGACAATTATAAAATCAGACTGACCTGCTAGTCAGTTTTCAGGTTTCTAAATAATCCACCTGTTCTTTCTAGAATACTATGAGTACTTCCTCCCGAAGAAAATCTTTTTTCAACAAAATCATACTTTTGAGATTCTTCTTGTCGAAGCAGAGCTCTCCTTTTGAACTTCCCTTTCCAGGAATTCTATCCAGGGATGAACGAGCACCGGTGGCTGCTTTAAGCATAGAGAAAACTATCCTTAACTGCTATACACTGCAGGCTTATTTTCACAGAATAAGCATCATTTGATATGGAGTCAGAATACATTATGGGGAAAGAACTTCTGAGAGACTACACTGAATCTATTCACTAAAGCTTTGGAGCAGGGGGCTGGCTGAGGGGTGGGGTCGGGGGGAGAAAGGACCTAATTCAGGGAGTCGACAAGATATGGGTAGTCAGAATCTATAGTCCTATGCTCATGGAAGTGAGGGAGAAGGAGAACTGAGTGCAGTGGGATGTGGTCTGTCCTAGAACCGTGACCTAAGCAGGTTGGCTCCCTGAGAGAGGTCACCACACTGTGATAGAGGAGAAGGAGGAAAAGAGAGTGATGAACCATTCCAAAGACTCAGAGATTACACTTAAATACACTCCCCCAGATGGTGCCATAGCCCAGAGATTCAGGTCAGCTTCAACCCACGTGAACAACAGCGTGTTGGTGTGAATGACAAGATCATATCATGTCACTCCCTGGTGTTCAGCCCTCTTCAGTGTCTCCCTCTGTTCTCATAATAAATAACCAAGAAGTTCCAAGTCCTGTTAAACCTACAGATTTAGCCTTGACATAGCTCACAGGCTCCCTCTCAGGTCAAGGGACCTCCCACACTATCTTTGTGCTGCATCCACGGTCACCTTTCTGGTGCTCCCACCAAGTTCTTGCTCCTCTCAGGACCTCCTACACTTAAAATGCCTATCCCCCCAGCCCCTCACCAGCTCCAACATCATTTGTGTCATTTTTTTCCTGGAAGCCAACTGGATCTTCCATCACCCTGCACTTTCTGTTTAGGCACTCGATACAATTGCTATTAAATCATAATTTGTCTAATGGCTGTCTTCTGCCTTAGACTGGAAGATGAGCGAATGCAGGGAAACTAGATCTGCCCTGAATTCTCAGCACCTAAGACAATGCCTGAGTCAAAGGGGGCACTCAGCAAACCTTTGCTGGGTGAATATCTGAGAATGAAACAAGTTGTGCAGGAAAACATGGGGGACACTTCAGTTAGTGACATGTTGCATTTCTAGCATTCTGTAGAACTCCCAAGTTAATGTTCCTTCAATATCCCTTGTAATTAGTTGGAGACATTTTATAAATTATTAACAAAATAGATCTCTTAACTTGTAGAATAAGTTTAGTCTATCTTCAAAACCCAAATGTAGTATTTCTATTAATAATCGTGGGAGGCAAAGAATATATAGGATTAAAATTCTGTCCCACAATCCACGTGCTCTGCCTTTCCATCATTTAATTTAGTGGACTAAGTCCATTTTAATTTGGTGGATTTTTAAAATTTAGAATTCCATGTGTGGTACTTTCTGCGTTGTTATTGTAGGCAGCCCTCCTGGCTGCAATAGTGCAGAAAAAAGCCTCTGGGCCAGAATTCATCATGACCAAGTGACAGGAATGGAACAGGTTATCAGAGTGATCAGAAATAATTACCAAGTAGATCTGATTGATCCTGATTTTTTCCCCCCAAAGTGCAGTGGAGTTTCATCAAGAGCAGCAATTCTCAAACTTTCATGTGCATTTGAAAGGGAATCTAGCGAAACTGCAGATTCCGATTCAGTCAATTAGGGAGTGAGGCCCAAGATTCTGCATTTCTAACAAGCTCCCACGTAATGTCTGCAGGGTTAGTTCGAGGATCACAGCGCAAGCAGCAAGCGAGGACTTAGAGGTTGGCACAGGTCAGATGGCACAGTTACACCCTGAAGCAAAGGATTTTCCTCACTGAGCGGAAGTGTCCCAAAGTGCCTCATGTAACCTATTTCAGCGGCTGGTCAGGCCTCAATCAGAAGAGTGGACAGCAAGGACCACGTGTGACCAGCAGAGGGAAGCAGAGGGCAGGGGAAGTTGCACAGAAGTCCCCGCAGGCCAAACCCCGGAGGGTGATTCCAGCACAGCTCAAGCCGAGCTTAGGTGAGCCGAGGCAGGCCACTGAGGAGTCAGCAGCACAGGAGGGGGCGCTTTGGAGCAGCAGAAGGACCGTCCATCGCTGACTCCGGAGACCCAGGATTTAATTCAAGCGGAAGCTGACACTACTGAGCAGTGCCTCTGGGCCACTCACCATCCTCTCCGTTCCTTCATCAGTAAAACAGAAGGAAGGGTCAAGTGTAGTCTCTCGTGGGCCTTTCCAACCTTCATTCTGTGATGAGTGCTTCTTATTCAGACTTTGAGGAAAACTGGAAGGGCCCTAACTTATATATAGGCAAAGGTTGGGGGGTAGTCAGAGAGAGGACAAAGCCCCTGAAGAAAGGGCCAGTCACCGGGAGGCAAGACCCAAAGGCACATGCATGGGTTTGTCTAAAAGCCAGGGCTCTGGGCGTCTGGGTGGCTCAGTGGTTGAGTGTCTGCCTTTGGCTCAGGTCCTGATCCTGGGGGCCTGGGATCAAGACCCATATCAGGCTCCCCATGGGTGTCCCCCATGAATAAATAAGTAAATAACATCTTTATAAAAAATATAATAATAAAAAATAAAAGCCAGGGCTCCGTTGAGGCTGTGGGATTTTTATTGTCGGGTGTTGTTGTTCTTATCAAAGATTATGTATAAATTGGTTTTAAAAAGAGCCAAATAGGGGAACGCCTCGGTGGCTCAATTGGCTAAGCATCCAACTCTTGGTTTCCACTCAGGTTATGATCAGGTCGTGAGATAGAGCCCACATCAGCGCCGTGTTCAGTGTGGAGTCTGCTTGAGATTCTCTCCCTCTCCTTCTGTTCTTCCCCCTGTTCACACTCGCTCAATCACTCACGCTTGGGTGCTCTCTGTCTCTCTCATGTAAAATAAATTTAAAAAAAAAATCTTTTTAAAAAAAAAAAAAAAGCCAAATAGGACAAAAAGGTTTATAACCAAATTCGTCTCTTGCCCCCCTTATCCTGCTCATCCTTTTCCACAGAAGCAATGTCTTTTAATTATTCTACTGTTCCTTCTTCATATTCACCTCCATACTCACTTCTATATTTCCAAATAATACATACAGTATAATCCTGTTACTTCACTCAGTAGCCTTTGACTTTTTACTATGGTGGATTAGGATATTAATTCAATCATATCGTCTCTTCCCCTTCATTATTCTCCAAATATAGCATATCTTATTTTTTAGATCATATCTATGTTCACCATTTCCATTATTATGACTATATAAATATTATTCAAATAAAATACTGTGATTATACTTAATTTTTTGTATAACTTTTTTCCTGGTATTAATAATCATCTCATTTTTTTTTTATTTGCTTCATTTCCTTTGACCGGCTGACTAAATTTCCCACACTCTCCAACACCTCTGTAAAATGTCTCTTTCAAAGACAGTTTCCCACATTGGGGAATTGTCAGATTATTCTCAGTTTCACATTTTTTGTGTTGGATCCTGTTTTTTGAATCCCTTCCCTCCTCTTGGGGTGTTTTTTTGTTTTTCTATTTTGGTGCAGCATATCCTCTGGTAACATCCACCAACCCTCATGCCAACACCTCTCTGGTCATTGTGGTTGTCTAAGGCACATTCTCTAGTAGCCGTCTCAGGAAGAACTCACAGGGCCAATGCCTCTTAAATTACAGTCATGACAGCAGGTCTTAGCTCTTCCATTTGAAGGTAAGCTTAGCTGGATATAAGCTCCTTAGCTTACATTTTCTTTCCTTGAGCATCTTAATTATCTTATTCCATTGTTTTCTGGAATAATACATTGCTCTTGAACAGTCTGATGAAAACCAACTTCCTTTCCCTAACACTTGAATTATCTTTTAGCCTAGATACTTCAAGGATTTTCTTTTTTTTTCCTTTTGCTCCTTCATGTTCAGAGGCTTATTAGACTATGTATGAATGTTGGTCTCTTGGGGTCAGTTTTCCCAAATAGTTTCCCTTTAATCTGAGGCTTGAAATCATCCTTTACTTCAAGAAAGTTTTCTTAAATTATAGATTTTAGTTTCTGTTGTATTCCATTTATTTGGTTTTCTTCTTTGAGGATTCCTAGCATATGTATATTGGGTCTTCTTTACTTATCCTTTTATCTGTCACTTTCTCTCAAATCCACTCTCTTCATTTCTGATTGATCTTTTAAATTTTTTCTCCTTTTCCCTTTGTTTCTCTAGAACAGTATCTATTGTGTTTGTTTTCTCCTAACTTTGTCATTTCTGAAATTTTCCTCTTATTTTGACTTTTCTTATGGGTTATGTCATTTCTCACTTAAAGTTCCTTTTCTCCAATTATCTCACTCTTGAGTTTTTCTTATTCTTACTTTGTTGTTCTCTGATAACTTCTATCAATTTTCTTTTAGTTTGCTTTGAAATGTTGGTTTACAATTGTCATCTGCTCTGTGGGTATATTTTTCTAGAATGTTTCATTAAGTGAGGACATTATTCTACTTCTTAGTCTTCCTTTGTATTAATTCACTCACAACCTTTTTCTGGTGCTCGCTTTTCAGGCAGATAAATTTTACTGTACTTTTAGGAAGCAAGGATGACCTTGGTAACCTTTGTGGTTTCATAGCCATAACAGAGTTCTTTCTCCTGTTGTTTTAGAAGAGATAAATGCACGGCTTTCTGAGATCTTCCACCCCTGTTCCCCTCTCCCGTTTTCATCAAACTTTCTCATTCCTTTGCCATTATTATGTCTAGTCTTGATTTGGATTCTACTCTCATTAGTTTCTCCTCAATGCAAAACTTTGCCTCAAATGGAGCTTTGGGTTTTTAGTTTCTAGAATTGGCAGAACCCAGACTACTCTAGATGCTCTCTTATTAACTGCAGCCTTCAGCTCAAGTCACAGATGGAGCTCAGACTCTAGTATGGAAAGTCTAAACACTGGTCTTTTCACCACATCTCCCTGTAAGTCAGATAGGCACGGTTTCACTCCGTATCCTGTTCCACTCCCAGGGTTTCTCGAATATGTGTTACTTTTAGAGGTGAAGTCTGAAAGAGAAAGTAACAAAAGCATAATTTATGAATCTCCATGTAAAACCTGACAGGGCAACTATTAGCCTTGAGTTTTTAAGTTCTCACCAGTATTATCTCAAAAATTTGCACATCATTGGATCCACAGGCTGTGGGTTTCTATACTAGTTGTCCTGAGTACCTGAATTTGAAGTGAGTTTGTGATCTTGGGTTTATGTAATCCACTTTTTCACTATTTGTAAATACTATAAAGAATAACAACCACAGTTATTGAAATGGTAAGATGAAGTGATGTGGAAGTTGAAGCAGGTGAAAATTGCCTGTGATTTAACCTGATATGTAAAAACTTATTTATAAACTATAAAATGATACAGCATTGCTATTTCAAAATGGATTTATGAAATATGTGAAGACCTATAATTCTGTTTAACCGAATTGTTTTCACCTTACATGCTATGTATTTCTGTCTTTTCCTACCATAATGTAAGCTTCACAAGAACAAAGATTTTTATCAAATTTTGTTCACTACCTAGTACAGTGCCTGGCACATTGTAGGCACTCAGTAAATATTTGATGAATGAACTAATCATTTGTGCTAACTTTACCTTAAAGCATACTAGGCAAAAGATAAAACAAATGGGCAAAAATTACATTATTCTTAAGCTACTGTTGAATTGGACTGGATAATATGCTCTGCCAACCCGTTTCCTTCACCATTTTAGTTTGCTTTGCATTCTTGCCTAAAAATAACATTGGCCCCCCTGCTGTAGGGTAGGAATTCTGCAACACCCAGAGTGCCAGAAACAGCTACTACTGAAAATGTGGCAGCATTGGCTTCATGCCTCCATCCTCTGGTCCAAGATATAAAAATTTGAAACAATGTGGAGAATAGCTGGGCAGAGAACAAGGAACAGCATTGTCCTTCTCTTGCTGATGTTTAGAGAAGCCTGGCAGTCTGTTTTTAAGTAAATAGACTTGCTTTAATGGAGCAATCTGTCAAAATAAGCTGGGCTGCTTAGAGGGGACGAGAAGGTGCGGCACCGCTTCCCTCTCCCCTGGGAGCTATTTATTTGCAGAGGATGACAAATGAGAGCAAGGCAGAAGCCTGCGGTAATGACACTCAAAGCAAGAAAAATAATAGCGTGTGGCTTAGGATGGGCTCATCTTAACTCACTGTATAGATGGGTTTTGTATGTTTAAATAGCTAGCCCTTCCATTTGCATCTCAAATGCTCCAGAGAAAGAGCAGACAAATGCAGAACCATCACCAGGTGGCTTCTAGTTAGTAGGTTTTGCCAGAGCAGGGAAGGTACAATGAGCAGATTAATGAGGAGACGCTTAGTCTCTGCAGGTTTTCTCCCTCCTTACTAATGGAGGGGGGACAAAACCACCAATTTGCTTCATCACCACACAGTACTTGACAAATGAGTAACATATTTACATCATGAAATATATGTGGCAGGGGGTGGGGTGCGGAGGGGCGTGGAGGAGGGGAGTTACCAAATGCTCACATGAAAACTCATATTTTGGACTTTACCCACAATATTCACTGCTTGTGAAACAACACATTGAAAGGGCCAGGTGTAGGTTAACCCTTTTAGTTTGTGCCAGAACCTTGAATTCTTTGGAAAGAAGAAAAGGATTTAATGTAAACTACAAATGCTTTAATCAAGTGGCTTTCTTCACATACCATGAAAGGATTTTGAAACATTCAAATTAAAAAATTCTCTTATTTTCTGAAAATATAACCTCTTAAACACCAAGGACTCTGCCAGACCAAGTCCCATCAAGTAGCAAGGCACAATAAGAAGCTTAAAAGGGGTGCGGATTAAGTTACATTTGTATGAATAAGCTCTTTTTTGTTGTTCAGGTCTCAATCCTTAAATGATCCTATCTCGTGCATGGAAGGTGTCTCCTTATTAAATTATACATTTATATTCTCAGTGTGGGTCCCACTGGGACCCAAAATGTCCCCAGGGCTCACCAACCTTTGGAGACAAATATCTAACATGAATAGTTATAATTCAGAGTTTGCTGGCCCATTGTCCCCACCTGCAGGACTCCCCCTCACCCCAACCAGGTGCTGCTGAGATGTCACATGTGTGATGAGAAGTCTGCACCTGCTCCCCCCACGTGAGCACAGCTAGCTACTGCCCTGCTGCAGGCACCTTCTGTGGGGATGTCACTCTTGCCCTGGAGGTGTCCCCAGGCTCCCAAATCTGCAAAGCACACCAGCTGCCTAAAGATGAACATTAGCTTCAGGCCTCATAGGTCAGTGCCATGCTGTTTCTACAATAAAAAAGTGAGAGGTCCTCCTATTCCAGTGCCGTGTCCCACACTTTGTTTCTTGGGCCTTGAAACAGCCTGATGGAGGCCCCACATCTCATAAAAGTCTTTCGTGAAGACATCTTCATCTACTTCTGCCTTCTGCTTCTCTGCCCATTTCAGATTGAGACCAAGGTCCCAGGAATGGACAAATACCCCTCTTCCATCACCCAAAGGGGCACAGATGCCCTCCTTCCAAGAAATATTGAAGTACCTGTGCAGATTAATTCCCTGAGGCCTTCCCTCCCATCTTACAAACTTGCCAAGATATATTGTGAACCTTATCGTCCTGCCTTACCTTGTCTCTCACCCAGGCACCAGGTCCTATAAATTTTTCCTTTATAAATCTCCACCCTGACCCTTCCGTTCCTTCTCCTTTGCCACCATTTTCATTCAAATTCTTATACCTTTTGTCCTGGCTTACCTCAAAGTTTACTAACTGGAGTCAGTACTCTGCTAATGCATCCTAAAAGCTGCTCCTAAAACAATAATCCTCAGATGCTGCCTTAAACACATAAACTTTCTGCTGTAGTTTCTGACTTTCAATTGGCCATACAAGTCAGGTATGTTACAGTGGAGAGGATGCTAGCTTTGGAATCAAACACCCTGGGTTCAAGTCCTCTCTCTGTGCTTGAATAATTTCTATAACTTTAAATTTCATCATCTGTAAAATGTGATATTAATATGTGCCTCATAGGCCTGTTGTAAAGAAAAGTTAATGAACATGAAGTGGGTTTTTTTAATGTGAACTACAGATATGAAGAATGATGTTATAAGAATTCCCTTAGAACCAAAGTCCTCCATAAGCTAGCTACCACCCACTTTTCTAACCTTTTGTCCAATTACTCCCATTTCCAGCCCTCCCATCTGGACTCATCTATTTTTTGTCCTTCAGATGTGTCTTTCATTTCCAGGTAATGCCAGTTTTTATCACAGATAAACCAAAATGTCATTGCCTGAATACGAGAGAAGTTTTATTGCTTGTTCACTTAAAATCCAAAACAGGTATTCCCACTTGGCATATGGTTCTCTTCCAACTAATGATTCAGAAATTCAGGATCCTTCTCTCTATGGCCCTGCCATCCTTAACATATGGCTTCCAGGGTCACTCCAAAAGGGAAGAAAACATGGAGAATCACATGTGGGAGGTTATTATGGGTCAGGCCTGGAAGTGGCTCAGATCAGAGCTGAATCACAAGATAGCATCAAGTGTGATGCAATGGGGTGTCCAATAAGAAGAGGACACAGATTTGGTAGACAGCCAGCCACTCCATGCCACTGCCTCAGATACAGATGCCCAGAATGTATTCCCCAGGTATATCCTCCAAAGACCAGTTTAGATCTCACTTCATTCATGAGATCCTTTTAGAGCAATCTAGCAGATAATCTTATTCTCCAAACTCAAACTCCTGACAAGTATTGATTATATTATCCTTTCACTCATTAGCTTCCTTTTTGTTAAATCAGAAAGACATTTATCATATCACTCTCTTCTCAAACTCTTTGGGATATTTAAATCTGATAGCACTTCCCTTGATAAAACAACCTCCCCACACTGATGTCCATGATTTCAGAACTTCTGCCCCCAGTGAACTCTATTGTCAGCTCAAGTCTTTTATTCCACTGAATAACTATGAGAGTCTCCCAAAGCAACACTTTTCTGGTGAAAGTGGCTAAGAGGCTGCAATCGGGCCTCAAACCTCAACATCAAAGCCAGGAAGCATCAGTTGGAAGAGAAGCCAACCCCTGCCCAGAGATCTTCCAAAGTGTCTAAAGCCTCTTCAGTTGTTGAGTTATATGGTGCTAACAACTTAGACATAAAACACAATAGTGTAAAATGTATACTTGTTGGTAGCCAATGATCCATAGTAAGAAGTGGATAGTATTGACTATAGAAATAGTAATAATTAAATATTTAAAGAAGTAAGGTTGGGAAGAATAGAGGATGTAAAAGATGTTTCTGTTCACTTTTTTACAGTGTTCATTAGTCAGACAGTAAATTTTATATATCATGTTTTCTCCCTATAGATGGCAACCTGTGTACTATTCATTCTTGTCTGTCCTTCATCGCTTTGGGGAACAAATGGGACTCTATGAGATGAAAATAAGAGTGTGATCTGGAGATGGAAGAAAATTAAGAAATTGAATTCATCAGGAATTGCATACAGAACTTTGAAATATGACACAAAAAATTACCAGAATTCTGAAAACCCACCTGTAATTGTAAAATAGCCTCCAGTTCTCTCTCCTCTCCTTCACCTGAGAATTCAGATGCCCAGACCTCACAGGTCAGTCAGGAAATCCCTACTCTGAAATCTCTAGAGAAGCCCCAGAGGGTAAAGCCCACTGCTGTCCCCCCACTCCGAGGAGCAGCGAGGTAGGGCCTCCGGCTTCTCTGGGCAGAGGAGCTGGCTCAGCCCATCCTTGTGAACAGACACGAGCCTCACTCCTCGTTCCGCTGTTGCCAGCACGGAACGGTGTAAACGAAAGGCTCCTTCACATTTATTCATGCAGCTCAGCTCCTGTCCTGTTGACGTTCCCGAGCAGATGTGCAAGTGCCCAAAGACAATTAAATTATGATTCATACTCCAGCACGCCTGCTACGGCAGGCTGCCTGGCCGGGGGCGAAAACCTACTTGGGCAGTAGCTGATCTGTCCCTTTGGTTGAGGACCAAGTCAGACCAGGCATGGCTTTGAAGTTATTTCTGTCTCGGTGGATTAGAGGTATCAAAAGAAGCAGCTCCACAAACCTTTTAACAAATATTTACAATTCCGCACTAAACAACCTCCACCGTACCTTAACCTTTACAGTCTTGTGAAATGCTTGCCAGCCTCCCTGCCAAACCCACGCGCTTGCCAGAGGAGGGAGGGAGGGCAGCAGCTCCGAGGAAAGGAAGTCCTCCCGCAAGGCATCCACTCTCCTCGCCGGGGAGGGGCACCCGGAGGCCTCCCTTCCCGGTGCTCCCCACCACCCACCTCTGGAGGGGCCCTCCTCCACCCCTGAGGGCCTTTGCACCTGCTCAGCCAGTGTGTTCCAGGGACGCCTTCTACCTTCGCCTCCTCCCTGAAGGCCGGGACTGCCCTGAAGCCCAAGGCTGGCCCCCAAAAGATAGGGAAACTACAAAGGAGATGGTTAGGAGGCTCGAGGCTGGGGGCTTTAGGCAGAAGGCTGCAGCACTTTCCTGACTTTTTAATAGGCCTCCCTCAGGACCAGGTTTTACATGAAACTGCTTATCACGGAATTCTTTAGTTGCTTCCTAAATGCTGTAGGGATTAGTTAAATGGATGACCGGTGTATTTTAATTTTTTAGGATTCCTCACTGTGAGCACAAAGGCATCACAACAAAAATAGATGGAGACCAAAAAGATACATAAAAGAAGCCGGCCAGCGGATTACCACGTTGATGGTAGGGAAAAGAGCAGTGGTCCAGCTCCTGGCTTATCTCTATCCCCATTTCTTGAGGGGTTATTTCATTACACCTTGCCTGTGGAGTTAGGCCCAAGTTGTTAAGGGGCACTCATAGCTTTGGCGAGGTGCCCCAAGTGCTTTTAATCAGTAAAGGAGGCCTCCATCAGAGGAGTTACTGAAGGCAGAGCTTTAGAGAAGCAGATGGCAGCTGCTGACATAAAAGCCACCAAGTTTTTTGGTGGAGCCCTGTGAGATGGTACCCAGAGACCCCCAGAACCTAGTGTGAGACCCTGAAGGGACCTAGTGGAGGCCTCACAGCAGTGATAAAGGCAAGAGCACAAAGTATGTGCTGTACCGTTAACAGGACCACCTGCTGATGTAGCCCAGGTAATGCAAATTAGAAGCAGAGGACTCAGAAGTTATTAGCTGAGGTTGTATCCAGGCATTTCATTCGTTCATTCATTTGTTCATTTGTTCATTCATTCATTCATTAGTTCATTCAACAAATGTTTACATCTCAAGGTATTGGGTTAAGTGCCTTGTGAAACAAAAATAAACTACACATAGGTCTTGCATCTAAAAGCTTACACTAATCACTACTAAGTGCACAAATAGCTATAGTACTGATTAGAATGGGTCATCAATGTAGTCACAGATAAAGTGTGCATTGTCTCAGGTGGTGAAGAAAGATGATCTCCGTATCAGGGGCATTAGGAAAGATTTTCCTAGGAGCTAATGGTTGAGGTATAATTAGCACAGGTAAAGGTGACGCAGAATGTATTCTCAAGGAAAAGCAGTGTGAGTGATGGTATTGAGAAGGGAAAGCTTGAACTGGCTTAAAAAATAAAAGGAAGTGGTTCCATTTGACTGGGCAGGAGTGAATTGGAAAGGAAATAGTTGGACAAGTCGTCAGGAAAGTGGGATAGTTAAGAAATGAAGGACAGAGTATGTCCACTCGGAATCTGATTTTCAGGACAAAGTCTTGGGAAGTCACTAAAGATTCCTTAGCAAAAGAGTGACTTGATAAGATGGGTACTTCAAGAAGAGGTAGTTTTAGTAGCCAAGGAAACTCTTGTACATAGGTTCATGATCAAACTTTGTGGTAGCTGCTATTACAGTAATACTCGGTAGCATTAACAAGCAAGGAGAACATCAGTTTTTAATCCCAAATTGTGTCTTCCTACTGCCCAGAACACTCTCTCAGGCTACCAAATTTTCTGTGTGCTCAGGGAGTAAAAATGCATGTAAAACAAGTCTATGCCCATTATAATAAGGAAGATCTTCCCCCTAGAAGGAGGGCCAGGGCAGAACACAGTGAATAGTTAATTATGATACTTAAGATGATTCTTCCCCATGATTACCAGCAAGGGCCACAAGCTCTGGGAAGCCTTTCTGGATGCCCTGCAATCTCTCCTCACCTCAAATGGATTGAGGTCACTTCCTCCATAACCTGCAACTTCCAGGAACATATTCTGAATTTACTCAGATAACTTATAAAGTTATTAATGCACCATCTCATTCCTGAAACTATCTTTTTCTACAGGGGTATTTCCCTTGTTAATTACATAAAAATAATGGTAAGAGCACATAGACATTGTGAGACTTATTTTTAGGCATTAAATATATGAAAACTCAATATATCTTATTTCACACACTTTAAGAATATGAAACAGGAGATACTTGCAGTTGGTTAAGCATCCGACTCTTGGGTTTTGGCTCAGGTCATGATCTCAGGGTCATGAGATACACCCCATCGTGGGCCTCTGTGCTCAGTGTGGAGTCTTCTTGAGACTCTCTCTTTCCTTCTCCCTCTGACCCTTCCCCTTCCTCATGTTCTCTCTCAAAAAAAAAAAAAAAAATCTAGCTGATACCTATTAGCTGTACTCAAATGTGATCATCTTTATTTATAGAAAATGTTCCATAATTCCTACAGCAATACATAAATATTTGCTTTCAATTTCAGAATCACTTTACAGTTTAAAAATAAAAATAGGAACTTAAAAATTAAATGAAGTTTTTCTTTTAAACATTTAGAAAATACATCATTATTTTAGCAAAATTAGAAAAAATATATGAGCAAAATAAAAAAAATCTTTAATTCTTTGATCCCACCATTCAAAGACAATGACTATTAATACTGTATATATTCTTCCACATACATCCGTAAACAGGAGCGTATGTGCACATTACTTTGCAGTTATTACTGAACAATATACTGTGACTATCTTTCTAGGGAAAAATGTCTAGCTGTGACATATAGTACTTATTAATAGAGAAATAATATTTTTTGTATAAAAATATCATAATTCCTATATGTTTTTGTATGTTTGGATTGTTTCCAGTTTTTCCACTTTAAAGGCAGAGTTTTATGAGCACACTTTCTAAATATTTGCTTACATTTGTAATCATTTCCTTAGAACAAATTTGTACAAGTCTAATTTCTTGGTCAAAGGATAGGCATATTTTCAAAGGTTTTGATGACTACTGGCAAATCTTCCAGAAATCTTAAGCCAATTTAATTTTCTTCCTGCAGTGAATGAATGTGGCTATTTTCTTGAAAACTGGATATTATAATTAATATTTTCTTGTTTATTTGAATATTTTACAATGCATAGTATTCGTGTGATTTCTTTCTTTGGGAGTTATTTGCCCATTTTAAAATTCATCTAATTGGAATTCTTTATTCTTATGTTTAACAACTCTTCATACCTATGTTGCAAATATATTTAATATGTTTTAGTTTACCATTTTTGTACTGTTTTTGATATAGAGTGGCTTAAATTCTGTACATGGTTTAATCTATCCACCTTTCCCCTTTATGACTTCTGAATTTGTCAGGTTTAGAAAATCGGGTACACTCAAGATTATATAAAGAGTCATCAAAACTTTTTATACTGTTCTTATGAATTTTTGACATTTAAATTTCTTTAATCCATTTGGAGCTTATTTTGGCATGTGGTGGCACTATTTGACAAAACTTCCATTCGTTTTCACTGTGTCCCCCTGTTTATTACATGAAAAAGTGTTCATAGATGAGTGAACCAGTTTAAGGATTTTCAATTTTTTTTAAATCAAGATTTCATTCCTTAGCAAAACTATGCACTTTAATTACTTAGCTTTATAATACCTTATAATATCTAGTATGGTATGGTGAGGTCCTCAAGATTGGTTTATCTTGTTTTGTTCAAATAGAAATTGAGCTAGTCGCACCCATTTATCATTTAACATTTTTCAACATGTTCTGAAATTTTTCAACTGTTTAAAGAGGTACAGAGAATAATAAAATGAACACCCATGTGCCCATCATGCATCCAAAGGTTCTTTTTAATTTATTTATACCCTATGTATGTAAATATATACACTTATTTCTAAATTTTAATTAAAATCCTGCTTTGAATATTATGTTTCCATTTTTTGTTGATGTCCAATACTATGTTTGTGAAGTGTATGTAATTGATATGTATATCTAGCTCGATCTTTCATTTTCACTGCTTCATAGTATTCCATTGTATGAGTGGAATGTATATTTAAATTACCTATCCGTTGCCTTCTAAATGAGGTTTTATGTGCTTTCTTTTGCTGTGAACATTCTTGTCCCTGTCTCTGTATATACATATAGGAATTTCTCTAGGAGGTATACATACTAATGAGTAGAATTACTGAGTCGTGGGATGCATACCTCTTCAACTTTATACTGGTTGTTGTCCTGGTACTCTCCAGAGTGGCTGTACATTTACTTTGCTACAATTAGCATGTAAGAGTTTCCATTGCTCCAGGGCCTTGCCAGAGTTTAGTGTTTTCAAGCTTTTAAATTTTCATCAATCTGATCAATTCGTTCTTCCACATGAATGTTAGAATTATGTTGTCGAGTTCTAAAATACCTAGCTCAATAAGATTTTTAATAGAATTTGTAATTCAAATAATAATTTGAAAAAGTAGCACCTCTATATATAATGAAAACTCTCCCCATCTCAGAAGATGATTTTTCTTTCCGGTAATTTCTTTCGCCTCTTTCTAAAGTTTTGCACTTTTTCATAGTCGTAAACGTTGTCTATGTTAATTCATATGCATTGCATATTTTATTGCTATTGTGAATGAACTCTTTTTTTCAAAAGTTGTTTTTTTAAAGTCAAAATTTATTTTATTCTTTTATTGACTTTGAATTTAAGTAGATTAGTGCCCCAAAAAGATGGAAAATATGTTAAGAACAAATAGCTGAGCACATCCATAGCATTATCTAAAATGTCAACTAAAAGGTCAGCACTGAAATTAAATTTCAATACTATTATAAACACTGCTGGTCCCCTTCATCTGATCTCCCCAACTCTCCAGAAGACCTATTTTTTTTTTAAAGTCACTTTCAATGCTTCCTCCTCCTAGCGGGCTAGTAACCTCCACATAATCTAGAATTCATCACATGAAGGAGTGGGCAGAGAGTAGGAAATTCCTATGGGACCCTCCTCCCAAGGGCACTTTGCACCACCTTGCAACATCTTATGTCTCACTAGCAGTTGTAAGGACATTGTTTAGCCCTTAGCTATATGTTTAAAACTCAAGGACACAGAGGAAGGTAGGAGTACAAATGGGGGCCTCCTATCTCATTACTCCTCCCAATCTCTGTGAAAATCCACTTCTTCATCAACAAGATTTATTGAACTTCTGCTCTGGACCAAGGGCTGGGTCTATTACTATTAGGGTGAGGGAGACAGTATAAAAAGAGCATAAGGCATAGTTCCTGTCCTCAAGGAGCAAACAGTTCATCTGGAAAGAGAACTCACGTGCACAGATAATCAGAGAATAGTTCAGTACCTCTGAAGAGTCATTTTTCACTACTACTCTCAACTGTATTCAATGATAGAGATGGATGGATGGATAGATAGATGATAGATAGATAGATAGATGATAGAGGGATAATACAAAATATCTGGGGTGTTTCTTTCTTGTGTTACTCTGTGAATTGGAACAATGGAAAACACAACTGGTTGGAGGACCCACTTAAATGATGCTGTGTCTTAGGAGTACAGCCAGGTACAAAGGATGCCTTTATTTCCCTGTGGGCTCTGAGTGTGTTCCACCTGCTATCAACACTCACTGCCCCTACAGCTATGGGTTGTTTTGGACTACAGCACTTTCCTCCCAAAGATGTTGAGTCCCTAGCTCTGATTAAGCAATTTCCGGTATGAAACTGTAAACTAACCTGCTTCTCAGAACTCTGTAAGAAAAAAGTCCGTAACCCTGTGTACTTGGGATTAATTTTACCTCTGTTTAAAAAAAAAAAAAAAAAGTTCCTCTCCCTCTGGCCCATTGCCTTAGAATGACACTTGGAGTAACATCTAGTGAGAGAGAGATTAGTCTGTTCAATTGTCTTGCGTTATGGTGTACATCATTAAAGACCTAAATACAAAAGATATACACACAGTCTTGAAGATTAAAAGTAAATTGCAAGCTATTTTGGTCCTTCAGAGGGAATTAATAGTATCACATTCCTTAATCTTTTGTAGAGGACTTACAAAGTAGTTTCATAAATATGATCTCCTTTAATTCCCACAACAACCCAGTTGGGTAGGTTGAGCAGGTAATATTATTCCCATTAAATCCATGGATCTTAAGGCTTGAAGAGACTTGAAGACCTATCCAGCAGATAAGAAAACATGTTTAGAGCAGCCAAGTTGACACAACTGATAGAGATGGGACTAGAAATTCTCATTCTGACCACCAGACCTATTGTTTTCCTGTTACATCATGATCCTTCATCTATTTCAAGTAGGGAAAGCTGAGAGTGATCATTTAGTCTGCAGATGATCACAAAGGAAGGGAGAAGAATGAGGTGTTCAAGGGTTTCAAATAGTAGAATGTCTCTGTTTTATGACCACATCAACAGAGATACCCACATTCAAGGTTATGGAAGTATGAGGTATAGAACCCCATAAACGTATGGTAGCATATATGCCAGTGTTATAGCTGATGAAGCAGCAAAAAACAAAAGAAAAACAAATAAACAAACAAACAAACAAACAAACAAAAAAACCACACAACACGTTCAGCCTCTCCAACTCCAAGAGAATATCAGTTTCTAGTTAACGCATCCCGCCTGGCTTTTTCAGGGGATGTCAATGTCTGGAATTTCAGAATTTCTAAGAAGGAAGATCATTTCTAAAACTGACTGTGATGTACAGGGCTCAGACTTTAGTCCAAAATCTTGAAATCCCATTAGAACAAATTCCACCTAGAAGGAAACCAAATTGTATAGCTCCCCCCCACCCACCCCCAATCCAAGGCATGGACTAGTTCCAAAGCAAGGACAACTTTACAGCCCCTGCCTCCTTGGTCAAACTCTTGGTTTGGCCCATAGATGTACTGACAAGACTAGACAAGGTGACAACTAAGCTGGGAAGGGAGAGAGGAACCATTTATTTTATAAGGAGATCCCTGTGTCTACCTTCATATTAAACAGCTACCATGGGAGACGCAAGGTGAGACAGGTTGCCCGAGGATTGTATCGCAACCTCCTTGCCCCTTGTGAGGCTGGATAATGTGTGGCCGCCTAGCTAAGCTCTTTACTTGGCAAGCCATCAGGCATTTGGAACAGACAACTGGGTCACCATGCCCCTGTGACATCAACACTGTTCAGACACTGGAGCAAGTAAGACAGGAATTTGATCCAAAGATTGGTTTTGGACAACCATACTCAGACTGGAAGGCTGAGCCCCTGAAAAAGATCCGTCTCGCCAGCTGGCCAAAATAAATACGTGCAAAAAGAAAAGAAAAGGGGAGAAAAGCAGATTATGAAAAGTTTTTCCAGACATGCAATTCTAAACCTTAAGTCCAGATATGCACTTTAGAAAAAAAAAATGCCCTAGTCTTTTAAACTATTACATCTCTGGGAACGACCTTATTTTACTTTAAATTTCCTTTGATTCAGAAAACTGACATAGAGCGAGATCAAGGAAGTTATCTGCATTTATGTAGAAACTTTTTATTCTATGAATTAAAGCACATTAATGCAAGACTAAAATGCACATCAGTTGATTATTACTAGTATAAAACATGCATGAATACCTTCTATATCCTGGTAGTTAGCACTTTTTGTTGCAAATTACTGAAATCCATGTTCACATTTTAAAATGTTTCTCTTTTGAGAGGTCAACTCCCCCCACCCCGCCAATGTTGTTTACTTATTTCAACAAACACATATCACATACCTATGCTTTGCTATGTAATTCATGACTGAATTCAAGGTTTCTTGGTTTTTATGTCGAGACAAGGAGGAAGAGAAAGAAAATGAAGTTCCCCGTGGGGAAATACCTTTGAGACTTGACTGTTCACAATGCTAATCGTCATGTAACTTAGAAAAAGTACAAATTGAATTTGGAAAGGTTTTAATACTCACATTCAAAAGAGATGGGTATAGTTTTGTTTCTGCTCATAATGAATATTGTAATCTTACTGTATTTTGGAATGGTAGTATGCATTGGTTGTTTCCAATCCCATAGTCTCAAATAAAGACAACATCAGTGAAACAAAATTGTCATAGTAATATATTAATCATTATGTGCTAGAAGTTTAACAGCAACAATACTAACTAGTGAGAAGATCATTTAAAAGTAAAGTATTCAATGACAAAGAAATAGTCATTGAAATACTATAATACCATGGAAAATGGAAAATATATTCTTAGAATTAACCGCTGTATTCCCCTATTCCAATACTCCCAGGTCTAAGAGAGCAGAATGTTTACAGCCAGTATTAGCATCCATATCCTAAATAGCTTTTTAATGACACTGTTCTTCTTTGGTTAAATTATGTCACATAAAACCTCCCAGAGAAATGAAAAAGAAAGAAAGAAAACCACAGCAATGAAAGACATATAAAGTTCCCAAATTCCTTCCATAGCTTTGCTGATACCTTGCCCATTACCCAGCATGCTTTCAACACAGCAACCCTGACCTTTCTAATGAGCATCTTTTGAGAATCACAACTGACATAAAAAGAAAAGAGATCTTATTAACCAAGAAAGTTCATGTTCCACATAAGCCTTACACATTAAATATTGCATAATCTATTCACTAGGGAGCAGGAAAGATCAATATTCTAAGTTAGACGGTCTTAGATAAGCTTAAATTAATGTTTTTATATTTGAATAATAATGACACACTTTGAACCCCAAATTATGAGTAAAAATTTTAATACAAAGCACATAAACACTTTCCCTTATTTTTAACAATTTATTTAAAGCTGTTGATTTTGCCTTTGGTGCCTGACCCATTTATACACAAGTTATACTATAAATGATAAGTCAAAACAAAGATGCCTTTACTTAGGTACCACATCCCATAACTAATTTTCCATATCAAAGGGTATTTATTCTTTTTTGTGACAAATTGAGATTACTTGGTGAGGTGCTCAGAAATACCAATCTTTATGTAACCTGCTCAGGTTACTGTTTAATACCAAATTTCTCTATGCAAATAGCTAAAAATATCTTGGTTTGAAAATTGTCAAATAAAAGAAATGTGTATTATAGGGGATGAATAAAATAAAAACTTTCAAAAATAAGTCCATTTAATATTGTATTGATGCTGGATCTATATGCTTCATATGCTTAATTATGTCTTCATATCTGGTTACCCGCATCAATCATGTCTGGCTCTGCGGTAAAGCTCAGATTCATTACATTTCTTTAACAGTGGCTAGCACAATGACAAGAACTTTGATGATGGTTTCAAAGTCTCAACAGAACTCCTAGTTACCACAAGAGTCTCTTACAAAAAAAAAAAAACAAACACCTCATTTTTTAACAAACTTATAATCACCAATAACAACAGAGTCTAGCATTGACTTGTCACTATTCCTAGGCACTCTACAGCCAGAAACTTGTAAATAATGCAGTATTGCTCTAACTCGAAGGTACAGACAAAGCACCTACAGATTCTGATTCTGATTCTGATTCTGATTCTGATTCTGATTCTGATTCTAGGGTGGGGCTCATGATTCTGAGTTTTTAACCACTCCCAGGTGAGGCCCGTGCTGCTGGTCCAGGAACCACACTGTGTGCAGCCAAAACAGAGAATTATTTCTAGGAAACCAGTAAAAAGCCTCAGTACCCTACTGGAGCATGCTGTGGATTTTCCTATGAAGATGCTCATCCTAAACTCTACCTACCTTCTAAGCTAAATCAAAGAACAACTTTCAGTGCTGTGACGACAGATCCTTCAAGAAGAAAATAAAAAGCACTAACAGTCTAGCCCTCCTTTAAGGGGCTCTCCCACTGAAATATTCATTCATTAATCAAACATCTGTGTAGCATCAAAAAAGAGACCCTGTCAGGCAAGGCAAAATTTTAAAAGGGCACAAACTTTGTAGTTAAGGAGTTTGCAGTATAGTAGGAAAGCTGAAACATCTTAACATCTTCCCCAAACACAGTCAACTATTCCCTCAAATAGACAGGAATCAGTGTCCTCCAACAGAGAAGGTTGAGGGTGGTGGGGGAGGAGCTGGGGAGAGAGAGAGCTCACAGTTGTGTGAATCAAGACTACCTGAAGGGGGTGGGGGTTATCCCCTGAAGGATGAGCAGCGCTGAATATACAGAGAGTTGGAGAGTGAGGAATGGTTCCACACAAAGACACAGAGAGAGATTTGGGTGCTTTTGTTAATGTTTTTATTTCTACAAACAAACTTCTCAAAGCTCTAGAGTTGACGAAGTGGGATTTCTGAACCAGCAGCATTAGCAATATCCAGGAACTCCATAGAAATTCAAGTTTTTGGTCCTCACCCCCAACCTCCTGAATCAAAAACTCTGGATCAGGGCCTGGAATTCTGATGAAACAAGCTGGACCTTCTCTGCTTCAGTATAGATAGGAGACTCTCAGGGAACTTATTGAAATGCAGAGTCCTTGGCTCCATTCCAGAGAATCAGGTTTAGTACAATTGAGGTAAATCCTCAAATATGCATCTTTAATAAGCACGCTAGTTTATTTGGAGAAACATGGAGTTATTGTCTCAGAACAGGTCATAAAGAAAAGAAAAAAGTGTAAAGAAAGTCAACAAAAACAGGGAGAAAGGGAAGAAAAGGAAAATAAAATAGCTCTGTGTTTATCAGTAGGGAACCAGCTAGTAAGGAAAGGGTTTGATTCTGAATGCTCAGGAAAAAAAAAAAAATTAGATCCAGAAAGCTGATACCTAAGTAACACACATTTCATAAAGTTTGATGGACAGTTCTGCGAGGATTTTTCAATAGCCATAAACAATTCCTCTTTTATAACTGAGGTCTCTGAGTAGGACTCCTTTTGACATTACAAGTGTAGAGAAATCACTTGAGTTCTTCCCTGCTTGAATGCCCAAGATAAGCCATTGCTGTTTTAAAAGACTGTCATTTATTGCCTGTGGGTCACAGGAGAGCTGAATGGCAGAAATTATTCTTAAAGCCTCATCCTATTTAGAAAGCTGGGTCAGCATTAGCCATTTCTTCTTAGAGGGCCCTTTCTTTTTCTTATAAACGTTCAGGGATAAATCTGAGAGACCTTGCATCTAGAAAATAAAGTTCTAGGGCAGTAGAAGCTACCACCTTATAGCATAGTGAGGTTAATTATTAGGTTTTGAGGTTGAATCGTCCTAATCTTCTTCATTTTAAAACGAAATTGTACTGCCACTTTGGGTCCAGGTTATTCCACACAGAAGATAAGACATGGGATTCCTGAAGTCCTCGAGGAATCGGATACTTTCTAGGGTGTCAAGAGACGGTGTTTCCAGGGCCACAGATCTCCCTGAAACCTGCAAACCACTGACAGGCGACTTCTCTGTATTAGTTGGGGCCTCAGTGTCTGTCCTTCTGGAGACGGCATAGACTCAGATGAAGAGCACAGGCCCTGGAGTCAGATTGTTCGACCCTTCAATTGATGTGTGACTTTAAGCAAATTACCTAATCTGTTTCCACTTCAGTTTTCTCATCTATAAAATGCGCGTGTTAATCATGATAACTTCATGGAGTGGTTGTAATCATTAAAGAGATAATACATATACAGCATTTAGAAAAGTTCTTGACAGTTTGTAAGCACTTAAACGTTATTATTCCACATATGTTATACAGCATACAACGGATCTAAGGAGACATGAAGATAGCACTTAAAATATTGAAATACAGGTCCCATTGAAAGTTCTTTGAGGAGTGAATTACTTCACTTTAGTTAAAAATATTTTCAATCAGAATCCAAAAAATAAAAAATACAAAAAAAAATTTTAAAAACTCAAAGAGAGGAGTTTCTGCCTTTTTTATTTCATTTTCTCATTATTTTCATTCCAAAGTATTCCTGAAACATCATTTCTCAAATTTCTCAGGTTGCCAGGGTTTGTACTATAGCTCCTTCCTTAAATGTGGGACCTTGATGGACCACCTAATATCTCTGGACCCAATTTCTCCATCTGTAAAATGGGCTTATGGGCACCTGCTGTGTTGCTGTGGTGGCCATGGTTGCTGCTGTCTCATGGTTCCCGGGAACTTAGAGTGAATGCTGACCTCTACAGATCTGTGGCACATCCCCAAGCAGCTATTCAACAGGAGAAATATCTCCAAAGTCTTGTGCTTTACTGTTAAGATTCATATGAATTTTTAAAGTGCCATTTCCATGACACAGCTGTATCTTTTTATGTGAAAATGCTTAAATTGCTTTCCAGATAAATTACTTAAATTTATCTCTCTTCTCTCTCTCTGACACTCCCCCAGGTAAAATTGATATTCATTGGCTACCCACTTAGTTCTCTAGTGATAAAAACAGGGTCAGGGTCAGAACCCTAAAGGAAAATTCTATTCAAAACTCACATTTTCACAACCAAGCTGCAATGAGAAGTCTATTGTATTAAGCTATTTTCTGGATTGCCAAGGATTTTCAGTTCTCAAACATCCTTCCCCCACCCCCATGACTACTCACCATCAAAGATCCAATATAGTAAACGTACAGGACAGGAATTGAAAGCAGGAGATGCAATACGAGAGAAGCCAGCGTTCCTCGGAGATGAGAATGTGCCTCAGAGCTATTACACCACTCATACATTATTCAGGGTAAATTGCATCCAGAAAAATTGTGTTGAGATGTCCCCCACATTTCAAAGGCACAGGGTTATACTATAGAATTTGCAAATTTTCTGAATAGGGCTCTAAGACTTCAATAAAATCATTGTTCTGTTATTTCTAAGGAAAGGAGACCTCATCTTTAGTTTTTGTGTAATAAATCACCTTCACTTAGACACTAAAATTCTTATCTTGGTCTTCAAATTCAAAGGAGAAATTTGTTCCTAGTTTATAAAGCAAACATACCTAAATGGCAGTCTCCCAGTCCAATAAATTCAGAATATTGTGATTTGTAACAAGCTTTTTTAAAAAAACTTACTGTGTAACAGTCATAATGCCATAAATTATGAAGTTGAATTCACAATTACTTTTTCTCTCTTTAAATAGAAGTCAAGCTAAGTTGATTCATAGACTTACAAAGGCATTCTGTGGGAAGATTATAGAAAAAAAAAGTTTAATGCAATATAATCATACTTTTGAGTGTCAAATTAGGGGCACCTGGGTGGCTCAGTCAGTTAAGCATCTGCCTTCATTTCAGGTCATGATCTCAGGGTCCTGGGATTGAGCCCTTCATCGAGTTCCCTGCTCAGCTGGAAGCCTGCTTCTCCTTCTCCCTCCTTCTGTCCCTCCCCTCTGCTGGTGCTCTTGATCTTGCTCTGGGTCTCTCTCTCAAACAAAATCTGTTTAAAAATTAAAGTGTCAAAGTATATATAAATAAATGTCAAATTAATGTCAATAAATGGAATTGTCTAGCCTAGTAACCAATCAGAGTACGATTAAGGAGAACTTTTCTATCTGGAATGTAAATGATCCTTTTTCCAGTTAGTGGTCTATTCCTTGTAAGTGATGGTTATAAAATTACAAAAATATTGTTATAAACCACTAGTCAGTTTAGATTCCTTTTTTTATTAAAATTTGTGTCTTGAAGTTGACAGAAATATGTTGAAGCAAAGTTTTCAGTGATTAATTTTTTTTTTCTTTTCATCTGAGGCTTTGTAGATCTACTTGCAAAGCAGCAAAAGCTCTCAAGTAAAGCAAAATCACCCAACAAGTACATACAAACTAATACCTTCTCCTTTTGCAGAAAAATCAGAATTGTAGTTCTGGGAAGATAAAAGACTTTAAATGGCTCATGGGTTTAAAAAGCAAATTTTATATTTTTCTTGGAAATTTAAGTGACTATGATCACTGCACTACATATTGTAGAAAAATATTTTTTTAAAACTGAGTTTTTTCGAAGAGATGGTCATGGTGCAAACGAACTGAGGACCTGCCTGAACCAGGTAGACCTCTAAAGGGTGCCTGTCTGCAAGTTCTAGCCCAGAGTCCCCTGTGGGCACCCAGGGATGAGGAGCAATGTGCATCTTTCATACTTTCATAGTCTTAAATGTTGCCTCAAATAAGCTATTTAACCTAGGGGGCAGGGGCCATAACTTTGTATTTTTCCTACTATAAAATCAAGGCATGCTCAATAATTAAAAAATAAATCCAAGAATGCAGGAGCATCAAAACTAAAAAATCAAGGTTCTCTTAAACCTCCCACATACCCTACACCAGTAATCCACTCTCCACAGGTGCTCACTGTTAAAGGCTGGTATAAAAAAATCATTTAAGACTTTTATGAAAATGCAATAGGTATATTTTGTATATGTACAATTTTACAGTACAATGGGATTATACTATAAATATTCTACACATCTGCATGGGAAGCCAAATTATCACTAAAAGGTTTCTTTGCTAGAATAGAATCTGAAAGAAAAGAAGTTAAATTACCTCAGTATTTAGTGGAGTAAAGCTATAACAGTGGTATGCTTCATTTACTTTATGGGAATTTACCAACTGAATAAGAAGGTCAAAAGATCAGAAGTTTCCTGTCTCTAGAGCACCAGTTCAGCAGTCAGATCCAGGAACACACAAGCAAATGTTTGTGGTCTGAACACTTCCTCCCCTATTCTAGGTGCAATGCACACCCATGCCCCCTTGGTTAGCACAAACCTTCTTACAGAAGAATCATAATTAAAACTTTTTTACAATCTCTTATTCACTATACTTGATTGGGTTATAACTTGATTATGTCATAGTATCACCCAATTATAAAAATTACAATGATCGGCCTGAGATGTTGACACGTGATTATCTCAGACATTTCACCCTCATCACCTTGACAAAGTTTTCACCCGTTCTTTTTGCAGAAGACTGATCTCATTCATTACATCTTGAGTTTTTCTAACTTCATTTTCTAAAGTTATTCATCTTATCTTGTGGTTTTGAGGGTGCCGGGTATGTCTGTGTGAGTTAGGCCTTGTAAAAGCTGTAGATGCTGAAGACCCCTCTACCCACAGGAAGTGTTAAATAAGAATAGCATTGATATCAGTGCTTTGACCTTTGAAGAGTCTGGGCTTGCCTAGAATCTCACAGTATGCTCACTTTATCATAGAAATGAATAGTAAAATGTAGCCCTAGTGTGTTGGGTCAGAATGTTTTGCAGGACACAGTGTTTGGGCCTGCATTTTATTTAACTAAGCTCATCAAATATTTATGAAGCACCTGCTGCGTGCCAGGAACTGCAATAAGCATTGGTGAGATAGCAGTAAACATGGTAGACCTAATCCTTGGCTATGTAGAGTTTCTGACTCGTGGGGTAGAGAGCCATTAAATAAGGATGTACAGATGCGAAGCATGTCCCAAAGAGTAGATAGCAGTGCTGTGGAAGGGTAGAACAAAAAGGTCTAAGCCAGGCCCCAGGGTAGGGCAATTATTCTCTTCCTGAGAATAAATTAGCCAGGCAAAGAGGGTGAGGAGATGAAGAGATGTTTTGGAGATCAGTAATTCTAAGACATTGATTAACATTTTTATGCCACTGGAGAACCTCTTGGAGTAAGACCTTGTTATTATAAAATGCTCAGAATATAGACTGAGACTCTCAAAGCATTAGACTCTTGCTTCTGGTTCTGCTCTGCCTGACCATGCACCAATCAACTTGTGGTTCTGGTTCTTCCTCTTTCCTTCCCCTATGTCAACAGGCATTATTTGTTTTTCCCTCCTCTCACTCTGATTACTCTTCCAGATGCACTCATCAACCACCAACCAATACTATGGAATATAGTGCTTTCCCAATTGTAATGCCAGTAATACTGGCATGCCTGGGTGGCTCAGCAGTTGGGCATCTGCCTTCAGCTCAGGGTGTTGTCCCAGAGTCCTGGGATGGAGTCCCACATCAGGCTCCCTACATGGAGCCTGCTTTTCTCTCTGCCTCTCTCTCTCTCTCTCTCTCTCTGTGTCTTTCATGAATAAATAAATAAAATCCTTTAAAAAAAGAGAGAGAGAGAGAGATCATTTAGGTAGAACAAGGACAAACTTTTCATTAGTTACACATTTATTTCTACAAATTCCTTCCTTTTAAGTAAATTTAATTAATACTAGCAAATCTATTTAAAGAAATATATAGAGTAAGTAAAAATGAAACAAAGTCAGGATAACATCATTATACTAGAGGTACTCTAAATTGATTATTTAACCTTTGTGTACCTCATATTTTTCTTCTACTAATGGGAATAACAAGACCTGCCTCAGTGATGCAGGTGAAATAAAAATGCTCATAAGCCATACCTGAGTTTCCAATACATAGTAGGTTTTTAACAAATGATGACTGCCTTTTTCTTTCCTATCTTACTGCCTACATATTGAACTTTCTACTGTCATTCCTACCTGACTTTTAATATTAAAGATAAAATGTAAGATATTGCCCATTGACTATATTTCAAATTAAAATATAACCTTACTGCTATCATGCATTTACCTAAGGCTAAGTTAGATACACACATACGTGGACACATAGACATAGATATAAATATATCCGTATATGTGCCAATACAAAAGAAATGTCGAAGACTGGAAATCCTTTTTCTTCACTAATGATGATTAGGCAGAAAGCTTTGATGTCTGTATGATAAAGATTAATAGACTATGAGTTAATCTTGTTTAACTTGTCTCTAGTGAAAAAAAGCAGAAGGAACAGTGGCTTCTTTTTTTTTTTTTTTTTTTGAACGGGGTGACAGGGAGGCTGACAGAGGAGGGAGAGAGAATCTCAAGCATGCTACAGGCCCAGCATGGAGCCAATGCAGGGCTTGATCTCAAGACTCTGAGATCATCCTAACTGGGAAACGAACTAGGGGTGGTAGAAGGGGAGGAGGGGGAGGGGGTGGGGGTGAATGGGTGACAGGCGCTGAGGGGGGGCACTTGACGGGATGAGCACTGGGTGTTATTCTGTATGTTGGCAAATTGAACAACAATAAAAAATAAATTTATTATTAAAAAAAAAAAGACTGAGATCATGACCTGAGCGGAAATCAAGAGTCTGTCGCTTAACCAGCTGAGCCCCCCAGGCACCCCAAGGACCAGTGGCTTTTAAAGTAAAATAGAGGGATGCTTAGGTAGCTCAGTGATTAAGCATGTGTCTTTGACACAGGGCTTGATCCTGGAGTTCCAGGATCAAGTCCCATGATTGAGTCCTACATCGGGCTTCCTGCTTGGAGCCTGCTTCTCCCTCTGCCTATGTCTCTGCCTCTCTCTCTCTCTGTGTCTCTCATGAATAAAAAAATAAAACCTTAAAAAAAAATAAAGGAAAATAGAGATTGACTCTCAGCTTCACCATGTGACCTTGATCATATAATCCAATCTTTTTGAGCCTCAGTTTCCTCATCTAATGATACCTACTACACCTTGTAAGACTGCTGAGAAGACAGAGATGAGGTATACACCTTGCTTAAAGTAAATGCTAAAAATCTTTATTATTATGGTTATTATTTTCAAATTTGACACACTTTGACCCATGGCCAAACTAAATAAATACCTCATTGCAGAAAAAAATGCTATTATTCTGACTCCACAAGAAAAGAAAAGCTTTAAATTTGTTTTTTTTTTAATCTTTAAAACTTCAAATATCAGAGTTCAGCTCTACATAAAGAAGCCATTGCAAAAAGCCATTCTTGCAATTTTAAGCATAAAAAGATTCCATACAAAGAAAGAGGTGCTCACATCATTGTTAGAAGGTCTAATGAAGCAGGTTCTATACTGAACTCTCAGAAGAGCAATATAAAATTGGCCAAACTTGGGGAGTCTGCTCTGCCATAAAGAGAAAGGTAGAAAATCAAGAAATGGGCGCAAAAGCTATTGGCTCCAGGAAAATGTACAATTCACCCAGGATCAGAAAGCCAGGGCCATGAAGGTTGACTGCAGAATAATATTGCTAGATAAGTCACAGGATGCCCATTAAATTTGAATTTCGGATCAACAACAAAAAATTTTTAGTGTGTGTTCCATACAATAATCAAGACATACTTAGACTAAAAAACCTGTTGTTGATCTGAAATTCAAATTTAACTGGTGTCATGCATTTAAGTAGGAACCCTGATTTACCCCCTCATTTATCTGAAATTAAAATTCAACCAGGTGTCCTACCCATTTATTTGCTAAATCTAGAGTTCTGCTCTAGAGCCACTCATAACCTACTGTTCTAACATCAGCAGAAGGGTATCTTGTGTGATGATGCCTCAATTCAGTCTCATCAGATTGTTTCAGATTGGCAGAAACTAAATCACATCAGGAACTCTGGCTGCAAGGACATATGGGAGACATAACTTTTAGCTTTTCAGTCTCTGTATTATGGCAGGCATGAGAGAAGTGCAAAAGAACATATGACAAGGAAACAATTCACCACAATAGCTGCACAGTAATATTGATTTATTGCATTTGTAATTTGTTTTATTTTAACAGACGTATCTTGAACATTTCTTCTTTTTTAGTCAGTTTAAGTAAGCACTAAACAAAATAAAATAAAATAAAATGAAGTCTCTGTCCTCAAAGAGCTTAGATTCTAGTGAAGGAAAAAAGAAAACAATTAACAAAATAACACTAAATCACAGAAACGCATAAAATTGAAAGTAAAAGATACTTATAATCCTACCACTCTTCTTCTGTCTTAATGTAATAACAAAAAAAAGGTTAAAAAAATCTCCTTATTCTGGGGCGTCTGGGTGGCTCAGTGGTTGAGCGTCTGCCTTTGGCTCAGATCGTGATCCTGAGGTCCTGGGATGGAGTCCCGCATAGGATTCTCTGCAGGGAGTCTGCTTCTCCATCTCCCTCTGCCTATGTCTCTGCCACTTTCTCTGTGTCTCTCATGAATAAATAAATATTTTTTAAAAATCAAAAATAAATAAAATCTTTTTATTCTTTTCTCACTCCAATTTTACTTCCCACGGATTATCATCAATAAAAGTTGTGTGTGTATGTTTTGTATGTATGTGCTTGCACATGTATTATAAGTAAGTTAAACGTGATCACTAAGTCCCATGATGGTAGGAATCTGCTGAAGAGGGCAACATTACCCAAACTAATGAGAAAAAGACAGAATCCAGACATCTCCATCCTCTTCCCTTAGGATCCTCTATGCCTGATTTAGCTCCCATTGCTTTCTGGAAGTCATCTTCTCCCTTGGTCTTCATCCTCTCTCCATCCCACCTCTATCCTGCTGTGTCTCCTTTACCTGCCTTGGGTCTTCTCAGAAAAGACAGACTCTTGCCAGAGTGGAGCATATGCCCTGATCAATTTTCATATGTCCAGTTTTTGTCTGGTGATGATAAAATGTCCCCAGTCCATTCATGTGGGTCTGGAGGGAAAAGAAGGGAATAGAGGGGATAGAAAACTCTCTATCACTCTCCCCACCTCATCCCCACCTTACACTCCACTCAGAGTTAAGTCCCAACTCCTCCTTCTGGTTTCTTTGTCTAGCACTAAGGATTTCCTGTCTGATGACACAAGCATGTTTTCCTCCTACCATTTCCTCACGAAGACCGCTCCAGCCACTCTCCAAACATGCTTTATTTTCCCATTTCTCTGTCGGTCCTGACATGTACTTCTAGTATGCTTGCCATGTCCTGAATGGAGGGCCTTACCACCCAACACCTCTGCCCATGGGCACTTACCCATGCTCCGGATCCAGCTTTGGTGCCTCTGCCTCAGTGATGTTGTCTCAGATCCATTCCTGCAGAAGCTGACCCGGAAACCAGGATTTATGGGCCAGAAGTTTATTTGGGAGGAGGTTCCAGCAAGCTCGTGTTGGAGGGGGAGAGAATGAGGCAAGGAAGAGGAAAGCCAACAAAGGCTGTGTATTGAGGAGGTTGTATGGTGGGCAACTGAATTGGAGGAGGGAAGCCGATTGGAGTAGCTGAAGCTGATTGGAGAAGTTAGGGAGCAGTACCCACCTAAAGTCAAGAAAGCTGAAGTGCTTATTCTCCACTTTCCATCTGTCACTGCTGAGTGGCTTCTAGTGACATGAATTCCCCTGTGGTTCTGACTTGGCCTATGTGTGGACTGAGAGAAATTCCTCAGGTAGAGACAGAGGTGTGTACAGTAGGGTACCACCAGTGTGCACAGAAACTGGGCGACAAGAGGATCTGGACAAGGGGACATGGAGCATTTGGACAAGTTAGACAGGATTTGCTCCATTATATTATCTCGGTCTTTCGTGTGTATCTGTTCTGCCTAGGGTTGTAAGTATTTGTATATAATCAGAAAAAAAAATAAATTATTATTGTCTTAACCTGGATTACCTCAGGAAGCAGAGCCAGAGGCAAAAGCTTCTATGCTATGACTTTATCAAGAAGTGCAAACTCGGGAAAAGGGTAGTGGTGACAAGAGGGAGCAAGGCAGGGAAGACAGAAGTGCGAACGCAAGGCATGTTTTGAAGCTGGCTGCCAGTCCTCCTAGGGGCTATATAAACTGTGTGTCTCAGGACACCCCACCAAGAGAAGGAAGGGAGAAGAATCTACCTACTAGCTCCTTTCTCCCATCATCAGAGGCTTATTTGACAGGGACTTGGGCCTCTGCACATCCACAGTACAGTTGTGCCAGCACTGTCAGAGTCCCACAGCAATCCAACACCTCAACACTAACAGAGATGCCCTAGGGCAGTGACCAAGGGAAGCATGAGGCAAAGGGCTGTCTGTGGTGCATGCAGTTAGGGTCTGGAACTCACCCATGGCCTGGGCTGGAACAAAAAAGTCTGGAGACAAGTGGAGGTAAGAGATCCAAAGTGGCTTATTAAATGTGTCTGATTCACCAACCAAAGCAAACACACCAGGGATGACCCAATCCTGTGAACCCCACATACCATGCCTAGAAGATTGCCCTGAAATAGTGTGAAGCATCCTCATGATGACTTACATCTGAAAATCAGCATTCTATTGTGAAAATCTGGTGCATCAAACCAAAAAGAAAAAAAAAGAAACTGAGTAGATGGAGATATTCTTTCTAGAATGCCTGATCTCTGGGAAAACAAGTATCTGAGGAGCTAGAGATGTACTAGAAGAATGAAATGAAGAAGGAAAATAGGTGAGTGAGGCAAATGTGAATGAAATCTTGTTTTTATCAGTAAGATGAAGAAAATGGGTTCTCTGGTTCACTCAAGGATCCTTCATAGACATTCTATACCGATTTTTTAAATTGTTGTTTTATTTTTACTCATTAACTTCTATGAAGAACTAATTATAAATGTATACAAAGTTTGTATATATGTTTGTGAAACTTGCATTAAAGCAGCAAAAAGAACTGTATCAAGGAAACAGGAAGGTCAAATTTTTGTAGGTGCTGTGCTGGAAGGGAGATAACATGTAAAAGAGAAACATGTTTATCTGGTGGAATAATATAAGTACCAGAGAGAATACAGGCCTGTGTAGACATTCTTTAAAGGAAGAAAGAGGATGGGGAACCTGGGTGGTTCAGTGGTTGAGCATCTGCCTTTGGCTCAGGTTGTGATCTTGGGGTCCTAGGATTGAGTCTCACATCGCTTCTCCCTCTGCCTGTGTCTCTGCCTCTCTCTCTGTGTCTCTCATAAATAAATAAATAAAATCTTTTTAAAATAAATAAATAAATGAAGGAAGAGAGAGGAAATGTACTTGATTTCTTTATAGCCATCAGTTCTGTATTTATTTTATTTAATCTGGAATCTGTTGAATACATTATGAGTAAGTACTGATGAAAAGGTCAATGACACTTTTTCTATAATGATGAAGATTATATTATTTCAGAAGGAATTATTTTACTTTAAAGAAAATATTTTAAATGTTATTATTCCTTAAGAAACATTTCCATTTAAATTCTGCACCCTCTAAAGAAATTCAGTTATTAGTTTTTTCAAATATACAGAAAAGGAACTAGAAGTTTTATCATTAATATATAATGCAAGTATATTATTAAAATGCCTAAAAGGGTTTTATAGATAACAAAACATAAAAAATGCAATAATGAAGATTGAATAACCTTTTAAACAACAAATAAGCTTCCATTTCTGGAAGAAGAGCTGTATAGACTGCTACAGAAACCATGGTCTGTGTGTAATCATATCACTGAGGAATATTCTTGAAGATCAAGTGCTTGAATGTAGTCAGACACAGCTTCCTCAGTCAAACCTATTTTACCACGAACTTCTGCTCTAAGATTATATATTAGAGCATCATCAGGTTTCAAAGACAAGGCTGTAAAAGAAAAACATTTCAAGATATGTCTTATGCTAACACTGGAAAATAGTGTCATGTTTAAAAAAATAAAAATGTTATGAGAACTTTAGTATTACTTATTTGAAAGCATTTTTCCTCAAATGTAAGTATTTAGTAAAATTAAAAATATTAAATACTAAAAAATAAATAAAAATTTAAAATATTAAAATATTAAAATAAATCTTTCTAAGAAAACTAACTTGAAGAAACAGTATAGTGTCTTTCCTTGAAAGGCTAACATTGTTCATGTCCAGTTTCTCTAATAATCTAATAATCTCAGCTTACCCATGCTCTAAGTTATTCCATAAAGGAATCTATAGTGATGGCATTAATGATATAGGAAAACACTAATTCTATGTAAGTTTATCAGGACAAACAGACCAATGATTTTTCTTCTTTTATTGTCTAAAAACAAACATATCAACCACTGTGATTTTACCAAAAAATTATAAAATGAAAATACCTTTGCTTAGGTCTTCCTCAGCTAGTTCATATTGCTTTAAACAACAATAGAAGTGTGCTCTGTTAAAATATACTGCAGCCCAGAAGGGACAGCTTTCAACCACATATGCAAAATCTTCTTTTGCTTCTTTGTATTTCTTTAATATTGTATTTGCAATAGCTCGATTCATGGTAGCACATTCATTTTCTGGATCAAACTTTAAAGCCTTTGAGAAGTAGTCACTGGCCTATAAAATGTGAAATTTTAATTGGCAGCTATATAGCAATTGGAAGCACTTTCTGTTCTTAATTTAAAATAAGGACATTGGCATACCAAGGGAACAGTGGAAGCATTTCATCCCAGATAGAGTAGATAAAGAGGTGCACTGTCTGTAGACAATGTAAAAAAACAATAGCAAAACCAGCCATAAGTCAGTTTGCTTTTTGTTATCACCATGTGTTGGCATATCTTAATAATGTCAGTGATAAAATATTACTCCTTGCTGAAGTGAAATGCTCCACTACTTACCCCTCAAATCCCACATCCTTATACAGCACCAAAAAAGGTAAAATATAAATTAGAAAAGGTCATAACAAGATAAAATATATTATAAAATTAACATTTTCACATAAAAGCAGAGTATCTAAGAACTGAAAAGGTAAATGAATTTTCCAAATAAGATTCTAAACCGTACCAAAAAGGCTTAATAACTTAGTGATGCTGCAAAAGTTATGAAGGAGGAAGAGAGAGAGAAAAAAATCAACTTGTCAAGAAGATCAAAGACTAAATTATTCTCTACTGAGTAGAGAGATGAAAAGGAACCTTCAAGGTGTGGTCTGTAGACTGGTTTGGGGGTCTTAGTCTAAGAAATCATTTGCTACACCTCTGTAAAGAGATTAAGTATAGGAACCAAGAGTAAACCATTAGTAACTATTATAGCACTTTGACGTGGCTATGACATCCCAGCACATGAGTAACCTGTTCTAGTAACCTGTTTATATTGTGCTTCAGTAACATATTGATGAATAATGAGTTATAAATTTTTTCAAATGGTCTTTCACCACAAATAGCTTTAGATGCTGATTAGACATCCTATTACTCAAAATAGGAATCTTTTTTCTAATTCTGTGGTGGTTAAAAATTTGGCTTCTACTTTAAAACTTACTTTACTCAACGGAAAAGTCATTTTTAACAATACAGGTTGTTCTCTGATTTTTTACCACTCAGTTTTTCTCAACACACCACAATCTTGCTTCTATCTATCTCCCCCTATTTTGTGAGTTCTGCTCTTGCTAAAGCTGCAGGTGTCCTCAAGCCCAATGGACATTTTCTAGTTCTTTTCTTTCATGACAATTATGTCACACGAACACTCTTGATCTCTTCTTCCTTTGTAAAATTCTCTGTCCTTCAGACAGACCATCTCTGGTTTTCTCTTACCTCTCTGATCATTTTCTCTGTCTCTTTCACGGAACTATTTTTTCCTATGTTTCCGAGGGATTTGACTTTATTCACTACCATTATGAGTGAAATAGAACACAGGTAGCATGTGGCCAGGAATCCAAACCAAACCATGGTTTGGTTGAATTTCTAGGTTCAAATCTTGGCTCTACCCCCTTGTTATCTCTACACCTTTGGGTGAGTAACTAAAGCTCTTTTTGTCCCCTGTTTTCCCTTCTGAAAATGGAAGTAACAAATAGAACTCTACTTTTGGTGTTGCTTTTAGGTTAAGGGAGGTTACTATGTAAAGTATATACAAAATATCCATATATATCTGAAATATCAATTATTTTCAACTCAATTACTATTGATGATATATCATTTCTTCCCAGTGTCTACAAATGGAGCAACAACGTAAGCCTTAAAGCAATTCTTTGTGAATTTTGCTATCTATGACTTTTGAGAGGAAATTAGATCAAGATTGTGTAACTCATCTCATCTTTGGATGGAACTAGTCTATGTGGCAGATAAGTGCAGTATAAGGATCTGTTAAGATGGTGGCAGAATGAACATTCTTGTGTGAAGAGTTTAAAGAGAATTCACTCCTGAACAGAAGGCTGGACTCACAATCATCAGAAATGAGGCAAGGAAATGACTACAGGCAGGGCCAAGACTTTCCTCAAAAAGTAATTTAGGCTTCATTTTAATTAACCAGTAAATGATCAATAAAGGCCACACTGCTCTACATCACAAAAGCATGACTTCAATCAGGTAGGAGCAAATGCCTACCTCAGCTAAGATAAAAGAATTCGATAACACACAATAATGTGCCTAACTGTGAACAATATAACTTCCTAGTATAGCTTCCAAAATATATTACTTAGAAAATAAAAGCCTATTTATTTAATGAGGTAACTTGAAGTACAGGAGTAATGACTTTGAAGCAATTAAAGGCCAAAGACACTTACTACAACAGTGGCCTTGATTTTTTAATAATTAGTCTAATGCTCTAATATCTGTAATTAATTAAAATCCAGTTACTTTTTTAAAGTTGCCCATAGTTCATGATGCATGCACATAACTCATCTGAAAGTGATCTAAAATTATTGTCACTAACTAATGATAAAAGAAACCAGACATGTATAGATTTGAACCCTCTAGAGATTATTCGATCTGTTAAGGGACCCTTCTTCCTGGGCCTAACTCTTCCTCCACTACAGCTAGAAACAAAGGTTAAGAAGGTAGGAAGCAGGGAACAGGACCATTTTCTCCACAAAGAGGCCTAGTCTGTACTAAAATATAGCATAACCACATAACTATTTGCAAATTCTGCTTCAAACTGGTAGGGATGTGCACTGTGAAGCCCAAGCACTCAGTATATCAAGACAGAAGACAGAACACATTTTACATGAAATATTTACCTAGCTAATGTGTCCCCAGTTCCAGGGAAATAGAACCACACTAAAAAAAATAATAATAATAAAATAATCAAAGATCAAATACACTTTAAATCTAACCAGTTTTATACATGATGCCCATGGAGTTATTATAGGCAAGTTTAAAAGGTGAGAGTCCCCCTCTCATGTGGATCTTAAACATTTATGGGAACAGAAAATTGACCTGGGCATTTTATTTGTCTTTATCTCATTAACTAACTCTATAACTCAGAGAAACATTGCTAGGACCGAAGCAGAGATGGTTTAAGATTGATGAAATTTAAGGCAATTGACCCTGGCTTGTCCACTTGGGAAAACATTAGTCTACCAACAGTCCACTGAGGTCTGAGCTACAATAATCTCATTCATGCTTTACAGAATTGTACCTTTGATAATTCTCTATCCCAGAATTTAGCTTCACTGCTAAGGTCAACTAAGCTCATCACAGGGCTTGTGTCCAGGGGAATGATCTAAGTTGGGAAAGAGTAAGAGCAAAACCAAGGCAACGACAGTAGAACAGAATGGAGGGCACATACCTGAGAAAAACGATCAAGAAGCAAAACTGACAGAAGTGAGGAAAAGAAAGATATGGTTCATGCTTTCTCTACTCAGGTGACTTGATGGAAGATGACATCTTGAACTAAGAGAGGGTCTATATGAAGAAGAGCTGGAGAGGAGGTAGGAGACAGATGAATTCAGTCTAGGCTCTAATGCACTTGGAAAATATCCAGTTTTAGCAACTGGTGATATATATGAATTAGGAGCTCAGTAAAAAGGTGTAGGCTGACATGTAGTATAAGCCATGGGTATAAATGGGCTTTCTGAGGAAGGAAATGTAGGGAAAGTATGGCTCCAGGCCCTACAGAGCTTACAGCCTAATTGGAGTGAGGAGATAAGAGATCAGCACACAGAAACCATTATGGAAGGACCCAAAGCAGTATTAAATTTGTATAGACAGAATTACATACAAAGCAGTGTAAAGTCGACAACTTGCTTTAAATTCATAACCACGAACCTAAAATGAGAGCTTACTGTTGTCTAGTAATCCTACTACACTTCCTTAGTATGTTGACCCTACTACTCTCTATAATAGTTATTTCACATTTTCTCTTTTCTCCTCAGAACTCCTAGCCACCCTGCCACCGTTTTTAAGTGTCTACCCCACTCTTAACTGATAACTATACTCATATTCCATAGAGAAAATATAGTCAGTAAGTAGAAATGCTCACTTATCAAAATCTACCTGTCTTGCATTCAACTGTACCCCAACACTCTGCCTTCCCCCATGATGTAATGAATAGTGTCGTGCTCCCTTCAAAGGCCACCACTGCAACTTGCAAAATTTAACTTCAATTCTCAAAGATTTTGATCCTAATTATCCCTGCAACTCTCTCTTGCACCAACAATTTCTCCCTTTCTACCACACTTTTCATTAACATAGGAATGTGAATCAGTATCCTTCATATTTACAAAATAAAGAGAACTCCTTACTCCGTGTTAGCTATCAGAACCAGTTGAACTGCTCTAATTCTTCACCTCACATTTCCTCCACAATCCTTACTATTCAAGACTGTCTCACTACTGCTGTGATAATGCTCTTGCCAAAACGATCAGTGACTTCTTCCAACCTCTCTTCTTCCTTGACCTCTCTCAGCAGCATTTGACGCACGACATTCTTCCCTTCTTAAAGCCCAATTATTCTCATAATGTTATCATATTCTCCTGCTTTCCTTCTCATCATCGTGGCTGGATGTTCTCTTCTCGGTCTACTTTCGGCATCTCCTCACTGCTTCACTCTTAAATATTGGTGTTATCCCAGAACCTGCTCCATAAAGCCCTCCCTTCTCTACCTACACTACCCATCCAGGCAATCTCAGTTTCATAGAGTCCCACACATATGGTCATACTGATAGAATAATGCTTATGTGAAACTGTATTACATGTGTTTATCACTATTAATATTTTATGGTTTATTTTGTATTTCTTCCTCCAGTAAAAAGTAAGTTACAACAGAAAAAAAGCCTTCCATATCTTGTTTAGCTCTGTACCCTCGGGGTATTATTAATGCCTCATACACAGCAGGTACATCATAAATATATGGAGATTGAAAGAATGAGGAGTTAAATGGAATAAGGAAATATCTGCTGAACTTTTCCAGCAAAATGAATACAAGAACCATAGCCTCTTGGTACATATAGATGCCCCAATGATCATTTTCTTAAGAGATATGGTGGCAATATTAAGTGGCACAGGAGGACACAGAGATTGCAGGTCTTGGAAAATGTAAGCAATAAAACTTTTTTAAATGAGTACGTCATCTTAGAAAGCAAGGGTTGTGAAAAGTTCTGAAAAACACAGAGCCTGTGGTAGAAGTCTTCCCAAACCAACTGGGCTAGAGGACATTTTATAAAGTCCTTTGCCATAACATCAATGGGAGCACAACTTGGAAAGTTACCATGGCTCATCACCCTGCTTCCCATAAGCATCTCTGCTGTTAGTCAAGGAACAAAATTTATCTCATCCAAATGTGAGTAACAGAAAAGTAATTTGCCTGCCTTCATTGTAAAAACAAGGATGAAAAAATTATAGCTTAATTTTTGAAAAGATAATAAAAACTCACCAGATAAAAAAGTATTGCTACAACACGGATAAAAATTATAACATAAAATTTCAAAATGAACTAGAAAAATGCTAAGGGAGCAATTGCATTTAAGAAAAAATAAATCAGAAATGAAGGATCTCAGAAAAGAGGAGGCCAGGGGCACCTGGGTGGCACAGTCAGTTAAGCATCTGCCTTCAGCTCAGGTCATGATCTCAGGGTCCTGGGATCCAGCTCCACATCAGGCTCCATGCTCAGTGGGGAATCTACTTCTGTCTGCCCCTCATGTTCTCTCTCTCTCTCTCTCTCTTTGCTCTCTCTCAAATAAATAAGAAAAAAAAGAAGTGGTCAGGAAGGTATGACATGGGAATGAGATGAAACTAGAAAAAAAAATTTTTTTTTAAAGAAACTTGATCTATAAAGTCCACGGGGGATAACAGAGATTTCAGAGAACACAGGAAAGATTTATAAGAGAAATGCGAAAAATGCAAAAAAAAAAAAAAAGAAAAAAAAGAAAAAAAAAAGAAACAAAAACTAAGAGATAGAAAAAATGAGAAAAAATAATTGGTATATAGAAGTCAAAGGGCATCTTATATATAATAACTAGCATTCATTCCCAATGAAGGGAATAATGAAACAAAAAAACTTTTACACTGAATTCACAACTTTTATGAAACTTACATATTGAAAATTCCTACCATGTACTTGAAAACTTTGACTTCAAATGGTCAACTCTGAGACATACCTTGGAAAAACTTTTTGCTTAAAATAAAAAATCTTTAGTTATCTTGACCAAATGAAGTCACTGATAGAAGAATGAAAAACAAGTGTGCATCAAAAAAATCATTTTTGACACCAACATACAACACCAGAAAATAGCGAGGCAACGCTTAAGACATGCAAGGAAAGAAAAAGTCAGAATTTTAAACCCAGAAATGCTGTCTTAAGTTGTAAACGCCACAGGCAAACAGCTATGAACATAAAATTCAAGGAATATTGTTCTCCTGAGCCCTTTCTCAGGACTCTGCTAGAGGACCAATTTCAGGCAAGTAAGAAATGAGTGGTTGGGAGGAAAACTGGCAAAAAGCTGATGATGAAAACTGAATATACTTAACTGGAGAACTGAGACTAAAATGTGAAATAAGGGTAACAAAATAGTATGCAAATATTAAGCCCTTTGGCAGTGGAGGGATAATGAAACTCCCAACAAAATGGGAGAACAGGGAGACAAAGTGGAAAGCTGGCACAAGCTGACACTGTAAACTTACACATATTTAAGAATAAAAATAAAAAGTTTTTTTCCAAAAGAGAATACTATTAACTAAAATCAACAAACAGATGAGATGGAGGAGAAAGGGAAGAAGAGACTACTAAATGATAATTTTATTGTTGTTTATAGTAGAAAAACTAAAGAAATAAGGAACTAAGAGCATAAAGGTATTTTTAAAAGGTAACCACTAACACAAAACTGGAAACCTTCCTAAGTATCAGAAAACCTTTGGAAAAAATTAAATATAGTAGACCACAGAATAAAACATATTAAATACATGTGTGTAGAAAATATGACATTATAACAGAACTAAGATCAACCATGCCAACTTTATTATTATTTTAAAATGCTAAGTATTTTCAATTTGCCATCTAAAGCAAAATCTAACCCCTTGCTGATAAAACAGACACAAACCTAAAATAAAGGATTCTGAACATTGAAAATAAAGGGAAGGTCAAAGGAATGCCAGGCAAAGGCAAACCAAATGAAATCAGGGGTTACAATCTTCGTATCAGATAAAAGTGAATTTATTCCAAAGAACATTTAAAAGAAACCAAAGGACACTTGTAATGCATTCACAAAGCATATGTAGTGTGTATGAATATCTGTACATAAAATAATAATGTAGCAGAAATTTTTATAAAGCAGAAATTACAAGAGATGTAAAGAAAACTATTGATGTCACACTAATTTTAAGATACTTAAACCTTTCTCACTCCAAAATAAACCAAAAGAAAAACAAGTGTCAATATGGGCTAAATTAAAAACATAACTTATAAGGTAAATCTTATATGGATATTTTTAACTATCCTTATAGGAGAAATTCTTTTTTGAAAAGGCTCTGGGAGTATTTTTTTAAGTTGGCATATACAAGACCACACTAAAACTCAATAAACTTCAAAATTAGAAAATATAAAAGCCCTTCCACGTGGACATTTTAAGTGCTCTGTTAATTTATTCTTCAGTCAAAGGGGAAATAACATTTCAAGCGTAACATTTTAGGAAAACAAAAATAAAAAACATTACAGACCGAAAGACATAGGATACTGCTAGAAGCAATACTTAGGGAAATAGTTTAACCTTGACAACTCATCACACTATAAATTAAAGGGTGACAATAAATGAATTAAACTTCTGACTCAAAGATAGACAAGGAACACAATAAATTGAAGGTAGAGAACAAAAGAGTGAATATAAATAAAATGTTAAAGTTAAGTTTGAATTATGTAAATGCATTACAGTTCAAATAAAATAAATTCAAAAGATAAAAAATATCATCTAATAACCCAACACCTTCATTTCAGACATTCTGAAAAAATTAAGATGTTATAAAACCAGAACTAACATCTTTATCTCCTTACTCCTTACTCTCAGTCCCAGGTAACATGACTGAAATTTAGGAAAGGTAGCGAGCGATTAAGGTGAGTGAGATAATCACATCAATGAAAAAGAGTCTTGAAGAAGTCTGAGATCTGTCTAAGTGGGAGCAAAGAAAGGATTCTAGGCCAGAAGCTGGCAGCAATGGGCAGCAAGGCAATGGCCCACATTTGGGGAAAGTTGAGAACAATGTTTACTGGACAAGGGTCCAATAAACCAGTGTCCAGTAAACAAGTGTTGAAAGGTTGATGATAATGAGGAGAATAAATCCACAGAGATGAGAACACTTAATAAGGAGCTAATGATTAGCCTGTGATATAAGGACTGCATTCTGAAATTATACATAACAAAGAAAGCATTTAGCACCAAAAAGAAAATGTTAAGGAAAACTCATTTACCTGGGAAAACTGTCTGTGGTGAAAATAGATATTTCCTGCATTAAAGTAAGCCAACGAATACGTGGGGTTTAGAGAAATTGCTGCTTGATAGTCTTTCATTGCATTCTGTTGTTGACCCATAAACTCGTGAATCACACCACGATTTGTTAAGAATTCTGCTGTAGTATTGATCTGTAATATAATCGTATGAGTATTTAGCATCTGGGAACAGTATTATTATCCAATTTCATGTATGTAAAAATGAATGTTATGAAATCTACTTGTGGGAAATGAGTAATTTTATAGTGCAAGTGAAACCCCATTAAACCAAATATTTTGAGAAAGGACTCAGTATGAAGTTGATTCACTGTCAACTCTTTCTTGATTCTTTGCAATAAAACAAATAATCTTAGTGCTTTACTCAGTTCCTTTCCAAAAGACAGACATGGTTGGCCAGAAGCTTATCGGTTTCACTTCATTACACTGGAGAATAAATTAAATAGTTAACATATTTATTTGTCCTAGGTAGTAGCAATTATCCTCCAGTTCTTTCCTTTTTCTTATCTTAAAGATTACAAAATCTGCTGGTTTCTACAGAAACAGAATCCAAAAACTAGAAGAAAAGATTTTCTGTCACTGTATACAAAACCTGAGATTTTTATTTGCCATTTCACTATAGAAGAAAATCTGGGGATTTATATTGTTCCTTAGTTCCTTTGAACCCAGAATATTATTTTATTTTCTGCATTCATTTTTTATTACAAAATAATATTCATGTCCTATGAAACTATAAATTGCATCTACTGAGAGGAATCAACATTTATCATGAGTTTGTATTTTGGATTTTAAATGTACTTAGGTCATAAAATTGGCAAGCCACAAAAACTCTTTACTCTAGGAACCTCCTAGAAAAGAAAAACAGTATTTTCCCCTACAAGTTACTTTAACAAGTAACAGAGAAATTACACGAACCTATTCATTAATGGTGATAATTGATGCTAATGATAATATAATCTAAGTGGATTTTTACCTTTATGGCAGCATTAATGTCTTGAATTGCAGCAAAATTATCACCCATCTGAAGACAGACCACAGCTCTTCCTTCATAGGCTAAGTAGCACTTTGGATCAACTTCTATGGCAATGGTAAAGTGATTCCAAGCTTTCTGGAATTTTCCTTGGGCCTAAAATAATTTTTCATTTACATGAAGTAGAAATTGTCCATAACATGATAAATGTTTATGGTTTTAAATTAATCAAATAAAGCCTTTAGTAAGGGTAAATTTATATTGTGCTAAATCTAAGCTATTTTAAACAAGGAAGTTGACTGTACTGTGAGTGCATTCAATTGACTAAATTACCTCTAAGTATTTATGCTAACATTTCAATTAGTTAAAATAAATCTAATTGTCACAGTCATCTCTTATGCCAATCTTGAACAACATAAAATCATGGCCACCATATGAAACACCAGTGCTCCTGACAATCATCAGCACAAAATTTACACTGAATTCCACACACACAGGCAGATTGTTATTTATTGCTTGGCATTGGATCTCCAGTTATATATAATATATATATAATGAATATAATAAGATAAATGTGTTGAATAAATAAGAGAACAAACTAATGGTATAAAACTTATTTTGATAAATTGTACCAGCATCTGGAATTTTAGAGTCACTATACCTAAATATACTATACCATGGAACCATGGAAAATGCATTAAAATCTACCAATTTTCTGTTTATATAAGCCTTAGCACCAACTGGAAAACAAGAAAAAAGGTCAGGAGAAGGGCACTGTTAATTGAAAGACATCCAACTATTTCCTAGAGAAGACCAACCAGCAACTAAATACCTCAACCCTGTAAGGCAGTGAGTTGATAAATTCACTGAGGTCCAGAGTCTGTTCTTTATTCTAATAGGCTAAAAATCCAATTTGCCAGAATCTCAGAGGCTGAGAAACTGACTCATACTAACCAAACTGAGCCCAGTGACCTTTGTATAAAACTAAATAAGGTAACTCCGTGCTGTTCTGTATCCAGCAAAGCTCTCCCTCTGGGCAAATTATGTGAAAATCAACATTGTCATAGCAAATTTGTTTACAAAACAAAGAATAAGAATATTAAGCTGCAAATGGCCTCACAATAGGATATCTGTCATCTGTTCCTGACATCTGTTTTGGCTAACCCTATTATGGATGGTGCAAGGCACATAGTAGGGAAATTCATAAGTAGTTGTTGAACAAATGGTTACTTTTCCCTCTGGGGAGAACTTGGATGAATCTCTCTCTTCTCAGCCCTTTCTTTCCTGATTCAATCCTTCTGCATACTGATGTGTTTCTCAATCTTCTTTCAGGTTGATACATACCAAGTGATATCTTCATAAAACAAAAATCTGATGTCATTGCTTTGATTATTTATAACATTTTTAACTGGCCTGCAAGGCCTTTACCTTCAGTCGTTTTCCAGTTCTCTAGCCTGTCCTACAGCGCTCTCTTCTTGTCCATAACACTTCATCCACTTGGCCTCTCTTTCTCTTTCACAAGACTTTCTAGTGGGCTGTTCACTGTGTCTTAGCCTCAACTCTTAATACTGACTGCTTACTAGACTTTCACACTCAATTTAAATGTTCATTTCTCAAAAAGAACAATGTCCATTTCTCATTTCCCCTAAAACAAATCTAGGTTTCCTTGTTATAAGTTGTCCTAAAACTTATCCTTTGTTGCATTTATCATGAATATAATTAAATAAATACTCATATGATTGCTTGATACTCATCTCTCTAATAGGTAGTAAACTCTATAAGAAGAACCCAGTATATTTAGTTCACTGCTGTATCCCTAGGCCTAGAGCCCTATATTTTGGGCTCAGTAAAATGCCTACTGAAGGCAATGAATGATGACATTAACACACTTTATTGGATTGCGGTCAGCTCTCAAAACTTTGGGAGTCATCCTGTCTCTTCAAGTTGACTTTGCAAATTTCTACTATGATCCAATAATGGCTAATTTTATGTTTAAGTCTCAGAGGGCATTCTTATTTCCCTTATTAATGAATTCTTGGGCCTACCTCATTATAACCAGCAACCCTAACATTCACCTCCAATATTATTATTATTAGATCAGCCAAACTCATTTTCAAATTTTAAAAACTCAACTTTAATTGTAGATTATGAACAAGAAATTCTGCAAATTATGATAATTTGAACACATTTTTTGCCCATAGTCCAAAATTTTAAATATTAAAAAAGAAGAAAAATTAAAATTGCCCAATTCCTCTTCATGGAAAATATAGCATACTTAAAATATAGCATACTTAGCATTTTATTCCAAGAAGGGCATTACATATTTTATTAGTGCAAATAGGTTGGTGAGTATATGGGCCAGGTCAGAGTATTCCAGAAATCACTCAGAGACCCGCTCGGTAACAGAGTAACACTTTCCCATCTTGCTGAAAGGACAAACGCTTGGTCTTTTGCTTTCCCCGTAAGTTCTTATTCACTGCCATTTGTAAGATGACCTAAATCCCTGTATAGTAGTTGTTTGACCTACTACATGGCTAAAGTCCACTTCAAAGTTTTCCTCCAGTGTTTATTCTCTCTAGTTTTTCATTAATTCAACAGGACAATATCTACAGGCCCCAAGTATAAGGTAGTGAAACAAATTAGCCACATTCTTATCCGTGAAATTCATCAGGCAAATTTTAAAGGCTGTCTGTAAGTGTGTGAGTAAGGCAAGGCCAGGTACAAGCATTAAAGAAACCCAGGTTCAAAGAGTCCTCATCTCACTAGCACACCAGGTCCCTGGGTGTGGTTGCCAGGCAGGTTCCCTGTAACTAATAAACTCTTGCTTCCCACTGCTGCTCTGATAATGACAGTAAGGGAAAGGTAAAATGTATTTAACCAAAGAAATAATATGTATACCAATCACCAGTAAAGAACCAAATATACTCTTTCCCTTGTCCAAAAGGTGCTTTTGTAGACTAAAATGTTGTTATATGATGTTACCTGCAAATTATAGCCTAGGCTAATTCTGGCTTTTATATATGTTGGATCAATGTGCAATGCTTTCAGAAAGTCCTTCTGTGCTTGTTTGGCGGCTTTATCATGACCATATTCCATGTAAGAATTTCCCCGTCCAACATAAGCATCCAGAAAACATGGATTAATTTTAATAGCCCAGGTGAAGAAATCAACAGCTTCTTCAAATTCTTTATTTCTGAAAATAAATGAAAATATTGATTCTTCCTGGTGAATTTTCTAAGTGCTTTTCTATATATAATTTATCCATGAAGATTTGCACTGACTCTTATTTTCAAAAAACCTTTCATTTTTATTATCCATCATAGGAAATAAATTCATATAACCTAAGAAAGTCTGACAGGGTTTTTGAAGACTTTTATGAAAGGAAAGAAGGAGGTAAGAACCATTTTTATAACAGAATTTGTTGGGATGATATTTTAGAGTTCTTTTTTTCAGAACTAAACATCTGAATGGCACTCCTGAATTTTTTTTTAACAGCTATCAGTGGCCAATACAGAAAAACATATACTATTATTGATGAAATGCACCATTTAAAACAGATTAAATTAAATGTATTTATGTATTTAGTATTTCCTTATACAATAAAAGGAAGCAAAATTTTATCACACAGGAGGCCTTACTTCAAATCTTTTATAAAGGCAAATGCTTTTTGTGGACACCAGGAAAGAACAAGAAAAAAGTAAAATTCATTTCATTTATTAGCTTGTGAATATATGTGACTAAATGATAACTCTATCTCTCATCCTTAATTATTCTCTTTTGGTGGGATGAGCGCTAGAGAATGGGTCAGATATTAGTTCATGGGCTGAGAGAGTCACTTTCTGCTTTATATGCATATCTAATAGTTATATTCAGTCTCATCTGATGTAGAGAATAGGGATTTTTTAAAAAGCTGAAACAAGGGAGTTACTAACATCAAGTAACTGCTTACTTACTAGGTGTTGTGCTAAATGCTTTACCTATGCTATTTCACTCAATCCCTCCAACAATTCGTAAGCTAGTTATAATTTTCTACGTTTTATAGGTTAAAAGAAAATGGCTCAGAAAAGTATGCACATAATAAATAACACAGTAAAAGGCATAGTGAGATTCAGCAGTATACATATCTAGGATTCAGATGGGTAAACCATAACCCCAAACTTCATGCTTTTCCACACAGTCATCTCTACCTCACTTTCTTCACCTTTAACATACCTGCAGTTGGCACACAAGATCTGATATTCCAATGGTGTGTAGTCAGAAGTAAGGCCTGAAGATCAGACCTAAACCTGAATGTGCAAATTAATACTAATTTTTCAAAATTGTTATGAGAAACAAATGAGCACCTGTGAAAACCACTTAGCAAGGAAATCTTCAATAAAGGTTATCATCTTTGGGCACCTCGGTGACTTAGTGGTTGAGCATCTGCCTTTGGCTCAGGTCATGATCCCACGGTCCTAGGATCGAGTCACACACCAGGCTCACTGCAGGGAGCCTGCTTCTCCTTCTGCCTATGTCTCTGCCTCTCTCTCTGTCTCTCTCATGAATGAACGGATAAAATCTTTAAAAAAAAAAGTTATCATCTTCCTCTCATCCTCTTCACGACTTCCTGAAAAGATTTCAAAATTTAACAAGATACATTACTACTGTGCTAACTTTTCCTTTATAAAATACATGGAACAAAGGGAAACTGTTCTAGAGACTGTCGTCTCCTAGATATTATTCAGGAATATCTCTTGAAGTAGTGTTTCCCAAACTTTGGCCTCTTTTGTGACAGTTGCCCTATGTTCTACCCATGCCACCATTTACTGAATATTTTTCTTTACATCAAATCACTGTTTTACTTAATTTATTTTAAAAAACAACTTAATTTCAATCCCATAAACAGAAAATTAATATTTCATACCAGGAATAGAAAGCAACCATAAAAATAAATAACTATTGGAGCTGGACCCTACAGTAGTTCTTCAGAAAACTGAAACTGTGGGCTGGACCATCTATTACAAAATCTCAGAAAGATGTGAGAGATTAGCTTTCAGCTGAGACTTTCTCCTTGATGTATTCAGAAGGTTTGAGACAGAAATCAGCTTGAAATTGAAAAGCAATTCAGTTTCTCACAATGTGATTCAGTATTTTTTCTTAAAGATTTTATTTATTTATTCATGAGAGACACAGAGAGAGGCAGAGACACAGGCAGAGGGAGAAGCAGACTCCATGCAGGGAGCCCGACGTGGGGCTCCATCTCAGGTCTCCAGGATCAGGCCCTGGGCTGAAGGCGGCGCTAAACAGCTGAGCAACCCGGGGCTGCCCAATTCAGTATTTTTAATGCCTAAGCCGTGAAGAATGACTGAGGTATCTACGATATTTACTCCATGTTTTGGCAAACACCGCCCACAAGTGGGGCATCAAGTATTCTGTCATAAGATGGCACAATTTTAATCTACTTTTTGTGATCATTTAAATGATTATTCTTTGGAGGCGCCTGGGTGGCTCAGTGGGTTAAAGCCTCTGACTCTTGATTTGGGCTCAGGTCAAGATCTCAGGCTGTGGGTTCTCGCACTGGTTGGAGCTACATGAATCAGCAGTGAAAGTCTGGCTTCTGATAGCTCAGACGGGTGAAGAGTGAACATTCACATATATGAGTCAGTTGCATCAACTAAGTTCTTTGTGTATTGTTACTGAGAAAACACAGGTTTACTTCCCTCGGTTTACAGTGAAACAGTGCCTCTCTCCTAATAACTGGCACTACTGGGGAGGTGAAAGGTCACCAAATACAGGGTACCAGTGCCTGAGATTGTGTTCTGTTTACAGAGATCATTCTAAACATAGATAACACATTCTTTTGTTTTCTTTGGTGCCTCTCAATCCCCTTCACCAATTTTGCCCATTCTTCACCCCTGTCCTTGCTGGCAACCACTAATTTATTCTCTGTATTTATGAGCCTGGTTCTCTTTTTGTTTGCTCATCTGTTTTGCTTCTTAATTTCTACATTTAAGTCGTACAGTATTTATCTTTCTCAGTCTGATCTATTCCACATGGCATAATACCCTCTAGATCCATTTACATTATTGCAAATGGCAAGATCTCATTCTTTTCTATGGCTGAGTAATTCCATTGCATGCATGTGTATGTAAGTGCATGTGCATATGTCCGTGTGTATACCACACCTTCTTAATCCACTGGTGTTGCTTCCAGATCTTGACTTTTATAAATAATGGTGCAATAAACACAGGGCTGCATAGATCTTTTCAAATTAGTTTTTTTGTTTTCTTTGGGTAAAGTAATGTAATTACTGCGTCATATGGTATTTCTATTTTTTAAGGAAATTCCTTAATGTTTTCCACACTGGTTGTACCAATTTACATTTTCAAGAATGCACCACAAAGGTTCCCTTTTCTCCACATCCTCACCAACACTTGTTACTTCTTATCTTTTTGGTACTAGCCATTCTGAGAAGTGTGAGGTGATATCTCCTTGTGGTTTTGATTTGCACTTCCCTGATGATCAGTGATGTTGAGCATCTTTTCATGTACCTATTGCCATCTGTATGTTTTCTTTGGAAAAATGTCTATACAGGTTCTCTGCCCATTTCAATCCAATTATTTGGGGGGAGGTTGGTGTTGAGTTATATAAAGAATTTATATATTTTAGATATTAGCCCCTTATCAGAGACATCATTTGCAAGTATCTTCTCCCATTCAATAGGCTGTCTTTTCTTTTTGTTGATGGTTTCCTTTGCTATGCAAAGCTTTTTATTTTGGTGTAGTCCCAATAGTTTGTCTTCGCTTTTGTTTCTCTTGTCTGAGGAGACATATCCAAAAAAATGTTGCTAAGGCTGGTGTTCAGGAGATTACTGCCTAGGTTTTCTTTGGGACTTTCACAGTTTCAGGTCTCACATATGGTTTATAAAATATAATCTAGCCTTTTGTATAAACTAACCAATTCTAAAAGAAAAAAAATGAGGCAATAAAGTGAAGCTATTTTTCTATACCTATCTAGTTATCAGCACCAAAGTTTTGTTTTTTTTTTCTTAAGTTTTAGTTAGTTAACATACCGTACAATACTGGTTTCTGGGGTAGAATTCAGTGTTTCATGACTTACATACAACAACCAGTGCTCATCACAACCCATCACAAAGGGTATCCTCTATAGTACCCATCATCCGTCTAGCCCATCCCCTACACACTTCCCTCCATCAACCCTTCTCTTCAATTAAGAGTCTCTTATAGTTTGCTTCTCTCTCTCCTTTTCTCCCCCCTTCCCATATGTTCATCTGTTTTCTTTTTGAAATTCCACATATGCCTATTTCTTAACTGGATTATTTGGTTTTGGGGTGTTGAGTTCAATAAATTCTCTATAGATTTTGGATACAAACCCCTTATCAGCTATGTCGTTTGCAAATATGCCCTCCTATTCCATAGGCTAACTTTTAGTTTTGTTGATTTTCTTTGCTGTGCAGAAGATTTATCATGATGAAATCCCAATAGTTCATTTTTGCTTTTGTTTTCCTTTCCTTTGGAGATGCCTCTAGCAAGAAGTTTCTATGGCCAAGATCAAAGAGATTTCTGCCTGTGTTCTCCTCTAGGATTTGGATGGATTCTTGTTTCATATTTAGGTCTCTCATTCATTTTGAATTCATGCTGCTTTGTAGTGTAAGAAAGTGGTCCAGGTTTCATTCTTCTGCATGTGGCTGTCCAGGTTTCCCAATACCATTTGTTGAAGAAACTGTCTTTTTTCCATTCAATATTCTTTCCTGTTTTGTCTAAGATTAGTTGACCATATAGTTGTGGGACCATTTCTGGTATCTCAATTCTGTTCCATTGATCTGGGTCTGTGTTTGTACCAATGCCATACCATCTTGATGATTATGGCTTTGTAATACAGTTTGAAGTCTGGATTTGTTTTTTGTTTTGTTTTTTGTTTTTGGAATTTCTTTGGCTATTTGGGTTCTTTTATGGTTCCATACAAATTTTAGGATTGTTTATTCTAGCTCTGTGAAAAATTCTGGGGGTATTTTGATGGGGATTGTACTGAATGTGTAGATTGCTTGGGTAGTATAGACATTTTAACAATATTTGTTCTTCCAATCCATGAGCATGGAATACTTTTCCATTTCTGCGTGTCCTTTTCACTTTCTTACATAGGTGTTCTATACTTTTCAGAGTACAGATCTTTTACCTGTTTCATTAGGTTTATTCCTAGGTATCTTACTGGTTTTGGTGCAATTGCACATGGGATCAATTCCTTGATTTCTTTTTCTGCTGCTTCATTATTGATGTATAGAAATGCAACAAATTTCTGCATGTTGACTTTATATCCTGCAAGGTTGTTGAATTCATGTATTAGTTCTAGCAATTTTTTTATGGAGTCTTTCAGGTTTTCTACATAAAGTATCATGCCATCTGGAAATAGTGAAAGTTTGATTTCTTCCTTGCTGATTTGAATGCCTTTTATTTCTTTTTGTCATCTGAGTGCTGAAGCTAAGATTTCCAGTACAACATTAAATAGTAATGGTGAAAGTGAACAACCTTGTCTTGTTCCTGATCATAGGGGAAAGGCTCTGTTTTTCCCCTTTGAGGATGATATTAGCTGTGGGCCTTTCATATATGACCTTTATAATGTTGAGGCATATTCCTTCTGTCCCTACTTTGTTGAGGGTTTTTATCAAGAAAGGACGCTATATTTTATCAAATGCTTTTTCTGCATCTATTGACAGGATCATATGGTCTTATCCTTTCTTTTATTAATGTAGTGTATCACATTGACTGATTTGCAAATATTGAACCACCCCTGCAGCCCAGGAATAAATCCCACTTGGTTGTGGTAACAATTCTTTTAATATACTGTTGAATTCCATTAGCTAGTAATTTTATGGAGAATTTCAGCATCCATGTCCATCAGGGATATTGGCCTGTAATTCTCCTTTTTAGTGGGATTTTTGTCTGGTTTTGGAATTAAGGTAATGCTGGCTTCATAGAATGATTTTGGAAGTTTTACTTACATTTCTATTTTTTGGAACATTTTGAGAAGTATAGGTGTCATTAACTCTTCTTTAAATGTCTGGTAGAACTCCCCTGGGAAGCCATCCAGCCCTGGACTCTTGTTCTTTGGGAGATTCTTGATGACTGATTCAATTTCTTTGCTGGTTATGAGTTTGTTCCAATTTTCTATTTCTTCCTGATCCACTTTTAGTACTTTGTAAGTTTCTAGGAATTTGTCCATTTTTCCAGGTTGTCCTATTTTTTATATATAATTTTTCATAGTATTCTCTTATCATTGTTTGTATTTTTGTGATGTTTCTTTCCCTTTTCATTCTTGATTTTATCTATTTGGGTCCTTTCTCTTTTTGTTTTGGTAAGTCTGGCTAGAAGTTTATCAATTTTATTTCATTAATCTGTTCCATTATTTTGTTGTTGTTTCTATATCATTTATTTCTACTCTAATCTTTATTATTTCCTTTCTTCTGCTTACTTTAGGCTTTATTTGCTGTTCTTTTTTAGCTCCTTTAGGGGCAAGGCTAGGTTGTGTACTTGAGACTTTTCTTGCTTCTTGAATTAGGGCTGTACTGCACAGTATACTTCCCTCTTAGGACTATCTCTGCCGCATTCCAAAGGTTTTAGACTGTTGTGCTTTCATTTTCATTTGCTTCCATGTATTTTTTTTATTTCTTTCTTAATTTCTTATTTAACACATTCATTCTTTAATAAGATGTTCTTTAACCTCCATGTATTTGATGTCTTTCCAAATTTTTTCTTGTGGTTGACTTCAAGTTTCATAGCGCTGTGTTCTGAAAATATGCAAGGTATGATCTCGATCTTTTTGTATTTGTTGAGAGCTGATTTGTGATCCAGTATATAATTTATTCTGGAGAATGTTCCATGTGTATTCTGCTGCTTTAGGATGAAATATTCTGAATATATCTGTTAGGTCTGTCTGGTCCAGTGGGTCATTCAAAGCCATTGTTTCCTTATTGACTTTCTGTTTAGATGATCTGTCCATTGCTGTAAGTGGGATGTTAAAGTTCCCTAGTAATGTATTATTATCCATGAGTTTCTTTATGTTTATTATTAATTGATTTATATATTTGGATGCTCCCAAGTTGGGGGCATAAATATTTATATCTACAGAAAGTAGAACTCACAGCCAGAGATTTAATCAATACAGATATAAGTAATATGTCTGAACTAGAATTTAAAACAATTAGGGCAGCCCAGGTGGCTCAGCGGTTTAGCGCCACCTCCATTTGGCCCAGGGCGTGATCCTGGAGACCCTGGATCGAGTCCCACGTCGGGCTCTCTGCATGGAGCCTGCTTCTCCCTCTGCCTGTGTCTCTGCCTCTCTCTGTGTGTCTCTCATGAATACATAAATAATAAAAAAATAAAAAATAAAACAAGTAGCTGACTTGCTTCAGTGGAAATGCTTAGGGTCTCCCTACTCCTCTGCCATCTTAACTCCTCTACCAGCACTAAAGTTCAATGAGCACTGAGTCTATTCACACTAAGTAAATACTTATTAAACCTTAAAGCTAGAAAGGGACCCTGAAAGATATCTAGCAAGCTCTTCAAAGCTGACAATGACTAAAAAACAAGTCCAGAGAAGGTGACGTTGTAAAAATCAGAGACTTCCCAGCCCCCTGTACAAAGAAAGGAAGAACTACAGAAGTAGCAATCTCCTTTTTTTGAAGGTGTGAATATCACACAATATCCTAGATTGAAGCTCTTGTTAAATAATCACATGGCAGTTAAACAACAGAAGAATGTGGTAGAGTACCTATGTTATATCAGGATACATATTCATCAAGACATAAATTATTAAGCATCAATTACAAATATAAAAGCATATTAAATGAGTTTTTCTAAAATAAAAGGTGTTTTTATAAATCTAAAATACTGTGATCACTGAGGAAGGTGAGTGATTTTTATCCCAGTGTCCATAACTATGGACCATGTGCTGAGTGTGCAGGCAAGGCCACAGACACAAAGGCCCACTGCATCTTCCAAATTAATCACATACTGACCAGATGTGCCCTATTGAGTTGTACAAATAAATCATAAATACCTCCCAAAACTAAAGAATGTGGCTTGTAGAGTCAAAGATTCAAAACTATCTTATGCAAATATAAAGATAGTAAAATAGATGTTCTGGAGTAAAAAGTGGATAGGACAGGTAACTCTGAGTAAATCAGGCTCTCCCTCTGTGGATTTTTTTTTTTTTTTAATCTGAAGGTGGCTTTCTCAAAGAGATCTAAAAATTAACTCTACCATAACACTCTTGGTGACCAAATTGGACAACAAGTAGGATATTCAGTCTAAGGAATGTTGTTTCCTAGCAACCACAAGAGTGAGAGCCAGAGATATACAAAGGCATACTTCAAACGTCTGCAACCCCATGAGTTCAAAGATCAAAGTCCTAAAATTTAAAGATTTATTCCTTTTTTTTTTTAATTTTCCAAATGGGAAAATTTTCACTTGCCCCGCTATAAGACATCAATAATGAATCTCAGTACCTAGAAATCATGCTGTTGTGGTGTAAGTATGTTATAGCTTATCTTGAAAAGCAAAGATACTTTTCCTGAAATAAATATAACCAATCACTAAACATTCCTTATTGCTAAATTCAGTAAAACTCAAAACACATGGAATTGGAGTGTGAGTTATCAGGGCTTTATTGTCTATTTAAATTCTACTTTTATTAAAGGACAATAGAGATTCCAGTCGGCTGATGAAAGTTGAGTTATTTGGAATTGCAAAGCAGTATCAGCTTAAGGAGGCTCCACCATATATACCCAGTGATTACATTTCATAAAAGAGATCTGGAAGTGACACAGAAAGAATTTTACCTTCTCTAATAGTTGCTAAGCATAGGAATGAGGTTGAGAGAATTTTGCACTTTTTTTTTTTTTTTTTTTTAAGAGAATACAATGACCTCAGACTTTTTGGTCTGCACTCAACCAACAAAATAAACACATTAGTCATCATTATTCCATCTCTTTTTAAGATTAACAATTGCCTAAAGAGATGAATTGTATAAAGGTTCCTGGATTAACATAGACAACTGTGTGACTATGTCTATATAAAATTAGTTATCTGAGACCCATTTAGGCTTTTTAACTCAATGACAGTTCACAAATACCAGTTATTATTTTTTTTAAGATTTTATTTATTTATTCATGAAAGACACAGAGAGAGAGAGGCAGAGACACAGGCAGAGAGAGAAGCAGACTGCATGCAGGGAGCCCAATGTAGGACTCAATCCCAGGACCCCAGGATCACTCCCTGGGCCAAATGGAGGTGCTAAATGCTAAGCCACCTGGGTGTTGCTGTACCAATTATTATATAACTATGTTCATAAAATAAAAGGGCTGACTCTCATAGGAAAATATGGCTGCATTATCTATGTCCTAAAAGGGAAAAAAAGAATATTGGCTTCCTAAATAATTCAAACTGTGTTCTATTCTCTAAATTGGGTATTTATATAGCCTAATCTACATAATTTATGAATATCTCAGTTTCCTCTCCAATTAATTGCTATTGTTTCATGAAAAATAATGTTGTAAACTACTACTTAATCATAGTTTATCCTACACTAAAATCATGAGCTGAATCTCTATGCTTTTAAAAGCAAAATGACCAGAAATTAATTTTTACATGCCAAATGTATATGTAGAAACATAAACACTATAGTTAACAAAATCTACCACTCTAATATTATCTGAGTAAATTTTAAATTGATCACCATCTGTTTTTGAGCCTATGTAACTGTTCTTACCTCCCCTTCTATAACTGACTTTTTTTTAAGCTGAATGTGGAGCCCAACACAGCGCTAGAACTCACAACCCTGAGATCAAGACCTGAGTTGAGATCAAGAAGCAGATGCTTAACTGATTGAGCCACAGGTGCCCCAATACTTATTTTTATAATAACACCAGAAACAGGAAAAAAATTTTTGAGTAATATGTTTTTTATATATTTCATTGTATTTTATGGATATTTACTGGTATTCCTGTAATTAGTTTTAGATTTAGAGCTACATTTTTTAAATGCAAAATTTTCTTGAAAATATATTATTTTTTGAAATCATTCTCCCTTCCAGGAAACCAGTTTTTTAAAGCTAGTTCCATTTTGTGAACAAAGTTAGTTGACTTAATTTTATTCTTAGCTATTTCAGGGTATGCATGATTTTATTCTATATATTACCAAGGTTCTTTCCAGTAAATGGGCTTGTATTAGATGGGTATCCCAATGCCATGATGCATGTATTTTCTTGAAGATTTGGTTAAATCATTGATTAGAAGATAGAGGAGTGTTAATGACATATTCAGATGTGCTCCCCATTTCTTTACAGGGAGTCTTTGTATCTATCCCCATTTTTGTACTCTCTTAGTTCCACAACATTTTCCTCTGTCTCTTCTATCCTCCTGTTATTATAAATAAGATGGTTCTACCTGCTTTCACATCAACACGAATTGCACTCCATACCTGTGATGGCACATGGCAGTGGCTTGACAGAGGTTCACATTAGTCTTGCTTATCAGTGCAGCTTGTTTAAAATCCTGAAACAGTTTTATAAGTTGTTGTTAATTTTGCAACATTATCTTTAGTGCTTTCTTAAACTTCTTTCTAACTTTGATTCTACCATGAATATACTTAGCACAACCATTAAAATGTATATCTTACTAAAACTTTATTTTTCCTTTTAGTATCATAGCCAGTGAGAATGGATGGAGCAGAGGACACCCATAGCTGAAAACTCACTCAGAATCTTATGCTACTGGTCTCCACTTTCCTTGTGGTTTTGCCCTGCTGTGTTTAATGAGATATTTCATTGCTTTCTTTTTATTGTTTTTTTTCTCCAGTGCATCCCACCAGAGACTTCCCCATCTAGATAGAAATGGAAATTCACTTGGAGAGAAGCTTTGGTGTTACATGTCTATAGGACAGACAAGCACCCAGGCCCAGGGAAAGGGTATAACTGGACCTTCTGTGTGAATTAGCTTGAAGTTGCTCCTACCTTTGGAATCCACACTTCTGGGAAGTAGTTTATCATTTTGTCCAGGGATCCTAAAAGCTCCTGAGAGGGAGTAATATAAACTCCAATTTCAAGATTTTGAGTTAGAAAAGTCAGCCAGGATAGACAGCCCAGGGAAAGAGGTTGTGAAGAGAATTACAAGTGCTAAGTCTGCAAAAGATCCTGACTTTGCGGCCCTAATGCTATCCTCTATTAGGCACCTCTTTTAGGCACTGGAGAGGAGCTAATCTTAATAGATGGTCTCCCTTTCCTTCTCCCTTCCTCTTTCCTTCTCTTTTCCCTCTTTCTTCCACAAACCTATCCAGGCTGTGCCACAGGGAGGAAGCTGCCTATCTTGTGGGGGAGGAATTAGTTTTCTGCAAATGCTCGGGTGGAAGAGGGCCAGCAGGGTCAAATGAGCACTCTGGGATCATACTGGGGAAGGAAGGCATTTGTCATATAGACCAATCTGTGAATGTGGACTCCTCACTTAGATTCCTGAAGTATATTTTGATACTAAATGGAAATATTTGGGAGAAAATAAGAAAGTGAGTGTCTACTTAAATATAATCAGATATGCTGCCAGCTAATTCCCCTAAAAGGATTGTTTTACTAAAATAGAAGTAAATTTACAAGTGTGAGATTTGTTTCAAATATTCTTATTAATTTGAGGAGTTGTGGGGAGTGACCACAAACTTAAAAGATTGAGAACACCAAGTTTCATTCTGTAATCAGATACAATTAACAAATGTCAACTTGACTTTATATATATATATAACTATTATTATGCCATATGGTAATGAGGTATTAATTATCAACAATAGACATAAATGATGACTTTTAGCATTACTTAGAATAAAGCTAACAGCATTTTTATGTTTTTTCTTGTCTGATTAATCTTCTCTAATATGGAAATCATAAATAACAAACCACACAGAGTCACTCTTATACAAAGCAAAATCCCAACTCCCATTCCCTTCATTGATGAATTAATAAAGACCTTCACCCACACTGTCCTTTTCTGTGTCAGAGGGTGGGCCCTTGACCTCATTCCTTCCTGTCTCCTCTGAAAACTTGCTCCATCATAATCCTGCCGTTTTCTATATCTTTCCTTGGCTCACTGCCCTGCCCTAACATGCCTTCCCTCAGTCCTCCCTCCCCGAAAACTACACATGGCCTTGTCATTCTAGTTCTTGTCACTACTGATCTCCTTGAAAACATTGTCAACACTCACAGCTACCATGTCCCCACACCCCCTTAACTCATTATTCCTGTTTTGGAATAATAAAAAGGCCAATTTTATGGCCTTATTAAAGTAACCATATATACAATAGAGTCTAATAAAACTAGAAAACTTACAGAGCTTATAATGACCCCCTCCCTCCATCACCTCTTTATTCAACTCCACTCCCCAAAGGCAACTGTTTTTACAATTTGCTGGGTTTGGTTCCACTATTTGCCTTTAAATTTCTAAACAATATGAATATCATATCATGTTTAATTCCAACATAGGATATTATTTAGCTATCTTAAACCATCACTCCATGCACCTCTCCTTCGATCACTATCCCATTTTTTTAAAGATTTTATTTATTTATTTATTTATTTATTTATTTATTTATTTATTTATTTATGAGAGACACACAGAAAGACGCAGAGACATGGGCAGAGGGAGAAGCAGGCTCCCTGATGCAGGACTTGATCCCCGGACCCCAGGACCATAACCTGAGCCAAAGGTAGATGCTCAACCACTGAGCCACCCAGATGCCCAGCCACCATCCCATTTACCGATGGCAATGCATTTGTCTGTTTTAGTCTCTATTTCACTTTTCTCAAGGGTAGGATCCTTAGCTACCGATATATTTTTTAAGTTTGAGGTATTAAAATTTTGAGTGGTAGTTTTGGGTGCCCTGAACATCTCTTCTCCGCTATCTTTAACTTTGTGGAACTATAACTTTCTTATTCCTTTACTGTTTTCCTGGTAGGTTTTCAAGGGGACAAAGAGATAAATATTCTCAATCTAACCAGCTTAATCATTAACTTTCTAAACAATGCCAGTCTAAATGCCGCATTCTACTTCCTGTTCAGTGTGTTCCTATGAGGGTCATACAACTTTCAATTAATAGGTTTTCAACATCTGTCCTACTTAACCACACTATTTATCAATCACTCCCACTAAAATTTTTTCTGTGGGCAGACTTTAAGACTCTGCTTTCTCTTGTTTTGTTTTGTTTTTATCTAGTCCTCGTATTAAGTCTTATATTCTTTCACTGGTTCTTCCTCAACCTGTATCTTTTTTTAACTTAATTTTCAAATTAATTTACTTTATATAGAGAAAAAAATCCTTTTTAAAAAATTTTAACTAGTGTTTGCTGGGCATGCTTTTTTTCTAGCCTTTTACTTTTAACCTATCTATATCATTATATTTAAAGTATATTTAAAGTATTCCTATAGCCAGAATATAGCTAGGACTTTTTAAAATAATGTATTTATTTGAGAGAGAGAGAGAAAGAGAGAGATGGGGAAGGACAGAGGGAAAGGGAGAGAGAATCTTAAGGAGACTTCATGCTGAGTGTGGAGCCTGATGTGGGGCTTGATTTCACAACCCTGAGAACATGACCCGAGCTGAAACTAAGTTGGACATTTAACTGACTGTGCCACTCAGGCACACCTATAGTTAGGGCTTTTTAAAAACTCCAGTCTGACATTCTCATTATTTTAATTGATATAGTTTGACCATTTCTATTTACTGTAACTATTGATATGATTAGATTTAGGTCTACCATTTCATTATTCGTTTTCTGCTGGTTTCTTCTGTTTTCTATTTCTTTGTTTTCCCTGTCCAGACTTACTTTGGGTTATTTTAATTTTTAAACAAAATATTCCATTTTAATTAATATGGTCTTTTTGACTAAGAAGGCCACATTTGGGCAGAAATTTAAAATGAAAGGAGGTATGAACCACACACAGATCAGTGGGAAGAGTGTTCTATGCTTAGGGACTAGCTTGTACGAGGATTCTAAGGCAGGAAGGGAGCCTGGCATTTCCAAGGAATAGCAAAAGGCCAGAGTAGAGTGATCTAAGTGAAGAAAAGAAGAGCAGTTCACAATGAGGTCAGATCAGTGGACAAAAGTCAGATCATATAGGGTCTTGGCTGGCCAGTCAAGAATTCAGATTTTATTCTAAATGTTATGTGAAGCTAATAGAAGGTTTTGAGCAAAGGAATAACTTGATCTTTTTCATGTTTTTAAGGGGTCTCTCTAGCTGCTGTGTAAAGAACAGAATGTAGAAGAACAAAAAAGTAAAGAGGACAGTTAAGAAGCTACTACAATAGTCCAGGGGAAAGATGGTTGAGGCTTGAATTAGGAGGACAGCAGTAGCAAAAATGAGAAGTGATAAATTCAAAATATGCTTTGATGGTAGAGCTGACTGGACTTGCTCATGAGTTAGAAGTGGGATAAAGAAAGAGAAGGGTCAATAAGGATTCCCACTAGACCATGAGCTCCTCAAGGACTGGGACTCTGTCTTAATGAAATCCATGACTTAAACATTAATGCCAGTTACTTGTCTGGGTCAGAAAGAACATAGGATTTGGGATCAAGAAAAATCTGAGTTCAAATCTCACCCCAGTCTTTCCTAGCTGAAAGATTTTATTAAGTACTAAATAAATATTTACTTGTTAGATAACACAGGCCCTGTATTTAATTCTCAAACAGCTAAAATATTCTGCTCCCAATCCCCATTTTCCTATATTGCTCCACCCCAACACTGTTGCCCAGAGTTCCATAGCTTACTTTCCTGCTCCAAAGAAGTTCCTTAGCTTCTCTTACCTAAGGGAATTCTGAATGGTCTATTTCAAAACCAAAACCTAAAGAAGTTCAGCTCTTGAAATTACATTTCATCGTAGTATAAATTGCCTAGAATAAGGTTTCTCAGGCACTTTCTTAATAATAACTATTTCTGTGGGGGCAGAATTTCAAAAGATGACTCCAGGGCATAGAAAAATAATACAAGGCATCTCTAAAGGTGAAAAAAATTAGGGAACACTCCACTACATAATATTCTGTTGTCACTCCTCAGAAACACAAAAACAGAACTACTATTATATAATAGCAAACTTCAAATTGCTATTTAATTTTTGCCCAATATCTTTTCATCTTAATTCCAAATTAATTTAAAATAGACAATACAAATAAGATAAAAATGAAGATGGTGAATTTTGTTCAATTATAATTAATAACAACTAATTACTAAAATACATTTTAAACCACCTGTTTCTCTTTTGACACACTGCAGATGCTCTTTTATTGCAATTCTGAGTGCCTGTTTCCACTAACCTAAAAGTCTATTCCCAGTAGCCTATTTTAGGCAGCTATTTTCTGCCCTATGTAAAACAAACAGTTTTATTTTGATATAGTTTCAATGGGGAACAAGAAAAGTTGCAAGTGAAGAAGAATTAGCACCGAGCAGCAAAATAAATAATACATAAATCATTCTATTTGCCAAATAATTGAGTTTTGTGTGTAGCCAAGATACTCCCTAGGAGAAAGTGAGTATATTACTATTTCAACAAATCAGAAACACTTTTTTACATATTAGCTATTTACCTGCAATCAAAACAAAGTAAAAATACACATTTTTGGGCAAATATTATATTATTCACTCAAAGTACTTCAATACAATTCTTGCTAAAGTTGTTATTGCTCATTAATACTGCCATTTGATACCAAGAAAAATTTGTTCACTAGTTTTTAGAACATGCAAAATCAAGTGGGTTCATTTTTACAAGTAAACAGGAAAGTTTACCTCCAATGCAAAACTATACTGCTCTAGCTCTACATAGATGAGTCCACGATTAATGAAAGTATTTAACATCACAGTTTCTCCAGCATCAAGAAGAAGCACGATTCCATAATCTGTTAACGCCTAAAAAAAAAAAAAAAATCACTTACAACCTAGATTTAACTCTTTAGAGCCTTACCACATTGGTTATGAACAAATGTGTTTATGCCTAAACTATGACCTATAATCAATTCTTTCATGAATCTTACATTTATGGCCAAAAAGAATCATCCAGATTTAAAGGATGCCTTTAATTAAATAAGACACTGTTATGTTTCAATAAGTGGTCCACACTGTGCTTGCCTTTCACATGTTATCTGTGAATCATCCTAAGCATTTTTATTGTATATGGTTTGGATGGCAGGGAAATGCAACACCCTTCCCCCACTCAGTAGTTTCACGAAATGAGTGTTGACAGTAAAGAAGAGCACTTTACTTTTTAAAATTTATTTTTAGTGTTTTATTGTTTTCCCCACTGAAACCTAAGGTTTATGGAGGGAGGCAAAGCTTATATCTATTTTGTTCACCAAATTGTAAAGCCAATAGCTAGCTCAGTGCCTGGACATAATAAGCTTTAGATAAATTTTTGTTGAATGAATAAATCATGAATCAATGAAAATGGATTTAATACACTAACTAACAAGCACTCATTTGAAAATTACTTGAAAATATTTTGATAAGCACACTCATGTTTTGTAAGACATTAGTCTAAACTAAGAATTATCAACTCATAGGACCTTTCTCCATTACTTTATTTTTTTTTTAATTCACTGTCTAAATAAGTGGTTACTGGTCATCTACTCTACACCAGGTAATAGGAATATTCTAGTTTTGGGTTGGAGCTGATCCTCTTAACTTATTTTCCTACTGAACATTTTGTCCAAAAAGGCCATATGGATTTCTCTGGTGTCTAAATAGGGTGTCTTTCGATCGAATGGGGGCCTCCAAATACAGGGCAATGATGGGGTAGAAGCTGGTGGCTCAGGCAGTGATAGAATCCACCTGAGGCAGAACAAAGGAGATAGAAAGTGACCTCTACAGTTTCATCAGAAAAGTGCTAAGTCTTACATGCCTGTAGTACGTTCTAAATGAAAATGCAAATAAGAAGTATTTTACTATGTGCTCATTGGTCCTTCTGTAGTGTTTCATTACTAGGCCCTCAAATGTCTAAAAGAACTGTACAATTTCAGATCCTATATGTGCATTATGACATAATTATAAGCAAACTTCTGCTGGGCTGTACAAATAATTCATAATACTTATAAAACAAAACAAAACTAGAATGTTAGGAATTTTCCTGTTACAGAATCACCAGAATGTAAAACCTCTATAATGCCTTAGAGGTCAACTAAGCAGTTAACTATATTAACACAAGAGGAAACAAAAGGTGGGAAATGAGATGTCATGAAGGTCAATAAGCAGGATTTAGATCATGCCTCTGCTATTACATTATTACTAGCTCTTCAATCTTGGGAAAATTACTTAACGCTAAGCCTCAGTTTCCTCATCTACAAAATTGGATATTAACAACTTACCATAGTGTTGTAAAAGTCCACTTAAAAATATTTTGATTGTATTTGGTAAAGCACTTAGCTCAGTGCTTGTCATCCAATAAGCCCTAAGTAAGTGGTAACTGTTATATTAAAATGAGGTGATAGGAAGCAGAATTCACCTTTTCTTAATTTTTTATGAAAGCATATCTTGGAAGAACACCTAAGTGTATTTTCTGCGGAAAGGTACTTGGGTATTCTCACTCTAGTGATGTCAGGAATGCTGAGAAACAGGTGGAGGGAAACAAAAAGGGAGGAGGTGACACTGTTAAATGACATCCGGTCCACATGCTGGAGGTCAGATGGTTTTACAAAGCCACCTAAAGACTATTAACCAGAAGCAAACAAACCTGTGAACACCAATATAGGCATCTACTCTGTGTGACTTGGGTGTATTTCTAACTTCTCCCTGCTTCCATTTCCTCCTCTGTGAAACACCTCAGTTGGATAAAATGTGTTGGGTACCTGGCAGCTCTAAAATAACCAAGAGATAGTTAGATCTCTAGGTAGTTTTCCCTAGTTATAGAACACTGATTCTGTTACATATCAGAGATAACAAAAATGGGAGTTCTCTGCCTCACTCAGTTCATTGTTTGTGGCTTCAGAGTTACCCAGAAAAGGCAGGAATGGGGGTGGGAGGGAGACAGCAAAGACACCTGCTGTGCAGGTTACTTGATAAATGATCCTTTAATTAGCCCTTAGAATCTTAACAACTCCTTGGTTAAAAATTAGTTATTCATTTGTCAACATTTCTGTAGGAAACCTGATAGACTTGCTACCAGGAATTCTATAATCTCTTACATAGAAACAATGGTTCTTTTTTTTTTTTAAGATTTTATTTATTTATTCATCAGAGACACACATAGAGAGAAGCAGAGACACAGGCAGAGGGAGAAGCAGCCTCCATGCAGGGAGCCAGACGTGGGACTCGATCCCAGGACTCCAGGATCACGTCCTGAGCTGAAGGTGGCGCTAAACAGTTGAGCCACCTGGGCTGCCCAAAACAATGGTTCTCAACTTCTTCCCTGCCATAGCAAGTAAATTTCTAAATTTCCAAATGTTTTAAACAGATTTCACTGTCCAAATTTCAAGGAGATTGGAAGAGTGTATCCACACAGAACAGTCTTTTAGGAGAAAGCTTCATTGACTACGGATGTAGAAAGAATTAAGGAAGACAAGCAGGCAACAGAGAGAGAAGCAAGAGGATTGCACAGAACTTGAAAAGATCAAGACCAGCTGGCTAGTGAGGAATTTTGATTGGTAAAGGGCCAAAACTACAAGGGTAGGGAAGAGAAGGATAAGATTCAAATATATAAAAGAGGGTTTGCACAGGTAGAAGATGGATCAGGACAAATAGAGAAAAAAGTTTTCCTGCAACCATCAGCTGGGGCTCTTTAAAAAAAAAAAAAAAGATTTTACTTATTTATTCATGGGAGACACACAGAGAGAGGCAGAGACTCAAGCAAAGGGAGAAGCAGGCTCCACGCAGGAAGCCCGATGTGGGACTCGATCCCGGGACCCCAGGATCACACCTGAGCCAAAGGCAGACACTTAACCCTTGAGCCACCCAGGAGTGCCACAGATGGGGCTTCTTTTTTTTTTTTTAAGACTTCATTTATTTATTCATGAGAGACACCGAATAAGAGAGAGAGGCAGAGACCCAGGCAGAGGAAGAAGCAGGCTCCATGCAGGGAGCCCGACGTGTCTGTAGCCTGAGCACTGTACAGAAAAATACCTTGACAAACTGTACTAGTTAATGTTAAGATTTTGAAGCAATAATATTGCTTGTGATCTCTGCTTAAAAATTATCCAGTGTATCAGTAGAAACACTTGCTCAAATGAAAATTATGTAATATATTTTAATTTATAAATGCCTTTAAATGCTTATAAAAGCATTGTAAAATTAATTTTTCATTTACCATTGCAAAGATTGTATAAAAATATTTGATGAGGACTAACAAACATTAAATATTCTTTGAAATGGTTCTTTGTTTTCTCAAGTTTGTGTGAGTGTGTGTGTGTTTCCACAGGAATTATTTTTCAAAATTATAACAGAAATAAGAAAATGCTTTACACATGCTTTAAATATGTTTACAATCACTGTTAATATGTAGTTTACTAAAATGGTCATCTTACCAGTCGAAGTTCATTTATCTTAGTGTAACATAATGCTCTGTTATAAAATGCTACATAACTGTTTTTGTCCATATTGATAGCTGTAGTTAAATCTGTAATCGCTAACTTATAAGTCTACAAAGAAAAAAAGTAAATAGATAAGAATGGTTAATCATAATGGACTGAAATTTAATTGTAAAATAAAGTCTTGATTCTATCTGAATTTTTGGAACACTCATTTACCCATTCTGTGCATCATCTGTGAAATTAACACAATTAAGCTAATCTCTCACAGAATTAATTAAGATCTCTTGGTAGAATTATTATAATAATGTTTCTCCTACCTGCAAATAAAATTCAATATATAACTTAATTTAGATGATTATCTTATTGCCAATTTTGCAATACAGCTAAAAAAAAGATTATATTTCTTAGTAAAAGAGAAATAGGCCACATTCATCCAGCAAACATTCATGAAAGCTTGCTTACTTTTTTCACTCATACTGTTGTGTAACATAATGGTCATGTTTTCTACCCATGTTCTCTTTCATTTCCTCTTTGATGCATTTCTGATACCTTAGATTATTCATTTCTATAGATAGCAATTTTCATGCAATTAACGTAATACAAGGTCTTACCTTTGCTTTAAGGCATTATTTGCAAAATATTTCACATGAAATAGTTACAAAGAAAGGTCAGAAAAGAAAAGTATAGAGAAACAAAGTATTCCATGAAGTATCAATACTGCTCACACCATTCCAGTAATTTTCATTTAGGAATCAATTATAAACTCAAGCAATGATTTTGTTCTTAGTGTGTGTAACTGTATTATTTAAGATAGTAAAAGAGTAAAACATTTAAAACAACCCAAATGCCCAATAATAAAAATATACTATGGTAGATATTATTCAGTCATTGAAAGTGGTATCTTCAAAGATTGTGAGAAGCAAGACACAACAAAATCTCAACTTTGGAAAATACTTCATATTTTCAGGGAAAAAAAGACTAAATGTAAATAAACCAAAATACTCTCAGGAATTGTTATTTTATGGTGGGGATAATAGGTAATTTTAATCTTCTCCTTTATTCTCCTATGTATTTTCCAAATTCTTTGCAATGAATATACACTACTTTTTTAATAAGATAAATAACAAGTGCTGTTTAAAAAATAAATATCACTATTTTGTGAAAAATTATGAATTGAAATCCCTTTGATGTGCTGTGAAAGTATAAAGTGTTCTACCCAATTCTGTCCTTTATACCATAGTGATTCTCCTCTTACAGAGAAAAAAAAGGAAGCAAGTCATAACTTGGCATCTGAGCATCTGTCCACTATAAAATCTCAGTTAACAAGGTAGGAAACCACCCTACCTTGTTGTAGTATTTCAGAACTCCTCTGTAGATATAAGCACGCACACTCTGAGGATAAATTTTGATGGCTTCATTACAATTCAAGATTGCTTTGGAGTATCTGCCTTTCAAACCATAGAAGGCTACTCGGCTTAAGTATGCCTTTTCAGAGAAAGAGCGGAGGAAAGCAGGAATTGATATATTTTTTTAAGATTTTATTTATTTAATCATGAGAGACACAGAGTGAGAGAAGCAGAGACACAGGCAGAGGGAGAAGCAGGCCCCATGCAGGGAGCCCCATGTGACTCCACCTGGGTCTCCAGGATCACACCCCAGGCTGAAGGCACGCTAAACCACTGAGCCACCCGGGCTGCTCCTGATATTTTAATAAAAGCACCAATTCTTCCAAAATATATAGTAGTTTGAACAAATCTATACCATCTAAAGATGGTATAAAATACAGTCTTTTTTCCCTACTCTTTTATTAGAAAATATTTCAAACAGGTGCCTGGGTGGCTCATTCTGTTGAGCATCTGACACTAGGTTTCAGCTCAGGTCATGATCTCTCAGGGTCATGGCACCAAGCCCCAAGGAGTTTCTGTGATCAGTAGGGAGTCTGCTTGAGATTCTCTCTCTCTCTCTCCCTCTCTCTCTCTCTCTCTCTCTGCCCCTCCTCCCACTCATGACATACTCTCTCTCAAATAAATAAATCTTTTAAAAAATATTTTGAACATATAGAATAATTGAAAAAATAGTACAATGAACTCCCATATGACCTATTTGGATTCAATAATAATTATTTTGCAATATTTGTTGTATCTATTTTTTTCTCCACGATTGCCTCGTCCTGGTTTGCTGTGGATTCTCTCCTCGGTCCATCATGTTGCTGCCAACTCCAGAGGCCACCAAAAAGGGGCAGAGCGAATGCAGGTGGCCCGGTGGCCCCTGGGACCTGCTTGGAGCCCTGCAGGGCCTGAGGGGCATGGGGAGGGCTGTGGCTGGAAGGGGTGTGGGCTGGGAGCATGTGCTCCATCCCCACCCCACTGTACATTGTCGTCGTTTCATTGTACAGAAAAATATTTCTATATTTGCAATGTTTGCTTATTTGAAAATAAGTTGTAGACATCATAAAACTTCAACCCCAGGTTTTCCATTATGCAAACATTCTCCTGCATAAGCACACTACCCTTATACATCTGAGAAAATTAATAGTATTTCTCTAAAATCATCTAATATTTAGTATACTCAAATTTCATAGGCTTTTAAAATCAGGATCCAATCAAGCTTCACCTATTGAATTTCGTGTTATCTCTACAGTCTCTTAAAAGGCAGGAATAAATGTGATAGCAAAATGCAAAGTAAATAAAATTAATAATAGTACATAAAATTATAATTGTTAGTAGGTACAACAAAATAGTAGCAATATTTATAAACATTACAATTCATGAAGCACTTTTACATAATCACTGTTGAAAACAAAATTTTTAGTTCAAGAGGAAATACAGATATATGAATTATCAAAACACAGCTGAAAAGTAGGTATAAGTAACTGATTCTTGCTAACTAATAATAACGACATATAAAGATTTAATAGTTTTAACAAATTTGACACACCCTCCAAATCACTGAAATTGTTCATTTAAATACCTGGTAATGTTTTGGATTGAGGGTAATTGCATGATTAAAGTCCAAGATTGAGCTGTCCTTTTGGAGTTTTACTTTACAAAGCCCACGTTGATAAAAGCCTTCTGCAAAACCAGGATTTGCTTTCACAGCTTTCGTAAAACAATCAAAGGCCTAGAAGAGTATTTTGTTAAGTCAGGTTTATTACTATAATTTATACGTCCCTTTACTCCCAGATTAATATCAAATAATCTATGTTGCTAGATAGCAGTACTTTTGGAAGTATAATTTCGATATTTTTCATATTATGTTTATTCAAAGAAATCACAACCTATACAATTATTTTCCATGAGGGCCCAAGAACCATAGCAAATACATAGTTATGAAATTTCCAAACAATAGAACTCTAAAATTTTTCCCAACATTGTAAAGCAAAGGTTGGTTTGTTCTGGCTGTCCAAAAGGGCTAAAAACACAGAAAAGATTTCTAATTAATCTTATATTTATTGGAATTTCCTAATGGAACAACTAATCTAGTGCAACTCTTTTTCAAGTTTATAGGGATGCAAGACCCTATGAATACAAAGACTGGAATGGTATGTGTGTATGTATGTGTGTGTGTGCGTGCATGCACATGTGCCTGTGCATGTCCATGTCTATATGTCTGTCTGTAGAGAGATGAAATTATGGAATATCCAGTATTAGCCATTGTAAAATAACTATTTTATTTATTTATCACATCACTAACAATTTTAAAATAGAGTCTGCTTGAGATTCTCTCTCCCTATCCATCTGCCCCTCTTCCATTCACTCTCTAAATAAATAAATAAATAAATAAATAAATAAATAAATAAAATCTTTAAAAAAATAAAAATAAAGCACTTATAATTTAATGAGTAAATTCATGTCAATGTGATGAAAATATTCTGCTATAATAATTTCCTACAGTTAGATTTACTTTTTTGGTAGGAAACACATTAGTCTTTGGAATACTGTTGACAAGTATCAAATAAAATGTGTTAAATAAATAAAACAATATAGTAGGCATTGCAGAGTGCACACTATTAGAAGCACACTTTTATAAGAAATTGGTCTAATCACTCACTCTATAGGTAGCCTTCAGAAATAGAACTGAATGCAAGCAATCACAATTTCTAAAATCACAAATAACTATGCTTCTAAATATACAAAATACCATTTGTATATTGCCTTCCTCCATGTAACAAAGACCCAAGTTATACAGACAGTCTGCTGAAGCTGCTATGGCATTTGGTCCTTTATCAGAATGAGAAAAAATATCCAACGCCTTTTTAAACATTCTCACAGCTTCCTAGAATGGTTACAAAAAAAAAAAAAAAAAAAGATGGAAGAGAATATTTCTTTCTAGTATTTATTTAACAATGACAGCTTTAAACATTATAAGGAATCCTGAGCACACAGTCCTACTCTCATTTTACCCTAGGTACACCAGCCTGGTAAAGACACAGGCCTTGTCATTGCACCACCAGGTGAGGACAGAGGTGCAGAATATGATGGCAGGGAATCCCACACCAAGGTGCCTCTACAATTTGCTACTTCAGCAGGCTTATACATGTGCATTTTTAAAACTATAATTTCTAAATTCTAAAGATTATTTTCCTGTAGTCTAAAATCAAATTTATTGACTAGTTTATGGTCAATTTTTTAGTAATTTTCCTGGAAGAAATAGTAGACAGCTATTAAATAGTAAGGGATAATATCTGATGTCGTTTTAATTAACCTTTATTTTGTCTTACTGTGTTCCTAATGGGATTCCACTGGCACCAGGAAATAAACTAACATCAAAAATCACCCATTTAAACTATTTAGTCAACATAATTGAAATTCAGTAATGAAAAAAATTCAATTTTCCAGATAGAAATGACTTTTTATAGTAAGCTAATAGATGTATATATCTATATGGAGATACAAATATTTGTGACTCTTTAGCTCACTTTCTTAATTATATTAAATTACTAAAAACACATGAGATTTCGCTTGGATGTGCTAAGTGTCCTCTGTGCCCCCACTTAGCATTTACTTCATATATTTACAGCCCATCTTTACATCTTCATTCTCAGCACATGACCTTGCTGTAGAAAAAATGCATCACATTCTTTCCCCATTTCCCTCATTATTTTTCAATGTATCTATATCTTCCCCCATCTCCATCTTTTTTCTCTCTTGTCTTTGAATGGTTTCCTTCTCCTCCCTTTGAGAACTAATTCCTCAAACTGTGTCCCTGACTCCCACTCTGCGCAAACACAAGTTATTTCCTTCCTCTTCTAAATTACTGCCCTTTCATTATCTCTTTGAATCCATAAAGTCTTCTGTCCCATTTAAATTAAAGTGAACACATCTTCACTACCTCTTGGAGCTGATGTCCTACTTGTCTCTTCTTCACTACTCTGAAAAGACTCCTGGGGAAGCTCTGGAGGGGCTTACAGGTAAGGCATACTTACATTCTAAATAGAGTAGTGCAGCTGTTGTGTTGGAAGAGTGCAACACTGCTGCTATCATTCTAGCAAAATAAAAATATGCTTTGGACTAGGATAATAACCATAGAAATAGAGAAAGGAAGTAGAATTGAGAGATATTTAGAATGAATCAAGAGAACATCACTATTGATTGGATAGAAAAGGGCAATCAAAGATAACTCCAGGTTTCTACAGAGCAATAAGTAGGGGGAGAGGAGGTTAAATTAAATATGAATATTCCAAAAGAAATTCAATATAATAAAGGTGTCAATTCTCCCTAAAATAACCTAGGGATTAAATACAATTCAATCAAAATTTTGACAGATTTTTTTAACAGATCTTGATAAGCTAAATTTAAAATGCATATAGTAGAGTAAAGGCCCAAGAATAACCAGGAATTTCCTAGAGAAGAATATGGTATAAGAACTAGCTCTACCAGGTATCAAGAATAACAATAAAATTATAATAATTAACTATAATAATAATTAAGACATTGTAGGGGCACCTGGGTAGCTCAGTTGGTTGAGCATCCTACTCTTGATTTTGGCTCAGGTCACAATTTCAGGGTCCTGAGCTTGCATTGAGCCTGCGGCTCATTGGGGAGTCAGCTTGAGATTCTCTCTCTCTCCTTCTCCCTCTGCCCCCCACCCCCACTCTCTCTCTCCTTCTAAAAATAAATAAAAGTTTAAAAAAAGGCATTGTTCTATTGGGTCAGGGATAGAGAAACTGACCAAAAGAACAGAATAGAGAGCCCAAAACCAGATTTGCACATACATGAATACTTATAACCAATAGATGTACCACTTCTGATCTTTGGGTTGAGAGAACATTTCAATAAATGATACTAGAACACTTGAATATCCATATAGGGAAAATTGATATTTTATCACTTATCTCATACTAAAGAAATCAACTTAAGTTAGTCTTCAATGGAAAAAGCAAAAGTTTTAAGCTTTTAAAAGAAAATATGGAAGGATATCTGTATGACCTTGGGATAGGGAAAAACTTCTTAAACAAGAATTTTTTAAAGCCATGATGATAAAACAAAAAAAATGTATTTATACTACTATATTAAAATTAAGAACCTCTCTAAAACCAGCCACAAAATGCAAGATGCATGGCACACACAACTATCAACCAATTTAATTTTTTAATGCCTAAAATCAATATGAACAAGACAAACAAAAAATATGTTTAAGATGTTGATAGGACAGGAAATATGAGTGGTTAACAAACATATAAGAAGACATTCAATCTGTACTCAAACAGAGGAATGTGAATTAAAACCACATGAAACACCAGTTTTTATCTACCAAATTGACAATAATAAAGCCTGATAACCAATTACAGTAGAGGATACAGATCAACAGGCACACACATACATGACAGGTAGGATAATAAATTGGTACAAACCCATGTAATAATGTGTCACTCTCTTTTTTTAATGAAAAATAATTTTATTGAAAAGCCAATAAAATATTTGTATGTTTTTTAAAAAGAATTTATTTAAATTCAATTTGTCAGCATATAGTATAACACCTAGTGCTCATCCCATCAAGTGCCCTCCTCAGTGTCCATCACTCAATCACCCCATTCCTCCAACCACTTCCCCTTCTGCCACCCTTTGTTTTTTCCCAGAGTTAGGAATAATGTGTCACTTTATTGAAAGTTAAATATTTACATTCAAAAGTTAAATATTTCTAGGCTAGGAATATAGCCTAGAAAACTACTCCACATGTTAACAGAAAACATGAAAAAGAGTATTTATAGCAGCCCTACTCTCAAGAGGAAAAGGAATAATCCAAATGTTAACACAAGAATCAATAAATGAATATTATAATTTAGTTTTATTAAAAAAGTATGTAAGCCTTAGTATTCAAAGCACAATATAAAAATTCTATTAATAAGTTTAATAAGTGTTACACAAGACTTTTCACCTTGTTTCTCTTGGCCTTCATTTGGGCTTTTGCTAATAGAGTATACATGGTGAGCTCAGGCCTATTCAAAGTAATCCTATCCAAGACCTGAATGGCTTTGTCATGGTTTTCACAAAATGAATAAATGAGTGCTTGCTGTATAGGACTCAACTCAATGAGACCTAAAAGGAAAAGAAAGTTTATCAATACCTTTGCCAAATATCTAGGATTTAGAATATAATTATTTTAAGGAAGTCAAGCAATTCAATAATTTACCTTTGTAATATGGAGTAATAAATCAACACTATACTAAAATCTATTCACCACCAACAAACAATAAGACATTCCAATTACAGACAACAAAAGCTAGAAAATAAAAGTATAACCCTGACATCTCCTATAATAATCTCTCACAAAACTCACTTCATTATGAAGCATTTAATAGTTGACTATGTATATGTGAAACTGATGATATACAGTTTCAAAATCTATCCTTGATCAAATAAACATTTCATGTTATCCATATATAGCTATTGCAAACAATGTAAACATTTTTAGGCAATAATTATTTTTAAATTAAGACAATAATAATTTTGCATTATTTATATTTACCTTTGTTCATTTCTGCTACTTGATAAATAGTAAACTTTGCAAGATTATAACATTTCATCATAAGAAGATATTGTCCTCTGGAAGAAATAATACCTTTTTGATTCTAAGCAGTTAAAAATAATTTTTCTAAAGTAAATTTCTTATAACAAGTTATTTAAATTTTTATAATTATAATACTTATTCTTACTTACATATGAAAGATAAAACAATGCAAAAATTATAATAAACATTTTATGTAGTCTAAATAGACTAATCAGCATGCAGATATAATGAAAAACAATTTAGGAAAAGTGAAGCTGAAAGAAAAATACTCAAATCTTTTTCCTATTATCTGTATTTTAAATCTTATACTCTAAACCCACAGCTAACATCATACTCAGTGGTGAAAAACTAAAACTTTTCTAGTAAGATCAGAAATAAGACACGAATGCCCATTCTTGCCACTTTCATTTAACATAAAAGTCCTTGCCACAGTAATCAGGCAAGAAAAAGAAATAAAGGCACCCAAATTAGAAAAGAAGAAGTAAAACTCTCACTATTAACAGATGACATGATACTATATAGAGAGAACTCTAAAGACTCCGAAAATAAACTATAAGAACTAATAAATGAATTCAGTAAAGTTGCAGGATACAAAATGAATATACAAAAATCTTTTATGTTTCTATACACTAAATAATGGATGATCAGAAAGAGAAAATTTTTTAAATCCCATTTGCAATTGCTTCACAAAGAATCAAATTCCTAGGAATGAATTAAACCAAGGAGGTAAAAGATTTGTACTCTGAAAACAATGGAACACAAATAAATGGAAAGATATTCAGTATTTATAGATGGAAAGTTAATATTATTAAAAAGTCCATACTACCCAAAGGAATATAGAAATTCAATGCAATCCATACCAAAATACCAATAGCTTTTTTCATAAAACTAGAACAAATAACCCTAAAATTTGTATGAAACTACAAATAGCCTAAGTAATCTTGAGAAAGAACAAAGCTGGAAATGTCATGCTCCCTGATTTCAAATTTACTAAAAAGCTATAGTAATCAAAGCAGTGTGGTACTGGCACAAAAATAGACAACATACTCATTGGTCAATGGAAAAGAATAGAGAACCCAGATATACACACATATTTGTATGGTCAGTCAATCTATGAAAAAGGAGGCAAGATTATACAATAGAGAAAAGATAGTCTTTTTAATAAGTGGTGCTGGGAACACTAGACAGCTATATGCAAAAGAATGAAATTGGAACACCTTCTTACACCACAAAAATAAAATGAATCAAAGACTTTACCTAATGTGAAACCTGAAACTAAACAAAAACATAGGCCAAAAACTGTTATTCGCCCTAGCAATATTTTTTTTTTTTGGATTTGTCTCCTCAGACAAAGGAAACAATAGCAAAAGCAAACAAATGGAACTATATTGAACTAAAAAGCCTTTGCATGGCAAAGGAAACCATTAACAAAATGAAAAGTCAACCTACTGATTGGGAGAAGATATTTGCAAATGCTATATCTGATAAGGGGTTTATATTCAAAATATATAAAGAATTCATACAACTCAACATGGAAAAGATTAATCTGATTAAAAATGGGCAAAGGACCTGAATAGACATTTTTCCAAAGAAGACATGTGGATGGCCAATGGGCACATGAAAGGATGCTCAACATCACTAATCATTGGGGAAATACAAATCAAACCCACAATGAGATATTATCTTACACCTGTCAGATGGCTATTATTAAAAAGACAAGAAATAACAAGTATTGATGAGGATGTGGAGAAAAGGGAACCCTTGTGCACTTTTGATAGGAATCAAAATTAGTACAGCCACTATGGAAAACAGTATGGAAGTTCCTCAGAAAATTAAAAATAGAAATACCATATGGCCCAGCAATATTGAGTATTTATCCAAAGAAAATGAAAACACTAATTCAAAAGAATATATGCACCATTATGTCATTGCAGCATTATTTACCATACCTAAGATATGGTAGCAATCTAAGTGTTCGTCAATAGATGAATAAGTAAAGATATTGTGTGTGTGTGTGTGTGTGTGTATACATACATACACACAATGGAATATTACTCATTCATTTAAAAAAATGAGATCTTGCCATTTGGGACAACATGAATGGACCTAGAAGGTATTATGCTAAGTGAAATAAGTTAGACTGAAAAAAGACAAATACCATATGATTTCACTTATATAAGGGATCCAAAAATCAAATGAACAAACAACAAAAGCAGAAACAAACCCATAAATACAGAGAACTGGTGCTTGCCAGAAGGGGGAATAGGGGGATGGGCCAAAAGAAGTACAGGCTTCTAGTTATGAAATGAATAAATCATAGAGATGAAAGGTACAGCATAGGAAATACAGTTAATAGTATTGTAATAGTATTATTTGTTTGGTAGCTACACTTGCGGTAAGCACAGAACAAGGTATAGAGTTATTGAATCACTATGTTGCACACCTGAAACTAATATAACATTGTGTACCAACTACACTTCAATTTTTTAAAAGATTTATTTATTTATTTATTTATTTATTTATTTATTTATTCATTCATTCATTATAGACAGACAGAGAGGCAGAGACACAGGCAGAGGAAGAAGCAGGCTCCATGCCGGGAGCCTGACGCTGGACTCGATCCCAGGACTCCAGGATCGCACCCTGGGCCAAAAGCAGGCGCTAAACCGCTGAGCCACCCAGGGATCCCCTACACTTCAATTTTTAAGAAGATAGGGTATATATGTGCAATGGATATTATTCAGCCATAAAAATTTCACCTGTCCCCCCACACCCATCTCCCCTCTGGTAACCATCTGTTTGTTCTCTATAGTTAAGAGTCTGTGTTTTGGTTTGTATCTTTTCTCTCCTTTTTAAATTTCACATGTGAATGAAATCGTATGGTATTTGTCTTTCTCTGACTGGCTAGTTTATTTTGCTTAACATTATACTCTCTAGATCCATCAATATTGTTGCAAATGGCACAATTTCATTCTTTTTATGCCTGAGTAATATTCCACCGTATATATACCTATCTTTACCCCTTCATCTATCTTGGGCTGCTTCTAGGTTGGCTATTGTAAATAATGCTGCAATAAACAAAGAGACGTATATACATCTCTGATTTTGTGTTCTTGTATTCTTTGGATAAATACTCAGTAGTGGGATTACTGGATCATACCACATTTTAAACAGCTGTGTTTTGATACAAAGATACAGCAAAGATAAGGATTTGGTTATTTTATAACATAAGTTATAAATACAGTAGCTATATCTGACTTGCTAGTTGGAAGATGGTCATTCCTGGGAGATTAAGTGTAAAAAGAGGAGGCTAGACGGATCAAGAGGCAAGTAATGATCCCAACAGTTAGCTCATGTGCTAAGCTATCCCAAGAAGAACTCCATTTCTATGTTCATACCTTATTATATACAATTGGATTCCATCTGGCTGAAGGTGGATAGCACGAGATAACTCTCTTACCGCCTTTTTCAATTTATGCAACTATTGAGCAATAAACAGAAACTTTGCTTAAGATAAATATTGATTGCTTCCCTTCTATTTCCCTCCCACCCTTCAGTACAGAAATTTTGCAAAAACATCTCCCAATACACATTTTTTTAAAAAATCATCAAAGCAAATAGGATACAGAAAAGTTATTAAGAAGTTTGTGATGCAAAGTCTTTGGTTTTTCTAAAACCATCTATCTTTAATTTTGAAGAATGATTACACATACCCACACACACATATATATAATTTTACATAAAATGTGATTATATCATACTTTCCAGTTTGTTTTCCCTTCCCACTTAGCTTTTTGGCCTCTCTCCTTCAACTAGAACACCTTTCCTACTAAACTAGAAAGGAAGGTAAAATAAAAACTAAGGTAAATTCCACTTCAAAATAACGGAGTCAATGGGCACCTGGAGACTCAGTCAGTTAAGTGACCAACTCTTGATTTCAGGTCAGGTTATGATCTCAGGATCACGAAATCGAGCCCCACATCAGGCTCCGTGCTCAGCACAAAGAGTCTGCTTGAGATCCTCTCTCCCTCTTCCTCTGTTTCTCCCCACCTGCTTGCACACACACACACTCTTTCCCTCTAAATAAATAAATAAAATCTTTTAAAAAGATAAGAGAGGAAAAATAAGCTTGCACTTAATAAGTAAATGAACAAAACAAAATACAAGGATAATGGAAATTATATGTTTAAAATTAATATATAATGAAAAGTAAACATTGATTCTTTCCTTAATACAGGTTTCAGGAGCATGATCTGGATTTGTACAAACATGGGAACAAAAACCTGCTGTCACTGGGAATATCATAAAAGGAGGACTATAGAGACCCAAGCAAAATGATCCTAGGACATCAGCAACTCTCTTACAACAATGACATAGTGATACAAAGAGGAGAATGCACAGAACTAATTTGTGAGCAGAAGTAGGCAGTATCTGTTGAAATGCTACAAGCTGTTTGGAGGAAATAGTGGGTGGATTCAAAAGAAGGAACTCAAAAGTAGGGGGGTTGAGATGTGTTTAAATAAATTTGAGAATTTCCATGGAAATTCACTGCTTCTCAAGCTGACCCTGCTCAGTTTGGTATAATTGATAAGCCATCTTAGTCTTCTTATATCTGCATTGTTCCACTTGTTCCAATATCTATGCATTGAGGAAAGTCTATTTGGGAAAGATGGAGGCTCACTGTCTGAACTTTATAAGCTGTCCTGAGGTGGGACTTCTCCAGGCAATCTTAGATTAGATTCACTCTGGAGGCTGAACTCACATAGGTATATGCATTCTTCTATATATAAACACAGGGTTTGATTTGCCATTGTTTTCTTTACATGGGATCATACCATACACACTTGACATCTTTTCTGATTCTTGCTTTTCTTATTCAACAGTATCTCATGGAAACCCCACTAAGTCAACTGGTATAGTTATAATCACTCTTTTATTGACTACATAATATTCTATGGTGTGACTACAACATAATTTATTCAACCATTACTGCATAGAGACTTTCCTCTGCAGAATAATGAGACTTTGAGCATATGTCCTTATACCCTGATATCATGCTGGTGCTTTGGTTTGTTAAGTGTGCCCAGAGGAAGTTCCAACTTCGCCCAAAGCCCTTAGCTCCATCAACATGGAGTTAAGCAAAAGGACCACTCATCATAAGTATGTCCTCAACAATAGTTCAGAGCAAACTTTCTCTGGGGACAATACTAAGTCTGCCCTGGGTCTTCCACTTCCATAATCAGGGAGGGAAAGACTTTGAGTTGGACTCTAGTCACAGTGGGTCCTCAGATGTGGGTAATGGAGAACAGACCCTCTAGCCAACCCTCCATGGACAAACAGTCTGAGTAAGAAATAAACTTTTGTCATTTTATTATAGTGATTTTTAAGTGTTTTGGAGTTTGTGTGTGTGTGTGTGTGTCTACGTGTTTAACCACAGTACAAACTAGACTATCTAACTGCAACCATTGTGATCAGAGGACTTGTAGAGGACAAAGTCCTCTACAAGAAAGGTAATAAGGAACCAACTACTGTGGCTATTGTAGGCCTTTAGCTTTTTCAGGATTTAGCTTTTATTCTGAGTGCAAGGGAAGCTATTAAAGCGTTGTGGGCAAAGTGGAATAATCTGACTTATGTTTTTAACAGGATCATTATGGCTGCTGTATTGAAAATCCATCAAAAAGTAGTAAAGAACAGAAGCAAGAAGACCAAGAGGTCCCTGCAGTAACCCTGGTGAGGAATGAGTGTCGTGGACAGGATGATTAGAGGTGGAGTGGTAGATGGGGATATCTATCTTGAAAGGTAGAAACAACAATTAGTAGCATTTATCTCTGGAAAAGTTAGATTTGGTTGGAATCAGGGAGGACTTTTGCTATTTATTACATTGTTTGATGTCATAACACCAAAGATGAATTACATTTTTTAAATTTAAATAACTTGTAAATTTTTTAAAAATTTAAAGGTAAGTATGAATAAGATCTCATTATATGCACAGGTCCCATTCTACAAACCCACCCACTCACTAATACACATACACACACACACACACACACACACTCTCTCTCAAAACTAATAGACTCAAAATGTTCATAGTAGTTGTCTCTAGAGAATAAAATTATGGTTTTAAACTTATTTGCATACATATATTACATGAAATAAATATATATTAATTTTGTAATAAGGAAAAAAGTTATTATTTTTAAGTGAAAGACAAAAATTCATGTCTCATACTTTATACATAGGTAATTATAGTTTACTACATCTCCTTAATATTTATTGCTTGAAAATGCACTATTCTCTATAACTAACTGAAAAAAAATATATTAATATACTAAAATTATATTGAACAGGTAGATATCCAGAGAATTAAATCTTTTTTAAAAAAAAATCAAAATTTTCAAAACCTAAAATACCTTCTGATAGGTTTCTGCTCGACAAATATAGCTTTGAATATATAAAGGATCAAGTCTAATAGCCTCAGAAAAATGCCAAGTGGCTTCAAAGTAGTTATCCAAGTATAGTAGATGTATGAGGCCAATATTTATGTAAGCCAGAATAACAGTTCTAAAAAAAAATGAGAAAGCAAAATCTTGTTAGACATTTTAATTATTCTGAATGTTTTTCAATTTTGAATGAACCTAGTAAAATACATACATCAATATATATCAGGGTTTTTTAATGTTTTACTAAAGCAAAGTAAATCAATTAACTATTATTCTCTATTAAAAATTATAAACACCTTTATAAAATCCTTAGTAGAGAATCAACATTTATAGAGTTTATGCTAAGAAAAGAATTCCTGAAGTCCCCAGGCAATACTTCACTCTTCCTCAACTTAATCTTGATTATCTTGAATTTCAAGCTCAGTTCCTCTCAATTTAAATTTTCACCTCAGGCTATGTTGTAGTTGCCCTGAGTAACAGAAAAACAGTAATTTTCTTAAAGTCTGGGATTAAAAACCCTCTCCATGTAGGTATTAACCCAGCTTCTTTTCTATATCAAATAAATGCATTTTTGTCTTAGAGTCAAAAAATTTTCAATATAGAAATGGTTTAGAAATTACTTTGTGTGATGCCTCTATTTCAAAGTGAGAACTACGTATCCTATAGCCCAGCTTCCTTAGAAGCCTGGACCCTTTGCCTAAAAAACATCAAATTTCGTACTACCCATTTTTTGGCTTTTTTGCAATTGAAACCCCCTACCCTTCCTGGCTCAAAAATATCCAAAAGAAAACTGCTGTGGCCATTATGGAGCCAGTTTCCATGACTTCTCTGAGTCTACCTTAAAGTTTACCTTCAATAAGCTAGGTAAACAGTCTACTGGTTGGCATGGGATTGGCATGGTTTGTTACTTTTTTTTATACCTTTCATTTTAATGAATGTTTCATTGAAAAGAAAGGAAATTAATTCATTCTGTGTTTCACAGCTGATGTTTCTGACCAGTGTGTGCAACTTTCAGTCTTTGTTTCTTCCTGAACCTACATTCTAATGGAATTTTTTTCTTTTGCTTTACTATGCAAAATGAAGTCAGATGTTCTAAATAGAGTTTCCTCCTATTGAGTCATATATTGTGCATAGCAATATCAAGCAGAATATTTTCTCCATTATTTTAAAAAGTTGGTGACAGTTTTTCATGAAGTTAACCTCAAAAAGCTCTAACTTGGGTTTCCCCATGCTGCTGTCACTAACTTTATGTTACTATCTGTGGATTGGACTCCTCTCAGATGCATTCAATTTCTAAAATTTGCAAAAGTATCTGAGGCAAATCGATGTTGGGAACAGGTCTTATTTTAGAAGTAGTCTTATTTTAGAAGTAAGTATTCTAATTCTAAGATTGCTTTACAATTGTCTCATTTTACAAGGTTATTAATGATGAGAGGAAAAGGTTTTGTCTTTCATTTTGTTTTTTTTCTTTATACAAAAGTGAAATCAATAAGAATAAAAGAAAAACATACCTTTCTAGAGAAATAACAGTTTCAAAGTCACAGATTGCCAGCAACCAAAGTTTTAGATCCGTATAGAGTATGCCCCGATGTAGAAAACAACTAAGATTCTCATAGCCATCATTTATGAGAGCTTAAAAATAAAAATATATATCTTATTCAGGTTCTGAACAAACATATCTGAGTTATATTTTTGTTTTTACCTTCATATTGCTTATTCTTACATTTTGACATTTTATAAAACATGTCTGTGATAAGTGTATTTATTTGGTGATTTAGAAATAGCATTCATATAAAAAATGTATGTGTTTATAAGTAACAGTGTGGCTATCAAGGTTCATAAACTTATTAAAACTGGAAGAAATCCTGGTGGTAATCTTGGATAGCCCACTCACTTCAGATTGAAGTGATGAAGAAGATGAACAGATTATGGTGCAAAGGCACTAGGTACATTGAACATGGTCATGATGCAAGTCAATGTCAAAGATGGAATCTAAACTCTGATTCACTTCAGTGGATTGCAGTCAGAAGGGCACCCTTGCCCTTGATGCCATTAATTATCAGGAGGGCATTGCTATTGATGCATTAATTATCAGGAGGGCATACCAAACAACTGGTACAACTCCAGACTGGGGCAGATGGCAGAGATCAGGATAATACTCAGCAACCAGGAAGGACAGCTCAAAGAGGCTACTCCATGGTACGCAGAACTTGCAATTCAAGCAAGCAACCTGACTATGCATGTCCCAAATAATAAGAGTGTGGGGCAAAAAGAATCTTTTCGCAGGTGTGTATCTCTCATCAGTTATTGGTCTAGAAGTCATCACATGTCTCTTCACTTACTAATCTTCCCTTCACTTTTAAAAGCATGCTAGTGAATTAGATGGGTTTTTCACTACATTTCTTCCATGCCTTCTAAGCCCCTCAGGCCCATTCTGGCCTAAGAAAGGAAAGTTTTCCCAAAAATGTGCATAGCACTTTCAGTCTCAGAACAAATATTCATGGTACTAAATTTTGGGAAGTATATCTAGTGCAAGCAATGATCATACAGTATATCTAGTGCAAGCAATACAGATTAAATAATCACATGAAGGCAGTCTGACTACTCGATTCACAGTATGACTGGCTAGCCAAGAGCAAGTCAGCTTCAGCTTTAGTGGTTGCTTTAGGAAAATTAAAAAAACTCTTCCCAAGGAAAAAAATATTAGAATTATTTCACTTCCCTGTGCCTCCATTTCTTCATCAGGGATGAAAATAATACCTATCTCATAGCATTATTCTACATATTAATTGAGACATTCCATGTGAAGTATTTAGAATAGTGTTTGGCAAGTAGTAAAATGCCCAATAAATGTTAGATATTATTATTACTTGGAAAAATATCTTAAGGATCCTTTTTTTTTTTTTGGTATTTGTATTTTGTTTATTCTTTCTTTTTTATCTTATTTTATTTTATTTATTTTATTTTATTTTAATATTTTATTTATTTATTCAAAAGAGACACAGAGAGAGGCAGAAACACAGGCAGAGGGAGAAGCAGGCTCCATGCAGGGAGCTTGACGTGGGACTCCATCCTGGATCTCCAGGATCACGCCCTGGGCCGAAGGCGGCGCTAGACCGCTGAGCCACCTGGGCTGCCCTATATCAGTGTTTTTTAAATAATAAATTTATTTTTTTATTGGTGTTCAATTTGCCAACATACAGAATAACACCCAGTGCTCATCCCGTCAAGTGCCCCCCTCAGTGCCCGTCACCCATTCACATCCCCTCCCTGCCCTCCTCCCCTTCCACCACCCCTAGTTCATTTCCCAGAGTTAGGAGTCTTTATGTTCTGTCTCCCTTTCTGATATTTCCCACCCATTTCTTCTCCCTTCCCTTCTATTCCTTTTCACTATTATTTATATTCCCTAAATGAATGAGAACATATAATGTTTGTCTTAAGGATCCTTCTTGACTATGGAAGATAAAACTCTTTAGGCTAGCCTATAGAAAAGGATAAAGCCAAAATCAAGCTGGTCTGCTCTGAATAAATAAATAACAGGGATTTTGTATTATTGTGACAGCCTAGAAAAGAGAGAGTGAGGAGTGCACAACTTGGAGTAGAGGGAAGTATGGGAAAGGCTTTTTTTTTTTTTAAGATTTTATTTATTTATTCATATAGACACAAAGAGAGAGAGAGAGAGAGGCAGAGACACAGACAGAGGGAGAAGCAGGCTCCATGCAGAGAGCCCAACGTGGGACTCAATCCAGGGTCTCCAGGATCACGCCCTGGGCTGCAGGCAGCGCTAAACCACTGTGCCACTGGGGTTGCCCAAGGCTTTAGAGATGACAAGGAGAAAGGAGTTTGGCCAGATGGCAGATGGACAGGGCTGACAGAAGAAATAAGGCTGTGCTTGACCTTCAAACTAGAATTGTCTCTGCTAAATTTATGCTTTGAACCCCAAGATGTTCATGAACAGTAACCACAAGAATTGTATGAATAAGCAAAAATGGAGAATCAGTCAGAGAGCAGAAATTATATGCAAAGATTACAAGAGAATTAAACAAAAATTTAACTTAGTCCTCCCTTCCAAAATCCTTGGAAATAGAAGGAAGAGCACCAGACTCCTCTCAGCACATAAAATAAACTTTGAGTTACTTTATTTGAATATTCATGGAAGGTGGGGAGCCTGCTTTTCATTCTTCTCCCTGCTCATTCTCTCTCTCTTGCTATCTCTGACCCTCTCTCTCAAATAAAACAATAAAATCTTAAAAAAAAAAAAAAAAAAAAAAACAGAATCTAGTTGTCTCTTAATCTCTAGATACTGCCTCATCTAGAGTTATGGGGTTCTAGCACTTTACACCCAGGGAAACACAGCCATGTTTGGAGGATTGGTCTCTGGCTAGAATTATCCATCACAATGGGCTAATTTTTTCAGCTGAGGACTGTTTACTGAGCACTTACTCTATGCCCAGAATTGTGCTGGGCATATTTATATGCCAAGAATACACTGATACAAGGTAAAGTGGAAAAGGCTACTTTTAACTATTGGCATCCTATCAGGAATCTCAAAGCGCATTTTAGTTTAAGGGTTAAAAGACTTTGAATTTGACTAGTCAATGGGCCAGACCTATGAAGTAGAATACAGCCCACTAGGAAAAATCATTGCCATTTTTGACAAGCTGGCTAGAAAGTAGACCTGGATTTCCAGAAATAACCTCAGACTCAACATATAGAAAGATATTTCTTTGTTATGATATTCTCTCATTGCCAAAGTTACACACACATATAAGAAACACATTCACATCCACTCAAAGGGCATACTAGGAACACTTCTGGCTAAACCATTGTAGCTTATAAATATATAGGAAAATATGTTACATAAATATATATTAATAAAAGTTATATATAATTACATTAAAATATACATAGTATACTAATAGTCTCATATTAGTATTACATTCTATGAAAGTGAACTGCTGAACTTCAGATCAAATTCCTATATATGTACAGTTAAGGGTGACATACCTGAAACACTATAATCCTGCAGTGCTCTAAAAGGGCTACTCTTTCTAAATAAGCAACCTCTATAATACAATGCTAACCAGTTATTAGGATCTAAATGAATTGCAACAGAAAAATCTTGAGTTGCTTGCTTATAAAATTGCCGTTTAAAATATGCTCTTCCTCTGTATGTCCTAGAAAAAGAAAAAATTCATTTTAATATGTATTGCAAAATACACATTTTCTCTTTTTTGGTAAACCTTTGCAACAAATTTTGTATTTGAATAACAATTTGTTATTATTTCCTCTTGCTTCCCAAAAAAGTTTAATGATGATGTTAATAACAAAAAAAATAACTTTTTATAAATAAATCAATTATACTTTATTGTATTATTACATGTTTATTAATAACATGCTATATGCTAATTATGTGCTTAGTAACTTTATAATATTACTTGCACTTATCAGAGAGGTGTGTCAATATGAGATTTATTTATTTTTATTATTTATTGAGTACCCAAAAGGTCACACTTAATTTATATAACACTGTTCTCTAGAAAAACCAAAAAATCCATTTTGAAGGAAATGGGCCTCAGTGAGTGGAGCTGTTAGATTTTTCTCTGGCACTGAAGATACATCCCAAGAAATCCTTTACATTAATGAAATGTATTTCATCAATTGTGTGATTGGATTTTATTTCTATTAACTTCTGACTCCAATTTTGAAATTCTCCTTGACCTATACCAATTCCTGAAAATTCCATTTTCAAACAATTAATAATGTAAAGAAAATCAACTTTTAGAAATAAAATAGACAATTAAGGAAAAACAGGAGTAATAAGCTAGCAGGTTATAAATCCAGTTTAGGCGGGGAAGAAGAGGAGATAAAAGACATGTTCAAGAAAGTTATACTATGAAACCAATGATAATTTGGAGAAAAGAGTACAGCTAGTACGTTGGCAGAGTGGTAACAAAGGTCTTTCAAAAGCACCAAGCATCCAAAGAGGCACCCAGTGGCACAGTCTGTGAAGTGTCTGACTTAGCTCAGATCGTGATCACAGATCAAGCCTCTAGAGGCACCGTGCTCAGCTCAGCAGGGAGTCTGCTTGTCCCCCTCCACTTCTCCCTCTCCCTACTCATGCTCTCTCTCTCAAATAAATAAATAAATTTTTTTTTAAAAAAAGCACTAGACATCCTGAAACCTACAATATTTTATCCTACAGCAAAATGCTTTTTGCCCCATCATTTAAAAATGTATTATTTTCTAATGAATACAAGAATTTTATATTTATTTTTAATTATTTCGTTTGCTAAGAATAATCCTAAATATTTTCAGTATATACATGATTCTGAACTTAAAATTTGCAGAATAAACCTTTAGTAATATTTTTGTAAGATGCCATTAAATCATGTCAATTCTTCAAACACACTGATTTTTTAGTGTTTCCTTATTTTGATTCCCCTGCCTCTTACTTCAAATCTTCATCAGCTCATATCTGTGCTACTATTTTACTCCATTCCTAGCTCTAGAGTAATAAGATTTGATCATCAGATATTAAAGATCTCTTTTCTCAAAAACATTCAACAAACCCCTATTGGCAATGGAATAAGGCCAAATTCTTTAAGATGACATATAAGGTCTTCCATAAGATAGCACCATCTTACAATATCTTCAATTAATCTCGTTCTCCAACTACTTTGATGTTTGGTGCAAGAGTTCTAGCACCAAACAGTTAACCAAGCTGTGAGTACAAAGGAAAAAGTTCTTGAAGGAAATTAAAAGTGCTACTCCAGTGAATACATGAATGTTAAGAAAGTGAAATGCCTTATTGTTGTCATGGAGAAAGTCTGAGTGGTCTGGGCAGAAAACCAAACCAGCCACAACATTCCCTTAAGCTAAAACTAATCCAGAGCAAGGCCTTCACGGTCTTCAATTCTTTGAAGGCTGAGAGAGGCAGGAGACTGCAGAAGTAAATTTGAAGCTAGCAGAGGTCAGTTCATGTCATTTAAGGAAAGAAGCCATCTCTATAACATAAAAGTGCAAGGTGAAGCAGCAAGTGCTAGACATAAAAAGAATATCACCACATGATTCAACGTACAAAAAGTTTTTTTTAAAAACAGGCATAAGTAAACTAAGAGTATTTAGAAACATACTTATGTGATGAAACTATAAAGACCTATAAGGAAGTGATTAAAATCGAAGCCAGGACAGTGGTTAGGGTTACCCTTTTGGGGGAGGCAAAGGCACAAAGTGGTCTCTAAGGTGCTGGAAACGTTTCTTGACCTGGTAATAATTACATGGGTATTTATATTGTGGTACGTCATTAAGTTGTACATTTGTATGCTTTTCTAGATGCAGGTTTCATTTTACTATAAAAAATTTCAATATTGGGCAGCCCGGGTAGCTCAGTGGTTTAGCGCTGCCTTCGGCCCAGAACGTGATCATGGAGACACAGGATCAAGTCCCACGTGGAGCTCCCTGCATGGAGCCTGCTTCTCCTTCTGCCTGTGTCTCTGCCTCTCTCTCTCTGTGTCTCTCATGAATAAATAAATAAAATCTTTAAAAACATTTTTCAATATTGAACAAATTGTGAATGAAAAAATGAGCAGGTATGCCTATATACACATTTCAAATCTCTTCAAAACAAAACTTAGTTTAAAAGAAAAGCAACAAAATGAGAACTGTGTTAATGCACATCAAGTTTGGGAAAACAGTTTATTATCAAGGTTATAATAAGATATTACAGAAATCTATGTAGATAATTTTCTGCACTCAATGAATAAAAAGGATATGAAAAGAAATTTAAAGAAAAAATATAGGCCAATAATTTAAAATTGATACTGCAACTAAGCATTTAGGAAATACAAACAAAACAACTCTAAATTGTCATTTTATGCCTATTAAATTAAATTACCCACTACTGTTAGGATATAGGTAAAGATTTTCATTCACTGGTAGCACTGAAAATTGACTTCACTATTTCTAAGGAGCTATCTGATGTATTTCAAGCAATTTCTTTCCTGAGAATGTGTTATTAAAAAATAATAATTTCAAAAAACCACATCTAAAATAATTTTTACCTGGCTTGAGAATTTTGGGGATCTATATTTAATATAGCTGTAAAATCTTGTATGGCTAAAATCCAGTTTTCATTTTCATAGTAAAACATTCCACGTTTCAACAATGCATCTGTTCTTTTGGGATCATAAAAAATACACTACATGGGGTGTTAAAGGGAGGCACAAAAATAAATCACATAATGAAAAAAGAAAAGAAACATAAGTATATAATAATCTCATAGCAAATTAAATGGACTACAACTACATTTTTAACTTCAGATTACATAAAAGCAAACTACTTTAAGATGCCTAAACTTTCAAATTTGCATTTAAAGACAGTATCTTTAGGGACACCTGGGTGGCATAGTTAGTTAAGCGCCTGACTCTTGGCTTTGGCTCAGGTCATGATCTCAGGGTCTTGAGATCTGCCCCTAAGTGAGGCACACTCTCTCTCTCAAATAAATAAATAAATCTTTAAAGATTATGTATTCAGTGAGAGCATTTATCACCAAATTCTAAAAAGGGGAGGTTTTCTGAGGGAGGAAAAAAAAAAAAAAACCAGCACATATAAGAAGCCAAGGCTTTTAGCCAGTGAAATTTTTACTGATAAAACTTTGGGACACCTGGGTGGCTCAGTCAGATAAGCATTTGACTCTTAATTTTGGCCTAGGTCATGATATCATGGTCATGAGACCAAGCTGAGTTGGACTCTGCACTCAGTACAGAGTCTGCTTAACATTCTCTGTTTCGTCCGTTGCCCCTCCTCCTGCTCTCTTGCACTTTCTTAAATAAATAAATAAATAAATAAATAAATAAATAAATAAATAAATAAATAAATAAATAAAATCTTTAAAAAAACAAGATATGATAGATCACAGCATTTATCTTAATTAAAGATGATACATATCAAACCACATCAAGGCTGACTCAATCAAATCAAGTATGTATTAATTTAGTCTCTAAAATGGTGAAAAGAAATGAATTAGTATTAGTTTATTCATTTCACATTGACATACAAGGCAAGGGCAAACAGACTAAATCATTGTATACTCCGTTGTAAACTCCTTGCCTCTTGATTGGGGGTGGAGGGGGAAGCAATGCACAAAGACTACTGAGTATTTTTAAAACATGAGAAAAAAAAAACCTACAGATTTTGATGCTTGTTTGACCTCAAGTAGCTGCATTAATCAATGCATGAAGGAAATTAACAGGAATAGGTAACCTAATAATTTCAGTATTTTCAAAAGAGATTTTTGGTCACTTCTACTTCAGAAATAAATTAACAATATTATCTTGAAGCAAAAAAAATGTCAAGTATGTGGCTAACCATCATGGATAAAGAAGGAGGGCAGCTGGGAACATGGAAAGCTAAATTATTTGAATAACTTTTAAATTCTCAATTATACTGCAAACTAGAATTTAGTGTGAGGTCAGGAGATGATGATTACAATTCTGCTGCAATCAGGAGAATATTTTGCCTGACTCTAGCCTCAAAGTACTTCAGCTAAAAGTTCCTTCTTTAAGGTAATTCCCTGATATTCCCCAATATAAATATATAATTAAATAAATATCTATTTACCCCCATCATCTTTATTTCCTTCCTAGCAATTATCAAAAATTATAATAATGTATGTATGTATTTCTTTAATATCTGTCCTTTAAACTATAGGTTCCATGTAAGCAAGAAATATTGTCTGTTTTATTCACCAACATTTGTCCACTACATTGTACAGTGCCTTAGTCAATAAATATTTGTGGTGAATGAATGAATGAACCAATGAGCACAGTTTCTTTAAGAGCGGATAGATCTGATGCAGAAGAGAATCAGCCATGTCTTAAGAGTAAAAAGTGGCAAATAATTTTCTCTTTTGTTTGAAGGGAAGAAGCTATTTTCAAAAATTTCTTTAATCACTCTTTCATGCTTCAAGAGAGAGAGCTGGAAAATTCATGCTGCACCCCTCCCGAGTTGTCTCAATGCTCCCACGCCTAACTCTGACATAAATCCACTCATTAACTATAAGTTTAAAAAATCATTGACATAGTGTTACTATCAATTCCACTACTGAGTGCCCTAGGTCCTAAGATAAAATAAATTTGTTTTGATTACATAACATATATGAAAGAATTTCAATGATTTGCTGGAATATCAGGCAGGATGAGAGTATCATGATCTAAAACAGATAACTGTCAGCATTATATGTCATACAGCTTACTTTAGAAAAGTCATCAATGGCCAGTACTTTGTTTGCTATTTCATACATCTCACCCCTTCTGAAATATATATCGGCCTCCATGGGCTTGCACTTAATTGCCTGGGTATAGTTCAGAATTGCTAAAGTAATGTCTTTTCTTCTTCTGAAAATTTCTGCCTTTGACAAATATGCCTCTAAAAAAAAGTTAGAAAGGTAAAACTCAGGGTTACAGACCTTCTATTAACTATGAAAATTTTAATCCCTCTCCCTCTAAAAATGAAGTCTTAGAACAATGTTTCTCTATTATATTTTCTTAACCATTTAATTTAAAGGGGTTTTTTTTCTATTTCAACAATGCAGAACTTGTTCTTAAAGGCTGATAAATATTCACTTATGGTTAAAAGCATTTTCAATTTCAAGTAACAAAAATTATCTTTTACCTTTTTGTATAGCTGAAGTGTTTCATACTCTTTTAATGTTTATAATAGAGGTAGCCATCCTTATATCAGATAAACTAAAATTTACCCCAAAGACTGTAGTGAGAGATGAAGAGGGACACTATATCATACTTAAAGGATCTATTCAACAAGAGGACTTAACAATCCTCAATATATATGCTCCGAATGTGGGAGCTGCCAAATATATAAATCAATTATTAACCAAAGTGAAGAAATACTTAGATAATAATACACTTATACTTGGTGACTTCAATCTAGCTCTTTCTATACTCGATAGGTCTTCTCAGCAAAACATCTCCAAAGAAACGAGAGCTTTAAATGATACACTGGACCAGATGGATTTCACAGATATCTACAGAACTTTACATCCAAACTCAACTGAATACACATTCTTCTCAAGCGCACATGGAACTTTCTCCAGAATAGACCACATATTGGGTCACAAATCGGGTCTGAACCGATACCAAAAGATTGGGATTGTCCCCTGCATATTCTCGGACCATAATGCCTTGAAATTAGAACTGAATCACAACAAGAAGTTTGGAAGGACCTCAAACACATGGAGGTTAAGGACCATCCTGCTAAAAGATAAAAGGGTCAACCAGGAAATTAAGGAAGAATTAAAAAGATTCATGGAAACTAATGAGAATGAAGATACAACCGTTCAAAATCTTTGGGATGCAGCAAAAGCAGTCCTAAGGGGGAAATACATCGCAATACAAGCATCCATTCAAAAACTGGAAAGAACTCAAATACAAAAGCTAACCTTACACATAAAGGAGCTAGAGAAAAAACAGCAAATAGATCCTACACCCAAGAGAAGAAGGGAGCTAATAAAGATTCGAGCAGAACTCAACGAAATCGAGACCAGAAGAACTGTGGAACAGATCAACAGAACCAGGAGTTGGTTCTTTGAAAGAATTAATAAGATAGATAAACCATTAATGTTTATAATAGAACAAAAATTTATGGAATTGGGCAGAAATAAGCATAGATCAAAAAATTTTATGAAGCTCAAGTTATATTCTAGGGGTATGTTGTGCATGACAGGGTTATAAAAATGAATGTGACATTTTCTCATTCTCAAAAAGTTCTGTTTTCTGGTTCCATTGAAGCTAGTTCGAGGATGGTACATAAAGACAAATGTATAGATTTCATGCAACTAGGAAGTCTTGGAACACTGCAATGTTTCAGAGATTTGTGGTCAAGGAAAGATTTATAAATCACTTCTATAATTAAATTTTTAAGTTCATATCCTTCTTATGGGATGAGCAGTAAGAAACACATTTATTGTAACTTACACAAGGGCATTAACATTTCAAGCCACGATGAGTATTTTGAAAACAGTATAGAATCATACAAGTTCAATATATACAATGTCAAGAGTAAATTTAACTTTTAAAAGCTACAACCATTTTTGAAGGCTTATATCTATTAATGTATATATCTTTAAAACACCACTAAATGACCAAAGCTTAGGTAAAGATATAAATAATATAATTGTCTGCACAACCTACCTGCATTATTTTTATTATATTTATTTATATAATTCAAATCATCCAAAGCTTCATTAATTTTGTCTTGGAAAAGGTAAATGAAATGCCGATGCCAATAGGCATTGAGAAACAATGGCTCCAATAGTATAGCCTAGAAAATATATGCATAAGTTCAATTAAAGTTGGTTGATTAAAGGAAGATATCCTGTCAAATAAATCTTGCAAACACTATTGATCCCAGTGGCTTTCTATGTGCATAATATAAAATGACTCTCCCAATGTGACAAAATGTAATGTTTTTAATATCAATTACTTGAAAATGTCAATAATTATAATTTCACAATCCCACATGTATACTATACATATTCATGGTTCAAAATTCTAATAGAAATTATTACACAAATTATTACATAGAGAGGATTATAAGTGTAAATTGTTAATATTGTTATTCTGATTAAATAACTTACTTCCTGTAGATCTTTCATGGCACTCTGTAACTTTCCCAGTTTCCTATAAAGAGCTCCACGCCTGCAATATGCAAAAGCAGGATATGTTTTCTTATCATTTATTTCTTTAGTCAAGATCTCCACTTCAGATTCATAATATTTAATAACTTCTGGAGAAAGACCAGACTTCAAAGAATCACACAATTCTATTTTTGGTGGTTCTTTCATTCTTTCAGACAAGCCTTCATGGATAGATATTTTAACAGCTTTCTTTTTTGTGGTTGTCTTCTGATGTTTATCCTTAGAGAACATATCAAGAGCCCATGTTCGAGGGTCACAATTTTCTGGAATTCCTCCCTTACTTCGGACAAATTCATCAAAATTTAAACACAAAGGTAGACTGGGACAATGAAGTTTACGTTCATATAATGGAACTTTGAGTAAATATTTCTTCTGTCCAGGAAGGATTCCATGAGATGTTGATCTAGTTATTAAGAGAGTGATTTTTAAATTATAGAAATATCATTATTTTTATAATCAATAAATCAACTCAGCCACAGATGAAATTACTATTTCTCTATTATTAAAATAAAATTACATGCTATTTTTATGCAAGCCAAGTCCTCCTGTCCATTCATCAAAATTGTAACACCATATGAAGAATCTATACAGAAACTCTATAGAGTTTATAGAAAGCAGAAGATTGTTATCTAAAGATGTAGCCTTCCTAGAGTACTGAAATAAGGTGCCAATGCTCCTTTCAGGTTTAATTTACACCCTTGCCTCCAATCAGAGAAATTACAATGGGGAATTGTGGAGATAAACTGATGTGAGAAAGGAAGTACCATCCAAGACGTTGGAGAGCACATGAACTTGAGGAAATGGGAAGGAGAGATTTGACACATAGTATACTACCAAATTCACATCCCAGACTTCACCCTTCTTTAGTAGACTATGAAATTAGAGAATACGTATGCTTTCAAATGCTACATTTCTAGTTCTCTCCTCCTCAAATTCTTCCATTTTCTACAATTTTTAATAAGTAACATTTACTATATGGTGGGTATTTTACTAGCCACATGAGAGAGAATAAGCACATTCTATTGGAAAAAATCAAAACTGCAACATTTCAATAAATAATTACTGAGTTTGTACTGTGAGAAAGACCTATTTCTAAACATTAAGAGAATTTTAAAAGTCAATATTCTTCTCTTTCCTCACTTTGTGACACTCTACACTCCTCTCTACACTCTAGTGCAAGCTGTCATATCTCTTCCACCTAGAGTACAATAACTTCATAATTCCAGACTTCTACTCTTGCCTTTTGTCTAATCTGTTCTCCACATGGAAGTCAGCATGTTTGTTTTTTAACAAATATAAATCAGATCATGTTACTCCCTCCAAGAGCTTCCTTAATACCTAGAATGCAAATCAAGATTTTCTTCATGGTCTACAAGACTACATGAGACCCCAGCATATGTCTCTGATAACACTATTCTCTCCCTTCTCAATTTTCTAGCCATATCATCTGAGAGCAAGCCTCAAGGCTATTCCACTTTTCAGCCATTCTGAGTGGCTGGCTCCTTCTCAATTCATATCTCCAATCAAATGTTACTTGAGAAAGGCATTCTATGCCAGATATGTTTTATTTCCACCTCCACATTCATCTCTACCCTTCTCTTCTTTGCCTTCCCCAAGGGACTAATCTATATTGACTACATCCATAAGATCCCTTGTTCTCTGTCTTCTAATTGGATATATCCAATTAGAAATCCCAAAGAGGAAAGGAGGAGAGTAAAGTCAAGGTGTTTATTCCTATGGCTCTCTCTGAAGAGTCACCTCAAACTGGCTATGATCCTTGACCAAAGATCAAGTGACCAAAGATTACTACTTTCCTTAAGGAAACCCTTTCTACACAATTCCTCTTGCAAGTTCTAGTAATCACTCCTACCTTTTGTCCTCTCAGACTTAAGGGTAGAAAAATGTCTATGTTATTTTTAGCCCCAGGATACTACATTATCATTTGTAGTTTCCCTGTCCTGACATGTTTATAAATTGTCCCTTTATTACACTTTCCTAGAACTATCCTAAATTGAACATACTAAGTGCTGTTTACTGCTGGTACCCTGACTGATAAAATAATTGGTACCAGAAGTTTCTTGGGAAATATACACACAGAAAGATCCTAGAATAAACTTCTTGCCAGAATAAAAGAGGATGCAAATAGTCAACAGTATGTGGTGTAATCGAAGCTCCTTGAATTATCTACGGCATTAGCAGGGGATGGTGTTCAGGTGGAAGGCAAGGCATTAGATCAAGTAGATACCACTTAGTCACTAGTACAACAGTAATGATTATAAAAATTGTGGAATCACTTTACTTTAGGCCAAAAGAGAAGAACAGTACCTATTAAATACCTAAATTCCCTAAACCTTGTATATCAAGATAATGAAGCTACTAGGAAAGGAGCAGAAAATTGAAATATAGGATGTGAGCATTTGAGCAAGAATGAATGTGACTGACGATTTTGAATTTCCAAATTCCACTCATCTTCTCTTGACAGAAGAGACTGGCTGAGGACTGTCAAATTTCCCAGTCTGAGAGACTCAACCATCTCCTGTATAAATATCTTTCCATTACTACACTGAGACATTGCTTCATGCTATATCAAATCTGTTTTAATCACTCCCCAAAATCACTCAGCTGGGACCTCCCAAATCCTCTCATGGAGATACAACTAACACCCATCAGCCTCCTACACATCTCCCCCATATAGATGGCCTTGGGTTGGTGGCTGCTAGTCCTAGCCAGTGCAGCCTTGATATAGAATTTCCCAGCATACTCTGAGTGATCCTCAAACTTATTGTCAGTCATGTGGAAGACTTATTAAATACTAATTTCTGGTGTAGATTTCTAGCTACATTTGGTAGACAGAATTTTTTAAGATTCATTTATTTATTTTAGAGAGAAAGAGATAGAGGAGGGGAAAGGGCAGAGGAAGAGAATATATTTATTTTAGAGAGAAAGAGATAGAGGAGGGGAAAGGGCAGAGGAAGAGAATATCCAAGCATATTCCTGCTGAGTGCAGAGCCCAATGTGGGGCTTGATCTCACAACCCATGAGATCAGGACATGAGTGTGACACCTAACCAACTAAGCCACCCAGGTGCCCCAGATAGAATTTGAAGTCATAGGTATCTGTGGCAATAACTAAGTGACTGAAGGTCCCCAGAAAGTGAGATAGATGAGCAGCCTGCTAAGGTATTCTTTGACTTACATAGATGAAAAACTTTTAGGTCTTCTAGGCATAAGCCTAACCAGTTATAGTGGGTTTTTAAAACTCTTATGCAGCTCTTAGACGTCAGTCGGTTCATCTCTAAAAACTCTCACCTGACAGAAAGGCCCTACCATATCCCCCTGAGGAAGAATCTTGTAGTGGGGCCTTGCAATGTGACCTTGGTGTTTATAAGGAATTTTTCCCCAAAAGTTTCCAAAGGTCTAGGAAAAAAGAAAGACCTGAACCTTCTGGGAATCATTAAATACTTACCCTAAACTTATGCTGATCCACAGATTACTGTGGATGCCACTGAAGTCCACAACCAAATTAGGTAATTATGAAGGTCAAGTGATATAAAGAATCTTGGCCTGAAACCATCTAACAGAATCTAGTGAGACATGGACCCATCCTATGATAATTTCCCCAGTCCTAGAATATGCAGTAGGAATGAGTCAACTTAACTTCAAAAATTGTATACTGAAGAAGATATTAGTAGTAAGGGTCAAGTGTAAATCTCTGGAATTGCCCATTCCATCCTAAACCACTATCCACCATGATAGTATATTAAAAACAATACCAGACCATCAGGGAAATTACAAATTAACAAGGAAACTCTCTGCTTGTGGGCAAAATAAACTCTACCTCACTTGGGGGTGTAGCAGCAGCAAGACAGGCCAAGAAAATCAGAACCAAGACTACAGATTCACTTTCAGGAGCTAGTCAAGTTTGGAAGTTTTGATAGTGGAAGCCAGGACCATCATCAGTTATTCTAGAAAGAGAAGGCAATGTATTCACAGGATTGGAAAGCCAATAGCAAAAGGGCTGGCCTGGATCTCAGATCAAGTATGTTACTCAATACTGGAAGACAGAACACTGGCAGAGATCCAAGAGGCTAACAATTCACGGAAGACCAGGTAAGAGAGAAGGCAATGAGTACAAGGGAGTCAAGGTGGGCTAGGAGCCATCAACAAACACAGCTTTCTGCTGCATTGTAGGCTGCTGAAGAAGATCTCTGCTAATCTCTCACTGGCTGGTCTACCAATATTGGGCTCAGAGACCAAAGCAGAGGAAACGTCCAGAGAAATGGTGAAGCAACAAAGTTACTGCAGACATATGGCATCCTGTCATGACCTGGATGAGAGGGCAGGCAACATGGGTAACCTATAGTAAAGGGACTGACTGAAAACACATGGTTCTAGGTTTTTAATCAGCTCAAATAGATCTTGCAGGAGTTACTTTCCACAGTCAAGCTTTGATTTCATACACAGTCTGCTTCTAACCTTTTAAGGAATCCAGCAAGAATAAGTATAATCAAACAAGCTTAAATTAAGGTCAGAAATAAAATGGTAAGAAAGATAATTCTGTGTTAACCACATTAAGATTAGTGAAAAAAGATCTCAAACTATAGGAATAGAATTATTTTTCAAAGTTGCTCCATAAACCTATTTTAAAATAACAGTTATTTCATAGTTACACTTTTGTGCTAAATTTATTTAGATTAAGATTTTTTAATAAGTTAGGAAAGCTGTACTAATATATTATCTTAGACAAATACCTCAATGGTTGGTTTAACTGCCTGCACCAAAAGGTGCATCCTATTACTGCAATATATACAAATTTCAAATTCAGTTGTTAAAAGGCAAATAAATCTCTTTAAGTGGTGAAACTTTATAATCAAAGTGATAAAGAATCAGTAAGTAGTAAAATATACCAAAATAGTGTTTCCTCTGCTTATATTCTTTATAGAGACAGAAGTCACTTAGGTCTCTATAAAGGAAGTATCAGAAAGGGAGACAGAACGTAAAGACTGCTAACTCTGGGAAGCGAACTAGGGGTGGTAGAAGGGGAGGAGGGCGGGGGGTGGGAGTGAATGGGTGACGGGCACTGGGGATTATTCTGTATGTTAGTAAATTGAACACCAATAAAAAATAAATTAAAAAAAAAAAAAGAAGTCACTTAGGTCAAGGCCAAAATGGTACAATGTTTTATCCTCCCTAGGATAGTAAAGATTCATATGTTTCAAAATCAGCAAATGTATCAAAAATATGTATGCAAATTTCTGGTTCTTTTCAAAAACATTTGTCAACTTAGAAAAACCTATCTGAAGTCTTCTAAAGATGAGCTAACAAAAACAATTCCACATATTTGTTGCAGGGAAAATTCAAGCATAAGTAGCATTCAGGACTTGAATGGCATACTCCCCTAGAGTAGGTCTCTGCTCCACTCTGTCACCCATGCTTACAGAGGTTGTTCCCAAGTTTTTTCAGGAACAATAAATCACCACACCAAAACATCATTAATTTAACCCTTTTTCAGCACTAGCAAGTCTTCATAATAATGAAGTTAAACAAAACATTTATGACTCTCTTATCAACAGGAAAGTCTTCACTTTTCAAAAGGACATAAATTTAATGAATTCTTGTCATCTGGGGATATCTAAAGAGAAATAAAGTCCAGAGCGTATTGCAAAATATTTTGTACAACCCCTCAGTTTTAAGAAAGTTAGACCTTGAACACTTAAATATGAACATACCTGGAACTTCAGTTGTTGTCATCTTAGGTCCTTGCACATTTTTTTCAAAGATTTATTTATTTACTTTAGAGAGAGAGAGAGAGAGAGAGAGAGAGATCATACAAACAGGGGGAGGGGCAAAGGGTGAGAGAGAATCTTAAGCAGACTCCCCGCTGAGCAGTGATCAATCTCACAACACTGAGACCATAACCTGAGCAGAAATCAAGAGTTGGATGCTCAACCAACTGAGCCACCCAGGCACCCCATCTCCTTGCACATTTTCAAACATGCTAGATACTATTACTTCCAGGTAAGGAAAAAATTAATTATTTCTATGTGTTGATCCCTGAATAAGGACTCACACAACATACAAAAACAGTTTGTCTATCTAGATTACTCAATTCATTAGTTCAAATTTAAAAACAGTTAAATCTCAGCAATCTATTTCAACTTCTGCACGGGCAATATTTATTTAGAGCAGGGGTTGTTTTTTGATCTTAAATAACTTCAGAAAAATAACTAAGTAGATTTTATTTCTTTCATTGAAAGATTTCATTTAGCTATCAAATTGACTTAGTTGATGGGATGAGCACTGGGTGTATACTATCTGTTGGCAAATCGAACTTCAATAAACAATAACAACAAAAAATTGACTTAGTTTTAATGTTCTTAAGTCAGCCCCAACTTTAAAATATAGTTTAAACCAGCCATATATTTATATTATTGAATGTAAAAGTAAGGGATTCTCCTATATTTAAAAGTAAAGGATTCTCCTTTAGCTAAGAAGTTATCATATTTTCAATGCTGAATAAAATAATAAGTATCTATATAGATAAAATATCTATATAGATATAGATATCTATAACTTCAATTAGTGAAATTATAAGATTAAGACCAAAACCACAATACATTTTTTAAACTATAACAATTATTGATTAAACAAGACCTTTTAAGAACTTTCGGAGGCTTGGATAATTCATCATATAAAGCTGTAAGTTTATTGAACTTCAATCTTTTCTTCCATCTCATCTTCTTTTTCTTGGGATAAACAATATAAGTAATGCCAGCTTTTTTAGATGCTTCAATGAGAGAGAGTGACAGATCTCTCACAATGCCTCTGTCCTGAATGTCATCTAAGATGCTATCTATATTTTCTTTCTCAGAGGGTTCCTCAGTTTCATTTTTCTGAGTCATCCAATGCTCTAAGTGCTTTGTTTTCTGAAATATCATGTCTTTTATAGTGCTTTGCTTGTCATCCTTAATCTCTATTGGAGTTGTGACCTCTTCTTTCTTCAATTCAACTGCAGATTTTACTCTCTTATTAGCAAGGAAACAAAGATAGAAAAACTTAAAATCAACTTAGTTGCTACATGTTTTAAGCTAATTCAGTTACAATTATTACTTTTATTATCAAAAAATATTAAGTCATATTCTTAATGTCTTTCAAAGTCAGTTTATAAAGTTAATAGTAGGTTGGTTAAAGCACAAGTGCAATAATTTGGTGTATGACATTTTGTTAGCTACATAAAAATAATACTATAAAGTAGATATGCATTAACTGTGATTTTATATAGTCTTAATTTTAAAAGAATGCTCTTTACATATTCAAATAAAGTACATACTCTACTTTTACTTTTCATGAAAAAGAATTGATAGAGTGGGTAAAAAATATTAAAATGCCTTATCCTATCAAATCAATTTGTAAGTCTATTTTCAAAAGCAGTTTAACAACACTGAATTTCCATATGGTAGTATTCAAATATCCTCTACAATAATTTTGCATTCAATATTACAAGCTTAAGAACAGAATTCCAGCCTAATATTTTCTTTTATCTAATCATCAGAGAACCAACTTAACTTTTAATAATATCAATATTATAATATACTAATAATTGTAAAAAATTTGCAATAATTATGCATTAGTACTTGAAACTCTAACAACACTCATTACTAAAAAAAGAGATATTATTTCCAATCCTTTGATACAGCATTTCCAGCTTTTTTTTTTTTTAAAGAGAAAGATCATGTCAAATTTATTATCCTTAAGTTCACGTTGACAGAAAATATACATGGGAATGTTTCCACCTTTTGTTAAAAGAGCAAGCAGAAAGCATGGTTAGGAAGGATCAAGGGAAGTCTATCTTAACCCATGGACTAAGGCCTGGTTCTGCTGGTTAATAAGCAGGTGAATGACCAGCAAAAGGTTAATAAATATACGCCTGGCTGATAGGGAAGGGATTATGGTCCTTTTCTTCTTATCATTAAATGTTTCCAGGAATACACAGGCATGAAGACCTTCCCAAAGAGTAAAGGATGTCATCTCTGCTGGCTGAACCCAGCAGAGCTCCTGCTGGAAGAGCCTGTAGGCAGGCAGACCACTGTCAATAAATTAACTGCACTTAAGTTTGCTAATAAGTAATAATTTGTTATACAAATGTTTTTCTTTATAGCGAAGTTAGGCCCAAATTCCAAACACAACAATGTCACACAAACTAGTTATGTTCTTTAAGATACACTAAAGTACAATAGAGATATTGACCTTCCATAACTTACCATACTTCCTCCATCTCAAGAAACTATATGTAACTCACTAAATAATTAAAATATATAATAAGGTAACACATAGACTATAGAATATTATGGTATGCATAATATAGGTTTATATCAATAAATATAGATACATACACATAGTATGTGAGACATATAGATATAGATATATCATATGGTACTGGCATAAAAACAAACACATGGACTAATGGAACAGAACCAAGAATCCAGAAATGTCCCATGTATATATGGTCAACTAATATCTGACACCTTAGAAGCCTAGACAGGAGCAGGGTCTGGATACGATAACTGGTGGTCCAGTCATCACAGTGAGCTTATGACCTCAGTAAGCTCAGACTCCAAAGTCCACATCAGTCTCTGTGATGCTAGAGCAGAGATTATAGACCATGATTTTTGTTTTAGTTTTTTTATTTTTCATTAATTTTTATTTTTTATTATTTTTGATTTCTCTTATTTTACTTTGATTTTTGTCCTTTGGGCATTTTTCTTTTCTTCTCTTTTTCCTTCATTTTTCTTTTGTCATTTTCCTTTTTATTTTATTATTATTTTCTTCTTTCTGTAAAAAGCCATGGTTTATATAGCCACAGATCCAGCCGGCCAGCAAAATTCCACCAAGTACACACAGTCTCTACAGGGGACACCATACACAAGACCATTCCTTCAAGTTTAGGAGAAGTAGCTCTTCCATCTAGTCCATAGAAACAAAGGCAGAAAGCCAAGCGAAATGAGGAGACAGAGGAATATGCTCCCAAAGAAAGAACAAGAAAAAACTTCAAAAAAATAACTAAATGAAACAGAGATAAGTAATATGTCTGACAAAAAATTTAAAGTAATGATTGTAAAGTACTCACTGGGCTGGACAAAAGAGTGGAAGAACTCAGTGAAATATCTGAAGAAAAAGATAGAAAATATAAAAAAAGAACCAATCAGAGTTGAAGAATATTATAATAGAAATAAAAAACACAGTAGAGGGAATCAACAGTAGATTAGAGGGGACAGAAGAATGATCTGTGTTCCAGATCATTGGTAATGGAAAGCACTCAAAGCTGAACACCAAAAAGAGAAAATAATTTGTTTAATGAGGATAGAAATGGCCAGAATTAGACATAAGAAAAGTATGAATTAAAAGATGTAAAATACAGCAACATATGCATAAAATGTGGAGGAGGGAGTAAATGTGGAGGAGGGAGTAAGGGAAAAGAAAGGGAAAAAGAAAAAGAAAGGTTTTTTTTTTTCTTTAGAATGTTCTTGAACTTAAATGATCATCAAATTTGTATAGACTGTTATTTACCTTGGGTATTATATATGAGCCTAATGGTAGCTACAAACCCAAAACTTATGACAGATGCACAAAAATTAAAGAAGTAGAATGGCTATTATAAAAAAGACAAGAGATATCAAGTGTTGGCAAAGCTATAGGGAAAAGCGAATCCTTGTGCACTATTGATGGAAATGTAAATTGGCACAACCACTGTGGAAAAGAGTATGGAAATTTCTCAAAGAATTAAAAATAGAACTACTCTATGATCAATCTCACTTCTGGGTATATATCCAAAGGAAATGAAATCAGGATCTTGAAGAGATATCTTCACTCCGTTATTCCTTACAGCTTTAATCACAATAGCTAAAATATAGAAACAACCTAAGTGATCATCAATGGATGAATGGATAAAGAAAATGGATAAAAGGGATCCCTGGGTGGCGCAGCGGTTTGGCGCCTGCCTTTGGCCCAGGGCGCGATCCTGGAGACCCGGGATCGAATCCCACATCGGGCTCCCGGTGCATGGAGCCTGCTTCTCCCTCTGCCTGTGTCTCTGCCTCTCTCTCTCTCTCTCTCTGTAACTATCATAAATAAATTAAAAAAAAAAAAGAAAAAAAAAGAAAATGGATAAAAAAATATATATATATACACACACACACACACAATGGAATATTATTCAACCACTTAAAAGGAAATTCCGCCACTTGCAATAACACGGATGGACCTTGAGGGCATTATGCGAAGTAAAATAAATAAATTAAGTCGGACAGTGAAAGACAAATATTGTATGATCTCACTTACATGTGGAATCTTAAAAACAAGAACATGTAGATATAGAAAATAGGTTGGTGGTTACCAGAGGCAAGGAATAGGTGATGGATGAAATGCGTAATAATGGCCAAAACGTACAAAATTCCACTATAAAATAAGTAAGTCCTGGTGATATAATACACCATAGTGACTATACTTAAAATACTGTACTGTGTATTTGAAAGTTGATAAGAGAGAGATGTTAAAGGTTCTCATTACAAGAAAAAAATGTGTAACTGTGTGTGGTGATGGATGTTAACTAGACTTGTCGTGGTGTCCATTTGTGATACATACAAATATTTAATCATTATGTTGTACACTTGTAACTAATATAATGCTATATATCAATTATAGGCCAATAAGAAATCTTAAGGGTAGTGTGATTGTACAGGGATATATAAAACAGAGGAATCAAAAAGTCGTTAAGAAAAGAAAATGTCAGAAATGAGATAGGAAGCAGGCTAACATGAAGCCTGTTAAAAGCAAGTTACAAGCAAGTAACATAGAGAATCAAGAAAGATTTGTAAGATTTCGAAGAGAAAACAAAAACTGGATGCTAGATGTCAATGCCACCAAGGGTAAGAATCTTCCTCTCCAAAAAGCCTGTGGATTATTGGTGCAGAAGAAAGTACAATGCATTTAATGAGAGGGAGTGTGGATCTAAGTTCTAACTCTGGCATTTATCACTTTCTGACCTTTGCCTTTTCACACAAATAAACAAGGATAATATGTGCCTCAAATCCTTGTCTCAGAATGTTGTGAAGTTCAAGATCAGACTGGAACAGTATCCATGCAAATGCTCCGAAACTGTGAGCTCAATACAAATGTAGGTCAATATTATAATGACTTATAATACACCAGGCAAGGTCAAACTATGAACATGTGATACTCCCAAGAGCTGTTGAAAATCTTAAACTGGCACCACCAACCACAATTTTTACAGGGGCCACCAAACACACTCTTGAATCCAAACTTATAATTAATTCCGAATGAATCAACAGACCACACTATTTCAGAAAAACAAACAAAAAAGCATCAATAGTGATTATTAATAGAAATACAAACATTTCTTTTGAATAATAAAAACTAAAAAAATTATCATACCTTTAATTGTGGAGATGGTGTGTTGAAACATTTTCGGATATTTTCAAATGATGCAGATTTTCTTAGGAAAAAAAACTGGAACAATCAAATGGTAAATATGCATTGACTTTAGGTACTATTTGGTAAAGTTAAATTTCATATGACAATTGACTAATGATAGCTGCTCAGGTGAATTAATGAAACGCAGAAATGCTCATTAAAATATATGTTCTTATTGATTTTTGAAGTCGCTGACTTCACAGAGAAAAGCAGAACTGAAAATCCATCAATTAACTTAGAAAAGTGTATAATAATGGAAACGATCTTATTTTTTAAAATTCAACTTGATACAACAAACACCTACCAAAGCATTCTGGTTGGTACAAGTGGCATAGGTGTGTATAAATGTGCCATAAATACCCTGAGCCATTACACCCCTTAGCAAGGAGGCTGCACTAGGGAGACCTGAAGTAACTACTGTCTCCTGAACAGTCACCTCTAATTATGAGCAGCCCCAACCTTTTACTCCACCAGCCCATACACATACCATCACTTACTATGAGAACTATTACATTGAAAGAGTTGGGAAATACTACTATACTAAATAGTGTAGAAAGTACAGAAAAAAATGGACATGTTCCATATTCTCAACCAATATAATAGTGAGAACAGAAAGAAAAGAAAAACTGTAACCCAAAACAGCTGTGGCACTGACTAGAGATGGCATGAATGAATCCTGTGTAAAGAGAACATAGCATAGGGAGGGAGAGGTCAGTCCTCAAGGGGATGGGATCTGGATAGACTGGCTGGAAGGTGGAGCACAGCACTGGCCTGTGAAAGGCAGCAGATTTCCATAGACTGAGATAGACCTGAGAATATCCCAGGCCTATTCTGGGAATATATTCCCCCATATTAGGGAATAGCCTAAATGAGCACCTAGAAGTGTCAAAATGTAGGGGATCTTAGTCCCCACGGACTTTGGTGCAGATGAAGAACAGGGTACATGGAGGTTAGACAAAAGGAGAAGTATAATGGGAAATAAGATAGAAGGTATAGTTGAGGCCAGATTATGAAGCTCAATGAAGCACTTTGACTTTCTTTGGTAGGTGGAGTTCCTCAGTTTGAGACATAAGTGACATAATTATGCCCTAGTTTTATAGCAGGAGGCAGGAGGAGGATGGATTGGAGGCAGCAGCTACTAGAAATGGGAATATGTGATAGGTAGGTGTAAGTACTACAATAGTCCAGAAAGTATAAACGGCATTCCAAACTAGAAAGTGACATTCATTAGTTCAGTTATTTTTTATATGATGGCTACTGCTCTAGGTGCTATGGATAAAACAGTGTTGAAGAATGATATAACCCCAGGCTGGTGAAGAATAAAAAGATCAAACATGCATGAGGAGAAACATTTAGTAAGCGCTATAAGGAAAATAGCAAAAAGGCAATCTATATTAAATAGATACATTATCTCCTCAAAATAAAAGAAAGTATTACCTAACTGTATGGGGCAGTTAAAGGAGGAGGCATAAACATATCTTTAACCTAGGTAACTGACTAGAATAGGATTTGATTTGTCACAAGGCACTAAGACTTTCTATTATGTACCATTCAGCATCCCAAGATACCATCAAGGGAAGCAGAGGCCTGAAGGCAGTAATGAGAGATAAATAAAACTTTCTTGTTTGTGCCCCAAGAAGTTTGAGACATTTATTACATCAGTTATATATACTTCGTATTTTTCTTCTTCTCTCAACTTCTTCAATCACTATCTCTTTTCCCCCAATTACATTCATTATGTAATTAGCTTACTTGGATACACTACATTGATAACAAAGTAATGAGAATGAGTCTAATCACCATTTAGAGAATTCAGTTTTACTGTTTCATGGCCATAATCAATCCCCCCATTTGGTCCAAACATTCACAAACATGTTTTAATCTTGTAAGACCTAGGCAAGAAGTGATAAATTAATGCAAGACCAGAAATTTTCAAAATTTTAGGAAAATTCACAACAGATATTCTGCTACTAATTAGCAAATAACATCTTCTGTGTGTCAGAAAGACAACATATTTGAAAAAGGAGGTGATCACTGGATGGCTCAGTGGCTTAGTGCCTGCCTTCAGCCCAGGGCGTGGTCCTGGAGTCCCGGGATCAAGTCCCACATCAGGCTCCCTGCATGGAGCCTGCCTCTCTGTCTGCCTATGTTTCTGGCCTCTCTCTCTGTGTCTCTCATGAATAAATAAATAAAACCTAAAAAAAAAAGAAAAGAAAAAGAGGAAATGTGTCCTCAGAAAAGATACCAATAGTGAACATTCTGAGGCATTTCCCAGACTGAGGAAGCACCAAGAAATAATTTCCAGAACTACTAGAAATAATTTATCTGTGCTGTAGGAAAATAAAGCAACCAACTCACACTTTAGAATAAAAGTTGTACATACCCTAGAACTGCTGTGCTGATTTAAAATAATGACACTTTCCTTGCTTTCAGCTGAAAATCTCTCAGTTAAAATCTTGCTTGCTTGAACACTCTGCAATAAAAAGTTAACAGTTTTAAAATGTAGAGTGGAGTACTTTAAAAAGCCTAGGATCACTGTTACTTCATGGTAATATACATTATTACCAAAAGAGAAATGTATGAAAAATGTAGAAGTATAGAAAACATTTACCAGAGACACATCAAAAGTCCAGCTATAGCCTTAGCATTTGGCCCAAACCCACAATTGGGCTTCCCTGTTGACCATTAGCCAAATAGATAGTTCTACCTTATTTCTGGTATCACTAATCTTAGGAGCAATCAATGATACTGTGATCTTATAGGTTAGCATTGAATCTATTTAGTATATCAATATCAGAACTATGAATAAGACATACTATTTGGATTTATCATAAATATAGGACTATTCGCTGTCAAATATAATAAACATTCTAAATTCTATTTGAAATGAAAATCTCTTTAAATGTTTTATAATTCAAACTCTTTCCATCAATTAAGTTATATATGTCTGTGTGTGTGTGTGTGTGTGTGTGTGTGTGTGTTATTGTAAGGGGAAACTGCTGCAATCATTACAATTATCATTAAGAGTGTTATTCTTCTATCTTAGAATCAGTGATTTGGATATATAGAAACAACTAGCAGATCCAAGTTTGACATGCTGGTGTATTCATGATGAATTAAATCATTCTGCTACTTTGCTTAAAGGTTTAGGTCTCAAACAACCAACATTTCAAATTCAAAAAATATTTATTCAGTAGGAAATTAGCTCTTTAAAATACCATGAAATTACTACTGAGAATGGAATAGATATGGAGAAGCTATGGGTAATTTAGGAATCCCTAGCATTGATTATATTCATCTTCTATTGTATTTTTATAATGTAGCTATAGTACTGTGTAAGGTAAGAGAAATACTAAACATAGCAAAGGAATACTTGGGTTGCCATTACTCTTCAAAGATAAATTATGTGATATACAAGAGACTTTGGAACTATTTTGTCATAAGTTTACACAAAATATTCAAATATGATGGAATAGCACCTAGTGTATATTTAAGGAAATACTTTTAATAAAAGGACAAAAGCCTTAATACTGTATTTTACAGATATCAAAATAGCAAAACTGACTAATAATCAATGGTTACTTTTTTCTTTTCTTTTCTCTTTTTTTTTAAGAGAGGGAGAGAGAGAACTCCAGTTATTCCAAAGCATAAATAAAGAGAAATCTGCAGCTAGACACATCATAGTGAAAATAGGGAAGAAAAGAGAAAAACGTAAAAGTAGCAGTTTTGGAGGAAGCAAGGAATCTATTGTCCTCAAAAAATTCACATTTAAGGCTCACTTCCCAACAGCAATAGTGGATGCCAGAGAATATTAGAACATCATTAGTGTAATAAAAGAAAACATCTGCAATATACATCATACCCAGGTATAATCTCTCTCAAGAATGAGCTAATATAAAGACATTTGAAATAGAAAAACCAAGATTTTCACCAATTGCAGTTGTCCCACTTCCCTTAAAGCAAATTCTAAAGGGTATATTTCAGGCAAAGGGTAAAATTATTCTAGGCCTCACGTTCTAAGATACTAGGGGAAAAAAAGGGAGGGATAAATATACGGGTAAAATAAAAGAAATATTGTACAAAATGATAATGTTTTTAGAGTTTTAAAAGATAAAGATCTACAAATATATCAAAGTAAGAACATATTAAGTCAAGAAGGGATAAATGGAATTGAAAGGTTTTAAAGTCATTGTATTTTCCTGGAAGAGTATAAAGGTACTGATTAACATAAGATTTTAATAAGTTAAAGTTGTGTATTCAGGGAAAGTATCATAAGAACAAGAAATAATATATTTATTTCAAAAATAGGGATAATGAAACACAATTTATCAAAACAGTTGAAAAATAAAAATAAGACCAGAATATAATACATCTAGACCACTGATTTAAAAAAAAAAAAAAAAGGAACAACAAAAAAGATAAATTTAAGAAAAGGAATAAATGAAGAAAATGAGGGATGCCTGGGTGGTTCCATGGTTTAGTGCCTGCCTTTGGCCCAGCGCATGATCCTGGAGTCCCAGGATCAAGTCCCACATCTGGCTCCCTGCATGGAGCCTGCTTCTCCCTCTGCCTAAGTCTCTGCCTCTCTGTCTCTGTGTCTCTCATGAATAAATAAATAAAATCTAAAAAAAAAAAAAAGATGAAGAAAAGGAAACAAAGGCAGGGTTAATAAAAAACATAAATTATATGTCAGGATAAAACAAAAAATATCAGTAATCACAATACTGATATTTAGGTATCAGTATTGTAAAAGGTAATCATGTTAAAATTACCTTTAAGACATAGGGCACACAGACTTTTGTATCTACATACCATTTCCCATTCAAAAGAACTTTGCACAAAGGATTCTTTGAGCAAAGGCCTGATTCCAGTTGGGATGCATGAAAAGTTCGTGGACCATCTTTTTATGCTAGAAAGTCCTTTTGAACCCTTTTTCTTCCAGTCATTGGGTATGAACCACCACCAGCACTGACTTTCTTTTCAAACACCTCTCTAATGGATTATACCATATCACCAGTTGGAACCAGTCCTGGTTACAAACCAATAATAAACCAATAATAGTCTTGCTACAATTCTTCCTTCTGTTCTGAAACTTCTGCCCACTCTCAATACTCTATACTCACATTTTCTAAATACAAAGGCAGAAAAATACATGCCCCTACTTTATAAAAAGAGTTTGGAAAATACTGCACTCATTACAGTATATTGCAGTGATATTACATATGACTCATATTACTGCCCAGCTGGGTCAGTTCAGTCAGAAGCAGATGCTACCAGTAGAGGCTACAGTGAGAGAGAGCAGTAGGAAATCTTCAGACTGTGACACAGTCAGACACCTGTAAAAGGGGAAGAGAGAGGAAGGAATGAGTAGGAAGAGCTTCAGATCACAGAACAGTTCTGAGATTCAGCCAGGGTGATGGAAAATTCCTGAGCCAAAGCTGCCTTTTAAAACAATCCTACATCAAGCAGGTATGGGTCAGCGCTAGCAGACCCCTTGTGTTCAGTCACTGGCTAGGAGCAGCCCAAGAAAAAATGGCCTTGGAGTGAATGCCATGACAGATCTACAGGACAGCAGCTGGAGGCTGGCAGTTAAGTATGCTTATGTCAACAGATGTGAGTATCACATTTTCATGGATGCCATGCCTACTTATGCAAATTAATATTCACCAGTCTTACACTAAGGCAATCTTTTATATACTCTATGAACCTTCTTATTTTAGCTCATTACATATTTTTTCTCAATAAAAGTATTATCTTCTTAAACAAATAAAAAGGAAATGCAAATATACACAAAAATCTTCCAAGATTTAAATTACTTATGTACTTTGATCAGAAATTCCAAATAGAAAAATACACTTATGTATACAAAGATATATGTGCAAGTGTGTGGTTCCTGGGAAGGTTGTCTTTGTTTTGGTTTTTGTTGTTGTTGTTTTGTTGTTGGGTTTGTTTATTTGTTTGTTTGTTTTGTTTCTTATGATGCAGCCTCAGCTGAGATCCTGTCCAAAACCGCATGAGAGATCTTGAACCAGAACCTCCCTGTTAGGCCAGAAACTGTGGACTCCAGATCCTCAGAAACTGTGTGAGATAATAATAGTTTATTTTTTTTTGATAATAATAGTTTATTGTTTTAAACTGCTAACTTTGGGATATTTCGATTTGCAGCAATAGATAATTAATATACCCTTCTAAACTGGGTTAGTGGCTTTTAGTGCCAGGAAGAGGTAAGGAAAAGTGTAATAAAAAAAATGTGGAAAAGGGGACTTTTTTTAAACAGGGGCAAAATTAGTATCTCTCTCGGTTCATAGGAGGGTCAAATAAGATAATAAACGTGAAGTACCTGGCATAGTGTCCAGCTCATAGTAAATACTCAATAAATGAGAATCAGCAGAAGTTATATTTTAAGCAAAAACTCAAAATGCAGAATAACATAGATTACATGATTCCATACATGTCAAAACGTTAATTTGCATACACTGGCATTACATAAATGAAAAAATGTCTGAAAGGATACACACAATACATTTAATAATAGTTCACTTCAGAGACGAGAACTGGGAAAGGACAGCATTCAAGGTGGTAGTGTTCTTTATGCCATACACAGCTGTATCATTCGAATTTTTTCTACACTAAAGTGTAGTATTCATATACTACTTGTGAAAGTTCTTAAGTAATTGGTCTTGTTACTCAGAATAGCAAAAACAATAGTATTACTAAAGAAAATAATAGTGGTTTAACAAAAGACAAAATAGACTTTTTAAAACAGACACCACAAAATAATAATAACCAAATTAACCATATGCTACTTAATGTGGTTCATCTGAAAAAAAAAAAAAAAAAAAAAAAACAACGAAAAACAACAAAGAATTAAAATGAAAATATTCCTGAACGCAAACAGAAAAGAACACAGGGCTAGCCATAGTACAGTAGAATTCCAGCATTAAAAAAAGCCAAAGTAGGTCATTTAAAATTGATTAGAGACGGAATTGATAATAAAGGTAAAACATTGCTAAATTCATAATAAAGATAAAACAGCTTCTAATCACATAAAGTAAAAACTCCTGTTAACACGTGAAGAAATAGATAAAACACAACTGCCCTGAAAAATCCCCAACAGTGTTTTTTTAAAATTATTTAATTAATTAATTTATTTTCTTAGAAATCTCTACATCCAACGTGGAGCTTGAACCCATGACCCCAAGATCAAGAGTTGCATGTTCTTCCAGCTGAGACAGCCAGGCATCCTACACATGCAGTGTTTTTTAGATCAAATCAAAGAAATATGCTACATAAGAATGGAATAATATGACAATATAACAGCCATATCTATTATTAATTGTGCACTAACTATTCATTAGGCAATATGCTATATAGTCTCATTAAATTCTCAGAACACCCATTTTACACATAAAAAAACAGACTTCCAGAAACTAAGATACCAGTCAAGATTATCTAGAAAGTAAGTGGGATTCGAGTCCAAGATGGATTGGAAAGCCTATGCTCTGCTTAGTGCTACCACAACATAAAAACGGTCATGACTTAAAATACTTTTAAATTCATAGACAAATATTGGGACATATTGGTTTCAGAAGGAAACCATAAAACAAATACCAATGAATTCCAAAAAACTGGTATTCTAAAGAATATATTTTCTTATATAAATAAGGATAAAGAATAAAATTAAAATAATGCCAAGTCAAAACAGTTTTAAAAAAACACTTTCCCACATAAATCATGTATCAAAAAGATAATGAAAACGAGTACAGAAATTATTTAGAAAATAAATGAACAAACTATAAATAAAAATTTATGAAATAAGATCAAATTCTTACATGGAAGAAAATTCATGAAGGACTTATATTACTTTAAAAAATAAAAATGAATTAATTAAATTGTAAACCAACACAAGAAATTAGAAAAATGCCCAATGGGAATGTCAACCTTCTATAGAGAGCAGGAAGCCAACAACCAAAAATTTTTCAGAAAGAGAAGTAACAACAATTCAGAGGGGCAAAAATCGAATTAATCCAGAAGTTTTTTTTGGTCAAAGATGATAGGTTGAACTTATTTGTTTTTGTTTGTTTGTTTTTTTGTTTTGTTTTGTTTTGTTTTGTTTTGTTTTTTGGCTGACAGGCCATGATTCCTAATAACTAGGGGATCCTACATTATAAACTTTGCTAAAAAAATTAAATATGGGTTTATACTGGGGTGAGTATAGTAATTTGACAATTAGAGAAAAGCATTTGGGTTTGGGGGGTTGGTTTTTTTTTTAAGATTTTATTTATTAATTCACTAGAGACACAGAGAGAGGCAGAGACATAGACAGAGGGAGGAGAAGCAGGCTCCATACAGGGAGCTCAATGTGGGACTCAATCCTGGGACTCCAGGATCACATCCTGAGCAGGTGCTCAACAGCTGAGCCACTCAGGCGTCCCCAGAGACTAAAGCATTTGTAATTGAAAACAAGAGAAGAGACCGAGTGAACCAAGATGGCGGCTCCCGTGGATCTGGAGTTGAAGAAGGCCTTCACAGAACTTCAAGCCAAAGTTATTGACACTCAACAGAAGGTGAAGCTTGCAGACATACAGATTGAACAGCTAAACACAACGAAAAAGCACGCACATCTTATAGATACAGAGATTATGACTTTGGTAGATGAGACTAACATGTATGAAAGTGTAGGAAGAATGTTTATTCTTCAGTCCAAGGAGGTAATTCACAGTCAGCTGTTAGAGAAACAGAAAATAGCAGAAGAAAAAATTAAAGAACTAGAACAGAAAAAATCCTACCTGGAGCGGAGTGTAAAGGAAGCTGAGGACAACATCCGGGAGATGCTGATGGCACGAAGGGCACAGTAGGAAATCTCCAGCCAAAGCTTCCTGCCCCCTCCCATTCCTGGCAAGGGCAGGTGGGGGCCCATGTGGAGAAACTTCTCTACTGCCCGGGTGGACTTTTTATTTGGATGATCTCATAACCCTGTGTTTTCTACTTCACCATGATACCCTTTCAGACCCCAGTTCTGTATTTTTTATCCTGGCTCTGTCTGCCACCCCTGTCCAGAACACTTTTCTTCCTGGGGGTGAGTCACAAACTCCCAGGAGAGAGAGATGGGAGCCATACAGATACGGGAGCTCTGCCCAAGCCTATGAACTAGTTATGCTCCTTAGACCAATAAAAGGCATGTGTTCCCCCCACCAAAAAAAAAAAAAAAAGAAAAGAAAAAAGAAAAAGAAAAAGAAAACAAAAGAGGACAAAAAAATTAAGTTCATTTCTAAAAATTCTTTTTTAGGAAGAAAAAATTCTCAAAAATATGATTAGAAATGGGAAAGAAAATGATACATTAGAAATGGAGATTAAGACTGAAGAGAGACTTACAAATGCTGCATATAATTTATACATTTCAATCAAATAGATGGCTTTCTGTAAGAATATATGTTACCAATTGACTCAAGAGAAAGTACTTAACATTGAACAACCCAAGAAGAAGGAACCCTCATGCACTGTTGGTAGAAATGCAAACTGGTGCAGCCACTATGGAGAAAACAAGTTGGAGGTTTCTCAAAAACTTAAAAATAGAAGGGTGCCTCACTGGTCAGTCAGTATAGCATAGGACTCTTGATCTAAGGGTGATGAGTTTAAACCCCACAGTGGGCATAGAGATTTTTTTTAAATTAAAAACAGAATTACCATATGACCAAGTATGAATCATTTGGTATTTACTCAAAGAATGTGAAACACTAATTGGTATTTATTACTGGGTACTTACTCAAAGAATCTGAAACATTAAATCAAAAAGATCTACATTCTCCTCTATATTTGTTGCAGCATTATCCACAATAACCAATTTACAGAAACAGCCCAAGTGTCCATCAATAGACGAATGTATAAAGATGTGGTATATATGTGTGTATATATATATATGTATATATGTATATGTATTTATGTATATATACATATATATACACAATGCAATATTATTCAGCCATAAAAAAGAATGAAATCTTGCCATTTGCAACAATGTGGGTGGAGCTAAAGAGTATTATGCTAAGTGAAATAAGACAGAGAAAAACAAATACCATATGATTTCACTCATGTGGAATTTAAGAAACAAAATGAACAAAGGAAAAATAAGAGAAAGAGAGAAAAACTAGGAAAGAGATTCAACTATAGAGAACAAATTGATGGTTATGCAGAGGGGGGAATGGGAGAATGGGTGAAATAGGTGGCAGAGATTAAAGAATACGCTTATGATGAGCACTGAGTAATGTATAGAATTGTTAAATTACTTTATTGTACACTTGAAACCAGTATAACACTGTATATTAGCTATACTGAAATTAAAATAAAAATAAATTAAAACAAATAAAAAACATTGAACAACCCAAACATTAGAAAAGAAAAAATTCCTTTTTTTCAATGAGTTAAGCATAAATTTATTCCAATATTCTTCTGTACATATGTTTGCAAACATTTACATCTTAATGAAGGACGATGTTACTTGAAAGGTTATTAAACTCAGCTTAGTTTCAATGAGCTAAGCAAAGGACTATTTTTTAAGTTTTTGTTTAAATTCCAGTTAGTTAACATACAGTGTAACATTATAGAAAATAAAAAATTCTAATTATCAATTACCTTCCCAAATGGTTCAAATGTCTCCATGAGTTCTTCCAAATTTTCTAGATTATTTTTATGCTATATCAATTTCAGAATATTTTTAAAAATGAAATGTTACCCAATTAACTTAGAATAAACCTAATAAGAGAGTCCAATGAAGGATAAAAAAAGACATTTCATACATATTTCACCATGAATACATATTAAAAATAAAATATTGCCTAACAGAATTCAACATAATATTTAAGCATAATACACCATGACCAAGTAATCTAAAAAATGCAAAGATGTTTCAATATTAATATTTAAAATAGGTCATATATGAATGTGATTCCATCCCTGCCTTTGTTGCAGGGAAGCTAAGATGTAAATTGATTATTCCATTTCAAGCAACAGCATATATGGACAGACATTTTTAATTTAATTTTACCTCTAACTCTATTACACTATTACCCTTCTTAAGTTCTCTCTATGATTTCTTCAAATTTTGTTTTATTGTTTTCAGATATGAGTTTTAGTAAGGTGCCTAAAGTCCCATACAAATAAAATAATCCTAAGTACTATTAGAAATTTATGCACAGTAATGTCCATCACAGAATTTTTTAAAGAAGAAAAAACTAGGGCAGCCCCGGTGGCTCAGCAGTTTAGCTCAGCCTTCAGCCCGGGCATGATCCTGGAGACCCAGGGTCGAGTCCCACGTCGGGCTCCCTGCATGGAGCCTGCTCCTCCCTCAGCCTGTGTCTCTGCCTTTCTCTCTCTCTCTCTCTCTCTCTGTGTGTGTGTGTCTCTCATGAATAAATAAATAAAATCTTAAAATATATATATATATATATATATATATTTAAAAAAAAGAAGAAAAAACTAAAAAGGAAGAAGAAAAGGGGAGGAAAGAGATAGGAAAGAAGGAGGAGAAGGAAAAATTTTTAAGGATGAAAGAAAATGGACCAAAAGGTAGGCAGTTATTGTCTTGCAGAAGAATAACAGGTGAACTGGTTTTCTTCTCTTGATTTTTCTAATTTTTAAAATAATCAATATAACATAAAATGAGAGCAAACACTCTGTAAGGGAAGAAGAAACAAGAGTCATAATGTATTGGGTGATGTCAAGCTTTTTTTAACATTAACTAAAAGTGCAGTTTAAAAAAGCAAGCAAAAATGACATGAAGATCTTCTAAACAACCTGAGTAGTTCTATATCTTGGAACTTTGGTCAAATAAAATATTTTTTCAAAAAGAAAACAGAATAATCTTTACTGGTGAGGTAATATGGATAAGTACCATCCAGTCATTCTTAATTATGGCAATTGCTGTCTGACAATTTATAGAACAATTGTCCTGTAAACTTTCATGCCATAATCACTATACAATTTAATTATTAAACAACAACAGAAAAAAAAAATAAACAACAACAGAGAAAAGTCATTCTGTGTGTTACCTCATATTTTGAATATAGAGTTTCCTTCATAATAGATACCGGAACAGAGAATTTGGGTGAAGTTGGATTCCAAAACAACTTTGTACATTCTGGATAAGCAGACACCTTTGAAAATAAAATAAAAGGCTATTAGAAACTAACAAATGATCTCTAATGTAAAAATCCAAACTCCCATCAGAAGTGTTTTAACTGGCCAGATAGTGACTTGATTGGTTCCACAGCCTCTGAAAGTCTGAGAAAGACAACTTTTCATATCCATCAGATTATCAGAAATGTGAAGTTGGCAATTCCAACTGATGCCAAGGATGAGGGGAAACTAGTACAACCACACTGGAGGCAAGCTGGCCATTTCTAATAAAATAGAAAATGTATATGCCATATAACCCAGTAATTTCACTTGCAGAAAAATATTCTAAAAAAATCTAATATATCTACTATATCTCTAATATGCATGAAGAGATATGCACAAGGATGTTCATACAGCATATGAAATAGCAAAACACAAAGCCCGATCTAAATGTCCATTACTTGAAAAAATGGATGAATAAAATACAGCATATAACTAACGCTATCAGGCTATTCAAGCCCCAAAATTATAAACCATAGATGAATCTTAGAAGCACAGTACTGACAGTATAATAAGCAAATTTTGGAAAGATGCATACAAAATAGCGTTCTTTATATAAATGTCACTAGAACACAAAGAACTGTAGTATTTATTATTTAGTGTCACAAATATATCAAATAAAGTATAAAATAATGGACTAAAAAATCACAATTGTAACAGTAACTGCCCTTGGTTAAGGAGGAAGAGAAATGGAATTGGAAAAAAGTATAAAAGGACTCATTATTTTTAAATTTTCTTTTATTTTAAAAAATCTGAAATAAGCGTGACAAAAAGTTAGCATCAATTCTTGATAAAGTGTCCCCAAGTGTATGTTAGTTTGGTTTCTATAATTGTTTATTCAAATTTTTTCAAAATAAAACTTAAGCATAGGTGAATTTTTAGGAAGCTGAAACTATTCTGGATGATACTGGAATTGTGGCTATATAACATTATGCATTTGTCAAAACCTACTGAACTTTAGAGCACAAAGAGTGAAACTTTTGTGTGTGCAAATTTTAAAAACTCATTTAGGAAATCAAGAGGAATCCCAGGATGGAATGCAGAATATAACATAACAATCTAATTCTATTAGAAACATATGAAACAACCTCACTGAAAGGAGTAGGGGGAAAAGTTGCTGACCTTAGTAGCTTTGGAAATGAATGTAGTTTACAAAAGTAAAGGCAAAAGAAATTGTACATAACACTGTACTTTAGTTGGTGAAGTTACATCCTACAGAAATATGATATTTCTATACGGGAACTGAAGAGTTAAGTAAATGGATGGAAGATGGTAGAAGCCAGGGTTATCCCTGTTGGATTAGGAGTTTAGAAAAAAGCAAGGGAGGATGATCACGTGGTAATGGATTAGAGTTGGAGACATCAGTATGAACTCTGTTTAGCTTAATTTAGGCACAGATGGTTACATGTAGAAATATTTACAGGAGTTAGTATATCATACATATTTCCTTGCTGTGTCAGCTAAGAAGGCCTGGAAGCAACATGCCCCAGTACCAACAAGCACACCTAATGCCTAGATCTTGGTTTCTAATCACATTCTCCAATAAAGTGAACTGTGATTTCTTGTGTAAATGGTTTATCCTATGGACTGGGGCAGGAAATATAAAAGGTGAGCCTGTTTTTTAAAAACAGTGTTTAAAAAAATCTCACTAACAAATTACCACTGGGTGGTTTAAACTAACAGAAATGTATTCTCTCACTGTTCTGGAGACTAGAAGTCCCAAATCAAGTTGTAGGGAGGCCCATGCTCCTTTGAGGGCAGAATCCTTCCTTGCCTCTTCCTAGCTTCTGGTGGTTGCCATCATCCCTTGACATTCCTTAGCTTGCAGCTGCACCATTCCAATCTCTGCCTCCACTGTCACATGGTCTTCTTCCCTGTGTGGTCAAATGGCATTTTCCTCTTATCAGGACCCCGTCCTATTGAATTTAGGGCCCACTCTAAATCCAGGATTCATCCCAAGATTCTGAATTATATCTGCAAAGACGTTATTTCCAAATAAGGTCACATTCACAGGTACCGTGGATTAGAACTTGAACATATCTCTTTGGGGCCACTATTTAATCTAATATTATCATATTAATAATAGGGAAAACAGGAAAACAGGATGTGTAGTATATGGCAAACCTCCATACTACCTTTGTAATTTTTCTTTACTCTAAAACAATTCTACAAAATAAAGTTCATTATCAATAAATAATAATAATAAAGCAAACAATAAAAGAGAAAATTATTTTTAAAAATAGAGACACTGGGGTGCCTGGGTGGCTTAGTCCTTTGAGCATCCAACTCTTCGTTTCAGCTCAGGTCAATCTCAGGGTTGTGGGATTGAGCCCACATCAGGCTGTGCATTCAATGGAGAGTCTGCTGGAGATTCTCTCCCTCTCCCTCTTCCCCTCCATAAAAGGAGGCATAAAAACTAATCAGGCATTCATGACAAAATCTTCAAGAAAATGTGGTAAGATTTTAAAAATAACAGCTGTTTGAATGCATGGTATAATTATTGATAATTATATTTCTATTGACTTTTAATAATACTTAATTGGGCTATTCATGTTCCCCAAAAAGATTTTTCACGAGAAAAATGACCTTATATAATTTTAAAGTATCAACTTGCAAGCATTACTGTAGCATTAACTATGAAACCTTAAGAGTGACATCTCCTGGAGTGTGGGTGTTACACAGACTTTTTAGAATAATACACAAAGACCCAAACACAATAAATAAAGATCCATGATTACAAGATGACACGGAGTCTTGACCACTTTTATTTCTCATCAGATATACTTCAACTATTCCATAAACTTGATCACATTTCCTATCTACCAAAAGAGTATTTAGAGAAAAATGGATTTTGCAGTTGCCAGGTTAATTTGTTCACCATATAAATGCAAAATTAAGTTTCCATCTCACTGTCCTCTGTTTGCTGGGCACACTGTGTCACTCTATGCTGTTACAGACATAGAGCCAGGAAGTCCTTGCTAAAAGACGAACAAAATCTTCTAAAATCAGCTGACAACTCTTCTTCCAAAGATCACCTAGAAATTAAGAAGATTTCAGGCATTCAAATGATAGGACACATACAATACAGTAATTCCTTCCATGTAGTAGATAGACATCCAGCAGTGTAAGCCTCCAGAATAAAATCATTCGCCTAGAATTAAGCAAGACACACTCCTCTAGGTGGGAAGAGAGGAAAATGTATCACTAAGCAAACAGCAACTTTGTGATCAAGGAAAAGTCCAGGTGCACTGTCAAGAGGGCATTTATCAAATTAAACTAGTGACGAAACACTCATCCTGGTAAATTGATTTCCCCAGCAATGCTCAGAACTTTCTAAGAGAAGAACTAGGAAAATGGTTAGAAATGACAAGGTTGGTAGCTGCTAGTTCTTAAGAGGATAGAGACTGCACAGCAAATGGAATTACCATTAAGCAACCAGCTTGACTTGGTATAATAGCACCTGCACAGCCCCTACCATTGCTATGTATATTATAACCCAACACAATAACTCCTGTTCATGCTGATAAGCCAAGGTCAGAACATTCTGTTCACTAAGGGAGAGAGACATGCAAATTAGTTCCTTGTGGTAAATTAAGCTTCATATAAGCGAAACATAAGGATGAACGAGACTTTTCAAAACGTGGTTTGAGACTCTAAAGAGCTCAAGACCTTTCCAAGAGTCTTTTCAAGACCTTTTCAATACCTTTCCATGCTTGAAAACTATTCCCTCAATTATATTTAGAGCCTACTTTCCTTTCCTCTGTGTTGAAGTTTGCACTGATGGTACCAAAAAAAAAATAAAATAAATCAAGTAAAACTGATGTCACCTTAGCATGAATCAAGGCAGCTGCACCTTAAAAATGCCCCCAGAAAGCAGGTAAAATTAATTTTATTACATCTCCACTTTTAAGTACACATCTTTTTTTTTTAAAGCATACATATGCAACCAAACGAGAAAACACATAAAGTGTTTCTTTGGTCATAGTGAAGGAGGATAGTGGTTTCAAGGAAAAACACATGTGCTGTTGTTAGAGTTGTGGCCTGAATTAGCCACCATTTTCATTTGAGAGGACAGACATCAAACTGTTCATTCAGACTTTAATATACAGAAAGCATTTTCTTGAGAATGAATGAAGAAATCCTGTCATTTCCAATAAAACCATTGAGAGCATGTGTGCCCATGAAAAAAAATTAAGCTTTTAGTAAAAATTAGAATTTTGGAAAATTCCCAAGGTGTAGGAGTGCTGACCACACTGACTCCATCTTTGGCTCTCTATCTTATTCAGGCCTGCACAGTAACCTCCCCCAGTCCCACATATTCCAGGCCATACGGAGGTTAATGTATACCCTGACAGGAACGTGGGAAGGCTTATTCTGATCTTCCCTGTAGTGCTGCATATAAAGCTCCACTTTTTAGTAACTAGTAGAGATGACTGGTACACAGATGACATCACTTTAGATAACTACCCTTTGACCTCACCTCCACGCCCCTCACTCTATAAAAGCTAAGGATTAAGGTCCATCCAGATTGAGGTCCAGATTGGACAAGAATAGCTGCGTAGTGTCTGAGTCATTTGTGCACCCAATCCTCTGTCGGTAATCACCCTGAATAAAACTGTGTGAATAGTATGGAGTGGTTTGCTTTGTTTTTCAGTCTGACAGTGACTTCTCAGCCTGGAAGATACTCTACTATCCCTCCTCTACTTTCTAACACAATGGTAAAACATTTTTCTGATAATATTAAAAATAAGATATATTAATATTACATATATACATAGTGAAATGTATCTACATTTGAAGATCTACATAATGAAGAACAAATATCCAGTGTACAATGTTACAAAATTATAAATGAGTAAAAAATCCACTCAAATTGCAAAACAATAGATTTTAATGTATCAAGATATGAAAAAGTCATTGACACGGCTTCAGATTTCAATTGCAACAAATATTTTTAGCTGCGGGAATTTTCACTTAATACATTCTCTTTTAGCTACACAAATTATCATTCAATATTACCTTTATAACTAAGTTTAATTGCTCTTTTTTTTTGCTCTAATGAAGACAATTTTTTATTGAACTTTTTTGTTTTGAGATAATTGTAGATTCACATGCAGTTTTAAGAAATAATAAAAAAGATCCCATCTATCCTTTACCCGGTTTCCCTCAAAGGTAACATCTTACAAAACTATAGTACAATATCACAAACAAATATTGACATTAATACAGTCAAAAACATTTTCATCACCACAAGGATCCTTCAGGTTGTCCTTTTACAGACACAGTCATCCAATGCCCCCATCCTGAAATCCTAGAAACAGCTAATCTGTTTTCCATTTCTATAATTTTGTCACTTCAGGAATGTTATATAAGGAAACCATACAGCACGTAATCTTTCAAAATTGGCTTTTTCAGCATAATTCTCTGAAGACTCATCCTTGTAGTTGTATATATCAAGAGTTCCTTTCTTTTTATTGATGAGTGCTAGTTGCATGTTCAGTTAAAAAGAGGGAGGGGGGCACCTGGGTGGTTCAGTCAATTAAGTGTCTTACTTTGGCTCAGGTCATGATCTCCGGGTCTTGGGTATATAAATAATTTATACAACTCAACACCAAAAAACAAACCAAAAAAATCCAACTAAAAAATGAGCAGAAGATCTGAATGGACATTTTTCCAAAGAAGACATACAGATATCCAAAAGCCTCATGAAAAGATGCTCAGCCTCACTAATCATTAAGGGAAATGCAAATCAAAACCACAAGATATAATCTTATCCTTGTCAGAATGGCTAGAATTAAAAAACAAAAAACAACAAATATTGACGAGAACATGGAGAAAAAGGAACCACTGTGCACTGTTGGTGGAAAATGTAAATTGGTATAGACACTGCAGAAAACAGTATGGAGGTTCCTCAAAAAATTAAAAATAGAAATACCATGTGATCCAATAATTTCACTACCAGGTATTTGCCCCATTCCAGCCTCCCTGGTCAGCAAGGAGTCTTCTCCTTCTCCTTCTGCCCCTCCACTCCACTTGTGCTCTCTCTGTCTCTCTCACAAATAAATAAATAAACTCTTCAAAAAAAAAAAAGACAGATAAAACCCACATAAAAATTATTGAAATCTTCAATAATTCTTAAGATTGTAAAAAGGGTCCTGAAACCAAAAAGTTTGAGGACTCTAGAGAAAAGTAATAGTCAAAGGAAGTTCTTACTTCCTCTCCTGTGAGTTGTAGATAAGGTTTGTGAACACGCTGTCTAGTTCCTTGTGTCCATTCAGGAAGTACGACTGGTGGTGGTGGAAGGACAGGCACATATTCTTGATTGTGATCCACAACAGGAATTCCTTGCAGTATTCTATAGTATGATAAAAACAATAAACTTTAAACTTGTTTATCAGTGAGTGAGACTCACTGATGAGTCTCACTTCATATCTCTGCTGATATAAACACACTAGCATTTGATAACTGTCCTAGGCAGAAATCGTGTAGAAGTGAGATAATCAGAAATGGGAAATAATTCAATATAATTTATCTTTGGTTCTGTATACATTTTAGTAGTAACCTTTACGATGGTCTTATTATATTGGAGTAATAAATTCAACCTGTGAAAACCTGGTTTACAAGAGAACTTTCTGATCACTAAGCCATCTGCCGCTCTAAGCCCACAGGAAATGGTCTCATTTCTTAGAGTGAGGTAAAGCATCAGCCCAGGCAGGACTGCCTCTCACATTAAAGCTTTCTCTTCTTGAATCATATATCATGTCAGGATGAACGAAATAACTATGGCATTAAGTCTTTCCTTCTAGGCTACAAACTCTCTCTATATTAGGATATACATGAGATACAAAACTTATAAACAAAAGCTTTAATTAAGCAAAAGAGATGAGCTAAATGAAAATTTGAAGGCAAAATATATTGACTGACAAACTGCTTAAAAATACATTGAATTTGTATTAAATCTTGTATCAATTTGTACCAATTTTTGCACTTACTGTAAAAGAATATAAAATGAGTACAAAATGGGCCTGCACCAACTATAGCTACATCAATTTCACATGGAAGTATTTTTTAAGAGTTTATTTATTCATGAGAGATACAGAGAGAGAGGCAGAGACATAAGCAGAGGGAGAAACAGGCTCCATGCAGGGAGCCCGATGTGGGACTCGATCCAGGGGCCCCAGAATCATACCCTGAGCTGAAGGCAGACGCTCAACCACTGAGCCACCCAGGGATCCCTCACATGGAAGTATTTAGAACCAATGTTACCTCTTTTTGATATACCATTGTATGAACAATCACTTTATGAGCCATCAAATATGAAGATTAAGAGTACACAAGCCTCCCAACTGACTTAAGTTACTTAATAATATGCTGAAACCCTCAGATCCTATCATACCAGCTCTTAAAAAAACAGGCTCATGGAGATATGGCTTGCCAAAGGAGAGTCACAGAGAAAAGTCACCTATCTCAACTAGTCAAAATAATTTAATTCAAAGAGAAGATAAAGTTCAACTGCCAATATGGTGAATATAGTAGACTGCCACTCAACACCCAATTACCCTCCTTCTAATGTGCTTTCCTGAACTACTGAGATAAAACTCTCAAGCAGCCAGACACTTAGATATGATTTAGGATCCACTAATTTGAAATTTTTCTCCAGACTCTCCCTACTTCCCTCTTAATTTCTACAGAAAAGAGCTAATAATCCTTTCTTGAGTTCTTCCCTTTAGGAAACATCCTTTCAGACTAAAAAATCTCTCATATCCAACCTCTCCCTCATGCCTAGCAGGAATCCCCAGTTCTGTTCATTCTCCTTCTTCTTTTTTTTTTAAGATTTTGTTTATTTATTCATCAGAGACAGAGAGATAGAGATAGAGAGGCAGAGATACAGGCAGAGGGCGAAGCAGGCTCCATGCAGGGAGCCTGACGTGGGACTCGATCCGGGGTCTCCAGGATCATACCCTGGGCTGAAGGCAGGCGCTAAACCGCTGAGCCACCAGGGCTGCCCTATTCATTCTCCTTCTATGGTGTCTCTCCTGTCCATTGCATTTTCTCTCATTTGAGTGCTAAGATATCACCTTTGCTGGTTCCTCACTTAGAATCTCTCTCCTCCAATCTATTCTATATACCCTGCCAGGGATGTCATCAGCCACCCCCTACCAAATACTTTAATGACTACACATTGTATAAACCCAAGCTCCTGGGCCTTGCCTTCAGGGTCCTCCATAGTCTGGGCAATATCTACTTGCCAATCCTACTTCCTTTCCCTAACTCCTGGCCAACCTATATTCACTATGCTAAAGGTGCCTAAGGTGTCAAGATTACTAAGGGGCAGTAGGGAAGACAGGCAAACCAAATGACAATATAATGCAGCTATAAAAATGATGAAAAGAAGGCTTTCAGATTGCAATGCATTCATGACACCTTTATAAATCCCCCTCTACCTGGTATAAATTCATCTTTCCTTCCTAGTTTTCCTGCTGCATTTGACCTGATTTTTCATCATAGAATGTAGTATTTTTGATTCTGTGTAACTTTTTCACAGTAGACATAGACTGGTCTGAAGAGAAAAGTGATTCTTATTCATTTTCTACCTTCTGTGGATGCAAATGTAGTAGGTACTGAATAAGCATTGTTGTATTTTGGCACAGCAAAAAAGTCTCACAGCCAAAGCCAGTCAGTCCCACACTCTGTCCTGGGGAACTGAGAATCACAGGTCAGTATGATGTACTACAGTGGTTCTCAAAGTGTGCTCCCTAACCAGCATCATTAACATCACATAGGAACTTGTTAGAAAATGCAAATTCTTGACCCTCATTATACTTAGTGAATCAGAGTCTCAGAATGGATCCAGTCATCTGTGTTTTAACTAGCCCTGTAGATGATTCTGATGTACACTGAAGTTTGAAAACCACTAATGTAAAACCATTGTTGTATTACTGAAATCTTGCCTAAAACAACCTGATCATTAGAGTATTCTGGGAGTTTGTCAATCTATAGCTTCTCAGATTCCCTCCTCTAGAGATTCTAATTCAGGGGGTTTGGGATAGAACCAAGGAATTGATACACTTATCATAGACTCCAGGCAGTCCTTATCCAGGGGAAAGCTAAAATTCACTGATGTGGTGAGAATAGCTTGCTTTTGGAATGAGGCTAAAACCAGGATTTTAGCCCCACTTTGGCCATTTGCTGTGTTATGTGGGGTACATCACTTTTCCTTCTTACATCTCAGTTTCTTCATCTATCTATAGCAACAGTAATCAGGTCTTTCAGGATCAAATGTTTAGAAATAACATATATGAGTTTGCACACAGTGCATGATCAGTATGTGGTTGATATTACAATGAGTATTGCTATTTTCATTGAGGGTATTGAATGAAGGACACATGTCCACCTCTCTCAGAGTAAGTTAAACCTCTTTCCCTGTCTCCTCTGGGCCAGAGATATAAAATGTATTTCTTATTGTAGATTGCTATTAGAGAAGCTTGAGAAGCTTGCTCTAAGCTGTGAGTACTTTTTAGAAATCTCTGCATACATATTCTATGAGTTACATAAAAGTGAACATGAGCTACCTCCTGTGAAGCAAAGAGAAGGGTTCTCCCTCCAGGACCCTTCTGCTCTCCTTGCCATTACTCTAACCAAAAAAAGTCCTCACCACCACACCTTTACTATCCCTTCCTAATGAATTTATCTTGCTCCCTGGGGAAAAAACCTAGAAGAGGATTCACAGGATGGGGCTCACAGCTGTTTTTATACAATTCAAAGAAAATGCATACAGGGATATTTTATGAGTGCTTATGTGCAAAAGTTTTGCCAAAAATGTACTTACATGCAATAGGATACTCTATTCCACACAATGGTTTTTTAAAGTGCTTATAGTAAGCCACTAAATTGATTTCACAACCCCCCTAAATCTACAATTTAGGAAATAGTAATTTACAAAAAAATGTTGTTTGAAAAGAAAACTCCTAGATCTAGAAAAGACTTAAAGAGTTCATCTTCTTGAAAATTATAAATAATTTTCTTTAGTATAATCTTAAAAATTTGTAGCAGAAGTAATAAACACTTAGAATACTTTTTAAAAATTCAGGGAATATAAGCTTAATAAAATAATAAATCTAAAGAAGAATAAGAGGATAACTATACAGATTTTCTCTTTTTTTACAAAATTATGATTACGGAAGTGGGGGATTTTATTTTTAATCACTGTAACTTCATTGTCACATGCAAACAGTGACATCTGGTGGAATGACATTGCTTTGCTTTAAAAAAAATTTTAGCTTTCACATGCTGAGTTATGAAATCAGATAAATGTTCAAATAATTCCTGTTCTTATATTTCCATCTAAAAGAAAAAAACACGAATCTAATATCTCATCAAACACTGATAGTGTATAGTAAAATGACTTCTAACATCCCAATCTGTATTTTTTTAGATATGCTTAAAGCTTACTTAAGTATAAGGGTTATTTGTTAAAAATGGATTTAATTGCGGTTACTATTGATTCTACTTCTAACTCTGACACCAACTGTGATTCAGGGTGAAATTTATCCTCAGTTTCCTCATCCATAAATATGAGAAGGTTAGGCTAGGAGAAGAGTTAAGATCTCTTATGGCTCTAAAACGTACTTCTGTGACACATCCCCAGCTAGACCTCAGACAAGGACAAGTCTTATGTGCTTTGTATATTTTAGGTCATTGCTGGATTATGTACCAAGGAACAAGGCCAAGTAAGGGGTGGGGGTGGGGTCAGGATTAGACCTAACCATTGGAAGACAATGCAGGAAATGGGGCATAGTGGGGGAAAGTCAGTTCCAGATACCCACATTGGAAGAAAACATAGAGCAGAAGATAGAATACAATATTCCAAACATAGTATGACAGACCAGGTGATGGTGCACTAGAAGTGGCATCAAAAAATTCTGACATAGGACAATGGCACATTCTAGTGGGGGGCAACCAGTAATGGGGAAAACAAAACCAGGTAGTATTCAGTGAAAGCTTTCAGTAATTAAGTAATTAATATCAGGGAAGTCTACCACAGTTAGCAAGGCCCCAGCTCTGGCCTTGTACTCAGAAATAGGATTTCAATTCTTAAGAGGGAACAAGCAACATAAGAACCTCCACCCTAATATAAAACAGAAGCCTTACTTCCAATGTTGCATCACAATGGATCAAATATAAAACATCAAGGTTAGGGGTGCCTGGGTGGCTCAATTATGTGTCTGCCTTTGACTAACGTCATGATCCTGGAGTGCTGGAATGCTCAGCAGGGAGCCTGCTTCTCCCTCTCCCCCTGCTTGCCACTCCCCCTGCTTGTGCTCTCTATCTGTCAAAAAAATAAATAAAATCTTTAAAAATATATTAAAAAATTAAAAAATATATATATTAAAAAATAAAACACCAAGGTTAAATAAAATATCCATATCTCAAACTATTCAACTAGAGCTTCTCAGATTCTTTCTAGCTAATATCAAGATTGGTTCCAACAAGATAAGAATAGTATTCAGAATGAAGCCTGAAAAGAAAAAAATGAGAGGATCTGCACAAGTTCACAAAATAGTGGGATAGAATGGTAACTATATTTAGAACCAAAGAGATGTAGGTCTGAATCTTAGCTTTTATCATCCCTATATACAAGAACTAATCACTTAATCTCTAAACTACATTTTCTTCATATGAGAAATGGAATGGTTTTATCTGTTTATATAAAGTTGTTGTTAATACTAAATTATATTGGGACACTTGGGTGCTCAATTGGGTAAGCATCTGACCCTTGATTTTGGCTCAGGTCATGATCTCAGGGTCCTGGGATCAAGCCCCATGTTGGGCTCCATGATCAGTGGGGAGTCTGCTTGAGGATTCTCTCTCTATATCCTCCAACCCTTCTCTCCACTCATGTCCTCCCCTTCTTCTTTCTTCTTCTTCTCTCTCTTAAATAAAGAAATCTTTTTTAAAAGTGCTAAATTATATAATAAATGCACCTCAATGCATTTTCTTTTTTCATATTCAAATATCACCACAATACTTAGAAGATTCAAATAAAATCTTTGAAATGTAAGCACACTATATATAGTTAATTTGTAAACTATATGTAGTAGAGATAGTAAGCCAAAATAATTATTCATGTGTATTTCAGTTTCAAAATAAAAATCCTCAAAGGAATATAAACTGCAAAAACAACATCTTTAATATCATTTTTATAAGATATATGTATATATAATATATGTACATGCACAGAAAAAAAAGGCCTAGAAGTATCTTTGCCTTATAGACAACCAATGGAAAAGGCTGGCCTCAGGTATAATAGTTAAGAATCACAGAGAAAATATGTAGAGGCAAAATTATCAGAACCTGGTCTGTCCTACTCCCAACAACTTTCAGGATTCTGAATGACTAAATCAATAATATTAAACTGTATCTTCTGGTGCTCCTACTTAAGATCTAAACACAGTATTCTAATGTCTCCAAGATGAGCAGTCAGAAAATGCCAGGTAAGTCTATCTGGTAATAACTTTAGGCAACCAGAAATGACCTATCTTCATTCAAAGTGTGCAGTGTATACTGTAAAGTATACATAAAAATCAAATATGAGTTCTGTGAAGAGAGTCTGCAAAGTATAAGAAAGAAATATATCATTTAAAAGTTATATGAAGAACATACTTTATAAAATAATTTATTAAACAACTCAAAAAGTATTTTATTTTTTTAAAGATTTATTTGTTTGAGAGAGAGTTTGTGTGAATGGGGGAGGGGCAGAGTGAGGGGGAGTGAAACAGATACCCCACTGAGCAAGGAGTTTGTCTCAGGGCTGGATCCATCACAAGGAGACCACGACCTCACCTGAAATCAAGCATGCATTGCTCAACCAACTGAGCTATCCAGGCGCCCCTCAAAAAGTGTGTTTGAGGGGATCCTTGGGTGGCTCAGTGGTTTAGCCCCTGCCCTAGGCCTAGGGCATGATCCTGGGGTCCTGGGATCGAGTTCCGCATCATGTTCCTGCATGGAGCCTGCTTCTCCCTCTGCCTGTGTCTCTGCCTCTCTCTGTGTGTCTCTCATGAATAAATAAATAAAATTTTTTTTTAAAAAAGTGTGTTAGAAAAAGTGTGCTTGCTTGACAAAAATTTATCAAATAAATTTTTTCAATTCTTTCATGAAACATGCAACAAAAGTTCAGATAAGACAAAAGACTTAGATTTTTCTTAAGACAGTAACAGAATTAAGAAAAAAAGAAAATGCTATAGCAGTATTAAAATGGTAGTTAGAAGAATTTTTTAAATTTATAGTGCAGAAAATGAAACAATTGATATGGAACAAAGGTTTGGGAAATGAATGTAAGCAAAGTGATGATAAATGTAGAGGATAGATAATAAAGATCCAACATATGGCTAATTGATAAACCTGAAGAAAGTCACCAAATAAATAGAATGGAAATACTATTTAAAATAAGATAGAAAAAGTCCTAAACTGAAGAGCTGTATTTGCATATTAAAAGGACTTTCTTTGTAGCAGGAAAAAAAAATTTTTTTAGGGAAAATTAATTAAAAAGCAATCCACACCCAAATATGTGCTAGTGAGATTATTTAAGGCAAAATTTAAAGTCCAAGAAGCATCTGGGAGGAGTGGAGAAGAAACAGATTACTTGCAAATAAACTAAAAGCAGGCTGGCTTCAGATTTCTATCTCATAACATTAGATATCAGATAATAATACAAATTAAAAAACACATGGATAAATATTGGCAAATATGACAGATTATAGGAAATAGCCAAGAACTAAAACAAGAAAAAGGGAGAGAATATAAAGCAAGATGACAAGAGTAATATCAAGTATATCTGACATGACAATAAATGAATAAGGGGTGATCCAAACTATCTTAAGAAAAATTGATTGGCTAAAAAAAAACATTACAGTCTATGCAATCTACAAGTGACACAATTAAGAACAGTTAAAAATAAAAGGGCAAATATATACCATATAAAGCAAGCAAAAAATAGGACAAAGTAGGGTTTCACTTTTTATGGAATTAGTGTACAATTTATAATGAAAACAAAAAGACCACAGTCAACAGTTTCTTTAATTTCCTTCCACACACACACACACACACACACACACACACACACACAAATTGTATATAATCATATTTCTGTTTATATATTTAGTTCTACCTCCTTTCAGCACATAGAGCACTATCTCATTCTTAATCATGATTGTAATATATCTCATCATTGGATGTACCGTAAAAAAAATCTTCCATTGATAAACACCCAAGCTGTTTCCAGTTTTTAATTATTATAAGGACAATGAACATCCTTCTGCATGAATCTTAGTAAATGATAGTCATCAACATATAAATAATATTTAAAACTTTGGTAAGTAGGGGAGAAAAGAGGTCCTGTATAAGTTTGGGCAGTCCAATGTTTTGAAGTCAAGAGATAAGGAGACACCAACAGTAGACTTAAGAAGGCAGAAAGGTAGAAGAAGGTAGACTGAGAGGCAGAAAGAGAACCAAAAAAGAGTATAATCCAAAAGGTCAAGAGATTAAAGTATTTTAGGGAACTGTGCAACTGTGCAAAATGCTACTAAAAAATCAAGTTGAGAACTGTATATCTTATAGCAAATCTTATAAGGTCATTCTTCCTCAAAAAACTCTATCAATGACTTCCCAGTACACTGAGAATAAGAATCTCTCCAAGACCCCATATACATGCCCTCACACACACATACAGAGTATCTGTAAAATCCTACATGATCTTATTCATGCCTTTACTCACCCTCCATTACAACACTGCTCCTCCTGTTCTCCAATGCTAGACTTCTGATTCTTAGATGAGTTCTAACTGTTCACAACAGGGACTCTCAAACGTCAGTGTACATTCAAGATATCTGCATTTCTAACAAGTTCCCAAGTGATGTTGATTCACTCTCCAGGTTGCAATGTATCATTTCCTCAAACCTTCCAAGATAATCAGGAAATCTTCCAAATTTCCACAGCACCCTGCACATCTGCATATTAATTGTTACATTCTGGATAAGTAATCTACCACCTATTTTTCTGCTAATCTCCACAATTCCCTGAGGGCAGAGATTATGTTTCTCTTGCTAGCAGATGCTTCCCTAGTGGGTAACTATGCCTGCCACACAGTAGGTACACAAAGATATTTGCTGATTGATTTAAGTGATTATTCAGATCTCTCTTGCTTGACATGAAAAGATAATTATAATACAATTTAAGAAATCACGTTACGAAACATTAGGTACATAGCATTATCCCCATTTTCTTCTATGACATTTATTTGTATAGATTAAAGTCTGGAATCACCTATTTAAGAATATAAACAGTATTGTCTCTGGATGGCAAGATTTTGAATTTGGCAAATTGTTTTGCATTTTTTTGCAAATTTGCTAAAGTGTTGTATTTTTATTATTTTGTAACAAAATAAATGAAATTAAACATTAAATTCTGACATTTAATCTTTGGTTTTCCAATTGTTGCACTTGCTGCTGAACTAACAGTCTGTCCACATCTTTTCAAAATGTGACTAAGAATTTCTCTTGTAATTTGAAGCCAGGTGGAGGGTTAGGTCTGGGATCTATAGCCTAAGTACTACTTACCACCAGGAAGCTGGCTATAAGTTGAACCTGACGTGAAAAGGTCAGCCAATGTTTGTAAGACAGCATTTTTTGCCAACTCTTTCTTTATTGATGGTGGATCAACAAAATACACAAGCAATTTTACATAGACAAGTCAGTGAAATAGAACATAAGTCCATAAATAGACTCAGTAACACATTGGAATTTAAGGTATGAGAAGTTGGCATTTCAAATTAGTGAGGAAATAGGATTATTTATGGAATAAATGATAGGCAACTGCTTTGTCATTCGGGAAAAAATAACGCTCATTATTCTTACCAAATTAATAACAGATGGATCAAGGAAAGCTATAAAATTACTAGAAAAAATATGAGAAAATACATTTATGTTTAAGAATAGAAAAGCCCTTTCTAAAAATGATAACAAGAATAGAACACATGTGAAGTGATTGCTTGTTTTTATTACATAAAATTAAAACTTCTGGATAGCATAAAACACCACAAACAAAATTAGAAAGCAAAAAACAAATTAAAAGAAAATATCTATTACCTATAACAAATAATTAAAATCTTTAAATAAAAAAACACTTATAAATCAATAAGGAAGAAATAACTCAATAGAATAGGAATTGATAATTCTCAAAAGGAGAAAAATAGCAAAAAGACATCTAAAAGTGTGCTCACTCTTACTAAAAATGAATAAAAATATAATAATAAAAAGATGTTTCCTCATCAGATTAGAAAAAATCAAGAAGATAGACAATTAATTGTTTGATAAGGGTGAAAGGAAATGAACAGTATCATAAATCACTGATAGCAGTAGAAGTCCATATAATTTTTCTGGAGAAAAGTTGCATCAAAAAGTTTAAATAAGTCCACACTTGGAATCTTCTTACACAGTAGCTTGGTTAAGTTAGTAAATAATATGAAAATATCTAAATGTTCACATATAACCTTGGGTGAAAAATCAGTCTATAGAATTCTATACATGGTTTAAACAAATTCACATACAAAGGATGTTAGAGGGCTATTCACCAAACTGTTAACTAATCTAAGTGTTTAAACACTTTTCATGTTTCACCTTATTTTAAAACTCCAAATCTAAAATTCCATGCTAAGAATTCTAACTAAACAACTATAAACTTCTCTTTAGAGCACAGCAACTTTAGGGATGCCTGGGTGGCTCAGTGGTTGAGTCTGCCTTTGGCTCAGGACATGATCCCGGAGTGTCAGGATCGAGTCCCATATTGGGCATCCTGCATGGAGCTTGCTTCTCCCTCTGTCTATGTCTCTTCCTCTCTCTGTCTCTGTGTCTTTTGTGAATAAATAAAGTATTTTTTAAAAAATAGCATACAGAAACCTTAAGGGAAAATTATAAGCAATATGAAATATTTTTTATAGTTCTCATCAAAATTGCTATTTAGCAAGATAAATGTAAGTTTGAACAATATATTGTTATTTTAAATAAACTTAACTATGTACCTATGCTACTCTATTAAAATATCCTTGACTCTTAATCCTAGGAAATAAGCTGAGGGTTATTGGAGGAGGAATGGGGGGACAGGTAACTGGGTGATGGACATTAAGAAAGGCACGTGATATAATGAGCACTGGGTGTTATATACAACTGATGAATCACTGACCTCTACCTCTGAAACCAATAACATATTATATGTCAATAAATTGAATCTAAATTTAAAAATTTTTAAATACCCTTAGTGTTCACCACAAATAACAATTACTATATGCAGAATTAGGAAAGCATTAAAATGATATAACCACAAAAGTTGTTATGCTTTGTTGTTAACTATTCATCACACAGAAAAACCAAAAAATCACCAGATGAAAGGGGATTCATTTTGTGTTTACAGTTACCTTTCTTGAGAACACTTATTAGTGCAGAAAAAATTATACATTTCTCCGAACTTGTAGGCTCAGCAGACAGATATATTTTGAAAAGGTTAAGCTATGTTTAGCAAGGTAATCCTCAAGAGATGGATGCCAGAGAATTAAATATTCAGTACTTAAATTAACTTCTTATTTGGTACTTAGGAACAAATTGCCAAGAATTATCATCATCAAATAGAACATTTATTGACTCTCTTGGAAAAAGAATGATCTACTTGAAGAAAAAAAAATTTAGAATTGGAAAGGAACCAGTATTTTTAACACTTTGCATGACTAATAGAAGCTGTAACTCCTCAAAATATTGCTTAGCTTACAATGCCAATAGAAATTATTCAAAATAGTAGTTCCATGACTACTAGATTATATTTATGTCTTTTTTTCCAACTCGCAGCTTTAGACTTAAAAGATATTCCAACAGTCATATAGAACTGTTACTTTCTACCAGAGAAGCAGGAAGTTTTGAAATTTCCAAAATTCTTCACATGTAATTTGTTTCAAAAATTTCAAAACACTTACTGATAAATCATAACTAAAAGACTTCGATGTAGAAGATTAAATTAAATCCTTGAAAAATATTTTTGCCTCAACAGAAAATAAACATGAGAATAACCTTCTTTTAGGAATTCAAATTGAATTTCATTGTAATTACTGAACACAGGGAAACCAGATGATTTTAAACCATGAAAGAATGCAATAAAATATTACAATTCTTACTAAAACTCAAGTTTGAAGAAATGAGCTCAGAATAGACCATGAAAATAGTGGGTAAGTTACTAATAATTTTGTGATAGCTCATGTAATTAAAAGTGGTCTTTTAAAATATGCTCATATTTTGGGATCCCTGGGTGGCGCAGCGGTTTAGCGCCTGCCTTTGGCCCAGGGCGCGATCCTGGAGACCCGGGATCGAATCCCACGTCGGGCTCCCGATGCATGGAGCCTGCTTCTCCCTCTGCCTGTGTCTCTGCCTCTCTCTCTCTCTCTCTCTCTCAATGTGTGTGTGACTATCATAAATAAATAAAAATTTAAAAAAAAAGAGAAACTTTAAAATATGCTCATATTTTAATGAAGTATTTAAAATATAATACTTAAAATGTTTCTATTTAAATTTAACTTAGTATTTAATGTTCTCAATATTCTCAGATGTGTAGTAGATGATGTTTCAGGATTATTCCTATCAGCTCTTCTGAAAAGCAAGAGACTTACAAATATGCATTGTCTTTTTTTTAAGATTTTATTTATTTATTAATGAGAGACACAGAGAGAGAGAGAGAGAGAGCGGGTGGGGGGCAGAGACACAGGCAGAGGGAGAAGCAGACTCCATGCATGAAGCCTGATGTGGGACTCAATCCTGGGACTCCAGGATCACTCCCTGAGCTGAAGGCAGACTCTTAACTGCTGAGCCACCCAGGCGTCCCATGAATATGCATTCTCAATGGGCAGGTGATACTGTCCCCAATGGGGTGAAAGTTGTTGCCTGGGTAGGGAGACGATGAAAGCTTACTCTTTTTATGTATATGGCATACATACACATACACACAGACATGCATATAAATGTATATATGTATTTGTGTGTGTATGTGTGTAATAGATACAGTCCCATAAAGAGATGCAACATTTATCTAGGATATTAAAATTTAATGGAGAAGGGCAATTAGGAGGAAAAGTCTAAAAGCCCTCCTTAAAGGAGTGATAATGAAAAAAAAGTTTGAAAAACTTTTTCAAAACATAGCTTTGAAAAAAACTATGTTAGACACATCTGTATTCTTATCACTATCCAAAGACGAGAGCTTGGGCAAGCAACCTGATATTACAGAGCCTAACCTTTTTCAAGAATAAAATGGAAATTATGACTTCTTACAGTTGAAGACTTACAAAGAAAAAATGCAAAACATACCACATAGTGTTAGGAATGTAGTTTCTGCTAAATAAATGTGAGCTCCCTTCCCTTTTCTCCTCTCTTTTGAGGATGTTATAAATTACATGCTCACAAAAGAATATTCAGATGACAAGAGGAAAGTGAGACATGAAGAGAAATGGAAGAAACTCCACAGGCAATGAGTTTTATACATGATCACTGGACTTAAGAATGTCCAATGGTAGTGTGAAATCTAAAAGGATGACTTTGTTTTGTTTTTTAAGTTTTTTTTTTAATTAATTTATTCAGAGAGAGAGAGAGACTGAGAGGCAGAGGGAGAAGCGGGCTCCATGCAGGGAGTCTGACGCGGCACTCGATCCGGGGTCTCCAGGATCAGACCCCGGGCTGCAAGCGGCACTAAACCGCTGCACCGCCGGGGATGCCCTAAAAGAATGACTCCGAATCTCAAATCTGTGATTTTCTTGATTGTATAAGCCTAGCAAAGTGGTTTGATTTTTATGAGTCACAATTTTCACATCTGTACTCCAGAGTTGTTATGAAGAACAAATGAGCTAAGGTATGTGACACTTTTTGGTAACTAGACACCACTAAACTAAGGTTACCTTATAATAGGCCACTATCTATGTTATTAATAGCTGGAAATGAAGACACTGTCCAAGACTGTACATACTGGGAAGTAATGGAAAAGGACAAAAACTCCTCTCTCATGTCTAAATACAGAATTGAATCTTCAAAATCTAAACCTCAATGGCAGAATTTCTTTGATAGTTTAAATCCAATTTAAAAGAAAATTACCAGTGGAACTCTTACCTGTTTCTTCGCTCTTCATCTGTAAAGTGACCATCTAAGAAAGAGGTTCCCAATATCGCAAGCAAAGTATTGTGACCTTTCTTGTCAGCTGTATGGTACACTCGAGAAGCCAAGTGCAAGTTAACAGGCAGCTTCTGGGCTGGGATAGTGGTACACAGATCATGAAGGGTAGGAGTGGGGTAGTCTTGCAAAATTCTGCAGCAGAAAAAAAGAAAGTGGACTTCTTTGATCATTTTGTGGTCTTTTGATATAAAATACATTGACATTGACAGTTTAGTTTAGGCTCTAAAATGGGTGTCTAAATGTATGGGATTTAAAAATATAATAATGGTTTAATGGTTTATAACAAATTTAATATCACCATTGACCAGATCCAACTTTCTGCTGACAATCTCAACCTATATGACTTACAGATACCCCAAAAACAATAGGTCTATAAACAAACTCAGTGTCATCTCACCCTAAATCTCTTCCCTCCTGATTTCTGTAACTCAGTTGGTGATACTATATCTAGCCATCATGCATTATGTCTTTGCTACTCCGAACAAATGCTAATGTCCCAGAAGAAGTAGAACAACACAGTACATGATCTATTAACCAGCATCAATAGAACCCAGGTCTCTAAGTTTATGCAGCACGTTCCTTCCCACTGTGCTAGAAACTGCCTCTCTCTTGCCTTTTCAAAGTAGAGAAGAAGGCATGAAGATCTTTTTTTTTTTTTAGATTTTATTTATTTATTAAATGACACAGACCAAGAGAGGCAGAGACATAGGCAGAGGGAGAAGAAGAGGGAGAAGCAGGCTCCACGCAGAGAGCCCGAGGCAGGACTCGATCCCAGGACTCGATCCCGGGACTCCAGGATCACGCCCTGAGCCGAAGGCAGGTGCTGAACCGCTAAGCCACCCAAGGATCCCCCATGAAGATCTTTTTAATTCCCATTGTCACTTGCCATCCAATCAACAAATACATACTGAGCACCTACCATGTACTACTACTAATACTCTGTGCTCGATGATTTACACACATTCTCTATAATTCCCACAATGAACTTACTATATGGGAGGTATTATTATTTTAGAGCAGGTTTATTTTGGATAGGTCATAAAATTAGTAACTACTAAGATCTAAATACAATGCTGCAGACAAAAGTGGTGTATACACCACTTTTTTTCCCCTATTACTGCCTGTTAATGACCCCTGAGGTGGAAGGAGCCCCTTTCCAGTACTACTCCATCCCCACCTTCCTACTAAAATTATATTCTAAGCTTTAACCAAATGATGACCTTTTCATCAAATCAAATCAAATGAACTTTAGATCATGTTCTCTAGGACCTCCAAAACATAGTAGACAATGTTGATGATCCTTCCTGAAATTGCTCTTTGTGAGTTTTCTTAAACCTGCTATCCCAGCTCTCCATCTACCTCTCAAATTCATCATAATTTGATTTAATCACACCATTTTCTTTCTCCATCTTCCAAACTGGGTATGACTTCCTAGGCTGAACTCCTCTTTGTACATCAGAAAAGCAAGCTTAGATGTTTCAATTGTTTTTGCTCCTGTGCTAAGACCTCCCAGATTTCATCTCCAGGGTGACTATCTCACCTTACTCCCTGGCCTTTAAGATACAAAACACTGAGCCATCTTTGACTTCTCTTGTCTTCACTTGCACATCCTATGCAAAATTGAGCTTCTCTGCCGCCCAGGGCTGCTGCTTCTCCCTCCTCACTTTCAATATACTCCGGTCAAGGTCTTCATCACTTAGGCCTGTGTCAGCAGGGCTCTGCCAGTCAAATTGAGCACCACTCCCTCTGTTTCTTCCTCTCTTCAATTCCTCCTGCAAAATTCGATCGCACTGGTCTTTAGATACTCCTTTGCCCAGTGTAACGGTTCTCTGGTGTGTGCCGCATTCATCTAATTTCCTCTCTCTAAGTTTCAAGGCTCTCCACATCTGGCTTTCCTTCTAACGCAGGGGTTCGAGTCATACCGCCTCTGTTCAAATCCTATTTAAAATTACCACTAGGTCATAAGCAAGCCAATTAATTTATTTATACCTTGGCAAATTGGAAATAGCAACACTAGCACATCCTGAATAAAATTACTTTAATAAAGAAAGGAGTTGAGAACAAACTCCTTTGCTTGCCAGAGGGGTGGGGGTTGTCAGAGGGGGGCGGGGTGGAGGAGTGGGCAAAGTGGGTGAAAGGGAATGAGATACATCTGCTTCCAATTATGGAATGAATAAGTCATGAGAATAAAAGACACAGGATAGGGAATATAGTCAGTAGTACTGTAATAGTACTGTGTGGTGACAGATGGGAGCTACACTTGTGGTGAGCCTAGTATAACATACAAAATTGTTGAATCATTAGGTCATATACCTGAAACTAATGTAGCATTGTATGTCAACTATACTTCAATACAAAAAAAAAAAAGGAAAGATTGAATGCATTTAAAATAGTGTCTCTCACATGGCAGATATTAGCTATTATTATCTGTCTCCAGGACAATTCAGGAGGGCAGCAATACTTGTTAGTTCTTTCAATTATGGATCAAATGCTGTCTATCCTTTTGTCCACATTTAAACATCCTTCAAACAATACCTCCAAGACAAACTTCTCTGCAAAATTGACTGCTTTTTTTTCTTTTTTACAAATATCTCTTTTCATACATTGCCTTCTTCTTATGCCACCCCTTCTGACCCTTTATCTAATGGGTTAATGCCAATCTGCCTATAAACTGCTCCTTATATTCTGGATAGTAGCATAATATAAAGAATATAGACTTTAGAGTTGGATCAGAGTCTCAGTTCTAACATTTTCAAGCTCTATCACTGGCTTCTCTGAAGGTCTTCTGTAAGACGAAAATAAAAATCCCTAACTATTAAAACAAATCTCTAACTATTGCCTTTGTAAAATTGAGAATAATAGAGTCCCTAGCCTATGGAAGTCTCAAGAAATGCTTGTTTAATTTTTATTGCTATTATTACTAATGTGTACTAGACAGCACCTAACCCATTACTAGGCACAATATGGATATTATTGAATCACAAATAGAGAGCAGTTTATATCGTTTCCAAAACAAGAACAGGACATAAAATCTGTACATGTTTAAGTAGGGTAAGGGGTGAGGGAAGGTAAAACTAGAGTATTTGGAAATGCCTGAGACAAAGAAACCTAACTGGAGGAGTGAAAATAAGTGTCCAGAAAGCCAGGGATACTAGGAAAGGAGTGGAGAAGAAAGGGGAGTGGGGAGAAAAAGGTGAGCTCTGATGTCAAGCTCATCTATATCATCATTCTGTCTAGAACAGGTCTTGGTTAATGGTATGTACTTGAGATTACATTACGATTTTTTTTCCTTGAAAAAGCATCACAACCAATCTGAATTCCTATACTTCCATCATACTGTAATAACAGATTTGAAAGCAAATCTCCCTAGGTTATTGAGCTAAATAACATTACATTTCCAAAAAAACAATTTAATCTGGAGTCTAGTCACTGGTGAGTAAAATTAGGTTAAAAAAAAAAAAAACCATTTAAAGGGAAAGGAGCAGTGAATCAAAGATTTTCAGAAATATTTTTCCAAAATTCTCTTTCATTATACAAATTTCCTAACTATCAGGTTTTCATTCCTCTACATCTTATTCTTAATTCTCTCTAATGGAAATTTCTCATTTCAATTTCAATGAATTAACACAGTATTATATCTATCAAAAAGATCTACAAATATTTTTGGCATGCTCGAGAAAGGCTGTATGTTTTTATAGCACACTCCCCTTAAACAGGACTATTTGTCATTCTTTGAAACACTAAGACATAAAAAAGAAAAGACTCTTGACTCTGTGTGTGGCCACACTACTTTGCTTAATGCACTAAATGCAAGGTTTTTTAGGAAAAAAAAATCAAGAAGTTTCTGCTTCATTGGTAATCTGACAGTAACTATTTATTGAAGGTAAAATACTTGTTGTCTGCTGTCACTATTTGTTTTAATACATAATCTTGCTAACTAAATGAGCTTAAAGCAATGCAGATAAGCAATGGCATGTACAGGGTCACTTAAATGCCAATTCAACTCTTTCATAAACTTTGGAATTCTTTTCCCATGAGTCTATTCTCAGCTACTAAATTGTGAGTAATATCCATTTACAAAGTTTAGGCTGGCCATAAAAAGGTTGTCTTCCATGTCCAGCACACCTTTCAGTGCTCTAAGCAACAACAAAAGCTAATAATTAAAGCTTCTTTAAGTCCCAATAAAGAGTCAAATGAACAAGAATCTAGAATAAACCAACCCATAAAAACCAAGTGGTAAAATAAGGAGAAAACCAGTTTCAACAAGATGATTGGCAAAAGATAAACCCATAAATCTAAATCGCTTTTACACATATGATTCAAAATTGTAGTTGTACCGCTGAATAATCAGAATTTCTACTAAAAATTGAGGGGAGGAGGAAATAAAGCATGAAATTGCAGTAGAGAAAAATAAGGTCATCTAAATTACCAAATTGACTGGCCTATGAACATTTTGTGTTGGGTTGAATTTTATTTTATTTTGCCATTACACAATTAACCAATATAATAAGCAGTTAAGACAAATTAGGCATTACTGTGACAAAAAATATCAGATCTAACATGTTAACATTTAATTTTCCTTAGTCTCACAAAGAGCTATTCTTATTCTAGTTATATCATTTGTTGTATCATTCAACTAAGCACATTGGCCAAAAACAGTAATAGAAGTGTGAAGTAGAGCACATATATCCTAACCACAGTATCTGACACTAGCTCTTCCTATGGGAAAGTTTACCTTAGGTCTCATATATGAATTTCCAAAATATTTCATTTTCCTTTAAAAAATGTACTTTTCAGTATTAAAGCTACTAAATAACTTCTCTTTAGATAGTAAAATTAGTAAACGTAAGGAAGTTACTTTTTCTTAGGTAGTTTTTGATCCCACTGGGGTTTTGAACACCTTATTTGTCTCTGTTGTGTAATTCCTAATTTACTTTTTTGTGTTCGCTTCACTTCTTTTCCTCTGATTTGCAAAAATTCTGATGATTTCACCTTCAAGAAAATATAAAGATATGCTGTTAAGGAAAGCTGTAACATGAGAATTAGATCTTTCTCCCATATTTAATGGTCTATCTTATATTTGAACTCCTAATTTCTATGTATATTTTATAACAGAATATAAATCATAAGGTAAGTTGATATTTTCCTCTAAATCCTTTCTTAATTATATATACATATATATATGTATATATATATACCTTCACAGCAATAAAAATACCATATTTATAATATTTTATTCATTGCCTTAAAACTATTAAAGAAATATAAAATTTTTCCCTCCATAGATCTACTCTTCTTGGTTTTTTTTTTCCTAAGATTTTTTTTTTTTTAGGTAATTTCTACACCCAATATGGGGCTCAAACTTAAAACCCCAAGATCAAGAGTTGCATGTTTCACCAACTGAGCCAGCCAAGCTCTCCTTGGTTGGAATTTTTAATAGAATTTTCCCTTAGTCTCTTAAAATTTGGCATGACTACTAATTACAAGCATAAGCCAAAATGAACTTTAATGCTTTATATAACTATTTGAGCAACGTTTACCAATTTGTACTTCTTACAGTTGTACTCTCTTCTATTTCTACTGCTTGGGAAAAACCAAATGCATTTCCATCTCTTAAATAATTGCCTTTTAATCATTATAGATATTAGGAGTACTGTTTTCTGAGATTTCCTAGAAAATTTGCAGAATTCGTGATAATAGCTCATCTAAAGATATTTTTTTCTCTGTGGGATACTCTGGGTTTTTTTGTTTGGGCTTTTTTGTTTTGTTTTGTTTTGTTGAGACTAGATTTAAGGAAGAAAGCAGGGAGGTTTTCCTTGGGAAAAGCAGAGAAATATGATTGAGTAAGTAGAAAAAGGCCAGATAAAGGGTGGTTCTTGTAAATGAGGTAGAGATTTGGGCTCCCTGCAGTAGGAAGGAGAGAGCTACTGTAATTTCTTAGGTAAAGAAGTGATAATGAATAATGAAAGCTCAGAGCACAGACCATTCCATCTCACCACCCAGTTAATGTCTGAATTTCCCCTACAGTTTCTCCACCAAATGGTCATCCATCCTGGCTTGAACATGATGGGGAACAGAGGACTTGGATATATCCAAAGGCAGCCAATTTCTCTCTGAAATTCCCCCAGTTGTTTGCTTGTTATAGAGCCTAACAACTTTCATCTACCAGTCTCAATTCAAACCTCCGGATCATACAGGTATAGTTTAGCTTCTTCCATCAGACTGACAATCAAATATTTGAATACAGGTGACTTTCCTGGGCCAGCTTTTCCCCCAGATACACATCACCAGTCCCTTCAATTCTATATTACGTGACATGTTTCTGAAGTAGTGTGCTTTGTCATCTTGAATGCTCTCTGCCAAATCATTTCCAATTTGTCAGTGTTGCTCCTGGGATTGGATACCCTGATCTGGGCACAACATGTCAGGTGTGATGTGATCAGATCAACCAGAAGAAAGATGATCTTCTTTTATGGTATTCATCAATCAGCACAAACTATGACTGCACTTGTCTTCCTATCACAAAACTAAATCATAGCCTAAAACTCTGAAGCCTTTCACATTTGCTCTGAGTCATGTCATCCCATATCTACGCACTTAGCTTATAGACCAAAGGGCAGAACCAGACATTTGTTCCGATTAAATTTCATCTGAGATCTGACCAACCAAATCTTATCAATCATATTTGGATGTTATCTACAAATCCAATTAGTAAATCTTCCATAGTCTTATCCAAATTATTAGGAAATATGCTGAATTGGACACAGCCCTATCACAGTCTACTACAGACTTTTGCATAAATGATTACAAATCCATCTAGGAGTTCACCTGATTGCAGTCTTGTCTACAAAACTATTATTGGGAGTTTGATAAATTCCATTGCATAAATGGATTGCTGAAATCCAAAGGCTAATAACAATAACTAACGTTTAATGAGCCTTCTTGTAGGCCAAGCTCTTTACCATGATAGCCTTTCACTGAACTCCAGGTCTGTTACTTTTCTCATGCTCAATCTAGTAAGTCTAAAAGAGAAATGAGATTGGTCTTCTGTGGTTTGTCCTTAGGAAACTCATTCTGGCTCCAAGTGATTACTGCTTCCTCTTAGAAGCTGTATAGAAGGGGGTTCTTCTAAGGTTCTTTCAATTCCATTAATGATTCATTTAATCATTTCAGAGTTTTGTCTAAGATCAATACATATATTACAGAAACCATAACCCTTATCCTTAAAAAAATAAATAAAACTCGGATTTGCAGTTGCCAGTCCTCAGGCTTCTAGCTTCTCTCCCACTGCAGCACCTCCTCAGAGCTGCTGCTGACAGGGATGCAAAAGGCTTCAACCTATCTGAGCTGACAGGCTCAGATATCTAAGTTAACTCTTACAGTCTTTTACCAAACTTGGGCTTCAAATTTCTTTTTCCCTTCTTTCTAAGCTAAAGATTATTCTTTTCATCAGATTTGAGAAAAGCAAAGTCCAAGTTTATCAGCTTCCTTTTCTCTTTATCATATTTCTGTTTATTTAAAACCTCAACCTTTTTTCAAAATCAAATTAAGGCAGTCCTGTCATATGTTGTCATCACACTATTCATTCATATTGATGGGGTTATCCTACCTATATTCTCTCTTTGCTCTTAAACTAATATGAAAAAAATACTTTTTTATTCTTAGCATGATTCACAGGCCTCAACCCATTCTGGATCTTATGCTTTTTGATGTAATTATTATAGCCACATGTCACTTTTATATTTATCTATGGATCTGTATTTATCCTTTCATCTTTGTATATTTTTAAAACTCTGAATGCAATAGATCACTCATAACTATTTTTGTGAGAATTTGAGGGGGTTTAGGGCATCCCGCATCTCTTAAACTTTCTTCCAGTTGGAATCTCAAGACACGTGGTATCTATATTTTTACAGACTTTTTACCCTTTTCCCTCCTAAAATTCTCAATAATCCTCTCACAGGCCCTTGTGTCAGTCATTTTTTCATGGTCACTATTACCTGATTTCTCTTTTTTATTTAATTTATCTAAGTCATGTTGGTCATGACTGAGAACAGAGTCCTAATAGCTTTTATTATACTAATGAGCATCTAAGAGTAGAAGTGGTCAATAGAGACTGACCAGATTCTCTGCTTGTTTGCTGAATGAGGCCTTCAGGCATATATCTGAGCAGTCCTGCACTATTCCTTTGTCATACCTCTGTGCTTGTTCAATTTGCTGTATCAAAAGAGGTCTTTTTATGCCCCCAGTCTGGCTTGGCTTGCTGGAGTATATTATTCCTCTTTCCTGTGCCAAAGATGCTAGAGACTAATTTTATGGCCTCAAATGTCCAGAGTAAAGTTCATGAATTATAACAGATCTTGACATGTTAACGCAAATAAATACAAGATACTTGGTGGGATGAGTTACAGGACTATTGCCCAGCACCATTTTCTATGGCATTTCTAATATGTCCCGCACAATGCCAAAACAATAAACCATAAAGTTTTTTTACGGTTTTCTCTTCTCCTACTCTTGAAACACTTCTGGTTCCAGTTTAGAGCTTTCTTAATCCATTCTCCAAGACTTTCTTGTCCAACCGTTCCCCTTAGTTTTATAAAAGACATTCTATCCCAGTCACTTTTGTAACTGAGAGTCTGTTCTTGTATTAAACCAGACACCTATTAATTGTTATGAAAGAGCACTGTTGCAAAGGGGTAAAGGGTAAAGGTTCCAGAATTAGACCACTTGACTTCAAGTCTTGCCTTTACAACATAACTAGATATTTGTACTTGGACAAGTTATTTATCTTCTTTTGAGAGTTTTTTCAAATACAGTCTTGTTAAGAAATGTGTATTTAAGAAAAAGTAGGATAATATATATAAAACACCTAGCAAAGTGGCCGGCATGTAGTAAATACTCAATCAGTGCTAATTACCTTAGGGTAGTGCTGCCTCTTTTTACCAAAAATAAGTAAATTTCTGTAATTTCTTAATATTTAATAGCAGCTGCAACAATCCAAAACAATTAACATGGAACTTTTCTAATGAGAAATTTTAATTCCTGCCAAGTTATAGTGGTTAAATAACTGTCCAGAAATCAAGGTCATTTTATGACACACTTAGTAGATAACCATTTGCCTCTCACGCTCTCATTTTATTTTTAAAGTCCCAATGTTCAGATAAATTTATAGATGAAAACACCACCTATGCCCACTAGCCTAACACTTTTTTCATCAAGATGCGATAGTCTTTAAAGATACTTTAAAATGTTTTGTTTTAAAGAGATGTTTTAAAGAGAGAGAGAGAAAAAGAAAGAAAAGAAAGAAAGAAAAAGAAGAAAGAAAGAAAGAAAGAAAGAAAGAAAGAGAGAGAGAGAGAGAGAGAGAGAGAGAGAAAGAAAGAAAGAAAGAAAGAAAGAAAGAAAGAAAGAAAGAAAGAAAGAAAGAAAGAAAGAAAGAAAGAAAGACGCTGTCTAAGGACTCCACACCTAGAAGGTGTCAGCCTGAAATATAAAATTCACCTGAAGTAGTTAGCAATGAGTGGGTTCACTTAGCCTTGGCAGGATTCACTTCATACCCTAAATGTGTGCTTTAGAAAGATAGCATGACTTCTGATGGAGTCTGTAGCCCATTGCAAGATAAGTCCCTTCTCTTTCACAGCAGTCATGGATTTTCTCTGGTCGGCTATTATTTGTACATCTTCCTTATTACCCATTATTCCCAATAGATCAATATGCTAGCATCATACAAGATGAACTTAGGAAAGTAGGACTTGAGAAATGAAGAAAAACCAGGAGGCAACTGCATTAATCCAAACATAAGGTCACCAGTACCCAGACTAGGATGAAGGCAATTGGAAAAGAGACAGAAAAAAAAAAATGTTAGAAGGAATTTAGGCCTTGGAGAGTCATTGTGGGTGAAAGGCAAGGGAAGGGGAAGTCACATATAAATCCAAGGTTTCAGAGTTGGGAGTTGGGCACAAGTTGAAGAATGGCCAATTGATATGGGTGAAACATAGCAGGAATATGGTCTTCAGTGGAGGAGGGGGCCCAAAAAAAGAGGGAAGTTTGTTTACCCAAGAAGTGATATTCATGTGAATCAGTTAGAGGCAGGATCCTGGTGATAATCAAGATAATATTTTGTGGTTCAGAAAAAAATGGCTTTCTTTTCATCCTAATAATAATGTACCCATTGTAAATAAACTCATTTAAGTTAAAAAGTAACTCAAATTAAAGAAAAGTACTAAGTAATAGTAGTAAGGCAATACACAAATATGGTAAAAATATCTCAATTATACATATATAAAATGAATCTGGGAAACATACCCACAATAGGAAAAGACTCAGGTTTAGGATAAACCTAAGCAGGGCAAAGTTATAAAATATACAAAGTTCACCCAGCCCTGGTCCCTGGGCTACAGTTTCTGACTCCCTCAAGATGTGTAATGGGAGGACTCTTGGTCAATTTCTGAAAGCTGAGATTCCTTCCCTCCTTAAAAATGTGTCTTCTCTCCCCAGAGTTGTAATTAGGTTTGAACCAAAAGCCCTCAAAACACAGATGTCCCCTTTTCCCAAATGAGCACTTTGCACATAGAAGGCCATTTTTCAAAAGGGTATATCCACCTCCATGCATGGCACTTGCCTGGTCCATTTCTTCACAGTTGCACATCCTCAACAATCATAATTGTTTCCAACACAAATAGTGTTTTACCTTTAAAGACGCCCGTTTGGCTGCTTTGGAATCACCTGTGGGCAATTCATCTTTCAAGGGTTTACTTGATCCACCTGCTGGTTGAGTAGCCAGAGTTTCCTGAGGTTTAAATACTACGCTTTCTGCTTCTGAGACTCCCCATTCTAACATATCCTCTTGCTCGAGCTGGAAAATACTTGAGATAGCTTCAGGAAGTTTCTCAAGTACATTCTGTGGGAAAACATAAATGTACAAGAGTGTTCTTATTGGTCCTTCCAAAGTTTTAAGTCACACAATGTTTCTTTCCAAGCACAAAATGATGATAAAAATTCATGAATGAAATTAAGCAAAGGTAATAAAAGTTTCCTCTGAAAGATTTAAAAAGAGAAATTCAAATGGACTTAAGAAAAATATAAAGCCTAGCAAATTATTTTCTCTGGCTCTTATCTCAGATATATAGCTACCCCACAGTTACTATGCACCAACTCTAAGGAAATCATAAGACACCAATCTTACCCTGACTTTACCCCATACTCACCCAGAATCAAGGTCCACTGAAACATCTGACCTCTGAGGTTCTTTGGTCCTGAGAAATAGGATTTCTGCTAGCCAGATGCTCTTCCAGAAGCCTGACTTCAAGTCCTCAAAGAACTGACCCAGAGCCCTCCGAAGACCACCCAGACATCCCAACTCTATATCAAGCCCTAATGAAAAATTCTCACAAAACATTACTCTTAAAACTATTTTCTGTTCCTTAAAAATGTCTGACTGATTTAATCTATTATATCACCAAGTCGTAGGTAAAGTATCTTTATAGCCATATTTGGATATTACCCAATTTTAAGCCAAAATTATTTGGGAGTATGGAGTACTGGCAGTTAAAACTTCACTGCCTCAAATTAACAGATGAATAAATGAGTCTGATTTACATAAAAATCTGAACTCTAGAGAATGACTTGAAAATGCAATTGTATCACTTTGTTCTTTGATACATTAATTTGTTAGTAAGATAAAGTATAAAGATGTCATAGAGCACCAAATATTAAATGCCTCTATTATGCAAAAAGGAATGCTAAACCAAGAAATTTCTACTTGTAGAATGAAACTTTAATCTGGAGCTCATATTTTTATAAAACTATTTATTGGATGGTGCTGTTAAAAGAGTAAAAGCTTTGTAACTAGATGGGACATTATTCAAATCCTGGGTCTGTCAATTAATACGTATGTGATTTTGGCCAAGTTACTTAACCCTTCTTAGCCTTATTCTCCTCATTGGTAAAAAGGAGGATTAATTAAATATTTTCCATAAAATGGCAGAATAGACATACTATGCTATCTATGACAAGCTCATTCATTTCATTATCCATAAATTTGGCACTGTGAAACACTCCCTTTCTTTTCCATTTCTCTTCTTCTGGCTTCAATACACACCCTAGGGTTCTGGTTTGGGAGACTAAACAGATGAAGGTACCATCCTCCAAAATATGGAAGAAGAGGAGTTTTGAGGAGAAGGCAGTGGCAATCCTGTAGTTGCAACTAACCCTCTTCAGGATTTTGCCCAGCCTTATTTCTGTCACCAAGCCTTTACTGATGCTGCCACCACTCTGTGTCCTGCCTCTGTTTCAGCATGCATCATACTGTATCATTGTCTAAGTAATCATTATCATAATCATCGACATATACGAGCAGTATTTCATTTAAACTTAGTCTTCACCACAATTCCATGAAGCAGAAACTGTTTGTAACCCCATTTTGTGGATGAAGAAACTGAGGCTTAGAGAAGTTAAGTAACCTGCCCAAGGTCACACTCAAAGTAGCAGTGCTCTGTTTGAACCTAGACAACCTGAATCCAAACTGCATTCTCTTACCCTCTTTCTCCTATTCCCAAAAGATTAGCACTTCTCAAAGTGTGGTGCACAGATTCCTGATAATCTTTGAGACCCTTTCAGGTGATCTGCAATGTCAAAACTATTTTCATAATAATACTAAGACTTATTTGGCCTTTTTCATTGTGTTGACATTTGTACTGATGATGGAAAAGCAGTAGTGGGTAAAACAGTGAACCAATACTTTTCATATGATTAACACATGAGATTACAAAAGCATGCAGGGGCTAATGAACCATTCAAAGAACAAAGTAGATCAATGGACTTTAATGTAAGGATATAAAATAAGTTAATTTATTTTGTTTCAGTCTTCTCATTGCAACTTGTCTTTAAGAAACTACCACTTGTACAATTTTGGTTTATTAGCAAAGAATAGTATCCATAAATATGTTAAAATGTTATTAAAATATTATTCCCTTCTTAATCTGTATGGGACCAGGCTTACTTCATGTATTTCAACCAAAAGAACCTACACAACAGATTGAATGTAGAAACAGATATCAGACTCTAGCTCTTTATTAAACCAGGTATTATAGAGATTTGCAAAAAAAATGTTCTTACTAACTTGCTTTTTTTTGGATACTGTTTTTCTCAATATGTTCTATATTCATATGTAATTGGCTTATTATTATTTTAAATGAATGAATAAATATTTTATATTTTTCTCAGTTTTGCTTTCTATTATGGCAAATACTAGTTGATACAATGCACATAGACAAAAATTTCTTCAGGTTCTTAAAATATTTTTTAAGAGTTTAAAAGCATTCTGAGGGGATCCCTGTGTGGCTCAGTGGTTTAGTTCCTGCCTTTGGCCCAGGGCATGATCCTGGAGTCCTGGGATCGAGTCCATCATTGGGCTCCCTGCACGGAGCCTGCTTCTCCCTCTGCCTGTGCCTCTGCCTCTCTCTCTCTCATGAATAAATAAAATATTTTAAAGAAAGAAAGAAGAAAGAAAGAAAGAAAGAAAGAAAGAAAGAAAGAAAGAAAGAAAGAAAGAAAGGCATCCTGAGACCAGAAAATTTAAGTACTTTAAAGTTTGGAGATTCCTTAAAAAGGAAATTGTGTCTTATCTATCTTTATGTCTCAAGTACTTAGCACATTTATACCATCTGCAATTATTTGTGAGTGAGTGATGAATAAATAAGTGAAAGAAAATTATATCAATTTTTTCTCTGTTATAGTCTCTATTTAGAATATTCATGAAACAGTATTATACTTTTTCTCTTTATATATTGGTCTACTCCATACAATGAGTTCCTCAAAGTCAAGAACTGCCTTTTCTATCTTTGTATTAACCATGTCTAAAACAATGCCTATCACATTGTAGGAAAAGGAATGAATGAATGAACCCTTTGATTTGTTTATAAGTATGTAAGGAAATCATTCTCCATGATGATTCAAAAACTATTATATTTGAAATGGTGAGTACTTAAAACAAAATAAATGCATCAAAGAACTAAGAGACCTCTGGCCTATGACATGGAGATGTTCAAAAGTGAGGCTGCCATGCTCTAAGGGTAGATGCCAGCATAACCAGATGACAGCATGTTAGCCAGTGCTCCCCAGATAAATCTTAACCCAGAAAGCTTCTAGAAGTCTAAGGGACAGGCAGGACAGAGTTTGTTCTCTGGCAGAGTAGATAGACACCCAAAAAAATGTGTCTGGAATAAAAGATATCACAGAGGAGCCTTTTTACTATGACCAGGTATCAAGTTAAAAGGTATTTTACCTGTTAGAAAGCCAGTGATCCGGGATGCCTGGGTGGCTCAGCTAGTTATGATAGTGTCTGACTCTTGGTTTCAGCTCAGGTCATGTTTGCTTAAGACTCCCACTCCCTCTCCCTCTCTCTCCGTCTGGCCCACCCCACCCTGATCTCTCTTTCTCTCTCCCTTTGTCTCTCTCTTTCTCTTCTCCCTCTATCTCTCTCTTTCTCTTCTTTCTCTCTAAAATAAATAAATATATCTTTAAAAAAAATAGCCAGTGGCCAGAAGAGGTCCAGTGATTGCTTATAAATGTCAAAACTGAGAGAATGACTCCCACAGAATCACAAAGAAATCTTGGGATGCCTGGGTGGCTCAGTGGTTGATTATCTGCCTTTGGCTCAGGGCGTGATCCCAGGGTTCTGAGATTGAGTCCCACATCACACTCCCCGCAGGGATCCTGCTGCTCCCTCTGCCTATGTCTCTGCCTCTCTGTGTCCCTCATGGATAAATAAATAAAATCTTTTTAAAAATAAGAAATCAATATTTTTGTTTAAATCTTCATTTTAAATAGTAAGGATAATATCTAAATTAGGTACCTGATATTTGGCCTTTTTCATAATTTCCTGAAAAATGGCATCTTTTCTTACACTTCACATGAATGTAGTGAATGGTATTAAGTCAAATTCATTTATTAATGAAGAATTTATTTTTTCTACACCTGAATAATCTTGTATTTTCAGTTTAGTATATCTATTAGAAGCTGACACATCAGAGGTTTTGATATCTACCTGTAAATAGTGTTCCCTACAGGGAGCTACCCTAAATGTCAGTTTTAGGTCCAAAGCCTATGCGGGAAGGCTTCAAAATTGATGTATCCACATACTAGTGCCACACATGCTAGGTCCTGAGGTAAGAGATAACAATACAAAGCAGAAAAAGGCATAATCTCAATCCAGAAGCGTTTCAAACTCTAGTAATTCAACCAGTTGTGGAAACTCTAATATTGTAAGATCTATGCCTTCTGTGAAAAGATTACATATATTTTTCTAATCAAAACATATTATCATAAAAATGAAGTATAATCTGAATTTTTATGTATGTGGACTCATATTTTCATGAATTAAAGGGGCTTGCTATTTAACAATATTTTACACATCCTTTATAAAGAAAATGATCATAGTGCTATCATTTGTTTTATGTAAATGTGGATTTCTATACACAAGAAGACATGTTCCATCCATATGGAATATATTTGCCAATGATGGATAAAAGGAAGCTTTATTTCTGAAACAAACTTCTGTCACCAGCAGTCCATATTTCTCTACAGAAGTGTTCCCTTATCAATGCTTTAAACAATTTTTCTAGCTAAATAAAAAATAAGATGGTGCTTTCTTAATTAACTCTCCAACTACCTTCTAGATCTAAATGTCTAGACCAGAGGAATTATTAAAATCTTTCCATTTTGAAAAGAGTTTTAGGCCTTAGCTCAGAAGGTCTATTGTAGGCAGCAGCAGTAAGCCAAAATAGCCAAGATTCCCAATGTGATATTGGATTAGATATTCTTACAGTTAAACATACATGTAAAATAAATTAGTGGAGCTTTATTTAACTATCTAGATAACCATTCATGCAACAAGAGGCAGACTATTACTTCAATATAGGTAAGGAGGATTTTTATTAAAGACTTTACCATTTGAGGTTCCTCAAAATTTGTCTGTAATCCTTGCTCTTCTTGCACTTGAGACGTCTTGTACATTTTCCCCATTAAAGATATATCCTTGAAGAATAAAAAGAAAACATAAAATAATGTCAGTTTTTAAAATCATCAGGGTATATTATTCAGTGCTGCAAAACTCCAGTCATTTAGTAAGTGAGGAACATATAAAAGAGAAATAAAAGCTAGGTAATATTATGCAGTAAATGGAAATATAAAACAAAAGATACAACAAAAATCTTTTGTCTTATTCCAATTTCATGGCTTTTTAAATTATTGATACCTATACATATAATATCAGATTTAATAAGGCAATTAGGTAAAAGTACAGATTCTGTAAAACCTGCTACTAAATGGCTGCACAAGAAAGATAAAAATCAAAACTAAAATTTAATTAACCCAAAGCAAGAAGGAATCTGGAATATATTTAAATGTTTAATAAGTATAACTGTTAGTATCATATTTATCATTACTAATGCTAATTGCTATGATAAAAACCTCATTCAGGTGAAGTGGTAAGAAGATAGCACACCACTACATCTAACAACAGGTAGAAATAAAGAGACCCAGCTCCTGCCCAAACTGTAAAATCACAGACCAGGTATCAACAGACATGTTATTTTTCATCTCTTCATCTCAGTTTTATCATCTTTAAAATGGAGATTCAGGATGCCTGGGTGGCTCACTGGTTGAGCATCTGCCTTTGACTCAGGGCATGAACCCAGGGTCCTGGGATTGAGTCCTGTATCAGGCTCCCCAGAGGGAGCCTGCTTCTCCCTCTGCCTATGTCTCTGCCTCTCTCTGTGTGTCTCTTGTAAGTATAAATAAAATCTTTTAAAAATTAATTAATTAAATAATATGGGGATTCAATTACATGACTTTTGACAGCCCCTTTGTCCTCTAGACTTTAATAACATCAATAGCAAGATATAAACATTCATTGTACTTTAAAACACTACTTTTTCTTTGCTTCACTAAAAAGATCCAACTGAGGCCATTGGTTTCTACTTCTGCCTTTCTATCATAATATAACTATAAAATTGGACAAAATATAAGAACAACTCTTTGAGGATTGGACAAGAAACAGTGCACAACTGTAATGACTAAGAGAATGGAAACCAAAATGGTTAAAAGGCAGATATACCCAGATTTCTGCTTTTCACAATTTACAGACCACAACACAAGATGGAAGAAGACAATATGGGGCCCAGGTATCTCACTAGGTTGAAGAAATAGAAATTAGAGTAAGAAGAAGACAAAAAGGGTAGAATTTGCAAGGCATAATAAGATGGAGAGAAGGGAAGAGCATAGAAAAAGAGCTCCAGAAATCTGCAACAGGCATTTGAGTTATAGGTTGAATACCAATCTGTTCATGGAATGGTGAAACCCATGAGACCAAAGATAAACTTCCAGGAGGAAAAAAAAACAATAACCAAGGAGCTGTAAACTGCAATTCCCAGAGTTCACACAAGGATGGGAATCATTAGCTCTCCCATCAGACATCCTGACTACATAGTATATTCATTATAAACCCCAGAAGTGTCAGACATTAGTAGTGGTTCTAAATTAGCTCTAAAGTAATGGCTTCTTAGGACTTTAACAACATTTTTAAATAATCCCCAAATATATCAAGCTGATCTTCAAGCAGCTTAACAGGCTATTAGAACAAAATCCAACACCTTTTAAAGGACGACAACAAAACCTCATATTCTACAATGTAAAATTCACAATGTTCAGTGCTTAATCAAATTTTACCAATCACATGGAAAAGCATAAATATGTGGCAGATAACCAGGAGAAAAACCATTAGAAAAAGGACCAGAAATGATAGATATGTTGTAATTAGCAGATAAGGATCTTGAAATTTCTAATATAAATATTCAAATATATAAACATATGAGGAGCAAATGTGAGACATAAAAACAGAATCAAATGGAATATCTAGATAAAACACAGTATCTGAAAGAAAAATTTCACTGAGTGGCATTAATATCAGAGAAGATATTACAGAAGAAAATATTCAGCAACTTGAAGACATAGCACTAGAAACAATGCAAAATGAATCAGAGAGAGAAACAAAAATTGAAAGAAAACTAATACTCAATCTGACATAATATTTAATTAGAGTCCCAGAAAGGGCAGTGTGAAGGGAGCAGAAAATATGTGTACAAAAAACGTCCAAAACTGTCCAAATTTGATTACAACTATAAACCCCTTGATGCAAAAATGTTCATGAATTCCAAGCAGAAACACACAAAGAACACTATGCCAAGCACATTATAATAAAAATTAAGAAAACTAGCAATAAAGAAAAAAATCTTATAAGCAACTTAAGAAACATTAAGTACAGAGAAACAAATATAATTACTAGCAACTAATTACCACAAGCCAGCACTGCAGACTTCCTATCAGAATTATGTAGGCCAGAAGACAATGAAGCAACATACTTAGAGTACCTGTACTGAAGAAAAATACTGCCCACATAAAATTCTATATCCAGCAAAAATATCTTTCAAAATTGAAGGTGAAATACTTTTTCAGCAAACAAAAGGTGAAAAAAATCCATTGCTATCAAATCTGCATTACAAGAAATGTTAAAGGAAATTCTTTAAGCAAAGGAAAATGTTATCAGATCAAAACTTAATGCACACAGTGGAAATAAATGGTAGAATGATTAAAAATGTGTAAATAAAAAAGACATTTTTCTCTTTTTAAAGATTTTTAAAAATATAATGGTTTTAATAAAATTAATAATGTATTGTTTCATAACATACCTAGATATGAAATATGCATTAATGATAGCACAACAGTGGAAGATGGGAAAAGAAATATACTTTTGTAAGGTTCTTCTACCATATGTGAAATGGTATACTATTTATAGGGATAAGTTAAATATGCACATTGTAAACTCCATAGCACTCACTAAAAAAATAAAATAAGGTGGTAATAAGCTATTAGTATATAAAAACAGTATAACAATACTAAAAAAATACAAATTAAAAGAAGGCAGGTATAGAGGGAGAAAAGACCACAAACAAATGTGACAAACAGAAACCAAATAGCAAGATAGTAAATATAAACCCAACCTTATTGATAATTACATGTAAATTGTTCTAAATACTTCAGTTAAAAGACAAAGACTGTCACTGTAGAAAAATACAAGATCCTACAATATGATTGCTATAGAAAACCTTTTTTAAGTATAAAAACACAAGGATGAAGGGAGTTATACAAACATTAATCATATGAAAACTGGAATGGCTATATTAATATCAGACAGAGAGACTTCATTTCAGAACAAGAAGTATTAGCAAGAGAAAGCATTTCATAATAACATGAGTCAAGTCCCTCAAAAGACATAAAAGTATGCACTAATGACAATGCTTCAAAGGACATTTTTTAAAACTAACAAAACTGAAAAAGAGAAATAGAAAATTTCATTTTAGTTGGGAATTTCAAACAAAGACTATCTGGCTCCTGACACAAAACTTTTCATAAATACACTAACTAGGAGTGCCTGAGTGGCACAGTCAGTTAATTGTCTGACTCTTGGTTTCAGCTCAGGTCATGATCTCAGAGTCCTGGGATTGAGCCCCATGATGGGGCCTTCAAGCATCATGGAGTCTGCTTTAGAATCTCTCTCCTTCTCCCTCTGTCCTTCCCACTCTTGCTCTTCCTCCCTCACAAATAAATAATGTTTAAAAATAAATAAAATAAAATAAGTATACTAACTAAACAGTGTGAATTCTGACATCCTGCAAAAAATACTTTAAAACCTTTTAAGTTTATATCAGTAAAGTATAAAAACATGACAATAATGAACACCAAATTCATGATATTAGTTCAGATCTAAGGAGGGAGAGTTTTATTGGAAAGAAGTACAAAGGGGACCTCTACTTTACTTGCAATTTTCTATTTATTTAAACAATCTGAAGTGAATAAGACAGAAATATTAAATTTTGAAAAATCTGAGTGATGAGTACTTGTTCTACAATTGAAAATGTTCATAATAATGAATTTTCTCAACACATTTCATGTAGGTAATGTAATAATATCAAAGATGGATTAAAAATATCTTTATAAAGAAACCTATAGTTTACCTTACTTGTGAACATAAATGCCAAAATTCCAACTAAAATATTTTCAAATGAAATTAATCAGCATACTTAGAAACAATAAATCTTGACCAAGGAAATCTTTCCTGGACTGCATGAATAATTCATTCCTAGTTTATAAAATTAACAGATTAACATAGCAACTCATATGATCAACTCAATAACTGCTGAGGATAATCATCAATAAAATTAAACACCTATATCTGATTAAAAAAGTAACTAGAAACAGAAAAAAAAAAGCCTTACTTAACCCCACAAGAGGTATTTGCAGATTCCTGCACCAAATGTAATTCCCAAAAAACATTTGACAGATGAGGCCTGATTCAACATGAAAAGAAATACTACATGTATAAATAGGATAAGGAGAAGATCAAAATGTTACTATTTATAGATTATGTGATCATATATTTGGTGGAAAAAAGAAAATTAACTGAAAGAGAAAAACTAGCAGGCCAAAGTATATCATATAAATTCAGCAAATAAAATTTCAGACCAGCAAAAACCAGTTAGGATTTCATTCTAAACTAAAAATGAGCTACTAATATAAGCAACAAAATAAATGAATCTCAAAAAAATTATGCTAAGCAGATAAAAACAGGTTAAAATGGCATCAGAATAGCCAAAAACAGTATCTCCAAACCACCCATAAAATAAATATAAAAACAAAAATATATGAAAACTTAAAGTACGTGTCTAGTTAAAGTACAATGCCTGGGCTTTTTCAAGAACTTTTTTTTCCTATGGATCATACTTCCTGGTTTATTTGTATGTCTCATAATTGATTGTTGAAAGGCTAATAACAACCCAGAGAGCACTTATTCAATGATCACTAATGAATGTCAGTAGGAACAGTGAGTATTTTTAATGTTTCAACTTGCCCTATTCCCATACTCTGCTATCTAGCTAAGCAGTCACCTCAAAAAATAAAGATAATCAAAAACTAAAGATAACAATAAAATAACTATTTTAGTAACTTTCAGCCATGTGAGTGTGTATTTTTGTTTAGAGTCAGTCTCAGCCTATCAATAGTGATAGTATCAACTGGAAACTACTATGGGCATCCACTTGGACCCACACTTTTTGTGAAGAGCCCCAACAGACATTTCCCTGATCACAGCAGCGTTGTGGCTGGACCAACTCTATGGTTCTTATTATGACTACTAGATGTACCTCAGCAACAACTATCAGGGTAATCTGAAAAAGCAAAGCAAAGTTTATTACTTATGAGTTCTACAGGGTACATGGCATGCCCAAAAGCACACAGTGAGTTTGGTGGGGTGGGGATGGGGTGGGGGTGCAAGGGAGGGGAGTGAACACATGGACTTAGGGTTCTGAATTTATTGGAGTTGAGGGTGGGATGTCTCATGTTTTAGCAGGTTCACTCTTTATTGGTGAGTTTCAAATGTAAGTGTGGGAATTAAAGCACAGGAAGGAAAATGCAAGCAGTCAGTCAAATGGCTATCTAGGCAACCAGAATTTCCCCCCCCAAAAAAGAACGTTTAGAGAACAGCAGCCTGGCTCTTTATCTAGCTGTGTAGTTAGCAATGTGTTTATTCAAGATGGATGTCTTTGAAATGAAAGCCTCAGCAATCAAAAGCTTAATGTCAGGCACTTACATTACAATCAAAAAAGCTAATTGTCAGGTGCCTACACTACATTGATGTGCACACCATGGGCTGTACACATGCTCAGAAAAGACTAGAAGCCCTAAGTTTTCACCTCTGACTGACACTGAGGCTCTAGGCAAGCTGGAAGTTAGGACTAATGCAGGGTTGTAAATTGCCTGAGTGCTGAGACATGTCCCAATACACAAAAGAACCCCTCAGCAAAACTCTGAGAGACACTGGCCCCAGGCATTCAAGAAAATCTATATTCAATCATTACCTGTCCACTAAGCTAACCAAGCAGAGACTTTGGTGGCCACACACAACAAAGAATACAAACTTTACAAAATTAGTTCAAGGAAGTCACTAATTTTTTTAAGTGATAACAATAAAAACAACAGAAAACAGCGATAATAAAATCTGGAGGGAAAAAAGAGGATCTTATTTCCATAATTATCACATTATATAATTTAAAATGTTCAGTTTATAACAACAACCAAAAAATATGAAATATGCAAAGAAACAAAGCATGGCTCAACATGGGAAACAAGATGTCAATAGGAATCATCTTTTAGAAAGTCCAGAGATTGGACCTACTGCACAAATACTTTAAATCACTTTTTAAAGTATGTTTAAAAAAAACCAAAAGAAACCAGGTAAAACAAATAAGAAAAGTATAACAGTAATATCTCATCAAATAGATAATATCAATAAAGAACTAGAATTTGTGAAATGAATAAAAATTCTGGAATTGAAAAGTACATTAACTGAAATGAAAAATTCCATAAAGGTGCTCAGTAGAAAATTTGAACAGACTTAGAAGAAAAAATTAGTGAACTTGAAGATAGATCAGTTGTGGTTATCCAATTTGAAAAACAAAAAAGAAAAAAGAATGAAGAAAATTGAACAAAGCCTTAAAGACCTGTTGAACATTATCAAACAAAATGGAAGTCCTAGGGGAAGAGGAGAAGGCAGAAAGGATGCTGGAAAAAATAATGGCAGAAAACTTCCCAAAGTTGATGAATTACATTGATCTACATATCCAAGAAACTAGACACATCACAACCAAACTGTCAAACTATTAAGACAAAGAAAGAATCTTGAAAGCAGCAAGAGAAAAAAAACTCATCACATATAAGAGACCTTCAATATGATTAACAGCTGATTTCTCATCAGAAATTATCATGGCTAAAAGGCAGTAGGATGACATATTTGGAGTGCTAAAAGAAAAAACTGTCAACTAAGAATTCTAAATCCAGCAAAAGTATCCTCCAAAAATGATGGAGGAATAAAGACAATCTAAAATAAACAAAACTGAGAGGATTTGTATTTGTCACTATGATAATTGCCCTACAAGAAACACATATCAATGTGGCTGTTTATTTTTAAATATTTAGAATACAAAGTGATTTTATTTAGTATGTATGTATGTATGTATTTAAGAGAGAGGGAATGAGCTTGAGCAGGGGAAGAGGCAAAGAGAGAAGGAGAAGCAGACTCCTCATCAAGCAGAGAGCCCAACATGGGGCCAGATCCCAGGACCCCAGGATCATGACCTGAGCCAGAGGTAGCCACTTAACCAACTGAGTCTTCCAGGCAAAATGAAGGGACTAAATAATAACTCAAATACAGGGGATCCCTGGGTGGCGCAGCGGTTTAGCGCCTGCCTTTGGCCCAGGGCGTGATCCTGGAGACCTGGGATCGAATCCCACGTCAGGCTCCTGATGCATGGAGCCTGCTTCTCCCTCTGCCTGTGTCTCTGCCTCTCTCTCTCTCTCTCTCTCTCTCTATGACTCATAAATAAAAAAATAAAAAAAAACTCAAATACACATGAAAAATAAAGGGCACTGGTAAAAATAACTGGATAGGCAAATATAAAAGACAATACTGAATTTTTTGTTCAAAATTCTTTTTTTTCTCTCCTATCTGATTTAAAGGACACATGCATAAAGCAATAATTATAAATACACTTTGATGGATACATAATATATAAACATGTAATGTGTATGACAATAGCATTGCAAAGAGAGGAACAACAGAGCTATACAGAAGCAAGCAAAATGTTTGTATGTTATTGAAATTAAGTTGGTATGAATCTGAATCAGAACCCGATTGTTATAAATTAAGATGGGAATTGTAATCCCAAATGTAACCACTAAGAAAATAAGTAAAAATATATATAGTAAAATAAAAAAGGATATCAAATGTTACAAAAAGAAACCTACAGCTATTCATGCTTTTCATTAATCAATATTTCAGAAAACCATACCATGGGTAAAGAAGAAAATGCCACTAACAGTGAAATAGAGGTTCCATAGTGAATGCCTACTGGAACCAGGAAATGAGATTCAGAGCTAGGTAAGTCAATCTACTCAATAGATGGTGCTCTGGAAAAGTAAGTAGGGTAAAACTATCCACAAACTCATTCAGTTCATAAACATCTACATTTATTTAGTGCATGAGTAAAGAGAAGAGGACAACTTTTTTAAGATTTATTTATTTGAGAGGGAGAAAATGAATGCGGTGGGGTGGGGGGAGCGAAAGAGAGGGACAAGCAGAATACCTGCTGAGCAGGGACCCCAACTAGGGACTCAGTCCCAGGACCCTGAGATCATGACCTGAACTAAAGTCAGATGCTTAACAAACTGACCCACTCAGGTGCCCCAAGAGAAGAGGACAACTTAATGCCTATGAAAAACCACTGCAGAATAAGGAAAGTGGCAACACTCTGAAACCTCAAAGGAAGAAGTTTGTTTTTTAAAAGATTTTATTTATTTATTCATGAGAGACACACAGAGAGAGGCAGAGACATAGGCAGAGGGAGAAGCAGACCCCTCACAGGGAGCCAGATGTGGGACTCAATTCCGGGATCCTGGGATCATGCCCTGAGCCAAAGGCAGATGTTCAACTGCTGAGCTACCCAGGCATCCCTCAAAGGAAGAAGTTTTAATAAATTGTGTGATATGTTCAAAAGATGAAAGATATGAATTCTATCAAAACATAGAAATTCATGGGGATCCCTGGGTGGCTCAATGGTTTAGCGCCTGCCTTTGGCCCAGGTCATGATCCTGGAGTCCCAGGATCGAGTCCCACGTCGGGCTCCCTGCATGGGGCCTGCTTCTCCCTCTGCCTGTGTCTCTGCCTTTCTCTCTGTGTCTCTCATGAATAAATAAATAACATCTTTAAAAAAAATACAGAAATTCATGCAGAGTAAAGAGAATGAGTTGAAAAACAGCAAGGTGAAAATGAAACAAACTAAATGAAATAGTAAGGCCTGAAGGAAAATAAACTATGATAATATTAAAATACTTAAATACATATTTAAAAGCAGAGTTTTTGTTTTTTTCTAAATGCTAGTTCTCATTACTTTTTTAAGTAATCTTTACACCCACCATGGGGCTCAAACTTGGCCTCAAGATCAAGAGTCCTGTGCTCTACCAACTGAGCCAGCCAGACACCCCAAAAGCAGAGTTTTTAATATACTACTAGAGAAAAGTAAGTAAGAAGTTAGAGGAAAAATAATACTCTTCCAAAATATCAAGGTAAATGACCAAAGACAGTAGGTGAGAAGCAACAAGAAGATAGTGGTAAAATCAAAGAGAGAAAAAAGGAGAGACAATATGAGGATAACTGATGTTCCAAAGATAAAAGTAAATTAAATACAAGCAAAAGTTTGTAGCTTATTAGAAAAATGACTTAATTGATTCACCAAAAAAAAACTGTAGGTAAATTAAAAGGTTTGCATTACTATGTTCTATTAAAAAAAATCAGTGAAAGTAAAAGCATACCTAAACATAATCTGTAAAATATTTCATTAGAAATATAGCTGATATCTAAGTTTGTATCCGAAAAAAAGGTATTTTGGCATATTCTGGAAACAAACAATAATCTGGTAGGCAGAAGTGGATGGTCAATTTGGGCAGAAAATGCAAGAAGCATTTCAGGCAGACAACAGTGGCAAGGTAGGGTGAATTAGGAAGACAGCAGAATCTGTTTTAAGCACTGGCCCCTAGTCCTAAGAAGTTTCTACAGGAAGAAGTTGAAGGAACATTTTTCACAGGTGACTCCATGAGGCCAATAAACACACAAGGAACTTCTTGATACACTACAGAGTGAACAGGGACATCCTCCCCTCTTGGCTCAGAACTCTGCATTATGCAATCTCCTTTGCAGTGGGGATCACATATATACCCCACTTAAAAAACATACCACCCATGTACTTACCTTCTGGAAAAATTATTTGAAGATGCAATTAAGAGCTCAAAAATGAAAAATTAAATTATAAAAAATAAATAAGTAAAGGTGGTATACAATGACCCAATTTAAACATAAGTAATAGTCTAAATAATTTTAAAGTGACTCACAAAACTAAGTGCGAATGTCAGGAATTATGTTTCAAAAGACAAGTAAACTGGGATGCCTGCATGGCGCAGTGGTTAAACATCTGCCTTGGGTTCAGGGCGTGATTCCCGAGTCCTGCATCAGGTTCCTTGCATGGAGCCTGCTTCTTCTCCCTCTGCCTGTCTCTGCCTGTGTGTGTGTGTGTGTGTGTGTGTGTGTGTGTCATGAATGAACAAATAAATCTTTAAAAAAAAAAAAAAGATAAGTAAACTACTAAAACTGATCCAAGAAAAAGTAGAAAACTTGATCAGACCTAAAACAAATAGAAAGATTGCATCAGTAATCCAAAACATCCTTGCAAAGAAAAGTCCAGGACCAGATGGCTTCCCTGGTGAATTCTACCAAATATTTAAAGAAAAAATGAATATCAATCCTTCTCAAACTTTTCCAAAATATAAAAGAAGAGGGAATACTTCCTAACTAATTCTATGAGGCCGGCATAACTAATACCAAAGCCAGATAAAGACATTGCAAGAAAAGAAAACTATAGACCATTTTCCTTATGAATAGATCCAAAAATTCTAAATAAAGTACTAGTAAACTGAACTAGCAGCAAACTCTAATGATACAACCAAGTAAATTTTATAAGTCAAAAAAAAAAAGAGAAACATATAATCATCTCCATGGTAGTCTCAAATGAAAATCACATGGAAGACAGTATGATAAGTTGGTTGAGCATACATGCTCTATAGTTTGGATTCAAATCTTGACTCTGTTCCTTCCTTTATGGCAGACTTGAACAAGTTACTTGATGTCTCTGGCCTCAGTTTTGTAAAACGAGGATAACAATACCTTTTATATTTATGGTAAGGAATAAATGAGATTACACACTAATATAGAAAATATCTGTATATAATAATAGCTATTATTCACATGAAAAAAAAACAAAATAAGGATGCCAATTGTCACCATAATCCTTTGACATTATACTAGAAATTCTAGATATGAAACACAAATAAAACATATAACTATAAAAAATAATTTGACCAAATTACTGTTATTTAAAGAGGCTATCACTAGAAACCCCTAAAGAATGCCTAGAAATCCCAAAAGAATCTATTGCAAAAGTATTAGAAATAATGTTACTTAGCAGTATTAACAAAAAAAAAATTTAGGAAATGAGGAAAGGGGCATGCCTGGTTGGCTCAGTCAGTGAAGCATATGACTCTGGATCTCAGGGTCATGAGTTCAAGCCCCACATTGGGCATGGAGTTTACTTAAAAAAGAAAAAAAAATGAGAAAAGGAACAAAAACACAAAAACAAAAACAAAAAAAATAAATAATAAACTACCAAAACAGTGTCTTAAGAAATGTGAGGAAAACTCAAAAACTTTACTAAGATACAAAAATTGATTTGAATCAGAAATCCTGGATTTGGGACTAAGAAGAAAATCAAAGAAAATTTTTAAAAGAAAAAAAAATGACAGCAGTCCCTTCTTATCCATAGGGAATATGATCCAAGATGCCTGAAACCATGGATAGTACCAAACTCTATATATATTGTTTTTTTTCCTATACAGACATACCTCTGATAAAGCTTAATTTCTAAATTAGGGACAATAAGATATTACCAACAATAACTAATACTAAAATGGAATGATTATAACAATATACTGCAATAAAAGTCATATGGATATGGTCCTTCTCTGTGTCAAAATATCTTACTATACTGTACTTGCCTTCTTTCGATATGAGATGATAAAACATCTATGTGATAAGGTGAAATGGGGTGAACAACGCAGGCATTGTGACGTAGCACTAGGCTACTACTGACCTTCTGACAATATGTCTAAGGAGGATCATCTGTTTCCGGACTGTGCTTGATCACAGATAACTAGAACCACAGAAAGCACCATGGATAAGGGGGAACTACTGTTGTCTTTTGCCTAACATGCATGATTAATTCTATCTTGTCTCCCTGGGTCAGAAGCTATAATGAGTAATATAGCTCTATGTCTCTCACACGGCCTGGCACAGTGTTGAACAAATTTAAAGACTTGAAAATTTCTAAAGCCATGAGTGGTCTAGCTCGTCAATCTCGGATACATTTTTCATGTGTTTCACAAAGCAGTTTCCACCTCTGATATCTAGCTTAGAATCCAGAATGTCAGAGCTGGAAGAAACCTGAGATCAATGAAGTCTGAAGGAAGCCCCAATTTCAGCCACTGAAACCAGAGCTTTGAGCCCCAAAGTATGCTGTGTAGTACCGAAAACAAACTAAGTCCATGGTCTTTCCCCTAAATGGTTTCAAGCAGACGGACCAGCAACAGAAGCAGTAGTGTTCCTCTGACCTGTTAGGCAGACCCAGTATTTTTTCAGTCATCTTCAAAGGAAGAAGTGGGGAGAGTATCCCCCCATTCTTCCTCATGTAATCAAGGTTCTCCCCAAAAGACACTGGCTGCAAAGATGTGGACAAAAACAGTGTTTTTTTTTAAACATGTACCCTTTTATGATTTCATCAGCACTTACTCAAGGTGCCCTGCCTTTAAATAAATTATGAAGTTCAAATTTCAGAAAGAAGGAAAGACATTTTTATGGCCCTAAACAAATACTTGTCCACACAGGTTATTCTCCTGAGAAACTGCCCCGAATTGCATTGACTTTTTCTTGCTTCCCGCAGGCAAAACCCTGCCGGCATTGGCCTGTAGAATCCTGCTTACAGGCCCAAGAATGTGTCAGGGCTGCTTTGCAATCACTCTCAACCACATCGGACTTTTTTAAAAAACATTTTATATGATTGTTCTGGATGGCTGGACCCTGTATTCAGTAAACTGTCAATCCTAAAAAATATGATAAAAAAAAAAAACAGAACTTGAATGGCTGCCATATAAATTTAAATATCAAAATTGCTACAGACACTATCTACAACTAAATATGCTAATATCTTTTCCACAAAGTCCTAACAGAATACAGTCCATTACTTAGGCCTATTTTAAAAAATAAACAACCTACAAATATTTCCAAAATCACTGTTTCAGGTGGATTTTCACTTTTTATATCACTTTTCTGATAGGTTCCCTATATCATAAAACTGTATACAACTTTAGGAAAAAAAATTACTGAAGCATTCATGAAAAGCTTATTTAATCCAGGTCATCTAAGACAGATGCAATCAAAAAAAATATTTCCAGAATATAATGAAGCCTGCGGTCGAGCAATACACTACACTTTACTCCTCAACATTATACCAAGGAAGGCAACACAAATCTAGGCTTTTCCTTTCAGAAACTTATAGATAAATTTGAGTGAATAGTCCTGCTTCTAGGTTATGGTATCTACCATACCAGATATAATATTCCTTTGAATTAAGCACTATTTAGTGAGTTAGGATCAGCTATGTGACCACCATTGTGCTATAGTGTTTTAGGGCCAGGAATCTAAGAGAAATATAAGACAAAGTTATTTTCCTCAAGAAGTTTACAATCTAATTAGGGAAATTAAAATAACAGTCTAGAAATAAGGTTTTAATACAAAGCAATGTATTCAAGCAAGCTTAATTATTATGTGCAAGAAAGCTCCAAGTTCAACAGGGATTCAGTTTATAAAGAGAGAGGAGTACAAGCATATAAATATCAGAATATGCACCACTTTGAATTATACCACTGAAAAATAAATTTGGGGAAGAGATGGATTGATTCTTGGAGAGAAAGAGGGAAGGAAGAACAGTGGTTCTCATTTTGTATCCTAATATAAGATAGATAGATAGATGATAGATAGATAGATAGATAGATAGATAGATAGATAGATAGATAATGGAATGTTATTCAGCAAAAAAAATGAAATTTTTTTGTTTGCAATGTGGATAGAGTAGAGCTAGAGAGTATAATACTAAGCAAAATAAGTCAGTCAGAAAAAGACAAATACCATATGATCTCACTCATATGTGGAATTTAAGAAACAAAACAAAGAGAAAAACCGAGAGAGAGAGAGAAAAGAAAGAAACAGACTCTTAATTATAGAAAACAAACTGATGATTACCAGAGGGGAGGTGGGTGGGAAGATGGGTGAAATAGGTGATGAGGATTCAAGAGGGCACTTACTGTGATGAGCACCAGATGATATATGGAAGTGTTGAATCAGTATATTGTACCCCTGAAACTAATATAGCACCATATGTTAACTAACTGGAATTAAAATAAAAACTTTTTAAAAAGACACATCCAATGAACCATCGCTACAGTAGTTGTGAAAACTATTGAATCATAGAGAAATAAAGAGCTTGCTAGAAGCAGAAGAAGCCCACACCAAGAAATGGCTCTTTGTCCTATTATTAAACATAGCCAATGAAGGAAATTCTTTAAGTCCCCTAACACAAATCTATAAGTAATAACATCTAACCTATGTTTATATTTTAGGCAATATACACATATTGTCACTAGTTGAGATGAAGAAGCACTAATAAAAAGCTCTCACTTATTCCTTCTCCACACTAAATTCCAGCTCCTCCAAAATTTTCTTGTATGGATCTGGGAATAGAAATGATAAATTTTCAGAAGAACCTAGAAGAATATTCTTAAAGCCTCCTATCTCACACATGATTTAATAACATAAATAAATATTTCAATAATAAAATTCAAGCCTCCAAGAATAAGCATATTTTAATTTATATAATTCAGCCAATATTTATTTAAAGAATGACTTGTAAGTCCAAGGAATTATGCAAGGTGATGTGAGGGATAAAAAGGCACAAGATAAATAATCTTGCCTCCAGGTTATTTATGATCTGATAAGACAGATTCAGCATTCATTTTATCCATCCTACTAAAAATAGAAAGACAAGACTTGATTCTGATCACTTTGGTATTCACAGCCTGGACAAATCTATATATTGGTGTGTACATAAATAAAAATAATACATGACATAAAAGACAAAGAAAGTAAATTTGCACCATGGAGTTGGAGTGAGGAGAGGGCAGATTAAATAGATTTAAAATAGTAGACAGTATTTTCATAAAATAGGCCTTAAAAGTAGGAGTTATAATTACCCAGTAGATTCAGAGGGCATTTCATGTGGAGAAAGACTATTTGGCCAGATTTCCAAGTCCTTTCTCTTCCCCCGGGGTAGGCACACACATACCATTAACTGCAGATAGGCAAGGTGAGGATGAAAAGTATCTTCATATCTGTCCCTTCACTCCTTACACCCAGGCCAGCTTCCAAGGGGTGAACACTATGGTTGTGTATACTTTTTTCTCTAAAATAGCTGTACTGACAGTCAGATTCCAATTTCAAAGGGAAATCACTCTATTCATTTGGTTTATATGAAGTTGTGAGAACTCATACCACATTAACTATGTCCTTAATTTCCCTCCTCTCACTTTGCTAATTTCTGAGGCAACAAAGTTCATCTCTGACCTGGCCAGGTCATCAAGTTATTTGATCAACGTTCTCAGTTGGGAGCATCAGAGACAGACTCTTTTCCTGTAGGTGCCATTGAAAGTCTGGCAAGATTCATATAACCAGTGTGAGAAACCAAAGAAGTCACAGGATCAAGAAGCAGGAAGCATCATAAAAATATTATAGCAAGAATAGACTTGCCAGCCCTCCTCATGACACAGTGGCTCAGAAAGAATCCTTACAATCTCTATCTTAAGCAGAGATGATATGTTCAGGACATTTAAAAGTATAATGTGACACACAGGGCTGGTGTGTCAAATCATACTAATGGCCTCAATTCTTCACCTCTCACTCTATCCACACATTTTGCTAGGTAATCTTTCAGTTTTCCCATCAAGAGCAAAATATATTTTCCTATCTCTTGACTCTAAATTCATCTATGTGACCTGCTTTGGCCAATAAAATGAGGCAGAAGTAAAGATAAGCCAATTCTGAATTTAGGGCTCAAGAGCTCTTGCATGTTGCTGTCTTGAGCTTCTGCTATCACTACAACAAAGGTATGCTTGGGGGCGCCTGGGTGGCTCAACCAGTTGAACATCTGACTTGGTTTCAGCTCAGTCCTGGGATGAAGTCCCCCAATAGGCTCTGCACTTAGTGAGGGATCTGCTTAAGATTCTCTCCCTCTGTCCCTCTCCCCACTCACAAGCTCACTCTCTCTCCCCCTTTCCCTAAAATAAATAGATTTTTTTTAAAAAATGTATTCCTTGTCAAACCAATGGTTCCACAGTGAAAACACACATGGAAGAGCCTGGTCTATATGTTGGTTCCAGAGGGCAGACCCATGGAATAGAGCTTTCCTAGCTAAAGTCTCCAGTGAAGCCAATGACACATAAACAAACCAACTGACCCACAGACATTTGCAAGCCCAGCCTAAATCAGCTGATTTTAGTCAATCCACAAATGTGAGAACTATAATAATATTGTCCTAAGCATTGGATTTTGGGTTTTGTTACACAGCATTAGCTGACTGATACATAAAATGCCATTAGATGGTGAGGGAAAAGTGTCAGGCTAGTAAGGTCAAATCATAAAAAAACCCCATGTTTTGGAGTTGGACTCTATCCTGTGGTTAGTAAAGAGCCAACCAAAATTTTAATGAGAAAATAACATATTACAAGTGTTTGGGGAACAAATTTTTGTGAGAGTAAGAACTAGGAGTTGTTCCTGAAAATAATGAAATGATTCAAGTGAAAGTTGATGAAGGTTACATTACATTTAAGGTACAGTCAGTACAAATAAGGATAATGTTTAAAAGAATATTCCTTATCAGGGCACCTGGGTGGCTCAGTCAGTTAAACATTTGACTTTTGATTTTGGCTCAGGTCATCATCTTGAGGTCCTGGGACTGAGCTAGCAGCACATTGGACTTCGCACTGGACATGGAAGCTGCTTGGGATTCTCTCTCTATCTCTATCTCTCTGCCCCTGCCCCTGCTCATGTGTTCGTTCTCTCTCTCTCTCTCTCTCAAAAAAAATATATATTCCTTATTAATTCTCATTCTCCATTCCTTAGGGCTATTATTACAAATCAAAGGAAAAGATTAATAAAAGTAACCCTCAAGTTTTTGAAATATAAGTAGCCACATCTTTAGTCTAAATGGGATTTGGATATTTTTGTACATGTCTGGCAAAATCTAGTGGGATATACTTCCCAAAATCTCATTTGCATGATGTGAATATGGAGAATGAAAAAAAGAAAACAAACCCAAGGAATGAAAGAGCTAGGCATAATGCATAGAACCCCAAAAGAAAGTCCTGGTCTTCTGAGAGACGTGACAATTCTGTCAATCAGATTTGTCTTCTGATCCAGCCCAGTGGGACTTATGTCTGATGCATAGTAGGTATGTGATGGGGGGCAGGGAAGGTGCACCAGAAAATGAGGATGGGTGCTACTAAGTAAATAATGAAAGAATTACCTAACTTAACATCCTACTAAGGGTTGAAGAAGAGTCCTCCTCCTCCAACCTAGTCATCCTGGATTAATCAGGGCTGTGTATTGAGGAGACCCAGTGCCTGGGACCCATGATATTCTAAAGCCCTACAAAGATGTTTTCATTTTAATTCTTTTAAAATCAGGAGAAAATAATAAATGTAATAATGATGAACATGTAATCATGAATTCAGCTTTTAATATTTTTTATGGCATAAGAATCCCCAAAGACAAAAGTATGTAGGATCTACAAAAGTCATAACGCAGCTCTGGTGCCACCACAGTGTAATTTTGGAACACTGAAAGCTCTGAGCTGTGATGGAGATTACCAGGATGAGGATTGGGTAATTGTCCTTTCCTCACCTACCCTTGCAGAAGACATGAGTAGTAAGTCACAAGGCAAGAGGTAAACAAGGAATTTAGCAGATTAAGAGGCAAAGGAGTTTGGGGCATCTTTCCTTAATTCCTCTCCCCTCCTCTCCTAAGGGAGCCTCTGCCCCACAACAAGGCATCCTATGAGCAGTATGACAAGAGAGCCGCCACCTGAGAGAAGCAAGAAATCTGCCCAATGGCTTGAGCAGTCACTCTCCCTGCACTGCTCAAGAAAATGGCTGTGTGGTACTAGGCACTGGAGGATTAAGACTCTTTAAATCAGTGGTTTTCAACTTTTTTAAAGCAGGGTCCTTTTGCCAAACAAATTCATGTTTGGAGCTTCAGCCTTTATAAAGTAGATCAATAGGAAATGGTGCAGTAAAGTAAGGGTTGATGGGAGGACCACTGCCCTGCCCACTCATGCCTTCTCCCCACTTCACACGACCCCAGGGTTTTCTGGAATACTGGAAATTACTGCTTGTACTAAGTTAATAATATCTAAGAACTAATTAACATTTGGAACTCACTTCATTTGTAAATTGCTTTGTAATCTTATGTTCATTTAGCTCCTAGAGATTCAACTATTATGTGGGGGGAAAGGGGAAGAAAAAGAAATAATCTATTTAAACCAAGACTTTGGAGTGTACATGAGATAACAAGCTTGACTCACTGCTACCTAGGTCAATCTCAGTTGCTGAGGCAGGCTGGGAGTATGAGTACTCCACCTAGGGAATATGATTCTAGTTTTAGGGTATTATACAGCCCCAAACATTAACCAGTCAGCTCATTTTGGGTTCAGCCTAGCTCCCCCAGGCTTGCCTGGAGACCATGTAGGTGCCTCACATGGTCTCTTTGCCTTTGAGATATTCAAGGATAATTTGACTTTTCTTCATTTTCAACTTCTGTCCTGATTTGGGAACCTGGTCCCCTCATAAGATAAAACTTCACATTAACTTTCATCATGGCAATTCTTTGATTTTCAGATGGTCAATTGTGGCACAAATGCCACTGTTTTCTCAAACCTTTATCTATGTTAATACCATAGGCATCATATCTGAAGTTATTAGCATAAATAATAAGGTAAAGAGGTTTTGATATATTTGATAATGAGTAAGAGAATTAAGAATTTAGATTAACACTTGAAATCAATTTGAAATCTTGGTAATTAATCATCATATAACTCATATTTCAAAGATAAATAAACTGTGCCATACAATTATAACTTTATGAGACTAATATCTAAATTTTAGAGTGAAAACACAGATATATTCTAAAAAAATTTCATGATTTTCCATAATCACTGCACTTTACCTACATTTCAAAAGTGAAGATGAAATAAGGACTTTTTCAGACATTTTTATTTTTATAAAAATAGAAAGCCAAGATAACCAAACCAAAAACACCTCCACCAGTGGCTCCATCACCTCACATACACTTTCAAATAACAATGCCCATGGTCTTTATGTTCTCTCTTTTATTCAAAAGAAGAAAATATGATCACATAAAATGACTGACATACTTTCACAACACAGCATAAATCAAGAGTTGGCAAACGATGACCTACCAACTAAATCTATCAAGCCACCTGTTTTAGTTTGCCCATGAACTAAAAATGTCTTTTACATTTTTCAGTGGTTTTTTTAAAGATCAAAAGAATAATAATGTTTCATAACAAGTGAGAATTATATGAAATTCAAATTTCAGCACTCATTAATAACATTTTGAATTTAATCAATAAATATTTGTGGAAATTTGTCTTCTCTCATTATATAAGTACCACATACTATCCTTGATTTTGCCTCTTGGCTCACAAAGCTTAAACTATTTATTATCTAGTCCTTCACAGAAAAAGTTTGGTAGCCCCAGATGTAAATGACAGATAAGTAATAAGAAATCACCACTCTGGGAAAAATGCATCACTAAAGAAGACCAAAGGAATGAATTTTTCACTCTGGAATTTCAGGCAAAGCAACTACTGTTAAGAGTTGGTGCACATCCAGCAAAGGATACAGTCAACAAAACTCAAAGACAGCCTACAGAATGGGAGAAGATATTTGCAAATGACATATCAGATAAAGGGCTAGTTTCCAAGATCTATAAAGAACTTATTAAACTCAACACCAAAGAAACAAACAATCCAATCATGAAATGGGCAAAAGACATGAACAGAAATCTCACAGAGGAAGACAAAGACATGGCCAACATGCACATGAGAAAATGCTCTGCATCACTTGCCATCAGGGAAATACAAATCAAAACCACAATGAGATACCACCTCACACCAGTGAGAATGGGGAAAATTAACAAGGCAGGAAACAACAAATGTTGGAGAGGATGCGGAGAAAAGGGAACCCTCATACACTGTTGGTGGGAATGTGAACTGGTGCAGCCACTCTGGAAAACTGTGTGGAGGTTCCTCAAACAGTTAAAAATATACCTGCCCTACGACCCAGCAATTGCACTGTTGGGGATTTACCCCAAAGATACAAATGCAATGAAACGCCGGGACACCTGCACCCCGATGTTTATAGCAGCAATGGCCACGATAGCCAAACTGTGGAAGGAGCCTCGGTGTCCAACAAAAGATGAATGGATAAAGAAGATGTGGTTTATGTATACAATGGAATATTACTCAGCTATTAGAAATGACAAATACCCACCATTTGCTTCAACGTGGATGGAACTGGAGGGTATTATGCTGAGTGAAGTAAGCCAGTCGGAGAAGGACAAACATTATATGTTCTCATTCATTTGGGGAATATAAATAATAGTGAAAGGGAATATAAGGGAAGGGGGAAGAAATGTGTGGGAAATATCAGAAAGGGAGACAGAACGTAAAGACTGCTAACTCTGGGAAACGAACTAGGGGTGGTAGAAGGGGAGGAGGGCGGGGGGTGGGAGTGAATGGGTGACGGGCACTGGGGGTTATTCTGTATGTTAGTAAATTGAACACCAATAAAAAATAAATTAAAAAAAAAAGAGTTGGTGCACATCACAGAAAGAAATCAGACTATTTCCTTATGTAGAGTTACATGGGTTACACCGATTTTATCACCTCATTACATACCATATTGTCTGAAAAATAAGATAAAGTGGGATCTCTTCTCAAAATTAAGTTCATTGAAAAATTTAAGCCTAAGAATTCAACAACCATTATATTTTATTCTTCCACTTTAACTTAACAAAATTTTTATTAGTGAAAATAATATTTTACAAAATTAATATCTATGAAAAATCTACTTACTTACAGGTAATGTCTTATATAATTTTCAATTTATGAAGCATACCAATAAACTTTGTATTTTTCTTTGTAAATTGTTCAAATCATTCATATTGGAAGAGTTTCCCAAATACACCAGGCCCTTTCTTGCCTCAGCATCCTTATTTATGCTGTTCCTCCATCAGGAATTCTCTTCTCAAATACCTTCCTGCAATAGTTTTCTCCAGGTAGCATGGGTAGATAAGTAAGATCTTTTGGAGTTTGGGGTGGGGGTAGGAGAAGGGTTCTTTTATTATTATTATTATTAGATAGCTTCCAAACTTTCTAAACCTTTTGAAAACTTCTTTTTTACTGAAATGCCTCTCCTTGATCAGTCACTCAGAATTCATTGTCCCTACAATGTATTCTATGTATTATTTACACTACTCTATCCAACTGGAATATTATTTTAGAATCATCCACCTAGTTCTTTAGATTTTAAGAAGCTGCTTATCACCTGGTGTTCCTCATCTCTGAAATGGCATTGTCAAGGTGCAAATGCCAAAAAGGAGAAGCAATCTTTGACTCCTCTTCCTTCCTTCACCACCCAAATCCAATTCATTACCAAATCCTTAAATTGCTACCTAAATATTTCTGGAACCCCCACTGTAGCTTCTTAACTATTATAAACCACAATTAATCTAACTACCTCTCACTACGGCCATTCATTTCCCACAAAACAGTCAGGAAATCCTCTCAAATCAACTGTCATAGATATACACAATCCTGACATCCTTGACTAAGTAAATTCACTTACCCATAGTCCAAGCAATCATTGCATTATGGGTTATAAAATCATATTAGAGTTTGAAGCCTGTATTTCTCACAATAAGTGTATCATAAGTGTATGATATGTACACAGTAGCTGCTCAAAGATGTTTCATGATTGCATTAATGCCGTGCTACACCTCATTTTTGTATCCTCCAGGTTGCCAATTACTTTAAAAGAGTCCATTTTTAAAAAAATAAAAATAAAAATAAAATAACAAAAAAAAAGAAAAAGTCCATTTTGGAAATTCTACACTTATCTCTATAATTTGTGGAATATCTTTTAGAATTGCCTTCAGAGACAATTTACCATCCACAAAAGAAAGATTGCCTTTCTTCTTCACACCTGGATTTTTGATACAGAGTGGTTTTACTCCCAAGTGTTCATCCCAAAAGACATTGCTTTTGGTTGTTCCAAAAAATCCAACCTGCCCCTGAAGGCTAGATAGTTGACAAAAAATAAACAAAAGAATGGACAGTGAATGCTAACAATTACTGAGTGCTTACAGTTGTGCCAAGCATTGGTGAATATTTACAAACATTTCAGTTAATTCTCACAACAAACCCATGTGATAGTGGTTATTATTGTTCCAATTTTATATTTAAAAAAAACAACATAAAGTCTACCAAACATTCAATAAACAGTTAAAAGCTATTCTCTCCAAATTATTCCAAAAAAAGAAGAGGAAGGAAAGCTTTCAAATACACTCTAAAAAATATTACCCTGAAACCAAAACAAGTCAAAGACACTAAAAGAGAGAACATTATAAGCCAATATCTCTGATGAACATAGAAACAAAAATCCTCAACAAATATTAGCAAACTGAATTCAACAATACTTAAAAGGACCACTCATCACAATCAAGTGGGATTTATTCTGGGGATGCAAGGATGGTTCAACATTCAAAAATCAATCAACATGATATACCACATCAACAAAGTGAAGGATTAAAATCATATGATAATCTCAATAGATGCAGAAAAAGTATTTGACAAAATTCAGCATCCTTTCATGATTAAAAACCCAACAAAGTAGATTTTTTAAAAGATTTTACTTATTTATTCATGAGAGACACACAGAAAGAGAGGCAGAGACTCAGGCAGAGGGAGAAGCAGGCTCCATGCAGGGAGCCCAACATGGGACTCGATCCTGGGACTCCAGGATCACGCCCTGAGCCAAAGGCAGATGCTTAACCACTGAGCCACCCAGGTGTCCAAACAAAGTAGATTTAGAGAGAACATACTTCAACATAAGAGAGGTCATAAATGAAAGACCCATAACTAATATCACATGCAGTGGTTAAAATCTGAAAGCTTATCCTCTAACATCAAGAACAAAGATGTCCACCCTTGCCACTTTCATTGAATGTAGTACTGGAGGTCCTAGACACAGCAATCAGAGAAGAAAATATAAAAGACATCCATATTGGTAAGGAAGAAGTAAAACTGTCACTATTTACAGATGACATGATACTCTACATAGAAAACACGAAAAACTCCACCAAAAAAAACTATTAGAAGTAATAAATTCAGTAAAGTTGCAAGATACAAAATTAATACACAAAAATTGGTTGCATTAGGATACACTAATACTTAAGCAGCAGAAAGAGAAGTTAAGAAAACAATTCCATTTACAACTGCACCAAAAATAATAAAATACTCAGGAAGAAACTTAACCAAGGAAGTGAAAGACCTGTGCTCTGAAAACACTGATAAAAATATTGAAGACAACATAAACAAATGGAAAGACATTCCATGCTCATGAATAGGAAAGTCAACATTGTTAAAAATATCTATACTCCCCTAAGAGATCAGACGTTGGGAAGATCACGGAATAGGAGGTCCCTAAACTCACCTCATCCCACAGATACAACTAGATAACACTCAACATCAGCATAAATAACCCAGAAAATAAACTGTATACTGGCAAAACAAACTCTAAAGGTAGAGCTAAAGGTAGAGAAGAGGCCACATTGAAGAATTTAAGAAGGGCAGATGCAGTTTGGGAGTAAAACCATGGCTATCTGTGGGGTGGAAAGAACCAGTGGTGTGGAGAAGGATGAAAAACAAACTTTCACACTAGGGAGACTGTGAAGAATAAGAATCCCCATAACATTTTACTTCGATTCTGGAAAAGCCCAGAAGCCTTAGGAAGTGGAGGCCCCACCCTTAAAGAGACAGAATGTTACACAGCCCTTGCTGTGTAACATTTATGTGTAACATTTATGTGTAACAGCATAAAACCAGCAGTTTAAAATGTCAGGCAGAAGACAAGAGGGAGAGTGATTTACTCATATCATAGTGTGGCCAAGAGAGGCAAGGATCACAGAGAGAGCCCTCCAGGAACACAGGAGCTGGCATGCACCATTTCCCTCCCCTGCCTCCCAGTACAAATACAGGGCCACTGCAGAAAGCAGTGCAATGCCAACACTTGCTACTTAACTTGCTTGCACCAAGCCCTGACTCTCCCTCCCCAACTTCAGGATATCCATCCTTCCAAGTCATACTTACCTCAGTACTGACACTGTGGGCCCCTTCCCCCAAAATACCAATGCAAACCCCACCAACATCTAGTCTCCCCACCTTGTGACTTGCAGGACGTCAGTTCTGGCATTGGCAGTGGTGGCAAGTCTCAAGCAGACCAGCACATATTTATTAAAACACAACCTACTCCTGCTGGGGACCAAACTCTGCCCCCAACAGTAAAAAGAGCCGCTGCAGAAAACTAGACTGAAGGAAAAAGAGGCCAGGACTCAATAGCAGGACACACATAACACACATAAGAGACATTCCCTGAAGCATTAGGCCCTAGGCACTGCACTGCAAGGCAATACAGGACCTCTTCTTCATAAAACCATTACCATCAATAACAAAAAAAGTAGCCTTACTTTCCTAACACACAGAAATAGACACAGAGTTAGACAAAATAAGGAAACAGAAAAATATGTCCCAAGTGAAAGAACAGGACTGAACCACAGCAACAGACCTCAGCAAAACAATACAAGTCATATGCCTGATAGAGAATTTAAAGTAATGATCATAAAGATACTCAATGGACTTGAGAAAAGAGTGGAGGACATCAGTGAAACCCTTAACAAAAGAGATAAAAAAGAACCAAAGATGAAGAACACAATAAATGAAACTAAAAATACACTCAATGGAATAAATAGCAGGCCAGATGAAACAGGGGAACAAACCAATGACCTAGAAGATAAGCAATAGGAAGTAACCAACCTGAGCAAATGAGAAAAAATTATGTAAATTGAGAACAGTCTTAGGGAATTCAGCGACTCTATCAAGCATAATAACATTTGTATTTGAGGGATCCCAGAAGAAGAAAGGCAGAAAATTTATTTGAGGAAATAGTAGCTGAAAGCTTCCCTAATCCAGGGAAGAAAAACATATCCTGATCCAGAAGGCATAGAGATCCACCCCCCCCCCCTAAAAAAAAAATCAGCCAAAGGAGGTCCACACCAAGACATATAGTAATTAAAATGACAAAAAGTACTGATAAAGAACAAATTTTAAAAGGAACAAGAGAAAAGAAGATAATTACATACAAGAAAAATTCCATAAAGTTTTCTGTGAATTTTTCAGCAGAAACTTTGCAGGCTAGAAGAAAGTGCCATGATATATTCGAAGTGCTGAAAAGGAAAAATCTGCAGCCAAGAATATTCAAGGCTATCATTCAGAATAGGAGAGATCAAGAGTTTCTCAGAAAAATAAAAGCTAAAGGAGTTCATGACCACTCCACCACCCCTCGTGGACCACCCACCACGAGAAATATTAAGCTCTTTGAGTGGAAAGGAGAGACCATACATGACAGTATAAGAATAAAAAACACACAAAAAATAATAAAATAATAATTTAAAAAAGAATAAAAAACACAAAATCAGAAAAAATAAGTATTTCTATAAAAATTAGTCAAGGGATTCATAAAATAAAAGGATGTAAATACAAGGTCATATGTCTAAAACATAGGGAGGAGAGGAATAAAGAAAGGGTTCAAACTAGGTGACCAACTAAACATAGACTGCTATATGCAGATGTCAAATACAACCCAATGGTAACCACAAATCAAAAAATAGTAATAGATATGCAAAGTATAAAGAGAAAAGAATCCAAATATATCACTAAAGAAAATCAAACAAGAAAGAGCAAACAAGAAAGGATCAGAAATAAACTACAAAACAACCACAAAACTAGTAATAAAATGGCAATAAGTTTATTTACTTGGATAATTACTTTGAATGTAAATGGACTATAACCCCCAAAGCAATCTACAGATTTAATGCAATCCCTACCAAAATTCCAACAGCATTTTTCACAGAATTAGAACAAGTAAAGTAAAATTTGTATGCAACCACAAAAGACCCAGAATGGCCAAAGTAATCTTGAGAAAAAAGAACAAAGCTGGAGGTATCATATTTCCTGATCTTAAGATATACTACAAAGCTGGAGTAATTAAAACAGTATGGTACTGGCACAGAGAGAGACACATTAGAGCAGAATAGACTTATATGGTAGATTAATCATAGAGTAATCACACTTATATGGTGGATTAATTTATGACAAAGGAGGCAAGAATATACAATGTAGAAAAGACAGTCTCTTTAATAAATAGCATTGGGAAAACTAGACAGCTAGCCACATACAAAAGAATGTAACTGGACCACTTTCTAACATCATACACAAAAATAGACTCAAAATGGACTAAAAACCTAAATGTGAGAACTAACACCATAAAAATCCTAGAAGAGAGCACAGGCAATAATCTTTCTGACATTGGCCATAGCAATATTTTTCTAGATGTGTCTCCTAAGGCACGGGAAACCTAAAGCAAAAAATAAAAAAATAAAAAACAACAATAACAAAAACTATTGGGACTACATCAAAATAAAAAGATATTGCACAGAGAAGGAAACTATCAACAAACAAAAAGGTGACCTACTGAACTGAGGAAGATATTTACAAATGATATATCTGATAAGGGGCTAATATCCAAAATACATAAGGAATTTATACAGCTCAATATCAAACAACAACAACAAATAGGCAGAAGACCTGAATAGACCTATCTCCAAAGAATACATACAGATGGTGAACAGACACATGAAAATATGCTCAACATCACTAATAATTAGGGAAATGCAAATCAAAACCACAATGAGTTATCACCTTACACCTGTCAGAATGGCTAGAATAAAAAAGAAATAACAAGTGTTAATGAGGATGTGGAGAAAAAGGAACCATTGTGCACTATTGGTAGGAATGTAAATCAGTACGACCACAATGGAAAACAATATGGAGGTTTTTTAAAAAATTAAAAATAGAATCACCATATGATTCAACAATTCCATTACTATTCACCCAAAGAAAATGAAAACATAAGTTTGAAAAGATACATGCACCCCTATGTTTGTTGCAACATTATTTACATTAGCCAAGATATAGAAGCAACCTAAGTGCCCATCAATAGATGAATGGATAAGAAAGATATGAAATATGTATATACATACATAATAGAATTTCACACAGTCATTAAAAAAGAAAGATCTTGCCGCTTGCAACAACATAGATGGACCTAGAGGGTGTTATGCTAAGTGAAATAAGTCAGACTAATAAAGACAAATGAGCTCACTTAAATGTAGAATCAAAAAAAAAAAAAGCAGAAATAAATCCATATATACAGAGAACAAACATGATTGTCAGAGGGGTGGAAGTGGGAGGATGGGCAAAATAGGTGAAGAGGTGTAGGAGATACAGGCCTCCAGATATGGAGTGAATAAGTCACAAGAGTAAAAGGCATAGAATAGGGAATATAATCAATAGTATTCTAATAGTGTTTGTGGTGACAGATGGTAGCTACATTTATGGTGAGCATAGCATAACAATAGACTTGTTGAATCACTATGTTGTAAACTGGAAACTAAAGTAACATTGTGTGTCAACTCTACTTCAATTTAAAAAAATAGAAATGGAAGTTCAGAGAGGTGGTTCAGAATCTAAAGACAGGGAGCCTTCAGTTTTTGACTTAAAAGCAGAGTGAATTTACAGTAAAGTACCTTATAAATGCCCATAAACAAAATATCAAATGATGGTATCTATCAGATTAATGTTTGTCTTTGCATTTCCTGGGAATCCATAGTCTACTTCCTTATCTTTTGTTGGTCCCTCTTCTAAGTATTTGGGGCCCTTCATGATGCTGAGTCACGTTGAATAAGCCTGGGAAGAACTGCTAGAGAAAAATAATAAATTTTCTCCTGTTTTATTTCGTCTGAATAATAGTGCTCCCAGAAATATGGGTAAATCAGGTATTTGATTCACTGAAAAAAAATTTATTATTATTTCTATGAGTCATGATATCTTGAATTTATAGAATATGAATAACCAATCAGGATTGATCTTTCCTTCCAGAACTACCTTTGAGTCAATTTTTTAAAGAAGATTTTATTTATTTGTTCATGAGAGACACAGAAAGAGAGAGGCAGAGACGTAGGCAGAGTGAGAAGCAGGCTCCCCACAAGGAGCCCAATGTGGGACTTGATCCTGGATCCCAGGATCACACCCTGAGCCAAAGGCAGACGCTCAACCACAGAGCCACCCAGGCATTCCCACTTTGTGTCAATTTTTGAAGTAACCTGCCTTTCCCTTGAACTATTTGCTATATCTATAATGAAGATATGTGATATCCCTATCCCAGGTTTTTCTTTCTCTAGCAGTTCTGATACGATGTCTTATAAATATTTTATTACTTCGTCAAAAGCTCTCTAAGAAATGTAGCCACATTTTACAAAAATGAAAACCCAGAAGCAAAACAAGTCATATTTCAGAATCTCAGAATGATTTAGGAGTTGGAGGCAACAATCTCCAAAAGTGAGGGTGCAACTGGGGTTGGAAATGCCTTTCCACATCCCCCTGCATGCAGCCAAATCACTCTTCCCACACCAGAAAGAATACAAAAAGGGTTGAAAGTCAAATGCATTGACAGAAATATTTACTTCAAACACAAAGTAAGAAGCAAAAATTGAGAAAATTCTCCCAGGAGAAAGAAGAGACAATGAGGAGGAAAATAAGAGAGAAATATAAAAAATTAAGAGAATTACTCCAGAGGATCGATATTCAAACAATAGAAGTTCCAGAAGGAGAAAATTGAGAAATCAGAGGGGAAGGTATTTTTCTGAAAAGTGGTTGAACATCTGCCTTTGGCTCAGGTCATGATCCCGGGGTCCTGGGATCGAGTGCCACATCAGGCTCCCCATAGGGAGCTTGCTTCTCCCTCTGCCTGTCTCTGCCTCTGTGTGTGTGTGTGTGTCTCTATGCGTGAATGAATAAAATCTTTTAAAAAGGAGGAGGAGGAGAGGAAGAAATTTTCCAGAAGTGACAGAAATGAGTCACTGAAGTTGAAAGGGCTACTGAGGGCTCACCACAAGTGAATGATTCAAGAACCATGTCATGTCATTGTGAAATTCCAGAAAACTTGGGGTAGAAAGCTTTTTTTGGGGGGGGAGGTGACTGAAAAGCAACAGAACAGAGAACACCATTGGATTTCTCACATGCAACTACAGATGTTAGAAGATGAAACAATACTTCCAAAGTTCTGAATAAAATGATTTCCAACCACACATCCTGTGACCAACCAAACCATTATTTTAAGGAAAGTTAAAATAATAAAAATTTGAGATGAGACCTTAAAAAAATACCTCCCATGTATCTTTTCTTGATATTTTTTAAAATTTTTATTTATTCATGATAGTCACAGAGAGAGAGAGAGAGAGGCAGAGACATAGGCAGAGGGAGAAGCAGGCTCCATGCACCGGGAGCCCGACGTGGGATTCGATCCCGGGTCTCCAGGATCGCGCCCTGGGCCAAAGGCAGGCGCCAAACCGCTGCACCACCCAAGGATCCCTCCTTTCTTGATATTAAATCAAGAAATGAAAATATGGGATGCAATCAATAGACAATGAAGGCCAATGTGAGAGCCACAGCTAGTAGTGGCCCAAAGGGCAATTAATCCTGACTATATCCGGAAATCAAAGAACTCCAAAAGGAATGTCTTAGTAAAAGAACATGAAGGATGCCTGGCTGGCTCAGTTGATAGGGTATGTGACTCTTGGTCTCAGGATCATGAGTTCAAGTCCCACATTGTTTATGAGGCTTACTTAAACAAACACAACACACACACAGATTATTTGATGTGTGTAAACATATTAAGTGAACATTTATGCTCATATCAAAGAGCTTAGGGACTGGAACGCCTGAGTGGCTCAGTCAGTTAAGCACCAGACATTTGGTTTCAGCTCAGGTCTCAATCCTTGGATTGTGAGATAGAACCCGGCTCTGCACTAGGCGTAGAGTCTGCTTAAGATTCTATCTCCCTCTCCCTTTGCTCCTACAGTTGTGTGCTCTCTCTCTCTCTCTCTCTTAAAGAGAGAGAGAGAGAGAGAGAGAGAGAGCTTAGGGATTAATTAGTAATGTATACATAAAAAACTAACTGAAAAAAAAAACCTTTTGCAATAATCAACTCTAGCAAGAAGTAGTTACTCAATAAGGAAATATTTGTGATGTCTTCCTAGGTATGATATTGCAAATACTAAAAATTAGAATTAACTATATTGAGAAGATATGAAACTGTATATGCCATGGTGGGGATGAGAGGGTAAGTGGTAGTAAAAGCATTAAACTGTCATGTTCCATAAATGAAGTCAATAAGTACTATCTAATATGAAAAAACTAGAAATAGAAGCATCTAAATATGATTTAGAAGTATAAAGATATACAGAAGGTGAAACAGTTAAAAAGTGAGATAGTAATTTTCTATGGGGAGTCAGAATGGGAGGTATGGAAAGGTTTCAGAACAACTGCTATTATAAGGTTAGTCATGCTATATGACTTTCTAAACTATATTTATGGGGGCACATGGGTGGTTCAGTCAGTTAAGTGTCTGCCTTCAGCTCACATCATACTCTCTAGGTCCTGGGATTGAGCTCTGTATCAGGCTTCCTGTTCAGCAGGGGATCTGCTGCTCCCTTTCACTCTGCCCCTCCCTCTGCTTATGCTCTCTCTCTCTCTCTCTTCTCTCTAATGAATAAATAAAATCTTTTAAAAAACTATATTTATGTATCACTTTGATCAAAATTAAGTTAAAAATAAAACAAAACAAACCCATTTCTTCTTCTATCTTCAATCTCTCTCTCCCCTAGATCTTTCATCTTAGCACATAAACATCCTTTCAAAGAAAATCCTTATATAACTTCTTCCAGATATAGTCCAATTTCTTTTCTTTCCATTACACCAATATTACTACAAATTATTCTCTAATGAGGTCCGCACCATCACTCCTCAATCTGTTGCACTAGATTAAGCTGAACCATATGAAATGGTTGGTTTGGCCATTTTTTACCTATGAAAAGAGAATTTCATATGGTTCAACCTAGTGGTTTACTGTCATCTGCCACCACCAAATTCTGAGTCCATCACCTGAATATGTCTTGTTGTCTGTTTCATTTATGCCCTGCTCTCCTGCCTTAATTCACTCTTCATTTCTTTCTGAATTAAGGCTTCAACCCCCTAACTCTTGCTTCCCACCAGTCTGTTGGCATCTCTGCCAGAACCATCTTTCTAAAAGATTTATTGTATCATGTCACTCTCCTGCTTAAAATTCTTCAGTTTCATCCCAATGCCATCAAAATCAAACCTAAACTCTTTCCCATGGCCACAAGCCAACCACTGCCCACCCCCTTAGCTTACCTTGTTCAAGTCTCTATATCCACCCTTCCTTGACCCCAACCTTGACCCCCACCTTAATGTAGAATTTACTCCAATGCTATACTTGAGTCACATTAAACAACTCACGTAGAAATGTTCCTTTGATTTTTATATTTTTAAATATATATGATTATATATCACTAACATTTGGCACTTTGAGGGCACTTGATAAATATTTATGAAAGAAAAATTCAGTGTTTTCTTAATGACCCAAAAATTAATCATAGATGAAAAATAGATAAAGATTCAATTTTTTCTAAGGGCCAAGTGAGTATTGAAAAGGCTGATGATATCCAGAGAGGGGAGGTGGGTAGGGGAATGGGTGAAACAAGTGAACAGGATTAAGAGTATACTTATTGTGATGAGCCCTCAGTAATGTATTGAATTGTTTAATCACCATATTGTACACCTGAAACTAACATAACACTGTGTGTGAACTATACTGGAATTAAAATAAAAATCTTAATTAAAAAAAGAAAAGGATGATAATGTTTTCTTAAATATTCAAATGTATAGTGACAAGGAACTAAGAACAACTAACAACCTGTATTAAGTTGGGGGAGAGATAGGAGGAATGAATGAAAGAAAGAAAAGATAGAGAAAAGGGAAGGTAGGAGAGGAATCTGGGGGATAAAGTGTTACCTCAATTTTATACTGCAACAACTACATGAAAAAAATTTGCAATATCACAATCTGTATGCAGAAAATTATTCTCCATTTTCCAAAAAGTGATAAAACCAGGGCCTATGATTAGCCTTAAAGAACGTATGTACTAAATATTAGTACTTCAATGTGTTTTCTGGTGAAAGAACTGCGTCATTAAGTTTTAGAAGCTGTCCAACCAGTTTCCAAACTAGTACCCCATCCAACAAAAGTTTAATTAGGTTTGGAGTTTTGTTTAAACTGACAGCTGTGGTTCAAAAAGCCCCCAAGGTCAGGGTATAGTTTGCATCTTAAATAATCAAATTGCCCAAAGGAATTCTGTGGTTCTGTGGTGGTTATTTTTTTATTCTGATTTGCAACGAATCTCTTAATAGCTCTCTGCTCCAAATATGGTTCATTCAAATACAAAATATTTTTACAGTATCTCTGAACCAATAACAAAAGAAAAGAAAAAAAAGCAGTTAAGTCTTCACCTGTTCACCTTGCAGACATCCTGCAAACTCACGGATCTAGCAGACTGGAAGCAAGATATAAGCAAAAAAGGCCTTAAGCAGGCAAAAAGAGATGTCAGTAAAGGACCACATGGAAGAAGTTCACACACTTTCCCATAGGAAAGATTTTGAGGCTCTCCCTCAGAGGCTTATTTACTCTCACTTTACAAACAATACTACCAGGCTTATTTATCTAGTTTCGAAGCCTAGGGCAGAATAGAAATAAGGTATTAGGAAGAGAGCTGTGGGAGAGGGGCTACTTACAACACACGGAAATACTGACAGCAAAACAGAGACAGCTGTTGGTCTAATGGGAAGGAGGAAGCAAAAATTATAAAAAAAAAAAAAAAAAAAAAACTCAAAGCACAGCTGAATATAAGGTGTGGGGTGAACACTTCACTCACCCAATAAGACCTTGGATATCACTATAGCTTAGCCTAGTGAAAGGAACTGACATCCAAAATGGTGTCCTTTGTCCTCAAGAAAAGGATCAATTTAGCACCTGAGCTAGGTAATTGGAAAGCAAGGAGGAACAAGTCACACCTGCATTTACAAAAGGAAACACTATAAAATATAAAAGACTCTAGTGTTTCTTCTGAAAGAGTAAAAATTTAAAAAGGCATATTTGTCCCTACATGTATGAATACATAGTTATTAAGAAAATGATTCATTTGCTGAGGGACCCTCATGATGACAATTATAATGTATTTAAAAATCTAGGTGAAATACTATTGAGTATTTACCCAAAGAAAATGAAAGCATTAATTTAAAAAGATATATGTACCCTATGTTTATGGCAGCATTATTTACAATAAGCCAAGATATGGAAGCAACTTAAGTGCCCATCGACAGATAAATGGATAAGAAAGATGCGGGATGTGTGTGTACGTGCACGTGTGTGTAGAGCAGAATATTACAGAGCAATAAAAAAGGATGAGATCATACCATTTGATATTACATGGATGGACCTAGAGGGTATTATGTTAGTGAAATAAATTAGACTAAGAAAAAATACTATATGATTTCACTCATTAGTGGAATCAAAACAAAACAAAAAAGAAAACATGAATAATCAAGCAAAAAGCAGAACCTGACCTATAAATACAAACAACAAACTGATAGGTGCTACAAGGGAGGAAGGAAAGGAAATTGGGCAAAATGGGAGTGGCTTCCAGTTACAGGATGAGTAAGTCATGGAACAAAAGCCACAGCATAGAGAATATGGTCCATCATACTGTGATTACTTGTTTTTCGTTTTTTTTATAAATTTTTATTTATTTATGATAGTCACACAGAGAGAGAGAGAGAGGCAGAGACACAGGCAGAGGGAGAAGCAGGCTCCTTGCACCAGGAGCCCGACGTGGGATTTGATCCCGGGTCTCCAGGATCGCGCCCTGGGCCAAAGGCAGGCGCCAAACCACGGTGCCACCCAGGGATCCCATACTGTGATTACTTGTATAATGACACATGACACCTATATCTGTGGTGAACATAGAATAATGTATAAAATTGTCAAATCACTACATTGTACATCTAAAATTAATATTCTGTGTCAACTATACACAAATTTTTTTAAATCTAGGTGAAATATATATTGGGTTGTAGAACCTAAAATCCATGTGTGTTTCAAATAATTGCTATACAATATAGAACATCAAAGAACACAAGAATAGGGGTACCTGGGTGGCTCAGTCAGTTAAGCATCTGACTCTTGGTTTTGGCTCAAGTCATGATCTCAAGCCATGGGACGTAGCCCTGAAACAGGCTCCATGCTCAGCCTAGAGTCTGCTTGTCCCTCAACCTCTGCTCCTCCCCTGCTCATGCTCACACTCTCTCTCTCAAATAAGTAAATAAACAAAATCTTAAAAAGAAAACAAAAAGAGTAATAGTGTATCTGGAGTTTTGTCTCTGCGCCACCACTAACTGTATGTGGCGTTGGCAAATCAGTCACTTCTCTGAGACTATCTCCTCTTCTGCCAAATGAAGGGTCTGGAGAAAGAGCTTCCCACTCTTGTTTCCCTCCAACCCATACTCCCAATATTCTCCCTTTACTCAGCTTGGCCATTCTGGGCCCATGGCCTCAGGTAAAAAGTATCAACCCAGAACATAAAATGATGAAATAAGAATGTTTCTCTGGCTTTTCGATTTCAAAAGTCTAAGAAGACTAAGAAGTCTAAGTCTAATCTTTTGGAACTAAATAACACAGAATAATGACAACTGACCTGGTAGAAAATAAGGTAAGTTGAGTTTATTTGAGTAATATATCCTTACTTTGCAACTAGAAATGAATTACATTCTTGGGCCAGAGAAACCTGGTGAGAGATAATGAAAAACATAGATGCTGCTGGGACCCTCTGAGGTCTCATACCTAGCTCTCCAGGACTAAGGCCCTAGGAAACAAAAGGGGAGAGTGCAGAAATGGAGAGCAAAAAGAAAATCTGGGACCATTTTCCATGGAGAATCCAAGAAGAAGCAAGATCCCAGAAAAGACATGGCCATATGGGAGTTCTGAGGCAGATGGAGCATTACATAGCCTTACAGAGTTTTCCAGGCCCCAGCCAGTCTTGACAATAGCAAAATGACTGTATGCCCAAGAGTGGCAAACACAAATGAGGCAGCTGGGGGAACTGAAGGAGCCTTAGAGATGGGAACAATAGGCAACTCAGCAGGAACCTGTGTGGACTGACACTGGAGGGAGATCTATGGAGCAAGTAGCATCTGTTGCCTATCACCAGGAATGGAAGTCCTTTTAGCCCTCATCTTCGTATTAAAGACACCAGAAAACAAGAAGTCAAGCTCTGGATGGAACAATGTTACATCAAAAAGACACAGAGCAAGATCAGCTTCAGTAGGTCCTACACTGGCTGTCAAGCAGGACCTGCTGGCCAGGATGGACCCATGGCTGCTACCTGAATCCTATCTTACTCTGTGTCTTCTTTATACTCCCCTCCTGTAATACAGAATTAGGGGTCTTGTCCCCTCCCTATAGGAGAAAAATATAGTAGAGAGACTGGCCAGGTGCTATAGGACACACATACTAAATAAAACAGAAACATACGTTGAATCTTAAACAGGAAAATATATCTCCACAAAAGGCGACCAGCCCAACACTACCTGTTGGAACTCTTTATCTCTCGGTAAGGAAGTGTTCCAGGTGTAAGGCCAACTCTTAGAGGTCAAGTGAGGAGGTCAAAAGACTGCATGCATGACATTTCCTTTCCCAACAAGACCTAAGTGGACCTCCAGATGGAAGTATGGATGCTTCAGCAGAGGTCAGCATGGCACATGACCTTAAGGAACTCTGTAAATATCCCAAGGATGGACAGGGGAATCCCCAAATTGCCTAAGGCCAAATTTCTGTGGTCCTGATGGAATGGGAACTCCAAATAAAGACTAAATAGAGTTTTAGAGAAATAAACATATTTCTTGCACATCTGTGTTTGGAGACTGAGATTCATGCCCATACACACCGAGACAGACTCCACAGCTATGAAATTAAAAGATTAAGCAAAGAATAAGAAGAATAATCTGTGAATAATGTCATGCCAATAAATGCAGGAAAACGTGGATAAAAAGAATTATCGTCTAAAAACACATGTCACAAAATCGACCTAGGGGTAAGGAGAAGAGTGAAAGCCTTGAAAGAATTAATAATTAAAGAAACAGATAATTTTCTAAAATCTCTCTTTACCCAAGTAACCAGCTCAACAACTTAACAGATGAAAATTATCAAACTTTCAAGGAACAAATGCAAGTTTATACAAACTGTTTTTAGAGAACAGAAAAAGAAAGCATCCAATTTTAATGGTTAGTATAACCTTGATACCAAAAATGGACAAGCACAAAAAAATGGACAAACAAATTAGTAGAGAGAAAAAGTCTACACCAATCTTTTGTATAGACACAAATGCAAAAACCCTGATAGAAATCCTCTATGTATAAAAACATATTGTAACATAACCAAAAATGCTTCTCCCAGATTGCAGGGACAGTACAGATGAGTCAACATTATGACAATAGATTTAAGAAGCAGAAGTAGTTAATGAAATTCAAGACTCATTCATGATTTAAAAATTCTTAGCAAGCTTAGGAAGGAAGTCAATCTAATGAAATCTATCAAAAATCTGTAATAAACGTCATAGTCAGTGGTGATATTAAGAACCAAACCTTTGTTTTAAAGTCAGGAATAAAATAGGAATGCTCACCACCTCTGCTTTTATTCAACATAAATTTTATTTTTTTAAGATTTTATTTATCTATTCATGGGAGACACAGAGAGAGACAGAGACAAAGGCAGAGGGAGAAGCAGGCTCCTCGTGGGGAAGCCATTGAGGGACTCAATCCCAAGACCCCAGGATCACACCCCAAGCTGAAGGCAAATGTTCAAATACTGAGCCACTGAGGTGTCCCCAACACAAATTTTATTAAACAAGAAATGCTACAGGCAAACTTTTGGAACAGATAAGAATTCAGAGAGATTATGAGATAAACGGTCAACACATTAAAACCAATATGGTAATAAACTATTTGAAAATGTAAATAGAAAAATCTAATTCACAAAAGCAATAAAATCTATAACAAAGGTACATGTGTGTAGTTAAATATTATAACACTATGGTTAAAACTTACAAGTCTTTACTTGACTTAGCAGGATTTGACAGTTTTCACATCCTTCTAGAAATATTTCACTTGGTTTCCAAAGCACCATACACCTTCTCCTAGTTGTACTTCTACACCTAACTCTCCTTCACAGTTTCTTTTGTTCCTTCTATTCCTTCCCTCAGCCTCTAAAAGTGGTGTGCCCCCAGGCTCCTAATCCTTAGATTTATTCTCATTTCCAGCTACACTCTCCCTCTTAGTCATCACTTTCAGTTTAATGAATTCTAAACATCTTCTGGTCACTGCTGATGCCAATCTTTCTAGCCCTAACCTCACCACTGAACTCTAGGATTATTACTAAATGTCTATTCAATATCTCCTTTTGAAAGTATATTAGGCATCTCAAACTTAACATGTCCAAAATGAATCCCATACCTGGCTTACCTATAGTCTTCACCATCTCAGAAAAAAAAAAAAAAAAAAAAAACCTATATTCTATGTTAGCTACACCCACCCAAAACCATGGAGTCATTCTTGATTTCTTTCTCTCTCTTCTCACACACACACACACACACACACACACACACCATAAGCAACCTTCAAAATGTATGCTGAATCAGAATATTCCTTATCTCCTTATCACTATAGTTGACCATCAGCTCTCACCTGGATTATCATAATAGGTGCCTAACTGATCTTCCTCCCTTGCCCTATAATCTATTGTCCACACAAAAGATAGATGATAATTTTAAAACAAGGTCAGATCATGTCATACCTCTGCTCAAAACCTTCCAGTGTCCTCCCAAATCACTCAAGTGTGACATCCAAAATTCTTATCATGGCTACAAGATGGCATATCAGTGATTCTCAACAGGGACAATACTGCTCCCTAGGAAACATTTAGAAATTGCCTGGGGGAGGAGGGCAGCATTTTTGGTGGTTACAATGGGAATGTGCTATTGGCATTTAGTAAGCACGAAAGGACCGAGGATATATGAAGTCATTCCACGGACTTAGAACTAAACACAATAAAGCAGCCATATGTGAAACACAGTAATAATGAATATTTAATTATAAAGGAAAAGTTTTAACTATATTATTGCCAATCTATATAATTTTTAAATATTTTAGCAAAATAATATTAAATTTGCCATGAAGATTATAAAGTTATTTTTTTATTTTTGCTTTCAGATTGTTTACAGAGGTCTATTTCTCCATATCTTCTTGGATTACTCTTTTTTCTGTAGTCTCATCACTTATCAAAGGAGATGGCTTCCAAGGTCTTTTTATATTCCAGAGACTCACATATGTGAGATTTCAAGTTGGAATATATGAGGTAGGGTGTGGTTGACACTTTTTCACTTTGTTCCATGTCTAAACAGGGATTTATTCTGACACTATGCTTATAAAGAAGCTTAGATCATTTTCTCCATTTCAAAAGTCCTTAATTGGTCTTAGAATGCATCCCTATTTCACTTCTCATTTCCCATTTTCTTTTATTATATACCCAAAAGTCTAATCTGCTATTATTTATCCTAACATGCATTGTAGTGCCATCTGCATTGTGTTTTCATTTTCTGGTCCTTCTTATTTATTATAGCTGCTTATATTCCTACCAAGAGCATATTCATTATCAGCAGACAAAACAGCTAACAACTTCATTATATCTTCCAGTGTAGTTGTTTAGAATTATGATTCAATTATAAATTACTCTCATTTTTCCTTTATGTTACAAATAGGGCATTATATTAATGTTTGACATTATGTGGGTTGGGAGACAATAATTATCTATGAATTTTATTTCAGGATATTAAAAGGGGCAAAATATGTGCAACATATATAGAATAAGAAGGGAGCAGAGTCTGATAGTATTGAGAACCACTGTCCTAGCTGACCTGGCTCTGGGGTACCTCTTTGACTTTATCTCCTCCCATACCTCAATTCAAAGCCCCTCCACCTTGCTGTTCCTCTAACTCTACAAGAACATTCCTTCCTTAGAAATTTGCAATGTTTCTTCCCCCTGCTTAGAATGATCTTTCCCCTTACATGAATTGTGTGGCTTGCTCCATTCTTTCAAGACCTCTACTCGAATGTCACATTATCCCACAGTCCTTTCCTGACCATCTGATTTAAATATGTCTTCACACCATCACGGTCTATATCTCCTATCCAGTATTATTATTTTTATGTCACTTATCACCACCTGAGAAATTACTGATTTAGTTATTCTCTGCCTCCTCTCTCTAGAATGTAAACTCCAAGAAAGCAGGAATTTCCATTTGGTCATTGCTATTTTTCAGGGTCTGGTACAGCACTCAATAAAACTGAGTGGAAAGACAAATGTCTTAATTGCCAAAGAGTGTACTGATATGGGCCTGGATCCAGCAGGCATGTTCCAGGTCCCTCATTCCCAATCGAGACACTGCTTCCGTGCTATTAAATACTTGGGATATTTAACATTTGTTGAATATTTCATTTGAAGAAAGGTTTACACAACTGAAAAGTACTGGAAAGCCACTGGCCCTTCAATTAGCAAAGATTGAAAAACACAATGATGCTGTAGGCTGTAGGAAAAAGAATGTAGGTGGTTCAACTTTACTGAAAGGCATCTTTAAATTCTTAGTATTTGGGGCAGCCTGGGTGGCTCAGCAATTTAGCACCGCCTTTAGCCCAGGGCCTGATCCTGGAGACCCTGGATCGAGTCCCATGTCAGGCTCCATGCATGGAGCCTGCTTCTCCCTCTGCCTGTGTCTCTGCCTCTCCCTCTGTGTGTGTGTGTGTGTGTGTGTGTGTGTGTCATGAATAAATTAATAAAATTTTAAAAATAAATAAGTTCTTAGTGTTTGGTACAATGATAAGCACTGTAGGTGCTCAATAAAATGTTGCTGGAAAGGTAAAATCTCCATAGAAGGTACATTATACATAGAGACTGTGACAGAAACTGCTTTGATACCTCTTTTACCCTCTTCCATAGTAAATAAATCTTGGTACACAGCTGCTCAGAATCATGACTTCATTTCTCATCCTTTTTTTGTAGCTAGATGTAATCAAGTGGCTAAGTTCTGGCTATTGAAATATAAGCAGAAGTGGTAAGCAAAGTCTGGGACAAGCTTTTCTTATTTGCACTGTCCTACTGACTGAAATGCAGGTGTGATGGGTGGAGCAGCCATACTGAACCCTGAGATGACTTTGGTAATGAGGGTCACAGTCAGTGAAGCAATAAGATGGCAGGTAGGATCCCCGACTCTGCAGAACACCATAACAGTCCTATATTACCCTTTACACGACATTTTACAAGGGAGAAATAAACTGCCATCTTATCTAAGTCACTATTATTTTGCATTTTCTGATTATCTGCACCCATTAGTTGCCCAGAGTAAGTTCTATTAGGATTGCTATTTACTTCCCTTTCCTTGTTGCTTGGTATTTGGCTAAACTGATTTGGCATTGTACTGGTGACAGCCTATATAAATTATGCATTCCATTTAGCACTTGCAAAGATTCTATTGTAAATGGATATTTAATAAGCTTTTTCACTTAACCCTAAAGAGCAATAGAATAGAATCATGCATAAAAAGCCATAATTTAGTGAACTGTTTAATAATCACTTTCCAAAGTAATAATTGATTGTCAAAGACTGTATTTCTAGGCAAGTCTCAATAGCATAATGAAATCAGAACAATGAAAAGTGTCTCAGCTGTCTCAATCTTTCATTTCTTCAGAACCTTATTTCAAATGATTAAGAGATGAAGAGCTTGAGACTGGAGATGTTCTTGAGGGGAAATCTAGCTGAAATGATGAGGTCTAGCTTTATTATAATCTTCTCTTGTGTGCCTAATAAATTTGCAGTAAGCCAAGTAAAGAATAGGAATTTTATTTACTGCATTATCTGTGAGATCTACAGAGAAGACAGACTACCAATTTTAAAGGTGCAGAAGGGGTGGAGGGTGCAGGAGATTTTTACTTATCATCAAGACTGGCCAAATTTAATGACCAGTATGCCAATTAATACCTAACCATGGGATCATAGCAATCCTGCATTTTTACATAGATAATATCCAAAGCATCGTCTCTTCGTCCTAGCTTTTGGGAATTCATAATAAGGCCAATGACATGCTTAATTCTCTCAAGGTGAGGGTTCTCAACAAGACCCCAAGCCACCACAGATAATAAAATCTTAAATATGTAAAAAGTTCCCCAAAAATATGGGGACTCAACATATACCCACTGGGCTAAAAGAAAGTGTCTGAGGGTATTTTTTCACTCTGAAAACAGCTCAAAGATTTAAAAATAAAATAAATTTAAAAAGCTAATAAGATGAAGTAGAAGTGGGTCAGTCTGTTACTCTGCCTTTTTTTGACATGAGAAATGGTAGATAATGGAGATTTTATCTTTTGTTCATATTAACAACAACTTACTTTGGCAGAATCAATAGTACTTGTCTGACTGTAACAAACCCATTACTCAAGATGGATCTTAGGTGCCCAGTCTGAATCTCATCCCCGGAATCCCATCTCTACCATCACCACAGGGCTCTGTGAAGAGCAAATCCTTGCTTCTTGACCTAAATGTGCTGGGCTCAGAGGACACCAGGGTGAACCATCCCTGAACAGGAGAGTGTGATGGTCCTCCCACTAATGCAGCCATCACAGAAATCTGAGAAGGGAGAAATCATGGTGAGAAAAAGATTCTGGATACCTGGGGTCTAGACCTTAAGATAGTGAAAGAAAAAATGAAGGGACCGATGGAGGGAGAAAGAGAGAAAGGAAGTGCCATCAACATGTTGTAATAAGAATAAAAACAATTCTGGTCTGGCTGTCAGAAGAACTAAAGGGATCCAGTCTCAACTATGCTAATTAGCTATATGGCCTTGCAATAGACACTTGTTCTCATTGGGTCTCAGGTGTTTTTGTTGGGGTTGTTGTTTTGTTTTTGTTTTTAAAGATTATTTACTTATTTATTCATGAGAGACACAGAGAGGCAGAGACATAAGCAGAGGGAGAAGCAGGCTCCCTGTGGGGAACCCGATGTGGGACTCAATCCCAGGTCCCTGGGATCATGACCTGAGCTGAAGGCAGACACTCAACCACTGAGTCACCCAGGAGCTCTGGGTCTCAGTTTTTTTAATCTAAAATACGTAGCTAATTAGGTTATCTCCCAGCTCCAGACACTATTTTACTGAAAAGTGAGGGCAAGGAAACACTATGGAAAAGTTTATCACCAAGACTCTAAAAATTTTTTTTCCATATAATAAAAACACAAAGTAAAATATGTCAAAGAAAATCTATTAAATGAGAATATATTATTTTTAGTTTCAATGCAATAAACTAAAAATTTAACCTTTTTCTACTGTGCTCAAAAACTTGACAGATTTTGTCAAACTATGGTGGGACCAAGTGGACTTTTAGTGCACTTTGCAGTAGACTAGGGAAAGTAGGTACTTATAAAATAATATTCCCCCAAAAGGAAATATATATTCAGTACAACTAGATAATCTGATGCCTTGATTTGGGATAAGAGATGTTCAGACATGATTGTGGTTTGCTAGTTCTCAAGATTTTGGTTTTACTGTCACAACTATCTACATCCTTAAAACCCAAATGTTTATAAATTATGTATTATAACAAAGATTGTAAAGACTATAGCTGCCTAGCTTGAGGCTGTTTAGAGCTACAGAATAAAGGACTTAAATCACAAGCCAACACTATACTTTTCAGTAATAAAAAACAAATGGCTTCTATGTACAATGGGTCAACATGTAAACTAACAGGGATATTCAGTTGGTTCAATTTGCTTTCAAAACAGCCATATTAAAAAAAAATAACAAAAAAAAACAAAAAAAAAACAGCCATATTATTTTAAGCCATGATATCAGCATTAAATTTCAAAACTGTTTAAGATTATATAAACTCTTCCTTCTCATTTTACACAAAATAGATGAAAATCATGACTTGAAGACATCACAAAATTACCCTTAAAGTGTACTAAAACTCTGCAATGTTAAGGTGGCAATTAGAGCTGGATTTCAAATGTGCAATTTATCAGATGATGCCCACCTCACCTCCTACTGAAAAAGAGTCTAAGCCCTTGAACCAATCCTTAAAATTTTAAGACATGAAAAATGTCTATTAGGAAATCAAGATTTGAGGTATGTATTGAAATAATAATCCAGAGGGGAAATGCTTTTATCCTAAATATCCAAATAATTATACCTGAAATAACAAAAAAAGGCAATTATTTTGCCAACATTTAAAACCTCTTCACTTTTCCTCATATGTACTTAAACCCTGTATATGTGATAATGGATCACTTTCACGATTCAAATGCATTTGTCCTGTATGGTCTAAATTAAGGGATGTTATTACCCAAACAGGCAAAAGAAAAAGTTATTGCTGGGCAGCATCTATGCTAAGAATCAGAAAAAAAAATCTGAATTCTACAGCAAATTAACATTTCATTTTCAAGTAACTTGGTATTTCAAACTTGAAAGGAAATCCTGATGGAAAATAAACTGCACTTGTATCCAAAAAGAATAAGTTTATTTTGGAGGAACAATTTCTAACTTGGATCAAAATCATTACTACAACCAAAATGACTAAAGGAAGAGGAATTTTCCTTCAAAAATTAATATAATATTTTCCATCTTCTAAAAATGAATGTAAACCAAACACATAAACATTTGGTATTTATTGAAAGCACCCAAATGTTATCTGAGATTTTAAAACTTCACAGAAAAAAAAAAAGGTGTAAATCAAGAAACTACATAATTATTACTTCATTTGTACTAGCTTAACTTGTTATGTCTACGAGGACAAAAAGTACTGCACAAAGGGAATGTGTAAGAGAAAAATGTAATAAATGTGTCTGTCATTTTGAATAGAAAAGATTTGTCCAAACTAGTCCCTCCCAATTGTATTATGTCATTCAAACAATATAAATTGCTTTTCTTGGCCCAGATCCTGGTAGGTTCCTTAATTTATACCTCCAATGAGCAAAAGTGTATTCCTAGGATAGGGAAAGATGAAATTTAAAAAGTAAAGAGCCAAGGAAATGTTTAAATATTATGAAATAATAAGCAGCTATTTAAAGGAACAACTTAGAAGCTATACATATTGATGTGTCAAAATAAGTTGCAGAATAATGTATACCACACGTTCTTATTTTTGTAAAGAAAAAAACTTTGTGTGCATGTATATATACACATTTTTACTAAAATATTAAGATAAGTGTAGAAGGATAAGCAATGATACGCATTGGTTACTCTGATGAGCTAAGGAGGGTTTAGAAGGGAATATATTGTTTCCTTGTGTTTCTTCTTATAACTTGTCAAAAGAAACATTTTTATAAAGAATCTGGTAACATCTTAAAGTTTTTATTTTGAGATAATTGTAGACTCATATTCACTTGTTGCAAATAATACAGAAATATCCTAAGTACTCTTGGATTACCATTGCCTTGCCCCAATGGTAATATGATGCAAAACTGTAATATCATGACAACAATGCTGACCTGATACAGTCAAGCTACACATAATTCTATCACCACAAGGATTTCTCATGTTGCCTTTCTAAAGCCACACATACTTTCCTCCTACCCTCCACCACCCCAAGTCTATCCTTAACCCCTGGCAACCACAAATCTGTTCTCCATTCCTACAGTTTTGTCCTTCTAAGAATGTTATATAAATTGAATTATATAGGATCTAATATTTAGAAATTTTTTTCTTTTCTTTGTTTTTGGTGTTGGTTTTTGTTGGTTTTTTTGTTTGTTTGTTTGTTGCCTCAGCATAATTTTCTAGAGATTCATCCAAGTTGTTGAAGGTATCAGTATTTCTTTTCTTCTTGTTGCTGGTTAATATATCCATTTACTCCATGAAGGACATCTGGATTGTTCCTAGTTTTGAGTTATTAAATAACAAAATCTGCTACAAACATTCATCTTGGATTTTCCTTGAATATAAGTTTTCATTTCTGTAGGTAAATGCACTGCTTTAACCCTATCTCACAAATTTTGACGTTGTATTTCTATTTTAACTTAGTTCAATGTCTTTTTTTTTATCCCTAAGACTTCCATGTTGATCCGTATTTTATTCAAAACTGTATTGTTTGGTTTCTAAGTATTTGGAGATTTTCCTATTATGGTTCTGGTATTAATTTCTAGATTTGTTCCTTTATGGTCTGAGAAGGCATTCTGTATGAATTCAATTCTTTTAAATTTTTTGAAGTTCACTTATATGGTCCAGATACATTCTTAGTATATGTTCTATGGACAGTTGACAAGAATGTGTATTCTGTTATTGTTGAGTGTACTGTTCTACAAATACAGATTAGATCCTGATGGTGATGGTATTGTTGAGTTCTTCCATATTCTTGGGAAATTTCTATCTAATTTTTCTACCAATTATTAAAAGAAGGATGTAGTGGGGATCCCTGGGTGGCGCAGTGGTTTGGCACCTGCCTTTGGCCCAGGGCGCAATCCTGGAGACCCGGGATCGAATACCACATTGGGCTCCCGGTGCATGGAGCCTGCTTCTCCCTCTGCCTGTGTCTCTGCCTCTCTCTCTCTCTGTGTGTGTGACTATCATAAATAAATAAATTTAAAAAAAATAAAGGATGTAGTAGTATTCAACTACAGTTGTAGATTTTCCTATTTCTCCTTTCAGTTTTTACTTCATATATTTTTCAGTTGTATTATTTGGTGCATACACATTTAGTATTGCTTTGTTTTCTTGATGGATAGAGTCTTTTACCATATTGTAATCCCCTCTATGTCTCCAGTAATTTTCTTTGTTCTGAAGTCTTCTTAAAAAATAAAAAAGATTTTATTTATGAGAGAGAGGCAGACATAGGCAGAGGGAGAAGCAAGCTCCTCACAGGGAGCTTGATGCAGGACTCAATCCTAGGACCCCAGGATCACTACCAAAGCCAAAGGCAGATGCTCAACCACTAGCCACCCAGGTGCCCCTAAAGTCATCTATACCTGAATTTAATATAGTCACTTCCACTATCTCTTAATTAATTCAAGCATGACATATTTTTTCATCTTTTATTTTCAACCTGCCTATATCATTATATTGGAAGTAAGTTTCTTGTAGACAATACATAGTTGGGTTATGTATTTAATCACTTGCCAATCTCTGTCTTTCAACTCATGGTATATTTAAACAATTTATATTTAATGTAGTTATTGATATGTTAGAATTTGAAGTGGTCACCTTATTTTTTGTTTTCTTTTTTTTTGGTTTCTTGTTTCTCTGTTTTTTGCCTGCTTTCCTATGAGTTAACAGTTCTTATAATTCTATTTTGACTTATCTGTAGTGTTTTTTGAGTGAATCTGTACAGCTTTTTTAGTCACTGCTCTAGGCACTATATTACATGTACATAACCACAGTCTATTTGTATTGTCATTTTCCAATTAGAGTGAAGCATAGAAACATTACCTCCCTTTATGTCTGTTTACCCTCCCCTATTTATAATGGTCTTAAATTTCCTCTACATACATTTAGAACCACATCAGATAGTGTCATAACCATCTGATCATAACCATCAAACATAATTCATGATCCAGGATCATGCCAAAGGCAGACACTTAACCACTGAGCCACCCAGGCGTCCCAATCTTAGCCATTTTTTAAGGTAGGACTGATATTGACAAATTCTCTGAGAATGTCTTGATTTCACTTTCAATTCCTGAAGAATAATTTCACTACAGGGTGTCTGGGTGCCCCAGTCAGTTACGTGGTTAAGTGTCTGCCTTTGGCTCAGGTCTGCCTTTGGCCCCAGCCTCCTGGGATCCAGCCCTGTGGTTCCGTTGGGCTTCCCTGCTGAGCAGAGAAGTTCCCTGCTTCTCTCTCTACCTCTGCCATTCTCCCTACTTGTGCTCTCTGGCTCTCTCTTTCTCTGTGGCAAATAAACAAATAAAATATTTTTAAAAATAATTTCTCTGGGTGGCTCAGCAGTTTAGCACCTGCCTTCGGCACTGGGCATGATCCTGGAGTCCCGGGATCAAGTCCCGCATTGGGCTCCCTGCATGGAGCCTGCTTCTGCTTCTCCCTCTGTGTGTGTGTGTGTGTGTGTGTGTGTGTGTGTGTGTGTGTGTCTCATGAATAAATAAATAAAATCCTTTTTTAAAAAATAATAAATAAATAAATAAATATTTTAAAAATTTTACTAGATATGGGATTTTGGATATACATGCTTTTCTTTCAGCACTTGAAAAAATATTGTGCCTATTTCTTCTTTACTACTGGTTTCTCATGAGAAATCCATTGTCATTCAAGTTGTTTTCCTCCATAGGTAACACATTGTTTCCCTCTCACTGCTTTATCGTTTTCTTTAGTTTTCAGAAGTTTAACTATTACATTTTGGTGTGGATTCCTTGGGGTTTCTTTGGTTTGGGGTTAACTCAGCTTCCAGAACCTTGACAACATAAAATTAGATATTTTGTGATAGTCCTATAGGTCCCTCAAGTTGTATACATTTTGTTTCTCAGTCTGTTGTTTCTCTGTTGTTCAGATTGAGTAAATTGTATTGTTCCATCTTCAAATTCATTGTTTCTTTCCTCTGTCTTCTCCAGTGTTTAGCCATCAACTGGGGTTTTATTTCATTTATTTATTATATTTTCAGTTCTAAAAATTTCCTTTGATGGAGCACCTGGGTCGCTTAGTCAGTTGAGCCTCTGACTCTCAGTTTCAGCTCAGGTCATGATCTAGGGGTTGTGGGATTACGCCCTGCATAGGGCTTGAGATTCTTTTCCTCTTCCTCTCCCTCCCTTTGCCCCTCATTCAGTTCATGCATATCCTCACTCTCTAATATAATAAAAAATAAATAAATAAATAAATAAATAAATAAATAAATAAAGTCTTTAACAATTCCCTTTGGTTCCTCTTTATAGCTTTGTTTTCTTTACTGAGATTTTCTATTTCTCTGCTCACTCTCTTTTTTCACTGTTTCAAGTATACTCCTAATTGCTCACTGAAGCATTCTTTCTGAGGGCCATTTTAAAATCTTTCTCAGATAGTTCTAACATCTCTGTCATTTCAATGCTGGCATCTATTATCTTTTTTTCTTTCAGGTCAAGATATTCTGGTTCTTAGTGCAACAAATGATTTTTAACTGAAACCTAGACATTTGGGTACTATGTTATGAGAGTCTGGATCTCATTTAAACTTCCTATTTTAGGGACTTCTGGGTGGCTCAGTGGTTGAGCATCTGCATTCGGCTCAGGGCATGATTCCAGGGTCCTGGGATCGAGTCCTGCATCGAGTTCTCCACAGGGAGCCTGCTTATCCCTCTGCCTGTGTCTCTGCCTCTCTCTCTGTGTCTCTCATAAAAAAAAAAAAATCTTAAAAAAAAAAAAAACTTCCTATTTTAGCTGGCTTCCTATGTCATTACTCTAGTAGGGGTAGTTGGGGTTGGGCACTACCAGGTAGCAGTAGTACTCCAGGTTCCAACTTGGGTCTCTGTTGACACCACGGGTTGGGGCTTCCTTGTTATCACTGGGTAGGAATAGGAGTTCTGGCTCCCACTAGGCCTCCACTGACACCATCCTAATCGTAAGAGATAGGGGTATCTCATTACTGTTCCCCACAGGGCCTCCTATGACCCAGGAAAAGTGGAGAAGACAGCCTCTTTACTGCTGAGCAGTGTTGAAAGTCTTAACTTCCCACTGACACCATCTCAGTGGGGACAAGGTTGGGGTAACTGGTAACAATTTGATGAGACTGACAGTCTAGGACCTTCATTCAACTTTGGCTGGGGCGAGGTTGGGGCGGGGCATAGATTTTTTTTTTTTCCTGTTGTTTCTGGCTTGAGTAGCACAATTATTGTCTTAAAGTTTTCTCTTTCTAGTCTGCCCCTTTCTTGACCCCTTGGCTAAAGAAAGCTGGCTTTTACTGGAGCTTCTTCTGCATCCATTGGCATTCCTAGTTTGCCAGCTTCTTTATCTCCAAGTCTAGAGGATATGAGGCAAAAAGAAAGCCCAAGGAGGCATCCCTATGTGATTCCTTGGAACCCAAAGTCCCTAGCCAGTCTATCTTCCTCTCTCTACCTTTTGGGGTATTCTCATATTTGTCTAATATATAGTGTATTGAGTTGTATGAAAGAAATAGGGGAAAGTACATTTATTTCATCTTCCCTGAAGTGGAAGTAGGTGTAAATTTTATGATATAACATTTGTGAGTCATATTTTTTGTTCACAGAAGATCTTGGAACATGAATCCTTTCTTACTTAGGTCATGTGAAGCCATTTTTCTTTTTGAGCTTTGTGGCAAAAAAGCAACTACAGGTGAAAGAAGTAAAGATGGGCTGGTTTCTTCATCCTCAAATTAACATAGGGAAGGTAGTCTCTGAACTTTAGTTTGATATAATTAGAACATATGTTGTGAGTGATAGATTCCTCAGTTAAGCAAACATAGGACCATATAACATTTCTATTCCTCCTGCCACAGGGTGTTCATACTGTTTAGGACAGTGATTCTCAGTATGCAGAAGGAGGATGCCCTACTCTTCAGGGTCTCATTTGACAACATATAGGTATTTCAATTTCATGACCTAAGCAGGGCATGAGGAAGGGAAGCAAGAGGATTGTGCTACTGGCATCTCCTGGGTAGAAGCCAGAGGATAATTCTAAATAACCCACAATTCACAGGACAGCCACTCTCAACCATGAATTATTTAACCCAAAATGTCAATAGTGTTAAGGATGAGAAAACTTGGTTTAGATGTTTGACCTACATTTGACAGCTAAATTTAATCTTCAGGTATTCTGTGCAACTTTTGGCCTATGTAATTATAAAACTCTGAATACTAGGTCTGGAATGGCCTTAGCCAAGGTCTAAACAGAAACAATACACCCTGCCAAGATTGTCTTTTCCTCCTGCTTTCCCTCTGAGAATTGCTGTATGACTCCAAGGTAAGAAACCTAAAGTGAAGAACCATAGTCCTTGCTTATCCTGGAAAGGATGTTGCTTATATAAATTACAAATGTTTCAAACAAACGTCCTTACTCTAATCTTAGGACTTTTTTAAAATCATAATTTAGACCACTTTTACACTTGCATTTTTTATTACAACTGATCACCTACCCAGCCAGCCACAGCCATTTTTTACCCTAATAAAACTTCTGAAAATAATGCAAAACTCTGGCTTCTGGAATTGTTGGCATGGAAAAAGGCAAAATTTTTAAAGGAAGTATGGGGGCAGCCTAGGTGGCTCAGCGGTTTAGCGCCTGCCTTCAGGCCAGGCTGTGATCCTGGAGACCCAGGATCAAGCCCCATGTCCAGCTCCCTGCATGGAGCCTGCTTCTCCCTCTGCCTGTGTCTCTGCCTCTCTCTGTCTCTGCTTCTTTCTCTCTGTCTCTCTCTGTCTCTCATGAATTAAAAAAAGAAAATGTTTAACAAAAAAAAAAAAAAAAAGGAAGAATGAACTCACTAAAGCATTAAAAATCGTGAAAGCACTAAAAATCAATATAATGGAAAGCAGAGATGGACTAAGGCATTTGATACAAGCTAAGTCCTGTAACACAGGGCTAGTGCCCCTGGCTCCTGACTCTAATGCCCCAAGCCACTCTTCTACATTAAACAATTCAGGTAACTGGAGCACCAAATAAAGGATACACAAGACAAATAAAATGCCAGAAAGGACAGAACTCACTGTGTCCTGTTCTGTGTATTCATTCTTCATTTGATACTATTTCTTACATTTTATTCTATTTGAACCCTTCAAAATGTACTCTCTCTTATGGCCCTTGCTCTGAAAACGTAACTTTGCCCAACTTAGCAGGACCTCTGAGCCAGTTTCTAATATGGGCCTTTCTTCACGTCAAGTACCTTGGACTATGTCACAGCGTTACTCTTCCAGAGGCAGGCACTGAGACCTTTGTTCTATTAAGGCTCTCCAGCACATGTCCCGGATTCTTTCTCCTGTGAGGCCCACACAAAACCTAATTAGAAATCCCCATTTTGAAACAGTCCAAGCAACTACACTGATCTTGTTGGGTCTTAATTGAAAACATTTGTCCTATTTTGCTAACAAACATTAGGTCAAAGACGACATTGGGGACTCTTGTCCTTACATGTTTTTGTTCCCTAATGGGCTGTATAATCACATTCCTTAAATTACTGCCCAGACTGTATTTGGGGACTGAAACATTTTAAAAGACATAATGTGGCAGCAGTATTCTGTGTACTAACAAGAGGTTTGGTGCTACAGCCAAGAACATGGTAACACAATCTTCTTCCCTCTTCCAGTCATCCTCACTGTCATTCTCAAAAAAAAAAAAAAAAAAAAAAAACCTGTATCTCTTTTTTCTTTTTTCCTCCCTTCCCTCCACTCTCCCTACTTCCCACCTCCTCTCCTCCCCATTCCCTTTTTCTGTCCTTCTATGGGACTCAGATTCCCTTGTGACTATTTTTGCTTTGAATGTCACTGCCACAGCACAGTCTATATAATGGACAAATACCTTAACCCATGACCCCATCCAGCTTTGTTCCCTGCTGGGGACATACCACAATCAACAAATGAACAGTTCTGGCATGTTTCCAGTCCAGTCTCTGGGATGTGGCCACGTGTGGTAGCATCCCAGTTCTGCCATCCCTTAGTTTGGGACACTGGCCAATCCTTTAACATCACTAAAGCTAGGAAACCTCCTATGTAAAATGGGGCTTTTGTGGGTATCCACCTGGTGAGGTTGCTGGGACAAAATGCACACAAACTGCGTCTCAATTTCCTTGGAACACAAGAATCACTTATAATCTCTAAAATTTGGAAGGCCTAGGAAGTAAATTGTTTAAAATATTTTAAGAGAAGGGCACCTGGGTGGCTCAGTTGGTTAAGTGCCTGCCTTAGGCTCAGGTCATGATCCTGGGGTCCTGGGATGGAGCCCTGCATCATGCTCCCTGCTCAACTGGTAGTCTGCTTCTGTTTCTCCCTGTCACCACCTTGTGCTCTCTCTCTCCTCTATCAAATAAATAAATAAAGTCTTTAAAAATATATGTTTTAAGAGAGTAATTTTCGCTAAAAATATCACAGAACTCCTACAAATTCAACTTCTTAGTAGTAACATATTGATCTGCTCAGTATAAAAATTCACTGCTAATGGTAAGCTATAACAGAAAGTGACTGAGTGGGGGCCCCTGGGTGGCTCATTGGTTGAGCGTCTGCCTTTGGCTCCGGTGGTGATTCAGGGGTCCTAGAATCCAGTCCCACGTCAGGTTCCCTGCAGGGAGCCTGCTTCTCCCTCTGCCTAAGTCTCTGTCTATCTCTCTGTGTGTGATAGATAGATAGATGATAGATGATAGATAGATAGATGATAGATAGATAGATAAGTAAATAAGTAAAATCTTAAGAAAACGAGGGTTCCATATAAGACCTCTGTTCCGTTATTTCAAATCTAAATAATCACAAAGACTTTGAAAGGAAAGGCTACCAGCGATGTATTACTCAGGTCTACAACCGATGTACTTTGAACTGATTTTTGAAATAACTTCTCGGTTTGTTTCACTGAGTGTATAGTCACTGAGTGAAAGAGTTTACACTCCCTCGACGGAATATTCAAAAAATTCGAGTTCGAAAGCCAAAGCACTTGAATAACAAACACCCCGCTGTTGCGTCTGGCTTGTCTAGGGTGCAACACGCCGTGTGCACTTAGATGCGCCATCCACGTTCCCTACGGTCGCATTTGCCCAGGGGAACTACTACTGTCCTTGGGGTTCACCTACTTCCATGTTAAGGTCGTAGTTCTGGCCGAGGACACTCTGTATGAGCTCCTGGACGGTCTGGTCGGAGGCCAGCTGGGCCTCGGACTGCAGGGAGGCGATGACCTCCTCTATGGACGTCGGGATCCCCCGCGCGGGCTGCGGGGCGGGCGGGGCGCTCCCCCGCGGGGTCCGGGACTCGGCCCGGGGCGCGGCGGGGGTCCTGCTGGCTGAGCGCGCGCGGCCGGACGGGGTGCGCCTCCCCGCCGCCCCCGGCCCGCGGCCCGCCTCCGCGCCGCCCTCGCTCTGCTTGGCGGCGCGGGGCTGTGCGGGCGCGGCCCCCTGCTGCTTCGAGCCGCGCTCGGGGGCCGGGGGCTGCACGGGCTCGGGGCCCGGGCGCCGCGCGCTCCGCGGGCTCCGCGCGCCCCGCGGGCCCAGGCGCGCCCGGGGCCTCTCCTTGGCCGCGGGCGGCGGCGTCAGGCCCAGCGGTCTGGACGTGCCGGCCCTGGAGGCGATGAGCGGCGGCGGCGTCCGGGGCCCGTGGCGCAGGGGCGCGGAGCTCCGCCAGCAGAAGTCCTGGGGCCGGCCGGGCCGGGTCTTCCCGGGGGCGGCCGCCTCGCTGGGGGCCGGGGGCCGCGCTGCGCCGCGGGGGGCCTGCGGCAGGGGGGCCGCCGCGGGGGCCGCGGCGCCGGGGGGCCCCGAGGGCTTGGGGGCCGGGGCCTGGGGGCCGCCCTCGGGGGCGTCCTCCACAGCCGGCTTGGAGGCCAGCTTCTGCTTGAATCGGAGCAGATCCTTTTTCGTTTCCTGGCGAATCTTCTCGAGCTCTTTAAAGATGTACGATTCTTCCTTGTATTTCAGTCCAAAATGCTTCGAAACTGCGGACATCTTGACTGATTTGCCCTGGGAAATAACAACAGTATATTAATTACATATTCATAACAAAACTCGTGTCGGTCGATAAATCCAAGTGCAGCTCAGAAAAGCCTCTCCCGGTAGAAGGCTCGCTCCTTGTGCAGGAGGGAGTATTAGTCTACATCATTTTAAATCCAACCATTGGCCTTTTCACAGGAACTATGGAAAACCTTTAAAGCAGTAACCTTTTTACGGTGGGAATTTCTGAAACTCCTATTGGATTTAACATTTCTTTAGACCATAAATGTAATGTCCCAGTTCCAGACAAGAGAGACAGACATAGGGAATCTAAAGAAAACCTGCTAAGAGAGAAGAGAGGCCATCAACTGTGCCATGCATCTAGCCCACAAACATATTTTTCAATTGCTCCAAGTATTTCAAAGATTCTAATTGGCACCAACAATTTTTTTAAAGATTTTATTTATTTATTCATGAGACACAGAGAGAGAGGCAAAGACATAGGCAGAAGGAGAAGCAGGCTTCCAGGGAGGGGAGCTTGATGTGGAACTTGATCCCAGGACCCTAGGATCATGCTCTGAGCCAAAGGCAGATGCTCAACCACTGGGCTGCCTAGGTGCCCCACCAACAATTTTAAATTGAGAGATTTTCACATAAAATTCCAGATTCGCAGGTTCTCTGGGGAGGAGGGGAATGAAGGCCCTGGCAATGCAAGAGCCAAATCCCTACTCTTGAGGCAGCTTCTTCTCCAACCGGTCTTTGGTGTCTCTATCCCTTACCCAGCCCACTTCCCTCAATATGTCTCCTGAGCTAGAGCAGGCTGTATGAAGAAAGAGAGGTAAGCTGCAGCCAGATCATGAGGCCTTGAATGCCAAATATTTGTACTTTTTCTCCTGACCACTGAAAATCATTCAAAAACTTTTAACAGAAAACAGCTTGATAGGATCTGGTGCGTGGAGGATATTGCATGGGACAAAGAATAAAGGAAGGGAGACAAATAAGAGTCTCCACAGCTTGAGCATAAGGCCTGGCCTTGGTAATGGAGCACAGTGAAAACAGAAACATGACAAGTAAAACTGATAGGATCTGGCCAATGACAAGGAATAAATGGGAGCAATTAAAGATCCTTCATAAAATAGGAACTTTGAATCATCTTAATGAAGTCTTGGTTATAGTCAAGTACATAAGAAAGCTTCTTTTATTCAGTGACTTATACACTTAAAAATGGTTAAGATGGTAAAATTTTATGTTATGTGCATTTATTACCATAATTTTTTTTTTAAAGAAACCTGCTATTCAGCAGGGCCAGTTCATCCATGATCATAAGTGGATTTTCAGATGCTGAGAGATCTCAGGTCATTAACAAAGGCCAGGCTAACAGGAAATATAAATAGAGAAGAGCCTGATGACAGATTCTTTGGTACATTCATCTCTGGGAGGTGGAATAAGCAGAAGCAACAGAGAGGAAAATGGGGAAAACAGTTCCACAGAAGCCAAGAAGAGGAGAGTTTTAAGAAATAAGGGTAAAACAATGAAAATAAAAGCAGAAAATAATGAATTAGGAAAGCTAATTTGATTATTATTAGGAAACCCAAAGCCAAAGTTCTTTGAAAAAAATATAAAGCAGAAACACCTTTGGAGTATCATCATTATTTGCAAATATGATTACCTACCTATCAGATCTAAACACCAAAGAACTGTTTAGAGTTATAGTAAATTTCTGCAAAGATTTAATTTTTTTTAATTTTATACAAAAACCAATAACTTCCTTTATACCAAAATGATCCGTTCAAAAACACATTGATAAAATTCCATTTATAATTTTTTAAAAGAGTAAGTTCCAGTAATAAGCATAACAAAAAATGTACTGAAACTGCATGAATAAATTTTTAAAATTTTACTGAAAGACTTAAAAGATGTGACTAGACAGTAATGTCCCTTGGTGAAAAAAAATAAAATATTATAGCAGGTCTTCCCAAAATACTGTACTGGTTTAATGCCATCATAATCAAAATCTAGAAATTATATTTTTGAACTCTGAAAAGTAATTATGGACTCATCTGAAGGAATAAACAAGATAGATTAGGTAAAATTTTGAAAAAGGGAAATGAGGGAGTGCTTGTCTAACAAGATAATTGGCAATAAGAATTATTCAATAAATTGTGCTGAGGCAATTGGCTGATTATTGGGGGGGGTGGATTATACCTCGTTTTATGCCATATACCAAAATAAGATGGATTTGAAACTTAAATGTGGAAAACATTTATTTTACTTTGCATTTTTTTTTATCATCTTACCCACATTCTTGGTTGGACTTATATTAACTCATAAAAAAGGCTATCTTCACATTTAGATCTCTGCATTTACCATGCAGTATGGGCAATATGAACAAAACATCCTACTTAGCCTCTATATTTAGAGCAAAAGCAATATGACTTTTAATCATATTAAAAATGCTTTTAATCTCTAATATCTGCTGATTCTCAAACAGAAGACCTTGCTACATGGCAGAGCTCTCACCTGGGAATCAATAGGTTTGGTTTCTCTACCCATCTCCACCAATCCTTAGACCTTGAATAGCTCAGTTCTATCCATAACCAGAATTCATATTAAAAAGTGAAAATAATATGTTGTTTGCTCAGTTCTGCACCATAGTATGTGCACATTAGAAATGATTTCTAAAACCCTTAAGGAAGTTTCCCTTTTTATAAAACATGCTGTATAATCCTCCTCATAGTGTATTGGCTATTATTGTTTGCACAGGTGGTAATATGGTCACACCGACACCATCTGCATTTCTTCCTACAAAAGACTGTAACTGGAAGAGACCACAGAACAGAAAGAAGCACATTAATACCTGATGAGAATCTGACTTGACTCTCCCAACTGCACTTCCCTTTTGTTTCTTAGTTCCTGCTTCATATTTCCTTCCCAACTTCTCTCAGGCCCTTGGTTCGCTATTGAAGTTTATCAAGTGTTCATTGTTTAACATTTCTCGGTATATTCCCTTGAGCTCTTCATAGGACAGTTGCTCTTCTCACATAAAAATAAACCAATAGGCTATAGAACTTCTAACTTTAACAGAGACTTCTATTGTATTTTCAAAATAGGTGGTATCTCAACGCAAAATGGGGCAGTCAGTCCATCGAAGCTTGGTGCCTTTTTTCCCCCACACCCACCCCTCAACACTACAAAATATGTAAAATGTCTTTTAAACATTAATCTCATGGGGGAAATAACATGTTCTCTTTTTCTTGGTAGCAATTCATTAAAAGAAAGAGATCAGTTCTGGTTTGGAGATTCTCAGGTAAAAATAATTAGCTTTCCCCCAAATTATTAAGGTGTCAAGCCTGCTGCTCACAATCCAGGTTAAGTGTATTTTAAACTTTAAAATGGGACAGAATGTGCTGGAAATCTTTGCGACCTGAGCAGTAATTTCACTCAGCTTCTTTTCCAGTTATTGGAACTCTTTTTCTTTGTCCTCTCCCAGGAGGTTCAGTGCCTAAACAGTCTCCTCTCCTACAAGGTATGATAAGACATGAGAAAGCTCTCCAGCCACAAATAACTAAAGGCCCAAAGACAGCTAATGAGAGGATTATACAGCATGATAGATTCTGGGGCAGGTTGCTGTTTCTTGCAGGTGTGGCTGTTCCTCCAATTGGAACAGAAGATCCATACGCTGCTCTAGACCTCAACTAAGGTAGAAATAAACAGAGCAGATCACCAGATAACTTGGTTCTAAGCTACATGGAACCACCTCATACAGGGAAAGGAATCCTTCATATGTGAGGCCTAGTTCATCAGATTATCATGTTGAGAATAGAGCCAAAGAGCGAGCCAGGTTATATGGAGGCCTTGACCTCTTCTATATATGGTCATGGGTACCTCAGTGGGAAAGGTGACACATTAAGGACAAGATTTAGGTTCTCTTGCGTCCTTGGCCAAATATTATCTCAATTCACTTCCTCAATTTCGTATCAACATCAACTTCCAATGCACACTAAGGTTCCAAAAGAAATATCTAAGTCCAAGGAAAATCTATCACATCTTGTAAAGTTTTCATATTGCAAGGAAAATAAAAATATTCTGAAAATAATTACTTATTCTTGAAATATCAGTGGTGGAAGTGAGATCTAGTTTTGCACTGATTATAATTCATCAGAAAGCTTAATAGAAAATATATGATCATTTTATAACTTTGCTAAGAGAATAAGATAATGGTATTTTTTCTATTTTTCATGCTTTCTATAATATTTGTTTGGGGACCTTTAATCTTAATAATATCAATAATAGTAACTCACACTTATGCTGTTTAAAAATTATATAGAAAAACAGAAAAAAGCTGTCTTCAAGCTCACAAAAAGCTTTTTTCTATTCAGAAGCCCATAGAAATGTCAAGACTCTAAAAACTTATTCTATTGTTATAAACAGTACCTAGAATATCCCCATAGCCTTTGTGATATACATATATTCATACAAACATAAATACATAACAGGCAATGGAACAACAAACATCTCCCTGCCTTTTACTCCTCTGTCTTTCCTTCTTGAACTTCTTTCATCTAATTTGCTTAAATAGCCAAGATAGGAAAAAAGATAGTTTTATTATTATATCATCATGCTTTTGACATGTTAAGTGTTGTATGCTTTCAAATTCAAAAGCAATTTGTTGAAGTTCTACATCTACATTTATTGAAAATCCTCCACTAACTGTTGATAAACTCTGGGCAAAATATAAAAAACAAATACTTGAGGATTCTTAGAAGCAAGCATTGTGGAGGAGAGTAGACACTTGTGGAAACACTGGCCCGGAAACGAGTTTCCAGGTTTACCGTGGCCTTTCCCTAAATGCCATCCATACTGTAGAATGGCATAGAGCAGGGGGCAAAAACTTTGATAGAAAGCCTTTCATCATTCTGGCCAGACAAATCAGAGAAAAGAGCCCTGGCAACAACCACCACTGAGGCATGAGAAAAAAATATCCCAAAGAAGAGAGAGCCAGATAAGGTAATCCCCTAATTCTGTGTCTAAACCCCATATAAGTCCAGACTAACCTCTGAACTATGCATACATAGGACTAACTCAAAGCAACCCAACAATGGCTTCAAAAGCTAAAGTGAGATTTAGCTATACTTCCAATCATAGAGAGTGAGATAGAGCTTACATGTAACGGTAAATTGCTTGCCAAATAAAAAACATCAACATTCTTCAGAGGCATATAACAGAATCCAGAGTCTACACAATAAAACATTAACAATGCCCAGGATATATTAAGAAAAACTACTCAGCATAAAAAGATCCAGGAAAATGTGACCCATTCTCAAGGGCAAACATAATGCACAGATGCCAGCCTGGAGACAACACAGAAGTTGAAATTATTAAACAAGGACTTTAGGGCAACTATTATAACTATACTCAACAAAATAAAGGGAGATATGCTGATGATGAATAAAAAGATAGAAAATGTTAAGATAGAAACATAAGTGAAGGGGTGTCTGGGTGTCTCAGTCGGTTGAGCATCTGCCTTTGGCTTGGGTCATGATCCCAGGGTCCTGAACTAGAGCCCTGCATTGGGCTCCTTGCTTGGTGGGGAGCCTGCTTCTCCCTCTCCCTCTGCCTGCTGCTCCCCCTGCTTGTCCTCTCTCTCTGTGTCAAATAAATAAATAAAATCTTTTTTATAAAAAGAAATAAAAATATATAGAAATTTTATATCTGAAAAATACAATACTTTCAATAAAAATTGGACTAACGGGCCAGAGAAAATAGTCAGTGAATTGGAAGATAAATCAACAGAAATTATCCAATATTTTAAAAAGAAAGAAAAAAGCTCAGTGGGGGTGGGGCAGCATGCAGGGAACAGCCTCAAAGCCTTATGAAGTGGTATCACAAGTTCTAACACATGGGTAAGCAGTATCTGAAAAGGAGAGAGAAGATTGGGGTGAAAAAAAAGCTTAAAGAAATAACTGAAAACATCTCAAATCTGAAGAAATACCTAAATTTATAGAATTATGAAACCCAGTACATTCCAAGCAGGATAAAAACCAAAGAAAACCATATGTAAGCTCCTGGAAATCAAAGACAGAGATAAAAAACTGAGAGCAGACAGAGAAAAACAATACATTATTTTTAGGGAAACAATTCAAATGACAAAAACTTCCTACTAAAAACCACTGAAACCAAAAGACAGTGAGACAAGGTGTGTAATACACTAAAAAAGCAAAGAACTGTCAATACAGTAGCAAGCATATTCTTTTAAAAATGAAGGCAATATGAAGACATATTCAGACACAAGACAAGTAGAAGAATTGCTCACCAGCAAACTAGAAAATTATAAGAAATAATAAAGAAATGTCTTCAGACAGAGAAAAAATTATACAAGGGAAAGTATACAAGATGAAAATCTGAATCTTCAGGAATGAATGAATGAAGAAGATCAAAAACAGCAAATATCTGAGTAAGTTTAAAAGATCATTTTTTAGCCTTATTTGTATGAAAATCCCATTTTGTGGGGTGTCTATATATATATACAGATGTAACATATGTGACAAGAACCAAAAAGACTGGGGTAGGGTCATTAGGGGTTTTTTTCTTTAAGATTTTATTTATTTATTCATAGAGACAGAGAGAGAGAGAGAGAGAGAGGCAGAGATACAGGCAGAGGGAGAAGCAGGCTCGACGCTGGGAGCCGGACGTGGGACTCGATCCCAGGTCTCCGGGATCACGCCCTGGATCAAAGGTGGCGCTAAACCGCTGGGCTACCCGGGCTGCCCTGTCATCAGGTTTTTGCATTCCATGTGAACTAGTTCAATATTAACTCTAGACTGTGAGATGTTAAGAATGTATACCTAGAGAAACAGTTTTTTGAAGCAATACAAAAAAGTGTAAGGAAAAAATCAGTAGACAGCATAATGGAATACAAAAAAATATTAAAGATTAGAAAATATTTTAGACTAAATAATAATGAAAATACAACATATTAAAATGTGTGGGATGCAGCCAATGTAGTGATTAAAAGGAACAGTATAGCTTAGCTTAAATCAAAAAGAAGAAACGCCTAAAATCAATAACCTAAGGTTCTACCTAAAGAATCTAGGAAAAGGGCAGCTCCGGTGGCGCAGCGGTTTAGCGCCGCCTGCAGCCTGGGGTGTGATCCTGGAGACCCGGGATCAGGTCCCACATCCGGCTCCCTGCATGGAGCCTGCTTCTCCCTCTACCTCTCTCCCCCCCCCCCCCGTGTGTCTCTATGAATAAATAAATAAAATCTTAAAAAAAAAAAAAAGAATCTAGAAAAGAGGAGTAAAGTGTACCCAAAGTAAACAGAAGGATTTAAGTATAACGTCATAAATCAAACACAGAACAGAAAAATTATCAAAGAAACTAAAAGCCAAGAGCTAGTTCTTTAATAACATCAACAAAATTCTTAAAACCTTTACACAGACTGCTTAAGAATAAATGAGAGAATAAAATCACCAATATCAGGAATAAAAAAGCACTTTTCACTACAGATCCTAAAGATATTAAAAGGTAACAAGAAAATATGACAACTAAAAAAAAAAAAGAAAATATGACAACTTCACAACAAATCCAAACAATGTAGATAAATTGGTCAAATCCCTGAAATTTTCAATTTACTAAAATTAACATAAGAAACAGAAAATTGGGGATCCCTGGGTGGCGCAGCAGTTTAGCGCCTGCCTTTGGCCCAGGGCGCGATCCTGGAGACCGGGATCGAATCCCACATCAGGCTCCCGGTGCATGGAGCCTGCTTCTCCCTCTGCCTGTGTCTCTGCCTCTCTCTCTCTCTCTCTCTCTGTGACTATCATAAATAAATAAAAATTTAAAAAAAAATAAAGTCTTTAAAAAAAAAACAGAAAATTGTAATAGGCCTATATTAAATAACCTTATTCATTACCAAAAATCTTACCACAAAGACACTTATAATCCAGGCACAGATGATTCTCTCAAACACTCAAGAAAGAAATAACACCAAACTTACACAAATATTTTCAGAAAGTAGAGGAGGAAGGAATTTACTTTCCAAACCTCACAAAGGCATTCTTCTAAAAGGGAAATTATGTTACCAATATCCTTCATGAATATAGATCCAGAAATCTTTAATAAAATAGTAGTATATCAAATTCAAAAATATATTTTAATGTATAATATATTCTGATGGTATGGAGTTTATCCCAGGGTTGAAAAATTGATTTAACATTTGAAAATCAATATAGTTCACAGTATGAATAGAAAATAGAAGAAAACTTAAGATCATTTTAAAAGATAGTGGAAAATCATTTGACAAAATCCAACACACATTCATGATAATAATAAAGAAGTTAATGTGAATATGCTTCATAGGACACATCTTCAATCTGATAAAGAGAATTTACAAAAGCCTTATAGCTAATATTATATTTTTACTTTCCCATTAAAATTGAACACTAGGCAAAATGCCTAAACTCTTTTTTTTTAACATTGTTCATTGTAACATTGTTTATAAAAGCAAGGAAGCAGACACCTTTATATCGGTTCACAAAATATTAAAAAGTGCCTCAACTCTTACTACATCCATTCAACATTGTACTGGAGGTCCTAGCCATCGCAATATGGCAAGGAAAAGAAATAAAAGGAATAGATTGAAAGGGAAAAAGGAAAACTGTTCCTATTTACAGGGACATGATTTTTAGGTCAAAAATTCTAAGGAATCTATAAAACAATTCCTAGTGCTAACAAGTGACTTACCAAGGTTGTACAATACAAGTTAACATACAAAATCAACTGTATTTTAATATGCTAGATCAAACAATTGGAAAATAATGCTCAAAAAGACATAAAATAATTGAGAACCCAACAAAAGATGTCCAAAATCTCTACACTGAAAATTTCAAAACATTGCCAAGAGAAATTAAAGACCTACATAAAATTCCAAACCATGTTTGTTAACTAGAAGATTCAACATTGTTAAAATGGCAGTTCTCCCCAAATACATTTATAGATTCCATGCAATCCCAATCAAAATTCCAGCAGGCTTTTTTTTTTTACAGAAATCACAAACTGATTCTAAAATATATACACAAATTCAAATAATTATCCAAAATAGTTAAAGTGACTTTTTTAAAAACTAGAGGACTTACATGACCAAATTTCAAAATTTACTATAAAGCTACCAGACAGTCATCAAAGCAAAAGTCCAGGCAAATCATTTTGCTGAATAAAGGAAGCCAGATACAAAACAGTATACATCGTATGCTTCCATTTATATAAAATTCTAGAAAATGCAACCTATTCTGTGGTGTCACATAGCAGATCAGCAGTTGGTTGGGGGCATTAGGAGCAGGTGAGAATGAGGATGGATACCAAAGGGAGCAGAGGAATGAAAAGGTTCAGTTAACAGGAATTTATTTTTTAAGAGTTTATTTATTTATTTATGAGACGGGGGGGGGGGGGGGTGGGCAGAGACACAGGCAGAGGGAGAAGCAGGCTCCATGCAGGGAGCCTGAGGAGGGACTTGATCCCGGGTCTCCAGGACACGCCCTGGACTGAGGGCGGCGCTAAACCGTAGAGCCACCTGGGCTGCCCAGTTATCAGGAATTTAAATAAAAACTTGGGGGGAAAAAAGGGTTCAGTTATCTTGATTGCAGTAATTGTTTCAGAAGTGTATACATCTGTCAAAACTTATCAAACTGTACACCTGTACGTACATTATACTGTAATACATTATACTAACTACTAATGTGTACCTTCTGTGCAGTTTATGGAAATTATACCTTTATAAACCTGTAAACGGGAAATAAACAATTTGTTGAATTTTCATATTTGAAAGTCGAAGAGTAAAGAGAACTACTGAAGTCCTTTAAAATCCTGCAGTGGTAGTTCCTAACAGTTTCGCTGTGGGTCTGTGGTCTTTGATGCTGGATAATCCCTGCACTAAGCCTACAGCGTCCCACCGCCCACCAAAGAGGTTTTGGGGCCACACACAAGAAACGGTTTCCTGTTCCAAAATTAGGCACACTGACCCCAGCGGAGGAGATCACCTAACGGTGTGTAAGGTTTGCCCAAAACAACCGGCTCCTGTCAAGGGAGACCAGGAAAGGTCAGGCAGTTGGAAATTAAATTCCCTCCACGGTGCCCTCCCCCTCGCCACATTCCCTCTGATTCCGCCCAGTCTTTGGCCTTCCGAACGCCTCTTCTTTCCCCGCAGCGTGGAGGTCCCCATCCACCAGCTTTTCACTCTTGCCCAGGGCATCCCAGCCCCTACTCCGGCCCCAACCCCTGCTCAACCCCAGCCCGATCTTCTGCGCGGATTTTCTGAGGTGAGTGTGGATTGAAGAGGGAGAACGGGGACGCCTGCCCCGCCCCAATATCGAAGCCTCCCACGCGGGTCAGCAGCCCCGCAGTCCGCCTCTCACCGGTCTGCCGCGGGGACGCCCCAGCGCCCGTTCGGACGGCGAGGAGGTTGACACTGCCGCCGCCCAGCGGGGTATCCAAACGGCCTCCCCGGCGGCCGAGCGGCCGTGGGCTCGGACAGGCTCTCCGGGAAGGAAGAACGCGCTCCGTTGCTCGGCAACAAGCAGCGCGTCCCCCGCCTGGCGCCCCGCCTCCGGGTCCTGTGGATCCCTCCGCGCCGGGGATCCCGGCCCGCGCGGTCCCGCCTCGCGCCACCGGCTCCAAGGGCGCCCTTGGACTCGAAGCCAAAACCCAGGCGGAGCTGCCTCTGCTTTCTGGGCTGTGAACTTGCTGGTCCCAGAGAGCCCCCTGGACTGGAGTCTCTCCTACATCAGCCGTTTTTTTTGCCCAGTTAAACCAACTGCTTGCTTGGCGCTCATGTTATTTATGCATTTAAACGAATAAGGCTGGACAAGGAAATTTAAAGCCTTTTTTAAAAATTATTATTTGCTTTTGAACTGTCTGCACTACCTGCAAATTAAGCGTACATTTCAGGGGGGGTTTTCCAGGTTCTCCCCCTGGAGCCCAACTCATAAAGAGAATCTTGAAATCAAAGACATGAGATTCAGACTCCTGGAGAATTCCTATTAAAATCCTGGAATCAGGGACCCCTGGGTGGCGCAGCGGTTTGGCGCCTGCCTTTGGCCCAGGGCGCGATCTTGGAGACCCGGGATCGAATCCCACGTCGGGCTCCCGGTGCATGGAGCCTGCTTCTCCCTCTGCCTCTCTCTCTCTCTGTGACTATCATAAATAAATAAATAAATTTTAAAAAATTAAAAAAAAAATCCTGGAATCAGCATATTCAGAGTTTCTGATGTCCAAGATAAGAAAGGTTGTAAGAAGCAATATTTGGCATTATCCATTAAAGTTGACTATACACAGACTCTATGACCCAGCAATTCCATTCCCAATAGAAATGCATGTTAACATGCACCAAGAAACCTGTACACCAATATTCATAGCAGTTTCACTCATAATAGCTAAAACCTGGTAAGGATCCAAATGTCCATCAAAAGTAGGGTGTATAAATTAATTGTGGTATATTCCTAAAATGCAATAAAGGATGTGAGCAACCTTCATCTATGGGAAACAACATAGATGAATCCTTATGAGCTAATATGCCAAACATGAGGAGTACATACTGTACAATTCCATTCATATAAGGTTTATTTCTTAGTTGTTTTTTTAAGCTCAATTTAGTTAACATATAGTGAATTACTAGTCTCAGGGATGGAAATTAGCTATTCATCAGTTGCATATAACGCCCAGTGCTCATTATATCTAATACCCACCACCGAATTACCCCACCTCCCACTCACCTCCCCTCCAACAACCCTCAGTTTGTTTCCTATAGTTAAGCATTTCTTAGGGTTTTCCTTCCTCTCTGTTTTTATCTTGCTTTTCCTTCCCTTCTCCTATGCTCATCTGTGTTGTTTCTTAGATTCCACATATGAATGAAACCATCATATAAGGTTTAAAAACCAAGACAGCAAAAACTGTAGGGTTTATGGATGCATGCTCAACTGATGTATTTCAAAAAGTACAAAAAAAAAGGATTAACCATAAGAGTCAAAATTGTAGTCATCTTGAGAGTGGGGAAGGTGATGGTGAGTGGGTGGACACTGCAAGGAGGAGTCCTAGGGTATGGGGTACTAGCAGTGTTCTGCATTTTAACCTTGGTGATATCTGTTTGAATTTTCTCTTTGTGATAAACCGCTGTTTTCTGTTTTGTTTTCCTGTATTATATTTTACCAATTTTTAAAAGACCAAAAAGATGAGGATCCCTGGGTGGCTTAGCGGCTTAACGCTTGCCTTTGGCCCAGGGTGTGATCCTGGAGTTCTGGGATTGAGTCCCATGTTGGGCTCCCTGCATGGAGCCTACTTCTCCTTCTGCCTGTGCCCCTGCCTCTCTCTGTGTGTCTCTCATGAACAAATAAATAAAATCTTTAATTTTTTTTTTAAAAAGACCAAAAAGAAAAACCAATTAAATGCCACCTATCCACATGAAAGTGCTTTGCTCAGTGCCTGACACTTAATGACCCTCAAGTGTGTATTTTATATTGCTCTACTTTCTACCAATCTCTCCCTTTTCAAATACTCTGGCAACTAATAAATGAGATCAGGAAAGTGGCAGATAGAGTCTTCTGGAAGTCCTCTTTGAGATTGATGCTTCCCAGAAATTCAAGATAAAAGAATGCTCTCTGCTGCACAATTCCCCAATGCTGGGCCTGGAAGCATCCCAACTGTGGAGATGGATGCACTCAGACATTCTCAGGCCTCCCTGAGGCAAGCTCCCACTCTAGGGGCACAAAGCCAGGTAGGGATACCTAACTTTGCCAACTGTGCCAGTCACTTTGCTCCCTGGAATTCTGCAACCTCCTCTGTAAAATTGAGATAATAATCTTACATCAAAGGTTTGTTCTGGGGCACCTGGGTGGCTCAATCAGTTGAGTGTCTGCTTTTGGCTCAAGTCATGATCTCAGGGTTCTGGGATGACTCCTGCATTGGGCTCCCTACTTGGTGGGAAGCCTGTTCTCCCTCTGCCTGCCACTCCCTCTGATTGTGCTCACAAATTCTCTCTCTCTCTCTCTCTCTCTCTGTCAAATAAATAAATAAAACATTTTTTAAATGTTTATTGCTTTACTCCCTAACATAATGAGTTCAAAATGGTTGCTGAGTGTCCACAAGACGAGAGTCATTCTCTAGAGAAATATCTGCTGTTCTTGAGGTTTCATTGCGCCCACATCACTGCCTTGTGGGTACTCCTTGAGGACAGCTTCACCCTAAGTGTTGAAGTAACCCCTTCAGACAATGAATACATTACTTTCCTGTGCTAATTAAAATACTAAGCAAATAACCAAAAGTGTTTAGTGTGAATTGTTCTTGGTATCATCCTGGACGTTACATAAATATAAGATATAGGCCATATTCCTAAAATAAAAAAAATTAAATTAATGTAGCCTGTAGTGTCTATCATATGGTCAGGAAGCAATTTAAATGGTAAATAAACATTGTTCATTAATATTATTTATAATACAAAATGGTAACAAAGTATTCAGATATCCATATCATAGGATAATACAATCCATGAGCTTGATACTATTAGTTTCATCTTATAGATAAGTTACTGATGTTCAAAGAGATGAAGGATTTACCTTTGGTTTCCTAGCTAGTAATCAATTCTGTGCTAGGAACTTTATTCTAGGTCTAAAAGAAAGATAGAGAGAGAGAGAGGAGAAAGAAGAGAAGAAGGAGGGGAGGGAGGAAGAGGAGAAAGAATAGTTGTTAGTGATGTAAAGGCATTACAGAGTCATTGTTGATATTTTAATGTCTCCATATGAGAATGTTAATACTTTGGGTGCTATCTTCTAGAAAAGGGCATTAGACTCAAAGAGCAGCATAAAAATAGTCATTGAAACACTATAATTTCATCTAATTTTTGGCACTTTTAAACCACCACCTCTCAGTCCTCTAGTCCTCTAGTTTTGGAGCATCCTATTGGATTCACTGCATAGCAAGCAAAGGAAAATCCAAAAATTCAGCTTCCACACCTTCAAAGTATTCTCATAGAACAAATTCCAAAGTTCTCCTAAGAGAATTCAAGTCCCTTCATAATTAGGACCCGTCCAAAGGTATTTTTGGAAAATAAATAATTAAAATTATATCTTGACTTTATATTATGCACCAAAATAAATTCCAACTGGATGAAGGATTTTGTTATACATAAGAATTACAGGTATAGATGAGACTTATAAGCATTAAACCATAAAAGGTATAAACTCTAATTAAAATATTGATGATTTTTTTAAAGTACCTATGTGTTGAAAAATAAACAGAAGTATAATACAAATGAAAACCTGGTGAAAAACTCACAGTATTTATGACAAACATGGGATCAGTATTCTTTAGATGAGAAATAGATGAGCACTCAAAATTTTAAATTGGTTAAGGAGGGTGTGGAAAGGCAGTTTCCAAAGAAGAGATATTTGTGGCCAGTAGAAATATAAAAATGCTCAACTTCAGTAGTAATCTCAGAAATGCTAATTAAAATAACAGTGTGTTATTTTTGCCAATCAAATTGCAAGGTTAGTAATAGAGTTCCTGCATGGGATTGAAGGAATAAGATCACTCACAGATTTCTGTTGCCATTTTGCTAGATGTCATTTGCTAGATGCCCTTCATTCCTGCACCATTGCCCCAACATTGACCAAACCCAAGTGGAAGCTCAAAGGTAAGGAAAAATATGTGCAGAGACAGAGGCAGAGAATAGAGTAGAAAGAAGGGGAAGCTGGGGAAGAAAACTAAATAACCAGAGTTTTGCCCAAAGTTGCCTGTATGGCTTTAATCCAGGCAATAATGTACTAAAACAGCCTCTCCTGGCTTAACCTCCATGGCATTGCTTAGCCTCAGCCTTCTCCTCACACCCTGCTCACCCTTCTTTCCTCTTGGTGAACTACTTAACGTATACTAGGCCTCCCTCCTTACCCTGCCCTCTGATGTGATTCTAACATCTGAGCTTATGGAGTTCAGAAACGGACCAGTGGGAAGCCAGCCATCACCCTTTCCTGAGTTGCCTTAAAAGTCTGGTGCCAGGCCTGATCTCAGGGTTTTTAAGGTAAGATAAAAATAGCAAGCATTGAGCAGAAAGAAAACTCTGTGAGTAAAACTATCCATTTGAAAAGAAAAGATACATATAACACTAATAAACCTGGTCCAAAGCAGGTGTACCTGGCTGAGAATTAAGGATTTATTTTTCTAGGACATAGTGGCTGGTATTTAGCATTCCAGTTACCCTTTACACTTCCAAAGGGCTTTGCTTAGGTGTTCTCCAAGTATGGTAATAGACTAGAGAGCTTGCGGAGTTTGAGGTCAAACCATTCCTTTTCTAAAGGTAGGTATGTAAGACTGTTGGATGTGCTTTGTAGCCTAAACATTGAGCTTAGAGAACCAATGCCTGGTTTATGCTTAGAAAAACTAACAGCTCTCCCTAAGTAAGCTGTAAAAACAGAAGCTGCATTTAGCCAGAAATTGCTGGCAGCCTGAGATTTCTGTGTACCAGCCCACTTCCCCTGAATGCACCTCCCCCAGCACCAATCCAAAAAAAATCAATAAGCTTTGAAGATGTGTTATTTTTCTGTTCTCTAGTGAAGGAAATATTTTATTTTATTCACCTGGTTCTGATTACTAAATGAAACCAGAATTCAAAAACTTTTTAGAGCCTTGTACACAGGACCTTCTTAATCCATCCAAGCCCTGTCTGAAATGTGGGTTGTTGTTCATGTGAGCCCCAGGGATCCACCCCGAAAATCCAGTTCTTCTAAACCCCCTTGACAGGAGGAATTAAGCAACTCATGAATCTTCACTTCAGCAAATGGATCTGTATCTGGCAAAAGTCTTTTGTGATTTGGTCTTTTCATATACAATACTGTTTTTTTCTTAATGAAGATTTGGCACCTCACTAGATTTTCTTGCACATGCAAGGTAATATTCAGAATAGTTGAAGGACCCATCATAAGCCCAGTATGTTCGCTTCATTTCAGATGGACCTCCAGGAAGTCCCCCCCCCCTTTTAAGGGCATTTATGTCAAATAATTCTTTAAAATATCAATGAAAGTTTCCCTACTGTAATGTCATATTGGGTTTTGAGTATTTTAGAAAGTGTCCTAAGTGGTACTCTTCCAAATGAGTTCAGATGCTGAGGGCAGAATGGCATCCAGGCTCCCAAAAGTCCAGACTCACACCCTTCATCTCTCCAATTGAGATGTCTCCTAGATCCAGGCCCCAGGTCTTGACTGAGGTTGCCATAGACAGTATGATGGTGCAAGGTCACGTATTGCGCATAAGCCAGGTCTACCATCTCAGCAACCGGGAGAGTTACATACTAGCTTCTGAAGCCCGACGTCTGCCATGGTTGACTCCCTAAAAAGTAGCCCCACAGGTCAAGGAGATTGGGAGGGGATTCTTTTTTTTTATATTTATTTATTTATTTATTTTATTATTTATGATAGACATAGAGAGAGAGAGAGAGAGGCAGAGACACAGGAAGAGGGACAAGCAGGCTCCATGCCAGGAGCCCGACGCGGGACTCGATCCCAGGACTCCAGGATCTCACCCTGGGCCAAAGGCAGGCACTAAACCACTGAGCCACCCAGGGATCCCCTGGGAGGAGATTCTAGGCAGGGTCACCATGGAAGATGAGCCAACCGCCAGGCATTCAGTCTCCCCAAGGAAGCTCCCTCATCCTCACCTGCCTGACTGCAGCCCAAAGGGACCACAACACCCGGGAGCTGGGCTGGTGACCATCAGCAGAAGACCTGTAAGGGGGGAGGGGCACCTAGATTTCAGGCCAGCATTACTTGCCAATAAGTGTTCAGCATCCAGCACCACCCAGGCTTCCAGAGTTCTGTGAAGGCTCTTTATGTTTGTTACAATTTTGTACACTTACTCTGTACTCAACTGGTGTGAATTAGGTACTAGTAAGCCCATTTTACAGTTGGGAAAGCAGAGGCTCAGAGTATGGAATGGAATCCAGATCTCATTCCAAATCCCTTGCTCTAAGCACAAACCCTACTGTCCCTGTCAATTGCACAAAAAAAAAAAAAAAAAAAAAGCCAGGCTGCAACTTATTTGGGTAATAAGAGAGACAGTCTCAGAGACTCTTAGCCTCAAGGGCACCAACCCTCCCCAGTGGAGTGTGCAGAGCACTATGCAGCCTCCTAGCCTAGGAGGCTTTGCCTGGGCTTAGGAATTGGAAGACACCCTCTGCTCTCTCCTACCAATTGTTGTCTTTGGAGATGCTGGGAAGTGAAAAAGGAAAAGGTTTTTGCCCAAAAGTTACTGTGAAACACAGAACACAAAACCAGAGCAAAAGGGAGGGAAGTGTTCTTCCTAGGACTTGTTCTCCCAGTGTCTTGGGCTCCTCAGAGAGAAGCTTTGCCATTCTCAGAGCAGAGCCACCCCCTCACCGCCATCACCATAACAGTTTCCTCTGGAGGTTCACACCCCTACTGGTTTCTGCCCCAGAACCCCAAGGCGTGGTGGGTCATCAGGTCTGACTGTTGCTCCAGCCTCTCTTCCTACAACTGACACCTACCAAACTGAACTGAGTCCAGGCTCTTTTGAAAAAGGAGGAAACTGAGCCCAAAAGAATCTGCCTGGGTTCCCCAGGAAATTTGAGGTCGAATGGTTGGACCACAAATCTGTGACTGACCACCTACTGCTATCCACTCCTAGACCTGGCTGCCATCTCCTCATATCCTTTCTCATCTCTTAGGATGATGGTCTGGTTTATTCCCATTCCAGCACCTGCAGGAGTTTTAGAAGCTTCTGCCCCAGTGTAAACTGACCTTCAACCCGAGCACTGTGCTTTATTTATTGAAACCACTTCTCTTGGCGGGGTGTGAGAGGAGGGTCATGAGGAGGTCAGAGGAGTCCAGCGAGTCACAATAGAAGGTATTTTGGAGGGAGGAGGCCTGTGGGGTGAGGAGAGTGGGATCCACACCTCCAACTTCATCATGGAAAGCATTGAAAGAAAAATCTGAATTAGATCTGCTAGTACCCTAAGCCTCCAAAGCGAGTGGGGATCCACCTGACTTTTGAGGCCCTTTCCCTTGAGGAGGGGTTGGGGGTGGCTGGGGTGCAACAGGGGGCAGCCAAGGGCAGAAAGTGTGATCTGAAACGAGTCTGTGATGCAGATCCCAGGCAGCATCCGGACTGAGCCCCACATCACCCAGTGCAGATTGAGGGCAGGAGGACAGGGCATCAAAGACAAATGCAGCTGCGGTATGGAGCTGCCAGGTAGTTTCCCAAGTGAGAGAAGCCCAGAAAAAGGCGGCAGACCGGCTTCCTCTCTCAAGGATTCCCGCCCATGCTTTCATGGCAAATAAAACTTCGGGAGGAGAAGTTGAAACGAGAGGTCTCCAGTTAATACCTTGCAACAACACAGCAGATTCTGAGAAGTTTGGTGGACCTTTAAGAAAACCATTACATCACACACGGAAAGCGTGTGGGATAAAATGCTTTGGATCCTAAAGACTAGGAGGCAATTAAGGTAAATGCTGGTAATTTCGGGCGCGCAGCCACCGCCAAGGCCCGCTGCGCGCCGGGCGCCCCGGAGGGTCGGATCAGTGCCTGGCTGCGCAGCCCCGACGGCCGGCGGCCTGCTCCCTAGGTGCCCTCCAGCGTCGGGGTGGGGACGCAGCGCGCCACGCGCTGGTGAGCCCCGCGCACAAGCCCGGACTACCAGCGAGCTCTGCGGCAAGGCTTTTCTTTCTCACTGCGTGGGCTCGGCTTCATTTGCTTGCCAATTTAAACATATTATTCAAACACGGACGTTTCCTTTACAGCTCTGAATGAAACATTTTGCTTGATGGAAAGTTGATGGTTTTTTTTTTTTTTTTTTTTTTTTTTTACTTTTAATCAATATCTGCTTTTGAAAGCCTCTGCTGCTGCCTTTTCACAGCGAGGGCAAAGTGAAATATTTGTCTTTGGTCACACGTTGATCACCCTAGATAGGCAAATGAGTGCAGGGGTGGGGGCGGTGTGGAGGGAGTTGCTGAAGTCCAGAAGTGGTGAAATGGGGGCATTCCAACTTCATCACATCACCCAGAGGATTTGGGTTAAAATCAAGCATCGCTGCCAGGATAAGATGCCTGCCCAGTGGGCCTGGAAGTTCAGGGATTACAGGGCTATGCGACCCTGGCCTTTCTGACAATGATCTGTCCATCTATTCGTTCCTTCCTCTGTCCGTTGGTCCATTCATTAAACAACCCCCTTGGCTAAGACAGGTCCCTAGAGTCCTCTCGCTCGGAGATTTGGAGTCAAGTGGATAAGGTTTCCTCCGCTCAAGCATTTTTTCCCACCTGACACCAGCCTGGCCACCATCTGGATTGGGGCAGTTAGTTTATTGATTCAGTCAACAAATCTTTATTGAAAGTCTACTATGGGGATCCCTGGGTGGCGCAGTGGTTTAGCGCCTGCCTTTGGCCCAGGGCGCGATCCTGGAGACCCGGGATCGAATCCCACGTCAGGCTCCCGGTGCATGGAGCCTGCTTCTCCCTCTACCTGTGTCTCTGCCTCTCTCTCTCTCTGTGACTATCATAAAATAAATAAAAATTTAAAAAAATTAAAAAAAAAAAAGTCTACTATGCTCCAGCCTCTGCTCTGGTAGGGACGGTGGGCCCCACCCTCAGAGATCTTCCAGTCCAGTGGGGGAGACAAAAAAAGAAAATGACACAAATGGAATAGGCTGCTCAGAACGATATAACCCTGAATGTAGGAATGTAGATTAAGATGTGGACCTGAGAAGAGCAGAGCTCAGTTGATTGGGGATGCCTGCTATGTCCTCGCCAGAGACCCACGGAAGCTGTGCTGCACACTACAGGTAAAGCCGAAGGCTGGCAGCTGCATTTCCTTGCTTTGATCCATTTACAGTAGGCAACCATGATGACTGCAGAAAGTTGTTAAAATTCCTGCAAATCTTGCTGGTATCTCTGCAAAAGGGAATACTGACAACAAGTCCTCTTCCTAGTGTTTCTGTTTAGAAGCAAACTCACTGCAATGTGAGTTTTATTCTGTGGCCCATAGGACCAGGAAAATCAAACAACTTCAAACAAATGCACCATTTTTAAAGCAAAACTTTCTTCTGATGTTAGCTCTGGAATAGCTGCTGGAAGTCCAGAGGCAGCCACTCACCAGTGTCTTCCAATCAAATTTTTATTTTAAATAATGAATGTAACCTCCCTCTGTCCATGCCAGTAAATTAGTCTTTTTGTCAGTCCAATGAACAGTTTTAAACTTCGGGGGGAAAATCAGTAAGACAATACAATGAAAAAAAGCCTAGCTAGAATCATTTTCACACACACACGGCATGTGTAGGATATGATTAATATTATTGTTACAAAAGCATCTGTTAAATAAAACTATGTAAATTTGAGGGTAATCATATTTGAATAGCCAAAGTTAAACCACCGGGGCCAAGTAAGGGGCCGTGGGAAAGCTCCTGGCTGTGTGTGTGTGTGTGTGTGTGTGTGTGTGGAGAAAGAGAGAGAGAGAGAGAGAGAGATGGGTGGACTGGGGGGATAGAGTTCAGGGAATGACGAGCTAAATACTCATTCACCATCGGGGAAGGATTTAGGTTCAAGGTGGCAGCCTCCAGGAGAGAGATGACATCTAAGAGTGCTCTGAGGTTGTGGGTTTCCATCACTGGCTCCCTATCAGCCCCAGCTTCTGCCGGTGGGGTGGAGTCAAGTTCCCAGGCTTTCAGACTCCCAGCTCTTGCACACCTGGAGTGGAAGGTGGGGGAAATGCCAGGATCTCAAAACACCAGTCTAGTCTGTGGCACAGAGTAGGGCCTCAACCACTGTAGTCCCTCCCTGTTCTCAGACCTAAAATTTGTTATGCTTCTCCCTAATTTTCCAACTCTGTATTTGTAGCGTGCATTTCCAGTTCCTCTTCCAGGACCCCAACCCTACCAGTTTTTAAGTAGTTAGAGGAAAGTGTAACAGGAAAGTGTGAATAAAGCAGTCAGTAACTCGAACACAGCTGCCTAGAGATGTGCGACTGCCTGGGGACCCGGCCTGGGCGGGGGTGCCACGTGTGCCACCCAGGCCTCGAGGAAGGGAGGTTCCCATTCTCTGCGGGCACCAATGGGACACTTATTCCCTCCAAGGCTAGGGATTGCCCAAGAGGGCTAGTCGTCCTTCCCAATCTTTCTCATTTGAATACATGAAAATGCGAGTTGGTTTTGGCAGGGCAATGCTAGTTTAAGGCCAGAGAGACGGTTTTGTCGCCCGCGGGCAAGGCTGGGCAGGGAGCAGCTCCGGCTCCGACATCCGGCTGCGGGCCAGGGAGGCCCGCGCCCCAGGCCGCTCAGAAACCCCGCGGCGGCTCCAGGCGCAGTGAAGGGAAAGGACAAACCCAGAGATAAAGTATTGGGATTAAAATGTTTCATTAGATTTTTTTCCAGTACAAACACCCAGGATCCTGAGATTTCTCTGCACGAAACTGTCGGATGAGGCCGGCTAGGTGGTCCCGGGGCCAGGGCCCCTACCTACTGAGGGTCAGACGCCTTGTGAGTTGTGAATTAATTTCTTGATTAATATAAGGATAGAAGGAAGGGCAGAGAAAGGAGGGTACGAGAAAACAAAGAAAAGTCAAGGAAGACGGGCCGTGAAGGAACAGGAGCTCGGTGCTTCTCCTGGCCCCCGCGCCTGACTGGCGGCCGAGCGCTCCTCGGGTCTCGGGTTCCCGCCCTCCCGCCGCGCCCGCCCCCCCCCCGCCCCCCGCTCGGACCCACACCTCGGTTAGCGAGGCCAGTCACCGCAGGTGCAAAGAGTGGCTTTCAGCGTCCCAGGCCTTCCCCAGTCCTAAACCCACCGGGGTCCCAGTCCAGATCCGCTTTGAACCGCGTGAAAGACAACAGGTCTTAGTTTCACAGCATCTGATTCCTCCCCCCCCCCGCAGGCAGATTTCAGCATCTCATCTGGGTGAGATGGGGTGGGGAGGCCTGCAGAGGAGGAGCTGGGACCCGCCTGCACTGAGGGTGGCTGGGCCCACGCCGGTAGAGACCTGGCCACAGCCCCCTGGGAGGACGGAGGTCGCACGAGCCAGGGGCCTGGAGAAAACCAGAGGCAAGTCCTCGGGAGGCTCCAGGGGGCACCGCAGCGGCCCGCCCCGCCCCCCCGGGTTCCGCCCTCTGCCCACCCCGCAGTCCTGCTAAACCGGGAAGACCCCGGCGCGGCCACACGCAGCCCGCAGGGCCCAAGGCCTGAGGCGCCAGCTGTCTCTCGCCCAAGTCACCCCCTGTTCCTCCCTTGCCCAGGTGAAGATCTGCGGAAGGGGTTCCCAAGCAGGTAATATTGGGAAAGGGTAGACGAGGTGGCCGGGTTTGGCCAGCGAGCCTCGTGCCGCCCGCGCCCACAGCCCGACCGCGCGGGGAGCGGACCCCACAGGCGGAGAAGGCGCAGCTTCCGGGAAGGGCGGGGCCGCTTCCTCCGCCCGAGGCCACCTGGACCCCCCCGCAGGCTCCCCTCCAGCCGGCTCCGGCCTCCCTCGCCCCGGAGCCTGCCCTCCCTCTGCGGAGCCGCGCCGGGCCCGCACAGACCCATCCTGGCCCGGGGAGTGTGGCCCGGGACGTCCCAGGAGACGCCACGTGGCTGCCCTCGTGGCCCCTACGGGCAGGTCCACCCAGCCCGCCTCCCCGAGGTTGGAGACGCGTCCACGTCTCCGGAAAGCAGGGCACAGCCTTCTGAGAAGCGGAGACAGGGCCTATTTGGGAGAAGAGGTTTGCTCAACGAAGGAGCAGACTGCAGCCACCAGGCAGGTCACCTGGCTGCCTACTGGCCAGCTACCCGGAGACAGCAGCTCTGTTTCATTTATTTGCTTGTTTACTGCTTATTTTCTAAATCAAAGACCCGGCACGACCCTGATGATTCGCTTTTAAAACTCTGAGAAGGGACTGGCTGGCATCTGAGGACGCTAGAACTTCACTTCCTAAACGTGTTAGGTGTCTTGGAGTATTGCCACTGAGATGAAGAGAGGCTGGGAGCTAACTCCGCTGCCACCTTTCCTTCGTGGCCTCAGGCCGTCGGCTCTGTGAACTGAAATCTCGGGCAGGGGAGGCGCCCGGAGTTCCAGACTCCCCTGACCGTGCTCGCTGGGGGCGCGTGCGGGAGGATTGGGGCGCCCCCCCCTTCCTCCCCACACACACCCGGGAGGTGCTAGGAGCCCAGTAATTCTCGGCGGGCGGCGACCCAGGAACTCCCAGGCTGGATCAAGGCTCTGAAGTTGGCAAAGTCCACTTTTCACCACTAGTCTTGGGCTCTGAAGAAGCCCTAGGGGAAAAAAAAACTTTACTTTGGACATCCGTCTACAGGTGTTTTTTTCTTTTTTTCTTTCTTAAGCTGACTTTTTTTTTTTTTTTTTAAGATGAGCTCTAGTAGGTTTAGGAAGTGGGCTAAAAGTGAAAGAATATTTGATTTTTTCATTGACCCCCTATAAAATGACAGCACTCCCCTCTTTAGGCACTAGCTTTTTGTGTACCATAAAAGCTGTTACTAAGTTGTCACTACCTATAGAAAATGCCCTAGTCATGCTCGATGTTTTTGAAGAGCCAAGAGGGCGTTGGAGAATCACCGCGGGAAGGAACAAGGAAGCTCAGCACTGAAAGTCCCCCCCACCCCCCATGAGGCCGAGGAAGCTAAGCATCCGTTTACTTTACAAATGGAACCAAGGTCCTGCTGCTGATGGGTACTTTACACAAAAGAATTCGTTTTAGGGTGGCTCTGAGAAATCTGTGCAGATCCACACATTTACAGATACATTTACAAAACTGATGGGACCTGCAGTTGCAGGGGCAGGCTGCAGTTGGGGAGGGCACCTGCTCTGAGTTCCAGGTGGATTTAATTTCACTCTCATTCCATTCCTTACGATGTGACATTTCCCCCTCCCTTTTGTTAAAAAAAAAAAAGGAATTGTAATCCAATGCTTTTATCTTTTTTATTTCCTTAACTGCACATCTTCACCCTCTCAGGCTCCCCTGCTGATTTAAGAGATTTGTTTGGTTCAAGGATTTAATGTGATTCTGTTGCCAGATTTCAAGAAAGAAAGATTTAAAAGAACAAAGTGCAGGGGGAGGGGGGGGAGGTATCTGAAAGACAAGTTAAAACACATTTCTTAATATGAGATTAATAACACGCTTAAAACTTTGCTAAACAAGAATATTTTGCAGATTTTTCGTCATTTTAGAAAGATTTTATTTTGTCGTTACTTCAGGAAAACTAGTGGGTTCTACCTAGAGTGGGGCACACACACATGGTCACCCACGTACTTAGAAACAGACATAGTCACGCTCATTTAGAAGCTCACATACACGCATACATTCAGAAACATATTCAGAAACACTCACACCATCCCACAACCTATCACCAACTCAGTGCTCGGCAATCACTTTCGTTGGTCCTCCTCCTCAGGACCGTGGGCAATCTTCTAGCCAGGGCCTCATAGCAGCCAAGAGGCTTTGCTTTGGGGAGAACTTCCCACCAATGTCCAGGACCCAGTAGGAACCAAGCAAGCGCCTAGGGTGCTAGCCCGGCCCCTCCAGGTGAGAAAGGGGACCAGGCACTGCCGCCCGACCATCCCTGGCTTCAGCTTGGCACCTCTCTAGCCGAGCAGATGCATTCCCGCGCCTCTGTTCCTGCTCTCCCAGTTAACGCGCGCGTTTAGGGAGCTGTCCCCTCCCCCTGACCTTTCCCTATCGGAAACCAGACGGTCGCCACCAGCTCGGTCCCCGGGGCTGCGAAAGGGGGGCAGGAGGAGGAGCTGGGCAGAGGAGGAGCGCCCGACTCGGGTGCGCCTGCCCTATCACACAGACATCTGTTCTCAGTCTCTTCCTCTTTATGATCGCTACAGATGACAAGGGAAGTAGAGCGGACCGAGGCGGAAAAAAAAAAAAAAGTTATGTCATAAAGATATAAAACGGTGCTGTGACTCACCTGCTCTTAGCCGCAGGTACGGGTTTCGTGGCAGCGTCTCCACTCTGCTTAGCCAGGAGCCCAGATAGGCCTAACGTCACTCGGCTAGGTTGACTCAGATGGCCGAGTTTCTAGTGAAAGGGCAAAATTGGGGCTTTCTCCTTTTTTCAAGCCTGAAGTCGGGGGAGGGGGGATGGTCTGTATTCTCCAATCTCCCGGGGTTGAACTTTGGGTCTGTAATGAGTACAGTGGGGGCTGGAAGCCGACAGAAGAGCAGGAGGGGCACGGGATGGGGCTGCAGTCGGCGGCCCCCGGAAGACGGTGGGTCCCCCTGGGGAGGGGCCCTGGGGTCATTTAGCTGGCAGCGCTCTGCGAGCCGGGGCTCCAGCGCCACCGCCCCCACCCCGTCCCCGGCTGCGTGATTCCTATCCAGAACCCTCGTTAGCTAGCTCGGCCCCGCCTATTTTTCTTTTTTCCTTTTCCAAAGGGGGTTACCCCCTCCCATCCCATTTCCCTCTTCCCCCAGGCTCCGGGCTTAAACCAATTACGCTGCTTTGCAAACAAAGTGAGGGCCGGGTTTGAGGGAGGGGGCGCGGCGGGAGGGGGCGCAGGGGGCGCGCGGCGGCAGCGCGGCTGGGCGGGAGGCGCGGCGGCTGGACTGGCGGGCGGCCGCCTCGCAGGTGCACCTCGGGCTTTGTAGGTGCGAGCGTCTTTGTGCGGCGGACAAATGGGGAGAGGACGAGGAGGTGGGCACTCGAGCGACGTAAGATCCACATCAGCTCAACTGCACTCCTCTCGCAGAGGCCGCCCGCTCACTTCCCGCGGAGGCGCTCCCGGGCGCCGCGCTCCGCGGCCGCCGCCTGCCCCCGCCCGCCGCGCCGCCTCCGCCTCCGCCGCGCACGCCGCGCCCCGCAGCGCCGGGCTTCCTCCTCGCCCGGGTGGCGTTGGGCCGGCGCGGGCGCTCGGGTGACTGCAGCGGCTCGGCTCCCCGCCCCCAGCCCCGCGCCGCGCGGCCGCCCGTCGCTTCGCACAGGGCTGGATGGTTGCTTTGGGCAGGGTGGCTCCAGGATGTTAGGGACTGTGAAGATGGAAGGGCATGAGAGCAGCGACTGGAACAGCTACTACGCGGACACACAGGAGGTGAGAGGCGGGCAGCAGGCGGGACGCTCCCGGAACCCGAGCCGGAGGAGGCCCGGAGAGGCGGGCGCCCGACAGGGTGGGCGGTGGCGGGCCGGGGGCGCCTCCTCGGTGCCGTTGCTGCGTGCCCACCCGATGCGCTCCCGGACAGGCCTGGCCGAGCCTCGGAGCCGGATCCGCTGCCCCGCGGGGAAGGCTGGGTCCAGGCGCTCGACGTTTGGAGCCGGCCGGAGGGGTTTTAGGAAACTCGGGGCTTTGAAAGCACCCGCTCTGGAAAGCGCTCGCCTCTTCCCTGCGGAGAGCGGGAGCCGGAACCAGGCCCGGGGTGCCGCGGGTTGGCGGGCGGGCGCCGCCAAGAGTTGGAGGGAACTCTAGTTCTAGAAAAGACAAGCGTTCTCCAGCAGGGCGGGCTCTTCCTCCCACGGCTGAATTCGCAGATGTCTTCGGATGAAAGCGCGATGCCGCTAAGTTGAGCGTCTTAATAATGGATCGGTTCCGAAATTTGATAAAACTTCTTTAAAAGCCCTGTTTGGGGAGAAGTGTGCTCGTTCTATCCTAGAACCGCTGGGTGGCGCTGGTGCGAACGGACTCTGCCTCCAGCACCCCGAACGGAGAACCTGTTTCTCTTCATTGTCCCCTTGGTGGCACGTTCGTGTGGTTTATTTTACAATGTGCACAAAGGGATTGTGAGCAAAACCAGGTACAGGCAGGACCACCACCTACTAAAAGTATTTCTCTAGAAACAGCTGGAGATCACCCGCCAAAAGTTCACCGTTATTAAAAACGCTTATTGAAATGGCCTTCGATAATCCTGGGGAAAGGAAAAGACCAAAAAAAAAAAAAAAAAAAAAAAAAAGTAAAACGAAAGTAAAAATTACTTAAAGACGTGGACAGAAAAATATAGAATCAGTAAATATTTTTATGGTAATTAATTTATTTAGATTTGTATATTTATATACTCACAAGCTTAGCTTACGTTTATTTGCATACCATAGCAGCCTGTGCCTAGTTAAATTTATACACCTTTTATGTTTTCAAATGAAATTGTATTTGCTGTTGAAAATATTTTAAGGATATTATTTTTATTAAATTATCAGAGAAGTTTTCATGTTTCTGGACTCTATTTTTTTTTTAACATCTATAGTGCATTCCCAAATTGCTATTGATAAGGTTTTTCTCCTACTGATAATTTAAAAAAAAGAGCTCAGAACTCTTCTTCGGGGTTTAATTCGGATGCAGACATCTCAGCCTGCTAGTTAATGAAGTTCCCTATGGAAAGAACTTCTTTATAGGTTAAAGCTGAGAAGTGGAAAATAGAATAGCGTTAAGGGAAAATAGACTTTGATTTTATACATTTAAAGTGGGATTTTAAAGCCAAGCTTTGAAATAATCCACAGCAACGTATCAGTACCGGAATACAAAATACACCGTTTTGACAAATTATGCCACCAAAATTCTCAAATACTATAGGGCTGGAAACAGATAAGGAAATTGGTGCAACTTTTTGAACGGCTTAAAGAGATGTACATGTAAAGTCATGTGAAAGTTAAGCGTGGTGCATGGATATTCTTATGCACTGCTCCTTTCCCCTTCTCCTCTTGTAGTTGTCTCTTTAATCTTTCCCCACAACTTATTTAACTTCTGAGTTTCTTTCCCGTTTAATAGTACAGTTGCCACAAGTAGATGGAAAACAGGCCTCCTAAACGTATCAATAACGAAAAGTCACCATTTGGGGAAACCTGCTAAGGCGGTAAAGCCAGATGCTGAAAAATGGATGGTCATATGGCCATGAATGATTAGTTCTATCAGGGAGATTAGTTGTATCCAGCAGCCTCCCCGCACGCCGAGGCTGCTGTGTGGTCAGCCCGGCCTAGCCGGCTTAGGCGAAACAGGCACCGCGCTGGTGTTCCACGGCCCACCCCCGGGGACGCGGACGGGGACGGGGACGGGGACGGGGCCGGGGGCCGGGGGCCGGGGGGGGGGGTGCTGTCCCGCCCAACCCAACGCTCCCGTTACGGTGGGGGTGAATAAGCGGAGTCCGGGAATGGTTGTATTTTCGGAGTTTAACTCCTTTTAACAAAAGGGCTTTGCTGAGGCCCGTCGGGGGTGGAGACTGGGATCCCAGCTGGCGTGGATGCAGAAGGCGACGGAGGGGCCCTAGAAGTCAGTCCCGAGCCTGGCATGTAAGGCGATTACACATCTTCCCGGGGACATATTTTCCGTGAGCGCTCGTCTTTCATGCCTGCCGCGACGCGATTTTCCCCCCGCTGCGCAGGCCATTGCTCTGCTGGTTCTGGGGAGGGCGCCTGACGGTTTGCCGCGGGTGGGGGCCGTGCCCTGCAGCGCCGCGGGGCCCCGCCGGGTTTGCCCCCGGGGCCGGCCGCGCGCTCCCACTACTAACCCCGCCCTTCGGGGCCTCTCCGCTCGCTGTCTCCGCCGCAGGCCTACTCCTCCGTCCCGGTCAGCAACATGAACTCGGGCCTGGGCTCTATGAACTCCATGAACACCTACATGACCATGAACACCATGACCACCAGCGGCAACATGACGCCGGCTTCGTTCAACATGTCCTACGCGAACCCGGGCCTGGGCGCCGGCCTGAGTCCGGGCGCCGTGGCGGGCATGCCGGGCGGCTCCGCGGGCTCCATGAACAGCATGACGGCGGCGGGCGTGACGGCCATGGGCACGGCGCTGAGCCCCGGCGGCATGGGCGCCATGGGCGCGCAGCCCGCGGCCTCCATGAACGGCCTGGGCCCCTACGCGGCTGCCATGAACCCGTGCATGAGCCCCATGGGGTACGCGCCGTCCAACCTGGGCCGCAGCCGGGCGGGCGGCGGCGGCGACGCCAAGACTTTCAAGCGCAGCTACCCGCACGCCAAGCCGCCCTACTCGTACATCTCGCTCATCACCATGGCCATCCAGCAGGCGCCCAGCAAGATGCTCACGCTGAGCGAGATCTACCAGTGGATCATGGACCTCTTCCCCTACTACCGGCAGAATCAGCAGCGCTGGCAGAACTCCATTCGGCACTCGCTCTCCTTCAACGACTGCTTCGTCAAAGTGGCGCGCTCGCCGGACAAGCCGGGCAAGGGCTCCTACTGGACGCTGCACCCGGACTCCGGCAACATGTTTGAGAACGGCTGTTACTTGCGCCGCCAGAAGCGCTTCAAGTGCGAGAAGCAGCCGGGGGCCGGGGCCGGGGGCGGGGGCGGGGGCGGCGGCGGCGGCGGCGGCGGCGGCGGAGCCAAGGGCGGTCCCGAGAGCCGCAAGGACCCCGCGAGCGCCGCCAACCCCAGCGCCAACTCGCCGCTCCACCGCGGCGTGCACGGCAAGGCGGGCCAGCTAGAGGGCGCGCCGGGCCCCGGGCCGGCTGCCAGCCCCCAGACTCTGGACCACGGCGGGGCCACGGCAACAGGGGGCGCCTCGGAGTTGAAGACCCCACCCTCCTCGGCGGCGCCCCCGATCAGCTCCGGGCCGGGGTCGCTGGTGTCTGTGCCCCCCTCCCACCCGGCGCATGGCCTGGCACCCCACGAGTCCCAGCTGCACCTGAAAGGGGACCCCCATTACTCTTTCAACCACCCCTTCTCCATCAACAACCTCATGTCCTCCTCGGAGCAGCAGCACAAGCTGGACTTCAAGGCCTATGAGCAGGCACTACAGTACTCGCCCTACGGCGCTGCGTTGCCCGCCAGCCTGCCCCTCGGCAGCGCCTCGGTGGCCACCAGGAGCCCCATCGAGCCCTCAGCCCTGGAGCCGGCCTACTACCAAGGTGTGTATTCCAGACCCGTCTTAAACACTTCCTAGCTCCGTGGGACTGGGGGTTTGTCTGGCATGGCCATGCTGGTAGCAAGAGAGACAGAGAGAGCGAGAGAGCGCGAGCGAGAGAGCGAGAGCGGGAGAGAGAGAGAGAGAGAGAGAGAGAGAGAGAAATCAACAACAAACAAAACCACACATACCAAGCTGACAACAGCATAATAAAATCCCAACTGTTTTTATTTCATTTTGTGTGTATGTGTGTGTGTGTGTGCACAATCTTTTCCCCAGTGCGAAGGACTGTTACTTTGTTATTGTATTCAAAATGCCTTGTGTATATTATTACAAAGAAAACCAATCCCAAACCAACAAAAAATTTCCCTGCAAAGTTTAACAATCCACAAATGTATATATAAAATCCTTCTATTATCCTTGTTCCTCTCCCTTTCTTCCCTCTTTCTCCTCCAGACACATTCTAGTCTGGGCAGGGTTTATTTAAAAAAAGAAAAAAAAAGAAAGACGGTCAAACTTGTAAAATATTTGTTTGTGCTTCCCCACCCCCACCCCACCCCCTCCTCGCCTGACCCTCCACAAGTTTACAGGTCTATGGCAATACTCTTAACCATAAGAACTGAAAGGGTGAAGAAACAAGTAGACGCTAGGGGCTATTAAAAATATTTGAAGGACAATACTGCTCTTATGCAGCAAAACAAACTAATTATAAACATCAGAGCCATTTGTTGTTCAGCTTACATTTCTGATACATTCAAATAGCAGATGTCTTAAAATGAAATACATATATATTATGTACCAACTCATTTATGCACATGCTCAAATCTGTAGACATCCTCCGTATATTTGCATAACATATAGAAGTAATAGGTAGGTGATACACATGCTACATTTTCAAGAGTTGCCTGACCAAGAAGTTACAAAGACACCCTCCTCCCTTGTCCTCTCCACCCAAGTATAGCCCTGAGAATCAATTCCTCAAGAATTGCCATCCTCAATAACTCTGCTCCTTGCTTTGCAGAGTGCCATTGTCATGTCATTTTGAGGTCACATAACATGTATAAAATTAGCTTCTATGTATCTATACCATTTAAATAATATTTTTTCCAGGAAAAAGGGAATATTACAATGTTGGAGGAGAGATAAGTTATAGGGAGTGGTATTTCAAAATTTGGTCCAAGATTCCAAAATCTAACTGATTGTGGCCATTTTAATTATTGCCATCGTGTGCTTGTTTCATTCAGTGTTAATGCACTTTTCACAGTTGGACATGGTGTTAGTATAGCCAGACGGGTTTCATTATTCTTCTTTGCTTTCTCAATGTTAATTTATTGCATGGTTTATTCCTTTTTTTTCTTTATAGTTGAAATTGCTTTAAATGATGGTTAAAATTACAAATTAAAAATGTTAATTTTATCAATGTGATTGTAATTAAAATATTTTGATTTAAATAACGAAAATGATAAATTTTAAGCCGTGGAATATGTTCTTGATCATTTGCAGTTAAGGACTTTAAATAAATCAAATGTTAACAAAAAAGTATTTCTGTTATTTTCCTCAATTTAATCCAAAGTAAGTATTCTGAATATGGTATTTTCCAAAGTCCAATACTGAATATAAATGACAAAAAGGAAGATGATCTAAAACAAAATTGTATTATGTTTATTATATGAATGTGAAGATAGTAAAAAAAAGTCAAAGAAATTCAATAACAGTGGGTATATAAATTGATTTAATATCACAAGAATTGAGGTTTTTTTAAGATTATTTATTCCCAGTAAAGTTTAACTTTTGACATGAGCTTAAGCCCTCTCTGTTTCCTTTGAGTCCGTCCACAATGAAATCAAATTCATTAATATAACTACATTTCCTCCTTCCCCAATGTATAATTTTCCTTTATCTGAGAAGTATTCTGGTGAGAATAAAATATCAGATGTGGCTGATAAAATTAAGTTGTCTGCAATAGAGAATCCTGAACTCTTTTTTTTTTTTTTTTTTCACTAAAAGAGAAACAAAACTTAACCATCACGGTAGCTTTGGAGGGGGCCAGGGAGAGTCGAGTTAAATCACTCCTGCAGGGGAAGCTTTGTGCCACCAGGACATTTCGGGGTAGCTGCTGTTTTGTATTTTGTGAAGCCACTTTTAAAAATACTGTTTCTAAAAATATCATTCCTGAGAACTTAAAGCTGATGATTTGTTTGCCTTCTAAGAAGCTTTTAAATGCAACTTCACACCCCTACAGTTGCTTGAGATCACAAAATCATTAATCTCCTTTGATAGTAGGCTCACTTTCCAGTCCACCTATTTCTTTGTAAGTCTTGTTCGGATTGACATCAACAATAACAACACCAGCCCAAGCAGAGGCCAGCCTGCCTGAGCCCTTGTGTATGAACTCCATCCTCGCCAGGGCTTGAACTTGGACAGTCTTTACTTTGATCGCCCCACTCCACACTGCGGACAAGATAAAAAGAGCTGTGTGAGTCCCTTAATTATCGCGTAATTGCCTCCCCAGATGAGAGAAGGGGTGGCATGTAGCACTTGAGAAAAATCCAGAAATCCCATCCCTCCCCCCGCACTTCAGCTAATGAAAGGAGGAGAGGGAAATAACTGGTTTGAATAATTTAAAAATCTAATTTGGAGGCCCTTTGGAAGGACATTAAAGTCCCAAAGAGAGGGAAACACTTTCAAACTCAAAAGTTATTTATGTTTGTATAGCGGGCAAACAAATGTTGGTAAATTCGAATTCCAAATGTCACTAAGGTCGTGAGTTGGGCCGAGGCATTTTACCAGCCTCCCCGAGTCTAACTCGTCTGACTTTTCGCGCGTCCCCCTCGGTGTTAGAGACGGTCCCTCCGTCTCTAACATATTAGCAACATCCAAGTCTTGCCCTCACCCACCAGGCTGAAACCGGCCCCAGGTCTCTCTCTCTCTCCCCCCACCCTCCCTTGGCAGAGACTTTTCTGGGCTGGTGGGGGGCGAGGCCCCGCGGGCTGCCGGCGGAGGCCGCCCTGGAAGCCTGCCTGGGCAGCCGGAGCGGCGGGGACGCGCGGAGCTGGGGCTTCCCGCGCGCTTTCCCGCCGCCTGTGGGCAGTGAAGCCTGCGAGCACCTTGCGCGCGTTCGCGGCGTCCCGGGGACCTGCGCCCCGCGCCTTAGGATGCGCGTGGACCCGGGCCGGCGGGTGCCGGGAACAGGGGGACAGAGGAGGACCGCGGGCATCTTGGGGTGACAGGTGCAGTTAGTTCTTTATTGTTTGGGCATCTTCCCCCCTGGCGAATAAATCTTCCGTGGCTCCCGAGACCCAAAAGTCAACAAAGGCCGGGCGTCGCTGTACCGCGGCGGCGGCTCCCGCTGCGTAATCCCCTCCTCGGAAACCGGCCGCGCAAACGCCGGGGCGCCCGGAGCTGGGCGCCGCGCCCCCGGGCCAGGAGGGGAACGGCCGCCGGTCCCAGGCGGCGCCGGGACGACCCTCAGGGAGCGCGCAGCCTTCCCGCCCCCCGCGTCGACGGCGAATTTCTCTGGTTTTCACCTCGGACGCTCAGCGGGCGGAGGAGGGCGGAAAGGGGATGCGGGCCGCTCGGCCGCGGTCCTCGGGGCTCGCTCGATTTAGGAATTTCCCTCGAGATGGGGGAGGGGTCCCCAGAGGGGGAGGGGGAGAGGAGGGGGGAGACTAAACCTTCCTGCAGACCCTAGTGCGGAGCTGCCGAGGCTCTCGGATCCAGCGACCACGCCGCCACCGAGCACTGGTTGGGGCGGGGGGGGGGGGGTGGTGGTGGAAAGAAAGAAAAATGTGTTGGGAGTGAATACAGTCCTGGGGCAGAGAACTTCAAATGTTAACTTTCACCTTGTTCCAGGCTTGACACATTTTTTACATTGATAAAAAGAGAAGACGACTAAACGCAGAGAGGGGGAAAGCTCAGCAGAAGCGACACTACTTAGAAGTGTTCCCAAGTGGAAGGCAGCCGGCCTGTTTCCTACAGGAAGGCTGCTACAGTGTTTACGTCACAGACAAAATGTAATTCCCATTGTCCCTTCGTGAACTCTTTATAGCAGAATAAGCTGGTGAGAATTATTAATGGAAGAGTTGGATTAAACAAACAAAATCCTACGAAAGTTCTTAACTTCTGTTTTCATTTTCTTTCTTTCTTTTTTTTTTTTTTTTCATTTTCTGAAGCCTGGAGCACTCGACTGATTTCACTGAAAGTATAAAAAAATATGACTTTTCTCTGGAGTCTAACAGATTCGAATGAGCCACAGCAGAAAAGAGCTCCTGGAGTGATAAAATGGGAGAAAATCTTGTTGTTTTAACACTTTAAAAAATTGATCTCAGTTGCACAAAAATGCTTATTAAGTTTCTTTGCAAAAAATTTCTGGGATCAATACAAATTCCTTTCAATGCAGACCAAAGTAGGAGACCAGTAGCCCAAATTAATTAACCTTTCCTCGAGATCAATTGGTTTTCTGTTGATTTAGCAGTAATATTGAGGAACATTTAGCTATAATGTATTTTAATGTGATACCTCAATATGTCAAGAGGAAAGCCTCATTGAAAAGATAAAATTACTTAAATTATTTAATAAATTTGTAAAAATATTTTATTTTCAAAAATTAGATCTTAATTGCTTATTTGGATTGTAGCAAAATGTGTTTTGCAACTAAGTGGAGTTAAGATAATGTCTAATTAGTTCAAGATAATTATGTGCAAAAAGTTGATTATTTGTGAGCTATCTTGGGCTGAATTAGGTCATCAAATTATGCTGAAATTTAGAAATAAGATTTTCTCAAACAGAATCATCAAGGTCAATAGAAATTCACGAGCGTAAGAATGTAATAAAATGAAACAACTTGGAAGATTTTACAACCTTCCCATTTAGAAATAGAATCTATTTGGTGAGATAGAAGGGGTTTTGTTTTTGTTTTTAAAGCAGCCGTTTTTGCAAGTTTTTTTTTCTACCGCTGATCCTATTTGATGTAGCCAAATAACATTTAATAACAGATTGCTTTGAAAGTTCCTTTTTTTTTTTTTTTAAAAAAAAAAACCCTTCTTCCAAATAGTTACGTTTAAGACCATAATGGTTTCATTGGTGTTTCTCTTTTAGCTCCCAGTCTAGCTTGGTTCATTGAACTTTGGACAGCTCAGACTGTAGCCCTCACCTTCCCACTGCCACCTGCAGTCATCATTCTAGCAAGCAATATGGAACTGGAAAATACCCATCCATTTCAACTTTAACTTGTAAAAGGCTTGCACTTTCCTACTATAAACATTTTTTTTTAATCTGACAGGGGGGAAATCCTCACTTGCTACCTTTCTTTTTTCTAACTTCCTCATTTCTCTAGTTAGGTCAGCAGTGACTACACAGTGTAAGAGCAAAGCTCATGGAGCATACCCCCCACCCCCATAGCCCCAGAAAGTGAGAAGCATCCCTCCATCTAGATACCACTTCATGATATTTTGGTGTTCTCTATGTTCTACTCAATGTAGAGTATAGAAGCAGAATGTTCTCCCCCAAAATCTGGAAAGAAAGGGCTTAAATGGAACACCTGCTTGAGGACCTTGGAATTCAGGTGGGATGCAAGTCAAGTCATATCAAGATCAAGTCCAGAATGATCCTCACTAGGGCAGGCCTGACTCAGAGTTCTAAGTGTGAGCTTTCCCTGGGTTGACTTTCTACTTCTTTTCCTGAAGATTACATCAGAGGCTTTTAAAGAAAAATCCCTGAAACCCAGAAAAAACAAACTGGGAATACACTCCCCCCCACCCCCCAACACAGCTTGGAAACAGGGAACAATGCATTCAGTTGGAAATCTCTTTCTTTCCCCTCTCTCCTATGAAATTTTAGTTACTCCTCTGCTTGTCTAATCATGTCCCAGGTCAGTTTTTTTTTTTCTTTTTCTCACACCGAAGAACTATTATTTTAAAACATAAGCAATTTAATGAGAAGAATGTAAGGGTTTTGTGGTGGTTTGTTTCATTTATATATTTAATTTTAAGGACCCATTATGCACGAGGGAGGGAGAAGACTCCTATCTAGTGCTACACTCCTGCCTAGAAATCTGATTCTCTTTGCACAATTCAGGTGACTGGCGCGTGTTTGGAACGCTCCCCCTAGCTCTGGGTCCCACCTGGGAGCCTTGAGCGTTTTCATTCCCATAGCCCAGCTACAAACGCTTAAGTCAGCATCTGCTGGGCCCACAGCGCCAACTCCCACCGCGTCTTTCACCGCTTTTGCCTAAGGTGGAGGCCGCCTCACGAGCTCGAACTGCAATGAGCCGTGCTGCGGTGCAGGGCACCGGCCAGGTTTCCTCACCTCTCCCTGGAGTCACATTGCCTTCTGCCGACACGCGCGTCCTTTTGTTATGCCTGGCTAATATATTAATGGAGCGGATAACCCGGATCCTTTGGTGGTGGGGGGGGCGGCAGTTGGATATTAGGAAGGGAACTAAACAGCTCTAGTTGCTGAGCCTTGGGCCAAAGACTTCAGAGGAGGGAGGCCTGCGGGGGGGGGGGGCGTCGTGGGATGCGAATGGAGGTGGGAAAAGTTCACGCTGAGGGCACGGAAAGTAAACTTGATTAAATGCACGCAACAAGTTTTTGGAAAAGGTGATCTGACGCTGATGTTCTGTCCTGGGTTCAGAACTGCGAGGCAGGACGCCGCGCACGCCGGACAAAGTGCCCTGCTGGCCTAGCGGGTGCCGGCCTACCCTCCCCTTGTCCCCTTACCCCCGCCTGGAGCGCGGCCGCGCTGCGCGGTGTCGAGTCACCGGCGAAAACTCTTTAGGGCGTGTGGGACGGACTCCTCGAGCCGTCCTAAGCCACCACCCTGCTCGCTCGGTTCTAATGGTTTGCAAATAAAGCCCCGCACCCCGGCTCGCTGCGCTCACGAGACTCCTGCCTTCCCCAGCCTCACCTCCAAAGGGCAGGCCTCCCAGAGGTCTTAACTGATTAACCACAGATGACGGAACCCCTGCGTGGCGCCACGAAGCGGGCGCGAGGAGCCGAGAACTTGGGGCCCGGGGACGCGGCTGCTGGGTGCGGGCAGTGCCTCGCGTCCCCGCCGCCCGCCCATCGCGCGGCGCAGCCCCCTCCCCGCCCGCAGACGGGCCCGGGCGCCCCGAGACATATGCTGCCCGCAGGCCGCGCGGCCCGACGTGGTGCTCATTGCCGAGGCGGTTCTCAGCCCATCAAAAGCCCAGGCTTTCTTCAGCCGTATGGGCCGCGAGGTGAACAACAATGGCCGGGCCCCTTCACTTCAAAAGCGGCGATCAGGGGAAAGGCTCCCCCAGAGAATTTTTTTTTCCTCCACAGCCTTTCATTCCTAGTTTAAAAAAAAAAAAAAAAAAAGGCATCAGCAAGTCCAGGGCCCGGGCGAGTCTAATGCCCTTTGATGGGGATTGAATTCATTATCTCCAATAACACAATTGTGCTTGGCCAACGAAAAGAGCAAAGCAGGGCTCTATCCCGCCCGAGGGGCCCGGCCGGGCGGGGCGAGAGGGCGAGGCGCGCTCCTGGGACCCGCTCCGAGGCGCGGTCCCGGCGGCCGGCCCGGGCTGCGGCTCCCCCTGGGCGCGGGGGCGGGGGCGCGGGGGGCGCGGGGGCGCGGGGGCGCGGGGGGCGCGGGGGACCCGCCCCGACGCTGCCCGACCGGTGGCGCCGCCCGCCGAGACAGCGCCGGGAGGGGGCGGGGCGGCTCCCTGGTTTGATTTATTTTTCGTGTCTCCCTTTGCACTCATTCCCCGAGGGCCGCCCCGAGGGCCGGGTGTTCACCCGCTTCCCTCCCGGACTCGGGTTGCGGAGCCGCCCCCGGCGCCCGGGGCGCGCGGCCCAGAGAGGCTGAGCGCGAAGGGTTCCCCGCAGCCCGGGCGCGCCGCCCAGCCCCGGTGCCCTCGGTTCGCGGAGCCAGCCTCACGCGCAACCTAGCCCGGATAAACGGGGCCTTTAGACCGCCCCGGTTCTGGAGTCGTCTCTGCTCAGGCTCTCCCCACGTGCTTCCAGGCCAGCCATCCGCACCGATCGCCCCGCGGCGCTCCGGGAGCCTGCCTGGGCCGCGATGCCAGGGGCAGCAGCACGTCCCGCTCCGGGCGCAGGGTCCCAGCCGGGAGTGCGGGGCACCCACTTCGCTCCCAGCGGGGTGGACACTGTCCCGAGCCGCGACCTGGTCGTCGGAGCCTCCTCCCGGGTTCCACTGCCATCCTTGCCCTTTCAGCCACCTCTAGCCCTTGCTTCTCTGCTCTCCTGAGTAAACGGAGGTGAAAAAAGAAACTAAAACAGGCAGGATCACGTGCCTTAACCCAGAGTGTGTGTGTGTGTGTGTGTGTGTGTGTGTGTGTGTGTGTGTGACAGAGACAGAGAGAGACAGTGACAGAGAGAGACAGTGGGAAATCCCTAAGAATCAAGATCCAAGAAGACCTCTATAGCTCAATGTCTAAAATACAGGTTTTTCATTCATTTCATTACTGGGTATACTTCCTACACAGCCCTATTGTTCCCCTCCCCCATTACTGAAGAAGGTAGGTATTGTAGCTTTATTTCAGTCAGATAAAAAATAATAGAATTTAAAGTACCCCCCCCAACAACGCTTATGGATTCTGCTAAGGTAGGAACTGTGGATTAAGATTGGTGGTTTCTTGCCAATTAGTCGTGACTATCCCAATCTTCAAGTGATCGATTCTTCACCTTTTTCTTCAGAGAATTAGACACACACACACACACACACACACACACACACAACCTATATATACACGTGCTAGCTCTAATACATATATAGAGTGTACACATACAATTAAATATCTGATTTTATGAGATCTTGCCATCTACAAAACTGTCCCCAATGCATGAAAACAATAAAGTGATCTGTTGATTTGGGTAAACCAAGAAAAGCATTGCAGATTTAAGATTTTCGGCTAGGCATTATTCTCATCAAGAAACACAGAAATTTACTTAATTCCCTTCATCATTAAGTGGAGTAACTTTACAAATTTAGCCCCTAGAACTCTGACCACTCCAGTTTTTAGTCACTTGGGGGATGGAGAGGAGAAAAAAATCCAGTGTGATAGATAAGATTAAAGAGAAGCCTTCAGTTCTTTCTTCTTTCCTTTTCCTTTTGTCTTGTAGAAAAGCATCCTGAATATAATTCATGGTAAAACATATATTTACTTTTGTGAAATCTTCTTCTTTACACCAAAAAGGATGTAAAACATTTACCTTGCAGATATTCTGAGACTCTAATGAAGAAGTTCATGGGTAATGCTATTCTTTAGATGACTTATTAAGCTCCAAACACTCATTACAAGTTATCAAAGAATGAGTGCCTTCTCTTCTGGAACCTTACCCCACTTTTTATTAACCTATTAAAGAATAGATTTGAATTTTGGTGACCAGTACATTTCCAGTGTTATGTAATTTTAGTCACCTTTTATAAAATCCCTTTTGCAACATCAGTTGGAGGTGTAGTCTTTGTCCTTCATTGTGGCATGCTATTCCATATGTGGTAGATTGCTGTGCTTCCCTCACATGCTTAGAAATATTGGAGAAAGAGAAAGGCATTTACACAGAGTAAAGAAGGCAGTGGTTTAGATTTTACAGATTAACAACTGGAATAAGAATTTAACATGACATGTATGTCCAGAGGAAGTTCTATGTAGGTCGAGATACCTCGGAATTAATTTTTATGATATTTTGAGTACTTCAGAGTAACTACATTCCAGATACAGTCTAAGAAACATTCTGTGAACAACGATATGTTCAAAACAACCACCAAAAAGCACTAATTCTGACACATATCCACCAGATCACAGAAACTACAGGGTAGTCCTGTGGTTTATCACATAAACAATTTGTCTAGTGCCAGAGCACACATAAAGGATTATGTGACTTCAGGTAAGCAGGGCACCATAGGATGGATGAATTACTAAACAAAAGATACCATGATTTTCATGTGGATGTCTTTGGCTATGAAACAAAATTAGGAGGGAAGAAAATGTAAAACATTTCAGTAGAATGAGAATTCTATGTTATCTAAAGTGCAACCCCAAGTACACTTAGCCTTGAGATTCACGGAGTCATGGAGCCATAGAATATGGTGATGGAAAAGGCTGGTTTATTATGTTTTCTAGTCCACTAGCCTGCAAGATTATTCCCCTCAGAGTTTTCCCAGGCCAGGTCCAGAATAGATTTAAATGTCAAGAATCAAAGGACTCCCATTTCTTATCAGCATAGTGGAGAAGCACTATATCTACAACACAAAATATTTTGCCAATGGAATATTTTCTCTAATATTTAGGTAAAATGTCTCTTTGAGGATACATTTAAAAAATACCTTATTTATTTATTCATGAAAGACACACACAGAGAGAGGCAGAGACATAGGCAGACTCCATTCAGGGAGCCTGATGTGGGACTCTATCCCAGGACTCCGGAATCACTCCCTGAGCCAAAGGCAGACACTCAACCACTGAGCCACCCAGGCATCCAGGGGGTACATCTTTATTAGGTCTAAAACCTATTTCAGATACCTGAATGCCTGTCTCTGTAACTATTTAGTCAATCTTATACACAATTACCTCCTTTAGTACCTACCTAAGGTTGATCCAGATTAAGTGCCCTAGGTGGGAAAACACCTTTAGCATGTATAAACATTTAATTTTTTTATTCTTAATACTGAGAAGGAGATAATAAATCTAAGCTTCAATAATTCATTTGAATGATACCAGGTAATTATAAACTAGAGACCTGGTCCATTTGTGAGATGCCATCCAATGTTAGGTCACAAAGCCTCTTCACATTTTAAGTATGACTATGGTAAGAAGTCAAAGGACTTCAACTTCTTAAAGTGTGGTAAGTTCTTAAATCATAAGAAAAGAGCCTAGAAACCAATCTGGTGGTTGGTTCATTTAAAGGAAATACTGTTCCTTATAGTAGAGTGAGTTAAGAGTATTTGTGAACTTGTGGCCCACAGATTCACATGTGGCCTATTAGGAATATATTATGCCGGAGTTTTATATAGTGAAGACACGGAGGAAGTTCTTTATAAAACTTCTAAAGAGCAGTTAAATGTTCAAATTTCAATTTTGGGGATGCAGAGGCTAGAGCTTCAAAGTTCTATTATGATTTGGAATCTCAGACTCGAAACTATTCTGGGCTCTCATGGCTCTGAAGAATTCACCCACTTTTTATACAGTGACCACCAGGCCATGGTATGCTGAAGATTAACACTCCAGACCATACCAGCCTCTTAAGTTACAGTATCTCTACTGAGTCAGGCAACTGGAAAGGAAGTCCTTACTGAATCTGGCGAATAAGTCACTTTGGAAATGTAATCACAGTAAGAGTGAGTGAAGCAGAGAGAACAAATGAGAAATGATGATCTCCGCTGCATTCCACTCACAGATCTTATCCTGTAAAACAGAATTGGTGAGAGGGAAATCGGAATTGTAATCAGAATGAAAGTGGTAAGGCCTCTGATGACTCAAAGAGTAATATTTAGAAGTTGTGTAATAATATTATAGTCCATAATGCATTGGATACAAGATTGCAAAGATAGTAGGTTCTCCCAAGTAAGGTTCTATGATGAGCAAGTTCCACTCAATTCTTGTTTCTTATGGTACAAGTGACGGCACTGGGTTTTATTTAAGTCTCCATATCATAAATTTAACTTGAAAAATATTCAAGAGCCTCCTTAAATAGAGTGAGGTCTGTGAGGTTTCAGGACATATTTCAAAGTCTTACATTCACTTACAGTCATTACCAGATGATACTGTTTGTGGAATAACCTGAGATTTTAATAAGCACAAATTAACAGAATAAAATATAGTCCTTTTTATTATAGCCTTATCTTCAGCAACAGAAAGAGTGGTATGTAGTAGCCAGTGTTAAACCTGAAAAAAAAAAAATGTAGAACACAGTGAGATCCTCTCAACTACACTCAAGACCACTAAAAAACGGATTTATCACGAGGGGTTTATAATAAGCAGTGATTCCTATGCTGTGACCCTCCTCTCCCATTTAAAAAAAAAAATTCTTTTCAACTCAAGGGGTAAACTAATTTTCAAGAGAAACAAGAAAATAGGGATTGGCAGGGAAATATAAGGGATGAAATGATGAAAGGGATTGAGGGAGAGATGCTGTGGCAGAAAAAGTGGATAGTGCTGGGTCTTCCACAGACGCCCGGACCAAGGGACTGGGGCAGAGAGCGAAGGGACGAGGCAAGTCAATGGCTGGACCGAGCTAGACAGAGTGTGCTGGGGAAGGGCCAGGCGCGAAAAGATTTGGTGTCGTCATAGCAACGGGCTCAGCCCCGCTCCCCCTGAAGCCCATTCAACTCTGAGCTGCCGGAACACGTTTTTAATTAAAGCGTATAAAAGTTGTTTTGTAAGGACTTCTCCTCATCCGATAGATTTCAAAATGGTTAATCAGGCTTCATCTCCTTTTGATGCTCACAAGAGCATGTGCTACTGCGCGCACAAAAACTGCCGCCGCCGCCGCCGCTCGAGTTATCTCTCAATCACACCTAATACCAGGAAGGAGCAGGCCAGCTAGTTATTTAGATACACATAACAGAATTCAGCGGGAAATGGGGGGCGGGGGGGGGGTCCATCTTTGTGACTGCGAGTGGAGACATAAATTTTCTTTGCTCTAGATACTGTGGAATTCAGCCTTCTGGATGGCTGTTGTCTCTGGTTGATGTTCTCTTTAGCTTTTGAAAACAGCAGGATTTTTTTTTTATTTTCCTTTGGGAGATATGGTATTCATGAGCCCAAATAAGAGTTACAAATTATTTGTGTCAAATAGTGTTTAATCTAGCATGGACACCTCAAGAAAAAGGTTTGTTTGGATCACTCTTAGGTTAAAAAAAAAAAAAAAAAAGCAACCATTCCCCCCTTTTGTTGGGAATAAAAGGGCTCTCGTTTCTAAATCCTCTGTAAATTCATAACATACAGCAACAGTTGCATTTTCTCCTTTAATAAAATGGATGACTTAATAGAAAACAATATCTTTTGTTGATTTACTAAACTTCTTAGCAAATGCTTCGAACCTTCTCCAGACTTTTGCATCTCCCTTTCTCCTTTGCTAATGACCTTTGTTTCTAACCTCACTGAAAAAGAAAAAGGAAAAAAGATGATTTTACCTGTCATCCATTCGTATATCTGTCCTATATCCTAACTCAACATTTCTATTTCTGTACCAATTCTCTGCTAGGTCCAGGATGTGAAGCAGTTCTGCCTTCTGTTCAGGACAGACGATGTCCCGAAGTTCTTAGTCTCAGACCCTTCTCTGATTTTACTGTTTTGCTAGCATCTTCACTGTTGCTCTTTCCAATGGCTCCTTCTCCAAAGCTTCAAACATGTAAGGGTCATATCTATTTTAGGGGGAAGACTCCTTAAATTGATTCACAAAATCTTCTAGTTAACATTCCCTTGCTCTCCTTTTCATTGCCCAACTTTCCAAATGAGTGGTCTTTACTCACAGTATGTCCTTCTCCATAGCCTTGCAACCTGATCTGTGGCTCCTTAAACTTCTGTCTTGAAAAAAACAGAGAGGCCCCCCACCAAAAAAAAAAAATTCTGTCTTGAAGATCATCAGTGATACCTTGATTCAATGATGTTTTTACTCCAGTTTTCCTCTTGAGTCTCAAACAGTCCTGAATATTCTTAGCAATGTTGACCATGCTCCTACCAAGGACCTCTTGGCATCAGCCTATCCTAGCCTTCTACCACCTCATGGCTGCTTCTCTATCTCTATAACTATCTTTTCTGTCTACTACAAATTCCACTGTTGCTCCCTAAGGCTAAGTCCACTGGTCTGAGAGACAACCCCCCGCCCCTTTTGGAAAATGGCTTGAGACTTGCAGCTAGGGTATGGTATTTTTAGGAGTTGGCCTGGGACTCAGTTAGGCCTAAGTGTTCTCCTGGTCAAACATAAACTATCTTACTGAACACCACCATTAGACAAGGACACTCTCACTGTAGAGGGTTGAGACAAAAAGACAGACCCCTTTGTAATTTTGTCTAAGTACAGATGAAAATAAAGTCATTGCAAACCACAAAGATAACAAACATTGCTCATGCTTGCTAATACTAGTAACTGTTGCTTCTTTACAAATTACAGCTTTAGCTTTGTTCTAGTCTTCCCTTTTTCTAGATAAGATTTCTTAAGCTACTCAATCATAAAATTACCCCTACATCCTGACAGTAACCAATTCAAAGTTCCATTTTCTTGAATCCTCCCCCAAATCATCTAACATAAGCCCTAATGGTATAATAAGTTATATGAAATGCCACACAGTTCCCTATGTTGTGTGGTTTTATTTGCAAACAAGCAATAAAGTCAGTTTGTTCAACATAAGTATGTTCCTGATAGTTTTGGGATAGATCACATCGATAGGCCTTTGTTCCTTTGTCTTATGACTTAAGCTACCATGTATCAAGCTAAAAGTCCATCCCTGTCCTCTAACAAAATCTCCCATCTTATGTCTATGCCTGTCTACAAGTTATTTCCATCAATACCCAATACATTTAAATTACAGCAACACATTTCTCTCAGTAACAAGGCATGTATCCTGACTTCCACATTTTTCTTGTTCTTTTTGTTGCTAAGGCCTGAAAAGTCATAGTTATCACTGATGCATCCCTCTTATTGCCCATACATCCAAAATTGGTTAATATGCCTTATCAATACCCCAATTACCCCAGCCTCTCTTTCTTTGACATCCCAAATGTCACAATTTTAGTCCATACTACTGTCCACTATTTTTAAAATGGCCTCCAGAATCTTGTTGGCCAATTTCTGTTTGTACGCTATTCCTAGCATAATATTTCTGAGCAATAGGTTTCAGTGAACAAAAATAAGTCCTAACCTCTTGAGGCCAGAGCTTTCACAGAAGTAAAATTAGGAATTACATATGAATAAATAGCATGATTTTCTCCTCTTGTAAAAGATAAATGTCATTGCTCCACACATGGAGTGGGGAGACCAAGAATGCCTCGGTCACTACAGGATTGTGTTTCATGTGTTGGGATATATTTCAGAGATATCAAGAAGGTGAGGTACATTTAGAAGATCTTGGTTAGAGGAGAACTGGACCACATCCTGTGAAAGATGGTTTAGACTGAGGATGTTTGACTACAGAATAAAACATTTCTGATACATTGGAAGGTACTATAATTATTTCAAGCATGGGTGAGAGAAATTAGAATTATTTATTGTGTGTCATTGTAGAGGGCAGAATTGGGGCTAGGAGGTAGAAATTCAAGAAGATGGATTATTGCTCAATATAAGAACATTTATAGCATGGTTATAGATAGAGTAGGTTACCTCAGAAAATAGTGAACTTCTCAACATTAAACTCAAGTGTAGATTAGATGAGCATTTGGGTAAACATTTTCCTCAAATTTGTGCTTTATTTAGCTGTGATCATTCAACTTTCAATTATAATAGATGTGTTTCTTTTGAACAAAGTAAACTGTTTATTACATGTATTCTATTTTTCCTTAAACAGTAAATACCCATTTATCTTATTTCACACATTTACCCTTTCCAGCACTCTCATTTTTTCCTGTGTTACTATGATTCCATCTGGGATCACTTTCCATTTGCCTAACCAACTCTCCTTAGGATTTATTTTAGTGGATCTCTGTTTATGATATTCTCTCATTTTCTTCTGGGCATTTATTTCTAGGTTGTTGATTTTTTTACTCTCTGCACTTTAAAAGTTTTTTAAAATTTATTTCATTTTATTTTTTCATTTCATTCCAGTTTCTATTTCTCTGAGTAGCTAACTGTGACTCCTTATTACTATTTTGGAATTAATATATCTTTTTATTCTTTTCTTTTTAAAGTCTGATAATTCTAAAAATCTGGGTCATCTCTGGGTCTGATTCTATTGACTATTTTATCTTTTCACATGGTCCTTTTTCTTTTTAATGTGTCTTGTTTTTTGTTTGTTTTCTTTTTAAAAAACATTAAATATCAAATATTATATACAAAAGAGCAATCAAAACTGAGGTAAATGTCCAAAATGGGAATACCTCTTCTTTTGTCAGGTTGTTTGTGTGAGCATTTGATTGAATTTAGTCAGCATTTGAGGTGAGTTGGGTTTTGTGGTTGCTACAGTTATCTTTAGTGTACCATGGATTTAAAAATTTTCCAGTGATGCACTGGGTTGCTACTCTCTTGTATTCAGTGTGACATCCCAAATGTCACACTGGAGGTGTTTTTTTATTCTCAGTTTCTCTGCTCTACCCTCAGACTTTAGCATGTTCTTTGTGCTTGCAGCATAGAGGGAGTCTGTTTCCATGTTTTTATTCCTCCCAGAAGTACATGGCTCTTACCTGCTACTAGATGCAAGGATCATAGTGGGACAAGGGAGGGCTTTTCAGCTCTCTAGCTCCCATCTTAGTCTTAGGCAGGCCCTGTGCATCTCCTCCTGTGGCAGACAGCCTCCTATTCAATACAGGGTCTAGAGCATAGGCAAATTCCCTACCCCTTCCTCTAAATTCTACCTTGTGTGTCTTAGGTGTGAGTTTGGGAAGATCACTTTGATATAGTGGAAGCTACTCTATTTACAGTATTGTTACTCCTATGGCATAGCTTTCCCAGGATCTGACTCAAAAGCTGAGATTCTCCTCTTTGGTGAGACTTGCACTCCAGTTTTTGTCTCCTCAGCATCATGGGACTGGCAAATTCTCTTCTTAATTTTTTTAATCTTTTTAGTAAATGTTTTTTACTTGGTTTTTCTGTGAATTTGTATTTTGTCCAAGTTTTATAATTATTCTCAGTGAGTGAATTAATCTGATTTTAGCAACTCTGTTATAGTCAGAAGCAGAAGATTTTTCCTTACTATATTCTAAACCTTAGCCCCTAACTATCAAATCTTGGCATTTTTTGTGATATTGTCTTAATTATCTTATATTAAAACCTCAAATTAACTCTCCTATCCATATTTTAGGAACTGGTGTTATGGTAGCATTAATTTTTCTGTAAATAACCGCAGGGAGCCTGCTTCTCCCTCTGCCTATGTCTCTCCCTCTCTCTGGGTGTCTCTCATGAATAAATAAATACAATCTTAAAATAAAATAAAATAAAATAAAATAAAATAAAATAAAATAAAATAAAATAAATAAAGGGATACCTGTGCGGCTCAGTGATTGAGCATCTGCCTTTGGCTCAGGATGTGATCTGGGAGACCTAGGATCAAGTCCAGCATTGGGCTCCCCACAGGGAGCCTGATTCTCTCTCTGCCTATGTCTTTGACTCTCTCTCCGTGTCTCTCATGAATAAATAAATAAAATCTTAAAAAAATTTTTTCCTGTAAATTTGGTTGATTTGTCAATAAAGATCATTTGGTTATATATTGTAATTCTAGAAAAGTTGAATATCTTGGTACTATTTAATTCATTATATTTGTTTTACCTAAAGGGCAGAAAACCACAGATTAACATCACCATGAAAAGCAAACCTTCACATTAAGAATACAGATCAGTGTATGGGATTTGTGCTGAATATTACACTATTTGGATTAGCTAATATCCTTAACAGAGGACTCTCATAGGGAGGCAAGTTGGATAAATACAATTTGATTCAAATTACTTTAGTGATTGAACAATCTATAGAAAATAAGTGTAGTGATACACAAATCCAGGTTAATTAAAATAAACAAAAAAAAACCCTCCCTTAAAAACAGATTTTAAGCTGGGTTCTAGATAGTTGGAGTGATAGTAAACTATGCTGATGGGAGTAAAGAGGTAGAATGTACTAGAAGTGAAGCACATTTTATTTTTTAAAATATTTATTTATTTATTTATTTTAGAGAGAGAGAGAGAGTGGATGTGTGTGAGCGCATGTGGAGGGAGAAGGGGTAGAGGAACAGGTTGAGAGGGAATCTTAAGCAGGCTCCATTCCCCGTGCAGAGCCCACCATGGGGCTCAATCTCACAACCCTGAGATCGTAAGCTGAGACAAAACTAAGAGTCTGACACAACCGACTGAGCCATCTAGGCGCCCTAGTGAAGCACATTTTAAAGATTGTTGACAAATAGAAAGAAGATGTAAGATTAGGGAAGAAATGGAAATGTGTTAGTATTAAAGTTTTTATAATGACTACAGAAAGAGAAAGGCTTTGAAAAATATAATCTGGGTTGAAATTCACAGCTAACATACATTTCAACATGGGTTGAAAGAAGGAAGTGACTGTAGTTGAGTGACTCTTAAAAAGGAAGTTGTAGTATAGTCACCTGCTAAGTGAGTAATCATGGAGGTAAAGTAAAGGACTTGATTAATATTATAACTTCTGGAATTTTTCAGTGGAATGCATGGAGCTGAAGACAGAGAAGAATTTAAGAGAATAAATAGAAGGAAGCCAAATACTGTTTAAAAAATGCCATTTTAAGACAGTTAAAGTGAGTAAGTGACTAATTGCATATTTCATGGCAGGGAGGATAAAAAGAACTGGGTGCTTCTTTGTTTAACTGAACTTCAGGGGTTGGCTCTCCATTTGAGATTAATTTATTCATTAATGCAATCAACATATTTGTTACACAATTACTAGTATAAAGCATTGTAATAGATACTTCTGGAGCTATAGTAGATAGGAGTCTGATAGGAGTGGTGAGATAAAATAGTTATTCAATTGTGGGAAAAAAGTAGAAAATGGTCATTTCCGTTTCTGGCACATAGTTGGTATTCAGTAAAGTTTTGTTGAATGAATGGCATAGAGACACACATATAAAAACTGAAGTTGAGAAGAAAGTATTGGGAAGATCAAAAAAGGCTTTTATAGGAAATATGACAAGTGAGTAAGACCATAAATGTCAGGCAGGATTTAGATGTGAGGTAGCAGGGAGTAGGCAATTCCAGGTGAAGGTAACAGTGTCAGGAAGTGGAAGCCAGAAAGTTCAGTGTGTATAGAGAGGAAGGTGAAGTTGAAGCATGAAGGAGGGTACAGGAAGATAAAGCTGAGAAAGTGGCTGGAACAAAAGGCTGGAGAGGGCTGTGAATGCTCTAAGAAATTTGGTTTATTCAGTAGGTAATGTTTAGCATTAGAAAGATAAGTATAGATAATAAAATATTTGAATCACTTGAGGATATAGGTTAGAGGTACAAAGAGAAATAATAAGAAAGATGGAGGAGAGAGAGGAAAGAAAAAGTTTTATCTGTGTATACTTGGCAATCGAGATTGTGAAGCTCCAAGATAGAAAGGAGGAATAGAAGAATCGAAGATCAAAGACACGATGCAAAGGTGTAGATCTGACTCTTCAAATGGTAGGGCTCTTTCTGGAAGGGTTCATGTTACTGAGCTTATAGAGATGGAATGCAATGTATTCACTAACAGGGGAAAAAATCCATTACTAACAATAGTGCTTAATTGTGCTGTGCAATGTGAAATTCTTTATTAAATATATTCAGAGGCAGCAAGCAAGAAGAGTTAGGCAATTACCTGGGAAAAACAGCCTACTTTCACTGTCTCCATTTCTCCATTTTTTCATTCACTCCTTAATTGTCTGCAATTTGGATTTTGTGTCGTATTAGAGTAGAAATTGCTCTCATGAAAGTCACCATGGACTCCTTAATTGCCAATCCCAATGGCACTTAACTAACACCATTTCCTCTGGGAAGCCTTCCTTAATCTCATTGGCAGGGCAAGATGCCCTTTCACCTGTTCTGCTAAAGCATTCTGAACTTACCTTTATTATGGTACCTATCATACTGTCTTATATAATTACTTATAGCTACATCATTCCCTCTGGACTATGATGATTTCCATGAGGCAGAAACTGTCTGATTTAACTTTGTATCCTTAGCACCCTGGTATGGTTTTGTCTGAATTATTGATAAACACAAACAATAAAAACCCCTCTAGTATCTCTTTCAAGTACATCTTATCAAGATGTACTTTAGAAAAATACCTAAGACTTCCACATATAATCAGAATAGAAACATTTCCTCCAAGAATACTACTTTCACCTTTACTTGTACTAAAAGTTATGTTAGTCATTAAATGATTAATATATTAGTAAGGCTTAATTTTTTACAACTGATACTCTTATCCCCTAACCCTCATCCATTGCCACAGTCTTGTTATCCATACTTTTTGTGACTCAATCACATTGTGATTTCTTTAGGTAAGTAATATTTTGAATTAGCTAAATATTTTTAAGTGTCTCTTATGCGCAGTATGTTCTAGTTAGCTCTGGGATTTCAAAGATAGATAAGAATTAATAAAAATAAATAACTTCCATGGAATTTATGGTATTTTTTATTATTTCTAATTTCATCTAACACTAGTAACATAGCACCTGGTCAATAAGGATGCTTCAATATCTTATTATTGTTATCTAATTGTTTTCTTACACCCTTATATCTGTGAAATTTAATATATGAAGATTACCCTTGTCTACCTTTTTATAAACACATACACACACGCTTAACCACTTTTATCCAATTTTGCAAATCATTCGGGATTTTACCAACATTGCTTCATGTGGCAGTTTGGAATTATCTTTGGTTTTCTCTCACTTTTACTCCTTTAATTCAGTTTTTGCTAAATTGTTCCTTCCTATAATTTACAAAGTTCACGCTTTTAATTTTTTTCTTTGATTTTGGTTAACATCTGCCTCTTCAATCTTATACTTATCATCACTTCTCCCATTATCTTGTTCATTGGCATTTTGAACATTTTACTGCTGTGAAAGATATTCCTATGGCTATCTTATGGTAGGACCATGGATGAATGATATAACTATATAGGCATCTGTTATATATACCACGAAGATAGTCATCTAAAATCATCGTTGGAAAAATGGGGGGGGGGCAGTATTTAGCAAGGCAGCAGAATGTATAGCCCTGTTACCTTTTAAGAAAGTTTGTATCAAATTAGCATCTAATGCAGTGCAAAGTTCAAGAGAACCAAGAAGTTGAGTCTGAGAGATAAATTAAAATATTCCAATTTTCAATTCATTGTTCCATGTGAATTTATAATTTCTATGAAAAATGATACATATTATGAATTTAAATAACAATGAGGGTATGTAAAAGTGTCCAGTGCCTAAGACTAAGCTTCAATGATTTGTCACATGAGGGTTGGTCAGTGTGGAACCAATAAATGTAGTTGGAGCTGAGGTGGAGAGCAATGATGCTGTGATTTGATATTACTTGTGATAAATGTCCTAATGTCCTAAATATATTATGTATATATTCCATATTTTTTAAAAAAGCATCCATCAAACTAATTTCAATATTATAGTATATATTATATTATAAAATATATTATAATAAATACATTTTAAAGATTTTATTAATTTATTTATTTGAGAGAGAAAGAGAGAAAGAGATGAAGAGAGCACAAGCATGGGGAGGGGCAGAGGGAAAGGGAGAAGCAGATGCCCCACTGAGCAGGGAGCCTGATGTGGAGCTGTATCCAGGGCCCTAGGATATGACCAAGCCAAAGGCAGATTCTTAACTGACAGAACCACCCAGGTGTTCCTCAATATTATAGTTTAAGTGAAATATGCTATGTAATAATGAAATATGTGACAAATTCACACATGTGAATTTTTTTTTGTTAAGAAATTTTCAATTTAATAATTCTGAAGATAGGCCTTTGTATTTTAAGCAATCTTTACAACCAGTATGGGAGTCAAACTTGGAACCCTTAGAGATGAAGAGTTGCATGCTCTAGTGAATGAGCCAGCCAGACTGCCTCACGATGATAGTAGTTTTGAGCGGTGGAGTTGAGTATGTGTTCATTTTAAAAATTATGTTCGCCACTAGGTATTGCATGCAAATGATGAATCACTAAATCCTACCTCTGAAACTAATAATACAGTATATGTTAATTAAATTGAATTTAAAGAAAAAATTTTAAAAATAGAAATTACTTTCTTTTGTTAAAAGAACATATTTATTTATTAAATAAAAATCTAAGTTTATATTTAAATTTTGGTGTGTGATTTTTCCTTACTGTAACAAGAAGTCAATGAAGGAAAAACCACTTGGAGATTTACAAATTTGTTCGTAGATGCTATTCAAGAAACTAAGCATTCGTATAAGCAGTATTTTTAAAAAAATATCAACTTAAATATGTTTTTGGGTAACACTTTCCTTGATGTTTATAAGCAAATAGTTTGTTATGATGGGGGAAGCACCAATAAAGGTTTTGCTTTTGCTTTTAAAAAGGAGCATTGGTACATCTATGGATTTAGATACAGGGAAAGCATTGCAAAGACTTTGCAAAGAGACTGAAAGAAAACAAAGGTCTTGAGAATTGGTCTTTCAAATTTACCTCACCGTCATTCCTAATGTAGACTTTTCTCTCAATTATTTTTACTTCTAACAAAGTATAAAGTATGCATACATGACAATGCTAGTAACAGTATTTTAGAGAAGATTTTTAAGAAATACATTTTTTTAGGAAATAAAATATACTTTACAATATGCCATTTGTTAAAGCAACATAGGTGAGCATAAGCTGGCTGTACATTTATTTAATTTCAGAGATCAGAATGAACATGTAACCTAAAATCACTTCTTAAAAGCAAAGCGAAATTGTTTGCCACAATTATTTTAATATATTTCTCTACTGAGATAAATTTTAAGCTCAGGAAATCACGGCTTGGAATGGGAAGAGTTAAAAAACATGAGGCAACAGTAACCCCATTTAGATAAGGGGTAGATGGGTGGAGCCAGGGAACAATACACTAAAGTGCTTTTCTTTCACAGATCTTGGTTCAAATTAAGGTTAAATTCCAAAGGAGGATGTGTTTTCCCCATATGGAGTCTTAAAGGACATGCCTTTGTTTCTAGCTTCCCAGAGAAGATATATGTTAACACAAACAAAGTATTTCATAATAAATTTAACTTTTATAGAGTGACTAATGCCCTGTGAAGATAAGGTACACTCTCAGTCACCTGGGTTTTAATCCAGGCTGCAGAAATTATGCCAAGGGCCCACTGACAAAAACTTGATTCCTTTGGAGAGGATGGCGGTAACTTGGTGGGGAACGGAAAGGGTCTTGATTTTTAAAGTCTCATTGGAATGACTCTCCCTTCCTCACTGTGAACACAGTTTAGCATTTATGTACTTTGGAAGGACAAAAAGGTGAGGTAAGCCTGCCAAAATTTGAACCTGTGTTTCTGGGAACTTGTTAGTAGGTCAACTGTTACAAATAGAAGAGAAACTGCAAAGGAGTAGTGGGCGCTAGAAACCTGGCAATTGGACTACATAGAGCTTTATTAAAGCCTTCATGTGATTCCTTCCAGATCTCAAGGGAGGTGACATGAAGTTTAAAATGCCACAGAAGATCACTGTTATTCAATCAAATCAGACTTTGGTGGGGAGTAGGGGTGAGAGGTAGAACAGCATAGAAAGACACAACTCTTTTCTGCTAGAAATACTTTACAGTTAACAGAAAAGGATATCTTTAAAAATGTACTTGTTAACAATAATTTATTAATCCATCTTTTCCTTTTAAGAAAGACATATTAGTTGTATATACTGCTTTTCTTTCCTTTTCTCCTTCCTTTTATCTTTATATTATTCTTTATTAACTAGAGGCTTAATTCCTAAATCCTTATTCTTGCAAAATGTGTGGCTAGGTTATTCATTCATGGACCGTATACGATCCTGTTCCATGTACAAATTCTATTAACTTCAATTGAAGATGTAAAAATTAGTCTTGTGACATGAGGGAAGGGAGGGTTTCCTCAGAAGGGAATCCTTTCTGAGAAAGGGAAACAAAAATGTATTTGTGCCAATTATATCAGACATATCTGACTACACAGAACACAAGGTCTAATTTATTTTTTATATTTATGAATTCATCTTTGATGAGTTACAAAATCTATCTAAAAATTAAATAAAATAGAGCAGCATTTCCCCTTCTTTCTCTACTCACTAAAAAAAGGAGACATTGACATAGAAAAAAACTTGATTTTAAGTTGCTTTATGAGAATTTTTGAAACATGTCTTTGCCTTATTGATCTACAGGTCAGTAATATTGATTCTAGACAAAATTTATTTTCATAATTTATTCCAAGCAACTCAGATCTTGGCTAATTTCCGTCTTGTGCTCCAAATTAAAAACAAACAAACAAAACATCAAAAAACCCCATCACACTTTTTTCCTCTTTTTTGTAGTAGCCAGTGGCTAGGAAAAGAAAACTTTTCTGACTCTAGACTGCTAGACAAGAGTAATGGGATGAGGTTTCTCTTCTCAGGAAATGTAATACCAAGTCCAAATTTCAGAAATCAATTAACTATTCAGAGAGGAGCACCACAAGGGGGCAGGTGAATCCAGGCTAGGTCCTAGGTGAGAGGGTCTTAGTATTGGGACTACCGGTCAAAGGAGGGGAAAGATGAAATGAAAATTAGAAACAACTCTAAAGATAATATTTCTTCACAAACATAAGCTCTTAGATCTGGACCATCCAAGTGAAGTCTTATTTAGAATATATCCAAAGACATTAACTACAATATACCAAGGAAATAAATGAAAGAGACCAAATCAATGTAGTAATACACTGAAAGTGATTCCTATGTCTACAAAGGCCAATAGCATGGTTTTATCAAGAAGAGAAAAACTGTAGCTGAGAAGAAATCCAAAATTTACTACAGAGCAGTTAGGGTATGCAGTGAAAATAAACTATAACTAGATAGGCAAAATATCAAATAATTAGAAAGATATATGAGAAGATACCTTGGCTTCAAAATGATTTTGATAACCAACAATGTCATAGCAGAAACATAAACTTTGAATAATAGAGCTATTATAATTTTTCCCCTGCTCAAAAGTTGAGAAATTCATTTCAGGCACTTTAGAGAAAGATAAATGCTGCTTAAAAACATTATCTAGAGTCTGCTTTGATTTTCACTGGAAATTAAACTTAGCTTACCAATAGGAGGCAAAAATGGAATTTTTGAAAAGTTAGTTATTCTAAACAAATATTTTAAAAGTGACGCCAGACATCCTCTGTGAGGATGTCAATTGAATGTCTTCAATGGCCGACATATATACATACCTACTGTGCAAAGTAGCCAAGATTAATTCTACTTGGTATGGCTGGAAATTATAACCGTCCTCCCTTTCAAACCTCACTAAAGAAACACATTTAATTATTTGACATGGATAGATAGTATGTCATTTATCTTTTACAATTAAAATTAAATGCAGAGACAGTTATAGCATAATGTGTAGTATAATATAGTATATTACAATGTATAGTATAAAATAATAGCATAATATATAATAAAGTATGTACATTTTGTCTCTATTAGTCTTTATTTAGTCTATAATAACAATTAGAATCTTTACAGTGAGCATTTAAATGTCTTCTCTCATTTATGATCAAATTAACTTATTTAGGACCCTACAACAGTTTTCTATAGTAATAACATAGAAGTCACTTCTAATAGAAATCTATTGATTGAAGAGGTCATCTTCTAATAGATTTTGGGCACATTAGATTTTAGAACTTGGGTCACCAAGTTGAGTGATCTGTTATACAATGATACATTTTGGTTTTATGATACTGCAGGACTTGGTGTTACATAACACTAACCAGATGTTTAAGCCTATTTCTAAAGCAAAGCTCTGAACTCAAATGTAAATGCCCATTTTTATGTCACCTTAACAAAGTCTATTTTTCTGAAATTCACTCATTCTTGTCATCATGTGTATATAGATATACACACATACACAAAATACACTCATGCACATAAGCTCATACACACATCCGTGTATACACACACATACATACATGATGCAATCCATCGGTGATATTTTACGTTAGTTTTTCTCCTCTTTTCAGCCTGTTAATTAGCTTTCTCTTCCTTGTCTTTCTTTATTCCAAGTAATCCAGAATCCTCATAGGCTTTGTCACCTAAAGGACATGGAGGCAGCTTCTGCAATGCTTGAAATAATAATGCTTGGATTTGTCAATGTGAAAAGTTGGATGGCTTTTAAAAGCTGACCAGTCCAGGGCTATTTGCACATAGTAGACATTCGATAAATATTTGTTGATTTGATTTATTCTAGGGTAAAGAACTGGGTAACAACTCTTTTTTCTTCACTCATGTACTATGGCTAATCCTGTGTACAAATGCATTTATGAGTAAATATTAATGGTCATGCTCATTAAAGATGTTTTAGAGAGAAAAAAATACTAAGTCTTCAGGCTTTAAGGAATAGCAATGATTGGGGGTATGTGTAATAAAATACTCTAAGTAGTTATCAAATAATAGATGACAGATACCATAAAATGGGGGTCTAACTAAAGAGAATTCTGATAAATTATCTGAAAACAAAGTGGGTACCCAAGAGCTTTTGAATGAATCACATGTTGAAGGCTTAAAATTTTGACTCCACATACTAAGGCAAAGGAACTCTTAATTTAAAAAATTCAGGATAATATTTTTGTTATAAATTTAGTGAGCATATATAAGCCGCATAATATTTCCTTTGTGTATTCTTCCTTGTGATAGTCACAAGAGTGTTTATGTTTCATTGACAGTTGAGAGGTCTTGGGCATACAAAATGAAAATTACTCCTAAATTTCAAGTAATGTATAACTTTTAAAGAGTTAAACTCTATACTCCCATCATTTAGAAGAGCATAACTGATTTATTTCCTTTTCTGGTCACTAACAGTAAAAACTGTTTCTGAGCTTACAACATGTTAAATTTGGCTCAAGGCAAATTTACAACAGTAAGATTTATGATAAAATCTGTCAAAACATTAACCATGATGGCACAAGTTTCACCTCTTAACAGAAACAGATAGGGAAGCAGGAGCTTAGGAATGGATACATATACATTTGTACTTGAAAATATCTGCTTAGGTCACATTATAAAAGTTACTCAATTCCTTTCTTATTTTATCCAAATGTGAAAGTTCCATAAAATGACTATGTGTTTTAATTAATTGGCTTCAAAGAGATGGGAGACCCTGGGACTAAAGATGTAATTCCAAGTAAAAAATTACTAGCTAAGAGAACTTTGTATGTTCAAGACAAAAGCTAAGAATCTATATAGCATTTTCTGTTTCTTGTCTGATGAATTTAAAGAAAAATTAAGTCTTAACATAGGTCGTGTCTTAACCTTTTTGCTACTTTAAGACAAAGATGATTCATCTAGCCATGTGCCAGCCTTTGAGCACTATTCATTAAGATGATTTTAATTTTTCAACATGGTAAACAATGTTGGTAGTTTTGGTTTACTGTTGTTTGATGAGGAGCTGTATTTCCTAGAACATTACAAATAAAATACTGTTATTGAAAGTGACTTGCTCTGCCAGCAATTAATTATAACCAAGATAGTTAACTTTGTGTGTGGGGTACATACTAAAAACAATTTCAGAGGACACACTTTCTTGAAAATGTAATTTGGTTAGCCAGGGTAGATTTATGAGAAAAAAATTTTTCTTTAAGAAACTTAAAGAATTTTAGTATGTTAATGTCATGGTCATACAAGTAAATGCAGTGAATATCCTATGCTTGAGTATTTCAAAAAGCCTAGGATATAACTGACCTATTTATTGGAAAATGGTATGCATTTTTTAAGCTTTAGGATTTTCATTAAACAAGTTGGATGATGAAAATTGGTGGAGAATAAAGTAGAGATAAAATTAGTAACTAAACATTAAATTTTGAAACTGCTGCTTGGTGGGAAATGTTCATGCACAGTTTATTTGTTCTCAAATATCTTAAAATGTGGCTTATGTATTGAAAGAATAATATATAACCAGAAGGTAAAATATCAAGAAAGTTTATCAAAATAATCAGACATCAGAAAATTTTACTTTTCAGAAACAAGGAACTACTGAAATTGAAATCATGATTTAAAGAAGATCACAGCAATATCAGAAGCCATCCAAACCCACCACATTGGTTTATACGTTGCTTACTTTCTGTCTCTTTGACTGATTTTTTGACACACTTAGTTCAAGAAAGCAATTTAATTATTATTGTTGTTCAGTAAAGATTTAAATGGCCTATTATGCAGTCTGGAAATTTTGTTTAAACTTTCCAAGACAATGAAACCATGTCTTTATCATAAAGTGAAATTTCAAACTTTGACCTCTATAGGACCAGCATTTAACAGCTACACAAGGAGTTTTTATTAACAAACCAAACCGAAATCAAAACCAAACAAACCACAACAAAAAGACTGCAACTCTTTACTTTAAAGTGATTCTGGTTAAAAGTTAAAGTCTTCAGGTAATCACATTTCACTTGGTAATATGCCAGGTGCTAAGTAATTTGACATGCTAGTATATTTTAATACCACTATTTTAGGAAAGGATACTTCAATCTTAATAATTTAAAAAATCTTAATACTTTAATGCACGTATATTTTTTTTTAGAAAGACAGGTCACACAAATGTTTATAAAACAACAATATAGTTGGAAGATTTAGATTTCATCATTAACAAGAATGACTATTTAACAAGTATTTACCTGTGCTAAGAGATATGAACAATGTCAAACCTCTAGAAGCTGCATTCTAATGGGAGATAGTACAGGAATATTGAAACAAGGGGAAACTTCATAAGTGCTCTAATAGAGATGAAGAAAGAACTGTAAGGCATACAGAAGAGAGATTAGCTGTGGCTTGGTGGTGAGGTGGGGGCGGGGAATTAGGAAAAGCTTCATGTAGGGGGTGGTGCATAAGTATTCTTGAAGGATGAATTGGATTTAAACACATGAAGGTGGATTTGACTGAGTAGAGGATTAAAAACAGTAAATGAATTAAATAGTGAAAATATAGGGTAGGAACTGAAATGGGAGAGTGGGTTTGGAACATAGCTCATAGGTATTAGTATGATAGAAGTTACTTTTATTAATTTTCTTGCCATTCATAGGAAAACAAAATAAAGTGCCAGAATTTCCAGGTACGATATGGGCAATTGTTTTTTTTTTTTTCTTTTTAATCCAATATGGAACAAGAAAACGTTCCTAAAATCTAAGAAACAAATATCCAAACAAAACAGTACACATTCACTTCATTCTTTGACTCTTGAAATAATGAAACCACCGTTTCTCCTACTGTAACTGAAAGACAGTATCTGCAATATTTAAATCTTTAGTCTACAATATAGCTATATTTCTGGAACTAGTTGTTGCAATTTTATTAAAGCAGAAATAAAGCGATGATTTTGACAAGATTGAAGTTTTAATTGAGACTTCGGATTTCAAAAGGTTTCTTCAGTTCTATTTGACAGGCAAGATCACATATTCACTGAAATGAAAATATGTCATTATTGTCACCTACATGAAAGTATGCAGCTACTCTTTACAATATGACCACAGGTTAAGAAAATAAGAATGCAAAAAGCAAATCTACTTTTGTAATGTGAAAAGACTGTGAGGCAAAATGTCAGAAATCAGTGTGCACGTTCAAGTATAGAGTCACTCTTCACAGTAATTCTTCAAACTCTGAGAATTTAATGTCAAATTGTTTATCATTGTTCAAACTATATTTAAATTTTCTCATCCAGAATTATCTTCAGAACTGGTTTCTGAGTTGGAGAAGAAACTCAGTCCCCTCTCTTACTTAGTCACCTGTTTTTTGTTTCAAACAGTATGCTTAGAAGCAAAATGAAGCTTGGAGATTTAAAATCAAAAGTTGTCTTTAGGGAGCCAATGTGTACACAATCTATATGGGTCTGAGAAACATTCTTTGTGACATTATCAGGAGGATCTCCCTAGGCAACAACAACTGTTGGCCTGGAAGAAAAGAGCCACATAAGACAAAGTATACTTGACTAGTGCATTTGGCAGCACTCACCTTTTCAGATATTATGTAAGTTTGTCTCCTTTATTTTAGGCAAGGTTCCTAAGTTTTAAGACTTAGGTATGCATTTTGAAGTTTTTGTAACAGTAGGTTTGATGTTTGAAATGAAAGTCACTTCTTAATTTAAGCTTTCTCAGATGCACGTTGGTTTATTTCTTTCTTTTGCATACGTATTATAAAGTCTACTTTTTGGAGAACAGTTGGACTCGACAGGCAAGGGCATCTAACTTCCTCAAGATACAGAAATCATATGGGTTTAATGATAAAATCCGAAATGTTGATTGCTGCTCTTTTCTCCGTCTTGCTTTGCATCGAGCCAGTGTGAAGAGTTCGTTAGCCAGAGCTTAACAACACAATGGCTGGAGGAATGGAGTTACCACACAAGTGTTTAAATTCCATGCCGGATCCCTAGCTACAACGGAGAAGAAAGTTCAAACAACAAAAACAGAGTTGCGAGGTCTGAACTTGTGTGTCACGGATACCTCTTACTCATCACCAGGCAGCTCTTATTCAGGGCCACCAGGCCCTCCCAAGCAACATGGTTAATTGAATAAGGATTCTAAACCTTTTGGCTGCAGATAAACCAAAGTGGCACATGGCTCATAACTCAAACATTTCATTTTAGGCAGCTGTTAGTTTTCTTGCCCGGGCTAATTTGGATTATTCAATCATTTTCTTTTCTTTAATGAAAAACTGCTTGTAGTTACTGGTGGGGACAAAGACCTGCAGTTATGGATCTTGGAAAGCGAATTTATTATCTACTCATTTTAATCATGTATACAAGTGATGCTAAGTTTGGAACTAAATTCAGAACATTTTATTAGTACAATTTTGTCTGTGTGTGTGTGTGTGTGTGTGTTTACACATTTAATAACATTCAGCCCTGACTACTGTTTTCTGCTCTGATGAACCTGGAACCTCTCTCAGTAAGCAACTATAAATGCTGGACAGAAAATGACAAATATCCTCTTAAATGCTATCAACATATTTGCTAGTCAGTAAGGGATATTCAAAGGCCAAAACCTGAGGAAAACTAGGAACCTTCAACAGTTAAGTAGAGTACAAAGGCAGTTTTTACCTTGAAAGCATCTGCCCTCTGATGGGGTGAAGTTGAGTTTTGGTTTTCATGGACTTCTAATGGAACAGGGGGTAGGGGACAAAGACCAAGGCTTGCCTGAGGAAAAAATCTTGATCTCAGGCCATGAATGTAGAATAAAAAAATATTTCCTCTATGTATTTTTTTAAGATTTCACATTTGAGACCATGCAAATTTGTCTTTCTTTGTCTGACTTATTTCACTTAGTGTAATGCCCTCCAGTTTTATCCATGTTGTTACAAATGGCAAGATTTCATGTTTTTTTAATGGCTGAATAATATTCCATTATATATATAAACTGTTGAAGGTTCCTAGTTTTCCTTAGGTTTTGGCCTTTGAATATATATATATATATATATATATATATATATATATATATTCACCACAGCTTCTCTATGTATTCATCTGTTGATGGACACTTAGTTTGTTTCCATGTCTTGCCCATTGTAAGTAATGATGCTAGAAGTATAAGGGGACAGATATCCTTTCGAGTTAGTGTTTTCACATCTTTTGGATATATTTCCTGAAGTGGAATCACTGGATCATATAGTATATAGTTTTATTTTTTTAAAACGATTTTTAAAAAAAGATTTATTTGAGAGAGACAGAGACAGAGACAGAGAAAGCATGAAAGCATTAGCAGGGGGAAGGGCAGAGGGAGAAGGAAGATTCCCCACTGAGTAGGGAGCCTGATGTGGGATTTCATGCCAGGACTCTGGTATCATGACCTGAGCTGAAGGCAGAAGCTTAACCAACTGAGCCACCCAGGTGCCCGAGTAGTTCTATTTTTTAATTTTTGGAGGATCTTCCATATTGTTTTTCACAGTGGCTGTACCAGTTTACAATCCCAAGAATATGCAAGGGGGTTTCCATTTTCTCTATAACCTCATCAGCATTTATTTATGTTTCTGAGAGAGCCATTCTAATAGGCATGTGGTGATATCCCTTTGTGGTTTTGATTTGCGTTTACCTAATGCCTAGGGATGTCGAGCATCTTTTCATATATCTGTTGGCTCTTCATATATCTTCTTTGGGAAAATGTCTATTTAGGTCTTTTGCTCATTTTTAATTGGATTACTTATGTTATTGAGTTATATTTCTTTATATATTTTGGATATTAACCCCTTATCAGATATATGGTTGTAAATATTTTTTTCCCATCAAGCAGATTGTCTTTTCTCTTTGTCAATGGTTTCTTTTGCTGTACAGATTTTCGGTTTGGTGTAATCCCACTTATTTTTCATTTCATTGCTTGTGTTTTAGGTGTCATATCCAAAAAACCAGTGTCAAGACTCATGTCAGGGAGCTTTGTTCTTCTGTTTTCTTCTGTAAATTTCATGCTTTCAAGTCTTATATTTAAGCCTTTAGTTGATTTCATGTTAATTTTTTGTGGGCAGTACAAGATAAAGGTCTAGTTTCATTTTTCACATGTGAATATCCAGTTTTCCCAGCACCATTATTGAAGAGACTGTCTTGAGAATTCTTGGCTCCTTTGTCAAATATTAGTTGGCAAAATAAATTCTGTTCCTCTGATGTTTGTTTTCATGCTAGTACCGTACTGCCTTGATGACTATAGCTTTATATAGTATAGCTTGAAATCAGGAGTGTGATGCCTCTCACTTTGTTCCTCTCTCTCAGGATTGCTTTGGCTATTTTTTTTTAAGATTTTATTTATTTATTCATGAGAGACACAGAGAGAGAGAGGCAGAGACACAGGCAGAGGGAGAAGCAGGCTCCATGCGGGGAGCCCGATGTGGGACTTGATCCCAGGACTCCAGGATCACACCCAGAGATGAAGGTGGATGCTTAATCTCTGAGCCACCCAGGCATCCCTGCTTTGGCTATTTGAGGTCTTTTGTGGTCCCATATAAATGGGAATTGTTTTTGACACTTCTGTAAAAAATGCCACTGGAGCCCTGATAGGGATTGCCTTGAATCTATAGATTGCTTTTGGTAGAATGGACATTTTAGCAATACTAATTCTTCGAGTCCATAAACATGGGACCTGCCATGAATTTTATACTCAATAAGTGAGCCCTCATGTGGGTTTTTGACCCAAATTATCATCAATAAAATTGGCTCAATAAAATTCAGATTAAGTTTTTAAAGTGCTCTAAGGCTGTACACATTCCCAGGGGATTAACAGAAGCAAATGTGGGGGAACCCACCTTCAACCCAGGCCTTGAAAAGTCCCACAGAGGATAATTCTAAAAAATATTGACTCACATTCATGAATCACCAAACATCCAAAGAAATAGGGTAGCATAAATGTAACTAGCAGAAATAACAGCAAAACTGGAGCAGTAAATATTTGATATTAAAATTATCAGAAATTAAGTACAGAATAAGCATGTTTAAAATGTATAAGATAAAAGGATTGAAAAGGGCAGCCCAGTGGCTCAGCAGTTTAGTGCCGCCTTCAGCCCAGGGCCTGATCCTGGGATTGAGTCCCACATCAGGCTCCCTGCATGGAGCCTGCTTCTCCCTCTGCCTGTGTCTTTGCCTCTCTCTCTCTCTCTGTGTCTCTCATGAATAAATGAATAAAATATTTAAAAAAATAAAAAGGGATTGAAAATATGAGATAGGAACAAGAGGTCAGGGACACCTGGGTGGCTCAGCAGTTGAGCATCAGCCTTCCACTTAGGGCATGATGCTGGTCTGGGAATTGAGTCCCATATTGGGCTCCCTGCGGGGAGCCTGCTTCTTCCTCTGCCTGTGTCTCTGCTTCTCTCTCTGTGTCTCTCATGAGTAAATAAATAAAATCTTAAAAAAAAAAAAAAAGGAACAAGAGACCATAAAAACGACCAACTAGATTTGGGAATGAGCAGAATAATATAACATTCAGAAATGAAAAAATATAACAATAGTAATGAAAGGCTCACTGAAATTCTGCTTCCAGACACAAGAGAGTGGTTTGTGGCAGACCAGTGCCCCTGCCAAGAACAAGAAGAAAAGCTGGGTAACTTATAAAAGTTTTTTGTTTAAAGTGTATCAGAGAGGGGCTAAGACAAAGAGCATTGGGGTTAAGATCCCAAAGAGAATAACAGAGAAGTAAACTGAAGATCTGCAGCCACTCTTCTTTTGGAGGCATTTGCTGGTTTTGGGTTGAAGGTTAGAGAATGATAATCTGGGCTTTGTCCTAGCAGAAGACTGATGCTAGGGACAGAGAAAACAGCTTTTTGGCAATCTTGCAAGGCTGGAGTGACAGACCTGGTGAGCCAACGGGCTTGAAACACACACCTAGTTCCCCTTAAATACTTGGCAAATTCTGAGTTGTCCTAAGTGGACGTTAAAAAAGCTCAGAAGAGGGGCCCCTGGGTGGCTCCATCAGTTAATTGTCTGACTCTTGATCCCAGCTCCGGTCATGATCTCAGGGTTGTTGGTTCAAACCGTGCTTTGAGCTCCATATGGTCATGAAGCCTACTTAAACAAACAATCCAAAAAACTCAGATGAGACTATCTCAACCAGTCCCAGTGAAACTACCACTTGTACCACTGAAAGCCTGACTGAACTAATGCCATCAGGAGAGAGGGAAACCAGGGAAAATTGAGCCTTACTCAGAACATAACCCAGTTACAACTCAGCACAGTACCCGACTGGATTAAGGTGATTAGCATCGACTCAATCTTCCCAATAGAGGAAAGGCTAAGCCCTCTCTGGAGGAAGACAAAATCAGCTAGAGAGCCATGATGGCTTATAGTCAATCAACAATTAATAGGCATGCCAAGAGAGAGGACCATGCATTTAGAAGGCAAAAACCACACAGACCATGGATGATTCAGATACTGGAGTTAGTTAGTAGACATGTGGACATAGCCTTTTAGGTAACTATGACTAGTATATTCAAGAAAACAAAAGCAGAGAGGGAGACAGTGTATTTAGAAAGATGAGTATTTTACCAGAGAATTGGAATGTACCACCACCACCACCAACAACAACCAAGAGAAAACTGTAGCATTGAAAAGTATAGATTCTGAAATTAAGACCTGAATGGTTTTACAGCAGTAGATAGCATCAATGAAATAAAAGATAATTCACAACTAATGTACCTAGAGGAAAATTCACAACTAATTTTGAAAATTCATTTTGAAAATTCACAACTAATGTATCTAGTGAAAAAATAGGAAAATATAGAAGAGGGCGAAAATGACATGTGGGAACATAGTGAATAAGTATAAAATATATACAATTGGAGTATCAGAGGAAGAGAAAAAGATATTCACCAAAGATTTCCTAAAATTGAGAAATGATAGAGTTAGGTTTTTTTTTTTAATTATTTATTTATTCATGAGAGACACACACACACAGAGAGGCAGAGACATAGGCAGAGAGAGAAGCAGGCTCCCTGTGGGGACACCCATGTGGGACTTGATCCTGAGACTCTGGGATCACACCCTGAGCCAAAGAAAGACACTCAACCACTGAGCCACCCAGGTGTCCCAGAGGTGCAGATTTAATAAAATGGATTAAATCAAGCAAGAAACACACAAAGAAGACCACATCTAGGCACAAAACAAAAAAGATACAAATTAAAAAAAAATCAGATAAAACAAACACTTTACTTTCAGGAGAAAAACATTAAGACTGACAGGTAACTTCTCAACAGGGAAGAAGGCAGCTAGACATTAAGAGGATGACATTTTAAAAGAGTTCTAGGAAGACTTACAGTTTTGGCCATGATGGAGTACACATGATGGGACCACACTGACCTCCTGACTTAAAAAACATTCAACAACCAACAAAACCCAACCCAAACCAACCACAACAACAGCAAACAATAGTGAAAATACGTGGATCAATGGTTTTGGACTTTGGACATCGGGCAGCCCAGGACCATGTTCCCTGAGAGAAGCAAAGCATATGAAGTAGGTCCTAGCATTGACCTAGCTTACCATCTGGAGAGGTTACAGGGCAGAGTGCAAGGAGGGGTAACACAACAGAGCCTGGCAGCCTCCCTGAATTGAGAACACAGAAGTGGGCAAGGGGAGATGACCAACATAGTTAGGATTTGCAGGTCAGGGTATGGAAGAAGAGAGAGCCTGCATGTAGTGGTGAGTGTTGTACAGGGAGAGCACTGGAGAACAGTGGCTCTGGAGAGCTACAGTGCATTCCCTGACTCTTCCTCAGTGTACTGACCAGTAAACTACCCAGTGAGGGTAGGAACTACCAGAGATGGGCAGGCAGGAAAAGAACCAAAACTCACACAAGGCTGTGATCCATCAAAGTAGAGAAACCTCCTACTACACAGGTAGTGCATTCAGAGAGGTGTTGCCTAAACTGTGGGGAAAAATCAGCCTAACATTAAAGGTACTCTGATCCCTTAAGCTTCAAAAAGCCTTAGGGGATCAAACTGTTTCCTAGTAGTGTACCAGTATTCCTGAATGAAGCTCAAAAAATTTTAATGACAAACAAAAAAATCCACACTCAACAAGTTAAAATTCACAATGACTGGCTTCCAAAAAAGTCAGCAGGCATGCAAAGCAAGAAAATACAACTCATGATGAGAAAAAAAAAATCAATAAAGAGATCTAGAAATAGGATAAGAGAATTAACAGACAAGTACATTAAAACAGTTCTTATAACTGCATTTTCTACGTTCCAGAAGATAACATAAGGCATAAATAAATTCAGAAGAGAGATCAGAAAAACTAAAAAGAACCAATTTAACTTTTAGACATAAAAATTCAACTTCAAAGAATAAGACTCTGGATGGAATTAAGAACATACTAGACACTGCAACAGAAAAGATTAGTAGATTTGAAAATAAAGCAATAGAAACTATCCAAAATAAAACATAGAGGAAAAACATCCTGGAAAAAAAAATGAAGCATGAAATAGCTGTAGGACAACTTAGGTGGCCTAATATATATTGAACAAAGTAAGTAGTTCCAGAGGGAGAGGAAAAGGACCCAAGCGACAGAAAACCATCAGAAAAATAATGGTTGAAATTAAAAAGAAATTCGTAGACTATAAACCCACAGTCTAAGAAATTCAACAAACCATGAGCACAGAAGCATGCAGGAACCTATACCTTAATACAACCTAATCTAGTTGGTTGAAACAAATGACAAGGGGAAAAAAAATCTTTAAAGAAGCCAGAGGATATTAGTATGTAGAGAACAAAAAATAAAAATGACAGCAGGAACGAAGCAAGCCAGAGACAAAAAAGCAACATCTCAAAAATACCGGGAAAAAATTATCCTAAAATTCTGTATCCAGCAAAAACCTTTTTCACAAAATGAAGGCAAAGAAAAGAATCCAGACTTTTTTGAGACATGAAAGCTGAAAGAACTCTGCACTCACAGCCCTACATTACTATAAATGAGAAATGCTTCAAGAAGAAGAAATAGGTAACCGGTGGAAAGTTGCATCTACACAAAGAAGAGCACTGGAAATGGTAAGTATGTGAGTAAATATAACGTTCTTACTTTTTAAAATCTTAAAAATTGTTGTTTAAAGTGAAAATAATAACAATGCTGTTATCATGTACATTGTAGAAGTAAAATGTCTGATAACAATATCACAAAGACCATACATACATGGCGAGACAATAATTTTTGTAAGCTGTGATGTGATTGTTTAGAGACATTTACAGTTTATAGAATCTTTGCCCCAAAGGTTCTTACTGCCCACCCCACCCTAGTCCACTTTAGCCAATGTACTTTAAGTTTTCAATTCAAAGTTCACTAAGTTCCCTACCGGTATTACGTAGTATATGTAAGGTATTTACATTACCTAACCTTGACTGAATAATTAAACAGAACAGAAGAAGTGTTTTTAGATTTCAGCTATTGGTTATAGCAAAATTCCACAATTAGTAGAGGTGCTGCTTTGCAGCAGATTTGAATCAATCTGTTATTTTCTCATTAAGAGAACTGATTTCCTTTCCCAGATTTTTTTTCTTTTTTAAACATTTTTATTTATTTGAGAGAGAGAAAGAGAGCATGAGCAAGGGGGAGGGGCAGAGGAAGAGGGAGAAGCAGGCTCCCCATTGAGCACTGAGCCCAAAGCAGGGCTTAATCCCAGGACCCTGAGATCATGACCTGCACTGAAGGCAGATGCTTAACTGACTGAGCCACTTCCTTAGCAAGTTTAATAAAGATAAAAATTGATATGAACAATTTTTTAGGTACCTTAGGAGCCTTTAAAAACTATTTAAATACAAAATAAAATTATAGCAATAAAATATTACAGAGGTTTCTCTGTACTCTTATTTACTTTGGGTAAATATGGTTAGGAGGAAGCTAATAGGGTGCCTGGCTAGCTTAGCTGGTTAAGTGTCTGCCTTTGGCTTGGGTCATGAGTCTTGGGGTCCTGAGATTGAGCCCCGTGTTGGGCTCCCTGCTCAGCAGGGAGTCTGCTTCTCCCTCTCCCTTTCTCTTCTACCTCTCCTTTTCCCTCCCCCCCACTCATGCTCTCTCTCTCAAATAATCTTTAAAAAAATAAAAATAAAGTATATTAAGATATCTGTGAGGAAGTATTAATGGCATACAATATTTTAATGATTCTCAAATATATTCATCATTGTCTCATTCTACTTACAAAATCCCACATTAAAAATAACTCCAACTTCTATAAATTTAACTTAAAGTACATAATAAAAAAGAACAGAAAAAAAACCCTTTCAAAAAAGATTATTCTAATAAAAGGATTATAAAAGTTTGGTAACTTGAGAATCTATTCTGGAACGCATGCTAATAGTTCAAATGTGCAAGCTCCAACTTAACAAATGTTTAAAATATTTGAGTTTTTAAAACAGTGCCAAAATAAACCACATCTTTTCTAGAGATGACATATTTAGTTAAGCATGAGCAATATAAATCTTTCAACCATTCCACGTATTTGTTTAAAAGCCTCAGAAACTACATGCATTTCTAATAAAACATGAACAAAATACTGAAGTCACTGAAGCCTAACAGTGGACTTATAAATCAAATTTTTAAAAAGGCATATGTATTTGTGTGTGTGTGTCAGTGTGTATACATCTAAGTACACAGATATGAATAGGTCAATAGATTAGTTGTAAATAATAGTTAACAACAAAATAATGTCTTGGGAAAAATCTGGGTTCCATTCAAACCAAATGTGAGAAGATAAAATGTGTAAGTCATGGTTATTTTATCATTATACTGACTCATTAATCATGAGTATGTGAAAATAAAATTTTAAAAATATCTATCACCTTCAAAAATACTATATATAAAAATGCTTTTCTATGCAACTACAACCAATATTAACACTACAAATTTTTTAAATTTTTTTTTAATTTTTTAAGATTTTATTTATTTATTCATGATAGTCACACACAAACACAGAGAGAGAGGCAGAGACACAGGCAGAGGGAGAAGCAGGCTCCATGCAGGGAGCCCGACGTGGGATTCGATCCCGGGTCTCCAGGATCGCGCCCTGGGCCAAAGGCAGGTGCTAAACCGCTGTGCCACCCAGGGATCCCAACACTACACATTTTTAATATTCTAACATTTTTGTGAAGTAAACTAGTTCTACCAGTAAGGGACTGACAAGATTCTTCAGTTTATTTGAATAAGGACATATACAAAGGATTGCCTTTCTCATTGAATAAGGAAAATGTTAGATAAAATATTTCAAATATTTTGCATATTTTTAGCATAATGGCTTAGTTATAAAAGTAGAGTTAAATTTCTCATATTAATAATTAATAACTTTGCTATAACTGCTTATACCTTGCTTATAACCAATAATCTGGCTTATAACCAGTTCTATCTCTAATAGTTGCTCTAAGAGGTAAAGTAAGCCTTGAAGTTCAGACCACCATTTGATAAAACTACACTTCAGGTTTTAGCATCAGGCCAAATTATAAATAGTACAAAGCAACTCAAGGTTATTTTTTTACTAACAATGAATTGTCCTTCCTAATGAGTGAAGCCTAAGGCAAAGTATGCTGCTACTATAATATTATAGAGAAGTGGTAATAATGTGGTGCTATTTACCCATGGGGTTCACATTATTGTACTTCTTTGAAAGAAATGCATATCATCTCGATTGTTAGTGAATTCACAGGTATGTGTAGAAAAGAAATTGCACAATAATAATAAAAATTGCAAGAGTTAAATTTTTTAAAAATATTTTATTTACTTATTCATGAGAGACACAGAGAGGAGAGAAAGAGAGAGAGAGAGAGAGAGAGAGAGGCAGAGACACAGGCAGAGGGAGAAGCAGGCTCCATGCAGGATGCCCGATGTGAGACTTGATCCTGGGACCACAGGATCACGCCCCGCGCCGAAGGCAGGCGCTAAACCGCTGAGCTACCCAGGGATCCCAAGAGTTAAAATTCTTATAGAAAGGTTTAGAGAAGTATGGCTACATGGAGTTTATTCATAAGACCTCAGTTGTAAGTCCTAGCCAATCCTCGGCAAATTCCTAGCCCCTCTGAGTCTATTTCCTCATTGTAAAATGTAATAACAATACTACTACAATTATCATCATCATTATGTGGCTGATACATATATGTAATTTATTATTATTGCTATTATATGATTGTTGATACGATCAAATAAAAAAGGACTTTATAAATCATTAAGTGCTATACATGTTTGTATTATCTTTTCTGCTTTTCTTCTAAACTACTCATTTTTACAACAGTAAGTGAATTCTCACCTTACCATAGGAATTAGAGTTGATCGTATTTAAGGCAAACTCAAAGCAACATCTCTGGGCAATGGGATACTGCCTGGAATACTTCTGAAATTGCATTATTACTGAATATGTGGAGAACTGATCTTCGGTGAGCTGGGTGATTCACAAAAAAAAGTAGAGACTGTATTGAACACTGCTGGTGCAAGAAATCAATTAATGATAATATTTGGCTGTAATATTTAGCCTTTGGAATTCTGTACACAACTCATTTTCAAGGGGATGTGATGTTTTGGTGGTGATTACCTACACTGACAATAGTAAATGTTAGAATTGTTTTATGAATTTAGCTTCATAATATCAAATTCTTTAAAAGTTCTGGATATTAAATACAGGAATTGGTTGCTCTAATCTGATCATTTAGGTTCAGAAAGAGAATTTGGGAAACTGTAAAATGTCCTTATGCTTACTTACTGTGTGTTTTCTAAAACCCCAAGCAAATAACTCAAGATAGATGTGTCTCTTCTACAGGACTAAACTGAAAATTCAAGCTGACTCGTGATTTAGTTGAAGAGGATTCAGGAATGGACTATTTTGTGATGAGAACTGTTCCTCTTTATTTACCTGCATGGCTTGAAAGCAACCGTTCTTTCACACAGGGAGCTGCCACATGTTTCAGTTAGAGTCCAGAGAGAAGACTCCATGCATATCCAAATTATTTCAAATTTCTCTGTTTATATAGTCACTGGTCTATAATTCTCTTTAGGGCTGTAGAGGAAATTCAATTGGCTTATTTCTATCCCCTGATGTTTCTTATTTTCTAATTGTAATAGTTTAAAAAATAATTAAAAGCAGGGAACATGAGTAAATTCTAAATTTCAACTCAGTGGGATGGTTCCAACTGCCAGTTAATTTAATACATTTAATGAAGAAGAAAAAGAATTTGTTAACGTTATGATTTTTTTGCTACCCTGTGATAAAGCACGTTATATTTTCCTTCAAAGTAAAAAATAAAAAAAATCATCTCCATTGGTGTATGAAAGAATGGTGCAATAAATTATCCCGTTCTTGTCCCAAAAATAAGCAATAGTAGATAGCTTAGCTCAATCTTAAAGATAAATTATTTTATGAACTTAGAAAGATTTTCACTTTTCTACAAAATTTTCATTAATTAAATCTCTACTTGCCTATTTCATCTACTGGCCTCTTATCTATTCAATCTAAAAAAAGAAGAGATTTTTTCCTATAGTTAAATACAAAAACCTTAGTTTTATTCAAAATTTCACATGATTAGAAGTGACTGCTATGCTGTAACTATTTCAAATTATCTTTTAAAAGAAAAAGTAGGTAATCAAACTAAATTGCCAGTTTTCTTTTTTCCATGTCCTTATATTTTTACATTATAATTTTATTATATATTGGATTCCCCTCCTCCAGAACATAAATTCAAATGATAATCTAAATAAAGATAATAAAAACATAACACTTAACATGTTTGATGGCCTCTTGCCTTTTAGAGTCATGCTGGCACATGCTAATTTTCAAGCCAAAGGTGTCCCAGCCTATTAGACTTGGCAATTTCTATAGCTTCAATAGAGTTTAGACAATTACTCAGACACAACACTAAGAAATATTGACAATATGAATTTAGAAGTACACATGAACAATATCGTTTTTATTGAAAATTGTTTGCATTATTTGTAGTGAAACAAAAATCATGAAGTGAAACAAAATATAATTTTAATGTACCAAACTCTTATTGGAGCAAATTATATATTTAATTCTTGGTATTTATACTTAATATTCTTTAATACTAACAAAGATTATGTGTATGCATTGGAGGAAGACTATGTACCCCCTCATGTCTGAGCTTCTCTCATCAGTTAAGAAATAAATTCTATATTGAAAAATGCATGTATTTGAAGTTTTGACCTAACACAGTGGATTAAGGTTTAGACAATATTTACTTTGCTGTATTTTGACTCAGAAAGGGCCTTATGTGAAGATATGACCTATAACGGTCTCTCGGTAAAAAGATTTATATTAAATACAGTGAGATATAAAATAGTTACAAAATAAGCTGCAACTTTATAGCTACTCATTGGTAAAAGTCTGTAGTTAATACATTTGGATAAATAACTCAAGTCAGCAGCAAAGTGGTTAAACATTTGTGATTTGATTTTATCTCAGCTTGGAATGTGGTTGGAGTGTCCCACTTCTAACAACTGTTTGCTAAGTTAAGGCTTTAGTGTTTACACAGTGTTGAATGAAGCAGCCTGGTCACCAGATGTGATTGCTTCCCCAGACTGTCGTTTTTTCAGTCAGATCACTGTCCTCATGGTCCCTGTTCCAACCTTCTTCCTCAGGACGTCCACTAGCCTTTCCAACCTAAGTTGGGGGCAGGAGGGCGGGAAGGGGGAGAAAAAAAGAATATAAAAAGTGCAGTTATTGTCAGGAATGTTTTGGCTGAAAAAGAACAGTATTTGCCTGTGACCAAGCAGTTCTGGTAGTCATGTTAAGAGACAAAGCATTACTGTCAGCAAGACATACTGGTGCAGAGTGCCAAGTATCTGAGGTTAAAAAAACAGTAACAACACAAACTTTAACCCAGATCTTCAGATTATGTCAGCATTAGATGCTCCATGAAAAATACAACATACTCATTTCAATACATTTGCCTGCCTGCATTACGGCTGCGAATGAATCATTTTCTATGCAATGAGAAGATGGCACATGAGATGTAGAGCAGTTTCAAACTGATTTTTACCTAAGAAGTACGTATTTCAATATAGAAATACTATCAATCTTACACCTGTTACTGAGCTACATTAGTGACACATTAGTATGTTATAGAATTCTTAGGGATTAAATTTCTCCCTTCTTCACAGAGTCAGCTGATGAAAATAATCAGGAATTAGGTAGCTAGTTGGAAAAAACTTCAGTTTAGTGGCCTGAAAATAATTTAAATATGCACAAATGATTTGGTGCTAATAAACCAGACTTTCTGTACTACATTTAAAAAAAGTTTTTGAATAATATAAATAGGTTAGCAATGATTCTATAGTTTCTAGTCAAAGGTAAGTAATTTTCTTTAGTTGATTAAAAATACACCAGATATACTGAAAATAAAGTCAAAAGTTCAGAAGTCCATTCTGTAATGTTCTTAGGGTGGGAGATGACATTCATGCGGATCAGTGAGATTTTGCTTGACAAGAGATGATGGAATCAGACCATTAATTTTTTCCTTTTATTTTTTATTTATTTATTTTTTTACTGAAAACATAAAACCTCAATGAAAAATCCCGTTTGATGTTACACAGAAATCTTCCAGTTTTCATATACACAATCTTCCTCCTCAAAGACTGGTGAGCGACATAGTCTAGTCTGCTCCAGCTTGCCTCATTTATATGGATCCATGCATGAGGGTCCTTTGCAAATAAACACAGCACAGAGCTAGACACTAAAGGAATGAGGGTATTCTTAGTGTCATACATGCTAGGTTTACATGACTAATCAGCTGCATGTGACACTGAAAGCTAGCTTAAGTTTATTGGATGATTTCACATATACTGAATTGTGTTATCAAAATAAGAAGATGAAACAAAATAATTCAGTGCAACAAAAATCTGTGCTTTGAGAAATGTTAGTAATGATCTTAGAGTAAAAAGGCAAATTTTGCCTAAGTTTATTACCACAAATTTTTCAAATGCAAAAAATTATACAAAAGTATTATGTGTCCACTAAAATAGCTTCAGACTACTGAAGACTCACTGGACAATTCATTGTGTTCACAGGCCAATTTGTATTAGTTGGATTTTCCCTAGTGATAAAAACTAGTGCTATCTTATATACTCTGAAAATGATTCTGTATGATTTATACATAAATTCTTTAAGACAAAGTTTCACTATCCTAAATACTGGAGGAGGGGCAAGAAAAATATCAGTATGAAAATTTAAATGTGTTGTTAAAATATGATAGTAACCTCAATGAACTGTTAAAAAAGGACTCCAGTAGAAATATGGACAGGCCATTTATCAGCATTTTTTGGCATATATCGTAAGGAAGTCAGAAAATACTAATTTCAAGTTGGTTAGTTATATCCCTCCACTACAATATCATTTATACTACTATCAAAAAAAAAACCTTCTTCATAATGTAAAAGTATGCTGTACTCGGCAGTTACTATTATTACTATGAATTCAGAATTAATGGAATCCCATATTACTGAGATGAATTGGTGTTGTGTCCCTTTTGACTTCTCCTTTACTAATAGTCTCATATTACTTTAGTTCCTTTTTTATACCTTAGGACATATTTCCATTTCAAACTCTTATATCTTGCTAAGGTAAAAGGTTAGAAGGAAATACTTAAATATCACGTCTTGTGCTGTCTTTACTATGTTTCAACAATTACTAGATCAACCACATTCTCGGTTTATCCAGGTTGAATGATTTATGAAAATCTGATCTCAGAAATGAAAAAAATGTCAATTACTTAGTTCTGAAAAAGCTTACTGACTTCTGAAACACAATGAAGCACCTATTCCTTCCTGTAAGGAATGGAATACACCTGCCAAATGTGGACGGTGCCAACAGGAAGGTAGCTGTGTATATCTGTTGAAGCACCTTGCAGGATTGGCCTGCAGGCTATTCTTTACTGTCCAAATCAACAATACCTTTAAAAAATTATGTAGCTTACTGAATTGGGTTCCAACTGCTTTACATGTTACTCAACGATAGTTTCCCAAGGGCTTCATGACATAGGAAAGGGGTTAGAGCTAGGATTAGGATTTCTCCATTTTAAATATGAAGAAACTGAAGCAGACAAGTAAACCCTTATACGAGGCCTGTGGTAAAAGAGGAACAAATCTGGGCCCGGTTTCCTTGTTCGTAGTTCAAAGTTACTTCCACTGACTTGGATTACTAACAGTCACAGATTTCAGACTATAGGTTAATGAATTCTTTAGTTTCTTTTTTTTTTATTTTTAATTCTTTAGTTTCATTAAAAATTTTCTCAAGTTCTGACTTAAGTCAAATTGGGAAAGTATCTGTTGGTGTATTTCACCTGCCATTTTAGTAACACATTAAAAAAGTAGATTGATGATATTGCATATCTTTGGAAAATAATAGTTACAAACTGCTATTTGGTATAGTACAATTTCTATATAAACTTGAAACAATATTTAAAGCTATATTTTAGATAGAAAACTTCTTTCTTTTTATATTTTCTATGTGTTTAGATAATATGTAGGTACTACAATGGAATATGTAATTTTCCATCAGGTGAACTTAGTTATTTACCAATATTCCTAATCAGTTTACTTTTATTTTTTATTCTCAATGAATATTGTGATATATTTTAAATAGTAATTATTTTTTAAATTTATTTTTAAAATTAATTTATTTTAGAGAGAGAGAGCATGTGTGAGTGGGGTGGGGAGAGGCAGAGGGAGAGAGAGAAAAACAATCTTATGCAGGCTTCACACCCAGTACGGAGCCTTACTTGGGATTCGATTTCCTGATCCTGAGATCATGACCTAAGCCGAAATCAAGAGTGGGATGCTTAACTGACTCATCCATCCAGGTGCCCCAAATGGTAATTAATTCTTAATATTGATTATATGCCAGGAATTATGAGAAGTGAATTATACACACAATTAATTTTCATGGTAACTTCATGGAGTAGACATTATCATTGGCTGACGAAACCAAAACATATAGACAGTAATTTGATCAGAGCCCCACTGCGAGTGACTTTTGGAGCTAGGATGTGATACTAAGTCTAATTACCAACTCTTTGACATCTTTGATGTTCTATACTGCTTCCAAAGTACTACAACTTTTGAGACGTATTTTGGAATTTTGGTGGGCCTGAAGGACTCCTACTGATTACATAGATATATTTTGCAATAGAAAGGTGTGAAAACAGAACAAATTCCTCATCACCAAAAGAACTGTACCAAAGTAAAAATCTCAGTACAGGTTGTGTTTTTGAGAGTAATTTTTGTATCTGTTAATGCGAGAGTGGAAATTCTTACTGGCTTGACAGTCCTCTCTCCAGAAAAACTATTCCTTCTACTTTAGGCAATGAGGTTATCCCATCAAATGTATCTGGCTTTAAACTTTTTTTTTTTTCCCCAAGGAGAAAGAGGGAAATCCAAGAGAGATGGATAACAGCCTCTGTCTGGCAGAGGAGATAGAAGACATTTGAAATACTTAGGGTTTGCCATTAGTATCAAAGATCTTGCCTACTTTCAACCATGGAAGCAGGATAAGAAAAAGACTATAGATGTAGTTTTTTCTTTTGTGATTATGGCTGTTATTTATTTATTTATATTATTTATTTTATCACCTTTTTCTTTATGCTTTCCATACTTTCCTCAAAAAATGTTGTTTCCTTGATTCCACCTCTATGCTTGTAACTTCCAAATACATAGCCTCCATCCTAAAACTCCCTTCTGAGTTTCAGACGCACATACCCAGCTGCTGTCAAGACATCTCCTCTTGCTTATTCCATTGGCATATATACTCAGCATATCTAAAACAAAATTAATTTTGTCTCTCATGCATGTTTCACTATTTATCTTGATTAATGTTGTCATTCATGAAGTTGAAAAAATTTAGAAAAACTTTGTCTCATTTCATCTTGGACCTGTGCAAACTTTGTGATGAAACCATTAATATAGACACTGGGAAGCAATGAATGGGCTTTAACTCATCTAGTAACATCATTTGCTCTTTAGAAAGATTACACTGGCAAGAATGTAGGATGGGATGGAGGTAGGTTAGCCTATGGGCAGGAAGCCCAAATAGCTCCTGATTAAAATAATTCTAGTGAGCAAGACAACGACAACGTGAATGTATTTAAGACCATATAATTGTACACTTAAAAATGGTTAAAACAGTAAAATTCTGTTATGAAGATTAATAGTAATAAAAAATACCCTAGTGAGAGGTGAAGGCCTGAACTAGAACTATAGCAGTGCAGATGGAAAGAAGGGAATAAGTCTGAACAATATCTAGGATACGAAATTCAAAAACTTAGTGACTTTTGAGGGTATGATGGTGAGAGATGGGTGGGCAAGAAGGATTCCTCTTGGATGTCTGGTTTTGGTGACTAGATAGATAGTGGTAACTAAAACAGGATGAATAGAGGAAGAATAGAAGAATGTGTGTGTGTGTGTATGAGTTTAGCTTTTATATATAGTACATATTTATAGTACATATAAATTAGAGGTGTTGGTGGGACAGGTAATTGGGAATGTTGAGTAGACACTTAGATATAAGAGTCTGTTAAAGAGAGAATTCTAGGTTTATGATAGATATTTAAGTTCAATCAGTAAGCACTTGTTTGGTAACTCCTATGTACCAGGTATTGTTCTAGGCATTGATCATTCAAAAAACAGAACATGCTCCCTGCTTATAAGGAACAGTAAGGTGGGAAAGTAGATCTTTATATGGATTACTCAAATAAGTTATTGGTAAATGCTGTAATAAAAGGATACATAGATATTAAACAGAGACTAGTTTGGTTAGGGGAGAAGAGAAAAGGCACATAAAGTCTTCCTGATTTTGTCTGAGTTAAGTATTGAAGAATAAGAAGGAAATTGACATCTTAAAAAGGGCAGGAGTAGAGAGGAGGCAGGATGGGCATTCAAGACAGAGGAAATATCTCGAAGGCACAGAACTATGAAAAGCATGATGTGGGTCAAATGCTATTGGGAGTATGTTTTCTGAGGATCATGAAGTAAGGGGGTGGAGAATGGCCTCATTTCTATGAGGTTGAAGAGGTAGGCCATGACTAGGTTGCTCTAGGTTGTAACTGAAGCCATAGGAGTAGATGGAAATGCTTAGAGGAATAAGAAAGGAGAAGAGAAATGGGAATAGGAAAGAAACCAAATGAAAACAGATATTTAAAGTAAAGAGATTGGCAAAAGGATTTGAAGAAATAGGGAAGAAAAGATGGATCAAGTGTAGGTGATGTTACATAATCCAAAGAAGAGCATTTCAAGAAGGCAGTAATCAACAGGACTGACAGAATTTATGTCTGCTAGATTCAACTTTCCCCATGGAATGGGAGGCACAGTTCTCCACTGAAAGTGTAGGGGAAAGAACAAAGCTAGAGGAAAATGGTGAAGCTTAATGTGACAGGAAAGGGAGGTGACTTGGAATATGTCAAAGAAATATGAGGTGAGACTGATGATCCAGCTGTAGTTAGAGACTGTAAGTTTGTAGGAGATACTGATCAATCATCATAGTAGTATGACTTTTGTTTTTCACATCAGGCCTATACTTTGGGGATAAATATGGAGAGGGAAAATAATAGAAGTATTTGAGAGTTTATGACTATTTGTAGGACAAGAGTATGAGAAGACTGTGTTTTCGAGAGAAAGTGATTAAACTTAGAATTCAGATGGGGTAGAGAAGAAAGTCAGTCTTTAAGGGGTGTTAGTTCAGAAAAAATGAAAGGACTAAGGGACCAGATATCTTGATTTGTGTAGAAGCTAAAAAGCAAGAGTAGTTGGAATAAGGCTGTGGTTATTATGAAAGAGGCAATTTTGATCTTAGGACTTCAGATATAGAAAGTTCTGGCAACATCCATTATAGCTGAAATAGATAAGAGGTAAAAGTCATTAGCGTTCAAGAGACAAAGGAAAGGGTACATGACTGACAGTGATATTGAAGTTTCTAGCATGAATGCAGAAGTTGGAATAGAGAGGAAGACACTGAATCAGACACCTGAGACCCATTTAAAGGGAATGGCACTGACCAGGAGATGAGTAGATATCTTACTTAAGAGCAGAGATAGAGGGAATCCCTGGGTGGCTCAGTGCTTTAGTGCCTGCCTTCAGCCCTGGGCATGATCCTGGGTCCTGGGATCGAGTCCTACATTGGGCTTCCTGCATGGAGCCTGCTTCTCCCTCTGCCTGTGTCTCTGCCTCTCTCCCTCTCTGTGTCTCTCATGAATAAATAAATAAATAAATAAAATCTTTAAAAAAAAAGAGGAGAGATAGAGAATGAGAAAGCTGTATGGTATCTCAAAGGAGGGAGGGTTTTTACATCAATCTAGGAAAATATGAAAGTGGCAAAGGGGAACCAGAAGTATTCTCCTTCCTAGTATTTGGGTATGGGAAAAAGATAGGTGTCCAGCGGGCTCCTAAGAAATAAGTGTCCTTGATAAATTCAAGTTTCAGGTAGAATGTGTGTGTGAAACATTCAGTGCAGAAGTTGTGGATCAATGCAAGGTAGTAACAATAGAAAGAAGGTTCCAGAAAGCAGACTGAAAAGAGCGGAGATCAGAGGAATAAAGAGAAAGAGAAAGATAGGGAGGGAGGAATCACAGAGCTATGAGACAGAACAGCTAACAGATGGAGTGCACCTACTCTCACATGCATAAACTGACTGATAAGATAAGAAGTTCTTGTTCCATTTTAGCCACAAAATATAACTGAAGAATACGGACTAGGACACACTGATGCTACTAAACATGGACAGAGACACATATATTTGTGAATATATAGAGACGTGGCCACATAAGCAGGGTTCATCAATCTCACCTTTCTTCATAAAAGAACACATAAGAAATAAATATTATATGAGGAAAGAATGAAATTGAGAAAAGACAACTATTTACATTTGAAACACAATGAAGAGAGAGTTTGTAAGTGAAAAGGTGAGGATAGGAGTAGATCGGAGAAGAAGTCATGGTGAAGAAGGTAGGGTGGTAAAAATGGGGAATTGAATAATAATTATATGGCTCAAAATTATTCCTTATTTTAATTGGAAACCTGCCTCCTTGGATCTCCCGCTCATCTACCTGGACCTACCCTTTAAATCATTACCCTACTTGATTTCCATATGAGGTGTCAAAATGTTAAGAGAGCTGTCATGTCTTTACCGTATTTTATTATTTACACTTCCAGTCTTCAAATGGCTGGTACCTTAAAGTTAGACTGCTCACTATTATTTATATTCTTTGTGCATGTTCTTTAGTATGTCTATTATCTTTAAAAATATTGGCCCTGGGGCACCTAGGTGGCTCAGTTGGTTGAGGGTTCAACTCCTGCTTTGCCTCCCAAGCCAAACCAAATCTCTCCTAGATTGGACATATATAATTAATAATTGCTTTTTAATTTATGGCTACACAATAAGCCCCACAAAACAAAGTGGCTTAAAACGCAGCTGTTTTATTTAATTGTGTCAATTTGGGCTTGGAGCAGCTGGGCAATTCTGCTAGCCTTGACTGGACATCACTCATTCAGCTGCAGTCAATTGGGGCAGAGTGCTCACGTGCCTGACAGGTGGTGCTGACTTCTGCTAGGACTCTGTCTTTCTGCAGTATCTCATGCTCAAACAGGTGAGCCCAGACTTATTTACCTAGTGAACACATCAGTAAGAGTGATACTGAAATCAGTAAGGCCTCTTGAAGCCTTGTTTAGAAGTTGTACAACATCGCTTGGCTTATTTTATGGTTAATGGGAGTCACAGGTCAGCCCAGATTCACAGGGTAGGGGAATAAATTTCACCTTTTGACAAGAGCCTTTGCAAAAAATTCATGACCATTTTTGTTCCACAATACTGATATTAAATGCAAGATTTTACTTTTATCCATGTTAGATTTCATCTTGGTAAATTCAGCTACTTTTCCAGCAATTTACTATCTTCTGGCATCTTGAATTTATTACTTTTTGTACTTATGATAAACTTAGCTTTTATGCTTTTAACTTAGGTATTAAAAAATGCTGAACAAAAAACTACTGAGACAACTCTTCTAGACAACCTTACAGCATCATAATATGTATTTCTATTCAATAAGCTATGAATTCTCTAAACTGTGAAATCACTTCTTGATCTTGTCCACAAAGATATTCTGAGATAGTCTGTTAAATAACTATTAAAATAAAAGTATATTAGAATTCTTCCTCCTTACCTACCAGTTATAGAGGTTAATTCCTGAGATGCAATTAGACTTGCAAAGACCCAGTATATATGATAACTGGGAACAGCCTGGCTGCCAGAGCATAATAAGCACTCAGTGGGTATATCAGTGAGGGACTGGGTGGGTCTGCAACAATGGTAACTGGATTGGCTATAGAGTGCCATCCAAAAGCACTGTTAACTATTTCAGTCAAGTACCTAACGGGCTTAATTTGGGCTCTAACAGATATCCAAACAGGTCTACCTGATGATCTATGGCATGGAAACAAGAGTTTCTGGGCTGTGGGGATATTTGGCAAATATGATGAGTTTGTACACCATTGCTTGCTTAAGTTGACATCATGCACAGTATGGTCCATAGCACATAGCACTTACTCTATTTTTAAATTTAATTTTGAGGATTGATTTACCTGTGTTTCAACACTCAAGATAGATTTACTGAAAAACTTCACTGAAAAGTCCATGCGTCATTCTTTATTAAAAGTGAATAATAAATTCCAAAATATTACCAACCTAACCACACTATGACGGTATCATGCATTTTTGCCTTACCAAAAAAGACATCATCTTTTTTTTAATAGGTTCACTATTAAATAGATATGGACTTAGAAACATATCTTGTTTTTTGTAAAATTTAAAGCCTAAAACATTTTTGTATTCTTGTTAGCAAACTCACTGTTAATAATAAATTGTGGTTAATTTGGAAATGGGCATTATTTATTTATCTCCAACAGGAAATTATAACATTGATAGCTAAAATAAGATTTCAAATATATTTATACTAGAGAAAATGAGGGAAAATTGATACTGGCAGGAATATAGAAAGCCAAAGTAATTATCCCCAGGCCAATTTACTGAAGGAAAGAAGATATAGGATAATTATCTACTATATAAATTAATATAAACTATTTTGCAAAGGACATCACAAATATTTCACTGTAAGTCATAATAAATAGGGATTCTACATGAGTACCACTTTTTAAGATTTTAATTATAAAACGGATTTATAAGATATTTGTCTATTTCTCAGAAAACTTTACCAATGCAAGTGACTAGGAAAACTTTTAAAAAGTCTTGGCAAAAAGATTGTCAAAAATCTTAGCCTGGGGCAGCCCCTGTGGCTTAGAGGTTTGGCACCGCCTTCAGCCCAGGGGGTGATCCTGGAGATCCGGGATGGAGTCCCATGTTGGGCTCCCTGCAGGGAGCCTGCTTCTCCCTCTTCCAGTGTCTCTGCCTCTCTCTCTGTGTCTCTCATGAATAAATAAAATCTTAAAAAAAAAAAGAACTTAGCCTGGGGGCGCTGGGGCGGCTCAGTCAGTTTAGGGTTTGACTCTTGATTTAGGCTCAGGGTTGTGGAATTGAGCCTGGCCTAGGGCTTCATGCTCAGTGGGGAGTCTGCCTACTTACCCCCCAAAATCAATCAATCAATCAATCAATCTTTAAAAACAAAAATCTTAGCCTGGTTAACATGTCATTGATAAGTTTACATGGATATGTTGTAACAATCAGAATCAAGCATTTGTCTACCCTGTTAATCCTCATAAAATTTTTGAGATTAAGTACAAACCAAGGAATGCATTTAAAAAGGCTCTCTTACTACCAACTTGATTCACTGTGTTCGGGTCTCTCCAATATTTTACTATTATCATGAGATTTAAGAACTCCCATCAGTACTGAAATGTAAACTTACTTAAATGTAAGTAGTTTACTACATGTAGTAGTTACTACTACTACACTACACTACTACTACTACATAGTAGTAGCCTACTATGTAGGCTGAAGCATAGTACATGCCTAGGTTTTGTTTAAATACATTCAGTAAAAAACCCTACATTCAGCAAAAGCTGAGCATTCTTGGCTCTAGTTTTCTAGTTTTGACCTAAAAATAACTTTCAAATCAGTAAATTGAGTATACATTGTTTTCACAACCTCCACTATCCCAAATACAGTATGATACACAGGAAATAAAGTTTACCAAATTATTATGGTTCTCAAAATGATTTGGGGTCATGTCTTCCCTACATGTCTAATAAAGCAGTCCAAGTAACATTTGTTTTACTTGGGAAAGTTATGGGGCAGAACTGTAAGAGTGGCAAAGTTTGCCTTTATTTCCAAAAAAGCTATGTTGTATAATTTGATATTGATAATTTTTTATGAAGATATTGATAATTTTTAAAGCAGAATTCTACCAGTAATAAGGAAATCTAGAGAGAAAACCACAACCAAAAACTAAAATTGAATCTAACGCTGAGCAGAAATTAACCCAATGACACTTCTTTCACTTCCCATTAGGAATCTAGTCCTCTATGGGGCACCTAGGTGGCTCAGTCAGTTAAGCATCTATCTGCCTTTGGCTCAGGCCATGATCTCAGGGTCCTGGGATGGAGCCCCATTTAGGCTCTGCATTCAGGAGGGAATCTACTTCAGGATTCTCTCTCTCCCTCTATGCCTCCCCTGCTGCTTGCTCACCCTGTCTAAAATAAATAAATCTTTTCTTAAAAAAGGAATCTAGTTCTCTCACATTCTCTTGTCTTTGACTCTTAATATTAGCCTTAAAAAAAAGTTTTTGAGAACAATGTTGAAAAAAAGGCTACCAAGAGTATCTGCATTTTATTATGAAACAAAATATAGGGATCCCTGGGTGGTGCAGCGGTTTAGTGCCTGCCTTTGGCCCAGGGCGTGATCCTGGAGACCCAGGATCGAATCCCACGTCGGGCTCCCGGTGCATGGAGTCTGCTTCTCCCTCTGCCTGTGTCTCTGCCTCTCTCTCTCTCTCTCTCTCTGTGTGTGTGTGACTATCATAAATAAATAAATAAATAAAAAAATTGAAACAAAATATACCCAAATCTGTGAATTTCTTGTACTGAAATTTTATTTATTTATTTATAAAAAGATTTTATTTATTTATTCATGAGAGACACAGAGACAGAGGCAAAGACATAGGCAGAGGGAGAACCAGGCTCCCCATGGGGATTCCTGGGATCCTGACCTGAGCCAAAGGCAGATGCTCAATCACTGAGCCACCCAGGTGCCCCCCGATACTAAAATTTTAGATATAAAATTAGAGGCAAATACCAAAACAGATATATTTTGGGGATTATATTATCTCTTAAATGAAAACCAGGAATGTGATTATCATCTCTGTCTATATATAAAATTGTCCTTGTTTGTTGTCAAGTGATATTTTTGGCTGGATCTGCATCAATAAAAATAAAATAATACTAAGAAAAGGAAAACAAATTGTGTACATGCTGTCAACAATATTTAGTTTTAAAACATCATCACTAACCATTTTACTAATTAGCTTGATTTCCTGCATAAATTTTAAGATAGATCCAATTCAATCATTTCCCATAAATTATTTTGCTGTATAAAAAATATTTCAAGTAACTAGAACAAAGGATATAAATAATATGGATAGATTAATTTAGCTCCTCAGATATGTCATTATATAAAGCATTATTAGAAGATATCATTATCTTTAAAGAATTATCACTCATTCATTCAGAAATTAAGCAGTAAATTTGGATTTATCTCTGAGATTAAATAGAACATAAAAAATCTTAGTACCTGCACACTCAATTGTGCTTATATTATGACATTCTTTATTCAATGTCACTAATATCTAAGATAGACAAGATGCTGAAAAGTTATCTCTTATTTTATTTTTAAAGATTTCATTTATTTATTTTGAGAGTGCACATGAGCAGGGGGAGGGGCAGACGTAGAGGAAGAGAGAATCTCAAGCAGATTCCATGCTGAGCAAACATTTGCTGTATTCTATGTAACTTTGAAAAATCAGGCTTGTCAATCAATCATAATATCATAATATAATAATATCATTAGTATTAATTTTGATGACTAGTAAATAAAAGTCAAACATAAAAATTATATAAAACTTCATGTTCTTTACTTTTGCTTTACCTCATTTTAAAATTAGAACATGGAAGAAGGAGTAAAGCTTTATTTCCTTTGTTACAGTATCTCCAAGGTAATTTTATTTCAAATTTTGGATTTTAAAATAGTAACTGGTTATCATTTTACCCCGGGCTTCGTTAAGACTTTGTTAGTATATGAGATGTCTAGATGTCTGTTGGATTCCAATTAGTCTATGGCAGCACTAGTAAGTGGATGATACTATTAGCAAAGTACTTACAGAAGATAATAGAGTATTTCGCTTAAATCTCCTAACTTAACATCAGAAAGTGACTGAGATAATAGGATGAATTAAGATCAACTGACAATTTTATTGGACTCTTTCACTTTGTCTACGAGAGGATATTCAAATCCTATGTAAAATTCCCAAGAAAATTCAATACCAGTAACAAGCCTCCATAAGGGCAAGTACAATGTGTATTTTATTCATCACTGATACTTGGTAACTAGCAGAACAGGCTGTCAAAAATCAAGTATTATTTACTTGTTTGTGAAAAGATACTACACAGGGAATAAGGAGTAAAGGAATTTCATTTACATTCTCAATTCTAAAAAATGGATTGAAATTTTGATGATAACCCCTAAAAGCAGTTTTCAAGAATAAAAAAGCAAACTACTCCATGTGAAGACTTGTAGTAAATATTTTTTCAAGGGCCCTTGCAGAACATTAAATAATAAAGCAGTTATCTGAATAGATTCCTCTCATTTTAAATGGAGGGAGTTTGGGAGCTTGGTGGGAAAGATGTTAAATGAAATTTCACCCTAAGTAAGAAATAAGGTAAGGTTATCCTTTCTGCTTCAGGAGAGATTTAATTAATGTGATAACAATGAATTACTGTTTCTGAAAACCAGCATTGTCACCTCTTCTTTTTGATTCATATTGGAAGGAGCATAAATGAACCATACAAAGAAATGAAGTTGCCATGGATGTGGATTACTGATGCACCTTGTATGGGAGAAATATCAGAGTAAAAAATAAGCAGGCACATGACAAAAAATAGGAAAAACAAGTAGATAATGAGGTCAATCATTTTAATGCTTTCATTAAAAACTCTTGATTTCTGGGGCACTTGAGTGGCTCAGGTGGCAAAGCATCTGCCTTCAGCTCAGGTCATGGTCCTGGGATTGAGCCCCACATTGGGCTCCTGCTCAGGAGGGAGTCTGCTTCTCCCTCTGCTCCTCCTCCTTTGCTCACGCCCTTTCACTTTCTCTCTCTCTCTCTCAAATAGATGAAATCTTTAAACAACAAGAACAACTCTTGATTTCTAAGAATTGAAACAGGGTATGACAGTGGCATGTTGAAAAAGGATGCAGATTTGTGGGAAGATTCCTTTTCCTTTTCTTATTCTGGCTTTTCTGTTCTGTTCCTGCTCCCCAGCTTCTAGGATAACCCATATATGACCACTTGCTTAAGTTACATCTGAAAGTACACAGAAATTCTTTATTTCTTTTAGACTGAAATGGACTGTTTGTTGGTTGTATCACTGTCCTATTTAAGATATCAGTCTCACTATTTTCAGAGTGCCTTCTGTTGAAAATTAAGAGTGATAAGTCATTTCCTTCTAAGTGTTTTGAAAACTGTTCAATAATATTGTCCTTAAAGTTTGTTTCCTATGAAGAACTGATTCTTGGTTTCAAGATAAAGATATAGTAAATAGAAGTTTGAGGTTTAATCTTTTTCATGTTATTATTAGGCTGCTAGGTAGTCACTGCTAATTTTTGGCAGCTTAAAACTGTATGTTATCAGACTCAAATATTTTATATAGAGTCCTAAATTCTTTATATAAATAAGAGAAATTAATCTTTCTAAAACATCGAAATTTAGCAAAGTAATAAAATCATGAAAAAGATTTCTCTGAAAAGTTTATGATACATAATAGTCAAAGAATATATATTATTTAACTAAAACTGCCATCAGAACAACACATAAAAGAGAAAATGTTATAAAGATCAATACCACATATATAAATAGACTTTCCTCTATTTAAAAAACTGTCTACTCTACACACACACACACACACACATATATATATATATATATATATATATATATATATATATATTTGTATTTTATAGATAAGGAATTCTGGATACACAGGAAGATGAGCATTTCTGACTGATTTTCATTTCTTTCTGATTTTTATATGCCACTGGTAAATGTAATTTCCATTCTTTAATATCCATTCACTTCACAGCTAATACTTTTCAAGCACCATAGAAGACTTGAAATTAAATCACATACATCTTTCTTATATGTGTTAAAGTGTTAGTATTAGGGATTAATGGGCTTTATTCTCAGTATCAGGATTATTCATTGGTAGTATGTTAGTGACACAGGGGCGCATTAACTCTTTTGAGCTGACAGGACATTAACAAACTGCTTCAGAGAATGAGTTATAATGATCTCAAATGTGAATTATACTTATGTTCTAATTTATTTACAGCGGGTAACTTATTCACCAACCTAAGATAGATTTTTCATATGGTTTCCTTTAGACTTACAGTATCTGGACTGTTAACAATACATACAAATTTTTATACTCTAGAAACTACCATAAATTTGGCAGCAAAGAAAATAAATAAGGCCTTATATATTTGTAATGATTCTGACTTACTAAGTATTAGAGAGTAATTTGTATGGCCAATGAGAACTATTATCTTAATTGGTAGAGCAATTCTTGTGTGTGTGAAGAAAATAGCCTCAAACCCACCTTCTGATAAAATCATAAAGGTTTTTTCAAATATTCTATAAGCATGATACATGAACTATAATTTATTATTATTTTCCCTTAGATTAGTTTAGATTTGGGCAATATTTTAGTGTTTACATCCTCTGGTATGTGTTTCATTACTTTACTTTGGTGGAAATATTTTAGTAAATAACCTAGATGATATGAGGGAATAATTTTTGTAAATCTGTGGTAATAACCTATCCTCAGTATGTGCATTTTGAAACAAAATAATTATAAAAATTCTTTCTATATGCTGCTCTCAGCTGCTTATATCTGACTTTTAAATATTTGCCCACCAGCCTGGTTCAGTTAATTCTGATATCGCTAATGATACCACCTCAGGAACTGATCTGCTGTTCGCCCAGTAGAGGAGTTACGTATTGCCTTTTGAAGAATGACACCTCAAACCACAGCCTTGACATTTGGCCTATCTTTGAATGGCTTGAGATACAGCTCTTAAGAATAATCTTTATCATTCAGAATAATTTTGGACATTCTGACTTTTAGCACTAAACTCTACAGAAAGAGTTTAATTATATGGGAAATAGGGTTATATAATCTAAATTGCTATCATTCCAAAGACATTCTCATGGGTATTTCTATTATTCCCAGAGAAGAATCCTTAGAAGCCTTCCCTTCTTTTGCTTTTCAGTTTCTGGAAGCCAATTTTGATGAGTTTTATATCTGCCATCTGACAGTACTGTTCTCAAACTCAACTTAATATTTTTTCTCATAAGTTTATAAGTTAGGGTTACATAAAAAGAAAATGAAATTAGTTCTTAGCATTGAACTAAAGACATTCTATTGATGGCACTGTGTCGTTTCTATTTCTTAGCCAGAAAATCTTAAAATATCGACTACTTCTTTACCCTTCGCATCTCTTTAGTCACCAAATCATAGTTTTTCTCTATAGTGTTTCTGATATGAATCCCTTTCTTCTATTCTCACCATTACCAGCACAGGTTGTCTGTTATTATACTATATTATTATCATTGCTTCTTAGCTGATACTTTTATTTCTAAAACCAACCTGCTTCAATTAATCTGCCATAGTGCTAAGGGAGCCCAGTGTTCCTAAAATGCGACTTCTTTCAAGTAACCTTTGCTGCCTTCAAAACTCTACATTGGTTTCTTATTCCCTATCACATGAAATCTAACTGCCTTTGCATACTTGTGAAGGCTCTCAGTAATTCAGCCTACTTCACCTATCTGATATCCCATAGGAATCTCTGTTCCTGCCAGGTTGACCTCTATACTATCTCCTCTCATATAATATACTCATACGTGTACCCTTGCTTCATTTATGCTGTTTCTCTCTTCTATACTCTCTTCTTTCCTCTCTGCTTATTTGTATCCCACTCATTCTAGAGGGCAAAGTTAAATTTCCTTGATGCCTTCCTTTTTCTCTGTGTTATCCATACTGAATAATTAATAGGTTATTCACTATATTCATTCTATCCTATGAAATGATTTTTTTTTAAAGATTTTATTTATTTATTCATTAGAGACACACACAGAGAGAGGCAGAGACACAGGCAGAGGGTGAAGCAGGCTCAATGCAGGGAGCCCGATGTGGGACTTGATCCCGGGTCTCCAGGATCACACCCTGGGCTGAAGGCGGTGTTAAAACGCTGAGCTACCTGGGCTGCCCCATGAAATGATTTTTTAAAAAGTGGAATATATACATGAAGTATATATATACTAGCATTACAGATACAAGATGTCTTATTCTCTTCCACTCAACAATTCCACTTCCAGGAATTTGTGCCCTTTCTAACTTTTTAGCTAGAAGTAAGTATGTTCACTGCAGCACTATTTGGAAACAACTAAATACCAATGCCCTAAGCTTCTCTTATGGGCAAGAGCCTTATAGCATACCACCAAATTTAATAGAGTGCTAAGTACATGATACAATGTTTTTTTTGTGAGTTTTTACAAAGCTTTCTCTGTATTTTGTAATAACAGTAACAGACGAAAATAAAATCCAAATTTGCTGCTTCTCCCCATATTTCCAAAATCCCGAATCTTTTCAAGAAAAGATTATATGTTTTTAATTCCATGTAGTATGTAGTCAGACCAAGAAACTTTTTGTATTAAGCTGACAATGAAATGGCTAGGAGGAAAGGTATTGCCAGCTGTAAAGGAATAGTTGAAAGAGTTCATCTTACTCATAATTGTTACCTTTTGCCAAAAAGTTTTCATAGGCAGCATGCTTCTAATGCTATGTACATACACCCAAAGTCTTAAACCATTCATATTAACCTGTCAAAAGTGCTGGTCCACTATTTTGACATGCTTACTGAGAACAGTAGATGACTTACTATCCTCAAAGCAAGCTATTAACTCCTGTCTAAACTTTCTCAATCTGAACTACTGTAAGGCAGCTCTTTGATGGGATGCACACTCTGCCTTTTTCAGCTTCACATCATTCTGCTCTATTGTGTGCCAATGTCTTTGAGGGCTATAAAAAATCCATATTTAAAAAAGGATAGAAATTAAGAATAATTTTTCTTAGTCCTTGTGCCATAAGAAGTACATCCAAATTAAATTCCTGCTATCACTATATATCCTTATATATATAGCTTTTATAATTTAGGTCCTTCTTACCATAGAAAGTATTTATGGTAATGTATTTTATAATTAGAGAACAAGATGAAATATTATCTATCTACTCTAAAAAACTCAGCACCATATTTCTCTTTTTCATATACCTAAAGAGATTTAAAATCTGCAGTTCTCCAATGACACTCTATAACTAGTTTAATTGTTTTTCTAATTAATAGAAACCTTTTCTCGTAATTCTAAATACTTTTTAACTCAATAATTCCACTTCCAGGAATTTGTGTCTCCTGCAGTAACTACAGATATGTGCAAATATTAAGCTGCAAGGATGTCCACTGCAGCAGTATTTAAAGCAACTCAATAGTAACAATAATGAATTAGTTAAATAAATTATGGTACAACCATACGATAGATTTAGAGCTATTTAGACCACTTAGTAAAAGATTATGTATAACATGAAGGTCTTCATCATATATTAAGTAAATTAGGTCATAAAATTGTATGTCATTTATGAAAACATTTTGTAAGAATGCCAAGTTGCTTAGTGATACTTAAATTCTTTCAAAAATTAATGTAAATGATTTTAGTAACTTGAAAAAAATATATATTATGATTAAAAAGCACTTTTAAAACGTGTGGCCTATCAAAACAGCATTAATTAACATGTCTCTTGGTAAAGATGAACACATGCAGATAATAACTAAAGTGAACAAGAGGGTGTTTAAAAGAGAAAAATGTAACCTCCTTCTTTCTTTTCCTATTCTCATTTATTTTTTGCTGAATTCTCCCCAGGTATAGGAGTCCTATGAGACTGACAGAGCTTAAAAGTAATGTGTAGCTGTGAAGTATTTATATTCAGTATACATGCTATTCACAGTTTTATAATTTTATTTCTTTTTTTTAAGATTTTATTTGTTTATTCATGAGACACAGAGAGGTGGAGACATAGGCAGAGGGAGAAGCAGGCTCCCCGTGGGGAGCCCGATGTGAGACTGATCCCAGGACCCTGGGATATTGACCTGAGCCCTGAGCCAAAGGTCGAAGCTCAACCACTGAGCCACCCAGGTGCCCCTATAATTTTATTTCTTATGCTAGAAATTTCTCAGAAGAATAAATGAAGGGGAGATATGCCATACAAAGATTTATTCTGTTGTTTTTTAACATCACATATTAAGGCTGTACAATTTTGTTAAGTATTTAAAATATTTTAAAAAATGATTTGAATTGAAAGAGACAGATTTCCTTACACAGTCAAGGCTCTCTCAGGTACTTCTCTTTCATCTCCCACACCCTAATGAAGCCAATCCAGCATCTAAGCATTCAAGCCTCATTGTGTTTGGATCCTGTTTGTTCTGTCTATGCAGGATATTTACTTTGGAAGGGGAGATTAATGGCTGAAGAACATGACTAAATAGCTTATTTGCGAAGATAAACCAACCTGAATTAGTATTAAGGTATAAAAACACATTGGACTACTAATTAATAAAAACAACCTTTTGTTTAAAAGAAAAAAATCCACAAAGACCATGGTTATAAATATTTCTAATGCTTTTTCTAGCAGATAATCTTAAATAATAATAATAAAAAACCTCAAATAAGCAACCCAAGAGAAGGCAAGCTGCCTTATACAATTCCACAATATAACAAGTCTGACGCTGTAAGAGAAAAAAAAAAACACAATTTCTCCATTAAAAAATAATGTAAGCTAAGTTTTAAATGGGGAAAAATGTTCATAGTACATTTAATAAGAAGCTGATATATTTACTATCCTAAGAGGTCTTAAAAGTCAATAAACAATCCAATACAGAATGGGAAAAAGTCATGAACAGGCAATTCAAATGCAAAGAAAAATATATTGTGAATAAAAAAAACATATTTAAAGTAGTGTATATTGAAATGAGATGTAATTTTTTATCTTTCAGATTGGAAAGTTAAAAATTTTAATAATACCAAGTAGTAGTAAAGCTTGGGGAAACAGCATTCTTATAAATTATTAGTTATTGATATAACTTTTTAAGAGAACAGTTTGGCAATACTTAGAGTTAAAAAGGCAGTTTTTTTGAAACTTATGTTTTTCATTTCTAGGAATTTATCCTATCAATCTGTGAAAAACTATATATAAATATGTTTAAAGGAGGCTGTTCACATGTAACAGTTTGTAACAGCAGATTAAAAAAAAAATAAGCAAGCCCAAATTCCTTTCTTATAGAATTTGCATTTTAGTCTGCAAATATGCATAGAGCTGCAAATAGGCTCTATATGCATGGAGCAATTTTTAAATATTCAAATTATAATTTTATAATGTTTTGATTGGCTAGAAATTAACAACTGGTGCTTATATTTTTAAAGTCTGTAAGGAAGTTGATAATATTTTAGAGACTAATTTCAAAGTTAATTTTTTTAAGCACCATATAAACATACACATTTGCCTTCACTTTTCTTGGACACATCAGTACAAATTGTTATTCATGAGAGACAAAATGCTTTGCTTAAAACAGTGATCACATTAACAGAATTGTGAGGAAAAAGTCTTTAGGGAAAAGGCCAAAATAGCTTGCATTTGGGCTCCAAGAAAACCTGATGCTCTAAAAAACATTTTTAATTGTTTCTATAGTTTGTCTTCTCCTTTAGTGGCCCATCCCTCAAAAGCCAGCTGGAGCTTGTAATAAAAGGACATCTTTTCCAGATAAAACCACAAATCCCTCTTTAAAAAATCTTTAATGTGTTTCTTTTTACTTAACCCACTAATAGGTGGTTATGCATCTCACTCCATGGAACTTAACTGACTTATGAAAACAACAATGAAATAAAGTTTCGGAGAAAATGTTGAAATATAGAAAGTTCCCACTTGTGACAAATTCCTGAAAATAAACTTAGCTTAGTCTATTTTACTGCTGGTATTAATGCTGCCATAATACTACTGGTATTATAAAGCAGCATATATGTAACAACTACCCTGACCAGAGCATTGCATAAATATTAGCTTAGAGAGGCTAATATTCAATAAAATTATTAAAATTCTTCTTTTAATGTAGTTCTCACACTGTTGTGATTCCTCTGTTCCTAAATATTAAACAATTTTAGAGATGCCATAATCTTTTAGACACATTAAAAAGTCATTAGAAATATTCTCTGCTTTTTTCCATTGATACTGCTCACTACTGAGGGATAGTCAATATGCCATCGTAGAGGAGTGGGTGAGATCTTTCCCTTTTAACTTCAATGATTGGTATCATACATATAACAATAATGTAAAATCTTCACCAGGCATTCTTACTGTTAATTTATCAGGTCCAACTACCTTTTTATGGAAAAGGCTATGTTCACTATATTCATAATCCTTTAATGTGTAATTCCAGAATTCATAAAGCTCCTAAAAGCCAAAAGATTTTTATAAGCTTGCTGCAAACTCTTGTAGCAGTAAAACCTGAGGGTGACAATTCATATATTTCACTGCAGAAATATTCATGTGTTTGCTTATCTTGTGCTTCTCTAGAACAATTGGGGTTTTATAGTAAATGAGAAAGTATACATCATATTACCTTTATAAAATTTGAAAAATTCTGAATTCTGAAACATATATAGCACCAAGAGCTTTAAATGAAGGATGCAGATCCATTTAGGTTCTGTGTTGTTATTTCTTTAGTTGGTGAATATTGTACCTATGCCATAGCATATTTGATATTTCAAAATCATTCTGGGGAAGAGGCTGAATCCTTAATTTTACATAATTTTTCTATAGTATGTTCTTCCAAAGGGTAATCAAGACTTCTAGAAACATAACCCACAGAGTTAATGGAACATGCATGCTTTTTACAAATATAAACCTTCCCTGCCTGACCCAACTTTTCCTAGTGTCCCTATAGTACTATACATTTCTTCTATTATACTATTTATTTGTCAATATCCCTTTCTAGAATATAAACTTAGTGATGACAGATGCTGCTGTCTTTAATCTTATTTATCAGTGATTTCCACTTGGTAGATACCCAGTGTCTACCTCAACACTTGATGAACAGTACATACTTGATGAAAATAATATTTGAATTGGAGAGCAGAAGAAATAGTTTCAAAAAAATTTCTAAGTACCTTCGGATAATTCAAGGTACAAAGAAAAGCATGGGTACTATTCTCATTATTTAGAACTCCTTTTAGTATGATTTTACCAAAATATTTTAACAGCTGTCCATATACTGACATTTCTATTGTGGAAATAATCATGCTTTTTATTATTTCAGCTTATTTTTGGTAATCTTTCATATTAATTATTGTAATTCCTTGTCATTTAAAAATAAGCCTCAGAGGTGCCTGGATGGCTCAGTAGGTTAAGTGTCTGCTTTAGGCTCAGGTCATGATCTCAGGGTCCTGGGATTGAGTTGGGTGTCAGGCTTCTGCTCAGTGGGGGGCCTGCTTCTCCCTCTCCCTCTGCCCCTGCTCTCTCTCTCATTCTCTCTCTCTCAAAAAAAAAAAAAAAAAAAGCTTCAGTGTTTAAATACTTATACTGATGACTTAATTTTTCGCTGAATTTCCATTGCTACTGAATTTTAAAAACTATGCTTAACATCATTAATAGCATCAATGTCAATAGCAAATGGATTTGAAGTGCCAATAAAATTGCTACATTTCAACATACATCCAAATAATATTGACTGGTTTTCTACATTTACCATAGCTGAGCGCTTCCCCCAACCCCTGGCCCATTATTTTATTTTTCTCACTTTTACTAGTAGGGTTGGCTTAAATCTTGATTTAGATTCTCTGTATTCACTTAAAGGAAGTAAAAATCTAATTCCTCCTTCCTTGTTTCTTACATTAGCTAGCTGCACTAGAGTTTTAAGATAGAAATTTCTAAGTAGGAAGCTATCCAGAACTAAGAGCACCACAGACAGATACAACTAAGTGCCCTGTTCACGATCCATTAGTTTCTGAATATGTATGATTCTTGGTACTTAATTTTGGGTGAGGCTTTGGTTTCTTGACAAGTTCTGACCCTGTCGTGACCTTTAGTTTCTTTAGACAGGATCTTGTAGATTTTCAGAGGATTGTGATGATATCCTAAGGTCAGACTGTGACTGTGCATTTTCCCACAACTATCACTGCTCACAGAGCAGTAGATTAACTGAATGTCTTACTGACTACCATTTTCAGCTACGTAAGGTCCAAAAAAAGTGACTTAACTTTTAAAAAAACTTCATGGAAGGCAGTTTCTGACATTCCCAATGGTTCCTGCCTCCTGGTATTCACACCACTGTGTACTCCCCTCCCCATTGGTGTGGAGTGGACCAACTGACTTGCTTCTAATGAATTGAATATGGCGAAAGTGATGAGATATTACTTCTGTGATTAGATAAAAGTCTATGACTTCCATTTAGCTAACTTACTCTCTTGCTTGCTCATTTGGATAAAGCTACCTGCTATGTCATTAGATGCTATATGAGGAGGCCCACATAGCAAGAAACCAAAGGCCTTGAAGTCTTGCATGTGAAATGAATTGAGGCCTTAGTCTAAGAGCTTTTGAGATCTTAATCCTGACAACAGCCATGTGAATCATCTAGAAAGTAGATTTTTACCAGTTAGGCCTTGAGATGATGCAGCTTTGTGAGAGACCCAGTCAGAGGACCCAGCTAAGCTGCGCTGAGATTCGTGACCCACAGAAACTGTGAAATAGTAATTGTTTTAAGTCACCAAGTTTTGGGGTGATTTGTTACATAGCAATAGGTAACTAAACTAATATAAATTTCAAAAACAAAACATTTTTGTTCTGAAACAAAATACAACATAAAATTATGGTTTCAAATTATACATGTCTGGTTAATATGTATCCATTATATCTTTTAATATGATACAAGTTCATCAGTAGCAGGAAATACAAATAGCAAAGAAGATTTCTGGCACAAAATATTGACAACCTATGTTTGAATGACAGAGTTTTAAAACCTAAACTGATCTTTGGCAAGATGGTTCAATGAAAACTTTTATTTTTATTTTTTTATTTTTTCAATGAAAACTTTTAGATAAAAATGATCTATACTATTGGAAGAAAAAAATTACTAGTGTTCTTGGATCATGGCTGGTATAGCAGCCATCAAACACAACACAGGATGTTATCAGGCCTCATATAGCCTAATGGTAAGATTATCAAACAAGAGAACCACAGGTTAGGGGTGTCTGGGTTGGTTGGTTGGTTAAAGATCTGCCTTCGGCTCAGGTCATATCAGGGTCCTAGGTTGAGCCCCCACATCCAGATTCCCTGCTCATCTGGGAGTCTGCTTCTCCCTCTCCCTCTGCTGCTCCCCCCACCTGCGTGCTCTCTCTTACTCTCAAATACATAAAGCCTTAAAAAAAAAAAAGAGAACTGCAGGTTATCCTCTTTTCATTAGAATTTTTAATAATAGGGATCCTTGGGTGGCGCAGCGGTTTGGCGCCTGCCTTTGGCCCAGGGCGCGATCCTGGAGACCTGGGATCGAATCCCACATCGGGCTCCTGATGCATGGAGCCTGCTTGTCTCTCTGCCTGTGTCTCTGCCCCTCTCTCTCTCTCTCTGTGTGACTATCATAAAAAAAAAATTTAAAAAAGAATTTTTAATAATAAATATAACTAATATAAATCCCAAGTACTTTCTTAAATTGACTTATTAACATTTTGAAGGATTATCTGTTATAATGTAAGTTTTTTGAGAACTTAAGACCTCCATAAGGATGCCCACCTGATGTCCCACACACTACTCAAACTTGTAAAAATGTCTTTCCATTTCAACTCTGTTTTTCCTCTAGTCTTTCCAGCCTTAATAAATAGTATTTCCATCTATCAGTTTGCTCAAGACAAAAATTTGGGAGTTCTCCTTGATACACTTCATCCCATTCAGAAAGTCTACTATCCGGACACCACGTGTGTTTCAAGTCCCTCTTCTCTCCATCTTCGAGGACACTCCCCTGGTCCAAGTCACAATGATTTCTCCCCAGAGCTATTCCTTCTTAATGAGTCTCTCTACTTCCATTCTTGTCCTACTTCCACTGTTGCAATTTATCCTTCACACAGCAGCCTTTAAATCTTTTAAAAATGCAAATAAGAACATGTTCCTTGATTAAAATCTATCAATGATTTCCACTGCTTGTAAGATAAAGTTTAAAAATGGAAACTAACAGAAACATCTTAACAAGGGTTTCAAGGTTCTTCAAGCTCTGACTCTGCATAGAACTCTATCCTCCTTTTCTGTTCCAAGCTGCCCTCTGGCCACAAAGATCCTCCTGAATTCAGTGTATCAAATGTCCCAAGTTCTTTGCTTTGGCTTCCACATGGAAGGTTTTCCTGTGGCTAATCTCCACTTATACTTCTGTTCCTAGCTTCTTCCCCTAACAGTGTCACTGCCATGACATACCGCAGCTGTTTACAAAATATTTGTTGAAGAGAAACATGAATAAAATTGTTCAAGATTGTGCTATTGTAATTACAATTGGGAAAATATTTAAATTATGGCCTTTCATCCATTAGGAATGTCTTCTTTCACCTTTTTTATTTAGAATGAAATACATTAGCTTCAAGATCAGAAAAAAATCTATTTATATTTGGCATGGTTATTATAATTCATCTATTTACCCTCCTCAATCAACCCAACTATAATAGCTTATGTTTAGGTTTTCACTTTATAATAACTAATTAAGACATCTATATCAATTAAGCCAAAAATTAAATACAAACAATCACTAGGACTAGTAGTTTAAAAGGGCTATTTCTGAAAGTGACGACATCTTTCAGGAAAACAATATCAAAGAAATGTCTTATCACGGAAGCACAATCTTAGACTTGACCAAATTTCATTGAGTAATAAAACATTACAATAAGAAGGAATTATTTTAAAATGAGCAAGATGACATGATTGTTAAAGTAAATTCTTCAATGCTTCATCTTATTCTCTTTTAAACACATTTACCTAATCAATGTAGTTTATTATGTTTAAATTGTCACTTAAATGTTATTTAAAAGCTTTTAATGCATTTTTGCTATCTATTATAATATGATACAGAAAATGTATGAAACCAATATAAAATTCAATTACTAAGGATAAAAATTTTATTAACAGGTCTCAGTTTCATTCCCTAAATAAGAAATATGATTCATATTTATTAATTTGTTCAAAGATATCACTAACATGTAGCTCTTCAGAATAATTAAAGTATATTTGTAGGATATAAACATTTTTATTGTTTTACTAGTTCACTGGATTTATTATTAAAAAATTATGAGCAACACTATGACCAATTTATACCACACAATAAATGATGTATTCTATGAAAGACAAATGTTTTCAGAGTCAATATAATCACAGCATACCTTTCGTGGACTCATGTGTTCATTTACAGTTTGCTTATAATTGCTTCATGGAGATAGGAGTTTGTGCATTACAAAAAGACTTTATTGATTTATTAGTTACAGAATATACTAAGCATACTCAGAAAACTGGAAAAGCTAGCTCTGAGACTAGTATCATAACGGCAAGTTATAGAGTACTTCAGAGCAAAGTCGGAGTGTTGGCATAGGGAAGATAAACGGTGGAAACTGGACTAGCAAAGACTAATATTTAGTAAGTCCACTAACACAAGAAAATCAAGTCTTAGAGTTGTATACTCTGCTCATGATGAGAAAAAAATTTACTTAATTTTTAAAAGCATACAGTTAATTATTCTATAATGGACTATTAAATTTCCTTTTAAAAAAATGTATTTAAAGATATGTACAGAAACCATTAACATCTATTTAGTATGCTCGAACACACACTTTTTCCAGCAAGTGATTCTTTTCTTTCAATAATTTATATCCTAATTTAACTAATTCAGGTAATTTATTTGACTTTATATATATTAGGGGGTTGGTTAATAAATAGTGAAAAGTTTTAAAATCTATTTTTGAGAAAATAAATGCTTTTTAAGCAGTATAAAATGTGTTAAAATGGACAAGAGTAAAAAAGGTGTGCAAAATTATACAATAAAATTCTCTAAAACATCACTTTTTCCTTTTGTAATTTAAAAATTCAGGGATGCCTGGGTGGCGCAGCGGTTTAGCGCCTGCCTTTGGCCCAGGGCGCGATCCTGGAGACCCGGGATCGAATCCCACATCAGGCTCCCTGCATGGAGCCTGCTTCTCCCTCTGCCTGTGTCTCTGCCTCTCTCTCTCTCTCTCTGTGTGTGTGTGACTATCATAAATAAATTAAAAAAATAAAAAAAATAAAAATTCACAGGAGATCATGTAGTTAAAGGTGGTTAGTTTGTTCTGAGTTCCATTTTTGAAGCCCAAATATAAAATAATTATTTAATATTTTTGCCTTTTATGTTTTTAAAACATAATTACTTTGATAACTTGTGAGTGCTTATTAATAAGCAAGGTGGAGTTTCAGCAAAGATCAGTATAGCATGTTCATGTTTCAATCCCCAACTGAGTATAGCTGGTCAGCATGTTGTTTTTGACTATGTATTTTTTCTTTCTCAGGTGTAAATTGTTTAATTTCCACCCTTAATGGACCACCAAATCCTTAGAGGAAGGAGAAAGTACACTGATGCTGAAACACAAATTAATGTGGGGCATAACAATAAATCTGAAAATTTACCTCAATATTATTTTCACCAGCTTTCTAAATTGTGTTCCTTTGATCAACTACTCATATCACCTTATTTAGTAGCTGTTTCTTAAGAAAACAAAGTTTAAGACAAAAAATACTGGAGTAATAATTAAACTTAATTAGTCTATACTTACTTTAAAGACCAAAATATCTGTACTGTGCTATTTGTGAAAATATGCCAGCAGATAGAGGCTGAGAAACCTTTATTATTTCTTCTTAAAGGGAGAATGTTAAGAATTCCAAATATCATCTCACAAGCAGTTATTTAATGTTACTAAATTTTTTTTTATTTTTTATTTATTATTTATGATAGTCACACATACACAGAGAGAGAGGCAGAGACATAGGCAGAGGGAGAAGCAGGCTCCATGCACCAGGAGCCCGATGTGGGATTCGATCCCGGGTCTCCAGGATCGCGCCCTGGGCCAAAGGCAGGCGCTAAACCGCTGCGCCACTCAGGGATCCCGTTACTAAATTTTAATCTACTTTTTAATACATATTTCATCCCTAAACTAAACAGTATACCTTAAGAAATCTTAATAAATTATGCTCTTTCTCATATAGTTGAAGGAAGTCAAATACCATGTGGTGTCACATATTATGAATATTAAAGATTGTACTTAAATAAAATTATAAAGCAATGCAAATTAACTTCTTATATTCACCAAAATGGATGCTCACAATTCTACCTTGAGAATATGTATTACTACCAAAGGGATTCAAGAGTCAAGAAAGGCTGGGAAACACTGCTGTAACACTGCTGAGTTTTTTCATCATTTTAAACCCAGAAAAGTTTCAATTAATGATGGAGGAAGCGAGTCACTGATATTCATACTGCCAAGTGAAACGCAGCAAGCTAGAATAACTGGTTAGTTTTATTAAGGTATCTTATTAAGATGGCTTATTAAGCTACTCACCATTGTTTTCATAGGGCTTTAGGCTGATACTAAACTTTAAAATGTAGGATTCTTTCCTTCCTAACTTTCATAAAAGTCATATATAATTAGCACTGAATGAAATTTTCTAATGTCAACATTTCAAATTTTGATTAACAGGGAATACAAATCAACCTCATTCAAGTTTAATTCAAAAGACTGGCAACATCCTTTGGGAGACTAGTGGAGATAATATTCAATGCACCTTCAAACTTCAGACTAAGCCAAGGGTCTACAAAGTAAAAGTAATATTCAACTTATTAAGCTAGCATCGTCACAGTAATTTTCTCTACCTGAGTTATGTTTGACTCATAAAAACCATATATTCTCAAATTGAAATAAACATTTTGGGTCCGGTATACCCTACTGTTGATAGATATGATGACTGATCTACACAGATGATCAAAATAAAGACAAAGCAACAGTTGACAGAAGGGGTGTGGGTAATGACTAGGATGTAAGAAAAAGACATTCAGACAATGGTAGAAACTCTGGACAGTATACAATTAAAAACCCAGTGAAATTCCATAGAGTGGAAGAACCATGGTTGTTCAGCTCTATTATAGTATTATCATTTCTGAACATGAAACACCAGTCAGTAGAAATCATACAAGCTTGGATAACTTAGTTAAGTTTTCATTATTATGTTTTGAATAAGGATAAACCAGGAGTGGTTTTTTTCCTCCAGCATTTTCGTTTTCATCTTATATGGTGTATTCAGGGCTAGAACTAGGGTGAGATGAATGCGGCACTCAATTTGGTGAAAAATTTAAGGGGGTACGAAAAACCCGCAGTAATCAAAATAAGTAATATTTCAATCAATATTTAAAAAATAAAAGTTAACACAAAAATTTCATGATAAATAAAATATCAAAATTTAAATAAAGGAAGGATTAGTACCCTCTATAATACTGATAAAATTCCTTAGGTAAAATATCTTTATATTGTAATGAGTTTCTTTAAAGAATGAGTTTTTTTTTAAAGATTTTATTTATTTATTCATGGGAGACAGAGAGAGAGAGAGAGAGAGAGAGAGAGAGGCAGGCAGGCAGAAACATAGGCAGAGGGAGAAGCAGGCTCCATGCAGGGAGCTGGATGTGAGACTTGATCCCGGGACTCCAGGATCATGCCCTGAGCTGAAGGCAGATGCTCAACCGCTGAGCCATGCAGGCATCCCTAAATGATGAGTTTTGATAAAAGGGTGAATGGTTTCAGTCTATCTACTATCATTTACATAAGCACAGAATATTTGAGTAAAAAGATTTCTAAAGTGAGTTTAAATAATAAAGCCCTAAATATTGTTCGAAGGTACTTGGCATTCTAAATCCCCATGTTTAAGCCCTCTCTGATTTTTAAGCTCTAAACTCCTTGCTATATATATGCAAGCAAGTTTTCCCAAACTAGACTGATTCTAGTATCAAACTAACTACTTTTAACTCACTGTATGGCTGATGATCTTTGCTTGAGTTAATCACCCTGGGGTATATAAGGTGATGATATTCTATTATTCTAACTACATTTATGGACTGCCATTCTTTTATACAAAAGAACGTCTTCCTTTCCATCCTCCATTTTTAAAGCATATTTATAGGCTTTAAAATATACTTTAAGTATATTTATAGACTGTAAAAAATATCCTCTAATCAAATACTGCTCCTTTTTCTCCCCATGCATAAATTGTACCAAATATGGAGACTGGGAACCTTTCCAAACTGGCTCTTGTGTCCTTTCAACATGACCCTGTTAGTCTTTGAGTACTTGCTTTCTGGCATGAAAAGATATTCTATACTCACTGTACTTTCCCTTCTCCAGACTTAGGAGCTCTTTCCCATCTACTTCAAAAGGCTAATAATTCATTAGTTTTGGGTTTATCTTTCTTATTCCTTTTATGCCTATTTTTCGCATAAAAGATAGAATACTGTAAGTACTTGATTTTTTTTTCTTTCCAGTTAGGAATATGTTCTGAAATCACTATCAGTTTATAGACTTCCTTTCTCTCTCTCTCTCTCTCTCTCTCTCTCTCTCACAGTTGAATTGTATTCTATTAGATGAATATGTCATGGTTTTTTCAACTATTCTGTTTGGATTGCTTATGTTTGCTATTAAAAACAATCCTATAGGGGCACCCAGGTGGTGCAGTTAGTGGAGTCTCAGACTCTTGGTTTCAGGTCAGGACATGATCTCAGGGACCTGGATTCAAACTTTAATCCAACTCCACGCTCAGTATGGAGTCTGCTTGAGATTTTCTCTCCCTCTCCCTCTGCCCCACCACTACTATCTCTAGCTCTCTCTCTCTCCCCCTCTCTAAAATAAATAAATAAATAAATAAATAAATAAATAAATAAATAAATAAATAAATCTTTAGAAAACAAACAACCAATCCATTTTTCCTATGTTGTTTCATATTCATGGAGGTATATATTCAGGATGGATTCCTAGAAGCATTTTTCCTTTGTATACATGGACCACATCTTCTTTATCCATTCATCTTTCAACAGACACTGAAGCTCCTTCCACAATTTGGCTATTGTGGACATTGCTGCTATAAACATTGGGGTGAAAAAAAAAATAAACATTGGGGTGCAGGTGTCCTGCCATTTCACTGGCAAATTGAACACCAATAAAAAATAAATTTATATAAAAAAGAAGCATTTTTCCTTAGTCAAAATGTAAATGCATATGTAATTTTGTTAGATATTATCAAATTCTTGTCCACAGGGGTTTTACCATTTTGCTTTCTTACTAGTAATGTATGAAAATGCATAGAATCCTTTTTACTTCTCGTTTCCAAGATCTTTGTGAAGAATCTCTTTTTTCAGAGTATATCGTATTTACTTTATGTCTCTGAGGCTAAAATTTATTATTTTTCTCACTTTACTATTTCTAGTTCCCAAAAGGTGGTTATAACTTTTTATTTAAAATGTATAAGTCAAAGATATTCTTTAGTCAATGACTTACATTTATAGAGCACATTATACTTTTCAAAATACTTTTATGCACACACATCTTATTTGATCCTCACAGACATGTTTTGAAGTATAGGGCAAGTAAATCAGTTTTACCTTCCAGATGAGGACTGAGAAGAAACATAATTTAATGACTTCTACATACTCAGTTAATGACAATCAAGGGTCTTGTTAGTTCACTGATATCTCTACTAAGTTGTCTCGCCTTTAACTTTCAATTCTAGTGCTTTAATTTATTATATATTAGTGTTACTTATTACATAAAAGTATTAGGCATACAGACTTACTAATTATATTTACTTCACAAGTAGTAGAAATGTGAAAGCTATTAATGAGTTATTTATGTCCATATGTTAAGCTTATTTTGGATATTAAAGCTTAATTCTTTTGAGTTTAGCTTTGAAGTTTACAAACTATAAAGTGCTAATCATGTCTAATAATGTAATTTATTCTGGAAAAATATACCATATTTTAATTCAAAGTAAGATTCAGTTATGTAAGCAGTAACAAGTTAGAATGCAGTGAATTACCTTTTCACATATAAGCAATTAATAGGAATTTGTAAAACTGTAGAAAATCAAATCCAGTGTAGCAAAAATGTAATTGCAAGACTGCATTAAAGTTCAAAGGCTCTCTTTGTACTAAACAATGTCTCTTAGCATTCTCTGAAAAGATAGGGGAAAAAGTTCTCTTTCAAGTATAAAATATTTTGGCCTAAATTTTTAATTAGATTGATTCATCCTTGAGAATGATAATATATATTTATCCTATCAAGTGAGTCGCAAGGAAATATTAAGAATGACATTAACAGACATTATAAATTGAGAATCCTCAAACGGAAGCAATGAAATCAGTAAGTGTAGATATAAACCCTGATTTTGGTCTCTTTTCCATAATGTAAACTCTCTTCCATGAAACACAATCTGTATGTTAAAGATGTCATTTATTTTTGAAGTTGAAAAATAACAAAAAGACTTTAGACCCACATATAAAAGGTACTCTTTTTATCCTTTTCTGAGACATTGACCTGTATACTCATTTAAAAATGAACACCACATCTTTACGTTATTAAATCTTTGTTTTGATCTATTAGTATTCACCAAAGTGCCATTTTATAAAACCTCACACTGAATAGACAAGGCTGGAGGTGACCATCTGCAGCTTTAGAGACTGCGTTTGAATTGATGAAAAGAGCTTTGTGTTTTCATTGCCAAGTTTGATTCTTCCAGTCATTAGGCATTCCCCTCAGATCGCATCAATGAAGCCGTGCTCTCTTACACCCATGTGTTAAATTCTCTTCTCCTCATGGTTTCCTTTGCCAGCTCTACTCAAGAATGACTATTGGGTCTTAGCCACATTCTTCTCACAGCTGTGTTAAAAAAGAGCATCAGAAAGTCTTCCTAAAACCCATATGTGTATCTGGTCAGTTCTCTGTCTTGGGGTCACCTCACATTGTGGTGTGATTATACAGAGATTCATTCTTGTTCTTGAACTGTGCTACTCCCACCACTCTGGGAAAGATTAGGCCCTCCCGTCAGTAGTAGAGAACTTCTTGGAAGACTGATGTGAAATATACATAGCTCAGAAGGCAAACTAATTGAAGGAAGAAGATGTTTCAAGATTTTAATTGATAATATGCTTTTTTTTTTTTTTTTTTTTTTTTTTTTACCATTGTGTAGTTTGTCAAATGACAAACGGTAACATAAAGAGAAATAATGTATACTTTTGTATGCTTTTTAGGATATTGCTATATGCATCAAAAGAAAGTCAAATGAGAATGATATCCCAAGGACTATTAGCTTGAATGGTATAAATACCAAAACAATTAAAAAGTTAAAATGATCAAGTTTAGTAAGTTCCAAAATTCTGTTCACCATGTAATTTCTGGAGCCTAACTTTCACTTTTAGTCAGTCTTTACACAGAAACACTTGACAGAATAATTGATAGTAGTGAAACTCTTTTTTTTTTTATACTTTGGTTAAGAAGTAAAGAAAAAAAATATTTGTTGAGTTGCCCAAGAATATATAACAATATGACAAGGAAGATCACTTCAGCTGCTATTATATACTATATTATTATAGAATGACTTTTTCTTTTTAACTATAAATGATCAAGAATAAAGTTCATGTATGGACAACATTTATGATTTTACCACCAGGGAAAGCTACAGCTTACACTGAAATAAGCAAAATATTTTCTTTCTTTTCTTTTCTTTTCTTTTCTTCTTTTCTTTTCTTTTTTCTTTTCTTCTTTCTTTCTTTCTTTCTTTCTTTCTTTCTTTCTTTCTTTCTTTCTTTCTTCTTTCTTTCTTTCTTCCTTTCCTTCTTTCTTCCCTCCTTCCTTCCTTCTTCTTTTCTTTTCTTCTCTTCTCTTCTCTTCTCTTCTCTTCTCTTCTCTTCTCTTCTCTTCTCTTCTCTTCTCTCTCTTCTCTTCTCTTCTCTTTTCTTTTCTTTTCTTTTCTTTTCTTTTCTTTTCTTTTCTTTTCTTTTCTTTTCTTTCTTTTTCATTAAATAGGCTCCATGCCCAATGTGGAGATCAATGCAGAGTCCAAATTCAGGACCTTGATATCAACCTGAACTGAGAATCAACTGAGAACTGAGAACTCAAGAATGGGACTCTTAAGAGACTGAGCCACCCAGAAGCCCTGAAAGATTCTTTTATTCTGTATTTTTCAAGGGCCACATGTGCACATGGGCAAATCCCTTAGTGGGGAGAAATAATCAAACATGGAATGTTAGAATCCAAGTAAAACTGTTATTTCTACTTATTCTTGGGTTCAATTTAGTTTTTTTTTAAATTGTATTTTGGGAATAAAACCTATACCTAGTAAGGAAGTATATATCCGATTTTAGTTACGTATATTGAATTTTTATTAAAAGAAAACCAGACTTTGATTTATATAAAAATGGAGACCTTTCTATACTACTAGGGAGATACATCATATTAAATTTTCCATGTGTTTAAGAACAGAAAAAGCAAGGGAGGAAGTTCTGAGTGAGCTGTCAAGTATAATGAGGCTGAGCAACATCCTAGCAGGAATAATGAAAATTTCTTATTGATGAGCACTGGGTAGGTATTATATAAGACTGATGAATCACTGACCTATACCTCTGAAACCAATAATATATTATATGTTAATTAACTGAATTTAAATAAAATGAAAAAATAAAATTTTTACAGTAGCTTCCCTTTTCTCTTCCTGACTACAAAAGTATCCTAAAGTACACTGGTGATTAGTGCAAGTAATTAAGAAAATTAAAATTACTTTATATATCGTATTTTTATCAATTCTAAAACTACTCTCAGATAAGATGGATGAATGAGTTTTCCTGTCTTCACAGAAGTATCTAGAAGCTCTGTAGCCTGTTAAGGGTAAACAGTAAGAAGGTTTTAACTGGAGCTAAGAACAGAATCAAGGGAAAGGGGATCCCTGGGTGGCGCAGCGGTTTAGCGCCTGCCTTTGGCCCAGGGCGCGGTCCTGGAGACCCGGGATCGAATCCCACCTCGGGCTCCCGGTGCATGGAGCCTGCTTCTCCCTCTGCCTGTGTCTCTGCCTCTCTCTCTCTCTCTCTTTCTCTCTCTGTGACTACCATAAATAAATAAAAAATTAAAAAAAAAAGACATTTAAGAATCAAGGGAAAGGATGCTTGTCAGATCATATGGCCACTCTAAGGAACTACAATTTCATATAAATGTGTGAAAATCACATTTGAATGTTTCTGAAGCATAAGAACTCCTGTTTTTTTTTTTACCTGTCAAGTTTTGGTTAAAAAGCATATGGTCATTGTTAAGTGGATCCTATAATTCCCCTAAAATAACAGGAACATTATCTCTTTTAATTTTATTTATTTATTTATTTTTTAATGTATGATAGTCACAGAGAGAGACAGAGAGAGGCAGAGACACAGGCAGAGGGAGAGGCAGGCTCCATGCACCGGAAGCCCGATGTGGGATTCAATCCCGGGTCTCCAGGATTGCGCCCTGGGCCAAAGGCAGGCGCTAAACCGCTGCGCCACCCAGGGATCCCACATTATCTCTTTTAATTACTGTAATATTGGGATTAATGAAAAACAATAAAAATTCCTGCATTTTATTTAGTCTTAAACTGAAACAGCATGGATCTCTCCCATATTTTACTCTTCTGTTCTTTTTCTCTCATTCCTTTCCATTGTACTCATCTGAAACATGTTTCATCTATCTTAGTAGGCAGAAATGCATATTAATTAGCTCAACTCTAGATCACCTATTTGAAGATAGGTTCTGAAATGAAGAAGCAGATCGAATGTAAGCAGCTGTGTTGTAATTTAACTTTTTAGTCCCTATTTTCATGTTCTTTATGCTCTTTATGATTCATTCCATAAAGTTAACCATTAAGGGAACTTATCAGAGAAAGTTAAGATTCTTAGTTTTGAGAATTTCTTTTCTTCTTTAGCCTGCATCCTTCACTTTCCATTTCATTTGTCAAGTTCTGGGTTAGACTTCAATTTCAATCATCCTACATTAATCCTTCCCTGGTAGAGAGGAATATCATAGACAACTAACACTATGTTTCTTTTTTGTGTCAAAGTGACACATTCCCTAAAGATAAAGGTGTTATCCCAACTCTTTAGTTTTTATAAAGAAATGAATATAATACATATCTATCAAATGTGAGAGGTATCTCTGTATTTATATATAATAAAAGTAGCTCTAAAGAAATCTACTTTATGTGCTCAATGGATGAGAAAGGTGATCCACTATACAAATATATAATGGAATTAAATTCTTTATAAAATACATACTTATTTGATAGTGTGTAAGAAGACTTGTATTTCATAAGTTAAATACGTATTTAATTTAAAAACATGTGCTATAATTTACAAATCCAGAGTATTAAATTCTTAAACATTTCATGTGCTCAAGAATAAAAATTAGGCATGTTAGATGCTGTACATCTTAATGATTACTTAGGAGTCATATGAAGCCATTTTCTACATATAAATAATAATATCTAATTGGATCTAGATTTGGAAGCTGCCTTACAGGGCTGATTGGGAAGTTTATTTGTACATAAACTATCAGGAATAAATTACTTGACTTATTATGTGCTGAGGTATGTATTGTATTTCATAGAGCTTTTAAATCTTAAACAAAAAATAAATTTTGAAGAGCAATTTCCAGAAGTTTTAGGTCCTCCCATTTATTAACAATACTAATAAATCAAAGTGATTTTCAACTTCATATTAATTAATGACCTAAACCTTGTGCTGAGTTGAGAATTTATGAACTTATTCTTTGATTCAATCAACAAGAATTTACAAAGCATTCAGATGTTTGTACTGTTGCTTTGATATTTATAGTCCAACTAAGAATTTATAAAAAAAAATCACAGGTAAAATTGGCAAGAAGCAGAAAAATTTTAGTGAAAAGAAAATACAACTATATAACACCTTTTGTATTAAACTATGTAAGGATATTTTACCACAATTAGTTTTCATTATGGTTCAAATCAGATTCTGGAGCCAGCAGCAAAATTAAAAAGTTTAGTGATATTTTTTGATGAAAACTGTAGGCTTTTTTTTTTTTTTTAAACCAAGAAACTGTAGAAATGCTCTGTTCCCCTTCCCAGCACTCAGAGTCATCTACCCTGTTTTATAATTCAACCTGCAAACAGATTAAGCAGCTGAGTTTGTGGAAAGTATGTTTGCTCTACGCTAAGAACCCTTGTGTGACACTATGGCGACTCCCCTGACACCTCGAAGGGAACTACAGACAGTTCCTCATCAGCAGGGAAACCAGGCTGAGAATTCACAATTTCTTTGTGACCTCAACTTCTTCATAGAAATCAGTATTTGACCAAGAGGCAGGAAAGACTTTTTGTTAGCTTACATGTCCTCCTTCTTCTTCTTCTTCCTTTCTTTCCTGTCAATACCACTCAAAAACTCAGGGTGCCCTATATTTCAAAAGGAAATGTTTTATGCTGATCTTTGGTATTTTCATTATGCAATTAGAAATTAGGACACATGTAAATTTTAAGTATCTGATTTTTTTAAAAGTATGGAAAGAAAGAAAATTTTAGAAAGGGCTATATTCTTTCTTGAAAACATGTTTAAAAGTGCTGAATTTTTGTCCTGTATCTTTTTGTCTGACCTATTTATTATAGTTATAGTTTATGAGGGATTTGAGTCGTATCAGTATAAATCTGGCCCATAGTAAAGATGATATGCAACAAAAGCTACTTTATTGTAATATCTAGAAGCTTCTGAGATCTTCTAACCTTATAAGCCTGGTTGTAAATACTTTCAAGTAATTACGTGTAGCTTAGGTATGTTAAGTATAGTCAAATATATTTTTTAAATCCTTCAGAAAACTTTTGTTCTAGGTTACAAGAACTATAGCTACAGACAGAACGACAGATGGGAAATAAAATCTAGTGTAAAGAACAACTGAATTTAAATCTCCCATGATGATAAAAATATCACTTAATGGATTTGTGTGTCAGTTTTCTTTTTAATAAATGAAGATTATGGACGGTCCTTGGCAGAATCATTAAGAGAAGTTTCTCTTACAAAGTTACTATGCTCTTAACCTGCTCTTTAGTTCCCTCTACTTCCACATAGCTCACCAAAACTAAGTGCATTCAGGATCAGCTAAAGAGCAACCTAAAACCAAAATGACAATGTATTCTTCTTCCACAAACATATACAATTTAAAAAGAGAAGTACCTTAACCTTGCTTGACACAAGAGAATGGATTTCCACTGGTGAAATTTTAGGCTTTATGTCACCTGGGCCACGAAGCCAGTTTTGGACAATGAAGTCTGGCACTCTTTACACTTTCCCCCTATCAGTGTTTCTGCCTATAAATATTGGTTAGCTTATAGATGCTAATTCTGTATCACTTTCCTTTTTAGGAATACTCCTATAGGCTAAAAAAAATTTAAGAAATTCATTTGACTCTAAAAAATATAAACTTAAAATTCTACAATTATTAGAAATAGTATATAGTCTCTCTCTATTATTACTGAAGATTTAAACTTCATGGATAGGACAAGGGTTAAAAGCTCACTAGAAAGTCAGACACCATAGGAGTAGTGGTCGCAGTGAGAAAGGCAGGCAGGAGAGCCACAAAGGTCATTCTTTTCTATGAAATTCCTCTACCAGCATTGAGTACTGGGTTGGGACAATTTTTTTTTTTTTTAATCTAGGACCAAAAGTAGACCAGAGTACATTTGAAATTTTCCTGTGTATTCCTGATCTGACCTGCTCTTACTTTATGCTGTTATCCCATCAACCTATTAAATTGTTCTAGTTCATTTGTTTGTGTTTACAGAGTACCTACTTTACAGCAGGCATCTGTGTGAATATTTGGAAGAGGTGTGGATACAAGGATGGAGAGAACACTGTCTATGTCTTAGGAATGCTCAATGAGGAGTAATTTTACAGGGAGTGAAACAGAAACAGATAAACAAAGCAATTATAACACCTAGATCATGAAGACCTGTAACAAAGGTACGGATTAAGTACAATGAAAACAATACAAAAGATAAACATCACAGAGGTAATGTCAAGACTGGACTTTAAGGAGCAACAAAAATTTGGCTAGGTACTAGAGGAAATGGGAAGAATATGCTTTAAGAAGAAGAAATAGCTTGTGTACAGATACTGTGGTTGGGGTCATGGGAGGAAATGATACCAAAAAATGGGAGGCCAGGACAAGCCTCATATATGGTGCTAAGTTGTTTATGCTTTAGTGTGTAGGGGATGACAGCCTCTGAAAGATTTTAAATAGAAAAGTTATATAATCTGATTTCAGTTTTAGAAAAAATTAACTTTGGTGGCAGTGAGGAAGACAAACTTGAGAGCTAGAGGCAGGTAAACTAGTTTTATGATTATTTCAATAGTCTAGATGAGGGATGATGAGGGCCTGAAATAGTGCAATGAGCAAGTGAGGATGGCATAAAGGGAGTCAGATGATTCTTAGGCGGTAGAGAAAACAGAGATTGACAGCAAAGTGAATGTGATGAGTAAGAAAGAGTGAGGGAAGGAGGACAGTGCTGAAACTGCTGAAGACCATCACTGGGAAGGGAGATACAGGAGAATGCTGAGGACTTTAATTTCAGTGGAGGAATTTTTAACAAACATACTATGACAACCACAAAAAAGGGAGTGATATCTAACTTTCTAGGAAGTTGAAAAAGACTTTGTAGAGAAGAATTACTTGAACTAGTCTTGCTAGTCTGATGAGTACAATTATACTAATAATATAATTTATAAAATGCTTATAATAAAGTAACTGGCACCGAATTAGGTATTTTACATGGCATCCAGTTTATTACTCATATCACACCTGCCTGAGGAGGCTGTATTACTGTCTGAAATTTTCAGCTGAGGAACCTTTGCTTCCAAGGGTTAAGTAATTTGTCCCAGATCTCACAGGTGATAAGTAGGAAAGCAGGGATTGAAGTCTAGGTTTGTCTGACTTGGCTATACAGCTTGCCTCTCTCCTCTATGCTGCACTGAATCTCATGGGATGAATGTTTTTTATGGGGTAAAGGGGGAAAAGGCTCCAAGCAGAGGAATACACATATATAAGGTATTTAGTCTTGAAAAGATTGAGCCCTTTTGAAGAATGGGACATTACAGTGTGGGATGAAATGGAAAGAGAAGGAGGGACTATGCGATGTGCATTGTTCTAAAGGCATTACACATTTATCTCACCTAATTCTTATAACATTATGAGGTGGGAGTATTATTATCCATATATTATGATCTGCACTAGCACAGGTTTTAAGATAAAATGTGCAAGTTCATGTACCTCTGCATTTTGAATCCAGATCCTGAGATTTTAAACCACTATGCTATATTATTGAAGACATGTGAGCATCTTTACTTTCTGTTTACCATGATTTTATATTAGTTTTATAATAAAAATATAATTAGAAAAAGGCCACTGAATTTAAAAGTTAGGTACTCTAATTTTTTAGGTAAAAATTACTGGTACTCTTAAAAAAGAACAATTTTGTATAAAAGCTCACCATTGTGTAGTGAGTAGCACAGGAGTGAATCAAATTGAAAGATTTGATAATGAATATAGATCAGTTATTCAAGAAATCTGGTGGTGAAAGGAAAAGGGGAAATGTGCACCTATTTAGTTTATATTGTAATTACTGCCCAGAATACTGACATATTACAAAGGACCTTCAAAAATAATTGCTAAGAACAGTGATTTCAGATTATATGGAGAATACTAATACCATCTAACAAAGTCTTATAAGCTGGTTTCCTGGAAGGTTATCTCTTATATGCAATAAAAAGATTGATGCCCACATTAACTGCAATGAAGGTATACTGCCCAATTGAAGGCAGTTAAAAATAAAATATAGTGAATTGAATGCGAACAAGAAAGCCTCACAGTATTTCCTCTCGGTCTTACTGCTGGAAATTAGAATAAAAGATTCAACATTTAAATTTAAATTTAACATTTAAATAACATAATTGTTTCACTTAAACTCTGTCCATTGATTAGTATCATTCCATTAAAACCTTTTGATCTGTCTGTGGTTAAATGTGAAGAATAGGACAAAATAATAAGTTTTTTCAAAAGGTTAAACTGATTCAACTTAAAGCATTATCTGAAATGATGTTATTTCTACTTCTTGGTATACAAAGTTTTTTTAAAATGATTTCTTACAAAATAATAATAATAGTTGATAAAATCTAAAAAATAAAAGTTGACATTTCCAAAGATTTTACAGAAATTTAATTGGTCTCTGGGGAACAGTTTTAGGGGATTTTAGTCATGTATATAAATTAAAGAATTACATGTAAAGAAAACTCTGAAATTGTAATTATTTGTAGACTTTAAGCAAATAGAGCTAACAGATACTGTCAGAAGTTACTGATTTGTAATTTACAATGAAATGAGACCTACCTATGTATCTTAGTGTTTTTAGAATGTTAATGTATATTGTGAATAATGGGATATGGTTTCCGACTGAACATAAAAATAATCTTTAAACCTACAAAAATTAGAATACTTACCATAAATCATAAATTTCAGGGCATTCTGACTGTAAAGATTTTAATATGCATAATTCGTAATCTGTTTTAAAATGGGTCTTAACTATAGATTTACCTGACTTTGGGCTACCATCCAAAACATAATTTCAGGGACTCGGGTGGCTCAGGAATTGAGCATCTGCCTTTGGCTCAGGGTGTGATCCTGGAGTTCTGGGATCAAGTCCTACACGGGGCTTCCTGCAGGGAGTTTGCTTCTCCCTCTACCTATGTCTCTGCCTCTTTCTCCGTGTCTCTCATGGATAAATAAATAAATAAATCTTAAAAAACAAAAAACCATAGTTTCAGGGATATTGGGTAAATGGTTGAGATGATTTATTGTCAAATAAAAACTAAAGAAGTAAGAAACTTTGAAGTTAGCACTACTTCATACTGTGAGACTGAAAACAAATTAAGGAAAAAGGTAGGAATTGAAGGCAATTAAGTGTATGAATGAGATAATGCTGTTAACAATACATAAAGATGGGATCAGTTAAAATGACAAGTTCCATTCCACTAAAGGTGCCTTAGAAATTCTGCTAGTGTTCAAGTTCCTTAAATTAACAGGTGACGTCTTTGCATGATATGTCCTATGTTAACATTTTGCTAGCTATTGTAAAGACTGATTGATTTTATAGCTTTATTTAAATTTTAACAAAAATGCAAAAATCACTGAAAATAAGCAAATGTAATTATGCACTGTGAAAAGCTGTACTGAATACTTCGGAAGAACAACACATGAAAACTAATTCCACTGGAACAATTCCATGTGCTTCAGATTATAGAGTCACAGATGATCTCAACTCAAGCAGGATTATCACAAAGTTAAATGAGTAAAGTTGATTACTTAACTGCCTCTTCCCCTTGCCAATAACTTTACCTATTACCTATGAAACGATTTTAATAGTATGGCTTCCATGAACTAATGAAGATCAGTTAATAAAAAAGTTCATTTGACTCAATCTATTTTTTTCTTAAATCATTAATAGCATGAATATTAAATAATATTTAGTTGTAAAAGAAGTGTTTTTGTTTTGTCTTGTTTCATGCTTTTGAAATAATGTAAGATCATTTTACTTACTTCTGAACTTTGTCATTGGCTGCTTGGGAGGCCTCCATGGCATGCTGAAGCTCTAATTCCATGTTTGCTCGATCTGTCAGAGCTTGCTGTAGTTGGGTAGCCAGTTCCTCATTCTGTTGTTGAGTGATGGAGACAATGTTCTCTCTACTTTTTAAAGCTTCTTCGTAAGTACTAAGTGTATGGTTAAACTGATCCTTCAGGTTTTCTTCTTGGGATAAAGATTTGTGTAAACTGAGAAAAATATAAAAATAAATAATTTAAGCATAAATATGCAGTCTTACTGACAAATAATGTATTTAACAAAAATCCCCAGTAAGAAATACCCATTTCTAAAAATCAATTTAATACTTAAATGGGTAAATAAAAATAACTTTTATATCACAATACTGTTCTTGATAATTATCCTATTTCTCTGCTTCTAGGCTGAAAGCTATCCAGACAAATGATTATTGATGTTACCAAAGCATACATGAAGATGCTGCAAGATGTTAATTTAATTACAACTGTGTAAATACTACATTCAATTTTCTTTAAAAGGAATAGCAGAGAATTGAAAAATAAAGCATCTCTAGGTAAATAAAAGAATATAATATGCTGACTGCAAAGAGGTGAGAAGTAAGAGAATGGGCCTCAGTTTAGTAGAGCCAGGGTTTCTTCAGCTGAGCACTTAACGAGAATGAATGACGGTTGTACGAATACTGATCAGCCCGTACACAGATATATATAAATGAAGTTAAAATCACTAGTCCGACTGCACAGAAATAATATGTATTCAGATATATTTTCTCTTTGCTAATGAATCTCATGCCAAATATATCCACTCATTAAGTCATACAGAGAAATAGCATATAAATTAAGACTAAATGAATGCAGAAGAAAATGCAGACAAATAGAACCCTAAAATGCTAAAGGTCAAATCTTTGATATGTCATTACACCTACCACCTGAGGTTATTTTGAAATGGCACCAAGCACCTCACTCAATTAAATAAAGACATTTTGAAAATATAAATATTTAATAAGGGAAATTTAAAATCCACACAGGAGATGTTCTTTTTTTATTAAATAAAATCATTTCAGTATATGCATACAAAAGAAATGTCGATGGGAGACTTGAAGTAAAACTACCTAACTATATAATACAGATTGATGATGTGAAAGAAAGTAATATAATTCTTAAAGCTTCAAAAAGCTAGTCAGGGAACTTTAGCACTGGCCAAATATCTAGTCTGATACTTTATTTAAAACTGTTTGAACCAAAGTAATTATAAATTTCTTCTTTTTGTTTAAGTAACCTATAGATCTCTCCAGTGTGCTCACTCTGTAGACGATGTCACACAGAAACAAGAAGGACATGAAGCAGGGACAGTTAGCATACCCAAAGAAATCATTTCAAGATTCAAATTAGTTCTTAAGAAGAAAGACTGCTACTAAATTGTGGTCAATTGATTACTACATAAAAGTAAGAATGGTGTTTAGTGCCATATTTGTAGAGTGCAAAGAAGTATTTTTCTTTACGGTTTTCACCTCGTTGTTTATATAACCCTTATTTCCATGCCTAAAGGCTCCCATTTCTTGTCCATTTTCCTATTCTTCCTATGTTCTTTCACACTTTCTGATTCCTCTTATTCCATGTTCCAGTTTCCTTCAGTTCACTCTTTGTCTATTTGAAAGATCCAAGAAAGAAAGAAAGAAATGAAAAACAAACAAAACAAAAAACCTCTAAAAAGACAAATCTATTTATATTCTTTACATATAAAAGATTATTATGTACATCTTGTTAATTATATTTTTAATTACACAGAGTGCACCAATCTGAAGTATTCAGCTTGACAAAATGTAAAGAACGAAATATGTAACAAACCAAGATTCCCCGTGTTCCCTCTCAGTTAATTCCCCTTTTCTAAAGCAATCACTTATTCAACTTCTATTAAGATTAATATTGCCTGTTTTTGAACTTTTTGTCTGCCTCATCCTATTGTTGCAGATAGTTCATTGTTTTTTATTGCTATTTTATTATTTATAAATTGCTATATACAATTTACTTAATTATTCCACTATTGTTGCTATTAATATTCTTGTTATGTTATCTTTTGATGGACCTAAGTAATCATTTCCCCCTCGCCCCACTTTATTGAGATATAATTGACATAAGTACTCCTTCTGAAGTAGAATTGCTCTACAGGGTGTACCTTCAGATTAAGTAGATGCTGCACAGAGTTTCCCAAAGTGGTCCTACCAATTTATACTCCCACCAGCAATATATGGGCATTTCAATTGCTCTACACTCTTCCTTAGAGTATTTTCCCTGCTGGTCTCTAAGTTATAGCCATTCTATTAGGGGTGCAGTGCAATTTCACTCTCTTAATACTGTCTTGATGAATGTAAGTTTTTAATTTCAGTGAAGTCTAGTTAATCATTGTTTCTTTAATGGCAGTGCTTTTTGTGTCTTATTTTAAAAGTATCTTAGCCTAACCATTCCATTATATTTTATTGTTACGTATATGGTCTCATTTAAAGTTCACAGTAGTAGGCAGCTTCATTTGGGAATTCTGCATTTGTTGATGATGTCCATAACACCCACTATTCAGTATACTCTAATGAGTTAAGTATTAAGAATTAATGATTCAGTTTTTAAAATATCATCTTTATTAAAATCATGGTATCCCAATTTAATTCTCTTATCATTCATCACTTCCTATTCTTTTATCTTTTAAATTTTTTCAAATTTATATATTTTTTCTTTTTAACAATGTTTTTATTTTCTACTTTTTAAAAAAGATTATATTTATTTATTTGACAGAGAGAGAGAGCATGCACAAGCAGGGAGACTGGCAGGCTGAAGGAGAAGCAGATTCCCTGCTGAGCAAGAAGCAGGACACGGGGCTCCATCCCAGGACCCGGGGATTATGACCTGAGCCAATAGCAGACACTTAACTAACTGAGCTATCCAGGCGCCGCTCATTTTTCTCTCAGATGGACCTGTGACTGGGATCCTTTACTCTAAGCTCAAAAAGCTATTCATCATTCAAAATGCCTTGGAAACCTTTAAATTCCAATCAAGACTTTCTCAAACAGAAGCAGTAGCTGGAATGGTCTTTTAAAACAATAAATTAGATAATGTCATTTAAAATCCTGCAATAGCATCTTATGGTACTCAGAATAAATTTCTAAAAATAATAATAATAAATTGCCTATTTTAACTCAGTAAACCTCACAACAACTTATGAGAGCCCTATCAATATTAGTTGTTTTTTTACAGATGAAGAAATTGAAACAGAGGGAAGTAATTTAATTAACCTCTCACATCTAACAGAACCAGAATCTCAACCCACAGTCTTCTTGAGCTGAAACATGAAATACTCCTTCATGGTCATGAGCCATGAAGCCATGTATCATCTGTTCTCTCCTCCTCATCATCTTTTAGTCTGAATTCAGCTTTTTTCATCAAGCTTTTTCCTGTTTGAGGTATTTGTAATGTTACTCTCTCTTCTCCTGACAAACTTTTACTTACCCATTTGGTCTCAGCATGATCACTGCTTTCTCAGATAAACCTTTTATGACTCTTCCATCTAAATTTTGCTGTTGCTTCTTTGTTATTCTGTCTTGATGACCCTACTCTTTTTCTTCTTAGAACTTAATATTTCATTTTGTGATCTACTGCCCAATTCCAACATACTAATACTCTATTTACAAAGGGCAATTCTTTAAAAAATGGGAACACATTCCTTAATAACTTCAATAAATCAAAATGCTTATATTCCTAAGGAAACTTTCTTATAGGAGTAAAGATGAAGTAGACGGGAAAGAGTCCTATCATATATAAATCTATGCCATTTATAGCATATTTTTGTTTTAGTGCTGTTTTTTTCCCTCAGAGTGTTCTTCCCCAGGGCTGCATTGTTTAGTTTTTTTCATAGAGTCAAATCACATTTAACCTCTTTTCAAAGTTATTGATTTTCAGGTGCATTTTTAGCATGGCAGCAGCATTACAATTTATTGGTCTTAAATGATGTTGTATTGGAAAATATTTGAAATTAAGTAAGAATGAATGATAAAACGATACATAAGATCACTCTCAGGAATTCCAAAACATGTAGCTCACACAATATTGACCAAGAATAGTAACTATTTTGGTTTATCATGAAATTGATGAGGTAATACAATACACAAAGTTTCCATTCACTCTTACAGTTTTCAAATTATGTAATTCCTTATTTAAGTTTTGTTCTTTGAATAGGAAGTGACATTTTGAAAATATTTTTAGTTGGTAATCTTTCATATTCTTATAATTCCAATCCATATCAAATGAGAGCATAAATTGCCTCTTATGCTGTTCACCACATTTGAGTCCAACAGCAGGCCAGTATCAAAAATACCCTTTCATGGGCACTGTCCTCCTAAGCAGCATGTAACAGATTTCCTTTCTGGAGTGGTTTCTGCCTTCAATTCCCTGAAGTCTATGGTCCTGAGTATTTTTCTAGTCCCTGACTGCACTGCCTCAGCTTAAAGTATCTTGGAATTATTGAGCTTATGACTCTGATGTTTTGCTTGCAGATATCTCTGTTCTCCTCAGTTTATCTGCTTTCCTGCTTGCTGAACTCTCTCTCAATTGTAATGTCACACATGGATTCAGCTTATTCTTGCAACTAGTACTTTTCCATTTATACCAAGTGTTGATGTTACTTTTCCTGGCTTCCTCTTTTGTCTCCATGATCAAGTATTACTTAAGTCCTTCATGAGTCACTTTACTCATCATCCTACAGTATGCAGTTACTCTTCTGCTCATGCTTCATTTATGTACAGTAATTGCTCAATCAAAAGTGTTTTATATATGTTGGTTTAATTGGATAAATATTTTTGAATTAACAATTAAGAGGTGCAAACCACAGTGCAAACCAACAGTTCTTACCTAAGAGTAATTTTGTGCCTCAGGATACATTTGGAACATCTGGAGACATTTCTGGTTGTCAAAACTCAAGGAGGGAGTACTACTAGCATTTAGTGGGTAGAGGCCAGAGATGCTGCTAAGCATCTTCCATTGCAGAGGACAGTCTAATGTGTCAAAAGTGCAAAACTTGGTGTACATGAAAAGATGATGGCTTTGGACTTTGAAGAGGTAGATTCATATTTCAGTCCTGTCTTTCACTTTGTATGGCCCTAGGAAAATACCCTACCCCTTTGAGTATTAATTTCATTAACTCAAGAACAATGAGAAAAATCTCATGGAGTTCACATGAGAACAGAATGAGGTGATCTAGTTATGTGAAAAATATCTAGCACAATACTTGGTAAAGAATGGGCATTTATCTATGGATAATTCTTAAAAGAAATAATTTATTTCTAATTAACTTTGTATGAAATCTTATACAATACTCAGACATTTTACAAATACTTTGATGAAAAACAACTGCCTGTTTCTACAGGTTTTTCATGAATTGGGAAAAATAAACTAGTTTTCCTAACCTTTATCACTTACTGATAACATTCTTAAATCATTCTGGGAAAAAAACAAGAGAGAGGCAGGTTTGGCTTGTTTTACTGAATTAAAATAAATAAAGACAAAGCAAGTATGAAACGCAGAAGTATGTGCTACCTTGTCCTAAGTACATTTTCTGAGAGGATAGTGTCTGTGTTTACTTCCCAGTTTACTGTATCAATTAATTTGATCTGAATTTCTGACCTATGTGATTTGCCTTCTCTCTGAAGAACTTCTTTTAACATTTCCTGCAAGATAGGTGTACTGGTGAAAAATTCCTTTTTTTTGTTGTTGTTGTTTTTTTTTTTTTGTTTATCTGATAAAGTTTTTCTTTCTCCTTTACTTTTGAAGAATAACTTTACAGGATATCAAATTCTAGGTCAATGTACCAAATTTTAGTCTGACATTCAAGGTGCTCCAAAATTCTCTACTTTTCTTTTCAGACTTCGTCCTATCTACTCTTATCAAAATGTTTTATTCTAGCCAAATGGAAATATAAACTGTTCTTTGAAAGTGCTGTCACACTTCACTTTGCATTATTGCTCACATTGTTGCCTTCACTTGGAAAAATCCCTTCACTACAGAAAAATCCCTGGTGCCTTTACCTACTTTCCCACAATGGTAATATTTTATAAAATTATAGTATAAGAACACCACCAAGATACTGACATTGATACAGTCAAGATAAAAAAGTTACATCATCACAATGATCCCTGTTGTTTCCCCCAGTACTCCTTCTCCTCCTTAAAACCTAACCATTAATCTGTTTCCCATTTCAATAATGCTGTTTCAAGAATGTTTTATAAACGGAAAGATTGCTTTTGGGACTTTTTTTATTCAGTATAATTTTCTGGAGATTCATCCAGGTTGCTGCACGTATCAATAATTAGTGGTGTTTTTTGAGGAAATGGTCCATTACTTACTTCTAAGTTGTGCCATTTTTAGGCATATAGAGTTGTTAATAGTAATCTTTATTTCTATACCTGTAAAGTCTATATATACGCTGTTTCATTTCTGATATTGGTAAAGTGTCTTTTTCTCCTTTTAATGCTTCTTTCTGTTCTTTATCATTTCTTCTTTCTGCTTGTTTTGCATTTATTTTTCTCTTCTCTTTCTAGATTATTGAAGTAGGGGCTTAGATTGTTGATTTAATATATTTTCCTTAATGCATTCAGTGCTATAAATTTCCTCTCAGCACTGCTTTAGCTGTGTCCCACAAATTTTGCTGTGTTGTGTTTTTATTTTCACTCACTTCCACGTATTTTAAAAAATTTCCCTTGAGAATTCTTCTTAGACTCCTGGATTATTTAGAAATGTGTTTGTTTAGTTTTCAAGTGTTTGGAGATTTGTCTGTTATTTTCCTGTTACTAATATTTGTTCTGATTCTACTATGGTGGAAATGCATGCACTGTATGATTTCAGTTCTTTTAACTCAATTGAGGTTTATTTTATGACTTAGAATATGATCTATCTTGGTTTATGTTTTGTGAGCATTTAAGAAAAATAATATCCTGCTGCTGTGTGGAATGTCTAAAATTGTTGATTAGATCCTGGTAGTTGATGGTCATATTGAATTCTTCTTTATCCCTGGGTTTTCTTTTTGTCTAGTGAGAGGAAGGTGTTGAAATCTCCAAATTGTAACTGTGGACTTGTCAATTTCTCTTTTCAGTTCCATCTATTTTTGCTTCATATATTTTTAGTCCTCTTATTTGGTATAAACACATTTCAGATTGCTATGTCTTTTTGGTAAACTCTTTTTTAAAAATAACTTAATGCCCCTCCCTGATAAATGTTTTTGTTTTAAAGTCTACTTATAAGATACCAGTATAGCCATTCTTGCTTGCATTTGATTCATGTTTTTATGGTTTATCTTCTGTTCTCTTATTTAATAACTTTATTCATTTTTTTTTTTGTAGCCAGCTTAAGAGTGGGGCCATAATAAATAAATAAATAAATAAATAAATAAATAAATAAATAAATAAATAAATAAATATTATGAAGGGGAGAGAGAGGGGGAGAGGTAAGGACAAAGTGACAGGGAGAGAGAGAATCTTCAGCAGGCTCCACGCCCAGCACAGAGCCCAATGTGGGCTCACAATCCTGAGATCATGACTTAAGCTGAAATTAAAGAGGTGGATGTTGAACTGAGACATCCATGTGCCCCATGGGCCATAATTTTTAACCTTCTCTGTCAATCTTTGTCTGTTGTTATATTTGGACCATTAATATGTAAGTTGGGGCTTAAGCCTACCATTTTATTTTCTGTTTGTTGTCCCTGAGATTTTATTGTTGTTCTTTGTTTTCTCTCTCCTGCTTCCCTGTAGGCTACTTGAACATATTTTGAAATTCCATTGTTAGAGATCTATGATGTCTTTTAGCGTACCTCTAGGTATATTATTATGCATACATAAGTTGTTACAGTGTATTGATGTCATTATTTTGCCAGCTCCAGTAGAATACAGACACTTTTCGGCTGTGAACAGTCCTTTGCCTTCCCTTATTTATAATTATTTTAAATATATCCTCTACATACATTTAGAACCAAATCAGAGATGGTTATAATTTTTCCTTCAACCATCAAACATATTTGAAAACTCAAAGGGCCTATTATATATTTTCAATTTGCTCAGTGTTTTTCTTTCCTTCCTGACATCCCAAGGTTTGTTCTTTTATCATGTTCTTTCTTTTTACATAACTTCCATTAGCCATTTTTGTAGGATAGACCTCATGACAAAGTCTCTTAGTTTTCCTTCATCTGAGAATATCTTGATTTCTGCCTTTTTTTTTTTTTTGAGCCAATATGTAGCTTGAGCTCATGACTCTGAGATCAAGATCTGAGCCAAGATCAAGAGTTTGATGCTTAATGACTTGAGTCACCCAGGTGCCCTGATTTCTGCCTTTATTTATTTATTTAAGATTTATTTATTTGAGAGAGAGAAAATCTGCACGCATGTGGGAGGGGGTGCAAAGAGACAATCTTCAAGCAGAATTCCCACTAAGCGTGGATCCCCACACAGGTTCCATCCCATGACCTGAGCCAAAACTGAGTCTGACACTCAATCGACTAAGCCATCCAGGCAAACCCCGTCTTTATATTTGAAGTATATTTTACTGGATCTATAATTCTGCCTTGACAATTCTTTTCTTCCAGCCCTTGAAAAATATTGTGCCACTTTTTTGTCCTCTATAATTTCTTTTTTTAATTTTTATAAAAATATTTTATTTATTTATTCATGAGAAACACAGAGAGAGGCAGAGACATTGGCAGAGGGAGAAGCAGGCTCCATTCAGGGAGCCCGATGTGGGACTCGATCCTAAGACTCCAGGATCCTTTTGCCTGAGCCAAAGGCAGACACTTAACCACCGAGCCACCCAGGTGTCCCCTGTCCTCTATAATTTCTGATTAGATACCTGCTGTAATGTGTTTGGTTTTTCCCCTATAGGCAAGGTATTTTTCTCCAGCTGCTTTCAAGATTATTTCTCTTTAATTTTCAGTAGTTTAATTATGGTGTGTCTTGGTATATATTTATTTGAGTTTCCCTGTTTAAAGTTCCCTCAGTTTCCTTTACGTTTCTGTCTCTTGCCACATTTGGACAATTTTCAGTCATTATTTCCTTGCATACGTTTTCAGCTCTGTCCTTTCTTTTCTCCTTTTTCCTTCCATGGAAGACTCCAATGACACAAATGTTTAGTCTTTTATTACAGTTTGTAGGTCCCTGAGGCTCTGACTTTTTTTTTCAGTCTATGTTTCTGCTCTTCAGATTAAATCATTTTTATTGTTCTATCTTCCAGTCACATTCTTTTATGTCCTCTGAATCCTGCTCTTGAGCCCATTCATTGGGCTTTACATTTCAGTCACTGTCTTTCTCAGTTTAAGATTTTCATTTGAAAAACAAAATTTCTATTTGTTTCATTACATTTTCTACTTCTTTCATCTTAAAAAGCAGAATTCTTTTTATTAAATTTGAAGGAATACTTTTTCTTTTCTTTCTTTTTAAATATTTTATTTATTTATTCATGAGAGACATAGAGAGAGAGAGAGAGAGGCAGAAACACAGGCAGACGGGGAAGCAGGCTCCATGCATGGAGCCCGACGTGGGACTCGATCCCAGGTCTCCAGGATCATGCCCTGGACTGAAGGCGGGGATAAACCGCTGAGCCACTGGGGCTGCCCAGGAATACTTTTTCATTTCACTTCAATCACTGTTGCTTTCCATAGTTTTAGTGATGCTTATAACAACACATTGATTTGTCATATGATAAAGTTTAAGATGTGTTTTGTTGCCTATGTTTTGTATGGGGTATATAAATATGAGTAGTTTTGTCAGCATAGTTCCCTACTATTTTGCTTATCAGGTCACTAAATTCATGAAGCATATAATTCACTCTTGGATAATCAGGTATCAATCCTACTATATCAATTTTAAGAACTCTTTAAAATATTTAATTATTAAATATAATATACTATTTAATTATTAAGTATATCATACTTAATTGATAAGTATGGGATTCTGTTTATAATATACTCAAAAATTAAATATTTTAAAGAAATTCTCAAGTTTTATTGAGAAACAACTGACATATATCACTGTTTGAACTTAAGGTATACAGCATGATGGGTTGATTTATATATATTGCGAAATGATTAGCAAAATAGGTTCAACTAATATCCATCTTCTCATATGGATACAATAAAAAAGAAAAGAAAGAAGAAAAGAACAAAGGACAAAAGATTTCTCCTTGTGATGAGAACTCTTAGGATGTACTCTCTTTAAAACTTTCCTGTATATTCTACACCATGTTAGCTACAACCATTATGTTGTACATTACATCCCTAAGTACTTAGAAATGGAAGTTTGTGCTATTTAGGCCATCTTCTTTCAACTCCCTCTTTGTTGTCCTCTGCTTCTAGTAACCACAAATCTGATCTCTTCTTCTATACATTATTTTTAAGATTCTACACTTAATTGAGATCATATGGTATTTGTTTTTCCCTGACTTATTTCACATAGCATAATGCTTTTAAGGTTGAACAAGTTGTCACAAATGGTAAGATTTCCTTTTTCTTTTTTTTCTTTTTCCTTTTCTTTAATATTCATCTATCTATATATGTATATACCACAACTTCTTTATCTTTTGATTCATAATGGACTCAGGTGTTTCCATGCCTCAGCTATTATAAATGATGCTGCTATGAATATGAGGATGCATATATCTTTTCAAGTTAATGTTTTCACTTCCTTTGGATATATTTTTAGAAGTGGAGTTGCTGGATTATATGGTAGCCTTCATTTTAATCTTCTGAGGAACTTCCATACTGTTTTTTGTAGTGGCGGTACTAATTTATAATTCCACCAACAGTGCATAAGCGTTCTCTTTTCTCCACATCTACACTAGCATTTGTTATCTCTTGCTTTTTGATGATGCCTATTCTAACAAGCCTGAGGTGGTATATCACTATGGTTTTAATTTGCATTTCCCTAATGACTAGTGATGTTGAGTATCTTTTAATGTACCTGTTTGCCTTTCATATATCTTCTTTGGAAAAATGTCTATTCAGATCTTCTGCCCATTTTTTAATTAGATTTTTTTTTTTTTGCTGTCAAGTTGTATGAGCACTTTATATATTTTGAATACTAACCCATTATCAGATAGATGGTTGCAAATATTCTTTCCCATTCTATAGGTTGTCTTTTCACTTTGTTGACTGTTTCGTTTGCTGTTCAGACACTTTTTTGTTTTGAGTAGTCCACCTTGTTTATTTAAATTTTGTTGCTTGTGCTTTAGGTACCACATCCAAAAAATCATTACCAAGATCCACATCAAGGGGCTTTGTTCCTTATGTTTTCTTCTGAGATTCATAGTTTCAAGTCTTACAGTTAAGCCTTTAATCCATTTCAAGTTAATGTTTGTGAGTACTGTAAGATAGGGTCCAATTTCATTCTTTTACATGTAAATATCCAATTATTGTAGCACTATTCCTTGACAAAACTATTATTTCTCCGTTGAGTATTCTTGGGTTTATTTCTGGGATCTTGATTCTGTTCTATTGGTTTATTTGTCTGTTTTTATGCCAGTACCATACTGTTTTGATGACTACAGCTTTATGGTTTAGCTTGAAATCAGGAAGTGTGATACTTTCTCTTTTGTTGTTCTCAGGATTTCTTTGCCTATTCAGGGTCTTCTGTAGTTCCATATACATTTTGGGTTCCATATACATATTTTATCTACTTCTGTAGAAAAAAATGATATTATAATCTTGATAGAGAAGGCACTGAAGATACTTTTGGTAGTACTAACACAAATGGTTGTTGGTAGTATTGAAATGTTAACAATATTAGTTCTTCCCATCCATGGATATGGGATACCTTTCCGTTTGTGTCTTGTTTGATTTCTTTTATCAATGTCTTATGTTTTCCACATAAAGATCTTACAGTTCCAAGGTTAACTTAAAGTATATTATTGTTTTTGATACTATTGATAATGGGATTGATTTTTCATTTTATTTTAAATAACTTTTATTTAAATTCTAGTTAACATGTATATATTATTAGTTTCAGGGGTAGAAATCAGTGATTCTTTTTTTTTTTTAAGATTTTATTTATTTATTAGAGACAGAGAGAGAGAGAGAGAGGCAGAGACACAGGCAGAGGGAGAAGCAAGATCCATACAGGGAGCCTGATGTGGGACTCGATCCTGGGTCTCCAGGATCACACCCTGGGCTGAAGGCGGTGCTAAACCACTAAGCCACCGGGGCTGCCCAGAAATCAGTGATTCATCAGTTCCATGAAATACTCAGTGCTCATTACCTCAAGTGCCCTCCTTTGTGCCCATCATCCACTTATCCTATCCCCCCCCACCTATTCCCCTCCAGCAACTCTCAGTCTGTTCCCTATAGTTAGTCTCTTATGGTTTGCCTCCCTCTGCTTTCTTCTTATTTTATTTTTCCTTCCTTTTCCCTATGTTCATCTGTTTTGGTTCTTAAATTCCACATGTGAGTGAAATCATATGGTATTTGCTTTTCTCTAACCGGCTTATTTTGCTTAGCATAATATAGTCTAGTTCCATCCACGTCTTTGCAAATGGTAAGATTTCATTCTTTTAGATGGTGGAGTAATATTCCATTGTATATATACACCGGACCTTCTTTCTCCATTCAACTGTTGAAGGACATCTGGGCTTTTTCCATATTTTAGCTATTGTGGACATTACTGCTATAAACATTGGGGTGCATATGCCCACCTGAATCACTATTTTTATATCCTTTGGATAAATACCTAGTAGTGCAATTGCTGGGTCATACGGAGTTCTATTTTTAACTTTTTGAGAAACCTCCATACTGTTTTCCAGAGTGGCTGCACCAGTTTGCATTCCCACCAACAGTTTAAGAGGGTTCCTCTTTCTCTGCATCCTCATCAACGTCTGTTGTTTCATGAGCTATTAATTTTAGCCATGCTGACAGGTGTGAGGTGGTATCTCATTGTGGCTTTGATTTGTATTTCCCTGAGGATGAGTGATGTAGAGCATTTTTTCATGTGTCTGTTGGCCATTTGTCTTCTTTAGAGAAATGTCTACCCATGTCTACCCATGTTGTCTACCCATTTCTTGACTGGATTTCTGTGTTTATTGAGTATTGAGTTTGGTAAATTCTTTATAGATTTTGGATACTAACCCTTTATCTGATATGCCATTTGTGAATATCTTCTCCCATTCTGCAGGCTGCCTTTTAGTTTTGTAGATTGTTTCCTTTCCTGTGCAAAAGCTTTTTATCCTGATGAAGTCCCAATAGTTCATTTCTACTTTTGTTTCCCTTGCCTCTGGAGACATGTCTAGCAAGAAATTGCAGTGGTCAATGTCAAAGAGGTTGCTGTCTGTGTTCTCCTCTAGGATTTGGATAGATTCCTGTTTCACATTTAGATCTTTCATCCATTTTGAAATTATTTTGCTGTATGGTGTAAGAAAGTGGTCCGCTTCATTCTTCTGTGTATGGCAGAATTTTCTCAACACTATTGGTTGAAGATACTTTTTTCCATTGGATATTCTTTCCTGCTTTGTCCAAATTAGTTGACCATAGAGTTGTGGGTCTATTTCTGCAATCTCTATTCTGTTCCACTGATCTGAGTTTGTGCCAGTACCTTACTGTCTTGATGATTACAACTTTGTAATACAGTTTGATGTCTGGAACTGTGATGCCTCCATCTTTGGTTTTCTTTTTCAGAATTGCTTTGGCTATTCAAGGTCTTCTGTGGTTCTATACAAATTTTAGAATTGTTTGCGCCAGCTCTGTGAAAAATGCTGCTGTTATTTTGATAAGGATTGCACTGAATGTGTAGGTTGCTTTCGGTAGTATAGACATTTTAATAATATTTGTTCTTCTAATCCATGAGCATGGAATGTTTTTCCATTTCTTTGTGTCTTCCTCAATTGCTTTCATAAATATTCTACAGTTTTCAGAGTACAGATATTTTACCTCTTTCATTAGGTTTATTCCTAGGTATTTTATGTTTTTGGTGCAACTGTAAACAGGATCAATTCCTCACTTTATCTTTCTGCTACTTCACTGCTGGTGAATAGAAATGCAACAGACTTCTGTGCATTGATTTTATATCCTACATCTTTGCCGAATTCCTGTATCACTCTATTTTGATGGAATGTTTCGGGGTTTGTACATATAGTATTGTGTCATCTGTGAAGAGTGAACGTTTGACTTCTTTGCTAATTTGGATGCTTTTTATTTCTTTTTATTGTCTGATTGCTGAGGCTAGGACTTCCAGTACTATGCTGAACAACAGTGGTGAGAGTGGACAGCCCTGTCATGTTCCTGACCTTAGGGGTAAAGCTCTCAGGTTTCCCCATTGAGGATGACATTAGCTGTTGGTCGTTTATATATGGACTTTATGATGTTGAGGTATGTTCCATCTATTGCTACTTTCTTGAGGGTTTTTACCAAGAATGGATGCTGTATTTTGTCAAATACTTTTCCTGCATCTATTGAGATGATCATATAGTTGTTGTCCTTTCTTTTATTAATGTAGTATGTCAGGTTGATTGATTTGTGGGTATTGAGCCACCCTTGTAGCCCAGGAATAAAACCTACTTGGTTGTGGTGAATAATCCTTTTAATGTACTGGATCCAATTAGCTAGTATCTTGTTGAGAATTTTTCTATCTATCTTCATCAGGGATATCAATCTGTAATTCTCCTTTTTAGTGGGGTGTTTGGTTATGGGTGGAATTGATATTTAAATTTCTTTTTCAGAAATTTTTGTTGTTATTGTATAGAAGTGTTACTGATTTTTTTGTATGTTATTTCATATCCTGCAACTTTACTGAATTCATAGATTAGATCTAACAGTTTTTGGCTGAGTCTTTAGGATTTTCTATATATAAAATCATGTCTTCTGCAAATAGAGATAATAATACTTCTTCCTTTCCAATTCTGGTATCTTTTATTTCTTTTTCTTGCCTGATTGTTCTAGGTAGGACTTCCAGTATTATGCTGAATAGAGGTGGTGAGAGTGGACACCCTTGTCTGATTCCTGATTTTAGAGGAAAAGCTTCTATTTTTTTTACCACTACTCACGATGTTAGCTGTTGGCTTGTCATATATGACATTTACTACATTGATATATATTCCTTCTATGCCTAATTTGTCATAAGTCTCTTTATGAATAGATGTTGAATGTTGTCTGATGCTTTTTCTGTGTCTACTGAGATGACCATGTGACTCTATTCTTTCTTTTTTTTAAAAAAAATTTTATTTATTTATTCATGGGAGAGACACACACACACACAGACAGAAAGAGAGAGATAGGGAGGCAGAGACACAGGCAGATGGAGAAGCAGGCTCCCTGCAGGGAGCCTGACATGGGACACGATCCTGGGTCTCCAGGATCACGTCCTGGGCTGAAGGCAGCACTAAACTGCTGAGCCACCAGCACTGCCCTCTATGTCTTTTTTTTTAAAGCTACCTTTCAGAAAAACTAATTCCACCTTTTCATTTTTAATATATGCTCATTATTTACAAATTAAATTTTTTCCCATTTTTGAAAAATTTTATTTTTTTTGCAGTGCCATGGATAGAGGTAGAGAGTATTATGCTAAGTGAGATAAGTCAGATAAAGACAAATATCATATGGTTTCACTTATATCTGGATTTTAAGAAACAAAACACATGTGCAAAGGGTAAAAAGAGAGGCAAACGAAGAAACAGATTCTTAACTATAGAGAACAAACTGATGGATACCAGGGGAGAGGTGGGTGGGGGAATCGGTTAAATAAGTAATGGGGATTAAGGAGTGTACCTGTTGTGAGGAGCACTGGGTGTTGTATGGGGGTGCTGACACTATATATTGTACATCTGAAACCAATATTACACTGTATGTTAACTAACTGAAATCTATGTCTTTTGATTGGAGAATTTAATGTTTATGCTTAGGTAATCTTGATAGGTAAAGACTTACAATTGCCATTTTGTTAATTGTTTTCTGGTTGCTTTGTAGACCCACTGCTCTTTCTTTCTTGCTATCTTTTATCTGTGTTTTGATGTCTTTTTATACTAGTATGCTTTGACTAGTATGCTGTGTTCATATGATTATTTTCTTTATTCCATTCCATTCTATTCCATTTTATTCATGTGATGCATCAAGATTTTTCCTTGTGGCTGCCCTGAGGCTTACATGAAATATCTTAAATTTGTAAAATCCTCTTTTAAACTGATAACTTCAGTAGAATTTGTATACACTTTAATTCCTTTCATCCTCACATTTTAGGCTACTGCTATCATAATTTATACTTTTTTTAACACTGTGTAACAGATTCTTGTATTTATGATTACTTTTTCTTTTTTTAACTTTTAAATTAGAATTGTGAGTTATGCACCACTATTACCATATTGCAGAATCTATATGTTTATCATTATCAGTGAGATAAATGATATCATTTTTGTGTTTTTATGAAGCTAATTAGCATTCTTTTATTTCCACTCAAAGAATTCCATTTTGCATTTAAAAAAAAATCTTATTTATTTATTCATGAGAGACACACAGAGAGAGAGAGACAGAGACATAGGCAGAGGGAGAAGCAGATTCCCTGCGGGGAGCCCCCCCCGACCCCAGGGCCCTGGGATCACTCCCTGAGCCAAAGGCAGACACTCAACCACTGAGCCACCCAGGTGCTCCCTTTCTGCGTTTCTTGTAAGGTAAGTAATGGACCTGATAATGAACTCTTTTGTCTTTTGTTTGGGAAAGTCTTTATGCTTCCTTTGTTTTTGAAGCACAGTGTATAGAATTCTTTTCAATTCAAGTTATAGAATTCTTCGTTGACAGGTATTTTCTGCCAGTATTTTGAATATGGCATCCCATTTTCTCCTGGTCAGAGAAGTTTCTGTTGAGAAATCCACTGAGAGTCTTATTGGGGTTCCTTTATATGAAACTTCTTTCTTTTCTCTTGATGTTCTTAAAATTCTTTGTCTTTGACTTTTGACAGTTCAATTATGTGTCTCAATGTAGCTCAATTTAGGTGCAACCTAGTTAGGATACTTTAGATCCTCATGGATCTGGATGTCCATTTCTTTCCCCAGGTTCAGGAAGTTTTCAGATATTATTGCTCTAAATATAATTTGTCTCTTTTTCTTCTTCTGAATTTCCCATAATGTGAATATTTTTCTTTCATTATATCCCATGATTTACTTCATTCCTTTCTTTCTTTTTTTTTTTTTTTTTCCTTTTTGCTCCTCTGACTGGGTAATATCCAATGTCCTGTTTTCCAGGTCACTGATTTGTTGTTCTTCATGGCTGAATCTACTTGTAAAACTCTTTATTGAATTCTTCAGTTCAGTTATTATATTTTTCATTTCCCTATAGCCGTATGTCATTCAGAATTAAGGCCTATTATACCAGAGCATAAGCTGATTTCCTCAAAAATAAGCAAGGGAAGTCAACTATTATTTGCTTGAAGATGCCTTAGCAAGTTAATTGATAACTGGAAATCCCAAAGTATATGGAGATTCAACCACACACCTCTAAATAATACATGAGTCAAAGATGATGTCTCAGAAAATTGTGAACAATATTTTGAACTAAATGAAAATGGAAATACAACTTATTAAAGCTTGTGGGATACAGGAAAAATAGTGCTTAGAGAAAAAATATATGTAGCACTGAATACATATGTCAGAAAAGAAAAAGATCTTAAATCAGTAACACAGGCTTCTACCTTAGGAAATTAGACCAAGAAGAGTAAATGTAAACTTAAGCAGAAGAAAAGAACTACAATGTAGAGCAGAGATGAATAAAATTGAAAACCGGAAATCAAGAGAGAAGATCATTCAAATCAAAAGCTGATTCCTTGAGAACAGCAATGTATTAGTTTCCCAGGACTGCCATAAGAAATTACCATAAATTGTTGGCTTAAAAAAAACAGAAGTTCGGGATGCCTGGGTGGCTCAGTGGTTGAGCATCTGCCTTTGGCTCACGGAGTGATCCTGGAGTCCTGGGATCGAGTTCCGTATCGGGCTCCCTGCATGGAGCCTGGTTCTTCCTCTGCCTATGTCTCTGCCTCTCTCTCTGTGCCTCTGATGAATAAATAGATAAAATCTTAAAAAAAAAAAACCCCACAAAAACAAAACAAAAAACCCAGGGAAGTTTATTCTCCTATTCTGGAGACCAGAAGTTTGAAGTCAAGGTGTCGTCAGCAGGACCACACTCTTTCCAGAGGCTCTAAGGGAAATTTCTTCCCTTGCCTACTCGAGCTTCTGGCGGCTTTAGGTATTCCTTTGCTTATGGCTATATCACTCTGATCTCTTCACAAGGCTTTCTCCTCCATATGTCTCTCTCACAACTCCCTCTGCTACTCTCTGGTAAGCAGACATATGATGTATTTAGGACCACCCTGATAATCCAGAATAAGTTCCCCCTTTCGAGTGCATTAACTTAATCACATCAAAAATTCTAAGGTAACACTAAAAAATTCAAGTGATCTAATGTATCTTTGGGGGGTCCATTTTTGGCCTTCTGCAATCAATAAAATTGATAAATCTCTAACCTGCTAAGAAAATAAAAAGAGAAGAATACAAGTTATTAATATCAGAAATGAAAGAGGATCATCACTACTGACCTCAAGGACATTAAAAATATAAAAAATGTTATGAACAATTCTAGGTCCACAAATTTAGGAACTAGATGAAATGGACCAAATTCTTTGCAAGATACAGACTACCAAAACTCACACAAGGAGAAATAATCTGAATAAGTCTTTATCTGTTAAAGAAATAGAATCAATAATCAAAATGTTCCAAAAAAGAAAGGACCACATCCAGATAGATTAAAAAACATTTAAAGAGGAAATAATACCATTTCTCTATAATCTCTTCCAGAAGTAAAAGCTGAGGAAACATTTCCTAGCTCAATCAATCAGGCCAACATTTATGCTAAAACCAGATAAAGACATTACACAAAAGGAAAGTTTAAAGACTAGTATCTCTCATAAATATACATGTAAAAATCCTTAACAAAATATTAGCAAATCAAACCTGACAAAATAGATAAAGAATTATGCAGTACAACTAGTGGGATTTATTTCAGGTATGCAAGACTGGTTCAACATTCAAAAATTAAATGTAATCTGTCACAAAACAGTCTAAAAAGAAAAATCATTTGATCATATAAATAAATGCAGAAGATGAATCTGACTAAATCTAAATTCATGATAAAAACTCTCAGCAAACTATGAATAGAGAATAAACTGCTCAACTTGATATAGAACATGCACAAAAAAACTTAGGGCTAACATAATACTTAATGGTGAGAAATTAGATGTTTTCCCCTAAAGATCAAGACCAGGCAAAGATTTCTCCTCTTCTTACTTGTATTTGACACAATACTGGAAGTCTAAGCTAACATAATAAGACAAGAAAAGGAAATAAAAGGTATATAGATTATGAAGTAAGAAATAAAACTGTCTTTGTTTAGACAGAACATGATTATCTATGTAAAAAAAAAAAATCTCAAAGACTTAACAAAAACAAACCAAAAACACCATGAAACTCCTGGAACTAAGGAGCAAGGGTGCAGGGTACAGATTAATATAAAGTCAATTGCTTTCCTACATAGTATCAGTGAATAATTTCAGTTTAAAATTAAAACACGATACCATCCCTGCCCCCAGTGAAATATTTAAGTCTAACAAAATTTGTATAGGATCTTATGATGAGAATTCTGATGAAAGAAATCAAAGACAGCCTACATAAATGGAGAAATATTCCATGTGCATGGATAAAAAGACTCAATATTGTTAAGATGTTAATTCTTACCAGCTTCATCTATAGATTCAATGAAATTCCAATAAAAATCCTAGCAAACTATTTTGTAGATACTAATAAACTGATGCTAAAGTTTATATGGAGAGACAAAAAATCCAGAACAGTCAAGTCAATATAAGAGAATAAAATCAGAGGACTGACTCTGCCCAACTGCAAGACTTACTATAAAGTTACAGCAATTAAGACAGCATTATTTTGGTAAAAGAATAGACAAATAGATCAATGGAAGAGAACAGAGAACCCTGAAATAGACCCACACAAATACAGTCATTCAACTGATCTTTGACAAAGGAACAAAAGGCAATTCAATGGACAAAGGACAGCTTCTTTCCCTCTCAACAAATGGCACTAGAACTGGATATCCATATGAGAAAAAAAGTGAATTTAGACAGTATTTACACCTTTCACAGAAAGTAATTAAAATCGATCATATGCTAAAGAGTAAGGCACAAAACTATATAACTTCTCGAGGATAACATAGAAGAAAATTGAGTTGACTTTGGGTTTGGTATTGAGTTTTAGATATATAACACCAAAAACATGATCCATGAAAAAAGCAGATGTTAGACCTTATTAAAGTTAAAAATTGTGTCCTGCAAGACACACTGTTAAGAGAATGAAAAGATAATGCACAGACTGAGAGAAAATCCCTGCAAACACATGATCTGATAAAGGACTAGTATGTAAAATATACAAAGAACTCCTAAAACTCAACAATAAAAAAACAGACCATTCAAAAAATGGACAAAAATTTTAAATAGCTATCTCACCTAAGAAGAAATACTGATGGTGAATAAACATAGAAGAAGATGCTCAACATTATATAACATCAGGGATTTGCAAATTAAAACATGCAATATAATTATATACATATTGGAATGGTTAACTCCAAAAAAAGTAACAATACCAAATTCTGATGTGGATATAGACCAGCAGGAACTCTCATTTATTACAGGTGGAAATACAAAATGATACAACCACTTTGAAAGACAATTTAGCAGTTTCTTACAAAGCTAAACATCTTACCATATGATCTAGTAATTGTGCTCCTAAGTACTTATCTTATAGCAATAAGAACCTATGTCTACATAAAAACCTGCATGTGAATGTTTATAGCTTTATACATAATTTCCCCAACTGGAAGCAACCAAGTCACCTTTCAATACAAGAATATATAAATAAACTGTGGTATATTCATATAAGGGAATACTATTTATTGATAAAAAACAAGCTATCAAGCCATAAAAATCTATGGAGGAACCTTAAATGCGTATTATGTGGTGCGAGAAACCAGTCTGAAAGAAGCCAATCTGGAAGGCTATATGCTGTAAGATTCCAACTATATGACATTATAGAAAAGGCAAAAACTAGAGATAGTAAAAGGATTGGTAGTTGCCAAGGGTCCAGAGAGAGGTGGACAGGGGTGAAAGACAAGACACTTGGGTTTTTATAAGTGCTGTGAAATTATACTGTATGATGCTGTTACAGTAAATACATGACATTTTGCGTTTTTAAAAATCCATAAAACTGTACAATTCAAAAAGCGAAACTTAATGTAAACTATGGACTTTAGGTAATAACAAATTATCAGCATAGTGTCATTAATTATAACAAATGTTCCACAGCAATACAAGACACTAATGGGGAAACTGTGTGTGTATAAGGAGGGATATGGGAACTCTATTATTTGCTCGATTTTATTGTAAATCTAAACTGTTCTAATAAAGTCTATTAATTATCATCTGTCCACACCCAACACACACACACACACACACACACCAGGAATGAAGACTGGTTAAGATTGGTTCAGTAGGAATTAAAAGTGACATGAGATACAAAGAAACAAGGGCAAGCATGTCCAGCAATGGTATAATGTCCATATCAGACCTAATTATACCTAAATTTGGCTCTGTATGTAATAATTTATAAGTGATAAATTAAAGCACCTCTACGGGAGGAGGGCTTATCAGGGAGGGTAAACCTTAACTATGATCAGGTATCATTATATTTATGTAGCCACTAGATAACGACCTGTTAAAATGGCACAGAAGAAATCTCTATACAATGTTGAAGAGCGGATTCCATTATCCCTAGATATAAGTGATATCACAATGCTGAGGCCTAGTTAAATCCCAGGTATTACTTGTCATCCTAATTTTATGGAGATGGGGTATCCCCATCTAAGAACTGTCAAAAAGGAAGAGCATTATCTACATAAGGATCAGTTCTGGAGAAAAAGATTTTTGAGGACCTCAGCACACACTCTAACTAGATAGTTTCTTATCTGGGTGAGAAGATAAGAAAATGGGTGAGAAGTTTGCTCAACTATTGAAAACTACGTCCCATGCCATCTTCATGAATAAATGATTATGTTAAAAATGTAAACACAGCAAATAACCACCAACTGCTCTTACACAGGATACATATTTTTCTATTAATGATTCTAATTAACTCCCTTAAAAAGTTAGTCAAGGACTATTAAGCATATAGTTGTATTTTACATTATATAATAAAGCTTAGGAGAGACGCCTGGGTGGCTCAGTGGTTGAGCTTCCGCCTTCTGCTCAGGGCATGATCCTGGAATCCGGGATCAAGTCCCACTTCAGGCTCGCTGCAGGGAGCCTGCCTCTCCCTCTGCCTGTGCCTCTGCCTTTCTCTCTGTGCCTTTCATGAATAAATAAACAAAATCTTAAAGAAAGAAAAAGCTTAGGAGACGGACTGATGCTGATCTTAGATATAAAGTCTAAAAAAACTCATTTCACAAGGCTACTGCAAATGCAAGCTGCTTGATACATAGCTGTTGTTGAACAGCTATTTGGTTAGTTGAAGTGCTGAATGTAGGGTTCAGTCAGTACATGTATACTGGAGGCATATGTTTTGTTTTACTTATGGAGGGGCTGGATTGTGATGCCCCAGGCACTGCTTCCTTTCAGATGCGGAGAAGAACACACACAAAGGCCCCATAAGAGAAAGGATGGCTGAGGAGCCAGATGAAGCCCAGTTCCGCTAGCATTAATGTTCCAAGACCAGTGAAATAGTGGTTGGGATCAGATCACATTGGGCCTTTGTGTTCTTTGTCCTGAGAAAAATGAGAAGTTACTGAAAGATTTTAAAGAGGGGGCAAGAAGATCTGCCTTTTTAAAAAACTGCTCTGGCTAGGGGGTGTTTTGTGTGTCTCTATTACCTGATGTGACAAACAGCCTCTAGAGAGGTAAGACTCACTTTACTACTCCTCTGAGTGGGCCAGCTCTGGAATTTCAAGAAAACGTGGAACTACACTGAGACTCAAATCTAGGAAATACAATAAAGTTTTAGAACTCACTTTTTATTTACTTGGGCCAGGTATGCTACTTATGATTTTTTGTTTTATTTTCTACTAAGAGACTATTTTTAAAGATGTATTTATTTATTTGAGAGAGAGAGAAAGCCTGAGTGAGCATGAGTGGCAGTGGGGGGAGCTGAGAGAGAGGAGATGGGTGAGAATCTTAAGCAGACTGCCAGCTGAGTGGGGAGCCGGCCGTGGGACTGGATCTCAGACCCTGAGATCATGACCTCAGTAGAAATGAAGAGTCAGATACAACCAACTGAGCCACCAGGCACTCCTCTAAGAGATTCTAACTCACTAAGTTCAAAAGATATTCAGTCTTATTTGAAAGATGGGATTTCTCTTGGGCTTTCATTACCTGTGATTGCTGTCTGCACCTTCTCAACTTCTATTCAAGGCTCTGCAATCTGCCTACTCTAGAAGTGCTTCAACAATCTTGTTAAATAAATGTAAAAGATATTTTTTCAATCTTTATCTTTTTTGACCTATTTAAAGCCAATTTTTCCTGGAGATGCTTTCCATGAAAATACAGTTCTGGTTTTCTGTTTTAATAAAAGTATTTCTTGATGCTACTCAATCTCCTTTGGGGGCTTCTTTTCCTTTACCCAATTTGACTGTTGGTATCTTCTCTTCCCAGCTGACCCACTCTACTTGATTATAACTCACTCCCATATAGCTTCACTTAATTGTCTATATAGTTTCTTTATAGCTTAGATTTCTATCCTGAGCACCATATCTACATAACCACCTAGTACAGACACCCCCACTTGACCATCCTACAGATCTCTACAACTCAGTATGTCTGAATAATAATCATAATAATCTCATAATCTCATGTTATGCTTTCTCCATATCAGCCCTTTCTCTTTCTCTCTCCTCCCTGGGTACCACTATCTACTCTGTTGAAACCTAAATCCTACGCATCATCCTTGACATCTATCTCTTTCATCATAGGATCTAATCGATTCTTTTGGTTTCAACTTAAAACCTCCCTTGCACCTTTCTACTTCTTTCTAACCTCATTACCATTATCTTTTTTTAAAAGACTTTATTTATTCATGAGAAACAGAGAGAGGGAGAGAGAGAGGCAGAGACACAGGCAGAGGGAGAAGCAGGCTCCATGCAGGGAGCCTGACGTGGGACTCGATCCCGGGTCTCCAGGATCAGGCCCTGGGCAGCACTAAACTGCTGAACCACCCGGCTGCCCTCATTAACATTATCTTAATTAAGAGTGCTGGCTATTATTTTCTTAAGTGGATTATGTGATAGTCTTTTCACATGTTCCTTGCCATGAGTGAGTTTTCTAAAGCACAAATATAAGTATATCACTATCTGGATTAATTCTCTTTAGAGAATTTCTGCTTGTAGCAGAAAGTCAAAATTCCTTAAATATCATTCACAAAGCTCTTCATGGCTCTCTTTTCATCTCATCTATATCCACCTATTTGCTTCTATACTGCAGCTAGGATGAGGAACTTTCCTCTAGAACTTTCCTCTAGAATACTGATGCTATCCTCTTTTACTTAACTTACTCCCATTCATCCTTTAGGTCTCAGCTTGGAATGAGTTTCTCCAAGAACTGTGACTTGTCTAGATTAGGTAGTCCTCTCCTGTGCTCCCACCCACAGTATTCTGACCTTTCAACCGGATAGAAGTTAAGCAATTGTTCTTGTTTCACCATTTGATCCCTAGTGCCTAGAAAGGGCTTTAATAAATATTTGTGGAATTGATTAATTAATTAGTGGTTCCTTAATCCTGCTTCATGTGGCTTTTAACTTTTTTCCATTTTAACGGCTGACTAGAGCCTTTGTGATTGGTTTGTGCCCTGCAGAATATAAGCTATGGATATCTAGTACTGGTCTGTAGGTAACAAATGCAGCTTACAGGTTGACTGCTTTGTGAACACTAAGAGTAATAAAAAGCCTAAGATTTAAAACGGAGATGAAGAAAAGAACAGGAAGGGAAAATAATTTCCATGAGTTATTCTATTCTGGAGGGGGATTTTAAATGGACTCTCATTAGCATAGCATCCTTGTGGATTTCAGCAGTTTTTTCCTGGAATACTAGCAACAAGTGCTACTGGAGGACCCTCTGGTGGCTGAGGGAACATCTGCTTATAGTGAAATAATCCTTGACATTTATTCAATAACCATTTATTGAGCAACTCTATATAATTATATATAGAGAGTCATGTAAGCAGTAAATGCTTGGGGCTACAACAATGACCAAACCAGGTAAAATGTCTGATCTTTTCAAGATTTTGCTCACCATTTTATCTTTAGTGTCCAGAATAGGTGCTTACTAAGTACGTGAATAAACAGATTAGTGTTTCTTCAGGCCTGCTTCTAATCTAAACATTCTGTACTTCCTTACATCTTGATGGCCTTCCATTTGAATCTGGTACTGCATGGCAGATCTGTAGATAAGGAAGGAGGGCTGTGATACCATTCTCCTGGGGGTAACCTCTACATCGTTCGTATTTTCTTTTATTCCTTGATTCTAAAATCATTCTACCATAATTTAGTCTAATCAACAATAAATGTTAACTTGTGAAATTTAAAGTAGTTCTCTACATAATAATAGAGTTCTGAATAATAACATTTTATCATAATTTTATTGATGATTTTGGCTATGGTTAATTATAGGGAAATTTATTCACATGTACCAGGATGATTCCTTCATTTTAGCAAGTTATACATGAGCTTCTATACAGTTTATTGGAAAAGAAATCAATTTGCTATTTATTTTGTCATTTGTTTCAGTTTTCTCTGTACAATATGTGAAAATTGAAAACTTGAATAAAATAAGCCCAAGCTTCTATCAGACTGCTTTATCTACATGTTTTAGGGACTATAAAGATAAAAGTAAGATTGTTTCTTTAAGAGCTAAAGTACTCAGTGAAGCATTCATTCAGGTTTCTTCAAAAGGGAATACTTGGTATATCAGCAGTCTGATAACACTACAACATGCCTTATATCACATATACAAGGCATCAGAATTCTTTTTAAAAAACGTAGCTAATAATCAGGATGAACGTCACTTACTTTTGTTTTGGTCTCCAGGGAATATTGTTTACTTTGCTTTAAAATTTATGTGAGTCATTTTGGTTATATGCCTTTTTTAATTAGCTTGAAGGAAGCAATCACTGGGGAGAAAGCGGAAATCAATTCTGATCCGATATTGATAGCTACTGTGCTGTAAATGGTGTGTCCTTTCTAATTAAATGTAAACATGTTCAGTTCTAAAGTCCAGCAGCAATGACAACAGTCACTAGGAAAGATTGCCTAAGTACTGCTCAACTGATTTGCCTGGCCTTTATTTCTTTCATAGCTGTGCTTGCGCAATCATTGCTGGGGTGAATGCTGGTTGCAACTGACTTTCTTTAGGTCATCTTCAGAGAAAAGATTTGACAAGAATGTAGAGTGCTCTGTAATACCCAAAGTTACTCATTAACTATGTCCTTCTGATAACTAATCAATGGCATTGCAGAGAGTCAGATTTGTTGCACTAAACTGCCCCCCTGCCCAAAGCCAAGTCTTGGTAAATATTTAATGGCAGTAAAGGTGTTTTGCTAGTTATCCAACTGATATGTAAAAGGACTCTTAAAAGCAACTTTATCTTGCCTTCCCTTCCATCCATAATTTGCTCAGTAATATAGTGTGTAGGTGTAAAAGCATTTAGATTTCATTTTATTGAGTATCTTGCTTAAAAAGGCCAAATGAGAATTAATAATAAAAAATGCTCATTTTAATCAGTACTGTGTCACTTAAACATAACCGGGAAAAACAAACCACCAAACTTCTCTCCTTGGTAAAATGCCAACTCAAAGCATTAAACAACCCAGCCCCTTTCATGTTACTGAACACTACACCAGACTTGTTCAAAACTCGTTGTACAGCTGCCGTCACAAGGAAATATTATAAAGTTTCTGTTGTTACAGAGTTGCCACATGCTCTGTAAAAATCAGAAGACATGGATTTTTGCTTTCATTCAATACAGTAAAGATTGGGTTTTACATTTTTACCTTTTCAATTATCTATCAAGTTTTAGGCCCCTTGTAACTATACTGTACTCTTCGCTAGGCAGCAAAAAGTGACAGCTTTATTTTTTAAATAAGGAAGAAATCTCTTCAGAATTAAGTTTTATTAGAATACTTGATAATTCCTACGATCTTTCTAGAAATGAGGCTTATTTCTTTACACGCCCACTTACTTAAATTTCACTCATTTCAGGTAACGCATCTCTTTTTTACTTTGGCATGTATTTCAGTCTAGAAATTTAATGCTAAATCCTGACTTATGAAGTATGAATTTTAATAGCCTAACTATAGAAAAGCACAAATTATTTTCCTAAGTATCAAATAAGAGCTAGTGACTTAAAGCACTGTACTGAATTAATGATCCTTTAAGATGCATTCTATATCAAAAGGGTTAAAACTAAAAAAAAAAAAAAAAAAAGAATGTCAGAGTTAAAAAGGTTAAAGTTAGGTTTTCAGAATGGAAAAATATTACAAATGTTCCAGACTTGAGGTGGAAACAGTGGATTCTGCAATTTTGGGACAATCTGTTTATTTTACTTTGTGGTGGTCTGAAAGGAATGTGTTTATATATATTTTGCCCGACATAGCTGCTATGTGGAAAAAGAAAATAGTCCCCTACTCTCAGTGACATATGAAGTTATTTTTTAAGATAATATAATTGTCCAATTGGTATGAAGACAAGGCTTCTAAATTTTTCTTAAAATCTTCTCTAGGAGTTAGTTAATAATATGCTATACACTTTCAGAGAGAAAGGTATCATAATATCAAAAGGAGTTTTTTGTTTTCAAAGATTTTATTTATCTATTCTGAGAGACAGGGAGGCAGAGATATAGATAGAGAGAGAAGCAGGCTCCCCACAGGGAGGCCGATGCAGGACTTGATCCCAGGACCCAGGAATCACAATGACTTGAGCTGAAGGCAGACACTCAACCGCTAAGCCACCCAGGTGCCCTTCTAAAGGAGTTTGATGTTGTACATTGCTGATTTTGATATGTCAAAGTTTGGAAGGGTGGCATAGAACATGTATGTTTCAAATTAGTATTTCTGTTTTATGTCTTGACAAAATGCCTATCCATATTGATATTGATCTTTGAAATGTTATGTGACATATTATTTCCTTACTTCTCAAATTTTGGTCAGGGACCCAGGTCAGATCAGAACTAGGGACAGGTTAGCAGGTACATGTCTGGGGTCTCAATTTAAAATGGTCACAAGGGGGGGGTGCCTGAAGTGTCTGCCTTCAGCTCAAGTTATAATCTCAGGGTTGTAGATCAAGCCCTACCTTGGGCTCCCTGCCCAGCAGGGAGTTTGCTTCTCCCTCTCCTTTTACCCCTCCCCTCTCCTGCTCATGGTCGCTCTCAGTCTCTCTCTCAAATAAATAAATAAATAAAATCTTAAAAAAGTGTTCACAAAAATTAAAAAAATTAAAGTGTTCACAAAAACCTCACTGAAATAAATTTAAAATGTGTTAGTTAACTCATGTGCATAGGTTGCCAGTTACTCATGCAAATGGAAAAATGTAAATTGGATGTACTATTGCTGAAACACATGGTGCTTCAACTGTAAATTTAAGATATCTTTTTTCTGGTTCTGATACACAACTGCATATTATAATACACAATGACAAATTGCATCAACTATATTTTACCAGCCAGCTAGCTTCTGAAACCAAACAATATGTGGTGTTGTGCCAAAGGTGATTTAGTTCTAAACCATTTAATATGTATCTTCAGAAACTGTCTAGTTTGGAAAATTGAGAAAGACAAGCATAAGAAGCTATGGGAGTGTACAATAGGGGCACCAAATTCAGATCGAGTAAGGGATGGGAGGTAGGGGAGCTTCTTGGAAGACACGGTGTGTAAGCTGAGTCTTGAAAAAGGGTACGAGTTGCTCAAATAGGGATAAATAGTGTTCCAGTTAAAGAAGGTCGTGTGCATCAGCATGGAAATCTGAGGAAAGCATCACTGAAAATATCTGACAAATTATGAGCTTGCAAATATGGCTAGTACTAAACAGAGAGCTGCAGGTTTTGTAAAGTGGGGAAGGAAGAGGAGACTTTCTTAAGAGGGAAAGAGTGTGTTCTCCGACTTCCAAATGTTTTCTGACACAGAGAGAGAATAGTCATTGCTCTGATTGCTGGGAAGCCAGTGTGTGGAAACTCTTGGGTGTGGGTGAGAACATGCTTGTTTTTACCATCATCATTCATTCATTCAGCAAATGTTCACAGAACACTTACTTTTTGCCAGATCATCTAGGCACTAGGGATAGAAAACTGAATGAAGCAGACCAAGATCCCTACCCTTGCAGACCTTTGAGAAAATGAAGTTTATCTAGCTTTTAGCAAAGACCTACCTGGCAGGTAGGCATTCTATCCTCTATATCAAAACCTCCAGATCTGAATTCTCTGGTTTTTATAACTAATACTTTATTTCAAATTTTATATTATCATGATGAATCCTTTTTTGATATTATATCTGGAATAAATATTGATCTAATATATTCCCTTAAGGAGTAAAGATAAATCTGAATATTATGTAAATACCAAAAAGAATATTAGCTATAATTTTTAAGAACCAGTCAATTGTAAAAATAATTCCTTAAAGGTAGTCTGCAAAGTGAGTTATCATAAATCTAACGTTTGCTTTTCAAAAGATTTGATACTCTTATGAAAAAAAAATTAGGATGAACTGAAATATTCTGATATTAAGAAAAGGTCTGAAACATAAATACTAGATTTTGTAGTACTTCAATATCTCTATCTACATTCTAGTGATCACTGCCTAGAAGAGGTTGACTTTTGAGAGTGACAAATACAACTACTAGATCTCTCTGAAGCAAGGAAATCATCAAAACAAACAAACCAACCCAATCCAACAAACTAACAGCTAAATGATATAGCCGGGAAATTTTTATTGTCTTTATAACCCAATATTTAGCTAGCTTTGGATTGAAATAGTGGATTGGACAAGATGATACTGCTGCTGAGCTTACTATAAGAAAGAACGTTAGGCTCCTTCCAATAAGCACAAATGTATTTTCTTTATCTGAAATAGTCATAGCTGCAACATGCTTGTTTTTCATTTAATAGGCTCCCATTATGGGTATGTATAGAATTTATCCATAAGACAAGTACAAACATGTTCCAACTATAATTTGTTCTTCACTTGGTGACTTTACTATGGGTAAATATCACTTACCTATACATAGTTAGGTTGAGGATTAGGCATCTGATCTTGTTTGCTACTCAAGAAGACATGTGCTAATTGAGGGCAGCCTTGGTGGCCCAGTGGTTTAGCGCCGCCTTCAGCCCTGGGTGTGATCCTGGAGACCCAGGATGGAGTCCCATGTCGGGCTCTCTGCATGGAGCCTGCTTCTCCTTCTGCCTGTGTCTCTGCCTCTCTCCCTCCCCCCTCCCTCTCTCTCTCTCTCTTTCTCTCTCTCTCTCTGTGTCATGAATAAATAAATAAAATCTTTTTAAAAAAGGAAGATATGTGCTAATTAAAAAACTATCAGGGGGATCCCTGGGTGGCGCGGCGGTTTAGCGCCTGCCTTTGGCCCAGGGCGCAATTCTGGAGACCCGGAATCGAGTCCCACGACGGGCTCCCGGTGCATGAGCCTGCTTCTCCCTCTGCCTGTGTCTCTGCTTCTCTCTCTCTCTGTGACTATCATAAATAAATAAGTAAAAATTAAAAAAAAATAAAGAAGCCAAAGAAGCACAAATTTATATATAAAAAAAAAAACTATCAAGTAGGAAAAAAAATTTAAAAAAAGACTGATTTGGATGGATAAAGAACTGAAAGCTGGTCTTCAGTTTATTTTATTGTTTGTTCCTGCTATGGTTATAATGAATTCACAAATAAAAAGCTACCAATATTAAGGTCTTGTAGAGGAAACCTATATTTTTGCCTACATAATATTAATGAGACAGGGCTTCTGCAATAATGTTGTTAGCATATAATGTTTTTGTTATTTACTGAAATACATTGCAAAATGGAAAATAACAAATAATTTATTTCAATAAAAAATGCCAAACATTGGAAAAATCCAATATGATAAACATGAATTGACCAAGTTTGAGCTATTAAGACCATTGATATCACAATGACATACATTTTAAAAATTAATAACACATGGTTTTCATGAATAAGAGAATTTCTAAAAGTGCATAATTATTGTCATTTTTTATGACAATGAAAAAAAACTGTCAAGAGATAACAATAAAGCACAGTAAACCTTTTGTTTTCCTAGAAGAGATGTTGTCTTTTTCCTAACATTCTAAATGGAATAATGAATCAAAAATATTTATCAACTACCTCCCATGTGCCCAGTATTGAGAGGAATAAGAGAAGCGTAAGACTTACTCTATAATTAACACTTGACAATATTTCTCACATGAATTTATATATAGATACTTCTTCCACATGGCTCTCATATTACAACACAGAACTCTTATACTTTCATCTGTTTTTATGTTAGGACATTTCTGTTATCACTGTCAGCAACAGGATCGTGAGCGGTGATTGAGAGATGAAAAGAATGTGAGGTTTGTGGTCAAAGGACCTGTGCTCTTCCATTTACTATGACTTCGGGCAAATTACTTACTGAATTTCAGATTCCTCAATTGTCAGAGAGATAACATTGCTTACTTCACACAGTTGTTACGAGGATCAACTTAGATTATTATTATGAAAGAACTCTGCCAAAAGTAAAGCTTTATGTAAGTATTAGCTAACACCATCACGGTTCCTTCTGTGGTGGATCACCCAGGTCGTATGCGAAGGGAAAGGTGGGAGGCCCACATCAAGGTTGGAAAGACACCTGGCTCCAGAGAAGGCCAAACCTGGGAAGCATCCAGAAGCCTATAATGGAGTAGGAATAAAGAACTGGAGCTACGAACACAGTTCAGGTCAGGAAGCACGCGCACAGAGTCATAAAGGTAGGCAGCAGATAGAACATAAGGTTCCATGGGTCAGAGAATATTCATACTGAGGCAACTGTATGACCTAGTATGGAAATATCTTCTGTTATTTAGTCTAGGTCATGGCTAACTAGATCTATTTTGCAGATTGTGATAAATGGCTGTTGAAAAAAACCTCTCTTGATTTTAACAGAGTTTGGTTGGATCTCCTTAAAAATAGTAGGATCCCTTAGGTCATACATACATGAAAAAAAAAATCAGATTTCGGCCTCCGTGACAAACTCAGATCTTGAATTTGGGGGAGAGGAAAAGAAAGTGATGATATTGAGCAATAGGAGTTTTTACAAATGAATAATTCTTACTAAATGGTGTAGACAATATCAATAAATAAGAGATAAAACTTATATGCAAAAACTACTATATTTGGTTAGAACACAATTCTAATTCCATCCTTGACACTAACAAGCCATATTACCTCTGCTAATCCTGTTTAACTATTTTATGTCTGATTCAAAATCTGTAGAAAGTAATAAAAATGATGCCTACTGTTTTATTGATTACAGCCACTCATTTGGGCACTTTATGGATATTATATCTAATCGGACAATAACCCTGAAAGGTAGTTATTGTTTCCATTATATAAATGAGGAAATGGAAGCTAAAGAGGTTAATTTATTGAAGCAAGTAAATGGTTGAGCTAGGATTCTAACCATAATATATCTTCTTCCAAAAATTGTATCATTTTTGTATTATAAAATATTATTTTCTCAGAACTTTTTTAGCCTTAAAATTTTATAAGACCAATGTTTAATCAGCACAATGAATACAAGTTCACATTCTAAATTCCATTATAGAGTATATCAGAGATCAGTTACGGGATCCTAAGAAAACCACTAGGCATCTTCCTGTTTCACTTTTAAAACCATTTTTATGAAGATAATAATTCATGCTATTAATGATCACGCAAGAGGTGTGAAATAAAAAGTGCTTATAACCTTAATTAGGAAGATACAAAGAATAAGGATAATAATATTATAATTGCCTATCACATATCTAAGAAAGCTTTAGTGACTTCTTAAAATAAAAAAAAAATAGTTCTAATGCTCTATGCATGACTTAATAATAAAGATTATCAGATGGGACCTGAAGGAAATTTCTTCCATTGGTAAATAAAGCGCATATGCTAACATCATTCATTTTCCAATCCATTACTGCTACTTCTTAATACCACCGCCTGGTTTCTGAAAGGCAATTTCTTAGAAGGTCGTTTAACCAAAAATACCCAAGGAATAAAGCTTAAGTAAGAAAGAATGAACATCCTGCTACTTGACATTAATCACATTAACTCAGAGTGCCTAACAGACAGCTACGACATTACTCCCAACTGGAAGACACTGAAATTAAAGTATATGGCTTTAAAGTTAATAGGAGTTGCACAAGTGAAATACTGTACATCAATTTGAGAGTATGCCCCTGAGTTACTGTTCATGGATAGCACCATTCCTCTGTTTAATCAAGAGTTAAAGCATGTGCAGTAATTCCCTATTTTCACAATATTCTGACAATAAAGATAACAACTATGAGAACAGTTTTAGCTGGCTAAACCAGATGTACTGGTTTTGTTAATAAAAAATTCATGACAATTAATGAAATGGATCTATTAAGACAGTCCCCCAAAGTAGTACAGCTGCCCCACCTACAAATGAACTTCTCATGACCTATATTATTCAGAAAGAACTGTAGTAACTTGCTCTAAAAACTGTTACATATAAAAGGTTCAAAACCAAATCAAAGCATTACTCAGAAGCTGGCAAGATAATTCAAGTGAAGAATGCTTGATATGGCCACCTTTAATCATGTTTTCATTTGCTGTGCATATTCATAAGACTATTTCTGTAATTTAGGCTTTTCTAGTATATTAAATTTTAATAAATGCAAATCTACATTTAAGAATCATTTTAAGATATTAATAATAGTTGGCTGAGTTCCAGAGTTCACACTTTGTTACTCTGGCTTCACTGAAGACCCACTATTGAGTAGCCATATCTCTTTCTTTTCATCTCAAGTTCTCAGTGCTCAAGTGCTAGGCAAAGAGAATCAACAAATCAACTTTGAGGTTCATAAGGATTTGTTTCATATGCTTTGACAAGACAAATACAACTCAGCAGAACATGTATTTTGTACAGTTTTCTCCTTAAAAATAATCTTTTGCTTTACCTAAGTCATGCTTTGATTTTCAAGATATGCTGGATATAAATTCTTTTTCTAACATATATACATTTTAACATATAGGTATACATATTCTTTCATTAAACAAACCCATGCCTATCAAGGGAGATAGTTAACTCCATTTCCATATACAAAAATCAGAGTTTACACAGCAAAGCTCATTACTCAAAAATGACAGACCCGAATAAAAAGGCTGGTGAATGTGTTACCCATGATGAGGACATGAAAAACATGATAGACAATCTTTCCTAAACCAAAACACCTCACCATATTTTTTTTTTTTCACCTCACCATATTTAAGTCTATCTTTGAGTAAGGAAACAAATTATTAAAATAAAATATCAAATATATACCAGCAGAAGAAAAAGTGGCTCCTAAGACACTTGCTTATCAGGCTATGATAGTAACATTTCACAAATGTCTATACCATGTGCAAGATACTGTAGATAATGTATGGAGATAAATGAGATATTGTCAAAAAGCTTAAATTTAGTAGGAGGTGGCACAAGTGAATATTTATAAGTGTTGTGACAAAGTGCAGGGTACAATGGTAATATGTATGAAGCAGCTGGTTTTACCCTGGGGAAGTGGTGTCAAGAACTCCAGAGAAAACATCCATCTTGATGACTAATTATGTTGTGTGGAATTTAGAAACAAAAACTTTTAGAGTAGTTTGAGTAAGGAAACAAATCAGTATTCTTATTTAAAAACTGTAATTTTACAACTGAATTAATTTGGAAGATATAGATGTAAATCCATTTTATGAATTCATTTTATATATTAGGTACAAGCCTTCTTAATAAATTCAGATATTGTAAAAAATTTACATTCAAATCACATATATGTAAATGTATTCAAATGTATATAGATAATACATATGTATGTTTTGATTTTTAAAGCAGTTGGATTATGAATGATATTTACTTTTTTTTGCTTTTTTCCATTATTATTATTATTGTTATTATTATATTTTTAAGAACACTCTACACCTAATGTGAGGCTTGAACTCACGAGCAGAGTCACATGCTCTTGGGGCACCTGGGTGGCTCAGTTAAAGGTCTGACTCTTGGTTTCAGTTCAGGTTATAATCTCAAGGTTGTGAGATCAGTGCTGAGTCTGTTTGTCCCTCTCCCTCTGTCCTTTCCTGCACATACTCTCTCTCCCCCATAAATAAGTAAGTAAGTAAATAAATAAATAAAATCTTAACAACAACAACAACAACAACAACAAAGGCTGCATGCTCTACCGACTAAGCCAGCCAGGTGCCCCTATTATTATTATTTTTGCTAGGGGAATTGTTTTGTTTTTTTCTGCCCTGTAAGTATCTCCATTATTTTTAAATAAAAGAAATTTCAAAGCAACAGAGTCCTTCTGTACCTGTAGAAATACTGTGTTAATTTGATAGTGTAGAGAATATGAATTATCTCTCAAGTCTATTCATGGAAACTAAAAGATACATTTACCTGCCATAACTTCTAGGATCACACGAAAATAAAACCATAACAGTTTAAAAAGAAATAAACCTGGGACACCTGGGTGGCTCAGTGGTGGAGCATCTGCCTTCTGCTCAGGGTGTGATCCCTCTGCCTATGTCTCTGCCTCTCTTTCTGTGTCTCTCATGAATAAATAAATAAAATAAAATATAAAAAAGAAAGAAACCCATAAAAGGGAAAAGAAGAGGGGTGAAGATGGAGGTGGTAATTACCCTTAATGAGAAATTTTAATATATTCCAGAAGATAGAAAGTGATAAATGTGTCAACCGATAAAATGCAGACAAAGAAGCATCACTGGATATACTACACAGGAACTGTAGAGGAAGGAGGTGCTATAGCTCTGGTCTAAGAGGCAACTAGTATAAAGGAGAGAAAGTGAGAAATGGAGCCTTAAACAGTAGGATTAATTCAAAGTCTTTATATTAGACCTTTTCTCCAAGCACACAGGGCTGGCACCTTGATGTTTACCAATAAGCAAAGAGTCTGCCATCTTTAAAGACATATACTGAATTGCCTTAAAAAATGAATTTCCTGGAAGAACCTAATTGAGATATTCATTCTGAAGTCAAATATTCCTTGTTTTGGCACTTATAGAATTAGTTATTCACTGGTTCAAAAGGAAAGTGAATCCCACTAGTTTATGTTCCCTATTATACCCCAAATAGTAATCTCTAGGACAATTCCTGTACAGAGGACACATAGATCGTACAATAGCTAATGAAGTACATATCAAACATCCAGTCTTCTATTTTTTAACTATAAAAAGACATATGATGAGAACTACAGGATGAAAGAGAAAGAATATAGGTATACATATTCATGGTAAATAGCCAGAAAGCCTGATTCCTCCAAAGAAACAATTCAGACAACAAAAATTAGGGAAAAAATCAATAGAGAGAGAAATGAGACATTACATTGATTACACGAGATCAGAATGCTATGAAAAAATGAGATAAACATTTTTAGAGAATAAAAATGTCATTGGCTAAATCAAAAGTTAATATAAGGGCTTGATTGCACAACAAGTGAACATACCTAATGCTACTAAACTGCACACTAAAAAATGGTTAAAAGGGTAAATTTTGTTAGACATTTTACCACAACTACAAAAAATGAATGTGTGGACTTTTATGCAACTTGTTAAATGGGAAAATATTTCCTAGAAAAGCTCCTCTTAGCCAATAGCTATGGTGGAAACTTTGTATCTATAAACTTATTTTTTATTCTTAGAAATGAAAGCTACTTAAAAGCAACAATGAGAAGGTAGACTTATACAAATAAATGTTTCAAATCTATTCCACTGAACAAACCAACAAACAAAAGCCAAAATTTGAAATGAAGTTGAGAAAATTTTAAACTATGTAATAGAAAGCTAAAGATTTAGAAAATAAGAGAAAAATATGAAAGAATCAGATTGGGAGGTGAAGCAGCTGGCAATTAGAAAACCAGAAAGAGACATCAGGAAGAAAGAAAATACAAAGGAGGAGGGCAAACTAACAAATAATCTTAAGGAACATTTCTCAGATATGACAGGTAAGAATCTTAAGATTGAAAGCATCTATAAGTACAGAGTGCAATAAATTAAAGATCCACTCTCAGTCACCTCCTCCTGAGATTTTAGAACACAAAGGTAAAAAAGTTTAATATCTTCCATGAGAAAAAGTGTACAAAGTGAGACTAATTTGAATCATTCTGGGATCAGTTACTTAGGGAGCAGAAAAAGAAAAGAGTAATATCTGGGAGGTTTTGAAGGGATATAATTTTTTTTTGGGGGGGGGATATAATTTTCAAATCTGAATTCAGAAATCAGAAAACTCCTCTACCATCTATACTTTGGAAGTTTCTTGTGGAGGGAACAAAACAAGAAAACATGGAATCCCAGAAAGTGAAACCAATGTCAGTGGAGCAGTGAAGAATACATCCTAGGATGATAGCTATGCAGCACTCCAGAGAGCAACCAACAGGTTGATTATAGCAAGAGGGACAGAGGCCCTGGGGAAAAAGGGAAATATATAAAACAGAAAGTGAGAGTGACAAGATGGAAAAAGCTGAAATAATAAAGCACAAGATCCAAGAAAAAGAAAGGTAATTAGAAATATCAGACAAGATAAAACAACTCTACAAGAAAGTCATGGCTCAAGTAAGACACACAAAATATGGTATGATTTTAAGTACTTGATGGAGTGAAAAAAAAATTCTTTTGTCTTGATCCAAAAACATTCTCCTTTGGCACAGGGGCTGAGAAATTCAATCCAAAGTAAAGGAACTGTAATTCTTGAATCCCACATGGCCAACACAGTCCATTTCAAACAGGAAAAATTTAAAATCTAAACAGTAGTCTGTACATAGAGCAGAGGATAATTTCATTTCTAATTCCACTAAAGGACACATGGAAAAAAGAAAACAAAATTCAAATTCTTTACCTTCATTCAACTTGTTGAATACTTTATAAAAAAACTGGGACAAAAAAAAAAAAAACTGGGACAGTAAGAGTTCTATACCGACTATATGTTCGCTATTTCAATGTTTTCTAGAAGTCTATATTGAGTCAGTATTTCTACTGATAAACCTAACTATTTAAAATATAATGAGTATATGTATGCCTTATTTGAGTATTTTGACAATTTTGTCAATTATCTCTGCCAAAGACTTCTATTTTTTTTTTTAATTGGTAACATTAGTTGCAGAACCCATCCATAGGGAGATGAAAAGAAAATGGAATAGAGCTATTGATTCTTAGAAGTGACTTTGACATGGCCAAAATTTCAGCAACTTATATGATCAAGTACAGATGTATGGAATATCAAAAATACTTCAGGTGACAGTAGGAAAAATGTGATCTTGTGCTATTACCCCTTTTCTTGGCAGCATAAACCAGAAATTATTTTAAGGTAATCTTTGAAAATGTCTGTGGAATCATATATGAGAAAATTTTGAAGAGTTATGTAAAGATATATACCTAAAGAACTTACACTTGAGAACACAGAGGAACATGCCTGTCATGGAATTGGAAAAAATATTAATCAATGCAAAAACTGTAAGTAATCTTTATGCATATGAAAAAGTCAGCAGAATATTGATTTTGAAATTTGAGATCTTGTTGTTCTTTAGTATATTTAACAGTATATAGGAAGACTTTCAGCGTTTTAAGTTCCCCTTAGGAATATTTTTTCCCCTTGCACCCTTTTGCTTAACCCCACCCCAGTGATATTACAAGGCGACAACAAAGCAAACAAGATTACAACTTCCTTGTAAAATTTTAAGACTTAATATTTAAGGAATACAGTGAACTATTAAAACCTTGAAAGCTCTAATGATTTTGCCAGTTATTATTAATAAGTATTTATTGGCAAATCTAACAATCTTTAAGAAAGTCAATAGAGTTTAGTCAAATCAGAAAACTGTTGTGTATCAGAATTTATTTATAATGACATCAATCAAAACAAAAATAACTTCCTGCCAGTGACACTGTGGGCATACTCTAAATAAACTGCTATGATCCTAGAACTCAGATCCGTTTCGAACTAAGCAACATATACAGGACACCTTGATTCATATTCATGTTTCAGAAAACACGCTGCTGTTTACAATGATACTTCTTCAATCTTATATCGGCCCAGGCTATCACTGCTATTGCTAGAGTATGGTGACTACTCTTAAAAAGGAAGGTTAGTAAGGGACCGAAGAATTCTAAGACACCGTCAGAACCTGAGGCTTTTCTTCTGGTGAGTCACTGAAGTACTGTCATAAAACATAACTTCTAAGAAAAGCATTTTTGTTTTCTATTGATCAGACTTTTTTGTTTGGCTTTCACTGAAAGAGTTTGCAGCAATGTGATGAGGGAGGTATTCCTTACAGTCTACTCCTTTAAGAATTGTTTTATAAAATCAGCCATCAAGAGTCCTTACTTTTGTCTCCACTCTTGCTCTGCTGTGTCAGTGGTCACCTTACCTCTTTAGTTCGTCCACCAACATTAATCACTGCCTATCTGCCCGAACACTGAAGATAGGCACCAGTATCCTCTAACTTCTTTGAGCAAAATAAAGTCACATTATATGTGTGTTAATAAAAAAATGAGAGCTCACTGGAATTAAATATTAGGATAAATGAATATATCATGTTGACTCTAGCTGCCAGTGGGAGCAAAATGCAAATCAGAGGCATCAACAAATAGTATTGAGTTATCCACAGACATGATTGTTCTGCCTCCTGTTACTCTAAGTTTAACATGTTCTTATTCTTGCAGTTTCTAATATATATAAATGCAATGACATAAAGAAATATCTGTAAAACTATTAAAGGTGAGTGTATCTGGAAGCTATGACTGGAAAGCTATCCAGACTGACACAGTGAAATGAGGGAACAGAATCTGTGAAATTAGATTATAACTTATTGAAGTGAAAACAAGGAATTTGTATAGCCTTCTAAAAGTGTGACAAGCACCTTTCACGGAGGTTAGAACCAGAAAACAGAACTAGAATCTAAGCATTTATTTATCATACAAATAATTATTTAGCACCTACTATAAAGCTGGATGGTATATCAGGTGCTGGGAAAAAAATTCATGTAAGACAAAGTCGCTGTTACTTTTTGTGAATGATGTAAGAGTTAAAATTAGTCTTTTACATATAGCTACCCAGTTTTTCTAACACTGCTTTTGAATAGGTTTTACTTTTCCCTATGAATTGACTTGTCTTCATTGCTGAAAATGAATAGACCATATAGTGTGTGAGACTTTTCCAATCCAATGATCTACGTGGTCCTGTCACATTACTAGTGTCTTGATATTTGTAATTTTATGGACTTTATCTTGAAATCAGGTAGTAATTTTTGTCCAACTGTTTCTTTTGCAAATTTGCACTGGCAATTCTAAATCAATTGCATTTTTATGTAAATTTTAGAGTTAGTTTTTCAATGTCTATAATAAAGAGTGGTGTTATTTCTATTATGATAATATTAAATCTACAGATCAATTTGGAGAGAATGAATATCTTAGCAATATGTAAGACTTAGAAAAATCTTCCCATTTATGAACACTGTGTATTTCTCCATTTACTTAAGTCTTCCGTAATTATTTTCAGCAATCATTTGTAGTTTTCAGAGTACAGGGGTAAATTCATCCTCAAAATTTTCATAATTTTGGATGTGACTATAAAAGAAACTGAACTTCTTATATAATATCCAACTGTCTATTACTAATAAAAATACAATTGATTTTGTACAATGACCTGAATTGAGTTATTCAAGTATATTTTTGAAAATTTCTTAGGATTAGCTATACATACAATTATATTAACTGTGAATTAAGGCGGCTCTATTTGTTTCCAGTTTTCAATGATTATGACTTTCTGTAGGAAGTTGAATTGAAGTGGCAATTACAACATCCTTGCCTTGTTCCTAAATTTACACAGAAAGCATTAAATCTTTATTGTTAAATATGTAAACTGTAAATTTGTCCCCAGATGTTATCAGTCAGACTGAACAACTAAATGGATTTTGAATTTTATTACATGCCTTTTTTTTTTTTTTTTTGTAACTGAGAGGATTGTTTCTTCTTTTTTACGCTGTTAACATGTTAAAACCAAACTTGCATTGCCACTTGGTCATAATGCAGTATTCTTTTTATATATTCTTGGATTAGATTTCCTAGTTTTACTTGAGGATTTTTTGAGTCTATGTTCCCTGAGGGATGTTTCCCTGTAGTTTTTGTTTCTTGTAATGCCTTTGCTTGGCTTTTATACGAACATAAAATTAACCTCATTAACTAAGTTAGGAAGCGTTCCTTCCTCCTCCATTTTCTGGGGAAACTGTGTTACAATTGTTATTGTTGTCCTTAAATGATTGACAAAATTTACATAAAGACACCTGCACCTGGACTTTCTTTGACTAATGTTTTAAATTGTGAATTCCATTTCTTTAATGGATATAGGGCTGTTGAGAGTTTCCATTTCTTTTTTGTCAGGTATGAGTTTATTTCTAGACTCTATTCTATTCCATTTATTTAGATGTCTATCCTTATGCTACTATCACATCATTATGATTAATGTAGCTTTGTAATAAGTTTGATATTAGGAAGTGAGTCTGCATACTTTCTTTTTCAAGATTGTTTTTGCTGTTCTGGGTCCCTTGCAATTCTATATGCAATTCCACAAAGAAGATAGCTAGGATACTGACAGGAATTATGCTGAATCTGTAACTTAATTTGGGAAGTCTTGCTATCTTTTTTTTTTTTTTAATATTTTTAAATTTATTTTTTCATGAGAGACACAGAGAGGCAGAAACATAGGCAGAGGGAAAAGGAGCCTCCCTGAGGGGAGCCTGATGTGGGACTCCATCCCAGGACCCTGGCATCATGACCTGAGCTGAAGCAGATGCTCAACCACTGAGCACCACCCAGGTGCTCCGAGCCTTGCCATCTTAGCAATACAGTCTTCTGATCTGGACCATGGAATGTTTTTCTATTTATTTAGATTTTTAAAATTTCTTTTAACAATATTTTACAGCTTTCAAACTGTAAGCTTTGTGCTTATTTAAAAAAGTATTTTACTGGGGCATTCCTGGGTCACTCAGCAGTTTAGCACTTGCCTTTGGCCGAGGGTGTGATCCTGGAGTCTTGGAATCAAGTCCCATGTCAGGCTCCCTGCATGGGGCCTGCTTCTCCCTCTTGCCTGTGTCTCTGCCTCTCTCTCTCTCTCTCTCTGTGTGTCTCTCATGAATAAATAAAATCTTTAAAAAAGAAAAGTATTATACTCTTTTTGATGTTATTATAAATATTGTTTACCTGATTTCATTTTTGGATTGCTCACTGTAAATATAGTTAATTTTCACATATTGATTTTATATCCTGCAATTTACCAAACTTACTTGTTCCAGCATTTTAGTGAGTCCATAGGATAACCTACATACATAATTATGTCTTCTGTGAATACACAGAGTTTTACTTTTTCTTTAACAATCTAGAAGCCGGGACCCCTGGGTGGTTCAGCGGTTTAGCACCTGCATTTTGCCCAGGGCTTGATCCTGGAGTTCTGCGATCGAGTCCCACATTGGGCTCCCTGCATGGAGCCTGCTTCTCCCTCTGCCTGCATCTCTGCCTCTCTGTGTGTGTGTGTGTGTCTCTCATGAATAAATAAAATCTTTAAAAACAAAACAAAACAAAACAAAACAAAAAAACAATCTAGAAGCCTATTTCATATTCTTGCCTAACTGCCCTTACTACAACTTCTGGTACAATGTTAAATAGAAATGTTGAGAGTGGCATCCCTGTCTTGTTTGAGATCTCAGGAGCAACATATCCAGCCATTCATCATTAAGTATGATGTTACCTGTGGGTTTTTTATAGATGTTCTTTTCTATTTTGAGAATATTCCCTTCTACATTCCTAGACCTTTGAGTTTGTTTTGTTTGTTTGTTTTAAATAATGAAGGTTGTTGGGAGATTGTCAAACACTTCTTCCCCATCTACTGAGATGATCACATGGTTTTTTTTTATTCATATTATTTTGTTTATATGTAATTTTATATCAATATGTTTGTGTATACAATGGTTAACTTACATGTTAACTTGGCAGGGCCATGGTGCTCATGTATTTGTTTAAACATTATTCTAGCTATTTCTGTGAGGGTGCTTGTTGGATGAGATTAACATTTAAATTGGTGGACTGTGAATAAAGTAGATTATTTTCTATAATGTGGGTGGGCCTCACTCAATTACTTAAAGGCCTTAACAGAACAAGAGTGACCTCCTCCAAACCAGAAAGAATTCTACCACCAGATTGCCTTTGGAACCAAACTGCAACACTGGCTCTTCCCTGCGTCTCCAGACTGCTGGTTAATCCAGAAGATTTTGGCCTTTCCAGACTCCATAATCACATAAGCTGATTCCTTCTACTAAATCTCCACCTCTGCCCCCCATATATCCTATATGGTTCTGTTTCTTTGCAGAACTCTAATTAATACAGATTTTGGTAGCAGAAAAGGAGTGCTGTGGTAACAAATACCTAAAAATGTGGAAGTAGCTTTGGAACTGGGGAGAAGGTAGAAGCTGAGAGAATCTTGAGGTGCATATTAGAAAAAACTTACATTGCCTTGAAGAGATGACTGGTAGAAATGTGGATGTTAAAGGTAATTCTGGTGAGAAAGCAGACAGAAATGAAGATGTCTTTGGAAACTGGAGGAAAGGTGACCTTGTTTTAAAGTGCTAAACAACTTGGATGCATTACGTTCTAGTGTTTTGTGGAAAGTAGAAATTATAAGTGATCAATTTAAGATACTTATGGAAGAGATTTCTAATAAACAAAATACTAAAGGTGTGTGTGGTCTGGTTTCTCCTTGTTCCTTATAGTAAAATGTGAGAAGATAAAAATAAATTAAAGGGATTGTCAAGCAAAAAGGAACTGGAACCTGAAGACTTGGAAAATTCTCAGCTTATCCATATTGCAAAAACTGATAAAGTGTGTTCTAAAGAGAACACTAAGAGGGGACAGCAGCTCCATAAAGAGATTATGGGTATGACCCATGGATCTAATCAGCCATCCCTACAGAAGCTAGGAATAGACCTGGGGTTGTACCAGGAGAAATACTGCCAGCTCAGACTAACAGGGACAGAGACAAGACAAAAATGAAGGAAGTCTGTTGACTTCTGGGATCTACAGGATGATACAACAGAGATATTTATCCTGCTGCACGCATGTGCCATCTTTCAAAAAAGAGAAGAATGACCCTGAAGGTGGTTCAGGGATCTACAGGGTGGTTACTCTCAGCACAGGCCCAAAGAGCTAGGCTCTTTCCTTCTTGGTTTCAGGGGGCCACACTACCACTGCTGCTGCCCAGGGCCAATGGGTGACTGCTAGCTTCGTGGGTCTGGAAGGTGAGGCTGCCCAGAGGTGGGCCTAGGGGACAGAGCACTGAGTCTATGAGGGTTATTCTAGAGCCTTAAAATCTTAACAGATTCTTCCCTGATGGTTTTAGACTTGACTGGGAACTGTGACCCTTTTCTTATTTCTGATTTCTCCCTTTTGGAATGGAAATGTCTATCCCATGCTTGTCCCAGCACTGTATTTTGGAAGCAGATTAACTTGTCTGGTTTCACAGTGGGAGGGGAATTCTGCCTCAGAATGAATCATACCTCATGTTTTATGCACATTTGATTTAGATGAGATTTGGAGCAGATGCAATAGCAGGTTAAGACTTAGATGAGATTTGAAGCAGATGCAATAGCGGGTTAAGACTTTTGGGCTGTTGACTTTGTGGTGAATGTATTTTACATGGGAGGAGGACATTAATTTTGGAGTGTTCTAGACTAAACTGTGTCTCCCTAACCCAATTCACACATTGAAGCCCTAACTCCTAATACCTCAGAATGTGACTGTTTTGGATATAGGATATTTAATGAAGTAATTAAGTTAAGCTGAGGACATCAGAGCCCATCAGGATGGGCCCTAATCCAACTGACTGGTGACTTTATAAGGAGAGATTAGGACACATGGAGGGAGACATCAGGGATGTGTACACACAGAGGAAAGGTCACGTGGGAACACAGAAAGAAGGTAGCCATCTCCAAGTCAAGGGACAAAGACCTCAGGAGAAAGTGAACACCTTGCTGACACCTTGATCTTGGACTTTCAATCTCCAAAACTGAGAAAATAAATTTCTGTTGTTTAAGCTACATGGTCTAAGGTATTTTTTAATGGCAGCCCTAGCAAACTAATAAAGTGTATTCCATTTCTTGATTTTCAGATGTTAAGTTAACTTTAATTTACATTCTTGGGATAAATCCTGCATGGTCATGGTAAATAATTCTTTTTATATGTTGCTGGGTTAAGTTTGCTAGTGTTTTTTTTTTTTTAAGAATAAATGTAACATAAAATATACTATTAGTGACATTTGGTATATTCATGATATTATACAACTATCATCAATATTTAGTTCCAGAACATTTGCATCATCCACAAAGGATACCCTGTGTCTGTTAAGCAGTCATTCCCCATTCCTCACAACCTCCAGCCCTGGAAACCACTAATTTGCTTTTTTATGAATTTGCTGATCTTGGATAGTTCACATAAAAGAAATCATGCAAAATGCACTTTTGTCTCAGGCTTCTTTCATTTAGCATGTTCATCCACATTGTAGCATATACCAGCATATGTCCTTCTTTTTTACCGTTGAATATTATTCCGTTGTATGCATCACATTCTGTTTATCTAAACATTAGCTGATGGACATTTTGGTTGTTTCCGCTTTTTTGGCTATTGTGAACAATTCTGGTATGAACATCAGTTTACAAGTTTTCGTTTGAATACCTGCTTTGAATGGAATGGAATTGAATTGCTAGGTAATATGCTAATGTCCAAGGCTCTGTATCTGTAGGGAATACAGAATCAAACTTTAATGCATGCTAGCATTCAAATTCCTGCAACCTTCTCTCAATTCCATAATGTGACATATACTCTTTACATTTTCACTTTTGCTTATTCTGTTCTTCCAGACTAGGATGCTCTTCCTCCTCTCTTTCTGTCAGTTCTATTTGCTCATACTTCAATTCCCAAGCATTCCCTAAAATGTTGCCTATTTCAGTCTGTAAAAATATCTCCCTTCTGTGATTTTCTACAGCAATGTCAAGTAATATTATTTAACAGTATATAATTTTTAGTGCTCATTTTGAGTATATTCTTTTCTTTTTACTGAATTATATTTTTTTTTGAGGATTAGCAACTACGTCTTATTCTTTGTTACTTTATTCTCCATAGGAGACTGCACAATCCTTAGTATACAGTAGGCTCTTGATAAATCAATATGAAATTGAAAATGGCTATTTGGTTAATGATTACTTTTAATATGGTTAATGTTACTTTAGTGACTGTGCTAGAGCAATGATAATACAATACTACAATGTGCAAATAAATGATTGTGTGGATAAAATTACTTTCACACACAGTATTTACCTTCTGTAGTCTGACATATGATACAATACTAGAGCTTAAAGGTTCTAAAAAAATCCAGCAGTAGTCTATTTATAAATCCAGACACTGACTGCGGTTGTAATTTGTGTAGTTTGGTTGAACACAGACAAAGACTGTTAAACTCCAAAGCAGGTCAGATTCTTTTACCGCATTAACATGTCTTTAACGTGGTCTCAGAGGGGTGTTTAATGTGACAAACATATCAAACATATCCCAATCACGAAAATAATGCTGAAGTACCAGTTTAGCATCAGCAGTATTTATGAGAGAGGCAGAGCTAGGGGAAGCTGTCCAGTAGATAAGTAAAAGGACCAAGTATTAGATGGGTTAGGCAATATTTAACTTCTGTTTCTGGTCGTGATGTGACCTAGGGTAAGTTCATAGTTCTGTGCCTCAGTTTCTTCATCTGCAAAAAAGGATAATACCTCACAAGGATGTTGAAGGGATTAAAGAAGATAATGTATGTACAAAACTCCAAGATAAAAGATGGAATTAGAAAAATAGTTTTAAGATTACACCTTCATTTTTTTCTGGGCTAGATTTTTAATAGAAAAGATTGGAGAAATGGTATATTTTGAATGTGACCTCTATAAGGAAGAATAAAAATGAGCAATCATTAGTTTTCTAATTCCCAACAGATTTCTGACCATTAAAATGCTCCTGCATGAAGAAACAACTCCTGAAAATAAACTGTTCATAAAAAAAGAGCCAAATCTAAGTTCAAGCACATTTTGCCTAAATATTTAAAGTTATTTTTAAAATATTTTTTTTATTTATTTGACAGAGAGGAGAGAGTAAGAGCACAAGCAGGGGGGAGGGGCAGTGGGAGAGGGAGAAGCAGGCTCCCCCCACAAAGCAGGGATCCCAGCCCCACACTGGGTTAGGCAGATGCTTAACCCACTGAGCCACCCAGGCGGCCCTTGACTAAATATTTTTTTAAAGTATCCTACAACAAGAAAAAAACAAGACCTCTAATTTCAGTGAAAACTTGTTCCTAAAGAAAAATCAAACAATTTCATATTGCAGTCACGATATTGTATTTTGAGTAAAAAATATAAATAAATAAATAAATAAATAAATAAATATGAATAAATTGAAATGTATTAACAGAATCTCAAAGAAAAGTGAATGACAACTCAATATAAACTCAGCACAGGGATTACAATAACAATGGTTCACATCTATTAAATACCTAAGCGTGTACCCAGCAACTGTACAAAGCATCTGGCATGCATTATTTCATTTGAGTTTTCCCCAAAATAATATGAGGCAGGTAATATTACAATTCCAATTTTACAGGTCAGGAAATCGAGGCTCAGACAGAGTAATTACCTGTGAAAGCTCATTTAGTCAGAATCTATACCATCTGTCTTACTGTAATGTCAGCTCTGAATTAAAACATTGTATAAAGGGATCTCTGGGTGCCTCAGTGGTTGAGCTTCTGCCTTCAGCTCAGGTCGTGATCCCGGGGTCCTGGGTGGAGTCTCACATCAGGCTTCCCTGCAGGGAGCTTGCTTCTCCCTCTGCCCTCTCTGTGTTTCTCATGAATAAATGAATCAAATCTTTAAAAAAAAACCCAATACTGTATTGTATCAAAAAATTTAAAATAAACAATTTACAAATAAAACAATAAAGATCCAATTAAATCAGATTTATAAATAAATGAAGTTTTCTTCATATGAGTTATAATTCAAGTCTATTTTTCACCTTTTCATCATGTTACTAATTATAAACCAAAAAGAAGTAACTATTAAAAATCATGTCAGGACCCAAAAGAATAATACTGATTCCTTGACTTCAGTTCAGTTTTTAGGTAATAGAGTAGGGAAACTAGATAAATGGTTATTTCAATTCTGAATCACCTACAAAAAATTTAAAAAGTAAAATCAAAATCTCAATTTTCACATTTTTTCATATAATTGAGGTTTCAGAAAATTTTCATTTGTTTTTAGAACACCTGACCTAGCTTGATACAACCAAACCTTCCATGGATTAATGTACATTAAAATATTTATCAGATCAATAAAGTCTAATAAAGCTAAACTAAAAGAAAAATCCCTAGGCTTTTGAAATTCTTGATTGCTTCATGGAATAACTGAATATTGTTAATTTGTGATCTAATCAGAAGCAGTTATTTGGGAAGTGACTGGAAGTATATTAATAGAATACTGATAGCCATAAAATAAAACCTGTATAAGCCCAAAGGAAACAGGATATAGTGTAAAACATTTAAAACTTAATAACTATGCAGAATGGTAAACTATAATAATAAACTCAGACATTTCATAAATATTTAGGGTTTGGAATTATAAAAGGAACTAAATATTTGTATATATACCTGAGTTTATAAAACAATTTTTCGTTTGGAATTACAGGGAAAACATTCAAGTTAGCCTATTTTGACCTTTGCGAACTTTTGGAATATCAGTTTAAGCTTGAGAGAACAACTACTTCATGCTTTAAAGAGTGAAAACTCTAGCTACTTTGTATGTAATTGAGAATGGGATATTTACACTTTTAAATGCCCAACTGCAGGTAAACATTTGTCCTTTTGGGAGAGGCTTAGGTGGAAGGGACCCATGGCAAAATGACAATGTTAAGTCCCGGATATCTGTGTGTACTGCCAGTGCCACATAGTCTTAAAAATACTGTTGGATCATCATCATCCTCAGTCAATATTTACTAAGCTTTTTATGACAGCAGTGGCATTAGAAATCAAGAGTTGCTCAAAGATCTTAGTTTATTATATCTTGTTCTATATACTAACATCATTATTTATTGTTTTCATAGTCCAATCATTTGAAGGCTTTAAGCAAAAGAAAGACCTCCCCTGAGGAAGCAGGAATTCTGCATCTTTGGACTCATCACAGCAACATCAACCTTCCCTGGTTCTCAGCCAGCTGGTTTACCTTGCATATTTTAGACTGGCCACATTCTACAAATGCATGTGGATTCCTTAAAATAAATCTTTCTCTATGTATGTATACAGTTTCTTGGTTCTCCAGTTTCTCTGGAGAACCCTGACTAATATATACTCCATGATATAATTTTATGGGTCCCATGTTAGCAGATCTTCCAGTTTTTATTGTGACAATCAACTTAATATTTTTAAGTAATGTGTTGATTAAACAAAACATCCATAGGAAAGATTCAAAAGTACTTTTTTCATTATAAGAAACAATACTGGAATGAACATGACAGATGATAATAATATTGTTTCTTGAGTTTTTAATTCTAAAGTTTTAAAAAAGTAAAATTCAAACAAATTTTTTTTTCAAGATTTTATTTATTTGAGAATGAATGAGAGTGAGCAAGAGAGAGCATGAGCAGGGGGAGAGGCAGGGGAAGAGGGAGAAGCAGGCTCTCCACTGAGCAGGGAGCCTGAAGTAAGGCTGGATCCCGGGACTCTGGGATCATGACCTGAGCCAAAGGCAGACAGTTAACAGACTGAGCCACCCAGGTGCCCCTTAACAAATATTTCTAGTAACAGCTTTCAAATTTGAACACTGTTGGCCTGGAAAAAAATAAACTTTGTTGGCAGACAACATACTCTATTATATGAAGACTCCGTTTTGCCCCACATCCTTGCAAATGACTAATCAAGATGTTGGACTAGGTCTATACTATTTCCAATCATTTTACTCATCAGCAAGTTCATACTGTATGCACTGTATACACTACTACTCCAAAGAAACTTTTCCTCTGAAGAAACTTTCAATCTTCTATTAAATTTCATTGTTTATTAATTTGTTTGGCAAATATTTACTGATGGCCTGGTGTATATAAAGAATAGAAGCCCTGGTAGAGGAATTAAGAGAAATAGTCATACAACTATTTCATAGGTAAACATGATGTATGGATTGTGAGAGCACCATGGTGAAAGAACTATGGTAGACAATTTTTTGGTAGACTCAGATAATTTCTGATTGAGAAGATAAGAAGAAGACTAATGGGAGTAGTTGGTATTTAAATTGTGTTCTGGAGGCTCAATAAGAATGTGACAGGCTGAGATGGAGTGTTCAAAGAGGAATAGGTGACATTTGGGAAAGCACTGGAGTGGGAAATTGTGGGGTGTGTCCAGGAAATAGTGAACAGTTCATTTTGGGAGTACAAGTAACAGTCAATTCAGTACAACAAATATTTACTGGGTTCCTACTATGTGTGAGGCAGTATACTGGCACTGGTGATGCTGATATCAATGAAAAAAAGATGAAATAGTAATTCAAGCATAGACATAATTCAGAAGGAACAAGGCTTCATGAATGTTCAGCTAAAGAGTTTGGAATTTATTGTATAGCTAATGTGTTATTATTAAGTAGTGTCAATGGCTGAGTGAGAAGTTGAAAATAATGTTTCAGCAATCTTAACAGGAATAAGGAATGGAGACAAGTAGATGAAGTAGGAAGAAAAGTCTGGCTCTGAGATTATCCAAGCCTTATCTAAGGCAGGAACTGTGCGAAATAAGATGGCAAAAGTAATAGACACTGCAAGGAAAAGTGCAGCAAAATTTGACTACTGCATACATTTGTGAAAAGGGACAAATGAAGGATCACCTCAGTGTGAGGCAATTGGCACCTGTGGAACTACAGTAATGGTGATTCTGGACCAAGAGCAGGGGAAATACTACTTTTTTATCTAACAACATATAAGATTAAGTTTTTCTCAAGCTAACAGTAATAATATTAATAGATGCCAAACACCAGTTGAAAGTCCCACTTTAACTCTGGACCTTTTTGCTAATCCACAATGATTAAATGACAAAGTATTTTGTTAAATGTTCTTAAAAGAGGAGGAAGGGTCATTTGATTGAAAAACAAAAAACACTAGAACTATAAGGATGAGTTTTAGTTTTGCTTTTTAACTTATTGTTAGAATAATGCCCAGCAAATAGTGAAAACTGACAATGCAAAAAATATCCTTCTGGGCACAAAGTCATAGAAGCACAAAATATTTCAGTAGAAAGAGCCTTTTACTAAAAAAAAAAAAAAAAAAAAAAAAAGAGCCTTTTACTAATTTAATAGTTGTCTTACATCTAAAAAAGCAAAACTTTTAAAGGAGTTTTATCAATAATACTATTAATTTATTTCCTTTGCACAGTGCTTTACGGGTTTTAAAAAACATCCAAATATATTATCTCATTGATTTTCACAATAAGTAGGTCAGGAATCTCTGTATACAGGTGAAGTAATTGACATTCAGAAGTAACTTCTTAAATGTCACTTTCTATAATTTGAGAGGAGGAAGGTAAGAATCTTTAATAACTATATTCCAAATCACTGGACATACAGAAAATGCAAACCTTAAGGGTTTTGTTTTTCAAACTTCATTTTAATTTTCTTTTTGTTTTTGCATTCCAGAGCCACTAACAAATATATATGGTGGTTTGGATAGTAAAGGTGAAGCCAGTTATGCGTTAAAAAGACCTTGAAAATAGGTGCAACTTAATAGTATAAGAAGATAGTTCTCTTAATAATTTTTTTAAGATTTTATTTTTTAAGTAATCTCTACATCCAACATGGGGCTTGAACTCCAAACCCCAAGATCAAGAGTTGCATGCTCTATTGACTAAGCCAGTCAGGTGCCACAACAGTTCTTGATACTAAACATCACTAAACAAAAATTTAATCTACCTCATGTGAAAGGGTGGCAAATTTCACAAAATGTTAGAACCAACTACAAAAAGCCCCTAGTGTCAAAGTTAAAGAAACTGAAAGCTTGGAGCTTGCCTATGCTAAAAAAAAAAAAAAAAAAAAAAAAAAAAAAAAAAAAATCTGGTTAATGGCAAAGATGAAGATTTAGGATCTTCTTTTGTTCTTTTTATTACTGCTTTAGCAGTATGGTACCATAACACAGTTTAATGGATAGTTGTTTTTTTTTTTCCCAAAGATTTTATTCATTTATTTATGAGACACACACACACACACACACACACACACAGAGAGAGAGAGAGAGAGAGAGGCAGAGACATAGGCAGAGGGAGAAGCAGGCTTCCTGCAAGGAACCCAATGGAGAGACTTGATCCCGGACCCCAAGATCATGCCCTGAGCCCAAAGCAGAGGCTCAACAGCTGAGTCACACAGGTGTCCCTTGGATAGTTAATTCTTACTGAAAATACATATGTGACAAAATTGTTCATGTCATTGGGCAGTCCAATTAGCACAACTGATTAGAATACTGAATGAATGAAGTCAGGATAAAGTATTCAACCCTTCTTGATGAGGGATTGCACTGAGAAAAACGTTGCTCCCTGGCTAGAGCTTGCATGCCATAGTCACTGCTGACTGTCTTATCAATGCATAGTTCTAACTGAGAGAACATAATGGTTTAAGGAAAACCTATCACTACCACTAAAAAAACAAAACAAAACAAAATACCAGATCTTAGTGACAGTAATGCTTTTGATTGCTAAGGATGGCATATACACAAAAACTATAAGAAGCAAAAGACTCATATTAAATAAAATTTAGAAAAATAATGTAGAAAAAATTAAGAATTTCACTCTCTTTTTCAATATATATTACATGGGCTCTATATTATGGCCTTTACAACTTTGAAAGGTATATTATAAACCATGGTAAGTAGGGCTTATGTTTTAGTCCAGTTTTCACTATGTCAAACATGTAAGTATTCTACTAAATGATTTCTATGATTAAGAAAAATACCAGTACAATCATAGGGGACATACTACCTTACAATATGAAGCATTCAATAATTTTGGTCTAAAATGTGAAATTTACCAGGTTCTGTAAGGCATCACAACTTCCCACATGCAATCATACAAAATATAACACAAACTTAAAATGGCTGTTACTATAAATATTAAATCCTGGTTTACTGGTATCAAACAACAGGGTCTTATTCTTATCCACACACTTGAATTTACACTTTTTTTAAGCAAAAGGAAATATACGGAAGTACTATAAAATCAGCAAACACTGAAACTTGGGCATTCTCTCGATTAGAAATTTTGTTATTATTATGCCTCCTGAACTTAGGAATGCAGCACTACAGGTTTACAATAACAGGAAAAAAGTCATTACTAAATATAAATCTAACCCTTACAAACCTGATGAAGCTGTTTAGATTGAAACTAATGAAGCTGTTGCAAATGAATTTAGCATTTAGCACAGCGATGAGGAGGTATTAATACTTTCCTAATAACACTTTTGTAATAAGGTAAATTTATTTTAAATCTTCCTATTGCTATTCCTGTCTTTGTTATGCCTTCTGCTTTAATGTGAAAGAGCTGTCAGTTATAATGGTTTAGTATCCCTACGCAACCACCTCATTGCTCCTGTCCCTAACTCTGCCAAAGGAAATGAAAGGCCAACATTTCTCTTCTTTGGACTTAAAATCTTCTAAAACTCAAAGGAAACAAAACAGAGAAACTCAGAAATATATATTTCTGTTTTCCTTATTTCCATACATGGATATGGAATGATTATATTAAGAATAGCTCTTATTGCACATAGCCCTGCAAAGGAAAACTATTCTTAGAAAAGAATTTAAAGGGAAGAAGGTCATTATCACTAACTGGCAGAACTATAGGCAAGGTAGAATGAAAGTTATCAGCATATTTTAATCTGCCCCTAAAACTAATAACCGATCATACATCTCCCTGGCTTTGGCCGTTGGAAAGCTGAGAGCCAGATTTATTCTTGAAGTTTATTTATTCTTTTGTTGTTTCATGGTATATACATACAAGCTGTATACTGACCTGTATCTGACTGACCATCTATTCAAGTGAGTAAGAAACACTGTTTACTTTCATTTGAATCAATTAAATCAGAATGTGAGCTCCCATGAAATTTCAGCTTTGTTCTTTTTATAATTGCCTCTCCCTTCCCAGAGTTTTATATCCCAGGGATTTTATCCCTATGCTCTTTTAAATAAATTTCTGTATATATCCTTACAGAATATTCTTTGTACATTTAAAAAAATGTGGTAATATAAAACTTACCATTTTAAACATTTTTAAGTGTACAATTCAGTGGCGTGAAGTACACTCACAATGTTGTGTGACCATTAGCACATCCATTTTCAGAACTTTTTCACCATCCCAATCAGAAACTCTGTATCTATTAAACCAGTACTCCCCATCCTCTCCCTCCCCAGCCCCACTCCCTTTTCCTCAGCCAGTGGTAACTCTCTATTCTCCTTTCTATCTCTATGAACTTGCCTATTCTAGATACCTCATAGAAATGAAATCATACAATATTTACCTTTTCTCTCTGGCTTATTCCACCTTAGCATAATGCATTCATGTTGTACCATGTATCAGAACTTCATTTCTTTTCAGGGCTGAGTAATATTCCATTATATGTATATAACACGTTTTGTTTATTCATTAATCTGTTGATGGGCACTTGGCTCATTCTGTTTTCACCTTTTAGCTAATTTGAAGAATACAGTACAGACATTGTTGTGCAAGTATCTGTTCAATTCTTTTAGGGTATATACCTACCTGTGGAATCGCTGGATCATGTGGGGGAATTCAATGTCTAACTTTTTAAGCAACTGCCAAACTGTTTTCAAAAGCAGACGCATCATTTTATATCTCCGTTAACAATGCATGAAAGTTCTCTGTACCTTTTTTGTTTTGATAGAAATGTGGATGCAACTTTCCTCATAGGCACCACACATTCCCTCGTGTAACACATACCATACAGGTTTCCTCCTTTAATACATATATAGCTGTTTATTTCAACATGTAGCTTTATCTATTTTTAGGTCATTTTCCATTACAGCATTTATAGTGAGTACCCCCAACACAGGCCAATATTTTCAGAGACAATAGCCAAATGGGTATTCAGTACATTAGTTTCATAAATCGTTTACCTCTTCATATCTAGTGACTCCTCCCTCCTCTCAATTTCACCTACTTCTAAGGCAATGCTTTTAATACTGTCAGTGCTCAGACTGAGTGCTTCACCTCCGAAATCTTAAATAGCAACATTCCACTTTCTGCCTACAACCTCTGATCCTTTTAGCTCTTGAATTTTCTTATTCCCACTACCTTTGCTTTTGATTTCAAGATTCTGGATTTCTTGATTCCTCCTTTTTCTCCTGGTACACAGGTTCTTTCCATTTTATTTCCTGCTATATTTAGCTTACACTATCATTCATCATTTCAACAACTTTCTGCTAGTTCAACCACTCTCCTCATCATATTAGTCCCACAAATTTGTAATCCTGAATCACTTCAATCCTTTGCCTTCTGTTCTATAAGACAGCTGAATGTGTTAAGTTATGCAACTGTACAAACCAGAACTCATACTAATCTATCCCATTTATTTGCAGCTAGCTCTTCAGAATTGCTTGGCTCGTTCTTGCCCTTCTTCACTTCTCTTTCCAATCCCCTTTGGTAGCTACTCTGGTATTCCTTTCAAAGCCTTCTGCTGTCTGTATTTTAGAAGCCCATGTTGACCCTCACACTTTACAGGAAAAAAAAAAAGAAACTATTAATTGTGAACTGAAATGAAACTATTAATTGTGAACAGAAATTTATTCCTATTCCACAGCTATTCTGTCCTTCAGTCAGTCCTATCTGTGAACATAAGCTGACCAGCTTCCTGTTCAAGGCAAACACTTCTGCAGATTCTAAATTCGATCTTGTCCTATTTTTTTTAGGAATCCTGTTCCATCTGTACCAATTCTCCCTATTGGCTCTTTGCAGTTAATCACAAGCACACTCAAATACATATCTGCCATTTTCCAAAAATGAAGAAGTCCTTACCCTATCTTCCTTTCTTCTCAACTGTCATTAATGTCTTCCTTATTCAAGTTTCCTCAAGGAACCACTCTATTGTCTAGATTACTATGCTTCTTTACCTCTAATCATTCTTCCATTCACAAAAAATGTCTTTTGTATCTGATGTTTCATTAAAACTACTTCTGTGGAGGTTAGTCATGACCAGCAATATATCATGACATAATCCTTTCATAACTATTTCAGTAAAACTGATTTTGAGTTAATTGCGTTTTATGTATTTAACATTATTCTAAGAGGGGGTAAAATTAAAAGAAAATCTTTCAGTAACCCACAGGCCAAGTTAGTGAATTCTTACACTTTGGAACTGGAGGGTATTATGCTGAGTGAAATAGAACTGGAGGGTATTATGCTGAGTGAAATAAGTCAATCGGAGAAGGACAAACATTGTATGGTCTCATTCATTTGGGGAATATAAATAATAGTGAAAGGGAATAGAGGGGAAGGGAGAAGAAATGGGTAGGAAATATCAAAAAGGGAGACAGAACATGGAAGACTCCTAACTCTGGGAAACGAACTAGGGGTGGTGGAAGGGGAGGAGGGCGGGGGGTGGGGGTGACTGGGTGGTGGGCACTGAGGGGGGCACTTGACGGGATGAGCACTGGGTGTTATTCTGTATGTTGGCAAATTGAACACCAATAAAAAGTAAATTTATTATTTAAGAAAAAAGAAAAATACCAGTGTGACCTACTGAATTAATTTCACAACTACTCTTGGAGCATAAATTAAATAAGTGTTAAAAATCCTTCAGTGGCATTCCTTTAGAAACTTCTCATATTTATAATTGGCAAAAGGCTATTATTATTATTATTCATGTACTGTTTTAAAAATATGTATCATTTCAGAGATGGTATTTAGATGAGCAAATAGTTCAACAGCCAGCTAAACTCTATTCAGACAATTTGTTTATGGTTATATTTCATAATTCTGATGGGAATCTAAACTTAAATTTTACCAAATGCAGGAAGAAAAAAAAGGTAGAATAAAGAATATTTTATCCCTGAATCATTTTAAAATTATAAAAATGTTTTAACTGAATGTTTAATTTCACTGAGGTATTTCTTCATTCACTAAAATCAGGTAGAAACATTTCCCAAACCAACAAATTTATTTATGCCCAGGTTAAGAAGAATTTTACCTGTAGTAAACTCGAAGTGTTTGGATTTCTTCTTCTAGTTTTTTGTACTGTTGAATTGCAGTCTCTCTGGCTTGTTGCATAGCCAACAACTTTGCCTGCAAGTAATTAATATTTTAAGAAATTTAATATCAGTATTGGTATGTTAGAATACAGTATTGTAGTATAAATAAATTTAAATTTGTGATAGTTTTAAAATTTATCAGTATCATGTAATAGAGTCTCATAATTTCCCACAAAATAATCAAATTATATTAATAACAGACATATTGAAAACAAGAACATATTAAATGTACCAAGTTTGCTCATTACTAAGCTTCAGCCTTATTCATCTGTATCATCAGATATATGCTCTTCTGCAATGTTTAACTTTATACACAGAATTCAGAATGTGGAACATGGGTTCAGAGCAATATCTAGAGTAGAGATAAGCACAATGGGTGTTTCACATACAAACTTAATGTGGCTCCACTGCCTGATCACACCAGATTTTCTTTTAACTTTATTAATAGTAAAACCCAGAAAATTCTAAATATGTTGTTAAGCTATCCTTGATATTTAATGTGAAAAAAATACACAAGAGTATAACCTGATTCTTAGAGATAAGACTTAACCTTTTCGATTCCTTTCTGCAGGAAAAAAAAATCTCTAGAGAGAGTATGGCAATAGTCTTGAATGTTAGAGGTGCTTTTATTCAAAGGATGTTATTGTTCCTCTCTACCTATAATATTCAAATTTTAAAGGGTTTGCAATCAGTTTTTTGTTAGGGGTTCATATTCATAATTTTAGAAAAACTGCCAACCTCCAACCATCTTTCGCACTGGGTTTCAGGTGGAGCCAAAAAAAGTTTTCAACGTAACTTTTAAAAATGGTACTGGTGAATCAGATTTCAGTTTTATTTATTCAAAATTTAATTTGCATGGAACGATGGACTTTCACTTTAAGTGGTCTTTGATAGGTAACACAGCAAATTGTTATCAGACACCTCACAAACAACATTAATGGCAATAATTAATAAGTAATTGAGTTTGGGGGCAGAAGTTGACTAATTTTGCTGAACTCATATGATTTCACTGGGATTATTTTCTTGCATAAGAATAAAGTCATAAGACAAACTGTGAAATCCTGACCACAAGAAAATTAATTAGTGTAATGTAAGTGAACACTTTCTACTTTAATAATGGAGAATGATGAAAACAATGCAGCAATTAAGGTCTTTCTATAACTTTAGGAACTAAAGTAAATAATTTGTTTTCTATCTGGTCTGGGAAACAGGACAAAGAATTACTTCTTCATTCTTTTTTTTTTCATTTTTTAAAGATTTTATTTATTTATTCATGAGAAACACAGAGAGAGGCAGAGACACAGGCAGAGGGAGGAGCAGGCTCCTTGCGGGTATCCTGATGTGGGACTTGATCCCAGAACCCCAGGATCATGCCCTGAGCCAAAGGCAGACGCTCAACCACAGAGCTACCCAGGTGCCCCTCTTCATTCTTTCAATTTAAGTGTTCCTTTAACATTCATATTCTAGAATTACAGACTAAACATTCTCAAAAATGATTAAAAATCATTTAAAAATAGATGACTGGTTCCTTATGCCAAAAAATGGACAGCTTTGACAGTTTTCAGTAAATTACAAAATGTGATTGAAATGGTAACATGGACCACTGTGACTAATGGTCAAAAAGAATCACACAAGAAAGGACAGACATATCACATTCAACTTATAAAATGTTGAACATTCTGTGGCATGTATTTAAAGGATAGATACTGAACAGGTAATAAAGGATTTGCTAAACAAATATCTAACAATGCTAAGTATCTTAGATGATTATTTTGAAGGTATTTTTTTATTTAACTTGGTACTTCTGCAAAAAAAAAAAAAAAAAAAAAACCTCTCAAAAACAGAAAGCAAAACCAACAATGTTCTTGTAGGAAAATGCCACAATGAAGGTTTCTGCCTAAGAAATTTCTGCAATAAAAATGGGAACATGAGAATTTTACTTAAATTCTTGTGCTTTATGTAATATTGACTTTTTCACTTCTCTTGTATCATTTACTTGGCTGTGAAGATTTGGTGTGGCTGCATTGCAATCCACTTAGTTTATTAATTCCAAATGTCTAATCTTATGCCAAGGCCCTGCTGACTATAGTCAAAGCTATTATAAGCCTCCTAGCCTTACAACCTCCTTTTTCTCTTTATGAGATATATGTTCAACTGGCCAGCATTTCTTTTTTGGGGAAATACCTTTACCCTCTGCCATAGTGACCCTGTTCAGTCCTGATGGTTAGGGTGAACTGCATTCCCCATCACCTCAGGTATACATAATCCAGATTGTTCATCAGCCCCAGAAGATAACTGAATCCTGATGACATCATTTGTATTCCTGGATCCCCTATGCCAGACAGCTCCAGATCCATTCCATTTCTTGGACTTCCTGAGTATAAAGATCTTTTTTTGGCTTAGGTTAGCTTGAGTTAGATTTATGTTATTATGTGAGAAAGCTTAACTGATTTAAATGTGCTGTTTACTTCTATTGCATTTCCTACTTTCACTATCAATATCATATAATTCCATCACATTACAAGTCAATAGTAAATTTCATATCAAAACATTAAGCAAATTAGTGAACAAGACTTTTTTTTCCTGTTCCTCAGGCATATTTCCCATATTTCTGGCAATTACAGTAATAAAAACTGCATGCATTCATTTATGTGTGTACTCACATAAAAATATATACCTTAAATAAACTAACAGAATTTAAAAAGTATAAGAAAATATAAAATATAAAGTAAATCTTTTTCTACTAAAGCTGTTTGGAAAGATAGAAAGAGATGGAGTACTTCCAAATTCGTTTTATGAGGCCAGCATCACCTTAATTCCAAAACCAGACAAAGACCCCACCAAAAAGGAGAATTACAGACCAATATGCCTGATGAACATGGATGCAAAAATTCTCAACAAGATACTAGCCAATAGGATCCAACAGTACATTAAGAAAATTATTCACCATGACCAAGTAGGATTTATCCCCAGGACACAAGGCTGGTTCAACACTCGTAAAACAATCAATGTGATTCATCATATCAACAAGAGAAAAACCAAGAACCATATGATCCTCTCATTAGATGCAGAGAAAGCATTTGACAAAATACAGCATCCATTCCTGATCAAAAACCCTTCAGAGTGTAGGGATAGAGGGAGCATTCCTCAACATCTTAAAAGCCATCTACGAAAAGCCCACAGCAAATATCATTCTCAATGGGGAAGCACTGGGAGCCTTTCCCCTAAGATCAGGAACAAGACAGGGATGTCCACTCTCACCACTGCTATTCAACATAGTACTGGAAGTCCTAGCCTCAGCAATCAGACAACAAAAAGACATTAAAGGCATTCAAATTGGCAAAGAAGAAGTCAAACTCTTCCTCTTCGCCGATGACATGATACTCTACATAGAAAACCCAAAAGCATCCACCCCAAGATTGCTGGAACTCATACAGCAATTTGGTAGCGTGGCAGGATACAACATCAATGCCCACAAATCAATGGCATTTCTATACACTAACAATGAGACTGAAGAAAGAGAAATTAAGGAGTCAATCCCATTTACAATTGTACCCAAAAGCGTAAGATACCTAGGAATAAACCTAATCAAAGAGGTAAAGGATCTATACCCTAAAAACTATAGAACACTTCTGAAAGAAACTGAGGAAGACACAAAGAGATGGAAAAATATTCCATGCTCATGGATTGGAAGAATTAATATTGTGAAAATGTCAATGTTACCCAGGGCAATTTACACGTTTAATGCAATCCCTCTCAAAATACCATGGACTTTCTTCAGAGAGTTAGAACAAATTATTTTAAGATTTGTGTGGAATCAGAAAAGACCCCGAATAGCCAGGGGAATTTTAAAAAAGAAAACCATATCTGGGGGCATCACAATGTCAGATTTCAGGTTGTACTACAAAGCTGTGGTCATCAAGACAGTGTGGTACTGGCACAAAAACAGACACATAGATCAATGGAACAGAAGAGAGAACCCAGAAATGGACCCTGAACTTTATGGTCAACTAATATTCGATAAAGGAGGAAAGACTATCCACTGGAAGAAAGACAGTCTCTTCAATAAATGGTGCTGGGAAAATTGGACATCCACATGCAGAAGAATGAAACTAGACCACTCTCTTTCACCATACACAAAGATAAACTCAAGATGGATGAAAGATCTAAATGTGAGACAAGATTCCATCAAGGTCCGAGAGGAGAACACAGGCAACACCCTTTTTGAACTTGGCCACAGTAACTTCTTGCAAGATACATCCACAAAGGCAAAAGAAACAAAGGCAAAAATGAATTGTTGGGACTTCATCAAGATAAGAAGCTTTTGCACAGCAAAGGATACAGTCAACAAAACTAAAAGACAACCTACAGAATGGGAGAAGATTTTTGCAAATGATGTATCAGATAAAGGGCTAGTTTCCAAGATCTATAAAGAACTTATTAAACTCAACAGCAAAGAAACAAACAATCCAATCATGAAATGGGCAAAAGACATGAAGAGAAATCTCACAGAGGAAGACATAGACATGGCCAACATGCACATGAGAAAATGCTCTGCATCACTTGCCATCAGGGAAATACAAATCAAAACCACAATGAGATACCACCTCACACCAGTGAGAATGGGGAACATTAACAAGGCAGGAAACAACAAATGTTGGAGAGGATGCGGAGAAAAGGGAACCCTCTTACACTGTGGGTGGGAATGTGAACTGGTGCAGCCACTCTGGAAAACTGTGTGGAGGTTCCTCAAAGAGTTAAAAATAGACCTCCCTATGACCCAGCAATTGCACTGTTGGGGATTTACCCCAAAGATTCAGATGCAATGAAACGCCGGGACACCTGCACCCCGATGTTTCTAGCAGCAATGTCCACAATAGCCAAACTGTGGAAGGAGGCTCGGTGTCCATCGAAAGATGAATGGATAAAGAAGATGTGGTTTATGTATACAATGGAATATTACTCAGCCATTAGAAATGACAAATACCCACCATTTGCTTCAATGTGGATGGAACTGGAGGGTATTATGCTGAGTGAAGTAAGTCAATCGGAGAAGGACAAACATTATATGTTCTCATTCATTTGGGGAATATAAATAATAGTGAAAGGGAATATAAGGGAAGGGAGAAGAAGTGTGTGGGAAATATCAGAAAGGGAGACAGAACATAAAGACTCCTAACTCTGGGAAACGAACTAGGGGTGGTGGAAGGGGAGGAGGGCGGGGGGTGGGGGTGAATGGGTGACTGGCACTGGCGGTTAATCTGTATGTTGGTAAATTGAACACCAATACAAAATAAATTTATAAAAAAAAAAGTAAATCTTTCTCCCACCTCCAACCATCAATACAAATCCCTTTCTTGAGATTAGCAGTCATCTGCTAATTGTATATACATCCAGAAATAGTCTGTACGTGTAAGTACTTATGTGTATATATGTGTATTTGCAACTACATACACCTATTTACAATATTGATGGCATTCTTTACACAGTTATAATTTTTTTCTTAAATTAAAAAAAATATTTTGCTATTTTGCTTCTTATTTAAAAAGAAAATTGTCTACCCCAACCCATATATTGCACTACTAGCTATATTCCCTCCTTCCCTTCCACTGCCAAAATGAAACACTTCCATGAATTTGGACTTACCATTTTCAAGGGTATTTTATACTTTTATTATATAGTTATGTACTTGTAATGTATCTTTTTACAGGCTTTTAAACTTAATAAGTGATACTCTAAATATTTTACAAATAACTGCTTTTTTGGTATTATACTTTTGACTTCTGTTCATGTTGACACATGTATATCTGATAATACTTATCTTTACACATTGTAAAGATGTGCAATATATTGTGACTACCAATATATTTCGACTTATTTTTACATATCTTTCATGTTTCATGTATCCTGTTTTCTTTGCTTCTCTTTTTTGGTCTCTACTTATTTGGATTAAATTTTCTATAATACCCCTTTCATTGTAATGCTTAGAATCTATTTATTTATAAACTACCTTGAAATTTTTGATAAAAATATTCATATTTTTGAGTAAAGCCTTCAGTGGATCAGGATTTTTATATATAACCAGAGTTTTAAGTGAACATTGTACAAAATATAACACTTTTTCTACTTATAAGGATAAATTTAGGTACAATTTTTATTAAAGTAAAACATGCATCACATATCATATAAGTATACATGGGTGAGTTTTTTAAAGTCAAGTTTATTGAATTATAACTTACACAAAGTAAAAATTCACCCATTTGTGATGTACAGCTGTATAAATTTTGACAAATTTTTAGTCATGTAAGAGCCATCACAATCAAGGTACAGAAGAGTTCCATTACTCCAAAATGTTCCCAATATAGTCAATGCCTTCCTTTTACACCCAGTCCCTGGCAACCATTTGTGATTTTTATCTTGAATGACACATTAATGGAATCATGTAGTAGGCAGCCTTGTGAATTTGACTTCTTTCACTTTAATTCAATGCTTTTGGGAGTCATTCATATTATTACATATACCATGGTTTGTTCCTTTTTATCACTGAGTAGTATTTCATCATAGGATGTACCAAAATCTATATATCCACTCACCAGTTGATGGACATTTGGGTTGTTCCAGTTTGGGGCAATTATTAATATAGCTTCTATAAGCATCAGCATACAGGTCATTTTGTGGAACTATGTCTTCATTTCTCTTAGGTAAATACCAAAGAATGGAATTGCTGGGTGGAACTATGTGGAACTATGTGGAACTATGTCTTCATTTCTCTTAGGTAAATACCAAAGAATGGAATTGCTGGGTCCTATGGTTAGTTGTGTATAATGTGTTTATATACTTTATATAAAGTTATGTACTTTATAAAGTTATATACACCATAAAGAAACTGCCAAACTTGCTGCTTAAATCAAAGTAACTTGAAGGCATCTGTGCTTAACTACAATAGCAATGCCATTTGTTGAATGCCTATTATGGGTTGGGCATTGTATCAAGTGCTTGAAATACAACAGTCTATCCCTACAATCAATCTATGAGTTAACTCCAATTATCCTTATTTTACTTTACTTAAAATTGAAGTTCATGAACATTAACATCATGAACTTTCAAGACTATGTAACATTCTGGGATATACATATGTAATTATATGTAAACATTTAACATATATTTTTACATACACACACAAATATACTAGGTCAACCTATATTCTCAAGAATGTATGACAGATGACAAAAAAGAATTTACTTAGGAATTTGAAAAATAAACCATATGTGGTGGGTTCACAAGCACTTGATTAATTTTTGTATATCTTAGCCACACTTGCAGGGAAAGCAAAGATGTACCAGATACCCTTGAGCATGCTGCCTTTTTTATAGATCAGTCAAGCCTTTCCACATATAATTGGTCTTCTTGTTCTTTATTCTAATGCCTCCAAAACTTTACCAAAGTGTTTGGCCTGAAGGTGTCTTGTAACTGGGAGTCACGTGTATTTAGTCTTAGTAATGAGAACTGGGAGTTGACAATGAATTTAGTCATTAGCTGGATCTTCTGCTTCTCAAATTGTGATGCTAGTTCATCTCTCCCTAATACTAGTAAGAATATAAACATTCTGTTGCTTACTCCACCAAAATTTACCTATTAAAAACATTTGTCTTCTTGACTGAAACATGGTCTCCTAAATCCACTAATTTTACTATTGTAATAAAAAATATTTCTATGCATATACAATCACAATTATACTTTTAAAACTCTCTAAACTAATTTTACAAACCTATCACCACATTTCATTGAATCTAAGATCTACTGATTTTAAAACACCAATTTTATGCAGAAAAATCAGGCCAATAATACTTTTTAGACACCATCTATTATAATAAGCATACAGCAATGTTAAAATGTAAAGTGATTTTTAAGTGTTTTATTTTATTTTTTTAAAGTAGGCTCCATGCCAGTGTGGGGCTTGAATTCATGGCCCTGAGATCAAGACCCTGAGATCAAGAGTTGGATGCTCTACTGACTAAGCCAGTCAAAGGTCCCAAAATATGAAATGATTTTTAACCTAATGTATTTCCTTGCTCCAAAACAATAAAATTCTCTTCTGAGCAATACCAAAATATCTTTTTCTAGCCTGTGGCATATGTTTTAGATTTTTTCTCATCTCCTCACTCTACTCACACACAAAAACCATATCTTGTCCTTTTCTTGTTAGTATTCTCTATTAAATAAAGAGAATTTGCAGCATTCTTGATTTTTCTTTTGTTTTCTATATAAGGAAAACTTAGAAGCTTTCATTGCAATCTCCAATGGTGTACTTTAGAATTTTATATGTACTCCAGCTACCTTTCATACTTATTGCCAACATGTAAAAAGTATTGCTTAAAACAACCTAGGAGGGGCGGCTGAACTAATTCCAGGTGAAGCAATGGAATCAAAACATAATATGATAACAGTTATTAGATAATAACAGAAGTTTACAGAACAATCGGTGTGTTTTATATCTTTAGCATCTTCTCCCTATATCTTATTTTTCTTGTACCATTTTCTTCTTTTGTTTCCAGTTTTATTGAGATATAAATGACAGATAACATTGTATTAGTTTTAGATTACCACAATAAAGTTAGTTACTGTCAGCTCACATAGTTATATGTTTTTTTCCTTGTGATATGAACTTTCAAGATTTACTTTCTTAACAACTTTCAAATACATGATACAGTACTGTTAGCTTTAATTACTGTGCTGTATGCTACATCCCCAGAACTTACTTACCTTTAGGGACTGAAAAAAAAAAGTAGGTTAACTAATATTAATAGTCTTAATAATTGAAAGGCTCATTCTAAAACTGTATTTTGAGCAATGCCATCTAAATAGGACTATTCTGTATTGCTACCACATTAAAAATGAACTACATTGTTTTTTAGAGTCTTATCTAGTACTTTAGAATGATAAAGAAAGAGAAGACTATACTATCTACATCACTGAAAACTATTTGTTATGGATATTGTGGAGAAACCATTTTTATCTTATTTCAAAATCATGTTATGTTTTGTTTGAATGTGTTTTTAATAGTAATAGTCTGACATAATTAAGCCTTCCTTTGGTAACTCCAAGACCATTAATGGTAATCTGTTTTTATCATAGAACCAAGGCATTTGATCTTATGTGTGATACCTGCTAAATAAAGAAACACACAGTACAACTTAAATCACAGAACCAAATAATTTTTAGAACTGAAAAAGGATCTTAGAGGTAATATAATCTTCTACTTTATAGGTGAGGAAATTACTGTTAATATGTTTAAGGAAACATTTGGAAAGTGTCCAAGGTTTCATAGTTGGTTAGAAGGAAAGTTGGAACTAGAATACAAGTATCCAAAAAACGTTGCTTATTCTACCATACAAGATCACATTTCAGTATGGCTTAATTTAATATGTATATTTACTGTTTTAATAGAATTCTTTTATAGAGTAATCATAAATGTATAGACTGTGTTATACTATTCAACATATTTGTAAGGAATCTGATTAGGTATGTTCAAAAAATACATCAAATTAGAAAACTGCTTAATAACTATAGCCATCCTAATATTTGACTTTTTTTTAACCAAAAGCAGGTTATGAACCTAGTAAAGAAATACAACTAAATATCTTACAAAAGGGTATCTAAAAGATTAAAAGCTACTATCAAAAGGGTAAAAATGACTGGAATTTTTAAAAAATATTTTATTTACTTATTCATGACACACAGGGAGAGAAAGGAAGAGACACAGGCAGAGGGAAAGCAGGCTCCATGCAGAGAGCCTGACATGGGACTTGATCCCAAGTCTCCAGGATCACACCCTGGGCTGAAGGCGGTGCTAAACCACTAGGCCACCAGGGCTGCCCAAATGACTGGATTTCAATTACACTTTCCCTTCATAGGAAAAGTCGGATTGCCCACCACAGTATATTACCATAGTGTATTTTTCCTTAAAGACTATTCCTAAGAAGTGATATGTTGTCCTCATGAGATACCTTTCAGACCAAGGATGATCAGGTTTCAGACTCAAAAGCAGTCTTACATATACTGTCTAGTAATCTATAGTCTGACATGAGAAAGGAAAGAATACCATTTGTAAGGGAAGCAAAATTCAAAGTATTCACAGGCAGACAATGATCATGAACAGTTAGCGGAGTCTAAAAAATGAGAAGGAAGGTAGAGAGAAGTATTCCAGAAAGAGAGTGAAGTACAGTGATTAAGAGCAAAGTTGGGTTTGGCTACCAGTGAGTAGTTCTGAGACTCTAAATTAGGGCCTCTAAACTGCAATTTTTTCATTGATAAAATGAGGGTGATAATACTCATCTCATGTGACTATAATGCCATGATAAAATGAGATAACTTACCATATGATATAGCCATATGAAAGTAAAGAAATATGTAATCTGTACAATAGACTCTGTTGAACTTTGGATATAAAATTATTGTGGAAATAACTGATGTCAATGAGAAACAGCATTGACCAAGTAACGAGTCAATAAGGTGAGAAAGGACTGGGCTTAAAGTATAAGTCATGTGGTAGTCTAGAGTATGATCATTAACTGGATATTAAGTATTTTAGACTTGTGGGCCACATTGTCTCTCTTGCAATGACTCCATTGTTGCATTGTGAAAACAGCCATACACAATATACAAATGAAAGCAACGCTTGTTCCAATAAAACATTATTTACAGAAACAGTCAGCTGGTTAACGGGCCATAGTTCACAGATTATAGATCTAGAGAGTCAGGTTTACATACAGCCCAGAATATGTGCTGGTTTATATAAGCGTTTATATAATATGGTTTGTCAGATGTCAAACAAGTGAAGAAAGGAGATGCATTTGATATATTTGCTCTCTCTAGAATGAACAGTTTCTAAAGGCAATGAAACAAAATACCTGAAATCCACAGTTTTAAAAGAGGTTCTTCAGGGCATTTAATGATAGAAAGGAAAAAAAGGAATTAATAGTGGTTCATGTCAACCATGTGCTTGTATGGTAACCCTGCAGTGTGAGAGAAAACCACCTTGTCAAGGAAGAATGATTTCAGTTATTACATATGAAGCAAAGCAAACAAATAAAAAAACCTTGTAGCTTTAAATTATATTTTGCCTGATGTTAACATAGTTTCAAGAGCAATCTTTTTATTAGCTTTGGCACAGCATATCTTTTTATATCATTTTAATTTCAATCTCTTTTATATGACTAGGTTTAAAAGTGACTATTGTAAACAGCATGTATTATTTTTTTCCAGTCTAACAATCTTCATCTTTTAACTTGAACATTTGATCCCTTCACTTTTAATGTAATTACTGATAAATCTATAATCCTATCATGTTCTTTTTGTTCTGATACTTTTCTTTATATATTCTCTTCCCTTACTATCTTTTGGATTTTTTAATTATCATCATCTTATTTACCTTACTTTGAATGTTATATTCCCCTTTACCTTCTTCTTCTTTTGTTTTTTTAAAGAATCCAAGAGTTTTTTTAAAAAGATTTTATTTATTTATTCATAGAGACACACACACACACACACACACACACACACACACACAGAGGCAGAGACACAGGCAGAGGGAGAAGCAGGCTCCATGCAGGGAGCCCGACAGGGGATTGGATCCAGGGTCTCCAGGATCACACCCTGGGCTGCAGGTGGCGCTAAACCGCTGTGCCACCGGGGATGCCTCCCCTTTACCTTCTTTTAATGGTTATCCTAGGAAATACAAGAAAAAATGTCTGACTTATCAAAAACCTAGTATTAATACTCCTGGACAATAAGAGACCTAAAACCCTTTAACTCTATTTACTCTTCTCCCAATTTATTTGTTACTATTTATTATTAATGTATTCTTATTTAAGATTTAAGCCTAAAAGAATATCATTTATATATATATACATATATTATATATGTATATATATACTGTATATATATACAATATAATATGTATACATATATTATATATGTATATATACTGTATATATATACAATATATCATATATATATACATATATATAAATGTGTGTGTGTGTGTGTGTATATATATATATATATATATATATATATATATATATACACACACGTTTATATTTGTTACTTTTGTGTTTTATTCCTTCCTGGTTGTAAGGTAGCCCTTATGGAATAGTGTCCCTTCTGTGTAAAAAACAGCTCTTAAACGTTTAATACAAAGCTGCAAATGACTTACTCAATTTTTAGTTGTGTGAAAATGTGTTTAATTGCATGTTCATTCTTTGAGGATATTAATTTTGGGTATACATATGCTTTTAAATTAGCATCTATTTTCTTTTAGCACATTGAAAGCATTGTTCTAATGTCTCTTGACTTCCACTGCTCTGTTCAGAAGTCATTTGTAAATCTAACTGTTGCTCATTTGAAAGTAATCTTTTTCTCCTTTATCTGGTTATTTTTATGAATGTCTCTGAGGTTAGAATTCTATTTCATTATGATGTGATTAGATGTGTATTTTCTTCTTGCTTTGGAAGAATATCTTTCATCAGTTTCAGAAGACTCTCAGTCATTTCCTGTTCTAATAATGCTTTTCCAGCATTGTTTGTATTTTCTCCTGTTTTGGAGAGAGCCCAATTAAATGTTTGTTGGACTATCTTACTCTATATCTCTTTATATATATATATATAATTTATTTATTTATTTATTTATTTATTTATTTATTTATTTATGACTTGTGGATTCACAAGACTCTGATTTCTTCTTCTTTTTTTTTTTTTAAGATTTTATTTATTCATGAGAGACACAGGGAGAGAGAGGCAGAGACATAGGCAGAGGGAGAAGCAGGCTCCATGCAGGAAGCCTGATGCGGGACCCGATCCTGGTCTTCAGGATCATGCCCTGGGCCAAAGGCATACGCCCAACTGCTGAGCCACCCAGGCATCCCTTCTCTTAATATTTATTTACTAGTGTTATATTATAGGTAATTTTTCAGATACATTTCAATTAATATGTCTTCCAGCTACCTAATTCTTTCTTCAGCTGTATATAATCTGATATTTGTTTAGAGCGTTTTACTTAAAAAATATTTTTGTTTTTCCTTTGAATTTGTATGTGATTCTTTTCCAGATTTGCATGGTGTTTCCTAGAAAATGCTTCTGGTTGAACCATGGTTGTGATTCATACTCTATTTAAATATTCATTGAAGCCTTTCAAACATAGCTTTTCTATATTCTTTAGATGAATTTATAGTTTGTTGTGTTTGTGTGTGTGCTTTTTTGGGGAAGTTGTTGTATCTATTGTTACTGTCATTCATGATGGTTTTCCTCTTCATGTGCTTGACTGATCTTTGGTTGTGAATCCATGTTTTCCTGATAATAATTTATGGGAACCTACTAGATTAAATTAGGGATGCCTTCTTTTGAGGATGTGTGCCTATTTCATCAGGGAGCCAGAAGAGACAATTCCCAGATAAAGTTCAAGAACCCTGAATTAATGCTGGAGTTTCTGGTTCAGCTTCCTAGTCTTACTGCTGGTTTAGGAATTGGAATGTCAACTGAAGATGAAAGTACTTCTATAGATATTTACCCTTGGTGCAACTCCAGACCATCTGTTTGCTTACTATTGGAGAGAGGTTTGTCTTTGGTTCTACTCCCAATTTTTTTGTGAAGTAAAATTTTTTGAAACATTTCCTTTATTTTTTTGTGAGTCTAGCAATGCATGAAAGTTAGATTTTTTTCCAGGGCCTGCTAGGTTAACAGCAAAAGGGTCCTTATACTTTTTGGACACACTGTAGGACAGAGAAGCCTATATTGAAATTTAACACATACTATATTATCAAAAATAGACCAATCTGTTTTTATAATTTAACATTTAGAATTCTTACATATAGTATATTGACTGGTATACTATAGTATATTTATTTTTCATAATATTCCTGACTTAAAAAAAAAAGATTCAAGAGGTTTCAGATTGCATTTGCAAGTGCTTCTCTGAAAACAACCTACTATAGGGCTGTCTAATCTAAAATACAAATATATGAAAAGTAAAGTAAATTTTGGATATAGTCATCCTAACAATATTTTTTTAATATTGTTTTATGAAAGTACCAGAGATGTAAAGGTTGTCTGTATAAGAATTTTAATCACATGGCTAGGAGAAGTTAAGATGGTAGAGGGGTAGGGGACCTCAACTGTGCCTTGTCCATGGAATTCAGCTAGCTAGTTATCAAATAATTCTAAACACCTGTGAAATCAATGGATCTGAGAAAAGAATTGCTGCAGTTCTACAAACAGAAAAGCTGCCACTTTTGCAAGGTAGGAGGTGTGGAGACATAAATCCAGGGTGATATACTGGAAGAAACTTGAGAGGAGGGAGCTCTTAAGCAGACTCTTGGAAAGTATTATGAGCAGTGGAGTGCAAGATTGGAACTTTTAGAAGATTGCTACAGTTGGGACTTCCCTGGCTTAAAGATGCTCAAGTGGTAAAGGGGGCAGGATCTCAGGTGGGACAGCATGGTCTCAGGACCCCTGAATCACAAAAAGAATGGAGGTGCCCGGCTGTACAGAGTTCTCAAGCATTGGAGCAGGGAAGCATGCTCAAAGCAGTGAGTCAAAGTGCCAGCTTTCCGTTCTGTGTTACCATAAACCCTGAACCACTGCACAGTTGGGCAACTGCTCTCCAGGCAGGAGTCCAGCAAAAGGGAGAAGTGGGGCAAGAACCATTTCCTTCCCCTGAGAAGAATGGCACTGGTGTGTGCCACAAGAGTCCATAAAGTTTGGAGACTGGAAACTGGGTCACTTGCCTGAGATAAAAATACTCAGTCACAGGCTGGGTGAACAGAGTTAGGACAGAAACCAGGGAGACAAGAGTAATTGCTTTCTTGTGAGAGCTCACTAAAGAATGGGGGTGCTGCGAACTTTCAGCTCCAGGGCTAGAAATTGGGGAACTACCATTTTCATCCCTCCTATTGGTGCTGAAAGCCCTCAGAGAGCAAAACTGCCACAGAGTGCAATCTAGAGCTGCTGACACTGAGCCTGGCTCCTTGGCAAGGGGGGCTGCAATTCCATCAGGGCAAGGATATCTGAGAATCAGTGCAACAGGCCCCTCCCCCAGAAGACCAGCAGGAACAACCTGCTAACACAAAGTTTAGGAATCACAGAGAACTGCAAAACTTCAGCTCTTGGGGAAAACAGTATATAGCATTCATGGTTTTTAAATTATTCTTTAGTCTTTCAGTTTTATTTTTTAAAATTATTTTATTTTATCAAATCTTTAAAAAATTCTCTTTAAATTTTTATTTATATATGTTATATACATACAATTTTATTTTTGGTTTTCTTTCATTGCATTTTATTTTATTTTGTATATATGTAAGTTTTTTTGTTCTTTCCTATTTTGGGATCTAGTTTCTTTTAACAAACAAACCAAAATACACCCAGGATCTAACTTATTGTTTTGCTATGTTTTACTTCTTGATTTTTTTCTTATTTTGTTTTGCTTTTTCCTGGTATTGTTGTTGCTATTTTTGTCTTTTGTCCCTCTTTCAATTGTTCTTTTCTGGACATAGAATGAGGCAGAGAATTATCCCAAAAGAAAGAACAGAGGCAGTACTCAGTGCCAGGGATTTAATCAATATGGATAGAAGTATGATGACAGAACCAGAATTCAAAACCACAATTATAAAGATATAACTAGGCTTGAAAAAAGCATAGAAAACTGTAAAGAATCTCTTACTGTAGAAGTAAAATAATTAAAATCTCATCATGCTGAAATTAAAAATGCTATTACTGAGTTGCAGTAAGAAATGGAGGCTCTAATTGCTATGACGAATGAGGTAGAAGAAAGACTCAGTGATATAGAAGACAAAATGATGGAGAATAAGGAAGCTGAGAAAAAGAAAAATAACTCTGAATCATGAAGGAAGAATTCAAGAATCAGAGATACTGTAAAGTGAAATAATATTTGAATAGCTGTCCCAGAAGAGGAGGAAGTGGGGGAGGAGGTGTGTGTGTGTGGAGAGAGAGAGAGAGAGAGAAAGAAACACAGAAGGTTTATTTGGACAAATTATAGTTGAGAACTTCTCTAATCCGGGAAGGAAACAGGCATTCAAGTCCAGGAAGCATAGAGAACCTCTCTTAAAATCAATAAAAATAGGTCAATACTTTGACATATAGTTTGCAAATTTCAGAGACAGAGAAAATCCCGAAGGCAGTTGAGGGCAAGAGGTCCTTAACCTACAAGGGTAGAATCATAAGGCTGGCAGAAGACCTGTCCATAGAGACCTGGCAGGCCAGAAAGTACTGGCATGATAATATTCAAGGTGCTAAATGGGAAAAATATGCAGCCAAGAATACTTTATCCAGCAAGACTGTCATTCAGAATAGGAGAGAGGAAGAATTTCCAGGACTAACAAAAACTAAAAGAATTTGTGAACACTAGACCAGCCTTGCAAGAAATATTAAAAGGCATCTGTTGAGCAAAGAAAGAGCCTCAAAGTAACAAAGACCAGACAGGAACAGCGACTTTACAGGTAATACAGTGACACTAAATTCATATCTATCAATAATTACTATGAATGTATATGGACTAAATGCTCCAATAAAATACAGAGAGTATCAGACTGGATACACAAAAGACCCATCAATATCTCTAGATAAAAGAGACTCATTTTAGACCCAAAGACATCTCCAGAGTGAAAGTGAGGGAGTAGAGAACCATTTATCATGCTAATGGACATTGAAAGAAAGCTGGACTAGGAATCCTTATATTAGAAAAAATAGATTTTAAGCCAAAGACTGTAATAAGAGATGAAGAAGGACAACTGTATCATAATAAAAGGGTCTATCAAACAAGAAGATCTAACCATTGAAAATATTTACGCCCCTGACTGTGATGACTTATGTGTTCCTCTTTAGGGTCCAACTGCACTTTGTTTTGCTCAGCTTCAATGAACACGTGTTACATTTCCTCACTATGTCCTGGCCTGTGGAGGACACAGCAGGGACCCACCTACTTCTGTTCCAGGGCAGCCCTCATTACGAAACGCTGACAGTTGGGCTGCCGATAAGTCCTCTCCCATAGATACACCTCTGAGGAGAAAATGTTATATAAAGAAATCTTTGCCCTGGGCCAGGGAATCTGCAGACCTGGAGAAAAGCAGTGAAAATTTGGCTATAAATCAGTTTATGAAGCAACCAATATGAGGAATGATTTTAGGAAGCATTCTAAGTTCACAACGTTATCCTGTTTACATGCTTAAACTTCTGCTGTAATCTATAAATTATAACCAAATTGCCCCTGAAAAACACAGCACTGTGGTCCTGGTCTTGCCACTGGTAAAGACAGCCCTGTATATAGCAGAGCCACCACCTTTTGTGAAGCATATTTGTTTTAAGGATACACTTGGGACTTTTCTCAAATTAATTAAATAGCTGTGAAAAAAGCACATTCTTCTGAGACTTTCCTGCAAGCCCCTGACAGAAGCCAATAGGAAAGTAGTTTTTAATTTGGAGCAGCCAAATATATAAACCAATTCAATAACAAAGTTAAAGAAACATTTATAATAATACAATAATAATAGAAGACTTTAAGAATTTTCATCAGATGGTTAAGAGTATCACGAGAAAAATTTCCAGTATCATCACTTTTAAGCTCTGTATTAACCTGTGTGACAATATTTCTTTTTCTTGTCTTTTTTTTTTAAGACTTTATTTTTAAATAATTTCTACATCCAGTGTGGGACTCAAACCCACAGCTCCTAAATCAAGAGCTACACACTCTACTCACTGAGCTAGCCAGGCACCCCATGGCTTCTTGTCTTTATGCCAGTTTCTCTTGTTCTACAATAAATATAAGAATTAAAACTATTTAAAACAATTTGATGGTCAGAATCACTATAGTAGCTAGCATAATTCAGATGAGTGATAAAGTGACTACCACATCCTAAGCTTGTCATGTGCCTATGTCTGATCACCAGTAACTGCCACATATTCTAATTTAACACTTACAGGTTTTCATAGTCTACTTTCTTAAAGGTGGAAGGTATAAATAAGTAATTATCTAATTGATAAAATGTTGACAAATAGAAAGTGACATATTCTCAATGACTGCCTTTAACAATATGAATCCTTAAAGTTAAAAAAAATCCACAAGGTAGAAGAACCACTTGTTAGAAAATTTGTTTCTTAAACCTTCTCTTTTTAAAATTATGGGATGCCTGGGTGGCTCAGGCAGTTCAGTGTCTGCCTTCTGCTCAGGTCATGACCTCAGGGTTCTGGGATTGAGCCCAGACTGCTCAGTGGGGTGTCTGCTTCTCCCTCTCTCTCTCTCAGAAAAATAAAATCTTTAAAATAATAATAATAAATGTTAGTATTACAGGCAGAGCTTGAACTCAGAACTCTTACCAGTTTAGTAAATAATCCTGAGTCTGTGCATTAACTACTTTGCCAATCTCTTCAACATTAAATAGACCATTATATCCTATTGTGACTCTACAGATGAGTTTACTCCCAATTCCTAGCTCTTTTTCCATTCATTGTCATTTATTAGGAAAACTTTGTACTTTTTAATGTTTTTAGTGTTGACAGCATTTACTTTTTAGAGAAATAATTTAACATCTTTGTCTGAAACTATTTCTTTGTCCATTAATTCAGACTACAGAGGATTTATCTTTTCTGTTGAATGAACTCTATCTCAGAAGATATTACTTGACTTAAGATTTGTTGCTAGTCAGATCCAACTAGATGTCTGGTTTCTGAGACTTCTTGACTATACCTCTGAAAGTAATTTATACTAATATATGTGAAACCACTGACCACCTCACTGGCTTCACTAATACTCCATGCATCATTTAATAAGATTTGCTTCTTTTAACATCTAGAAAGCAGGTTCATCAGATAGTACTTAGAGTCTTCAGAGAACACCTATTAATTTATTGAATTTCTGTCTACCATGCCACTCATTGCTGAGATCATTTCCTCAGGAAAAAAATTACATGCAGGAAAATACTTAAAGTATCAGCTGGAATGTGAGTTTCCCCAAAAAAGTACATTCTCCTTTCTCATGGCATGATACATTCCTTTCTCTAAGCTTGCTTTCTCTTGTACTACCTAAGAACATGAGCACACAGAGAAAATTAAATTCTTATTTAAACTGAAGAAGCAAACATTTCCCAAAATGACAATATTCCCCTCTGTTACACTTGAGTCATAAACATTTCTCTACATGCCAGTGCCCTCCTATTTAGTTAGAATTTTAGTCAGCAGTATTTTGTTTATTTGTTCAGGATCATATTTTTTTAGTACATCTATAATATACTTCATCACCTGAACACCTGAACTAAACTTGTCTTGCCAGCAAAAAATTTTGAAATTATGCAATCTGCAATTCAGTCCATGGCAAGCACTTGGATAGAATTTCTTCTATACCTTTCAACATACCTAACAACAATTAAAGAACTGCCTGCATAGAAATATTGCCAACTGAGAAATAAGTGAAGCGGGATTAATCAGGTGAACTTGACTAACATTTTAGCTAAGGACTTTTCATATACTCATATTAAATAAGTACTATAATCATTACCTATCAAATTAACTTCGATATTAATCCAAGATTTTATGAATGTATTGAAAGGAAAATCAGTACAATTATGTGATCTTCAATTAATAAAAATAAATGTTTCATTCATTGAATAGTTTTTATATACAGGCTATAAAGAAAATGTAAAAGACTACGGGAAGACCATGGTAACTGGAAAAACATTCTTGAAGAAAGGAACACATTTTGATGAGTTATATTTTAAATGGAAAATTTGAAAACTAGGAGACAAAGAGACCTTTAAGCATATAAATGTCAATATATAACTAGCAAAAATTATAACTATAAAAACATAAATATAAAGCTTTATAACCAAGGCTGCATGAAAGGTATTTTTACTAAAACAGTTCCCTAATTAAGTAAGAGTACTAAAAGAAATCAAATAAAAGAAATTTTAATCTATAAATTTCCCATTTGTGAAACCATTTTACTCAGGTTTCTCTGACTAACCCAGTAAATTTCCTATTCATTTATTATAAAAATCAACAAGAACTAATTGAAGTCATCTGAATTAAAGGAAATTTTTTTTTAAAAGACCAAAACACATTCTAAAGAAAAATAGGCCAGGAAAAATTTCATAAATAAAAGTTTTCTTAAATACCTTAGGTTGACTTACAGGCATTAAGAAAAGCAACTACATATTTTAGCTTTTCTACGTTCCTTCTTTTTTCTTTCAGATTTTTAGTTTTCAATCAAAGGAAGAAAGACTGCTGAGCAAAAGGCAAATGACTTTATTTGTGGTAATCAATATACTAAAAAGTAATTGAAACAAAAATTCTGTGTATGAATGTGGAATTATTTAGGAGTTGTGTCTAAGCATGTGAAAAGCATAAGAAAAGAGAATTCCCTGTTTCCTTTTGGATGCTGCAGACAACACAACACAGCCTAGGGCACACTGCTGCGGATTTTAACTGTTGTATGGAACTACTCAAAATGCTTTTGATCCATTTTATCTTCCAAGTTAGCAAAGAAATGTTGCAATAAGAAACACCAACAAAGATCTGAAAAAGTTAAGCTCTGGATTACCATATTGTGTTCTCCTGCCATTCAATGCTTCATACAATGGCAGTGGTGTTCAAAGTAAGAAAAAAAAGTGGAGGGAGAGAGAAAAAAGAGAAACTGGTCTCAGAAAGCGCAAAGCACAAAGTAAATAATATTCTTCTACATCCCCTCTTTTTCACAGATTGGATGTTAAAAGAGTTGCAGCAATTAGGCTTTTGTTAATTACCAGCTGTTGAAACAGATGTGTTGACTATCCTTATTAGTCAACAGCTGGGTGAGGAGAACAATTGATGCTCCCTAAAACCAACAGCCAGCTGCTCTGAAGTAATTATCTCCAATTAATAATACAGGTGATAAAGGCAAAAAGCTCCTATCCCTCTGTTTCAATATCTTCCGCAGTTTCAATAACTATGGCTTTATCATTACACAGTAATAGAGAATACATTTATTACAACAAGTAAGGTTGTATATTAGAGTTGCATTAACTCTATGGTAGTTTCCATTATGCAATATCTGAAGAAGGAATCAGAGAAGTGCTAAAAGTAGAAGCAGACATTCTGTAGGCTTTTATTTATCATATTTCAAATGTCACTGCCAACTTACTTCTCTAGTACTAACAATAATAGCTAAGCACTTAAGTTCTTTGAAAAAGAGAAGCATAACTAAAATCTGTTCTTTTTGATTTCCAAGTATTTTCGCTGATCATGTTTTATATTCAGTTCACTGAAGCAATATATTTCTTCTTGGTATGCCTAAATATCAGTGTCTTGTTCCCTAGCTTACATTTCCTAGGTGACTGGTAGAAGCAATTTTACCAAACCCAAAAAAGAATTTATTTCATAGCAGTAAACATTATTTTATGTATATGAAGAGATCAGCAAAATAAGCAAGCAGGAAACAAACAAAAAACCCCACATTTTATTTTAGACAGCATTGTATAATTATAATATATGATATTCAAGTTTCTAATTATGATGATGTCAAAAAAGAACTAGCACAATGGAGCATACTAACAGCAATAATTATGTGTATAAAAATTACTTTCACTGTTTTAAAGGTTCATATTACAATTTCACTTAAAAGAAATGTAAAACAAAGATTTAAACAAGTCAGGCATCCATCTCTGTCCTACAAAAGAGGTATCTACAAGAATTTACAACCATATCTATTCACTAATTAGAGAACACTTAAAGACACTGCCTTTCTGAAAACAAGGATTAGAGCTGGATGAATACACTCCTTTCACAAACCTTCCTCATGTCTCTGTTGGGTCATCATAAGCAGCTTGTTCTTCCAGCATTAAACAGAAAAGCCTACCGATTATCAGTTCTGAATGCCTCAGTTAGGCATCAGGACAATTAATAAGGACAGAAACTTTAAACAACATGTAAATAAATCGTTTCATCAAAAGAGGTTGTAATAAAAAAATAATTAACAAAAGCAAACTTTCTAAAGCAATGTTATTTAAGGTTGCCTCTTGGGCACTACACTTTCTGATATGAAAATTCACAAGCTAGAAAACTCTACCATATTCTATGAAATTATGTTTCCTAAAACAGGAATTTCAACACTTACATAATTACAAATGAGACATAAGCACATCACCAAAAACAAGAAATTATCCATTTCTATGAAACCGACTTCCCATGAGAATTTGTAACATTTAAAAATTCTATAACTTCTAAGGAATCTCCTGATACATAGAAACTAGCAAAATATGTAAATAGAGGAACAAACTATTAGCTTTATGTTTGAAAAATCTGTATTAGGCCATAGAATTTATTCTGTGATTTCTCGATTCTAAGAGAAAACCTAATTTCTCAGCAGAATAGCAACAAAAGCAAATCTCTACTACCCTGACACTGGAACAATCCTTTCCCTCAGCTCTACACAGGAATACTGTGTATTCCTGCACAAGGAATAGCAGCTGATCATGCTTTTCTCTTCAATGTGGAAAGGGACAGGTTGTGGTCACCATCTAACATGCTCATCAGGTTTTGTTACCCATACAGGGCAGCCATGGCTACTACTGAAAGGGGAATGTCCTCTCCATATATTTTAGGTGACCTAAACCAAGAAGGCATTAGTTAGACCGATTTTGAAGCCATGGTTCTTCAGCTTATTGCTCCTTAAAAGACAAGAAATTTATATTCTCTTTCTTCTGCAAAAAAGAACTAATGGCAATACATAGTGAATATCTGATTGTTGCACACAATTTCTCTAAATGTTGTTATTCTAGAAATTTAAAAATATCTAGGCATAAACCATAACAGTACTCAAGTATGCAGAGCTGCTTTCAACAGATACCTCATTTTCACACCAATTTCAATACATTAAAATTTAAGAATTTTATTGTATGATTTAGTTACCTGGGATGAACACTTGCATTTTCTCATCCATAACCTATGGATTCTCATTGTTTCCTACCTTGCTCACTGGCAGACCCATATACTTCTCTCCATGAAGTCTTTCACATCCTCTGCCAAAGACAGTTCTTTCCTTAGGCTTCACTTAACCTTGTATACATATTTATTATAGCATTCATCTAATTATATCTGTATTTTTTTATCTTCCCAGTAGATGGCAAATTTTTCTGTTATGTATTCCCAGCATGTAGTATATAAGCTTTTATTAAACATTTTCAGTGAATATATTAAAAATAATAGACAATTTTGTCCAACAATTGTTGAAAAAGCAAATTTTTATAAGTATAATTCATATCATACAAAGGTATTATTTATTTAATTCAGGCTGACTCATCATTCATATCCATGATTAGAAAAATCTATCCTTTTAACCAAAATTATCAACCTAACTTGGCTTGACTGATTCTCATATTCAAGACACTAATTTCAATTTTACATCACCTCATAATTGATCTATCAAATAAATAAAGGAAGAACTTTAAAAGCCAAAATAAGAATTTTCTTTTAAAACCTCTATGTTCTTCACCCACCATGCCTACAATTTACTTGTGATAGTTTAAAACTGTAGTTTCATGCCATATTTTGGATTTTTGTTATATGTAACATCTTTTGAGAATCCTTTCTCAACACATCACAATGAAAATTATCCTTGCCTTAAATATATTTATGAATTTTTAACATATACTGGCTTTCATTGATTCTTAGGCACTGTCCTTCCCTCTTTTGAGATCTGTTTTCTTTTTCTTTTTGGCTATAATAATTCTTCAAGTAATTCCCCCAGAAAGTATAAATTGGTACTTTCTTAGCCTTACTTGTTAAAAAACAAAAGTCTTTATTTCGCCTTCTCATATAAATGATGTTTTGGCTAGATATAGGATTCTTTATTTTATTTCTTAAAGATTTATTTAGGGGATACCTGGGTGGCTCAGAGGTTTAGCGCCTGCCTTCGGCCCAGGGTGTGGTCCTGGAGTCCCGGGATCAAGTCCCACATCGGGCTCCCTGCATGGAGCCTGTGTCTCTGCCTCTTCTCGCTTTGTGTTTCATAAATAAATAAATAAATAAAATCTTTTAAAAAGAAAAATAAAGATTTATTTATTTATTTGAGAGAGTGGGGGGACGGGCAGAGGCAGAACTGGGTAGAGAATCTCAAGCAGACACCCCACTGAGGACAGAGCCCAACATGGGGCTCAATCCTATGATCCCAAGATCACGACCTGGTCCAGAATCAAGAGTCGTATACCCAAATGACTGAGCCACTCAGGCCCCCCTAGATGTAGGATCTTTCAATTGCAGTATTTTCTCATAAGATTTGTAAACATAGTTGCACTGTACTACTTTCTGGTTTTGCAATATGAAATTTAATGCCATTTTGATGCTTTTTCTTTTGCAAATAATCAACTTTATATTAGAAAAGGTGCAATGTTTTCTCTTCACCATTAGATATTTTACCCAGATATGCCTATACATTTAACATATGTGTGTATACATATAAATTTACATATGTAGGTATGCAACTTCAGAAATTTATTCTCCTCAGTCCTTGTTATGTATTTTCATTTTGATTACTTGAGTTTTTTTTCAGTTCAAGTTAGTTTTTTCTATTATTTCCTTGAATGTGGTTTCTCTTTTACCTACTACTTTCACTTTTAGAGTTACTCCTGTTTTCACAGACTAGGTTTTCTTTGTCTATATCATTTCACTCCATTTCTTTGTATTTTTGTTTGTCCCTCATTATTATTCAAATCACCTATTACATATTTTTTACATGTTGGTCTACTTTAATCACCCTTTCAAAACATCTCTTTGACTCATCACAAGAAGTCTTATTTAAATTTAAAAAATTATCTCCTTGGAATAAAACAGCCTCAATTGGAGCCCATTGTGTGGTCTTCCAAAACAATCAAAATCCAAATTACATATGGATTTTTAAGCCATTCATACCAGCTGGTATGGGTTCCCCTGGCACATTTAAAAACTGGCAATAGGAGCACCTGGGTGGCTCAGTGACTGAGTGTCTGCCTTCGGCTCAGGTCGTGGTTCCGGGGTCCTGGGTCAAGTCCCGCAATGGGCTCCCCAAAGGAAGCCTGCTTCTCCCTCTGCCTATGTCTCTGTCTCTCATAACTAAATGGATAAAATCTTAAAAATAAAAAAAAAAATAAAAACTACAATATTTGGATAGTGGTGATAAGCAAGAATGAGTTGTAAGTAGTTGCTTCATTAGACAGATTAGCATGTTCCTCTTTTGCTTTTTTTTTTTTTAAGATTTTATTTATTCATGAGTGACAGAGAGAGAGAGAGAGAGAGAGAGAGGCAGAGAGACACAGGCAGAGGGAGAAGCAGGCTCCATGCAGGGAGCCCAATGTGGGACTCGATCCCGGATCTACAGGATCACGCCCTGGGCTGAAGGCAGTGCTAAACCGCTGAGCCACTCGGGCTGCCCAGCATGTTCCTCTTAGAGCACATCATTAACTGGACAGACAAAGCTTCTTTTCAAGATTAGAGGATCTACTGGAGCTTAGGTAGTTGGGGCAAAAACAACCTTTACTTCATCACTTCTTTCCCTATTATTCATTCAAACTTTTTTTTTTATAATAAATTTATTTTTTATTGGTGTTCAATTTACCAACATACAGAATAACACCCAGTGCTCATTCAAACTTTTAAAAGTTGTATTTGTTTTCCTTTTCTACAGTGGCAAATTCTCCTCCTTTTAGATCATAATATTGACTCCATGGGGAGCTTATGTTCGCTGCAGTATTCGCTGAAGTCTGTCCTGTCCTTATCAGTTAGCTCCAGTCACAGTATTTTCTACTACTACTCATATATTATCTACCTTATGCAGTCCATTCATGAAATATTCTAATAACCTCCAAATCAGTCTTTCCTATCTTCCTATGCTTGCCCTAATTAATTCTGTTAAAACCTATGAGATTATTTTCCTGCAACTCTGATATTATCAAGTCAGACATTTTATCAGTCGTTCAAGAAAAAAAATTTCAGAGCTTGCATAATTTCTATTTTACCAAGTATAATCTCCTTCGTTTCACTTTCAATAGCCCTCTCTACTTTACAATATCAGAGTTGTCCACAAGGTGACCAACCATTTTGCGAAACTCCTCTCCAGGATGTATAAAGTTCCAGGCTATGGCAATGGGTGCAGAAGGTTGGGGGGAGAAGTACAAATTCATATAATAGTCCAAAAAATAGAGCTAAAAACAACACTAGCTTTAGTGTCTGATGGATACAGAATAGATTATTTGCTTCCTGAAGTTGCTGGTCTTACCTCTGGCCGCTAATATTAGCAACCAAGATTTGTGCTTCACAATCATAGATTATCCATCACTACATCATTCACAGTACTGTAATTTAAGTTCATTCAGCATAGTACATTGCCAGCGTTAGAGTTCTCAGTTCCTCTTTGACTTTCTCTGTGCATTAACGGTTGTACTTTTTATCAACATAGTGCTAGTTTAATTTTTAGTACATGCTTTCTAAGAGTTCAGATAATGAAAATGAGAATGAACACAATACCAATGCCAGCATGACCCACACACACATCATCAAAAATGAAGGCTAAATGGAAGGACACATACAACTGGATTAGGGAGATAAATAATCAAATCAGAACATATCGCAAAATATGGAGAAAAGAATTGGGTTACATGGTGAAAGAGAGTGGTCTAGTTTCATTCTTCTGCATGTGGATGTCCAATTTTCCCAGCACCATTTATTGAAGAGACTGTCTTTCTTCCAATGGATAGTCTTTCCTCCTTTACCGAATATTAGTTGACCATAAAGTTCAGGGTCCACTTCTGGGTTCTCTATTCTGTTCCACTGATCTATGTGTCTGTTTTTGTGCCAGTACCACACTGTCTTGATTACCACAGCTTGTAGTACAACCTGAAATCTGGCATTGTGATGCCCCCAGATATGGTTTTCTTTTTTAAAATTCCCCTGGCTATTCGGGGTCTTTTCTGATTCCACACAAATCTTAAAATAATTTGTTCTAACTCTCTGAAGAAAGTCCATGGTATTTTGATAGGGATTGCATTAAACGTGTATATTGCCCTGGGTAACATTGACATTTTCACAATATTAATTCTTCCAATCCATGAGCATGGAATATTTTTCCATCTCTTTGTGTCTTCCTCAATTTCTTTCAGAAGTGTTCTATAGTTTTGAGGGTATAGATCCTTTACATCTTTGGTTAGGTTTATTCCTAGGTATCTTATGCCTTTGGGTGCAATTGTAAATGGGATTGACTCCTTAATTTCTCTTTCTTCAGTCTCATTGTTAGTGTATAGAAATGCCACTGATTTCTGGGCATTGATTTTGTATCCTGCCACGCTACCAAATTGCTGTATGAGTTCTAGCAATCTTGGGGTGGAGACTTTTGGGTTTTCTATGTAGAGTATCATGTCATCGGCGAAGAGGCCAACATGCATATGGGAACATGCTCTGCATCACTTGCCATCAGGGAAATACAAATCAAAACCACAATGAGATACCACCTCACACCAGTGAGAATGGGGAAAATTAACAAGGCAGGAAACAACAAATGTTGGAGAGGATGCGGAGAAAAGGGAACCCTCTTACACTGTTGGTGGGAATGTGAACTGGTGCAGCCACTCTGGAAAACTGTGTGGAGGTTCCTCAAAGAGTTAAAAATAGACCTGCCCTACGACCCAGCAATTGCACTGTTGGGGATTTACCCCAAAGATACAGATGCAGTGAAACGCCAGGACACCTGCACCCCGATGTTTATAGCAGCAATGGCCACAATAGCCAAACTGTGGAAGGAGCCTTGGTGTCCAACGAAAGAGGAATGGATAAAGAAGATGTGGTTTATGTATACAATGGAATATTATTCAGCTATTAGAAATGACAAATACCCACCATTTGCTTCAACGTGAATGGAACTGGAGGGTATTATGCTGAGTGAAGTAAGTCAGTCGGAGAAGGACAAACATTATATGTTCTCATTCATTTGGGGAATATAAATAGTAGTGAAAGGGAATATAAGGGAAGGGAGAAGAAATGTGTGGGAAATATCAGAAAGGGAGACAGAACGTAAAGACTGCTAACTCTGGGAAACGAACTAGGGGTGGTAGAAGGGGAGGAGGGCGGGGGGTGGGAGTGAATGGGTGACGGGCACTGGGGGTTATTCTGTATGTTAGTAAATTGAACACCAATAAAAAAAAAAAGAATTGGGTTACAAATGCTGGAGAAGGAGATATGAAAGCACATATGGAAACAAATCTCACAACTCTCAATGAGATAAATATTTCCAAATCAATAAAAAGTTTTTATTTTTAATTTTTTTGTCTCCCCAAATTATATCAATAGTAGCTGCTGAATTAGCATGGGCTTACCACACAGAACACGTATTACTGTAGTGTTTCCCTGACTGTTCTATGAAACTGGGAAAAATTATATATTTTGTTTCACAGGTTGCAAATAAAATATCTTATTGGTAAAGAAAAAAAGCAAATTTTTGACAAGAGATGTGCTGGCCCCTTACAGTGTAGAGCTGATTCTGTTAGCACTTAATAGCAACTGTATTTTCTATAGTGTAAGAAATAATGTCAGCACTTAACAATCATGCTTTATATAGTATATCAAGTGATATGCCAAATCATAGCAGCAAAAATCATTCCCTATATCTTTTAGGTACTTTGATTTGAAAAATGGGGCTGTAAATCATCTTGGTTCCTATATGAGCTTATGTTGTAGAAAATATAAAATAGACTGTCAATATCTTGTCCAAATGTAAATTTTGGTAGTTTCCTTATTCAATCTATAAACTTATCAAAAATAAAAAGAAGAAAAAACATCTTATCTGCTAAATATCCTACACACCTTATATACAGCACTTCTAGAAAGGAGTGTGATTTGCTTACCAATGACATTGAGGCTTTTTAAAAAAAAATTTTTATTGGAGTTCAATTTGCCAACATATAGCATAAGACCCAGTGCTCATCCTGCCAAGTGCCCCCCTCAGTGCCCATCACCCAGTCACCCCAACCCCCCCCCACCTCCCCTTCCACTACCCCTTGTTCATTTCCCAGAGTTAGGTGTCTCTCATGTTTTGTCACTTGAAGCTTTTATAATGAGAGAGTTTGTTCACTTTTAAGTTTCTCAAAGTATGCAAAATCATTTAATAAGATTCTTTACTTCATAGAAATGGAGGTATATAGCCCCTTTAGACATGTGCCTATGATGGTTATCACTGTTGCTGGCCATAGAAAAGATATTAAAATGTTGGCCTACCATAAAATCATATTTCCAAAGTACAGGACAAAAAGAAGGCCCTTCTTTACTTTGGAAACACACCGAGGATAAGAAATTTATATGGCTTTTCCTACAAATGCTTAATGATCTCTGAAAAAGCCATTCTAGCAAGAATGCCCCCCGTTGCCTCCCTCCCACCCCTGCTGAATTGTTGGTATTATGTGCACATTATGACAAATATGGCTACAACCAAAAAACAAAACAAAACAAAACAAAACACCTCAGTGGGGGGTGAGGGTGGGGGGCTGGTTAGACTGTTTTAGAACTCCAAAAGAAGCTACCAGAAAAAAAGCAATATATTTGTTTCCTAGGGTTGCTGGAACAAATGACCACAGATTGGGTGGCTTAAAACAAGAACTTATTTTCTCATAGTTCTGGAAGCCAGAAGTCCAAAATCAAAGTATCAGCATGATTCCTTCTGGAGACTCAGAGAATCTGTTTCATGCCTTTCTCCTGGTTTCTGGCGGTTGCCAGCAATCTTTGGTGCTCTTTGGCTTATATACACATCACTCCAATCTCTGCTTCTGTCATGACATAGTTTTCTTTCTGTGTTTTTGAGTCTGTGTTGAAATTTTCCTCTTTTTTATAAGGAAGAACACTAGACACTGGATTATGGTTTATCTTCATGCAATATGACCTCATTTTAACTTCATTACATTTGCAAAGATCTGATTTCCAAAAAAAGTCATGTTTGTAGGCACCAGAGATTAGGATCTAAACATATTTTCTTAGGGAGACACAATTTTACCAGCTACCAGTAGACAAGTTAAACAGGATTTTCTCAATTTCTCCAGTAAACTATAATGTATTCGCTTTTGACTTCACAAGCTGAAATTACTTGTGTTCAACTGATAATCCTGAAAAAATTTTTTGATAAATTTCAACATCCACTCATGATAAAAAATCTATAGGATGTCTCCATGATAGAGTATCCACAAAAAATTATATCTAACAACATACTTAAAGGTGAAAGATTGAATACTTTCACCCAAAACTGGGAACAGAGCAACTATGTCTGCCTTCACTGCCTTATTCCACCAGCAGTATAAAGAGGGAAAGGGAAAGAAAAGGCATACACATGAGAAAAGAAGTAGTAAAAATGTCCTTATTTGTAGATGACATTAAATACTTAAGTATATATCTAACAAATCACATAGGAGGATCTGTATGCTCAAAACTACAAAGGCAATTCAAGAAATAAAAAAAAAACAAATGGAAATATACATTGTATTCATGGATTTTAAAATTCAACACAATAAATATATCAATTTTTCTTAAATTTGTGTATGTATAGGTCAATTCCTATCAAATCCAAGCAGGATTTTTTTGTGAATGTAGACAAGTTGATTTAAAAATTTGTAAAAGGCAATGAAAGTAGAATAGCTAAAATAACTTTGAAAAAAAATAAAGTTGGAGTAATCACAGCCTGAAAATGAGAAAGAGATAGACACATAGATCAAGAGGACAGACTAGCTAGTCCAGAAAAAGACCCACAGAAATATGGCTATTTTTCATTATTTTTTATAAAGGTGCAAAAGCAGTTCAACAGAGAAAGGAGAGTCTTAAATGAATGGCATTGAAACAATTTGATATCTATGTGACAAAAAAAAAGACTTCAATGTAAGTCTCACATGTTAAACAAATATTAAACCAAAATGTATCATAAATCTAATATAAAATATAAAACTATAAAACTTTTAGAAGAAAAAATAGAATATCTTCATGACCTAGGGTTAGGTATGATGCCAAAAACACAAACCACAGAAGAAAAAACTGATTAACAGGAATTCATCAAAATTAAAAATATCTGTCCCATCAAAAACATAGATCAGTGGTTCCTATAACTGGCTACATATGAGAATAACCTGGAGAACTTTTTAAAAAGAGATTCTTGGAATCTCTATCAAAGGGTGAAGGAATCAGCTCTCTGAGGGAGGACCTCAGAGCCTGTATTTAAAAAAACAAACAAAACCCCCACAACTCTACAGGTGATTTTAATACATAGCTAATCCATATTTGGAAACAACTGGCATAATGAATTAAGAGAACATAGGATTGAGAACATAAGCAAATGAACAGCCTCGATTGAGGGATATCTCTGAGGCATTAGGAAAGCAAATAATGAAGTTGAGAGATCATACTTACTTTTTTTCTGTGAAGACACAAGATCTTCTCAGAGAGAGAGGGAAAGAGCACTAAAATAGAGCTCCAAAAGAACAGTGGGAGTTCGAAATGGCTATTGTAGAGATTGTGCTAAAAAAACTGCTGAGGGGAACTGAAGACAAAACTGAAGATAAAGCCAGGGTCGTAGCAACTGGGGCTCAGCTCTGTAATTATTTTTTATACCAGTTTAGGATTAAGAATGTTGAAGAAATTGTACTGTATATCCTTTGATCTCAGCTCAATAACATGATGGTGATAAATTTGTGATGGATTTATAATTCAGAGAACATTTGGATCTTCTCTATACCACTATCTCCCAAATTCAGTTATAGGAAACCAGTAACAGTGGATGTTAATTTGTGTTAAGGGAACAAAGGGTCTTCTTGTCATATAAGTGTACCTGCTTTATTAAATCTCTTTATTAAATAACATTAGAACATTAAAGACTTAGATAAACTCAAAAAGAGAAGTAACTTGTTTAACTTTGTTTAATAACTATGCAAACTTATTTTCAGTGGAAGACTTTTTCAATACACCTATTGACAGTTTCTTACCATGGTATTCCTAGTTTTGTAAATACAAGCAATATATCTTATCACATTATCTTTGGTTTATTTGATGCAATATATTCAAGTGAAAAATTCCAAGTTTCTGAAAGTTTCTAAATATTTTCTATCTGGTCAGATAGAAAAACCACCATAATTATACTTTATGTAGATTTTTAATGTATAATTTTTTTGAAGATTTTATTTATTTATTCATGAGAGACATAGAGAGGCAGAGACACAGGCAGAGGGAGAAGCACGCTCCCCATGGGGAGCCCAATGCGGGACTTGATCTGACCCCAGGATCAGGACCTGAGCCAAAGGCAGACATTCAACCACTGAGCTACTCAAGTACCCCTTTAATGCATAATTTTAATGTAATAATAACACTAGACTAAACACCAGGATATCATAGACACCTAAAAAGTCATTATTTTTTAAATTACAAATTAATGCAACAAAACCAACATCAAACTCCTTAATTTATCACAATTAATTATAGCCAATGTCTAACTATTACTGCAGATTTTGGTGTAAATCAGGTACATCCTAATCCTGACTAATTCTGTTATCTATAGGTGCTATCTATCTAAGAGATGAAGAAAATGAGATTATAGATTTTTTTTTTGGCAATGCATCTTTTTGGGATATGAAGGTGAATGAAATCAGTAATCTGTATCTCTTCTCTATTTTTTTTTTTTTTTGAGTGGGGGAAAGGGCAGAAGGGAGAGAGAGAATCTTAACCAGGCTTCATCATGAATCCAACACATGGCTTGAGGTCACAACCATGCCTGAGCTATGACCTGATCCAAAATCAAGAGTCTGACATGTAACTGACTGAGCCACCCAGGCACCCCTCTGTATATCCATTTTATTGGAGGAATGGAGGTAAAACCTTAGTATGGTGAGGTGTACAGAGCTAGGAAAGAATTTTTGATATGTTCTCAGGTGATCTGGCCTAAGCTTACCATGGGCAGAGCTGAGGATACGTAACGTTATGTATTAAAGTGAGAGGGTGAAAAAGACCTCTATATTGTCTCTATTTTCTCACGTTTTACTCATTCATATAAACTGGGGCTTGCTTCCATCAAACTATGAAAAGTGAAGGTGAAAACACCATTCAAACTGTTAATGTGTAATAATATGTATCCCTCATACTGTATATTTTCCCTATATTTCAGATGTATCCTTTGACACATCTCCCTTTAACGACCACTCCATTTCTCTAATTACCTATACAGCAAACTAAAATTTGTTTATACTATATATTTCGTCACTACACATTCTCTCTTCAGCTTACTTTCCCAGTGTTTATATCCATTGCTTCACTGAAAATGCTCTTATTGAGGTCATCATATAAATCTCCAGAGTCAAATCTAATGAAGTCTTTTTTCTTCATTTTACTAAACAACTCTGCAGCAATAGAAAGAGTTGACCACATCCTTCGTCTAAATTGAAAGCTTCCTTGATTTCAGAACATCATTCTTTTGCATATGGATGTTCAGTTTTCCCAGTTTCATCTGTTGAGAAAACTGTACTATCACTATGGAATGCTCTTAGCAACATTGTAAAAAGCATTTGACTATATATGGGAGGATTTCTGGGCTCTCAATTCTATTCCACTGGTCAATGTCTCTCTTTACGCCAGTGATGCACTGTTGATCACTGTGTAGTTTTGTAGTAATCAGAAATTATTGAGTCCTCTAATTTTGCTCTTGTTTTTGGAAATTGTTTTGGCTATTTGGAGTCCCCTGAGATTTCATATGGATTTCAGGATGGGTTTTTCTATTACTATAAGAAATGTTACTGGGAATTTGATAGGAATTGCATTGAATCTGTAGATTGCACTGGGTAGTATTGACATCTTAACAATATAAGTCTTCCAATCCATGAATACAGGATGTTTCCATTTCTGTACATCTTCTTTAATTTCTTTCAGCAATTTTTGGGTAGTTTTCATTTTGATAGTCTTTCCTCTCCTTAGTTAAGTGAATTTCAAAGTGCTTTATTCTTTATGAACTTTTTGAATTGTTTTCATAATTCCTTTTTGAGACTGTTTATTGTTAGTATATAGATATGGAACTGATATTTGCATATTGACTTCATCTGCTACTTGTTGAATTCATTTATTAGCTTTCATAGTTTTTTTGTCGATTCCTTAGGGTGTTCTAATATAATATTATCTACAAACAAAGGTCAGGCTTACCTTTTAGATCTAAGTTTATACATCTATTTCCTTACCACCCACCCCTGCCCCTCAAGGTGTTCCAGGCATACTGGATTTCTTTCCATTTGCTCAACATATCATGTATACATATCATGAATACATATTTATCTATACATATCATGTATAAAGTGCTTATCTACCCCCCATCCCTAGAATACTTTTCCCATTGGTCCTTGTCTGCCAGGTACATTATTGTCATTCAGCTGTTCTTATTCTAGCTTCTTAGGGTAGAATTTTAGAATATTTGCTTTTGACCTTTTAGCTTTTCTAGTTTTTACATTTTAAGTATATCTCTTTACCTCTATGGACTGGTTTAGTGGCATTCTACAAATTGTTAACTCAAACCTGAATTATCATTTAGCTAAAAATACTTTCTAATTTCTACTGTGATTTCATTTAGAAGTGTACTTTGCATTTTTCTAGAATTTGGGAATTTCCACCTTAATTATATTGTTCTCAGAGAACATGTTCTACCTTGGTCAGCAGGGAGTCTGCTTCTCCCTCTCCTCCTTGCCTGTTCTCTGTTGCTATCTCTGTCTCTCTGTCTCTCTCTCAAATAAATAGAATCTTTAAAAAAAGAAAACATGCTCTAAATTTTTTTTCTTTATATTCCTAGAAAAATTTTTTTAGAAAAATTTTAGTTCCAGTGTAGTTAATATACAGTGTTATATTTCTTTCAGGTGTACAATATAGTGATTCAACAATTCTATATATCACTCAGTGCTAATAAGATATGTGCACTCTTAATCCCTTTCACCTATTTCAACCATCGCCCTCTCCACCTCCCCTCTGGTAACCATCAGTTTGTTCTCTATAGCTAAGAGTTTGGGTTTTTTTTTTTTTTTTTTTGGTTTATCTATTTTTCCCCTTTGTACATCTGTTTTGTTTCTTGAATTCCACATATGAGTGAAATCATATGGTATTTGTCTTTCTCTGACTGGCTTATTTGACTTAGCATTGTACTCTCAAGCTCTGTCCATGTTGTTCCAAGTAAAATGCATTCATTCTTTTTATAGCTGAATATTATTCCATTATATCCATACTACATCGGTTTTATCTATTCATCTACTGATGGACACTTAGGTTTCTTCCATAATTTGGCTATTGTGTGTAATGCTGTAATAATCATAGAGGTATATGTATGCCTGTAAATTAGTATTTGCTTTTTTAAAAAAATCTTTTTGAGTAAAAACCCAGTAGTGCAATTACTGGGTCATAGTGTAATTCTATTTATAATCTTAGGAAGCTTCATACTATCTTCCACAGTGGCAATACCAGTCAGCATTCCCACTGAAAGTGCAGGAGTGCTCCTATTTCTTCACATCCTTGCCTACACTTGTTTCTTCTGTTTTGATTTTAGCTGTTCTTACTGGTGTCAGGTGATAGCTCATTGTGGTTTTGATTTGCATTTCCTTGATGATGAGAGATATTGAACATCTTTTCATGTGTCTGTTAGATATCTGCATGCCTTTTTTTGGAGATATGTCTCATGTTTTATGTCCATTTTTTAATTGGATTATTTGTTTTTGGGTGTTGAGTTGTTTGGATATCCAAATTTTGGATATTTTGGATATTAACCTTTTACTGGATAAGTCATTTGCAAATATTTTCTCCCATTCTGCAAGTTGTCTTTTAGTTTTGTTGATGGTTTTCTTTGCTATGCGAAAGCTTTTTATCCTAGTGAAGTTCCCATAGTTCATGTTTGTTTTTGTTTCCCTTGCCTCTGGAGATATGTTCAGCAAGAACTTGCTGTGGCCAAAGGGGTTGCTGCCTGTGTTCTCCTCTAGGATTTTATTGCTATTCTTTTTCCAGCTCCTTTAGATATAAGGTTAGGTTGTGTATTTGAGACTTTTCCTGCTTCTTGACGAAGGCCTGCATTGCTATTACTACCAGTTTTTAATTTCAAGATTAGCTTTGGCTATTCCAGATCTTTTCTGGTTCAATACACATTTTAGGATTGCTTGTTCTAGTTTTGTGAAAAATGTTGTTATTTTGATAGGGATTGCATTGAATCTGTAGACTGCTTTGGTTAGTATGGACATTTTAACAATATCTATTCTTTCAGTCCATGAGTGTGGATGTCCTTCCATTTGTCTGTGTCATTTTAATTTCTTTCATCAATGGTTTATAATTTTCAGAGTACAATTCTTTCACCTCTTTGGTTAAGTTTATTTCTAGGTATTTTATTATTTTGGTGCAATTGTAAATGGGAGTGTTGTCTTAATTTATCTATCTACTGCTTCTTTATTAGGATATAGGAATTCAACAAATTTTGTACATTGACTTTGTATCCTACAACTTCATTGAATTTATTTCATAGCTCTAACAGTTTTTGGTGGAGTCTCTAAGGTTTCCTATATATAGTATCACGTTATTAAATAATGAGTTTTACTTCTTCCTTACCAATCTGGATGCCTTTTATTCCTTTCTCTTGCCTGACTGCCATGGCTAGGACTTCTAGGACTATGTTGAATAAAAGTGCTAAGAGTAGATATTCTTATCTTGTTCCATACCTTAGGGGAAAAACTCTTAGTTTTTCACCACTGAGGATGATGTTAGCTGTGTTTTTCATATGAGGTCTTCATTATGTTAAGTTCTCCTTAGACCTACTTTGTTGAGGGTTTTTATCATGAATGGATGTTGTACTTTGTGAAATGATTTTTCTACATCTATTAAAATGATCATATAGTTTTTATCCTTTCTTATTAATGTTATGTATCACATTGATTGATTTGCAAATGCTGAACTCTTTGCATCTTGGGAATAAATCCCAGTTGATAGTAGTGAATGATTTTTTAAATATATTGTTGGATCTGGTTTTCTGGTATTTTGTTGAGGTTTTTTGCACCTATGTTCAGAGATGCTGCCTGTAGTTTGCTTTAATGTGGTGGTATTTATCTGGTTTTGGAATGAAGAATGAATTTGGAAGCTTTCTTTCCTCTTCTATTGTCTGGAAAAGTTTGAGAAGAATAGGTATTAACTCTTCTTTAAATATTAGGTAGAATACACCTTTGAGGATATCTGGTCTTGGACTTTTGTTTGTTTGGAGTTTTTGGTTATTGAGACAATTTCATTGCTGGTAATCAGTCTATTCAAATTCTCTATTTCTCCTGTCTCAGTTTTGGTAGGTTATAAGTTTCTAGAAATTTACTTATTTCTTTAAGGTTGCCCATTTTTTTTGGCATATAATTTTTCATAATATACTCTTACAATCCTTTGTATTTTTGTGGTGTCATTTGGTATTTCTCCTCTTTAATTTCTGATTTTGTTTGAGTCCCCTGGCTAGAGGTTTATTAATTTAGTTATCTTTTCAGAGAACCAGCTCCTGGTTTCATTGATCTGTTCTATCGCTATTGTTGTGGTTTTAGTTTGTGTATCACTTATTTCTGCTCTGCTCTTCATTATTTCATTCCTTCTGCTTGTTTTGGGTTTTGTTTCACCTTCTTCTAGTTCTTTTCAGTGTATGGTTAGGTTGTTCGAGATTTTTTTCTGTTTCTTGAAGTAGGCCGGTATTGCTATAAATTTCCTTCTTAAAACTGCTTTTGATGCATACCAAAGATTTTGTATTGTTGTGCTTTCATTTTCATTTGTCATCGTGTATTTTTTAAATTTCCTCTTTTAGTTGACCCATTCAATGTTCAATAGCATGTTATTTAACATTCATATATTTGTGCCCTTTCCAGACTTTTTCTTAGGGTTGATTTCTAATTTCATTGCATTGTGGTCAGAATAGATGCATGGTATAATTTTGATCTTTTTGAAATTGTTGAGACTTATTTTGTGAGTTAATATGTGATCTATTCCGGAAAATGTACTATGTGCACTTGAAAAGAAAGTGTATTCTGTGTATTCTCCTGTTTTAGGATGGAATGTTCTGAATATACATATTAAATCTATCTGGTCCAGTGTGTCATTCAAAGTCTCTGTTTCCTGTCGATTTTCTGTTTAGATGATCTGTCCATTGATGTAAGTGGAGGTGTTAAGGTCCCCTATTATTGTATTACTATAGATTAGTTCCTTTATGTTTGTTATTAACTGCTTTATATATCTGGGTGTTCCATAATGGCTGCATAAATGTTTACAATTACTATGCCTTCTTTTTGCATTGTCCCCTTAATGATTATGTAGTGTCCTTGTTTGTCTCTTGTTATGGTCTTTATTTTAAAGTCAACTTTGTCTAAGTATTTTCTTTTCATATCCACTTGCATGGTAACTGTTTCTCCATTCCCTTTCAGTTTGCAGGTGTCTTTAGGTCTGAAATGAGTCTTTTATAGGCAGCAAATAGATGGGGCTTATTTTTTAAATTCATTCCATCACCATATGTCTTTTTATTGGAGCATTTAGTCTATTTACATTCAAAGCAACTATTGATAGGAATGTACTTATTGCTATTTTGTTATTTGTTTTGTGTTTGTTTTTGTGGATCTTCTCTGTTCCTTTCTTCCCTTGCTCTTTTCTCATACCATAAGTTGCCTTTCTTTCGTGATACACTCGGATTCCTCTCTATTTTTTGCATATCTATTACCGGTTTATGATTTCTTATTATCATTAGGTTTGTATATTAGATCTCTTTATAGCAGTCTATCTTAAGCTGATGGTCACTTAAGTTTGAACCCATTTCCTATGTCTCTTTCCCAAATTTTAGGTATACTGAGTCATATTTTATTTTGTGAGTCCCTTAGTTGATTTTTACAGAAATATTTATTTTTACTGTGTGTTTCCTACCATTCTTACTCTTACGTATGCTCTTTCCTTTCCACTCACAGAGTCCCCTTTAACGTTTCTTGAAGAGCTGGTTTACTGGTCATGAAATCCTGTAACTCTTGTTTGCCTGGAGAAATCTTTAACTCTTTCCATTCTGAATGATATCCTTGCTGAATAGAGTGTTCTTGGCTGCAGATTTTTTCATTTCAGCACTCTCAATATATCATGCCACTCTATTCTGGCCTGTAAAGTTTCTGTTGAAAAATCTGCTGATAGCCTTTGGGAGGTTTCCCCTTGTACATAACTGTTATCTTTTCTCTTGCTGTTTTTAAAATTCTTTATCACTGCTTTTTGCCATTTTAATTACTATGTGTCTGATGTGGACCTCCTTGATTTTGCTGGAAGATCTCTGTGCCTCCTGGATATGAATTTGTTTCCTTCCTCGAATTTGGTAAGTTTTCGGCTATTATTACTTCAAATAAATTTTCTGCACCTTTTCTCTCTCTTCTTATGGAATCCTTATAATGCTAATGCTATTATGCTTGATGGTGTCATTGAGTTCTCTAAGTGTATTCTCCTTTTGCATAAATATTTTTTCCTCCTACCTGCTCAGCTTGATTACTTTCCATTACTGTGTCCTCCAGGTTGCTGATCTTCTTATCTTCAAGCTGTTATTTATTCCAACTAGTGTACTTTTATTCTTAATAATTGTGTTCTTCATCTCTGACTGGTTTCGTTTTATCTCTGTGCTAAGGGTCTCACTGATGTTCTCCACTCTTTTCTAAAGTCCAGTGAACATCTTTATGATTGTTACTTTCAATTCCCTATCAGGTATACTACTTAACTCCATTTCACTTAGGTCTCTTGCCATGATTCTGTCCCATTCTTTCATTTGGAACGTATTTCTCTGTCTCCTTACTTTGCCTAACACTCTATTTCTGTTAGACAAGTCAGTTATGTCCCTTGCTCTACAAAGAAGTGGGTAGGGTGTGCACTTTTAAGAAGGTGGTGCCTGTACTCTTCCACAAAGGAGAGCTGCTGTGGAGGCTGAGGCTGGCCAGGGCTGCTCTGCAAAGTGTGTGCTGGCAAGAAGTGAAGTTTCAACAAGGTGTGCACAGCCCATACTCCATGGGAGGTGACCAGTTGCTACAGGGACTAAGGCCCCACAAAGCCTGCAGTTAGGAGATGTAGTGTTGGGAAGGTTTGCACTAGTCTTCTCAGGGAGGGGACCCACAGCAATAGGACTGAGGCAGCCCCACTGCAGGGGGGCAGAGTGTGGTGTTAGTAAGTTAGGTTGTGAATGCTGGTGCTGACCTGGTTCCTACAGGTGGTGTGTACTAGTGCTGATTAATTCAACTTTTCTTTTTAATCCTTTCTAAGAGGAGAGCCCAACATTTCTTGAAGTATTACGCTGCTTAGGAATTGTTCCTTAATGATTTTCCTTGTCACTGATTTAGTATTTTTTTTCCGTTCACACTTACTTATAATTGGACATAAAATTATATGTAATTCTTTAAGTGATATTTTCATACATTTGCATAGTTTTAAGCCACATCTTCCACTTTCCCTCTTCTTGGTTCAGTTATCTTAATTTCTCCCTTAAGTCTAATTTAATTTTTATTTATTTATTTATTTTTAAAGATTTTATTTATTTATTCATGAGAGACAGACAGAGAGGCAGAGACATAAGCAGAGGGAGAAGCAGGCTTCCTGAGGTGATCATGACCTGAGCCAAAGGCAGATGCTCAACTGCTGAGCCACCCAGGCATCCCTCTAATTTAATTTTTAGGATATCTTTTGGATATTAAAAAATTTTGCATTTCCCCTTTAAAATTACATGGGAAAATATTAGTTTTAGAGAAATATAAATTTTAAAACACCTAATGGTTTATAATACAATAAATATATTCCAGATATGAGACTGATGGTTCAAGATTCAAGAAATACACTGTAAATGTACTGAGAATCATGGCCTTATAATAAGGGAAGTTGAAAGCATGCTTGAGTCACATACACATTAAATTTTCATTAAGGAATTTAAAAATCTTTCATAACACTAACTATGCATGAGTTATGCTGAAACTTAGGTCACAGACATATACTACTTTCTAAAGACAATTGCTCCCATGACAAAATCAACACACCCAATAGAAATCCTGTATCAAATTTCATGATTTAAGTTATGCAATTTGAGAATTTCTGGAAACAAATGTACTAACAACACTAAGAATATCTTTTCTCCTTTTTACTTCCTCATCAGTAGCCACAGAAAAGAATGAAAATAGAAAGCTTAAAATAAAATAGTTTTTTCTCAGTAGTTTTCATGTGCCTAAAATAGTTCTTCTGATGTACATAAACTATACACAATATAGTATTATTATAAATCCTTGTACAAATATTTTAGTTGTCATACAACTTATGTCATTTAAGATAATTTTACTGTTTGGGGTGCCTGTGTGGTGCAGTCAGTTAAGAACTGGACCCTTGGTTTCTGCTCAGGTTGTGACCTCAGGGTCATGAGACTGAGCCCTGTGTTGGGCTCCCCACTCAGTGTAGCGTCTGCTTAAGACTCTTCCTCTGCCCGCTCACTCCTGCCTCCTCTCTCTCAAATAAATAAATCTTTAAAAAATTAAAAAAAAAATAATTTAACTGCTTTTCCTATGTTTAAAACACTAACTGCCTTTTTCTAAATGCTCTCATATTTTAAAACTCAATTATTAAGCTATTTTCCTCAAGTCTTCATTACCTTCCAGGTGATACATACTATTATTATATATAATTCCTTTAAGATATTATCTGCAGCTGAGCATTATCTACCTAGATGGAAGCCAACATCAAAATGATTCAGTTTTTGACTTGAATACCATTTTTATAGCTTTTATGTAATAATATTATTTGACTTTATCTTTCAATAATATAATAGGTATATAGTCTATTACATAGACTAGTCTATATAGAAAAAGGAGATAATTATCATTTTTATTTCAAATCTACTGAGATGATGGTATTAAGACACTGACATATGTAGTCATCATATGAAGTATATTGTTAAAATACTATATATATTTTAAGCTGATAAAAATCAATTACTGTTTTATGTTGCTCAATTCCTAACATGATGATTTGTAGTAAGAACTTAATATTTTTGACTTAATGATTTTCTGTAATTTATCAGGTTAACAACTATCTAAATGGCTATTAAAGAATTAACACTTTCTAAAGAAAGTAAGACCTAGAACAGGGTTTTTAACATGGGGCACAATGATGGGTTTGAGAGAGGAATAAACTCCTTGAAATTATAAGCAAATTTCTGTGTATGTGTGTTTTCCTAGGGAGAATATTCAAAGTTAGCACTGGCTTCTCAAAAGGGTTTAATTACACAAAAAGGTTAATAGTTGATATAACTAGTTATGGAAAAATAAAGTACACCAACCTTTTATCAAAAAGTGAAATTATTCCTTTTACATATCAAACAGGCTTGACATTAACTATAATCTCATTGAAATATCCTGCTACTATAATTAAGAATTTAAAAAAATGCATCATGAGATATATGACATTTGGCTTTTAGACAAGAAACTCTAAGAAACAAGAGTGAAAAAAACACAATACTGAAACAAATTTACAAAAAGTAAATTCTATTAAACTAAACTGCCACAGCTAGGAGTATCTCAATTCTGAAAATAAAGTTTATACAATGTGTGTCATTCAAATATTATGAAATAATAAGAAATGCAAAAAATAATTATTTAAAAAGCACAGGTCTATAAATGCTGGGCATGAAATAATGATAGGTAAGTTGAAACATCAACCCACATTGAAATCATTAAAGATATAACCTAGCCTAAAGAGGAACTCACATTTGTAGGCTTACAAAAAAGGTTAACCCTCTAAAGCAAAAAATATAAACAAAAATTGAGTAATACCTACTAGAGGATAATAAATTAACAATATTAGGTTAGGCCAAATTCATTTCTCTCCAGAAAGGTATCTGAATTTTCATTTCTTCACTAGCGTCAAATTATGAATGAAAATAAATTTTTACAAAGTTGAAAAACTTATCTGTTTTTCACCAGCTTTTTCTAGTTAGTGAACAACAAAAATCTATACAAATGGCTTTGTTATATTATAACCTATAGATTATATAAATCATGCATTATCTAATGCACACATGTAAGTATATAAAGTGATAAACTGTATAAGTTTATAAATGCTTGCAATAGAAAACTGAAGCATATGGTTTAGCTCTTCCATGTATTATAAAAAAACCCAGCTATCATGAAGGCCTGTGCCATTCTTAGACCACTTTCAGGCAGATTCTGAAAAGCTGGAAAGTAAACACAGGTGTTTTAAAACTAGAGCTGCTGTCACGGACAACCACAAACACCCTTAACTCTGATGTTGCAACGCCTCTTTCCTGCCTCTGTTTTTTAAAGCAATACCCGAAAAGAAAATGTCAAATGTTTCACCTTTCAACACCTCAAAATAAGTAAGAGCTTAAATTATTATTTCACAAATGTCTAACAAATAGATATTTTCTCACTACTTTTAAGTGTAATCAATTAAATATTAATTACATAAAATAGAAAGTAGGATTTCTTACAGCATTAGCACTACCTCCAACCTTACAACCCCTCTTCTACATGTATTATAGCAGCTTCTTCAGTGTATGAGAACAAAATCTTGTGTTTGACCACATTTAGATAGTTTATTCTATTATTTAAGTTTTACATAAAGTATCTGAAATGCTACTGTAAGGTTTAACACATAAATCAGAAATGAATCAGAATCTTTCTTTTTTAAAAGTAGTTAAGTATCTTTGGTGACCATGCAAGAAAAGATTTAGACCTAGAAAAATTCAAAGCTTGAAAATATGAATTCTCCCTTAGGAAACTGTGCTTTAATGGATACTTAAATAGAAGTAGAAATCATTTACAGAGAAAAATAAAAAGCAAAATAATTTCCAAAATGCTACAGACATGGTACTTATATTAAAGAAATAGAATAAATTTTCTAATACTAAAATATAATTTAGTTCCTACAATTGTATAATATAGTCTCCCAAGCAAGGATAACATTCATTAACAATTGATGAGCTACCACCTAACTAGTGAATATAAAAACCAAAGTGAATGAATTATTTACATTTTATCACAAGCATCAAGAAACAGGTGCTGTTAAGAGAATGGCCAAGTATCTAAGAGTTCCCAAATTAATCTTGGAGGTTATTTTGGGAGGTTTAGTTCTAGCCTCAGAATTCTACATATAATTCCTTTGTGCAATTCATGTAAGAACTGTTCCATAAAGTCATACTTGTGTATTTGATTATTCATAATAAAATACCAGGAGTTTCCCATTGCTCTAAGTTTTTTATAAAGAGAAATAAATATTTGTCTTTAATATTTTTTTACTCAAAAATTAATGAATAAAAGTTAATGGCAAATAACACTTTTTTATAGTATCTACACTTTTTCAAATTTTTTTCAGATACTTTATAATGTTCTCTTGTATTATCTTTATTCAAAATGTAAAGAACTAATATCAGAGCTACATGGTATTTGGCTAGTCAGAGGCAATCAACTGTAAATGAGAAAAAAGCAAATAAACTTTTCTATCTTGTTCAGATCCACCCATGCATTGCTTCATCTCACATGTGAAGGACATTTATAGCATTAAGAGACAAAATAATAATGTTAAGTTGTGATGCAAACCAACAAAGTAAAGAAAGAAATTCTAAAGAAAGAATTCTAAAGAAATTTAGAATTAAGTTTGACAGTTCCTAACCGAGTCCACTGTACTTTGGTATTACCACACATATATGATACCTAGAGGCATAAAGGAGCAAGGAAAGGGCAGTGTGTCAGCCTTAGAAGTTAATTTCCTTGCTTTTGTTGGTTTATATTACCATCTAATATTACGTAAACAATCCGTTTCTAGGCAATTTATTTTTTCCTCATCAGCTGAGCTCATTTGGACACTAAATATCTTTCAACATATAAAATCCAATTTAATAGTAACAGCAACAAAAGCTCATAAAAGAATGCCATTTAAAAATAAAATTTACAAAAATATATATGTAATATTTGTTTAACCAGAAAGAACACAATCACTCATATTTTATAACCTTTAACATGTGAAGGTAATTAGCAAACAGAATTTATTAATAAACAAATGGTTTACCTCAGAATACCCAGGGTTTATTAGTAACTCTTATTTGGTCTTTCTAAAAATAAAGTGATTACCTGAAAACTTATGGATCTAGATAAAATCATCATAAGTGACAATAACACAAGTTAGATTCCAGGAACTATTCAGAATAATAAGTGAATTTTTGGAAAGGCATCTTGGTGTTCAAAGCTGATCATCATATAATCAGGCAAAAACAGTGGACAAATGTACTCTTTGATCACTTTGATCATGAGTTAATTTCATTATCCTCTTATTCTAGTAAAAACAAATAGTCATTCTAGTATTTAAAATGAATAATCTATGTAATAAATTCAATTTTAAAACTTGGATTCTTAGAAATGACAGCAATGCTCATATACCTTCAATGTAAAATGCACAAAAACAGTTCTGAATTAAAAATACCAAGTATCAAAAGAAAGTGAAGACATAACTAAATAACATAAACTAATAATACCAGAGAATGACACTGGTTTATATTGGAAATACTTCCATGGAATATATAAAACCACACTGTATGATTTTGTGAAGTTAAAAAAGTAGAAATACAAGATAATATAAATGTCATTTGGCTATAATTATTGCACAAAGTTCAAAGTTAACATTTTCTAAATAAAGGTTTCAAGTTACCAAAACTCCTAAAGCTGTACTGAGAGTTTTTTCAAGATTATGAAATATATTCTAAAATATATATTCAATATGACTGTATGATAATAAAAATATTAGTGATGTGCTTTTTGTATTGCTTTTTAAATACTAAGCAATAAATTGTAGGATCTTTTAAAATATGTCTATGAGTCACTAGGCAAGAGTGATTTTTCAAGATGCTTTTTTTTTTTTTTGTTTCAGTTAAAATTAAAATCCATGCTGTCTAATCCTTGGAGTCAATTTGTAATTAAGGGGATTTGATGAGAGACCAGGCGCTGAATTAATGATAAAATTTAATATCTGTTTTAATGCATCAACATAACAGAAAAACTAACCAACAGTGAACAACACAATAAAGTCATTTTGGTATAGAAGGCAAACTATAGCTATATCAATTTGTGAGTATTCATTTTCTTTAATAAAGTATATATGCTCAAGTTCTATAGATGCACTACTAAAAACTATGTGTCTGGAAAAAACTCATGTCAAGTATGCTACCAGAATAAGGATTTGCTTGGCACAGGAAACTCATTGTTAAATGTTAATTTTATCGAAAATTTTATGTAATCTCTAATGAAGTATTTAACTGTTTTCCATCATCATGTCTCAAATCTGGAACATTTTTACTTAGTAGCCAAAGTAAATTAACTGGATTTGATAATCAAAAGTTTGTTTTTTAAATATAAATTTTTAGCTTGGAAAGAACATGTAAAAAAATCAAAACAAATTTCAAGGTATTTTAAATAACCATCTGGATTTTTGCACTATACTTTTCAAAGCTTTAGTATATGTCAATTCACAGGAGAATTTAATATGTCCAAATTATTCCAAATCACTATAAGGTACAAACTTGTATAGAATCTGGTTACGGGAAACACTAAAAATGAAAAAGAAAACTTTCACTTGGTCAGCATTCCTTTTAAAGCTTCATCTAGCTTATCCTTAAAATACCAAGAAAGCACTTTAAAAAGACCTAAAACTGAAAATGCCACCAAAATACTAATATCAACTCAGTACTGAAATCAAGGAAAAAATGAAACTGAACTAAAATTAAAAGTACAGTGGGTAGAAAACAAATATATAATTTCCAGAAACAAAAAAATCCAAGGGCCTAAAAAAAGGTTAGGGAAATATTTTGTCCATATTTTACTTCCAAACACCAAGTCTTTCTATGCTAGTAAGTTTTCAAATTCAGTATAAAATTGTCCAATTCAGAATGCTTTGGGTCAGGACCAAATTTATTATTCTATTAACATTCTTTTGATGATTCTAATACATGTCTCTGTCAAGAACCATTAAGCTCTACTCATTACCTAACAACCAGTCAAGTGGACCTTTATTGCTTTTAAAGCTACCCAGGGTATTGTTTCCAACAATGTATCATGTATAACTTCTCTTCCACATCTTGTCCCAATGTAATACCAACTCAATAGTCCAGGGAAAAAAAAAGGGAGGAGATAATGAGGTGAGAGCAGAAGGCAAAAGGGAAAGAAGGAATGAAGGTTTATGACAGATAGGAAAGGCCTGGAGAAAATCCTAGAAGCACTAAGTTTCTACATATACTATTTCTTTTCAAATCAGTGCTTATTTTGATACTAACATAATTTCATTCTATCATCTAAATACCTCTCTGGCTTGGTGACAGACAAGAGGACTGTGACCAAACTGAAGATAGGATGAGTAGATATTATCTGGACAAAGGAGGCAGGGCAATACGTGATATAGGACATTTCAGTCAAAGGAAATACCAATTCCAAAGACAAGGTGAAACAAAGATTTAAAAAGGGTTCCAAGATCTATCCAAGCAGCTCATATAATGATAAATCTGCCTAGTGTGCTTAATATTCAGTCTCCTACTGAAAGTTTATGTCATCATTCAAGTATTCATTTTGATTTTTTTGGCATCTTACAAAATATATAAGAAAGGAGAGCATGCAATGTAATTTTATATTTCTATAACTACATATCAAAATAAAATCTCACAGTCCTCAATAATATGAAATTCAAAGTTGGAAAAACATTGGTATCTAACATTCAGAGCTTAAATTAAATCTAAGAATTCACAAGTTTTGCATTTGTGGTTTGCCACTGGTAATCTCCATTGATAATGAAATTTCCCAAAGATTTTAGCACTCCTTCCATGTAAGAGGTTATGGTTCACAGTTGTTTATCTGAACCTCACCATTTTTTATTGTGTCTTGAACTTTCACAGGCTTTGATGATTTGGCCATACCTGGTGCAGTAATCCACAGATCCACCCTTCAGCGTAACTGTGTCTTTCAGAGAAACTGTAATGAATGCTGTCATAGCAATTCCCCATTTGGTATGCAAAGACTGTAAACCTGGTCTAGCTGCCAGTCTTGTGTGTTATAAGGAAAGGCATCCTTTCAAGGAAAATGTATTGTGTGGAAAACAAAGTCTGGCATGGGAAGAGAATGCTGTTAGGAACCAGCACAGAATTTCTCTCCACTTCCTTTACTCAGAATTTTGTGTTTTCTGATACAGTGACTCTGACTTTTCCGACTGGCTGTTTCCTAACTTCAGATTGCACGAGGCCTACAGCAGAGTACCTAGGCCTAAGTCTACCTCAGGATCTGGCTCAGCATTCAAAACTGACAGCTCCTTCCCTCTCAGTTTACCAATTCCAAATTATTAAAGGTTCCTAATTCCAAATTGTTAATTTATTATCTGACTTAGCAATCTTCTTGAATCAGGACAAAAAGGTGCCACTAGCTAGCTTCAGGTTGGACAGTTACATATGAGACTTCTTACACAAGAATGAGAAAATGTTGGCAATAATTTCTATTCTTTGAAATAAATTATCCTCGGTGTTCCATTCCCATTATATTCTAACCTGCGCATTTTTACTTCATAAAGAAGTGCCTCAAAAAATAACATATTTTTTCTGACAACTTTCCATGTACTCTGCAGTTTACTAGATTCAAGGCTACCATCATAGCCACTGAATTGAAACTGTAATGACAAACATAGCACTACCCTCTTAATTGCCAAATCAAATGGACACTTTGATTTTACTAGATTTCTTTGTAGCATCTGACACTATAAACCACTCCCTTCATGGAGTTTTATTCTATTTTGAATTATCATAATGCAACCTCTCAGTCATCTTTTGATTTTTTTAAAGATTTTATTTATTTATTCATGAGAGACACACAGAGAGGGGCAGACACATAGGCAGAAAGAGAAGCAGTCTTCTCACAGGGACTCATTCCCCAGACTGGGATCATGCCCTGAGCTGAAGGGCTCAACCATTGAGCCACCCATGCATCCCGTAGTCATCTTTCCATCTATTTCTTCTCAATCTCCTTTCTGAACCACTTATTTTTGTGCACCAAAAGAAAAATACTGGAAATCACCATTGTTCCATTGATTTCACTTCTTCTAAATCAGACCTCTGAGTATTTCCATACACTTCAGTAATTTGAACTACAACTTGTACAAGATCTGGCATCAATCTCTCCCTTCTCAAACTAATTCCCTGCCACTATATTTCTCATTATGTAACTTATGCATAATCTAAGTGACACATTGGTAAGTTACTCTTGATCAAGTCCCGCATCGGTATTCCACAGGGAGCCTGCTTCTCCCTCTGCCTATGTCTCTGCCTCTCTCTCTCTGTGTCTCTCATGAATAAATAGATAAAAAAATCTTTTTAAAAAAATTTAAACTTGTCAAAACCACAGTTAAAAACAGAAATGATGCCATTTGTTAAGCTACTAACATTAGCATCAAAACTGACACAGCCAAAACAATCTTTAAAAAGAAAAAACAAAGAAACAAAAGCAAAAATGAACTATTGGGACTTCATCAAGATAAGAAGCTTTTGCACAGCAAAGGATACAGTCAACAAAACTAAAAGACAACCTACAGAATGGGAGAAGATTTTTGCAAATGACATATCAGATAAAGGGCTAGTTTCCAAGATCTATAAAGAACTTATTAAACTCAACACCAAAGAAACAAACAATCCAATCATGAAATGGGCAAAAGACATGAAGAGAAATCTCACAGAGGAAGACATAGACATGGCCAACATGCGCATGAGAAAATGCTCTGCATCACTTGCCATCAGGGAAATACAAATCAAAACCACAATGAGATACCACCTCACACCAGTGAGAATGGGGAACATTAACAAGGCAGGAAACCAAAAATGTTGGAGAGGATGCGGAGAAAAGGGAACCCTCTTACACTGTGGGTGGGAATGTGAACTGGTGCAGCCACTCTGGAAAACTGTGCGGAGGTTCCTCAAAGAGTTAAAAATAGACCTGCCCTACGACCCAGCAATTGCACTGTTGGGGATTTACCCCAAAGATTCAGATGCAATGAAACGCCGGGACACCTACACCCCGATGTTTATAGCAGCAATGTCCACAATAGCCAAACTGTGGAAGGAGCCTCGGTGTCCATTGAAAGATGAATGGATAAAGAAGATGTGATTTATGTATACAATGGAATATTACTCAGCCATTAGAAATGACAAATACCCACCATTTTCTTCAACGTGGATGGAACTGGAGGGTATTATGCTGAGTGAAGTAAATCAATCAGAGAAGGACAAACACTATATGTTCTCATTCATTTGGGGAATATAAATAATAGTGAAAGGGAATAGAAGGGAAGGGAGAAGAAATGTGTGGGAAATATCAGAAAGGGAGACAGAACATAAAGACTCCTAACTCTGGGAAACGAACTAGGGGTGGTGGAAGGGGAGGAGGGTGGGGGGTGGGGGTGACTGGGTGACGGGCACTGAGGTGGGCACTTGATGGGATGAGCACTGGGTCTTATTCTGTATGTTGGTAAATTGAACACCAATAAAAAATAAATTTATTATTAAAAAAATTAAAAAAATTAAAAAAGAAAAAACAAAGTGGAAATTTAGAATCCAGAAGTAAACTCTCATATATATGGCCAACCAACTTTTGAGGAGGGTGTCAAGATAATCCAATAGGGAAAGAATCATTATTGTTGTTGTTGTTTTCAGCAAATGATATAGAGACAACTAGATATCCACATGTAAAAGAAAGCATTTGAACCCTAGTTTATACAACATCTCTAAATTAACTCAAAATTGGTGATAGATGTCAATGTTAGAGCTAAAACTATAAAACTCTTAGATGAAAACACAGGTGTAAATCTTTGTGATTTCTGAGTTTGTGAAGCCTTCTTAAATCGGAACCAAAAGTCCTAGCAACCAAAAGAAAAAAAAAAACTAAATTTAATCAAAATTAAAAGCTTTTGTTAATAAAGAACACAATCAAAAACAGTGAAAAGACAATCTACAGGATGGGAAAACTATTTGCAAATCATATATCTGACAAGGTGCTTGTATCTAGCATATATAAAGGAATCTTCTAACTCAACAATGAAAAGACAATAACCCAATTCAAAAATGGGCAAAAAACAAACAAACAAAAACAAAAACAAAACAAAACAAAAAACAAAAATGGGCAAAAGATCTGACAGACATTTCTCTAAAAAATGTACAAATGACCAGTAAGTATATGAAAAGATGGTCAACATCATTACTCATTGGGAAAGTGCAAATTAAAACCACAATGAGAGACTACTACCTCACATCCACTAGGATGGCTATATAGAAAAGACAAGACAGTGTTGGTGAGGATGTAGAAAATTTATACATGGTTGGTAAGTATGTAAAATGGAGCAGCCACTAAGAGAATGGTTTGGCAATCTGTCAAAATGCTAAACACAGAGTTACTATATGACCCACCAATTCTACTCTTAGGTATGTAACTAAGAAAAATTAAAATGTATGTCCAAACAAAAATTGTACATAAATGTTCATAGCAACATTATTCATAATAGCCCCAAGGTAGAACAAACCTAAATGTCCATGAGATAATAATGAATTGATATCAGTATATAGTGTATCTACACAATGAACATCATGTATCAATAAAAAGAAATGAAGTAATGATACATGGTATAAAATGCATAAACCTTGAAAATATTTTGCTTAGTGAAAGAAGCCAGTCTTTCTTTAACCATATATTGTATGATTTCATTTATATGAATTATCCAGAATAGACTGATCTATAAAGATAGAAGGCAGATTAGTGGTTGCTTAGGACTAGGAGAAGGATATTGGAAGAAATGGGGAAATGACAGCTAATGTGTATGTGATGTTTTTGTCAGGTGTTGAAAAAAAATATTTTTAAAGATTTTATTTATTTATTCATGAGAGAGTGAGAGAGAAAGAGAGACAGAGAGAGAGAGAGAAAGAGAGAGAGGAGGGTAGAGATATAGGCAGAGGGAGAAGCAGGCTTCCTGCAAGGAGCTCAATGTGGGACTCGATCTCGGATCCCAGGATCACACCCTGAGCCAAAGGCAGATGCTCAACCGCTGAGCCACCCACCCAGGCGTCCGGTGTTGAAAATTTTCTAAAATTAGTTTGCAGTAATAGTTGAAGAACTCTGTGAATATACTATTAAAAATAGTACACTTTAAATAAGTCAATTTTATTGTATATGAAATATGTATCAATAAAGCTGTAAAATGCAAACAAAACAAAATGCAGGGACAAAGGACCAAGAGAAAGCAAACAAAAATCAAGGAAAAAATTGAGGAAGTCATAAACAGACAAATACATAGATTTATTTATATTCATATACACACATATATGCACACACACACCCACTGAACATTTGAAAAAAAATTCAAACTCACTCTGATCAAACCTCTGACAGTGAGAAACTAAAACAGAACAAGAAATCCCAGGTCAATTTTATTTATTCTCAAGAGTGTGAATTTTGGAGAGTTCTGATCTGTCTGGATTTAGACTAAGGTCTACCAATTGTTACTATTCATAATGTTAAGTTAGTTAACACATATTCCTCAGTTTCTTCTTCACCTATAAAATTAGGAATAGTCATAACATCTATGTCAGAGGGTCACTTTCAGGTTTAAATACTTTATCATATATAAAGTATTAGTAACAGTGAAGGCAGATGACTAGAGATATAATTCATAAAATTCTCAGGAAAACAATGACAAATCAAATCCAAGAGTTTATTAAAGGAATTGTTCAATATCAAGAACTCATGAAAACTTGTTATATCCACTAATAAAACCTTTTTAAGAATCCTTGAAAGAAACTACTTAAATATGACAAAACAGTATTTATCAAAATCCAATAGTAGAGATAATGCTCATACCTCGGATGCAGAAAGCTAGAACAGTTGTTTGTAAACTGTTCATTCATTCTTTGTAAGCTCTAACTAAAGCTATACAACATACAGAGAGTCATAAATTTTCTACAGCTCATTAGAGAGCTAAGTTCACAGGGCAACCAGTCTTTATTTCAGTGAGGGACAAGACTCCCAAGGAGAAATGGGATGCACAGACTAGCTTACCTTGGACAGAACCTAGGAAGAATGGCCAGCTATCACACAGAGCTCTCAGAAATCTCTGACAAAAGGGGCTTGCAATTACTAGTAGGCTCTTTCCCACACTGCTCCGCTAGGCACACATGGACAATATCAAGGCTGGGGTAGAGGGATATTATTAAAGTTTTCTTTATGTGTTTTAGCATTTATTTCACTGGCTGTGGTGAGCATGCATAACTTTTTAAATAACTTCTGTTAATTCAAGATCCACAAGAACTTGCAAAGTGTACAGAGTTCCTATATAGCCTTCACCTAACTTCTCCCAGTGATAATATTATATATATACAATAGTATACTGTCAAAACCAGGAAATGGACATTGATACAATGTTATTAATGCAGATACAGATCTTATATGGATTTCATCTGTTTTTACATCCTCCCTCCCACCTTCCTTTTCTGGTATATAATTTTATGACATTTTAATATTACAAAATTGGACTACAGAACTGTTACAACACTACACAGAAACTTGTTAGACTTTAATAGTCCTACTCAAGCTCTTCTTTGTAATTCCAAGAAACCATTGATCTGTTCTCCATCATAATGATTTTGTCACTTTGGGATTGTTATAATTGGGATCATATGGGTATAACCCTTTAATACTGGCTTTTCTAATTCAACATAATGAGAACTTTCAAAGGTGTTCCATATGCCAATTAAGTCCCTTTTTATTGCCAGGTCATACTTGATTGTGTGGATGTTGATCCAGTGACCTACTAAAAGATATCTAGCTTTATTTCTAGTTTTGGCCAATTACCAATAAAGCTGCTATGAATATTTCTGTATATGATTTTTGTGAACATAAATTTTCATTTCTCTAGGGTAAGAATCAGGAGTGTAATAGCTGGGTTATGTTAAATGTATATGTATTCCTTCTCCTTCTCCTTCCCCTTCCCCTTCTCCTTCTTTTATTTTAAGATTTTATTTATTTGAGAGCAAGAGCAAGGGAGAGAAAGCGAGAGAGCATTAGTGGGGGGGAGGGGCAGAGGAAGAGGGAGAAGCACACACTCTGCTGAGCAAGAAGCCTGACTCGAACCCAGTACCCTGAAATCATAACCTGAGCCAAAGGCAGACATTTAACTGACTGAATCACCCAGGTGCCTCTGTTAAACATATTTCTATAAGAAACTGGTAAACTGTTTCCCAGAGTACCTGTATCATTTTACATTTCCACCAGTAGAATTTGAGAGATACAGTTTCTGCACATCTCCTCAAGATTTGGTATTGTATTTTTTTATTTAGCCATTCTAATAGGTATAACATAGTAGCTCACTGCGGTTTTAATGGATGTATACATTTTATTTATTTATTTATTTATTTATTTATTTATTTATTTATTTAATAATAAATTTATTTTTTATTGGTGTTCAATTTGCCAACATACAGAATAACACCCAGTGCTCATCCCATCAAGTGCCCACCTCAGTGCCCGCCATCCAGTCACCCCCACCCCCCGCCCACCTCCCCTTCCACCACCCCTAGTTCGTTTCCCAGAGTTAGGAGTCTTCCATGTTCTGTCTCCCTTTCTGATATTTTCCACTTACTTTAAAAGAGTAATTCAATTTTTAGAAGCCTTAAAAATACTAAAAGTGCAAGCTTTTTGGGTCTTTTGTCAAATATTCTGCTTCGGTAACTCTAAAAGTGAATCTAGGAATCTGAATTTAAATATTCATCTTGTTATTCAGGTACTCTGCTTCTGGAAATCTATCTTGAAAAAAATACCATACAGTCTTTAAAAATTTAATTCACATATATCCATTTGCAGGAAACTGTTAGAAAATATGCTCCAACAAAGTGAAAGAATAAGTCAAGCAGGAGAAAAATGAGATGCAGGAAACAGGTGATCCAATACAGGAAAAACTAAAGGAAGCCACCAAATAACACTGAAGGTAGACTCCAAGGGCAGTATATCCAATAAAACAATCAGTTCAGGTAGATGATAGACAGACATATAATAGATCATAGATAGATAGATAGATAGATGTAATAGTTTTAGGTCACTGGAAATATTTGAATGTATTAACAAGATATTAATCTCAAGTAGAGAGTGTATTAGTGATACACTATACAAACAAATAACTCCAGACTATAATTAAGAGGATGACAAAATATTGAAAAATAAAGGAACTGTGAAGGGTGTAAAGGATGAAATATTTTTATTCTTCTTGTAGGCTAACAAATTAGCCTGCCAGTTTCACATATAGTGGCAGAAGACAACAATTCTGCATTCCAAAGAACTTTACTCAGACACAGCACATACACATAAGCTTCATGTTTGTATTGGTAGTCTTTGCTCCCCAATTCCCCTGGGGACAATATGAAGGGGAGCAGTTGGATACTGCACACATAGTGGGATTGCATTATAGCTGAAGAACTCCAAACTCAGGGAAGCCAAACCTTTATAATATACTGCAAGCTAACTTACAGGACATCTGCTTCAGAGGGAGACATTATTTTTATTATATTGGACAGTAAACAAATCTGCCTTCTGCTACAAAGGAAAATACTATCTCTATCTTTCAAGATGTTCTCTAAGCAAATATCCTCCAGAACATATTTTAGAACAAAGGTCAACTGTATCTCTGCTCACAAAACAGGCAGAAATACAAAAAAAAAAAAAAAAAAAAACCACGAGAGAATTGTCACCCAGTTAATTTAGAGAGGGTCACAACCAAAATTAGGTTTCAAAAAAAAAAAACTAAACAGAATTTAAAATGTTTGAATACACATATGTCAATAGAGTATTATTTCCCTGCATTTTATTTTGCTTTAGTTTAATATGTGTATGTTTCTATATTTGGGTCACGACATAAAACATAATTCTTGCCGATATGTCTGAAGAATACTATATGGTCACTTAAGAACATTATAAAAATGTAAATACCAAGCACTACTGTAACAGAAAGCTAAATCTTCATCTTCATAGAAAGAAGTCAATCAATAATAACAAAAAGTGAAAGAAAACTATGAGCTTTCCACTTAGAAACATAGTACAGATACAAAATTAAATGGCTGAAAAAGAGTTGAAAGTGATTTTTTTTTTCCTGTGGAGCAGGAACCACTGCGTTAATAAGAATGCAAAACTACAAGCAACTTAAATATTCAATCTTAAGGGAAGAGTTAAAATTATGGTGCATCCGCCCACTGCAAATTATGTAGTACATTAAGATGATATTTATAGAGTAAGTATACTGGAAAATGCTTATGAAGTGTTAAGTAGGGAAAGCTAGATACTAAGTTGCATGTGTGGAATTAACTTGAGAGATATTCAGTGGCTGCCATGTGTATTTGTAGGAAACCCAGTCAGAGCTGTTTTTTATCTGCTATGCATAAGTACAGCCACACAAATTGTTAACAGTTACAGTTGGTCAGAATTTCTGACCTACTGTTAAGTGTTTTTAACATCATATAGATACAGAAGTGCACAAAGTAAACAAAAATCTTAGGTATCATAGATCAGTCATTTCTATCAAGAAAATAGACAATAAATGTAATAAATAAGTAAAATGTATACTTTCTTAGAACATAAGTACTCTAGAGTAAAAGCAGGGAAGGGGATAGGGAAAATGCTTGTGAAAACCTCACTGCAACGGGGCATTTGAATGGAACTGAAGGGGTTAAGAAAATAAGCCATGTGAATATTTGAGGGGGTGAGTGATGCTTCGGAATAGGACCAGAAAGTATAAAGACCTTTAGGTGCAAGTGTGCCTGGTATGTTTGTGGAACAGCAAGAGAGAGGAGTGTGACTAAAAGTTCAGGATGGTGCCAAGTGAGGGCCAGATCAAGAAGCCCTGTAGGGGGATGCCTGAGCAGCTCAGCACTTGAGCATCTGCCTTTGGCTCAGGGCATTATCCCAGTTTGGGTACCGAGTCCCACATCAGGCTCCCTGTGAGGAAACTTCTCTCTCTGCTATGTCTCTGCTTCTCCCTGTGTCTCTCATGAATAAATAAATAAAATCTTAAAAAAAATAAGTCCTGTAGGTTTATCCTCTGAGTGAAATGGCAGGCCACTTAAAGGTTCTTAGCAGAGGAGTCATGTAATCTAATTTATATTTTAATAGGATTGTCCTGCAGACTGTGTTGAGAATAAAGCAGGTAAGGATGGAAATAAAAAAATCATTAATAGGCTTTGCAATAATCCAGGCAAGGAGATGATGGAGGCCTGAAAGATAAGAGTAGCACTGGAAGTTATGAGAAGTGACTGACTCTTGATATGCACCAAAAAAGTAAAGCCAAGAGAACTTCTTTACAGATGGAATGTGGAGTGTGAGAGAGAAAGAGAAATCAAGGTTAACTCTGGGATTTGGGGCTAAGTCACCACTAGGGTAGAGATGCTCTTTTCAGACAGAGCCTGAAGAATGAGCAGGTTTTCAGGGTAAGTTCATGAGCTTAGGGTACTCATGAGCTTGGGGTATTAAATTGGGGTACTTCTATACATCCAAGGTGTGCTAGGCAGCCTTTAACCTGGCCCCTAAGGATCCTTGCCTCCTGGTATTCGTGCTCTTATGTAATTCCTCTCCTTGATCATGAGCTGCATTAATGCCTCACTTAAAAAAAATGACTTATTTTGAAATCATTATAAATTCATAGGAAGTTAAAAAAAACCCAGATGCATAGATCCCATGCACCCTGTATCTGACCTCCTCTAGTGGTTACTATCTTGCATAATCCCAGTATAATACCTAAATCAGGAAACTGACACTGTGGCACAACCCATACAGCTTATTTAGCCTTCACTAGCCTCACATGCATGCGTGTGTGTGTGTGTGTGTGTGTGTGGATGTAGTTCTATGCAATTTTATCACATGTAGATGTAACCAAGACCACAAGCAAAGACACAGAACTGTTCCATTACTAAAGGATCCATTGTCCCATCCCTTTGTAGCCACAATCCTTTGTCCTGGTATAATTTTTAACTATATTTCTTTTGTTCTAAAAAATGTCTTATTTTATTTTTAAAAAAATTATTTATTTGTTCATGAGAGACACAAAAAGAGAAGCAGAGACATAGGCAAAGGGAGAAACAGGCTCCTGCGGGGAGCCCGATGCAGGACTTGATCCTAGGACCCCAGGATCATGACCTGAGCCAAAGGAAGATGCTCAATCACTGAGCCAGCCAGGTGCTCAAAATGTCTTAGTTTAAAGATAAATTATATGGTCATCCTACCTAAGACCATACTAGCTTAAAATGGACTGTTCTTCCCTTAATGCAGAATCTATGGGCCTGAATTTATCAGTTCATAAATATGTATCTATGATATAACACTAAAAATTTATAAAATCACATTTTCTAATTTAAATGACACTGAATGTTATTCAACCTCCTCATTTTAAAGATGTAAAATAATTTGACAAGATCATATAGTTTGTTCATGTACAGCAGTTTGTTCATGTACAGTTCATGTACAGTTCATGTACAAGCAGTTTGTTCATGTACAGTTTGTTCATGTACAAGAAAACAAGTGTCTGATACCTACACAAATGTTCTTTCTACTACCATACCATATGGAATAATCTGTCCAACTTTTTAGATTATCTATATATTTTCTCAGTTGTACAATATATTTGCTCTCATTATCTTATAAATGTGGGAGGCAATATCCAGACATTCCCAATGCTATGTAGCTAGTGAATGGGGAAATTCAGGATTTTAAATTCCAGATCTACTACTGATAGTTATTCACTAGAAAATAATCTAAAGCCATATCCCACAGACAATAGAAGGGTGGTAACATCTGGGCATATCAAAGACAGTCCATTAACATGGCCAATATAGGCAAGCAACTAATAATTCATCTCAATATATGATTTCATCATAAGAAATATTATTTACTATCAAATGTAGTGAATAGTGCTTGCTATTTACTCAGTCTCTTAAAAGAGCTTATCCTTCAGTGAATGCTAAATAGCAAAGGAAAAAAATGCATAAACAAAAATCTCTTCTATTGATATTTTTACGTCAATAGTAAAAAACTAGAATTTCTGATACTGCATTGTTCAATTCTTGTGTGAAGAAACTTAAGCACAAGATGGAAATCTTTTTAGAGAGTTTTAGGTGGGCCCAGTTAGTGACTATGAAGACATTATTCCAGAATAATTCCTTATCTTCCATGTCTTGAACGTAGTAAATACTTAATATATTGACTTCAACTAGGATAGATTAAAACGGATTTCTGGTTTAAAAAACTTACTGATTATGTAATGGGTTCAATAATGTGCTAAATTCCAAGCGAACAGCAATCTGAAAGGCTATGATCCCTTATGCTCAAGAAATTTCTGATTTAGAGATAACATGTAAGCAATCAACTACATACTAGAGACAGAATTAAATAAAACTCATAACAGAAGAAGACCAGAGGAAATAAAAACACATGACACATTTAGGAAGTAGTGGGGGATGGTTAGGGTTTATCAAGACTACAAAGAGAAATGGTAAGAAAAAAAAAAGTGAAAAAGAAAGTGAATGAAAGAGAAGAAGGAAAATTAAAACAGGCAAAAGTTGTAAGTGGAGTCTTAAATTCTTAAGTATTAAAATAGGAGGTTTGGATTATACTCTACATATAATATAAAGCAACTTAAATCTTTTATTTATCTGAGCATTATTTCACTCTTGCTCTCGATAGTTACTTTCTCTATGTATATTTAAGGAATTATTCCCATTGTTGCTCTCAGGGTATTTAAGATACTATTCCATTATTACTACTGAGAAATCAGTGAAGGCCAAATGCCATTCCTTTGTTAAATATGTCTTTTCTAATGGTTGTTTTTAAGAGCATTAGCTTCAGTGTTCTGCAGTTTCTTCTAATATGTCATACCTGGAATTCATTTGATATCCCTAGATCTAAGGCTTTTGTCATTTAACAATTCTGGAAGATACTCAATCATGATTTCTTTGTATCTTGCTTTTCCTTTTTCCCTATATTATCTATTCTAGAATTCTAAATGTTTATTTTAGCTCTTTTCACTCAATCTTTTGTGTCTTTTAGTGTATATTTTTCATTTCTTTGTCTCTCTAGATTCCATTTCCATACTTGGTTAGATCTATCTTCTAGTTCACTAGCAGTTTCTTATATTGTATATAGTCTGCAGTTAAACCTATCTGCTATTTAACTTTAATTATTAATTTCTGTAAATTCAATCTCATTAGTTTTCCCAAATTCACTTGATCACTTTTGGTCATTTTTCCTTACTCTTATTTTCAAGTATCTGTTTTTAAAGAGATTACTCAAACACTTACGTTATATTCTGTGACTAGTAATTAGAGTACCTGAACTATTTGTTGTTCAAGTATATGATTCTGTCACCTTGTGTTTTCACTAACTTTCATTAAAAGTGCCTTTTTCTCTTACGTGTTTTTTGATAGCTCCGGGTCTTCGAAATTTTATTTGTAAGAAATCTTACAGGCTACATGGAAGGTAATTTGCTTTGGTCTGTTGTCTATGGGCCCCTCCAGGGTAGGACTACTTCAATTAAATCCTCAGCTTTTAGAACTACACAAATAGCAAGAATTCAGGCAACCTGTGTAGTTCTAAACCTGCCTGAAAGCTGGCCAAGGAAGATGAATTCTCAGAGATTTCACCCCCTCCACAGTCAAGAAAGTCAAATTCCTTTGTTACCTCATTTTGTAGCAAGCACTTGACTCTTGTTCACCTAAACACTAATGGTGTGGCCATTATGATACCAGCTTTAAGAGAGGATATCTCATTACATTCTCTGGCTTAAACAGGCTCCAGGCTCTATCTCTTGTTTGTCTTGCCCTTCAAACCATTAAAATGGAAAATTCACCAAGGTTTGACAAATGCTCTCAGGGTGAAAGACAACCTTAGGCAATCACTTACTTCTCATGTTCCCCTCCCACCTCCATCTCCCACCCCCCATTTCTACTTTGTTTTAAGTTTTTGTAAATTCTTTATCTTCCTGTCTTCTCTATGATGTTGTAAAATATATTTAAATTATAAAATTTTAGCCATCCGTTTGCACTGTTTTTATCAGAAGAGTCATCCAGGATATCTCTATTTTCTCGCAGTGTTGAAAATGCAAGACAGTGAATGTTTTTGAATAGCAAAGTGTCACTTGTGTTTTAGAATTATAGCTAATGAAAGTGACAACTGGTTAGACAGGTGAGAAACTATAGTCAGAAAAGTTAGGAAGGTACAGGCATACCTCAGAAGTATTATGGGTTTGGTTAGAGATCTCCGCAATAAAGCGAATGTTGCAATAGAGTAGTTAAATGAATGTATTGCCTGGTGCATATAAAAGTTATGTTTATGCTATTACTATAATCTGTTAAGTATGCAATAGCATTATGTCTAAAAAGACACAAGGTACATACCTTAATTAAAAAATACCTTATTGTTAAAAAATGCTAACCATCATCTGAGCTTTCAGTGAGCTGTAATCACTGATCACAGATCACTATAACAAATATAACACTAATGAAAAACCTCGAGATATTTTATAAGAGTTACCAAAATGTGACTAAGAGACACAAAGTGAGCAAATGGTGTTGAAAAAATGGCTCCAGCAGACGTGCTTGGCTTAGGGTTGCCACAAACCTTCAATTTGCAGAAAATGTGTTATCTGCAAAATACAATAAAGTGAAGCACAATAAAACGAGGTATGTCTGTACTATTATCATCTAGATCATGAACCTGAAGTAGGGTAGGATAATAAAAACAGAGGAGGGAAAATAGGAGAAAAATCATTTTTATAGAATTGATAGTATTGGATGTTTCACTGCTTTGTGGTGGATGACAGGTTTAAAAAGACTATGAAAATTACATCAACTATATTAGCCTACATGGTGGTATCACTGATTAAGAGATGTTATTTGACCAATTTGGAAGTAAACAATAGAAAACTGGGGCAGCTGGGTGGGGCAGCTGGTTGAGCATCTGCCTTCAGCTCAGGTCATGATGCCAGGGTCCTGGGATCAAGTCCTGCATCGGGCTCCTCATGGTGAACCTGCTTCTCCCTCTGCCTATGTCTCTTCCGCCCTCTCTCTGTCCCGCATGAATAAATAAATATTTTTTAAAATAAGACAAAAATATTCAGCGTAATTTAAAATGCAGGGCATGTCTACCACCAGAAAAAGAAATCAGGGTATGAGGCCTTAATGTTCTCAAAGTAGCTCACTGGCTAAGGGGCTCAATTGATGTTAATGGCCAGCTTCTCTCAGTGTTTTCTTCATGGCTATAAAATGGTTGCTGCACTTCAGGCAGCAAGGAAGTGTTTAAAGGTAATAAGAAAAAAGAAATGATGCCTGTTTTATCTGTCCTATGTGAGGAAAACAATAACTTTTCCTGAGACACTCCAACTTCTCTCACTCCTGCTGAATTCCTCTTATGTTGCATTGGCAAAAAGAAAGGCTGAGAAAGTATTTAACTTCTCCTGCTTCTATAGTAAAGACAAACAAAGGAGAATATGATTGGGAATAAATGTTAAGTTATACAGTCAATAGTGTTAGTCTCAGGTCCTGACTCCTTTCCAGGGAGAAAAGGCTTAGGGAGTCAAATTAGGGATTTGTTTTCAAACTTGTTGAGGTTAAGGAAACATTAAGATATCTAAGTAGAAGGGCAGAAGGGGTAGTCATTAGGACATAAATAATAGGTGATATTGTAGAAATGGATGAAATTAGAACAAACAAGGCTACAATAAAAGAAACTCCAAATGCTGATGAGAAAATGAAGCAACAAAAATTCATTACTGGAAGGAATGAAAAATGGTACAGCTACTTTGGAAGACAGTTTGGCAGTTTCTTACAAAACTAACTATATTCCTTTATAACACAGCAGCTGCAATCCTTGGTATTTATCCAAATGACTTGAAAAATGTGCGTCCAAAAAATTCTGCAAACGAATGTTTATAGCAACTTTATTCATAACTGCTGAAATCTGGCATCAACCAAGATATCCTCCAGTAGGTGAGCAGATAAATAAACTGTATATACCCAGAAAATGCAATATGAAATACTAAAACAAATGATCTATGAAGCCATCAAAAGTTTGGTGAAAGTTGAAATGAATACCTACTTCATGATTCCAACTATATGATATTCTGGAAAAGATAAAACTATGGAGACAGTAAAAAGATTAATGGCTGGCAAGTATTAGGAGGAGAGAAAAATAAATAGAGTACAGAGGATTTTTAGAGTGAAACTCTTCTGTATGATACTACAATGGTAGCTAAATGTCATGTACATTTGCTAGAATGCATGGAAGAAGGTACAGAACTAAGAATTAAGTCACTAAGAGTGACCCTTTTTTTTTTTTTTTTTTTTTTACTAAGAGTGACCCTTAATGCAAACTATGGACTATGAGTTATACAGACATAGATTTATGGACTGTAACAGATACAGCAATCAGGTGTTGAATGCTGGGGGTATGTATATGTGTGAAGGCAGGAGGTACGTGGGGATTCTGCACTCTCTGCTCAACTTTGCTGTGAAATTACAACTGCCCTAAAAGAAGAAAGTTGTTTGTTTGTTTTTAAAGAATAAGGGACTAATCACATAACTTGAAAATAGGAAGAAAAGGAGGCACCAGCTAAATAGTAATCAAAGAAAAAATGGTAACAATATAGCAATAGAGAACTATAGGAAAGTATTTCAAAAGGGTGGGCCCAACAAAATGGAATTGTGTTCTAGTTACATTGACTGTTATACTAAGATAAAGAATAAGTTTCACAGGTTGAATCATCAGAGGTCACTTATAATCTAAGAAAGAAAGGCTTTCAATGGAAGGAATTACAGTGGATAAATCCAACTGTAGGAGGATGTATGATAAAGAAGATAAGTAAATACAATGAAAGAGGAAAAAGAAGTAGTATATGTGAAATTTTTTATTAAGCCTGATGTCTGCATATTTATGACTAATGTAAATTTATTTAAAAACATTAAATGTCCAAAACTGTGTTCTTCAAGAACCAATTTCTTAACATAAATTGGTAATATTTATTTTATTTAAATGAGAAAATAAGCTTTTTTTTTAAGTAACTCTCAAGGTATAGATTAGTTTCGGTTTAAATTTAGCCCTTCAAATAAATAAATAAATAAATAAATTTAGCCCTTCATTCTATATGTACCATTGTGTTTTACTTGCTAACAGGAAAAACTGCAAACATTATAAAAGTAGGGGAAAAATGCCATGCTAGCAAATTTAGCTAGTATAAATTCCATGCTACTTCAAAAATAATGCCTATATTATCACCAAAAATCTAATTTTATGCTCTACCATAAAGAATCATTTAGAAAGAATTTCCAGGTTATTAGAATAAACAATGATTTATTATTTGAACAGCACTGTAATATTAAAAAAGTATTTCCTTGTATGCTAATTATATATTTGCCATAATCAATTGGAAATTTCTATATAATGTATGACCATTAACTTGGATTTTTCCCAAACATATCTCTACTACTATTTCCTTTATGAATTTCACCACTACACAAGTAAATAAAGCATATATTTTCCAGCTCTTATTCTAGTCTAGTTTACCTTTTACTGATATCAATAGTACTATATATAATAAAATACTAGAAATATTATTGACTGACCAAAAGCTCCTAGAGACAGTGATTCTTTTTTAAATTTCTTCCTAAAGCTTATTTAGATACTAACTAAATACTGAATGAGTTAACAAAAAAATGATACTTGTAAGTAGATGATAAAAGACAGGCATACTGGTGAGACCAAAAGTTGATTTGTCAAATAGCTTGGTAATAAACTTATTCATAACTTAAGTGGCACCTTGAAGATACAGAGTGCAGTAACCAAAGCTCCAAATAAAGAACATCATCCCTGGAAGGTAAGATTAATTTTTAAAAAATGCTCCAGAATAAAGCAGATAAGTATATAATGAATTTAAGGTTTTCTCATGAAGAAATAGAGCATAAAATAACTAAAAAATTATTCAAAGCCAATGTTATACAAGACAGACATTTTTACAAGAGCTAAAATGAATACTAGAGCTTTAAAAATATTAAATTGGTAAGTTTAAAAAAATTCTTCCTCCCATCCCTACTCTACAAAAAGCTTAAGTTGGTTAGTGAATGGTTGAAGTTATGAAAGATTAAAAGACAACAGAAAATTTGACACTTTTGCAGAAAAAGGTGAGAAACTAGAAAAGATTTTAACATAGTGTATTTGTCAGGAGTAAAAATGTAGCTTTGTTTATATATTATTTTATATAGTCTATAGAGATTTCTACTTTATAGTGATTTTGTTTGGTTTGGTTTTGAACTTCACAATTTTTTTGGTCTAATCTAACCTTCTAATTTTAATAACCTGTTAGAAATGTGCATTTCTTTCTCTCCATAAATAGCAGGTACCATTTAATTCAATTTAACACAAATACACAACAAAAAGAGCCAAAATAAGACTGTGGTATTATTACGTACTTAACAAACTAGAATTTTAATTCTAGGTCTGTTTTATTGGAAATAGCCATAACATATATGGCACATGAAATCTGTTCACTGATGTTAATAATAAATTGGCACATACAATGGAGGCTGCCTTTAAAACAAAGTTACTCTCGATTTGCAAGTATACACTTGAAAAAATTATTATACTAAATTTAAATCATATCATGTCAAATTCCTTGGGGTAATTAAAAAGTAATCAAGAATTTACATTTCTAATTTATTGTTCTAGTCTATCTATAAATTTGAGAGAAAATCAGAAGAGAAAATACATTAAACAATAACAACAAAGTTATAAGCTCTTAACTACTCACTGAGAATTTAAAATGAAGCTAAACACATTTGTAGAAAAATCTGACTTCAACCAGACTTCACGCTTTTTGGATAGATGAAAAACCTTTTTCACTTCAAAATGTCACCATTTTTCTCAATTTTGGTAGATAATTCTGGCTTAGTGAGTTACACTGCTAATGCCATAATATTCTCCTGTAATTTGCAGCAAAAATGAATTTAAGATGACAAACTATAACACAATTTTCTTGATGGCACATTTTTTCTTACTGTACCATCACAACAATGATGAATCTTTTCTGTTTCCTGTGGATATGGTTTTGTTTTTGTTTTTAACCAGCTAATGAGAATGTAAGCACCTTGAGGGCAGGAACCACTACTATGTCACAGGTGCTATGCTAGGAATTGAGACAAAGACAAAGGAGGATGAAAAACCATTAAATACCATAAGAAAAAATATATGATTAGTAGAATTGATGGCTTTCTTAACTATTGGACCTATATTACAATGAAACAGAACCTCTTGTCATGAAACATGCACTTCACTTGTTTCAAGTTCTAGTACACTATATTTTCTTTTTTTTTTTTTTTGTAATAAGTAACATTTTAAATACTATTTCAATTCCCAAACATATTCACATACCCTTTAGGGAGTGTCAGTTCTGTGGGTTAATAATATCCAAGATTAGTGTAATAAATATTGATGTGAAGAAAAAGCTCACGTTTTTCTTTTTTTTCTTTCAGTGTGGCCACTTTTTACTAACTACAAAAGGTAACGATATATCATAAAATCAGAAACAGAATGAACACCTACCCAAAGTATTAATGTACCACCACTCAAAATTCAGAAAATACGTTGTTTTCATGTACACATACACGAAATAAAATAATACCATAACAGAAGGGTGCTGTATCTGTGTTTAAAGAAGGGGTTGTTGGCAAACACCACAGCTCACTTCTGCTGAAATGTACACAACTGATATATGCAGCACAGAAAGCTGGCACCAAGGGCTTACAACCTTAATTTGCCTGTAAGAAGGAACAGAGATTTACCTTCAGAGCACGTTCTTGATTGTTTTCAGCAGTCAGATGTCTCATGTTGTTTGCTGAAGTCTGGTTCTGCTCTTTCAGATGATGAAGCTCCTGCTCTAGCCGTTTGCACTGCCACAGGGGAAGAATCCCATTAAGTAAAGGAGTTATAGCATTTTTTTTCAAACAAGCCACATGAATTAATGTAAATAATACCAGTGCATTCTCTAAGAGACAAGGTATCTTTTGCAACAAGAATAGTAAGTTAAAAAGTAATGATGAATATGAACAAAATAATATTGTTTATAGTGGCCTGGCAATTCAATGGCAATTTTGTCTTTTATTAATCTAAATATTATCATAAAATTAGAAAAATACTTGTTTTTTCACAAAGTTAAGATCAAACTACATTGAAAAATGTTTTCTTCACTGATCGAACAGTTTTTATTATATATCTTTTGGCTGAATAAAAAGCATGCTTCTAAAAATCAAATGGGGTTCTAAGTAAACCACAATACGATATTCTGTGATGCATTTTTATTAAGTTTTTAAAAATAACAATTATCATAAATATACAGTAAGAGGTTTTACGGATATTAGAAACATCTAAAGAAACAATTCTGTAAGGAAAAAAGAATAACTATAGAGTGCTACAAGGTTTGGAAACAAGTGTTTTTAATTTCTATTTTGACTAAACCTTATTTTTAAGTAAAACAAGTGATAACATATTGAAATGACATTCTGACCTACTGGGAATACATGAAAATATATTTTAAAAATTATAAATAAAAGCTTAAGTGGGCATCTATGTTGAAAAATAATTGAAGTGCCATGCCATTTGAATATAAGATCTTCACATAAATATAGCAAACATTTTACACAATAATTGTATAGGATATAAAGTGATGTGCTGTAAATCAGAACAATATGAAGCTATATAGGGGGTTAGCTAAAGGAATATAGCACTAAACCCATCTCAGGAAAAAGTTAAAAATTAACTTTTTTTTTTTTTTCCTAATTCACCTATTTTTAAATTAGAATATTTAAGGATTGCCTGGCTGGCTCAGTTGGATAGAGCATGCAACTTCTGATCTTGGGGTCATGAATTTCAGTCCCATGTTGGATACAGAGATTATGTTAAAAAAAGAAACCCAAAACCCAAAAACTAAAAACATTAGCATATATAAGTAACAACCAATAAGGAAATACACATACTGATTCAAGACCTAGAAAAAAATTAATTCTAGATTATTTGACAATTGGCTAGTATTCCTAATGTGTTAAAAGTGATTATTACAATATAACCCACATACAGTCATAAATCAAATGGGCATCTGACATTGATTTCTTTTACCTATGACCTGTATAATATTCTTGACTCCATAACAGTACTTCTCCTGCTTGAATTATATACAAACCCATTTAAATGAAAAAGCCTAATAAAACTTAGATAATGACGTTTTACAAATAAAACATTGAGTATACATTCCTCATGCATATACAATTATAAAATCAAAATACATTCATAAATTAAGTTAAATAATAATCACAAAGTCAAGACTTTAAAATATTAATTTAATTTAGCAGATAAAGTTTTGTTGAAATTAAGTTCTGTAAATACAACTGACTGATACAGTGGCAGAGCATTTCAGGTTGCCATGTCTATTCCAACGTGTGTTGTGACAACTTAATACACCTATCTCATTGTAAAAAATTATTTGAGCAAAACTTTTGTGACATGACATCATTTGGCCTTTATCTGGAAGGGACATGTGACTTATGAATTATACTCTATAGCTATCCCTTTTAGCCTATAACAATTCAAGTATTTGGTCACAAATGCAACCAAAATACAGATGTGTTTTATGAAGACACAAGTCATAAAAATGAGTAAGACATAGCGGTGAGCATCACAATCTAGCAGAAATGTTCTTTATTAGAATTATCCTCTACATTTTCAAGTAATTTTAATACAGGATTATTACATATTAAGTACTTAAATGGAATGACTGAACATGACCTATGAGGTTACAAAGCGGGGGCGTAGATAATTTTGGCTATGGGATAAAGAATGTTTCATGGAGCCGATGATATCTGAGTTGGGCTTATTTGGAGAATATGATTTTATAAGCTGAAAGAGTAGAAGGAGGAAGAATACAGGAGAAAACGTAGAAACATTAAGGGCTATCTAGAGAGAGTGAGAAATCATGGTCACAAGTTGTCTGACCCCCTATTTTTTGTGTTCCTAAGTAAACTAGAAATAACCCAAGGATAGAGACTTCTTTCTTATCTATATGATCCAAAAAATGTGGAATAGTATAGCCAAAAGAGAAGTGTGCCTTAAGAACAATAAAGCTATTTTTGAACCTGTGGGCATTTATCCACATTGCATCCTTAGGCTCAGTTTTCATGGCCATGAAGTACAAAAGGCCCAGGGACTTGACTTCTCTTCTTTATAAATTAAAAATAGTGTTTAAAGTCAATTCAATCATTTGCAGTGTGAAATTGTTAGTAAATACAAATTCAAAACAAAGAGGAAAGTTATGATATTTATGAGATCACTGGAATTTGAAAACTAATCAGATGTTTCACAATATTCTTTAATTGATAATATTTTTGTTGTGATGATACTTTTGTTATGTTTAAGTAAAAGTTGGTATCTTTTAGATAGAAAGGCAATAAAATTTAAAGATGAAAAGGATTATTATGTCTGGTAAATTTCCTTCACAATAACATGAGAAGGAATAAATGAATGGGGGAAATAGATAAAAATGCTGGACAGTTGTAGCAGGGTACAAGTATCTTAGGGGCTCAGAGATTCTATGGGTTTCTAAGTTCACTGATAAGAAGAAGATGATTAAATTTTTCTGTATAAACAGAACAATTTCTACAATGTGAGTGAACTAAACATATAAAACATAAAAACTGATGGTAAATTTTTAAAGACTTAATTTGGCCTATATTTAATACAAGGTCTATTTTCAGCAGTAATTTCCTCTCACCTGTTACTATTGTAAATTCTGAAGAATTATATCAAGCAGACAATACATTGTTATGGTTGTTTTACATTATATGTGAACTTTCTGAAAGATTAACATGCCCTAAGTTTTTAACAAAAAAGTTCTCTAATATTGTGTAAGTTTTTAACAGCTGCCATTTCTCCCTCTGTGCAATCTGTTTTCAGTCACAGATCATTGTGATCACATACAATCAAATGTCTTCCCCCTTGGATACGATACAATTCTTTCCTTTGCAGACAAAAAATAATACCAGACTCTTCCAGTCAAAACAGAAACTACACTTTGGTGTCAATGTGAATTATGTACTTTGAACTGCAGATGTTTGGAAGCACTTAGGATTATATAAATAAGTTTTTATTCTTCTTTATTTAGAAGAATCTTTAAAAATCACTTTATTTTAGATTTAAAAACAACAACTAGAATGCTTTTCTCACACTGCAATAACATGGAATAAAGAGTTTTCAAATTCAAAGAGTAACTTGTTTCTTCAAAGCCCTGGAAAAATATCAATAACTTGGTTTAACTGAATAGTAAAACAATACTTAGAGGTTTAAAAATACCAATGATTAAAAAAGAAAAACAATAATTATGTGAACAAGTGTCTAAAACTACATACACTGTAGCTGATATGGTGTATATACACACACACATAAACACATAGAAAACATAGTTATTCAGCAAATATTCATTGATCATCCACTAGACAATATACCAGCAACATGCCAGGCAATGATATGTTTCTACAGATTTATATATATATTTATCTCAATTACATATATACATTTCAGAAATACCATAAGAAAGTAAATAACCAGGGATTTAATAATCAATATAATAATTTATATCTTTTTTTTTAAAGTAAGTTCCACACCCAGTAGGGAGCCCAACACAGGGCTTGAACTCACTACCCTGAGATCAAGACCTGAGCTGAAATCAAGAATCGGACACTTAATCCACTGAAACACCCAGGTGCCCCCATACTCATTTTAAACTACTGAATTATTCAAAAGCAGATTAAAGAAACATTTTAAATCACAAAGTAAAAGGATTAGTAAACATGACAATTATTTTTAAAGGTATCAACACACATACAGGTATTTATTTAGTATGCAGTTATTAAAATACCATTTTTGTAATACTGTTTATTATAGGAGTTGTTTTCATAAAGAGCTGTGCATTTGAAAAATCATGGTTTGTATCTCTATTTCAGAATAAAGGTTAATACACAGACTATTAATGATAATCAATCAACTCTTAGTGAAAATAGTATATGTCAGGTCCTGTTTGAAGTACTTTACATGTGTTATACAGTAAATCATCATGTGGACCCTATGAGTTAGATATTATTAATAATAAAATAGAGGTAGAAGCAGAAAGTAATAACTTCTTTAAAGTCATGCAACTAATAAGAAGGATTCAATTTTATGCAGTGTAATTCAATTTATCACAAAAATGTATACTGTTACACACACATGTACATTAGCAAAAGGAATGGAAACAGGACTACAGAAAAAGTTAATGATGATGATATTCTGAGGCACCTGGGTGGGTCAGTGGTTGAGCGTCTGCTTTCAGCTCAGGTCATGACCCTGGGATGGAGTCCAGCATCAGACTCCCTGCAGGGAGCCTGCTTCTCCCTCTGCCTATGTCTCTGCTTCTCTCTCTGTGTCTCTCATGAATAAATATATAAAATCTTAAAAAAAATGATGACATTTTAAAATCTGAACTTTGAGCAATTAGAGATAGAGGTTCCATTCATTCTAAGGGTTCCATTAGAAGGGATAATTTTTAAAGTAGTACATAGATCTGAAATAAGAAAATACATAGATCAGAATGGAATATGGATTAGCTAGTATATAGAATTATCATCTTTTAACTCAGTTCATTCATACCCAATGAGTGCATTGTTTGCAGGTTGCATCTCAGAGCTCATAAATATTTCAGAGAGCTATTTCCAGACCACATCTCTGATCACACTAAGTCCTACCTACCCTATCTTGGTATCATTTATTGGCTCTCTCATTGCCTCCAGAATTAAAACTAAGTTTTGAAAATAACAGCAGCATTTCATGATCCAGACCCATTTCATATTTTTCATTCCTCCCCAATTGCATACTTTGCTCTGATTTGGACATGCTAAATTATCCATCTGCTTGGCACTGTCCCTCACATCCACTTATGATCTTGAGGCAAACCTAGTACCTGGTTCACTGAAGCTATCTAATACAGGTTTATTAAATAAGTATCATGAATTTCATTTAAAGAAATGTTATTTTTTTCATATTAATTTCCTTTAAAAATTAAAGGCATATGACCAAACAATATTTAGGTATTCATATACCTACAAGCATAGAGCATAAAAATATTTGAAAAATCTGAAAAAAGTATATGAAAAATAACTAATTTCCAAAATAGATTTGCAAAACAGTACTATTTATGTTTCCCAGGATGAAAAACTGTAAATGTAAACAATGCCTATTTAATGATATACCTTTCAATTAACTCCCAATTAAGAAGTACAAACTCTACATCTTTAAAAAGCTTGGTATACAGTAGCAATACAGTAATATTAGTGGGGCCATAATAAGGAAAGAAGAGTATTAAGACAGCAAGATTTTAGATAGGAAAAATAGGGTTCCAAAGCCAGAGGAGAGAAGACATAGAAGTAGAAAAAAACCATATCAAGGCAAATGAGAAGATTTTTACCATACCTCATAAGCCAAACCATTGCACAGGTCTTATTTTAGGTGAAGTTTATATAGAGTGAAATGCAGAGATTCCGAGTGTATACTTGACTGATTTTGCAACAAACAAAAAAATGAAGTTAGACAACCTTCTTTACACATACAGAAAAACTAACTTAAACTTGATCACCGAACTAAGTATAAAAGCCAAAAATATGAAAATCATAGGGGAAAACATCTTAGGAGTAAAAATTTATCTTAGGAAAGAAAGCTTAGGAGTAAATCTTAGTGATGGTGGGTTAAGCATAACCTTCTAAGGATTCAAGTGACATTAAATAAAAAATATAAAATGGGCTTCATCACAATAAAAAACTTCTGTGTGCCATATGACATCATTGAGAAAGTGAAAAATTTTACAAATGATATGTGATAAAAAGCCTGTATGTAAAATATATAAAGAACTGTTACAACTCAATAATACAAAGAATAAACATATAACTAAACAATGGGCAAAGGATCAGAATACAAATATTTCTCTAAAGAACACATACAAATGACTAACAAACACAAGAAAAGATAAGACCTCATTAACCATCGGGAAAATGCAAATCAAAACCACAATGATTGTGATTTCTGCAAGAGGCTGGACTAAGAAGCTCCAGGCCCAAGTTCCCCAATGGAAATAAAAAGTAACCAACATATGAATCAAACCTTTGTGGGAATTCTAGAAATGAGTTAAGGATTAGCAGTAACCAAATGAACCTCCAACCGAGAAAAAGACAATGCTCATACTGGTAGAGGGTTTTGTGGCATTTTACTTGCCCTTCCTGGAACTGTCTCCCTGGCACATCACAGTGATTTCAGTTGGGTGGAGGCTATCCAATTCCTAGCTCCTTCCTTGGATGAAGCAAAAAGGGGGACTTTTTTCAAACATTCTGTTCTATCTATAGGCTGCCCAAAGGATATGTTTGTGCCTTGTCTGATGTGGACCGCTAATGGGGACAAAGGCACAGTTTGGATATTGGGTTGGAAGTTGCTGAAAGCAGTAGTGGGTACCATGGCTAATGAAAGCTATAGGAGAACTACAGAGCCTCTGATGTCTAGAGTCAAGAAACTATTAGTAAAAGACTGCAGCAGATATCCAAGGTCCTGCAAAGAAGTAAGTGTGAGACTCTAAGGGAAATTAAAGACATTTAAAGCAAACAAGTATGGAGAAGAGTTGGTAAAAAAGCATACATAGGCTCAGGGAAGATACAGCTCCAAAAAAAGTACCAAGAAAAACTTGAGCCATCACACCACTCTGATTAGTCAAAGTCCTCTGTATAGAGCCAGTCCACAAAGACTGGGAGATGTGGATATTTATTCTGATGCCCAATTTTCCACAACAAAAAATCAGAGGCATACAGAGAAAGAAAATCATGGCCTATTTGAAGGAACAAAATAAATCCTCAGAAACCAATCCTAAAGAAACACAGGCCTTAAACTTACTGGAAAAAGACTTTGAAGTGTGCTCAATGAGATAGAGGTGAAAATAAACAAAAATTAAACAAGATGAGGACAGCAATTTATGATCAAAATGAGGATATAAAGAAATTAACACAATTATCTAAAAAAATGAGACATTCTGGAGCTGAAAAACACAGTATTTGAATTGAAAAATTCATTAGAAGGGTTCAACATCAGACTCAGACAGAATTAAGAAATCAGTGAACCTAAACAAAGTTAACTTGAAATTACTGTCTGAGCAGCAAAAAGAAAAAATAATAAAGAAAAGTGACCTAAGGGATTTATGTTGCCATCAAGTGGACTAATATACACATTATGGATTCAAAGAAAGTGAAGACAGAAAGGAGCAGAGAGTTCATTTGAAAAAATAATGGCTGAAAACTTCCCAAATTTGAGAAAATATAGGATATAAAAATATAAGAAATTTAACAAACTCCAAGTAGGACAAGTCTAGCAAGGCCCATACTAAGATACATTATAATCAAGTCATTGAAAGTGAAAAACAAATTGAATCGTGGAAGCATCAAGAGAAAAACAACTCTTCAGGTACAAGGGATCCTTAATAAGATTTCCAGCAGATTAGTCAGGAGAAACCTTGCAGGCCAGAAAGCAATGGGATGATGTATTTGAATTGCTGAATGGGGAAAAAAAACTAAACTAAACTAAACAAAAAACCCTCAATACCCCCTTAAATAAGAATTCCATACTGGCAAAAATGTCTGTCAAAGATGAGGACAATATTAAGACATTCTCAGATAAACAAACCCAAGGGATTTTATTAACATTAAACCTGCCCTAACAAGAAATGCTAAAAGGAGTCCTTCAGGACGAAATGAAAGGACACCAGACAGTAAACAAAAAGCCACGTGAAATTTTAAAGTTCTTCAGTAAAGGTAAATATATGGACAAGAACAAAAATCGGTATTATTTTAAGTTTGGTTGACAAACCTACTTTTTATTCTTCTATAGAATTTAAAGACAAAAGCTTAAAAATAATTATAACTATGTTAATTAGTACATGATATATAAAAATGTAATTTGTAACAACATAAAGTGGGGAGGCAGAGCTGTAAAAGAGTATACTTTCTATGTGATTGAAGGTGTCAATTTAAAATAAACTGCTATAACTTTTAGGATAGTTTATATAATCCCCTGGCAAACTACAAAGGAAGTATCTATAAAATTATACACAAAAAGAATGAAAAGCAAATGAAAGCAAATCACTATAGAAATATCAACTGAAAACAAAGGCAGGTTGGTAAGGGAGGAAACAGAGACTGAAGACATTGTAAGTCCTATAGAGAACAAGGAACAAAATAGCAACAGTATGTCCCTATCTATCAGTAATTACTTTAAAGGTAACTGAACTAAATTCCTGAATCAAAAGACATACATGGGCAGAATGAATTAAAATAACAAAACAAAACAGATCCAACTATGTGTGGTCTGCAAGAGACTCACTTTCCATCTAAGGACATACAAAGGTTTAAAGTGAACAGACAGAAAAAAGATATTAATGCAAATAAGAGCCAAAAAAGAGCAGGAGGGCTATAATAACATTAGGCAAAGATTTAAGTCAAAAATTGTTACAAAAAAGGACACTTTATACTGATAAAAGGGTCAATTCACTAATAAGACATAACAAAGTTTTTACATCTGCTGATTTCAAAACTCACACAAAGCAACAACAATTAAAAGAATGTGGTACTGGCATAAAGACAGACATGTGGACCATAGAACAGAATAGAAAGTCCAGGAATAAAACACTGTATATATGGTCAAATAATTTATCATAAGAGGGTAAAGACCATTCCCTGAAGGAAAGGACAGTTATTTTTTTTCAAGAAATGATACTGGGAAGACTGGGTCATCTCATGGAAAACAATGAGGTTCAACACTTACACTATATACAAAACTTAACTCAAAATGGAGCAAATACCTAAATAAAACTAAGAGCTAAAATTACACAATTCTTAAACAAAAATATGAGGGAAAGGCTTCATGACATTAAGTTTGTCAGTAATTCCTGGATATGATATCAAAAACACAGGCAACAAAAGACAAAATAGATAAATTGGACTATATAAAAATTAAAAATATTGTGTATCAAAGAACACAAACAACAGACTAGACCAAATGAAAATATCAGTAAATCATCTATTTAATAAGAGGTTAACATGTAGAATATATCAAGGACTCCTATAACTCAAAAATAAAAAATATACTTGATTAATAAATGTGCAAATATTATGAACAGACATTTCTCCACAGAAGATCATACAAATGGTCAATATACATATATAGTAATATATATATATGTAAAAATATTTGCCTTCAGTAATCATTACAGAAATTCTGACCAAAACCACAATAAGATACTATCTCACACTCATTAGATTGGCTATTATAAAACAAACAGAAAATAACAAGTTTTGCTGAGGATGTGGAGAAACAGGAAGCCTTGTATACTGTTCATAAGAATATAAAGTGGTGCAGCCATTGTGGATAACAGTCCTGTAGTTCCTCAAAAAAGTGAAAACATAATTATCATATGACGCAGCAATTCCACTTTTGGGTATACGCTCAAAAGAAAAATATCTCAAGATATATTTGTACCTACTTGTTCCTACCAGCATTTCCACAATAACCATAGGCAGAGATAACTGAAGTGTCCACTGATGGATAAACACAATGTGGTATATATTATCAATGAAATATTGTTCAGCTTTAAAACGGAAGGAAATGCTGACTCATCCTACAACACTGACATTACATTAAGTGAAATAAGCCAGAACAAAAGACAAAATGGTAGCTCATCAAAATGTCACACATAAGAGGGGATGCCTTGGGTGGCTTCGGTGGTTGACCATCTACCTTCCACTCAGGGCATGATCCTGGGCCCCAGGTCTGAGTCTGGAATCGGGCTTCCAGCAGGGAGTCTGCTTCTCCCTCTACCTGTGTCTCTGCCTGTGTCTGCGTCTCTCATGAATAAATAAGTAAAATCTTTAAAAAAAACTAAAAATGTCACACATAAGAATTACCACATGATCCAAAAATTCCACTGCCACGTATATGCCCAAAAGAGAAGTAAATATATATCTATATCTATTATCTATATATCTATAGATATAAATATATATCTGTTTACTATATATCCACACAAAAACTTATAAATGGATGTTCATGGTATCATTACAATAACCACAAAGTAGAAACAACTCAAATGTCTATCAACTGACCAATGAATAAAACAAAATGTGGCATATCCATATAATTATTATTTGGCAAAAGTATCAATTTGGCAATAAAAGTACTAATACATGTTACCACATAGATGAACTTTAAATAAATTTAAAGTGAAAGAAGCTACTCACAAAAACCACTTCTACGATGCCATTATATAAAATGTCCAGAATAGGCATGCTATCTATTGGGACAGATGGCAGATTACTAGTTGCACAGGCCTGGGGGAGGGGTATTTCTGGGGGAATGAATAGGAGTGACTACTAGTGGGTACAAGGTTTCTTTTGCAATTAAAATATTCTAAAATTGTGGGAATGCACAACTCTACAAAACAATAAAAAGTACTGAACTGTATAGTAAATGTGTGAATGGCATGTGAATCTCAATAAAGCCATTAAAATGCAAAAAAACCTCACCTGTGATTATATATGAGTAGGTCTATTTCTGGGCTCTCTACACTGTCCCATTGATTTGTATATGCACAAGACTCAGTTTTGATTATTGTAGTTTTTAGGTCTTGAAATCAGGTAGTATGAATGCTCTAAATTCTGATTTCACAAAACTATATTGAGTACTATACATCATTTGTATTTACATTAGATTTTTAAAACTGGGTTGTTGATTTTTTTTTTTTTTTTTTTGACTGGGAAAATAGTTTTACTTTCTTCAGGGGTGTAGACAGAAGTCTTGTCTCAGAACTTCTGGAATTGCTTCTTTGTGCCAGCAGCTTTCGCGACTTTGAGCACGTTGAAACGCACAGTCTTGCTCAAGGGCCGTCACTCACCTACTGTGACAATGTCGCCGATCTGGACATCCCTGAAGCAAGGAGACAAGTGCACCTACGTGTTCTTGTGGCGTTTCTCAAAGCGGTTGTACTTTCGGATGTAGTGGAGATAGTCTCCGCGGATGACAATAGTCCTCTGCATCTTCATTTTGGTCACCACACCAGACCAAAATCCGGCCTCGGATGGAGACATTGCCAGTAAAGGGGCATTTTTTGTCAATATAGGTGCCCTCAATGGCCTTCTTGGGCGTCTTGAAGCCCAGGCTGATGTTTTTGTAGTACCGCGGGAGCTTCGCCTTGCCAGTTTCTCCAAGCAGGACCCTCTTATTTTGAAAGATGGTTGGCTGCTTTTGGTAGGCACGCCCGGTCTGAATGTCTGGCATCTTCCCGGCAGCCTGGAAAAAGGCTGGGTTGTTGATTTAAAAGTCTTATAACCTAGATGAAATGGACAGATCTTGAAAAAACTTTTCAAAACTTATACAAGAATAGAAATACTGAATAAATAATTTTGGTCTAAGTTGTGTTAATTAGCAAATTTGTCCATTTCATCTAAGTCATCAAATGCATTAGCATGAAATTATCCATACTACTGTTATCTTTTAATAAATGTGGAATTTGTACTCTTTCATTCATTCTTGATATTACTAATTTGGGTTTTCTTGTTCAGTTTTCTAAAAGTTTTTATAAAAGTTCCAGTTAGTTAACATACAGGGCAATATTAGCTTCAGCTGCAAAATTTGGTGATTTAATACTTAATGATTACAACACTTGGTAATCATCAGAAGTGCACTCCTTTATCCCCATCACCTATTTAACACCCCCACAACCTCTTCTCCTGTTTGTTCTCTATCATTAAGAGTCTGTTTCTCGGTTTACCTCCTCTCCTTTTCCCTATGCTCATTTGTTTTGTTTCTGAGATTCCACATATGAGCGAAGTCACATGGTATTTGTCTTTCTCTGACTTATTTCCTTGTTCAGTTTTACCAGGGCTCATACATTTGACTACCTTCATAAAAAACTCACCTTTGACTTACTTTTCTCTATTGTCTTTCTTTTATATTTATCTCTGCACTTTATATTTTATTGTTCTATTTTTTTTAGTTTGCTCATCTTTTCATCCTTAAGATGGAAATTTAATTAATTGATTATGGATGTTTCTTCTTCCTAATGTAAACATCTAAAATGATATAAACATCTCTGGAAGACTGCTTTAGCTGTATCTCACAAATATTGATACATATTATCTCATAATTTTAAATTTGTAGTATTTTTCTAATTTCCTTTTCTCTACTTGGACTAGTTAAAAGGGCACTATTTCATTTCCAAATACTTAAGATATTCTAGATCTTATTTTTAATTTATTTCATTCCCTCGTGAAAAGGAAATACACTCTTTATGATTTTAATCTTTGCAAATTTATCACGAAATAGTTCAAGGTCCAGTGCAGCATATAGTTTTTACTTTTCCTTAAGAATTTGAGAATGTATATTCTGCAGGTTTTATTTTTATTTATTTAAGATTTATTCATTCATTTGAGAGATAGACAGTGAGCAGAAGAAAGTGCAGAGGGAGTTGGAGAGAATCTCAAGGAGACTTTCTAGGGCGCCTTGCTTAGAGCTCAGTCTCACAACCCTGAGATCATGAAGTGAGCTGAAATCAAGAGTGGAACAGTTAATTGACTGAGCCATCCAGGCACCCCTACATTTATTGATTGTTTTATATATATATTTTTTAATATTTTATTTATTTATTTAGGATAGTCACAGAGAGAGAGAGAGAGAGGCAGAGACACAGGCAGAGGGAGAAGCAGGCTCGATGCACCGGGAGCCCGATGTAGGATTCGATCCGGGGTCTCCAGGATCGCGCCCTGGGCCAAAGGCAGGCGCCAAACCGCTGCGCCACCCAGGGATCCCTGATTGTTTTATATTTTAGGCAGATCAAAGTGAATAAAAAGTTAAGCCTTCCACAATATTAATGATTCTGTCTAGACCTATTATAACAGTAGTGGTATTTCCAACTGTGATTGCCAAATGGTATAGTTCTTCTTTTAGTTGTTAGTTTTTGCTTCCTGTATTTTGAAGTTGCTATTATGTACATAAATATTTAGGTTTGTTGTTTTCCAAATGAAATGTCCCTCTATCTCTGGTGATACTATGATTTTAAGCCTACTTCATCTGATACTAATACAGGCACAGCACCTTTCTCATGTTCTAGTTTGTATTTCTTTGCATCCCTTTACTTCCATTTATCTGTATGTGTTTCAAATATATTACTTACAAACTGTATAAAATTGGGTCCTGACCATTTGTTGCCTTTAATGTGTCACAATATCTATTTTTAATTGGAGTACTTAGTTTATTTTCTTACAATTGTTTATATGGTTGGATTTAGGTTTACAAAATTATGTGTTGTTTAGATTCTGTTGTTCTTCTTTCCTACTTTCTTTGGGTTAATCAAATATACTTTAGTATTTCATTTCAATCCTTATATTGCTTTTTCAGATGACATTTTATATCTTCTTGTGGTTGGTCCAGGAATTAATAAATCATATATCCTCAGTTTGTAAAAGTTTCCTTAGAGTTAATGTTTTACCACTTCATTTAAAATGTAAGAACTAACCAACAGTGAAATTCCATTTGTTTTGCCCTTTCTTGTCATAACTATTAAATTTTAAGCAAACTGTTATATAAATAAGAGAAGATAAAAAAAGATAGCTTTTCTATTTCCCACTTTTGAGCCTCTTCATTCATTTCTGTAGTTAAATTTTCTATTGGATGTCATTTCCACTGAATTGGAAAAACTCACTTTAGTAGTGTATTTATGTAGTACACATCTACTAGAGTTCAACTGTTTCATCTTTCACTTATCTGTGAAATAGTTTTACTACATTTGAATTTTTGAAGAATATTTTCAGGGCGGCCCAGGTGGCTCAGCGGTTTAGAGCCGCCTTCAGCCCAGGCTGTGACCCTGGGGTCCAGGGATGGAGTCCCACATCAGGCTCCCTGCATGGAGCCTGCTTCTCCCACTGCCTCCTCTCTCTCTCTCTCTCTGTGTGTCTTTCACAAATAAATAAATAAAATCTTTTTAAAAAAGAATATTTTATATATATATAAAATATATATATATAAAAACATATGTGTTTTCTTTATATATACATATATATATATTTCCGGGTTGACAGTATTTTTTTTTATTACATTCCTTTAAAGTTTTTGGCTATTGTCTCCTCACATTCATTATTTCTGATAGGAAGTCAGTCATCATTCACAGAAATGTACCAAATATGTATCAGTTCCCATCCTTTTAGGTGCTTTCAAGATTTTTCTCATTATATTGTTTTTCATTAATTTGATTCTAATGAACTTGGGTGGAATCTTCTTTGTATTTATTCTTCCTGGTGTACACTGAACTTCTTGATCTATTAGCTTTTTTGTTTTTAAATTAATTTATTTTAAAGAGGGGGGAGGGAGAGAGGGAGTGCCCATGTGCACAAGCACATAAGTGGGAGGGGAGAGGGTGAGGGAGACAGAACCTTAAGCAGACTCTGTGCTAAGTGCAGAACTTGACCCAGAGCTTGATCTAACTACCATGAAACCACGACCCGAGCTGAAACCAAGAGTTGCACACTGAACCAACTGCACCACCCTGGTGCTCCTATAAGCTCGTTTTTACCAAATTTTTAAAGCCTTCAGAATTTTTTTTCAAATATTTATTCCGCCTCACTTTTCTCTCTTCTTTAAGTACTCCAATTGCACTTCTGTTAGACTGCTTGATATTGTTTCACAGATCATTAAGGTTGTGTTATTTTTTTTTTTTAATTTTTTCCTCTTTACTTCAGGTTGGGTAATTTCTATTAATTGGTCTTCAAGTTCACTAACCTTTTATTGTACAGTCTAAACCACTATATTTGTCCACCAAATTTTTCACTTCAGATGTTGCAATTTTTACAATTAGGTTCTTTCTAGAGTTTGTTTCCTTGATGATATTTCCCACCAGTTCACTCATTAGGATCATCTTTCCTTTCAGTCTTTGAAGAAATATAAAGTGGATATTTTAAAGTACTTTGCAATTTCCAACAGATTGAATTATCTCAAGATTTGCTTCTGTTGACTACATCTTCTCTGGGTTATGGCTCACATTTATCTGCCTCTAGTATTTTTAGTTATATGCTAGACATTGTGGATGGTCCATGGTAAGACACCTAACATATGCAGTTACCTCTCATTTAAATCATCTGCAGGGCAGCCCAGGTGGCCCAGCAGTTTAGTGCCGTCTTCAGCCCAGGGCCTAATCCTGGAGTCTCGGGATCAAGTCCCATGTCAGGCTCCCTGAATGGAGCCTGCTTCTCCCTCTACCTGTGTCTCTGCCTCTGTGTGTGTGTCTCATGAATAAATAAATAAAGTCTTTAAGAAAATCATCTGCAAACTTCAGGTGCTTCAAATACCTAGACTTTTTAAAAAAATATTTTACTTACTTGTGAGAGACACAAAGAGAGAGGTAGAGACATAGGTAGAGCCACCCAAGCATCCCTCAAATACATAGAACTAAGTTTCTTCTTTAATGCAGCAAGACCACTACTCTGCTTGAGCTTTACCTTACTGAGTCAGGAAGAGTGACTGTAGGCATAATGCCAGGGGAACCACTGAGTTCACTCTCTGAATTCCTGTGCAGCCTGTTGTTCAGATATTTTTTCCAATTATATAATTGTTTTTTGACACATGGCAAGATTAGTAATATTTTGTCCCAGCAAGAAGCTTCTATGGTTTTTCAAGACAAAAAAAGCAATCTTTTGTTTCCTACTGAGAGAAAAGCAGCTCTAATACAGAAGCTGAATGATAAGTTTCATTTATTTGAAACTGACTTAACCCCAATGAAAAATTTTTCCTTTCCAATTTCCTGTAACTTCCAATATATCTTTTCTAATATTTGTAAACTTAAATTTCTAGAACAGAAAATGAAATTATGTCTCCAAATTCCTAAACACTTCCCTGGCAGTGAAATTTTCTTCCAGGGTGTGCCACAATATTAGTGATAATAAATTATGAGGAGGGACGCCTGGGTGGCTCAGCAGTTGAGCATCTGCCTTTGGCTCAGGCATGATCCTGGGGTCCGGGATTGAGTCCTGCATCGGGCTACTTGTGGGGAATCTGCTTCTCCCTCTGCTTGTGTCTCTGCCTTTCTCTCTGTGTCTCTCATGAATAAATAAAATCTTTAAAAAATAAATTATGGAGGGAGGGAGGGACGGGCAAGATGGCGGAAGAGTAGGGTCTCCAAATCACCTGTCTCCGCCAAATGACCTAGAAAACCTTCAAATTATCCTGAAAATCTATGAATTCGGCCTGAGAATTAAAGAGAGAACACCTGGAATGCTACAGTGAGAAGAGTTTGCGCTTCTATCAAGGTAGGAAGACGGGGAAAAAGAAATAAAGAAACAAAAGGCCTCCAAGGGGGAGGGGCCCGCGAGGAGCCGGGCTGAGGCCGGGGCGAGTGTCCCCAGGACAGGAGAGCCCCGTCCCGGAGAAGCAGGAGCTGCACCAACCTTCCCGGGCGGAAAGGGGCTCGCGGGGAGGTGGAGCAGGACCCAGGAGGGCGGGGATGCCCTCGGGCTCCCCGGGACACTAACAGACACCTGCGCCCGGGAGAGTGCGCCGAGCTCCCTAAGGGCTGCAGCGCGCACCGCGGGACCCGGCGGGACCCGGAGCAGCTCGGAGGGGCTTGGGCGGCGGCCCCGCGGAAGGGGCTGCGCGGCCCGGAGGCAGCTCGGAGGGGCTCGGGGGGAGGAAGAGGCTCCGTGCAGAGGGGGCTGCGTGATTCCAGGAGCAGCTGGGGGGGTGGGGGGGGGGCTCGGGCAGCGGCTCCGCGGAGGGGGCTGCGGCCCGGGAGCGGAAATCCAACAGCGCAGGCCCTGGAGCACAGGGCGCCGGGACACAGCCCAGGATCCGGCCTCCCCCGGGACAGGCAGAGGCCGGGAGGGCCCAGGACAGCAAGGACGCTCCTGGCCCAGCTGAGCAGATCAGCGGCCCCGCCCCGGAGCCTCCAGGCCCTGCAAACGGAGAGCTCCGGAGTTCCTGCTGGAGCTGAATCCAGGTTTCCAGAGCTGGCCCTGCCACTGGGGCTGTTGCTCCTGGGGCCTCACGGGGTAAACAACCCCCACTGAGCCCTGCACCAGGCGGGGGGCAGAGCAGCTCCCCCAACTGCTAACACCTGAAAATCAGCACAACAGGCCCCTCCCCCAGAAGACCAGCTAGACGGACAACTTCCAGGAGAAGCCAAGGGACTTAAAGTACACAGAATCAGAAGATACTCCCCCGTGGTTCTTTTTGTTTTTTGTTTTGTTTTGCTTTTTGATTTGTTTCCTTCCCCCACCCCCCTTTTTTCTCCTTTCTTTCTTTTTCTTTCTCTTTTTCTTTTTTCGTTTTTTTTCTTCCTTTTTTTTCTTTCTCTTTTCTTTCCTTCTTTCTCTCCTCTCTTTTTCTCCTTTTCCCAATACAACTTGCTTTTGGCCACTCTGCACTGAGCAAAATGACTAGAAGGAAAACCTCAACTCAAAAGAAAGAATCAGAAACAGTCCTCTCTCCCACAGAGTTACAAAATCTGGATTACAATTCAATGTCAGAAAACCAATTCAGAAGCACTATTATACAGCTACTGGTGGCTCTAGAAAAAAGCATAAAGGACTCAAGAGACTTCATGACTGCAGAATTTAGAGCTAATCAGGCAGAAATTAAAAATCAATTGAATGAGATGCAATCCAAACTAGAAGTCCTAACAACGAGGGTTAACGAGGTGGAAGAACGAGTGAGTGACATAGAAGACAAGTTGATAGCAAAGAGGGAAACTGAGGAAAAAAGAGACAAACAATTAAAAGACCATGAAGACAGATTAATGGAAATAAACGACAGCCTGAGGAAGAAAAACCTACGTTTAATTGGTGTTCCCGAGGGCGCCGAAAGGGACAGAGGGCCAGAATATGTATTTGAACAAATTCTAGCTGAAAACTTTCCTAATCTGGGAAGGGAAACAGGCATTCAGATCCAGGAAATAGAGAGATCCCCCCCTAAAATCAATAAAAACCTTTCAACACCTCGACATTTAATAGTGAAGCTTGCAAATTCCAAAGATAAAGAGAAGATCCTTAAAGCAGCAAGAGACAAGAAATCCCTGACTTTTATGGGGAGGAGTATTAGGATAACGGCAGACCTCTCCACAGAGACCTGGCAGGCCAGAAAGGGCTGGCAGGATATATTCAGGGTCCTAAATGAAAAGAACATGCAACCAAGAATACTTTATCCAGCAAGGCTCTCATTCAAAATGGAAGGAGAGATAAAGAGCTTCCAAGACAGGCAGCAACTGAAAGAATATGTGACCTCCAAACCAGCTCTGCAAGAAATTTTAAGGGGGACTCTTAAAATTCCCCTTTAAGAAGAAGTTCAGTGGAACATTCCACAAAAACAAGGACTGAATAGATATCATGGTGACACTAAACTCATATCTCTCAATAGTAACTCTGAATGTGAACGGGCTTAATGACCCCATCAAAAGGCGCAGGGTTTCAGACTGGATAAAAAAGCAGGACCCATCTATTTGCTGTCTACAAGAGACTCATTTTAGACAGAAGGACACCTACAGCCTGAAAATAAAAGGTTGGAGAACCATTTACCATTCGAATGGTCCTCAAAAGAAAGCAGGGGTAGCCATCCTTATATCAGATAAACTAAAATTTACCCCGAAGACTGTAGTGAGAGATGAAGAGGGACACTATATCATACTTAAAGGATCTATTCAACAAGAGGACTTAACAATCCTCAATATATATGCCCCGAATGTGGGAGCTGCCAAATATATAAATCAATTATTAACCAAAGTGAAGAAATACTTAGATAATAATACACTTATACTTGGTGACTTCAATCTAGCTCTTTCTATACTCGATAGGTCTTCTAAGCACAACATCTCCAAAGAAACGAGAGCTTTAAATGATACACTGGACCAGATGGATTTCACAGATATCTACAGAACTTTACATCCAAACTCAACTGAATACGCATTCTTCTCAAGTGCACATGGAACTTTCTCCAGAATAGACCAGATATTGGGTCACAAATCGGGTCTGAACCGATACCAAAAGATTGGGATCGTCCCCTGCATATTCTCAGACCATAATGCCTTGCAATTAGAACTAAATCACAACAAGAAGTTTGGAAGGACCTCAAACACGTGGAGGTTAAGGACCATCCTGCTAAAAGATGAAAGGGTCAACCAGGAAATTAAGGAAGAATTAAAAAGATTCATGGAAACTAATAGAAAGAAGATACAACCGTTCAAAATCTTTGGGATGCAGCAAAAGCAGTCCTAAGGGGGAAATACATCGCAATACAAGCATCCATTCAAAAACTGGAAAGAACTCAAATACAAAAGCTAACCTTACACATAAAGGAGCTAGAGAAAAAACAGCAGATTGACCCCACGCCCAGCTGAAGAAGAGAGTTAATAAAGATTTGAGCAGAACTCAACGAAATCGAGACCAGAAGAACTGTGGAACAGATCAACAGAACCAGGAGTTGGTTCTTTGAAAGAATTAATAAGATAGATAAACCATTAGCCAGCCTTATTAAAAAGAAGAGAGAGAAGACTCAAATTAATGAAATCATGAATGAGAAAGGAGAGATCACTACCAACACCAAGGAAGTACAAACGATTTTAAAAACATATTATGAACAGCTATACGCCAATAAATTAGGCAATCCAGAATTAATGGACGCATTCCTGGAAAGTCACAAACTACCAAAACTGGAACAGGAAGAAATAGAAAACCTTAACAGGCCAATAACCAGGGAGGAAATTGAAGCAGTCATCAAAAACCTCCCAAGACACAAGAGTCCAGGGTCAGATGGCTTCCCAGGGGAATTTTATCAAACATTTAAAGAAGAAACCATACCTATTCTCCTAAAGCTGTTTGGAAAGATAGAAAGAGATGGAGTACTTCCAAATTCGTTCTATGAGGCCAGCATCACCTTAATTCCAAAACCAGACAAAGACCCCACCAAAAAGGAGAATTACAGACCAATATCCCTGATGAACATGGATGCAAAAATTCTCAACAAGATACTGGCCAATAGGATCCAATAGTACATTAAGAAAATTATTCACCATGACCAAGTAGGATTTATCCCCGGGACACAAGGCTGGTTCAACACCCGTAAAACAATCAATGTGATTCATCATATCAACAAGAGAAAAACCAGTACCATATGATCCTCTCATTAGATGCAGAGAAAGCATTTGACAAAATACAGCATCCATTTCTGATCAAAACTCTTCAGAGTGTAGGGATAGAGGAAACATTCCTCAACATCTTAATAGCCATCTATGAAAAGCCCACAGCAAATATCATTCTCAATGGGGACGCACTGGGAGCCTTTCCCCTAAGATCAGGAACAAGACAGGGATGTCCACTCTCACCACTGCTATTCAACATAGTACTGGAAGTCCTAGCCTCAGCAATCAGACAACAAAAAGACATTAAAGGCATTCAAATTGGCAAAGAAGAAGTCAAACTCTCCCTCTTCACCGATGACATGATACTCTACATAGAAAACCCAAAAGTAAAAAAAAAAAGAAAAAAGAAAAAAGAAAACCCAAAAGTCTCCACCCCAAGATTGCTAGAACTCATACAGCAATTCGGTAGCGTGGCCGGATACAAAATCAATGCCCAGAAATCAGTGGCATTTCTATACACTAACAATGAGACTGAAGAAAGAGAAATTAAGGAGTCAATCCCATTTACAATTGCACCCAAAAGCATAAGATACCTAGGAATAAACCTCACCAAAGATGTAAAGGATCTATACCCTCAAAACTATAGAACACTTCAGAAAGAAATTGAGGAAGACACAAAGAGATGGAAAAAGATTCCATGCTCATGGATTGGCAGAATTAATATTGTGAAAATGTCAATGTTACCCAGGGCAATATACACGTTTAATGCAATCCCTATCAAAATACCATGGACTTTCTTCAGAGAGTTAGAACAAATTATTTTAAGATTTGTGTGGAATCAGAAAAGACCCCGGATAGCCAGGGGAATTTTCAAAAAGAAAACCATATCTGGGGGCATCACAATGCCAGATTTCGGGTTGTACTACAAAGCTGTAGTCATCAAGACAGTGTGGTACTGGCACAAAAACAGACACATAGATCAGTGGAACAGAATAGAGAACCCAGAAGTGGACCCTGAACTTTATGGTCAACTAATATTCGGTAAAGGAGGAAAGACTATCCATTGGAAGACAGTCTCTTCAATAAATGGTGCTGGGAAAATTGGACATCCACATGCAGAAGAATGAAACTAGACCACTCTCTTGCACCATACACAAAGATAAACTCAAAATGGATGAAAGATCTAAATGTGAGACCAGATTCCATCAAAATCCTAGAGAAGAACACAGGCAACACCCTTTTTGAACTCGGCCATAGTAACTTCTTGCAAGATACATCCACGAAGGCAAAAGAAACAAAAGCAAAAATGAACTATTGGGACTTCATCAAGATAAGAAGCTTTTGCACAGCAAAAGATACAGTCAACAAAACTAAAGGACAACCTACAGAATGGGAGAAGATATTTGCAAATGACATATCAGATAAAGGGCTAGTTTCCAAGATCTATAAAGAACTTATTAAACTCAACACCAAAGAAACAAAGAATCCAATCATGAAATGGGCAAAAGACATGAACAGAAATCTCACAGAGGAAGACATAGACATGGCCAACACGCACTTGAGAAAATGCTCTGCATCACTTGCCATCAGGGAAATACAAATCAAAACCACAATGAGATACCACCTCACACCAGTGAGAATGGGGAAAATTAACAAGGCAGGAAACAACAAATGTTGGAGAGGATGCGGAGAAAAGGGAACCCTCTTACACTGTTGGTGGGAATGTGAACTGGTGCAGCCACTCTGGAAAACTGTGTGGAGGTTCCTCAAAGAGTTAAAAATAGACCTGCCCTACGACCCAGCAATTGCACTGTTGGGGATTTACCCCAAAGATACAAATGCAATGAAACGCCGGGACACCTGCACCCCGATGTTTATAGCAGGAATGGCCACGATAGCCAAACTGTGGAAGGAGCCTCGGTGTCCAACGAAAGAGGAATGGATAAAGAAGATGTGGTTTATGTATACAATGGAATATTACTCAGCTATTAGAAATGACAAATACCCACCATTTGCTTCAACGTGGATGGAACTGGAGGGTATTATGCTGAGTGAAGTCAGTCAGTTGGAGAAGGACATACATTATATGTTCTCATTCATTTGGGGAATATAAATAATAGTGAAAGGGAATATAAGGGAAGGGAGAAGAAATGTGTGGGAAATATCAGAAAGGGAGACAGAACGTAAAGACTGCTAACTCTGGGAAACGAACTAGGGGTGGTAGAAGGGGAGGAGGGCGGGGGGTGGGAGTGAATGGGTGACGGGCACTGAGGGTTATTCTGTATGTTAGTAAATAGAACACCAATAAAAAATAAATTTAAAAAATAAATAAATAAATAAATAAATAAATAAATAATGAGGAAATTAAAAGTAAATTAGCAATAGTGTTTAATTACATAGCATCTAACAAGTAAGGACTGCTAACCTATCAGATGTAGTTAGTCTAACAAAGAGTTATTAAAACACCATTTTCAGATTTTAATTATAACACATTTAGAAACAGTTCCTAAGATTTGAGCTTGTAATAACACAAAGAACTAGAGAGCTTAAAAAACTCAATGTTTCATTTATATCAGTTCCATTTTAGCCTTTTAAATGCAACTAACGCTTCCCTGAACACAAAACACATTCAACACTAACTTATCACTTATCACCCCTCTCTGATTTCTCCTTCCTAGCATCTCAGCTAATTCTCTAGCCATGTATTATGGCACCTTGTTCTGGGAGCAAAAGAAGGGAAGGTTAAGATGATAAATCCAAGGAAGTAACCTAAATAGACTGCCAAAAAAAAAAAAAAAAAGTAGGGCCTCAAATAAACGCCACCATAGTCCCTTGATTTCAGCAATAGCTATTGTTCTGGAAAGAGGTATGCCCACATCTTCTCTGGATCTCAATATGCTAGGGTCTAACAAAAACAATGATAATCTGAACACCAGGATTATCTCACATCTAATGTATAACCTGTTAATTACAAATTATATGAATTAATAATTTTACTCAGTAAATTAAATTTGAATTATAAATATGTTTGTATAAAATTTAAGAATACTTAGTAGTTTCCAGATGATCAGGATGGTCACTGAAAGTCTTAAATAGATCTGAGATTACACCATTCTAGGAGTTTAAAACTTGGAATTTATTAGGAACACTTCCTCTTCAATTTTATAATAAAGGTCCTATAGCTGTTCTACATTTTTGCTTTGATATGAATTATATCAGAAAAGCACTGAATTTCTGTAGTTTAATGTAGTTTGGGAAGTAACTAAAATCTATAAGAATATTTTATAACTAAAATAATTAATATAAAATTATAAAATTACCACATAAAAGAGTGTCTTATTTAAGCTTATTTATTTTCTTTAATCTCTTCAGTGCTATGAAGATATTTATTTCTAAGATGATGACTTTACTTCTCTAGCTAATGCCACTGCTAGGATGTGGTATTTTGATCCTTTTTGTACAGTTATAACCTTGTAATGCCAAACCCTGTAGTTAGCTAATAGTCAGGAAAACAAAATTCAGTAAATAATACCATTGTAATGAGTTGGTTCTTAAGTAAACTTCAATGGATTTTCTCAAAATCCATAAACAAACAACAGTATAACCTAAATGTTAAGTTGGCAGTTATTGCACAAAAGGACAGGGATGCTTCTTATACTATTGTAAAACACAAAGCAGAGTTCAGGAAATAGTAGTCACTGGATGATAGCCACAGTTTAATAGTTTATTAAGCTCTTTTTCAGTTATTGCATTCCTAGAATTACAGGTGCCTCTTGGCTTGCAATCTTTGTTTGCTGTTATAAATGTTGTAATCTCACTAGAGCTGTCAATTACTTAAGTGTTCATTCTTAATATTCTTGTATAAAATGCATTGCTCAAACATTTTAAAATCCTAACAGAAGCCGCTCCAACTTCTAAGATTACAACAGGAGAAAAATGAAAAACTTGTATGACAAATAAAACTATCAACAACTTGAATATTCTTTTGATAAATAAGGCTTTAATTACCTTTGAATATGTAAATATGATAACTAGTGTTCTCCATAGGAAACCAGTAAATACCTGTGGACTGATTTATTAAATATTGTAACAAAAGTTTTGGAAACTTGGGACATTTCTCAGGACACTTCCTAGTTTTTCAGTGAAGTCAATCAATTACATCCATTTTTTTTCTTTTAATGTATAAATGTGCTTTTAATTGTTTTTACTGATGTGTATATGCAAGGCTACGGATATTATCCAAAAGCAGTGATTAGATTAAGAACAATCTCAGTGAAAAACGGTCTACTAGGTCAACTCGCTAAAATCAATGAGAACTCTTACTTTCCTGTTGGTTTAGCTCTCTTAGCTATCCTCCTTGTAGTTCTGATATCTGTGGCCCTGGGAGGTACTTTCTCATTACCACGATACTTCCATTACAATTTTAAACTTAATCCCTTTATTATCTCAGTTCAATATAAAACCCACCCCACTTCCAGTGATGCTTCTCTCGGAACCCTCCTTAGTAGAGTGTATACCTTTTTTTTTTTTTTTTTTTTTTACATACTGTTACTTCAGAGGCAAGAGGAAGAGACTTACATTTTCCTGGTTGCCAACCATCATTTCCAGCCTACTAATCCATTAAACAATCCTTTCAATTTTTAAAATTTCTGTTATCCATTTAGAATGTGTGATCCAGGGGCTAGTACTGGTCTGAAACTGATAGTGCCATGAAGGTAGTACTAAAATTCAGAGGCAGCAATTAAATATTTTTTTCAAAATTCAGAGTAATTTCATGGCTGTTTGAACCCAATAACAAAAAAAACTATGGTTGAATTTTGCAGGTCTATTTACTTTTTCATTTTTTGGTAATTCATTTTTATTATATGTTTGAAGGTAGTGATACATAAAACATTGTAAGCTTTTTTTTTAAACTGGTCCTTCACCAGATAGTTTGAGAAACACTAATTTGGATGACTTGCTTTTCAACTGCACCACTGTGATCTGACAACCAAGGTTACTTCCTAATAATATAAATATCTTCCTAACATTTTAGACACAAGCGAGAGTCACCCATATTAACACTCTTGCTTCATAATTTCTTGACTCATTTGTTCTAATAATATTTACCTTTAAATAATATACAAAGCAGTGTCTAGTTCTTAGTTCTCTTTAATCTTTAACTCTGAAACTCTACTCTTAGATTACAAATTTCGATTTTCTACTTTCTAACTAAGACTGCTTTATACTGTACCTACTGGAATAAGCACTTTCTCTGAATATAGATTTGCCTTCCCTATATGCAATGTTTACGTAAAAACAACCATCCATGGACTTACAGAATACCATATGTACCACCACAGTATTCCAGACAACACTGTTCTGAACAAGGAAATCATTTCACAGCAAATTAACAAATGAAGTGTGGTAATATGGGCCCATGCCCATGGAATTCACTGATTTTACAATGTTCCCCAACATCTTGATAAAACAGGAATGGCTTTTTGAAGACTGGTTGTAATGTTAGGTAGCAATATCTTGTGGAACTAGGACGAGGTTCTCCATGACATTGTGCATGATCTAAATCTGAGTATTACATACAATGGCTTTTTCCTCCATAGCCAATATTCTTGGCTCAGGGAATCAAGTGGTAGAAATGGCCTCATTTGTAATGACTTCTAGTGATTGACTAGCAAAAATTTGGCTTCCTATCTTTGCAAATAGAGATTTTGATAATCTAAAGGTCTTAGGTCAAAAGGGAGAAAAATTTTCACTTGGAGACATAACAAGAATTCCATTAAACTCAAAGTTGAAACTGCCACCTGGCTGCTTAAGGCTTCTCATACCTCTGAATCAATATGTAAGGAAAGGTGTTACTGTACTTGCTGGAGTAAGTGATACTGACTTCCACGGGGAAACTGAGTTGCTACTATACAGTGAGGGTAAGGAAGAGTGTATATGGAATAAAGATCTCTTAGGATATCTCTTATAATATTATATCCATTTATATCTAGTGAATATATCCTTCAAGGATGAGAGTGAAATAAAGATATATTCAGATAAAGGAGAACTGAATTAAATAAGAAATGTGTGTTAGAAAAGAAAAAAAAGGAAGAGGGAGGGAGGAAAGAAGAGGAAAAGAAAGAAAATGCTAAAACCTATTCAAGTGAAAGAAAATACCATAAAGTGAAATAAATGAAACAAATGAAATTTTAAGATTCTTACAATTTAACTATGTTGTCCATTTATTAGTACTAAGATTATGAAAAGTACTACAGATTGAAAAATTAAAAATTGTTAAAATGTCAATCTCCCTCCATTCCAATGATTTAAAAATTCAACATAATCTAATCATAATCTTACCTGGCTTTTTATGGAAATTGAGTATCTGATTTTAATATTTAAAGGAAAATGTAAAAAGCCTATAATAACTAAAATAAACTTAAAAAAAAAGATGTTATTTATTAATTCATGAGAGAAATGAGAGAAACAGAGAGGCAGAGACATAGGCAGAGGGAGAATCAGGCTCCCTGCAGGAAACCCGATGCGGGATCCATCCCAGGACCCTAGGATGACAACCTGAGCCAAAGGCAGATGCTCAACCACTGAGCCACCCAGGTGCCCCCTAAAATAAGCTTTAAAAAGAACATCAAAAAGACTTTTAATGCCTGATATCAAAAGTTACAGCAATCAATGCATTGTGGCATTGCTGTAAGGATACACAGAGAGATCTTTAAAATTGTATAGCAGGTCCATAAACAAACATATACCGATACGGCCAACTAACTTGCAAAAAACGACACCTAATTCATTTCATGAGGAAGAAAATCTCACCTTTTCAATAAACAGTGCTAGAACAACTCAATTTTAACCTGTTAAGAAAATGAACCACAATCTTTATACAACATACACAATATACAATATACCATACACAATAGTTAACCCAAAGTAAATCACAGATTTAAAGTGAAAACTAAACAATAAAACTTATAGAGGAAAACATAGAGTAATATCTTTGCAATCGTGGGGTAAAAAAGATTTCTTAGACAAGGTATATTTAAAAACTGATACATTATTTTTACGGTTTCAGGTTTCACATTAATATCTTTAATACATTTAATATATTTTGAATTCTGTTTCCTCATCCAAGGGAAACAAAAGCAAAAATACATTATTGGGACTACATCAAAATAAAGAACTTCTGCACAGTGGAGGAGACAATTAACCAAACTAAAAGGCAACCTACAGAATGGGGGAAGATATCTGCAAATGACATATCTGATAAAGGGTTAATATCTAAAACATATAAAGAAGTTATATAACTCAACACCGCAAAACAAATAATCCAATTAAAAACGGGCAGCAGCCACGAACAGATATTTCTCCCAAGAGGACATTCAGATGCCAACAGACACATGAAAACATGTTCATCATCACTTGCCATCAGGGACATGCAAATGAAAACTACAATGAGATATTATCTCACATCTGTCAGAATGACAAAAATCAACAACACAAGGAACAACAGGTGCTGGGTGAGGATGCAGAGAAAAAAAGAACACTGATCATTATTGGTAGGAATGCAAACTTGGTGCAGCCACTCTAGAAAACAGTATGGAGGTTCCTCCAAAATTACCTATGATCCAGCAATCACACTACTGTGTATTTACTCAAAGAATACAAAATAAAAAAAATAATAAAAAAAAAAAACAAAATAACTAATTCAAAGGGATACCTGCCCCTCTGTGTTTGCAGCAGCATTATTTGCAATAGCCAAGATATGGAAACAGCCCAAGTGTCCACTGACTGATGGATAAAGAGCTGGCATATGTATATATGTGTGTGTGTGTGTGTATACACACACACACACACACACACACACACACACAATAGAATATCATTCAGCCATAATATAGAATTAAATCTTCCTATTTGGAATGATGTGGATGGAGCTAGAGTAAAATGCTAAGCAAAATGTCAGTCAGAGAAAGACAAATATTGTGTGATTTTACTCTCAGGTGGAATTTAAGAAACAAAACAAACAAGAAAAAAGGGGACAAAAAAAAAGAGAGAAACAAATCAAGAAACGGACCCTAAATTATACAGAGCAAACTGATGGTTACATCAGAGGGTAAGGGCCTAGGGGGGTGGGTTAAATAAGTGATGGGGATTAAGGAGTATGCTTTTCATTATTAGCACCAGGTGATGTATGAAATTGTTGGATCATTGTGTTGTATACCTGAAACTAACATAACACTGTGTGTTAACTGGAATTAAAATAAAAATTTAAAATAAAAAAATTGATACATTAGATTTTATTAAAATTTAACGTTGTTGCCCATCAAAATATAGAATTAAGAAAATGAATATACAAGACACAGACTGAGAAAGCATTTTTAATACATACATCTGACAATAGACTTCATCTACAATATACAATGAACTCCTACAAATCAATAATAAAAAGTAAAATCACCCAGTTAAAAGTTAAGTTAAAAGACTTGAACAGATGTTCAAAAAGAAAGATATATAAATGGCCAAGAAGCACATGAAAGACTGTCAACATCATTAGTCACTGGAAAATGTAAATTAAAACCAAAATGATATACCACTACACACATACTAAAATAACTACAATTAGAAACACTGACAACACCAATTGTTGGTGAGTACATGGAGTAACCAGAACTTCCACAAATTACTGTTGAGAGTGAAAAATGATACAGCAACTTTGGCAAACTATTTGCTTATTTTCTTTTAGAAATAAATACTTACCAACCATATGACTCAGCAATTCCACTCTTACTTAATAAAGAGAATAAAAATGTGTGTCCACAAGAAGACATGTACAAGAATTCTCACAGTAGTCTTAATCTTACTAGATAAAAAATGGACAAGTTCAAATGTCCATCAATGGGAGAATGAATAAGAAGTAAAATATGGAATACAATGGAATATTACTTACCAACAAAAGGAATAAATTACTGATATAGAGAGGATAAATATCACAAATATGTTATCACAGTATAATATGTGTATGTATGAACTTGTATGAACTTCCAGAATAAGCAGAGTAAATCTGTGGTTAACAATGTCAGAAAAGTTGTTTGGGTGAAGCTGAAGAAGTGATGATTGGCAGGGGAGGGAAATAAATAAGGAGACTGTCTTGGGTTATGGAAATGTTGTAGGTATTTGTCAAAACTCCTCAAACTGCAGATTTAGTATTTGCATATTTTATTTCTGTGTGTAGGCTTTTATATAAAATCAAAGCTGTCAACAAATAAAAAAGTAAACATTAATGGAAAAATTCTTAACTTCCAGTGATCACTAAACCAAAACACTCATAAAAATCTGTAATACATTTACATTTATAGATACACTTATTGAAAAAGTTTCCAGATAAATTACAATATAATAGCATATTTTGTTATATATTTTAACCTACTTATAAGATCAGTACAATTATCACAATAGGACAAATAATATTAATGATGAATTAAAATATAGCTATAAAATTTTTTTCAAGGGATTGTAATACTGAAACAGGCTATGAGTAACAATTGAAATAATTTTCCCCTGAATTTTTCAAAGTATCGACATTAAATATTTAAATTAATTCTGGGAAGTGGTTTGGGAATCTGATCTTTTGTGATCTCAGAGCTTAGTATTATGGCAGATGAGTCAAGTAGCAATTAATCAAACAAACCTGTATGCAAATGTACAAGCACAGTCAGAGTCATTTTCAAAAGAAGAATGAAGGCCTTCTTTGATATAGTATGTTGACAATGCAAGTTTTATTTTAAAGTGTCCAAAAATAAATAATCAAATGAAAGAATGAATGAATGAATGAATAAAGTGTCCTAGCACTTTGGATTAAAAAGACAAGTACCCTCTGTGAATGATATACGCAGATCTTTACATTCCTCCTGAAATATCTGTGTGAGCAGGGCAAATAAGCTATCTATTTGCATGTACTTTTGTTTCTGAAGATAAAATTCAGAATAAATATAAATCCACTACAATATTAACTGAAAAAAATTGTTATGAAATTGGAGATGTAATAAAGAAACAAAACCATAACAATTTTAATTTTTGTGCCCAAATGACAGTTCGTGAAACCATCAAGTAGTTTTCTAAGGGTGCTACTAAAAAACTTCAGTTCCCTTTAAAAAGTCACATCTTTATTTCTTTTTTAAAAGACTTATTTATTTGTTTGAGAGAGAGAGAGAAAGAGAATGAGCAGGAGGGCAGAGGGAGAGGGAGAGAGAATCTCAAGCTAACTTTGCACTGAGCCCAATGCAGGGCTTGATCTCATGACACTGAAATCACAACCTGATGCTTGTTGTAAAGTTCTTATGACTTTGCAATATGTTAGAAATATTTCATACTAGAATGCTGGAGAAAAAATTAAAAAAATAAAAAATAAAAGAATGCTGGAAAAAAAAAAGAATGCTGGAGAAATATGTTGATAGTACAAATGAAAAAGGCTATCACACTAAGATATTTAAGTAGATTTTAAGGCAAGAAATATAAAAAAGAGAACAACATGGATGGATCTAGAGAGTATCACACTAAGTGAAAGGAATCAGTGACAGAAAGACAAATACCATGTGATTTCCACCCATAAGTAGAATTTAAGAAACAAAACAAATGAACAAAGGGAAAAAAGAGAGAGAGAGACAAATCAAGAAACAGATTCTTAATGACAGGGAACTGATGGCTCCCAGAGGGGATGGGGATTAGGATGAAATATGGATGAAATAGGCAATGTGATGATCACTGGGTATTGTATGTAAGTACTAAGTCACTAAATTAGATACCTGAACTAATATTACACTGTATGTTAACTGTACTGGAACTAAAGTAAAAAAAATTCAGTAATAAAAAAAGATAACAACAGGCATTTCATAATAATAGGAATAGAAGGATACAGTAATCCTAAAGATTTAACTATTTAACATTGCTTCAAAATAAGTAGAAATTCAACATAATCACCTGATAGTTTATTTTATTTATTTATTCTTAACTTTTTTTTAAAGTAGGCTCCATGTCCAATGTAGGGCTTGAACTCATGAGCCTGAGATTAAGAGTCACATGCTCTACTAAGCCTGACAGGTATCCCATCATTTGATAGTTTAACATGTTTCTCAGAAACTGATAGAATAAGCAACTACTACTTTGTTTAAATAACCTATAGATAACAACACTACATTCAGCAACTGCAAAATACACATTATTTTAAATAGAATGTATCTAACAAACAGCCTGCTTTGGGTCCTAAGGCAATTACCAGGTTTCTTAAGATTGAAATCATTTGTTTTCCCATCACCGTGTAATTAAATTCTAACTCAATAACAGTAAGGTACCCTCAAACTTCTTAATATTTAATATTAAGCAACACAGTTCTAAATGATTCACGGGTAAATGAAGAAATAACAATTAGAAACTAAAAAAGTATTTTGAGATATATAATAATGAGATACAACTTATCAAAAACATGTGCGATGCAGCTGAAGCAGTATGTAACGTAAAATTAATAGTTTTCAGGAAAGACCAATAGTTTGGAAGACTCAATATTGCTAAAGTGACAATCTTCCTTTAATTGGTTTTTTGAGTCCATGCAATTCCCATCAAAATAGTAGCAGATTTTTTGATGGAATATGACAAGCTGAATAAAAGACAAAGAATAGGGAAAAAATGAAGAACAAAAACACTGGATCTTTACACCACCAGAAATAAAGACTTAGTATAATGCTACAGGAATTAAGACATAGTATAGTATTAATGCAGGGATAGAAAATTGTACCAACAGAACAGAACAGGGTTCAGAAGGAAATCCACACATATTTCCTGTTATTCACTGGGGACAGGAGGGTAACACATGATTTTTTTAAATAAATGATGTTGCGTCCAGTTAACTGGGTATTCATATGAAGAAAATGATGTACCTTAACTATACAAAAGTTAATTTGAAACAGATTAAGACTTAAATATGAAAGCTAAAATAATAAAGCACCTGAAGAAATTATTATAGGACGTGTTCATTACTGTGGAAATTTCAAGGGTTTCTTAAATAGAACACAAATGCATTAAGCATGACAAGAAAAAATAATATATTTGACTTCATTAAAGTGAACTTTTATCATCAAACATCGATGAAAATAAAAATGCAAGACACAGACAACACAATTATCTGTATCCAGTTTATATACATCAATAAGAAAAAAACAGACACCTGAATTTAATACTAGGCAAAAGCCTTGAACAGACACTTCATGAAGAAGGATATCAAATGGTTACTAAATATATGAAGAGGTACTCAACCTTCATTAGTCATTAGAAAAATACAAATTAAAGCTTCAACAACATAAGCCTACATGTCCAACAAAATGATAGAAACTAAAATGAATAAAGATACCAAGTGCTGACTCTCAAAACTGAAAAGCAATTCTCTTTTACACAGCTGGTGAAAGCTGGTCTAACGGAAAAAATGTTTGGGATTTTTAAAGTTAAATGTATGGTAGATATTCTCCTATTCATATGTCTATATATGTACCAAAAGGAATAAATTCTAATGTCCACCAAAAAATATGTACAAGAACATCATTCATAATAGGTCAAAATTAGAAACAATCCATATTTCTATCAACTGTTGCATATGTAAGTAAATCAGAGTATAATTATACAATGGAACATAACATTGAAATGAAAAAGATAAACTTGATAATTATAACAACAAAGATCAAAATACAAGCATAAATATCACTGGGTGAAGGAGGTCAGACATTAAAGAGTACATGGCATAATTCCTTTCAGAGGAAGTTTAAAAACATGCAAAACGGCCTATGGTGTTAGAAAGAATAGTGATTACTCTTGTCAAGAAATTCTGACAAAAATGAGATATGAAAGAATCTGGAAAGTTGCAAATGTTCCTTATATATATAAAAACAATATATTTCATTGTACTTTTTTTTCAAATAGTTTTTTTCTGGTGATAACCATTTTTAAGATTTATTCTCTTAGCAACTTTCAAATATGTAAAGCAGTATTATTAACTATAGTCATCATGCTTTACACTACATCCTTATGACTTACTTATTTAAGAGAGAGATAGAGCGTGTGTGTGTGTGAGCAGGAGAGGCAGAAGGAGGAGGAGAGAAAAATCCCCAGACTCCCCAGTGAGTGCAGAACTAATGTGGGGCTCAATCCCAGGACCCTGAGATCATGACCTGAGCCAAAATCAAGAGACGCTTAACCCACTCATCACCCAGGTGCCCTTCACTATTTTATAATTGGAAGTTTGTATTTTTGACCCCTTCCAGCCATTTCTCTACCTCCACCTCTCACTTCTGATAACCACAATTCTATTCTCAATAGCTAATAAACTTTATTATCGTTTTTTAATTCCACATAAAAGTGAGATCATATGGTATTTGTTATTTTCTGACTTACTTCACTTAGTGTAATGCCCTCAAGGTCCATCTATGTTGGTGCAAATGTTTAAGATTTCATTCTTTTTTTTTAACGGTGACTGTATTCCACTGCGTGTGTATGCATACAAACACACACTTTCTGTATCCATTTATCCATTTGGACACTTATTTCCATATCTTAACTACCAAAAATAATGCTGCAATGAATATGGAGATGCAGATTTATATTTTTGAATTAGTGTTTTCGTTTCCTTTGAATAAATACCCACAAGTGGAAATGCTGGTAGTTCTATTTTTAATTTTTTGAGGAATCTCTATATACTGTTTTTCCATAGTGGCTGCACCAATTTACATTCCCGCCAGTAGTACACACGGGTTCCTTTTTCTCCACGTTCTTGGCAACACTTGTTTCTTGTCTTTTTGATAACAGCCATTTTAACAAGTGTGAAGTGATATCTCATTGTATTTCATTTTTATTTCCCTGATGTTTACTGATGTTGAGCATCTTTTCATGTGTCTGTTGGCCATCTTCTTCATATGTTTTCTTTGAGAAAATGTCTACTTAGATCCTCTGCTCGTTTTTTAACTGAACTGGGCTTTCTCTTATTGAGTTGTATGAGTTCTTTACATATCTTGGATATTAATCCCTTATCAGATATGTGGTTTGCAAATATTTCATTTGGTAGGCTGCCTTTTCATTCTTTTGATGATTTTCTTTGCTGTGCAGAAGCTTTTCAGTTTGATGTAGTCCCACTTGTTTACTTTTGCTTTTGTTTCCTTTGCTTTTGGAGTCAGATCCAAACACTTATCACCAAGACCAATGTCAAGGACATTACTGCCTATATTTTCTTCTAGGACTTTTATGGTTTCAAAAGGTCTTAGATTAAAGGCTTTAATTCACTTTGAGTCAGTTTTTATGTATGGTACAATCAGTAATTCAGTTTCATTCTTTACAATGTGGTTGCCTAGTCTTCCCCACTCATTTGTTGAAGACACTGTCTTCTCTGCATTATATATTCTTAGCTCCTTTAATTGACCATATATGTGTTGGTGTATTTCTGGGTTCTCTATTCTACTGAGATGATCCATCACGATCTATGTGTCTGTTTTTATGCCAATAGCATACTGTTTTTAATAAACTGTAGCTCTATAATATAGCTTGAAATCATGGACTACAAATGTACTGTATTTTGATCTGAGTGCTTTCACGGGTATATAGTACATAAAAATTAATCAAATCTCTCACTTAAGACTTTTGCACTTTACTGTAAGTTATACCTCCATTAAAAACATTTAAAAACACACGCTTTTACTTCCACAGCTTTTGTGTCTATTACTCTCTGATTTTTCTTGTTTAAACCCTCATTATCTCTTGCATGAATTATCATAACATTTCCAACTGTCTCCTAAGCCTTGGATTTAAACCTCAGGAGGTACACAATGCTTAGAGAGTAAATTTTAAATTCCTTAGCATTTTATTCACTTAAAGCTTCTTTAAATGAAACTTCAAATAACATTTCTAGGTACATTTTCTCTAAGAAGGCAATTTGAAAATATATACTTATTTTAAAATGTTCATATTCTTTAATCCAGTATTTCCATTTCTAGGACTTTTCTCTAAGGAAATAAACATCGATATACCAAAAATTTAGCTACAAAAATGTTCACAGTATTAAAAAATAGAAAAAATAAAAACACTCACCTAAATAGCAGATGAGTTTGACAAATTTTAATATATCCAATTATAAAGTTATAAGACTATCTGATAAAATCTGGTTATCAGGTAGAATATATGATATTAATTGAGAAAAAAGATAATCTGATAATGATTACTTCTAGGAAATAAGTTTATGAGCAAATTTTACCTTCTTCTTGTTTATCTATACTTTCCAAAGTTATCTACAGCTTGAAAAAGTTTGTAAAAATTTTATAGTAAGAACTAAGAAAATTTATTGGAATAGATCAAATATACATAAGATACCTTAGCAAGATTGGCTAGAAAGAAAAAACATGCACAGGCAAATAATTATATGATAAGACAGGGAAGAAAATTAAACTGACAGGAAAAATTAATTAAAATTTTAAAGTCACTATAATGAAGAATGTTAAACACGTTTCCTACTTTTCCTGAAAAGTATAACCCTAAATGTTATGATTTATTTTCTTTTCAAGGATGAGCTTCTTGTCAAACTTCTAGTAACTGAACAAATCATTATTTTCCATCTATTATGTGCTAGGCACCATGCCAATCAGAAGGGATCCAAAGTGAGGCAACATTAATAATGGAGAGCTTAAGAAACTAGGCTATCCTTTCCTTTGTTAATGTGGAAAGTTTATTCTGATGCTTACATCACTGGCCGAGATTTTGGTTTTGCTCTTCGAGTGGATTTGTTAGTTTATGCTACACACCCTAATCTCAGTCTGCTTTTCACAGTGACCTCTGCTCACACAGAGTATCAAGGAAGAAATTCATAACCAGGCCAGGAATGTTCTAATGTGGACTTCTGGACTATGGGATACAATAAAGGCCATACAATATGGCCCTTCTGAATTCTTGTCTTTCAGTGATTGTGTTGAGTTGCCCCAGCCCTATTCTCGTCTGTCCTGGACTGACTTTCTTGCTATCTATCTATCTATCTATCTATCTATCTATCTATCTATTATCTATCAATCAATCATCTTACCAGCAAAATGAGTTTATTCAGAAATAGCAGACGAATGGTAATTCAGGACAAGCAAACTACAGCAAAGCACAGACAAACCCAGAAACAGAGGAGAGGGGCTTGATTTATACGGGAAAAGAGGAAGCTGGGAGGGGCTGTTTCACTGAGTTCTCACTGGCTGAGCTGTTACTGGAAAAGGAGAAATTCTTCCTTCCTCTGGTTGGGGTACATAAAGTAAGCTGCTTCCTACTGGGAAATATGAGATAGGCTTCTTACAGCAAGTAGCAATACGTGAGAGCTCCCCCTTCAGGGCTTCCTGACTCCATTTTAAATGAGTACATTCTTTCTATTTTCTAAATTATTTATACATTTTCTTCAAATGGATTCCCTCACTTTTACTGCTTCTGGATCTGTTTTGCTATGTGTTAAAAATATTCAATGTTCAGTCCCCCCACTTCCTAATACATATAAAAATGACACAGAAAAATATCTGATACTATTGACTCTACTAATTGCAATACCTTCAGTCTTTATTTCAAGGTTCTTTTTCTCTTGACTACAACTCATTAAAGCACTCTGAGATGATGAACAAAGAATCCCAACACATGGACTTAGCAGATTTTTGCAATCTAGGATCCTGCCTTCTGTGACACTACAGTTTCCTCAGTTCTTACCTCACTCCTCTCCTTCTTCTTTATGTAAGGACAGTTCATAGGCATCACCGTATTGACTTCCTGGTCCCTTACCCATTAAAACTCCAACACTTAATGAAAATATTGACAAAACTATACTGCATTCAAGATCTGAATATTGCTAGAAGAAAGTATGTAACTTTCCAGACAAGTTCCACTTTAAATTCATTACCCTAATTCTCAAATGGGCATTTTGCTCTGTCTGGCATCCTACATTTCTCTAGTTATGTTCATTCACAAACCAAGATAGCTATTTCAATCTATCCCTCTTTATAATATCTTCAGCAGCATCCATTGACCCATCATACTGACGATCTAAATTAACTTAAGACACCCTGCCCCCCAAACTTATCAACTTGCCAGTATAAGCATTCGAGTTCTTTGTATTCCTCTGTTTCAATGAAAACACTTTCCCTGTTCCTAGCAAAAGACAACTCTTCCACTTATATTCTAGACCCTATTTTCTCTCAATCTACTTAACTACTTTCCTAATACAATGATTTTTTTCTCTCCCTTAAAATCACTCTTCTTTCCTGGTTCATTTACATCAACAAACCAGTTACATGCTCTAGAATCTCCCATTAAAAAAGAAAACCCTTCCATAAACCATAAGCCACTCTCCATCTTTTGCCAATTTCTCTATCTCCATTACAGGGATAAGAAGTTGTGTGCTTTCATGAATGGATAAAGAAGATGTGGTTTATGTATACAATGGAATATTACTCAGCTATTAGAAATGACAAATACCCACCATTTGCTTCAACGTGGATGGAACTGGAGGGTATTATGCTGAGTGAAGTAAGTCAGTCGGAGAAGGACAAACATTATATGTTCTCATTCATTTGGGGAATATAAATAATAGTGAAAGGGAAAATAAGGGAAGGGAGAAGAAATGTGTGGGAATTATCAGAAAGGGAGACAGAACGTAAAGACTCCTAACTCTGGGAAACGAACTAGGGGTGGTAGAAGGGGAGGAGGGCGGGGGGTGGGAGTGAATGGGTGACGGGCACTGGGTGTTATTCTGTATGTTAGTAAATTGAACACCAATAAAAAAAATAAAAATAAAAAAAAAAAAAAAAAAAAAGAAGTTGTGTGCTTTCACTGTCTTCACTTCCTGACTTTCAAGTCTCTCCTCAAACTATACCAATGTGGCCCCTGTCCTGGCAATACTCTTGTCAAAGCCCTTGACATCTTCCATGTGATGAAATCTACAAGTAATCATTCCATCTTCACTTTGTTCAAACTCTCAACACTATTCAAGGGAACTGAACACTCTCATCTTTAGCAAGCACTTTCTTGCCTTCTCTGGCACTACACTGTCTTTAGTGTCTGACTTCATTCACCATCCTTTCCAGTCTCCTAAGTGGGACCCTTCTACTCTGGCCAACTGCTAAATGTTGGCACATCACAGAGCTTGGTCCCAGGCCCTGTTCTTTCTCAATGGTCTTTCCTCTGTTTTACCTAGTCCAAAGCTTTAATTAATGTACATGCTGATGGCTGCAAGAGTCAAATGCCTGCTCAATATCTCCATGTGAGTTTTAGGAATCATCTCAGATCTCTGAGACAATGCAATTTCCCTTTGAAAATATGTCGATCTCTTCCCCAAAACTTGCCCATCATAATAAATGGAGCAAATATCTACAGTCTCTAAGCCCCATATATTGGAGTCAGCTTTAATTCTTCCCACTCCCTTCTGTCCAAAACCAACCTGCCATCAAGTTCTATTTACTGTACTACTGAAGTATTCCCTACTGTCCACCTCTCTAAATCCACACTTATTCCTCTGTGCCATCATCACTTTCATCTTTTGCATGGACTACTACAACAGCCTTTTTCTTTCAGTATCTTCTGCATTTAGATACAATTCATACTCCTTACCATGGCCTATAAGACTTTGTAGATTTCTCTGCTGCCTATCTCTCTACCTCATCACTTGCTACTATTTTCCTTTGCTCATTGTACTCAATTACATGTAAGTCTGGTGTGTTCATATTAGTGACTTAAGCACACTAAACCTGTTCTCTCTCAGGGCACTACTGACCTATTATTTTCTGATGGGACACTCTTTCCATGGTTCTTTGCATGGCTAGATCTTCCTCCTCTTTCAAGTCTGAAATCAACTATTCATGTTGACAAAGAGGCCTGTCTTGATCAACCTATTTATAGTAACAATCTTACTACCAATGCAGTCACTCTCCACTATCTTTTTATTTTCATCACATTATTATCTGAAAAATATTTTACTCTTTAGTTTGTTCACTACCTATATATTCACATACTAAATTATAAATCCTGTAAAAGAAAGAACCTTCTATTTGAAATTGCTGAGTTCCCAACACATGGCACATACTAGGTATGCAATAAAATGTAGATGAATGAATAATACTTCACTAAATTCTTTTAGTTCTGTATTAAAATAGCTCATCAGTTCATTAATTAAACAAACACACATGCGGTGCCCGCACTCTCCTAAGGATAAAGCCATGACAGAAACATATAAAGACAAATAGTTTCTATCTTCATGCTGGTAGAGAAAGCAGCATAATGCAGTGTGACAAGTACTGTTAACAGGATACAAAGTGGGATGTAGGCACAAAGCAGATATTTATCATATTGCTACATGTGAAAAATCTTTCTGAAAGAAATATTTAAATTAGCTTTGAAGTAGTGGTCTACTTCAAATAGATAAGTGAGCAACAATAGGAGAGAAGGCATGTTCCAGTGAGGGGGGAAACATGCTTAACTGAAGACAAAAAGAGTCATGTTAGGGGCATAAATATTTACAATTGTTAGATGTTCTTGTTGGATAGGCCCTTTAATAACAATATAGTGTTCTTCCTCATCTCTTACTAGTCTTTGGTTTAAGATCTAGTTTGTCTGATATAAAGATTGTCACCTCAGCTTTCTTTTGATGTCCATTAGCATGATAAATGATTCTCCAGCCTCCCACTTTCAATCTGGAGATGTATTTGGGTCTAAAATGAGTCTCTTGTAGACAGTATATCCACGGATCTTGCTTTTTTATCCAATCTGATACCCTATGTCTTTTGATTGGGGCATTTATCTCATTTACATTCAGAGTAATTATTAAAAGATATGAATTTAAGTGCCATTGTATTATCTATAAAGTCATGGTTTCTGTATATTGTCTCTGTTCCTCTCTGGTCTGTGTTACTTCTGAGCTGTCTCTTTGCTTGAAGGATCCCTTTTAATACTTCTTGTAATTCTGGTTTGATAATCATAAATTCTTTAGTTTCTATTTGTCCTGGAAGCTTTCTCCTTCTATTTTAAATGATATCCTAGGTGGATAAAGTATCCTTGGCTGTATATTTTTCTCATTTAACATCCTGAATATATTACGCCAGTCCTTTCTGGCCTGCCAGGTCTCTGTGGATAGGTCTACTGCCAGTCTAATGTTTCTACCCTAGTAAGTTATGGACCTCTTGTCCTGAGCTGCTTTTAGGATTTTCTCTTTGTCTCTGAGATTTACAAGTTTCACTATGATAGAAGAGGATGTGGACCTATTTTTATTTATTTTGAGGGGGGTGCTCTGTGCCTCCTGAACTTGGATGCCTGTTTCCTTCCCCAGATTAGGGAAGCTGTCTGCTCTAATTTGCTCCAATATACCTTCTGCCCCCCTCTCTCATTCCTCTTCTTCTGGGATCCCAATTATTCTAATATTGTTTCACCTTATGGTATCACTTATCTCTCAAATTCTCCCCTCGTGATCCAGTAGTTATCTTTTTCTCAGCTTCCTTATTCTCCATGATTTTGTATTCTATATCACTGATTCTTTCTTCTGCCTCATTTATCCTAACAGTTAGAGCCTCCATTTTTTATTGTATCTTATTAATAGGAAGGCAGAAAGAGTCATAAAACAAGAGACCAGTTATACTTTCTGTACATTGGTCAGCTGTCTCCCGAGAATTTTCTTCATTGTATTACTGGATTGATTCATGTCTTCCTTTTATTTGGTTTATTTTTCATTCTGCTGGAGCTGTAGCTTAGTGCTTCGAATAGCTTACAGGCTATAGAGAAGAAGGAATCTCACTAATGAAACAATAAGCTAAGTTTCTTTAATTATCCTAATGATTACCCTTTAGTCCCTCCATGCTTTTTATATTTGTCAATTTTGGAACTGAAGGACTTCAAGATCTTACTTTTCATTATAGCATTTGATAAAAATGAGGTAACTAGATGATAAAAAAAAGTAAAAAAAAGTGTGTTAAGTATATTAAAGGAGGCACATAAATGTTTTAGAAATATTTTCAACAAAAACAATAAACAGTGGTGACAAATTAAAAGAGTTGTTATTGATTTTAGACATTTGTAATGACTCATTTCCAAAAACAATGGTGAGTTAAGATTGTCTACATGATGCTCAGGTTATAAAAGTTCAGATCACTAATTCAGCCTTGATAGAAGACAACAAAGAAAAGGAAGCCCAGGGAAAGGACAAAGGATGTTGAGTGTTTAATCTGGGAGAGAGAAAATAGTACTACTATCTGTTTTTGCCTCCTTATGCTCCAACCCTAAAAGTTTTTACCTTGCAAGCTCCTTTTCATATAGTTCATAAACTAACTTTGATCAAGCCTGGCAACACAAAATTCAATTCTTATCAGCAGGTAAAAGTGAAATAAGTTCAAGATCCATAGCATAGTATCCATTATGCCTGGAGCTGATTACAAACACCCATGCACATAGAGAAATTACCACTTTCATTCTTCATCCTTGCTATACTCTAAGTCTTTATGACAAATTCCTTGCTTTGGTGTTTTGAATATATTTTATCAGTGCCCCTGGCTCATCTGGCTAAAGTCCATTTCCCAACCTCCATACCTATGCTTAATTTATTCAGTTCTCAGGACTGGGCCCCTCATCTATGTACCAGGTACCAGCTGGGTTCCAATCAATGAAAATCTCTGCAATATTATCCTACCAACTACAAGTACCAATGAGGTCTAGCTTCCTGTCACTAGGCCCTGCCCATATTTATGCCTATTCTTGGAAACCAAAAATTAGCCTAATTTAGCTATAACTCCTAGGAAGGGTATAATTGTTATTTTATATGAAAACTTGACTAGGCAACAGGGTCAAGATATTTGATTAAACATTACTTCTGGGTGTGTCTGTGTGGATATTTCTGGATGGAATTACATGTGAATCTGTGCACTGAACAAAATGGACTGCTCTCCCCAATGTGGGCTGCCCCATTCAATCCATTTGGAGGCCTAAACAGAATAAAAGATTGAGTAAGAATTACTTCTGTCTTTAAACTGAGACATTGGTCTTCTCTAACTTTCAGACTTGGACTTGGACTAGAACTTATATCATCAGTTCTTCTGTTTTCTCAGGCCTTCAGACTCAGACTGGACTATACCATTAGTTCTCCTAGGTAGCTAGCTTACTGACCAAAGATCTTGAACTCTTCAGCTTCTATAAACACATGAGCCAATTCTTTTAATTTTTTTTTAAGATTTTTTATTTATTTATTCATAGAGAGGCAGAGACACAGGCAGAGGGAGGAGCAGGCTCCATGCAGAGAGCCCGACGCGGGACTCGATCCAGGGTCTCCAGATCATGCCCTGGGCTGCAGGCGGCGCTAAACCGCTGCGCCACCGGGGCTGCCCGAGCCAATTCTTTATAGCAAATCTGTTTATATATATCTTATTGGTTCTATTTTCCTGGAGAACCCAAACTAATACAAATGATTATCTGAATTACTGTAGCTTATAATAAAGACAGGTCTCAAAGCTAATGAATTGCCAATCAGACCAGTTTTATTCTTCTGTTGCTTACTGGTATCTGGCCTGGATCCACTAGTGCCTCGAAGATTAGCTATACGAATTAGGACATTATTGCTTATGTAAACATTAAAATATATCTGATGTAATATAATTTATCACTCAATGTTCTGAGGCCAATATAAGAACCAAAAGTAAAACACTAAGAGGAAATGGATACTTAACTAAGTTGAAAATTAGTCATGGATAAGATTCCTCAATTTTGTGGGTAGTTTAACTAGATAGCTTCTAGGGTTCTATGAAACTTAAGATCCCAGAAAAATTAGTGAAGAAATGGAAGTTCCTAGCATTATCCCATAATACCAACAAGTTCTGTAATTTAAATAAACTATATAAGCATTAATGGGCCAAAAAATAATAAGAAAGAATGAAAGACGTTGGTAAGACAATTCTTTAATCAAACAAATGCTAATTACAAAAATTTTAATTCATCCTATAGAAGATTTAAGGTGCTCATTTCTCAGCTTGAGATAGAAAAGCTATGAGAGAAGAATTTGAATAAAAAGAATATTAGGATTCATCAGAAAAAGGTAAGATTTTAACAAGGCCAGGTTCAAGTAAATAAATTTTAACTTGATTTCAGAAACAAAATAAATCAGCAAATATATCAAAATAAAAAAATCCTCACTAAATCCAAAGATTTCTAATAGCTACAAAGAATTGGACTAAGGTAACCGTGGCATACACAAATGATATAGTATAATTAGAAACTATCTGATGACAAATAACAGCTCTAAAATTAAGGTCAGGGGCACCTAGTGGCTCAGCGATTGAGCATCTGCCTTCATTCAGATCAGGGCATGATCCTGGGGCCCTAGCACCAAGTCCTGCATTGGGGACTGCATGGAGCCTGCTTCTCCCTCTGCCTGTGTCTCTGTCTCTCTCTCTCTCATGAATAAATAAATAAAATCTTTAAGAAATAGTAAATAAAATAAAAAGAAGGTCAAATTTCTGTGGAATTCTTTCCAAAAACTCAAAATCTTAGCCTAATCATAAGAAAATCATCAGATAAATCCAAAATCAGAGACATTCAACAGAATATCTGGCAAATATCCTCAAAACCATCAAGGTCTTAATTAAAAAAAAAAAAAAAAAAAAGGGGAGTACTAAGTTGTTACAGACCAGAGGAGGCTGGAGAGATCTGACAACTAAATGAAATGTGGTACTTTAGATTGAATCTTGAACAGGACTTTAATAAGAAACTGGTAAAATTTGAATAATGTCTGGAGTTAACAGTAATCTACCAATGTGGGTTTCTTAATTTTGACAAACTTACCACAGTAATGAGCAATGGCAAAAGCAGGGCAAACCAAAACTAGGTCCAAGGTATATGGGAACTCCATACTGTACTACCTTTGAAACATTCCTACAAATCTAAAACTGTTCCAAAATAAAAAGTTTATTTTAAAAAATTAAGGAAAAAAAGTTTCCATTCAGAATTATAAACAGTAATTCAAAAGTTCATTTTCAGAATGATTATGACATAAAAATTAAAATGAATACTATTTAGGCCAGAGAGCTTGAAAACTATGCACATTAAAATAATTAAAATAAACCACTACTTCTTCATAAAACATAATAAATATATTAATGGATAAATATAAATATACTGCAATGATGGATATATCTATTTATAAACAAAGACATGCCCAATTATAAACAAAATATTGCCCAAAGTTGATTTCTTTATCTTTACGTAAAGGCAGGGGGCAAAGGAAAGAGAAAAAGAAGGAATAGGTAGAAGTCAATATTTAATTATACTCTATGTGTTTATTTTGCTAAGAAAAATAATAATTAAAAAAAATCAAATGTTTGAGTTCACACTATAATTGTTTCCAAGCACTAAAAACAGTTTTGGTTATCTCTTCAACTATATACTGAATGACTCAAGATTGCATACTGCTGGTAGGACACAACATGGTAAAAAAGGTTGCTCATTTTCGAAATTTCTGGACTTTTTCCAAATCTACCTTGAGGGTAAATGTCAGTTCTCCAAATCCAGATAGGGTGAAATCATTTGTGGCAAAACAGTGCTCCAGCCAAAAAACAAGAAATTTAAAAATCCAGTTTAGAGATCTCAGAAGGCCACAGGTCCAAGAATGACTTGAGTGGCTAAGATTCTTAAGAGAGTGGTTTGCAGTTCTGCAGCAATTATTTTGCCCCTTAGGTTAAAGATTCCAGGTCTGGGAAAGGGGCTGGGAAGGCTTTGACTACACAGAGGGCTCATACTGGAGCACAGAGAAATCACTGAAGCTTTTGGGAGTTGCACAGGGTTGAAGTGAAAAAAACTGGAGATTTGAGACTTGTTTCTGCCTCAAATCATTTGATAAATCCCAAACCTGTAAGGGCTTGAAATGAAAAAGCTAAGCCCTAACACTGAAAAGCCTAATGGAGTTTTCCACAGTCTTACAATGCTGAGGTCATAAACACTAGAGTATGAGCTTTGCCAGGAATCGGGTCCTACTGAGTATCAGCTGTTTGGGAAGCCTTACCAAAAGTACCAGGCTGAGCTACAAGTATACCACGCCTTACCAAAACTTCTATCCAGCCTCCATGGGAGATAGTAAAGCATTTTATTTTATTTTATTTTTTTAATTTTTATTTATTTATGATAGTCACACACAGAAAGAGAGAGAGAGAGGCAGAGACACAGGCAGAGGGAGAAGCAGGCTCCATGTACCGGGAGCCCGACGCGGGACTCGATCTCGGGTTTCCAGGATCGCGCCCTGGGCCAAAGGCAGGCGCCAAACCGCTGCACCACCCAGGGATCCCAGTAAAGCATTTTAGATAAAAGAAACTACTAGGAAACATTTTATGAAGTAGGAGAGAAAAAGGGCAAATGATTTAAGTGATCATGTTAAGCAAGCAAGAAAAGACAAGAACTAATACAGAAATTCGTTGTCCTTAAACAAGGGTGTGTACTAAGTAATAAATACAATACAAAAGGCAGAGTACAAGGGTACAAATGCAGGTAGCCTGGTGGATGAAATGGTGTGGGAAAAGCAGAGGTTTTTATTTATTCATTCATTCATTTATTTATTTATTTATTTATTTATTTATTTATTTATTTATATTTTTTTAAAAAGATTTTATTTATTTATTCTTGACAGACACACAGAAAGGGAGAGAGAGTGGCAGAGACACAGGCAGAGGGAAAAGCAGGCTCCACGCAGGGAGCCTGACGCGGGACTCGATCCTGGGTCTCCAGGATCCAGCCCTGGGGTGAAGGCGGCGCTAAACCGCTGAGCCACCCGGGTTGCCCACAGAAGTACTTTTTTATATTGGAGAGGAGAGGTTGGGTATTTAAGGAGAAAGTAGGGAGATAAAATAGTCCTTTAAAGGGAAGAGTTGAATGGACTGACAAAAGGCCAGAAAAATGCTGGCCAACACTATGGGCCTACTTAAAGACAATGGTCAGGAATTTTTTATTTTATTTTATTTTATTTTATTTTATTTTATTTTATTTTATTTTATTTTATTATTATTATTATTTTTTGGTCATGAATTTAAGGGTTAGCTGGCAAATCTGTGTGATATTCTTCTGCCATGTAAAGCTGCGAAGGTGCAGAACAGGCAGAAAGTTAAATTTATAAAGCTTAGTTTTGCTTGGTGAGTAGGACAAAAAGCCAAGAGAACTGATATATTATATGTAAATTGATGATAACTGGAATCTAAGCTAGGTGAAGAGGGATGTGGGAACATCGGACGGCCTGAGGGAATAGGTAAATAAGTGGTAAAATTAATAGAAATAGGTGCCAGAGAAGTTGAAAATTTGCAAGTCAGAATTCTGGAGCTAAGTGTGCTGGAAAGATAATAAGTGCTGGTCAGGAATAGGATATGACCATAGGGTGGAACACCAACAGCAGAACACGCGATGATGAGAGAGAAATTCAAGATGAGAGGCCAGAAGAATGGAAGAATCATCTGTATAGATATTTAAATCACCAAGAATTATGTTTTTCATAATTCAAAACCACAAGAGTAGGCTAAAGAAACAGTGAAATAGATCCTAAGATCTTCATGAAATAAGGGAAGTAACACAGGAGTGTGTATAGGACTGTAACAGGAGTGCCTAGTGGGTAGTACAATCTGATGCATGAGCTTCAAAGCTAGAAGTGTTTAGAGAGGAAAAAGGAACAATGATGTAAAAACACTTAATGCGGAGGAACAAGCCTCTAGCCCACTCGTATTAGTGCTGTGGGAGGGAATACAATCACTACTTGAGAGGACTGCAGTAGAAGCAGCATCCTCAGGGAAGTAATCAGGATTCAGTTAGAGCAGGAAGGTGTAAGTACTGTTCAGAAGAGAATACACTAATAATTTGGTTCATTTATCAATGTTTACTAAAAGGCACTGAATTAGGCACTGGGAATAAAACAATAATAAAGACATAATCTCAGCCCTCACAAAACTGCGACTCAAGTAAGATATCTCATATAAAAGTGATTACTTTAAAGAATATAACTAAATTCTTTTTTTGGGATATAACTAAATTTTTATAATAACCTAACAGTTTTATTAAGAAATGAGGATGCATGTATTTGAAGAATGGTCTAACAAAATTTGTGACTATTTTACCATATCTAATCATTGTGCTATTAATCATATGCTAAAAACTAATTTGAATTAAGACTATGTGGGGGAAAAGTCATTTTTTAATAGAAAAGAAATGGGGGAAAATGCTTTTACGGATCCATGCAGTTACCTGAGACAAAGCAGCATCCCGCTCTTCTATCACTGCATTCATTTCTTCTGCAGTTATTCTCTTTTTACATTCCTTGGTCTTGTAGATTCTATCCACAATTACAGCTCCATTCCTCTGAATAGCTATTCCTGTGTCTGCATTGTTTATTCTGTTCAGTAATTCCTGTAATGTCTACCAACACCATTATATGTTAGTCAGACATGAAGTTTTAATATATTTTATTTAATATAGGGTTTTAATTAATAGGCACATGTGAATTGTAAATTGACTGAGTGAAGTTATTGAATTTTCATATTGCAGCAAAGATGTACATTATTAGTGTGTCAATTCTTCTTTTTCCCACATCTTAGTTCTTGAAACCCACTCAATTGAACTTAAGCCTCTAAGATATAAGACTGACATCAAGAAATCTCCTCAGAGAATGGCTTACCATGTCATTTTCTTCAGGGTTAATATTTTCTAGCCTAGAAAAAAGGGACACAGAAAGCCTGATCAGTAGCATTTCCTTAGTGCAGCAAAATGAGTTCGCTTTTTAAATCTTTAGAACCTCAAGTAATTTCATTCGACTAGTCTTTAGAGTCAACCATGACACTGAACATATTAAAGTGCCACCTGCTCGACTCCATCTTTCAATAATGCTCCATATCTTCTGCACTGACTTCAGACTGTTAAGTTATTAATGTTTACTGCTATATATGACTACAAGGATCAATTGTTCATATGTGCTTAGATGAGGAAAGTTCCCTAGTGATAGAAGCACTACTTCTCATCATTATATTTATTCCTGGACTTTCAATTCTTACCAAAAACTGTATTTCCTCCAGTTTTTTGGACTTCATCACAAATAAAACAAGGCAACTATTTTTATTACAAAGTTTAACTATGCTCCCTCAAAAGCAAAGATAAATAATGACCACTAAATTTGAACTGAAAATCTCCAGCTGCTATTTGCTAAAACAAATACACCATATAGAAAGGCTGGCCAAAACTGGACCACATTTTTAGCTGACTAATGTTATTTTCTTTTTCGTTACATATATAGAATTATTCAATTTAAAGACTAAGAAATTAAACTTGTTTCATGAATGCATTTTTGTTTTAGAAGAGTCATAGGGCTAACTGAAATGTTTTTTGATGTTGGTAAACTGAACAAATACATGAAAGATAAAGAAGCTCTAAATGACATATCTTAGAAAATGTCTACAACATAATTTAGGCAACCATTAACTTTGGTAATTAAATGAAAATATGTAATGGATATTAGTAAAATGATGTAGATTTTAGAAATGGCTCCATTAGTTTAAAATTGTATTCAAAAGTTTAGATATATAAGTTCCGATTTTCTCATATTCTCCCCTCTCCCACCCCATTTCTCACATTCTCCCCTCTCCCACTCCATAAATCGGGGCTCCTACAATTTAACATTTATCACGGAAAAAGGATACTTGGAAAACATAGAGAAACTTAACAGATTACAAAATTGTTCCAAACTCCACAGCTCAATGGAATTGCTACATTGAGAGAAATTTAGAACATTGCACCTTTAATAGGAAAAAAAAATATAGATCAAAAATCTCTTTCTACACATATTTACATGGTATAAATAAACAGGATGATATAGTACTTGTGAATTATATATAGTTCATATATCTCAAACTAGTAATGTCTACTTGGATTTACATTTCTCCCAAAATAAATCAAGTTTTCAAATATCTTGCTTCATAAAAGTTTGTTCTATAAAATCTATGATGATCATTTCTGTTTTAATCAATTAAAATACATAGGGAAAAGGATAAGATAACAAAATTCTTACACTTACTTCTGATCACGTAAAAGTACTTGAAAAACATCAGTAGCATTTAACTATCAGTTACTGGCTGGCAAAAGATCATTTTTAAGGAAGCCATATGTAATAAGAAATACCTTAATGTTGTCCATTTAGATGAAAGAAGACTAAGAGCTAATTACAGCAGTTTGCAAAGAAGATTCAATTTAAATTCCGATAAATTTCATTAATTTATTAAAAATAATTTAAAATGAAAAGATAAATGAAAATTAAACATTCAGATTAGTAGATTACTTGGAACTTTTGTAAAAGAACAAAGTTTAGATTCCAAGGTGATATATAAATCTCCTTCTTTTGTTCCAAAGAACTACATATGATAAAGAAGAAAATAACAGTGTAGGCAAGTTACCTAATTTGTAATTCAAAACAATCAACACAACAGAGTGCATGCAATTTCTATGTGATACTCATACGATTTTTTTTAGGCATTGCAAGGTGAAGAATTATTACTTTAAGGAGAAACAAATGAAATCTGAATGTTTTAAATTAACATCTTTCAAGAGGATACAGTTAAAGATAGTTGTATTTAGTCTAATATTACACTTCCCTAACAAGTTTTTAAAAATGAAAATAAAATTTTCTTATCAAAGGTTATACTAAGTCCTTTCCACATGAATTTAGCATTACAGCTATAAATAATGTATATGATTGCCCTTACAAGTACAAAATATAGAGGGATTTATCATTTTGCTGATGAGTGAATTTGAATCATGTTTTGGTAGGTGTGCCAGGTCTGACATGCAAAAGCATGAGGTTTAAGTAAACCACTTAGCATTTATTTGGATCTCAATTTTGCTTTATTTATTATCCTTTATAATTGATCTCGATTCTGTTCTATGATTATCCTTTGTTAAGTGATAAATGGTCATTAAGAGAAAACTAAAACATTAATGAAAATGAGCAAATGGTTAATCTGATTTCAAAAATTACATATAAACAACTTTCAATATAAACATGAATCTGGAAAGAGAAAAGGCTAATATTTCTATTTTCCAATTTGTATTTCTTCAAAGGTTTCAGGAAGTACTTGTCATAGATATCAAAGATTAATTACATCATAATTGAGTCTCAACTAGATTATTTATGGTAGATATCAGCAAACTTTCTGTAAAGGGTCATACAGTATTTTAGACATGGCTGTATATTCTTTGTTGCAGCTACTAAATGCTGCCTTTGTAATATAAAAGCATCCAAAAATATGTAAATGAATAGGTGTGGCTGTACTCCAATAAAACTTGAATGGCAGGATGGCTGTGCACCATAGGTTCTTACTGTGCATCCCTGATATAGAGCACTGAAAAATGAGACCAGATCTCCAACATTAAAACACTGGAAGTGCCAATATGACATATTTTTCTGAGTTGGAGTGTTTAATATCCAGTTAAAGACTAATCACCCAAAAAAGTGGATTTCAGAAAATAAAATTCAGTCTATGAGTACATTACTTACAGTATTACTTAAGAAAACATAAAAATAGGACAAACAACCTATTTTTAGAAAAAAGACAATTTGAAACAGTTTACCAGCCTTTTTATTTTTTATATAAAATGTTAGGGTTTTAAGATTTACTAGCAGCATGTATAACACATAAAGCTTTACTGGTTTAATAAAGACTTAAAGTAATAGTTGATATTATATGAAATACAGCTGACAAACTATAAATTATATATCATTAATAGGAGATTTATAATTATACAAAAGAATCTCAACCTTTCAAAGACTAAATTATGCCTATAACAGTCTAACTAGACATAGTCATGATAATTAGTAAGAATTTTGCTGAAGTAAATGTCCATGGGCTCAAGTTTCGATTGATTTCCTATACTGTGAATATTCTGACTGACACCCTTGCACTCTAAGTGAAAAGACCTATGCATGAAATGTCACATTTCTTGATTTATCCCTAGATCAGTCAATATCATGTCTTTCCTTTCTGAACCTATAGTCATTCACCTTATTCAATGGGAAGCAGCTAAACTTTGACCTCAGATGATAAAAGGAACGAGTGATCAGCTAATCAAAAAACTCCAAATTGCTTTTTATTCTCTTTAATTTTTATACAGTGCCACCTTAGTATGTTAAAAAAAAACCTGAAGAGATTGAATATCATGATCTCAAAAGTTGGAATATACTTACACAAACATGTCTATATTAGAAAGTAAATTTTAGTCATTTTAACTTGAATCCTTTTTACTTTTTTCCTAGTTCTAGATAAAAGTGAAAAAGAAAAAAAAGCATTGAAGATTCAAAGGGTAGGGAAGGCACAAGTGGCAGAATATAAGACAAAACAGACATCACAAAAAGATGCAGATCAGAACTGGCAAAGATGAAAGGAAAATGACAGAAGGAATTTGGAGGTTACAGGAAGCAAGCAGTAAGGAACTAAAACAAAAAGAAATGTGAAATAATGTGTATTATTTCAACCTGTAACTCAGGGCCTCTAAAAACGCCTTTTAGTCAAGCAAAGCTCCATTATAAATTGGTTCTACCTCAATAAGGAATTCATCTACATGCAGTATTGAAAGTTCAGAACCAATAGACCTCAATTGAATAAAAAAAGAACATCCACAGTGATATTTAAAACTATGGGGACATATTATTCTTTTAAAGTTTTCTTCCTTCTTTATGATTTTTCCTTATCTCCCCAACTTGCACCTGTAGACTATAAAAGAATAGTCTCTGTAGGAGCTGACTACAAAGTGTTCCTAAGAACCAATAATTACTCATATCAATTAATATTATTTTAAATATTAAAAAAACAAAAAATATTATTTTAAGTATTTATATAATTATTTATCTAATGTCTATCTTTTTAACTAAGCTGGGGCCATAATGCTGTGTTCCAAGTAACCTGACATTTAGTACATAGTCAGTAAGTATTTATTGAATGGACTAAATAACTAAAAGAAAACGCTTGGGATTGAGTATTTTTCTTTTTTCCCTTAATATAAATGCTACAAAGAACAAAATGAAAAAGGGTCTGCTTCAAGGTACCCTAATTTTAATATTTTGTAATAAAAAATAGTAACAAATACATGTACAAATTAAAGTAGACAATGGAAGGTAAAAAAAAAATAGGCTCATTTTAGAGCTAACAATTAAAGAGATAGAATGAACAAAACTAAGAAACAAAATTAATAGAGGCTCTGAGGAAGCAGTTTTGATTTGGATATGTGGGCAGATGGTTATGCCACTGACTGGGCCTAGGGATCAACGAAGAATAAGGTTTTAAAAATGAATTAATAAGTGTCATTTGGGATACGGTAACTTAGAGTTGCCTATGTAAGCCAGAGATAGGTAAGTCCTACAATGTGGACTCTTTGGGCAAGTAGTCAACCACTGAAAGCTTTTTCCACCCATAAAGCACAAACATTATCTACCTTGAGGAGTTGTGATATTGTATGAAAAGGTAATTTGTTATCTTTGGGGTGTTTTTTTGATTTGTGAAATGATAAAAAAATCTATTTAGAAGCAAATTTCATAAATAAAATCGGTAATCAACCTATGTAACAAGATTTACAGTCATGAAGTACTTATAAATACAGCACTGTGCAGCAGCTAATAAATTGAATGTAACAGTACTTGCAAATCTCCCAAAGGAGAGTTATAGTTATAATGAAAGTATTAACTGAAACAAAAGAGACATCTATCTTTAAAAGTTATGTTTAAAAAAATTTGGCACCGGCAAGTGTTTCTGTAGATATAAACAAACTCATTTTGAAAGGCATATGGAAAAGCAAAGGGACTAGGATAGCGAAAACAATTCTACAATAAAAGAGGAAAATTAGAAGGTTAACATTCTCAGACTTCAGACACTATAAAGATTCAATGTGGTATTGGCAAAGGAATAGACACACAGATCAAAGGAACAGAAAATAAGGTCCAGAAATTAATCTACACTAATATAATGAACTGGTTCTTGACAAAAGTGCCAAGGAAATTTAACAGGGAAATGATGGCCTTTTCAACAAATGATACTGGAATTAATGAATGTTCATTTGCAAAAACCAAAAAAAACTAAACACTTCCATAAAAACGAACTCCTTAAACAAAATTTACACAAAAATTCCTCAAAATAAATCACAGATCTAAATGTAAAACATGAAACTTATAGCTTCTAGAAGAAAACAAAAGATTTCAAAAAACCTGTGTCCCCTTATATAAAGCAATGGGTTTTAGATTCAATACCAAAAGTACAAACCATGAAAGAAAAAAAAATCAATAAATTGAATTTCATCAATAGTTAAAACTTATGTTCTGCTAAATACACCAGTAAGAGAACAAAAAACATTCACTGCTGATAGGAATGCAAAATGGTATAGTACAGCCACTCTGGAAGAGAGTTTGGCAGTTCCTTCTAACGTTAACACAAATTAAACACAGGCCTTAGGAATTATGTTACTAGGTTTAGCCATTTGATTTGAAAACATATCCACAAAAACATGTATGCAAATGCTTATAGCAACTTTACTCAAAATCATCAAAAAGTAGAAAAAAAAACATGTATATATATCAGTATACATACATATATTTTCTGGCTTTTTCTGTTGATTGGGCCTAGAAGTAGTCACATAAAATAACAATGAGCACACCCAGCATCCAGATCTTGGTTTCTAATACCATTTCCCAAAAAGAGGAATCACAGCCCTTTGAGGAATGGCTGATACTATGGGTGAGGTACATTCCTATACATCCCAAAGATGTATAGGGGCATTCTGTGGTAACAAAAAAGTAAGAAAAGTGTTTAAAAATTAAAAGGATGGGGACATGTCAAAGGGATATGGAGGCCAATTGAAAGAGCTTCCAATGGCCAAGCTGGAACACTTCCAGAAACAAAATAATTAACTCAGGATTAGATTATAACCCAAGGTATTAAATGATTATCAATGAATCTATACTAACATAAACAAATAAATAAATGAGAGAGAAGAGATATATCTCCTATACTAAAAAATTAGAAATAATTTATGTAGATCTTGTCCCTGAGAAAGGAGAGCTCAATTAACCTCTCAGCCCCCACCTCTGAGTATAGGCTGTACTTAAGTAATCTGCTTCAAGAAATATGAAAGGGGTATGTTGGTAGTAACTTTATAGTGGAGAAACACGGCAAGCATTACCTTGGCTAGGTGATCAAGATTAACATCACTGGTGTTGAGTCATGCTGATAGCATAATGTTGAAATAATATGATGAAAATGGCACTAGAGGCCCTGTACTCCTTGTGTCAAAAAACCAATACCTCAATGTAACCATGAAAAAAATTCAGAAAAGCCCAAATTGAATAACATTCTATAAAATGCCTGACCAATACTCTTGAAAATTGTCAAAGTCATCAAAAACAAGGGAAGTCTGAGAAAATATGACTAGAGTAGGCAAAAGAGACATAGCAACTAAATTAATATGAGATCTTAGATGGGATCTTGGAACATAAAAGGACATGAGAAAAATTAGTGAAATCTAATTAGTATGGGGTTTAGTTAATAAACTAACTAACTAGTTAGTTTATTAGTATCAATGTTGCTTTCTCTCCTGTAATGTACGTACCATAATTAATGTAAGCTGTTAACAAAAAGGAAAACTGGAAGATGGCTATATGGAAACTCCTTGAACTATCTTTGCAAGTTTTCTGTAATCTAAAAGTATTCTAAAATAAGTTTATTGGGGAAAAAAAAAGGAAGTCTAAGTAAAGACAGTGGAGTGAAATGTGAAACACAGAAATTTGCCATATGAACAGAAGATAAAAAATTAGTCAAATAGTGAAGGAAACGAAACAGGACATCACACAGTAATTTTTAGAAGTAGGGTAGAGAAATGATTTTGGTCGGGTTCACTTAACTTTTCCTTTTACCCATAAAAACAGGTATGGAGAAAAGACAATGAGCTCACTAACCTGAGAATTTTTCACTAATACAGCACAGCTTGGAAATAACCTGAGAGACTAATGAGTTGCATAGATAGCCCAGAGAAAAGTAAAATCCTTCCTAAACAGAAGAAGCCTGTATTACTGAAGAATCTTTACAAAGGAAGCATGAAGCATCAGGCAGGGCCATTTTCCACTACACTGGTGGAACAAATAAAAGCCCAAAAGTAATACTCCATGGAATCTGGATGTACATAAGAATAGGTAGAGTAAGCCCGTGATGCACTGCAAGACACCAAACAAAATCCCTAAGGTAGAGCACAGAACCTCCGAAAGAAGGGGTATACAGCCCAGGTAGATCTTCCCTACCTCTATCACCTCTACCCCACTGCCAAGAGGACTATATGGGAAAGGTGGCCAAAAGCAATCCCTTGGGACACCTGAGCTCAGGGGTTAAGCGTCTGCCTTCGGCTCAGGGCGTGATCCCAGGATCCAGGATCGAGGCCCACATTGGGATCCCTGCAAAGAGCCTGCTTCTCCCTCTGCCTATGTCTCTGCCTCTCTCTGTCTCTCATGAATAAATAAATAAAATTTTGAAAAAAAAAAAGAAAAAAACTTTTCTTGCCAGTGGTTGGTATTTTAAAAGATAGTAAGAACATGAATTTAATAAAAGAAAGTTCAAAGAGAAGATGCCAAAACAAAAAAATGATTGAAAAGGGAAGTTGAAAACATAGGGAACATGCTGAGAACCATAAACCAACAAATGAATACATAAAAATTTAATAAATGAACCTGAAAAAATAGGGACAGGAATAGTAACAATTGGAATTACTAATATAAAGAAAAGGCTTGAGATTATCACAATGAATGCAGAGAAAAAAAGAGGGATTCAAACTATTATTGAACAGGTAATAAAGACAAAGTGCCCCAACATAAGAATAAGAGTTTCTAACAAATAGAATACAAAATTCATAAATCTAAAATTTCCATGAACTAAAAGAAGAATCAAATAGTCCTTAGAGAGGCCTGGTGTGAGTTCCAAATATGTTATTAAAGGAGAATCAACACAAATATCATGATTAAGTTCTACTTCAAGAACAAAGAATCCTTCAGGTATCTAGGCAGAAAAAAGCCCAAAAACCAAAAAACAAAGCAAGTCCCATATAAGTTAAGGGGGAAAAAAAAAAACCTGTGACCCGACTTCTTTTGAGTCAAACTCAATGTCAAAAAATAGAGTAACATTATTACAATATTTAGAATAAAAAATACTTAACTCAATAATTTTATTCATAACCAATTTAAGAATAACACAAAGCCAGTCTGATGCATGCTAAATCTCAGAATAAAGTACCTATCTATTAGCCCTTCCTCAAAAGTAAAATTCAGTTACCCAGGGATTTCCCAAAATAAGAAATGTAAAAATGTAATGTATGATAAAAATTACAATAATGATTATTCAATCCTTTTAAATATAATTTCAAAATTAAACAGTGTGGCACTATGTCTACAGAATCTAATACAACTTTTACAAAGATTTTAAAACTAGAATTTATAAAGGAAAAAAGGAATTTAAAACTTATTTCATAGCTGAAAGTCAAATGGTACTATTTAATTGAAACACTGCATGTTCCAAAAAACTGAAAAGAATTGATGATCCAACATCTTAATGTTTTTCAGTCTCTTTTCTTACATTTTGAAGGATCTTTGGGTTATTAATATATCTTATTGTAAGAAAACTTTGCATGAAGATATATATTAATATATCTTATTTTAAGAAAACTTTGCATGAAGTTCAAAAATTTTTTTAGTTTCACTTCAATTGATTATTTCTCCCACATTCAAGTAACACAAAGCACTAGCTACGAGCCAGGAACTTTTCAATATTAAATCATTTAGTCCTCATAACAGCTTACACAAAGTAGGTACTATTTATCTATTTTGTAGACAAAAAAAACTCAGTACCAGCGACTCTGAGTAGTTTGTCTACGGCCATACAGCTAGGAAGCAACAGAGCCAAGATTCAAATACAAATGTCTGGATCTGGATCTTGTGCTGTTAACCTCTACATTATATTGCCTCTCAAATAAAACAACATGTAGAGAATTATTTGATTTTTATCAAATTAATTCTATGAATATATCCATTTAACCACCAATCATCCATTCTTGTAGATAACAGTATTTAACTATGTAAGCAAAGGAAATGTTTGAAATAATGTTTCTCTATTGATAAAGATAGTTATCTGGGAGTAAGCACTGGGGAATTCAGGTAAATTTTTTTGGTTTCTTTATTTCTATTATTCCATGAGTTTAATGCCTTATAATGAATGAGTCTCTATCAGCCATCAAAAAAAAAAAAAAAAAGCCATTAATCTAAACAAAAAAACAAATCACATCACCTAATCACAACTTGAACACTGTCATGTTAATTATTTAATGACTTTTTGTCTCCCTAATGAACAATGTTTTAATTAGTACTTTACTGTAATCCCTCATGGAGCCTAGTACAATGTTGGGCAGAGCAAACACTCAATAAGTATATTGATGGATCATCATAAAATATTACATTACTGCATTGTTCCTATCTTACAGGTATATTTCTAGATGCTCTAGAGCCTTTACCAAAATCTGACTCCTTAGACAAGCATCATTTACAATATCAGGGAGCTTGAAGAAAAACAGAATCTTAAGCTCCACTCCATCATCAATGAATGAGAATGAGCATTTTAACAAGATTTCCCAAGTGATTGAAGGCACATTAAAATTGGATAATTTCTAGAGCATTGTTTATCTAAAGCATGGTCCATTATTTACTAAATCAGAATCACCTGGGTTGCCTGTTAAAAACGTAGATTCTCAGGCTCTACTCTATTTCAAGTGTCATTAAGGTTTATAATACATCTAATAAAAGAGTAGAGAATAATCAAAATGAGTATATTAAGCAGAGAGCAGTGAAAGAACCCACATACTTTAAATAAACTAAGAAAGCAGTAATAAGTGAGGGAAGAAAAGAGGCATCATAAAGGAAGGTAGAGTAAGGACATCAACAATAGGTTATGAAGAAGTAAAAAAAGTAACTGTACAGACAATTCTGTGTATTTCCCTCACCTTTTTTTGTGACTATTATCCCTGACATCAAACCACTACAGCATGTCAAAAGTTTATGTATGTATGTATGTATGTATGTATTAATTTTAATTTAATTTAATTTAATTTATTTATTTAATTCATTCATTCATTCATTCATTCATGAGAGACACACAGAGAGAGGCAGAGACATAGGCAGAGAGAAAAGCAGACTCCATGCAGGAAATCTGATGTGGGACTCGATCGCGGGACTTGATTCATTCGTTCGTTCGTTCATTCATTCATTCATTCATTCATTCATAAGAAACACAAAGAGAGAGGCAGAGAGAAGTAGACTCCATGCAGGGAGCCTAATGTGGTACTTGATCCCAGGACTCCCGGGATCACACCGTGGGTGGAAGGCAGATACTCAACCGCTGAACCACCCAGGCATCCTGCATGTCAAAAGTTTTAGAAAGACTGTGGGAATATGGAATTCACTGGTGTACCAGATAAGAATCAGTAATTTTTCTTTTCTTTTTTTTTTTTTAATTTTTCTTAATATGTAACCACCACACAAAGATGCACTTTATAAATGCTCGAAAGTAACATATAGTTTTAAACATATACATACACTTTTAGAGACATTTCCATATGCTTGGCTCGTGCAATTGCTTCATCTCTGTCCTCATTGGCTAATCGCAGTCGAGACATAATAGCATCATCACGTTCCTTCTGTGCAAAATATACTTCTTCAATCAGAGCTACCAAAATATATAACCCATAATTAGAGAAATTTCAAAATGCATACTTTAAACAAAAATAAAAGGCAAATACAATTTTATTATTTTACTAAATTAAATTAGTATTAATCACTTGAAAAAACATTACTTTTAAAAGCTACTGAAAAACTGAGATACCTTTATTTTAAAAGATTTTATTTATTTATTCATGAGAGACAGAGAGAGAGAGAAGGCAGAGACATAGGCAGAGGAGAAGCAGGCTCCCCGCGGGAAGCCCAATGCAGGACTCAATCCCGGAACCCTAGGATCATCAGGCATCCCCAAGATACATTTCATACCCACAAAAACATAAATTAAAAGGTCAAATAATAACAGATTCTGTGAGCTTGTGAAATAAAGGAAACTCTCACATAGACTGAAGATAGGTGTATATATTTCTGCAACCCTCTGAAGAGCAATTTGGCAATATTCATTACAGTTAAGATGTGCCTATAACCTGGCAAATCTCCTTGGTATGCAGCCTAGGGAAATCCTTGCACATGTATACAGGGAAACACGTATAAACACGTATAAACATGCAGCAGTTTGTAATAGCAAAAACTTAGAAATAACCCAAACGTCCAATAACAGGACAAGGATAAATAAATTACTAAACATTCAAAATGGAATACAATACAACATTTAAAATGAATTAGCTATGGACAAATGGACACACTTCAAAAATTAAATTATGTTGGGGCACCTGGGTGGCTCAGTGGTTGAGCATCTGTCGTGATCCCGGGGTCCTGGGATTGAGTCCCATATCAGGTTCCCTGCAAGGAGTGTGCTTCTCCCTGTGCCTATGTCTCTGCCTCTCTGTCTCTCATGAGTAAACAAAAAATCTTTAAAAAATTAAATTATGGCTAAAATTGCAAGGTGCAAGGCAAAACAACTCTACCTATTATTTACGGACAATTAGTAAAAATATTAAAACAAGCATGGAAATGATAATCATCAAGTGAGGATAGTGGTTATCTCAGTAGCATAGTGGAAAAAAAGGAAAGAAAATGGGATCAAGGAAAAGCAAACAGGGGCAGAGCTGTGCACTATGCATCTCCAGGGGGTGTCGTTTATATACCTCATTAATACAAATGGCATCATCTAGATTTGTGCAGCACTAATAGGAAGCTTTGATGTTATCTGAAATTGTCATTCCTCAAGCACAATTTCTACCTAAAATTTTACATAACTATTAAAACATTACTGCAATGTTAGACAAAAAGGGGCTCAAAGACCTAGATCACTGAATCCAATTTTATTTATACAGTCAAATCACAAAATAAAGTTAGGAAAGATGTTTGAAATGTTCTTTTAGTTCATAATACATTTGGTTTTTGTTAACATCTATCATAGATTAATGCATAGTTAATTAAGAGCTATTGCTGTATTATATAAATTATAAGTGGTAGAAAAGAAAAAAATCCTGAGAATAAGTCAACTATATCTTTTCCAGTATAGAGTATAGAATGGAACATGTTTTGGCAAAGGCAAAATCAAAATCACTTCCAAGAAGGTAAGCCCAAGGAAAGAGAAATATGTTCATTCATTTCTTCACTCATTCATTATTCTTTCATCAAATATTTATCAAATTCCTGTGGCAGTTATCCATCCAATTTTAAGGAATATGACTACAGTGTCTCAAAAGTTTTTATCATCCTAGAGATGTATACAGTCAATTACAGAGAGACAGACAGTAGAGAGAAAGCAAGCCCAAAATTAAATACGAAGTAATACAAAGACCCTACTGGTATTAGAGGAACAGCAGCAAGGTTGTCTGGAGCATAGTGAGAGAGATTGAGAGCTCTGGGAGATCACATCAGTCCCGGGATCGACTCCCACATCAGGCTCCCTGCGTGGAGCCTGCTTCTCCCTCTGCCTTGTCTCTGCCTCTCCCTCCCTCTCTCCCTCTCTCTCTCTCTCTCTCTCTGTGTCTCTCATGAATAAATAAATAAAATTTTTTTAAAAAGCTATCTTAATTATAGTACCAAAACATAACCCATTTTTAAAAACTGATAAATTGGACGTCAATCTAATTCAATTAATAATCTCTACTCTTCAAAAGATGTGGGTAAAAAAATTAAAAGATAAGCCATAGATGGAAGGAGAGTAATTGCAAAGCATATATCTGATAAAAAGACTTGCATCCAGACATAATTTTTAAAACTCTCAAAGCTCAATAATAAAACAAACAAAAAAACAATTAAAAATGGGCTAAAAACTGGACACTTTATCAGAGCAGACATAAGCACAAGAAAAGGTGCGCAACATCTTTAGTCAATAGAGAAATGCAAATTAAAATTACAAGATAACTACCACATACCTATCACTAAGGCTAAAATGAAAGCATGATTAAAGACTGGGAAGAGGGGAAAGCAACTGGAACCCTCATTTACTGCCTCTGGGAATGCAGGATAGTGCAGTCAGTTCGTCAGTTTCTTAAAAAGTTAAACACACGCTTACCATAAGACTCAGCTATTCTACTCACAGATCTTGATCCAAGACAAATTAAAGCATATGTCCATACAAAGACTTACACATAGATATTCATAGTGTCTTTATTTATAGGAGCCTCAAACTAGGAAACAAAAAATTCTATCAACAGATGAGTGGATAAGCTATACACAAATTGTGCTAGAACAACAGGATATCCACTTGCATAAAATCAAGTGCTTTCCAGTCAACAGTTAGATGAGGTTAATAAATTATTGTTATGAATGTAGCTTTTGGAAGAAACAGTACTTTCCAGTAGAATTTTCATATATTTTTAAAAGTAGTGTTATTAGTTCTATGTGGCTTTCTGTCGCTATACTGTTCTGCTACCATGAGTCAATTCATCATGCCATTTTGAAAGAAACTTCTGCCCATAATGGAGTTTAATTCCCCCTGATAAATGTATGCAATTTCTTTCCAGGAAGGATACTCGTAACAGCTTAGGCAAAGCAACATAGTGTATTAGGAAGAATATATGCTTTGATTCAGATTCAATGTGTCAACATACTAGTTTGGCAACCTGTTTTTGTAGATTTTTAATTTATTTTAGTCTCAGTTCAGGTGCATAAAATGTATATAATACCACCTGTTAGAAAAGAACTGAGATAATATATGAAAGCCTGTTAGAAAAAAAAACTAATATATGAAAGCCTTTGCCAAATAAGTAGGTCTCAACAATACTGGTTCCATGCCACTACCACCATTACAAACCTTGATCCACAGACTCACAAAATATGGCTTCATTTTTAGACATATTAAAAAGAGGATTTTGATTAATTTGGGCTATTTATATACATGTATGTACATATATACATACATGTATATATTTTGTTGGCATTTAAAAATTACACATAGGAACTGAATGAAAAATTATTTAGGGGCAGCCCTGGTGGCGCAGCGGCCTGGGGTGTGATCCTGGAGACGGGGGATCGAGTCCCACATCGGGCTCCCTGCATGGAGCCTGCTTCTCCCTCTCCCTCTGCCTGTGTCTCTGCCTCTCTCTCTGTGTTTATGAATAAATAAATAAAATCTTTAAAAAAAAAGAAAAATTATTTAGTACCCATTCTATATTGTATACTGTACACTATAATGACATACTAATTTGTACAATGTGACAATATTCTAAGATATTTTTAAAATTTTATATTATGAAACACTTTTAATTTCACTCCTATGTTTATTGCAGCATTATCTACAAAAGCCAAGATGTGGAAGTAACCCAAGTGTCCACTGATAGATGAATGGGTAAAGAAGATGTCATATATATATGGCCATAAAAAGAATGAAATCTTGCCATTTGTGGATGAACCTAGAGGGTATTATGCTGAGTGAAATAAGTCAGAGAAAAACAAATACCATATGATTTCACTTGTATGTGGAATCTAAAAACAAAACAAAATTAGAAAAAACAAAAAACAGAAATGGTCCCATTAATACAGAGAATAAATTGGTGGCTGCCAAAGGGGAAGATCATGGGGAAATGGGCAAAATTGTTGAAGGGGAGTAGGAGATACAGGTTTCCAATTATGAAATGGGTAAGTCATAAGGATGAAAGGTACGGCATAAAGACTGTAGTCAATTTTATTTAATAGCGTTGTATGGTGACAGATGGTAGCCATACTTGTGCTGAACACAGCATAACATGTACAATTGTTGAACCACTATGTTGTACACCTGAAACTAATGTAAAGTGTCAGCTATTTTAAAACATTTCTAAAAAAACCTCAACCCCCTTCTAATTTGTAGGTCAGATAGGATAGACAAAATGATGCTACACAGTGATTTAAGTACAGGTAAACATGTGTCATGCCCTGAAATATTCTGACATATCAAAAGGTTAAAAACACTAATTACTAAACTTTAAATGCCAATAGGCCTCCTATCACTTCTGTAAAGTGTGATGAGATGTTTATAAAGTGACATTTGATGTAAGTTGTGTTCTACTTTATATATAATAATACTTTAATGAAAGAGGTTAAGATAGCAATGTCAAAGGCTTTAATAGTAAGTATAGTTATCTCTATGCTTAAATGCTTTACACCAAGGGCTTATTTGGTCCTGTGTTATAATCAAGGGAAAACTTTCTTTTCCTTCCATAATGCTATCAACTCTAAAGATGTAAATAATGTGTATTTTAAAGGAGACTGCCTTCTGAGTATTCTAAGGTTAAGTTTTAAAGTGCCATAAAACACACACACACACACAAAACCTGATTACACATTTTATAAATGTTGAGAAGTATTTCCAAAATTAATTTTTAAACATCTATTAGGTTATATATGAATTTGATTATGAAAAACCTGATTCTTTTCAGAATTCAGTTCTTTTAAAGGATCAATATGCAACTCTCAAACATTTTTAGTAAAGAAAACTTAATTGTAAACACTGAGCTTTTCCAAGGTAGATGACTATTACAAAGTTCACTAGAAAATCAATATAGCATTTTAGTTGGAATTTGCTCATTAAACACCCACAGCTCTAATGCAAATTATGATGGAATGAATAAAGCAAATACGCATGCTTCTTTCTTTTTATTAAATGTAAAATCTACTGTTAATTGCATCTCGTATGTCATACAAACTTTTCTCCTTAACTATTAAATAGAAGCTTTAACAAAAGTCATTAGAGATTCTCTTTCTTTGACTTGAATAAATTTCAATATTTGTTCAGTAAAGGTTCACAGCAGTTAAATTACATTAACAAATATTATTAGCTACTATGTAAGCCAACCAAGTAAAATACTTATATTGTAGGTAAAACAAATCATTGGGTGTTTACAATAATATTTGGATATCTCCATTTTTAAACATGGTTATCAAATATCCTATAATTCTTAGGCAAATTCGAGGAAGATTCAGAGAGGATCACCCCCTCTCAACACCAAATACTCAAATTTGTTTAGTAAGCTAATTGTTTTCTAATATGGGCAAGAGTAAATATGAAGAAGCTGAACCATACTAAGTATGAGTTTATTGAGTCAAGACAGAGTACATATTTTCTTAGTAGAACCCAAGTCTATTGACAAACCCATATTCTACACTTCTCATACTACTTTTAAAATACAATACAAGTGAAGAAGTATATTGGAAAACATTCTAGTTTAAACACTGGATCATGATTCTCTAAATAACATAATTTGGAGGACATTTACCAAGAAAAAGAATCCATTTGTTAACATCCTCAAGGTAAGTTACATAAATAGAAAAGGCTGAACAAAAGAGAGAGAAAGAGATATCGTCAGGATTTGAAACATATAAAATAATCAGTGATTACAATTCATGTTCCAAAATTTTAAGCAACAAATATAGATAATGGTTTTATAAAAGATAGGTCTTTATTATATTTGAAAGAATTTCAGATTGTCTGGATATCTACAGCTTTACTTGTTAAATGGATTCCTTGCAAATGATAGTGTTTTATGAAACTACCACATATATATTCCAGAATCATAAATACTACATGACATCTTTTAATTTCCTTAGAAATTATAATTTCTCTCTTTGCATATGTCAGTTATTGGAAATTTAAACATAGATAGTAAATGCTCTACACCAATAGAAAATTAGCCAACCTACTCTAAGTAGTTTGACGCTTCTATTGTTTCTTTTACAGACCATACTACTATATTAAGCTTTTCTAAAACTCTATTTGAATGTTCAACATTTTATATGATTATCTTGTAAATAAACTTTTCTGATTAAAAGTAATACAGGCCAATAAAAATATGGGAGACAAATATTTTACATAATCTTGTAACTTTCTGTGTAAGAAACAGAATATATTCCTATATTCTTCAGTATTCTTTAAAAATATGAAACAGTTCATGGGATTTTATCATTTGGACATGCTGTATTTGATAGACCTAAGATGCTCTCCTAGTATTAGATTTTACACTGTTTCAATTACTCACTATATAAATAATACTGTAATGAACATCTTTGTACACAAATTTCTATGTATATATATATATATATATAGCTGATTACTGAAGAAAAGTCTTAGCAGTGTCATTACTGCATTAAATAATCAGCTTCTTAAGCTCTTAATAAATGCTTTCAAGTTTTCCTCTGTAAAGCTATTTCCTTTATACTTAACAACAGTATAGCAATTGTTAAGGATTAATTAGAAAAGTATACAAATAGTAAGTTTTATAGCAAAACTATAAAATAATAACTTTTTTGGTAAAATCCTGAATTATTATATACATGTACTTAGTACAGAAAAACTCAAGAGTATGTAAGAATACTTTCTAAGTACATGCTATTTACATTCAAACATGTAATATATTGGAGATACTAGAGCTAAAATTGTTAATGTGAAAGAGATAAGCTTATCCCAGAAGTATTAAAACCAGTATCAATTATTTTATGCACTTTTGAAATACAATTTTAAGATGTACCTAACTTACTTTTTGCACAGGATATCTACTTTAAATTTTAATTAAATACCAATATGAAAATTCAATAAAATATAACTGCTAGCTAAAGTTTTTCCAAGATCACTTCCTCTTCAGAATTAATTAAACATATGGAAAAAGTCTTAAGAATCATTTTCTGAAATTTTTTGTTATTCTAATTAGATGATATGCTGTCAGCTGCTTGACATCACACTAAATTTCATGGTATACCATACCTAATTAAATCTTTCAATTGTTGGTTTTTGTTATGTATAATGCTTTATTTATTTAATCAATGTTTAGTTTGTTTTTTTCCAGAAAAATACAAACTTTCTAGGGAGAGAATTTACAAAATTGACCATACTCTACCCTCAAGCATTATTTCACTTGGCACTCACCATAATTAATATTGGTTCACACCCACAGGATTCTACAGCTAAAGATAATAATATAATCAACATTCTACCCATCAATATTTCTAACTGTTATATTTCACAATGTTGAATCTTTTTGTTTTAATCTGAAACAACTGGTCATATTCTTAAAATCTTTTTTCCTTCCTAATTAAAAGATGATATGAATATAAATGTATCGATATATATATATATATATATATATATATATATATACACACTCCATTATAATACTGTTAATGCATTGCAGTGTTTGATTAAAGGCTACCACATCTGAAATAATGCCCATTATATACACAGAAAAACAGTATTCTAACATGTATTTTTTTTAAGATTTTTTAAATTTATTTATTCATAGAGACACAGAGAGAAGCAAGAGGCGCAGACACACACAGGCAGAGGGAGAAGCAGGCACCATACAGAGAGCCTGACGTGGGACTCGATCCCGAGTCTCCGAGTCTCCATGATCACGCCCTGGGCAGCAGGCAGCGCTAAACCACTGCACCACTGGGGCTGCCCACATGTATTATTTTTCAAAAGTAAATATTATATTATCTTCCTGTGATATATAAAACTCACTCTTGTTCTTTTCTTATTTTTTTCAGATTTTATTTATTTATTTATTCATAAGAGACAGAGAGAGAGAGAGGCAGAGACACAGGTAGAGGGAGAGGCAGGCTCCATGCAGGGAGCCCGACATGGGATTCGATCCTGGGTCTCCAGGATCAGGCCCAGGGTCGAAGGCAGCGCTAAACAGCTGAGCTACCCAGGCTGCCCTCACTTTTGTTCTTAATCATTAGAAGGTCAATATCATCTGAGATATGGCATAGAGTAATAAATACTTGTTTTGAAAAGAGAACAATGTAAATGTTTTCAATGACACAACACCTCTTATTTTTCAATGTTAATTGGTGTAGCATTTGTATTTGCTAAATGGTAGTTACACATCTATACTTTTAACATTTACATGTTAACCTAGAAAAACTTAAGTTGTAAGTGTCACAGATTCTATGTTGACGCACTGGGCAATCACAATTAAACTCTCCTTCTTACCAAAAACAAATGAACATTCTCTGTATTAAGAAGAGCTTGACAATTTTTAAAAAATTTTTATAACATCAGCTAAATTTGGGGGAAGAGAAAAGAATCTATGTTTAAAGAGATAAGCTGTAAAAAGCAGATTAAATGCTTGCAAAATCCGTACAGCAAAATAAGAAAATTATGTGGCCACTGAATTATATATAAAATGTAACTAAGATAGATAGATGGATAGACAGAGAGAGAGAGATTTATACACACAAGACTTAGGTACTAAGGAGTTCTTTTGGCTAAAACCCAATATTGGCCTTATTTCAGTTTAATTGGAAGAGGATCTCAAATTCATCTTCTCCATGAGATATAGGAACCTGGATTTCTCTTTGTACCAAAGGTTAATAAGAAATGTGTCTGCAAAAGTCAAACAGCATTAAATACCAAAAACTGATTATTATTCTACAGGAGTTGTTCTGTCATTCATAATCTCTCCATGCTCCAACCTTCCACAGCTAATCTTTAATGGATGACATGCAAGAAAGAAAAATAACATATAAAGCAGAGACTCAAAAGTGAGCATTTAAGAAATAGAAAAAATAAAGCTTTTAAAGAAAAATATATTAAGTATCACAAAATAACATAAAAAACTAAATATTCTTATGTGTGAAAATTAAACATCACCTGTATACTGTAAATGTCATACAGTCATAAAAATGAAGAGATATTACACTCTACATAATACCCACTGAGCCTATTTAGGAAAACTGAAAGGTTTAATTGAACAAGTTATTTTTAAACTTATAACTACATTACTGACCTAAGAATAAATTAATGGTTACAACGGGCCATATAATAATGCCTATCACTGTCAAATTCAAGTAAAAAAAATTATGAGGTGTTTGTGGTTTAATAATTTTATTTAGATGAAAAGAAATCGTAAAGAATAGAGTCAATGTTTCTGTTGTGCTTCTTTAAACTATCCCCTAGTACTTAAAGGTCATGTATGTCAATAATTTCCAAATAATCTTATGCACATGTACAATTTAGTGAGTTAAAATACAGGAAAAATTCCTAAATAGCTGCAGTAAGATAAATTTTTCCCAATGTTAACACACAAGGAGGGCACCTCAGTGGCTCAGTTGTTGAGCATCTACCTTTGGCTCAGGTCGTGACGCTGGAGTCCTGGGATAGAGTCCCACATCAGGCTCCCCAAAGGAAGCCTGTTTCTTAGTCTGCCTATGTCTCTCCTCTCTCTGTGTTTCTCATGAATAAATAAATAAATAAAATCTTTAAAAGAAATTAAGAAAAATTAAAAAAGAACATAAAGAGAATGACCTGGTTATTTCAGCTTTTGCTAAGTAAGACCTACTTACTATATATTTTCCTTTATTTTCTTTTTTTGTTAAGATTAAATAAATAATTTTCATATTTTCAAAATTTTTAAATAAGGTTAAGTCTTATACTCAAGGGAAATTGAAAACTGTGGGGATAAGTGAAATAAAAATATTTGATAATTTTTAAAAAAAGAAATATGTATCAATCCTTTGAGAAACAAAACCATATATAAATAGTTATGGGTTACTTATATTAGGCACACTTTGAATATATCCCTTATTAAATCAAGGAGTCTTGAGAAAACAAGATGATTACATCATCATCTTATCTATTGAGTGCCTTCTATGGGTTAAACACTTCATAAACATCATCTCACTTAAATGTCACAGCAACCTATAAAATAAATTTTAACCAAAGCTTTGTGAGGCTATCACTTACACATGGTAAGTGGTAAAAAGATTAGAACAAAGATCTGAATCCAAAGTCTAAACATTTAACCACTACCTACTTCAATAGTGCTTTATGAGTGAAAAATATAGTCAAAAAGAAATGTCTGACATCCCAAATTTTATTTGCTGGTGTATATTCAGTGCCTAACGCAATGTTGTTAGTAATAGCCCTTCAATAAATATTTCTGTATATATACAGCCCTGTACGAAATAACCCTTCAATAAATACTTCTTGTTTGTTTTTTAAGGAAGTTAGTTGAGTTTCTATAAAGTGTAATAAAATAATATTGATGGTGATAGGGATGTCAAAAAAGAAGGGGAGGGCAAAAGGGTCAATCATTTGAGATTTTATCACAATAGAGGAGATAATTGAGTTTTAAACTCTCATGAGATCATATTAGAATGACAGTACTCACAGTAGGTAAAAACCAACAGGGAAGTAAAGGAAACAGGCTTGACACTATTTTAACAGTCTACATGAAGCTTTATTATAGATATACATTAGATTAAAGCCCCAATCCTTGGTATCCCATTTCTTTCATTTTGGATTCACATTTAAGTAGAATGTATTTTTAATTAAAAGTCAAACAGAACAAAAATCTTTTCATGACTTCTGATATTATTAAAGATTTAAGAACTTTATAAAGACAGAAATAATCAATATTACTAATAGTTACAATTTACTGAATACCAGTTATATATTAGGTGATTTTATACATTATCTATAATCCTTAAAATAATCTGGTAAATTAGTTAATATTCCCATTTTACAGAAGAGAAAAAGTAAATCAGAAAAGCTAATAAGAAACTTGCCAAAAGCAAACAGTTGGTATCAAATATTAAAGCTGTGATTTGGACCTGGGTCAGTCTGATTCCAAGGCTTTTGGTCTTCCCATTATTTCAATGTGACTCACAGAGAACTGGGCACCCTTTGTTTTATGCGGTTTTGCCTACACCAGAGTCTTATATTCAATCAGTTGGGAAGACAAGATGAACTAATATATATGTAAATTACATATTACATATAAACACAAAAACAAAATAAGGTGAAAATCTGAAAGACAATAAAAATGGCATAGGAAAAATGACAAGATTTGATCACAGCCATCATAAATTTCATAAAACTTTGATTTATGTGGTCTTTGTGTATCAAACCTACCACAGGAATCACTTTAAGATTAGAGAGCAAGTAACTTAAAATCACATCTTTAGTGATTTGTAATACTAATCTCTAATCACAGCAGTACTAATACTAAAACTAATCTATACTCATTGCAAAAACTTGAAAAGGTAGACAACTGTTAATTGAAATATTAATACATCCATTAATATTACCAAAATTTGCCTTTTGTTTCATATAATGTGAATGTATAAATGTATTTAACAAAACTAATTATAAATACAGTTTTCTCCTACTTTTCACTCAATGTTGAGTCATGAAGATCTTCTCAAATCACCAAATACTATTCAGGAATAGTTTTTAGCTATCACATGATATCTGACAGCATAAATGTACCTTAATTTGTTTAATCATTCTCTTGGTATTTGATTGATTTTAACCTCTGGCTGATATGAATATTCTTATATTCAAGTCTTTGTATTACATACTGTAAGGAAATGGCTCCTATTTTCCTTGAGTACTTCATATTTTAATTCACACTCTATTTGAAAAACTTATAAACATACATTTTTTTATATTTGCAATTTCCAATGTTTAGAGATGTTTTTGCATGTATTTCTTCTAATGTGGAATATTTGATCTTTATAAACATTTATATTCTGCTTAGGTACATTATAATATATTAATGTGTGTGCATATTTATAATATACTTAATCAAATATACTTCTTATTTTGAATATAAAAACTGCAATGATAGAAATACACATCAACATTTATGTGGATTTTTTTGTTCTTGTTATATGGATTACTTGTCCTTCCATACGATACCAAAGAAACCATTTTTCACATGTAATCATATTCCAATAATGTTCCTCTTTCTATTAAGATATTTACATAGTTGATTTTGTTCCTGTGTTTTGCTTTTTGACTGCACTTACTACCAGTGAGGTAGAAAATAAGCTATTTAAGATTGCATGTATGAGAAAATATGAAAAAATTATGAGTCTATCAAGAATCACTTAATGAATTTCTTTTGGTTTCAAACCAATGGATTTCACAAGCAATTTAGTTTTAAAAAAGTTTTTGACAAAAAAAAAAAAAAAAAAGTTTTTGACATATTACAATGATGATTCTTTGTAATGACAAAGAAAAAAATGTCACAAGAAAAATATCTTCGACCCTTTTTTAAAAGGTAGAATTGAAACATTAAAAAGATATACACTGAAAACTTATACTTTAAAAAAACTTGAGGATTTTCATTTTGTGTCATTTTTGTAACTAAGTGGTTGGATGTATCTCTTTTAACTATATTGCTTTGTTCCAGAGAAACTACAGCACTGCTATTTTCATCAATTTAGGAGGCTACAGAAATACTAAGCATTTTTCAAACATTTACTAAAATATTGTATCATTAATGAGAAATATTTAATTAACAAGAATCAAAAAGCAATCAAATTCTTTTCAATTTATGCATGCGTGATTCATACTATTTGGTCAAATGGAAGTCTTAAGTATATACAAATAAGTAAATATTTGACGTAGATGATTAGCTATATCATACAAAAGTTTTAAGAGTAGATAATACTGCTTAATGAGTTTTCTCTCCAAGACATAAATGATCTATGCAGACAAATTAATTCATGCTTTTTATTTGTGAAATGGCCTAAATCTTATCAAACTACTCCTGTATGCAAAATCTTATTATGATGCAAACACCTTCAAACAAATGTACTTTTTATAATACCTTCCTAGCAATTAGTATATACAATTTGGATTATAAAAAGCCAAGACACTTCCAAATTGTTCTAAATTTATATCTAAATTCTTCATTTTACAGTACAATTAATTAACAGTAACAGTATGTTGCTGTTAATTTTTCTTAAAATATATTAGTCTCATATTTCTTCACTAAATAAGAAGCACAACATTCATGGTAGTTTAACATTAACAATAATAACATTTGTTATTTTAGCTGGAGTATTTATTTATGGTAATTTTCGTTATATTTTTATAGTGATGTTTAGTTCTATTCTGCATAGTATTATTTTAAAGACAGGTTATACCAGTGAATGTCCCTCATCTAAAATATCGGAATTCTTTCATATATGCAAACAGCTTAATGTAGCTCATAAAGTATGATTATAACTTCAAACTAATCACAAAATGCAATTTTTTCTTAAAATCATTCCAACTGATAAAAAACTTCAAAATAGGTAATCTTTAAAATGCCTCTGCATGTTAATTTCTATTATACTATGAGATTTCTATCCTTAACACAAAACAGTGTGAGGAAGAGTGTTACAGGCTATTGAGAATAATCTGATCTTATCTGTAGCATATCACAGATACATTTAAAAAATTTCTCCTTGCAAAGACCTGTGAGTAAAGATAGACTCCAAAACATATTTAAGGTAGTCATTTATAATTTTAAACTCTGGCAACCTTTCATTTTAATCTTCTCAGCGAAAACATTATCTCCATCATCATCCACATCATCAGATGAAAATTTATTAATTGCACAAAACGTATTTTTGAATCAAATGTAGGTTTCCATTGGCAATGAATATATATGACTATCTTCACACAAAAGAGAAGTATTTCCTCTCAAGGAGCTAAAACAATAAGTGGTATTTGAACTGCTGGTTGAAAGGTAGAGGCACTGGTAATCATTATTTCCCCTTGTTTGTTCAGGCCCTTCCAACAAAACAAACAACCTTTTTGTGATTGGATTGACATGGTGTTAACAATGCATTTAATGCCCAAATCAGTATGAATACAGGTAAAGCTCTCACTAATACCAGTACCAGGATGTTAAAGCCACCTATTTTCTATGCGGCCAAAAAAAAAAAAAAAAAAAAAGGACAGAGCCTCCCCTCCTTTGGCAAATAAGCTAGTATGCTAGTATTCACCAAGCCACTTCATAGAATAACCTTATGCATGATTCTTAAGACCATATGTTAATACTCATCTACTATACCTGCTGTCTTTTCAGCAATTTGAGCTTCTGTTGCTTTCTCCTGGAGTTCCAGCTTAAGCTTTAGTTTTCTCTGTTCTTTATCTTCTTTAGTCAATTTTTCTTGAAGCTAAAGCACATTGAAAAAAACATGGATTCTTATCTGACAAATTTCTTGCAGAAATATAATTAATCCCAAAGTAGAAATTATGTTTTCTAAACTCTTCTATATTATATTTAACTGCCTAAATACATAACTCCAGGGGGGTAAAAATCCCACAATATTTACAATGTTAAGATATTTTATAAAGTAATGACTACCTATAATGATATAGAGATTATAAAAACATTCTGATATACATTTAATTTGTATGTGTGTGTACAAGCAAATGAAATCAAAGAAAGCATGACATAATTATCAAAAATAATTACTGCAAAAAGCAATCTGATCTGTTCTTTTGTCTTAAAGTGAAAAAGACTTGGAAGGCATTATCCTAATAAAAAAACAGCACTGCTTTATAGCTTCTCTTAGTAATTCTAATATTTTGAAACAAAATTAATTAAGATAATAATCTTAATATACGAAACAAATCTCCTTTGAGATTGCTATCCCATCATATTCCATTTAAATTGGCACTGGCACCTGATTTGTAACTGGCATGTAATAAATAATTGCTAAATGAAAATACAGAAAATATCTCCTACTTTCATACAGAACCCCTCAACTGTTTTTTTAATTTCTCCCCTGGCTTTTGTCATTTGTGTTGTTTTCCATCAGGCATGATCAACATTCCTAACATCATGCTTCAGTATGACTGGGTTAAAAAACTAGACTATTAAAATCAGAAAGGTATGTAGAGGTATGCAGAGGTTAAAAAAAACAGAGGGCATAGAATATGAACATTATTTAATGACATTATTGAATGCTCAAGAAATGTAACTAGAAAGAGGAAAGATACAACATGACATGACATATTGGATTGGACAAAATGCAGCAGTATATAACACTACAAGGGATGTGACAATACTGCCAAGCCTTATGACTTTAAAGTTTAATTACATATATTATTGAGGTGAAATACAGGGCACAGACACCAATAAAAAAAAAAAAGAAAAATAGTTAAGTAACATGAAATCAGTGTATTTTATTTCTCACTGAAGTAAACTTCCACTACAGTAAAATGTGAATGAATCTTTTTTTTAGGTACCTACTCCAGGTATCATGGATTTATGAAAAAGGGAAGTGATATCACAGGCCAGCCAGGGAAGAAATGAAAGAAATTGTTTTTTATTGCCTATTTCTACACTCAGTCATACTCTGATGACATGGTATGTCAACAACATAAAGCTATACCATTAAAGGATAAAAATACATCATGAAACTGAATTATAAAAGCAAAACCTAGAAGGTCAAGAGTTAAACGGTCACTATGTAATTATTAGATTTTCTATGTGGTACCTTTTTATTGCTTGCTCTAAGAAAGTCCAATTCTTTTAGAAGAAATGCTATTTTCTTCTTATCTAAATCTGAAGTAACTCGACAAGGGATCATACACTCACGATGCAAATCATTATCTCTATGTTCCATAATGCTGTAATAAAGAAAGCTATTAATATATACATATGATTTCTATGATTTAGCATCTATAAATTTTACACTGCAAATGAGGGAGAAAAATTTAATTTTAATAATAAATATGTAAAGTCAATTTTAAATTTTTCTTGTTATGCACTGTTAAGAAAATACTTTGGATCAAAAACAATAAACACATCAATTTCACAGGAGTGCTAATCCATTGACTAAGAGAGCTAAATCTATGTAAGCATTTAGTAACTTCTACAGAGATTCATGGTTCAGTACACTTAAAGAATTCAGGTTTTAAGGGTTGAGAATAATTCAATTTATACTTTTTGTCAGGAGAAACGTATCTCATTTTTTGGAAAATAAGAATATACTTTTTTCAATTTGGGCAACAGAATATCACTTTTTCATTATTAAATTCAAAACAAATTAAAAATGAAAACCTATTCCTGTGACATTTAATGGTAAATGAATTTTTGACATTTTGTATGCTGTTTGAGAACAGTATTGACTTGTGAGCAAGTAGTACAAAGAAGGGGAGGGAAAAGAGATGGGACTGTTTTGTGAAGGCATTATATTAAAGTTGTCAACATAGGTAAATCTTAGTTTCTAAGAAGTTGTTAAGCAGTGAGGCCTGGGACAGCCAGAGCAGCTCTGCCTACTTTGTATTTCTTCTGTTACAATTGTACTAGATATTTCATACTCTTATGTTAAGCCCATCTCTACTATTTATTTTATCCCATGTGGTTATAAAATGTTCAAAACTTCTTCATTCATCCCTACTCCTATCCCCAAAAGTATATTTCAAATTTGTACTTTAGTAAGGATAAACTGTTTGCTAAGAAGCAGGAACACACTAAAATACATCTACTGAATAATTTTTAAGTAATTATTTTACTTATTTAGCTGTTCTTATACAAAACCATTAAAATATATTAAATAACATTTTGTTTAGACTGAATATACAATTATTTAGTCATTGAAGTTTTTGTAATTCTGCAATATTTTCAAAATATATGATGAATCATTAAAGTACTTAACCCCAGCGAGGTAAAAGTCACAGGTGTCACAAAATCAAATCTTTTCCTGGAATCACTAGGTAAGGTGACTGTTAAAAGCTGCAGAATAGAACATAATAAGGAAGACAAATGGGAGAGTAAGAGGCCTTTCCAGGAGCATTTCATTTGAACAAAAAATCATGCTATCCCAAACCAAAACACATCTTTGGGGGCTTATTTTTGTCCCAGAATTGCCAGTTTTTTGGCTCTGATAAATACTTTATCATTTATAACAATAGTTATTTCCAGATTCAAAATCAAAAGACACAGAAAATACTATTCAACAAGAAGGCATAAAATCTCAAGGCCTTCATTTAAACTCATCTTATGCTTTTTCACTTAGCAATCTACATGCATTACATCAATGTAAAGAAAACGGGAAAACTCCAGTAGATTGCCCGAATTCTAATAAATTAATGATATGTTCAACTTAGCCCAAGCCAAAAAGGAAGGAGGGAGGGACGAATGGAGGAGGGAGGAAGAGAAGAAAGAGTCCTCTCAATTTTATTTTCTAAATTTAAGGCTGTGGGCACTCACTTGGATTTTTTAGCAGTACAGTCAGCTGTCTCATCACCTGGATAAAGAAAATTCCTTGATTTCTGCCCTGGCAGTTCTGTGTCCTCATGGGTGGCTTCATTAACTAATTCATTGGATTTCTGATGGATGTCTTCCTTAGAATTCACAGTTGGTTGTTCATCTGGCTCTGTACTTATATTACTTCCTGTAGTCTCTTGTTCCAGATAATAGTGGCCTATCTCTGTATTTAAAACAAAACAAAAACAAATGTTATGTGAAATACCATAGCTACATATGAAATCATTCAAATGAGTATTTTTGTGGAAATAGGTGCTCTCATAGTTTTAAAGATGCATTTACTAGTCTTCCTCCTATTGTAAGCATGTATAGTTTGTCCACTTCTGGTGGGTATTTAGGGCAATGGTTTACAACCTTGACTGCAGGTGGAAATAATCTGAGGAGTTTCTGGAAATCCTTAGCCCAGAACGTATCTTACACTAATTAAATCAAAATCTGCTGGAGTCCAAGTAACTCCAACATACAATCAAAGCTGAGAAACACTGACATAGGGGCATTATTTTCTAGATTTCAAAAAAATAGGATGCAGTAAGTTAATGATTATAGGGAAGTGATACTCTGCATGCAACTCTGGTATCAGACTGCCTACATTAGAATTCCAGCTTTGCCAAGCACATAACTTTGGTCATATTACTTACCTATCCAAGCCTAAGTTTCTTGTTTGTAAAATGAGAATTTAATAGTACTTTTACCTGAGTTACTCTGAGGATTAACTGGGTTAATATATGTAAAGTACTTGGTCTAGTGTTCAGTACATCAGTAAATATTAGCTTTTATTTTTATCATATTATCATAATATTAAAATTAACACAGTATAAGAATTATTTTTAACTTCCATTTTATCAGATATACATTATACATTAGAAAATCTCTTTGGGGGGAATCCCTGAGTGGCTCAGCAGTTAGCACCTGCCTTCAGCCCAGGGCGTGATCCTGGAGTCCTGGGATCAAGTCCCACATTGGGCTCCCTGCATGGGGCCTGCTTCTTCCTCTGCCTGTGTCTCTGCCTCTCTTTCTCTCTCTCTGTGTCTCTCATGAATAAATAAATAAAATCTTAAAAAAAAAGAAAGAATTTTTTTTGTAAAGCCTGGTTATTTCATAAGAGTTACTTTAAGCTGTAACTCATAAATAATAGCTATTTCAAAGGAATAGTATATCTGATGATATGGTGAAATTTTTGGAAGAAAATGGCACACAAGTTCATAAAACAAACTCTTTTATCAGTAAATTAGACCAATAGGCACAAATACTGATTGTAACAAATACTTTATTGTTTTTAGCATCAATAATCTTTGAACTTTAAAAAGCAGGTGAGTCTCACCTGTTTGTTGATGATGGCTTCTCCAACCTGCCAAACTTAAAATGCTTTTAAGCAGAAAAGCAAAGGAGAGTAGTTTCAGAATAAAAATAAAATAGGGGCACTCATAAATAAGCTATCATTCACAAAGTATTCATTCCTTAAGGAGAAATTCTTTGCTTATAGATATGCTGAAATTAGGTGTGGCTAGTTATAAACTCCAAGTCCTGGACATTATCTTGTTGGTGGCTGAATCTAAATCAGAAACCATCTGTTTTTAGTAAATTCCTCTCGAGTTCAATTTGTTTGAGGAAAGAAAAAGGGAAATGTGCTATCATAATTACATACTGTAAGCTATCTATGCGATTTCAACATTATGTTATTTTGATTTAAACTCTAACAACTCTAGGTATCTAAAGACTATTTGTAAGTTTTTGACATTGCAAAATGCTTACATGGTTTGCTTCCTATGTTCATCATGCTACTTCTCTAGAAGAGGCTGGTGTCAGTAGAATGGAACCCCCAAATCTAAATTAGGGAGTTTTGTAAATGGACATTAAAGAATACCACTATATGTCAATAAACCATTCTTTTTAACATATGTAACTTTAAAAGTACAACTGATCTTTCAACACATGGATCTGAGCTGCACAGTTGCACTTATCTGTGAATTTTTTTCAATAAATACAGAACACGGTAAATATGTTTTCTCTTCCTTATGATTTTCTTAGTAACATTTTCTCATCTCTAGCTTACTTTAAGAATGCAGTATAATACATACACAAAATACATGTTAATTGACTATTATTGCTAAGGCTTCTAGTCAATAGTAGGCTATTAAGCGGTTACATTTTGTGGGAGTCAAAAGTTGTATGTGAATTTTTGACTCATGGGGGTTGATGCCTCTAACCCCCGACTGTTCAAGGATCAACTGAAACTGAAATGAAAAAGAATTATAAATAGTTACTGTAAGCAATATCAAAATAACACAACTTGTCCCCAGGGATGTACCAAAATGTTACTATTAGGGCCTATACTATTCTCCAATTTATGGGTACAAAGGTTCCCCAAAAGGTAAAAAAGATGAGCCATGGAGTACTTCCAGCTAAAAAGTTCCCTGTTCTCCAGGATGACACTATACCAACTGCTTCAGAATCTTAAGTCTTGAGTCTTTGATCTATTTTCCATTATCCACATTACCATTATCTTACCACTATCTACAACTTGTCCCATACTTTTATCTCTGTATTTCTAGGTCTAGTTCAGCAGCTTTCTTCTTTTAGTTTTTATTTCTAACCTACTCCTAGCGTTTACTTTACCCCCTCCATGGTATCTCTACTTGCTATCTGCTTACTATATTTATAGCTCTCTTCCTTACTTCAGCTTATAGAATGTCAAGTTTTCTGATCTGCTGAACTCTTGGTAATTCAGTGCCTTTTCACCCAGACTATACTATCTTCTCCAGACTCAGAGCAGATGTGTGACCTTCCCAATTAAAAGACTCTGCAAATCCTTTCTGGATTTTAGTAATTATAATCTCTTATAGTATTATTGAAATAAACTCAGTAAGTCCTAATGTACTTCTGGATTTGAATTCCAAATGTTTAATATTTTTGAAGAACCTCTGATTAATTCTAGATGCTTCTAATCTTTCTCTGTACTAAAAACTTTCAGACTAACTGTAACTGTTTATCACACATTTGGAGCCTGTTCTGTAAACCAGACTATCCATATTTTTCTACTGAGATTTACTTTTACTTTAGGGTAAACAAGGCTGATATACAAAATTTTCTTTTTGTCTGCCAATTTTTTTGACCAACTATTGTAGCAAATGTTGCTTAAATCCTCTCTCAATGCTCTTCTATTCTGCCATGTTGCATTATCCTGTGTCAGAATTCAATCTCTGTATAAAAAGTTTGACCTTTCTAATTAATCTACTTATTCCTTAATTTAATAATCATGGAAAACCTTCAATGTGATATGTTATATGAAAGTTACTGAGAAAAAGAAAGACAAGTGGGAAACAGACTCACCTTCAAGGACTCTATAGTACAGTGAGTAAGGCAAACTGTTCTAATGATCTGCATACATTGTAATAAGGACTATACTAGAGCTATAGAGACCAAATATAAAACATGCAAAAAAAAAAAAAACACATGCTAGACATACTAATGCTCAAATAGAGACTCTGGGAAGATTTCACAAAGGCATTTGTTCCAACAAAAGACAAGTAGGAATGTACGAAGCAATCAATTACCAAATGGTTTGAGTTAGATGATGTAAAGAAAAAGGTGATATACTCTAAGAAAAAACAACAGAAACAACAAGCATGGGTACAAAGAAGAAATAGCTTTAGGAAAAACAGACATTTCTTATATATCTTTCTTGAGATGACAAGATGCTATAGTGAGGAAGTCAGAATTTCTAAAATGAGTAATATGTAACACAAAGTCCAAGATGTGGTTCTGGGAATGGATTAATGAAATAGACTGATGGTGAAGGTACTTGGAGAAGAAGAAATTAAGGAATCTAGGTACTGAAAGTGTCACCTATTAAGACACGGAAATCATTTAGAAAAATGGCAAGAAAAGAAAGAAGAAATGAGAGCCAAGACTTCGCTGACTGCATGAACATGCTCAAAGACAGATGAAACAGCTGACAGGAATTGACTGTAGGTATGTCATTTCTTTTTATCTTTTTACTTTGAAATAATTTGTCTTATAAAAAAGTTGCAAAAACAGTACGAAGAATTCCTATATACTGGGTGAAGGCACTCAGGTTCTCCAAATCTTAACATTTTACCACATTTATTATTCATTCTCTCCAAATCTACCTATTTACCTGGCTATCTGCACATACAACTTTTTCCATAATATTTGAGAGTAACTTACAGGCATAATGCACTTTGACTTTTCAAGTCAATTTGAAGATACTGCTCCATCATACTGCATTTTGCCAAGTTTTCTTTACCTTTTTCAAAGCCTGACTTAACTTTAATTTCTCAATTAATACTGTCTCTAACCAAGAGAAGAGAGCATTTAGTGACTCTAACTCAGTCTTCAGTTATTTTCTCTAAACTCTCTAACCCAGAAGAAAGACCATTATGAAGTGATAATGGGGTGAAGCTACTAAAAGCTTTGGTTGAGCTTTTTTGGGTTGCCCCATCACCCAAAAAAGTATTGCATACAGAAATATAAATATATAAGGCAATACAATGCAACAAAAAGGGAAGTTACAGGCACACTAGTCAATTAGAAAGAGAAGATAAAGGTTTTAAAGAAAAAACATTCACTCTTGATTCAAACTCTTATCTTCAGGCAGAAGAAAGCTTAAAATAAAACTATCCTGTTAATTCCTTTCTTTCAAATGGTTTAAAATGGAAACTCTATCTTCTTTAGTAATCTGCTTCAGTGTTTAATCAATGTCATTGTTAACTGTTCTATCATTATGACTAACAGAATTAATACTATTTAAATATATTTCTCCATATGGACTTAGAGAATAAATTATCAATCTCTTCTTCATTCTTCATAAGACTCTGAAGTCTTTCTTTCCTAAGGGTTAAACGACAGGGAGTTTTTATGCCTACTATCAATTCCTTTATATACTTTATTTGCTCTTCTGTGAGCACACTGTATTCCTGGACATAAGAACCTGACTACTTCAAACCAAATTTATTTCCCAGTTTTCGCTATTAGTATCTTATGCTATCACTACCATATAAACTATGATCATTTGAAAATCATATTATAGAGGATTACTACTAGGTATTCCTCAAACTGCTATTGCTAGAGACAGTTTGTTCATCTGGACAAGATGAGTGGATTTCATAAAGATATGGGGAATCTCAATACTTAAAACATGTGCTGAGGCTACCTGCAATATATGTTTGAAGACCTTGTGTCACTCTACTGACTTTCATGCTATTTCCAATGGACCACTGTCATGATCTAACAAATTTTCTTTACTTCTGGAGGTACCAGTATTGTCAGCTATCTCGATGCCAGCATTGCTATTAAATTCTCAATTCCTTAGTCTAGAAAATTAACAATATTATACCATTTCCTTTTCTAGGAAAGAAAGCTCTAGAATCCCCTTTGAGTCCAATTCTCCAGACAATGATACGTTAGTTAATGTATAATACATTTGGTTAAACTGACGCTACCCAACAAATCATGACTTGTGGCCAAAAATAACTGTTATTTCTCAACTACTATACAGAAGTGAGGAGGTGGCTAGAATCAAACAGAGATTCTTAAAGGCTGGGAAATTCTGTTCTGTCTGGCTTTGTAAATAGTTTGTGACAACTGGTATCTGTGTAAACGGATTTGATGGTCCCCTGGGGGGGTCAATACTGTTTACAGAGCTGTTTCTTTTTTTTTTTTTTTTTTTTTTTTTTTTTTTTTTTTTTTTTTTTTTTTTTTTTTTTTTTAATTTTTATTTATTTATGATAGTCACAGAGAGAGAGAGAGAGAGGCAGAGACACAGGCAGAGGGAGAAGCAGGCTCCATGCACTGGGAGCCTGATGTGGGATTCGATCCTGGGTCTCCAGGATCGCGCCCTGGGCCAAAGGCAGGCGCCAAACCGCTGCGCCACCCAGGGATCCCTACAGAGCTGTTTCTTCAGAGTGGTTGAGCTAGAATTGTCTCTAGGGACCCTACCAGGGTTACTCAGAATAGCAACATGCCAGCTACCTGAGAGCTCAGGGTAGAAAAAAGAAAGGGCAATAGAAATAGGCAAGTACATTCAAATAAATGGATCTCTTGCACCTTCAGATGCAGGTGCTACTTAGGGGCATTTAGAGCTAAAACGAACCATAAAGGAGGCAGTTTGTTAATATGCTCCCTAATGCTTGCTCACACAATTGGTCACCACTTCGTTAAACTTTTTTTTTGGAGGGGAGGGATGATTACTTAAACCAATGGCATTTGATTTTGTAAATGTAAAACGAACAAAAATCTTGTGTTTATAGCTTCTTTCTTTTGTATATTGTCTATTATTACATTATATAAGAACATCAAAATGATAGGACACACTTTTTGCTACTAAATAAGACTGTAAATTTGATGTGATGGTCTAATTACTACAGTAGTCCCATATTGTAAACAAAAGATATTGTCTTTTTTCAAAAGTTAAGGATTTCTCTAAGTGAGTATTAGTTTCAACATAATCAGAACAGCAGTATCAGTTAGTAGCCCCAAATAACTTCTACCAGTTCATTCTGGAAGTTAAATGTAGGTTATCTATATGTGTGTACAAATACTATTTATTTCCTTTACTAAATAATGCTGTTTCCTTATATGGGGGAGGGTTAGTTTCCCACATAGATACATATGTGGGCTTCCCCATCCTTTGCCAAACATAAAAGAAAAAGACATCGAAACTTGCGCCATATCTCAGTGGTCTCATCTGAGTGAACAAGAGAAAAATTTAGATCTTCCAAGTAGAACATTGGCGTATTTAGATCTTCCAAGCAAAGCCACAGTGCATGAGCTAAAGATAAACAGCAGGGTTTGAATTCGGGCTCCACCACATGGCTATATGACCTTTAGCAAATTACTTAACCTCATTAATTTCCCTATCAATAGAAGTACATAATAATAGCACCTATCTCAAAAGGTTGTTATGAGGATTAAATTATTTAAATTATATAATCTCTTGGAAAAGTTTCAGCACAGAGTACACTCTCAATAAATGTTAGCTATTATTATCTGCAAAAACCTGCTTGGCTAAAAGCAAAAGTTTTTTTTTTTAAGCAAAAGATTTTTAAATTAAGATATAAAAAGAATAAATAATAAAATTAAAATATTCTTATTAAAATATCCAAAGACATGGACATAAAAATAAATACAATGATTTGTATTTATACAAATCATATAATGCTCATATAATGACAAACATAAAGAGATAACACTTAGGTAAAACTTGTAGTTAACATATAATGGTTTAATTAAAGCACATTACAGATTATAAAACTATTAAGTTACAGAAGTAATAGGACTTCGAAATTTAGAAATCCTGACACTAGGAAAAATCCTGAAAGAAAATTCATCACACAGAAAGAAAATTTAATAGTATTATTTCTGAGATTTAATCCCATAGCAAGAAAATAAGAAATTTAAATAGTCTATTTCTGTAACATAATTTGAGCATTTACTACAATGGCACAAAATTAGATATAATCAGGGCTATAGCTAGTAGATCACAGGCACTTATCCTTCAGAGATTCTAATTTAGGAATCACAAGAAATTAGGTAAGTTTTGGATCTCTGGCTTAAAAAATGGAAACTTGTCACTTGGATATGGTATACTCTCTCAGGTTTAAATATATTTTGGCTTGAACAGAAATAAGAAGAAAACAGAAAGAACTATAACTTTTATTTTCATTGGTCTACATACACCATCGCCTGAATTTCAAGTGCTCACAGCCAAACATAGCCAGTGGCTACCATGTTGCAAAGCACAGATACAAAGTCTTATGTAGTTCTAATATAAAATGTAATATATATAATGAAGAAGTTTAAAATATATGGGGATGGGGCAGAGGCAGTATATAGCTATCAGATATTGAAGTAGGATTTTATAGAGGTTTATGAAATTGGAAAATCATAAAAACCACATAATTTATTCATTTGCACGTGAAGGTTCAACATTCAAAATAAACTACATCTTTTACATTCTTATACATGTTTGCATATTTAGATAAACATATCAAAAAGGAGTGGTGAGGTTATTTCATCTTTGATTAAGACAACTGAAAATTTAGGGTTATCATATTTCAAATTATCCACTGGTTAGCCATGAAACTTATTTTACTGGAATTTTGTCATTTGTTTTATTATGAAAAAGCTACTGAAAGTGGTGGTACTAAACCAAATTTTAAAAAGTGTTTGTTTCATCAAGTTTGAATAGTCAGGAGCACATCAACATTCATTCTATTAGGGAAGAGAACAGATTTCTGTGTAAGAACTGAATTCCATCATAATGTTTCAGATTCTAGATTTTAATATCCTTTACTGTATGAAGACCATGAACACAGTATAATAGTATAATCTCCTAAAGCTTAGGCTACCTAATTAACTTATGAACATAACACATAAATTAAAGCTCTGTGAAACTTGTATCATCCTATTTAAACCATTACAAATATTATCTAGGTTGACATAATTGTGAAAACTGTCCTCAAATTTTATTAACTAACATGAGTGGTCTTTATTTCTTTTCTGCCTCAGTGATATGAATTATTTGGCTACCTACTATACATTTCTAACCTTTTCAGCCTTTCTCAATTTGTGTGATAAGAATAATTTATATAAAGTAATTAAAATATGAATAATGAACTTGGTAAGTCTTAAATTTCTACAATTGCAAGTAAAACAAGTTTCATAATTATCTATTTTTTGTTTGTTAAGTGCAAACACATACTGACTGCCCATGAATTCAACAATTTCATAAATCACTTATGGATGCTAACTTTCCCAGTAACATTTGTTATTGGAGAAAAAAGAGAAAAAAGACAGAATTTCATCTGTGCTTTTCATTTTATTTAAGGGCATTTTTAGATCTGAAAAACAAAATAGAAGAATCACCAGTCAGACACTAAGTGGAAATCACTGAAACACAATGTTAGTTCTAATGGATGGATGACTGTGTTTGGTCTTTTGAAACTTTGAAGTATAGGTAAGTCTTGATCACACAAATTAATAAATCCTAAAGCTGGAGTTAACAATAACCATTACACCCAAATTCTGCAGCTTAGCCCAGCCAATTTTTCAAAAGGTCAGGTTGTGAACTGGAGAAGATCAGGGAGGTCCACCGCATAGCTTTGTTGCCAGGCATCTCTCGTCTGGATTGTTGCAGGCATTTATTAGTATTCGTCAGCAGACTCAACAGAGCAAACAAGAAATTCAAGCACGAATAATAAAATGAAATGCTGCTATATAACCCTTTGTCATTCAGCAAATATGGGACTTTTTAGCTACATTGTTCCTAAACCTGGGTTACTACTTTAATTTTTCTCCACAGTGCTGACTGAATGAGTATGCATGTGTGTTAAATGCAGAGCTCCCCTAACAACTGCAGGACTGCCATTTAATCTGTTGGTAGATGGACCATTTCCTGTGGGAACCCTAGCTATGATTTCCAGATCCACCAAATAAATCTCAGATTAAGATTCCAAATGAAACCTGCCTTTGGCAGATAAAAAATGTCAAGATGGATATAAACAGTAAAATTATAAATTATCTAGGTGTTGCATGACAAACCAATGTTCAATTTTTTTTGTTGACATGTGCCCAGATATCAAAACTATATGAGACATTCATCAAATGTCACACTTTCATAATATTGGAGGCATCATTAAAACTGTTTGACTAAGGACCTCAAAGTGTTTAAGCAGTAGCTCAAAAGTATATTTGTGCAAAGTAGAAGAATAAATTTACATATCAGCAGCAGCTCATAAGGGATGGGTAAATATTCTGTTTATCTCTCATTGTAATTCAGGTTACTTTAAATACAAGGTATTAGGAAATCATTATACTCTATATGGCATCATTACATAACTTTCTATGCAAATGATGTGTGTTTTATTCAAATCTACCATTTGTTTCTCCAGGAAAAAAAACAAAACACAAAACCAAAAAACCACAAAAGCATAGAAGGAAAAGGTAGGGGACTCCCATTTCATCAATCAACCATGACTACTATACAAGTGTATTGTTGGTCAGTTATAGTATCATCAGCCCCATATTAGAGTTAACATTTATAACTTTCTTAAAAAGCACTAAATATCTGGAGTGAATGGGTGACGGGCACTGGGTGTTATTCTGTATGTTAGTAAATTGAACACCAATAAAAAATAAATTAAAAAAAAAAAAAGCACTAAATATCTGAAGCGAAAACAAGCCTGAGAAAAGTAAAAAAAAAATTTAATGTTTTCATTTCAAATGACTTGGGGAAAGGGAAGAGACTTAAGGAAAAAAAAGGTAATAAAAGACCAATATAGAACATCTTAGCAAATAGCCTGTTAAAAATGCAGAGGAAGTCTCTACTGCATTCTCAAGAGATCACGTATTGGCTTTTTAATGAAAATTTTTGTTTTGTCTTTGGTCTTCTTACCTGGACTAATGCAGCCTTGTCCTGGCCTTAAACTCTATACTGATTGACTAAATATGGGCACTGAAGATTTCTAAAAGGAAACAATCAGATTTGCCAAACTGAAATCATTATTTTTTTTAACTCTAAACTCTTAAAAACGGTTGTGTATAAAGTTTCAGTGACTACAAATATGCAACACTTGACTTTTAACAAAAATTCAAAAATATCTAATCTACTTAAAATAGGAATTCTTTCCAGTTATAAATTCTTTACACTTAATCTGTGGAAAGAATCCAGAATACTCTATACTCCACATCCCAAATGTTTATACACAAGCCCAAATTTTAAAGATGATGTATTCGTTCTATCTTTCCTATCGTATTTCCCCTAATACATGTTGGTTCGAGAAAACTAATGCTAAATTAAACCCCACCTATTCTAATCTGATTAATATTAATCTGAAAATTTTGAATGGGGGGGGAGAAATAAAAAAGACATTAATTAAAGAACGAAATAAAGGTTGTTAATGCTTTATTTTTTTCTTTTCTTTCTTTATTTTTATTTTTTATACTTGTAGCAAGAATTACAATCAAACTCTACTCATTGGATCAGAGACCCCTGTGGTGTTACTGAAAGACTTGCCCCTCTAGTAGCACACTACCTACACTTGCAAGCTCATTGGCCAGTCAGAGGCCTCAACTCCAAGCTCTAATAATGTGCATGTACTTAATTTTGATAAATCAAGAAACATTACTATATCTTGGTACATGTCAAATTACCTTAGGTACAGCCAGTGAAACCACTGAAAAAGAGAATTTAATTTTAATTTTAAAAATATTTAATTAGCAAAAACTAATATATTCAGTATCTATTCCACAAGTATAATTTTATCAATATGAACATCTTCACCCACTAGCAGCATCCTGACTTTAAAGTCCCAGAAAGTTTCCATATGTGAAGACTAGACTTACTCAAAAATTAAAAGTCAAATAGGATTTTTAAAAATAAATACTTTTAATTTACACCTTATCAGTACAATTTCACTCTTTGGCATAAAATTATTGAATCTACCCCAAAGCTCCAGATCAGAATATTTTTAATTCAGTCATTTAGACTATGAATTTCAAAATTTTGTAGCTTTATTTGTTGTTTGCCTTTTCACATTCTCCAAGAAAAAACAAAAAACACAAAGAAAAACTGCATCTGAAACTACTCCCTAAAAGTTAACAATGTCCTACATGTTAGGCTGTTCTGAATTACTTACACACACACACATACAACCCAAAACTAGTGAGTAAATGTAGTCACATCAATGCTACTCTACAAAGAGCCAATTAACCTGGACCGACTGTGTAAATGGCTATAATTTCAGTCTATACACCCATGTATATTGATTCAGATCTCCAAAATCAACAAAATGCCAGTACACACTCAGGACTTTATAGTAATCATACTAAAGGTAAAAAAATATAGCCACTATGGAGACCATAATGGCTACCTTAAATATAATTAGCTGATATCCTAATTTCTAATAAAAATTCAAAATTCAATGTTATATTAAAATTTGTGTTGTACATATGTGGTCCAGGAAGTGCTCTAGCATGAACGGGATATAACCAGAAATCAATGATGATTTTTATCAAAGACCTCAGAATCTTAAGGATGGTGAGCAAAAAACTTTTGAAAAATAAAGATTTTTTTTTCTATTTAAAAAAAAATAATAATGGTTTCCTGGCCACAAATAAATTTGCTAGAGCTTATATATAAAAGTAGAGTTTGATTTCCTTAAATCAAAGAAAAAGTTACAAGCTGTACAAAGAGAGGATCATACCATTAGTACAGAAATAATGGGGGAGAATTAAACCTATTAAAAAAAAGAAATTTCTGATTTGTTGTGCTTATTATTAATAATTATCATTTTTATAAAATAAAGGACCAAAGGTATAGTAAGAACTCCACATGAAGAGTATAGCCTAAACTGATTTAAAATAATTAAAAACAAAAACAGAAGGTAAGACTCCTATTATCCCACAAACTTCACCCCTTATTCAGAATTTATGGGTAGGTTCATTAATTGTAGCAAATGTTCCCCTATAGTGGAGGATGTTGATGGTGGGAAAAGTTGTGTGTGTGTTAAGAAGGTGGCTAAGGAACAGGGGATATAGTGGGAACTCTACACTTTCCTTCACAATTTTGTTGTGAACCTAAAATTTCTCTTCAAAATAAAAACTGTTTAAAAACTGCCAAAAAATAAAGAAAAAATAGAATTTATGGCATAAATTCACGAGTGTGAGTTATTCAAATCAGAAACAATGAATCTCAAAGCATAGCTCATAAACTTTATAATCAGACAGAAAACTTAATTTAACTTGTCCTTGTAAACATTTTTTTACTCCATTTTTTAAACTTAGGCCAACAGTAGTTAATGGAATCATTAATATCACACTTAGAAAAAAAGGTGTGAAGAATCCCATTTAAGTTATTTAAAATAAGATAAACTTACTTTTTTATGAAAGAGAATAACCCCATTCTTTTAAGAGTAGCCTTAACATTTCCTCTGTAAATGAATCAATCCTTGTTGACCAGCTGCCAGTAGTCCTAAAACCACTCTTCAAATATCCTAGATAGTCATGTGTGAGAAGCTACCAGCACCCTATTAAGTTAGGTCATATAGAGATAAATAGTAAATTTAATCAGACCTAGGACATGTTCTTTTTTAACCCTTCTATGGCATATGGAAAATTTTAAAAATGCATTTTTAAATTCACACTTGCCAAAAGGAAAAGAAAGATAGGTGTGGTGCCACTAGTCTGAAGATTTTTATTGCAATTGAGATTTCAATGCAGCGAAAATTAGATTCTACCCTAAATGAATATTATTGATTTTATATTCTCTTCTAACAAATATAAACATACTAAATACAAGCTACACTACTTTGAAAAATGTAGTTCCTAATGGTATCATGAACATTATATTTGAAAAGAATATTTTTATAAAACTAATAGTAACCATTTCGAGTACTGTTGTATCGGTTTCTTAAAAGTTTTGAAACTTTTTTACAGACCTACCTTTCACAGCTGGGTAGAATAACAATAACAACCACCACCACCAATTATTTAGGTCCTGTAAAATATGTTAACAATCTTTTTTTTTTTTTTAAAGCACGTGTAAAAGACCATCACCACCACCACACTAGTGAAAATAATTACTCTGGTATGGGAACTACAGATTATATAAACTCATTTCCTTTTTCAGATGTTGCAGTAGAGCTTTTAAATACACAATCCCTAATCTCCAAAACAGTCCAAAAGGAGTTATCTCCCTATTCTAAACACAAGAAAACTCAGTACAATTACAAAATTTGTGTCCAAGTCCAGGTAGGTAGTAAGTAGAAGATTAAAAAACCTAAAATCCATGTCTATCTAGCTCCAAAACCTGTTTTTTTCTATTTTAACATTTTATGAAATTCTTAAGTGCATTGGTTCTCTAATAAAATTTACTTTCTGCTATGAAACAAAAACATATTGCAATAATTTTTAAGGAAAATATACCATTACTTAATAGAAAGCCAATTATTAAATACAATTCAAGTCCTGTAATTTAACAGGGAATGATTAAGTATCTAGATTTCAAAACACTGAATGTCAAGCAGTGTCTAATCATAATGCCTAGGAATCTTTTTTCCTACCAGCTATCTTGCTGGTAGAAATAGATGGCCATTCTATGCAACTCACCATTTCCTTTTTCTCTGCCTTAAAAAGAAAGTTTATGAAAATGATATGAAATTCTACAAGTATATTTTAGTTACAATGATCAGACATTGAAAAGCATGCTAGATGTTTCTCTGTAGTATTTTTAAAGATGTCTCGCCTTATAAAATGCTCGCAAATCATGCAATAGTTTGAGATATAATCCAATTACAGAACGACCGATGGACAAAAGGTAAAAATAATACATACTTTGTGAAAAGACAGAAAGATAGATGAACCAATAATAAAAGAGGCTGATGGTGGCACACAGGTTCCAAATGCCAAACAAAAATAAACAGTATTCTGACTCAACAAGAAACTAACAAATCACTGACAAGTTACCTTTTGCTGGGTTTTAGTTATTTATTTTGCTCCATAGAAAAACGGTAAGAATCATGCTTACAAAAGATAATTGTTAGTTTAATTCTAAAGTAAAGAGGACAGTTGCTTTTTACTTAAATTCAGCAATTTAAGATTTTTAAAATATTTGCTAGCCTCCAGTAAATGACAGTACGAAAGGACTCGAAGCAGTTCTAGCAGTGGTTTTTCATCTCGAGTTTCAAATGAATACAGTGATTCAAAATCATGTTTGTTTTCTAAGTTTAAAAGTAAATAGTTTAAGAACACAGGATTCATATAGAAATTGAGATAATATATGTAAGTGAAAATAACTTCTCTAGTATAAAATACATATTAAATATAATTCCCTAAAATAGTAAACCTAAAAATCATATTGAAGAAACTCACAAAATTCATAGGTTTTTGTCTAAAGCTTCCTCAAGCTGTATGATTCTTACCATTTTTGCCTTCAATTTTGAGGTAAGAAATATTATAAATACAGTAGACTTAATATTTAATTTGGGTAGGCACAGTAACCTTTTTTAACCTATCTTAGGGAACACTGACCCCTAAAGGTTCTAAATTTAAATAAGTTTCACAATATTCTAAATTTAAATGGCATCTGGACACCATTTTTCCCTATATTATTGTAGATACATACACTTATGGCAGATATGTTTGTTTATAAATATATAAGCTATTTTCAGTCGACTGTTGAGCACTATAAACAACTGAACCACATTTCTGCCAATTTAATAAAAACCACCAAAATTTAATAAGAATATCCAGAAAATTATTATACTATTCCAAAAAATTACAACAGACTTCCAACCCTCGTGCTTTTTTCTTACATAGTTAAGTAAATAATAAGTAAATGTTTAAAAGAGCTGGGCAACCAATCACATAACAACTCACTCTGGGGGGCTAACTTTACATGCATCCTTTGATTATAACATTTCATTTTTTTTCTGAAAAAGCAGAAACAACAACAAAAAAAGAACCCTGACAAACAAAGTTTTCACAAAAGGGAAAACATCATTTACTTCTTAAGAAACTAGAAGATATTACCAATGCTTACTTGGCACACATGTTGATTCACCTCCCAACAACACAACTTTAAATTTCAGCCATTTAGAGTAAAAACAACTCTTCAAGAAATCTGGACAAGTTTTGTAGATGCCTTCATCCATCCTACCTACCAACCACAGCTTTACATTTTCTAAACTGTCAATAATGACAAAAAACAAAAAAAGTAAATTGTTCTGTTGACATTATATACCTCATCAACTCAGACTTCAAATATCTCAGCAATGTTTCTACACTAAAGTTAGATAAAGAAGAGCCATTTTACAACCCTTATAATAAGATTTGTAAGACATGCCACAAAGGCATGTCTATGTAATATAAGTTTTTAGTGCTCTATTTCTTAAAAAAAAAAAAAGTAAATATGAAGTAAAATAATTGATTATCCAAGCAGGCTATGAACACTAGTATAAGACAGAGCTTTGAAGTAATCTGTGCTTTACAATAAATCCTGTGAACCCTGATGTCAAGGCAATGACCATGTGAGATTTTAAACGTATCAATTATCATAAAACTCAAAAGATATTACATCTACCTATTTAATTTTATTCCTTAATAATGTTTCATTAACAAGCCCTTTATATGAAGGAATGTCCTATTCCTACGTCTGATGTAAAAAAAAAAAAAAAAAAGCCTGAAAAATGCAAATTTTCTTAATGATGTTTCAGTCACGTCTATTGTGGTCTGTGCTTTCTGCAAACTATTTATGCATCTATGTCTTCAACCCTAAAGCCTTCTTTTCTGTAAGTGTCCAAGAGCTTCAGCAGCTCCCTTCCTTAACTTCTTTCCTGGTTATTCTACTTATGAGAAGTATTTCCTCCACAGCCTGTTGCTTTAGATATATTAAAAATAATTCCTTTGGTTCCATAGAGATCCTTTGTCTATAATTTGAACAACATGATTTCCACAGCAATGTGACCTCTGAATAGGGAACATAAATAACAGGGGCATCATTATTTACTTCCTCTTTTCTTATTATTGCACATAAATGGAATAAAAACTGCCTTGAGCTCTTGGAAAGAAGAATGTTTCTTGTTTATTTGCATAAATGAATAAAAACAGCTACAACAAATTAGTTCCCAGCTTCACACCAGTACAAACTTGAATAAAGAAAGCAGACTGCAATTGTCACAAAGCCCATTCACTAACAATATAAACTTTGAATTAAATGCCTCTACCTTATTCAGATATAACCTGCTATTACTTTGTACACAATTCAGTTACTTGGATTCTAAACTCCTAACAAGCAGCCTAGAATCACAAATTAGAAGAGAAAGCTTGCTAATGGCAACAAATTTATAATCCGACAGAAATAAAAAACAAATGCAGAAAGCACAGCACCTTTCTATAATTCAAAAGAATGTAGAACTATTATTTAATAAAATGATAACAGAATAGTACCCCAAAATGGCCTTTAACCTTCTGAAAAAGGTAACTGTGTGGTTGATATATAGGGAAGAAGAACCCTAGTGGGGAAGGGAGAATCAAAAAAGGAAATGTGTGCAATGTTTTGGTAACAGTCTAATTTTTTAAACATAAAATTTAGAGGAAATAAAAACAATGTACATAGAGATTTAAGCCTTCAACTATATGCAACACTATATTCAGAATGGTTAGTTTCCTAGGGATTCCAGATTTGCAAAATTTTATCGTAAGAGACCTCAATTAAAAAAACTTAACATTTTGGCAGCCCCCGTGACGCAGTGGTTTAGCGCCGCCTGCAGCCCGGGGTGTGATCCTGGAGACCCGAGATCAAGTCCCACATCGGGCTCCCTGCATGGAGCCTGCTTCTCCCTCTGCCTGTGTCTCTGCCTCTCTCTTCGCTCTCTCTGAATGAATAAATAAATAAATCTTAAAAAAAAAACAAAAACACTTAACATTTTTTAAACCCCTCTCTTTATGGCTCCCTGATATCTTGCTCAACAGTGCCCTGCCTGCCTGCCCTATTTACCTGCCCTATTTACCTGTGTGTGTGTGTGTGTGTGTGTGTGTGTGTGTATGAGTGTGTTATCTATCCATCCATCTACCCATCCTCTTTCTTTTTTTCAGGCCATCTCTCGGTCTTGTTATCTTTTAGACTACGTTTCCATCTCTGGCTGTTCTCTCCCTTTGCCTATGCATTTTGTTCTGTCTCTCTCTGGTAGGGTCTCTTGCCGTCTCCCTCTGCATATCTGTCTGTGGCTCCACTTCAGGCCCCCTCTGGCTTCATCTCTCTGTGGGTGTCTCTTCCTGAGTGCATGTTTTGCTGTGCACCTGTCTCCACCTCTATCTCTGTATCCGAATGTATCGTGGTCTGTTTCTCTGTGTCATCTGTCTGTCTGTCTGTCTCTCTCTGTATATCTTCTATCTTCCTTCACTGTTTGTCTCTTTTCCTGGGTGTGTGTGTATATGTTTTCCCCTGTCTCGCTCCTTGTATGTCTCTGTCTCTTTCTCACCGGGTTTCTCTTCCTCTGGTATCTTCCTGTGTGTATCCACATGTGTGTGTCTTTCTCTGTGTGTGTGCTTCCACATGTGTGTCTGTGCCTCCCTCTTAGACTCTAGTATCTCCCTTCTATGTCTGTGTCTCTTTGTTTGTGCTTCTTTCTCTGCAATGTGGCTCTCCCTATGCACCTCTCTCTCAGTCATTCTCTCAATCTCCCCTCTCAATCACTTTGTTTATATGTTTCTTTCTCTTTCCCTGTGTATGTTTCTCTTTCTCTCTCAGTATCTCTTCCTCTGTGTCTTTCTTTGTGTCTCTTTTGCAGTATGTGGGTCTCTTTGTGTGTGCTTCCTTCTTTGTATGTGTGCATGTGTGCTTGTCTGCCTCCATCTAATATACTGCTTAGAACAAACACACTGCATTCAATGCCTTGAACTAGCACCACACCTGGGGTTTGGTATTAATACCTTAAAAGTCCTTACCTTTTGACCAGTCCTCCATTTGTACTTCTGTTCTTGTTTGCTCTGGCAATGTCTCTGGTTTTTACTCCAAGATTTGAAGCTAAAATAAAGCCAACTCTAGATAAATAAACTTAAAACAATATATCAGAACACACCTAAACCTTACCTTTGTTTAACAGAGAATTTACAGGATAAATGGTTTTCTAAAACATTTATAATGGGACTATTAACTGTATATTTCAACAGATCAAATTGAATCTTTTTTCTCAGAAAAAGGTTCTTTCTTTCACACTTATATTTTAGTAAATACAGCTCAGGTTAAGTTTCCAGATATTCTTGCTCCTTTGGTTAAAGAATCATTTAATTTATTTAAATCTTTTTGAACTCTAACAATTTAAGAAAAATAAAACTTATATCCTATGTCATAAACTTTATATCAAAAATTTCAAATTTATTGATTTGAATTTACAATGTGTATTTTCATATAAAATATTTTATACTTGTAGAAGTCAATAAAATACTATTTGAATTTTTTAAAAAGCAGAAAGGCTTATTAACTTATGGAATTATTGATATTTGTCTTGCATTTGTTTTCATAATAAACATGACAAAAGCTACACAAGGTTTGTTGTGGGGGTTTTTTTGGCATGCTTTTTAAGGAGAATAAAATTTGATTTACCTCACAGCTAGAACTCTGTGTTCTTTTAAAAAGTCCTCAAATAAGGCTGTAGTAAGCTTCTCCTTTTCCAATTTTCTCTAAATATGTTGATCTGGAGTTGGCAATCTTTTTCTAAGTTCCTCATTTACTTTTGGATTAGCTGAAAATATAGGAAGTTATTAATATCAAAGAAATATGTCCCAGTCAATGAAGCCATTTCCCTACATATTGCCCAAAAAGGTTAATAATAATTGCAGTCTTTTAATAAGAGATTCATATAGCAAGACATGTAGAAAATACAGTCTTTAATAACCTCTGGAGTATTTTAAAACATGTCTTACAGGCCTTAATGTGCTTAGTAATATACTATTTAAAACCATAATTTTATCCCTCTGCAATATACAGTCACTCTTCCTCATCATTTACCCAGCTAATGAATGCCAGCAATTAGTAAAATGTAATCCCATTGCACAATCATTTTAATGCTTTTAGCACTCAGAAAAGTAAACACCAAATTAATACTGCTCAAGCCATATCAGATCCTAGTTGGAAGCAAGCAATTATAGTTCAGCTCCTCAGGTGTAATTAAATGATTGAAATGATTTAGTTCCATAAATGCAAGTTAATTCATAAGCAAGCAACAAATATACTGGGAGTAATTACAAGAAACATTGACAGTCTAAGCAGGGCTAATGCTTTTATGAGGCTGATATAGTAAAATGCTGCCCTCTCCTGGGCATGTAAGTGAATATCTCAGAGCCAAATACAAAACAAAAACCACCTCTCCAAAACCTAAGTTTTAAAAAGCTACAAGAAAAATAATAACAACCAATATATCAATTTGATTTCATTCCTTATACAAAAAAATTAACATGTAGTTTATACTGTGATCATTTCTACACACCCTGGTTATTAATACTTTTTCTAGCCAAACTCTGAATAGGAGTCCCAAAACATACCAGGCAATTTCTATTATGTCTAATGAAACAAAATGATTTCATATGGAACACTGACAGACTGCAAATGAGACTTCTAGTACCGGTCTAGACTACTAGGCCAATGCCTATATCCTCTCATTGGTAAACCCTAAGTGGACCATTATAGATAATAACTAAACAAGCTTTGAATAAGTCTAAAATTTTCAAGAATAATAATCTCTGAAAAATATAAAATACTGTTATTATAGCTATGCATAATGGTCTAAAATTAATTTTTTAGTGAACTTTAATAATAAAAAACTAGTGTGCTGGTGTAATATCATTATAAGCACATTTGAAAACAAAGAGTAACAGGTGGTACGTAAAATAAAATGCATTCTGGTTTTACTTAACACCATTCCCAATTTTTTTACTTCTTCAGGCTAAAATTCAGAACAAAGTGACTTGTATACCACTCAGATGGTTCTTAACTAACTTCTCACGCTAAACTTTAAGGAGCTTATTTATTATACATTTAAGTTATGCTACAATCAATAAATGTATTAACACATATGTATTTGAATCACTAAATCCAATCAGAATCATCCCTTTGTCTATAAAATTGAATATAGTCTCAAATATTACCAACAGTACAACAAATGCTTAATTCTCCAATAAATGCAAATAATACCTGAAGAGGATAATGTTTAACATTACCAATATTTTTGTGGAGGGGGGAAAACATTATTGTTCTTCTGATACGCCTTTGAATGTGTTAAAATAACCATGTTTTAAGTCATATCTTACCTAAACTATAAAAATAAAATAAACCAAAATATTAAAAAGTCCTGCCACTAAGTTTAAAATGTACAGCACATTTGCTTTGCCCTTGATGTCACAGTCTTATTTTTCAATTCATATCTTGTACACTGTAAGTTAATTGCTTTTGGAAAGTACTTATTATTCATGTAAAAATTAATGTGCCAATGTGTTTAAATCCTCTTAAATGACCATTCATGCATCTTTCTTCTTTAAGTACCAATGAAATCTGTCAAAAGACATCAATGCAAAATGGTCTTAAAGAAAGTTCTAATAGAGATTTTTTTTCTGCTAACACAAGATTTTCATATTCACCAACTTTACTTAAATTCCATTAATTTTTTAAGCTACTTTTAATAAATTCACCAAGTAAAATTTTTAGGCCCCATAGTCTGTCATTTGTGTTCCAGCTGACATTATGAATATTAATAACAGTGTTATCCTGATTAAATAGGCTTCATATGAAATCCCTGTGAATCCTATAGCTCAGACATCTCATTTTTCCAACTCTTTATGAATTTGGATTCAGACATTAAACTGGAAAAATCTTAAAAAACAGATTTAATGGCACATTTGCATATTGTCAAGCAAAAATTAGATGTTCTAATGATTCAAATAATTACAACTTATATATCTATATATTGTAAAAGGAATAGAAGACTTCTGTAAACATGCAATATGTTTTATACTTATATTCATTTTAGGATAAAGATAAGACTAATAAAATACTAACTCCTTTCCTTAACTTAAAGATTTGGTATCAAGAACTTGTTTCAATTAAAAATTATATATTCATGTTAAAACTAGCTGGATGATTTTACAGCAGACATCTGATAGTCTCCTTAATCAAAATACTATCTATTATACCACAGTCAAAATATAATTGCTTTATTATTACTAATGTATACCAGGTAACAAAATAAAATCAATTTCCAACTAAAGTTTGTTTATAAGTTGTGCTAGAATAAATTACCTAGGTTAAAAAAGACAAAAAAAAAAAACTTTGATAGAACATACCACATCAGCATCTGTTAAATTAAGACCTTCTCCATCACAGATTCCTAACCTCATTCCTTCAAGTTGTTTTTAATCTTCAAAGGAAGTGGTCTTATTATGTAGAAAAAAAGGAAAAATAAATAATAATTAAGGAAACTGGATACCCTCTTCTCTCTCTAGCTACGTGAGAATCTGAATGTATCCACCAAAATTTCCTATCTTCACCCTATCAAAAAAATTAAGATGGAAAAAATTTAAACAGCTCTATGATCTCAAATGTGACTTGACTCTTTATTTACTCAGCAGTAAAACACCTCATGAAACAAAATTTGTTCTTTGACTAGTCTAAAATTTCTAATCTACCTAAAAATTATGTGATTCTCACATTTCTCCTTTAAAATTAAAACAATGCCTTTTTGATAGTAAAGCATTTTATTTAAAAACAGGGTTCATCCTTGTAACAATACCCAGGATTTGTAAAAACTTATTTTAAATAGGAAATGCCTTTCCTACCTTCTTCCACAAAAGCCTTATTATAAGCAAAGGTTTTTTGACTGACTTTGTTTTGGTTAATGGCATTTTTTTTCATAATACATCTTTAATCACAAATTTTATAAATTGAATCCAATGATGTCAAACTAGGAATCATTTGTAATATGGCTTCATATCCAACCATAACTAAGAACCTCCAAATTTTCTATTTCCTAGTTGAAAAAGTTGAGATAATTTCTGCATTGAAATGATTTAATTAAAAGGCAAAAGGAGAGCACTGTATTTCTGAGAGCCAGATATTTTATCACATAACTCATCATACACAATATATGCATATGTTCCACTACTGGATTTTCATCTTATTAGACAAAAGTCTCCCAAACATTCACAGTTCCCAGCACATTCTCTTCCAAATGGAATTCCTTGCCCTCACTGTGCCTGTCACAGCCCATTCCTTACTCAGCTCTAGACAACCCAAGTTCTTCAGAGCCAGGGAGAGCAAGGAGAGGCTTAGGGAGAAAGGATAAGGAATAAGAGGTTCCACTCCATAGCTATTAAAATTTAAAATCCATACACTATTTGATCCCTCAGTTTTACTATTAAAAATATTTAGAAAAATATGTAAAATAAATTTTTATGTACAAAGACACTCATTGAGGCAGTATTTATTTGTTAGTAAGCTCTCGTTATACTGAATTTCTTTGTTTCTTGAATTTACCAAGCTTATTCTTGCCTCAGAGCTTTTATACTTACTAGTTTCTCTGCCTAGAATTCTCTTCTCCAACTCTCTACACTATTGTTCTCATTATTTAGTCTGGCTGGCTGTCGTCTTTCTTTCCTGCTTTTGCCTGGTCATTCTACCTAAAGTAAAAACTCTTTTCCCAATCATAGTTTCATGAAGGCAGTAATATAGATAATAAGTTGTTTAGGTTTTATTTCATTGTGTTTGATATATTTCAACCAACTACATATATTTAAGCTAATGCAAGCAGAGCCCTGGATTTTCTCCTTCATCTGCATTCTTAGAAGCTATTTGGCATACAGTGTGAGTACTCAGTATATATTTGATGGACAGACAGGTAGATGGATGGATGGATGGATCAGTGACTAGCAGAAAAACAGACCTAATATAAATGATCCTCAACAGAAAACTGGTAAAATAAAATGTGGTATAATCATAAAACAAACCTATATGGTTTGTATCATACAAATGCACGCATGTACTACGTGTGGAAGATTCTTTCAATAAGCATTTATTAAGCACTTGTATATTGTGTGTCAGATACTATCCTAGGAGATAGATATAAAATGATGAATAAGACAAATAAATTTCCTACCCAAAATACATCTTTAGCCAAAACAATGCAGGCACAAAACATAAATACAGCAAAAATAGAGAAAAATGTAAAATTATACTTACATATGCATACATGCTTGAATAGGTGTAACAAAGAATACACAGGCAATTATAACCAGTGAAGAAAGGACATAAGAGTTGAGGTGAGGAGACTGAGGAATGAGAGAAGGAAGTATTTTTAGTTCATTTTATATCTATCTGTATAATTTGATTTTTTAAACATGTACATGTATTATTTTTAACTTAATAGTTAAATATTAATTAATAACCTTTGAATTGAATAGGAAACTTTGAAACTATTTGTAACTATTATACCTGAGAGATCTAAAATGAATAAAAAGGACATAATCTTTGTGACTCCTTTGAAACTTGAAAAAATTATTACCTAATTAATCTTTTATAATTATACTTTATTATGGTTGTTTACTTGCTTGCTTGGTTTAAGTAGAGTAAAAAGTTAAAATTAAAACTACTAGATAATAGGAATTTTTTGGAAAAGCTTAAAATGAGCTTCCTAAGAGGTATGCAAATATTTCTTAAAACAACCACATTTCTTTGTTCAGTCAGGGACTATTTATAATAGTCTTAGTGTTCAGGATTTTCAGGTTCAGAAAGTTTATATTAAAAATAACTTTTTCTATATTATGACAATTGTAGGTTTGTCTCACATAGTTCCCCTGTGCTATATGCTTTAGTAATCGAGAAATTACTATCAAAAAGATAAATTAATCCTCATTATTGACAGTCATAGAAGGATATCAAATTAGGAAGAAATAACTATTTGGTTTAAAATAAATGACTCACATTTTTTAAAACTTGGAGGGCAAAACAATATACCACTTGGAACACTGAGACTGTTTTCAGTGCCAGTTACAAATGGCGCTTTGATAACAAAAATGGCACTGCATAGCCTATTGATAAATTTTTAAAAGGCAAAACTTTAAAACTAGTATTATTTTCAGAGTGCTAATCAGATATAGGATTTTCTAAAATATCCTGAAACGTTTTGCCCTAGGCCAAACTAAACTAAATCACTTTAATCTAGCACAGAACAGAATATAAAAACAAAGTCAGCTTATAGAATAGTTTCTCTAGGGAACAAACAGCCTGTTTTCATAAGATTCATGTGGGTGCCAAGTTCTGATGCAATTACCTACTCCTTCACACAAAGGCTTGCATTTCCACACAACCAATTGAAGTTCTTGGCATATCAAAGGTAAAAAAGTGTAAGAGCAAGTTAAATCAATCTACAATGACAACTGGTATGAGCAGCCACTTGAAATCAAATGAAATAACAACTATCAAAAAATGTCTTTCTAAAATAAAGTAAAAATAACCACATAAAGTCTTAATTATTTCATCAGGCATCATATGATTACTAACAGATTTTATCAAAAAGCTATTTAAGAATTTGTACTGAGACATTTACAAACAGACATATATATGAGAACAAATATATTCCAGTAACAACAGTTATACCTTGTGTTTTGAACAGTGAATAGCAATTCATACACTGTATAATTAATGTTTATGCCACCTGCTAAAATTACATTACCCAATCATTCTCAATGGACAGTGCTGCATGTAAACTATACATTTTGTTTTTTTTAAATTATGATGTTGAAGACAACTTCTAGGCTGCAAAGTACAATCACTAGGACAAAATCTTTAAACAGTACAATGAACATTAGGTGTACAGCTCTAATTTCTAGTCATGGCTATCAGTCACCTTTATCTGAAGAACTACAAAAGCTCATGTAATTTCTTTCTTTTTTTTTTTTTTTTTTTTTTTTTTTTTATGATAGTCACACACAGAGAGAGAGAGAGAGAGAGAGAGGCAGAGACACAGGCAGAGGGAGAAGCAGGCTCCATGTACCGGGAGCCTGATGTGGGGATTCAATCCCGGGTCTCCAGGATCGCGCCCTGGGCCAAAGGCAGGCGCCAAACCGCTGCGCCACCCAGGGATCCCTCATGTAATTTCTTAAGAGTTATTCTTACTGAATGTTTTCACTAATGAAAAGTATGTAACAAGAATATGGTCCTAAAATAGATATTCCATAGTTAATAATAAAATAATAAATATACAGTATGAAAAGAAAACTATAAGCCAACTGTGTATAGCAATTTCCTTCAAGAAACATTTTTATTCTTCTTGCATTTGAAATTATAATTTCAACTATAAATTATATGTAAGTATTGCACTATCTCTTTTCTTCATCACATTATAAAGAGTTTCTTAGGATCAGTACATGTTTACTAAAAATCTGTTTTAGAAAACACATTTTAAAAAAATCTCTAATGGCAAATCAATTGAATTTAAAATACTGCTTATAAAATTAATAGTAACACAACTGTACAGTGTTCTAAGTATTAAATAAATCAAGCAGTGTGATTTTAATTTTCTTAAAAGACATTTTTCAAGACACTGATGATCTTTCATTTTAAAATATAAGACTTTTACTGTCTTATATTTTGTAGTACTGATTACTACAAAATAGCTATCTAAACAATTTGGCATTTTGCACTACTAATTGTGTAAGAAAATCTTTTATAAACTGAAAAGAAAATGAAGAGAAATCAAAACTGCCATAAATATTCAAAGTATTACAAAACAGCAATCAAACATTATAAGACTCCTAGTGGAAGTATGTAACAAACTTAAGTGTATCATCCTGGGGTGGGAGTAGGGTTGAGTGGAGATTGGGGGAGGAAAAGGGGAATAGGATTCATAAGGCAGGCAGAATAAGATGAAACAAAAATAACTAACATGAACCATGAAAGACAACTGTTGAAGTTGTGTAGTGCGTACATATGAATTATTGTTTCTTGATTCTTGTATATTTATGATTTCCATGTTAAATAGTTTAAAACACATATTGTAAAATCAGAGAATATACAGCATTTTTTGCTTGTTAGCAAAAGCCATTAAATAATTTTTCACAGGATCAACAATGAGTGTTCCATTTTATACAAGAATGTCATCAAAACCCCGTCAATCTCATGCCTGATATATACACATCCAATGTATCATGTAAAAGGTACTGCACATCTTTCATAAATATATATATGTATATATACACACACATACACACTCCCAACACGGATTCTATATTGCATGCTGTCTAGAAAAAGCCTACAAATTTCATCTTAGCATGCAGCAACCATAAAGAAAATATTATCGGCTAAGGGATATGTACTTTATTTATTAAAATGCTTTGGAATTACTCCCTGACATTAAATTTAACAACTTCCTGAAGCTAAGACCTTATGTTACCAATGACCTAGTGCATATGGGAAACAGTGTAGGTACACTCTGTCACCTTTAGCAAACATTTTCCTCACCAAACTACTTAGAGGCCATCTGCTATACCCTGAAGCAACATCCTAGTTAGCTACTGCTACTGACTTGCAAAATAAGTAACCAGGTTTATCATTTGCTAGAGTCATAACTACGTAAATTTGAAATACTCTCCAATTTTACTTTACAAAATATTTACTTCTATTCCTGAGGATGTTTCCCATTTGTAAAAGAGTCATATTTCTTTTAAAGGCATAATAATTCTAACAAAGATGACCTACAGAGAGAACTCAGAAGCAGAAACAGTGATAAAGACTATAACACCAAAAAAAAAAAAAAAAAAGACTATTAACACTATGTCTCAAAATTTCAACACTTGTCACCATTTAAGAGTGTTAAGTCTATATACCTGAACCAACAAATTTAGGTAAATTTTATACTTCATCACAAAATAAAATTATTTTACTAAATAATATCTCTTTATATCAGTGAAAGAAAGAAGTATATCTGTAATCTTTAAGGTGAAATGATAGTCACAAATCAGGTCCTACCCTCAGTTTTTTTTTTTTACCTTTTTATTTTGAGGAAATACAAACCCAAATTCATTCTGATTGAAATAACTGAGCATTTGCTGGAATGTCTCCTGATATCTACCATTTCAAACTTTAAAATATGAAAACAATTTTATTTTATTTTATTTTTTTGAGAGAGAGATGGAGAGTGGGGGGGGGTAGGGAGGTAGGGAGAGAGAGAGAGGCTGAAGCAGGCTCCATGCCCAGTGTGGAGCCCAACTTGGGGCTTGATCTCACAACCCTGATATTATGACCTGAGCAGAAATCAAGAGTCATTCTTTACTGACTCAGCCACTGAGGTGCCCCCCCCGACAAAAATATTTTTAAATATATATTTTAAACCACAAATAAGCTCAAAAGGAAGAAAGGGTAAACATTCTCATGTCAAAATCAAACTATAACAGAGTGGGACTTGAAGCCAAGTAGTCTATGAAAATGTTGAGACCAAATTGGCTTAAAGGTTAAAGTTCAAATAAGCTGACATTCCCCTTTCTTAAATAGCAACCTGATAATCTCCAACCACCTGCTCAATGTCATAGCCATTCACAAGGCACCTGCCAAATTAGGTGAAAAAGTTAACTACCTAAGATCCTCAAAAGAGATTCAAATAAGTGATAAGAGAGTTTGGGATTAAATCAATAAAAAATATACAAAAAACTAAGCCACAAAATAAATACAATAGCAAAAAGCTGTGCAAGGGAGAAAGAAGGGAAAATAATAAAAATATAATAAATGTATTAGTTATGATTAGCATCTACATGACCATAATAATGTAAACACTGTATATCTTTCTAAATAATTATAATATAACTATATTAGAAGCTTGAGAAAACAGAGAGTGAAGGTGTGTGTACCAGGGGCAGAAGTATCAGAGAGACCTATCCCCTTATAGTAGTTACTTGGATTGGCTCTCCCAACTTTCACCCTTCGTTTCCATTCGGAAGAGGTAAACAGCTAAAAATTACATTCTATATAGTCTCTTTGCAGCTCATGGTCTGAACGTAAAAAAAGATTTTACCAAGTAGATGTACTCCAGCCAGACATGGAAGGAGAAAGTAAGATAGAGGTCATCGGTCTGCTTTCAGCATGTAAAGTCAGCCAGACATGAATATTTCCAGTGGCAGAGATTCTGAGGTCTAATGTCTAGTATGAACCTCCTGGTATGACAGACAGCTGTGGTGGTCGCAGCAGCAGCTCATTGACCTCTAGACTGCAACAATTATATCATGACCGTAAATCATGGTCTAGAGATAGTCTCTGACTTCTGTTCTAGTACTTGGAATAATTTTATAAGCTACAATTCCCTATAATAAAGGCCCTTTCTGTTTGGAATACCTAGGGTGTGTGTGTGTGTGTGTGTGTGCATGCGTGCGTGTGTTTCTGTCCTAGAACATGACTGATAAACATCTTCCCTACCTTTGACAGCTTCAGGAAGTCTTGGAATTGTGATAAGACTGGGGTAAGGGAATCAAGAAGTAGCAATATTAACATGTTATACAGAAATATGGAAGTATATTTCAAAAGAACTGGACAAAAGATTTTATAACAAATCTTATAGAAATTTGACTCCTAAGTAAAAGGCAAATACAATATTCTGGAGATGCATAGGGATGACAGTTGTATAACAATGTGAATGCACTTAATGACATTTAACTATACACTTAAAAATTGTTAAAATCTTTTTTTTTTAATTTTTATTTATTTATGATAGTCACACACAGAGAGAGAGAAGCAGAGACATAGGCAGAGGGAGAAGCAGGCTCCATGCACCAGGAGCCCAACGTGGGATTCGATCCCGGGTCTCCAGGATCACGCCCCGGGCCAAAGGCAGGCGCTAAACCGCTGCGCCACCCAGGGATCCCTGTTAAAATCTTATGTACATTTTACTACAATATAAAAAACACTGGCATGTTTTAAGACACAAGAGTTTTATTGCTTCATGACATTGTATGATAAAAGTTTTTTTATGATAAAGTTTTATAACGGTGATGCACTGTAAACTAAGTATAAAAAGAGTATCAGTTTAATAAGAAAACAAATTTCAAAGAATAGTCAAGATTCTTTCCATTACTACTTTCTTTTTTAGCTGCCTGGATAAAATCATGCAAACAAATTACCCTGACTCAACCCATATAGCTTCACATATCTATACTACAGTCCTTTTCATAACCTATAGTTAAAAATTGCGAGTTGTAGTAAACATATAAATATTTTCAACAGTACACTTAGGATTGAACCAAACCATTTTTAATTTTCTTTACCTTTAAAATCAACTTTGAGATATAATTTGCATCACGTAAAACTGCATCCATTTTAAGTGTACATTTGGTGAGTTTTGACGACCATCTACAATGGTACAACAAAAAAAACACCATTAAAAAGTTGCCTAGGGATCCCTGGGTGGCTCAGCAGCCTGCCTTTGACCCAGAGCGCGATCCTCGAGTCCCAGGATCCAATCCCGAGTGGGGCTCCCTGCATGGAGCCTGCTTCTCCCTCTGCCTGTGTCTCTGCCTCTCTCTCTCTCTCTCCCTCTCTCTCTCATGAATAAATAAAATCTTTTAAAAATTTTTTTAAAAATTAAAAAAATAAAAAGTTGCCTCATGCCCCTTTGCAATAAGTCTACCCTACTCTTCAATCCTAGGCAATCACTAATCTGTGTTTCTTTACTATATAAATTAGATGCTACTTCCAGAGTTTTGTATAAATGGGCTCATACAACATATACTTGAGGAGTTCAGCTCCTGGCCAAAAACCAATCTGTGATTTTGTAAACCTAACTACAGGCAATTACAAAGCCTTCATCTGGCAGGCCTCACAGGGAGAAGCTGCTCTCCCCACACTAGACTGCACAACCAATGTTTGCAGTCTCTAAAGGGAGTTGCAGTTAAGAACTCAAGCCCCCCAGGTTGGCCATGCTCTGAAGCACACCTGCATTTCTGGCCACTCAGAGATGTCTTTATCTGGACCCATCCTCAGGAGACTTCCATAAAGGGCTGGGAAGATAAGGTACTTTTCTCCACTTTGGCTCAGTGAACAGTACTTTTCCACTCCTAAGTCCTTTACTCTCTCCCTCCTCCCTGTGCTCCACCTCTACCCTCTGAACCTCCTATTGGCCAACTTGGGCCCATAAAATTACAGGAGTTTTTCATTTGGGGTTCCCTAGGCAGTGAGATGATACCTATGTCTGTGCTCATCCACCTGACCCTAAAATGGGTGCACCATTTCATGGTAAAAAATGGAACAGTGGGGAGGTTAGTGCTTTCTCCATTTAGTCTCTTGCTTATACTATCATACAAAGTGATGAAAGGCTTGACAGTTAATTTCATTTCAGTTAATTTATTTATGATTTTTATTTATTTATTCATGAGAGACACAGATAAGAGTCAGAGACATAGGGAGAGAGAAAAGCAGGCTCCCTGCAGTGAGCCTGATGTGGGACTCGATCCCAGGACCCTGGGATCATGACTTGAGTCAAAGGCAGACAGTCAACCACTGAGCCACTCAGGTGTCCCAGCTTATTGTTTTAAACTGCAACTCTGACACCTAGTCAATCAGCTTTCTCCAGCTCATCTGAGCTCCTGACAATATTCTTCTGTATCTGAATGCTTTCTTTCATTTCGCATAAACTTTTGAAATTCATTGATGTTGTATAAAAGAGTAGTTCCTTCCTATTGCTCAGTAATACTCTATTGTATTGTGTGAACATACTGCAATTTGTTTATCCATTCAACTATTAACAATATTTGGGTTGTTTCTAATTGTTGACTGCTATGAATAAAACAGTAACAAATATGCTGGTACAAGCCTTTTTGTTTTTGTTTGTTTGTTTGTTTGTTTGTTTTTTTATAAGCCTTTTTGTAGACATAGGTTTTCAATTCTCTCAGTTCCAGAGTGGAACTGATGGATCATACTAACTTTAAGATATAGCCAAACTGTTTCCTAAAGTGGTTATACTATTTTATACATCTACCAGCCATGTATGAGAGTTCCAGATGTTCCATGGTCTAACACTTGGTATGGACAGTTTTTTTATAAATGTAAACATGCAAACTTATATATATACACATATGTATATTTTACTATTCATTGTAGCTGATACAGTACAAAATGGAAAAGACAAAAAAAAGAATCTATTTTGCTTAATCAGGGTTTAAGATATAATTGACATATAAAATTAGTTACAGGTGTACAACATGATTCAATATTTGTATATATCATTACAAATGATCACAATGTCTAGTTAACATCTATCAACAAACAGAGTTAAACTTTTTTTGTTGTGATAAAAATTTTAAGATCTAGGGATCCCTGGGTGGCTCAGCAGTTAAGCACCTGCCCAAGGTGTGATCCTGGAGACCTGGATCGAGTCCCACATCAGGCTCCCTGCATGGAGCCTGCTTCTCCCTCTGCCTGTGTCTCTGCCTCTCTCTCTCTCTCTCTCTCTGTGTCTCTCATGAATAAATAAATTCTTAAAAAAAATTCTAAGATCTACTCTTTGTTACTTTCAAATATACAATACAGTATTACTAACTATAATCATGCTGTACATTATACCCCTTATTACAATCTTAATTTAGTCATGTTCTTGATTTTAATTTGCATATTGTTTAATGATGACATGCATCATTTCAAAGTGTATTGGTCCTTCATACATCTTTTTGTGTGACATGTTTGTTTAATGTTTTTAGCCATTTTTTTATTGAGTTGCTTGTCCTATTACTAGGTGGTAAGAATTATTAATATATTCTGAAAACAAGTTCTTTGCCAGATATATGTATTGTAAATATTTTCTTTCAGTCTATAGCTTATCTGTTCATTTTAGTTGATAGTGTCATTTGGGGAAATATTTTTATCCTAATAAAGTCCAATTTATCACCTGCTTTTTTCTTTTGAGTTTAACATTCTTATGTTCTAAGAAATATTTACCAACTCTATGGTCACGACTCTTTTCTTTTATGTTTTCTCCTACAAGTTTTATGGTTTTAGGCTTTATATTTAGATCAATAATTGATTTCATATTTCGTATATAGTCATAAGACAAAGATCAGAGTTCACTTTTTTCCTGTTACTCTAGCACCATTTAAAAAGACTGTCTCAAAAAAAAAAATAAAAAATAAATAAAAATAAAAAGACGGTCTCTTGTTCTTTGAGAGAAAAGACATATACGTTGGCACTTACATGAAAATCAGTTGACTATATATGTCTATATTTAGGCTCTTTTTGTATTTCATGTCTATCTTTTCACTAATAACAAACTGCCTTCTTTACATGAGATTTCCAGTGTAAGTCTTGAGATTAGGTGGTGTAAGTCTTACAACTTTGTTATTCTTTTAAAGTATTACTTGGCTAGGTCCTGAGCATTTTCATATACATATTGGGGTTGGCTTGTAAATTTCTTTTTCATTTTTAAAAATATTTATTTATTTTGAGAGTGAGAGAAAGAGAGTGAGCGCATGAGCAAGCACGAATAGGGGAGGGGCAGAGGGAGAAGCAGACTCTCCACTGAGCAAGAAGCCTGAGGAAGTCTCCATCCCAGGTCCCTACGATCATGACCTAAGCTGAAGGCAGATGCTTAAATGACTGAACCACTGAGGCACCACTGTAAATTTCTTTTTAAAGAGCATGCTGGAGTTTTTGATGGAGATAAGTGAAGTAAGAAGGAATGAAAAGTTTAACCATCTAATCCATGAACATGGCACACCTCTTGTCTTCTTTAATTTCTATCAGCAATGTTTTACAGTTTTCCATGTAAAGGTCTTCCACATATTTCACAAAGTTAACCCCCAGGATTTAATGCTTTATGATGCTACTGTAAATGTAAATGTAATTATTTTATTTCACTTTTTCAATGTCATTTTCTATATATAGAAATACAATTGATTTTTGTATTGGACTTTGAATCTTACAACCTCCACTAAATTCTCTTATAAGGTCTACTCATTTTATTATAGAGGCTTTAGGATTTGCTACATATATGGTTATGTTATTTGCTAATAAAGACATTATTTCTTTCTTCCCAGTACATATGCTTTTATTTCTATAAGGCCAAGTAATTAAGACAGTGTGATACTGGTATAAGGATAATAAAGAGTACAGAAATAGACTCTTACCATACACCTGCACTTACGCACACACCTGACTTACAGCAAATAGTCCACAGTAGTGAAGAAAAGCTAATCTTTTCAAAAAATGATGCAGGATCAGGTGGATATCCAAGCAGAAAAAATTACCCTCAATCCCGACTTCATAATATGCCAAAAAATTAATCTGAGCTGATCACAGATCTAAAAGTAGATTTTTTTTTAAGATTTATTTTAGAGAGAGAGAAAGAGAGAGAGCACATCAAAGAGTGAGAGAGTGTGTGTGGACACAGGGACAGAAGGAGAGAGAGAATGTCAAGCCGACTCCCTGCTGAGGGCAGAGCCTGAGGCAGGGCTCCATCTCAAGATCCTGAAATCATGACCTGAGCCAAGTCAAGAGTCAGCTTAACCAACAGAGCCACCCAGGCACCCCTCAAAGTAGAATGTAAAGCAATCAATTTTCTAAAAGAAAACAAAGAAGAATATCTAAATGATCTTGGGATGAGCAAAGATTTCTTAAAAAGTATACATAAAACACCAATTATAAATAATTGACAAATTGGACCAATAAAATTAAGATTTTTCCCTTCATCAAAAGATGTCATTATGAGAATGAAAGGCAAACAAAACACTAGAAAAAATTTGCAACGTATTTAATGGTAACAGACTCATATTCAAAAAAATATTTTTAAAACCTCCTACAAATCTATACAGTAAAGACAATGCTTTTGTTGTTGTTGTTAATGGAAAAATAAACAGAACATCCATTTGACAAAAGAGTTAAAAAAAAAAAAGGTTTATAGGCATGTAAGGGTTCCCAGAATTACTGGTCATCAGAGGAGTATAAATTAAAGCCAAATTAGATATCAGACATCCCACATACATCAGTGTGGCCATAAACTAAAAGCTCTAAAAAGGCAAATTGGAGGAGATGTGAAACAACAGGAATTCTTTTGCATTCTACTCATGTGACATAAAATTTGACTAATAAAACCTAACTAAAACTCAAAGCCAGGCCGAATCTGTGAAATTTTTGGAAATAACGTGCTAGAAACACAAAGGACATCCTTAATCTTTGAAAAATATTTTAGTCTTCCTTATTACCTCTCCCTAGATAGACACCCCAGACTAGTGGGATTATCTGGGTTTTGGCAAAACCATATCTTCCATTTAAAGATACTTCTAAGCCTATTAATAAAGTCAGGAAAAAGAAATCTGAATATGAGTAAGGCCCTCAGCCAAAATAATCAATAGAAGATTTACAAAGGATTGTCTCCCAGGCAGTGCCTTTAGGTCCTAGAGTCTAGAACATTATGATCTCAGTGCTCAAACTATTTTAGGAGTATCTTTAATGCTGACACATGAAGAAAGATAGGAGCCTTGGACAGAAACTGATTATTCACCTTAAAAACTCTCAGGAGATCACTAGAGATTGAAAGCTTCCTGATGCAAATGTTAAATGTAGACTTTTTAAAAGACTACTGCCATTTTGTTATTGGGTATTGGTAAAAAGTACACTTATCATCAAAGGTCATCAAATAATCCCAAGGTAAGACATACTCATCATGTCCTAGATGCTGTAAAGAATCATTCAAATAAGAGAAGGCTGCTCAAGAGAGCTTACTGATAACAGAAATGTCATATGGAAGAGTGTACTACTCTGGGGGTAAGTTCAGGAGGAGTTCACTGTCTTCACATACAGGACATTTTTTAAGCACTGACATAAATGTTCTCCCAGGATCTCCCAGTTTGGATTGCTGTACACAATGTGAACCCTATGATTCTCAGCCAAAGCAAAATATACCACTTGTTTCAACAATGCAAGTTCCCTGTGAAAGCCATTTTTCTCTATCCAACTTCAAGATCAGAGATGCCATGTTTTTAGGCTGAAATGTGGTATAGTGGGAGTATTTATTTATTAAAAAGATTTTTTTTTACTTATTTGAGAGAGAGAGAGTGTGCAAGAGTGGGGGTAGGGGCAGAGGGAGAAGCAGACCCCTGCTGAGCAGGGAGCCTATAGGACTCTGGGATCATGACCTGAGTCTCAGACATTTAACTGACTGAGCCACCCAGGTGCCCTAGTGGGAGTATTTAAACAGCAAAAAAAAAAACAAAACAAAACAAAACAAAAACAAAAACAACAGAAGCAACAAAGGTTTTTTAGTTTTGTTTTTTTTGCCAGTCAATCCCTTACTGTTACTAGCATACCACTGCCTACTTCAGAGTTGCAATGTTTTTCAAAATCAGCCATATGAGGCCTGCAGATAGTAAAACCATAGTAGAAGGTAGAAAAGAAAAATCTATAAAATGGGTCTCTGAGTTAAGATCTGGATATTCACAGAATCTTGGGTCATTCTAGTACAGTATGGCAAAAGACCCTGGATTATTGGGCAATAAAAACACTCCCTTACAGAGTCTCCAGGTACCTCTATGAAACTTTACCAAAAGAGTACAGTGCTAGCTTAGAGGGGGGTTGGGATGCTGAGGCAAATGCCCCAGACCTCTAGTACTAGCCAATTCATAGAATGAGGGATCACTGGATCACACAAGTAATACAAAGATAGTACAAATGATATTATTTGCCTTGCACTGCATAAAACTGTATTAAAAATCAGTAGGAGGAATGACAGCAATACGGCAGATGAGAAAGCTCCAAGCTCTTATTACCCAAAAGAAACATCAAAAAGATCCAGCAGGAACTGTCTGAACCAATTTTGTTGAACTTTGGAAAACAGTCAAAAGTTATCAGCAACCAACCAAACACCCAATCAAGAAAAAGCCATCTTCAAAATGGTAGGAGAGTTTTGAGGCATTTTCTCCTTACTATTCCCCCATTCATTCTCACTGCCCAATGGAGGTCTTCTTCTTAAAGCAGTAGCAGCTTGGTTCCCAGCTTCCTTCTTCTACTAGAGGACAGCAGAGAAGATACGCAAATTATTGTACATAATCTGTAGTAATCTCCCTGGGGGATACCTAAAAGACTGATGCAAGGCAGCTGCCTGTGTATCACCTCACCTGGAACTCAGCTAGGTAATGGAGCAAACAGTATTTATAAGAGCTACAAGGTAACTACGGACCCACTGACACTGAGAATGGGAGACATACAAGAGACGGTCTAAAGCCTGGAAGAGAAGTTGAGGTAAGACTCAAAAATTAAGACAGGCAAAGCAACTAAGTATATAAGGGAATTTAGAAAGCTACCTACAGGGGTACTTGGGTGGCTCAGTGGTTGAGCATCTGCCTTCGGCTCAGGGCATGATGCCAGGGTCCTGGGATGGAGTCCCACATCGGGCTCTCCACAGGAAGCCTGCTTCTCCTTCTGTCTATGTCTCTGCCTCTTTCTGTGTCTCTCATGAATAAATAAATAAAATCTTAAAGAGAAAGAAAGAAGAAAAAAAGAAACAAACTGACAACAGGGACCCAAACATTGATACCTGTAAGTGAATGTTCATAACACTATTCACATAGCCAAAAAGTGGAAACAAACCAAGTGTCATCTGAATGGCAAACAAAATGTGTTACATATACATGGAATGGAGTATTATTCAACCTTAAAAAGAAGGAAATTCTGACACATGCTACAACATGAAGGAACCTGAGGACATTATGCTAAGTAAGATACATCAGACACAAAAGGACAAATACTGTATAATTCCACCTATATGAGGTACCTGCAACAGGCAAATTCAGAGACAGAAAGAATAGAGCTTACCAGGGGTTGGGGAAGAAGAGAATGGGGAGCTGTTATTTAATGGATACAGAGTTTCTATTTGGGATAATGATATATTCTGGAAATGGGGAGTAGTATCAGTTACATAGCACTGTAAATGTACTAAATACCACTGAACTGTCCACTTAAAAATGACCAAAATGCTAAATTATATGTTATATATATTTTACCACATACATAAACACACCCCCATAGAATGAATGGATGTTATCTGTGATTAAGGAATAGTCCTCTAAATATAAAATATACACACACAGAGTCAACATTAATGGCCTGAAAATGGTCTTAGACCTACTGTTCCCAGATTAGGGGCCAAGGTATCCAAACACTATAACAAAAACTGAGGAGTTCCATGCATATTTTAAATTTTCAAAGGAAATGGCAACATCTGTTGAATATCCTGTGAACTACTAGTTCAAGGAGGTTCATTGTTAGAACATTAGATCTCACTACATTCTTTGCAATGATTTTGTATCTTTGTATTGCTGGGTCAAAAGCAAATACCATGCAAAAATCACTGTGGAGGAACAGAAAGAACAGCTTAGAAGCACCATGAAAATATTTCTAAGACATCAGAAACCTCAAAAAAAAAAAAAAGTTAAGGGAACTTCTGCTTTAAGAATTCAGCAAATAGAGATGCCTAGGTGGCTCAGTGGTTGAATGTCTGCCTTAGGCTCAGGGTGTGATCCGGGGTCCCAGGATCAAGTCCTACATTGGGCTCCCCATGGGGAGCCTGCTTCTCCCTCTGCCTACGTCTCTGCCTCTGTGTGTGTGTGTCTCTCATGAATAAATAAAATCTTTAAAAACAAAAATAAAAACAACTTCAGCAAGTAGGGGTGTCTAGCTGGCTCAGTTGGGAGAGTACACACCTCTTGATCACACGGTCATGAGTACAAGCCCCACACGGGGTGTAGAGTCTATTTAAAAAAAAAAAAAAATCAGCAAGTTGACCATATTAGACCTCTACCAGTTCTGTAGGGACCTAACAAATGAGTAGTGACTAGAGTTGACACCTATTGTATTCTAGGCTTTGCTTATACTTTAATGGAAGCAATCGCCAAGAATTCAATTAAAGGAACAGAGAATCACTTATCAGTTTGAACCACCTGGATAGGTTTCCTCTGATTTCTACCTATTTACAGAAATGGACAAGGAAATAAAATATCATCACCCTCAAAGTAATGATCTCATTAAAAACTGGAATGGGCAGTTAAAATACCTGTTACCTGGGACACCTGGGTGGCTCAGGCCTTTGGCTCAGGACGTGATTCTGGAGTTCCAGAGATCTAGTCCCACATCAGGCTCCCTGCAGTGAGTCTGCTTCTCCCTCTGCCTATGTCTCTGCCTCTCTCTATATCTCTTATAAATAAATAAGTAAAATCTTTAAAATAAATAAAATAAAATAAAATAAAATAAAATAAAATAAAATAAAATAAAATAAAATATCTGTTACTTAAATGATGGGTGATAAGGGCATCAAGGACTCGCTAACTTGATCGGGGCACTATATTCTAAAATTAAATATGAGAGGAAGTAAGAGGGAAATCCACTGGATAAGTTTCTAGGAACCAGATGGTAGTGAGGGGGTGGACGTGATGCACTTCACAATTTTATTCTTCCCACTTCACAAATTTTTCTCAGATATGCCAACAAAAGGACAGCAGTCCCAGCAGGGAGGTACTGCTGCACAAGACAAGTTATCCATAACACAAAATTCGTACCTATTTCCAAAGGAAACTTTGGAGTGGCTCATGATTTCATCCACAAAGCTAAATTAATATTAACTAAAAGTACTACTTAATCACCAAAAAGAGACAGTCCTGTAATTCTTGATTCATCAAATTATATAAAATTCTCCTGGTTAAAAACAAAAGCAAAGGTCTCAGCAAGGCTGTTTTAACTGTTTGCCATATGAACAGGCAAGCGTGGCCAAATCAGAGCATTCCACTGGGGGAAGGAAAAGTACAGGTTAAAATAGTAATAATTGGAAACAGAAATAAACAATAGCCAATAGTAAGAGAGTGGAGAAATGGGCTATGACACAAGAAATGATGCTATTAATTCTTTTCCCACAAGAACTTCTTAGAGCAAGAAAATAAGAATGAATATAGCTGGAAGAAAGCTACTGACCCATAAACCGTAGCATATGAAAACTGAGCAAATGCTGACTTACGACAACAGCCTGAGAGATAGATGTAGAGAGAAGATATCAAGGAAAATTTTCTTAATGACTCATCTAAAAGGTGGTAAATTAGAATTGTCATTTGAGTCACATTTGTGTTGGTTATGTTTATTATGATGGTTCCTTTGTAGTGCTTAACAATGGTTCTACCTTTGATTCAGGGGGGATGACTGTAGCAGGTAGCAGTCAGTATACTGTATTGCCACCCATCAAGGTCACTCCTTCCTGACAAAGTTACTGGGGTAGGAGGGCAAAATTACTGCTGCAGCTTATTCACTGTGTAAAAAGTCTTCTGCTTTGGTCTTTTGATTATAAAAGGCATGAATGGAAATGGAACAGCATTCATGGGCTAAGAACAGTCTCTAAAAGACTGAATGATACAATATGGTGGCTACACATCATGAATAGATTCACCCCCAGAATTCAAAAAAGGGCTGCTGTAGTAAATCTGTGGCTTACACAGACTGAACTTAATCTGAAATATACCTAATTGACTATTCTTGGGGCACAAAACACTTGGGCGTGTACATTATATTTAAATTACACTCAGGCCACAAATACTCAATGCCAACAGGATTTGTGGTAACTCTGTCAACACTAGCCCCAACAGTCAAGAAGCAACTGAAGAGGCCCTACTAGGAATGGATTCAGATTACTGAACCAAACCCAATGGTGTTCCAAGAAGCAGTTCATCAGGATGAAATACTTGTCACCAAATAGGAACACTAGAGGGTGCTCTCTTCTAGAAGACTGGTCAAGACTGGCAGTCAGGAAAGGTAACTACGCAAGAGTGAACCCAATGCCTCACTAAGCTAGTAAAACAGTATACACCTCCATTACACTGAAGAAGACATACCTATACTCAGAAAGGACTAGTGAATATTTTAATAATGGGATCTGTAGTTTTAAACTGGCCATAGACTTTAATCTTTCTGCCAGGATGGCATGATGTAACATTGGGATTATAGATTCATAAGAAGAATTAAATGAAAATCAAACTTACTTGATCTCCAGGATAAAAAATATTAGGGCAGCTAAAGGAAATATTCTAAAAGAAAAGATAAAAATTAGACTGAAATGCTAGACATTATCTAAAGGTCACTCTATAAAGTAAATGGCTAAATGAAGTTTGATATATCCATATCCATGTGGTATAATTAACAGCAGAACCATGACCAATATTTTCTGAGTGCCTATTACATACTAAGTAACGTACTAATATAAAACATATTTTATAAACCATTCACTAAATGAGGTAAATCAATACAGAATGACATAAAAAGATATCCTATAATTTACTAAAAAAAATGAAAGAAGTATCAGGAAAATATGTATAGCATAACTGCATATACATTTAAAAAAATGAAAACTGCATGTATTTTGACATCTGGATGTGTGTTTATATAAATGGATACATGGAAATGAGGCTGGTAAAATATCCAGCTACTTTTAACAGTAGTTAACACAAAAGAGACAAAGGAGATTGAGGGTAGGATAAAATGGAAAACATTTAATATCTACCAAATCTGGGTAAGCTCAATAAGATTATTCTGTTGCTTTTTTTTTTTTCTGGATACTTGATGCATTTCATAACATAAGCAAGATGGTATTAACAGAGATACACGACTGTAAATGTATAATAAGAAATGTTAGTTATTAATTGCAAAAAATAAAGGCTTCTTAGCTGCTTGAGGTTCCATGGAAAACAAAAATGCTGATACCTTCATCTCCATTTCCTACCCCACATGAAATCTCAGAGGCCCAGCCTGCAGGAGATGGAATTAAGAGCAATATTGCCAAAGAAAATAGAAGTTTAAAAAGTTACACACTATAACTAGTATTGTAATTACATGTTAGAGAGATAGGCTACTGGGTTCCTGGTTGCTTAGCAATATTTAATGAAAATATTAGAGAATTCATAACTGATAGTTGCTAGATCTGACAGGCTATCTGTTACCATGCACAAGAACTTCTGATAGTGTTCTGATAGTGAGTTTTTCATTATTTTAAACATGCTAAATTCCTTCTAATTCATTATGACAATGATCCAGCTTATACCATTTTCATATTAAGAAAAATAAAATAAAATACTGCTAATTCTCTGTGTAGTAAATGGATTTCATTGATAATTCCTTAATAACTTGCTCTTTTTTTTTTTAAAGATTTATTTATTTATTTGAGAGAGAGAGAGTGTGTCTGCACACACAAGAGCACATGAGAGAGAGCACAAGCTGGGGGTCAGGGGCAGAGGAAGAGGAAGAGGGAGAAGCAGATTCCCAGGACCCTGGGATCGTGACCTGAGCTGAAGGCAGACGCTTAACCACCCAGCGCCCCAATAACTTGCCCTTTTACAAAAAAATGTATTACTGGGTTTCTTTCTAAATTACCATAATATTTTCAGAATCATTTCATAAGAAACTGACAGACCATAAAGAGAAACAAAGAACAAAAATTTAAGCCAAAGTATTAATAGTCAGTGGTAAAGTGAAATCTATTAAGAGTTCTATCATATTTTACAATGTATGTGTATATAAAAACATCACATTGCACACCTTAAATAACATTCACATGTACAACCTAAATATATACAATATTTATGAGTCAACCATATATCAGTAAAGCTGCTGCAAATGTAATTTACAACACAGTAAAGCAAAGCTGGAAAAAGAGAGTTCTCACATAAAAAGTTAATTTGAGTTGATCCCAATAATATAACAAACGAGGTCTTTGGACTAACCTTGAATACAACAACAAAATACCTGATAAAACGTAAATAAAAAGAAGAACCTATGATCCGAAAAGAAATTTTTAGGCTCATAAATAGCTAAAGCAAGAATTCAGAGGGGAAACTACAGTAAATGCTATGGTACATAACCCAAGTCTTTTTCAGTATCACGGCTATATTCCCTCAATGTGGTTAAGAGTACGGCTGCCAAAGGCTCTCAGCTACGTCCCTTACTGGGACCAGCCCTCAGACAAAAAGAGCCACCTCACCCAGAATCATGCCTCCTCCCTCAGAGTGGCCTGCATGCAGTGTGGGGGTCCATTTGGGTGTATAAAATCCAACTCCCTTCCTCAAGATGAGACATTTCTAAAGGACAAAAAGATTGACTGAAATCTTTCTGCTACTGACTACAGTTCAACTTCTCCTGCTTACTCCTGCTTCTCTCCATCCTCATGTTGTTTGTGAGAGAATTCCTCCAGCATTCCTCCTACACATCAACCTCAAAAAGTCTCAAAGTTTCATAGGGAATCTAACGTATGAAACAAGCTAAGCACAGAATCTGCTTTAGTCTATGGATGTTAGCCAAACATAAGTAACTGAGCTACTGATTTTCCTGTCCTTTTGAGGACCTATAAAAGATAAATCCCAGAATGTAACCCAAGGCAGAAGATACTAGGAACATTGCTTCCATTGAGCTGTGAACCCAAGTGTTACAAAGGTACCAAAAAATGCAAAGATATCAAAGAAATAAACTTACCCCATCACTCCCACTTAGAAGACTACAGGGAAATCCTCCGTGGTATTGATCAGAGCAGGAAAAAGGATCCTTAAGAAATTTTCACCACAAGCCAGGCCTTTCAAAGGTCTGCAACTCAAATTCACATCAGCTAGATGGTCCAAAAAATGTCAAATACTGGACTTAGTTTCAAATAGAGCCAGAATAGTAGGTTCTTTGGCACCTGGAATAAGTAAAAGCAAATCTTCTCTTCAGAAAGGTATCTTCATTCCAGGAATTCGAGTCCCACACACACCACAGAAATCTTTTAAAATATACTAAGTAGCACACAGTCAAAAATACCCGAATACACAAATAAGTAACGAACTAAAATGAAAAAAACACCATTTTTAAAAAAGGACTGCACAAACCACAAGTACTTTGGTCTTTGAGGTTGTTATCAGTCACAAATCACAAAACCATCCATATTATACTTTAAAAAATAAGAACAGGTTTGAAATATATGCAGAGAACAGGGAGCAATACAAAGTGAACTGTGAATTAACATATATGAATGGGAATAAATGAAGATTCTATAAATAAAACATAACAAATGAATGTATAATTTAATGTGAGGTAACTTCCAGTTATGCCAACAGAGTGAAGTGGTTAAATGAACCTTCTTCCAGGTAATAATTATGAAATCTAGGCAAAATTAAGTTAATGGAAAGCATCCCAGCAGAGAAAAAAGACAAGAGAGGCATCTGGGTGACTCAGACAGTTGAGCATCTGACTCTTGATTTCGGCTCAGATCATGATCTCAGGGTCCTGGGATTGAGCCCTGCAACAGGCATCTAATTTTTCTTGAAAAACTGGAACTTCAAGAAGAAAATTCCCCAAACCCCACAACTCCATCAACAGAACACTGATCACAGCTGGCTCGAGATGGCAGAGAACAGAGTCAGAACCAGAAGATTAGGTGGAAATACTAGGGTAAGACTCTGAAGTAAGAGAATCAAAGAGTCAGTAAAATCCAAAATCTGAGTATAAACACTACCAAATCTTTGGTGGACCACAAAACTGGGCATGCTCAGGGGACAAACAAGCAAAAAACAACATACCAGAAGCAGTCTACCCTTGAAAGACAGAGCTGAAATGGCTGAGATTTATGAATCTGCTGCTTTATTAATTGAATGTGTTCCCCAAACAACAGAAGTAAGGGCAGCAAAGAACTGAGGCCTAAGGTATGAGAGGACAGAGTTCAACACATGGTAGAGGAGTGGAAATTAATGCAAAGATCCCTAGAAACAAAGAAGATACAAAATCTATAAGCTTCTAAATCTGATTATAAGTGCTACCCAAATCCTTGGCTGATCATCAAACTATACAGGCATACCAGAGAATGAGACTCAAAAAAGCAGCATATGAAAGATTAAAAACTAAGCAGAAAGCAGTTAATGCAAGGTTGGAAAGCCAAGGCTTATAATTTGTTTATACAACTTAACTGTCTCTCAAGAAAAAACAAGAACATTTAAAAGAATAAAACAGGGGTGCTTGGCTGGGTCAGTCAGTAGAACATGTGACTCTTGATCCTAGGGTCATCATGAGTTCAAGTCCTGTGTTGGTTGTGGAACTTTCTTGAAATAAAAATCGAAAGAAAGAAAAGAAAGAAGAAAAAAAAAGAAAAGAAAAGAGAAGAGAAGAGGAGAGGAGAGGAGAGGAGAGGAGAGGAGAGGAGAGGAGAGGAGAGGAGAAGAGAAGAGAAGAGAAGAGAAGAGAAGAGAAGAGAAGAGAAGAGAAGAGAAGAGAAGAGAAGAGAAAAGAGAGAAAGAAACAAACAGAATTTTTGGACATGAAAATAAACAGTACCCAAAGCATATAAAAACTACAAATCCACAGGCCCAGTAAGCTCAAAAAACTCCAAGCATTTAGAAACGACACCAAAAGCATGATCCATAAAGGAAAACAATGATAAAGTGGATCTTATCAAAATTTACAACTTTTGCTCCGTCAATGAACTGCCAAGTTTATTAAAAGACAAGTTACACACTGGGAAAAAATACAGAGAAATTGCTACCTGGCAAAGGACTTGTATCCAAAATATAACAAGAACTATCAAAACAACAATAAAAATGGACTTGAACATGGACTTGAATAGGCACTCATCTAAAGAGAATATAGAGATGGCAAACCAGGTATACGCAAGTAGTTCAACATAATGAGTAATTAGTGAAATAGTAACTATGACCATGATGAGAGAACTACTATACCCATTTGGAAGACTGAAATTAAATAGTCCTGACAATATCAAGCGCTGATGAGGATGAGGAACAACTAACTAGAATTCTCACACATTGCTAGTGGACGTGCAAAAACAATACAGTCACTCTGGGAAATGGTTTGACTGTTTCTTACCAAGTTAAACATATACTCAGCATCTGACACAATAATCTCATTGCTGGGTAATTTCCCTAAATGTGAAAACTCATGTCCGCCCAATAATCTGCAGCCCAAAACTCAAAACAACTATATTAGCCTTCAACCCATGAATGGTAAACAAACTGCTATACATATATACATACACACATATTATAAATGGCACATTACTTAGCAATAAAAAAAGAAGAAACTTGATCCAAAACTTGGATGAATCTCAAAGATTAAGCTGAGCGAAAGCTGCCAGCTTCAAAACACTGCACATATATGATTCCATTTATATAACCTCTTGGAATGACATGACCATAGTGATGAGCAAGAGATCGGAGCTTGCCAAGGAGAGTAAGTGAAGGGAACACACAACTAAAATAAATAGCACCAAGGTGTTTTTCAAGGTGACAGAAAACTTCTCTATATTCTGGTTATAGGAGTAGTTACATGAATCTTTACATGTGTTAAAATTCATAAAACTGTACACCAAAGTTCAGAGCAGCATTATTGCAATAGCGAAAAGATGGGAACAATCTTACTATCCATGGATAGACAAAATGTGGCAAGCAGAAACAATGGAATATTTAGTCTGAAAAAGGAAATTTTGATAGATGCTACCACATGGATGAACCTTAAAAATATTATGCTAAGTGAAATTAAGCCAGACACAAAGGAAAAATATTGTATGATTCCACTTAGATGAGGTCAAATGCATAAAGAAAGTCAAATTCGGGGCAGCCTGGGTGGCTCAGCGGTTTAGCGCCGCCTTCAGCCCAGGGCCGGATCCTGGAGACTCGGGATCGAGTCCCACACTGGGCTCCCTGCATGGAGTCTGCTTCTCCCTCTGCCTGTGTCTCTGCCTCTCTCTGTGTCTCTCATGAAGAAAGAAAGAAAAGAAAGAAAAGAAAGAAAGGCCAAATTCATTTTTAAAAAAAGTAAGAATAGGGGGCATTTGAGTGGCTTAGTGGTTGAACATCTCCTTTTGGCTCAGGTTGTGACCCTGGGATCCTGGGACTGAGTCCTGCATCAGGCTCCCCAGAGGGAGCCGGCTTCTCCTTCTGTCTATGTCTCTGCCTCTGCCTCTCTTTGTGTGTCTCTCATGAATAAATAAAATATTAAAAAAAAAAGAAAGTCAGAATAGTCAAATTCATAAAGAAAGAAAGTAGAACAGTTGTTACCCAGTGCTGAAGAAAGGAAGAGTAGGGAGTTGTTTAATGGGTACAAAGTTTCTATTTGGAATACATAAAAAATTATAGAGATGGAAAGGGATACTGGTGTACAACAATGTGAACGTAGGTAATGCCACAAAATTGTACACTTAACAAACTGTTAACAATAAAATGTTATCTATACTATATCACTACATAAAATATTCATAGGGACATATACCAAGTGAAAAAGAAGTCAATCTATGGAATTCAAAATGCAAAATTAAAAAGAAATTGATTAGATTTTTAAAAATTCATCTACATGTTTACAACAGACTCATCTAAAGTGAAAAAAAAATCAGGGATGCGTGGGTGGCTCAGTCAGTTAAGAGTTCAGCTCTTGGTTTCAGTTCAGGTCTTGATCTCAGGTTTGTGGGGTCAAGCTCAGTATCAGGGTCCATCTTCAGCAAGGGAGTCTGTTTCAGACTGTCTCTCACTCTCTCCCTCTGCCATTCCCCCTACTCATGCATATGTGTGTGCACACATGCACTCTCTCTTTCACCCTAAAATAAAATCTTTTAAAATAAATAAATAAAATAATCTGAAAAGTTGAACAAAAAAGGATGTAAACAGATATACCATACAAATATTAAGCAAAAGCATTAAATTATATCAATGTGAGGCAAAACAGATTTTAAGGCAGAGGAAGAATTACTTTATAATGATAAAAGTTTCAATTCACAAGGAAAATACAAAAATTTTGAATGTTTACAAGCCTAGTAACATAGGCTCTACTACACATGTATAGCTGAAACCAACAAAACCTTGAGAAAATGGATTATTCAAAATGATGGAATAAAACAAAAGACTTAGTAAGAATATAGATGATTTATACAATACCATTAACAATCTTGATCTAACAAATCTGAACATAATGTTCTACCCAACATCCAGAATACACACTCTTTTTAAGCACATACAATATTACAATATAGACCATATTCTGGGATACAAAGTAAAATCAAATTTCAAATAATTAAAACTTGATGGAGCATCTTCTATAATCACAATGTAAAGTCGAAAATTGATAAAAAGAAAAATGTCACTCAGAAATTAAAATTCCCATATATTCAGAAATTAAGGTTCCTATATGCTTAGAAATTAATATCAATAAAAAATACATTATTTTGTTTTTGTTTTGTTTTGTTTTTTTTTGTTTTGTTTTTAATTTTTAGAGAGGGAGGGAGAGGCAGAGGGAGAGGGAACGAAAATCTTAAGCAGGCTCCATGCCTAGCTCAGAGCCTGATGCAGGGCTTGATCTCATGACCCTGAGATCATGACCTGAACTGAAATCAAGAGTTTGACATTTAACCAATCAAACCACCCAGGTACCCCACAAGACAATGAAAAAAATCTTGAAGACAAATGGAAATTATTTTGAATTCTACAGTAACAAATTCCACAAAGCAAAACTTGTGAGATGCAGCTAAAGTCCCACATGGAAGCAAATTTATATCCTTAAATACATATATTAGTAAAGGAAATTAAAAATTAATGAGCTAAGCATCCATCATAAGAAATCAGATCCAAAGTAAAATACACCCAAAGAGATTAGAAGGGAAAAAAATTAAGAGACATTAATTAAATAGGAAAGTAAACACACCACTGAGAGAATTATCAAAGCCAAAAGTTTGTTCTTTGAAAAGACTGAAAAAGTGACAAACTCTGGGAAAACTGATCAAGAAGAAAAGAGAAAATACACAAACAATATCAAAAATAATAAGAGAAAAAAAAAATAATAAGAGAATATTAACATCTTTATGACAATGTATTTGAAAATGGAGATGTAACAGAAACATTCCCAGAAAAAAATATAACAGCAAAACTGATTTAGTACACATGGATAACTTGAATAAGCCTACAATTTTCAAAGAATTAATCAGGAGTAAAAAATATTCCTAGGAAGTACCATATTCCAGAAATTATCATCACTCCAATCTTATTTGGAATTAATCCAATGTTACCTTAAAATCTCTAGAGTATAAGATAGCAAAATCTTTAGGATAGCAAAAATCTTGCTACCAAACCTATATAATAATATAAGAAGCAAATTTCATTAATGAACATAGATGTAAAAATCATAAAATATTAGCAAGCAGAAATCAGCATAAAAGTAGTAATGTACTGTAACTAAATTGTGTGCTCTCATTATTCAGTATTTGAAAAGAAATTAATATATCCATTAAACATTAAAAAAGAAAATCAAAAGATAGGCCAAAAAATCTATAGAGATGAAGCATCTTGATAAAATTCAACATGCATTTTGTAAAAAAAACAAAAAAAACCTCTTTGCATTCTAACAATATAATAAATCTGATAACAGGTATCTTTAAAAAAGCAACGAACAAAAAAAATCCTCTAAGAGACTGCAGAATTTAGAGCTAATCAGGCAGAAATTAAAAATCAATTGAATGAGATGCAATCCAAACTAGAAGTCCTAACGACGAGGGTTAACGAGGTGGAAGAACGAGTGAGTGACATAGAAGACAAGTTGATAGCAAAGAGGGAAACTGAGGAAAAAAGAGACAATTAAAAGACCATGAAGACAGATTAAGGGAAATAAACGACAGCCTGAGGAAGAAAAACCTACGTTTAATTGGTGTTCCCGAGGGCGCCGAAAGGGCCAGAGGGCCAGAATATGTATTTGAACAAATTCTAGCTGAAAACTTTCCTAATCTGGGAAGGGAATCTAATCAGGCATTCAGATCCAGGAAATAGAGAGATCCCCCCCTAAAATCAATAAAAACCGTTCAACACCTCGATATTTAATAGTGAAGCTTGCAAATTCCAAAGATAAAGAGAAGATCCTTAAAGCAGCAAGAGACAAGAAATCCCTGACTTTTATGGGGAGGAGTATTAGGGTAACAGCAGACCTCTCCACAGAGACCTGGCAGGCCAGAAAGGGCTGGCAGGATATATTCAGGGTCCTAAATGAGAAGAACATGCAACCAAGAATCCTTTATCCAGCAAGGCTCTCATTCAAAATGGAAGGAGAGATAAAGAGCTTCCAAGACAGGCAGCAACTAAAAGAATATGTGACCTCCAAACCAGCTCTGCAAGAAATTTTAAGGGGGACTCTTAAAATTCCCCTTTAAGAAGAAGTTCAGTGGAACAATCCACAAAAACAAGGACTGAATAGGTATCATGATGACACTAAACTCATATCTTTCAATAGTAACTCTGAATGTGAACGGGCTTAATGACCCCATCAAAAGGCGCAGGGTTTCAGACTGGATAAAAAAGCAGGACCCATCTATTTGCTGTCTACAAGAGACTCATTTTAGACAGAAGGACACCTACAGCCTGAAAATAAAAGGCTGGAGAACCATTTACCATTCGAATGGTCCTCAAAAGAAAGCAGGGGTAGCCATCCTTATATCAGATAAACTAAAATTTACCCCGAAGACTGTAGTGAGAGATGAAGAGGGACACTATATCATACTTAAAGGATCTATTCAACAAGAGGACTTAACAATCCTCAATATATATGCCCCGAATGTGGGAGCTGCCAAATATATAAATCAATTATTAACCAAAGTGAAGAAATACTTAGATAATAATACACTTATACTTGGTGACTTCAATCTAGCTCTTTCTATACTCGATAGGTCTTCTAAGCACAACATCTCCAAAGAAACGAGAGCTTTAAATGATACACTGGACCAGATGGATTTCACAGATATCTACAGAACTTTACATCCAAACTCAACTGAATACACATTCTTCTCAAGTGCACATGGAACTTTCTCCAGAATAGACCACATATTGGGTCACAAATCGGGTCTGAACCGATACCAAAAAATTGGGATCGTCCCCTGCATATTCTCAGACCATAATGCCTTGAAATTAGAACTAAATCACAACAAGAAGTTTGGAAGGACCTCAAACACGTGGAGGTTAAGGACCATCCTGCTAAAAGATGAAAGGGTCAACCAGGAAATTAAGGAAGAATTAAAAAGATTCATGGAAACTAATGAGAATGAAGATATAACCGTTCAAAATCTTTGGGATGCAGCAAAAGCAGTCCTAAGGGGGAAATACATCGCAATACAAGCATCCATTCAAAAACTGGAAAGAACTCAAATACAAAAGCTAACCTTACACATAAAGGAGCTAGAGAAAAAACAGCAAATAGATCCTACACCCTGGAGAAGAAGGGAGTTAATAAAGATTCGAGCAGAACTCAATGAAATCGAGAACAGAAGAACTGTGGAACAGATCAACAGAACCAGGAGTTGGTTCTTTGAAAGAATTAATAAGATAGATAAACCATTAGCCAGCCTTATTAAAAAGAAGAGAGAGAAGACTCAAATTAATAAAATCATGAATGAGAAAGGAGAGATCACTACCAACACCAAGGAAATACAAACGATTTTAAAACATATTATGAACAGCTATACGCCAATAAATTAGGCAATCTAGAAGAAATGGACGCATTCCTGGAGAGTCACAAACTACCAAAACTGTAACAGGAAGAAATAGAAAACCTTAACAGGCCAATAACCAGGGAGGAAATTGAAGCAGTCATCAAAAACCTCCCAAGACACAAGAGTCCAGGGCCAGATGGCTTCCCAGGGGAATTTTATCAAACGTTTAAAGAAGAAACCATACCTATTCTCCTAAAGCTGTTTGGAAAGATAGAAAGAGATGGAGTACTTCCAAATTCGTTCTATGAGGCCAGCATCACCTTAATTCCAAAACCAGACAAAGACCCCACCAAAAAGGAGAATTACAGACCAATATCCCTGATGAACATGGATGCAAAAATTCTCAACAAGATACTGGCCAATAGGATCCAACAGTACATTAAGAAAATTATTCACCATGACCAAGTAGGATTTATCCCTGGGACACAAGGCTGGTTCAACACCCGTAAAACAATCAATGTGATTCATCATATCATCAAGAGAAAAACCAAGAACCATATGATCCTCTCATTAGATGCAGAGAAAGCATTTGACAAAATACAGCATCCATTTCTGATCAAAACTCTTCAGAGTGTAGGGATAGAGGGAACATTCCTCGACATCTTAAAAGCCATCTATGAAAAGCCCACAGCAAATATCATTCTCAATGGGGACGCACTGGGAGCCTTTCTCCTAAGATCAGGAACAAGACAGGGATGTCCACTCTCACCACTGCTATTCAACATAGTACTGGAAGTCCTAGCCTCAGCAATCAGACAACAAAAAGACATTAAAGGCATTCAAATTGGCAAAGAAGAAGTCAAACTCTTCTTCTTCGCCGATGACATGATACTCTACATAGAAAACCCAAAAGCCTCCACCCCAAGATTGCTGGAACTCATACAGCAATTTGGCAGTGTGGCAGGATAAAAAATCAATGCCCAGAAATCAGTGGCATTTCTATACACTAACAATGAGACTGAAGAAAGAGAAATTAAGGAGTCAATCCCATTTACAATTGCACTCAAAAGCATAAGATACCTAGGAATAAACCTAACCAAAGATGTAAAGCATCTATACCCTCAAAACTATAGAACACTTCTGAAAGAAATGAGGAAGACACAAAGAGATGGAAAAATATTCCATGCTCATGGATTGGCAGAATTAATATTGTGAAAATGTCAATGTTACCCAGGGCAATATACACGTTTAATGCAATCCCTATCAAAATACCATGGACTTTCTTCAGAGAGTTAGAACAAATTATTTTAAGATTTGTGTGGAATCAGAAAAGACCCCGAATAGCCAGGGGAATTTTAAAAAAGAAAACCATATCTGGGGGCATCACAATGCCAGATTTCAGGTTGTACTACAAAGCTGTGGTCATCAAGACAGTGTGGTACTGGCACAAACACAGACACACAGATCAGTGGAACAGAATAGAAAATCCAGAAGTGGACCCTGAACTTTATGGGCAACTAATATTCGATAAAGGAGGAAAGACTATCCATTGGAAGAAAGACAGTCTCTTCAATAGATGGTGCTGGGAAAATTGAACATCCACATGCAGAAGAATGAAACTAGACCACTCTCTTGCACCATACACAAAGATAAACTCAAGATGGATGAAAGATCTAAATGTGAAACAAGATTCCATCAAAATCCTAGAGAAGAACACAGGCAACACCCTTTTTGAACTCGGCCATAGTAACTTCTTGCAACATACATCCACGAAGGCTAAAGAAACAAAAGCAAAAATGAACTATTGGGCCTTCATCAAGATAAGAAGCTTTTGCACAGCAAAGGATACAGTCAACAAAACTCAAAGACAACCTACAGAATGGGAGAAGATATTTGCAAATGACATATCAGATAAAGGGCTAGTTTCCAAGATCTATAAAGAACTTATTAAACTCAACACCAAAGAAACAAACAATCCAATCATGAAATGGGCAAAAGACATGAACAGAAATCTCACAGAGGAAGACATAGACATGGCCAACATGCATATGAGAAAATGCTCTGCATCACTTGCCATCAGGGAAATACAAATCAAAACCACAATGAGATACCACCTCACACCAGTGAGAATGAGGCAAATTAACAAGGCAGGAAACAACAAATGTTGGAGAGGATGTTGGTGGGAATGTGAACTGGTGCAGCCACTCTGGAAAACTGTGTGGAGGTTCCTCAAACAGTTAAAAATATACCTGCCCTACGACCCAGCAATTGCACTGTTGGGGATTTACCCCAAAGATACAAATGCAATGAAACGCCGGGACACCTGCACCCTGATGTTTATAGCAGCAATGGCCACGATAGCCAAACTGTGGAAGGAGCCTCGGTGTCCAATGAAAGATGAATGGATAAAGAAGATGTGGTTTATGTATACAATGGAATATTACTCAGCTATTAGAAATGACAAATACCCACCATTTGCTTCAACGTGGATGGAACTGGAGGGTATTATGCTGAGTGAAGTAAGTCAGTCGGAGAAGGACAAACATTGCATGTTCTCATTCATTTGGGGAATATAAATAATAGTGAAAGGGAATATAAGGGAAGGGAGAAGAAATGTGTGGGAAATATCAGAAAGGGAGACAGAACGTAAAGACTGCTAACTCTGGGAAACAAACTAGGGGTGGTAGAAGGGGAGGAGGACGGGGGTGGGAGTGAATGGGTGACGGGCACTGGGGATTATTCTGTATGTTAGTAAATTGAACACCAATAAAAAATAAATTAAAAAAAATCCTCTAAGAATGGTAAAACATGAAAATTCATTCCTTTGATGCTGGAACAAATCAGGAATCTTGGCTATTCACTCTTCTTTGAACCTAAATTTGAGGTCCTTGCATAAGCAGTACAGCAATGCAAAACCCCGTGGGGAAAAATATTAAACTTTACTAAGAGATATAAAAGAAAATCTAAATAAAAGGGTATATTTACTGTGGTCACAGACTGGAAAACTCAAAATTATAAAAGTGTCAGTTCTGTTCACGTTGAATGTAGGCAAGCCCTCTGGAATTCAGGAGCAGAGTTGGTGAGTATAGATAGCAATCTATGAGGGCCACTAAAATATTACTTGAATAAATTCAAAGCATGGTGTCAGTTTACTGAGGCTTCTATATGTCACTCTTAACTGGAAGTTTAAAAGCATTCCTCAACAATATCCACTATACATGTAGTTGCGATGAATTAAAATTCAGAAAACAATCCACTGCACTCCTCTGGCAACTTATTATCTAAATTTGAAACTTATATTTGTGCTTTCCATGAAACTGTTTACAAGAGAAAATGGAAGGTATATAAAACTGAATTTTTTTTGCAAAATTTGTTCAGAAATGTTTTCCTCAACCTGTGAGAGAAAATAAGTTTCTGCCTAATAATTTTAAGATAATAAAATCAGTTTCTTCCTATCCCCACTAAATAAAGGTTTGACAAATATTTACAGGTTTAAAGGGACTATTCACTTGTCTCTGTCCAGTCTACCTATCGGAGTACTTGTCAGAGATTTTAATTATTTACCTATCTGTCCCTTCCAATTAAGACATGTGAATCAAAGGAGGCTTATAGTTCTCATTGTGCCTGACTTCCAATACTCAAGAAATATGTGTTGAAAAAAAAATGTGTGTTGAATTAATAAAATCCTGTGTTATAGATAAGGCTCTAAGAGAAGTTAATCAACCAGGTTATATACTCCAAACTAATAAGCAGTAAACTACTCATTTATTTATCAAGTATTTATTGTTCTAGGTCCTAGAATGTAGCATTAAGTCCTAGACCTGATTCCTTCTTGTTCTTTTTATAAAAGTAGGGAAAAAAATTCTTTAACCTCATTTTTTTAGTAATAAAATTTCTCTCACAGGATTATAGCTGAGAAGGAGAAACTTATTTGAGAGGACATCACTACTGAACTGGTTAGTAGTACATCAGTTTTGTAGACATGAAGAAGACAATCCCTTGCTAGGTCAACATGAAGAGACCAGACAAACTAGGAACCAAATTTCAAACTTTTGTCTAAAAAACAATTGAAGAAATCGTAAAATCTGGAATAACAGAAAGATATTACAGTAACTCAAAGGTTAAGACTGAGGGGTGCCTGAGCGGTTCAGTTGGTTCAGTTTGCCTTTGGCTCAGCTGGTAATCCTGGGGTGCTGGGACTGAGCTATGCATCTAGCTCCCCGCTCAGCGGGGAGCCTGCTTCTCCCTCTCCCTCTGCCTCTGCCTCTCCCCCTGCTTGTCCTCTAGCTCCTCCCTCTGTCTCCTTCTTACTCTCTAATAAATAAAATTTTTTTTAAAAAATTTTAAAAATTTTTAAAAAAATCTACGTTATTTGCTGAACTGTTTATCTGGAGTTTTTCACAAAGTACTGGTTTTATTTTCTTCTATCTAAATATATTCTATATTCTAATTAACACTTTCCATTTGGATGGCCTCTAAGTAATAATCAGATAAAACAATCACAGAAAGCTATAGCAAGATAGTCTAATATTAAGAGAAATTTTAAATTAAGCACTTAAGTAAAAATAACTTTCAAGACATTTGGCATTTTTAAGTAAAAATTGCTTAGAGAGTTATTTCTCAATTATAAATTTCAAAATGTGAAACTCCTACATTTGTAATCATAGTGTGATATTACAGCACCTTTTGTAAAGAACTTACAGAATTCCAAGCATTTTCAGCCCCACAAATATGTGCCAAGGCTAGGTTTTTTTCACAGCTTTTTCATTCAAATTCAAAAACTACTATGTCATTGATAGTAATTTTTTATAGCAATTCACCTTTTATTGAGTTCTGTAAATCATTCACCTTAAGTTTTCACAGGAGGAACACTTTTTACAAATATTTTAATTAGCCTATGTTGATTTCATTTAAATTATGTAATTATGATCACAGATAAACAGATTTGGGGACAAACACAAGTGACTCTTGGTAAGTATATAAATCGACTGAACTAGTAGGAGTAGAAGCATCCACAAGAGATCAATGTACTAACCTAACCATTAAGTACACCACAGGCATCAGTCAGCATGTTTATATCTAAAGAAATGCAGAACTTTAGTTATGCTACAAAATCATTAAGTGGAAGCCATTTAAGGTCATTTTAATTTTGTATTGAAAATTTTAAATATTTTTGGCCATTATGGTACCAACAAAATATAAGGATAGACCAAGTAAACTCAGCAACTCTATCAAAAAAAACAGATGTAGGGAATCCTTGGGTGGCTCAGCGGTTGAGACCCTGCCTTCTGCCCGGGGCGTGATCCTGGAGTCCCGCAACAGGCTCCCTGCATGGACCCTGCTTCTCCCTCTGCCTGTGTCTCTACCAATCTGTCTCTCTGTCTCTCTTTCTCTGTCTCTCTCCCCCCTGCATCAGGCTCCCTACATGGAGCCTGCTTCTCCCTCTGCCTGTGTCTCTGCCTCTCTCTCTCTCTCTCTCTCAATCTCGGGATGACTGAAAAATAATATTTTTAAATGTAAGGGATAAAATTTTATTTCTAGATATGCAACAAACAGACCTATCATGTTAGATACATTATTATATGGGTTACTGAAGTTTAACCTTAGTATTATATCTTATCAGATACATGCCCTTGTTTGCTAAAGAACACCACCTAGTGTACAGCTCCATCTAGTGGAGAAATAGACAAACATCTCCAGACCGTTTTCAGTCCTAAGGAATTTCACAGTAAACTAAGCAAAACGGATTTCTAAAAAGGCCAACTTTTCACTTATACTGTGGAATTATGACATTTTATCTAATCAATATTCTAACCAACATTTTCTATTTGAACAGTTATATTTTTGAATATTTGAAATTTCCTCACCATCTTCTAACAGATTTTTCCATATGATCAAAAGTAATAGCAGTTGATTTTGCGAAAGAAAAACTTAGTATTCATACTGTCCATCTAAAGAGGATAAAAGACAAAAAAGTTACTCCATAAATATTAAGTGACATTCTGCAAGGAAATATCAATGTTAAAGTCCCTTCAAACTTCCTTTGGTCATGGTAACAAGAAGCTAGAGGATATAGACAAAACACAAGCAGGGTCTGTAAAACACTCTGTTGATCTTTCCCCAGTGATGAATAACCATGAAAAATTTTTTGTATTTTTAAAAATTTGATGAAATTCCTTTATGTTGTAACAGACTAGTTCCCCTTTAAATAACTTTTAAAATACACACATTTTAAAAATATAAAACATTCTAATCATTGATAAATCTAAATTTCAAATCAAACTTTATTTTTGAGTCGTGATACAAAACATACAAATTTAACTTAATAAAAGCCCAATAAAATCAGGCACCAACATGAGTGAGAGGGAATATGGACCTGAGGAACCCATCAAAAGCTTCATGTCATCCACGTTTCAGCCATCTTGAAAGAGGATTAGGGAAGAGTAGAACTAGAGCCTTGGGTGAAAAGCAGAGACACTAGTGATGTTAAAAGATTAGGTGAGAGAAAAATTTGCATGGCTCTTACTTCCCCCATGTTACATTAGGACAAGTCTTATTTATCTCTGCCACCAATACAGAAATCAGCAGTGATAACCCAAGCTGTAAGTTCCATGGGCTAATGTCAAGGCAGGGCAAAAATACTACTAGGTAATGAAAAGAGGTAAGATCTCAGTCTATTTGGGCTGCTTTAACAAAGATACCATAGACTAGATGGCTCACAAACAAATTTATTTCTCACAGTTCTGGAGGCTGGAAGTCTGACATTGGGCTATGGGCAAAGTTGAGTTCTGGTGAGAGTCCTCTTCTGGGTTGCAGACTACTAACTTCTAATTGTATTCTTGCATGGCAGAGAGCAGAGAAGAGAAGCAAAACTCTCTGATGACTTATAAAGACACTAACCCCATTCAATGAGAGCAGAGCCCTCATGACATTTATTGCATTCTAATTATCTCCTAAAGTCCCACCTCACATACCATCATATTGGGGGATAGGGTTTCAACATATGAACTGTGCAGGGGTTGGAGAGAGACACAAACATTCAGTTCATAACAAAATGTAACCATCATTTACTCTTCTACCTCTTCTCCAAAACCTAGACTTGCTGGAATATAATCATAGCAGCTCCTATTCCCAAATGTGCCAGAAAACTGCATTTCCTAATCTTCTTTACATCTGGGTCATGAGATGGAGTTGAAGCCAAAGCAGTGTAAGCAGAAGTGGTATGTCAATTTCTGGACTCACCCTTATTCTATAAGATCCTCTAAACCTCTCTTCCCCTCCTGTAACAATCGTGAAAACTCCATTGGAGATGCTGGCATCACAAGATAAAAGGGATGCTTACCTCTAAGCCAAATGCTGTATGAGTGAGAAATAAACGTGTTGTATTAAGCCATGATATGGGACTTAGTGCAGCATAGCCTCTCTTAACCTAATATACAACTTAGAGAGTTCCTCCAGCCTCCAATCCTGACCAGAGGAGTTCCCTAGTGCAGTAACAACAAATGTCAACAGTGATTCTGTGGAGCCTAAAATTTTAACTCCAAGCTCACCCTATCCCCTTGTCTGAAAATACATACAACATACTTTCACACATACATACTCACACACATTTCATTTTTTAGACCACATGTATCACTCAGTTCAGTTCCATCACCATGTCTAAACCCCAGATATGGCAAAAGATGGTACACACGAACTGTGTACTGGCTGAATAAACTACAGCTGACTCTTAAACAAGTTTAAACATATGCAGATTTTTAAAATATAATTTATATTTATAGTACTATAATGTATTTTCTCTTCCTTATGATTTTCTCTTTTCTTTTTTAAAAGATTTTATTTTTAAGTAATCTCTATACCCAGCATGGGTCTCGAATTTACAACCCCAAGAGCAAGAGTCACATACTCTATCAACTAATTCAGCCAGGTGCCCCCATTATGATTTTCTTAATAACATTTTCTTTTCTCTATCTTACTTTGTTGTAAAAATACAGTATATAATATACAAAACATAAAATATATGTGTTGTTTATATTATCAGTAGGCTTTCAGTCAACAATAGGCTATTAGTAGGTAAGTTTTTGGAGAGTCAGAAGTTATACATGGATTTTCAATTGAGAGAGGGGGGACACCCCAAACCCCTGCGCTGCTGAAAGGTAGCGCAATTCAATTGATATTGAATCAATTTAAAGAACTGAATAAATGAACAGACTGTAAAATGTTAATTGATCAGCTCCTTGTAGAAATGCACCATTTCAATTAAACAGCCAGCTGCCTCTAGAAGCTAGAAAAGATAACAAAGTCTCCCTTAGAGACTCTACACAGGAACACAGTCCTACTGACATCATTTTGGCCCTGTGGGAATAAATTCAGATTTCTGACTCCTAAACAGTAACATAATAAATTTATGTTGTTTTAAGCCACTAAATTTGTGGTGATTTGTTATACCTGTTGCAGCAACAGGAAACTAATACACATACCTTATGAGTTTCTAGCTCTCACACTACCTAGCATGTTCAGAGACATTTTCAGGTTCTCTTATAAAACACATTTAAAATAAAAGAGGGGCCATAGTCATGAATCAACTGGAAAATGAATTCTCGGTGACCAGGAACCTGCCCTAAGTGTATCTCCAGTCTTCCTGGAGGGATTATTTCTCATATCAGGAGAGAGTCCTAATCCAGCACAGCCATATATGAGGTGAAGTTTAAACATTTTCAATTAGAACTCCCTTTCATTCAGTCACTTCCTAGAACTAATTCAGGGCTGACTATGTGGAATCATAAAATGAATATCTGGATACAGGTGCCAGCATTTTTCAATTCTGTAGCCTCTGACAAATCACTTCACTTTTCTGTTCTAGGAAACTGAATCCCAAGCTAATAAAATTTCCAAAACAAAAATTGTTGGTAGGCTTTTATTTGATAAATGACTTAAAAAATGGAGGCAACTACCTTCAACAACCAGAAGATAAAGAACATTTTAGCAGAACATACCTTCAAGAAAGACAACATTTTACTCTGAGTTAATTTAACTTTGTAAAAAAGCCAGGAAGATTCTGGGAAGATTGGGGTGGAGTCAGTTTTTCAATCTTCCCAACTATCTTCATAAAAACAGAGCAACCAGGATAGCAAAATGAAACCATAAACAAAATATTTACCACAAAAGTAGGTAAACACCAATATACAACACCAACAATTCTGAGACCTGCATGACATCCAGCATCTGCGCACGTAGAAGAGGGAAACAACAGGGAGCAAAGAGATGTCTAACAGTCAGGAGATTCCCTGTTAGCAGCAGGGATGCTCTCCACAAGCATGTAAGTGCAAAAGGTCTGAAGGGAAGGAGCTGAATAGTTAGAGCCTTATGAACTGTCAAAACACATGGACAAAGTTTCTTACACACTGAGGAGAAACTGGAAACAGAGTGTGAATTTATAGGAAAGATACAATATGGACAAAGTAAAAATAAAGTCCAAAAATAAACATAAAGTCCAGCTGGGGAAGGGGAGCTGGTAGAGCCAAAAGATCTTTAAAAAAAAGTTACTGGTCATTCTTTAAAACTTCTCAAAAACAACAGGAAACATTTTTATAACTAGTTACTTACATTTAAGTAAGTACATTAGTTAAGTATGTAAGTTAAGCAGTAATAACAGTACATTATCTTTTGACCAATCACTTGGAAGATTTCAAAGGGCTTAAAAATCTTTGTATTCTTATACCGATAGATTACTACTAACCTATAATCATTAGGGTAAGTCAGAGCTGATTCACTGTTAATGTCAAAAGACAGTTAATTCTTAATTGATAAAATTCACTGATGATAGAAAAAAAAAATCATGAGACACAAATTCTAGATACTACCCAAATGACCACATCCTTTGGAAAATAGTCCAGAATTCACTAAAACAAAAGTAGAAAGAAAGAAAAAAGGATCACCCCTTACATTCACCACCAAAATATACTCTTAAAATCTTAGTGTGCTCTTTGTCATTTTTTACATATTTATACATATAATCAATATCTACACATATTTAATTTTTTTAAAGATTTTATTTATTCATAAGAGACACAGAGAGAGAGGCAGAGATGCAGGCAGAGGGAGAAGCAGGCTCCTCTCAGGGAGCCTGATGTGGGACTTGATCCCAGGACTCCAGGATCACGCCCTGGGCCAAAGGCAGCCGCTCAACCCCTGAACCACCCACCCCTACCCCCCTCGTCCCCACATATTTAATTTTTTACAATACTATATCATAAGCACTTTTGTTCAAAACACTTCAATAACCACTGACTTTAATATCTCACTGGATGGAAATATTGTTATTTTCTGTTAGGAAAAGTACTAGAAGGAGCATCTTTGTGGCAGCTTTTTGAAATCTCACTATTAAATGTGGCAATGTTAAATATCAGTCTAAATTTTGATCCACTAATAGGCAAATCATACAATCTTTTGCTTCTCATAAAGTAATTCCTAAAAGCAAGAACACAATTTAGAGGAAAAATTATTCCAAAAAACTTTAGTGAAGAAAATATTTATCTAATTCTTAAGGTATATTTGCACACAGAGCAAACATGAGCTTTCAGAATCAACTGGTTAGTAATCATGTGATTAAATATTTTAATTGAGATTTTAATTCTAAAATGGCTAACAAAAATAGAGGCATTTTAAAGATATGTACATAGAATTTACTTTAAGCTAAGATGGAAATTAATCACCTCATGAAATAAAGACAGTAGAGATAAACCACTGAAATCCTAAACTGAGTTTCTTACCAGTAAAGAATCTACAGTGAGTTTTTTTATGTGAACTTCCTAAATTACTGCTTACTTACCCAAATGAATTACAATAATCTTGCCCACTGTGCCAGCTCATGCCACTGAATAAAATGTTCTACTTTGGGAAATCATATGCTATATCACACAGTATCTGTAGCTCTCATGCTGGTAATAAGCTGTTTGACATAAATTAAGGAAATGGCTTTGTTTATATTAAATTTAAAAGATAATAAAAGTATTACAGTACTAATTAGTATTAAGACATGTGCTTTAAAAAGTCATACTTCAGAAAATACTTCATTAAAATGAGCAAATTTAAATATTTAAAATTTTTCAGGTTATGTGTATGGTTGAGACTTAATGCAAAACACCATTTTAACACTCGAATGCAAATAGCATCTGTAAAAAATTACCATTCAAATACCATCCAAGAAGTAGAGTAATAGTATAAAAATTTTTCTAATTATGTGATGACCACTTAGATCCTTGCATCTTAACATAAAATTACATGAGGTTAGGTCATACTTGATAAGACATTACTTCCTAATATCGAAACATCATTTAAAATAAAAATACAGGGATCCCTGGGTGGCGCAGCGGTTTGGCGCCTGCCTTTGGCTCAGGGCGCGATCCTGGAGACCCAGGATCGAATCCCACGTCGGGCTCCCGGTGCATGGAGCCTGCTTCTCCCTCTGCCTGTGTCTCTGCCTCTCTCTCTCTCTCTTTCTCTCTTTCTGACTATCATAAATAAAAATAAATAAATAAAATAAAATTAAAATAAAATAAAATAAAATAAAATAAAATAAAAATACACAAATAATGAAATAGACTCAGTAAGGAAAAACTTTTCCTCCAACCTCTTAAGAGTTCCTGGCTGGGCCTGAATAGTAAACTGTCAGAGACTAAAAGGAGAAAGCAGACAAATTCATTTAACATAAGTTTTATGTGACACAGGAAACGTCACAAGGAAATGAATATCTGAAAAAAGAGTTAGGCCTGAGCATTTTTATACTAGGTATGACGAAGAGCAGAATGTCATGGAAAAATGTGATAGGACAAAAAGGTATACACCAAGGACAGTAAAATGACGGAAACTCAGCAAGGCCTGTTCATTTGGATTCCTCTTGGTATTCACTCATCTTTGAAGATAAGGACACCTCTCACATGAGGGTCTTATGACCTGCTTCAGAGGAAGAGGAGGATGCACCTGCTGTTTCTCAAAATCCTTCAGCTTAAAATATTCAATATGCCAAAGTGCTGTATTTTGGGGTAGCTTGTTCTGAACCCTGTCAACATAAAATGAAAATATCTTACGAATTACTCATCCTGTGTATTTTTTTTTTAGGATAATAGAACACAGTGGAAAAAAAACACATGCAAATACTAATCAAAAGAAAGTAGGGGGGGCACCTGGGTGGCTCAGCTCATTAAGCTGGGATCCAGCCCCACAGGGGGCTTCCTTACTCAGCAGGGAATATGCTTCTCAGTTTCCCTCTGCCCCTACCCTCCCCCTGCTCAAGCACTCACTCACTCGCTCACTCTCTCCCTCCTCCCCCAAAATAAATAAATAAATAAATCTTTTTAAAAAAGTAGGTGTGACTACATTAATTTCAAACAAAGTAAAAGAAGAAATATTACTAAGTACATATAAGGGCTTATTTACTAACAAGATCTAAACAATTGAAATACATAAGCACTTCACAAGAGTGTTAACACACCCAAGGTAAAAACTGATGAAAGAAGCAACACACAAATCCATAATTATAGTTGAAAACTTCACTACACCTCTCTCAATAATCAGAAGAATAAGAATCAGAAAATCCGCAACATAGAAGACTCGGTATTATCAACAAAGGACCTAATTGACATTTAGAGAAAACTCCACCCAACATGGCAGGAAACACAATCTTTTCAAGTACACAGCATATTTATCAAAAAAGATCCTATCCTGGCCCATGAAACAAACAAAAAACAAAAAAACCCTCAACACATAGGAATTGAAACCACACAAATCATGTTATTTTACCACAACAGAAATCTGAAATCAGTAACAGAAATGTATCTCAAAAATTCCCAAATACTTCTAAACAATCCATGGTTCAAAAAAGGAAGAGTTAAGGGAAATTTTAAAATATTCTAAACTATACAATAGAAACACATGTTAAAATTTGTAGGATGTAGCTAGATTAGTGCTTAGAGGAAATTTATAGTCCTAAACACATATATGAAACAGGGAGGAAGAGAAAAAATATTTTTACAAAGGAGGAAGACCTCTTATTAATTCTTAAGCTTCCGCCTTTAAAAAAATACAAAGTTAAGAAAAAATTAAACCCAAAGTAAGCAGAATGAAGGAAACTGTAAAGAGCAAAAATCGATGATAATGAAAACGTAAAGTCAACACAAAAAATCAAAAAATCAATGAAACTGGGGCACCTGGGTGGCATAGTCACTTAAACACCCAACGCTTGGTTTTAGCTCAGGGTCACGATTTCAGGGTCAAGAGATCGAGCTCTGCATTGGGCTCCATGTTGAGTGTAGAGTCAGCTTGAGATTCTCTCTTCCTCCCCGCCCCCCCCTCCCCGGGCTCACACTCTCTCTCAAATAAATAAATAAATCTAAAAAAGAAGAAGAAGAAGAAAAATCAATGAAACCAAAAGCTGGTTCTGTGGGGGGAAAAAAATCAAAGAAATTGGCAAGCCTCTTGTCAGACTAGTTAAAACAAAAATAAAGAAGACACAAATTATCAGTATCAGGAAGAAGAGAAGGACAGGAAAATAATCCCAAAGGCATGAAAAAGATAAGAAGGGAATAAATATGACAAGCAATTTCATACCTGTAATTTTGACAAACGCCTTGAAAGACACCATCTACCAAAGCTAATGCAATTAAGAATACTCAATAAAAGTCCTAATTCTATTTAAAAAATTGAATCCATAGTTTAAAAAAAAACCTCTCAACAGAGAAAACTCCAGGCTCATAAATTATGGATCTCTGAAATCCCCTTTCTTTCCTGAAAACCTCTTTCTTGAGGGAGTTTCTCCTTAAATCTGCACCATATGTTATCTAAGCCAGCTATATAGCTGGTCCTCCTAGAACATCATTTCACTGTGCTCCCTGCTTAGACTGTTTCCTACATTCTAGGGCTTTAACTTCTTTACCAGAGCATAACTTGTGAGATTTCCAGGTTTAAAAATAGGTTTTTTAAAAAGATCTATTTACTTAAGAGAGAGCACACGAGCAGGAAGGGCAGAGGGGGGATCCCTGGATGGCGCAGCGGTTTGGCACCTGCCTTTGGCCCAGGGCGCGATCCTGGAGACCCGGGATCGAATCCCACGTCGGGCTCCCGGTGCATGGAGCCTGCTTCTCCCTCTGCCTGTGTCTCTGCCTCTCTCTCTCTCTGTGACTATCACAAATAAATAAATAAATACCTTAAAAAAAAAATTTAAAAAAAAAAGGAAGGGCAGAGGGAAAGAAAGAGAATCCCAAGCCGACTCCATGCTGAATGCTGAGCCCCGTGTGGGACTCGATCTCATGACCCTGAGATCACCATGAGAGCCAAAACCAAGAGTTGGATGCTTAACTAACTGCACCACTCAGGTGCCCGTGCAAATATCTTTTTTTTTATTCCCACACTTGATTGTTAAATAGCCACAATTCGGGATCCCTGGGTGGCGCAGCGGTTTGGCGCCTGCCTTTGGCCCGGGGCGCGATCCTGGAGACCCGGGATCGAATCCCACATCGGACTCCCGGTGCATGGAGCCTGCTTCTCCCTCTGCCTGTGTCTCTGCCGCTCTCTCTCTCACTGTGTGCCTATCATAAATAAATTAAAAAAAAAATTATAAATAGCCACAATTCTGGTCAAGACTGTTGTTAATATGTTCAATTCTTTTTTTTTTTTTTCTCCTATTTTTGTTTTCTCTGGAAACCTTCAAGATTTCTTTTTTTTTCATTCTTGGTGCTGTGGAATTTCACAAACATGTGCCTACAGGTAGGCTTTTTTGTTTTTAAATATTGAGCATTCTTAGGAACAGAAACACCCGATTTTCAATGAAGATTGTTTTGGTTGGGGTGATAGAATTGGGGGTAATGTTTCATTGTCACCTTTTTTTTTTGCCTATGTTGCTTGATGAAAGAGTTTATAATAATATTGTTTTTATAAAAGCTATACCATTAAAAAATAGCAAGAATGTCCCACAATGTCAACTAAAGCTTTAAATGTGCAAACTCTGATTCCATAATTCTATGTTCTAGCAAAGGGTGCAAAATTTTACATACAAGAATATCTATGACAGTGCTGTTTATAACGTTAGATTAGAAACAGCACAAATGTCTACCAGTTAGGATCTGATTAAACCAACTATGGTACATAGATACTATAAACACTATATATGTATATAATATACCCTGACATAGAAAGATGTATAAAATATAACTAAATGAAAAGGGTGTTATAAAATAATATAGCATTACCATTGTTATATTAAAATAAAAAAGCAAACAAGCCAAACCATGTGTTTGGGTATATATACACACGTAAGGAAATGCATAAAGGTCTGAAAAGATGCATTCCATGATGCAATAGTTTCTCCAAAAGAATGATAAAGCATATATAATTTCCATAACTAAAAACAGAAAATGGAATACAAAATACATATTTAATGATATAATTACCAAATGCTCCAATTTTAAGACAAAGATGTCCCACTGAATTTTAAAAATCCAATTCTCAGCACACATCAACCAAAAGAAGGCTGATATAGCTATATCATAATTCAAAAGAGTCATGGATGGGAGATGATTCACGAAACCTGACAACTAAATGCAACATAGGACATGGATTGGGTTCTAGAACAACAAAATTAAGGGAAAAAAATAGTGTTATTTGGATAAAGTATATAATTTGTGGATAATATTAAACAGTATTAATTTCTTGGTTTTGATTACTGTACTATGATAATGCATTATGTTAACATTAGTAGTATGGTGAAAAGTTTACAGGAACTCTCTATTTCTGCAACTTTTCAGTAAGTCTAAAACTATTTCAAAATAAAGTTTTTTAAAAAATCAGACTAGACTTTAAAACCAAAGGCACTACTGAAGTGCCTAGGTGGCTTAGTTGGTTAAGCATCTGCCTTCAGCTGAGTCTATAATCCAGAAGTCCCAGGATAGGGTCTTGTGTCTGGCTCCCTGCTAAGCAGGGAGTCTGCTTCTTCTCCCTCTGTCCCTCCCCCCACTTGTGCACAAGCTCTCTGTCTCAAATAAATAACTAAAATCTTTTTAAAAAGCCATTACTAGAGATAAAAAGGAACATTTCTTAATGGGGAAAAAAAGGTTCAATTCATAAGAATATAGACTAATTATAAAGTTTACGTTTCTAACAAAATGACCTTAAAATAAGTAAATCAAAAATTGATAGAACTACTAGGGAGAAATAAATTTATGATTACACAGAGATTTAACACACAGTAAATTCTCAGTATTCATCAATTCATCAATCACATGCACATGCATGCGTGTATGCATGCACACACACACACAAATCAGTAAGTAAAGAGATTTTTAACAAGAGCATTAACAAACGTCACCTAATAGATATATAAAGCATGCATCAGACCACAGAATTCACATCTGTCTCTCTCTTTCACATAAATGCACAATCATCATATTCACACAGCATTTAGAAAAGAACAAAACCATATACAAAGCAAGGACTTATATATTTTGATGACTATTCAAAATATTTTGATGGTAGTTACATGGGCGTTAACTTTTTAATTATTCATTGAACTGTCCACATGTATTTTATATCCTTTTCTTTACACTTATTACATTTCCCAATAAAGTTTTTTAAAATTTCACTCATCTATATCATTTATTTACTTTTTTTTTTTTTCAGTTTTTCAACACTGAAAATTCCACAGCACCAAAATTCTCAAGATTCCGAAACTTATAAATCCAGGAACACTAAAGGCAATTCTCAAAATAGTATTTATATACAATCAAATAACCAAAATGCAAAACTACAAACAAAAGTAGATGACCTGAGAATATACATCCTAAATCAGTAAACGATCTAAATTAAAAACATCTTCAATACAGATAATAACTGAATCAAAGGTGCTTGTGTCAACTGCCAAAAAAGGGGTTCTATGGTAAATTCATCTCATCAATTATCCAGTCTAATAAAACCCTCAACAAAAGTAGTAATTCTTAACTTTCAAAGTAATGATCTTTATTGTTGCCAGTTCTGAGATCAAACAAATACACAGCAATTAAGTTAAAACAAATACAGAATAGTTAAATGATTAATATTTTACTTTTTAAGAAGTAAAAAAAATTACATATTCCCAAAAATGTTTAAAATAACAGAAACAAATTGAAGCTATGTTCACAAAAACTTCAGGATAAACTATTTCTTTTATTAAAAATTTTCTTTCTAGGAGGTCTGCGTGACTCAGTGGTTGAGTATTTCTGCCTTTGGCTCAGGTCATGATCCCAGGGTCCTGGTATCAAGTTCCACATCAGCCTGCTTCTCCCTCTGCCTCTGTGTCTCTGCCTCTCTCTGTCTTTTATGAATAAATAAAGTCTTAAAAAATTTTTTCTTTTTAATAAAAATTTATTAAAAATTAAAAATTACTAAAAGTAGTTTATTATTTGTTGCTGCTAAACAAATTACCCCAGAACATAGCAGGTTAAAATAACACACATTTGTTATCTCATTTCCTGAGCTAGATCCTCCAGTTCAGGGTCTCCCACAAGATGGTAATCAAGACTTCAGGCAGGGCTACAGCCCTTTCAAGGTTTAACTGAGCAAGATCTTCTAAATTTACTCAGTGGTTGTTGGCAGGATTTAGTTCGCAGGGGGTTAAGGAACTTTCTCTGTGGGCTACTGGTCAAAGGCTACCCTCAATTCCGTGACAGGTGGGTCCTTCACCTATAGGTGAGTTCATGATATAGCAGGTGGTTTCATCCAAGTGAGCAAGCAAGAAAGGGCCAGCAAAAAGGAAGTTACATCTACTGTAACATAATCTCTTAACTTTCATCATATCCTATTAGAAGTGAGCCTCTAGGTAGTCTACCCTCAATGGAAAAGGATTACACAAGAGGATGGATACCAGGGTTATCTTAGAAGGCTGGCTCTCACAAATAGCATAACAGAAAGGGAACTGGAATAAGGTGGCGCTAAATTTCTGAGCCACCAGGGCTGCCCCAGATCCAGAATTTCTATGTGAGAGATACTTAAGGACAACAGTGGCTGGTGGTAGAAGCTAGGCCTAAGTGGCTTATTGTAAATCTGTGTTTGCATAACAATCAAGTAAGAATGACCCAAACTCAATTACCTATAATCAAAGAAGAGATCAAATTGATGGAGATTACCCCTAAATCTCTCATTAGTATTAGCATATATCTAAATACATTCCTAAATTCACTTCTATAAACCATCTGTGAAAAAAGAAATTGTTAGCTAAAAATGTTACCTAGGCTGAAATAGTAGTCAAAGAAAGTTTTTGACACTTTCAAAAGGTTTTTTTGATATTTTTGGTACTCAGTGAAAGGCAGGATGCCCCAAGTAAGAGAAGATGAACTGGACAGCCCAATGGAGCACCTAAAACAGAAAGGACCTCCACCATAGGCAGGGAGGCCACAGCTTTCATGACCCAAATCATTGGCTATATTACTTTCCATAGTTTGATGTACTCAGATAGATATAAATTTTAATCAAGCCATCCCACATTGGAACACCTCAAATGACAGTATCTCAAAATATTACAAAAGGATTTTATGCTTTTTATACTTTTATTTTACTCAAAGTGTCCAGAATTCATCCCTTCCTAGCCTTTTACACAATATCAGAAAAGGGGTGTATCTCATTTTTCTCGCCTCTTTCCTCTCTTTTGTTCTTCAGTTTTAAAGGGATAGGTAAAAGGAGTAATCAGAACAGTATAAAGAAGCCTGAAACAGCTCTCTAACTAGCCTTGAGGTAAAACTGGTAAGGACAAAGTAAGTATGCTTAGAGATTCCAAATTTAACTCCAAAACGCTATAGCACGTGCTGCATTAATACTATTATTTAACCTCAAAACACTAGAGCACACACTTAATATTTAACCCTATTAGGTATTTAGATTTTTTTTTCAATGTAGCCCCTCTCAATTAATAATTTCACTACCGCCTTTCATGAAGATGGCGCCGAAGGTGAAGAAGGAAGCCCCTGCCCCTCCCAAAGCAAAGGCTTTGAAAGCTAAGAAAGCGGTACTGAAAGGCGTGCAGTCACCAAAAAAAAAAAAAAAAAAAGGAAGATCCGCACGTCACCTACATTCTGACGACCCAAGACCGTAGGTCTCCGAAGGCAGTCCAAATATCCTTGAAAGAGCACCCCCAGGAGAAACAAGCTTGATCACTATGCCATCATCAAGTCCCCCCTGACTACTGAGTCAGCCATGAAGAAAATAGAAGACAACACACTTGTGTTCATTGTGGATGTCAGGGCCAATAAGCACCAGATCAAACAGGCTGTGAAGAAGCTCTAGGACATTGATGTGGCCAAGGTCAACACCTTGATCAAGCCTGATGGAGAGAAGAAAGTATATGTTTGACTGTCTCCTGACTATGATGCTTTGGATGTTGCCAACAAAATTGGGATCATCTAAACTGAGTCCAGTCGGCTATAAATCTAAATATAAATTTTTCACCATAAAACAACAACAACAACAACAACAACAAGAAAATAATTTCACTACCACCATTGGGCTAAAGACTGAACTATCATTTTTTAAAAAGATTTATTTATTTGAGATAAAGAGCAAGGCAAGCAAGCGCATCTGCAGGGGAGGGGCAGAGGGAGTGAGAGAATCTTGAACGGACTCTGCTGAGTGGCAGCCTGACCTGGGGTTTTGATCTCACCACCCTGAGATCATGACCTGAGCCAACATCAAGATCTGGACACTTAACTGACTGAGCCATCCCGGTGTTCCTGAACGGTCATTTTGGAACAGTCATTTCTCAACAAAGTAGGAGTTAGTAATCTATGAAATAAGAATAAATAAAGGGGGGAAAGGACAGAGGAAGAAAAGGAGGGAAGGCAAGCAAACAAACAGGCAGGCGAAAGGGAAAGAAAAAAATAAAGAAAAGAAACAAGAAACAAGGAAAGGAAGAAAGAAGAAAATACAACAGAGGCTGTATATGATCTGCAAAGCCTAAAATACAAGCAGTCCTAGCTTTAGACACTACTGCATTAAATGAAACTCTACAAAGCAAGGACTGCCTATATTTACTATCTGGCCCCTTGTAGAAAAATTTAACAACCCCTGAAATAGAGGATATCTAAATGATCAATAAACATATGAAGAGGTGTTAAATATTATTAGGGAAAATGAGGGGGAAAACGCCAATGTGATATCACTATAAATCCACCTGAATAGTTAAATTGAAAAAGACAACACTAAATGTTGCAAGAATTTGGAAGAGTCAGAATTCTCAAGCGACACTAACAGGAGTGTTGACACAACTAATCTGAAATTTTTTTCTGGTAGTGTATACCAAAAATACATACCTGCATACCCTATAACTATTTCACCAATAGGTATATGTATAGCCAACAGAAATGTACACATATATTCACCAAAACACAATTGACCCTTAAATAAACAGGAGTTAGAAGCACCAACCCCACACAGCCAAAAATTCAAGTTTAACTTCTGACTCCCTAAAACTTTATCTAATAGCCTACTGTTGACTGGAAGCCTATCAATAACACAGACTATTTATACAAATTTTGTATATGTATTATATAACTACATTCTTACAATAAAATAAGCTGAAGAAAAAATATTCAGAAAATCACAAGGAAGAAAAAATATACATTTACAGTAGTGTACTGTACTTACTGAAAAAACCACACATAAGTGGACCCCTACAGTCCAAATGCATGTTGTTATAAATTACTTATAAGGGTCAACGGTACTTATAAATTCATAGAAACCCTATTCATAACAGCCAGGAACTAGATGGAATATTATGCAGCATAAGAACTACTGCTACAGGGGGAATGAATCCCTGGGTGGCTCAGCAGTTTAGCGCCTGCCTTTGGCCCAGGCAGTGATCCTGGAGTCCTGAGATCAGGTCCCGCGACTGGCTCCCCGCGTGGAGCCTGCTTCTCCCTCTGCCTGTGTCTCTCTCTCTGTGTCTCTCACGAATAAATAAATTTTTAAAAATCTTTAAAAAAGGGGCAGCCCGGGTGGCGCAGCGATTTAGCGCCGCCTGCAGCCCAGGGCGTGATCCTGGAGACCTTGGATCCAGTCCCACGACAGGCTTTCTTCATGGAGCCTGCTTTTCCCTCTGCCTGTGTCTCTGCCTCTCTCTCTCACTCTCTCTCTGCATCTCTATGAATAAATAAATAAAATCTTTTAAAAATTTTAAAAAATCTTAAAAAAAGAACTACTGCTACAGAACTTGTACAAATCACACAAATACAATATTGAGCAAAAGTGAGACTCAAGTGACTATTTACTGTATGATTCCATTTACATAAAGACAAGAATAGGTAAATTCATAGATGACCTTAGAAACAGACATAACAGTCACCTTTGGAAATGGGTCACGCAAAGTGGGGTTTCTAAGAGTAAGTAATGGTCCTTCTTGATCTAGGTACTGGATACGTGAATATGTATGGACTTTGTGAAAATTAAAATGAGCTATACACTTATGATTTATATGGTTTTCTCTATTATACCTTAAAAATTAACATACTAAAAAGATTTTTACAAAATCTATGCCTTTAAAAGAAAATTGTGTACACCTCCTCCCTTATATTTTTCTGACTTGCCATCATTACTTCTCACCAATGGAGTATCTTGTTATCTTATAGAGACGTCAGCTTTGTTTTGATTAATTTTCTTGGTATACTATTGCACAGGATAGCCAAATGGGCATGTAACTGTCATTTGCGTTTAGCACCACGCTAAATCCCAAGGAGAAACTTTGAAAAGCCAGTAATTTATGGTAGTATGTCAAAGTTACCTGGAGACTGGGGGGGGGGGGGGGGGGGCTTGAAATGTGGTTTTGTTTGGCTCTTTGTGTCGGTTTACTTTTGTTTACTGCCACAGTGATTTAATCTGCATAAAACGTTCAAAGGATGTTTTCCAAAAAGCCTGCCCTGTGAATTTCTTTCTTTCTTTCTTTCTTCCATCCTGCTTAATAAGGCAGCTGCTACCTTGTGTTTATCTAGTTCCTTCCATCCCTGGAGCTTAAAAAAACTTCACAAATACTATTCGGTGGCGTCACCTTCCAGAGAAATTTGGGCTCAGGGACATTGTGAACCCAGAAATTCAAATACTATCCTTGTACAGCAGGGCTCTCTGTGCCTAAAGCAGCATCGCATTCTTTGCCGAAACTTACAGGGTGAGTGCGAACTGAAACAATGACGGACTCTCAAGGACACACAGGCAATCCTAGATTGAGCCAGGACCTGAACTCGCCAACTAACCGCCACGTAAGGGGAAAGCAAACAAAACCCTACACCCTTCCATAAAGGCTCAGCTACTGAACTTTTGTCCCAAGAAACGGAAGGATGCCGGAATTACGCCCAGAAAGAGGACCTGCGGCTCCCACGACGCTGACCTTCGCGTGAGCCCGACGGGGTCAACATTCACCGGGTGCAGATTCCGCGCAGCCCCTTCTGCTCCAGGGAGGCTGCGGCCGAAAATTCCAGGGCTGGACCTAAGCCCACCCGTCCTCTTCTCCGGTCGCCCGAGCCTCCCAGCCTGCCTGTTTACCTGAGATGCGCCCGGCGCTGCCGGGAGAGCCGACTCTCGGCGCTTGCCCAGAGTTTCTGAGGCCCGACGCGCGGCCGCTACGTCAGCCAATCGACTTTCGCTCGGAGCCTCCCGACCCCGGCGCCCACCCGTCCGAGGAGGAGCGCGCGCCCGCAAACGACCGGGCGGGGCGCGTCGCGGGAGGGAGCCAGCCGCACGCCGCGCGCCGCGGCCACAGGGAACCGAGGCGCACGGGCGCCGCGCTCGGGCAGACGGCGCGCACCGGGCATGCGCGCACCGCGGCGCTAGGGCCGCGGGGCGGGGCTTCTGGAGGACCCGGCGCGCTGGCCGAGTCCTCGGGGCAGTGGGGAGGAAGAGGAAGGCGGCGTCTGTAGTTTTCGGTGGCTGGACCGGCGGGGCGCTGCTGTTGTCGGCTACGAGACGGCAGGCGCGTCCTGCGAGAGCAAAATCCTGTCCGGACAACCTTATCAGGCTAGAGGAGGGAAGCCGTGTGGTTAAAAACGCGTCTTATGGCCTCATAGTTGGGGCTGCACTCTCCAAGACGCTGGAGGAATTGTGGTTTCCTGGTTGGTTTGCGTGTGGTTTGGGGGTAAGAAGAAACCGGGGGCGGGGGGGGGGGGGGTGCATGTCGTGTAGTGATGGTTGAACGAAAAGGGCTGAAGTGGATTCCAGCTGGGTGAGCAAAAAGCTGGCCAGAGAATGTTTACAAACTAAAACTTGGAGGTGGTTAACTTTTCTGATTGAAGAACTATAGAGCGAGATCTGGGTGCTTAAGTTCAGCTAATGAATTCTTTAAGACACAATGTTGAATCTTCCAGAATTAAAGATTTAAGCCCTCAATTCGTGTTCCTCTGTGTTGAAACAAGAAAGGACTGGCTGGCATAATTAAATAGCTGCTAGTAATTCAAATGTGGGTTTTTTTTTTTATTCCACATATCAGTATTGCTTTTATAAATGTCACTCCTTCAGACACCAAATAATTATTGAGTACATACTATGTGCCTGGCACTCATCTATCTGGGTGTTAAACAATAAAAATGGGTTTTGTTTGTTATGTGTTTTGTTTTTTTAAACACGTCCCCAGAGAATAGGCATAATATGAAGGAAGTGTGGGTCAGGTTCCTAAGTTAATGGCTCAAGTTAATGAAAGGAATTTACACTTTAGTAAGTGCAAAAAAGGGGAGTGAAAAAGAAACAAATATGGATATAAATTGGTTAGGGACACATGGGTGGCTCAGTGGTTGAGCGTCTGCCTTTGGCTCAGTTCTTGATCCCAGGATGCTGGGATGGGGTCCTGCATTGGGCTCCCCACAGGGAGCCTGCTTCTCCCTCTGCCTATGTTTCTGCCTCTCTCTGTATCTCTCATGAATGAATGAATAAAATCTTTAAAATAAATAATTTGGAACAGGAGTGCCGGGCTGACTCAGTCAATTGAGCGTAGGACTCCGATTCCTGCTGGAATGATCTTGGGTCCTGAGATTGCGTTGAGCTCCACGCTCAGCCGGCGGGGGGGGGGGGGGGGGGGGGGGGGTGTTAGGGGTCTGCTTGGGATTCTCTCTCCCACTCCCTCTGCCCTTTCTCCCATTCTCTAAAATAAATAAAATCTTTTAAAACTGAACAAAATCGGTTATAATATTCACAAACTCTTGGCTATTATATTGTAATGAATGGACAGTGCTTTAAAGAGGTTTGTTACAGATTCAGCTTTGAAATACATTTTTTCTTTACTTCAGTCAAGGTCTGAGTCAGATATTTACAGACACAAAATACCCTGAATATATGAGACAAAGAGAGGAGTGGTATAGCTTATTAGAATAGATGAGAAGGGCACTCCGATCAAAAATGACCTGTGAAGAGGTTTAGAGCCAACTCAAATGATGTGCAAAAGAGAGAAAGTTGCTTTTCCTACCTAAGGATTAAGAAGAAATGGAGAATGACCACAAATTGAGAAAATTCAAACCAAATAATGGATTTATTGGTTAAATTTAGAGAAAGTGATTGTATTATTTTTCTCTAGGTAAAGATACATTAGCCTTAGTTTTTTCAAATTCATCTGGGTGCTGAAAGTCCCCCAGGTCAAGAGAAAACTATGTTTTCTTTCCCTTCAGTAACTTGTTTTTTCTTCCACTTTTGGTATCTAATGAGTTCAAACATTAGGTCTTTTCTCCCAGGTACTTCCTCTAACTTACTTGAAGTAATTCCTTATGCTCTTTTCCTGAATGTTTCAGAACTATATACCTAGTTTTTCTCCAAACCTCTTCCACACCACAGTTACACACACACACACACACACACACACATATATGTGTGTGTGTGTATAGATATATATATATTTCCTTATTCTTTATCCTGCTAATAGTTGCCAGCCCATAGGAAATGAAAGAGACCAATTAGAGCCTTCTTTCCTGTTATCAAGCTAATTATCAAAAATATTGTCTATGCCTTCATCCCTCTTCTAAGTTGAGCTTTTGCAGAAATTTGGCTAAAGACGGAAGGAAAAAGAAAATGAACCCTCCTCTTTCTTTACAGGGAGCAAAAGAATGTCTGATCATGAATGCTTTCAAACATAAGGATATACATAAAGACCAATGGAAACAATAGAGAGCCCAGAAAGAAACCAAAATATCTATGGCCAGTTGATTTTTGACAAGGATTCCAAGACCATTCAATGCGGGGAAAAAAAATAGTCTCTTTAACAGATGATGCTGGGCTATCTGGATAACCATATGCAAAAGAATGAATTTAGATGCCTACTTTACTCCATCTGCAGGCATACTTCATTTTGCTGCACTTTGCTTTATTGCATTTCACAGATAGTGTGTTTTTTACAAATTGAAGATTTGTGGCAATTCTATGTCAAGTAAATATATCAGTGTTATTTTCCCAGCAGCATTTGCTCATTTTGTGTCTCTGTCACATTTTGGTAATTCTTGGAATATTTCAAACTTTTTCATTATTTGTTATTTAGATCTGCGATCAGTGATCTTTGATGTAATTATTTTGGGGGCATGATGAACCATGCCCATATATGACAACAAACGTAATAAAGGTATGCATTCTGATTAGTCCACCAACCAGCCATTCTTCCATCTCTATCCCTCTCCCTAGGCATCCCTGTTTCCTGAAACACAAAATTGAAACTATACCAATTACTAACTCTACAATGTCCTCTAAGTGTTCACGTGAAAGGAGGAGTCACATGTCTCTCACCTTAAATCAAAAACTAGAGATGATTGAGCTCAGTGAGGAAGGCATGTTGAACAGACAACATAAGCTGAAAGCTGGGGTTCTAGAGCCAGACAGCCAAGTTGTGAATACAAAGAAAAAGTTCTTGAAGGAAATTAAAAGTTCTACTCCAGTGAACACATGAACAAGAAAGAAAAGCAGTCTTATTGCTGAAATAGAGGAAATTTTAGTGGTCTGGGTAGATTACATCAGACACAACATTCCCTTAAACCAAACCCTAATCTAGAACAAGGCCCTAAACTCTCTTCAGTTCTGTGAAGGCTGAGAGAGGTGAGGAAGCTTCAGTACAAAATCTTGAAGTATAATAATCCATCTCCATAACAAAAGTATAAAGTGAAGCAGCAAGATATCCAGAAGATCCAACTAATTAATGAAGGTGGCTACACTAAACAACAGATTTTCTTTGCAGTTGAAACAGCCTTCTATTGGAAGAAGATACCTTCTAGGACTTTCACAGCTATAAGTCAATGCCTGGCTTCAAAAGCTTCCAAAAACAGGCTGAATTTCTTAAGGTCTAATGAAGCTACTGACTTTAAGTTGAAGCCAATGCTCACTTACCATTCTAAAGTTTGTAGGGCTCTTAAGAATTATGCTAACTCTACTCTGCCTGTGCTTTATAAATGTAACAACAGTCTGGATGAAAGTACATCTGGTTATAACATGATCTACTGAATATATTTTAAGCCCTCTGTTGAGACCTACTGCTCAGAAAAAAAGAATGTCTTTCAAAATATTACTGTTCATTGACAATGCACCTGGTTGCTTAAGAGCTCTGATAGAGATGTATAATGTGATTAATGTTGTTTTCATGCCTAGCACAACATTCATTCCTCAGCCCACAGATGAAGGAGTATTTTTAACTTTCAAGTCTTATTATTTAAGAAATACATTTCGTAAGGCTCTAGCAGCCATAAGTAGTGATTCTTTGATGGATCTGGGCAACGTAATTTGAAAACCTCTTGGAAAGTATTCACCATTTTAGGTGTCATTAAGACTATTTGTGACTCATGGGAAGAGGTTAAAATATCAACATTAAAAGGAGCTTGGAAGAAGTTGATTACAACCTTAACTGATGATGTTGAAGGATTTAAGGCCTCAGTGAATGAAGTAACTAGAGATGTGGTAGAAATATCAAGAAAACTAGAATTAGAAGTAGAGCCTGAAGATGTGACTGACTTGCTATAATCGCATGATCAAACTATAACAGATAAGTTACTTATGGATACAAAAAAAGTGACTCCTTGAGTTACTAGGAGTAGATCCCATCTACTCCTAGTCAATATACTGTGAGAATTGTTGGGATGAAAACAAAGGATTTAGAATGTGACACAAGGGACGCCTGGGTGGCTCAGCGGTTGAGCTTCTGCCTTCAGCTCAGATCGTGATCCCAGGGTCCCGGGATCGAGTCCCACATCAGCCTCCCTGCATGGAGCCTGCTTCTCCCTCTGCCTGTGTCTCTGCCTCTCTCTTTCTCTGTCTCATAATAAATAAATAAAATATTAAAAAAAAAAGAATGTGGGATCCCTGGGTGGCGCAGCGGTTTGGCGCCTGCCTTTGGCCCAGGGCGTGATCCTGGAGACCCGGGATCGAATCCCACGTCAGGCTCCCGGTGCATGGAGCCTGCTTCTCCCTCTGCCTGTGTCTCTGCCTCTCTCTCTCTCTCCCTCTCTCTCTCTCACTGTGTGCCTATCATAAATAAATAAAAATTAAAAAATAAATAAATAAAAATAAAAAAAAAGAATGTGACACAAACTTAGTTAATAAAGTAGTGATAGGTTTTGAGAGGCTTGACTCCAATCCTGAAAGAAAATTGGCTGTATGTACAATGCTATCAAAGAACTTTGCATGCTACAGAGAAATCAGTTGTGAAAGGAAGAGTAAATGGATGTGACAAATAACATTGTCTTAACCTTTAAAAGATCGCCATAGCCACCTGCAGCAACCACCACCCTGATCAGTCAGTAGCCATTAACGCTGAGGCAAGACCCTCCACCAACAAAATATTACTTGCTGAAAGCATACATGATGCTTGGCATTTTTAGCAATAAAGTATTTTTTAATGAAGGTATGTACATTGTTTTTTTTAGACATAATGCTATTGCACATTTAATAGACTACAGTATAATGTAAACCTAACTTTTATATGTACTGGGTAACAAAAAATTCATTTGACTTTATTGTGTTGGTCTGGAAATGAACCCACAATATCTCAGTGGTATGGCCATACAAAAATTAACTCAGAATTGACCAACAACCTAAATAAAGAGCTAAAACTATAAAATATAGGATTAAATCTTTTTTACCTTGAATTTGGCAGTGGTTCTTAGTTTGACACCAAAAGCATAAGCAACAAAAAAGATAGATAAACTGGATTTCACCAAAATTAAAAACTTTTGTGCAACAAAGGACATTATAAAGACAACTCACAGAACAGGAGAAACATGGGCAAATAATATATCTGATAAGAGTTTAATATCCAGAATATATAAAGAACTTGTACAACACAGTAACAAAGACAATCCAGTAAAAAATGAGCAATAGACTTAAAAAGGTATTTCTCCAAAGAATATATACAAATAGCTACAAGCAATACAAATCGCTACAAGCATGTGAAAAAGATGGCCAACTTCGTTGGTCATTGAGGAAATGCAAATTAAAGCCACAATATGTGATATCACCTCCTCACATAGACTAAGATGGCTGTATTTTTTATTAAAAAAAAAAAGGAAAACAAGTTTGGGAGGAATGTGGAGAAATAGGAAGGCTTATACATTTTTTTGGATATGTAGTACAGTACAGCCACTGTTAGGGTGCCTGGATGGCTCAGTCCATTAAGGGTCCAATTCTTGATTTCACCTCAGGTCATGATCTCAGGGTTGTGGGATTGAGCCCCACATAGAATCTGCTTAAGATTCTCCCTCTCCCTCTCCCTCTGTCTTGCCCACTTCAGTCCCCTAAACTGTCAAATAAGGAATTGATTAAAGCCTCTTTTAAGTTCGTCATAATCTATTCTAAAAAGTTAAAATAGGCTTCACTTATATGAGCTCTTTTACTTAAACCAGTGATTCTCCACTAAGGACACTGTTGCTCTGCAGGGAACATTTAACAATGTCTGGAGACATTTCTGGTTGTCACAACTGGGGATGGAGTTGCCACTGGCAGCTAATGGGTAGAGGCTTGGGATGCTGCTAAATATCCTTCATTGCACAGCACAGCGTCTCACAACAAAGAGTTAATTATCTGACCCAAAATGTTAAGGTGCCATTGTTGAGATACCTTGACTTAATAAACCGAAAATTCTCAGCATTTATACATATGCAATTTGTGACACCAAAGTTAGTGCTTTTCTCACTTCAAATATATAAAATTCCTGATCCAGCTTACCAATTCATTGTTTACCAAGCCAAGGATACAACAAGCTATTTACTCTGAATAATTTTACATTATGATTTTTATGTATGGGTAGAAAAGCTAGCGATTGTAGAACATATGTTCATATGTAGAACATAACTACATAGCTAGCGATTCAGAAAGAGGCCTCCTAATTACATATTTTATAAATATATTTTATATTTAATTATATATTAGGTTCAAATAATACTTCAGTCAAATACTCAATGTGACTTTAGGCAAGTTACTTAACTTCTGTGCCAGTATAAGATGAGGACAAAAATATCTTTGTCACAGGGATATTGTGATTGAAATAATGGGTTACAAAACACTTAGCCCATTGCCTGGTATAACATAAGCAATAGATGAAGGTTGTCATTATTCCAATTTGCTAGGTAGACTGAATATGGCTGGATAGTTGCAGGTTGCTCTTTACTTTTCTGGAATCTCCTTGATTTCTCCCTCCCCAGTTCTCTTTTAATTTCTTCTTTCTAATTTGCTGTGAACCAAGCTACCTTTTTAGAATTGGGTCTGAAACTAGTCCTAAGTGAAAGCCTGGGAAGCTCCTAGGAGCAAATTGTATCTTGACTGCTTAGAATCTTTAACTTCTAGATTCCCAACTATGTCCCAAATAACAGAATTCTGTTATATAAATGACCTCTAAATGTTGAAAAAAGCTTCCTAATATTTTGTTCACACTATCCAGGAAAATCCTTTGGAATTTAGACATGCTCTGTTAGATGATGGGAAAATCTAATGCACCAGAACCTAAAATCTGTCCTAAAAACTAACATGATGCCTTAGTATTTGTAAGTTAGAAGACATTGAGAGTTTAAAGCAGTGATAATCAGACCCACAAACTTTAAAGCATGAGTCTTTCACTTGCAAATAGCATTTCTTCAATACTTCTAATACTTCTGTAAACGAATACTATGGGATAATAGATCTCTTGAATAGCTCAAGAGTTATAATCTCTTTTGTCCAAGAATTTTTTAAAAAAAGATTTCATTTATTTATTCATGAGAGACACAGACAGAGGGGCAGAGACCTAGGCAGAGGGAGAAGCAGGCTCCTTACAGGGAGCCCGACTTGATCCCAGGACCCTGGAATCACACCCCGAGCTGAAGGCAGATGCCCAACCGCAGAGCCACCCAAGTGTCCCTGTCCATCAAGATTTTGTGTCCATAAGCCACTCTTTCCAACTTTCTACCCTATTCCATGGATAGACTCCATGTATACCAAGTTCTGCATTTGTGTGTCTGTGTTTTGACCCCGAAATAGAAGTCTATGGGCCTAGAGTGGCTATGTATTTTTCAGCAAACAGGTATTTTAAAATGTGGGTGCAGTCATAGTATGTGTTACTATGTGTTACTATGTGTTACCACAGAGTTACTCTGCAACTTCTAGTTAGACGCTAATGAAGTATATTTTAAATTTGAGAATTTTTTTTCAAAATGAGTAAATATTGTCATTTTAAAATAAACTGAGCTCATATAAGAGGGAAAATAAATTTTATCTTGTTCAAGCCACTATTATTGTAGTCTTGAACATTAGCTTATCCAATGGCCCAATACAAAAGCTTTATTTCAAAAAGACACTGAACAAATTTTCAGATATTTAAGTCCAGTGAGGATTTTAAGGCTCCAGGCAGTTTAGTTTCTAGCCATTCTGCAAACTGATAGATGAGTCAATACTTTAATTATGTAATTCCCAACCAAGATCGGCTAAATAATCTATAACTTAAAAATATAAGCTTGGGGTGCCTGGGTGGTACAGTTGGTTAAACATCCGACTTTGGTTTCAGCTCAGGTCATCATCTGAGGCTCATGAGATCCAGCCCTGCATCAGTCTGTGTGCTCAGAGAGGAGTCTGCTTAAGACTCCTTCTCCCTCTCCACCCTCACCACCCTCCTCGCTGCCCCCCATCTATGGGCTCTCTTTTTCATAAATCAATCAAGCTATCTATCTATCTTTAAAAAATAAAATCAAAATATAAGCTTGATACTGTAGCAGTTTTGCTCTAGCATCAGGACATTACAGCATCATATAAAATAATAATAGAAAGAGAATGTGATAGATTAAATCTAGGGTATCTGAAATAGTAGGCCAAATAAATTTTACCTTCTTTTTTTTCTCAGTGCTAAACCTCCCAGCATTCCAATACTGGCCACAGGCAAATTCGGCTGCAGATTAAGAGATATAGCTAATAATCAGAGCTCTCAGCAGTGGGTATTTGTTGACCATGGATGGACATTAGCAGACTCCCAAGCTCTAGAATATAGTTATATCTAGACCCTATCTCTTCAACTATTCTATAGGTGTAGGACTAGATTACATGTGGTAACAGGCCTTGTTTTTGTTTTTTTTTCTTACTCAATAACATCAGTTCTAGCCTAAAAAGATTAAAAATAGGTAGCAATTTTCTAACAGGGTATTTGGAACTCTGTCTGGAAGGGTCTTCTCACTGAATCTACCTAGGTGCTGAGAGACTGAGGTCTTTGTGAGACCACAAACCTGCACCCACCTCCTTGGGATAAGATATTCAGAGATTAAGGTACTTGTGGAATTGATTAAAAGTATCTTTATACTGATCCAATGGGAGAGGGAGGAAGGCTATCTTTAAATCTTGACCTAAAAGTGTTATTGTATTTCCTGAAATAATCTAGGGAAGACAAAATTTTACTTAATACTAAATTAACACAAATTGCAATATGGTGGGATTTCCTCCATGAGCTTATATGCTCCATCAGGGATTTTAAGTGTTACATTGCCAGCACATAGGAAAGTGCTGATGCTTAGTCAACTTTCAATGAATGAATGCAGAATTTGGTTCAGTGCGTGCCTTCGGGTTTAAAAGTTGCAACTTTTTATTTTTAACTTTAAAAAATTCTCCATTTATATATATGAATAAGTGAAATTAATTTGGAGGCTATTTAATTATTTAATTATTTTAGGTTTTGCTGTGAGAGAATGTAGTTTGGCCTGTGGCTAGTATTTAAATCTACAATCCCAATGCATTTAGAAGAGAGAATCCTGGAATCAAATCCCAGCAATATTATTAGCTCATGGTGTGATCCTGGGAAACTCAGTTTCCTCATCGGAAAATGAGGGAAAGGTTTTCTATGAGCTCTGCAATTGTGATTTTAGTGCTTGGTATAGAATAGGTTCTCAATATTTGTTGAATATGTGATTCTATGTTGCACTCAAGACTTCATATTTAATTAGTAGACTGAAACATTCCTCAAAAGCTTTTACTTTAGCTAACCAGCAAAAATTTCTGAAAACTGTTCCTTGGTAAACATTTTAAGCTTAGTCATTTTAATCAAATATTTAATCAAATATGAGAGAAAATTTATCTTGCATATCTGATCCATAAGCACCAAGTGTATCTAATTCCTTACTTTCGACAATTTTACCAGTCAGATATCATTATTACCAGGTTTTCCCAGCTCAGCCTCAGAAATAAAAACAAAATATGAAATTACGGTATTTTGCACATTCAATTGGAAAGCACATAAAGTCTTAACCATATTACATTCCTGATATTCAACTGTTTCTGGCTTTCAAAATTGGCAATTCTCTATGGTTCAAACTGAATAGATTTAGTATTAAATACAATGTTTAAGAAATAGTATGACAATAGCGGTTCCAAATCCTCTCATTCTACCTTTTACTGGTATCGTCTCCTACCTGTTAGGGGTGTGGCAGGTATTCTTCTAAAATTTCATAATATTGTGTCTCTTCTACGTAGCATTTGTAACTTATGGTTTAAAAATAGTATAAATATTTATGTTGTTCCAAATATCCGAAAGGGCTAGTATGAATAATTAAATGTTTCATAGAAAAAATATACTGATAGTTCCCTATATTGCTTGATTACTTAGGTCTGTGGTTCACAAACTTTAACGCTCTTAACAATCACTGGAGACCTTACTAAAATGCGGGTTTCTGAGCCCTGTATCCAGAGATTCTGATTCAGTGGATAGGCGTGGGGCCACGAATCTGCCTTCTTAGGAACTCTCACATTACGTTGACGTTGCTGGATCTTAAGATCATACGTGGAGAAGCACTACTGACCTCGGGTACTGAAGAGACTTTTTTGTAACAAGGCCTCTTCTTTCGTTTTTCTCAGTAAATAAAACTCAAGTCGATGAGGTATGATACATTCTCTCAGGCCCAAACCATTTCTTCGCAAAGTACTACATTAACTTAATTGAAAGATAATTGTAACTTGGCCTGGCTTCTAGAACCCACAATTTCAGGATCCACCTGTCCGTTCTTTAGGGCCTCCCGGAGCGCTGGCCTGCCAAGGAGGGCAAGGGTCGCCCCGGCGCCGCCGCGAGGCCAGGGGCGCCTCTTCAGAGCGTTATCAGCGGCGGCGCGTGGGCCTGACGAACTGCAGGAGGCTCCCGATAGGGAAGCGCTTGGGCGCCAAGCTGGGAGACCAAACCCTACCACCGCGGGCGGCCAGACCGACCCCGTCCGCGAGGCCTTTCTCCGCCGAGGCCCTTCTTGGCGCCCAGGGGGCCTAGCGGCGGCGACAGAAAGCCCTGAAGGGGAGCCGCGGGCAGGTTCGCACCCGCCGGAGATCACGCACTGTGAGCCTGCGCCCTGAGCCGCCACCTCCGGGCGGCCGCCGGGCTGCCGCCTCCCCAGGAGCCGCCGGCGCCAGGACCAGCAGCAGCTCTTGCAGGCCGGCGAGCTCGCCCGCTCCGCCCCGCCGCCCCGGGCTTTCGAAGATGTCCGCCCAGCCCAATGCTGGCTTCGCGAGAGAGGCTTCTCGCCAGATCCTGGCCGGTGGTTCCGCTGGTAAGGCCGCCCCGCCGCGGGTCCCGGAACTTTCCTCAGAGGGGCCTCCCCACTGCAGTTTCTCCGCGGAACTGCACGCTGCGGTCGTACGCGGAGCGGGAGGCCGGGAGCTGGCGGGCGGGCGCCGGGGGCCGGGGTCGGGTCGCCCCCGCCCCCGCGCCCGCCGGTGCCCCGCCCCCCGGGCCTCGAGCCTGGAGCGCGAGCGAGGCTGCCCCAAGGCCTGCCCCCGGGAGGAGGCCTGGGTGCGTCGCTGGCTACCGCACTAGGAACGCGCCCGCGTCCGTCAGACTTCGCTTTGCTCTCAGTCGTGGCCTTTTTCTTCTGGGTACTTGTTCCGTACCTCCTGCCTCCCTCCTCAAAGTGCAGACCTCGGGACGCCGCGGGTCTTCCCCTTGCAGACTGTGCTTGCTTCGGGCCCTTCGTGTCTCCAATAGGCATATTAAAATTAAAGGCATACGTGAGCACACAGAAACGCCTTTGGTGTGAGGCGCTCACCTTAATATATGGAGAGTTGTGCTGTCGGAAAAAAAAAAAAAAACCTTCAGAAAAAATTTGTTATAAATAGTTATAAATATATAAAAATTTGTGGCAACAGTTACCAAGGGTGGCTAGGGAAAGTTACTAACCCAGGAGATTATGTTGTGTGAATGTGTGTTAGAGATATTTTAAAATATAAATTATGAGTTGATGGAGAACTTAATTTTTCATGACTGTGATGCATTTTCATTATAAATGTATAATTACTGTTATTCACTTATCACCATAAGACTTTTTTTTTTTTATAAATGTAGGTATTCTCTTAAGTTATACTGTGGTAACTCTAGTAAATCATTTTAAGAGAGTGACTAGATGTCTAGTGTTTAACATTGACAAGTAAAATTTATTTTCAAACAAACTTGGACTTTTTATAAATGTCTATTATAAATTGTGCCTGGTTATCACTATGTCATGAACTACTTGATTCTCAGGAGTACCACATAAAGCCAGATGTATCAATTACAGTCCGTACATTTTACTAAAGATATTTCATTAATATGGCAATGGAGGCATTCATGTCTTATATGTGACTGTGCTTTGCCCAGCCATAATTATGTTAGTGGCCCCACTGTCTATCTTTTTAGTTGTTTTCCAGTAATGATGATGAATTTTCACCAATTTACTCACCATTTTGGTCAAATTCCATAATGTCCAAGACTCTGCCAGCTGTCCCTGACTTAGCTGATTCAGAGTCCATGACCCTGATAAAAGAAAACTTAGCTGTCCCAATAGGAGAATAAAGCTAATTGGTAAACATCCTAGCCTAAGACTAATGATCCAGAAGCATCTGTAATTGGCTTAGATGAGCCTACTCTATGGTAAGCACAGCTAAATTCAAGGGATGTTAAGAGTAGATCAAATTGTAATCCTACTTACACTATTTTGTTGGATAATAAGTATTTGGCACAAATATAATGTATGATTCCATCATGCTCTTACAGTTGTAATTAATATGAATGAAAATTAGTATATTTCTAAGGTGAATTAAACGTAGCATAGTTGATTTATATATTTAGTACTATGGAATTATTGATACATGATGAGAATAATTAGAAAAGGAATCATGTGTTCTACTTGGACAATAACATTTTCATAAAATTTTGTATTTATTGGACTTCAGTAAATGCATACTAATCATATTACTTATATTAGGTCAAGGGCCAGAAAGAAATTAATATATGAGAGGTAGAATTTTAATAGAGAAAACACATTTGATTCTCTTGTGTTGGAGTTCTGATTACTGATAATACTTTTAAATGCAATGCAACACATCTATGTGTGTATTATATGACCTTTTGAGGGTAAAGGTTAAAAATACATCCTGGGCTTTCTTAAGGGGAAGAAAAAATCTGGAGAAGTTTACTGGAGAAATACCACGGTATCATAGAATTCAAGGTCTTGATACGTTCCTGGAAGAGACTGGAGGAGCCAGAGCACTGAAGGGAGCTCAGAAAGTGAACTCTTGCCATCTCTTACCTTTCTTCACTTTGTCAAATGGGTTAAGCATTTCCAAGGCAACAGGGTGGTGGTTAATAATAGGGTCACAAGTAATTCTAATATGGTTGTTAGGACGGCTTGCCATACTTCCATGGATTTGCCTGGTAAGGAGTAAACATGACCAAATGGATTCAGACAGCTAATTACTTTAAAAGACAGGAAAAGCAAGTCATTATGGTGTCAGTTCCCTGTCCCCTATTCCATAAACAACACAAAACTGAAGAGGCCAAATGATACATGGTGTAAGCAGTGGGTCACTCTGCTGTAGCTTTCTCTAAGTGGAAGTGAGGTGGAAAGTCTTGTGTTCAACTGAAACTAGGGAGATAGATGAGAAATGGCCTTCTGATAAGATAATGGGAGAAACCGCTTCTCAGCTCTTCCCCACCAGTCTGCTTATCTTCCCTTAGGGCAGAGGAAATCACAGGGCATCCTGCCAAGACTTGGGTCAGACTGTGGCCTAGCCTTGCCTATAGGGTTATATGGAGATGTGCGAGGTTGTCAGCATGCCAGCATATGGTGCCCTCCTGGTGCCTTTCTCAGTTTTTTTTCATACAATTGACTGCTGTTTTCTGCTCTTCCATCCATGTGACAGAGTGTGGTTCCTAATGGCTCTTGAATTTACCTGCTCTTGATTTCTGTTCTGTAGAGACAATGAGAGACTGACTTGCTTTTTTTTTTTTTTTCAAGTGCTGTGTAAAATCCTGGGAAAGACTCAAGATAATCCGGTTTTGGACAGGGGCATACCTCTGCACCACTGCCGTTTGTAGCCACTGCCCATGTGTATGGGTGGGGATTTCAGGGGAGATTTATTTTCTGGAGAAGCCAGATACATCATGAGATGGGCAATAGACGTCTTTCATAAAGATGTATGTCTGTCTTTCATTAAAAGATGTTTTGTGATATTTGTATTTAAAAGACCAAAGGAGGACACCTGGGTGGCTCAGTTGGTTAAACGTCTGCCTTCGCTCAGGTGGTGATCCTGAGGTCCTGGGATCAGGCTCTTTGCTCAGTGGGGAGCATGCTTCTCCCTCTTTCTCTGCAGCTCCTCCTGCTTGTTCTCTCTCTCTGTGTGTCTCAAATAAATAAAATATTAAAAATAAATAAATAAAAGACCAAAGAGATTGATGTACTGACAGTTGCTTGGACATTATACATCTAAAGACTGGCTTTGAGCTTGTAGCTATAGCTAATATATAAAGCTATTTTTACCAATGGCAACCTTGTTTTACATGATGAAAGCTGTGCTCAAGACAAGTCAATATGAATTGAAGTTTTACAGAATAGGTTTCTAGTTTGTATTTTCAGCTTCAAGCAATCCCATAAGATTCACAATAGAAGCCAATGATGAGAACTTCAGGAAGATCAGCAAGGCCAAACACTAGCAGGAGGATTAAGGATGAGAATAAGAGACCATTGTATTACATCCTTGGTGCTCAAAGTACGGCCTGTGGATTAACAGCAGCAGGCTCCTGGTAGCTTGTAGCTTGTTGGAAGTGTAGGATCTCAGGCACCACTCCAGACCCGCCCTATCAGAATCTGCCATATAGGAGGGACTCTAAGTCATTGGTCTGCACTTTCCCATTTTAGATGCACTGTATTATTATTATTGTTATTTATTTATTTATTTGACAGAGAGAGAGCACAAGCAGGGAGAGCAGCAGGCAGAGGGAGAGAAGCAGGCTCCCCACAGAGCAGGGAGCCTGATGGGGGAAGGCTCAATCCTAGGACTCTGGTATCATGACTTGAACCAAAGGCAGACACTTAACTGACTGAGCCACGGAAGTGCCTCAGAAGCATTGTATTAGAAGACCATGGAGAAAAGAGATTTTATAGAGGGGAAACCAGATTGGCAGAGGGTCACAGGTTAAAACTGGCAGAAGAGAGAAGAATGAATTCTGTACACCTCATTATGTAGTCCCAATTTAGCCGTCAGTCTTATTTTCTTTTTCTCTCCTACACATGCCACTCAGTTTCTACCGAATAGATCTGTTCACCATACTTGGTTGTTACCTTACCTTTCCACTTTAGTTCACAATGCCTGGATTTTTTTCCTCATATTTTCTCTACCTATTGAAATCCTGTCTATTTTCTGCATGAATGTTTCGCAGATGGCCTCTACAGCCTCATCCAGCTTAACGTTCTCCTTAACATGCTAATGGCTCAAATAATAAAAATAACGAACATTCATTGAGTAAATACTAAATGCTAGACTCAGGTCTAAGCTTTACATGTATCAGCATGTTTAATCCTCATCACAACTCCAGGGTGAAGAAACTGATGCACAGAGGGCCTAATTAATTTGCCTATGGTTGCACAAGCATGCAGCCATTGCTGTAGGAGATCAGAATAGCAGAGGGACTAGGAGGATATTATTTCCATTGTCAGACATTTTTAGAATCTGGAGAGATCAAATCAAGTCTACTATCCCTTATTATTTCTATATCTCTTATTAGTTTACATCTCTTAAAAGAGCTCTTTTATCTACAAATAAAATTCTTCTAGAGTTTCTGCTAAATAGTATGTTTCTTTTTCTAAATAATTTCATGTGTATGGATGCAAGATTAGCTTTTAACCAAAAGAAAATTATCAATCCATTCAGGGCCTAAATGTGCAGTTGGGCAGGTAATATACTGAAAAATGGCTCTGGCCACTGGAACAAGTGGGAACTGAAATTTAGCCCATGCTGATTCATAATTCATGTATCCTAGAGTAGAGATATAGCCACCTGAGGGAGAAAGGATATCATTTTCTGTTTCTCACAATGACCAAAGGGATTGGTGTAGCCTGACAGCAATATTGACAGAATTCCCCCAAACTCGCTAGAGCTCCCAAGGTCCCTAGGTCTCAGTATTTTACATCATTATCCTTTAGCGCACCGGGAAGTTTCCCTAAGATGCACATCTCTTCCTCGAAGCCAAGAACTTAGCTTTGCCTCAAGATCATCCCATTCTCCTTAATAACCGGTTTGGCTTCTTCCAAGTGTTTCCAAAGCTCATGGAGTTCTTATTTCCCATCTTATGTAGAAGCCTTGTAGGCCCACTCAGATGGTATTCTCCCCAAGTTCTCACTGGGCTTTTGCCTCTAACGTCAGAATTTTCCAGGGTCTCTGGCAGGTCCTCTTGGATCCCTGACAGACCGTGCTCTCACCAGAGCCTATCAGGGTGCCTCTGAGGCCCTGTCCACACTAAATTCCCTTGCACAGTGGCGTCTTTAGGACCTTCCTCTTCCTGTCTCCCAGAATCTTCTAATCATGTTCCCAGAAGTCTGCAAGTACCACTCAGAGAACTTCCTGGAGCATTTCCCCTCATTATATATCTCTTATGTGATCACTGTGCATGCAGGACACTGATTTATTTCCCAAAATTTCCAGGCTCCTCTCTCTAGGTTCACCCTCATTTCTTGTATCTGGTAGGCACACACCCCCATCACATCTCCAATCACAGTTTTTATTTTGTGTGTCTTCCTGGAGATATTTTAGTCAAATTATTTAGTTGGAGCATTCTGGAAACAAGTTTTCTGATTTTGCACTAGACACAGCTCCAGTACTTCATGCAGTTTGTTTCCTTTATCACCTTCAAGGGGTCAAATGAGAAAGTGAAATGAAAAACATTTTTTAGAGGAAAGAAACCTGGGATTCATGGGTAAGTCTTTGGGAAATTGACTATTGAGAGTACCGGTAAAATGTGCATTATACTGATGGAAGAGAGTCAAAGCTTTCTACCTAAAAAGGTAACTAAAATGGTATTGGATAATTTCAAATCTTATTCTTTAAACTCCTGATCTTATATATCTTATGTATCTTTATTTTTACAAGATTTCTACCTTTTTTTTTTTTTTTTTGCTTTAACCCATAGTAGTTAAAATACAGTTAAAAGAAGTGCCATAGCAGGCAGTATGTATACTGGTAGTCCTCTAGACTTTAATTTGGGCTAAGTAATAAAAGAGTTGATGCTCCAGGGAGTAATCAAAGTTAAGATTTTGATCAAGGAAAAGTCTTTTTCAGAATGGGTGCAAAGAGGACACACATGTGATTTGTATAAATGGCACCTTTGGAACTTCAGGATTTGGGAAACTGCAATTGTTTGATAATAAATAGCAGGTTGTAGTGAAACAGGTGATCCTCTATGATACATCAAAGGGAGGCTGGAACCCATTATCTGGGTAATTAGGAAGGAAAAATTCTCCTTATTTTAACCATATAGAAGGAAGTAATTCTATTGCTCAAATTAATTATGAAATACCTTTAAAGGATGTGTTTAATTAAAATGTAGTCTTGTTTCTCTTTTTAAAAAAATTTTATTTAAATTCAATATAATTGACATATACTGTATTATTAGTTGCAGAGGTAGGATTTAGTAATTGTCAGCTGCATACAACACCCAATGCTCATTACTTCAAGTGACCTCCTTGATGCTCATCACCCGGTTACCCTATGCCCCCGCCTCCAGCAACCCTCAGTTTGTTACCTATAGTTAAGAGTCTCTTATGATTTTGTCTTCCCTGTTTTTCTTTTAAGATTTTATTTATTCATGAGAGACAGAGAGAAAGGCAGAGACATAGGCAGAGGGAGATGCAGGCCCCTCACAGGGAGACCGATGCGGCACTCGATCCCAAGACCCCAGGATCACGACCTGAGCCAAAGGCAGATGCCCAACTGCTGAGCCATCCAGGTGTCCCTATCTTGTCTCTTTTAAAGAAAATCTAGTTCTCAAAAATACAAATTTAAGAACAAAATATGAACGTGTAACCACATTTCAAAGGATTTCTTATTTTACTGTCTTTCACTGGAAAACATTTTAAAAGCGTTAAATATAACATGTGGGTACATGATTCAGTTGATATAAAAACATGAATCAACTTTAACACAACATTTTAGGTACATTATGTTAAACCAGTGCTTCCTCCTCTCCTTTGCCTCTGCGCTGCCTTCCCCTCCCAGACTTCAACATCTCAGATCACTGAGAACCTGGAATTTTAGGGAGAGCATAGTATATGCTCAGAAATGTATGTTGACTGTATTAATGAATAAATATCAGAAGCTTAAGCCACAGAATATATATTCTTAGAATCCTACTCTAAAGAGAGAAAAGTATGCTGAGGTTCAACCAATATTTGTAACAGTACTTTCCTTTAACAATATTTTCTTTTATTATCACCAATTAGTAAATGAAGTGAAAAAATTATCTTCTGGTCTAAATTGTCTGCCACCTTCTGAGTGAGAGGTCCATGATAACTTTCTAAATTTATGTGTCGTCTTTAGTTCCAGGGCCCCAAAATGAAAAGAGGTGCACAAATCATTTTGAAACATCTTTATGATTTAAGTAGGTGGCACGTTAAAAGAATAATAAATCAGATTAAGGAAATTCTATGAGATTCTTAATTGTTCTAGATTTTAATTGATTTTTCTGGCCAATTTCTTTTCCTTTTGGTTTTAAGTTATTATGTTTGTGTCAATTATTTCCATACTTTGATGTGATCATGGTTTATACACATTCTAAGTATTCTATTAAATCTGTATCTTTTGATCCCTTTTATTAGTTTGCTAGGGCTGACTGAACAATGTACCATGAACTGGATGGTGTAAAATAACAGGAATGTATTGTCTCACAGTTCTGGAGGTTAGAAGTCTGAAATCAAAGTAAAACCAGGAGGGCTGGTTCCTTCTGGAGGCAGCAAAGGAGAATTTGGTCCATGCTTCTCTCTTAGTTTCTGGTAGTTGGTAACAATCATTATGTTCTTTGACTGTCATTGCGTGGCTTTCTCTTCCTATTTGTCCAAATTTCCCTCTTTGTTATATGGATATCATTGAGTTAGGATTGAGTTAGGGCCCATTACCGTCTGGTATGACCTCACTTTCACTTGATTATACCTGGAAAGACCCTATTTCTGAATAAGGTCACATACCAGGGTTTAGGGCCTGAACATATCTTTTTTGGAAGACATAGTTTAACCCACAGAGAATCATGTTGTGATTCTCAAGTTTGTGTTCCATATCTCAAGCTATGGTCCTGTGTCTCTCTTCCTTTCTTTGGAAGCCTTTGTGAAAAGTTCATTACTTGGTTTCCAACCTACTATAATTGGCATATCTGTCTTTACCTTTCTGCTCAAACTGTTAATGACTGGTTTTCATTTTTAATTTTACCTATCTTTGTAAAATTTCACATCTCTGACCAATTTTTCTCCTTAAAGTTGTCTTTACTGATGATTGTTACTCTTCTCTTCATGTCCAGTCACTTCTTTACTGTTTCCTTTGCTGGTTCCTCTTCTTCCCTTTCCTCAAAAATTGGCATTCTTCAGGGTTCTAAGTTCTCTGCTCCATATAATCTTACCTCCCTGAGCAAGCCCATCTGTTCTGTGGCTTTAATATTATTCATTTGCAGGTAATTCCCCATCTATATTTCCAACTTCTCTGTGTCCTACAGATACAGATTTCTAACTCATACAGTAGAAATAACATGGGGTCAAGAGTTATGTGGATTCTTAGTGATTTTTAAACATTTTTAACATTTCAGAGGTAAATTTTGAAACTCCTATCAGGCCATCAAATACTATTTTTTCTGTTGTATAATTGTACTAATCCTTATTTTGAGTTGTCTTTCTCACTCATTCTTTTTGTTAACATAGCAAGTTGCAAGTGACCTTCTCTGGGGGTTTATTTGAGTTAAATGGATCCTCCCTAATTAGTCAATAATTATGACAAGACAAACAGGAAACAGTAAGATAAATCTTAAGTGCTCACATTAATTGAATGATAATTATGTATGAAGCACCTTACTTTGCTTAAATTATTGATATTAATTTGTAATTTCTTGAGGATGAAGAAAGTGAAGCTCAGAGAAATTAACTAACTTGCTCAAGGCCAGTGACAGAGCAGGAGCTCAAACTCTGTTCTCTTTGCCTTCAGAGCTTGTACTCCTACCCATTATCCCACTCATCCTCATAGTGTGCAAAATGAGAAATCAGGCAGCCCCAGACCTCTTTTCCTTCAGGCTGGGTTAAAATATTATGGCCGCTCTAGAAACTCGCTCATTGATGAACGATCAAGATCTGCCTTTGGTGCAACCAACCATTTCTTGTTTTTGCCAGACCTTTAAATGACAGCCATAGTACAAGTATAAAATAATCCGAATGACCCATCAGAGGACTCTGTCAGCATTGGCAGAGCTACCTCTTTTCTGTCATTCTCCACAGGCGATTGTTTAGGAATGAGTTGAGCCCCAATCCTTGGGTAATTGTTAAACGAACCTTATACAATCAGGTCAGATACCAGAATGACTCATTAGAATGAGAGCAACCCCACAGCAGACTGGGTGAGCTGGGCTGTGAAAAAGGAGAGAATTTAAGTTGCATGACATAGGTTTGTTTTGAACTTTTTCATTTGCATAAATCTGGCAGCTTTAGGTGAGACACAGGGCAAATTTATTGGAATGTCTGTAAAATCTAGAATGGACTATTACAGGGGGAATATAACTTTGGAGAAATAATAATGATATATATGTTTCAATACAAATGAATGACACCTAAAATAGAATTAAGCTTAAAAAGTTTTACATTGTGAGAGAGAAAAAGAGAGAGAATAAATGCCAATGAGGCTAATATTTCTTGAAAAATTATCAATGTTTATGGATCATTAAATGTATCAAAATCAGATTAATACAATTATGGGAAGTATTATTTTTGTTCTTATTGATGTGGCTGCTGTTATTATTATTCTTATTTGGAGAATGATTGTACAAATAAGTTAAAATACTTTGGAATAAATTACAGGTATCTCTCCAGAGATTCAATAATGAACAAAGTTATTTTAGAGCTTTTTTCTAAGACAATGCATTTAGTTGGCTACTATATCATAGTGGACAGTCACATTTGAATAGAAGAATCACATTCTGTCCTTGTGCACCTATAGATGGCACTGTCTTCCCATAATTTTGTTGATTTGCTTAAAAATAGAAAAAAAAGGAAAAGCTTTCTGCAGACAGTTAGATGTAGAAGTGTGTTACCTTCTAATTAGATCCTACCACTGTAAAACATTTGAAACAGGTGCCTGGCATAGATCATAGAGAATTATACATTTGAAAAATGTAGATGCCTGGACTTTGGAATTAATTTTTTCATTTAATTATTCCTAACTGTGTATGGAAAAAAAATTTATGTGTATGAGTAAGAGAGGTAGGAGCAACTATTTTTATTGCTATAATATTTATTTTCTCTGTGGTGGTCTTGCTTTTGAATTTAGTTTTGAATCAAGCAAAAATTGTTGATAAGTTTTAGCATGAATGTCATATTCATTGCTTGTAGATCTTGGAGATTACCTTGTGGAAATGAAACTCCTACATTCCATAATTTTGTTTCTTTAAATTATCAGGGTTTGAATGTATATACACTAATAGTAAATTATAAGCTTCTATGAGCAAAACCTAGAGTGCCAAATGCATAGTTCTTTTTATTTATCTATCTAGGGTAGCCACTCAAAATGCTATTTCTTGTTTCAATATAATAGGCTTTTACATAATAAAGTGAGGGAGGTGTGTAGGGAATATATTTTCTTAAGTTCCAAACAGGATTTTTTTTTTTAAGGTAATACATACGTGTGTGGAATTAATGAAGTCCTTGCTACTGTAAATGAACTTCTAACCACAAGATGGCAGTGTAACTTGCCCATATTTTTTAAAACATTTTTTAGAAAAATGATTAGTAAATTAAACACATTATTTCTTTCCCTCTAAATGAGAAATGTATGCAACTATGAAATTTTAGGAAAATTATGAAGAAAATGAATTTTGAAGGTACTTAATATAAGAAGTACTAAAGACTCTTTAATGATTTATTTCGATTAGCAGGGGCTTTTTTTGGTGGAGCTAAGAAAACATTTATTTCATATTCTTTTAAGTTGAAAGTAGAAATATGATCATATAAAAGTTCAAAATCATATCAATAACTTTCTTTTACAAAGCGATATAGTCTCATGTTTGCCTGATAAAGCATCAAGGAAGAATAAGACTTCTTCTGTTTCCTTCATGTTTTTGTAAAGATCTGCATTGGCGCATGACTTCTTTTCAGCACACATACATTGGAGATTAGAAGGTCAACAAAGAAGCAAAGAAGGGAAAGAAAAGAAAGAATAGTAGAGATACTGGCACCTAAGTTATATGGTAAGAAAGCAGTGATGATGGTGTCTATGTGACCCTTGCTGAATTTATATATTCTATACTTTAAAAATGATCATTTGTCCATTCAATAGGGGCTTTTAAATAGGCATTATCCAGTATTGTTTATATTTATAATGTTTTATTGATATGTTTATATACTGTGTGGTATTGTTTTACTCTACATGGATGCTTTTTCACAATTACTTTAGTTTTTGTGTATGTGATTAATTTAAAAGATTATACTGGATTTAATTCATGTTTTTTAAGTCTTTCAAAGAGTGAGTCCCTTTTAGGTAGAAACCAAGACTTACACAGTGCTTAAAATATGGTATCTATGCAGTAAATCTATTTTTATTCAAATTGCATTTGCCACAATGATACAATTCTCTTGAGACATATTTTGCTTATGTTCCCCTGCTTGATCAGCCATAAATGTGGCAGAGACAAAGAAAATATCTTCTATTTTAGAAGCCAAGTGCTTTGAACTCATTCATTGCATCTTATTTTGCTTATAGTGGAGGGAATGTTCCATGTAGAAGTGATAATTTCTCAGAGCTGCACTGAAAATAAAACTTTTATTTTTTGATCTAAGGTATATGAGAATGCTAAACAATGTGATTTGCTTCCTATAATGGAATATTTGACATATAATCAATATATGATTCAGTTTCTGCTTGTGAGCAACTATACACAAATATTTTGTATTGTAAATTTAAAAAGGAGGTCTATTACTTTTCATTATTCGCCTAAGTTAGAAATAGATGGCAAATTTTTTGTGGGTAAGTTAAAATTTTGAAAAAATGACTCACATTTACCATGTATAGGAAAAACATATTAGACATAAGAAAAAAACATACAAGACATAAGAAAAACAAAATGCAGTTACCATCTGTGAGAAAAAATATAGTTTCATGTAATGCTTAAATATGTATGTAGGTCGTGTTCCAAAAATCTGTAGGTTTAGGCTATTTGTTTGCAATCAGGGTGCATTTCCCCCTTAGAACAGTGTTATGTAATTTGTGGGTGAGCCACAAAACTATATATTTTTTAAACCCTAATAAGTGTGAAATACCACTAATAGGAGCTCTGAACGCTGGGGCATTTAGGATCCTTAAGCTCAAATAGAGGGTTCTGAACCCTTTTGAGATTAGCTTCCCTGGAGATTTCAAGAGCTCTAGGTAGAGTGGAGTGAGATTGAGATTCTCATATGCAGAGATAGCCTGCTAGCTTCTCCTTGGCAATGAACCAGGAGGGAAGGAGTGCCAGCAGGACCAGAAGGGCCATTTGAATGGGGCCTTACATTCACAAAGGACCTTATAACGTAAACTTTTGACATTTCTTTCAAATAAAGCTAGACACAAAGTCATTGTTTTTCTCATTGCAGTTGTGTGTGTTAGAAGCATTAATATGATATGTGATATGTAGGCATTTAAAATAAGCTACATTTTAATAACTGTTAGTTGGCATTTCTTTGCTTTTCAATATATTAAGAGTCTCAAAACATAGAAGAGTTTTATGTCAGTTTTAACTTCTGAAAGGCTCTCATCCTAAGGGAAAAGGGTAATGATTTCTAGAGGTTCTCACTCCAGTTGTTTCTGGCACATATTTGTGTCATAAATAGATGGATGGATGGATGCTGAATAGTCAGACAGCAGAAAAGGACCACAGGGGAAGTGTGAAGCAAACAACTACAATAAAGGAAGCATCAAGGTTGGAGTAGTTGGGAGTCTCAGTGGTTATTGGTATAAATAGGTTGTTATTAAAACTATTTCTACATTGGAAATAACAAAACTGTTTCTACATTGGAAAATATCTCTATTTTTTGTTATGATTCATGTGCTTTATATAAATTTGTGTATTCTTACATTTGAACATACATGAAAGAAGTCACGCTTTTAATGTATGTCTTATTAACATTGCATAGCTGTAAAATAGCCATATATTAAAGTTTTAAAGAAATCCTAGTTTTTTTTTTGTTTTATTGACCTGTAACAGTGACATGTTTATTTAAATGTAAGAATGCATATTAGTTGTTAACTAAAGCTGATATATAATAGTGACAGATATTAAAACATCTTCTTATTTCTGTCACTTGATGATAACCTCCCTGAGGATAAGAATCTTAGTCTGTTTGGTACCCAGCAATCTCCCTAGTGCCTAAAATAGAAAATGGCACAGGCTAGATACTCAATAAACATTTGTTGAAATGAATAGGTGACTGAATGAATGGTAAATTTATTTTGGCTCCCAATTTTGAATGTTAATTAATTTAAAAAATTCTAAACTTTTCAGCAAGATACTAGAATGTATGTTGCTTCCTAAATGATTTGAAGGAGTGGGTGCAATTTCCTCCATGCCCAACACATGTCATTGGTAGTGCTTACCTGCCATCAAATTCAGACATTACTGGAGGAACCATGCAGTGTCTAAAATGAACGATTCCATTTTATTCCTAGTAGTGGCAAAGGAAGAAAAAGGGATTCCAAAGGGTCCTACGTTTCCTGCCCCGATTGCCCTAAGAAGGAGTCAATCTTGGCAGGACTTTAATCCTATGTAGTCTAAGTTCCATTGATTCTGCAAACCTGGATCTTGACTGTGACCTGTTTTTTTCCCAGTACCTGGCTTCCCAGGAACGGTTATAAGAAGTATAGACTATTTTATTGTTGACTTGCTTACACTTGGGGATAGGTTAATTTTCCCAAGCTCAAAGTCTAGTGTGCTGGTTGTATTTTTTTCCAGTCATATATCATATATACACAAATATGTGTACTTCACAAAATTATATGTATATATGAATATGAATACATACATATATGTGTATATATATATATATATATGTATATGTATTGATCTACCTACTTTTTGTTTTCAGATCTTTATTTTGGAATTACATCATTTTCCAAAACTAGTTATGTATATGGCAAACTTTTGAGTATACTGTGGGAGTTAAGCAATGAAATGGTTACAACTGAGATGATAAAGAAGAAATAGGGTACTCCATCAAGAGGCATCCATGTTTTCCTAGTGAACTTTACCTTGTGAAGAGGTAATATAGGGAAGTAATGTACCATAGGGATTCTGATGCTTACTGACTAGCATTAAATCCCAGCTTTGATATTCATTAGATGTTGCGAAGGCAGTTTAACATTTCTGTGCTTTATCCATAGGATACATTGCAATCTACTTCATAAGGTTGTTAAAGGGTCAGATGAGTTGATACATGTAAAGGTTTATTATTGATATCCTTTGATATCATATTGGTAAGTTGATATCATTAAAGGCCTAGGATTTAGTAAGCACTCAGTAAATGTTAGTTATTAATGGAGAGTGAAAATATAAAAGTATTTAGGCATATTCCAAGCATTTCAAAAATATCCATAGGTGAATGACATTTTATATGAATATATGCAAACTATAATTATGTTCTATAATTTATAATGAAAACTGTATTTTTCTATTTACTTTCTAGAAACTTAACCTTATTTTGGGGTGGTAGAGTTTTGTTCTCAAACCTAGATATCATAACGGGATGAGCACTGGGTGTTATGCTGTATGTTGGCAAGTCAAACTCCAGTAAAAAAAATATACAAAAAAAAAGAAAACAGTAAAAAATAAAATAAAATAGGGATCCCTGGGTGGCGCAGCGGTTTGGTGCCTGCCTTTGGCCCAGGGCGCGATCCTGGAGACCCGGGATCGAATCCCACGTCGGGCTCCCAGTGCATGGAGCCTGCTTCTCCCTCTGCCTGTGTCTCTGCCTCTCTCTCTCTCACTGTGTGCCTATCATAAATAAATAAAAATTAAAAAAAATAAAATAAAATAAAGTAAAACCTAGATATCAATAACATAATCTTATTTTTTGTCAGAAATTTTAAATTTTTATTCCCAAAATGGAGTCATTAGGTTTCATTTTCAGTATTCCATAGTGGGCCTATAGGAATGATTCTCAGTTCATATCCCAGTGGTCACCCTATCAAATAACTTGGGTCATTCTCTTCCCCCGAAACATACTTTTTTTTTTTTTAAGAAAGAAGGGCATTTATATTTTTGTAGGTGTTGTATAATATTTATCATTCATAATAACTTTGGGAATCTTAAAATCACAAATTATTATTTGGAGCAAGTGCATTGAGTATTATTAATCAATATAAGTAGTAAAGGCATTTCCTTTAATGTGGTTATTTCCATATCCCATGCCAGGGAGAAAGAGACTGACCGTCTGATTGACAACTGCTGATTTATATATTAACAGGGGTCTGTTAGTTCTTTTCCCAGGAATTGAAGGCAAAATTGTTACTCAAGTTGTTAATTAGCCATCTCTCCTTCTCTCCTTAGTTTCTGTATTTTTTCTAGTCTCTTAACTCCAAGGTTCAGTGTTCTCACTAAGGGGCCTATCCAGGGCTTCCCACCAAAGCACCCCATACCTTTCCAACTTTCATAAATAGTTTCCTAATCTGACTTTTTTAAAACTCTGATTTTGTCCTAGGAAAATTTTATTCTAGTAGCTAAATTGATAAATGTAGTTAATTGAACTTTATTACGTGGGATAGGCTTCAAACTGTGCCTTTTGGGCACAGAAAAAAAGTGTAAGTTGGGGGTAGGCCAATCGGGAAGGTTTTGAGCCACCTACAAAATGAACTGGCTTTGTCTGCTTCGTTACCCCAAATGTTGGAGAAAGCCCAACAGGTATCTTTCATGGAACCCCAAGTATCTGATTCTTGCTGCTAATACTTGGGGAATTATTAGTCAAATGCTTTCTCCTCTTTTCTCATCCTGCCTTCAATACACACACACACATACACACACACACACAGAGCACACAAATACTTTTTAGCTGGGCTTTAAGCAGCTATCCTATTATTTACATGTTGACATTATGTTTCTGTGTGTACAATTTTCTATTAAAATTATTTTTAAATTAATTCTTCTCAACATCCTTGAATTTCTTAACTGTCTTGTATATACCAGGCCCTGTGATAAGTGTGGCTGATCTGATTTTAGCCATGAGGAATTTTCAGCACAGAAGGAGTGGTAATATTTAACTGAGTCTGTTTGCCAGAAGGCGGGTGCTTGGTTCACCAAGCTTCACTAAAATTTGATATTTTGCTTTTGCAAGCTGGTTAGAAGCATTGCATTAAAATACTGCCAAATTTTGTCCCTTTTTGTCCAAACTTTTTTAACTTGAAAAAGGAATTTCAGTGTGTAAAAATTTCCATTATAAGGCCACCTGTAAACTTAAAACAGTCAAACTGTTTTTTCAGCTGCTTGCAGCTCTGTTTCTCAACTGACTAATACTGACAGATAAAGATGGCTTTCCCCTGAGAAGGATTGTTTTGTTTGTGGTTATTCTGTCACTACCAGGAGGGACAGCTCCCCTGATCCGTAGGGAATGCAGAGATGCAGTTTACAGACAGAATCATATGCTGACTAGCAACTAAAAAATAATAGTCAAATAATGATTTCATTGTTCCTTCCTGTGTCCATGACAACTGAGAGGTATGCAGCTAGACCAGAACACTGCCTTGGGAGTGTTCTTTTCCTCCAATACTACTATTTTGAGAAAGTTAACAATTTATTCTGACAGTCAGGCTTGGGAGAAAAATTGGCATTTCCAATATCTTGCTTATTTTAGTGTTTTTGTATCCCGAAGCTAATTCTTCTGACACTTCTTCTGTTCACTAGCACTCTGACTTGCCTTTTTTAAACATCTGGTTTATGGCATAGTTTCTACCATGATGGTCGTCAGTGATGAAGAGTTCCTCCTCTGGAGTTGGACAGAACTGTCTTTACATTCTCTCTCGGCCAATTAACAGCGGTGGGACCTTGGGAGAGTTTCTTAATCTTTCTAATCTTCAGGTCCTTATTCATAAAGTAGGAATTAGTAACAGAATCTTTCTTCATAAGGTTGTTGCAAATTAATTGAGATAATGCACAGAGAGTGCTTAGCCTGCTTCTTGGCACAAGTAAGCACTCCATAAATTGATGGTTTGTTGCTGTTATTAGCAATCTCTTGTACAAGACTGTAAACTTCCAAAGCACTGGTTCTCAGCCTTGACTGCACATTAGAATCACCTGGGTAGTTTTAAAAGATCCTGATGCCAGGGCCATAGTCCAGATCAACTAAATCAGCATCTTCGGAGTTGGGCCCAGGATTTGGCATTTTTAAAGTGCTTCAGCTGATTCCAATGTGCAGCTGAGGTTGAGAAATACTGTCCCTGAAGGTGGGACTGTATTATATTAAAGCACTCAGACAAAAATGTATAAAAGTGACACATTGTACCTTGCAAATTTTGTTACAAATATTTTAAATAACTGAAGAGGGCAAAGCCAATTTAGTGATTTTTCAAGGGGCCGCTTTTTATCAACATCATAGTAGAGCAAATACTAAGAGACATGGAAAATTGTAAAATATGTGGGAACCCACAGTTTCAATGTGAGAGTTATATAAGTTGAAACTATGCTATAGCAAAATTACTTTTATATTTTAGTGGCTTTTTTTTAAAAAAGGGAGATAATTGGCAGTCATAAAGACAAATCTGTACTATTTTAACACAAAGATCAATATAATTCAAACACATCCCACTTAGTTCATATCCATGTTTGTTTGAATTTGAGGGAAAAACAATGGCAACATGAGAATACATGCTTTTATATTGCTTATGCTGAATCAGCATCCTTAGCCATTCATTATAGTGTTAAACTTTTTGGAATGGGAAGGTGAAGATCCAGGAAAAACTCAATTGTATTAACTATATAAGAAAACATGACTTTCTTCCTAGTAATCCAAAAGACATTAATTATTAATTTTCAAGATCTTACGATGTTAAAAAAATGAAAGTACTCTCACAGTGTCTTTTTCTCTATGTATACAGTTTTAACCTATATATACTGTTGATGATCATTAAAACAATCAATCACACTTGTTTACTACTGCTAGTTTTCCAGATAATTTTGTATGTATTTTTTTTTTTCAATTCTCACAATACCTCTGTGAGGACACAGTTCAAGAATTAGCCTCATTTTATAGGAGGGAAAACTAAGGCAGTTTATTAGTAGGCAGTTTCAACTCGAGCAAAGATTCTTATTTTCTAGTCAGTCCTCTCATTAACTCATTCATGCATTTATCAAGCATTATCAAGCTGCAGATATGTGACAAATGGAGTTCTAGGCAATGGGTACCCAAGGCGAGTAAGACACACTTGTTGCCTTTAAAGAATTGTGTACACAGTGTCATGAGTGGACTTTGAAGTTCTTAGCCTGTGTCGACCAAGGTAGAATCCATGACCTGAAATTGCCATGGCCAAAGCTGTTAAGTCTTCCAAGACATAGGCAGGAAGAAGAAAAGAGGTAGTTCAGAAACCTATAATGATCATTTTCTACAGTTATATTTTGTAGCAGCCTACTAGATGCATGATCACCCTGGACATTAGTATCCCTTTCAGCTGAATTTTCTGGTGATTTCTGCCACAGGAGAGAATGCTATAGTATTTTTCTAAGAATATATTATTCTTATATATGCTTTAATTTGTTTTTCTCCAGCTTTTCAACAGCTAAAGTTCATTTTAGTACTGGCAGAAACTTTTGAAGATTAAGCATTTTTGTTTATTTTTAATGCTAATTCATCTCAAGTAGTTAACTGGTAGTAGTAATCCTGTTGCTGAATTTAAAATACCCACACTTACTAGACACAAATTAAATTCTACAGTAAGATACAGAGTTTAAGCTTAATTAAACTCTCCTCAAAATACATCTAATTTTTGCTGATTGTAAAGTCTTGGAGTAAAGTTATTGCCCTAACTGTCTTTTATAATTAGCCATATTCATATTACTTTAAAGCATAAAGCAGGAGTCAGCTAAATGGATAGAACCATTTTAATTCTTGTTGAGGATTCATAGTTGCCCTAAAGGAAGGAAAGTTCAGAATGACTATTATTAGTTTTTTCAGTTACTGAGTGGAAATATTTTATGTCTTGAAAATTTTTCTTGAATATTTTGCAAAGATAAAGAATACTATGAAAAGCTAAAGGAAAAGCATTTAATGTTGACAAGTTAAAATATAAGTATTGTTAAGCAGCAAATAAATGAAATATATCTCTTAGTCTTGTATGAAACTATTTTAAGCTAATGTCAATAAAGTTTAAATTAGTTCAGACTTCTCTTATTAGAATAAATGTTTCCTTTTAAAATGCATGATAATCATAATCAAGACAAAATTTGTCCTGTTATTTATTTTCAAAATGATTGTACATGTTTAGCAGACTTTTGATTTAAATCCCCAGTGATATATTGGAGACAGATGTTTAGATGACCTCATGTTTAAAGTAATGTTATATTTGGACACAAGATTAAATTTTCCTTAAAATCTTTCCTTATAAGTTAAACTGTGTGGTAGTATACAAAAACTAATCAATGATTTGCAGTGGATTAATGCAATTCTTGTATTTTAAATAAAATTTTCTATTTTTTTATGGAGTTTCACATAGTACAAAAGAGCTGATTATGAAACAGCTGTTTACAAATGAAAATATTGTTTTTGGCTGGCCAGCTAAATGGGAAACAGATTTGAAAAGTTCCATGAATTTGAATGCAAATTTACCATATCATTTATACTGAACCAAAGAACGTTGGTAGAAGACTGCAACATAGTTTACCAAAAAAATTCAGTTGAAGATTATTTTGTAGGATATAATATAAACATTTTAAATAGTTTTTCCTTCTTCAAAAACTAATTTTTCCTTATGAAAACCAATATAGTATGTAGTTAGTATTATTGGCAAGGTTTTAAAGGAGCTCATAAACGATATTTGACATTTCAGTGAAGAGAAATTAGCAGATGGAGCAATTAGAAACATATAGGTAACTGAGTAGAATGAAATATATAAAAGATGAGAGATATTGTCCAAAGACAGTAAATCACTGTATGTGAAAAATGTGTTTAAGTCAGAGCTATACAGCTATTAGTATATTGTCATTTTCATCAACAGCTAAAATGCTTTACTGGATATTACATTGCTATGTAATTATAGATCAACTGAATTTTTCAGTTTATTCAGTTTTTCTGGCATTAGGAAGACATGTAAATTCACTAGTCATTGTTTTCTTTTTTTTTCTTCTTTTAAGTAAGCTTTATACCCAACAGGCTTGAACTCATGACCCCAAGATCAAAAGTCACATGCTTTACCAACTGAGCCAGCCAGGTGCCCTGCTATGGAAGTGATAATTTAAAAAACATGATCTGTAAAGAATACCTACATATTTTCTCTCAAATTTTAAGTAGTTATTAAAAATTATTTATGTTGGAAATTGGTTTACATAAAAATGAGACATAAAGGCCTTGTGTTTTGAATTTTGAATGATTCCTTTGAATGCAATGCCAAAGTGCATAATTTACTTGAGGTGGTAGTTCATGAGTTAAAACTTCTAGGAGAACTATTGTTGTTTCTTTTTCTTTATCTCTTCTATTGTTTTTCCTCTTGTCTCAGTGCTCTGAAGGTGGGATTGTGTTTCTTTGGTAGCTTTTTAAAAATCACCTGGGGAATAAATGCATTTGGGGGGATGGGATATTACATCTGGTTCTGTTGTCACTTTAATAGAGTAACTGTTAACTCTCAAAGTGGCTCATGATCACTTAAGAAAGAAGTAAGTGGAATATCTGCAAAATATTTTTTAAATTTAGATTCAATTAGCCAAAATATAGTATATCATTAGTTTCAGGTATAGTGTTCACTAATTTATCAGTTGTGTATAACACCCAGTGCTCATCCCATCATGTGCAAAGTATTTTTAGAAACAAGTTTTGGGGCAAAATGAAGCCAAAAATATCTAGGAATCCAAGCAACATAAATGAAAGTTTTTTTTTTTTTTTTATAAATGGAATACTATTTTATTGACATTGAGGAGTGTGTCCCTAATGGGTGATACATCTTTAGCATGCTTGAATTGTTTTATACATTTTCTGTTGAGTGTCATTGGTTAAGGAAGCCCTGTAAAACTAATTCATTGATATACAAACATACTAAATGGCGTAGTAGACCATAACTTTTAAAGAAGGGTTGATGCCATTTGGCTACTTTAATGATATAATTTACCTTAGATAGTAACAGAGATAATTGCCAGATTAATTCCTAGATAAAGCAGACTACATAGTAGTGATGATCAACCAATTCTTTTTGGATTTACTCAAGATCCTGTAATGTAGCAATGTATAAAAATCAGACAGCTGGCACAAATCAGGATCCATTTGGGAGCCACTAAAGGAGGTTTTCTTATTTTCTTGTATTTCAACCTAATATACTCACATACTTGACATAAACAATAAGAAAGTTTTAAAATCAGCTGATGTTTAATGCTTCCAACAATGAACTAAAATTGGAATTTTTGCATATGGGCAAAATTAAATTTTGGAAAGAAATGTAATTGACAAATGTATAAACAGTATTTCTTAAATGTAAATGTAGCATTTTAAAATACTAGCTTTTAAAAAATCAATACCATATTGATTTTGCCAATTGTGTAGTGCCATGTATCTGCCATTACAGAATATTACAAAATAGTTTCAGTACTTGAAAATCCCTTCTGTTCCACCTATTCATCCCTGCCCCCACAACCTCTGACAATCATGGCCTTTTTATTATCTCTTTAGTTTTTCCTTTTCAGAATGTTACATAGCTAGAGTCATACAGTATGTAGCCTTTTCAGACTGTCTTCTTTCATTAAGCAAAATGCATTTAAGTCTCCCTATGTCTTTTCATGGCTGAGTAACATTCCATTGTATGGGATATATCACAATTTGTCTATTGATTTATATATTGAAGGACTTGTTTGCTTTCACGTTTTGACAATTATGAATAAGGCTGCTATAAACGTTTGTGTATAGATTTTTGTGTGGATATAAGGTTTTCAACTCATTTGCGTAAATACCTAGGAGTGTGATTGCTGGATCATTGAAATAGTTTTAAATAATTGTAACAGTGTCTCTGGTTCATAGGAATATCCATATCTTTAGTTAATAGTAAGAGAGACAAATTTTGTTTCCTGGATTCATTGAAGTCTGGATAAATAAGTAGGCACTTTCTGTTTCTTCTTGGATAGTATACATAGGCACGAAAGGCTATTCAAATTCTTTCTTTTCTACTGTTTGTTTTTGATGAGATTTCAAGGTGAGATAAACATAATATAAGGCCATTACAATTAATAGTTGAAGGTGGGTCATCTTAAAGACAGTGGAGAATATAGAGTAAGATGATTACTAGAGTATAGTCAGGAAATTGGAGCGTCTCCCTAGGTTACTAAAGGTTTGTTTCTAAGTTATAATAGAATTTGGTTCTGTGCTAGGTATCATTCAAAACCTTTGATTAGATGTACATCCTTCTCTCCTCTCAACAGCCAAAGGATTTTTAAGCTAAGACAGGTAATGTTAATACAGATATTCAAGATAGACTAGTCACTGACCTAAGACAACTGTATAAATAATAATAATTATTATTATTATCATAGTGCCTAGCATTTATTAAGCATTTACTATGTGGTAGGTATTTTCTAAGATTAGAGCAGAATCAGGTTTTCTGGGACCTGTCAACAACTTTATTTTACAAATAAGGAAACTGAAGAAAAGAGAAGTTAAGTAACTTTTGTTCGTGTTGTAAGTGGCAGATTCTGGGTTTGAATTCCAGAGGCTTCACTCAAAATCACAAAACTCCACTATTAAACCTGTTAAACTAAATATTAAGTTATGTGTAAGAAAAGTTAAGTGTACTTTCTGGATCTATGAAGATGGTGCCAGAGCATTCAAACTTGGAGAAGATTTGGAAGTAGGGCAGAGGAGATCCAATAAAATAATGAGTAAATTTGCCAAGGGATAGGAGGCAAGGATCATGGAAGAGACAGAGAATATTAAACTTGATTATGAATCCCTCTTACAAAAGAATCCCATCTATAGATATTTTTTCTTGGAGTATTAAGTTTTCAAGTTCAGAACATTAAATCTAATCTAAAAATGTCAGTGTACTACAGTGTGAAAAGTACTGAATGTTAGCACACCTGATTTTTAGTTAATAATTTTGCCATTGAAGATGTCAGGAAAATTATTTTACCCAATTATTTTATTTTTTTCTCTTAATCTAGAATTAAAATTTTAAACTTTTAAAACTTGAACAAATTTTTGATTATTTTCCACATAAAGTTGGGTTTGGTATAAATGGACCATCACAGAGAAAAGAAAAATTATATAATTTTCCAAATTTTTCTAGTACTACCCATGAAACATCAACCTTTAAATCTCTCATGCACAAAAACATTGTGTTATTCTGATTCTCATTCTGTTTTATGTACCTCTTATCAAAACTGTCATTAATCTCTCTGGCCTACCTCCTTCTCTCTATTTTGACCACTATTGTTTTGGTTTCTTAAAGTTTCTCAGCTAGATGACTCCAATACTTATTTAGCTTCTGGGTCAAATTTTTCAGTCCTTCCTTTAATAAAGGTTGATTGCATTGAGTGTCTAGCAGGTGCCAGATGCCTAAGTGTGGACATGAGAAGACAGCATGGACTAGAGTAGATTCTAGGCCTGGAAGAGCCCACCAGTACTGTGAGACACAAAAGAAGGAGCCACAAACAGTATTAGTGAGGAAGTAAATAATAGTGGTGGGCATTGAAGGTTGAGTAGGAATTTTCTGAGTTAGCAAGGACATTCTAGGTAGAGGAGGTAGCACTTGCAGTGACTTAGAAGCATGAAAGCTTACGGTCAGCTCGTGGAAGGATGAATTTAGTGCCATTGAAGTTTATGGTTTAGGGGAGGAGAAGAAGGCAAGAAATGGAGAGAGGAAGTTATAGAGGTGGGTTAGGGCACGTGTTATGTTTCTTTTAAGCTCCATGATGTTTCTACATTTATCCTGTAGGCAACAGGTAGCTTTGGAAGGTGTTTACAAAGGTGGGGGGGGGGGACATGTGCAGCTTCTACCGAGGGAAAGAAATTAGTAGTGTTGCAGAGGTTGAATTCACATAAGGTACCTATTTGGAAGGTGGCTGCTCTTATTCAGAGGGGAAAGGATGAAAATTTAGGGCAGTGGCAGTGGGAAAGAGGAGGACTGGCTCTGAGGAAGAATCAAATGGATTTGGTATGATATTAGATTTGGGAAGTTGAGTGAGAAAAGATTCTCACAGTCAGACTGGGTGAAGATGGTATCTGATGCCATTAAGTGTAGGGGAGGGAGGGGAATGTCAAAGAGGCACCAGGGAATAGTGAGCTACGTTTTATGTATGTGAGGTTTGAATTATTCAGTAGGGGGTCGGAAAATAGGTGGGCTGTCCACGAAGGTTTAAGAGTCACCAGCGTATTTGTCAGTGAGTCTTATGTTGTGTGAGTGTGTTGGAATGCGGTATGTGTATCATGGTCATCTGAGGGGATTTTAAAAAGTACATCTCTACTTGAGATACTTCAACATTTCCCTCTCCACACCCTCCACAGCCCTGTTAAGAATCATAGCTCTTAGAGAAGCCAGAAGGGTGGAAGAGGAGTAATTCAGAACCCTGAAGAACACCAGGGTAAGTGGAGGAGGAAAAAGAGGAAGAGATGGAGGAGGAGGCAGCAGGTGCATCAGAGCCTGAAAACTGCATCACCAGAGAGAAGGAAAGAGAACCAGAAAAGGGTGTTCTGAAAGGCAATGTAAAGAGAATTTCAAGGAAGTCAGTAGTGTCAGATGCTCTTCCAATCCATCCAAAAACAGATGCCTGAAAAATATTTCTGTCACACTTCACCCCATATGCATCTGTCATTCACAAGTTAAAATTTCTTGGCTTGGTGTTTAAAACTTCCACCTTTAAGTTATACCTCCTATCCCTGCTGTCCTCTTCCAACTTATCTGTGAGTATAGTGGGATAGAAGACAACACACTGCCTGGCTTTGAATCCCACCTCCTCCACTTAATAAGTGACCCTGTCAAATTCTTTTAACCATGGTTTAGTTTCGTATGTTTGTGGTTAATAGAAGAATCAATCTCTAGGGATGCTGGGAGGGTTACATGAGTTAATACGAATACTGTGTCTGACTCAATTATTTTTATGTGTCAAAACTAAAAACACTGGTAGTACAGTATTGTCCTAAGTACTCTTAGCATGTTTCAGAGTACTTCACTAGCAACATAATATCCTTAGTTATCTTCATCATTCAAGATGGAGAAGAGAATATAAGGGCTATTCTGGAGTAAAGAACTTACGCTGCCTCCCTGTCTTCCCCCAAATCACAGAAGTCAGTCAGTCATAAACACAGGTAACTACAATCTGAATGAGTAATGCTGGCCTTCCTGAGCTTAAATGGAGACTCCATAACAAACAAATGAGTTCTTGTTTTTGTTACCCTGGGGTGGAAACCTCCTGAGACTTTGGGAACCACCAATCTAATTTAATTTCTCAATATAACCCTTTGCCTCTGGTCATACATGCTAGCTCTTCTTAATCATAGGACCTTTATACTCATTTTCCTGATGATTTTCTTACCTGAAATAGCTTTGCAGTAGGCTGTCAACGTAAATCCCAGCCTGAGCAGTGGTTCTCATCCATCTCTCCAGAATCATCTGGAGAATTAAAAAAAAAAAAATTACATAGCCATGTCATGCCTCAGACTAATTACATCAGAATCTCTGGAAATGAGGGATCCCTGGGTGGCGCAGCGGTTTGGCGCCTGCCTTTGGCCCAGGGCGCGATCCTGGAGACCCGGGATCGAATCCCACATCGGGCTCCCGGTGCATGGAGCCTGCTTCTCCCTCTGCCTGTGTCTCTGCCCCTCTCTCTCTCTGTGTGACTATCATGAATAAATAAATTAAAAAAAAAAAAGAATCTCTGGAAATGGAACCCAAGTATCAATGCTTTTAAAAGTTGCCAGGTGATTTTACAGAGTAGCCAAAGTTAAAACCATTGCTCTAACCTATGTTTGGAGAGTCTTTGATTAAAATCATATAAATGGTTAGTCATTCTCCCTTTAGCTCTTGCAATCTTAGTATGAATTGCATTATTCTACACTCACTGATATGTTGCTTATGGGGGAAAAAAGTCATTTTTATGTCACCATGCGCAGAATACTCCTCTGGCTGCACTGGCCAGTGCAAGTAGTGCTATGCATCTACAGGATACTCTACAACATGTCTGCTGAGTGACAACTGCATTGGTTAGTACCAAACAGTCAGACATGAAATATCTTGTTTAGTATGCACCAATGGGCTTGGAATAATGCCACTCCAGAATGTTCACAAAAGGACTTCATAAGATGAAGTGTCACCACAACATGTGTCTGACTCAATGACATGCCCTACTGTTACATTAAACAAATTCCTTTTTGTTGCTTCTTTCATAGATACCCACAAAGATTCTGAGGTTAGTTTGTGTGACTTTATGTTGGGGGTGGTGGACGAGGGTTACTTTACATTAAAAAAATTAAGTGTAACATATGCACATAACTGTACACAAATTTTAAGTATGGAATTTGATGAATAATTCAAAATGTACAAGCTTTGTAGCCACGATCCCAGTCAAGAAATAGAATATTACCAGTAACCTAGAAGTCCCCTTCCCTACCAGCGGTAGGGTATTTAACTTGAGCTTTTTTCTTTTAGTTGGCCAGATCCCCTCAAACTTCTTTTTCAATGAGGTGTATTTTGCTTGCCCATTAGGAGAAACCTTTTACAATCTGGCCAAAGCCAGCAGCCCTTTACTATGGTTATTTTCCCCATCTGTTTAGAATTCATATCCACATTGTATTGTTGCCTCATCTAATCAAGCAAGGGAATGTCTCAAGAGTATGTGTTCCATAAACGACTTAATTTTCATTTCACTCATTTCCAGGGGCTTAATGAGAAACCACCAAATCATCTTTGGCTATAAGTCTCTTTCGGGGCTGTGTTTCTCAACAGAACCACACCATGCACATGAACTGCTGTGAATTTTTAAAAATAATTTCCTCTACTTTTTTGCTTAGATCAGAGTTCCCATCATATTTGTAGTTGTGGTAATGCACTTTATTATTTTCCTTTAGGTTTATACTCTAAACATCATAACATGTTGCATATGCTTGTTATGGTAGGAAAGTTAAAAATAATAAGAGGATAGATCCAATTTGCATGTTAATGCAGAGCAAACATGTCTTGCTGCTATCTCAAGGTTCTATGTCATATCTCTCTGGACTCAAACTGGCCATTGTTTTCTCTTAGTGGGGACAATCTGTTACAGAATGGATCTAGGCTGCCTTAATAGGACTCAGCTTTATTTTTACTCTTTGTCATTCTTACTGGATGCTATGAATACTGATTCCTGTTTTAAAAAAAAAGTCTTTTAAAAGTTTTTGGCAATGCCAAAGACCTTGGTCATGAGAGAAATTGTTAAAATAATTCTCAAATGTATTTGGAGACTTTAATTAAGGCAAGAAATACAGATTACTTAATTATATTTATGAGAACTTTGGACTCCTATAATATAATTAGAAAAGACTCTACAACTATTTTGAGAACTCTAGGCACACTTTGGAATATTGATTGTCTGCCTGTGAGTGGATTTTTCTGAGCACTCTTATTTAAAATGTACTTGAGACAGTGTTTCTGTATCCATGGTAGAATATGGGGCCTAGGGAAATGCACAGCTTTTCTCCATCCAAGATCAGTGCTTTCATTATCTTGAGGGCTTATTATGGTTTTTGAAAGGTGCAGGATTGTTGTTGGTATAAAATGTGCTTCATGGTCAGTTAGCAACATTCCTGAAAGGAGCACTAGATACTTTTGGGTCATTGCTGAAGGAGGAGCATCATGTTTTCCACTTCCCAACCCCCAACTGTGTTCTAATCCAAACAAATTGAACTGCACAAGATAACTCTTGCCTATAGAAAAGTCAGGACCATAGCATCTCCAAACTAGATGCTGATCTGCCACTGTGCATAATAAAGCACCACTTCTTAGTTTTTCTGGGTTGTAAATCCAAGAAAGTGATATTTATGGGACTGTAGCTCTCATATATATGAGTATAATGAAATAGAGTATAGTTCTCATTATATGAGTATAATGAAATCAGAATTGGATGAGAAGACAGGAATTTCCTTACATAGAAGCAGTGGTTGTGGCAGTGGCTATTCTATATCTCATCCTTCTACATCAGCACTTTCTGGTTCATCTTTCTGCATTGTTGGAAATATCCTTTATCTGTGCTGTCCAGTGTAGTAGCTACTAGCCATATATGGCTGTTGATCACTTGAAATGTGGCCAGTGGGATTGAGGAAGTTAATGTTTTATTTTATTTAATCATAATTAAATTTAGATAGCCACATATGGCTAGTAATTATTGTATTGGATGGCGCCACTTCAATTATTATTCATTTGTGCAAACCAAGAAATAATGTTTAAAATGTAGAACAATTGACCATATTGACTTGTATATTTACTTTGGGGGAGATTCTTTTGTATTAACACATCAAGATTACCTAATTTAATCTAATTCATGCTTCATTTTAAGAGATAAAATTCTGCTAAGCAACATAATTAGGGTGGGCTTAAAGCAACAGATATTTATTGTCTCAGTTCTGGAGGCTAGAAATCCAAAATCAATGTGTCAACTTGGTTGGTTCCTTTTAGAGGCACTGAGGGAGAATCAGTTCTATACCTCTCTCTTCCCCCTTTTGGTGGTAATACTAGGCATTCCTTGGCTTAAACAACTTAATATTTTTAAACCATTGTATTATGGGCATTTCTTAAAGAATTTCTGTTGACCTAAAAGTAAGGAGATGAAGAATGGGCATTTATATTTTTAGGAATGGGCGTATTTAGCACATAACAGACAAGAAAACTAGTTTCTGACTGTTAAATATAAACTGTAACATAACTTCTCTCTTGGTAAGTTTGCTTCTCGAATTCTAAAGTCCCTTCTCATGGAATCCCATTCTCATTGCTCTTTGGCTGGTAACAAAATATTTGGTTTCTCCTACTCCTTAAAATTTTTAATAGCCTCTTCTCCTTTGCCATCTTAACATGGCCTTTATCAAGTGTCAGTCTATCCCATCTTTACCAAGATAATTTTGCCACCATTCAAAAGTAGAATAAGAAATTATGTTGGATTTAGTCCACTTCCGGCTTCTTGACCAGACTTCTGGTTTTGAGTTCCATATGACAGTGTGTATTGAGACAAGACAACTGAATGTAGCAGTCAGCTAGAGAACTGGTCTCTGTGCTCTTGTACAGTTACTTTGCATTTGATCAAGGAAATTTTCTGATTGTAGGATTTATACAGGTAAAAAAGTACAATGAGACCATTCTGATTCTGTGCTACCAGTTGGTAATTGCTGCACACTCTTTCAAGCTTTCACCCCTGAGGGGGCGGAAAAGTAGTAGAAGTCAATGACAAGGATACAACTACAGAGAAAGTAAAAACTGAGAGTGTGCTTGAACTACATTGTACAGCATTAAATTCAAGTCAGAGAAATTTTTTTTGGCCAAATGATAGGTATCCATGTAGGTATCCATCTATAGATGGATAGAGGAAGCTGATGAGTAGAAATTTCTACTGGTTGGAGTGACACTTTCCTGGATTAGAATTCTGGTTCTGCCACTCATATCTGTTTGACCTCAGGCAAATTTCCAAAGCCACTTGGGCCTAAGTTCCTTCGTTTGAAAAACAGGTAAAAATGCTTACTTTGCAGGGTTAATAGGATAAATTTTTTTTCTGGGACCATTTATTGTATAATTAACGTATAGTGTTATATTAGTTTCAGGCATACAATATAATGATTTAACAATTCTGGGTATTACTCGGTGCTCATCATGATGCAGGTACTCTCAACTCTCAGTTCCTTAAACCTATTTCACCCATCCCCGCCCCCCCCACCTCCCCTCTGGCAACCATCAATTTGTTCTCAGTTTTTAAGAGTCTAGTTTTTTATTTGTCTTCTTTTTTCTTTGTTCATTTGTTCTATTTCTTATATTCCACATATGAATGGAATCAATTAGGATAATGTTTGTAACATGCAAGGGACTTGGTTGGCACTCAATAAATGGTAGTTATTATTATTAGTCCTTCCTAACCTAGGGCTGTATCACTATAACAAGTGCTACCTCTATCACTTTTTTGGTTTTCTTTTTGGTTTTACCTTAGTGGAATCTAGTGTTCTCATAACCAGGATGGGCAAGCAGTATCCTTTTAATATTCGTGTTGTAGAAACATATGTTTCAGTAGTTTCCAGTAGACTCTGGCCATTTTCTTTCAAATCAGATCAATTCGGTGGTCTTCCTCCCAAACACAAAACTATAACAAAAATATAATTCATTTTCAGCGAAACCTTTTTTTGGGAACTCTATTAAGGAAAAAAGGAACAACATACTGACTTTCTAAGATTTTCTTTGTAGTGGAGACTAAAATATCCTTGTAAGTTCCTTGAGGATGGGAAGGTGATCACACCCTGAATGTCTCTTTGTGTTCTGTATCTAGCAGTCACTTCGTAAATGCTTGTTAAATTGGATCAGACATGTTTATATACAATTTTGCTTGAACTATACATGGTAAATTTGTAGAAATCGTGGTGACAAATGGCCTCATATTTTTATGTTGCATTGCATGTGTTGTATAATTTTGCCAAAATATAAAATTGTATACATGTGCATTCTTTCTACAAGTTCTTCTTAATGTCTCCATTACTTGGAATGTGAAACATGCAGTCAAAATGGTAATCTGGCATCATCAAAGAAAGTGAAGGATAAATACTGTATGTATAATTACACAAATTTCACAAATGAGTTTCCTTCCTTATTTTAGATATATAATGGTAAGGGCATTGATATTGGTAACATTTCATTTCAGGGGCTCCAGTAAAGCACCAGTGCTGTCAAGCCTTGACTGATGGTTGTGGAATGGTGTCTTAATTGATCCAGTATTACTGAACTACCACTTCTGTGACAGCACAACTAATAATTATTCTAGTTCTTATTAATGGCAAAGCTATTCACCTCCTGATTATAGTATACACACAGCATGTGCAAGGAGGAAATCCATCAGCTAGGCCATGGTAGAGCAATATCTTGACTTATAATTAAAATAAAAATGTATGGGCAGAGAACTTGAATAGACATTTTTCTGAAGAAGACATACAGATAACTAAAGTGTCCATCAAGGGGTGAACGAATAAAGAAGATATGATAATACACATAACATACAATATTATTCAGCCATAAAAAAGAATGAAGTATTGCCATTTGCAACAACATGGATGTATTATGCTAAATGAAATAAATCAGACAGAGAAAGACAAATACCATATGATTTCGCTTATATGTGGAATCTAAAAAACAAAGCAGAAACAGATTCATAGATACAGGAAACAAGACTCTTGGTTACCAGAGTGGGGAGGGGGACAGGTGAAATAGTTGAAGGGGATTAAGAAGTACAATTTCCGGGGACTCCTGAGTGGCTCAGTGGTTGAGCGTCTGCCTTAGGCTCAGGGCTTGATCCCAGGATCCAGGATCAAGTGCCCCATTGGGCTCCCTGCGAGGATCCTGCTTCTCCCTCTGCCTATGTCTCTGCCTCTCTCTCTGTGTCTCTCCTGAATAAATAAATAAATCTTAAAAAAAAAAAAGAAGGTGATCCCTGGGTGGCTCAGCGGTTTGATACCTGCCTTTGGCCCAGGGTGTGATCCTGGAGTCCCAGGATGGAGTCCCACATCGGGCTCCCTGCATGGAGCCTGCCTCTCCCTCTGCCTGTGTCTCTGCCTCTCTCTCTCTCTCTCTCTCTCTGTGTGTGTGTGTCTCTTGTGAATAGATAAATAAAATATTAAAAAAAAAGAAGTACAATTTCCAGTTATAAAATAAGTAATAGAGACATGAAAAGATGCTCAACATTACTGATCATCAGGGAAATACAAATCAAACTACAATGGGATATCACCTCACACCAGTGAAAATGGCTAAAATCAACAGCACAAGAAACAACAAGTGTTGGCAAGGATATGGAGAAAGGGAACCCTCTTGCACTGTTAATGGGAATGCAAATTGTTGCATCCATTCTGGAAAACAGTATGGAGGTTCCTCAGAAAGTTAAAAATAGAACTACCCTACAACCCAGCAATTGCACTACTAGGTATTTACCCAAAGAATACAAAAATACTAATTCAAAAGGATACATGCACCCTGATATTGTTTATAGCTGCATTATCCATAATAGCCAAACTATGAAAACAGCCAAAGTGTCCATCGACTGATGAATGGATAAAGAAGATATGGCATATATATACAATGGAATATTACACAGCCATAAAAAGAATGAAGTATTGTCATTTACAACAACATGGATTGAGCTAGAGTGTATTATGTTTAGCCAAATAAGTCAGAGAAAGACAAACACGATATGATTTCATTCAATGTGGAATTTAAGAAACAAAACAAATGAGCACAAGGGAAAAAAAGAGAGAGAAGCAAACCAAGAAACAGACTCTTATTTTAGAGAACTGACGGTTACCAGAGGGGAGGTGGGTGGGAGGATGGGTTAAATAGGTTATGGGGATTAAGGAATACACTTGTTGTGATGAGCACCAGGTGATGTTTGAAAGTGTTAAATCACTATGTTGTACACCTGAAACCAATATTACACGATATGTTAACTACCTGGAATTAAAATAAAAACTTAAAAATTTTCAATTAAAAAAAAGCACATGCTATGAAAAGATGGTATTACACAGTTGAATAAAGCAGAATTATTTCTTTGAAGCAAAAAAAAAATAAGTCATGAGAATGTACAGCAAAGGGAATATAGTCAATATATTATAATAAATTGATATGTGACAGATGGTAACTAGACCTATCATGGGGATCATTTTGTAATGTATAAAAATATTGAATCACTATATGTATACTTGAAACTACTAGGATATTGTGTGTAATTATACTTGAGTAAAAATTTATTTGTTTGTTTATTTATTTTAAAAGACTTTATTTATTCATGAGAGACTGAGAGAGAGACAGAGAGAGAGAGAGAGGCAGAGACACAGGCAGAGGGAGAAGAAGGCTCCATGCAGGGAGCCCAACGTGGAACTCGATCCTGGTACTCCAGGATCATGCCCTGGGCCGAAGGCAGGCACTAAACCGCTGAGCCACCCGGGTTGCCCCAAAATTTTTTAAAATAAATGTAGACAATATTTTTAGTCTAAGTTCTGTGTAGGATAAAAAGAGATATGATGAAAGACTTTGGGACTGCATCCTTAAATATTATCCTGATTTTTGAAAGTCTGGATATCATATGTCATAGGTTGAAAAACATAATTGCTCCTAATTTTTATGAGCAAAGAATATCTCTTTTAAATTGGTAAGTATTTTCAGTACCTTTTGACACTTACTCAATACAATGAGATCTTGCCACAATACTTGGACAGCTTTCAAAGTAAATGAAATACTGTATATCCCATTTGACTCCTCCTCACAGTGTTAGACCATAAACACATAATATGTTTAACGGGTCCATAGACTTGGAGTCTTTTGAAACACAAAGGAAAGGGATTTCTAAATACCAGAATCTTCCATCGAGGATGGCCTGCTCCTAGTCCATCTCCATCCAAATAGAACAACAATAAGCATAACTCATAAAGTAAATATTTATTAACTTCTAGTTGCCAAAAAGTGGTAGGTGGTTCTGCCTTCTGGAGTTAATTACTATATGTAAAGTGATAGCATTTTGAGTAACGGATTTTCTGCCTCTTAACCTAATCATAATTGTTTTGTTTTAAATAAGTGCTATCCTACCATCAACTGGAATGCAGGAGTTACCCTCACTTATCCCTCCGCCAAGTAACACAAAGAAAATCTAACCCATTGTAAAAATGAGGAAGCCAGAGAATTTCATATTTATTGCAACCTTTTTACTTTTTCTTTGTCCTCTCTAGACTTATATTTCAATTCCAAATCATAGATTTAGAGGTAGAATGGAACACAGAGATCATCTAGTTCATCTGGCTTGTTTTACAGTGGCCCAAGGAGATCAAATGATTTTCAGAAAATCATATAGCTAGCTAGTGGCAGACCAAGAGCTTGTAGATAATAGATTCTGGACTCTTGGAGAATCTTTTTAAAACTGTTACATTGACCTAAGTATCACTGTGTTCTGTATGTGACTCTAATATTTAAGCATTGGCAGCCCTCTTATTGGTAGAGTCCTTCCTTGGACAAGTAAATTGTCCAATTCCCCAATTTTACACATGTAGAAACTGATCCTTTAAGAAAATGTGACTGGTCCAAGGATCACACCACCTTTTAGTAGCATAACCAGCACTAGAGCTTTGGTGGCCTGACTTTTACCTAGTGCAGAGCTCTTTCTGTTGGGTAGTCATCCATTCAGATACCATTTACCATTTATGCTACATTTGCATTTAGGGGACATCTATAACCAAAAGTGGTCTTACTGATATATTTAGCCTTAGAAATAAAACCCTCTAGTTTAAGAAAGGAATCGTTATAGCACAGCCATATGCTCAGGAACAGATTTTTTATCTTTGCTATCAATCACAATAATATATTGGGAAAACTTGTTAGTGTACTATATGCCTTGTAATACCCTAACTATTAGGCAAAGGTGAATGAGATTAAAAATTCTGTTATTATTCAATGTCTTAAGTCAGTGCCCCTGAAGAAAAAATAAAATGAGAGCATCATTTTATAAATATCATTTTATTAAATAGGAAATATTGGAAGACTAGTTAGAGGTAGTGTGTGGTAGGGCACATAACATTAAGTGGCACATTGGCTTGTAATGTTTTTGTTGTTGTTGTTGTTCTTAGTTTTAAAAATTGCTCCATAACAAAGAAATCACATTTTTTTAAACTTTCTATAGACCTGAACATTCTTATCTTGTCAATTATACATGCTTGTTTTCATTATTGATGATTGAAATTGAGGAGTTGGAAGAACAGTTACTCCCAAGCATGCTCATTCAGCCTGGCTTCATTTAAGTGTCACTCCTTTTCACTTCCTTCTCCAATGTCCCCCAGATTAGGTTAGTCCAAGATGTCACTTAGGGTACTTTGCAACAATCTTGAAGTCTTTTCTTTTTCTGAGTGAAGTTTTTCAGTTTTTTAGAACACAACCGATTTATGTTTTTAACATTCTTTTGACTTATAATGTTATATGAGTAATTTCTCATTATGTCTGAATATAGGCCCTAAGGATTCATAGGGCACCTGTTTTATCCCCCAATTGTCCTCTAGAGAAGAAAGTATCTATTTGATAATGGATTTTAAATACTGAAGACACAGTGGCAAATATTATCAGGTTTATGGACCTATATACATAAGGATTCACATTGTTTTGTAAAAAGAACACTTCTTGAGCAATTTTGAGATTAGTGATACTTTCACTTATGGTATTTTGGAAAGTAAGTTCTCTGTCACTGGGGGAGAAGAGAGTCAGTGAAACATTTGGACTGCTATTGGTGTTCAGGCCAAAAAGAAGAAAAGTGCAGGCCCTGATAGACTTCAAATAGAATTACATTTCCTTATATATGGAATCCATACTTTGTTTAGGATTCAGATGTTGTACTCATCATACCATATAGTATTATTTCTTTGAATGTGTCCATTTAGAGCCTCTACATGATGCTATTCTGTGCACACAATGTGCATTGTGATCATAGCCCTGGAGATGGACAGTGTTTCTCCATCTACATCCCCCACAAAACAGTCAGCACCTTGACAGGAGGAATTGAGTTACTGCCATTTTTGTATGCCTTGTACTTAGCACAGAGCCTAGTTCATGGTAGCTGTTCATTACTTTCTTTTGAATTAATAAAGGAAAGAATGAGCTACTGTCAAGCCACATTCCTCTCTACTCCCCAGACTATATTTAGGTAGTTGGTTGCCCAAGGTAAGAATTTAGTCATGAAAGTTCACTTGCACAAGCAGTAGAGAATAGATTCATAACTAATTAAAAAATGTTCTGGAAAAAATTTTAAAGAGTTGTTGTTTATCTAACACAGCATTTTCCAAAATGCATATTGTATAACGTTACTCCTGCAAGATGCATCTTAGAAAAAAAAAGTGTTTCTGGTTAAATAAGTGTGGGAAACCCACTACAAAATTTGTCATACTACATCTCTCTGTTGAGGATTAACAATATAAATTAGCATTTTAAAGGTTTTGAGAAACCAAGCTATTCCATTTCTTTATATAACTTGAACTTTCCAAATTTATGTGACCATATCTACTTTTTAATTTTCCATCTGTCTGCTTTTCTTTCTACCTGTCTTCCTATCTATTTATTTTTAAGAGTAAGCCATATAATGTGAGATTTAAAAGCTTGGGCTTTGGAACCAAATATACCTAGGTAGAGTCCTGACTCTGCCATTTACTTGCTGTTACCTTCAGCAAATAATTTTTTGAAGCTTCAGTTTCTTCACCTGTAAATTTATGTAATGATAATGTCTACCTTAAAGTATTATTGTGAGGATTAAATAACCTGATATATTAAAGGTACATGCACAATGCCTGGTACATACTGTATATTCAATTAATGCTAACTCTTACTAGTTTTGTTTACTATTTGCCATGTACCTTGGAAAACTGACCCAGACATAGGCATTTCAAGGGGAGTTTTAGGATTTCCTGACCTTGATTTAGTCTTATTGAGTATTTCACTGATTATTAATTGATGACATCTTAATTGTTCCTTCCGTTATGCTTCTGTAGTACTCTTTCAATTCATATATTTGTTATTGTACTCATATTATTTGTCTGTTATATATCCTTTGTTCCTGTTTCTGATGGGAAGATATGAAGGATATTAATGAAATGCAAGATATATTTAAATGGATGACAAAGATGATAAAGGGTCTAGAATCCATTTCTTATGGAGGGTATTTAGTCTGGAAAATAGAATGAAAGATTGTACTATGGAAGTTAGGTTAGATTTACGTATAACTCTAGAATGCACAATTTAGATCTGTGAGTAAGAGTTACAAAGTGGCATAACATAAAATTCATGAACAATTAGAGGAATTCAACAAGAAAAAAAGAATTATCCCTTGTCACAAAAGACATTCTCAGAAATGTCAGGAAGGAGTTTGGAGACCATTAGGCAAGGCATAAAACTAGCTGTTCTGGGGATAATCAAGATGGTTAAGTTCCAGGGCACCTGGGTGGCTCAGTAGTTAAGCATCTGCCTTCAGCTCAGGTTGTGATCCTGGGGTTCTGGGATCAAGTCCCACATCAGGCTCCCCACCGGGAACCTGCTTTTCCCTCTGCCTATGTCTCTGCCTCTCTGTTTCTCTCGTGAATAAATAAATAAAATCTTAAAAAAAAAAAAAAAAAAAGGATGGTTAAGTTCCTCAGGAAAGAAAAGTGTTGGGCAGCCCGGGTGGCTCAGTGGTTTAGCGCTGCCTTCAGCCCAGGGCCTGATCCTGGAGACCCGGGATTGAGTCCCATGTCAGGCTCCCTGCATGGACCCTGCTTCTCCCTCTGCTTCTCTCTCTCTCTCTCATGAATAAATTTAAAAATATCTAAAAAAAAAAAAAAGAAAAAGGTTCTCATAACAAGAAAAATCATAATCATCAAAAGAAAAAAATGTAACCATGTGAAACGATGGATATTAGGGATGCCTGGGTGGGTCAGTGGTTAAGCGTCTGCCTTCGGCTCAGGGCATGATCCTGGGGTCCCAGGATTGAGTCCCACATCGGGCTCCGTGTGGAGCTTGCTTCTCCCTCTGCCTGTGTCTCTACCTCCCTCTCTGTGTCTCTCATGAATAAATAAATAAAAAATCTTAAAAAATGATGGATGTTAATTAACTAAACTTATGGTAATCATTTCATAGTGTATGCATATATAAAATTTATTATGTTGTACATCTTGAACTAATACAGTGCTGTCAACTATATTGTAATAAAACTAGAGGGAAAAGAAGGAAAAAGGTAAGCTAGAGCATGATAAGAGGAATAGAGAGAGTCTACTGTCAGTACAGATCAGAAGAATGTACTTCTGCCTCTGGGCATTGGGGGACACCTGATGAAGGACATGACTTTTGAGCTGGTTCTTGAAAGAGAGAAAGATTGAAGCATGACATGAGATAGAGTCCAAGGAAGGGAGTCAGTTTATTCAACATGAATTCCCCATTCATGGTATTTAGTGAAGTCAATACTGTTTAGTTAAAACAGGGTACATGCTGGAATCCATACATTGCTAAATTGTTATGTACTTCTCTCTATATATTTACATTTCCCTCCTCTCACTTGCACTGATACGCTATTTTATTCCCACTCAATAGGTCAGTGAGATTAGGAACATTAAATTAATTATGCTCACATTCATACAACTTACCTCGGAGTGAAAATCATGCCCCTTCATGTAATCAATCAGAAGAAAGGACCAAATAACTGGAGATCGGATCACTCCAATAGGATATCCTGAAAACCAGGGCTACTTTTTTTCGGTAATTTTAATAAGCTATATCTAGGAGCAAGTGGGGTTGTCAAAGTGTTTGCCCTGCACAAGTGTTCTGAGGTTTGGAAAAAGTTTAAAGGTCACTTTTAAAGGGTGCCTGGTCACCCTCCGTATGCCTTTTGGGCATTTCCTGAAGTCACGAAGGTTAAAAGGCTGTGGCCATGATACTCTGCAAAGACAAGTGTGTATTTGGAACTTATATTAGCTTTAGACTGTCCTATCCTCATTTAGCAAGTGACCTTAGTTCTATAGCTGTTCTATAACACCTACAACAGTGCTTTCAGTTTTTCTCTTTAAAGGAGCAACTAATAGAAGGATGCGGCTGTCAGTGCTTACACTAGTTAGAATATGTTCACTCTTTAAAGGTGCAGTGTATATTTTTTCTACTGACTTATATATGGAAAAACTACTGCGTGGTGTTCTACTATTGCTGGGTCGGCCAATGGGAGTGCTGCCACTTACTGACAACAGAAAGCAGCCCCTAGGTGAAACAGCCCAGCTCTGAATGCTTTTCCTTGACATGTTTTTCTCCCGTACAATTGAGCCACCATGCCTGGTAATGAAACTTAAGGAATGGTAGACACATGGTAGAGTGCAGCATCTTTATTCAAGGGTCCAAGGGAAAGTCAACAGATATGGTGCTTCTTTTGCAACATCGGCAGCCTCATGTACATCCACTGCACTGCAGCTGCACTAAAAGAGAGTACTTCAAATCAGCATTGCTTTCCCAAAGAACTCAAGGCAGTATTGAGGAACATCAAGTAAGGCTGCTTTGGTTATTTAAACACATTTGTCGTTTTTTATTTCTTATAATGAATGTTATAATAAAACTTGAAGATGTTCTTTCAGATGACATTAAGTGCAATGTAAAATATATGCTTCTTTTTTTATATAAATTTATTTTTTATTGGTGTTCAATTTGCCAACATATAGAATAACACCCAATGCTCATCCCATCAAGTGCCCCCCCTCAGTGCCCGTCACCCAGTCACCGCCACCCCCCGCCCACCTCCCCTTCCACCACCCCTAGTTCATTTCCCAGAGTTAGGAGTCTCTCATGTTCTGTCTCCCTTTCTGATATTTCCCACTCATTTTTCTAGTGAAAGGGAATAAAGGGGAAAGGAGAAAAATATATGCTTCTCATTCAAAAGCCTAAAGCCCAAATATTTAATACACAGATTGATTAAACTTGGAGGTGGTAGGCGAAGAGATCATTTGCTCCAGTAACTTTTATATAAAAACTCCTGGTGATTGGAGGACGGGGAAACTTCTCTGAGTCTGATTCATTTCATAGTCCGCTTACTTGAAGAGAAACTTTCTCAAAGTTTTAAATTACTTAATTTAGAAGGTGTAAAAACATCATATAATTATATTTCTGTGGTTAAGTTTTATTTTTTCCTGTAGTTAAGTTTTAATATCATTCACATAGCTTATGTGAAGTGTGTTCATCATTTGATAGATTCACAAAAATATTTCTTATTTCCTATTTCTAGAGTGAACACTGAATCTCCTTCTACCATTCATGTTATTTGAAAGTTGGTCCATTATGACTGCTTCAGTAAGAGTGAACACATCCTCTTTTTTCCCCTTGAGTCCATGGATGTTCTTGAATTTGATCCCTGACTTTTAGGATGTGAGCTTTTTGTATATCAGCCATGGCAACACAGCTATTCTGACCAGTGAGTAACCTGTCCAACAGCTAACATGGTGGTAGTTTCCCTTGTTTCTTCTAGGCTTCTCTCATAGATCTCAAGATATTAGAGGGAGAAAGGCGTTTTACTAGATAGGATGAGAATGTTTATGATGACATAGTGCCTCTCCCAAACCTCTGATTTTCTCAGACTGATTTTGAATATATTTGTCTTTGCTTTGGATCTGAGAAATGACTGCAGTAGTAGTGATCTATTCGGTTTGGGAATGAGAAATACCAAATTAACATTTTTGTTCTTCTGGAAAATACAAATTGCTCAAGAAATCAGTGATAAAACAAATCTGGTGCTTTAATATTTATTTTAGCTAAATATATTTTTTACTATAGTCAAGTAAGATTGTGTTGCATTTCATACTATGTGGGATTTTTTCCCCCAAAATCCTATAAATGTAATACATAAATAATTCCCTCAACCTTCCCATTCTGCTTCTTACTTCCCATTCATTTACTTTGGTAGGGGCTCACTACTGGCCACAGTAGTCTCCTCTGTTTTGCTAAATTCTTTCCTCAAGAAAGACCTAAGACTAGGAGAATCATATAATTTATCTGACTGATAAAATTGAATTTTTAATAATTATTCTAGGACAAGAGGCATCAACTGGCCTTCTCCAGGAATTTAGTGTCACCCTACTGGAGAACAACGCACAATAGGAACCTTGTAGTTGGTAATGCATTATAAATTTACCTCAGTGAGTTCTTTGAATTGTAATAGAGCTCAGAGCTTTCTTTAAGTTAAAGAAAACATTCTAATGGTAGATTTTCAGGTATCAATTACTACGTAGGGAAACTATTAGAGTCAAAGTCTGAGAATGAGAGCCCTGAAATTCTAGTTCAATGAATTCTCTGCCTAAATTTAAGGCTGGCTTTATCAACTACCTTAGTGATTTGTCTCAATGATTAAATATCTTCAAAATAAGAAACATAAGTTGCACTAGTATCAATAATAGTATGAATAAGTTAGCTATATTTTTTGCCCTTTGGGGAAGAGAGAATCTACCAAAAATTAGTAGTCATTTTGTTGGTTAATATATTTGTTAATTTAATAAAATGTATATACTATCTTAGTGGATGGACCGTCCTTCCAAAATGACAAACATAAAAGTTATGTGTTTCATGTATTTTATGTGTCCAGTAGCTCTTTTTTGCTCTGTTATTCTATATTTTTATCCTGAGATTGCTCCATGTATTTCAATATTTAAGAAGGAGATGGCAGTGTTGAGCCTCAGCTTGGACTTGACACTATTAGAAGTAGCTTAAGATTTTTCATAAAGAAGCATCACTTTAGCTAAGTGTAGTTTCATCTCTTGGGATTTTATTTTCTACCCTCCCTCCCTTTGTAATCCCATATGGAGAATGAAAGTGTGCTCTAATATATGTCATATTAGATCTGTGATACAAAAATACTATTAAATTACTTACACTCATTTCTGTAAATTTAAGAATGCCAATTTATGGAACCCATAGAAACAACCTTCTAAAGTAAAATGAGGACCAACTCTAAAATGCAAAAGTGTGTTTACAATATGCCTGTTTTCCTAAGGCTTTGGAAGGAAGAATTAACTTTTTGTTTCCAGAACACGAAACACCTTACTAAGCCACATCTTATGATAAATAAGTTGCTCTCAGGATCCCTGGGTGGCTCAGATGGTTGAGCATCTGCCTTTGGCTCAGGGTGTGATCCCAGAGTCCTGGGATCAAGTCCTGTATTGCGGTCCCTGTGAGGAGCCTGCTTCTCCCTCTGCCTGTGTCTTTGCCTCTGCCTCTCATGAATAAATAAATAAAATCTTTAAAAAAATAAATTGCTCTCTGTGAATAAATTTTTTACCACTTTTTTCAGGTAGTAGGCTACTGCTAAGAAAATGACTTTTTCTGGGGCTGATGCTGAAAAGAAGTTTAGGTGATGTGAGGAATTGTTTACTTAGTTTCCATTCACATCCAATGTTTTGCCTGCATTCCAAGTTTCAAAAGGATGATTCATATACCTTTTAGAGAGCTATGTTGAAAAACAAAATGAGTAACAGTACCCTTTGTCAATATCAAAAGCAATTTAACAGTACATTTTTAAGGTTATAAACCATGAGAAAGATAGAATGCTACCACGTAAAGTTGTAGTGAGTTGTTTTTAAAAGTATAAGCCAAGATTAGCAAACTAAACTGCCCTGTCAAAGGATCTGAAACAGCAGTTGGAATGGCACCCAATACTACAAGTTATATTTTGAAAAGCCATCCTGCCATGCTTAAAATATATAAAAGCAATATTTTAACACGTGAGATTATGTGGTTTTCTTTGAAATCTGGTCAGTTAAATCACATGCAAAAAGATGTGTAATTGTTTAGTTTGATTATCATTTACAGTGGGATTTTCTTTTGTACCCTAATTTTTATATGCTTAAAATTATTGTTGAAATGTTATGTAAAGAATAATTTATGGATTTAACTAAGCCAGCAAGCCTATTTGGTTTCCATTATAAGTGAAGGACCCAACAACAACATCTTCATTTCATATTGTTCCGATAAATTTAATGACATTATTTTTTTTTTTTTTGGACCGAAAGGAAATTTCTTCTCAGCTGGATTCTTTGACTGTAGGTTTTAATCGCAAACTTTGAAAATGAGAACATAGCTATTATTTTTTATTAAAAGGATATGTTCTGGTTAGTTTGGAAAGGTTTGACTAGTAAGGGCTTCCAATAGCATGTCTAAGGACTTAAAATGTAATGCTGAAGTTAGAGAATATAACATATGCCTTTAGTACCACTGCATCTCATATGTTGTAAGATGCATGCATGGTGGATATATAGACGTAGTGAGTCAGTTCTTACTCCTCTCAAAACTCCAATTAAGAGTAGGCTACTTAAAGGCTAGCTACACTGGGTAGGACATAGGTCTATACATGCAGTACTAGGCAATTCAGTATCTGAAACATTCATTGGCTTTTAGGTCAGAATGTGCTTTAGGCTCGCTAGACATGAAATATGACACTAGTATAGAATGAAGCAATTCATTAGACTCAATGTTTCAGTCATGCTTTAATTGTCTCATCAGTATTCTAACCTGCTAAATATCTTTAAGGCTGAATGCTTTGATTGGTGGAATCTCCTTAACTCTTTACTCAGCAGTTTGAATAGGTACAATATCAAAGTCATTCACTCTCCTAACCCTAGATGGGTTTTTAGGAGGCACAACTTATGTTAGGAAAACGCTGTGCACTTGAATTGCTAGTGTTTCTACATAAAGTAAATCAGCCTCAAGGAGAGCCTTTGAGTATTTAGGAGCTATGAAGTAACAAGATTAAAAAATTAGTAAGTGTTTTCTCCCTTTCCTACCAGCCTTCCTGTGTCTTCCATGCAAGAAGCATGCTTTATATACTTTTGCTTAGTGATGTATGATCCTTGATCCTTATGGAAAAAAAATCCCTCTTGATGCGTATTCATTAAAATGTTCATTGAAGTTCTACAAACTAGTGATGCAAAGGAGGAGAAGCAAAAAGAGCTCTGTCCTGTTTTCAATACTCTGTAGCATCAGGTTTTGGCAAACTTCAGTAGGGCCTTGGCAGTTCTGCCCTCCCAGACCTGTGCTTCATTATAGTGTGCTAAGAGCCACCTCTTTTAGCCAGGCTTGACAGGATATAGCCCAAGGGAGAAGACGCCAGAGAGTCTAGGACACTTGGTCTTAAAGAAACTCTCCTTGATTGAGTGGTCAGGGTACATATATTAGCCAAAGACTTGATGATATGCTGGTGTCTGGCCATCCCACATTTGGAGCAGGATATTATTCTGGATAGAAACATCATTATTTCAGTCTCTTTGGAGCCAGAACAATTGTTATCTTCAGCTGAAGTGTCTAGTGTGTCTAGATATATACCCAAAAGATCTCACATGACATAGTTTTACCAGAATACCATAGAAACTTGATTTGAATACAAAAAGGGGGCATCAAGATCCATCTTTTCTGAAAACAAAAATGATACGAACAATATGCCCCCAATAAAATGACATTCAGTTGTTCTACACTTCCTCACAGCTACATTCTTCCATGTGCTGCTAATTAGAATGAAACTCTGATATATTGATAATGTGAAATTAAACAGATTGTTTATTCATTCTTAAAAATAGCATGTTTTATTATAACAACCTCAGAGGACCATTAAAGAAAATTATTTAAGTATTGCACAGCAAGAAATAATAGTGTCTAGTGAGATTGTGTTTTTTTTTTTTTTCACTTTCGAAGTTTCTGATATACTTGGTCTATTTAGAAAACAAACACATTTAATTGTTTCCATCTCTTAAATATGCCTAGTGAGTTCAGTTTTTAGTTGTTGTACAAATAAATTGGTCCTAGTTGCATTGCTTTCTCTCAAACATCATTTCAAATTAGGGCTTAATGTGGTTTGAACATTTTGCCAGAATAGTCATCCTACTTTTGTCTGAGGGTGGTTGATTACATCTATCTTTTCCAGCTTACAAATGCCAATATAATTAGAAGAATGCAAACCCAACCCTGAGACCATTTGTCATCACATATTGATTGTAACTCTATGTTTTATTATGGTATGTAGGAGGAAAAGCAAACAATTAAAAGTCTGAAGAAAATGAAGACATGCTAAACATTTTTATTACATCATCATGTTTAACCAATTTTTTCCTACCACTTTTAATGCTTAATTACTTGGATTATTAAAATATATATAAATACTTTTTCATGTTGGACTTAAAATTAGCTTTCAGATATCTTAGTACCAAGTATACAAACAAGTATAAAATACACAGAATGGAAGAGGGTTTAGCATTATTATTTCAAAGTATAAGTTTTAATAACTTACAGTGTATGGTATTCTTCAAATAACTAGAGAAAAGGCTGAGGATATAAGGCAATCTCAGTGATAAAATAAAATATAATTGGTTTGTACCTACATATATACTATGTACCATGTCTTTGCTGCATTTGTGTACACTATCTTTGTAATCCACTCTATTACTATTTATTTTATTGTCATGAGGGATGGAATCAAAGAGTAAAGAGACTAGAAATAGTCAGTTCTAGAACCCCCAAATCCATCCCTATAAATGAAATGGCAAGGTGGAGATGTTTGTGTGATAAGAAACGAAGGTGTATTTTTAAGCTCCATATAATAGGAAACTAGTAAAAAAAAAAAAAAAATAGGAAACTAGTAGACAGCCATAGCTGATGTGAGTATGGGGAATGATTTCAGCCTGATGATGAAAGTTCTTTCGGCCTGTTGAAATCTGACCTACCTGAGTGTCTATGGAGACCCTCAGCATCACTCTGCAAAGCTTTGTTAGATGATGTCCTCATCCCCACCTGAATTGGTGGTGGAGTGGTCATAAGTAGGGAGGGGAAACAACTTCCTTAAAAAAAAAAAATGACTTGAAATTGCTTATGTCACTTCCTTTCTTTTCCCTTTAGCTAAAAACTAGTCATATGGCCACACTTAGTTGCATAGGATTCTGGGAAGTATAGTTGGTCAATTATGTGTCCAGCTAAAAGTAAGTGGTAATAGTAGGATGTTATATTACTAAAAGAAGGAAGAGGAAAATGAACACTGGGAGGATAATCAGTGCTCTCTGCCAAAGCAGTCTCTGACAATTGTCATCTTCTCTAAGTCAAATTTCTGATTTTCCTTATTTCCTCTCCCCTTTTTTCTTCTTTCTCCTTCTTTAGTCTAACTTTTCTTTGTTTATTGCATCCTCTCCCTTATTTTACACTATAATAATGGCAATGCTATTATTCAACCTAAATAGCTAGTGTTCACCAGTGACCTGTGTCCAAATAGAAGCCTGTAGTCTTTCTTTAGGTCTGCAAACTATAGGTTAACTTTTTTATCCTATGGAGTATATTGCCCTCATCACCATTAATCCTTTCTGGAATAAAGTGAAATATAGGGAAGGATTCTACAGAAGAAGGAAAGCAGGGCGGCGGGAGAGAGGAGAAGGAAGGAAGGAGGGAAGAAGATAGGAAAAGAAAGAAAGGAAAAAAGGGAAGGAAGAAGGAGAGAGGGAAGGAAGGAGGAGGAAAGGAGGGAGGAAGAAGGAAAGAAAGGGACAGAGAAAGAAAAAATATAGGTGATGGAATGAGAATATAAGTTTTGAGAAGATAGGGATTTTTGTCTCTTTTGTTCACAGCTATGCCTCCAACATCTAGATTACTGAGCTCATTGTTTGTGCTCAAATTATTAAATGAATGAATAAACAAATTCATTTTTCCATCTCAGTATTTGTCCTCAAATTTGTTTCAAACTTCCAGCTCATCCAGAATTCTGGTTTTCTATTAAAAAAAAAATCTTCCCTGAAAAAAAAATAATAAAATAAAATAAAATAAAATAAATAAAATAGAATAAAATAAAATAATCTTCCCTGAAAGCAAAATAGTAGGAACTTGCTCTGTACAAATTTAACTTACTATTGTCTTAAATTGCCTCATAATAACAGACTTAATTTTGTTTTGCTTTGGATTTCATCTTTGAATAGATTGTAATTAGTATCTTTAAGGGATGTTTAACATAGAATTATTATGTACAACAGAAAATGTTCAAGAGGTAACCTATTCCTTAAACATAATTTGTCTCTCTTTGAGGTGAGTGAACTGGTAAAGATAAGAAATATGACATTCAAAAAAAAATAAAAAATAAAAAATAAAAGAAATATGACATTCATTACAATAAAAGTCTTTCTAATTGACTCCATTATTTGACTGCTTTGGCATTTTATTTTTTAAAAATATTTTATTTATTTATTCATGAGAGACACAGAGGGAGACAGAAAGAGGCAGAGACACAGGCAGAGGGAGAAGCAGGCTCCATGCAGGGAGCCCGACAGGGGACTTGATCCCAGGTCTCCAGGATCACACCCTGGGCTGAAGGTGGTGCTAAACCGCTGAGCCACCCAGGCTGCCCTGCTTTGCCTTTTCAAACCAGAAATGAGTGATAGTAAAAGAAAATATTCTCTAAAAATATGCCCCTGGTAGCCAGAATCTAGAATCACTGAGAGATGGCCATCAATTTTTTTCCCTATCTTTCTCTTAAGTTCTTTTCTAGAGTCTCAGACAACTCACTATAAGTCTTAAAAATTAACATCTGCTTTATTTATTCTCTTTATCATCCACATGAAGTCACAGAAAGGACCTCAGAGATTTTAAACTTAGTGGTTTGCAGTCTGAATTGGTGAGGGAGGTAGACAGGAAGGTGATTAGTGAAGCTTGGGTTTTCTACTGTCTTTTCCACCAGGGCAGGTCACTCTTATCATAACAAGTAGGGCTCATTAGTGAAATTTGTTGGAAAAAAACGGGTTCTGGAGCACCTGGATGGCTCAGGTAGTTAAGTATCTGCCTTAAACTCAGGTTATAATCTGAGGGTCCTGAGATGGAGCATCACATTGGGCTCCTCACTCAGCTGGGAGCTTGCTTCTCACTCTCCCTCTGCCTACTGTGTGCACGCTCTCTCTCAAATAAATAAATAAAATCTTTTTTTAAAAAAGGGTTCATATCCTAACAAAAGTTTAGAACCCTTCTGTTGAACACAGCTTCCTTAATTTGTAGATGAAAATGTTAAGGCTTAGGAAGAATGAATTTTTCAAAATTATCAAGGCAGAGCCAAGTCTAGAATTTGTATCTTCTTACTTAAGGGCTGGATATCTTCCTACTGCACCAAAGCATTCTTATATCAGTAATTTGTCATTATTATCCAAAAAATGAATAGTTTTCTTTTGGGGGGTTATATAGTGAGTGAGGTTTGACATAAAATAGGAAACAAAGGAGGTACCTGGGTGGCTCAGTTGGTTAAATGTCTGCATTTGGCTCAAGTCATGATCCCAGGGTCCTGGGATTGAGCCCTGCATTCTGTGCTCAGCACAGAGTCTGCTTGTTCCTCCCCCTCTGTCCCATCCCCCTTGCTTGTGTGCACACACTCTCTCTCAAATAATACAATCTTTAAGAAAAATAGGAAACCAAGTTCCTATAGCAGTTTGTAGTCTCTTAAAAACCAAGTAACATGTACAGGTGTTGGTTCAAACAAGTTGTTGCTGCATTGTGAAAGTTATATTATTGATTACTATATTGATAATATTATATATCAGTATCATCAATTATTGATAAGCAATTGTTTGGGAGTGAAATATTTTCATTGCCATGAATTTGGCTAACAGTAATTGAACACCATATGTAGGGTCCCTTACATAACTGAATAATGGTGGCCAGAGCTGTGTGGGTGGAGTTGGCCCTGGCTCAGCACAGGAACTGGATTGAAGAGAAATGGGTTAGGAGTGACACCCTCATCCTCTCCACTGTGCTTTTCACCCCAAGCACATGGTGCATTCCTTGTATCTTTATCATGACTTGTTTCTGTACATGCTGTGCCTTTGGTTCAGAAAAACCATGGTTCTGGCATGCTTCAGAGAACCTGTGTGTGCCATATTTCAAGTGGATGTGCTTAATACTCCGGAATCACATCACACTCACCTGTTCTCTGCAAGCCTGTTAGGTAATTTTGGTAAATGTGAAAGTTGCCTTCATCCTGCTCTTTAGTATCTTATTTTACATTTAATAATGAAGAAAATTCTCTGGGGACTAGTTTTCTGGCTAACTAATGCCTTTGCAAACCAATATAATCTCTTAACATAAAACATAAGTAATAGAAGTTCAGAGGAAATGAGCTTTTGGGTTCCCTAGAGCATAGTTAGAAAGTCTAAAGTAGTGTTCACAAGCTATTGTTTTACAGCAGTTATACAATTTTTTTTTCACAAGTATGAAAATGTTCTTCATGGAAAGCACAGGTCAACTTAAAGTTAGAAGCTCTGGTTCTTGGAATACTATGATGTTATAAAGAATACTCGTAAAATACTTTCATAATATTATAATAGTTAACCTTCATTACATACATTTTTTTCATTACATACATTTAAGCTGTTTTGATTTTAGACATGCTGTACAAATAATTTTCACATCTACGTGAGAAATATAACTGGCAAAACATTATTTATTACGTTTCTGTTTTTATTTTCTTTCCTAAAGACTCAAAAAGAATCAGTCAACCATATGGCATTTTCATGATGTGAAAAAGTTACAAAAGATTGAAGGTATAATCCCTACCTTTTTTCCCCCATTCTAAGAGATGCCTCAGAAACCACAACAAAGCCCACACCTCTGAAAACCAAGTGACTTGCTTGCTCTTGGGCCATTAATTAGAGGCAGAGCTAAGGTAACCCAGAGGTCTCCTGACTATATGACATCATTTACTTTCACAACTGCTCTTTATGATAGATAAAAAGATTTTTCAAAAAGCCAGAATTGCATTTATATATCTTGATTTTGTTTTTTTGTTTTTTTTTAAGATTTTTTTTTTTAGATTTTATTTATTTATTCATAGAGAGAGAGAGAGAGATTGGCAGAGACACAGGCAGAAGGAGAAGCAGGCATCATACAGAGAGCCAATCCAGGGTCCCCAGGATCACGCCCCAGGCTGCAGGCAGCGCTAAACTGCTGCGCCACACCGGGGCTGTATATCTTGTTTTGTATTGCACATTCTAACGACTAACAGATCAAGACATTAAGGGAATGCCACATATCTGACACTTACATTTTTATATACCAAGGGGTTTTATTCCTCCCTCATTTCCTCCTCTCTTTTCTCCTTCCTTGTCTTCCCTCCTATTTTGCTTCCTTGGCCCTTTCTTTGCATGTTTAAGGAGAGATTTATTGCTTACTTGAAGCAGAGTTCATTGTTATGGTGATATTTTTTCCCCAAGGCAAGATAGAATCATTCCCACCATCATGATCTCTTTGTCTCATTCTGAAGCATTTATTCAGCTCCTCCATCACATGATCTGTTGTGATCTACAAAGTTGTGAATTTCATCAGGGTCTACAGATTGAAATTTCTTGATTTATAGGTGAGGAAACAATGTCCCAAACTCTGCTTTGCACAGTGGGAAAAAGATTTAAGAAAAAAAAAATAGGATGAGCATAATTAAATTTATTCCCTTATTTTCAATCAGAGGGATGAGGGCATTTAATGAGATGATAAATTAAAGAGGAGTAAAGGAAATGTTAAACTATGATATAATGGCCAATATATCAGAACAATATGTCAGAACTGTGTGAGGGGTGGCTGGGTGGCTCCATCAGTTAAGCAACCCACTCTTGATTTCTGTTCAGGTCATGGTCTCAGGGTTGTGAGATTCAGTCTGCATCCAGCTCCATGCTCAGCATGGAGTCTGATTGAGATTCTTTATCTCTCCCTCTCTTTCTCTCCCTCTACCCTTCTCCTCACTCATGCAGTCTCTCTCACTCTCAAAATAAATAAATAAAATCTTAAAAAAAAATTAGTGTGAGAGAGTGAATAGATGGAAAGGGAACAAAAATTGAGAACTGAAGAAAGATACAAAAAGATAAGGATATAATATTTTTACACATTTTAGATGTTTTTCCTTCTCCTGTTTTTATGAATTATCATACCAAAAAGCCAGAATACAAAGAGATTCTCTCCCTCCCCCCGCCACACAGATACATCCCATGATAGAGCTTACACCTTTTAAATCTCAATAAATAGGTCATTTTCTTGAATTTCAACTCATTATTATAGCAGCAATGTCTCCTTATAATCTTTCTTTTGTAAAATGAATTCATAGCTTTTCTTTCTGATAAGTTACTTAGTAGCACTAGCCTTATGAACTGTCTTTTTAATAATGAAACAGTTTATTCTTTTTATTCTGCTCATTTTCTTATGTGGAAATAATGAGTCAACCTTAAAGTGGATATTATATAATGAAATTAGAAAAGCTTCCTTTTCAAATTTCTTGACATAGTTTCTGGTTCAGTAATGATGGTTAAGAGTGGCTCAATGATTTGTTTGTTTGTACTCTATCCTGACACCAATGTTTCTATCACAAATGTTTGTTCTGTAGGAGTAAAAAAGGCATAATGTACTCATGGGCAATGAATCCATTAACAAATGTAAAGTATCCACCTTCAGGCACTGCACATGATGGGAACCCAGCATTATGGAAGTTCCCTGTACAGCTATCTGACATTTGTAATATGTCAAAATATCTTACATGTGTATTCTTCTGCATAATGCCACAATAATATCATCTTGGAAGGCAGAAAGAGGGCAAACATTAACACTCATTTTGTAGATAGAGAAATTTATGGATAACAATTTAAGAGCCTCAACATGGTAGTAGAATAGGGTGTTTCTAACAGGTCACCCCTATAATTTATTGCCCAAACTTGGACACTATTGAGAGTGACAGGGATACTATTAGTAATTATGCTGGGAAACTAGATATGAATTTGAACTGTCTAGGAAACTGAGACTCGTCACTTTTACTAGGAACCACAACTGATTTTCACATATTTCCATTCCTCTATGGTTCTCAGACTTCCCCTTGTGTTCTTGCTAAATATATATGAACACATATAACAATCATAAGAGAGGGAATGGTAGGTTAGAATCCTGGAAACCTCACTTATTAGCTGTGAGCTCTTGGGTACATCTCAAGCACTTTAACCTCTCTGCTTCAGTTTCTTTCTTAGTTAAATAGGAATGATAATACTAATTACCTACATTATAGGGTTGTTATATGGATTGAATGAAAAAGTCTTGGAATAGTGTCTAGCACTTAGTAGAAACCATATGTACTTGATAAATAAAATATGAATATTGAAAAAATAAATAAATAAATAAATAAATAAATAAATAAATAAATAAATAAAATATGAATATTGACCCTGAAAACTGAGGGAAAAGTTAGAAGCTATTTAGCTAAGAACATTCTTTTCATTTCCAGAGTACATTTTCTGAATTAATTCTCCGAACATTGTCTACTTTTTGGTATACTTTGAATATCTATACCTGAAATTACTAATGATGTGCTAGTGCTATTGAATGACATGATCTTATTATTGTTTTAGTGTATAGCACTATTAACATCTACATGGTAAGACAGTATTAGCAAGTTAATTCCATCTTGGAGCTTTTTGGATTTGTGATGAAATGAGTCTTCATAATAGGCTACCATTTTTTGGCTTCTACTGATAGAATTCTATCAATTCTATTCTATTCTACTAATAGATCTTTATGTCTTTTGTTATGATAAGTAATCTGTATTATGCTTGAGATCACGTGGTTTCTTCATTTTAGTAATTTAGTATATCTGTGGTTTTTTTTTTTTTTTCCTTTTGGAATGGATAGCTTGATTTATTCCCACACTGACTCTCCTCATTCTTTCTTAAAATTAAAATAAAATTTAAAAACACAGTCTAAGATGGAAAACATGCAGAAAAGCAGTTCCCTTGCAGTTTGCATTGTCGTAATTTGACTCTGAGTAAAAAGACCCATATCTCCAACTCCACAAGGACATAATGTGCTTCTACACAGGATCAGACATCTCATTTCCTTTTAGTCCTTTAGGCTTGTACTTTTTCAGTCAGACCACCTCTGACTAAAGTCATTGCTGATTTGATGTTCAGAGAACTGGGAGATGTTCATTATGTTTTATTTGGTACATGAGTGATTCCAAATCTAACTCTTTCCTGTGCTTCAGAGCTTGGCATCACTCTCTATTATTTGGCTAAAATGGTGGCATGCAGTTCTGAACTTTTTATTTGATCCCTCTTTTATTTTCTGCCTTAAGCTACTACCCTTTCTAATATTCCCCAGCCTTCCCTTTCGCGGCAATACACAGCTAGAAGAGGTAAAGGAACAGGAAATCCTAAAGAAAATCCAAGAAGAAAGAGCCACATATGTATTAAAATTTTTATACTTTTTAAGCAACATAAATTTTCTAGTCCTAATTGCTATAATTCATACATATAATAAAGTTATATTGTTTTCAAATAACTTAATATTTAAACATACTTTAACATTTTTCAATTATTTTTCTATTATCTCAACTGATACATTATAATACTTCTGAAACACATATTCTCATTGTCCTTATTTTACAGATGAGGAAACTGAAATGTCAGGGAATTCACATAAGGCATTTAACACAGTCAATAAAAGTCAAAACCCGTATTATTGATAATAAAGAAGAAAATAAAAATCACCCATAGGTCATTTCATTACTCAGATATAAACATTGTTAACATTTTAGTGCATTGTCTTCTTTTGCTTTTTCTTTCATATGTAGGTGTTTATATAAACATATTCAAATGCAAATTTGACATAATTAAATACATTTCTCTATTCTGCCTTTTAAAATTATCGCTATATTGTAATATTACTTAAAAATCTTTGCAAACCATTATTTACAATCCATTGTACAACTATAATGTTTATTAGACCATTTTTCTATTATTGAACATTTACTGTTTTCAGATTTTTATCAATTAAAAGTAATATCTTTATATGTGAATAGATTCTATTTACCTAGCTATTACATTTTAATAGATACCCAAGGGTTTTAAAGCATAGACTGGTATCCTTACCCACTGGCATCTCTTGTGATACATTATTTTTATTAGTAACATTGGCCAAGAATCAGGGTATATTCTGCAGCCATTAAGCAGGGAACAATATGATTTTCAAAGAGAATGAATTTATGACTTTGGCCTATCCACATTTGTGTGTTCACACAGGGTCAGAGAAGCATACTAAGAAGAAATTAAAAAAAAGAAAAACAAAAACAAAAATATACAGTTTAAGTCATGGAAGTTTTAGAGGCGAAAGAAGGAGGTATATCTGTGTTGGGAGAAATTACAGGTATAAGTATGTCTGGTCAATTAATAATTGTGCTTTGCATAAAATTCTCACACCTGTATGGTCTGTGCATTTTTATGTAAAATCAACACATTACTTTTTAATAAGCAATAAAAGCCTTTCATGAAGAAAGTGTATTTATGAAATCATCATATTAGATTGTTTTATTTAATTTTTAGTTTATAATGGCTAATTAGATTGAGTAGCCATGAAAGCAGAATAAATGGGTTGGGTGATACAGAGAAAGATAACAGTAGCTGATATTTATTGACTTCTGTATTTTAGACACTGTTCTAAGCTTACATATAATGTCTACAATACAAATTGTGTTTTGCAACCACCCACACAGATAGGTACTTTATTTTCCTCATTCCATTCACATAGGAACTGAGGTTAAGTATATTGCTCAAAGTTAGATGGGCTGACTACAGAGTCATTCACTTGACAACTGTTTTATACTGTCTCCAGTGTACAGGTATACTCTACTGATCTGGTCTCCAAAGGGAATATACATGTACAGTCAATAGAGAGTGGAGAAGTAAGGTTCCAGTCTGAGAGGTATAGGGTGAAGAAGTAATCTGCTTGTTTTAACTTGCCCTGTCTCCAGTACCTAGAATAAATAATGAATCAATGAGTGGCATTTCCACCTCAATCTTAAGAAGTATCCAATTCGACAGATATCTGTTAAGCCTCTACTCTGGATTGGACTCTGGGAAGACAAAAATTACTCAGACATAACCCTGAGCTCAAGAAATATGTAGTCTCAAAGGAAAATGGACATAAAAATGATCATATTACAGTGTGATATGGCAAGGATGTGTAAGACAGCAAAGAAGAGTGAAGCCTTCAAAGAGAACATGACATTTGAACTGAGATGAGTAAAGATTGCCAAAGAAGCAGGGATATAATGTCTCTTATACTCTTTGGGGTATAACAAATCCTTTAGCTGTGGAAGTTGCACTATCACCCATTGTTTATTTTTTTATTTATTTTTTTTTAAATTTTTTATTTACTTATGATAGTCACACACAGAGAGAGAGAGAGAGAGAGGCAGAGACATAGGCAGAGGGAGAAGCAGGCTCCATGCACCGGGAGCCCGACGTGGGATTCGATCCCGGGTCTCCAGGATCACGCCCCGGGCCAAAGGCAGGCACTAAACCGCTGCGCCACCCAGGGATCCCCCATTGTTTATTTTTAATCTAACTTAGAATGCAGTGCCGTGTTTGGAGTAAGTCTCACCTACATTCTACGTTCTACGTTCTACGTTCACATAACCAGCTATGTGATTTTAGGCCAATTACTTAATTTCTCATGGCTTTGGGTTCTGAATCTGGAAAGGGAGGGAAAAAACTATGTTTATTCCAATGGGAAGGTTAAATAAAATACATATAAGTTCCTAGAATAGAGCCTATTGTTGATGCCTGCAAATAGTAATTCTTAACATCCTGATTATGTAACTAAAAGAATGTAAGAAGCATCTTAGAACAAAGACTTTCTTACCTAAGGTGGAGAAAAAGAAAGCCTGGCAAGATTTACGAAACAAGTGAGGAATAATAAGGAGAAAGAACTATCCTTCTAGAGTTCAAATTCCATTTATAACTACTAAAATGAAACTGCTAAGAATAAAAGGCCTTAACAAGACTCAGGAGGATTCTTGGGACAACAAATGACTGTTACAACGGAATATTTTGATGTGTTAAGTGTAAATTACTCAGAAGCATATGGATTAAATTTCCTTTCAGCAACGCACGGGTTTAAACGTTAAGGGGAAAGAGATGTGAGAACAGGGCCCTACTGGGTTAGGAACTCTCTGATGTTTTTCCCAGGAGAGTTTTAGGTAGACTCACAGAGAAAGGCTGAGAAATGCTCCCTGGGGAAGATAAGGAGAAAGAACAGGGAAAGAATATTGTACCCTCCACCCCAGCTTTGGTGAAGTCCCAGTTATTACAAACCAGTGTGGCCTCAATGCCAAAGGTTTAAAAAACATTTTAAGTCCTCTTAGGAGTTTAGGTTATAGTCATCGGCCCAAAGAATGGTAGATCATCTTTTCCTCACATGAATGAAAAAAATTTAGAACTCTTTCTATTTAGGAGATAATATTCTGGTAAACCAAACTTCTTTTGTTGAAAATGGACTTGAAAAGAAATCATGGTTGTGTTGGCTCATTTTTATAGACAAGAGACTTGTGGTCCAGGTATATAAAAATGATCTAACATTCCCCACTAGGTTCATGACAGAGCTGGGACTAGAAACTAGGTTGTCTAAGAAATTTCACACTCCAGGAAATTACTTGACTTGGTCAAGGCCACACCCTGAGTAAAGTGGGCACTAGTGGGATTTCAGTCAAGGTCTGTCTGACTCCAAACACCACACACTTCCTAAGACTGCAAGCTGCTGCTTTAAAATTAACTAGGCATTCTTATTACAAAGGTAGCATATGTTTATGTGAAATCATGACAGTGTAAAAGGATATTCAATGTAGGCTAAGAGTCCTTCTCCCTCTCAACAATCTTACCCCCACTTTGCCCCCACAGAATCCCTTTATTTCTATGTCCGAGAAGTAGATACCATGAACATTTTTTTAGTATTTATTTCTAGAAATTGCAGTTCTTATTTAGAAAAAAAACCAAACTTACAAAAAAACTGCAAGAATTTTAGAAAGAACTTTTTTTTACCTAAATTCACTGCTGACATTTTGCCCCATTTGCTTTACTATTTGTTCTCTGTAGTTGCCTGTCTACCTATTTATTAATCCATCAATTCATCCATCCATCCACTCACCTATCGATACTATTTTTGTCTGAACCAATTGAGAATAAACTGTAGACATTGCAGCCCTTTATTTTCTGTCTTAATCCGTCCGGCGTTCTAACAGGATGCCATGGACAGGGTGGCTTTTAAAGATTTTTTTTTAAAATTTATGATAGACATAGTGAGAGAGAGAGAGAGAGAGAGAGAGAGAGAGAGGCAGAGACACAGGCAGAGGGACAAGCAGGCTCCATGCCGGGAGCCCGACGAGGGACTCGATCCTGGGACTCCAGGATTGCGCCCGGACCAAAGGCAGACACCAAACCGCTGAGCCACCCAGGGATCCCCCAGGGTGGCTTTTAAACAACAGAAATTTATTTCTCACAATTCTAGAAGCTGGGAAGTTCTAGAGCAAGACACTAGTAGATTCAGTGTGTGGTGAGGGCCTTAAGGTTCATGGATGGCTGTCTGTCTCCCTGCACTCTCCTCACATGGGAAAGTTTGAGAGAGCTCTCTATTATTTATTTCCATATTTATGATTTATTCATTTATTTTAGAGAAAAAGAGAGAGCGTGCATGTGAGCGAGGGAAGAAGAGAGGAAGAGAATCTAAGCAGACTCCCCACTGAATGTGGAGCTTGATCTTATGACCCTGAGATAATGACCTGAGATGAAATCAAGAGTCCAACTGCTTAACTGACAGAGTCATGCAGACACCCATCTCTGGGATCTCTTTCATAAGAGTTCTAATCTTATTCATGAGCACTCCATCTTCATGACCTGATCACCTCTCAAAGACCTCACCTTCTGATACCCTCAAAATGGGCATTAGGATTTAAAATAAGAATTTTGGGAGGACATAATCATTCATTCTATTGCAACCTCTATAAATATTTCAGTATATATTTCCTACAAATAAGGATATACATAAACATAATACAGTCATCAATTTTGATAAAACTTCAATAAATTTGTCACTGATCCAGTGTTTTTATGAGATTGATCCAATAATTTTTTTTTTAGAATTTTGTTTATTTTTTCATGAGAGACACACAGAGAGAGACAGAGACATAGCACAGGAAGAAGCAGGCTCCCTTCCTTATATATTTTGGGTATTAACTCCTTATAAAATGGCTTGCAATTTTTTTCTCCCATTCTGTAGGTAATCTCTTCACTCTGTTGATTATTTTCTTTGCTGTGCAGAACTTTTTAGTTTGATGCAGTCTCATTTTTCTATTTTTCCTTTTGTTTCTGTGCTTTGGGATTCATCTTCAAAAAGATCACTATCCAGGCCAATGTCTAGAAGGCTTTCTCCTGTATTTTCTTCTAGCGGTTTTATAGCTTCAGGTCTTATATTTAAGTCTTCAATCCATTTTGGATTCTTGTATGTGGTTAAGTGCCTGATATTATTCTTCTGTAACATGGCTATCCAGTTATTAGTTATTAGTAATTGTAGTTATCCAGCTATTCTTCTGTGGCTATCCAGTTCTATGCACACCATTTATTGAAGAGATACTCTCATTTGTGTATCCTTGGCACCTTTGTCAAAGATCAGGTGACTGTAGTTGCATAGATTTATTTCTAGGCTCTCTTTTCTTTTCCGTTAGTGTACATATCTGTTTTTATGCCAATACTACACTGTTTTAAAATACTGTAGCTTTTAGTATATCTTAAATCAGCCCCCAGCTTTGTGCTTCTTCCTCGATATTGCTTTGGCTACTCAGGTTTGGCCACATATGAATTTTAGAATTGACTTTTGTCTAACTCTGTAAAAGATACCATTGGAATTTTAATAGGAATTGCACTATCTAGTTTGTTTTGGGTAGTATGGACATTTTAATGCCCAATTCTTGATTAAAGTCTATTATGGAAAGAAATCTTTAAAATCTAAATTCTACACATGACCACATTGCTGTGTTGTAGGAATGTTACCTAGGACCTAGAAACATTTTAGTAGGAAGCTAATGAAATAGTGTAATTATATATAAGTAACTGAAAAATATACATTTAGTCACAACTCTGATATGCTATTTGCTATGTACTATGAAGAATAGGCTATAATAATCTCCAAAATTGCTAGAATATCACTCAAATATGTAGTAAACTAAATAGAAAATGTTTGTTAATGGCAGATGGCCTTAGAATTATTTGAAATGTTTAGCTAGATGGCCTGAACCCTCTTTAAGGTTATTATTGAGGTTTTTTTGGTAGGACGTGGTTGGGTGGAATTCCACTACCTTGGAAGAAAAATTCAGATTAAATGGTTTGTTTATTGAAGAAATCATTAATTTTTCCATCTACCCATTATACCCTCATCCCCTCCCCACTTTTTTTCCTGTAAGTCCTCTCTCCTCCATTCATCCTCCAAAAAGGAGGAGTGGATATTTTGAAAAGGAAGCCTCTTTCTTACACGCAATGAATTTTGCCCACAGTGGGCTAATTGCCAAAGCAGTTGGCCACCTGTGGGAGTAATTAGTCACTTGTCACTCGTTCTGAGGTTAGTCAATTGCAGTTGCAATTTATTATACACACCATTTTGCATCCACAAATAACCATGGCTGTTAAAACCACCCATAGAGAAAGAAAAGGCTGGGCAGAAACTTTAAAAAAGTAGAGTATTATTTTACATTTATGAATGCTTGGGTAACATTCAGCTGTATTCATTTTATCCCAATTCAGAGATCCTGGAGTTTAGGAATCCTTAAGAAAAAGAATTATCCTACTTTGGGGAGTGGACAAGATCATGTTTTCTTTGTAATTTTAGTTGTTAAAGTAAAAAATGATTCTTGATCAGTTATATTAAGGTATTGGTCTTCTATAGTATAGATGTGTGTAATGTAAATGTGTATTTAAGGTAATCATAACAAGAACTTTATTCTCATGGATGAGCAGCAGTATGATATCAGTCATTTGGTTAACTATTCCATGGTTAATATGGTATATTGTTTATGATTATATCCATGGAAGGTATTCTCCATTCTACTAATTAAGTTCAATATATTTGGGACACCTAGGTGGCTCAGTGGTTGAGTGTCTGCCTTCGGCTCAGGGCATGATCCTGGGATCCTGGGAATCGAGTCCCATATCAGGCTCCCTGCTGGGAGCCTGCTTCTCCCTCTGCCTATGTCTCTGCCTCTCTCTCTGTATGTCTCTCATGAATAAATAAATAAAATCTTTAAAAATAAAGATCAGTTTAAAAAAAAAATAAAGATCAATATATTTATCAATGGCTACTATCATTACTCATGAATGCCAGGAGGTAAAGAGTATATAAAAAGATGAGCAAAAGAAAACTCCAGGTAATGTGTGTGTGTGTGTGTGTGTGTGTGTGTGTGTGTGTGTGTGTCTTAGGAACAGGGGGTAAAAACTAGCACATAAATATATCAGAATTTTCTTGGGTACAGGAGAGACAGAATCTTATTCAAATTGCCTTTAACAACAAAAGGTATTTATGCATTATTGAATTGAAAACTCTTCAAAATAGAGTAGGAATAGATGTGAGACTTTTCCCAGTAGCTCAATACCATCACCAAGAACTCATATTCTTTACATTTCTCTGTTCTACTTTCTGCGGTACCTGCTTTATCCTGAGGCTGGTTCTTACCATGGCTGTCAGAGGGATGAACCATTTTTGCTACATGTGCCAAGCAAATATCTCCTTGTGTGTCATTAGCCCAAGTTGAGTCATGTAGTGATCCTGATCCCTAAAGGAGTCATGTGGCTAAGGTTACAGCATGCAGTAATTGGCTTAGAGGCCAAGAGATTACATAAACATCATGGTGAGAAATCTGAGACATAGGTAGGAAGACTGGGGAGATGACTACTAGCAATAAAAACTATTCAATACAGCAAATAATAGTAATTCAAGTTCTGTAATAAGGCAGAGACATGGTACACAGTGCTGTGTAGGAAGGGATGGATACGTGTTGATGCTATTACTGTGATAGTTAAAGGTGCCATCTGTGTTCATGTTCCTGGGATGCTAAAAATGGAGACATATTTGAAAGGCTTTGTGGCTTTTACCATGTCACTAGGAAGTTTGTGGCCACTCACTTCATCAGTTAACTCATGAAGGCTTTGCTTTTCTTTCAGTCTGTGACCTTTGCTTACAGAGAGAAAAAAAACTCAAAGATCTTCAGTGGAATATCTAGGGGAGAAAAATATGTATTTTTTAAAAAGATTTCATTTATTTATTCATGAGAGAGAGAGAGGCAGACACACAGGCAGAGGGAGAAGCAGGCCCCATGTAGGGAGCCTGATGTAGGACTCAATCATGAGATTCCAGGGTCACACCCCGGGCCAAAGGCAGGCGCTCAACCACTGAGCCACCCAGGTGTCCTGAGAAGATATGCATAAATGCCCGGTTGATCCTCATTATTTGCTGATTTCGTATTTGTGAATTTGCCTATTTGATAAAATTTATTTGTAACCTCAAAATCAATACTCATGGTAGTTTCATGGAATTCACAGACATCTGCAAAGTGGTGAAAAACTTGAGTCATCTGAAGCACTGAAGTCCATGAAGGTTAAACAGGATGACACTCTGCCCTTCCCATTTCAGCTCTCATACCAAGAACAAGTGAACTTTTCACGGTCTATTTAGTGCCACATTTTAAACATTTTCGTGCTTTTTTGTTGGTGATTTCACTGTTAAAATGGTTCCAAGCATAGTGCTGAAGTGCTGTCCAGTGTGTCTAAATGCAAGAAGGCTGTCATGTGTCTTATGAGACTATACATGTGTTAGACAAGTTTCCTTCAGCTTCAGTTGGTTGGTTATGGGTTCAAAATCAATGTTATCAATAATATATTTTAAATATGATGTCTTTAAATGGAAACACATATAAAATAGGTTACATATTGATTGGCTGATGAAAAGGTTGTGACCAGGGGCTTGTAGGAACTTAATCTTGTATTTCCTCTAGGAGCAGTAAGTTCAGTATTCGCTCATTCCATGTGCACAGTGACTTTATAGAACATAACTATTACAAATAATGAGAATCAGTTTTATATATGTGATGGCGTGTAAGCAAATGAAGAAAAGATTAGCTTGGTCCAAATCCAGGCCAGGACTTAACCACAGAGTTCTAGTATGTAAAGGGTAAACAGATTTTATATTTCTATTAGTTAAAAGGAATGAGTTCAGAGTTTTTAAAACCATTTGAGGAAACATCCTCTATTGCAAGCTACATTTCTCTCCTGGACCTGGACCCTTCCAACTACACCTTTTCTACTTTCTCTGAAATGATAGGCAACGACTTATAGGCTTCAACTGAATATAGCTTCAGCCTCAGAAGACGTAATGAAAAATAACACATGATGAAATCCTGTCTTGTCAAAGACCATATTTGTTACCTTCCCTTCCTCTGATTGCCCCCAGACCAAATGTAGCTCAACCTTGAGCTGCAAGAGGACATCATGAGAATTGAGACTTGCTAACTGAATTGTGATGGGTGGTGTGAGAAGGTGTTCTTCTGCATTGAGGGTTCTGCTTGCATCATTCCATTTGACTTTTGTTTCCCTGGAACTTGGGGCTTTGTTGCCAGCAGCGAAGTCTGCTGACTGAAAACTGTCACAACAGCGATCATCGCAATCCGGGAGTTGAGTTTGACTGGAACATATGTCTTCAATTTTGATAGCTCAGCTTCCCAGATGCCCTAGAGGAGAATATTGCCTGAGAAGGAGCTTTTCATGTAAGAATAATTTGTGTTAAGTAGCTCAGTGATCTGTTTGTTAGGTTAGAGCTGACAGTTTGTTTATATTTCTAAAGGGGTATGATGAATGGGGGAGAAGTTGATGCTAATTAGCCTAAATTGTTCCTAAGAATGTAGAGGGCTTTGCCAGTTTCATTGTTTCTGTTTCTTTGCACATTTTAAATAATTGAATGGAGCTCAGACCATTCATCATAATTTCAGGCAAGATAGAAATAAATGAATTTAGCACGGGTCTGCATGTGTGATGGAAGATGTCACTTTAAAGGACAATTAGATAAGACATCAACTTGGGGCTAATGCAGACTCTTCTAATCTATTTGCATAAAAATATCAAACATGAACGTTTTCATTTACTCCATTAATTATCTCTGTCATCATAGGAGGATATAGCCCTTCTTTCTGAAATCCTATCTATCTCTATCAAAGAAATAATGCTGTGATATAAAATCTGGGTCTGTGTTTCTGGACAAAAGGTCCGTGCCCATACACTTTAAGAAAGTTCCCTCCCCACTCCCTGATGTCATTAAATTCCTCTAAGAAACCTGTTTGAGGATGGGCTCAAGCTCCTAGCCAGATAGATAATGAAAAAGGCATCAGAGAAACATTTGTGAAAGTGGGGAATCATATAATGGTGTGAATTCCACAGTAAGAGCTAATGTACCAGTGAAGACATATTTTAGTTATTTCTCAAGCATTCTCATATATTTATTTCTCATAGATGCTGAGTTACATAGTGATATGATACTAAGCCTATGATGCAACTTCCTATCTAAGTTGAGCCAGCATTTCCTCTAGGTAATAAAGTTAACATAAATGGATTATTTTATGAGTATAGGAAAATATATATGTTTTGTTAACACACATATTTTGACAGTTAAAATAAGAAAAATGAACTAAATTTAGAAAGTCTATGATTTTTTTCAACCTTTTAATCCTCATTGCAGGCCATTCTTTTTTAATTTATGCACATAAAATACCACAGGAAGAGATGGTATAAATTTGTGGACTGTGGAGAATGAGTGAACATTTTTGAATCAGGATCTTTAAAAGGGGTGAAATTTGAGTATGATTAAGTTAGGAAAAAGCTTCGCTTACGGCGGAAGTCGGAGACTCTGTATACATTATGGGCATGTCATGGCTTTTAAAAAGTTATGTTAGACTTCTATACAAATTGTGAAGGAATTTGTATAACCCCAAACAAAATTCTGTGTGGTTCTGAACTTTTCCAAAGAGAGAAAAATAATGCTGGTTAGTATTCCAATCAGGAGCAAACCTTACTGTCGGGTGGGCTGGTTGCTTATACTGCCTGGGTGTTTTCTTGGTCACTAGTTTTCTCAGAAGGAAATGATCCTATGGCTTATGCTTGCCACATTTGTGCATATATGCGCTATAATTGGCATTTATTAAGGAGACTTTCAGTTTGATGGATGACTGTCAGAGCCGAGCCTGCTGGCTTTGAAGAGGGTTGACTTTGCTCAAGTTTTGTTACATTAACTCATTAGAACTCTGCACAACTTCAACCGGCTCTTTGTTTACTTTCTTATAATTAAGATTTTTGAACAATCCATTTTCAGAGACTTGACAGGGTCCATTCCCAACTTGGAGACTTTGCCTGACAGAAAAATATGCAACAGAACAAATATTCAAAATAAAATCTGTGAGTATTAAAAATAAGGGTTTTGTACTCTCTTTAGTTAGCTGCCCAGTTAATTAATTGTCTTTAAACATTAAATGGTTTCATTATCTTTACCTTTCATATCATTAGCTGTATTATTCCTCAACTTTTTAAAAAAAAAATGAATTCTATGAAAACAATAGCTGTAGAAATACTTTTAAAGCAGGGTATTAAAAAGAAAAAAAATAAAGCAGGGTATTTAAAATTGGACCTTGCATGTATTATACTTTAGCAACGATGTAAGCAAATAATTAGGAAAATGAAAGGCCATTTGAATCTGTAGATACATATTCAAAAGAAAAAAACGCATTTATATGTGCATTTAAACATTCAATTGTGAATTATCAATAAATCCCAATTGAGTTGTTAATTTTATAATATTAAAATCTCCAAAGCTGTGGTGACACATTTAAAGTTAAAACTTATATTTCACTTTCTCTTTTGTAACCTCAAAGAAAGTGCACATAAAAATGCTGAAAATTAGAATCTTTTCCAATATCCTTTGGTGAGACAAACTGTATTTCCTGTTCGGCTCAATGTACCTCACACACTACCTAAAGGGGCACAAAATGTTGGTGTTATGTTTGATGTGTGTATTTTTGAAATATTCTTAGTTGATATCTCAAAAGCTAAGTGTTTGAAGGGAAAGGATGTTATTTTATAAAAGCAGATATGGTTGGAGTGTGCTTGCACTAAGATTACAGACTCATGGTTATCTCTTTTCTGACTCGTTGTGACTAGTTGATAAGTTAATTATCTGTGAGGTATATTTACCAAAGATGGTATTTTGATGAGTAGATGCATTCATCACATCATCCCAATATCTAAATGTGTGGGAAAGGGAAGTAATGATGAAGGAAAGATAAATAGCGTCTATTTATGAAAATGAATACTGTGCAGGGTCATAATTTATAGGCAGTGCTCTAAGTAACGAGTTCTTACAGTAATTTTATGGGGACTGCTACTGTAGAACGGTACTAGATCACTTGACTTGCCTTAACAGAGTGGCGGAAAGGGAAAATGAAACTCACTTGTTTTCAGGTCACAGATAATTCAACTTTCCTTATTCTCAAAAAGGAATTTGAGTTAGCAAAACAATATTTAGGCTTCTTTGCCAATGAAGACAGCCTTTTAAGTTTAGTGATGAAGTTGATTCATTTGTATTTCATTCAGATGATGGAAAATACAACTAATTGGCTCCTTATTTGGTCCACAATGCTCAGTTAATGTATTCAAAGTTATTACTAGATTAAAAAAATGAATTCGCAGGTCAAAACTTCTTTTATTGTGGAGGAAACTGGCAGTCATCAAAAGGGCCATTAAAAAACAGTTTAATGAAGAAATATGTGACTGTTTAAGAAAAGCGTCTAGTCTAAACCTAGCAGGAGGGCCATGGATCCTTTTTTCCTACTAGGCTGCAATAGTATAAGAAAACATTCTTGCATCTTTTAGGCTTCTGCATAAATTTTCATTTTAGAAAGCCATTACTTACTTTCACTGCACAAGTAAAATATAATTACACATGGAAAGCCTGAACCTAAAATAAAGTCATCCTACTAATTTTGTATTAAAGTGTGTGAGATGGTGTCTTGTATTTTTAATGATGTATTAATGTTAACTAAGACTTTAATTTTAAATGTCTTTTTCCTTTTGAGCTAAAAACAATGACCAGCTCTTTTGATACTGTCCTATGTAGCAAGCACTGTTCTAAATACTCTGCATGGATTAACTTATATATTTATCACAACCTCTTGTCATGAGTACTATTATTATCTTCACTTTAAAGGTTATAAAACTGAAGTATAGAAAAAATAAGTAATTTGGCCAATGTCATGCAGCTAGTAAGTGGTCAGTTGGGAATTTAAGCATAGGCATTCTGACTCTAGATTCAAGGCAATTAACCATTCTGCAATGTAGGATTTAGTTTGGTTAAGTAGTTGAGGATCTATATACAAACACCTAAATCCACAAAATTTATTATTCAAAATATCTTTTTAGAAAAGTAGTCCAAAGATTATTTCATTATGTTTAGAAGCTTTTTCTAGAAGGAATATTATATTAACATACTTATACACTTAGAAATATATTTTTTCTTAACTTCCATATCCCAGCACATGACTAACAAAAGGATTGTAGGCTAACAGTGTGGTCATATATATACTATGTGTGATTGTCACATTTTGGGAAGGACAGTATTTGATCTATGGCCTATGTAAACAGTTGTAATATTGAGCCATATTATAACAGAGTTCCATTTTATTTTAAAAATATAATGATTACTTTGAAAGAGGGATAAAGCAGAAATAGAAAAGAAGTAGTTTCTATAAAAATTTGTCAAGTTTTCAAAAGTAAATGTTTTATTTTTTTTAATTTTTTTATAATAAATTTATTTTTTATCGGTATTCACTTTGCCAACTTACAGAATAACACCCAGTTCTCAGAAGTAAATGTTTTAACATCTATTTAACAAAATACAGCAATATCTAGGTTCAATGAAAGAGGCTGATTTTTATCACTAGACTTGAATAGCAAATTCTGGGATAATCTAAGATGACTAACTTTTAAAAATTATGGGTTTTTTGTAACATTAAAAAAGAGACATTGTGGGGCACCTGGGTGGCTCAGTGATTGAGGGTCTGCCTTTAGCTCAGGGCGTGATCCCGGTGTCCTGGGATCGAGTCCCACATTGGGATCCTCACAGGGAGCCTCCTTATCCCTTTGCCTATGTCTCTGCCTCTCTGTGTGTCTCTCTTGAATGAATAAATAAAATCTTAAAAAAAAAAAAAGAGACATTGCAAAGTTGAATGAATTATAGTTTATAAACTTCATTGAAGACAATGCAAAGGCATAAAATGCCATATGTATTTTTGTGGGTGTTTCAAACTCCTAGACAAAGGGATTTTGAATGTCCAGATATCTTTGAAGTATCTAGTAGAATATGATGTGCATATAGGAAATACTTTGATGAGAAGAGCACACAAAGATAAAATCATCCTTTTAACTTTCTATGTAAAGAAATTTAAGCAGTAGATATATTTTTGTGGGATTTTTTATTCATCAAAAATTTATTGAATATGTACAATGCATTGAGGACACAGCGATGAGTAAGATAGACAGCCCTTTTTTTTTTTTTTTTTTTTTTTTTTTTTAATTTATTTATGATAGTCACAGAGAGAGAGAGAGGCAGAGACACAGGCAGAGGGAGAAGCAGGCTCCATGCACCGGGAGCCCGACGTGGGATTCGATCCCGGGTCTCCAGGATCGCGCCCTGGGCCAAAGGCAGGCGCCAAACCGCTGCGCCACCCAGGGATCCCGACAGCCCTTTCTTTAATGAACTAACATTCTAGTGGTAGAGACAGGAGTAAAACAAATCATATGATATCAGATGATTATAAGAGTTATGAAGAAAGTAAAACTGATAGAAAGGAATGTCATTCAGGGACATGGAGTGATGTCTACTTTAAATAGAGTGGTTAGGAAAGGCTTCTCGAAAATGCTGACATTTGAGCAAAAATCTAGATAATAATATTGAGCAACAATGACATTTCTAGTATATTTGCCATCTAGGATAAATAATTTTTAACACTTCCCTTCTCATTAGACAAAATTATTTTTTAATAATAATCCTGCAATGAAAAGGATGAAAATAATGGCCAGAAAAAATACAATGAGAAAAAGTTACTCAACTTCATGTTATCATGCAAAATTAATCTAAAAAATAAAATAAGCATTACTGTACCAAAAAAAGGGAGAAGTAATGGATTAGTATTTTTAATGGCATCATTTCTTATTAAAAAAAAAAACAAAAAATAACATACCTACATAGTGTGCAGTTTGCACCATGTTTCACTACTTTAAATCTTTTTTGGGGGGAGGGCAGCTTTATTGAGATACACGTATCTAAATAATTCACCTATTTAAATTGTATAGTCCAGTAGGTTTTAGTACACACATAGAATTGTGTGATTATCATCATAATGCATTTTAGAACATTTTATCACCCCTGGGGTGCCTGGGTGGCTCAGTCAGTTAGGCATCTGATTCTTGATTTCAGCTCAGATCTTGAACTTAGGGTCATGAGTTCAAGCCCTATGTTGGCCTCCATTCTGGGCATGGAATGCACTTAAAAAAAAAAAAAGAATGTTTCATCACCCCAAAATAGAAACGCCATTTTCTTTATCACTCACTCTTATTTCCCTATACCATTACCTCTCCCCTGGCCCTAGGAAACCACCCTCTAGGTCTAATAAGGATTTGCTTCTTTTGGAAATTTCATATATATGGAATCATGAATATGTTCTCATTTGTGACCAACTTCTTTCACTTAGTATCATGTTCTTAATGTTCATCCATGTTACAACATATGTAATTAATTATTTTTATTGCTGAATAATATTTCGTTATATAGATATATCATATTCTATTTATCCATTCATCACTTGATGGACATTTGGGTTGTTGCCATAGTTTTGCTATTATGAATAATGCTGTCATGAACATACCTGTACAAATTTTTTTGTGAACATATGTTTATATTTTGGCAAGTATATACCTAGGAGTGGAATTGTCTGGTCATCTGGAAACTCTATGTTAAAATCTTTTGAGGAACTTCCAGACTGTTTTCCAGCGTGGCTGCAGCATTTACATTCCAACCAGCAAAGTAAGAGGGTTGTAACTTCTCCATGTCCTTGTCAACACTTGTTATTATCACAGTTTGAGTCTATCCATTCTACTCGTTATAAAGTAGTGGTTTATTGTGATTTTGATTTGTATTTCCCTGATGGCTAATGATGTTGAGCATCTTTTAGTTTTCTTATTGGACATTTATATATCTTCTTTGCCAATTTTCAATTGCCCTTTTGTCTTTCTATTATTGAGTGATAAGAATTCTTTATATATTCCAGACACAAATCCATTATCAGACATGATTTGCAAATTTTCTCACATTCTATGTGTTGTCTTTCATTTTCTTGATGGTGTCCTTTGAAGCACAAAAATGTTTTTAATTTTGAAGAAGCCTGATATCTATTTTTGTTGTTATTATTTATGCTATTGGTGTCATATCTAGGAAACCATAGCCTAATCCAATCTCACAAAGATTTAGACCCATGTTTTTTTTTTTTAAAAACTTTTATAGTTTTAGCTATTGCATTTAGGTCTTTGGTCCATTTGACTTGATTTCAGATGATGGTCCAACATCATGCTTTTGCATGTAGTACCATGTGTTGAAAAGATTTTCCCCCCATTGAGTTGTTTTGGCACTTTGGGTAAAAATTAATTGATTGTTAATCTGAATGTTTATTTCTGGATTCTCAAGTATATTTCACTGACATATGTCACTTATGCGAGTACCAAACTGTTGATTTCTGTAGCTTTGCAGTACATTTTGAAATTAAGAAATGTGAATCCTCGAGAAATGGGCAGAAGAGATGAACAGACATTTCTCCAAAGAAGACATACAAATAGCTGACAGACACATGAAAAAAATGCTCAACATCACTCAGCATCAGGGAAATGCAAATCAAAGCCACAATGAAACACCACCTTACACTGGTCAGAATGGCTAAAATTAACAACTCCGGAAACAATAGATGTTGGCAAGGATGTGGAGAAAGGGGAACTCTTTTACACTGTTGGTGGGAATGCAAACTTGTGCAGCAACTCTGGAAAACAGTATGGAGGTTCCTCAAAAAGTTAAAAATAGGACTATCCTATGACCCAACAATTGTACTATTAGGTATTTATCCAACGGTTATAAAAATAGTGATTTGAAGGGGTACCCTGCACCCATTATTTATAGAAGCAATGTCCACAATAGCTAAACTATGAAAAGGGCTCAAATGTCCATTGAAAGATGAATGGATAAAGAAGAGGTGGTATATATATACAATGGAATATTACCCAGCCATCAAAAAGAATGGACTCTTGCCATTTGCAATGACATGGATGGAACTAGAGGGTATATTATGCTAAGCAACATAAGTCAGAAAGACAAATGCCAAATTATTTCACTCACATGTGGAATTTAAGGAAAAAAAACAGATGAACATGGGAGAAGGGAAGGTGAAATAAAATAAGATAGAAACAGAGAGGGAGGCAACTATAAGAGACTCTTTTTCTTAATTTATTTATTCATGAGAGAGAGAGAGAGAGAAAGAGAGAGAGAGAATGGCAGAGACACAGGCAGAGGGAGAAGCAGTCTCCACGCAGGGAGCCCAACGTGGGACTCGATCCCGGGACTCCAGGATCAGGCCCTGGGCAGCACTAAACCACTGAGCCACCCAGGCTGCTCAAGAGACTCTTAACTGTAGGAAACAAACAGGGTTACTGGAGGGGTGGTTGGTGGGGGGATGCCGTAACTGGGTGATGGGCATTAAGAAGGGCACATGCAGTAATGAGTGTGGGTGTTATATGCCACTAATGAATCACTAAATACCCCCCGAAACTAATAATACACTATATGTTAACTAAATTGAATTTAAGTAAAAAATTTAAAAAAAGAAATGTGTATCCTCCAATGTGGGTTTTTGTTTTGTTTTGTTTTTGTTTTTGAGACTGTTTTGGCTATTCTGGCTCCCTTCAATGTCCCTATGTTTCAAATCATTTTTTTAAAGTTATTTATTTATTTATTTTTAAAGATATTATTTTATTTATTTATGAGAGACACAGAAAGGGAGGCAGAGACACAGGCAGAGGGAGAAGCAGGCTGCCTGAGATGAGCCTGATGCGGAACTCGATCCCTGGACCCCGGGATCATGACCTGAGCCAAAGGCAGATGCTCAACCACTAAGCCACCCAGGTGCCCCTATTTATTTATTTATTTATTTATTTATTTATTTATTTATTTATTTAATCTGTTCCTAGCATGAGGCTCAAATTCACTACTCCAAGACCAAGAGTCACATGCTCTTCCCACCAAGCCAATCAGGTACCCCTTATGTTTTAAATCTTAAATACAAATCACCTTCAAGAAGCCAAATAAGATGATAGTTTTGAAGCAAGTTCAGTTTCTTCATCTTCAGAATTACTGTGCTACCAAGACTTATTTTAAATCTATTGTTTAAACTCAGGAACATGTGGTAATACAGATATTGGAGATAGGTACTACTCAAAATGAGTTCTATTTTATAACTATTATCTATTTTGCTGGGAATTTTCTCTTGAGATGAATTTAAGTATCTATGTTGTGTCTGTTCGAGGCCACCTATATACTTGGGAGTTCTCCATATTAACTTCTATGTAGAATACATTGTTTATTAAGAGACAAGTAACAAAATCTTTTTCAAGGAGGAGCAGTATTGTATCACTAACATTGTTTAAGCTTGCTGGTGCAGAGTAATAAATAAATAAGTAGCAAGACATAGTTTTAGTTTCTTTTACTGTTATTTTAAAATACTCAAAATTGCCTGTATACAGTGCAGATTCCTCGTACTAGTCCACCTTTGAAATGCCAGTGAGGAGGATCAAGTCATTCTGTGATCTAGAGGAAGAGCCTCCCAGGAAGAGGGAACAGAAGTGGTATACTCTTCTGTGAGTTTGAGATTTTTAATAAGTTGAAAGAAAGCCATTATTGTAACTTGGACATAGAAGTTGAGGGTGAGTGGTAGGCCATGATGTTGGAGACTGACAGGCCCTATAGCTAGGGCCACCATATGATTTTTGGTCTAAATTATAGCACTTCTGAGAGTGAAAAAGGCTACTGTTGATTACATGATAGGCTCAATGGGACTGTCCCAGGAGGATTAGGATGAATAGTCACCCTACTTAAAGGATACGGTGCAGAGTTATATTTTAACTACCCGTAGAATCCAGCCAAAGGGCAACTATTATGAGAGCTAGAAATTCTTTAATGCAAGTGAACAGTAATCTGACCTGATGCCATTAGTGTATTATGAAGCAGGAGGACTGAACAGTTTGTATAGTGAGTGGTTTAGAGTAATTCTTATCAAACTTTAGCATGCATAAGAATCATGTGGAAGCCTTGTTTAAAACACATGGCTGGCCACACTCTGCAAAATTATGATTGAGTTGGTTCTGTATTTCTAACAAGTTTCCAGGTGTTGCTGATACTGCCAGTCCATGGAGGACCAGACTTTAAGTAGTACTGGTTTAGACTTTAGGGAGTAGACTTGGTTTAGTCAGGACTTGGTTTGAATTTTAGCTTTCTTGGTTATTAGCTAGGTGGCCTTGACAAGTTAAGTACTCTTCCCATAGCATTTTTCTTCATCTAGTAAAATGTGATTATAATAATCCCTTCCTTATATAAATGTTGTGAAGAGTAAATGGGATAAAGTACTTGGCATTGTTTGAGGCACTATTATAAGCACTTAGCGTGTGTTGTTATTATTATTATTATTATTATAGTTAGGAAGAAGAAGAATCATGGTGGATTATACTCATTAGATAAAACTATGGACACGTTTTAGATTTTGCATTGTAAATCAACTCTAGAAGCACAGAGCTGCAACTACATGCCTCAGAACTTGTTCAGTGCTCGGCACATAGAAGGATTTTAATACTTGATGACTGAATAAACAAATTTGTGAATTCACTAAATAGTACTATGTGGGCTGAAATAATTGATTCCCATTTCAATAAACCTCTTTTATGCTCAAAGCATACCTTACTTGCTGATGTTCAATATAGACAAGAGCATAAGAAAATCTTTGCCTCTCAGCTGCAAACAATTTGATGTGTTAAGCCAGCTAATATACATTTAAACTTGAAATTGATGAGACAGTTACATTGTGAGTTTCTTGGTGTTTAGGTATACAATGAACTTGAGGCTTAATATGCTGTCATCAAATAGAAGTAGAGTAGTTGTAGAATTATAAACTTAAAAATGAATTTTATTAGATTGCTGTGCTGAATTATGACTGTGTTAAACACAAAGTTACAAAATGCCCTTTATTCATTATCATGGAAGAAATACTACAAAAAACAACTCTAATTTCTATAAGAAAAATAACAGACAAAATACTCTAAAGAGAGGCCAACAGAATGGGACCTGCTAATATGAGATCTGAGTGGTTTCCGTTTTGCCCATCGGTTGTGTGATTCCCACAGCATAAGATAAGTACTTGATGGTGGGTAGGGAAAGGAATAAGGAAGAGAACTAACTTTTAAAAATATCTAGGGCAGCCCGGTGGCTCAGCGGTTTAGCGCCACCTTCAGCCCAGGGCGTGATCCTGGAGACTTGGGATCGAGTCCCATGTTGGGCTCTCTGCAGGGAGCCTGCTTCTCCCTCTGCCTGTGTCTCTGCCTCTCTCTCTCTCTCTTTCTCTCTCTCTCTCTCTGTATCTCTCATGAATAAATAAATTAAATCTTTAAAAAAATAAAAAATAAAAATATCTATTATGGGTTAGGTACCTCACCATGTGCTAGGAAATTTACAGGCCTTAATTCATTGCTCAGAGCCATCATATGAGATAGTTATCACTCTCTTTTCATTACTGAGGATTAAAGCTTTAAGGAGACAAGGAATTCATAGATGGAGCCAAGTTTCTTCTCTAGGTGTCCCTACAAAAGCCACTCTCTTTTTGACTACTACCTTTGGAAGGGGCATTAAATAGAAAGGCATTATACGGCTTTCCAGCAGTGTGGCAGAGTTACTATATTATCAGTTTCCTAGTTCATTTGTAATGGCAACTTAGGTACTGAAGAGATTCCAGTGTGGTAATTGAATATAATTATTCTTACTGAGTTTATCCAGTGTTGATCTAATTTATTCCATAGCTTTCTCTCTTTGCAGTATCTTACCTTATAATTTCTAGTGCTGGGATTTGAAGCATCAGTAGTTGAGGGGCAGAATTAAAGAGAACACTGAAAATGTTTTAATTCCTAATTATTACTATATTTTATCACCCTAAGCACTATAGAGCCATAAAACTACTAAATTAATAATGACTTTTGGTTTAATAATGTAGCTCTGTATTAGTAAGCCTTAAGCATAACTAAGACATGGAAAATTCTTGTTTGATATAATACTTTTGGGACCATTTGGAGATGGTCATAATCTGAGGGGCAGCAGCAAGGAGCAGAATGCTGGTCATGAGGTAAGCCCACTGCACGTGGCATACTTTTTGTTTGGTTCATGTCTTGTGATTTAGCTTTGGCACAACTGAGTCATATTTTTACACTGTAGCATTATCATTGCATCTTCTATTCAGTTACAACTATGTCAAGAGGTTACATCTAATGTTATATCTAACCCTAGGAAAAGGTAAGCAAGAGTTAGAGTTAAAATAAGCCTTTTTTTTTAAACTGTTCCAACTAACTTAGGTGCCATTATAATGGTTGTATAAAACCATGAGTTTTCTCACGTTCTCGAAGCTGAAAAAGTTCACGAAAGCACTTCACTGGCAACATGATCAGGATCTAAATAGGTAACTGATGGTAGCTATCCTTACAATTAGATTGAGGGATCCAAAAGAGTAGATAGAGGTAGTAAATAGCCATTTAACAGCTTAATTCATTTATTCTACCCATGAATTTTAGATAGCCAAAGGCAAGTTTGTCTTCGGCCCTGGCCAAGCTTAGTTGACCCTGCTACCATCCTGTTAACTATGCAGAATTTGGGACGAGTGATGCCTATAAATTCTATGAGATGTCATGATTATGGAGCACCCAGAATCTTAAATTCTATGTGGGATGGCTTATATTTCCTCTGTGGTAAATGAGCCAATCATTGATAACTATCCAGCAGATCATGTGGCCTATTGTGCTGTTGGAAGAAAAAAATACAAAAATACATTCATTTGTTCAAGGAGTATTTATTTTAAAGATGTATTTTATTTATTTTAGAAAGAAAGGTGGGGGATGGGCAGGGCAGAGGGGGAGGGAAAGGGAGAGAAGCAGATTCCCACTGAATACAGAGCTGTGTGGGGCTCCACACAGGGCTCAATCCCATGACCCTGAAATTAGGACCTGGAGATCACAGCCTGAACCGAAATCAAGAGTCAGACACTTAACCACCTGAGTCACCCAGGCTCCCCTATGGTTATTTATTAAATACTTCCCAAGTACTAGGTGTTTAGTAGTAGTTATTAAGACCAACATGGTGCCCACCCTCATGGAACTGACAGTATAGTGGAGGAGCCATTGCACACAATTGCAACAGTATGTGATGTTAAGGTGTTATATAGGCTTAGCTGGGACCTTGATCTAGTTTAAAGCAAAGAAAGATAACCCTAAGAAAGTGACATTTGGATTGGGGATAGGCAGTGAGAACAACATATTCCAACTGGAAGCGTGATGGGTTTTACTAAGGGACTAAAAGCTGCTTAGGTGTGATTGGAGGTGGAAGTGAAGCCTCAGCAGTGGAGAAGTAGGCATAGGCTAGATAGTAAGAGTCTTTTAAGTTAAGTTGTTTAGACTTGATTAATAAGAGTGATGAAAGTTACTAATGGGCTTTAAGCTAGAATGTTGTGATCAGGTTTGTACTTTATGAGTATCAAGAAAGATCACCCTGGGATCCCTGGGTGGCACAGCGGTTTAGCGCCTGCCTTTGGCCCAGGGCGCGATCCTGGAGACCCGGGATCGAATCCCACATCAGGCTCCCGGTGCATGGAGCCTGCTTCTCCCTCTGCCTATGTCTCTGCCTCTCTATCTCTCTCTCTGTGTGACTATCATAAATAAATGAAAAAAAAATTAAAAAAAAAAAAAAAGATCACCCTGAGGGCTGTGTGGATGGTAAATATGTTGACTAGGAGTAAAATCAGTGGCAAAGAGACTGGTTAGGGTGCTGTATCAACAGTTTGTCAGAGATGATGATTTGGGGGACAGTAGAGATGGAGATAGATGGTTATTAAAGTGATATTAAGGCAGATTCTCAGGACTTGGTCATTAATTAGATGAGACATAAAAGTGAAAGAGCTCCTTGGATTAATGATTTGGGCTACTTTGGGTAGACACTGAAGACAAGCAACATAGGGGAAATGCCTAGATAGCGAGAGAGCAAAGAAGGACATGAGCTCACTTCTGAACATGATGCATTGGAGGGCTTATGAGATATCAAGTAGACTACTGTTCATTAGGCAGTTGGATAAGCAAGTCCAAACAGCAGCAGAACTGGACTAGAGACAAAGATAGGAGGATGACTAGTGCATGGATGCTAATTGAGATTCTGCAAGTTAATACAGTTACTTGAAGTGCATAGAATGAGAAAAACAGAGGACTTATGACTGAGCCTTCAGAGAATAACTGACACTTAAAGGACCTTTTTCAAAGTGAGGATTTAAAGATAATATGAGGTGAAAATATCTAAAAAATGTTTTTGAGGAAAAGAGGAAGGCATGTGAGTCTGAGTTTCCTTTCTTTTTCAGAACTGATTTGCCATTTCCTCCACGTCAAGTGAAGTCATACACATTCTGAATCAGAGTCTCTTTTGTTGTGGTTAAATTGATTCTTGAACACAAACCGTTTGAAAACATGCAATGAAAAAAAAAGGAGAATAAAGAAAAACCAAAGCATCAAATTATCCATGGCTAAAACTTTTTGAATTTAGCGCATAATCAAAGCAACCATAAATGGCAGTGTTGCCAACATTCAGTGATGGCCAAAGGACTTTGCTTCTTTTCCCTCTTTTTACCACTGACTTCCAATATCGTAACATTTTGAAAATCCTTTAGAGATTTGAATCTCTTTGTATTCTCTCTCCCATCTTGATCTCACAGGTGTGGGGCAGAAACCAAGAATAATGGCTCCCAACTTGTTTTTTAACTGCTTGTAAAGGACCTTTGACTAAATGGCAAAGCCACTCTTCTTTTTTATGTGGACAAATCCATGTCCACAAAACCTTGATTTTTCGTGTGATTACAGTGAAGCTCTTCCTCCTTTTTAAACACATGGTGGACCTATTCCTTATCCTGACATATCATCCAGCTTTGTTTCTGTTTTCCCCTCTGGGGAAGATAATGTGGTTTACATTCTTTTAGAAGTCTTGGACACCAAGAATGTTGAGGTCAGCCCAACTGGGGAAGTGAAGGAAAGAATGTCAGTTAACCCAATGGTGAAACCTCAGGAGTGTGCTTTGTAAAGACCATTTTCTCCCTGTTTTTCTTTTTACCTCTTTGTATATTAACCACAAATAACCACCAGCCTTTAAATCAGCTTCACAAGAAGCCACCAACAAATGTTTAAAGCATCTCAACAATGTTTCCAAGAAAGTCCTGAATAAAATTGTGTTTGTATGATGACCAATATATTAGTTTTCTTTTTTTTTTTTTTACCAAATGTTCCCTGTTGATGCAAAATTTTCTGAAATCTCAAATTTTAAGAAATCAGGAAATGTAGCAGAAGAAATGGTGATGTTTCTTTAAGGTAACTTATTTTAAATGAAATAAATGGATGCTTAGACAGAGAAAGGTCAAGGAATGAGAGACTTCCATGCCCTCCGAAGTTTTTGGACTTTAGTATGTTTTAGGAGCAATTCTCACTGAGTGTAGAGAAATACCTTTTTTCTTTTTTGAGGAATACCTTTCTTTTAAAAATTTAGAGAACATTTAAAAAATTTCTTGGGATTTAAGTCCTTTTGAGATATGGGAAGAAGGGAAGCAAAAGCCCAAGAGAGAAGAATAACATTGAGGATATTGTTCCCAGCAGATTTTATTATTAGTGGGGGTTTTTGTTATTGTTGTTGTTTTGGGGATTTTTTGGGCGGGGGTCAAAACCTGGAGATTTACTCAACATAATATTAATACTCTCATTTGGTTTTGGGCAGAACACACAAATGTGCTCACATACACACAAATATGTAAAAGTCCTTTTTTTTCTTTAGGAGATATTTTTAATACTATCCAGCAAAGATTGTGAATAATGTATAAATAAGCAGTGTAGGATAGTACAAGAGAAAATGATACAGGATTTTGAGTATTTTTATAAAGGCATCTGCTCCTTATACACCTGGCCTTTCTTTTGAGACATATTTCCATGTACTGTGTCACATGTTCTAAAATTCCTTTGTTGTTCACGCCATAGAGATTTTCATAGGTTCACAGATTGTGCCTGGGTGTATAAGTTAGTGTGAAGATAGTTAACTAAAGGAATAGACAAAGGGAAAGCAAAGTAATTCACTTGAAATCCAGAGACCTTTACAATGCTGAAAAGTAAGTAAAAGCAGATGTTGCAAAGTTTAGAAAATCAAGACATTATTTTCCTGTTTCCATTGAATTTTTTCTAAACACATTATAAATAAGCTTTGAAGTAATACAAAGTCCTCTGTTTGTTTTGCTGATAGCATCTTTTGTGAAAAACTTTATCAATGCTTGTTTAAGTTATAGACTAAATGATATCTCAGTTGGTGAAAGAGCTGACTGTATCTGCTGGCAAATACAATGCTACAATGCTGAAATTATTTACAATGTCTGAGTCACTTAGATATCTATTTGATTAGATCTCTGGGGTTAATGTTAAACAGCTCAAATATTTTATGCTATGAGAATTCAAACATGGACCCCCAAAATTTCATTATTCACACACTTTACATTTAATTCTATATTTTATGAAGATTTTATGTTACTCTGCAATAAGAGAGAATTTGGCCTATTAATCTTTGGGATTATTCTGAAAAGAGTAGCCTATGAATTTGAAAATAATGCAGCTATCTATGCTGCATTCTTCCCCTCCCCCACATCCTCTAATACATACTCATATTAAACTTTTAAAAGTCTTACAATGTGGTCACTAGGTATGAGGGCTATTTCAAATGTACTGTCATTCTTCAGATATGCTTCTAAAACTTAATATCTAAAAGAGCCCAGAGGAGAGTTCATTGCCAGAGCAAGGTGTTTGCTAGCTCAGGGAAGTTCTAGGACAGGTGCCCATCCTCACATGTTCCCGCTGGCCCTCATCATTTGGAGTCACTGAATGTCTTCCAGCTGTTAGAGAATGTCCCAGGCTTAAAACTGCATCCCTGCTGAGGATATGTTCAGAGTCTAAGCCAATTCTGGAAATGATTGGCTGCTAAAATATGGAACGAGGGAAATCAGTTCCTATCAACGACATAAACCATCATCTGTCTGTTATTACATTCACTCAGCTGGGTCACATATGACTCAATAATCAAATTACCACCCTATATATCTTAAATCTGCATGTTCATTTGACCACCATGTGAACATGGGAAAACAAAGATAATCTAGGCTGTCTTCTCTTTATTTTGTTTCTTTTAAATATGTCTTTTTTCTGCATCTATAAGTAAAATGCTTATAAATTTTTGAAAAATATTTAATAAAGAAAGCTAAAGTCTCCAGTGGTGGCCTTCTGTCCTCCCCACCACTTGATATGTTATGAACAGTTTAGTATGTATCAATTACTTCTTAATCATTAATGGGATTTTCTGTTGTTAATACTGTACTAATAGAACTGTGGCCTTTTAAAATTAACTTGAGTGAAAAATTAGCTGAATCATAAAAAAAAATCTCTAAAGGTAGGTAAAATTTAAGTGAGGAAAAGTAAAGCAGTTTTTGTCGTTGTTATTTATGTTTCAACTTCTTTCAAGAAGCATTTGAAACAGTTTACAATAAAAACTAGTGCAAAGTAAAAATACAACTAAGAACAATTTATAAAGTGTAAACAAGAGAAAGGGGAATTACTCAGAGAAAAGGAGAAATTTTAAAATCAAGACATGCTAGTTGTAGAAAGTTATATCATTTGATATAAAACACTACACAAAGTTTCAAAGTGGTCTTTCCAGTCTTACTGGGATGCAAACAAAACAAAACAAAACAAAAATGGGGAAAAAAAAAAAAACAGTTCCTTTAAGAAGAATTTGCATAGGAAACCTTCATCTATGGTCAAAATGTGTCCTGCTTAGTGTCCTTAAAATTAACAATGCTTCTTGGGCAGCCCTGGTGGCCCAGCCATTTAGCGCCGCCTTCAGCCCAGGGTGTGATCCTAGAGACCCTGGATCAAGTCCCACGTTGGGCTCCCTTCATGGAGCCTGCTTCTCCCTCTGCCTGTGTCTCTGCCTCTCTCTTTCTCTCTCTCTGTGCCTCTCATGAATAAATAAAGAAAATCTTTTTAAAAAGAAAATAAATTAAAAAAATAAAACAATGTTTCTTTCAGGAAGGGACAATGGTCACATAACTTTGTTTTGGGGACCTAGTGTCATGCTGCCCATTAACAGGCCCTAAACATATTTTATAGAATGATAAATGAGTGAATCAGTGAATGGAGGAAGGAGTGGCACATTTTTTGTTAGCAGTTTATTTATAATGCATATGTAATTGCTTCATTGCCCATTAACTTCAGGGACATAATGTTCAGTGCATTCACCTTTTTAAAACAAGTATTAAATGCCTAGTGGCACAGTTTTAGGAGTTATAAATACTGATGTGTGTAAGACTTATATGCTGTTATCATAGAGTTTATAATATAGTGGGGCAGATGGATAAGTAGAAAAAACAGCTATAATATGGAAAAATCAAACAGACAAGTTCATGGTGTTATGAGAGCCCAGAGGAAGAGTAGCTTCCTACTACTCTAGTAGTAGCAGGGAAATGTGAGAATTGCAATCCTTTACAGGGAAGCAACTCTGTAGGGTGTGTACAGAGAGACATGGTTGCAGTATATAACTTCCTGGCCTAAAACAGAGATAATGCAAGAGTGACTGACATATATGGTCTTCATAACTATCTGATGTTTCAGGCAGGATTTGAACCATTAGTGGAGTGGTTAAAGTTCTTTTAATTCTTTACAATTGAAGTTGCTAGCAAGTATCTGAGGAAGAAATATTCTGAGCTTTAGACTGAAGGGAAGATCCATGCTAAGCATTACATAATATTTTAAATCTGATGTGTCAGTCTGGTCCCAGCTGGACATGGCACATCAAAACAGAAAAACTGAAGAGAAATTAATGGAAGAACTATTAACAAATTTGGACAGATTTAAGGAACCAATAAGAGTGCTTATCCAGGACCAGGCAGCAATAGGAAACCATTATCATCCTGGCAGTAGTTGAAGCAGGAAGAGAAGGCTGCCTTATAGGAGCTGTGGCCTTAACTAGTGGAAAACAATTGGAGGCCATGCCTGGAGAGGAGAGAGCTGGGCAAATGAATACTCAACCCTCTATCCCCTCTTGCCTTTGAATTCTTGTAGGTATCTCCTAGTGGTTGAACCCAACTGGAAGCCAGAGGCAAAAGGGAGTACAGTTGATTCAGTCCTTAGAAATCAGTTTCCTGGGAAGAAAGCTAGGAAAAAAGTGGAGAAGAATGGATCTAGAGTGGCAAATGAAGAATATCTAGCATAATTGAGGATATGATTTCTGATTCCATCAGTGGGGAGCTGTCCAATTTCATTCAATAAAGGTTGTAAGTTATAGGTTATAAGGGATGCCTGGGTGGCTCAGTGATTGAGCATCTGCCTTCAGCTCAGGGCATGATTCTGGGTCCAGGATCAAGTCCTGCATCAGGCTCCTTGTGGGGATCCTGCTTCTCCCTCTGCCTATGTCTTTGCCTCTCTCTCTCTGTGTCTCTCATGAATAAATAAATAAAATCTTTAAAAATAAGTTTTAGGTTATGAAATATAGAAAACAATGCTTTTGATTCTATAAAAGAGTACTGACTTATAAGAAACAACCTTTTTTGGGGAAGGAGGTGGTGCCTGATTGGCTCAGGTGGTTAAGCATCCGACTCTTGAGTTTGACACAGGTCATGATCTCAAAGACATGAGCTTGAGCCCAGCGTTGGGCTCTGCGCAGTGGGCGTGCACCCTACTTAAGATTCTCTCTCTGCCCCTCACCCTCTAAAAAAGAAAAAAACAAGAAACAACCTTCTTCTTTTCTTTTTTCTTTTATCTTTTTTCTTCTTTCTTCCTTCCTTCCTTCCTTCCTTCCTTCCTTCCTTCCTTCCTTCCTTCCTTTCTTCCTTCCTTCCTTCCTTCCTTTCTTTCTTTCTTTCTTTCTTTCTTTTTCTTTCTTTCTTTCTTTCTTTCTTTCTTTCTTTCTTTCTTTCTTTCTTTCTTTCTTCTTTCTTCTTTCTTCTTTCTTTCTTTCTTTCTTTCTTTTTCTTTCTTTCTTTCTTTCTTTCTTTCTTTCTTTCTTTCTTTCTTTCTTTCTTTTTCTTCTTTCTTTCTTTTTGTTCCTCTTTCTTGCCTGCTTTCTTCCTTTTATTTATTTTATTTATTTTTTATTTTAGAGAGGGAGACGGGGAGGGGGTGGGAGTGGCAGAGGGAGAGGGAGAGGGAGAGAGAATCTTATGCAGGCTCCATCTTACAACCCTGAGATCATGACCTGAACCAAAATCAAGAGTCAGAGGCTTAACCAACTAAGCCACTCAGGTGCCCTGTACTGATTTTTTGTTTTAAGTAATATTTCCAGAATCGATTCTTCTTATGTCTCTCTTTGGTTTATAGTCAACCAGAAGCCTTACCTCAGATAAAGCCCCACTTGCTCCCTATTTCTGACTGAGCATGGGAGGCTACTGACAGTGATGCAATTTTCCAAAACTCTACTAATTTGAAGCTGCCTTTGGACAGCCAGAGAATATGTGGGAATCAGACCCTGGAGCCTGGGTGAAGAGTACTCTAAATTTGGGATTAAGCTGAGAAAAATATGAGAATGAAAACACCGTATTGCATAGATTTTGAGATACATTCTCACCCACACTTTAACATCTCTGAAATCAGGATGTATTTTATAATTGCTGTAGTTTTATAAATAACTAGTAGCATTTTCTTCTTTAGTGGCACATAAAAGCAGTGGTGCATTTAATGGTTTATGGCCTCTTAGAGTAGTTAAAAAACTGAACCTTGAAAAAATATTTATAAATATAATTTGGATATTTCTCTATTTTGAACAAACAGAATGTATCTCTAGATTATAACCCAAGAAAGCTGAAAGTTAGTTGTTACTAATGTAATGATAATTTTGTAATGAGTACCAAAAATACTGAATTGAAAAACATTCTGAAGCTGCCTTCTGCCTTAAGAGTTTTTTCCATTTATAAAGTCTTTAATGGATAGGGGAATAGAATAATGGCTGCACATGAGCTAGGCATTTATCTTCTTTCCTATAAAGTAATTGAAAAATAACTGCCTACATGGAGTTTATGTAAAAAGAGGAATTGGAAATTGATAACATAACTGTTTAGCATTGTCCAGATCTTTGAAAAATAATATCTGATGGACACATGTTGTCTGGTAATGACACTGATCTATTCATAGTAGGATTAATTTAACATATTTTTTATTTTTATCAATACCATAAATATCTTTACTTTTGTTCTATACTTGCCAAAAAACCTTTGAATTAGCTTTCTGGGGATTTATGCCCTGAAAGATCTATTGAATGTTTTGTAAATCGGTAATCACTTTGGAATGTGGCTGAATATGAGCACAAACAGACAAATATCATAGTCTCTTTCTTCTTTACCATTTTTTTGGTCACTGTACTTTAGCTTGTCTTATAAAATTATTTAAAAATTCTGCCTCCATAGAAACTCTTGATATTTCAGAGCCTTTTTTGAAGAGGCCTCTCCCTGGAAAGACTGGTGTGGGCAGCTTGTTCAGTGAGGAAGGCAGCCCAGGATTAAGAGGAATCCGATAAGGACAGTGTTCTTCTGATCTCCATGCCCTGTCTTCACTGACAAGTGCTGTTTCACCCAAAGCTCTTCTTAATTCTAGTGTATGTGGTGATTTCACAAATATCTTAATCACTTCCAGGCTTGCTTATAAATTGTTTTAGAATAAACACTCTTTGTACCTCATTATGCACCACACCAGGAACATGGTGTGCAGTTCTGGTCAGCAATGAAGACATGATTAAAGCATACAGAGGGTCCAGAGAAAGTTAGCTAACATGGGCAAAAGAATGGGCTTCTATTGGTTAATTGGCTTAAAGTGGTGGATTCATTAATTAAATATTTTTCTGAGTGTAGCATCTAAAGAAGGGCTCTATAAAGGAAGAAGGTTGAAAAGATAGGATTAAGATCTATAAAACTGTGAAAGCTATGTTTTCTTGTTTATTGAATCCTGGCATACTAGAACTCAGAGCACTCTCAGAAGCTTTAAAGAGGTCTACAATGAATAGAAACTTGTGGAATGCATATCCAGGATGTGGGGCAGATTGAAAATATAAATAGATTCATTAAAAGTTTAGATAAGCTCGTAAGCAACAGGTTTGGGAAACGAAAATAATTTGGGGTATGTCCACAACTCTTAAAGAAGATCAGACATATTCTTCCACCATATGTTCCTTGCTGTGCCCATCAGAGAAGGATTATTATGGTGAATAGGTCATGGGTAGGATATATATCAGAGTCTGGCTAGGCAGGTAAGACAAGTGCCAAAATGTGGGAAAAAACTGGACTCACTGAATTATCCAAGTGCCAAAGCCATGTAAATAAAATAACCGCATGTGAATTCTTGGGGCATTGGTGGCAGACAGCTTCTGAAAGAGTGTACCTTGTACACTAGAAGCATCCAATCTTTGTTATCAGAGGAGCATACAATAAGGTGCATATGTTGGACACAGAATTAGGGGTCATGTACTTTCTGTTTCATGGACCACCATGTTGCTTGTGTCAAGCCTTTTTTGTGCAGAGAACCAAGGTTTTGTCTGCAATTAATGCATAATAAATGAGACCCAGCCATATATATAAAAAAAGAAATAAAAGTTTCCTTTAAGCTATATCCTTTAAAAATGTTCCTGGAAAAGGGCCTCTATTCTTTCATTTAAAACAAAACTGGAAATGTGGTAGAAATATTTTTGTAGTAATTTTTTTACAAATAAGTTTTATTGGCATTCTTTGTTGTCTCTCCCAGTATGAATTAGTTCCTTACATGATTTACTTCTGTTTTCAACGAAGAAGGCTGAAACTTATTTAAATTAAAACAGTCTGCAGTTCTATTAGGATGCATGTGGTACTGTTTCTCACCTTCTATCTTCATTGATGATGATGATATATTTTTTCTTTCACAAATTTGCTGGCATGTTTTAAAAGGACATCTCCACATGTGTTCATAAGCACATATTTGTACACACATGAGGGACAGAGGCATTTACAAATTACGAGGGCATAATCTATTATTGCCACAAATTCTTTATAGTATATCACAACCAAGTAATGCTCTCAGCATTTTATCTAATGAGATGGTGGATACAGAAGGGTGCTTTTGAAAACCATCTCCCTAATTCTGAAAAAGGATCAACTAATATGATTATATATTGAAGTATAAATAGTAATGAGAAATACCTTAAGTTGTCTTTGTTTCTTGTTTTTTAAAGATTTGTATTGCTTTATTTAGCTCCTAATGTTTTAGAAATCTCAAGAATTATAAGAAAATATAAGATTGTGCTTACAGATCTTTTTCTGCCATACTATTTCTTTATGGCCTTCTTATATCTTTTACATGGGGTGTACATATTAGGTGTTGATAAAAAGTCATTGCCTATGCAATACATTTTTCAACTGAGGACTACCTTGTGTAACTAAACAGGCAAATAAATTACACTCAATATTAACATCTGGAAGCATTCTTGTCCAGAGAGTGACTAAGTGGGTTTAAATCAATTAACACAATTAAATCACACCTAAAATTTGATACTAAATTATTTCAGTATAGCTATGTGATGCAATTATACAAGATGTACTAATATGAAAGAATGCAACAAAAACTGAGAGAGAAGAGCATACAGTTGGCTTTTGAACAACATGGGTTTGAATTGCACAGGTCCACTTGTACATGAATTGTTTTCAATAAGTATAGCACATTACTGTAGATGTATTTGTCTCTCCCTTATGATTTTCTTAATAACATTTTTTATTCCCTAGCTTACTTTACTGCAAGAATATAGTACATAATACATATACAAAATATGTATTAATTGACTGTATGTTATTGGTGAGATTTTCAGTCAACAGTAGGATTTTAGTTAAGTTTTTGGGAAATCAAAAGTTATACATGGATTTTCAACTGTGCAGGGTGGAGAGTGGTTGGCACTTCTAACCTTTGTGTTGTTTAAGGTCAGTTCTATAACTATAAAACATTTATTTAATGAAAATCTACTGCAAATAAAATCATACCTTAATTTGTTGTATTGCCTTTATGGTTCAAGAAACACTTTATTACACATTATTATGACAAAAAAAATCTAATGTCTCCCTTTCCTCAGGCTTCTCTACTCCATTTACCACATGGCTACTAAAGTGACCTTTCTTCTGCAGAAAATCCTTTGAGCACTCCCTGTTGCCAGTATAATCATGTCCATTATTGGTGACTGATGAGCCCTTTATTCTCCTGTGCCTGCCCATGTTCAAGCTCAGGGGTTGGAAACATCTGTGAGGCACTGAATAGCAAATATTTTAAATTTATGCATGATATATTTCTGCCACAGATACATAACTGTTCCTGTAGCATAAAAGCAGTTATAGATAATATTTAAACAAATGAGAATGACTGTATGGTCAGCCAGATTTACAGAAACAGGTGGTCACCCAGATCTAGCCTGCAGGCCAGTTTGTTAACCACTAGTTTTATAATACGATCTTTTATTTTTTTAAAATTTTTTAAAAGATTTTATTTATTTATTCATGAGAGACACACACAGGGAGAGAGAGAGGCAGAGACACAGGCAGAGGGAGAAGCAGGCTCCATGCAGGGAGCCTGATGTGGGACTCAATCCTGGGACTCCAGGATCACACACTGGTCTGAAGGCAGGCTCTAAACTGCTGAGCCACCCAGAGATCCCCTAATGCAATCTTTCAGAATGTGGGAAAAAATTGTCAGAAGTTCTATTTGTATATTTTTAATTCCATCCTTTTTAAATTTTAATTTTTGCATATATTTTATATTATGCTATTATATTCACTATGCTTTACCTATATTCAGAGAACATGCTTAATTTAATTATTATTGATAGGATTCATATTTGATAAAGTTGAGAGATTAACTCTCTACTCCACCAATCCACACCCAAGCTTCTAGCAATTCTCTGGAGACACCAGACTGTTTCCTGCCTCTGTGCCTTTGTTCAAGCTTTCCTTTCATGTATTTAGCACTCTTTTTGCTCGTTATTCTTTCTTGTATCTCAGACCTCCCTCTCTGGGATTCCTCCCCTCAAGTATGTCCTTTGAAATTCCTTTAGCTAGGGTCTACTAGAGGAAAAATCTGTTTCTTTGCCTGATAACATCTTTATAACAAAGATACTTTTGCTGGGTATTGAATTCTAGGTTGGTGATTTTCTCTCAGCACATTGAAATTGTAATTACACTGCCTTTTGGCTTTTGTTATTGTCAGCTGTCAAACTGCTGCTATGGAAGTAATCTGTCCTTTTTAAGGAAGTATCTTTTTTTAATTTTTTTTTAAATGTTTATTTATTTATGATAGTCACAGAGAGAGAAAGAGAGAGAGGCAGAGACACAGGCAGAGGGAGAAGCAGGCTCCATGCACCGGAAGCCCGATGTGGGATTCGATCCCGGGTCTCCAGGATCGCGCCCTGGGCCAAAGGCAGGCGCCAAACCGCTGCGCCACCCAGGGATCCCCAAGGAAGTATCTTTTTTTAAAGATTTTATTTATTTATTCAGGAGAGAGAGAGAGAGAGAGAGAGGCAGAGACACAGACAGAGAGAGAAGCAGGCCCCATGCAGGGAGCCCAATGTGGGACTCGATCCCAGGACTCTGGGATCACACTATGAGCCAAAGACAGGCACTCAACCACTGAGCCACCCAGGTGTCTCTCTCTGGATATCTTTATTTGTTTTTGGTGTAATGCAGTTTCACAATGCTGTTTCTTTATATGCATTTCATTTTATTAGCCTGCTCAAGATTCATTGTAATTCATGAATTTGATTTGGTAAGGTTTTTTTTAAGTTCTAAAAAAATGTTAGTCATTATCTCAAATGTTGTCCCTGTCCCTGCCTTATTATTTTTCTCCTCTCCTCCTGGAACTCCAGTTAAACATATGTTAGCCCCCATTCTTTAGCCTATGCATCCTAATTTCTGTATTTCCATCTTTATCCACTAAGCTATATTCTGAATAATTTCTTTGCCCTATTTTCTAGTGTACTAATTTTCCCCTCACCTGTGTCTGCATTGATGTTGAATCTGTTCATTAAGGTTACTTTTTAGCCTATTTGGAAATAAACCATTTGGAATTTATGGATAGGTTGCAAAAATAAAAAAAGTTCAGAGAATACTTGTACACTCTGCCCAGATATACCTATTATCAAGATTGTACTCCACCTGCTTTATCATTTGTGTTCTCTCTTCCTGTCTATGTATAACTTACATATATTACACAACTTGTATGTAGTAATTTGTATATATACATATAGATGCATATCTATAAATAATTTTCTTCTGAAGCATTTGTGGGTAAATGACATACATCATGGCCCTTTACCCCTGAGTACTTCAATGTTTATTTCTGAAGAATAAGGATATTTTCATGTAATTACAGTAAAGTTATCAATTTCAATAAATGTTTATGGGCTAAATTTAAAGTTAACAATCAGAAAGTATTGGTACAGTGCTTTTATCTAATCTCCTGCCAAATTCAATTTTTTTTGTTGAGTCAGTAATGTCTTTTATAGCATTCCCCCCCCCCCCATTCTGTATAGTAGAGTCAGATAATTACATTTAGTTGTCATGTCTCATAAACCTCTTTTAATCTGGAACATTTCCTTAGTTTTCTTTCTTTCTTTCTTTCTTTCTTTCTTTCTTTCTTTCTTTCTTTCTTTCTTCTTTCTTCTTTCTTTCTTTCTTTCTTTCTTTCTTTCTTTCTTTCTTTCTTTCTTTTTTCTTTCTTCTCTTTCTTTTCTATTATATGTACATCCTGGAAGACCATAGCCTTCGTACTCAACTTTTAAAAATAGAATATTGCTAACTTGGGGTCTGATGTTTCCTATGATTAGACCCAACTTACGCATTCTTGGCAAGAATACTAAATCATACTGTGTCTTTCTCAGGGTATCACATCTGGAGGTGGCAATATTAATTTTGATCAGTCAGTTTATCCAATTTCTCTTCTGTTTACTTGCTTTTTTCTCTTCTCTTGCAACTAATAAGCAGTATGTCAGGTAATATTTTAAGTCATAGAAATATCCTGCTCCTGTGAGAAGGAAATGGAGAATTTCCATTCAGTTGGTATAAAGTTTCAGTTATTCAAGACAAATAACTTCTAGAGATCTGCTGTACATTGTGCCTATAGTTAAAAATATTGTATTGTAAACTTAAAAATTTTTGAAAAGGATAAATCTCATGTTAAGTGTTCTTACCTCAATAAAAAAAGTCTTCTATGTATATAAAAGATAACAAAGTCAGGTAAATAAGTTAGCTGTGCATGCAAAAACAAATAGACAAAAAACAATAAACCCAAATATCCTGTGTTTTGTAAAAATGTCCCCTGATTTAGCATTCAGTGATGATATTTGCCTGATCTAACCTTTACTATTATTGTTGCAAAAACTATTCATTTAAAATTAATTTATTTTTCAATTCCAAAGATCTGATCCTTTTCAAATTTGCTAAGGGTACATTTTGATATTTTCCTTTTCCTTTTAAATTTTATCCCATTTTTTCTTTATTTCTTTAAATACACTAAGAATAACTGTTTTATAATATATATCTAATGATTTGATATCTCAAGTCTTTGAAGCTCTTTTTCTGCATTTCACTGTTTCTGCTTGACCTTGCTTCATGGTGCCTTTTTTCAGTGATGCAGCTCTGGTCTTCAGATTCACTCAAAGGCCATCATATGGTTACATTTCCCAGGAACTATTTATTCTGCTGATCTTCTCATCAAAGGACACATTTTCTTAGTCCCCTAGGGACAGTATAGGATAGGGTGAGTTTACTTCTAGATCACCCTTTCTCTAAGGGTATAGCCCTTTGGAGAAAGAGTTTAACGTAGGAATCTCTTCAATTTTTCTTTTACCTTATGGGATCTGAGGTTTGATTTTGTTTTCTCTCACTCTAAGAGGTCTACAGATGAAAACTCAGACTTACTTAACTGACAAATGTCTTGGAGCAAAAGCAACTACAGAGTTCTGCTCACTCCTCTGAGCTCCTACTTCACTTAGGTTTTAGCCTGGTTTTCTATACTTTCTTCTTAGCTTTTTAATGGTTTTAAGAAGATGTAGTTTTTTTTTAAGATTTTATTTATTTACTTGACAGAGAGAGAGAGAGAGGGAGAACACAAGCAGGGGGAGCAGCAGGCAGAGAGAGAAGGAGAAGTGGGCTCCCTTTTGAGCAGGGAGCATGATGTGGTGCTCGATCCCAGGACCCTGGGATCATGACCTGAGTTGAAGGCACATGCCCAGCCAACTGAACAACCCAAGATGTTTTTATACATCATCCAGTATTGTTGTTTTCCTTGATAAGACTAGTTTTTTAAAATTTTTTTGATAAGACTAGTTTGAATAACTTAGAATTCCATATTCCCCCATGCTATAATCTCTACATTGAATGTTTTCCTTTACCTGCTCTGTCTCCCAAACACCCCCTTAAAATTTCATATCTCAGTTCAAGTGCCACCTCTTCCATAAAGACTTTCCTGAGCAAATCCCTCCCCTAAGGTACAATAGGTTATTTTTTTTTTATTCCAGTGTACCCTATCAAATATATTGCTTTGTTACGTGGTTGGTTTCTTTGGCCTTTCTGTCGGTCTCTTCCAAAGAGACCATAAGTTCTTAGAGAGTACATACCATGTCTTACTCATTTTTTGTATCCTCAGGACCCAGTATTGTGGCTGCTATGTAATAGGCTCATAATAAATATTTGGCCAATGAACTGATATGTCTTATTTGTTTTTGTGTTTTCAGTGCTCAGTACAGTGTCTGTCATATATAAGTTGTCTAATAACTATTAATTGTTGACAGAACTTTTTGTCAACATAAAATTGAGATAGGCTAAGGGAGAGAATCCAGGGGACACAAGCAGGTTAATTTATAGAATGCAGTGTTGGTCATGATGGTAGCAATGGTAATAGAATTACTGTGGGTCCTAAAGGAACACCATCTGGTTTGTCTAGGCAAACGAAAGCAAATTTGGAATTTTGGGGGATTTATAATTCACAGTTATTCAGAGATAGAGGCTAGAGAGGAAGATCCAGATAGAAGACACAATTGAACCAGCTCCAGCATTAGAAAAGGTAGATAGTGACACTCCATGGTACAAGGTGATGTGTCAGGAAAGGTCTTTGGCTTGCCTTCTTGTCTTTTTTTTTTTTTTTTTTTTTTTTTAGAGGAGGTGTAGAGCACAAACAAAAGGGTAGGGGAAGGCAGAGGGAGAGGAGGAGAGAGAATCTTATGCAGGCTCCCCACCCAGGGCAGAGCCCGACTTGGGGCTTGACCTCCCAACCCTGAGATCATGAACTGAGCCAGAATCAAGAGTTGGACACATAACCAACTGAGCCACATAGGCACCCTGCATTCTGGTCTTAAGATTTGATTGTTGTGTGAGACTGTTGTGTGCTTTGAGCAATACATGGGCTGCGTTTTAGGGCAAGCAAATTTCTATTGGGTTAGCTATTACAAGGAGGACTAAATTTTTTGGATAGAAGTTTTACTTCTACCAGGTCTATTTTAAGACTTCAGAATTTGGCTCCTTCTAGCCTGACTCACCTAACTGCCCCTTTCCAATAAGTGCCAATCAAGGTGAAATGTCTCCAGATCCACAGTAATTTCTGCTCCTGGGCCTTCTTCTAAAACATGTTCCCCAATTTGTGCCTTTGTGGTAATGTTTCCAGTTGTAATTATTCCAGCATGCCTTTTTCTGTGTCTACTCAGAGTTCAAGGCTCAATTAAAATTCTCCCTCTGCTAAGATACTCTCTGTATTACTCCAGCCCATTGACCAAACTCTTATGGATTATCTGAACCCTCAACATTCTACTTTTAATTGTATTCAATTTTGTCATATTCCTTAATTACTTTTTAAGGCTTACTCCTCTGTCCCCGCATTGGTTCTTGGCTCCCTAAAGACTACTGTGTCCATCCTGGTGGGCCATTGATCCAGTTGTGGGACTGGTTATATACTTAAGAAATACTTGTTGACCTGATGAATGTAGACAGAGAACATCCCCTATTCTTAAATCATCCTGTACCATATGTGATAAAATCTCAGAGAATTCTAGGAGTTGGATTGAATGAGGGTCCTTTTTATTTTATTTTATAAACTTTGTTTTATAGAGATATGAGAGGAGATCATGTAGTTTGCCCAACTTCAGGCATTTAGAGATTTAAGTCTGGGAGTGGCACAGCAGAATTACAATCTAAGCATGATGACTGAAGTTTAGGACTCATTCTTCTCATGACTCTTCTGCGAGAACACAGGCATAGCATCATTTACCATATACTAGGTAATATACCATGGGGATGTGGTGTTGGTTTCCTTTTCTGACTTCCAATGCCTATAGAATTTGATTTAAATCAACACATTGGTGTAAGTTATACCAATTGGATTTGTTTAATTCATATGTAGTTAAAATTAAAGAATCACCAAAACAAAGTATTTCATTACTTCTGTTCTGTTTACAGGTTCTTTTCAGTGTTTTATTTAGACTGTCACAGCTACTCTGTACATAGCAAAAACCTATCAGTGGATTATTGTACATGGGGTTTCTGCGGGGTGGAGGGGCATGCTTTTTTGGACCATTTTCCCAGGAAAGCTCTGCCAGCCCTTACAGTACCCTAGTGCTTTAAGTCTTCTTTTGGAGGTGGCCTTCCCTTAGGCGGTCATTCTGAAGAGCCTTTCAAGAACCTGAAATGTTGCCATTGGAGTCTTTCCCAGAAGGAAATTGAACCACAGTTTTTTGAAGTGCAGAGAACGCTCTACCAGGAGTATGTCATGTGTCTAGACATATTCTGATGTGTTTTTCATTACAATAATGCAATAACATGGGCTGCACCAAATGATAGGGTAAATTCATTAAGACTGTTTTCTTGTCCATTTCTTTCACAACACTCAGTGAAAAGGATACTATGAACTATGGGCTACCTATGTGTAGCATCTGCCTTGTTTTCTTTCCATTCTAATCTCTTTATACTTCATTTTTTATTTCTGTATTTTTTTTTGTTCCTAACTTTTCTCTGAGTAGAAAAACAAGAGTTTATCAATTCTACTATATTTCTCAGCTGATTAGTGAGAAAAAACATCAACCTGAGCTGACTAATAGAGAGCCAGGGAATTACAAATAAATCAGCAGTTACATAAGGGAGGGAATGAAATTTAACTAAGGAAATTGGGATCTCTGCTGCCATGAAGAAAATAAATGAGACAACATAGAATCATTATAAGAAGACTGGGTGGTCTACAAGAAAGAGGGCAGATTGTGCAAACTGACATTTGAGGAATCAGCCTGAATGTTGTTGTTTGGGACTAGTGCTGTTCATTGGTATCATAGCTTTACTTGTGGAATAGTTGAGGAGCCCTGTCAGACAGGAGAGGCTCTGAAATATAGGAGGGCTTAACCTCCTTGTCTCTGAGGTGTGCTTCCTATTTAGAATGGAAAGTTCAGGGCCCTTACCATTAGAATCTCCCTGGAATCCCAGCTGGACTGTCTTTGCTCCAGCAGGAATCAGAGCACACCTGCAGAGAGAGGGCTTTCTCTTCCAACACCTGCATTCACTTCCTCAAGTGTACTGTGATTCCAAAGATGGCTACCACCCACTACCAGCTTCAGTTTACATTGAGAAGTAATGGTTCTACTGGGCAAAACATCCCCTGGATTAGGCTGCTCTCTGTGGTTTATTTCTGGTACCATTGTCTTAACCCACTGAACTTCCTGATTTCTGGGCTCTCTCCTGCTTTTTTTACCTCAGGATCCTTTGCTTCCACTCACCTTGTCTAACTTGCTGAAATCTACTCTCTGTTTTTATTTCTGACCACAAGTAATCATGTTTGCCCATGTAATTGTTTCCTGTTTTCTGAATGTTGAGGACTTGGAGCCTGTATTCCAAGGTTGCAAACCGGTGGGCCATGGGCCAAATTTGACCCACAGCTATGTTTTGTTGGCCACATCTAGAGTTTATTTACATTGTGTGTGTGTGTTTAACTGAATCAGTTGCTAATATTTTAAAAATTGGAAGATTTCACATTAAAGTCTGGATTTCTGATGTCCTATGAAAAATCGAGATTTGGCAACCAATGCCTAGAACGACAGTTTATCAGTCTCTCTTTTTAGTTTTTTGTAATTTACACCATGCCCTATTTTTCTCATGGTTGTTATTTTTTTAAAAAAAATACAGTAGAGTTAAGAGAGAAATGAAATATTTCTTTTATCTCAGTATTTGCAAATGTTTTTCTAACAAGATATCCTTCAGTCTTGTTAGAGGCCTGATCCCCTTAAAAGCACTTCAATTTGTAGTCATGGTTTAATATATGAGGATATATTTAACAATAGTATGAGCATAACCACAGGTACATTCAAGTTAGAATAGTGATCGGGAAGGAAGGGGCTCTTATTGGGAGAGGTCATGAGAAGCTTCATGGAAATGTTTAATCTTTTTTTGAGAAAATTCTTAAGAGAATAATTTGAAGGAGATGTAAGGGGTCACCACTAGTTCAGATACCATTCACATTTATCTGATCCAAGGGTACAAGACCAAGCAAGGCTCTGAGGAACAGAGAACAACAACTGGTGTCAGTTTGTACATTCCTCCTGAGTGAAAAAGTATTGGTCTCCCAGAACAACTATTAGCTTCAGCAGAACTTGACTACAAATGTGACAGGCCCTCAAATCATCTTGCTGTGGCCTTTAAACCTATGTCTTAAAATCCTATCAGAATTTCAGATATTGTTACCGTGTATATCAAAGCAGCATCTGTCTAGACCTGATAATACTCCTTCCTACCAGGGACAGTAGAATACATGTACCCAAAAACCAAAGGAAGCCTTAGATATCATCTGGTTCAATCCCTTCATCTTACAGCTGAGAACATTAAAACTCACGGAGGAAAAGTAACTTTTATGAAATGATTGATTACTGTATCTGACAGGCCTAGACCCAAGAGACATAATGAGCAGCTTTTATTATTTCATATTATTTCATGGAAGTGATATAAAACAAAGATTGCCACTGAAGGGCTACTGTAACAATAACATGCACAGGTTGGTCAAATGAGTTGTATCTTCATGAACTTATAGTATACCAATAATTAAGACTCACCCTAATGGTAGTTGAGATATAAGGGCTTTGTAAGGTAGTATAGATTATGTTTTTCATCATTAAATTTCTGGCATTTAATAAATATTGCTGAGTTGACTTCAAGAGTTGATTGAATTGTTTGGCTATTTTAGTATGTATGGAGAGTAATTTGCCATTGATATGCTTCACTTTTCAAATTATTTAATAAATTTTTTAAAGTTTTAGATAAATAGACTGTAGTTCTACTGTGATTTGAGTCTGGGAACATTCTGGCTATAGGATGTCATGAACACATTCCAAATTCAAATTGCACGGATATGATATTGCTGCATGGGTAGAAAGCTATTCATGTGCCAAACATGAAAATGCAGACCATTCCAGGCCCTATGAGGTTTGGCTGAGGGTTTATATGTGCAGTCTGTGTGGGTATCTGGATTCTCAATGTTAATTTGTTAAGATGTTAGTGTTCTAGATCATAATATGCATGTGCTGTTAAAATAGAAAACATGCTCAAAATCCTGAAGGAAGCATCCACTCACAAGACAGAGCTAAAAATCCAGCAATAAAATATTTTACCAAGGGAAAGATTTCCTTGTATGAAAGCTCTAGTTACTATAATAAAATGAAAAGTGACAACAATGTAATTCATCAGTAGAGGAAAAAAGAATAAAATTGGATTTAGTTCCAATTGTACAGAAATATTCACTAGAATGAGTCAATGCTATAAACCTTTTATTTTTAAAGGATTTTTATATTTTGTCTTATTGTTGCTAAATTATGTTGATTTAACTGGGAGAATATCACAAGATTTTTCAGATCTAGTAACTTTTTGGTTGAGGATATGAAAGGGGCTAGAAAAATCAAAGGAAATTGCACAGTTCACTATGAAAATCCTCCACTTGTAACTGTATTTGTTCTTTTTGTAGCTGAACTTGCTAAAATTTTCCTAAGCTAAATTTATAATAAAATTGATTGGCCAGAGGAAAAATATACTTTATAAAAGACAAGGAACTCAAGAGCCACCTGGAATACTGCTTTAGGTTCCAACTGTCATTGTATCATAGATGAAAGCAAAACAAAATTGTTTTCCAAAAAATGAACAGAGGTGAGAAATGTCAAGGCTGCAAAAGCTAAAAATAGTTAGGGAGCCCATGAATAAAGGAAGGTTATTGTAGCCATGTACACTTATTGGAAAGTTCTAAGTCCAAAGATGAGAAAGTGATACTTCATTACTTTAGATTTAATGGTAAAAATTTAGAGGAGCATTTGCAATAAATCTTAAATAAAAAATAAGACATTTGTGACATCTGAAATGATTTTTGGCTTTCTCTTGAGATGTGGTTAAAAAATCCAATTCTGTGTGTGGAAATTTATTTAAACTTCCAGAGAGGGGGAGTGAGAAGATTTTAAAGTGTTTCTAGTCTTTATGGATCCAGGATTAAAGTCAATACCATGTCTAGATAAAGATTTTCGGAAGTTTATATGGGGGAAAGAAAAGCCTGATGGTTTGGAAAGGTGTGATGGATATGGATGAATGCTTTCCCCTTATATGTAAAAATAAATTGTATTTTAGTGTTGACCTGGCTACAGACTCCAAGTATGTACTTGGAGGTCCGTGCACAGCAGGGTGGTCAGAATGTAAGGAGGAAAACTACAGTAGATCCATCATGTGTGGACCTGATGGAAAAGGGTGTAAGTCATTTCATAGACTTTAGAGAATATGTGAATTATGAAGGAATGTGTGTGTCATTTTATGGATGTACAGATTGGGTATATTATTCTATAGAATTTATAATACTTGTGAACGTTCTGGGTGTCTTCTCTTAGGGCATTACCTAGTCTTTTAAAGATCAGAGCAAGATAGGAATCCTTGCCTGTAGTCTACAACTCTGGATGTCATTTACATTTTTGGTGCCTTGATGGGGATGACTGAAAGACTAGGCTCACCTGGGACTGTTACCTAGAAATCCTGCCCTTCGCCTGTCCAGCAGAAAGGATTCAGAGTAGTTGGATTTCCATGTATGCCAGATCAGATCTACTAGAAAGAATATTTCAAAAGGGCCAGGTGGAAGCTTCAAGTCTTCAAAGTTATAAGAAATCCTAAGATATCACTTCTACTGCGTTCTTTGGTCAAGCAAGTCATTGAAGACACTCAGATTCAAGGGTATGGAAACATGATTTAAGTGGGAGGACCAATGAAGAATTTGTGGCTATGTGTAATCTACTTCAGCCTGCCCTGTGTCATATTTACATTCCTATATTTCTACTGAGTGCAAAATATAGTTATCATCCTGAACTCCCAGTTCCTGAACTCTGATCTCATTATGGCATCTTCCTGAAGTCCAACACTCATTAACTACTGTTGACTGAATGTTTATGTCCCCCCAGGGTTCTTATGTTGAAATCCTAACCCCAATGTGATGGTATTAGGAGGTACTAGGAGCCTTTGGGAGGTAATTACATAATGAGGGTGGGGCCCTCATGAATGAGATTAGTGCCCTTATAAGAAAAGAGAATAGAGAGCTTATGTCCTCTCTTTCTGCTCTTTGACATGTGATTACACAAAGAGAAGATGACCATTTGCAAACCATGAAATGGGTTCTCAGCTGAACCAAATCTGCCAGCATCTTAATCTTGGACTTCCTAGAATCCAAAGGTGTGAGAAATAATTTTTTTTTTTAATTTAAGCCACCCAGCCTTTGGTAATTTGTTACAACAGCCTGGACTAATGTTATCTGAATCAGGTCCAGATGCTAATGGAGGTCCTTGAGTGTGATTTCTCAGGTCTAGTATTCTCTAGCATATTTCCTTTTGATCTGAATGTCTGTACGTTATGGACAGGTGTATCCTTCCCCCATACACTTAACATACAATGGTGACAAAGGCATAAGATATCTACAATATACATTTCCATTCCCAAAGGGGTAAATCAGGAAGCACATAGCTATGAAGGTTCTCTAGCAATTTGGATTTCTAGTAGGAAGTCATCACCAATTCCTTGATTAGGGCCTAGTCCTTCTCCCTAGAAGTTATTTTCTATAGTTCTTGGTATTACCCTTTGGGCTTTTTTTTTCCTTCTTCACATTCTGAGTCATTCTTTTTTCTCTCTATGTCTGCAAAGGAATAGCCTTTCTAGTCTGATTCCTGCCAGTAGAAGTTGGGAAATCAGATTTCTCTTTTCTTTTTGGGTTGTCTTTGTGCCTTTCAGGCAAAGCTGATACAATTTCTTATGTGGGCTTCCAGGGGCACCGAGGTAGTACAGTTAGTTAAGTGTCCAACTCTTGGTTTTTGGCTCATGTCATGATCTTAGGGTGGTGAGATCTAGCCCTGCATCGTCAAGCCCCACATTGGATTCCCCACTCAGCTTGGAATCTGCTTGTCCTTCTCCCCTTCACTGTCCCTCCCTGAGTGCAAGCTTGCATGTGCACTCTCTTTCTCTTTCTCTCTCAAATAGATAAAATCTTTTAAAAAATGATGTTGGCATCCTATGTATCAGATTATAATCCACTTAATTAGATAAAACCTACATCTATATTTTATCGCCCTTCTCAGCCTTGATCTGAATGTCTGAGTACTGTGGGATAATGACCTCAAAATTCCTACAAGCTCATTTTTCAGTTGAAAAAATCTATGAGGCACACCCTTAAGATTCTTGGAGGCTTGATTATCTAGCATGAAGGTCTAAGAGGGCTACCAGTGTGATTCTTAGAGATTATATTAGGCATACCCTCAAATGTTTTTGAGGCCTCACCAAAGGGCTTTGGAGCTACATTTGACATCTTAACTCTGAGATCATGCTTTACTTCTAGAGCTTTGATCTTTGCCCTGAAGCTATTTCTAACTGGATAATATTTTGTTGGGAGAGAGTAAAGATGGGAAACTGGTTTATTTAAACTTAGGAAGTCCTAGATCTGCCCCCCCACCAATTCTACTAAAAAAACCTGTACAATTCTTTTTAAAATTTCTCTCTCTTCTATTTTCCAAATTTCTGAAGTGCACAATCTTGCCAAGCTCTTTGCCACTATATAAGAATGCCCCTTTCCCCAAACTCTATATAAATGTTTTCTTTACTGTCCTTCAAATCCTCACCAACAGTCTCCCAACTACTATTCTCTACTACTAGTAGTCACTACTAGTCTCCTTGAGATTCTTCCAGCTTCTGCTCACCATCCTAAAACCAAGGTCACTTGTTTTATGCTTGTTACTGTAGAGCTCTATTTCCGGGTATAAAAATCTGTTCCACTTATCACTCTTTTATTTATTTGAAAGAAGGAAAGAGTGGGGAGAAGGGGTAGAGGGAGAGGAGAGAGAAAATCCTCAAGTAGACTCCCTTCTAAGCATGGAGCCTAACGTGGGGCTCCATCACAGGACCCTGAGATCATGACCTGAGCTGAAATTAAGAGTTGGATGGCTGACTAACTGAGCCACCCATGCACTCTTGTTCCAGTTATCTCTTGATGCATAACAAGCTAATCCAAAATTTAATGGCATAAAACAAAAAACATTTTATTATATCACATGATTTTGTAGGTCCAGACTTTGGTCAGGGCTTGACTGGGTGATTCTTTTACTCATGTAACATCAACTGAAATCACTCAGTTGGTTTGAGAAATGAGATGGTTTTAAAGATCTAAAATGGTATTAGTCACATGTCTTCTGACTTGGTGAGGATGGCTGGGAGTCTAGGCTCCTTTGGAACTGTCAACTAGAACTGTCTTATAAGGATAGCTCAGATCCCAAAGAGAGTGCCCTAAGAGGACCAGATGGGAGTTGTAAAGCTTATTGTGATCTAGACTTTGAAGGCCCAGAGTGTTACTTCCACTTCATTCTATTGCTCAGGCAAGTCCCTAACGCCAGCCTATATCTAAGGAAGGGAATTCGATTTCATGTCTCAATGGAAAAAATAAAGAATTTGTGGTTATCTTTAATCTGTTACACTTATTATTCTAAGGTGACCTTTTTGAAAAGAAGGGTCATTATCAATTCATGGATTTAAATATATTTTACGTGCATCAATCCATTGTAGCCATTATATTGTGTTATTGTCTTATTTTTGGCAATTATGAGCCTCCTCAAGTTGGTTTCTGAATCCTTTTGACCTGATCCTAATTGATTTGATAGCATTTGATAGCTTCTTTGTTATCTAGTATTACAAAATGTTTCAGGCCTTCTTTTGCACATTTCTTCCCTAAACCCAGAGTTGGCCATTTATTCAAGAAGCCTCAGTATCTTTTAGTGAGAAATAGTATTTTAAGACCACCAAAAGGATTGTGAAAACAATTAAGCAAATTATTTTTGCACATGCTTTCCCTATTTCCTTCATTTAAAAAAATAGTTGTACTGTAACTATATTGTCAGAGTATACAGACATTACATACATTGTAACCTTCTCTTTCAATTCTTATTTGATCTTAATTCTAAAAATAACTACAAAGCTGTTTGACTATATAAATATTTAACTATATAATTTTAATGCCATAAGAGGAGGCAAGTACAGGAGTCTCCTTTGTTGCCATCTTGGTCCAGAATTCCCAGAAGTCTTTTATTAAGTGTCTATGTTTATTAATGATTTTACTGATTGGTTTTAGAAATGTGAATAACAAATTGTTTCTGATGAATACTTAATTTAAAACAGCATAAAAACAAGCATGGAAAAATAAAAACATTTTTTAAAGAACCAAGATATTTGACATTTAAAAGGGAAATTCTAAAACACTAGTTCCAAAATCTATGTCACAATCCCTGTGAGTCAGGGGGAAAAGAGTGGGTGGATCTTCCTAAACTCTTTAGGTTTAAAACATTCTTGAGGTGATTTTGATGCTTTGCCATGTTTGGAATCACAGGACTAAAGTTCATAGTATCAATCTTCAATGTTTTATTACTCTATCTGTATATCAGGTTATATGATCAAAACCACATTTTTTTTCTTATGGTTACTAGAAAATTACAAATGACACATAGGACTTGCAGTTGTGATTTATTATATATCTGTTGCACAACATTGGTCTAAAGTATGTACCTTTTAATCATTTTAATAGTTCTTGGATCCTTTGTGATCTGTGATGGGTCTCCATCTTTTCTCATTTGTGATTTTTGTTTTCTTTTTTGGGAAGATTTACTGACTGGATTTATTCAGTTACTTTGTATTGAAACACTGGAACACCTGGCAGGTTATGTTAATAGTTCTTAACTATGGCTGCTTTATAACCTTGTGTGGAAATTAAAAATAAATAAAGATTACCTTAAACCTACCTCTGAAATTTCTGGTTCAGGAGATTTTGGGATAGGTCGGACAAGTGGTTCTTTTCCTTTTCCTTTTTTTTTTTTTTTAGCTTAGGTCATTTAGCTAATACCAGAGTGAAGTTTTGGATCTTTCTGCAGGGATTTATAATTAGGTACCTGTCAGCTGTCAGATATCATAGGCAGATAAGCCAATGACACCTGTAGGGTTACAGACAAGCTTTGTATTTTTCAGTCTGTTGAATAATGTAGATCTTTTGAGGTGCTGCTATCTTCTCATTGGAGTGCAGAGGTACACTTTTCATTGCAAAAAGCAGGAAGATGCAGAAATTTAGTATTGCCTTGTCTCCTCTCCAGATCCCATGACTTTTTTTAGGTAGTAGTTGATTGAGACACATGACCTGGTGTGTGATGACAGTAGTTTCCTACCTATGTGTTATTAGAAAGTGGTGGCTAACATATGAAAAATGACATGGCCACTGGGAGAAATATGTATTTGTATAGTCTGCGTTAATCTTACAAAACCTAAATGTGTTACTGTTCTCATGAGTTCTCAGGAGACAGTATTTTTCCTGAAGGTTTTCCTTGGCTTCCTTTCAGATATTATGTTGAGGGAATAATGGAAGTAGTGGTCACTTTTAAAAGAACCTAAATAGTTGCACAAACCTTGTAAACAGTGGAAGAACTTTGTGGATGGACCCAGAAAGAAGCTTATAAAGAGTAATTTTCTGTCTAAAATATAAGAAGAGTCCTGATCCTTTGGGTAATCATAATGAGTTACATATTAATTTTAAAATTTGCTTTTTTTTCTTCCTAAAAATATGGCCAAATCTGGACTGTATACACACACACACACACACATGGTATATACCATATATATATATATGGTATATAGTATACATTATTATATATATAATATATACTTATATATAAGTGTATAGTATGCATTATTATATATATTTATACATATTTATTATTATATATAATTATTATATATACATATGTATGTATATTATGGTATATATAATTATATATATATATTATACTTTAGGAATGGTATGAAACTCAACACCTACAATTCTGTGCAGTTAATAGTTGTCTTCTTTTCCCTAATAAGCTTAATAAAGATAACTTGAAACCTGGCATAGAGTGGGTGATCATACATTGGGAACCATATCTACTTTGCATGAAATTCAAGAAAGATTTGCTTACTGTCACCACATATGGCTATTGATAAAACACTTTTGTTTTCTAAGAGCAAAGCAAATCAAAAGCACAAGATTGTTTTTTGTTTTTAATCAATGGGAACTTCTTTACTTCCCTATTTCAAAACTCTGCTGGGACTGATTTAATAGTTCTTGTTATGTTACATATTTTCTGTTTTTCTGGAATGATTGAGCTGTTTGATAAATAATTACTCAGCAGTCATTCATTTATTTTTGCATTACCATCTGGGTTTGGTGAGACCCAAGGCCTCTTGCTTTTGCCTGTTAGCGAAGTTCCAGCAATGGACCATAGTCTGCTCTTTGCTACATTGCCACTTTAGGTCATGTTTTTCTTATTGCTCCCATACTTCTGACTTTGTTCTGATTTCACAGCAGTTGATTACTATCAGTTATCTTTGTGCTAGTGCACAAAATGTACATTTCAAAAAATGTCTCAGTTGCCTAGACAAAGTGTCTTATTTGCATGTTCAAGGGTCTGGACTTGACACCCAGGCTTCATTTCCTCTAGACTGCAGTATGCTTTTCTTAATCTCACGTGAATTGATTTCCAGATTGATTTGGGATTATTACAGCCCCACCCATGTGCATTTCCTTAGCCTCAATGCCTTTCCAAATTGGCTCATTGTGACTTTTAGAAGTTATTGAAGTCTTGGAATGAAGACTCTATTTAAATTACTTCATAGATCCTGTATGAGAGATTACTTTGTGATTAGTGCAACTCAGTAGTTGCTTAGAGGCTTTTGATCTATAATATCTTTTTTTTTTATCTATAATATCTTAAACTATAAAAAGGCCAAATGTTCAGGATATAATTGTCCTATTTGGCTCCTATTTAAGACAGATCCAGGGGATCTTTGGGGAGAAGGAACGAGGGACATTGCGGGGGGCAGAAATAGTTCAACATTTGCAGCTGCCTTCAACAGCCCAATACACTTTCAATGGTTTTCTTGTTTCTGCTGGGATCTAATAACTCCCTATTCTGTACAATCTGATGATAGAACTTCTAATTAGTGGGGTGGTGGTAAAGGGAGTAAAGGCAGAACATAATTATGAATGTATACAGACTTGAAGAAATCAAAACAACACCTACTTCGTGGAAACCTGATCAGAGAATGCCCTGCAACAGGTTTTATTTTATAAGCTGTCATCTTGTTTGCACTTTTTAAAAAAGATTTTTTTTTATTTATTTATTCATGAGAGACACAGAGAGAGAGAGAGAGAGGGGCAGAGACATAGCAGAGGGAGAAGCAGGCTCCATGCAGGGACCCCGATGTGGGGCTCGATCCAGCCTCCCAGGATCACCCTGGGCCAAAGGCTGCTGAGCCACCCAAGCATCCCTTGTTTGCACTTTGATAGTAATTGCAGAGTATCTTTAACAGAAATTTCAGGATCTGCCATTATTATTAAGATGACTGTATGGAGTAATATTTAACAAGATTTTCAAATCTTTTTCTATTCTAAGTGCATGCATATTACGAGACAGTCTATTTGAATTAAAAATGCCATTTTGAAGCTGTTTCACCCTCCTCCTTCTCCAGCTACCTGCACCCAGCAAAACAATAACATCCCTCTTTTGAAGAAAAAGATAGATAAGGCCATTATATGCCATAGTCTCTATATTGTGGGAGAGCAAACCTAGTTAACATATAATATGTTGTAGCCTTCCTGTTCATAGCACCAGATCTGGGAAAACCTGACAGCTTGTCTGGAGAGCTAGTACAGCATGATGAAGAGCATGTAGCTCCATTACTTACTAGCTGTGTGACTTTAGGCAAGTTACTAAGCTTCTTTATAACGTTGCTGCCTCTTCTACAAAATGAGGATTATAATATACCTAACAAATAGGGTTGTGGGGATTAAGCAAGTTAATTTATGTAAAACACATATGTGTTCTGGGCACAAAATAATCCCTCAGAGAAGTGATGACTGTTGTTTTTAGGTATTGAAATGAACAATGTTGGTAATAAAGTGTCAGCATAACCTTCTTTAGCACACTCCCCAGTACTAGTAGATAACATAATACCTATAATCCCTCCATCATCCAGAGGGGAAAGATCACTTCACAGAGTCTAGAGTGGAGGAAGTGTGACTCTTTAAAACTCTGGAGTGAGTCAATCACAGAATCTGATCGAGAACCCAGGTTTGCTAATTCCCAGTCAGGTGCTGGACCATGATCAGGATGAATGATGTCAAACAATGGCTTTTCTGTTCAGAGCCTGACCTTCCAGGTCCAAATGGAGATTCCAAAACAAACAAACACGAGTTCTTGTTTTTGTTACCCTGGGGTGGAAACTGCTTGAGACTTTGGGGAATTAAACTCATTACTTTGAGTCTCTGAATGTTTTGGGGTTTCTTCAAACTGAGTTCCTGTCATTATTTTGTGGTTCTTGATGAAACCTACTCTTTTTCACTTTCCAATTCTGAAATATTAGTGAAGTTTTCCCCAGCAGTTTGTCTTTTCATGCAACTACATGTTCTCACAGGCTCCCTTAAATGATGGAAAATAATAGGCTAAGCAAATAATTACAGAAACATTATAGAATCCATTAATTCTATGATAATTCCTAGAGATTTCTCTTTCATAACTATAACAATTTAAAATGCACCTATGTTACACTATATACTTTCATGTTCCCTAGAAAGCCTCAGTACAGAGATTTGATTATTTAGCCTCTCTTCTCTAGATAGCTGCATTCACAGAAATGTTTGTGAATTTTAGAACCAATGTAACTTCAGATTTGAAAGAGGGCTTTGGAGCTCTCACACACAAGTGGTTTTAAAGCTGTGCTCCACTGAATTCTTAGCACTTTAGAATCAACATGTTGTAGGGCAAAAGGAGTAGGAAACAAAAGTGTCTCCCTTTTTTATTTCCCCCAGAATTTTTAAATATTTTAGATATTGGTCATCTCCATGATATTTATTTTAAAGAAAGAAAAGCTTTTTCAGTTGGAGTAATGTTTAGGAAATGTTGGTCTAGACCAGTTTTCTCATTTTGTCTGGTAGGAAACAAATAGGAAGTAAGCACCTTAATCTTTAGAACTGAAATTTTGCCACAAATTTAAAAAAAAACAAAAAACAAAAAACAAAAAAAGTTGGAGATTGCTCCTTAATTTAGGTTTAGGGGAATATTCATATTCACTTATATTCATATTCATAATCATTCAGTATTCATTAAGTAGTTTAATGTTTTACCTTTCCTTTCTTTACAAGCCTGAAGTCTCTCCAGGTTTTTAGTGCTTCATGATTGTACTCTACCTTAAGAAAGCCCAATATTGTATTTAGAAACTCAAGTTTCTAAAACTAAAGAGAATGAGTAGTCACTTTATACAAAACCAGTGTTCCTATAAATAATGAGGCACAAGTTCCATTGGTACATTTAAAATTTATATTATCTCTAAAGTCTCTTACGTATAATCTTCAATGATCACCTTTATGTGATATAGCAAAGTATGCTTACACTGAAATTTCTATGAATAGGTAATTGTATCTTTAATTTAAAATAATAGACTACTATTGGTTTTCAAAAAGAAACATGTTTAAATTTGCATTTAAATAAGAAAAGTAAACATTTTTGTATTTTTGTTTTCATTTTGTTAAATATTGGAAAACTAAGATTATGAGATTATAAAAAAGAGAAATCATATTAAGAGTTTAAAATATGATTAACACTAAAATGAAATTGCCTTTAATCCTTGGCTCATGTTTCTTTATAATTTTTGTTTGTGCCTCTATCTACTGAGTGTCTACTACACACTAGACTTTGTTTTTAGCACTGGTGATATAATGGAAGGCAAGGTATGGCTCCTGGCCTCAAGAAGCTTATATTCTGAGAGAAAAGACAGTCAAATTAATAAACAATTACAATAAAGAGTGATAAGTGCTATAGTCTGGGTAAGAACAGAGAGCTTCCAGAACACACAGGAGGGCACTATCTTCTCTATGGAAGGGGTGAAGATTAGCCAGGGAAACTTTCTTCCTAGAAAGGTAATAGCCTGAAATTAGATATCAAAGGCAAATACCAAAGGCAATTGGGAAAGACCTTAAGAGCGTGGAAAATTCATGCTAGGTAAAACAAATGAAGTGACAAGGAGGGGACACATAGGGGATTGCAGGTAACTCCGAATGATTGGAGCTCAGATTGGAAGGTGGGGAGAGTGGAAAGAAGTTTATCTTAAAGTGTTTTTTATGCCCTTCTAGAATTAGGCCTTATCCTGGAAAATTCTTTAAGAATTTAGGCAGGGAAGATTTACTTGGATTTTCAGTTTTATAGCATCATTGGTGATGATATGGAGAATGAATTAGAGAAAGGTACAACTGGATAGTTGTATAAGAGGAGGGGGAAATGGAATTGGTCTAAACCAAGGTGATAAGTAGAGAGAAGAGAGGTGGATGCATTTAAATAGTATTAAGATGGTAGAAACAGGACTTAAGTTGTATTTATGGTTAAAAGTGGGGAGGATTTGAGAATATCTGCAGTGAAGATGCCGGAGTGGTTCAGTGGTTGAGCGTCTGCCTTCAGCTCAGGTTGTGATCCCGGAGTCCTGGGATCAAGTCCTGCATCAGGGTCCCCACAGGGAGCCTGCTTCTCCCTCTGCCTGTGTTTCTGCCTCTTTCTGTGTGTCTTTCATGAATAAATAAATAAAATCTTTTAAAAAGAGAGAATGTCTGCAGTGTGACAACTTGGGCTGTGCATGGCTAGTTCATCAGTTTCCTGGAAGAAGGAATTGGAAGAAGAGCAGGATTTGGAAGACGGAATGATGCTGTCAGTCCTGAATGTATTGGATTTGGAATTCCATGGGTTAAACAAGCAGAGATATCTTATAAGAAGTGTAATCTGTGAATCTGGAGTGCTGGAAAAATATCTGACTTTGTGGCACACAGGTGGTATTCTCTGGCATGTTAGGAGAAAATTGAATCTGTAAAGGGAAGCAGAAGAGACTAATAGCCTGGTATCATGGACCCATTGTTATAAAAGGAAAAATCACACATGCCTTAGTTTGTAATAAATCCGTTTACCCAAAGGAAACTTTTCAAGGTTATAGGAATAAAACTTTTATTAATTATTTTTTTAAAGTTCACTGAAGAGATTAGTATGTTAATGAATCTTGTAATGTAAATAATGCTTTTAAACTGCAATTAATAGCTGCTTAATTTATCTTTTTCAGAAAAATTTTGGATATTCAGTTTTCTTAAATCAAGTCACATCTAAATAATATTTCTCTAAGGAGCTAGGAAATGTACCTGGAATTCAAACTACATTGTTGTTTTCTATTTTAAAAAACAAACTTCAAAAAAACGAGTCTAAGAAATTCCTTTGGAAATTGTTAGATATCTTTGGGAAATGGGAAAATTAAGTTTGTTGTTTTTATTTCATTTGAAAGTTTTTTACCTAGAAGAAATTGGGTATTTTAGAAACAAGTTTGATGATATCAAGAATAAGAATTTTTTTTCCCTCAACATAACTTAATATTTTTGCTGTTCTTGGAAATCAGAACAGACGGTTTGCTATGTCCTGAACTCAGCTTCCAGCTAGCCATGTGGCAGTCGAAGCAAAAAAATTTCACATTCTGCACTCTATTTGCTCGCCAGCTTTAAAAACATATCAACAAACTGAGAGTATCGAATTCGCATGTCTGTTTTTCTATGGCAAGTAAAGGTTACCCCTTAATGTATTAAGGGGGAGAGATCATGGAGGAGAAAAGTTACATGGGAAGCACTTTCCCTAGCAGAAATTGCGTAAATCATAGTTCCTTTACTTGATGTGGTGAGAAAAATGAGGATTGATTCACTGAAGTTTTCCTGACCTCTTTACACTCATTTACCTCTAGTTAATCTATTTAAAGATAGAATAATATTTACAATCTTTAGATTTAATTCAGATTAGGAAGGCTTTCCTAGTTTTGGTGGGAGTGCTGTTGAGAGAATTGGGATTCTTAATCACTTAAGCAAAATGTATCCAAGTTGTCACCTGCTAAATTCTGCATGATGTGAAAAAAAAAAAAGATGTTCATCGTGTTATCTTGTTATCTAGTTGTATATTTAAGACCACTGCCTCACTTGACTGTCCTGCATTCTACTAAAGTTATATTACTGGATTTGAAACTAGAAACACCTTTCATTTTTATGTATTTAGAGTTAAATATTAGAAAAATCTACGACTAGCAATTGTTGTTGCTCCTACTCAGCAGAAATAGATCAGATTTATGAGATGATAATAATTCACGTCCTAACACTCATGAACTGATTTTTTTTAGCATTTTAGTACAACACATGGATTAGTTTATCCGAAACAGCTAGTTATAGACTCAGATTTATCATATTTCCAATTTGAAAATATGCAAATGAATTAATTTTGAACCCCTTCTCTGTCAGAGGCACTGAGTTCCTGAAAAGTATAAAGGCACAGCCCCTTCCTTCAGGAATTTACAAATTAGGGAGAAAAAATAAATGAGATACATGAACTCATTTTTTCCCACAAAGGCAGTGGTTTCCAAAGGCTGCATTTCAAGCCTTCTGCTCTTTTTTCTATTCTTTTCCTCCCTTAGGCCTATAAATATAAGAAAAAGTGTATTTCCATCTCTGACATTCTGACATTCTGCATAATCTAAACCTATGTTAATATCCGTCTGAGTTCTGGACTTTTCCCTTCAAATGTCCTACACAACCTTGAACTCAAAATGTTAGAATAAATTTATCTCCCCAGCCCTACTTTCACTTCTGGATCCAGTGTCTATTTACCTAGTTACTCAATTGCTATTTAAGCACCTTTAATAAGTCTCAAGATATAATTTAAGCTTCTTACCCAGCATATAAGGTCCTTCTCACTAGCTTCACCTATCCCCCCATGCCAGGCATATAAAAATGACTTGTAGTTCTTGGACTCATCCTGTAATAAACTACTGCACATTCACCAAAACCTACTTTAAGTCTTAGTTCCTCTAAGAGGTTTTGCTGAACTTCCTTCCTTGTCTGATTTACATGGTCTTTGCTGAGGTTCCAAAAGCTCATCAAACTTTATTGTACTTTTCAAGTTACTTATTTGTCTCTATATAAGATGCCATTTTTTGTTTAGTTGTTTTATTAGTTGCAAAAAAGGATTTCACATAAAAATCCAGCTTTCCTCAAAAAATAGGAGACTCTGACAACAATGAGCATCAAGATACCAATTACCAAGAGTAGAGTTGCATTTTCCCCTTTAGATGTCTGCCCTTTCCTAATGCCACGGTCCTCAGCAGGCAACTCTGTCAGGCTATGTGCTTGCCTTCCGATTGAGCTTGGAACCCCAATCTAGAGTGTCCAACATTCTGAGATTCTACATTGAGACAGGATATACTCCCAATACAAACTCACTCCTAGTATTGCTCTTCAAACAGTCTATGTGTTTAGCAGTGTTTAAGTTTGGGGAGAATTTCTAAGTATAATTGTTGCCTTCTACATAAAATCTATTCCTCTTACTCTTTATTTACAGTCAGAAGGGAATGCCTTCTGAGTCACCAATGCTCCAACTTTCGTGTAGGAAATGTTCTCTTAAGGGTTGAAAGCTGTGTATAAGATGCCAAGTTAGATCGCTGAGGGCTGGGACCTCGTCTTTAGTACTTGTATATTCCAGTGTCTAGAATAGTACCTGCCACAATAAAGAGGCTCAATACGTCCCTCTCAGATAGCCATATCTATACTCAGCAATAAAAGCAAATATTCCCATCACACCTTCAACAACACAAATGAATCCCCAAATAATTATGCTGAGTAAAAGAAGCCAGACAAAAAAAAAGAGCACAGACTGTATGATTCCACTTATGTAAACTTCTTAAAAATACAAATTACTCTATTGTGATGGAAAACAGATTAGTAATTGCCTAGAGTCAGGAATGGGAGGGAGGGATAGTTAAGGGAGACAAAGACACTTTTGGGGTTGATGACTATGTTCATTAGCACCTTGAATTGTGCTAATGGCTTCACAGCTATACAAAATTGTCAAAAATTATCAGGTTGTATATTTTTAAATATATAGTTTATTGCATGTTAGTTATACCTTAGGTAAAAGTAATGCCAAGAAGAAGGAGGAATTAATATGTCAGTGAATGATTTAAACTTTATTGGAACAAGCTGTCAGGGACTCAGGCAAAGAGGCAGGATCATATCTACTAATAACCATGGTGTTTTGCTGGTGGCATCTCACAGCATGCTTAGTTAGGTTGATGGTTCACATTTTCTACTTTTCATCATTGTACCTCCCTGATGACTACTAAGCAGCTGTTCCCTGCTTCTAAGACAGTGTCAGATTCACTGTTTGGGGTATTGGAGGTAATTAAGACTTTAGAACATGGGATTGTGGATTATATTCTAGAAGAAGCAAAGAGAAGCTTATGGAATGGCATACCCCTAGTCCATGTGGCGGTGGTGGAGATGAGGGAGGCATATAAATGGCAGTAATGCTAAGAGACCCAGCCCAGTTTAGGGGCACGGAACCCCTGGCATTTGTGAATCTTAGGGCAAAGGAATATTTGTATTAAGGAAAATGGAAAGATAGGTATTCTACTACTCTACTAAGAAACATACCCCAAACAACTGAAGCAAGTACACTCTACAGTCTTTAAGACCAGAATTGAATGCACCACAATTATAGGGCAAAGGAGACTATTCTGTATTACTCCTCCTTCTACATTCTTCTCACTTTCTGAATATTCTCTAAACTCTTCTCTCAGGAAATACTTTTATTCCATAAAAGGAAATAAAACTAATAAAATTCTCAAAAGAGTGAATATATTTGTGATAATTTCAGTTAAAAGGGTAAATAACATCACATCTTGCTGTTTTTATTTTTTTAAGATTTTATTTATTTTTTCATGAGATACAGAGAGAGAGAGAGAGAGAGAGAGAGAGAGAGAGACAAAGGTAGAGGGAGCAGACTCCATGCAGGGAACCTAACGTTGGACTCGATCCCAGATCTCCAGGATCAGGCCCTGGGTTGAAGGCAGTGCTAAACTGCTGAGCCACCCAGGCTGCCCACATCTTGATGTTTTTATTTGGAGAAGTTAGAAATTAAGAAGACACATAATATCTGGGTTTGAGAAAGGAGAGAACTCTCACAAATGCTGAATGCTGTGAAGACACATTTTTCAAGTATTACAATTCTGTCAGTTATATTATTATTCATATTTTTACTGACAGATAGAAAGTGGATATACTCTGTGTCCCTCAGAAATCTTGAGTCCAATGGATGGGACTAATATGCTTAGATTACAAAAGAGGGAATGGTTATTATGATATGCTTATCTATCACAAACCAAAGAGCATGACAGTCAAAAAAGCCACTTCAGACTTCAGTCAGATAACCATATTTCTTTTTTCTCCATGCAATATAGTGAGCACTGAACTGAGAACTCTAGAAACACACAAAAAGTATTTCATTATAAGATCACTCCATACTTACAAGGAGCTTTAAATTTAAATAAAGACAAGAAGATATATGCAAATGAAATAAGAAAAGAACAGAAGCAGAAGAATCATAAGGAAAATATAAACATCTGCAGAATATAGAAACATCTTTCTAAGTGATTTCTCCTGTCAGTATGCAAACAGAATTGTTGAAGTGATTTGGTTGAGCAGAGCCATATGGGGTTAGTTTGGGAGATGATTCCTGGCAGCATTCTGAAGGAGGAGGGACATGGTTTGACATAGATGATCTATGAAGACTTCTGGGCTGGGCGAATGTAGTTCGCAATTTTAGAGCAAGAGACTCTAAAATTCTGTTGAAATGTGAAATATGACAAGAATCAGATACTACTGGATCCCTGGGTGGCTCAGCAGTTTAGCGCCTGCCTTCCACCCAGAGTATGATCCTGGAGTCCTGAGATGAGTCCCGTCAGGCTTCTGCATGGAGCCTGCTTCTCCCTCTCCCTGTGTCTCTGCCCCTCTCTCTCTTTCTCTCTCTCTTTCTCTCATGAATAAATAAATAAAATTAAAAAAAAAAAGAATCAGGGATCCCTGGGTGGCGCAGCGGTTTGGCGCCTGCCTTTGGCCCAGGGCGCGATCCTGGAGACCCGGGATCGAATCCCACATCGGGCTCCCGGTGCATGGAGCCTGCTTCTCCCTCTGCCTGTGTCTCTGCCTCTCTCTCTCTCTCTCTGTGACTATCATGAATAAATAAATAAAATCTTTAAAAAAAAAAGAATCAGATACTACTGAAGTGTAAGCTAGAAATGTGTCAGGAGGATAGAGTTAGAACACAAGCAAGAAAAAAGGGAAAGAGATCACCATTAAAATTTGGTGAAAAAAAATTGTTAAGTGATAGGACAAAAGAAAATGGTGACTATAAGCATGCATAAAGGAGAGAAAAAGAGATGGAACTCTAGACTTAGTTGATAGATCATCAAGTAATGGCTTCTTTCATAAGGAAGCAATGCTGGTGATTTTAGGCTTTCCTTGTGTAGAGAATTCAGATAAAACTCAGAATCAGGTTAGCATCATTAGTAGCAGAAGATCATGATTAAAGGTCCTTGCAAGAATAACCAGAACACAGAAATCCTGTCAAAGGGGGCGCCTGGGTGGCTCAGTCGGTTAAGCCTTTGGCTCAGGACGTGATTTCAGGGTCCTGGGATTGAGTCCCATCTCTAGTTCTGCAGTGGGCTCCCTCTTCAGCTGAGAGCCTGTTTCTCCCACTTGCTCTATCCCCCTCCCCCATGCTCTCTTTTGCTCCCTATCTCACATAAATAAAATCTTAAAAAAAAATCCTGTCAGAAAGGGGAGAAGGAAGAATATGTATGCCAGACTTAAGTTGTATGCCAGCAAAATGACTTATCTGTTAGTAAACTATTTGAAAATTTTAAACTAATTTTGCCTCACCAAGAAGTCTGAGCAAAATTCCTCATAGACTCCCACTTAATACACAGCTCATTGCCCCATTCCATCCTCTCCTTGACCCACTGCCCTCCCTTCTGCTTTGAGATTGCCTTTGGCTTCCAATATGTTATGATGCATGTACCAGGGCACATTGTAAAATAATTTGATGTTCATTTATGGAGAGAGAAAACATTTCCTAAATCTTCTTTCCAGGCCACCTGTAAACCAATGACAGGGCTAGCTAAGTAAACAGGAAAGCCAGCATCCTCTGCTTCAGAAACTAAACACTCACACAAGGACTGTTTCTCTGGGTAGGTGGGTCAGTCATATCTGAACATCTGCTTTTCTTAGCCTTTCCTCTCCTTTCCCCTCCCTTGATGTGTAAAGTCCTTTCTTTATTCATGTGAAAAAAGATTCCCTTTATTAATAATGAGATTGCAGCAGATTTGGATGACTTGAGCTTTAAAATTTTGGTAAGTATGGGGAATGGGTAGAAAAAGAAACCAACCAGATTCATTGATTAAAGATCATGTAAAAGAATATATTATAAAGAGATAGGCATTTTGGAATTCTTTTAAACTAAGACAATATTTTTTAAGAACAGAAAAAACAATAAGAACATATTTCATCTCGTTGGTAACTGGTGGATATGTATGATAAAGGAGTTAGCAGGGCAGGTGTATTTTAAAACTTCCTGTAGCAATCAGAAAGGAAGGTGGAAATCCACATATCGCATGGGAAGAGTAGGCTTGAACCTCTGGATATCGCTCCATATTCCTGATCAGCCCAGTTACTTTTTGATTATAGCACAGTCTTAGCAGAAGAATCCAACTTGCTAAAAGTGTTAAAAAAAAAAAATCTCTGGCATTTCCTGTTGGTTGGAAGCTGTTCGGCTTTCTACATTACTATTTAGTGTTATCATTGGCCAAGTACCTTTGCTGGGTAGAAAAATACTGGTGCAAATTTTACTGGTGAGGTGGGAGTAGAAGCCATAAAAATTCTCAATTTCCCTTTTAAAAACTTAACTCATTTGTCCAAGAGGAATGAATACAGAAGGACAAGAGATTTTAAACTTCCCGTACATCTGGGTACAGCAGTGTATTTTGACTCCAAGCACAATAAAACAACCTTACTTGCTGGTGGTATATGACATAATGACCCAAATATGTTTTTAAAAAATCATTTATTGCTGTACATAAACAGCGAAGTTAGCGCAAGGGATGATAAAATAACATGGGTAATTCTTCCTTTAGCTGGGAACCATTGGCGGCCCATTAGGATTCCAGATGTAGCTGTGTGTGCTTTTCCATTTGTTTTCCAATGTCTAGTGCTTATGCCCTTGGTACCTTGACGGTGCTTGTCAGGCATGTTGGCTTTTCAGCTTGAGGTCTTCCTTGGAGAAACACACTGATCGGGCTCTGGGCTATAAAGCACACTATTGTCTTGGGCCCAGTTTGTTGAGAATATAAGACCCAGGGCAGCCTCCTGCCAAAGGTCAAATACCAGCTTGACCAAAGTTCCTCAAGTCAACACCGGACCTCCCCAGACAAGAGACACTTCAACTCTTCCTGAAGGAAAAGTGTTTTTAAATTTTTATCACTCTGTAATAACAGTGATTGTTATGTAGTACAAATAAGCTGGAATGCATTTTGATAACTTATTTATTATAGTTAACTCTCATGAAAAACAGCTGACATGGCCAGAAGTTAATAGATGAAATAAAAAAATTTATTCCAACGTTTTGGGCATTTAAAAAAGAAGCAATCTCTCAGTCCAAGAAACAGTCTAATAAGCAGTAGTGGAGAGTAGAGCTGTAAAACTGTACAGATAGAATCATTGTATCTTAGGCAGAGAAAGAAAGCAGCTAAAAATAGAACCATAGCTAATTTAGCAAGCTCCCTGACTGCCAAAAATGCATGTCTGAAATCAGGTGGGTGTTTCTTTATGAGTCACTTAGCCAAATATAAAATTTATAGCCCAGTCTTGTACAGACTCTAGCAAAGATTCAGAGCATCAGTTTATTACAGAGCTACTATTAAGGATGCTTAAAATTCCCCAGCTTTACACTCCTCACCCCAGGGGTCTAGCCTTAGCTAGTTATGATTGGGCCTGGCCCAAATGCTCCTATTAGACAGGGATTTAAGTATTCAACAATACAGTTAGGCCCTTTCTATTGAGCTGAATGCTCTTCCTCCCGGGGAGCTCAACTCACCCCTCCTGTGTCCAACAACAGCAAATTCCCTTCGCTTCTTACCACTTTTCACCTGTGCCCTAGCTTAGCCAATCGAGGGAAATAATGCTTAAAGAAAACAAAATAAATAGCAGATGGCTGAGTGTACTCGGGGATGAATAAATTATGGCTGCAAAGGGGAAAAGTGAGTTGGTGGATGCACACTGCTGTATTTGTCGCTGACATACAGGATGCTCAGCACGCTGACCTCAACATGTACCAGGCCCACCACCATTAATCACTCTACATAATCTAAGCCAGAAATTTAAGGAGCCCAAGGGATTGGCAACTTCTTGGAGTGGGAGCTGAGAAAGCTAACTAGAAGCAAAATACAAAGTGTAAAAGTGGCTCCAGATAAGATGGTAGTGGCTTCACGGTGCCCAAGAAACTCAAGAGATTTGGGGTAGACTTTAATTCATGTGGACTCAGATGTAGAGAAATCGTCTGAAGAGATATATCCTCTAGGTTCATGCTCTCAAATAAATAAGATAATTATCCGCCCCCATGATATCACAGTGCCATTCAGGAAGCTTTTCTTTTTTTGTATTTTTTTTATTGGAGTTCAATTTGCCAACATATAATATAACACCCAGTGCTCATCCCGTCAATTGCCCCCCTCAGTGCCCGTCACCCAGTCACCCCATACCCCCGCTCACCTCCCCTTCCACTATGCCTTGTTCATTTCCCAGAGTTAGGAGTCTCTCATGTTCTGTCACCCTCTCTGATTTTCCCACTCATTTTCTCTTCAGGAAGCTTTTCCTATATGGAGCACAGTGCTCAGCCTTTTAGAAATCAAATGGATTCTCAAATTCCAAGTTTTTTTTTTTTTTTTGACAAATTTGGGATTTAAATGTAATTTTTATTAATAAAAAATTTTTATAAGCTGAAAAATTTGGTACTGTCCCAATCTTTATCTTTCCATCCATGATACCTTCTTCTCGATCAGGCTCTCTTACAGCTCTCTTACAGCTGTATTTCTAGACTGAGAGGGTAAAAATATATTTATATTCAGTTATATCCTTTAAATAGTTTCATCAAGAAAGGGTACTACAATAAAAGGTTAGAAAACAAAAGTAGATAAATAATAAATTTAGCTTCTTTTCAATCTACCACTAATTTCCTTTAGGTATGCCCAGTTTCTTATAGGTCCTGAAGTCATGGATGTCAAGAGCTGCATACCCATTCATTCTCCTTGTTGCTTAGTTGAGCTTTCCTCACAGCATCTTTTGTTTCAGTTTCTTCAGAAAATATGTTAAGAGGAACACTTTAAGGTACAAGCAACCCAAATGTCCATCAATACAGAATGGACAAAAAACATAGCATATACATACAATGGTATCTTATTCAGCCTTAAGGAGCAAGAAAACCCTGTCACATGCTACAGCACAGATGAACCTTGAGGACATTTTGCTAAGTAAATAAGCCAATCACAAAAAAACAAACACTGTATGTGTGATTCCACTTATACAAGATATCTAAAGTAGTCAAATTCACAAAAACAAAGTAGTGGTTTCCAGGGGTTGAATAAAGGATTAAAAGGGGAATTGTGTAATAGGCATAGAGCACCAGTTTTACAAGATGCAAAATTTCTGGAGATCCATTGCACAACAATATGAATATACTTTTTCTTTTTAATATTTATTTATTTTTTCATGAGAGACACAGAGAGAGATGCAGACACATAGGCAGAGGGAGAAGCAGGCCTCCTGAGGGGGACCTGATGCCAGACTCCATCCCAACACCCCCAGGATCATGACCTGAGCCAAAGGCAGATGCTCAACCACTGAGCCACCCAAGTGTTCCCATGTGAATATACTTAACACTATTGAACTGGTCACTTAAAAATGGTTAAGATGGTTAATTTCTTCTTGTGTATTTTTTTTTTTACATAATTAATAGATGAAGGCATTGGTTGCAATCTCCTTTACCTTTTCATTATTGATGAGAACAGTTCACTGGTATATGTTGGGCTTTGGTAACTATTTAAGTTCTCCCAAAAGGCAGTATATAGATTGATTTTTTAAAGCAAACATTATGAAAAAATTCAAGTATTTATTGAATAGAATAGTATAATAAATCACATATATCCATTTCATTTACAATTTTATAACAGTTACAATTATAATGAAATGATAATTACAGTTATAATCTTGCCAACCTTGTTTCATCTACTTCTCCACCATTTGGGGGGGAGTATTTTAAAACAATGCATGGATTCATTTAAAAATATACACTTCACACTTGTTTCAGAAAGTCAGAATACCTTATTTAAAGACCTTGCCACATAAAAATAATTTTTGTGATTTAAATGTAATATTTTCTATAATACCTTAATTTCTTCAACGTAAAATATAAATAGCTATATAGGAAAGATTATGGGGAATGTCTGATTAAGGATTAGGAATGTCGAATGGGAATGATTAAACCCTTATGACTGAATTAGGTACCATTTAGGAAATGCTAAAGAGTAAAGGAATAAAATGTTTAATTTTAGGAACTGAGAATTCCCTAAAGAGAACATCTTTACCTCTTCTGGATACAATGTGAGATAAAAACTTTCAAAAAATATGGTAATTTTACCACTATTACCTGGAGAAGAGGAAGGAGCTGGGCTTCTCAACAGACCTAGTGACCTGGGATGAGTTGCTTCACCTTTTAGGGACTTAATACCCTCATATATGACATGATGGCTTTGGAAAGGATAGTTGCTAAGGTCCTTTCCAATTCAAAGATCCAATGATTTGAAAGTAGGAGTAAATATTTTACTACAAAAGATTTCATGGTTCATTCATGGCTGAACTAACTCTAATAAAGGCCTTAGCTTTTGATATGGTTGCCATTATTCATAGGTTATGAAAGTTGACATATCATATTTTAGCCAACATCAAGTGAAGAAGTACCTACAATATAAAGTAGCATGTAAGTTAGTATAGAAAAATTGCCAAAATTTTGTAAGATCTTCTATTAAAGTTTTACAGAAATAGATATGATATACACTATTTTATATTCTATACTCATTTTGTTTTGTAAATCCTTAAAACTTAAAATGAAAAATTATATATAGTGAAATAATTTGAACTAAAGACTTACTTGGTTACTTTGAACCAAGAACTTAAAAAAAAAAAAGAAAGAAAGAAATTTCTTCCTTAGGAAATTAAGAGGAAAGAGAAAACTGTGTAGTAAATTTGCTTTGAAATGGTTGGCTGTGAGGGTGTAAAACTTTGTGATTGTACAAAACACTGCTCATCTAAGTGCAAATGTTCTTCAGGGTGCTCTGTATATTCCATCTATCTGATCTCACCTTCTCTCTATACAAAGTGTCATTCCTTTAATAAGCATTTGCAAAAAGACTTGCTACCTTGAGGGCAGTTGGAACTTGGCTCTGTGTTAGAGTCTTGAGGAAAACGGGGAAGAAGGTGAAGGAGGAATTAAAAAATGCCAATCTTGGGGCACCTAGGTGGCTCAGTGATTGAGCATCTGCCTTTGGCTTGGGTCGTGATCTCCAGGTCCTGGGATCGAGCCTCATATTGGGCTCCCTGCAGAGAGCCTGTTTCTCCCTCTGCCTATCTCCGCTTCTCTCTGTGTGTCTCTCATGAATAAATAAATAAAATAAATAAAATCTTTTTAAAAAATAAAAAAAATTAATTAAAAATGCCAATATTTCAAAAATCTATTTCCCTTCAACAGTGTCCTTCTCATCCTCAGGGTAAAGGTAAGTAGTTGAGAGAATAAAGGAAGTAGAGAAATACCATTTGGGGTGGACTATGCTTCCTAACAGAGAGCTCCCTGGCTGAACAAGTTCTTCAAAACAAAGTTGAATCAAAGTTCCAGTCTCTAGTCACTCATGCTGGATGTTGATAGTTGATTCTGACTACTGTTGGCCACCTTTGGTGTCATATTTTGCTGCTGGGATTTAGAGACTGTTGACCAAACTCAAAAAATCCAGGACCTTGACCTGTGTTCAACTTGACAACTAAAGAGTTTCTGTGGTTATAGGAACACTTATCAAAAAATATACACTGAGGATATGAGGTCTTCACTCTGTCATATCAGTCACTGTTAGTGTCCATTTCCATCCTTCTTGCTATGCCTTTTCTGACACAGAGCGCTAGGTCAGAAACATAACCCTCTAAGACCAACAAATTCATCATTGACACTCATTTCTTAGATGATACTAGATTTTTTTTTTTGGAATTTTGTCAAGAAGAGAGAGGAAAATAGTAATATCGTAGGAGATCAATCCAGAAAAAATCAATAGAAAAAAAAATACAGAGCAAGACTTTTTCAGGGTGGATTCTAGAAAAATTTGTTCCTAAGATGGAGCTCATAAAGATGTGACAACTAAAGAATTACTCAAGGGATGATGTGAAGAAATATCAGGAGTAACAGAGCTAGAGACAGATTGGGGATTCAGAAGAAGTATTTGAGGGCAAAACTGATTTTTGGAGAGGGAGCTTCTCCTTTCAGCATACACATATACAGCATATACATCTGGAAGTTCTGTTCGGACACTAGTGATGGAAATGTGTCTACAGAAAACTGAATAGTTTGACCTTATACTTTGACTCAGCAATTAAAGATGCACTGTTTAAGGGATCTTACTATGCTCCATTTTCTTTATAAATGTGACTTAATGACATTTACCTACTCAATAAGATTTGCAATAACAACAGTAGGCTTTGTGTTTCTTGAAAGGAAAACACTGACTGCAAAGTAGTGGGACCATTCCTCTGTATTACCCTCCTCAGATTGCAGACAGCTAAGAATGTAGACTGGCTTCTAGTGCCCTATCATTTTTGAAGATCTCAGTTAGTAGAATTTACATTAACTGTCTGAAAGGGAAAAATCAAACCTTCCTTTTAAATATTGCTTTTCACGGAGTTCCTCTCTAATCCTTAGGTAAATTGTACACTGTTGATCTAGTTCCACAACACAATTTCTGAATGGAAACCCCCGACATGATATATTCTTCTATTTAAGGAATATTGACCCCTAAGAAAGATCAGAATGCAGAAACATTTTGGGGAAATAACACATGTAACTCTGTTATTTCTCTTATTCTGATGTGCTGGCAAGCACTAGTTAGAATAATTGGCAAGGACTAGCAAGAAATACTATTTAGACTTAGGAAAACTACAAAACTATCCCACTGGAAGGGTAAATATGTCATGTCTTACAGCCAGCAATAATAATTACAACAAGAACATCTGAGATTTTTCCCTGGGCTTTACACCACCTAAGTAATTTTCTTTAAAATATTAATTTTCTGATGCAATCTTTTCTCTCTTTATTTCTCTTTCCCTGTCTCCCTTTTTTTGGGAACTAAATTGAATATCTAAGTGTATTAAAATGCTCTAAAATGTCAATTTATTGAAATTATTCTATATTTTAAACAGTTGTTAGTGTTAGAAAATATTTTAATGTTATTGTTTATTCATGTATTTAAGTATACTTACAGTGATATAATGGAGACAGACTTAAAAATTAACAATGGCGGGACACCTGGGTGGCTCAGTTGGTTAAGCATCTGCCTTTGCCTTAGCCTGCATTGGGCTCCATGCCCAGTGGGCAGCCTGCTTCTCCCTGTTCCCTCCACTTGTGTTCTCTCTCACTCTCTCTCAAATAAATAAATAATTTCCTTAAAAAAAAGTTAACAGTGGCCAAGACTTTAGTTTAGTTTAGTTTTTGTTCTCTTCAAGAACTTAACATCTTGTGTCAGATAACAGTTTTAATTTTTTAAGCACTTAAAAATAATTACAGGAGCATTATTTTAAAAAAACAACAATGACAAATACCAACCACCTATAGTTGATTTGTTCTTTGTTATCATAGGCAAGCTGAAACAAATAAAATGTTCGAATAAGAGCAGAATAGCATGAATGATGGTAATAGAAAAATGAAAAGTCCACAAACAAGAAATGAAATTTGAAGTTTCTTGAGTAATTTATTTACTCTGAACATGTTAAACATAGAAACCTCTTCCTCAAGAATAGCGCTTCACTATGATTCTTCATTATTTTTTTTGTCTCAACCACCGTAGTTTGCCAACGTTGAATTAAAAAATAAAAAAGATTTGCACTATTGAAATAGACTTGTTTGGGGGCTCAAGAAGTAGCTATTTACTGGTTACTCTTCATAAGAAAATCTCTAGATACAAAAAAAAATGGTCTTTACAGTTATTTAGGATGTGGGATATTATATATCACTCCAGTAAAAGTTGAAAAACTTAGTGTTTTAAAGGTAAAATGTTAAAATATTTTTCTCAGCATAGATACTAAAGGTTATTACTATAATATAATTATGTATTGTGTAATTATGCCTTGTAAGATTTAATCAATTGGTATTTGAAAAAGGTTTATAGGTAAAGTTTTTAGAAGATTACGTTTCTGGAATTTTTTATACAGTGGAATTTCTGATGCTACAGTAAATTAAAAAGTTGGATGATTTTCATGTGATATCCTATTTCACTAATACAGAACAACCTTGAACCACACTAGAGCAATAATTACTTAACCTAAATCAGAGACCAAGCCAGGCCAAACAGCTGTTTTCATTTTGTTAGGAGATCCATTTGATTTACTCTTTTAGTCAGCTTTCATTACTGTAGAAGACAAAACTTCACTTGAGTTTTTAACCCTAAATTCTCTGCCTTGTTTGCTGCTTGCTATAAAATTGCATGGTTGAGCTGCCACAGCCGCTGAACACGCTCCGGAGCTACCGTAGTATTGTGGGAGGCTCCACTTGAGCTCAGGAGAAAGAGAAGCTTCTGAAAAAAAAAAGAGATAAAATCTAGGTCCTTCCCACTGCTCTTTAAAAAAACAAAACAGAACAAAACCAGTCGTCATTATTTTGATTAAAAGAAAAGTTTTCTGGATTGAATACCTGACTTGAGATCCTGTAGTAGCAGAAACAGTCATCTAACAGTTACCAACTGTGACATAGCTCAACCATCTTGGCAACTACAGAAAGGAATATAAAAGATGTGGAAATAGGAAATTTGAATTCAGATATGCATTACTGGTAACTAGATACAAATGTATTAGGTATTAAGTCATTACCCCTAAAATTTATCTCTTATGCCCTCTTTTAAATTGTGAAACCGGTTTTCCTAGAATTTCTAGACATGAGGATGCACCAGCATTTTGGTGGTTTGTATGATGGTTTTTGTAATTCCATAAATGTATTGTTCTCACTGTCTCCAATGAAAATATGGTGAAACAATACTGGGACCTTCTGAGTTCATGGAAAAGATAGCTCTATTTCTTAAGATTGCTGTTACTTGGGGGGAAAGTCCTTGGAATTGTTAATGCTAATTAAATCTGTTCTTTTTCTTCCCTTAAAGCAATCTGTATCTACTCCTTAAACAGAACCTGGCAAGACAGTAGGTTCTCTGTGGCTACACCAATTGACATAAATTGATTCAACCACACAAAGACAACTGTTACGTGGTCATGATGAACTCTTTGATATATTTCTGTCATGTTACATATATACATTTCTTAACCACATATCTTCCAAATTCTTATAGAGTTCCCTGAAAAAGAGTTTCGTGGTCAAATAAATTTTGTTGATACTTTCTAATATGCGATAGCATTTTGTAGCTGAGAAATCCAGCAGAAAAGATATCTTTTAAGTGTAGCTTATTTCATTGTTTCTCAAACTTATTTGGATATGAAACACTTCTTTTTCATATGACACCATAATATCCCACAATAATAGTTTTACTTTGGATGCTAGTTTGGGTTGGGGCATATCCTGTATAGATATTATCTAATTTAATTATTTCCCCAAGTGCAAAAATATGTGGAAATTAAAGTTATTGGAAGCAAGGAGCTTGTTTTGGTGCCTATTTTTTTTTAATAACAAAATAATTTGGAGGTTTTTCTAGCTACTAAAGACACTTAGGAGATTACCAGCTTGACAAAGGCTCTTATAAACACCTTTTTTAAAAGGATAATCATTTTGACAAAACCCAGGGAACTACAATGATGCTCACTTTTTCTAGCCAACTCATAATAGTTTTAGGGAAGAGTCTTACTGAAAATAATTGAGAACTAATGATATATAGAGAAACAAAGATTATTTCCTGTGGTGCAACAGAATCTTTACAAAGAGCCATAGATTACACTTTGGATGTTAGCGATCTGCAAAGAGGGAAAGTTAGTTGAAGATTGCTTCTTTACTTAGGAAGTCTAGTCTTTAGGAAGATGGCTGGTATTCTTTAGGTGCTTTCTTGTTACCTTAAACATAGTAGATTATGTCTGGATTAGCCCACCTGACCCACATGGTGAAGTGTAAATGACTGAGTGCATGCTCTAGGGACTTTTTCCTTTGCTGCACATTTTGGTATTTACCACATGGTTTTGTCCACACCAGTTTCAGTTTATGTATTAGTCTCTATCTCACCTCTTTTTTTTTCTTTGTCTTTTTCTCCTTTTTCTTTTCTTTTCTTTTCCTTTTCTTTCTTTCTTTCTTTCTTTCTTTCTTTCTTTCTTTCTTTCTTTCTTTCTTCTTTCTTTCTTTCTTCTTTCTTTCTTTCTTTCTTTCTTTCTTTTTCTTCTTCTTTCTTTCTTTCTTTCTTTCCCTCTCTCTCTTTCTCTCTCTCTTTTTTTCTTAAGAACTTGAGCAGGAGTTGCTAAAATTGCATCTGCAACAAGCATATCAAGGAAGCCTAGGGCTGAAAATCCTGGTCTGAAGTTCACCCTTTCACAGTCAATTTAATAAAATATGATTGACATTTGCAAACAAGTCTGTCCTACAGGAGTAAGGAGGAAGCCACATGAAACAAAGACTCCTTAATTTGAAAGAATATGAACTATAGTCTTTTTTTCTGGCAGAGCTGTATATGTATTTATTATTCTCTATTTAAACTAATATAAGTTGTTTTCCTCTTGGTGTTGAAACAAATATTCCAGCCTTGCAGATGGCTGAATCTGAACAAAAAATAATTTGTTGTTGTCGTAATTGTGTTAACTAACAGCAGAACGTTAGCAATGCATCTGATGGCAAACATCAGGCCATTACTGCCATCATCACCATCAACAGCCACATACTAAAATAATAATAGTAATGTCTTTATATTGTATACTTTTCCATAGTTTCAAAATTACTGTAATTTATGTTATCTCTTGTTCTTCTCAAAACAACCTCAAGACTTAGATAAGGGTGGAACTATTACTCTATTTAAGAAATAAGCAAAGTGAGGTTCAGAAAGGTTCAGTGACTTGCCCAATGCCACAGAGTTCATGACTGGTGAAGCTGAGATTCAAGCTAGGAGGTTTTTTTTTTAATTATTTTATTTATTTGGGGTAGAGAGAGAGAGTGAGCATGAACAAGGGAAGAGGCAGAGTGAGAGGGAGAAGCAGACTCCTCGCTGAGCAGGGGCTTGATTCAAAGACTCTGGGATGATGACCTGAGCTGAAGGCAGACACTTAACCGACTGAGCCACCCAGGTTCCCCCAAACTAGGATTTTTCTGATATCCAGTTTCTTTCTACTTCTCTCTACTGTCTAAAATATTATATTTCATTGTAGTTTTCATTAAATATTTTGTCTGCCATTTTTTTAAATAAGAACAATCCCACAGCATTTATTATCCTCTGGTAATAACATACAGGTAATCAAAACGATACAAACAAGGGTTTTAGAACTATATTCCCAAAAAAAGACATCTAAAAAAACAAACTACATGGCCTTCTCAAGAATTTCTCACTTCATTGATCATTCTAGTTGGAGACACTTTGGAGCAGAGTAATATCTCCTTTTAGCATGATCCAACCCAGTTGTTTTCTTGATTTTGTTTTAGAATGAATCTCTACGGCATCATCTAATACAAGGTTCATGTACTCATCAAAACCAATGATACAGCCCTCTATCCGCATATTTACTGGCTCATAAAGCCATACCTGAATCCGAGATCTATTTTGCAAGTATCTGAAGATGATATTGATGGACTGAACCATCACCTTCTGCAATTTTTGGCCCTGACCACGGTACGCCATAGTGGAAGCTGACAAAGACCACACCTTTGTCTACCATTGATTTAAAAAAACCTCATTCCACTTTTAAGCGTTTATGGTATAAAAAAAAAAAATCCTATAAATTTGACAGTGTTGATTTCAAATATAGTTATGTAGTCAATGCAGCTTTCTCAGTTACAAACTAATTAACTGCTTGTTAGTTGAAAGATTTAAATTTACAAATGCAAAGTACTTTCTGAAATTTATGTTTCCTCGTGAAACAATAAAAACTTTTATCCCCATTTCTGTAACTGCATAAGGAAATTAGTCACAGAATGACAAAAGATTAAGTCAAGTATTTAAATTTCTAATCTATTGCTTAGCTGTTTAAGTAACTTTGGTTTTCTTGCTTAGGTCAAGTACAAATGAGCTAGAAAAGGAAAGATGCCAACAGATATATGCATTATAAATAACAGAACCCTTGGTTTAAAGAGCAACATTCTTGGGGTGCCTAGGTGGCTCAGTCAGTTAAATGTCCCACTCTTGATTTTGGCTTAGGTCATGATCTCAGGGTTGTGAGATCAAGTCCCAAGTCAGGCTTTGTGCTGGATGTCGAATCATACCATTGAATATATTCCCTATACTGTGCCTTTCTTGCCTGTGACTTTTTTTTTTAAAGATGTTATTTATTTATTGGACAGAGAGAGAGAGAGAGAGAGAGTACAAGCAGAGAAAGCAGCTGGCAAGGGGAGGAGGAGAAGCAGGCTCTCTGCTAAGCAGAGAGCCCAATGTGGGGCTTGATCCCAGGACTCTGGGATCATGACCTGAGCTAAAGGCAGGCACTTAAGCAACTGAGCCACTCAGGTGCCACACCTGTGACTTCTTCATCCCATAACTAGAAGCTTGTATCTCCTCCTCCCTTTCACCAGTTCTGCCTATCTCCTCAACCTCTCTGGCAAACATCAGTTTGATCTCTGTATTTATAGGTCTGATTCTGCTTTCTGTTTATTCATTTGTTTTGTTTGATAGATTCTACATATAAGTGAAATCATGCCATTTTCTATCTGTTTTATTTCACTTAGCATAATACCCTCTAGGTCCATCCCTGTTGTCACAAATGGCAAGGTCTCATCCTTTTTTATGGTTGAGCAACATTCTCTATTGTGTGTATGTATGCTCCCTATGTGTATGCATATGCATATACCACATCTCCTTTATCCATTCATCTACCAGTAGATCCCTGGGTTGCTTTTGTGTCCTGGCTATTGTAAATAATGCTGCAATTAAGAGGAGTGAATTTATCTTTTCGAATTAGTGTTTTTAGTTTCTTTGGGTAAATACTCAGAAGTCAAATTGCTGGATCATATGTAGTTCTATTTCTAATTTGTTGAGGAACCTCCATATTGTTTCCCATAGTGGCAGCACCAGTTTACATACCTACTGACAGCATACTAGGGTTTCCTTTCTTTTTTTTTTAAGATTTTATTTATTTATTCATGAGAGACACAGAGAGAGAGAGGCAGAGACACAGGCAGAGGGAGAAGCAGGCTCCATGCAAGGAGACTGACATGGGACTCGATCCCAGGTCTCCAGGATCAGGCCCTGGGCTGAAGGCAGCGCTAAACCGTTGAGCCACTGGTGCTGCCCCAGGGTTTCCTTTCTCCACACCCTCTTCAATACCTGTTATTTCTTGCCTTTTTGATTCTAACCATTCTGACAGTTGTAAGGTGATATCTCATTGCGGTTTTGATTTGCATTCTTCTGATAATTGGTGATGTTGAGCATTTGTTCATGTGTGTTTGCAACCTGTATGTCTTTGGAGAAATGTCTCTTCAGGTCCTCTGTTTATATTTTAATTGGATTATTTGGGGTTTTGGTGTTGAGTTTTGTAAATTCTTTATATATTTTGATACTAACCCCTTATCGGATATATCATTTGTGAAAATCTTCCATTTAATAGGTTATCTCTTCATTTTGTTGAATGGTTTCCTTTGCTGTGAAAAGCTTTTCATTTTGGTGTAGTCCCAATAGTTTAATTTTGCTTTTGTTTCCCTTGCCTGAGGAGACATATCTAGAAAAATGTTGCTAAAGCCAATGTCAAAGAAATCACTGCTTATGTCTTCTAGGTGTTTTATAGTTTCATATGGAGAGCCACCTTATGTTTTGTCTAGAGAATTACACAGACTTCATGTGGAAAAACCATGTTGCTAAAAGTTGAATCTGTTGTGTAACTTGCTGACTTTGGTATATAAAGAATATACCAATAACTCACTATATTAGTGAGGTGTGGTCTTTAAAATGTGGGGTCAGTCATGAGTTTCATAAGACCATCCACGCATTGCCCTTGGCTGACCCTGCTTGGAACCAATGGCACGTTCATGATAGGTGACAGGATTTGGATGCAATTTTTGTCCTGTGCACAAGAGGTGTGGGCTATGTTCAGCATCAATATAAAACAGATCACTTAAGTTATAACACAAAACACAGGAGAGAATAGGACTGCTCTACTGAGGTCAGATTTCCATTAGCAAAGCTAAGCATCAGAATGAAATGATGGATTAGTCCAGTTAGGCAAAATCTTGCTTACTCACTTTCCCCAAATTAGCACATTTTTTTGTCCTTGGTGATTTGGATAATTACTTCATTTCACTGCTGTTCTCTGCTTGTAGAGGCCTGGATTTAGCTAGTAATTAACATAGCCTGAATTGCAATTTGTCAGTCTACTTCAATTCAGAAAATATTTAAGGAACACCTAGTATATGTTAATTACTGTGCTGTGTTTTGAAACTCAAAGGTGAATAAAACATGGTCCCTATCTCTCTGGAACTCATAGTCTGTATAGGCAGGGAGAAAGCAAACTCCTACCACTACTGTAATATAAGTGCTTTATCAGTGATGGAGGTGGGTAGGGCGGCAGGAAGACAGTGTTCTGCAAGAGTACACATAAGAGAATTGTTAATCGGAAGTCAAGGAAGTACTGTTTGAAGTAAGTGTAAGCAGAAGTAAAGAGTATTTGGAAGAGCATTCTGGAGTTTCAGCATTCATTATCTACATTTGAGTTTGTAAATGCCAAATAAGTAGAGAATTAAAGCTCTTGCATACAAAGGCAAAGATAGTTTTAGATGAGAGTTAAGTTACTGATGAATCAATAGATGGAGAAAATAGAGTCTATTGGTTTTAAATTTCTTTGCTATTGCTAAGGTAAGTTAGTGCTTCTTCTAACAGAGGAAGTCACTATGAACTCTTAACCAAAGGTGCAGGGAAATTGGATCTTTTTAAACATTGATTTTTTTCAGATCCCTCCTGAATGTTAGAGATGGAGCACCAATTTAAAACAAACACAGCATTCTTAGACATGGGTGCCCAGTTGTGCCCTAAGGCTTTTTCTTCCATTCAAAAGTTCAGTCTGAAGCTTCCTGGCAGCACTAAGAAATCCCTACATAATATTCCATGCTAAGGAAAAGGTTCACTTTTGGAAAACTTTTGGAATAAAGATGGACAGTGAGATCCCTTCCAGAAAACCAGCTGCAGCAAGATTGTTAGAGAATGTCACTCAGGTTTTTACTAGAGGAGCAAAACTGTCCTGGAGGTGTGTTCAGCCTGTTGATGGTCACAGTAATCAGAAGCAATGTTTGAAAGTTAGGGTGGAATCATGGAGAAGTGATACTGGAAAAGAAAAAGGGCCTTATAGGACATCACATTAAAGTGATAATCATACCTATATTAAATATTCCATTGGGTTATCTTCTAAAACCTTTTCCAGTTAATAATTATATGCTAGTATTTTTATACTTAGAGAAAAGTATTGACTAACAAAAACAATTGCTGGGAGTAGTTTGTCTAGAAGTGACTTGTCCCAATTCATTCATTTTCTCATTCCTTTACAGATGACATTTGTTTTCAGAATATATGGTCATAGTCAGAGGTCATTCTAACACCTCTAAGTAAAAGAGGTCTTAGAACTAAGTTAAAGCAAGTATCTTAGATTCCAGATTTTGTTAATTCATGATTAGAGTAATGTTTTAGGAAGATTAATTGGAACTCTGTGCATAGGCCAAAGATCTGGGGGGAAGCTCAAAGCAAAAAGCTTAGACAGAATGATGGGGATCCCTGGGTGGCTCAGCGGTTTAGCACCTGCCTTCGGCCCAGGGCATGATCCTGGAGTCTCGGGATCGAGTCTCACATCAGGCTCCCTGCATGGAGCCTGCATCTCCCTCTGCCTGTGTCTTTGCCTCTCTCTCTCTCTCTCTCTCTCTCTCTGTCTCTCTCTGTCTCTCATTAATAAATAAATAAAATATTTTTTAAAAAAAGCTTAGAATGAAATAGTAATCTAGGGTAGAGGAGATAAATCCTGGTTGCTAGAATGATGGTTGTAGAAAAAAAAGTAAAAATAAGAGAAACACAGAAGGAAAAATGGACAAAAATAAGTAACAATTGAATGTAAGTGGAATAAGGTATAGAGCAGAGTTAGGGTCAGAGAAACAACCAAGCGGAAAAGTTGAAAAGTAAAAACAATTTGAGGAGAAAAGTGGAAAAGATGAAGTATTGATTTAGGACAGCTGGGATACAATTGGGTGGAGGTTAATGAGGGGCAGAGAGAGAGATGGAGACAAAGACCTACCTTATATATTGATAATAACAATGAAAGAGTAGTCTGCTAAACTCAAGTGATGGGGTCTTAAATGAAATGGACTCTCAGAAATCATCAGTTAGGAATATTGAACTGCCCTCCATATTCCTATTCTTCTTACTGTTTTATTTCAATAAGTATTTGGTTCAACTTTAACATAATGTTATTCTTTTATAAGTAACATTTAAAACCACATCATATTGGATTTTTAATAATGGAAATGAGCAAGAGTCAGTTTCCTAATATGATCAGTGTTGGCAGAAAATATGTAATATTCTTATTAAAATGTAAGTTTTTATATAATTAATATGCTTTACATATTATCATTATTGTTATTATTAGTAGTATTATTATATTATTAATGATTACTTTAAGTGAGACCTGTATTATACAAAAAATGATGGCAATCTCTCTAAATTTTTCCACATCATCCATGGATTTCTAGAGGTCTTGTCTTCCTTTTTCTTTTCTTTTTTTTCTTTTCTTTTCTTTTCTTTTCTTCTTTTCTTTTTTCTTTCTTTCTTTCTTTCTTTCTTTCTTTCTTTCTTTCTTTCTTTCTTTCTTTTCTTTTTTTAGTAATAAAAGTATACGGAGCTCTGTAAGTAAATAAATTCCCTATGAGGCATCTAATTCTCAGAGGTTTATTTTAAAGATTTATAAGTCATACAACTTTGCTCTGTCTTTATAAGTCATACAACTTATACATACAAAATTTATAAGTGATACAAATTTACTTTGTCTTTTTAAGGTACTCTATTCCATTTAGAAATCTTATCTCCAAGAAGGCATTAGCCCAGCATATTACTTTATTCTTCTGATACACTCTGCTAGGCTTGTTAGAATCACTTGAGAATGTTCTTCTGGGGAGAAAATCTCCTTTGGAAGTATTTTTTCAATCCTTACTACTTCTGGACCTCCCTTCTTCTGTATCAAGGCACAATAGTTACTGGAGAAAGTTAACAAAAACACAAATTGTGTTATAAACTCTTTTCCTGGAACTTACTTTGGTATCAAACTTTCCTTCTTCCTCCCACTTCCGGCCCCACCAATTTACAGGTTGTCCCAGCCTAACTCAAGCAGGGATTTAAAATCTGTTAGAGAGCTCAGCCTGTTGATTTACAGAGTTGAAGTCTGCACAGAGGAATCATCTGTAATGGGATTCTTTGCTCCCTGGAGAGACATTACATAGCAAAGCTGTAAATTACTAAAGAAATAGAGGAGGAGGAAGGGGGAGATGTATACTCAGTAAAAATAGGATATACTATTGATTAGAGAAGTTGTCTTTTAACTTTTTTTTTTTACCATAAGATTACATGGAAAAAAGAAGGATGGATATTTAAGAAATTGAGTGTACAATATTTGTTGTCCCATTTATTTACTTAGTATGAGATAGATTTGGTTTACCAGTTGTTTCTAAGTGAATCCTTAATCCCCCCCCCCAGGGATTTATTTTTTTAAGGCATTAGTTCCTTAAGCCTATGTGACAATATATTTGAATCTAACTTGCAGCCAGGAATCATCACAATCAGTCCTTTGCCCTCTGCATTATCCCTAAATCAAACTACGATACTGGCTTGATCAGAGTAATGTACAAGGTATAGGTAGTAATATAAAGTTCTAAGTGAAAATGTCCTGAATACATTGCCAGAGCAATGAGACTAGCCAACAGAGAAATAGATGACCTCAGGAAATGTCTGGCTTAACAAATGTATATCTTTAAATTGGAAATCTAATTATTTGCCTTAGATTTGTACTGCTGGGAACCTAATGCAAGACCATGTTAAATAAACTTATTATTTCCGTTTTTCATTTAACCTGTGGGTTATAGTATGACCAATCTGTTTTATATCCTCAATCAACAGATGATTGTATTTGGTAATAATTTATCAAGAATAAAAATCTGTTTTTGAAACTAATCACCTCATGTTAGGTCTGCCCTTTTTCAAAACCACCATCTGATATTCATTTTGTCTGCAAGACAAACATACTGATGAAAATGCATATACCACAGGATACAGCCAGAGGAATGAAGCATTTCCACTCTTTGTATATATTTAGAACATTTTCTGTTTTCCCAACAGATGGACCAAATTTTAGTATTAAAGAAAAAAAATCAATTTTACATAGTACAAACAAATTGAACAAGTACACTGTAGAGTTCTAATTACTCGGTAACAGAATGTCCAGTGGAATTTGGGGTCAAATCAGGTCATATCTAAACTCAGATTTTTTTTAAAGTGACTTTTTTCATATTTACTAATTTTTCCCTTAATTATTGGATGAATTTTTAAATGGAAAATACTAAGTTTCATGTATTTTCCAAGTCTTAAAAATCTTTCAGTTTAAGAGCTTTTCTTTTTATATAAATATCTTGAAATGTTTTTGTTTTTCTCTAAGTCCAAGGACCTTACTATGTAAAATTTACCAAAGTGACACATGGATTATAAGCCTCAAATTTTTTTTCTATTATTATTTAGGGCATGGAACTCTGCTCTTGCTCTATAAACTAGCTACATTGCTAGATAAAAGTCAGTCACAGTTTTGGTGCTAGTTCCTTTGGAAAATTCCCAAAACTACATTATTTCTTAAAAGTTAACTTCTTAAAATAGAACGTATACATATTTACATGTATTTTTCCTATATATTCATCTTTAATTAAAAACTAGAGTTATTTCATCTCATGTTTTAGATAGTATTTTATATCTTTATTTTATTAATGAGGAGAGTTGGGGTATAAATTTGTTTATTAGAAGATAGTCTCTAGACTACCTTGATGGCTCAGTGGTTGAGCATCTGCCTTTGGCTCAGGGTGTGACGCTGGGCTCCTGGGATCAAGTCCTCATCAGGCTCCCTGCAGGGAGCCTACTTCTCCCTCTGCCTATGTCTCTGCCTCTCTCTCTGTATTTCTCATGAATGAATGAATAAATAAATAAATAAATAAATAAATAAATAAATTCTTTTAAAAAATAGAGGATAGTCTCCAGTATTTTCTCCTCTTACTGCATCTGAATTATAAATGGAGTATTTCTTAAGTTTTCTGTGGCTCTCCAGTTGTTTACGACAAGAAAAATATCCTTAGTCCTTCACCATCTGGTTGTATCTATCTTTTCAGCCACATGCCCCCATCCAGGCTCAATGACCCCTTACTTGTTTACTTCCTCTTATATATAGTCTTCTGGAATATGACATCCTTTTATAAGCTTTTGTCCAGCTTTACCAATTGTCCCCTTAACCTGGAATGACCTTCCTCATTTCCTTTCCTTGATCATTCCCTTAAGTTCAGGACTTAATGCTATATTCTAAGATGTCTTCCTAACTTTGCAGGCATGACTCCCACTATCAATGCTTCTGTGTTGTATAGAACTTCTAGAGTATTAGGAAGACAAATGACAAACAACCAATTTCAACTTGTGTCAAGTGATGTAAAGGAAATGAGTAAGGCATAATGAGAAAGAAAGGTAAGAGTAGGCTACTTACTGGTCAAGGAAGGACTCTCTGAAAAAGGGACATTTAAGCTGAGACTGAAAATACAAGAAAGAGACAGCTATATAAAATGTGGAAGGAAACATGTTTCAGGCAGAGAGGCACATACAAATCTCCAAGATGGAGAAGAGATTGATGAAGAAGATATTGGTGTATTCGGATGACCAAGAAGGGGCCACTTAGCTTAAGTATATTAATCAAGGGACAGTGTCATGAGATAAGGTTGGAGAGCTAAGTGGGGCCAGATCATGTCAGTCTGTACCACTGAAGGCTTTTAAGCAAAGGGATATCTTGAGTATATTACCTCTCATGATGCTGTGTGGAGAATAGATTGGAGGGGAGCAGGAATCTGAAGGAAACCAGTAAGGAGGCTATTGCACAGGTCTGGCAAGAGAGACCTTTCAAATGGATGATTCTGACTATCTTCAGAGTAGGTACTAATAGTTGTGTTTCTTAAATCAATTCAAAAATTTATTTAAAAATGAATTTCTTTTTTAAAAAAGATTTTATTTATTTATTCATGAGAGACACACAGAGAGAGGCAGAGACATAGGCAGAGGGAGAAGCAGGCTCCCTGTAGGAAGCCTGATATGGGACTTGATCCCAGGACCCCGGGATCAAGACCTGAGCCAAAGGCCAGACGCTCAACCACTGAGCCACTCAGGTACCCTAAAAATAAATTTCTTCTGAAACCTAAGTGAGGAAATATTTGAGAATAATATTACTATTGCTGTTACAATAATAATGCCATTGGCTGGAGAAGTAGTCAATGTTGAGATAATGCAAGTTGTGTAGGCTGAGAAAAAGAGAATAGATTTTTCTAAGTGCAAAGTGCTACCATGAGGGTTTTAGGCATGGAGTGACATGATCTAAATTGTGTTTTAAAAAAGAATATAGTGACGCCTGGCTGACTCAGTGGTTGAGTATCTGCCTTTGGCTTAGGGTGTAATTCCAGGGTCCTAGGATTGAGTCCCACATTAGGCTCCCTGCATGGAACCTACTTTTCCCTCTATGTCTCTGCTTCTCTCTCTGTGTGTCTCTCATGAATAAATAAATTAAAATAAATAAGAAATTAAAAAATTATAAAAATGGATTAGGAAATTTTGAGAATAGAAGACAACAAATACGTAGGAGGCTACTGTCAAATCAGGTGAAAATAGAGACCGAGATGGGGTAATGGCAGTGATGACAGTGAGAAGTACACAGATTTGAAATGTGTTTAGGATTGGATTGGAGGTGGGGAATACAAAAGAGGAAGGTGTCCAGGTTTCTTGAATGAGCAAGTGATAGAGCTGTCATTTATTTATTTTTTATTATTATTTTTATTGGAGTTCAATTTGCCAACATATAACATAACACCCAGTGCTCATCCCATTAAGGGCCCCCCTCAGTGCCCATCACCCAGTCACCCCAACCCCCTGCCCACCTCCCTTTACACTATCCCTTGTTTGTTTCCAGAGTTAGGTGTCTCTCACATTTTGTTACCCTCACTGATATTTTCACTCATTTTCTCTCCTTTCCCTTTATTCCCTTTCATTAATTTTTATATTCCCCAAATGAATGAGACCATATAATGTTTGTCCTTCTCCGATTGATTTATTTCACTCAGCATAATACCCTCCAGTTCCATCCACATCAAAGCAAATGGTGGGTATTTGTCGTTTCTAACGGTTGAGTAATATTCCATTGTATACATAAACCACATCTTCTTTATCCGTTCATCTTTCGATGGACACCGAGGCTCCTTCCACACTTTGGCTATTGTGGACATTGCTGCTATAAACATTGGGGTGGAAGTGTTCTGGCGTTTCACTGCATCTGTATCTTTGGGGTAAATCCCCAGCAGTGCAATTGCAGGGTCATAGGGCAGGTCTATTTTTAACTCTTTGAGGAACCTCCACACAGTTTTCCAGAGTGGCTGCACCAATTCACATTCCCACCAACAGTGCAAGAGGGTTCCTTTTCTCCACATTCTCTCCATTTCCTGTCTTGTTAATAATTTTCCCCATTCTCACTGGTGTGAGGTGGTATCTCATTGTGGTTTTGATTTGTATTTCCCTGATGGCAAGTGATGTGGAGCATTTTCTCATGTGTTTGTTGGCCATGTCTAATGTCTTCCTCTGTGAAATTTCTGTCCATGTCTTTTGCCCATTTCACGATTGGATTGTTTGTTTCTTTGCTGTTGAGTTTAATAAGTTCTTTATAGATCTTGGATACTAGCCCTTTATCTGATAGGTCATTTGCAAATATCTTCTCCCATTCTCTAGGTTGCCTTTTAGTTTTGTTGATGCTTTCTTTTGCCGTGCAGAAGTGTTTTATCTTGATGAAGTCCCAATAGTTCATTTTTGCTTTTGTTTCTCTTGCCTTCATAGATGTATATTGCAAGAAGTTGCTGTGGCCAAGTTCAAAGAGAGTATTGCCTGTGTTCTCCTCTAGGATTTTGATAGAATCTTGTCTCACAGTTAGATCTTTCACCCATTTTGAGTTTATCTTTGTGTATGGTGTAAGAGAATGGTCTAGTTTCATTCTTCTACACGTGGCTGTCCAATTTTCCCAGCACCATTTATTGAAGAGACTGTCCTTTTTCCAGTGGATAGTCTTTCCTGCTTTGTTGAATATTAGTTGACCATAAAGGTGAGGGTCCACTTCTGGATTCTCTATTCTGTTCCATTGATCTATGTGTCTGTTTTTGTGCCAGTACCACATTGTCTTGATGATCACAGCTTTGTAGTACAACCTGAAATCTGGCATTGTGATGCTCCTGGCTCTGGTTTTCTTTTTTAATATTCCCCTGGCTATTCAAGGTCCCTATCAAAATGCTTGGGCTTTCTTCAGAGAGTTGGAACAAAGGATCTTAAGATTTGTGTGGAATCAGAGCTTTCATTTATTGAGATAGGGGACAATGTTGGGGAGATCAGTAGTTCAATTTTGGAGACATTAAATTTGAGATATTGGGGCACCTGGGGGGCTCCATCGGTTAAGTGTCCAACTTTTGATTTCCATTCAGGTCATGATCTCAGGTCATGGGATCGAGCCCCAGCATCCAGTGGGAAGTCTGCTTGAGGTTCTTTCTCTTCCTCTCCCTCTGCCTTTCCCCTTCCCCTCTGCTCTCTCTCTCTTTTTTCTCTCTCTCAAATAAATAAAATCAATCTAAAAGAAATAAACTGGAGATATTTGTGCTTAAATATTTTAAGTAGACAGCTAAACTAGATCTGAAAGTACTTATGCATGTATGTATTTGTAAATTAGAGAAAGAGCATGCTGTATTATTCTGCTGTTTATTCTTATTCATTAAAACAGATTGTGAGAATTCTTCCCTATCAGTAATATAGGTTTACTTCATTATCTTTTAATTTATTTTATTTAAAGATTTATTTATTTATGAGAGAGAGAGAGGCAGAGACACAGGCAGAAGAAGAAGCAGGCTCCATGGAGGGAGCCTGATGTGGGACTGGATCCTGGGTCTCCAGGATCACGCCCTGGGCTGAAGGTGGCGCTAAACTGCTGAGCCACCCAGGTGTTCCGACTTCATTATCTTTTAAAATTGCATGATAGTATAGCTATACCATCATTTAATCAATAATTTCTATATGATCATTATTATGTATATCATTACATAGTTTTACAGGTATTTCTGTGGGATACATTTTAAAAAGTGGAATTGTGGGATCCCTGGGTGGCACAGCGGTTTGGCGCCTGCCTTTGGCCCAGGGCGGGATCCTGGTAGACCCGGGATCGAATCCCACGTCGGGCTCCCGGTGCATGGAGCCTGCTTCTCCCTCTGCCTGTGTCTCCGCGCCTCTCTCTCTCTCTGTGACTATCATAAATAAATAAAAATTTAAAAAAAAGTGGAATTGTGTCAAAAGTTATGCACATCTTGAATTCAGATAGAAATTGCCACCCTTGAAAATAACTACACCATTAACCATATATTAGAGTGTCAATTTCCCTAACATTGGATTCTATGAACTTATGTTTTTGAATTTGAAAGGGGAAAGTGTTATCTTGGTGCTATTTTATTTTACCTTTTCCTGATCCATGATTGAGCATGTTCTCATGTGTTTATTAGCCGTTCCATTTTTTTTTTGGTTTTATGTGAAAATCATATGAAATGATTCTAGAAATGGAAAAACAAATAACATTCAGATATTTAAGATAAAGAAAATTAGAAAGTAAAAGATGGAGGAAGAAAAGGAAGGAAAGAAGATAGATAATAGGAAAAAATAAAGGAAAGAAATGGAGACCTAATAACTGTTTCTCTGTTTGTTTGCTATTGGATGACTTATGAGATTTTGGAGAGTGGTTGGTGGGGTGAGGGTTAAATAATTTATAAAAATTACCTGTTATGTTTTTGCTTGTAAATATTATACATTAGCAAAATATTAAAGGTATTTTTGGAAGGTATTTTAGAAATCAATGCTTAATGTCTGGTTTTGTTACTTATATATTAAAACTATATATGTATTTGAAAAATCTGCAAATGTTCCAGGCACATTGGTGGTTAAAATAGAGAAAGTTAACAAGGGGCCTGATGAAATATTCTTTCCCTTGGAGCAGCTCAGTAAACTTCATAGAGAAGCTGTACTTTGCAGGCAGTTACAACAGTCATAGCAAACCCAGTAAGAGGTTGCCCACAGCCATGTGTATCCTGTTCTATTAATAAAGGAAATGTCAACTAGGACACTGGGGATTAGACACAACTAATTTTCTAAAATGCCATTGAGTTGATCTTTATCTGTAAAGCCAACACAGACATATGAATAGTTAAAATGAGCTCTTTGCCTCTCAGATTTCAGCGGGATAAAGCCTGGTGTTTTATTTCACACCCACAGAAAGCAGCTCTGAATGACAAGAAATCTTTAAAAATCATATTTGCTGAAGCTGTTATTTTCAAATACTACTCAAATTATTAGGGTTCCTGGAATATATATATTTTAATTAAAAAGCAATTTAACTTTTGTTTAACTAGACTCTGAGCTCCACATTCCACTGCTACCCTCCTCAAGAAGTCTGATACAGTGCTCTCAGAGTGGCAAGTTCACAGTGGTTGGACCCAGTTGGCATGTCCCCAAAGCACACTGGTCTTCTTGAGACTATTTATGATCAAATCAGTTTTGTCATTCTGACAGTAGGAATGACAAGCTAAACACAGCCCAGCACTATGGATTCTTTGTGGTGACTGTTCTAACTTCAAGAGCAGTTGTTTTACACTGAATGTCCTAAGTGGTTGGTCTATTATGAAAATTGAGTCCTTTAAGCTAAGTAACTATTATTAAAATTGGGAAAGTTGGCTGCCACACACATCCAGACACTGTTTTAAAAGTGTTACATGCACCAATAAAAAATAAATTTATTAAAAAAATAAAATAAAAGTGTTACATGTATTAAGTGATGGAATCATGAAATAAGAGAATTTGACTAAAATTTATCAAAATTCAAAAAAGATTTAAACTTTCTGGTTGATGCCTTGAAACTGAGGTTAACTTTTCTGTGACAATTAAGAGTTATTTACTACTTTCTGCATGTAGTTTATATTATTTGTGGGCATGTTAGTATTCAGACATATAATTTATCTTCTAATTTCCTAATCATCTCATTTTAAGGGTGGTAGAGGCAAGAGTTTGCGGTGTTAAATTTTTCTTAAAGTAGGTTAATTGCAAGTATAAGGAAATAGGTGAATTATATGTAAAAAGTACTCGTATGCAGCATCAAGATAACATAAAAATTTGATAGCAGTGGCTTTTAAACTTTATTCCTAAATACTACAACTGTATTCTCATTATATAGACTACACATTATGCTGTCTTCTAACCTCAGTGATCATATACAGTAATAGACTTTTTGGATTTAATATCCTTGATTTCACTCTTTGTACATAGTCCCAAAGTCCTGACAGGTACTCATTTGTCACTTTACTGAAGCATGAATTTGAAGTGTTTGTGTGGCATGGGAGCAAATCACTTAAGTTGGGACCTAAGCCCAACTGACTACTCTGCTGCAGTTTCTCAGGGCAACTTGATTGTTCCAATCAAGTCATCACTATATTATAACTCTTATGAAGAGTAAAAAATTGGTTTATTTGTGAAAAGTAGTCTGGAGAAAAAGCTAAGAGCTGAATTATAAGTATGATATGAAGTGAGAATGCAAGCGCTTATAAAAAGTGATTTTATTTATTTTACCATGATTTAGGTATATGAACTGAGCCTATCATATGCCTCACAGAGAAGTAAGAAATGGTTTGTAAATCTGTGCTGGGAATGCTCTAGCCAATGTAAAATTGCTCATCAGGTAAGAAAATTTAGCAAAATTGAAAAGGCCATGGGATTTTTATTCTTATTTTTGATAACAAATGGGTTTCTACCTATCAAGCACTTGTAACAATATTTAACATTAAATAGCATACAAGTATTGGCTTCTGTGATAATTGTGAAGATAATGATGATCATGATGTGACCCTAGATGGAACCATGATTTGAAAGAAAACCAAGGACCCTGACTACAGGCATTTCCATACACCAAATAAAATATCAAGTACTTCCTGTGTTGTCTCCCAGTTAACACAAGTATGTAAAAGTACAATGTTTGATGTAGTTTTTGGTTTGGTTTTTTTTTAGATTTTATTTTTGAAGTAAGCTCTATACTCCACGTGGGGCTCAAACTCAAAACCCTGAGATCAAGAATTGCGTACTCTACTGACTGAGCCAGCCAGGTGCCTCTATTTGATGTAATTTTATCAGTTTATTCCCATCATTGCTTATTCCTATAGAAGTTCTTATAAGCTAAGAAGACAAATATCTCTATGACTTTTTAAATTATCTAAGAGTGACTAGAAAAAAATGTGTATAATTATGAATAACTTAATATGGGCATATAAATGTATGAATTTAGAATTTAGACATATTTTTAAAAAGCTCTTTAAATATTTTAAAATATTTTACAGTTTGGATATTTCTTTGGGTTCTAACTCCCCCTCCCCCCTTCTCTCTCACATGTGCCTGGCAGATTCTTTCTCTGACTCCTAAGCCCGAGTCCAAGTCCTCCAAAGCCTCCCTGGCTCCCTCAGACCCTTACACTCCTCTTCTCCCCTGCTATTGCCGCTGTACCACCAGCCTGCTTTGCTATGGCACTTACATATACACCCACGATTGTAATAAATTTCATTTCTCTCCTACTGCTAGACTGTAAACCTGTTGAAGAAGAAAGTAGGTCCTCACTAAATTATTTGAATGAACCTCATATCACATATGAGGAGAGAGTAGGAGTTAAGAGAGACATTATATTTCAAACAATGCAGTTGTCAGGCAATGACTATATCAGAATGAAAGGTTTCTTCTCCCGCCCCCATTAAAAAGGATTTTAAGTTCTAAGTTGATAGCACATAGCTACAGTGGAGGAAAAATTTTATTGAAAATGTTTATTGAGTGTCTACTGCATTTCAGATACTATGCTGTTAGCTTTTACATGTTTCTTTTCTTTTTATTTTTTTTAAAAGATTTTATTTATTAATGAGAGACAGAGAAAGAGAGAGAGAGAGAGAAGCAGAGAGAGGCAGAGAGCCACCCGGGCTGCCCCCTTTTACATGTTTCATATTGTTAAATCCTACAACAATACCATCATGTATGTATATGATTTTTCCCAATTTTCAAATATGGAAATTCAGGGTAAGAGAGGCAATATTTTCAGTCACAGGTAATAAATGGCAGAGTAAAATTGGAATCAGATGTTATTATTCTAAGTTGAGTTTTCTCCCCACCATTCTATTCAAACCAAGTTTTTAATTCTTATTCCACCTAGACTAGACAATTGTTTGAGCTCTAGAGACAGTTTCCACACTATGTCAAAATTTCTTAAGTTGCTAAAACCTACAAAGCTATGATATATTTCCTGAGCCCTGTCTCTCCTCACAATCTATAGCATGGATTTATGGTTGATTTTGCCTGTCCTATCCTGTCTTTTAAACAGTAACGCCTGAACTAGTTGGACCACTGAGAGGGTAATGTCAGGACATCAATCTATCGGTAACATTAATTGAACATTCTGTAGCAAGGCTGTTGCTTTCACTGGAGTGAAAAAAGTTGCTTAGAGGGTAACAGATGAGTCAGAGGATTTTCATTACATTTAGACACTAATTCAGCAATGTCACCAATTATGGTAAGGTAACAACTAGAACGGAAGCGTCCTTCTTTCCTTTTTTTCTCTTTTCCAGATCTTTCTGCATTGAAATTTTTCTTACGAAGCCAAACTAAGTTTTTTATTCCTTAGCATTCCTTAGTTCCAAAGACAAGCATTAAGCCTGCCATTGAGGTAAATGAATATATTGACTCTGAGCAGCTGATAATTTGAGATTAAGGAAGAGGAAAGAGAGAAACAAGAGCAGGTGTGGTAAAAAAGAAAAGAACTAAGAAAAGGCGTATGTTTGCCATGCTGTGCTCATGCCTTCCTGGACCCTGGATTCCTGCTGCATGTTTTATCTCCATTCACTTCCTTCTGCAAAGAATTACTGTCTCGGATTTAGGTTGTCTTCCATTTCATTTGTTGTTAACTAGATTTCTTTGGCCACACAATACAGATGTTGCATTAGAAGCAGTGGAATATATTTGCAACCTCTTCATATAAAATTATCTTATGTTGTAAACAGTTATTTACCTAACTTCAACATAAAGTAATTGAGAAATAAAATTTTGGGGGAAAAACTTTAAAGAAAGGGAAAAATTGGGATCCCTGGGTGGCACAGAGGTTTGGCGCCTGCCTTTGGCCCAGGGCGCGATCCTGGAGTCCCGGGATCGAATCCCACGTCGGGCTCCCCATGCATGGAGCCTGCTTCTCCCTCTGCCTGTGTCTCTGCCTTTCTCTCTCTCTCTGTGACTATCATAAATAAATTTAAAGAAAAAAAAAAAAGAAAGGGAAAAATTAGCATTTAATCAAAGCCTCTCTTCTTCTTTAGCATCATCTTCTAATTGATGATAAGCTGTACCTCTTTGTGAAGCCTCTGTATTACACCAGGTGGTTAAAATTATGGGATTTTGCTCTAGCAGGTGGATTGGGTGGTTGTAGTAAGTTATCATAAGATGAGGTTAAAAATCAATGGCAGGAAGACAGTGGTTCAAGTATAGGAATATCCTGAACTGACTTCCTCCTGTACACACAACAAATCTACAGCTATATGTATATATAGATCAGTTCTCTTTGAAAAAGATCTAAAAACTAGCTGAAAGAGCTCTTCCACAACAAAGGATAAAAGGGCTACGTTGACATGGGTAGTATAGGCAGAGAAGCGGTCTCATCAAAAACCCTACCTCCAGCATGGTTACCCACAATCTGGAGGGATCTAACAAATATGGAGACTCTCCCTAGGGAATGAGGAGTTTGTACCCCATATCAGATGCCCCGACTCTTGGGACCTACCCTGGAGAAATAAGCCCCCAAAACACCTGACTCTGAAGACTAATGGGGCTTATCTCCAAGAGACCCAAAAGGCTATGAAGAACAAAGTCTGCTCATAAAGGGCTTGTATGCAGACTTACTTACTCTGGGATACAGTGCAAAGGCAGCAGTTTATTTTTTTTTTAATTTTTTTTTTAATTTTTATTTATGATAGTCACACACAGAGAGAGAGAGAGGCAGAGACACAGGCAGAGGGAGAAGCAGGCTCCATGCACTGGGAGCCCGACGTGGGATTCGATCCCGGGTCTCCAGGATCGCGCCCTGGGCCAAAGGCAGGCGCTAAACCGCTGCGCCACCCAGGGATCCCAAGGCAGCAGTTTAAAAAGAGCCTAGACCATATGTAAAGGAGACTCATTAACTAATTTCCAAGCATCTGCCAGAGATGCCAGGGTCTGGTAGAACTGTCTCTGGGGAAAGAGGAGTTGGTGGATGCCATTTGGCATATTTACTTCACTTTGCTAGTGCCAGTAGGCTTGCCTCATCACAATCCCTCCACTCTCTACAGCTCCACTGAAGCCACTGGGTTTGCCCTGTCCCCAGCTACCCTGATGCCCTATTGAAGCTGGCAGTATATGCAGTCTACACAAGGGACATTCTTTTAACATCTGGCTCTGGTGGCTAGGCAGGCTTGTGTTGGAGGCCTTCTGAGATGGAAATAACTGGAAAGACAGTTCTTGGTAGGCTACCAAACCCAGGGCTACTACACAGAGAGTAGAAAGAAACACAACCCTAGTCTTCCTGTTTAAAAGGCCTATTTCCTTGTCCCAGAGTTTCAGTCTGAGAGGCAGACTTCAGGCTTACCACACATCTAGACCCTGTGGAGGAGCTCTCAGGAAATGTAGGCTGGGGGATACCAGCTTTGTGTTCTGCTTTGGCCTCACTTCAGCTCACCGGTACTTCCCCAAAAGAAGCTTGTACATTTTTCTGGAGCCCTGATTTTTGTAAATGTCACCGGGGACATCTCCAAATTGCCTGGTCTAGAGGCTAGCAGGGATTATGACTGTGGTTTCACAGGACTATATATATTTGCATACTTTAAAAATGCTGTTTAAAGGTCTGGTTTCAAATCAACCTGAAACTGGGTGCTGACTGAGATCCCTCCCTTAGGAACACTGACAGGGCTTGGCACAACCTCAACAACTAGAACCTACCAAGAATAAATCAAGCTGCTTAGGCAATCACAGAAGTTCAAGTAACAACTAAGAACTGTGGCAAATTTGAACAATAAGTTTTATCTTCTACACCAGACCACTCCTTCAAGACTGGGAGAAGTAGCTGTTTCACCTAATACATAGAAACAAACACAGAAAGGCAAAATGAGTAAACAAGAATATGTCCCAAAACCACAAGAAAAAAAAACTTAATGAAAGAGATACAAGTAATTTACCTGATAAAAAGTTCAAAAGTAACAGTCATAAAGATGCTTGCTGAACTCAGGAGAAGAATGGATGAACATAGCAAGAACTTCAACAAAGAGAAAAAATATACGATAGTACCAAATAGAGGTCACTGAACTGAAGAATACAATAACTGAACTGAAAAATACACTTGAGGGGTTCAACAACAGACCGGATGAAGCAGAAAAATAGATCAGCATCCTGGGAGACGGGGTGGAACTCACCAAGAGAGAACAGCAAAAACAAAAGTGTATGTGGCTAACAGGACATCAAGCATCTTAGGGCCTGAGAAGGAGAAGAAAGAAAGAAGAAAGAGGCAGAAAAACTATTTGAAGAAATAATGGCTGAGAATCTCCCAAAAGTCGGGATGGAAACAGACTCCAGGTCCAGGCTCAGACAGTTCCAAATAAGATGAACCAAAGAGATCTACACCAGAAGCATTATAATTAAAATGTCAAAAGTTAAAGAGAAAAAATTTAAAGGCAGCAAGAGAAAAACAACTCCCATAAGACTTTGAGCTGATTTTTCAGTGGGATCTTTGCAGGTTAGAAAGCAGTGGCAGGACAATAAAAGTGCTAAAAGGGGGAAGAAACAACAACAAAAACTTCCAACCCAGGAATACTCTAGCAAAGCTGTCATTTATAACTGAAGGAGAGGTAGAGACTTTTCCAAATAAGCAAAAGCTGAGAGTTCATCACCACTAAACCAGTCTTACAGTAAATGTTAAAGGGGATTTTTGTAAGCTGAAAAGAAAGGCACTAACTAGCAATAAAAAAAAATATGAAAATAAAAATCTCATATAAGGAAAAGGCAAACATATAGTAAAAGGTGTAGATTAGCCACTTAAAAAACGAGTATGAAGATTAAAAGACAAAATTAGTAAAATTAACTATAACAATATAACTTAAGGGATATAGAAAATGAAAAGAGGTAAAATATGACACCAAAAACATAAAAAATGGGTGGGGAGAAGGGGATAAAAACGTAGTTATTAGAATGTGTTCAAATTTAAGTTGCTATTGGGGCACTTGGGTGGCTTGGTGGTTGAGAGTCTGTCTTTGACTTGGGTCATGATCCCAGGGTCCTGGGATCAAGTCACACATTGGGCTCCCCATGGGAAGCCTGCTTCTTCCTCTGCCTATGTCTCTGCCTCTCTTTCTGTGTGTCTCTCATGAATAAATAAATTTTAAAAAATTTGTTACTATCAACTTAAACTACTACATAAATAGACTATTATATGTGTACCTTAATGGTAATCACAAGGTAAAAACCTATAATAGATATACATAAGATAATAAGAATCTAAACATAACACTAAAGAAAATCATCAAACAACAAGGGAAGAGAGCAAGAGAAGAAAGGCACAGAGGGGAACTACAAAAAAAGCCAAAAAAACAATAACAAAATACCAGTAAGTACACAACTACTGATAATTACTTTAAATTTAAATGGACTAAATTTTCCAACCAAAAGACAGAGTGGCTGAATGGATTTAAAAAAAAAAAAAAGAAGACTCATCTATATGCTATCTACAAGAGACTCACTTCAGATCTAAGAACACACAAAGACTGAAAATGAAGGGAAAGAAATTTCATGTTAATAGAAATAAAAAGGAAACTAGAGTATCTGTGACACAAAATAGACTTGGTAACAAAGACTCATAAAAGACAAAGAAGGGCATTATATAATGATAAAGGGCCCAATCCAACAAGAGAATATAACATTTGTAAATACTTATGTACCTCACATAGGAGCACCTAAATATATAAAGCAAATGTTAACAGACCTCACATAGGAGCACCTAAATATATAAAACAAATGTTAACAGACCTAAAAGGAGAAATTAACAGCAATGTAATAATAGTAGTGGACTTTAATACCCTACTTATACCAATAGATAAATCATTGAGACAAAATCAATAAGAAGTCTTGGCTTTAAATAACACATTAGGCCAGATGGACTTAATAGATAAATACAAAATATTCCATTCAAAAGCAGCAGAATACACATCTCAATTTATATAGGATTTATATAGGATACAGCAAAAGCAGTTTTAAGAGGGAAGACATAGCAATACAGTCCTACCTCAAGACCTTGAGAAAAAAGAAAAATATTCAATAAACAATCTAAGTTTAACCTAACAAAACTAGAAAAAGAAGAACAAAGCCCAAAGTTAGCAGAAGGAGAAAAATAATAAAGGTCAAAGTGGAAATAAACAAAATAGAGACAAAAAAACAATAGAAATGATCAATGAAACTAAGAAGTGGTTCTTTGAAAATATATTTTTTTAAAAAATAGAGAAACTTCTAACTAGATTAACCAAGAAAGAGAGAGAGGGCTCAAATAAAGTCACAAATGAAAGAGGAGAAATTACAACTGATACCACAGAAATACAAAGGATTATGAGACTACTATGAACAATTATATGCCAACAAATTGAACAACCTAAGAGACATGGATGAATTTCTAGAAACGTGTAATCTTCCAAGACTGAATCATAAAAAAAAAACAGAAAATTTAAATAGACTAATTGCTAGGAAGGAGATTGAATCAGAATAAAAAAATCTCCCAACAAGCCTAGGACTAGATGGCTTCACTGGTGAATTCAAAGATTTAACACTTGTCCTTCTCAAACTCTTTCTAAAAACTAAGGAGAAGGGGACACTTTCAAATGCATTTATGAGGCCAACATTACCCAAGTACCAAATCCAGAAGACACCAAAAAAAAAAAAAAAAAAAAACAGAAAATTATGGACTAATATCAATAATGAACATAGATTCAAAAATCCTCAACAAAATATTAGCAAACTGAATTCAATAATACATTAAAAGGATTATACAGCATGATCAAATGGGATTTATTCCAGGGATGCAAGTATCATCAACATCAGCAAATTAAGCATTATAGCATGCCACATTAACAAAGTGAAGAATAAAAATCAAATGATCATCTCAATAGATGCAGAAAAAGCTTTTGACAAAATTCAACACCCATTTATGATAAAACCTTTCTACAAGGGGGTAAATAACATAATAAAGAATATATATGAGAAATCCACAGCTAACATTATACTCCTAGTAGGTATGAGGAACAAGAAAAGGATGCCCATTCTCACCATTTTTATTCAATATAGTATTGGAAGTCCTTGCCAGAGAAATTCGGGGAAAAAAGGGAATGAGAGCCATCCCAAATGAAAAGGAAGTAAAACTGGGCAGCCCAAGTGGTTCAGCTGTTTAGTGTCACCTTCACCCAGGGCATGATCTTGGAGCCATGGAATCGAGTCCCATGTTGGGCTCCCTGCATGGAGCCTGGTTCTCCCTCCGCCTGTGTCTCTGCCTCTCTCTCTCTCATTAATAAATAAAATCTTTAAAAAAAAGAAAGAAAAGGAAATAAAACTGTCACTATTCACAGATGACATGATCCTATATACAGAAGACCCTAAAGACTCTACACACAAAAATCCTGTTAGAATAAATAAACCTAGTAAAGTAGCAGGATACTAAATCAATATATAGAAATCTGTTGCATTTTTATATCCTATTAGAAAGAGAAATTAAGAAAAAAATCCCTTTACAATTGCATCAGAAAGAATAAAATACTTGGGAATAAATTTAACCAGGAAGGTGAAAGATCTATACGCTAAAAACTATAAGACATTGATGAAAGAAATTGAAGAAGACACAAATAAATGGGAAAATATTCCATGCTTATGGATTGGAAAAATTAATATTGTTAAAATGTCCATACTACTCAAAGCGATCTACAGATTCGGTGCAATCCCTATCAAAATCCCAGTGGCATTTTTCACAGAGCTACAACAAACAATCCTAAAATTTGAACAGAATAGAGAGTTCAGAGATAAACTCACACATATAGAATCATTAAATTACAACAGAGGAGCCAAGAATATACAATGGGGAAAGGACAGTCTCTTCAATAAATGATGTTGGGAAAACTGTACAGTGACATGTAAAACAATGAAACTAGATACTATTTTACACCATACACAAAGATGTACTCAAAATGGCTTAAAGTCTTGAAGATAAGATCTGAAAACATAAAACTCCTAGAAGACATAGGCATTAAGCTCCTTGACATTGGTCTTGGGATTGAATTTCTAGATCCAACTCCAAAAGCAAAGGCAACAAAAATGAAAATAAATAGTGGGACTACATAAAACTAAAAAACTAGAAACTGAAAAGCTTCTGCGGAACAAAGGAAACCATCAACAAAATGAAACACAACCAGAACACCTGGCTGGCTCATTCAGAGGAGCATTTGGCTTTTGATCCTGGGGATACAAGTTCGAGCCCCACACTAGATATAGAAATTACTTAAAATATTTTTTAAAAAATGAAAAGGAAACCTCTAAATGGAAGAAGATTTTCACAAATGATGTATCTGACAAGAGGTTAGTCTAAAAATATATATAAAGAACTTATATGTCAACACCAAAAACCCCAAATAAACCAATTTTAAAATGGACAGAAGACCCGAATAGGCATTTTTTCCAAGGAAGACATACAGATGGCAAACACACATGAAAAAGTGCTCAATATCACTAATCATTAGGGAAATGCAAATCAAAACCACATTTAGATATCACCTTATGCCTGCCAGAATGGCTAGAATCAAAAACATAAGAAATAACAGGTGTTGTAGAGGATGTGAGGAAAGGGAATACACATACACTGTCAGTGGGAATGTAAATTGGTTCTGCCACTATGGAAAATAATATGGAGGTTCCTCAAAAAATTAAAAATAGAACTACATATAATCTAGTACTTACACATCTGAGTATCTGTCCAAAGATAATTAGACACTAATTTGAAAAGATATATGCACTTCCACGTTTATTGCAGCATTATTTACAAAAGTCAACATATGGAAATAATCTAAGTGTTCATGGGTGAATAAATAATTTTATATATACATAAAATGGATAATAAAATATATAACTATATTAAATATATATAACATAGACTACTACTTAGCCATAAAAAAGAAAATCTTGCCATTTCCAACAATATGGGTGGACCTTGTTAGTGAATAAATTAGATAAGTCAGAGAAAGATGATAGTGAATGATTTCACTTATATGTGGAATCAAAAAAAAAAAAACACACCAATGGAACAAACAAAACTCATAGATATGAGAACACATTGGTGGTTATCAGAGGAAAGGGGGGTTGAGGATTGCAAAATGGTTAATGTGAGTCCGTTGTATGGTGATGGATGGTAATTAGACTTAAAGTGATGATCACTGGGCAGCCCGGGTGGCGCAGCGGTTTAGCGCCGCCTGCAGCCCCGGGGTGTGATCCTGGAGACCCCAAATCGAGTCCCATGTTGGGCTCCCTGCATGGAGCCTGCTTCTCCCTCTGCCTGTGTCTCTGCCTCTGTCTCTGTCTCTCCCTCTCTCTCTCTCTGTCTCTCATGAATAAATAAAATCTTTTTTAAAAAAGTGATGATCACTTTGTAGTGTATAAAAAAGTTGAATTGTGTGGTATGCTTGAAACTAATATAATGTAAAATACTAATTTTACTTCAATAATAATAAGTCAACGGGACACCTGGGTGGCTCAGCAGTTTACAGCCTGCCTTCAGCCCCAGGCATAATCCTGGAGTCCCGGGATCAAGTCCCACATCAGGCTCCCTGCATGGAGCCTGCTTCTCCCTCTACCTGTGTCTCTGTCTCTCTGTCTGTCTCTCTGTCTCTGTCTCTCTCTGTGTCTCTCATAAATAAATAAATAAATAAATAAATAAATAAATAAATAAATAAATAAATAAATCTTTAAAAAAATAAGTCAATGGCAGAGGAAGTGCTTTTATATTGCTATGGTTTCAGTTGCTGCGGAAGATCATGTGAGCTTTGGGTGCCACATCCTCTTTTCCAATGGCTGAACACCTCCCCCCTCAACGCCTTTGTTAGGTTTTGTAGGGTCAGAGCAGCATCAAGGCTCTCTATTTAACCTGTTAACTTTTTAAACAAATCTAAATAAGGAAGTAAAACTGGGCAAATACCAAGAATTTGGTTCAATAATTCACCAGAAGAAACTCTTGTTTTGGAGCAAAGAATACATATAGTGATTTTTGGAATGAGAAGCTTGGCAAATAAGTTTCATAGTATCTTCCAACAATCAGTTTTAGGCTATCTGAAAATCTGTATAGTCCTTTTAGCCTGATGGTTTACTTGAGGATGGTTTGTGGCAAATTAAAACAAAACGAAGTAAATGCAGAATCTCTTAGATGATAAAGGTTTTATTTTATTTATTTTTAAGTTGATGTAAATTGAATTTGGAGTATTTTTAAATGTGCCTCTCACATTTGTTGAAAAGATGAATGATTATGTACATGAATTAAATATCAATAATTTCTTCCCTTAAAATGTGCCAGTAAAATCAAGATAGAATAACTTTCTTTTTTAACTGAAAAATAGATTTCTTGGGCAAGTTATGCTGAGTGGCCTGAAAGTTTGGGCTTTTTAATGCCAAAATAAGTTCCAGGACATCAGAGGTAACTTTCAGCCAAAGCTTTTGCGTGAGTAGTTTCTGGCAGTGCTGCATGTAGTCTGGCCAAGGTAATGTAATGGCCAATTCTTTGAATAATAATGTGTCATCTCATAAGAGAGTCCCTCTACAACAGATAATTCATAGTCAATTTGGCAACTAACTTCATTATTTCTCAGTAACTTTTTGTCTCTATTCATCTATCTTCTTAATCTCCAAATCACTCTCTGGTGTCTTCACAATGGTAAGTGATAAAACTACTTGGCCTTAGTTGCCATTATTTAAAAAAAAAAAAAAAAAAAAAAAGGTTAAAAATTGATTGGTTTCAGGATTTTGCCATTTCTTTGTTTCAGGAAATTGTAAGGACTCCAATTTGGATAGGATGAATAGTAACCTTAAGTATTACTGCAAGAAATGGCAAATTAAAAAGTACTTAGAGTTCCCTTTCATGAGTAATGCTATATTTATTATATTTCTGTAATTCTAAATCTCCATCACTTGCAAAACCTGACACCAATTTAGTATATCCCATTTTTTAAAGGGGAACTACAATGAAATATGTATATATTCTTTGTAAAATAATCCTAATTTTAGAAATGTTAAAATGTGGGGGGAAATAGGAAGTAACAAAATTAAGGAAGTAATTTTGTCTGAGGTTTGTCTGAGATTCTGGAACAGTGTTTTAGGAAATTAAGATTGATAAACTTGAATAATATGGAATTTTGCAGGTCCTTTTGTTTTTCACAGTCAGTATAATGAATTGTTGAATAGCTGTGTTAGAGGTTCCTTTCTTTTTTAAAAAAGATTGTATTTATTTATTTATTATTAATAATAAAAGAGACACAGAGATAGGCAGAGGCAGAGACACAGGCAGAAGGAGAAGCAGTCTCTATGCAGGCAGTCTGATGCAGGACTCTATCTCAGGCCCCCGGGATGGCGACCTGAGCCGAAGGCAGATGCTCAATCACTGAGCCACCTAGGTGCCCTAGAGGTTCCCTTCTTACCAGCCCCGGTTTTTCATATTTTTAGTAAATCTTTTCATGGGGACCTTTTTAAGCAAGTTGCTTAATAAATACTTGAATATGTATTCTGTTATACACAGATAAAGTATTTTAAGATTGGGGTATATAGTTGGAGGTAAACAGAAAAATCTTGAAAATTATATTTCAAGATAAGATGCCAAAATGCAATTTTTATTGAACATTTAAAAATGCAATAAAAAGTTTAGAAAAGGAGGCCGATGACTACCCTTTATCATTAATGAGACATATCAATAATGGGAAAAACCCACACTTCCCAAATGTGGCACTGTTTCTTATTCAGATATTTAAACATAAGCATGTTTGTTTGAACAATTTACATTGTATTTCATGTGATGATGTTTATTCTTTTTATTACATATCTTTAGAACAGTTAGTAGGCTGAAGCCAAGAATACAATAAATTTACCATTGCCTAGCAAATGTTTTTGAAAACCGCATTGTTAGTTACTCAACAAATAAATAATTGGCTTTAATTTTTAAGAAAAAAAATTCTAGGGATACAATGAACATATTTTGTTTTATATAGGTAAGCTACAGTCGATCTGTGTTTTATGCTATAGTTCTTTTCATTTTGTGTGTAATGTGCTTTAATTCCACATGCACTGATTTTGTATGCACAGCTTTAAAAATCTTAACTTTGAATCACATCATATGTATATATATATATGCATGAAAGGTATACAATATATTGATTCATAAGGGAAAGTAAACTACAAAATATACATAAAACAAATCTAATCCATAAGTGCAGTATTTAAAAACTAAAATGTATGATAACTAGGTAAGTGAACTCAATTCTTAACAGATGCGGTATTATGTTTCATAGTTTGTAACAAACCTTGTTTTTTTAAACTTTTGTGTATCATTATACTATCCAATCATGGCTATTTAATAAAGCATAATGGATGGTTATTGACACAGTACTTAGAGAATAAATAAGAGAAACCAAACAAGATATCACATTGGCTACAGATGGGAACCAAGAACCAAAAGCAAAAGGTTAATTTTGAAGAGCTGGCTGAGCTTCCTGTCAGAATGAGATTGAACCTGAAGACTGGCTTCTCTGACCTTTGCTGCCTTGAGAATTATTTTTTGTCATGGTGTGTGTGTGTGTGTAGTATGTACACAGGAGGCACAGATACACAGACAGCTAATGAGATGGAATAATTTGGAAGGAAACATTCTGGAAAGTAGTATCCTTAGGAGATTTGATTTCAGAAAATGTGTCACCTGGACATCTGCCTGCCTCCCATTGAATGGCTGATTGAGACCCGGAGCAGGGATCTGAAGAGTTGGGTATGGATCATAATGAATTCCTTGGCTTCGCCCCTGTTCTTATCCCGCTTTTACAAGGAGGGCATATAAGGTGTTTTAAAATTAGGAAGCGATATGGTGTAATACTTCATGAGATTGGGCCTTGGAACCGGCAAACTAGGTTTGAGTCCTGGCCCTGCCCACACCAATTTCTCCACAGCAGGTGCCTCCAGCTAATGAGCTATTTAGTGGGCTCTGAAGGGTGGGAGGGAGGATGTGACCTCCTAGGGACTCTGCAGCTGGTCCGTCTTCTGGAGGAGTCCTCAGCAGCAGGCTAATAGCTGCTCATGCCCGAGGAAAGAGGCGGTCAGAGAACGGCTGAAACAATTCTGGATTTTGTTTTCCTCAGAGGTGTTTACCTGATCATTAGCCATTTGGTGGCACAGAAAATGTTCAATCCATCCATCTTCCTGTCTAGTGGCTTTTTCAGTTACCCCGTGAATTACACATTTTCACTGACTTAACACATAACATTGGCCCAGGTGCCCTCAAATGCAGCACTAACATGAAATACATGTGTTGACTCTGCAACCATTTTTATTTCTGTCTGAGACAGGTTTTAGGTCAGTAGATAAAACACTCTTGACATCTTTAATACCCTTTATAGGGCCTTTTATAAATAATAGTTGTCAGTTGATAGTTGTTTTTTTTTCTCAAGCATTGATGAGATTTCAAAATAGAATTTGGTGGATGGCTGCAGGTTGTTTCTGGAAAATAAAGACAAACTATTTACTTGTTTTAGCAGCAAATGCCTCTTTCATTATTTTGCCATTTTAAAAATGTTGTCTTAATGCCCCATGGAACATGTGGCACCAATGAGCTAATCAGAGTCAAAGAAAACATTGATTCAAGGAGTGGTTTGCAGCAATACTCTGTACTGGCATTATGCTTACAGAAGGAAAGATTGTTAATGCTTAAATTGGGTGGGTTCTCAGAGTGGTTGGCCTTGGGTGAGGGGACACACAAAACTAAGAAACACGTGTCCTGGGTGTTAGAACCATGAAGAGAACCATAACATTGGAGGGGAGTGTTTTATTAAAAATATACACCAAATACATATCTTAATTTTATAGTTTGATGAATGTTTACCAACTGCATATGCTTACCAGTCTTGTGCTCAGAGCAAGAAATAGACATTACAAGAACCCCAAAGGTCCCCCATGTTAACTTCTGATTTTCTTATACCCCCTAAGAAACCATTATCCCAACTTCTGACATCACAGGTTAGGTTTTCTGTTTTCAAACTTTATTTAGATGCAGTCATAGGATATGTGCACTTTTGTATCTGACTTCTTCTCTCAACGTTGTTTCTGTGAAATTCATCCATGTTGTTTTGTGCAGTTGTGATTTGTTCATTGTAACTACTGTCTAAGAATAAAATTGTTCAGCTTTAGTAGATACTGCCAATTTTCCATCATATCTGTTCCCTTTTAAAAATGCAAGTAATCGGGGCACCTGAGTGGCTTAGTCAATTAAGTGTTTGCCTTTGGCTCCGGTCATGATCCCAGGGTCCTGGGATAGAGCTCCGCCTTGGGCTCCCTGCTCACTGGAGAGTCGGTTTCTCCCCCTCCTTTTGCCCCTTCTCCTTCCTTGTGCTTTCACGCTCCTATGCTTGTGTGCTCTCATTCTCTCTCTCTCTCTCTCTCTCTCTCATAAATAAAATATATTTTTTAATGCAGGTAATCCAAAAGGTCTGTTGCTCTATCATGGTTTCTGAACTGTAGACTTAATGGAAAGACTACATCAGGATCATGGACTAGCCCTTATCTCTAATAAGGACACACTATTGTATACAGCTATAACACTATATTTGCTAACACCGTTATGTACAGTTTTCAGTTGTTTTATGTGAGTGTTATTGTATTTTAACTAACTGCTTGTTAGTATTGTATTTTAATTAACTGCTTTTTAATCATCTTTGTACCCTCAGCACCAATCACTGTATCTATAGATACTCCTACTAACCCCAATTTACAGGAGAGGTACAGGGAAGTAACTTGGTCAAAGTTATATAATAGGAAGTAGGGAAGAATGCATGTACCTCCTTTACGTGTAAGTCATACAGTATCTTTAAAAAGTCTGACAGGGGCATAATCCTAAAGACCAGTCTTCTCTGCAGACAAAGCTCATAGGGTTAGTAGAGCTCTTAATAATTCCACAGAAGATAAAGCCTTTAGATAGTTTACATTAAAATATCTGAGATGAACTTTCTGCCTTATAATATTTACCAATGCTAAATTCACACCAACCTCATAGCATAGTAGAGAGACATGGTTAAGAATAAAGGCCCCACACTGAAGGGGGCACTTGACGGGATAAGCACTGGGTGTTATTCTGTATGTTGGCAAATTGAACACCAATAAAAAATAAATTTATTATAAAAAAAAAGAATAAAGGCCCCAGAACTGGAATGTCTACATTTAAATCCCCAACACTCCATCCAGAGAATCTAGTTCTCTGAAGAAAACACATCAGACCTTGTACTTTGCTTTTTTATGGGGTCTTGCACTGAGCTTATTTCTTCCATGTCCCTCTGCTTGGTAGGGAACTCACGGAAGAGCTGATGCCATGTTATTTGTAATCCCTTACAGTGCCTAGTGCTATGCGTTGATGATAAATATCAAAAGTATTTAAGGAACAATGAAATACTTCTATTTTATGTCACTTAACTATTTATCCTGCATCTACTTTCCAAAGAACCAGAAACAACTTGCAAGGAGAAAAAAATGCAAAATATGGTATTTACATGTTTTGGGGCAATGGAGATAAACAGATCACAACATTTAGGTAATGATTTTGACTAAAATTCCTGGCAAACTGGGAAATATTTTGAGTAAAATGATTTATATTTTCTGAGAAAAAAAATACATATCTTGGATTTATTTATTTATAAGTCTGCCTTCCCCTCTAGTCAGGTAAGCTCTTTGTGAGTAGAGAATGGTTCTTATTTAAATTTGTATCCTTAGAGCCAATCACATGCTTAACATGTGAATACATGAATGAATGAATGAATGAATGAATGAACAAAAAGAGAAAGGAAGGAAGAAAAAAAATACCTTTCTGGGAACTATCATGAAAACAAGACTACTAGAATGACTTGTACACATCTGCCATAGCAACGCAAACACAGTGTAGAACACAGAAGTACAGACCAGAGTTGGCCTGTTTGGGTTTAATTCCTGACTCCTTTACTTGCTATGTGTATGCCCTTGAGCAAATTACTTAACTTCTCTGGGTATCAATTTCACCTATAAAGTAAGTTAATTATACCAACTGCCTCTTAAAGATTATATAAAATAATACATTTAAAGGTCTTGGCATTTAATAAGCATTTGACAAATGTTAGTAATTCATTCATTTAGCATTTTTTTAATTCAATAGCTACAACATGACAGGTACTATTCTGAAATTGCTAAATGCTAAAGCCACAGAATTTAGCAAAACAAAGTCCCTAGTATTTTTTTTCAAAGTCCCTAGTATTATGGAGCTTGTATTCTAGCAGAATTTAGAGAGAGAAAACCAATAGCTATCTATAAAATGGGAAGTGCTATGAAAAAAATAAAGTAAAAAAGGTAGAAGGCATCATGGTGGGGAGGCGGCTCTTATACATTAGTGGGATTAAAGAAAGTCTCTCAGGTGAGATAGCCTCTGAGAAAGACTTGCAGTGTTGCAGTGTGGAGTGTGCTGAATATAACTATGGAGAACAAGGAGCAGTGAGAGAGAAGGACAGAGGGAAGTTGAGAGGCTGGAGCAATAGTGGGGTCTAGCTCATGGCCTTGTGAGGACATCGGAGTTTGATGGGAAGCCATTGGAAGGTTTTGGTCACACATGTAATGGAACCTGATTGATTGGTCATTGTAAAAAATAATTCTGGTTGCTATGCGAAGAAGAAATGGTAGCAGGGTCTGAGACATAACAGGGAGAACAATTAGGAGGCTATTGAAATAGGCCAGACAAGAGTTGCTAGTGGCTTAGACTAGAATGGTGTCATTGGAAATGGGAAGAAGAGATAAAAATTGAGATACACATAAATGTAAACTTGATTCATTTTACTATTCAATTGGATGAGGGTGAGAGAGAAAGAGGAGTGAAAAGTAAACAAGATTTTTAGCCCAAGGAACTATGTCAACCGGAGTTGTCATTAAGATGGAAAAGATGGGCTTGCCTGGCTAGCTCAGTCAGAAGGGTATGCAACTCTCGATCTCGGGGTCATGAATCTGAGCCCTCTGTTGTGTGTAGAGATTATTTGATAAATGTTTTTTAAAAAGATGGAAAAGCTGAGGAGGGTTTGCTCTAAGCAGTGAGCATAGATAGAGAGTTATCAAAGATTCTGAGTTGAGTATAAGGTTCTTTTGTTCATTTACTGTTTATTGATCTCCTACTGTGTGGCAGCACCGTTCTAGACTCTTGGGGTAAATGAGTGGGGGAAAATGACAGTCTCTGCCCCTTAGAAGTTTAAATGGGGTATCCCTGGGTGGCTCTGTGGTTTAGCGCCTGCCTTCGGCCCAGGGCGTGATCCTGGAGTCCTGGGATCGAATCCCACATCAGGCTCCCTGCATGGAGCCTGCTTCTTCCTCTGCCTGTGTCTCTGCCTCTCTCTCATGAATAAAAAAATAAAATCTTTTTTAAAAAAGAAGTTTAAATGGAGGAGTACAATGGATAATATATAACTATAACAAACATATAAGTAAACTTCCTGTTACTGTCTCAATTCACCTATGGGCATTCAAATAATCTGCTACTAAAGGCATTGGACCACAGCCTTTTCAGTTGTCTCAGATAATACTTTCCAATTTGCATCTTTTCCTCAGGCCTGCTCAAATGAAATAGACTCTTTGTCATACAGTTCACACAATGCTATCTCTAGACAGTGTTTATATCTGGATTCTCTAGGATGAAATACACCTGTGCATACTTATTTAGACTTAGTGTTGCCTAGGTATTTATGGAAGTCTGGTGGTCTAGTTTAGGGGCACCAGCTCCTCTCTGCTTAAGTTGTTTCTAGTGGATAATTTATTAAAGAATCATCTTATTGTAATTTTTCAAACTCATATTTGTATTTCACTGCCCATACTCAAAACCTGTCTAGCTTCTTGCTCACCTTGTTACACATTGGTGCAATCTTTTCCAGTGCATTCCATATCACTCTAGGTCCAAGAGACAGACCATGAAAAGAGTGTTCTGTGCTCAAAGAAGAAAAGCCACATTCTATATCCCCCACTCGGAAACTCATATTGTACATGACTATTGTTAAGGCTCTGAGAAGTGTCACAGTAAGAAACTTGTTTAAAACTGTTCACTCAGCATGTCCAAGACTTACTTTACCATAATATAGAAATTTGCCAACATTCCACAGAACTACTGTTTCAGAGTTCACAGTTAAGGAAAATTCTGGGTGGACCAACAGCATCATTGGCAAGAAATCCAGATAAATGGGGTCCAGTGTAGATGACGGCTTTGTGTGAACTTAAGCAAAGCAGTTAACCTCTCTGTTCCTTAGTTTTCTCATTTGTAAAATGGGGATAATAACAGACTACCTTAAGGTTTCTTGAGGCTCCTCTCAGTGTTTCTAAATGTGTAAAACATGAATAAAAGCACTTTATACAAGTTTAAATAATATAGTTATAAATCTTATTTTGTCTCTTTAATCAAGCATTTAATTTCCATTTATTTTATTTTTTTATTTTATTTTATTATTTTATTTTATTTTATTTTATTTTATTTTATTTTATTTTATTTTATTTTTTCCTTATTCATGAAAGACACACACAGAGAGAGGCTGAGACATAGGCAGAGGGAGAAGCAGGCTCCTCGCAGGAAGCCTGATGCGGGACTTGATCCCAGGATCCCGGGATCATGACCTGAGCCAAAGGCAGACACCCAGGCACCCCTAATTTCCATCTCATGCGTAAAGTAATATTATTAACATGCATAGTAATTTATTGCAAAGTTAACTTTCCTCTCACCAATGGTTTAGTTTGTACTTGTTATCCACTTGTTCAGTGGAAATCCTTTATCCTCCTATAGGAAGTCACCCTCAGTTTGGTCTTCTCTCTTCCCTCTTACTTTTTTGGTGACTCATTAAGAAAGTCTGCCTCTTCGCTGGTACATAGCTCTGCAAGAGTAAGACCATGTTCTCAGTGCCTGGCACGTAGCAGAAGTTCAGTTAATATTGAGCTGAATCCTAAATTGTTCAATTTCTATGAGTTACATCATCCTGTTTTCAATTTTGGTACCCACAAAATTGGGGGAAAGGAGCTCTTGTTCCTTCATCTTGAGTATGTTTATCATCAGGGTTCCCACAACGTAATCCTTCACTGACTTTGCTTTGGTTCTAGTTCTGAGAACAAATTGTCCTGTGGTTCAGGGCACTGCCTGCTTTCCTACTGGGATTTGGGCTGTTTCTTCCCTTTTATTCCTTCCTTGTCTCCTAGTGAAGTCAATCACTAATTGATAGAAGTAGGGACAACTCCAAGGCTTCCTTATTTCTTCTTTTCTTTCTCCTTTCTCCTCATTTTGAACATCTTTATTTTGACTTCATTTCATATACTCTATACTTGTCATCACATTTCTGTTTGAAGACACTTTCAGGAGACCAAGCCCATAGCCCTGTCATTTACCTGTGGGTCTTAAGAAAATTCTGACTGCCTGGCTGAGACCACGCCCCTCTTCATCCCCCTATTCTCCTTTATTCCTTCAACTAATTGTCTTGCTTTCATTGCTTGTAAGTTCTCTATAACGCCATTTCTTCACATAGGCACCAACCTATGGGAAACTTGAGAGAAAACATTCAAAGTATAAAGGAGAACAAAGAGCATGTATCATAGCTAATGACTAATCAGCAACTTATATCTGCTGCTCACAACAATGCAGTCACACAGGACCCTGCCGTTAGAATGCTTAGTTGGCATAATGCTCTGCTATCCCAGGCTTAAAATTCTTCATGATTTTTGAACAGAGGGCCCGACGTTTTTACTTTGTACTCAAATAGTGTAGCTGGTCCTGAAAGAAATGCCTGTGCTAGAAACTGGGGGAGGGGCCCAGAGAGGTAAAATAGCTGTGTCCAACCCCTGTGCAAATCTGACCCTGAGTGCAGGTGAGAGGAAGGGCAGGGCAGGTGGAATTGTCCTAGACTGACTACAATACTGCTGAAGAAATGCTCAGTTAAGTCATCACAGGGTGGGGTCCTTACCAAATTGGTAAAATCAGAGGATCTCTGGGTCTCCCAGGAACCTGGCTGCCTCGGCCTTGCTGCTGGCTAGGAGCAGCTGTGGGAAGCATGGTCTCTGCACAAACCAAGGGAAGTTCAGAGCAGCAGCTAGGGCCCTAGGTCCCTTATAGTACCTGTAGTTGGAGATCTTCAAGACACAATCTCAGGACTCCACATAGCATTCCCTGTACCCCGCAACCTCTTCCCGAGGCCTCTGGGAGATTCAAAATTAACATCAGTATCTGTGCTATTTTCCTATTGCTGCCCTAACAAATTGCTACAAACTTGGTGGTTTAAAACAACACAACTGTTTTTTCCTATAGTTCTGTAGGTCAGAAATACAACGTGGGTCTCATTGAGCCAAACTCAAGGTGTCAGCAAGGTGGTCTTTTTTACTGGTAGCTCTAGGAAATAATGTTTCCTTTTCTTTTTTTACCTTCTGGAGGCCTCCTGCATTCCTTGGTTCATGGCCTCATTCCTGTATCTTCAAAGCAACGTTGCATCTCTCTGGGCCTTTATTCTGTAGTCAGGACTTCTCTGACCACAGCTGGGAAGCATTCTCTGATTTTAAGAATTCATGTGATTAGATGGGCCTACCTGGATGATCCAGGATACTATCCCCACCTCAAGGTCATTCATCTAATTATATCTGCAAAAATTACTTTTTTCATGTAAAGAAATCTATTCAGATTTCAGGGTTTAGGATGGGGTCTCTTGGAAAGCTATTATTTTGCCTACCACACTATTTTTCACTTTAAACTAGTTTTTCTTCACAAATCTCTCTCTTTTTTACAAAGGGTGTCTTGATTTTTGTGGTCTGTTAGGTGCTGAAAATGTCATTCTGTGGCCTATAATAGTGAACATAAATGATATTGATGTAGAATGAATGAATGAATGAATGAATGAATGAATGCAGTGTTCTGTTTTACCTCAAACTAATGGTGAAACTCAAAAGAAAAATTACAGGGGCTGAGCGCGGAGCCGCAGCGGGCGCGGAGTCCGGGCGGGGCGCAGCCTCCCTCCTCCGCGGGGCCGAGCGGGTGCAGCGGGCGCGGTGGGCGCAGTGGGGCGCAGCGGGGCGCAGCGGGCACGGCGGGCCGGGCCGCCGCGGGGGGGATGCGGCTGCCTCCCCGGGCCGGCGTGTAGAGAGGGCGGGTCCCCGGCCTCGGGAGCGCGGCGGTGGAGGGGACAGAGGCAGCGGCCATGGCGACCCCCGGCAACCTGGGGTCCTCCGTCTTGGCGAGCAAGACCAAGACCTAGAAGAAGCACTTCGTAGCGCAGAAAGTGAAGCTCTTTCGGGCCAGCGATCCCCTTTCGGTCCAAGAGACCCCATCCTCAGCGTCCTGATGTGGGGGGTAAACCGCTGCATCAAGGGACTGAGCCACGTTCAAATCCCTGTTAGGTTGATGCCAGATGACTTCAGAGCCTATTCAAAGATAAAGGTGGACAATCACCTTTTTAACAAAGAAAACATGCCAAGCCCCTTCAAGTTTAAGGAATACTGCCCGATGGTTTTCCGTAACCTGCGGGAAAGGTTAGGCCTCGCTGATCAGGATTTCGGGAATCCCTTGCCCCGGAGCGCACCGGTTCCCACGACTCCCAGGCACGCAGCGGGGCTCGACTCCACACCGCCTACCACGAAGGATACATCATCAAGACCACCACGAGTGAAGATGTGGCCGAAATGCACAACATCCTGAAGAAATACCACCGGCACGTAGTAGAATGTCACGGGATCGCGCTCATCCCCAGTTCTTGGGCAGGTACCGGCTTAATGTTGATGGAGTGGAAACATACGTGATTGTTACAAGCAATGTGTTCAGCCCCCGCTTATCTGTGTATGGGAAATCCGACTTACAGGGCTCCAGGCGGCTCGAGAAGCCAGCGACAAGGAAAAGGCCAAAGAACTACCGACCCTGAAGGATAATGATTTCATTAATGAGGGTCAAAAGACTTATATTGTTGACAACAACAGAAAGGTGTTCCTGGAAAAACTGAAGAAAGATGTCGAGTTTCCCGCGCAGTTAAAGCTCCCGGGCTACAGCCTAGTGGAGGGAATCCACGCTGTGGACAGAGCCCAGCAGGAGGAGGTGGAGCGTGAAGAGGGTGGCGGGGAAGGGGGGTGACAGGATGGCACCCACCCCGTCGGGACCCCTCCAGGCAGTCCCGGGGCGCGCTGAACGGCTCCCCGCGCTTGGCTCCTGGCGAGTCTGATCCGAACATTGACGTTTATGGAATTTAAATGCCGTGAAAACCCGCCCAGGAAAGAGGTGTACTCTATGGCCATTACTGACATTTTGACTCATTATGATGCAAAAAAGAAAGCAGCCCACGCGGCAAAACCCGTTGAGCGTGGCGCTGGTGCAGGGATCTCCACCGTGAACCCAGAACAGTATTCAAAGCGCTTTTTGGACTTTATTGGCCACATCTTGACGTAACCTCCCACGTGGCCTTGGACGGACGTGAGCCCGGGAAGGAGAGAGGAGAGGTGGCTTGGGGGTAGGAAGCATGAACACGCCTCCGCGTTTACATCTCCAGGCCAAGACGACTGACTCGGAGGCCACTCGCTTTAACAGCTACCTGCTATTTCCCAGCATCGTTCTAGCTATTTCTGACACATAGGTGTGTGCCGCGCACGTGTGTGTGTCTGTGCGTGCGTGTGCACGCGCGTATGCGTGTGTATTAGAAATTAATTAATGAAAGCCGATCAGCTTCAGTCAGAGTGCGTTTGGGCAACAAGCCTCCGATTCCTGCTGTGGATGGAAGGACGCATGGATGAGCATGCGGGGGGAGGGGGTGAAGGAAATGCATGTCAGACCAACCATGTGGGCGTCACGCAATAAACTGTGGATCAGTTTATTTTCTGGAGTCGAAAGATGTGACAGTATTCATAATAATAATGAAGATAATAATAATGATGATAATAATGATGGTGATTAAAAGAAAAAACTTAAAAAAAATTACAGATCAATTAACTGGTGTATGTGTTTGTAAATTTTCGTTCTAAAGCAGCAGTTCTCAACCTCGAACTTATATCAGAATCACCCAAGGGGTGTTGTAAAGTCCTGATACCCAGGCACACGACATGCAAATTAAGTCATAATTCCTGGGGCCATAAATGGCCTTACAAAGTTTCCAGGTAATTCCAGTGTGTAATCAGGGTTATGATGTTTTACAAGCCTTAAATTGTGTAATATATTCTTAACTTGGGGAATGACAAATGAAGAGTTTTTAACATTAGAGTTTTCCATAGTAGGTGGTCTTTGTATTGAATAACTCTGACTTGTAAGATCTGAATAGATTGATGAAAAGCAGATAGTTTCATTTATCGCAGGCAGCCATGACCTGTAGTCAAAGCACCAATAATTTATTTTCATTTTTAAAATAATAGAGGATAAATTATATTGTTCCCGTTCTTTCTGCCAGAGCCTTTATGATTAGAAAAACCTGAGAAGCATTAATATTATAGGCCTTAGAACCAAAATAACTAACAAACCAATCAGGTATTAAAAATGCCCAAAATAGGGGGTGCCTGGGTGGCTCAGCCATTTAAGCATCCGACTTCACCTCAGGTCGTGATCTCAGGGTCCTGGGATTGAGCTTCATGTCAGGCTCCCTGTTCAGCAAGGTGTCTGCTTTTCCCTCTCACTTTGCCCCTCCCCCTGCTTGTTCTCTCTCTCAAATAAATAAATAAAATCTTTTAAAAATGCACAAAATAGAAAAAATACTCACAAATGGAAAACTTCGAATAAATAATATATATATAATAATACACAATTATAATTAAGAAACTGGGATATTTACCTTTTCTAGTGTTAAATTTGTATTATCCTAAAATCTGCCAGCCAATATTACTTAAAACTGGATAAAATAGCACCACTTCAACACACTGGGAGGAATAATGGGACAATATAAAACTAATCTGGCCAGAAGATTCTGGCCAGACATGCAAGGGTCTCATTTCAGAACAACTTGAGGAGCCATTTGACCCAGCATCAGGGAAAACAGAAAGAGAACTGCAGTCATTTGCTTATTTAACTATTTTTAAAGACATAATTAGTTCTATTGAATTATTGCAGTGGAGGAAGGATGGAAATATGAGAACTAGTGCAAAGTAGGAGGGGAAATAAAGGCAGTGGGAACTCAACTTGAAAATTTCAAAAGCTAAATAATGTTGAAAACAAGGACCACATTGGTTTAACGTCTTGTTTCCTTTTGTTTATTACTGGGCAGTAGAAGGTTTGTGGGCCTGTGTATGGAAGCAGTATTGGTAGGTTCAATGTACCCACATTTCACTGATCTTGGTTCTGCTGAGGGCAGTTCTAAACAAATGGTTGATAGAGTGGTCTTTATGTTTGTTCTCAGATGATAGCCCAGGCTCCCACTCTGCCTATTGTAAAATGAATTTAGTCCCTCTTTGGAGTATATAAGCTGCTTACAGAGAGAGAAAAGAGCAGGGATGAGTCAAACTGCAGACAGGATATCGAGACTTATTTGTCCTCTCCAGTGACTGGCCACATGAAGAAACAAAATCCATTTTCCAGCCATTTTATTCAATACACTTCACAGACTTTCAAGTTCCTAAAAAAAAGACCAATGAAAGGCAAATGTCTGATTATTCTCCCCATTCTGGCAAAGAAATTGGTTTCTCTCCTTTTGTTTCTCTACATTTTATTCTTGCCCTCCTCTCCTGAAGGGATCAAACAGCACAGAATGCAGAATCTTTGGGACCACCTTTAAGATATAATGCATTTTTCTTTAAAGACTCCTTTCCAATCTGGGAAGCAGATAACAACATGGTTTTGAGAATGACATCTTCCCCACTCCCAATGCCTAGCCACTCAGGCTTAATTAACTAATCAGTCATCACTCAGGTATTTATACCTGAAATAAATCAGTTATTAGAAACTGAAGTGTTCCTTTTTGGGGGGTTGTTTGGTTTTTGTAGATAACTTGTTATCTTTGAGGTTACTAATATTGTGCATGGTTCATTCATCATGTGTAAGCAAAAAAAAAAAAAAGAAAAAATAGAAAGAAAGAAAGAAAGAAAGAAAGAAAGAAAGAAAGAAGAAAAAAAGAAAGAAAGAAAAGAAAAGCTCTTCTCTTTACCAAAACAATGCATAATTCCTTCCAGTAAATGGAATATTGTCCTCATAGACTGATTTTGATGTTGTTGCTGTTCTCATTGAGTGTAGTCATTTTCTAGGTTTATGATAAACTTAGGTGAAAGATTGTCAAGTGCCGCATTTGGGAGATTGATGAGGTGTTCCTTTTCCTCCTTATAAATTCACCCAGAAGTGCACCAGTTTTCAGGGGGCCTTTTTTCCATGCAAAGGACTGAATTAGTCCCACATTAGTTAACATTTAAGATAATAATAACGATAAAATTTATTGTCTGGAAATGAAAATATCAATCTCTCATACCCAATTTGTCCGTTGTGCTTTGGTACAACCTCAATCAAAATTGAGTTAATCAGGAGTGACCTCATAGGGTCACTAACTCTAAAATTAATTCTGGTTTTAATGATATACGCCTCTAATTTATACCTAAAAAGTGTGGACCACCTGTGTTGTTGACTGGTTGTGATCATCTTGAGACCTAAGGGATTTGTATCAAGAAAAAATCCAGACATACAGGATACATGTTTCTTTAAAGTGATGCTATAAAAATTATTTTCTCGATTAAATCTGTTATTCATTTTTTATTTTGTAAAGCCATAAAACTCGTGGCTTTGAAATGATTGAATATATGTTTGTGATTTGTTTTCACTAGCCTCTTTCCTTATTCCCTGTCTCCAATGACACCATTCATGTAGCATAACCACAAATCTTTTAAAGCACATTTCGTAGACAGGACTGCATTTGGCAGGGCTATAGCTTGCAGTGATACAATTTTATAGAAAATAGCAGTATTAATTAGATATATGCTGGTGAGCTAGAAGTAAATGTTTATGATTATTGTCTAAAGCCAAACAGGAAAATGTAAAAGCAATAATAAATATGTTCTCTCTCATTCCAATATACCAGCTTAGGCAAATTTTTGGCTGGAGAAGCATAAGTGAGTAATTAGATAATTGCTGCCTTGATTGAGCTTAATAGGAAACATTTCAATTAGGCTAAAACTACACAGAAAGGAAGTGGGTTTTTTACAAAGGGAAACATTCCTTGTCATGCAACTGTCAGCTTGTGCCCACACTAAGAGATGGGATTAAGTGGATCTCTGCAAAGGAAACAAAAAAGAAATGATTGCAGTAATTAGACCTATACTTAAACATTGTGTCTTCTGATAGAATTTCTTGATGATTCTAGGCTCGATAACGCAGCCCCTATAAATGTCTTGCCTGTAACAAATTACTGCCTTAAATCTATGGCAAAACAAGTTCCTGGAAAAAAAAAGTTATGATTTTCTCATACTACAAAAACTAACATTCTAGAATTGCAGGCCTCTTCGTGAAGCCACCTGCATGCTAGCAAATAATCAGAAAAGCCATTTGGGGCTAGTTTGCATGGTTAATAGTCTCTCCTTAGCATACCTTGAGTGTATGTATCCAGTTCCTGACTCAGAGCTGGAACCAGATGTAAAAATGCTCCTTTCAAAGGATAAATGTCTGAAGAACAGTACTATTCTTAATGTCCTGGGAGTTGAGGTAGTGATGTGACCCTTTGATCTGTCAGCATAGGGGTTTTATCCATTGGGAAGTCACATTGTTCCACCCATGGGTGGTTAAATTCATGGGAATGATGTAATATAGATGCCATTTCAGGGCCCCAGCAGGTTGCAAATTGCCTAGCCCAAGGCCTCATACATATAGACACTTAGTAAATTGATGTTTTAATATTGCTTTATTTTGTTTAAGATTTTTAATTTATTTATTCATGAGAGACACAGAGAGAGAGAGAGGCAGAGACACAGGCAGAGGGAGAAGCAGGCTCCATGCAGGGAGCCTGATGTGGGACTCGATCCTGGGACTCCAGGATCACGCCCTGGCTGAAGGCAGGTGCTAAACCACTGAGCCACCCAGGGATCTCCTTAATATTGCTTTATATGAAAAAGACAATAGCTTGAGCTCTTGCTAGATGAGAAATGGAGAAGCCACTGATAGAACACCAAATTATTATATCACCTCTAGAAATATGATATGTCACCCAAATCTTGTAAGGATCTTGTCAAGACAAACACAAGTCCCATTTAAGGTATGCTACTGCACTGATGCTACTGAAACAGCCCAAAAAGCAATTGATTCCTTCTGTCTTTCTGGGTGGGCATCCTTCTCTCTCAGTGTCTCTGCTGTACAGGGGAAGCAGCGTTAACAGCCCACATTAAGAGGTGGCAGCATTGGAGAGGCCCTTGACTTCCTTGTATTGTGTAGGGGTTAAGAGCATGGCATTAGAATCAGTTGGGCTTTGTTACTTGTTCTGTGACCTCTGGAAAGTTACTTAACTTTTTCAAACTCAGTGTCTTCATCTGTAAAATAGGAATGGTAAAAAAAAAAAAAATAGGAATGGCAATATTACCTCCCTCTCAGGGTTGTCATGAGGAATTAATGACATGATGCTTAGCACAATTAAGCACTCAAACATTCTTGGCTCCTATTTTATTAGAGGGCACGAGTTCTCATGATAGAGCACAATGCCTAAGAAGTGCTTTTTAAAGTCAGGGGTGCAAGGGTTTGCTTCTCCATTTCCTTTTCTAACCAGCACCCAAAGTTCAAAAGTTTTGAAGAGGTGTCAGGGCCACCTCTGGTCTGCTTCAGTCTGCCAGAATGTAAAACTAGTGTAAGGTCTGTGGAGCCAAAACTGAGATGAACTGAAACCCTGCATCAAGAGGTCCCCATTAACAGTCCCCCCACTTCTGGCCAGCAGTTGGGCAGATGGGCCATCTCTTACTGTGGTCAGTGGCTCTGTAGAGAAAGCAGCCTTCCTTACTCATACCCAGGTGACATAGTCGGATGTGTGATGTTCTTTCAGTGTTAATGACTAGAAATGCTGCATTTGACTATTTGCATTATTAGGATTTGAACATAATACAGGCTTTAGTTGTTGTTAGTTTTTTAGAAGCCATTTGAGGGGAAAATGGGAAGCCGTTGAATAGAAGGATTTACACTGATTTGTTTTCCAGCACAGCAGGGTAGGAACTCCAAGCTTTTGACCATAAAGTTAAAGAGCTTGGAAGCTTTAGTTTTAGATTCTTAAAATTAGATTGTGACGGATCAATAGTCTGTATAGTAGACTTGGTAGTGAAAGTTACTTTGGGAGATAAATTTGTAAGCATTTCATGCACCCCATACAGAATTATTTCTATTTCTTTTTTCAGGCTTCTCAAAACCAATCACGATAGGTTAAATGAGAAAGAATTTTAGACTCTCATTCAGTGGGTAAAACCTTAATTAGTTTCTGTCTTTGGGGAGATGGTCTACTAAATGAGGAAGTGGAAGAGAACCCACAGATCAGTTCCATAGAGCAAGCTGGAGGTAGTGCTTTTGGGGGCTGAGAGGGCTTATGTAGCTTGACAGGCCTTTGCTTTTCATGATTAGCTGATAGAGGTTTCCACACCTCCTGTCCCCATTTGTCCTTAGACTGTTTATGACCAATTTTCCTATAGGGAAATGCTAACTTGGAATCTCAGGTGGCAGACCCCACTTTTGTGGCAAGATTTAGGTGTCATGTGTGTCTAAAGGACAGAGAAATTCTTGTCTTTTCTATTATACTTCTTCCTATATGCTTTTGCATTCAGAAATGTGGCCTTTCCCTAGGAACCCTTTTTACTGGGAATTCTGCTTTATGACAGCATTTTGACTTGCTGCCAGAGAAGCTGGAAATGAAGGAAGTTCAAGATAAATATCAATGGTGATTTTTTTTTTCTTGGTCACTCTCTTTCTCTCTCTCTCTCTCTCTTTTTTACAGAAAAGTCATATGCTCATATCCTAACTTGTCCCAATAGAGGGTCAATTACAACCAGTTGGCTGTAAATCCAATCCAACAAAAACACTGAGAGAAGGAACTGTAGCAATAGATACTGAGGGTCTCTAGAATCACTATAAATGTTAAGAACGTGTCAGCTGTGAACTCCGGGCCTTTAAGCGATATTTTAGGACCCAGTGCTTCCCAACATAGCCCCTAATGAATAAAAATGAGCCAGGCATTTTTGTATGGTTAAGGTTGTCTTTTCCTCCAAGAAATCTTTTAAAGTTAAAGCAAAGTCATAGTTAAAATTTCATAAATAATATGATTTTAAAAGTTCATTAGCAGGCTGTAATAGTCAAAAACAATATGTGTTCAGAGAGGGATGTTCACAGAGTACATCGCAGTGATAATAATTACATTTTAGGAATCAAAAAGGATTTTAGAGGTGGCAGCCCTTGGAAAATCTTTTTGACTACGTTTTGACCATTATACATCTAAACAGTTTTGAAAACTGAAAAAGTTAAGAGGACTTGATGTGCTGGTGAGAACAAAGATTCTATATTGCCACAATAGTTGCTCACTTCCTGGGGGAGAGCAAATGACAAAGCATGCATTATTTGGCCCTTCATGTAGGTGAGAAATGAAATCCAATTTTTTCATCCTGCATATACATACAATATGAAATATGATCATTTAGAAACAAGAGCAATAAAGACCCCTTGCCACATGGCAGTAATTTCTTTCAAAAAAATGATTTTTGCATTCTATGAGATGTTTGTCTTCTAATAGGCTTCTTGAAGACATTCTGGCAATGTGCTAGAATTCTAGGTTTTCGTCCTGTTATTACCAAACTATGGGATATTTAACAAGTAATTAAACCTCTGTAGGCCTTGGTTCCTAATATATAAATCAAGATTGTTTAATTAAAGGTTTAGATGACCATTTCCAGCTCTTACATTCCAGAATCTATGAACCACTTTATCCATTAAACCTCAACCTTGGCAGTGAATCAGAATCAGCTAGGGAGCTTTAAAAATTGCAGATACCTTGGCCTCATCCCACAGAGGTTTCAATTCAGTATATCCAATTCCACTCAGCTTCTGAGTGAAGCTTTTAAAAGTTTTTTAAATGTATATGTATACCCAGAGGTGAGATTGCAATAAACACTTAACTCCTTGCTAGGCACTCCTCATGTTCCTAGATAGAGGAGCCTGATCTAATTAGTCAAAACAGGATAAAATCTATCATATAAAATATTCCCATTTTGGTTTTTACATCCTGGATGCTAGCCCCTTTAAAGCCCCATTCTTTCATGCCACCTCATTACAAACATATAAGCATCTAATATATCAACTCACCTGTCAGATAAATGGTAGAAGGGTATACATGCTGACTAACTAACCTGTGAATACTGTAACTTATAGAAGAAGTATATCCTATTTTATCTAGTCCATGAAATCATCTTAAGTGTAGAGATTCCTTGATAGGAAGGACTAATTAGGGGATAAAGAAGTATCAGACAATTTTGCATTTACTCCTTGCAACCAGATAGGCATCAATATTTCATCTTACAGATAAGGAAAGTAAGTCTCAGTGAGGCTTATCTTTCTTACCCAAGATCTCCCCACAAGGTCATGTTACCAGAGGGAGTAGAAAAAAGTAGCCCTTCACAGCAGGGCTTTTCAGATGCTCCTATGGTCATCCTTACACAGGCCTATCTAGTTGGAGGGCTAGCTTAGGCATCCCCAGGCTCCACTCCATAGTTTAAGAGCCCTTTAACTTGGAACTTTAGGAAAATATTTAGGAAAATAATGAAAAGAAATACTTGAGAATGGTCAAACCCATATGGAAGAATCATGGTAAAGACAAGATATGAGCAGCTCTCTTAAACCCAGCAGTAAGTACCATAAATTGGTAATATGTAATTTGGCAGTATGTATCCCTGCCAAATCTTAATAACATTCACATCTTTTGACCTAGTACATCTAATTCCAGGAGGCTGTTCTAGGGAATAATTATTGGTGTGGACTAACATTTGAATAAAAATAATAGAATTGCTTTAGAATAGTATGTATAATAGGAAAAAAGGGAAAAAAATCTAAATATTTACTGAAGGTGAATAGTTCACTATACTTAAGTACATCCATATGATGAAATATTGTATAGCATCAAAAATAATGCTTCTGAAGAGATTTTAATGAGGTGTGGAAATATTAATGCTATTATATGAAAAAAAGATACAAAACTATATGGTATGATCTCAACTATAAAAATAAAGGATGTAAGCATTAAAAACTCTAAAATGTTAACAGTAGTTATTTCCAAGTAATAAGATTACAAATACAGTTCATTTTCTTTATACTTCAATGCACTTAAAATTTTTTCTGTAAGTCATGAATTATTTTAAGAAGTGGGAAACATTAAAATATACTTGTGAAAAAAAGAATCATAGAGTTTGGTTAGAAAAAGAAAATTGGGGATCCCTGGGTGGCACAGCGGTTTGGTGCCTGCCTTTGGCCTAGGGCACGATCCTGGAGACCCGGGATCGAATCCCACGTCGGGCTCCCGGTGCAGGGAGCCTGCTTCTCCCTCTGCCTGTGTCTCTGCCTTTCTCTCTCTCTCTCTCTCTCTCTCTGTGTGACTATCAAAAATAAATAATTAAAAAAAAAAAGAAAAAGAAAATTGTACAGAAATAAATTAGCAATAGTGGACCAGAGACCTCAGTTCTAAATAATCTAAGCAAACCCACCAAATGCCATTTACTTTGGTAGAAATCCATCTTCTCGGGGCCATGTTTTCTTCATGTGTCAAATTAGGGGACAGGATCAAAGGAATGTTAATGACATTTTTATCTTTAAGATTAAAAAAGACTCATCATAACCCTGCTAAAAAGAGTCCATATTTTCAGATAAGAACAAAATAGAAGTGTTACCCAATAATTTCTCTTGTCTTACTTTTTTTTTTTTCCTGCTTTGAAACAGAAACTAGACGATAGCAGAAATTCCCATGGTGTTTCAAGGGTATTAATAATTTTAGTATATAGGGCACAGGATCAATATAGATAAGCTTATAGACATATAAAGTATGGCTGATTAGATACTCTGAAAGGCTCCATTACTTAGTACAACTAAATATAGATAAATTAGAAGCCTAACTCTCAAAGCATTCCCAGGACTGCAAGAAGCTAAGTCTTTAAGAGAATCTTTAAGTGCAAAAACAAAGCAATAAAGAAACAGAGAACACCTAACAAACAAACAAAACAATACAAAATAAAAACTAACAAAAACAATCAGAGAAAACCCCACCCTTGAAATAATCTCTCCCCCAAACAACTGAGAACTGAAGTCAGAAAGGGGAGCAATAAATGATTGGATCAGGAGACTTAGACTGAGGCTTCCTATAATATCAGATTGCTATCCTAAAATTTCTGGATTATCCAGGACCCTCTGTAGGGAAGTTTACATGATCTCACAATGATTATGCCTTAGTCTCATGGGAGAAAGAAACTCAAATCCTCTTTATAGGGAAGCAACCTCACTATAGTTGTTTGGGATTCCCACAGATAAAGTCCAATTAAATGAGTTCATAAAAATCATCCAGGCAGCCAAGTGAGTGGAGGCCCAGCAGGGTCAGGGCATTGGCTACATTTAGGGAGATTGAGCAAATAAGTGAATGGACTGAGGAAAATGGAAATAAAATTTCTCACTTTTGGAGATGGACGTTACTAATATGAAAAGGAGAATACAGAGCATACCCTGTGGCATTGGATCGGAATTGCAGATATTGGTATGAACTCATGACTTCCAATATAGAGATAGATAGGTATAGAAATAAATATAAAAGTAAAAATGTGTGTATGTAGACTTGTGTATATATGTACATGAATATATTTTGTTGCTCTGTCCACTTGAGAGTGCCTGAAAGATCTCTGTAATTAAGAGCACATGTAATACTGAGACCATCGTTTCTAAGTACCATTTTCCACTAAAAGGAACTAAAGTATCATTTTCCACTAAAAGGTTCCTTGGAGAAATGGCTGATATCAGGGTTGGGGCAAGGATAGTCTAAGATAAGCTTGGACGTCTTTTTTTTAATATTTTATTTATTTATTCATGAGAAGCAGAGAGACAGAGAGGTAGAGACACAGACAGAGGGAGAAGCAGACTCCATGCAGGGAGCCCGACATGGGACTCAACCCCGGGTCTTCAGGATCATGCCCTGGGCTGAAGGTGGCACTAAACCGCTGAGCTACACAGGCTGCCCAGCTTGGAAGTCTTATACCAGAAAGTAACGACATACTCAAAGAATGATGGGAATATATGAAAAGGACATACAAAACTGTTTGAAGAGGCTCTTACTGACCAAATTTGGGACAATTTGAGCACTAAAATAATTCTAATGGCTTATATCACATTGAATAAAATAGGACTCCAGAGTCCTCACTGTATAAACAAATAGGTTACAGGGATAAGAGAAACTTTTTTATGTGGAATGTCATTAAATGTAGAGGTAATATAATTAGAAAATATAGTAGCCATTATAATAAAATTAATTCAGTCAAGAAATATCAATATAGGCTAATATTTGACATCATGTGCCTCCTGATATATTGCCCTGAGGTAACAGCATACTTGTTTAAGAAGCTGAATCTTATCATGAAGAAGCATCATAAAAACTCAAAGTGAGACACATTCTACAAAATCATTGACCTATATAATCTTAGAAAATGATAATATCCTGAAGGTCCAGAAAAGACTTAAGAACTCTTTGAGATAAAAGGACACTGAAGAAGCATAGGAACTAAGTGCATTGTGTTATTCTTGATTGTATTCTTTGCTATGAAGTACATAATTTGAACACTTAAAGAAACTCTCGGAATTCAGAGTGAAGGATTTAAAGAAATTCTTTGTGCTATTCTTGCAATTCTTCTCTAAGTTTGCATTTATTTCAAAATAGAGCATTTTAAAAATTATTGCACAATTTTAGAAATTCACCAAATAAGGAATGGGAGTCAGTAGAAACAAATAAAAAAAAAAGATTTAAATCTATAAAAATTTTAGGTATTTGAATTATAAGATTAAAAAAAGTAAAATACTGTTAGACAATTTTTAAAGAAATGAAAAATGGAATTTAAGCACACAAGGGAAAAGAGACTTCTAAAAGCTATTATTCAGGTTAGAAAAAGAACTAAATTTAACTTGTAAAAGTGAACGAAAAATGTTGATGTTAAGAATCCAATGTACAAGCCAAATAGAAGATAAAAAAATTGAAAAGAATATGGTGAATTGGAAGAAGGAGCTAAAGAAATTATCAAAAGTGGCTCAAAGAGACAAAAAGGAGTGAAAGTAGAATTGAGAAGTTAGGAGACATCAAAAATGCAATGCAAAGGTCCACTATACATCTGATAGACTGTCCAGATGGTATACTGAAGAGAATGGAGAAGCATCAATATTTAAAAAAATAACTGATGTTTGAAACAGATGAAATGTAAAATTCCACAAGTAGGGCACCTAGGTGGTTCAGTCAGTTAAGTGTCTGCCTTTGGCTCAGGTAATGATCTCGGGGTCCTGGGATCAGCCCCTCATCAGGCTCCCTGCTCAATGAAGAGTCTGCTTCTCCCTCTCCATGTAGTCCTCTTCCCTCCCTCCCTGCTTGTGCCCTCTGCTCTCTTTCATGCTCTCTCTTTCAAATAATAAATGAAATCTTTAAAAGAAATTCCACAAGTAAAGGTAGCACTATCATATCCCAAGCAGAAAAATTTTAAAAGTCTATACACAGACATATCATAGTAAAACTGCAGAACACCAAAGACAAAGAGAAGATCATAAGGTAATTCTATTTTTAATTTTTTTTTTGAGGAACTCCATAGTGTTTTCCACTGCACCAGTGGCTGCCCCAGTTTGCATTCCTACTAACAGTGCATAACCATATGATCTAGTAATTGCACTACAGGGTGGGTATTTACCCAAAGAACATGAAAACACTAAATTGTAAGAATATATGCCCCCCTATATTTATTGTAGTATTATTTACAACAGCCAAATTATGGAAGCAGCCCAAGTGTCCACTGATAGATGAATGGATAAAGAAGATGTGATATATACACACACAGACACACCCCCATACACACACACACTGAATATTATTCAGCCATAAAAACAAATGAAATCTTGCCATTTGCAACAACATGGATGGGTCTACAGAGTATAATGCTAAGTGAAATAACTCAATCAGAGAAAAAGAAATACCATATGATTTCACTTACATGTGGAATTTAAGAAACAAAACAAAAGGAGCACCTGAGTGGCTCAGTGGTTGAGCGTCTGCCTTTGGCTCAGGTCGTGATCCTGGGGTCCTGAGATTGAGTCACACATTGGGCTCCCTGCAGGGAGCCTGCTTCTCCCTCTGCCTGTGTCTCTGCCTCTCCCTCTGTGTCTCTCATGAATAAATAAATTTTTTAAAAAAAGAAACAAAACAAAGAAAAAATGAAGAAGCAAACCAAACTCTTAACTAAGGAGAACAGATGGTTACTACAGGGGAGGTGAGTGGGGGGAGAATGGGTGAAGAAGGTAGAGGGGATTAAGGATGCACTTATTTTGATGAGCACTGAGTAATTTATAGAATTTTGGAATCATTATATGCCTTGAAACCAATATAACAGTGTATGTTAACTACACTGTAATTATTAGTAAACAAATAAATAAAATTTTTAAAAAGACAAAAAACCTAAAAACAGCCAGAAAGAAAAGATGAATCATCTAAAAAGAAATGATAGCTGACTAACAGTAGATTTCTCAATAGCCGCAGGGAAGGCCAGGAAAAAATGGAGAACATTTTTTACAATGTTGTCAATCTAGATTTTTGTAACCACCAAACCGTATTTTATTAATGAGCACAAAACAAAGATATTTTCAGTTGAAAACAGAGTTTATCTCTAGTAGTGTTATGACTGACTTGTGCACTCCCAAAATTTTATATTGAAGCCCTAACCCCCAGTATTTTAGAATGTAACTGTATTTGGAGATAAGACCTTTGAAGAAGTAATTAAGTTAAAACAAAGCCATTAGGGTGAGCCCTCCTCCAAATTGCTTGGTATCTTTATAGGAGAAGAGATTAAAACATACAAAGAGAGACACCATGTTGTATGTGTGCACAGAAGTATAATCATATGGGATGAAATAATCAGAAAACGGTCATTTGCAAACCAAGGAAAGACCTTAGGAGAAATCAACCCTGCCAGTTCTTTGATTTTGAACTGCGAGCCTCTAGAACTGAGACAAAATAAAATTCTGTTGTTTAAGCCACCCATTCTTGGATATTTTGTTTGGCACCTTTAGCAAACTAATATAAGTATGTCTTTCCATTTACCAAAAAAACTTCAAGAAAAACACTTTATACTTCAAGCACGAGAAGACCTTATCAGAAAGGTTTGAGATGAAAGAAAGAATGGTGGGCAAAAAAATTGGTAAATATTTAAATACACATTGTATAAAATAATAGTAGAAATGGGTTCTGAACACCAGGATTCACAAACCATGACTTAAAAACCAGATTCTCCAGTTGCTTCTGTTTTCTTTCCTTGCCTATCCGGTCTACCTTTGCAGCAATGTAGACTGTTAAGGATATTTCTGAGTTGTTTTCTCTGAGTACTAAGGGGACTGCAGTAACTCTCAGCCAGTGTTAGTGTTGGTGGTGCTATTTAGCATGTCACTCAAGAGTCAGGATCATTCAGGAGGACCAGAGTCAGGGCCTGACTCAGATGTTCCTTCCCAAGGGAAGAGTCCCTTTTCATTTTCAACCTTGGAGGATTTGAGGTTGATTTTCTTGAGTGAATCCAGTTTTTCCATTATTCTCTTCAACAGTATGTCAATTTTAAACTTGATCAGCTCTATCTAAAGTTATAATGACATGAGCTGATAAACAAAAATAAGTGAGAAAATTTTCCTCTTTTCATTTTTTAAGGGAACATCAAATTATACCAGGCTTTTTACTCTTCGTCTCACCTCTCTTAAGTTTGACCTGTAGGTGAACAGGATTATTTCCATTGAACAAGCCCCAGTTGGGTGTAGACAAGTGTGGTTCTTTTAAGTATATAAGGATCTTCATCTGTGTTTGAACTATATGTTCATCACTTACCGGTGTCAATGTTAAAATGTCTGGGAAGCCTGATGAGATCTCAGAGAGGAAAGGAAATTCTGAAATGTAATACCCTCTTCTTGGCTGCACATCATTTCATACTCTTTCCCTTAGTCTCTATCTTTAAAACAGTATCATAAGCAATTTTGTATGGGGAGCCCCCGGGGGCTCGGCGGTTTAGCGCCGCCTTCAGCCCAGGGCAGGATCCTGGAGACCGGGGATAGAGTCCCGCCTTGGGCTCCCTACATGGAGCCTGCTTCTCCCTCTGCCTGTGTCTCTGCCTCTCTCTCTCTCTGTGTGTCTCTCATGAATAAATAAATAAAATATTTTTAAAAAAATAAGCAATTTTATATAATACAGTGTCATTGCAATTCTTTGTTTACAACACTGTCCCTTAAATAGCTATGATGGAGCAAATGAAAGGAAAAGGAAATAAGAGGAAAGACAATAGATTACACAGAATCCAATTGAGTTTGCCACTATCCTTGGGTTACATGGAATGTATTTCTCATAAATATATGGGGTAAGAAAGGCAGAGATAATATTAAGCTATGAGGATAGGGTGTTTTGTTTTGTTTTGTTTACTGCCATATACTATCTCCTATGCCAATTTATATATATATATATATATATATATATATATATATATATGTATATATATATGGCATAAGTAGGCATCCCCAAAATATGTGAAATAAGTAATTCAGACTGTAATAGCCCGGCTATGATTTTCCCTCTCACATCTAATTTTAGATTAAAAATAATAGAAAGATGCAAAGCTATGAAAATGTACCCAGCCATATAGACTATTCACCAAAAATGCACTCAATAAGTGTATAATGTCTAGAAGACCTTTATACCATGTTTCAGAGTCTATATATAAGACTCTTGAATGTCAAGTGAAGAGAAAAATAACGTTCTTTTAAAAAACTTTATGGGTATTAAAGTCCTCAAATATTTAATATGAGATAAAAGGCCAAATGTTTGTTTTGGATTATTATTCAGGCATACTTTATGATGGTTATTAGCCATTCCTTTGCCTATTTTGAAAAAAAATTCAGAGGCAATCAGTGTCTTTAATGTTGACTTGGAAAAGTAAAGCAACACAAACAAGTATATTCCCTTAGATAAAGAGAATATTACTTTTTTTATTTATGATAGTCACAGAGAGAGAGAGAAAGTTTCATTTTTTTTTAATTTTTATTTATTTATGATAGTCACAGAGAGAGAGAGAGAGGGGCAGAGACACAGGCAGAGGGAGAAGCAGGCTCCATGCACCGGGAGCCCGATGTGGGATTCGATCCCGGGTCTCCAGGATCGCGCCCTGGGCCAAAGGCAGGTGCCAAACCGCTGCACCACCCAGGGATCCCTAAAGAGAATATTACTTAGTAAAGTATATCTGCATTAGCCAATGTAAAAAACTACCAAAAATGTACTAAGATCACTAAAGGTTAAATATCCTACTATTCATACATTTCCGTGTATTTTAAAAATTTTGTTCTTTGTTTCCTGTAAGCAAGACCAACTGGATGAAAATAAGATTACTGTGTTGTGATATTTGAGTAATGTTTTACTATTTTTGTACACTTGAGTCAATTCATTAAGGCGTGTCCACACTATACTATGAATAATACACAATGAATAATTTTAATTATTAAATGAGTCACGATTTCTGTGACAGTATATTTTAAAACAACTTCTTCATACATTTTTTTGAAAGGAGTTTAAAAGATTCTAAAATCAGTTACAAAGTTCAGTTTGAGACTGAGCTTTTAGTGTTTACTTCTAAGCACTAAAATCACATAGTGTTGATAGTAACAGATATTCTCCATGTTTTATGAGCATTTTCCGGAATAAATGACTATATAGGGTCACTACATTCTTTTTTATTTTTTTATTTTTTTAAGGATTTTATTTATTTATTCATGAGAGACACAGAGAAAGGCAGAGGCAGGGACGTAGGCAGAAGGGAGAAGCAGACTCCCCGCAGGGAGCCCGATGCGACCCGATCCTGGGTCTCCAGGATCACACCCTGGGCTGAAGGCGGCGCTAAACTGCTGAGCCACCCGGGCTGCCCCGGGTCACTACATTCATATTGTAAAGGTCGCATACTCATAGGGATGGCCAGTAGAAAACTTACAGAGTGTTGTTTGCATGACACCAAAACAGTCATTCACTTCATTAAAAATGCAAGAGGTAAATTCAGTTTCTAAATCAGCCTGTTGAGTATTGAGTAGAATAAATATTCAGCTCAGTGTTTTTTTAAATAGTTGTCATTATATATACCCAACTTATGCTTTAGTAAATAAATAGAAGACAAAGAACAACCTCTTCTATGATGGTCTCATCCTACAAGCCAGAAAAAAAATGTCACTGACCTTAGGGCTGCTGTGTACATAACTAATTATTAGGTTAAATCCCTGAGCATTGGACGAGGACTGGAATTACACTCAGAGGATACACTGTCCATGCATTTGAGTGTTTTTGTTTTGTTTTTAAGGAAAATCTCATTGTTTAATTGAGAAAGAATTAGCTTCCAGGAAACAGATTAGGAATTTATGTTTCATTTAAATTTGGCCTTAGAATTTGCTGGATTATAGTCTGCAGATCCTTTGCCATGCACAGAATTCTTTTCTTTCTATATAAAAAATAAAAAATGAAGATGTTAGCACCATATTTAATTTACACCAAAAATTTTTAAAGTGGATTTTGATGGCCTCCATGATCTGTTATTTATTTAACCAATCAAAAGATTGTTGATTGTTTACCTTTAGACAGTTTGAGCAAGTTTGAAAAAATACTACCTCAGCTAGTTTTTAGATTACTTCACAGTCCTCTACATTAATTTTTACTGAAATTTTTGGTTGACTTGTTTTCCAGTATACTGATATAAGCTCTGAGGGAAAAGACCCCATAGTCTACTTTGTTTGAGTTCCTCAAAGAACAAGATACTTGACAAATACTTGGGTTTTGCTAGTACCAGCATCATGACATCTAAACGGTTATGCTATATTGTTGTCTTATGGCACAGTATCTTATAAAGGTTAAGAATAGCTGCTAGGTAGTAATGACCGTAGTAAGTTATCCAACATTACTCTGATCCTCACAATGTGCCTGATTTACAGGCAATCAATGGCCCAGGGACTGATATCACCTAACTCTCTGGGAAAAGGACATTCACTTCCAACTCAGTTGAGAATAACTAAGTCTAAAAGAGAAATGGTGGATAACATGCAAAACTTGATCTTCCAAGCCAAATAATTGTGATATTCTAGAACATACTAAAAGCATGTAGATATTATGTTCATAATTCTACATATTAGATTTTATATTTTACTTTGAAGTATGAGTACCATTATGAAACAATTTATTTATATACATCTATATACATTTATTATTTATATACAGATAAGTAGTATCCACTTAAAATTGCCATCTTAGAATTGTTGCAGCAGTTCTACTGCTGCCCAAAAAATCTTTGTTATTCTTTTAGAGCCAGTTTGAGTCACAGAAGAAAACAATCACTCCTATAGTAACTTTATAATCACATCTTGATTTTAACCAAATGGTATCTAGCTGGATCACATTATTGCTCATGGTTTCCTCCAAATGACATTTGAATATTTACAAAATTCAAATTAACTCTCAAAAGAAAAACTTTATGACCACTGAGGAAAGTATAACAGAAAAAGGAGAAGAAAATGAAAACCTCTGAGGGCATATCCAAAATAATTCCTTAAGTGCCAAGTGCAAAGAGAATGCTAATGATATCCATTTGTCTTAACAAGACTACAACTTTGAAGGGTACAGCATGTGTTTCAATTTTTTTAAATTAAGTAATATCTTTATATTTTAAGTGATATCTTCTCTCTTTGGGAACGATGTGTGTGGTATAGACAATAGTGTCATCTGCTATGACACTAGTTGGTAGGATCTAAGAAAACGAATTTTATTAGAAGGCATCTCTTGTGTTAGAACATACAGAAAATGATGTTGTAACATTTTTCTTCAAAGGTTGTCCTGCTGTAAAAGAGGAGAGGTAGCAACAATTGTTTCACCAAGAGTTTGGGAGGAAGCGATGGCAGCTATTACAGACCTAGAGGTCCCCACCAGTGTTTGTGTATCATTTTTTGTGTGTGTGTGTGTGTGTGTATCATTTTTAGGGAGAATCTATATTATTTCTGGTGGTGATATGGCAAAAATTTTCGGTGAGACCTTTCCTGAAAACTTTTTTTTTTTTTAATTTGTTAAAACACTTGAGCATTTACTTTGTGCCACTGGATTTGCAAAAAAGAATCAGATTGAGTCCTCCCTCTCTGATCAATTAAAAAAGAATGCCCCATTCATATCAGGAGAAGGAAGTGTTTATTTAAAAATGAGCCACATCTCCTCCTTCCAAATTACAAAACCAAAATGTTGAGGACATATTAGTCAATGGATCTCTCAATCAGAAAAGTAAAGATGGAGGATGGAATAAATAATTAAATGAAGTTAGAAAAAAAATAATGCCTTGAAATCAAACTCCTAAGTAGAAAAGTGTAATGTGTTTAAGAGGAAAGGCAGGTCATGTAAACATTTTGTCCTGCAATTACATAAAGGGAAAACTTATGATCTGAATAACATTTATTCCCAAGTACATGTGTTCTGGCTGAGAAAATAACTTGAGTGGCTGTGATGATGATTAGCTAGTGGGAGATGAGGCCCAAGGACTTCCATCCAGCCGGGAGGCAAGAAGAGATGACTAGTACTTTTCACGCAGGGCTCTCAAAGCTAGAGGATCAACTCCCATAGGGTGGCAGGTGTGGCAACACAGTCAGGGGAGCCTACATGAGGTGCAAATACTGAATGAAACTTGGTTCCTCCTGAGGCCAAGCATCTGCTTGACCCCCTGGTGCCTGGAGAGTGACTCAGCAATTTCCAAGAGCCTAGGCTTGAATCAGCCTCACCCTGGGGGTGAGGGCCTCCTGGAGCTTGGTTTAGCCAGATTGGTGGATGAAAATTCACTCACCGTGTCCTGACCCCATGTTGTACAGGCCCTTTGCATTTGAGTTTTGTTTTGTTTTTTTTTTCATCAACAGGCGATGGCTTGTTCTTAAGGAACTGCTAATTATTTAATTTCAGTGATGCCTAAAATATGGACTATACAAAATCAAATGAGATTCTGTGTAACAACAGAGAGAAGTCTGAGAAGCGACTGTGTAGCTATGAGCCTTGGGAAGATATTTGACATCAGTTAGGGCTTGCTCACCAAAATTACTCAGGTCAAAATTGCTCAGAACATATAAAGGTTGAGATCAGTTTGGCACAAGGAGTGGTCAGAATGTCTTATATGTTCTCATAAGCCATGTACACATAAGGGGACCCCCAACACTTGTTTGGGACCTGCCTACAATTGTTTCATGGGCTCACTGCGCCTTCCTTTCTTCCTATGCTGCGTGATTGGTGGTCTGCTGTACACTGTGCAGATGTTCTCCTGTGCTATTTCATGATTATTTTTCAAGTGGCCTCTTAGTCAAGGGATGGCAGGTCAGCACATGGAAACATCTGCTCTTACCATTTTTCTAAGCAAACAGCAGATGGCATTGCTGCTGTCCTTTTGATCTGGAGCAGAAATTCCCATGGCTGAGGTGTTGGTTTACATTGATGCTGCCTGGCAAGGGGCTGCCTGAGGGTCTGCCTCCCCCAACAGTAGCACTGCTTACAGATGTTTTCTCTGCAACTCACATTTTTAGTTTGTTTTTTCCTGTGACTCTACTTCTGCAGGGTGTCTTGAACTTTGATTCTTCCTCCTGTGACTATTGCTTGATCACTTCCGTGCTATCAACCATGGTCCCCAGATTTCCTCTCATTTGTCACCTGTTGGGGTTTCTATTATTGTTGCCAAAAAGGAGACAGTAAAGCTGTCACCTCAGGATTTGGGCACTGGATATGTATGTGCCACACACTAAACAAGGTTATCTAGAAAATATTTGGACCACCACTTTTTCTAGGTGCTTTCTTAGCCAAATAAAACCATCTTAAAATTACATTTTTAACGGTTGAATTTGTAGAACTGTAATGTATGTGTTAATTTTGTAATCATTGAACAACTGTTATCTTTTTAAACAGTGGAAATATACAAAATACATTTCTTTGACTTTGTTTTCCAGGTGGAATGTTAGTGTGTTAAAAGAAAAAAATTATTTCTTACTTTTTTCCTTGATTTATATTGGATTTCTAATGTATATTTCATTGTAATATAGCCTTTAGTCATCTGCTGTGCTTCCTTATTCTCTAGCATCTTTCTTTGGTAGGTGATTTTTCTTTGATGTCATTAGTCAAGTTCTTTATGTATGTCTTGACTTCTGCCTAGTTTTGTATATCCTGTCAGGAGTTCCAGGAAGCTTCAATTTCCTCATCTGTAAAATGGGATGATTATTTTCCTTATAGGACTGTTGAGGATTAAATGAGATAATATGTGCCTCAAAAGTGCTTTTAAAACGGCAATCGTCATCTTCGTCATCAGTCAAGGAGTCAGCTTAATCATTTCCTTGCTGAAATGTTGGGTACTATTACTAGTTTTTCTTTCTCACTGTAGGTCCAAGTTTGATTACCTTTTATTATACTACTTGGTTTCTTGTTTTATGTATTCAGACTCTGTATTAGTTTTTTATATCCTTAGAGAACTATACTCAGATATAATTCTTGAACTTTGTTCATTTTTGAACTTTTTATAAATATTATAGTTTATTGGCTCAAAAATCCCCAGGTTCACACTTATAACTTTAACATGGTATAGTAATGATCACATTTAAAGATTTATTCTTATCTTTGCCTTTGGTTATTGGCAAAATAAACAAAGGCCAAATTGTTATAAACTCTCACAGAGTGACTGAAATATGTCTGCTGTAGAGAGTCCCAGGCTTTTCCATATATTTCCAATCTGCTCACTTTCTTGTCAGAGTTCCATGCCATCTGATCTGCAGAGCCTATTATGATACCAAAAGGCAGGTGTGCCTGCACTGCTGCTCTGCATTGTTTCTGTGTATCACATGGCCAGGCTATGGTACCTCCATTGAATTTAAATTTTATGCAACTACTGATGTCTGTTAATATTTTCACAAAATTAGACTTCAAAATGGCCCAATTTTTTAGGGTATGTAATTTTTCATAGCAAGGTATTTGGATGCTCAGGAAATATAAGCTTTCAGGATATTCAGCAGCTGCCTAAAGTGATTAGAAAAAAAGAAGTAATACATGTGCCTCCTGTCGTCGTTGTTGTTGTTGTTGTTTTTTTTTTCTGGCACCAGAGTTTAGAACTTTTAATTTGTCCCAAAGTGGCTGAAGCAAAACTCATGATAAAACAATTCTGCCTTCCTTTACAGTCATCAGTGAAAAATAAAAACAAAACCATTTGTAGGGGAAAATTTTTTTCTACATGGGAAAAAAACAATATAAATTCAAAACTTACAGATAAGTATTAGCTCTATCATCCATCTCTTTAAAAAGTTTATATGAATATCCAGTCAAAACCAACAGTGTATCTTCCTTGAAATATTATCTCTACAAATTTCCAAGTAGACCACAGGATTGTATACTGTCTTGGAATGTACTCAGAAGGCTCTGTCATTGATTAGGTAACAGAGTAAAAACCCCAGAGTCCTTTTCTTTCAAACGGACAAGGGAAAGACAGAGGGATGGAAAAAACTATTTAAACTTTGCCTTCTTTCCATGTGCCTTCTGTTTTTTAAGACGTGTTCTCAAATGGAGATGAGTTGTCAAAATGAAGGTCTTGGTACATGCCACTCTTTCAGAATTATATTACCAAATAAAAAGGGAGGAGTAGAGGGGATATTTAAGAGAAAGTGTGACTCATTTTTCTAACAAGAAAAGGCAGTCACCAACTTTGTGTGGAAACAATGCAGGAGCACGTCTGTTAACATCTAAGTCATTCTAGAAGTTGGGATTACCAAGAGTCAGTAAACTTTAAATACCGGTGATTAGTTTACGTAACACTGGAAAAACAAATCTCCTTCTATCTTTCAGACAAATATTTCTGGTGAGCCCATCCCAGTTTCCTTTTATTTCACTTCCACTCAACTCTTTTGGAGTTTGTCAAATCCTCTCATTGAAATGTTACTCTTTTTTTAACCCTCATATGTAGCCTTAGGTATAAAGCAGTCCCAAACAGAGCCTTACCCATTCTTAGCTAACTTTTTTTTTCTTAATTTAGCACCATATTTTACTTCATCTTTGCAAATTTGGACTTGAAAATTTGATTTGCCATCCTTCCTTCTTCTGCCCTAGTTAGGCTCTCGATCTTCATTTTTTATTTTTTATTTTTTATTTTATACATTTATTTTTTATTGGTGTTCAATTTGCCAAGATATAGAATAACACCCAGTGCTCATCCCATCAAGTGCCCCCCTCAGTGCCCGTCACCCAGGCATCCCATCCCCCCACCCACCTCCCCTTCCACCACCCTTAGTTCGTTTCCCGAGTTAGGAGTCTCTCATGTTCTGTCTACCTCTCTGATATTTCCCACTCATTTTTTCTCCTTTCCCCTTTATTCCCTTTCACTATTTTTATATTCCCCAAATGAATGAGACCATAAAATGTTTGTCCTTCTCCGATTGACTTATTTCACTCAGCATAATACCCTCCAGTTCCATCCACCTCGAAGCAAATTGTGGGAATTTGTCATTTCTAATGGCTGAGTAATAGTCCATTGTATACATAAACCACATCTTCTTTATCCATTCATCTTTCGATGGACACCGAGGCTCCTTCCACAGTTTGGATATTGTGGACATTGTTGCTATAAACATCGGGGTGCAGGTGTCCCAGCGTTTCATTGCATCTGTATCTTTGGGGTAAATCCCCAGCAGTGCAATTGCTGGGTCGTAGGGCAGATCTATTTTTAACTCTTTGAGGAACCTCCACACAGTTTTCCAGAGTGGCTGCACCAGTTCACATTCCCACCAACATCCTCGCCAACATTTGTGGTTTCCTGCCTTGTTAATTTTCTCCATTCTCACTGGTGTGAGGTGGTATCTCATTGTGGTTTTGATTTGGATTTCCCTGATGGCAAGTGTCGATCTTCGTTTTTTAAATGGGTTCTCTTGCCCTATTTCCTTTCCCTCTTTCCCTGTGAGCTCTCAGTTTATTCCTCCAGTTTTTTTATTCTTTGATCTTTAAAACTTACTTTACAATCCAATCAGATCTGTTTAACTATATAATTTATCATACTTTAATTCTCCTAATGAGAACCTTTCTTCTTATTGATTATGTGATATTTTCTCAATCCGTAAATTCATCACTTTTCAACTTTAGGAGATGAACTCCAAAATTGGCCCTGTCATCTCTCCTGAACCCAAATCTGTCTTCCTCATTCCCTGCTGTATGTCCATACATCCCCTCCAACACTATCAACTCATCATGTGTTTGGTAATGGAACCACTCAGTCATCCTACCCTACAAATTGGATGTTTTCTTTACCTTATGGCTCCTCCCTTGTCCCACATTCAATGGTCACCACATCCCATTATGTTGGCCTCAGAATATTTCTTATATCGATTTGCTTGGTTCCATGTTCATGTCACTGCACTTACCACTCCTCCTGTCCTCCATATTTCCTGACTTATAACCCATCTCCCTACTATTACCATCACCCCCACTGCATGTACAACCCTCAGCTTCCCTGCCTCCTGCCACATCCAACCCATTTTACACATGATTGCCATATTTTTCTTCTTAAAATGTGGCTCTGGTGATTGTTTATTTTTGTCCCAAATCTTTCAATGCCTTTCTACAGTCTACAGAATAAATCTGACTCCTTTTTGGATGGTTAAGATATTCTTCATGTTAGCCCCATTTATTCTCCCATCCTCTCCTCCATGCCTTCCAGACTCATATACTCTAGGCATTTTTGGATTTCTCTGAACTTGCTCTGTCCTTAAGTTCTTTCTGTTTCATTTTTCTCATGTTCCTTTTTTCGGGCTCTTTAAAACTTCCTCCCCAATTTCTGTCTGCCAAGAATCAGGTTATTCTTCAAGATCTATTCAAATTCCAATTCTCCATAAAGCCATCCTTGATTCTGCTGTGTTGCCTCCCATGCCTGCTGGCCAGTCTTCACTTTACTTGTTCCTTTTTTCTAGTTTGTCAGCCATTACCTACCCTTATAGCTTATTGTGGGGGGGGGGGTGAATTTAAGATCAGTAAAGGATCTGTGGGGATCCTTCCATGAGGACCACTGCTTTAATTATTCTTGTGTTCTCCATGGTGCCCAAAATAATGCCTTACACATGTTTGGTACTTGATAAATATGTGCACACATATTACATAAACATATAATTAAAAATTAATCTCCAATATCCCATATTAATCTCCAATATCAACAAACAAATATTTATTTGTTTCCTGTTCAATTTTTTTTTAAAGATTTTATGTTTTTATTTGAGAGAGAGAGAGGGCATGAGTCAGGGGAGGCATAGAGGGAGAGAGAGAAGCAGACTTCCCACTGAGCAGGAAGCCTGACGCAGGGCTCAATCCCAGGACCCTGGGATCATGACCTGAGCCAAAGGCAGATGCTTAACTGACTGAGCCACTGAGATACCCCGATTTTTTCCTTTTTTAAACAAAATGTTCATAGCCTATGTTTCTTTACTTTGCAATACATCGAGACTCAGGACCTCCTTTTCTTAACTGGGACTTGTACTTTGAGGAAGAAAGTGGGAAAGAATCCCTCAAAAGTGTTTGTATTGTCACTTCTGGATTAATGGAGAATGCTGAAAGAACTGGGAAGTTTCATTTTAGTTTGCCTTGCTAGTGAGCTTACATATTTACCTGAAGCTTAAAAATCTTGAAGAACTTTATTTACTTATATATTTATCTCTTCTTTAAGATGTCTTTGAGTAACTATGGGCAGGGACTCAGTGAATATATTCAATGTGTGAATGTCAAAAGTACAAATGAATATATAAATACAGACTATAAATGTAAAGAAGCTGGAAATCTTAACATAATTTCTTCTAAATCTCTTCAAAGAGTGATATATTAGCAATACGTCTAACCTATTCTTTTTTTTAAGATTATTTATTTATTTATTCAGAGAGACACACAGAGAGAGAGAGAGGCAGAGACACAGGCAGAGGGAGAAGCAGGCTCCATGCAGGGAGCCTGATGTGGGACTGGATTCCAGGACTCCAGGATCAGGCCCTGGGCGGAAGGTGGCGCTAAACCGCTAAGCCATCTAGGCTGCCCAGCCTAACCCATTCTAATGCATTACCTTTACTTTTAGTTCAATACAGGGATACCTACATGGAAATATTAGGTTGAGCCATATGAATCTGATGATGTTTTTAACAAAACAGCAATTTCACATGGCTCAATCTACATGGCATGGAGTGGCATCTGTCTTGAATCTCTAGAACTTCATGTTAGTGCTTAGGATCTATGTACATCTGGTTCTTTCTTTATGCTAAACTGATTTGTTATTTTACTTTTGACTCAGCCTGTGGAGATAGAGTGCTAATTAGTAATGGTGGAGTAATGCTTTAGTCATTACTAGTAATTGTTGGCTTAATTCCCTGATATTACTGGTTCATATTAATGTATAATTAGTTGGATTTATTATACTAGTAATTGAATATAAAATTAATTGGGTATGTCCTTTACTTTGAAGTTGACCTAAAGGTATTTACATGCCATGTCATGATCTTGACTCAGTAACTCTTATGCTTGTTAGTGAATTATGCTCTTATGCTCATCCTTTTATTCATGATTCCATCAGCAAATGTTTCTTGAGCACTTGCTCTGTTCATGCCATCTTGAACAACATAGGGCTTCTTACCTCAAGGAGAGAAAATGTGAAGTGTTTGATATATTATCTTTGCGCTACTGACAGTCACTGATAATCATTATTATGATGATGGTTACAATCCTACTGATAGTTAGCTATATTTTAAGAATTTTTCTTCAAAGTAAAAAAAAAATCATTGATACATTTTTTTAATCCTTCTGAGATTTTCATGACTAAGAACAGTGATAAACCAAAGGAAATGGCTTCATTAAGTAAATGCTCAATTGTATGACTTTATAGGAATTTAGGTGGATCTTTGCTCAAGGTAATCAGAGACAATGGAATCCAGAACCTTGCCTGCCCACTGCAGCCCCCACCCTCCGCCAGCTACTGTTTTTCCTCTGTCCTGAGGAAACACCTGAGAAGCATTTCACCAGTGAGAACATGACTTAAAACTTGTACCCCCCGGGAATCCCTGGGTGGCTCAGCGGTTTGGCGCCTGCCTTTGGCTCAGGGTGCGGTTCTGGAGTCCCGGGATCGAGACCCGCATCGAGCTCCCTGCATGGAGCCTGCTTCTCCCTCTGCCTCTGTCTCTGCCTCTCTCTGTCTCTCTGTCTATCATGAATAAATAAATAAAATCTTAAAAAAAAAAAAAAAAACTTGTACCACCCAAACCCTCCTGCTTGCATCTGCCTCTGTAGCCTGCTTGGGATGGAAGAATCAAAGTATAAAAGTATGTGTCTAGGGCTTCCCTGGTCCCTACTACTTAGTTCAATTGATGATAATTAAAACAAGAGTGTGATTTTAGGCCCCCAAGTGTCAAGCAGATGAACAGTGGGGTACAGCCTCACAGGGGCCTTCTACAGCCCACAGTGGGAACTAGATTATATTATAAGATAGTAAGAGCTGAACACAACTATTCCCATCCTGAAAAAGCAGTTCAGCACAGAAGCTCGATTAGCAAGGGCCTAGAACATCAAGTTTGGGCATCAAAGGCTGCATTTATTTCTAATTAATTTGCCTGTTTTGCACACAAGAATCATATTGCCCAAACTTTAAACTTTAATTGGAACTGTTATGAAAATTATTCAGTAGAGGAAAGAGCTGAAATTTCAGATTTACTCTTATTTTCCACACCAGTTTTTTCTGAAACCATCCTTTGATTTTTATGTCTCTGCAACTTCATAATTAAAAAAAAAAAAAAAAAACAAGTCCAAATGAACTCTAAAGAGCTTTGTTCTCATTAAACTTCTTAATTCTGCTTTATTGAGAAGACTTGACCCCTTGGCTGCATTATCTTGGGATTGGGTTGTATTTCACTGTATTTCCTTTGATAGATGTACAGTAAAATGCCAGACCCTAAAATAAAATCCCTTGCTGGGTTTCTTCTCCCTGGGAAAGAATACACTTTATGGCCAGATGGGATGGCATCATGTCTCACTGTTGGGGTAGCACAGAAAAGACAACATCGCTGAACACTTTCCATTCTCCTACAGCGGAGGCTCCTTAGTTTTGTCAGGTGCTGTGACTTGGAGCCAACACGGGGCTGCAGCTCAGGAGACAAAACAGTTGGAAAACTTGGGGAAAGGCTCTAAGGGTCAGTGAAATTTACTGTGGGCAGCTGCGGCTTCAAAGCCACTCTCTGTGCAGAAGCCTATTAAGAAGTAGTAGGTTACCTTCCCGCCGTTTCCCCCAGCATGATGGATGGTGCTCTGAAAAGAGAAAAGACTTCCTGTTCCATGGAGGTGGTTTTCCTCAAGGCCGCCTCACCGTGTTTCTCAGACGCTCTCTGTTCCGTTTCTAACCATTGAATTCACTGCTCCACTACATTTAATAATAACCTGGGTTCGTCAGGAATGACTGACTGTGTCTCACCAGTGATTGCTTGTCAATCAGCAGGACCTCCCACCTCAGACTGGGGGCTTAGCTGTGCTTCAGGGCTAGAGAAGGGCTGTGAGGGAAAAGAATCAGGTTGCATATGGACGAAGAGCAGAAGAAGTGGCTTCAAAGTTTGCTTGACCTTTTTTGCCTTCAGAAACATTTTCACTTTACCTCATGTTAAGAAATTATTCCTCCCTGGCCTTCTCTCAGGCCCTGGTGCTTGCCAAGCTCCCTCCTGCTACAGAGCTTTTCTATACACTCTTCCCTCAGCTGTGAATGCTCTTCCCTCCTTAATTTGTCTTCTTAGCTGCTTACACATTTTTGGAGAAGTTCCTTAGCCTTCTAGCTTGGGTCAAAGCTGCCAACTCAGAGTGCTCATAGGACAATGTCCCTTCCTTGATAGCACTTGTTTGAGTGACCATTTGATAGATGTCTTTCTCATGCTTGACATAATTAAGGACTATGCCACACACACACTCACATAATATAAACACATAACATATACCCTATGGTGCAAATGCCTGTCCTACCCATTCCAACTGCAAGCTGGGCAGAAGCAATGGCTGTCCGTCCTCATCATTATATTTCCAATGTCCATCACCCAATGCATATTGTTGCTGCTGGATACAGTAGATATTTAATTTCTATGTCATTAGGAAAGCAGAAACTTGTTACTATATCCTTTTCAAAGGCATAAATAGACACTCATAGTATGAGATACCTTTTTAGAGGAAGGATAGTTGCCTGCTTAGTAATAAGCACGGCAACTCTCCCTTTGTGTGTAGGGAGAGGTTGTTTATAATAATAGATATTTTTTTTCAGTTGCTATCAGTAACTATCAGTTTTTTCATTGTATTTATTTATTTTAATATTTCATTTAAATGTAATTTGCCCACATATAGTATAAAACCCAGTGCTCATTCCATCGAGTGCTCTCCTTAGTGCCTGTCACCCAATTACCTCATCCCCTACCTTCCTCCCCTTCTGGAACCCTTTGTTTGTTTCCCAGAGTTGGAGTCTCTCATGGTTTGTCTAACTCCCTAATTTTTCCCCACTCAGGTTCCCTCCTTTCCCTTATAGTCCCTTTCACTATATTTAATGGATATTTAAAATCTCAGCATTTTCAGACCAAATGAGTATATATATTTCAAATAAAATTCCTATTAGTCTTATCAAACAGTGTTTACAAGGTGCCAGTGGGTGTTTAAGACAGTTGTTTGGTGTTGAGTAGAGATGACATAGACAAGATCCCTGCCCTCCTGACACTTATCATCTGAGGGAACATCAGATAAAAACAAAGAAAATGTTCACTTGCAGAAATGTGGGAGAATCACAAAGGAGACAAAAGTCTAGTTCTCTTCGTTTCAGAGAAAGGTTAGTTAGATCATGAAGGACAAAAATGTAACTGACCCTCAAGTGAGTGGTGATATACATATATCTACAGCCTACAAATTTTGTGATTTGTATGGATTTCAAGAATTCATGCTCAGGTCAGGGCAGATGACAATAGTTAGTGTAAATGTTGGAGGAGCAAAACGCTAAGGAGTGTGCATAGAGTGTGTAGAAAAGAAGAGAAACAGTAACGTTTCCTATAAGGAAAGCAAGGAATTGAAAAGATCTTGATACTGATCTATTGATCAATTGAGACATTAGGCCAGGCTCTGCTGAATCCACTCCAGGACATAAAAGGGCTCATCCCAGTTAAGCAGAAAAAAACCTCTTACATAATTTCTTTAATCAACTCAGAAATTTCCTCTAATTTGCCTTCACAGGGCTTAGAGGTCCATTCTCTGGGTAGAAATAGTGAGAAGTTGTCAGAATGTCTGCGAAGTCATAGATCACTGTGTTGATGGGCAACCTCTTCCCCCCCTTTTTTTGGCCACTTCCTTGACATGTTTCTTTGCAGTAGTAGATGAAGCAGAAGGGCAGAGGGAGGAGAGAAGCCACCTTGAGAACAGAGATTTGACTGTTCCTCATGACTGTGACATCTCTGAGCCATCCACTTTCTTATGTTCTATGTATTTCTTATCCCAAGGCAAAAGTATATTTACAAATGTTTTCAGATGGTTAGGGCTTTCTTATAGATTGTGATTTCTTTTTATTTTTAAATATCATCTGAAAATATATTTTCACGTATTAAAATATAATATTTTCATAAGAATATGAAAAGTATTTGTCATTATTTGATAAGATTCTGTCAGAGTGACAGTTGGGGAATAAACCCAGAAGGAAACTATTTCTGGTCTAGTGCACTCCAGGAAATATTAGACTTGATCCAGAATATTCTACTTTTATTTCTGATAGGGATAAATAGGAATGCTATAGTTCTTATTTGGAAAGTATGTCTATATATAGTTTGTGAGTATTTTTATACCCAAACCAAAATGAGATTATTTAAATACTGGAATGTTAGAGGTTATAAAATATTCTGTAAATATCACTACTTCATGTTCTTTGTCTTTTGTTAAAAATTGAGAAATTTAAATGCCTATTGACAATCCTTAAAAATAATAGAAATCTGAATTTTTAACTATCAAAAATCATAATAAAGATACACTGATCTAGTTGAGAGGAAATTTATTTTTAAAAAGAATGTAGCTTAGGACACCTGGGTGGCTCAGTTGGCTAAGTGCCTTCCTTCAGCTTAGGTCATGATCTCAGGGTCCTGGGATGGAGCTCTGCATTGAGCTCCCTGCTCAGTGGGGAGTCTGTTTTTCCCTCTCCTCTCCTCCTGCTCATTCTCTTTCTTTCGCTCACTCTCGCTCTCAAATAAAAAAAGAGAACATAGCTTAAATTTTAAAGTTAGTGGAGCGGAAAAGATGAACACTAACTGTAGAATTGTGAATTTATGATGTTTATGTGGAAAGTTGTGGTGATTGTGATATGAAAGATGATGTCCTTTGGTTAAAGCATAATTCTGTTCCATAGGACAGGATCAAAAGGTAGCATTTACAGTTTACCTTCAGTGTGATCAATTCTGGGAGTTCCAGAAGGGAAGCAAAGCTAACAAATATTTGCAAAAACAATGAAATCAGTGTACCTGCTAGCATTGATCCATATCCTTTGAAAGTAACCACAAACATTTAAAATTGAATGTGGAATAGATAATTGGAAGACAAAGTCAGAGCCCAACCAGGATTATTCATTCCTCTAAGTAACTTAGAAAAGCCTTTTCTCAAGTTACGGAAACATCCACATGGATAGAAAAAACAAACTAAACTAATAAGACAAATAAGAACTAAACTGGGGCAGCCCTGGTGGCCCAGAGGTTTAGCGCCATCTTCAGCCCGGGGTGTGATCCTGGAGACCCGGGATTGAGTCCCACTTCAGGCTCCCTGCATGGAGCCTGCTTCTCCCTCTACCTGTGTCTCTCCCTCTCTGTGTGTCTGTCATGAATAAGTAAATAAAACCTTAAAAAAAAAAAAAAAAAAAAAGAACTAAACTGATGAGACAAAAAATCCTTACCCTTCCTATCACAAGCAAATTTATAATTCTGATATAATAAAGCTTTAATAGATATGCTCATGTTTAATATTCATTTTGAAATGTGTAATTAAATTATACTTGTGGGTGAGCACCCTGAGTGGGATTATGTGATTATACTGCAGGCACTGATTCTACTTTTATTTATATTCCCTTTTTCTTAATACCTAAGTGTATTGTTTGAGTGTTGACAAGGTACCAATAATATTACTTTGTCCTTTTACTGCACCTCTCACGAGAGGATCTTTAAGAGCTTAACTCACATTAGTGTGTTATTCCCAGGATTATTCTTCCTGTTTTATAACTGAGGAAACTGCTTCCCATGGATGTAAGTAACTTGTTCAAAGCCTGCAAACCAAGTTTCTAATGTGGCTACAAAGCCACTCCTGATTCCAGGGCTTGACTGTTCCACCCTCAAGATTAACACTTGAAGGAGGCATTCTGTGATGGCTCTCGCCCAGAGAATGGTTATGTGGACCCCATTAAATTAAGAATTTGTGAACATGCATGAGGGATCCACTTTGTAGACTCCATACAGAAAGGGTTGCTGAGCAAATGAAGTAATACAAATATAGAGAACTTGCTACATGGAAAGGTTGCCAAGCATTTCATCTGCATTGGCATATACCCAATATGCTGATTATAAACAAGCTATTGATTCACAAATTACGATGCATATACTTAGAAACATTTTATTGCTATTTGGTTTGAGTCCATGATAATTAGTATTTATGAGAAAGCAATAAAACTATATTCGTTTAAAAATATATTTACCCATTTTGGTTTTTCATGGATTTAGACTAGGAAATCATATATGTGTGTAAGAAGCCCTGAGAAATGAAAGCACTAAGTAGCCTTTGCAAATATAGCAAAAGTAAAATTTCAAAAAGAGGCTTCAAGGGAGAGATGGAGAAGAATATCGTGGAACTTTGAATGCAAGAATTCTGAAACCTACTAGACAGGAGAAGCCATTATTCACCAAGCCTTTTGAGTGTCCCTCCACTTTAGTTGGTTAGCCACTTTCTTCACAGACAGAATACAATAATGTTCCATCTGTGGCCTCTTTGGGTTGCAGCCTGTAACAAGGGATCACCAGGGGCTCCTGGCACTCTTTGAGTGGGCTTGTGAAGTTGGAACAAGCCTGGCTTGGCTTGCAATGAGGGTAGATACACTTCTCTGCATCTTTGGCAGCTCATTTTGCAGGCAGGGTTAAAGGCTGTAGCAGCCTCATTTTCCATTAACTAAGAGTCAAAGCATGCCTTCTACCAACAGGATGCAGAATACAGGTAGAATGGCCTGTGTGATCTTACACAATGATTCAGCTGTCTATTTTTATCACAACCCCATGCGTGGTCTTCTATATCTCTGTACTGAAGGAAGATGGAGCTACTATGGTCCCTGCATGAATAATCTATTACTTTAAGATGTAAATTTTCCCATTACTCTGTCAGCCACAAATACCTTCTTCACTAGCATACTGTTTAGAATCACCATAATCTGGGGAGGGCCATTTTATACCCTCTGTTCACACGATTTAAGCAGCATTTTCATGACTTTGGGGAATGAAACAGGAAAAGGGGGGAAATTTTTAAAATAGAATAAGCTTAATGGCTTTTTCACTTCTAGTTTCTTTAACCACTTTAATATACTATGAGGGGATATGTACTAACCTTTGATGGAAAGGGGGGCCTATTTTGTAACCAAAAGAAAGTGGAAAATATTTCTGGAACATTTTGACTTTCTTTTAACCTCTTAAATAACTCAAAAAAAGTATGGAATAATAAAATAAAAACTTGAAGGCTGCCAACTCAGATCTCACAATAATTTTTCTGCCAAAAACTAAAATTACTGCTATTCGTATTAATAGTTCTGCCCCACTACCAAAAAGAAAATTTCTGGCTCAGTCAAAACAACATATCTACTACCTCCACCCCAAATTCTAGAATCAAGGAAAGTAGTAAAACGATAAATTATTACAGACAAATTTGATTGTATTTGGTATGTTTAACTCCTAAAATACACTGTTATCCTTAGAAGCAAGAGAGGCTGAATGGTACATATCAGAGTGTTATCTTCATCAAACTGGGGAATAATTTCTAGATTCTTTTCCAGATAAAACACTATTACTACTTTTTAAAATTATTTTCCAGATATTTCAGCTAGTGAATTAAATTTGATGCTATTTTATTGTGTTTTAAAAACATTATGCTAGGGAATAGCATGGAGTCTAGTAGACAGAAACAAATATATTGACACTAATAAACAATTTATATGTGAGAAAAGTAATTTTGCTAACAGGCTAGAGAAAGGATGAGTGGAATAAGAGAGATGAGGCAGTAAGCCACCTTGAAAGCTACTGCAGTTCAAACAAAAGATGAGGAGCTCTCAGACAGGGACTGTGGAGATGGAAGTTGAAATATTTCTTTTTGAGGGGTGCCTGGGTGGCTCAGTCAATAAAGCATCTGCCTTTGGCTCAGGCCATGATCCCAGGGTCCTAGGATCAAGCCCTGCATCAGGCTGCCTGATCAGTGGGGAGCCCGCTTCTCCCTCTCCCTCTACTGCTCCCCCTGCTTGTGCTCTCTATCTCTATTTATTTTGGAGAGAGAGAATAAATAAATAAGATCTTTAAATATAAATATCTGTGAATAAAATCTTCAAATATAAAAAGTGGGAATGACATAAATTGGCCAAAATAAACAAATAAAACTTTTATTTATTTATTTGACATGGAGAGAGCATGTGTGAGTGCGGGGAGGGCAGAAGGAGAGTGAGAGAGAGAATCTCAAGCAGACTCCCTGCTGAGCACGGAAACTGATGCGGGGCTCCATCTTATGACCCTGAGATCATGACCTGAGCCAAAATCAAGAGTCAGACGCTTAACTGACTGAGCCACCAAGGCTCCCCCGGAGTTGAAATACTTCTGAGTGATGGCATCACTTGTACACTGGCCTGAAGCTCAATTCTCCTTCCATCATTGTTTCAATGGAAAGTATGTTGTGAGACATACAGAAAGGAGGGAACACGTCTGTCCTAGAAATAGCTCTCACAACTGTTTTGGCATCTGGTCTATTCAGAGTTCAGGGAATATTTATCTCTTCAACTCTAGGGAGGTATTGTACCTGTCCACTTTTGGCACAGCATTCGTGCGCAAAAGGCACTTGTTGGGCACTTTCATCACTCTGAAAGGGCCTATATTTCCATGGCTCTCTCCCTACACAAGCTGTCGCTTTAGGTGTCAACTGGTAAGCTGTCATGTACTCCTCACCAGCAGCGGATCACAGTTGGCAGGAAGGGATATGGCATATGAGCTTGTGGGACAAGCACCAGGCCTGAAGCCAAAGTGACTCTCTTAGAACCAGCCGATCCTGGAAGATCTTCCAGACCTTGTATAGTAGTGCCCACTTTCACAGCAAAGCCACAAAGCAGTGTTTTCCAAAGTGTGGCCCTTAGACTTTCCTTAGCAGAAACACCTGGAGAAGGCTTGCTAAATCTATAGATTCCCAGGTTTTACCCCAGACCTTCAGAATCAGATTCCCCGGGGGTAGCTTTTTATGAGCTCACTCAGGTAATTCTGTACATGAAAGTTTAAGAGCCATCATTTTAAACCTCCTCCCCTTAACATATTGTGATTAGTTTAAAAACTAGTACAGTGATGACAGTGTTATTGCTGTCAGAATTCCATATGAGCAGTTAGGTGTTGTGTTCTATACTGTGTGAACCTTCCTTTTTTCTGATTACTGGCAAAGAGCAGGAGTTACATAGAATGAGAGTGCCTCTCTGCTCGGGTGGCTTGGAGAGTGGAATCACCACTGCTGTTTAGATAGGTGTTCCCACGGACTTTCTTGCTTATTTTGGCCATAACTGTGTTTGGTGCTGCTGAGCAGGGCTGTGCATACGTATAACTACAGCCCATGGCTTTACATTTCTCACTCAAGACAGATTTGCTATAAAGGTACTGGCCAAAGAGAAACCAGAGAATAATGGTAAGGCCATCTTCAAGGAGAATGGATCAGGGAAGGGAGGGATGGAAAGGTCTGAGGTGCAGGTTGGGGCAACAAGGATTGAGTACAAAAGAAAACAGATGGTAAGAGAATGGCATCAGCACAGAGTCTGTGTTAAAAGATAGAAAATTTATATCCCCACCCAAAAAGGCACTCTTGAGAAATAAAAATAATTATTATGATGATTTGAAAGACATAGGAATTTATCTAGCATTAACTACTTTCTCTCCACTTCTCTCTCCACTCCTCATCACTAAGCCCAAACATAAAATGTTTGATGAAAGCAAATTGTCTCAATCCTGGTTTCTTCTCCAGTGTTCTATGAGATATTCCAGAGAACTTTGTCAGTCACAAGCACATGTCTGTATGTGATTAAGAGGTCAAATTACCAAAATGAACAAGGTATAATTAGATAGGAACAGGATTCAAAAGTTTAAAAATGGGAATGACATAAATTGGCCAGTGAAAATAGATTATGGTCATAAAAACACCTACCCATATTTTGAAATAAATTATTAGTTTCCAATTTTTTCTTCTAAATTTTAAAAAAAAAAGTGGGGGGGGGGGAACCTGGGTGGTTCAGTTGATTAAGCATCTGGCTCTTCGTCTTGGCTCAGGTCATGATCTCCTCAGTCATGAGATCGAGCCGCACATGGGGCTCTGTGCTCAGTGCAGTCTACTTGAGACTACCTTCCCTCCTCCTGTGCCCTTGCCATTACTTAGGAGCACATTTTCTCTCTCTCTCTCTCTCTCTCAAATCAATCAGTCAATCACCCTTTAAAAACAAAAAAGCCACACGAATCAGCCTCTCTGTTTTAAATTTTTATGGGTTTCACACATACTTCATCTCGTATGATGCTTAGATGGTCCTGCAGGGAAGCAGGGAGAGTATTCTTGTCCTAACCGGACAGATAAGGACCTAACGGCCAAAGAAGTTAAATGATCTCCTTGACATTTTATGAGCAGTAAGTGGTAGAAGGATTCCAGCCCATTTCTTCTGGCTCTGAGTTCAATGGTCTTTTCTCCTGTGCGCTGCTTTTTCTCTTGTCTTACTATTCCAGGAGAGGATGGATATTCAGACTGCTTCTTGGTCACTGATTATATTATTACTAATTAGGTGCTGGAACATCCATCATGTATTGGTTTTTCCGCTGGCACTTCACTGAGGAATTGTGGTCTAAATTGTAGAATCTAGATTCAGAAAATTCAAACCAAGATCTAAAGATGAAAATGAACAAAAAATTGGGTTGTCCTTCCTTCCTTTTTTTTTTTCTATAGGTGTTTCAGATCAGTTGGTGGCATATGCCTTTTATTCTCCATCTCTTTGCCTTTTGGAGAGTTTACTGCACCAGACCCCGAGGCCTTCAGAAACACAGGCAAAGACTGCCCATGCCCAGGTTTGGAGACTTTATTTCTCAGGTTATTAAAGCAGATGAAGCATCACCTCCTTCACTTGCAGTCAGTGGGGGATTACAGGGGACTAGAATGTTTAAAGACAGTTCTTGAGATTTGTTTTTAGAAACAGTGGAGAGGAGAATGTCCTGACTTGAGTGAGTAGTATCTGATACAAAGGGCTTGGAATCTGGCAGTCAAGCCAATCAACTGTACTGGCCTTCCCTCCATCAGAGGTTTCTGGTAGAGGGAAGGAAGGGAGAAGAGTGGTGTGTAGTTGGAAGAGGAAGCATTGGGTCAGCTGCCCTCAGTCAGTGTACCATGGAAAAGTGGGGGACCTTTGTTGTGGCAGCAATACCCACTGAAAGCAAAACAAAACCTTGAATTTCTGGCACACACTCTGGACTCCCTCATAAGACATTTTCAATTGATAGGGCAACCACAAGAAGCACAGGTAAGGGTTTTCCTCACTCCATGTTTGTGTTTGGTAGAATCATTTATTTACTGGGCAACTAAAAGCCAAGAATTTGTGGGGTCAATATGCACAGTTTAGCAAGACAGTTTAAACAAACAGGACAGAAGAAATATGCCAATATAAAAAGAAGCAGGTTGAAAAAAAAGTTTTGGAACATGATCTTGTTTCTAGGGGCTTCTTTTGCATGGTTTGGCTATGTCCACTCTGTTCTGATTCATCTGTATGGTAGCCTCGGAGGCTCTTGAAAACCAGGTAGCCTCACTCAGTGTCCTCTTCCCTTTGGCTCTGTTGCATGTGTGTGTATGTGTCTGTACATGTGCATGTCTGAATCTGACAGTGTTATGTGGGGGTAGATTGCCAGTCTCCTATATCTGGGTCAAGCCTCAATACCATAAGACACAGTTAATAACTCTTAAGATCTCTGTGATGTCAGGAAGCTTGCCTCTGGACTAGTGCTTGGTATTCTTTATGTAAAGGATATAACAAAACATACCTGAAGGAAGACTTCAAAATAGTTTAATCTTTGATATTCCCAAAAGGATACTTTATTAAATGGTTTTTCAATTTTAAACTTTGTTCATACTCCCATTTCTTTTCATCATGTGAAGAAAATTTGTACACTGACTACAAGACAAAATATAAAATTGAATGTTACTGGAACTGTAGTTGTCCATGTTACTGAGTGAATATTGTCTGTCCTAGAGATCTGGGTGGGCATGGTTATTTGTTTGTGCCATATAGCACACAGGAAGTTAGGCAACGTGGGATGATGGAGGTATTTTAATAATTTGGCTATCTGGGCAAACACACCTGAAAATGGCCTACTTGAATGATCCTCAATAGCTGTTTATGTATATAATAAAAGCCTAATGGCTGAGTAGAAAATGAGCCTTAATTTCTGAAGACATTCTTCCTTTGTTCTCTGCTACCATATAACCCAGTCATGTCTTATGTTATATATGTTCAGGTTAATCAACACTATTTTATCACTTCCAGTGGAAAGGTTACACTTTTGCTTAGAGTTACCCAGAATATATAAGTAAATATATATATAAGTATATAAATAAATATATAATATATAAATATATATAAATGAAACATCAGCAAGCTTTGATATAAATGAATATCACTATATTCATGTAATATAGTGATATTATATATAATATATATTATGTATTGCTGTTTTAATGTGATATTTATACTGGCAGTTGCATTTGAAATTCCAAAGTTAAATTTTTTCAGGCGATGTGATTGGCTTCTCAAATTTGGGGGTTTTATGTCATTTTAGTTGTGGTTGATGGAAGATTCTTTCTGACTGTTGGTACTTGCCCGGAGAGGGAACTGTCAGGTCTTAGAGGTGTGGAGCAGGAAGGATGGATTGAGATCACCTGCAGTACCCAATCCCACACCCAACCAACTTAAGTTATAGGTGAGGAGATTAAAATTCAGAGAGGTGAATTCCTTTATCCATGGTCACATACATGTTAGTGAGTGAACCCAGACAGGAACTCAGGGTTCCAGCCCAAGTTCAACTGGTTTCCCCCTGGCACCAGCTTTGAACACTATCCATAGGCATCTTGGTGCAAGGAAGGAACCTCTTGCTCCCTAGAGCCTCTTCAGTCTTATAATGCCCCTTCCTTGACTTTCTGGATCTTTGCTGGCATAGGGGGCCCAGGGGTGAGAGGGAAGCCAGAAGTAAGATAAGAAAGAAGAGGAGAGGAATGGTGACCATGGAAAAGTGTCCTGTGTCTCAAAAGCAATGAGATAGACTTTCTTTTGTGATCTACAGAGGCTCTCTGAGGGCCATTTCAAAGGCAAGGGTCAGAAATGCTTTGAGCAGCAGACAGCATCATTTAAATATGCATTCAGCCTTTCACTGTAGTGCCTTTGAAAAACAATGCAAATTTGGATGAAAAACTCTTACTTCATTTCTGTTGGTACCCATCGGAGACATAAACTTGAGGGTGCTTAAGAATCGTGACCTTTTATTTTTGGTGTTATTTATACACGCTTCTTATGTCACTATGGCCAAGCCACATGACATAATATATAACTGAAGATATCTGTTTTGTCATTCTAGAAACTGAAGATATCTGTTTTGTCATTCTAGAAAATAATTGTTAGATTATAAGGCATTCAACACAGAAGCTTCATGAAACCAAATTTCAGGTTTTTTATTTTCCTTTCAGCTTTGATGGATATTCCTGTGATTAATGAGTTGCTTCCACTGAGACCTTTAGGGGACTCATAAATATTGACAAAAATGTTTTGAGGTTCCATATACCTAAAAACTAACAAAATTTATTTCTAGCTGCATGAAGTAGATATGAGATAGTCTGTTAAAAGAGTGAATAAATGAATGAGGGAATGCTAGGGGGTTAAAAATGGCTGACTAAACAGAGATTGGGCTGCTTTGGAAAAAAAGAAAAACAACATTTGGCAACATTATCCTGATGTTATTTGGTAGACACAGTAAGGTACAGTATGCATTACTAACCTCATTAAGTTCCAAATAAAACTCTATACTTTACACCATTTCTACAAGAGGTTTTATTAGATTTCTTTAACTGGTGTCATATTTTTTGGCCAGGGCATTTTTAACCAGCTTCACATAAATAAAGTTCTATTTTGTCACCATGTCATAGTAAAATAAACTGCTTGTACTATGCATCCCTGCCAAAGTCAGAGCAGACGGGGAAAGGATATAAATGTGTCAGTATTCAGGGAGAGAAAACACATAAATGCACATGGCGACTCTCTTAACTCTGAGGCTCAGCGTGATACTAATTCATTTGGGTGACATTTAGAAAGCTACTCCCAACATAAATAATATATATATGGTGGGGGGTATCTCTGACAGACACAAAGTTGAAGAAAAGGGCCTAAAAGAACGCACATCAGATTTTACAGGTGCTCAGAACATTAATGTACAGTGATGGATAACCTTTTCATTGAAGGTTGACATAATGTTGAATGGAATGTTTTGTTTATAACTGGTACCAAGTTTATTGACCAGCACCAAAGGGTAGAAATGAGATGGGATTTGAACAGTCTCTACTTTTTTTTTTTTTTTTTTTTGGTGTGGAAACTGTTTTTTATGTCCCACTCCCTCACAGGCAACAGTTCTTAAGTTGTTTCACAGATATCACTCCACAAGATGGATTACTCTCTTTAAAAAAAAAAAGAGAGAGAGAGAGAATCTTAAGCCTAAGTATTCATTACCAGAGGTGCAATTTTTGATGGATAAATATGAAAAATTAAGCAGAAGAGGTTTTTTTTAAAAACCACATTTATCATGCATCTTTAATCTTGGTTTGTCATCTCTAATGTGTCTGCACTTAAAATTCCCATGATTAATGGTGAGTTGCTACAGAGAGTGCCTGTAGATAAAATCACAAAATCCAGAAATGTAAGAGACTAACAAGTCAGCCAGGCCATCTGAATGACAGCATAGACTTGTCCCCATAGTGCTCTTTCCAGTATATATAAAACAGAGTTACAGTGAGAAATAGGAAAAACTTTTAGTATCAGTCCAAGTGATAATTTCCTTTCATCACTAAATAGGAAATTATCACAATACAAAAGTAATCCCTTCGGGAAAATTTTCCAAGTACTTAGCCATTATACCTAGTTATTGTAACCTCTTGAGCAATGCTGTACAGACTTATTTCCTGATGGTTATACCTTACAATTTAATTTTACCGTGTCCATCCTTTAGTCATTTTTTGTTTTCCCATTTATTCATTCTTTCACTTATTCATTAAGTATTTTTTGAATGTCTACTGTGCCAAGTTTTGAGGAAAATACAAAGATGCATCAGACAAGGAACTTTCAAATGGCTTAAAAAGTAGTAGAGTAGATAAATCAGGTGCAGAAATGCCACAAGTATAAGATAGAACGTGATCCATATCCTTGGAAAGTTACTGAGAGTATCAGGAGGGGCAGGTGCAGAAAGGATCATTAGTTGTTGCTGGAGGGCTCTGGAAAAACAGGATACCTAGGATTTTGTACCTCCAGAGAATAGGACAAAGTAGAGGAAAGCCATTGCAGACATAAGGGAAATGAAGGAAGGCACACAGGAAGGGAAGAAAGGAAGAGGTGAAAGAATCAGAAAATAAAGGAAACACAAGTTGAGGCCAGAGCAACAAGGACCTCGAGAGGCTAAGCTAAAGATTTGAGGCCTTCTTCCCTAGTTAGTAAGGAAGATTTTGAAGTCTGTAGCAGAAACAGACTTAAACAGAACTGTGCTAAGGAAGAGCTCTTTAGGAGGGATGAAGGATAAAAAGACCAAAGGTGCAGTTGGGAAGCCTTGATGGGAGAGAAAGCGAGAATTTCTATAAAAGGACATGGAGAAAGAGGAAGCCAGTGAGTAGAAACATGAGACACAGGTCAAGTCAGAGGATCAGAGACATTTTTTATTGAAGATGATGCATCAAGATCAACCTTCTGGTTTCTGCTGAGTCACTGGGACAGTCAATTAAAAATGGGAGCAGGTTTACCAGGGATAGAATGACAAATTAGGTTCTGGACACCAGTATGATAATCTGGTTCTACAAGAATCATTTTGTGTATATCTTTAAATCCCTAATTTCTAACAGAGTGTGGATGCTAAATAAAGTTGGAATATTATTTAACAAGTTACCCAAGTGAAGATGTCCAGTAGGCAATTGGAAAATCGAGCAATGCACAATTTATTTTCTCTCTTTACAGTGTTTGGTACATAGGAGTCACTTAAACATGTATTAAATATCTAATACCTTTTCATCATTCTTAACCATAAGAGTAGTTAAAATGCTTAAATGGTAAATAAATATTTCCTAATAAATTCCTCTATCATGATAATTTCCAAAGTGATAGATTTACACCCTCTATTCTTAGCCAATACTGAACATAATATTCGAATTATATAGTCTTATGCTGAAAAAAATTTTATGCCAAAAAACTTTGTGCGAAGAACACTAACATTTATAACACAAAACAAGTATCTAAAAGTTTTCTCTCTGTTAGTTTTGCCATATATTGAATATTAGTTTTCATTAGGTAAGGATTCACATTTTTCAGTTTGGAGCTAACAACTTATAAACTTTTATATCCTGTTGTATTCTATTTTGACTTTCCCTTTGTATTCTATATTTCTGACTTTACTTATGCTTTAAGGTCTGTGACTCAATTTTATCAGTTGTTTACACCATATTTGTGTTATGAACAATGTAAATCTTATGGGTTATAAACTAGAAATATTAATACAATCTTTTGTTATTTAGTCCAGCTGCTATTTATACAAAGTAGCCCAAAAGTATCCTGCTGTATTTATATGAAATTCAAAAGATGATTTAAAAACATCTTAAAGTTGAAGCACATTGCTGATTAGTAATAGCTTGTAGTATGTCTTGCTATCATTAACCAAATATTTTCTGACATTCAACCCCTGACAACCAAGAGCAGTGTTTAGACATGGACCATAATACAGTAAATTGACACTTCAAAACTAAATAGGTAGAGGCAGAGAAAGAATAGCAAAATGATAGAAATCAAATTCCACAACACCGCTGAAGGATCCAGAGAACACTGAGTAGCCACAGCTTGGTGATAGATGAGTAACTAGATCTAAACTTTCTGTAAATAATCATTTGAGAGAAGTTTCTTTTTTTCTTCTTTCTTTTTTTTAATATCCTGGTCTTCATACCTGAAACATGACAACTTGGAGATTGAGTCTAAACTACAGAACGTATAGTCTTTTTGCCCAAGGCCATACACTTACGGACTGGATAAAAACAGGATTCATTTGTGTTGTATTTTTGGAATTCGCCTTTTGGGATTTCTTGTTATGATGATAAGTAATCATTGTTTTTTACTTTGTTTTGTTTCACCCTTAATTATTGTAGCATAGAGTTTTCAAGAATTGTCAGTTTGAACTCCAAATACCTAGAAAATGGTAAGGCTCCGTAAGGTCTAAACTTCCTTTAGTCTACAGTTTCTAATCCTGATGTCATTTCTACTTATTTAGGATGAAAATTCCACCATTTACGTAGTGAACATTTGCATGTGATAATATAAAAGTTAAATTAAGAAATAATTTCAATTTTTAAGAAACTTAACCATAGAAATGATAGGCATAGCGACATATAAATATAGGAACCTAAAGAACATCAAATAATAGACTCCCCCAATTGATATTCTATTTCCTGCTTCAGTAGCTGTACTGACAAGAACTGAAAGGAAGAAGACAATCGTTTGTTTCATTGTGGTTCTCTATTCTTGATCCAATTTTACTCTGCATTCATTGTATCTGCAATAAGACTACCTAAGGCATGGGCAAAAATGAAGCCATTGCATGTTCTCCTGCCTACACTGTATGTAATCAGTGAAGCATTTTGTGGAGTTCTAGAATGCAGTATTAGGTAATGAGATCTAGATAATTCAAAAGCCCATATTAGAAACTCCAAATTGATTCTATTTTTGCATGTAAAATTTTGTTAGATATCCACAATGGCATGTTGAAAGTTTGATCTCTCAGCTATGTCGCATTTGTAGGAAGTATCAGGCTCCCTCAGACATCTATTTCACAACAGGTAAAAACAGCCTAACCCATGGAATTGAGTGTGTTTGGTGTGCCTGGGTTTCATTCATTTATCTGTTTACTCCTTCACTGATTTATTCTCCCATTTATCCTTTCACTCATTCATAAAAAGGTGTCCAGAACTTATTATGAGTCAGAAGACGAGAAAAATAATTCTTATTCTTGTCTACTGGGACACACACAAATGAATATGATATGATGTGATTTTTTTCTGTAATAGAATTAACATAAACAAAATATCAAAGGGAATGGAGAGAGAAAATACCCTGGTAGGATTATATAGAGGCTTTATAAAGTATAAATCAATCAATGATTCCCCATTGTTGTTCCCAAAAGCCCATGCCTATCCAAAATGGAGTCTTCACTGGTTGTGTCAAATAAGAAAAATAAAGAATACAGCTTTATAAAATTAATTCTTATCAGCCTAAATGTCATTCTTAAGATTCTGTCCTTTCTAATTCTGTGCTATTAAAAATTCCCTTTCTTTCATGAAATAATTTTGAGAGTAGATAATGGTAATTTAAAAAATTTTCTTGTTTGACAATAAAATTTTTGAAATTCTACATTAATCTTCAAGATTTTAAAAAATATTGTATTATATATGTATTTATTTATTTGAAAGAGGGAGTTTACATGTGCATGAGTCGGGGGGAGCATAGAAGGGGAGAGAGAGGGAGGCAAAGAATCTCCAGCAGACTCCATGCTGAACATGAAGCGCAACACAGAACTCAATCTCACAATCCTGAGCCAATACCAAGAGTGCCCTTGACTGAGCCACCCAGGTGCTCTTGTTAATCTTCAAGATTGAACACATTTACTCATCTGTGAAATCTGGTGGTTTAGAAACCATGTGGATAATATTTGAGGTGGGCCTTTGCTTTGATTTCCATGTTTTCCATGTCCTGGCAATAGTTAGAAACTACTAAATCCAGGCAGCCTTTTTTCCAAAAAATAATACAATCTGATAATCTAATTAGATTTAAAGAATGGAAAGTACCATCACAAAGTCACCATTGAACAGACTTGTCAGCAAGCATTCCTTTGTCAGAAGATGGTGCTGAACCGTGCTTTACCACAGAATTGACCCTGGTTCAATATGAGAAACAGAAAATTTTCATCATGGATTAATTCCTACCTCAGTGAGATATATTTCTGCAGTAAGTGGATTCATTTGTGCTTCCATCATAATCGTAAAAACTCTAAATTCATCTGCCTTACTGATAAACAACAGTTGACCTAGAAAGGTTTCCTAATACTTACTATTCATCTGAAGGGCCAAGAGTTTTCTTCATTGTGATCTGTACCCATGGTGGAACTCTGGAGATGTAAGTAGTTGTTACAGGTCTCACATCCAGGGCTCGGGTGTATGCAGGAAGTAAATGCCCAAACAGAGAGGCTAGACCCTACAGCCCCACTGCCACTGGGTCCTAGGGCATGTCCAGTACAGACTGGGATTAAGAGCAGTAAGTATATCCTGACTTCTGATCATCTTACTCTGCATTGGTACCAAAATGTCCATTCTTACACAATCACAAGGCAGAGTATTTTAAAATAATGTGAGCATGTACAGTAATATTTTAAAAACATTTAACTCTTTTTATACAAGCACACACATAGTTTATTTGTATAAATCCCAGACTCATTCCTTCCAAGAGACTGGCCTTCTCTCTATTTCTGGACAGAAACTAGTAGCACACAGTTGGTATTGTTTTGCTTTTTCTTGCTTTAAATAAAACCCACAGCTCAACTGGATAGTTTTACAATGACTAAATTTTAAGTAGAACTAGCCTGTTTTCTTAGTGAAATGATTTGTCTAAAATTAGAATTACAAAATATTATAAGAGGGAATGAAATTCTAAAGGTAACTTTACAGTTAATTTAAGTTTTAAAAAATTATTTTTCATTCAGTCATGGCCTTTTGGGATGTTTTAGAGGTCAAATAAACTTTTTCCTTCATTGTGAGTTAGAGGAAATTGAGGCTCAGAGAAAGTAAATGATTTTTTTCCAGAAGGTATAACTAAATCTAGAGTATATCATCCTTTTTTTAAAAAAGATTACTTATTTATTTTTAGAAAGAGAGAGTGAGCACACGTTGCAGGGGAGGGCACACAGAGGAAGAGGGAGAGAGAGACTGGGGCAGACTCCTTGCTGAGCACTAAGCCCAACCTGGCAACCCTGAGATCATGACCTGAGACAAAACCAAGAGTTGGATGGTCAACTAATTGAGCCACCCTGTTACCCCATAGACTGTATCATTGTAATAGCAATTGACTTGTTTTAATATTACTACATTTTAATTGTTTGTTGATGCTTTTGCAAAACAATTCTTTGCCAAAAAAATTTATTTCTTGCACAAATATTCAGACAAAATAAATGACTGTTTAATGGACAGGTTTATGGATAAAGAAAGTCCTATGTTTTTTATTTGCTCCAGTGACATTGCTAAAGCAATTCATAGGATCTATACCTTAGTAGACAGTTTGACATTTGAGATGCAGACAGTTGCAATGATTCAGAGACAGTATCATGGAAAAAGCAGTAGAAATAATGTAACTGGTCAGCAGGTCCCAAATCCCCAAAGTTATTTTTGTGTGTTCTCACTCTATTTTAAGTTATTATATTGCTGAAACTCTATTTCTGAACACAATTATTGATTGCTTAAAAGACTATTTAGCTTGGTAATAATTAGCTTTTTTTTTTTGTAATGGCAAGAGATAAAACAAATTATTGTTCTATTTGTGCAATTTGAAAGGAGAAGGGAATAGTCATGGTGTGCAGCTTTGCCACCAAAACACTGTCTCTGAGACTGAGAGAGAAAGAGAAGGAGAATCTTAAGTAGACTCCGTTCCCAGCACAGAGCCTGATATGGGGCTCAATCTCATTACCCTGAGATCATGACCTGAGCCAAGATCAAGAGTCAGACACTTAACCAATTGAGACACCCAGATAGCCCCAGAATTTATTTTCTGCACTTCTAGAGGCCAGAAGTCCAAAATCAAGTACACAGTTGATTTTAGGTGACACCTCTCTTGCCTGCTTATAGACAGCTACCTTCTCACTATAACATCACATGGCCTTTGGAGAGAGAGAGAAATCTCTGGTGTCTCTTTTTCTTAGAAGGATGTCGGTCCTGTTAGATTAGAACCCCACCCCATGATCTCCTTAACTACCTTAACTACCTCCTTAGAGGCCCTATCTCCATTAGAGTCACACGGGGTGGGGATACAGCTTCAACATTTGAATTTTGGAGACACAGTTCAGTCTATAGCAAGCTAATAAATTTTATTGGATAAATGAATATAAACAGTGCTATTCAGTGTTATTCACACAAAAGTAGAGGGTGATATATGACTTTATAAAGGTATCTTGTAGCCAATTCCTTGGTTCAGGGTTTCCCCGATGTGCTCTATGGGATGCTAGTCTCTCAAAATGTTCTGTGAGAACAGAAACTACATGGTTGAAGTAGGTTTGGAGAACTCTACATAGTACATCTAGTTCATGGAGAGTGAGATTATCCATTAGCATATTAAAGTTTCTAAGAGGTACTACAGAAAAGAAACCCATTTTACTGTATTTAAATTAAAATTTTTTCCCACAGTGGATACAGAACCTTCCCTCATTTTTTCTTGTTTGTTTGTTTTATAAGAAATCTATTGGCATCTATTTGCCCACTTTGGAAAATGCTTCAATTCATGCTGAAGGGTAGTAGTATCCTTAAGGCTGGGGGTGTAGATCTCTATCCTATTTTCCATTTAACATCTCAACCCAACTCAGACTCCAAAAACATAAGAATCTACAAATAAGCTTTAATATATAGATTTAAACTTGGTGTCATGGCAATAACAATAAAAAGTAAAAGTTTTGTTAAAGAAAAAAGTTGATCCCTTAGATTATGGAAATAAGGGATGGTAGAGGAGAAAGGGGAAGAGGTAACAAATTCCTGAGAAAGAATACTGAAATTCATGTGAAAGGTGACTTAACCTTTATTGTGCTTTAAAGACAAGTTTAAAACTTCTTTTAATTTAATTTAATTTAATTTTGTTTTATTTCATTATTTTTAAGCCAACGTGGGGCTTGAACTCATGACCCTAAGATCAAGAGTCAGACACTTAACAGACTAAGTGACTCAGTCACCCCTAAAACTTGTTTTAAATTGGTTTGGTTTACATACTTGTTCACTTTCTAATTGACTTACCTTATTGCATGACATGAATTTAAAAATCTCCCTTGAAATATATACATATAATTTTAACAGTACATAAAAGGCATGGCTTAAGGTCAGTCAGTGTCCATCATAAGAATCAAGAGAGTGAAGACAATTATTACATAGATGACTTTGGTCAAGATAAAAGTTTTTTACATTATATCTCAGAAGACGAGAAAAGGGTTTTGAAACTGAAAGTAGAGTACTTTTGATTGTGGTGATTGAGACAAGTCCTTACCTTTCTTTCATGATAGTCTTATGGGAAGAAAGTTGGATTGATAGACACTGGCCTCTGACAGAATCTACAGCTAATTCTGGACTTAACTAGAACCCATTGCTTTATCTACTGAGCCTCAACTTCCTTATTTGTAAAATGTGGGAGTTTGGACAAGATGATTTGTCAGTTCTCAGCCTGTTTTCACATTTTGAGACTTCATCCTTTACATCAAGTGTTGTCAAACATATATAATGCAAACTACACGTGTAAAGTCCAGTTTTCAAGGAGCCACATTAAAAAAATAGAAAGGAAAAAATTAAATTGATTATAATGTTTTTTATTTAATGTAATTAATCCAAACTATTAACTTATCAACATATAATCAATTAAAATATTATGAGATATTTATGCTCTGTTTTTAATACCAAGTTTTCAATATTGGTGTTTATTTTATACCTATAGCAGATCTCAGTTCAGACTAGTCATATTTCAAGTGCTCAATTGCACTTCAGGCCTATCATATTTGGCTGCACAGCTTTAGACCTATAGCATTAGAAAGGCAAACTTTTCATCACTATTTGATACCTTGGAGTAACTTTACTCTGCCTTTCAGTGTTGTTTATTAAAATATACTCTATTGGATGTCCAGTTACTTCTATTATCTTCAAGCAGATTTTCATTAAATGATTATTAGTTTTTTCCTACTTCTTCTCTTATGGCTATGGAATAGTTTTCTTTGAGTGCAGATTTATCAGCTATGCCAAACTAGCTGTGATGGATTTGGCTCTCCCTGACAATGACAAGCTTAACTCAATCCGTTTGTATTCTAAAGTAACGTCTGAATTCATACTACCATATATATCTGAAGAAAGTATATAAATCTATATACCTGATAGCTTTATAAAGCTATTGTTTTCTGATGTGTAGCATCCCAGCTAAATAGGATAGCTAATTTTAAAAATTGGAGTCTTTGGTTTTATGTATATATTCTGCGCTCCTAGATTTGTCATACATAAGGCAGTATTTATGGCTGTGTATATAACTAAATGTGTGCATGATATAGATTTGAAGTTATAATTGTACACCTCAGAACTGGAATTTCTAGACTGATGTGCCCAAACTTCCAACAGAGTTAAAGCCCCTTCTTATTAATACTATATATTTTTCTGTGCTGTAAAATATTCATAGTTTTTAATAATGATGGTCCCTTCTTAAAGGAAAACTAAATATCTAGTTACTAATCCAACATTCCCTGAGAAGCTTTCACTATTTATTTCCACTACATATTATTTAAAACAGAGTAATGTCTAAAATGTGTGTTGGGTGCAATACTCCTAAGTTTTAAAAACAGTCCCTTCTAAGAGGAAAAATGAATATCAGGTTACTAGACCAATAAAACCTGAGATGCTTTCACTATATATGTTCAGATATATATCATTTAAAATAAAGTATCCCCCCCCCAAATGTGTTTTCAGTGTCACATTTGAAAAGTGCAGGTGACAAAAACTCTCTAGTTTTAGAGGCACAAAAGTAAATCAGACCTAAAATATCATCAGATGTGGGTGTCTGTATATGAGAAAGACCATTTTGGAACAGTCTGTGTCATGCATTTCAGAGCAGACACGGTAAATCATCATAAGCTGAGGACCCACCACTGTGTTTGTAAAGCAAAAACCTAGCCTTTCTTTGCTGGATAATAAATGATTGCAAGGCTAGAAAGAAGTCATATGTTTCAGACTGGCCAAAGACAAACTATCTTTGAATCCAGTCTTCTTAATTCACCTGTACACATCCCACATTATTACTCAGGTGCTAAGCAGAAGTGCTTTTTGTCTTCAAGGCTGAAAGACCCTTTAGTTTAAATTATGAACCTTCTCTGGTTTTCTTTGAGAAAGTAAAATAAATGCTGTAGTGGTTACTAGTTGTAAAAAGTTGTTAAAATACACAAGTTCTGCCCCATTTCCAGTGAAATGCTGTGACTTAAGAATGCCTGTTTATTGTTACTTGGTGTGCAGCTGAGCTATGCAGGTAAATGTAATTGGATTCTCTTTCCCATTCCTTTATGCATTTCATTATCACTTCTGGGCTGTTTCAAAAGGTGAGAGTTGAAACAGCCTAACACTAAAGTACTACGTAACTTTTAGAAATGTTTGTGAAGTGGGGTGGAGTGAAGAGGGTTGGAAAGTATGGAATAAGTAAGTTGTCAGCATTTAAAAAAAAAAAAAGAAAGAAAAAAATATATATATTGCAAAAGAGAAATAGTTTCTAGAATGGAGTTGTTAACAGGATGGACTGAAAAAAAGTTGCAATATTCTGCCAAATAAACACATATAAAATATTAAAACATGGCCTGAGCACAGGTTGGTTTGTGTTAATAGCTCATTTCCATTATCTGTCAAGTTAGATTTCATGCTCAGGCCATAACACGCTGACAGCCTAGAGGTATTATTAAGATTACAGGGGTGGCCATCTTTCATTGGGCTGCTTGACTGGACAGTTGTTGAGCAAAACCAACTGTTACTTGGATTTTAAGTAATTAGACATTTGAGAATTGTGACAACACATGTGAAATAATGATTTATGGAAGAAAAATTTCACCTATTCAGTATTTAACAGGTCTTTTTCTTAATGCTGATTATGTCAGGCAGATAGATGCATGTATAAAACAGAAGTTTAAGGGGGCATATGTTAATGTCTTTGAAAGATTTAAAAACAAATGCTAGGCCTTTGCTGGAATTATTATTGCTGTTATTTAGCTATGTGGTTATATATTGATTGGATTTAATAACTGACAAAATATGAATTTATTTACAGTGCATTTAATTAAACTTAATGAATTACATTTAAAGGAACCACACATACTTCTTCCTCCTACATTAATAATGGCTAGTGGCTAGTAAATACAGGTATTACTTAGAAGCAAGAGGACTTGATTCTTGAATGTACCTATAATTTGGGAGATCCTAGGCACTGTTGAAAACTTTTAACTGTGTGTTTTAATAATAAACATTTTACTATATTACTACAGTGTGAAAATAAGTAAATTTGCATTTGTAAACTTGTTTCATATATTATTATTTATAATTGATAACATCACTGCTTGTTTCTTGTTCTGAAACTAATATTATTTTTATACTCACAACATCCTGGAGGCATTCACATATTTATCTGATGTCTCTATCTTGTTCTAACACAAGCATGAATATTATTTACATCATAGGTACATCATAGATCTAAAGAGTATGTTGCTACCTTGCATATAGTCTTATGTTCAAAGTCCCATTTTAGATTTTGAGTGGTGAAATTTGTTTTTTTCCAATTTTTTTCTTATTGAATAATATTAGATATGTTTATTATTGTGACAAAATACACATAACATAAAATTTACCATCTTACCCATATTTAAGTGTAAAGTTCAGTGGCATTAAGTATATTCACATTATTCTGCAACCATTACCATCCATCTCTAGAACTCTTTTCATCAAATAAAACTGAAACTGTGTCCCCATTAAACAATCACTGTCCATTTCCTCTTCTCCCAGCCTTTGGGAACCACCATTCTACTTGCTGTGTCTATGAATTTGATCACCCTGGGTACCCCATCTAAACAGAATCGTACAGTATTTGTCCTTTTGTGACTAGCTTTTTTCATTTAGCATAATATCCTCAAGATTCATCAGTGTTGCAGTATATAACAGAATCTCCTTCCTTTTTAAGGCTGAATAATATTCCATTATGGATATATATACCACGTTTTTCTTGTCTATTCATCCATCAATGAACACTCAGATTGCTTCCTCTCTTCTAGTCCCTGCTTTCCCTTCTTTTGGGTAGATGCCCAGAAGTGGATTTGTGGGATCATACCATTAAAAGTTGTTTTAAACAGGCTAAAAATGAGATCCGTCACTTGGGTTCATGGTATCAATTCACATTTCTACCTCCTTTTGTAGCAATACTCCTAATTACAATGTCTCACTTTCTTCATGAAATGAAGATAACTTCCCCCCTTACCTGGTAGTTTTGAAATAATTAAGGGAGCATTTTAAAGGGGGAATGAGTTTACACGCACAGGTAGTCCTGAAGAACTAAAAATAGTATTCTGAGTCAGAGGAAATAAGACATTTTGTGTTTGGTTTAGTTTTAGTTTTTGGTTTGGGTTGTCCTAAGGAGGTTGACTGGTAAAGGCAGAAAAATGACTCTGGAGAAATAAACATGATTTGCAATGTTCTCAGCAACTATACCAGGGATAATATGAAAAGGGAAAAAATGATGAAAGGGATGATATATTTTAGTTTGAAAATTAGAATTGGGGATCCCTGGGTGGCGCAGTGGTTTGGCGCCTGCCTTTGGCCCAGGGCCCAATCCTGGAGACCCGGGATCGAATCCCACGTCGGGCTCCCGGTGCATGGAGCCTGCTTCTCCCTCTGCTTGTGTCTCTGCCTCTCTCTCTCTCTGTGTGACTATCATAAATAAATAAAAATTTTAAAAAAATAATTATTAAAAAAAAGAAAATTAGAATTGATTCACATAACAAAAATTTAAGCAGTGGATCTAGTTTTAGGGCATTCAGTCTTAGTTCTGTGTTTTGTTGGTTTGGCTTCTTAAGTAATGCTCATGGTACTTGGAAAAATGATAGGAGATGGAATGGGCTGGGACAAAGAGAAAAATGTGCAATTTATCATTGCTAGTGAGGCCACAGGTAAATTCTGTGAGCTTAGAAATAATTTACAAATGTGCAGTGCTTTTTCCTGTATATTATATGGGGCAGTTGTAGTCTTGTTCCTGCCTGTGACAGATGGGGCTACTTGAAGCCCCACCCTCTGACAGATGTCCTTCTCCTCAGGCTATATAAATCGAGCTGGAGAGGAGATCCTGTCAACATCTACAGTGTGTCCTCATACACGGTTTGCTCTTCTCCCATGATGGTTTCTCAAATCCAACCATCTCTTAATACAGTTACCTTGTTCAGGAAGTCTTCCTTACATCTTCATCCCCAAATCCACATCCCAAGCTGAAGGCATTTTCCTGCCTCTGAACTTTCATAACTATCTAAGCATAGTTTGGCTATGGATTTTTTTTTCTACTGCTATCCACATGTTTTCTCCTTCCACTAATGGCAGGCTCTTTCTCTGGTTCATCCCAGTCCTGGTCTCACAGCACACTGGACCAGAGTTCTACATGTGGACAGGGTCCAGGACATGATTCTGACATTTGGCCCACCAGGAACAGAATCCTAAACCTCTGGTCACTTTTCAGCAAGATTACCCGAAAAAGTAGAAGTGGACACTGTGGCTCTGTGATGTGATTAGAGTGGGATTAGGCAGAGGTTGTATTTATGTGAATTTGGGGTTTCAGAGGGAATTTGTTCAGAGGGACACCTTCAAAGGGTGTCCTTTGAAGAAAACCTATTCTTGCCAGTGAACTAAGACTTATCAGTTTCTTGTTTCCCCTTTTATTCCTTCTCTTATAAATTTAGTAGTGATAATTTCATATTTAATATAAAAGTCTGTTACTGTATATTTTCCTCTATCAGTTAATCAGATTTATTACTAAGAGGTTTTCTAGCTAGCTTTTTAAATAAAGGATACTTGTTAACTAGAAAGCAGAATCAGGAGGCCGAGGACACAAGTCCTAGTCTAGTTTCTAAGTCTCAGATTGAGTACTGTGTGAGCTGCATGGAACCAAAGGGAACTGTATCACTGGATTATCCAGCAGTTCCCTACCACTTCAGGAAAACCAAACTCACAAGCAACTTCTAAGCTTTTCTTATATTGCCCCAAAACAGGGACCTGGAAGGACAGAAATAGCCCTCCAACAGGGTGATACTTTGGAAGAATATATTCGTATACTCTGACATAAATTCCTAGATGTATACAATATGATATGAGACAAACCAAATTACATTACCTAAAATACAAGTTTTTAAAATTGAGCAATGGTAAAGTATATAGGATAAGCAGTAGGCACATGATTAGATATCAAATTAATACAATAAGATGGAAAGAGATTATGCTCCGTAATTAAAGATGAGAAAAAGGTTATTAATAGACAAGAATGTATACATGAACCTCTCCCATCATGTAGTAGTTAAAAAAAATTAAACCCACTATCTAAAACAATGCAGCTGCTTGGGGCACCTGGGTGGCTCAGTGGTTGAGTGTTTGCCTTTGGCTCTGGTTGTGATCCTGAAATCCTGGGATCAAGTCCCCTGAGGAGCCTGCTTCTCCCTCTGCCTGTGTCTCTGCCTCTCTCTGTGTGTCTCTCATGAATAAATAAAATCTTTAAAAAATAATAAAAATGAAACAATGCAGCTACTTGATCAAGGAAAGCAGACCTAGAGTAAATAATGGAGTATACTTATATTTTAGTAACCCATTTCAGTATTCAGTTATGGAAAGCTTGACTCCTAACTTATCACAACATAAATCTTGGTTTGACCTTAGTATAATTTGACTCTTCTGTGTCTCCCTCATAAAAAAAAATTGCTAATCATTCCAGGAATACCAAGAAATAAGGGTATAGATGTAGTCTTTGTTACACTTATAGGGACAGTGAACTGAAGTCCATTTCCCAATTTAGAAAATTATTTAGGAAATCATAAAGTTTCACAATTGGAAAGGAGCACGGAGGTCACTTGGGGACCCTGACTGATGAATAACTCTCTCTGGCAAGTACTAACAGTTCTGCCTTTACTTGATCACTTTGAATGGGGCACTCATTCCTTCTAAGGTAGAAGCTCTCCACCAGAACCACACCTTTCCCCAGTCCCAAAAGATAAGGGAGGCAGGGCTCAAATTTAAATTTACCCTTTTACTGAAAAATGCTATGCAGAAAAAAACACTATACCTCTGCACATAATATTGACATTTGAAAATTCCAAATTTAATGTTAAGAGGTACATGTGAGTAGTGTTTGGTGATTTATATCCCAAATACAGACAAAACTCAACAAATAGCCTGTCACTTGATTTCGCAAAGATTCTTTGCTTGATGGAGAATAGACTAGTGTGACCAGGTTTGGCAGGACATATCAAGGGAAAAGAAAATTGCACAATCCTTGTTTTTACTATGTTATATTTTTTACCACAGCTGGTCTTGTTCTTCTCTACCACCCCCACCTCTCCAAATTTTCTTTTTGTCCTTACAGGAAATTAAAATCATAGATTTGGTTGCATACTTAGAATGAATTATCCCAGATTCTTTTAGTTTATCTTATTTTCAGATGTGTGTGATAGAAAGCATAGATTAAAATAATTAAAATGTGGTTTTTTCCCAACATGTCTGTGAGACCAAGGTAAAAGACTCTTCTACCGCCTTCTCCACTAGGTGCCAGCACAGCTCTGCTCCCTGCTTTTGCTTTTTTCTGGAGATGATTATTTCAGCTAGTTCTCCAGCCTCAATAACAGGGAGTTTGCATGTATGGTGTATTTTTGTTTGGTTGGTTTGGTTTGGTAATTTTGACTAAATCTGACCAAAAATATTCTCATTATACTGCCTTTCTAGTACTAACAATTTCCATCTCAAAAACTATTCAAGGTACAATGAATTTAAGCCATTCTGAAAGCCAGGTCTTTAATAGCCCAAATTTTTGCTTATAAGCTCAGTATTTATTGTGAAAAAATGAGTACCAGTCAAAATAATATAAATATATTTAAAGTGAGATGGTATGTTTCTTTCTTTTTTTTTTTTTGAGGTGGTATATTTCTAAAAAAAAAATAAGAACAAAATTTTAGATGTTTACCAGTTTTGTTATTCAAGAATTAATTTTCAACTGATATAGTTATTTCTCATTCAGCATTGTAAGTGTAATTTAATGTATCATTTATTTTGCTTCATCTAATTATGTTTAAAATTTATTTGAAAATACTCTTATACATTTCAAAATGAGGATAATGCTACCAAATTTGCACTGTCTTTTACCTGAATACTGTAGCATTCTATATAACAATTCCCCCAAATTATACATTTAATACTTCATTGTTTATCTACTCCTAAAGTCTTTCTTTTTAAATTTGTTTCTTAAAATAAAACTTATTTTTTAAATAATTAGCAGTTTATATTTTGAATACTAATGAAAAATAGCATGTAAAATTATTTTGTGAACAAAAACATATTTTGTTATGTAAATCCTAAGCTATGCAAGAAAACATAAGTAAAATATTCTATGCCGTAACTAAATATATGCCACAGATCTTCTACCCAGAGAATACCATCAAATTCCATATAAATGTGGTGAAAGTACTTATTGAAATGCTGGGAACTGAATGATTTAGGATTTATAACAAAATTCTACAAATTTCAAATTTATGTGATGTAGTTATCTTAATAACATAAGTTAAAGCTACAGTCAGTACTGGTATATCGTTCCTAGATTTTTTAAGTGTCAAGTATGTAGTCAGAACATTCTCTGTACAGTTTTGTGCAGCATAATGTTTGAAAATGATGAAAGCCATGAAATGTTGACTGTCTAAACTGTATACTTAGGCTAATGGGATAGCTTGATTTCTAAAAATGTGAAACAAATTCTTTTCTCTGCTTTAGGGCATATTATTGGATAGGATCGCTCTTCTTACTGATCACCCACATGATTGAAAAGATCCCTGTGTGTTCCCAGAATTTGATTTGGTGCTACTTAGTGTCAATATTTTGAACAAAGCATGGATTATTCCAATATCAGTAACTTTTGGGACCTATGTAGATATAATACATACAGCATAATTCTACGATTTCCACTCTTTTCATCTGTAGAAGTATTTTTGTGTTAAGAAAGAAAGAAAAAGGAAAGCAATGAAGTGCTGTTTAATCTGAAACAGAGGTTTTTAAATTCAGTCTCAGAAGCAAGATCAAATGACCTATCCAGTCGTTCTATATCTGTAATTCCTTCCCAGTACTTTTCTCGAGTTTCTCAGATCAGCCCAAATCCTGGTTGGAATACTGTATTCTGTACTTTGTCCATTTTCAGTATCAGACAATCATAGTATGGTCAGGCTTCTATCCAACTTCAAAGATGGTCATCTGTAAGTTTGAAATTCTTTGTTGCTGTGAAGTTCAATAAAAAGATTTCAGTGTTGAATTCAACCCAGACCACAGAATGATTAAATTCATTGTTTTTGATATGTTGCATGGGAAGATATTATGTAATTGAGTTGCTTGCAACTTTGAAACTTATTTTCTTAAAAAAAAAAAAAAATCAGGCTATTAACTATATATGGCAATTAAAGGAAAGTGCACTCAATGTCCTGGCAACATATCACTTTTTTCTGCGTTTGATTTAAGCATCCGTAAAAGGATACCACTCATGCTTTTATAGTTAAAATGTTAGTTGTTTCCACCATAAACTCCTATTTTTAAGAGTTTGTTATAACTCAACCATTTTTTAAAATCTCAACTTACACTCAGATTAATAAATTTCTTTTTTCAATCTAGAAAAAAATCTTACTAAAGAGCTGAAATCGATGTAGTTTCACTCCTTCAAATTTGGAAGAAACCAATGAAAAAAATGTCCGTAGTTTCAAATATATTTTTGTTCTTTTTCAACTCCACACTAGCTTAGCTGTTTGGGAAAACAGTGTTTTAATGTATTCATTCAAAGTTACTGCTGACAGTGTTTGAAGTTGACTGAATTTAGGCGTTATTATGAAACTTTTGCTATAAAGATTTTAAAGGACACATTTTAAAATTTCTCATTAAACTTTCTCTAAAACTATGTGGGAAAGTAGGTGTGTACATAGCTAAGGTGATTTTTAAAGTCAACTTTAATACACAGTGAAGAGCTAATGGTGGCACGGATCTCTTTTAGGAAAGTCTCAAGTGAAAAAGGACCCTGCTTGTAAAAAGAAATGCAAAATAATCAGACTTCCTTATTTTTACGGTTCACATTAGTGACAAAATTGTCTGTGGTTTTTACTCATTCATTTAAAATTTTACTCCTTTAATGTTGCTACCGGTGCCTGTTCAAAGTTTCCCATGTCTTTTTTTTTTCTTTGTTCCCATGTCTTCTGAATTCAGTTTTTCCTCTTTTGTAAGATTAATAAAACATAAATATAACTGTATATATACAGCTTATTTATATACGTATATAAACATTGAATGTTTTCCCCTTAAAGAACTCATTGATCTTTTAAAGCATAAAATGCACTTTTTAATAAAGGCCTTTTCTTCATACAGGACAGTAAGAGGCAGATTGTTATGAAAAAGGTGTGAGAAACCAGAGGGACGGGGTTTGGGAGACTTGACAGAGTTCCTGGTAACCTAGAGGTTACGTTGAAAAGATTTAGGTGGACAACAAGAAAATTATGGGTATGAGAAAGAGGCACATAAGTCACGTTTACTTGACAGAGCCATTTGACAAAAATGCTGTCCTAACAAGCAGTGCTCCTGAATATATTCTTTTCAATCATATTGCAGTCAAACCCCTCACGAAAGGAAATATGCATGATAAAGAACTCCAATTTACATTTCCCCCCTCTGGTTCCAACTTACTGGATTTAAAAAAAACACAAAAAACAAGATGTTCCCCTAGCTTTTTTTAAATAAGGAAACCTTGTTTTCTTGTGTTTTTCCATAAATGAGTTTGACCACAAATTTAGGTTTAGTAAAAATTGTTACAAATTATCTGGGAAACGCAGAATTTTGCAGCAAAACCTCACTATTATGCAAAATCCATTGTATGAAATTCCAGCTCTACACCAGGGATGTGTTTGAGAGTACATCATTGATTACAAACAGATTCATAATTTAAATACTAAATTCTGTTAATGTATTTAAATATGATTTGCAAAATTTTTGCTTACATGAAACTTTTTAGAAACACAAGGTAAAAGTAGTGAAAAACTCTACTACCTAAAGCATAAGTTAAATATGAATATATTACAGGTTGTTCTCTTTCAATGATGCAGTGAGAAAAATAGATTTCTGATGTGTTTTTTGTAAATTTGTCTTTTATTCATCATGGAAGCCATACCTCATAGATGTATCTTAACTTGACTATTTTTCATCAGGTTTTTGTTTAGAAGTTTATGAGATTAACTGATTGCTGAGAAGCCAAATTTTTTTCATGGTTGATCCTGTTTGGTTGTTAAAATGAGTAAAAAAACCAGATGTGATCTTGGTGATCAAGTTGAATTGCCTATACAGTGATCCAGTTGATTGTTTGGCAATTATTTGTTATTATGTGTTGGAAAAAAATCAAACTGAAGAAAGCCCATTTGATCCCACATACAGACAAAGGCTTAGTGGGATGCTGAGAAGAGAGTGACACAGAAGTGCCAAGAATCCTCATCCTGATGCTCCTTTAACGCTTTCTAGAGCTTGATAGTCTCCAACAGCGCTTCCTCCTAACCCACAAAGTGGTCTTTCCCTTGTGAAGAGCACCCAGCATCAAGTAAACCCGCCTAGAGTACTAGATCAGAAGACTTGATCAACGGCCTGGGCACAATTCACCCTGGGCCACAGGGACTTGATTTGTTGGCATCCCTGGGTCAGTTCAAATCAGTCTAGGTGTTATTAGAAGAAGGCTTCTCTAAGAAAGATAAGGTCAGAAAGAGTGCAGTAGTGGGTATGTAGCTAAACCTGCTTTCGGTGGATTTGTTTGAGAAAATAATCTAAATCAAGAACAACACTGTAGGCCTCATCACACCATTTTCCTGAACACTCAAAGGAAAAACAAGCCAAACATCATATTTAGTTCTCACCAAAATAATAATAACAATAATAAAGTAAAACAATAATAATAATAATAAAGTATTCTTTCCAGAAAATGTCTGAAATAATAGATGGTTTTTAAAATCAAACATATTTAGTTATCCTGTACTTTTTTTGTTATATGCTTTTATTTATTTCTCAGTTGTTAGAAACTCAATCATCAAAACAACAACAACAACAAAATCTTTTTCTCTGCACCATGAATTTAGTTTTTGAGCATTTTCTATTCTTTCTTATCTCATGGCCTTTGCATTTGTGGGGCTCTCTGCCTGGATTGCTCTGCTGGCTCCTTGCATGGCTAGTTCTTTTTCTGCTTGACTGAGTACCTATCTATATATAATGGCCTGTCTTCTCTGTCCTGTTACTCTATCTTGTCATTTTTGTTTGTTTCCTTCATGATGCAAAATTATGTTGACATGGTTTCCTTTATGTCCTACTCTCCACCACTGCATTTCCTTCACCCTGAGCAGTGCCAGGTACTTAGAAGATGTAGAAAGAATCAGATGATTGAGTGCTGTCCTTTAAAATTAACACACCGCAGTTGCCAGTGGTCATCCCACATCCAAAGGAAACCAGTGTCACTCTACACCCTGCTGCCCCAACAAGTCTGTTTCAGTCATTGGTTTTTTAATGTGGCTAAGCAAACGTATTTTTGTTTTTCCTTTTGCTTTATTTGTGTCGGCATTCTTAACTTAGTCTGGTATCCTTTGGAAAGAAAAAAAAAAGGTCAGTCAGGGAACACGTGTCCACTCCGAAGTAAAGTAACCCAAGTGAGTACAACACTTTTGGGGGCTCTTCATTGGCCATAATCTCTCTAGGAGCCCAAGACAATGAGGGACAATGTGCCTCCAGTACGATTTCAGTTTAGTTAGACAACAGTTTCTACAATGCAACTATGGTTTGTTCAGCGACAGGCAGTCAATCAACCAGCAAAAGAAAACTAGCAGTGCTTTGAACGGAAATGAATATTTGGCAAACTCTCCTGCTTTATTTTCTCTTTTGTCTCTTGATCTGAAATATAATATCTGTCTTTGTTGTACCATAGGAAGAGTTCTGGATGTGTCCTTGTACCTCCAGTCACACTATTAAAAATGAACCTCAAGTAGCATGAATATACATGCGGCAGGGTAGAGAGAAAACTTTACTCTCTGGGCTCCCTCCACCCCCCCACCCCCCCACACCCCTCCTCCTCATGCAAGTTTATAATAGGATTCTAAGTGAAAGTCAAAGTTTGTAATTCTTCTAGAATGTCAAATTGAGAAATTATATGATTTTCTTCTCGATAATCTAAAAGGAGAAAGAAAAGACAAAATCTGTTGCAAAACTATCATATTGAAACCAAAAATATTAATAAATAAAACCCTAGTATGCATGCCTATATAATTGTTCTTGATTTTCCTGTTGGTTAAAGAGCGATGAAAATAGATCTAGCCTTACAGTTCACCAATGCTTTGAACAGATCTGTGGGTGAAATCCTTAGGAAAAGGTTCCCAAAGAAACTTTGGGTGATTTCCATTTATTCTGATAAGTCCTGGTCTGTGGTTTAGTTATCACTTTACGTCGTCAACACTTCTATCACAAATCAGTTACCAAACATGGAAACATTGTCAGTGGCTTTGAAGGCTAATGCAGAGTGGTAGTAATCATTTAAAAGGCTTATCTATCTGCCCTGAGCAACACAGAAACTGAGAAAAGGCAAACAGTACAAAAGGTGGCCAGGGTACGGGAAATGGAGAAGGGATGGGGGTGGGAGGGTGCTCATGAAAAGCATTCCAGTCTGTTTGGGTCCTTCACAAATCCTAGTGAGATAATAGCTCATCCAGTCAAGCCCATTCCTTACTTTCAGGAAGTGCCACACAGGTAAATGAAGAAATTATTTGAAGAGGGATCATGATGGGTGTGGACTGTTTGTGATTCAGCTTGGAAGAAATGCAGATGTGAGTTTCTTTAGCCTGACTAGGATTGATTTTCCCTGATGGGGTTTTCTCAACTTCTGTGATTGTAGGCCTGTGGTTTGCAAAACTGATAGTACTGATAGATAAAAACCAAGAACCAGTAGCTGAAGGAAATGTGAAATAACTTACCCTGGAGTGACTACCCATTATTTAGAAACCAATTGTTTCTTCCTTGACATCTAACCATGCAGAATTTTAAACTTCTAGGATTCTATAAGGTAGCCCTTCAGTATCCAAATACATGTGTCTTTTAAAAGAAAATTTAAGATGATATTATTTTACAGACTCTCTGAAGTTTAAAATTAGGATGAAAAATCTGTAACCATACATACTGTTTTTTTTTTTGGCAGAATCTCAGAATCAGGTATAAAAAAACGTTTATTATTAGAGTGCTTGAGGATACCACTCTCCCCCCATACCAGGTGTCTTTGCTAGATTAGCAAACAGTATTTTATTCTGTTTCAAATATGCTACAGCCAGGTATATTCAAGGAGATGGCAATGAGGAAAACTTAGTTAAACTATCTAATCAATCAAATGTTAAGCAAAGACAATGAAATAATGCATCTATCCACTAAAACATCATGGTAAATGTAGATATTCAGTGGCTTCCATATGAATCTGTTTGCTCCTAAAAAAATTTAGTTCTCAAGGTTAACCTAGAAAGAGAATTACAGTGTGCACCATCACATCACCTTTCTCATAGTGCAGGCAAGAGAACCCCTTCAAAATACCGTATTAGAGAGTCAGGGTTGGGGAAGAGAGAGACCTCTCAAATCAAGTTCTGAAGCAGTTCCCCGTCTGGCCACACCTTGCTCCATGCCAGGATAAATTGAAATGGAAATATGTGAGGGATAGAGAAATTTAGTTATGATTCAGAATTATTCTATTAGGAGATTCCTGTGAAACATTACAAGGCTTAGCCAGAACAGTGTTCTGGATATTGTATGGGCAGTTAGAGAATCTACACCAGCTCAAGGGTTTAGGATCCTGAATAGCCCTTTGGAGGTAGCAGTGGTAAAATAAGGAATTAAGACTGGATTGAGAGCATTCTGGAGTATCTTAAATTATCTTCCCCATTTAAAATATGCTGATAGAACTATGGAGAATCCTGGTGAGAGCCCTCAGGAGAAAGATGAGCAACCACAAGGTTTTAGTTGCTAGGTTTTTCTTGCCCACTCTCTTGCTTTCTCACTCTTGCTTTTGAGGGGGGTGAGGGGAGGGGGGGTTGGGGGAGTAGTGTTGGGGAGGCTATTTGAAGTATCTGGCAGAATGAAAGTCATAAAAATTCAAAAGCAAGTCTACCAAAATGGAAATAGTTCATAGAAAACTTGGTAGGTGCCTAACAAATCTTAATAAATGTATCTTGAACAAAGTGCTGGAAATAAAAGACACTAAACATAAGAAGTTTCAAAATCGCAGCTGAAGGCTATGTGTGTGTGTGAAATCTAATCAGTGAGCAAGAGTGAGGATTTTAACAAGTATATTTTATAAACTAGGAGCAGAGAGTTCTATCACCTTCTTTTTACCCTGTAAGAATTGGAAGTTAAGTGGAAATGGCATAAGAACTAGGATCATTAATTTCAGTCAGTGGTTGGTGGTTGGTGATTTATAGCTTTAATATAAATGAAGAGTTGATTCCCAAGGGAAGACGTACTTTAAAAAATCTTTTATCTCCCAAGATAAAATAGATACGGATTTGGTATAAGGGAGCATTTGAGTCTAAGAATTTTAAGACACTGGAAGGTATTGTTCAGAAAGTTGTGTAACTTATCAGAGTTTGTGGACTTGCTTTTGTTTAGATACTTTAATTATAGAGAGATTCACCCGCCTAAAGAGATTTATTCACCTTTCAACAAAAGTGTGTGAGGTCTCCTGGATTATAATCAATAGTAAAAAGCATTTGCTTTGCCTCACAGTCAGACAGCAGTTCTCTACTCAAGTCTTAAAAGATTAATAATAATGTAATTTCCACTTGTTATCCAGCCTCTTTTTAAAACAATTTGGTTTTAACCAAATATGGATTTTAAAAACACTACATTGGAACTTAAAAATCTAGTTAAAGTTTGGTATTTTTCTAACTAATCTTTTTCCTTTATTCACTCTCCCTGAACGCTGGCTTGTAGTTAAAAGTGGTTCCTGAAGGCTTGCTTTCAACTTTCAGCCATGCTTAGCATCAGAGAACCTTCTGGTGCTTGCTTGATTACTGGATCCAAAAATCTCCGCATCCATCCTTACCATTCATTCCCTCTTTTGGTAACCAAAAGAATTGTTGTGAGTAAGGTGAAAAGAAAAAGGAAACCCCACTCTGCTCTCCTTTATCCTCTTATCTACAGTTTGCTGAAAGAGAAGGCAATACTGCAATACTGCTGTCTGTTAGTTCTTTAATCAGGAAGCTTTCCATCCTGGGACCCGAGGGATCTGGGACTGAACTGCTGTTTCCTGATTCTTCTTGCTGAGCTTAGACATAGTTCTAATGTAGTGGCAGGTGGAGGTTTTAATATTTTAGTTTCTCTGTTTGGTGATAGCATCTGCTTTAACTTTGTATCTTAGCAAGAACATTTTGTGAGAAACTCTCTTCTTTGATAATAAAAACAAAATATATAAAAATAAATATAATAAAAATATCTGGATATTTTATAACAGAACATTTGAAAAAAAAAAAAAACCTATGTAAAGTTTTTGGGAAGAGACAGGATTCCAGGGTGCCTGGGTGGCTTAGTTGGTTAAGTGTTCAACTCTTGATTTCAGCTCAAATTGTGATCTCTGGATCATGAGATCGAGCCCTACATTGAGCTCTGTACTGGGCATGGAGTCAGCTTAAGATTCTCTCTCTCTCCCTCTCCCTCTCCCTTCCTCCACCTCTCTCCCCCTCTCTGAAAATAGATAAATTAATTAATTAATTAATTAATTAATTAATTTTTAAAAAAGAGAGATAAAGAGATTTCATTGCAGTCGACCTCTCAGGATTAGCAAATAGTTTTGCTGTTGAGGCTGACATGCGTCAAATATCCTGGTCTGGAAATGTCCTTGCTTTGGCACTAGTGAGATTTGGTAGTATAACCTTCAATGAAGACATGATTCCCACCAATTAGGAGTTTCTCTTTCAAAGCTGTAAACCAGATAAAGACTCATTTTTAGAATCCAAGAGTGGTCAACCCAGGTGGGGCTCTTGCTCACCTTCCTAACTTTATAGACATAAACTAGATATTTTGTAAGTTCTGTCCTGTGTGAGAAATCATTGTTCAGTCATGCAGCTAATTCCAGTTTTAATTTTAGTTACTAATTAGATCTAATTAGGGGTGTATCCTGATTTTAGTTGTTCAACTCCTGCTGCTTTCATCTTGGGATTTAAATTTCCATTAGAATAGTTACAGTAGGCTTTTGACTTTAACATGATTTTATGTAATGCTACCAAACAACAATAGCTAATATTTATTTAGAGCTTTTTTTTTAAGCTCAAAGTATTTAATGTGCTTTTACTTATTTAATCCTTATAATATCCTATGAGGAATATTAGAAGTAGGCCTTATTATCTCCATTTTATAGGTAAAGAAATGGAGTCACAAAGTAGTCAGGGAGCTTACAAATGTTCTATGAGTTCCAAGTGCACTCATGATGATTTTTCAGTTTTCCTGCCTCCCCTTCTCAGGGGACCTTGTTGCCTTGCTATATACTATAAATACATTATACAGAGTATAGTTTTACTATTCTCAGGCCCATCAAGTTTAATGGGGTAGCCTGGCATGGTTCCTAGAGCAGGATCATGTACATGATAAATATTACTTTATAAGATGATGTATTTTGGCTTGAATATGGTTTATAGTTTTTAAAAATGCAACAAAAGAAAGCATGTCTCATTTTATTTTATTTTTTTCTCCAGCACCTAATATGGTGCCTGGCACATAGTAGGCACTCAATAAATATTTGTTAAACAAATGAAAACACCTCATTAAAAAGTAGCACAATAAAGAACAGAGGACTATTAAGACAAATAAAAGGAAGTACTACTTCACTCAGCAGGAAGTGCTTAAATAGGACAACCTACCTCCACCATAAATCCCTTGGTTCTTATTGAGGATCAACCACTGATCTGGGTTGAATGTAGCTCCAACCAAGTGTTCTGACTTATGGAGTTATTGATCTTTAGAACTGAAAGGGCCATTTTAAATTATTTAAACCTTCTGCTTTAAAAAAAAAATTTTAATAGAGGAGGAAATTAAGATCATATTTCATTTTACCTTTAGGAAACAGAAATTGCCACACAGACAAATTGACTTTTAAATTGCTTCATTTGAATTGTCTAGGAGGCACATATTTTTTATTTGTATGGAAGAATTTGCAAGACTGAAGCATAAAAAGTTTAGATGACTCTTTGGGATCACATGGAGAATTAATAGCTTAACCCCCAAAAATCAAGTTTCATGATTATTTAATGGCAAATGGACACCAGTGTCAGAATCCTCTCTTTGAAAACATCATAGCCTTGTATTCTAAAATGTTTCTAATTAGCTCAAAATACATGATTAAGTTCTCAGAAATCCTTGAAAATTATTTTTTTTAAGATTTTATTTATTTATTCATGAGAGAGAGGGGGAGAGAGTGAGAGACACAGGCAGAGGGAGAAGCAGGCTCCATGCAGGGAGCCCAATGTGGGACTCCATCCCAGGACTCCAGGATCAGGCCCCGGTTGAAGCCAGGCACTAAACCGCTGAGCCACCCAGGGATCCCCATTGAAAATTAATTTAACTTTATTTTAATTTGGCATTGCCATCCACAAAAAGACTCAGAGCAAAATTCTGAGAGGCATTTTAGTTACCCATCCCTTATATCCAGGCAGTTAACATATCCTGTCAATTCTAATACCTTATATTTGTATTTATCTAAATTACTGAATTTTGACTCCAGAGGGCTCCTCTCTGCTCTCTGTCCCTCCTTTAATCAATTTTCTTTACTTCTGCTTTCCAATATGTAACCTCAATAATTCTCTTCTGCTTAAATCTTTTAATGGCTCCCCATTGCTTACATACAATAAAGTACATCCTTCTCAGAGCCTCCCATATTCTGGCTTCTGTCCATCATACCAACCTCACATTTTGCTCTTCAGGATATGAAGTATTTGCCATTCTGATCTATTTATGCTTCCTGAATTCTCTGTTTCTCTCTCACCTCTCTACCTTTGCAAAGACTTTTCAAGGACACTTCTTCAAGGACATCCCTACTCTCAACTCCATCTGGCAAGCTATCTCATCCTAGCTAAGATGACCACCTCTGATAAGTGGTTTCATTTGTCTTTAATTTTAATTGTATGTCCTCCTCAGAGAAACAACTTCTTACACACAACTGGAAGTGATATGATATTTTCATTGCATAAATGAGAATATCATGTCTTTCAATAATCCATTTACCCTTTCAAGGAATATTTATTGAGGGTCTAATATTAACCTCCCTTACTTTATTTACTTATTTTTTTTAGAGAGAGAGGGAGCACGACTGATATGGAGCTCCATCTCATGACCCTGAGATCATGATCTGAGCTGAAGTCAAGAGACTTCAGCTGATTGAGGCACCTAGGCACTCCTAGCTTCCCTTACTTAAAATCAGAGGAGCAGGAAATTGACTGAGGATGTACAGAACTAACAAGTAGAAAAGCAAATGAGTCCATTGGAACCCAGAGAAGAGGTGTCAAAATTAGATGGACCAGTTCAGGGAAATTTTCCTGTAAGAGGTGATTTTTTTAGCTTCATTTTGAAAAATGAATAGGAGTTAAATAGATGAAAAAGCAGAAGTATGGGTGTCATAAGCAGAACATTGAGCATTTGGGAAAACCAGTACTGAGGTGCCTAACTACCTCAGAGAGCTACAAGAAGTTTAATACATATAGATAGACATATGAGAAAGAGTATGGTAGGGGGGGTGAGACTTGAGAGGTAGGAGGATGCTTAATCACAAATTCATTGTAATGGTTATTGAGGGCCATTGAAGGATTTTAGGAAGAAAGATGAGAGGCTTCAATTTGGTGTGAAAATGTTATTATGGTCGTGTTGTGCAGGACAGATATGGGGTTGGGTTATAGATGATAGAATGAGGGTTTGAAGGGGGTTTAGATGGTTCGAAGGGAGAAATACTAGTTGTGTAACTTAAAAAGTTCAAATCTGATACAAGGCAGAGTCTATGTGGATGAGGAGGAGTAGATAAAATCAAGCAATTTAAGCAGGTGGACTGTAGAGAACTTGAGGAATGGTTGGGTGAGGGGACTGAATGAAAGGGGAGAGTTTAATGTGACTCTCAGTTTTCTAATTTTAGCAACTTGTAGAATAATGAACATTAGTTAGGCTCCCACCTTATTTTATTCTAGAATCTCACCAGGTTTCAAAACATTCAGTAACAGAAGAATGTTAAATACTATTCTGAAAGTTCCCTAATGTTGGTTTTGTGTGGTGTTTCTTAGGTGGCCAGAATTAGTGGCTTAAAACAACAATTTATCAATATGTCTCCTTTTTCTGGGGGTGGATAGTCTCACTTGGAGGGCAGCTGAATGCAGTAGAGGCTAGAGCCATCAGAAGAATTCTTAACTCATGAGTTTGGTGCCAGGCTATCCTGACTGGTTGATGTTTCCCTCTCAAGAGGCCTCTTCACATGACTGTCTTGGGTTTCCTCACAGCATGGAATTCTCAGAGTAGTTGGACTTCTTACATGGTGGTTGGCTTCCCCCGAGTGAGTATTCCAAGAGACGAGGTAGAAACTACAAGTCTTCTTATAACCTAATCTTAGAAGTCAAAAGATATCATATTCTATTAATCAAAGCAGTTACAGACCAGCCCAGATTCAAGAGCATGAAAGAATAGACTACAGCTCTCCAAGGAGGGATGGTTGCATAAACACAGGAGGAAGTGGAGTTTTATCACAATCTCTTGTCGCAGTTCCTTTTAAGTGAATCAAGGTGAATTTCTCAAAATTTTTTTCCATATCTTAATGATAAAAGAATTATGGAACCACTTTTTATTTAAAAGCACAGGATGTTTTCCAACATCCCATATTTACATGGTGTTTATTCTATTTAATGTTATAGCCAAGTCCGTTACTTCTAACCCATACAATTCCTATCACTTGTTCATAATCATACTCATGAAATCTTCTTTTATCCAATATTCTCTAATTGGAAACAGACTTACTTTTTAAGAAAAAAAAAATAATTGCAATGTTTACTTTTCCCATTCTTCTCCAAGTCAGGGATAGCCAATGAACTAAAGCAATAAAGAACACATTAAAAATATTATTAACCCAAATAAAGGATATCCATAAAAGGCCCTGCTAAAAACCACCTAAGGTGGGAATCTAATTCTTTACCTTTTTGTTGGGAATAAAAGTCCCATGAACTATGAGTAGGCTATTCCTGTACTCACTTGACAAATATTTATTACAGACTGCTCTGTTGCAGGCATCATGCAAGTAGTTTATTCTTTTTCAGGAACCTCAGTATATGTTTTCTTGTTTAGAACAGATGTTTTTTTAATTTATTTTTTGTGGAGGCCTTACATGGTGTTAGGTACTAAATTACAATTACTTTGAACTTCTTTTAAAACATGACAATATTAATGTAGCTGTTCCTTATGTCAGTAGAGTTATGTGAGATTGTTCTATGTGACTTGAAGTTTTCAAAGAATGCTCCAAAATAATAAATGCAACAGTTCCATTTTCTATGTGTAGTCATTTCTAACAAGCCTACCATTATGCAGAATGAGGGAATTCTTTCTTCACTTCCCTTTAAGTGCTGTTGATATTTATAGTGTTAGTTTTTCCTGCAAATAAACTTTCTGAACAACTAGGCAAACTGTTCACATTTCTCCAGAATGATTCCTAGCCAGGAAAATAGGGTACTTTTAGGAAGAGGATTTTCTTTGCAGGGATTTTCTTCTGATTGAATAACCAGATGGAGAGTCACGGATTTGAAAATGTTTAGCTGAGCATTTCGGCATTCTCTACTGGGTTCCACAGTAGGATGCCAAATAAAAATCACAATTTAAGCTGTTATGAATTAATGAGAGTCTGCAATACACATACCTAGTCATTCTAACCCAGACCTAAATGTGCACGCATTTTGGATAAATACGTTTGAGAATCAACACAGATCCATAATATACAACACTAACCTCCCATTAGTTAACTATGGTAAAGGTTGGAAAAGTGCTCCATTATTTAAACACACACAAACACACACACTCTACTTCGAAGCTTAATCCTGCTATAAAAATTGATTGGAATCTGGCAAAACCCAAAATAAATAGTAATCAAATTAACCACATTTTATTTAAAAACAAAACTATCACGTTTAATGTTTCTGGCATTATTCCTTAAGTAAATTAATCCTCTTTGGAGTACCTGTTTATTTTTCACATGTGACTATTATAAGTTCTTCTGTTGTGACTATTGTCAGGACTTATGAATTTTTTAGTTGTTTTAAAGATCAGGGTATCAATTGGTGTTGTCATAATGAGCCAGACTATATCAGGAGGGAAAACCTCTCCCTGGGAAAGATTAGATGCCTTAGGAAGTCAGCACTAATGCTTCTGGGCCCCCAAGGTATCATTAAGAAATCACCATTTGGGGGCCCTTGCTTCCTTTGCCTCAAGTTATATGCTAGATAGTATGAATAGCTAATGAAGGCTGTTTTACATACAGTAAAGGGAATAGGAAGATTTTTTTTTTTTCCAAGCAGTTGCTCATTCTCCACTGCATTAGCTGTTGGTACTGTGATTACAGACACCACAGAGCAGGTACTTCATTATTCATATTTTTGGGAACATGTACAAACTGGATTCCAGTCAGCATCAGTTGCTATTTCTATGCTTGGATTAGGCGAGGGCACAGGATAGAATGAACTTGCTTTAAAAGATGAGGTTTTCTCACAGAAACTACATACTGCATCGACATCTACTGGTCTGACTCTCCATATTAGTAAGAGTTGCCTATTTCCTGGTCATGTAGATAGAGTATTTAATATAGCATGAGAATCTATATAAAAGGGCTACTGGGTAGCCCAGTCGGTTAAGCATCCGACTCTTGATTTCTGCACACGTCAGGATCTCAGGCTCGTGAAATGGAGACCCAAGTCAGGCTTAAGATTCTCTCTCTCCTCCCTCTTCCTCTTCCTTTCCTACCCCCACCTCTCTCTCTCTCTGGAAAAAAAAAGAATCTATATTAAGTAAAATAAGGGATGCAGTCAAAAATTTCACATGCATGCTGTTGCTATAGACACTCATGGGAAATGCCTCACCCTGTTGCAGACCTGTCAATATCCTTGTCTGCCTGGAAAACAAAATAGGAGAGAAACTCCTCTGTCTATTCATCTTTTAGTCTTTAAAACTCCAAACATAGATGTGACTCTTGGAAGAAAGAATAAGTGATAGTAACAGGTTCTGGCTATCTCTGGATTGAAATAACTGAAGATTTTTTTGAAAATGTTCAGTTTTGTTCAAATGTCTAAAATGACTGGGTGTTATTCTATAAGTTGGCAAATTGAACACCAATAAAAAATAAATTTATAAAAACAAAAAAACAAAAAAACCCCAAATGTCTAAAACGTCTTTTCATGAATTTAATAATTTGACTTATTTTTATCAGCAGCAGCATCAATACAACCTAGGAAATACCTCTAATGTGCCAAATTGAAGAAATGCACACATTCTACAAGGACTTGGTTATTATAACTTTTCAGTGATAGAGAATTACTGCATAAATGCCCTCAAGATTTAGTTGAAAGCAGAGAAGTTAGTTTTTACCATTCATTGTTTTGGCTTGGGGCAGGGGTGGGCAGCATACAAAGATTAATAATGTATTCCAAATATTTCTGCAAGTGCCAATGTAAATACCCAAACTACCGTAGGAGCCAGTGTTCTAAGTAATGATCTCTTCCAAATCCACTAAGCTGGTCCTCACCCTGGTGCTCTTTCACACACTCATTTTAGTAAGTTTCATTACTTTTGTTGCCTGCCCTCTCTACTTGCTCTCTTACCTGACATCTTAGTTTTATTTGGCATCTTAAGGTAAATGCACTCTATCTGTATCCTTAGATAGTGAGTAGTTCCCTTCTGGTGTTCCACCCACCTCTACTACTACTTTCCAAAGGTTTTCTTCCTCTGCTCTCCCCCAAATGTCTTTGTTCAAATTAATCACTATTTTTTTTCGTGTATCGTTAATACTTTTTGTGTGTTAGCTAAGAAATTGTTGCCTACCCCAAGGTCAAATTTTGATATGCTACATTTTCATAATCATTCAGCTAAAAATATTTTCTAATTTCTGTTATGATCTCTTCTTTGTGACATGAGTTATTTTGAATTGTGTTCTTTAATCTTCAGATAAGGATTTTCCAATATTTCTTATTGATTTTTAATTTCATTCAGTTATACTTAGAGAACATACCTTCCCTGATTTCAATTTTATTGAATTTATTAAAATTAATCCTATGGTCCAGCATATGATCTGTTTTGGTTAATGTTTCATATATACTTAAAAGAATATGTATTCTGCAGTTCTTGAGTGGAGGGTTTTATAAATGTCAGTACGGTCAAGTTGGCTGATGATGTTTTACTCTTCTATATACTTGCTGATCTTCTATCTTTAAGTATATTTATGAGTTTGTCTATTTCTCTTTTCAGTTCTGTCTGCTATTGCTTCATGTATTTTCAATTTCTGTTATTAAGTTAATGCACATTTTGAATTATTGTGGAGCATTTTTTTGGATGAATTGATCCTTTTATCATTATAAAATATCTCTAGTTCTGATAATATTTCCTATTCAGAAGTCTACATTGGTTAATATTAATATAGGTGTTTCTGTTTTTTTTTTTTTTTTTTTTTTTTTTTTTTTTTTTAATTTTTATTTATTTATGATAGTCACAGAGAGAGAGAGAGAGAGAGAGGCAGAGACACAGGCAGAGGGAGAAGCAGGCTCCATGCACCGGGAGCCTGACGTGGGATTCGATCCCGGGTCTCCAGGATCGCGCCCTGGGCCAAAGGCAGGCGCCAAACCACTGCGCCACCCAGGGATCCCTGTTTTTTTTTTTAATAGTTAGTGTTTGCACAATGTATCTTTTTTGTCCTTTTAGCCTATTAGTGTTTTTATATTTAGAGTAGGTTTCTACTAGATAGCATATAATTGAGGGTTGCTGTTTTATTTAATTGAACAATCTCTGCCATGTAATAGTTTATTTTTTTTGCCATGTAATAGTTTAAACCTTACATTTAATGTAATTATTCATATAGTTAGGTTAAGAATTATTATTCTGCTAATTTTTTCTCTCTATCCCACTTTTATTTGTTCCTTATCTCTATCTCTTGCATTCTTTGGACCTGAGTATTTTTTACTATTTTATTTTATTGTTTTTATTACTTCATTATCTATACATCTTTGTTTTATTTCTTATAACTTTATTCAATTTTAATTTATATACAAAAAAAACTGTACATATTCAATGTATACAATTTGATGGGCTTGAACATATGCATACACCCATGATACCATCACTACAGTCAAGGTAAACACTTCCAAAAGTTTCCCTGTGATTTTTTGCTTGTGTGTGTGTGTGTGTTAAAAACACAACATTAAAATGTTGGATCTCTAGGAGAACTTATTTATCTAGTAACTTATTTATGGAACTTTGTATCCACTGAACAACTCTCCATTTCCTCCTGCCCTCATTCCCTGGCAACCCCCAGTCCATTCTCTGCTTCGGTAAATCTGACCATTTTAGATACCTCATATAAGTGAATCATGAAGTATTTGTTCTTCTGTGATTTATTTCACTTAGCATAATGTCTTCCAAGTCCACACATGTTCTTACAAATGGTAGGATTTCCTTCTTTTTTAAGTCTGAGTAATATTCCATTGTATGTATATACTATATTTCCTTTATTCATTTGTCTGTTGATGAATGTTTGGGTTGTTTTCATATCTTAGCTAGTGTTAATAATGGTGGCAATGAATACGGGAGTGCAGATATTTCTTCAATTTCAATTCTTTTGGGTACATAATCAGAAGTAGGATTAGTGGATCATATGGCAGTTCTTTCTATTATAAATGTTTTGAGGAACCTCCATACTACCTTCCATGGCTGTTACACCATTTTACATTCCTATCAATAGCGTACAAGAGATCCAGTTTCTCTGCAACTTCACCAAAAACTTGTTATCTTTTGTTTTGTTTTGTTTTGGTTTAATAATAGCCATCCTAACAAATGGGAACTGTTAGCTCATTGTGGATTTGAATTGCATTGCCCTGAAAATTAGTGATGTTGAGCACCGTTTTATATACCTATTAGCCATTTTTATGTTTTCTCTCAGTCTTTTCAATTTGTGGCTTTTGTTTTGTTTTATTTTGTTTGATTTTTGTTTGTTTTGCTAATGAATTGTAAAAGTTCCATATATATTTTTTGAAAGTTAAGTCCCTATCAGATGTGTGGTTTACAAACATTTTCTCCCATTCTTAAGTTGCCTTTTAAATGTGTTGATGGTTTCTTTTATGCAGAAGCTTTTTAATTTGATGTCATCCCAGTTGCCTAGTTTCATTTTTGCCATTTGTACTTTTGGTGTCATATCCATGAAATCATTGCCAAGAGCAATATCATGAAGCTTTTCCACTGTTTTCTTCTAGGACTTCTATGGTTTCAAGTCTTATATTTACCTCTAATCCATTTTGAGTTGATTTTTGAATATGGCATAAGATAAATGTCCCCTTTCATTCTTTTGCATTTGGTTATTAGTTTTCCAAACACCATTTGTTATAGAAATTCTCCTTTCGCCATTGTGTGTTCTTGGCACTCTTGTTCAAGATTAGATGTATGGGTTTATTTATACATTGAATAATAATAGCATTGAATCTGTAGATAACTTTGAGTAGTATGGAAATTTTAATAATATTGAGTGTTCCAATTCATGAACATGGGATATCTTTCCATATATTTGTTTCTTCTTTAGTTCATTTCATCAACCCAAAGCCAGACAAAGATGATACAACAACAAAAACCATCAGCCAATATTCCTGATGAATGAACATAGATGCAGAATTTTTTGCCAAAATACTAGCACACCAAATTTAACATTTAAACTTAAATTTAAATTTAATATTAAAAATATCATACACCATGATCAGGAAGGATTTATCCCTGGGATGGATGAATGGTTCAATATATGCAAATCAGTAAATGTGATACACCACATTAACAAGATGAAGAATAAAAATCATACAATTATCTCAATAGAAATAAAATGCAGTAAAATGCAGAAAATAAAATGCAGTAAATGCATTTCACAAAATTCAGTATCTTTTCTGGATAAAAATGCTAAATGAACATTCAGAAGGAATGTCCCTTAACACAATGTAGGTCATCTATGATCCTCACTCCTGCATGTTATAAACCCTATATTTTACTGTTTTTTTGTTTGAAGTTGTCTCTTGTTGTTTAAGTAAAATTTTGAAATAAGAAAAATTCTTCTGCATTTACTCACACATTTATCATTTCTGATGTTCTTCATTTCCTAGTGTCAATATAAATTACATCTGCTATCATTTTCCTTCTGCCTGTAGGACTTCCTTTAATATTTCTTCTACATGGAGATGCAGGCAATGAATGTCCTCAAATTTTCTGTGGAAAAAAAATCTTTATTTTGCTTTTGTAAAAAAAAATATTTTTCTCTGGAAGTGGAAATCTAGGTTGTCATGTTTTTCATCAGTACTTTAAACATATTTGCCTATTGCTTTTGGTTTATAAATATCTGATAAGAATTCTGTTGTCATTTTCATCTTTCTTTTATATATATGTCTTTTGGGGAGGGCTGCATGTAAGATTTTCTCTTTGTCATTCCTTTATAGCAATTTGTATATAATTTGTCTAGCAGTGGATTTCATTTTCTTTATTCTACTTGGGATTTTTTGTGCTTATTAAATACATGATTTATAGTTTTCCTTTAAATCCTTGGTCATATTTATTATAGCTGCCTTAAAATCTTTACTAATTTCATCATTTCTCTTTCTGGTTCTGTTTCTGTGGACCAATTTTTCTCCTGGATATGGGTCATGTTTTCCAGCATCTTTGTTGTTTTTGATTAGACACTGGATGTTGTAAATGTTATATTGTTGCATGGTTGGATTTCACTGTTCTCCTATAAAAAAGTAATTTTTTAAAAGATTAATTAATTTATTTTAGAGAAAGAGAGAACATGAGTGGCAGAGAGAGAAGGAGTGAGAGAAAATCTCAAGCAGACTCCCTTCTGAGTGTAGAGCCCAATGCAAAGCTTAATTTCCTAACCCATGAGATCATGACCTGAGTCAAAATCATAAGAAGTCAGATGCTTAACCACAGAGCTGCCCAGGCACCCCTAAAACAGTATTTTTAGTGTTTTTCAGGCTGTTATGTATCTTGTAGAAAATCTTCATTTTTTCAAACCTTGTTTTAAAGTTTTTAAAGATGGATCTAGAGTAACTATTCTAGAGCTAGTTTAGTCTTGCTAAATTGTGTGACCTTGGAACACCTGGGTCGCTCAGCAGTTAAGAGCGTCTGCCTTGGGCTCAGGGCATGATCCTAGAGTACCTGGATCAGGTCCCACATCAGGCTTCCTGCATGGAGCCTGCTTCTCTCTCTGCCTATGTCTCTGCCTCTCTCTTTCTGTGTCTCTCATGAATAAATAGATAAAATATTTAAAATAAATAAATAAATAAAAGGTGTGACCATTCTGGAGTCTGTACTGAATGCTCCATGTTTTCAATGACATCTCTCTACTTTAGCTATTTAAAATAGCACATGGAAAGATATCCCATGTCACTAATATCAGGGAAATGCAAATCAAAACCACAATGAAACATCACCTCACATCTGTCAGAATGGCTAGACTCAAATAGACAAGAAAAAAGTGTTGGCAAGAATGTGGAATAAAAGGAACTATTGTGTAGTGTTGGTAGGAATGTAAATTGGTGCAGACACTGTGGAAAACAGCATGGGGGTTCCTCAAAAAATTAAAAAGAGAAATGCCATATGATACATTAATTCCACTCTTGGGTGTTTACCCAAAGAAAACAGAAACACCAATTTGAAAAGATATATGCACTCATATTTTATTGTAGCATTATTTACAATAGCTAAGATATAGAAGTAACTCAAGTGTTCATTGATAAATGAATAGATAAAGAAGATGTGGTACACTCAGACATAAAAATGAATGAAATCTTGCCATATTTGATAACGTGGGTGGACTCAGAGGGTATTATGCTAAGTGAAATAATTAAAACAAAGACAAATACCATATGATTTCACTTCACTTATATGTGGAATTTAAAAAACAAATGAACAAATACACAAACCAAAAAAACAGAAACAGACCCACAAATACAGAGAATTACCAGGAGGTGGGAGAAGTGGAATGAGCAAAAAGAGTGAAGGGGAGTGAGAAGTACCAGCTTCCAGTTATGAAGTGAATAAGTCATGGGGTTGAAAGGTACACCATAGAGAATATAGGCAATGATATTGTAATAACATTGTATGGTGACAGAAGGTAGCTACACTTACAGTAAGCATAACATAATGTATAGGGTTGTCAAATCACCTATGTTGTACTTTTGAAAATAATGTAACATTGTATGTCAGCTATAATTCAATAAAAAAATAAAATAAAATAAAAATCTCCAGCTCTGAGACTGTGTTAGCTCCAGGTCCCCTATAGTTCTTTGCCTGATCTTTTAGAATTATATTATAAGTAATTATATCTTACAGTTTATCAAAAAATACCTCCGTGAAGATTTCTGGAGTTCCTTTTCCACATATCTGATTTCTCTCTGGTATTCTATCTTCTGAATTAGAGCTGCCTTGTTCTTCTGAAACTCTAATCTTTGTATCCTTAATTCAGTGAGACCAGTGTACCTTGGTTGGATTGTTCCTCTTTGCATTGGATCTAGAAATAGCTCCCAGGAGGAAATGTAGGAATGATCTTAAAGATAACTTCATTTGTTTTCCTTCATTTTGGAAAACAGTACTGCACTACTGGTTGTTTTCTGAGAATAGCTGCTCCATATTTTATCCAGTTTTCTAGTTGTTTCTGGGCAAGCTAGGTTGTTTATAATGGGAGATCAAATCATGGCCAGAATTGGAAATTTCAAAACTATAATTTTTAAATTGATTCTTAAACCAAGTATAGCATACACGGAGGAAAATGAACAAATCATAAATGTTTGGCCTAACACAATTTTCACATGAACACATCTATCTAATCCATTGTCCAGAATATAATCAGCATCCAGAACTCCCCTTTTGTTCCCTTCAAGTTATCACTTCCTCCCCAGGAAGGGTAACCACTATCTCAATATTTACTACCCTAGATTAGTTTTGCCTTCTTTTGAAATTAATTGAAATGGAATCATACAAAAAAAAAAGAAAAGAAAAGAAAAAAAAGAAATGGAATCATACAATATAGGTACTCTTCTGAGGCTGTCTTCTTTAATTCAATATTAAATAAATCCATTTTGTATTATGTGGCTATAGTTCATTCATTTTCATTGCAATACAGTATTACAGTGTAAATACATTTATTCATTCTAGTTCGAATGGTCTGGTTTAAGGATATTACAATTCTGAACATTCTTGTCTTTTGGTGACTGTGTAAACCTCTTTCTGTTGGGTGTATTCCTTGAATGGAACAGTTATTCCACATCCTCAGTGACACTAGGTAATGTATGTATGTTTTTATTTTAGCCATTTGGATAGATATATTGTGAAATTGCATTGTGGATTTAACTTCAATGAATTGGAGAGCTTTTTCTTATATTTGTTTGTGTGAAATGACAGCTAAGTCTTCTGCCCTTTTCTTCCCCCTTACTTTTCCTTATTGATTTTACAAGTCATTTACATGTTCAGGATAGGAATCATTTGTCAATATTCATATTTCAAATATGTTCTCCCACTCTGTGGCTTTCCCTTTCACTTTCTTAATTGTTCTTTTCATAAAATTTTTTTAAAAAACTTAATGCAACCTAATTTATCTTTTTTTCCCTTTATGTAGCTTTTCTGTGACCCTTTTAATCAGTCTTTGTCTACCTCAGATTTCTGAAGATTATCTTCTATGGTTTTTCTTTAAAGTTTTATTGCTTTACTTTTTATATTTAGATGTACAATCCATCTGGTTTTAATTTTTGTATATAGTGTGGTGTGAGTCAAGATTGATTTTGTATGTGTGTGGATATCCAGTTGTCCCAGAACCATTTATTGAAAAGACTTTCCCTTCCTTACTGTTCTTCAGTGAAATATTAGTTAGAAGTCAGGTGATTCTGTATGCATTAACTTATTTGTGGATTTTTCAATTCTGTTCCATTGAGACTGTTACTTTATTTTTATGCCAATATCACATTGTCTTAATTACTATAGCTGTATGATACATCTTGACATGTAATAGTAAGTCTTTCTTGGCCTCTGTATTTCCATGTAAATTTTACATTTTCAGGACAAGAATTAGTTTGTCAATTTCTAAGCATGTTGTAAGTTTTTTCTAATATAGTGTAACTTCTTTGAGGGTAAAGGACTCTGTGTTTTTACATCTGCAGGACCCAGTATGTGCCTTGCATATAGAACATGCTTATGTATATGTTCTCAGAATGAACAAATGAAATCTTATACACTTAAATGGAAAAAAATTTTAGCTCTACTCTTTCCTTCTTTGAGTGTGGTCTAGAATATGACTGGCTGAACTTCATATAGAAACAAGGTCAATTTACTATCAGAGTGGGGCAAATTTCATTGGGCCACAATTCCTAGCTTGTATGTTAGAAAAGGTTGCTAAACAACCTTAAGGGAGGACCCAATTTTTTAAGAATTCGTTAATTAAACCTAAAAATCTGAAAGTTGTTTTATGGAGCAGTTAAAAACAAACATATCCATTTTCCCATATGACTGACTGTAAGTCACAAATTAATAATTAAAATTTCTTTTCCTAGTACATGGATGGTATGTGATATTTATTGAACAAAAAGAAATGATAAGTGAATTAACATTGGTTAATATTAGAATTTCATTTGGATTGTCATAACATTTTCCTTAGATCTGTAGAATTGCTAGTGCTCCTCCTTTTCTGTTTTTGTAGCTTTTATCTACTCTAATTATCTATGAAACCCAAATGGAAAGAATGGAGGTAAAAAATAGTTAAAATTGTTATTCGGTGTAGCATAACTATAGAAAACATATTTGCTTTCCTCTTCTTGTGGCATTTGTCCCAGAGACACTTAAAGGAAGTGTGACGGGAAGCCTCTGCTTGGGAATGGTTCAGTTTTTTTTGTTGTTGTTTTTGTTTTTGTTTTTTTTTATTGGTGTTCAATTTACTAACATACAGAATAACCCCCAGTGCCCGTCACCCATTCACTCCCACCCCCCGCCCTCCTCCCCTTCCAACACCCCTAGTTCGTTTCCCAGAGTTAGCAGTCTTTACGTTCTGTCTCCCTTTCTGATATTTCCCACACATTTCTTCCCCCTTCCCTTATATTCCCTTTCACTATTATTTATATTCCCCAAAGGAATGAGAACATATAATGTTTGTCCTTCTCCGACCGGCTTACTTCACTCAGCATAATACCCTCCAGTTCCATCCACGTTGAAGCAAATGGTGGGTATTTGTCATTTCTAATAGCTGAGTAATATTCCATTGTATACATAAACCACATCTTCTTTATCCATTCATCTTTCGTTGGACACCGAGGCTCCTTCCACAGTTTGGCTATCGTGGCCATTGCTGCTATAAACATTGGGGTGCAGGTGTCCCGGCGTTTCACTGCATCTGTATCTTTGGGGTAAATCCCCAGCAGTGCAATTGCTGGGTCGTAGGGCAGGTCTATTTTTAACTGTTTGAGGAACCTCCGCACAGTTTTCCAGAGTGGCTGCACCAGTTCACATTCCCACCAACAGTGTATGAGGGTTCCCTTTTCTCCACATCCTCTCCAACATTTGTTGTTTCCTGCCTTGTTAATTTTCCCCATTCTCACTGGTGTGAGGTGGTATCTCATTGTGGTTTTGATTTGTATTTCCCTGATGGCAAGTGATGCAGAGCATTTTCTCATGTGCATGTTGGCCATGTCTAGGTCTTCCTCTGTGAGATTTCTGTTCATGTCTTTTGCCCATTTCATGATGGGATTGTTTGTTTCTTTGGTGTTGAGTTTAATAAGTTCTTTATAGATCTTGGAAACTAGCCCTTTATCTGATATGTCATTTGCAAATATCTTCTCCCATTCTGTAGGTTGTCTTTGAGTTTTGTTGACTGTATCCTTTGCTGTGCAAAAGCTTCTTATCTTGATTAAGTCCCAATAGTTCATTTTTGCTTTTGTTTCTTTTGCCTTCGTGGATGTATCTTGCAAGAAGTTACTATGGCCGAGTTCAATATGTGACCTCCAAACCAGCTCTGCAAGAAATTTTAAGGGGGACTCTTAAAATTCCCCTTTAAGAAGAAGTTCAGTGGAACAGTCCACAAAAACAAGGACTGAATAGATATCATGATGACACTAAACTCATATCTCTCAATAGTAACTCTGAATGTGAACGGACTTAATGACCCCATCAAAAGGCGCAGGGTTTCAGACTGTTTTGTTTTTTAAGACACTTGATACTTCGGAACACCTGGGTGTTAAGTGTCCAACTCTTGATTTCAACTCAGATCATGAGCTCAGGGTCATCAGATAGAAACCCAAATTGGGCTCCTCACTCAGGGCAGAGTCTGCTTGTCCCTCTTCCTCTGCGCCCCCCCCCCCCCCCCCCACCACCACCACTTGTGTGCTCTCTACCAAGTAAATAGATACCTGGTACCTTCTCAGCATATGGAGTCTCTCAAATAATATTTATATGAGCTTGTTTAGAGATTCTATTATGGTAGCTATCCTGATAATAAATAATATTTAACTTGCCAATAATTTCAAAATGATGTAAATGTAAAAATAGTTAAAATGACTTAAATTTATACTTAAATTTTTTATTAAGGTATAATTGACAGATAACATTATATTAGTTTCTGTTGTACAACACAGTGATTCAGTATTTTATTCACTGTAAAATGATTACCACAATAAGGCTAGTTACCACCCATCACCCAACAAAGTTACAAAAATTTTTTTTGTTGTGATGAGAACTATAAGATTTACTCTTTTGGCAACTTTCAAATATGCCGCACAGTATTCCTGACTATAGTCACCATGCTATACATTACATTCCCGTGACTTCTTTATTTTATAATTGATACTTTGTACCTCTTGACCCCCATCACCCATTTTGCCCACCCCACAATCCTCTTTCTCCTTGGCAATCGCCATTCTGTTCTCTGTATCTATGAATTTTGTTTTATTTGTTGTGTTTTTTATAATGTACATGTAATTGAGGTATTTTTCTTTCTCTGACTTATTTAACTCAGTGTAATACCTTCAAGGTTCATTCTTGTTTTCATAGATGGAAAGATTTCATCCCTATTTTTTATTAAGTAGAATCCCAATACATATATCACACATATAGTATACACAGTATAGTAAATATATAGTATATATTATAAATATATATATCACATACCACAAAATCTTTATATATTCATCCACTGATGAACACTTAGGATGTTTTCTTATCTTGGCTGTTATAAATAATGCTACACTGAACATAAGAATGCATATATGTTTTTGAATTAGTGTTTTTCTTTTTTTATTATTTTATTTTATTTATTTGTGTGTGTGTTTTTATTTTCTTTGATAAATACCCAGCAGTAGAATTGCTGGATAATTTATAGTTCTATTTTTAATTTTTTGAGGAACTTTCATACTTTTTTCCGTACTGGATTCACTGATTTAATTCCCACCAACAGTGCATGAGGGCCCCCTTTTCTCCACATCCCTGCCAACACTCTTTATTTCTTTTTTTCTTTTAAGATTTTATTTGTAAGTAATCTCCACACCCAATGTGGAGCTCAAACCTACAACCCCAAGATCAAGAGTTGCATACTGTTTGGACTGAGCAGCCTAGTGCCTCAACACTTGTTATTTCGTTTCTTTGTAGTAATAACCACCATGATTTCTCATTATGGGTTTGATTTACATTTCCCTAATAAGTTGAGCATCATTTCATGTGTGTGTTGGCCATCTATATGTCTTCTTTGGGAAAATGTCTATTCAGATTCTCTTCCCTTTATTTTTTAATCAGAATTAATTTTTTTGAAATTGAATTGTATGAGTTCTTCATATATTTTGGATATTAACCCCTTATCAGATACATTATTTACAAATATTTTTTCCCATTCATTGGTTGACTTTTCATTTTGTTGTTGGTCTCTTTTGCTCTGCAGAAACTTTTTAGTATAATGTAGTCCCACTTACTTATTTTTGGTTTTGTTGTCTTTGCTTTTGGAGTCAGATCCAAAAAAAGCATTTCCAAGACCAATGTAAAGGAACGTATCATCTGTGTTTTCTTCAAGTAGTTTTTTTTTTTTTTATGGTTTCAGGTCTTCCATTCAAGTTTTTAACCCATTTTGAGGTAATTTTTGCTTATGGTATATGACAGTAGCCTTGTTTTTCATTCTCTTGTGTATGATTGTTCAGTCTTCCCAACACTATTGAAGAGACTGTTCTTGCCTTATTGTATATTCTAATATCCTTTATTATAAATTAATTGACCATATATGTATGGGTTTACTTCTGCACTCTCTTTTCTGCTTCATTGATAAATAAGTCTGTCTTTATGCCAGTAACATACTGTTGTAATTAGTATAACTATGTAACATATTTTGAAATCAGGTTGTCTGATGCTTCCAGCTTTATTCTTTTTTCTAAAGACTTCTTTGGCAGTTCTGGGTCTTTTATGGTTCTATACAAAGTTAGGATTGCTTAATCTATTTCTGTGAAAGATGCCTTTGGGGTTTTGATAGGGGTTGCACTGAATCTTTGGATTATGTTGAGTAATATGGATATTTTAACGATGTTAGTTCTTCCAATCCATGAGCATGGGATCTTTCCATTTATTTGTATCTTCAGTTTCTTTCATTATTGTCTTATATTTTCTGTGTACAGGCTTTCCACTTCTTGGTTAAATTTATTCCCAAGAATTTTATTCTTTTTAATGTAATTGTAAATGGGATTCTTTTCCTAATTTCCTTGATTGTTCACTATTAGTGTATAAAAATGTATAAAAGTTATGTACCCTGCAACTTTATTTAATTTATTAGTTCTAAAAGATTTTTTGTGGAGTCTTAAAGGTTTTCTATATATACGATTGTGTCATCTGTAAATAATTACAGTTTTACTTCTTCCTTTCTAATTAGGATGCCTTTTATTTCTTTTTCTTGCTTGATTGCTCTGGCTAGAATTTCCAATACTATATTGAATGAAAATGGCAAGAGTGAAAATCCTTGTCTTATTCCTGATCTTAGAAGAAAAGATTTCAGGTTTTCACTGTGGCTTATGATGTTAGCTGTGAGCTTGTCATATATGGCCTTTATTATGTTGATATTTGTGTTCCTCTATATCTACTTTTTTGAGAGTTTTTATCATAAGTGGATGAAGAATTTTGTCAAATGCTTCTTCATCTATTGAGATGATCATATGATTTGTATCCATTTTTGTTAATGTGGTGTATCATATTGATTGACTGGCAGATGTTGAATCATCCTATATTCCGGGAATAAGTCCCACTTGATTATGGTGTATGGTCTTTTCAATGTGTTGTTGAGTTCAGTTTGCTAATAGTTTCTTGAAGAGTTTTGCTTCTATGTTCATCAAGGACATAGTCTGTGATTTTGTGTGTGTGTGTGTGTGTGTGTGTAGTGTCTTTGTCTAGTTTTGGTATCAGGGTAATGCTAGCCATTTAAAATGTGTTTGGAAGCATGACCTCCTTTTCAGTTTTTGGAAGCGTGTGAGAAGGATATTAAAATCTTCCTTAAATGTTTGGCAGAATTCACCAGTGAAGCTGTTTGGACCTGGGCTTTTATTTGTTGAAAATTTTTTATTCTGATTCAGTCTCCTTATTAGTGATCAGTTTATTCATATTTTCTGTTTTTTAGTGATTTAGTCTTGGAAGACAATATGTTTCTAGGAATTTATTCATACCTAGGTTGTCCAATTTGTTGGCATGTAATTGTTTATAGTAATCTCTTATAATGCTTTTTGTGTTTCTGTGGTATAAATTGGTATTTCTGTGGTATAAGTAATTTGTTTTTAATTTCTGACTTTATTTTTGGAGCCTTCTCTCTTTCTGTCTTGGTGAGTCTAGATAAACATTTGTCAATTTTTCTTATCTTTTCCAAGAACCAGCTTTCAATTTCACTGATCTTTTGTATTGTCTTCTAAGTCTGTATTTCATTTATTTCTCCTCTGATTTTCCTTATTCATTTCCTCTACTGACTTTGGGATTTGCTCTTTTTGTCTAGTGTAAAGTTAGATTATTTACTTAATATTTTTCTTGTTTTTGAGGTAGGCCTATATCACTCTGAACTTCTCTCTTAGATTGTCGTTGTATTCCCACTTTCATTTGTCTCAAAGTACGTTTTTTTCTTTTGACTTATTCATTGACCCATTGGTTTTTCAGTAGCATGGTGTTTAATCTCCATGTATGTGATTTTTTTTTTTTTTTTTTTAGTTTTCATCTTGTAACTGATCATTAATTTCATACTATTGTGGTCAGAAAAGATTCTTTTTTTTTTTTTTTTTTTTTAGATTCTTGATATTATTTCAGTATTCTTAAATTTATTAAAACTTGTTTTGTAGGCTAATATATAATCTATCCTGGAGACTGTGCACTTAAGAATGTGTATCTGCTACTTTTGTTTGGAATGCTCTGTACATATCTATTAAATCCAGCTGGTCTAATAGTTGTTAAGGCCAATATTTCCTTATTGGTTTTCTGTCTAGATGATTTATCTATTGATAGAAGTGAAATATTAAAGTTCCTATTATTGTATTGCTACCAATTTCTCCCCTTAGGTCTGCTAATATTTGCCATATATATTTAGGTGTTTGTATGTTGGGTTCATAAATATATACAAATATTATATTCTCTTGTTGGATTGACCCCTTTATCATATAATGGACTTCTTTGTCTTTTATTTACAGTCTTTGTTTTACAGTCTATTTTGTCTGATATAAATATAGATAACCAAGCTCTGTTTTGGTTTCTGTTTACATGTAATATCTTTTTCAGTCTCTATAATTTGAGCCTTTGTGCATATTTACATCTAAAGTAAGTCTCTTATAAGCAGTATATAGATGGGTCTTGATTTTTTTTAATCCATTCAGCCACTCTGTCTTTTGATTAGAGAGTTTAGTTCATTTATACTTAAAGTAATTATTGATAGATACATATTTATTGCCATTTTATTAATTGTTTTCTGGTTGTTTTATAGTTCCTCTCTATTGCTTTCTTGTTCTTTTGCTCTTTTTCCTTGTGTTATGCATAGATTTCTTTCTTGTCTTTTGTACACCTACTAGAGGTTTTAGTTTTGTGGTTACTATGAAGATCACATATAATAGCTTATGTAAGTTAACAGTCTATTTTAAGTGGATAGAAACTTAAGTTGAACACATTCTAAAACTCTACATTTTAACCACCCACACACTATGGTTTTTGTTTTTGTTTTTGTTTTTTGATGTTACATATTACACCCTTTTATTTTGTGTATCTTCTGCTGGCTTTCATGGGCCATGGGAGAGTGCCAGGCCAGGGCACACCTGCCCACTGTCACACAATGGCAGGAAAGCACAGGGCTAGAGCATGCCCACTTGTGCTATCAAGGTAGAAGGAGAGGACAAAAATGGCATCTTCCAGATCTTCCAGTACCTCTGTTCCCTAGAGAGAGTCCCACCAGGCCCCTACCTCTCCAGCAGACCCTGTAATATTAGCAAATGAATATTTTCCAAATATAATATAGGCACTTTTCAAATTGCTGCTTTTGTGCTGGTCGTTTGGGTGAGTGAGTCTTCATGTAAGCCCTTGAAGAGAGTCCCCCAAAGTCCTTTGAGTCTCCTGTACATGAGCCCCATTGGTTTTTAAAGTCAGGTGTTTTGGAGCTACTCTTTCTGTTGCCGGTCCCAAGTGTTGGAGTACCTAATGTGGGACATGAACCCCTCATTCCTCAGGGAGAAGCTCTGGATATGTGACATCTCTTCCAATTTTGGGTTGCTGTATGACGGTATGAGGGGTGAAATTTTGTCAAGACTACATTTCTGCCTCTCCTACCCATCTCAATGTGGCCCTTTTACAATTTGCTGTGAAAGAATTGTTCACCTAGTTTTCAAGTCATCTTTAGTGGAAATTGTTTCATTTAGTGTGTCCATGGGAGGAGGTGAGTTCAGGATCTAATGAGCCACCATCCTGTATCATCCCCCTCCCATGTTTTAAAAAGTTAAATCACATTCCTGCCACCTATTTGTGAACATGAATTTTCTTTCTTTTTTTTAAAGATTTTATTTTTTATTTATTCATGAGAGACACAGAGCGAGAGAGAGAGGCAGAGACACAGGCAGAGGAAGAAGCAGGCTCCACCCAGGGAGCCCGATGTGGGACTCGATACCGAGTCTCCAGGATCACGCCCCGGGCTGCAGGCGGCGCTAAACCGCTGCGCCACTGGGGCTGCCCAAACATGGATTTTCAAATGGAGCTTGCTTTATAATTCTCAATTTCCTATCTATATTAAACTTTAATGGATAAAAATAATTATTTTATCAGAATCAATCATTTTTTCATGGATGTCTGTCTATAGTAGTATATATTGTTTAAAGAACATTTTCCCTACCATAAATATAGAAATATAAATATAGAAATATAATGTTTTTAAAATATAATAGTCTCTGGATGAAATGTTTACTGGTTTACTTGTCCAATACAGCAAAACTAAACTTGCTTCTTCAGCCACATTTTGTGTATTTGTGTTTATTTGACTGATTTCCAGAGTTGAAATTAGCAATCAGAAAAGAAAAGTTTGAAGAACTGACAAAACAAAATATCTTCAGGACATCTGTACAGAATAACAACTTTAATGGTAGTACTAATTTTACTTACAGAGAATGAAATTCATTGGCAAGATCTTTACTTTCATTCATCACTATTATTTGTCTTTTTGTCTTTAATTATATGATATAATAATTTGGTCTGTGGGCTTTAGTAAGGAAACATTTTGATTGCAAATCGAGTGTATATCTCTGATTCAATTAAAATTCCTACTATCTGTTTTTTTGGCCTCCTGCATAATTACCAAAAATTCAGTCCTTACATATTTCAAGTCTTTAGGTATATATATTTATATATTTCCCCCATTCTATGCAAGGAATATCACAGTGGAATTTTAAAATTTCAGGAGATAGAGACAATACTTTGGATTTAGGAAATGACATTGTGAAATCCTACCCTGGAGGAATATATTATTTCGGTGTCAGTTTGATATACCTCTTAGCAAGTATTTATATGAAACTTAAAATGTACTTAGAATTATTCAGTGCTTCTAAAGATGGACTAAAGAGTTTTTACCCAAGAAAATGACTCCATAAATATATTATGCTTAAACATGGGTAAAGAAATCTAATGAAGATACAACCTATTAAGTAATTCACTAATTTTCAATATGGAAATACTATTTAATCTCACTCTGAAGCAGTTTATAAAATAAAGCATTATATCTAATGCCAAAGTGGATTTGCTAAAGGATTTTAGTTTAAGATTTAGGGAGGCGCTCAGCATCTGAGATTATAAGACAGATAAATTCATCTTCTTTTCTTTTTTGAGTGAGATAGATATTTCTAAGAATGATATGAAGAACATGAACATTGTTTTGATCTATATGGTTGAACTCTACCTAATTTTACTAACTTTTTTCCCTCTGTTTTAGTTACTATCTAGAAGTTGTGACTGATCACATAAACCCTTTTTTCACAGAGAAGGGTAGTTTAAAAAAGAGAAAGATAAAGAAAAATTTATGTGCCTTACACTTAAAAGGATCTTTTGGCTTTTCCCTTTACAGCTTCTTTTTCTTTCCCACCATTTGGTGGTTTCTTTTTCTTTCTTTTTTTTTTTTTTTTTTTTGTGAATGTTTTTCATTAGTTATTTTTAAAGGTAATAAAGATGTGTGACAAAGTTATAGCTTCTGCATTTTTTTTTTCTGCTTCTACACTTGTGTTGGTTTCTGATCATTTATGATGAGAAAATATGAAGTTTATTTATATTGAATCGAAGGTGATTTCTAAAAATGGCTCTAGATTTACACAATTATTGTGGACAGTATTTCCCTGCCCTTGGTGAAATCCCTTTAAAGTCCTCTGTGTTGGGCTTTCTCATCCTGCAATTCTGAAAACAGTTCTGATTCAAGTCCAGCCAATTCCCTAGGTCCAGATCAGGAGTCTGTAGTAAATTTTGTTTTTCAGGAAAGATTTAAATCAACTTGAGAATGATAGCTTTTCAGTAAGTTATTTAGGAAACTGGGGATGTTTGAGAAATAGTTGCTTATCATGCTGAGTTTGGCATTTTGGAGGAAAACCATGGCATCCCACAATCGTCCCTTGATCTCTGTAAAGACATGTGATTCTGGGGTGGGTGACCCATGGGTCTAAGTGTAGCAAGGCTGTTTGTGGACATCTGGTGCTTAAAGTATGTTTAACATCTGCTATACTGATGTTAAGATTTTTTGCAACTTTTTTAGTTCAATCTTTATAGTAAGTCTTATGCAATAAGAAAGCTGGCCTGAGCTAAGGAACTTAGGGGCCTTGCATTTTATATTTCTTTTTAGAGAGTGTACTTCTGCATCAATCACATAGGGAGTCTTTGTCCCTTCCCCAAAGTCTAGTGTCTTGAACGATGTAGATGTCCATACACACAAGTGATGCCAAACCGCATACCTCAGACCCTGAAAATGCTTATAATCATGAAATGGCAGAAAGTAATAGTATTATGATGCCAGTTTCAGTTTTTCAGAGGAGAACATTTAACTTGCTTTTAGTTACAGTGTTACTGAAAATGAAATCCACATTCCTGAAACTTCACCTTTATTTGTATTTTTAATTTTTTTCTACTAATGATACAATACAAAGTGCCTCCTGGCTTTTTATATAATTAGCATTATGTTTGCTAGAGACTTAGTTTCATTCTTTAAAAAAAACCAAAAGATTTATTTATTCATTTTAGAGAGAAAGAGAGCGGAAGTGGGGGGATAGAAAGAAAGGGAGATAGAATCTCCAGCAGACTCTGGAAGGAGAGATGAAGGGCTGAAGGATGAAGCCTGATGCAGGGGTCAATCTCACGACCCTAAAATCATGACCCGAGCTGAAATCAAAAGTTAGGCCCTTGGGACACCTGGGTGCCTCAGTGGTTAAGTGTCTACCTTCAGTTTAGGGCATGGTCCCAGAGTCTCGGGATCCAGTCCTGCATTGGTCTCCTCATTAGGAGCCTGCTTCTCCCTCTGCCTGTGTCTCTGTCTCTCTCTGTGTGTCTCTCATGAATAAATAAAATCTTAAACACACACACACACACACACACACACACACACACACACACTAAAAGAGTCAGATGCTTAACCAACTGAGCTACTCAGGTGCCCCAATTTTCTTCTTTATAAATAATATTTAACTAATGTTTGACTAGGAACTGTACACAATGTCATTAGTTTTCTCTGTATTTTCTGTCTTATTTATATAGCTTTGAATCCAAGAACTGAAGCGTCTTTCAGTGTTTTATTGCTTCATTTGTTTATTTACTATTAAACATTATTAAATTGCCTCTGATGCACCATACACTATGATAGATGCTAAGGAGAGAAATATGAACAGTGCATGGATTGTTTTTTGAGAAGCTTACATTGTGGTGGGAAAAGGAATATGTATGCACAAAATTATTGTAAGAAACAAGATATAAACAAGAAACTGTGGAAAGGAGGCTTCTCTCTGTTTAGATGTGCCCAGGTGGCATTCAGAAGGCAGATATTGAACCCAGGGCATCCCAACCCCTGGTGTCCAGAAGGCTAACGTCAAACAGGATATGCAGTTACTTTTCTAGGGTTGGAAAGCAGGAGGTACACAAAGGAAAGAGAATTGAAGAGTGGAGGTGAAGTCCTGAACAAAAAGGTAGGGTTTAGATGAATCTTTGTCTTATGGGTAGTAGGTAACCACTGAGCCAGTGGACCATCAATATCAGATATGCATGAAGAGTGAAGAGAAACTTGAAGCAGAAAGGGCCATAGTAGAAGATATTGTTAAAGTCTAGTCAGGAAAGAGGGACGAGGGCAGCCCTGCTGGCACAGCAGTTTAGCGCTGCCTACAGCCCAAGTTGTGGTCCTGGAGACCCAGGATCGAGTCCCACATCGGGCTCCCTGTGTGGAACCTGCTTCTCCCTCTGCCTGTGTTTCTGCCTGTCTCTCTGTGTCTCTCATGAATAAATAAATAAAATATTTTTTTAAAAAAAGGAAAGAAGGAAGGCCTGACATTTGATAAAGACAATAAAAATAGAGATGGAAAGAGATTTAAGAGAAGTCAAGGAGTGAGAACTCTCAAGATTTAGAGACTGCTTGGAAATGAGGACTTCTGAGCTGAAAGTGAGGCTTCTTTTTTATTTATTTATTTTTTTTATTTATTTATGATAGTCACAGAGAGAGAGAGAGAGAGAGAGAGAGAGAGAGGCAGAGACATAGGCAGAGGGAGAAGCAGGCTCCATGCACCGGGAGCCCGATGTGGGATTCGATCCCGGGTCTCCAGGATCGTGCCCTGGGCCAAAGGCAGGCGCCAAACCTCTGCACCACCCAGGAACTCCTGAAAGTGAGGCTTCTGATTTGCATTATTGCAAGTAGGATGTATGGTGGGAGCAAAAGGGGGAGCAGGTTGGTGGTAGGGCTGGGAAGAGAAATGAGAGATTCCGCTCTGGTCAAATTGAGATTTAGATGCCCAAGAGACATTTAGGGGGAACTGTCCAGGAGGTCAGTTAAAAGCTGGCTCTGAGCCATAGAGATCAAACCTAGATATAATAGATCTGGAAGTCAACAATTCACTAATAAGGTAATCACCTTAATTTGTCAGAGTCTGTACCTATACTTTCAAAATTAAGTGAACTTTAAATCTATGTCATTTAAACAAAATTCACAACCTATGCCATTATGACCTACAATTAGATAGCATCTCTTTACATGTTTTGTGGACCCCATCAACATATTTACATTATCTACAGTTGTTAAATAGTGAATTTAAATGAAACCTCAATCAAAACTATGTTGGAAACACATTGCATTTTGTTTGTTTTGTGCTAGAACAGTATGAGTAGCTTGGAACTATATACACACAAGAAAGAATGAAGAATACTTATATATATTCAACCTGATGGTGGGGTTTAAAATACATTAATTTATGAGAGGACAAAGGATAAACAGCTTGAATGAGAAGTGATCTCAGGAGACAATATCTGAGCTCTTTTTTATGTCATTTTATGATCTCCAGGATACCATTAGCATTATCAGAGGCCACTTGTATTAATAATAGTCCAGAGTTTTAAATCTCTGTTTTCTTGGTGAAATTTTCTCATATTGCTGAGAATACAGGAAATGCTTTAATCAATTGTTTTAAATCTGAAAACACTTTTTATTTCTTTGTTTTCTCAGATCTTACCAGAATTTTTACATTTCTTTTTTATTTTCGTAGTCTTTCCACAGATCTCGTTATGGATCCACTTCTTATCCGAGAAAGATTTTAGGTATGCAGGCAGTAATGTCTTTTGAGTGTGTTACTCTCAACTTGACTCTAACAAATTATTTAGAGATGCTGATTAGGTTACACAGGGGCCATGACCTTCAGGGGTTTTGCTGATTTGTCTGGTGGTTACCAGTCATTTTTCAAGGTCAACAGGCATGGGGCAGTGCTAAGAGTAGCCATCATATAGTGTGTAACTTGGTTTGAGATAGAATGTTGACCTCTTGTCATTAAAGGGGATAAGGGGCAGATCACAGCCAAGGCTGATGCCTAAAAGTGTGATGATACTTCTAGGATGTCACAGCAGGAATCTCAATAGCTGTTCAATTAAAGTCAGATGTTCCACAGAAGAAGGGACATGGCATGCATTACAATAAGCTGAAGGGCATGATCCTTTCACTTCGGAGGGATAGAGAGTCTTACTCAGATGGCCATGTGGTTCTTAATTAGAAGAGTTTGTTCTCTGACAAGATGAGCAGTATTATTTTCTAGTTCCATAGCAAAATGTTCATGGTGGATTTTGTGTGATTATCTTATCTTTTGGTTATAGAATTGTCTCTAGCATCTCATCATCCAACCATCTCCACCCCTTTTAGCTGCACTTCTGCTGTAATTAAGTTTTGAGAGAGAAGAGAGTGTGGGAGTTTGCCCTTGTTAAAGACAGGTTAATTCTAGACATGGCTTTACATGTTGACATTTCCCAGTTAGCTCACAGCTCATAGTAGAATTCTGTTGAAACTGTGCCATGATATACTGCCAGCAAGTGGGAGTGGTGAAAAATACTAGGAAGGCTAGTGACGGCTAAAATAACACAAAATAGTACTGCTGTCATCACCTGTTTCGGCAACACAGACCTTACCAACAGTGCAGCAAGGAGACCCTTACATATTTGATAGTATATAAAGGAGGAATAGTTACCTTGCATCATTCTGATCATTTTTAGAGTGAAAAAAATAGTAAGTTTTTTTTAAAGAAACTAAATCATCTTACATTAAACAAGTGGGCTATTGGATGGTTTACCTCCCTCCTTTATTTATTTTTATTTAAAATGTTTTGTCTCTATTATTCCTTTCAGTTTGAAATCAACTTTCAGTTTCTTTCCTTCAGGGAGAAGACAATCATTTAGTCTTTTAAAGTCCTTGCTTTGTGTAATAGCCAAATTTTAGGGAAATATAAATTAAAACCACTTGCTGTGATTAAATTTGAAACTAACAAATACTTCCATGCATGCAACATAACCATTTTTTTTCCTGACATGATTATTTGGTGCAAGATACCCTATTTGTAAAATGTTTGCATTTGGCTCATCATAAAAGGTGTTTTCTTTTTTTTTTCCTCCAAAAAATACCAATTAGCCCTGATTATGTGTTGTCACTCACTTTATGTTCTTTTTCCAATGCAAAGAAAAAATAAACAAAACACAGAAGTTGGTCTTAAATATCAAAGATCAAACAAGATGAAGAAAAAAATCCATTACCCTATGGACTCTTGGAAATTAAAATATAAAAGTCTCCTGAAATAGCACTGCTTTATGTAATGTTGCTGTGAAGCACAAGCAAAAGCCTGTTTATATTAATCATCCTTTTCTGTAGCTTCCATTGGCAATCAACTGCCGCATTTCAGCTGTAAGAGCTTACCTTACCAATGTTTTCTGTCACTGGGTAGTACTGGAAAATGTTTTCACAAGCCTCGAATATACCAGATGGAGACTAAACTGTCTTCTAAACACTGACAAATCATTTATTAATTTTCGTCATGGTGATTAAAACCAGTCAAGTATAAGGGAATCTGGAAGCAAATTAAACACGTATTTATTCTGAGCTGGAAGTTTTCCTTAAAGTCTTTCTGATTTTCAGAAACTGTACATTCATTTGTTCTTGTTCACCCTCTGCCAATGTCAATGTATTTAGCATTTAACTTTTAGGTAGAAGATCTGCTTTGGAAAAGTTGCTTGTTAAAGGAAATCCTTATAAAACTACAACTGTCCCATATTACTGTGGCTACTTGTTCCATGACTTAGCAATATTCTGACTGATCATAGATGGTAAAAGCCTGAATATTTATTGGGGTCTGTTGGCCCTTCTTAGAATACCCCTCAAACCTTACTATATTGTGATAATTCAGAATAACCTGACCTGTCTGATTCTGAATTTCCATGTCCATCAAAGACATACCCATGTGGTGTTTTCCATTCATGTTTCAATACTTAATATAGTATTTAAGATAATTAATACAACATTTGCCATTAAGCACTCTGATGTCTTAACCTCTATTTCTACCATTAAAGTGGAAAGGATTATGAACATCTCCAACAACTCATCCTTATCTTTCATCAGTTCAAACATCACTACTTCTACTTCTACCTTTAGGTGTTTCCTCTTCCTAAGATATGTTTTGAGTGTTAACTATCTAAGCAATACAGAGGCTTATATAGCAGCTTTTGTGTTAAGAATTTCTCTTTTTTTACATAATTTTCTGACCCTTAACCCCATATTGTATAAATCAAAATTTTTTTGAAATGTAAAGGAAAGTGACTTAAGATAACAAAAACTTAAAGTTTTATTATTACTTAAAGTTTCATTATTACTTTAAAGTTACATTATTACTATTATCTCTCAATAGAATGAACAGATTTTCTTAGCCAGTGGCTGGTGGAAGCAACCAGTGGGTGGCTGCTGGGGAGAGGGAGGAGAAATGTTGCAGGGAGGCCTCCTTTTACCCAGGAGTTTATTCTTTCACCAAAGATACTATATGTGACAATGCAGATTTTTTTTTTTTAAATAGTTCTTGTTCTGAAAGTCTGCACAGTCCAGTGTGAGTGGAAGAAAATTAGAAGGTAGGTTGGTGAATAGAACATTAGATTTCACTGTGATACATTACATGAGAACTAACATGTGAACCCAACTTGACTAGGATAGTCCAAGGGGGACTCTTGCCTGAAGAGAGAATTGAGCTAGTAATTTAAGCATTAACTTTAGCCAAGCAGGGCTTAAAATCTTTGCAACTTAACATGCAGGCAAACCTTTACCCACAAAAAATAATTTTATCCATTAAACATTAATCTGTGTTTGTATATTAATTTCAAAATTATCTATAGATTAATCTTAAATTATAAACTATTTTGAATCAAATTGAACCTAGAACCTAGAAATAGGTATTTTGAATGCCTTTTTAATGAGACAATATATACATTCAGTAATGTATTTTGGATTTAAGGTAGAAATTTATAATAATAAGTACTGAGCATACTACACAGATATAAAATTCTAAGTAGCTGTAATAAGCACACAGAAAAGAAATACTCAATATGATATATATAGATATAGACATATCTATCTATCTATCTATCTATCATCTATCATCTATCTATCATCTAATGATTGTTTAGGAAGGTAACTTTAGCTCAGGATAGCAAAGCGGTTAAGATTATAAACTGACTGGGTTTTGTCTTGTGTTTTCTCCACTGCTGTATAACAAATCACCTCAAAATTTAGTAGCTTAAAACAACAAACTTTTTTATCATCTCTCACAATTCTGTGGGTTGCTTGAACTCACATGGGCAGTTCTTCTGCTGGCCCTGATTGGAGTCTTTCATGCAGATACAGTCAGATGGTGACTGGTGCTGCAGTGGCAGAGATGACTCCCTTACATGGCTAACTGTTGGTGCAGGCTCTTGGCCAGGACTGGAGGGCCTCAGTTGTCCTTCAAGTGGCCTCTGCATGTGGCTTAGGCTTTTTAGCACATGGAAGCTGGATCCTAAAAATAAGCGGGCCAGCTGAGCAAATACCAGTGTGGAAGTGGCTTATGGAGCCTCTGCTTATATAACACATGCTAATGTCTCATTGTCCAAAATAAGTCATGTGGCCAAGCGTGGAATCAATGTGAAAGGACGTTCCACTAGGACAGGACTACTGGGAGGTATGGCTTATTGGTGACCACCAAAGTAACGGTCTGCAACAGGGTTGGATACCAGCTCTGCTGCTTAATAGTTGCAGGAGCTTGGACAAGTTATTTCTCCTCCCTGTGCCTCAGTCTTCTCATTAATAAAGCAGGGGAAATGTGGCTGTTGTAAATACTATTGTCAGCAAGGAGTCAATGAATTAATATACATGAAATGTGTACAACAGTTTCTGATACATAAAAGTACTTAATAAAATGAGGCAGTTTTAATAGTAGTGGTGATGATAGTAATAGTTATAGTAAGAGTAGTAGTGGAATTATTATTAGCAAAAGCATTAATAGCAGTAATAGAAGAAGTATCATCTTAGGAATAAAGTAGGGCTTCATGACGACTGCCAATTTAGTTTCACTAGAGTTTTTAAAATCTATAGTGTAGTACAGAATGTTGATTTTCAGAAAGCTAACAGGTTGAATTTGGTTTCCCTTTGATTATATTGAAAACTAATAAAATTTTCCTCACAGTTCAGGGACTAGAAAACATACACTGAAAGATAGGTAGAATTTGTTTAGAAAAGCAAATCAGAATTTACAAAATACAATAAAAGGATCTTTAATTTAAGGAATTAATTTAAAGAGCTCTTCCCAGTTCAGAGTTTTACAGATCATTAACTACTTGACAGGGCTGTTCAGTAAAGAAATGACTGTAATTCCAAAATAAGCCACTTAATGAGTTTTTAACACTTCCAAGATATTTCTAGGAGAGTACCACAAAGAGAGGCTAAGAAATAATAATATTTTTAGAGATACCTCCTGGGATCAAAAACATCTACTCAATCACCCTAGGTAATAATCTCTGATTGATTTCTCAATTCCCAATCAACTTTTAAATATCTTTAATCCCTTTCTCTCCATCCCTAGCGCCACTTCTGTTTCAGTTTCATTCACTAATCTGTTCTCCTCTGCATTACTGGAAAAGTCTTCTAACTGGGCTCATGAATTCGGTCTCTCTGCATTGTAATTCTGCTGCCAGTATTCTCTCTATTCTCTCTCTGAAAACATGTATGAGATCCTGTCACCACCCCACCATCTCATCTCCCAACACTTTGAGACCTTCTTTTTCATACCTGTAAGGTCCAAACTGCTCAGCAGGAAACTGAAAACTCTATTTTGATACTTGGTAAATGCTTAATAAGAGGCTGTTAAATGAAAGAATGACCCAATACAGGGTCTATTATAATCTATTTATGAGGAAGTATCTATTGGATTTGGAAATAAGAATGACCCTGTGGTCCCTACACTTACACTTGCATTGCCTGCTAGTTTTTATGATTATTTAAAGTGCAATAAGTAATTTCTCAGTTCATCTATTAGCTACACTTCTCAAATAAGAGCATTTGGACAGTCTGATACACCTAAATAATTCAGAGTAGTATCTATACCTTTACCATGGATGATTACAAGTTTCGTATAGGATCAATGGCACCCTCCAGTAAGGCTCTGATTTGCATAATAAAAACTGTTAAGAAAGCAAACTGCAGTTTCCTGGAATGGTATCATCATCGTTTGTATTCAACTAGAAGAGTTTGTATTATGCTTCCCTTTTAAAAATCAGTATATTCCCTCATTTTGTGATGTGATTGTTAGTAGTTTATTTGATAGCTTGCCAGATGTAGTAAGGACACTGGACATTTGTTTAATAATCATTTTATAGGAGAGAGAAACACTTGTGAGGGTTTTTTGATGACTTGGTTCTTATTAACTTCCTTTAAAACATGCTTATCTAATATAGTCTCTGTCACCAGTAATTTTTCTTTTTCACATTAGAGTTCACTCTGTTGTATCTGAAATTGTGTCCTCAATGAAAAAAATAGAAATATAAAATAATATTTTTCATATGTCACTGTGCCCTAAAAATGGGGGTGAGGTGGGGAGCGATTACTATGGGGTGCCTGGGGTGCTGAGACTGTGAGCTTGGGATTTTTATTTAAAAGACAAGTACACATTAATATGGCTTGCTACAATATGCAGGCATGAATATAAAACTGATCTACAAGCAGAAGAATCATGTCAGGATATCGGTATTTGGGGTTGTGTCCTAGTCCCTCTTCTCATTTTAAGATTCACCCTGGATGGTGTCATCCCAGCCCATGGCTTCAAGGGCCATCCACATGTGCATAGCTCGTAAATGTGTGTCATCTCATTTACCATGTCCCTCACATTCACCACGTCCCTAACTGGACTTGCTATCTCCTCTGACCTGTTCTTCAGTGCATAATACCACCATCCATCATCCTGAGGTCTTATATATCTCTCCCCCTCCCTTATTTCTAACATCCATTTAAATCTTTTCTTCACTTCCCAAATGTCCCTCAAGCCCTCTATTTCTATCCTTTTGGGTCATAGCATATGTTGCCTGCATTAGCCAAGAGCCTTTTTCCTGGCACCCCTGCCTCTATGCAAACCATCATCCTGATCCTAATCCTTTTCATTGAAGTCTAATGCCAAAAAGCAAATAAATTTATTACATTAGTCACTCTCCCTCTTAAATATTTTCATTGGCTTCTCATGTTCCGTGGGATAAATTTAATGCTCCTTAACACAGATGAAGATCCTCCAGTATCTAGCTATGTCCTATATAATTCTCCATCCCTGTCTCACAGTGTCCCTACTCCAAGCTCTATTCTGTACTATCCAGAATTGTCTCTGCTATCCACATATGGCTATTTAGATTTAATTTAATTAAAAGTAAATAAAAACAAAATAATCATTTATTTGGTCATAGTAGCCACATTTCATGTGCTCAGTAGCCACATGAGGCTAGTAGCTACCATATTGGATAGCACAGATTATAAAATATTTCCGTAATTGCAGAAAGTTTTATTGGATAGTACTGTGCTGAAATCCTTTCATTTCCTACAACTTTACCTTCTCTCATTCATACCCTTTTTTATTCTTTTTCTGGAATGCTTTCTAATCCTTCTTTCCTCCCATCAATGCATTGTGCTTCCCTATCATCATTTGATTGACTCTATTTTTTAGAGTATAAATGGGGAAAAGGTACAAAAAGTTCCCTTATACCTTCCACTCCTACACACACACACACACACACACACACACACACACAATACCTCCTATTATCAACATCACCTACCAGAGCAGTGCATTTATTCAACTGATGAACTAACATTGATGCATCATTATCACCCAAAGTCCATAGTGTATATTAGGGTTCACTCTCAGTGATGTACATTCTATGAGTTATAACAAATGTATAATGACATGTATCCATCATTATAGTATCACAAGGAATATTTTCACTGCCCCAGAAGTTTTCTATGCCTCATCATCACTTTTTATTTTTATTTATTTATTTATTTTAAAGATTTTATTTATTTATTCATGAGAGACACAGAGAGAAAGAGAGAGAGAGGCAGAGACACAGGCAGAGGGAGAAGCAGGCTCCATGCAGGGAGCCTGATGTGGGACTCAGTCCCAGCACTGCGGGATCTCACACCCTGGGCCAAAGGCAGGTGCTAAACTGCTGAGCCACCTGGGGATCCCCACTGTCATTTTTTACATATCATTCTGCTTCCCTGAAATTCACTCTCCCAGTCATATCTTGTCTATCCTTCAATAACAAATCAAATCCATATTAGACTGCAAAGTTTTCTTATATGTCTCTCCTCTGAAGTTGAATATAAAGTTACTAGTACTTTTTAAAATGAAGAATAAATCACAATTTATTCACTCAATTGAATATTGCCTTTTTAACTAGTAGCTTATTTCAGGGCACTGCCTTAATTGAAATATTTTTTGGATACCCATTCTTGGAATTCTCTTCAGAAATAATTTGTCTTATATAAAATAATTAATTTCATTCTATGTGGCAATATTTCTTTTGCTGTCAGCCTCTGTATTCACCATTCTTGGTTCCACTTGGTGCTCAGTTCTTTCCAGAAACTGAATCTGTCTTCAAAATTACAACTTTTGGTTTTTAAATATTATATACCACAGGTTCAAGGAAATCCCATACAGTTCAAAAATGTTTTAAACCATGGCAATACCTTTTTAATGTTTGTACACACTGAAATGTGTACTCAAATTTTTTTTCTTTTGATTTAAATATAAATCTTAACAGATTCTCTCAGAGGCTGGGTTTTGGGGGAGTTTTTTTTTTTCTCTTAGATGTCTCTAGGACTTTTCAAGTATTTAGAATGGACACATATTGCCTCCAAAATTAGAAAAACTTATTAACTGTTTTACTTGAATTATTTAGATTTTAATAACATTTTAAAAATAGAACAATTACAAATTTTAAAGAAGTCAAATAGAGGACATTACATGATCATTTTCTCTCAAATCATAGCATAGATATTGCATTTCACCTCTCAAATGCTACCTTTCATAATCTGATTATGATCTACCTCCACCTCTTTATAACAAACCACTTTATTTTCACTGTGGGAAAAGACTCCGTGCTTGATAGTGGAATTCCCAGGTGACTTCTACCTGTCCCAGGTATCTCCACTTTTGTGTCTTCTTCTTCTACCTCACTTACTCTTGCCTAAGTCACACCCTGAACCACCTCACTTACTCTTGCCTAAGTCACACTCTTCCTCCCATTTTTAAAAAATTCATATATAATTCAAGACATATCCATTTCTCAGGTTTAGCGACAGTTCAGGACCAAGGGACAAGGTCACAGAGATTATAGACTGTTGAATGTGTGACAAGGTGGCTCGTAAAGAATCTGGTCAGATGTCCTTCATTTGCCTTTAATTAACTACAGCTGCTTTTTATGTTGTGAGCTGATCTTTGATCTGCTTTCCCCTTCAGACCTCTGTGCACAAGGTAGTTAAAAACAAACTAGGAGGCCAATTTTAAAGACAAAAAAGAAAAAAAAGAAAAAGAAAGGAAAATCCCTTTGGGGTAATCAAGTGACAGTTGAAGCAGCCATAAGCTCTTAGCTTTATTCATTAGAGAACTTTAAATGTGTCAAGAAATAGAATAATGTCCCTGCTGTTAGATCAGCCTCGACAATGAAGATTACAACAGCTTTGGGACGCATGAGTGGGCAAACTTTTTGTGAAAACAAGTTTATTGAGGAGCATTTTACTATTGTGGCACAGAATCTAGCTTACACAGTTTCATAGCAAGATTATTGGTTCAATATGTATCGAGAAAGTTGGCCCTCTAAGAATGGCAGATTTACAGTGCAACCTTGCTCTAACCCAAATGGCCCCTGCAATTAGGTTTAGAAAAACTTCCTAGAGGCCATAGTACTCAAATGGATAGCCCCGTTACACCACATCACTTTTGCTGAAACATTTACGATAGTACATGATGCAGCATAGAGTTTAGTTTGGTAATGACTGTATAAATCTTGAAATCTTTCACAAGTCTATGTAATTGATATAGAGTTCTTTAAATCAAAATTCTACTGTCAGTATCAACATTGTTTTAAAAAAAAAATAGACCATTCCTTAGAGCAAATAATATTGGACCAGAGTTTAAGAACTGTTTTGAAAGGCAGTCTATTATAATTGTATCTAGCTGGGTTTCCTGGTAACATTTTTTTTTCTTTTTTATTGTAATCCATAGCAGCCTATTCATTATTTGGGGGCCCGTAATAACAAAAAAGAATATTTTATTCAAAAAGGAGAACATCAAGGATTTCGCAATCCTTCATTTTTCACCATGCATTTTTAAAATTTTTTTTATTTAAATTCTATTTAAGTAACATACTGCACTACTAATTTCAGGGGTAGAATTTAGTGATTCATCAACTGCATGTAACACCCATTGCTCATTACATCATGTGTCCTCCTTCACCCCCATCATCCAGTTACCCCATCCTCCCACCCACCTCCCCTCTAGCAACTCTCAGTTTGTTTCCTACAGTTAAGAGTTTCTTATGGTTTGCCTCCACCTCTGTTTTCATCTTATTTTATTTTTCCCTCCCTTCCTTTATGTTCACCTGTTTTGTCTTAAATTCCACATATGAGTAAAAGCATATGATACTTGTCTTTCTCAGACTGACTTATTTCACTTAGCATAATACCCTGTAGTTCTTTACATGTCATTGTAAATGGCAAGATTTTATTCCTTTTGATGGCTGAGTAATAGTCCATTGTGTATATATTCCACATCTTCTTTATCCATTTATCTGTCAAGTTACCATGCATTTTTAATTTTCATAATGGCTCTTCCTCCTTGTAAGTTCCAGAGAAAAGTCAGCCTTATGAAATATCTTGTAACCTATTAAATTTAAGGGAAACAAACATCTTCCTATATTTCACAATTTTCTTATCCTTAAAACTGACATTTTTGCTCAGGTCAAAATTAAGAGGCTCTTTGAGTTGCTGATTCATTTCAAGTTCTCCCAAATGATATGTTGGCAGTCCATTTATTTCTTCATTCTTTTTGATTTGTGCAAGCTCAAATTAGGGTCATGACTTTCTATTGGCTAAACTTATGGGTCTTCCCTAATCACATCACTTGCCTCTTTCTTGGATCTTGTTATCATCCCATGGGTCTTGTCCTTCAATATTCCTGTTGGAGGATGTTCTTTCAAAGGGCAAAAATTTGCTTAAATAGAAAGAGCAATGTCTGTGGAAAATATAGATACTTTCTCTTTCATTGCCTAAAAGTGTATTCTAAATATTCTATATTTGAAGTTTGAAAGAAGCGTCTAAGAAGAAAAAGAAGGGGAAGTGACACCTTAATTTGATATATCTTTAAAGCAGACTGATTATACTCAGTTAAGATTTAGAATTCACATCTACAGGTTAAGGATACTCATGTGACCAAAAGAGGGAAGCAGAAGGGCCAGATTCACTTATGGGGTGCAAGGGGCACATGCACCTGTGCTCAGCTGCAGCTTGCTGTTGTCTTCCAGAAAAGTGGTTTAGGGATGCCAGATATTTCAGGTTTTAAAGTAACCTAAAATCTATTTTTTTATGTGAAATCTCCTGATTTCTAAATGTTGACAACCAATTCATTTTTGAAAAAACACTATGTGAACTGAACAAAACACATCTGTAGACTATTTTCTGGAGATAGTGCCTCAAAATCTTCTTTTCAATGCTTACTGCTTGGGCAAGCTATGACATGGTTTTCTAAAAGTAGATACAAGATTTTGAGTTCCTTGTGGATGACACTGTGTAATCAGAACTGTTCACACAAACTGATAAAAAAAAATAATGGCAGCAAGGTTAGGAATAGCAAATGCTTCAACAGAGAGGACTTAACAATCTTTCACACTCTATTTAAATGGGTCCTCAGAACAATCCTTTAGGGCCAGTAGGACCATTATTTTGATTCTTGCTTTATAGGGAAAGAAATTGTATCTTGGAGAGTGTGGTTCCTGATGATTTTATGAACATGGAATCTTTGAAGAAATTGTTGAAAGTCATGTATTTCTCTTGCCATAAAAATGAACACTAAAAAAGAAAAAAATTTAGGTTATAATTTCTAGGAATTCGTAGACACCTTCCTCTTTCCAAAGTCCAACCACAAGTTAAGAACCCCTGGAATAAGTAAATCTGTGTAACTTGACACAGAACTCAAACTGAGATTTCCAGAGAAGTGTGAGTGCATGTGTGTGTGTGTGTGCGTGTGTGTGTGTGTGTTTCTACTACATGATGCTTCCCCTCCTTAGAGAAAGGAATGGTTGAGACAGCAGCCATCAGAGTATAGTCTTCTCAGGCTGAAGAGTCATCTGCTATCCCACCTGTACCACAACCACTAGGATGGCTGGCTGGACTCTGAGATGAGGCTGGAACTGGGGAGGATGATCTCAGGAGGGCAGCTGGAACCCTCATCCCAACAGCCTCTGGAAAACTTCTCAGGGTTATCTGAGAAACCTCTGTGTTACAAATAGTAATAGCAGCAAGAAGAGTAGCCACTGTTTATCCCAAGCTTATAATACGTCAGGCACCATGTTAAGTGCTGAAATCAGTACAGTTTTTACCTCCATCACACAGATAAGGAAATTGCTAAACACAGATTATCATTCTGACTTTGCATCCAACACTGTTAACCACTCTGTTATTCTGCTTTTGGTTCTGAGGTGAGCATATGGGAGAGATGGACATCCAGAGGAGGATCCTTTAGTCTATCATTGTTCTTAAGATATTTTTTAAAAAAGATCTATAATAGTACAAAAATTCCCAAAAATTCAATTGATTTTCCTTCTAAGACACAATGTTTTTTTTTTACCAGGTAGCATGGCTTAAAAAAAAATACCATGTATCTAAGAAGGTAAAGGAAAACCTAATCATACCCAGTTTAATGGAAATCTTTATATGTATCAGCCATTACCAAACTTATTACCCTGCCAAAATCAGTGATAATCTGTGTAATCTTCCATGTCCTTTACAGGCCAGACATGCCAGATTTATCTACAACCCAACTGAGTATACAATATTTCCAGATATTTTGGGAAATAATACATTACGGATTTGATTTCTTCACTTTTCATGCATAGTGTTATATGCGTCACGTAAAATGTATTACCTGACAAATTAAAATGAGCAGATGCCAAACATGAGCAGGTTCCACAAGATACAGAGTTAATCATACTTTTATGTGGAAAACTCCAGTACTCAAGAATATATCCCCTTAACAGAAGTGTATAACTTGTAATGAGTTATGTAAACCTGTTGTTAAATGGATAATCATGGAGTTCATGGAATGAGAATAATGTTATTTATACACACAGTGTATGGAAGGCTAATTAGTTATTTGGATGATACTTGAAACTTCAGCTTCAAGTGAGCATCCAAAATGGAGATTTTGAATTTTAAAAAATATTTCAATGTTATTTGAATGATAGTAAATATAAATAGAAAAAAAACTCTTTAGAGTCATTTCTACATAAAATCTTTTTTTAGTTTAGAAACGGAATTTTACTTAGGAATCCAGTTTAAGTACAGAAAACTCTCTATCATCACTTGTTAAATACAACTCCCTACTAGCAGCTACTTCTAGGACTCAAAAATAAAATAAAAATTGACATTTTATGGTTTCTTAAAGCCAGATAAGATTCTGAAAGACTGTAGTCTAATTGGTTTGTCTCAGTATTAAGTATATTTTATAAAATTCTATTTGCTTTAAAATGCACAATTCATGTATAGTGTTTATGTTTATGAAATTAGCTGTCATCTAACATTATCAGGTAATAGTTTACCATAATTCAAGTAACCTCAAAATATATAATTATATTGCCTTTATCCCATATTAGTTGAAATTACTGATCCTATGTAATTATACCACTACTGTGAAAGTTTTGTCAGCTTTCACTTCATAATTTTTTTTAACTTCTGCTCTTACTCCTTTGGATCATGTAAAAGATTGTCTTACTCTCTTTTTTTTCCTGGGAAAAAGTGTGTGATGTGTCTTAGGCTTATCACAGATTCATTTCTAAATCTTGCAAATTAACATGTTTCCTTTCCTCTCATTGTTTCCTCTTCTCCCTCCTTTCTGCCCTACTGGTCCATGCCTCCTAAGTCCTTTGGATTTTTATCTCATGACCTAATGCCTTGAGCCTTTTTTCCCCCCATGAGGCAATGTTTGCACACAGCTGTTCTGTAATATATAGCATATATTGGCTTGAGAATGGAAATTTCACTTCTGTAAAGTGGTTTGGGATACACTTTTGTGCAAGATGCTATGCCAAACTGAACTGTGGATTGTAACATGCAGCCAGTTACCTCTGTTTGCCCCTCCAGGAAACAGTTTACAGGTTTAATAATCATGATGCCCTATTGCAATGGCTTCCAGAGTTATTATGTAAATCTTTCAAGCAGGGATTATGTCTTCCCTATTTCTGCACACCTTTCCTGATACAATAAATATTTTATAAATGACAAGTTTAGGTGAGCCAGGGCCTTATCCACAAGTTAACATAACATCTCATGCAGTATATGTATATTTAAAACTTGAGCCATTTCATTTCCTTTCCAAGTTTGCTAATCTCACAGGAATATAGAATAACCAAACTATAAACTAGAGCTCCTAGTAGGAAAGTATTTTTTGAGATGAAGTGCAATTAATTAGTCCCAGTACCATTGTCATTGGATGGTTAGCAGTATAGAAAAGGAGCCAGTTAATTAGGATTAAAACTTAGTTATTAAGAGAAGGAAGCAGCAAGAGTATTGTTTAATTATTTCAAACCCAGTCTTATTTTTCAAATTACAAAGAAAAATGTGTTACAGAAATATTTAAAACTCTAAAATTCTCTTTTCTATAGCCCTTCATCCAAGGGTACACATGTGACTAAAGCCCGATCAGTCAAATGTCTATGACCTCCTGCCCACAGTGATGGGCCCAGGGATTCACAAGTGATCAAAATGAGGCCAATCAAAGCCCTACCAGGGATTTTTCTGTTGTTGCCAGCAGAGAAGAGTTCTGCTTGCCTCTTGCATCTTAAATATTACTGGTTAGGAAAGGGGGGGCTCTCTCAGGTAGTACACCTCTCTGTGTTAGGAAATCTCTGTAACAAGAGTGAATCAAGACAAGCAGAGACAAGCAGATGAGAGAAAGGGAGATAAAGTCTTGAAGCCAAGCATCCCTGCCATTTCCATCTTTTCAATTATGAGCCAAAAAATGCCCCTTTTGTGTTTAAACTGATTTGTATTGAATTTTGTCTCAAACAACCAAAGGAGCCCTGACAAATTATTTTTGTTGGAATTGACTTCCTACACGAATAAGAAAGCATTGTTTCTCTTCCACAAATTCCTCTAGCTTTTCAGTGGTAAGGTAAAATAGAAAACATGGAATATGTGTTCATTCTGGGAAACACCATCTTAAAACACCAACAGCTCCTTTTAGGAGTGTCTTTCAAGGTTTGTGAAACAAAAAATGAATAAATTAAACTCTGCAATGAAAGAAACAATATTGTTTCACTTTCTAGACAGTGGCATTTTAGACTTTTTGCTCATTTTAATGATTGTGTTATGGTCCAACTTGAACCATACCTTCCACATCAAGTTTTAACATTCTTTTCTTAAATTCAGTTTTCAGCTACTGGTGCTTCAAAATCCATTCTAAAGCAAGAAAAGCCTTAGGGATAGCTTAGTGAACCCAGTGAAACTTCATAGCCCCAGTCTCAGCACACTTCCTGATGTCATTCTTCTTCTTTTTGAGAGAGAGGGGAATTCTCTTTCCTCCTTGGTGATAGGTGGAATTTAATTCAGAAAAGTTACCATTGGAATGCCTGGATGGCTTAGTGGTTAAGAGTCTGTCTTCGTCCCAGGGCGTGATCCTGGAGTTTTGGGATCGAGCCCCACATTGGGCTCCCTACATGGATCCTGCTTCTTCTCTCTATGCCTATGTCTCTACCTCTCTCTCTCTGTGTCTCTCATGAATAAATAAATAAAATCTCTTTAAAAAAAGAAAGAAAAGTTAACATTTGTGAATTCATAATATAGTTAACAACTGTGTGATGGCACTACTTGATTTGGGATTTGGATGAGTCAGACCTATAAAATCAGAACAAACTGATACTGTTAGAGGGGAAGAGGGTGGGCACTGGACAAAATAGGTGAAAGGGAGTGGGAGATACAGGTTTCCAGTTATGGAATGAATAAATCAGAGATATAAAAGGCACAACATAAAGAATATATCCAATGATATTGTAAGAGTGATGTACTGAGACGGATGGTAGCTACACTTGTGATGAAGGTAACATAATGTATAAACTTGTTGAATCACATGTTGTACACCCGAAACTAATGTAACATTTTGTGTCAACTATACTTAAAAAAACTATCCATTAGTTAAGTCTAGTCCTTGAGTGAATATAGAAATCACACTTCTCCTATGAAGTCATCAACAGAGTATAAAGTCTGAAAAATAGGTAATATTAATTTACCTTTTTATGGATTGACAATGCCATTGGCAACATCATGCGTATTCATCTATGTTTTCAGACTTTGTAGACACCCGTAGAATTCCAGGGTAAATTTTCATGGCTATAATATCCATCTACCAAGGGATCCTTCTAATGAGGACAAATCTTAGGTATGAGTGCTTTCGCTAGAAAAGATGACAAAGTCTTTTAAAATATGTGATCCGTTAATTACTGTCTAAGCTTTCCTCAGAATACTAATATGAATGTGTCTGTGTTTGAGAGCTTAATATTATAGATTCAAAATCTTCCAAAGTAGTTGTGTTTTTATTCTTAAATAATTCATCTTTGGAAGAGTGTATTTTTTTTTAAAGATTTTATTTATTCATGAGAGACACAGAGAGAGAGGCAGAGACATAGGCAGAGGGAAAAGCAGACTCCATGCAGTGAACCCGATGCAGGACTCTATCCTGGGACTCTGGGATCACGCCCTGAGGCATGACACTCAACACTGAGCCACCCAAGCATCCCGGAAGAGTGTATTTTTTGGATAATTATTTTATTTAGTGTTTCGATTTTTTTTTTTTTTTGCATTTTTATGTGTTGTACATTGGCCATTAAATGTATTAGCTTTCTAAGATGCACATGTTCTGGTGATTGTCAGATCTTCATTTAATATTTGTCAAATCATAATCTCAAAGGAACCTTGAATATCAAATCAAAACAAAGAGAATATCTACTGAATATAGTTGAAGGAATGGAGAATGTGCTATCCATGTGTAGCTGTTCTTCACATACTTGATATTACTCAATTATGGGATCAAAGTTTTGTTCATTCACCATTTTTATTCAATATATAGATGATGTATCATATTTTATGCTAGACACTGGGAATACAAGGAAAAAAACAAACTTTAGTTGGGCTTAAGAATGGGATTTAGTAGATATCTTAATATTAACTCTATTGTTTATCTTTCCAACTTTCTCTTCTAGTATCCTGATTCCAACAAGACCAACAGGGCACTGCTCTTACTACCATATCCTCATCCCCATGATGTTGTCACTTCCCTCCTTCCTAGCTTAAATCCCATGGCTAACCATTACAATCACTTCTTGGCACACATTCTTTCCCTTGCCCTTTCTCACTTCATATTCATTTGGCAAAACTTCATCTTGGTTAAATCTTTCTCTTCCTGCACCCACACAGCTGAATGTGGCTACAAAAAAGACACTTTATATTCACAACTGTTGGCCTCAAGTGGACCTCAATGCTACCCAGTAATGATAATACGTTTGCTTGGTCCATCCTTTCCTTCATTCCCCTAGATGACTACTAAACATCTTTTATCTAGTCTTTCAATGTCCCTTCCTTATTCTCACTCTCAGTTGACGACCTTGCTTTTTATTCTGAAAAAATGGAAGCAAGCAGAAGAGAACTAGCAACTAGAACTATGCTGGAAAAACTATGTATAATAGGAACTCAAAAAAATATTTTGTGAATAAAAACCCTCCTAGATGTGTACCTGTTCCATATATTTAATGTACAGTAGCAAAGAGATATCTCATAGTGCTCATTGGGATGGATGCCAAGTAGGTAAATATTATTTCTAGTGAGTTAGTGGTTTAAGAATGGTAACCAAAATCAAACATTAATTATTATTTAGATAATGTTTCTATGACTAGTAATATATCCAGTGCTGTTACAACTATATATTTGTTATATGAAATCTATTTGCCTTTGTGTTTATGTAATGTCTTACACATTAGTATCCAAATATTGTTTTTTATTGGTACTTAATTTTATATGAAGTATAATCAGTTTAACTTTTTGCAAGTTTTTCATGTGGAAACAAAGATTAGTTGAATTTGTATTTAGTAGAAATTCTGTGTGATAAAACTGTATAAATGCCACATAGCTGAAAGAGGAGGTATTTTCTTAAAGATTTTATTTATTTTATTTGAGAGAGAGTGTGTGTGTGCAAAAGCAAGGGGTAGGGGCAAAGGGAGAGGGAAAAGCAGACTCCCAGCTGAGCAGGGAGACTGATGCAAGGCTCAATCCCAGGACCCCAAGATCATGACCTGAGCCAAAGACAGACACAAGTGACTGAGCCACCCAGGCGTCCCAAGGAATTCTGAAACTGAGTCAACTTTCTTCTTCTTCTTTTTTTTTTTCTCACAAGCCAAACCTTGATAAAGAATGTGGTATATGGAATTCACCTAAAATGTAAATTCAGGAAGCTGACTCAGTAATCTGGAGTTCATGGGAGCATGGCACAGAGGCTGGTATGAAGTAAGAGTTTAAAAATAAGAATTTGTGTAGCTATGGTACTACTAGATCATTCAGCAAATATACAGTTAAGAACTAACACCTAAAGGCAAGTTTTTAAGGCAGTGTGAGTTATTAAATGCAGGAAACTTGGCTGTATGTTAATTAAACCAATGGTAGCAAATATTTTAAGTCATAAGTCTTTTACTCTGTCAAGATGAATAATATGATTGCAAGAACTAACACTAATTAGAACAAGGAGAAAAACATTGTAACTTCATCCTGCTCTTTCTTTGATGGTAATTGGTGTTTGTGACTTATAGATAAGAAAGAACTAGCTACTTGTGAACTAAAAATCCGAATTCCTCTCTTAGCAAGATGCTGTGTATTTGTCTGAGCTTTTCTTCCTATTTCTAGACTTGTATCCAATGACCAAGGGTGAAACTGGCTTTGTAGCCACATTTCCTCTTCTCTTTTTAAGGTGCTCATACTCTTGGAAGAGGGCAGAGGAAGGAAGCTGTTTTCTTGAGAAATGGAAGACTTGCTCTCATTACTACATCTCTGTGTGAAGCATGAGACATCTGCATGAAAGCATAAAATCATAGGTGTGGTTGGTAGTTTGGTGGGTTGGTTGATTTTTCTTGGATAGCAATACTTAAGAATTTCTTTAAAATTCAAATGCAGGAACATAATTATTCTTATTAAATTGTGGTGAACAGAGAATATAAGCCAAAGATTACATTTATGTCACCTTTGGAAATCTGTGACAAACAGAACTACTGGGAATTAAAGCCTTTCCATATATGGTACATCAAAAACTATTTGAACCTAATAGTTTAGATATCAGAATCTGTGGTTCAAAACAAACAAACAAACAAACAAACAAACAAAAAAGAATATGTGGTTCAATTTGGGCAGTGTTGTTATGGCAAATGTTTAATAATGACTCTCTGGAAAACAAAAAATGAAAACTAATTTGTAGGCTTTGCCATTTCTCTTAGTGTAAATACTCCCAGCATGGCCAATTTTAAACTACTGATATGATGCCACTGAATGTAAAGTTGGGAAGGGAAGCATGCTCTCTGGCCTGTAAGAGCCAGCTTCAGTATGTGACTGGAGTGGGAGTGGGGGTGGGGGTAAACAGGGAAGGATTGAATTCTGTTCCTGACACTGGTGACAAGTAGAGAGCTCCTTTCCAGGTAATTCAATGAAAGAAGAAGGAAAACCAATACTGTAGAGGTTGGGTAAGAAAGAAGAAATCCTGAGGCAGAGCAGAATATTTTTGTCCTTCTAGTTGATTGAGAAGCAGGAAGAAAACAGAATCACCAGAATTGGGCAGGTGTTCTGTGGAGTGTAACTAGGCAGGCTGTCCTTCCCCCATGCCACAGAGTCCTAACCTCTCTTTCAACAGCCCTTCTACATTTTCATACATTTCTAATGCTGAAATGCTAGTCAGCTTGAATTTTTTTTAACTTTAGATAAACAAAATGCAATGCAACGCAAACTTCCTCTGAAAATAAATATATGTATATACATACACATATATATATTCACTCACGTATAATCTGTAAAACAAGCGAGAACTCTATTTATCCTCTTTTATTCACATTTCCTTCTCCTTAAAGGCATTTAATACACTTCTGAAAGTATCTTCCCCTTTGCCAACTTAATCCACAGCTTATTTTTCCCTGGTGTTTCTCTTTGCATTACCAATTGTGTTAAGGACCATATATAATACTTAGCTTTCCATAAAAGACCAAAATATCTGAAAACTGGTCCACTTACCCGAGTGCACTTGGAGCTTGCTTGGAGTCTAATATAGATTTCAATATAACAAAAAGGGAAAAGAAAAGAATAATTTCCTTTAAGTTAAAACACCAATTTATAAAGATGTTACATTGAACTGAAATTGAGTTTATTTTTTTTTTAAGATTTATTTATTCATGAGAGACACAGGGAGAGAGAGAGTGGCAGAGACACAGGTAGAGGGAGAAACAGGCTCCATGCAGGGAGCCTGATGTGGGACTCAATCCCAGGTCTCCAGGATCACACCCTGGGCTGAAGGTGGCGCTAAACCGCTGAGCCACCCGGGCTGCCCTGAAATTGAGTTTAAAAAGTTAATATAAAAACTTTTTTACAAGTGAAATTCTCACTAGTTTCATAATTTTGAGTCTTTCTCTGCATGTGTGTATGATAAAAACTCAGTTATTCTTCAGCTCTGCCTCAACTTTTTTTCCTCCTTTGTACATGCTGTATCTACTATGATTTCTAGACTGTAATGTATGCATATGTTATGCCTCTAAAATATATTTTTCTAAGTTCTTAGGTCAATTAGATAATAAGCTCTATACGAACAAGGGATATGCACCAAAGAAATTATTGTACTTCCTTTCGATACATGCTAACAGCCACTGCTTAATGTTAGCTTCTTTAGAGAAATACATGCTAACAGTAAACTTCTATGAAAATATTCACTTCACATTTTTCAAGGAGGGCTGTGGCTTGCCCAAAAGCATAACTTTTAACAACATCTTTCAAACTTGCCAAATCACATTGCCTATTTGGCCAATTCAGTGTGCAGAATATTAATTTACTGTGCCACAAAGGTAGTACGCCTTAACTGTTATTAGGGAAAGTATAATATATTTGATTTCCCTTTATGAGTCTCACATTGCTTATAATTCAGTAGGGCTACCACATTTTCTGGGCAGGCTATCAAATAGGATGTTGTAATGATTTGCTTGACTAGTAGAGTAGATGAAAAAATATCAGTTCTGTCTGTAGCAGTTCTATTTTTGAATTTCAAATTTGCACAATTTGAAACCATTTATTCCTCTGTGGTTCTCTTTTAAAAATAAAAAGATTCCTTTCTATGTTAAAGAGTTAAATATGTAACACGAAATCATTTAGGGTAATGATTAGATTAGGGTGAATTGGAAGAACAAAAGAGAAGTCTTAGATTTAATTTAAAAATGCCAAGGAAGGGGCTATATAGTTCAATGTGAAGAGTTTGGTATTGATAAAAGGAAAATATAAATTTTACTTGTAACTGACATCTTGGGGATACTTGAAGCCTCAATTTTTGTCTGCACTGCTATTCCATTGCAGTTCACAGAGATGTTGAGATTCGGCTTTACAAACTGTTACTAAAATTACCTTTGGAATAATTCAGTTCTACTTAGAAGGATAGATGTGGACTCAGAACCTATCAGTAGGGACACACTGGGGTGGCTCAGCAGTTGAGCATCTGCCTTTGTCTCAGGACATGATCCCGGGGTTCGGGGATCAAGTCCTGCATTGGGCTCCTTGCAGGGAGCCTGCTTCTGTCTATGTCTCTCTGTCTCTCTCTGTGTCTCTCATGAATGAATAAATAAAATCTTTAAAAAAAGAAAAAAGAAAAGAACTTATCAGTAGCCTTCCTATTTTAAACAGTATCATGGATTCCTTGAATGTCTGAGTGAGTTCTCATTCTATACACTAAGTTCTTAAAACTTTATTTTCTATATATCACTAAAAAGGAATCAGGTTTATTCTTTTATGTGGTTTGGTTTCTTTTTTCAACAGATATTTATTGAGCAACTTCTTTTTTTTATATAAATTTATTTTTTATTGGTGTTCAATTTGCCAACATATAGAATAACACCCATTTATTGAGCAACTTCTAAGTATTAGGCATGTTCTGGGTACTTAGTTCCTATCAGTGGACAATAAAGGCAAAGATCTCTGCCCTGGTAAAGCTTATATTCTACTGAGAGAGACAAACAGAAAACAGTAAATGTAATAAGTAAGTACATAATGTACTATATTAGAAGTTGATACATCCTATGGAAAAAGACAAAAACCAAGCTGCATGAAGCGTTTCATCGGTGCTGGGGTAAGGAAGGACAGGCCTCTATGTTAGAGTGGTCAGAGTTACTAACTGACCATGCAAAGCTAGTTGGCCAAGGAGAGATTAGGGGAAGAGCATTCCAGGCAAAGGGAATAGGTAGTACAAAGGCCAAAAACTAAAGTAGTCCTGGCAAGTTTGGGAAATAGTGAAGAAGCCAGTGTGGCTAGAGTGAAATGAGGAAAAGAGTAGTAAGAGAATTATTGAGAAAAGGAGTGCAGACAAGGATTGCATATGGCTTTTCTCTGGGTGAAACAGGGAGCCATTGCTAAGCAGAGGAATGGCATGAAATGATTTCCACTTTAAAAGGATCACTCAGGCTGCTGTGTGAAAACAGATGCAAAAGGTCAAAGGTGGATGGAGGGAGACCTGTTAATGAGGTGCTGCAGTTAATCAGTTGAGAGATGATGATCATGACTTGGACCAGAGTGGATGCAGTAGAAGAAGTGAGAGAAGGTAGAAGCCTGGATATATTTGAAAGAGAGCCAAAAGGATTTCCAGATAGGTAGGAATAGGGTTTTTGAGAGAAAGAGGAGTCCAGGGTGAGTCTAAGGTTGAACAGGTTGGTTTTTGCTTTGTTTTGTTTTGTTTTGTTTTGTTTTGTTTGATTAGGAATGGAGGGGAAGAGGGAACAGAGTCCAGTTTCAGGCATGTGAATTTTGCCATGCCTTTTAGGTATCCAAACACAGGTGCCAAATAGGCAAATGGATATTTATGTCTGATTTTGAAAGAGAAGTCTGGACTGAAAATGTAAATTGATAAGTTGTTAACAGCTGTCCTGGACAGTGAGGTGACTTTGGGCATGAAGGGCACACAAAACTCACCAACAAGGCAGAAGTAGTCTCTTACATTGTGGAGATCTGATCTATCTACCTCCAGGCATTCATGTTGGAGACAATGTCTCTTTCTTTTAAACTAGTGCTATTTGGGGGATGCCTAGGTGGCTCAGCAGTTGAGCGCCTGCCTTTGGCCTAGGAGTGTGATCCTGGAGACCCGGGATCAAGTCCCACATCAGTCTCCCTGCATGGAGCCTGCTTCTCCCTCTGCCTTTGTCTCTGCATCTCCCTCTCTCCGTCTCTCATGAATAAATAAATAAAAATCTTTTAAAAAATTAAATGCAAAGGGTAACAACGTCAAAATTTTGTAAATAAACAAACAAACAAACTACTGCTATTTGGGTTTTCTGCTATTGTACCTGAACCTGAACCTAACTGATATGAGTGCCCTTTGTTGTGCTCCCACAGTACCCTCAACTTGTGTTAATACATGTGGCACTACAACTGTCTGTTTTCTTGCCTAAAAGCTCCATGAGGACAGAGACTCCGCCTGCCTTTGCATCCCATCACTTTGCATAATGGCTGTCATGCAACTCAGTAAACTCCGTGAAAATTTGTTGAATAAATGAATTAAAGCTTCTTAGGGTTACTGCTATGCCATCGTGTCAGCTAATTCTCAAGATAAACTGAACTGGCAACTACTTATTCTGCATTTATTTCATTGGTTTGAGTATTATGCAAATAAGCAAGTAAGGACAAGAAATATTGGTAAAAAAATTATATGAAATAAAATACAATAAGTACTTGAATACAGAATTGCAATATTGTTAATCACAATACCCAGATGTTCAGCTGCTATGTAAATGTGAGAAGGCAACCAATCAATCAACACCTTATTGTTTAGCAAATGATTCTTGAGGGCTGTATGCATGCAGGGTATTGTGCTAGGTGCTGGGGACATAGTGTGAAACACCATCAATGGTGCCTGAAAGGCTGATGGATTTCAAAGGTGGGCACAGATAAGACACATTAAGAAGAGCCTTACAGGTAAATGGAAGACATTAGCAACTCAGTTTCTGGGGGTCACATCTAAGCCTATGACAACATGATTCATCTTATTCTACTTCTATGGTTATCTCCATAAATAACAATCAGGAGTTAAGATGTCAGAGGAGTGGAAGACCCTACATTTCTCTGTTCCCTCAAATACAGCTAGTTAGTAAATGCTTCTGAACACCTGTAGAATCAGTCAGCAATCTGAAAAAAGAAATGCAGCATTTCTACAAATAGAAAAGTGGCTGCTTTTTGGAAGGTAGGTGCAGAGACTTAAATATGGGGTGATATATCAGATTGTATAATTAAAACGTTTAGAAGTCTGCTACAGTTGGGGACATCTTTGGCTTAAAGATGCTCAGGGGGTGAAGTGTGGTGGAATCCCAGGTGGGGCAGTGTGGTCTCAGGATCCCAGGGGTCACAAGAAGAATGGGATGCTGAGTGCAGCAGAGTTCCCAGTAGGGAACCTTAACATCCCACTTGCAGCAATGGATAGATCATCTAAGCAGAAGATCAACAAGGAAAGAAGGGCTTTGAATTGACACACTGGACCAGATGGACTTCACATGTATTCATAACTTTCATCCTAAAGTAACAATACACATTCTTCTTGAGCACACATGGAACATTCTCCACAATAGATCACATACTGGGTCACATATCAGATCTCAACCAGTACAAAAAGACTGAGATTATTCCATGCATATTTTCAGACCATAATGAAACCTGAAGTCAACCACAAGAAAAAATTTGGAAAGACCACAAATACATGGAGGTTAAAGAACATCCTACTAAAGAATGATGAGTCAACCAGGAAATTAAAGAAGAATTTTAAAAATACACAGAAGCAAATGAAAATGAAAACACTACACTTCAGAATTTTTGGGATACAGCAAAAGTGATCCTAAGAGGGAAATATATTGCAATACAGGCCTTTCTCAAGAAACAAGAAAAGTCTCAAATGCACAACCTAACATTATACCTAAAGGAGCTGGAAAAGAATAGCAAATGAAGCCTAAATTCAACAGGAGAAGAAAAATAATAAAGATTAGGGCAGAAATCAATGATATAGAAATTAAAAAAAAAAAAACAGTAGAACACATCAATGAAACTAGAAGGTGATTCTTTGAAAGAATTAATAGAATAAAAAACCTCTAGCCAGACTTATCAAAAAGAAAAGAGAAAGGACCAAAATAAATAAAATCATGAATGAAAGAGGTAAGATCACAACTAAGACCAAAGAGCTATTTTTTTTTTTTTAATATCTTTCACTGGCTTCTCATGGCCTATGGGATAAACTACAAGTGCCTGAGCATGAGTCTGACCCTGACCTCTATATATACATACAACCTCATCTCTTGGTGTGTCCTGCCTTCAACCCTCAGCTACTGCAATGTTTACCTTGTTCTTTCTTCTTTCCTTCTCTTTGTGTGCAGTGTCTCCTCCATGCCTCCATGAATGATGCTCATTCTGTCCTCTTTTGTCCCTGAGTCCCTTTTCCATACCTCACCCAACTCCAGGCTTGATCAGGGTCCTCTCTCTGCTGTTCCGATAAACTCTGAACATTACATCTCCTCCCATGCATTATTGTTTGTTCTTTGTGTCTCTTCTCCTCACTAGACTCTCCTCAATACTAGACACATAAAAAAGACAACCAATGTAAGTCTGTTGGATGAAATGAATGTTTGGGCCATACTAGAGGTTAGAAAATAATTTTAAGTAACCAGAAAACTATAATCATCTAATATAGTTATCTACTTACTACCAGAAATGCCCACTAGCAAATAGGAAAGTAGAACAATTTTGCAAATAGGTATATATAAATGTGAACAGATTCTTCGTATTCTGCTATTAGTTTTAATAAATTGTTGGAATTGTTAGTTCTTGTGGTAAATTTTTTCAGGAATATGCCAACTGGGGCTACTTAGTGTTTAATATTTTCTTATTTCCTAATTCCATGTCAGGGGGAGAAACTGTGTACTTGCTTCAGTAAATTGCTCTGAGTGCCTTATTCCTTTATGTTCATGACATGCACATAAGTGCACTTAGTAGGGATCCCTGAGTGGTTCAATCAGTTAAGCAGCCAGCACTTGATTTCAGCTCAGGTCATGATCTCAGGGTCCTGGGATCAAGCCACACGTGGGGCTCCATGCTCAGTGGGAGTCTGTTCCTCTCCCTCTCCTTTTGCCTCCCCTCATCCATGCTCTCTTTCTGAGATAAATAAATTCATCTTTAAAAAAAAATAAGTACACTTAATAGATACTTCTTGCAATGCTAGGTAAAAATGTTATTTTACAAGTCTGAGTTTCCAGGGTTAATCTTATTTATGGGATTAGTGCTTTATCCTCTTTTAGCTAATATAATGAAGTTTAAATTACAACTATATGTAAAACATATAGGGGCACCTGGGTGAGTCAGTCAGTTAAGCATCTGACTCTTGATTTCAGTTCAGGTCATGATCTCAGGGTTGTGAGATCAAGTCCTGCTTGAGAGTCTCTCTCTCTTCCTCTCCCTCTGCCCTCTGCCCCTCCCCCCTTCTTTATAAATAAATAAATAAATAAATAAATAAATAAATAAATAATATAAAAATCATATTCAAGAATAAAGAAATAAATAGAATATGAGACCCTAAAGGTCCTCTAGACCACATAACTTCTTCCCTTTAGAGATAAGGAACTGAGTGCCCAGGGGTAAATTATCATTCCCTGAGGCATCAGGATAAAAACTCTGGTCTTCTGATTCTTACTTCAAGGTGAATGTGAATTTTAAAGCTAGAGGAAGTGTATTGAGACCTGACTAGTTTCTTTTTTCTTTCTTTCCTTTTTTTTTTTTAAGATTTTATTTATTCATTCATGAGAGAGAGAGAGAGAGACAAGCAGAGGGACAAGCAGGCTCCCTGCGGGGAGCCTGATGCCGGACTAGATCCCAGGACCCAGGATCATGCCCTGAGCCCAAGGCAGATGCTCAACCACTGAGCCACCCAGGCATCCCTAGACTTGACTAGTTTCAAGAAAGAAACTCGCCCACACCATCTTGGGTAAAGAGCTCATTCCCGAAGTTAAAGCAGTGCCCAGAGGCTTTGCCATTGTGCCTGGTGATCCTGTTGCCTCTGCTGTCCTATGCCTTGCTCCTCCCGTCTCTAGGCAATGAGACCGATTGGGCCAGTGATTTGGTTGCCAACCACTAAGGAGCATTCCTGCTGGGAAAGCTGTTTAATATTAGATCCTCTTAGTTTTAGTCAAAGTAAGAATGTTTTGGGTCAATACATAAGGCTTTGTAAACCATATAGCAAGCTTAAGCAGGAAGAATTTTCTAAACTTCTGTGGAAGGAAAGCAGGATTTCAGGTAGGTGTAGGACTTTTGTGCTTCCTGGACCTTCCCAGAATGGGGAGTAAACATTTGGATGTATAGATATGGAATGGGAAAGGTGAACTAAATCACAGTGAAGCTCAAATTGAGTTAGTTTGCAAATGGAGAGTGGTAAATGTGCCCTTAGGAAACTGCCGAAAAATACTATGGCTTTTGGGCAAATCAATTGACGCTATCAACCTCTGTTTGCTTATCTTTGAGTAAAGAAGACAATAGTACATACTTATCTTGCCTATTGTTGTGCATACCAGTGATAATGTATGGTAAATTACCATCACTATATAGGGGCTACAGGTAAGGTAACCGTTATGGTTATTACTACTACAATACTCTAACTACTACTACTGTACTTATTGTTACTACCGCTAATACATAAAACTACTTTTACTGCTACTATTGTTATATGATAGTAGTTAGTAATTGAGCGGTCTTCTCTGCTCAGTTAGACAACAGGAGGTGGGCTTTACAATTGATTTGCAAGAAAGTATAGACATTCTTTATTGATGTTCAGTGGTTAAGATCAGGGGCTTTATGGGGCCACAACATACTCCTTAGCTGTGAGATGTTAGACAAGTTATTTAATCTTGTGTGCCTCAATTATCTCATCTGTAAAATGAGGATAATAATACTTCCTATCACAACAAGCTCTTGTGAGGATTAAACAAGATAATCTAAGTACTTTTAGAATATTGTCCAGCATGCCATGAACACTTAATACACATTCTCTATTGGGCTATTAATGTATTAAATGTGCGTTGGATCTTCATAGCTACCTAATGAGATAACAGGCATCATTATCTTTATTTGATATTTACTGAGATTGAAGCTATGATTTGTGAGGGCAGTGGCAGAGGTGCCAAAAGAGTTTCTCTCCCTTCTTTCCTTTCCTCTCTTCCTTTGACATATTCTTATCTATTGTACTTGAATGGTACACAATCATACCTGCCTTAGATGACTAGAATTTCGGACATCTGATTCCTTTTTCATTTTCTTCCTCCTACAGCCCCACCTCCACGCTTACTTACACTCTTGTCTTTTGCTACTAGTCTCTAGCTACTAGCTGTCATTTCCAAAGCCCCAAGTTTTCATTTGAATCTTCATGCTTGAGAAATCAATGGGGTCAAGGAAACAAGAACCAGTGTTTACATAAGTGTTTATTGGACTTCTCTTTATCATTTTTTCAGGTCTTGTAGAAATTTGCCTGATGCACCCCCTCGATGTGGTGAAAACCAGGTAAGGTTCTGCATGAACAAGTTTTATTGACTTTGGCTGATGTCCAAATTAAGATCTGTCAGAACACTAAATGCTAGAACTTGTCCTAGGCAAGGTAACTTCTCCCGATAATGGCATTTATATTTACTTCTTAAAGAAAATACTATTTGACAGATAAAATGTGAACAGGGAAAAGCATTTTTGGATAGAGGTTGTCTAAAGGTATATGATATTTTACTGCCTTCACATGACAACCATAAGGTATGATTTATGGTTAAGCTGGTAAGTGAAGTAAATTTATCATAATGATGCAAAAACTAAACCTTAGTGAATTATGACAGCAGGCTTCATTTGGCATTGCCTGTAACAGATTGCTATTTAATAGTCAGCATTTTGGTGTGAGACTCCAAAATTTCAAGTTAACTTCTCAAATGGTGCTTAAAGAATTTGTTCCTACAACCGTTTGCCAATGCAAAATGCAATATTTCTAGGAAAGTGGATTTGCTCTTAAGGGGCGACACAAATCAGGACAATGTACTAAATCTATTTACCAAGTAACAAAAAATCATGTGGGTTTTAATATGATCTAGAGAACTTTTTTAAAAGTTAAATCTAACTGAATTACTGAACTATTTTTTTTTTTTTTTAATTAGAAGCTGTTAGAATTGAGTGAAAGTTTCCATTTACTTGCATTGTATAAAACCGAAGATAACCATACCTAGGTTGGTGCTCCATAGCAAATAGTGCCTTTCAACAATGGTGGTCGAACAAATCAAAGTTAGAAAATGCTTGAAATGTCAGACTGATCATTGAATGGATATGTTGCTTAATTTACCTAAAGACGCGGCAGAATCTTAAGCTGGCTGCTGAAAGCAAGGGACAGTGGCTGTAACATGCAAATAGTATTACATTTTTTTTTTAATTTTTTTTTTTTAATTTATTTATGATAGTCATACAGAGAGAGAGGGAGAGAGAGGCAGAGACATAGGCAGAGGGAGAAGCAGGCTCTATGCACCGGGAGCCTGATGTGGGATTCGATCCCGGGTCTCCAGGATCGCGCCCTGGGCCAAAGGCAGGCGCCAAACCGCTGCACCACCCAGGGATCCCATAGTATTACATTTTTAAAAGAGATAGAGGAGATGAGAATTTGGCCCCTGTCTTAGTCAGCTTGGGCAGTTGTAACAAAATACTATAGACTTGGTGGCTTAAGCAACAGACATTTATTATAGTTCTGGAGGCTGAGAAGTCAAGGATCAAAGTGCAAGTGAGTCTGGTTCTTAGTGAAGGCCCACTTCCTGACTTGTAAACAGCCACCTTCCTGTTATATCAAGCTCTTATTGTATCAGCTCTGCTGTCTCTCCCTCTACTTATAACAGCACTTATCCTATCACTGAGACTCCACTGCATTTAACCTCATGACATCATCCAAACCTAATTACCTCCACAAAGGCCCCAACTCCAAATACCATTGCATGGAGGTTAGGGCTCTGATATATAAATTTGGAGTATGCAAATGTTCAGTCCATAACAGCTTCAAATCACCAAACCCAAACAGAGAAAGAAAACCACAAATTTCATTCAAATATACCATTGCATGAACTCCCTGGACCATGTTTTTATAGGGTTCAAAAACAGAAAACAAAGCACACTGGCCTTTCCTTCTTAGATTCCATGATAACTGAAAAGCCAGAATATTATTGCTAGTCTTACTAAGGAATAAATTGTCTTTTTTAAGGATAATTTCCTAAATTAGCAAAATGTTTGAATGAGCATAGAGGAGAAATAAGAATGATTTAAATAAGACATGATATTGAAATTACAGTTACTCATTCATTCACTTAATCATTCATTCATTCACTTATTAAGCATCTAGTGTGTGTGGGTTCCAAATGAACTGTCCTCAAAGAGCTCACAGTCTCAGTTAATAGGAATTTCATCACAATAAGTTTCAAAAACTGTATTATTTCATGGTACTGGGTTTGAATAAAATATTTCTTGAAATTGATGTGCCACATTACTGGGGCTTTATATCTCCTTTGTTACATAGCTATTTTCCATGAAAATAGTATTAAGTGACTGGAATTAGTCACATGCTCTTGTCTAACTTCAGTGGGGAGGGAAAATATAATTCTTCCAGATACCCTGAATAAGAAGGGAAATGGATATAGAATGGTATTTGGCCTGCATAACAATAAAAAGTATATTGAATAAAGACTCATAATCATAGAGTAAACTGAAAGTCTGAACTAACATGGAACTGACTTTGCAACAGAAGTAGAACGTGCAAAGATTAGTAGCATTTCTCACTGGGTACTAACAAACAGGTGATAGGGCGTGGACAGGACAGACTAGATGCTGAAAGCTCTTCTCAGTTATATTGGACAGGAGATGACTATATTTCTAAATAAGATAAACTATGAACTGTAAGAGATAGTATATGAAACCATGTAACAGTCATTTTAGCAGGTCAGTTTCCTTAATGACATCAAGGGCACTGGATTCTAAGTTGTTGGTGGCATTGTCAAAATGGGGGGTGGCATACACCAGACCAAACCTCACTTCCTTCAAAGTTACTTTGTGGGGTGTTTTGTCCTCTCTTTGGATATTATTACTTGGAGGGTAGTACAGTGAATTCATCTGAATATGGAAATGGTTCGTTTTCAAGAATATCTCATGTGCTGAAGTATAGCAAAATAAGTGTTTACTTCTTGGAGTTTAGTCTTTTCTTTTTGGATTTTATTTGTGCCTAATTCTTTTCTTTGCTGAAGAAAGATGACAGTGTAAAAATGCATTTCCAAACTCATCCATTACAGGAATTTCCCTTCTTTCCTTCCTTCCTTCCTTCCTTCCTTCTTCCTCCCTCTTTTCTTTCCTTTTTTCCTTTCTTTTCTTTTCTTTTCTTTTCTTTCTTTCTTTCTTTCTTTCTTTCTTTCTTTCTTTCTTTCTTTCTTTCTTTCTTTCTTTCTCTTTTTTTCACCTTATAAATGATCAATTCTGTTGCCTCAGGCTGAGGGCAAAGGGAGGTGACTGTATTACACAAGCCCAAGGGCCAAGGTTACCTGGTGGAAGCTAGAACCACAGTAGATCTGTATAGTATAGCTGGAGCCCCCCCCCCCCCCCCCCCGCCGCAATTGCCACTTTCACTGCCTCAGGCAGACAGGGAAGGAGAGAAATCCTCTACTTTCTCCTTTCTTCCCAATCTTCAGTCTTCCACCTTTGCTTCTATTTGCTGAACTTTGGAAGTCAAGAAGCCCAACCTAGCAGAGGGCAATCTTTCTGTATAGTAAAGCAGAGCAGAACAAGGAAGGAGCAAGAAATGGGTCTAAAGACAAACAGAACCAGGACTGTGAGGTCTGGAGAAAGAGCTGACATAAGCCTTCATTTTCTTTCTTTCTTTTTTTTATTGATATGTAATATCAATAACATAACATTAGGTTTAGGCATACAAAATAATAATTCAATATTTGTATAGATTGGAAAATGATCATCAGAATAAGTCTAGTAAACATCTAACACCATACATAGTTACAAATTTTTTTCTTGTGATAAGAAATTTAAGATCTACTCTCTTAGCAATTTTCAAGTATGTAATACAGTATTATTAACTATAGTCACCATGCTATACATCACATCCCCAGGACTTCTTTATTTTATAACTGGAAGCTTGTACCTTTTGACCCCCTTCACACATTTTACCCACTCCCCACCCATAGGTTCTGGCAACCACCAACCAGTTCTTTTTATCTATAAATTTCGTTCCCCCCCCCCCCAATTTCATGTAAGTGAGATCATATAGTGGTTGTTTTTCTGTCTGATTTCACTAAACATAAAGCCCTCAAGGTCCATCCATGTTGTCTCAAATGACTGGATTTCCTTCTTTTTATGACTGAATAATATCCATTGTATATAGTGCATATTGTATATGGGAACTTTTTTTTTTTTTTTTTTTTTTTTTGTATATGGGAACTTTAAATGGGAACATTAAAGCTTTAAATGGGAACAATAATGGTATCTACATTACTGTGAGAAATAAATGAGAGTATACACTTATATGGTGTTCATATGTACAGATGCCTAGATGGTATTTTATTATACTGTGTCAGCAAAGGGAAAGGGATGACAGAGACAAAGGGAGCTTGCAAGGTAGTCAGGGAAACACAAGGGAGTGTTTGTGTGTACATATATATTGTACATATACAATGTAATTACACGTGCATATACATACCACATTTTATTTACCCATTCATTCACTGATGGACACTTAGGATTCAAGCATGCATTTTCAATTTGGCATGTTTAATAAGCACTCAATTTACATTTTAAAAGATGATTAGAAGTTATAATCTATAAACTTTTTATGAAAAGATTTAGGCACTATGGCACTTCCCTTTATATAAGAAATAGTATATTCTGCTTCATATCAGCATAGCTCCAGGAATACACCTAATGTAAGCAACTGCCTTGTTCTAAACGTCCCCACCTTATTTTAGCAGAGGAGATTTGGCTAAGATGCTGTATACATGGCAGTTATGTAGAACCAAGTTCTGCATTGAGATTCTTCCTAGAAACATACACATATACTCTTTCATAGTTCTTTTTTTTTTTAATTTATTTATGATAGTCACACAGAGAGAGAGAGAGGCAGAGACACAGGCAGAGGGAGAAGCAGGCTCCATGCACCGGGAGCCCGATGTGGGATTCGATCCCGGGTCTCCAGGATCGTGCCCTGGGCCAAAGGCAGGCGCCAAACCGCTGCACCACCCAGGGATCCCTCATAGTTCTTTTATAGTTTGTATACAAAGAACTTTGTATCCTCTGGTTAAGAATGCATAACTACAAATGACAAAAGACTCTGTGCACTTGTATAACTAGGAACTAGGAAGACCACAGGTAGTTTTTAGCTTTGTACTCCAGGGATTCAAATAAAATAATCAGTAATATCTCCTCTCTCATATTTTCTCTCTTTCTCTCTCTCTCTCTCTCTCTCGTTGTCTCTCTCTCTCTCTCCTCATCTCTCCCTTTAGCTTTTCTTTTCCTGCATAGGCTTCACCTGGGGGGGGGGGTGCTTCTTTTATTTGGCATCAGATGGCCCCAGTGGCTTCAAGCTTACATGGGTCTTGGCATTTGTGTGTACTCTCTGAGATTCTCTGATGACCTGACAATTAAGAATTCTGGCTGTAGAGTTTGGGCAGCCTGGGTTCAAATCCTGCTTCTTCTCTTAACATCTGTGTAACATCAGGTAAGGTATTAGACTTCCCTGTGCCTACATTTCCCAAGCTTTAAAAGGGAACAATAATGGTATCTATGTTACTGTGAGAAATAAATGAGGGTCTCTACACATAAATGATGTTTGTATGTACAGATGCCTATGTGATGTTTTATACTGTGTCAGCAAAGGGAAGGGGATGACAGAGACAAATGGGGCTTGTAAGGTAGTCAGGGAAACACAAGGGAGACTAAAAAGTGTGGGAGAGGGGAAATGTTTAATATGGAATCAGGCGGTTTCAAGTTTCCAAGCCGGAAGACTTGTTGTTATATGAGCACTACATTTAAATCTTTTCTCAGAAGGGTGTTTGCAAGTAGATAGTCCTTCTGGGTCTGAGGGCAGGAGAGCATCAGTTTCATCTCTGTGCTCCTGTTGACATCATCCCACATATCATTTTAGGGCTATGTGCTGACATTATTTAGGGCTGTGTGCCACAACTAGCACAGTGCCTGGCCTCCAGGAGGTACCCAGCAAATGCTGATAAATAAATGAATAAAAGAGTACTTGGTAGCAATCAGAAATAATAGCCCTATGAGTTCTATGGCCAATGTCTAGAAAGTGAATAATATGCAGCTGAGTTGTCTTCCTTAAAAAACGTAAGATTTCACAAAAGATGGGAAGTAAGAGTCTCTTGAAATGAAAGAGGAGAAATCATTTGATAGGGTGGTGGGCAAAAACATGTCAAGCTTGAGGTAGAGTTCCAGAGACTGGGTTGGGGAAGAGTGAGATGAGAGGGTTTCCACTAGGAATGCCCAAATGAGAGCAGGGCGTTTGAAGCAGCACAGGGGACCGAAGGTGCCCAGAAAGTGTGTGTGACAAGCTTTGAGATGGAAAGCAAACTGCTGGACTTTATCTAGGACAGTTTTGGCTAATCAAAATAAAATGCATGACACATAGATAATTTTAAGTTTTCTAATAGCCACATTTTAAGAAGTAAAAAGAAACAGGTAAAATGAATATTAACAATATATCCAGTTCAACCTCCAATGTCCAAAACATTGTCAGAGCAACATGCTAATCAGTATAAAAATTATTCATGAGATGCTTTACATCCTTTTTTAAAATACTCGACCTTGAAATCTGGTGCATATTTTATGCTGAGAGCACATCTCAATACTGACTAGTCAGTCACATCTCAAATGCTCCATAGCCACAGGAGTCTAGTGGTTAATGCATGAGGCAGCACAGGCCTGGGATGCAATGGGAAAGGAATTCTTTAAGGGCAAAGAGAGGTGGCCCTGTGGTTCCTTAGTGAGAAGAATACTCTTGCTTAGAATGGGTTGATCATTGCAAATAAGCAGAGTCCTAGGCAGGAGGGAATTTTACTACATATGCATTTGAAAGTTTGTTCCTATGTGGAGAAAGTGGCAATCAGAATACCCAAAGATTTATCCCTGTCACAGTCCAAGGGGGTTTTAGCTTACATCCCTTTCACACTTTTATTCCCATAAAGGGAAATGGCTCATTGTGCTTCAGGAAGAGAGAAGTACTGAGATGTTCATTCTGTTTCACCCTCAGTCATTTTTAATCACTTCTCTTTTATTTCATTTTCGAATGAGGCATAAATCAGGTGCAAACTAAATAAATTACTGATCCTGTAAGGACTGATCTTTTAAAACCACGCCCTGTCAAATTACTGCAAGGCACATTTTCTGGTGGGTGCCGGGGAAGGCAAGGAGGGGAGAGGCATTTTCACATCTCCTTACAGACACACAGTTACAGGCTGCTGGTGAGTGGACAGGCTGGTACATACCTTGGCTTTCATCCTTCCTCCCATCAGGACTTAACTTGCACTGAACAGTCTTATCATACTTCTCTCAAAACATATTAATCACTGTGTGAATTCTAAAGACCCACATGGGTTGAAAACTTGGCATCCACATGTTGTTATATGTGCTTATGGGGCTTTTACTCAAGGGGTTGAGATTGATTTACACTCTGTGTTGGTGGCTCCCATACCCCAGACCTGTTGAATCCAAAACTCTAGGAGTGGAGCCTATCAACATTTATGCTTAATACCCTCCTGGGTGAGTCTTAAGCAGCGAGTCCAGACTGGTCACTGGGTCAGCATTTGGGAAGCATTGCTAAATACCCTTATAGGCTGTTCTGTAAAGTCTTTGTGTAAAGAATTCCTTCTCTCTCTCATTGTCTCTCTTTCTCTCTCTCTCTCTCTCTCTCTCTCTCTCTCTCTCTGTGTGTGTGTGTGTGTGTGTGTGTTATACATCTCATTTACCTGTGTTTCTCCTTGGTTACATTTATATAAACCACTTTGTTAGTAATGAATGGAAGTGGAAGGAAGAGGTTCCCTTGCAGAGCTCATTCTGTGGTTTGTGAGAGTATTATCTACGGCCAGAAAATAAACACATATTGTCCTACTGAGTGAGGTTCCAGAAGCAAAAATCAATGCCAGAAGATGGGAGAGAATTGAGCATTGGTTGTTGCAGAGGGAAGGTAAATGGCTGTGATAGATAAAAATGATTTAGAGGCATGAGCCCACCACAAATTTTATTAAAAAGAGAAATCTGAGGATGGCTGTGAAGAGAGGCTGCTTTGTGGGGAGCCCAACAGAGAACAAGGAGCTAAGAGCTGAGGAGCATCCACAGCCTCCCTTTGCAAGGGTAGAGAGGGAACAGTTGTGAACTTGAAAATGAATGCCTAATATAGAGGTTGGAGAAGGGACATTGAGCAGCCTTTCGGGCCAACAGAACAGCAGGGTGGAAACAAGGAACAAAGAATATTTTTCCCTTTTAAAAAAAGAAGAAAAGAATCCTTTCAAAGTAGGAAGAGAGCAGTGGGAAAAATTAGGATGGAGTATAGAGTGGAAGCAGTAGAGTCTATAGGATTAAAAAAAAATTAGCAGAGCAGCCGAGACAGTTATTTCCATATGTTAACGATTTGTCCGTGGTATAAAACATTAAGATCACATTCAGGGTTAGACTATGGTTATGCCTGATTTCCCATCATCCGTAGAAATTCAGGGCTAGACCACTGTCATGGCTTATTTCTAACCATGGAGAGAATGTGTCTGAAGTGAAGTAAGCAAGGGAGTAGAACCACATTTTTATAAACTATATTTTGATTGGGACTTTGTCATTGTAGCAATATATCAATGGCAACATACAATGGTATGAAATGGTCACAATATCCCCGAATACATGTGAGTGTATGTAACTCCAACTTTGCTTTTGAGGTTGCATGATCATACTAGGATTTGTTTTATTTAACTGAAATGTCTTTTTGTAGTTACCGAAAGCAATAAAGTACTAAGTAATGAGCACACTGCAATTCTGCATTGTCATTCTTTTCCATGTAGCCATCATTAAAGATTTATTTATTAACATAATCAAATCAAAAACAGTGCACAAGATGGACTATATATTTGAAAGGGATAGAGGTGAAAATTAACTATGCTCTGCATATTACGTCGTAGAACTGCTATAAATACATAAATGAATAAATATGTGCTTTAAAATGCCATTTGCAGGGCACCTGGTTGGTGTAGTTGGTTAAGCACTCAACTCTCAGTTTCAACTCAGGTCTGGATCTCGGGGTGTGGGATCAAGCTCAGCATGGAGTCTGCTTGAAATTTTCTCTTCAGGACGCCTGGGTGGCTCAGCGGTTGAGCGGCTGCCTTTGGCCCAGTGCATGATCCGAGTTCGGGGATTGAGTCCCACATCAGGCTCCCTGTGAGGAGCCTGCTTCACCCTCTGCCTATGTCTCTGCCTCTCTCTGTGTGTCTCTCATAAATAAATAAATAAAATCTTTTAAAAAAAAGAAAAAAGGAAAAATTCTCTCTTCTTATCCCTCTGCCCCTCCCGCTTGTGCCCTCTCTCTCAAATGAATAAATAAATCTTTTTATTTGTTTTTTAAAAGATTTTATTTATTTATTCACGAGAGATGCACTGAGAGAGGCAGAGAAGTAGGCAGAGGGAGAAGCAGGCTCCCTGAAGGGAGCCAAAGGCAGACACTCAACCACTGAGCCACCCAGGTGCCCCTAAATAAATCTTTAAAAATAAAATGATGGGCAACCCAGGTGGCTCAGCGGTTTAGCGCAGCCTTCAGTCCAGGGCGGGATCCTGGAGACCCGGGATCGAGTGCCATATCGGGCTCCCTGCATGGAGCCTGCTTCTCCCTCTGCCTGTGTCTCTGCCTCTCTCTCTCTCTCCCCCTCTCTGTGTGTCTCTCATGAATAAATAAATAAATAAATACATCTTTAAAAAAAAAAAAAAGAAACAGAAACACCTCCTTTTAAAAAAAATAAATAAAAATAAAAATAAAATGAAACAAAATGCCATTTGCTCCCACCTAAGTGCTTTATTACAAATCAAATTCATCATTGAGTACATGACAAACTAAAAGGTCCCACCTTTGTATAATGATTAAATTAAAAAGATGATATAACCTAAGCATAATCTTAAAACTAGAGAAAATAATCCTATTTTGTGTACTGTTAAGAATGCTGCATGTCTAAATTCTAGATTGGTGTTGACTTTCTGGAGAAAAGCAGAGAGTTTAGGGATAATAGGCCATGACCTCATGAAGATATTTTGTTAATATTATTGTTGGGAATTTTGTTTGTTTGTTTGTTTGTTTGAGAGAGCACGCAGGGGAGGCAGACATGGGGGGGAGTTATGGTGCAGTCCTCCATCTCAGGACCTTGAGATCATGACCTAAGCCAAAATCAAGAGTCAGATGCTTCACGGAGTAAGCCACCCACGTGCCCCTACTGCTGGGATTTTTACTTCGACAATGTTCTGCCTCTCTGGGATAACAAGTGTTGTATTAGAATACCCATAAGGATTCACAGTAGAAAGCCTTTCCCTCCCTCACATTTAGTGGTCCTTCCCATTGAACATAAAGCCAGGCCCTAGGATGGGTTGGTTATAATAGTTTTCTTACTCATAGAGAGTACTAGGTACATGTCAGTCTTTGCTGCTAATAAGTATTTTTAACCATTTCTCCAGTGGCCCAAAGATAAGGAGATAGAATGAGAGGATACCTAGAGACCTGTTGCTCTGAGACATTGGGAGGAAAATTGGTCCTGAAGATCTTATAGAGAATAATCTTGCTACTGTATGCTAAAATTACTTTTCAGATTTATTAATAAAGAGGAAATCCTTTCTTCTAAAAAAAATCCACTCAGTTTCCTCCACATAAAATAACAAAGTTCAATTATGTTAAATCAACTGTAACTCACTTTATAATCTTGAACTCTTGTTTCTAATTTTTTTCTTTCCTTTTTTCTTTTTCTTTTCTTTTTTTTTAATAAATGGAATTTTTATTTTAAATTACTCCCTAGAGGAGCATGCTATTTTTATGACTCACATTGTAGAACCTTTGTAAAGTGTTTAATCTCTCATTTGTGTTTTTGTCTAAATTTTTAAAATAAAGATTTGGTTTTTGTTTAAATTACAGTAGCTATTATTCCCCAACTAATTAAATGAGCTTAGAAGATTCTCCCTTAGGTAATAATATAACACGTGTTCTGTTTTGATAGAACTGCAAAAGCTTTCTTCCTTCCTTCTTCCTTCTGCTTAACTGCAAAAGCTTCTCCTGTGATGATCCCAGCCGAGAGGATGAGAAGGCAAAGTGCTTATGCATTCTTCATGCCTGTCAATGGGCTTCTCCAGACATCTTTCTTTTTCTTTTTCTAAACTGAAAGGTAAATAACTCTTAAATGGCTTCTTATCTTTGTCATGGGAAAGTGAATTACTTCTAAAATGAGCATCAGCATGAAAACTATTTCCTCTGTTTCTCCTCCAATCCCTGGCCACATCCAGAGTTTTATCCAATTGTTTATAAATTTTCAACAGTTTCATTAATCTGCTTATTTAGCCAATGCCCAGCACACTTTCCCCTATAATGATATATTTTGCCTTAGCCATTTTAAATTCCAATTTTTGGTTGTTAGAATTTAATAAGACTGTAAAATAAGAACAAAATAAACTGATTTGGGATTACTTTGAATTAAAAACAAATGGGATATTTTTCTAAGTGTTTTTTATACAATCATAAAGTTTTCTCAGATAATCTTCTATTTTAAGTACAAGTTTTGGGGGGGGTAGAGAATTTGGAACTAATTCCATGTCTATTTTCAGTGGCTATTCAAAGCCTTTTTGAGATAAGCCCCAGCTCTAAATTCAATAAGTAAAGCAAAAGTTCAAAATGTTTGCTTTTATTTGGAGATATTTTAAATGATTTTTAGTTAAGCTCTAAGCAATCTGCCACCACTGAAAATTAAATTGTCTTATCAACAGTCTTATCAACTTTCTTCTCTTCTGCATTTATAAAAAAGAGCAGGTGCTTATCTCAGAAGGACTGGAATATTCTTTAAATGTCATGTACCATGGAAGAAGCTCTTCCTGTAGCGTGAGAAAACTTGAAAGTGTTGAGAAAGAAGCTGTTTGAGAAGAGAAAGCTCTAACTGTGAGCTGAACCTTAGAACCTCAAGCCATGCCCATGGGAAAGCTGCTTTTGAGTTGAGCATATAGTGGGAATCAAGCCTAATGAAATCTGAATTGTTGGGATTGTAGTACAGCTGAAAAATATGGTTATGGATACTATAGAAGATTGTTTTTCCTTTTTGTGAAGCAAGAATAAAAATCATAAATTTCTTTAGACAAACATAAATTCAAGGCTGATAATGTAGTATCTTAACTGTGAACCTTGACCAAAAATTGATAAAATTGCTTAACATTTCTGGAAAATTGATTAATTCTCAAAATATTCTTGTTGAGATGGCTAAAATAGCCTGTATTGCTTTTGCTTTGCAGTCAGGGCACAGCTGAGATTTAGTTTTGACATAATGAAGAAGTTTGCAAGATGATAAATAGAGCTGCATATTCTCTGGATGCAATTCTGCATACTCTGAGCCAAGTTCCTACAGAATAAAATTTTCCCATTTGGGGGCTATTGAATATTTTCTCCGGTAAAACTTTTGTAGTTACCTAAAAAGTTGCATACTTTCCTTTTATAGCAAAAATAATTGAAATGTAAACTGAATATCCTCAACTTTGAGTAATCAAAATCTATCTGGGATATTTATTTCTCTTTTTTGTGAAAAAAACACAGTGCATCATGGTAAAAGTCTCATTTTCTGATCTAATTCAATACTGCTGAATACTCAAAGAAAAAATAGGCTTTAGAGTGTAAGTCATCTATTTGTGTCCTTTTAAATTCTAAAAAGTAACAAGTACATGTAAGGAAAAAAGTATGGATTTTTTTTGTTGTTTTTTTAGATGTTCTAAAGTGGGAGGTGGTTAGAATTCTGACCCATTTTCATTCTGAAAGGACAAGCTAGCAGAGACGATCCCTTTGTGCACAGGCTTTCCTGGCTTGGCAGATAGTGTCAAGGGAGAATGTCATTAACACATATCAACTCAGAGAGACAACAGATCATGCAGGAAGATGAAGACAGGAGACCAATGTTCCAGTTCAACGCTGTTGGCCCCAGATGTGAGTCAGTGGAACTGCTCTGGGACTTGATTCTTTACCTGGAAGTTAAGGGTATACCCTTAACCAATATGATGTTCTGTTTCCAAAGCCATGTTTTCATTTTTTAAAAATGTGATCTTAGAATATATCCAGCAGTGGGATTTCTCTATTCCCTGAACATGCCAAGCTTTCTCCTGTCTCAGGAACTGTGCACCTGGTATTCCTTCTTCCTGGAATAAAACTAGCTCCTTCTCAACCTTCATACCTAGGCTCCATTGTCATCTCTGAGAATCTTCTTTGACCGCCTCATCTAACATAGCCTCCCATGTTTCTCTCTTTCTCATTACCCTATTTACCTTTGCTCTAGCCTTATGATTTCATCAAGTTGATGTCTTTGTGTACTCATTAACTCCTTGTCCACCCCCCAGTGGAATGTATGCTTCTATAAGCCAAGTACTTTATTTCTCTGTTCACTGATGTAGGTATGCCCTGTCTAGAACAGTGTTAGCACAAAGTGTGCTCAATAAATACTTACTGAATGATGATAGTTGAAAAATTGACACTACATATATATTTTTTAAATTATGTATTTGAAAAAATAAACAAAAATACTAAGATTGACTTTTTCTCTAATCATGAGCCAGGCTTCACACAAAGGCAATTCACATACTTGATGGAATTCACATATTTCTTTGGCTGCATAATCTGAGCATTTCATATAGTCTAAGCTGTTCTTTCTTCAGTGCTTAACTTGTGGTTTATAGTTTTGTACCACAGAGAATTAGAAATGATACTCGTGTGTTTGCTTGGTGCCAGTGAATTTTCCAGGACCTCTGTACCAGCTGCTCTTAGTATTACTAATCCTGCCATGGAGAAATTGGCACCTGGATTCAGGATAGTTGAGTCTCCCTCAATCCCATGTATTCTCCTCTGCCAAGGTTTAAGCATCTTTCTTCTAGTTCAGTGCACGGATGACCCCCTCATCCACTAAGCTAGGCAAGAGAAGAACTCACTCTCCCAGGTGGTGTGTGGATTGGTGGGGGGTATGATGCTGGTGACAGGTGGGCTCCATGAAGCCAACCCGGACACTCCTTAAGGAAATGTTTTTAGTGCATATAATCTTATTTTTACTTATACAACTTAATGAAGCTAGTCTGGATGCTTGATGTTTTGTGTGAATGTGTTCATGCGTGTGTGTGTGTGTTTTAATGAATAATGCCAAGTGGAGTAAGCAGAGCCTGTTGCATTCCTTAAGGTAGTTCTTTTGTCACTTCAGTAATTGACCTCTTAATGAATTATAAAGTGTAGAAATCTCTTTTTATTAAGATTTATTAGGTATCTTAAGCTTTTTCGTTTTTAAAGACAACCAGGATTAATAGAATAGTAGTGTCAAGTGGGGCTCTAGCTTCATTTCAAAACAAAAACAAGGCATGATTTCCAAAAGTGTTATTTTCTAGTCTCTTCTGGAATCTTGGAGTGGGGGGAGGAGGGAAAGAATGAGTGAGAAGGAGGAATTTATTAAGAAAATGTTAAGCACTGCTTCTGAAGCAACAATCTGGGGATAATTTTTGGATTTTGGCTGATGTTTGTTTGGGCCTGAAGAATCCAAGATTAGCATTTCTATTTTCTTGTTATATACTAAAAACTTAAGTAGGTTATTTATTTGATTTCCTTTTAGTACTACAATAGGGAAACTATTTGTTTTACATAGGAAAAAGAAAAAAGAACAAGAAATGATCCTGAAATTTATCCTCAGGTTAAAGAATTGGTGTAGAGAACTATTGCTGTGCACTTTGACTTCCCAGAGTGTGAGAAAACTGTCCCTGTCCAGATGCTTGCCAAGTTCTGAGAGAACGTTTAAGAGTGTTTTTTGGGTAGCACGGGGAGATAGTCGGGGTCTTATATGCGGGTGTTCCAGGTTTCAAACTGTAACAAGGGAATGGAAGAAAAGAGGGAAGCATTCCCAAATCAAACATAACTCTCAGGAAATGAGCCAGAACACCTGTGAGAGGTCGGAGGTCAGAAAATACAAACTCAGGGGTCGATATTTTGATCACACAAAAGAAAGTGGCCACAGAGAGCGGACAGAAGAAAAGTCTGGAATTTTATGGAGAAGCTAGGAACTCAGTATTCTGTCATTCTAAAATTCCTCTCTCCCATGACTCAATGATGTTTCAGAAAACATCTTCTGAATCGACACTGAAACTTTCCGGTGGTCTTTTTGTTGCTTGAGCATCAAATTGAGAAGTTATTTATCTCTTTTCTCTTAACTCCCGGAGGTTCACTTCTGGGAACCTCCTGAGCTGGATTCTTTGGCCAGTTCTTACAAGGCTCAAGGGGGGGTGGGTGTCCAGCAGGCAGAGATGGAGAAACATCACAGCCCTGAATCACGGGCAGTTTGCTTCTATGGAGAGAAAAGTGGTTTGCAAACGTTACTTCATGGGACCTCCTAGGGAAAAAAGGGTGTTTTTTCCATCTCATTTCCCAGTTCCAAATTCTCTGAAATGTGCTTGATTTTTGCCAGGTGTCAAATTATAACCCTCCTTGTCAACCACAAATGACTAATGATTAACCTAATGACTATGCAAAGTTTGAAACTCACATTTACATCTTAACTTACTGGCTCCACAGTGTTTTCATAAATTGTGAAAAAAAATTTTTTTTCCTGAAAAAGCCAATAAAAACAAAATTTTAGAGTCTTAATTGCTACGTTCATTTGCAGTCATTGACCTTGTAGGTGCTCGAGGAGAAACAGAATGGGAGCTGGGGCCGGCCCATCTTCAGGCCTGCGCGGGCCAGCCCAGCCAATGACGCCAGTGCCCCTCTCCTGGGGAGAGTTAAGTGATGTCAGCACCACTGGGCAGAGCAATATTTGACCCTTAAACGCCTTCATATACAAGCAGCTGTTTTCCTCTTTCCTCCATTCCCTGAAAGAAGCAGGAGGGCTGAAATATCAGATACTCTTTTTTTTTTATCCCCCCACCCAAGATAAAATATATTTAAAACTTTATTGGAACGATGACCACTTTGCTCACTGGCCATTTGCTATTTTTAAGCAGTTATGCTTGAAAAGCCTGTGCATAATTTTTTCTTTATAATAGGTGTAAAAGGAGCAAGGTCTCAGCGAGTTCTCTCCATATTTACGCCAGGCCCCCAATGTGTGCCTTGAGAGCTCATAAAAACAAATCTGCCTCTCAGCCGGGCAGTCGGTAATGGGATCTGGAGCCTCTCTCCGCAAGGTCACCTGTTTAAATAGAGACTCCCGTGGTGCTGCCTGAAAGGTGTTTCCAATCTGAGGGCCTCTAGCTCCGTGTCATTTAGGAAGTGAGTTTCCAGTGTGGGTCCAGAGTTGGCTGTCCAGGAGAGTCTTCCTGTTGCTCATCTCCACTACAGCTGATGCTAAGAAATCTAGAGACCCAATCCAGGGCAGATCCAGACCTCAGGCAGAAGAAAAAGTATGCTTTAGACTTTAAATACAAATAATTTCCTTGATAATTAAAATAGAACAGTATTCCATTTCCATTCCATTCCATAAGAGTTATCAAACAGTGGTCCATTCAAAAAAATCCTGTGGAAATGTGAGAGCTGTAAAACCATTATGTAGAAAGATGGCAAGAGTGTTTATGAGAATTAAATGTCCTTTTGCACCAGCAACAAGCTTCCTTAGATAGGACAGTGGACAAGTCTCTTCCAAATTACACGGGAAAAAAAAAAAAAAAAAAGCCAAAATTTGTGACTCTCATTTGTTCTTTCCATCTGAGTCCATATTTTCTGTTTGGGACATGCTACCAGTCTCCACAGATGTGTCTCCTTCCCATCCCTCTACCCCACAATTAAGCCCAATTCCTGCCTCCAGATTCTAGCTGAATTCACTCAGTGAACAGCCCCATGTCCCCACCTCTGCTATGTTAGCAGGGTGCCAGGGTGGGGGGATCCCTGGGCTTCCACATGTCAGCCACCCCATGCCTCACACAAGCCCTCCCTTGCTGCAGATCTCTCTCCAAAGTGGTGGCAGAGGCCCCCTTGTTATTGTCCTCTCCCAATTTAAGGAAGGCACAAGGGAGGGGCACCCTGGCTTCAGCATTTCAGTAAAATTGTTCCCACCACCCCCACACTGCCCACTACCAGAATTAGCAATCTCCAAAATCCCGCCTCTTACAAGCCATGTCTGAACAGCCAGGACTCAAGCCTTCACTCAAGATCCAGATCAGGACTCGCCTGACCGCTTTAGAATCAAAGAATGAAGTCAGGGTAGAAACAATATACAGAAGGACAGCTCAAGAGAGGGAGAGCAAACAAAGCCAGCAGTTCCTGGTTAGGGTCATAAAGCTCCTACTTCCTTTACAGACCAACAATAAACAGAGTCAGTCACCAATCAGTAAACATTCCTCATCACACGAGTGAGGATTTGTGTTCAAAAGACAGCAGATTGGATGCCGACTTCCCCACCTTGCCTTTTCCTTCCCCCAACTTAATAGGGATCCTCAAGAAACCTCTTTCTTTGTAAGGTTAACCAGAGATTCCCAGCCTCGGCTCTGTTGACACTTCGGATTGGTTAATTCTTTGTCGTAGGGAGTCTGTCCCTGGCATCGCAAAATGTTTAGTACTTAGTAGCCTCTCCTCACTAGATGCTGGTAGCATCCTCCTCCCAATGTGACAACCAAAAATGTCTTCAGACTTCCCCAATATTCTTTGGGGGACAAAATCACCCTCCACTCCCATTGAGAACCACTAAACAAAAGAACGAATCGCACAGATCTCATGTCTAACAAGCATAAATATTGGTATGTGACAAATATCATATATACCAATGAGGCATTGGAAGACACCGAGCTGTGTTCAGGGAGCTGCTGCACAGATGTGGAGATCTGTGATTCCCAAATTTCAGTAAGTGTCAGAATTGCCTAGAAGATTGGTTAAAGCACAAATGGCCAGAACCCCAGAGTAACTGATTCAGCCAGTCTGGGTGGGAGGCAATAATTTGCATCTCTGACAAGGTGATGCTGATTCCTGAAGTGGTTCCTGAAAACCACTGGGCTGGACCTTTCTGGATTGGCATTTGACCTACCAGTGGTGAGGTAACCACAGGTTAGGAAGCTGTGATGTTTTAAGCCTTCTCTGTGTCTATATCATCCTCTTCATCAGGATGAAAAGTGTCATTTGGACTCTTTTTCCCAGGACCTCTTTGATGGTGCCTCCTCCTTAGACTAGTCTCCTTAGGAAATGCTCCAAACATTTCCCTACTACATGGCCCTACTAGAATTTTCTGTCTGGGTGTTTGCTCCTGGGGCTTGTTTCCTGCTCCCGAATTAATGCATGCCTGAGTGTCAGGAAGTACTAATGGGCACCCGGCTTCTGCATACTTGGTAATCTTCCTCAGATTTCACAAAACAAACTGCCAGACTGTAGCATACCAAAGTGGTGGCTTGCTCAGCAGGGAAGAACATATTTTATCACTGACATTGTCCATAGTTGCCAGGGCATGGTGATAATAAAAAAGTTTGTCAAAGTTCATTATTTTTAAAAAGTTCTGTGCAGACAATGTACCCCCTTATTGTCTGTACCTCGGGCAGACTGCTACCATTACTCCCCCTTGGTAGCTTCCAGGGATAGCAGAATGCCTCCTCTGCATCATGCCCAGGAAAAGTACAAAAGACACCAATTATTCTCCTGTACTCCAAGTTTCTTATCAAGTGCTTGACTGAACTCCATGACCACCTATGGTTACCCTTTGTTGTTAATATTAACTCTAGACTCCTTTGCATGATGTAAGAGGCCTTTCTTTCAGAACCTGCTAGATCTGCTGACTCTGATGCAAATACATTCTATCTGCATGAGATTATTATTTCCCAAACAGGACCTATAACTACACATAATAGTGATAATAGTAGCAAAAAAACAAAAAACAAAAAAACAAAAAACAAAAAATTAGCAGCTATCTTATTTATTTATTTTTTTAGCAGCTATCTTATTGAGCATTTACTATGTGCTATGTATAATTCTTTACCATGGTGTCTATTTCAATCTTTCCAACAGCCCATGAAAGAAGCACTATTATCCCCATTTTACAGATAAAGAACTTGGAACTTAGGGCAGGGTTCAAACCCAAGCAGTCTGACTCTATACATTGGAGCTTTCTGGATTGGTACTTGACTTACCAGTAGTGAGGTAGCTACAGATGAGGAAGCTATATTGTGTTAATCTTTGTTTCTTCCATCTTTACTTTTTTGTGTTAAGCATTGAAGACACTATTTATACTTGTGATGATTACTCTCTTCCAGCTTCCCCTTGGGGATATTCTCTCATGTTTCAAGACTCAATTCAAATATAGCTACTTTGATGAATACTTTTCTACATCTCTGAGTGAAAAGACACTGGATGAAACTCTATGTGTGTGTGTGTGTGTGAGAGAGAGGGAGAGAGAGAGAGAGAGACAGGGAGAGACAGAGAGAGACAGAGAGAGAGAGAATTTGCAAACTTGGAAGGCAATTAACTGAATCTGTGATAAATCTAATCTTTTCTTCTAAGGATGTTTATTAGGCAGATGCCTGTTACACTAATACTTGAGCTTATGCCTTATGTTGTTTGCCGTCTTAACTAGTCAATGATATAGTATAGTAACACTTCTGGAATCTGATAGAAGGTGAGTGGGTGTATGTGAAAGTGAATGGTTCCCAGCTCCATGTAAGAAAATCATTTTTTCTGTGTGTGCGTGCACATGTGTGCATGCGTGCAGCACATGCCCTGTGCTTGTGCGGCTATCATGCATGTAATATGCATCTTTAAAATCATAATATTATTGGGGCAGCCCTGGTGGCGCAGCAGTTTAGCGCCGCCTGCAGCCCAGGGTGTGATCCTGGAGACCAGGGATCGAGTCCCACGTCAGGCTCCCTGCATGGAGCCTGCTTCTCCCTCTGCCTGTGTCTCTGCCTCTCTCTCTCTCTCTCTCTGAATAAATAAATAAAGTCTTTAAAAATTTAAAATAAAATCATAATATTATTGGATTTTTTGAGTCTCCACTCAAAATATGAGATCATGTCACGTTTATATTTGTACTCTTAGCATATAGCACAGTGCCTGGTACCAAAACGATATTATCTAAGTGCTCACTGAAGGAATAAGTAAGTAAAGGAGTGATAGATCCCAACTTGAAATATTGCTTTACATATACACAGGCCACATCAATCTACCAGTTGTCAGACCTGAGTTGAAGTGAACAGTTAAACATATACTTCAGATTTCTATAACTTAAAAGATTTTCACTCAACCTACTTTTGTAAAAAAAAAAAAAAAAGAGGGGGGGAAAAAAAGACAATATATAGACTGTGCTCTCTAATCCGAGTGGAACAAAAATACTAGATGTATAATGCAGCAGTGTTTGTTGGAGGGTCTCAAAGGACACCTAAGGCCTCTGAAAAATAGGGTGTTGGCTGATGAAAGTCCCAGGGATCAGACCATTAAAAAGCTGTGGCATTTGTCACTGGTCCAGCAGAACCCGGAGTAACAATCTGGAGCAACTGTAGTCATCAAGGTGTGTTTCCCTGTATAACCAATTATTTAGTGGAGTTGAGGGTATGTTTGCATGTCCACTGAGCAGACACGGGACTTCTAGGGGCAAGATAGCACTTCTTTGCTAAGAAGTGTTCAATCTGCTGTGAAATGCTTTACGTGAGTCCAACATTGACTCAGACAGCTTCTCAGATTTTGCAATCGTAGAATTGTCCTTGGGAGATTTTAATGGAAGCAGAGCTCTGCCAAAACATTTATCTGGACTATGATATTCATATCTTATCAAATACCTAATTTAATTATACTATTTCCCCTCAAACAATTGTTGTTTTGGTTTTAGTGCCAAATTCTTTTGTAATATTCTGTTTTATTTTGGCTACCAAGACAATCTTATAGTATAAGTACTTTACTGCACTCCTGGTTTTCACAATAAGAATGCCACAATTTATTACCAGGGATATATGTTCTAACAGATTTACAATTTTCCTTTTTCAGGGCATGGAAGCAATTTGATCCCACTTCATGTTTATGATATTCATTATATTCAAATTCAGTATATTTGGTTTCCATGTAAAATTTTAGCAGTGTTTCCTGTATGGTTTTTTAATATATATATTTAAAGCCAAATACGGTTAGCTGTGTGTTTGTCTTGGAAATATTAGAGTGACAATTTTGTTATCCAAAATTTTATGTATTATGCTAACTCATGATGGTAGACTCTTAAAAAATACTACGACCGTACTCTAAACACACAACCCAAAAAGCCATAGGAATTTGTAAGATTATGTGAAGGTACCCTTCCACTTTTCTGAGTTTTTAGAATCTTCTGAAAACTACATTGTTCATGTAATATATGAATTTTTAGCACTCAAAATGAGTCAAGTTCAGTTCCACAATGCTAGGAACTCTAATTGTACTTTCAGCTGTTATAGCTACATAATGCACAGGAATTACATTGACATTTTAATATGCTGTCACTTTAAGATACACCATGAAGTGTGAACAGAGCGCAGGGCGCTTGAAGCAGGTGTGTCTAATTGTTAGGGTTTTTTTTTTGTTGTGGTGGTGGGGTTTTTTTTTCCCCTAAAATAGCAATTCAGAAAGAGTGTTTCAATGCTAAAACAAACTAACCAGGTTCACTTTTGCTGGCTGGTGGAAACAAATTGGATTTTATCCTGATTTTTGTTGTTCTGCGCATAGGTAATTTTGCTGGGTAGATCCTTCTCATGCAGTACACAAAAGGGTACATAGCATGCTCATTTGAATAGCAATGACTGTATTTCCAGTACGTTTTTGGCTTTGAGTTTAAATCTGCAACTGCAAAAATAATCATAAGTTTCGGGGGAGGTAGATATATTTTATTATTTAAAAAATATGTAACTGTTTTCACTTACTCTTCCAAATGTTTAATATGCTTGGTATCCTTCCAGAGTGCCGTGTTCATTATTTGGGAATTAGGGAAGCCTCCTTAAAGCAGCTGATCTATCCCAGGAAAAGACCTTTTTTTTGGACGTGGTCACTAGGTTGGCAAGCAAGCAAGCAAACCTTATATATAAAGCAACCCTTCGTAGGGTTCTGGGGATTAACAACTCAGAGAAGACTCTTAGCTGCTCATTTGGAGAACACACATTAAAATGTAAGTCTCTCTTTTTTTTTTTATAGGAGACACGACATTGAATACACGATATTATGACGTTGAGAGTGATAATTTCCATAGTTTTTCTAGTCCCCATTTTTTTTTTAGTTTGTCAGTTTATTTTGTGATCAGCCCCATTCAAGTGATTAATTCTCCTAACACCTAGGTATACAGCATTTTGTTACCCAGAAAGTTCTACTTTTCATAAAAAACCAGCCTGCCTTATCCCAAGCTAATAGGTGTCTTTGCTCCTTAAAATGACATGGGTTAGAGCTAGTGAATATTTCAATGCTTTTCTGGGTTCTAAAATTTTTTGCTACTTGATTATAGAAACTCATGGGTATCAACTTGTTAGTCGGGATCTAGTTAAGGTAAAGGAATTCTGATCAGTTTGCTCAGAATTGTCTCCAGCTGTGGAGGTTTCCGTCTTTGGTTGAACAGAAGCTGACCAAACTCTCCCTTAATTGCTTGCCTCTTTTGTTCAGCCACTGAAATTAGGTGTGATTGGGCCCTAACAAATCATGTGACACATATGGCTCCCAGGCTATCCTACATACTTTATTTTGTGCATAGAAAAGACTAAGTTTAATAAACAATTAATGACTCCAGCATCCATTAGCTTGTTCATAATAAGAATATTTTCCTTTAAATAGAAATTCCAAGCAATCCCTGCATGGAGCACGTGCATATTGTATCTTCTATTTAAAGAGGACTGTACAATGTCATAATCTTTAATCACCACTTCTACCGCTAATGTTTCTAGTAGAGGGAAAGAATAAGTATAAAACAGGATTCTGTGTCACCTGCCGTGGTCCCTGTATTTTGCATTAGGTCTGAATTTCTAGTAATGAATGAAGGAGTCCCATGGAGCATAATCAAGACCAAAATAGTGCTTCCTACATAGATGCAGAATTCCTACTCTCCTTTTTGGTTGACTGGTGGTAAAATCCTTTCAGAGACTTTAGTGGGCTTTTTGTATCCTGTGCTATGGCTCTGTCAGATACTTGGAGAATGGAGATAATATAGAGAAAGTAATATAACAAAGCAATGAACTAATAATTTTCCAGGGTGATTACAACGTACCTTGGTGAACATCATTTTTGAGGGATTAAAGGAAAAAAGGTAGTCAAATCTGAGTTCTGAAAGTAGCTGTGATAATAAGCTTTTTTCTTAATAGAGACTGCAGGCAGGACCTTTCAAAATCTTCTACTGCTTTCTGTAGCTGGTAAGCTAAGGTATGGAAAGAACTTTAGTTTTAGAGCAAGACAGGCCTGGGTTTGAATCCTGACCCTATGACTTAGTAACAGTGTGACTTGACCAATTACTTAACTGATCCCCACTTTTCTGCCCTGTGAAATAGACGTCGTGATACCCAACTAATGGAATAGTTGTATTAGATGCTTATATATGTAAAATGTCATGAAATTTCTGGCAAGAGTTAGTCCTTGGTAGCAATCATTACTTCCTTGCAAATATGGGTCTGTGTAATTGGAAACATGCATGAATATCTTGTTTTCTCTCTGAGCCAGGAGGTCATAATGACATCTGTTTGGATAAAGTTTAGGCTCCTTTCCCATCTTTGGAGCTCTCAGAATAAAGCCCACAGTCCTCACCTCAGTTCCTCCACTCCTATCATTCTCCCACCTGAATTCTATGCCCCCAAACACCATTCTCTTGTTTCATTCTGCCTTTGTCCACGCTGGTTGCTCTGTCTTGAACGGTCTCTCTCCACATGATTCCTTTCCCCCTTCCCCTGGCTAACTCCTCATCTTTTAGGTCTTTGTTTACCCATCACATCCCCCAGCAGGTTTTCTTCCCATCCTAGGCTAGGATCAGATACCCACCTGCTACTGTGTGCCCTCCTCTAACTTTCCCTGATCATAGCACTTTGTGCACAAAATATTGCTAATCACCTGTTTATTTACCTGGATCCACACGAGACTGAAACTTCTGTGGCTCTATGAGCCATCTGTCATTCACGTGATCCCCAAAGCACATAGCTGGAAAACAATAAAGATGTGAACAAATTAAACAATGAATTAGCAAGTAACTGAAAATAAGCAAAATGAGACTTTTTAAAAAGTCTAAGCCCTTGATTCTGAAATATTAACTCAACATGATAATAGATCCTAATTACATGTCTGGCATGAGCTTTAGCTGGAAATAAGCTCTGGATAGCTGATTTTCAAGATCTACCGGATATATAGATAGATCCTCCCAAATAGTAGCATAACCCAAAGCTTTGGAAATGCTGTTTCTAGCTTATTTCACTTTACATCACTTAATGTTATTAGCTGAGTTTTTGTACATGATAGGCAATCCAGAAACTTTATCTCATTGGACTGATGTAAAAAGAATCAGTTCTTCTTTTAGGATGGTATTGGTAAAATAATTTATGTCAACTGGACTTAGATTGTTTTGAATTATTCTCAGACTAATAGTGATAGTTTTTGCTTTTTATGAAATGTAAATATATACGCCCTTTTCATCACTCTTTCCTTAATATCAGATTTCTTGAGTCAAGGTATCATTTCAGAATTGTGTAATTCAGCTCCCTGCTCTCCAAAAAAGCCATGCCTTAAAAATAAAACCATTCATTATGGCAGTGTCTCATAAATTTATTTCCCACAGTCCTCTCCATATCAAATAAAAAGGAAACATATACACATGAGCAGATGAGGACAGGGAAGGAATAAGAGAACTATCTGGGGATGTACCTGGGTAGTCCAAAGCAAACTCAATTCCCCTATATTATCTTGAAAATTTATTTTAATCTTACATTACACTTCATGCCATATCAACTTTGGTATTTATCCCAAATCTTAGAATAAACGAAAGCTCTAAGAATATTCACCATTTTAATTTTACAACTTTGTAAATCCCATGCCTTTCTTAGTTGGAAAAGCACAAAATTAAGAGAATATTCTAGGGAGTTTATTATGATCAACTGAGCCTGAACTAACAGAGAAAGAGAGAGATGAAAAGTCAGCGTTCAATCAGATTACCAAATGCTCCTCAAAACCCAAACATAAAAAAAAAAAAAAAAAGTGGATTTCAGCACATGAGATTCCAGACAGCCTGACTGAATTCAATTTCACAATTGTTTATTGATCTCTTAACATGTGAAGAAGAAATGAGGTTTCACTCAAATCAACCATGCGCTGACCAACTGGTAAGGAAGCCATTACCAAGATATGAAATGTGATTTGAAATATATAACTGATTTCTAAAGCAAATAATTGATATTGATTTCATTCACAGGAATCTTTTGTAAGAAAGAGCAATCTGTTGACTATTTGGAAATAAGAATGTCTTTACTGCATTTCTACCAAGAGTAGATGAGACCCTGTTCTGGGCCAAGTTCCACTTTGGGGAACTGCATTCCACAAAACCTAAATACTGTATGGAGTTCCCTGGAGATCCTGCATCCTCCCTCTAGTTCTGTCCCTGTTGCAGAGTGCTGCTGACAGCTGTTGGACAGCCAAGGCAATTCACCTCCAGAGTTGCATAATTTGGAAAGTGCTTTGGGATCCATTTGGTTGAAAGGTTGTTAATTATGATGATTTATGACACTGGAAACGAATCTGGGCCTTGACAGTATGGAGAATATACTTAATGCCTAATTCTTTTGCTTCTCCCACTGGAAAGTCCCTAAATCCAAGAAAAAATTTCTAATTTTACTGTGCCTTATGAATAGGGTCCACAGTTGTGTAAAGCAGGATGTTATTGACCTTCTAAGGTAAGATGACAACTTAAAAAGGGTAACATCTAGGGATTGTTGGATAATATTTAGCAATGTCTTGTGATTATCTTAATTCATAGTTCTTGTCCACCTGGTTTTCTCTACCCGGTCAATCAAGTTTGACACCCTGACTCTTCCCTTCCCTGTACATATACAGTGGTCATTATACCCTTTCTTTTGTCTCTGCCTTGGAAGTGTCTCTTTTACTCTGTTCTTTTGCCCCCACTGCTCTTGCCCCAGCTAAGCCATTATCACTAGTTCCCAAGGGCCTGCCTTTCACTCTTGGTCCCTGTTCAAACCTAACCTTCATATACTGTTCCCAGTGTTATCATCCTGAAACAATAAATGAAACAAAGGAAAAATTGGGATGTTCCCCTCAACTCCATGCCTGAAAATGCTCTATAAAAATCATCTAATGTCCTTTGCAAAGCCACAGACAGGCCTTCTTTTGGCTCCCGTCTTTTCTGCCTCACAGCTGTTTATCCCCATGCACCCTCTGCTACCACCACAGTGACCTTCTCACCTTTTCTTCAAACATCCCGTGCTCCTCTCAAATTCTGTGAGCCTTTGAACAGAGAAATCCACCTCCTGGAGGGTCCTCTCTTACCTTCTTCGCCTGGCAAACATCTCATCTTTCAACGCTTCTGAAATGTCACCCCCAATCCCCAGTTCTCCCGGGCAGAGTCAGGTGATAGTGGCATTTATCACAGCATGTGACATTCTTGTGTTTTCATATCTATGTCTCCTATTAGACTGTAGTTTACAAACATAGAGACTAAGCCTTATTCATTTAGTCTATGGAGGCATAGACAAATTGGATACCAGTAAATGAATCAGTGAATGTTAGAGCCAAGAACTCTCAAATATCCTGGATTTAGGTTGCAGATATTGCAAAACATACACATCTACTGATGGCTGGATATTTTAATGGAATTACCAGATTTACCAAAAAAAAAAAAAATTCTAAACATCTATTTATTCATTCATTCATCTGCTCATTCATTCATTCATTCATCTGTTCATTCATTCACTTCCTGATGTTATGGTATACAAATCTGAATTCCTTAACCAAAACTCTTGTACACTGTTGCAGGACTGGTAACATGATGCAGACACTATAGAAAACAGGATGGGGGCTCCTCAAAAACATAAAAATAGAATGTCCATGTGATCTTCCAATCCCTTTTATATACTCTAAAGAATTGAAGGCAGGATCCCAAAGTGGTATCACCATTCCCAGGTTCATTGCAACATTATTCACAATAGCCGAGATATGGAAACCACCCAAGTGACCACCAACAGATGAATGAATAAAGAAAATGTGGTATATGCATACAGTGGAATATAATGTTCAACATTTAAAAAGAAGGCAGCTCTACCATTTGCAACAACATGGATGAAGCTGGATGATATAATGCTAAATGAAATAAGCCAGTCACAGGACAAATACTGCATGATTTCGCTTATATAAGGTCTCTAAAATAGCTAAAATAATCAAACTCATAGAAACAGAGAATACAATAGTAGTTGCCATGCTAAGAGCTAAAAGAAATGGGAGTTTTTGTTCAACAGGCATAGAGATTCCGTTATACTAGATAAATTAGTGCTGGAGAGCTGCTGTACAACATGGTGCCTATAACTAACAGTATGGTATTGTGCATTTCACATTGTTAAGTGGGCAAATCTCATGTTTAGTGTTCTTACCATGCAAACAAAAACAAAGGGACCCAAGGAAACTCTAGAAGGTGTTGGATTTGTCTATTACCTTGGTTGCGCTGATAGTATCATGGATGTTCGCATATGTCCAAACTCATCAAACTGTACACTTTAACTATGTGCAGTTGTTTGTATATCAGTTATATCTCAGTAAAACATTTTTTAGAAACTCTTGAAGACAGACATTTCATAATTCAGAAATTTTTGTATTTTATAAAAGTAATATGGTACACTATGTACATTACAAACACCCCAGTAAGGTCTGGGACAGCATTCTGTAATCATTGTAATAATTCTGCAACTAAACCTGTACACATTCACACTAACCATAATGAAAACTACAGATTGCCTCACTTCTTTTGCCACCAAATGAGTGTGCCACAAACTTACGGGAAAATCATGAGTTCGGAATGTTTTGAGCATTTGTATTTGGGAATCATGGGAAGAGATTAGGGCCTGTAGAAGTATTAGTCTAATTATTTATTGTTAATCTCCCTTCCTAGAATGTAAACTCACTAGGGCTATGGACATATTGTATCACTAGCGTTACTCCTGTATCACTAGCATTAGAAACTGCATCTGACATTTAGTATGTGCTCAATAAACTTTTTTTGAGTGAATGGATGGACAGATGGATACATGAATTAAACAAAAGTTTGGCTTGCTGTGGAAATAATCTGAATAACAGAGACTATTTTGTGTTTGTAAGCATAATTTTTATTTTCGTAAACTGTAAGTTCTTCTGTGTCAGGGTACTTTGTTTTCATCACAGTTTGCTCTCTCTATGCTTTGTATATAGTTGGTGCTGTCTACATATAAGGAATTTTAAATTCCTTTCACAACTAGAAAGTAGTAGTTTGTATTTTTTTGAGAAAACTTAAATTCCTTCTAGAACATTGCAAAGCATAGTAATGTGGTTCAGGGGTTTAAAAGTAAACACAACCAGTCACTCTTCACTGGAGCCCTGGGTATAAAGGAGCAAATAAATATCCTAATCACCATGTTTTAGAAATATATTGCCTTACACTCCAGTTTACTATCCATGTCCAGTGCTGAACTATAAACTTTTATTTCCCTCAAACAAACCCCCAAACATTTATCACATTAAAAATGAATCATCTGTTATGCTCCAACCATAAACTGAATAATAAACAGAGGCAGGAATTATGATCTCTGGAAAACTGGAGAAGCGCCGGTGTGTGATCACAATATTCCGCCCCATAAATCTTCAAATCCACATTTACATTGAATTCCCAGACTTGCCTGTCAAGAGAATGTCTAAGATCCCAGCTAATTGTTTTACAAGAATAGGCGAAAGCCTATAGCAAGTCTTATTTACTGAAAAGAGGAGTTTGAGGCAAATATGATAATTCGGCTACCAATTAGATTATATTCTTCTACAGAAGTTTTATTCAGAATTAGTTCAGTGTGAGGCTCTTTAAATGTGGAAAAGTTCTCCACATTCCTGAAAATCCCAGTGCCTCATATATGGCTTGGCACATTTTAGACTTCTGCTGTGTGCAAGCAAGAACATTTTTAGACTATGGTTTGACTTATGGCATATCTAAATCCATATAGTAGGTAACTGGAATATAATCTCTACTATATTTTAAAATGAATCTCAAGGACATAAGGTGTGGATCCATCCTCATGAAAGTAGCATTTGATGTTTGCATTTTTCTATATGGCTTTTTCATGCACTTTGATGATGATACATAGTTTCTTTTCAGAAAACCATCCATTTCTGTGCTGCTATTCTAAGCAATTAGGATAGTCAGATTTTGAAATTAATAAAAACAAATCCATGCTTGATTCTCTGGGAGATGTGAATTTTTCCAGGGTCAGTTCTAGTTAAATTATTAGCCTGCCTTACATGCCTATGCCCCTAGGAAGGTGGAGAAGCCACTTTGCAGCCTGGCTTTATACAACATTACATGATCAAATAGGTCAAATCTGACATGGCGTTGAAAGAAAGTCTCTTTTGCAGATAATGAATGAAATGCAGCACAAAGCATGCCATCACCTAATAAAAACATCAGCTTGTGAGAAATGTTTACTGCCCTTTTCAAAAACTTCCCCTTGGATTTGGGCATATGGAATATTACATTTCATGTGTGACTCTGGCTTCCCATGCAGCTTTTGAGTACTTGCTGTGTCCCAGCTAAAGAGGAGATTCTGTAAGGAAACTATTAGCCGTTGGCCAGTCTCACAGGCTCATGATTCAAAATGACCAGCATTCATTAAACTTTATTACTGAGCTGCATGAAGTTTCTTTGGATTAGGAGGCGGCATGACCCTCTGTCCAGATTTTTGAATGGTGCTGAAGCTTTTCATTAACCTGGAAGCCTTCTATTTACATGGTTCACAGACTGGTCTCAGCTCACTTGGAGGTAACAAAGGGTGTCGGGACAGGAGGGCAGTGGGGGTCCTGCTCCTGTAAGGCTTCCATCTGACTCTGATCAGGTCAACATTTTTAGCTCCTGCCTCATTAGGTAAAATAAAATGGAAATGATTGAGTACTCAGGGATCCTATTTCAGATCTAGCTTTGTCTCTTCTAAACACCTTCTCTGGGCAACACAGTTTAATGTGATTTGTTTGCTGGTTCTCCCCTTGTATGCTGCTGGCATTGCTCGTACTCACCTGTACCCAGCTTGTAGCAAGGGCACATGGAAGGGAATAGTGAGAGATGCTGTGTCTGCATATTATCTGGAGCAGGAACAATTGTCCTTGACAGAAAACTTGTCAGAAGTAAGAAAATACTTTTATTTGTCTAATTGAAGCGGAGTTATAAAATTAGGAAGGGTATGTTCTTACAGTAGGAAAAGAAAGTGAATGTGTGGTAAATTGTTACTAACCTGTTTAATGTTGGATTTGGCATGCTGAAATAACTAGACTTCTTTAGTAAATGTAAAGCATCAAAATCTGTAGTTTTGTTCACCTACAATGAGACAAGCTCCTGATACGGCACATGAAAAGGATACAATATCACATATGTAGTATTTTTTATCAAAAATGTCTATGTTTAACCTAAAAAACTGTAAGGAATGTCAATCAGTCAAATTCAAATTGTGGGACATTCTACAAACCCACTGGGCCTGCGTAGTTCAAAAAAGTCTTGAGAGACCAATTCCAAGGTCAGGGAACTCTCTTAGATTAAGGGATACTGAAGAGACATGACAATTGAATATAATATGTAGTGTGGTATGCAACAAACAAACTACAAAGGATGTTATTGGGACAGCTAGAGAAATATGAATGTGGACTGAACATCAGATAACACGATTTTACTGATGCTAAATTTTGTGAGTGTAATGATGGCATTTTGTTATGTTGAAGACTCTCCCTGTTCTTAGGAGATATTCCGAGGTACTTACCTAAGAGAGCAGGGAGGAAAAATACGTGGCAAAATAATAAAAACTGATGACTGTAGATGAGTTCTAAAAATGAAATTTATCATATTTACCTTGTTGCACTATTATAATAATTAAATAAAAATTGTGTAGGCCAAGTGAATAGCACAGTGATTATTGGTGAGTGTTCTCTGCTGCCACTACTACTCATGGTAACAGCCAAGTTGATAGCCTCACCTTCTGGAGTGCAGCCATGGAGTTTCCATCATGCAGCGTCCTAGCTGGTTAGGATTCCCACGCTGAATTGACAGCTGTTGTGAATGTTGCTACTTGACCTATGAATTTTTTAACCGAGGATTTCTTTATAATAATAGCCAGACTCCAACCCAGATGGTGCCAAACAGGTCCCTTAACAATTTCTTTCCTCATAATATCCAGGGCCAGCCCCCAGAGAATAATGGACTTGGGTGGATTGGGCTCCTATACCCACATCTTCCTCCCTCCCTTAGCCCAGGTTTCTATTCCTGTAGCACCAGGATGGGAGTGCCATGTGGGTGCACCCCTTGACAAGCCATATTTTCTATGAAGTTCTCAAACCTTTCCTACTTTATTTTTTTCCTATTTATACCAAGGATTGTGATTTTCTCCTCATGTTATGCCTTCTTACACGCAAGCTTCTTTCTCCTTTATTGGCACCAATATAAGTTAGGAATTATATTTAGCTGCAATAGTGCATCCTCTTTTCCAAATAAGTCAGGAGTATAGTCCTATGGTATCATCTGTGACCCAATCTCCTTCTGCCTTTTGACTCCTTTATTCCTTGTCTGTGCCTCCTATCCTTTTGGGAAGTTACTTCACGCGCAAGATGGCCACCAGACCTCCACCTCTCCATCCAGCTTCCAAGCAAAAAGAACATGCTTCCCAGCTGAGTTCAGTCACCTTTACTTTCCAAGAAAGTAGTTTCTTGGAAGCCTCACCTAATAATCTCTGCCAGCACCTCACCAAGTAGCACAGAAGGTTGACAAATGTGGTCTTTCCCCTGGGCACATTGTTACCCAAATAAATCAGGGAATTTATTGTGAAGAACAGGAGAAAGAACATCAGCTCACAACAAAAAATCTGGTGCTACAGCATTTGTTAGTATGTCTCTGGGTCATATATTTGAGTAGAGACTCTGGGCTGAGGGGGAATGCATAAAGTATTAGAACATGTCTCCCCTGCCACCTAATCACCTATGAGCTTACAATTTTTTTGAGGCAAAATATGTGGAAAAATTAGAAGAAATTTGGTGCTAATTCAAATGGAACTCAGAGAAAAAAGAGGGTGTAAGTCTTCAGGCACGGTGTCTGGCTTTGCATAAGATTTAGATGAGAGATACAGTAAGAGAATTTTTCAAGGGAAAGAGCACAGGTGGAGCCCAGAGGAAGAAATGAGCAAGTTAGTCAGGGGTCACCTAGACAGAGGAGATGGTTTGAAGAAAAGTGGAAACTAAAATGAATGAGGATGGATTATGGAGGATGTTGAACCTAAGAGACATGTGTTTGGTCCTCATGGACTAGGCAACAGGGAGCCATCATAGATTCTTGAGCAGGGTATTAACTAGGTGAACTATGGTATTTTAGGAAGACTGCTAGTTACAAATAGAAGTAAGTAAAGAGGTTGGAGTTATTAATAAATGAGTACAGGTGTGAGATAACATAAACCTGTGTCAAGAAATTGGTGGAAATGGAGAGGAAAAGACAATGCTGAAAGATGTTTGAAAGGAAAATTTAAGGGGAATGATGATCAGGGAATGGAAAGAAAGGAAAAAATACAAGATGATTCTAAGATTTCTAGACCAAGAGACTAATGGAGCCTTTGGCCAAAGGGGATAGTTGTGAATTCTCGAAGACTTTGAGGAAGAACTGTAAAAAGTGGACAGAAGAGATATAGCAAAAGTCATTAAGTAACTCTTATAGAATTGAAAGCCCCAAAGTTATTTCTACCAAGTTAATTAAGGCCTGAAATATGCTTTGTGTTCAGCCTTCTGTATTTTCCAGTTAGAGCATAAGCAGTGATAGTCTGGGTTTGGGTTTTGGGTGTGTGTGTGTGTGTGTGTGTGTGTGTGTGTGTGTGTGTGTGTTTAAGAAGCATAATGTCTTCATGAGAGAGATAGCTGATATTTTTGAAGTTCTTATGTACTACCTATAGTGGACAAACTAAGGATATGTTGATACTTTGATTATACATCAAGAAATTCAAGGCTTACTATGTTAATTCTTAGTAAAAAAAAAAAAAAAAAAGAAAAGAAAAGTTCCTAAAGGGAGAATACTCAAAGTTCCTAAAGGGAGAATAATTAGCACTTAATTAGTGCTATTATAACAATAAAAGATATAAAAGATAAGATAACATTTAATTTAATACCATACATAATTTTATTGCATCCTCCAATACTCTTATTTTTAGATCCAGAACAGCTAAGTGCTATCTTCAGTTACACAGCTACATGGTAGTAGAACTAGCATTCAAGCCTCAAAATACTGATGTCAAAGCTGCTGCTCTTTTGTTTTCTTAGTTCTTCCTCCCTTCTTAGTGGCTCATCAGATATCAGATCTACTGAAAAATTGCTCATCTACAATTTTTTGAAGACACAGCTTATTGAAATTTAGAAAGACTTTGAGAACTTTGTGTATCACATAATTCTATTTTATAATATTAAGTGGGAAAACGTCTGGATAGCAACATTTGGTTGTTCAGAGCCTAATCTAAGGAAATTGATGTTATCAAGCCATTTGAAGGACAATACTTTTCAAGAAAGTTTATATGAATCAAGTCTGTCCAAAACAAACTGGTTCTTCTGTTCTCATTAGTGAAACTAGTAAGGAATTTGCTCAGGTTACCCATTTGGAGAACTTATTTTTGTTTAATGATGTTGAGAACACTGAAATATTTGTTAGATAAAAGATAACTCCAAGAAGGGATAGCATAACGGTTATTTTGCTTCAGAAATTCAAAAGATAAAGGCAAACAAATATATTTGTGGTTGAAATAAACTCGTCCCTTTGTTATCCATCAGAGATGTTTTTTGTCTCTAATGACACAGCATTGACTCTCATAGGTTTTTTTTCCCCAGTGAGTTCTTGGATGAGAACTTTTCTGTAAAAACTCTGGCTTTCATTCTTGAGGGTGAATTCAGTTCTACTCTGACTTGTGACCATGAAGCCTGTTAGAAGCCGTGCTTGTGGAGTTATATGTCTGTGAACCCCAGGATCCCTCTGGAAGGTCAGCTCTGTGGTACTGCTGCAGGCTGTCAGGGCTTGAGTTGTCTCTGACCTCTGAAGTTACAGCGTATCCCTCACCAGCTTTGAACCATCTCTCAGAAGTGAACTAGAGCCTCTGAATCTCCAAAATACGTTTCTTTTGCTTCTTGTCCCAGGAGCTCCTTGCCCCAGTTATATTCGCCGATGTTTGACTAGATTCAGGGCCAGACAAGGAATTGGCTTCAGACATGTCAAATTAACTTTTCAGAGCAAAAGGGTGTCATTTAGTGGTACACTGTGGCCTTTTATGAAACTGAACCATAGGAAAGTTAATCTGGTTCCCTTTGGCCTGTTCCACTTAGGCTGATTGACCCACCAAAGGGTCATCATTAGTAAAAAAAAGGTGATTTACCCACCAAAATAGTCATTATTTAAATAACACTGGCTCTTTGCATTCCCAGTTCTGTGTTCCCTGGGAAAAATTCCCATCTCACGGTAAATACGCAGTGAATGTTTATCATATTCCCCCTACTACATACAAATGCAAGTGCTATCTGGTTCTGAAATTTGGTTTGAGAGACGAGTTAATGTGTTAAGGCCGTGGTGATTTGTAATAAAATTTGTCAATATAATTCGAATGAGAGCCTCTTATGGTTGACTGCAAATGCACTTTAATTAAGATTTAATAACCTTCATATGGGAAATGGAAAATTATTATAAGTAAGTGATCTTGGATAAACTCCAGTGACTCCCTTAAAGGGAACATCAAATAAAAATACAGTAAATATATTTTACATAGTAATTATGTAGATTAAAGAACTTCATTCAGCTAAATGCTTCTTGGCAGATTATAGAATACACACTCCATAGCAAGTGAGATGTTGAACACGGCACTAACCTGTAATAACTTGAAATTTCCATTAAGAGACTAGTAGATGTACTGGTATAATATACTTAACCAACTAAAATGCTTATTAAAAGAGATAGGTGTGTTTCTTCTGGCAGCTACTTACTACTAACAAATAAAGACTTCCCACACAACTCTAGAGAGAAGCATCACTGTTCCATGCTACCATGACAGGAATGCTGGCTAATGTGCCAAATAATATTGCCCTGATACTGTAGCCTAGAATATCAAAGTAGTATAAATTATTCCTAACAGTGATGTTTTCCCATCTCCCAGCATCCCTGAAATTTACTTTTTCCTGTCTCTAAAATTGATTTTTCTGCAGACTAGGCCATCTTTCTGGGTGTCAGGCTTATGATATCACATCCTGTTCTTTACACCCCACCTACATTACCTCAGGTGGGCTCAAGTTTGGCAGGAAGAGGCCATGCAGTCATGCTCTGTAAGTTTGTACTACAGTCCTGATTTATTTAGCAAAAGCTAAATAGCAAATAGCTTGAGTAGAAGCGAGGTGGCCACCCAGAGAAGGTGCAGGTGCAGCATGTCCCAGTGTGGCTTTGGGATCCTGAAGACCCCAAAGACCCCAACAGGGCTGGGAAGCTGCCAATACTGGTGTTTGAGAAGGTACTGTTACGCCATACTATAGCTCTTTCATAGCTCGCTGTAATTTGCATTTATTTCACTCTTCCAGAAGAAGGTAAGAAATCTTTGCAGACATCAAGGCTCCTTTATTTTCCATCTGAACTCCACCTCAGCAAGCCCAAATCCTCACCCAGAGGCAAAAAGCAGAGTACGAGCCCTGGCAGCTGTGAGCACTTTGCCCACCTCTGTCCAACTCCATCTCTTTGCAGTCTACCTCTTGACTCTGACTTAATTCTTTCCGTTCCTAAACTATTAGTTTCATGTGAGGACCATAATCATAAAACCACTTGCCTACATCATCCTTCTATGGGGAAAGCAAAGCTGTGGCACCCCTCGATCTATAATCTCTTCATTGATTCTGGGATGATGATTTGGTTCCAGTGCTCGCTGCAGACCTGGAGCCCATCTTTCTGCCCTGAGATTGGGTGGTGGAGACAGCAACAGACACTACGTTGCAGTACTGACGAGCTCAGCTCATTCACCAGAAGAGTTGGAAGGATAAGACAGCCACAAGTCAGATCTGGAGCTCACGGGGGCAGAATGTCTGCCAGTGTGACCCAGTCAGACTTTAGCTATATTGGTGAGTCAGGGGAGTGTCGTTGGGACAGAGGCCACTGGAGCAGAGAAAACCAAGGAACTGCAAAACCAGGGGATGCCCACTGTTGCCTCTGTTCTCTGATGCCAGGCAAGGCCAGCCCGAGGTCTCCCTAAACTTGTTCCACCACTAACTCCTGCTCACCGGCCCTGTCTGCCTCTGCCTCTCACATCATCTCATCCTCTCCTTCTGCCTCTTTGCCTGGCTTTCTCTGATACTCCTTGCAACCTTCCAGAGAAGGCTGCTGCTTTTCCTCTTTCCTGTCCACCCAGGGGCCGGCAGATTCCCCACTTGACTTTGCCATCGTACTCGTCCCCCACTCCACAGCTTTCTCTTCCATCGCGTGACCATTTACCAATGGCCCAGACATGAACCCACTAACCACCCAGCACTCCAGGGCCCATTCCCTGATGGCACACTCAGCCTTTCGACCTCAGCATGGCCAAACATTTAACCTCTCATTCCCCCCAGTGTCTGTGCCAGCCCTGGCCTTTGTCTCCCTGCGGGGTGGTGACAGTAAAACTCCCCTTGCTGATGTCAAATCTGAAATTCCCCCTTCCCTTGCTCCTCCACCGTCTCCCTCCCTGGGCTGCACCTGCTCCTAGTCCCTTTCAAAATGATTGCCCTTTGACTCCTCTTGCGCCATGTCCTCCACTTTAGCCCTTCTCCTAGTTCTTCTCATTTTGCCTGGCTCTCAGTCTGGATGCCTGCAGTCAGCCATCTCCACCCTGGGTGAGCCCAGCCCCATGTTCTCTGGTCCCACAGCAATTCATCAGCTCCTCTAGTGGATTCCTTCCTGGGTCCCCACTTGAGCTTCCCCTGCACAAGCCTCCAGCCACATCCCTTCCCACAACCCTCTGCAGACCAACCTGCCTCTTTCTGCCGGGGACACCTGACGTGATTCTCTTCAGAACTCTTCTACTCTAGCTTAAATCAATCCTGCATTACTTATCTTGTCTTTCTTGATTCTTGTTGCTAATGAGGAAGTATCTGGCCTCTCTTCTACCATCAGGTCCTTCTGATTCTACTCCTCGAGGACTCACTCTATCCCCTCTTTCTTTCGCTTCCTCTGTTTGTCCCTCTAATCTGGCTTTTCTTTTCTTTTTTTTTTTAAGATTTTATTTATTTATTCATGACAGATGCAGAGAGAGAGAGAGAGAGAGAGCGAGGCAGAGACACAAGGCAGAGGGAGAAGCAGGCTCCATGCAGGGAGCCCAACGTGGGACTTGATCCCGGGTCCCCAGGATCACGCCCTGGGCTGAAAGCGGCGCTAAACCGCTAAGCCACCCGGGCTGCCCTAACCTGGCTTTTCTAACTACAAATATGCTCATCTCCCACATCCTTTAAAAAAACAAAACAAAACAAAAAACAGCCTTCCTAGTCATTCTTCTTGTTTATAGCCTCCTCTCTCCTTTTCTTAACTACCAAACCTGTTGAAGGAAACTGTTACCGTCTGCATCCTTTTCTCTGCCACTGGCTCTGGCTTTGCCCAGGTGCTATGATACCCACATGCACCAATCTACTGAAACCACCTCGCAAACGGGGGCTTGTATCATGCCTCAGGCTAACAGAGCTCAGAACTCAAAGCTCAGATCCCTCCATCTTCATTATCTAATGCTTGCACGTCAGCATTCAACACATCTGTGTTTAAGAGTTATGTATTTCATTAGTCTGAGAATATACATGAAATGCAATGAGAGGGGATCCCTGGATGGCTCAGCGGTTTAGCGCCTGCCTTCGGCCCAGGACGTGGCCCTGGAGTCTCAGGATCGAGTCCCACGTCAGGCTCCCTGCATGGAGCCTGCTTCTCCCTTTGCCTGTGTCTTTGCCTCTCCCTCTCTCTCTCTCTCTGTGTCTCTCATAAATAAAAATAAATAAATAAATAAATAAATAAATAAATAAATAAATAAATAAATAAAAATGCAATGAGATCATTAGGGGCCCAATTCTAAAGCCTTCAAGCTGCCAAATAAGAATGTGAATTTATAGAAACATGATCTACTGTACACAGGACAATATTTTGAATAGAGATGCATTGATGTATTGTAAAATTATGCTGTGCTTTCCCATACTATTTGTGGTCTGCACCACATTGTGTTGTAGCTGATACGAATGAATATCCTAAACATTCTGCATCTCTCGTTCTACTGCTTAATGGCAACTTACAGAAGTAGCCAGTCTCATTTGGGCAGCAGGTGGTCCATTCAATAACAGATCAGCTTTTTCACAAAAGCACTTCTAATTTATACTAAACACTCCGAAACTATAACTTCATATATAACAGGAGCCACATATTCTGTTTACCTGTTAGATTTTCTTCATCCCAAATGGATCAGGATATGGTCCAGATAGAGGCTGGTTAGATTCTATTTTGCCAAAGGAGCTGAGTGTCCACTCTGTGGCGATATTTGATCAGACTCTGGATGCAAAAGTAAGACTAATTCCCTGCCCTCAGGGAGCTCACGGTCAAATAGTAGGAACAGGACAAGTACCTAAAGACCACAATTGGAGGGAGACAATGGTGTCATTCAGTAGGGTTCCTCTCTAGCTGCCAGCAGGAGAAGATGATCTTCTGAGAATGAAATCTTGAGAAAAGGCCAACAGATTTGATGTCTGTAAACATAGCTGTTACTTAAAACAGAGTATGTTGAGTAAAGAATATTTTTATCTAATAAATCAGAAATCTTTCTGAACACATACTTTAGCAAATGCTGTCATTAAATTCTTATTTTGAAGATATTAGATCCTTATGAGTTTGTAAAAAATGAATTGTGTCATTTGTGTTCTCTGGAGAGTGCCTTTTCTGTAGGCTAAATATTTTTGCTAAGGCATTCTTACCTCTTGGCCTTGTGTCCATTTAGAGGCTTTATGACCAAAGAAAGGTTTCTGCAGGGGAGGCAGGGGCCTATGGAGATAAAATGCCTTGTGTTTCCCTGCAGGAGGTCTAGCTCTCACAGACAAGTTTAATAGCCATTCATGCACTGAGAAGATCTTATCTCATGTCCTATTGGTTCAGGGTCACTTGTTGGCTCACATTATATTGAAATGTTGGGCAGAGAGAGGGAGTAATTTGTTAATGTCATGTAGGATGAACTTGGTTAGAAAGGGAAGTGTACCCGCTTTATAATAACACAAGTGTTTCCTTGCTAATCCCTTGGCAGGTTCATTATCTGTGCAGCCCCAGGCAATGGTTAGCCTATCATGAAAGTGAAATTTAACCCTCAGCATGAAATTAATCCTCAAAGACTTATGTCTACCCAGTCTAGAAATAATACATTCTAAGTGATTGTATAATCCCCGACTCTTTCTTTATGCATAGGTGTTAAATTGTTATCGAGATGTTATAGAGCATGCTAGGAAATTGATTTTTGTTTACTTGAGCAAATTGGACAAATCTCTAAGAACAAAGTAACTGATATCCTAGTTTAAGTTTGTAGTGGTAAACCTGACATGGTGGGATGACTGTTTTTTAAGCATTAATAGGGTTACCATTGGTTGGTGGTCATACTCATGTTTGTACTGCATTTTAGAGAGAGAGAGAGAGAGAGAGAATTAGAAATATATATATATCACTCGCCAAAGAGGCTGTTTCCTTCAGCTTCTTGACATTTGACAAGGAAACACTATGAGAATGCCAGTGGGTGTAAATGGTTCCTTGTAGAGCCAGGAAACCTGTAATAAGAGTTTAAGAGTAAAAGGAAGTGGGGCTGTGTCCCTTTTCCTGTTTTCACAGGACTTAATTCTTAGCCTTTCCAAGGTGTATTAGAGAGAGAGAGAAGGGAGGAGAGGTTGGGCTGAGAAGGAGTGGAAGGAGGCCAATATTTACTGGGAAATACAGGTACCAAGTGTTTTATACACATTATCTTACTCAATCCTCACTGCAAATGGTAAGGGTTGGTATCACTTTTCCCAGTAAAGAAACAGAAAGATTTAAATTTCCTGTCCAAGTTCATGCAGTGGATGACTGGCATAGTCAGAATTTGAACCCAGGTCTGTCTCTACCTACGTGTTTCCTTACCTTGCCAAACCCCTTATCAGATTTGTGTTCCAGATTTCAGTTCTCTCATGCCTGGCCTGTTTTAACATCCTTTTTTTACTGCGCTTCCTGTCAGTTGATATTGCCTGTCACTCTTCTGTGGGAGGAAATTAAATTGGTCTGGCACAATTCTCCCTTCACAGAGCCAATTTCAGAGGACACCGATGCCCTTCGCTAAATAGATACAAATCACCTATTGGGTAATTTATTCTCACTTCTGCCTATTGTTCAGGTACTTACTTCCTTTCAACCTTTCATGTACATTTTTCCCCTATACTTCTAGAACATCCTTCCTAAGCTTTCAAAAATTGTATATTTACTCTTTAGGAAAAGGTCTTATCAGCCCTTACTGATGTACACATGTCTCCTTTTAAAACCCTCTAACAAGGCCTTTTCTGTGCTGGTTTAGCTTCCCATCCAGCCATGAAAACACTCTGCTCACTGCCCCCAGAATCGTCCTTCAGGGCATCACAAGTTAGCTGCTTCAAATAAGTTTTCTCTGTTTAACCCCATCTTTTCTCCAATCCATCAACTCCATTTGTATATCCTATCTCCTTTAAGCGTTTATTTATTTTCTCTCTGTGTGTGTATAAAATTTATTTTAATAGTACTGTATATTTACTTTGAATTCCCTTCTCATTGACTCTGATTTTTTAAACTTCCCTGTATGTCATCTTTTTCAGTATCCTTATGCCTGCCTGGTATAGTTTACTGTAGAATTTATAGGTAGCTTGAAAAATTAACTTTTTTATTAATTTTATTTATTTATTAAAGGTTTTTACTTATTTATTCATGAGAGACACAGAGAGAGGCAGAGACACAGGGAGAAGAAGCAGGCTCCAGTCAGGGAGCCTGATGTGGGACTCGATCCTGGATCCTGGATCACGCCCTGAGCCGAAGGCAGACGCTCAACCGCTGAGATACCCAGGCATCCCAAAAATTAACTTTAATGGACTTATTTGGAAGTTTCACATTTTAGTGAAATATTAGTATTTTCCTAATTTTAAGAAAAGTGAAATCATTCAAACTCTGGTAAGCAATGAACATTTATGTTAGTTAAGTAAAAGTAGATTCTGATAAAATGTTCTCTGTTGTTTAATAGCACACACACACACACACACACACAAATGGCCCCATCCACTTTGTTTTCTGGTATTTATTTAGTTATTATATAGTGCCACAAGACATTCCTTTGAAGTGATGATTTTCACAGGGACACAAAGGTAGCAACATTTATAGTGTTTAAAAAATAATCTTAAAAAGACATAAAACTGCAAACAGGCAGTAAAAAATTTTTGCAAAGTAGATTCTTTTGAGTACCCAAGAATGCCTTCCTGTTGTTGTTGTTTAAAATTGTTTGTTGGGCAGCCCCGTGGCTCAGCGGTTTAGCGCCGCCTTCAGCCCAGGTCCTGATCCTGGAGACACAGGATCGAGTCCCATGTCTGGCTCCCTGCATGGAGCCTGCTTCTCCCTCTGCCTGTGTCTCTGACTCTATCTCTGTCTCCCCCCACCCCACCGTCTCTCATGAATAAAGAAATAAAATCTTTAAAAATAAATAAATAAAATAAAATTGTTTGTTTTTTTAAAAATTACTTCCAAACTGACAGCTCACAGAAAAGCGTGAAAAGATGTAATGATCACACTTTAGAATCCTTAATATGGAATATTATAGAAAATTGTTTTAACTCTTAAAAATCCCCCTACAACTATAAAAGTGCAAATGAGGTTGTCCCTGCTGTTTTAGCCAGGCCTGTGTGGCTCAAAGCAATAGGATATTTATAAGAAAATTCCAGACATAGCAGTGCTGCCATGATCCATATGACCCAAACTTTCCAGTTTTTGTCTCTTGACCTGTCTGAGGAAAAACAAAAGGACATACCATTTAAATTAGAAAATCTCAAATCATTATTATGACTCATTATAAGGAAGATATGTGTATTATTTCATAGTCATTAGGTTGATGTGGAAGAAAAAAACACTTTTTTTTTTAAAGATTTTATTTATTTATTCATGAGAGACACACAGAGAGAGACACAGAGATGCAGGCAGAGGGAGAAGCAGGCTCCATGCAGGGAGCCTGTCATGGGACTCGATCCCGGGGCTCCAGGATCAGGCCCTGGTCTGAAGACAGCGCTAAACCGCTGAGCCACCCGGGCTGCCCCAAAAAACCACTTTTTAATTTTCATTACACTCTGGTGATTTTCAAGTCACTATCTCTCCATAAACAGTTCCATCTTCTCTACAGTAATGTCCTGAGGAACTGATGATTTCTGTTTTCCAGTGAGAGATTTGATTTTTTTTTTTTAGATGATACGGACAATCCCTTATGTTTGGAAGATTCTATTTAATTGCTAGTTTTATCAAACTAGCAAAGACAAAGGCATGGAAATGACTTCAGCATATCTATGTATTGATCTTTCTCAAATTTTATACTTGGAAAAGATCACACGAATTTCTTCAGCTGCAACTCTCAAATAGCTTGAAGGAAAAGAACATTGTGTATTTAAGAGGCTTTTCAATGTTCCTAATTTGGTTTGGAATTTAATCCAGTAGATTCCATTTTGGATTTCTCAGAAAACATTTTTGTCAGTCTTACAGGCACTGTGGCTTCATTCTAAGTTAATGCATCTTATAAAAGATTAAGGAACACCAAAGAGATATTTTCATCTTTAATCAGTTCAAAACTGGCATAATAAGGTTATCTTGTGATGAAACTTATTTCATTTTAAACCTGTACAGACGATTGAAGTCATGAGACTATACAATAAGTAATACCAAGCTTATAAGAGAGAAATTAATTTGAAATTCAGGATGGTTCCAGGTTAGTACAAAGATGTTTCTCCCCTTAAAAAATAACATGGCAGAGACTTGTGGGTGGCTCAGCAGTTGAGCATCTGCCTTTGGCTCAGAGTGTGATCTCAGAGCCCCAGGATCGAATCCCACATCAGACTCTCTGTGGGGAGCCTGCCTCTCCCTCTGCCTATGTCGCTGCCTCTCTCTGTGTGTCTCTCATGAATAAATAAATAAAAACTTTTAAAAAATAAATAACATGACAAAAACACTAGTCTGTGGTTATTTCTACTTTTTTCTCCTGTTTTGTTTTTATAAGCATTTCCATTTTGAAATCTAAAGACTTAGATTCTAAATGTTATAGTAGAAACATACACTGTTCATAATACATACTCCTATAAAAAGTAATAATGTGTTCTCTCAGTGATAAGGCAATCCACTAGAGGAAAAAAAATACTGGTGATGGCAATTATCTAGCTCGATAGGAGTGATAAAAGAAGGGGAACTTTAACCAGAAGATATGAAGGTGTATTATTGGATAGACATGTTTTGAGATACCTACAAACTTCCTCTTTCTCTGCAAGTTGCCATCATTCACAGGTTCAGCTGAAGGGATATGCTTGAGACTATGTTTGCACAAAAACTCCATCTGTGAACATGGCTAAGAGAGTCGGTGGTAGACATCTGATTACTTAGAGAATTTTAACTGAGATATGATTTTTAAGTGAAAGGGGAAACAAGTAGTCCTCGCGAATTAGGATAATCTGAAGAGATTTATAAAAGGATTCACAACAAAAGTATGGGCAGGATATAAAGAAATCACAAGGAAGAACTCAGGACGCTGAGGCTACCAGCAGCAGGAGGTAAAGCCATCACTACCTCTAAGCTCAAAAGGCATGCATAAAAGGAAAGGTTACCAAAACTTGAAAGACATGAAACTTGAAAGTCATGAAGAGAGGGCTCCCTGAGAGAAGCCGTGAACTTCTGTTGACAGAGACAAGCCTGAGGAAACCCTACAGGAAGGAACCAGACAAATAAATATCCCGAATTCATCTTCCTCCCTTCCTCCTGTCACCTGCCAGAGCTTCTCATTGACCAAATCCAACTGGAAGACAGAAACATTGGATTCTTTTGATGTAATCAATTTGGATCACCTCTCAGGACAACAGGATGGAAAAGGGTAAAGAGTGTGTCTGAAGGAGCAAACAAAAGATATTTGGCATACATAGTGGCAGAAAGGAGTTACTGGTGAGCACTAGGCCTGCATCGTATTACACCAGGGCTGGGTAGCTTTCTCAGAGTCAGTGCATGCTGTGGAAGGAGCAGAAAGCATGAATAACCAGAGGAACTGGTCTACAGAGAGAGGCAGAGACACAGTACAGTGTTGGTCCTTGGATCAGTTAAGCAAATCTAGTTGCAATAACAAATAAACCCCTAAATTTCAGTGTTTATCCCAATAAAGTACGTGTGAGACAGGGATCCAGCCTCCTTCCATCTTGTAGCTATGTACCCACCAAAGCTTCAGAATCCTCTGCTTCCTTCTTGCAGGTGATACAGATTTGATGTCAGGTATAACTGGTGTTGATGTAAGATGTATCTGGCAAAGTACCTTGGGTGAAGCAGGAGAAAAAATGAAGAAACCCCATTTATAAAAATCTCAGTCTGAGAGTGACACATTACATCACCTAGATTCCGTTAAAAAGAACTAGTCACATGACCTACAGCTGGCCTTACAGGGCACTGGGGATGTACTTAACTATCTGACACAATGAAACTATCACACAATGAAAAAGGGAGCAGGAGGTTTTAGTGGACTGCTTATCGCTTCCACCACCATCCCTGATGGATTCCCCTGTCCCAGTCCCAGTTCCCAGGAGACCTCATTACACTTTTCTCACACACCGCCTCTGTAATAACCACTTCCTCCCTGATGTGAGTGACTTTGAGACATGTCAGTACTAGCAACCAAAGCCCTTGGTACAGCCATGTTCATTTAGGATTGGTATTGCAATATAATAAAAAAAGTCATCTGTGCCTTTAAACTTCTAGAATGTTTAAACTTGAGATTTTTAAGAAAACTTTCCTTATTTGTATCTAAAAGTGTGATGTTTCCACTGTATATTTGTTTACCTGTTGTAAATTTTTTTCTTCAGTCTTACAGACTTTCAGAAATTATATAGCGTTTTTTAAAATTTTTATTTATTTATGATAGTCACAGAGAGAGAGAGAGAGAGAGAGAGAGAGGCAGAGACACAGGCAGAGGGAGAAGCAGGCTCCATGCACCGGGAGCCCGATGTGGGATTCGATCCCGGGTCTCCAGGATCGCGCCCTGGGCCAAAGGCAGGCGCCAAACCGCTGCGCCACCCAGGGATCCCATAGCTTTTTAATTCTCTTGATGAAACTGAATCCAACACATAATATTACTAAAAATATACACACAAACCAATTTTCATTGCAGAAAGTTCTCTTGGCATTGCATTTAAAGTTGTGAATGTACTGACTTCACCATTGAAAATACTCATTTCTCCCCTTCCTTTATTCCAAAAGTTGTCTACATTCAAGGGAATGAAAAAACAAAACAAAACAAAAAAAAAACAGGGAATACCTGCCAACTATTCTATAAATTGTATCTAGAGTTTTTTTAATGGACATTTCAAAGTATGGAATTGCAGCTGTCTTGTGATTTCTGCCAGAATTTGACCTAACACACATGAGTGAGAGTGGGCTTAGCAGTTCCAAAAGTATTTGTACTGGGAAGTAGAATCCTTTGCAGTGGTTCTTTCTCTTTCTTTCTGTCTTCCTTTCTCAATCTCTCTCTCTCTCTCTCTCTCTCTCTCTCTCTCTCTCTTTCTCTTCTCTCTCCCAAAAGGAGTAGTGCAATATCATCAGTGCCAACAGAAAACCACAGTGATTTGGTCAGAATTCTGAAAAATATAGGTTTTTCAAAAGAATATTTTCCACAAATTTTCAAACTAAACATGCATTTATGAGAATCTAAATTACAGAAACCATATAGTTCATAATGCAAAAGTGGAAAACATACCAAGAAAAAGGAAAGGCATTTTATTAGAACAAACAGGAACAGAACCCACAAAACAAATAGGGGAACAGAATGAAGAAGAAATCAAATGGCTGGCATCAGCTGTGCTATATGTCATCCTCATTATCCTTATGGTAAGTTATAAATTAGTTCTTTTTCAGTTTCTAGGAGTAACAGAACTCTTTATGAAACCCATGGAGAAGAAGGACCCCAAAGGAACAGGAGCACATGGCAGCAAGACTGTCTTCCCATGAGCAGGAGAGACTGTACCTGCCTAAGGTACTCTACAGAGCCTAGGGAAGAGGACACTAGCAGGAAATGGAAACTATCTGCCCTTCTCTCCTCTCAGGACAGCCCATTCTCAGGGAAAGTTCAAACTCAGCCAGAGGCCACTTATCTCAGAACTTCAACTCTGGCACAGAACTGAGAAACAAAACACATGCAGAAAATGGTCTCTGAACAGCCAAAAGAGATGTTACAAAAGCCAGGCACTGATGCTCATGGACCTGACTCATAATATGGACCCTGCAGCCCTCACTAAGAGCCATGACCAAGCTGAGTTATCTCATCCTTCATTCACTGCTGGTTTTAAGTGGTGAGTTAAAGGTCACGGGAGGAATGCAGGAGGGAAAAGGGGGAGGAGGAGATGGAAGTAGGGGAGAGTGGCTTAGGGGCAGACACGATGATGTGCAAGAAAAGATAGCTCATTGCTTAGCCATAAGGGATAGAACAAAACCATACAGAGAAAACCAGAAAAGCACTGTGAGGCCATTAGTGTAGGGACTGGCCTGCAAGCCTTGGGAGGCCTGAGCAGATCCCAGATCTGTAACAGCACAGAGGGAGAATTCTCCTTCAGAAGGCCTTCACTGCCCCCCAAGCACTAGGAATATGCTATGTTAGATTTCCTGTGTACTCTTCAAGGCGGCAAGCAAGAATAATACAAATCTGGGAAGACTTGCTTGTTATTCATGTTTTAATGCCACAGGTTTTTCTCCTATTAGAATGCAAACTTCTTTAAAAAAAAAAAAAGATTTATTTATTTATTTATTTGAGAGAGAGAGTGTGTGTGTGTGCACACGCATACAGAGAAAGAATCCTAAGTAGACTCCTCGCTGAGTTAGAGCCCAGTGCGGGACCCAATCTCACAACCCTGAGATCACGACCTGAGCCGAAATCAAGAGTCAGATGCTCAACAGACTGAGCCACCCAGGTGCCCGTAGTATGTATATTTCTATATCAGGATCAATGTCTGAGTTAAGCAGTCTTAACATGTAAGTGCCCCATACAGGGTAGGCGCTCCTCAAATGTCAGTTGTAAATTTCTTTGTAAATTTCACTGTTCCAGAACACTTTTTTGCTCTTCTATACTTCATGATAAGGTATTGCTTGCAGAAGGAGGAGCTAAAACTCCATGTTTAAATTTAGTCTTCAGCTATGTCTCCCCCAGGTGAACTTTCTGCACCTCCTACCTTCCAAATAGTGGTCGCTTTACTACGTGTAGTGCAGTTTTTGTTCTCTCAGAGCTCTGATCGACTTCTTGGGTGTTTAGAATAATTTGATAACATCCAGCTATGTTCGAGGGATGAGACAAGCTCAGGGTCCTCCAGGAGTATTCTGCACTAAATTCTTTTCCCCCACCACTTTGCCTTTCCTGGCTCCCTGCTACCATACCCCCACACCCACCACCCAAAAACCTTCCTTCAGCACTACTGTCTTCTTGAGCTAATCTTTTTTTTTTTTAAGATTTTATGTATTTATTCATGAAAGACACAGAGAAAGGGAGAGAGAGGCAGAGACACAGGCAGAGGGAGAAGTAGGCTCCATGCAGGAGCCTGACGTGGGACTCAATCCCGGGTCTCCAGGATCACGCCCTGGGCTGAAGGCGATGCTAAACCACTGAGCCACCCAGGCTGCCCTTGAGCTAATGTTTCTTTTCTTTTCTTTTCTTTTTTTTTTTTTTTTGAGCTAATGTTTCAGTCAAACTCCCAACCACACTGGTTTTTAGGGAACAGCTTTGGGAGATGGTGAAAGAGCTATGAAATATCCTTAAGTTGAACAAGGCTTTTTTTTTTTAATTATGGTAAAATATACATAAAACTTATATTTTTAACCATTAAAAAAAATCTGTCACACTTGGAACTCATGATAATTAATTGAGTGCAAACGAGCAGAGTTTATCAGACACAACCAGAACTCACCCTAGTAGAAGTTTGAAGGAGAAGATTTAATTCTTATGAGTTTGCTGTGGGTGTCTCACTTGGGTCTCATTTTAAAGATTTTATTTATTTATTTACTTACCTACTTATTTATTTATTCATGAGAGACATACAGAGAGAGTCAGAGACATAGGCAACAGGAGAAGCAGGCTCCCTGCAGGGGGCCTGATACTGGACTCAGTCCCAGGACCCCGGGATCATGACCTGAGCCAAAGGCAGACACTCAACCACTGAGCCACCCAGGTGCCCCTTGGATCTCATTTTAAATAAATCTTTTATGTTTAGACTTTAAGATTTTAGGGAACCTACATTAACCAAGATATCCAATTAATCTGGATCTTAATTTGTATAAAGCTAGTTGTTTTTTTTGGGGGGGGGGTTTGTTTTGTTTTTTTGGGGTTTTTTTTGCTTTTGTTTTTGTTTTAGGATCATTGTTTTAAAATGGAAAGTTACATTTATGTAAAAGTTGCTGGTTGGAATAAGATTGTCATTTTATGAAATTAAATGACTGGAACTGTCTGGAAGTGCTTTGTTACCTGCCAAACTACCCACCTATAATTTGGCCAAAAATATTAGTTGTCTTTTAGTAAATATTTGGTGAATTGGTGAAGCATAGTTTCCTGTACAAGTTCTGTGGCCAAGTTTAGGCCTACTCCTGAGTGGGAATAATCCACGCATCTCTTCTGTTGCCAGTGTTCTACATGATTTTTCAGTATTTTTAGCATATTACTTGATGATAATGAAACCATACCCTTCCACAGGGGCTCTCTTGAGCATAGGTTCATGTCATAATGGAATCTTCATTATTACAGCCATATAGTTGAGAAAAAGGTAGAGTTAGAGAGAGGATGAGGGTTAGGGAGAGAGAAAGAGAAGTTACAATCAGTTGATATTGGTCTTGACAGTGTTCCCCACGCAGACAGTAGGCTTGGGAATAAACCCCATAGAATAGATGCTAAATAAATATAGAAAGGTTGTTTGGGTTTTGGTTTTTTGTTTTGTTTTGTTTGGGTTTTTTTTTTTGTTTTGGTCTACAATGTATCATTCCCAGTTGTCTACAATGAGAGGGCAGAAAGGAGTCACACGATGTCTTGTTCTTCAAATAGGATTGCATCCAAATTCTTCCACAAAGATATCCCTCCCACCTCCCCCATGAGAGATCCCTCTCCACCCACAGTCTATACTCTAGACAATGAGGGATCAAATAAAATTAACACAATCAATTCATCTCTGAAACCTGGCTTTCCCCAGAACAGTGAATTCAAGCTGATTTTTTTTTTTTTTTTTAGAGTTCCAGAGATAAACTTCAAAGTCAATTGGGTAGCGTGCAAGTAACATTATTCCCTCTTTAACAGATGAAAAAAGCTTGGTTTTAGAGAAAGAATTTTATTGGACATTCTCTGACTTAGAGGCAGAAATATATAATACAGGTGAGAGACTTCAGGGAAACCTATCCCCTCTAGTCTGATGCCTTTCTAGCTCCGAGCTGATACTTTTTCTTTTTACCTTTGTCAAGGATTTTTATCCTACAAATATAAGGAACTGTGAAATTGAGGAGACCCCTGAGATGAGATCACCTCTGTAAAAATGCTCTCAAAGTTGAAAGTGATTTACAAGTAAGCATTATGATCACCACTTTTTTGGTCATTTTTGGGTCCTGTCCACCTATAAAATGCTTTTGAAAACTCTGTCCTCATTTGGAATCAATAATAACTGATCCAAATCTTGGTAACATATGAGGTCAATCTTGGTATAAAAATAAAAACTTCCCTTGAAATTTTCCTCAACTCTGATAAGCATAAGCATGTTTTCTTCCTTACTAGCCAAGTTTATTACCTCCATTCCCCCAGATTTATTTCTAGCATAAGCATTTATGCTTATGAATGCAAAGAAACCACCCACTCTCTTAATCTTTCTTTCTTTGACATTATTGAAAAACATCCTTTCTTATCAGTGCTAAATAAACCATAAAATAGGCACATTTGATCAGTTAAAATAAAATGGAATGGTATATTAGGTCTCTAGAGACTCTGTATTCTCTGAAATTCTCCCTCACTGGGACCCTGGCTTATGGTCTCTAGTACATAATTAGTTTATGTGAAGTGGCTCAGTTCCCAGGGCCAGTGAGAGGGTTTTGGTAGATTTGACTGCTTTCTATTTCCCTGTTCTGGAAATCTTTGATGGAGGCTAGAAACCAAGAACTTCAGTCTCATCCTGAGCAATGAGCTGAAGTTCAACAGGTGAGAATGACGTCGTGTGGTTCTCTGACACCAGGCAGCAGATGCCATTGATGAACATGAGAAAAACCTGTTGACCCAAGGAGGTAGGCGGGGAGGATCAGAGAGCAAAAGAACATAGCTAACTTTTTTTGGTGAGGGAGGGTCAAATTTTTTAAGACTATAATTATTTTGGGAATATGGGAAAACGATGATACTTGTCATGACTGTAATAATTTCAGTATTTGATTGCTAAAGCTGATGTCACCCTCTCTACTCTAATTACCTTGCTAATGGGTTATTTTCCAACCTGTGATCCATCCTTCCCTCACTTCCCAGGTATAATTTGATTTCATGCTTATTAACCACTGTAATGGCCATCCTACATCAGTGCACTTGGGAAAATGTAGGTAGGTGCATCAGGTTATTTGTTGACATTAAATATAGAGTTTAAATATATGCATAAATACACACATATGTATATTCAAAAAGTGGCAGCCCTATATCATGATATTATCAGCATAGTTTTATAATGTGACATGTATTTTACAAAGCAAATTACAGAAAGTCATGCTAGTCAGGCTTTTGTTTAATTGAGACCAGTTTATGCTTGGAGCACTTTAATTATACAGCTATGTCAATTAGCCTGTTTTATTGCTTGCGGTTTAACATTATTATATTTAGGTTGTAATTTCTAATGATCATTTGTCTCTGACTTGTTAACTAGCATATTGTCATTAAAATAAATTTTAGAACTATATTATCAGTGTTCTGAGTTATTATCCTATAAGTAATATAAACAACTCGAAGAACGTGTGCCAGATGGTAGAATCAACTGTCTTATCGTGATTCATTTTACAACGTCAAATTTTGCACAGATTCCATATACTAGGAATACCATATGTCTTATAATTGTGTAAGATGTATAAAACTAGATCTATTTGATCACACTAATCAGGGATGCATAGGTAAATGTTTATTGTAACAAAACTTGCTTTTGACAAAATGATGAACCATTTATAGGATACTTAAGTGTATAAAGTGTGAATTGTAAAATGTACAGTCACAGAATATCAGACTTTAAATCTCCCTGGCTTGTGAAAGGAGACTGCAATTAGATGTGTCTAGGATCACAGGAAATTACTTAAAGTATAATCAGGCTATCTGGGTTGATCTGATATTTTTGAGAGATAGTATTTTTGAGGCTCTGTTCAAAAGCGTGTTCAAAATTACATGGCACAGAAGATTTCCCTTGCTTTTGTGGCCTTGCCAAGATGTGTTACCTTATCTGTAGTAATTATCTAAGCTGACTGAGCACTCCAGGTTACATATTTCTTCAAATTATAAACTGTTTTAAAATAACATAGAGAAATTTATTGGTCTTCTTTACAATACCATAAACATTAAGCCAAAGCATAGCCCAGCCCACCTACATCTAGTAAAGACATTGAGACTTTAAACAGGCAAAGGACATCTTAATTTTTACCAGGCATAGGCCTTTGTTTCTTTTATAAAGAGACTCTCTCAGAGCAATGACTGAGCAACATTCAGGAAAAATATGTTTCTTTTCCCTGAATTTTTAGAATAATTTGGTAAGCAGCCAAATATGTAAGGGTACAGCTTTTGAACTTCGGTCGGTGGTCACTGCTCAGACAGAGCCAAACTCATGACCCTTGTGGATTTGTTAGCATTATTTTAGGGTGCTAATTGATGCCAGGCCTGAGTCGTGAACCCAGCATGCAAAAGCAATGCTTAAATTGCAGATGAACCTAGTTCCCAGAATCTTGAACACTTGTGTTGTCTTTTAAAATATATATATTTTATTTATTTGTTTGTGAGAGAGGGAGAGCACAAGCAGGGGAGGAGAGGTGAGGTGAGGCAGAGGGAGAAGCAGACTCCCTGCTGAGCAGGGAGCCTGACATAGGACTTGATCCCAGGACCCTGGGAGCATGACCTGAGCTGAAGGCAGACACTTAACTGACTGCACCACCCAGGTGCCTCTGTATTCCACCTTGTTTTATAATTAATTACTAATATCTCTCTGCCCTCCACCTGTTTGTTCTGTTCTAAAGGACAAGATCTGTGGTTTACTCATCCATCTCTTCGTCCTCAGAATTCTTAACTTTGACTCTTGTGCAGAGGGGGATCTCAAGAAACAGGGAGGCAGAAATCTATAAATCACACCCTTCCAACGTGACTAAAGGACTCTCCACTGCTCATCATTGCCAAGACAGTGTTATGTGGATTATTGTTATATTTAACCTAAAGTAAAACAGAATACCCATAACTCACATTCTTTTGAGAAATGTTCAAAGAAAACCTTTCTCCCCAGCACTTGCTAAAGGAAACTGATGGAATCATCTCCCCACCATCTTATGTAGTCTCTCTGCAGGGGTGATCAATGCAGAGACCCCATTCCCCTTCAGTTTAGTCATTAGCCTTTCATGGAAAGTGGGCATTTCTTCCTTTGGGGCAGCCTCAGTGGAAAGTGATTTTTCAGAGTACAGGAAATAAATATACAGGGTGGGAATTCTTCTAAAGATCTGCTGCTTCCTAGGGCTTTTTCCCAAAGTTTGTAAGGTAGGTGTGTCCACCTAAATTTCAAAGCCTCAGACATGCCTTTGCTTGTTCAGTGTGACTTTGGCCATGCTCAACCAACCAGTAAGAAAGCAAACATACTCCAGAGGAGAAACATCTTATTTTGGTAAGATAGGCTAATTACGGTGAATTAAAATCTTTACTTAATCTTCCTACAGTTATCCTTTTAATGTGTTCTGTAATTGCAAACCTTTAGTCTGTTAATCTCTGATTCATTAGTGGGTTTCTTAAGTGTTTATTAAAGAGCATGTGTAACATTCTGGTAATTACTAATAATCTTTGTTCGTAGTACATCAGTGAAGATCTTGGCAGGGAGTTTCATTAGATTCATCACTATTTATTGTCAGCATACAATTTTTATTAGCTGTCTCCCACCTCTATAAAATATGGAATTTGGGGCTTTGCAAAACAAAATGAAATGCTGCTTCTTCTTATGGCTAACAAACTCAAATATAAATCTATGTGTCACTGTCCCTTCAAAATCAAAGTGTCCTCTAATGTCTGCCCTCCCATTTTTCTGTTGAGGAGAAAGGCCAAGAAGGAGTAAGCTACTAACCTTACTAGATTTCACTGCTTATTGGTGGCTGCACTTAAATTCTAACTGGTGGCTCCTGGTCTGTGTCTCAGTTCCCCAAAGTTCCTCACCTCTGACACAAAGGTGTAATTTTTATGTAGCCTTCAGCATGATGGTAGCATACAATCCCACTCAGGAAAAACACACCGCTTAAGACTATCTTTGGTGCCATAGGTACCCTGCGCCTCCACCCGAAACAAAACAAGCCTTTCTGCCTCCCCTTTGACAGCAGAAATTCCTTTTACAGGGGACAAGATCTGAGAGACAGCATCTCAATTGAAAAGCTACATTAAGGATAAATGGTGTGAGTGCTTTTCTGAGAGTGTTGTTGCAGATAGGAAGGTAAGAGAGAGCATAAGAATACTATTGAACTGGAAAATGACCTGGAAATGATACTAGAGCTAAACCTCACCCAGCTCATTGCTCTGCTTGGGGTTAATGGCAGTACCAAAGGGATGGCTTGGATGGTTTTCACTGCCTCCTGTATCTCCTTCAGTTCCCTACCCTAAAGCACCACAAGCAATCATATGCTCAAACTAAAAAGCAGAGTGTGTGCTATGCAAATATAGCTTCAGGACAAGTGTCACCACCTACCCCAATCGGACTCTTTGCAACCCAACTGCCACCTTCATATAAATATACTATAAATTATGTATGCATGTACATATGTGTGTGTGCGTCCTGAAGCCTCCCCTCCCCAGTATAGATGCCATCAGCCATGAGTATTTTTTTAAAGTGACATATATAAAATTACTTTGCAAATAAAGGCACTGCATAAATTTGAGATTTTGAAATTTTCAAACAACCCCATCCTATAGCTTTTAAGGCAGCAAAGTCATTTTATTCCTTACAGACTTATCTTTTTTATGGCCATCTCTTAAAAAGTGCTCAAACAAGCCAAATACCTAACCTGGCATTCCTAACTGGGCTGCAAATCAACAAGAGTAGTCTGAAATTTGGTGTCACCGGCTGGGCATACAACGAAGTCAGTGGGAAAGGCTACAGTTATGGTTCTCGACCCGTGCAGAGAAAAATAAATAGTTTAGTGAGTGAGAACATTCTTCAGCTTTTAAAAATATGCTTGTGCATTTGTTTGTGAACATTGAGCAGCCCTTCTTTGCCCTGGTGGTTACCACAGTAACTCACTTCGTGTGTAGGGCATGGTGGGGCACAGGGCTGTTCCCTCTGCTTGTAGGAGTGTGCAGAACTGTGCTCCCTGGCACCACAGCAGATGAGATTGCTGGCTCCTGGGCAGTGAGGCATACATGGGGTTTAAGCTGCATGCCTCCTGACTTTGTGGTTCATCCTGACTGCACATCAGGCCCCAAATACTTCTCAAGAGCTACTCCACTGTCCAATTCGCCAGTTTGGCAGCAGGTTTTCATTCTAATAAGGGAAGTTTCTCAGATGGAGATTCCAGATGTGTCTAAGCTGCTTTTGTTAAGACAATGGAAAGGTCCAACCTTTTCTTCTGAATACAATCAAGAGTAGTGTGGCTTTGCCTTTGTAATTTTACAAAGAGCTGTATGACGTAACTGGAAAATTGTCTCCCCGGGCGTAGGGAGAATTTGTTAGCACAGAATGCAGATTGGGATAAGGCTGACGTAAAGCTTCAATCCAAGAGAGAAACCTTTTAAGTTGCTGAAATGTAGTAGAGAGGAAGAAGGAAATTGCTGTTTTACATGATTGACCAAAATGCACTATAATTATATCAACTTGAAACAGATTCCTTAGAAGAACTGATAACTAAGTCTGTGATCCAAAGAAGTCATGTGCGGTAGAACTAAATACTGCATGTACTTTTTCTGCAAAGTGTAGACACGCCGTGTTTGAGATGTGCAATAGAAGAGACAGCTGCCCTTGCCTTAGCCGGCTTCACGGGACCTCCAACTGCTTTAGCATCGTAAAGAATGGTGGGCGGCTTTACTGAGGAATTAGTATTTACCATGCCTGCCCGTCCTTTGGCACGACTTTACAACAGCTTGTGGACCCTCCTCATATAATGTGATTTTGATGTCATTGCTCCTGTTTGTAATTAACACAGCGTCACCCATCAGTCCATTTCTAAATGGAGCACTCCTTACGATTCCACTCACTGTTCTTGTTGCCTGTCCTAAAGTGGGCGGGTAAAATTTAATCACCAGATATTTAGCCCGAAGATAGCCTTCCCATTTTCCCTCTTCCCTCCAGTGCCTCCATATAGTACTATTATCTGTCAACTACAGTCCACCCATAGATAGGAGATCATCTCCAAGAAGAGTAATAATAGTATGTGTTTGCTCAGTGCCAATAAAACTCCTTGGCTGACACTGGATACTCTGAAACACTATTATTACTTGCATATACTAATCATCTATTTGCACTAACTAGAAGCTTCTAAAGGGCAGGATTATGTCTTATTTCTTTGTAATGCCCCAGGTAGTGGAATACCTAATACATACTAAGTGTTCGAGAAGTCTTACTAACTGAATGAATGGCAAATTAGAAATAGTATCTGTCAGATTCTACAAAAAGAAAGAAATTGCAACCAGCAAGTAAAGTGCCAAGACTTCCAATAGTAAGGTTAGGTGACTAGTTAATTAGGAAATCACCATATTCTGTATTCATCTTGGTGTGAGCTGATGGAAGATCTGCCTCAGCATTACCCAAGCTCACCAAGATCATACACCAAGTCAACATCTCTAACTCCAGCAGTGAAAGAGGGAGTAAAGCCATTTTTCTAGGCATTGGGATGCACTTGCTTTGCTTCCTCTGCTGACTCATTTGTAGTCCCTTCCAAGACTAAGATCACATAACTGTGAGATGGCCATGCAGAATTAACTGAAGTACTCAGCTGAGGAGCAGGAAGAGGTCAAATGGTCTACCCTGGGCTTTGACTTAATTTCATAAATTTCCTCCCCTAACCCACTCAGGTCTCCCCACCCTGAGAAACTGAATGCTGCAGCAGAGTCCTGTAACACCTGTCCTGAAGGGAATGTGGGAGGTTGCCATTGCGGGGGATCTCTTTCTTCACTTCCCTTGAAAGGACAACTTTTTCTCACTGGCCTTTGTTTCTCTCATTTCCCCACCTGGAATGCTTTCTCCTGCTTACTCTTTTTCCTCTGAATCCTCTAGGAGCAGCTCAAGTCCCTTCTCCTTCCTGAAGTCCTTCCTGACCCTCTGCAGAAAACAGTAATTACCCCGTCTGATGAACACCTGGGCAATTTGGTGCTGATGCTATTTGACATTGTGGATATTTTCTTTATATTGTAAATTATTTTATTTATTTATTTATTTACTTACTTACTTACTTACTTATTTATTTATTCATTTATTTGTTGTGACTCTTGACGGTGAAGATAGTGCCCTGAGTTTTTTTTTTTAACCTGTAGATCTTATTTCATATGACAGTTATTTTTAAAATAGTTGGTAATTTGGGAAAAAAGCACCTAGAAAGGAATTTGATGGAAGTGAACTTAATGAAAATTATTACAGATATTATAAGAAAAACCTATGAGCATGTAATACTTTTATAATACATAAAATTATTTTAAATTATTTTCTTCAAAGAACAGTTAGAGAATAATCATGGACTTCCCAACTAGGACATAAGAAAATGTTTCATACTTAGCATGACTATAGGCTGCAAATGTGCAAAGGCAGAGATAGAGATTCTTTTTTCACAATCAATGTCATATTTTGGAAATCACTCCCTATGTTATTTGTAGTATAAACAAATTTTATGCAAAGTTATTCGTTGTATAGATGTACATACAGTTTTCTCATTATACTATTTTGGGTTTAGTGTTAATTCATTTGTTTCCAATACAAAATTCATTTGTACCAAGTTAACTCATCTATATGCAGTAGCCCAGAAATACCAAACATGGTCCATCTACCTGACCATCAAATCATGTTCTTGATTCTAGACAAAACTGCCTACTGAGCCTTCTGGGTCAGTGATTATGCATACACAAAATGTACTTCTATATCTGGAACAGTTTAAATGAGTTAGCTGTATTGGTCCATGATCTTCCGATGAGTTCAATACAATTTGAATTTTAGAAATATAGTTCTTATAAAAAAACTAATCTTCTAAAGATGATCATGCTAATAGAGGTGTAAATTTGACAAAACCATTATGAAGATGAATATTTATGATGTCTTAAATTTTGGCAATAGTAGAATATTGCTTGCTGGATTGAAGAGGATCAAGAGGGGGTCATGCTGAATGGATCATAAAACATGAGCACGTGCAAGCACACACGTACACAAACACATACATATTTAAAGAGAATAAGGATTACCCAACAAGCTTACACTTTTCTTTACATTTCTGTTGCCTCCATTGATATTCTGGCATTTTCTCCACCTGGATTGGCATACTGCCTTCATGGTTGTTCTGCCCTCTATGCTCCCACTCCAATCCACCCAGTCAGGCAGTAAATATTTTTGTAGGTATTTGTGTGGGTTCTGAGGAAGAATTGTGCTGGAATACTCAACTTCCTCATCTCAGAATGGCTTCCCTCCTGCACAATTATAATCATCAACTCTCTCCTTTACACAATCAAATATGATCAGCCTCACTTTCCAGTCATTAAATATACTCATTCCTTTCATATGCCCAACTACTTCAATCAAAACATTCACTCTTTTCTGTGATATATGGGTAAGTTTTCAGCATAATTCCCTGGGGCCTTAGAACCATAAAATCCATCATTCTTAGAGGTAGAAGTATTCGTATTATAAATTGAGCAATCTGAGAAAAAACATCTTAAAGTAGATGGTAGGAGTGGTGTTTCTGAAAAATCTTATTAAAATTTTTTGGTAAAATTGTGGAAGGAAAGGCAGAAGGGCCTCAGCTCAGAATTGCAACAAGGAAGTTACATACAGGGAGTGAGCAGACTAAAGAAACCCAAAAATGGAGAAAAGCTGGGGTGTAGGGAAACAAGAGCACTTGCCATAAACCTCTGTAGAAACAAACCCCAGAATAAGGTACAAAATAAATAAGTTAAAATCCTCACATCAGGAAATTTCCAAATTTTGAAGGTGAGAGTCCTGAGATGCATAATCTTGACCAAAAAGAAGGGAAAAAAAAAGAATTCAGCTTTCCAAAACGCAAGACATTTTTGTTTAGCACCAACTATATACAGAACACGGCACTTCTGTGAAAATTCAGGTAGCTGGATCATGTTGACCAACTCTGCTCCATCACGAAGTAGAAGTAGTAATTGTAAACTGTATCACAATACAACTGCAATTCTTGCTTTAAGCACGGGCTCCTGTCTGCCAGAATGAATTCCAAATTCACAATCAGGATCAAAGTTAGGCCGTATTAGCTGCTCTGTATTTTTAACCTTTGTATTAAATTACCATCAAGGGGGCACTAATTAAGATAAGAAATAGAGCTACTTATTTGTTTCATATGCACCTTCAGATTTCTGAATTATACTTTAAAACAATCTATGACATCTGTGTATGCTTTTCATAAAAGAAAAAGGCATAAATGCCTCAGGGTGCATCTGCCTGGCTAAGAAACAGATGAAAAAACCCTTTCCCTAGTTTCTATTAAGGCACAGAGAAATATAGTTTTAAAGGCTACAAAAGGAAGGTAAAGATTACATAAGGCAAATAAATCAATAAAATCTATAGTAAAAACCAGAATATTTTAGATTAACCTGAAAAGGCTAAATTTCCTAAGACTTTGAAAAATGAGGAAAGCCATTTGGCAAAATCCTTAACTAGGATTTTTGTTTGTTTGATTTTTTTTTTCTAGATTCCAGATTCAGAGATGTGCAACTGATCCAAATAGTTATAAAAGCTTGGGAGACAGCTTTCGAACAATTTTCCGAAGAGAAGGTTATGTGTGTTTCTTTCTGTATGAAGTTTATGTTGACAGAGGCATTTAACATATTACTGTATAACATGTTTTTTTCATTTTGAGTGGCTCATTTTCCTGATGTTATTGGGGAAGTATTTAAAAGGGTGCCTTCCCACCTTTTTTGTGTTTTTCCTGATAATACAATTGAGAACTAAATATGTATACATAAGAACTACCACAAAAATGATATTAATAATCAGTTTGCTAACTAGAAGACAATTTCTATTTAGTGCCATTAGGATTTTTTAAAGTTCTCCTACAGCAGCTATCTAAATGTTCTTTATTTTGATTCTTGAATATAGTGTCCAAATGTGTTCCTTATTTGCCTTGTGACTTATGAATATTCAACCAAAACAGAACTATGTCAAAAATTAATGTGTCAAATTTGCTATCCTTATTCAGCAGATTACTAGATAAGTAGAATATTTTTTTACATAACCTAAAATTGTCTTTGACATATAGATTCAATTAGAGACTCTATCCAACGTAATTTTCCACGGGATATTAGATTGGCTTTTTGAAGTCGTTTTCATAAGAGAATTGGTTGAAAATAATAAGTATGCAAAAAATGATAATAGTAATAATAACTAGTACCTATTTAGCCTCTACTATATATTATAAATCCTCTTTAAAACTCTGTGAGGTAAGTTCTTTTTTTTTTTTTTTTTTGAGGTAAGTTCTAATAGAATCCATTCCAGTTGGACAAATGAAGAAACTAAGACTCAGAGCAATTAGCCATTTTCACATATCTGATAAATAATAGAACTGGGACTCAAATCCAGATCTGCTTGACCTCAAAACCCATGCTCCTAACCTTTTTAGTTCAGTACCTCTCTGGCAGGTTATACTATGGGGATTATTCTACCAACTGTTATTTCAGTTAAACATATGTCATGGATGTCTTTCCATGATGGTATATATATTTTTAACAACACCATAGTAATTTTTGTATCTACAACTGTGCTGCAATTTATTAAATTAATCCTTTTGGCAGACCACTAGGTTGTTTGCAGATTTTCACTATTAGAAACAACAGTGCAATAAATATCCTCATACTGTTTTTTCATATTTGTGTTCATATACATTTTTTTCTATAAATAAGTTACTAGCTCTGGAATTATAGGATCTGATGATATGTACATTTTATATATAAATGTTACCCAATTATCATCCAAAAAGCATGTACCAATTGTATACCTTCAGTATCATTTCTCTACATCCTCTCAAACACTGAACATTATCAATCATCATTTGGTATATCTATCACCCACATTTATCTCTTGTCAATAATCTAATAGGTAAAAAGATAAAATTATCTACAAGCTTTCTTTTGATTATCTGAGATTGAGCATACTTTTATAACTATTAGTTGTCATTTCTTTCATGAATTTCGTATTTGTGTTCTTTGCTCATTTTTTCTATGTTAGATTTTTTTTATTGATTTAGAGGAGCTCAGTATATATTATAGGTACTAATTCTTTAACTATTACATAGATTACAGATATCTTCCCCAACCTGTCATTTGTCTTAGAGCTATAGTGCCTTAAACTTTTCAGAACCTTGTAATTTTTGAAGATTGTGGTTTTGTGGTTATATCTATCTTTTCCTCTGTGATATCTGACCTTGTTGTCACATTAGAAAGAGGGATATCTTCTAACCCCAAGATTATAAACATTTTCTTCTGATATGTTTTACATTTAAATCATTAATCCATCTGAGAATTTTTTAAATTTGTCATGTGGTATATAGAAATTAAATTTTATTTTCAAATGGTTAGTCAGTTGTCCAAACACCACTTGTTGAAAAATCCATCTTTTACTCCCTCATTGGAAATGCTAGCTTTTTTGTATATTAAACTTCCATTTATATGTCATCTAAATTTTCTACTCTATTTCTCCATTTCCTATTCTGTTTCATTAGTTTAACTATCTCTATGCCAGTATCATACTGTTTTAATTTGTTTATTTTTGAAGTATTTGGGTAATATATAAAAATATGCCCTGCAATATAAAGCCTAAAGTTTATTTATTTATTTATTATTTAAATCAATTTGTCATCATATACTATAACACCTAGTGCTCATCCCATCAAGTGCCCTCCTTAGTGCCCGTTACCCAGTTAACCCCCCCCCATTCACCTCCCCTTCTGCAACCCTTTGTATGTTTCCTAGAATTAGGAGTCTCTCATGGTTTGTCTTCCTCTCTAATTTTTCCCCATTCAGTTTCCCTCCTTTCCTTTATAGTCCCTTTCACTATTTCTTATATTCCACATATGAGTGAAACCATATGAGGATTGTCTTTCTCTGATTGACTTATTTCACTCAACATTATATCCTCCAGTTCCATCCATGTCGAGGCAAATGGTAGGTATTCATCCTTTCTGATGAAAGCCTAAGCTTCTTATGTTATAGAACCTATTCTACTATGGCCTTCCAGACTCATTCCCCATACACAGATCTGCTCTACGAACAGCAGATCTGCTCACATTCTCAGAGCTTTGCATTCTTGTCTTTATCTTATTCCAGCAGGACCAACCCCCTCATCCACACAAGAAACCATCCCTCTTCACTCAAGGATGCCCTCACATTTCTCCATCTCTGACCATCTTTTCTCTACCACACACTTTCTTTAGCAGTCATTTTTATATGCCATACAAAAGATAGCATGCGCCTCTCTAATTTACTGTGACTGTTTTCTGTATGTCTCCTCTCCCCTACCCCAAGAATATATTCCCCTGAAAGCCGTTTCTCATTTAGTTCTGTATCTCCTATAACTGTGTTTGACACTGAGTAGAGATAGTAAGTGCACACTAAATTAATAAAAGTAATCACATCAAAATCATAATGATGCAAAATGAAACAGATATAATGATTCTTGCTATTGGCCACCCTCTGAATTTATGATAAAATCTTGATTCCTGATTAAATATTTTTAGGTGATCTAGTGACAAGGAATCAGCAAATTCTTGCTATTACTCTGGAGATATGGTATCTAAGTGCCATACATTAATAATATACCTGCAGTTATGACAACTGGGATCAAAATCATGCTCATTTTACAAAATATATATATATATATTAAGTTAAATATATATAAAGTTAAAATATATATATATAAAGTTAAAAAATCATAGTGTAATATATAGTCAATAGCAGTGTCCCTTTCCAATAAAACAGTAGTAGCAGCACTGTCAAGTTCTATAAGCTGTAACAGATATCTCTGAATTGGATGTGGGAGTTCCTTAGCCGGCCTCTTTATTTCATGTGTGTTAGGAAGAATTTGATGTTTCTGCTTTGATATCAAATAATACAACAAACATACAGCATGTGTGGTCCTTGCATAGTAAAATTGGCCTTTTCCTAAACTGTATGTATAATTGCTTCTAGAACAAATTGACATTCCTTCTGTAATGCTTTTAGATCTGGACATGTTATTAGCTGAGAGCTGGAGAGCTCTAGTCTCAGAGATGGAAATATTTGTAAAAATGCAAAAGAAAAAGCTGCCTGTTGTTTTTGATACAGGGTAAGAATATTTCATAGTGTTAAGTTTTAAAAAAAGGAAAAAGAAAAGAAAACCTTTTAGCACATGTTGTGTTGAATTTTTTTTCCTAGTGAAAGCAGCAGTTCCTTTGGATTTTCTTATTTAGCTTTTAGAGTACACTCTGCTTTCAAAGATATTTTTCTCACTCAGGTGCATACAAGCCAGTTTGGTCTATGGCTGCAGAGATATAGCACAAGTCACTTTGACTATTAGTATAGTTAAAAATATTCATCTCTCTTGGTTTTTCCTATATCCCCCAAGTTAAAGGTTTTGAAGGCTATTTCTTACCTGTTGTTCAAGAACATTAAAGTCTGGGGCACCTGGGTGGCTCAGTGGTTGAGCATCTGCTTTTGGCTCAGGTCATGATCCCGGGGTCCTGGGATTGAGCCCCACATCAGGCTTCCCCGCAAGAAGCCTACTTTTCCCTCTGCCTATGTCCCTGCCTTTCTCTGTGTGTCTCTCATGAATAAATAATTTTTTTAAAAAAGAACATTAAAGTCTAATATCACTCTTAATGTCTGTACAGCTCTCCCTGCTGTAAGAAAGAGAAGAGTGCTCATCACCATTCTTAAAAATGCAGTTCCCCACTTCTGTGTTCAGAATTCATGTCTACAAAAGATAATGGCTCAAATACATGGGTCAAAGTCCCTTTGCTACTCCTAAGGTTCTTTTAAGAATAAGTAAAAGTGAAAAAAAATTCTTTAAATTAAGAAAAAAAAGAATAAGTAAAAGTGGGGCATGTGGGTGGCTCAGTGGTTGAGCATCTGCCTTCGGCTCAGGAGTCAGGGATCCAGTCGCACATTGGACTCCCTGCGGAAAGCCTGCTTCTGTCTCTATGTCTCTGCCTCTGTCTGTGTCTCTCATAAATAATAAAATCTTTTAAAAAATAAGTAAAAGCATCGATACATTATATACATTATTCTCATAAATGATAAAATCTTTTTAAAAATAAGTAAAATCATCAATAGATTATTTATTTATTCATGAGAGACAGAGAAAGAGGCAGAGACAGGGGCAGAGGGAGAAGCAGGCTCCCTGCTGGAAGCTCGATGTGGGACTCAATCCCCAGACCCGGGGATCACACCCTGAGCCGTAGGCAGACGCGCAACCGCTGAGCCACCCAGGCATCACTTGATACATCATACTTTAATGAAAGACATGGTTTTTCAACCCAGCTTTATCCAAAAAAAAAAAAAAAGGCCTTCCAAATTCTAGACAAGGATTTCTATCATATGGAATTTTCACGCTTAGTTAGTTTTTACCAAAGAGGCCATCGGTGTTTTGTCTAATGGAGAAGAGAGGATCCAGGCTAAAAATTTGTCACTGGTGAGAGTCCTCCGTCATCACCATGATTTCTCTTCTTATCCTGGTTTGGCAAAAATAAACTCATAGGTCCATCTACTGACACAGTGAACGCAGAAAACATGCTTAGGCTAGGTTATTAGGTGCCTTTAAAGCCAGTTAGTTTCATTTTGTAAATTCTCCTGGCAAGCAGCAGCTGGTGTCTCCATTTACTGTGTGTTCCTGCATCATGTCTTACATCCTTCTGTTTCAGAGTGTCTCCTGAAAGTTCTTTTAGTCTCTTTTGTACCTGGTGTTGCTCTAAAGAGAGTGATTGAGATATGCACAGCTGGGCAAGGGGATTGTAAATTATGCTAATGTAAAACCAGGACTGCCTGTCCCCTCAGTCTGCCTCTTCTGAAAGCACCTAGTGACCATTCTTGCTGAAATAAAGAGCAAAGAGAATAAAACAGAACTTAAGACATTCTGAAGACATCAGTAAAGAAAGATCTGAGACTAATATTTATTTTTTTCATCATAACAGGCACGATGCCAGGGACTTTTCATGCATTTATGCTCAACACAACACTATTCTCAACACAGTCTAGCGTTATGTCTATATTTTGTATGAGGGAAACGGAAGATCAAAGAAGTTTAATAGCTTGCCCAGAGTCACACAAGTATTAGTGATATATCATGGTTTTCCCATTATATCATATCACCTTTAACTAAACACCAAATTTTGTTATATATTAAATGAAAAGAAGACAATGTGAAAGTTGTGGCTACAAACCTCTAATTTTTAAATAGCTAATCTAAAACTCGGGCAGCCCGGGTGGCTCAGAGGTTTAGCACCGCCTTTGGCCCAAGTTGTGATCCTGGGGTCCCGGGATCCAGTCCCACGTCGGGCTCCCTGCGTGGAGCCTGCTTCTCCCTCTGCCTGTGTCTCTGCCTCTCTCTCTCTCTCTCTCTTCCTCTCTCTCTCTCTCTCTCTGTGTGTCTCTCATGAATAAATAAATAAAATCTTAAAAAAAAAAACTCTTCTACCCTCAAATCACATAACAATTTAAAGCAGCTTTTATCTCTTCCTTCAAGTGAAGTATGAAAGCCCTGAGAGACCATATATGTTCAGTTAACCAAATCTTGTCAGTACCAGGACAGCACCACAAACTTCTGGTAACTCAAGAATCTTAATTGAGTTATTGTCGCATCCCTTACAGATGGCTCCAGATCTCTGATAAGTTCATGGTTTCCCATCAGTCTGCTCTCAGCCGGCATGTTCCTCAGTTTTCTTATGAGAAAAATGCATGGGCATTGGTTTGCCCAAGGCAAATAACTAGGAAACAACTAGGTCGGATTAGACTTAGTCTCAAATGAGAAACATGTTGATTGCTGGTGCCTTCAGAAATATGGTATTCTTCAGAAAGTATTACTGTAGAAAATATGTGGTTGCATTTGGGGGGCATTTGAACTGTGTTTTGTTTCACGATTTGTTTTCTGTAACCACTGATGCTGCCCCAAGTATCATCTTACAATCAGACCACTTGGTGATTATAATATTTTCTAGTTAAATGACATTTAAGGCCTCGTTTTATGAGCTCCAGCGTAATTGGCTAATTTGGTAAACTCCAGATGTGTGAGATAATGTGCCACTCGTTTAAGTGCCTTTCAGACGGCATAAATGGCACAGCCCCAGGAGGTATAATCACTCCCTCTTGTTTTCATTAAGAAGAGGAATGAGTGGCTTGTGACACAAACAAAGGAAGTGGGACGTCTACAACTCAAAATCAACAACAACCTGGTGAGATTTGGACATTTCCTTTTTACAGGTGGACTAACTCCAAGATCTTTAGCTCAATTTGGTGACTTAGTGGGTCCACTTGTTAAAACGTGGTTTACCTAATATAATGTGACCAGGTGATTTTAAAGCATCTCTGCCTCTAAATAGAAAGACTTACCCCTAGAGAAAACCCCCTGAGCAGCCTCTGGAAACCCCCTCACTTTCACATGGAAGTGAGGGCAAGTATTGGACTTGAAGAGACAGTGGAGGTGCTAACTCTTCCCAGGAATGGCAGTTATTTGAGCAGTCGGCATCCTCACCACCTAAGCCAGAGTCCAACTTCACAAGGGCCCATAGTTGCTGTTGCTTTTTCTCTCTTCTTTCTACCCCACTTCTCACCCAACAGAAACCAACTCATCTACCCAGTATTACCAAGCTGGAGTTGAGCGAATGGTTCTTAGCATCACTGTTCCCTGGATCCTGAGTCTGGGATCTCTTATCTGATATGTAGACCAAGTGGAGTTCACATACAACTGCGTGGTGGGTCACTGGGTACTCACTGCTACTTAACCGGTGCAGAGTTTTCGCTCAGGTGAATAATTACAGACTATATCCCAGGCCCCTAAGCAGATAATTTGCAGTGCCAATCAACTGTGTGTAGATCATTGAGTATTGATTAGAATTGCAAGCCTGGCATACCCAAGCAAATTCATTCTTTGGTGGGTGCCAATGTGCACTGTGCCTTCTGTGTGAGCTTAATAGTGCGTTGAGTGTCGCCTCTCTCATCCTTTTTTGTTTTATTAAAGAGGCCCTTCCTGGTATCCACTGGACCTCCCTTGAGGGCTCCCTCCATTTTGGCTTATTTTCAGCTTTATTGAGATATCTCAACATTGAGATAGAACACTGTGAAGTTTAAAGTGTACTGTGTGATGATTTGATCATTGCAAAATGATTACCACATTAGAGTTAATTAACACATCCATCACTTCATATAATTACCATTTGTGTGTGTGTAGTTAGAACACTTATGATCTACTTTCTTAGCAACTTTCAAGTATACAATGCAGTATGATTCACTATAGTCACCATGCTTTGCTTTAGATCCCTCCTCCCTTGTTTTCCTGTGGTGATAAGGAGGAAAGCAGACAATCCCAGCTGCTCTTGCTCCCACACTACAGAGTTCTGTCCTGGCCTGCCTGGGCTTCTTAATGATGGCACAACAAATATCTTCCATTTAGGTAGGGGAAAGAAAAAGAATAAGAAAGGAAATAACACAATAAGTGAGACTTTAGAGAATAAATTATAGCAAATCTGTTCGGCAGGTCTTACAAGTGGTGGGCCCAGGTCCAGATTACGGCACCCAGTAACCTGAGCCATTTTTTTTTCCCACATCACATCTCTTCCTATTTTGCAAAGAGATGATCTCAATTCAGGCATGGGCCTGCTATTATTATTCCTGAATGATCTGTGTTCCTTTAAAAATGGCTTATCAAGGCAGCCCGGGTGGCTCAGTGGTTTAGCGCCACCTTCAGTCCAGGGCATGATCCTGGAGACCGGGGTCGAGTCCCACATCAGGCTCCCTGCCTGGAGCCTGCTTCTCCCTCTGCCTGTGTCTCTGTCTCTCTCTCGCACTCTCACTCTTGCTCTGTGTCTCTCATGAATAAATAAATAAAATCTTTTTTAAAAAAGGGCTTATCAATGCTTCAGTATATTATACTCAGAATTTCAGACATAAAATGTATGCAATAGCTTTTTGCAGAAAGTGTGTTGCTAAAAACTTTAAACTTATTTAGCAATTCAAAGTTGAAAATGAGAGAATGTAGGGTAAGGAGAAAATGCTAAAGAAGAATGTTTTTTGGTTTTTTTTTTTAAAGCAGAAAGTTGAACCACTGGCACATCATTTGGCTTTTCTGTTCTACCAGATTATTTTATACCCTTGCGAAGGCAAACGGTTACTGGTTTAAGCTGTACTGGGTTGTAAAGTGGTCTTTACAATCAGGGGGAGGATAATGAATTTCCAGAGTGCTCAGATAGCAGCATCCCTGTGCTCCCATGTCCCAGAGCCCTGTCAGAGGTCTTTTGTTCTGCCCACAGAGTGACCTTTAAAATGGTTTCAGCTCCTAGATTTCCCTGCTGTCATCACCATCGATGGCTAGCTGACACTCACACTCCGGCTCCCCCCAGCCACTCACTAACAATACTTTCTGACTTACTGACTGGCCTTTGGCAAGGATTTAAGTGTTGCCAAAGAATAAGTGAAAACGTTTGCAGTGATGTCAGCTCGTCAGCAGGGCCTGATAAAGAGACCAAACACAGCCTCTCCCAGCACGCAGTGCTGACAAGAAGGAAAGGAGGACCAGTTGTTTGGGTGGAAGTAGTTGTCTTTCAGGAATGTGAATGTCTCAATCCAGAGCCTGCACAGATATTCCCTGTGTTTTATAGAGTGTTAATGGGAGGTGAGGGGATTCTATGGCCAATGGGAAATGTCCGATTGGAAATATTTTCAAGACTTTATTTTAACTTACTCTGGTTTTCTGATGAGTTAGACGCAGTCAACTTGGGGAAAAAAATGTCTTTAACAAAACCATAATCCTTTTTCTAGTGGTTGCTAAACTGAACATTTTCAGATGAAAATGAGAAAGAAAAGAAAATCTCCTAAAAACCTTCTACCTTTGTCTGATTCTTTTATTATAGAAAATAAGTCAGGGGCACCTGAGTGGCTCAGTGGGTTAAATGTCCCACTCGATTTTGGCTCAGGGTTGTGAGATCAAGCCCCATGTGGGCGTCAAGCTTACTTAAGTTTCTCTCTCTGGTTCTTCCCACCACCACCCCTCATGCATGCGCTCTTTTTCTCTCTCTTAAAAGAAGAAAAAGAAAAGAAAAGGAAGCAAATAACCTAGGCATGATTTAACATAGACAAGGTTAAAGGAATTTATGGGGTTTTTTTTTTGGGGGGGGGGTCAGGAGGTGGTTGCATGAGGGAGAGAGAGTCCCAAATAGACTCTGTGCTGAGCATGGAGCTGGGCCCAGGGCTCAATCTCACAACTCTGAGATCACCACCTGAGCCAAAACCAAGAGCCAGGTACCTAAGCAACTGAGCTACCCAGGTGCCCCAGGATATTTTATCATCATCATTGATTTCAGCTAGCATCTCTGATTTTTATGGAATTACCTCTTTCTGTCTTCTATTTGGACATTTTCTATTCCTGGCCATATGCATCTCATTTTATTTTCCTTGGAAAGAAAAGGTCATGTGGATTTTTAATATTCTAGAGCACTGTTGAGAAGTTAAAAGCATTGACAAGATCCATATATACACGTACATACATGTATTTAAACTAAATTAAACTGCTTATTGTTTAGATTGCTACATTTTCTCTGTAAGTCCCATGAGCCAGATACCACTGGAGAAGTTAATAAGTTATAAGTTAATATGTACATTACCTTATTAACCATGTATAAGTTAATAAGTTGGTAAGTTTCTACTCAGTTCCTGCTTAGAAATGTTTCATCGCCCAATTACAATGCTCTTGTCACTAGTTCATGAATTTCTTGTCTAGTCTCATGATTTGAGCTTTACCTTTCCTCCAGGTATTTCAGGCGGTTTGAAACTGGAAGAAAGGAAAAGGTCCGGACAGCATTATTATGTTAGTGATTATATTCAAAACCATTGTTACCATTATGACCCTTTACTCTTTGTGAAATATATCCACATGTCTTACCTCACTTGTTGCTCACAAGAGCCCTGGAAGTAGGCAGGTGGAGAGTACAATCTCAAGTTTTCTGGTCGGAAAACTGATAAGAATGTTATGGGACTTGTGCAGCATCCCACAGCTGGTGTTGGGGTGAGCGTTCTCCTGAGGTCTTCTGCATCCTGTATCATGCACCCTGTTCTGTCAATAAATTAATAACAGTATTAGTAATAATAGAAGCAACACTTCAGATTTTAACACTGTTGCCAGGAAGGGTACAAAGCATTGTCATATATCCCATCTCACTTGGCCGAGTAGCATCTGGGGGAGGTGGGAGGGAGAGGAAGGTGACATCAGGTATGGTTGATTACATTCTGCAAACCAGCAAACTTCAGCAGAAGGAAGGTTAGTGGGATTCCCACAATAATCGATTGGTTTCTAAGATCAGCACTCAAAGAAGACAAAGGTGCACTTTTTCTTTAAATGACATCTTGGACAAATGAAATTGGACTAAATGTATTCTGAAGCATGGGACCATCCTCCCATGAGACCAAGACAGAAGTCCATAATCCTTTAGAAAAGGTCCTGTTCAAAAGGAAATTTAGGGTACAGTTTAAGATTAAGACTCACTGAATGAACTTACTTATTTGACCTGTCAGTGCCTTTGCCTAACTCAATTTGAATATTGATTAATAACCAGGAAAACCGCAGGAAACATGAGGTAAGGTATTGAACCAAAATTTCTTGGATGAATTGTCAGATGGGGTGAAAATGATCATATGACTACAATAGATGTTAAAATATGCAGTCACCAAAATCTAAAGTAGATGCCAGCCATCCTCAGTGGCCTTGTTCTCCTGCTGATAAACACTATTCACAAGTCTCTTTGGCCACAGAGAACTTGTAGGAAGACAAAGCCCTGAGTACCAGGAATTCTAATGTAGACACAATCTCAGTGGTAACAAAAAAGGAAATAAAGTGTGAGATAAGTTTTGGAAACTGTCGAAGAGAGTGTGTAAGTTTGTGTTAGAGGAAAGAGTTTTTTTATTTCTTTACATAAAGCTTTTCCTAAATTAGAAGAATCAAGAACCAAAAGGAGATAAAGGACATGCTCTGGTATCGTTACCATTTTGGATCCTTACACTTTTCAGTGAACAGGTCAACATGCATTTCAAAACTCAAATAATAAAATTCCTAGAAATTGGCACTATTTATAAAGGAACTAAAGTTAAAAGACTATTGCAATGTAATCCATTAAGCAACAGGACATGTCAATTACTAGAGATCTGGCTTTGTGTGTAAAATGTATGTGTTAGATTACAAAAATGTTTCATGACCACTTGTTCACTCCTTAATCCCCATGGTCTGACTTCTGTCTACACCGTGTATTTACAAACTGCTCTCTCAGAAGGTACCACAGAACTCCTATCTTTTTCAATGGGATCTGAGACACTGGGGATTGTAAACTGTTCTATTATTTTATGTGCCACTAGAAAGAGGAAATACTGACAACTAAACTCCTTGGAGTGATTTGATAACGGATATCGGTGTTGAGTGAGGAGAAGTTCTGAGTGACTTTCTAGTCTTTTGTGTGGGAATGACTGGTGATAGCCAAATTATGTCACTCACACATTCATAAATCTTTGATAATTTCCTGTTGATCCATGTGGTAGGGTGCCACTAAGATGGCCCTAATGATCCCTGTCCCCTTGTATTTATGTCCTTGTATAATCCCCCCTTCTTTTAAGCATAGACTAGGCTTATTGACTCTCTTCCAAAGAAAAGAATATGGCAGAAATGATGAAATGTCACCTTTGAGATTAGTATATATAAAAAAACTGGCTTCCATCTTGGTAGATCCTTCTTATTTTTCTTGCTCTTTTGGTTTCTTGGAATTTTATTGCCTTTAAGTAAGCTCCCCATGGGGGCTCCCCATGTGACAAGAAACTTGAGTAGCTCTGGCCAATAACCAATGAGAAATTGAAAGCCTCTGTCTAATATCCTGGAACTGAATCCTACCAGCAACCACCTGAGTAAGCCAGATAAGATTTCAGGTCCAGCTGATGGTTTGACCACAATCCCAGGAGAGACCGTTAGTCAGGGCCACATACTAACCCATGCCCAGGTGCTTGACCCACAGAAATTGTATAATAATAAAAAATACACAAAAACAGATCTGAAATCCTTGACATATTTTTCTGGAGCTCTCCATATCTGCTTTGAATCTTTCAAGCTTTACCTTACCTAGTCTCATCCCATGCATGTTATGGTCAAGCCCTTCGGACCAATTATAACTCCTGAAACCATTTTCCTATAGTTTTTCTCATGTATATTCTTCAGCTCAGAATGGCATTTTTTTCCTTTGTCCAGCTCTGATAATTCTGGTCATCCATAAATAACCAGTTTTCATGTTATCTTCTCTTTAATGCCTTCTCTCTTTACCCAAAACGGAAATAATTTTCCCTATTAGTTCTCTTATGGCATCTTCTTCCTCCATAACAACATTTCTCTACAGAGTCAAAGGGACCTGGATTAGAATCATATATAGAAATTTGGGAGCCTTAAGCAAATTGTTTAATGTCATTGTTCTTCAGTTTCTTTATTTATTGCATGGAATAGTAGTATCTAATTTACTATGTTGCTAGATGGTATAAGTATGTATACAATAATAATTAACTGGTTCCATTATTATTACTTTATATTGTAGCCAATTTATTTGTAACTATTCACAGTTATTTAAATATGTAGAGCTCTGATGAAATCTTGTTAGGGCTTCTAAAGTGTTTTACACAATTCTTTTTATATAATCATCATCCAAGTTATGTTTGCTGAATTTTTTTTATGTTCGCTGAATTTAATTGAATGATTACTAGTTTTACATACTAAGCTATTCTGGCCACAGTAATAGAAAATAAATATAGTGAAATTTAAATAAATACCAAGAAAAATTTATGATGCTGGTGGTATCATTAAGACAAAGATTATAAAGATGATAATCTGCCTCTATCTTCTAAAGAGTAACATCTTTGTAATGGTCTCAGAAGATAGTAGAATATTTTTAAGGGTCGTGAAGTTGTCTAAAGGTAGGGAGTTGGATTTTTACATTTAGTTTTTAGATTCAGGGGACTCACCATTGACAAGTGTTGCCTAGTGGTACTGACAGGTTTAGTTAGGGAAACTGGAGGGGCGGATGAAGACCCAAGAGAAGACAAACAATGTAGTACCCCCGATGCTTAGAATGTGTTCTGTCTTCACTACTATACTTTTGCCACCTGCCTGTCTGGGGTTTAATAAGCACAGGGACCCAGAGCAGTATAAATAAAAACCAAATATTCTGGTCAATAAAAAGGTGAATTAAAGCAAAAGCAAGAGAATGTTTAGAACATAATCAGAGGCAAATGAAGAGTTAGAATCTTAAAAGACTATATTAACAAACTTTTGGTTCCAGCAATCAGAGTAGTTTGTATCAGAACAACTGTCCTGCTGAAAACAACTATAAACATTGGACAAAATACACAGAACTACTTTTGAAGGCATTAGAGAGTCATCAAAGCAGGCAGAATTTGCAAAGAGCTACAAGACCTGAGGGAAGGAAGCCACCTCAGTGAGCTCTACATTTATCCAGGCTTTTTCCATGCTTTGTGAAGTCTTGTGGAGAGGATGGGGGAGGGAGTTCAGACTAAGTCCTAGTTGAGGAGAGGAGTTGGAGCTTGGTGTTCAGAGCTATCATATGGCTGGAACATGAGAAGCAAAAATCCCAAAGAAGAGGGAAACCAGGGAGAAGTGAGCTCTGGGTTTATATGCAATATCCCCTTTGGGTTTATATGTAGCTTGCCAACTCCTAAGCTATATGTGAACAGGAAAAAAAAAAAAAAAAAGACAAACCCAGCCAAGACAAAACAAAACAAAACAAGCAACAACAACAACAACAACAACAAAAAAAAAAAAAAACAAAAGCTGAGAGACTATCAAGAGGAACAGAAAGTTCAGTAGTCCTGTGATACTTGAGAGACAAGAGTTGGAGTTTAAACTCAGCCAGGTAGAAGAATTCTGGTAAAAACACAACACGTTTTCAGTTGAGACTCAGAATCTCCACGTCCAAGAGTAAGGGCTCTGCCCTAGGAATAAGGACAAAATATAAACACTTTGTTTCTAACAAAGCCTAAATCCAATCCTCAGCAAGATGAAGGTGAACTGCTATATTCCATCTGTTCTGTGGGAGAATATTTATTCTTGTGGGGGAAAATACCATCATCCAGAGGATCTTTGACATTTTTTTATGCATAATGCCCTATATTCAATTAGCAAATCACAGAGCCTTAGGGAAGAAAAGACAAAAGAACCAAATATCAAGAAAAACAGAGACAATAAGTGACTCAAATTTTGGGATTATCAGATGATGACTTTTTAATTTATTTAATTATCATTGTGGTAACATATATATAACATAAAATTTACCATTTTAAGCATGTTTAAGTATACAGTTCAGTGGCATTAAGTACTTTCACTTTGTTGTGAAACCATAACCACCATCTATCTCCAGAATGTTTTCATCTTCCAAAAGTGAACTCTCTTTTCATTAAACAGTAACTCCCTCTTTCTTCCCTGTCCCCCTGCTTCTGGAAGCCATCATTCTACTTTCTGTGTCTATGAATTTGAAGTACCTACTTTAGGTACTTCATATAAAGGGAATCATACTTGCCTTTTTGTCATTGGTTTATTTCACTTAGTTTAATGTCTTCAAGGTTATCCATGTTGTAGCATGTCTGAATTTTCTTCCTTTGTTAAGACTGACTAATATTCCACTGTGTTTATCTATCATCTGTCAGTAGACAGTTGGGTTGTTTTTATCCTTTGGCTATTGTGAACAATGCTACTACGAACATGAGTGTACAAATATTTCTTCAAATCCCTGCTTTCAACTGTTTTGAGTATATATGCAGAAGTGAAAATTCTGGATTTCCTATGTAATTCCATGTTTGACAGACAAGAACTTTTAAAAAGATATAATAAATATGCCTGAAAAGTAAAAGAAAAGATGAAGAATTTCACCAGAGATACAGATCTTTTATTTTCAAAGACTCAAATGGAATCTTGAAAAATACTCTAGTAAAAATAAGAATTCAGGAGGTGGATTTTCAATCCACATGTTATATTGTCAGCATGTATCTTCTTAATTGTTTTATAAATATTTAAATATGATGGAACATATTTTTTCCTACTACATTGCTGTACTATCCTAGTACATAGTAGGTACTTCATATTATAATTAATTGATTGAATAACTACAGAAATAATAATAGCATATTTTTGCTAAGAGAAACCATACATTTTTTTTAAAAAATTCATTTTAAGCAACTAAAATAATCATAATTTACCAGAGGCCAGGCACTTTGCTAGGTGCTTTATATACACTAATTCAATGTATTCTCACAACAACCTGTGGGGGGCGGGGAGCCCTCATCCTTCCCATTTTACTGATGCATCAATCAAGGCCAAAAAGTTTATGTAACTTGTCTAATGTTTCCTAGGTTGTAGGAATTTGAACCCATGTGATCTGTGTCTAGATCTTTACCTCTACATTACTTGAAAAGAAATACTCTTTTTAAGAAACATGAATTATTCTGTTTTGGCTGACTGGCTAGTTGCAATTTTAGAAAATAAATGAAAAATTGAGAAGCAAAATTGCTTGATGACATGTGCCAGGGCACTAAACTCTTCTCATAATATGACCTTTACATCTTTTCAGATGTTCCTTCTGGACAATGGCATACTACTTGATGTATTTTGGCACAGGGTTTGTTATGTATGTTTGACATAAAAGAAATAACACCATGATGAACAGAATGTCCCATCTTTCTCCTTGAACTCCAAATTGCCCAGGGCCACAGATACAAAACATAGGTTTAAGTTGCACTCTCCACTTCCTCCTTTCATGTTTGTGGATCTCATTCGTAGGATGCTGACATTTTACCTTTTCTACATCCTTGACTTCATTTCTTCCTTTACCCCATCATTTATTTTAAATGTTTAATCTTTTTGCTACACCTCCTCAGAGCATGATAAATTTTGATGGCCAATCTCTTCTCCAGTGATGAGACATTCCTTGGGAAATCCATTTCTTTCAGCCTTGGCAGGGAAGATCATACATTTATTACACAGAACAAAGGGAGTATTCTTCAGGGCCTTAAGATTCCCAATATATTTGCTTTCAGCTCTCTTTTCCTCAAACTCTTTGTTCATCCAGGTTACATTTCAAAGTGCTCCCACATCCTATTTTAATCTCTTGTTTTGGACCCTTCGATATAAAGGACCCTTTCATTGTTTCTTCCCTTGTTTGTTTGTCTCTTTTCTTTCTAGAAAAAGAAGCTACTCATTTCAGACAAAATTAAAATGAACAAAACTAAAAGAACAGCTCCTTTTGTGATAGAGGACAGTCATTTTATTAAATATTTCTTAAATGTCTCCCTGGTTTTAGACCCAATTCCCTAAAGTTTATATAGCTTTCTGATATAAGAGATGAAGGGCAAACAACATTATTCCAGCTAAGAATAGATTTCTGTATCTTTTCTATATTTATGCTGTTTCTTTACCAGACTTAAAAGAACACTTGTAACCCACCAAATAGTATTTAGTGGCTGCCCATTTATACACAGCCTTCTGTTAAGTAACACAGAAGAATGCATTAGAAAGACACAGCTAAAAAAAAGAAAGAAAGACACAGCTTTGGCCTTCTAAAAGCTTCATTCTGCAATGAAATAACTGTATGAGCAAAAATTGTCTCAGTCACATGATTCTATTAAGTGTTTATGAAAAAAATCCTTTGACAAGCAACTGCAAAAATGGTAGAGATCTGACCGGAAAACAAATTTGCGTTTTCAATACCTCCATGTCTCTTCACATCTCCTGTAAAACCATTCTCAGTCACAGGAAAACAAACCACAAAAACGAAGGGACTTTCCAGACAGAAGCAAATTGTCCCCATAGGAAATAAAAATCTTCAAAGTGTCCCTTTCATTGAACTTGTTTCTTTTTTTACAACAAATGGACACGTCGGACATAAAATTTAATTGAGACATACTGAAGTGAGGGTCTGGCTTACCTGAGTAGAGGTTACATCCATTAAGGAGACAGCAAGGCACTAACAACGCATTGACTACTTTATATCACAGAATACTAAACTTCTAATCACCGTCATCTCTTTGGACTATCATTTATTTAAGATTTCAGCAGCCTCCTATTAAACTCTGCTGTGTGATTCTATTTTACACTTCTTTTCCTGTGTGTTTGTTTTAATTTAAGAGCCAGTATGCATATTGACAATTCTTTGACAGCAAAGGTAAAACCACCAGGAGTGTATCTGTTTATTGAGGACTGACAGCTTTATAGCTAACATAAAAATAATCTAATGTTTATTGGAGCAAATGTTTGGACTGAGGATTAAGTGAAACTAGTGAATAGAGAAAACCTTTTCATCCTATTCAGACTTTTCAAATAAGGTCTAGGATCAACTACATAAAAACTTTTTGTGTTGATTTCTTTAACGCTCTTCCCTTAATTTGTGCCACTGCTCACTCCCTTCTACTTCGCTTCCCCAAATTCTGTTTTACGACAGGGGTTTTGAAGTAAGTAAAACCTTGAAGAGGAAGATGCTACCGTTCAGAGATTCATTGCTAGAGCATTTACATGGGCCATGCAAACTTTGCAGATAACAGTAAAGCAAAATCTAAACCTCTTTGCTTATCACATAAACTGTCTTTTCTGCTGTTGCCTATAACTTAAGTCTCGTAAGAGCTCTTAAATTTTTTTGGTCTTGGTTTTTGTTTTTGTTATTTTTAATCATGTCGGTGGGGAAGGGGAACAGACTTCTCTAAACTGCTTTAAAACTAGTTGTAGGGGCACCTGGGTGGCTCAGTCAGTTAAGCATCTGCCATCGGCTCAGGTCATGATCCTGAGATCCTGGGATCAAGGTCCAGGTCCGGTTCCCTGCTGGGTGGCAAGTCTGCTTCTCCCTCTACCCTTCTCTCCCCACTGGTGCTCTCTTGCTTGCTCATTCTCAAATAAATTAATAAAATATTTTTTTAAAAAATAGATAAATAAAACTGGTTTCAGACTGTTACATTGTTTTTCAGTTTCACCTATAGCTAAATAGATTTTTGTCTTTATTTTAAATGAGACATTTGAAAGGTTTCAGAAAATAAGCTGTTCTTTCTGTCAGTAGAAATATTACCCATTTGAAAATGATCTGTTAAGGTTAAAAATAGTTCACCAAATTATTGTTAGACTAAGGATATTTCACTTTACTTTTTTAAACTTGATACTAGTTATAATTACTACTAATATCTCTTTTCCTACATCTTTCCTCCAAAACATAAAGCTAAACTCATCCTAGCAACGTTCAGGTCACTATTGCTTTTCCTCTCTTTACCACTCTTCCCTACCCCCACCCTGTCCCGATCCTATTTTAGGTTGAGTTAAGTAAATGGGAGAAAAAAAATTAGGCAACTTGTTAAAAGGTCGCTTGCTAAGGAGAAGCTGCAGAGCTAGAAATGGAAACCAGGTTGACCGGCTGACTCCAGTGCCCCGAGGCAGTTATATAAAGTGCACTGGCTCTTTCCCTTTGAAAAATATGTGTACCTCCCGACAACGCTGAAATGTGAACATTCACATAACTCAGTTTTCAATTTCATCCCTAGAACGAAATGTCCCTACGGATAAGGGTAGGTTTTTATGCAAGTGTGCTGCGGCATAGCATACATGTGAATAGACCAAAGAAATTCCAGGGATGTCAGGATCTTGCAGCAGCTGACAATCTGATACCAACTATGTATCTAAAGCGAATTAACATGTCGCCACCAGGCAGTAGTGAGCTATTCAAGGGTCAGGATCCTTTCCCAGCTATCTTGATGTCCCTGGGACCCGACATAGTGTTTGAATCTCAGACAGAATTCAACAAATGCTTGTTGAACTCAGCTAAACTAGATTAAAATTTTTAACTGTTAAAAAGATGGTTTTGGTCCTTTTTTTATTTGAAGAAAATAACATACTATTTCTTTGAAGTGTCTGCAAAGTGTCTACTTCATTACTAAGTAGAACACATAATGTATTCCTCAACAGATTTTATTTCTTCTTAATTCCTTTCTCATCATGTCCATGGTGGTGGTGATTGCCTAGATTTTGTTATAATGTGCTATCATGCAGAGATTGGTAGTAAATTGGCGTTAATGGTGTCTATGGAATTTTCATTTTGTTCTTAGGACATCAACTTACTACCTCTTCCTAAGAGCTAACTTAGTGACTTGTGTGCCCTTCTGATTTACATGGTGCTGACACTTTACTTAAAGGAGAAAAAGCATCTCCTCCCTTGATCAGACATCCTTTGTGACATTTCCCATGACTCCTTGACATTTCGGCTACACTTGTTCTGTGGGTATTATGTACATGCTGCGTTGCATGTGCGGAGTCCTTCTCTTCTTCCCCGCACCCTCCAGGCCAGTCTGCGTGAACTGCCTACCACTTTTCAGGCACAGTTTTTGGTACCACCATGGTTGTCCGACTTACTCTGTGCATTTGCCTCCTGGTTGCTCCTCTGGGTTGAGGACGGGAATCTCAGGGTGACAAACAGTTGGCTGCTACTGTTGCCCCAAGAAGGGCTTCATTTAGGCATGTGACTCTCACTGCAGACACTTCATGCATCCACAATGTCAGTCTCAGATCTACACCAGCCCCAGTTTAGAAATAAACTCTTTCTCAGTCTTGGGCTTCTCTGACTAGGAATCTAGAGGTAACAAGTAACCTCTTGTAAATCCATCCTTCTTTTAAAACCCAAACCAAAAACTTCTAATGACACGCTAAGTCTACGTGATTCACATGTCATTTTACACTTTCTTTAAGACACCTAGACCTTTGTTGGGGTCTGTCAGGCGAGCAGAATTGTGTCCAGGTATGCTGTACTCTCACGCCAAGAAGCTGGACTCAGAACTTGACCTAAGGAGTCATGTAACACAACAAAACTCTGCCCCAAGCAAAATGTTGCTCAGAATGGAATTGGTTGACTTGTAACTTAAATTGACCAAACTGATCACTTATTTATGATCCTTGGGACTTAAGAACAAAGTTAAAATCATTTTCTAAGCTATATACCACTCAGCAGCATTTTAAAATCATGTTCTAATTTTGTTTATAAAAAGGCAGTTTCCCTCAAAGCCCCTGTAACAAAAAGCAATTTAAATAGATTATTTTTTATTGTATCTTTAAAGCGATTATAAAAAGCTATAGTCATATGGGGTGGCCTGGGAATTCCTTCATTTCCTCTTGATTCACAAGGCCGTAATAAATAAAGTTTTCACCGGAAAGGTCTAGTGGCCTCCAATAATATAAGCATGGTGTATGCAAAAGACAAATGTGGTAAATGCATAAACTCTCTTGTGAGTAAAATTTGGATTATTTGAAATTTATGAGATTCTTATACTGTTGATGTTTTTAGTCCATGTTATGTACTGAACCATTGACATAAACAAACCTTTATTTTTTATTACTTAGACGAGAGTCTTATTTTACTGGGATGTTTATATACCTCGTCAATAAGGAGCTCTACAGTTAAATGTTTAATTCATTACATAACCATATTTCCTAATCAGCCTGAAACAAGCATATGACATTTGGTGTTGTGACTCTGTTAAAAGATGGTGGTGTCTGTTAAAAGATTCATTGCAATTCATGTTATTAAAACTTGATTACAAGTAAGATTTTTTTTTCTTCTTTTGTGGAAATAAGACTCTTGGAGAAAAAGGAAAAAGTGAACAGCACTAGCTAAGAAACAAACTTCCTACTCATTTCTACTCCCTTGTTAATACTCCGTGCACCTGCCCCTGACCTATGTGGTATTTTATCTACATGAGCCTTGGCCACAGACATTTTTACTTATTTGCCTTGACGCTTGTTGACTGACGCTTCCATCTCTGTCAACTATTTATTTTCCTTTGAGGTGACATCATATTCACTTTCCAAGTCTGTATTTTTTTCATAGCCCAATAAAATGAATATGTTTCATGACCTTCTTTGATTTGCTTCTTCTCGCCATGTTTTATCTAGTTCTTTACTGATCCCCACAAGTATTTTACTCTAGTTCTCTTGAAGGTGTGTGTGAGTTGATGAAGTTCCACTGCATAATAAAACCAAGCCAAAACTTGCCATTCAAAAGATAAAGCCAGAAGAGAATAAAGACCATGTGTCAATACAGAGAACAAGACTGACTGCAGTGATTTTTTTCCCTGTTCGGTATTTATAGTTATTTCTATGGAAACTGCACGTGGACTTCTGAGGACTGAATTTGACCCTGGGGATGTACACAAGTAATTCTGAAAACATTTGGTCCATTAACTTTGGGTTCATCATATACTTCTGCCTATGCTTTGCCTTAACTTCTAACTGCAGATACCATGGCTTGTGTGAGACCATCATGGTCTTCCTGCTGAGGGATTTTGTGTGTCTCCTGGGGTTGGGGAAGGGGACAGTGGGTAAAGAGGGATGGGAAGAGGCTTCTTCTGCAGGATGATTGCAAGGTACAGAATAGCCTGTTATCTTCCTGGCTGCTTGGAAGTGTGAACCCCAGACTCTTGCACTGATAGTGTGTGTTCAGATTTTCCCTATCAGTGACCTTGCCAGGACAAAAACAGTTTGCCTATCTCTGCCACACTCTGCCTCTGTTTTCCCTCAGAATACAGCTGTTTCAGAGATTTCAGATTAAGAAGTTCTTTTACGTTCCCCACACAGTACAGAGAAGTAATCGCAGTATCTTTGCCTGTCTGTTGCCTGTTTGTATCCAGACCTTTCAGTTTTATTTGAGCTGAACATATGTGCATATGTGTATGCTTAAAGATGATATTTTTACTTTCTTTAAACCTGGGGAAAAATGTAAATAAAGCCAGTAGAAGACCCCATTTCAGAGGGTAAGGGCGCCACAGAAAAGCAAGGATTAGGAAATAAGAACATGAGAGAGGAGTTTTAGCAGGAGGGAATTAGTGACAACTAGTGTAAGATGTGGTGAGAACTGTGATAGTGGTAAAAATATATTTTTCCCTAGTAGCAGTCCTGGTGGTATCGGACAACTGAGAACTATTTCAGAATTCATGATACCAAAAATGAATCTGACATACTGCTTTTAACTCTTTTTAAGAACTATTATGTTGAGAAAATGGAAATAGTGAACATTTGTGTGCTGATGGATTAAACTTCAGAGTTTTAAATACCAAAATTCACAGAACAAAGGTACAAATTAAGCTTTTGCTACATGAAGGTACCACTTAATCTGTCCAATTATAGATTTTTTTCCAGAGGATCACTAGCTGGATGGTGTCCTCTCCTTGCCCTGCAGTTGCCTGCACTTTGGATATTTCACAGTTTATTAGCAATTCAAACACAGACCAATTTTTCTATTTATTTAATACTTGACCCCCATTTTGTTGGAGGAGGGGTATGTTCCAGCTCTTGAATGTGGGTTTTCAATTACCCATGTGGCCTGCCTCCCATTAGCAGGAATAATTGGGAACTGGATGTACAGAAATCAGATTCACAGCCATTGAGAAATTCTGCTAGACACATGAATTTTATAGGCCTCTGTGAAAGTCTCTTCAAAAAGATCATGTTTTTGTAGAGATTGCAGCTATGAGCCTTCAGATACGCTCTTTCTCTCTCACACATATTTCTCTCTCCTAAAACATAAAATATGGCTTATGGGACTCATCCCATGAGCCACCAGCATAATTTTTGGTCCTCTGGTAATAGAGTTCTGTGGGGGAATAGTTGATGGTCCCACTCTACCTCAGAGTATTTATAACTACTTATCTAGTTACACTAATTTTTTTTTCAAATTATCACTTAAAAAGATATATAATCTCTTTTTAAACGTTTTCATTGAAGTATAGTATCATACAGAGAGTACACATAAGCATACAGTTTCAGTGAATTTTCACAAGCTAGATACCCAAGTCTCTAGCACTCAGATCAAAAAACAGAAAATTTTCAGCTCCCAGAAGCCTCTTGGTCCCTCCCTCCATTCCCTTCTGCACCCGGTCCCCACCAAAGGTAAGGACCATCCTGATGTTGACTCTTTAATTTTCAAATATCACATCATTTTCTCACCAGGTTTATTGGCTGATTTTTGTGGGAGAGCAAAGGAGGGTAGTTAATCCCCTATAGCTGATTTCTTTGCATTGTGGGATTTTCCTAGCTGTTAATTATTAACTTTTCCTTAAAATAAAACTTCCATTGTGTAAGGAGAAAAGCTCCACAAGCACAGTACATGTGATATAAATCACTTTTATGTCTGTGAAACAGCTGAGTTTACATTTTTATTACATTGTTTGAAAAAGTATCTTTTCATCTGGAAAGAATCAGTTTAAAATGTGATTGTCAACACAACTAAACCAGTTTTCTGTTTAAAATGGCTGCTGGTGGAGCGAAGAACCATAATTAAGCCAGATTTTTCTCAGTAGATATTAGTTACTAAAACCTAGAGGCTTTCAATAAGATTTGTAAAAGAAATTTCTAGACTTTAAAAGGCAGTTAAAGTGTTTTTGTTTAGATGGAGGAAGTAAATATGTAATGAACAAGAATCTTATTGTAAAGTCCAGAATGTTTCCCTGTGAAAGGCAATTTAGTGGTATAGTTTTAAGTTCCATCCAAAATAATGCATGCATTTATAAAATTTACCTCTAGGAATACGTTAGTTTGATGCTTACTTACTAATTAGCAACTTACAGATAGCATAATTTTCTCTCTAAAAATTTTTAGATTTAAATAATTCTGGGAGGATCCATTTAGAAATATAATACAATTCAATTAGATTAGCCATTCTAATAGAAGCATAAACAGTAGTTTTAAAGCCTGTAGTCATTTGCTTATGTTTGCTAAATTTTTCTATTTGTTATGAAATTTAAAAAGAAAAAAATGAAGGACAGATCTTTTGATGGTATTTCTTGCTACATTTAAATTTGAACTCTATTATTAAATGAAAATTGATATAACGTGTTTGTTTTATTACTGAAATACCATCTTTGGAAGATGTAATACAGAATTTGACTATACACATCCCTTTTTTCCAGTACCGTGATGCGATGATATACGTAGTTTTATAATAGTCCAACATTCCCAAATTCCTGCTTTGAAAAGTTTGTTTTTCAAAACGTAGGACAATCATCACTGTACAATTGTGTGTGCTCACTAACCTTTCATCTTAAACCTGGTTTCCCAAATCCCATTATTTTGTGGCTTTTCTAACAGGACTTATTTTTGTACCCTCCAAAGTGTTGCAGGCTTTTTGGAGAACAAAAATTCTCAATGATCCATAACTGGGTGAACTATCTGTTTAAATATGAGCAGAACAGAAACCATTTTCAATATCCAATACGGGCTCATGTGCCAAAGAATTTTGGGAATTCAGTGCCGAACCCATAGTTTTTTGTTGTTCTTTTTTTCTTTTTTGCGAGCTAAAGCAGAATAAATTAAACATTTTACCTGACAAGAGCAGATGTGGCAGGACATCAAAGGCAGAAAGAGAGAAATAGATAATTTACAGATTAAAACAGAATAATGCACCAAGAAAACCAGAATAATGCACCAAAACCCTCAAAAATTAGGTTTAGAAATAACTGAAATTTTTGTATAGATTTGAAACTCTGATGATGATGATTTATTATGGTTTGGACATTTCCTTTGGGATAGCTAATAATTATTATTATGCTATTACCTTAGAATTGTCCCTGTCAATATACTTATACCCTAAAGATGCCGCCGCCATGCTTCAGAAGGAAAATTTAACTTTAAAAAAAACACTCCTAGATGCTAGGGCCAGAAGATATTAAATATCACCCTACAAAGTTGGGGATCTTGTCTTTAAAGCTCCTAAATAGTACTTTGCACACCCCTTTACTTTTTTTTTTTTTTAATCAACTATTTGATAGTTTCTTTGGTGAAGACTGATAGAAATAAATTTTTTCAGGAGAAAAGGTGCTAGCAAAATGAAAGCATAATGACCATCACGAGTACCAAAAAGCATCAAAAAGTAGAAAGCATATGAGCATCAAATTCTCAACAGTTTTCTTAAAAAGACACTTCATGTTTCTTCTTCATTCTAACCTTTGTCCTTTTTTCCCTGAAGATACTTGCTCCACCCATACTCCCCCCCCCAAAAAATAACAACTATGAAATACTTTAAGCACAACAGTATCAGTAGCAGAACCTCAACATCAAATGACTCCTACTATTCGTTTCACTGAATTTAACTATTTATAAGAGATTATCATAGTGATATGATATCAGGATTAATTCCAAGTACTTCAACTTCCTGTAGAGTTTTTTTTATTTCTGTAATAGAGTTAATATTTTGTATGTATTATACTCATCAGCTTGTAAATGAAATTAAGCAGACATTAACAAATAAGCCAAATGCTAAAACATCTTTGAAATAAAATCCGACAAGGAAACAACAATAAAAACAAGGAAACATTAGGTAAATATCTTTTTTTCTGGGAAAGCTGTAGATAATTTATTTGGTTGCAGACACAGTAAAATTAGTAAAACCAAAACTACAAAAATCCCGTTTTCACCTGGAATTTATAATTTGACAAGTCCATTTAAGCCATAAACCCTACGGTTGGAAAACTGATCTTTTGTAGGTAAGTAAAACAACTAAAGAGAAAGCAATGACTTACTTTTCATGAGGGTCAAACCAGTGAAACAAGTTTAGTTCTCAGGGATATGAGGTCCTCTTAGGGAAGGAGAAAGAGAGATGACAACAAAGCACGCACTTTCAATATTAATAGAATCCAAAGATTTCCATCACGATTTTAACCATATGCACGGACACATTCCTTGGTTGGTTGGAAGCTACAGAGCATTTTAAAGGCTAAGTACTTTCTATGACTATAAAGAAGATGTTTGGAGCCTTTTTGTTTTTTGACACAGACAGACGTGGCATGCCTGTCCTCCGTTGCAGCGGTCATCCAGATTAAAGGGCCGTGTGGTGCTGGGGCTCAGGTGATCCAGAAAGGGGGTGGGCTACGGGAAGGGGGCACCCCCGGCCGCCTGCCTCCCCAGCTCAGCCTTCCATAACCGCCGTTCTTTGTTGAGAATTGTTGGCAGTGGCAGCAGTTTGCAGCTTCAGATAAGAGCCGCAGTTCTCAGGTAATGCCCTCGATCAGAGCCCTGATGACAGACCGTGGAGTGCAAGTTTTTTCAGGTGCTCTGTTTGCTCAGTAATCCTCCCGTGCCAATCCCCTCCGAAGAGTGAGCGGGACCCATCGGTAATGGACATCAGCCATTAAGCTCGTAATATTTGTCATATATCAGGTTACTGCTTTGTTACTCCCAAGTGATGAATGGATGCTGCTATGCTTTAAGAAAATAAAGCAATGCTGTAAATATGTCTGAGCTTATAAAAGTAGCCACTTCATTTCTTCCATTTCTTGAAAAATAAATGCAGAGTGCCTGAGAAATGCTGGTCTTTTCCTTTCGAAGTACGGAGAGCAATGTGCTTTAAGTTAGTGTTTGCAGTTGCTTAGGGTCCACATCAAACAAATTACTCGAGCGTCTACACCACGAGTCGCCTTGGTTTGGTACAGCTAAGTTTACGCATTGCACAAGCATTCTGATTAAAACAGACATGCTTGCGAGGAACTATTCAAAGAAACCATTTGTCCCAGCCCAAGAAAATCCAAGCAGGGAATTTAGGTGTTAAAAATAGCATGAGACCAAAGCAATTCTTCATCTTAATTGTTCCTAGGTTAACTAGACATGTTTCTGCATCAGAAGAAGAAGTAATAATTTCTTAAAACTTTTTCATGTGTTTCAGTAAGAAAAAGTTTCTAGAAGATGATATCGTACTTAATATTATTTTGTACACAACATTGGCATCTGTTTTGTTCAATTATTTGTACAGTTATTTGGAATAATATTAATTCAGTTTAGTGCAAAGTAGGCTGTGCTTTCACGCTTTTCATATTTTCTAAATTAATGTCCATTTCCACACTAGTTTTTTAATTTTCACAAGAGTTCATCCTTTCTGAAAACATCGAGAAATTGAACTCTAGAACTTGCACGCTAAGTGAGGTTTTTGTAAATTTATAAAAATTCCATTGGCCCCATTGTAAGGAAGGAAAAACTAATGGTGAAATTAATTCATATTACCTCAAAATCCTGAGATAATATAATAAGTGGGGACCCTAGCCAGGATGAGAAAATATAACTGCTCTCCTATAGTTTTTTTTTTCTCCTATAGTTTTTATAACTTCTCGGGATATTCTAAGGAGAATATATTTGAAAGGCCATTTTCCTGACTTTGTCTTAATGGCATCTCTCTCTTCCCCTCTTCTTTCTGCTGCTCTTGCCAACTCTCACAAAATTTCAAGTCCCTGAGAGCAGGTACTTCATGTTCTACATGATTCCAACTCATCTGGGGCCACCAAACAAATGTTAAAGAACACACTGCCATGACACTATAACTTTCATTATCAAGGCTCCCAGTGTTGAATCTGCAACCCTCAAGCAAGAAAATTTAGGAAGGACAGTGACTCATTATTGCCAGGGAGGTGGGGCCTCGCCTTCATCAGTTCTACAGGGGCCCATGGCATGGCCCAGAATGTGTCCTGTATGACTCTGGAGTCTGAGGTCAGGGTGGCATGCCAAACTCTTTCAGAGTTTCCCCATCTGACCCCACTCCCATTCTTCATGCCATTTTTTCCCTTCTTTTCTAGATGGCTCTTAAAAGGAGTTTTAAAGTGCTGGTCCATCCAATAGGATAAAGGGAACAGATATTGTACAGGACCTCTGTGGTCCAAGAGAAAAGAAGTAGAATGATCTCAGGACTCCGAGAAAGAACTTCACAAAGACACTGTTGGAGGGATTAAATGAAGCATATGAACTCTGCCTCCAGAATGATGTATGTCCCTGGGAATTTAGACACCATTTAGGGATATTCTGGATTCATTTTGTGACAGTTCTCCTGATTAGTTTTCAAATGGAGCTCTTCTACAGAGCCGGTTCTGAATAGACCTGTCCTAATTGCAGGTATATTACAAAATATCTTTTTTAGTGAGTTATCTATAGAAAAGAAAATAACTTCTGGCTTGCCTCGCATTCAAGTATTCAAAACCAGGTATTTTTTAAATGCCCATCTATCGACTGTATTTGAAGAATAATATAGTTGCTTGAAACGTGCCAAACAGCAGGGAACAGGAATAATTTTTAACGAGTGCCTACTCTGTTTCTGGGTTCTTTATACACATTACATTATGTGATCTTCACAACAACCTTTGAGGTAGATTTTATTGTCCCCATTTTATAGGTGGAAACCAAGGTGCCTGAGGTCCCACAGCTAATAAATAAATCCAGGCGTGTCTGATTGCAGAGCTCATACTCTTTCCTATACTCCAGGGTGTCTCCCAAGAATCAAACCCAGGAGCAGGGTCTTAAATGACTAGAAATATCACATTTGTCCCCAAGAAATCATATTCATTGATACCACATTTTGTTTCTATCAAAATGCTTCACTTACCAAAGCAAAATTTCAGTATCTGTTTCCAGCTAGTCTCAAGTCGCATAACCTGTACATTAAGCACTTAATAGAGACTTGTAAGATTCCCCCAACTTCACCACAGTGGTACTTTGTAATATAAACATGCATTAAAGAAATGAGAGCTCAAACATCCATTTTCCACAGGTGTTACCTGTGCATGTCTGTTCTTGCACCTTCATTATTCTTCTTGCAGGGTGACTACATCTGGCCTCTTGAAAATGCTTTCATCAAAAGAATGCTTTAATAGAGAACCTGAGCATGCAAAGACAACCAACTTCAAATTGAACTTAAATTATGCAGGATACTGACACACAGATCTATATGCTCTGTTTTTCGTATTGTAGTTTTAAACCATTTAACAGCGGTGATGTTAATAATAATTTGTATTCCAGTAGCATCATTTGGTAAGAAGCTCAAATAGCTTTAAGGCTATGTCTCAATAATCCTCTGGGGTAGATGAGGGAAAATATACACACACCTCTACTTTTCACGTGCAGAAAGTCAAGCATAGCAGGGTTACTTTCTAGATGACTGCCAAAGGGTTGTGTCAGACTATTAAACATATGTAGATGAAACCACCAAATATATATATATATATATATATATATATATATATATATATAGTGTTTGTTTGATATTTGATTTTGTTTAATATGGTTTTATTGTCAAACCCAAGGTCCAAGTGGAATCAGAATTCCAATAAAGATCAAAGGAGCCAGAGGGCATGTGGTTCACTCTGCTTCACTCACAAGCAACCTCCTTTATGTCAGAGAGGAATGGTCAGGTCTTAAATGAATTTCCCTGCTCTGTTCCTGTAGGAAAATTGACCACATATTCTTGAGCCAATTTTGTACTCCATAAGGGTACAGTACCCATTGAGACACTGTGTTGGTCCATCTTTCCCTGGCAACCACCCTTAGGTAGAGCCAGTCAGGTAAAGGAATTAGTAGAATAATTTATTTCTACTTTCATCATTTCATGTGGGAATTGGGAACGGTAAAAATAGATGATATTCACAAAGCAGCCAAGAATTCATTTTAGTTATCAGTTCCAATGTTGTACCTCTTTGTTCCCTCCATAAAACATTTTTAAGAAACAAACTGCCAAATGTGTAGTGTAGAGTAAACATACAGAACCCTGGAACTCTGTTTCCTTATCTCAAAATGAAATCATGATAGCCAGCTTGGGTAAGATAGTAAGTGGCACATGGCAAGTGATCAGTCAGTGTTTCTTTTCCCATCTCTCGTCCACTCTTGTGGAAGGAAGAGACATAAAGCTGAGCCTGTGCGGTTTGGCTCCTTACTTTTTCTATTCCCACTCTTGTCTCTAGAAATTGTCTGGTTGACCTTAGCTTGCAGATCTGTTTCTAAAAGGAAGGGCTGGGCTCCACCTGGGGACACCTAAGATGTCAATCTAGTGATCTCAAACCCCAAGAGATAGCCTTAAAGCTATCGGGAGAGGCAAGGTTAGCTCCAGAAATGACAGGGTGCTGCTTAGGGCAATTTCAAGTCATTCTCACATAGAACCATCAACATCCATGAGCTAACGTTCAAGATCTCTCCACCGCAGAGAATATAAATCAACCAGATCCAACATTCTGATAGCACAGGGTCATCCAGACTGCATGAGTGTGTAAGTTTCTATGAGGAACTATTAAACTTCTTGCACAACAGGCCTGATTTAAAACACTATCTCTTGGGGTTTCATAGGTAGCAGACCCCCTCCTTTGCTGTGATCTATTGAAAGTCAGCCCTCAACACAAGGGTGTGTTTTTTAAAAAGAAAAAGAAAGAAAGAAAGAAAGAAAGAAAGAAAGAAAGAAAGAAAGAAAGAAAGAAAGAAAGAAAGAAGAAAGGAAGGAAGGAAGGAAGGAAGGAAGGAAGGAAGGAAGGAAGGAAGAAAGAAGAAAGAAAGCAAGCCAGAAAGAAGAAAGAAAGAAAGAAAGAAAGAAAGAAAGAAAGAAAGAAAGAAAGAAAGAAAGAAAGAAAAGAAACACCATCTCTTGTGCAAAAAAGAAAGAAAAAAATAATAAAACTCTTGTTTTATTATCTCGTGCTAATAATCAAGGAGATCAAATGTATCTACTGAATACTGTCCTGGAAAATGCCCCCTAAACACGGCTCGATTTAAACATTCCTCATATCTGCCATTAAGAACTCATCTATGGTGCCTGGGCTTCTCTGCTACAGACTAGTAACTTTCATAGACAAAATACCTGACAACCTGAATAAATTTTTCCTGAATAATCATTTTTGATAATGCAAGGAGACTTTTAACAATAACAACAAAGAGTGAAAAGAATATCTAAGTCTTTAAATTTTCTTTCATATTTTGATTTTTTTTTTTAATTTTTAAAAATGTGTCTGTCCCAGAAATAACTATCAAATTGGGCAGTGTGTCTCACTGACTGGTGCAAGCTCCATTCTAATGCCAAGGCTGTCCCGGTTCCAGCTCCAACCCTAGTTTGAGGTGTCATTATTGCAACTGGCCTTCCTCTGAACAATTAGAACTCATTTTTCTAATTGCTCCCAATTAGAGAGGTGATCTGAGTGGGTGATTTGATCTCCCCACCCACCGCCTACCCCAAATTCAAGTTCATGCCTAATTTCACCTAAAATGATTGAGCACAGTGCAGAATGTTTCAGACACTGAAATACTTTGCATCATCCGAGAGTCAGTAAAGTTACCTAATCACTTAGTTTCTACCTGTAACTGTTACCAGGCACAACTTGTGAATGGCTTGATGCTGAAGGACAATTTTGGCGTGGAGGAACCAGGATGAGCCATCAGGAAAGGCTTGTAACCAGTGACTCCACATCCTTAGATGAAAGTGTGCTCCTTTCCATGAGGCTGAGATCAATGGGAACCCCTGGGTATGCCTTCATTAGAAAGTGAATTAGAGCTATGCAAAACCTTAGCAATGCTGGTAGGTGTTATCAGTGCTCCTGTTGTTGAGAAGGGCTTTAGGCAGCAGAGTGGAAACATGACTAATGATTAGATGCATTGCATTAAAAGCAGGTTCCAGGCAGGGCACAGGCTGCTAAAAGAGAATTTCTCTGAAATATTTTCAATGTGGGCAATTTTGATATACACTCTGGAAACATTACTCATGCGTTTCTTTCACTTATTAGAATTTAGTAGAATTCACAGCAGGTTTCCCGGGAAGCATGTTGAATAGATACATTGGTATCTGGTCTAGACTCTAAATTGGTAAAGGGAACGAACAGCTGTGCTGGTTTTGTCTGATACCCAGCAAACCATTCCTATGAGGAAGATACCACCAATGGTTTTGCCTCCCGCTCCACTGGTCATCCCATCTCCCAAGCTCTTTCCAACATCTTCACCAAATGCTGGTTCTTCCTTTGGAACATTTCTCTGCTTCTTTTCTGCCTCTCCATTCTTAACTGCCACCATCATAGCCACTTTAGCCAAGCTTTCTGCTTCCTGTCCCCCTCTCTCTTCTCTTCTCTGGGTCCATTTGTCTGAACACCACAGTCATCACATCTTTCTTCTGCTCAGAAAGGTGTATAGCTTCCTCATTGCCTTCTGTGCCAAGTCAGGTTTGATACTGTCTTATGTTCCTGCATACTTCTCGATTCTCTCAAGCATGATCTCCAAGTGGGTCACCTTGTTGTCCTCCACCTCGTGCCTTTATTCATGCTTTTTCTCCTGACTTGAATACCCTTTTCCCCTCATGTATTTATTCAATCCTACCATACCTGAAAATCTAGATCAAGCCCCACCTAAACTGAGCCTTGCCAAATGACTTCTGCCCTCAACTAACCTTCATAGACGAAGTAGCCTTTCAGTTGCAGGAAGTCAGTGCACGTATTATGCTTCATGATCCATGTTCATAGACCTTGAGAGGCCAGCAGATGTGTTTTGTGTCTATATGTATTTTTCTAGGGAAAGTCCACAGACTTCATTAGATTTTCAAGAGTCCTTGTCAGAAGGGGAAAACTTAAGGTTAGAGCCACTACCACTGTTAAAAGGGATGGAAGAAGCGTTAGGGTGTGGACACTGCCCTCGGTGCTGTTGGAGTTTTAATGAGAGCCCAAACTGACCCCACATGGAACAACTGAAGGAAGTATGAATTAAGTACCTGATTGGGTGGAGCTAAAGGCAGAGCTACAGGTTTGGAGGTATTTGCAATAACCCAGGATAGGGGTCATGTGAGGTACAGCGGTGCAGTGACTACCTGACATACATCAGTTCCTTCGCTTTTCTCCTCCTTAGTTCAAGTGGTCATTCACTCATTCCTTCTCTCCATGAACAAGCCTGTTCTGGGTACACCAGACTTACATTCTTGTGAAAGAAAAAGAATACGTAAATGCAAAAGACCATGTCAGACAGTGATGACTTCTATCAGAAAAAAAAACAAAAATAGACCGATGGATGAAAGAATAACCAGAAAAGAGGGTGAATACCTTAGCTATGAAAGTCAGGGGAGACCTCTCTGAAAAGACTACATTTGAACAGAATACTGGATGAGAAACCAGCCCTGCAAAGAGTTGGGAGAAAGAATATTCTGGGTTGTAGGAACTGTAAGCGCAAAGGGAAAAAGTAGGAGTGAGTTTGGTGTGGTGGAGTGGAGAATAGAAAAGAGGCCACTGCATCTGGAACATGGTGTGCAGGTTCCAGTCTTGAACCTGGATGATTGCATTTGTGTCCTGAGGGAGCTGCCCTGGGAGTCTCTTTACATTTTGAATGCCTCCTAGGCTGTCAGAGCTCTCTAATTAAAATAATGATAATAGCGAACATTCATGGAACATATCAAATGTGTCAGACACTGAGTGCTTTACATATAACAAACAGTTTAATTACACCACAGCAACCCTCTGAAGTAGTATTATTATCTATTTTCTCTACTTACCAGATGGGAAAATAAGACACAAAGAGATTTTCGTGAGTCCCAAAGACAGTAAGTTGATGGAGCCATTTTTTAATCCAAGAAGTAGTGTTTGAATATAAATCTGAATGTGTCACTCTTCTGCCTTCCATTCCTCAGTGCCTCCCTGGGATTCTCAGGATTAAAGTGTGGGCTGTTTCATCATCCGTCCCTGTCTCCCTCTCCGGGGAGATTTGATTTCCCACACACACGCCCTGCACTCTGGATACAGCAGATCACTCACCTGTCCCAGAATGTGCCATGCTCTCTCACAGATGCCTTTGCAAGTGGTGTTCCCTCTGCCTAGAACACTCTTCTCTCCTGGCTGTTTCTACCATTTGGTCAAGACTCAGCTGAGGTGTCATCTGTCCCATAAGACTTCTTCACTCACCTTTCCACCCTGTGGACAGATGGATCACTGCACTCATCATCAATCAATGAATCTGGGCCATGACTAGACTGGGAATGACTTCAAGGCGAACACTCTGTCAGATTTACATTTTTATTCCAGACTCTCACTGAAACACTGTTGAATGAATGAGTGAATGGCAGTGAGGAACCCGCCATACTTTGAGTCCTTACTTCATGTCAGGAATGGAGTTAAAATTTTCCATACTGTTATGGACTGAATGCTTATGTCCCTCCAACCCTAAATTCATATGTTGAAGCCTTTTGTTAACCCTCAATGTGATTATATTTAGAGATAGGTTCTTTAGGGACCCTATCTCATTTAACCTAAGTTAAGGTTAACTAAGGTTAAATGAGATCATAAGGATGAGTGTTGGAAGGTAATGACTGTGGAGATCACACTTTTGAGTGACATAGTCAAGGTAAGAGACAGAGCATAGGGGCACCTGAGTGGCTCAGTGGTTGAGTGTCTGTCTGCCTTTGGCTCAGGTCATGATCCCGGGGTCCTGGGATCGAGACCCACATCAGGCTCCCCGTGGGAAGTCTACTTCTCCCCCTGCCTGTGTCTCTGCCTCTCTCTGTGTCTCTCATGAATAAATAAATTAAAATTTTTAAAAAGAGAGAGAGAGAGCATAATGAGGGCAGACTCTTCTCTCAGGGAATAAAAAGACTGAAATCGTTGATAAGTAAAAGGGCTTATGGGACAGAGGATATATTTATTTCTCAGCCCTCCTGTAATAAATTACAACACACTGCATGGCTTAAAACAACAGAAATACATTGTTTCATAATCTGAGAGCCAGAAGTCCAAAATCAAAATGTCTGCAGAAGTGGTTTCTTCAGGAGGCTGAGGGAGAATCTACTCCATGCCTCTCTCCTAGCTCCTGGTAGCTGCTGGCAATCCTTAACATTACTTGGCTTGTTCAGTGTAACCCTGGTCTCTGCCTCCATCTTCACATGACCTTCTCCTCTGTGTGTCTCCTCCTTTTCTGTCTTTCATAAGAACACCTGTCATTGGGTTTAGGACCCACTCTAACCCAGGATGATCCCATCTCAAGATCATCAAGTTAATTATACCTGCAAAGACCCTATTTCCAAATAAGTTCACATTCATAGGTACCAGGGCTTAGGACTTGGACATACCTCTTGCGGACCCCTATTAAGGCCACTTACAGAGGTCAGATTTGGGGGATTTTTTTTTAAAGATGAGAGGGATTTAAGCTAGGTTTTATATGAGAAAAAGGATAATTGACAGATCAAAACCTTTAAAGAGGCATGAGCCAAAGGTGTCAGTAGAGAAATACATTCTAACAGGAGGAGGTATCTCTAATTCTCTGAGACAAGATGTGTGAAGGTAAATAGATTGGAAGGTGGGGAGCTGGATGTTGACAGATACCCTCTGGGATAACCACTATTTACTCTGTGAAATTGAAGGCCAGATTATCTGCTGAGAGTGGAGAGAACTTGAGAAAAGTGATGTGAAGGTTAGAAATAGCACCTGTGATAATAGAAGAGAGAAAGGGCCAGGAACTTACAGCAGGATTCTCAAGAGTCATATTGAGCTCCCATTTGGCATTGGCCACTGTACATATGGCATGGCAACGATCTTTAGGTCATGTCATAGAGTGATACTAAAACCAAGGATAGTAACAGTTGATGGAAAGGAAGCAGTCGGAAATTTTTAAGAATTGATGGATTGAGTGTGATTGCAAAAAAAATAAAAGAATATATTAAGAATAAGAAGAGAGGAGAATCCAAGAGAAATCCCAATAGGCTGAGACAAGGGGGAGAGATGAAAGAAGCAGGTCCAGATGAGGTTGAAAGGCAGATATTATTGAACCAGGGCAGTAAAAGGGGTAAGGTGAGGACAGATAGATGGATTTGTGGCATTTAGTGTCTCAGTGTCTCAATTCCAGGTTACAAAATGCCCTACCTTAGGAACAGGATGCTACATTGAGGGAGTGGTAGAGAATTTTGAAAATAAGAAGTCGAGGAAATATTGGGCTAGGGCGTTTGGGTGGGGCTAGGGAGATTGTCGAATATGATGGCTGGTATTGATGAGTGCAAAGCAAAAGAATTTAAATCCTCACTAAATGTGGGCAAGTGGCACAAAGGTCACTCATAGCTCTGAACAGTGGGAGAAAGCAGAGTGAGCACCCCTCTGCTGGATGACAGTCAAGAAAAACTTATTTATGGGTTACTTAGATATGGAATATGAAAGGTTTTTTCTCTTTCTGTGGGTCTCATAAACATTCAGTCTTCCAAACTTTGCTTTCAATGTCTATGCTGGTGACTTCTGCATTAGAGAGCCCTTTGAGCCTCCCAACAGCTCAATGCTGAACCAGTATCACGTTTTCCACAGTGTGAGTTGACTGGTTTTGACTTGTGAAGCTCTTGTAAAATTATATAAATTAGCAGGATAAAGATCTGTTCTAGAGAGCTACACAAACTTCATATCCCTGGTTACTTTAAATGGTTCTTATATGTACCTACTAGGGATAAATCTAAGTATGCTGAGAACTAAACTTAAATGTAGGACTGAATTTCTACTCTTCCCCTTTTCTGCTGTTAGTTTCCTGAGTAGCAATCATTTACTCTTCACTAAAGCTGACATACTTCTTCTTACACATCCAATGGGAACAAAATGTCTACTCAAACAGTTCTCTGTCAAAGAGCAAAGACAGTATGCTCCATATGCAGCTAGAATGAGGGAGGTAAAATCTCATGGACAAGTATGAAGTATGTGATTAATGTTGTTATATTTATTAATATTATGATGCTGCAAAAGTGATTAAAATAATTTTGAAGGTCAGTACCATTGGGATTGCTTTTAAATTATTTTATGTTTTCATTCAAAGATTTTCAATACTGGTTATTTTTAAAATAGAAACATCAGCCTTTTCCTTTAATTTGCAACAATGAGTTTAAATAAAATGACAGGATAATTGACACAATTTACATTACTAAGGAGAGAAAAGTTTCTAAAATTGGTGTCCTCACAGGCCAACAAATAATCAGAGTTCTTCCTGTAACTTTTTGTTTTTGATTTAAAACTAGTCTCTAAAATGACTGAACTTTTGTTAATAAGATGGAGATAGAGCCTTGTATTCATTTTAAAACTTGAAGTACAGAATATATTGTTATCAAAATCTATCTAGCGAACATAGATGCAAAAATTCTCAATAAGATACTAGCCAATAGGATCCAACAGTACATTAAGATTATTCACCATAACCAAGTAGGATTTATTCCCGGGATGCAAGGCTGGTTCAACACTCGTAAAACAATCAATGTGATTCATCATATCAGCAAGAGAAAAAACAAGAACCATATGATCCTCTCAATAGATGCAGAGAAAGCATTTGACAAAATACAGCATCCATTCCTGATCAAAACTCTTCAGAGTGTAGGGATAGAGGGAACATTCCTCAACATCTTGAAAGCCATCTACGAAAAGCCCACAGCAAATATCATTCTCAATGGGGAAGCACTAGGAGCCTTTCCCCTAAGATCAGGAACAAGACAGGGATGTCCACTCTCACCACTGCTATTCAACATGGTACTGGAAGTCCTAGCCTCAGCAATCAGACAACAAAAAGACATAAAAGGCATTCAAATTGGCAAAGAAGAAGTCAAACTCTCCCTCTTCACTGATGACATGATACTCTATATAGAAAACCCAAAAGACTCCACCCCAAGATTGCTAGAACTCATACAGCAATTTGGCAGTGTGGCAGGATACAAAATCAATGCCCAAAAGTCAGTGGCATTTCTATACACTAACAATGAGACTGAAGAAAGAGAAATTAAGGAGTCAAACCCATTTACAATTGCACCCAAAAGCATAAGATACCTAGGAATAAACCTAACCAAAGAGGTAAAGGATCTAAAAACTATAGAACACTTCTGAAAGAAATTGAGGAAGACACAAAGAGATGGAAAAATATTCCATGCTCATGGATTGGCAGAATTAATATTGTGAAAATGTCAATGCTACCCAGGGCAATTTACACGTTTAATGCAATCCCTATCAAAATACCATGGTCTTTCTTCAGAGAGTTAGAACAAATTATTTTAAGATTTGTGTGGAATCAGAAAAGACCCCGAATAGCCAGGGGAATTTTAAAAAAGAAAGCCATAGCTGGGGACATCACAATGTCAGATTTCAGGTTGTACTACAAAGCTGTGGTCATCAAGACAGTGTGGTACTGGCACAAAAACAGACACACAGATCAATGGAACAGAATAGAGAACCCAGAAGTGGACCCTCAACTTTATAGTCAACTAATATTCGACAAAGGAGGAAAGACTATCCACTGGAAGAAAGTCTCTTCAATAAATGGTGCTGGGAAAATTGGACATCCACATGCAGAAGAATGAAACTAGACCACTCTCTTGCACCATACACAAAGATAAACTCAAAATGGATGAAAGATCTAAATGTGAGACAAGATTCCATCAAAATCCTAGAGAAGAACACAGGCAACACCCTTTTTGAACTCGGCCACAGTAACTTCTTGCAAGATACATCCACGAAGGCAAAAGAAACAAAAGCAAAAATGAACTATTGGGACTTCATCAAGATAAGAAGCTTTTGCACAGCAAAGGATACAGTCAACAAAACTCAAAGAACCTACAGAATGGGAGAAGATATTTGCAAATGACGTATCAGATAAAGGGCTAGTTTCCAAGATCTATAAAGAACTTATTAAACTCAACACCAAAGAAACAAACAATCCAATCATGAAATGGGCAAAAGACATGAACAGAAATCTCACAGAGGAAGACATAGACATGGCCAACATGCACATGAGAAAATGCTTCGCATCACTGGCCATCAGGGAAATACAAATCAAAACCACAATGAGATACCACCTCACACCAGTGAGAATGGGGAACATTAACGAGGCAGGAAACCACAAATGTTGGAGAGGATGTGGAGAAAGGGGAACCCTCTTGCACTGTTGGTGAGAATGTGAACTGGTGCAGCCACTGGAAAACTGTGCGGAGGTTCCTCAAAGAGTTAAAAATAGACCTGCCCTACGACCCAGCAATTGCACTGTTAGGGATTTACCCCAAAGATGCAGATGCAATGAAACGCCGAGACACCTCCACCCCAATGTTTATAGCAGGAATGTCCACAATAGCCAAACTGTGGAAGGAGCCTCGGTGTCCATAGAAAGATGAATGGATAAAGAAGATGTGGTTTATGTATACAATGGAATATTCCTCAGCCATTAGAAACGACAAATACCCACCATTTGCTTTCACGTGGATAGAACTGGAGGGTATTATGCTGAGTGAAATAAGTCAATCGGAGAAGGACAAACATTATATGGTCTCATTCATTTGGGGAATATAAATGATAGTGAAAGGGAATAAAGGGGAAAGGAGAAAAAATAAGTGGGAAATATCAGAAAGGGAGACAGAACATGGAAGACTCCTAACTCTGGGAAACGAACTAGGGGTGGTGGAAGGGGAGGAGGAAGGCAGGGGGTGGGGGTGACTGAGTGGCGGGCACTGAGGTGGGCACTTGATGGGATGAGCACTAGGTGTTATTCTGTATGTTGGCAAATTGAACACCAATAAAAAATAAATTTATTATTTAAAAAAATCTATCTAGCAAACTATCAGTTCTCTTCCTCTTCCTGGAATTACTGAAGTAGTCTCAGGAAAAATACTGAGAAAAACAGCTTATTTTTTGTCTGCCTTTTATTTATTTTATTTTTTTAAGATTTTATTTATTTATTCATGAGAGACACAGAGAGAGAGAGGGAGAGAAGCAGAGACACAGGCAGAGGGAGAAGCAAGCTCCATGCAGGGAGGCCGATGTGGGACTCGATCCTGGGTCTCCAGGACCACATCCTGGGCCAAAGGCAGGCACTAAACCACTGAGCCATCCAGGGATCCCAATTTTGTCTGCCTTTTAAATATTTTCTCCAATATCACGTGGAATAATATCTGCTGACATGCAAGCCAAATCAGTTGTAGAAACTGACAATACAATCAAAGAAATCAAGAACACATATGAGGTGACTACTCCCTGTCTCTGCTGAGTAACTCATTAGACTATTAGAATTTGCAACTGTCAAGTTCCTACTATATATAAAATAATTGCTAAATATTGAGAAAGCAACCAAATCCTTTTTGTTCAAGAGCTTACAGCCTTGTAGAGAATTACAATGCCTACATAAATCATTAGAGTAAATGACAACAGGTGACATGCGCTCTTGAAAGAGTACAAAGAAAGCACTCCTAGAAGTTCCGTCTAGAGGAAAAAAGGAATCTGAGCTCATAGCTGGGCATTCCCCTCACCTTCTAGGTAGAGGTAGGCATATTAAAACACCCACAAATATTCCTCAAATAGACATTTAATATAATTCGTGTTTATTTGTTACGTAAAGCATCAATAAATACCATTGAAATTTCACCTTGTTTAACTGTTTTCCCCCACTGTCATATGTGTATGTATGTATTTATATACATATGTACATATGTATGTATACGTGATGTAATAGTTAAAAACCTGTGCTTTGGGGATCCCTGGGTGGCTCAGCAGTTTAGCACCTGCCTTTGGCCCCGGGTGTGATCCTGGAGTCCTGGGATCGAGTCCCACATCAGCCTCCCTGAATGGATCCTCCTTCTCCTCTGCCTGTGTCTCTGCCTCTGTGTGTGTGTGTGTCTCTCAAGAATAAATAAATAAAATCTTTAAAAAAACACACCTGTGCTTTGAAGTCAGAGAGACTTAGTTGGGTGAGTTCTTTAACTTCTGTAAGCTTCAGTGTTCTCATCTATAATAACCTACTGACAACCTTAGAATTCTATGCATAAGATTACTGTAAAGATTAAATGAAACTGCAGAGTGGCAGGCACCTGGTAAGCATCCAGTAAATGTTACTACTATATTTGCTATTACTGTGCTGCTGCTTTTTGCTAGGAGATTTTGAGCTCCTTTAGGACAGGGACCATTTATTTTACTTCTTTAAAAATGTATTGAAAACAGAATTCTAGATTTTTAATAAATACTTAATAGATGTATGTTGCTTTGGCTCTTAAACTTTTGAACAGATTTCCTCTGACAGCGGTGAAATCTGAGGATAAGCCAAGTGCAAAGTGTTTTTCCATCACATATTCTATTTCTGATTTATCACATATATGCTAGTTAGGGTGTCTTTCCAAATAAATATTAATTGATTTGGCTCTTGGTGACATGGGCACCTGAACTGGCGAGCCTTGTATCACAGCAATGTCTGGGAGACTAACTCATCACTCACAGCTGAGAAGGCACAAACATTCCACATTGTTGTTTAGCCACCCAGTGGCTGGTAGGGGATTTTTTTTCCTCTCAAAATCTGTCATCATCCATCCAACCAGGCAAAGTATTTTAAGTTTATTTTGAAAGAACATAAAATCCTTAAGAATGCTGGTAAATGTGAGGTATTTTTTTTTTAGCATAGTAGTTCAACAAAAAAGAGTCCTTTAACCAACTTTTTCTCCTGAACGATGTTTAGCCATCTCCTAGTTTCTTAATTCACAATATCCATTGACTCCATGCCAAGGCATAGTGAAAACAAGAGAAATTGATATAGGCGATTGTTATGTTCATTTTTAAAAATATATTTTGCTTTTATTTTATTGTGCTTTGAATTGCAACAAAAGAAGATGTATTCAGTGATTGTTACCATTCCCAACAGCAGCATGGGTTTCTCACCCTAAATTATATAACACTGAACTGCCAGAGAACTATGCAGGAGACCCTTGGTATTCACAGATTTAACACTCTAGGTTTTGAATATTTGCAATCGACCATGAAGGTTTGTGATGTGTTAATTGGCAGTTTTGCTGAGGTTCAAATTTGAATCACATGTACTTTGAAGCTAGCGTTGGGGAGTGATTGAGGAGCTAGTGGGTTAACATAGTCAGCCACTCAGCATCCCTCTCCAATCAAATGGTTTTGTTTCCTACTCCTGACCTAGGAAGTAATTCTTAGAGTGATAGAAAACTTGGTTTCTGTCAAAAAGAAAAATAGCCTTCATATGAAAAATAAAATTAATAATTCTTTCAAAAACATTTGCTTGTTTTGGGAAAATAATATATTTTGAAAATACACATGTCAGGAAAAAAAAAATAAAAAACAACAACCTAATGATTTAAAAAGCAAGAAGCCTGTGCAAGTATCTCCGTATTCACATATTTGGAGATCTTTCATATCTCAGGTTTTATCCCTTATAAATAAATATCAAGGATTTCCAAGCATGTAGTTTAGAGGGTCTAGATGAAATTTTAAAATACTAACAGATTTCTCTTGCTTTGATTCTAATGCTGTTGGATGAAATATGGCTGCTAAGTACCAGGCTGCAAGAATTTGCTCTTTTCACTTCTTTTTTTTTTAAGATTTTATTTATTTATTTGACAGATATATAGAGAGAGAGCCAGAGAGCACAAGTGGAGGCAATGGCAGAGGGAGAAGGAGAAGCAGGCTCCCCACTGAACAGGGAGCCCAAGGCAGAGCTCAGTCCCAAACCCTCCGGATTGTGACCAGAGCCACAGGCAGAAGCTTAACTGAGCTGCCCAGGCTCTTTTCACTTCTTACGAAGGCTCCCCGTGGCTTGGCTTGCTCCTCAAGGAGCCCATAAATTCTAGAAGCAGTCCCTTGTGGCCAACCTGTGACCTTGAAGTGACACATCCTGGGAATGTGAAATCTTAGGGTTTGGCAAGCTCTTCCATCCTTTGGCTCTGAGGAAAATAGTGCTCCATCTGATACTGTTCCGGCGCTCATATCTCTGTGCATAAATAATGAGCACTTATCAGACTGGGGTGAAGCCTGTGGGCCCTAACACCATGCTGTGTGTAACAAAATGTTCTCTGATACACTGTAAAATAAGAAGACAGCAGTTTTTATAAAGCTTACATGTATTCAATCTAAAGGGATAGTCCTTTTTATTTTTTTATGTTAAAATGCCCTTTTGAATAACGTGATGGAGATAGGAGCACCTGAGTGGCTCAGTTGGATAAGCAACTGCCTTCAGCTCAGGTTGTGATCCAGGGTCCTGGGATTGAACCCTGCATAAGGCTCCCCTGCTCCATGGGGAGCCTGCTTCTCTCTCTCTCTCTCTCAATAAATAAAATCTTTTTAAAAAATGATGGATATAGTAGCTGATAGGAATTTTTCATTTGATGTTTCTTTGTAAGACTCAAAGTTGGCAACTTTATGTAAGTCTCCCCAAATTTTTTGAAATTTTGCATATCTGAGAACTCTAAAAGGCTATATATCTAGTTGTAAGGTTCTAACTTTAGCAAGGGAGAAACTTCTCTAGAGAGTACAAGTTACTGCTCTTATCAGGAAGAGACATAATATGGCCTCTGGGCTTTTTGCACAAGTGCATCTGAGGCCTTGGGTCACACCTGAAACCAGCTCTTCTGTGGCAGTGTGTTTCATTGCCACTCAAGCTATTGGACCAGCTGTGTTTACATATATTGAGCCATTCAAAGTAAGTGATCTTTGTTCTGATAACAATGGAGGGAGTTGTACTTTGCATTCATAAGCCGCATCAAAAAAATCCATTCTTGGCTATCATCCAAAAATGACAATTGCAAAAATAAGATTGAATCAGTGATTTATTTTATATCTTTTTTTTTTCAGTCACAGTATTTCTGTTCTTCTAAGACTCACACAGTACTTAAAGAATGCTGAGATTTACAAATTAAGGGAAATATTAGGCAATAATTTTTTAAAGCATATTAGGAATTTAAATATAGCAGTTAGTCTGAAAACCAGATGGGCTGTTGGATAACAAAACTTGAGCTCACAAGAGATTATTCTTGAAAACCTACATCTTCACCTATTGTTTATCACAGTGGAATGTCAACATATCAGTTACTGTGTTGTGGAGTCAGAATGCAGTACCTTAGACCTGATCCCCAGGAAGGGCCTTTAAATTTAGGCTTCCTTGATAAAGAAGAGACGTAGACTGGACTTACATGAGAGTGTAAGGTGGACATCAGAATATAAGTTAAACAATATCTAAATAAAACAGATATGCAGAAAGTCAAGAGGGTTACAAGAGTAACAGAATATAGCCAAAACATTTTTAAGACTGATTATACATATAACATAATTACATATGGCAAAATGAAATACAGGCAGCCTCCAAATCTACCTACATTCCCAGTAAAGGTTACATAAGTAAGAAAGACGTAAGTCAAATCTGATTTCCTCATAGAAACAGTTATAATAGGGGATTATATGCCTCACCAAGAGCATGCTGCCTAACATTTTCTAGAAATCACCAGAAATCATAAATAATCAACAGCAAATGCTGTGTATACATAGTGTAATGCTTTTTGAAATGGATATAAACCAAGAGGGCAGTCTTTCAGGTCTCAGTCTTGAGACAAGCTCTGTCTAGACTGGAACCTCCTGACTTAGATGGGGATGGATTCGAGACAGCTCTCGGAAGGTGTGTGGCTGCTGCCTTCGAAGATGCCAAAGTCTCTGACGTGACAGGAAATGCAGATTGTCCTTCTTCAAACAGGACTCCATGCCAGGCCCTGTGATGATGTGACATCTAAATAAGGTAGAATTAAGTGGTCACCCCAGAAGTATAAAAGTAAGAAATCTTAGTTACAGAAATGTAAAAATAGAAATGACACAACGATTTAAGTATTTCAGTGCCACTTGAGGTTTCGTATTCTGAGAGATATCTTCAGTTTCCTTGTCATGGATTCTATCTTTGTAGCAAAAACATGGGTCTACATATTTTAAAAAGAATTTTAAGCAACTAAGAAAGTTAAAACCCTAATATACCCTCGGGAGAAGAAATATGTAAACATAAGCCATCCAAAATAAATTGCCATCCTTGTTAAGCATTTGGATAATATGGAAATAATATGATGAGAGTGGCCTCTCCCTGGGATTTTTAGAAATCTAGCTGTTTTGTGATCACTAGTATTTTATCTTAAAATCCTTTTCCAATGTTGATATATGAAAAATTCCTAAATTGTGAATGACCTTCAAAACTGATACCATTTTAAAAGCAATAATACTAGAAGGGCTATTGAAAACTCCTTCAAAATAATAATAATGCTAATAATAGCAGCCAAAATATAAATAAATAAAGAGAGCAAGAGGGAACTTTTGGAGTGATGGATATATTTAAGGGTCAGATTGTGGTGATGGTTTCACAGGTATGTACTTATTTCAAACTTATCAAGGCACATACAGCAAATATATACAGCTGTTTGCATGTTAGTCGTACCTCAATAAAATGATTTGAAAAAAGGAAAAAGAAAGAAGGCTCTGGGGTACCTGGGTGGCTCAGCTGGTTGAGCATCTGCCTTCAGCTCAAGTCGTGATCCCAGAGTCCTGGGATCAAGCTCCATGCAGGGCTTCCTGCTCAGCAGGGAGCCTGCTTCTCTGCCTGCTGATGCCCCTGGTTGTGTGCTCTCTCTCTCTCTCTGTCAAATAAATGAATAAAATGAAAGAAAAAGAAAGAAGAAAGAAAGAAAAAGAAAGAAAGAAAGAAAGAAAGAAAGAAAGAAAGAAAGAAAGAAAGAAAAAGAAAGAAAGAAAGAAAGAAAGAGAAAGAAAGAAAGAGAAAGAAGAAAGAAGAAAGAAAGAAGAAAGAAAGAGAAAGAAAGAAAGAAAGAAAGAAAGAAAGAAAGAAAGAAAGAAAAAGGAAGGAAGGAAGGAAGGAAGGAAGGAAGGAAGGAAGGAAGAAAGAAAGAAAGAAAGAAAGAAAGAAAGAAAGAAAGAAAGAAAGAAAGAAAAGAAAGACTCCTTCAAAACAAGCTCTTCCATTTGCTAGAATATTGAAAGGAGAGGGAGAGAATGTGCCCACTTTGACAATTCCCGGAGGGAAGAAGAATTTGTAATTGTTGGAAATATGACAGAAAATGCTAAAAAGAACCAAGACAGAAAACCAAGACAAAGAAACTTGAATTGTGTTATTTGGAGAAGAGCCCCACTATTGCATTTCCAAATAAGTCTGTGTAATTGCAGACCTTTTAGTAACACCCTATCACCTGTGTTCCCCATTCCTTCAGCTGCAGCAATACCAGGTGATGTGACATCATATTTGTAAAGGAAGTATGCAATAGAGACAGTCTAGCATATGGACTTTTATCACCTTTCATGATAACTGTCGTGTCTGCGTACTTAGCCAGGCATTTGTGCTCGCCTTGTGCATGCATTATTCATCTTCTAAACAACCCTAAAATACAACTTCTCATTTTACAAACATGGAAGCTAAGATTTAGAGCCATTGCATAACTTTCCCACTGTCACAGAATCTGTAGAGATTGGGACCCAGATCTGTCTGAAAGCAACTTTGGGGTAGCTTCAAGCAATTTGTGCACTTCTGTCCTAGCTGAATGGATTACAGATGTAGCATCAAAAATAAATTGACTGGTGTTTAAGCCCAAGTCATTGTCAGTTTACTGCTCTGGGTTTTCTGTTTGTACTTTAAGGCTGTCAGTACTCATAGAAAGTGACACAGTTGCTTCTTTCCATGCTCATTTTGACACTAACACTGATATTAGGTACATCTCTCTGCCTTGCTGGTTCTCCAAAGCCCATCACATGTGCACAAAGCCATTAACAAAGGCTATTGCCAGTAGGCGATTCCAGGGCCACAGAAATGTCAATTAGAATCCTAAAGATTCTTAGAGTAGGGATCTGCAGGCAACTACATGCTTTGCCATGCTACAAAACTCAGTGCCACAGTGCCACTGGAGTTGGCCCAGATGTGTGTCAGGATTACAACACCCTTGTCTCAGCAGTATTTGCAGTGCCAGATGTCCAGTAAAAAGAGGTTAAAACCTCTGATCTGAAGCCTGTTTTGCCACCTCCTCACAAAGTGCCCTGGCGAGACAATCCTCTGTGATTACCTCATTTCATCACCTCCCAGCAGATACCAGGGGGCTTGATTTGCTGGGCTAGAAATCCTTTTGGGTGTCATGTGTCAGCTAAACAGGCTTAGTTACAATAGAGCCTGATTAGTTTTCACCTTGGCCTCATAAAATGTGGCATATGTATTAGCATAATGGATTAGGAGGAAAAGAGCATTCACTACAAGAAGTGAGTAAGTGTAGTCCTGGGATTTATACATTTGATCTTTGGTGTATTTGACTCATTCCAGCTTTTCAAGATTTGACACCTCCTTTCTCTCCTAAAATAACTCGTTTCAAATTCTCGCCTTTTTGTTTTTATGCTGATTTTGCCACGGTACCACACAGAATTTATAGACTTGATCTTTATAGCCTCTCTCAAAGGTGAATCTTCATACCACAATCTATTTTCCACTCTAAGAGGAGGTACTTAATGGACACAGACCATAAATGATAGACATACAGCCATTCTGTGAATGCAGAGCAAAATCAAAAGAAAGAGGCAGGATTTTCTCTCAGTTGATATACTGAAGGCCCACAGATGTGGAACTTTTCTCTGGTTGCGATACAGTGTGGCAGCATTTCTGCCTCCAACTCCATTCCATTTTTTAAAACTATTTCCTATATAAAAGTCATATTAGTATGCACCATGAGAGAGGTCAGACAGATTCATTTTAAAATCCCTAACTTAGGAGTATGAAGTCCACTAAAAAGTTAACAACCATAGGAATCACTGGATATAAAACATGACAAAATTAGGATGCTTAGAGTAAGACAAAAAAAATCTAACATTTGAGCATCTCCAACATGCCTGATACTACGTCATAACTGTTTACAACAGTATAAGTGGTAGCTACGTCATTATGAACATAAATGTCATCACACAGTATGGGCATGTTGGAGACATTGGCTCCCACTAATAGATACTTACTGGGTGGCACACATTGTGCTGAATGCATTATGTGCATTGTCTCAGATCATCCTCATGCCAATAGGTCCTTTCTTAGAGATACAGAAATTCTGTCGAGATACACAAATAACTTGTGGAGGAAACAAATGACAGAGCCTAGAATCAATTTATGGCTGGTGGGACTCTAAGGCCTGACCCTTCCCACCGTACCACAGGGCCTCTTAAGCACTGAAATGGAGTCAATATGTGGTGTTGGGAGAAGAGGGCAGGCAAAGGGAACAGTGTAAGCAAAGTCCTAGAGGACAGAAAACATAGGAAATGTTCAGAGAACAGACAGCAACCCACTCTGGTTTGGAACTTGTGGACGAAAATAGTGGGAGATAAACTAGAATGGAAATTAGGACAAGTCAAGAAAGTCATGGAACCTGGAATGAGAATGGGTACTTCCTTTGGTTGCAACAGTTAGCCATCAAAGACATTTAAGCAGAACAATATGACACTAAACTTTGGGACACTAGTCTGACAGGAATGTACAATTCAGACCACTATTTTGCCAACTTCCTTTGATCACAGCCAACAGTAAGAAATACATTTTTCATTGTAGCTTGGTACATACATATGTAGAACATACATTTCTAATTGAAACAAAATTTGTATAAGATAATACCTTTACTATACATACATGCCCATACTTTCTATTCTTGCTTTTTAAAAATAGTACTAATTATAATGGATTTTCATAATTTTAATTGGTTGCAATCCACAGTAGGAAAAACACTGGTTTGGATCATAGTTGGAAAAGATGGAAGGTGGGAAAACCAAGTATAGGCTATTGTGAAAATCAAAACTAGAACCAGAGAAATGGGAGGAACACATAGAAAAGATTTTCTAGAAGGGAATGAGTTAGTAATTCAAGACACTAAGCTGACAACCATTAACAGGAGTTGAGCAGTTGGGTGGAGAAACTGGGTTCCTAAGCGAAGAGAGGTTCCAAGAGGTATTGAGCAGGCATTTGAGAGTGAGAACCTGTAGCCCAAGGTAGACTTTGGAGCTGGAGTATCATGTATTGCCATCTGTACAGAGGAATAGTTGAAGATGGTAAATAATGTCCAAATGAGAGAAGGGAGAGTCCAAGGATAGATGCTTTTGAACACATGTTTGGGGAGTAGTAGAGGAAAAGGATACACAGAAGGAACCAGAAAAACAAAACCACAGCAGAAAAAGCAGAACAGTGCAGTATATGACCTTTCTGTCTGTCTGTCTGTCTGTCTCCCTCTCTCTCTCTCTCTCCTTTTTTTTTTTTTTTTTTTTTTTTTTACTTTTTCACTTTTCTAGTATAATCATGGCTTTCCCAGGCCACAGCAGACTGAGAGCAAAACAGTAACCAGTGATATAGTGTTAGCTTCCACTCCATCTGTTAGATCACTGGTACTTGTGCTTTTCCTTAAGACCTCTGGTCCTAGACATCTCCTGTTGTGTAACAAACTACCCCCAAAACACTGGGGCTTGAAACAACCATGGTATTTCATTCGCCGTCTTGTGGGCCAGGGATTTGGGAAGAGTTTGGCTTGTTGCTTCCTTTCTTCTCTGTATGGTCAGCTAAGGCAGCCAGAGCTAGATGACCATTTCCAATGTGGTCTCTTGACACACATTTGGTGCCTCAGGGCTCCTTGGCATTTAGCTCTCATCCTCCAGGGACTCTTCATTAGGCCTGGGCTTCTCATTAAATGGTGGCCTCCAGGTCATCAGACTTCTTATATGGCAGCCCAGGGCACCAAGAACAACCATTTCTAAATACAGGAAGAGGAAGTTTTCAGTTGCCTAAGCCCTGAGTCCCAAAACTGGCCCAGTGTCACTTATACCATATTCTGTTGGTCAAAATAGTCACAGAGCTCATTCAGATTTAAAAGGCCACAGACTTTCCTGTTCAACCAATTCCAGAAGTCTATACAAAGGGTCTCATGTGGGCTCAAGAGCAAGAGGGCTAGTTAATTTGTGGCCCAACATGTTCTTCCTCCAGGTTTGGGTACCCTGTTGCAGAAGGGCTCCTGCAACATGTGAAGCCATGTGGGAGGTCTTATCAGAGACCCTGCTAGAGGGCCTGCCATCAAAACAACACCTCAGGAGCACTATCTCCCATTACTGTGAAAGCTGTTTATGTTCACAGCCACCCCTGCTGCTAACTGCTTCATTTGGGTCAATGCCTGAACTTCTGGAGCTCCAGGTACAACACAGCCATGCTGGGTCTTGTGCCAGAGTGTGTAGGTGTATATGTGTTACAGTGTAAGTTTAGAATCCCTTTTGTTACATTATCTTGTTCTCCAGTCAAAAGCAGCGTGTGCTTTAACGTCTCATGGAAATGCTATATGAAAACCACTCTTCTTGGACTTATTATTTTTTTCTCCATTGATTCTGCTTTCAACAGGAGTCCCCAGAACTTAGACTCAGTTTCTATGGGCCAAAGGAGCAATCTCAATGACAGACAGCACTCTGACCCAGGGCTGAGGCATTGTTATTAAAACAAGTGAAGGTGCCCAGATGGCTCTTCCCTTGGGATGCATTTTGTCCCAGGAGGCTACACAGGGTCTATGAAAATGGCTTTGATAGGACTGCTTTTTCTGGTCTTCTCATTGTGCCCTAATGTGTGTTTCTTATGTGAGCACTACTTCAAATCAAGCAGGGACCCCACCCCAACAGTGAAGATCTGTTTCAAGCCCAACGACCCCACCCAAATACCTGAGGCAATCCAGCAAGCATTTCTTCTCCAGCCCAAGCAGCTCAAGGTTCTTCCTGGTCTCATCTCTAGTGGCAGAGTGACTAAGAGACACATAATTCTCGTTGAAAGCATTCATCACCTTTGTATTCATTGTATTCATTTTCTACTAGTGTGATATCCTCTCTCTCCCCAGTGGACTGTAAACTCCACAAGGACAGGGAAGAGCGCATGTGATTCAGCCCAGTATCTCCAGCACCACCCAAGTACCGCTTAGCAACACTCCATAAATATTTGTCACATGAACAAAAGAGAATGATTGAACAAATGAGCAAATAAACAAATGAGTGGTCTCTCTGTTCTACATCTTTCCAGAGAAAAACCTAAATCCGGGCCTCTGTGGTACTATTCAATCCCATCCCAGAATCAATGTATCAATTTTTTTTACTGGATGTTGGGAAGTCTGTATTGAATATAACTTAATTAACATGTTTCACTTGTTTTATAAAATTACAGTGTAACTTTTTGAAATTCTGAGACCTAATCGCTTTGCATGATTTAATGCAGGCTCTTTAAACTAAAGGATGATAATTATGACATGATGTTTACCTTCTTACAGAAGTCATAAGCTTGTGCATTCACATAACTACCAGGGTCTATATAATTTAGGTAATGGGCCTATTTTTGCTAAATTGTCTGAATAAGTATGTTGGATTAATTCAATGACATATTCTTCACTTCTACTTTGTGCTACAGAGATGCAATAATACTAACATTTACTGAGGGCTTCCTATGCACCAGACCCATATGTAAGCTCTTTACAGACATTATCTCAATTTCCACACCAGCTCAAAGAGAGAGCAGCATCACATCCCTTTTTACAGATGAAGAAACTGACACTTAGAAAGATCCATGCTCAACATTAGAGAACTACGAAGTAGCAGAACCTGGATTTGAACTAAGATTAAAATGTAGATTTAAATACTTGATAACCACATCACATGATACAGAATTGATTACAGTTCATATTTTCAAATGCAGATGACTTTGCAATATTCACGGAAGTCTCAACTTTATAAATATCCCTTATGAATCTAGTTACATACTTGGATTCAAATTCTTGCTATCCCTGTGACTTCGAATAAATCTCACCGGGGCCTTTCCCAAGAACCAGACACAGTTTTCATTGAGAGCTAGGCCAGATGAGCGTCTCAGTGAAAAGCAGTCCTATGACCCAGAGCTGCTTTTCCCCTCTGCTGGCCCTGTATTGAGCTCAGTTTCCTTGTGTGAAAAAAGATGGAATTAAGAAAATCTACCTTGGGATTATCATAAGAATTAAATGAAATAATGTGTATTAAATAAAACTCAATGCCTGCTAAGTAATGAGCACCCAATATGAATTGGTATTGATGTGATCATTTTGCTGTTGAGATTAAAGTCTTGTGAATACAAGACAGATCTATTCCATATGACCACTAGAGGAGAAAGCACCTCAATTTTGTAAGAAGCCTAGCTAGAATTGGTGAAATTGTCTTCACTACATTTACTGCTGCATGGTACCTTTTTACATATGCAGATAAGCTAGTTGAAATCTACCTATAATCCCTCAGGACTCCCTGTATTTGAAAGACTGGACTTGATAAAAATGAGCAGATTCGAGCTTACATTTTCTCTTCTCTTGTCTGTAGCCCACTCTTAAGCAATAATATAAACAGAAATCTGGCAGCAGGAAGCAAAAAAGAACAAAAATAAAACTGACCTCAAATACCACCCATACAAGCTGAATAATTAGACCTAATAACCAGAGTTAGCTATATTTTTGAAGTCAATTTATTACACATCAATTTACATATCTTTGCAATTGATTTGATCGTTTGATCAAACTTTTCTAAATGTCATAATCGTCTGCATTTTTATGTATCATTTTTTATTATCCAAACCAATCCCATGTTAATGTTTGTTTCTATGAAAATATATGTTAATGTCAGGAGACCAGAGTAGTGATTCACAAACTGAGTTCTTCTCCAACTTGCTGTGTGGCCTCTGACAAATCAGTTAAGACTGTCGGGTTTGTTACTTTATATACAAAACATGGTCTATGATCCTCCATGAAAATCTATGCAGGTTAACTGACTCTCAGTAATTGTTACAAATCATTTAAAAATGCTTTTTAGCAGGCTCTGTACCTTGATTGCCTCAACTTTAAAATGAGTCAACTCTATAAAGAGAGTAGCAACTATTTTCCTGGTTTGGATCTTTTGCAAGAGAGGAGCATAGTTACTGCCCCTTCAAGGAAGTTGTCTGAAAAGAAGGCTAAGGTGAAGGACATATCTGGCACAGAGCAGGACACTAATGTGATGTGCACTCAATAGGAAAAAAAAAAAAAAAAAAAAACAACGAGTGAGAGAGTAGCAAAGTCACACCCCCACAGGCTGGCCATGCCAACCTAAGCAAGGCAAAAATGCTTCAAGGCTTCTGTTTGGATGCACAAACTGAATGGTGATGTGGCACGTCTAACCTTTCAGGAGATAATGGTGAAGGCCAGAGCTGAGCCCCACAGGGCCTGAGATGAAAGGGAAGAAGAACATCTCTGTGGCCGTAATTAGCCGGGTCTAGACAACCAGTTGGTTTTCAAGGAACAGGCTCTGCAGTCTCTAAGAATCTGCCAAACAACTTGGGCAAGAAAGAAAAATAATAATGAGGCAGAAACCACTTGACAGCCTTTTTCTTTTCCTTTTCCTTTCTTTCCTCATCTCTCATCTTCCCTTCCTCCTTTACTCTTCTCGTGTGATCAACATGATCACTGGCTGGCATCCCGCGTCATCAGCAGAGATGCAAAGGAGTGAGGGAGGTGAACACATTTGCAAAAATTAAGTGCGAGAGAGCTTTTTTGCTCTCAGATAGCTCTGACTCAGCCAGTCCCTTTAGCACGGACAATTCTTGGGTGATTAGACAGACTCTGGGTGTGCCGCTGACAGTTCTTTCCCTGAGACAGGCAGAGAATGGCACTTCGTTTTGTGTTTCATTTTTCACTCCCACTACGTTTGAGAAGACTCGGTTGGTAGGGACCAAGCTTTTCCTTGCCTACCTAAGACAATGCAATCAGCATGGCAATAACGTCACTAAATGTTGAGTCTCACCTGGTGAAATGTGATTTAGGTTGGCTTTTCCATGGCCTGTGATGATGCAGAACAAAACAGTGCGAATGCTCCGTCACAGAGGAGGCAGCCCTTGCTGCTCCTGGAGGTACAGTGTCCACAAGTCATTGATGAGCTAGCTGCCAGAGAACACCCGGGTGCTCTCCCCACTCACCCAGAGAGAACACATGCGCTCGAAGAAGCACACTGAATCGTTCACTCAGATGATGTGAAGAAAAACACTGCCCAGGGACTTAGCAGTTTACTTTTGTAGCTGCTTTAGTCGTCATCCGGAGATGAGAGCCCTGTGCAGTGAGGGGGAAGCGCACAATCTTTTTCTGCGTGTATTAACTGCATTATTCTGTGATCCTGGTCTTTCCTTCTGGGGGTGTGATTGTCTCCTCTGTAGGACATAAAGGAGATTCATTTCCGGCCACGCAGCAGGGACAGAGCATGAGGACTGTGAGGGCTCACTTGTCACAAAGGCCTCGTCTCAGCGACACTAAACGTTTCAAGGCTGTCTGCAGAGAGTTTGTAAAGTCAGGGAGTTCGAAGACAGGATAAGCATTTCCATATCAGCACAACAAAGTGTCCCTCTAAGAACTTTGAAATGGAGAAGATGTTTACAGGGAAAGGGTCTCCTAGTTTTCCGAGAAGAAAACTAGATACACATATAAAAATACTTCCCCCAGAGTTAGGTGGCAGCTTTGCTTTTGCACAGAGGAGGCCAACAGTAGGAAGGGTGCCCACTCAGAAAAGCATATTCAGAAGAAAAAGAAAACATTTCTGAAGGGATGTGTAAGGCAGGCCTGCTGGAGCAGGTGTCTTCTCAAAGGGCTCTTTGCGGGTATTTTTAAAAATCCTGCAGGAGCTGCACATCAGGAGCTGGCCGGTCACTGGTGACATACTGAGCCTGGAGTTCTCTCCCCACGCAGACCAGGCCTGCCACTCAGGGTGCCATCTCAGAGCCCAGGCCGAGCACGAGATTAATATCCAGAATGCCCACTCATCTCCGGGTTGTCTCTTGAGACTCCTTCACACAGATAATGCACACTCCAGAAGTGAAGCTGAATCAGCCTTCGATGAAGCTCATTGGTTCTCCATTTAACTCCAACTTGGCTGTTAGCCTAGATGCTTCTACTCAGGACCACTTGAAGTTCTAGCAAGACCAAAGAATTGGTGCCTTCACTGCCTGTCAGTATATGCCTAATCCTCGTGCAGGAGAACTTCAGGTCCTTAGAAGCCTTTGGGGTGTCTGAGATTATTTCTCTTCTCAACTAAAAATGCAGAGGGGAGTGACTGCTGGTTTTCCTCCATCTGGGCTAACCAGACCCAAGTCCATGAACCTCATAGTACAAATCTAAAATCTCCTTTTTCGCTTGGCCTGGCTAACCCAGTGGAAAGGAAAACTTGTCTTTCTGCTTAAGCATTTTGCCTTCCATGCAAAATCCTTTCTAGTATCTCCACACATGCCCAGGGACCTGACATAATTGGCTGCTTTGGAGACATCTGAAATATAAACATCAGAAACACTCCGCCCCTCTCCTGGGTCATGCCCTGTGCCTGCAGCAAGTCTGCTGGGGCTGATTGCTCAGGTTCATCCTGACTAGACCTGCCTGACTGGGAGTGTAGTTTACACATACAAAGCTAACTGCTTCCACAAAGGGCTACTTGAGGCCCTAACAGGAATGTGAAAAATCACGCAGGTAATCATGTAGAGCCCCAAATTTACTTCTTTAGCAAAAGTACTATAAGAGAGGAACAGGGCAGAGAGTTGAGGTTGGCCACCAGGCTGACCTTCCTTCCTGCAAGCCCTTTGGGAAAGTCTGAGTCAGCAAGATAAGAGCTCACCACAGAATGGCTGTGGTGTGTGGGACCCCCAAGGCAGCCTGCATCCATTGTTACACATTCACCTTTCTGCTACTAAGTGAAAAAGGCAAAGCCTGTCATTAAAATATTCATCCCAATCACCTTGCAGTGAAATCCAGCCCTCTCCTCTGGAGGAGAGTGTGTCTTATGCTGTGCATGGTGACAAAAGCTTAGCCCAGTCATTTCACCACCAACCACTCTCAGAATGATCAACAAGCTAGTTTGAAGGTAAAGAACCTTTGGACTGCAAAATATTTTGCTTTTGCTTTCATAAAGCAGAACTTCTAACAAGTGCTAGTGGTGACTTTGACATCAAAAGGCATATAGAATTGGGGCACTTGGGTGGCTCAGTCGGTTAAACTTCCAACTCTTGATTTCATCTCAGGTCATGATCTCAGGGTTGTGAGATCAAGCCCCACCTTGGACTTTGCACTGGGCATGGAACCTGCTGAAGATTCTCTCTCTCCCTCCTCCCAACTCATCTTCCCCCTGTGTGTAAGCACACATGTGCACGCTTGCTCTCTCTAAAAAATTAATTAATTAATTAAAATTTTAATTTCTTAAAAAAGCATATAGAGTTAACAGTCCATTTATGGAGGTCATGCCATTAAATTTCGACTATAAGCAAGATCTAGAAATCATCTGTATACCCATAAATGTTGAGACCAGTTTTTTTTTTAAATGTAGTACATTCATACTGTGGAAAGCCGTGAAGTCACAAAAAAACATGATATACATCTTTAAGGGCTAATATGAAAGATGTCAAAATATATCAAGTCAAAAGGCAAGTTATAGACCAATACATATACTATTGAGTACTATTACTCTTATGTTTAAAAAATTATCTGTATAGGGCAACCTGGGTGGCTCAGCAGTTTAGTGCCACCTTCAGCCCAGGGCGTGATCCCGGAGATCCGGGATCGAGTCCCACATTGGGCTTCCCACATGGAGCCTGCTTCTTCCTCTGCCAGTGTCTCTGCCTCTCTCTCTCTCTCTCTGTGTCTCTTATGAATAAATAAATAAAACCTTTTTTTAAAAAATTATCTGTATGTTTGATATGTATAGAAAGTTTTGAAAATCTCCAGAAGAAAATGAATGATCAAAGTGTGGGCCACAGTAAGTACAAAAATTGAGTGTGTATAGAAAGGTTATAGCAATTTGATATTACCACTACATCCAAGTCAGTGATCTGTTGAACTTATTTTTTTTTAAATGGATTGGTATTCTGCATGCTTTTGGGTCCTTTTTCTGTAATTGTTCTGATAATTAATTTTTATGGTACTTTACAAAAGTATTGGTTTGTGAGGATTGAAAATAAGGAAAAATTATTCCTTTACCACAGAACATTTGAGAAGCACTGTTCTAGGAACACAAGCAAAGAATCCTATTTACACTTTTACTTCACACTTTCCATCTTTATATATTGTTTGAATTTTCACTTTGAATATGTGTTACTTTTATGATTAAATATTTTAAAATGTTTAAATTTATTTGTGAGAAATGATACCAGGTTAATGGTTTTATATAGCACACCTTTCTTGATTCATATGTTCCAAAGCCTCAATCTCAGGGTCTTTTGTGCCTTCTTCATGCTGAAAATAGTCCAAACTTCACAAAGAAACATTTCTTTGGGAGGAAGGCCAAAGGGTACCACGAGAAATGGGAAGGCAGTGACCAGTTGAGAAAGACTCCTCATATTCTGGAAAAAAAAAAGTTTTCCACATCCTTAAACACAGCTGGAGGAAGATTGTCTCTCACAGATGAGAGTGCTAGGCTCATGTCTCATTAAAATCTCCTCACTGGATTACAGATCCAAAATCCTCTGGGGAGCCTTGTGCACCACGTAATGTTTCTCGCTTTGCATCTTCAATTATGCAACTTTGATTTAGCTGACAGATGTGAAGCAGTGTGCATAGCCAGGCAATCCCCTGGTGGCCACACATGTGCAGAGGGAAGCAACAGAGCACCGTCTTCCAGCTCCATCTGGCACAAGCTTCCAATCACTCAGAATCTTTCTTCTCCATCCACCTTCCCTCAGCCTGTACCCTCCCCTCCTCCACTCAAGCCCTGGCAAGGACTAGATGGACACACCTACTTTTACTCAAGCACCTCTTCCTTTTGGAGAGACTCCCAAGGCAAATGGGAGTGGTGTGCCAATCTGAGAGACCACCTTTTTTATTATGGGATGGCACCACCCCAGCATTCCATCAAGCTTTTCAGTATAGAAATCGGCCAAATCCTGGCTCCATCCCAAGCTATGACTGCCAGGACCATATAGACAAACATCTGGCTGGATGGTTGGAAGCACTTGGCTCAGCTGTGCAGGAAATCCACTTTCAGCTCTGAATCCCAGGCTCTCATTTGCAGTCTTAGTAGAAATGCCAGGCCTCTACACAGAATCCACTCAGCCTCGAGGAGGAGAGAGACAGCTCTGAGCTCATCACCAGAAACATCAACTGATGGCTCTATAGGACAGATAAGTTGCCAAGCCCCATGAGAGTGGGGGGTCTCATAGGGATCAAGGACTACCACCACAGGGTACTGACAGAAATGGAGGGGAAAAAAACCACATTTGTGAGTGTGCTTGTGTGTGTGCACACATGAGATTCATGGGATTGTTCTATGTGCAAAATGCCCACTTTCTGAATACAGGGTTAGTTCTTCATGGTGGATGGTAACTGCAGATCTTTCTTAGGTATCACACTGTTTCTTCAATGAATAGGGAACTTTACCTATGGCTGGATGAAAACTGTTTGGTGTCCAGTTTTTCTAAAATATGGTCAGATAGCAGATTTCTCCCCTTTCATTATTATTTAATATAAGTGGGAGTATGGTTTGGACCACGGTTGTCAAGGGTTGAGACTAAATTCAAGTTAACAGTCATGATTATTGAGTGTGTATTGTTGTTAGGTTTTTTTCATCTCATTTCCTCCGTTCTTAGCACACATGAAAAACATGTATTTATTCCTTCTTTGCCACATATTCTGTTATTGCTGGTGAAATTTTTTTCTGTGAGACTTCTTGAATTCTGTGGGAAGGTATAAAAAGAACAAGGAGGTAAATTTGATTCTCCCTTATATTAATAGTTTCCTCCCTTGTTTTCCTCTTGGACACCGTCTTTCTCTGACTTTATATTACTCTGGAAATATTTTAAATGCTCACCGTGTATATGCTGTGTGGTTTGGTGTAGTAGACAGACCCCAGGCTTCAAGATCAGAGACAACTGGGCTTCAGTCCCATCTCAATTACTTCTTAACTATGTTGATATGGATAAGTTACATAGGCTCCAAGAGTTTTTGTTTCCACATCTATAAATAAAGATGAAATAAGATTACATATGTTAAGCAACTCTTATTAAATCTTATTTCCCTCCCCTTTAATGTACTTGGAACATATTTGCTCCTACCCATCCCCTTTCATTCTATCATAGTCTTAAAGAAGAGGGGTAGGTTTACAGAAGCAGGTTACATATTTGTGTGTGTGTGTGTGTGTGTGTGTGTGTGTGTGTGTGCGTGTGTTATACATATACATAACAGAATGGCGTGAATGAAACAAAGCTAAATTGGTCTTTAGCCATATGAATGGAAGTATAACATTTAGAACATTGAGGCAATGGTCTGGCCCTACTGTGTCCAGATGAGCCTGTACTGAGTGTGGATTTTGGTCCATTTTGGTCAAATAATGAGAGGTCTGAGGCCCTGTCATACAAAAAGCTGAGGAGTTAACTTAGAGAAGAGAGGCATCAGGGTGCTCAGTGACCATCTTCAAATATTTTGCAATTCCTTAAGAGGACTGGAACGGGACTTATTCTATATTTCCTGGTGTATTAGTCTGGGGTCTCCAGAGAAACAGATACAATAGAATATACACATACCTATAACATACAAAGATTACAAAGAATTGGCTCATGAGATAATGGAGGCTGGTAAATCCCAAATCTGCAGAGCTACTGTCCCACTTCAAGTCCAAAGTCTGGAAGAAGGAAGAGCTGATGCTCCCGTTTAAAGGCCATCAGACAGAAGAATTCTCTTCTATTTGGGGAGGGCCAGCCTTTTATTCAATTCAGGCCTGCAACAGATTGGATAATACCCACCAACGTTATGGAGGATAATCTGCTTTACATGGTATTCTGATTTAAATGTTAATATCATCCAAAAACATCCTCACAGAAACATCCCGCATAATATTTGACCAAATTTGTGGCAGTCAGACTGACACATAAAATTAGCCATCAAATCTAGTGATCAGAATCAATTGAAAGTCACCTGAAAAAAAGAAAGAAAGAAGAAAGAAAGAAAGAAAAGAAAGAAAGAAGAAAGAAAGAAAGAAAGAAAGAAAGAAAGAAAGAAAGAAAGAAAGAAAGAAAGAAAGTCACCTGAAAACAGAACTAGGCTTGAGGCAAGAGGGTCTGTCGCCTCAGGAGCAAAATTACTCAGGTCAGAGGGGTACTCAAAAAAGGATGTGGGGTCCTGGCATCTAGTGTCTGATCAGGAGCCAGGTGATGTCATAACAGGGACATTACAAAGAGAAATCAAGCTTCAGAAGAAAGGACTAAGGACCCTAAAGGGTCCAAAGATAGTAGTGATGTCCAAAGATAGTAGTGATGCTATAATTCTATATTTAATATTGACTTTGCTTCTGGTTGGTCTTACCAAATGACTTGATATTAAGTCTTCAATACAGTGAGCAACTACTATGCATTGAGTTCCTATAGGAAGAAGAACATGTCTGAAGAGCATGACCTAATTTTATAATTAGATTTTAGAACATCTTAAGAGACTACCTTGGAAATCATGTTTTCTCCATCCTCCTTATGTGAAGAAAGAAGCAAAAGTTTAGTTACAAACTGCTGCCTTGGATTCTTCCTTGTTGTAATTTTTTCCTAAAGCTTTCCATTTCTAAATTTTTTCTTTCTTCCCATAGATTTCCTCTTCTAAATACAAGTCCTCAACTGAGCAAGTATCTTTCCAATGAGGTTTCCCCTAAAGATCCTATCATATTACTAGCCTTCTCCTATTCCTCAGAGCAACCAGTTACCCTCCTGCTTAATTTTCCTTATCCTTATAACTTCTCACACTTTGGCATAATTTTTTTTATTGTGGCAAAATGGATGTAACATAAAATTCATTACTTTAACAATGTTTAAGTGTATAGTTCAGTGGCTCAGTGGCATTAAGTCTATTCACATTGTTGTGTAACCATCACCACCATCCATCTCCAGAACTCTTCATGTTGCAAAATTGAAACTCCACAACCATTAAATACTAACTCCCCATTCCCTCATCCTACGGTCCCTGACAACGACCCCTCTACTTTCTGTCTCTGAATTTGACGCAGTATCTCACATAAGTAGAACCATGGAATATTTGTCCTTTTGTTTCTGGCTTAATTGATGTAGCACCATAATGTCTTCAAGATTTATCCATGTCAGGGTGTCTGGGTGGTGAGGTCAGTTAAGCTTTCAACTCTTGGTTTTGGCTCAGGTCATGATGTCAGCATCATGAGATCCAACCCCACATCAGGCTCCATGCTCAGCACAGAATCTGTTTCTCCCTCTCCCTCTGCTCCTCCCCCTGCTCACGCTCCCTCTCTCTCAAATAAATAAATAATAAATAAATAAATAAATAAATAAATAAATAAATAAATCTGCCCTAATAGGGGTAAAGTGGTAGCTTATCATTTTTTATTTGCATTTCCCGAATCATTGGTGATATTGATATGACATCATTTTATTTACTTGTTTATTATGTTAATTGTCTTGTTCCCCAAACAGGATGTAGGCTCTGTGATTATGGGAAATATGTCCAACTTGTTCACCATTTATCTCTAACCCAGAGGGCCATAACTAGCACATAGCAGATACTCAATTATTTGTTGAATGAATGAATGAATTTACTGGAGCAAAAAATTCAAAGTCCAAATATGAAATCCAAATTAATTTTCAGGTACTTATTTTTTATGCCTGAGATAATAAGTATTGTAACCTTTCCATTACTTAGCATTTCTTGGAAAATGAGAGAAAAATATATTTGTGCCTTTCCTGCCTCAGGGACAAATATGCAGATTAATAAAATATTGTACCTGGATCATTCTAGCTTATAGACTTGATAATTGACAAAATCATAGCACATTTGCTATTTCAATGACCAAATTATATGTACTATTGGTAATTAGTACCTGGCTCAGGTAGTAGGTGCTCAACAAATACTTGCTGATAAGTAAATGAATGATCCTGAAAATATTAAGCCATTGGTAATTAAAAATAGAGACTATATGGGAGGGACTTGAAACTCCTTAGGACAGAGCCCCAGATGGTGGGTTTGGTGGGAAGAATAAATGATGAGTGGTAATGAGTGGGTCATTCAGAGGTCTTTTGTCTTCAAAACAAGTCCTCAATTTAGAAACTAAATCTGTAGGGGGATCCCTGGGTGGCGCAGCGGTTTGGCGCCTGCCTTTGGCCCAGGGCCCGATCCTGAGGACCCGGGATCGAATCCCACGTCGGGCTCCCGGTGCATGGAGCCTGCTTCTCCCTCTGCCTGTGTCTCTGCCTCTCTCCCTCTCTCTGTGTGACTATCATAAATAAATAAAAATTTATTAAAAAAAAAAAGAAAAAAAGAAACTAAATCTGTAGCCACACTCTCCATGCAGTGTCGCTTCTCTAAAAATCAATCACCTGCAGAACTTCAGAGATGCCTGAGTTCTTTGTTGTTGGTTCATTCCATAAAGCATAAGGAAGGTGTTTTCGTACGTTCCTCAGCTCAAACAGCCGTAGGTGTGGTCCTGCTTGCTTTACAGCAGGGGCTGCTTCCTGTTGTACCTGTTCTGCAGAGGGCACAACTATTGGCAGAATGAGAGAAAAGTACCCTCATTTAAATTTTGTTCAAGTGTTTAAACAGTGAAAACATGCTTTCTGCCAACCACAATTTCTGCTAGACTTGATAGACAGTGGTGGAATGAAATATTAATTTCTTTTGAAAAGATGTGGGCAAGCTAATAATCTGGTTTTGGTGTGTCTCAGTGTTATTCTAAATAAGCCCAAAGAGGAAACCAAAAAGTAGCCCTCAGAGGAGCAAGGCAGCCAGCAGGTGTTGGGGGAATGCAACCTGGGATTCTATTCAGCAGGGACTGATGGTAAAACTATCTATAGCTTCCTGGTCTCAAAGGCCAGAGATGGCCATGTCAGAGGCATGGAGCACACTTGCAATTAGCATTTTTTCACTGAAAAAAGCAAGTACACTCTAGAATAGAAAATGGAAGAAAGCGAGGACAATTTCATAAAGTTTCTAGAGGAATTACCTGATCAAATGGTACTGAGTACTCTGGCCTGATTCCTAACAGATAGACATCCAGGTAAGAGCAGCCCTAGGTCATTAACCTGATAGGCAAGTTTTTGTTTTTGTTTTTTTTTAATTTTTCAGTTTGTAGTTCTTGGACCTTCTGCGTCAGAATTAGGGGTAGTATTAAAAATACATATTATTGAACATGCACTCAGATCTACCAAATCCAAATCTCTGGTGGTAAGGCACGGGGATCCTTTTTTTTTTTTTTCAGGAAAGGGTGAAAAACTCCCTCAAAATGCCCCTCAAACTTTGTTGGCTAGAATTCAGTTACATGCTCACATCTCATACTATTACAGGTGAGGAGAAGAAGACCAGGTGATTAAATCAATCATGCCAGGGTTGGAGAGAGTTCTACTTCCCTGAGCACATGGCCTGGAGAGTGTGAACACTAGAGTCAGGCTCTGACAGCATGGGGAAGAGATGAAGCCTATGTTTCTTCTGTTGCCATTTCATGAAGTCTACTCATGTTAGCTGGAGGAAGTACCCACAACTTTCCTCATTGATAGCCATTTTGGTGAAGCCTACGTGATTCCAAAGAAACCAAAAAGAATTGACATTTGGTAGGAAAGTGAAAAAGATTGATCTTGGAATAGTTTAAAATACCAGATACAAGTTTCTATTCACAACACTGCCAGACTGAGTCAGTGGGAATACAATGCATTTGTTCTTTTGTTCCACAAATATTTGCTGAGCACCTATTATATGTCAGGTCCTATATTTAGCCCTCGGGATATGTCAACAAGTAAGATAAACAAAAGCCCCTGCACTTTCTTCATGAAGCTTACATCCTAGCGAGAGCAACAAAGAATAAATAAAGCAAGCAGGTAAACAATAAAGCACATTTGAGGGGGATAATTCCCATAAAGGAAAAGAAAGCAGGCAGAAAGGGTAGGACTCAAGTCGAGGTGTTGCGATTTTAAATAGAAGAGAAGTAAGGTCCAGCCTCTCTGAGAATGTAATTTGGTACAGAATTTTTTTAAAGATGTTATTTATTTACTCATGAGAGACACACAGAGAGAGGCAGAGACATAGGCAGAGGGAGAAGCAGGCTCCCAGCGGGGAGCCCGATGTGGGATTCGATCCCAGGACCCCAGAATCACCACCTGAGCCGAAGGCAGAAGCTCAACCACTGAGCCACCCAGGTGCCCCAAAACCCAGCATTTTAGCCAACTAAGCAGAGACTGACGCCTGAGCACTAGAGACACAGTCATAGAAGGAGCACAGGAGCAGAGGCGGATTGACATTTCCCAGTGGGTCAGACACCGACTCAACCCGAGAACAAAGAATCAAGCACAGTGCTCAAGAGCAGAGATTTGGGAGTCAAGTAGACTTATGTTCCTATCCCAGTTCCTCCACTTACCAGCTGTTTGACTAGTGAAAAAATTGCTAACGTCTCTAGGTCTCCCTGGTTCTTCCTATGAAATGAAAAGAGTGGAAATCTATTTCATGTAAAAATTGAATGAGATAATAATTGTAAAGCATTTAGCACAAGGACTGCTATTTTTGTTTCTAAAGTTTCTCTCAGTAGTCTCAATTCTGTTAGAATCCCAAGCTGTCATAATGCTACTCCTTGGGGGCCTAATGTAGTGAAATGAAGGTCTGTTAGATCAGACTGGAGTTTGTAACCTGCAAAAAACTCTGGTCCAAGGCTTTGTTCTTTAGGGTGCAGACAATTGTTGAGTTGCATTTAACTACAATGCCACTAGGGGGCACCTCAAGAAATTAATTTTGAAGCTTACTGTAATAACTGGCAGCCATAATGAGTTAATGAACTTCTAAATGTGACTTACACTTTGGGAGTGGCCTGTTCAGTGCACTTAGTTCACAACATCTTTGGCCTCAACCATGTATAAGTTGATTGTAGCAGAATTCCACAACAGGGTGTGAATTCCTAAGGTACTGGATCATACACTTAGGTAAGATTCTATTTGTGAAGGACATCTCTAAATTCTGAGGCTTTCTACCTTAGTTATGTCAAGCCCTGCTATATCAAGCTATTAAATCAGTCTACTTATTACAACCATGTACCAACTCATTTTCATAGGCACTTGTAGAGAAAGCTGACATTAAAAAAAAAATCTCTATTCTGGCAGTAGTGCTTTGGAATTAATTTGCTCACCTTTTGTGCCAATGGTTTTTCATGCTGGGTAAACAGCTAACATATGGTTGAGCCAGAATTCAAACCCAAGGAGTGTGGCTCCAGAGCTCACATTTCTACCCACTATATCATATTGCCTTACTGACAGATAGCATCGAATTAATGCTAAATGCCAGAGGGTGGTGATAAAGAACAGGAGTGGCTATTGTCAAGCAATATAACCTGGGTTAAATATGGTAATTATGTGAATAATGCATACTCTAATCAATTAAAAATATACAAATCATTTAAACTGTGAATATGGATCATGTCTGGGTCCTATCTGTGTACATAGATCTCTATACATGCTTGCCTATATGTGTAGGTGTGTATGAATAAGTATATAGTTAATTTCTCATTTGAATATAATTATGTTCAATAGATATTATCTGAATGTTACCATGTGCTAAGCACATAATGTAATATGAAAGACAACATCTTGGCCAAGTATTGTAGGCAATTGTAATCTCAAGATTTTTGTCTACCATCTCAGAGCAGACTTCTTGGAGAAAATTAGGGTCTTATGGATTTGGGGACTACTAGGACTACTGCATCAACATTTGACCCTAGAGAAATGTGTTTAGCCTAGTGCCTGGAACAGAGAATACTGAATGAATGAATGAATGAATGAATGAATGAATGAGTGAGTGAATAAATGAATGATAGTTACTTCATGAATGGGAAGGACAGAAATTAGAAACACAGAAGGTAAAAAAAAAAAAAAAAGGAGGGAGTTAGTGAGAGAATGGACTAAGTAGAATGGATGAAGCAAGGAATTCCCTCAGCGGGCCATGTTTAGCAGAGAGCTGGTGGGTGAAGAGATCTTTTGACTCCACCCTCAGTACTTCTTTTCTGGCTTTCAGTTCCCCTCCAAGAAATAGTGTTGCCTTGGTTGGTTTTGGGGTTTTGTCTGTTCGTTCGTTTGTTTGTTAAGTCTTTTTCCTCATAGTTGCCGTCCACAGGAGTGAAAGACTGCCCTTAAATGGTTTTTAGTTCCTAATGGAAATGTGTTTATCTTAATAGGCAAGGCAATGTGCTGTCACTGAATATTAATACACTTTTTCTACAGTCAGTTCTTTTTTTTTTAAGATTTTATTTATTTATTCATGAGAGACACAGAGAGAGGCAGAGACAAGCAGAGGGAGAAGCAGGCTCCCTGCCGGGAGCCTGATATAGGATTCGATCCCAGGACCCAGGATCACAACCTGAGCTGAAGGCAGATGCTCAACCACTGAGCCACCCAGGTGCCCTATAGTCAGTTCTAATTAAGTCTCTTCACAAAAAAAAAAAAAAAAAAAGTAAGTCTCTTCACTTATAGATTAAGGAGCAATTAACACCACACTCTACCCACATGATTTACTTCAGTCACTTCTCAAATATCTTTTTTGCTCTTTCTTTCCTTAGGGTTTTCCATCAGGGTTCTGGTTCTTATATCACGCTAATGCCTTCTTTGGGCTGAGCTGTGCAACATGTTTAGAGCGTCCAGCACCCAGCCAACTTTCCAGGGAATCAAGCCATAAACCTACCTCCTAAATGATACTGACAGCTAAACTAATTTTTCTGTATCTTAGAAAAATCAAAGTTGTAGTTTATTTTAGACATATCAACAAAGTTTAATTGTCGTGGTAAAAATCATACTCAAAGTTCAGTTAAAAACGAGTGTTCAGGAAAACTTTAAAGAATCCCTCCATACAGCATATAATGAAAGTGGCATGGTTTGGGGTAACAAATATATCCAAGGACCATATGCAGAAACTTAATTCAATTAATTCTCTGTAATGAAAAATAATAACTATATTGTTTGTGCTCGAAGATCTGATATGAGTTGAAGCAGGGAAAACTTTTGTTTGTTTTATGTTACAGTGTTAGCTAAAACTTTTGTTGTGTTGCATTGCCTTGAAGTTCAATTGCTGGTTTTAAAAGACGAATCTGTGTCACTTAGTCTTTTAAGCTGTTTTTCCTCTCCTTTGAAGGATACATAGTTTTTCCTCTCTCCTTTGCTTAAATGAAAATGGCCCCAAGATGCATGCAATTTTGTGAACTTCAGATTGCAGATTCCACATAATTCAAATAACAGAGCCATGAAACTCCACTCTTTCATTTGGATTCTGTGAACCACTGAGACTTGTGGAGAATAAATGATGTCAGAATAATGCCCTAAAGGTATAGCGTCGGGGCCAGAATCCTGCCCTGGGATGTACACGACCCATCAAGCAGTAGAAGAAGCCTTGCACTCATAACCCAGGGCTGAGTGCCGCCCTCATTGTTTTAATTACAGAGCTACAGTATGTGGGTAAGAAACTTGGATTTGACAACAGCAGAAGAAAGAGGATATTGTATGCCTTCAATCAGCTTTGTATTAGGAGATCCTTAAAGGGAAAATTATGTGAAAGAAAGAAGGAGGACGAAAACAAACTAGCAGGATCCCTATTTCAATGTAATTTGGAGAAAATGACTGATTTGGGTTGGTCATGTTGCCAGCACAGATGACTCAAGGCTTCCAAACAAGAAATGGAAATCAGGAGGATGCCTGAAGCCTGAAAGAAGAACAAATTGTGAAGATATGATTGACTGTAAGGCTTCAGAATCAACTGTACCAAAGATGAGCTTGGATCAGTGCCCAGAACAGAACTGAATGGTGATGTTCATTTAGGTTCTGACTGTTGAAACAAAATAAAATGTAGTAATTGTGCTCTGTTAGGTACACAGACGTGTTAATGCTTTCCAATTTCCCCAACTGGGGATCTGGTGTCACTTTCCCTGTCGTTCCTATTTCATGCTTCACCGGTGAGTATTATTGCTGCTCTGGACACTTACTGAATGCCAGGTTTTTGGCAAAGAACTGGGATCCAGGTGAAAGCATCCCTCTCATGCTGCATGTGAGTGTGCCGCAGGTGGCTTTGAAAATGGCTTTAAAACTTGGAAATCAGAAAAAAAAAAAAAAAAAAAAACTTGGAAATCATTTCTTTAATTGGCCTTTTCAGGCTTGGATGATGTGTACCTCAGTCCTGGCATTCAGTTATGGTTGCTGGACCTTGGCTATGAGTCTCAGCAATTTGGGCCCCAAAGCACTTCATCTCTGACAACCAGGAAAAGCCTCAGTTTCCATTGGCAGCAGATCTGTGCATCGATCTTTTCCTCTCTTAGGGAGCAAGACATCTTATTCACGGTTTTCTTGCACTCATCTTCTCAGTAACCTATCAGCTGAGTCTTCTGACAACCTTTCTGATGGACCACAAGGTTTAACTCCCTCGAAAGATCGGTTTTGAAGCAGGTACATATTGCCCTTTCTCCTTGGGGACCGCAAAGAAGAAAAGATTCCATGTTGTTCCTCACACCAGAATCCCGCTTACTAGCCCAGCAACTGCGGAAATTTCCCAGCCTGCCTGTATGAGCAGTCCAATTGCATGGTACAAATGACTTGCAAACAAACATCTTCTACATACTAAATTAGAAAAAAAAAAAAAACAAAAAACAAAAAACAGCAAAACCAACAAGGGGGTGACTCAGAAGGAAAAAAGGAGGGTCAGACAGGACATGTGATTTTTTTTTTCCACTCCGTTTTGGTTTCTTTACCTGAGTCAAATTTGAGAATGTGAAGCCCCGTCCTGTCTACCCACTATTTACCACAAAGTCTTTGGATTTCAGTAGCTGACTGAAAGCCAGTAACTTTTTTCCAGTCATCCAAATGGACTAAAGATGTTGTCAGGTACAAGATGTTTAATTAAGGATCTGTCTAGTCTCTTTGGGTGTCTAAAGTTTGGACTTTAAACAAGGTAACCTAAAATTAGACCCTACTAATGAGAGACAGCAGGAAGGCTTCTTCAAGGGTTCTGCTTGCCATGAATGAACCACCAAGACGGGACACAAACTGGAACTCAAAGGAAATTCCACATCTCCTCGCTTCATACCATCAGCATCTTTTCATTGATTGGTCTATTACCTTGGAGCCACCTGATATGTTAAATAGCTTCACACTTTAAAAACGGGGGTGGGGGGAAATGAGGGGTAAAATTTTTTTGTGGGGTTTGGCACGAATCTGTGTTTAAAATAAGCTACGTATGAGCTGTGTCTTTGAGAAAAGAACACGTGCGATGCAGTTTTGATCTTCATTTTATAGATGTACATAAGTAATACAAGGCCTGTTTTGATTATACAATGAAAAACAAATGTGATCCAATATTGTAGTACTCTGTATCTACTTATGTTTCTGAACAACAACTCTCATTAGTATATGAACCACCATTAATGGCTTTGGCGACCTGGAATCCCATCTTGATATTTGCTTATGAGCTATTCCATGTGTGGTATGGGTTCTCTCATAGGTAATCGTCCTAATAGGATAGGGTTTTAATGTGTGATGGGCTTCTGAAAGAAATAATCTAAAATCATTTCTCAAAATGGTTCTCACAGACTCCTAAATGCTTTGCCTAACATTCAACAACTACCTTTACTATAATTACGATTTAAGAATTCTAATTTAAGGCTTTTTCAGAAATGGAGGTGTTAAAGGCTATTTGCCAGTGAAGATCCAAACTACATTGTACATGTTCTTCTCAAATTCTTTTGGCCATAGATTAACAGAAGATGTATCAGATAGTAAAGACGTATTTTTAATTTCACCTAACCAGAGATCTGGAGATAGATTTCTAGGGTTGATTAATTCAACAGCCCAATTTTGTCATTGAGATCCAGGTCCTTTCCATCTGTGTACTGGTCTTCTTGGGTTTGTGGGCAATGATGTCTCATTTGACCGCAGTACACAGGCACTTCGTGCAGATAGCACAACTAGCAAAGAAGAAGGACTTTTCTTTCCATGTGCCTCTTTCCTTTAGGCTAGAAATCCAGAACTTCTAACATACATTCCCCCTCTTCCACCACTGGCCTAATGGGCTAGGTTTGGATCATATGTCCATGCATGTGACAGGATTCACTAGCAAGGGAATGGGACCACCATGATTGGCTCGAAGAATTCTGCTCCACCTCTGAACTAGAGAAGGGGTTTCTTCTCTGAGCACAAGGGATTGTGAACACCTGCACTCCAAAAAGCAAAGAGAAATATCTGCTGGGTGAACAACAAGCAGTACACTCCACTGACCTTTTGGATAATAACAGTTTTCACCTTAATATATAGTATTAATATTTCAGTGTTTTATTATATTACTGAAGTACTGTCTTTCTCCTACAGACAGAATTATCCTGGTATTCCTCCTAAGTACAAAAGTTATCCTGGGAGGAGAAACATTTATCCTTAGGCCTGCTTTTACTTTTCTCGTTCTAATCCAACTAGAAAATACTTAATCAACAACCCAAAGCTTTCACCAAAAAATGATCTTGTTCATCTCAGCCCCAATCAGTCGGTTACGCAGGTAATTTTTCACGTTACTTGAAAACAGAACTGAATGGAAATGGGACTAGAAAACTGATTTTTGATCCCCATTTCTGACTTTTCCGAAAGTAAGAAATGATAAGACATATTTGCAACATAAAATAACTTTTCAAAAGTCTTTATAGAAATAAGTTTATTTCAAGAATAATTGCAATAGAGTGTAGCCCAGTGGTCGAGGACATGGACTGGGAGGACAATGGAACTTGATTACAGTCCCTGTCCCCTATTTAGCAGGCATGTGGCAGTAGACCTCACCTGCACACACAATAATGTGTGTCTGTGTGAGGGCTACCATTTAGTTCAAATTACCTCGTTATGGGAGGTCTTGCATTGGTTCTTGTGCCTCTTCCAAAGAGTTCTCCAGTTGGCTTGATATTGGTCAGAACTTAAAGCCAGAATGGTGGCATTACTGTCTTTTCAGGGAAAAGAACTGCTATTAATGCTACATACACATTAGAATTAGTTTCCATTCATCTACAGTGTAGACTGGATGTGTCAGTCTGCCCCTTGAGAAGTAAGCAGGATAAAGCATGTTGATAATGGGTGTCACAAATCTCTTAACTTCCCTTGTTGTAGTCCTCATAAGCCACATGCTCCGCATTTCAAACCAAAACTACATGAAGGCAGAAAAATTTGGCAGAGTGAACAGTGCATTTGGGTATAAACATTAGTTCTTTAGCAGGAAAAAAAAAAGGTATCTCCTTCATAGAATGTTACAATTCCCTTTTGCTTTTAAGAATCCGTATATCATACTTTACATTAGGAAAGCTTCCAGTAATTATCTAGTCAAGTCAGAAAAGTAGATCATCAGCTTGGACCCTAGCCCACTACATTCTCTTTCATCAATTTTGGGTGTGACTCTTCTGATTGGCCCAAGTGCCAATCTTCACTGGCAATAAGGCTCTTCATGGGAGACAGCATGACATGGAGGTACTGTGGCAGCCACTTTGGCTATAGAGGCCATGAGGCTTACTTTCTGGATCCAGGATTTTGGGTTGTTAAGTAATAAACCCAATTCAAAATTATTTAGGTTAAAAAAAAGGGGGGATATTTATTCTAAATGATACTCGGTATCTCAAAGAATGAAAAGCAAAGGGAAATGCCAATATTCAAGAAGGGTTAAGATGTAACTAAGAGTAAAAAATTGTTGGCAGCAGGGTCATACTCACAGCACCAGAACTTCTCCATCTTGCTTCTATGTTTCCCTGAATGGTAACTTCCTTCTTTTTTAATCACTGCAGATTGACTTTCTCTAAATGACAGAAAACATGACTGCCATTGATATGCTAGCTTTTATCTTAGAGCTTCAACCACACAGAGGGAGACTTGACCTTTACAGTTCTAATTCCCAAGTCCTGAAGAAAAACTCTGCTAGATCTAGCTTCAATCAGATTAACTGGGGCAAAGAGACAGAATACCATTTGGATCCATTTGGTAAGGTGCCCAATCAACCAACTGCCTTCAAGCAGTATCGTATTGTACTAATGTGTTGGTTCCAGTGTTTTAAAAAATTGGGTGGGGCAGTTCCCAAAAGAAGAGGTGCTAGCCTGATTATTCTGTAGATGTCCACTGTTGCAAGGATATACCGTGAAAACAATGCAAGGGAGTAGATCTAGCTTTCCATTTTCCAGCTAAAGCTGCCTACGTCCCCGAGAATTTCCCATTAAAGCTATTCATTCACTGTTAGAAAGTTCAGGATGGTGGGATGGCTGGAGGCAGTGGCAGGGAGTTGGGGGAGGGTGGGAGATGATTACACATGAAAGGAACCAAGCAGAGAGAAGGGAAGGAGGGCGCATCAAGGAAGCATCGCCAACTTGAAGCAGAGGGCTCAGGACCTCCCAGCTCTTTTCAGATTAAATCCTTATGGTTCTCCCAGCTGCCTCCCTTCCCTCCTGCCTTACACCTCTTTCTAATATTTTCTCCCATCATTTTTAAAATGAAGACCTTCTGTGTTACTTAGAAGATTTCTGTCCTCCCCCAGAGAAGCAGTGCTCTACTTCAGGCAAAAGTTTGAAGTAAGGCAGATTTTTGTCTCTTCAGGAAAGCACTTCCCCATATCTTCCTGTTATTTTTCTTAGAACAACAAAATCCGAGGATTGGTGTAGAACGATTTTGAGAACGAATAAGTTCATCCATTGCTATACATATCCCATCTCTGGCATCCATGTCAAGTGGCCACCCACACTGCTTGACCACATACCATGAAGGAGAATTCATCACTTTTTGGGAGAGCCCATTCTATCTGTAGACAGTTCTGACCATTAGGAGTACTTCCCTGTATTAAGCTATTACTGGGCCAATAATGTGTCTTTTCTTGTTGCTTCACTTGTTGGTCTTAGTTCTACCACCTGGTAACAAACAGAAAAATCAAATCTCTTTCCTACATGCTCGCCTTTCAAGAGATCCGTCATGTTCATCATGTTTCCCCCTGTGATTATTCTTCTCCAGGTTGAGCAACTTCCTATAACTGTTCTCTGTTTTATTGGATTTTAAGTACATCTATTTTTAGCAGGGACACTCTGTTGTAGAAGCCTTACTTACTTAGATGTTCTTAATTTTTTCCCCCAAAACCAGACATAATCTTCCAGATATGGAAAAATCAGCACAGAAAGAACAGAACTAATAATATCTTTCATTATAGATATAGAACTTCTATTCAGGAAAATCACATTTATCTTCTGGGAAGACCTAACCCTATACTTAGTCCCTCTTATGCTGAAAATTATGTAATGATTAATTTATAATGATATGTAAATGATAAAGAGTAGTGGTATTTTAATTTGTAAGTGAATTTCAAGCATTAGTAGTTGAAATTGGAATGGGAAGGAGGGAGGGAAACATGAAGTCCATAGTTCTTCAAATCATATGTCTTGCTTTACTTTTTATTCACAATGCTAGCAAAAATTAAGTCAAGAATAGTGGATAGAGTAAGCCTAATTCAGGGGATCATTTTTTTTCCAGGGGATCATTTGATTCCTTTCTTCTCCTTCGTGAAATCCATATGCTTAACAAACATTTGTGTCCTAGTTACATAAACATACAGAGAAGACTCTGGGGCAAGCACACTAATGCATACTCAGTTCTCAAGGAGCTAACAATTTAGAAGCTATAAGACAAGTCTTTTGCTTCCCTAAGTGTGCTGTGTAAGCCAGTGAATCAAGGAAGAGCAAGAGATCACCATGTTGGATTGGGTGGCACAGTGGATTAGTACGTATAAACTCTTAACTTTCTTGTTCCAGAAGCACAGCTAGAAGCAGAACCCAATTTAAGGAAGTTGGAGTGAAGCTTAAGAGGTCAATCAGAGAAGCTCCAGCCCCTTGTTAAATGGACATCCTAAAATACAGACACATTGAGCCCTGCCTTTTTCTGTAGTCACATATGGGTTCATCAGGAAAACTGATTATCTCAGAAAATATTCTGAAGAATATTCCATTTATACATTTCAGGTTTAAAATGAGTATATGGCATATATATATATTTGTTCCCAGGGCAAGCAAATTTAAAATTTTGAATCTTAAAATCTAATATGAAGTAAGTGATGACATTTTATGAACCTTATCATATGCATATGGCACTCATTCTCGGTTTTGTTTTTTGTCTTAGTTTTTGTTTCTAAAAACGTTTGAATATGTGACAAGTCCCTCAACATTGGCAACGACAGTCATCCCAGGCTCTGTGAGACTACATATCAGCAAGGAAGTTTTGACATTTCTGTCAGCAACATATGTCCCTGGCTTTCTATCTCCATCAAGGAAGTTAAAAAAAAAATTGTGACTAACTCAGGACAGGGCCAGGAGCCCAGTTTCCGTAGCCATTGGAGCTTGTTAGTTTCTTAGTGTTAGTAAAGCTAAGATTAAAGATTTATGCCCCTTGTTAGCACAGAAAATTCCAGTCTAGTGGGCTCAGGTATAACCCTAACCTCATTTGGTTACAAGGGAGGAAATGCAAAACTGTGGACAGCTTGAAGCTACCTACCATACAACTGAGAAAATAAATTGAAGATCCCTTAGAGTGAGGAAGGTCAAGTTCATCCTTAAGGTACAACTCATTATGGTCGTTAGCAATGGACCTAGGGGATTCCAGTCACAGTGTCATTTATTCTTCAGAATTTCATAGTGCTAATAAGTGTAGAATTCATAATCTCTGCATTTTAGAATTAAGAGAAAAGAAGACTTCATGGTTGGTGTGGTACATGGAATAATTGCGAACACTTTCAGATTAGTTGCTTTAGGGGACGTCTCAATGGCTCCGCGTTAAGTGTTTGCCTTTGGCTCAGAGCGTGATCCTGGGGTCCTGTGATCAAGTCCCACATCGGGCTCCCTGCAGGGAGCCTGCTTCTCCCTCTGCCTGTGTCTCTGCTTCTCATAATAAATAAATAATTTTTTTTAAAGAATAGTTGCTTTTTCCATAAACAAAGGCAGAATTACCTGTTTCCTGATTCATTTACACAAAATCTTTTCTTTCTCCAATAGATTGTTTGGTTTTTACAAGGGGGTTCTGCCGCCAATCTTGGCTGAAACACCAAAGAGAGCAGTGAAGGTAAGCAATTAGATACCTTTCCACCAAGCGAAAATAGACTGCAGTGACAACTTCAGCCCTAACATGCCCCACAACAAACTATGGAACATTAACGTGAATTAAACATAAGACAGTAAAGATTTTAATATGGAAGCTATAGCATAACTTCTATTATAATTAGGCTGGAGTCACTCTCAAATATTGGTTTATGGATTTTTTTTTTTTCAGGTAAAGGCACTCCCTTCTGATGAGGAATTATACAAAAAGTACAGTGGTGAATGAAATTCATGTATTTGAACCACAGCAGCCACAAAACAGCTTGGATATTTTCTAAAAGCAATTCATAAATTTTCCTTGGGAGTAATAATTATTAAAGAGAGAGGGAGAGGAGAGGAGGGAAAAGTGGTAGAAAAACCTTTTTTTCCTAAATTAGTTCCATTTTATGAACAGAGCAAACGAATACACTGTATTTTTTTGTATATGATTCTCGTATAACACATTTATTTGGCATGCTAACTTCATTTCCTACCTCACCCCCCTCCACCCGGTCTCCTCTGTTAAAATTCTCTATTCTGGTTTTTACAAAATTATTACTTCCACCATGCTGATTTCCATTCTTTAACCACATAACTATGAAAGTTTATGTACTACTTGCTGGTTCAGTATCTGGATAGGAAAACGGAGATCTGGCAAGACCTCCGGGGAAGAAAGAATTAAGTCTGATCATTCTTTTCTATGTTCTTCAGACAGAAGTCTTGATCACAGTGACTCTGGCAGGCAGGGCCCCCACTCCCACACCGACTTCACCAAATATGGCTTTGTCTTTCCATAAGAAGGATAACAAACATTTAGACCGAAATCTTCCTTTCCAACTAATGACCATAAAGCTTTTTTTCAGATACATTACCCAATTTGTACTCCCAATATTCCTAAAAGGTAAGATAGGACAATTTCTATACTCTTATTTAGTAAGTTAAGAGGATGTCTAAGTTAAAATTTTTGATAAAATAGCCAACATATATGTACAGACACCGAACTTTTACATTATGTCAAGATAGTAATTTAATAGGATTTAACGCAGGTCTAGAATTCAGAAAACAAAGCTTTAAAACGTACTTTCTTTATAAATTCAGCCCCTCTTTGTTGCCATAGTTTTTGTGATTTTTATATTATTACTTCAATACAAATTTCATTATAAGGATCTGAATTGCAGTAGAGAATCTGGAAAAAGTTCACCAAAGTACACAAAAGGGCTGAATTGAATTATGAAATGGCTTCACTTGATAAAAGATTGCCCAAGTAAACAAACAGAGCAGAGTTCCTTTTCAAAAGGAAAGTCACTTTGTCTCCATGGAATAATATATTCATTTGTTCAGTGTTTTTACATGTATAAATAGAGTAGATTATAACTAAATTTTTTTCCTGGAATATTTTTCCTTAATACTATACATTGGAGATAATTTAATTTAAATTTGAAGAGGATTAAAGTTTATCAGTGTTGAACAGTCTTTTATGTAAGAAAAAAAGTTGAGCTTTACAAAACTGAGTTAGTCTCTACTTAAAAAAAAAAAAAAAAAAGCAATGCTCCCTGCCAGAACAATGGTTAACAGATGAACTTTTGGGCAACTGGATATGGTGTATGTGTCCCAGACATCTTGTTTCAAGTCGATTTTACCTTAAAATTATTGAGACATATGGTAAGTGCATTGGCTTTTTAAGTATAACTTGGAGTTAAGTCTATCTTTGCCAGATGGATAGCACTAGTTTTTCAATACAATATATGAAAACATTCATTTTCTAGATATTTATCTTAGAATTTATGAGGAAAGCAATCATCTGATTGTAACAATTTCATACATTATGAACTGCATCATTGTATGTCATCAAAGTTTACTTCAGAAAAAATATTCAGAGACCATATATGTGTACATATATATAAATATACCCACACTCATATGTATATTCATATATACACATATATATATGTATGTTCTGTGAATATACATATGTGTGTGTATTCCCTGGTACTGACACTTCAATTACAATCAGCATTAGAAACAATGTCAAGTTTTTCTGCGCTTTATTCTTTGAAATGAGATTCATCATTAAAATAAGACTCATCAATGCCAAATAAATGAAACTTCCCCTTTCACAAATTAAGACAGAATGAATATTGCAGTGAGAAAAAGGAAATAAATACCCCAGAAAGAGACCAACTGGTCCTTCAGACATGGGAGGCACCATGTTCCAGGTTCCAAGGTCTGGTCTTGAGGTTCACAGGTCCAGAAATCCCATTTTTCCATGGATGGATTCTCAAGGACTGCCTAATGCTAACCAAACTCATGAGAGAGAATGAATTGTGGAGGCTATTTGTTCACCACTCTCCCTACACCTGTCATGGTGTCTACACATACTAGATGCCCAATCAATGTTAGATGCACAAGTGAAACATACAGAGAGAAACCAAAAGAAAGTGTATTGATTTCTAACAGGAGACATTCCTATCCTATTCCCCCAAAATTCCTGCATCTACTATTCAGTTTCTGGAAGACCAAGGCTTTCATTTCCAGCCAAGACAGAGTAACAGAGACCAGATTTACTCTCCTGCCTGAAACAGCAACAACAAAAATGAACAAAATATATGAAACCACAATTTTCAAGACAGTGGACATCAGACAAGGAAAGACAGAGACGGGAAACAAATGAGATGAGCTCTATGGTTTGCCCCAACTTACTGCCTTGAGAAGTTTTTCCAGACCCAGGGCACATAGGGGAATTTTAAGCAGAGCCCAGTGTACTGCCTGGGTTGACATGAAGCTGACAGGCTGGAGGGGGCAAGGCAGCTAGAGTTCACAGGACAGAGGTACCAGAGAAGAGAAAGCTGCATACACAGTTCCTAAGCTCTTCAGAGGAACCCCTTAAATATTTAGCTGAGAACTGAGGAGTGCATGCACATGAGGAAACCAGCAAGGCCTGGGGAGGAGCCATCCAGAGCAATAGGGAGAACAGTGCTTGGCAAGCACGCAGGGCCAGGAATAGTACCTGTTCCCACTAGCCAAACTGGAGGGCCTTAAAATGCACAAGCTTTAAGAGAAGTACTCAGAAGCAGTTTGCCTTGGTAGTGGGGAATAATTAGCCCTAGTCTGAGCACTGCTTAGGTAGTTAAAAGTAAGATCCAAATGGACCAAATTGTTTCCATGTAATTTAACTGCATCCTGGACCAGAATACCTGGGAGGTAAGGTTAGGCATCAGATTGCTTAGTGAGCATGAATGAAAGGAAAGGGGAAAGTGCTGGAGAGCTGTATTCACCTCCCCCGCCCAACCACAACCTGACACTCTTCTTCAGAGACCACATGGCTGGTCCTTCTGGGGCAGCCCCTCTCCCTAAGTGAGACTACCAATTTCTAGATTATTGTATATAGGCTATGTATGACACAATCCATTTGGATTCCAGATTTTATGTTCAGGACTCCCAAAACCTTGATTGAATATGAATGTTTTCAAAACTCTTTTAGTCACACATCGGTACAACTTTCGGGAGGCAACTTTATTACATGTTGACCCTCCTAATTTCATCCTTAGAGTTTAACCTCATATCTTATGTGATAGGGTACTTCTATCACATCTACGTATTGATCGATGTTGTGGATGAGAAGCTACTGAGAATTATCATGAAAGCCATAAAGGAGTAGTGTTGTATAGAGAGGAATTTAAATAGCAGCTAATCTACTAGTTCTTAAGAATATAGTTTTGGTATGATGTCTTCTAGGCTTTGAACATGGGAGACATTCAGTAAATATCTGTTGAATGAATGAATGAATTTTTTTTAGTAAATATTGGGTTTGAACTCTAATGATGACAGTTATTTTGCTATTACTGAAACTCCATTTTAAAAGATTTTAGCTTTTCCTTCCTTGGGATATTGCCTTATTTATTTGAAGTACTATTTCCTCATTTCAGTGTATAATATATTGTTCATTACTTCTGAATTCAGTACATTAACAATTCATCACTGTGACTTTTGAGGCTTCTTTATTCCCAGGAACCTGAGTCATTTCATCCTAGCCATTCACCAAAAGCTTCCAGCAACACTGCTGATGAGTACCAGTTAGCTAATAGTAGTTTGGTTTTTCTAACAATTTTAGAGGTGGGATAGGAAAAGCCTAGAATTGCCCCAACACATAGACTTGGAATTCCCTGTGAAAATTGCTACAATGACAGGCCAAGTGCCTGTCCCCAGACTTCTCCCTTGAGATCTCAGTTTGGTCCTTAATCCCTTGTGACTACAGAAGGTCAGAAATAAAGAAAAACAAAAATCAAAGCCACATCTTCACACTAGAAAAGAAAAAGGTAGTAAGGCCCTTTGTAAGGTCCATCCAATCCCAGAACTTCCCTGAACCCAGTGTTCAGTGTTTCCAAATATAGGTCATGAGCTATGAGTCATAAAACCAATTTAGTGGGTCACTAGATGTAATGGGTCATGACCAGAATAGAAATATAGTACATTACACATAGTGAGGAGGTAAACATTGCTTTACAGAAATGTTTTGTTTCAGTTATATATACAAGAGTACTCTACATTCATGTATGCATGCATGCGTGCGTGCATGCTGTATGAATACTTTTTACATAGATTGTGCTCAAAAATGTTTGAAATCTTCTGTCTTGAGGGACTCTGGGCTTCCAAGGTCAGGGAAGACAAGAAGACCTCAGCACCAGGAAAATTCTAGGGCAGAGAATCCCAAATTCTTAATAGTCATGGTTCAGCAGTGAGTAAGCATATGTCATGGATAAGAGTATGCACAGGCTTTGCAGTCAGTCTGTCCACTCACAAGCTGCAGGATGGGTATGTACAAAATAAGAATCATGATTGTACAATAAACTGTTGCCTCGCAGTGTTGCATGGATTCAATGCAAAGCACATGCAAAGATCTTAGAGTGTTTTCTGGACCACTATTACGAGCTATTACGAGCAATACAAGTAACTAAGGATCTGTGGTTCCCTTATTAGCCAAAGTGAAGAAAGAATGAAAATTAAGGTTTTCTGAAAGTCCTATCTGTGTCAGCCATGTCAGAAAATCTTACTCAGGGCAGCCTGGGTGGCTCAGTGGTTTAGCGCTGCCTTCAGCCCAGGGCATGATCCTGGAGGCCCTGGATCAAGTCCCACATCAGGCTCCCTGCATGGAGCCTGCTTCTCCCTCTGCCTGTGTCTCTGCCTCTCTCTGTGTGTGTATCTCTCATGAATAAATAAATAAAATATTTTGAAAAAAGAAAGAAAATAAAATCTTACTCAAATTATATTACTTAAGGAGTACCCTGGAAGGTAAGTTTTGTGTTCCTGAGGACTAATAAGATCAGGTAACTTACCTATGCTTTAACAGCTAAGTAGTGTAGCCAGGATTCAGTCCCAGGACTGCTCCCATCAAACCCCCAGGAAAGTAAGCATTTTAAAGCCTAAGTCCTTAAAGCCTAAGACAATAGCACTTTTCCTTCCATGGTTAAGGGTTTCACCAAAACAGTGTGGCCATGGGTGCTATTTAACACCAGGATAGTTTCAGGGTTGTCACCATCCCCTAGAATGTTAGACCAAGGAGTCAGGGGTTTCTCTTTATTTACTGCTACAAGAGGAATCCAATAAATATTTCTTGAATGAGTAAATAAATGAATCCTTGATCTAGAAAAGTCTACATATGTAGTTGAGCTAAAGAAGCATGGCACAAAAGTCATTCCTGGGTTTTTAAAGAATCAAAATCTATCTGGTGACTTTGGAGCTGCCCAAGGACTCATAGAGCCATGTCTACAAGGAACCACCTCTTTCTAACAACAGAGTATTATTTGATCTCCAAATCTGCTTTTATTTCTTCCCCCATCTTACTGGGTTATAAAGTAATAGAGTAGAAGACATTCAAGACCATAAAATACAAAGGCCTTTGCTGGGATCTTAAAAACCAGACCCAAGAAGGACCTAAGATTGTGCCTCATCCGTGATATTGGCAGCTGCTACTAACAGAGCACCCAGAAGCAACACATCATGATCAAGCAGAGTTGTTTCCCAAAAAAAAAAAAAAAATGGAGTACAGAAAGAGTGGAGAAAAATGTATTGGGGGCACTTTATATGAAGTCTGATTAGATTTGCCTCCATAGAAATTTATTTGCGGAGAAAATTATATTAAATGTGACCTAATGAAGGAACATATAAAATCTTCATCATCAGATTTTAAAGGAATTAACAGCTCTCTTCTTGAAAGGAAAAAGGGGGGAATCCCTGGGTAGCGCAGCAGTTTGGCGCCTGCCTTTGGCCCAGGGCGCGATCCTGGAGACCCAGGATCGAATCCCACGTCGGGCTCCCGGTGCATGGAGCCTGCTTCTCCCTCTGCCTATGTCTCTGCCTCTCTCTCTTTCTCTCTCTCTCTCTCAGTGTGACTATCATAAATAAATTTAAAAAATTAAAAAAAAAAGAAAGGAAAAAGGTTGAAGATGGTCTTGCCTTAAGTCAGGATGGACTAGATGACCTCGTTGGGTCTTTCTCTGTTTTACCATGGTGTCTTCATCATTGTTGAGTGTCCAGAAATCCCGTGAACCAATAGAGATACGCAGCAATCTAAGTGTAAGTTAAAGATGAGAAGTAGATGTTAGAAAACTGGGCGCTCGCTGGGAAAGCAGTTCACAGAGAAAACATAGGAGACCAGAGATTTCAGGTCTCCCTGCCTATAATTTTGAATCACTGCCATAAAAAAGAAGTCTATTGATGTCTGGGGAAACTGAAAATGGTCATGGTAAATGGAAGCTGTACGGTTCATTTACTGCTATAAAGGATTCCATCAGCTCTTCTGTAGGTTATTATCGTTGCATTTGAAAATGTGAATGGTTAATAAGATACAATAGCAACTACCCGAGACCAAATTAAAAACTATGTTTGATGGTTTATCATTTTTTTTTAAATGCTGGATAACGTAATAGTTTACTAGAGAAATGTGTGTCAGTTAAAGGGTTTGTTGCAGGAAATTGTTATAAATCTCCAGGTTTGGTTTTGTTTCACAGTTTTTCACCTTTGAGCAGTACAAGAAATTGCTAGGATATGTGTCACTGTCACCAGCATTGGTAAGTGAGAGTATTTATTATACTTAAGTGTGTGAGTTATTTCATAATGCAAAATCTGGAAACAAAAACCCTTTTGATTCCCCAAGCCCAACTACTAAAATATGAATTCGAGTTATTCAATGTTCAGCTACTTGTTGAAAGCCATCTTCCTAATAACTCACAATTTGGCTATTTTATAGCTCCCAGTGATGAATTTATGATAACAGTGATATGTGTAGAAAGACCCATATGAGATATGGTCAAGAATATAAAATAAAGAGTACATTTGTCAAAGATTCTGTTGAAGCCAAAATGTGCGTATGTTTACATACTACATACTGCACGTATCTATTTATGTGAAAGTCAGTATGCCTAAAATATTTCCTAACAGGTCCCTTTTCCAGCTTTTGCTCAAGCTGTAGTAAATATAGGACTTCAAGTCATCCTGCTGTCAGATGGACTGAAGGGCCTTTTGTAGTTGAAAAGAATAGTGGTGCTACAATGACACATCTCAGCTATTACATGAAAATCACTTGGTGGTTTGAACATTTCTCGGTGCTGCTGAGAAATGTTCTCCTCCCCTTCTTGGTCACTTTGCCGCTTTTCACAAGACCAATTATAGTGACCAAATGGGCTCTACAAGTATGTGTGCAACAGGAGCCCAAGAGAGAGAAAATGCACTAATTTCTCCCTCCAGATCTGAAAAATAAAACAAACTATGCATTAGCCCTCCAATTGACAGTGTACCTCCCATGCCCTGGAAAAGTCGTCCAGTTTACAGGCTGAAATGTGCCTCACAACTCAACCAGAGAGGCAGTGTTCTGAGCTTCAGCTCTTCAATTACTTAACTGCTAAAGGTCCACTTCAGAATATTTACTCTGTCCAAAAGACTGTCCAAGAAGAAGTATCTGTTATTTTTAAAACCATACATGCCCCTTTTCTAGAAGTTTCCTGTAAAGAAACTTCTTGTCCAGTCCCCTGCCTAAGCAAAGTGGCTGCGAAATAGCCTTGTATGATAGAAGTGGCATCATGAGCCCTAATATTAGCTAAGAATTTTTTTTGATGCCTCTCTGTCTTCTCCTAATGTCACTCTTAACTTTGAAAAGAAAGGATAGAGAGAGGATTAAAAACTTCCTAGCATAAGACAATAAAATATGGTCTCCAGAGGGCCAGCTGGCTGTTCCTGTGTCAAGCATTGGTACCATGTGAGAGACAAGACTACAGTCCTTTCGACTCTCGAGAATTAAAACAGAAAAGCATTTGGCCACTCCAGCTACCATAACTGAATGCATGCAAACTGTAGACAGCTTTTCTCTTTCCTTGAACTCATTTATTCCAGTTTCTTTTTGATACAGCTAGACACTTAAACAGCCCTTAAATGTCCCCTGGTGCTCTCACATGAAAAGCCTGGGAGGCTGGGAACCCAACTGTTACCACTGGTCTCTGGAATAATCTAAGTAACATGATCTGCTGATAGCTGATCAATTCTTTTGACAAGGGACTGCTGAACACTAGTTCTGACAGCAAATGTAGCTGAGTTTTATAGAAAACCAAAAAAGTGAATTGCTTGGAAGATTGCATATAGTTAGTAATAAAAACCTGAACATCTGGATTTTAGTTTTCCCAGTCAGAAGATTTTGAGACTAGTATTTGTGTGTGTGTGTGTGTGTGTGAGCGCCCGCGCACACGTTCACGTGGGCACATGCACATGCACGTGCTCACACACATGTTTTGGCTTCCGTGATGGAAGAAGTCTGAGATAAATGAATAAAATACATGGTCTGTTACCCTATGCAGATGTATTTGAAATCATAATGAAGGGGCATGAAAGGAAAGCATAATTAATTATTCCCTCTCCTTGAATCTGTATACTATCCCATTTTCCTTTGGATTTTTGTGTGCAACAGGAACAATAGTTTTTGTATAACGTTTTACAAAAGGCTTCACACGTTGTTTTGATCCTCATATAAGGGAGATTAGATATCATTGTCTTAATTTTACAGGTGAGAAAACTGTGGCATATAAAAGGTTCAGTGATTTAGACACAGAGCTGCAGCTACTACATGTAGTACCTTTGTGTGAATTATGAAAAGGCACTCTTTCCCCTGATGCCTCTCCAGAGCTCCAGCTCAGCAAGTGGAGTACAGGCTGGATCTCAGCCTACACACACCTTTTTCTATGCACTAACTACTGCGCGTGGCAGCCCGGGTCACGCAGCCAATAAATGGCAGAACCAGGACCTAAACTCAGATCTGCTGGCGCTAGATCCTCCCTTGTTCTACTTTACCTTTTCTCTCAAGGTTATGGAATAGTCCTTTCTCTTTTTGACTTCTACTTTGAAGAAATTAGAGACCCCTAGTAAGAGTTACCTGTTCTTTGCTCTTCGTTGGCTTTTTTCTTCTTTTGATTGTATATAGTATTACCTCTTCTCCTGGAATTAGAGCTTCAGCACTAAAGGATTACTTTGGGGGTCGGGGGGCACCGGGTGGCTCAGTCAGTTAAAACGAGTCCTGGAATCAGGCCCCACATCGGGCTTCCTGCTGGGTGGGGAGTCTTCTTTTCCCTCTGCCCCTTACCCTATCTTGTACTCGCTCTCTCTCTCTCAAATAAATAAATAAAATCTTTTTTAAAAATTTAAAAAATTACTCTTTTTCAGCATCTGTTTTGGAGATTTGAGGCTTTGTTTCATTTTGTTTTTCTGGGGTGTGTGTGTATGTGTATATGTGTGTGTGTGTTAATTGTGGTTATTTTTGATACAGATTTTCTGGAAAACTCTTAAAACTTCTCCTTTGAGGAAAAATCTAGAAACTGCTTTTTCTTATTAAAGAAATTCTTAACTGAAAGCAAGGAAAGACCTGGTATCATCTTTTGAGAGATGTTCTAGATTTTCGCTGAGCCCTTCAGAACAACCTCACCATTTCTGATCTCTGCTTTTATCCCTCAGCTTCTATGTCCAGAAGAATAGGGCAGTTATCAGAGTTTTTTTTTAAAGGGAAAGAATGAATACAAAATATTGCTTTGCTTCTCAATTGTCTAGAATAGTGATTCTTACAACAGGGCTATACATTTAAATGTTTTCAGCTGCACTGTTTGGTTATCTGAAATTTAGCTCTTTATAAACATTTTATTGTGGGTTCTACTCCTTGAATTTTTTTAGATGCTCCATAATGATTTAAGTAGGTGTTTTAAAAATTAAGCTCTACTTTTATAAGTCAAACTCTTTTAATTGTTACATGTGCAGATGTTTTAGCATCCACCTTAAATCACTAGAACAATCTTTCTCTTCATTAAAGGAAAAAGTCGTTGTTGATGGGGCTTTGACATTTTATTTTGAATTGTTAGGATGTGGTTTGTGGCTTCTGTAATTTCTTTTTCATGAATTGTCAGCATCTAATCAAGAACTAAAGCTGTTTAGTAATGGTACATGGTACATTTATGTGCGTTTCTCCATTCTCAACATAACATTCAGCTGCAGAGTGTAATGAGTAGGATGTTTAACACAGTACCCATAACTTGTTTTAAAGTATTGATTGATTTAACTTTTCTAGACATTTGCCATTGCTGGATTAGGATCCGGACTAACAGAAGCGATCGTGGTTAACCCTTTTGAGGTAGTAAAAGTTGGCTTGCAAGCAAATCGGAACAAATTTACAGAGGTAATCGTTTAATGTTTTCCTATTGGTGAGGGAATGTAAAACAATTATTTTTAATATATGTAAATACTATATAGATAATGATGAACCCAGCTCGTATTCACTTGTTAAAACCGTAGTAAAAAAAAAAGAAAAGAAAAAAAAAAAACGTAGCAAATCATCATTAAGGAAGTAGCATAAGAAAAAGTCAAATTTCTTCCACCAGGAAGGTGTTAACAAAATTGTACTAAAGTTTGATGGACAAACACATGTTTACAGGTTTTTTAATTTTTGATTTGTAATGTAATCTATAATGACTTATTTGGAAACATTTTCCCTACTTTTGGCAAAACTTCTATTTCACTTTTGCTAGGATAAACTGAAGCAAAGCCACAGAGGTGATAATATTGTGCTTTTAAAAAAAATTATGAAATCATTTTTTAAAATTGCTTTACTCCTTTCTCTACTCCACCCACTGCCCTCTCCCAAAGATTCTGATAATCTGTCAAGCTTGTCTTTTGGTTTAATCTGAATGAAGCAAGTTACTAAACCTACGTAAACGTCACCACTTGGACAATGATGGGTCCTGACATTTAATCACTGGTACATGATGTTCTGTGGAGACAGCTTCCCTTGGTGTGTGCTGCCTTCACTTCCTCCCAGTTGCCCTAATAATTCCCTTTAAACCACCAAGTCCAACTGTTCTTGTTTTATTCTTTTGGGTGCCAAGCACAAGGTAGGGGGAAAATACGGAGATTGGCATTCCAGGTTCTTCCTTCCCCAGTATTTTAATAATTCCACAACTGGGTAGCATGTGGTATAAATTGCTTTGGAGGATCTGCTGACCTGAAGTTCTCTGTAGAGCAGTTCCCCTGCCTACTACTTAAGCAGCTGCTAATGGGTGGAGACCCCCCTCGCTCCCACCCCACTTCCTGCCTGCTGATACTGCTTGAGAGCTCCCTGGCAGCTTCTTGAGCAGGGGTGTGGGAAAGGAGGAGGGGGCCCAACTCACCTGTGGCTGCCAAGACCCAAGGAGGACAGGGTTGGGCTGCTTCAGCAGATGGTATCTGCTCAGATGAAGTCAATCCTAATTAAGGGAGAATTTTTTTTTTTTAAGTTTCAAAAGGTTGCCCTAATTGCAGTGATATTTGGCACTTTAGTAGAGATTGAAGACCTTGCATTTCTCTAGTCTTTGTTTTGTTTTCTACTTCCTTGAATGAAGAGAAAAGGTAGTGAGGAATAAAAATAGAAGGAACACTTTTCAAATGTCCTGTTGAAATGGAGCAGCCTCCATGAAATCTGTTCAAGGAAATTTTGATTTATTAGACTGGAAGATTTACCAACTAGAAGAAAATTTTTGAGCTCCTTCTCCTCTGTGGCTTCATTTTCACCATTGGGAAGCTTGTCAGGGCAGCAAGGAGGGGGCAAAGGAAACCAGGTATTCAACTGCGGTCCTTTATCAAGACAGCACCTAACCAGAGGAACGCATATGGGACAGAGAACCAAAGAGCACTCAGGGGAATGAGAATAATGAGTTATCGCAATACCCCTGCTCATGCCTAATGTTCTTTTTCTCTTCTCTGCCCTCAAGGAGGTTCTACAATGAGGCCAAGTAAGAGCTGCTAATGTGTTGCATGTGCTAAGGCCTTGCTAGAACACAGTAAACACCCTTCCAGCCTAACACAAGAATGCTGCATATGTACATGTTCCCAGCTCACTTACATGAGTGCAGTGTGTAAATTGTTTATGTATATACAGGCAGGCATTTTTCAGTGGGGGAGAACAGGAGCTTGTTTGGGGTCATTTCCTCTGCAGAATCCACTGAACTGGATTCATTTTTAGGCATTTACTTAGACAAAACAAAAATTTTCAGTACATTATAACCTTTAACTAGTCAAACATGGACACACATGTCAGCATTTATTCCCGGCAACTATCAAAATTCAGTAGCTGAACTCAATAGGCAATGTTGAATCAATAGGCAATATTGATCCAACTGGAAAAGTAGTTAGCGGTACAGAAAGTAATGGAACTATGCTTTCTGCAAGGAAAAAAAGGGAAAGAAAGAGGAAGATGACATGATAAGAATAGCAAATTTGGATCTAGTTCTTTAAAAATAACTAGTAGTCATGTTTGGAAACTGTAACTATTTCCTATGTCTTTTGTCTAGGACCCACTAACTTCAAAGCCTTCCTCCATTGATTCTTTTTGTTAATCTGTGCCTGGGTTGGATTAATCCAATTGTTAGGTGTGCTTGCTTCAGCATTTGTATGGCCAAGAAAAATTATTGCTTTCTTCACTTTGTGGCTTTGTTGGCTATCAAGAAGTATGTGTGTTGGAGGTGGTGGGTGGGGTGGGAAAGGGAAGAGAAAGGAAGAAAGGAATTAATTTAATGATCAATGCATTTAAAGATTCTATTTTTTAGGAAAAAAAGTTTTAGTTCAGGTACAAAAGTAATGCATATTTATGTTAGAAAGCACAAAAAATAATATTATATATATATAAGTGTGTAAACATACTAGAAGTGATTTAGACTCCAGGACAGTGCTGGCCAATGGCAATATAAATAATAAACCACATTTTCTGGTACCTATATTTAAAGAGGCAAAAAGAAACATGTAATTAATCTAATACTGTATTTTGTTTACTTATTTTTAAATCTTTAGCCCAATACATTCAAAATATTGTCATTAAAGCATGTAATCAGTATAAAAATTATATTAGATATTTTATACTCTTTTCATATTTGGCCTTTAAATCTCATGTGTATTTTATGCTTACAAGCACACTTCAGCTTGAACCAGGACATTTCAAGTGTTCAATAGCCACATATAGGTAGTGATTTCCTCACAGGACTGTGCAGGCCTGTCATGCAAAGGAATTCATACAAACCTCTAAATTATGATCATCTCTGGAAAGGAGACTAGTGTAGGGGAGCAGAAGAGTTTAAGGAAAAGGCCTGTGTAGTTGAATGTTTGACATGAGAATGTATTCAGCATTACCTGTGAACATTTACATTAAAAAGTAACACTTTCATTGTAGAAAATTTAAAAAATACAGAACAGTACAAAGAAAAGTATGTAATCCAGAAGAAATGTTCTATGGCTCTGCCAGGAGAGCCTCCCTTTAGGGAGAAGGTTGTCAACTGATTTGGGTAGGAACGGCTTGCCGGCTCATCTTAAGGCTCAATGTTGCATAATTCAGTTTCTATTACTTCATTTAGAGTAGCAGAAACCCCTGTTTTTTTCCTGTTCTATAATTTCTAAAAAAGTTTAAACCTTCCATGCAGACCATCAAAGAACATATGTAAACAGAGCTGTCTAGAACAGGAAGGCAACTGGTATACTGGCAGAGTAGGGTTGGAAAGAGATACACCCATGATGCTCTTTGCCATTTCCTAACATCATGACCTCGAACAAGTCACATGTAGTTCCCTCAATGATAAAATGATGGTGATCAGTCCAACTGTCTTACAGCAAGGCATTTCTGTGAAGTGGCTAGGAGCACCAGCTCTGGAGGCCATTCTCTGTCATTGACTAGATGACAAGCTCATGTTTCCCACTCTGACTATAGTCCAGTTTCCTGTTTCATTAGGAAAGAATTCTAGTAATAGCCACATTAAATGGTGTAATGAGGGTTGAGAAGTGTATGCAAAGCTGGCAACACAGCCTGTGATGTAGTGATGGTTTAATGTGTCAGTCATTGTTATTCCATGTTTTTATGAGAATTTAAATATGATAATATATGCAAATATCTTAACATAGAATGTGGTACATGGTAGGCAGTCAACCAATGATACCTATTTCAAGATGCAAGTTGATCTTGTAAATGCTTAAGTTTACATAAAGATATTTATCTTGAGAGAGTACTCCAATTAATATTGGGCAGCACAGCTGACCCCAGCTGTGGGCATGTAGACAGCTTACTGAGCGTGGTTAGTTTCCTCCCTCAGTCCACATTAGGCCATTCTCAGCTGCCGATACGATCCATTCAGACTGAATTGTTGATCAAGGCTTAAGGGCTGGCCTTTAAGTTACAGTGCCTATTGACAAGGTCCTTAAACTCAGATGCAGGTCTCCTGTCATAAACAGTAGTAGCTGGATATCCATTTGCTGTAAATAACCAGCATATAGCAGCATTAGAGACGGACACTAAAAACATCTGAAGCCAGTTTGGAAAGAATTCTCCCACAATCAAGATATTCTTCCTCTGGGCAGCCCCAGTGGCTCAGTGGTTTAGCACCGCCTTCAGTCCAGGGAGTGATTCTGGAGACCTAGGATGGTGTCCCACGTCAGGCTCCCTGCGTGGAGGCTGCTTCTCCCTCTGCCTGTGTCTCTAATAAATAAAATCTTAAAAAAAAAAAAAAAGATATTCTTCCTCTGGAATAGTTGTACAAAATCAACGTGTATTTTTTTTTAAGTGGAGGGACAGAGCGGGAGAGAGAGAGAGAGAGAATCGTAAGCAGGCCCCATGCTGGGCAACACAGGGCTTGATCTCAAGACTCTGAGATTATGAACTGAAACAAAAATCAAGAGTTGGACACCCAACTGGGTGAGCCACCCACATACCCCAAACGTGTATTCTTGATCAACCCTTCTTAATCACTTCACGTGGAGGCTGTGACTTAAGCTCATTTTCAGCCTTCTCTGTTAATTATGGCTACCAATTGTGGCGGAACACTAAGTGATTGGGCTGTAGGCAGAATGGCCTCATGGCCTGACAGTACCTTGAAGAAAAGCAGCAGTTTCCTCAGAGGCTTATTTTATAGATAAGTAACTCTTACTATTCCACCAGTAGTGAAAGTTTCTCGGGCAGCCTGTCTACCCTTCAGCCATTCTACTCTCGAGTCTTAGGTATGAACCACTACAGATTCCTACACAGTAATTGTGGATTTTCCTATTTCACCAGCCAGAGGTGGTGAGTCAGCATGATCCTTTAACGATGAACATTTCTCAAGGAGTTGCTGCAGCTGAGAGAAGCTCTGCAGTGGAAGACAGCCTGGGGCAACCATGGTCAATATTAATCTTAATAATCTTAATATTACACTTAACGTGGGGTGCCTAGGAGGCTCAGTCAGTTAAGTGTCTGATTCTTGATTTTGGCTCAGGTCATGATCTCGGGTCCTGGAATTGAGCCCCAAGTAGGGTTCTGTGCTCAGCAGGGAGTCTGCTTCAGGATTCTCTCTTTCCCTCTGCCCCCCTCTGTCCCTCCTCTCTCTCTCTCTCCCTCTTTCACTAAAATAAATAAATCTTTAAAAAATATGTTACACTTGGGGCAGCCCAGGTGGCTCAGCGGTTTAGTGTCGCCTGCAGCCCAGGGTGTGATCCTGGAGATCCCAGATCAAGTCCCACGTCAGGCTCCCTGCATGGAGCCTGCTTCTCCCTCTGCCTGTGTCTCTGCCTCTCTTTCTCTGTGTGTCTCTCACGAATAAATAAATAAAATCTTTAATATATATATATATATATATATATATATATATATATATATATATTACACTTAACATCTTGTAGGCAATGATTGGGTGGTAAAGGTGAAGCATAGGGAGATATCCCCCTGGGTCCTGTGGGGAGGGCATTGCTGGTAAAGGCCAGGGTGGTGTCCTCTGAAGAATGGGTTCCTGAATGGGGGCCCCTCTGGCTGGGGTCCAAGGGAAGTACTCAGTGAGAAAAGAGGCTGTGTCTGTTATATTCTTGGAGCCCCAAGTGCAATTCCCATGAGGATTTCCAGGAATGGCAGGTGACTTGCTGTCTCCAAATGCCTGGGTTCTCCCTTCTGTGGTCTAGGCTTGATTCTCTAGCCAGTCAGAAGTATGTTACCCATAAAATATGTCTTCCCACTCAGTTTAGCCATAAACCATTCTAAAAATACAAAGAAACTGTGGTTCATTTGGTTCCTGATACTTCCCTCATATCCTTCCAGCTTCTGGATAAAGGTATTTCAATAGGTGTGCTTGTCTGGCCTCCACTTTTTAAATTACCACCATATCAGTCAAAGACTATAATCCCTGCCACACTTCCTCCAGTTCCAATACCAGAATCTTGGCCAGCATCTTAAAATTCACAGTGAATAAAGAAAACCGGTCTCTAATTTAAATATGCTTGACCTTCTGTGGGGAGCAAAGTAATCACAGCTTTGTCATGCTCTGGTTTGGTTCAGTGGGTGTAAAAACATGTTCAAATAAAATCGGGATAGACCCAAATTTCTCCCCGTCCTTCAAACTAAACCCAAGCAAAGTGTTGTTCTGGTTTGTAGCTTCTTTGGCTTAGGACTAGGCTTGCCTGAGGATTTTTCTATTGGAGATGGTTTGCATATCCAGTCTTGCCAAAAGTGTGACTTTATAGCTTGTTGTCCTTATGGGACCTTTCTCCCCTCTAACTGGGTGCATCATTCTTTAATCTATATATTTATAAGACCTAGAAGTCCCCTACCAATTGTGCTAAGCCAAGTGGTGTTTGGCTGGCATGCTCTCTGCAAGCCTGGAAAATGTGAATTTCTCCCCAGGAGCAAAATCTTGTATGAATTGTTTCCCAGTTTTTCTCTCCACTTTGAAATCTACTTCAAAGTTATGATTTGGCTAACGGGTTGTATTTTCCTTCCCTTGAGGTCTATAGGATTTGCTTCTGATGTGTGGATGGGGCACAGGTTTCCTTCTACTCATTTTTATCTACATTGCATATGAACATAATCATTCTCACCCCCAAATACAAAACTAAGGCTTAAGTGAATTGCAAAAGCCTGTCTCCCCTCTATTTAGTCTTTAAAGATGTTCAACCCAAGAAAGGAATAATTAGTCTTCTACCTTTAAGATCGGATTGTAATTTTAAGGTCCAATGAATAGACAGCAAATGTGTCATTGGTGGTAGAATCTTTAAAGATGGGGATTATTTTTTAACTAGTTCAGGGTTTGATTCTGGTTTCGGATAACACCGCTAGATATAGTTCTATCCACTTGCTTCTGGGAGCTCAATAATATAATAGAGATCAATGAGATCATATGTGAGATCACAAAGCTTAGTGATTATTTTCTCCATAAGCAATTAACAAATGTTTAAACTTATATTATGTAGAGTCAACATAAAGTAAGTAGAAGGACTGCATTTTGTGATTATCTCTTTCAAGAAAGAGGGAAGTTGAGTAGAGAGTGAGCGTGTGGCTCTATTTACAGATAGTGTGAGAAGCCAGCTTCAAGGGCATGTCAACATTCATGATGATGTACTGAGTTAAGTTCAAATTTTTCCTGCATTACTATGTGAAACACTGCCTGGAAACTGTTCAGTACATAAATTATTTCTTTCCAGTCTATGATTCTTGTGGGCAGGAAAGTGAATTATGTATATGAATCCATTCCTATAGTTATCTTTCAACAATACCTAAGGCAGCAGCCAAGTTGTCTCTCTATTATCATTTGCAGAAAATAGACTTCAGCCTTCCATTCTGCTCTGCCAGGAACTCTAGATTTTTGCTTTCAGAATTGAGACTTTGAAGTAATGATAATAGCTACCATTTACAGAACATCTACTATATGCCAGAGACTGTGTAAGATGCCTTACATGTTTTTTTCCTTTATATGATTTTTTAAATTTACATAATTTTGCAAAATGTAAAAGTATTACATTGGGTTCCCCCCCCCCACAAATCACATAATATAAACCTGTATAAAGAAAAAATAGTTGATGATTTCTATCAATACTTCCCTCTCATTCCAATGCTTTGGTAACTGCTTATGCATCCTTCTACCTTTTCCAATGCCCACACATACTTGGTATTTCAAATTCTCCTACTACTCCTGTAAGATAGGTGACTTCCTCTTGGTTTTAGAGAGGGAAAGTAAAGCCTAATGAAATCAGTAGCTCTTAGGAACCAAATGTTAACACAGTGTTCTTTTTCTAGGCAACCACACTGCTTTTATTGGGATAAAGAAACATGGGTGATCAGGAAACTTAAGGGGAAGTCAGAAGTGTTTCTGGAACCAGGAAAAGGTCTCCTTCCTTGATGCTAGTTTTTTCTGAGCAGTTCCCACAGCATAGTTCCCTTCCCTCCTGCTGGGGCAGCAGTGGCAGGGGCAAGGCACAGCATCAGCATCTTACCACCTGGAAGGCCCTGTGCTCCTCCAGGGATGGTTACTGGGTGGCAACATTGTGTTTTTGAAGCTTTGTGGTGCAGCATTTGGGAAAATTTGTTTATGGCAAATTACTATCTGCTCACAGATTGTTTAAAAAATAGACCCATTCTTCAAATGTAAACTCTAGATAGAGTATAATTATATTTGGGTTGTCTTTTCATCCATAAGCTTGCCCTATTAAAATAAACTATAATGATGAATTAGTGAAGTATCTCAGCTAAAGAAAAGTAGAAGTGTGGGATTTTGAGCCTAATTCCACTTCTTTCACTTCTATTTTATTCTCAAACAAAAGGAAGGAATTTTTTTCTCTTTTTTTTTTTCAAATTTGTGAAAATACTTCAAGACCTTATTTGAGTAATGAAAAACATAAGTGATCTTCTATCTCCTGAGTAACCAGGGTATTACCAAAATGCAGCAATTGGATCTCCTCTTTTTTAACAAAGCAGTATTTTTCTGAAGGCCCAGATATGGACACTCACTCCATTGTGCAAAGGTCTCATCCGGTTTGCTTTACAGCCATGTGATGAAATTCAATGCAACACTCTATTCCTTTGGCTCTAAAATACAATAAGATTCACCTTTCCCTGGGAAGCAAGTAAAGGAATGCATGTGGAGCGTGCTGTCTTTTGACATGGTGTGCCTAGAGCTCTTCTCTGGCTTTAGGAATGGAGGAAATTCATTGACACACCCCATGTCTACACTTACTGGCCATACTCTGATAGCTATTTACCCAAAGAACAATGCCTGCTTCCCACACCTTAGTCCGTGATCTCACAAGCTAATCAGAGCCAGCTATGGTCAGTAGTCAGATGGATGAACTCCAGAAAAAATAGCTCAGGCTGCCATAAGTCATCTCAGTGATTTGTTGGTAATACTGGACTCTCAGTGAGTAAGGAATCAGTGCCCTGGAGTGGTGCAAAGAGTCTCCTCTTTAATTAAGCCTCTTAAGGACTTCTAAAACAGAAATTTGATTCCATATTTCATAACCACTGTGTGGATATAAAAATTATCAGCATTATCTCTCCAAATAAAAATCAAAGCAAAAGTATTTAGATTTCTAGACTATACACTAAGTACCACACTAGACATTTAGCACAGCACATGGCACCTAGTAGAAACACATTCAACATTTGTTGAATAAATGAATGCATGAAAGAACAGAGGGTTCTCAGAATTAGCAGTTGGAAATAGCTGAAATGAAACTTTAAGACTTTGAGTTACGTCAAATGGAAATACTCTGGCAGGTACCAGTGTACTGAGGATTTTAATAACCAGTGTGGAGAGCAGTGTGATATCACAATATTAGCTACATTCCAATCCACTTATTCTCCCCTGCTTGCATTCTGGTGCAGTCAATGAGAAGTACATCCAGGAAAGTTATAATGCAATTTGGCCTACAACTGGTAACTAAATATGAAAATTGCATTGAATATAAATGTTGGAAGAAAACTGAACTGGTGGGTGACCTGCTGGGCTGGATAGTATTGGAATCATTTGGCTGATGATGCTAATCAGTCACCATTTTTGTTTTGAAATGGAAGCCCAGTAATCAAATAAGTTTAGTAAAATTCTTTGTGTTTACAGATCTCTAGTCAAAATGATTCTACATTTTCCTATTTAAGCATCCCAGTGGAAGTCATGTTTTGCCTTTCTAATTAAATATTTGCTTACATGTGTGTGACACAATGTTGTTGAATGAAGCAAAAAGCACACTTCTACTTTTTATGGGAATTAGAAAAGAACTCAAGGTTTTTTTCTCTATTGTGAGACCCCAAGAAAAATATATTTGGCTCATGATGTATCTGTTACCTGTATTAGTTGGATTATCAAACTCTGAAAATCTTACCATATATGTAGAAAAGAAATGAGTCCACAGAATGAGAACAACACTGGCTTAGATGCAGAATTCTGGTTAAGCTATTTACCACCATTTTTACATTAGGACTGCTACTTAACAATTCTTGGTTTTCTGACCTGCAAAATAAGGAAACTATACCTGCCGCCCACATTACAAGACTGAGAAAAATGATCAGGTGTGTTAGGATGGCAAAATCATGCAGTGTAAAAGTATGGACTTGGCATGTGAGAGGCCTTAGTTTGAGCTCTTGGCACCACCTCTGTGATTTTCAGCAAGTAACACAACCTTAGTTTCCCCATCTGTCAAATGGGAATAATGATAATACCTGTTTCTCACACTTGTTAAGAGGATTAAATGACTTGATATGTGTAAAGTGGCAGGCATCTATTGTAATGGCTAATGTTGTTGGGCATTTACTGTGTTCCAGGTACCCGGTAACCCACATGAATGTGCTCTCCAGGCTGTGAGTGTGTGAGGTGGAGGTAGAGGCACAATTGGTGACTTTTTCATTCCCAACCTTTGCTCTCATATGGCCTTGCTTCTATAGCCACAGACTTAAGGAGTGGAGAATTCTTACCAAAGATGTTAACTCTGAGGGATAGGGAAGAGGCCATTTTACAGGATCTCCTGCTCTCGAGAGGAAAGCCCCTGGGGTGAGGAAGATCCCTGGAGGAGCTCTCTATCCCAGAGGCTGGGTTTCATTACGCCTCAGAGGAAGTTGACCTTTTTGTCTTGCATGATGCATTTCTGGTGGACTTTGTCACAAGGGTCCAGGGCCCTGGGAAAAGGAAAGGACAGCCAGAAGGAATGAAAAGAAAGAGGCTAGTTATTCATGCCCTTTGTCTCCCTCAAATCAGCCTCCACCTTTTTAAATGCCATTGCTTTCAGCTAACAAGGAAATGACCTGTCATTTTATTATTTGAACTATTTTATTATTATCAACACAATTGTCATTATTATTAGTAGCTAATATGTAGTGAATCCTTACATAGGACAAAAACCCATTGACTTTGTTATCATCACAGCAATCCTATGAGGAAAATTCTCTTATTATTCTTATTTAACAGATGAGTAAAGTGAGGATAAATCAGAGTGGATACAATCCTCGCCCAAGGGATGAACACTGGGTGTTTTACTATATGTTGGCAAATCGAACTCCAATAAAAAAAAATATATACCAAAAAAAAAAAAAATCCTTGCCCAAGCTAGCAAGTGGGATCACTGAGACTCAAACCTGGGGCTCTCTGGCTCCAACTCGCTATTTCAAACTATTGTGCTACTCTCTGATTTACTTAATGACTCACAGCTAGAGTTCAAACTCAACTAGGCACTTGAGTTCAAAATCTACCCTCTGGCTGCCTTCCTTAGAGCAGGAGAGCAGAGCCTATGCCGTATGCTCTGTACTTCCAGAGTCTTTCCAGCAGAAATGAACTTCTGCTCAACTTGTCCTCAAGTCTATTTTGAAAACCAAAATAAATAATTTGTGTTGATAGTCAATGTGCCAGAACACAAACAAAAAATCCCATTTTGCAGAGCAAAGAGTGAACTTTAACCTCCTGAGAATTTTTGTTTTTCCTATATGAAATGTTTTTTCATTATTTTAAGATACATTCTCATATGTTTTTATATGTAACAAAAAAAGTTTCCTTAAGCTTAATACAATTTATTATAATTAATCTTAAGTGTAAAGATGAAGTTGAGTGTAGGATTGTAGTTGAGTTTTTAAAACATTTATTAGCAAAAACTATAGGATTTACTATATAAACAAGCTCATTTAAATGTATCATGTTAATTACATAGCTATAAATACAAGTTGGATGAAAAACCTTGATTGGATTCCTTCTACTCTGTTCTGCTGATACAACCTTAATTGCAGGTGATAAGAAAACACTTTTAGTTAGAAAACACATCAGACTACATGACCACTCCAGCAACCTGCTCCAGTGAAAAATCAAACAAATGTCACATCAGTGCTTGCCTCATGAAAAAAAAAAAAAAAATTAAATACTGAGCATTTTCCCCTATTTACTATTCAGTAAAAATTTAATGAGGAGAGGTATCCTTTGTACTGTACCTCCAAAAGAAAGCAATCATTCATCTTTTCATTAAAACCCACGTGAATTAAAAAAAAACCCACGTGAATTGTTGTTAGTGTACTATAACGAATTATAAACTTCAAGGCAAACTACAGTGAGCTATGTAGCGTGTTCCAAAAGTAGCAATAGGAGTCCAGCAATCAGGGTATTTCAAGGTTGAGTAATCAATGGGAGGGTTGGGAGGAAGTAAATTAGAAGTAACCCACTACTCCTGGTGCCACTGATTTATCATTTATCATAAGTGATACACACACTGCTTGCACACCCTCTTAAGGAAATCTGCAAACAACAGCTATTTATCCATGCCCAATTTCTAACCTAGTGCCAGTTTCAATGATTGAGGCAGACAATAATTCTAACATTCACTTTAGAAAAACATACTTAGAAAAGTAAATATGCTGGATTCGGGAACCAAATATAAATTCCTTTTGGACTATGCAGTTAGAGATTACCAGTTTACCTATATGGCTAATCCCCTCCATTACTTTGGATAATCCAGAATTGGATACAGCTATTTACATGTAGGTAGTGATGATAGGTATTACATGACATTAGTTTCACTAATTCCACCAAAGATGTGGGTTTTTTTGCCAACAATCTTCTCTTGAAGGCCTGTATGCATGCAATTTTGTTTACTTTTGGGGCTTCCTAATTTTAAAAGCATGGATCTAGGCATGATTATTCATGTTGGGGGAGAAAAAGTCCCTAATAATTCTGGCTTGAAGGGAAGCTAAGACGGTAATTTACTCTATTTCACGGTCTCAAAGATGATCTCTCTGGCTTTGTTCCTCTCTCCTGCAGCAACCATCCACGATGAGTTATGCAAGACACATCATTAAGACAGAAGGCTTGGGACTCCAGGGCCTCAACAAAGGATTTACAGCAACTTTGGGACGTCACGGGGTTTTCAACATGGTTTATTTTGGCTTCTACTACAATGTCAAAAACATTATTCCTGTCAATAAGGTAACTATTTAATAGATTAAAATCCTGGAGGAAAAAAATCTCATCAGTGATTATAGCTCCATCTGTAAAGTGTTCATCATGTGCTAGTCACTGTACTGCACACTTAACATCTAATTTGATCCTCATGTCCCTGTTATTCATGGGATATTGTTAGGCCTATTTAGGAATTGGCAACTGAGGCTCAGAAAAATCAAGGAGGTTGTTAAGTAGTTAATAGCAAAGTAGAGACTTGAACCCAATTCTCACACCAAAATTCATCTTCTTGAAATGTGCACCATTATATCTGAATGCTTCCCTTGTATCACCAACAGGGGCTTCTAGAAACTGTATTATTGCTTACTTTTTATCTCAGAAGCATAACTTTCTCAAGAAAGTTGAAATTTTCATATTCTAAATAAATTTTGATCTCTGGGGGAAATTGTCAGCCTAAAATTTAAATTTTACCTAGATAGCAATTTTTAAATTCACAGAAGTTAATTAGGGTAAGCTGTAAAACCAACTCTATGAGGATCATACACTTTTCATGCAAAGTAATAATAATTATAAGTATACTTTTAATGGTAATTTACAAATGCTAGCAGCCTTCAACTTCTACAAGATAAAAGTAGCACATGATGTCCTTTAAACCCAGCATCTTTTCATCTATAACAGCACAATATTTCTCCACCATCATATTGCTTGCTTGCATTGAAAATTGCAGTCCCGGAAGCACACATTGGGGACACATTTTCCACATGCAGACAATTTCCCACAGAGGTTCAGTTTTTTATTTTCCTTAGAACAAAACTACTGATGGACTTTTATAAACCATAACAAAATGTCTAATATGGCTATCACCAGACTCTTCAACAAAGTTGATTATACCTACGTTTGCCCAGCGACCCCCCGTATTCCCAGCCAAGGTTTATCTTAAGTAGCAGCTGAATATGAGGGATGTTCCACATTAACCATCTCTTGGTTTTGCCTCATTCAATAGCTAAAGTTGTTAACCATGTTTTACTGTATTTGGAAACCTCAGTTATTGAGTAGAAGCTTATGTTTGTTGGCCTGAAATCTGTGATTGATCACAGTATAGAGATACCCTTCCCCCACTGATTAACAATTCTGACTCCAGTGGTCCTCAGAGCCCTCCTTCTGTCCCAAAATTACAGAAATAGAATGCAACAGACACTTTGGGTTGAGTGACATGAAAGAATTCAACCCTTAATGCATGAGATTCTTTTTAGCAGGAATGGGCTAAACAATTTGTGGTACCTGGGACAAAATGAAAATATAGGAGACTTGTTCAAAAATTTTTAAGAATTTCAAGACCAAATAGTATGACGATAAACTGAGTTCTTCTAAGTGCGGGCTCTGGGTAACTGCCCAAGTCACAAATGCATGACCCTGTCTTTTAAGACTCTGAGATGAGTACTCTGTACAATATGGGAGAAGTGTCCATGCCTCCATCTCTCCAGCTATTTAGACTCGAAACAGATAGAAATCACACACAATGAAATAAACTACATAAATGATCATATATTTTGCTACACATATTTGGGCACGTATTTCTAATTCTGATAGTATTGTAAAATGAATTTAGTTCTATTTACGAAAGAATTCACAAAGATCTATATATAGTCATATGTTAATAATGCTTTAAGAAATCCATGTGTAGACTTCATTCTATAATTAATTAATGCACTTAAGTTATTAAATGTTAGGCATTATGTAAACACAGAAGCTTAAATATTCATTTATTTTTTTAAATCATCATGGTATCCTGAAACTATGGAAAACACTCATTTATCTTGCCAGTGTGCAGGGATCAGATCATATTGGCTCTTCTAAGCCACACTGAGGATCCTTACCTTTATCTGAAGGAAGCCAACAAAAGATTTTAAGCAGAGGAATTACCTGATCAGTCTGGCTGCCAAGCAGAGAATGCATGGACTGGAGGTGGTGAGGGAAGGGCAGGGTGTAACATGGAAATGATTTCAAAGTGAGATGCTAGGGCCTCAGACTATGTCGTTCATGGTGGACACAAGGAAAAGTGGACAGATTTGAGAAATCTTCAGAAAGCAAATGTATTGGGTGTGGTGTTGATCTAAGAGGTGGTGGGTAGAGGTGATGCCTACGTTTTTGGCTTGAACAACTGGAAGGATGATGGTGACATTTACTGAGAAAGAAAACTGCTGAAAGAGAAACAAGTTTATGGGAGAATATCAGGGCTTAGCCTGGAAACTGAATTTAACTGCACTTAGAACTAAAATGCAAATGTTGGGTTGAAGATTGGATATTGGTCCTGGAGCTTTAGGGGAGAGATCTGAGCTGGAGATACACACTTAGAAGTCATCACAAACCGGGGTGCCTGGGTGGCTCAGTTGGTTAATCATCTGCCTTTGGCTCAGGTCATGATCCCAGGATCCTGGGATAGAGCCCTGCATCGGGCTCCCTGCCTATCAAGGAATCTGCTTCTCCCTCTGCTGCTCCTCCCTCCTCCTCTTCCCTCCTCCTCTCTCTCCACTTCTTTATTCCTCCCTCCTCCCTGCTCATGCACTCAAGCTCTGTCTCTCAAATAAATAAATAAAATCTTTAAAAAAAAAAAGTCATCATTAACCTGGGAGAATGTCTGTTTATTGGGTGAAAGATCTTGAGCCAGTCACTTCAATGCTCTGAACTTCAGCTTTTTTTTCTTGTATATTGAGAAGCTACCCAACAACACTGAGGATTAGCATTAATAATATGTGAAGTTGTTTGTGAATTTTAAGGTGCCATGGAAGTGTTAGGTATGGTGGTGCTGATGACAGCGATAGGGGAAGGCGAGAGGTGGTGAGGCGGGTGGTAGGAACAGCAGGCACATAGAACAGCACGAAGAATTTTTTCCCCAGGACTGTTCCTTTTGCACTTAAATGAACACTGTTTTTTCTTGCCTACAACAAAGTCATTGATTTTATGTGTTCTGTAATCTAAGCCTGATTCAAGACTGGGAAACCAGTATTCTTTAAATTTAAACCATAATAAATCAATCCTTTGTGAAGGGGAAGGTATGATAATCATTAAAACATGTTGAAGAACGTCATCAAGTTGTTAACCATGAGGAGGAGGAGGTGTTCCTTGAAGGCTTTATTCCATCTTTGCTGTGGGCTATCCAGCCATACACTTTGGACAATTTGTTTACAGGATTATTATTTCAGTTCCCTTACCCACCAATTGGTCATTCCGTTGTTCCGAGGGAATTTGAGAATTCCCCAATCCTGACTGGCATGAAATAATTTTAGATTTTTCTTTAATGTATTTTTAAACCCATAAATGGTCTTGCAATGTTTTCCATGTTCAAAGTATTTTATTTTAAAAGAAACTTCACAATGATTATCTCTGGGGAATGGAAATGAGGTCTCGTGTGTGTGTGTGTGTGTGTGTGTGTGTGTGTGTGTGTGTGTAAGAGAGAAAGAGGGTGAGAGAGAAACAAAGCAAGCAGCAGTGAAGGGAAAGTCCTTTTCTTTTATACCATTCTGAGCTGTTGGAAAGTTCTGCAATAAGTATGTATAAATTTTATAATAGGAAATAAATCAGTGAAAAGTTTAATAGAGTCTCATAAAATAGAATACCTAGTTAACTTTTTCACATTTTATACAACTCTGAGGCCGTCTGTAGAGGTAAAATAAGAACTTTAACATTAAGCCTAGAGAACTTAGGTCAGACATCCACCCCTGAAGTTTTTAACTCTTCAGATTGGTGATCTCTATTAGATACATTTTGCAAGTAATCACAGAAACATCCTGACCTTCTGTGCCATTTCATACTGTTGAAACCATTTTTGTAGACTCCCTGATTTTACCTGATCCTCGTAACAATAACTGTCATTTTCAGATAAGAAAACCAAATGGGAAGTTACGGCCCAGCGCTGAAAGTTACTGAAATAATTTATCTGAGGTTATACGGCAAGGGGGAGGAAGAGAACCAGAGGCCAGAACTCTTTCCACTATACCACGCAATGCTTTAACGCTACATTTTACCTTGTATTTTGTCACACGTAAATTACCACTTAAAGGATTAATGAAATTTAAATATGTGAAATAGCTAGGATATCCAGATAATATAACCAAATTCCTTTTCTGTCTCCTTCAGCCCTGTAAGCTGGTCCTCTACAGATCCCTAGTCTATAATCTACAGAAACAAAGAATTATAAGTCATGGCCCTGGAGGAACTAGATATTAGCAGTTTGAAAATGGTGCCCTGGGTTATATTCTTTCAGATTTATTTTTAGAATCTGGCTATTCCTATGGTGAATAAGTGGCTACAATAGAGCAAAGACTGCTTTGGATATTAACTGACCATGGAATCCATTTAATGGAAGCATTCATTTACATCTTGCAGTAAATGGAATGGAATGTCAGTATAAAGAATTATCCCTTCTCCCCAGAAAGAGGCATCACTTCTCAAAGTAAAGCCCACTGGAAGCAGGTATTGATTAACTTAAATGCTGACATCTTTTTCAGATATCCATGGGAGTAAGTTTTTGTTGCAAAAACAATTTCTTTCATTCCCATTACAAGGTGGGGATGTTCGAAGCATATTATTTGTGGTTGTTGACACAGAAATGAGAATCATAAGATTAAAATGTTACATCTCTTTAATGACTTTGCCCCCTAGTTCCATACTGACTGCTTTTCAAATGTTTCCATAAGTAAAATAATAATAATAGGAATCATTGCCTAAAGCTCATGGCTGTCAACAGTATTAAACTGTGCTTTCAGTTTGTATCCTAATTAAGCATGTTTGCAAGTTATTTTGCCAAAAACAATAGACCTTTTGTGTTGAATTTTGCCATGATATAAATTACATGTGTGGGTTAGAAATATTCTAGGAGAGAACAATTTTTCATATGTTCAATTTTTCTTACTTAATAAACCATTTAGACCTGTCCCTATGGTCATTTTACTACAGACAGCATTAAGTCAAATATATTTTATTTTCTCCTAAGGTAATATTTATAAAAGTTTGCCTTTTAGAAATGCAAATGTTTTTTCTTTTCTTTTGATTTTTCATATTTTCTTTGTTTTGTAAATTCTGTAGAAAGTCTGAGGATGGTGCCAGACGCACTTCAGGTTCTCAGAAGAAATGTGGAAATGTGTTCGTTTCATGATTTAAAACTGTATCCTTCCCTAAGGTGTGCACTAAAGCTGAATGAAAAATGCACCTTTGGGTTCAAGTAGAGAACTTAGACAGAGCTGTTTGTATTTGGGAAAGAAGAATCTCAGTAGAATTAGATCATAGTAGGATTTAATTTATGGCCATTTATTTTTCTGATTCTCTCTTACTCGATCATTAGTCTTACCAATCATCCGGTAATGGGAAGGGCAAAAGCATTAAAGTTTCATTAAGAACAACTCTCCTTTCTGGTAACCACTGGGGTAAAACTACAAGTATATATTATCTATAAAATCCCAGGATGTGTGATAAGATTCTGTGGTCAAAAGCAGTATCTTTCGTTGGCAGTTTTCACAGACTCCCTGGGGTATGTGTGTTGGGGAGAAGGAAGGCATGGGGTGAAGGCAGGGGGAAGGGGGCAAGGATTCAGACACTTTCTTAAATAAACTCTAAGCCAAAAGTTTCCAGGCAGGCACCACCCAAGTGGATGGAAAGGTGGTACAGGCAGCTTCAGCTTCTCAGTGGCTTCCTTCTTTTTTTTAAGATTTTATTAATTTTTTCACAAGAGACACATTGAGAGAGAGATGCAAAAACATAGGCAGAGGGAGAATCACACTCCCTGTGGGGAGCCTGATGCGGGATTCGATCCCAGGACCCCGGGATCATGTCCTGAGCCAAAGGCAGATGCCCAACCACTGAGCTACCCAGGCATCTCTCAGTGGCTTCCTTCTGTTCATTCATTCTGAAAGCATTCGTGGTACATCTATGACATCCAGGTCACTATCTCACTAAGTGTCAACACTGCCCCTGCCTTAATGGGGTACACAGTCAATGAGAGGAGACACACAATAAACAAGTCATTACAGGGGGCACCAGAATGTGGTGATCACGATGAATGCCATGAGAAGACAACTACCACGCTGTACGAATCCATAAACAGGGATCCTACTCTGGGCTGATGGCAGGGCAGGGCAAGGATATAGGAAAGGCCTTCCTTCAAAAACGATGTTGAGGCTGAGGCCGAAGGATGAGGAGTAGACAGGCCAACATGAAGAGGATGAGCCAGGACCAGACAGATATTTAGTTAGAGAGAAGAGGATGTGTGACTTCCCTAAAGCAAAAAAGAGGCTTGGGGAACTTACGGGAAGACAAAGAATGAGGATAGAACCAAGGAGATGACAAAGAATGAGGATAGCTGATGTGTAGTGAGCTAGAGGGGAGAGGAGATGTGGACGCTGCCTAGGGTAACTGGGCCAGAACGTCTTAGGCATGTAATAAGGCACTTAACTCCTCTTAAATGATGTAACTGAGGGGGGATGTCAAACAAACATTACATAAGCAGAGCTAGATGGGCATGGGAAAGTTTCATTTATAGAAGCAGTCCAGAAGTAGAATCTCATGAAATAAACTTGGTTCAAAGGCTTTCGATCAAATGCCTACCTCCATATCAAAGCATCTCAGTGTGTCCTTGTCCTAACTTCCCAACCTTTAGAATTTTGTTTTGGAAACCTGGTTTGTTAGTTTTCCTTGGGGTCAGTGCCTTTATTGAGGCGAGGAATAAACAGAGCACACTAAGACAGAAAAATCTGACTGAGTTCCCAAGGAAATGAATTAATATTTTCCTGCATTCTGTATGATAATACTCAGTGATACAATTGACTCTTAGAAGGTATTATCTGCCCATGTAACTATTTAGAGAGAGATATTTGAGGAGAGGGGGTGTGTGTATGTGTGTATATTATATATATATATATGAAATAACCAAGTGATAACTGTTATGTTTAAACCCTACCCCATTTTGACATTGTATGTGTTTTATAATTTGAACTAAGTGGGTAAGACGTTTAAAATTATTTTACATTTCACAAAGCTTTAAAGAACAGCTAGCTCAGGGGGAAAAAAGGAATTTTCATGGCTATTTTCTGAATGGCTACATTTAGATGCTGAGCTTTTAACAAGACTTTGATTTCATTCCAAAGCCCAGAGCCCTGCAAGGATAGGATCTTGGGAATACTCTACATTCCTTAAAGAATGCTTATCAATTAAACCATCTCATTTTAGTTAGTGACCTTCTGTGGAGTGAAGAGCTAGCATTTCCCCAAATTATCTCACATAAAGAGAAAACAAACACTGTAATAGATTCTTCTGATAGCTGTGAATTGGAAACAACTGTATTTTTTAATTAAGCTTCAATAGCAAGTATTTTCATTGGAGGACAAAACAGCATGATACCATGACATCAGGGCAAAAAATGCTTTTGTCAAAGTTTGTGAACAAAACAACAAGAGAGAGCCAACATTAGAGGAAATGAAAGATATAGACTGAGCTGACTCTGCTCCTAATTGACTCAGGCCCACTGAAGCTAACAATATTGAAAATGCAAATTTCTCCTTAAAAAAAATAAAAGGCAGCTTACCCTCACTCAAGCTGCCTCCTTGTTCAGTTGCCAGGAGGCAACTATGATTTCAACTCACCACATCATTTTCATGACAACCATGGCCAGCTGTGGGGAAGGCAGTGAGAAGCTGCCTGTTATTTGCCTTCCAGCTGCTACCAGGTGCTTGACCAGTGTGGGTAGGTACTGTCTTTGTAATTTGCTTCTGAGACCTTAGTTCTCTGTGTATCATAAAGGAGCGCTAAAACATTTATTAAACACCAAGGATGTGTCAGGCCTGTTAGACATACAAAATGAATCTGACATGGCACAGTCCTCTCATTTGAGGGACTTTGAAGGACTCTTCCCAAAGAACATCAGCATTCGATACCCATCTCCACTAGATCCTGAAGATGACTGAACCCAGGCCATCTGGCACCAGAGTCCATACCTATAACGGTTGTACTATACTTCTTCAAATGTATGGATAGGTGAGCCTTTGAGACTTTCCTTCTTCAGAATATATCCCCAGTTCCTCAACTCCTCTTCAAATGACATGGTTTCTGGCCCTCCATACGGTCTGTCTCTCCCACTATAGACACATCAGATTTGTCAGTGTCAAAACTGGACATAACACTACAGTTGTCAATCAATTCAGAGTACAGTAGTCTCAACCCTTCCTGTGATCTGAGTACACACCTTTCTAATGCAGCCAAAGATTGTACAGAGGTGAATTCTTGGGGGGGATTTGTTGGGGTGGAGGGGAAAGAGAATGGGTGTTGCTTCTACATCAAGGTGTTGGTACGTATAAAACTCTGTGGTCAATTAAAATCCCCAGATTACATGAACTGCAGTCAATTCATGTCTCCCTCATCTTGAACTTGCGTGGTTTGTATTCACTTTGCCTAAATGTAATCCTGTGGGGTCCAGTGCTGGAGCTTAGAATGATAAATTTTAATGTTGAGGGCAGGCTTCATCCGTCATTCTAGCTTCCCCTCCTTGCCTGTGTCATCAGCAGATCCAAGAGCGGGACTTCCACATCACCCAAGTTCATCCAGCCCTTCTTCAGGCTATCTTATGGACACATCTTTCACAGATGAGGATCTCCAGCTGTATTTTCATCCATCCTCCTTTCAGTGTCTAATTCAGTGTCTTATTAATCAGGATAACATGGAAGACTTTTTCAAGTAACTTTCTAAAATCAAAGTGTGCAGGATGACTTAAAAGGAAATTAAACTTCCAAAAGGGTTGTTTGCAGTTTCTTCATGTGAGAATACATCACAAACTTTATGTTTGTATCACCTCCTGTTTGGCAGCCTTGAGGAAATAAAAGACTGCATCACAACTATTGATGATGATGTGCTACAAAAGGAAAAAAATGAATTAAAGTATAGAATGTGTGCTGTTGGGGAACCTGAATGGCTCAGTTGGTTAAGTGACTGCCTGTGACTTGGGTCATGATCCCAGGGTCCTGGCATTGAGCCCTGTGTGGGGCTCCCTGCTCAGTAGGGAATGTGCTTCTCCCTCTGCCTCTGCCTCTCCCCCTGCTTGTACTCTCTTTCTTTCTCTCTCTGTCAAAGAGATAAATAAAATCTTTAAAAAAAAAAAAAAACAAAAATGTGTGTACTGTTAGCACAGACTGACCCTTTGTAAGATTATGGAAATAACTATAAGAGAGCCCATTAAAATTGGTTTTGAACACATGTTTGTATATAATCTAATAACTGAGTAATAGATTTATTAAAACGTTCAATCATTTTTGAGTCATTCTGTTATACTCATGACATTCTCACCATCAAACAGTTTATTAGCCCACTTGGCGGGGGAAGAGGAAGCAGAATAAAAGAGTTCTGTCAAGAAGTAATTTGTGATACCCTGAAAATCATGTGACTCTTTGTAGGACCGCCATATTGTCTTTGTCTTACCCAAAGCAATTTATAGCAATCTCTTCTAGTCACTTCTGAACAATAATTTTAGTTTCTTCAAATGGCAAACTTATTTTAGCAAGTTTTGACAAGCAACAATAAATCCAATCTAGCATCAACTCAGGTCAATCCTGAATGGAGAACATTCCTCTCCCTGTTTATTGAAGACTCTCTAAGGCAGGGTATACTGACTTCAAATTGGGTCAAAACTAGTCAGAGGGATCTCAGATGCAGTGTAATACCAGAAGAAATTAAAGGGTACATGAATTGCAGGGAGCAAAGGAAATTTAATTTGGGCTGACAAGATAGGAAGATTCTGTGACTAGACTTTAATGTGAATATTCATGCTGAGCTCCCATAAGTGAGAAACTCATTGCTACACTCTGTTCAACCTTGCTTGCTTTGTGGGGAGCAGCATGCTTCCTGGCCAGTCTCCCTCACCACCCCTAGTCCTCACTAACAAATCTTCCTTCCCCCATCTTCCTTACCCCCTCCTTCTGGCATGTCTCTATGTGGAATGTCTTCTTAAGGATGCCAGACCCTAATCACAAAGGCCTGTGAGATGGGCAAAGGTTCTCTATTTATCAAGCTAGCAGCCAGCTGGCCAGTCACTAAGCAAGGCATCAAAGCCCATGCCAGGGAAGGTAAAAGGAGAGGCATATGCTTCTTTTGATCAAGACATTTTGCCTCTCTGCCTATTAACTTCTTAAGTTCCATTGCCTAAAATTCCTGATACTGTCTTTAGCTGTGGATATAATATTTGAATTAGATGGTTAAATTAGTTACAAATATATAGTATATTTATGGTTAACTATTTTGAGTCATATGATCTCATTTATGATGACTTGGTACCTTTTGTTGAATTTTTAAAGGCTATGGAACATCATGGCCACCAATGTTTTGGGATCACTTATTAGTGTTTCTTGTTAAGCTGTGGAGAACCTATAAATAATATAAATAATATGTCCTGTCAGGGAAGCTCATTGATCTTCTTAAAGAGGGACTGGTAAACAAACACATCTCTGCAGCTCTGTACTCACACAAGATCACAGTGTGATGGAAACAGCTAGCAAGTTCTAGTAAGAGACCTGGTATTAATTCCAAATTCTGGTACTTACTAGCTGGCCATGTCTCTTTGGCAAGTTATACCTTTTCTCTGTCTCCATTTTCTCATTTGTGAAATGAGATGTTAACATCAGCCTTAAAATGTTTGCAGGGGAATTAAATAATTTTTTAAAACTATGAATATTGGATTTTGCATTGCTATCACAAAATAAGGTCAATGCATGTAATATACATTAACATTTCAGGCTACTTAGCTCCAGTTTAAAGTACCATATTTTATAAGAAAAATTGGAAAATACTTAGAGGAAAAGAGTAAAACTCATCTGTAGATGGGGAAATAATACTTACTACTTATAAATAAATACTTTAAAGGAACTGTGTTTTGAAGCATGAGGAAGAAAAGGTTATTTCAATAACGGTTTTTAAATCATGATGAATTACATCAAGAATGGTGACAGTTGATTGCCCTTGCAATTGAGCAAAAAATTGGAGTAAAATAGTTTAGGCTTATGCGTGAGGAATGTCGGTTAGGAACACAGGAAGTTTCCTGATTGATGACAGTTGGAACAAATTATGGAAGTAAGTTGAAGTTGTTTAATAACAAGATAGATTTTTCATCAACATTAGTATCCATTTACACAACTAAGGTGTGATCCATCCTGAATATTTTACTTAGACTAAATGACATATTTTTCCCTCATTTTTAAAAAATTTTTATTTTAGTGTGGTAAAAACACTTAACATGAGATCTACCCTCAGCAAATTTTTAAGTGCACAATACATTATTGTTGACTGTAGGTACAATGCTGTAAAGCAGATCTCTAAAGCTTATTCACCTTGCCTAGCTGAAACTTGATTAGGAACTCCCCATTTCCCCATTCTCCAAGCCCTGGGCAACCACCATTCCACTCTTCAATTCTGTGAATTTGATTATTTTAGGTAACTCATATAAGTAGAATTATGTAGTATTTATCTTTCTGTGACTGACTCATTTTACTTAACATAGTATCCACAATTTTCATCCATGTTGTCACATATTGCAGAGTTTCCTTCTTTTTAAAGACAAATAGTATTTTGTTGTATGCATATGCCACATTTGCTTTATCTATCTGTTCTTCTGTCAGTGGACAGTTAGGTTCTTTTCATATCTTGGTTATTGTGAATAGTGCTGCCATGAACATAATAGTGCTAATATCTCTTTGATATCCTGATTTCAGTTCCTTTGAATAAATATTCAGAAGTGTGATTGCTAGATCATATTATAGTTCTATTTTTAATTTTGGAAGAACTCTATACTGTTTTCCATAAAGGCTACACCATTTTGAACCTCCACTAACAGTGTATGAGGATTCTGATTTATCCCCATCCTTGCCAACACTTGTATTTTATTTTTTGATAATAGCCATCCTGACAAATATGATATCCCATTTTGGTTTTGATCTACATTTCCCAGATAATTAGTGACATTAAGCATTTCTTCGTATATCTGTTGGCCATTTGTATGTCTTCTTTGGAAGAATGTCTATTCAAGTCCTTTGCCCATTCTTTTTTAAAATTTTTTATTTTATTTTATTTTATTTTATTTTATTATTTTATTTTATTTTTGAAAAAGAGAATGTGGGAGGGGGGAGTAGAAAAGAGAAGGAGAGATAGTGAGTCTTAAGCAGGCTCCACGCTAGGTGAGGCTCTATCTCACAACCCCAAGATCATGACCTTGGCCAAAATCAAGAGTCAGATGCTTAACTGATTGAGCCACCCAGGTTCCCCTGCCTATTTTTTAATCAGGTTATTAGTTTTCTTGGCATTGAGTTGTAGGAGTTCCTTATATATTTTATATGTCAACCTCCTATTGGATACATGGTTTGAAAATATTTTCTCCTATTCCATAGGTTATCTTTTTACTCTTTTGTTTTCTTTGCTGTTCAGAAGCTTTTTAGTTTGATATAATCCTATTGGTCTATTTTTGTATTTGTTGCCTGTGCATTTGGTGTCAAATCATTGCTAACACCAATGTCATGAAGCTTTTCTCACATGTTTCCTACTAGGAGTTTTATGGTTTCAGGTCTCATATTTAAGTCTAATCCATTTTGAGTTTATTTTTGTGTATGGTATAATACATGGGTTCAATTTCATACCTCTGCACATGGATTTTCTGTTTTTCCAGCAGCATTTGTCAAAGACTATTCCTTCCCGATTGTGTATTCTTGGCACCCTTGTTGAAGATCAGTCTGTCATATATGCTTGGATTTATTTCTGGGCTCATGGGATGCCTGAGTGACTCAGTGGTTGAGCACCTACCTTTGGCTCAGGGCGTGATCTTGGAGTCCCAGGATCAAGTCACACATCAGGCTCCCCGCAGGGAGCATGCTTCTCCTTCTGCCTATGTCTCTGCCTCTCTCTGTGCTATGACCCACTAATCTATGTCCGTCTCTTTATGCCTGCCCCATACTGTTTTGATTACTATAGCTCTGTGATATACTTTGAAATCAGGAAGAATGATGCCTCCAGATTTATTCTTCTTTCTCAGGATTGATTTGGCTATTTGCGGTCTTTTGTGACTTCATGTAAATTGTAGATTTTTTTTCTATTGCTATGAAAAATGCCATTGGATTTTTCTAGGGATTGCATTGAATTTGTAGATCACCTTGAGTATTATGGACATTTTAATAATACTAAGTATTCCAATCCATGACCATGGGTGTCTGCATTTGTTTGTGTCTTCTTTAATTTTTTTCACCAATGTTTTATAGTTTTCAATATACAGACTTTCACCTCCTTCGTTGAGTCCAAAGTATTTTATTCATTTTAATGCTATTTTAAATGGGATTATTTTCCTAATTTTTTTATAGATAGTTGGTTGTTAGTGTATAGAAATATGAGTGATTTCTGTATGCTGATTTTGTATCCTGCAACTTTACTGTATTTGTTTATTAGTTCTAAATATTTTTTATGCAATCTTTAGGTTTTTCTATATATAAGTCCATGTTGTCTGTAACAGGGACAATTTTACTTCCTCTGATATGTATGTCTTTTTATTTATTTTCTCGCCTAATTGCTCTGACTAGGACTTCAGTACTATGGTGAAGAGAAGTGATGAGAGCAACCATTCTTGCCTTGTTACTAATCTTAGAGGAAAAGCTTTCAATTTTTCATCAGTATGATATTAGCTGTAGGCTTTTCATATATGGACTTGTATTATGTTGAGGGACTTTCCCTCTGTTTCTAGTCTATTGAGGGTATTGACCACGAAAGCATGTTGAATTTTGTCAAGTGCATTTCCTGCATCTATTGAGAAGACCTTGTGATTTTTTAATCTTTTATTCTATTAATATGGTGTATCACAGTAACTGATTTTTGTATGTTAAAAAATATTTGCATCCCAGAGATAAATCCTACTTCATCATGGTGTGTGATCCTTTTAATGTGCTGTTGAATTCAATTTGCTAGTTTTATTGAGGAGTTTTACATCTGTATGTATCAGAAATCTTGGCCTATAGTTATTTCTATTTGGTTTTTTATTGTTTTTTTTTTTCTTGTGGTGTTTTTAACTTTTGTATCAGGGTTTTGCTAGCCTCATAATGAATTGAATGTGTTCTTTCCTCTTCAATTTTTTTGGAAGAGTTTGAGAAACATTGGTATTAATTCTCCTTTATGTATTTCATAACACCAATGTAAAACCATCTGTTGTGGGTTTTCCTTTGTTATGAGATTCTTGATTGCTGATTAAATCTCTACTAGTTATAGGTCTATTCAGACTTTCTATTTCATCATGATTTAGTCTTGGTAGGTTGTATGTTTCTAGGAATTTATCCACTTTTTCTAGGTTGTCCAATTTATTGACATATAATTGTTCTTTGTAGTCTCTTATCCTTTTTGGTTCTGTGGTGTCAGTTATAATGTCTCTTCTTTCATTTCTGATTTATTTGAGTCCTCTCTTTTTATCTTAATTAGTCTCGCTAAAGATTTATCATTTTTATCTTTTTAAAAAAATGAACTCAATGTCATTGATTTTTTTTCTAGTCTCTATTTATCACTGCTTTAATCTTTATTGCCTTCATTCTGCTAATTTTGGACTGAGTTTTTCTTCTTTTTTTCTAGCTTCTTGAGCTGCAAAATTATATTGTTTCTTTGAGATTTTTTTTTTTTTTACTGTAGGTATTTATCACTATGAAATTACTTCTGAATACTTTTTACTGCATTCCCTAGGCTTTGTCTTTTCATTTCATCTATATTGTCTTTTAATCTATATATTTGTCTAAAGGTATTTTCTCATTTCCTTTTTGACCAATTGGTTTTTTTATTTAATTTTTTTTTAAGATTTTGTTTATTTGAGAGGGAAAGAGCACAAGCAGGGGGAGGGGCGGAAACAAAGAAAGAAGCAGACTCCTCATTGAGCAAGGACTCTGACACAGGACTCAATCCCAGGACCCTGAGATCATGATCTGAGCTGAAGGCAAGCATTTAACCAACTGAGCCACCCAGGTGCCCCTCAATTAGTTATTTAACAGTATGTTGTTTGCTCAGGGAGAAGCAGGCAGCTGCCAGTTTTGTCTGCGCACTTTGTGCTGAGCAATGGGAAGGCTATAAAATCTCCATCTTAGTTCTCCCCCTGATAGCTAGATTGCACCGGATCCATCAGAACTCCAAGACTGGCAAAAAGATGCTAGTTTCCTGAGCCTCCCCAAAGAAGTTGGGGTGTTGCACACACAGATCAAGAAGTGACTAAGTATTTAAGAGACAGAGAAGCTAGGTACTATCTCACAAGACTTTGATCGTGAAAGCCCAGGATTAACTTCCTTCTCCCTACTCCATATTTCCCCTGCACTTTGTTCACACCCCTACTTCATTACTTATCACATTGTACTGTGATACTTAATAATACAGCCACCCCCCAACACCCCTCTGGATCATTTACCTTCACACTCAACTCTAGCACCCAGTGTAGGAATAGGCATATACAGACATCCAGCAAATGTTTGTTGAATGAATAAACAAAAAATGAATGATGGATAGAAACAGTATGACATAATGTTTAAAATCATATGGTTGCCAATCAGAAGAACCTGACTTCAAATCCAGACTCTACGTCTTACAAACAGTGTGATCCTGGACAACTTACTTAACTCTCAGTCGTGTGTCCTTATCTATAAAATGGTGTTACATACCTAATCCATAGGGTTCTTAGATAATATATATGTTTTGTATATATTTTTTGCATATAACATGGAGTCTAGCAATAAGTAACTATTATTAATAGTACCATTATTTCTCATAATGAAAGTTATGAAAACTAATAAAAATATTATATGTATTATTTTCTATTTCTATTTATTTTTGCTATTGTAATTTGTTGTTATCATTATTGACAGAAACACTTGAGAAATTCACTGATAGCCAATACAGAATGACCCATTCAGAGACTATGTGAGAGGTTTCACTCATATCCAAAATGTCACAGGTATGCATTTTTGCTTTGGCCTGAGCTGGGGGTAGGAGAGGTTGAACAGAGTTAACAGCATTGCCTTTAATTCTGTGGCCTTAAAGAAACAAATCCCTGTTTCCACAAAAGCAAGCGGTAAAATCCTTCCCAGCACATCCAGAGCTTCTCACATCACTTATCCAATCCAAGGATACAAAGAGATGAACAATAAACTTCTGGTTAACCAGGGGTTCTCAGACTTGAGTATCTATCAGAGTAATTTGGAGGACTGTTTAAACAGACTGGGCTCCATCTCCATCAGTAGGCCTGGGACAGAACCCTAGTTTTTATTTCTAATAAGTTCCCACATGGTTCTGATGATGGTGGTTCAAGCACTACACTTTGAGGACCACTGAGTTCATAGAAATGGTTGAGGTATGAGTAACCTGACTCCAGGGCAAGAATGTGTGCAGAAATCTTTTCACTAAGTTGACTTTCCTGATAACCCCTGTGAAAGTGAGGGCTTTCTTTTTTCAGCCCCAAGGTTTACAATCATGAACTCTCCTCTTCTTTATAAATTTATTGGTAGGGAAAATAGTTTCATGAAGTTGTTTTTAAGCTTTTATGAGCCTGATTCAATCTATAGACACTCTCTACAGAAAATCCCATATACACATACACAGAAGCATTGCTTATAATTTCAAGAGGTGCTGGGACACCTCTCCCACCAGCCCACCCACTGGCCCTAAGGAGTGTCAGTAGAAAAACTATGTCCTAAAGCAAAGTCTTGGATGCACGTGGATGTTACAAAAATTTCCTTCTTATAGTTAACTCATTTTTAAAACAGGAATAATAGAGGGACACCTGGGTGGCTCAGTGGTTGAGCATCTGTCGTTGGCATGATCCTGGGGCCCTGGATGGAGTCCCGAAGCAGGCTCCTTCTGCCTATATCTCTGCCTCTCTCTGCGTCTTTCACGAGTAAATAAATATTTAAAAAAAAAAACAGGAATAATAGTAATGTCCTTGCATCAAAGTTTCTGAAGATTAACTAAGGTAATACATGAAAAAGCATAATTTGGAAACCAAAAACACTATTACCTTTTTTCTCTCTTCATAGTCTTGCTACAATAAACTCATTCTTGAGGCAATTGGATGCCTCTCCCTACTAAGAAAAGATCAGGAAGTATAAGAAAGAAGAACCCTAAGAGTAGTTATTTCAAGTCCTTACTCTACTCCCCTCACATTCTTTGGCTAAAATCTGGTCACAGGCTGCCATATCATGGTTCTCTCTGTGAGTCACTGAGCAGCGGGATCTAGCAAGTCCAGGCTTGGCTCTGTGACCTGAGAGTCTCAATTTATTTGCCTGGAAATACTCCACTTTGCAAATGTCCAATGCCTTGTCATGTCCCCAGGTTAATGCCCCTGGCAGAAAGATAGAAATGTAAAGTTGTAATAGGGGTTTGTTTCTAAGCTAGAAGACACTGAATCTTGAGAAATAGTGATTAAGGGTTAAGCCTGATTCTCACTGTTTCCAAAAACTGTGTTTTTAGCACCTACTGCGTACACTGTGTAATAGATGACACAAAGAGCAGCACCGGGGTGGTTCAGTGGGTTAAGCATCTGCCTTCAGTTCAGGTCATGATCCCAGGGTCCTGGGATCGAGCCCCGCATCAGGCTATCTGCTCAGCGTGGAGTCAGCTTCTCCCTCTGCCTCTACCTGCTACTCTCCGTGCTTGTGCTTGCTCACTCTCTCTCAAATAAATAAATATTTTTTTTAAAAAAAGGATGGTACAAGGAGGGGTAATACATGTTCCTATGCTATGCCAACTCCAATCCAGTCGGGAAAATAGATACATGCAAAAATACACCAAACACAAAGTGAACCTTAGCAAGGGCAACGATTATGATTCATACAGAGATTCAAGAGTATAGGAGGAGGGAGACATCAATTTTGATAGGGATCCACTAAAGTCTCCTGGGCAAGGTGGAATTTCAGCTGGCCCCTAAAGGAGAAGTGGGACTGCATTAGGTGACTATAAGGGAGAGGGACTTCCCTTAGATCGTAGACTATGGAAGTTGTTTGAAGAAAAAAGAAAAGTGCTTGGTTGAAATGTGCATGATTATGATTTAACCAGTGTGACTATAGTATGGGAGAGGGTGGAGGTATAGAATGTGAGGCTGAAGGAAGAAGCTGGAAGCATATTGTGGGAAAGAAACCAGAGACCAAGTTAGGAGTTTTGGCTTTACTCACCATGCAGTGGAGAAGGACTGAGGGTCTTTAATACCACAGACGGATCTGTTTTTACAAAAAGAGAGCTGGTGCCACTGTGAATAGATGATAGAGAACAAAAAGGAAACAAGACCCGGTAAGGTGATGGGAACCTGAACTAAAACTAGAGCAGTGGGAGTAGCCAGGAGGACACGCAGGGAAGAAGCACGTGAGAGGCTGCATGTTGAGAATGGTTGACGACGTGTAGCAAAAAAAAAAAAAAAAAAAAAACAGAGGCAAGCTGAAAGGGCTCCCCTTGGCCGACCCAACCCCAGGTGGGGTTGCTGCACAAAGCAGACCGTGGGCTCCAAGGAAGAAACTACTAGGGGCCCCGAGACCAGGTGGTGAGGAATACCTCCAGGTTGGCCCAAGAAGCCTCTTCTCCCTCCTAGAGTGCCCAGAAGGGTAGCAGCTGACGATCTGCTTCGTCTGCATGGAATATCAAGATCCCTGATTCCTGGACGTGACTCCTCAACCTGGCAGCTTCAGAAGTCCTAGAGATCTTTTAAAATAACTTTCAGGCCCTGTCCCGTGTGATTTTGATCTGGAAACCTAAGATGGGGCCCAGGCATCCATGTCTTGTAAAGCTCTCAGGTGATGCTGATGCACATCTGCTCTGGGGAAACGACTGTGGGCCGTTACTCTTAGTCTGTGAAGTGTCTAGAAACTCTGGGTTCAACACACTCTTGTGCTAATGAAGACTGTGATGGGCTGGAGGCCATAGGCTTTAGTCTCCAACACAGTGACAGTCATCAAATGTCTTCGTCCCACTCCAATCCTCAGGGGACACAGCAGGAGATGGCAGAGGCTGCATGCTTGAGGAGGTCCCCTGAATGCCACAGAAGGACAAGGTGCATACCAGCCATCATAGTCACCCTTGTCCCCTTTGCTGTGTTACAGGGGCACCATAAAAGAGTCTTATTACCAGATGCTGTGAGACTTTAGAAAACAGGCTAAGTGATAATACTGTCCATTTTCTGCCAGGCTTATATACCACTCACAGCACTTTGACTGCTATTACTGTTTTTATTTCTCAGAAAAAAACAATGCAGTCCAAAGGTAAGGTGGGTGTCAAACATGTCCCTTCTAGACACTGGGCTCTGTGCAAGGTCAGACAAACCAGAGCCAGTCCTGAACCCGCCATCCTCCTGCACTCCGGTTCTGCTTCTGGGCCATAATGGAGAAGGGTAACATAAAGGCATTTTTCTCTCCTTGTAAAAGAGGAAAAAAATAGGGGGAGGGGGAATTATTTAAACACACCTCACTCATACTGCAATCACTGCATTGTTTTTCCTGTTGAAACACCCTGTTGGTTTTTAAATCCCTTTAAACCTACCCGGCACCTGTATGGCCCAGATCCAAGAATTATTACCGAACCCTTCACTTTTTATATTTAGCCACATAGGGGTTTCTGTGATGGTAGCTGGCTCTTGGTTCAGTCGAAAATTTCAGAGCTTCCAGAAGTTTTCTCCTTCCATAGAAGTTAGAAGCATGCAGTGGTCAGACAATGATTTTTTAAATTTTTAATTTTTATATTAATTATTTCTGTCCACTTTTGTTCTCCTGCTGGGTAAAGCAGTATCATGGCACCACCCTCTATTGTTCCTGTGTGAAGATCCTCCTGAAATATTGACCAAAAAAAAAGGGCAGGGGAAGGATGGGGGAGGGGTGGGTGGTCCCCATCAGCAACTTCTGGTTTGTGGGATGACCTCTCTCCAGGGCTAGAACTGAGGCTGAAAATATAATGAGAACTTCCCAGCAAATTCATTATAACAAAGCATAATGTGAGCTCACTAGGCACAAAATAGGCTGAAGGAAAGTGACTCCCACATAAGACCTAATTAAATACTTTGATGTCAGAAAGCAGAGCAGGGAGGGGTGGAAAATCAAATCAGACCAAAGTGAAAGACCTACATTCAAATGGAAAGAAGAAATATTTCTCTCTCTTCCCCCGACACCTCCTCTTACCTCCCCCACCTCCCTACCCACCCCCACCCCTTTCTCTGTACCTCTCTCTCTTTTCTTCCTTTGCCATGAAGGAAGAATAAGATTCAGGAACAATAGGTTGTAAATTCTTCAGCCAATTAGTCCAGTAACTTACTACTGTTTATAATGCACAGAATGTCACAGGCTGTTTTGCAAACTCCCCAAGTTGGTTTGTTAATAACAGGAAGCTAGCACTTCTCAGTACAGTGGATCAGCTACACGTGAAAATAAATGCAAAAAACCTGGAGGGGAATAGCAGCAGACCAAGAGTAGCCTTGATTTAATTTAACATTTGGGGGTCCACACACAAATGAGCATTTTAGTAGGCTTCATGGTGGAAGTTGCTGTCATTTGTAAAATATTCTGGCCAATTAGCTAATAGTGTGCTTGGATTTCTCCTGTTTTGATACAGTAATACTAAGTACATTGTGAAGCCCAATTATACAAATCATCCCCATATGCCATACCAGTCTTTCTTTATGAACTGTGTTTATAAATCCTGTGTGAGGAAATGTGTACTTCAGCAATTTAGACCATGTGTAAAAACATAGCCAATGGGATTGTCAAGAAAACAAGTTCCAGCCTAGGAAATCCTAATGTGTTCCGCTGGAATAACAGGAGGGTGCCGGAGAGTGCAATGCTCTGCTTAAATACATATTGCTTTATAGTGTTTAGCCAATTTAGGGGCTTCCGCTTCCCTTTCTGTTATTTTATTCTTCTTTTCTTTTAGGATCCAACCTTGGAGTTTTTGAGAAAATTTGGGATTGGTCTTCTCTCAGGCACAATAGCCTCAGTCATTAACATCCCTTTTGATGTTGCCAAGAGTAGGATTCAAGGGCCTCAACCAGTTCCTGGACAGATCAAGTACAGAACCTGTTTTAAAACAATGGCAACAGTCTACCAGGAAGAAGGGTAACAACATTCTTATTTTAATAAATGTGCAGGATTCAAATACTGTTAAAAGTATACCATACTTCAATTTTGGTGAGAGCCATTAAGCCCTCCTACATTGTGTGTGTGTGTGTGTGTGTGTGTGCGTGTGTGTGTGTGTGTGTGTGTAAAGCTCTAGAGAATAATGGCAAACTTGAGATAACACAATGATGAAATACTGGCAACATGTTCTTACACCATCCAGAACCTTGGGTCACCATCATATAGTCTGCCACTGCATGTTTGTCTTAGAATGCTAAGATGACCCTTGTGCTTGTCAGTTTCCATAATATTGTTGTAATACACCCTGTTAATGCGGGGGCAGGCGAATGGTTGTCTTTGAACTGTAAATCTAGTCAAAATGTCACCTCCTCATATTCTCCTGGGAGAATTAAACATAAGAGTTCTGTAAAGGTAGTTTTCTGTGAAAAATCTCAAGTGCATGTTTTTTTCTGCTAGGCTTTTTTAATTTAAGTCTTACATCTGTCTCTTCATCCTTCCTCACTCAGATCTTATTCTCAAGTAAACAAGTAATATTTTATTATTTTGATCTAAACTCTATCATGTTTTCTTTTATGAAGACCGGGTTTGTGGTCTTTTAAATTCAATTACAAAAGTCATTTTGTACATATACACAGCTGTCATAAAAGTAAGATCTGTGTTCAGTGCAAAAGCCATCTCACTGAGGAAAATCATATTTCTGGTTGGACACAATCAACTCAGCATAGCTTGGGCAATAAAGAATTCATTAACTCTTTCTCTTTGTCCAGTTTATTTTTTTTTCTTTGTCCAGTTTAGTGCAGAAAATATGTAGCCAGGTATTGTCCTGTTTAGGATACACGTGATTTAAAATCAATTTTCTTTTTTTTTTTCAAATCAATTTTCTTGTAGATGCTGAGTCGGCATCTCAATCAAGCTGAGATACAACTCCATTCTATCTTCAGAATTAAGAATGTTGCTCTTTCCCTTCCTATTATAGGTTTTTAGCTTTGTACAAAGGCCTGCTTCCCAAGATTATGAGGCTTGGACCAGGTAATGACGTTTTTATTACTTATATCCTTCCTTATTGTTCTAGTGTCTTTTTTTCTGATTTGTGTCTATCAGCAACATGGTAAGCTTATCACACTGTGAAAGATGGAAACCTTGAGAATATGAAGTTATCTAGGAGTATTCAAGATACTGAAGGCATCCATTAGAAATGTTTGCCACCTTTGTTTATAAGGTACTATTTAAAGACCTTGTTGGAGGCTGATGGGAGCCAAAGCCCAGCTTAAGTCAATAGGAGAGGATCCAACAGCCAGTTGGAGTTTGAGTGAACAAGAAGATGTACATACAGTGGCTTCTGGCTGTGGGGTAAGGACCAGCCTGAGGAAACTTGCCTGGTGACCCCCAGTTCATTCTTGTTCCCGCCTCAACTTCATTTCAAAAACAAAAAAGAAGGGTAACTTGCCTCCACAAACATCAGAAGCCACTTGTCCTCACAGTCCCCTGGGAGGGTTGCTGTGAATGTACCATCCAGGGAGTGGTGGCACTGCGGCCTGGCACTCACCTTCCTGGCCTCTGTCAGCATGATGGTGGAGGCTCCTGGCTCAGGGCCTTACCTCCGGATGCCAACCCATAAAAAACCAGCTGCCATTCCCACAGGGAGAGTCAGCTGCCTCTATGTAAATAGATAAGAACATAACTGCTGCAGACCCAACCGCCTGGGCAAACAGTCTTGGGTATAAGCACCCTGTGTATAAGTACAGAATATGCACCAGCCCTCTCGTATCTTTTTACCAGGCCATACTCATCTACTTAGGCGTCCTGGTATCCTCTCCTAGAAGCTTCCCCTTCCCATTCCTCCCTATTAACACCACTGTCCTCCTGCCCTACACACTCACACCTGGGCACATTGACCTTTGGATCTCAGCCCAATGAGCCAGCATTTCTACTAACCTGAGGTAGGGGACAGCTCATGCTTTCATGTATTCAGAAAACACTTCCACAATTCCCAGTCCATCTATCCTAACCTTTCTAGACATTTAAGCATGGATTTTGCTTCACGTTTGAGATTCGGACTTGCCTCCTCTTACTCGTTGGCATAAAAAACAATGGGTATAAAACGAAGCCAATGACAAAGAATATTGGTGATTTTGTTGCAACTCTCTCTGCCGGTATATGTTTTCCCTTCACCACACAGTAAAACCCTGCTGGTAGACCTAGTATTAGAGAAAATCATAGGAATGACCCTAACCCAGCTTTCTCAGGAGGGGATGGGCCTAAAAAGAGTGGTGATCATGGAGAGTTTATCTAAAACAGTAATTGACTGGAACCTTAATCCAAAACTCTTAAATAATCTGACCCCAAGTTTTGTTAGAGGCTTGCAAATGTTTGGTTGGCTTTTTAAATGTTTTTGCATGAGGTGTCCTGAGTTGCTGTGGTATTAAATACAATGAAAAGGCTTGTTGTGAATGGACTGTCCAGGCTAAACAAAAATGTGAATGACTGGAAATCTCCTTCAGGGACCTGGCCCACACTCACATGTAAGTCCTCCAAACATGCAAATCCCAGCAACTTTAAAGGAAAGAAAGAGAAAGAGAAAGGTACCTTTGACTTAAGACTTTTTTTTTCAAAGAGAAAGAGTAAAAAAAAAATGAAAGAAAGGGTAAATCTGGGATTTTCATCTTTCATTGTGGGAAGCATCCCATCTTCTTTTTAGAACAGCCTCAGCAGCTCTGTGTGGCTAACAACCAGTCATGTCCTGTGAAAGGAGACTCTTGAAGTCTGTGGTTTAAACTCCAAATATCACTAGGCTGCAAACTAACCCAATTCTGCAAGTTCTTGTCTTACATGGAGAACAGTTAATAAGAGTAAACACAGCAATTACATAGGTATTAACAACCTCTGTACGTGGGTCTTTTTTTGTTTGCCAGAGTGCCAAGAGGGCTACAGAAGCTGAGAGGGATCTAATAGAGTATCTTCATGGGTTAAAAATGAAAATTACAGGCAGATAATTATCTTTGGTATAAGGTTACACAAACATGTGTGGCCTGCAGATTAAAACACACACACACACACACACACACACACACACACAGCAGTGTGTACAAAAGAACTAAGATCAAAATCAAGTTCTATTTATTTTCATCAGAAGTCAATCTTCTGTTCATGAGGCCAAGTCTTCTTAAAGTTATGCTCAAGATACTTGTCCCCATTTGATTTTATAATATTTTTCGTGCAGACATGAGAGGATAATATAGGTTATATTAAAGAGCATGGGACATGTGCCACTTACTGGATCACATGGAACACAAAATCATCCACATGTTGATGCCTCTTCCGATTTTTAGGTATTCTGCAGCCTTGGTGCTTGTTTCCCTGTATCATAGTCCTGCTGACCTTTTAAGACAAATGGTGGTCCGTGACACCCAAACCCCACTACCAAATGTTCAAGTGCAATCCATTCATATCTGAGGCAGATAAAAGGAATAAAAGCAAAAGGAGGTTGAAAGCTAGCTATAATTTGTAATACACATCTTTTTAAATACTCAGAAGCTATTTTTCACATTGCAATGCAGTTTGAAGGCAATAGGAGAAAACCAGACTCATCTATCAAGCACCTTCTCAGAGCTTTCCTTCTTGAATGCAACTAGGGAAGTGCTAATTATGGACCGAAAAAGATAAATCCTCTGCCCACATATGAAAAATATGAAGGTTTCTGTTTGCAGGAACGCCACATGCCCTTACATGACTAAATGTGTCTATATTTATTTACTTTTAAAAATTAAAAGTGCCTGAAAAAGAATCTGATGAGAAATGATGAAAGTTACAGAAACTCATGGGGAAAAAATGTATTCAGAGGCTCAAGATGGTCTTGATTTTGCTCTGAGAATTTTCCACAGTAGTTTTATATCGATGTATTAGAGTCCAAGGCCTGATGAGTCTAAACAGCCCTTGCCTGATAGGCCTATGGGACTTCACAGCTTCAGAAACCCAGTGGGGGAAAGGAACACTGTTTTGCAGGATTTTAGATAAAAACCAGCTCTTTTCTTTTCTAGGTGGTGCGGTGATGCTGCTGGTTTATGAATACACCTATTCATGGCTTCAGAAGAACTGGTGATTGCCTTAGAAGTGTTGAGATCATGGATATCTGGTATACAGCACCATGAGGAGGGACTATCAGCTCAGCTGATGTGCTTATACATTATAATTACACAATTATATACAATTATTAAGGGGAAAGAGCTTATTCAAGAACAAAACCTATTTTGATACTTCAGAAATTCTCTCTAGACAAATTGAGACTGTACTCTTGGCCCTATCTATAAATCTGTGAGACGAAAAATAGTATGAAGTAATCAGGTATGTAAACTGAACATAGAAAATAGTATAGAAATCAGATTTCACAAAAATTATATAAATTTTGTGATGTTTTCCTCCTATACTGCTTCAATATGAAAATGCACTGTATTAATAATTATTTTTCCCACGAGATCAAGAAATGCTTAAAGAATAAAAAAAGCCAAAATTTGAGTAGTTTTTATAAGTAATTAAATTCTCCCATAAATAATATTTAAAAGGCACAAGGAACATGTTTTCAAAGTACACTAAAATGGCATTTTTTAAATGCTGCATTTTATGTCAAAATTTAAATTTGTTGGTGTTCTTTAGAGTAATAATACACATCACAGCTATATTTTCCCAAATCTACTTTATATTTTGTACTGTTGTTTAAAGCAGGTCATATTTTAAATCCTGATACGTGGAGTCTTTTACGGCAAATAGAACACATGAATTATATTGAACTATTTTCCTTTACATAATTCCCTTTGAAAACAATTTTTGTTGCTGAAATATTTTCATGTTAAAACACAAATTGGAACCACTCCTTGGGCCCATTTGTGCGGTCTGTATTTGCATCCAGCTATCTTTGTTCAGAATTCTTACCTATGCCATTCTTAGAAAGAATGTTTAGAGCAAAACTACATTTCCAAGTTATTAGTTTCAAGTGATAGCTTCAGGTGTGAAGTCAACTGTCTGCATTGTTAAAATATGCATTATGAAAGGAAAAATGTTTCAAAATAGAAGTACATTCTTAGCATTTCCAAAGATTCCTGTACTAACATGCACTCTAAAAATATCTCCCTGGCACTGATATAACCAAACTTGATTTTATATTTGCATCCTGAAATGATGCTACTTCGGTAGCTAAAGTCAACAAAATGTCTGCACACTCTAGATGATACGTGTTCTTAACTACTGCTAAGGGATATTTCTACCATGAGGCTATGTCACTAAAGCATTTTGAAAATAAAAAATAAAAGATAACTTGATAATTATTACTTTTTATTAATTTAGAGCATTTGAAGTATAAAAATAAAGGCTTTTTGACATACTGTATATACATACACAGCCTTCGGTTGTACATCCTTTCCAACGTGTTTTTTAACTTATATTTCAGCCCAATATTCCATAAGAAGGTCATTAAAAGGAGGGGAAAAAAAAACAAGAGAAATAAGAATATGTCTGTTGTACAACTGCATTCTCTCCTTGCAGGTAATGCTCTTGCATCCTGTGAGGGAGAGCACTGCCTGGATAGAGGCCATGAAATTGAACCTTTAACCTCTCCCTGTGAATGGGATGGAAAAGGATCTCTGAAGAGTGCATTTGCCAGTTTAAAAACAACACTTTTACCCCCTAAGAAACAAAGGAAATATGTCAACATTAGCCAATAATAATAACATTTAAAAATCAAACAATCCCAGTCCCATACCCCATCCCATTTTCCTTCTCTTATTTGTAAAAGTAGCTTTAAATCATATTTTGCCTTGAATAGCAAATTGTGTTTTAGCTTTCTGTTGTCTTTCTTAAGTTACTCCGTGTGAATTCACTGTTGCTAAGAAAAGACCTGGGGGAAAAAGAGAAGAAAAAAAAATCTTGATATCATTAATATTAGTATTTTTTTAAAAATACAAGAACAAGAAAAAAATTATAAATAGCATAACGAGATTTCTTAATTTAAAGAAAATAATATTTCATTGTGTTTCCCTACAAATGATTGATATATATTTTTTTAAAGACTCCTAGTAGCCATCCAAAAAAATATCTGATAAGGGACAATTCTATACCTTATGTCAGTTTTTCTGGATGGCAGGAGAGTGCCTGTATGGTATGGTTTTAAAGTCTCCACCAAAATATTGGACTGGTATCTTTGGTCTGTTCGGTTTATAGTCTATTTTCTCACCAGACTGGGAACTCCAGATGTCAATAGGAGTTTTAGAAGATCAAAGGAAGACTATGGCCCTGAGAGTTCATCTGTTCTTTCTGCTTATTCTTCTCCTGAAGTTATAATCCTCTGTTTGTAGCACTGAATTTTGGTTGCTTTAGAAATAAATGCCATTCAAAGCTCTCTCTATAAGATATGTTGCTTGAAAAAAGCAACTCCTCGAGTATAACTCATGTGTCAGAAATCTGCTTACTGTTTATATGCTAGTGATCTGAAAACCTAGCTCATCTAGCCATCTGAGTTTTAAATGAAGCCATGAAACCAATGTGACGGAACTGGACTGCCATGTAGACTGTGCACACACAGCACAGACAAGAAGAAATCGAGATCACCTAACGAATGCATCTTTAACATCCACATCTAGTGATGTGCCCTGTTAATTATTGCACAGAATCAACACCAAAAAATATTTTTAAAAAACAATGAAACCCACAATATATTAATTTTCCAATAGATGAATTGTACCAATGTTTTTAAAGTGTAGTTTCAAGCCTACATATTGCCAAGCAGGAAGAACTTTCTAAACAGAAGAGAAAAACTGTAGAGTTTTGCCCAAGAAAAGCAGTTGTTTTAAAAACACATAGCACACGCTCACTCACACGTATACCCCACAGCTCTACCATTAAACATAAAAGTGAAAACCCAATTGGTCTAGAAAGACTTATCAGCTAAACTATGTCCTGTACCTCCAGAAATGAATAAAGGGAATTTTTTTAAAAAATTAAATAGCATTTGTATTTCTAATACCACCACCAGTTTACCTACATGTGAAATATGCTTCTGTACAACAATGTAAACTTCACAGCAAGCCGTTTTTACATTCATTAGAGCAGAATTTTCCATTTTCTTTAAATTACAACATAATTTTGGGCTGAGATTGCTGAACACACAGGTAAGCCAACAATAACAGTACAATTTAGTTTCACAGTGGTTTTTCTTAACATAAAGTTCATTTTAAGTGTCTTTGCAAAGCGTTTCACATTAAACTTAAGTTTCTAAGTGACTTCCTTTAAAGCCTTCTTGTTCAGATATTTTCCACCCTCATGTCTTTATATGCTTGGCATGTGTGTTGTTTGATTAGGATACAAAATGGGAGACTGGCTTGTTTAATCTGCTTTTGAGTCCTCTGCTGTAGAAAAAAAGTGTCCTTCATAAGATGTTGAAGCCTTCACTGCACACACAAAATTTGGGGCAAGTCCAGGTCCAGGAGCCCGAGCAGCCCACCACCAAACAGAGACAAAGACGTTGCCAGAAAGTCACCTTTGCAAAAAGAAAGAAAAAAATAGATAGAGGTGGGAGGGAGAGGGAATATCCCACCGGATGAAAACACAAATGCACCATCCAGAGTCCATATTTACAAACTAATAGGAAATATAAACATTATTGTATGGAACCAAGTCAAAAACACCAGGAGGAGCTAAATTCAGATATTGCTTGTGTTATACATTATATTTTGCAACAAAATAGGTCATCTCTTAAAAATAAACAAAGCATCACTCAAATAAGTCAATTATTGATTAGTTTCCTAATGATGAATTAAAGCTTATTTGGTCACCTTATTTGATTAGAGGGTATAGCATAACTTTTTTTTTCTATATGTAGTTTCCTTTATTGATTTTGCAAAATCTCAACAATTGCACGTTTCAAAAGTTCAGGTTGATTTAGAATAAATATACACATGTGGTTTTACCAAAGACTAGTTTTAAAAGTTCCTTAAGCCCTTTGAGGGGTGCAGGTTTCTTTGCTACGTTAAACAGTGTGTGGGCAACACAAATGTCTCATTCAATCCTTAAGATTGCTTTTGTTTTCAAATCCTAAAGTCATGTCAGGTTTTCTGTAAGAGAGAAGTTATGGCAAGAAATATTTAAGTGTCACCAGCACAAAGGATGTGAGTCCGTAAAGCCAGCTTTGGGGGCGGGAGGGCAGGAGGGGTGGGATCCGGGAAGAGGGGGAGGGTTGCGGAGGGGAGCCGGGGTGAAGCTGCTGCGGACAGAATTTCCCATCAGAGCGCAGAAGCCGTGACAGAGTGACTACCTTCTCTGGCTGCCTGCATTCCCTTGAACGCCAGCGAGGCGGGAATGTCACAGTTGTGGGGGGAAAGTGGGGTGCTGCTGGCATGTTGCCACCCATGTCCAGCCACATAACCGGAAGGAGCGGCACTGTAGGTCATGTAAGGCGACACTTGGGCCGGGGTAGGATAAGGAGCCATGCTGGATGCTGACACAAAACTGCTTACAGCTGGTAGGCCATTTGGTGCCTAAGAGTAGGAAAAGAGAAGAGGTGAAAATTACCACATTGTAGTAGTTGACATTTCACGGGTTCTCAGAAAGTGGCAGAATGTAAGTTCTGAGTGGTAGTAGCAATATTCTGACTCTACTTTCTGATTTTTTTAGATCCGATCTTTACATTCCAAATGCATCCATACCTTGCTACTTAAACATGATGCCAAAAGACATTACTCCTTCCACAAAGGTTTTGAGGAGGCTACAACATGAAAATACACGGTATTTGCTTTGCTATTGGGAATTATAGGAAGGAAATACAGGGTGAGGAAAGAATTAATGGTGATTAAATATTCTCAGAAGCTTGTTCAGCTATCCGAATGCCTTTGTCAACCTTCCCTGTACTTTGGTTTTGTTTGGCTCTTTTGTTGAAGCATTTGTGAAGGGCCTGGTTGGTGTAGCTTTCGTTTCCAGCAAAGAAGGGTACAGAGTGTAAGCTGTCACTTTAGATACTAAAAATGAGCACAACTTTTGTTAAATAAAACATGGGCTAGATTTTAAAATGTCATGTTGAAAATGCGTGTTGGACAAAGGACATGCAAAATCAGGCAGTTGTCTTGTAAGAGTTTTTAAATAAAGACTGGGGATCTTTTTTCTAGAGCTATTTTATCAAAAAGGAAACTGTCTTTTAGAATATAAAAGAACTGCACATGTGTGGTTTCAAAATTGGAAAACTGGTTTGCAAGGTTTTGGGGTCCTGTGATAGGAATTTTTAAAGCCACATGGATAAATCTCTTGAAATGAATTTAAATGTAAAATCTTAGTTTGCAAACAAAATGCAGCAGCCCTGGCAAGTGATTCTGCCTAGAAACCAGTGTTCTCTTGGCATCCAATAAATTATTGTTGGTATTGTTACTATTAACAACAACAAAAACAGCCTGATTTCTAATCCCGATTCTGGCATGAACACTTGGCATCTTTCTTCAAACAACTTTTTTTTTTTCCCTCAATTTCTGCATTATTTAGAAATAAATAGTAAATCCTTTCCCTGGTAGTCATGTGAATAAATTAACATATCAACATAATTCCTAGTGAGTGTAATGTAAATAATAGAATTGCTAGTAGTAAAACTGATTCAATCCTTAGAGGTAAGAAAAGCAGACATATGTTAATTAGATGCTTTTTTCCATTTGGATTGCAACATGGAAATTATTTTCTAATTTAATTCATTTGTTTATTATTTTTACTTCCACATCTATGAGATGCAATGGTGGGTTCTCAAAAATGATTTTGTCAATTTAGAGCAATACACAGAGTAGAATAAACACAGGGATATGGTTTAATACTGCTCATGGGTTTCTGACAAAATAAGAATAAAAGTAGAGGGGTTAACCTAGTGTCCTTGGTAGAAGACATACTTCCTGTTCTGGTTATCAAAGTGTCTGCTCTTTGAAAAATGAGGAAGGGGAAAGGACACTAAGGCTTCTTGAGTATGTCCTATGTCCAGGCACCAAGAAATAGACAACATATTTTATGGAATAATGAAGATTGGTGAATTGTAACTCATTATAAACTACTGGGTTTATAATAATGACAAGATAATATATAATGATTACAATATAACGTTCAATTGAAATTAAAATGTATTTCAAGGGTCCCATAGGATGGTGCTCTATTTTTTAGCAAAGAAATCATTTCACATCACTTTAAAACATAAATGAAATTGTATCCTCTTTTTATACACAAGAATATAGATTAAGGAATTTAGCCATTTACCCTGGGCCAATTGGCAAGTAAGTGGTCATGTGTTAAAAGAAGCTATCACTCCAGTGTGACATGGGATCCTCTGTAGCAAATCTTTTCCTGCCTTTCCAGGACAATTAAAAGATACACAATTTAGTATCAAACTAGAGCATCTTTTGAGATAACACCTTGTAAAAGATTCTTTCTCCTTCTAGAATGCTATTCTCATTCTTAGATCCTCATTCTGTTTCTTAACTTCTAAAAATATATATATATATTTTCCCCATTTCTGAGGATGACTCATCAGAGAATGGCTCCAAGGAGGCATACTCTAAGGCTCTCAGAAGATGAGTAAGATGGAGAGCTATCAAATTGCAAAAGAAATCTAGCATTGTATAGAAATTATAGTTCCAATCATGTTTGTGTAGAATTTTCCAAAAAACCCATAAGAAATCCGTTTCAGGGCAGCCCGGGTGGCTCAGCAGTTTAGCGCCGCCTTCAGCCCAGGGCCTGATCCTGGAGACCCAGGATTGAGTCCCACATCAGGCTCCCTGCATGGAGCCTGCTTCTCCCCCTGTCTGTGTCTCTGCCTCTCTCTCTCTCTCTCTCTCTGTCTCACATGAATAAATAAATAAAATCTTAAAAAAAAAAAAAAAGAAATTAGTTTCAAAAAAAACACATTCTAGTCCAGTTATAGAAAGGTATTTGTATCTGTATAGGCCTCCTCCATTCAAGATTAATTAATATTTTATGCTGCTGACACTAATGTCACTAAAAATCAAATAAGAATGTTAAGATTAAAATTATTTTTAAATAGTTAAAACCTTTGCTCAACACTTTAGAGGTACATAAGGTTAAACTTTTAATATTATACATGAAGAAACAATGCTCTATTAGCCAAAAACTGCGTTGATGAATTCTAATTTTCATGACAGCTAATTTTTTCCTACCCATTTTCTTTTCTTTGTATTTTTTCTATCATCCACAATTACAGTTTCCTCTAAAACACTTGCTTCAACATCTTCCCATTCCTCCCCATACCCCCTTGCCCTGGGAACCATTGCTTCTTGATGTACCCCCCTTTATTTGGAGCTCTTCAGCTGTTCTGTTGCAATGCCTACAATCCCCTTACCTGCACCCACTTCTTTTTGCCCTGAAACGTCCCCCCTGAGAAACCAGGCTGGATTGGACTCGCATTCTATATAATGCTCCTGGGATTTAGAGGGAGGAAGAATGCTGGATTTAGGTCTGTGTTACCTTCAGGTGCCTAACTTATTATGTGACTGCATTTGTTTTGGAGCATAAAATAAATACTAATTTTTTCCATATTTGCCCAATTTCTCATACTTAAGGCACCAAATTTGCTTTTATGTTATTATTACTACTAGTATTAAATATTTCAAAGTTCTCTAAAATCTACAACATACTTAGAGTCATTTTAGTGATGCAGTCCCCTCTGTATTGCAGAAAGGATGAGTAAGAAGGGATGCTCAAGAGGTTTGATATCCTTATCTTGTTAGAAAAAGGCAAGAGGAGGCAAATGTGTGTGCTTAGAAGAAAAAAAAAGGGGAAAAAAAAACACACAAATCTTTAAACAGTATAAAAATAAGTCTTAGTTTTCCCTCAGGTTAAATTAGGATCCAGACCCGGGGTGAAAAAGTTTTGTCTTAATTTTCCTTTTTACTTTTAAAGTTCAGATTTAGAAATTTAGAAAAAGCAGCATAAGCAAGATGAGATAACAAACATGCTTTAAAATGTACCTGCCACCTACACCATTCATTCATTCTAGTAACTCAATAAACCTGTCAATTTTCTCACTATTAATTTTGAAACATGACATTGGTAAAAGATATAAATCTCTACTGGATAAAGTAATTGTTATTTATGAAGCAATCACTGAATGAGTAAAACTTTCCACCACAAAGGAAAACAACTACAGGTAGCATTGATGTTTGTTTATTCTTTCCAGTAAAAGAGTACATGACTTAAACTTCCCAAATCTGTTTAATGTTTTCAGTGAAGGGCATGTAATTAATCTGAAAAGCTAGTTAAGCTGAGTGGAGACTACCAAATGTACACCATAAATATAGTGGGAGCAAACATGCTAAATTACTCTATTTAATTGGATTGTAAATATGATTTATAAATCAACCAACATATGGAATCCCCAGAGAAGAGTAAACAAATTTTCCAAATGAAACCCCAGCAATGGGCATGTAATGGAAATCTCATTTTTGAAAATGACTTTACCTAAAGATTCCATAAATAAGACTTCAATCCATCAACCCCTTTTTTTATGTGTATCTTCCATAAAAGCCATGAGAAGAATCCTCTCCTCATGAGAACTGTACAAGGAGGCTCCCTGAAGCAAATTCTCTTCTAACTAATTTTGAGAATGAGATTTACTAATACAAAATAAAGTAGACAAATTGCATACCCTGGAAAAAGTAAGTTACTTGCTTTGTTGAATGTTTTTAGAAAAAGACAAATTTTTATCTTACTGGCATTAAAGGAAACTGTCTAGAAAAAAAAAACACATGAAATAACAACGTCTAGTTACAGTTTAAATGAAAAGCATGAGTTTTCACTTTACTTCTAAAATGTTAGAAATATAGATTTGCCAGTTTTTAAAAATATGTTTTTAAATTACTATGTTGAGGAGCTGAATTGGCAGAGAGCTAGACTATAAACAGTTTGAGGACAGGAGTTTGCCTTAATCATTTCAATATCCTCATAAAACAGGACACATCACAGGTTTTCATAATCATTTGTATACCTAAGTTAGTGCAGCCTTTTGAAAGCAGAAGATGTGATACTCTTGCTTTAAAAAGAAAAACAACAACAACAGAAAAACTGGGCACTCTTTATCACAGAACTGGCATTACACTTTAAGTAAGCAAAATGAATAAAACTGTTGGAAAAAGTAAATATAAGTTCCAACGTAGCCATTTCACTATTTGATTTATGGTTGTTCCATTTATCCACATCTATACCCGCCCACCCCCCCGAAAATGGAAATGCATTAATATCCAAACACTCTTCACCACGGAAAAAAAAAACTGGTATGACAACTGTCTGGCAATTGCAAGTTATAGACTAGTAGTCTTCACATTCCGGGAATTGTCTACTCAACATTTTCTCTCTTGAAGAAAATGCAAATAGCAGTGCCAAGTCCTCTACCCACAGTCTTTCATCCACTCATCAGCTCTACCTGGTCGGGTCCTCCCCTTATGATAAAATGAGTTTACTTTGGCTTTATAGTAGAGTAGACTTAGCCACAAATAGAGATGTGCTTCACCTAGAATTTCAGCTTCCATATCATTAGCAAGAAAATGTTTCAGCTCTGAAAATAAACAAGATTTTCTTTTTTTGGTGTAATCTTTTTGTTTGACTGTTGTTCTGCCCTTCTTAATTCACTATGCAATGACCAATAAAACAAATCTGATAAGGTGAAATGATGGTTGTGTCAATACGGTTTCAACATTCATCCAAAAAGATCTTAATTATGCTGAGTTATCACACTGCAGATCTAAATGTCTTTAGATAATGGAAAGCTATTTGAATTTTTTCCTAAATTTTATGTTTCTAAAATATTAAAATTAAAGTAGCCTTGAAAAAATTTGAAATTGCTTTTTTTGTATTTTATATGACACATTTTACTACTACATAATCATTAATCTTATTTTAAGACACTAATAGATAAAAGCAACCCAGGTCAAGGAATGTTTTTCATAATAGATAACATCATGAATTTCAAAGTGTCTCCATTGGCATTTGCCTACAGTTGGATTCTCTACAAAATTATAAATTATCTGAGACAAAATTAACTTTTATTTCATATGATGAAAAACCCAGTGCAACTTCATTTATATTTTCATGAGAACGGTATGTCTGCAAGGACAACCAGAGTTTAAAATAATGCACTAGAAAATTATATTCAGGATTCTGAAATACTATCTTTATTTCAAATACAATATACAAATAAATGCTTCATAAAAATTTCAGATTAATTTGTCTCCAAATCCAATCATTTTCACTTGTTTAATGTTAAACTTTTTCAAGTTCAAGTTTGCATAGACTATTCCCCATCTCTGACATCTCGATTTGTAGCTTATGTTATATTAAAATAGCTAACATATACTACCCAAATATGAAGATACTACAAGCTTATAAATCTAACATTCAGATTACTTCAGTTAGAGTACCAGATATGCAATATATTTTTTCTGAGAAAATATGCCCAATTGTAGAAAATGTTTCAAGAACTATACAACTATTTATGTTATGCTATATGTTGGCAAATTGAACTCCAATAAAAAAATTTTTAAAAATACAACTATTTATAAACTGTTTAAATAAAATGAAGCATTAATTCACTAAGTACCATGTAAAAGGGTAGATATATTTCAATCCTCCACCACCACCACATGCCGCCTTCTCTTTGCCATGCAATTGCATTCAGTAGAGGTTTTATGCTTTCAACAGAAGAGAACCAGCATTAGGAAACAGAGAATGTTTGCCATTCAGAATTAGATGAGTTTAAGGATTTTTTTTTTTTTTGAGTTTACGGATTTCTAGCCCAATATTAAATGCAGGTGAAAAAAGCCAAAACAAATAAGTATTCCTCTTCTTCTATCCTCAACGGTAGACAATAAGGACTTCTGCATGGCAATGTGAAATGTTGACTTCAATGTAATATTAATCAGTAAGACAAGTTTGAATATTCTAAATTAGTATTTAAAAAACAAAAGATAGGTATGTCTATAGCTGAAATGTGCATAAGGTTCTAATTACTAGTGATCAGTCATCCTTTTTTTGCGTTTAAGCTGAAAATAGAATCTCTAGATTACGGTAATCACTAGTACCTACAATCAGTTGTCAATTCAGTCCCTTTGGTAATTTTACAGGTGTCTTCTGGGAAAAGATTATGCTCTAATTCCTATGATTTTGAATTCTCAATTTCCTCCTCTATATACTAAATTGAAACTAGGCTCATATAATGTTGCACTATTTACCAAAAATTATAAATGCCCTGAAAGTATTATGTGCATAATTTTTGAGAATCTCTTTTGCTGAAAACTTTAAATTTTGTTCATAATACAAATAAGGAGAAATGTTACTTAAGTTTACATTTGATTGTAAAAGTGTACTTATGCTGATAACATTTTGAAAAATGATTTTTAAAAATAAACCTGCCCTTTGAATATTTGTAAGAGAAATGCATATATATATGCATATATATGAGACACTTATATATATATATATATATATGAGACACCTTATCACTGCTTTCTTGTTTATGAGCAAATATTAGTATAGAATTTTACCCTCAAGGAAATCAAGGTCTAAATTCCAAAACTGCTCACAAAATGACACAGCCTAAATTTCTGTGCCTACTTAGAACACCTTCATCATTAAGGACTATTTTGATAATTATAATAGAGTAACCACTGATTATTAAATACTTACTGTATTTAATACTGTACTTAGAAACTTTTCAAGTTTTGAAATTTTACATCATCTGAATTATATTATTACCTGGCAATGGAGAAGATTAGCATACTGCAATTAAGAAGTTTCCAAATTTGGGGTGCCTGAGTAGCACAGGCAGTCTGCCTTTAGCTCAGGTCATTATCTCAGGGTCCTGAGATGGAGCCCCAAATTAGGCTCCCTGCTCAGCAGGGAGTCTGCTTCTCCCTCTGCCCCTCCCCCTGCTTGTTTTGTCTTTCTGTCTCTCAAATAAATAAATAAAATCTTTTTTAAAAAAAATAAGTTTCCAAATTTAAGATATTTTTCTTCTGGAAAAAAATATATAACTTGTCCTCTTGTATTTAGAACGATACTTATTTAGCCACTTATGTCTCTCATTTACTTGCCTTTACAAATCTCATAATTTAGTGATATAATATCAGTGTTTAAATGTAATCGATATAAATGGTCAAAGTATACAGAGTAGATTATTTGAATCAGCGTTCTATTTTTATTTTAAATTGGTCAGTGTGGTTTTGAGGTGTATGAATTAACCATTTCTAAATGAGTATAAACACTAGATCTATAATTGAAGAGAGAAAAAATGAAATAATCAAAGATTTTTGAATTATGACACTGCTTCATAAATAAACCGGGTGTATCAACTATATGTAAGAATTTAAAACTATTTTTCGACTCTATACTTCCTGATGTTATTCCAACAAATGATGACCTAATAAAAACTCCTGAGCACCTATTAAATGCTTGCTACTCTGCTCAGTGCTTTAAAAACACTCCTCTATTGTTTGTAACAAAATGCCTTGGCGCTTATTGACTATGAGCTCTCTGAACAAAGTATATTCTCACACACAAAAAAAAATGCTTGTTTTTAAAAGTCGATTTCCAACCGCCATTTATAACCACAGGTACTATTTAATGCGTGCTTACTATGAGCCATAGGGCTGCATTATCTCATTGAATCTTCACAACATCTCCTGAGGTTAGGACTACTGTGTCCCGGGTTTACAGATGAAGAAATGGAGGTGCTAAAAGGTTAAATAACTTGCTTTAGTGACTGGTGCCAGAAGATCGGAGCTCCTGTAATCATTGTACATACTGCCTCTTCTTTATGAATGGGGGGCTTCTTATAAAAGAAAATTGCAAACTTTCATATAATTTCCCCTCGGGGGGATACCTAGGTTGGTTGAGCGTCTCCCCTTTAGCTCAGGTCGTGATCCTGGGGTCCTGGGATGAGTCCCCATCAGGCTCCCCGGCGGGGAGCCTGCCTCTCCCTCTGTCTAAATCTCTGCCCCTCTCTCTGTGTCTCTCATGAATAAATAAATAAAATCTTTAAAAATAATAATAATTTCTCCCTGGCATTGTTTACAGTAGAAACAAACTCAGGAAAGGGACCTCTTTTTCTTTGCTGCTATTTCTTGGGAGAAATTTGTCACGGGAGAGCTACTTATAGGTATCTAATTCTGTTTTAGCAAAATCAGGGAGAGAAAAGGAAGTGGAAATGGGGTTTGTTAGAGAAAATAAGGATGAGGATTTTTTTTCCCAAGTGAATAAAAGTAACAAGTTACATTTCATGTAAAACGCTAATTTTGACAGATAAGAAAACATAGGAGTTTTACGGCTTCAAAATAATAAAATGCAAACGGTATTTTGAGGCTTTGGAATTGGGAGTTTGGGATTAAGAAATTTGCAAATCTACGCAGATCCGCTCTTAGAAACCTTAGGCTGCCTTCAGGTCAGGTCCGTGTGTGTGTGTGTGTGTGTGTGTGTGTGTGTGTGTGTGTGTGTTTCAGAGCTTTGAACCCCTGACTCCATCATGATGATGAATTTAGACTCAAAACTCTAGGGCTTTTGTGGTGGTGGTTGCTTAGTTTTCCTCAGGGGGAATAAAAACACGAGTGTTTTAATTTTTCTTCTGCAGAGTCGGGGGAGGGACGGAGGGAAAGAAAAATTAAACGGTCCACAGCCAGTCCGTATAATTTGAGGTTTTCTCACAAACCTCCCTTGGGAGATTACGACGTGACCTTTAATCGGGGAATGGTAACTTTATTAGGTTTATCTGGTGGCCCTCTCTTCGCCGTCGCAGGGCAAGCCACGTTTGTTTGTCTTCGGGGAGCCGCGGCACGAGAGCCCGCCGGGCGCGAGGGCCCCGCCGCCCCCGACCCGCAGGCCGCGACCTCGGGCGTGCGCTTCGCGGGCACGGAGGCCGCTCCGAGGACCCAGGCCCGGCGCGCGGCCCCGCGGCAGCGCCCCGCCCGGCTCGCCAGCCCGTGCGAGCGGCCGGCCGGGTGGGCTTCGGGCGCCGCCTCCCCGCGCCGCGGAGGCCAGGCGGGCCCGGCGGCGCCTCCACCGCGGGGGCGGGCGCGGGGGCGGGCGCGGGGGGGGGGCGTCGAGGCCTCAACTGCGCCCCGGAAGCTCCGGGCCCCGGTCCCGCCTCGCCCGACCCGGAATGGGCTCCCGGCGTTGGCGGGGGGTCGGCCGCGGCTTCCCCTGGTCGAGGCTCAGAAAGGAACGGGGTCCTCCGTCGCGCAAACCCGGCCGCCACGCGGCGCAGCCGGCGGGGCCCTGCCTCCTCACCTGAGCGTACTTGGCTTCCTGCTCCAGGGCGCCCTTCTCCAGCCCGTTCACCGCGTGCGGGGCGGCCGCCGGGAAGTTGTTCCGGCCCAGGCTGCTCCACTCCTCCACCTTGGGGCTGTGGTAGGGGGAGCTGTCGCTCACGCCTGGGGAGGAGGAGAAGGCGTCAAGCGGGAGGGCCGACCCGCGCGCCCCCTCCGGAGACGCGGCGCGAAGGCGCGACCGGCGAGCTCCGGGGCGCCGACCCCTGCCCCCGACCTCCCGGGCGCGGCCTCGGCGGCTCGCAGCCCCGGCCCCGGCGCAGTTCACGCCCCTCGGCGTAGGCCTCGCCCAGCGCTCTCCCCCACGCCTGCGGGAAGGGGTTTCCCCCTTTTTTCAAAAGCCTTTGATTCCCTCCTCCTCTCCTTGTTCCCCCGGGGAAGCGAATGGAAGGAACCTGAGAGTTTTCCTAAATCGAGGAACGAACACGCGAAGCTGGACGCGCCGCTCGTCCCAGTCCTCGTCCGGGGTCGACTCGGGAGGCAGGAAACAGGGACTGGTGCGGGCGGAGTGAAAGGGGAGAGAGGAGCGTCCCTGGCCTAACCGTCTTGGGCCTGTGCTGCTGCTGCTGCTCCGAGACATCCAGAAAAGTGCTCGCCGCGCATTGGGGATCTCGCACTTAGGTCTACAGAGACCAAAGACCTGCAAAGTCCTTTGCAAACAAATAACTGCATGATGCCCACAATACACACGCAAAATAGACATGCGTAGTTTGTCTTGTGTGTGCGTAATTCATATGTGACTGCCCTTAATGCTCTATGTCTACACGTTAAATATGTGAGATTATGTGCACATAACTTAAAAAATAAAGACTACAGTTACCGCAGTAAATGCCAACCAGTGTCAGTGGCAAGGTTGTAGAGGGAGTTGTTGTTTTTTTTTAATGAAATAAAAGTTAAGAAAATGAAGGTAGAATTAAGTGTTTTGAAAAAGGAGTAAAGCTGTCAGTTATCCTTTATGTTTTTTTAATAGAGATATAAAGAAAATTATATGTTGTAAACTGATGACCACAATACCTAGAAGTGTGCCTCTTGAATCACTGCCATCCTTAAATGACTAAGTGCAGTTTTAAAGAAAAGATATTTGAAGACTATGAGCAATGTGTTTTTGTCTTTGGGACCTATGGGTGGAGGACTGAAGTTTGACAAAGCCACCACAACTTGAGTTTAAATACTTCCATCTGACACAGTGCTTTTGAAAGGGCAATCATTTTGTAGAAATGATCACTTCTAGAAATAATCATTTTATATTCATAGATTTGTCAGAGAACAGGTCGTTTAAAGCTGGCATCCAGAATCAACATCTAGAATGAAGAGTTACTCCTCTCCATATAATCCACTACTTTTCCAGCGGATAGTTGGTCTGACTATAGGACCCCTAGGGAAGCACGGTTGTCTTTTCAACTCTCCCCCCGCCCCTTCCTCCCCCTCTCCAAAGAATCAGATTGTGTTCCAATTTGCACCAGGAAACCGTGTTTTGGCAAAGAACTGCCAATCTCTCTTTGCCTTCCCAGACAAAAGGCAATCGGTGGGCACAAGCCTGTAGTTATCTTAAGAAATTGAGATCCCCCTGTGAGCCCCCATTTCTGCTGATCTCACACTTTCCCATGAACAGGGGCTTCCTTTAAATGTCAGTGAGGTCAGTTTATCCTATAAATCAAGGGCAAACTCTCTCCAACTAAAGCTCCAACCAACTCTGAATAAGACAAAACTGAGCTCCTAGAAGAAGAGTCTTGTAAGCTCGGTCAGCATCCAAGAAGATGAGAAATCAGGGCTCTGATTTAATTACTTAAAAAGATAATTGTACCAATGTGGTGGCAACAGAGAAAGGCAGGAAATAATTAAAGGAACTCTTCCCCCCACCACCACCACCACCACCTTCTCCTACTTAATTTCCCCCCTGCACTTTTTAAACTTTCGGCTAAGAAATTAAAACGGTAGGCTCTTATTTCTATATTATTTAGATTCTGTGTCTAGGGTATTTTTACTTTTCTCCCCCTACCGAGAAAGAAGTCAATGCCAGTTTCCTTGCTGCTGTTGTTGTGTTGTTTTGGTTAATTATGAAGTAAAAGAAAACAAGCTCTGGTCTGCGGAAGCCCAACCGTGCGGGAGAGCTCGGGGAATCGTTCTTACCACGCAGAAAAGACACTCAAGACACCGCAAGGTCAAGGGTGAGAAAGGAAAGGAAGAGTGGGGTGGCACCGCTGAAAATGTGCAGGTACTAGATGTCTGCATGCATTCCCAAGGACGGGGGACCCTAAAGGGAAGCCGCAGGCTTGGGGAAAACGGGAAAGAAGAGAGGACAAGATGAAATCACCATGCATTTTGTTTCCATCCCTGCGGGGGGGGGGGGGGGGGGGGGTGCCACTTCCTAAGATACACACAGACTGAAGTCGGCTAAGGTAAAGGCCGGGGGTGGGAGCGATACGAAAAAGAGAGAGGCAGAGAGAGAGAGAGAGAGAGAGAGAGAGAGAGAGAGAAATAAAGCAGAAAATGAGTCCCAGAATGAGCAATGCAGCAACATGCAAGTTACTAGTAGTAACTTGGGGACCTCCGTTTCCGAGGAAAATGAAGTGAAGCATAAGAATGAAACCAATTAGGTGACATTTGAACTTCCTGCCTGAGCAAATTTGGCCTGATTGCCAGAATCCAAGAATACTGCAATTTCCACAGGGTGCCCGACTCCTCGCGGCCGCATCTGATCCCCAAACAAGCCGCCCGCAGCGGTGTCTGCAGCCAGCAGCCCCACGCCGGCTCAGGCCTCCCGGGCTGCGCCCCAAGTCCGACCCGGGCCGCGCTCTCCAAGCGAGCGAGCGGGTCTAAGGCTGCCGCGGCGCGAGAGGCGGGGGAGGGTGGAAAATGCGAACCATGTGTTGGGGATGGGGGGATGTTATGGGTCTGGTAGTTTGAGATGAGGCAGGAGACTGTGTGTGGCAAGGAAACAGAGGGCATGAATTTCAAGTTAATGAGATCAGGACACCCCCTGGGAGGACTCCTTCGTTTCGAAAGGAAAAAGCCTCAGGTGGTGGGATAGGCGCGGGCCCCGAGGCCGCAGATACGGAGACACCAGCGAGGGTGCAGAGGAAGGCTCTGCACACCCACACGTCCGGCCCCCGAGCCCTTACCTTGGTCGGTGATAGAGCGAATGCCCAGGATGTCGGTGACGGAATGGGAGGAGGGCCAGGTACGGGGCATGGCCACCGAGCCGGGGATGGCAGGCACCCCGGGAGGCGTGGGCACCTTAGCTGCGGCCGCCGTGATGGGGCTGGGGTACGAGTAGATGTGGTTATAGGGCAGCGCCGGCTGTGGCGCCGGCTGGTGCTGCTTGTACGAGTCGTAATGGCCCTGTTGAGCCAAGTTGCCGATCTTGTTGCGCAGGATGCGGCTGATGGAGCTCACCGAGGGCACGTTGTACTTGTCACACACGCCGTCCGCCAGCAGGCGGTCCCGGATTTCCCAGGCAAAGATGCCAGGATCCCTTTGCTTGTAGGTCCGGATGTGCTTCACCACGGTGGGGGTGGTAACTCGGGGCTTGCTGCCCCCAATGGCTCCTGGCAAGATCGAGCCCGTCTCGTTGTAGCGCGCCAGAATCTTGCTGACGCAGCCGTGTGAGACCCGTAGCTGGCGGCTGATGTCACACGGTCTGATGCCCAGTTGGGCCAGTTCCACGATACGAAGCCGGATAGCGTTGGGCAGCGGCCTCCCGTTCACGAATACTCCTCCCAGCTGGTTCACCTCCCCAAAGGCTGGCTCTGCAAAACGAACACGCGGCGCGCGGGGACGCGCCCCGGCAGTTTGGGACAGCCGGTTACCACTCGGCCTCCGCCCACGTCAGGGGGCTGGGTAGATGCACCCACCCCCGGCGGGGAACCTGGGCTTTTCCCAAACCCTACTGTCCCCGAGCCTTGCCCAACAGCCCCAAACCACTAAGGTCGAATCGGACACCCTCCCTCCCTCCCTCCCCCCACCCCGTTCCGGTGGTGCCTGCGGCCACTACAAGCAAATAAAGTGGTGAGAAGCAAGGCCGCTCCAAGTGCTCAAAAGCCTCCGAAGCAGGCGGGGAAATCAGTCTTGACGCCTGCAACCGGCTCCTTCTCGGCTGCTCGGCGCTAAAAGTCTTTGGGCCGCTACCGCTTGAGCCCCAGCGCCCGGCCTGGGGACCGGCGCAATCAGGCAAGGTCTAGGAGAAACTACGGTTGGTTTGGTTGTTTTGTTTTGTTTTGGTTTGGTTTGGTTTTTTCCTGTTCTGAGTTGTGTGAGTTTATGTGAAACAAAACTTGGTCCGCCACCGAGGCTACAGGGCTTGCTGATGCCACCGCTCCCTTGTTTTAAGATCAGAAAATGGCATCAACAGCAACCCAGTAGCCAGCGTTCACACACTGAACTGCCGTGCGCCCTGACCCTTAGCGCGTTCCTAACAACTTGTAGGAACACGAGCAAAGTCAATAAGAAGAGTGTGAGCGCTCAGCGGTGCGCGCCCTCGCGCTCCCTCCCTCCCTCCCTCGCCTTCTCCTTCCCTCCCTCCCTCCCCGGCTCTGACAGCGTTCCCCGCCGCCACTCACCCATTGCTCCGAGCAGTACACCAAAGGGGCCCCAGTTCCGAACTCCCAAAAAGAAACTTTTCGCACAGCCCCAGTGGCCCGGCTTGCCGCTGCCCCGGACCGCCGGTGCCTCCGCTTCTTCCCGGGAGGAGGCGGCGAGAGAGCAGAAGGAAGGAGTAAAAGGAAGTCTGTGCCCCGATGAAAGAGGCTAGAGTTCTGCATTTCAATCTAAGCAGCAACGTGGGCTGGCCCGAGCTGGGCCGGGCGGCTCCGTCTATCACTCACCAGGGACACGCCCTCAAAGAGGAGGGCCCGAGGTCAAGCTGCGTGGTGATTGGTGCGGGCTGCTGAGCGACAGTGCAGTCCGGGAAAGTTCTTCCGCTGTCTCTTTCAAGCTTGCTCTGCACCTGGGTGACTAAATACAATGAAAATGGATGTTTGACACCTTTCCGGCGGCAGCGCAAACAGACAACAAAATCAGGCTGATAAAAATGCTGAATAAGCAAATGAAAGCGTTTAGTCTGAATAGAGAGACTAAGGAGGAAGGAGTTGAGGAAACTTGGCGGGAGGGGGGAACAGACGCCTCCGAACTGAAGGTAGAACTCTAGGTGAGAGGTGGGGGCCACCGTCAGGTGTGTGTGTGTGGGGGGGGTATTCTTAGAATAGCCGGTCCTGCGGGCCTCCTGGGGCTGTCCGGAGATGGACGCTATTACAGGAGGATGATACCTCACTCCAGCCTATGCTAGGTAGCTAGAGCGCAGGTGAGTCGGTAGGCCGATCCGAGAGACCAGGAGGTTAAGGGGAGACCGAGCCAGAGGTGGAGGCCACTGTGACCGCCAGGTGGAGACCCCTCTGCTGCCCCTGGGACTACCCCGCCCCCAACGCAGTTTCTGGTGGGTTCATTCGAGAGCGCGGAGGCAAACCCTAGCCACGCAGGCTCCAGGCTGTGGCCGCACACGGTTCGCGGAGAAGTTAAGCAGCTCCCAGCCAACATCGAAGATTGCCTGGCTCGAGGCACTCTCCTTGGAGGCCTGCGCGCCACTGTGCTCAGCTTCGGTGCTGGACTGCTGGTACTTGATGCCACGGTTTGCCGGTTTCCCCCCCAACCAGTGAACCGCAGCAAAAGGGTCTTATTTAATGAAAGAGATTGGTCCCAAGAAAGTTGAACATCGAGCCTGCACCTACATGCAATTCCCCCATCTTCTGTTTAGCTACCAGAGGCCCTGAGAATCAGCCTACTTCTGAATTTTCACTTTCGATCACTCCAAGTCTAATCTAAAGTGTACATTACTCTTTTTGGCGGCCAAAATTAATCACATTTTGAATATGGGTTGTGGAGAATGCTAATCAAAATTAAAAACAAGATGGGAGACATCTTTAGAACCTGGGTGTTTGGACTGCTTAGGTTCAAGGATACTAGACAGTCATAACATTACTTCTTGTGCACAAGGATTCCTGTTGATCCTCCCACAATCCCAAGGGATGTGTATGGCTCTGGTCTACCTACAGGGAAGCTGACTGGGCCCAGATTCTGGGCCAGTAAGTGACAAGAAACCAGAAGAATGAATGGTCATCTCTGCTTTTTGAAATGAAGAGCCACCTCCAGATTTTCAGGCTTCTGTGGTTGGGGCCACAGTCTGACTTCAAATTTACAGGTAAGAAGGATTTAAAAGATACAGATACATTCAAACACCCTTAACTGTTTATAATCGGGTTCTTGCAAAAAGTCTTACAATTAGAAATACTTGAATTTGTCTTTTTGTTTGTTTCAATTGTTCAAAATCTCGCAGTTTGTCTTGATAGTGATTTCACCCTGGTCTGACCCCAAATACCTATTGTTTGGCACCGCCTGGTATTTTGCCACGCAGAGGTCCCCTGAGAATCCAAGATTCTTAATGCAGCAATTTCTTCCTGGGGATTGGGTGCAAATTATTTGACTGGGATGTCAAAGAGGAGCCTACGACTGAGGTTTGTGTGAAAGATTGAACATACTGGGCTTCTCTTGGTCAAGAAGCTCCCTGTCCCCTCCCCTGCCCCCCCCCCCCCAGACACGCACAGCTACCTCTTGCGCGGACTCTACTCAATTCGAGCCCAGCGAGTGCCTCCCTGACTTTGTTGGGCTGCAGTGTCGGTAAAGGGCTGTTCCACCTTCTGGCTGGCAGGACCCAGTGCCGGATGTGGGTCTTTGCGCCGTATGAGGGTTTTAGTGGTTCTACAGCGGAGTGTAGAACCCGGAGTGATCCAGAGACTCGCATTGTTTAGAGCTCCGGCTAGGTGGACCTAAAACACAAATCCCTCTCGTTTGCCTCTAAGCTCTGTCAGCTGCCTGACATGCCCGTGCTCTCAAACAGGTCTGCTACTATCTCGACATTTCCACCTGTTGGACTTGGCCCTGTCCATGCATTATCTTTGCTGCGCACCCCTTCTCCCGGATTCTTGAAGCCCCGCAGGCCCTCATCACGCCGGCGGGTGTGGGTGTTCGGTGCTCTCAGCTCAGCGCAATCCGAAGAGCCGGCGAAGAATCATCACCGGTGCTTGGGGACACTAAGAACTCGTGGTAAACTGAGGCCCGAGATTCTGTGGCAAAAGGAGTTGATACTTCAGGGCACAGACAGGCAAGGGATCCTAGAGCAAGGGGCTGATGCTGAACCCCCCCTGGGATCACACTGAGTGATATGGCAAATAGAAGAGCCCAAGAGAGACATAAGTGACCAGAAGAAGGGAAAGAGGACTAGAGGGCTAGAACTGGGAGGGAGAGATGTAAAGGGCCAGTAAGCCTCGACAGTGGGCCTAGGGACGCAGAACTTGGAGAAAGAGCCAAGGGGCAGCTGGGGTCAGCGCTGCCCGATTACTGCCCGCTGTGGACCCAGACTCAGTTACACTGAGATCGGAAAAATGTCAACTAAAAGACCAAAACCAAAACACAACCAGTAAGGCCTGCAGCTAACACAGGCCGAGGGGGAGAAGTCAAAAGCCTTCCCAGGGTGCTGTCGAGGCCTCCTCCAAGGGGCTACCCTCTCTCAGGGTAAATATTTACTCAGTAGGAGACTGGAAGCTAACGGGGGAGGGTGGGAAGGAGCGGGCTACACGGGGTGGAGAGAATCCGGGCGCTCCACGCTGGCAGGGACAGAGTATACACCAGCCCGAGGGAAGCCAGGGCCCGGGACTCCAGGGGCGGCTCGCCCCGGGTGCGCGGCTGGGGTAACTTAGCCCGCAGCGCGCTCTTAGGCTAGGCTCCTGCCCTGCAACTGCAGGCCCAGGCCAGATGTTGTAAAGTCTTCATAAACCTGTCAGCGGTCGCGGTGCCGCGGACAGTAACCTGTGGGCCCCCCTCTCGGCGCTAGCGGGATCCAAGGAGAGACCGCGCGGAGGAACAGGATCCAGCTCTTTCCGAGGCCGCCCTCGCGCAACCGGGCGGACGGCGCCCGCCCGGGGACTGCCGAGGTGCGACCCCGGAGCTACAGGCTGTTGAGGGAGGAGAACTCCTTCCTAGCTCTCCAACCCCACCGACGCCCCGGGCTGCTACCCCGGGGTCTGCAGGTCAGCTACGACTACGTCCCCGCGCGCGAGAGGTCCTGCCGTTCGCAGTTGCATTTATGAAGGGCAGAGTTGGCGGAGAAGATTAAGGGGCAGTTTCTTCCAACTTGCCCTCCTCCTCCCCTCCTCCTGGGGACAGGACCCCGGGCAGGCGCAGGCGACGGTGCCCGCTTCTCGCCCAGCCCTGGGAGCTCCAGGGATGGAGACGAGGCAGGCTCTGAGCTCCGGGACGGGTTTTCGGAGCCCAGTGACTTCTTCCAGCCTCGAGTGGAGGGAATGAGGTAGAAACAAGATCTCGAATCCGGTCCTCCCCAGGGAGCGCCTCTTTCAGGGTAAGTGAAAGATTGAGCGCGGCGTAGAGTAAAGGAGGCCGGACTTCAGTCCTCTGCAGACTGCGCTACCGCCCGGGCCACGGGTTCCAGCCCCGACCTGCCCACTGCTCCGTCCCGGCCACTCGGGGTCAGCGGCCGCTCCTCCGCCTACTCGACCTCCCAGCGCCTGCTGCGGCACGTGGCAGCCGGAAGCGCGCCCTGTGCCCGAGGCCAGGGAGGTCCACCCTGAGCTGCGGGCCAGGCGGGATCTGCGCCGTAGAGCCGCGGGTGGAGTGGGGGCGGCGGCTAGAGGGAAAAGCTTTGGGGTGAGGGAGGGACGAGACTGCCAGGGCCCCAGCCCCAGCCAGGCCTCCTGGGTTGGGGTGTGGAGGTGCCCACACACTGACCTGCAGGCCTGGACTTAGCCCGGCCGCGGACGCCGCAGGATACACCAGCCCAAAGTGAAGGCGGGGGGCCTGCGGGGGGGCAGCCCCCAGAAGGAGCCCAGATAATTCTCGGAGAATCTCCAAGGACTCCCTGCCGCCTCTCTGCCTTCCTGCCGACGATGCTTACGATTCAAGACCTTTCCCCAGAGGACAGCAGCGTGCAGGGTCCCCAGAGCGCAGAAATCCCGCTGCGGGGCCGTGTGATGCGCCCCGGGGCTGAGAGCGCTCGGCACCCGCTTTCTCCTTCCAAGGGCAGGGGAGGGGCCTGTTGCAGCCTGAAACCCGCTTTTAATTCCCCGCCTGCCTGTTTCCGATCACCCAGGGTTGGTTTTTCTGTTTGTTCACTCCTTCTGTTACAATAAAAACAATCGACATTTCTTTTCAGTTTCCCCATATTAGCGTCACTCAGTAATTGTTCTCCACCCCCTCCCCCTCGCGTTGAAGGCGAACTGGATTCCTGGTACCCTCGCATTGGAAGGTTTCCGAGTATATAAGCAAATCTTCCCTAAAGACTTTAAAGTAAAAATAAATAATGGCCCGGGAAATTGCCATGACCCTAACATCACTTTCTGAACGCAAATTACACCCATTTTTCAGTTTTCAACAGCGGAATTGCTTTCAGAAGGACGGCGCAGAGCCCCATGTGATATAGTTACATTTGTTTATTAAATCCTCAAATGAAAGAGAACACATTTTTATGCAAAGGGCAAAACCTGTGGCTGCGGTCCGGCAAGTGCGATCAAGGATGGATCCCGGTTGGGGGCCGGGGCAGGGGCAGGGAAGATCCCTTCTGGGAGGCCAGCCTGAGCCTCCAGTCAGAGGGAGGAGGCACTTCGCCCTGTCTGGGTCTAAGCATCTTTGGAAGCCACACCGCTCCATGATGAGAGGACAGCATCCGCGATCACTCTACATACAGCCTTGAGCTGAAGCAGCTCAAAAACGTTGCAGCTGCGTGTGGTTGAAAAAGCAGGTTTTCAGTGTTCTTAAAGACTCTGCCCTCAGGGTCCCTGTGAGGGCAGTCGGGCTGCCTCCCTTCCGAAGACCCGATTGGCCCAAAGGCTGTCTGGAAAAGATAAATGCGAACCAGGCCGCACCTCTAAGCCTTGGTTTCGACTCTCAAGCACATGCAAAACTCTTCAGGATCCTCAGTCCGGGCTCTGTTAAATGCAGCTTGTGTGTGTGTGTGTGTGTGTGTGTGTGTGTGTGAGGTTGGGGTTGCCTCCAGGCTTCAAGGAGCCGAATCAACCTGGGGGCCAGTCTTGGAGCTAAGCGCCAGCGTTCCTCCCATTTTCAGTGATGCAGAGAACAGGCTGGCTCACTTTGCGGCTCCCTCTCGCGGAGTCCTCGCACCCGGGCAACGCACAGAGAGTGGTGGAGCTGCCCAGCTCCGTGCGGTTGAGGCGCGGCATTTCCAACCTGTCCCTTTCGCTGGCCGAATTCCACTACCAAGTAGCCCTGCGCTGACCGTGAAATGCAGATAGTCTTGCCGCACTGTCATCACCATCCCTCCGAAAATAGGAAGCAGGGGCTGAGAAGAGTCAGGGTCGGAGCTACGGAGAATTTGCGGCGGTCCTGGAGCCCCTGACTACCTTCTCCCAGCCGAGTCACCTCGTCATAGCGCCACCTACAGGTGTCAGATTTGATCGCGCTCCCGCAGTAATTTTTGCAAAGGCTGGGAAAGGCCTTTGAAAATCCACGGAACTTTGATAGCCCGAAATTTTTCGTTTCTTCTTCCAATTCCTCCTCCATCCTCAACTCTCAGCTGGGCTCCAAATCCCCATACCTTTCTCTACCACTCTCCAAGGCCGACTCATGATCCACTCAAAGTTCATCTTCCAAGCACTGCAAAGCTGATGGCCTCTTGGAATCCCCAAGGGGCTACTCAGGGCCAAGGGTCGGTGACCGGTCCCTGCTTTGGGGCGGGAAAACCAGACACTGCAAAGAGAAAGGGAGTGATGAGACCACGGTTCTCCAGCTCATCCTACCATTTGCTGAGGGCTCACAACGTCCAATCACCACAAAAACCATATAAAGGAGATGTTATCTTCCCAGTGCCACAAGAGATAAAACAGAGGCTTATCTTAAATAAGAGCCCACAAAACAGATTAAAGGAGATCATGCGGTTAATTAAGTAGATGAGAATGCAAATCCCACCGGGCTCCCCGTGTCTCTGTGCTCCCCGTTTCCCTATTCTGCAGGAACAGCTCTTGCTAAAGCGCCGAGAGAAGCCCCCTTACCGCAGGTGTCAGCACGGACATTGGACTCTCCGCGTTCCCCCCTCCATCCCTGGGAGGGGAGGTGTCGAGAGCCTGCGGAAAGAGGGCCTGCACCCTATGCTTCCTCACTATAGGCTTAGACTCCCAGACGCTCCACGCTACGCCGGCGAGGATGCCGGACGGCCCTGGTGATCGCGCTCTGGCTGCGGGCGCTGTCTTCTGACCCAGGCTACTCCGGGGCGTCGCGGCGCGGGCCACAGCTACTGTGGGGACCCGAAGCGTCCCCCCGGGGAGCGCCGCGGCCGATCTGCAGGAAGAGGGGCACTGCGAGGACGAGGACGGAGAAGAAGAATCGGGATTGAGCTGCTCTTCGCTGGGATCTGTTCCCAGGTGCCGGGACATGCCCATTTGATTCCCGAAGCGCTCTCGGAGTATCAACCCCCCAGGCAGAGAAATCTACCTTTGTCTTTCTTGAGGATTCCTTGTGGTGTGTGCCTGCGGGTGTTTCTTTTTAAGACCGTTGTGGTGGGGACAAACCTGGAGGAGCCGAGCTGCAATAAAATTAGAACCCGTAATTAATACCGCTAGCTGGGCCCAAGTGGCTCTGAAGTGTACGTGGTAGCTAGCCATGCTCTCTCCCTGGAGTCCCGACTATAGTTAACGTTTTTCTTGCTCTTGGGTGCATCTTGTAGTCCGGCTCAATTCTTTTCGTTATCCTGGATATAGAGGAAAAATAAACCATCTTGTTTTAAAAAAAACTATAATGTTAAAGGGATTTCAGTGCACCCTGGGAGAAGTGCTAGCCAGGGTAAGAGAAAATCACAAAGTTACGAGGAGCAGAGGTCATTTTTACTGTCTTGGAAAAAAATGCTCTCTAGCTGTGGCCCACAGGGAATTCATTCACACACGGTTGTCCTTGAGTAGAGAAGGATAGGGTAGGGGAGGTGCCTCCCAGAAGGGACAGAGAACCTGGACTGTGAAATCCCAAGTTGGTGTTTTCAGGTTTCAGAGAGAAACTGTGATCCACACCAGAATCTGGCCTCTCCCCTCTTGGCCGGGGTCACCAGAGCTCTGCAGGCCAGGAGGAATCTGTATTCTTGCAGCAAGGGTCCATATCCTGGCAATCTGCAGTGGGGGTATGCGGGGTAACACGAGGGGAACCTCTTCTTCTTGGCTGGGCTCAGCCCTCCCTAGGACTGGACAGTCTCAGGTAGGCCCCTCTGCTAACGGTTGTCCCTGCAAGAGGCCTACTTGCTGCATTCAGGGTGCACTCTCTCCTCTTCCTTTGGCCAGCACAGTGTCCTGTCAAATCTAAAAACTCTACCCTCACCACGACCAGTGAAAGAGCTGGCAACCCATTTCCTCCTCAGTATCAGTCACATTTGAGTCAAGCTGTGTGTCCCAGTCTGTGGGAATACAGACTGTAACCCCTTCTCCATGGACACGACTGGACAGCAGTCCTGGAAAAATTGCCAAGAGATTCAACAGTGTAGTTTTCAGTGGGAACATGGACTCCAAGGAAGGGAAATGTAAAAAGGAAATAAATGTAACCTCTCACAAGAGTCATTTTTCTAAGTCAAGAGAGATAAAACAGGTACATCTTTGAAGAGTAAACGAATCAAAAAAAAAAATCTGAGGAGAGAAAGAGGGAAAAAATGTATGGCCTATTCATGATTCACTTTTTTAAAAATTCAAATGAAATGTTTCAGAATTAATACAAATGACTCCAAATTCTTTTTCTGGAAAACCCAAATTAAGTGCTACTGGTTTTGTTTGGTACATGTATGTCCTTCGTTCAAGTGTGAAAAAATAATTTTTAAAAGGCTTGTTTATGCTATAAAGGAATTTACACATCCCAAAGCTCCTCGTATTTTAAACTGTCTACAAAGATGTTTAAGTACATATCTTAATAATGTAGATCTTCTTTGCTAGTGCACCTAATACAAATCTTTTTTTGGGAGAGCATTTAATAAAAAATAATTAGGATGGGCATACTAGAAACAAAGGAAAAATAAATTTCTTGAGGGGAAAACAGGAAAATAACGAAGGGCTTTTTAGACAATACCAATGCTTTGTATTTTATCCCAATTTCTACAATTCTGTGTTATCACAGTTTTTACATATGAAGGTATTTTTGCTGTTCTGTGACTGTGTCCTATATAGCCTGTAGGTTTAATGGCTGCAGGGGGCAGAGAGAGGGTTTCCAACAACCAGAGATTAGTACCAGAAATGTTGGGCCAGGGTTTTATGTACAATGTGGAGGCTACAACCCTTGTGGCTGCCATTCTTGAAAGGCTCCCAGGGTAGACAGAGGATTGGGAGAACAAGGCTGGTTCTGTTTCCTGCAGGATCAAAAGGCTAGCCCATGACAGTGGCTGACCGGTGAGCCATTTCTTATAAGGATAGAAAGCCAAGGTCACGGCCACAGGGGACCTTTAAAAAGTCCCCTAGCACCTTCCTGCAGAACCAGAGGTGTGAATCTGATGTTCTGGCAAGCTGACAATACAAATTCCCTAAGTAGTTTTTATTGCCTGAGCGATTCCTATGCAATTCCCTTTGGGATTGAATTCTGCGTAGCCACATGGTTCTGTTCTTGGAGGAACCCCTTTCAGTGAGGAGAGAAATAATGATCCCATTACTCAATGTAAAAAACCTTCAATAATGCCAGTTTAAGGCTAAAAATTTAAACCCCTGAAAGTCAGGAAACAGAAAAGCTAAAATTCTTTTAGTTGAGTTAAATCACCCGCTCTGCCTAGGCTATATAATATATGGAACATTTATAAGCCTCCCCGCCACGGTCATTCCTGCAGCCAGGCGGGGCGGCTGCTGGTGCTGCTGCCAGGTTTAAATGGAGAGCACTGTAGCACCACTTGACTGGGTAGATTTTCCATTTGCATTTGAATTCTCACACCAATAGATTTCAGTGATTTCTTGCTAGGTGAAAGTTACTGCACTGCTTGTATTGGTAAATGTGTTTAAATATTAAAGAAAGCAAATTTCCTTGTAGGTAACAAAAAGCCAATTCAAAACAAGACAGAAATGTGCTGTAAATATTTACATACCTCCCAAATCTTCCAGATGCTATATCCAGAGAGTCTTATCATTCAAAGCCAGCTCTATACATTCTTCAACTCTGACATAAAAAGAAGTCCTCAAATGACAATTGAATGAGTTAGGTGCATTTTCCTCCTCATTTCCTTAATTTTTTGTTTGAGAGCTAAGTGGATGGATCTATCTATATGTTTCACAAGAGGAGAATATATAGTAAAAAAAAAATGTGTTGTTATTTAAATTCTGCATTGGAATTTTAAACATTGCTAAGTTACATATGAATTATTACTTCCAAAGTCACCTCCAAGTTGTCCTCTTCACTGAATGGAAGGGTAGACAAAAATTGTGCATGAGTTTTCCTTTAGAACCAGACTTATTTACCTTTTAGCTGTGGAACAAAATCACCTTAAGACTTTCTGCTTCTCAAAGGTGTGCAATACAAAAGAGAACCAAATAGATAAAAGCAGAAACTAGAGGGTTAAATTTGTAAAGTTGTGTGTAAGATGAACCACAGCTTCTGGCCACACATGCACATGATCTGTGTGTTTCATCATGGAACTGCTAAGTCACATGAGAGTTTTTTGGGGATAAAAGTATTAGGTACAGTGGAGGCATTATTATTCCTATTAGAGCAAATTAGTCTCATTGGAGAAAATATACCCTTGGGGTACAATATATATTGAATTATACAGAAGGAATGAATAACATACACTTGGATGATGCTACATAAAAGCTTCATTTTTTTCTTCATATGGGAAAGTTTCTTGTGCCAATAGAAATGATGAGGGCAAAGTTATGCAGTCTGTACATGTCATCTGTACAGAATTCAAGGCATAATTTGGGATTTCACAACTCTATCACTCAGCTTTCCAAAAAACTTCAAAGACATTTGTAAGCCTGCCCACCCCGAAGATGTACTTCTCATCATGTAGTTAAGCCTTAAGGAATCAGATCATCCAGGAAAGCAAGTGTGGATGAAGTTATTGGGGAATGTCTTCTAATAACCTGCACATCTTTAAACAGAGGAGAATATAAGAAAAAGAAATGTGTGCATAATGTGTTGCCCTTTCACAACATTTTGATATGAAAACTATTTTAAAAATCTACTTAGGTAATTTTGATGCCTTTCCTAAGATTTGGTGTAAGGGAGAGCTCTGAAAGATGAATTCAAAGGGATGTTTCTTTGGTAACCCAGCCTTCCTGGTAAACACACCTAAATAGACCTAAATGGGGATCATTTGGGTGGATATGAATTAGTGAACATCTGTGTAGAGACTAAATGACCTTTTTGGGGTGAAGAATAGTTGTTTTGAGAAGGAAGATGGAAGAAGAGTGAAATATTTTTGTGCTGATGAAAATAAAAGATTCCTTTCTTTTCCTTTATACCATACCCTTAAGGCATCTGGAAAAGCAAAATGAATGTTGGAATTAATATCAGAAGAATATACAAGTAGTATAAATTCACCTGCTGCTGTCGTTGCCACAACACATATCACTAATAAATTTGTGCATGTATGGATGTCAATAGATAAGTTCAATGAAATCAATTATAAGAGCAATTTGCTAACTCATCTCTGAATAAATCCTCTCTTATAACTGTATGAGCCTCTCCAAAATGTCCTAAGTCCAAAAGAATGAATTTAGAACCTTTCTTTGTTTCTGAAGTCTAGTAAATACACTGTGTTTGACGAGTGAGCCCTTTCATGGATCACAAGTGCCTTCTCCTCTATCCTTCCTGGAAGTCAGTGCTAAATTGAGGAAACACACAATGTTTTGATGCATGGCATCACTGTACCTAAAAGCATGAGAGTATGAAATGACCAGTCAAATTACTGCAATTTGTACCCACCAACTAGGAAAGCTATGAACACCAGGAGAGTTTGTCCTTTAATGAGTACTGTGTCATATACTTATCTCTTCCTTTAGCTCCATCTCTAACCCCTTTCTCTGACATAGTAGCTTTCCCTCTCAAACACACACACACACACACCCCTAAACACTCCCTGGAAAGAAAGCAGCGTTTTACATAAGATTTTGCTTTTTTAAATGTTCTTTTCTATTTAAAATTCCATGAAATCCCTGAAATAGTTTAAGGCACATCAGGAAACTAAGCATAACATTACCAGGATGAGTTCCAGTGAGGTCATAAAGCAGCACTTTTCATATTAGATTCCCAAACCACCATAAATTCATATATGCCTGGATCTATCTTGAAGCTTATATTTTAAAAAATCAGTAAAAAAGAATATCCAGACCTTTTCATGTTTGGGAGAAATTAGCATGCAACTCACACAAGCTCAAGCTTTGCCATCTGCACTTGCTCACAAATCTCTTTGCCCTAAAAAAAAAAAAAAAAAAAAAACAAATCTCTTTGCCCTAAAAGCAGGTAGACTGACCTTAGTTGTACAGTATTAGGGGAACGTGAGCCTTGGTCCATCCAACGAGGAGTGTTGGGAGATGAGAATCTACTCAAAGTCATCAGCGTTTTTTTTGCCCGTTCTTTCTGTCATTGGGGGTTTAAGTCCATATATATAGTTGTACTAGAAACAATGACGATTTTGACAAAGCTCAGACTAGTTATCTCCTGGTGCTTTCTTGGAACATCAGTTTGTCTTCTTTTCTGTCATTCAATTCTAAGTGATCTCGATTAGGACAGCTGTGCTTCTTGATTGGACGTGTGGAAGAGATGGAGTATTCCTCTGACTTCTCAATCGTCTAAATACCAATTGAATATTTTAAACAATTCACTTCTCAGGTCACATGCCAAATAATGTGTGGCTATTTGCTTCTTAGACTTCTTATGCATAGCTCAGGGAGCCAATGCTCTTCAACAGCTGTTAAAGATCCTGCAAGATCTTCCAAAGAGAAACAACTCTCCATCCAAACTTGAACCCAGGTTATGTGAAAATGGACAACTGGACCAAAAAAATAGCTATTGTTATTCTCGTTTCTACAAGAATATTTACAGAAAAGAACAGAAATGTGGATTTCACTGTTTTATTTGTAAAGATGAAGGTCAGAGTGTCAAATTGCAGATCTTGGGTTCTCAATAATGGGGCACTGTGTCTAACCTCCTCGATTTCTTTTCCCCACTTATAGGAAGGAACAAAATAAAATGTTTTGTGGAAGTTTATATTGAAATGAGGTCAGGTAAACTAATGACTGCTTCGTATTTTATGACAAGTTTTATAACCTTGGAGTTGCCATAACTTTCAAACGATCATCAATAAAGTTTTATTGCGAATGGGTCGCCATGTGTCTGAATGCTTTTGCACATAGTAAAGGTCTGCTGCCCCATTGGCTTAGCTCACCAGCCCCTTTTCACCCCAGTCGTAAAGTCCTCTTCTTTTTTATTGAAGGTTGAAAAGTCCTCAAGTCTTCCCTTCCATTAAGTTGGCAATTCTGAGACTACATGGAAATTATTTATTCGTATTTAAACGATATATACAACTAAATTTGCAAGAATATGTAATGACTTTTAAAATAGAATTTAAATGGACTCTTAATAGAATAAACAATATGGGGAGGAGTGTCTGACAATAGTGAACTCCAGAAACGTGTATTTGAGTGCGAGGCTATGTATATCTGTATGCCGCCAGTGGGCGGCTATTGCATAATTGGGCGCTGAGGGATGGATAATGATCTTAAAGATAAAAACAAGTTACTTAAGCCTTTTCTAGTTGACCAGAGGATCTTAGCGATTTAGGAGACCTCACATTTCGTTCTACCCTGAATCGCTGCAAAGGAAGAAAGGAGGATGGGACCGGGCCTCTTGCCTGCGGGATTGCCCCCAAACACATTTCCAGAAACGCTCCCCAGGGCCGAACCACGAACTCTCTAGTGTCTAATTCATAGCATCAGCTGTCAGGTTCAGATTCGAGTCTGCACACCCAAGTACTTCTTGACAGTCTGCTGTCAAATACGTGGAAATGAAGCCCGAGAATAATGTCCCACAATTTGGATGAACAGAGCTGTAACGAAAAATTGTACAAAAACGAAGCCTTCGCTGTCTGCGCCCTTCAGACAGCTACTCTCCTCCAGGGGAAGGCTGTGACCCGGCGGCCACAGTGGCAAGAGTGCTGCCAGAGTGGTGGATGGAGATGGAGAGGCGAGACGAAACTCGGGAAATTGGCCGCGCCCACTCGTCCCATCCCCGGACGCGAGTTCAAGAGCCTACTCCGTCGTCGGGCAGGCCCCCGGATGGGAAGGCCCCCCGTTCTCGACCTTCTCCTACCAACTTGTGCAAATCCGCCGCCCCTCGCCCTTCCCGGCTTCTACGGTTGCTCCAGGGGAAGGGATTGGTAAATATCGCCCCCTCTCGGATCTTCGGTCCCACTCCCAGAGCGCGGAATCCGCTCCTGCCCTGGCGGGGCGTCCCGGACCGAGCACCTCCAGCTCAGCGCGAGGGTGTCCGCGGCGCATCTCCCTCCCGCGGGCGGAGGCCTCCGGGGCCGCGGAGCCGAAGCCCGAGCGCTGAACCGGATCTGGGGAGCCAAGAGGGCCCGGACCCCTGCGGGTCTCAGTTTGGTCGCGGAGAGAGCGCTGCCGCCCGCGTAGGTTTTTTTCCCGGGCAGCGCGTCCTCCGCCCCGCTGGGCTTTGCGAGCGCCGCCGCCGCCGCCGCCGTAGGCCCCACCCGCTGAGTCGTCCGCAAGCGGGAAACCCGCAGAACTTCTAGGACTTAGGAAATGCCTGCTCTGAATCCCTAAAGGGCTAAAAGGGCTCAGACCTGAGGGTGTCTATGATATTTGGTGGCCACCGCGAGCGGGCTTGGAGCTCCCCACGGCAAAGGTGTAGTGGGGAAACCGGCTCCCAGCTCAGCCCTCAGCTCCTCCCAGACACCGGCCGAGGCCTGCCTGGCCGCCCCCATGAGGCACCGAGGGCAGCCTCGGCCCAACAAATGGCAGCTGGGGTCTCAGGGCGGGAGCGCGCCCAGGTCGACGGCGTGCAGGTGCCGGGACCCCGGCGCACGGCCTGTGCGCCCCGAGAGCCGCAGGGTGGCGTTGGGAGGCCGGCGGCCGGCACCCGGCACCCGGCACCCGGCACCCGGACCTCCCCGCGCCGTGGCTCCGAGCGCCCAGGAAGCAGCGCTGCTGGGGCCCCCGACTCGCTCCCCCTGGCGCTGGCGCTGGCGCGGCCAGAGCTCCGCGGGGGAAGCCGGGCAGCGGGGCGCAGCGACGGCCGGTGGCGCCACCTCCCGAGGAAACCTCGCGGGTGGCCCGAGCTGCGGCTTCTTCCGGGGAGCGCGAAAGCCCGGGTCCGCGCGATTCCCCCTAATAATGCCCTGAAACACCTCCCACAGTGCCTGTGCTGACAGTTGCTAAACCGAGGGTCTGTGTCCTCCGGAAGCGATGAAAGGAAGGTCCTAGCACACCCACGCACGTACCGGCTCTTGCGGATAGCGCAGGAGGCTGCAGCCTCTCCGGGACGCGACGGCCTCCCATCACCTGCGAAGGGATCTGGGCCCTCCCCACGTCCGCTACAGCCAGGTGCCCAAGACTCCAGAAAGAACTAGGAGGAGATGACTCGAGTGGAGGCTATTTGGGGCCCCCGGGTAGGCTTCAGGTTGCAGTGGGATCCAGTCTTCCAGAAGGGATCCGGCTCTGTCCCCGGGGGGATGCACCCCGCCGCTCTCTGCACCACCACGGAAAGAGAGAAAGCTTCTCCTGTTTCTGCCGGCAAGGTTAGAGATTTTTGAAGGTAACATTTTTTAAAAGAAATTAAGTCAGAGGGTGGGAGCAAAAAGATACAGAAAGAAACAATCCTTTTCAGAGTTAGGTTTCTGATGTTAATTACAGTCAAGCCCCCCATCCCTGTGCCCCTTTGGTGGGCACACCATACCTGAGTTCCTTTCTCTGGCTTCATTCTTAGGCATGGACCCAAAGAATGTTTCTCTGTTAGTGAGCACTGTTCACCTGAGTCTACAACAAAGTAGTAGATCATTTATTTCTCTTTATATATTAATAGCTACTGTAAGCCCACCTTATTAAAATCAGCCAAGGATGGATGTGAAGGGACAATCTTCAGGTCGAATGCAGGAGCTAGATATCCCTAGTCCAAATTATCTCTGGATGAACTGCTCTGGGTCATGTTTCTGCTGTAATTTTCCTGGCTTCTTAACATTGACCTGGGGAGGTGTTGCTGCCCTTTTAAAACTCCAGTAAAGGCACGGTAACCCATCCTCATTAGTCTACAATGGCACACTCATATATTCAACACGTATTTATTGAGCACCTGTTATGTGTCAAGAATTGTGCTACTGCTGAGCATACAGTGATAAAGACATGTCCTTAATAACAAGCTGGGCCTTTTGGCTAACAAAATACTGCTCTCATCTTGGGATTTGATATAAGGCTGACCCTTTCATCCTGGCGAAGACAAATTTCCTTTTCCATTTTTAAGTGTTCTCAGATACAACTATACTGTTTGTAAGTCAAAGAGAGGGAGGCCAATAAGACAAGGGGATTCTCCAGCCAAGCTGAATTCTAGCTTCAAAATTCATGAATCCAGGTGGCTGAGGACCTACCTCTTGTTGGGATGATTCACCCAATGTGGTCTGGTCTTTCTTTATAGCTTCAATAATACAATAATATCAAAGGTAGGGGAATGCCCAGACAGAAGAAGAGATACCCATTAAGTGGCAGGCAGCTGGTTCTTCACAATGATACCCCGCTGTAACAGAATAAACCCTGCTCATGCTGTATTCATTCAGCAGAGCAGGTCCACGGGTCCAGAGAGGTGGACCCTCTCTGCTTATCTCCTGGCTTTTCTCCTTTCTTTCCTAAGGCAAAGAAAAATTCCCCTATTCACATGGTGTAAACTTTGATAGCCTACTAAAGATGTTCCGAGGCCCACCCAGACAAAGATCTGAAGGAGACCCTCTCTAGACCCTATAACATGGAATTTGGAAAACCCCTGACCAGCCAAGAGAGAAGGCCCTGTATAGGAGGTATAAGCTTTCCTCCACAGAAAGCCAGAGGGTGGTGGATTTGGTTTCAGTCTTCATCCCCTGAAACTTTCCCCTCCACTCTTTTCAGAACTTGCTTCCTGCCCCTAAATGGAAGCCACAAGCTCTTTCTTGCAAGGTCAATAAACATAATTTCCTTTTTTTCTTCTTTTTTTTTGATAAGGCTGCTAGAATGAGGGAATGCTTACATCTTACATTTGCACATTTTGCAGTTTTATAAAGCACTTTTGTACCCATTTCATTTATGAACCTTGATAAACTGACAGTCTACATATGGGGAATCTGAGGCATAGAGAAATAATGACTTTTAACCAAAATGGAAGAAACGTGGAAGGTAGCAAAATCGGTACAGCTATAGATTTGTTCACATAAGCATTTAACAGAGTTCTTTATGGCAGCCCTGGAGCTAAGATAGAGGAATGTGGCCCGGGTGATACAATTAGTTGAATGGTTCATTTACTCCTTCATTCTTCAGACTAATCAGTTTTTCTTTTAAGCATATCCTATGTGTCAGGAAGTGGACTCAGCTGACTGGAGATACAAAGACAGATAAGCCACGGTCCTTGGGGAGCTCACTGTTGAGTGAGGAAAGAGATGTGTTAAAATAACAATAGTGATAATAAGGTGATAAAACAATGTTGTAATGGAATTGACACAAAATACTGTAGAAATGCAAAAGAGTTCCAGCGGGAGGTCTTCAAGCTGATGCCAGCCTATTGGCAAGCCCTCCTTTTCTTTCTTTTTTTTTTTTTTTAAGATTTTCTTTATTTATTCATAGAGACACAGACAAAGAGAGAGGCAGAGACAAAGGCAGAGAAGCAGGCTCCATGCAGAGAGCCTGACTTGGGACTCGATCCACAGTCTCCAGGACCACGCCCTGGGCTGCAGGCTGCGCTAAACCACTGTGCCACTGGGGCTGCCTGGCAAGCCCTCCTATTTGTGGAAAACATAACACTTAGAAAGGATAAGAAATTTGAAGGAGGACACAATCGATATACAGATATACCTTAAATAGACAGGAGTAATTGACCATAACTCATGCTAGTCAATATATGGTAAGTATTCAATTCTACATGCAGATACAAAATAATTGCATGAATATATGAACGGACTGTCAGGGATGGCAGCATAGTTAAGCTCAAGGCCTAAGTCTGATTGCAAGCTTAACAGAATCCTGGGATGTTAATGTTCTTAGCTTGTTCCATGGAAGTAGAATTTCCAGCATAAGAGTGATTATTCTGCTCCCCTGGGGTCTGAACATGTCTCAGTTCTGGTCTCCACACATGGTATGAACTGAGTTTGTTGATAGAAACCAGAAGACTTAGGGAAGACAGCAGACCTGTTTTCAAATACCAGAAAGGCTCTCATATATAAAAGTTGTCTCTCTCAATCTCTCTCTCTCTCTCTAAAATAAATAAATCTTTTTTAAAAAAGTGTCGAACTTACTCTATCAAAGGAGGACAGTCGAGGTTTTCTCAGTTTGTAATACAGAGGTTGATGGAGCAAGCCATGACTGTCTTTTCCTGGTGGATGCTCCATGAATATAGGGCCCCCATCTGTCTTGTTAACTTGGTAACAATCCCAGTGCTTTGCACATAGAAGGCAGTCAATAAAGTTTTGTTGTAGGAATGAATAAATGAGAGACTCTTAACTCTGGGGGACTAGGTAACTGGGTGACAGGCACTGAGGAGGTCACTTGATGGGATGAGCACTGGGTGTTATACTATATGTTGGCAAATCAGACTTCAATTTAAAAAAAAGGAATGAATAAATGAAATATTCCATGTGGCTCCAAAGGACACTGCTGAAGCTCAAGGGCAAAAGTGTAAAACTGGATGACAAATGAAGTCAATTAATTTGCCTATTGCTTATGATCACCAGCATGAGTAAAGATGCATGATTCACATTTTTAAAAAATATTGTATTTATTTTTTCATGAGAGATACAGAGAAAGAAAGGCAGAGACATAGGCAGAGGGAGAAACAGGCTCCATGCAGGGAGCTTAATGTAGGACTCGATCCTGGGACTCCAGGATCATGCCCTGGGCTGAAGGTAGGTGCTAAACAGCTGAGCCACCCAGGGATCCCCATGATTCACATTTTTAATTTCAACCATTGCTCACCTAATTATATTTACTACTCCTATTATATTTTACTATTATCTATGTTCTTGAGGTTATTTATGTTGTCTGTGTATGTATGGTAGAAATACCATATAATAACTTATATTAGTAAAATAGTGTGTTACCATGTATCTCTTTCCAACTCCATATTCAGTGACATCAAGTTGGTAGCTTTAAATTTGCTATGGTGATGTATTTATATCACAGAAATCAGAAATTGCTCCAAACAGGGCTCTTTCATTCCCCCCAGGACCTAGTTGTTAAACATTGACACACCACTGTGTAGACCTCTAGGCCCGACACTGTATGCATGGAACCTGAAGAACCTCAGGAGGGATGAAGTGAAAAATATTTCTATTTTATTTTATTTTATTTTTAATTATTTTAAAGATTATATTTATCTATTTGAGAGAGACAGAGCATAAGCAGGAGGAAGGGCAGAGGGAGATGAAGAGGGAGATGAAGAGGGAGAAGCAGACTCCCTGCTGAGTACAAAGCCTGATTTGGTATTGATCCCAGGACCCCAAGTCCTTGACCCAAGCCAAAGGCTTAACCAACTGAGCCACCCAGGCATCCAAAAAATATTTTTAAAGAGTGATTTAAAAAGTAGACAGACTGCCTGATTTGAATCATGGTTTGTTTATTTCTTGGCTATAAAAGAACTCTGATGTATTGCCTCAGTATTTTGAACTCTTATACTTTACTAGATTCCAGGCAGAGTAAAAGTTAAATCCAGGTAGTTTAAAAAACATTTTATAGTCTACAAGATAGAAAAGACTCTCAGGTGACAGTTAACGACACCATCTTTTTTTTTTTTTTTTTTTTTTAATGCTGGTAGTGGTAAAATCTCTACTGAAGTTTACCTGTTTTAGGGATATTTAGTGGCAAAATTTAAGCTTCTGTACTGGAGTTGTGTATAACATAATTCATTGATGACCACAATAGGTTACCTTTTTACAAAGGGAAGAAAGAGCTAACCAAAAGATAATAATGACCATAAAAATGGTCTTGCCAGTTTATTCATTGATCTCATTCATTCATTCATTCATTCTCCTATGTGTGGAGTATAAGAGGGCAAAGAGGATTTTAACAGATGTCTATGATCCAAGATCTTACAACACATGGGAAGACAGCCACACAAACAACTAATTACAATAGTGTAATGATGAGTGTAACTTTTAGGATTATAAAGAATGCACTGATTATCCTGAAGAGACAAAAAGTATGCTAAACGAGAGGGTATAAGAAGACATGATTAATTCTGACAGGCTAAAATCAAAGGCCTTTCTCTTTTAAAGTAATCTCTATGCCCAACCTGGGACTTGAACTTACAACCCTGAGATCAAGAATTACATGCTCCACTGACTGAGCCAGCCAGGCTCCCCTCAAAGGCCTTTCGTACATTAATCTTTTTTTTAATTTTTTTATTTATTCATGAGAGACACAGAGAGAGAGAGGCAGAGACACAGGCAGAGGGAGAAGCAGGCTCCATGCAGGGAGCCCGACGTGGGACTCGATCCTGGGTCTCCAGGATCACCGAAGGCAGCGCTAAACTGCTGAGCCACCCGGGCCGCCCGTCGTACATTAATCTAAAGATGTTCTCAGGCTTAAGTATTTGTTGGAAAAAGAAAAAAAAAAAAGTATTTGTTGGTTACAGATAACTGTAGTAGAGTCCTGTGGTTATTCTGAAGGGAAAGGTGGGTGTGGGGCGGAGGAGTGGTTCTTGGGTTTTGTTTTGTTTTGTGCTGCATTACTGAGAAGTCAACTAAATTAAGCCCAATGTAAGAGACTATCTGTAAGTGATCATGAAGTGCATGGAGCTCATTGTAAATAGCTCCGGATTTAGGAGATTTAGGATTTAAGAGAGCTAGATTCAGGTCTGGTTTGTGTCACCAATTACTTTGGGAAGTCATTTTTCCCTCTCTGTACCATCTATAAAATCTGGGCCTTAAATAAATTATCCTTAAACTTCAAGGCCCTGAGATCATCTGGGGAGAAAGATAGGGGAAAGGGAAGCTTTCCATTGAGAGACTTTTTTTATCTTGTAAGGTTTCTAAACTTGACTGCTCATGTTGAGAATGGAGGAAAAGATGGAGATACTGGAGATCAGTATTATTGTCTATACTGCTGACAAACTGTTCTGTCGGAATCTTTCCTGGATCCAGTTGCAATAACCTGGATCAAGACACACCTGAATCATGGTAAGACAAGTGAAGCTTTAGAGCTTCACTTGTCTTCTCAAGGAATCTCAGGGTAAACTCTATTTCAAGTAGGTCTTAATGCTTTCGAACTGTACACGATATTTGCAGAGGAGAGCTATGGTGTTGCAGTTCTTCTCCAAATGTAAGGATTGGGAAAACCTTTCAGTGCTTTTCTCTCATTACCACTCTTTCTCATATGAAATACCTATCTTCACTTAAATCTGAATTCTCTTAGAATACTTTATTCATTCTTACTCGCTCTATCTCTTCCAGCCTCCCCACAATCCAGCAAACATCTCCCAGGCCTTATTAATGTGTTACTGCTTCCAGCTATGTGACTTTTTTTTTTAAGATTTTATTTATTTATTGACACAGAGAGAGAGGCAGAGACACAGGCAGAGGGAGAGGGAGAAGCAGGCTCCATGCAGGGAGCCCGATGTGGGACCTGATCCCGGGTCTCCAGGATCACACCCCAGGCTGCAGGCGGTGCCAAACCACTGCGCCACCGGAGCTGCCCCAGCTATGTGACTTTACATACACAAATTCCCAGAAGACCCAACATTTGTATGGATAGCGTGAAAGATTATTGATTAATTTTGCGATTTCCCCCCATCTTTTTCCTCCCCATGTGGAACTCTCATTGGTTTCTAAGAGTTATAAATACACTTTTGTTCTTTGTGAGTTTTTTTGTGAATACTTGGAAAAGAGCTATTTCAAAAAAAAAAAAAAAAAAGCATACCTTTAACATCCCTGGTGTTGGAAATGCTTAGGGGTCAGAGTCAAGTGTGGGTGCACATGTGCAGCTCACATTGTAAGGCGAGAGGGGCCTCTTGCTAAGTCTCACGTGCCATTCAGAACTAGTTATTTTCTCTGACAGAGGAAGCCTTACGGTTTCCATCAGCTATTTGGGAGCAACAGCACAAGAGATGTTAAAGTCCTTCTTAATTTGGGTGCATTGTTATGATCCGAGGAATGAATGTGCCGTGTCTTAACCCTCATATTCATGCATCTCCCATGGTGAGGCCAAGAAATTAAAAACACAAGGTGTACACATGAAGTCTGAGTCTACCTAGACCAGGGTGAATTTCAGAAGATTCCCAACAATGTGACTTCCCAGCCTTACTTACCCAGGTTACTTATCTATACAGCCTCTCTATTTCCAAGAGTAAAATATTGATGGAGAGGAGGGAAAATATTGATGGAAAGGAGGACCCATTATGTTGTTCATGGCTTGGATGTTGATAGAAGAGTAAGGAATCCAAAATCCAGGCAAAGGAATTAATGTTAATAAGGTAAAATCTTGGGGAATTTTATTATCTTTTTTTAATACAAAAGCAATACATATGTAGCAAATCAGAAAATAAAAACAAACATACATTTTTAAAAATTAAAACATATTCCTACCAGCAAGAGACAACCACTGCCAATTTTTAGTGTATATTTTCCCCAGTCTCTCTCTTTCTCTGCGTGTGTGCGTGTGTGTGTGTGTGTGTGTGTGTGTGTGAGTGTGTATTAAATGAGATCCCACTGTACTTACTCTTTTAGTCAATAATCTTTACCTTTCTGTATCAGGAAGTTTTCAGTTTTCATCCCATAAATTAACTATATCAAATACAAATTTCCCAGTGACCCCAAAAGGCCATTGTAACCCAGGACCACTCTGGCATCTGGTTGTGTCCTTTATATCTCATTTTGAAAGTAGCACAGCTACTATAGACCAATTGAAGAGGCTAAGCCAGGGGTCCTTCAGGCTGTGGTCCATTATGGTTGTCTGTGGTTGTTTTCTCATCATGTTGCTTAGTGTTCCTCTGCCTCTTCCCTCTCCTCTGAATTGGAAGTTTGACATTTGATTTGAAGGTTTGGAGTGGCACACAAGAAGTATGTGAAGATTTTGTGAAGATTAAGAAATGATTGTCATTAAAAATGACATATAGGAATCCATTATATGCCAAGAAACGAGAGAGAGAGAGACATACACACAGTAAAGGAATCGTGGTGGCTGGAGCTGAAAGATTTTACTATGGTTCTGTGAGAGGACTCCTTTTGGGAGTTCCCAGAAATAATAGGGAGATGCTGAGTGGGAACTAAGTTCCCAAATGGGCAATCAAAAACACAGAATCATTATAGAATCATTGGGCATAAATATAAATGTGATCTCAATTATATCCACAGGCTTGTAACATTTGGGTTATATCTAGAAAAATGTCCAAAATATGTAACTATAAAGGTAATGCATGCATGTGGTTAAAAAAAATCATACTCTAGGGGCACCTAGGTAGCTTAGTCAGGTAGGCATCTACCTTTGGCTCAGGTCATGATCTCAGGGTCCTGGGATTGAGCTCAGTGTTGGACTCCCTGCTCAATGGGGAGTCTGCTTCTCCCTTTTCCTCTGCTGCTCCCTCTTGCTCTCTCTTTCTCTCTCCCTCCCCTCTCTCCCTCTCTCTTAAATAAGTAAATACAAAATCTTTAAAAAATCAGACCGTATAGGGATATGTAAAATAAAAAATAAATTCTCACTTCCCTAATCCCAATGTCCTCCCTACCATGCTAATACTTCCTGTTTCTGCTTCTAATGGTTATTATTGTAATTTTTAAAATATATAATTATTCTTCTATTTTTTATTTTTATCAAATTCAAGTCTTATACCTTATTCTCTGGATACAAAATGTGAGGAATTTGGAACTTGAGGGGATTTTCATTTCTCCTCCTGCTTAACTTCTTCCTTTTTAAAAAAAAATATATTTTTTTTAAATATTTTTATTTATTTATTCATGAGAGACACACAGAGAGAGAGGCAGAGACAGGCAGAGGGAGAAGTAGGCTCCATGCAGGAAGTCTGATGTGGGACTGGGTCCCGGGACTCCAGGATTCTGCCCTGAGCCAAAGGCAGACACTCAACCGCTGAGCCACCCAGGCGACCCAACTCCTTTTATTTTTTTTATTGCATTAGTATTTATAATGATTACAAGCTTCTTAAACCATAACTTTATCTTCTTTCCTTTGTCTATAAGTTTATTGTAATAATTAAAAAACAATGTGGAACACTTATAAATTATAATTACACAAATACAAATATTTCTAGAGAAGAAAATGTAACCCTCAATCTTGAATATTTTGTCACTCAAACAATAATCTTCCACACACTCCTATCTAAAGGATTGTCTTTGATTTTCTTTTTCACTTCTATAAATCTTCCTGGGTCATATCAGGGAGATGCACCTTCTTATATCCCCCTTCTTTTCTTCTTGCTTGGCTTACTTTTTAGATTTTTGGGGGGTTACTTCTGAAGTAATTTTTCTTTTTGAATGTGTGGTTACTAAACTCAACTGAAATCTTATGTGTTTGTGAGTGCCTTCTTTGAGCAGTTGCACTTGAACTTTGGCTGAGTATGGAAAACTAGGTTCATATTTTGAAACTATTTGTTTCCCTCTAGAACTTTGAAGACACTGCTCCATTGCCTTCTGGAGTTCCATGATGCCAATGTGAGTCTGCTGTACCATTAAGTTCTTCGACAATTGCCAAAGTCAAGAGGGCTTTTCTCTGGAGTCAAGGTCTTCAGGGTTATTCAATTCTGGGTGGCTCTACCTCTCTTCCTTCAGCTGCTGTGGGAGTCCAGATGTATCTCAAACTTGATGTTGTTTTTCTTTGCCACCAACTCACTCACCAGCCATCCTCCTAGATATATTTCCTATGTCCTTGGGAAGACAAGAGCTGCCTCTCCATTCTATTTTGAGAGAGAGTGGGCCCCACTCATCCCAGCTCTCCCAGATGCATTTCTTTAACATCGCAGACTAATTCGTAAATTGGTGGCTAGAATCATCTGGAAGACTCCTCCACAAAAGTCAGCCTTTAACTCTGGAATTTGGACCTTTGTCACCTCTACTGTAATTTCTCCATTACTGGATACCTTTTCTTTTCTGTTGATTTGAATCCTTCACATTTTCTGACTCACTGAAGACTTTTAGTCTTGTTTTCCACTTCTGTAATGTTTTGAATCTTAGAACTAACCTTTTATTTTTAAATCATTTCAATGAGGCCTTTGGACACAGAGTGGGACATTGCATACAGAAATGCAAGATACATTGCTAGCTGAACAGCTGAACATGTACATACTGTACACATGCACACACATGGAGAAATATTGGAATGATAGTGTGATAAAACAACACTAGTTATGCTGGGTGGTGGTAGGAAAGTGCTTATTTCCACTTACTATATATATATATATATTTTTTTTTTTACAATGAGCATATTTTACTTCAGTAATGAAAAAGAGAACAAGGCGTGTGTATGCTTGTGTGTTTTAAAGAAGGAAATGATGCTTTGTTGCATAGAGATAGGGAGCAAGAGTCTAAATCTACAGAGGAATGGACATTTTCAGGTGCTCTGGCACCATCCTCCTCCCTTACAATGAAGTACAAAGCAAAACTGTTTACATGCACACGAACTTTATGTGAGCACGTCAGCAAGATCAAATCAAGAATAGGAAATATTTACTGAGCACTGCTATGTACAGTGCTAGGCAATGCAGTCTAAGGGGGCTGTTCCAGATGAGAGTAGACCCCAGGAGGGGACAGTAGCTGAAGGAGGTGGGCTCTGAGTTAGATCTGTCCAACAACAGGGTCCAGCCTGCCTTCTACTCGAGGGTCCCCAAGAGACTGGGTAAGTTCTGGGCCCCCTTCCAGGTATTCTAGTCTCTGAGACTATAAATGTCATGTTACCCATTTATTCAGATTCCAAAAGGGCTTCTTGGCAGAAAAATATGGGAACTACGGTGGCAGATCAACTACAAAGACAAACCGGTTTATTGGTTCAGGCTTCAGAAGAAACACTAGATGAAACTAAAATTTGCTGTAAGAAAAATGTGATAAATCTAGTATTACTTAAAAGCTTCTAAAGCAATGGCGAATAATGATAATAATAAGTTGCATACCTCTTCCACGTGCACAACTTCTGCCCTGAGACTTCAAAGAAAGCTCTTTGAGTCCAGAGGGAGATATGCAGCTCACAGAGGAGATATTTATGGGGCTGTTATGGCGCCTAGGATGTTCCTATTATACTCACCACTCGAACCTCCAGATTCCCAGGACCACAGAAAACAAAAGACTTGAGGCATTTTAAAAGGGGGAGTGCTTTTTCTTATGATACAAATGATCAGGTTTGCATTGGTATCCGTTTTGAACTTTTGGCATTAATTCTACTTGCAGTGTTCTTCCCCCATCTTAATATGGAGAAGCAGAACTGGAAAAGTCCTTTAAGCAGCCGTAAGCAAAGTGGAGAGCTGGTAGCACTATGGTTAATTTAGGAAAAGTCACCAGATAAAGAATAACATGTAGAGGGGACACCTGGGTGGCTCAGAGGTTGAGCATCTGCCTTTGGCTCAGGGCGTGATCCCGGGGTCCTGAAGTGAGTCCTGCATTGGGCTCCCTGCATGGAGCCTGCCTCTCCCTCGGCCTGTGTCTCTGCCTCTCCCTTTGTGTCTCTCATGAATAAATAGATAAAATCTTTTTTTTTTTTTTTTTTTAAAGAATAACATGTAGAGGTTGCCCAATGGATCTTAGCAGAGTAAGTGAAATCTGATAATCTGGTTTGGTGCAGAGAGGGCCATCCCTTTAGTACATCAAGTCTGGGGGATCCCCACAGCCAAACTTTTTAACAAAAGTTCAGAGAGGAGCTGTACTGCTGAGGGGAGTATTCTGTAAAATGCCCAGAGGTGGTGGCTGAAAGAGAAGATGGTGATGGTAGAGCCAGTGTTGAGGTGGGGATCATTGCTGAGTGCATGACAACAGTGGCCCCTTCTCCTTCTCTGGCTCTCAGGCTGCAGTGGTAAAGAAAAAACAATATGTAAGAAACACAATTTGACCACTGGAGAGTATAAAAGTCACTAGGAAAGGTTGAATATACCGAGATTGGGATATTTTAAGAACACTTCTGGGCTAATTCTAAATTTACAGAGAGGTAAGACTTTGAGAGACTATTAGAGTTGTTGTACTTTCAGATTTTCAGAGGAGTCAGTGTTTTTTGACATTAAAAGAAAGAAAGAAACCTAGAGTGGAAATACTTAACACTCATATGGTTTGATATCCACCAGGCTGATAGGTCTACAGATATAGGTGGGTGATTTGGGGTAATTGTGCATGTAAGGCAAACTTTTTCACTCTGTGACTATTTCAAGACCAAATGTTATTCTGAAATTATCCTGTTGCTAGTTGCTTCATTTCTCCACACTTTCACACAAATAATAATGGTATGGTCCTTTGTAGTTATTCTTTTTGATGACTAACTAAGTCTTAGATTCTCAAACTTTAATGACCATATAAGTCAACTAGGGATCTCATTAAAATGTAGATTCTGATTCAGCAGTCTGGGGTGGATCAGACCTACTGCAGCTCTAACAAGCTCCCAGGTGATGTCAGTACTGTTGGTCTGAGAACTATACTTTGAGTCGTGACAGTTTAAGACATTGCAAGTTACTCATTGCTAGCCAGTCTGCCCTAGGTAAGCAGAGACACATGCCCACTGTAAATTGCCAAACTGAAAGATCTACCTTACTGATTTAGATCTCCTGAGTATGAAGGTGGCAATCATTTGTGGAAAGATTTGACTACCTTTACCTCCCTCTACCCACTTATCCTCCCACCCTCAATTTTGCAACCATACTGAAGCCAGGCATGGGGCCAGAAGTATCCAAGTGTCTTTACTAATGCAGTGTGGGTCTGGCATCCATGAATTTAATGACATCTATCACAGAGAAATAAGTTTGGAAACTTCCTTTCCTATGTTCTTTCCCCATCCCAAAATGAACTCAAGTAATTAGGAATAATGTTTCCACTTTGAAGAGTTTTGTAACCTATTTTTGTGTGTCAGAAGAGAGGGGAGAAAAAGCATAATACTGACATTAAGATATGGCTGTAAGATGTGTCTTTATATGCACATGCTTGCTATATAATTGTCCTTTTGTTTATTTAGTATTTTTTCTTAAGTTTTTATTTAAATTCCAGTTAGTTAATGTACAGTGTAATATTAGTTTCAGGTGTACAATATAGGGGGGATTCAACACTTCCATGTAACACCCGGCACTCATCACAACAAGTGCCCTCCTTCATCCCCATCACCTATTTAGCCCACCCCCCCACCTCCTCCAGTATTTTATTTTATAGCAGTCCTAGACATTAAGTCATTTCATTTCTACATATGCCAAAAAGCATGGGACATTTCTTATAAACCCACACTGCTATTATCGTACAGAAAGAAAATTATCCTAAGTATCATCCAAAACTCAGGAAATATTCAAATTTCCATGATTATCTTTATTTATTTTTATTTTTATTTTTTTTATTTTTTTTATTTTTTTTTATTTTTATTTTTTCATGATTATCTTTAAAATGTCTGCTACAGGTGGTCATTTGGTTGTCATATCTCTCAAGTATCTCCTAATACTCTCACTTCCTCAAGCCATTGACTTGTTGAAGAAATCAGATCAATTGTCCAGTATCCCACCTTGTAGTATCGTTTTATTCTATCAGATTTAGATCAAGGGCACCTATCCACTTATCTTAAGATAAATCCTTTGAAGCACATAAGACATGTTAGCCCATTCACATTGATGGAAAAACAGGGGTACAAAGATTTTGAGTGAGGTGCCTAAGAAAGTCTGAAACTGAATCTCCATCTCCTAATTTCTCATCTAGTTATTTTTTTCTACTAAACCTTTGTGATAGGGCCCTTTGGTGGCTCAGTTGGTTGGGCATCTGCCTTTAGCTTAGGTTATGATCCTAGGGTCCTGGGATAGAGCTCATGTCTGGCTCCCTGTTCAACACGGGGCCTGCTTGATCCATCTTCTGTCTCTCATTTGATCATGAAACAACCACATAAGACAAATACTGCAATCCCCATTTACCAAATAAAGGAAAGCACCCCTCAAGCATAAGTAAATAAAAGTGAAGCTGGGTTCCAGAGTGTTTTCATTTCATTAGCTAACTCTTTATGCAACTGTTTTTAAAGTTTATTTTTAGTAATCTCTACACCCAACATGGGCCTCGAACTTACAACCCCAGGACCAAAAGTCACATGCTCTTCTGACTGAGCCAGCCAGCCAGGTACCCTCTTTATGTAACTTCACCCTCTCTGATAAGGAAGACATGCGTGATACTTTACAGCTTGCAAAGCCTCTTAGCTCTCCTGCTCTCTTCAGCAACCATCCAAGGTAAGAGTGATTATGTCAGCATTGTAGGTGAGGAAACTAAGGCCAAACCACAAGATTACCAAGAGGAAAAGCCTAACTTGACCCTAGACTTTCTGACTTCAAGTACAGTTTGGTTTCTACAACACAACCAGTTACACTCCTTCCCTGTCTGTTCCCTGCCTTGTTCCACTGCCAGACACAAGTCCTTCATCTTTCCCAGCTCCCTGAGTGCATTTCTATCATATTTCTCTGAATAGCCACGGCCTGTTATGGACATGGGGTATGTTATGTCTTCCTCCCATTTACATCACACTGACCAATTTCCTATTGTTGCCCTATTCCCTCTCTTAATAAAGAAGCAGTGTTTTCTCCTTCATATCTCTAATCCTATCCTCTTAGTGGATGATACTGACTGACTAGGCATCACACTGGTCAGTATTTTGGATGCCTCTTTTTTCTTTCTTTTTTTTTTTTTTTTAAGATTTTATCTATTTATTCATGAGAGGCATGAAGAAAGAGGCAGAGGCATAGGCAGAGGGAGAAACAGGCTCCCTGTGGAGACCCTGATGGGGGACTCCATCCAAGGACCCCGGGATCATGCCCTGAGCTGAAGGCAGCCACTCAACCACTGAGCCACCCAGGTGTCCCTAGGAGATTCTTTTTAAAGATGCTGGATACTTCTTCAATCTCATCTTGAACTCAGGTCTAAGTGATATGAGAATATAAGATTTGGGGAATCTACCCCCACTACACCTTTGGAAAATTACTTTGAAACATTTGGAAGGTTTGCACTGGGAGGAGGTTTGAGGAGTGGGAGCAGTTTTATTATGCACGCTCGTTTATGGGTTGTGGCCAGATATTTTCAATGTGCTATTATTCTAGTTTTATGGAGTTCTTGGACCCTGTGGATATAAACATCTGGGAATAAACGGTTGAGTGAGAGTTAGATGCTATTCTGCCTGGGAAGAAATACATTTGTGTTGCATTTAAAATTTAATGAATTATTCACAAGGGAAGTAATAACTTAATAAGTATACTAACTATATATAAGCAAAGAAAGAGACTTTTTTTTTTAAAAGCCTTCCTACTGGCTGTATACAAATGTTTTATTTGCATTTTATCTACATGTACATGATCAACTCGTAGACTCTTACCTTCATGAATGGCTGTGTCTATCTACCACTGGAGTATTGGTGAAAGAGGCTAATAAGTGAATGAAGGAAAGATTCTGATACTAAGTCCTTCCAGGGGCTGGGCTGAGAGGGAACATGAAATTGGATTTCATGGTTCTCCCTTTGTGAGGGGAAAGAATCAGTAGGTCTACGATGCACTCCTCTTTTGATCCTATTCTTTCTTAGACTTAGTACTATAATCAGAGATCTCTAGAAGTGCTCTTTTATAATTAAGTCCTTTTCTCCTCTAGCCATACTTTTTCTATCTCTCCTTCTCTATCTTCTTTCCTTCTACTCTTCCCCACATTCTGTGAGGAGCTGACACACCTCAGTGTGTAGGGATCCAAAGGACAAGTGTCCCATGTCACCACTGAGCACCATATATTCCACCAGTGTGAGTTGCAGCTCTCATAGCCTGTCTCATTTCTGGGCCAATTCTGAGTTTAGTATGGGTGTGATCCTTTTTCTGCAGATGGGACAATCCCTCTGGTCACAATGTTACCAACTTCCTGAGGACCAGTATTCTTTGTGTTTGCACTTTGCCTGGGACACACTTTCTAGCAGCCTGTGAGGATTGTGCTGAAAGAAAGAGTTCTCTCTCTAGTGGCTCCAACTCTATCGGGAGCTATCATCATCTAATAGATCCCAGGGCAACAGCAGCTCAGATGCTTATGGGAGAATTGAGACTGGGTTATATCCAGCTTTGATTTTGCTCTTTACATTAAAATTGATCCAAGTTGAGGAAAGCAAGGGATGATAGAAAAGGCAAAAAAGGAGGGGGGGGTGGAGAAAAGGAGCTTGAGAACACGTGTGCATGTTCAAACCCTAATAGGATTGGGTGAGAGCCATTGAATACCTGGTCCACTGCAATTGTAAAGTCTGCTTTCACCATCAGGAGTGGGGTTTGGCATCTGGAAGTGATTTCATTCTGTGATTACCTTTGGACTGCAATGCTTGTTGGTTCTTTACTAACAAGCAAGCACAGACCCAGAGCAAGCCTTTCATGCTAACAAGCAAACAAGCCATCAGGCTGCAGATTTCAAAACCAGAGGCAAGAGGCGGATATGAAATGGGTCAAAATTCTGTGGCTTCTCAGGGAAAAAAAAAAAGTTGAGAGAGAAAGGGGAGGAAAAAAGTGCCTTTGTCCTCCTTAGCTCCTTCTCAAAACACATGGAAAAGTCAACAATTATTTCATAGATCATATGTCCACTCATATATTTCTAAACTTTTGGAATGCAACTAACACTGCCTGAGGCAAGCAGTAAAAGACACTCACCTCTGTTCCACTCCAGAATACAACATTAGTGAGCACAGTGTCTGTGGGCCATCTTTCCTCTGAAACACTCGGGGCTTCCAACCCAAGAGAAAGGAACTGAGACCATGTTCTCCTTCCCTGCACAGATTCCCTTAGAACACACCCATTCTAAACGTGGCCAAAGATTAAAGAGGTGAAATGTGGAGAAAGATCAACTTCACTTCTCCCAATCTATAACATTTTGTTCCCTGCCAACTTTTGCCATAACCTGTTCTAATTCTGAGATGCCTCAATTTGATGGAAGCCAACTACCAATATAAGATCCCAAAGACCATGATTATAATTTCTAACCATTACCATAAAAAAAACTGTCCATGAGTTTTTAGCACTGACCAGTTTTTATGGATCCTAAGGGGAAGCAAACCTGTCTTTAGGTGCAGAAGGTTTGAAAGAAAATGCATCAAAGAAAAGTAATGGAATGATAATGATAATGATAATGACAGGCACCAAAATTTTTTTAGTACTTGTATGTGCTAGGCACAATGCTAGGTCTTTATATATGTAATCTTTTTTTATTTAATCCCACCCAAAATCCAGTGGCATGAATTCTGTTATCCCCAGTTAAAGGGTGAGGAAATGGAGCTTTAGGGATGTTTCTTGACCAGAGTCACACAGCCAGTAAAAAGCAGAACCAAAACTTGAACCCAAGGATTACAGAATGTTGAGAAAATATGCTGGATTTATGTTATAGACTCACTCTCCTCGACAAACTACAGTATAAATCAACTTTTCCCCAAGGATTGCCACATGTTTTCTGATGGTGCATGTGTGTAACTTACATTAGTGTTCAACTTTTGTAGGAAGATGGTTGATAGGGAACAATTATGGGTATGCCTCAGCTTATTCAAAGAGATAAGCCAGAGTTATCATCAGAAAAATATGATCTTTACATCACTGTCCTGAGTTTCAAGGCTGGATTAAAACTTCCAAGGATTCCTACCTTCTGGCATTCAAGCCCTTCCTTCTCCTCGAGCGTGGGATGGACCTAGTGACTTACTTCTAATAACTAAATGAGGGCAGAAGTGATGGGATGTCACTACTGCAATTGGGTTATAAAAAGACTCACTCTCTCACCAGTTTGCTGTGAAGGAAGCCAACTGCCATGTTGTGAGCTGCCCTTTGGAGAGACACATTTGGCAAGGAAGTGATGTTTCTGGCCAACAGCCAGCAAGGACCTAGGCCTGCCAACAGCCAGGAAAATCAGTTTGGAAGTGGATCCTCCCCCACAACTGAGCTTTGCGATGACTGCAGCCTCATGAGAGACTTGAAGTTGGAGGCGCCCAGCTAAGCTGTGCCCAGATTCCTGACAATCAGAAATAAAGATAAACACTGTTCATCGTTTCAGATCACTAAGTTTTGGCATAGTTTTTTTTTACACAGCATCGATAAGTAATATGCTTCCTAAGGGTGAAGGGAGGAGAGTATAACTTGTCCTCTATGAGTAATTGCTGGGAGAGCTGAGAGAGGCCTGGTTCAAGGAGTGGGGCAAAATACGCTTTCTTCAGGCTATTTCCTGTCACTAGAATGCCAGCCTAGCTGGAGCCAGGGCGTAGTGCCAGTGGCAGTCCACTCTAACTTTGCTAATCAGTGGGTTTCTATGCTTTCTCCCACTCTGCTTATTATATTGTGATTGATTATGTTGATTGGCCCAAGGAAAGTGAAAGTGAATTTAAACTAAGTTTGCACCTCTTGAAAAAAAGAACCAAGACTACGATAGAGACGTTAATTTAGCAAGTAGTGAGAGGCAAAAGAGGCCTTCATCCTGCTATCAGGTGGCTCCCCATGTGATGGTAGACAGCCCATAATAGGCGAGTGGGAGCCATCCATAGGGAAAGCTGACAGCCACCTGGCTCTGCATGACACAGTCACCTCAAAACAGGAACACAGTCTGCCACCCAAAGAATAATTGAAAGAATTACAATCTTTCTGAATTTTATTTACTTATTTATTTTCATTATGATAAGTGTATTCTTTAAACCCCATCCCCTATTTCAGCTACCCCCACCCCCCACCCACCTCTCCTTTGGTAACCAGCAGTTTGTTCTCTATAGTTAATAGTCTGTTTCTCAGTTTGTCTATCTCTCCTTTCTTTTTTTCCTTTTTTTTTTTTTTTTTAAGATTTCATTTCTTTATTCATGAGAGACACAGAAAGAGAGAGGCAGAGACATAGGCAGAGGGAGAAGCAGGCTCCATGCAGGGAGCCTGATGTGGGACTCGATCCTGGGCATCCGGGATCACTCCCTGAGCTGAAGGCAGACGCTCAACTGCTGAGCCACCCAGGCATCCTTCATTTGTTTATTTCTTAAACTTTACATATGAGTGAAATCATATGGTATGTCTTTCTCTGACTTATTTTTCTTAGCATTATACTTTCTAACTCCTTTCATGTTTTTGTGAATGGCAAGATTTCATTCTTTTTGATGGCTAAACAAGATTCCATTGCATATATATATATACCACCTCTTTATCCATTCGTCTGTCACTGGACACTTGGGCTGCTTCCATAGTTTGGCTATTGTAAATAGTGCTGCAATAAACATAAGGGTGTGTGTCTTTTTGAATTAGTGTTTTTACACTCTTTTGGTAAGTAGCCAGTAGTGGAATTACTGGGTGCTGTGGTAATTCCATTTTTAATTTTTTGAGGAACTTCTGTACTATTTACCACAGTGGCTGCACCAGCTTGCATCCCCTCCAACAGTGCAGCAGGGTTCCTTTTACTCCACATCCTCACCAACACTTGTTGTATCTTGTGCTTTCGAGATTAGCCACTCTGACAGGTATGAGGTGATATCTCATCAGAGTTTTGATTTGCATTTCCCTGCTGATGAGTGATGTTGAACATCTTTTTGTGTGTCTGTTGGCCATCTGGATGTCTTCTTTGGGTAAATGTCATGAAGGAAAATCTTATAAAATCTTTGTTCAGTTTCTCAAGGTAACATCCATGTGGGGAATCCATTAACACATAGCAGAACATCTTTAAAATCACCTCCCTCAGTTTCAGCCACTCTCCAAATCCCCCTCACTATTTGCAGCTCTCAGCTCCCAATTTAGTATACTTTGAAGCCTAATTTTAAACTCTGCTGTCCCTTCCCCCTGTGTCCTGTTCCTTTTCAATGCACCTCATGTCACCTAGGTGTCACACGCCACCAGGCACAGGCCACACCAGCCTAGGCTGTTTGTTTGCCCCACGACAATCAAGACACTTTGTACAGAAATTCAAGTCTGGGGTTTGACTTGAAGAATGGTTAGATCTGGCCACAGTGGGAGTATATTCCAGCAATGGTTGGCTGGGTAAAGCTGAGTTCAAGGCTTCACCTCATTTTGCATCACGGGCCCCCACTCTGCTGCTTCTGTACTCTCCTTTCGCCACTGTGCCCTGCCCTGCCCTGCCCTGCCCCTGCCCCTGCCACTGCAGGAGGCCCACTTTGTGACTCTTGGTCTAAGTTCACAACTAGCTCCCCACACTGATCCCAAGAAGGAAGAGAAGAGTGTGCCAAGTGGACAACACCAGGATTGCCTTTAGGGGGCAGAGTGGAAGGAGGGAAAGAAGCAAAGAACACACACAGTGTGTTTGCCACTGTTACATGTACACTTGCAAACTTACATAAATGCCATGAAGGAAAAATATAGATTTTTGCTGTGTTTCTGCCAACATCATGCCTGTGGTAGCAAAGCCTGAGTCCTTAACCACCAGGCTAGCTGGCCTTAGTGGACAGTGTTCTGGTGGCCTGGGCCAAGGCAGGAGACTGAAGGACACTTAGGGTCTACTGTGGCCATGCCAACACCGTAAAGGGCCCTGAGAGCTGCTCCAGGAGCCTGGAAAGAGCTGTCCAAGAGTATTTGCTCTGTGGAGTGTCATGGCTCTGCTCTGTTTTAAGAAGGAAACCAGGAATGAGCTGATGGGTTTGCTCTGGCAGCAAGATGCGGAGCTTGCTTAGGAAAGGAAGACTAAGGTTTATTATGATTGGGTAAAGCCCTTAATTGCCACTTCGGAAGGAGCTTAGTTTTAAAATTCATATTCTGTAGCCAAAGAGCCTCTCCTCACACGGAAGTACTGCAGCTAATTAGTGGCTGGGCATCTTATAAGAAATAGCTATTTACTTTATTTTTAGCAAAAGCGTCTTGGGATTTTCCTGACTACTGACTTCCTTCAGTGCTCCTGGCCAACAGAGGATGTTAACAGAAATGAACAGGGTTGAACTTTACTCATGGCCAACTAGCCCCTTTCAGGGACATGTTTCATTTCTTTGGGGGCAAAAGCATGGCTTCTGTCCACAAGCCTTTTGGCAGGTTTCACAAACTCTTCCAGTCTGTCCTACCTGATGGCTCAGCTGCTGTGGCAATAGCCAGATCCCAGTGATTGGCTCCTTGGTTCTACTCCAGGGATGGTGAACCTTGGAGCTTTTCCTCCTAGGGAATAGATGTCAAGAAGGGCATAGAGCGATATAATTGCTCTGTTAACAGGATCTGGGAATGTGGGAAAGGCTCTGATGTGTACACCTACTCACTGGATGCCTTCCCTTTGTTCCTCCAGATTCATTCCCTACCCTCTTCCACCCTGCCTTGGACACCAGGAAGCTCACCTGTGTGGACCACATCAACCTGCTTCCTGGCCCTCGGGTCCTTTTTGTTCAACCAATGCGGAATACCAAAAGGAGGCTGAGGAGTGTGCAAGGTAATCATTCCCTGGCCATCATCCCGTGGGGTGGCAGACCTTGTCAGGAGACCCTCTTCATACAGTTTGCTCCATTTGGATTCTAGAAGTCATGTCCTCCTGTCTTCCCTTCAGACTTGGGACAATAATGGATTACTGATTACACCAATCAGGTGTCTGATTAGCCCTAGAGTGATGTCTTGATTTGAGTGCCTCTGTTTTCTGCAAGAACCTTGGCCAAGAAAGCTATCTTCCCTTAACCATATCTTCAAGAACAAAGTTGTCTTTCCTCAGGAGCAGGTTGGAAATCATCCAGAATCAAGATCTAGCTTGCTATGTGTAGAGACATGCCGGAGGGAAGGGATGGACCCCACTTTTCACCAGTAATGTTGAGTAGGCCCAGATTCCCTTGCTCTGGCAGGACACACCTTCCTTAAACTCAGATGAGAGCCACTCTGGGACTGGACACCAAATCCTGACTTGCATACAAATGCTCCTTCCATTGTCTAAGTCCTAAGGTCTGTGAAAAGGATTTAGACATACCCCAGTGAGAAGCTAGAGTCACATGTCCTTACTTCTTTCTGCTCTTCTGTCTTCATTAAGCAAGGGTGAAAATGTACATTTGTGTAGTAATTTTTTCCTCCTATAGGACTCTCAGCTGGGCTCCCATGTGCTCCCCAGTAAATCTCCAAAAAGCAAATGTCACTTCTATGTGGCCTTCTTCCAGAAGTTTCCTCTTCACAGCAGAGAGAAAAGCTAAAAGGTGAAGGAAGGTAAAGTCTCAGACTTACACAAGGCCCTTTCATCTTCCATCCTCTTCAATGGCTTCCTGTCACTTGTCTAGTCTCTGGCAGGTTATGAGGCAATAGCAAAACATGTGGATTCTCTAAGAACTCACCTGTGTGTTTAACCCATGTTCAAATGTAGGTTTGTTCCAGGCCTGAAGGGTTTGGACTCACTGAAAAGTGTTTGATTTCAAGGGAGAAGGCTCTGGAAGGTAATGTGAGTCGACAGAACCATACTTGGAAAGCAGAGAGAAAGGATTTGCTTTGGCATTATGTGCCCTTATCTTGCTTAAGAAGTGGATTTTGATATAATGTCCTTCAACTCTGAAAATAAGTAGCCATTGTCCTTGTGAGGCTGTGACATATGGTGCCTCACATTAGTTTCCTCCAAGGTTTAAAACACTTCCTTTTTTTCTCTCATGTTATACAATAATTCTCAGAGAGAAGCACAGGATCACACTCATGGCGTTTTCAAGGTATTTAAACCTCTCATATAAGTAGGAAATCCTCGTCTTTTTGGTTCAACAAAGAGAACTTTAAAGCACTTCAAAGGGGTCCCTGGGTGGCTCAGTGGGTTATGCATCTGCCTTCAGCTCAGGTCATGATCCCAGGGTCCTGAGATGGAGCCAGACGTCAGGCTCCCTGCTGGCGGTGCGGGGGGGGGGGGGGGGGTCTGCTTCTCCCTCTGCTCCTCCCCCTCTCCCTCCTTCTTCCCCTCCCTCTGTGCTTGCTGCTGTCTCTCTCTCTTTCTCTCTCTCCTCTCTCAAATACAATCTTTAAAAAAGTACTTTGAAGAATCATGTACAGAGGACCTGAGGTGAGGTGGGAGATTCAGGGGCAAAATGAATAGAAATAGGTGAATTTAAAAATACAGGTTCTGCAAACTCTTCCAGAAAATAGGAGAGGAAAAAATACTCTACAACTCATTTTGTGAGGCCAGAATTACCTGATACCTCAACCAGAAACAGACATTACAAGAACACTACTGAACAAAATCCTCATAAATATATGTCAAATCCTCAAGAAAATATTATTAAATTGAATCCAGTAATACATAAAAAAATGATAATACATCAGAGCCAGCAATAAAATAAGATGCATCATAGGTATGCAAAATTGGTTTCTCATTTGTTCTTTTTAAGATTTTATTTATTTATTCATGAGAGACAGAGAGAGAGAGAGAGAGAGAGAGAGAGGCAGAGAGAGAACCAGGCTCCATGCAGGGAGCCCAATGTGGGACTTGATCCCAGGTCTCCAGGATCAGGCCCTGGGCTGAAGACAGCACTAAACCGCTGAGCCACCAGGGCTGCACTGGTTTCTCATTTGAAAATCAGCGAATGTAATTTACCATATCAACAAGCTTAAAAGGGAAAATCATGAGACGCCTGGGTGGTTCAGTCAGTTAAGCATCCAACTCTTGACTTCAGCTCAGGTCATGATCTCAAGGTAGTGAGATTTGAGCTTCCTGTGAGGCTCCACACTGGGCATGGAGCCTGCTTAGGATTCTTTCTCTCCCTCTCCCCCACTCCTGCCTCCTTCTCCAAAATAATAATAATAAATAAATTAATTAATTAATTAAAAAAAGAAAAACCATACCATCATCTGAAAAGATGCAAGGAAAAAAAAGTATTTTGTAAAGTCCAAAATGCATTCATAATAGAAACTTTAAATAAACTAGCAATAGAAGGAAATATCCAAACCTAACAAAGGGCATCCACAGAAGCCTACCATTAACATCATACTTAATGGTGAAATAATGAATGCTTTATCTCTAAGGTTGGGAATAGGGCAGGGTTGTCTGCTCTTGCCATTTCTAGTCTAAGTTATACTGGCAGTCCTAGCCACTGCAGTAAGACAAATTAAATAAGAGTCGTATATTTTGTTTTTTTCCTTAGGTAAGCTCTACGGCCAACATGGGGCTCAAACTCACTACTTCAAGATTAAGTTGTCTGCTCTACAGACTGACTCATCTAGGTGCCCCAATTTTTCTTTTTTTCCTTTTTTTTTTTCTAAAGTAATCTCTACACCCAACATAGGGCTTGAACTCATGACTTCTAGAGCAAGAGGAGCACGCCCTACTGAATGAACCAGCCAGGTGCCCCTAAGAGTCATATATTTCAGAAAGGAAGAAGTCAAACTATCTTTATTGTAGAAACATGATCATCTACATAGAAAATCCCAAGTAACTGTAACAATTATTGAACTGCCATGTGCATTCAACAAAGTCAAAGGATACAAACTCAATATAAAAAATGAATTATATTTCTATGTACTCTCCGTGAACAATTGGAAATTGACATTAAAAATACCATTTATGATAGCATCAAAATTAAGTTCTCAAAGATAAGTTTGAAAGCTATATATTCCTGGAAAAAAAACAAATAGAGAAGGCCTAAATAGAGTTATACACTATATTTATGAATTGGAAGCCTCAATATTTTTAAGATATCAGTTCTTCCCCAATTTGATCAATAGTTTCAACGAATCCCAATAAAAATCCTAGAGGCTGTTCTTTTCTAGGAATTGAAAAGCAGATCCTAAAATTTATATGGAATGCCAAACATCTAGATATCCAAAACAATTTTGAAAAGGAGTAAAGGTATGGGATCCAATAATACCTGATTTCAACACTTAATGTAAAGTTACAGTAATAGAGTATGGTATTAAGAGTAATAATAGACATGTACATCAAAAGAGAGCTCAGGAATAGATGCACATATATGTAGTCAATTGATTTTTGACAAAGGTACTAAGGTAATTGAAGGAAAGAAAGTATTGATTTTGTAGTAAGTGGTGCTTCTTAAAAGAACAATTGGAATAATTAGACATCTGCATGCAGGAAAAAAAAAAAAAAAGAACCTCAACCCTTACCTTGCCTCATACACAAAAACTAATTTGAAGTGGGTCATAGCCCCAATTTTATGAACAAAAACTTTAAAGAACTTAATAAAAATGAACAAATCCCCTTTTAAAGGCACAATTAAGTAAAAGAAAAGGAAAACCACAAACTGGAGAAAATGTTTTCAAAACACATGTCTGACAAAGGACTTGTATCCTAAATATAAGGGCACTTAATAAGTCAATAATAGAAAGGCAAACCATCCAAAAAACTGGAAAAGATTTTAATATACATTTCACCAAAAGAAGACATGAATGGCAGATAAGTATATGAAAAGGCACTCAACATCATTAGTATTTAGGGAAATGCAAATTAAAATTACAGTAAGATTGACAATAGCAAATGTATACAAGAATGTGGTACAATTAGAAATCCCATCCATTGCTGATGTGAACATAGAAGGGTTTAGCCTCTTGAAAAAGAGTTCAGTAGCTTTTTGTACAATTCACATTCACTCACCATACAATCCATTGTACCTTTCCTGGGTATTTTCCTATAAATATCTGCAGGCACATGTTTACAACAGCTTTATTCATAAAAGCCACAAATCAAATGTTCATCAACTGCTGAGTAGGTAAACAAGTTTTGGTATATCTACAAATGTGAATTCCATCCACAATGGTATTCTATTCAGCAATAAAAAAAGAATGAATTATTGATATTTGCAACACCATAGATGAATTCTAAAAGCATTGTGCTAAGTCAAACAAGACAGAGGCAAAAGATTACATACTGTATGATTCCATTTATATGGTATTCTAGAAAAGGCAATACTTTGTATTTGCCAGGGATTAGTGGGTCAAGAGGAAGAGATTCACTGCAAAAGAGCAGGAGGAAAATTTTGGGGGGTTATAATATACTGTATCTTGCATGATAGTGGCTATGGAAATGTATACATTAATCAAAACTCATCCAACTCTACACTTTAAAAAGGTAAATTTTATTATATATAAATTACTTCTCAATAAACCTAACTTTTAAAAAATAGTTAAGTACAGGTTTCTGCTTGTCAATCAACTAAAATGTAGCCCAACTGGCTTGTCTTACAAGTTAATGAAAGCATAACCCCAGTTCCTTTCACTTTCTTCAGCCCGCTGTTGGGAATCCAGTAAAATACTTCTTTTTATTTTTTTAATTTAATTTTTATATTTTTTTAAGATTTTTTTTTTAATTTATTCATGAGAGACACAGAGAGAGAGGGAGAGAGAGGCAGAGATACAGGCAGAGAGAGAAGCAGGCTCCATGCAGGGAGCCCGACTTGGGACTCAATCCCGGGACTCCAGGATCACACCCTGGGCCAAAGTCAGGCGCTAAACCGCTAAGCCACCCAGGCGTCCCAAATACTTATTTTTTAAATCTTGTCTGCTTTCTTCTTCTACTTCCATCTCCACCTCTGGCCTAAGCTGTAACTTACACCTCTCTCAAAGAGAAGGAATGATAAGGTTCTGCTCATTCACTTAGCTAGGCAGGACAATGACCTGTTAAATGACTGAGAAATCCCATCCACCCCCATGTTCCATCTCTATTAGAAAAATGGCTTGGGGTTTTACTGGAACATGTCATTGTGTCAGTTCAAACCCATAGAATGATAACTCTTTTAAAGAGTGAAAGAAATAGGAAAAAAGAGAAGAAAAAAGAAAAGAATGAAAGACCATAATCTTACAGAAAATAAAAAGGGCTTTGGAGAATTCTAGTTTTGGGTCTGTTGCTTACTAATGTCAACTTTGAGCAATATTTTAAGCCTTTTTTTTTTTTAAAGATTTTATTCATTTATTCATGAGAGACACAGAGAGAGAGAGAGAGAGAGAGAGAGGAAGAGACACAGGCAAAAGGAGAAGCAGGCTCCCTGCAGGGGGCCCAAAGGGGACTTGATCGCATGACCCTGGGATGATGCCCCGAGCCAAAGGCAGACGCTCAACTACTGAGCCACCCAATCACCCCTACTTTAAGCCTTCTGAGCCTTGTTTTTCTTTTTTGTAAACAGGGAAATAATACTTGTCTTGAGAAGGGGTTTAAAGATTAAATGAGACTTACGTTAATATGTCGAGAATCTAACACATAGAATCTGTCAACCATCAATTATTGTTGTTGTCATTATCACTATTAATGATTTAATCAGGCTTGATAAAGAATGTTCTAAGAAGTCAAATGAAATGTATGGTTAGGCAAGAAAGGGATGAAACTGGAGTTAAGATGGATATTTCATTTTATTTATAACCAAGCCCTGTTCTATGAAAAATTTAAGATAATTTAGAAAACATGTACAAATAAAAGCATTAAAAATATACAATTTAAGGAGATGGTGACAAGGAAATTAGTAGAAAAATAGTAATATTAATACTAAGAAAAGCATATCTGAAGATCTTAATAGTTGCTATGGTGAGTTACAAATTTGGCATTGACCTGTTTTGATAATTCAATATAAAGAGGAAGATAACATTGAGCTTTAAGATTCACACTCTCCACTAGTTACCCATGTGCTAGGTGATGAGGAAGATGCATATTCTAGTCTTAATAGTTGCTCAAGTCACAAATTTGGTTTTGAATTTTTGGCTAATTCATTGTAAAAAGGAAGATAGGCTAAGTTTCAAGATTCACACTTTCCACTAGCTACCAATAAAGTAAATCATGGGGAGAAGTACCTACTTTTCTGACACCCAAGAGATGTCATAGAGAGGAAGCACAGTCATGGAGTGGATCGCTTCTCAACCATAGGCCCCTCCCCCAATAAATTCAAAAGCGAATCTCTTATAAAATCCTTCAGTGTAGGCCAAAGTACAGATCCACACTTCTACAAAAAGTATGAGATCACATGGTCTAGTATAATCCTAAGGTAAATAAAAATATTTAGAGGAGTGTCTACCTTTCTTTTTAAGCCAGCTCCTATAAATACATCTTGAAACTTTTGATAAGTGTTTCAGAGCAGGGAATTCAAAATTGTAATGTCTGGCAAGAATCTGAAAGATGAATATTTTGAATGGTTAATTAAAGGAAAAGACAATCACTGGCTAAGAATGGATTTAAGATCCTTTGAAAATTAAGGGGTCTAATCAAAACCCACCTCTGCATGGCAGTGAGAATAGAGACAAACTATGAACAGGGTCAGAAATACTCCTAAGAAACAGTTCTGAGGCCTGCTCTGACACACTGAGGAATAGGCAATTGAGATCCAGAGTTCTAAGCTATAGCATAAGGCCATAATGATTTTAGCCTGGAAAATTTTCAAAGCAGATGTTAGCAATCACCCACCATGGGCACTGAAAAAAATCTCAATAAAATACACATAGCATTTCTAATTTTAAGCACTGTAGGTTCTGGTCAAACACTTCAAGATGAATTAGTTGCAAATCAAATTCTCAGATAGTGAGATGATTTGACCAGTGGTAGGCAATTGTTGGATATAAGCCACATGAAATGCAGAGCACATCTGCCAAGGATCATGAATTTGGTTTAGAGAAATTGATCTTTCTTTCTGGTAACACTTAGATAACAGGGTCTACAAATATTTTTTGAGACCATTTCTAATATATGCTAGAAAAATCTCTGGAAGGAGCTGGTCTGGGTCATCTTGAGAGCAGCTCAGTCAAAGAGGGCTACCTGGAGGAGTGAGGAGACCCTAACAGAGAAGCAGACTAGGAAACTAGGAGCTGAAAGGATAGTTGTCAGGCAACTTCAGTCAGAGGAGATATCACCTAAGTCGAGATGTTCAGTGTTGACTGGTCTCAAAGAATCAAGACATTCTATCCAAGAGAAATAATTAGCAGTTAGAATCTACTACACCCAGTGGGTACTAATGTTGCATAGCAACTATACCAATCCAAGTGGATGCTGTTGTATGCTGCTCAGATCCTTCTTTTAGGACCAAGACATTCATTGCCCGGCTCACAGTTGAGTCTTCCCCCAGGAAGTGCTCTTGGAAGAAGATTATGTCCTTTCCCTGGAGGCAGCCTGAACCTAACTTCCTGTATAAGCAGGGCTGGACCCGATGGTTTACCTGAAGACCATTCCAGCTTCAGAACTCCAGGTGGGGTTGCCGAGACCTCTGTGGCAACCACAGTTTACTTTCTCCCTCTGCACATGGACACAAAATGTGACGTAGAATTTTGAAGGGTCTCTCTATCTCAATGATATGCTATATGCTATAATATACATATATACATATATGTATATTTGAGATACAATAACACAGATTCCATAACATAAAACTAACCATAAGCCATTTTAATGTGTACAGTTCCATGGATTTAGTCATGATATGCAACCATGACTTCTAGCTAGTTACAAAGAATTTTCGTTACCCCAAAAGTAAACTCTGTATCCATTAAGCAGTCATTCCCTATTCCCTCTTTCTCAGCTCTTGGCAACCACAGTATGCTCTCTGTCTTTATTTTTTTTTTAAGATTTTATTTATTTATTCATGACAAACACACACAGAGAGAGAGGCAGAGACACAGACAGAGGGAGAAGCAGGCTCCGTGCAGGGAGCCTGACGTAGGACTCGATCCCGGGTCTCCAGGATCACGCCCTGGGCTGAAGGCGGCGCCAAACTGCTGGGCCACTGGGGCTGCCCACTCTGTCTTTAGAGATACTATATGTTCTGGATATTTCTTTTAAATGGAATCGTATAATATGTGACCTTTTGTGTCTAACCTTTTTCACATAGCATAATGTTTCTGAGGTTCATCTACACTGTGTCACATATCAGTATTCCATTCCTTTTATTGTATGAAAAATATTCCATTGTATGGATATTCCACATTTGTTTGTCTACTCATTGGTTGATGGACATTTGGGTTTCCACTTTTTTGCTAATGTGAATAGTAATACTGTGAACATTTGTGTACAGTATTTGTTTGAATACCTGTTTTAATTTATTTGGGAAATATATCTAGGAGTAAAATTGCTGGATCATTTAGTAATTCTATGTTTAACTTCCTGAGGAATCACTAAACTGTTTTTTCACAGTGCACCATTTACATCCTGCCAGCAATGGACAAGCTTTCCAGTTTCTCCGTATCTTCACCAATTCTTGTTATTTTCTATTTTTATTATGGCCAAAACTGTGGGTATGAGGTAGTATTTCATTGGGTTTTGATGCAAATTTTTCTAATAACATCTAATACATCTTTTCATGTAGTTTTTGGCTATTGAGGGGTGGGGAATGTCTATTCCAGTCCTCTGCCCACTTTTATTTTTAACTAAGTTATACACCCAACATGAGGCTTGAACTCACAACCCTAAGACCCTAAGACCAAGAGTCACATGCTCTACCAACTGAACTAGCCAGGTGCTCCTCCTCTGCCCATTTTTAATTTGATTGTTTGCCTTTTTGTTGTTGAACTACAGGAATTCATTTATTCCAGATAGTAGGCCTTTATCAGATATATGGTCTGTAAATATTTTCTCCCATTCTGTAGGTTGTCTTTTCACTTTCTTGATAGTGTCGTTTGATGCACAAAACTTTCATACAGTCTATTTTAAATTTTCTTTTTTGCTTGTGCTTTTGGTGTCATATCTAACAACCCATTGCTAAATCCAAGGTCATATTTTCTTCTAAGAGTTTTATAGTTTTAACTCATATTTAGGTCTTTGATCCATTTTGAGTTAATTTTTGTATGTGGTATGAAATAAGGGTCCAACATCATTCTTTTTCATGTGGATATTCCATTCTCCCAGCACCATTTGTTGAAGAGACTGGACCATGTCTACTAGAGGATGTAACGAGGCAAAATTTTGAGTATGGTTGGATGTGTTCCTAGGCTAGAAGTTCCCACATTTTCTCAGTTTATCATGCTCCAGTTTTCAGTAATTTTTTTCACAGTACTCCTAGACCAAAACAAATTAATAATTTCATGTATTATAATGAGATCAGAGGGAAACATGAGATTCTGATTGCTTTTGTCTCTCTCAGCAAAGGAAACAATATTTAGATGGAAAAGATTCAACTTACAGTAGTAGGTAAGCATGTATCAGTCAGGAGAGCCTGGATATGCTGCAGTGACAAACAACTCTAAAAAAATCAGTAGCTTACATAACAAAGGTCTGGCTCTTACTTATGCAAAGTCCTTTACAAGGTCAATTAATTTTCTAGGCAGCTGTCCTTTGGATATGGACTCAATATTCCAGGTTACTTTGGTGTGGCAGCACTGTGACATTGACACATACATCCATGCAAGGGATGAGGACCATGGAGAACCTCACACACTCCTAAATGTTTCCATACAAAAGTGATAAACTTTATTTCACATTTCATTGGGCAAGTCACTTGGTTGTAAGGAGTAGAAGGGGTCAACTTCCTCAGCACATGGAAGAAGAGGACTTAGAATAGCAGTGAGCAGCAGTAATGCCCAGCATATGTTATCTTTATCTTCTTTCTCAGTTTTGCTACAAACTTGCATTTACCAACACTTGGGATAATTTTTTAGGTCACATACAAAAGAGATACAGTAAACAAAGGATTCTAATTCACCCCTTTACTCTCCAGTGGCAGAAACTTGTCCTTGAGCCTGTGTAGTTTGATGACTCTCCAGTCAGTCCTCCCTTGTCATCATGGTTAGGCGGGTAGAATGAAGGATGCTCCCCAGACCACATCAGGGAGAAGGCAGAAGGACCCTGGGGCAGGAAATGGATTTGAGGAGCTTAAAGGCAGAACACATGGCCAGCAACAGACAGCAGGTTCTTGCCAACAGACTAGGTGCTTTCCTATTGTCTGTTCCCTGGGGATTTAAGAGTGTTTTGCCTGGGCTAAACAATGGAAACTGCTGTGTTGCTAGGTTTCCCAGTAGCTGCTCAATGGGTAAGCAGAGAAGCCAAATTTATGGGCAGTCCCCTTAGAGTTATAATAAACATTAATAATCTTTTAACCACTATAAGATCCTTTTATAACTATAAGCAGTGAAGAACATTTGAAACTCTGCAAATCTCTCTCCAATGCTTTGTCCACTTCTTGATAAACTGGTGCCTCAAAAGCTTTGTGTAGTCCCCACTGTGTCTGATTTCACACCCTGTAGGAGCGTGGAGCCTGGAGTGGATTAGACTTTGAACAAGGCTATCGATCAAGTAAGCAGGGATCTTGAGTCTCCCTTTAGCAGTAATCCTGAAGGCCACTGCAGATCCTCTAGGTATCCTAGAACTGGTGTTTTGGAGTATTTGGGTTTCAATTTGGGTTTACCAACACTTTAATTCCTGGCATAAATTTTGATATATATCACTGCTGTTCTATCAACAGCAACAGTCCTGCTCAGAGTAAAGAAATCCCAACTGAACTGGAATGCCCTTGCCTTAAATGGAGATGTTGCCAATGTTGAGAAAGATGGAGTAAGTGAAAGGAAATTGTTTCCACTTTTCTCTAAGCTTTCCTTCATGTACGACCCACCAATTAACAGACTGAATGGATCAAAGACTGGCTACCATTCTGAGAAAATTCAGAACTGAATTATAATTCCAAATCAAGGTGGAAAATGTGGCTCCTCTGCTGACTCAGCTGGTGGACTTCTACCCAGTGGTCCCATGTTTCTTTGGCAGTTTCATAGCAGTTCTTATGTTGTCAGCGCAGTGGAGGTTTTGGTGCACACATTTCTTGGACGTGATACAAGAAAAGAGCCTAGGATTATTTTTATAAGTGTTGGTTCCATAAATTAGAACAGATAATCCTCCCTGGTGCCACTGTACAATTTACTCAAAGGAGACATATTTATGGAGCAGAGAATCCTTTAGAAAAATTGGCCCCTGCTTCCAAATAAATGATGTAGGCTTAACATCCAACAGCCAAATCCATAAACAGGAAGAGTTGGGAGAGAATTCTAGAATAAATGGTTGAATTGAATTTAATTGTATCAGAAGATGTGTATGAGCAAGAATGGAAAGAAGGAGTAACATGTTGCAGAAAAAAATGTTCCCGAGACTGCAGGCCTCTCCAGGTGCTAAGACTCAAGTTAAGCCAGTTTCTCATTTGGAGGATCTGTATTAAATTCATGCAGATTTCAGGTAGAGCTCTAGAGGGCAGCAAAGACGTGGTTTCCATGAAGAAGGTCACATTAAGAAACTCAAGGAATCAAAAAAAAAAGAAAGAAAAGAAAAGAAAAGAAACTCAAGGAATCAACTTTTTTTGTATATGATGCCAATGTATTTGTTTTTTGTGTTTGATGTCTGGGTTAAAATAGAATTTAGTTATTATAGAAATACAGAATTTCAGGGCTTAGAAGTCTTGTAGTGTTGTCAAGTTAGTTCAGTCCTCTTATTTACATAAAAGGAACAGCCCCGAGGGATTAGTGGCTTTTCTAAGATCATCTGGTTAGATAGTGGCAGTGAAGACCCACTCCATCCCCTCACACTCACACATGAACATTACTCTCTCCCACATTTAATCGAGGTTCTAGAAATTTTTCCTATCCTGAAATTATTTGGGCAATATGAAGGATTGAGTTCACACACTTAACTCATGTCCTATGTGTGGGGGGGGAGGGCGGGGAGTGATTGGCATTCTTAAGTCTGAAGCTGGTGGTTTTTAAGCGCTGTAATTAAACTTGGACAGAGAGATTTTTCCAGAGTCGGATCGATTTAAAATTTCCTCAGGCAATACTTCCAGGCTTTGGACTCTAGGTGGCAACATAGGACTTTTGGTTTACTTTCTGGGAGCGGCTGCAACCAGAACAAATTCTGGAGGAAACCTGTCTTTGCAGTTCTTCTTGACCCCGGTAGACTAATAGCACTTTCTCTTAGCTAAGCTAATGATCAGAACCTGGGTGCTCACTTCTTAGATGCTATAATTATTTTCACTACAAGCCTCTGACAATAACTATTATTTAACAGGTCATACTCTGTTATGTCATATGTTTGGCAGGGTCATATGGAGAGAGAAGAGCATTCTTACTCATTTTTAAACTTCCTAGCATTTATGCAGCTGCTGCCCCTCTTCTTCTCTGAGCCACCCCTGCCTCCTCTCCCTCACTCTCTCCAGCCCATTCACACTGTACATTTCTCCCTACTCCCTCACTTTACTCTGTGCAAAGTTTTAATTAAATTAAATTTAATAATTTAAATTATTTTTAATTTAATAAAATTAATTCAGCAGAATCAGCTTTAATGGTCATAAAGGACCATTCTGAAAGGAAAAAGGATTCAGGGGATAGCCTGGTAAATTCAGGAGAGAGAGGGTGACACTTCATGTATTCATTTTTGGAATCCATAGTATCACTAGAGCAGGGTTTCTCAGGAAATGGTCTAAAAACCACGTGAGATGTTTGTGAAAATGCAGGATTCCTGACCACACTTGAGACCTACTGGGTCGCAGTCCCTAAGGGTGGGTCCTGGAATCTCTCTGTTGAGCTGCTACAAAGACTATGTTGTGAAACACAGCTGCAAAGGAGCTGCAGATCTTTTTTTTTTTTAAAGATTTTATTTATTTATTCATGAGAGACACAGAGAGAAAGAGAGGCAGAGACACAGGCAGAGGGAGAAGCAAGCTCCATTGCAGGAAGCCTGGGTCTCCAGGATCACACCCTGGGCTGAAGGTGGCGCTAAACCGCTGAGCCGCCAGGACTGCCCTGCAGATCTTTTTTTGATCATCTGGTGGTGCCTTTTCCATCTCCCTCGAGGCCTGTGATTTACTGTGGGGTCTGGTGTCTGATCCCACTGCTGAACTCAAAGCCTTAAGTTTCATGAATAAAGACAGCCACCCATCTTCCAGTGCCTGCTTGTTCCTCCTTTTCCCCCAACAGTGATCTGACTTGAGGTCCCCTAGGGACACACTGGAAAAGGGATATGGAATGGAAAGAACTTGAACTTTGGAGTTGTAGAGAACCATGATCGAATCTTGTCAAGTGATGTAGTCCACAGGGGCTTCAGTTTCATCAAATAACTACAATCAGACTACTAAGAGATAGCCTATTATTATTATTATTATTATTATTATTATTATTATTATATTTCTTCTCTCCCTACTTAAAATTTTAAAAACATGATTTTAAATTATATGGTATACAAATATATTCTCTTCAGCATGGGACTTGAACTCATGACCCTGAGATCAAGACCTGAGCCTAGATCAAGAGTCAGATCTTGATCTGATCTCAGTTAACTGACTGAGCCACCCAGGAGCCCCTGCAAATATGTTCTTGTTACAGAAACCCAAATGATACAGATGAGATTAAAGTACCCTATAATCTTTCCAACCCGAAGTCCCTGCCAAGTAGGATTGTGCTGCACACTGTTTTTGAAACGTGCTTTGATGATGCAATGTCAGTTTTTAGGAGTCTTTCCATACTGGTATTTTTAAATCCATTGTATTCTTTTAGACTGCTGTAGAACACAGTCTTTCCTCCAGGACTGTAGATTCTCAAGGAATTGTAACAGAGTTTTACATCCTATATTTTCACTTCACATATGTAAATATTTTCCCGTTTCACTATACATTCTTTACAAAACATGATTTTTAATTATTTCATAGTTTTTCAGCATATAAATATACTAAAGTCAATTTAATAATTGATTTAATAATTCTCTGACTGCTGGATATTCAGGTTGCTTTCAATTTTGATTATTGTTCCTATTAAATAATTAACTCAATGCTTCCTTACATTCCCCATTCTCATGGCTCCCTTACTTAGGGATACTCATATGTATATAATATATATTATAACCAAGGAATTAAGATCCTTGAGAAGTGGGTCAAGGCCAATTTATAGTTTCTGCATTTACTTTAGGCACAAATTGCTCTGTGAGCAAGAATGGGTGTTGCATTCTAACTTCTTTAGCTTCTGTTGAAACTCCACTCTTCTCAGCCAAATAACTGAAGCAAAATGAAGGTATCTTTCCAGAACTGTTTACTTTGAGCAGATGAGCATTTTCACAATTAGAAGGGAAGTTTGCAATCAGTTTCTTTAATGGAAAAGGCACTCTTATAGAATTAATCCATGCATGGCTCAGAGGAAGTAGGACTCTTTGAAATTGATTGGATTAAAGCGCTCCTTAAAATCAGAAATACTTGGGTACTCATCTACTCTGCTGGGTGATTGACAGGGGTCTTCAAGCCATCATCCTTCATGGGAGGTACTTGGTGTAGAATCGTTGTGATTTCAGAGCCTGCTGGATTAGGACCAATTAAATCCATAAATAGAAATGAGCTGCCATTATTATCCCTAAAATGATACCCCAACATGCTCACCTGGCCCACTCCTAGGTCACGCGGGAGTTACAAACAGACATACTGCACTTGAAGGGGCATAGCTAAATGCAGATGCTGGGAGTAACCACCATGGCAAGGACGTGCTGAGTTTTAAGCAAAATATGAACTTGAGTAGCTATTTTGCTCCTCTAAAAATACAAGGGAAGACGAAGATGTAGCCTCTATCCTTGATGTCATGTTAACCAAGTATTACTGCACTGCCAACATTTAAAGCACTAAACTAGAAGGCTTTACAGGCAAAATAAAATGCAACAGTGACTAATGGCAGTTGCAGATTTAAATTAGCATTGAGGGGCACATGAGTGGCTCACTTGGTTGGGCGTCTGCCTTCAGCTCAGGTTGTGATCTCAGGGTCTTGGGATCAAGCCCCAGGTCGGGCTCCCTGCTTGGTAGGGAGCCTGCTTTTCCCTCTTCCTCTGCCCCTCCCCCTGCTTGTGCTCTCTCTCTCTCTCTCTCATAAATAAATAAATAAATAAATAAATAAATAAATAAATAAAATATTTTAAAAATAAAATAAGACAATATTGAGAAATAAATGCAGATGATTACTCCACAAAAGTAATATGGATTTTCCAAGTATTAAGTGTTTTCTCCTAGAATTATAATGCTCTTTGACTCAGAAAAATTCAGGTAATTGGGGGTTCTATTTAGGCTGTACAATTTTCATTATTTAACATCTGCTATCTTTGGGAGTGTGATTGGAAGGATGGTCCCATAGCTGGGAAGAAGCTGATCTCTCTGTTTCTTTGTGTGTGTGTGTCTCCCTTTCTCTCCCTTCCCCTCTGCTCCTTGCCAGAAGGAGAAAGAAAATTAGGAGTCTGGATTTATACAGCACTGTCCATCATTTGTGGCATCTGTGATTTCTTAGTACCTTCCATGATGCTGGGAACAGGAACTGCTGTCTCCATCTCACTGAGAGAAAGTGAGTCAGGAGAGGTTGAATGGCCTACTGGCCACCCAGCAAGACTGCAGGACTAGGACACAGGGCTTTAGAATTCCAGAGCACTCCTCCTTCCTCTTTGCCACTCTTTTACATTTTGGATTGAATGCTTGCTTGCTTGCTTGCTTGCTCTCTGGTTAAAAATCATTTCTTTCACTTCTTTCTAACCACAAGCAAAAACCTAACCTTCAGCCATCTCTTGGGGAGAACTTTGTTCTCAGGCATTCACTTCTAACTCCACAGGGCGATAAGACACTGGGTCTCCAGGGAGTTTGTGCTGGGAGCCCAAGGGTGAAAGGTCATCCCCTTCACCAGCCACTGTTCTTCCTTTGGTGAGTTGTCAGGCAGCCTCTCAACCATTGATCAATCAACCCCGACCACAGCCTGCCTTCCATGCAGCCATCACGGATTCTGTCAAACTGGCATCTTCCTCCCCAACCCAGCCGGCCTCTCCCATCACCTCTGCGTCTTCTCCACCATTCTCTATCTTATCTTTATCCTTTCAACTCCTTGATCCTTGCAGCTGCATTGACTCTAACCTCAGGAATTAGTCATCACCCTGTGCTGACTTGGAGAGGTTTCTGTGAATTTGCACTCGGCACCTCATCTAGAGCAATCAAATCACCCAGAAATGTGTTTTGTGCATGTGAGATAAATAGTGGATGAATCAATAGGTAAAGACTAGAGGCTTTGTTAGAGCTTTGTTAGAGGAAATGTGGAACTCATCTGATTCAATTAATTCATTTTTATAAATGAAGAAACTTAAAAAGAGACTAAGTGGCTCTCTTGGGTTATACAATTACTGACACAAATACCATTAACCAGATCTTCTAACACCCAAATTGCTCTTTTCCCTTACGAAACTATCCAGCTTCTGCTTATTATAACTCTTATTCTATACTCGTCCAATTCCGTTCATGTTTTATGTTAGAGATAATGATATATTTTTCGTTTAATTAAGAATTTATATATTATCTCTCAATCTTACTCATTGTTGGTAATAATGTGTTACATCCGTTACATCCCATGAGTATTTTTAAAACCTAATCTTTTTTCCTAAATATATTTTTTTAAATTTTTATTTATTTATGATAGTCACACACAGAGAGAGAGAGAGAGAGAGAGAGAGAGGCAGAGACATAGGCAGAGGGAGAAGCAGGCTCCATGCACTGGGAGCCCGACGTGGGATTTGATCCCGGGTCTTCAGGATCACGCCCTGGGCCAAAGGCAGGCTCCAAACCGCTGCGCCACCCAGGGATCCCTTTTTTCCTAAATATTAAAGTAATACATGCTCAAGGTGTAAAACTCAGGAAGTAAGGGAACCTATAAAGAAAAAAATAATAATTACCCAATTCATCAATCAGACATAATCATTGTTAATGGTTTAGCATATTTCCTTCTAATTTTCATACACTTTTTACATTGTTGAAATCATGCCGTTTATAGAGTTATATATTCTAGAGTGTTTGCTTGCTTAACATATCATGAGCCTTTACTGTGTCATTAGAAATTCTTTGTACACACGATATAATAGCTGCGTATAATCCATCATCTGATACAAACACAGTCCTCCTAATAGCGCCCCTAACTCTGGGCACTTAGGTCACTTGCAACTTTCCATTTCTTGAGACAATGCTTCAGTAATACTTATGCATACATATTTCTATATATTTCTGATCTTTCCTTGGAAAAAAAAACCCTGACAGTAAATGAGTCAAAAGCTATTTATATTTTTAAGGTTTTTATACATTTTACCCAGTTGCTAGGTCGGCAATGCCAACTGACATCCTACCAATAGGCTTCATAGTAACCCTTTTTAAAATATTTTTCCAAAAATAGTATCTCATTTTTATCATCAATTCCGGTTTTGACTGGCTCATGGTTTAAAAGTTGCTGCCAAACACTAGTTCCAAATCAAAATTGCAAACCAGATTCACACCCCCTCTGTGAAATGTTTCCTTAGATTTGTTAGTGCTCCATTTGAGTTAGTCCTGTCCCCACCGTGGCACTACAAAGGGAAGTTGGCAACTCTTTTTTATTTGCTTTCTATGTGTATTTTACTGTGTTAAATGTATTTGAAAGCAACAGACAGTGGATCATGCTCTAGAAAGCAGAGGCACAAGAGTTTCTGCCCTCAAGTTGTCTTTGCTATGGACTGAGAGATAGTCACAAAAGCCAGCAGGAAGCACAGAGTGATTGCTGCTGCAGTAAAGGATGTCCCCATAGGGTGTGTGGATGCCCAGACCAGGCACGCAGAGCTCAGCCCCTTGAGGTATGGGCAGCTTTTAAGGAGAAACAGCACTCAAGCTGCATATTCAAGGGTGAGGAATATGCCAGAGAGAAGACCTGAGTTGACAACAGTCTGCGCAAAGGGAGCGTATGGAGCAAACTGCACACTGTAGAGGTCTGCCTTGGGCTCTAGCCCCTTTGGAGACTTGTGACCTTGGAAGTTATTGAATTTCTCTGTACTTTAGATTCCTCATCCACTAAAATACTACTTCAGAGAGCTGTGAGGAATAATGGAGATAACTCAGGCTAAGTGCTGACTTAGTCAACAGCTTGGTACATGGTAAGAGCTCCAAAGGTGTCAGATAGCACCATTGCCATCATTGTCATCATCATCACTGCTGGAGCACTGAATTCCCATGAGAAAGTGGTGGGAGATGTGGGCTTGGCAGGAGAAGGTTCAGTGCATGAAGGCCCTCTGTAACCTTCTGAGAAGGAGATGCCTTGCCCTAATATCCATCATGCCCTTTGAAGTGCTTGCAGTTTTGGAGTTAACTGTCTCAAGGCAGGAGGCTGAACTGATAATCTCAGATTCCTTCCAGCTCTGAGACGTGATTCCCACCTAAGAGCAAACAGTTTCAATCTTGGGCAGTCTGTCTTACAGAACACAACCCCTTCCTTTTAGCTTCGTGCCAATGACCGAAGGAAGGTATCTTCCCCACATTCTAGGATTTGTAATGGTTAACTCCCACCTAGTGTGAGTAATTCTTGTATTGATATCAAACTATTTAGTTTGAGAATAAATTCCCGAGAGGGGGAGGTATATATAATACGGGTTTTTGTTTTGTCTTTAAAGATTTTATTCATTTATTCATTAGAGACACACAGAGAGAGGCAGAGACATAGGCAGAGGGAGAAGCAGGCTCCTTGCAGGGAGCCTGATGCAGAACTCGATCCCAGGACCCTGGGACCACGCCCTGAGTGGAAGGCTGATGCTCAACGCTTGAGCCACCCAGGGGTACTGGGAGGAAGCATATAAAAGGACTCCCAGCCAAAAGAAAAAGATCTTTGAAATTTTCATTCCTCATGGGGTTGATTTTACTGGAAGGGAATGTGAAACAAAATGGACTGATTTTGTTCAGTGAATACTCTGCTCCCTTTCCCTATTTTCTCTAGCAGCTTACAACACTGCCGCAGGGGGGCAGCTGGACCACGGCAGCCCGCCTCCCAGGTTGGGTTCATTTCTGCCTACCTGGTTGGCACATGAAGCCAGCCCAGTTGCTGCTCCCTGCCCCCTCACTCCTACGTCTCTGCCTCCTGTCCTCAACTTCATACTCCTCAGCTATGCTCAGCTTCTATGAAGGCAAACATGTCTCTAGAGATGCATTGCATTCTCCTTGGACAGACAGGCTGGGAGAAAGGAAATAACTATGCCTCTTAGTTTGCACCAGTTATCCTGGCATAAACATCACAGAGCCTCTTTTCCCTCTCAAAAGTGTCATGTTTGGATAATATGTTATATGCCAACTCTATGGTCACATGTATAAAACTCTATGGTCACACGTATACTAAACATTTACCCTAGTGAGGGGAGGGACTGGGTCGTTTTTTATCATGAAACCTCCAGCACAGAGCCACAAAAATGCAGCTGGTAGTCTCCTGTACCCTCCATAGTTTAACCCTGAATAACACCCCTGCCCCTTTAAAGGCTCTGGAATCCCAGCATCAGGTTTTACATCTGTAAAGTGGAAACAATAATACTCAACTTCTGGAACTGCAAACAAAACAAAGCCACTACTGATTTTACATTCTGGAAATTGTAAAACATTATAGAAATGTTGTGGTACAGAACTTAGCACAGCAATTGTCACATGGTAAGCATCTCATAGATGCTTGTTGGTTGAGTGAATAGATGAATAAACTAGTCATAATAAGTTAACAGCCTTCAATGGGGAAATGATTGATTCTCCTAAAATTGGAATGTTCTACTTAGCAATCAAAACTGATTTAAAATCTAACCCTAAAGCTAATCTGTAGATAAGATAGCAAAATGAACCCCTCCCATAGACTTGCTGTGAGGACCAGGAAGGAAATAAGTAATCGAGAAATATTAGGGCAAATGAAGCTGAAGCACAGCTAAACGTGACACAAGGTGGCAGGTTCCTATAAGTTGGCCCTTGCTGTAACTTCAGAACTGGCAAGTGACGAGAGAGGTAGGACCTACCCTATCTAATTTTCTGGTAAAGCCTATAATCTCTAGACAATACCAAGCCAAGATGGTGATTCAAGCTGAATTTCTTGATTCTTGTTTAACTTGGATGCATAACAAGGGAAATGCATTGCTTCTACCAGTGTGGAAATGCCACTGCCTGGTGCACTTTTATGACCTGACTGGTCCCTCACTAATGACACTGACTGGTACCATAAAATGCTAATTCATCTTCTTTTCTGATTGGAAAGGGAAAGTTCAATTAGAAAACAAAGCATTGAGTTGAATTTGTTTTCAACCTGGGTGTTAGAATGCATGCTTCTGGAATCATTGAAGTCTGACTTCAACATTGGATTTTATTTTATTTTTTTAAGATTTTGTTTATTTATTCATGAGAGACACAGAAAAAGAGGCAGAGACACAGGCAGAGGGAGTAGAAGCAGGCTCCATGCAAGGAGCCCGATGTGGGATTCGATCCCTGGACGCCAGGATCACACCCTGAGCCAAAGGGAGACACTCAACCGCTGAGCTACCAGGTGTCCCAGATTTGATTCTTAGTAGAACTAAAAAGGAGATACTGACAAAGACAGGAATCTCAACCAAATAGCACTAAATACTGATTCTACATATTTATCCTAACTGTGGAACTGGCCCCGACCCAGTCATTTGGTATTTTGTGGCATTTGAGCCCCACATAACTTATAAAGGCTATGGGATCTTTTATTGAGTGATAGGATGTTGGAGGTGTACAAAGCATGCCTTTTCCTTTATTTTATTATATATATATATATATTTTTTTTTTTAAGATTTTATTTATTTATTCATGAGGGACACACAGAGAGAGAGAGAGAGAGAGAGGCAGAGGCAGGGAGAGAGGCTCCATACAGGGAGCCCAACGTGGGAATCGATCCGGGGTCTCCAGGATCACGCCCTGGGCCAAAGGCAGGCACTAAACCACTGCGCCACCCAGGGATCCCATGCCTTTTCCTTTAAAGGCAAAATTTTTAACTTGGAAAAATTGAAACTCACTCAGCTCATCAATGAGTGTATTTCCCATTTATTTACACTTATCAGATGTAGTCCCCTCTGAACATCAATTACCGGAGATTGGATGAGGTCTTAGAGCCCTGTGGACACTGTTGGTACCACCAGGATAGCAAGAGAAGACCATTTCCTTAACAACTCGCTGCCCAAGTGGGCTGACAGGACACATACATGGGAAATAAGTAGTGACATGAGGTGAAAATGACAACCATTCCATTACTTTGGGAATCCTAGTGAGAAGTAGAGAAATGAAATGATAAAAGATAGAGAGGCAAAACCCCACCCAAACAAGCTGAGCGAAGATACAGTATTTGGGGGCCATGATAGTTGCAAATTTATGCATGGGTTTTCAGTAGTTCTTTCCTGCTTGATAAATACCATTAAATATGCCCCATTGTGGGACAGGCCCCTTACCTGCCCCTTCATCTCCGTTCTGATGATGTCATTCATATTTTTGGTCTTGCTCACGGAAGTCTATTACCAACTCCTGTGCCTGGGCTAGGATTCCAGGGACTTGTCACTGGGTGTTGTGCTATAGGTTGGCAAATCAAACTCCAATTAAAAAAAAAAAAATACAAAGAAAAAAAAAAAAGGATTCCAGGGCTTGTTTCCTCACATCTGAATCACTGTGGCACCCTGATTTCTCTGGCTTTGATTTTGTCAGGGGGCACATTGATAGGATCTTTTAAGAGATGATTTTTACTCCCCCACCCCAATCATTTCAGGTTTCCAAGTTCCTACCCAAGTCATTTGGGCAAAGCATCTTCCTAGGAACCAGAAGCCACTTAGTAAAAGTATAGCAACATGACAAAACCAGCAGAGCTGATGCAGCACAGGAAGCATTCCTGGAAGGTCTGCAAGTATGAGACACAGTCAAGGAAGTTACAGCATGTAGCTAAGCGCACTGTGAAACCCTCCAAAGATACATGGCAAAGACACAAGCTTTAGAGACAGGAAAGTTTGGATCTGTATCCTGGTTCTGCCATGTAATAAAATAGGAGTGTCAAAAAAATAACTCCCAGGGTTATGAGGTCTGACTGAGCTACCATTTATAAAGTGTTTAGCACTGTGCTTGGCATATTATATCTTCTTTTCTGGAAGTGTGGAAAGAACTGCATAAAGGACACATTGACCCCTCAACTCAATGGAGAGCTGAAGAGAGAGATTTAATCCACCCAGGGAGACTCAACTGAATAAATATTTCTTGAATATACTATATGATATATTATATATCACATGTGAATTCTTAATTTTTCAAATAACATCATATTTTGTCTATGATGCCAAAACCATGCAAAATACAAATTACTCTTGGAGTAAGCATAAGTCAGATATTTCAGGCTGCTTTAGAGCTCAGAGACATTACTTTGCATAGTTGTTCTCAGTATAGTAGGTTGAATTGTGTCCTCCCAGAAGATAGGTTTCAACCTTGGGTACCTGTGAATGTGACATTATTTGGAAATAAGGTCTTTGCAGATGTCATTAATTAAGAGGAGGTCATTTGGGGCCTAAATCCAATAGCTGGTGTCCTTCTAGGAAGAAAAGAAGACACACAGAAACACAGACACACAGGCAAGAAGGCCGCAGAGGCAGGCTGGAAAGCTATACTGCAAGTCAGTGACCACCACCAGTTACTGGGAAGAGACAAGGAAAGATCCTTCCCCGGAGCCCTCGGAGGGAGTGTGGCCCTGCTGGCACCTTCTAGTCTCCAGATCTTTGAAAGAATACATTTCTGCTGTTTTTAGGCACTGAGATTATGGTGATTATTTATGGCAGCCCTAGAAAATGAATACATGAGGGTATACTGAGTGGAAGTTTGCCCACATTTTATCACTTGTTCTCATACAAGCAGAAGTTAGATTTTTTAACAAGAGAAATGTTCCTTAGTACACGTGCAAGCATACCCATTTAATAATCCTATACCTTAAAAAATAATGATATATTATTGAAAAATTATGTGTATATCAAATTGTAGCACGTAAAAAATAACATGTTAAATACCCTGAAAGTATTTACCACTAAAAACTCACGAACAGTGAAAACGGCGGGGAGGCAATTCATCATCTCTACATAGCAAATTTTCAGGAGTAAAAGTAGCAGAGTAGTGTGACCTCTTTTATTAGTTCTAAGCCAGCCACATTTACTTTAAAACTTTTGCTCTTTTTCTTACTAAATTAGCAATTATCTGGACCTGCTAAAATTCACAAAATTAAGTACCATGTTGAACAAAGTGCCATTTTTCCCTATTAGATAAAAACTTAGCATGAAACTCTAAGCCTGAGAAAGTTCAGGTTGCCTTTTATTTACAGTCTTTATCAAGCAAATAATATTCATATTTTGAATTATGCAAATAAGCATTTACATGATAAATCGTAATTGCTCTCAGACAGCTGTTTATAATTGGGTAAATGAGACACACTTTTAAATTGTCTAAATACATACTTACCCATGTTTACATATTTATACACTAGACTGTAACTGTTCTGAATCAGCTGTTAGCATCTATTGTGCCTTGTACAGACCAAGGGAAGAGAACTTTTCACAAAAACAGCAAAATCCCTCTTAACTTGCTCTAAAATGAGAAGGATTTGGTAAGACTACCAAATAAGGGGTGACCTCTCAGCATATCCCTTGCCTGTGGCATTCCACAGTACTTTAAGCAGGAAATGATTTTATATCACTTTGGTTGGCTGGGGAATTAATCCTGATTCATATTCTTATCTGATTGGGTATACCAGCGGCATAGAAACATGTTCCTTCAAATGAATGTTTTTATACCTTAAAAGTTCAACTGTTTACCCATGTGTTATGTCAATCAAAAAATAGCAACAAGTATTTCTTTTGAAAATACAGAAGAAAATGTAGAGCACTAGTGCCTAATTCTAGCACCTAGAATTAGCCTGTCTGAAATGTTCAGAAGCAATTAAAAGAAAAAGCAGATGGTCCTGACTACAAGAGCTAAGGGAACTTAGAAAACAAAAGAAGGGGTAGGATGCAGGGTCTTAGGCAAAGCGGATTGGGTTTTGAGGACTCAGGGAGCTAGCTCACTTCTTGTAGAGTGAGGACTGTGGGGTTGCTGTGAGGCAGGCCTGGAGGAGGATGGCAGGGCCTGTGCAATCCAACACACAACCCTCTTCCCACATTCACGAGGGCCCCTCCCTTGCCTCCCCGACACACATACCTTTCCCAGGAAATCCAAGAGACTTGCTGTGACCATTCCCTCATCTCCATTTTTCCCAGTAGGCAAAGAGTCCTCCCCTGACCCTGGCCTTTAAAAAAAAAAAAAAAAGCTTTATGCATTTCCCTTTGCTTTCTTAAAGCAGTCAATTTTTGCCTTGTTCTGCTTCTCTCTAGGCAAATGCATTTATTTCTAATTCATCTGACCCCATTCTTACCTGGTTTTTTATATGTATGAGAGAGAGAAAGAGAGAGAGACAACTTTTCCAAGATGCTCTGGCTGAATCAAGAGGATTCAAATGCTACTTCAGGGATTCACACACCAGGACGAATGGATCCTGAAGCAGAGAGACTGGGCAGGGGGAGGGGGGACCACCTTGAGGCAGCTGTAAAGTCCCCAAGAAGTGGAAACATTAGAGCTGGGGAGGCTGAGCCTCTATCCTGCCATTAAGTGCAAAAAGAGCCTTTGCATTGCAAGGGGAGATTTAGCCATAGCTGCAAGTAGGCTGAGGCCAGAGCTCTGAGACTGGAGGGTCTGGGTAATGCTGCTGAGTTTAAGGAGATCTCTTCTACAGGCAATTTCTTCCTAACTCTGTTAGGAGAAAAAAATGCTACTTCAGGGACTGGTAGTGCAGGGCGTGGTAAAGTAGAAAGATTCCTACATTAGGAAAATCTGATCTTGAAGCCAAACTGTGAAATGCTGGCAAGTCACTCAAACTCTATCTGTGCCTTGGTTTCTTCTTCTTTGGACTGGATCAAGTTCAACTGAGCTCTGTGACCGCTGATCCTACACTTATGATATCACAGACCCCAGCTGCCTTTGTAAGCTTTAGCTCAGCCTTGCCACCTCCCTGTCATACGTTATCATCATAGCTGCAATTGCCGTGATAAACACCTGCTCACTGTGGGCAAGCACCGCACCACACACTTTCCGTGATATATCTCATTAATCCTCACAACACCCAGATCAATGATTATTTCTATTTTATAGATGAGAAAACTGTGACTCCAAGAAATCACAAAAGTAGATCTAGGTTGCCCAGGTTTTTCAGAGAGCCAGACTTCAAACCCAGATCTGGTTGTCTGTCTGATCCCTGAATCTGGTGCCTGTTGGAAAGAAAAACCAGATGTTCCTTCTGGACTCTGCCTTATGCTTGAGTAGATCAGCCTCGGTGTGATCTGAGTGCTTGGTGTTCATGACTTTACTCATATATTGGGGGATTACAATTTTCTCAAAAATGTCGCCCCTTGAGGGACTTGAGTGCTACTCAAGTGGGTGGGTGGGTAGACTTGCGGTGGAGTGGGGAGGTGAAGGGGGTTTTATATTTGTGTAATTCAGTTGGCTCTAGTTAGTATTCAGTTGTTATCTTTGACAGCCTTCTAAATCAACCCAGGAGTGTGACTACTGGCCACAGAAGCCAGAGTGCAGACCTCCTGCCATGTGGGGTACATTTGGAGGAAGAAAACTGGCAGTGGATACAAGCATGGCACAGAACAGGAATAGACAATGCCCCACCACCTAGGCTCCCTCCAGAGCAGGACGCTGGGTGGCTGCCCTGTCCCGCCCCTTCTCTGGCTCCAGGTCTGTCTGTCTCCAGAATTGACTCAGACCACCTTGGGTGGTCGCTCCCATGGCTATTATGCACGTGCAGCTTTCTGCCTATTGACATTAGGGGATGTGCCCCCACCTTCCCTTTGTTTCATCCTCCATTTAAGACACATTTGTTCTCGCTGGCTTTTAACTGGTTTTCAATCTATGTTCATTGCTAGGGTGAGTTATCTTTTTTAAAAAATGCAACTTGCAATGGGTTTCTGTGCTGTCCAATTAGCATTGTTAAGCTGTTTGGAAACAAATACAACTTAGAGCAGATGAAATCACACTCTGCTAGTCACTCAGATGCTGCTAAAAAGCATATCACAAGAGGATTCCTAGAAATTAGCCTTAGTTCCTGACAAGGACTTTGAAAATGCTGTAGGCCTTCAAGTCTTAATTGGTATCTGAACAAAACCACCCATTCTTCTCTACACTTCCCAGTGTGCTGCTCCAGAGGTGATCACATCAACTCCCTGCCACTGGCCTTCCTTTTACCAACTTCCAGGGTAAACCATAGCTGGATAGAGATGGGTGATCACCAAGCTGAAACAGGCACTCACTCTCCAACTTTCTCTTACCTTCCTCCCTCCCTTCACAGAATCACTTTTATCTCCATTCAGTGTGGACACTTTGGATTCACTTAGAGACACTAACAGGTTTTCTCCCCTATTTCACCTGCCCCTTGGGATGCTCTTCTGACTAATGGGCTGATGGGAGAATCAGTTATCCCACCAGGATTTGAATAACAGAAAATCTCAACAATGGATAAGAGAGTGCATCATGAAAAGAGATACTCATATACTTTTCCTAATTGTTCTTTTTTCCCCCTGATTGTTCTATAAAAGAAGTGATTAAGATGACAAATCATGAAAACTAGGTGGTTTTTATTTTTATTATAGAAAAAAATTTACTAGAGATGACCCGCTAATTATATTGTCTAGCTCCCCACATTCTAATATCTGAGCTTTCACAAAATTCATCATTTAATAGTCATTCTAATAACATGTAAGACATAGAATGTCTAACTTTAGGCACACATTATTTCTTTGATAACCCCTCCTTGAAACTGGTTTTACAGCCAATTCCTTTTGCTTAAAGAAAAAGTGTTTTTTCTTCCTTTTTCTTGTTAAGTAGTCAAAAACTAAAAAGCAACTAAATCCAATGTATAGCCAGCCATTTCTCTTCTCATGCTACCAACCATCCAAATGTGCACATACTTCAGTGCCAAAGAAATGTTTCAACTATGTCTCCAAAAAAAAAAAAAAAAGTGCACATCCTGATACCCTAACCATCCAGAAATATCTCAATCTCATTTTCATATACTGCCTTGATTTGAAGAGCTGAGAATGAAAATGAGCCATGGACACATGCTGTGTCAGACAGTCTTTACAATAGGTTCATGTGGACCATGGACAGAAGAAGTCTGAAAATAGATTTGGTGGAAATTGTAGGGGATTGACCTGGGATTGGTTGTAAATTAAATGAGAACTTGACAAGTAGGTGGAATAAAAAACAAAAAAAAAAACAAGTTTTATAAAGCACTCAAATTCCTTCAGGTTCATATTACAAAGCAAAATTTTTTAAGGATAAGCCAACAACAGTTTAGAATAGATCTTGTTAAACAGAAGAAACTTATTCAATAGGAGAAATTTTTTCTGTCACTTAATTGAAGGTCATAACCAATTAAAAAATACAAACATATTCATATATTATTCATATATGAAAGATGAGTCTCTCATCTTGGGGATACTCCAGCTATCATTTAAAAAGTCACCTAAGGGGAGCCCCCGTGGCCTAGCGGTTTAGCGCCGCCTTCAGCCTGGGGTGTGATCCTGGAGACCCAGGATGGAGTCCCATGTCGGGCTCGCTGCATGGAGCCTGCTTCTCCCTCTGCCTGTGCCTCTGCCTCTCTCTCTCTCTCTCTCTGTCATGAATAAATAAATAAAATCTTAAAATAAATAAATAAATAAAGTCACCTAAAAAAAGCACAGCTTTATCATACACAGTGGTGTTAAATACATAGCATACCTACATTAGTATCAGAATTCATTCAGATAAAGTCTTTTCTTACTTGTTTCCCAACTTGAAAAAGTCCAATTCATGGGTTCTAAGATTCAGAGCAAAGCAAATACTACAAGAAATTTCTCAAGAAATTCTCCATACACTGCTGTTGAGATAGAGCTAAACCTAAAATGCCCAGTGTTGAGTTTTGTCATTTATACATCCGTCTGATGGCTGTGGAGGTAGTTTCCATGGTAAGCTCCCTGTCTACAAGAAGCAGGGTGAGTGGAATGCCTCCTTCCAATGAAGAACTTTTCACTGACAGTGATAAAGGCCAAGAACCTCCTTCACACAAATGATTGAAAAACAGAACACGAAGGACATTTTTATTTTGTTTTGTTTCCTTTGTGTGGTATGTGACTTCAGTGCAAATACCCATTTAATCAAGAATACAAAGACAGCCACCTTTGCTAGCTAAGGGATTTCCAGAGACTGCAATAAACATAGCTCTTTTACTTTTTTTTTTTTTTTTTTTTGGTGAGGAGATTCCTGCAGGTTAATTCCTGCAGGTTATCATTTCATACTCTTGGTATGGTTACACACTTTTGCCTCCTTTTGGGAAGAAGATTTTTTTTTTTCCAAAGAAACATTTAAAAGTAAACTCAATAGAATCTAGAAAAACTTGAATGCTTTAGAGGGTGAAGTTTCCTTATTGAGTTTTTAAAAATTTTTTTTATTTTCTTACTGAGGTATGATTGACATATAACATTGTATTAGTTTTAGGTATACAACATAATGATTTGATAATTGTATATATTGCAAAATGTTTACCAGAATAAGTTTAGTTAATATCCATTACCACACATAGGTACAGATTTTCCTTCTTGTGGTGAGAACTTTTTAAGATCTACTCTCTTAGCAGCTGTTAAGTATATCAAACAGTGTTGTTAATGATAGTCACCATGCTGTGCATTACATCCCCAGGACTTATTTATCTCATAACTGGAGGCTATTGTAATTAATTTTTAGAAATATAAATACTTTGGGAAAGCATATAGAAGGCACAGTTGACTGGGAATTTCTGGTTCATGCATTTTTTTCTCTCTGAGTCGATGAGATCAAATTGAACCCATTGCTAAGCCAGCCCAGACTCGCTTTCTCCTTCACCTCTTAATCATTCCTTTCTAATACCTTCTATTACAATGGTCTTTCTTTCTCCTCTTTACATCCTCTTCATTCCCTCCCTCCCCCAATTTCTTCAATTCTAGGGATATCACAGTCTATCTGCCTTCAAGCCTCTCCTTAAGCTTTGCTTCTCCTAGGTAATCTACCCTGACTCAGGATGCAATAACAAATGCGAGTGTACATTGTAACATTCTCAAATGTATAAAATGTAAAGTGATATTTTATTACTAGTGCTGTCATCATCACTGTAAGAAGATGGACTATTTGATCCTTTAGATCTCTGACAGACTGTGGTCCCTGTCTTCAACAGATATTAACAAACACTTTTCTATCCTAATAATTGGTTTAGTGCTTAAACTGCTGCCAAATAAGACAGAAAAAATATCCGATTTTAATAATACAACCCTTTTAAAATCCAAAAGTTAACCTCAAAATAAAGGTATATAATATAGAGGCCTTGTTATAATATTTGGGTAATTGAAGAAAAAATAATTAGTTTGAAATGAAATGCTAGTGGTTATAAGTATGTACCGCAGGCAGGTCTATGTGAGGTACTGGGGCAAGTATGAGAAAATATGTCCTGGAGTCACCCTACTCAGTCAGTGTCTATTTGTGATATTAAATGTGATGTAAGGGGATCCCTGGGTGGCGCAGCGGTTTGGCGCCTGCCTTTGGCCCAGGGCGCGATCCTGGAGACCCGGGATCGAATCCCATATCGGGCTCCCAGTGCATGGAGCCTGCTTCTCCCTCTGCCTGTGTCTCTGCCTCTCTCTCTCTCTCTGTATGACCATCATAAATAAATAAAAATTAAAAAAAAAAAATAAATGTGATGTAGGGCCTGGACCTTTATTATGTAAACATCAACTGGGATACTGGATCTTTGGGGGGGGGATACTATTTTATATAAACTATCAGTCAAGTAAAGGAGTATAAAGTAGTATCTTAAAAAAAAATTAGACAAAAATGAAGTTCAGTTTTGAATAGTAAGATCTGTCACCCACTCCAAAATGTGATATTATTTCTATCCCAACAACTTACATTCCATACTATCATTATATTATACCATTGTAAGGTATGGGAAAGACCAGAAATATTCAATTAACTAGTTTTAAAATTTTTAAAGTCATTTGCTGGCTCTTTAAGAAAGGGAAACCATAGATATTTCATTAAAATACCTTTACTTTTTAATTCACTGAACCATATTACTCCCTATATTTTTTTTCACTATATACCTAAACAACTAGATACACATAGCAGGAGAGAAAAACTTTTTTCCTAGAGATCAACAATGACAACAAAAAAGTCCATGGAAAGTCAATATTTTAAGAAATTTAAGATGGGATCTTTCAAATCTTGTCGTTTATGTTAACCAATAAAATCCAAAGCCCATTTCAAAGATGTACTAAATCCCCAGTCTGAAAGTAATTGCCGTTCCTTGTCCCACGTGTGTATATATCATCAATACAACTAAGAATGAATTCAGTGAGGCCTGGACCACCGCCAAGCAATTGATTATTAGCCATTAAAAGGGAAATGTTTATTTATTCATGGCAACTAGTTTTCAGAAGGAAAGGCAAAGAGGTCTGATTTTAAATGCTATTGCTTCTTTCTATCCTAAGCCTGATCAAGATCATTCACTTCTTCTTGGAGGTATCAAAAGCCCATTTTTATTTTTCCTTTTGCTATTTTAACCAGAATAGTGATAAAAAAAAAAAAAAAAAAAAAGGAGGGGGGGAGAGCAGTTGCTATGAGGCAAAGAAAAATGTCCTGGCAGTTGAGGGCCCTCCATCTATCAAGGGGAATTTGCAATGTTGCCTCTCTTCAATACTGTATAGATTCACAGGATTTTGTGAAACACTTAACCAAAATGGAAGGATTTAAAAACGGAATGCAAGATATAGATGCAATCATTTTTTAAAAATCAAGATACTTTAGTTTTATTTCAGAATTTTCTAGTCTTAAATTCTTAAGCACGCAGCCATGATGATCATCTTGGATAATACTTTTGAAAGGCAGATTAATGCAAACTGCTTAAATATATTCACTATAGCACAGATGTCTAACGATTAAAAACTCTTATTAGGATTGAGATGCACTACATCCAATTACAGGGAAACAGATACTTATCTAATTAAATAATAATCCTCCCAAGCCATGTTGAGTTGCAAAATAAGTTCAAATGTCCAGAACATCAAATAATATTTTAAAATCTAGAAAGGATATTCAGTTAGATGATTTGCTTGTGATACTAAGAATCTCTTATGAATTGGAGGCAATTTATATAAAGATTTCCAATATGTGTAAAACTTACTATCTTGCCTAGTTTTTCCAATTGACCCAGTATCAAAATAAATTTCCCCTCCCATGTCGTTGAGTTTATCTGATATGAAGAGGCAATAGCAAAAGTGCCTTTCACTAATAATTCTGGCTGTTTACCTCCTTTCCTCTATTACTTCAGAAGGGAACAACCTCCTGGAGTCCCCAGGCTCTGGCTCTTAGAGATAATTTAGATAAAATCCCAGAGCCCAGTTGAGAAGAAGATTGGACCAGCCAGCCAAGGAATCTAACAGAGGAGGGAGGAAACCACAATGACACAGTGAAACCGCAATGCTTTCTAGAACCAGCAGGTGCGGAGTTTTCCTGGGATATTTAGAACACAGACTGAGACCCAGGAACGCTGTTGCCAGATTAGGGAAGGTAAGGCTAGAAGTAATATTTGGAGCTAATCCCAGAACTAGGTCCTTCTCAGCGCACCAATGCTGAATGTGGGGGGGTGGGGGGGGGGTTATCTCTTCTTCGGGAGCCAAATACTAAGAGTAAAAGCAAATATTTGATGCTGAAGAGCTCTTAAGAATTGAAGAGTGCCATTTACTTATTTCTACACGTCAGTGTGGGCTTAGGATGTTAAATAGATTAAAAGGCTAAGAGAGGTCAGTCACTCCAGGAAAGACTCTTCTTTTGCATCTCCTGACTTGGTTCTCTGGTCGTCTTTCCAAAACTAAGATCTACCTCACTCCAACTCCTGTGGACGGAAACTTGGAAGATGGCACATCCTCTCCTAGAACATTCTGGAGAATGTGGAGTCAGAGTCGTGGGGATGAGTACCAGAAAGGGGGGGGGGGAAGACCCATGATGGAGTGAGGGGGGAGACCAAAGTTGCTGGCTAATTCAATAAAGATAGTTTAAAAAAAAATTCCAGCAGATGTAATCGTAAAACTTATAAGGTCCTAAGAAGTTACCATATCTATTCTCCTCTATTTCAGATAAGGGTAGGGGGTGGAGGGGGAGGTGGGGGGGGAGAGTGGTTCAGAGTGATGAGGCCATTAGAGCTAGTTAGGAGCTGGGCTGGGGTGCCAACTGACTCCCAGGCCAGAGCTCCTTCTCCCTGACACAGCCATGAAGTTCAGACCCCAAACGGGAGTCTATCCTAATGCTTCCGTAAGATGGTTTCAATCAGTGCTCTCCTTCCACCTGTCTCTGAAAATGGGGTAGCAGAGGTTTGCCAGGCATCCGGCTCTAACCGGATAGAAGTCCTGGAAGCCCTGGGTCAGTCTGTGACCTGCTCAGTCTCTGGGACGCTGGGGCTTAGGTGTTGGGCGCAGTGGGCCCCGAGTTTCAGGCTTCTGCTCCCCCACCCCCATCCCCCCTCCCGCCCCCGTCTACTCCTGGCTCCCTCTGCCGCCCTTCTCGAAGAGGACAGACAAGTCATTTCAATTTAATCTTATTTAAAAAGACATAACTAATAAATCTATTGCCGGGGCGGCGGAGAGACGGCCAGCAGAGTCGATCGTGCTCCCAATCCCATTGAACCCCATTGAAAACCATGACAACACGGGACAAGCTCCGATTTATCCCGGCGTGCTAAAGAGCTTTGTGAGCAGGCGTCAATCACGCATTATTTCGGACTGAACAAATGCAAAATCTTGACTGGAACAAATGCTTCCAACAGGTCCGGGGCGTCGAGCTCCATTTCCCCTTTGTCCGCGGCCTAGCAGTTGGCCTGTATTGGGGTTGCCTCCGCCCGACCACCCAGCGCGCGGCGCAGCCCGGGGAGCCTTGGGCACGCTTGACAGGGAGGCTGATGGGGAGGGTGCACCGGGCCAGCGAGCCCGGGCCACTGCACAGGAGCCAGGTCCGGGTTAAGCTCAGGTGCAGCTAGGGCTTCGGGGGCGGCCACCCAAGCGCCGCGCCTCTCTCCAGAATTTAGCGGCCAAATACCCGAAGGGCGGCTGCAGAGGCGAGGCCTCCGGAGCGGCCCCCGCGAGCCCCGCTGAAGCGCTTCAGGCGAGCGCGGGGAGCCCTGGGCCAACAGAACGCCCTGCACCTGAGCGATTGCTGGGGTGGGGCTGTGGGAGCTGGATCTCACCCTCCCCGCCCCCCCGCCCCCCGGGCGGCACGCTGACCCTTCTGCCCGGCGAGCCCAGCCCGGATTCTCCCGGTGATCGGGTACCGGCTAGCGCGAGGCCGTAGCCCCGGGACTCAGCCCGACCCTGAGGCCACACGGCTGAAGCTCCCAAGTGGCGCCGGAGGGTGTGGCGACGCCAAGGCCATCCAAAGCCTCCGCGGCCTCCCCGTGAGACGCGCCGTCGCCCTGGGCCCACGCGCGGGCCTGGGATGGGGCTCCGAGGAGCGGCGGCCACGGGCCCGGCGGTGGCACCAAGGGCCTGAAGCGCTTGGCCCACTCCGCCTCGGTTTTGCGGGCCTGGGGAACCGGGCGCAGGGCTGGGCTCCTGCCCTGCAGCCAGCCCTCCGCCAGCTGCCCCCGCGCGGGGAACGTTGGGGGTGTGGTCTCCAGCGGCCTCCAAGCCCGCGGCCCCGGCCCGCGGCAACAGGCCCCTCGCGCCGCCCGAAGCTCCGCGCCTGAGCCCCCGGAGGGGCCCCAACCCGGAGCAGAGCGAGCGCGCCGGGGCTTAACGCCGCCTTGTAAATCACTTTCCGGGTAATTGCGGGCGACGAACGCTCTAGCAAACAAGCTCGAGGAATAAAGCAAACAGGGAATAAATTCCTGGGTGCTCATAAACCCACCCATGCCGCCCCCACCCTAGCCGGCGCCCCTTCGGGGCCAGGCCCCGCGTCAGCCCAGGAGGAGGAGGAAGCCGGGGCTGGGACAGGCGGGGGGTGACCACCGCTCGCCACCCAAGATGTTATTCATTGGTAACAATCCCCATTATCTGTCCCCACTTTGGGCTAATCAGACGGAATCGCTAATGCCGGAGAGCCGCTTCCTGCCTCCTCTGGGAGGTAACGGGGCGCCGGGGGGGGGGGGGGGCGGGGCGCGGGGGGCGGAGGTGGCACCTTCCGGGCTCGCTGTCTTTGGTCCGGCACTCATTCAGGTACTTAACACCCCGGAGACCCGGACCTCGGCTTTCAAAGCATCCCGGGTGGGAAGAGCTGTTTATATAAACAGAGATTGCGCTGTAAGCGCGCTAATATCCCGGCAGCCGGCGCATGGCGTGCGCCTCCCGCGCCCACTCGTAGCGGCGGCGCCCCGGCCGCCCCGCCGTCCCCTGCCTGCCCCGCCCCCCTTCCCCTCCGTGGCCATGGCCACCTCTGGGCGCCTCAGTTTCACCGTGCGCAGCCTCCTGGATTTACCCGAGCAGGACGCACAGCACCTGCGGAGGCGTGAGCCGGAGCTGGGCGCTCCCGGGCCCGGCCCCTGCGCCGCCTGGTTGGAGTCCGAGCGCGGCCACTACCCCTGTGAGTAAGCGGAAGACCGCGGCGGGGGTCGGGAGCGGGGAGCGGAACCGCGCGCCCGACCCGCGCCCACCCGGCGCCGGCAAGTCCCAACCGGCCTTTGGACCAGAGGACAGAGGCTCTGTCCTCCTCAGACCCCGAAGCCGTTCGTGCCCTAGTCAGCACCGCCGAGAGCAGGTCCTTGCGCCTGGCCCTGACGCCCGGGATCCGGGTTGCTGTTTCTAGAGCTCACGATTTTTGAATAGTTAAGAAACGGCCCTTAAATGCTTGAAAACACGGCTACATTCTCAGGCCTCAGTCCGAGATGGGCAGCATTGGCGAGCCCAGCTCCCCAAGGCTTTGCAAACCTCGGCCGCCTCTTGCAGTGGCCGTGGAGGTGGCCCGGGCCGGTGACCGAGCTTGCGGCAACTTGTCCGCTAGCGCAGCGACCGGTGTGGACTTGTTTTAAGAGGGCCCCGGAGAGTTTTGGAGGAGGTGGGGGGGGGAGGGGGGTCTCATCTCAGGCTGCGGCATTTGGAGAGGCGGGTTCCGGGTGTGGGCCCCGGGAAGGACGTGGTTTCACCCCAAAAGCCGCGGGCAGGTGGCGGCGCGCTCCGGCCGGCGGCTCCGGGCGCGCGGGCGCGCGGGCAGCAGCCCGAGGGCGGAGGCGCCGGCGTCTCACGGGGCCGTGTCTCCTTTGCCCCCTCTAGCCTCGGACGAGAGCAGCCCGGAGACCAGCCCGCCCGACTCGTCGCAGCGGCCGTCCGCTCGGCCGGCGTCTCCCGGCTCAGACGCGGAAAAGAGGAAGAAGCGTCGGGTGCTGTTCTCCAAGGCGCAAACGCTGGAGTTGGAGCGACGCTTTCGGCAGCAGCGCTACCTGTCCGCGCCCGAGCGCGAGCAGCTGGCGCGCCTGCTTCGCCTCACGCCCACACAGGTCAAAATCTGGTTCCAGAACCATCGCTACAAGCTGAAGCGCGCGCGCGCCCCGGGCGCGCCGGGGGCGATGGAGCCGCCTGACCTCGCAGCCCCCGCCGAGCTGCGCGCTGCCCCGGGCCTGCTGCGCCGCGTGGTGGTCCCCGTGCTGGTGCGCGACGGTCAGCCCTGCGGCAGCGGCGACGTGAGCGCGGCCTCCGTCCGGGACAAGAGCGGCGCGTCCACGGCTGCCGCCTGCCCCGTGCCGGGCTACGCCGCCTTCGCGCCCTGCTCGGCGCTCGGCCTCTTCCCCGCCTACCAGCACTTGGCGCCCCCGGCCCTGGTGTCCTGGAACTGGTGAGCCCGATGCGGGCCGCGGGCACCTGGGGCTGCCCCGGACTTCGGGGAGCCCGTGCGGCCGAAGCCGGGCTGGGGGCCGAGATCCGCAGGGCTCCCCCGGCCCCTCCTCTCTGCGGGCACCACCTCCTTGGGCGCAGGGGTCTCCCGCCCCGCCCTCGCCAGCCGCGGAGCAGGGAACTTTAGCCAGGATATCCCCCCCCCCTTCCCTCCACCGCCAGCCCCAGAGCTAGATTTTATTGCTTAAACCTTATTTGTATATTTTTAAATAGCTATTTGTATGGGAAGCAACTTATTTTTTAAAGAAATAGAGTATTTTTCCTCTTTGTGGTGCTGCGAGAATAAAATGTGTAGGGTTGAGTCCCCCGAGCGCCCGCCGGGGACATAGATGGCAGCTGTGCTCCCCGGACCGGAGTTCAGGGCGCCAGTCCACTCTCCCCACCCCGGGTTGCGTGGAAAGGACAGATCCCCGTCCGGACGCAGCTTTAGGAAGATACTGGGGGGAAAGGGTGGAGGGAAGGAGGTTGAGGTTGCGGTTGCGGGGCGGGGGAGGGGGCGGGGGGGGGCGGCGAGGGGGGAGAAACCGGAAACCCTGGGATCCCTGTCAAAGGGAGGTGCTCTGGGCCCGCCGAAGTGACTTGGAGGCCCCTCTGGGCTCCCGAAGCTGCTGGTGTCTTAGACACCAGAAGTCAACCCAGTTGGCCACGATAGGGCATAATAAGCTTTCCCATAAGGATTATTCTGGAGACGTGCCAGCTGGGCTGGGGGCAGAGCATACTACGTTGGAGCAGCCCAGGCCTGGTTGCAAGCTGTCCTTTTGGGGACGGAGGAGCACCCGCGCCCGAGCACCCGGAGAATTTGTAAATCCCAACTAAGCCTGAGACTGCCTCGCTTGGCATCTGTGATTTCCTGCCTCTTCTTAGCTCTACTTGAAGTGGAATGGGGAACGGGGTAGCACAATGAAGAAATCAAAGGGTGGTGGGAAAATGACCCTCCTCAGGGCTGCCAGTTGAGAGAAGACTGCTTTGGAGAGCCCTGCTGGGCCTACATAGGTGTGGGATCTGCTAGTGGGTCTCATTTCACCCGCGGTCCCCATGCACTCTCATCTCGGAGATGTCGTTGTTCCACCCTTGGAGTTTGTAACTGCGCTTCACCTGGGAATCAGGAGCTGCAGAGCTTGCTATGAGAGTGTTTACCCTCTGGGAGAAGTGACAACCTGCCTCCCTGGTGCCCACTGCAAGGAGATGTGCTTGAGGAGAGTAGGGTCGGAGATCAGATCCAGGGAAGGGAACAAGGGCTCAGTGAGGCCTGTGAAGAGTAGGCATTGGGCCAGTTTGAGACCCTAGTTTTCTTCCCCCACCCACAGGAGGTAGGGTGGCTGAGGCAGTGTCATCACCTGGAATTTAGTGGAATGGGGAGAGAGGGAGAGGACAGAGGGGGAAGGGAGTGGGGTGTTTGGGTCTCAGCTGCTGGCCACCTTGCCTTCCATATGGATGCGGTTATCTCAGAAGAATCTCGATTCTTAAACCTCCTTTTGTCTTGGGAACTGAAAAGGCCATTGTCAGGCCTGAAAAGGACCTAGACAAAATCCGCACTGTTTCAATTCAGGAGTCTGTTTAATCAGTCCCTGGTGACAATGTCGTGGGTGTTAGAGAGGACAATAGTATCTTTTTAAACCTTTTTAAACCTTGTGGCCTTCAGGAAGACAAAGGGCTTGAATTTTATGGGCTTACAACTTCAATTAGAACAGTGCCAGTGTGCATGGGAGATTATCAAATTTGTATCATAAAACCTCTTTCTAATAAATGATTGCTGGGGAGGGAGCCTGGACATTGTAAGACATATATTAGAAACCACCCTGGGGGCTTCCCAGTTAGCCCTGGCAGAGCAGATGGGAAAGAAAAGCAGGAATGGATTTCTGAAGAAGGCCCCAGTTGGGACTTACCCCTGTAGTCAGCTGCCTGGGTGCTTGGCTCTTCCATGTTCTTCCTCCAGAAGGAGTGTTGGCTCCAAGAATGGAGGTAAAGGTTTGCAGGTTTGTTTCTACTATTGGTGGTGACAAAAACCTGAATATTTGGTAGCAAGTACAAAATCACCACCTGTTCAGTTTCGTGCCTTTTCTTCTCTTGGAGTTCCAGAGGAAGTATTTCTTGGGGTGTGCAAAGTGGAGAGAGCCTATTGAATTGAATATGAATATGCATACTGAGGGATCATGAAGACAACCTCTTCTTGGGGGGGGGGGGGGGCTCTTTGGGAGATCATGTCCTTGGCCAAAATCATCCAGATGTCTATCCCCAGTAAGAAAGACCTGCTTCCCAGTGAAGTGGTCAAAGCCATAGCAGGATGCCCACCAGCAAGCCAGCTGCTATCTGGGGCAGGAGGAGGCAGAAATTTCCTGTGACATTAGCATCAGAGGCCATCCTGTACAAACTGTTACCTGCTTCCTCTTGCTCCCTTCCTTTAGAGAGGAAAGACTTCAAGGAAGAATTAAAAATGTCTTCCCATCACCACTGACCCATTTTAAAGACTCAGGCTGTCATTTTTCTTCTGTTCACACCTGAGATAAGTTGTGAAAGGTAAACGTCAGTTCTCTGTGTGACCTAAAAGATCAGTTCTTCCAGGCTCTGACAAGAGAAGCTAAACCCAAGGCCTCTCTACAGGCAGCTGGGAGAACAGTCAGGATCTCCCTTCCTAGATGAGAGTATTTTAAACCTGTTGCCCATCACCAACATCACAAAGGGGATTAACACTGTGTGTTGAAACTGTTCCAGGCATTGTTCTAGGCACTCTCACAGAAACCTTTATGTATATGTATATACATGTGTACATATATGTATATGCATACATATACATACATATATCACATATATATATTATATATATATATATATAATACCCCCATTTTACAGATAGAAACTGAGACTCAATGGGTGGGAGTAAGTGACTTGCCTAAAGCAGTTGTAAACCTCAAAGAATGTTACCATCATCCTTACTACATGTAACCACCCTGCAAACTGCCCTTAAGGAGGACAATCGGAATCTTGATGTGACAATGTAGATACTACCCAACCATCATAAACTAGGTACTTCTGGGTACCTCAGGGCCACTCACAGAAGCTGATCACAGGCATCACAGTAGTTGCTAACATTTATTGATGCTTCCTGGGTACCAGGAAATAGTCTAAGTTCTTTTACTCAATAAACTCATTCCGTTTTCACAACAACCGCATGAGATGGTACTATACTATATCCACTTTACAGATGAGGGAACTAAAGGTCAAAGAGGTCACAAGTAACCTGTCCAGGGTTGCCCAGCTAGTAGGTGACAGGGTCTGAATACTGGCATTCTAGCTCCAGATCCCACATGTTTCACTGCATGGCGGGAACGATTTTCCATTCTTTATGTTTTATTTCTCCCAGTAGCTAGTCCTGGTTGCCTTACAGATGCTTCTCTAAGAGACCTGTTCTTTAGCATCTTTATGTGTCTCTCTGTTTTTCCCTCCCTCCCTCCCCGTCTGCCAACCCTCCAGCTTTTGCACACAGCCTCTGTGTTGCCCCTATGTCTGTGTGCATTCTTGTCCAGCTGTCAGTGAAACACAGCTCTTATTGCAGGGCACAATATTTTCCTGTGACGATCATTCCACCATTCTTCTACCAGAAAAACATCTGCTGCTGCTGCTGCCTTGACACCAATTGTCCACTCAGCATTTGGCAGAGTCACTGCTGACTCTGATAAGCTCCTCTGAGCTTTCCCAACCCCCAGGCCCAGACCCCTGTGGAGCTTTATGACTTTGGCTTTGCTGGCCCCTTTCCCCAGTCATCTTCCTCCTCCCTGGGTCCCCAGTGTTATCTTTATTATTAAATATCATCCTCTTCACATTTTCCCTCTTTTCTTCCATTGTAAACACTTTTCACTTCATCTCACTTAAGTCTCTTGTGGGTGGAGATTGCAATTTTCACTTCAATTTTCTTTCCTCATTGTTCAGAGGATCTTACATCTTACCAAGTCTCTTATCTGACCAATTTAGCACTTTAGAATCTTAGATAATGTGCTACTGATGGGTTAGAAGGAAGTTATTTGAGCCCAGGTTAACCTATACCTTCCCTTCTAACAATGGTGTTTAGATGTTTCTTATTCTCTTGCCTCTTACACACACAATTAACTTCCCTCTTACACACACACATACATACATACATACACCCACACTTTACTACTTTAAACCATTTTAGACTTAGGAATAAAATGTTTAGGCAGGATAATTATGGGCTTAGCATGGTTAAATGGTTTGCTAAGCATGTTTATCTGTTCTCTGTGTTTCAGTTAACCAGCCTAGGCAGGTAATTTGTAAACATGAACAGTAGAGAGTCAGAGGAGCTTTTGGAATGCTGGGAAAGTACTCTCCTTACCACCCCAGGGTGTGGTCATTTTTATAGATGTGATTGTATCATTTACTATTCAAGATCTACATGAGAAATTTTATTGCTCCAGGTCACCTATCATTTTTCCAAGTCACACATTATTGTGGGAAGGGATTTACTAAATAGTTCCTTAATTATTTTTAGAATTCCAATTCTACATCTTTTAACTCACCTCCAACCCCTGCCCTCCAGACTAATAACTAAAGAATATGACATTCCCTTTTCTCCTTTTGAGCCACCATTCATGCTACTCAGTCTATAAGCTCACCAAAGAAACAAACAGTATTCCTTTCAATGCCAACCCATAGAGTGGTGATTTACTAGGAAGAATCGATTAGACTATTAAACAGTCACACACGTACCCCGAAATTTCAAAAACACAGGGGTTCTTATTTTTTCCAACCATGTTCAGTGGAAAGTTTTTATTGCTTATCCAGAAAAGTAACATCATCATATTTTAGAGGTAAAAGAATATTTTCTCTTCAATACCCTGCCCTGTGGGCCAATAAAAATCTCTAGGTCTTATTGAGGTCATGTAATTTCAAAAGCTGCTATAGTTTCACTACAGCTTCTGTGAGTAGAGTGTTATGGGAAGAACATTTGAAGGGACCTTGGTCATGCTTAATTTCCGTCTGCATTCTGACTGGGTGGTCCTTTATGAGTCAACAGGTTTTCAAATGGATTTCCTAGCTAAAAGCTCTGAATTGGACTGTCCCTTTGCTCTCCTTCCAATACCAACTGTCCCCCACCCCCTTTTTTCCTAGAGGCTAGATAGCATACTTGGCAGAAATCACTCGAAGGGGAACAGAGGCTGTTTGCAAATTAAACTAGAGACTAAAGTGCCAAACAATCCATTAAAAGGGCCCTTGAATCTCTCACCTGAGATGTCTGTTATACCTCCCTCTTCGAGCTTTATTGAAGGATAGTGTGTTGATCAAGCAGCTCTTCCTCTTAAAGAAGTTATTAGCTTACATTTACATTAAACCTGAGAGGTAAATTCTCAACTAGAGGCAACCTGAATCATCATATATCAGGGTCTGCAACTGTCAGAGAAGCATTAGTGCAATGGCAAGAGAGGTTGTTTTGAAATACAGAGCAAGAAGCACGACATACCAGGAAAAGACAAAAGAAACCTGGTCTGGTGAGTAAAGAAGTAACTGCTTTTCTGGGAAGCTGCTTTTACTGCCTAATTACATTGATGGATTCAGTCATTTGTCTGATCCAAGTGTTCAACGGTGCTGGTGCTCCTAATTCATTACAGGGAAGGTTACATATAAAGTCAAAATGTGGAGAGAGCAGAGGATTTTCTTATTTTCTATATTTGTAGATGAAACTTTACCTTAAGGTCATCATGTTATCAATTTGAGTGTGGGGGGTACCCCAGGGGACCAAATGAATAAAATAGAACTCCCAGAATATTGTTGTCCAGGAAACATTACAAGAATGTTCTCTTTTCTTCACCTAACTTGTCATTGATTGAAAGGACCGTGAACGTGTACTTAAATACTTCAGGTATGCCCAACAAATGAACAATTTGTTCATCTAATTCCACAACTGTCCTATTCACCTTTAAATTTTAAGTAGATAAATATTCTATTCATGTATGTGACACATATATAAGTGGGGATGAAGCTGATTTGGGGAATGTTCAGTTCTTTTCTCTTAATGAGAAAGAAAAACTAATTTATAATCTCACTTGCCAGACCAGTGTAGGATGGATATTGGCTTTCTCACTCTAAAATTAACATATTTTCTTTGTAAGATAATATGGAAAATACAGAAATGCATAAATAAGCTGTGCTTTTAAATACAGTTATTTTCATATGACACTCTATCTCTTGTTAATACAATGGTGGAATGAGCAGGAGACTCAAACAAATGATTAATAGTGCAGGGAGGAAAAATCTCACTTATATCATTGCAAATTATAACCACAAAGAGAAATGACAGAGATCGTATATGTTTGAAGAGAAAAATTCCCCTTTATCCTTCAGTTTCATCTTCCCTGTAGCCTCAGATTGTTCCTCCACCAAGAGTCATCTGTTGGGAACCATAACCATTTCTGCCCCTTAGCAAGATAAAAACCAGACTGTGAAGCAGGACTAATTGTGTGAAATTACTATTAGTCCTAGTTCCTTCAACCTTCATCTACAGATAATACCACACATCACATATGGTTAATATGAGTACTAAATGCATGAACATGGGACACCTGGGTGACTCAGTGGCTCAGCTCTGCCTTCGGCTCAGGGCATGATCCTGGAGTCCTGGGTTCGTGTCCCACATTGGGCTCCCCATTGGGAGCCTGCTTCTCCTTCTGCCTGTGTCTCTGCCTCTCTGTGTCTCTCATGAATAAATAAATTAAAATCTTAAAATAAATAAATAAATGCATGAATAGTGTGTGATAGTTAGCAATGGATAAATGCAGTCCTTACTCCATTCCACGGAATGTACTGAAGGCTTTTACGTACATCCAGTGTAATGTTCAATTTATTTAGTTTATCATAGCAGTCAGTTTGGACTAACTTTCACAAAACACATAACCCCAACACCTTAGTGGCTTAATTCCAAAGTATTGTTCCTTCCATGTATGTTACATGTCCCTGCAGCCGGGCACTGTCTCCTTTTCATTCTGAGACCTAGGCAGAAGGAATATTCCCCCTATAATGCATTTCAGAGGAGAAAGAGAACACGACAGAATCATACAATGGCAGTTAAAACTTCTGATTAAAATGGGCACGTATCACTTCTCACATTTCAGTCTCTAAAGCAGTCACATGTTCAAGCTTAAAATTGGGAGGGGAGGGCGATGGGCATTTTTTTTTTTTTTAAGATCTTATTTATTTATTCATGAGAGGCAGAGAGAGAGGCAGAGACACAGGCAGAGGGAGAAGCAGGCTCCTCACGGGGATCCCAATGCGGGACTTGATCTCGGGACCCCGTGATCATGCCCTGAGCCAAAGACTTATGCTCAACTGCTGAGTCACCCAGGCTGCCCGAGGATTTTGAAGAGTGATACAATTTATTACACATTTGTGTTCTTAAGTGTCTAATTTATGACCAAATATTATGCATGCTTACAGATATTATTTATTATTCCTTTACATTTCCAGAAGAAATGTCACATTTCATACTATAAAATACACACTACACATACTACACATTTTATGCTATATTCCTTTGAACAGCACCTATACCACAGGTCTTGTAGCATTTGGGAGAGTGTCAACACCCAACTTTATAGGCAGGTAGGAGGGCACCAGAATGCTCCATGAGCAGTGATCATCAGGAATGAGAAAGGGTACTATGTACCTGCTCAATTTGAGAGCTATTTCTTTTTTTTTTTTTAATATTTTTGGTTAATTGCCAAATTTTTTTTAAAGATTTCATCTATTCATGAGAGACAGAGAGAGAGAGAGAGGCAGAGACACAGGCAGAGGGAGAAGCAGGCTCCATGAGGGGAGCCCGATGTGGGGGGCCCGATGTGGGACTCGATCCTGGGACTCCAGGATCATGCGCTGGACGGAAGGCAGACGCTTAACCAGCGAGCCACCCAGGTGTCCCTTGAGGGCTATTTCTGCGGAGACTACTCTTCCATGACTAACCTGTAGGTGATAAAAAACACTGCAAGGTCTAATTACATTCTCATTTACTTTATTACTTATTATTCTAGGGAGTCTAGTTATCTAATAATGTATTAGAGCAATGGAAAGATAAACAGCGGTAATTTGGAATGCCAGAGAATAAATTCATCAATCCAGTTTCCAGCTAAATTCACAACATAGCCTTGTGTATTACCTGACAGATGATCACACAACCACACAAAACCTGTTTTTAATTTAGGAGCATGAATTATTTAACCAACTCTCAATTGATAAATATTTATATAATTGTATTATGTAATATAAGTTTTATGGTTACATAAATACTGAAATGAATGTTCTCATATGTGCTGTGCATCTGCCTCAATATTTCTTTTTCTTTTTTTTTTTAAGATTTTATTCATTCCCTCACAAGAGACAGAGAGAGAGGCAGAGACACAGGCAGAGGGAGAAGCAGGTTCCCTTCGAGGAGCCCGATACGGGACCAATCCCAGGTCCCCAGGATCATGCCCCGAGCCAAAGGCAGATGCTCAACCACTGAGCCACCCAGGTGTCCCTGCACCAATATTTCTTAAGGAAAAATTCCTACATATGGATAATTGGCTGAAGTGGTATGTACATCTTTAAGGCTTCTGATTCTAATCCATTGGTTCTCTCACTCTTCACTATGCCCAGTTCTTTGATGCCCTCACTTCCTCCTTACTCAACTTAAATTCCTCAACCATCATTCATTTGAACATATCCTTAGCACCCGACCTCTCTAACTTCAAGGCAAAACTATAACACCTGTTGAATCCAACTCTCCATCTACTCTGCACCTGTGATCATTACAGTATGGCCAGAGAAAAACACAAGCACATTGACTAGTCTCAGTTTATGGCCACTAACATGAAATGAGTCCTTAATGTTTCTAGGCCCTCATGCTAGCTCTCTAGACCATTCATTCTCCCATTATCCTCCTTGCCTCTTTCGTACCATGTTGTTTCTCATCAACTTCCCATCTCTCCCCTCACCCCCATTCTTACACTCAGGTTCCTATTTCACCTTGAAAACTAAAATAACCTGAAGAGAGAAAAATCTATAGGTTTCTTTTTTCTAAAATTTTTATTTATTTGTTCATGAGAGAGAAAGACAGAGAGAAAGAGACAGAGACACAGGCAGAGGGAGAAGCAGGCTCCATGCAGGGAGCCTGATGTGGGACTCGATTCCAGGACTCCAGGATCACGCCCTGGGCAGAAGGGAGGCGCTAAACTGCTGCGCTACCTGGGGATCCCTGATTCCTACCACAACACTGCCTTAACCAGCAGGTGCTTTCTTATATTCTGTCTTCCCAACTGTTACCGTAGATGAATGGTCTCAGCTTCAAGGATATCACTCCAGCAATTTTGCTATCTTACTTCTACATTATCCATTTTTTTTCCTCTCAGCTGTATCATTTCTACCAGCATATAAACATATTGCTGTCCCATTTTTAAAAATAAAGATATTTTCTCTTGACCTTCTTCCCTTGCCAAAAATCATCCCCTTTGAGCAAAACTCTTTAAATACTTGTCGATACTCAGAGTTTTCTATTTCTATTTCTAGAAATATTTCTATTTCTCGAAATAGAAATATTTCTATTTCTCTCCTCCCATTCTCTCTTGTTACAATCTTCATTTTCAAATTTACTCACAATAAAATTCACCAATTTGTTGAGTTTTGAAAAATGTAAATAGTCATATAACAACCACCAAGATATAGAATATTTCTTTTTTTAAATTTTATGCCCATTTATTTTTTTAAAGATTTATTTATTTATTTATGATAGACATAGAGAGAGAGAGAGAGAGAGAGAGAGGAAGAGACACAGGAGGAGGGAGAAACAGGCTCCATGCCGGGAGCTGGACGCGGGACTTGATCCGGGACTCCAGGATTGCACCCTGGGCCAAAGGCAGGCGCTAAACTGCTGAGCCACCCAGGGATCCCCTATATAGAATATTTCTATCACCCCCAAAATGTTTCCATACACCTTTTATCCTGCTTTCTTTGGATTAAATGAAGGCTTTTTTTTTTTTTTTTAATGACTCCATTTTATCTCTACTATTAGTTTATGAGTTATACTTGTTTTGGTTTTTTATATTAATGGTTGTTCTAGGGATTGCAGTATACATCTTTAATTTTTCACATTTTACTTTTGAAAAAGATTATACCATACTTTTGAAAAATATTATCCCATATAATAATTATTATGGGATTATTATCCCATATAATTATATGGGATAATAATCCCATAATAATCCCATATAAAATATTATCCCATATAATAATATAATAATATACAACAGTATATTTCCAAATTCTTCTTCCTTGGTGCTGTTGTTCTTATCTATTTTGCTTCTATGTATGCCATAAATCCTGTAATACATTGTTGTTAGTTTTGCTCTAAATAGTGAACTATGTCTTAAAGCGTTTTTTAAATATGAAAAACTTCTATATTTGTGTATATATTTAACATTTCTGGCACCATTCTTCATTGTGTAGATCCAAAAATCTTTATTATTTCTTTTTGCATAGGGCTACTGGCAATAAACTTCCTCAGCTTTTGTTGGTCTTAAATTCTTTTTTCAAACAGAAGATCCTATGTAGTTATTCCTGAACCAATCTACTAGTAGGGAAGTATAGAAACAAAGAGAAAAATTATTTTCCCAATAAAACACATCCAACTGTTCAGATGGTAGTGATATTTTCAGTTTGATACGGTAAGATACTAGTGACCTTAGTATAGCATAAAAATGTGTGCCATCTCATGTGCTATTCCTCAGAGACCCAGGTTCATTCTTCCCCAGTGTTTCCTCTTGGAGTTATATCTGATTTTATTACCAGTTTTCATCCAAATCCATCAGGGAATGGGATGATTCTGTTTTTGTTTCTTGGCCAGGAATTATTTGATCCTGAAAGTCTGTAAGAAAACAAGCTAAGGAGCATAGTCAACTGCATTCACCACAATGGAGAGTCAGAGAGCAAGAGCAGTCTTACATTTTTTTAAATTAATTAATTTATTTGAAAGAGAGTGTGCGTATGTGTACTCATGTGATGGGGAGAGGCAAAGGGAGAGAAAGAGAGAGAATCTCAAGCAGAATCCCTGCTGAGTGCAGAGCCTGCCTCCCCCGGGGGGGGGGGGGGTGTGTGGAGGGCCTCGATCTCACGACCCTAAGACCATGACCTGAGCAGAATAAAGAGTTGCACGCTTAACTGACTGAGCAACCCAGGAGACCCTAGTCTTATAATATTTTTATTCTGCTTTTACTTTTGAAAAATATTTTCATTTGGCACATAGGATTCTGGATTGACACATTTTTGTTTCAGCGCTTTAAAGATATTGTGTTATTTATCTTCTGGTCTGTGTGGCTTCTGGTGTGAAGTCTACTGTCATTCTTTACCTTTATTCCTCTTTTTTGTAATGTATTATGTTTCCCCTGGCTGCTTTAAGATTTTTCCCTTTATCACTGGATTTCAACAATTTGATTATGATGTGCCTTAAAGTAGTTTAATTTATGTTTATTCTATTTGGGGTTTTTCAATCTCTTTGGATATATGAATTTATAACTTTCAAGAAATTTGAATTTTTTTCAGGTCATGATTTCTTCAATTATATTTTGTGTTCCTTTCTCTTCCCCAAATCTCCTCTCCTCTTGGACTCCAATTAGAGATACATTACACACTTTGATTAGTCCCACAATTCATTAAGGTTGTGTGTTTTTTTTTCCTCTCTCTGTATCTCATGTTGTTTAGTTTTTTGTTTAAAGATTTTATTTATTTGTTTGAGAGAGTGAAAGAGAGAGAGCGCATGAGCAGGAAGAGGGGCAGAGGGAAAGGGAGAAGCAGGCTCCCCACTGAGTACAGAGCTGGATCCCAGGTCTCTAGGATCATGACCTGAGCCAAAGGCAGCTGCATAACTGACTGACCCACCCAAGAGCCCCTCATGTTGTTCAGTTTAATTTGCAGTATCTTATTTTTTTTTTAAAGATTTTATTTATTTATTCACGAGAGACACACACACACACACACACACAGAGGCAGAGACACAGGCAGAGGGAGAAGCAGGCTCCATGCAGGGAACTCTATGTGGGACTTGATCTCGGGACTCCAGGATCACGCCCTGGGCCAAAGGCAGGTGTTAAACCTCTGGGCCACCCAGGGGTCCTTGCAGTGTCTTTAAGTTCACTTATCTTCTCAGTATTATATTTTTTATTTCTAGAAATTTTATTTGGATCTTTTAAAAATATATATCTTCCATTTCTCTCCTCATCAGTTTATGTTTCTCTTAACAACTTTGATCATGTTTATAAGATTTCTTATACTTATTTTACCATCCTTGTTTATGTATTCCATGATTTCCTGTCATTTCTGGTTCTGTTTTCTATTGATTGCCTTTTAATCTGATTGTGCATCATATTTCATTGATTCTTTTTAAAGGCCTGGTAATTTTTAATTGGATAAAGAATTGCAAATTTTGCTTTACTTGTTACTGTATTGTGTTGTATTCCATTAAAGATTGTTAAATTTTTTTCTGGCACCCAATTAGGGTGGATAATTTTAATCCCTTTGAGGCTTGATTTTTAAGCTTTCTTAGAGTGGGTCCAAAAGAGGCTGCATTTTGGACTAATTTAGTTACATCATTATGACCCTTCTGAGGACTCCAACCAATGTATTATGAGATCTCTTCATTTTGTTTGGTGGGAACATACATACCATCCAGCACTGTGTGATCTCCAGCAATTGTTCTGGCTACTCCTTTCACAGCCTTGGGGAATTTCTCTCATTTATATGCAGATCAATACTTGGCCAAAGACTCAGGAAAACTCCTCTGGATATCTTCAGAGCTTTTCTCTGTGAAGCACCTCCTTTTTGGTATGTTGCCTTATAAATTCTAGCTATCTTGATATCCTCAAACTTTATCTCTTCAATTCAGTAAGAGCCTTAGGGGCAAATTGCTTTCTCTAGGAATTAGCAAAACCTGGGAAGGGCAGTCCTTCCCCTACCCACAAGGCCCCAAGATGTCAAAGCATCATAATACATATATAATGAGAAGCGTTAATACACAACAAGAACAAACTGACCTACCCTACGGAGCTTTATCTTCATCACTGAATGAAAGAGGGAAGATGTAATGATTCCTGGAGGCTCTGGTCCAATCCTGGGTTCAGAGGCCGAGCACTGAACTACAGTCACTACATTATGTGGACCATTGTCTTCTCTTAGCTGGGTTACTACAGTCTCCTTCTTGCTTCTATGTTTACTTTTCTTCTCCATGCTGTACTCACCAATGTCTATATGGTACGGGTCTGATCACATTGCTCATCTCCTTTAACACCCTGCAATGGCTACCAACTACTCCTAGAATCATGCCCCAACTTCCTTTACACAGAATATGACTACTTAGACTCATTTCTTGCCACGAACCACTCTTTCCTATCAATGCCCTACACACTCACCAAATCTCCCCTTCCCTCCACACACAGAGTATGGTCAGTTATACTGAACTTCCTCCAGCTCTCTACAGACATCAAACTTTCTTTTCTTTTTTTTTTTTTTAAATTTAAATTCAATTTGTCAACATATGGTATAACACCCAGTGCTCATCACATCATGTGCCCTCCTTAATGCCCCATAAAACTCTTTCTAGTTCTTCACACTTGTTCCCTCTTCAAAGGATCTTTCAGACCTTGATTCAAACATATCCTTCTCAGAGAACTTTTTCCTGACTGCCCCCTAGTCCAGCTCAGCTTCAGGGGATCTGTTCAGTGTTTGCATAGCACTGCCTGCTTCCCCACCACGGTGCAGTCCAATCACATTTCTGTAATTGCCTATTTACTTCTCTCACCTGCCATGAGGACAGGGACTATATAAATCATTCACCTCCGTCTTATCAGCACCTAATACAGCAGTTGACACAGGAGTCTTTCAGGAAATGTATGTAAAATGTATATGCGTGTGTGAAGCAGTGAGACCAGAGCACTGAGTTTGGTATTCCCAAAGAGGCCTGAGCAGAGACATTGGTTTGAGAAGTACATCAGGCTTCTAACACTTTTTCCACTGGGATGCCCGGTGTTGGGTCTGGGTTAGGGAGTTCATAAACCTTCATTCCTGGCCCTGATTTGGAACCAAACCAATCTTCAGGGGAAGAGGCGAGAGGAAATATAGCATTTTCTTGGGAAATTTCTTCTCAATAAGTTTACCCTGGGTCATTTAGTTCTTTATGCCCCAGCAAGTTAATATGCTCATCAGTAACAGTGAGTGCTCTGATCTTATGCTGGTTTGAAATAAGGACAGGGATGACTACACTTGACAGAAGATGAGCCATAAGAAATCTAGTGTTAAGAAACAATAAAAACTAACGCTTTATAAACTTCAGGATATCCCTCTTTAATTTCATCATTAGATAGAGGCGATGAATATTACATCTCCATTTTTCTGAAGCCGTGTTCCCCAGAAAAAGGTAGTTAAATTTATAAGACTTGAGAATGAAGTTTCCAAATGTGAAGGGAAACTTCCTACAGGAAAAGAAATCTGTTTGAACACCTACAAAGGAAGAAGAGATGGGGAGAAGGGTGGGAGTAGCTGTGGTCCGTTTTGACTGATGTCTGGACTCGAACTGGCCTGAAATTGTGGCAGGATGTATGAGGTTAGGCAAAAAGGAAGTGAACAATTGAGAGACCCAACTCACTCTCCCTCTCTGTTTACCCACACACACTAGTAGATCGATTTTTCTGTACTTTGTTTAAAAGCAGCTGTGATTCAAAAGAGAAGAGAGTATGTCAGACCACTTTCCAAGGCAACTTCAAGCATTAAATAACTGAAAAAATTTTTTTCTTCCTCCAGCGGTTCCTTCTGCAAAAGAAGGTGACCCTACACGGTTGGATTGCTCTTGTTTAGAGATTTGTCAGCATTGTTTTTTCTACTTTAAGAGATGTTTTCAGAAGCTGTGAAAAAAGAGTGACAATCACTGATAACATCAACACCATCATCCGAAAAGCAACCACGCCGGTATGTGTGCACTCTGCATGGTGTGTTAGTAATAGTTGGTGGGAACAGAGGGGTGGGGAGGACCCAGGGCTTTTCCTTGTTATTATGTATTGTGAGCCAGGCTTTAGGAAAGATATATCTTGCTGTAAATGTTTGCTATTAAATCTACCAGCGCCAGCCAGAGCTAGGACTAATGGACTTCAAGATAAAGGCAGATTTAAGTGAATGTAATTTAGGCAAGGAATTGCTCAAATTTAGAGCATTAGACTAGGGAAGCTCAGACAAGGATTTGTGCATTTTAGATAGCTGGCTTAGAAAACCAGTTGGTAATGTCCTTTTCAAACCTAAGATTCTGTGATGCTATTATTTGTGCGTGTGTGTATATAGGGCACGCTGTATGTAAAATGCCTGCTGCAGCTGTTCACCACCCTGAGAATTCCCCTTCTCTGTGCTGTGGCTTTCCACTCTACAAACTCTCTCTCCACCAACACAGCATCTGCAGCAGTGAGAAGGGTTTTACAGCCTGCCCTGACCTTTATCGTACCCAATGCTGTTTAGAGTGGGATGGGGGTGGGGAGGCAGGGGGAAAAGAAAAGTGTCCAAGGAGGGGCATTTATCCCACCTAAAAAGGTCCACAATTCTGATTTGTGTTTTTATGTTGTATGAAGCACGCCAGGTGTAGGATGTCAGAATTTTGTTATTTAACTATTATATGCCATTTTTTTATAGTCTAACCTGTGCTTGCAATTTTATTTTCTACTGTTATTATAAGTTTCTCTAGCCACTTTCTGAATCTTTAGGACCTGAATTTCTCTCTCCAGCCCTTGGCCTATACCACAATACTCATTTTTCATAATTGGTTTTCTTTCTAGGCAAAATTGAGGTTTGAGGTAAATGTGTCACCAATAAAATGTATGGTTGTGGTATATTCATGTATCTGTCAGCCTTTCATTTATTTAAAAAAAATTAAAGACATGATTACTGTGTAAAAAGAAAGGAGTTAACTTGTTTAAAGGCAAAGTGACGGGAGCACCTGGGTGGGGAAGTTGATTAAGTGTCTGACTTTTTTTTTAAGTGTCTGACTCTTGATTTCAGCTCGGGTCATGATCTCAGGGTGCTGGCCATGAAGCCTGTTTGGGATTCTCTCTCTCTAAAATAAATACATACATACATACACACACACATATAGTAAAGTGATAGCCATTTGTATTTCTAGGTGACAAAAAAGGAAAGCACATTGATTTTGGAATGAGAAAAGTTGGGTTCAAAGGGAGGTTCTGGGGCAGCCCGGGTGGCTCAGTGGTTTAGTGCCACCTCCAGCCCAGGGCCTGATCCTGGAGACCCAGGATCAAGTCCCACATGAGGCCTCCTGCATGGACCTGCTTCTCCCTCTGCCTGTGTCTCTGCCTCTCTCTCTCAATCTGGGTGTGTTTCCCATGAATAAATAAATAAAATCCTTAAAAAAAACAACAAAACAAAACAAAGGGAGGTTCTGCTGTTCTCTGCCTGCAGTTCCTAACAGCTCAGTAACATTGAGAGTTACCTGTGGCTGCCTTTGGAAGGGCCTACAGAAAGTTGCCGTCAATAGAGACTTTTGCACTGAATAATTAGCAATGGGGAAATATTATGGTTTCAAAAATGCCTATACATTTTCTCTTTGCCCCCAACACCCTTCCAAATACTAAAACTTAAAAATATCATACTAAATCTTAAAAAAAGAAAAAGAAAGGGAAAAAAATCCACAGGAATATATTAAATCTGATGTTACTTTATTTAAAGCCTTTAGGATAGGTGATACTCTCTATGAAATAAATTTTTTTCTAGAGCTGAAATGCAAAAACACTGCATCATTTTTATGAAAAATCTAACTCGCCTAGAAAAGCCTTCATTCTCTCACACAGGGGCCTTCGCCCCTCTGAAATCCTCCCCTCCACCGTTTGCTTCAACCCCTAGAGGGCAGCATGCCCTCAAAGAAACTCACCCAGGGCCCAATTAGAAGCCTTTTAAATGGCAATTACCTTCTGGAATTGTTTCTTAACAACCTTAAAAAAAGACCTTAAAAAAAAATGTCATTAGAAACACTAAGGAATGAAAGAGAGTGTTAGCAATTTCTAATGACTGCCACAGAAGTATGTTTTATTGATACCGTCACCTCAACAGTATTTCAATTTCTGGGAAATCAAGAGACCTGATGAATCATCCTCAGTTTTACTGAAGGAATTCTGCTCAGAAGCACCCCTAGTTTCTCAGATGGGGTTGCTTCTTCTAAAGTGACTTCCTGTCACAACCTCTCCTCACAGCCTCTCTTCAAAGCTCAGAGTGACATGGTGAGGTTTAGCCATCGCTGCTCTTCCTCACCCCACCCACCCACCTCCTGCACTTTCCTTCATTCTCAGCCCATAAACATATGGGCACTTCAAACACTTGAGCCTGGGCTCTTTGCAGCCCTTCCTAGGGGTTCTAGGATTCACTTTCTTTTTCCCTCGCTAACACCTTCATGACTGCCTCATATGTAGTGGAGAAGACACAGGCCCCACTGTGCCTGGACCCCAATCCCGCCAGTAATACAACAAAGCCTGCTGCACACACCCCTCAGAGACTCCAGGCCAACTTCACCCTGCCCTACACCTGCAGCTCCACTCAGCCTCCTCGGCATCTGCCCCTTCTTCAGAAGCCCTGGCTTGTAATCCAGGTTCAAACACTAATCAAGACCCTGTGCTTCTAATATGCAAAATGAAGGATGAAACTAAGAGCCGCCTTCACCTACCCTCTAGAGAGACAGATGGGGATTACCAGTTACTTTGATGCCAAAATTGTCTTGGAGAACAGGTAACACAATTTCTCCTATTCACGGGAACTTCTCAATGAAGCCTCTAATTCCGGTTTGACTTTGGGGTTTTTGGTGACTCTTTCCATCTCTTCTCAAATGATGTGTGGGTTTAGGCAGATAAAACAGTTTTCATCTATGTACGGGATGTTGTCAAAACAGGACACTAGAGGGTTCTTTTGTGTTTTTTTTTACATGAAAAAAATCCCCCCAATAATGAAAGGCAGTATCCATTAATTCAATCGAACATTATTTTCATAAGCAAATATGAATTTGAAAAAATTAGCAAGTAAATGCATAAATAAATTACCTACATTGAAAGCTGTTACTGGCAGATATGATAACATGTTTCCTGTTAACTAGTTTACATTTCTTTTGAAGTGAATTTCTGGCTGACAGTGTTTATGTCACAGATGGTATCCTCACCTGCTTCATTAAGGCCTGTTTAGAATACAGTTCTAATGTAGGTTTTATTCCATGTAAAGCCACCTAGAGATAATTTTAAATGATCATATCGACTAACAAACACGTAATCAAGAAGCTCTTAAAATTTTATTAAAATTCAAGTCTTTCACCATTAGCAAACCTGCTTCATTAACATATTAATAGATAATGTTCCTGCTCATAATTAGCGTGTATTTTCTTTGCATCATTGTAGTTGAAAGAATTCAGGTGGAGTTTGATAGAAAAGTTGAGGGTTTTTTTCCTGTCAACAAAGCACCTGGGGGAAAGAACTGAGGCTCCTGACCACCATTTCCATTTTAATCCTTTGCTTCCTCCTGCCCATAATTTTCTCTCCTTCAAACTCGTTTTGTCATTTATTTTCCCCATATTCAGCCCATAATGGATTATACACATGATAAACAATGAACTACATGCAAATGGGCATGGATTTGGCCCACTCACTGAAGGATGAATTACTACCTGCAAGAGAAACCCCAGATACAAAAGAGTATTTTTATTCAGAGTTTGAGAAAAGTGGGAACATTAACCCTTAAAAGAAGCTCATCTTTTTCTTTAAAATAAAAAAAGATTTTTAAAAACCACTTACTCAAAATATGAGTGTGTAGAACAGAGAATATAGCCCATGTCTATGTTTCTGTTAAAAGAGTGATATCCATCTCAAGGAATGGTACCTTAGAGGAATGATTCAGGGAGCCACCTAAGGACATTTTGTTTTTGTTTTGAATGACCACAAAGTCAGATTAAGGCCATAATCGAGATCCTTGGAATAAAGCCACAATGTTATTTTGAAATATTCTCACTTAAGTGATGTAATAATTGTGACACATTCGCAATAAAGAATGGAATTAGTATTATCTCTTAAGGCCATAATCTCCTCTCAAAAGGAAAAATGATATTTATACTAAAAACAGCAATTATGTTCTAATATAGTCTGAGCAATTATTAATTCTATTTACCAAAGATGTTTGGAAACCACACCATTCTGTAACTTTAGAGCTTACCTGTGAAGTGAGGCAGAAGCTTCTCACCATTCTAGGCGTATTGGAACCTCTTATATGGGTCAGAGATTCGTTTTGCTTCTCAGGAGTACATACGATAGTCCTGCTGCACTTCCCGTGTCTTAGGTCTTAGGGAACATCTATCTGGTCGTCCCACTTATTTTTATCCAGGAACAAGTGCAGGCCCAGAGAAGTTCATCAACTCTGTTTAGGTCTCCCAGCTTGTTGGGGCAGAACTAAGGATAAACATAAGATCTTCTGATTTTTTTTTCTTTAAACCACATCTCTTTCTTACAATTTTCTGGCCCTGATTTTCTCAATGATGGAAAAAGTGAAATGATATCTATGAGTTATTAAAATGATAGAACATTCTGGCTTTGAGGGGAGAGTTAGTTGAATCTGATCACAAAGTTTTCATCACCCACCCAGGACACCACCTAGACAAAAGGAGGATTCAAACACACTAATCACAACCTAGCTGGAACTGGCAGGAGAGGTGCTGCCTCTTTGCACTTTCACAGCATTGTCCTGAACTACTATTTCTACATCAGTGATTTTAACGTACCGGATTTAGTAAAGCACTATCCACTAGAATTTTCTATGTTAGATACCTGAACTGCCTACTGTAGGACCCACTAGCCACGTGTGGCAACTGAGCCCCTAAAATGTGGTTAGTGTAACTGAGGAACTGAATTTCGAATTTTAGATCATCTTAACTAATTTAAATTTAGATAGCCACATGTGGCTGTTGGCCATTGTGTTGTATCAGCACAGATTTAGTATATGTCCCAGGGAAGAGGTAGATTCAAGTAATATCAGTGAGCTAGAGACCCCTGGTGGACGGGACTGTCATCTGCAGGACACCAACAACCCTAGTAAGGTGGTTGATATTTTTTAAAAATTTATTTATTTGTTTGTTTGCCTAAGATGCAGAATTGTTCACATATTTTGATGCTGGGTACCAAATTCTCTAGTTGTTACATTATAGAATAATGAGGAATTCAGGGAGTAATTATTAAATTGATTGATGTTCACTGGGGTCATATCAAGTTTCTGTTACTAACGTATTAGCAGGACACTTGGCAGGACAGTGGAAACTGGGTTAAAACATTGCATTTTGGTTGTTTGGCATGAGTAATGGAAAGTCCTAGGTCCCCAGGTAGGCTAAGAAGCATGTCAGGATAGATGTTTGTCTCAAGTTGTATGACATCAACTAAGAGATGACATAGCTTGGCCAAAGTCTGCACTAAATTCAAAATAATGGCTGTTTTATCACTTGACTGGAAAATAAATGGCAGTGCTCTTTCTACCCCCTTGCTGACACACAACCACACACAGTTGCCCCCATAAAGTTAAAGTAACCTGGTGTCTTTATATCAGGTTAAAAAAGGGGGGGGGGTTGGGGATTTGGGCCTTTTATCCCTCTTAAATTGTGCTCCTTAAAATGGAATTAGCTGATAAATTTGGTCATTTCTGATTGCGCTGCTTCCTATACTGTTTGTTTTCCTCTTTGGCCAGTAAGAGTCATAATCACCCAACCCGTGGTCTCTAGATGTTCACAGTCCAGGGGATTGAGGGCTCCCTTTCCTGGCCCTGGCTGTTCTTGGCTCTTCTACATTCCATCTTTGCTTGGCTTCAACCTAAGACTCCTGCTTTCTTCACTGAAAACTCCCAAAGTCCTTATGACAAAGACTGCTAGCTGCTAACAGTAACAGAACTAACTTTTAGCCAGCATATCCTGAGCATTTTCTATGTATAAACTTCTTGTAAAGATTTTATTTATTTATTTATTTATTTATTTATTTATTTATTTGTTTATTTATTTATGAGTGTGGGGGGGAGGGGCAGAAGAAGAAACAGAAAACCTCAAGCAGATTCTGCATTGAGCACAGAACCCAAAGTGGGGATCATCTCCCGCCCTGAGATCATTACCTGAGCAGAAACCAAGAGTCAGATGCTTAACCACCTGAGCCACTCAGGCCCCCATCTATGTGTAAACTTCTTGAAAACAATGCCCAATGTATGCAAACTGCTATTATTATGTAGAAATTTTAAAATTCTATGTAGCCAGGCCCATCACTTAGAGCTTTTGATGTTTTCTAACTTATGTAAGCAGTTCTCACTCCACACCTCGAAGCTATCCAAATACCTTCCTGAATACCGGCAGATAATTTGATTATATACCTAGAAAACCATGATATTCTATTATAAATAATAAGAATTAATAAGAATAATTAAATTGGGAAAGTGGCTATTATATAAAATTTTTTTTAAGATTTTATTTATTCATTCATGAGAGACAGAGAGAGAGAGAGAGGCAGAGACACAGGCAGAGGGAGAAGCAGGCTCCACACAGGGAGCCCGATGTGGGACTGGATCCCAGGACTCCAGGATCACACCCTGAGCCGAAGGCAGGCGCTAAACCACTGAGCCACCCAGGGATCCCCCTACATAAAATTTTTTTAAGATTTTATTTATTTACTCATGAGAGATACAGAGAGAGAAGCAGAGACATAGGCAGAGGGAGAAGCAGGCTCACTGCCCTGGAACTCCAGGATCATTCCCTGAGTTGAAGACAGACACTCAACTGCTGAGCCACCCAGGTGTCCCCTAGATATAACTTTTTAAAGAAAATATAGTGATAACTAAAACTAGAACTGAATTTCAAATTTTATTTAATCTTAACTAAATTAAATTTAAATAGCCACATGTGGCTGGTGGCTATTATATTGGACAGCCTAGATTTAGCTTATGCCACAGAAGAGTTCATTCAGATAATGGCAGTGAACTGGACAGTGAGTTAAAATATACTAAGGTATGACGTGAATGAGAAACAACCTATAGAGAAAAACTATAATGTTGTATTAAAGGATATAAGCAAGATATGAATAAATGTAAAGCCATGTGTACATACATACATATATATACATGTGGAATAATAAATGCATCAGAATTGCTATGGAAGATATTTGAAGAAGGTAAAATGTGTCCCAGCTATAAAATCTACTATAAAGCTACTATGATCAAAACAATATGATAATGACACACAACTAATATGGTTAGAGAACCCTTTAGAAAGTTAAGCCTTGTAAAAAAAGGGGGAGGGGTGTGCAGCCCGATGGCTCAGCGGTTTAGCGCTGCCTTCGGCCCAGGGCGTGATCCTGGAGACCCAGGATCGAGTCCCACGTCGGGCTCCCTGCGTGGAGCCTGCTTCTCCCTCTGCCTATGTCTCTGCCTCTCTCTCTTTCTCACTCTCTGTGTCTGTCATGAATAAATAAATAAAACCTTAAAAAAATTGAAAGTTAAGCCTTGGATCCAAGTTTATATGATAAATGTATTATTTCAATTCACTAAGAAAAGAGTACTTTAATAAATCATCCTGGCAAAAAACATTTCTCATATAGAAGACAATACAGTTAGAGCTTCATCACATACCCCGCAAATTTTTTTTTATTTTTATTTTTTATGATAGTCACACACAGAGAGAGAGAGGGAGAGGCAGAGACACAGGCAGAGGGAGAAGCAGGCTCCATGCACCGGGAGCCCAACGTGGGATTCGATTCCGGGTCTCCAGGATCGCGCCCTGGGCCAAAGGCAGGCGCTAAACCGCTGCGCCACCCAGGGGTCCCCCACAAAATTTTTTTAATCTTCTTAGGGTTATTTTATTAATTCTCAATAAATCACCAGAAATCTCCAATTTCAATGTTTTACTTTTTAATAAAAGAATGTACCAATTAAGAGAGGCCAGAGTTAAGGAAACCCTTTATATAAAGTTTTCAGTTGAAATCTCTATTTCCCTTTAAAAATAAAAGAAATATTTTATACCTTATTTTTTAAAGATTTTATTTATTTGAGAGAATGAGCAAAAGAGAGAGAGAGCACAAGTAGTGGGAGCAGCAGAGGGAGAGAAAGAAGCAGACTTCCCACTGAGCAGGGAGTGTGATGTGGGGCTGAATCCCAGGACCCTGAGATCATGACCTGAGCTGAAGGCAGACATTTAACCAACTGAGCCACCTACATTCCCCTAAATCTTGTTTTTTAAAAAAAGATATAAGCACCTAAAACTAATATAACATTATGTGTAAACTATACCCATTTTTTTTAAATGTGAGATAGACACTAATATTCTCACTTTTTATTTTATTTTGTTTTTAAGATTTTAAAACACAGAGACACAGGCAGAGGGAGAAGCAGACTCCATGCAGGGAGCCCGATGTGGGACCCGATCCTGGGACCCCAGGATCACACCCAAAGCACGCCAAAGGCAGGCATTTAACTGCTGAGCCACCCAGGTGTCCCTATTCTCACTTTTTAGATGAAATGTTAAATTGTCTTATTCTAAATGACATAGATAATTGGAGACAAAAAATGATATTAGAGACCTAGATTTTTAAAATTTTAGTACTCCATTATGTAGCACTCTATTTTTTTTTTAAGTTTTTGTCCTGTTCTAATTTTAGCACGCCAAGTCTTGCATGCCAGGGAAACAGCAGTCCTGGGCAACTGGACAGTTGGTCATCCTTCAAAAGATCTTCTCTTTTACAAACTAGGACAAACCATAACAATAACAGGAAAAAAATATGAAACTATTGAGCTATAAGTGTATATATGAGGCTTCAAATGTGAAGAATCATTATCAAAGAGTTTCTAACAATTTTAATTATAGGCAACACTATGTAATATATGGAGTATGACTCCCTGTAGAGAAAACTAGTAAAGTATATACATGAAATTGCCATCCTAACTGACAAGGATATGTGACAAGTGAAGATATAAAACAAATAAATGATAATTGTTTATAAATAATCAAGTTTAATGAGTTGGTCCATTACTTTCCCTGTCTATGTGCATGTTAGCTGCCACATCGGTAGAAGCCAGCTAGCTAACTATCTAGATGAGTGATAGATCAATCTATGCCAAATCTCGAATCCTGAATTAAAAAAATCATTTCATTTTCTTCCTTCATTGCTTTTATTTACTTAATGTTTGATCATCTGGGATCCCTGGGTGGCGCAGCGGTTTGGCGCCTGCCTTTGGCCCAGGGCGTGATCCTGGAGACCCAGGATCGAATCCCACATCGGGCTCCCGGTGCATGGAGCCTGCTTCTCCCTCTGCTGTGTCTCTGCCTCTCTTTCTCTCTGTAACTATCATAAATAAATAAAAATTAAAAAAATAAATTAATGTTTGATCATCTATACTTAGCGTTCATGTAAGTAAAAAATTGTAATGAGAAAGCTTGATTCTTAAACAGTTGAAAATTTGTATACATTATCATAGACTTTAAACAGATTCCTTTTCCCTTTGAATCATTGTGTTTTAATCTAGCTCTGTACTGAAGCCCGGCTGTGGTGGAGGAGAAATAGATTGCGCTTAGGTTGTGTGATCTTGCACAAGTTACTTAGCCTTTCTGATTCTAGTTTCTTCCTTAGTAAAATGAGTATAATACCAACCATCTCAAAGAATCGTGTGAGAATCAAATGACATTGTATATAAATCACCTGGCAAATGGAAGATTCTCAGGAACTAGTAACAGTATATGATGATTAACAGTAAAACAAAATAGATGTTAACAGGCAGTTAGAAATACCACTGAACCAGGTATCAATATCTGGATTAAGATCAAACCTGTCACTTACTAACATTGACCTTGAAATATACCCTTAACTCTGATGTTTAGTTATCTCATCTGTAAGATAGGAATGATTTATCCCTGTGTACCTCAAAGGATTCTGAAGTTCATTTTGGACTGCTGTTGAAACTCAAATGAGATAATATTCCTCAGAGTGCATTGAAGTTTGAAATCCCAAACCTTTGGTTTATAATTTTAAAGAAACATAAAGGAAACAGAGATGTACAACAAGGAGTTTTATACCTGATTTGTTCTCACAGTTTTAAGTTGAAATGAGTTTATACCATGGGAGGACTCTTCAGCTTAAAAGTGATATTTGGGGTTGAATCATCATCTTGTGCAATGTTTTACACTTTCTGCTTGCCTAGACAATGGAGCAATGAGAAGAGTACACTTATCTACGAATGAATGGCAATAGTAAGTGGACAAAACTGTGATATAGTGCATATTTCACAGTGTTTTTTTTTTATCTGAAACTGGATGTATGCTAGCCTTTCTTTTTAAACAGAGCAAATAATTTTTCCCATAAAAGGCCAGTAGTAAATATTTTCAGCTTTGCAAGCCAAATAGTCTCCCTGTATACTATTCAACTCTACTGTTGTAATGTAAAAGCAGACATAGACAACAAATAGATAATGGGTATAACACTCTTCCCACAGAAGTTTATTTACAAAAATAAGCAGCAGAGGTTGGCTTATAGGTCATAGTTGTTGGTTTTGGGGTTTTTTTTTTTTAAGGTTTTATTTATTTGAAAGAGAGCAAGAGCACAAGTGGTGGTGGTAGCGGGAAGGGCCAGGGGAAGGGAGACCCAGACTCCCGAGGGAAGCTGACTCGGGGCTCCATCATTTAACTGACAACAACTGAGCCACCCAGGCGCCCTGGGTCATAGTTTTAAACCTCTCACTTAGACTCATTGGTTGGCCTTTTGGGCCTTGGGGACTGTTGAGTCAGAATAATGGAGTAAAGGTTATTAACCAAGGTTGTTAAAGCAAGAAAGACTGGAAGGAGTTGAAAATCATAGTAAAATATTTTTTAAAAATTTGTTCAAGGAAAGAGCTTCTCTCTCTTCTACCTTTTCTAATTCCTCTATCCAGGGCATTTTTCTCAGCTACTATCAGTCCCAAGCAACCCTAATTACTCTCTAATGGACAGTTCTCCTCTCTGAAACTATTTCTTCTTTTTATTCAAGTCCCTAGGACTTGATTGAAGTACAGTGCAGATTTTATAAGTTATTCTTTTATAGTAACTAATAAGTAACTGTATCTCCTGTCTTACATTCCTCAGTATAGACTTAGAATCAGACATTTTCCCCTGAACATTAAAACAAAATTATAAAATATTCCTCAAAAAGCCAGTGGAAGGAATGAAGTATTAATATGTGATCCAACATCTACAAATCTCAAAAACATGATGCTAAGTGAAAGAAGCAAGACACAAAAGACCACATGTTGTATGATTTGATTTTAGAAAATGTCCAGAAGAGGCAAATCTGTAGAAAGTAGATTAGTGATTCATTAGGGCTGGAGGGAGGAATGGGGAGTGACTGCTAATGGGCATGAGATTTCTTTCCAAACTAATGGAAATGTTTTAAAATCAGATGGGTGTGATGGCTACACAACTCTGAAACTAAAACCATTGAATTGTACATTCACAATAGACATTTTTATGGTGTGGAAATGATCTCTCACTAAGGTGTTTAAAAAATAAAAATCAGTGGGGGCACCTGGGTGGCTCAGTGGGTTAAGCATCTGCCTTTGGCTCAGATCCTGATCCCAGAGTCCTGGGATCAACTCAGCATGTGGTTCCCTACTCAGCAGGGAACCTGCTTCTCCCTCTGCCTCTTCCTCCTGCCCCCACCACGCCATCACATCTCTCTCTCTCTCACACACACACACACACTCTCTCTCTAAAATAAAGAAATAAAATATTTGTAAATATACAAACAAATAAATAAATGGATATGAGCTTCTGTTGGACATGAACATCTAATTCCAAGCTCCCTCTCTTCTTCACCTCTCCTTTTCTCTTCCTTTTTGTCACTTTCTATTTTTATTCCTTCTAAAATAGCTATCTCTTTTTAAACGTATTTTATTTATTTATTCATGAAAGGCACACAGAGAGAGAGAGAGAGAGAGAGAGGCAGAGACATAAGCAGAGGGAGAAGTAGGCTCCCTTCAGGAAGCCAGATGCAGGACTTGATCCCAGGACTCCAGGACCACGACCTGAGCCAAAGGCAGATCCTCAACCAATGAGTCACCCAGGTACCCCTAGAATAGCCTTCTAAAACTCATCCTGTCACTTTAGAATCAAGAAAACCCCAAGTTTACTTTTTAAAAATGTATTAAATATATGAAAAATCTAAATAGAAACAATTACTAAAGTATAAAATTATGATTTGTTTTATGACATCTTCCCTAGTTTCCAAAAGTTGGCAAATTTGCCTAATAAAATTTAAATATACCTGTGTGTATAAATTGCTTGTTTTGTGAAAAACATCCAGGCAGGGGTGGAGAAGGGAATTGGCTCCAAATAGGGCTGCTGCTATGGAGTGAATGTTTGTGACCTCCCCAGGATTCATATGTTGAAGCCCAATCCCTTACATGATGGTATTTGGAGGTGGGGCCTTTGGGAGGTAATTAGGTCATGAGGATGGAGTTCCCAGGAGTGGGATTTGTGCCCTTATAAGAACAGTCCCCAAAGAACTTGCTTCCTCTCTCCCTGTTCTCTGCCATATACATGGAGAAAATGGCCATCTGTGAACAAGCAAGCCAGTCTCACGAGGCACTAGATCTACTGGCACCTTGATCTTGGACTCCCCAGTCTCCAGAACTGTGAGAAATGTTTGTTGTTTAAGCCCCCTGCAGTCTATGGTATGTTTGTTAGAGTAGCTCCAACTAGACGGCACCAGAGTCCCCCAGAGTTCACAGCATGGGGACAAAGTTGCTGCCAATATCAAAACTTTGGCTACATAAACGGTCCCTAAACATCTATTATTTGGCTGCAGGACCTGAAGTGGGAAAAAGCAGTAGAGGAGAGCAAAATGTGAGTTAATACTAACAACTGCCCCTATTGGCCATTGCTCTGCACCAGGCTGAGTGCTTTACACACATTCAGCTAATCCACACAACAATCAATCCCATGGGCTATTATTATCTCTAAAATACATATAGGAAAATTGAGACTCAGAGAAGCTAAATAACCTGCCCAAGGCCTCACAGCTAGTAAACTCATCTCCATATATGTAATCAGACCTCTCATTCAGTGAAGAACCCCAGAAAATCACTTGTACAGCCTAAATCCCAGAGAATGGGGGAGGGGGGCCTTGAAGTTCCATTATAGAACCCATTAGTTTTATGGCATAGAATTAAAACTAGATTTATCACCAATGAAGTAGTTGTTTTCTTCACATTTGCCTGTTTTGGTTCATATTACTGTCTCTTCCCGTAGAGAATAAAAATGTACTTTAGAGCTTTCACTCATAACAAAGGGAAATATGTCATATTACTACTTATTTTAAACCAACCCCTGGAGTGCTGTGATTTGTCCATCTTTGATCAAAGGTTCTTCCCAAGCAGGCTGATTTTATGAATTTTCCTGAGCTGTGTTAAATGGCATCCCATTAGCATCAACATGAATGAGGAGCGAGGGGGTAGGCTCCGCACAAAAGCATGACCTCTTATTAGTTGCTATTCTGATACTTTATTTGTCAGCGCTGATTCAATGGCAGGGAGAGAAGGCTCATAGGAGATTATGTAGAAAGACTATGCTACACTTTATAGCCTTTCTCAAGCCATCAGGGTAAAGAATTGACTGCTACTTACATCCATAATTATATGTGGCATTTTGGCTCTGTAATTAAATTCAAAATAAATCACATGCAGCAATTTGTTAAATTTAAATAATGTTACCAAAAAATAAAAAGATCAGTGAATGAGATGAGCTTCTGAACTTAGGGATATGAGTTGAGGAAAGACTCATTCCCTCAAACTAGCAGGGATTGTATCTGCAAAAATAAACTCAGTAACACTTAATTCTGCTGAATCTGGCATGTGATGAGGTCATTAGAATCTGTGCCATTGGACTGGATTATACAGGAAACAACTGCAATAAACCCTTACAAACAGGAAATTCAAAACTTTAAGTTCAGAATAAATAACGTTCATAGCCTGGTTTCAATTTGTTATCCAAATGATTTAAGTTCCCTAAGAAGTATATAATATTGATTAAAATCTAGTAGGATTTTCCCAGGCCTTCAGAAGGGCTGAAATGCAAAGATGAGATCTATTCGAATCAGTAATGAGAACTGGGACAAATCAAAATAAGTATGTGTAATGACAACAATAACACTGCATGCTTACTGAATATTTTTTTATTAAAAAGCACTTTTACGGATGCCTGGGTGGCTCAGTCAGTTAAGCATCTACCTTTGGTTCAAGTCATGATCCCAGGATCCTGGGATCGAGCCCCACATGGGGCTCCATGCTCAGTGGGGAGCCTTCTTCTCCCACTCCCTCTCTCTCTGCCTGCGGCTCTGACTACTTGTTCTCTCTCTCTCTCAAATAAATGAACAAAGTCTTAAAAAAAAAAGTTTCATATAGGTAGAGACAACCCAAGAGAGTCCAGAAAAAGACTTGATTTGTGACCACTTTAAGCTGTTCTCTGTCAGTTGGAGGAAACAGACAGTGCAGGATGGAGAGAATGGGGTACTCCAAGGCCAGACTTGCCCAATGGATATGATGGAGATTAGGACAGGGGTTCATAAGGGGACTTTTGCCAGTGCTTTCACAGAAAGAATTTCAACGTCCATAACCTGGACATTAGGTGTGGGTGATATAGCAGAATTACTTCCTTCCCTGTGTGGTAGAATGTAGTGTGCTAGTGTGGCTGGAAGTTTAAAGGTCTCCACTTTTTCAGTTGGGTTAGCCCAGTCAACACTTACAAGGAGGGGATTATACAAGGCACAGATCGTTAGAGACCATCTTAAAGGCTGCCTACCACAATATCCAACCTCACTAATAATCAATGAAACACAAATTAAAATTTAAAAGTACTGGGGTACCTGGGTGGCTCAGTGGTTCAGTATCTGACTTCAACCCAGTTCATGATCTCAGGATCATGTGATTGAGCTCCCACTTAAGATTCTCTCTCTCCCTCTGTTCCCACCTACCAATATGTGTTCTCTCTCTCTTTCAAAATTAAATTAAATTAAGTTTAAAGTACCATTTTAATTACTTATAGGAGTTTTAAAATGATAATATCAAGAAATTGCCAAGGAATGATAAAACATGCTTTGTTGGGAGCAAACTGATACAGTGTTTTAGAAAGCAATCTATAAATATGCACCAAGAGCCATTAAAATATTCAAATCCTTTTAACCTATTAATCCCATTTTTAAGGAACTAGCCTAAGGAAATAATTATTAAAAAACCAAAACCAACAAAAAAAAGTTTATAGGCATGGATATGATGATTACAATATTATTTATAATAGTAGAAAATTGAGGGGAATGGTAAAATAATATCCAGAAAGGAATGGTTAAATAAATAGAGGTTCATCTACTTTATAGAATATTACATTCATCATTTTAAGATCATGGAATAACATTGTGAAGTGCTTATGATTTAATGTAAAGTGGAAAAATAAAGATATAAAATTCTTTGTAAATTATTTACTAATAAGTAAAAATATTAATAAGAATAAAAGACTTAAAAGATTACTCCCAAATGCTATCAATAATTGAGTCTGAGTGATGAAATTATAGATAATTTCTATCTTGATTCACTCGTATATATATATACATATATAGATAGATAATTTCTATCTTGATTCATTCACATATATGTATATAAGACATGATATATATTCTATATATAACATTTCTATCTTGATTCATTCATATATATATATATATATATATATACACATATGTATATATATATATATATAGTTGTTTTTATAGGAAACCAAACCCCTCAGAAAAGTTGCAGGCTTTGTTTGGCTGAATTATATTTTCTGTGAATTTAAGTATCCCTTAAACCTGTTTCACCCAATTGCTTACCTTAAAGATATCACCATACATCTATATGTAGTTATATGGTACTATTATAACTTTCAAAGCATATTACCACTACTCTTCACTTTTATTGTTACTACATTCTTTTCTTTTTTCTTCCCATTGCAGAGATTAGAAATTGAGTTTGAAGAGTTGCTGGTAAGTTTGGAGAAGCAAATGGAATTCTCACATGTTGCTGGTGGGAATCCAAGGTGGTATAGCTGATTTGGAAAACAGCTTGGCAGTTTCTGATAGACATAAACCTATAATATGACCCAGCATGCAATCCCATGCCTAGAGATATGCTTAAGAGAAATGAACAGTAATGACTGATCACATACACACAAATCAGTATTTACATGCTTCCGGGAGCTTTATTCCTAACTGCACAGACGTACAGGCAAAAAAACCTGGAAACAACCCATATGTTCTTCAACTGGTGAATGAATGAATAAACAAACTGTGGTACATTCACACAATGGAATACTCCTCAGCAACAAAAAGGAATGAACTACTGATACATGTAACAAAATCGATAAATCTCAAACATATTATGAAAAATAAAGTAAAAGAGGCCACACTCAGAAGACTATATATTGTGTGATCCCATTTACATGAAGTTCTTGGAGAGGTAAAATTATAGGGCCATTAAACAGATCTGTGGTTGCCAGGGGCTTGGGGTGAACGGGGTTGACTGCAAAAGAGTAGCAGGAGGGAATTTCGGGGGATGACAAGACTGTCATGGTTTCCACAAGAATGACCCTGAAAGATAACCATGTTAGTAGGTGTAGAGTGCCTTGAAGGACTAGATTTGGAAGTCATTTCAGTGGTTTCTCCTCCTCCTAGCACTCCTGAAGACAATGGGCCCCAGCTGCTGCAGTATTGGGGCATTTCTGCTGCGAAAGAAAGGAAAGGAAAATTAATTTATTGAATTTCCACTATAGGGCCTAAGGGAGTTGAGAATCAGAGGTTTTACACATATTTTATCATCACAACAGCTTATAATTCCCATTTTACACATAAGGAAACTGAGGCTCAAAGTGATTAATCCACCCACTGAGAATGAACTCCGGCCCCCCCATGCTTAACTGGATTTCACGTTATTTGAGTACAATTGACTCTTACACTTGTTATTACCCTTTCTTTCCCATTGTAGAGTCACAAGAATTTTCTATACTTAGAAAATGGAACCATGTCTATTTCCAGAGGAAGGAGGGAACATCTTTTTCTAATTTGCACAAAAGTGCTATATGGACAAATAGTGGACCCCAAGTCTTTCACTGGCCCTGACTGCCTGGGCTGCTGCTGGTGAGTGATCACAGTGCTATCTCCCCAAACCACCCCTATCCACTGTAACCCACTTCCGGCCAGCTTTGTAGATGCGAGTTTGGGGTAGTATATCTGGGAGAGGGAGAAATTGTCTGGAGCCTGGGGAGGCAAGATGGGTAGGCCATGAGGGCAGAAGCAAAGGATAAAAAAACCTAAAGAAGTAGAAGGGTGAAGGCAATGAAATATAACAGTGAGTCATCAGGAAACTCCCTAATTGCTTTGTCTTAGGCAATCATTGTGTAAGCTTTCAGAGTTTGCTTACCCTAGAGAAGCTAGGTCTCTGGTTAAGAGTCTGGTGAATTAACATCCAAACCAGAGTCTTAAAAGCTCATCCCCTATAGACTGATATTTTATCCCAGTTTTTAATTTCAGGAGAAAAGTAGGAGCTAAAATTGATGATAAGGGTTGTGGCCGTGTGTTTTGTCTGCCATGTATATGTCTAAGTGGCCTTTCAATACAATCATCCAGGCAACTCCCTTGGGGTTCGACCAGTCTAGTGGCTACTACTGTAGACTAATTTCCTTGCCCCTAATGGGGTACAGCTGATCCTGAAAGAAATGACAACAGCTATGTTGAATTGAAGTTCTGTCCCAAAGCCTACAGAAAACAATGTCTGTTGTAGTCATTAACGCCATTCACCAAATATTTCCACACTTCTGGGAACATGTTAGGAACGTCCATCCTGGCCCCTTCACAGTTCAGTGAGGCCAAGTGTCTAGTTCTCGTCTGTGAATTGTGAGCAGAAATGAAATGTGGCACTTTGAGACCTGGTGCTTAATTGTCCTCCAGAGTAGAGATGGGCTCTGCTAGAGAGGACGCCTCCTCTGACAGCCTGGAGTTCCCAGTGGCCACAAGTGAGTGGAACACTCTGCTGAATCACAATGGACATGGTTTAGCTACTGAGGTTTTTGTTGTTGTTACTACTGCATAATCTATTCTGATTGATACAATACCTTTTTGGTTTTATATGATGTTTGCTGGTTTTTATGTTTTGCAGGCTAAGAATAGTAATCTAGAGCCTAGATTTCTAGTTAAACAAGAAATGTTCTCACTGAGCTATATAGTAATATGATATAAAATTGTTCAAAATGAAATATAGTGCTGTGTTTGAGACTGTCTAAAAATAAATGGTCTAGAATTACCTTAAAAGTCCATCAAAGTAGGAAGCTAGTCAAACTGATTGTTTATCACAAAACCATCAGGCTCACTAAATGTTTTCATGTCTCTAACGCAATGTTCCTTTAAGAAAATCTCCGTGAGTTTACAAATAAACCTTTAAGGGATGCCTGGGTGGCTCAGCGGTTGACCATCTGCCTTGGGCTCAGGTCATGATCCTGGAGACCTGGGATCGAGTCCCATGTCGGGCTCCCTGCATGGAGCCTGCTTCTCCTTCTGCCTGCATCTGTGCCTCTCTCTGTGTGTGTGTGTCTCTCATGAATAAATAAATAAAGTCTTAAAAAAAAAAACAAATAAACCTTTAATGTTGACTGAAACAAGTTTTAAACTTTATGAATTTTCATACTAACCATTACTTTATCACTTAAGTTATCATCTGTCTGAAGTGTTAGAAACATTTAAAAAAAACTAAAAAACAAAGGTTCTTAAATGTTGGGATGCCCAGGTGGCTCAGTTGTTGGGTGTCTGCCTTCAGCTCAGGGCGTGATCCCAGAGTCCCAGGATGGAGTCCCACACCGGGCTCCCTGCGAGGTGCCTGCTTCTCCCTCTGTGTCTCGGCCTCTCTCTCTCTCTCTCTCTCTGTGTCTCTCATGAATAAATAAAGTCTTTTTTAAAAAGGTCCTTAAATGTTCACAAAAGAAAAATGATAAAACCATTATAACTGTACGATTTTATTACCATCTTTCAAAAATATCATTAATTTTTAGTATATTATGTGCTCTATAGGCATGTAGGAAAATATATTCACAATGAAACTCTTTTTTCTTTAACTTTCAACCTTGACAGCATGCACAATACTACTTTGAAGCTGTTCATTATCCTTAAATAATACATGGTTGTTTTTTTACCTTATATGTCCCTAAGTTGAGAAGGGCAGGTATGTTCCTCTCAGACAATGAGAATATATTTTCATCAAATAATAAGGCCCCAAAGAAGAGGTCCTTAAATGTTTACATCTGAGACTCCAAGAGCTATCTGGATCCTACTTTTCTCAGACTTGCTGTATGTCATTAATTCTAGCATATATTCTTAAAAATGTTTACATGTTACATTTTACTGATAACTATTATCCTCTAAATTCTGTAGATATCACTCTATTGTCATCTGATACCTCAATATTTTATATCTGGGAATAACATGATTTTTATTTCTTCAAAGACAACTTACTTCTATCTAAATGCTTCTGGATTTTTTTTTGTTTATGTTTTATATTTAGCAAATATTTTATATTTAGCAGAATACCTCAAAATATAGTGGCTTAGAGATGCAATGATTTATTATTTGCCCTGCTTCTGTGGGTGAGCTAGGCAGTTCTACATGGCATGCTTGCAAACTGCATTCAGTTGGATAATCAGCTGGGCTGAAAGCTATGCCCTGACCTCACTCACATGTCTGGCAGTTGTTCCTGGCTATGAGCTGTGGAATCTCAGTTTCTGTCCATGAAGCCTCTCATCCTCCATTAGGTTAGACTGGATTCTTTTTGTGACGTGTCCACTTTCATCACATTCTATTGGTCGTACAAGACACACCCAGATTGAATGGGTGGGAAATAGACTACAATTCTTGATGGGAGATCTTTCCAAGAACCTCTGGCTGTATTTACTCCCATCCGTCCTCTGGCCGTAATTACTTCTATTTCTCCAACATGCATAAGAACTTAATTCCCTCCCAAGACCTCTAAAAGTTTGATACTACTAAAGCATCATATCCAATATTTCATTGTCTGCATCTGGTTTGGATATGAATAAAGCTCTTCTCATGTGCCAGCCTATGCTCTAAAGATCAGTGAATTAAAACAGGCGTCCAAGAACTTTTTTCTGTGAAGATCCTCATAGTAAATCTTTTTGGCTTTTTGTGGGCTTTTTAGTTTCTGATTGAGGGGGGTGTTGTTTTTTAAAGATTTTATTCTCAAGTAATCTCTACACCCAGTGTGGGGCTCAAACTCACAACCCCAAGATCAAGGGTCGCAGGTTCCACTGACTAAGCCAGCCAGGCACCCCTCTGTTGTAACTATTCATTTCTACAATTATAGTGTGAAAGCAGCCATAGATAACATGTAAATAAATTAATGTGGCCATATTCAAATAAATCAGGTATTGATAGAAATAGGCAAAGGATTGGTTTTAGCCTGTGGGCCATCATTTGTGCTCCCCAATTTAGAGTATGAGAGGCCCCACAGAGGAAAATTGAGGTGCACTAGCCAACAGTTTGAACCAACTGTCTAACATAAGAGTGAGATGATTCGTGACCTTTAGCCCAGACAACTTTCTTACTAATTTAGACCATGAGAAACCAGCAGAGGAATCTCCCAATCAACCTACAAAATCATGAGAAATAATTAATTGCTATGTTTTAATCCACTTAGTTTTGGACACTTCATTATACAGCAGTAGTTAACTAAAAGAGAAATTGGTACCTGAAGTGGAATACCTTTGTAACAAAACCATGTGGCATTTGTTTAAAAAGTAAATATATGCACATTTTTCTGGGGCAAAGAACAATAACTTTAATTAAATCCTTATAGAGGGGACGCCTGGGTGGCTCAGCGGTTAAGCGCCTGCCTTTGGCCCAGGGCGTGATCCTGGAGTCCTGGGATTGAGTCCCGCATCGGGCTCCCCGCATGGAGCCTGCTTCTCCCTCTACCTCTGTCTCTACCTCTCTCTCTTTGTCTTTCGTGAATAAATAAATAAATAAAATCTCAAAAAAATCCTTATAGGGATATAAGACCTATAAAAAGGATTAAGAACCTCTGATCTTGACATATCTCAATGAAAAATTATAATATCAGCATGTGTGGTAGATTAAATTTGGCTACAATTTTCTTTTTTCTTCTTCTTCTTCTTTTTTTTTTTTTTTTTGGTTCTAATTTTAAATTTTCATTGCTACCCTGAAACTCATCCATGGAGAACTTCAAGTTGAGAATTAGTGCACATATTAGTGCATTTTCTTTTTTTTTTAAAGATTTTATTTATTTATTCATGACAGACACGGAGAGAGAGAGAGAGAGAGAGAGAGAGAGAGGCAAAGACACAGGCAGAGGGAGAAGCAGGCTCCATGCAGGGAGCCGGACACAGGACTCGATCCCCAGTCTCCAGGATCACACCCCAGGCTGAAGGCAGTGCTAAACCGCTGGGCCACTAGGGCTGCCCATATTAGTGCATTTTCATTAACTTTCAGTTAATCCTTTCAACATGCAGACACAGTTCTTTACTTAGCTTATTAAAATCATTTTTCATTGCTATATTTTTTATTATTGCTTATGTTTCAAGTGTTCATGATTTACTTTTACAATACCAACCATACAAATGTAGGTTCTTTATTCTGTCTTACATTATCACTAGCTTCTTGCTTGTGACTTGTCATTTTCATCTCTTTATTCTTTCCTTTGTAATTTTAGCAAGCTTCTCATGTATTTCCTCCATATTACTAGTTTGGTTTCTTTTGGTGTCAGTTCAATTTTTTATAGATTATCACTTAAATGTAATGTGTGGATTGAGTTTGGTTTCTGATTAAATAAACCAAGTGCTTGAAGAAATAATTGTTGAGACAGTTGAGGAAATCTGAATACCATCCAGGCATTAGATGTACTAAGTAAATATTATAAGTCTTATTCAGTGTGATGATGGAATTGTGGTTACGTTAAAAAAAAAAAAAAAGAAAAAAGAATGACTTCAGGTGACGGAGATACTGAAGTATTTACAGGTAAAACTATATTATCTTGGGGATTTGATTTAAAATATATTAGTCCAAAAAAAGAGAAAGTTTTTTTTTTTTTTTTTTTTTTTTTTTTTAGAGAGAGAGAGTATGCATGCACAGACAGACACACATGAGGGGGTAAGAAGGGGAGGGGCAGAGAGAAAATCACAAGCAGGTTCCAGGGGGGTGGATCCCAACACAGAACTCAGTCTCACAACCCTGAGATCATGACCAGAGCTGAAATCAAGAGTAGATTGCTTAACCAACTGAGTCACCCAGGCACCCCTGGAAAGACAGATTTTTTAAATGATTCATAAAATTCAACTAATATTTGAAAAAGCAGGAAAGACTATCCACTGGCAAAAGGACAGTCTCTTCAATAAATGGTGCTGGGAAAATTGGACAGCCACATGCAGAAGAATGAATCTAGACCACTCTCTTGCACCATTAACTCAAAATGGATGAAAGATCTAAATGTGAGACAAGAATCCATCAAAATCCTAGAGGATAACACAGGCAACACCCTTTTTGAACTTGGCCACAGCAACTTGTTGCAAGATACATCTATGAAGGCAAGAGAAACAAAAGCAAAAATGAATTATTGGGACTTCATCAAGATAAAAAGTTTCTGCACAGCAAAAGAAACGGTCAACAAAACTAAAAGACAACCTACACAATGGGAGAAGATATTTGCAAATGACCTATCAGATAAAAGGCTAGTATCCAAGATCTATAAAGAACTTATTAAACTCAACAGCAAAGAAACAAACAATCCAATCATGAAATGGGAAAAAGACATGAACAGGGGCAGCCCCAGTGGCCAGTTTAGTGCCGCCTGTGGCTCAGGGTGTGATCCTGGAGACCCAGGATCAAGTCCCATGTCAGGCTCCCTGCGTGGAGCCTGCTTCTCCCTCTGCCTCTCTCTCTCTCTGAATAAATAAATAAAATCTTAAAAAAAAAAAAAAAAAACCATGAACAGAAATCTCACAGAGGAAGACATAGACATGGCCAACAAGCACATGAGAAAATGCTCCACATCACTGGCCATCAGGGAAATACAAATCAAAACCATAGTGAGATACCACTTCATACCAGTGAGAATGGGGAAAATTAACAAGACAGGAAACAACCAATGTTGGAGAGGATGCGGAGAAAAGGGAACCCTCTTGCACTGTTGGTGGGAATGTGAACTGGTGCAGTCACTCTGGAAAACTGTGTGGAGGTTCCTCAAAGAGTTAAAAATAGATCTGCCCTATGACCCTGCAATTGCACTGCTGGGGATTTACCCCAAAGATACAGATGCAGTGAAATGCCGGGACACCTGCACCCCAATGTTTATAGCAGCAATGTCCACAATAGCCAAACTGTGGAAGGAGCCTCAGCATCCATTGAAAGATGAATGGATAAAGAAGATGTGGTTTATGTATACAATGGAATATTACTCAGCCATTAGAAACGACAAATACCCACCATTTGCTTCAACCAGGGTGGAACTGGAGGGTATTATGCTGAGTGAAATGAGTCAGTCGGAGAAGGACAAACATTATCTGGTCTCCTTCATTTGGGGAATATAAAAAATAGTGAAAGGGAATAAAGGGGAAAGGAGAAAAAATGAGTGGGAAATATCAGTGAGGGTGACAGAACATGAGAGACACCTAACTCTGGGAAACGAACAAGGTGTGGTGGAAAGGGAGGTGGGGGGGGTTGGGGTGCCTGGGTGATGGGCACTGAGGGGGGCACTGGACAGGATAAGCACTGGGTGTTATACTGTATGTTGGCAAAACAAACTCCAATAAAAACATATACAAAAATTAATAAAATAAAATAAAATAAAATAAAATAAAATAAAATAAAATAAAATAAAACCCTTTATCCCAGAAAAAATAAAATAAAATAAAATGATTCATAAAATATTGGTAACTAAGTTGAATGATGATTAAATGGTGATTATTAAAAAAAAATAAAAATAAATAAAAATAAATAAATAAATGGTGATTATTACATTGATTTCTCCACTTTGCATCTATTTTCAACAACCCATAATATAAAGCATCAAAATTGTAAAAATAAATCTGAATTTTACTGCTTTTAATACAGATTTAATATACGTATTAAATAATGTAATATGTGTATTAAAATAATCTATTAAATATGTATTTTAATTATTGCATTAAATATGTAATGTATTAAATACATTAAAATAATGTATCAAATAATGTAATAATAATACGTATTAAATTAAATATAATGTATGTCATTTCATTGTTTAATTATGTTTCTCCTTAAACTAACCCACTTCCTTTATATATTTCTGCCTGCCTCTCAATCAGCTTTCTTTCCACCCCAGTCTGGTATTTTATATCATCTTCTATGTCTTATTTCATAGAATAAGATTTTTTCTGAGAACACTAAGCAGATGTCCTGTTTTTGCAGAAAACCTATTTTACACATTTCTTCTTACCCATCTTAAAATTATTTTCTCCATTTTTCATTTTTTAGAATCTTTTTATATCCCCTTGTGTTCACTTTATTTCTACTTATTGTCCTTAAGAAGAAAAGGTCCTCTTAGGCCTGGTTTTCCCCCATAAACAGGAAATGTATATTCTACTTGGTTCCCTTATTGTCCCCAAGTTGTTGTTTTAATTTTCAATTGAAGTCTGGTTAATATAAATTTTGGTAAATCAGAACCCTAGGGCCCATGAGAAAAATATTGAAACGCTAAAAAATCCAAGCAGAAGAACTTCCTCTCTATAGTCTCTCTCCACTGTGTCTGCTGAAGCTGCTATATTGGAGGCTAAACTTCTGTATCCAGACTGCTAATATTCTATTTCCACTTGGCCAGATATTCATGTTAAGTACAAGTATTTCGCAGAGTCTCCTATCAATGACTGCCAACTTCGTGGGACTCGAGTTCTTGCCACATGACTAGCTCTGGTCTTGGTTACCTATTGCCACTCCATTTGATAACTGCTGATTTACACCGATGAAAAGGAGCTAAGTACTTCTGTGTGGTTTTTTAATGTATCAGCAGGCTATGCTGAACTACATTTCCCAGAATTCTCTTTCCTGTATGTTTCTAGTTAGGGTGGAGCCACAGGAGACATTCTTGTATGAGACTTAAAGGGAAAAATGAGCACAGCCTTTTTATTTATTTATTTATTTTTTAAGAGTTCCCATACATTGCCACTCACTGGCAAGCTCACCTTGTTGGTCTGCAACAGCTCCATCTTCTCCTAGATTCTCCTTCAGCTTTTCCAACTCCTAAACCAGGTACCAGTTTTCCTGTGGGACACTCGTGCCACCAAGACGAGAAGCAGTGAGAACTGACACAGTTTTCAATTCATCCTTGTGGGTTTCAGGTCATGCTTATGGGGTCCAGTTTGTCTTTTCTCTCTTGCATTTTAAAATCAATCTTCCCTTCCCCCTGCCTACCCTGTGAACTCTAGCTCTAATTTCAGGTAAAATCAACAAACAGCCTGAGACCTTCTAGACCAGCTTCTACAATTGAGGTCAAATTCCTATTAAAAAAAAAAAAAAGCACTGTGTGTGTGTGTGTGTGTGTGTGTGTGTGTGTGTGTGTGTGAAATATATCTCAGTATAGCTATCTATATCAATCTACCTTATTCCATCTGTATTCTTACCTGTCATCTAGACTTCCTAGGGATTCTGCTTTTTTCATTGAATCTTGACCAATAAAACTCTCCACCTGATCCATGACCTACTTTAAAAGTTCCTGTTATTTCACTTCAAAGTTTGGAAATCCTGGTTGGTTTCTCTCAAAGTCTCTTCAGTTTAACTTTGTGGGGGCACCTGGGTGGCTCAGTGGTTGAGCATCTGCCTTTGGCGCAGGTCGTGATCCTGGGATACTGGGATCGAATCCCACATCAGGCTCCCTGGAGGGAGCCTGCTTCTCCCTCTGCCTATGTCTCTGCCTCTTTCTTTGTGTGTTTCTCATGAATGAATGAATGAATAAATAAATAAATAAATAAATAAATAATCTTTTTTAAAAATTTAACCTTGTGGTTATTTTGTTGTTTCTTTGATGAGGGCTTGCACTTCAACAGCCAGTGACTTCCTTTAGTCCAGTTGGATGTGCACTTTATTTAACAGAAACACCTTTACTTTGGGGGCACATGATGTTATCTTTGCCTAGTAAATTGGAAGCAATGATTGATCCCTGAGAGATTTAGGCACAGGGGCTTACATAATCATTTTCTATAGCTGCTTCCTGGGAGAAAACACATCAGCCCAAATCTAATTCCATGTTTTGTGTCCATACAAACGTCCCTCTACTAACACTAGCTCTTGGTTTGAAGATTGCTGGGAATTTAAAAAAAATAGCTCACTGATCCCTCTTCCAGCCATGACTAACTGGCGCCAAGTGTGCCTTCTCACCATCTGCAAGTAGACAACTAGGAAAAACACGTGAAACAAATTTTCAGACATTGGACCACAACTAGTTCAGAACTGTGATTCTGAAAAAAAAAAAAAAAAAGAAATAAATGAGAGCTCTATGATCACCCCAGCTTTCTATTTGCAAGGATGATTTAGACAAAGACACAGAGAAGGGATCTCAAGCAGCATATAGTGTTTTTGCTAGGCTGAGACAGAGATCAATGTTTGAGGAGGATAACGTAGCTGGAATCTAGAAAGGAAGGATCTATGACAAAAAAGAGCTCCAGAAATAAGCATAACATATCTTTGAGTTTTTGACTGAATGTAAGCAGCACATAAATAGGATGAGATTCCAGAAGGCTAGGCAGTGAATGGAGTTGCCAACTGAAAAGTATGAGAAAGTTCTAATAAGTAGTGGAATGGAAGGAATTTCTGAACTTATGGTTTTATTTCTTAAAGAGAAGCCACAGTTACAAGTAAAACTCAGCTGGAGACCCAAGGAGTTTCTATGATGAATCATTACAATGGATGCAATCCAACATTACTATGGAGAAAAAAGAAAATGAGACCCATACACAAAAGATAATCTGTGGATACCAACACTAGGATGACTCCAATGTGGAAATTAGCAGATAAGGATTTTAAAGCTCAAGGACATAAAGGAAATATGCTTATAGTAAATGAACAAATATAAACTATAAATAAGAACCAAATGGTAAGGCCACAGCCTGAGCCCATGGTAAGGTTGTGGGGCTCTTGGCCAAATGAGGTGGAAGGCCCTGGAGCAGAGAGAGTCTAGACCAAACATTAAATTTAGCTTGTGATGCTTCCAATTAGAACCGATAATTTGACATTGCAAATTCACCTCATAGAGTCATGTCCTCCGCATCCAATTTCTTTTTTTTTTAAGATTTTATTTATTTATTCATAGAGATGCAGAGAGAGAGAGAGAGAGAGAGGCAGAGACGCAGGCAGAGGGAGAAGCAGGCTCCATGCAGAAAGCCTGACATGGGACTCCATCCAGGGTCTCCAGATCACGCCCTGGGCTGCAGGCAGCGCTAAACCGCTGCGCCACCGGGGCTGCCCTGCATTCAATTTCTTAAGGTCTCTCTCAGTTTATTAACCTTTCAAAAGCATTAATCTTCTAAGATCTGATCATTAAACCCTGTGGGATGTTGAATCAGAATATTATTACAGAATTGTCAAGTTAATATTGCTGTTGTTTCGAAGTCTAGTCCAGTCTAGTGTCTTTTCCACCAGAATATGTGATGATGACCAGAATACCAAGATCCAGTACAGCCTATACTGTGCTTCTTGGACTTGGTCCTTAACCCTTGCAAACTGTCACATTGATTATGACAAGAGAAGGATCCAGGAGTTTGGCTATAAAATGTCTGAGAAGTATTTTCTACTGCTACATGAATCAGGATGTTAAGGCCCAGAAATTTAAGCAGGACACAGCCCAGTATCTAGTGAACTTTAAGCATGGATACTTCTGTTGGATACTTTTCAGCTTCAACAGCATGAAAGATGTTGGCTAAACAGGCATCGAATCAGTGAGTCTTTGAATAGAACTGCCACCGAGTTCTCTGACCAAGTATGGCAGATCCTGCAAAAACCACTCAGTGGTATCATTTTACCTGGGAAACATTTACCATAGCAACCAACCTATCAGCTATGATCATGTATGAAAGAAACTTCTTTCTCCTTGAAGACATGTTGGAAAATATCAACCAGCTTAAGTACAGATAGACCATTGTGGAGTTATCACTCTATTAATTGTACTGGAAAGAAATCTTCAGCCAGACTTTCAAAACAAAAAAGTAGATCTAGACAAACTGGTGAAAGAAGAATTTCATTATTTTCAAAAATATGAGATTCAGCTAAAGGAAGGTGGCAAAAAAGACAATATGATTTCCTTTTACAATGCTCTTCCCAATCCTCTGGGGGAGGAAAGCTAAATATATATATCATATAAATACATTATATGTTATATGTATTTTATAGATATTTATCAAAGATTCTGACGGATTTTCTGCTGGAAGGAGAAGTTCAAGTGAAGCAATAATGAGCCATGTTTTGGTTAGCTAGTGAAGCAGATAGAAGAAGCCCTGTTGTAACACATTGCCCAGAAGGGTGTTTTGTTGCTAAAGCTTAATCAAAGCATCCACAATTTAATGGACTGATCACGCTGGTGAGGTGTTTTGCCACACCGTTGATGGAGTGACTGGACCTCTTTAATGACATAACCAATCTAATAGCAAGAAATACCATTATTCAGGGATAAAAATTCTGATGGTAATTCCAGAAACAATAAAAATCTTCACTGAATGATAGAAATATTTTGAAACAGAAAATTCCCCTCTCCTTGTTTAATGATCCAGAAAGGCAGGAACTTAATCTTTGCTATATGCTTTTTGATCACTTGATATTGTCTCCCAGGTCCCTGGGCTTTGCTTTTATTTATTTATTTATTTATTTATTTATTTATTTATTTATTTTAAAGATTTTATTTATTTATTCATGAGAGACACAGGGAGAGAGAGAGAGAGGCAGAGACACAGGCAGAGGGAGAAGCAGGCTCCATGCAGGGAGCCTGATGTGGGACTCGATCCCGGGTCTCCAGGATCACACCCTGGGCTGAAGGCAGGTGCTAAACTGCTGAGCCACCCGGGCTGCCCTCCATTTGATTTTTAAAATATTTTCCCATTTCCCTGAGAATGTTCCCCCATTTGTTCAGTTCTTATTATAATGATGTAATTTGTCTTTGAATGTATACATATTTTATTATATATATTTAGCTCTTTAAATGTACTTTTCTGCTAATTCCAACATCTTGGTTATTTACAAGTCTGTTTCAATTAACTGCTTTCACTTTTTTTTTTAATTTTTTTTATTTATTTATGATAGTCATCACAGAGAGAGAGAGAGAGAGAGGCAGAGACATAGGCAGAGGGAGAAGCAGGCTCCATACAGGGAGCCTGACGTGGGATTCGATCCCGGGTCTCCAGGATCGCACCCTGGGCCAAAGGCAGGCACCCAACCACTGCGCCACCCAGGGATCCCTGCTTTCACTTTTGACCTTAAGAATTATCTCCTATTGTCATTACATGCCTAGTTATTTTTTATTATAATCCGACCATTATTAATAATACATGTTAAAGTTTTTAGATTCTGGATTCTTGTCTTCTGTTATTCTTTGAAGAATATTGACTTTTGTTCCACCAGGCAGTTAAATTTCCTAGCTGACTTCCCTTGAACTTGTGGAGCATTGTTTTTACACATTGCTAGATATATTTATTTGCCCGTCACATTGGAGACCAATCTTTTAGTCCTGTGACATTGCCTTTTCTTCCAACGCAAGCTTTCTTCAATGGAGAGCAGAAGTGCTCACTGAATCCATTTAACTTGGTAAGAATGGAACTTCAAGCTCTCCTGCTCAGCTTTTACATTCTTCCACATACTGCTTTTAGCTGAGCTCCTTGGACTATCTCCTGTACATATACATTTCAGGAATTAGCTTATGATTTGAGAGGCATTTAAATCCAAGTTTTGGGTCTCCCTTCCCCACTCTTGCTCTTATCCTGCACATGGTTTCCTCTGTTCTGGGATTTCCCTCCCTTTATTTCCCAGATATTCTTGCAGCCTCTGATTCCATCCTCTGATACCTCAAGTTCAAAAAACTAGGCTTTTCTGCTTGTCTTCTATCTGCCCTGTGCTGTGTGGTCTGAGTAGTGCCCTCACTGGATTAGCCTTGTAAAATTGATTCTTACTCTGTGAGTCCACTAAAGACTAGAACCCCCTTCAGTTTCAGCTTCTGCCTGCTTTAGATCACTTTCTAGTGCCTTCATATTATTGTGTGTGTGTGTGTTGTCCAGAGTTTATTATTGTTGTCTGAGAAGGCTTAGTCTGATATAAGCTACTTTCCTTTACCAGAATCAGAACTCCCATTCAAGACTCTATACTTAAAGCAAGCTTCTGAGGTGATTCTCATGCTATCTAAAATTTGAGAGCTACTGTCTTAGATAAAATTTCTATGCTTAACTTTATCCTTTAAGAAGTCATCTTCTTGACTGCAAAAAAGAATTTCAACTCTCTAGGTACATTAGTCACACTCCTTTAATGGTGAAAGTAAAGTCCTACAAACAGGATAACTATACTCTTCCCTACAATGTGTTCCTTTTTACTACATTTTCCTAAAAGGACCGTAACCTCTTTGTTGGAAATCAGGGAACAACATTGTCATAGAGTGGAAAGAGTAGAGTGTAGTGCCACAGTACTAGGTTGTTAGGTTTTAAATGTGATCATGTTTAGGATAAAAATCTAATGATATAAAAATTATTCTAGAAATTCCTATAAAATGGTGACACAATTTTGTGCGTATAATTTGATTTTTATACACATTAAATAAAGTAATTTTTATGCACATTAAAGTTTGAGAACTATTGGATCAGATAAAGGGGAAATACAAAATATTTCTCTAAGCAGTTGAGTGGACATTCAAATTATCTTGCTATCTAAATAACTATACAATTAGAAGATATGAATAGGTGATAGAGAATTCTTTAAAGTCTCTGTTTGTCTAGGCTATGACTCCTCTTAAGTTTTGGAATATAGCATGCTAACAATGAAAGCTTAGCTCTAATACTTACTAGCTATGTAATTTGGCAATGTAACCCTACTGAGCCTTTGTTTCCTCGTCTATAAAAATTGAGAAAATACTATATTTCTCTTGTACAAATGCCAAATGCCTGGAACATTTCCTGGAATATGTCCAGGACTTTTCCTTTATCTAAAAATGTTCCCCAAACTTTGATTTCAAAATGCCCAGGCAAATGAATTTCTTACAGTTGGTCTGGAATTCAATCTATATTTTCTTAATACCTTGTTTCTAAAGGGGGCAAAGTTTTAATGAACAACTTCAACTGAAACACAAGGTAACCTTTTGAAAACTTATAATGTAGTTTCCACCTCACTTTCCCAAAAAAATGCATCTTGATAGATAATTTATAAGAGATTAAGGCAATAGAAGAATAACCATGATAATGTCATTCCATACTTGAAAGGGCTTAAAATAATGATTCATTTCCATATAGGATGCAGTAAGAGGTAACAATCTTACATGCCTTTAGAATAGATGGGAGGCAGGGCCATGAAACCATACTCATACAAGGTAATAAAAATAAACTTTCCGTATGAGTCTGGAGTGAGTTTATAGAGATTGGGTGGGGAGTTAATAGAGATTAGGAGGGGTAAAACCCTCCCAATACACCTCATTTTTGTGCTGTCCCTGGAATCAGTGTAAGCGGGAAGAGAGTAGAATAACTTAAAAAAAAAAACACTGTTCATCTATAAATCTATATGTAATGAAAAAAGTATCTTTGAAAAATGAAGATAAAGACTTTTTCAGATAGGTGAAAGCTGAAAGAATTAATCACCATCAAAACTACAAGAGATGTTTAAAAGAAGTTCTTCAGTCAGAAGGAAAATAACACCAGATGCAAACATGGATCTACTGAAAAGAACCAGAAATAGCAAGTATATGTGAAATATAAGACTTTTTTCCTTAGTATTTAAATTTTATTAAAAGATTGCTGACTGCAAAACAAAGGTAACAAACATTTGTTATGGTGTTTATAATGTTTATTTTTTTAAGTGATAACTTATTCATTTTAGATTCTATTTATTTATTAGAGAGAGAGAGTATGAGAGAGAGAATTTGAGCAGGGGGGAGGGTGGAGGCAGAAGCAGACTCCCCACTGAGCAGGGAGCCCCATGTGGGACTCAATCCCAGAACCTTGGGATCATAACCTAAACCAAAGGCAGATGTTTAACCAACTGAGCCACCCAGGAGCCCCTATAATATGTTTAGAAGTAAAATACGTGACAACAATGGCACAAAGGCCAGAAAGAAATTAGTTGGTATAATATCATTTCAAGTCTGGTAAGTTCAATGAAATCTTGAAGCAACTACTTAAATAACACAATGAAAATTATAGCTAATAAGCAAAAAGAAGGAGATAAAATGGAATCATAGAGCACTGATTAATTTAAAAGAAGGCCAAAACAGAGGGGGTACAAAGAAGAAGTCTGAAATAGACTACAAACAAGATGGTCAATTGAGCTTCAACACAACAGCAATAACACATTAAATGCACTGGTCTAAATATACTAATTAGGGACACCTGGGTGGCTCAGTGGTTGAGTGTCTGCCTTCGACTTAGGTCATGATCCCAGAGTCCAAGGATCAAGTCCCACATCAGGCTCCCCACGAGGGAGCCTGCTTCTTCCTCTGCCTATGTCTCTACCTCTCTCTCTCTCTCCTTCTCTCTCTCTCTCTTTCTGTTTCTCTCACGAATAAATAAATAAAATCTTCAAGAAATATATCCTAGTTAAAGGCAAAAGTTGTCTAAATGAATTAAAAGCAAGACCCAAGTATATGCTGCTTCCAAGAATCCACATTAACTATAAAGACACACATAGGCTAAAAATAAAAGAAGAAAAATAGATATATGATCCAATCCTAATCAAAATAAAGCTATATTAATATCAGAAAAAGAAGACTTCAGCGATGCCTGGGTGGCTCAGTGGTTGAGTGTCTGCCTTCGACTCAGGTCATGATCCCAGAGTCCAAGGATGGAGTCCCACATCGGGCTCCCTGCATGGAGCCTGCTTCTTCCTCTGCCTATGTCTCTACCTCTCTCTCTTTCTTTGGGTCTCTCATGAATGAATGAATAAAATCTTCAAAAAAAAAAAAAAAGTAAAGTAAAAGAAGACTTCAGAACACAGAAAAATATCAGAAGGGAAAAGGATCATTGTATAATGATAAAGTGTTGAATTCAAGAGTCATGACATTACTAAATGTTTCCAAATCTAATAACAGAAAAATACACGAAGCAAAAGCTAATAGAACTGTAAGGAGAATAAAGAAACCCACAATTAGGGACACCTGGGTAGCTCAGCGGTTGAGCATCTGCCTTCGGCCCAGGGCATGATCCTGGATTCCCGAGATCGAGTCCCACATTGGGATCCCCGTGAGGAGCCTGCTTCTCCCTCTGCCTGTGTCTCTGCCTCTCTCATGAATAAATAAATAAAATCTTAAAAAAAAAAAAGAAAGAAAGAAAGAAACCCACAATTATAGTTGAAGATTTTAGTACCTTTCTCATCGTAATTAATAGAACAAGTAGATAGAATAACAATAAGAGCATAGAAGACTTTAATAACTCTGTGAGACAAGTTGACCCAATTGACATTCATAGAACACTCTGTTTAGCAGAGTAAACATTCTCATCAAATGCATAGATTACCAAGATAGATTGTATACTGGGCCACTAAATGAGTCTCAATAAATTTAAAAGGATTTGAGTCATACAAAATTAGTACTCTGATTACAATAGAACCAAGATTATCACAGAACCACAATAGATCAGCAAGATTTCTGGGAAATACCCAGACATTTGAAATTAAACAGCATAAGTCTGTATAAGTCAAGAGTTAAAAAAAATAAAATCAAAATGGAGATTAGAAAATATTCTGGCTTGAAAATGAAAGTTAAAATACAACCTATCAAAATGTATGGGATATGGCTAAAGCAGTGCTTATAGGGAAATCTGTAGCACTAAAATGTCTATTTAGAGAAGGTCTTTGTAGTGGGCTGACCTGTGGCCTCCAAAAAGATACGTCCATATCCTAACCCCCAGAACCTGTGAATGTTACCTTACTTGGAAAAAGAGTCTTTGCAGTTATAAAGTTAAGGATCTTGAAAAGAGGAAATCACCTAAGATTATCCAAGGGGGCTCTAAATGCCATCCAAGCATCTTTTTGAGAGAAAGGCAAAGAGAAACAGAGGAGAAGACTTCTGTGAAATGGAGACAATGTGAAAACAGATTTGAGTGATGTAGACATGAGTTACAGACTGTGGATAGCCACCAAAAGCTGCTAGAGTCAAGGAACAGGATATGTGGTGTGATCCTGCTAACACCTTAAATTCAGAGGTCTGGCCTCCAGACTGGGAGAGAATAAATTTCTGTTCTTTAAGCTTCCAAGTTTGCAGTTGTTTTTTTCAGCAACTACAGGAAACTAATACAGTCTCAGATCAATGGTCTCAGTTTTCATGTTAAGAAACTAGAAAAAGAAGAACAAATTCAGCACAATGTTACCAGGATAAAAGAAATAATAAAGATGTAAACAGAAATTATTGAAATGAAAACAAAAATAATAGAGAAAATCAATGAAACCAAAAGTGGATTCTTTGAGATCAGTAAAACTGGCAAACCACTAGCTAGACTTATAAAAAGAGAGATAAAGAGAAGACACAAGTTACTAATATCAGCCATAAAAGAAGTGGTGACATAACTCTAGACCCTACAGTTATTAAAAGGATATTAAGGAAATAGCTTATATGAACAGTTTTTTTCAACAACTTAGATGAAATGGACAAATTCCTTCAAAGACACAAACTATCAAAGATCACTCAGGAAGAAATAGATAATCTGAATATATATTTCTATATCTCATTAGATATTATATAATCTTACATATTATATTATATTAATCTTTCCACAAAGGAAACTCCAGGCCAGCTGGCTTCATTGGGGAAGTCTACCAAACATTCAGACATTTGGGGAAAAGAGAGATACAAAGTCTTTAGAAACTCTTCCAGAAGGACGCCTGGGTGGCTCAGTGGTTGAGCTTTGGCCTTTGGCTCAGGGCATGATCCTGGGGTCTGGGATCGGGTCCTGTATTGGGCTCCTTGCAGGGAGCCTACTTCTGTCTCTGCCTCTGTGTGTGTGTGTGTGTGTGTGTGTGTGTGTGTGTGTGTGTGTCTCATGAATAAATAAATAAAACCTTTAAAAGAAAAGAGACTCATCCAGAAAATTGGAGAGGTGGGAATAGTTCTCAGCTCATTCTATGAAGCCAGAATTACACTGACATCAAAAATAAACAAAGCCATTATAAGAAAAGAAAATTACAGGGCAGCCAGTTTAGCGCCGCTTGCAGGCCAGGGTATGATCCTGGAGACCGGGGATCAAGTCCCGCATCGGGCTCCTTGCATGGAGCCTGCATCTCCCTCTGCCTGTGTCTCTGCCTCTCTCTCTCTCTCTCTGTGTTTCTCATGAATAAATGAATAAATAAATCTTAAAAAAAAAGAAAAGAAAATTACAGATTAACATCCTCATGAGCATAAATAAAAAGTTCTTGAGAAACCCTCAGCCATTTGAATATAATAATATCAAAAATGGATAACAAATGATGACCAAGTGGAATTTATCCCAGAAAGGTGAGATTGGTTTAGACTTCAAAAATCAGTGTAACTCACCTTATTAATAGACTAAAAATAAAAACTGAGGGATATCTGGGTGGCATAGCAGTTGAGCATCTGCCTTCGGCTCAGGGCCTGATCCCAGAATCCAGGATCGAGTCTAGCATCGGGCTCCCTGCAAGAAGCCTGTTTCTCCCTCTGCCTGTTTCTCTGCCTCTCTCTCTCTCTCTCTTTCTCTGTGTGTGTGTGTCTCTCATGAATACATAAATCTTTTAAAAAACTGAAAAAATAAATAAAAATTTAAAAATGATAGGTTCATCTTAGAGGATGCTGAAAAAGTGCTGGACGAAACCTACTCTCCATTTCTGACATAAACCGTCAGTACACAGAAATAAAAGGAACTCTCTCAAACTGATAAAGAGCTTCTACATAAAGCTTATGACTGACATCCTTAATGACAAATGATTGAATGCTCTGACAGTCGTGCATGAAAGCTATTCTACGCCTACATATTTACTCAAGACAAATCAAAGCATATGTCTTCATAAAGACTTGACATAAGAGTTTATAGCATCTTTATTTGTAATAGCCCCAAACTGGAAATAAACCAAATGTGCATCTACAGCTGAATGTATAACACATTTTGGTATATCCATACAACTGAATACAACTCAGCAATTAAAAAAAAAACCTATGGATACATGTAATAACATTGATGAATCTCAAAATAACTACACTAAGTATAAAGAGCCAGACAAAATAGAGTGCAAAACAGTTTTTTTTTTATGTAAAATACTAGAAAGGGATGACTTATCTGTAGTATCCGATAGCAGATCAATATTTGCTTAGTGACTGGGATGGGTACAGGGAGAGGAGGAGAGAGTGCTTCCTAAGGATCAGGAGAAAGTTTCATGGGGTTAGATATGTTTATTTCCTTGGCTGTGGCCATGGTTTCATGGGTACATATATACCCCAAAACTTACTCAAATCTTATACTGTAAATATGTGCAGTTTCTTGTATGTCAGTTGTACCCCATAAAGCTGTATAAGATGAAAAGGTGAGAAGTTGTTGGTTTGAGACCTCAGGAGCTTACTAGTATAATCTGAACCAACCCTCCCAAAAAAGGAGGGTAGGATGACATTGCAGAAAGAAGCAGACCACTCCAGATTAGTAGGTGATAAGTTTAATGAGCAAGTGAATTTAATTATGAGGCTTCTCCTAGAGGCTGCAAGAGGAGGAGTTTTCCCCACCAGCCTGTCAAATCTTAAGATATAGAGGCCTTCACTGGGTTCAATCATATACCATCAAGATAGTCTCAACACCACATCACTATCTCAAGGCTGTGGGGCAGCTTCTGGGGGCAGAGAAGGCAAGCAGAATGCTCATTCTGAGGACAGGGGAGGGGGGTGAGGATGCTCTGATCACCCAGGTTCAGCTCACAGGTCAGCCAGAAGTCACATCCTCTCAGTGACCTCCTTCAATAGAAGTGTAGACTTGCTGGAGAGCAGGGTGTAGAGGGGTAGGTAGTGAGGCAGGGAGAAATTAGTTTGGAGAGATATGTTGGACTCTGTCCTGGGGACAAGGACCAGAGACTGGACTGGAGAGAGCCTAAAGGTAGAAATCAGGGCTACATGATTAGGCAGTAGATGACGAATGGCCTTGGAAGGCAGTAAAAGGAGAGAAGAACTAGCTATGAAGAAGCGGAGCTGGATTTGGGAGACATCTCAGATGTGGAATTGATAGGACTTTATGACTAGTTGGATGAGGAAGAGGAAAAGGATGATATTCAGGCATATTGTTCAAGAGCTGGTTTAGACTGAATTTGTGCCCCAAAATCATATGTTGAAGTCCTAACCCTCAATGTAACCGTACCTGGAAATAGGGTAGTTAGGAGATAGTGTTAAATATGTTAAATGAGGTCATAAGGGTGGGGCCCTAATCTAGTAAGACTGTGGCTTTTAAGAAGAGAGAGAGAGAGAGAGAGAGATCTCTACATCATGTGAGTACACAGTGAAAGGTGCTGGACAGAAGCCAGGAAGAGTTTCTACCTGAAACTGAACCTGCAAGACCTAGATCTTGGATTTTCCAGCTTCCAAAACTGTGAGGAAATTAATTTCTGTTGTTTAAAACCCTCAGTCTCTGGTATTTTGTTATGAAAGGCCAAGCAGACTAATACAAGAGCCAATGGGGAGAGTGGGGTTGTAGGGAGGGGGAGATTTTCATGCCATTCACCTAGATCAAGAACACAGAACAAGAAGCCACTTGGGGCAGTGTTTTGAGTTCAGATTGGGATATGTTAAGTTTGGTGGACATTCATATGAGGAGGTAAACAATTGGAAATATAGGGCTAGAACTCTGGAGAGAGGTTGGCTGTTGAAGCCATGGAGATGGGCATGCAGGGGAGAATCATAACTAAGTGGTGACTTTTAAGCCAATGAGCGAATTTTGGAAAGAGATGATCAACAGTATGAAATGCCGCTATGCTCTGCGCCCATTTCCGGGACATGGCTAAGTGTTTGGCATAGCCCTTGAAATCAAGGACCCAACAGTCTAGCCAAAAGGAGAACACAAACATATGAAACAATCAGGAAATCATTCAATTAGAGTGAACGGTCTTATTAACGGTAATAGACAAGTGCAGTCTAGATCCATCCATTTATTCTGCAAAAATATTGAGCTCCTACTGTGTGCCAGATACTCAGTTTTTGGAAGAGGCAATTGGACTGTTTTTAAAAGAAGGGTATGACTTAGTTATGGGAGTGGAAGTGATATTTTAAGTGAAAAAGAACAAAAGCAGAGTAATTTAGGCACATGAGGAAGGGGGTGGAGAGGATACAGTCTTGGCAAGGGTCCAAGGAGGGGGAATAACTGGGAAGAAAGCCTGGCTGGGTGAGTCTCTGCCAGAAATTGGAGGGCTGGAGGGCACCCCTTCATAGCGTAACTAGTTCCAGAAGTATGCTTGATCCAACGTGTTTTCTAGGTGCTATCCACCTACTTCTGCAATAGCAAGCAGAGCCCCCTTGTGTCCAGCCAGTAGGGCCACTTGATTTCTGCAGGCAGGCATGCAAAAAATGCAAGCTGCTACACTGGCCACCAAACACGTGTGGAATTGCCGTCAGATATGAGGGGGAAATTATAGCTACATTTCAAAGGAAAGTATAATTAAAGGAAAGCTTTAGATATCACAGCAGTTTCCCTAGTCCTGATCTACACAGGAGCCTTGTCAAATGGCAGGTGCAGGAGGCTGGGTGATCCCAAGAGTCTATCCTAACACCTCTATGGCTCTGGGAGGAACGATTAGCAGCCAGGCATATGGTCGGGCCCAAGGTATGGTGAATAAATAGCTAGATGGGCAAATCCGCAGCGGATGAACCACTCCCAGGGCCTGAACACCGCACCAGTCTTGCGGGGCTGACGTGAACAAAGCCTTCTTCCCCGGGACGGCCCTGCGGATACAGTTCTCCGGAAGGCTGGAAGAGGGCGCTGCGGATCGCGACGCCAGCGCCGGCGTCCTGGGAGGTGAGCGGCGGGGAAGCCCGCCGAGGTCAAGCCCCAGAAAACCCAAAGCCGCGGGAATCTCCCGGAGAGCGCTGGAGGCCGGGAGGCGGTCCTGCTGCTCCTCGCACCTCAGCCCGGGCCCAGTGTCGGGGGGCGGGGGAGGGATGGGAGATTGCAGAGGGGAGAGGAGCGGAGAAATGTAAGCCCCGAGCGCTGCCGGGAGACTCGGCGGAAGACGCGACCGCGATAGGCCCCGGGCGCTCCCTGCTGGGCTTCGGGCTGCTGCGAGAGGGAAGGGAGGAAGCGCGGAAGCTGGAGGCAGCTGCACGGGTCCCAGGGCGAACAGCGCGCCGCCACCAGGACCCTTCCTGAAGCGGTCATTTCGGCTTCGGTAGCTCCAAAAGTTTCCCTCGAACTGCGCGCGCCTCCGGGGTGTTCCCGTTCCTTAGGGTGGGAGCTTCCCGTCCGTCCAGCGGAGGGAGGAACCACCGCCGTCCACTCTGCTGCTCACTTACAGGCTCGTAATTTAAACAGGAACGAAGGACCGGGGGGAAACACAAGCCCGTTGGCCAGAGGGCTTGGGCTGTGCTTGTGTATCGGAGTCGCGGGGCTCCCCGCAGTTGCAGGCCGGCCTCCCCTCCTTCCCACCCCTGTCTTGGCTTCTCCGCATTTCAAAGCGTGCAGCTGGCGCTGAGTTTCCCCTCTTCTCTCTACTTCGCAACCCAGGCCCCAAACTCGCTGCTACCCTAGATCCCTTTCCGCCAGGGGGCGCCCTGACTATAGGGGCTCTGACCATAACTTGGCACCAGCTGAATCCAGGCTTGAAACGTGTGACATGGAAATAGGCAGGTTTCGAGACCACAAGTGTCCACCTCCTGGGAGGCTTGCCCTGACAGAGGAAAGGGTTCTTCGACACCAAAGGCCGGAGGGTGGACTCTGCTCCTCCCCGGGCGGACTCTGGCCTCCGCACTCACGACCTCGGGGGCCACTCCGCCCCGGGGTCGCGCCAGCGCTGGGAGAGGGCGACGCTGGAGCCTGCTCTCGGACGTCCGAGCGTCGCCTCCCGCCCCCGCCCCCGCCCCCAGGGCCTGCCGGAGGCCGCGGCTTGCGAAGAGCGTCCGCAATAGGAAGGTGGCCCTCCAAGACCCCAGACGCCGGAGCCAAGCCCCGAGCAGTAGAGGGAGCGCGCCTCAGCTCGGAACCTGTCCCTGGAACGGAGCCTGCGAAAGCCTCCTGGTGACAGCTGCCCTGCTGCAGACCGCCGGGTCGCGCACATCTTGCAGGCGCTCTCAATTCGGTTGCCTGAGAAAAAGGCACGGCGGGTTCGGGTGAGATCCTTCAGGGAGAGAAAGACGCCCTCCGGAGGGGGCTCTGGACTCTCTCCGTTCCTTGGATCTCGGAACTGGGGAGCAGCGCCCACCCCCCGCGCCGGGCTGCGTTCCTGTTTTTCTCTCCCAGAGTGGCGTTGCCTCGACGGCACCGCATCCTGCATCCGGGAGCCCAGCTCAGCTAGGCTGCCCCTGGCTGCAGAAGGCTAGCTCACGGCCGGCCTGGGTGCAGGAACAGCCAACGGCCCAGAGGGTTTCATGCAGAATTAGAGGCCTGGATCACAGTTTCTATAAACTCAAGATTTAGAACTCCTTCCATGTGCTAGCGATTTTTATGCTTTACAAACTCACACACACAATCTCATCCTTTAATACTTGGACTCCCTCGTACAACCTGGAAGGTACACAAAGGAGATTATGACCATTTTTTGCCTCTCAGAAATCAGGTGCTAAGAGGCTTTGTTTCCGTAATTCAACTTTTCCTGAGGCACGGGAAGATTGAAGGATAAATAAAATGGGTTCTCACCCTAAAGAAGGGAGGCCAGTAAACAATACCTTAGTTTACCCTGGCTGTGATGGGAGGGGCTCCAGGGTATGTTGGGAGTCCCGGGAAAACTATTCCACATAACTGAAACATGGTAAAGCCAGGGCTTGAACCCTGGGACTTCTGACTTCTACTCAAGTGCTCTGCCTACCACCCGTGAGCACTTTAAGAACAGGAATGGTGAAGAACTTCCCCAATCCCTGCCAAACCCCCCTGTACCCCCGCCACACACACCTTCTCTATCTCTGCTGGATCCCAGAGTAATGTCGTGACAAAGTAACTGCATGCATATTATTTGGGTGATTTATTGTTAATTTATAAGCTCTGTGTGTGTAGGAGACACATCTAGCTTGTTTAAAGCTGAATTTTTAGGGCAGCCCCAGTGGCGCAGCGGTTTGGGGCCCGCCTGCAGCCTGAGGTGTGATCTTGGAGACCCGAGATAGAGTCCCACATCGGGCTCCCTGCATGGAGCCTGCTTCTCCCTCTGCCTCTCTCTGTGTGTCTATGAATAAATAAATAAAATCTTTAAAAACAAATAAAGCTGAATTTTTAGGCCCAGCACAGAGTCTGGAAGAGAGCCAGCACTCAATAAATATTTGTTGAATAAATCACGAATTGCGAAAAAACTCGGAGCAAAATAACACCACCAGGGAACACAATCTCTTGCCGTCCTAGAAGAGGTGTGAAGGACCATGAAGAGAATTAGAAAAATGTGGTGGGGAGGACTGGGGAGGACTTTTTCATTCCTCATGCAGCCCAAACTACAGACCCTGAGTCATACAGCCTTCTGTATGAGTCTTCTGTTCTAAATTCTCAGAGAAGGGACTCTGGAGGGACAGAAAGGTGTTTCCTTTTGGCCACACGAGTGGTGAACAAAGGTTGATGGCAGTTCCTGGTAGCCTGAGCCTGGCCTGGGCTTTAGCCTGAGCCTCTGGGGCTCCTTAGATTCCAGGCCAAGCTGCAGAAAGCAAAGCAGTGTGGCCAGGATTAAGGTGGCCAGGTGTGGCCCCACCAGGGGAAGCTCCTTGAGAAGCTCAAACTGGAAACCCCTGAGCCACTCCACCAGGGAGAGTTACTCAAGACACCAGACTCCTATGAGGGGAACTCATGATTTCCAAGTATTCCCTGCAATCATGAAGAAGTTAACTAGTTTAACTGGGGTCACCCTACTTAAGATGACTCCCGGAAGCAACTAAACGAAAGGACACTCTGTTTAGGAAGAGGTGTTGGGGCCAGGGGAGGGACCCTCAAGGCCTCTGCTTGGACAAGCTCAGAGAGAGATAGCAGTCCTCCCCCCACCTGCCGGGCTAGACGTCTTAGTCTTCAGGCTTATTCTTCTTGGCAGTGCAGCACATCTGGCAAATAGCGTGGGACGGGGTGTGTGTGTGTGTGTGTGTATGAGAGACAGAGAGAGAGAGAGAGAGAGAGAAAGGGGTAGAGATAAAAGAGGTGCTGCGGGGGTGAGGGGGGTGGCAGGTGACGCAAAGGCCCAGACATGGTCCTCCTGTGCCTGCGGTGGGAGGTTGCAGCATAATCTTGGTTGCAGAGGGTGGGGAGGGGGTTTGGGTGGAGCAGCAGCCACAGCCGGGCACCGCCCCCCCCAACCCCAGCTAGGGCTTCTGCTCTAAGCCGAGACTGCGGCGGAGCTGGGGGTCACGGTCAGGTCTGCCAGGCTGGCGGTGGGGGTGTGGGTGGGGGTGTGGGTGTGGGTGGGGATGGGGAGCTGCTAGCCACGTGCACCCGGAGCTTGCCACGGGGCTGGAAAGCTGCCGAGGGACGAAGGCCGAGGCTCAGGGACTGTGGAAGATGCACCTAACTCTTTCCTCCACTTAGATTCAAGGCCTTAAAGGCGGCGGGGGGCGGGTGGGGGGGGGAGGCTGTGCTAATGAGGACAATACAGATATCTCGAGCTCTGGCAATGAAAATTAAAATTTTTCCAAAGCTTTCAAAGTGTTTTTATGTGTCTGATCTTATTTGAATCTCAGAGAAATCTCATGAAGAATTCCCTCCATTTCTAAATGGTGTCGAGACTGGGCGACAGGTACGGCAATCTATACATGGTGTTTCTTATACTTACCAATACTATGAAATAACGGAGAGGGAGAAAGAGGAAGAAGACGGGAGACTGGGAAACCCACCCCACCTTATCATTAAGGCCCCAGTCAAAGAACAAGCCCGGGGGCCAGGGCTGCCTGCAGACGGGATCTGTATTCCCTTTGGACCGCTCTCGACGGTTCACTTGAGCCCAGCGTCCTCTTCCCTCCTTGCTCCCTGGGCTCAGACCTCACATCCTCACAACTGCAAGCTCAGATGACCGCTCCTGAATCATCCTGAGAGCGCGGTCCACACGAGCCCCTTGGTAAAAGGGCAAGGAACCGGTTTGGTGCTAGTCTTTTCCAGTACAACCGACAGGCAGGTCTCTGTGCTCAGATGCAGGGTTATCTGCCCCAAAGTGAACGAGGGAGCTGCCTGAAAACGTGGGTCCAGCGGGAGGAAGGAGGTGCCCTGGGCTTTCTCTGTCCTCATAAGCGACAGAAGTGGTGAGCAACGTGAATGTTAGTATAGAAGTTGGCTTTGTATTGCGGGAGTACAGGGCACTTCTCGAGGAGACAACTGAAATGTTAAAGTAAAAAGCTAATAAAACAACTTTCCTTACTGCAACCACTGTTAATGAAAAAGGTGCCTAATCTGAATTAAATCGTTCACAAAAGTGTCTGTTCATCATTGGGAACTCCTTCTCTACAAGGAGGGGAAGCAAAACGTGAAAACAGAAAACAAATTCGAGAAGCCTCCTTAACTGGTGCCCGCAGTGTCTTGGAGGCCCTAGCCTGGCCAGGGAGAGCTCCACCCTCCCAGCCCCTAGCGCAGAGAGGAGGCTAAAAGGACTCAAAAACCCAACCCAAACAGCAAAATATTTAGAATCCAAGGAAGGAAAGTCGAAGTGGGTCTCGGGATCTCTGCGCCACGCAGGGCGCGACGACGTAGTTCGCTGGGCTGGAGGCCCGGGGCCTGGCCGGAGCAGCACCGCGGGTGCCTCTCGCCCGGCCGGGGAGCGACAGCCCACAGCTCCCCCTCTCCAGGCGCCCAAGGACCCTCAAGGCGCGGGGCTCACACTTGAAGCCTGGGAACGCGCAGACAGGAAACCCACTTCCTCCTAAGCAGTTTCTTGCTCGCCGGATGAGAGGCGCCCAATTGAAGCAGAATGATCCTCATCTACTAATATCCAGCGTGGCCACAAAGCGACTGGCCATTTACGCCGCCACTTTAAACAAAGATATTTGGTTATTCCCGGGGAAGCAAGTGCACTTTTGCATGGCTGAGCTCCGGGCGGAGGCGAGCCTCAGCCCAGCCTCCCGCCCGCTGGGCTGCTCGCGCCTCGGGATTCGCCCCCTCCCGGCCAGCTGGTCCCGCCGGGGCTCAGGCTCAGTTCCGCCCGGCAACAGGCGGGCGGGTACTCACGACGCTCCCTGCCCGCGCCCTCCCTGAAGCATCAGAGGGGAAAACAGCGTGGCTCTGGGCTCGGGTGCTGGGGCTGTGATGTCCTCGGAAAGTCAGCTCCAGCCCCAGAACCCCGCGTGTCCGGGCGATGGGCGAGGGTCGGGGACACCAGGTTTGTTCGAGGTGGGGCAATTTCAGCAATGGCCCTGGGTTAGTGCCCCCCAGCCCCCACCCCAGCTTCCCAGCACTGGAGGCCAGTAGCGTGCTTGCCTTGGCCGGGAATGGGGGTGGGGAAAGGGAACCGCGTGTGGGGTGGGGGGGGGCGTGATGCAGGGGGCCCTGGACCGCTGAGAAGACCCTGAGGTGGGGGGAGGGGGACGCGGGGATCTGGGACAGCCTCTCGGAGGCAGCCGATCCCTTGCTCAGCGTCCCCTCCGCCCGCTGGGATTCTCTCTCGGGTAGGGGGAAAGGGGGCGGGGAGCAGAGGTGTCCCTCTGACGGCGGCAGAAGAGGCAGACAGACGGACAGACCCGCAGACCAACAGTGCGGCCCCAGGGTTCGTCCCCAGACTCGCGAGCTCGTTTGGTGGCGACTGGGGCTCGGCGCCTCGAAGCCCGATGTGGTCCGGAGGCAGTGGGAAGGCGCGGGGCTGGGAGGCCGCGGCGGGAGGGAGGAGCAGCCCCGGCAGGCTCAGGTGAAACCCCTACCCCGTCCCTTGGCCCCCTCCCTCTAAAGACTTGTCCCCGCCCGGGATCCCCGGCTGCACTGGAAAGTGGTTCACTTTGTAACTCGGAAAGTTGGTTGCAAAGCAGCATTCACCTTCCTTCCTCCCCACCATCCCTCCTCCTCGGCTACTCCTCACCCCACCTCTTGCCCTCCCCTCCCTGGGTTCCCTCCTCCTTTCCCTCCCCCGTCTCCCCCCACCCCCTGCGCGCCGCCCGCACCCCACAAAAAATGGGGTGGGGGTGTCCGGGGGAGGGGGAAAAGAAATGCTTTGGGTCGCGTCTCTGCCTCTCTCTCTCTCTCTCTCTCTCTCTCTCTCTCTCTCTCCCTTTTTGAGACTTAAAAATCCTGACAAGTGAAACTTAAAGGTGTTTACCTTGTCATCAGCATGTAAGCTAATTATCTCGGGCAAGATGTAGGCTTCTATTGTCTTGTTGCTTTAGCGCTTACGCCCCGCCTCTGGTGGCTGCCTAAAACCTGGCGCCGGGCTAAAACAAACGCGAGGCAGCCCCCGAGCCTCCACTCAAGCCAATTAAGGCGGACTCGGTCCACTCGGTTACGTGTACATCCAACAAGATCGGCGTTAAGGTAACACCAGAATATTTGGCAAAGGGAGAAAAAAAAAGCAGCGAGGCTTCGCCTTCCCCCTCTCCCTTTTTTTTCCTCCTCTTCCTTCCTCCTCCAGCCGCCGCCGAATCATGTCGATGAGTCCAAAGCACACGACTCCGTTCTCAGTGTCTGACATCTTGAGTCCCCTGGAGGAAAGCTACAAGAAAGTGGGCATGGAGGGCGGCGGCCTCGGGGCTCCGCTGGCGGCGTACAGGCAGGGCCAGGCGGCTCCGCCGGCCGCGGCCATGCAGCAGCACGCCGTGGGGCACCACGGCGCCGTCACCGCCGCCTACCACATGACGGCGGCGGGGGTGCCCCAGCTCTCGCACTCCGCCGTGGGGGGCTACTGCAACGGCAACCTGGGCAACATGAGCGAGCTGCCGCCCTACCAGGACACCATGCGGAACAGCGCCTCGGGCCCCGGATGGTACGGCGCCAACCCAGACCCGCGCTTCCCCGCCAGTAAGTGAGGCCGCCCCACCGCCGGGCCGCGGGCTGGGGGCGGGAGGCGCCGGGAGAGCAGCCCCGAGGGCGCCGCGCCTCCGGCTGCGCACTGGGCGTCCCGGCGGGCGGCCCGGCAGCCGCGCCAGGGAGCAGGGGCGGGAGCTGGGGTTCCCCCCGCTGCTGGCCTGAGGGGTCCCAGGCGGGACTCTTGGGGTCTTGCGGGCAGGTGCTAGTATCCGCGTCTCCCCATGCGGCCGACTGGCAGCTCGGCTCCGCTCCGCGCAGGAGACCTCGGGGAGCCGGGGGATCGCCCTCCCGCCCGCCCCCCCCAAGCCTAAGGGAGCCGGGGGCTAGCAGGGAGCCGAGAGGCGGGCCTGGCCGGGCGGGAGGCTGCCCCACTGAGACACGCTCGGGGACCGCCCGGCCGGCTCTGCAGCCTAGGCAGGTGCCAGGGTGCGCGGCTTCAGAGGGGGCTCCAAGTAGGCGGCACAAGTGCCCTCCCTGGGGCTGACAGGAGAGAGCGGCCAGGAGGCAAAGCGTCGGCGGCTCTAGGCTTTGAAAGTGAACACCCCACTCTCCCGAACTCCAAAAGTCGGGGTCTACCGTGGGACCCCGGCTCTTGGTCTGGGCCCAGTTCGCCGCTCGGGGCCCGCTAGCCCAACGACTCTGGCCAGGGTTGGGCAAGAAAGGATCAGAAGCGGCCCCTCTCCTTGGCCGGCAGGCTGGAGCGCTGAGATGGAGGGAGGCAGTCGGGGTGCAGGCGGGGAGCCCGCCAGTAACTCCCTCGACGGCGCGGCCCGGGGCAGGCGCCGTCTGCGGTGCGTAGGCCGCTCCCGGCCGCGGCGGCCCAGGTGAGGAGGGCGCCGTCGGCGGGGGCCGGGCCGGCCAAGGGCGCGGAAGGCAGAGGTGGCCCGGCCCGGCCCGGCCCCCGCCGACGCTGTGCGTTTGTCGCTTACAGTCTCCCGCTTCATGGGCCCGGCGAGCGGCATGAACATGAGCGGCATGGGCGGCCTGGGCTCGCTGGGGGACGTGAGCAAGAACATGGCCCCGCTGCCAAGCGCACCGCGCCGGAAGCGCCGGGTGCTCTTCTCCCAGGCGCAGGTGTACGAGCTGGAGCGACGCTTCAAGCAACAGAAGTACCTGTCGGCGCCGGAGCGGGAGCACCTGGCCAGCATGATCCACCTGACGCCCACGCAGGTCAAAATCTGGTTCCAGAACCACCGCTACAAGATGAAGCGCCAAGCCAAGGACAAGGCGGCGCAGCAGCAACTGCAGCAGGACAGCGGCGGCGGCGGCGGCGGCGGGGGCGCCGGGTGCCCGCAGCAGCAGCAGGCGCAGCAGCAGTCGCCGCGCCGCGTGGCCGTGCCGGTGCTGGTGAAAGACGGCAAACCCTGCCAGGCGGGCGCCCCCGCGCCGGGGGCCGGCAGCCTTCAAGGCCACGCGCAGCAGCAGGCGCAGCAGCAGGCGCAGGCTGCCCAGGCGGCCGCCGCGGCTATCTCGGTGGGCAGCGGGGGCCCCGGCCTGGGGGCACACCCGGGCCACCAGCCGGGCAGCGCGGGCCAGTCTCCGGACCTGGCGCACCACGCCGCCAGCCCCGCGGCGCTCCAGGGCCAGGTCTCCAGCCTGTCCCACCTGAACTCCTCGGGCTCGGACTATGGCACCATGTCCTGCTCCACCTTGCTATATGGTCGGACCTGGTGAGAGGACACCGGGCCGGGCCGGGCCCAGCGCGCTGCCTCATCGCTTTCCCTCCTGCCGGCCACACGTCACCCACCACTCGCCGCTCCCTGCGCTTCGACTTTTCTTAAGAATCTGTCCCGTTTAGACCAAGGGGGAAAAAAAAATCACAAAAGCCAAACTGCTGGACGTCTTTTTTTTTTTGTTTTTCTAAAATTTGTGGGAATTTTTTTTAAAAAGAAAACAAAAGCAACCAAGTGAATCCAATTCTTTAAGGAGTCTTTAAACAGAGAAGGACATAACAAAAACAGCTTCTGGGGGTGTCTTTTAGGTGATTGAAATGGGTTTCCCTCGCTCAGGCAGGGTGCAGTTTGGAGAGGGCTCTACGAGGATACGGCTCTGGACTCTTAAAGCTCGCAAACTTCACTCTGGGTACACTGTGCCAGCAAGGCGGACTCGCTTGTAAATACCAGGATTTCTTTTGAAGGGGAGATGGGGGCTGGGGAGAGGAAAGACTCTACGATGGGACCCACATGTCATTGACACAAAGGAAATGCCCCCTCCCAGCGCCCTCTGGCCGCCCAGGCTCAGCCCCGGGAAGAGCCCTGGCTAAAATTGTTTTATGTTTGATGTGAACTTGTAGCTGTAAAACGCTGTCAAAAGTTGGACTACACACCTAGTTTTTAGTAATCTGTACATTTTGTTGTAAAAACAAACAAACGAAACCCAGTCCCCATCCCTAGCCCATCATATTTTTTATGGGCGTTGACAAATCTGTGTATATTATTTGGCAGTTTGGTATTTGCAGCGTCAGTCTTTTTCTGTTGTAACTTATGTAGATATCTGGCTTAAATATAGTTCCTAAGAAGCTTCTAATAAATTATACAAATTAAAAGGATTCTTTTTCTGATTAAAAGTCCACCTTTTGTTTCATTTTGATTTGGCTTTAAAAGGCATTTTTGGTGGTGTGTGTGTGTGGGGGGGGGTGGCTCATCATTGGCCTGATGGGATTGGAATTGTTTGGGAGCTGAAAGGATCCTAAACCAGCTAAGGAGCTGGGCCCAGAGTCCTTGTCCCACAGGGAAATGGAGCTTTGTTCTGTCTCCAAATTGAGTAGAACCAAACCTTGAGCAGCCCTGAATCTTGGCAATAGGGAGGGGGTAAAAGGTAAACTGCTTCCATCAGGAAGGAAAAGGAGAACAGAAGAGAAAGAGACCAAAGGACTAGTTTTCAGAGCCAGGCTCTCTCTCTTTTTTTTTTTAAACCTCAGAAGTGTCTACTGTGGTCTTATGCAGCTTAGTCAACGATTAAAACTTTAAAATGTTTTAAATAACATACATTTTAAATAATCCTGAATGAGGGACCATTTTTACTGAACAGATGGATGGTCCCTATAGATTTCAACACCAATCCTTATTTCTAATCTGCTGCAGAGCCTCATCGGAATTAGAATTTCTGTGGGAGGCTGTTTTCAAACGTGGGCAAGTCTATCTGGGTCTCATTTCCAGTCTAAAACTGCTATTCACAAACAAGGCTACACATGGATCCCCAGCCTCTCAGGGTCTTTCCGGCCTTGGGATATTTTTTGACTTGGCTACTGGCCTGGGGCCACCGAAAGCAGGACTTTGGAACCTGGGCTTCTCTCTTTGTTCCATCGGTTTCCATCTCGGGGGCTCCTAAGTATCTTCGTAGTAAGGAATCTTTCTCCTGTTCCCAGCTCCCTACTTCTCGCTGCCCCTGCCACCCTGCCACGCCAGCAAAAAGAAATCATCTTCGATCTTTCTTCCTCACTTCAAATTTCCCGGTCTCTTTGGTGCCTAGAGGTGGTTGTTCGGGAACTCTCAGGGTTGCCCTGGGGAGGGGAGGAGGAAGGAGTGGTTCTGGACAGAAAGAAATCATAGTCCCTAGATGGGTTGTTGCCCGCTCCGTGTCACCTTCGATATACCTACCTAGCAAAAGTGGCCGAGTGGGTCCCCCTTAGCCTGAAAGTGTTTGTGTGGGATTGATTCATACTTGGCATGTACTCGCTTCATGCCTAGAATTTCATCTTTCTTTTTCCTTTCTTGCCTCTCTTCATTTTTCTTCCTCTCTTTTCATCTTATTCTGTCTCCATCTCTCTTTTCACCCAACTTTCACCTAATCCCACCCCTAGGAACTTGTGAGGGAAATTGCCCAGGCCAAGGCCTTGCTCCAGACCAGCAATCCCTCTTTGTTGACTTTCTAAAGGCTCCTCGCCCCTGGTGCCTTAGAAGTAGGGGCCAGGGTGGGCTTCTTCCCCAGGGATCTGGCTGCTGAGATATGGTTTCCAATACCCAGAAGAGACTCAGAGAATCTGAGGATGGTAGCTTGGGTCTACAGAGTGTGCTGGTTGGGGAAAATCTCAGCAGGCCTCACATTTTGGAAAACATGCAAAAATCAGTAAAGTTTGAACACTTGTGTTGAAATGAGCAACCCTGGTCCTGGGACAGGGTATGTAGGTGATCAAATCACAGCTCCACCAGGGCTTGGCTGGGAGATGTTTGCTCTAAGGTCTCAGTTCCCTGGCGATGGGAGCTTCCACTTAACCTGCCCCAGGCCCAGCACCAGTCTGACCTGGAGCCGGTGGGCCTACGGGGTTCCGGTCAGCCGCAAGGCGGTCTCCCCACCCACCCACCCACCCCCATCTTAGCTCAGAGCCAGAGCCTGAGAGTCACAATTTTAGTGGGTTGTGGCACCCTCGGCCTTAACACCCTTGGGCTGGATGGAGTTTTATGAAATACATTCTTCTCCCTGCCATCTAGAGCCGGCTTAGTTTGAAGTCTGTTTACTTGTTGGGGGCGGGGAAGGGGAGGAAAGTGAGTTCAGCCGGGTCTGCGGTTGGGACCGAGACTAACAGACTTGGCCGCTTCTCTCCATCCATCACCCGGGCTTCACCAACTCCAGCTTCTGGCCGGGAGATTGTAGCAGCTTCAGGAGCGGCCCTCGAAGGCAGGCTGAAGCTTTCTGATAAGGAAATAGGTGCGCGCTGAACGCATCAAAAGACCTCAGCCTGGGGTCGGTCCCCACCCCACATCTCGGTGACCCTCTGCGAAGTCGATTGTCGTCTTCTCCTGGATTTCTTCTCCCCTAGATTTCCAGCATCTCTGGCCCAGGTTCTGGCCTAGAGAAATCAGCCTTTTGGGGATGTACCTGGCGCTGAAGCCCTGGAAGGGTCAGAAGCTTCCCCACGTAGGGGGGGAAGCTGAGCACCCCCGCCCAAGCACCCCACCCATCCCCAAGCCCCCAGGGCTGCGGAGAGTGGGGGAGATTTTGCGGATAGCATCCTCCTCCTCCTCTCCCCCACCCCCATCCTGCCAAGTAAACACGGGGACTTTCTCGAGAGCCCTGGAGAGCGGCTCTAGTGGCTTCGGGGCCTGAAACCCCAGGCTTGGCTTGTTTGATGTTTAGCATCCCAAAGCAGCACACCACCCCCGCCCCAGCCGGGGAGCCCGGAGCTGTGCGTCGCGGAGGGAGGAAAGCCGCCCTCTCAGTCGGCCGGGCCGGGGCCTGGGCTGGGTTCAGGGAAGGCGAGAAGAGCGGGACAGAGATGCGCTGAGCCGGGCAGAAGGGAGTCGGGGCTGCCGCCGCCCCCAACAGAGACACTTGTGGGTACAGCGGGAGCCCTCAAGGCCGGGAGGCGGGTGGGGGCAGGGAATGCCTCAGCAGCCGGGGCAGCGGCTCTGGGATAGGGGCTGGCCCCGAGGGAGGAAGCTTGGGGCCCGCGAGTGAAATCAGACCCAGGCCCGAGCCGAAGGCGCGATTTCTCGCTCGGAGCACCTGCTCCTGGAGGCGGAGGAGGCCCCGCGCGCTCCAGGCCCCGGGCCTGGCGGGAGCCTGGTCTTCTCGCCGCCTAGGACTTGGCCTTTCAAAGGAGAAGACAAGCTCGGGAGCCTTCCAAGGGATTTTAAATCCTCCTGGGGGCAGGGTGAGGCCTGGGCTGGCCTGGAGGTCTCCGATCTTGAGACCCCAGGGAGGAATTCTGAGACTTTGGGGCCGCACGCCCTGGGAGCGCGCTCTCCCGCGTAAGCGCGTCGGTGAGGGGCTATCTCCAGGCGTGCACAAAAGGTAGCGCGAGTCTCTTCTCAGGCGACTCGAGATAAGAGGAAATGAGAGCGGGGTTTTCTGACTTCCAACTCATTAGGGACCAGGTAAGGTCAATGCTTTCTCTATTATGTCTTTATCTTAAAAGCGGGTCAATTTAAGATAAGGGAAAAAAAATCCAGGATCTGTGTGAACCGTGCTGATAAAGACTGACCCCTTTCCAGAACTAAAAGCAAGCCAGGCAGACATTCATTTTCTATAAACAAGAGAGTTGTGAGAAGCTGCCTTGAATTCTGATCGAATGTCTCCAGTCTCTCTAGACATCGCTCACCCCCTCCCCCAATTATTAGAGCGGGGAGCAGACTGAGCGGGGATATTATTTGTGGAGAACTAGAAAGCCTGTTGGGAAATGTGAATCTGAGATGATACGGCTCTTAGGCATGGTTTGCTGGCTTGTTTGTTTCAAATGCGTCTTTCTTTTAGAATGGAAGGAAAGTGACAGAGATGAATATTGGGGGCATGATCCTGAATGTTTTCCTTGCTCAGCCAGGTTCCTCTTAAGAGATGCTGGGCACCACCTTCCTCTGGCCCTCCCTGACCTCCTGACTGGTGTGCTTGTGGTTGTGCAATTGGGTTCTTTTTGGCACCAAGTGACCCTCTGTGGGGCTCGATTTGGGCTCCTGCCTCAACTTGGAGCACAGAAAATTTTCTTGTGCTTCTTTGGGCAGTAGTTTCTGGAAGGAGGGTCCTATCCCCAATCACCCTCTGTGGCGAGTTTGTCCACCCAAGTGGCTGGAGGCATTGGGTATGGATAAGAGTAGTGGAAAGAATGTGTTTCATTGAAAAGGAGGCCCAAGGTCTGCATGCTCCCTCTTCCCGTGTAGTTGTGTTTCTCAACTTGATTTTTCTCAAAGGAGCAGAGGAGGAGCAGGCTCAGCAACTTGACAGCACAGTTTTTTGCCTCATCTGAAGCCACAGCTGAAGTGGCAGGCTGTGTTTCTCTCTGATAGTGACCTAATGCCCTACTTGGAGGGCATCTAGGCACAGCCCCAGGCTTCTCATCTGATGTTTCCCATTTGGTCTCTGCTTCATAAACATTTATTGTCTTTGTTATTATGAGTTGTAATGAAGTTTTGGAAAGGATGAGATTTAAATCCATTTTCTTGTTTTATTTCTTTTTAAGTTATTTGCAGGGCACTGCAATGTAAATTTATTATTATTATTACTCTGCTTGATATGGAAATAATTGCAAGCAATAGGTCTTGTTAAAGAGGACTCTTTCCTTCAAGATGACATTCACATCTGATTCTGACCACTCCATTTGTAGGTATAAATGGATGCATACAGACACCTGTCTCTGTATGTATTATAAAAGTATATGCATGTATATCTATCTCATATACCTATTTTATAAGATATTCAAAAAGAAGAGATTTAATGTAGGATTCTCTTCGTAGAGGATCTTACTGAACCTACTAGATGCAAGAGAGTTGAATGCATTCATTACCACAATTAAGACGCCGAAGAAACCGAGTGTCCCTTTAAAAATCAAGTAAAGAAAAACTTTTTTTTTTTAGTTTTGTCTACTGTAAATTGGAATATTAATTTATTTTCTCTTGAAATTCTGGAGAACCAATTATATTTGGGGGAAATATTAAATTTTGTGCTTAAAGAAAATAAATGTGCTCTCAGAGACACAAGTAGCTGAGACTTCTTGAAGCAATCTATAACAAAAATTGTCATTTGCCACACCTACATTATCCACTAACAGATATTGTCGGTATGAACACTATGGGCCAGCTAACAAAATCAAATGGAAATGTTTCTGCCCCTCATTTATAGCAAACATCCCTCCTATTCTGGTCTTCACAGCGTAGTGGAAATGAGAGGGGCAGGTCTGAGTGTAGTCCGACGACAAGAAAAAAGACAAACTTTTCTCCTCCCTCTCCCCATTTCCGACATTTCCAGGAGTCCTGTCTTTGATTGCCAGATGAAATTGTCAATAACACCAGGCTGTTGGTAGAGGGTTAAAGGTTGCATTTCTCGGGTTTTCGGTGATTGTTTATGGTGTTACTTCTACCAAACCAGAGATGTCAGGCAATGAAAAGTGTCCTTGGATACCTTTCCCCAGTCCCTATGCAGGGGAACCGTCTGTGGAAGAATCATCCACAATAGTAGGGCCTCCACCTTGCCTAGCATTCTCCCTCTCACTACTGCCAGAAGGTGGCCAAAGCTCTAGGAAAACAAGGGTTTATTTGGTCCGCGCGCGACCGCTTTACCTGATCTCCCCAGCACACACGCAGCTGAGTGCGCGCGCGCAGATGTAAACCTGGGAATTACCGTAATGACACGAAGAGGACTGAGAGCAGCTTCCTCTGAGCCGGCGGCTCCCTCTGTGCTAACCTGGGAGAACAGGTCAATGGTTTAACAAATCTGGCTGTGCCGGTGTATACAGCAAACCCGGCATGGTTAGGGTCCCTGCAGGCGCCTCCGGAGCACTGGGTTTCTAGACAGGTTTGGAGCGACCGGCTTTTTCAGAGGAGACTCTGAAGCCAAAGAGGATTAAACCTCTCTCCCCGCCTCGCCACTCGACGGTGCCTTGAGGTCTGCAAGGCGCCGTTTTTCTGGGTGGGGACTAAATGGGGGGGGGGGTGCCGAGCTAGGCTGGGCCGGCTTCTCCCCCCCCACCCCCTTCTGAGTGTGCTTCAGAAAGAATTGCAACCCTTTCACCAAAGGCGTGCACGGAGCATACATCCCCGCCCCTTGCCAGGGCAGACCGAAGTTGTAGCTAGTTCATGAATACTCACCAACCTGCACTACGAACTGAAACGTTGGTTGCTTTCCTGGTTGGACCGCTGAGGCTGAGGCCTAGGTGGAGTAAACTTTGGAAGTACTGCAGTGTATCGTATCTACAACTCCCATAGCAGGGAAAGCTCAGGTATCCATATGCACTTCACTGGCTTTACACTGAAATCAAATGGCAGATTCTTTGCAAATATTCCACAAAAAGCCAACTCACCCACAGTCATAATCTAGCACTGGATAAGGATAAAGGGAATATCTTTGAGATCTATGGTAGCATACAAGAAGCTTCATGCATCCTGAACAGTTGACATTAACCTTCCTCTATGAATGTTTTCTAAAAACTAGAATGCTGCACCCATCCAACATTAGTTGCTGAAAATTCTCCCCATGGCTAAATACTTAGATTCTGTTGGCTGGGTGTCTGTGGAAGCTGGAGGGTTGTGTGTATGTGGTTCCGCACAAAAGAGAAGAGAGGGAAGGAGACGGGACTGGAAAGGAGAGGAAGGGAGAGAAGAGGAACAGCCGCCTGGTGAAAGTGTGTGGAGTTCTGTTAGCGTTTGTGACAGCTGAGTCATGCTGGTTATAGCCAGGCTTTGGGTCCAAGCATTGGGACGGATGGATAAGTATGTGCTGTGTGTGTGATTTTTAAGGGTTGGTGCTAGTGGAGATGGCAGGGGAACCGGCTGAAAGGCAGTGTGTACTATCTCTGGGTTGGGCAGATAACACAATGGGAACGTAATTATCTAGCTGAAACAAGCTCAAATGGCAAAAAGTTGCAAAATAGATCGACCTCCCTGAGAAGAGAGGGAGCCGGTTACAGAGGTCTGCAGCCATCATCCTTTTCTCAATACATTTTAAACAAGAGGATCTAGGGAGTGATTCCGATTCAATACACATAATCAGTTTGCAAGTCTTATTTCCATTTGAAAACAGGGCCATTTGCAATCATAAGAGCCGGACACGCTGAAAGATACAGAGCGCTTTCCGAGCAGATGATGGGTGACAGACTCTACAGGCAAGCACTAAATATTTTCTTCTAGCCTCAGACCGCATGCATCAATCTTTAGTCCCCATGCATTTGAAATCGAATATTCCTGTTGTATATATAGCTTAATTGCTTAGAAAATTGAGACTCCGTGGTTAGAGAGGGGAGAGAAACAGCAAGAAAGGTGAGAGAGAAATCACGTTTGTGCTTCTCCTCCGTGCTGGTTAATAGTCATTTAGTGAAGAGTACACGGGTACAAAATTTGATATAAAATTCAAACTTGTTTTTAAAGGAAGGGCCGCCAGAAGAGTTGCTCGGGGCTAAAATTTCGCGGGTTGGAGTCGCGAAGCCCTGCCGGGGTGTTTCGGGGCCAGCAGGGCGTCTGCGGGGCCGGGTCGCAGAGTTTGACCAAAGCCTCCCGGTTGCGCCGCCAAAGACCTAAGGGCCCCTAGAGGCCCCACGGTCTCAAGTCTGTTGTCAGGGGACTCCGCTGGAAGTGCGGGCACTTAAACTCTTGAGCTATTTTACGTCCTCTCGTCCCAGAAAGTTTCAGTTCCAGAACCAAGAGAAGCAGAAGTACGCGACCTCCGCCCTCCGCCCGCGGCCACTGAACTCCCCACCCCTTCGTCCCCCCCCCCCCCGCCCCGCCGCCTCCGCCTCCGCCTCCGCCTCCGCCAACCCCAGGGCCAGGCTTCACCCCGCCCACCCGAGGTCTCCCGTCCCGCGCGCAGCCCCCGCCGCACTCTGCTCGCACCCAGCCTCGCGACGCCGCCCCCCCGTCCCCCCTCCTCCCTCCCCCGTCCTCCCCCCCCCCCCCCCCGCCAGGCTAGCAGGTGACTCTCCAGCCCTTTCTCAGTTCCCGCCCGGAGCAACCTCGGCTCTGAGCGGTCTGCCCGCAGCCCGCAGCCCGCAGCCCCCAGCCCCCAGCCCCCAGCCCCTTCTGGAGACCACGCTAAATCTGATGTGCGGATGAGTCGAAATTTCCCGTTAAGTTTGACCCCAAAATACATAGAGAATTAGTTCACTGGGTCAAGATGATTATTCAAACCCTAGCTTGAATGGGATTTTAGAAAGAAAGAAAGAAAAAAAAGATCTGAAAACACGATCTTTCTTTAGACAAATAAGCAAAAGCAAACAAAGCCAGCGAACTGCTGCTGTTTTTCCGAGGAGTTTCCCTACAGAAAACAGATTCCCTCTCTGCTCACATAGGAACATCTAACGAACTTTCTGGTAGAAAGAAAGTCAGTCTAATAATAGTATGTACTTCCTGCCGATTTCATTTTTATTTTGAAAGGGGATAATCTATTAACCTCCTCAAGTTAGTGCCTCTTAGGCAGGCGTTATGTTTTTAAACGTCCTTGCAAAGCATTTTCACCTCTGGAAAGATCTAAGGAAAACCAATAGATGGGCGGGGGGCGGATTTTGCACAGCTCCTGCCAGCTTGCTCAATTTTCTGCAAAACTCTTCCTAAAAGCCCCAGTGTTCTCTTTAACAGATGTCAAGTTATAGAGACCACAAAGATCTAAAGACACCCTTCATGTGCGCGCGAGCACACACACACACACACACACACACACACACACACACCAGCTGTAAACTCACTAGATTTTTTTTCCCCCTCTCTAGAATTCATTCTGTGTGGTTAAGCAAGTGAGTGGTCCTGAGGCATTAAGCCATCCTGAGTGGAGGGGTACGGTCAGGCAGGCCTCCTACAACAGGGCGTCTCCAAGCTCCCTATTTCTGCAAACCACGAGGAGGACCGAACTACAACTGATAGGAGGTGTGGGTGAGACTGGGACCAGCAGGACCCAATCCACTAGCGTGAAGGTGAGCTAGCTCACTCAGGCTAGGACAGGGCCCAGCCTAGTCTTGGCAGAGGGGGTGCATAGGAATGTGTCCCAAAGCAGCAGAGAGCCAGAGCAGGCTTCCAGGGCAGGAAGTTCCAGCCACCTGACAGCTCCATAGGGACAGGGTGACCATGTGGCCATTTCTAGGAGTGGTGGCTGATGTGTAGTAGTGATTCCTTCCCACACTTCAGGACGTCCCTGGGGACCAAGAACACACAGGCTGGGGATTGCTGGCACACGTCTTCAGGAGCACTCCCAATCACGGAGAAGAAACTTAGCCTGCCTTCCTCAGGGAGCCCCAGCCCTGTCTCCCAAGGTAAATGTGGGACACCTTCATTAGGACTGAAAGGTCACCCGCAGGAGCATGATATTCTTGGATTTATAGTGTGCTGCGACTCTATCATCTACTTTTTATTTGTTACTTCACTGCACTCGTTTTCTATTTCTTCATTTCAGTGCCTATGTTTTGCGTGCTTGCCTGTCCAATTCCAGCCTCCTGGCTGCAGTCTCACTTCCCAGGCAATTCGGTATCATTTTCCTAATGTCGGTACTAAAAGGAAAAACAGGCAAAGTGGAAGTGCTGAGCCATATAGAGTGAAAGCCAGGAAAGCCCATATGGGAGGCCCGTTGTGGGGGTGGGGGGAGTAGTACAAGGACCAGTGGACCACCAAGGTCAGCCTACCAGAGGACTGCCGAGAAACCTGACAGAAGCAAAGAGAAGCAGCCGCGCAGAGAAATTCAACTAATGTCGGTAGAGGCGGAGGAAGGAATACGGCGCCCACCTAACGCGCACACGTGGCCTGACAGGCCCAGAAGGGGATGAGGAGGACGCAGAAGACGTGTATCTGGTGGTCTTCTCTGAACCGAGAGGCGAATCAAGCAACCTCTTTCTTTCCTCCTGCCAGTCCTCAAGAATAGAGACTTTCTGCCAGAGCAGACGAAAGGGCTAGGGAGCCGAGGGACCAGGGACTGTTATTCGCTCCCCAAGCTCCTGCCTGGCCATTCGGGCTCCACACCTCGGAGAGGAAAAAAAAATTCAGGGGAGCCTGGGGAAGTAGAACTAGTGGTTTCCGGAAACTTCCGGGAAAATAGGCAAAAATCCTTTCTTTCCGCCCAAGTGCCCCACCCCTCCTCCGTGCAGTTGGAAAAGGAACTTCAGAAAAAGGGGAGGCCCTGGGTCTTTTCCGACCCTGGCTGTTGGACAGCGCCCTCTTTTGTCCCCGCCAGCGCGGCCTCGAAGGAGGTACCACGTGGAGGAGCCTCCGCTGCCTGCGAGAAAGGCTGGGCGATTCCGCGGGGACTCAGCCGAGCCCGCCCCCGGCCCTCCGCGCCCGGCCCTGAGCCGCTGCCCTCCGCGGCTCCCCAGGCGGGCGGGGCCGCGTCTGCCCCGGAGAGCGCTCCGCGGAGCCGGGCTCGCTCCCCCCGTCGGCTCCCCGGGCGGGTCGCGCTCGCCGGGACGTTCCCAGCCTCTGGGCCCCGCGACTGCGGCGGCGCGGGAGGGAGCGGCTTTGCCCGCCGCGGGGTCCGTTCCGCGGAGAAGGGAGCCCCTCGCCCCCAGCGCGCACAGCCCTCCAGGTCCGCTCCCCGCCCCGCCCCGCCCCGGGCCCCGCGCCCCGCCGGCTCGGGGCTCAGTCTCCCAGGGGCCTGGAGCCCCGGAGCCCTTACTTTCTTAAGAGTCTCGCACGCTCTCTGACACATGTGAGCTGCAACACATTAACCCTTCTGTACCCCGGCAAGACGCAGGTGTTAGCCTGGGCCTCGTTTGGTTGGTGAAGGGCACATGTGGGCCGCTTCCCGACCCGTGAAGCCCCTGATTCCCCCCGCGGAGCCCCAGGGTGAGGTCAAGGAGAGGGACCCGGGCCCAGTGCCATCTATCCGGGGACGGAGGGCCGCGGCGGCGGCGAGAGGTGCCAGCGGCGAGAGGCCGCGCGCGCCCCGGGTCCGCACCTGGCTGCGGCTCTGCCGTCGGGCTTTCCTCGGGAGCAGCAGGTGCTGCAGCGCAAGGCGGCCCGGCCTGTTCCTCGAGCCCGGATCCTCCCTCGAGGGCCCGCGCCTTCTCCTCTCTTTCCCCTTTATGGCCTTCGATAATTTCGGAGGCAAGGATTTCAACTTTGAGGGGAATTTGTTTCATGTCTCCTAAATTCAGAAACGGAGTCTTCAAAAGTCCTAATGTGTGTGTTTACTTTTTTCTAGCGTTCAAATGAATGCGAAGCCACGGATCGAATCCCGTCACTCATTTGGGGTTAGCTTCTCCCGATATTTCACACGGAAAACAAAACTGGGTCCCTCTTATTTGTACTTGTCCTTAACCTTTGCAGCAACTGCTGTAGATGAGGCTCTGTCCATTCTCTAATAGATTTTACTAGGGGCTGGTGACAGAGAACTGATTTCTTTTCTATTAGGGTTTAGCACATCTTTGTTGAAGGCCTGTAGAATGACCAGGGATTAGATTTGCATCTCTTAGGCGCCCTGTGTGGTCTTTGTGCGAAGCTTGTAACTGTTAAAAATGACTTGTTAGGAAGCGTGTGGGCTCTCATCGCTCTCCTTTTGACAGAATGATTGTGAAATTCAGATTGGCCCTGTAGGATTTAGCCCGCAGATTCCACCTGAACCCTAAGCAATTAGACCCTAATCTCACTGCAATCATATTTGAGTTAGGATTTGTTGCACTTTGTTTACTTCAATTAAAAGCAGTGGAATATTTTTTTTCCCCCAGCCTTTAAAGTGAAATCTCCAGGCGTAAAAACCTCAGGACTTCTCAGAAACGGTTTTGGTGGTAATGGGGATTTCTTTTCTGTAAGGTTTCCTCCTACTCCTCCCGCCCGTCCCTCATTTAAATAATTCTTTTCTTCTTTTTCTTCTTTTTCTTCTTTTTCTTCTTCTTCTTCTTCTTCTTCTTCTTCTTCTTCTTCTTCTTCTTCTTCTTCTTCTTCTTTCTTCTCCTTCTTCTTCTTTTGCTTCCTCTTCCTCTTCTTCCCCTGTTCCTCGCTAATGCCTGGAGCATCTTCTTAGGGGTTGAATTCAGGTCGCCTGGGAAGAGACGCGTCGAGAGGACTCCCCGCTGCGAGTCCGCATGTCCCCGACGGGGCGCCTCGGTCCCCGCTCCCGCGCCGAGCTGTCTCACGCTCGCCGGCCACGCGGCCTGCGCGGGCTCGGGCCATGGGCCTCGGTCCGGCGACTGCCTTCCAGCCGCGGAGTTCCCGCGACCGCTCCCGGCGCGAGCCCCACCGCAGGGCGGCCGCCGAGACGGCGTGGGCAGCGCGCCCGCCGGCCGGTGCGTCCCGGAGCTGCCCTAGGGGTCCCTGCGGCTCCGCCTGGGGACCCGGCCGGCGGGCGTCGCGCCTCGGGCGGCCTGAGTCCGGGCGGCAGGTCCGGGCCGGAGCGCGGGGGGCCGGCCCCCAGCCTCTCCTCGCCGCGCTGGCGGCCCTGCGGGTCGTGGCCGGGTCGTCGGGATCTCGGCAGTTCTCAGGGCATTTAACCCCGACGCAGTTCTTAAGGGTCGCCTGCGGTGACTGTCAAGTCAGGTCACCCTAGTGCTATTGCTTGATGTGTGGTGAGTTTATCGCCTTCGTTTATTTATCTGGTGCGACTTTGTTACTTATGTTTTTTTCCGGAAAATCTCATTGGGGAGACACATGATGCTAATGGCTCTGGGTTACCGGTTTCTATTTTGATTCATAGCCACTTACTTGCTCCTGGTGAGTTTGATTCGGTTCCCCCAAAATACTTGCTTCGACTTTATCAGTTAATGCTTAGGTGGGAGCCAACATAGGATGTGAACTAGAGCAATTTTCTGGCACGGGAGGGCTCAGTGCGGTTTATTTGAGGGGGAAAGGGTGATGCCCCCTTTTAAACTTTCCAATAAACTTTTTGATAGCAAGTGTTCTCATTGTCACTTGTATCAGAGGAAAAATTTTTAAATGTTCTTTGTATTTGATTCCATGAGAATGAAAGAAAGCCAGCCTACGACCTCACTCCGTCTGCCTTTGTGATTAAAACATTTTAAATGAGGAGAAAGTACTTTTCTGAGGCTAAGTACTATATAAATGTGAGCAATGCTAACGAGTTTAAGCAAGGGGTGGTCTCTTCCGATATTTTCTGGGGTGGAGTATATTTTAAACAGGCTCATCTTTTTGGATAATTCTAATAGCTGATTATTCTTCACTTTATTGAGCAATCAGTATTCAAAGGAATAAAGGAGATGCTATCTTGCCTTGGTTGGGGCCGGGTGGGGGGTGGGAATATGCTCCTGGGGTAAGGAAGAAGGGGGAGCAAGACCGTGATAATCTCTTTGAGATCTACCCAAAGGAGTCTTGATCTATAGATTGAAGATCTCTGCTTTAAATCAATCCTGTGTGCTAGTTTAGGGCAGTTTTTCATTTGTGAATAGGAACTGTATCAAAACCCTAGTGTGACCATGACAATTGGGTAATCACACATAAGGCATCTTTGCTAATGGAGAGATTCTGTAAATATGTTTCTAGTGAATACACAGATAACAGTCACAGTGGAAGGGTCAGGTGCCACAAATCATAGATTACTCTGCCAAGGGTTGCCAGCCATCTGAGGCTCGGAAGGACATTAACTGCCTTTGCATTCTCAGAATACTCTCCTCAGTTCGTGATTTCACTTACTTGACCCTACTTCTGTTATTAAAGAGCTGGCAGGCACAATCAAGGGCAAGCAGGTTGGCTACCTACCCTTCTGGCACCTCGCCAGTGTTCCCATTTAGCTGCCAGCAGACAAGGAGAGGAGTGAATCAGTCATATAATCCTACAGTAGCATCTAGAAGGTATCAGGAAAACTTTAGTGGCAGCAGGAGGGTCCACCAATCAGCCCTGTTTCTAAATTCTCCACTTCATATCTGTAATAAATCCCTCTGGGGGAATTCACTAGTGGGAAGGGCAGGGAGGGGAACGATACGGGAGCTCTCAAGCAGTTTCCTTGAAAAGTAAGTTGTGAGTGCATTACTTGAATAGTCCCAATTTTGAAAATGGCCATAAATAGAAATGGGATTCTCATTACTAACAGAAACAAAAATCAGGAAAAGTGTCCCCTGTCATTGGTAGGGGGAAAAAAATTCAAGAGCTTTTAGCAAAATTTGGAGAATTATAACTTCTTGTCAACAGGACAAACTTCTGCCTTTCCACATTTGCTTTAATAGAGAAATTATTGACAACTTAATAAGAAGTAGGCACTCAACTTTCAGAGAAATTACATAAAATTGAGATTATATAAAAATAGTTTTTTTCCTACCTCAAATTGAAACAGGTAGGTATTTGGCATACAGGGACATTGTAAAGGCAAAATGCATCTCACTCTAATATTAGCATTTTTTCCCTTGAGGATGTAAAATCTAGAAATCTAACATAAAAGAACCAGAGGGTGAAACAAGACTTCCTGGGTCTCCTTTGTTGGCAGGCTAGGCCCTTTCCTCATGCTCTTACCCTGGAAACAGCTTTGGGATCTAGAATGAACTATCATGATTGAGGATAAAGCCACGACTTTTACCAGTAGGTACCATGAAAAGTAGGTAGACTGACTTCATCAATAGAGCTTTCCCCAGGGGGTTTGCTTGTGTGAGAGGCCTTGCTGCACTTTTTGAACAGAAAGGTACAATTCACTGAAGTATGAGTGTTCAGGAAGGCTAACAAAGTGTACTTTTAGAAGAATATTGTATTTTCTAATATGTCAAGAGGTCTTCTAGATGTGAGATATAAAAAAACTAATTTAATTTTTTGTCAAAATTAGACTATCATTACATTAGCGTATTCTTAAAGAATGAAGATGGACATTACTCATCTACAGTAGCAAAGGGGAAAAATATTTAAAAACTAGATGACAGATATGTGCCTTATAATTTAAACAATACTGAATGATGAACAGTCTCCCCAAGTTCATTTAAGCAGGAATGGGAGAGCATCTCTATAAAAGTGAATAAAAAAAGATCTTGTACAAATATGCTGAACCCTCCATTTTATTAGCTTATAATGCAAATAATTACTTGCTCTTGCTACTAAGAGCCATTTTAATGTAATGGATTCATTACAGACCCTCAAGAAAACCAAAGCCTGTGTCCTTTTACAAGTTTGTGAAGAACTTTCAAATGGCTGCACCCAATTCGAAGACATGGATATATTTTTTCTTGCTTATTAAGTTATAAACCCAGAATTTATGCTGATGAACATTTTCCATCTTGACTAATACCTTCTGCCAGAGAAGTTTTTATTTCAAGAGAACGGATAGCAAGTGGACAGAAGGAAATTCTAAGCCTGTGTGATTTCATAGTGGTCACATTTCATATCCTTAAATTTAGAGCTGTGAACACCCATATTCTTTTTTCTTTTCCTTTGTGTGTTTCTTGGTTAGTATCTTGTGGAGTGCCTTGCCCATAACAGTTGTTCAATAAGTTTGCTGAACAGATGGAATTTACGAAACATTTTCACTATTTACCTTGTCATCTTTTCTGATACACAAAAAGAAAAATGAAAAGGAGTATTAACATTTTTCTTTTTTTTTATGTGAACAAAAAAATCGTTAAGATTTTAGGCGGGTTTCACTCAATACGACCAAAAAGAAGCCCCATTTTATGCTAGTTAGCAAGAGAGGAATCCCTTACATTTCCCGGACTATTCAAATGAAAACTGTTTGAGATAATACTGAAATGTTTAAAATAAATAGATCCCAAAGCTTAGATGTAACACAAAATGAATCCTAAAAATTTAATGACTTGGAAAATCCTTAATCTCCTTTTACATTCCAGCCTTTAACTTTCTATGACACACTTACCTTTCAAGACCTTTAAACATTCTAAAGGGTAGGGACACCTTACCTACCCTTTAGATAGGGGCTCAGTGGTTGAGTTTCTGCCTTTGACTCAGATCATGATTCCGGGTCCTGGTATCCAGTCCTGCATCAGGCTTCCCACAGGGAGCCTGCCTCTCCCTCTACCTATATCTCTGCCTTTCTCTCTCTGTCTCTCATGAATAAATAAATAAAAATCTTAAAAAGAAATTCTAAGGGATAGCCATCTTCTGAAGTGGTGAGGGGACCAGAAGGTTGCAAATCCTATCATTCTTTTGGAAGTGGGGGGGGGGGGGCGGTGGAAACTGGCCAATGTGGTCTCATCTACGAGAAAAGAATTTAAGAAATAGTGTTGATTGTTAATGATAATGCCACATAAGGCTGCTCTAGGGAAGGTGGTCCAGTGGCCAAGAGGCACCTGCTATGCAGAAGCAATAGTCACTATTACTGTGTTCCCAAGTCTTATTCCTTAGTGAGCACCCCTCATATTTGAGTAGAGGCTACAGCTTTGGGACACAATGGAACCAATGGAGTGGAGGTAGGGAGAATCAAAAGACTGGAAGTAACTTCAGAGTTGGGATGCCCTATGCTTTATATTGGTCCAAACAACTACTGGAATCTCTCTTCATTGATTTGGGGCCTGGCTCAAGATTATGTACATGTTAAAAAAAAAAGACTATACTGTCAGATTCTGTTCCAGTTTGAATATGAAGCCTTTCATCAATGACTATGAGGGTATTATGTCAAGTGGAAAAATGTGTGCTTATATACCAAGGACATCCCTGGCTTCACCTGAACAGGCTCCCTAAGAGATTTTTTGCATCTCGGTAGCATTTGCTCAGCAAGATACGAAAGACTGGACACAGTCAAACAGCAACAGAACCCTAAATAAGTTAAATTTCAAATCTAAATTCCATTTCTTTAAGACTAAACATCATCTTTTAAAGCACTCACTTAGCATGAAGATATGGATATTGCTTCCTGTATATCCAAATATGCATTTCTACACTTAGTGGGTTGGTCATCCCTCAACTTGTGTTCCTAACAAGAAATGGATCCCAAAAAGGAAATGTTCTTTACCAATGTCTGGAACAATGATGACCCACTGTTTTCCCAAGAATTCTCTTTTTTATTCACATGTAGATAGGAGTTGGTATTTTGTCACCAAGTTCATGTCAAAGTCAATTACTATAGTGAAAGAGTATCATCATACTTTTTTTGATAGAAACAAAAATGGAGGTTGATATAAATATCTGTTGTCAATGCATATCTGGTTTCGACATTATACAGAAGAACTAGTTGGTGTTACCCACAGACATAAAGATTTTATGATAAGAAAAATGTACAGCCTATTTATTAATTTATTTATTCTGTCACTAAACATTCATGAGTGCTTACACCAGGCAAAGTTCTATGTATAGAGAAAAAGATATGTCTTCGACCTCAAAAACAATGTGTTTGGAGAGATAGGCATGAAAATAGACAATTACAGTTCAGTGCAATGAGTGGAGTAATGTGAGATCTGTGCAAAATGCAGGGGGATCCCAAGGGAGGAAGCATATCTGCATTTGGCAGAAGGAGAAAAGCTAACACTTGAATTCACTCTTGAAGAAGGAGTTTTATTAGGTATTCCAGGTGGGGGGAAAAGTATGTGCAAAGGCCCAGAGGCAGTGAAAAAACATCCTGTTCAGGAGAATCATACCTAGATTGTATTGCGGGAGCAGAAAGTGTAAGAAGACTGTTGGGAGTAAAACTGAACCGGTGCTGTGGGCTAAGCATTTTTGAAGACCGTTGAATGCCAGGCTAAGAAGTGTAGATTTATCTTGCAGCAGATGGAAAGTCATTGAAAAAATTCAAACAAAATCAGATGTGCATTGTGGAAAGATCATGCAGTCCAGACTGGAGAATGGATTAAAAGCGGGGACAAACAGTGATGCTGAGACTATTTGGTGGTTGTTTATACCTGCCCACTTGGTATAAGAGTGCTAAATAGGTACAAATTATCAAACCCTAAGCAAAAAGGAAGGCATAAAGATATTTTCCAAAGAGGCATCTTTTTAAGGAAAATGACTGTTCACACTGGGTAAAGATCGGGGATTAATTTTGTATGCCCTGTGGATACCTTTTAGGGTCAAGAGTGCATTGCTCGTTGTTTTACTTTACTGTAGAATTGCCATGCGCCTGAGCTGACACTTCTCTTACTGCATTGAAAGACTGTGTAGTGTTTGTAGAAAGAGCGCTACCAAAAGTCAAGAGACTTGCCTCTAGTCGAACTTTATATCTCAGTCTTTGAAAGACCTTGGGGAAGTCACTTTACCTCTCTGGGCTTCATTTGCCTCAGTTGTAAAGTTGAGGGCACAGTTTAAGTTATTTGTAATGCCATTTTATTTATATCATTAGATGATTTGCAACTTTGCACCTGTTAATTTATCCTAATGTTTATTTCTTAAGTTGTCTTTATGCTTTCTCACAATTTTAAAAGAGACAGAAGTATTTAGAGCACAATCCTGGGACACGTTATTTTGGGCACAATTCTGTGTTTATCGCACTATTCTTAATATTCTTGGCCTTCCTCCTAGAAATATTAGGATATTGGTAGCCGTTTTGAAACTGTAGTGTTTCTGCTCACCTGAGTCACATTTTATCCTCATATGCACAAAAGGAAGACTATTTAATCGCTTTCAATATCTTCTATGCTAACTTAATAATTTAGCTCTAATTTTTAAGTTGTAAGTATTCCTTTCCAAAATGATTGTTTCTTGGGTCAGATAATTGCATGTTCTCAGAAAGCTAGTGTATGGATAAAATCGTGGTGCTTAAAATTATAGAAAGTGTACTGCTTCTAATAATATTCTACTTTAAATTCTGCATTTCCTTGGAAACTTCCTGTTATTTAATGCTCTTTTTTTTTTTCCACTTAAGAGGCTGTTTACATTAGTAATATATCTTCTAGAGCTCTGGGAGTTCATAGGGTTTGTACCTACAAAACAGCAGAGCACTGTTACTGTGCTTCAGAGACATGCAGGGGTCCCAGGGCAAATCAAAATGTTTTTAAATGTATGACATGTGTGAAGTTGATGAAAATTCATGACTTCTCTCTGTCAGGGCTGCTTGAGCTTAAATCATCAGAGAAAGGTGAGTGCAAAGAATTTTATTTAATACTTTTAATTCTGAAATCCCATCCATCCCTTGCTTGGGTCCTATGTTTCAGCTCTTCTACTTAATAGTCTGCCAACAAAAATTTTTAAAAAATTAAAAATTAGCTGCATGCTCTAAATTGCTTTTCAGGATTTCCTTCTTAAACCATCCCTCAGATGTGTAACTTTTAAAGAGGAATTGAAATGTGGTTTCAGAATGTAATCACGTACTATAGAACATGCAAAATACATGTGAAAGACCACACGAGTGCTGTTAATTTAACTGATTATACTTTATGCTTTAGAAATGTTTTCAAATTTGTCTTTTAAAATTGAAAAGAAAATATTCCACGAAAATGTTAAGAGATTAAAAAAAGCCAAAATGCTGTGGATATTGAGATCAGCTGTTTTTAAGTAAAAATCCATTCAAAGCAAAATAAAAGGCATTGTGTAGTGTGTGCCGGCTAAAACTGAGAACACAAGAGCATTGCAGTTAATTAGAAGCAATCAACAGGATGCTTTGCAACATTTCTCACATCAGTGCACCATCTGATCGCTATAATAAAAATTTCCCACAGTCTTGATGCAAAAAGGAGTAGAAATAAATATTTGAGTCATTAAAATATTTGATGTATTTCAATTACTCTTACCAATAATTATTTTTACTAAGTTATTGTTACAAAAATAAAATCTTGAAAATCCTTAAAGGTTGTTCTATTTGTGTTTTAGGGGATGATCTTAGTTACATTTTTTGGTTTTAATTTTATATGCATTTGATATGAGAAAAAAATCAATTTTTGAAAATAAAATTTAGGGTATAAATTTGAGTTGTTATATGATTTATGTGTGGTTATTGTACTTATGAAAGATAGCTGTGGACTTTTCCTGGACCATTGAGCCATATATTCTGAATGATTCATTATTATATTACAAATAATGAAGTACTACATTATAGCTATTTTCATATTAACAGAATATTGACCTAAGTTAACTATATTAACTGTATCATACAAGTCTTAAAAGAACGTACAATCCTTAATACTATTATTTTTCTATAATTAGTTCAATGCTCGATTCTGCTCAGAAGTTTTACTTTAGTTTCATTTATTCTACATCCGCAATTGTTCTACTAGGGCAAAAATACTGCTTTTGTTATATTTTTATGAAACTCATAGTTTGTTCATTAGAAATAACATTTGTTTTTCTTTTCTCCCTTGCCCCCACTGCATCCTTTTTAAAATTTTGAGGTGTGTGTGTGTGTGTGAGAGAGAGAGAGAGAGAGAGAGATTCTTTGTTACGTTGTCTTCTTACATTAAAGGTAGAGCTCACTCTGGGCCACTGAGGTGCTTCAAAACACATTCATAAGGTAGTTTGTTAAAAATGTTTAACATGAATCAGAACTATATACATTTTGACCATAGCTTACAACTTTTTCTCCCTCAAAAAGCAAATTTGTGAAAGTCTAGGAGGTGCCCTTTTTGGAGGCAAAAATAGCCGTGACACTGGTGCTGTGAAAAGAGAACTGTCTTTTAAACAAGTCAATGATTCATTCTCCTGTATTTATAAAGTACAAGTTGCTTATCAGAGTAGTTTACTCCTCACACTATAGTCATCTCTTGCTGAACGAAAACATGCTTTGGAGGACAACAAATTTGTTTGGTTTTGGCTGTTTTTGCTCATTGTTTGTTTGTTTTGTTTTGGTCTGTATGTTTTCTCTCACATCACACAAGATGTTTTTTCTCTTGCTGCTCCCCAAAAAACCTTTTTGCTAATTATATTCTTTCTTGAGCACTCTACATGTATCTGTAGAATAATAAAAAAAAAAAAATACTTTCAAAGAACTATCTTCTCTTTGGCACCAAACTATTGCTTTGTACTCTTCTTTGCACAGATTTGATCTACTTCATTGCAGGAGGGTGACTCTTAGCTAGGTTCTCTTTAGGAAATTTACTCTTTCTACTGCTTTACAGAGACAAATAGCTTTGATGATAAATACCTTAGAACACATATCTCACAAGTCCAGAAAAACACGTTAGGATGTAAATATTTTTTCTTCTGACTAAACAGCCTATTAAATATATAGTACTATTTGTTTAAAATTTTAAACTCTGATATTTTTGCCTGCAAGATTGGAGCATTAGCTACAAACGTTCACTGCTCCAATGAAAAGCAGTTTCAGTAAATAACAGCCTGAAATTGGCTCTGTTGCATTTAGCTTGGTTTACAGGAATTGGAATAGTAATGCTCCAAAAATCCATATTAAAATAATTTTGCTTATTTCTGATATCATTATTTCTTATAGCAAACAATTTAGACAGAAAAGTCATTTGATAAAAATAATTGATTCGGGCAAAATAGTACTCACATTCTTCTGTGAGATAATGATTCAGCAGCTACTCTTACTTCAGTGGTACTTCATTAGACACAATCCTCATTCATCTTAAAGCCTTAAAAAAAATCCGCATTCTTTATTTTTAAAAATTACTTTGTTTTTAAAGAAATGAACAAATTTTTGAAAATAAAATAAAGTCTTTAACAGAATTTACTTGCTGTTATTCAGGTCTTTAAGTTTTTCTTAAGGGACAGAAATGTCATATGCTTAGTTTCAGGACAAAGGCACCTTTTTAAATGAAGGGCTTAAAGAAAATCGATAAAGAAGTTTGTTTGATAGAAAGCAAGCTAACTAAGGTTCTGGTTGTAAAAATGATCTAGATTACAAATCAAGAAAATAACAATATTTGATCAACTATAGAAGGCTAGTTTTTAATAAAGAGTATCTTTTAAAAAAGCAATTATGAGCAACTTCTGAAATTCACTTTAGGTAACATATCTAGGGGGTACACTGTGTTACTGTTTTTCTATGGCAGAGTCGATTTAACTTTGGGAGTTAAGAAAACTTATGTAACTTCAGAATGTTTCCAGCTAATGGTTTTATTGCAGGACTAGTGTTACGCAATTAAAAACAAAAACAAAAACCTTATAGTCATACAACATTAACTAACTAATTTAGTAAAGATGGCTCGTTATAATTACAATCATTATTTTGCTTGAAATATGACTATGCTCTATTAGTCAGGAATTAAAACAATGCAGGTTCGCAGCAATGTTATAAAGTGTTCTTTTAATAGTTCAGCAATTAATTAAAAGCCCCATGCATGTGATTCATTAATATTCATTTTTATATTTTAAAACTTATATGCATTTAAAATTTCCAGATCATTAAATGCTTTTAGCTGCATATTGTGTTAAAGTAAAAAAAAAAAAAAAAAAAGAATCTATTTTAAACTGGTTGAATTCATTTAAGAGATTGTTTACATTTATATTCTTTTTTAATAAACGGAAATAAAGTTGTTACATTTACGAGGTCATTTTTTTCTAAAGTTGCAAGTATTTTGTTAAAATGTTTTATTTGGTAATGAAAACAATTTCATAAAAATTAATACATCTTCACATTTTGACTACTGTCAATTTTTTATTTCTTTTAAAATATAAATATTTATTTTTAATGGAATGAGTAAAAATGTTTAGAACTCAAATTCGCTGTAATGAAAGAGAGTTTAGAATCTTCAGTAGGATAGTGGACTGTTTACTTGGCTTCAGTCTGTCTGTCTTCTACAGGATTTGACAGAACTGACTGGTGAAAACTAACCAAAACCAGAAAACAACAGAGTGAATGCTCAAGAAGGAAAAAGGAAGAGTTGCAGGAAATGATATTTTCCCATCAGTGGATAGGCATGCATATATTAAAGACATAAAAGGCAGCAAGGGGAGAAACAAAAGCTGTATACTGGGGATTCTGCAAGTCTGAATTAACTAAATGGGAAAAAAATGAAATCATTCTGCTTAAACTTGTTCACTAATAAAAGGAGAATTGCTTTTGTTAAATATGCTTGGTGTGATTATCAAGCAAAATTTTTTTCTCCCAGACATCTATGAATAAAACATGCGTTTGAGCATTAGGTAAACAAACAATAAATGGATGAGTTCAGTTGCAACATAATAACATTTTATTTAGAAAACATATATAATCATATTTGTATTGGCAATCCAAATTTAATGACTTCTTTCAGTAAAATTAAAGTGCCTCACAAATAACATCTTATGCATAAGGATTGCTTGTTCTTTGCCCATTTTTTCTCTTTTTTCAAAGAAACAGATTTTTAAAGTCTCTACTGAACCGTAATGTAAACCAGATGAAGCATGATTTCTCAGAAAAAAAATTTTTTTCTTTTGGATCATCTTAATTTTAGGTTACAGATGTAGTAAAAAATTTTTAAAAATCTATTTCTGGGACTGAGGGAGAAAATGTTCTCAAGTCTGGGGTAGCTTGGGCTGATTTGAACAAGGCTCTGTGTGTAGCTGAACCAGACTTTGGCTTATTAGGCATTTCATTAACACAACATCTTCTGTAAACTATGAATAAGAATAAACCATTTACAATAAGGAAAGCAAACAACGGAATGAATTTCCTCTGTTGGTGTTTTATAAGACTGTTAAACAGAAAATGGAGGGAAGAACTCTCTTTAGACGATATCACTTAATTAAGTAAAGCATCCTAATCAGAGTCCCCTCCAATTGTAATGACTGTAGGGAGTCAAGTACATTTCTGTCTATATTAGAGTATCTAACTGCAATGATTTATTGATATTTATTTTAGAAGTACAACACAAAAGCAATAAAACAGTAGAAGTAGGGAGAGAGGGAATATGTCATTGCTTACTGCAGGCACAACCAGAGCACTTCAACAAAATTCTTGATTTTCTTGTGGGAGGTTTGCTTTTCTAAAATCAGAGCACACCTTTAGATGAGAATCTAAAGGTTCTTTTATCGCATTTGACTTTTCCAGATATTCGCTGTGACGTTTCTTTGTCCATTGGGTGAATCATTGATTTACTTTCTTCACTGCTAGAATCACCGCAAATGAGTAGATGAGCACCTGCTGTTTTCTGCAGTGACATTACTAGATGCATTCTACACTGATTTGAGTCGTAAAGTACAGCTTCTTTGTATGGGAAAGAGATTTGAGGAAGGAGAGTAAATATACTGTATAGGCAGACAGACATTGGCTGCCCTCCAAGCTGCACACAGCATAAACCTGTTTATCTGCCACATTTCACAAATCTCAAAAACATGTGAATAAATCAGACAAGCAACTGGATAAGTGATTCACACTAGGGAATCTAACCAATATTCTGATGAGAGGGTACTATGATGCTAAGACATTGAGGCAAATAGACATGTATTGTAGAAACTGAACAAAATAAAACTGATTAGTGGTTCAAAGGAGAAAATATTCTATACCAAAATGAATTTGAAGAGGTAACCCAACCCTGTGGACTTTCGTTGGGTATTTATGTGCAAGTTATCTGGAGAACTGAGTTCAAAAATATACTTTCACCCATACCATTCCAATAATTAGGACCAATTGCACTTGAACTTCAAGTTAGTTACCAAGATAATTTATTTCTGGATACTTGGATCTGAAAATTGGAGGCTAGTGCCTTAAAACCCCCAATTATACCAACGCCTTATTTGAAATTAAATTACCAAACATGCTTAGAACCTATTCACTTGGTGAACACAAACTTTTTTCAGAAAGTTACATTCTAGGACACCTGGGTGGCTCAGTGGTTGAGCATCTGCTTTTCTTTGGCTCGGGGTGTGATGCTGGGGTCCCAGGATCCAGTCCGCATTGGGCTCCCCGCAGGGAGCCTACTTCTCCCTCTGCCTGTGTCTCTGCCTCTCTCTGTGTGTCTCTCATGAATAAATAAATAAAATCTTTTTTTAAAAAAGAAAGTTACATTCTTATAACTGAAGACAAATTGCTTGGCAATAAGTGAGTTAGGCAAGCAAAGGTATAATTATTGTTATATTACTACTTTACTTTTCTCTTAATTTCTGTTACTTCTAACTCATCTGCTGATCTTTTTAAACAGTTATTGTACCTTAGCATTTAGTTGTAAATGGAAGTCCTCAAAAGTTTGGGGGCTAACCTCAAAAGTATGCTTTGGTGAAGATCTCTTATTTCTGAATTTCAAGTTTGGATTATTTCCCTAAAGTCGACCTGGTTATAGTCACAGCAAGATGAATTATCCATTTGCTTGGTATATCTATTGGCTTCTGGTATAGACCTGCCACCTTATTGCCAAGAAAATGTAGTTTTCTCTACATCTGCAAGCACAAAATACTATTCCAGAGTGAAGAGGAACCATATGAGGCATTTAAATTAACACTGCACACTCCACAACTTTTTTTTTTCCTGCATTGCAGAAAGAAAGGCAAATTGCTAAAACTTTTTAGCCCTGCAAAATTTTGTTAGATTAGTAATTTCAGACATCATCATCTTAGCAACAGGAAGTCATGGACAAGGTAGGTGGCCTGGAAATTGATCTTCCAAATGAAATTTAGGCACATTTAACATTCTTGGTTAAGGCCTTGCCTGAAGAGAACCCGTTTAAGTCTACTGCCAATTGTATCTATCAATGTGTTTTCTTGCCTTGATGTTTTGTCATCTTCTTGCTTCTTGTCTCAGGTTCTGTTTCTTCAGGATCAGAGAGAGACTGATTGAATGGCTCCAATTATCAGGATTTGAAAACCTAATATCAGAATCCACCACTGTGTGTAAGTCAGCCCTGAGCAGTCTCTTCTTTAGCAACAGGACACTTGCACAATATGGGAGCATCTTTTCTTCTTCACTTGTCCCTGACCTTGTAAAATATGATACAAAGTTTGTCATGATTTTTAAGTCTCATGCATGGAAAATCTTGCTGAAAAGATACGAACTAAAATGCATTCCTTAAAAGATGTGTGCAGGTAAGTGTCAAGTGGAAGTCTGTGGGTAGTCAAGATCAACCCCATCAACAGTCTGAAGGCTAAACACATTGATTTTTATAATCCCAGGAAATTTTATCCAGTTTTCTCAATGTGTTGAACTTTGAATTTATGTCCACAAAGCTGAAGTTGGTTCTGTGAACCCCAATTAAGGTCAACCATAGCTCTTTACTCAGCCATAAAGAACTCTTTGGAAGATTTTTATTTTTATTTGTAGTCTTATGGTTTTATTAACCCAAATATGACATGCACATAAGCTGTCTATTCATTTTCTTTGCTGCACAGCCTGGCATTGGGATTGGTGACTGTGATGGCCAGCCAGGCTGCTCTTTCCACGGTGGCTTTGTGGTTCTTGGAAGAGACATTATGAGCAATCTCGGCACAGTAAGATCTGTTGCACATCAGCAGCACTTCAAGCTCCTTGACGTTGTGGACTAGGAACTTCCAGAAGCTACTGGGCAGTGTGCACTTTGTTTTCTTGTTGCTCCTGTAAGCAATGTTGGTGGGCATCAAGATCTGTTCCTTGAATCTTCTGTTGTACCCTATTGTCAGTGCGTCTGCAGTTCCACCAGTTGCACTGATTTTGACATACTGGTCTTTTTAACAATCTTGGGCTTCACCAGAGGTCTGAGGGCAGCCGTCATGCCAAGTAGGAGATGACTGCCACCTCCACAGGCAGCGTCAAGGGGCAGCTGGAGAATTTTTACTGTAATGGTTATTCTGTGTCAAAAATGATCACTAAGCCCTAAAATCTATGCACCATAGGAAGCTAAGAATTAATAGGTTGGCTATAACTGAACGTTTTAATTATAAAATCAAAACAGCATATAAAGTTTAAAAATTTTACTCTCTTTTCTCCTAGCCCCCGCCATCCCATTCTCCAGGAGTAACCATTAATAAGTCTCTCATATATTTTAATAGACTTTTTAGATTTTTTAAAAAAATAATTTCTACAACCAATGGTTGGGCGTGAACTCACAACCCTGAGATCAATAGTCACACGCTTTACCGACTAAGCCAGCCAGATGCCTTAATTGATAGACTTAAAATTCATATGCAAGCATACATTATTTTAAGTCACAAATAAAATCATATAATATATTTACTATTCTGAATTTGCTTTTTATTCATTTAGCAATGTATTTTGGCTATCATTCCATTCCCTACACATGGGTCTACTTCATTCTTCTACCAGCTGCACAGATATCAAATAATATGCTATTATGGATATAACCATTCCCATATTGATGGATACTTGTTATTTTTTTAGTCTTGTTTTTTCAAATAATACTTCAGCAAACATATGCATATTTTTGTGTGCTTTTATAAGTGTATTTGTAGAATTAATTGCCCAAAGGAAAATGCTATATAAAAACACACAAGTTTTGAATGATATTGCCACCTTATTGATACAACCAAAGAGGTTGCATCAATTTACCTTTCACTGGAAGTTTTTGAGAGGCAGGGATTTTTAAAAAGGGCTTCACTGAGTTCCACGTGTTACATATCTGCCCTCCATTCCATCTCTTCAAACTTGACTAAAAATGGTTGAAGAGCAGCTGGGATGGTTCATGATGACCTAATGGAAAGAGAACACTCCTGTGACATCTGTGCTGGGACAGCAGTGAGGGCTGAGGAGGGGACAGCACAGGAACACTGGGGGTAAGAGCTGGGAAGTATGGCTGCCATGGGTTTAGGAATGGTCTGAGTTCTCACCACGTCTCTTTGCTATCAGCCTTCCTGACAAGTGTGGGGGCTGCCGAGCAGAATCAGGAGCCAGTCACACGATTGTCATAAAAATGGAGAAGAAGGTAAAATGGGACCATGTCACATATACACATTCACATACGCACACACACGCACACACACACATACAGTCTCCCTCTCTGCTCAAATTCACATTCGGGTATGCATCTACCTTTACACCCTGTCTTGGCCAGGCTGCTAGCAAAGTACTGTTCTCTGACCTTCCCAGCTCATCTTTACCAGGCAGGAGTCCTCCAGGTTTTCTCCCTATTTTACCAGTCAGCTTCTCTGAGTGTGAATAACCCAGAAAATACACCTGACATTGTCCTAGTTCCTGGATTTGATGAGACATCCTCATCCTTGAAACCTCCACTCCTTATTCAGTATTTTCATTTGGCCTGGCATTTTATGTCCCATTTTCATCCTTAAATAGAAACTTAGAAGTGCCTCTTGATCTATACCCTAGATCTCAGCCTTTTAAATTGAGGGGTTACTTTAATGTTCTCAAGGTTATAGTTACACTAGGAAGTTTATTTTGTATTCAGTATTAACATGCTAGGTACTGTGGTAGGGACTGTGGATGCAAAGATGAATGAGACAAAGTTCTGCCTTCTAGAAGCTCATAAAATACTGAGAAGACAGGCAGCACTAACTAAAACACAGGCCATTCTTTGATAAGTGTTAAAACAGAGGTATTTGATCAAAATTCTATGAAGTCCCACTTCTGGAAATGTATCCTACACATTCATACATACTTGTGCATGTACAAAAGGACACACAGACCAGAGTCATTCACTGCAGCTTTGTTTGTGATGGTAAGAGTTAAAAAACATCCTGAATGTCTACCAACAAGGACACTCTATGTGGTTTAATAAATGCTCTCTATATACTGATATGGAGTAATCTTCAGGATATCTTTTTATATGAAAAAAAGAAAACTCCAGAATATGTGGAATATATGTTGCCTTCCATATAAGAAATGTAGAAATATAAGAATATGTATTAATGTTCGCTTTATATGCATGAAAACATTGGGAAATCCCTTAAGAAACCAATGCAAGTGCTAATCTATGGGGTGGGGGTGGGCATCAGGGATTAGTGGGGTGGATGGGAAAAAAGGGTGAAACATTCTCAATGTGTACCTTTTTATGTTAATTTAATACATGTGAATGTATTATTTAAAAATCATATTAAATAAACTTAAGTCATAACATAAAATTCCCCCTCTCTACACTTTGCATTCTCTGAGGTATTTACTCAAGCTCAGCTATTTCTATGTGGGATAAAGAACATTACATGGGACTGGACAAGGAGGCTCTGAACAGGAGAAAGAAGGCTTCTTAGAGACTACCAGATTTTTCTTACCACAATCTTAGACCCAATCTCTCATGAAAATGATTTGGAGCAGAGCTAGGAGGAAGAATACCGTTCTCCACAAATTTCTCAGAGATGGAATATCTTAGAAACAGGACCTATGCCAGACACAGGAACAGTTTAAAAAGTAGATTTCATTCTTTAAACTTCCCCAGATAAGGCTCCTCTGAGTGGCCCCCTCTGGTTTCGCATGAGAGCTTTGTAGGAAGGGCATGAGTTGCCCATACCTTCAGTTGATCTGCTTAAGTCATGAAACTGAGCAAAGTGAACATTTTCTTCTATAAGCTTTAAATAAAGGAGTTATGCTGAGTTATAAATAAGAGAGATCGGCTCCTTGCCAGACAAATGATACTTTTCTTTGATGAGGCTGTGGCTCTGTGAATTCTCCAGAACACCACCTTCAGGTGATGTGGAGAAAGACAGTGGGGTAGGATTAGATTTAAAAAAAAAAAAAATTTATTTATTTATGCATGAAAGACACAGAGAGAGAGAGAGAAAGAGAGAGGCAGAGACACAGGCAGAGAGATAAGCAGGCTCCATGCAGGGAGCCTGACATGGGACTCCATCCCGGGTCCCCAGGATCACACCCTGGGCCAAAGGCAGTGCCAAACCGCTAAGCCACAGGGACTGCCTGGGTAGGATTAGATTTTGAGAATTCTCCAGTCACTGCTGTGAACTGAGACTGAGATTATGAAAGAAGGAGGTAGAGAATAAATAACTTGGGAGAAAAATGATGATTTCATAATTATAAAAGATGATGTCAGAAATTTGTGGGAGAGTGAACTAATCATTACACAAGCTACCCGGTGACAAAAAAGGCCACTGGTGTTGAGGAGGAACTTTACTTCCCTATACCTACCTTTCTGCACTGATTCTCCTCACTACTGCTACTGTTACTGCCCCTGCCTTTTCAGCTCACTGTGGCTAGGTTTGTTCCTAAGACTACACCCAAGTGAAAACCTCTGGTTCCCCAGGAAACTGGCGGTGAGTGTGGCACGGAGGTGGATGAACATGAAGGCAGATGACTCACCACCTTCCTTTCGCCAGTTTCTTTAATTGTGTCCCCCCCATCCCCCCAGATACCATTTACTCTTTCAGCAGGTTCAAATCAGTCCTCTGGAAAGGGTCTGAAAAGTTTGGATTTAGATTTTGAACATGTGAACATGTTAACAAAGCTAGTGCCAGTGATCAGGGCCACTTGTTACATCGCAGCAGTAAAAGGCATTCAGGTGAGAGACAATAGTGATGATAGGTATTTAGCCCAAATGTACATCAGTTGTAACTTTTTCAATGTATTTCTTTTAGCAGCTAATTGAAATACTTTGTCAGTGAAAGTTTTGACACAACAAACATACATGTAACAACACGGAGAAATTAATTAATTAATTAATTAATTTTTTAACATGGAGAAATTTAAATAAGACATACATCTTAACAAAACGATGGCTTTATTTGTACTCCTTTTGTAATTTTAACTAAATATTGCAGGGAGTAGTCCTTATTTTAAATACTAAGTATAGGGCCATTTATTATCTACAATGTGAAAATATTTCAGGGGTCTTGTGATTAACGCCATAGTATTTAGGCACAGTTTATAGAGACTTCCAAGCAAAGACAAGAGGCCTGAGCGGATGGTGAGACACCTGACAAAGATCTACATGTACAACCTGGGACTGAATCCAGACTTGCTCAGATAAGCCCAGGTCTAGCTCCTGCCTTATCAAGAATGTCCCTAAGCCAACATTCTCTGCATCTGGCCCAAAGCTGCCTTATGCACTAACCTCCAGGACAAGGTTGCCAGAGAAAATACAGGATGCTCGGTTAAATTTAATTTCAGATAAGCAAAGATAATTTGTAGTATAAATATGTCCCAAATATTGCATGCAACATACTTAGGCAGACATATTCCCTAGCTCTTCTGTGCTTATTCTCTGAGGCAAGATGCCTCACAGATTTAAAACCCTCAAGTCCAGAATTCCAATCTAGCCTCACAGTTTGATTCTCATTGGATACTGCCTTGCCCTCTATTGCTTAGGCTTGTTTTCTCCTAACAGAGCATTTTATTCATACTGCACATTTTCTTTTTTTTTTTTTTTTTAAGATTTTATTTATTTGAGAGAGAGAGAGAGAGAGCATGAGTGGGCAGAGGGGCAGAAGGAGAGGTAGAAGCAGACTCCCTAGCTGAACAAGGAGCCCAATGCAGGACTTGATCCCAGGACCTTGAGATCATGACCTGAGCTGAAAGCAGATGCTTAACCTACTGAGCCACCCAGGTGCTCCTCATTCTGCACATTTTAAAATAATTTTAAACATCAGTAATTAAACATTAGCTGCCTGGAACAATTATAATTTTAGAGAAAATTCATGAGATTGAGCCTGGTGTCAGGCTCCACACTGACCCTGGACTCTGCTTAGGATACTCTCTCTCTGCCCTTCCCTTTCCTCACTCACATGTGTGTGATCTCCCTCTTAAAAAAAAAAATTTTTTTTAAATAGTGGCCAACATGTAGAAAGGCACTACAGAAAAGTCAGTTGTCAGAGTATTTTAATTCAGATCCTAAATTTTTCATGAGAATTTATATACATAGGAGTACTGTTCTTTTTAAAAAGATATTTATTTATTCATGAGAGACACACACACATAGAGAGAGAGAGGCAGAGAGACAGGCAGAGGGAGAAGCAGGTTCCATGCAGAGAGCCCGATGCGGGACTCAATCCCAGGACTCTGGGATCACAACTTGAGCCAAAGGCAGACACTCAACCCCTGAGCCACCCAGGTGCCCCAAGAATACTGTTCTTACACAGATTGGAAGATGAAAAAAAAAAACAACCCAAAAGCTAATCCAATTCCAAATTTTTAGAAGAAGGCTTACTCAAAGATTTGAGTCTAAAAATGGGATGCTGGGCTCCTGCCCTGAGCCTCTCTTTCTCTCTGTGTCTCTCACAAATAAATAGATAAAATCTTTTAAAAATAAATAAATAAATAAATTAATTAATTAATTAATTAATTAATTTAAAAAATGGGATGCTTAGAGTAGAACATTTATTTAAGATCACATTGAAAAATGGTTAACAGAAAGGCACACTGAGAAACATTGGTTTTAAAGCCTTTTACTTTTATTTTGGGTCAACACTCATTCAACAATGAGCCCATTTATTTTGTAAAAGCCTCAGACACATTATTTTTTTTAATTTTTATTTATTTATGATAGTCACACACAGAGAGAGAGAGAGAGAGAGAGAGGCAGAGACACAGGCAGAGGGAGAAGCAGGCTCCATGCACCGGGAGCCCGACGTGGGATTCGATCCTTGGTCTCCAGGATCGCGCCCTGGGCCAAAGGCAGGCGCTAAACCGCTGCGCCACCCAGGGATCCCCCTCAGACACATTATTTTTAAAAGTACTATTATTTATTACTACTACGACTACTACTACTATTATTATTATTAAACATAACGGCTGGGACTGTTCAATGCACAGAGAAGGCTTTCATGAGGTCCCAAGAATATCCATTTACTCAGAGATAAAGCAGAGGGAGCAAAAGAGATTTGACCAGAGCTCCTTTGATTCCGTTTGAGCACTTCCATCCTCTGCTCAGTGAGAAAGGTGAAGGCTGCCCGAGGACTGAGCCATCAGGGCGCTGAATGTCAACTCTGATTGAAGAGTATTTATCCCTCTTTAATTTTACTTCACTTTTAAGCACACAACCAATACATGTGTGTTATAGAAAATAAGAGAATGTGGATGAGCAAAAAGGTGAATATAACAATCACCCCTAACTCTAGCCTCCAGAATTTTTAAAAAGATTTTTAATTTATTTATTCATGAGAGACACACAGAGAGAGGCAGAGACACAGGCAGAGGGAGAAACAGCTCCCTGCAGGGAGAGCTAGCCAATATTGCTTTGGTAGCATCAGATGCTGAGAGAAAATGGTAAGGTATTCTCCTCTGCTGTACCACAGACCACTGAGCAGCACTGGCCCATCTGGTGCTCTGGGCTTTTGTTGGTATCACCCTGCATAATCTGGAGTGGTGGTGCCCAGGAGAGGGTTGGATGCCTTGCTGGTTGTGCAGAAGGCAGTGGTTCGGAGAGGCACAATGGTAGAGCCTTAGCAGGACCTAGCAGAGAGGCAGCAGTATTCTACTTTAGAGTAGATATAGTTGTACTTGTAGGATGCAAGTACATAAAAGCATAAAAATGGCATCTTCCACAAGAATTATAACCAAGCATATATGAGACACAATCCAAGACGTGTGTGTGTGTGTATGTGTGTGTGTGTGTGCAAGGCAAACTCTAGAGCAGGCTCCATTTTAGCCTTCACATCTATTTCCTTTTCCCTAAAACCAGTCCTAAAAGTTGTTATTAAAGTGATAAAATGATGGGTCTCTCCTGGCATTTGACTAAGCTACTCGTGGACCCAAAGCCTCCCTCAAGGTCTGTAATACTTGGATTGGATTCAGGCATCACCATTTCACATTCCAGAATTTCTGGGCTAATATTACTACTTATCTTGTATGGTTGTTAGGGGATTAAACAATGTAATACTTGAAAAGAGCTTAGGACAGCACTGGGTACGGAGTAAACCCTCCTCAGTATCAACTCTAGTGTGACTGCTGTCTAAATTTGCCTTCCAAACAGGCCCCATTTGCTACCTAGTGGGTGGTGAGAGAGATTTAGGTTTCAGTTGTGACTCAACATTTACTAGCTTTATGTCCTTGGACAGATTAATTTCTTGATAATGTGGATTGTCCTTATGAATGGAGCACACTGTATGCCAGACATTGTACCATGGGCTGTAGACACATGGATGAACAACCCCAACACCACCCTGCCTACAGAGCACTCAGTGCCTGGGGGTAGGATACAGGCAACTAAATAAGCAGAAACAAGCAAAAATAGTGGAGCTATAAGGATAGCACATGTATCCAGCTCCAGTTAGATCAATGGTTAATAGACTGATCAAATAAGAAAGTAGAGAGAACCACAAAAAATGTTACCTACATGTTTTAAATGTTCTATTTCAACATAAACAGATTCGAGGTTGCCAAGGAACAAAGGAGGGGAGGATGAGGAATGATTACTTAAAGGGTTCAGGGTGTTCTGGGGTGACGAGAAAGTTTTAAAACTAGAAAGAGGTGGTGATTGCATAACATTGTGAATGCACTAAATGCCACTGAGTTGTACACTTGAAAATGGTTAATTGTATGTTACGTGAAGTTTACTTTGATAAAATATTATATAAATGTACATCATTTTGTCAACCTTTTTGTGTATGGCTAAGGACTCTTTACATATGTGCCCATAACTGAAGCCCAGATCATCTTTCTGGTATAAATCACACCCAGAATAAATGTATTCTATGTTATTTCCAGCTTTAATCTATTTAAATTGGGTTAAGAATTTAGGTACCTACAAATCTTTCTCAGTAGAATCTGTTTAGATATCCGGGGTTTTTTCACATTTATAGCTTTTACATCCATGTGACAGTAATTTTTTAGGAGCTTATACTTAGGAGCCTGCATTAGTTTTCATAGAAATAATAACTTTCCTTCTGTACTCATATCTTATGAATTTATATAATATTTCATTGAATAACATAATTTTAATACCAAGTAAAACTGGTATAACAAAGCTTGCAACAAACATGTCTGACTCTAGTTAGGCACCTGGCTGAATTCACCTTGTGGGAGCATAAGTAAGGTGGATGTCCTAGAGTGTAGTTTACCACCTTTCAGCGGTGAGCTCAGGGGCTGGAGTCAGTAGGCTTTACTAAGGACATGATGAGTTGGTTGAGTGGAAGTCAGTTTTGAGAACATTTACAATATAATAAATGCCCCTAGAAGGATATTTAACCTGGATTTGGGGAAGTGATTACAGTTGAGACCTAAAGGTTTGGAAGGACTTGACCAGAAGAAAGATTGGAGGATAGCGTTTTAGGCACTGGAAACAGCCAGAGAGAAGAGAGACTCTATAATAGAAGGTCAGCAAGAAGCCTGGCAGGTTGTGATGTACGGAGGGGGATGTGTTGAAAATGAAGCTTGAGGAGGATCTTGCAAGCCATAAAAAGAAAGACTTTATTTTAGGAATGGTAGAAATCCACGGAAAAATTTTAAGGAGATGACTGACATAATCAAACTGGCATTTTAGAAAGATCCTTTCCACTGCTTTCCAGAAGATAGATGAGAGGTGATGGGTGGTGGGGCAGTGGACGGCTGGGGACACTGGTGAGTGATGGTGGTGGTTTGAACTAAGTATAATGCTATAGGCAGTGAGGGGTGAGGGAGAGCACACTGCAGGACGGAGGAAAAGACCTGGTTAAAACCCATCTGTTTCTGGCTTAGAGGTGCCGTCATTTACTGACATGGAATAAGAAGACTAGGTTTGGGAAAATGAGTGCAGCTTGGAACATACTGAGTTTCAGTTTTTGTTTGTTAAATATTCTATTTATTTATTTATTTGGCAGAGAGAGAGAAAGAGAGAGAGAGAGAGAGAGAGAACGCACAAGTAGTGGGAGAAGGGAGAAGTAGGCTCCCTGCTGAGCAGGGAGTCTGACAGAGGACTTGATCCCAGGACCCCGGGATCATGACCTGAGCAGAAGGCAGATGCTTAACTAACTGAGCTACTCTGGCCCCCTGAGTTTGATGTTTAAAGACACTATGGGGTGTCCATTTAAGTAGTTAGACATGTGACTCTAAAGCTGAATTTCAGTCATTAAATGTGGCCCAAACGTCGGGTAAGGTAAGGAATGGAGATACGTAATTACTTTTAGCAATGAGGAGCACTCCAGTGACACTGGGGAAAGCAGTTTTAGAACGAAAGTGGGCATGGGTGCCAGATGCTAATGGGTTGAGGCATGTAGGGGAATGAGGAAATGAGTGTATGTAGTTGATCATTTGGAAAATTGGGGCTTTGAATGGGAGGGCAGCGTAGAGGAGTGTAGTAGCTGCAAGATAAGCAGGGGGTAAGAAGAACAGTCAGTGGGAAGGGCGAAGAGTGTAAATAAAAACAAGAGAGGGACTAGGAGAGGTTTAAATGGAGAGAGCATACTGGCAATGGGGTGCTGTAGTGAGAGGGTAGCACATAAGCCCATATTAAGCACCAAGCGCCAAGCGTGCGTGCAATGAGACTTGTACTTCCCCTATTCTCTATGCACTGGCTGCCCGCCCCCGCTTCTTTTATCTCATTTTGTTCTTATCCACAATGTGACATGGCCACTTTGGTTTGTGCCTTCTTGGTTGCATGCCTATAGTTTTAGAAGGCTTTCTATGTAATTCTGGATGAAGTTTAGGAACTAGGGTAGATTGGCCTCGTGTCTCACCTGTCCCCACTGCCCCCAGATGGACACAACGCATACAGTGAACTCCCATCTGGTTTATTCCTACCCTCACCTTCTCTGGCACATTCAGCTGCTCGGCAGAGGTGATGGGCTCCCAGCCACCTCCAAGTCATCCACGTCCTCACTGAGACTTCACTCCAACTATCCCAGCCTTCCTGTTTCTTTCACTCCTCAAAGATTCACTTCTGCTCATTGTGAACAGGCTCTCTTCTCCCAGTGGCCTTGTTTCAATGTTTATCTTTAATAGTGAAAAGTGATTCTCAACAAATCTTTGTTCATGCTGCTGACTTTTTCCATACACCAGGCTTCTAGAAGTAAATATCGAAGGAGGAATAAGAAAGCTGGTTTCACATTCGGCACTGGAAGGGTACGGCTCTTTTCCCACCAGCACAGTACTCACTTTTCAAGTTCCGTTGGTATTATTACAAACAAGAAAGAGGCTCACTCCTTTGCTGCATTTTCTATGTGGCATCATGTCCTTCATCTTAAAAATATTAGCCACCTAACTGCTTACAGTGTTACACACTATTCGTAGAGAACTACGCAGATTTGACCACCACGTTCTAAAAGTTTATAGTCCAAGAAAGACATACCAATGCAGACATGCATGCTTCGGAGTCACCCGAAGCAGACATATGTTGGAACTAGCCCAGACAAGTCTAGGGCAATTACATTTAAAAGTCAGGACCAGGGATGCCTGGGTGGCTTAGCGGTTAAGCGTCTGCCTTCAGCCCAGGGCGTGATCCCGGAGACCTGGGATCGAGTCCCACATTGGGGTCCCTGCATGGAGCCTGCTCCTCCCTCTGCCTCTCTTGTGTCTCTGCCTCTCTCTGTGTGTGTCTCATGAATAAATAAATAAAATCTTTAAAAAAAAAGATCAGGATGAAAGTACACTTCTTATATAGACTGAGGAGGGAAGAGACCAGTGGACACCAGCTGGGACAGCCAGCCTTCACCTGGGCCAAATATAAAGAACAAGTATGGGATCTGCTCATTCCTTCTGAAGGTCTCTATCCTAACCAACTTTCTCCTCTCTTCCAGTGCTCAGTAACTTGTGGCTGCTCTCAGAAATGTACTGTATCACCATCTGCTTGGTTCTTTTACTTTCTACCCATCTTTCCCATATTACCTTCCTGTTTCCCAGCTCGGCCTCAGGTCCCGGACTGTCCCTGCCCTTGATCAGTGGGGATGGTGGGTGGCACTGGTTTGAAGAACTCACCAGATCTCCTGGAGCTAGTAAACCTGGAGCTGTGTTTGGGAACACGGGCCCTGACCTGACTGTGGCCCTCCTAGACCTTGTCTGCTGCTCACCGGTCAGCATCATCTTCAGGTACTGCGCTCATCTAGCTGGGTCGCCTCCTACCACTCTCCACTGCAGCTGTCCCACCAGTGCCCACTTCCCTGACACCACAAGAAAGCCCATTGACATTCCAGGAATAAATCCATCCTTGGCTGCCTCATTCCCACCAAGGATAAAAAACATTAATAACTTATTATCTTTCATTTACTTTTTGACCCTTCCATTCCTGGCCATGAAAAGACACAACTATAACTTATTCCTGAAAAGATCTGATGACACATGTGGACAAACATATTAGCACATTATCACTGGCATCCAGACTAATATTCCCTGTGTGCTCGGAACAGGCCTACAGGAGAGGGAAAAGCAAAAAACCTACCTGCTTCTTTCCAGGTCCAAGAATGGTGTTTGCCCAGCGGCATCCAGAAAGCCAGCTACAAAGGAGGATAGTCATCAGAAGTCAAGGGGTTGCCTTAAGAATATTCATTTAATATAAAGGCACCGACTTCAATCTTGGGCAGATTTGTGTCCTGCGGAGTATCTATTCCCTTTGACCAATATTCTTGTTCTTCTTGAGTCTGATCTTTATCTGTTTTATTGTGTTTCAGTTATGAGGGTAGTAGAAATGAATTTTTTAAAATGTAAATAGCTCCCCTTCCCCATATGAACCTAGATCTGAAAATAAGGTTTTTGATGATCTGGCTACTGCAGTCATCCATACTGACTCTTTTACCACTGACTGAGAGTTAATTATCATCAAATATCCATCCACTGAGGGTGAGTTACAGGTTACAGGTTATGGCAGGTGTTTGGGGAATAACACTAATGCAATTTATTTTACTGTTCACTCATGTCAGAGTAATCAGCTAATAAAACAAGGATTACAGATTAATACTTTTAACATTTTTGTTTGGGGGATGCCTGGGTAGCTCAGTTGGTTAAGTGTTGGATTCTTGGATTTGGCTCAGGTCATGATCTCAGGATTGTGAGATGGAGCCCTGTGTGGGGCTCTATGCTCAGTGTAGAGTCTGCTTGGGATTCTTTCCCTCTCCCTCTCCTTCTGCTCCTCCTCTTGCTTAAACTTGCTCTCTTTTTCTCTGTCAAATAAATAAATAAAGTCTTAAAAAATTTTTGTTTGTAAGTCCCCTGTCCCATCCACATTAGATTTAAATATTTTTTCAAGTTAAATTTACTAGTTATATTTCCTGTACATGAATCACATAATTATGTCCTTTGCCCACTTACCCACTGAGGTATTGGTAATATTCATAAATATGTTTGAAGAAGATTATCACCTTAAAGTGGGACTACAAACCCTGATTTTCCCTTAGGGTTCCATTTCCCACTATCCTTGACTGATGTCTGAGAAGTTTATGGCTTACTCCATTCATACCTAAGTTGGTATCCACATTCACTCATTCACTCACTCATTTATCCATTCATTCACACATTTATTCATTCATGTATTTGTTATACGTGGCACACAGACTCACATGTAGCCTCCAATGAGTCCTGCTTTCTGGTGTTCACCCATGAGTGTGGGCGGGACCTATGACTTGCTTTAACAGTAGAATATTGTAAAGGTGATGCAATGTTCCTCCCATGATTGTGTTACATAATAAAGACTCTGTCTTGATGGAAGACTCAACCTAGAAACTGACCTTGCTGGCTTAATGAAGTAAGCAGCCATGTTGGGGAAGCCCACATGGTGAGGAACTGGGGGAAGCTTCCAGCCAACAGCCAGAAAGAAGCTGGGATCCTTGGTCTTAAAGCTTCAAGGAAATGAATTCTTCTAAGAATGAGTGAGCTTGGAAGGGGGTTCTTCCCCAATTTAGCCTCCAGATGGGAGCACAGTCCAGAAGAAACCTTGATTGTGGTCTTGTGACACTGTAGAGGGGCCATCTAAGCCATGTCCTGACCTGAAGAAACTGTGAGATAATGAATGGGTATTGTTTTTCACTACTAAGTACATGGTTATTTGTTGTACAGCAATAGAAAACAAATGCACTGTGCTATGCTAAATACCAAATAGGCATTCTCTCACTTAGTACCTGGAGTAACCTCATGAGCCTGACACTAATATTATTCCCATTTTACAGATGAAGAAATCAAGGCTCAGGAATTGAATTCTAGAACATTCTGCTCTCAACCACTGAACTCTCATTGCATATTTCATTTTAATGTATTGCATTATTCATAAATTCAAGTTTATCATGGTTTAAAGCTTATCTCCTGATCATACTGACTATATTTAAGAAAGGCTTTACTAGGCAAACCCAATACGCAAAGTAAATGTTTTTATAAATTCAACATTACAAGGAAATTTCCTATAACTCTTTGGTGCTATATTTTTACCATGTATCTCAGAGAAATATTACTAGATTCAAGAATAAAAAAGTTTCTCTTTTGTGTTAAAGTAGTGATAGAATGTAAACTATTTAGAAGGGAGAACAATTATGGCTGATATGAGTTGCACATCCCTGGGAATTGATCTGGAATTAAAATAGTCAAGCAAACATCCATTAGAATGTGCTGGATCTTGGATTCTGTCTTTAAACTTGCAGCAAGACAAAGACATTTCATCTTGTGTCCTCATTTTCCCATTTCTGATCAGGTACAGAAAAAAACTGGGAAGTGGTGAGATTTAGAGTTGCCTTTTTTAAAAAACAACTGATGTCCTATTTGGTTCAGTGTTCTGAGAAGCTGAGATGGGATTATGACCCCACTACTGTGTCTTCTAATGAGAGTTCTTGCTATTCTGCATTTATCAGATGTTAATTATTCATACTGCATGATTGAGGATTTTGGAGTCAGAGATTCACCTGCAATGTTTGGAATACCAGTGGAGGCCTACATCAACACAGAATTTATAAAGCAGCTGGTGCTAGTCAAAGCTAATGACGGAATTTCAGTTTAATAAAAAGACCCCCAACTGAGCACACCATCTTGAAAAAAGTATACTTATCAAACAGCTTTCAATCAGTTCAAGAGAGACACCTTAATTGGGAAGAGGAAGATTTGCAGAGTAGTTTGTCATTGTGCCAAGTCCAGATCAATAACTGCATGTCTGCTTTTTGGTAGATGTAGCTTTTGCTGTCTATTAAATAACCACATTTACTTCCTCTTCATTTGGGTAAACTCTGCTTCATTTCATAATGTTAAATAATATCTTCTCTTAATTCCCATCTGTGTTTTCAAAATAAATAGAAGCAAAATTTAGATTTACAGAGTGATTATAAAGGTCATTTTTTAAAAAATTTAAAATAAATTTTATATTTTTGCAATAAGAAGGCAATGCTTATGGAATTTTAATATTTTCAAAAATTGGTTTGAAAAAAATTACATGGGTAGAACTAAATTATAGTAGTTTAACTATAAGAAGAATATGCTGAGCAATGATAATCTGGATTCACATAGAATTATTTGGAGAAGACTGTACAGAATCATCTACTAATAAACAAAAATAAAATGGGTTTATTTTTAGAAGAAAGGATTTGGAATACTACAGAATGTAACTCAGTCATCAAGTCTTAGTTTCCTTATTTGTTCAAAGGAGATACTCAATTCAAACAGGTGACTTTCAAACTTGTCTCAGTGGCACATTAGAGGACATTATGGACCAGACAGGTCAGGAGGAGGCAGAGAAGATGATGATGATGGAGCAGGAGCCCAATGTGGAGGTCAAGGCAAAGCTTGGGGGAGAGAGGGCTCTAGTTCCCTTTCTTACTCCAACCAGAGCAGATCTTTTCTTTCCCTTCTTCCCTCCATCTATTCCTTTCTTTCTTCTTCTTTTTTTTTTTAAAGATTTTACTTATTTATTCATGAGAGACAGAGAGGGGGAGGGGGGAGGCAGAGACACAGGCAGAGGGAGAAGCAGGCTCCATGCAGGGAGCCCGATGTGGGACTCCATCCTAGGTCTCTAGGATCACGCCCTGGGCCGAAGGTGGCGCTAAACCACTGAGCCACCTGGGCTGCCCCATTCCTTCCTTTCCTCTTTCCTTCCTTCCTTCCTTCCTTCCTTCCTTCCTTCCTTCCTTCCTTCCTTCTTTCCTTACCTCTCTTTTTTATTCTTTCTTTCCCTTCTTTTGTGTTTTCTCTGTCTCTTTTCTGCTTCCTTCCTTCCATTTTTCCTCCCTCCTTTCCTTCCAAAATCTATACCTATTATATAGATCATAAAATAACACATAGAAATATCAAGTTTCTGTATAAGATTTCTTTTTTGGAAAATGGGATTTTACTGCTAAAATATAGTTTGAAAATCAGTGGACTAGATAATTATAAGTCCTTTTCCTTCTGTGAATTTCTTCCTTCTAGTAATTTTTCAATTGCCATTGGGATTCCAAGATCCAGGAACAAAATAGCAAGGGAGATTGAAAATATTTTAGAATCCACAACAAAGATCTATCTTGCATGAACTGTAGTTCTGTTAAAAGCTGTGGATGAAAGGGCATCTTACAGACCCCTATAGAGATATGGGATTATGACTAATAGGTTTAGTTTTTTCAAAGTAACTACACAGTACACAGCCATGCTCTCTTTGGCATTTCATTGACTAGATGATGTGTAGGCGAAGTGACAGAATTATGGCCTAACTTAAAAAATGAAAAGTTTCTTGCATTTAGAGAATCATATACTATAAGATTCAGGGATACTCTGAGATCATTTATCTCATTTTATATATTCATTTATCCATTAAATTAATAAGTTTTTATTGAATCTGAGTGTGTGTCAGCCACTATGTTAGGTGTTGAGGTTATAGTATATTGTCCCTATCCATATAGAAATTATGTTTTAGTGGAGGAAAGAGCAATTAAACCCATAATTATACACATAAGCATATAATTACATATTTTTATGAGTGCTATTAAGTAAAAGAGCAGGATTCACTGAGATCATGTGTTAGAGAATACATGAGAACACTAGGCTGTAAAGGGTGAAAGTGATTTGTCTCAAGTCACTGAGCTGAGCATCACAGAGCTGGCACTAGACTCAGTCACTTGTTCTTTGTTTCACCAATTTGACTGTGAAAGGCTAAGGCTAAGTGATGGAAATCCAAAATCTATGAGCTCCTTTCCTTGCTTCCCCATCATTTTGAAATGTTGGGCAGCCTTGGAGATACCTAAATATCTGCACCAAGAATGGAAACTTCAAATTTTTGAAAATTGTTTTCTTCTTTGGTTAAGATCTCTTTGCTTATAGTGTAGTTGGCTAGGGGCTGAAAATGGTTTGCAGAAGTAACAAAGTCCATGATAAGAGAAAAGAAATTACTTAGTAGCCATAGAAAGACTACTAATTATTAAAATTTTCAGGTTGCAGCCACTTCAACAGCTTCTTTGAGCCTACTTTGCTGTGAAACAAGTGGTTTTGTTCCTATTGAAGATCCAGTCAAAATGTACACCAATTTCCCTTACAAGCTTTAAAAAAATACTTTATTTTAAGGTAATCTTTACACCCAATGTAGGGCTCGAACCCACGACCCTGAGATAAAGATTCGCGGCTCTTCCAACTGAGCCAGTCAGGCACCCCTCCATTATAAACTTTTACCCAGATAAGTTTACCAGACCTATCAACTAGAAGAAAATCCCAGTTATAGCATCTTTATTAAATTATTAGCTGACAGCAACCAAAATGAACCCATTCTCCTCTTCGAAAACTGAAGCAGTTGGAATATGGATAGCAGCCCATAAAGATAGCAAAGAGTTTGAGATTATTTTCTCCTGAAAGAACCCGAAGAGTAGGGATTGCATGGGTGATGGCAAATCCAAATACTTTCAAAATCTAACAAACACACAACTAAAAAGCATCCTTTCAGGAACACTGAGGAGCTTTGCCTATATGGATGCCATCTACTTCTAGAAAGCACCGCCATTAGGTGGTACACTTTGAGTCCTTTCTAGTGTTTGATGGAATAAGTGATTGACTTGCCTCAATCCAGAGCCTCAACCATAGCCAAGTGCAATTCTTTTGAAATGTTTTGTTTTTACATATTTTATTATATTCAGAAATTATTTCCACATATGCACTATATATAAATCTTCGCACTAATGAATAAATGGGATTCTATCATACATGTTGGGGTTTTTGGGTGTAGACTAATTTTTTTCCTTTTGTTTCTGCAAACCTCCTTCCTCCTCTTCTGTTTTCCTGCTACCCCAAACCCTACCACAACCCATGTAATCAAGTTAGCATGTATCTTTGCATTTTTCCTTTTTTAAAGATTTATTTATTTTAGAGAAAGATGGGGAATGAGAGTGCAAGCACAGGAAGGGGCAGAGGGAGAGAGAATCCTCAAGCAGACTTTCCGCTGAGTACAGAGCCTGAGTCAGGCTCCCAGGAACCTGAAACCATGACCTGAGCCAAAATCAAGAGTCCACTCAAATGACTGAATCATCCAGGCACCCCATCTTTGCATATTTTTATCCATGCTCATGTAGTCCTATGTAAACATAAATATGTACATGAAAGTATATATATTCCCATACATGTGTTTTGGGCACCATTTTTTAGAAATCATATTGTATACCTTTTTGAGATCATCTTATATAGTCTTGTCCTGCATTTGTCTTTCTCGCTAGGAAATATCTCAGGAGAATGTCCCCAAGTCAACTGGCATAGTTCTACTTCATTTTCTACTACTTCTGGTGCCCACGTACCATGACTTATTTTGTTTTCAGTTTTCTGCTATATTGAACAACGCTATGATTAGCTCCTTTGTACATTTGTCCTGTGTACCAGGGCTCTTATTTTTATAGGAGAGCTTTCCATAAGTGAGAACTGAGTCAAAGGATGTAGCTATTTAATTTTAATAAATGTTATCAGATTCCAAAAGATATAAAAATTCCCATTTCCACCAGGAATAATGACAGCATTTCTCCCTGCATCCATACCAGAATGGATGTTATTATTCTTTTTTTTTTATTTTTGCCATACCAATGGTTAGTTTAAACCTCACTGTTACTTTATTTTCCATTTCCCTAACTACTAGTGATTTAGATCTTTTCACAAATCTGTATGCCATCTGCTTTTGCTCCTCTGCAAGTTGGCTATTTTCTTTCTATTTTGGGTTGTATGTTAGAGGAGCTCATTGCATAAGAGTCTTATATTTTTCATTTGTGCAAATTTTTTTCTAAATTTCTTATTTGCCTATTTTTGTTATCATTTGAAATATTTATTTTAATATACCTAAAAGTATATATCTTCTCTTTTACATTTGTGCAAATTTTTTTTCTAAATTTCTTATTTGCCTATTTTTGTTATCATTTGAAATATGTATTTTAATATACCTAAAAGTATATATCTTCTCTTTTACAGCTTCTAGGTTTACTTTCTTAGTTATGAAAATGTCCCCAAAATGTACATTCTTGAAACAGTTTTATCCTTTATTTTTTTAAAATAAAAATTTTATTTATTTATTTGACAGATAGCACAAGCAGGGGGAGCAGCAGGCAGAGGGAGAGAGGGAGAAGCAGGCTCCCTGAGCTTGATGTGGAGCTTGATCCCAGGACCCCAGAATCATGACTTGAGCCAAAGGCAGATGCTCAACTGACTGAGCCCCCAGTCACCCTATCATTTTATTTTTATTTAAGCTTTTAACCCATTTAAAATCATTTTTATATAGGAGTTCAACTTGTTTTCTATATCAAATCTTTCTATACCATTTCTATGCCACCCTTTTTTCTACTGAATTGGTCTAACATTTTCATCATATATTAAGTTTTCATATATATCAGAATCTATTTCCCGATTCTATGTCCTATTCTGCTGATTTACCTATTCTTATGCAAATACTTGACTTGTTTTCAGTGCCTTTATGAGATCTTCAGATATTTGACAATGCATGTTAGTCCCCTGAATATTCTTCTTTTCCTTCTATTTAAAATATGATTGAGTTGTCTTGTGTACTGTTAGAGGGAATACAAACAGATGCAGCCACTGTGGAAAACAGTATGGAGGTTCCTCAAATAGTCAAAAATAGACCTACCATATGATCCAGTAATTCCACTACTGGTGATTTACCCAAAGAATACAAAAAAACTAATTCAAAAAGATATGTGTACTCCTATGTTTATTGCAGCATTATTTATAATGGCCAAATTATGGAAGCAACCCACATGCCCTGGTAGATGAATAGATAAAGATCACACACACACACACACACTGGAATACTATTCAGCCATAAAAAAGAATTAAATCTTGCCATTTGCAACAACACGGATGGATCTAGAAAAGTATAATGCTAAGTGAAATAAATCAGAGAAAGACAGGAAACAACAAATGTTGGAGAGGATGTGGAGAAAGGGGAACCCTCTTGCACTGTTGGTGAGAATGTGAACTGGTGCAGTCACTCTGGAAAACTGTGTGGAGGTTCCTCAAAGAGTTAAAAACAGAACTGCCCTACGACCGAGCAATTGCACTACTGGGGATTTACCCCAAAGATAGAGATGCAATGAAATGCCGAGAGACCTGCACCCCAATGTTTATAGCAGCAATGTCCACAGTAGCCAAATTGTGGAAGGAGCCTCAGTGTCCATTGAAAGATGAATGGATAAAGAAGATGTGGTCTATGTATACAATGGATATTACTCAGACATTAGAACGACAAATACCCACCATTTGCTTTGACGTGGATGGAACTGGAGGGTATTATGCTGAGTGAAATGAGTCAATCAGAGAAGGACAAACATTATATGGTTTCATTCATTCAGGGATATAAAAAATAGTGAAAGTGAATAAAGGGGAAAGGAGAGAAAATGAATGGGAAATATCAGTGAGGGTGACAAAACATGAGAGACTCCTAACTTTGGGAAATGAACAAGGGGTAGTGGAAGGGAGGTGGGCGGGGGGTTGGGGTGACTGGGTGACAGGCACTGAGGGGGGCACTTGAGATGAGCACTGGGTGTTTTTTTTTTTAAGATTTGTATTTATTTATTTATTTATTTATTTATTTATTTATTTATTTATGATAGAGAGAGAGAGAAAGAGAGAGAGAGAGAGAGACTCAGAGACACAGGCAGAGGGAGAAGCAGGCTCCATGCAGGGAGCATGATGTGGGACTCGATCCCGGGTCTCCAGGATCAGGCCCTGGGCTGGAGGTGGCACTAAACTGCTGAGCCACCTGGGCTGCCCATGAGCACTGGGTGTTATGCTATATGTTGGCAAATTGACGTCCAATAAAAAAATACACAGAAAAAAAAAAAAAGAAAAATGAAAATAAATAAATAAATCCAAGAAAGAAAAATACCATATGATTTTAGTCATATGTGGAATTTAAGAAACAAAACAAAGGAACAAAAGAAAAAGAGAGAGAGACACAGAGGCAAACCAGGAAACAGACTCCTAACTATAGAGAACAAACTGATGGTTACCAGAGAGGAAGTGGGTGGAGGGGGTTGGGTGAAATAGGTGAAGGGGATTAAGAGGACATTTATGATGAGCACTAAGTGATATACAGAATTGTTGACTCACTATATTGTACACCTGAAACTAATATGACATTGTATGTTAACTATACTGGAATTAAAAAAAATTTTTAAATACAGTTCAGGGGCATCTACAGCTCAGGTCATGGTCTTGGGGTCCTGGGATCGAGCCCTATATCAGGCTCCCTGCTCAGTGGGGAGTCTGCTTCTCCTTCTCTCTCTGTGCTCTCTCTCAAATAAATAAGTAAAATCTTAAAAAAAATACAATTCAGTTATGTTTTCAGGTGTTTGTCCCTTTAAGTAAACTTTAAGGCCAATAAGTGTAAGCAAAAGTTGTGTTTCCTGGACAAAAGCTTTAGGAGCTAGCATATGATATGCCTCATCTTCTTTTCCTATCTTGGTGATGGCAGAAGCACTGATTGAGATGAAACTTCTTTCAGCCTGGGTTCCTAAGTGATAACGATGAGCAGAGCCACCCTCATGATCCATGCTGGACATGTAGAATCAGTGAGAAATAAAGTTTGGTTATGTTAAATCACAGAAGCTGTAGGGCTGTTATTGCATATCACCCAGCTCATTCCAACCGATGGGACTCTTGTGAGGCTTGGGTCAGATCACACATGTACAGACACATATTCTAAGATAACTTGGAACCAAGTTACAGATCAATAAATGTTAGGCAATAGAATTAAAATTACTAGCAAATAGCCATGATAAGGAAGCTACTTTCAAGTCTGGAGACAAGGCTTTCTGGCCATATGGTTTAGTTTCAGGTAATTAAGAAGATACATGCACCAGAAGAAGTATCTGACTTGTGTGCTAAATGTTGTAGTTAAAAGTTTAATGCCTATAAAAATGCAAACCATTTCACACTGATAAGAAGATAATCCATTAATATAAGGAAGGAAACTTAGAACACTTGAAGATGATGAGTCAAATCAGTGATTGCAAACTGATGGCCCATTGTTCCAAACATAGGGCATAGGTATGTTTTACTTTGATCATAATGTTTTAAAATCAGGGAAACACGCATACACACACACACACACACACACACACACTTACACACTTCTGGCTTCTCTTGGAAAAACTGGAAGACCTTGCAACTGTGAGATTATATCTCTGCATGACTTAAATCTCCAGAGCTGAGTAACTGCATTTTCTAGTTCTCCAAGGCCCACCACCTTGGTTGGTTTTATACCCAATCCACTTTACCCACTTACATTTCCTACTGGTCCAGGGTTGTATATGAAGGTGTGACCCCTCACTGTGGCAAATGAAAATTTGATTATTTCTTGAGTAGTAGGGTACAGTGAGGTCTAGGTACAAATAAGATAACTCACTATGAAGGAAGGAAAAGCTTTGATACCTTTCTGTTAAAACTGGCTAGTGGAGGAAGAGATATTTCTCTTCCTACAGAAAAGAATAAAAATAGGCCTTTGATACCTCAATAGCAATTTTCTTTTTTTTTTTCAATAGCAATTTTCATCAACAACTTAGTTCCCAACCACATGAGATAATTAATTCTCTCCGCCCCCTCATAGAGTGAGAATTTCAGAAATACCATTAGGAAATGAATTTAGGAAAACATTGGCAAAATCTGTCATCTTGGAAGAATCTTAATACAACAAGGTACTGAATTGTCAATAAAACCTTCTAATTGAACCTCCTCCATCTTGTTCATTTGGGAAGGAGTATCTAACACAGAAAAGAGGTTGGACAGAAAGGTCTAGAATCCAAATTGTTCACTGTGTAATTCCTATGCAATTGTTTCAGCATTATCTAAATTCCTTCACATTCATGTCCCTTAATATCCCTCCAGTGTTAATTACATGCCTCATTTTGGCTCCAATGTTCATTTAAAGATAAAATATCTTCATACCATTACCATCTTGCAGCATGCTAACTGGCCTAGTTTTCAAAGGCAGACTCTCCCAGTAAAAATATGCCTCTTGTTACATCCGCAACCAGTAAAACAAAAACAACCTGTACGATTTTTTGAAAGATTTACTTTTTTATTTGAGGCAGGAGGGGCAGAGGAGAGGGAAAGAGAGTCTTAAGCAGACTCTGTGTGGAGCACAGAGCCTGAAGCCTGACCCGGGGCTGGATCTCAAGAACCTGAGACCAGGACCTAAGCTGAAACCAAAAGTCTGACTCTTAACCAATTGTGCCTCCCAGGTGCCCCACAAAAGTGGCATGTATAATTTAATATAACCTTACTTTAGATTTCCATGGTATCATAACTGTTTTATTAATGTCCTAACTTAATTCAATGTACTGGAAACCAAGGTGAGATCAGCTATTGCTCCAAAGTAACGACTGGACCTTTGAATTATCTGGAACTCACAGTGGGTTTGAGAGTGTGGCATTCTTGGATCTTTAATGAGATACTTCTATTTGCTGAATTTTTAAAGGTTCTGAAGAGTTGGTTGAGAAAGAAGGGAACATGGAATATCTGATTGTAGATCATCCAAAACCCAAATTTATCTCATCAATAAAATGCCACTTCAGTTCTGCTTTTTTGCTGGAAAAGAGGTGGAAATTTAAAAAGGCATGAAGAAACCTCATGAATTGAAGAGGGAGAGACCTTCTCAAATCAGAGATGAGATTTTTCACCTGCATTTTTCAAAGACAGACTTTTTAAAAAATTAATTTAACTTTTAATTTCAGTAGCTTGGGGATCCCTGGGTGGCTCAGTGGTTTGGTGCCTGCCTTTGGCCCAGGGCGTGATCCTGGAGTCCCGGGATCGAGTCCCATGTCGGGGTCCCTGCATGGAGTCTGCTTCTCCCTCTGCCTGTGTCTCTGCCTCTCTCTCTCTCTATGTCTATCATGAATAAATAAACTCTTTAAAAAAAATAATTTCAGTAGCTTGAATACCTTAGAAAACTGCATTAACATGGATAAATTTTATTTATTTAAACACTGATAAAATTAAAAATATCTTTTCTTCTTCAAACAAAATAAGAATCATCTTCACAGACCTGTTGTAACTTCAGATGAAATAAATACAATGGTGATATGAGCTGTTTGCTATTTTCACTCTAGTTATAGTGAAAAAGTTCTTCTGGATCCTGGATGTTAGTAGTTTCCTTTAAAAAATACTCTGGAAACCCTCCACAAATGAAAGGAATGTGTATAGTATGCAAATTCAAAGTGTGCTGTCCTCATTTACCCAGTGGAATTCAAAATAAGCCCCAACTTGTGAGCATATTAAAGCAGATTGAAATGGATATTAGCGGGATTTGTAAGGAGAAGCACTCCAGTCAGTCAAACATGCTATGCACGAGAACTTTGATAATGTTGTTTTACTGATAATTACCTGCCGGCTGTCACTTCAGAGTGGGATTTCATGCAGGTTCCAGTATTTAAATATTACATTCAGAGCCAAGCCTGCAAGACACTTGTACTGATCTGGCCATGTCCATTTTATTTCACAATTATCCGTGTCTTTCTTCATGAAAAGCAATGCAGTTAACTCTCTTTTAATTGTGTTTGATCTGTGTGGGCCAGAGAACGTCAATACCACACTCGCTTCCCTGGTCCAGGCGGACCAAGCAGGTCCTGCCTTCTCTCCCTCTCAGACACTGGCCAACCCCAGAATGACTGGGAAGCAGCGCTGCCTGGCTGAGCATGAATATTCATCCGACCTAAGAAACTAGTCACGGGGGCAAAGCAAACACCCCACACTTACATTAACTAAAGGTGGTTTAAATGGAAAAGGCCAACTGACTTCTGCCTGGGGCAGCTGGTGCCTGAGGGTCTCAAGTCCCCTAGGGAACTTCTTTTTCTCTGCCACCCCTGCCCCATCCCACACAAACACCCCCCCCCCGCAACACACACAATACTGAACTCCTAATTAAATTTAACAGTTTCAAGAGTTTAAACTGTATATCTTTTTAATTGTGTCCTACTTTGTATTGGCTGATGCGCAAGTCTGAAAATGGATATTACAGCTTTTTATGATATAATATCACCCTAATTGGTGCTTCATAGGCCGTGGTTGAATTCTTTTCAATTAAGCTCTAACATACAGTAACTGTTTCTCTCAGCAAATGCTGGAAAGCCATTCACAAGAGAGGACTGGTACTGCACAATTCCGAAGTACCTTAATGTGTCAAAAATGTTTTGTGAAGAAAGCTACACTGTAAATGCAATCACCTACATTGGTGTTCCCATTGTTAACTGGGAGTAAAAGTATTGCTAATTGTCCTGCGTTTTAGCTGGGTTTTTAAAGCATTATGTAGCAAGTACACCGGAGGGTCAATTTGTGAAGTGAAATACTTAGCATGCAAAGCGTAATACAAGATGCTGTGTAATACTTGACCTCTCAGCATAATAAGTGTAGCAGTGAAACGCTGTGCATTCAGTATTCACTGAATAGAGCCTTCGCAGTGGAACAAAACCAGAAAATGTTCTCTTCATTCCTTTTTTTTTTCACTAAGCGAAAATTATTCTTTATAATGGCCATTGCAGCAATTAGCTGGCATTTGGTAGAATAAATGTGCAGAAATAGCAATTTCTTATTTTAAATGAGATTTTGTATGGAGCCTGCAAATTACTTGAGGTATATGAATAATTGTGCCTTAGCTTTATGCTACAGAATAGGGTGTGGGTGGGTATAAAGATTTCCTATTTGCAGTTAAATGTTTAGACATTTTATTATTTTAATTTCACTCGCAGTCTGCCTGGATTGACCCTGCTTTCCCATTGATCATTTCATGTGCTCCTGGAAGCAAGTGTGCAGATGGCGGGAGACTCCCAATTAGTGCACTATGTTTTTTATGAATGTGACATGTAAGTGCAATCAGGTCTCCTCTGGAGGCAATGGCAGTATTTAGTGTTTGGGACCCTAAATCGATACAATTTAATAATCGGCATGGAATGAACATTTATCAATATTCTCTGTAGTCAAATGCAATTGGAAACTTCATTAAATTTTTATCCAAAGTTTTTCACCTTATTGAAATGCATTCTTCCAGGCATTCATGATTCATCTAATTAGCCTTAAGTAGGGTATTTTTTCCTCTCTCAAAGTGATTCAGTTAATTATGTCCATATATTCATAATTATAAGGTGGATGAGTTGGGTAAAACTGAAATTATGAAATCTGCAGAGAGATTCTATGAAGTTTAGAATGTAAAACATAAAAGACGGACGGGTAAAAGTCAGAGCAATGAAATACTTTGTTTTAATCCCCCTCAGCCTACTGTACTCTGCCTTCTCACAGAATTTTGTGTATTTATTTATTTATTCACTTACCATTTGTAATCCAACAATTTCCAAAAAACTGACTTGAGGCAAACCCATAACAAATAATATACACAAAAAGTAAATACTACCAGTGCCAAGAACACCTAATGTCTTGAAAGTTATTTTTAATTTAAAAAATTAAAGATTTTTTTTCATCGTCATGTAAAGTTTGACTGTTCAAACAGTTCCTCTCACCCACTGACCACCATCCAGATACTATCACTTTAGCCAATTTCTTACATGTTCTTTGTACACATGTTTAAGTCTTTTCTTCTAATTCCAATCATTCACACACTTTGCTTGCATATTGTAATCATATGTATTCTATGTAGTATCTTAAATTTCAAGAATTTTGTTTTATTTTTCCTTAGGCAGCTTTTCTAGTTCAGGAACTTTTTTGTCTTTAAAATTATGTTTTTTTGAATTATTTTAACTAAATGAAAGGACAGTCTACCTTAGTTTTTATTTTACCTAAGACCTAAGCACATACAACATTTTACTCAAACTAATTTTCTTTCTACCCTTGAGTGATGTCAAAAATTCTTCTGCCAATGCTATAATGAAGGCGACCCATTATCAAATGACAAATCATCTGTTAAATCCAACCCATGATACTACAAAATTGGAAATAGCCCCAAGTAGTTATTGTTACTCTAATCTGGGTAAAATTATGTTCTCACATAGCAAGCAGCTACCAATCCATCACTCTACAGACAAGTTGTGTCAGCTATACTCCTTCCCAACAAGCCCCAGGGAGAGTGCTGGGTCCTTGTATTATTATCTTTGTCTGCTGGTCATGCTCAACATCTTTAAGTAGTGGCAAAGCCACTGGCCCAAGAGAATTGTATAATGTCTGTCCTATTTTAACTCCTCATGATTTTTTTTCCCAGTGGGGCAAGTAACAAGTCACAATCATAGTTTTAACCCTTGAAAATGATTCATAGTAAACCCAGGTAGCTGCCTATAAGGAAAAATTTAATTTTTAAAATTGCACTATGAAAAGAATGTAAGTTTAACATTTTTCTAATTATCCCTTTCTTGAATTGTTCCTTTTGAAGATTTCCAAAGGAAAAGAATGTTGCAATAAGGGTAAAATTGAACCCACACCTTAGGAGGCATGTGCAAGTGCTGTATATAACTGTATGAGGAAAGACATTGGTATGCTAAAACAGAGGCAAATGTCAACTGCGTTTTCATATTGCTGTATTGCTGTTATTAAAGAATAATGCCCTAGCCATGGTGATCACCTTGATAATTCTTTTCCCAAGATATTTCATGTCATCATGATCATCTAATAAATATTCACCATATCCCCAGAGGTAAACAGGGGAGTTTACAGTTCATTTAAAAAAAAAGTGATACAAATAGTGAAAACCTGTCATATATTGAACTGTTAGTCTCAGCATCCTTGGAAGTTTTATTATATCACTGCCACAACATCTAATAATGGTATTTTCACCTGGAACATTTACCAAGGTACCACCTTTCTCTTCCAAAAATGGAATAGAGTACCTATATAGGGGCTACTTCCGATTTTGAGTGTTTACACTGAGAAAGAACCTTTCTTTTCCTGTTACCCAAGGGAAGTACCAAGAGAACTCCTAGAGTTTCTGTGGGAAACATCAATGCAGAGGGCTTGCACTGGAAGACTGACCATTTCCCATATCTATTCTTGCTCTCCTATATCCTGCCTTCACTTGGGATGCACCTCTTCCTTTGATCTTCTCACTCCTACTTCTGATTGTCCAATTCCTTCTCCTCTTTAAAGGTTTACATCAAACGTTCTCTCCTCCATGAAGCTTTCTCAGCTGTCCTACTTAGAAGGAATCCATGCCTCTAATGGACCATGAGGACCATTTACCCGTGGTACCTTGCAGTTATTTACATCTATTTCATCATTCCTGCTTGATTGTAGTTTTCCTGGGATTAGGATCCATGTCTGAACCAATTCCAGTGACTTACACATTGTAAGCTTATTCAATAAATATCTCTTCAGTGAACATATTTTACCAGCAAAATGCTGGTCAGTGATCCATGATTATATTGGTAAAGAGTTACAAACAACCAAAGAAATGTACACAATCCAGGAATGACCTAATCTATTCTCTGGAACACAGCACTGAGTTGTCCTGATATTTTTACAAGTTTCCAAATGGGCAATTTCTGGCACCTTTGCTTTGTCTGAATCAAACACAAAGTAGTTTGCAACTCAGGTGGGATCTTTTGCTACTCCCAGGGCTGCTGTGCAAAGAAATTTGGAATATGAATTAGTTTTTAACCAGTCCTCAATCATGAACTTTGCGTGTGTGGAACTTTGTGAGCTTAAACAAGCTGTGTAATCTTTTTAAGCCTCAGTTTCCCCATCTGTAAGTATGGAAAAATAATGCCTTCCTCACACAATTAATCCTTAGTATTAAATGATTAAGTGCCAATGGATGGAAACATGGTACTATTGTGGCATGACTGTCAAAAGCCACGTGAGGCCCTTTGTGTTTATGAGAAAAAGGCATCCTTTTCCCATCTATTTAAAATTATCTAATAAGTGTACAAATCGGTCAATGATGCCTACAAAGTGACTAGTGCGCTCTTAGAATGTGATACCCTTTTATACTCAACTGTGCATAATGGTCCAGTGTCTTGATGATGATGATGATGATGATGATGATGGATACTTCTTATTTTTAACTATCTGAGAAAGTTCTGGCATTATTCCTGTAACTTGAGAAAGTTCTGAGGAATCAAGCTTTTGTTAATACACATCTCATTGTACTATAATGATTGGAAGACACTTCCGCCTTCATTACTAGACTGTGTACAACATAAGGGGAGAGGCCAACATCCTATTTATTTATGTATCCCCAGGGTCTAACTGATATCTGGCACATAGTAAATGTTCAATAAAAGCTGGTTAAATGAATGAATAGTTGAGTATGTATCTCTACTACACTTTAGCTGTTTCTTCTCAACACACTCAAGAGCTGACAGGTTGAGATGCAGTATCTGAAGATATATCACATCCACATATGCATCCACCAAAGTAAGAGCCCACCCACATATTTAGGAAATACAACATACTCTATTTTAACCTTGGATTGTTGAGAGATGGTGTCGTTGATGGGAAATCAGTTTCACCTGTATTGAGTATACATTAGCATGACTAGAGTAATTTTTTTAAGTTTTATTTATTTTTTTATTTTTAAAGATTTTATTTATTTATTCATGAGAGACACAGAAAGAGAGAGAGAGTCAGAGACACAGGCAGAGGGAAAAGCAGGCTCCATGCAGGGAGCCCGACATGGGACTCAATCCCTGGTCTCCAGGATCCCACCCTGGGCTGAAGGTGGCGCTAAACTGCTGAGCCACCAGGGCTGCCCTTGATTTATTTTAGAGAGAGGGTGTGCAGTGAGGAGGGGAAGAGGGAGAGGTAGAGAGAGTCTGAAGCAGCCTCCTTGCTGAGCATGAGCCCCACACAGGGCTCCATCTCCTGACCCTGAAATCCTGACCTGAGCTGGAACGAAGGTCACTACTGACAGTGCCACCCAGGTGTCCCTAGGTATTTTTTAAATGTACTGAGGACTGTGAATCTTTGAGATGTAAAAAGAAAATCTGCATAATGCCACAAATGGATGGGGCTTGCTATTTCCTTGTCCTGAGGGGATAATGATGGTGTAGGACTCCTGGAAAGATCCCAGGACAAACCTTTTGTGACATATTAAAAAAGAAGGTTGTGAACGCATGCAGAGAAGACTTGCCAAGTGGTCTCCTCACTAGGATCAGTGTCCTAGGCTTTGAAGTTGTTTTTCTTTCCTTCAACATTTTAAACATTAAGAATAAAAAAAAAAAAAGAAAGAAAATAAACACCCAATTCCTTTATATTGAGTAACTGCAATATAAATGTAAATCCCCCCCCCCCAGTTCTTCCATGATGCTTATGCTCCATTGAGCCTGATGTTTCACATTTGCTTAGAGTCCCAAACTGAAGAAAGGTGCACATAATGTTCCTTGTGTTTTGATTGTGCCTCATTGTTGTGCCTGGAGAAATGGCCAGGTCCTAACAGTGCCCCTCCTCCTATGGCAAAAGAGTTGGTGTGCAGTGTGGGGTGCCATCATGGGGTTTCTTACTTTGTCCCATACCTGGTTAAAGGTAGATAAACTCTAATCTACCACAGCTCCTTTCATGCATGTCTATTTGCCATTCTGCTTAGCTGGCAGAAAAAGACAGTTCATGAAAAATAAATTTGAAAAACCTAAGACAATAAAAGGTAACTAACACTGTTTTTAGGGTTTTGTGCCAGGAGCTGTGCATAAGATTTTTCCAAACATTGTGTCTTGTTTGATCCTCAGAACACCACATGAGGGAAGAACTATTATTTTTTTTTAATTTATTTATGATAGTCACAGAGAGAGAGAGAGGCAGAGACACAGGCAGAGGGAGAAGCAGGCTCCATTCACCGGGAGCCCGATGAGGATTCGATCCCGGGTCTCCAGGATCACGCCCTGGGCCAAAGGCAGGCGCCAAACCGCTGCGCCACCCAGGGATCCCGGAAGAACTCTTATTACTCCCACATCATTGGGATGGAGATGAGCTCAGGGAACTGCCCCCTTAGAATGTTAGAGAGCTTTCCCAAATTACCTTACAATTCTGGGAAACAGCAAAATCAGGACTCAGGTCTGTTTAGATTCATAATCTGAGCTCTTAATCCCATTCCTTCTTGCCAGTTTCACAGTTTCCTTCGCCTCCTCTCCTTAGTGAACTTCCCATGGAACTGTTTAACTGAAGTGGTAGTTGTCCGGGGCTGTTTACTGAGAGCAAACCAAACTCTAAATAGGAGCTATGGGCAATGAAGCACAGGTTGTCCACAAAAAAACCCACCATTTTCACCCCGAAAAAATGTCCTGAGATCACATTAATAATTTTATGGAATGTGGGTTGTGAGGGGGACAATGATGGGAACGAAAAGAGGCCAACTTGAAGGTTCAAATATTTTTCTTCACTTCTGATGGAGGGAGCTCCCACACAACTAAGCAACAAAATGGGCTTATATAAGGGACTGAGGGGTGAAAGACAGGATCCCCTAGCCCATCTGGGAGTTGTGGCTCTGGACCTGAAGCCCCAAATACCCTACCCCCTCTCCCCCCGGGGCGTGCAAGGTGAATCCATGCTGATATGTGGAGTCTAGAACCCAGCTCCTGTAGAAGCCTTCTGCTTGTTGTTAGGAGAGAATGAACAGTGATGCCCTCACATATGTGTCCCAAAATAAGGGAGAGCATAAGACTAAATGATTTACAAAGGAACAGGTAAAACTCCATCTGATAAACCCACTGCAATATTCTCTTTAAGTTTTATTTATTTGGCATTTGTACTAGAGGGTCTCAAATTCAGGGTATAAAATCATGGGAGGAGAGAAGTTGTTGAAATGCGTATACCCAGGGGCACCTGGCTGGCTCAGTTAGAAGAGCATGCGACTCTTGATCTTGGGGTCATGAGTTTGAGCCCCACACTGGGGGTAGAGTTTACTAAAATAAATACACAAGCAAACACATAAAAATAAATAAAGTGAATGTACCCAGATATACCTAGATCCCCTCTCCTAAAATTCTGATTCCATAGGTTTGGGGTGAGTTCCTGGACTCTGAATTTTAGACAATACCCAGAGAGATTCTCATGTCCCTGATCAGAGAAGTAAGCTCTGCGAAAACAAGCCTGGAGTTAGGCAAGTGCTCAGAGAGCTGGTCCTGTGGGATTATTCAGAATAAAGCTTGCCCGGGAATGTTGGTCTTTGGAGAGCTGGTGATGGCTGACAGTGTCTGCAGTTAGTGCTAAAAAGTTGCCTGTACTCCTTCAACACTTTGCTTCTAGGAGAAGTTCGAGACAGGACTGAGGGTAGGATGAGGGGCAGTGTGTGGGTAAGAGGGTGCACCACTGTGTTCCCTGCCAGTCTCAGCTGAACAGACCTTCTAGGCACTGTGGCAGGCAGGTAGAAGGACCTCTGGGCTTCAGAGAGGGCCATCTTTTGATGGAGAGCTTGGAGTATCTGATGGCTCTCACAGCAGATCATTCCTTCATTCAACAGTTGTAGAGGCCTCCTATATCTGCTTTAGGCCCTGGGCCATGCATAGACTTTTCTCATTTTCTGGAAGGCCACTATCCCCCCAACTTCACTTAGTTAACTTTACTCTTCAACACCTGGCCTCCCTAATGAGCTCAGTTCCTACAGATATGCCCTCATGGCATCATTAACCTACGAAATGGAGTTCCTGGATTACTGCCTGTCTCTCTCACTTGTGAGCTCCATGAAAGCAGGGACCATGTTTTGGGTTTTTTTGTTTTTGATTTAGCACGAAATTACCCATAAAAATAATTTCCTGAAATCCAGTTTTCTGAATGATACTTTGCCACATTTAGCAATGTACCAGTTAATAGAGTGGATTGTTTTTCTGTTTATAAATTATACAGCAAATTGTATTAGACAGAATTTTTTAAAGATTTTATTTATTTATTCACGAGAGACACAGAGACACAGAGAGAGTCAAAGACACAGGCAGAGGGAGAAGCAGGCACCATGCAGGGAGCTCGACATGGGACTTGATCCTGGGACCCCAGGATCACACCCTGGGCTGAAGGCGGCGCTAAACTGCTGAGCCACCGGGGCTGCCCTAGACAGAATGTTTTAACAGCTTTTGATGATTTCTGTGAAGCTTTAATTTTGTCCTCAAAATAATATTTTAAGGAATGTTCGATTGTTAACAGCTAAAGGACACAGTATGGTTTAGCCTTTTAGAATCTATATTTAATATTCAGAAAAGCATCTTTAGTAATCAGTAACCAAAACTTTAGTTAAGATTAGTACTTCAAGTCTAACATTCATTCCTTTCAGTATGAAATTGCTAAAGAAGGATTCAGAGCAACTAAGTCAATGTGAAGTGCCGAGATTTTAGACACTAATTAGTAGTCATATAAAATCAAGGCTGGTAAGCCACTGAAGGCATTGTTAAAAGAATGAAATAATGCTTATAGAGAGACTCTAAATGACATTAAGAAAGATGGAGAAAAACTCTACATCCACTGAAACACTCTCATCCCATGTGTAATGCTGAAATTTAAAAATTTAATTACTAGACATAAAAATTAGGTCCACCATGCCATCAAGCAATTGTAAAAAGAAAACTAATTATGTTTATAATTTGAAAAAAATAGAAACCTACAGAAATCACAAGTAGCTGCAGATGAAATGCTCAATTTTTTATTTTCTAGCGAGGAGAAATTGAGATGTTTTTACCTGGTTGTATGCAGGTAGAAGATTTGAAATGAAGGGGCAAATGTGTTCAAAGATCCATAAGGGAAGACAGGAGGCTCAGAAGGGATTGGCATTATTAACTGAATGACAAAATTTCAAACTTGATTTATATATTACCATAAAACTAACATTTGCAAAAAATGATTTTTTTTAAAGATTTTATTTATTAGTCAGAGACACACAGAGAGAGAGAGAGAGAGAGAGAGAGAGACAGAGACATAGGCAGAGAGAGAAGCAGGTCCATGCAGGGAACCTGATGTGGAACTTGATCCCGTGACCCAGGATCACGCCCCTGGCCAAAGGCAGACCCACCCAGGCGTCCCTGTGAAAAAGGATTTAAAAGATTTGCTAAAAACTCTAAAGATGCTAAAAGATGGCTACAGTAAGAAATGAACTAGGAAATAACAAAGCAAAAACTTCGTATATTAAGGCCAATATTTCTCTTAGAAAATTGGTAAATATAATCCTATGGATGCTAGTTAGTTGACAAAACTGTAAATCACTTAAAAAAGAAATCTGTAGAAGATTGAATATTTCTAAGGAAAATAACTAAAATTTTGGGTAGAATATGAAATATTTTATGGATGTAAAATGTACGTATAAGAGGAGTAAACTACCATTGGCTTTTGACAAATTAAAATATCTAAGAATGCCACTATATTTAAAAGCAAAAGAAAACTGATCAATAAGACCATATCAACAAATTGTTGTAAATTGTATAGTTAAAAGAAACATGTATTTGGTAAATTTGACAAATCAGTGACTCAATAAATTGATTATTTGGTGAGTTAATTTTGCAGGGTTAGTATTTGGCCAATTGGCCAGTTTCTTTTATTTGGGGTTTCTTTTATTTATCACTGTATCTTCAAAACCTGTTGTAGTGCCTGGCATGCAGAAGATACTCAATAAATAGCTGAAGAATGGACGGATGGATGGATAAATGAATGAGTAGTGCTGGGTGAGGGGAATCGAAAGGGAAATAAGACCATCAGCACTCCTGGCTTCACGGAGCTTACATTCTAGGGTGAGTTGTAGCTCAGCAATTTTCTATTACTGATTAGACAACTACAGTGTGACTTTGTCTATGTGTGTACTTGTTCTTAAACTCACAGGAACAGACTTACTTTATTGTTATGCTGTATTTGGGCACCATTTAAATGGAAACGTAACTTCATTCTACAGACAGGTGAAAAAGCTTTTTCAAATAGGGCAGAGTGAGGCAATATTACACGGAGCTGTCTAATGGTGAAATTCCTAATAAAGTGATTAAAACTCGGGAGGGAAGCTCTTGTAGATGGGATGTTCATATGATACTTCATCCTGAAGTGATTGTCAAACGGACATGAGTGAGAAAAGTGGAGAGAAAGCAAGAGCCAGGCTCACTGTACTCCTATGAATCCAGGAGGAAGTGATCGTGCAAATATCATCCCAGGAAGTCACAGCTGGGCTGAAGTCTTATTTTCTCTCCCCCTTCAACTTGTCTCCTTGTCCATGATCAGAAATGAAAGGAAATGAGGTAAAGGTAAACTTACCCCAAGCTTCACAGAGCGGAGGAGAGGCAGGTAGGATGTGTTAATGGTGCGCACAGTGCATGCCATTCTAAGCTCGTGTGGAACTGATACAGTAAGAGCAAGAGGCTTTTCCTGTGCAGTGAGTTGGAATTAAACATGCTAATTTGAGGTCTCTTTCAAGTATTTTGTTTAACTCCATTGGCCTTTAATTCCTTTATATTGCATCATTTAATGTAATGTTATTTATATATGAAGCATGTTATGCTTATTAACCAATGTGCAAAAATCCAAAGTACAGATTTTCTGTAATGGGCTAATTACAGGACTTTAAAGCCACCTACTGAGTTTTGCTGAGCTTCACAACAGGTTCACTGAACTGGATAAATTTATTCAAACGTGTGGAAATGAACCCCATTCTATGTGCAACGGTACTGGGAAAACACACAAATTATACCTCAATACCAGTTTAATGGGTCAAACAGTGAACCTGAATACTGAACTTATCTACATCTTAAAATAGTGGGGAAGCCTGTGGTAAGAAAGGAAGTGCCCATTCAAGGGTGTTTCTCCCTGTTTGTAAACAGTGGTAATAAAACAATAAGCCTGGCGATTAGGAGCGAGTTCTCCACACTCAGAAAACAGAGGTGTGTTGCCTTCCAATGACCTCTGAAAATACACAACTTTCATAACTGAACTCAAGAGTGGACTGGAGTGACGAAAGCTCAGCAAACACACAGCTCAAGTGCAGCCCTTTAATCTTTCCTGTTGAGAACAAGAGGTACATTTTCTCATGTCATGGTTTAGGAAGAATGCAGCACAGAGTGTTCACAGAAATACAAATAAGGTATAAATATGTGATGGAATTAAACACTCTCTTTAAACCAGCTTTCTTCCCCTGAGCTTAATCAAGACAACAGGGATATGTTGATCATGTTAATATTAATTCTTCATTGATCCATTCTCAAATGCTTTTATTTCATTTGAGAGATCCAGAGAACTTTAGACTCACGCTCTACAGCACCCTATTTAGAATTATTATCCCATGATAAAAATACAAAGATTGTGTTGGTTGGGGGGTGAGGGAGAAAATGGAGGCAGAGAGAGGTTCAAGACCCTTGTTGGAAACAAAGTTGAAAGAAAAGACCCTATTTCTTGTGTTGCAGCACTGCCAATGGAAGCACTGTGTTCCAGTAAACATACACACACACACACACACACCCCACACACACACCCCTACCCATATATGATCATTCATATGTCTCAGAGGAAGACAGACATTGCTTTTATTCTTTGATAGGTTCCCGGGGGCAGATCTATTAATTGTGCCATGAAAGGGAAAAGAATGCAATTTCCAAGTCTAAAAGAGTTCCAGTCTTGTCTTCAGGGCAACTTATTTACAATGTACAATCCACCTGGTGGCTGACAGTTGGGTGTTGATAACCTAATTCATGCTCATCAGGGAGACACTGGTGTGCCCAGCATCAAAGCAACGAAGCCTAGATTTTTAGAGCACTCTTTGCAAGTGCCACATATACCAATAAAAAAAGAGTTCTTCAGGAAATGAGGTGTGACGCAGGCCAGCTTCACCAAGACTCTCGGACCAAGAAATAAGAATTTAAATATGAAATACTAAAATTTAATACATGACTGAAACAAAATAAATGGTGTACCACTGAAAGCATTTGAGGTAATTAATCAATGCTGTGTTTGTACATATCATTAAATATATTATACTCAGTTTAGATTTGATTTCTATGCTCCTTTTATAAAGAGTTAAAAGAAAATACATTTGAATTCATGCTGATACCGAAAACATGCTCCTAGCTTCTAGTTTTTTGGATTTCAAATCATTTCCATTAACAAACAGCTATTTGCCCTCTAATAAAATATGTCATTATGCTTTATTCACATCGCACAAAAGAATCACTGAAAAATCGCCCCAATGATGGCCAATAATTACACATTTTGCTCCTGTGCTAGCGATGAAGAAATCTGTTCATTGGAGAAAGCAGGTGCCGGGGCATCAAGCTAATAGTCAATGTGTGCCGTGGTAATTAGCCACTGCGATTGCTAAAATTAACAATTAGCTAACATGCAATTCTCTTTTTTGCAGGCTGCAGTTTACTTTGTATAATCCTTGCATGTTCTTAGTAATTATTCTGACAGCTTATTATTTTTATTTTTTCTGGTTTGAACACAGCTTTAACACTTGCATTGGGCGACCCAAATGTTCAACAGGCAGGGGTGAAACAACTGCCTGACTAGGCATTTTTCTGAGGCACACATTTGGCTGTTTTCTTAACTTTTCTTCATTGGGGAGTGCAGCGGTGGGGGTGAGATCTTGGAGTCTTTCAGAGCTGTTGTCTTCTTTTCCCAGGGCAGCACACTGGGTCATCCTGAAGCTTTTATTTTTTTTTTTTTTTTTTTTTTAATTTTTATTTATTTATGATAGTCACAGAGAGAGAGAGAGAGAGAGAGAGAGGCAGAGACATAGGCAGAGGGAGAAGCAGGCTCCATGCACCGGGAGCCCGACGTGGGATTCGATCCCGGGTCTCCAGGATCGCGCCCTGGGCCAAAGGCAGGCGCCAAACCGCTGCGCCACCCAGGGATCCCCATCCTGAAGCTTTTAGAAGGAAAACTGCCCAGTCAGCAGCAATTTCGACTCAAGGGACCAACTCCAGGGATGAAGTGCCACAGTCAAGCTGGTCAAAACATCTTCTTTTCATTCTTCTTCCCCAGAACATATCTACAGTTAATGCAGTCACCACCCCCGCACAGTGCCCTCCACCCTGCCCGCCTTCCTGCGGCAGAAAATGAAGCATCCTGTGAGGAGTGTTCTTGTCAGGGGCTATATGCTGAGAGAATATTGCTTGAGACTTTCAGTAATATAAGCCTGAATAAACCTTAGCCTACATGTGAAAGAAAAAAAAATTAAAAGGCACAGGAGTCGTTTGTTTCCAGAAACCCTCTAGGAGAGGGAAATGTGATGAAAGCTCTTAAGGCATTCAAGTAAGAGAAATTGCAGCAACAAATTTAACACACTGCTCTTCCAAACTGTATCAGTTTCCTATGGTGGCCAACAAGCTACTGCAAAATAGTGGCGTAAACAATACACATTTATTATCTTATAGTTCTGGAGGTGAGAAATCCAAAATGGGTCTCATTGGGCTAGAATCCAGGAGTCTCCAGAGCTGTGGTCCTTTCTGAAGGCTCTATATCCTTGTCTTTTCCAGCTTCTAGAGGCTGCCCATACTCCTTGGCTCGTGGCCCCTTCAAAACCAGCAACACTGCATCTCTGTCATCCTTCTGTAGTTCATGTCTCCTTCTGACCATGGCTGGGAAAGATTCTCTATTTGTAAGGACTTATGTGATACATTGGGCCCACCAGGAATAATCCAGAATAATCTCTCTATCTCAAGGTCCTTGATTTAATCACATCTCCAACATCTCTTTTGACATGTGCAGAAACAGTATTCTCAGATTCTAGGGATTAGGGCGTGGACATCTTTGGAAGACTGTTATTCTGCCTATCAGACAAACCAATGAAAAATACACATACAGTAAATGTGGGCTTTTCTGCAGTTGTGAGGGAGTCACTCACAACTGCAGGGAATTAGATTAGTTAGGAGTGGATGGCCAGGATGGGTCAATGGACTTTCGTGGTTTCCACAGACAAGAACTGCTTATGACCCTCCCCTGTCAGGTTTCTTAACTCACCCACAGAGCCTGTGTAGTCTGGGCTTTGTCCTGTCACTCTCGGACTTCCTAGTTTGGAGGGCCTCTCCACCCTCTTGATGAGAACACTGCCTTCTAGCATGCAGGCTTAGCCCAGCTAACAGCCATTACCATGTGTACTGTGCTTTTCTGTGGTGCCGGCCTGCAGAATGTTCCTGACTGTGTGAACAAGTGACGTGGCCTGCAGGCCAAAGAAACTCTGAACTACACAAAGAATCACCACCCACTGAAGCCCTGACTTCTAAAATGCAGTGATGGAGAGGCAAAATGCTGGATTCCTAAGCAGGACTGAGACCTTATCTGCACATCAGCATGAGCTGAACATCAGGGCTCAGAAGGGATTCAGCTGACATGATGATCCGCCCAGGAAGCTGGGCCAGAGGACCAACTGGCTGCAGGCTGCAGAGCTGAGGAGGGCCTGGCTTACTTAGAGGGAGAGGTCAGGGAAGCAAGCTATGTCAGAGGTTGGGGCCCAGCTTGTGGCAGTACATACAACAACATATTGTGTTTGTTTAAGTGAGAGGAGACTGGATGAACAGAGTCTATCAAGAATAGTTAGGCAGGCAGGAGTCAAACATTCAGAGGACAAATCCCCACTGAGTTTAACTGAGTCTCAGAGGCCCCTTGCCAAGCAGCAAGAAGAGATGGGTTATTGAGGTATGACTTGTCTTAAGAAAACCTACTCTTCTAAATAGAAATGTTGGGTTTTTTGGTTCACAAAATAATTTATCAAATAGGTTGTTGCTATAGTGAGCTTCTCTTCTGTGTTTAAAACAGAATTCCATCAGCAAAAAACTGTACTGTACTCCCCCAACAGCGTATCTGTGGTATAGAGCAAGCTATCCACTCAAGCTAAGGCTCTTGAAAAACAGTGGACCAAGAAAACTTTTGGGAAACATGGAGCCACAACTTAAAAATGCTTTGCTGAGGGACGCCTGGGTGGCTCAGTGGTTGAGTGTCTGCCTTCGGCTCAGGGTATGATCCTGGGGCGGGATCGAGTCCCACATCGGGCTTCTTGTGGGGAGCATGCTTCTCCCTCTGCCTATGTGTCTGCCTCTCTGTCTGTATCTCTCATGAATAAATAAATTAAAATCTTTTTTTAAAAATGCTTTGCAAAAAAAATAAAAATAAAAAATAAATAAAAATAAAAATAAAAATGCTTTGCTAAAATCTCAAGGTATTGGCCTCAACTCAAGAGGCTGGCCAAGATGTGAGGATGAAGTCTGGGAAAGACTAAACCTGTCCAGTGGTGAGGCAAGGTCATTAGAATGAAGGCAATAACGTTGAACAATACATTTAAGGAGAAATGAGTTTCAATAGAGAGACATCACACCAGAGGTCTTCCCTTAGTTCGCATAAGAACAACTATGGCTTACATAGAGGAACTATATGGCTTAGAGCATGCATATAGGCTTCATTATCCATGACCTGGCACTCTTTCTTCACTGCTGGTGTCTCACTAGCATTCAGCATTCAGGTCATTATGTTTTTTTATTTACAGATGCCAAGACACTCTGTGTTAGAAAATAGTTTGGTTTCTCAGAGGCAGGCCTGATGGAGTTGAGAATAGAGCCTAGAATTCTCAACTGTATTCTGATGTTGGTCTCTGGGCTGTGTGTTCACAATATGGCATAGAAGTAAAATGAGGAAGTTAGAGGGGGTTGTGGACATGAAAGGTGGTGGAGTGGGCAGTGGGGGAGTGACAAGGAAAAGAAAGAGGCATCTGTTAGGAAAAGGTAAATCATATGTGCTCCTTACAGGGTAAGGGACGGTGCAATCTAGGCCTTGAGTATCATGGATGATTCTCAAAGACAGGCTTGAATGAATAAAAATTATTGAACCAAATGCTACCTTGTGGTCAGAGGTGGCTGATGGAAGGGAAACTGTCAAATGTCACTCTAAAGGAAATGGGAGGACAGGGAGCTAAGTAGCCAGGGAAAGGAGGTCTCTCCTCCCTCTAGTTTTTACAAGTGGAGTGATAGTCAAGTTTAGTCCTGTTAAAATCACCTAATCTGCCTACTTGTCAAGTATAGCACAGGACAGAAAGCATATTCCTAAAGTTCTCCAGCATAAGAAATTTTATACCCAGCCTAGAGCCTTCTGTTGGGGAATGCCATGCCTCACAGGTATGCAACTAGAACCATTCCTACTTTTGCCCAACCCCCCAGCCCTCTCCAAGATGCTCTGTTGTCATCCTTTAGCCTCAATATCTCACTCCTCTATACCATAAGATAGTTCACTATTAGAAGACGTTGGAAGTTGAGTAGGTCACGTTAGGGAAAGACAGCAGTATAAATGTATTATGGGTCCATTGAGATCAACGATGTCCAGTCCAGGGCAAAATATCAAATAGAAAAAACAAGAACGGGATGCCTGGGTGGCTCAGCGGTTGAGCGCCTCCTTTCAGCCCAGGGCATGATCCTGGGGTCCCAGGATCGAGTCCCATGTCCGGCCCCCTGCATGGAGCCTGCTTTTCCCTCTGCCTGTGTCTCTGCCCCTCTCTCTCTCTGTGTCTCTCATGAATAAATAAATAAAATCTTTAAAAAAAAAAAAAGAAAAAGAAAAAACAAGAACATGGAGGAGAAAATGTTTTTGTGTGTGTTCTGGGGACCCTCAGTAATGTTTGTTCTCTTGATTCTTTTTCATTTGGTGTCAATCCTAGTTTTTATGAAGCTTAGTTTCTTCTGCTTTCATTTAGAACTTAGATTGGTAAAGTTGTATCTGCTCCTTGGTTTAAGCCAGGAGGACAGAACAATGTCTTGTCTATGCATTCCACTTTTCTAATGTGTTCTTTGCCACCTTCTTCTTTTCTTCCCAATTCCTACTGTCAGAACAAGATATTCGGCACTGGGCCAGCCATGTTCTTAGGAGATTTTCTGCATTTTAAGGTTACTCGAGTGTGGAATCAAGGCCCTTAAGGTCATTGGTTTCCTATCTGGCCCATGGCTTGTCAGTCTGTGACTGACAGACTTTTTCTAGTACATCAATTGTCCAAATAATGCTCAAAAACCCTGGGTTCAAATTAAGATATGTTAGCTTCACAATCAAATCATATTAGAAGGAAGATCACTACAAAATTCGACTACTGTGGGAAGAGGATATACTACTTCTATTAGATCAGGAAAAGAAGAACTTGGCATCAAGAATTTAAGCTTGGATGCACTAACTCCATACATACATCCTCATTCAGCTACTATATAGGCAGCGTTGATCCCAGGCTACATAACATAGGTGCTGTAGTAGCTTGGTAAGAAGCACAGTCCTGTCACATTTCTACTGATTTCATGTCTCCCTTTAAAAACTTTGGGTCGTCAGGGTATTTTAATGACACTTCTAAATGTAGAAATCTAATTTTAAATCTTGCCATTAAATGTCTCCACACTAGTGTTTTGGATGATATAATGAGTGGCACCATTTATAGGACACAAGGTTATAATCTGAATTTGTGAACCGTAAAGAAAGTACCAGTACGCTGACTAACTAATGAGCTTTTTAATGATGAGAAATAGATAAAGCTTAAAATGCAGAATGCTTATCAAGGGCCTCAGACAATAGCAAAGTGGAGTAATTTAGAAGTACTTAGCAGTGCTACTGCTGTGACAGCGAGGAGTGAACTATTTTCTTTCATTTTAAAGCACTGCTTTTCTTACATGGGAGTAATTTCTATATTTTCTTAACTAAAATTAAATGTCCCGGTATAATCCTCTTTTCAATAGAGTTCAAAATATAAATAACCTATTGATACCACTTGTGATAAAGCAAGAGAAAATGCCTCTACGAAGGGGGGAAATATCTGAATATCAACATGAGATGATGGGATCCTCGGTTAAGAGGAGATCTGATGGTGAAGACTTCATTCAGGGAGGATTTCCCTTGGAGCAGCTTTAAACACAGGCATGATTCCTGGAGAGGGAGGCAGGGCCCTGGCTGAGCTGACATGAGCATGACCATCTGATTTATAGCAAGTCTGGACTTCCAAAAAGAGAGTCTGAAGTTTGTGCGGGGTTGCCTTCGCCCTTGTGCCCTGAGGCATAAAGAGAATTAGACTAACACTGCCTTGCTGTGAGGGCTCTTCATCTTGAGACCTCGAGAACATTGTTCCCCAGATATTTCTGGGATGTAGCATCGTCATGGGGAGAGATGAGCAATTTCAGAGCACACAGGTCCACAGGCAGCTATTAAGATCTGACGCTGCCCTCCTCAATTTTAAAACTCCAAATCTAAATTTCCAGGACCTGGGAATAAAGGAAAGGCTGAGATATGCTATCATGTTAGGACTTTGCTCCGTTGTCATTGCTGTTGTTAATAAGGAGCTAGACTGAGCTTGCTCTTTCCTGCTCAGGAAGTGAGCTTTCCAGCTGATTAATTTAATTGCTCTCCCTTGGACAATGGCAAGGCCTGTGGAGAGTGGAGCTTTCATAGTTTTTGACATACAACACAAACCTACCAGCGCTGACAGTTGCGATCCTCTTCAGTAAACAGGAGATATGGCAATGTGCAGAGTAGGGAGGATAAAATTCTGGGTGTTAACTTCTGGAGAGGTAGTGAGCTATGGTGGCAAGCATGAAGTCTTTGGTGCTGATGGTAAGTTGCTTAACTTGTCTGGACCTTGGTTCCTTTAAGTCCTGTGAGGATGAAGCAGAAGCCTGAGCAACATTGGGTTTCTCCACATCAAAAGATTCACAGCAGAGTGCTTGTCCAGAGAGAAGGAAGTCACATAGTAGGTACCACCAGAAGCTGACTTGCCCAGGATTCTCAACAAGGATGACTCCCTGTGCTTGTCTTTTGCTATTATCCCTCCTGCTTTTTGACTCACCTCATTCCTCGTCACCTCTTAGCTTCTCATCTCACTTCCCTTTTAATCCTGAAAATCCTTCTTGATTTTAAAACAAATCACCAGGGATCCCTGGGTGGTGCAGCGGTTTAGCGCCTGCCTTTCGCCCAGGGCGCGATCCTGGAGGCCCGGGATCGAATCCCACGTCGGGCTTCTGGTGCATGGAGCCTGCTTCTTTCTCCCTCTGTCTGTGTCTCTGCCTCTCTCTCTCTCTCTCTGTGTGACTATCATAAATAAATAAAAATTTAAAAAATATATTTAAAAAAAATAAAACAAATCACCAAACACTTGCCAGTTCTAAATTTAGTTCAAAGTATTTGGCCAGTAAAACAAAAGTCCTCCCACATCACTTAATTATAATCTGAACTTAGATTTACTTGCTTTATACAATGTGTTAATTTAGGATTTTCAGATAAAATGCAGAAAAACCAGTTAAATCTGAATTCCAGATAAACAAGAAATAATTTTTAGTATAAGTCTGTTCCATGAAATATGTGTATTTTTATTTGCTAAATCTGCCAACCTTCATTAACTAAATGTGAACTGAATTCTCCTTGATAATATTTTTATTTTGTTACTTTCACATCTTACCTATACCCAGGAAGATTTTATTTTTTAAGTGTGTGTCTTATAATTAGACTCATATAATGAAAAGATGCACAGTTCATGTGCTTGTTCTATTGTACTCTTGCCAGCTTCTCCTCTCTTCATGTATCCATTGGGTATGGCCTTGGCTTCAATAGCCCTGAGTTTTATAGATGGGGAACACTGGGAGAAGCAATAGTCTAGGAAGGCATGGAAGACATTTATGCTCCATGAAATTTTATATACTCATGATGGAGGGCTCAGATTTGGGGCATTATCAGTTGGGCATCTCCAGTGCTCATTTCTTCTCTCTTTCCTCTTACTAGAACTATAATGACAGGCTGCTGGGCACCTGATTGAACATTGGAAGAGGCCATTACTATAGACAACAGGAGGTCTTGTGGGTCTGTGGGTAGAATCTAGGAAGTCCATGAATTTGTATGGAAAAATATATATACCTTTTTAAGAAAGATTTTATTTATTTATTTGAGAGACAGAGTGACCAAGAGAGAGTGAGAGCAAGAGAGAAAGAGCGAGACAGTGCATGTGTGTGCACACACAAGCAGGGGAAGAGGTAGAGGGAGAAGGAGAAGCAGACTCCCTGCTGAGTGGGGAGCCCGATGAAGGCTGGATCCTGGGACTCCTGGATCATGACCTGATGCTTAGGTGACTGAGCCACCCAGGTGCCCCATATACACATTTTTTAAATTTATTTATTTATTTATTTATTTATTTATTTATGTATTTATTTATAAGAGAGAGAGAGAGAGCACAAGCAGGAGGAGAGGCAGAGGGAGAAGCAGACTCCCCACTGAGCAGGAAGCCCGACTCAGGGCTTGATCCTAGGACTCCGAGATCATGATCTGAGTCAAAGGCAGATATTTAGCCTACTGAGCCACCCAGTCACCTTATATATCTTTATTTTTATAACCCCTTTCAATTATTGGTTCAGGCAACAAAAAACAATAACTATTGTACCTGTGATGGTGTCATCAAGAGAAATCATAGATTTTTAAAGATGATAATATATTAAAGTTATTATAGGTAATCAGAACTTAATTCTCCCTATTACTTCAAAATTGCAGGAGTGGCTAGATCTACCCATAGATCTTATTATTAAAGCAATTAATTATTTAACAAAAAATAATAAAGGAGCTGCTATATGTAAATTTGGTTTCCTAAATATTTAATAACTTTATTTCAGTATAATTGGCTTTCTTTGTAATCCTGGGTTTTTTATTTTATAAATTTAAAGAAACTTTTCTTTTTTTGAGGGAGAGAGAGCACAAGTGAGGGTAGGGAGGGGCAGAAGGAGAGAGAGAGAGAAAATCCCAAGCAGGCTCCATGCCCAATGTGGAGCCCCATGCAGGTGTGGATCTCACCACCCTGAGATCATGACCTGAGTTGAAATCAAGTCAGACAGTTTACCGTCTGAGCCACCAAGGTGGCCCTAAAGAATAATTCTGAGAAGAAGTCCACAAGTTTCATCTGATTACCAAAGGATTCCATGGCACACATGAGAAAAGGTTAAGAACTCAGACTAAAGGAAGATCTGAACTCAGGTATATATAATTCACTTCCCCAAGTCAACTGTCTTCAAAGCAAAACAGGTGGAACTATCCATATTTTCTCTTCAAAATGCATACTTCAAACTGCAGACTGTCCTGTCATGACTTCCAAATTGTCTTTAACATTTCTTTTAACCTGAATTTTACCTGCTTAAAAAATTGGGGGGGTGGTGGGCAGTGAAACTTCTGGAGGAGAAATACACAGGCTTCAGGAAGACTCACAAGAGTCAAAAATGGTAAGAGAAAAATAATTTTAAGACCAGAGCCCAGGTTTACCTGCTTGGCTGCATTCTAAACCCTTGCAATCGGGATCACTATAAAATCCATTATGCACAAAAACTGTATTCATTAAAAATATTAAATCTTTAAATGTCTTGGGTAGTATATAAAAATTGTGTTTATTTGAAAAGTTTAGAGGCTATCCCTGTGCATTTGCTACTCTGAATGTAACTCCTCTCTCTAACCTTGTTGATGATGTTGGGAGCTCAGGAAAGGATGGGCTGTGGCTTAAGAAGGAGGTGACTGATGCAGAGAAAGGAGAACCTTTCACTGCCCACACCCCTTTGTTATTTGTGAGTCTCCAAGGGCTCTTGGGAGGTGGTGGGGAGGCAAGGGGCCTAGAGGTGGGGGACTCTGTGCTGGAAAATGGGTTGCTTGCTGGGTGGGAAGTGGAGGTGCCTGATCCTGGCTTGGAGGGAAGGGGCGACTTGAATGAATGCCTGGGGGTTGGACTGGGAGAATAAAGCCACGAAGGGACCTGTCTCATTAAAGAATCCATTTCCCATTTTCAGCAGTTGGCTACATTAACAAGCTGAGCGGTGAAAGGATTAGATCCGCTAAGTGAGTGCCTGTTCTGTGCACCATTGCAAAACACATTTCAGAAAGCAGTGGATTCGCCTTAAATGAGTATCTGCTGGAGGAGCAAAGCCCTAGGAAAACAAAGGGGCACACCAGGGTAAGCTAATAATTCCTGCTGTGCTTTGAGGGCAATGAAATGACTGCAACCCTGAGAACTTTTTCTCCCTCCCCTGCAGTTGGTATAAACATAAGAGCCATTTTGATGATCATATCGACACCTCAGCAACAAGTGCTTCCCAGGTGCCAACAAAATGTCACTTTCCAAAGGGTTAAATGAACCAAAAGGCCTCAACCTCAAATATTCTTTTTCTGCACCCATTTAGTATGCATACCTATTAAACAAAACAATGGGCACAGATTCATATCCTGTCTACAAATAATCGAATGATACAAGAACAAATCTACCACCAGCTGCTTAGTCCCATGCTATGCTTTGACTGGGAGGGGAAAGCCAAGTTTCGAGCCAGGTCTAGCCTGACTCAGGCCCTAACTTGTGAGTCCTGCTATTCTAACCCTTTCTCTTGATCTGCTTTTCAGCCTGTCTCAGAGCACACAGCTCAGAACAGCAGGGAAGTTGCTTAGCAAAGGGCCACCCACTTGCCTATTATTCCTTCCTCGCCTGTGACATGACACAAGAACAAAGTAGACATTAACCGCTACATTAAACCCAGAAAGAAAGTAATCAGTAACCTGTTATTCCCTTAATAAAGGGAAACACATGCAGTGTGAAATCCAGAAGACTAATCAATAGCTGTGGACAATGCAACGTGCCAAACAAATTGCAAATCAATTAGAATCCTTGTTTTCTTTGAAATGGTTCACTATATCTAAAGCAATTACTCCTTCATTAGACCTAATTTAACAGCAGGACTGCCCTGGCTACAACTGGCAGCGTCTGGCTATCAAATAGAAGAATGGCAGCTTATTTCTGTCTGTCTGTGAGTCTAGCACCAATCAAAAAAAATTTTTGAATTCCTTTATAGGAGAGAAACTTTTAATGAATATGTGGATATTTGTCTTAATCAAAATATCGATACTGGAATGAAGATGTCACCCACCCTTCTAAGGGAAATTTAAAAAAAGAACTACAAAAATTAGATAATAAAAATCTGCAATTAAAAAAATGTATTTGTTTTCTTTTTATGCTAGCTTCCAATAGATAAAAATGGCATTTAAGTACATAAAGTCCTTTTAGCTTTTCAATCTAACACATCGCTTGATAACTAGTTTAAGGACTTTTGAAAAGAGAATCCTCCTGATTGTTACAAAATTTAGAATATTCATGTACATGATCACCCAAAAAGTACTAGTTTACTTTAAGTTTAAAGCTATTGAAAAAATAGCTTTACTGAGGTATGATTTACATACAATAAAATTCACCCACTTTAAGTGTACATTGGTGGATTTGGACAAACGTATATAGTCATGTAACCTCCACCTCAGTCAAGATCCGTTTCTATCATCCCCAACAAGTTCCCATGTACCCCTTTCCGATTGGTCCCCTCTGCCACCCATGGCCCCAGGCAACACAGATCTGCTGTCAACCCATTTCTCTTTTTTAAGAACAGTTTCCCATCCTGTGGAGGGACTGGAAAATCTAGTGAAATAAGGTTTTTCTAGCTGGTTCGGGGGAAAATGCTTTTGTCCTTGTTTGAAGTGGCAAGCAACAATCTCTTAGAACTGGGGAGAAGATTACAGACTTTTTTGAAAGTAGATATGTTTAATGAAATCAAACCCTTTCTGGAAGCTGAGGTAAATATTCCTAAATGAGTTGAAAACATTTTAACAGTCACAACTAATTATTAAATCACTAAGCCTCAGAGGCTGAAACTTCTATTGTTTCTATTCGTAAATAGTAACATCTTCAAAAGTTGTCTCTTAGTTTAATGTGGCTTAATTATTTTTCTGACTATAAAATCAATCCATTTTAATTATATGAAATTTCAACATTAAAGAATTACAAAAAGTAGCAGGGAAGGCCCTCATATTTCCCTTTCTCCCAGTAATTTTCAAAAGGACACAAAGCTATGTGCATAAGGATGTTCTTTAACAGGATTGTGGTAATAGCAAAAAATTGGAAGCTCTGGGAGATTGAGCCTTAAATTAAGTCACACATGTTCCTGCTTCCCTTCTTCCTTCCTTTGCTTCCCTTTTAACAGCTTTTACTCCCTCTCCCCTCCCCCTAATCCTCCCTCTTCACCTCACATCAAATGGCTTTTCATTCTCTGCATCCTTTGCCTTTCTTTTTTTTCTTTAGGGCTCAGTGCAGGAAAATTCTTGCACTGAGGATACTGGTATCTTTTGCAGGCCAACCAACCCATTTCCCATCTCCTTTTCCTCCAAAGAAAATTACTCTGCCAAAGCTCTCACATTCTTTTTTTTTTTTTTTAAGCTCTCACATTCTTAACATCAACCTGCGCTACTCCATAGCACACCCCATCTTGCTCCCTTTAACCTTTCGCTAGTAACTTACTCAAATTATTTTTTGCTTCTATTGGTTAGACTAACGCCCATAATTTACCAGAGTCAATCAACCAATCACTCAAGGAGCATTCACTGAAGGCCTGCTTCCCAGCAAAACCCGACTGGGTGTATCTGGGAATTGGGTGGAAACTCCAATGAAAAGCACGTGTGACGGTGGCGGGTAGGATGAGGAAGCTAAGAAGTTTAATAACTTCCTAAAGGTGACTCAGTTTAGTGCTTAGACTAATCAAAAGCTGAGGTGAAAGTAGGCAAGAGAGAGTGTGGTCCTCCTTTCAACTCTCTCTACACACTGATCTGAGAGTAGAAAGGCTTTACCATGGGCACTGGAGCTGCTTCAGGCCCACAGCTTGGGTAAAATGGAGTGGCCTTGGGAAGGAAGATGCCATAAGTTCTTGAAGACTATTTATTATTACTAAGATAAAACCTCCTTAACCCATGGATATTTATGCTCTCCAAAATTGTGTGCAGAGAAAGTCAAGACATTATTGTCTCCACTGTTCATGTACACCCCCTCCTGGTGCTTTCCCATAGCTCCAAGACAACTATCAGCCAACAAGTAGGTGAACACTTAGGCCAGTCCTGGGGGGTGTGGTTCACCAACAACGTGGTGACCACAGCATAATTAAATACTGAATAAATCAATGTAAGCACTTCTAAGGAGAGGAATGGCAAATCTGTTAGGCAAAGAGACAAGGAACTTTTGAGTTTTCAGGAAGTTTCCTAAGGAAAATAAAAATAAATTGGATTTTAAAATTTTTTCCCACTAGAGAATCTTGACAGAAAACCCTTTACTCATAGTTTTATCCTGCCATATTCAATGGTTAAGTTACTGCTGGCAATTTTTGAATTGTTAGTAGTTATGCAAAGGTTTTTTGTTTGTTTGTTTGTTTTGCAAAGCAATGCCCAACCAAAATGAACTATCTGATGGTTCTGGTTCATACACTTTGCATCATTTCTGCACGTGGCATGGAGACCTGATTCTTGCTAATGCACAGATAAAAGCCATAACGAAATGGAGCCAGAACAAATGAAGCCAGTCCTTCAAAGTAAGCACAGCCCTTTTGTTTGTTCTGCTATAGAAAAAATGAATAGACGGGTCTTTTGCAAACTTCAGGGTACCAACTTTTTATTGCCTATCCCTGGTCCAGGGAATAATTATTTTGGTGATTGAATTTTTTTCCTTGAATCTCATATTGGCTATTAATATGAGAATTTTATCCACTGTGGATGAATGTTAACTAATACAATTCTTCATACAAATGCAAACTTCCTCTTTACCAGCCTCTGGTGACTCCGCGTCTCACACCAGTGTGGTATCATTCAGCTTCAGTTGCTATAGCATTTTCAAGAACCTCTCTGTTCTTGTCATAAATTATCTTTAAGTGAAAAAAGCTCAAAGGAGGTCTGCAGCAAACTGTATCAAATAATGAATTTGTAAGCGGTAGAAGAAAACACTTATCTTACTTATGCTCTTCTCCCATCGATTGTTCAGTGACCCTTCTTTGGGATACAGATGAGCATAACCCTGAAAAATGTTTGTGTTGTCTTTCTTTAACTGGCAGCCTGCGGGCTGCATGATCTAATAAATATTGGCAGGGCCAAATGAAATAATATAGAAGAGCTTCTCTTCTTTAAAGTCCACAGACCAAGAGACTCTTGTCACTTGTTAATATCTCCATCAAACACTGAAGTGTTAACATATGTGATACGACCACGCAATCAAGTAAGGACCGATTTGTTGACTAATTAAACCAACACAACAAGCTCTTTAGCACCTACAAGTGACAAGTTTAGAGCAGGCAAGTGGAAACTCTCAATTGAGCCCCCTTTTATGAGACTATCATGCCAAATTCAATTCTGACTGAGTAGTATTTGAATGTACTTGACTTCCACCATGTGCTGACATGCTTACAATAATTCATCATGGGTGACAATAGCCCAATATTGGAGATTTATGATATATACAAAACAGTTACAAATGAAATGTAGCCCTAACATGGGTCTGCTTTCCTTACCCACTGCCTATTGATATTATAATTAATGGTCAATTACTCAGGGAAAAGAAAATAGAAAATAGTCATTACTGGTTTCAGTCACCATTGGATTTTTTTTGGCAAATTTTGGAGGTAAATGAAACCATTTCCACAGCATTTGGCGGTTGCTTCAAAATAATAAATGGACAGAGAAGCCTGATGTTCATGACTCATTTTAGCAATGAGAATGAGCTAGTAATGATATTTTAAAGGAAACCGAATGTAAATTAAGTTGCCTGAGGAGGGGGAAACATTCCAAGGTGTATCCTTGTGTGAGTAGATAACAGGTACGAGTTATATCCTTGTGCATATATGCACCTTCCTCCACCTACCACACAGTATGTTTTATATTGTTTCCTTGTTTGTAAATTGAAGCAGTTCCACTGGTTTATTTCTAATGCCCTTCTGATCCCTAAAATTTCATAGCCTCTGATCTGACCTCTCCCTATTCAGGTTAGTGAAAGAGGAAGAACCCTTTCTCTGGTTTTTGGCATGGAGTTAATCCCTCTCCCTGTCTCCATCTTCCTCTAAACACTCACTTTTTGAATTCTCTCCATGCATGTATTCAAATTTTCTGTACCCAGCCCCAACCCTCTTTGACTGACCCTGTCCTTGCCAGCTGGACAATTCTATTTGTGGAAAACCAAGAATCGAGTGTATCCATATTAACATAACACATACACTGGCAGATACGTAAGTCACATTTTCCAGTCCTATAAACACATTACCACATAAAGCACATGAGCAGTAGTAGTTCCTCCGTGGGTTGTTGAATTAGCAGGGCAAGATACAGGTCAGGGCCACTTACTCGAGAATTGGCCTGTATCCTGTATCCTGTATCCTGGGCTCAGCTGCAGGTGCTCTGCTTTAGACAGACCCCAGGTTCTAAGCATCCCAGAGCTGCAGGTCAGTAGCCTGTATCCCAGGTACTAAATGCTTTCTTGTGTCCTGCTAGTGAGGGAGTAGCTCTGGGCCCAAATACCTGACTAGGAGAGAAGGTGAGAACCTGGTAAGATACTAGAGAGAGGTTCTCATCAAACTTTGAGGTTGACCTCCAGACCCTACATGGCCACATCCCATCATCAAGAGTTGTCTGATAATTCCTCTACCTTGTGATGAAAATGACTGACACTAAGTTACCTGCAAATCCTCCTGACTCCTGTCCCCCATTCCCCCAAAGAGATGAGCTTCTTATTTTTCCCCTTAACCTCTGGCTGGATTTTTACCTATTTTGAACAGACAATATGGTTCAAAAATCAACATGGTATAAAAATACATTCTCTGAGAAGACCTGCTCATAGCTCCATCTTTGTCCACCCTGTTTCCCATCTCCCTTTCAGTAAATTCTCTTATTAGTTTCATGTATATCCTTCCAATGTTACTTCAGGGAAATGCAGGCACATTTTTTTTCTATTTTTATTTTTTCCTCCCTTGAACCAAAATGTAGCATACTGTATGTTGTTCTGACTGTTGCTTTCCTTCCTTAACAACATACACTGGAGATATTTCCAAATCAATACAGAGACTTCTGCATCAAAGATAAAATCTTTATTCTTCAATAGGGCTTCTTTCAGGAATCCTGGCCTACCTTTCTCAGGGAACTGCATAGAGCATAGTAAAGGGAAACTAGAATCTCCCCCTTAAGCCCAGTGCAAGTGCTTAAGCCCGTTCCTAAGCCTTTGAGAAGCCCTCTCCTGTTTCTAGGCCACTAACTCTACATCTGCCTTCTCTCTTTTAAGAGATCACAGGACCTTTTGAAAGGTCTCTACAGCAGAGGATCATATAGGTCAAGGTGCCACAAAAGGCAAGAGGGGAGTCCAGGTCTTTAAAGCGGTCTGATATTCTGAGGATTTCCTCTGGCAATGATAACCTGTTCTTCTGAAAGTCTTTTTCTCCTCGAAAAATGTCACTAAGGTCAGGGGCTGGACTCATACAGTCTTGCATTTTCTCTCTCTGATTCCTGTATCCTGGACTATTTTGAGCTACTCAGGGCTTGTTTCTCCAAACCTAACCCCACTCTAATTATTTTTTAAACAATATTGCTTGTTTAATTTTCTTCTTTTGATTTAAAAATCAGTAAATATTTGTCATTTGGAAACTTGGAAAACAGAAATGTATAAAGAAGAAAATTAGCATCAGTCACAATACTGAAAGAGAAAACTACTACTAATATTTTAGTATATAGTCTTTTGGTTTTATAAACAAGGATTATAAAAAACATACTGCTTTCTAATGTTTATTTATAGTTCATACAGTTTTTAAAAAATATTTATTTTTTAGAGCAGCTTTAGGTTAATAGGAAAATAAGTGGAAAGTACAGTGTTCCTATATAATCTCATAGCCTTTATTTTTCACTTAACTATGTCATGAGCATTTTTACAAGTCCTATAATTTGATTTCTAAATGTCTTCATAATATTCCATGACATGAATATATAACACTTTAATAAATCTCCTATAGTTTAGATTGCTTTTCATATTCCTTATGTTCATTATTATATTACTATTATATTAATAATATTGTTATATTATTATAAACAATACTATAATCAACATCCTTGTAAATTAATCTTTTTCCAAATCTCTGAATATTTCCTAAAGTAGAGACTTAGAAGTAGAAATGCTAGGTCAAATACACATGGATTTTTTTAAGGCTTTTGACACGTATCGCCAGGTTAGTTTAGATCTATTTTTTTAAAGATTTTATTTATTATTTATTTGAGAGAGAGCAAAAGCGGAGGGGGAGGGGCCTAGGGAGAGGAAGAAGTAGACTCCTCACTGAGCAGGGAGCCCGACATGGGGCTCCATTCCAGGACTGTAGGATCATGACCTGAGCTGAAGGCAGACACTTAACTGACAGAGCTACCCAGGTGCCCCTGTTCAGATCTATTTGAAAAGAAATATAAGGTAGCTGCAGAGAGTGGGAAAAGTAAGGCATTCAAATTTTCTATCAAAGCCGCTATAAGAAAGAGTGAGAATCCCTATCCAGGGCAATGAGAAACTGCAGGTGGGGAGAGCTGCTGGTGGTACATAGGGCCACTCTGGGATGCTGGGAAATATGGTCCTTTATACTAGGAACTCGGCGTGGGGCTTTAGCCTAGGAGACTGTGGACTGAATTATAGCAGTGGAAGGTGGAGAACAAGGCTTATTCACAATCTCCACATGCAAACAGTAGACTCATGTGACACTTAAAAAAAAAAAAAAAAAAAAAAAAAAGGCGGACAGCCTGGGTGGCTCAGCGGTTTACCGCCGCCTTCAGCCCAGGGCGTGATCCTGGAGTCCCTGCATGGAGCCTGCTTTTCCCTCTGCCTGTGTCTCTGCCTCTCTCTGTGTCTCTCTCATGAATAAATAAATAAAATCTTAAAAAATATAAAGGCAATGAGATTGTATTAGGGTTCTTAGAGAAAAAGAATCAATAGTAATGAATATAGATATTACATACATCCGTGTGTGTGTATATGGAATTGGCTTATAAGGTTATGGAAGCTGAAAAGTCCTACAATCTGTCAACTACAAGCTACAGAATGAGTAAAACTAGTACTGTAATTCTGTCCAAGGCCAAAGGCCCAAGAAACAGGAGGTCACTGGTGTAAGTCCCAGAGTCTGAAAACCTGAGAACCAACTAATGCATAGATATAACAACAACAAAAAAATGTTATATATGAAAAACTGAAATTTGGGAAATGTTACTACATACAATATACGTATTACTAAATGTACAAGATGTTTTCAAGTTAAATCGCTTTAAAACTTTTAGAGGTGATTAATTTTTAAAACTTCAGATTAATCTTTTTTTTTTTAAGATTTTATTTATTTATTCATGAGAGACACAGAGACAGAGACACAGGCAGGGGGAGAAACAGGCTCCATGCAGGGAGCCTGACGTGGGATTCGATTCCGGGCCTCCAGGATCACGCCCTGGGCTGAAGGTGGCGCTAAACCGCTGAGCCACCCAGACTGCCCCAGATTAATTTTTTTGTAACTTGGTAATCACCGTAATATCACACTTTGTTGTAAATGTCTCAAAATCTTATGTTTGGCTTCAAGTTGCTTCAAGAGAAGGCCATCCATATTCCAGTTTAGAACCCTAACACAAGGTTGGAAGGATACCTAATGAGTTTCTGCACATGGAAAGGATGGCAGGCATATTCTAATTCCCTTTAAAAAAAAAAAAAACTATGCATTTTTTCTTAAAGTTCATGCCATTGGAAGAACTTTGGGTTTATAGGTTGATATGATATTTCTTTTTTATTTATTTTTTTGATAGGATATTTCAAAGAAAATTTTAGTAGGTACGAAAATATAGTAATTCTCTTTAGTAAACAGAGAAATCAGAAAGTTCAGCACAAGAGTGAAGTGTTAGGTTTTCTTATATGTACGGACACGTACACTTTCACTTTTGTTTTTAGATGTAAATTGCTGGGAGAAGGGATCTTTTCATGCTCAAAAACTGAGAGCTTAGATTTTTAAAAAATCCATTAATTTTAGTTTCTTTCAAGGTCCAGAGGATATTTTACAGACTGCTGTTGAGATCAGATGGTCTCCAAAGAAATCAATCCAATTTCAATAGAAGAGCTATGCTGTGTTGGGATTTTTCATATAATCCAATTGCTAAATGATATCAGGGCTACTTTGATTTAAAAGAAGAAACACAGATAACTCACTGTTCTCAATCCTCTACATTCTCATAAGATCAGCTGACCAAAAAACCTTCCCTAAAGAGAAAGAATGCATTTTTCATAATAAAAGAAAATCAACATTAATGAAATAATACCTATACTGATCTGGAATGTTATTTCATTGAAAATATCAAACATAGTGCTAATGCTGTAAGTGAAAGCCACAAGAGTAAGGATGAAGCATTTGAAACTTATTTCTGCATTGTTCCTGAAATGTGACTCAACTCCTGAGACCTACAGGTGCTTCTTTAGCCTCTTGACTCAGAGGAACCCTAAAGATACTCTCCAGATTTCACAGATAGCAAGAGAACAAGGTCATGAATAGAGAGGGCCATCAGTAAACTTAAATCTAAGAATGTGCTTCTACTGCAAAGGTAGGGGAAGTGAATTTTTAATATTACAAATCCTCCTAAATAAAAAGTTTAGAGTTCAATCTAGCAGATGCACCAAATCTTTTATTGACATGTTACACTGGTTTACAAGACACAAGAACAAAAAAGAAATGGGTTTCTAGTCCCAAGTTCCTCACTTGTAATTTCCATTAAATATGCTTCACGTTCCTCACCTCTGTCCTTCCCTGCCCACTCCCATGAACTTAATCAGCCCTCATGAAAAAGCACTTTCTAGAAGGCTCTTAATGATGGCTGTGATTTGTAATTTTGAAAACGTCTAGATCAGGTTTCACAAATTGGATTTTTTGGAACACCAGTCTTTTCAATTAATTGTGTTCCATGAAAAAAGGGTTCCATGTGAGACCTAGGATGGGCAAAATCATCCTGCAACCCCTGACAGACGCAGTAGGTGAAGGAACAACTTGGAAGGGTCTTAGGCAGCCTTTTGCTTTAACTCATCTTGCCTGATGAACCAAAGTTAGGATGTAACTATCTGGTGTAAAAAATAACTTTGTCATATTTTTGGCTCCTTTAATTCTGTGTCAAGTAGTAAAAACTATATTAAACAACACATGTTAATTACATGCAGAAAATATCGGTACATTTTTAGAACAAAAACCCTATATTTAACACCTAGAAATAATTTATTTAAAAATTTTTGTCTATGGGGCGCCTGGGTGGCTCAGCTGGTTGAGCATCTGCCTTGGGCTCAAGTCATAGTTCTAGGGTCCTGGGATCGTGCCCCACGACCAGCTCTTTGCTCAGCGGGAAGCCTTTTCTTCCTCTCCCCACTTGTGCTCCCTGACACTATCTCGGTCTTTCTCTCTCAAATAAATAAATAAAATCTTTAAAAAAAATAAAAATTTTTGTCTATGTTATTCTTATTTTTCCCAAGCACATATGTATACACACATGCACACACATTCCCAGAGACATGTGGGCACATGCACACATTTAAAAAAATATAATCATGTCATGTCTGTGATTTTACGATTTAAATTTGTTCATTCAGTAAAGGTTTTACAATATCTTTAATGCCTATATAGTATTCCATTTACAATGTCCCATAATATATCACTTATCTCTGATTGTTAAATATTTATGACCTTTAAAAGTTTCAGTATTGGATTTATTTTTTTAATATTTTATTTATTTATTCATGAGAGACACACAGAGAGAGGCAAAGACATAGGCAGAGGGAGAAGCAGGCTCCATTCTGGGAGTCTGACGTGGGATTCGATCTCGGGTCTCCAGGATCACGCCCTAGGCTGAAGGCGGCACTAAACTGCTGAGCCAGTGGGGCTGCCCCAGTATTTAATTTAAATAAATTTAAATATATTTAAATAAAATTTTAAAAAATAAAAGTTTCAGTAGCTTGAAATAAATGTCATCAACTTAATAAACCTAAGTTTGACAAGTTCAAAATTAAAAGGAAGAAGACTCTTTTCTCTCTCTTTTCTGTCCTGTGATACCAAAAATATGTAATTAAAACTCAGAAATATAGGACATTATTATTTATAACTTATGCCCCATCCAGGTCCAAAAAGAATAAAAGGCTTATATCTTCCATTATTACTTTTTGATTTAAAGGAAAAGCAATCAGTGTACATTCTGCCTATAGATACCATGTTTTGTTTTCTTCCGTCTTCATTTTTTCTTTTTTTTATTTAAATTCAATTAATTAACATATAGTGTACCATTAGTTTCAGAAGTAGAGGTCAGTGATTCTTATATAACACCAGTGCTCATTACATCACATGCCCTCCTTAATGTCCATCACCCAGTTACCCCATTCTCCCACCCTCTTCCCCTACAGTAACCCTCAGTTTGTTTCCTATGATTAAGGGTTCCTGGCAGCCCTGGTGGCGCAGTGGTTTAGAGCTGCCTGCAGCACGGGGTGTAATCCTGGAGGCTTGGGATCGAGTCCCATGTCGGGCTCCCTGCATGGAGCCTGCTTCTCCCTCTGCCTCTCTCTCTTTCTGAATAAATAAACAAATCTTTAAAAAAAAAAAGAGTTTCTTGTGGTTTGTTTCTCTCTCTGATTTTGTCTTGTTTTATTTTTCCCTCTCTTCTGCTATGATCTCTGTTTTGTTTTTTAAATTCCACATATGAGTGAGATCATATGATAATTGTGTTTCTCTGGTTGACTTATTTCACTTAGTGTAATTACCCTCTAGTTCTATCCATGTCATTGCAAGTAGCAAGATTTCTTTTTTATTTCTTTTTTTTTTTTTGAAGGCTGAGTATCATGGATACCATGTTTTGAAAGCTCCTATATACCAGACAAATAGCATGTAGTAAATGTTGGCACAATTTCCACTTGAACATTAAGTCAAGTTTTCATCAGTAACCAGTGCTTATCAGGGCTGCATAATAATATAAAATAATAATCTACAATGCAAAAAAGCAACACAGTTAAGAAAGTATAGTTAAGCACTGTTACCAGGTCTCCATAAATATGTTTGCCACACAATCACAGGTCCCTGTGGAATGCTCTCTCTGCAATGACTGCCCAGCCTGTAGGTCTGAAAACAGAACCAAGTGGCCCAATCACTTCCCAGAAATGCCTATGTTGCCAGGGACAGTCAAGCCAACCTGCTTATCAATATGATCTAACCAAGGTTTCTAAAAGGAAAAAGTGCTATGTAATACTTAACAAAAGCAAAGAAGCTTAATATTTTAAACTTTCCAAAATAGTGAATATAGCTCATAGACTGAAACTAGTCCCCACTTTCTGTCCTCCTTTAGTTCCTCTGTAGATGAGAAGAAATCCTGGATCCAAATTTGGGGGAACTCACTACTACACCAACCTACTGTGTGGCATTCCAGATCTTTTACAAACTGGCTCCACACTATCTTCTGAGCCTATCTCTCAGGCTCTTCCCGTTTCTCCATCTTGACCTGGTTGGTCTATTCAAAACACAGTAGTTACAGAGATCCTTATTGTGCATTCCACTTTAGCTGCTAGCCCCCTCCCTCCTGCTTCCTGAATTTCTGTCTTCTTTCACTTCAGGATCTTTACAAGTATTCCCTCTGGATTGTTCTCCCACCAGATATACACATGGCTTGCTTCCTTAGCCCCCCAAGTCTTTACAGAGATAGCATCTTTTCAGTGAGGGCTTTTCTGGCCACCCTACCTCTAGTAGATTGAAAAATAGGGCCACAATATTTTGTGGCTCCTCTCATCAAGAGCTGGAATCTGTTTCCCCATGCTTTGAATCTGAGTTGGCCTTATGACTAACCTGAACCAACAGAATGTGGTGGAACTGATATTTGTGAGTTTCAGAGCCAAGGCCTTAACAAATCTTGCAGGTCTGGTTTCTCTGTCTTGGGATGCTCCCACTGCCAGGTATACGAGCCTGGGCTAAATAAACAGTGGATGAGAGGATGAGAACCCATATCAAGAAAGCAGGCTTACAGGCAGCCTACATCAAGGCCCAGACACATGAGTGAGACAATCTTAGACTCTCTAGCCCCAATTAAGCTGCCAGATAACAGCTGTTGCATGAGTGACCCCAGGCAAGATCAGTAGAAGAACCTCCCAGCTGAGTACAGACCTAATTACAGAATTGTGAAAAATAACAAATGCTTCTTGTTTTAAGCCACTAAGTTTGGGGAGGTTTGCTGTTTAATAATAAGTAAGTGAAGCACCACTTAAGATTTTAATATCTTCCCAGATACTTCTTTAATTATTTGTATGTCTGCATCTACTAACTAGAATGTAGGCTGTATGAGGGCAGGATTTGTTTTTTCATTTTTTCTATTTTGTTCACTTTTGTATCACCATGCCTAGTACAGTGCCAGTGAATCATCTCTCAATAAATATTTGTTAAATGAATGAATAATAGGATAAATGGATGAATTAAATGTAGATTTAATTACATATCCTCCAATACAGTTTGTTTGTTTGTTTGTTTGTTTTAATAAGAACACCAAAGCCTAGCGCTTCACTGACAATGTCAGGACTGGAATCGGAATCTACTACCATATAAAGCTCTATTTTTTCACCCCATTTTTGTATATTAAGCTCCTCTATGTATTAAGTGGAACTACTAGGATTGCAAGTGACAGAGACCCAGCTCAATCTAGCTTAGTTTTTTTAAAAAAGAGGATAGATTTATGAATTCATTAAACTAGCAAGCCCGGAGATGTATTAAACTTCAGACATGGCTGGCCGGATCCAGGAGCTCCAATGACATCTTCAAAGCTCTGTCCTGTTCTCTCCATTTCTTGGGCAGAACTCTATCCACTACCAGATTAAAAACTCTAGAGAGGAAAGATAGTCTTCCCTGACAGCAATTTTAGATAACTCTAAGGTCATGTCTGGTACCGGTTCCTGAACTGATCACCACACTAGGAACATGGCTATCCTCTTATAGGCCAGTCTTCAGTTATGGGCCTATCTCCTGAGATAGAATTGGAAGTAAGGTCAACCCTATCTTCATTATATGGAGTGGGTTTTCCTGGGAAAGAAGGGTTCTATTATTCTATTATTGGAGGGAATGTGTTCCAAATATGATTGAACTCTGCATGTCCACTTACATTCAATTAGTAGCTCTAAATAACTAACTATATAGAAATCCTCCCAGATAATAGAAAAGATATATGTCATTGATTTTCCCTTATAAAGAAGGACTTCCTTTTAAAAAAGACATAGATACTATTGAGGTTTCCTTATGAAGCAAGAGATATTTCATGTTGGATGGAAACACAGATAGCAATGATTGTCAAGCTTTCTTAGATTCTCTTGCCTGGCTCCAACAGGTTTTCTACATGGCAGGTTTAGAATTTATTTATTTATTTATTTATTTATTTATTTATTTATTTATTTATTTAAAATTTTATTTATTTATTTATTCATGAGATATACAGGGAGAGGGAGAGAGAGGCAAAGACACAGGCAGAGGGAGAAGCAGGCTCCATGCAGGGAGCCCGACGTGGGACTCGATCCCAGGACTCCAGGATCACGCCCTGGGCCGAAGGCAGGCACCAAACCACTGAGCCAGCCAAGGATCCCCCCAGGTTTAGAATTTAAAGATGGGGGTGGAAAGGAGGCCACCATGTTTGCACTACACATCAAATAAGCCTTCATAGCAACATCTACAACATGGAATCAAAGTGAAGTGTTTCAGAAAACCTTGCCTTGAGGTGAGAGATGGTAAGGAAAGGCACTCCATTTTATCAGGAAAAATCATCATGTTTAACAAAGACTTTGAGAACAAGCTAAAATGAGAATATACAATGTCCATTATAGGGCAGAACTGAGATGAGAGAAGTGAATCAATATGCCTCAGCAATACTTAGAGATGTTTTTCATCTGGAAAATGATCTTAGGACCACTTTTGCTATTTTGAAATCCAGCCCAAGCACTTGTGAGAAGATGACCTTTTATATATTGCATTTTTCAGAGAACTATATATAGTTGGATACAGTATCTTGACCTAAAGGGGAAAATGAAATAGAGAGAAAAATGGTGTTTCCGGGTTTTCAACCAAAAAGCAGTCCATAGCAGAAGAGAGGAGCAGAGGCTGCAAACTTGGCCCCTACAAGCGCACTGGCTGAAATGTCATTATCTGAAGGATTCTAGACATCTGCATTATTTTGCATGAGCCTCCCTAGGCAAGTGACTTAGGGCAGGCGATGGAAAGCATTGTTTTTTTCATTTCTTAAAACTATCCTGTCTCTAGTTCTTGGCTTCACATGCTTTTGGGTGGGGGTGGGAGGTACTGCCAAGGAGAAAAGGTCACTGATTTCCAAAAGGTTAAAGATTCATTTTTTCCTTTAAAGAATAACATTTCAGCTTGATATTATTTTAGTATTTACCACTCTGTATTGTCTTAGACCTCATCTTGGCAAAGGGCTCCTAAACAACTGCCACTTTCAGCATTGCTGCCAAAAGGCGCCTTTTCACAATAAAGCATGCTGTGCTTTGGCAGGAAATCAATAAAGTGAAAATCTGTTCTCATCATCCATACATTTACCATCACAATCAACAATCAAAGGCAAGACCTGGGTTCTTTATCCACAGGCTCCAGCCTCCCAATTTTCTGCTATGAAAGGCAGCATAAATTAGAACCCTTGGTTCCTGTTAGCTGGGCTTAATGGGTATGATTTATGAACCATTAAATGAGGTTATGTAAATTGATCCTTAGCAAAATGCTAGCGCCCAGGTGACAGGTGCAGCGTGCTCGTCCACAAGGGTTCTGCACAAATCAGATTTCAGTGACATTCAGTTTGAGGAAAGAGAAATATGTTGTCAACAAGGAAGTGATTTAAATAGTGCCCTGGGTTTGTCAGCAATTATGCCTTTCTTCTTAATTGCTGCAAACTATATAAATTCTAATAGGAAATAAATTAGTAATTTACCAGTTAATGACAAGGGGTATAAAGGAGAAGAGCTTATATTTTAAAAGCCATATTACCAGTGAGGCCATACACTTGGGTGATTTCACTTATGCTGTTAAAGTTGAAGAGATGCTTTAGAGCAGGAGTATAAACTTTGACACATGACAACTAAAATTACATGCATTGCAACAGAAAAGAAAACTCGATCCACATAGAAAATGCCCTCGCAGAACTGCTTCATGTGCTCCATAGAAATGGAGATTTCACCAGGGTTTCTATTTTACATCCTTCACATTCTAACTTGAAACTAATGGTCTTTTTAACCCAGATTGGGGAAAAAAAAAAAAAAAACTTGCTCTATTTTTAAAACCTTTTGGAAATCTGGCATCTGATATTTGCAATTGCAAATATATTGTGAGAGTGAAAGTGAATGATGTGGCTCGCTCACGTTGCAGGGCTGTTTGCTTGTCTGCCTTGTTTAGACAATAGGTATCAATAACATACTTTCTGTTATATTCTGCAATGAAAGGTACAGGTTTTGTGTATCACTCAGAGTGATCCCCTCACTCTGAGTCTGCCAACTAAAGGCCCAGTTTTAAAAAAAAAAAGAGTTCAGGGGAGCATATACAAATTAATTTCACTAGCTTTGAAAATGAAAAAATAATCTCAAATCCATTCCTCCTCTTGGGCCTGCTGCCCCTAATCAAGAATGTGGTGGCCTTTGAGAAAGGTTTCTCCCAGGAAAGTGAGTTCAATATTATCCCCGGCTTTTGTCCGGAGCTATTATTGTGCCTGTTTCCATGAGGCTGACCTCGTAAGAGGACACATATGGACGTGATAGTAATGTTCCCTGGTCTTTGACTGAGCCTATTAGAGGTCCCAACAGGGAGTCTCTACCACTCTTTTTAATAGTCATTTCTGCTTCACGAGTGCAGTTGTTTATGGATAGGGGAGATGATTTGAACCACTGTGTGCCAAATGAAAGAGTGAGGACAGGGCAAAGGTTGTACATTTAAAGAGGGCTGTAACTGTGGCCCACTAGGAGAGGCTCTCCCTAGTAAAGAAAAATATCAAGATGTCCTTTGTGAACTTAGAAAAGATGCCTGGCAGGCCACAAGTGAAAAACTACATGACCATTGACATCTGCAGATGACTTTAGTGCTGCTGGGTAAAAATAATTTGGGAGGTAGAGAAGAGTTAAGGAAAGTATTTTTAAAACTAGTACAGGAAAAAACACTTGGTGACCCATGAACCAGTAAAGGTCCTTCAGCTGTTTCAAATACTAGCACTAAGATTTATTAAGCATGTGGCTATGAGCAAGTTCTTTTAGCTTCTAAGCTCTAGATAACAACACTTTCTTATAAGATTCTGTTGTGAAGATTAAATAAAATAATGCATGGAAAGTACCAACATACAGTGGGTCAGTAAGTGCTCAACATACGATAGTTTGGGGTTTATACATTCAATTTGTATATATATATATATATATATATATATATATATATATATATATATGGAGGTGGAGGGAGAGAGAGAATCTCAGATTTCTTTGCTCTTGAGCCGTGAGCTAACTGCTATCTAAAGGGTTATGGAAAATACCAGACTCTCTAAATGTCTGACCATGTAAACATGCCCTTTATTTTTTTTTAAATATTTTGTTTATTGATCCATGAGAGACACAGAAAGAGAGGGAGAGTCGTAAGCAGAGAGAGAAGCAGGCTCCCTGTGTAGATCCCAATGTGGGACTTGATTCCAGGATCACGAACTGAGCTGAAGGCAGATGATCACCCACTCAGATGCCCCTAGACATGCCCATTAACTCCAGGTCTCACATTCCTTTCACGCCAACCAACCAAGCCTTCCCCACCATATCTGCCACTTGGTCCTCCCTTGCCTCCTATCCTGCACTTTTGCAGAAATGGTACGTTGACTAAAAGCATGGTTCCTTATCATATAATTGGCATTTAACTCCCAACCTCCCTACTTAGCTCTGTGACCTTGGACAAGTTATTCCATCAGTTTGCACCTCAGATTCCTTCCCTATAAAATGGAGATAAAAAAAATAGTATCTACTGCATGGGGTATTCTGAAGATTGAGTTAATATATGTGATGTGCCAAACTTAGAAGCTCAGAACGTGCCACATAAGTGCCATGTGCAATTATTACTATTATTATGACAATGCCCTCTGCCTCTCTTGTCTCTATGTTCAAATATTCAATTGCCTGCACAGAAGAGAGCCCAAACCACACACCAAGCACTTTGCATGCACTGCTAAGATCTAAAGAGTACATTTTATCACTATTCAATAAAGTGGAGGCTCAGTGAGGCTAGATAATTTATCAGGAATATAAGGCAAAAAAGTAGAGCTGCATTCAGACCCAGGTTTGTCTGACCCTAAACCATGTTCTTTTCACTATATCTCAGCGGTCCAAGACAAAACATCGACATGGGATGCATGAGAAAAACATGGACAGGAACACCTCTAGCAGAACTTCCCCTGGTTATATGGAAAGAGCAGTGGGCTCTGTCTGCCACACCCTTTGAGTTTTAGATTCCTAGTTTAGTTTCTTCAAGATTGCTTAGGGTCACTGCATAGGGAAGGTCTGGCAATCAGAACTGCATCTTTCATGAGACACTCATCTAAACAGAGTAAGCATTGGGACTCTGGGGAAGATGTTAGATAATATCAAGATCCTTTTCAACTCTACTATTCTGAGTATCTTTTTCAAATTATGAAGAGTGAAAAATACCCCAATCTGTACTGAAATAACATTCAATTCAATGCACATTCTCTGGTTCTACTACATGCAAAACACCATGTTGAATGTGGAATAAGTAACCTCCTTTTCCCCCTCAAATTGTCTTATAAGAACTCCTGGCTCTATGCTGAGTACACTCTCAAGATGCATTTCTTTCTTGAATTGCGATTTCAAATCACTTAAAAGCCAGAATGTGAAATGTTCCCCTACATATGTTAACCTTTGTACTTAAGACCCCCATTTCCCTGAAGAATATTTTGATCCCTTCCCTTTCTCTGTGTTTTATCAGTGTACTTTATCTTGTGAACATAGCCTTGTGCCTATCACATCGCTGATTTTTCAGTAATAATGATAATAAAATGAACAACCAGTGATCTCTTGGTGGCAGACTCCAAGCATTGCCAATATTTTTTCTGTTTACAGTCCAGGCACCGGTCCTTGGAGGTGCCCCCCCCCCTTACTAGTTCGAGAAGTTTTTTCTAGAAGGCATCATTTGCTAATTGAATTAGCCTCTCTCTTTGTGTTTTGATTCAATGGAGATTACCTCAGTTAATTCAGAGGCTCCTCTGTGACTTTGTTCCATGGAGACTAATTCTTCCCCAATGGCTCCAGAAACTATTACCCCCCCCACCCCACCCCCACTTATTTTTTGGAAGGGATCAACAAGGAATGTGGATTTCAGCAAATACTGCTGAGAGGAGGACAGAATGCAAATGAAGAGCTGGCTTTAAAATGAGGACTGCAAGAAAAAGTTTCCAGTTATCCCACAAGACAGCAAATAAGGACTCATTTTTGCTTAGGAAAACTGCTTTTTAAGAATGCCACAGTATTAGGGACACCTGGGTGTCTCAGTGGTTGAAGGCGTCTGTCTTCAGCTAAGGACATGATCTCGGACTCCCGGGATCGAGTCCCACGTCGGGCTTCCTGCATGGAGCCTGCTTCTCCCTCTGCCTATGTCTTTGCTTCTCTCTCTCTCTCTTTCAAATAAATAAATAAGAATCTTAAAAAAAAAAGTGCTACAGTATTTTGAAAAGGTGTTACATTGCTTTAGTACTCAGTTAAGAAAACCCAGGAGACACAGTATTATGGAATAAAGAATTTAGGGACTCTGAGAGCCTGATAATCCCAGAATATCTGTGAATACTTCTGTCCATAAGAAAAAAATGGGCAACGCTCGCTGACTGGCTATTACAGAAATGTGTGCCTGTATGTGTATGAAGATACATTTGCATATTTGCATATGTGCATGTGTTTGTGTGCGACCATTTCGACTTTATCAAATAAACCCGTGGCTCACAATTCCAGCTATATGCCAAAGCATCTGGGGAACCTGAAAAAAAGGTAACATAGCTATAGATAAATTTAGGCTGCATTCTTCAAGATTCAGATTCTGGTGAGAGCCCTGGCATCTCCTATCTCTGAAAAGTTCCCCAGGAGATTAAGTGGCCCAGCCAGGCACAGAATCACCAGTCTAAGCAAAAACAGGCACTGGAGGCCATCATCATATCTTTGGCTTTACTTGTGGTTTTGTGCTCTGCTGAGTGTCAGCGAGCCCCGTGCCACACTCTAGTGGGCAGGTGTCAGACAGATTGACTGCATATATAGAATATAGTCATCACTTTCTTGAGTCTATAAATTCACTGCTCAGAGTTTACTCCTAAAGTAATGTTATTTTTGGCCAAAACACTTAACTCCAGCAAAGGTAGAACACTGTCTTAATTAATGCAATTGATCTCTTTTGTGAGGTCATTTATCCCCTCTGGATAAATGTCCTGCTTTAGTAGGGTTACAGACTATTAGCAGTCATCTTTAGCAAGCCTCAGGCCCCATAAAAACATTTTATTTGCCATAACGGATGACACTGAGAGACCAGAGTGTTTTGTTTTGTATTGTCTTTTTTTAACCATGAACTATTTTTTGAAGCAAGAGATCAACAGACTGCATCAATTTTTTTTAACTTGACAAGATGATGCCTACTATAATAGACAGGAAGCTTAATCCTGTAGTTTACTTCCAAACCAGCAAACTCATTTTAGAGTCAGACAGCAGTGCTTCTGGGCTACAGATACAACCCCTAAACTGGAGCCCTTCCAGAAACACATAGTCTTTCCTCTTAAGCTCTTTGGACAAAGTCATCAGAACAGGTTTCTTTAAATCCCTTTGCATAATGTCACTTCTCTCTTGAGAACTTCCAGAGGCTTCCTGGTGTCAGGCAAGTCAAATCTAGACTCATCTAGCTAGGCCAGGCTTAAGCCATAGAGCCTGCTGTGTGTTTATTGCTCCTCAACACAGACCTCTCTTGTTCTTCATGAAGACAAGAAGAGCTGTAGAACTCTTATTCATGCTTAATGTTGGATAATACCCACCCTGACTAGGCCTTAACACCCTTTTCATTTCTGCCTTGAAATTTGGTGGCTGTGGCCCGCTGTGTATATGTGCAGTGTATTTCCAGAGTCCATTTTGACTCCACCCCAGAAACAGCTGCTCTGTGCCATGGCAGGTTGAACCTCCACCCCTACCTGTTTCCAGTTTGACCTTGGAAATGTCCATTTTGGCCCCAAGAAGTCACTTGCCCCCATCTAAGCCTCCTCTAAAGCATGGCTCAAAACTCAAACCTTTAAGGAGACCTCCCTATGATTAACTTCATTTCACATTTGCATGTATGGGCTTCATTACACATTTGCACTGTTTGCATTCATGGCCTCAGATGGTGGTCTGTCCCATATTCCACATCACTAACTGGATTGTTACTTCTACACAGCAAGCATGTTGTGTTACACTACTTCTATATCCCTCCAAGTCTCTTTAGAGTTTGATAAAATAAGCCACAACAGCTAATGCTTTTGTGAGGGAAGTAGCCCACCAGCCCTGACTAGGATGAGCTCTTGGATGTTTTTCATCAGTTTCTGGATGCTCCCAGGAGCTGTAAAAATGTAGCCCTGATCCTCTCTGAGATGAGGCAGAGGAAGAGAAGGCACATAGGCCAGTTGCAAGTTGTGGTGGGAAAGCCTCCAGCAGCTCAGCTCCTGCTGTTCCCTTACTTGGGCCTCACTTTCAGGGAGGCTCCAACCACTCTTTCCCCTCCCTGACTTCCTTGCAGCCTCTTCCTGTTATTTAACCAAATCTACTTCCCATATTTGGAAAGAGAAAGAAAGGAGGTTTGTGGTTTGTTTGTTTGTTTGTTTTTATTCCATAGGGGCATACATACAAAGTGAGCTTCATTAGACTTTGGGTCTAAGCTCATTTGACTTGTTGCACCCCTGAATTTGACAGAATTCAGGCTTCTATCATTCAGCACAGGGTTCTCAGGAGCTTTTTGTAGTATCAGACTTCTCCAGAAGCTCCAGCCAAAAATCTAGTTGGGTTGGCTGTTTATACTAGCCACAGTTTTTAAATCTTTTTTTTTAATTTTTTTTTAAATTTATTTATGATAGTCATACAGAGAGAGAGAGAGAGAGAGAGAGAGAGGCAGAGACACAGGCAGAGGGAGAAGCAGGCTCCATGCACCGGGAACCCGACGTGGGATTCGATCCCGGGTGTCCAGGATCTCGCCCTGGGCCAAAGGCAGGCGCCAAACCGCTGCGCCACCCAGGGATCCTAGCCACAGTTTTTAATCCTTTCTACCACCTTCTCTGAAGAGACAGGTATATTGCTTCCTACCCCAACCTTTCATGTTGAGCTTACAAGACTTTGGGTCCTTAGTAATGATAACACTACTTTTCCCCCAAGGAACCCGCTCAGGCTGCTATTTACTAATATTCCAAACTCAATAAATCTTCATGGTACTGTGTAAAGTAGGTAGATGACTCCCTCATTTTACAGAAGAGAAAGGGAGGAGTGAATAACCATCAGGACATTTGTTGGGGCCAGAGGGGAAAAAAATTATGTGCTTTTTGTCTCTCATACTTCCTACATCTTAGCCTTGATTTTAAAACCAAATTATTCTGTGAAATCATCTTAAACCAATATTCAAATATCCTACTAGATGCACTCATCATATGCTAAAAAATAAGAGGAATATGTTCTATTTTGTGACTTGATTTAAAAAAACACTTTTAATAAAAAAAATAAAGGTCCACTTTTCTGTCATTACTAATTCAATCAGGTAAATTGGGAAGCTCTGAATTTTTAAGAAAAGCGTCAACAGCTTTCAGTAAGTTGTAAGAATCTTTGATGTGAACATTTCTCAATTTTGCCATACTTTCTCTACTTAAACTCTCCCTCCTTGTTCCCCCTTTTATACGTGTATGCTGACCACTATTAATGTAAAAAGTGAGGATGTAGAGCAGGACCTGGGGAAAATGCCTGTATTCTGAGCCACTCAGACAAGGCTTCCCTAGGTTGCGTGTTAAACATGCCCAAATGAAGTCCACAGAGCCTTGTAAGGCCCCCTTAGCTCACTGAACCAAATCATACAATCCAAGACAGTTCTCCTAAGACCTAGCCGCTGCCATGTGGCTCTTAATGTTGGAAGGGAAGGGAATGCAAGAGAGGGGCAACATCTTTCTTTTCTCCTTCCCTATACTGAAGAATAACTACTTTCATTACTTTCCCTGGTTCTGTCTTCATATTTCTATTTAATACTATTCACATGAGATATCAGTCTCAAACACACTGGTAATATCCTCATGCAATTTTCCATTGTTTCTGAGATACTGCTTCCTAGTTCCGTGGCCATGAGGACTCCATCTTTCTGGTCACACAAAACTGCTTGCCCAGCTGACCATCCTGGCCACAGTTCCAGCACATGAGAAACAGATCTTAAGAATTACCCCTTCTCATTTCAAATGTTTGCTACTGGTGAGGAGGTGCTAATGTACCCTTGCAAACAAGTCTCTTTGTAAGAGAAAACAACAACAAGCTTATCTGGAGGATGCAATGATAAAAAAAATCAGGACAAATACTTAATTTAAAGCTCTTATTCATTAGAAGGAATGGCTTAGATTGAGAGAACAAAGGTCTTGTGAATTAAGGAAAAAATGCCTTACATTTACATAGTAGCTTCCTAAGATATTACCATCATGGTGCTTTTAAATCTGGTCACAGTTTTTAGCCTTGGCTAGTTGGGAAGGAAATGTAGCCTGTGAAGCTACATTGTGGGCAGCACTCAGGCATTTGTTCTACAGTAGGCTGATGATGCAGACTTGTCAGGAATTGTGAGCTGTAGGCTTTTGTTGGGAGAATCAAACTATTTGACTGACAGTATCACATTACTTTCACCCTTCCCAGGGAATGTCATTCAGGTAATTGAGAACATTATCAATGTTAAGTTCATGGATTGTATTTATTAAATATAGGAGAATTTAAAAGAATATTTATTCCCAAGGGATAAAATGCTAGTAGAATCAACTAGGGTTTACTTTTAGGAGCTTATAAACAAAATTAAAGAAAAATATGGAGAAGTTTCTAGAAAAAAAGTTCTGTTTTGTCTTTATTTTTTAAATTTTTAAAAATATTTTTAATTTAAATTCAATTAATTAACATATGGTGCATTATTAGTTTCAGAGGTAGAGTTTAGTGATTCATCAGTTGCATACAACACCCAATCCCATCCCCCATCCCCCTCCCCTCCAACAACCCTCAGTTTGTTTCTTACAGTTAAGAATCTCTAAGTTTGTCTCCCTCTCTGGCTTTATCTTATTTTATTTTTCCCTTCCTTTCCCTATGATCCTGTTTGTTTCTTGAATTCCACATATGAGTGAAGTCCTATGATAATTGTCTCTGATTGACTTATTTCACTTAGCATAATACATTCTAGTCCTATCCACACCACTGCAAACAGCAAGATTTCATTTTTTTGATGGTTGAATAATATTCCACTGTAGATATATGCCACATCTTCTTTATCCATTCATTTGTTAATGGACATCTGGGATCTTTCCATATTTTGGCTATTGTGGACATTGTTGCTATAAACATTGGGGTACAGATGTCCCTTCTGATCACTATGTTTGTATCCTTTGGGTAAATACTTAGTAGTGCAACTGCTGGGTCATAGGGTAGTTCTATTTTGAACTTTTTGATTGAGGAACTTCCATACTGTTTTCCAGAGTGGCAACACCAGCCTGCATTCCCACTAATGGTGTAAAAGAGTTCCCCTTTCTCTGCATCTTCACCAACATCTGTCATTTCCTGACTTGTTAATTTTTTAGCCATTCTGATTGGTGTAAGGTGGTATCTCATTGTGGTTTTTATTTGTATTTCCCTGATGCCGAGTGATGTTGAGCATTTTTTCATGTGTCTGTTGGCCATTTGTATGTCTTCTTTGGAAAAATGTCTGTTCATGTCTTAATTATTTAAGTCTTGAGTTTGTTAAGTTCTTTATAGATTTTGGATATTAGCCCTTTATCTGATAAGACATTTGGAAATATCTTCTATTCAGTAGGTTGTCTTTTGGTCTTGTTGACTGTTTCATTTGCTATGCAAAAGTTTTTTTATCTTGATGAAGTCCCAATGGTTCATTTTTGCTTTTGTTTCCATTGCCTCTGGAGATGTGTCTAGCAAGATGTTGTGGCTGAGGTCAAACAGGTTGCTGCCAGCATTTTCCTCTAGGATTTGGATGGATTCCTGTCTCACATTTAGGTCTTTCATCCTTTTTGAGTTTATTTTTGTGCATGGTAGAAGAAAATGGTCCAGTTTTATTCTTCTGCATGTGTCTGTCCAATTTTCCCAACATCATTTGTTAAAGAGACTGTCTTTTTTCCATTTGATACTCTTTCTTGCTTTGTCGAAGATTAGTTGACCATAGAGTTGAGGGTCCATTTCTCAGTTCTCTATTCTGTTCCATTAATCTGTCTGTTTTTGTGCCAGTACCACACTGTCTCGATGATTACAGCTTTGTAATACAGCTTAAAGCCTAGAATTGTGATGCCTCCAGCTTTGACTTTCTTTTTCAACATTACTTTGGCTATTTGGGGTCTTTTCTGGTTCCATACAAATCTTAGGATTATTTGTTCCAGTTCTGTGGAAAATGTTGATGGTATTTTGATAGGTACTGCATTGATAGTGTAGATAGCTCTGGGTAGCATAGACATTTTAATAATATTTGTTCTTCCAATCCATGAGCATGCAATGTTTATCTATTTCTTTGTGTCTTCCTCACTTTCTTTCATTAGTGTTCTATCCTTCACCTCTTTGGTAGGTTTATTCCTAGGTATCTTATGGTTTTGGGTGCTGTTTTGTTTTGTTTTTAAATGAGGATATACATAATGTGGAAATAACAAATCTCCCTGACACACATAAAAATTGTGTTCTGGGGCAACCCAGGTGGCTCAGCAGCTTAGCACCACCTTCAGCCCAGGGCGTGATCCTGGAGACCTGGGATGGAGTCCCATGTCAGGCTCCCTGCATGGAGTCTGCTTCTCCCTCTGCCTGTCTCTCTCTCTCTCTCTCTCTCTCTCTCTCTCTCTGTGTGTCTCTCATGAATAAATAAATAAAATCTTAAAAAAAAAAAAAGAAGTGGTTTTTTAAAAAAATTGTGTTCTGGCAAACTGCATCGAAACTTAAGACTTTGGAAACCACGCAATCACTCACTCCCAGCTTCATCTTACTTTTCTACCTTTTGTTACTCCTTTTCCTCTACTTCCATTTTTATTTTACTCTTGATCTGATTACATTATATACATATATAACCTCAAATTCTTTCTTGTAACAAGTAGGGTGCACATTAAATAAACCAGGCTCATACTGTTGATGACTTTAGGACCAGTATAAGAAACTTTAAGTATATTTCAGTATGAATATCTCTTATGAGCCCCTCTGCAATCTAACATTGAAATGATTTCCTACCTAAGTGAAGAAAAGTAGGCTTCTCAGATCATGTGAGTAACCTAAGGCAGCTACTATATTATACTCTTTTTTGGTCTTTTCTACATATGCTAAAGAGCAAAGTGTCAAGCATGAGGTACTTATTGACAGATAAATCACTAATTTGCGTTTGATTACTTCATGGCATTTTTACTCAGAACCATAAACACTTATATTATTTTAAGGTTTGGTCTCAAGAAATCTATAGGCATATGGGTTTAAAAAAAAACAGATGTGGGTATACGAATATTTTGTTGTGTTGCTGCGAACCATTTGCTTTAGGATGAGCCTGGTTGCATACAAATTTTAGTGGAAGGAAGTTGATAGAAAGCATTATTTCTCTGCTGCAAGATTTTAAGCATCTTAAGTCCATTTCCCCACTTTTGGATTCCCTATATAAAAGGTTGCTATCAAAGGTGAATGTCATGATTTTTTTTTTTTTTTGCTCTGTGCTTAGCTTGTAAATGTGATCTTAGGAAGCTGGATTCACTTCTCTTCCTTCCACTGCTTGCAAACTCCAAATAGACTGTTGTGTTAAGACATTCTAGCCATACTATTACTCTGTCTTGGAGTTTACTTAAGGAGGGTGGTCTTCTGATACATCTGTAACCACTCTGAATTAGAGCCTAGACAGAGCTGTCATTCTGAATATCCTAATAGCAAGATAGAGAGTACTCCATCCATACATGCAAAAAGAGCTTTAAAAGATAATGAGTCCATTATAGAACAGTTTGAGACCCTCAGCCAAAAAATAGCTGATGGATATAATGTTGACCACACCAAAAGTAGTCATCACAGGCACCCTGAACTGCCTTCCTAGAGGTCTGAAGTGACAGCAGTGACTGGAATTAGGCACACAGTATCTAAGGGGCAGTGTGAAGGACAGAGAAGTTCTCAGACATAAGCTTTGAGAGGCTTTGTCAGAGTAAGTGATATTTAAGCTGAAGCTTCAAAGGTGAGGAAGGACTGACCAAGTAATGGGGAGGGAAATGATGTTCCAGTTAGCAGGACAGAGAGGGAAGTCTTGGACACAAAAATACATGGTACATTCAAGGAACCACAAGAAGGTCAGTGAAGAATGAGAAGAACAGTGGGAATGGGGGAAGTGGGTGGAGGCTTGAGTGTGAAGCTTCTTGTAAATCGTATACAAATTAAGATGTTTGAACACTTAAAGATAATAGGAAATCGTGAGGCTCTTTCATGACTGAGTTGTATTTATACTGTAGAAACGGCATTCATCCACCTAGATGGGGTGCCTTATTCTTATTTCTACACATTTGCTATAAATCCTTGAGGGTAGAGGGGCACTGATTCTGCTTGTGGTTATGGGGAATGACTCGGCTATATTAGTATTCTAGATTCTCAGATACTTCTTTCCTCCTAAGTCTTCTACATCCACTCAGCATGCTTTTTCTCCTCTCTTGGTTGGCTCATTCTTAACCTTACAGTCTTAGCTTGGCAGTCACCTCTTCAGAGTCATCCTCCCTGACAATATCCTATAATTACAATGCTTCTCTCCCTCTATTCTCTTTTAGGTTTTTGCTTACTTCTCTATATAGCATTCATTACAATTTGCAAATTGAGGTTATCTTTTTTTATTTTTAGACTTTATCCCACTAATTAAAAAACTCCACAGCCTTGGAATATTATACTTTACCTTGTTACTCACTGAAGTATCCATAGCACCAGCCTGGGAAACTGAATACAAGGAAACCAGTCAGAGAACTGCTGCAGGTATTCATTGAGATATCAGTGGTCTGGACTAGGATAACAGCAGTGGACTATAATTCTAGCAATATTTATGAAGCAGACAAAACAAGTCAACAATTGATTGGAGAGTTTGAAAGAAAAAGATCAAGAATAATGCCCAGGTTTCAGGGACTCTCAGAGTTTCAGGTGCTCAAAAGGATTTAAAAAAAAAAATCAACGGTTACTAATGGAAATCAAATAATAAACAATCTCAGAAAAAATGCTCCAGGGCTACATATAGGTTTTAAAGCTATTATTTATAGTAAAACTAAAACAGCAGGTAGTATGCAGGGGAAATACATTGATTTATAGCCTGCAGAAGGATTTCAAAGTGTTGTGATAAGAAATGAGTGATAAATGGTTTTTAGAAGTATAGCAATCCCTTAGTGACTAAGATTGCTGAATTTAAATGACAATCTTTAGTTACAAAATAGTGTAAAATAGGTTTAACATTTTAAGTAATACTGTCAGTAGAACTGAGTAAAGTTTTAGAATAATACTAATGGATATGATAAATCTATGTATACAACTATAAATACCAATAAAAACGTCTCTGTGAGGGGTGCCTGGGTGATGCAGTTGGTTGAGCATGGGGCTCCTAGTTTTGGCTCAGGTTGTGATCTCAGGGTCGTGAGATGAAGCCCCTGTTTAGGATTCTCCCTTTCCCTCTGCCTCTCCCCACCCCATATATGTGTGTGCATGCATGCTCTCTCTCTCACTCTCTCTCTCTCTCTCTCAAATAAATAAATAAATCTTTTAAAAAAAATGTCTTCTGTGATACTTTCAAGTCTTGGAAAAGGAAATAGTAATTTTAACTTTATAAATATATATGGCAACAATCAGTTTACAAACCACTTACTATATACATTATCTATTCTGACTATTGCATCCTCTTTATAGTAATTTATGAAATGGGTTTTACTGGGATCCCTGAGTGGTCCAGTGGTTTAGTGCCTGCCTTCAGCCCAGGGTGTGATCCTGGAGTCCCAGGATCAAGTCCCACGTTGGACTCCCTACATGGAGCCTGCTTCTCCTTCTTTTTTTTTTTTTTTTTTTTTTTTGCTTCTCCTTCTGTCTACGTCTCTGCCTCTCTCTTTGTGTGTCTCTCATGAATAAATAAACAAATCTTTAAAAAAAATTTTAAAAAAGAAAAAAGAAATGGGTTTTACTGACTCCATTTTAAAACTGGGGAACTAGGTTCACAGAGATCAAATGACTTGCATAATGTCATACAGTTAATCATTCAGTAGGACCAGGGTGCCTGGGTGGCTCGGACAGTTAAGCATCTGTCTTCAGGTTAGGTCATCATCTCAGGGTCCTGGGATCAGCCCCACATGGGGTTCCCTGCTCAGGAGGATTCTGCTTCTCCCTCTGCCTATCCCCCCATTCAGGCTCTCACTCTCTCTGTCTCTCAAATAAATGAAATCTTATTTTTTTAAAAAGTAAAACTCTAAAAAAATATATCAGTCAGTAGAACCACAAGCAGGACAGATACTAAAATATTCATTTTACAGATAAGAAAAAGTGCTCTAGAAACACTTGCCCCAGGCTACAGGGATTGTGATCAGTGGAAGCAGAGCTAGGAAATAGCTTTTCCTTTCAGCCTGCTCTCTCTTCTGTAGGTCAGCATAGTGCAAAAAAGAAGATCTGTCACATTGGGGTTTGGGAGGCTCTCTGGAGGCAGGTCAGAGCCAAGTATTGCCTCTGATCATAAAGGCCACTCTCCATTGCTCAGCAATCCTGGTGCCCTGCTTTCTCTTTGTTCTTCTCAGGGGTCCCCTGATACTATTACCAGTGCTACCAAGGACTGGGGGGACAATGGTGGAGAGGAGTCCTGGTAGTCTAGTGTGCTACATGGGTGACTCTTCTGGTCTCCCCATCTCTCTCATGTCTACACAGACTTTGTCTCATTACCTTTTCCTTGTGGCATCTCTACCCTATGAACTTTCAGCAATAGCAGTTCCTGACAAATGGCTCATTCTATTTGTATTTCTTACTACAAATGAGAGAGACAGAGACAGAGAATCTAATGAGCCTAACTCATCTTTTTAAACTATGACATAAAAGAAAGAAAAACTATGACATATCGTGGATTACTGTCTATGGAAGGGCTGCCCTCATACCAGGTGCTGCTCTGGGGCCATCAGTTGTGAGGTGGTCATAGGATCTATGAATGGCAGAGCTATGAGGATGGGAGTTTTCTTCAAAGTGGGATGTATGTGTGGCAGGTCTTTTGAGGCTTGGTCAGTCTAGAACTGTCCAAAGGAGGAGATACTTACAGTAAGTACCACCTAAATGTACAAGGATGAAGAGTCACGTGGTTGGAAACTTCAAAAGGAGAAAGGAGTTTGAGTTGAATCTTGAGGTTTATAGACTTTTGACTTGTCTAGTAAGGAGAGGGCTGAAAGGAGAGCATTGAAGACAGAAGAAATAGCATGTGCAATGGCAGAGGTTTGGCTTGAGAGAGCGCAGCACAGCACACATGGGGTAAGTAAATCTTTCTGTATGGCTGGAATGCCAAGGCTGTGGAGGAGCATAGTGGGAGATGGGGCTGGAAAGGTGGGCAAGGCTAGACTTGTGATTCTCAGCTACAGGCAGTATTACTCCACAAAGGAGCATTAGGAAATGTGAAGGGTCTTTTTTTGTTTTTTTTTTTTTGTTGTCAGGTGAATAGGAATTATTACTGGCTTTTAGTGGGTGGGACTAGGAAGAAGAAGGGTACTTCTGCACAGAGAAGAAATCTGTTGTGCCTCAGTTGTCAGTAGGGTCTTTACTGGGAAACATGAGGCTAGACTGTGAAGACCTTTCAAAGCCCTGACAAAGAATTTAGATTTTAGTCTCAGAAAAGTTGGTGGTGACCATTTGCTTCGACGTGGATGGAACTGGAGGATATTACGTTGAGTGAAATAAGTCAATCGGAGAAGGACAAACATTATATGGTCTCATTCATTTGGGGAATATAAAAAATAGTGAAAGGGAATAAAGGGGAAAGGAGAAAAAATAAGTGGGAAATATCAGAAAGGGAGACAGAACATTAAAGACTCCTAACTCTGGGAAACAAACTAGGGGTGGTGGAAGGGGAGGTGGGCGGGGGGTGGGGGTGACTGGGTGACGGGATGAGCACTGGGTGTTACTCTATATGTTGACAAATTGAACACAAATAAACAATAAATTTAAAAAAAGAAAAAGAAAAGAAAAGTTGGTGGTGAGAATAAGAAATCTGGAGTGGCTTCCAGATTTGAGGTTGAGCAGTTGGGTGGGAGGGTTCCAATCACTGAGGTTGGGGATTATGGGGAGAGGAGAATAGATGTGAAACATGTCCGGGAAGATGAGATCTCATATTGCACATGTCACATATAGGCGAAGTTCCCCAAGAGTTAGTTGAGATGTACTGCTTAGCTCAGGAGAGAAGCTGGAAGAGATGTGTTGATTTGGAAGTCCTCAGAGCATCAGGGAGGGTGAAGTCATGGGCATAAATGAGGTCATCCAGAGTAAGTGTGAATTTTGGATTGCTCAAGGTCAACTTTTAATTTCAGGCAGATTTTTCTGCTTCTTATTCAGTGTGTTCACAGGAAATACCAATTAAAATTAATTTCAACCTAAGTAAAACATAATTAGGAAGATAAATTTGCTGCCAAAAGTATAATGAACTCCAGAATGAAATGTAAAATTCATTTTAGCTCACTTATCTGATATGTTTAAATGGTGCTCTATCTTTCTTGATTCTACTAAACCTAGTAAGTTAAGGCAGGAAATACTTTAGAAATTTCAAGGAGATTAGTAACAGAAAGAAACAAAACAAAACAGAAATTAGGTGTTCCTCTTCCTTCTTAGGGCTCTCTTCCATTTTGCCTGGGTGATTTGCACTGTGAGTGTCTCCAGTCCCTCATTTAGCCGATGGTTTTCTGACATACTACAAAGCCTTCACTTGGTTAGAAGCAGAGAATATATCAGGACACAAACTTCACTTCTCTTCCTCTTGCCATGGAGATTACATTTACCCAGTATTGTTAGTCTGAAGCATGCCTGCCTAGATAGAAAGGGCTGTATTGTACCATTTTTTTTATGATCTAGTGATCACAAACTTAAATCTTAAGTTTCAGTGGAGAAAATCAAGCAGTCTAAATTATTGGCACATTAACCTATAAAGAATAGGGTCATTGGTTAAGATATTCGATAGATGTTATTTTCAATAACAATAGCAGTGTGTTTCTTACCACTTCTAGAAGCACTTAGAAGTTCTTGGAAAGAAATCCATTACTGCAGTTGAAACAAACTTAAATTTTCAGATTGATTTCCACTGAATCGATTCAAATTGTATCACTGGGTTTAAATAGACTGGAACCATGAATGTTTCCTACAACAATATTTGGCCTGCCTTTCAGTCCTCCCTGGGCAAGATGTGGGCACAAGATTATTAGGAGCTTTTACTTTCCTTAGATGACCTGTTATTCAATTGACTGTCACAGCAAAAGGTCTATTTTTAATTGACAGCACAGAATATCTGCATTCCCAAGTTTTTGCCAGAGGGAATAAAATGTAACACTCTTTTCAAGATTTTTATCAAGGACTTGGTTCTCAGAAACAGTATTCACATAGGGTTGCTTGAAGATATGTAGTCCATAATTTCCCTACATGACTGTTTACTAAAGTGTTAGCTAAAATTTCCCTGAAATGTAAACAGGTACCATATTATAAGAGAATCAAATTATTTTGGTAAAACTTCTGGGTTAGACAAAGTTCTTTTACTGAAGGACTTCTTAGAGCACTTAATTAATATATGTTAATGTGCATGCAAGTATCTTAAAAAGAGAAATCTGACATGAATATGCACTAGTTCCCAAATACACTTGGCCATAGAAATCTTTGTTTTAGATCATATCATAGGGAATAGTCATTTTTCTCAGAACACATCTTATTTTAGATATTCTAAATTTTGTCCTTGGATCAAGCCAGGTCATCAGAATTCTGGGCACTTACTTACATTTCCTTGGTCTCCCTGTCATAAAATTACTTTAAATTTAAGGTATGTGGTTAACCTATATTGAAGGACATTTTAAAAATAGTTCTACAGCATCCACTACTATGTCTAATATAGAGATACCCTGGAACACATTGTCTATAACCCAGATGGTAATTCCTTGTGAGAGTCCATGGAGATATTTCTCTAAGTCAACATTGGAAAAGCTGTGTTTTACCTGAGCAACTTTTCTTTTTAAATTCAATAGGCACTACGAATTTTGTGAGTGATTTTTTTTTCCTTTGCTTTGACTGCTAGGAAGTTCATAATGCAATCTGTGCCCACCTCTAAAGGTGCTTCATCACCATATGGTATGCACTTTGTACAAATTTTATCTTGGTTTACATAGGATTCCTTTTTCATACTTTCCACTTCTTTGGTTTCCAAATTTAAAAACCTGGTTCATTTGTTTTTTCAATTAATATTGATTTAGCATCTTCCGTGGGACAAGCCCTGATCTTGGTGTTGGAAATTAAATGGTAAAACAGATATATATGGTCTTCACTCTCCAGATCTTACAGTCTAGAGGTGAATATAGACTAGCAAATATACAATACACCATATCCAGGGTGATAAGGACTTGATGAGGAAGTATAAAGGGATACCTAAACCTTGTGGAGAAGAGTACAAAGGGAGTACAGTTGGCTAAGTGGTTGACTTTTGGTTTCAGCTCCGGTTGTGATCTCAAGACCCTGATCTCAGGGTCATGGGATTGAGCCCCAAGTTGAGCTCTGTGCTCAGTGCTGAGTCTGCTTAAGACTCTCTCTCCCTCTGCCCCTCCCTGCTCTCTCTCTCTCTCTCTCTCAAATAAATAAATAAACCTTAAAATAAATCCTGTGGAGAAATCAGGAACACTATTAAAACTGATACATAGAGCCATTAGAAATAAGCTTCTTCAAGCATGTTGGCCTACAGACTGCTTTGGATTCCTCCTTTACCTTACTGTTCAGCACCTTGGTGCCCATCCCATAACCTATGCTGCAGCCAAGCATGCCATTGTTATGCTGGTTCCTTCTGCGTGGGTGCTTGGACTACTACTCGCTCACATTATCTGGTAGGAGATTCCACAAAATCTCATGGCTAAATATACCTAGCCTTGGATATTCTGTGTTTCCCATAACCCACTATCTTACCCAATTAACTAGACATAGCCAGGGAGAGGGTATAAGGAGGCAGGAGAAGAGCAAGAGAACACATACTTTAGGCATACCTGCATTTAGGGGGAAGAAGTAAGAGCTAAAGAAGGATCAAGAGGAATTGCAGTCAGAGAGACAGGAAGCCGAGAGGGGTTTAGGGTCATGGAAGCCTTGGGAGGAGAGGATTTTTAATGTTTCCATTGCTATAGAGAAGTCAGGAATGTTAAAGACTATTATGCAGCCTTGGATCTGATGATGCAATAGGTAATGACAATCCCCAAGGAGCAACTTTGCTGCACGGTAAGGTCACAATGAGTAAGGATTATATAATCCAATGTGATTGTGAGTGGTGAGGCAATGAAAATGAGTACTGACTTGCTTCTTGACAATTTGGGGAGTAGAGAGAAAGTGAGAGATAGGGTGGTACCTTAAGGGAATAGCAGGGTCAGGAGAAGGTTGATGCTTTTTTGAATGACCAAATGCTTCACTTATATACATCTCTCATCACAAAAGACTGATGAATGTAGCTATGCCACGGTTGCTGGGCACTGGGATAATGCATACAGTCAACATTCTGAAATGCTTCTTAAAAGAGCACTTGAATCATAACCTAAATTTTTAGGAGGGGCAGCGATTTCTTATCCACCATATCTTGATCAAACGTCAGATAGCCTTAACCTAATATTTGAAAAGTGAATAGTTTAAACTCATTTGTTGAGTTGTTCTTTTGCAGTGGGGTAATAGCCAAACAGCGACAACCAAACAGAGAATTTTGCAAGCAGAGCACTTCTGCTGGCAGCAGCAGTCCAGGGTGGCAGCTGTTCTGGATGAAAGACATGGGTTTGAGATTGAGAGAACAGAGAGAAAGCTTGAAGGGTGAGAAAGAGGATGGTCCCCAAAGTCTTCTTAGACTAAATATATAACATAGAATAGAAGAGTACTTTAGGTAAAGGGTAATGGAGCAAAAAAAAAAAACAAACATCCTGCAGCTTACACACACACACACACACACACACACACACACACACGTACTATTGGTCTACCTTCAGGTATACCTGCTGAAGCTCAAGCTTGCCCACACTCTGAGATCATTATTCTTCCAGGGAGAAAGCAGACAAGAAGTCTCTGCACTGTTTTCTCAGACTCTTCGTCTCATTCTAAGGGTCTGCTGCCCAGATGCTGAACCTTTGCTGCCTTCTCTAGATTCAGAGTCCAAAGTGCTGACCATTACACTATAAGGCTAACCTCCTTTGCTGCCTTCTCATTTACTCTTTCATTTCTGAGTCCTGGCTTCCTCTGATTCCCCATTGTTGATGCTTGCCCTACAGGGACTTGTTTCCCCCACTGCTCATCCTTGGGGGCCTCTCCTCATGCTGCACTTCACCCATCACCCTTGCCCTTCCTGCATCTCCAAGAACCAGTGCTAGCTCACTGGGCCAGCAATAAGTTAATAATAATATCAGCTAACTAGTGTTTACTATGTGCCAGGCATGGTTCTAACTGCTTCATACAAATTATTTCATTTTATCATCTTAACAACTCTTTGGAGGTGATGGATTTACAGATGAGGACACAGGAACACCGTTTAAGCAACTTGTCCAGGTTACACATCTAGGAAGTTTCAGAGCTGAGAGTCTGGCTTCAGAGCCCAACTTCTTAACCCTTATATTATATTGCCTCATCCATAAGTTTAGATGAAAAGGACCAGAGACACAGACAATTTGTCTCTACCACGAGGGATCAAAAATGTAGGCAGATGCTGGGTATCAGAAGCATAGAAATCCAGGCCTAGAATCAGGATAGTAGGTTGAAAGCCTCAGGAGACATAAAGAAGCTTTATGCCATCATAGGCCGCCAACAGAGACTTTCCTTCAGAAAAGCCTTGCCCCGGGCAGCCCAGGGGGCTCAGCAGTTTAGAGCCGCCTTCAGCCCAGGGCATGATCCTGGAGTCCCAGGATAGAGTCCCACATCAGGCTCCCTGCATGGAGCCTGCTTCTCCCTCTGCCTGTGTCTCTGCCTCTCTTTCTCTCTCTCTCTCTCTCTCTCTGTCTCTCATTAATAAATAAATAAAATCTTAAAAAAAAAAAAAAAAAGCCTTGCCCCTATATGGCTGGGGAGGAATGGGGAATGAGGCATTATCTCAAGGAGGTAGGAAAACAGGGTGATTAGGGCTGTATCTGCCTGATCCAGTGGTTCCCATTGTCTTTCTTGGACCCACATTAGAAGCTCTGTTATGGATTGAAAAATGTCCCTCCAAAAAGATGTTAAAGTCCTGACCCCCAGTACCTGTGAATGTGACCTTATTTGGAAATAGGGTATTTGCATATCAGACAGACAGACAAACAGGAAGAACTCCATGTGAAGATGAGAGCAGAGGTTGGGATGATGCATCTATAAACCAAGGAAAACCAAAGATGGCCAGCAACCCACCAGAAGCTAAGAGAGGCACGGAACCCTGCCCTCAGAAGGAAGTACTCCTGCTGACACATTAATATTGGACTTCTAGCCTCAAGAACTGCAAGACAGTAACTTTGTTATTTCAGCCATCCAGAATGTGATACTTTGTTATGATAGCCTTAGTTAACTAATCCTAAAATCTCAATTCCATGGAACCTTTCCATGAGATGTTTGGGCTGTGGTTCACATGTATAAGTCATTCTCCCAGGGACCCCTCTTTCCCATAATGAAAACTCTGGAATAAATGAAAAGGGAAAGAAAAAGGAAGGATATTTGTAAGGAACTGCAGCCTTCCGGGAGATAGATGCACATTAAAGCACTATTTTCAGGCTTATTATGAACTCAACTGGTACTCTGTCAGGTTTCAGCTGGTAGATCCTGTCATCTGTCCCCAGCAACACAAATCTGCAATACCCTCATTTGAAGAAATAAATACATTGTCTGCAAATCAGCATGTATCAACATCCTGCATTGCAGAGTAGGTGTACGAGTTAGGATGGGCTGTACATCATTGTAGAGAATATGCCTTATCTTCATGCATACCTCCACCTCCCAAACTGGACCCTCAAGATGTATAAACATACATTTACATCCCTAGGAATTAGCAGCCATGGAAAAACCCTGTGAAATGAAAGTAAGAAAGGCTGGTGCTTTATTTAAAAAATCTTTACACCACTTGCATTGGCTATGCTTACAAAGATGGGAGATATTTTACACAAGTGACTTATATTCTGATCTCTCTAGGACATTGGAGTATGTAGAGCCAGATCTGCAGAGTTAGCCTTAGCAGAACACAATTCAACTCTTCTTAGTAGAAAAATGTATCCATGCCATCATTTGTGAGTGTGTCCCATTATGTGGGAATCTGAAAAAAAAAAGGAGGCGGGGAGGGGGGGGACATTGGGATCTATAAACATATTGGTATCTTTTAAGAGTTTCAGTAGTCTTGGGACGCCTGGGTGGCTCAGTTGGTTGAGCAGCTGCCTTTGGCTTAGGTCATAAACTCAAGAATCCTGGGATCAAGCCCCGGGTTGAGCTCTGAGTCAGCTTCACCTTTTGCCCCTCCCCTCTCTTGGGCTCTGTCTCTTTCTCTCTCTCTCTCTTTCTCTCTCTCGAATAAATAAATAAAGCACTTAAAAAAAAAAAAAAAAGAAGTCTCACTAGGTGCTGCTGTCATAACCACTCTCTAAGGTCTATGAGGATTCTGGGCACAATGACATGAAAGCCAGCAATGCTGAAATCCCAGTCTGTGAAGTCACACATTGATATGCTTGAGCAGAGTCCAGGTTAAATAACCATCTATGTCTGAGACTCAAATTAAGTTAGAGTTTAGTCTCAAATTTAGTTTTCTCTGGGACATAAGAAATAATCCTGGATATGGTCTAGTCAAAAGGCATCTAGATTTTCCTTTTCTTTTAATCAAAAAAATGTGCCACCAACATATACGTATAATATTAATAATCAGAGCATGTGTTTCTTCTAGTGGAAAAAAGACTGTCAGAAAATTAGGAGGCCTGGATCCTTGTCCTGAATGTAACACCATGGGCATTTCCAGTTCTCTGGGACTCTTTCTTGATTTGTAAAAGTTGGACTTGTAGTCAATAACTTCAAAAGTAAGCTCTACTTCCAAAATTTCACATTTTTGCCTCTAATTACAAAAAATCCATATGATCGGACAAATAATGTGTGATTTTTTTAGCATAGTCTCAAGTAATCACTTTAGAAATCAGAAAGAACAAAATTATTGTTGTCACAATAGAAAACACTCCACTTTTTCCTATCATCACTTTGTGATCTAATTTAGGTTATGAACATCTTATTATAAATTACCTAAGTGACTATCAATATGAATAAAAATTCTAATAATAGCAATACAATGATACAACATTTTTCAATATCCAGAATAATCAAATAAACATCTGTCTGGCAGCTATCAGTGGATGTGAATTGGGAGTAGATTGAGAGAGGAGAGCATACTTACCCAGGTTGGGGCCAATTCTTTGTTTCAATTGTTCTTGTAATTTCAATACAGCTTTTGTAATATTCCTGTCCAGAACTGCTATGTCATTTTCTTAGCTATTGTCAAAATGGCTGCCTTGTTCCATCTCAGAAGAGAAAATGTTTTGCCAAAGTTCAAAACATCCATTTTTATCTACAAAGTCTGTGGCAGCATTTTCTCTGTCATCACCATCATCATCATTATCACCATCATCACTATTGAAAATTAAATGCGCAACATTCAATATTTTCAGTGGTGTAAGCTATAGAACTTTTACCTTTTTACAAAGAGGGGAACACAATATGGCTCTGATTACCTGCTTACTGCATGGGAGAGCCAAGGCTTTCAGTGAATGGACTTTGTGCTGACAAGCTCTTAAAAGGTTGTATGCTTGGCCGTTAGACTTTGAGCATGGTGAACATTTGCCATGGATAGCAGCCTTGAAAACCCTATGGCCCATAACAAAAGGATATTTCCCCCTCTTACAGGGTCAGATATATGCTGCATACTTCCCTAACGGCCCTAGCACCACACACAAGCTCCTTTCATAGTATGGCATGCATAAAGTCTATAATTATCAGCTGCAGGTAGTGGCCACCTGCTCATGGAATACAGAGAAATGGAAAAAATGTGGAAGAATCTGTAGCAAGAATTTTCTTTTTGAATTAGCCCTGAGAGGCCCTGCCCCTGAGAGTTTTAGAATAGATATGGCTTTTAATCAGCCTCCTTTCGCTTACTGAACTGGCAATTTCAGAGTCAGAAGGTAATCATACACAGACAATTATGGCTTCAAGAACTTTCCTAACATATTCAGCCAGAGCAGAGCTCCATTAGATTTCATACTACCGTATTCTCTGAGCTAACTGCAAGCTGCTTTCAGACCCATGATGCATTTGTTGGTATTCATTTAGAGGTGTTTGATTACGTAGGAGATGCCATTGTGTGCTGTCCAGATCTTTTTGGGTTTTTGTTGTTGTTGTTTTATAAAATTATTTTTTATTGGTGTTCAATTTGTCAACATATAGAATAACACCCAGTGCTCATCCCATCAAGTGCCCCCCTCAGTGCCCATCACCCAGTCACCCCCACCCCCCGCCCACCTCCCTTTCCACCACCCCTAGTTCGTTTCCCAGAGTTAGGAGTCTCTCATGTTCTGTCTCCCTTTCTGATATTTCCCACTCATTTTTTCTCCTTTCCCCTTTATTCCCTTTCACTATTTTTTATATTCCTCAAATGAATGAGACCATAAAATGTTTGTCCTTCTCTGATTGACTTATTTCACTCAGCATAATACCCTCCAGTTCCATCCACGTAGAAGCAAATGGTGGGTATTTGTCGTTTCTAATGGCTGAGTAATATTCCATTGTATACAAAAACCACATCTTCTTTATCCGTTCATCTTTCGATGGACACCGAGGCTCCTTCCACAGTTTGGCTATTGTGGACATTGCTGCTATAAACATCGGGGTGCAGGTGTCCCGGCGTTTCATTGCATCTGTACAGATCTGTACAGAGGATCTGCCAGATCCTCTTTGTAAATCAAAGTAGCTATTCTCTCAGCTGCTAAGAGTGTTTTCTGCTGAAGCTCCATAACTGAGTCCCTCCCCAGGAATTGCCTTTAGCCTAAGGGAGCAGTCTCAAACAGGTTATACCTCCTTCCTTTGGTAGCCTAAATCCAAGGATGGATCTACACAATAATAGAAGGCCCACTCCTTCCTTTATCTCAATTCTGGAAAGCTCTGAAGAGCCACTCTAGGTTAGAGGTCCCCAAGGGATCAACTGAAGTCTCTGTTGTGACTGAATTAAACTCAACTTCTCCTTTTGCCCCATTCTGCCTCCCCCATACCCTTAAATCTTAAAATACTATCTGGATGAAATCACATCTGCTACAAGAGAGATATGACAGAAACCAGCTGCCATTTATCCTGGTCCCAAGATGCTAGGAAGATGGAGCTGAACATAGAGAAGGCCATATGTTATGTCCAATCCATTCTGATCTTGATGTGAGAGGTTGGGGGTGTCAACCCTTGGTCATCTCCAAGCCAAAGAAAACAGGAAACCAATCACTTCTAGGGATGGCTTCGGGGATTCATTCTACTTTAGGATGTGCTCAGGAATATTTGGGAGGTAACAAATTAAGGCCAGCAAAGTTCTTGGATTCCCTGAAAATTGATCCTAGCTTCCTCAAGTCACTTGTATTATGAACCATATTGGAGTAGGCTAGGGCAAGTTATCCATTCTCCAAGACTTGGGTTAGGAATGTGAATGAGGGCACAGCTGCTTACTTAACTGCCCTCTATTTTATGCTATTAAGTAGAGATTGAGTTGATATCAACTAAACTGTGCCCCCAAAAGGTTCTGTTGTCTTTTTAGGACTCAACAAATCACACTGAAATGGCTTCTTGCTCCTCTCAGAGTTAAAGGGATTCTGTGTGGCAATCTTTTCCTATTACTACTAAATATCTATTGAGTTCTAGTTGTATGAGAAAGAAGTCCCTGACCCCTAGGCATGTGTGGTGCAAGAAACACGACACGTAAAGCTGTATCAGTGCTTTCCACTCTCAACTGATTGCTTTCAGACCATTGCCCAAATTGCCCATAATGCTGGGTGTTTTGGATTACCAGATTTATGTGAAATACTCATTGGCCTGAATGTTCCTCTGGAATAGGTTCATTGTCTTTCTGGTCTTACCCAAAACTATTTTATTCATTTAGTATATTTTATGATTGTTTACCATTATTGTAAAACACCTTCTCCTGCCCATCAGGAAGGTTACTCATATTTCTTATTTAAAAAAATCACTCATATAATTTTTAAAGTTGGTAATATAGTAATATGGTCTAAATATCAAAAAATTACCAAAACTATATAGTGGAATCCCTTCCTGCCCCTATTTCTCATCTGTGTAGTCAAAATCTTCATTTCACCTCAAAACTACCAAAGCCAGGTAGTTTTTCTATCCTTTTTACATGGTAACATATCCATTTTGTGCACTCTGCCTTTCTCATTTAATAATATAACATAGAGATCTTTTTCGAGTTACTTAACATTTGACAAAAATTATTTTCTTTAAGAGAATAAAGGGAACCTTTAAGAATTGCTGGGACCTTTCAAAGATGACATAATAAGGAAAAATTAGGAAGTTTCTTGGGGTTGGGTCAGATGCTGATGGAGTTTGGCATCTTATTTTTCTCAGTAGAGATTAAGTAGGAATACTGAAGAGGAAGAAAAAAGATAACAGCACATCAGCCAAGGACACAGCATGAAAAAAACAAAAAAAGGGAAAAGAGGGATCCAGAGCCATCTGTGCCAATGGTGAGTGGAAGCTACATAGTTTGAGTTAAGAGCAAGACAGTTGACCAGGGCCTAGTTGGCCTGTAGGGCAAAGGTAAGGTCACGGCCTCTGAGTAGTTCTAGATCAACACGAGATAGGAAGGAAGAAGGGAATGTTCAGATTGCCCTAGGTGCAAGGAGGTAATGCTGGATCTATATTCAGAGAGAGTGGGATCAAAGCACACATATAAGCTTAGAAATCAGAGCTGCATTTAAACCCCATGTGAGTTAAGCACTTTTAGGGAAATTACTTAATTTCCCCTCACCTAAGTTTTCTTATCTGTGAAACGAGAATAAGAATAAGAATAATAACCATTTACAGGGCTGTCTTAGGGTAACATGGCACTGTTTGAAATGTAAATTATTCTTAGAACATTTTCAGTGGGAGTTGCATTGCCCCTTTAGTGTCTTAATTTGAAAGAATTATTTTACTGTCATGACTAAACATAGAAACTTCAAGAGAACATATTTTCTTTTTTAAAACTTATTTGAGAGAGAGAGAAGACACGTGTGAGCAAGGGGAAGGGCAGAGGGAGAGGGAGAGACAGAATCTGAAGCAGACTACATGCTGAGCATGGAGCCTGACACGGGGCTTGATCTCAGGACCCTGAGATCATAACCTGAGCTGAAATCAAGAATTGGACATTTAACCAACTAAGTTACTACCCAGCTGCCCCCATAAGAACATATTTTCAAAAAATTATGTGTCAGTGGGTTTTTCATTGATAATTGGCTTAATTTAAAATATTAGACTAGACTAATATTAAAGTCCTTGCTGGACTTCCATTAGTTGAGTACAATCTTTGCATTAAACTATCTGCTACAATAATGAATGACTTTATAAAATTCTGCAAAATTTGAAGGTTACATTAACATAAAAGAAAATTATGGTAATACATTCCAGTTAACGCAGGAATTACCAGATAAATAGTGTTAAACTCTTGTCCAATAGCAAGAGTTGATTCAGATGGACAGTATGATTTATTTATTTTTTTAACCAAATACCTCCTCAGTAAATTATAATGGCTTTGCAGTAATGTGTATCTGGAAAATTGAGTCGTCTCTAGGATGACATGCATGTTTCAAGTGGTATTGAAAGCTGCACTGATGGATATGTATAATAAACATAACTGTTATTAATGAACTCTGTGTTCATTTAATGAGAAATAAAAGTAACTTGTAGATGAATACCTTTAAAAAACTAAAATAAACAGGGTGATGTATAAAGAGTGCTTAGCACAGTGCCTGACTCATAGTAGTGAGCAGTGAGCAAATTAATATATTTGCACTTGTATTATAAGTGTTAAAGTTAATAAGGGAGAAGAATATTTCCTAAAGGCCAGAGAGGAGACACCAACCATCAGGTGAAAAAAGTTTCTGCCTCAGCTGGTGTGGTGACGTCAGGGCCTTGGGTGAGAAGGCCTCTTCTTTGAGGGCTAAAAACCATGAGGTGTAAGAGGTGATGAAGTGAGCCTGACAGCCAAACACAAAGGATCTTACTTACCTGTGAGATGGAGGTCATCAATAAGAAACAACCAGTTCTTCCTTGGACTGGAGAGGTAGGGGATAACTAAAAATGGTATGCCTGGAAGAAGCAAGATTTTTTGCTTACATTAGAGTGCTTAAAGCTGTTGAAAATCTAATTTAAGTACTAATAACTGAAAATGCTGATATGACAGGGAAAATGCTATTTTTAACACACACCCACTATCTCTGAAAGGCAGATGTTTTAATAGGTGTGGACATGGAAGTCTAGAGAAAGAAGCCAGGGGAGGACTGAGCTGTCCTGTATAATAGAGGGAGGAAGCTTATGGGAAAGAAAAGACCTCAGAGAACAAATGAGTCTGATCAAGACTTTTAAGTAGTTTACCCTTCCCTAATATTCCTGCAAAATCTTCCATGAAATCAACATTGTTTACTAATGCTTATGATATGAATGGATCCTTTCTGGGTGAATGTACAGTGCTGAGCTCTGTGTTCATATGTGTGAAGGATGAAAACAGACTGCACTTGAGGAAAACAGCCATCAAATTTCCTGACTTTATGTTGTGACTGTGTATCTATCACTTATATCAGGCCAACCCAGGAGTGTGCTTCTTTGACTGAAGGTTTAGGGGAAATAATGCTCCTGAAAATATTCATTCAAGCAACAAATATTTCTTGAGCACTAATCATGTGCTACGTGCTGTGTTCTGAATTCAGGGCAGAATAACAGAGCAATGGTCTTTGTTATCAAGAAACTCTCAGTCTAATGAGGAAGGATGAGAAACAATGTGACAAGGGATGTAGCTGGGGTATGCAGAGACTAGGGAGCACCTAAGAGTGGTGCCAAAAAAGATTTGAGAAAAGGAAAACCCAGTGCTGAAGAGCAAATTACGTGAGTAAAACATTACATTGGAAAACATTAATATTGCCTTGTGAGCTGATGATCCAAATTGAAGCAATTGAGACAACCATTCAGAGAAGAGGTGAAATATCTGGGTACTATTCTTTTGGCCTCCTGGTTTCTCTTTCTTTTTGTTGTTACCCATTTCATCTCATAACTTCTGTATTTTGTTTCCAGAAGAAACTGCCCCAGAAAGAAACCCTGAAGAATACTATAGAACTGAATTTTCAAAGGCAGGTTGAAAGGAAAGAGGTGGTTAATTAATAAGGAAAGTATAGGCTCTTCCGATAACAGGTTAGTTCCATCAAATACAATGGAGGGTGTAGCCAAACTGGCTTAATAATGAGCTTGTTTCTTTACCAATGTTTTAAATAACAGGATTTACATAAACCTAGAGCAAAAGGATTTCAGAACAAAGAAGTGTATGTATTTGGATGCATTTTTCTTATAAACAGCACTGTTATTCAGTAAGAACAGGGAGAAGAGGTGACTAAGTTAATGAGACATTTTATAATTAATAGCAGAATTTATGTTTCAGATGTGTAATGTCTGTGATAAAATGTGTATTTATTTCAGCATTTCTGGAACTGATCAAAACGTTTTTGAGATTTTCTTTAGAGTCAGTTGGAGTTTAAATCAAGAAACCAGCAATGTGAGTTTATCCTACTTAAAGGCAGGTCAGAAAGACCTAAGCTCCAATCCTGGTTCTTCCATTTGATAACTATGTAACCTTGGAAAAGTTTAGCCTCTCACAATTGTGTCACAATTTCCTCATCCCTAAAATGGGAACAATAATTTTCAGAATTTTTAGAAGTAATGAGATAACACAAGTTTCTAGCCCTGTGACTGACTCCCAGTTAGTAGCTTCTCTGTAAATCTTTCCCCTCCTCCCCACTTAATGTTAAGTTGTATTTTGACAAATAGGTTTTTAGATGATTTGTTATTCTTAAATGTTAAAGCTCTGCCCCCCTTGAGGATCTGTGAAGAACATGCTATCAATTCAACTTCTAGGGATTTGTTTTAAAGAAATACTCAAACCAATGAGCAAATAAGTGTTTGTAAGGCTATTACAGCATTGTGTATAAAACTGAAAAACTATTAAAAATAGCCCAGCATTTGCCATAAGTTTGCTTAAATAATTTATAGTGCATCTGCATAATGAATGGCTAGGCAGTCACTTAAATGAATGCTGACTCTGTGCCAAGATGTAAAGCTATCTAAGAGAGCTATTCCTCAAACAAGGTATTGAATACGATGTATATTATGTCACATTTCTGCTAAAAAAAATGTATAAACACATACATTTTTAAAACCCTGAAAAGGGGGCACCTGGGTGGTTCAGCAGGTTAAGTGTTTGACTTTGGCTCAGATCATGATCTTGGAGTCCCAGGATGGAGCCCACATCAGGGGCTCAGTGGGAAGTCTGCTTGTCCTTTGAAGCCCTCTGCCCTTCCCCCAGTTTCTGCTCCCCTCCCCCGCTCTCTCAAAGAAATAAAATCTTCAAGGAAAAAAATAAAAACCTGGGAAGATATGCTGCAAACTATCAACAGCATATGGCAGAGGGAGGTAGATGATTGTGGGAGACTTTCATTTTTTAAATTGTATACTTGAGTGATACTGGATTGTTTAGCATGAGTATGTATGTGTATTTAGAAAACAAGAGAAAAAAGGGGAGAAATATTACCTCCACATTCTGAAGAAAATGCCAATAAAGGGGGATTATAAACTGTTTTAAGCAGAGGCTGCATTCAGAAGTAGTTATTCTACATCAGAAGTCTAATACTCCTTTGGAGAGCATACGGATCCTGGTATATTGTGAAAGAATCAGGCCTGTCAATTAATTAATTTATTATTTTTTTTTAAAGATTTTATTTATTTATTCATGAGAGACACAGAATGAGAGGCAGAGATATAGGCAGAGAGAAAAGCAGGCTCCCTGCAGGGAGCCCAATGTGGAACTCAATCCCAGGACCCTGGGATCACAACCTGAGCTGAAGGCAGATGCTCAACCACTGAGCCACCTAGGTGCCCCCCAGGCCTGGCAATTTAGAGTCATATCCAATGTTATGACTACTACACAAATTCTGGTTTCATACTATAACTGTATGTGCACTGCATACATACTATATACATAGTATACTTATACCTTCCAGGTAAGACACAGCCAGTGGTATGTGATTTGGGGGTCTCTGGGAAAGCCTCCCTGCAACAGCTCCCTTACTAGTTTATTAGGATATCAGAAATTCCATTATTAAGAAGTTTAATTTCTTCAGATTAAGAAATTATCTGATATTCAAATTCTGCACTAAGGGTCCCTCTCATGTGTTCCTTCATCATGCTGTACATATCTGCAAGAGTGTTTATATAGATTTTAATTGTCTGTTTTCTATTCCCACAAGACTCAGCTCCTCCCAGAAATAACTATGGGTTTTTTTTGTTTGTTTTTTGTTTTAAAGATTTTATTTATTTATTCATGAAAGACAGAGAGAGAGAGAGAGAGAGAGGCAGAGACACAGGCAGAGGGAGAAGCAGGCTCCATGCAAGGAGCCTGGTGTGGGATTCGATCCCAGGTCTCCAGGATCAGGCCCTGGGCTGAAGGCAGGAGCTAAACCGCTGAGCCACCTGAGCTGCCCAAGAACTAATGTTTTGATAGCTCTGTTCCCCAGTGCATTCCACAAGGCCAGACACACAGAGGGTCTCAGTATATTCACCAATTGAATGAATGCTTCTACAGATACTCACATGAATACTGAATATTAGGGATATTCATATGAATATTGAACCTGTTGTTTCTACTCCAACTATTGTGAAGTTAAATTGAGGAAATATATATGAAGGCATTTTGTAAACTATGAACTATCATACAAAATGCATATATTATTATTGGAATGTAAATTTTTTTCTGAGATAATTTCCAGGGGGTATACTTCTCTGGATGGACATATAATATGGAGAGGTCCACCTGACAATGGCAAAAATCCTGACCCATCCTCCAGCTGCTTGCATTCTAAAGAGCTCAGGAAGGAGGTCCCCAGTGAAAACTAATTAACAAGGAAATATTTCATTTCTGTAAAAACAGTCAAGAGTGACTGGAGAGCAAGGATTATGTGGGAGTAAGAATAGGAAAATACATAAAGCATGTTCTGAAAGCCTCAAATAGCACTTTTCATCTCTTCCAGAATCTCTGGTCAGGGACACTTTTTTACATAAGGTGGAGTTCTCTGGCTCAGGGCTTTTGTCCTCTTGAAAGACATGGCTTTGCTCTCTAGGTTGCAAAGAAAATGTTTTAAAACTGGGATTTTTATCATTAGTTTCCCAGGAAACCATTTTGGTTCCAATGCTAATTTGTGTACCTGATTGTTTAATTGAAAATGAGGTGGGGGAAAGGAGGGAGCAGATGGAAAGACTACTTTGAGTCACTGCCCAGCAAGAAGATGCCAGGCAGGGAATGCCAAGTCGACTGCTGGTGCCACCCTACACTTAGTGCCAGTTGGCACCAGGTTTCTTAACTGAGGTCAACAGAGTATGGGGCAAGGATTTGGAGATTCATTTTCTTTTCTTAGTTCTGACCTGAGAGGTTGAGGAGAGGTTGAGCTCGGCACTCACTTAGGTTGAGTTAGAGGGAGCCAGCAGACAGGCCTGAGCAAGACAAACAGCTCATGTCTTGGAAGTGTTCTAAGTTTCCTGCTTAAGACATTTTTAAAATCTCCTCCCTCAGATGGAATGATGTCCCTAGAGGGTGTGGATACCTGGAGCTTACCTCTACCATGGCATCTACAAATGAACTGTATTTACATTTCTGTGGCTTTTTCTTTTGGTGACCAAAGCCTCCGTAATGATGGCATTAGAGGGTGTGGCTTTACACACCAAAGAATGCAGCATTCTTATTGCCTTTAATGTTCCCTAGAGAGGTAGTGTATCTGGACATTTCAGCTCCAAAGGCCTGGAAGAGAAGGAGGCTTGTTAGCTGCTCACTGTCCTGAAGCTTCTTTGTGGGCTGTGTATAGCTGGTATGCCGGACCATCAGTCAGAATTGGACTCAACAGCTCTGTGAGGTGAATGAGGGCAAGGTTAACAGTCTTGGTAAAAACCATCCCAGTGTCACGTAACCACCAAAGATGAACACTGACCTAGATTGCATTTTTTTTCACTTGCGAAGACTCGCACATACACCTTGACAGCATCCTCTCTAGTCTCAAACTATGCTGTCCAATAGAGTAACCATGATGCACCTGTGCTTGTTAAGCACCTGAGTGCTCAAACGTGAGTCTGGTTTGCCATATGTTAAGCATATAATATACCCTAGAATTCTGAAGACTTAGTATGAGGAAAGAATATAAACCATCTCAATAGTTTTTAATGGGGGTTATATGCTGACATGACAATATTTTGGATAGACAGCGTTAAGTAAGAGTATATTAGGAGAATTAATTTCACTTGTTTCTACTATGGCTACGAGAAAAATTTATTACATAACGCTCACATTTATATTTTGATTGGACAGTGCTGGTCAGAATGAGAACCGTAATACTCATTCAATCCCTTAGTCAATCCCTTTTGAGCACTCTAACATGCTGAAAATAAATAAGATCCAGGCTCTGCTCTCAGCAGCTTCCATATAAAAGAAGGGCAGTTATTTACAGAGCAATAGCCTAGGGGGTGAGTGCTGGAATAGAATAACATGCACCCAACTGTGGGAGTCCCAAGGAAAGAAAGACACTCTTATGGACAGCATCATCAAGGAAGGCTTCAAGGAGGAGATGAGTTTTAGGATACACAGGGGTTTTAGCAGTCAAAGGAAAAAAAGGCAATGATGTATCAAGAGACACAGATACCTGACATGCCCAGCATGTTTCAACAAAACACAAGTTGTTTATTTGGGTGCAGCTTTTTAGGACAAATGGGGAGTGATTGGTGGAGATGAGGCTGAGAAAATAAGCCAAGGTTCCAGATTCTGAAGGCTCTCTCATGCCACGAGGAGTTTGCACTTACAGTGGCTCAGGGGTTGTCTAACTGTAATGTGGCAAAGAATCACCTGGAGAGCTTTTTAAAATTCCACACACCCAGAGGCTTTGATCTTGATGTGTTAGGGCTCAAAATTAGCATTTTAAAATCAGCATTCCAGATGATTCCAATTGAGACCTCACTTTGGAAAATGCTACTGCAGGTAAGGGGGTTTAGTTAGGCAGTGACGTGATCAGCCTGCATTGAAGGAAGATACTCTGAGAACAGAAGGCAGGTAGGTGGGGAAAGTTATCCTGGGGCTGTAGAGTTGTTGGCTGTTTCAATTATCTAGATGAAAAGTGATAAGGGTAGGGCAATGTAAATTCAAATGCGAATGGGAGATGACTGCCAGAGACATTAAGATAGTCAAGGGATGCCTGCGTGGCCTAGTGGTTGAGTGTCTGCCTTTGGCTCAGGTTGTGATCGCAGGGATCGAGTTCTGCATCTGGCTTCCTACAGGGAGTCTGCTTCTCCCTCTGCCTGGGTTTCTGCCTCTCTCTGTGTGTCTCTCATGAATGAATAAATAACATAATATAAAATAAAAAGATAGTCAAATTGTCAGGTCTTATTGACTAACTTGGTCCTTGCTTATACCCTTGTTTCTATCCCCTGTATCACACCAGAGCACTGGTTTTCTTGTTTATTTTCCCCAAATATCTGAGAACACAATAATCTTCTTAGTGAGACCTTCCAAAGCAAAGTTGATACAGGGTTCAGTTTCCGAGCAAGCCCTTCCTATAATAAAGGTGTTTTTAGGGGATCTAAAGTAAACCTTCCTTTGACACCTTTTAAAAGATCCCCTGGCATTCCTGATCCTGCAGCTGCATAAAATGGGTAGAACCAGAAGGGAAGTGTCCCTGTTTTCCCAGAGCTTCTTGGCTGCCTTGATTCCTTGGCAAGTGAAAAAAAGACCGGGCTGGCTTACATTTTTAATAGAAGAGGGAATAAAGATACATTTACCCTATAAACAAAACAGCTTTTAATGTTTGCTTGTTTGTTTGTTTTGGAAACTGTATAACCAATCATAGAAAGAGACAAGCTGATTAAGCACTGGCATACAACATAAACAGCAAATAATAAAGACCTAAGTTTCAAATGAGCTTCAACTAAGGATGGGTTAGTAATGTGCACATAGATTTTATCTATTTTGTTTACTTGAAAGTCTACTTTTTATTACTTTTCCTTGAGAAGACTGTCATTAATCTCAATTTCTAAGGTAGCTCATTTTCTCCAAGCAATGGGCTCTAAGAATAAGGAGAGGAACTAGAGTTTCGAAGTGTAGTTATTTGAGGAGTTAAACTGTGTGTCTGCCAAAAGTGATGCATCTTATAATGCCATGATAAACACACACAGGTACACTCTCTCTGATGCCCCTTTTCTGGCATAGGGACCCAGTGTACTCATTAAAGAATATTCTTTCACCTTGGCTCTTTTTCTTTATCTCTGGCTGCTGCCATTCCTGTCTGCATTTCTTGGAGTTTCTCTGTGCTCAAACAGGGATATAGTTGCCCAGTGGATTCCTCTAGCCCTCCCAAGTGTGTGTTCAGTTTGGAGTACATGTACTTTCATTCTGGGAAGTTTCTACCTAGAGGGCATTTTAGAAAGACAGAAAGGTAATTAATTTCCCAAATGCTCAGTATACTTCTACCCTCAGATGACTAGCAGTCTGCCAGCCATCTTCTAAACAATGATTAATTTATTAATATCTCAGTGGCAATTGACTAAATGCAATATTCATTCTTATTAAAACTGTAATAAACTAATAAACCTTTAATAAGCTAGGAATGGAAGATGGGGTATACCTGGCTGGCTTAATCAGTAAAGCATGTAACTCTTGATCTCAGGGTCGTGAGTTCCAGCCCTACACTGGGTGCAGAGCTCACAAAAAAGAAAATGTTGATAAAAGAATATGAAACATTTATCTGAAAAGAACCACAAACACCAAACTTAATGGTAAAAAAACATTAGAGGCCTTCCTTTTAAAAAGCAACAGTTCTGGGGCATGTGGGTGGCTCAGTTGGTTAAGAATCCAGCTCTTATAAAAAAAAAAAAAAAAAAAAAGAATCCAGCTCTTGATTTTGGCTCAGGTCGTGATCTCAGGGATGTAAGATCTAGCCATGCATCTGGCTCCATACTAGGTGTGGAGACAAATTGAACTGCAATTCTCTCTCTGCCCTTCCCCAACTCTTCCTCTGCCCTTCCCCAACTCTTTTCTAATAAATAAATAAAAGCAATCAGACTAGTAAAATTCAGTGAAAAAACATTGAAATTAATCATTTTCTAGTAAAATGTCAAAATATAATAGAGAAAAACTCATACACAATAGCCTTCTTCCCATGTGTGTAAATGTACATCATAAAATCTAGATCAAAGAAAACTATAGTACATTACTGAAGTAAATAAATGAAAATTTGGATAATTGGAGAGAAATATCAGGTTTCTAGAGGGAGAAAACTTCATGTTGTAACACCACTCTCTGAATTACCCTATAAATTTAATGCAATTTTAATAAATATTCAAATCATCATTTTTGAAGATTAGGAATTTATAAGTCTACTTTAAGTTTTATCCAGAAAAAGATAAAGTTTTATCATTGAAAAAGAAAAATAACTTCATAATTTTCAATAATTTCAGGGTATTGATACAAAAATAGGCATGTGCATCTTCAGAACTTAACAGGAAGTCTAAAAACAGACCCATGTGGGGACACCTGGGTGGCTCAGTTGGTTAAGCATCTCCCTTTGGCTCAGGCCATGGTCTGAGGGTCCTGGAATCGAGCCTTGCATTGAGCCCTGCACTCAGTGAGAAGTCTGCTTGTCCCTCCACTCTTCTCTCTCACTCTCTCTCAAATAAAAAAATAAAATCTTAAAAAAAAGAGAAAACCAACAGATCTATGTTACACTGGTATACTGGAAATTATAGTATGACTAGAGGCATTTCAAGTTAGCAAGGAAATCCCCTCAGTTGGCAACTTAGACAGCTGGCATAGGAATGATCCTAGGAAACTGACTATAAAATAGGATTGTGAGGCTGGCTTATCCACTGTCCAATTGGTGGACCCCACTAGTGTTAGTGAAGTACTGATAGGTTCTGGCATGCCATATCAATGCAATTATTAGAACTCTTATAGGTGGTGAACCAGACAAGATGCCAGTAGAAGGGAATGTACTGACCGGTACAATACCTCAGATGTTTGGGAGGAACAGGAAAAGTACCTATAAGGACTATGGAATTGATTGACTGTTGCTAGGTATTATCAATACATATTTGACAAAGATAATGAAAAGGCAAAAGAGAGATAACTAACTACCAATTTAAGGCAAGATATGAAAGTCACAGGGCCTCCATGGTTGTATATAGTTTCTCATTTCCTACAGCAAGGGGACAGAAAATGCTGAGGGTCAGACCAGGATTTAATTTTAAGATTAAAAGGGTCACAGAGAGTGTTGATTTCTTAATTATAGCAAGTCTCCTACACCAAGTTCAGGACCCTGACTGATGAGTGGGATCCTGGGACTTGACACCTGCACCATTGCACAAAAGAACTTTAAAAGCACAGATGAGGATGCCTGGATGGCTCAGTGGTTGAGTGTCTGCCTTTGGCTCAGGTTGTGATCCTGGGGTCCTGGGATCGAGGCCTGCATCAGGCTCCCCACAGGGAGCCTGCTTCTCCCTCTGCCTGTGTCTCTGCCTCTCTCTGTGTTTCTCTCATGAATGAGTAAATAAAATATTTTTTAAAAATAAATGAAAAAAATAAAAACACAGATGAGTCTTGAGTCCTCTAGATCTTCAGAAGGAAACCATGCTTTCCTGCCAAAAGCTAGTTCCCCTTGCATCCCACCTGAAGATGATGTAGAGGCCTCTGCTTGCTAAATCATATATGTTCTCCTTGGGATCTATGCCCACTTTCCTCCTGGCTAACAGACCAACAAAAGGATCAAGTCACAACACAACCCAGCTAGGGAAGTGCTAGGACTGTAAGTGAGGAAAGGGATTATATATGCTAAAGGAATTTGGGAACCAACCCACAAATATATTGGCAAAATCCAGGAGAATGTTATAGGATTGGTTCCTAAAGATTCTGGATTAAAGGAGGTAAAATGTGAAGTTAGATAAAGGAGAGTTTATCCGTACAAGAATACTTGCCTGGGACACAGGATTTAATTTCTGGCAACAACCCCAGGAGTCAGCGCTAATGTGCTGTAGGAAGCTTAGAAAAAACAATCTCCTACATTAGATGAGAAGTCCATCACAGATGGAATCAAAAGTCACAGAGAAATGAGTATGTCAGAACAGATATACTGTGTAAGACTGGAAATCAGCACTGATAGACAGGGCTTGGAAGACACCATGTTTGCCAAAGTGATAAGAAATGCGCTAATGAGGAGGCCACCAACATTATTGAGAAGTCCAATGATGGCTATCCTTTGCAGGCCATAGCTTATGGTAAAAAATTGATTATAGCACTGGTGACAGTAGAATGGGGCTAATTATATCCTGAAAATATAGAGGCTAGATGATGGCACATAACTATCAAAAGTAAGTTGAACACAAAATTAATGAGCAGTCATGTCAGAGTGGCAGCTAGCATAGTGTGACATTCAGAAAAGTATGGAGATGGTTAATAGAACAGCGTTCCCAGGGGCAGGACAGATGTCAGCTGACAAGGGTATTACTTAATTTATATACTCAAAAGAAATCAAGAATGAATAAGAGCAGCCATCCCAATCAAACAAAACAAAAACAAACCATGATCCTCTGCCTAGTTTTTGGATCTAAGCCAGTTCCCAGACCCTAAATCCATTCACTGAATGAGAGACTATGACCCTGCAGCATCATGGCTAGTAATATGCAGTAATGATTCCCCTAGCCCTTCCCTATGAGACCTATGGTCATTTACTAAGGTAACCATAGAGCAGATGATGAGGAATACAGATATTTCAGTGACATTTGGACACAGGATTTGAGTTGACATTGATACCTGTCCTGGGGGGTGGGGGGAATAGCAGAGATTAATGTCACCCTTAAAGACATAAAGGATACAGGGGCAATGATCCCCATCATTATCCCCAAGTCTGGCTCAATACAAAAAGAACTGGTGAAATCTATATGACAGTGGACTATGGCAAACAACCAAATAGCAGTCTCAACTGCAGCTACTATGTCACATATGGTATTTCTGCTGGAAGAGATGAAGACAGCTTTGGGTACATGTATGAAGCCAGTGATGCCAGTGATCTGGATAGAGGGATCAAAGTAGTGTGCATTCATGTGGGACAAATATGGTGTACATTTACATTCTTGACCCACAGTTGTGTTAACTCACCCACCCTCTCTGATAGCCTGAAAGTGCTTTGAAAACCAGGATATTCCACAGAACATCATAATGATTCATTATGTTATATTAACAAGACCATTTGAGTACAAAGTGGCAAATAATTATAGAATTAGTTAAGACAATTGCAACCCAGAAGGTAAGATATAAACCCCATGAAAATTCAGGGGCCCAGCAAATTAGTGATGTTTTTAGGGGTCCAGTGGTCTGGAGCATGCCACTATATCCCTTCCAAAATAAAGGACAAATCATAGCATCTTGCACCTTCCATCTCTGAAAAGGAAGCAAAACCTCTGATACATTTCTTCAGGCCCTGGAGACAGGATATTGCACGAGTGGGAATACTACAACAGTCATGTACTGGATGACATAGAAGGCTGCCAGTTTTGAGAGAGGCTCAGAGGAGTAAAGGGTCTGAAGCAGGTTTGGGTTGAGATGCAAGCAACTCTGCCATTTGGGCTGAACAATATGGCAGACCCTATTGTTTTCACACTTGGAAAACACACCGTGTGGAGTTTATGGCAGCCACCAATAGAAGACTTAAAATGTAGAGCTGTAGGATTATAGAGCAAGGACATGCCACCTATAGCATAGAACTCCATACCATTTAAAACTAGCTCCTGGTATGCTACTAGGTCCTGGTAGAGATGAAAACCATGGGATGTCAATTGACTATATGGCAAGAATTAAACTGGATTTTGTTAGAACCACCAAATTATAAAGACTCAGAAGAACTCTATCATAAAATGGAAGTGGTATATTAAGATTGGGTATGAGCAGGGCTGGAGTACATAGGTAAGCTTAAAACGGTTGACCCAGAATCCAGATCATTTACCACTGTTGCACCAGAACTTCTTCCTCAACTCAAACCTATGTCAACACAAGCTCCCTTGTGACCAGATCACAGAAGAGAAAAAAGGTCAAGCTTGGTTCATGAATATATTACCTAGTATATGGGTAGAAGCCAAAAAAATGATGGCTTCTATAGGGTCCCACACACATATGGTCCTAAAAGAGAGTGCTCAAGGGAAATCCTCCTAATGTACAGAACTTTGGGCCTCTACTGTGTGTGGAAAGAGAAATGGCTTAATATAAGAATATTAATAGACTCATGGGAAGTAGCAAATGGCCTGTTTGGTTGGTCAAGAGCCTAGAAAGAAAGATTTTTAAAAGCTGGGATAAGGAGATCTGGGAAAAAACATTTGGATGAAATATAGGAGGGCAGCTTGGGCTGCCATGACAAAATACCATAGAATAGGTGGCTTAAACAGCAGAAACTTATATTCTCACAGTTCTGGAGACTAGAAGACCGAGTTCAGGGTGCCAGCATTGATCCAGAGTGGGTTCTGGTGAGAATTCTCCTTTTGGCTTGTGTGTGTTCTTCTTCATATGTTCAGAGAAAGTAAAAACAAGCTGTTTGGTGTCTCTTCTTATAAGGAAACTTCCTATCGGACTAGGCAGGGCCCCATCCTCATGATTTCATCTAATCCTAATCACCTCTCAAATTTTCTATCTCCAAAAATACCATCATAGTGGGAATTAGGGCTTCAGAAAGGAGGCATATTCATTCAGTCCATAGCAGCATGAGTGTGAAGATATTTGTATCCCAAGTTAGCATCCACTAGAGAGCATCAATAATGGAGGGCACTACCCAGAAAGAAAGACTCAACAATGAAATAAGTTAATCTCTGTTATCCTGATGGCAGTACAATAGGCTTATGGAGCTTTGGTGGCACAACTGGAGACTTTATGGGCCTAACAGTATAGCCTTCTCCTCATTCAGGCCAGTTACTTCTGTTGCTAAATGTCCAACCAATAACAAGAGACCAAGCTGAGCCTCCCATAGGGCATATCACATTAGGAAACTACATTGTGGTAACTTGATTACTTTGGGCAGTTTCTATCCTGGGAAGGACAGCAATTCATCTTGATTGGAAATGATATCTATTCCAGGCACAGATTTGTCCTTCCTGCCTATGAGGCCTTGGGCGGTATTTCTATCTGAGGGCTCAGAGTTATCTACCAACACAGGGTCTCATATAACATTGACTTGGACCGAGAGTCTGTCTTTAAAGTGAAGGGGGGATATCAGTAGGCAAATACCATACCATCCATAAGATGTTGTCCTTAGGGAGTGAAATAAAACAATATGTAGAACAGCCTTTTCAAGGCTGGCTGAGGTCAGCTTCTTTTGAGGCCAGCTTAGTCTTGATGCCCTGCAACTATGGGCAGCATCCCCTAGGACATAGTCTATACCAGAAATCAAACATCATCAAAGTTATATGTCCTTAATGGATAGAAAATATTGAACTGGGAATAAAGAAATAAAAGTAGGGATGGTTCTGCTTACTAAAACACTCCCAGTGATGGCTCTGGTTCTATGAAAATAAGAATCCTAACTCCTACAGGGGAAATACTTTTACCAAGGGACACAATAAGAGTTGTTTAAACTTTAAGCAATAGTTTCTGCTTAGTCACTTTGGGCATCTCATGCCAAGGCACCAGTAAGCTAAGAAAGTCACCATCTTTACCAAGCAATTGGCCTTAACCATTAGGAGAAAACAGAGCTGCTATTATACAATGGGTCTAGAGGTTTTTTATTCGGATGATCCACCAGGGTTTGTTTTTGTATTCTCTGGACATATGCAGTAGCCATTGTCTAAGAAGTGCATGGTGACCAGGAGCTCATAACCCTCAGGGCTGAGGATCTAAATTACCCTGCCAGTTAAGTGATCTAGACCAGCAGAGATGCTACCCAAGGGTAAAGGAAATCTAGAATAAGAAATACAGGACAAAGACACAAGTATCAGATATGGTCCTTGAGACCAGCAACAGTAGCAGGGGTTGTCATTTTCCCCTTTGGCTGTGTACCCAAAAAGCACCAATCAGAAATCTGAAGAAGCTATTTCCAGATGGAGTGAAGTTACTACTGTAAAAAGCAAATGGCTCCAAGAAGCACACAGGTGGGACTACTGTGGATGCTATAGTGTACTACCCAGATTCCTGCTGTCAGGACCAAGATACTCATCCCTCATCCTCCACACCCTCAGCTGCTGGGAGTGTTGCCTGCTGAAGACTTAAGGCTGAGTCCCTTTCTGGAAGTTTCCCTGGGCCAAAAAGATCTGCCTCAACCAAGGCTTTGCTTCCTCCATGGGGGCAGCCTGCATCCAATGACTAGTCAATGCAGGGACATAAAAGCCAGATCCTCTTGCCTCCACTTGGGACAACTCTTAAAGACTATCCTCATCCCAGAGCACTCCAGAGGATTAGCTGAGACCTCTATGACAATTGCATCACAGCTCAACTTCTTCCTCAGCCAACCTTTGCTTCTCCCACTTCCTCACACTCCCCAGAAAGTCTCCTGTGTACAATCTCTAATTCAGAGGCTGTTTCCAGAGAAACTGACTTTAGCCAGCATTGAATGCAATGGGTGTTTTCTTCTGAACTTAGGCCTGCCAGACTGTATGCTCCAAGAATACAGATTTTATTTTCCATTTATTTTTAAGTTTCTCATCACCTACTGTATTATATTACACTCAACAGGTACTACATAGATGATTCACAATGAGCTAGCTACCTGATTGGTCAATTCCACTTAGTTCTCAATGGGATGTAGGGAATCTGTGCATTTTCCTGGATATTTCTCAAAATCTCCATTTTCCTTGAAATGACTCTACAAGCTTCAGCTTTACAGAAGCTTTTAAAAGTCAGACATAAAGCACTGTTAACATGGAGAGAAGGACAAGAGAAAAGGATACATCTTTTCTTCTCTTCTGCCAGCTTAACCACTTAGAAGAAAGCTTTTAAAAAAAAGAAAAGCAAAGTCAATCTCATAACTGAGAAAACAATCTTAAATGAAAAGGTAAGCATATTTGTTATCTGGAACAGAGAAAGAGTAGGTATTTTATAATCTTTCTTACTATACTCATTAAAGCATGGAAATTATTGAGATACCTCAAATTTGATGGACATATCCCTCCAAAATTTATTTTGATCCATAATCAAGACTGATTTGTTTCGTCACAGACATGGTTTTGCGTTGAGGGCTGTATAATGTGAGTCAAGCAAGTCTGAATGTAGTTACAAGGAAAATTCAAGGTAAAAATGCAGTCAATGAAAATTGCTCTTTCCTATTTGCTCACACCAAACCTGCCTCTAGGCTAGAGTCTAGACTAGCATTGTGTATCAGCCCTGCCAAACACCAGTGGCTGGCCCCACTGCTGCCCTCACCGAGTCTGCAAATAAGTGACAGGTGATCTCCATAGGCTTCTAACAGGCTATCAGGTCACACACAGTACTTTGCTCGGAAAAACTCACTTATGTATCTCATCGCTGATCAAATTCAAGTACTTCATATTTACAGTTTAAAAGCCTAAAATGGGTTAGTTTATCATAGCCCAGCTTCATGACACTGATGCATGTGCTTGTACCAAGTGGCTATGAGCTTGGTGCTCTTTGATTTAGGTGCAGGAAGCTTTTATTTTTGAATTTCTACCTACCCATGGCAATACATCAAACAATCAGTTTTAATATCTTTAGGGTTAAGTGCACTCATGTAATTTAGAATTAAATGATTTTTATGAAGCACCTTTATAGACCATCTACATGCTATACAACTACACTGATTAAGGATCATGGTGACTGGTAAAACAGCAGCCCCTATGAATTAGGGAAGCATTAGTGAAATGCATTTTCTGAATGCATTCACTACTAAGTAACTCAAATGTCACATGATAGTCCTAATGAAAATTTCTCTCCACAAAGCAAATACACAGATGAACCCTGTGGGCTATATTAGATTCTAATAGTGACATATTACTGGTTTCTGGTCTTTCTGCTTCTTCTGTCCTATATTCGCCCCCTACTCCACACTCACTTCAATCCCACTCCCCTCAACTTCTAAGTGTAATTGATTATTTCTCTTTGAGGCTGCTAGGAAGGGGGCTAGAAGTGGGGTAGTAGTCAATCTACCAGGCCCCCTTCCCCTTGTAAAAAATTTGCAGTAGAGCTGCTTACCAGCAGAGGGCAGCATAAATCTTTTGCCATGCACATGCTCAGAGAGGCTCTGGACCTCACCCTCTTCTTCTAGAGGTAAACTGGGACCTGGAGGGTTGTCTCCTAGGTGCCACTGAGTCACCATGTGATTCTTTGTGTTGTTGAACCCAATCATGTTTCCAGTTCATGGCTATTTGATCAAAAGTAATGAAAGCTTCTCTTGCCTACTTTTCACCTGGGCATAGTTGCAGAAGCCATGGGGGAGTCACCTGGGTTGACTCTACAATTCTTTAAAGAATCACAGAATTTCATTTTTGATTCAGAGTTTTTTGTTTGTTTTCTCTTTCTTTTCATATTTTTAATGTGTGAGTGAGAGGAGCTTCCTCCTGAAAAAGGCAAACCAAACAAATTCCTGAAAGAGAAATTCAACTAGCAGCTATGTAAATTGGCAAACTTTTTTCCTTACCTCCATCAGAAGGGCATCTGAATCAAAAGGATCTTATTAGATATTATTGTAACTTATTCTTCCAACTGACCCAAGTGGTTGCTTTTGGAATCTGTCAGATCTCAGTTGTAAGAGGAAAATGTTTCTCAGCATAGTGATAGCAGGGGTTGGTAGCAGTAGTCCCTAAAGGTCAAGACCAAACCAGGCTAATAGCAGAAATATTCTTTCCTTTATGGAGAATTAGTCTGATAAGGTGAATGATTGTTGTTACACCTTGCATTTACTCTACCAGTGACACATCTTTCATCAGTGGGGAAGACTGTACTCTTATTACATTCTCTTCAGGGAATGAAAATATTCCTCTGGTTGCTATGGACTGAGTTGAGAACTTCAGCTCATAAGCTCATATCTAGATCAAATCTGGGGCCTTGACTGAGTTTGCAAGTGCTAGAAGGAGCCAGAAGCAGCTTCCTTCTGAAGGGTTAGTGATAGTTGCTCCCAGAGAGAGCCATGGGCTTCACCTAACTGGGAGTCTTGAAGAAAGTTTGAGATGGGGGCTGGGGTAGGGAGTCCAGGACGGGGAGAGGGAACCAGATTGGGGGGATACCTCTGGCAGAAGTGAGCAGGTTAGAGGCTGGGGAGGCACTATGCTTTGGTACTCCTAATTCTGCAAGGCCTCAGCCCTTGGTTAGTACAAAGGTATATCTAAATTAAACTTTTATTTCCCCCTATAATACCATTTCCAGAACTGCCTGACTCTTCAGTAAAGAACTTTGTTTTTTGTATGATAGTCTGAAGGGCTTGGCCTTCATGAAAGATGATAGGCTTGGGGAGGCAGAAAAACTACACCCTTGAGAGCTTTCCAGACTAAGGGCAAGAGGCGCACTGCCTCTTTTCTCTGGACTGCCTTTGTTTATCTGAGGTACAGAGACCAATGACTCCAAATGGTCACGAGCATGAGAGGTGTCAAGACTAATCTTTCTCAATTCTCTGCTGCTCCCTACCTACAACTTCTTTGGGTTCACTCAAAATTAAAATCCTATTTTGTTTCTGACTTTCCTTTCAACTCAACCATTTCTCTTTTTTGGGTAGGTGCCGCTTCTCTGCACTTCCACATCCTTCCACATTTGTCATAGCATTTATCAATAGTAAGGAAATTTCCTTTCTAGACCGTGAGCTTCATGAGGGCAGGGATACTGTTGGTTTTTTCATGGTTCTAGCCCAAGTGTTTATCATTGTGCCTGTACAAAATAGGTAACCAAGAACTACGTGTTAAATAAGTGCATGAGTAGATTTTCTTGCTGAAGAAGTTACATAAATTTGAATTGGGCCTTGAAAGGTAGGTAGAATTTCAATAAGTAAAGATGGAAAAGGGACCTTCTAAGAGGAGGCAAGCACTTGAATATAAGTATGGAAACACTGGAGGGTATTATGCTGAGTGAAGTAAGTCAGTCGGAGAAGGACAAACATTATATGTTCTCATTCATTTGGGGAATATAAATAATAGTGAAAGGGAAAATAAGGGAAGGGAGAAGAAATGTGTGGGAAATATCAGAAAGGGAGACAGAACGTAAAGACTGCTAACTCTGGGAAACGAACTAGGGGTGGTAGAAGGGGAGGAGGGCGGGGGGTGGGAGTGAATGTGTGACGGGCACTGGGTGTTATTCTGTATGTTAGTAAATTGAACACCAATAATAAAAAAAAAAAATAAGTATGGAAACAGCAAAACAGAGCATATTTGGGGACTGATTATTATTCACTTTTGATTGTAAAAAGGTATGTGCAGTGGCAGAGTGAAAGATAGGCCTAAAATGGAGGTTGGAGCAACAGTACACTAAGAGTAGATAGCATTGAGTGCTTAATACATACCAACACAATTCTAAGCACTTAAATATAAAAATATATTTATGAATAGCTAATATATGCCCACAGTAAAAAATAAAAAAGGTTTAGAAAGACACAGGGTACAGTGAAGAGTAAGACTCCATCCTACATCTGTATCTTCCTCTACCTCATTTCCCCTCTCCCGAGGCACCCACTGCTAGCAGTTTTTATATATCCTTCTACAGATTCTTATTCTATGCATATGGAAACATATGGATATATTTTACACTCAGTCATATATTAATCTACTGTTCTACTCCTTCTTTTTCACATTTAACTCATATTATGGAGCTGCCTCATTCTTTTTTAACCACCTCTCAGTATTCCATTACATGGGCGTGCTATAATCTGTTTAACCAATTCCTTCCTAATAGACATTTAGGATATTGCAAATCTTTTGCTATTACAATCAACTACATAAAATATCCTTGTATGTTTTGCTTTGTATTCATATGTGAATATATTTGTAGGCAAATTCCTAGAAGCAGTACTGATGGGTTAAAAGGAATGTACACTTTAACTTTTCACAGGTATTATAAAATTGCTCTCCAAAGAAGTTATACTACCTTATACTCTTACCCACATATATTATAAAACTTTTTGATTTTTGCCAATTCAATAGGTCATAATGGATTTTCACTATTGCTTCTAATTTGTATTTTCTCTTAATATGAATAAAATGAGCATTACTTGATATATTTTAAATATGATGAAATTTTATTTTGTTAAAGTATAAATAAGAATTTATATTTATTTAAATTAATTAAAATGTAATTTAAAGTTTAAATATATATTTTATAAATACTTTACTTGATATATTTTTCTTTTTTTCTGTAATTGTGTTCATTTTCTATTTTTGAAATGTTGATTTGTTGGGGTTTTTTTTAATTGATTTGTATGACTTCTTTATATATTAGGCCCTTTAGTATTTCATGTCTTATGAATATTTTTTCCCTTAATTTGTCATTATTGTTTTGATATTGTCCATGGTATTTTTGTTTTTATTTTTTTTAATGTTTTATTTCAGAAAATTTCAAATACATAAACAAAGAAAATAGATTAAAAATTTGTATGGGCTAAATACCCAGCATTATCAATATACATATAAACTTAATTCATTTATTACCATGCCTGCCTATATTACCTCTCTTCCTCTGCCCTGCTGGATTATTTTAAAATAAAATATATCCTTTTATTTTATTTTTATCTATGATAATTATAGTCCTGCAGTGACTTAAATTTTTGTGTAGTCAAACTTACTAGTCTTTCATTTTGTGGTTCTGCTATTTAGACCACCAGAAATTCCCTGAGAATATATATAGCCACGACAAACTTTTGAGGTGAGTAATATTTTAAAATGAGTAAAACTGAGCCTCAGAGAAGCTAAAGTATCTTGCCTTAGGGGACATAGCTTCTAAAGGGTAGGAATTGGGCCAAATCCTGGCAACCTAAACCAGGGTTCTGTCTCCTGACCATCACATCAAATCCTTCCCCAGTGAAGGTTTAATGGCTATGCTGAACAAGACAGGGACCTCACATTGGCATTCCTGTTCATTCATGGTTGAACCTTCATGACACTCATACATGGGCAGTCTTCTCCACAATGGCTGCTTCCACATGAGCTTCTAAGGTGGTGTACTTTGGAAGGGAAGGTGGTGTCACAGATCCCTCTCATGAAAGCAAGAGAATCTCATGAAAGAAAGTTCCAGGACCATGGTTGTAGGAAGCATTCGTATTTACACACATAGACACACACACACACACACACACAACCATGCACAGGCTCTAAGGATAGCCTCTAGGGATTTGCTTATCTTTGTCCTGTCATCTCTGCATTAGGCAAAGAAACAGGCTCTTAATTATCATGAATCTGGATTGGATACGTATCAAGGTATTTTTGCTATTCAGTTCCCTAGAGAACAGTGCAGTTTGATTATATTTGTATTTATGGGCAGGTGAGGATGACCTATTTAATCAATACATCTAAAGGCTAAGAGGTAAGCTATCTTATTCAGACTCAGTAACAAAGCTTATGCTAATTTAACCTGACATGTAGCATGTTAGGTTAATATGATTTGGATTACATGTATCGGTTTTAGAAATTGATGTTTCTGTTGCTGGTTTCTCCTGACATTTTTGAACTATAATATGGAATGTAATACTCCTCCAACAAAGAAGGTAATTCTCACTAGTGAAGGTAATTAATGGTTATTTGATCATATTACAGCATAGAAATGATGTTTTTGCTACACAATAGGTTTTCTAATTGGTGATCCAAGGATGACCATGTTCATTTTCTGCCGATAGAGGTTTCCCACTGTGCATGGCATTATCTCTAAATACTGTGATAGCAGTGATAGCAGCAAATGATGGTCATAGCCAGTAAGAAAATTAATTTACAATGCTTCAACAATCATTATAAAAGGCCTAATAATGCTAATTTACGTGTAGGATGAGTCATCCAATTAGTTAATTAAATAGGACCTTGCTGCCAGTCTCCTACAATGGAGCATATTGTGTTACAGGTGTTTGATAGAGCTGAACAATGCCAAGGGAAGGTAAATGAATACATGCTGACCCCGCAGATGCATGTCATGTTTACAGTTATGAAAGCATGAGCAAAAGCAATTGCTTTACTCAAAATACGAACCAAACAACCAAATTTTAAATATTGTTACTTTGCTTCTATCTTATGAGGAAAAAACATTGCTGGCTTATTTCTTAGCTTCACAACTTTACAAAAATGTCTTTAAATCTTGATTTGATTTCTGAAGTTCAAAATGCTCTCTCAAGTTGATTATCCTTTGGATTTTCTTAAAGAAAATAATAAAATCACTGCCATCTGTTGAAAACTACCAACGTCTCCCTCTCTTTAACTCCTCTCAGTTGTAGTACTTGTATCTAATTTCTAAAACTTGTATGCTCCTGTAGGCCATAAACAAAAATGGGTTGCTAATTTTAATTAGCTTGTCTAGCTGGTGGTCCCACATAGCTGGGGATTCAGAAGTCCCAGTTACTTCTCCCCTTTCAGCCTTTGTTATTTCACACTAATAGGTTTTTGTATTTTTAGTCTGTCTTCATGTGAGAAGTACCCTGTCCCTTCAGTGAGTTTAGCTGCTTTTCCCTAGGCCTTGCCAGATGTCCTGATTCTTTTTTTTTTTTTTTTGACAGGGGGAGGGGGGGACGAGCATTGGGACAACCAAAACATCACATATGTCTCATTTGAATGCAACATAATTGCTCGGAAAGAGCATCTATCTTTACCAATAATGTGAAATATTCCTTTCCAACTGCCAGACTGGAATAACTAATTTTAAGTGTTTTTGTATTATAAAGTTGGAATAGTTCCTTTGCTTAAAAAAGGCATTGAACATGATTACAATAAAAGCTATCTGAAGACTAGATGGAAATTCAACACTTTCTTAAAGAGTTTACAAAACCACAATAGATTTTCTTTCTGTCAATTCAGATCATTCATAGGTCATCCAGTCTGGCCTTCTGTCACAGTGCACCTATAATTCCTTATTTTAAAATATTAATTAACTTTTAAAGATAAGTCTTTTAGCTCTGGATACAGTATTGCTTATATGAAGGAAATAACATACTGAGGTGAAGAATGGTGTTTCTTGGAATAGGTATTGTTTGCCAAGCTGTATCCAAGAGCCCTACAGAAAGTAGAAAAAGACATTATAGAAGAGTGAGCAGACATTTTTACAAGGTCACTTCATTCAGACTGGAAAGTGGCCAGCACAATGTCATTATTTACAACAGGATCTGGGAACACTTGAGGAAATTACAGACCATTTAGTTTTGATTCCATTGTGGGGGGCAAAGTCTTAGGAAGTATTTTAGGAGATTAAATGGGGAACACTGAGAAAAGCACAGCTTGATTAAAGATAGCCAATGCAGTCTCCGGAATGAAAAAGTCATGCTTCAATAATTTTTTGACTTCTTTAAGGAAGTAAATGCCAAGAAAAGCAAATGAATGCTTCAAAATTCTGTATTCTAAATTTTCAGGAGTTGTTTATTAAGTTTTGCTTGACAAATTAGCACAAAGAAGTGGTTCTTAAAATTGGAGAAATGCAGAGACAGAGATTAATAGTGCATTAAATTTTTTTTAAAGATTTATTTATTCACGAGAGACACACACACACAGAGAGAGAGAGAGAGAGAGGCAGAGACACAGGCAGAGGGAGAAGCAGGCTCCATGTAGGGAGCCCGACGTGGGACTTGATCCCCAGTCTCCAGGATCAGGCCCTGGGCCAAAGGCGGCGCTAAACCACTGAGCCACCCGGGCTGCCCATTAAATTGTTTTTAAAGTGAAAAGAAATCATGCAAATATACCTTAGAACCAAAAGAATTTTACTAGAACAAGAACAATATAACAAACTGAGTCAAGTCCATTGTATTTACTACCAACATCAGTATCATACTGTTTTGGCATTTATTACATAGTTGTGCAGAATTTTTCCTAAGACAGTGGGAAAACATGAAAACTTCTTTCAGGATCATACAATCTAACTGAGACAACATTGATTCAGATAAGTAGACAAAAAGACTAGAAAAACATATAATAAAAATTTAATAAGGTTGACTCTTAGATTACTATTAGTGAGGAAAACATGTTAGCTTTTAAAATTCAGGACAAGCATTCATAGAGTTTCTCTTTGGGCAGCAAAGGGAAAGCTTAATGAAAAGATGTTTGGTGGAAGGGTAAATCTTATAACCATCAAAGAAACAAGCACACCAGAACATTTTCTGGGTATGAGAGGGATCCTGGAACCATCTGGGAGGTCATCCACATTGCCCAGTCTACAAGAAAGTAGGAAGGAGGGATCCCTGGGTGGAACAGCGGTTTGGCGCCTGCCTTTGGCCCAGGGCATGATCCTGGAGACCTGGGATCAAATCCCACGTCGGGCTCCCGGTGCATGGAGCCTGCTTCTCCCTCTGCCTGTGTCTCTGCCTCTCTCTCTCTGTGTGTGTGACTATCATAAATAAATTAAAAAAAAAAAAAAAAGAAAGAAAGAAAGAAAGTAGGAAGGAGATGGGTCCTAGAAAGGTAATATACAGCTATACATGAATAGGGAGCTAACTGAAAATGAATAAGAAATAGACCAAAAATAAGAAAATGACATTGGGGTATTGAAATGTACATCCCTAAGTCCTTCTCAAGCCAGGGAAATACAAAAAATAGTGTGATTTCCTAGGAGAGATACTGCAGGGGTTTAGTAAGGTCAGGACTTCAAAGAATCTCTTCTAGTTAGACAGGAAAGATTTCCTGGAAAAAGTGACCTAGAGATGTAGAACATCCTCTAAAAGGCAAGACTGTGGCTATAAGTAAAAGGGGAAAAGAGTGCACTATACAGATGATGTCTATTGAGGGCTATGTCCCAGGTACTATGTTAAGCATTTAACATACATTATCATTTACTTTAATCCTCTCTAAAATTCTAATAGTTGTATACTGTAATTATCCTCATTTTACATTTGAAGAAACTAAATTAAGATTTACATAGCCATTAAGTGAGAGGTACTAGAGTCAGTTATTTTAAACCACTATGTGAAAGTGTCCTAGTTCACCTGATCATAAGGTTTAATCAGAGGTGCTTGGTTTAAAAACAGGTATTCTAGCCCTTTCCCTGAAGCTTTTAGGAAGTAGATTCTAGAATTTTTTTTTTTTTTACAAACACCCTAAGTCACTTTTATGATCAGCCTTGTTTGAGAAATGGTGCTCTAATACCAAAAATGCTTCTTAGGAAACCAGGTTTACTATATCCCAAAGCCTAGAAACTGCTGGAAGCTGGAGGGTACAGAATATCTACTCTTGAAGAGGGCTGGAAGTATAGAGCCCCCACAGCAGCGTTAATCTATGAGGCTGTAGTTGTGTATTTACCTGCAAGTCTCACACCTCCTCCTGGCTCCATCCCATGTAAGCAAACTCCCCCTGGTTCGAAACAGGTCCTCTTATAAACTGCAGCTTAGAGAAATGCAGTGTTCTTTTAAAAATGCTTACATAAAGTAAAAACACAAGAAAAATGGAACCATGTGGAATTATTTAGGAAGGGATCCTTTCTGACCAAAAACAGGGAAAAAGGAATATGAAATAGAACAGAGAAGATCTTAAAATATTTAATTTGGGGGAGAATGGAATTGGTTAATACTTTGAATCCAGTTATTTCTCTTCTTTGTTGTCTTTGTTAACTGAATACTGAAATAGATAAAAGGTCTTTTTCTGAATGAACAATGAATATATTATAATATGCAATCTATCTTCTTGATACAAGAACTCTGAAAAGATTGCACAATTAATTAAATGCATCAAACTTCAAAGAGCTGCTAAGGTATCAACACACACTTCAAGGGATCCATGGGGAAACTACCAATTAAACATTCAAATAAACATACCCATTGCAGGCTAGGGCTTATTAGTGTTCATACTTCAATCAATTCAACAAACATTTATTGAGCCCCTACTATGTGTCAGGTACTAGGACATGCTCTATGGGGAATACGAAGATGAATACAATAGCCTCTATTTTAAAGAAACATGTGATCAAATAAATGAGATATAAAATGTACACAAATAATCTAATACCCACTCTAAATATCATAAAAAACTATAAACAAGTGTTCAAGGAGCTCAGATTTTTTCTAGGCTCTGTAAAGTCCTCAGGAGAAGATATTTGAGCTAAGACTAGAAGGATGGACAAAATTTATAAAGAGAGCTTTAAAAATTCTCTTTTTATACTTTAATGTTCTCATCTGCAAAACAGGGATAATACTAGTTCTCACAGGTTATTCTGCAAGAATGATTACAGGGTCAACCCAAATTCATGGATAGTTCAGAAGCAATAGTTACTTGTTAAGGAATGTACACCCTTGCCACTGCCTATTATTAACTCATTGTGTAGATTTCCAGGGTCACCTTTCAGAACACTTCAGAGTGATAAGGCATAAGCCTTAAATAAGCAAAAAGGTTACCATTGGCAAACTCCACAAAAGTGTACCATAAGGATGAGTGCATTGTATAGCTGTGTACAAATCACTGGCTATTTCTATATTGGCTGCTATGTTGAGGTAAACCAGTTAGGTAAGTTCTTTTCTATGAGTAAAGGGTAAAGAATATATCATCGTCGACCTATTCAACAAAATGCTTCTCACATGTGTCTTGACTTTCCTGGTTCTGCTGCCATACCTTGGTTCAGACCATGATCCCTTTACTACTAGAGTACTAGATCATTTCTTCCAAATGATCTCTTGGTATCTAAGCTTCCCTCTTCTGTGCTTTTACATGAAGCACTATCAGACTAACTTTCCTAACACAGTGCTCTGTTTACACCACTGCTTAAAAGTCTATCAGAGGGTCTCTCCCGCTGTCCAGAGAAAATCCAGCCTGCCATTCTGGACTGTTTGTAACCTCGACTCAACATATTTATCTAGTCTTAAATCCCACAATACTCTTATGTCTGTGGCTTTGCTTATGCATCTCTCACTGACTACTTTCACTGACTAAAGCACTTAACCCTAATTTTCATATATCAAGATAGAAACCATTCTTCAATGCATGCCCTGCTCAACTCCAACCCTCCCCCAACATTCCGTGTATACTGCTTGGTACTGCATATATTTGAGTACACGACTATATCCATCAGGGTAAGTAACATTAGCTGCTTACAATTATTTACAATAGCTAAATATGGAAACAGCCCAAATGTCCATTGACTAATGAATGGATAAAGAAAATGTGGTACACACACAAACACACACCACTGGAATATTAGCCATAAAAAAGAATGGAATTTTGCCAATTGCAACGACATGGATGGAACCAGAGAGGTCTGCTTAATGAAATAAGTTAATAAGAGGAAAGACAAATATCATATGACTTTATTCATATGATTCTTAACTATAGAGAACAAACTGAGGGTTACCAGAGTGGAGGTGGGTGAGGGGATGGGTTAAATAGATAGCAGGGATTAAAGAGGGCACTTGTGATGAGCACCAGGTGTTCTACGTAAGTGTTGAATCACTAAATTGTACACCTGAAACTAATATTACACTGTATATTAACTAACTGGAATTTAAATAAAAACTTTTAAAAATAGCTGCTTAAAATATCTTACAATGATACAATATTGTTTCCTGTGCAGAGCTTTGCTTATTTTACACACTTATAATTTGTTTGATTATACAAATATTTTGTAATAATATTATTATTTAGGGGATCCCTGGGTGGCTCAGTGGTTTGGCGCCTACCTCTGGCCCAGAGCATGAACTTGGAGTCCCGGGATCGGGTCCCACATCGGGCTCCCTGAATGGAGCCTGCTTCTCCCTCTGCCTGTGTCTCTGCCTCTCTCTCTCTGTGTCTCTCATGAATAAATAAATAAAATCTCTTTACAAAAAAATATTATTATTTAACACTTATTAACTACTATGTTTTAGATCCTGTTCAAATTCTTTACATGCATTATGTCATTCTGTCTTCTCAAGAATCTCTTGAAGTAGGTGTTGCCATTACACCTATTAATGGATGATGAGTAATTTGCCCAAGGTTATACAACTAATAAGCTGTATTCAACTGATCCTCTTAATGAATATACTGTGCTGGCTCTAATGCTAAGGTGTTTTACAATCTATAAAGCACGTTTACTTATACAATTTTCATTTCAGATGTGGAAACTTAGGCTTAGTGGCAGGCCCAAAGTTATCCAGTGAGTTAGAGTGAAGATTTGAGCACTAGAGGCCATTCCTCCTTCATGCTGCAAGGAGTCATAGCAATATAGTCCCACAATACAAACAAAGGTAGCCAGGTGCCAAAAACTGGAAGCATAGATGAGGAGCTTTTCAAGATCAGTGTGTAAAACTGATGCATTCCTGGTGCCAACTGGCCATGTGGTGACATGATCTAAGTAAAAAAATGGGGGAGTCATACCCACTGAGGTTGCCTCTCTCATACTCCTGCCATATTCAAACTCATGTTGGTTTGGAGAGGAGTATTTATTTGTTCCTCAGTTTCTGGGAAACTCTGTCTTAGTTTAATAAGGCAAAAATTTGGGTGAAGGTAATTTACCTTGGAGATGTTCTAGGAAGCAGGAGTAAATGAATTGTGGGAGTGGGACAGGTAAGGAGATAGCAATAAAATGTGTTATCAAGATGGTTGCTGGATATAATGGATCCATTATATCTGGATCAATAAGAAATATACAGAATTGCCCTCCAGAATTGCCCAACCCCAAAACAGAGGACTAGAGCATTTAGCTACTGCCCTTGTCCCAACTGGTTGAGAATGCCCTGGAGACATTAACTTCTCCCCCTCTGGACTGCCTTTGAAAGTAGGTCCAGCAAGTTCTGTATCTTTGGAGGAGATGATGAGGCAGAAAGATAAACCACACAGTGCACACTTGAAGTGAGCCAATAACAGCCTGAGTCTGAACTTGCAATTACTGTCCACCAAAACTGTGATTGTAATCAGAAGTAGGCTGAGGGGATGCAACACAGGGCACCAGAGACCTCTCTTACACCAACTAAATTTTTACCAACTGAAGAACTTTTAAATCCCTACAAGTGACCTGCAGATTTACTTCTTTGAATCGTAACTGTTTGGCACATCCTTAAAAATCCTAGGGGCACTTAGGTGGCTCAGTCAGTTAAGCATCTGACCTTCATTCAGATCATGATCTCAGGCTCCTGGAATTGAGCCCCACATCATGGTCAATGGGAGCTCTGTTTCTTCTTCTCCCACTGCCTCTCCCCTCACTTGAATGATTTCTCTCTCTCAAATAAATAAAATAAAATAATAAAATAAAATAATAAATAAATAAAATCTTTTTAAAAATCCTAAATGATCAAAGTATATATCTAATCATAACAGCATACCTTCAATAACATAGATCCTAATCTTAAAGACTTCTGACTTAAAAGCTATGACCAATATAGCCTATACCCAGATAGCTCAGAACTCAAGTTCCAGTTTACATATATTAAGTTTACATATATTAAGTTTACTTTATGATAAATGCCTGAGTTTACTACGGAAAGATGATGGTTTAAAGATACAAATTTATAATATAGGAAGCAAAAATAAACTTATCAAGACACTTTGAAAAGATTTCAATTAACATAGATTTTTTTCCTTTTGAATATAGTTGAGTTAGTAGTAATAATAAAAAATACAGTATAAGTTTTATTTTTTACTTATTTTATTTTCTAAAAAGATTTTTATTTACTTATTCATGGGAGACACAGAGAGAGAGACAGAGACATAGGCAGAGGGAGAAGCAGGCTCCATGCAGGGAGATCCAGGATCACACCCTGAGCCAAAGGCCGATGCTTAACCACTGAGCCACACAGGCATCCCAAGAGTACAAGTTTTAGAATCAAACCAATTGAATAAGTGGATGAACTTGAGCCGGTGTATCAGTCAGCTATTGCTACAATAATGTTATGTAACAAATAACCCCAAAATTTCAGGGGCTTACAACAATAACCAAGTCTTTGGGCAGACTGTGATTCTGCTCTGCCAAGATTTGCTTGGATTGGCTTCAGGCTTTGAATTAGGTTCAGATCTATTTTATGTTTCTCCTTATTCTCTTCAGAATAGGAGCTGTGTAGGCGTGTTCTTTTCATGGTGAACAGCAGAAGCACAACAAAGAAATCAATTCACATAATAATCCTTGACTCACATCACTTCTCCCCACATTATACTTGGTCAAAGTACACTGCATGACTAACATCAACATCAATAATAAGATGAGGAAATAGACTCTGCCCATTCTTGTGGGAGGTAATGAAAAGTCACATGGTGGAGGGAAGTAGTACAAAATAGGAATGTCAATCCAATCTAACTGATCTATAAAGTAGGGATAATGATATTTACCTTAGCATGTGTTAGAAAGATTAAATGTAGGTAAGTCATGTGAAGTGGATATTAGAGTTCTGGCACACAGTTATTGATTATCAAATATTAATTTCCTCTTTTTTATTCCCTTCCCTACTCGTTAGGGGAAAGGTGGAAGGAACCAATGCTTCCTTCAATTAAGTAGAAAAATAATCAATCTTGTTAGGCAAAGTGAAGAAAAAAACACTTTTATTAACTAATTTTTATTTAATCCTTAAATTTTTAATGTTTATTTCCTACACATTTCTTCCTACTTTACTGCAAAATAACCATCAAAATCGGGGAAATAACACTGACACACTGCTACTGCCTAATTCTCAGACCTTGTTCAAGTTTTCCAAAGATTTGTCTGAAGAATCTAGTTCGGAATCATGCAATGCAGGGGTGCCTGGCTAGCTCAGTCAGTGAAGCATGTGACTCTTGATCTCAGAGTTGTGGATTCAAGCCCCACATTAGGTGTAGAGAGTACTTAGAAAAATAAAATAAAATAAAAAAAAAAAAGAAAAGGAAAGGAAAAGAAAAGAATCATGCATTTAATTGTCTAACACATTAGTATGCTTTAATCTGAAAGTTTCTTAGTCTTTAATCGACTTTCACAACTATGTTAGTTTTATGCGTGGTATAACAATTGCTACAAATTTAGTTTAAAACAACACACATTTATAATTTAAAAGTTCCTGTGGATCAGGAGTCCAGGCCTGGCTTAGCTGGGTTCTATGCTTCAGGATCTCACCAGGCTGAACTGTATTTGTCAGTCAATGCTGTGATCTCATCAGAGGCTACGTGGGTAAATATCTGCTTCCAAGCTCCCTCAGGTTGTTGGCAGAATTCATTTTCTTGCTGCTTCAGGACTAAGGCTTTAATTTCTTGCTGGAAGCCACCTTGAAGTCCACAATTCCCTACAATGTGAGCTTCTTCAACACGGCCACTTATTGCATGGCAGCTTACCTCAAGGATAGTGAGAATGTCTCTGGGGCCTCTGCTAATAAGACGGAGTCTTATATACATCCTATATAATTATGGAGTGACGACATCCCATCACCTCTGCCATATTGTATTGGTTAAAAGCAAGTCACAAGTTCTACTCAAACTGAAGGGGAGAATATTACACAAAGGTATGAACACCAACAGACAGGGATCTTTGTACGTGTGGGGTGGTCACCTTTGGTTCAGTCCACCAAAGTGACCTTGACACTTTTGAACTTTTGAAAATTACTTTGTAGAATATTCCTCATTTGGGGTTTTTATAAGATGTTCTTCAATTTGGATTTGTTTGATGTTTCCTTATATTCCATCATGACTAGGTAAGAATATTTTTCTAGAATATCTCAGAGATGTTGAACTATTTACATTGCATGGCATCTCATGATTTCAATTTGCCCTATTATTGATATTCACATTGATAATTTGAATTAAGTGATATCTGCCATGGCATCTTCACTATAAAGTTTCTCTTTTCCCTTATGTAATTAGTAAGAGTTTTGTGAAAAGATACTTTAAAACTATGTAACTATCCCCTTCCTCATCTTACTTTCAATTTAGTTATTTATTTAATAACTAAATTTAAAAATTTAGTTACTTATTTTATCAGTATGGACTTATGGTTTACTGTTTGATTCAATGTGCTATAAATAATTACTAAAACTACTTATTTTGGTGCCCATTTGTCTGAGATTTACCCAATGGAAGTGCCTTCAGGTTGCCGTGTGTGTTCTTTCAACATGACACCATAATTCTTTGAATATTTCTTTACTTTTTGACACAATAAGATATCCAGGCTCATGCAATTTCCATGTCCAACTGGTGAGATCAGCCGTTACTCCAAGAAGCTCTTTACCAGTGCATATTCAAATTACTGTCTGAGGTCACTTGCTCTCAGCCTGAAGAACTTCCTTTAGTATTCCTTGTAAAAACGGTCTGCTGGAAACAAATTCTCTCAGTTTTTGTTTATTTGGGAGTCTTTATTTTGCCTTCATTTTTGAAAGATAGCATTGCTGGTTATAGAATTCTTGCTTGAACTTTTTTTTTAATCTTCGAGTACTTTAAATACTTTAGCCCATTACCTTCTAGCCTTCATTGTTTCTACTGAAAAGTCAGTTTATAATCTTATCAAGGTTCCCTATAACTATCTCCTTTATCTTGCTGCTTTTAAGATTTCTCCTTGTCTATGACTTTCATCATTTTTACTATGCTGTATCTGTGGTTTTGAGTTTATCCTATTCAGAGTTTGTTGAGCTTACTGAATATGTAGGCTATTGTTTTTCAATATATTTGAGATGTTTTCAGCCATTATTTCTTTGAATATTTTTTTCTTATTCTCCCCTCCTTCTGATACTTCCATTACTTGTATGTTGGTATATCTAATGATGGCTCATATCTCTGAAGCTCTGTTCATTTTTCTTCCTTCTTTTCTTTCTCTGTTCTTCAGCTTGTATGATCCCTATCAATCTATCTTTGAATTCACTAATTCTTTTGCTAATTCAAATCTGTTGACACCCTCTACTGAATAATTTTATTTCATTTATTGTACTTTTCAACTTCAGAATTTCCACTTAGTTCATTTTTATGATTCCTCTTTATTAATATTTCCTATCTGATGTGACATTGTCATCATACCTTCCTTTGCTTCTTTAGTCATTCTTTAGTTCTGTGGATATATATGTGTGTGTGTGTGTGTGTGTGTGTGTATATATATATATATATATATATGCTACTTTGAAATAGTCTTCTATTAATATTTATAAAAATAATTTTAAAATATTAATGTTTTTTATTAATTTGATATCTGGTTGCTCTCACAGGTAGTTTATGATGACTGCTTTTACCCCCTAATGTATGAGTTATATTCTCTTATTTTTTTGAATGCCTCATAATTTTTTATTGGAAATTGAACATTTTTGATAATATATTGCAGCTCTGGGTACTGCTACCCTCTCTTCCACAGTGAGATTATTTCATTATTTGTTTACTGACAGGCTGGATTATTTTTCTCCCACATTGTTACACTGCTGATGTTCCTCAAGGAGGCACAACTTTGGGAATGCTTATAGTCACTCTCTCTCTCAGACCACACCCAGCTCTTACACTCCACTAATTGCAGGCTGATTGCTCCATTGTTTTCAATAATGCCATAAGGAATTAATTTCTGTACAAACAAATTTCATCAAATCGTGGCTCTTTTGAAGGAATAGCTTTTGACATGTTTAATATTTGTTCCAACCCCAGGAAAGTTTCTCTCAGCTGTCTTATTTTCCTTTCTATCCTGCAAACTAATCAGCCTCAGTCTTGGCTATATCTTCATTAGATTCATAAATCAAATTTCTTCCCAACTGCTTTTTACTACACATCTACTATATTTGAGAGCATCCTTAGGCTTAAATTTTTCCACTCTCTGTTGCAAATGAAGACAATTACTTTGGGGAGAGATAAGAAGATATGTGGCTCATGGCCTGACCTCTTCTCTAGGACAAACTCTCTGAGTCAGTGCTCAGGGTCCTCTTAACTTGCCTTTTCTGGTAGGAAACTAACATGTCAGGAGCTACGGGAATGGTTATCAGGACCCTAGTTCTTCTAGCATGCTACTTCCAAGGTAGAGCCTCTGTACTACAAGCCGGGATTGGGCAGAAGGGATCCTCTACCTCTTGCTCACTCACTCAGTAATTAATCTGGACAACAGGCAGTTGGGGACAGGGTGAGAAATGCTAGGGTCCTGCTAGTCCCAGGAAGAAAGTCCTCTAACTGGGAGATAGGAGAGTGAGGGTGGGGAATCTGCCTCCCTGGTTTGGGACGGGAGAAAGGAAGTGGTTCAAATACCACAGACTTGCCTTTCAAACCTAGTTGTTTTTCTTTTTCTAACCTAGATTTTCTTGAGTGGATTTTTTTTCATTTGCCATTTGCCTTAGGATCATTTCCAAAAGTTTTGCATGATTTGTTTTGTTTGTTGTTTGTAATTTTGACCGGTTTTTTTTTTAAGATTTTTTAATTTATTCATCTGAGAGAGAAACCGGAAAGAGAGACAGAGGGAGCACAAACAGGGGGAGAGGCAAAGGGAGAGGGAGAAGCAGACTCCCCACTGAGCTGGGAGCCCAGTGTGAGGCTCAATCGCAGGACCTGGAGATCACAACCTGAGCCAAAGGCCTATGATTAACTATCCAAGTCACCAAATGTCCCAGTTTTGACCAGTTTTTAAAAATAATTTTGACCAGTTTCACTGCAGAGCAAGTCAGAAGAACTTACGTCATGCCAGCAAGTAATCAGACAGCGTTTTAAAATTTTAAACTAAATTCTAATTTAACTGTCATTTTTGTGTCGGCATGACCCCAGCCAATATACATGTCAGAATTTCTACATATCAGAATTATTTACATCATCCACTAATTACAACTTTTCCCAGACCTTTGCATTGTCTTTTCTGCCTAGAACTCCTTTTCTTCAGACATTTGCAAGGTTTACTCCCTCTCTCCCTTCAAATGATTACTCCAGAATCATATTTTTAGCAAGGCTTTCTTTCACCATCCTGTTTAACATTAAATTCTCCTCCCCCAAACTGGCACACTTATCTCTTTTGCATTTTTTTCTTTTTTGGTCAGAGACTTATTTTTATTTATTTATTTATTATTATTATTATTATTATTATTATTATTATTATTATTAAAGAGGAAGGGATGGAAAGAAAGAGGAAGAAAGGACTGGAGGGAGAGGGAGAAAGAGAATCTCAAGTAGGTTCCACACCCAGGGTGGAGCCTAATACAGGACTTGATCTCACAACCCTGAGAACAGGACCTGAGCAGAAATCAAGAGTCGGATACTTAACTGAGTGAGACACCCAGGCACCCCCAGAGATTTTATTTTTAAATATGTTTTGTTCACTGCTGAATCCTTAGCACCTTAAAGTGTCCTGCACATAGTAGGTGCTAAAAACATAAACTTGTTAAAATAATATTCTTAACATCTACATGTATTAATTACTTAATGCAGATCAATGATTGTAAATTGTGATAATAACTGATAGCTAATAATAAGACTTCCTACTCTTCAGACATGGAAACTGAGGTACAGAGAATGAATACAATGAGGCTATGGTAAAGGCAGGATTTGAATCCATGCCACTTGACTATTGGATTAAACTTCTTTTCAGTCTCATTCTCCTCACTCCCAGTAACTGGTTTATTTTCCAAAACGCTAACTCAACTAATTTCAGTTAACATGTTAAAAAGACATTGATTGATACTAGTTAGGATTAAGATCCCATAATACTCACATTTTAATAATGAAATATTTTTTAAAAATCAAATAGTTTTAGGGGTTTTGGGGGCAATATTTCCAACAAAAGCTAGACAGAATTATTTCTTCAAAAAAAGAAATTTGATTGGTGCTTCTCAAACAAGAAATGGCATATCTGTCCTGTTTATGAGTATCCAGGAAAATACACTAAATTAAATGAGGTATAACAGCTATGAAATGTATAGTTGGTATACACTCTTGGTTTCTAGAAACCATGTTAATGCAGTTGAGTGTTATATCAACCAGTCTCAATATAAATGATCAAAAACCCAATATGAAAAGCATCCCCATAAAGCTAAATTGGAATAGAAACTTAAAAAGATATATTAAAATCAATATTCTCATACTAAGCAAAATGGAGAGATATTTTTGATATTACTGATATTACTGTCCTACTTAACAGAAATAAAAATTGTAAGATCATACCATAAACTAAATAATAAATATTACCAATGGGTATTTATTGATAGTGCAATTCTGGGTGATTTAAATATGTTTCTATATTTCCTATATACCCAAAATAAATGTACCTTTTTTGGAATCAGCAAAAAAAAAAAGTGGTTAAATGTTAGAAAACACTAAAGAAGCTTGTGTTCATAGAGAGAAGCTTTAATTGCTAGACAAGTAACTGAACCTATTTTTCTCCATGCTGTGTTTTTCTATGTACAAGAGATGAGGATGTTTCTACACATGTAAATACTTTAACAATTTATAGAGTCATTCTATACAGGTATAGTTAAGATCTACCATTTCTGAAACATACTATATAAATAATACAAATGATTATACTTTATCTTCTTAAAAATTTTATTTTATTCAAATTCAATTAATTAACATATAGTATATTATTAATTTCAGAGGTAGAGTTCAGTGGTTCATCAGTTGCATATAACACCTAATGTTCAAAACATCACATGCCCTCCTTAATGTCCATCACCAGTTACCCCATCCCCCCACCCAACTCCCCTTCAGCAATCCTCAATTTGTTTCCCAGAGTTGAGTCTCTTATGGTTTGTCTCCCTCTCTGATATCATCTTATTTTTTTATATAAAGACTTCTTATTATAAAGTATTAGCCTTTACTACCAGAAGAGGCAGTAGAGTAAATATTAAGAACTCAGGCTCTGGGGCCACACAGCTCAGGTGCAAACTCCAGCTCTGTCATTTGTAGCCGTGGGACCGTGAACAAGCTACTCAAAGCTTCTGTGGTTGTCTCTTCATCCATAAAATGGAGGAAATACTAACACCTGTTTTATGGGGTTGTGGTAAGGATATATGTCAAGCACTTAGAACAATGCCCAGATATGTAAATATTTGCTATTATGATTATTACCAAATTGGCAGCCTCCTCAAGGTAGGAGAGCTATTTTATTTACTTCTCTGTAGTACTTACTATTATCCCTTGCATATATAAAAACATCAATAAATGATAATAGAATGAATGACAGGGCAGCCCCAGTGGTGCAGCGGTTTAGCGCCGCCTTCAGCCCAGGGCGTGATCCTGGAGACCCGGGATGGAGTCCCACATCTGGCTCCCTACATGGAGCCTGCTTCTGCCTCTGCGTGTGTCTCTGCCTCTCTCTCTCTCTCTCTCTCTCTCAATAAATAAATAAAATCTTTAAAAAAAACTAGAATGACAGTTTAAATTAATCTAAGAACTGAAATTAAAATGCTTACTACATAGTCACTAAAACAAAAATTAGAAGGATTCATGGACTGTGTGAACCCTCTAGTGTGATTTCTCAATATTTCTCTTTGGTTCCCTACTAAGAGCTCTGAGAAGAGGAACCCACTTCTAATTTTTAACTGTAAACTCTATAAATTGTACTAGGTACACAAATAGGAAATTTAGAATGTTAGCAGGGACTCTATATGAAAGTAACAGAACCCCAATTCTAAGTAGTTGAAGTAAAAGAAGAAAAAGAGATGAGGTGGTTTATTTAGCCATAACACAGAAGTGTTGAAACTGGCCTTTGGGATGCATAGAATCAGATGGGTCAGTTTGTCTGCCCAGCTGTTTCTGGATGCATTCTCTTGGTATCTCTCCTCACTTTGCCTCTTATTCTAGTTCTTTGTCCCATGTTGGCTTTATTCTCTCCTACCACAGGCAGTTTCTGTGTAGGAAAAATGACATAGCTGCCAGCAGTCCTAAACGTACATCCTCAGATATTCTCTGAGGAAAGAAATCTTACCTAACATCTCCCATTATAAAATATGCCATGGAAAGCTTTCTTGAACCCTGTTTAGGTATTATGTCCATCCCTAAAGTGGAGGATTATATAAAACAGGCACTGGTCCCCCAATTCCAGGGTTTATTATTGTTATTTGCTTGTTTATTCAGACTGTTAGGATTATTTTAATGAATTCTTTATTCCTCCAGTGTTAAGCCTCTGATTTTATATCTCAGGGTATGCCTATAGTTACTTTTTCCATGGCCACACCCAGCTGTTAAAATCCACTAATGTCTAGAGGTGGAAAAGAAGTGGTTTCCTCAAAACCATGTTGACAGAGAGCCCAGACAGGCTTTTCGAATGCCAAATATCAGGCAACTGTCTCAATTTGTATCTGCTATGTGAAATAATTTAAGGGACTGTATTAAATTATACAGATAATTATATCTCAGAGAGAATGCATTAATAAGGTAGGATATAGGCACTGAACTAAAAATATTACAAAGCAGGAGTATCTTAGCTCTCTTTGAGGGTTACATGCTATATTAAGGCAATCAGCTAACCTCTCCCACTTCAAGTTCAATGATTACAGTTATGGTACCCTATCTAGAAAAAGACAAAGCCCAACAATATTTCCAAGATCACTTACTATCCCTAATTTTCTATTAAAGCAAAACATACATTATTTTGCTATCAATGCAAAACATAGAAATTAGTGCCTTTAATCTCTCTCTGGTTCTTATGAGTCTTCCTAGATTAGCCTGAGGGAGAATGAGGAAGGTTTGGAATATTTATTATGTGAAACATGGAAAGAACTTATGTACCAAAAGCTTTCTAAGCCACAGTGAAGGCCAGTTGAAACTGGATAGTTTAAATTGGAGGCAGCCTTTTCACTCTTTATTTAAATTCATGATATTAAAAGGATAGTGCCAATTAATGCAGTAATAATCCAATGTACATCCAAACTCTTTGCTCATATAATATTTAAATATATACTAGAGCTCTTTCCACATAAAGGCCTAAATAATGCCCCCATACCTTGAATATTCGCACTATGCTGCCAGGTGATATATATTGCATAGATTCTGTTTAAACTGAAAATATCCTGGCTACAGAAGCCACCTGTATATTAATCAGATAATAACTGATCCATTTCTTAGTTAGATGAAAAATTCTGTTCTATTCACAATTTAGTATTAACTAAACTCTTGACTTTAAAGTCTCTCAACAAAATCTCAAACCTAAATGGAAACCAATAAAAAATTTCATATTAAGATATTTTTCTTCTTTATGAAAGGTATCTTAAAATCTATAGCTTTTATTAAAGGTGATGTCTTTTTTTTGGCACATGCCCTTTGATCCAGCCTTTCCACTACCAGGAATAAACAAATTAGCACGGAATTAGAAAAAAAAGTCTAGTTATAAGTGGTCATTACAGTGTGGTTTGTAGCAGCAAAAGATTGGAAATAATCTAGATTTTCAGAGAAGATGGCAGAGTAGGAGGATCCTAGGCACACTTTGTCTCATGGATACAACTAGAAAACACTCATGTCCTTATAAATGACCCAGAGAATGACCCAAAGACAAAACAAATTCCACAACTAAAGGTAGAGAAGAAGCCACATCCAAGAGGGTAGAAAGGACCCAGATGCAGTCAGGAACTAAATAGATTTGCAGGACTGTCTGCAGGAGGGAGGGATGCTATGCGCATGGAGAAGGAAGAGAAACAGACCTCCACACTGGAGAGGCCACAGAGGATGAATTCCCATTACATTTAGCTTTGAAAAACAGAGGAGCCAAATTTCATGGGTTTTTACAACCAGTGGGACTTAAAACCTAGAATTTTAAAAAATCAGCAAGATCAGCCCTGGGAGAGCCAAGTGGGTAAGAGGAAATGGAGTCCTTACCCTTAAAAAAGACAGCACAACAAACAGCCCATGGAAATAGAGCATAGAAGCAGCAGTTTGAAAGGTGCCTGGAGCATATGGAAGGTAGACTTATTTACTAATCTCAGAGTATATCTCAGAGAGACAGAAATTACTGAGGAACTCCTCCAAGAAAAAGGAACTGGCAGGTGCCATTTCCCTTCCCCATCCCCTAACATAAACACACAGCCACCCCAGGACTCACTACCTAACTTAATAACACTGTTGCCATGCCCAACACCCTCTCCTCTGCCCCCAGTTTGTGCTTCAGCCAATCCACTCCTTTGACAGCCCATCTCAGCCCAGGCGGTACAGGACCCCTCCCACAGAGGACCTGGGCATGCAAAGCTTGCTATCATTGCTGTCTTACTGCCCCATCTCCCCATACTGTGCTTCCATGGATCTACCTTTCCAATACATTTTTGGACAGAGCCCATACAAGGCAGTGCCATAGACCTAGCAGTGTGCAAGTATCCTCTACATTGGCCAGCACCACTCAAAGTGACTCCTGCCCCAGAAAGAAGGAAAGATAACCCACACACCAGTCAGATGGAGGCCCCAGCAGTAGGCTGGAAGTAGACAACTGTTAGGACTGCAAGCTCTGCCAACTAATGAAAGCTTCTCAGGGGATAACACAGGGAAAGCACCCTGCAGTTTGGTGCTACTGCATTTCTGGCAAACATCTGGTCTGACTCAACTCAAGCCCAAGGCATCCCTAGACTGGCTCACTAACACAATAGGAACCAAACATTGTCCATTATAGGCAAACAGAGCTACTGTAGACAACTGGACTGAAGGAAAAAGTAGCTCAGCTAAAACAGCAGGGCATGCACATCACACGTAGGAGACATCCCTAAAATGCCAGGTTCTGATGAACAGGGAACACTGCATGGCTGGGCACTATAGGACCTCTTCTTCATAAAGCTATTACTTTCAAGTACAGGAGTTGTAGCTATCTTTCCTAACACAGAAATAGACGCAAAGAATTGGACAAACTAAGGAGACAGAGGAATATGTCCGAAATGAAAGAACAGGACAAAAATCATAGCAAGAGACCTAAGCAAGATGGAGATAAGCAATACAACAGATAGGGAATTTAAAATAATGATCATAAAGATCTCACTGGACTTGAGAAAAGAGTAGAGTATATCAGTGAAACTCTTAATAATGAGATAAAAAAGAACCAGAGATGAAGAACATAGAAATTAAAAACAAGCTAGATGAAATGGAGTAGGCCAGAAGCAGCAGCAGAACAAATCAGTGACCTCGAGGACAGAGTAATGCAAAATTATCAAGCTGAGCAGCTGAGAGAAAAGAAAATTATAGAAGATGAGAACAAAGTGTAATAATATTCACAGTATAGGGATCCCAGAAGGAAAAGAGAAAAAAAGGGGGCAGAAAATTTATTTAAAGAAATAATAGCTGAAAACTATTCCCTATTCTGGGGAAAGAAACAGAAATCTAGATCCAGGAAGTACAGAAGTCCCTCCCAAAAATCAACCCAAGAAGGTCCACACCACAACACATTGTAATTTAGATGACAAAAAGTAGTGATAAATATAAAATTTTAAAAGCAGCAAAAGCAGTTACATGGAAGAAAAACCCCTTATGGCTATCAGCTGATTTTTCAACAGAAACTTTGCAAGCTAGAAGAAAGTAGCATGATATATTCAAAGTGCAGAAAAGGAAAAAATCTGTAGCCAAGAACACTCTAGCTAGCAAGGCTATAATTCAGAAAAGAAGGAGAAATGAAAAGTTTCTAAGACAAACAACAGTGAAAGGAATTCATGACCACTAAACCAACCCTATAAGAAACATTAAAGGGGATTCTTTGAATGGAAAGGAAAGACTGTAAGTAAGGGAAAAGAGGAAGCACAAAAGCAGTAAAAATAAGTATATTTGTAAAAATCAGCTAAGGGACTCAAAAATGAAAGGAGTAAAGAACGGGTTCAAGCTTAAGTGATCATCAACCTAATACTGACTGCTATATTCAGAAGATGTCATATATAAACTGAATAGCAACCACAAATCAAAAACCAGTAATAGAGATGCAAAAAAATAAAGAGAAAGAAATCCAAGTTATCACTAAAGAAAGAAAACTAATCATGAGAGATCAAGAGAAGAAAGGAATGGAGAAGAATTACAAAAACAATTGTAAAACAATTAACAACATGACAATAAATACATACCTATCAATAATTACTTTGAATGTAAATAGACTAAATGCTCCAATCAAAAGACAAAGGGTGATGAAATGGATAAAAAAACAAGACCCATCTATATGCTGCCAACAAAAGATTCATTTCAGACCTAAAGACACATACAGATTGAAGTGAGCAGATGGAGAAGCATTTTTCATGCAATGGATATGAAAAGAAAGCTGGGTAACAATACTTACATCAGATGAGAAGACTTTAAAACAAAGATAGGAAATAATCTAAATGAACAGTAATAGCAAATTTAAAAAGAAAGTATGTCATATCCATGCACTAGAATATTATATAATCAGTAAAAATGTGTTGTGAAAGAATATACAATAATATAAATATCCTTGGGGCACCTGGGTGGCTCAGTCAGTTAACCATCTGCCTTATTTGGCTCAGGTCATGATCTCAGAGTCCTGGGATTGAGCCCAACATCAGGCTTTTTGCTCAAAGGGGAGTCTGCTTCTCCCTATCCCTCTCCCTCTGTGCTCCCTCTCTCTCTTTCTCTAATAAACAAATAAATTTAAAAACTTTATTTTTTTATTTGTTTAACTTTTTTTTTATGATAGTCACACAGAGAGAGAGAGAGAGAGAGAGAGAGAGAGGCAGAGACATAGGCAGAGGGAGAAGCAGGCTCCATGCACCGGGAGCCCGACATAGGATTCGATCCCGGGTCTCCACGATCGCGCCCCTGGCCAAAGGCAGGTGCCAAACCGCTGCACCACCCAGGGATCCCCTTAAACTTTAAATAATATAAATATTCTTAGTAGGGCAGCCCGGGTGGCTCAGCAGTTTAGCACTGCCTTCAGCCCAGGGTGTGATCCTGGAGACCCGGGATCAAGTCCCACATCGGGCTCCCTGCATGGAGCCTGCTTCTCCCTCTGCCTGTGTCTCTGCCTCTCTCTCTCTCTCTCTGTTTCTCTCATGCATAAATAAAATATTTAAAAATAAATAAATAAATATTCTTATTTATTCTTATAAATAATTAAATAATATTCTTATTATCTTAGTATATCATAAGGTTTGTTTTAAAAGATAATTATAAAATATTTAAATCCCATTATTTAAAATTCCATTATTTAAAACATTTTATATGTGTATATAAATGCAGGATGAAGAGTAAACATGATAGAAGCCAAAATACTAATAGTTATCTGAGTCACTGTAGTAGATGGATTTTCTTTACTGAATCTTATCTGTGTTTTCTAAATTTTCTATAATAAATACTACATTTATGTAAGAAAAAATAAAATTATTTACAATTGAGGTTTAAATATTAAAAACACTTGAACATTATTGAAGACTGTAAGGAAACAATTGCCATTAGCAGATTACTTGTTCTCCTTTGTAGTGATTTATCTGCAACTTTTCATACTATTTCACAGTTTTGTCCTGGAATTACCAAAATCCATGATCATATATGATCTGAACAAGAATTAACGGAAATCTTCAAAACAGGGTGGCTCTGTGGCTCAGTCAGTTAAGTGTCCAACTCTTGATTTTGGCTCAGGTCATGATCTCAGGGTTGTGAGATCAAGCCCTGCGTTGGGTTACATGCTGGGCATGGAACCTACTTAAGATTCTCTCCTTCTCTCTCCCTCTGTCCCTTCCCCTACTCTCCCCAGAAAGAAAGAAAGAGAGAAAGAAAGATCTTCAAACAGCTATGAGGGACACTGCTTTTGTGAACTAATGGTCAGCACTCTGGGGACAATGTGTTCTCGTTCTTATCTTGGATTTTACTGCTGGGCTTAATAGGGCTGTGCTCCTGCCAGTATTCATTCATTGTTTGAATCAATGGTAAATGAATATTAAACTCCTAAAGTTCTGCCTTATTGCTGATAGCACCCTACAGAATTTGCTGTGAGATGTACATAAACTGTAACCTACCAAGATGAGACCCCAAAGCTGATTTGGGGGATATAATTAAGGACAACTGCCTTTGTGTCTTATCTTTTTTGGTATTTTATAACAAGATTTTAATAGGTCTTCCATTTTTATCTCATTTGCTATGATTCAACATGACTACAATAGGTTTGACAAACTGTAAAACTTCTAAAAGAATGGAGCAGTGCAGAACAACTACCATGATTTTAAAGTGGCATCCCTTTTGCCTAGTCCATTGCCTAATTGTATTTTAGCTGCAGACATAGTTTCTAACTTTAATTTATTTTTTATCGATGGGATATGCACAGGAGCCCTTATCTTCAGGCATGCCTCTGCCCTGTCACTTTAGTAATTTGAATCACCCACACAAGTTCAAGGAAAGTACTGCGAACATAAAAAGTCCTTATCCAAGTCCAGTGTATTTTGTTCACCTAGTTTACTGCCTTACCATCTGCCCTTCACTTCTGAAGGACTTGCAATAAAGCAGGAGCCAAACTAAAAGCAGATATCCCACTGCTATCTATTTAACTTTCATTAAGTGAGTTGGTGCAGTGCTCAGGCGCCTTCTCAAAACCAGCCCATCATCTAAGAGTATTTACATAAGACTCTTTGCATTATATTCCGACCTCTGCAACATTAGTATTAACTACTGACATCTGCCAAGTCTGACTGGTAAGTGCTTTACAGTATCAATTCATCCCAAGCAAAAAGCATTTCTGAGTGCTGCAGTGCTCTTGTTAATGCCAATAAGAAGTATCAAGGCTCATATGACACCTAGCAGAAATTAGTACCCACATTCAAAGAAAAGTCTTTGTTATTTCCCAGAGTATTATGTGGACTTTATTGAGATGACTGCATCTGACACCTGCTGTAATATAAAATGCAGCTATAATTAGCCAACTGATGCTCACTGCAGTTTAGGTCGAATCCCTTCTGTGGGAATTATGCTTTAAAATATTCAGAACTCCAAGTGGCTCTCATTACATTTAATTTTAACTTAGAATTAGGTGGTCTAGAAAAAAAATTTAGGATTGTAATAGCCCCCTGCTGAATGCCACACAGCAACGTGAAAACCCATAGGGTTTTCCCCCCCTCTAAATAAAAAAAAAAAAAAAAATGAGAACAGCAGACTACACTAGAGCCTTCAATTGAAGTCTGGCTTTGCTTAATTGTACTTTTTGCACTCATCAGTCTCTCCTCTTCAGAGCAAGCTACAAAAATTGCCTGAATAGCCAAAGAAAAGTTTCCCACAGTCACTGGCCACAGAAAAACACTATTGTCCTTCCTCACAGTTTGATGGACAACATTTCTATAAATGGGTAGCCAGGCTGTCAATGGTACCCTTGCTGAAAAGGCAAAAGAAGAGAACAGATTCTGCCAATATCTGACAAAGCATGTTAACACATAATCAGGCATTCACTAGTCAGGCAGCTGCCCCTGGGACCTTCATCACACAGGTGCCTTTAAGCCATTTCCTATTCACAGATAAAGGAAACAAGCAGGAGATACCTGGGAAAGGAGCAGTCTATTATGGCTTGCCAAAAGTCCATCTTCTAGGCTGTGTGTATAAAAGTAGAAAGAAGAAAAAGGAAACTGTGATTTCAATTGTAAAATTGTAAAACAGCAGAGCATTTACAAAACCTATCATTTAAGCTGTGGTGTTTTCCCCCTTTCCTTTTCTCTTTATTTTTTTTTTTTTTAGGAGGGGTTAGATGTGTGTGTTTGTTTGTTTGTATGGCATAGACACTCATGTCTAGTAACAAAAGTCTATTTTCCTCAGTGTTTTGTCAAATGCATTTGTGCAAAACTCCCTTCGCATATAGGCTGAAATACTTACCTAGTCTAAGTAACAAAGAATTTACTTTGCCATCTTGAGTGATTTTTTTTCTACACACACACACACACACACACAATCCATTTTAAGATATGTGATCAGTGATGCCAAAGTGGTAATGAGGTAGATGATTCTCCAGTAAAGCAGAAACTCTGGACTATCTCTTGAGGAGCCACCAAAATAAATACTTCAGGAGAAAGATTACCATTGTTCATTTCTTCATAACTGTATAGACTAAGAACACTAGTATCTCACTACACTGATCCACCCAGTTAGAGGAAGTATCAGACCTTAATATTCCATTAAGCCAAAAGCCCCAACAGCCTCTATACAGGACATTTTCAAATTAAAATTTAATAAGACAATTTCAAATTAAAATTTCATGATTACTACTTAAGGCTCTCAAATATGAATTTCTATTTTAATTCTTCATTTTCATTTTATTTATTACCATACTCTCAGATCTCTTATACTCAATGTATAGTACAGATATGGGAAGGACCAGGAGTACAATTTTAGGATTAAATCCTAAAGGATTAAATCCTTAGGGACCTTAGATTGGCCAAATGTGGTCCTTGGGATAGTTTGAAGATCTGACACACTCATAACCACAACTTTTCCTCTAAAAAGCAAGGTGCTATAAAACTACTGAGGGACAACAAAGTCAACACAGTGATGTAAACCAAATGCCATGACTTAAAGTACTGGTTTTTCAACAAACTTCCTGAATGCTACTTATTTTGTATAGCTTCATCTGAAAAATAGGAGTACACTCCTCACCACAGTTGGGGAATAGTCACTGATAAAAGTTTCTGCCTTTGGGGTAGGAAGAGAGACATCTGCTAACTGAAACAAATCCATCAAAGATCACAAACACATTAGAAATATAACATTGTATTCTCTGACCTAAAATTTATTTTACTTCTTATTTTACTTATTTTTAGAATAAAAATAATATTATGAAGTAAATTTTAGTTCATAAATCATTAATAAATTAGGATTTATTAATTTTGTGATTTTTAAAAATATTTTATTTATTTATTCATGAGAGACACAGAGAAAGAGGCAGAGACACAGGCAGAGGAGAAGCAGGCTCCATGAAGGGAGCTCAATGCAGGACTCAATCCCAGGGCTCCATGATAATGCCCTGGGCTGAAGGCAGCGCTAAACTACTGAGCCACCCAGGCTGCCCTAATTTTGTAATTTTTACAAATATATGAAGACAGGAAATTTTCCTTAAATTTAACTCAATTCAATAATATTTAGTAATTACTTATATATAATCATTGCCGTTACTGTTACCATACCAATTATATGCTAGGTACCTTATATATGGTTCATCATTTAATGACAGCTCTGAGGTAGATACAATTATTATTGCCATCTTATTTATTAAAAAAAATTTTTAAGTGAACTCTACCCAAACTTGGGGCTTAAATTTACAACCCAAGATCAAGAGTTGCATGCTTTACCAACTGAGCCAGCTAGGTACCCCTATTTTTTTTTTTAATTTTTATTTATTTATGATAGTCACAGAGAGAGAAAGAGAGGCAGAGACACAGGCAGAGAGAAGCAGGCTCCATGCACCGGGAGCCCGACGTGGGAATCGATCCTGGGTCTCCAGGATCGCGCCCTAGGCCAAAGGCAGGCGCCAAACCGCTGCGCCACCCAGGGATCCCTAGGTACCCCTATTATTGCCATTTTATTGTTGGGTAAATTGAGGCTTAGAAGATAGAGTAGTTTAACCTTCTCTACTTCTCTATCAATTTGCAGACCTTGGATCCATGATCCATGCTTTTCCTGTGAAACCATGGTCCATGTTTTAATTACTAGGACAAAATGAATTTTTATTTTTTCATGATTTAAAAACACAATATGCTCTCTTATTAGGTAGCATATGTACATATTTACCTTCTATGGTATATGTGTGGGTTTCTTAATCATTGTAACATAAACTAAATCAACCTCTTATCTCCAGGCAGAAGAATCTAAACTTTTTTGGATAATTTAATTAAAGTTTATTTTTCTTAACTATTTCTAGGAAAAGCATCAGTGACCAAAGTTATACTTTAACCAAAGACTACTTTTATCTCAAAGGCACAGTCTATCTCCCCAACCAGATTCCTTGAGGTCTAAAAGGAACCCTGTCTTCAGCTTTCTCAAAAAATTTTTTGTAACAAAATATTAACTTCTTAGGAATTTCTTCTTCAGATGTATCCTTAAAACTCCTATAAAATTTTTTTAAAATAACTTTTATTTATTTATTTTTTAAAGATTTTATTTATTTATTCATGAGAGACACAGAGAGAGACAGAGACATAGGCAGAGAGAGAATCAGGCTCCTCACTGGGAGCCAGATGTGGGACTCCATCCCAGGACTCCTCTGGGATCACGCCCTGAGCCCAAGCTCAACCGCTGAGCCACCCAGCTGTCCTAAAACTCCTATAACTTAAAACACTCTTTTATTCTGGCTTTGCTTGAATCCACAGTTTCTTACTATTTCCCATCAGGTCAAATATAAATGTTTTAGCCTGGTGTTGTTTTAGCCTGGTGTTCAAGTTCACAGAAAACTAACCCTAATGTGTCACTTCAACTTTTAATTTCACCCTTTACTCCAGTTGAGCAAATTTCATCTCTGATTTTTCCTTGCTAATTCCCATTTCTGACTTCTTAGTTGCTGTGTCTCTTATTAGAGTACATGCTTTCCTTCTTTCTGTCAACCTAAACCTAATACTTTGTGTCCATCTAATGGTATACTTTCTTCAAGGAAATTTTCTTAAGTTACTCAACACTGATCTTTCACTTAATTTCATCTACCTTTTTGATTTTGTTATGTGGCCTATCACCATTCACTGGAATGATATGATAGTCTCATTCTTCAGTTGTTTCATGGAGCCTAGACCTATGTTTCCCACCAAATTATAGTCTCCTTGGGGGCAAAAGAAGACCATGAATCCATAAACAAATGAGAGAAGAAAACAGTTTACCCTATTGCTCCATATAACATTCTCTTATATTTCGTCCTTGAAGAAAGTTATCATCCATGGATATCCCTCTAGTTCTGCAACTAGAAAACAAAGCAACACTCAAATCTGGCTTGAAGAGAGAATGAGTTAAAAGAGTTGCCATCTCCAATCTTTTCTAGGTGGATGTGGAACTCATTAGTGCACTAAATATCACGTTTAGGGAGAAGCTTTAATATTTTGTGCTATTTTCCATTTTACTTTTTCCTTCCAGTAATTGTGAAAGAATGCAGGTAGACCCCCTTCCTCAGCCAGGCTCTCTAAATGAGAATAATGTACAGCAGAGACCCCAGCCAACTACTGATGTACGTGTAACAGGAGCAAGAAACAAACCTGTTTCAAGCCCCTAACGTTTATTACTGGAGCATAGCCTATGCTCCCTGCTGAAATAGCTTACTTAGGTCAAATGGGATTCAGAATGTCAAGATAGGAGAAGACTGAAAAATGGAATGACTAAATTAAAGCATCTTAAAATATAACTCATAAATATGTAAGATTAGGCACTTCATTTTTTAATCTTATAGACAAAGAATCAAGCTTAGTAGATCCTTCAAACATTTTATTGAGTTGTTTACAATTTCTTTTCTTTCTCCTTTGTGATATCTATCGTACTTTCAAACTCTGAACATTATTTTGAAATTTTATTTTATTAATTTTTAGATTTTATTTATTTATTCATGAGAGACACACAGAGAGAAGCAGAGACACAGGCAGAGAGAGAAGCAGGCTCCCTATGGGGAGCCCTGATGTAGGACTCAATCACAGAACCCTGGGATCACAACTTGAGCCAAAGGCAGACACTCATCCACTGAGCCACCCACGCATACCTGAAATTCTGAAATTTTATACTGGCTATAGACTTCACTGAAAATCTTAACCACCACAATATTTAGTGTTAGATTTCTATGGATTTTATATATGTAATATTTCTAATTGAATATTAAAATATCGTTTGTGTCCTTGTAGCTACAGCTACAAATTGATATGCATATTTGGGCCATTATCTTGCTGTTGGTATTGTCCAAGCAGTCAAAATAAGAAATCACAGAGCTAGCTTTATCCATCTACATAAAAGTTTCTTTTACTTAGTCATGACATACACGCTTTAAAAATGTTATTGTTTTCTTATATTAGTTTCAAAAGGAATATATAGCTAAAGTTTCAAATATTAAATATGAGAACCTACTGAGCATGCTTATTTCATTTTTACTTTTATTCTTTTTTATATACTAATATGCTGACAGATACATTCTCCTATGACTACATTCTTCACCATGCATAAGTACTATACAGTTATGAATAATGAAATTTAAAAAACACAATGAAAGAACAGCACAACTGTTTTTTATATTTCTCACTCTTGAGGACTCATTGCAATATTTCCTGCTCCATATTAAATTTGAGAGCTTCTGAGAAGTATTCTTAGAATTCAAATCTTTTGGAAAGAATAATGATTCAATTAGAGTTTTTTTAATCATGATGATTACTTTATGATAATGATCTTATATGGCTAAGATGTTGTACTTATATTCCACTTAGATGCAGCATTTCATTTTAGCAAATTCCAAGAATCATCTATGACGTTATTATTGTACCTGATTTTTAAAGTTCTTTATCCAAGAACCTCTTCATTCTCAATTGAAATGGGGATGCCATTTGATAAAGTGCAGTGATAACCAGTACCAACTGAAAAACATAACAAAATGAAGAATATCAGAACCATTTGAAAGCAAACCAGAAATTCCCATTTGTAGTCTTAAAAATCCACCTTGAAATTGGTTCAGAAGCCAGTCTTTCCAGGTGACTCTCAAATCCCTTTAAGTTCATTGGAGAAATCTAGACTTTAGTAATACGTATAAGGCATTAGTTTCCTCCCACAATAAAGGCAAGGAATAAGGCTATACCAACATCATTATTTCCAATAACATCCTGCTAGCTAAAAACTAAAACTAGACAAATCGCTGACAGTTTCATTTGTTGGAGTGCCAAGACATGGATAGAAATAGCATTTAAAATGACTTATTAGGGCAGCCTCAGTGGCGCAGCGGTTTAGCGCCGCCTGCAGCCCAGGGCGTGATTCTGGAGACCAAGTATCGAGTCCCGCATTGGGCTCCCTGCATGGGGCCTGCTTCTCCCTCTGCCTGTCTCTGCCTGCCTCTCTCTCTCTCTCTCTCTCTCTGAATGAATAAGTAAATAAATCTTTAAAAAAAAAAAAAGAACTTGAGTTTAAAAAAAAATAAAATAAAATGATTTGAGTGATTAAAGCAAAAGTTTATTTTGTAAAAATATTAACCATTTTTTTCTTTTGTCATCCCCATTTAAGATATTCAATTTATCACACTCATTCAACCAATATCTACTGAACCCTGTCTATGTTAAGGACATGAAACCCACGGCATTGCATAGAAGTAGAAGGCAGGTTAAGATATATGCCATAGGAGCAGCACAGACATTGCTGGCCCCCCTCAAGAAAGGTTCCAGTTACAGGGGCCAAAGAAGGCTTAGTGAGTCTTAAAAAAATAGGTGCGATTTAAAAATAAATAGGTGAGATTTTAGTTGGTGTAGATGGGAATAAGAAAACAGAACAAATGAATGCAAGAGGACAATATAGGTAACAAGGAAATGAGTATACTGTAGTAACTGCAGAGCACTTAAGCAAAAGGGAAGTATGAAAATGGGATGGTTATAGTCAGTAGGGTCAAAGTTTTAGTTGATGATGATGGGTTTCAGGGGGGTGTGTTTTGATATAGTGAAGTTGTCCTCCTTTGAGAGAATCAGATCACTTTCAAAAGGAAGAAGAAAGGAATGGTATGAAGAGTCTAGCCCTGGAAATAAAAAACACCTCTTTGAGATAGGAAACCATCTTTCTTTACTAAGAAAGAACATCCAAGGTCATAGTATCTAATGTGTACTTCCTTTCTCCTTCTCCTCTACCTAAAGTATCTCAGCCTCTAAACCTATCTTTTCATCAACACAATACATGCATTTTAACATTTATTGAGCACGTACTATATGCCAGCAATAAGCAGAGGAGCCTGCCACATGGTTGATACACAATAAAAGTTTGCTGTTTAAGGTAGAGACCAGGAAAAATGAAAAAGCACTAGCTATCTATAAATTTCACAGTACAGTAGGATGGATATTATCTGGTGAGAATGGAAAGGGTAAGTAGTGAATTAGATGTGTGAGCAGAAGGATCTGAAGCACCTGCTGAGGGAAGTGTGCTGGGGAATAAATGGGAGATCAATAACAAGATTGTGAAGCAGCAATGAAAACCCAGTTGGAGTAGGTTAGATTGATTTTGCATTGGGCCAGAGGTAGATAGTGGTATGGCTTTCTCCAAGAATACTATTTGAACAAAATTCTCTACAGAACAGGAAAAGGATCAGTGAAACACATATAGGTAGGGTGGCGACTAAAAGTCAGGGTTGGCATGGCAGAAAGCTAGGGGTTTAACAAACACAAAATGGAGTTTCTCACTTCCCTATAAGCAAGCCTTCTCTACTCCAAATAATGTAGTGTTACATGACATTTCTCTCACATCCTTAACCCATAAAAAATGAATTAGAATTATATTCTAAAATCACATTCTAACATGACTTCTGAAATAGTTGTATGATTAATAAACCTGTTTTAGAATTGTTTTATTTATATCAGAACGTCCGCAGAAGTGTCCTCTTATGGTAAACTTCTAAACTTTCATAAAACTAAATGAATATTAATTGCAAGATATTATAAAATTTTTATTAAATAAATAACATTTACTTTTCTACTGTGAGATTTTGGAAATCCTATACTATAAGCCCTATAAATTATTTTTTAAATAAATGTGCTTTCCTTTCAGAAGACATTAAATATATACAAATTAATAGTCTCTACTGTCATTCATTTATGCTGCTCATTAGCTAGTCAGAATTTATATATCCCACGTCTGCATATCTGAAATGACCATAAGAAAATATAGAAAAAGAGCATTAACTTATTCAAAAATGATATGACTGAATACATCATAATTCTAAAACTCTATGGCAGAATTAGTATCTTTTATTTTAAATCAATTTTCTCACACCTGGATTCTCCTCAGTTTAGCTGGGTACCTAGTCTTAGATGAAAAGCTGACTGACTCTGGTTATTCTCAATTCTTCTGTTTTAGAAGTCAGGTAAAGTAAAAATAAACTATTATGTAGCAGTCAGGAAAATACCATGCAAGAGGGTAAGAACTCAAATGCTCTTCAGCAGGGGTACGGTTTTCTTTGGGAACCCTAAAATTCTCAGGATAGGGCTGGGTACAAACCAGACACTCAAATATTTGTGTGACAAGATTCTATAACCCAAGGATGGATCTGTATCTGGCCTGTTCATAGCTGGCCCTCCATTGTCTACCAAAGCATCAGACACATAACTGGTACCGAGAAGAAAGGAAGTCAAGAGGCCCCAAAATAGTTCAACTATAAGTAATAACATTCTCATAGGCAGTATCTTGAAAGCATCAGGCACTAAACAAAAAATCTGCACTTAAACAACTGTCTTAATAATAGCACATGTTATTAAACACCAAAGGACTTTTGAAACTACCCACATAAAAAAAAAATTTAGAAAATTGCATTCAAATTACAGATAATCTACATATGAAATTACTTGCAGTTAATGTGTTACTTAATAAGTACATATTTGTTCCTGTAAATTTGGTATTTTCTTTGCCCATACTTTAACTAACTCACCTTTTAGAGAAAGTTATAGATTTTAAATCTGAATAGTTTTATTTTTTCTTCCCCCCCCCCCCCACTTTTTTTTAAGGGAGATACTGCTGCTACCTTAGGTATAAGAATAGGAGGTAAAACCATCTTAAAGGGTTTTGTTTGTTATCATCACAGTAAAGTTCAAAGCAATAACAAAAAAGATAATATAGTTTATTATCCTCAGGGAGGTTTTCCAAGTGTTTTGGAACCCCATTTGCATTGACAAAAATAAATTAGATGAAAATGACTGAAAAGAGAGCTCTCCATGCAAAGAGTTCAAAAGATTAATTATATTATCCTTCAGTTATTGATAATAACAATAATTTAGCTTACTACTTCAGTTTATAGTTGACAACATGCTTTCACATACTCTATCTCAATTGATTTGAACAACTTGTAAGTTAAGTCATGCAGCTAATACTAGACCATTGATTTTTTTTTGCCCTATTTCCTTGATTTTTCAAACAATTCAGTCATTGTAGAAAATTATAGGAAAAAAATTATCAGGGAAGTAAGCAGAAAAAGATCACTCTAAACCAATCACAGTTAATATTATGTGAATTTCCTTTCAGTCTTTTTTCTGTGCATTATTCCAGTATTTGAGTTAACAACCTATACAGTTTATTATCCTACATTTTTCTCTTTACATCATAACAAGCATGTTCCCATTTTGTTTGAGTCTTTAGGTATCATCAGTGTAAATTCACAAGATATTTCTAGTTTTTAAACATATATAAATAGAAAGGTATTTGGGGGAAAAACCGAAAGGCATTTGATCTTTATGCTCAAAACTTCTTGTGTTTTAGAATAATTTCTTAGCATAGATGACAAGATTACGTTTACCAAATACAAGAAGCAGCCACAGGATCAGAAGGGATTTGATTTTATGCAGTCAATGTTACTGCCTTTGAGAACAATCTTATTTTTACAATCCTTAAAAATCTGTAACAAAAGGTTTCCTTGCATCTCCCTTAAATGTTAAAAAGAGAAACTCTCAAATCAATTTTCATTTTGCTATTTTAGTATAATAAGATATTTAAAGAATATCGTCAATTTTAATTATCATTCTTGGGCAGCCCTGGTGGCTCAGCGGTTTAGCACTGCCTTCAGCCTGGGGTGTGATCCAGGAGACCCGGGATGGAGTCCCACATTGGGCTCCCTGCGTGGAGCCTGCTTCTCCCTCTGCCTGTGTCTCTGCCGCGCTCTTTCTCTCTCTCTCTGTGTCTCTCATGAATAAATAAATAAAATCTTTAGAAAAAATTTTTAATTATCATTCTCTTTTCAAAAAGATAAAGAAGTTAAAATAATGATAACTAACTTTACTAAGAACTTACTATGTGCATGGCACAATGTGCTAGCATTTAAATGCATTAATTTAATAAAGATAATTACATAATTGAGAAAAGCAATGAAGAGTAATCACTTCAGCAACTAGGTGTGGTGAGCCAATTTATCAACACAGGAAGTAGATTTAGGCTTCCCTAAAATAAAGGTAGAATATAAGAAAAACTGCTACTAGTCAACCAGGAGGTATGCCAAGAGACATTTTCCAATCTTGAGGGATATTATAGAATTTCCAATTAGGGGAGATAAAAAAATGGAAGAAGAAAACAATTAGGAGAAAGAATGAATGACATGTACACTTTTAATTTCTTCTTAAAGTAACAGATGGTGCAAAATAGAAGGGGTAAGGATGGGACTATCAATGAGAATCAAAGAACAGAATATAGGCAAATGATGAGAAAAGTGATAAAAAAAAAGTAGGCTTATTATTTGTGCTACCAGTGTTCTCTGAATTTTTAATACTATCTGATTTCATACAACTCTGTGAAGTTGGTGGGATTATCCCCACACAGTCCAAGGGAGAAATTGGCCAGTAAATGCTTGACAGAATACAGAAATCTGGGTTAGAAATATTAAATGAATACACTTAATATTTTCAAAGAGATGAAAAAGGAAATCAACAAACAAAAACAGGTGATGAAACACACACTATACTTAGTAGTTAAGAAAAATAACCAGACATCTTAGAAATAAAAACCGTGTTTTATATTTTAAAAACTCAGAAAACGGGATAAATAGCAGACAAAATACAGATGAAAAGTAAATTAATGAGTGGGGAGATGGAACTGAGGAAAGCTCTCAGCACCAAGATACAAGAAAAATATAATACATAAAAAATGACATTAGATTACATGGTTTCAGGAGGGAAAAGGAGAGAGAATGGTAGGTGGGCAATATTTTAAAATAAATTTGGCAGAATTCTTTTTAAAAGACCCACGTATACTTATTTAAAATATTTATCAAATGCTGATCAAAATTAAGTTTAAAAAATTCATATCTAGGGATCCCTGGGTGGCACAGCGGTTTTGGCGCTTGCCTTTGGCCCAGGGCGCGATCCTGGAGACCCGGGATCGAATCCCACATCGGGCTCCTGGCATGGAGCCTGCTACTCCCTCTGCCTCTCTCTCTCTCTCTCTCTGTGACTATCATAAATAAATAAAAATTAAAAAAAAAATTCATATCTAAATTCATGGTGAAACTTGTATAAAGTATACTGTCAAGCTTCCAGGCAAATACTGAACACTGTAAGAAATGAGAAAATATTGTCATTATATTTCTTATCAGTACTATTAGTAGTAGGAAAAAACAAAATCCAGAAAAATACTTACAAGGTACTGAGGAAAAATAATAACAAAAAAACTTTGAACCTAGAAACCTTTGGCAAGTCAAAATATCACTTAAGACTTCCGACAAAATAAAGATTTTTCAGACACATGAGAATATAGAAAGTTTAACACCCACAGATCTTTGCTTTCAGATGTTTAGAGAAGTGGACTTGTAATTGTAGTTCTTGAAACAAACAGAACCACTCTTTTAAGTGGTGTTAAATCAGAGAATGAACTTTTAAGAACAGTAGAAAATTAGAGGTCGAGGCATTGTCAGGGACATTTGGGAATCATATGTGCTTTGCCCAACATCCTCTCCCTACAATGAAAATGTTGCCTTGCTGGTACTCATGGCTTAGCACAAATTTGGCTTTCTCAATTCTGAAGGGTTTTACCTGTGCTGAGTGTCACAACCACTGCATGACCCATAAGGGAATCAAAAGGCCTAATAAAATCAGTCTCTATATCTGACCAAGATGGAGTAACAGGGTCCAGATTTATTCTCTCACTTAAACAACTAGGTGAAAAAAATAACTAAAACAAACAAACAAAAAAGGGCAACTGTTTTTAGATATTGGATAATAGGAAGTATAGGACTGTGTGTGTTCCTTGAGAGAAAGGAAACAAACAAGTTGAGCTCAATAATTGCCATCAGTTCACTGCCTATAGACAGTTTCCTGCCTGCAGGTAGAATGCAAATAAAGTCTGGTTGTCTCACTGGATTGAGGAGACAGCAATCAGAGTTTGAGGAGTCAAGGCAGTGAGAATTGGTGGAACAGAGTACCAGAGAAAAGGGAGCTCTGCTGAGATAGTTCTGGAGATCTGCACAGAGGTCTCCTTGGTTCTTTGGCTGAGTATTGATTCAGGTACATGTGAGAGTAAATACTCAAGGCTGGAAACTAATAGGCAAAACAATTCCCAGTGCTCATATTGGGATAGGGATAAGAATAGTTTGTTTTCATCAAAAACGGTGAAAAGCTCTTGCAATACAAAGAACATTAACTAGAACACTCAGAATGGGTATTGCTTTCATTGTGGGGCTAATTTAGTCCTGGCCTACAGCTACTCTAAACATGCCAAGACAAAACTTAAAACTATGCCTCAAAAAGCAGCTAACGGATTACATGTAATTTAACTGTATATCAAAATAAAACCCTACTTAAAAGAATGCTTCAAAATCCATAAAGCAACATTGTAAAATTTGCAATTTTACAATATAAGATTGTAAATAAATTAAATTTTACAATATAAAAATTTATAATGTCTGGCAACCAAAAAGTCAGGAAAATATGATCCATAACCATAAGAAGAACTGAAGAGAAGTCATTACCAACAGATCTTCACTCAGGAAAAGTTAAAGGAAGCTCTTCAAGCAAAGGGGAAATGATACCAGATGAAAATTTGGATCCACACAAAGGAATGAAGAGCACCAGAAAGGATGAATATGTGATTTAATATAAAATATACTTTTTTGGTGTTTTCTTTTTTAAAGATAAATGCCTGTGTAAGGTTCAATAATAATTTTTTATGAAAGCATAACATATGTAGATTTTCCTGACTATTCTTGCCTAATTTTCCATATTAACTTTAAAATGAACATTCCAAATCCAGAAAAAAATATTTTTGATATTTTTGATTAAAGTGAGTATTAACTTTATACATTTATATGGAAAGAACTGTCCTCATGATATTGAATCCTTAGCCAAGAATGCAGATCTTTTCATTTGTTCAAGTCTACTTTGTGTTTCTCAAAAGCATTTTACAGTTTTCTTCATATAGATTTTATACATTTATTGGGAAACTTAAATATTAAGAATTACTGACTTGTGAAAGATGAATTAGAAATGAATACTATCTCTGAAATGAAATTGCAGGTCAAAGAGGAAAGGAGGATTGAATATAAAGCTTGATTTACATGACTTTTCAAGGAAAAAAACATTTTTTTAAAAGATTTTATTTTTTGTTCATGAGAGACACAGAGAAAGGCAGAGACATAGGCAGAGGGAGAAGCAGGCTCCATGCAGGGAGCCCGATGAGGGACTCGATCCCTGGACTCCGGGATTATGCCCTGAGCCAAAGGCAGACGCTCAACCACTGAGCCACTCAGGCGTCCTGCAAAAAAAAAATTTAATCTAAGGTAAGCATTTATAAAAATAAATAAGGTGATTAATAACTACAATAAAACAACAAACAAATTTAAAATGTGCCTTTCTTCCCTTGATGAGCCATTTTCTTTTAGTTGGTGTATCTTCTACTAAAATTAGCAACGAACATACTATTTTTCTATATATTTTTTTACCAATTATTGAGAGAAGGGTGTTGAAGTCTCCAAATATAATTGTGGATTTATGTCTTACTCCTTTCAGTTCTAGCAGTTTTTGCTGATAGTATGAAATGTTTCGGAAGTACCGTTGTGGGTACACAAACAGTATTGTTAAGTCTTCTTGGTGAACTGACTCTTACTTACATACTACTTACTTACATACTACTCTTATGATGTCTACATTGTCTGATATAAAATAGTCATTCCAGCTTTATTTCTATTGGTACTTGCACAGTATATTTTCCTATCTTTTAACCTTTAACCTATCTCTTGTCTTTATAGTTAAAGTGAGTTCCCACTAATCAGCATATAAGTATATCTTAATTTTTAATCGGGCTGTCAATTTGTGTTTACATCATTTACATTTAATGTAATTATTAATATGGTTGGACTCAAATCTATTACCTTGTTATTTTTTATTTGCCTCATCTCTTTTCTCTTCCTTCTTTTTCCCACTTTTTTGAATTATGTTTATGATTCCTTCATATTTCCATTCTTAGCATATTAATTTTATTTCTTTAAAAAAATTTTAGTGGTTGCCTTAGGGCTTATAATTTACATTTTTAATTTATCACAGTCTACTTTCAAATATATATTTGCTCCATTACAATATAAATACACTTAAAATTCCTCCCTCCCAATTTTTGTGTTACTGTTGTCACACACTTCTATATATGCTATAAGTCCACAATAAATTTGCCACTATTTTTGTTTTAGACAGTTAACTATCTTTAGAACAAATAAAAATGAGGAAAAAAATGTTGTTTTTTAAGTAGGATCCACACCCAGTGTGGAACCCAACATGGGGCCCAAACTCACGACCCTGAGGCCAAAGCCTGAGCCTAATTCAAGAATGGGACACTTAATTGACTTAGCTACCCAGGCACCCCAGGAAAGAATGTCTTTTATATGTCATTTTAATTTAACTATTTCTTAAAACTTTATTTCATTGTGTAGATACAAATGTCTTTCTGCTATCACAGTCCTTTTGCCTGGAAGACTTCCTTTAACATTTCTATAGTGCAGGTCTGCTGATAATCAAATATCTTCGTTTTGTTTACATAAAAAAATTTTTATTTCCCCTTCATATTTGAAATGGAGATGTGGAACCTAATTTCCCTACCTTAATATGGGCCAAATATCATAACTTGCTATTGACAAATAGAATCAGATGGAAGTGAGAGTGTATGACTTGAAAATCTAGGTCCTAAAAGGCACTATGGCTTCTGCCTTGCTGGCTTTCTCCACAGTGGGTGACAGAACTACCAAGCAAAGCCACTCCTATTTCTGACCCACAGAAACTAGGAGACAAGTAATTTTTGTTGTTTTAAGCCACTAAGTTTTGGAGTAATTTGTTACACAGCAGTACATAACTAATACTGGAGTTCTCTGGGTTTCTTGGATCGTGGGTTTTTTTTTTTTTTTTTTAAGATTGTATTCATTTATTCATGAGAGACACACAAAAAGAGAGGCAGATACACAGGCAGAGAGAGAAGCAGGCTTCATGCAGAAAGCCCAATGTGGGACTCTATCCTGGGACTCTGGGATCATGCCCTGGGCCAAAGACAGATGCTCAAGCACTGAGTTACCCAGGCGTCCCTGGATCTGTTGTTTGATGCTTTCAATATTTTTGGAAATTTCTCAGCCATTGGGCAGCCCGGGGCGGGGGGGGGGGGGGGGGGTGGGGGGGGGTGGGGGTGGGGGAGGCTCAGCGGTTTAGCGCCGCCTTCAGCCCAGCTCGGGAGTGATCTTGGAGTCCTGTTATCAAGTCCCACATCAGGCTCCCTGCATGGAGCTTGCTTCTTCTCCTTCTGCCTGTGTCTCTGCCTCTCTCTCTCTCTCTCTCTGTCTCTCATGAATAAATAAAATCTTAAAAAAAATTTTTCTCAGCCATCATCTCTTGAAATGTTTCTTCTATCCCAATCTCTCTCTATTCTCCTTTAGGGATTCCAGTTATATGTTTGTCAGACTGCATGGAATTGTCCTTCAGTGCTTGGATGCTCTCTTTGCAGTTTCAGACACTTGCCAAATCAGCCTCATCACATCCCCTCACCTCTTAAGATACCAATCCCAGCTGAGCACCACCTCCTTCTCTGGGGGACTTCACAGGAATGTTCCTCTAAGCTCCTAAATTTTAATAATTCCAAACTCTTCCCTTTGTTTCCCTAGCCCAAGATGGATTAGCTGTTTCCTGAATTTGCTAACTTTATGATATATTATTGTTTTCTTATCTTTTGAGTCAACAATTTATCCTAATAACAATTTTTATTAACATTTTCTCTGTTCAAATAACAGGTATGGCTTCTATTTTCTAACTAAACCCTGGCTGACTCAGAAATTGGTATGGAGAATCCCAGTAAACATATCCTCAAAGATGGAATTCTGGGATTTGTTTAGTTGTGTCCTTTGATCGTAGTATGAGCTCCTTGCTAATAGAAAGTGGAATGTTGTGATCCATTTCATGACATGGCAACACAATTAGTCAATAACACTCCAACTTATTTGGCCATGGAAACTTGTTAAGAGAAGTATGTTACAGGACTAGTACTCAGCAGAACAAACTTTGGGAAATGCTGACTTAGCCTTACTTCTATTCAGTGTATCCTCCCTAAACACATTAAGCATGTTCAAGTTGCTTCTCATGCTTTATCTAAATTGAGAAATTTAAACTCATCATTTGAGCCTCAATCCATGTTTTACATCAAGTGTTTAGAGCTTTTCCTGACACTGAATCCAAACATCTTCCGAAAGGATGAGAAGGAGATAGAAGGATGAGAATAGTTGTATTGCCTTATACATACTTCTAAAATGATCACTGTCACATTATATCATAGTTGTTTGTTTGTTTACATATATATCTAGCCCACTAAAATTGGAACTCTTTGTATATATCTAGCCCACTAAAATTGGAACTCTTTGAGAGAGTCCTTGTCTGATTTTTAGATCTCCCTGCTGATCAGATTGTCTGGCATATAGAAGGTACAATTAATTGGTATGGCTATCATTCACGAGAATGGTTATGAAGGCTAGCTATATTTATTCATTAAGAAAAATTTGAGCACTATGAATCAGGTATTACTCCAAAAGAGGATAAGCAGACATGCTTTGTTATTTGAAATGAGTTTGTATATCATTTTTACTATGTGTTACAATTTCCCGTCAAGAGTAGCAATTTTTTTTCCATTTTACATATCTATTCACCCTAGATAGGCAAATAAATTCAGTTCAACAAGCATATACTAAGTAATTGCCGTATGCCAGGTACTATAGCAAACCTTAAACACAAAAACATGATACATAAGTGCTCATAGTTCAATGAGGAGACAGACTCAGAGTCAAGGAAATTTCAATATCAATTGAATAAGTACAATAATGGAAAGTATATACAAGTTGTAGTAGTTTAGCAGAAAAGATAAACTCTTGATGAGAAGAATTAAGGAAAGACTTCCCAGAGATTTCTGAGCTGGAGTTTGAAGGAGGAATAGGCATTTTACAAGCAGGGGTATAAATTAAAAAACAAAAACAAAATATCAATGCAAAAATAGTAAAGTTTTGAAGAACTAAAGGCAGTTTCAGAAGCATTAAGCACAAGATGGTTTGTGGCAGAAAATGAGGCTGAAAATTTAGGCAAAGGCCAGATCATGAGAAGAACCTAAGATGCCATTCTAAGGAACTTGCACTTATCCACAGGTGATGGGGAGCCAGAGAAGATAAATAATATTTATTTCTCCTTTGCTACATTAGTTAAAATTTGTACTATATGCATTGAACAAACATCTGTTGAGCACATATAATACTGCAGGCATTTTGCTGTGCACTGGATTATTTAGTGGATTTGTGCCTTTAAGGCTCTTTATAAAGGACATTTTTGTTGATAAGATAGATAGCCCAGATTTCATTTATACTTTCTATCCTCTCAATTGATTCTTATCATAAACTTGCAGGGCAGTATTTCTAATTCTGCTGGTAATGCTAAGACTAACACTTTGAATCATTTCTGCTAGGCAGCAGATTTTTCAGAAACCCACTTTATAAACTATAATTAGTCTCCTATAAAGGGAAAATTATTTCCTTTATTCCTTTTCTACATGTCATAACTTTCATATTTTTGTTATACATTACTATCTACATATTTCTATTTAAAGTTAGCCCAAGGAGGATGCCTGGGAGGCTCGGTGGTTGAGTGTGTGTCTTGGGCTCAGGTCATGATCCCGGAGACCCAGGATGGAGTCCCACGTTGGGCTCCCGGCATGGAGCCTGCTTCTCCCCCTGCCTGTTTCTCTGCCTCTCTCTTTCTCTCTGTCTCTCATGAATAAAAAATAAAATCTTAAAAAAAATAAAGTTAGCCCAAGGAAATCCACATCTTTTCAGCCTACAAACTCTTCTACTTAAAATAAATTGACAAAAATAAGAAATTTTCCAAAATGAAGGTAATAAACATCATAAAGGAGTAAGAAAGGTCCTTAGAAAGTAGAAATAATGCATAAAAGAGTTAAACCCCAAATGTTATCTCAGTAAGCAATTCCAAGATGTAAGTGTAGGTCTGGATATTGAAACACAGAATTACATAGAGAACTTATATAAAATCAAATGACCATCAATTCTATAATAGAGGTTCAAGGGAACAGGTAAAACTTGAAATTTCTAAATCAGTGATGGCACAGACAGGAACAAGAACTACTGTATTAAAAATGGTATTTTTAAAAAGATTTTATGCACTTATTTGACAGAGAGAGGGGAAGCGAGTGCACAAGCGAGTGCACAGCAGAAGCGGTGGGGGGGGGGGGGGCGGAAGCAGGCCCCCTGCTAAGCAGAGAGCCCAATGTGGGGCTCAATCCCTGGGATCATGACTTGAGCCAAAGGCAGATACTTAACTGACTGTGCCACTCAGGCACCCCAAACATCTATGGGGTATTCTTATAATATACAAAACATGTCCCCAACCGTTTCCTAACAGTGTCCTGAATATTGGTAAAAAAAAAAAAAAAAACCTTCACATCTAGATGAAAACAAATGATCTGAAACTGGTTGCTAATTCGTTACATAAATTTTTTTTTCTAGTTACCCTGTTATAATTATTCTCTTCTAAAAAGAGAACCAGAGGCAAAGAAAATATACAGCATTGCAAAGAATCATGAGTTTAAATTAGAGATGGAGATGAGTGCCTTGAATGAGAAGGCTGCTCAATTTGGGATTATATATTGTGAAATCTTTTTCTGGATGTTTCTAGACATAGGCTGGATTATAAATTGTATATCTTGCTGTGAACAAGGGAACAGACAAGATTTCTCAAGATCCTGTCAAGCCTGGTGATCTTTGGAAATGAAAGCCTAATTAAGAGGCTCCCTAGGGACAGGTCAAAGGCGTTCTTTTATCCCTACTGACCCCATTCCAGTTCTCTGATGCCTATTCTGCTCCTTTTCATTCAGCCTACTCTAAAACTGAAGAATACATATTGTGCAAGTTTCTACCTTTGCTTCCTCTACTGTAAATGCATTAGACTATTAGAATTAAGAATTTTAAATACCTTGTCCCTAATCTCTGAACTGACGGGTTTTGTTTTTTAATAGAGCTTAACATTTAAAATTCTTCTAACCTTTGTTCTTTTCTTCAATTGAACATAAAGCTTTTAAATGTTGGACTATAAAAGTACTTCAAATATCTTTTAATAAATCTATCTGATGAGTAATACGCTGTCAAATTTCAATTCGCATTTATTTTTTCTAATTTCAAAGATTGTGCTGCATGCAATTACTTATTTGAATTAAACTGTTAGAATCGTTTTGAGTGTCTCACTTCTTTGAAAGGTTTAGGTGAGTGTCTCTACAGTATCACTCAGAGAATAGCAACTGATGCACGTTTTAAAACTTGACATAATTATTTTGCAGATTTAAAGTAATTAATGTCCTTCCTTCCGTTGATAGTACAGCAGGAACAGTAGAGCATTTTATTGTTCTTTTATAGCCTCTGCTCCCTCACATGAAAAATTAGTCACGTTAATTTGTGTAAGTTTTTAAACTTTGCAGAAGTGAAAATGTTCTAAATACAAGCGTACGTGAAAGAGTTTTCCAGGGTGTAGAGGTGTGGGCCCTGCTGCACCCCCGAACAGCAATCTTTGTCCAGACCACTCCACAGCGCCATGTTAAAAGCTAAAATTTTAACTTCTAAAATTCTGACGTTTAGGTCTAAGTCTCCTCTTCAACACTCATAAGCAACACCTAAAAACACAAGACAGGCTTCAGACGCTAACGTTTCCTAGACCACCGCCCCAATCACCGTCCCAAATTCCGTACGCAGCTCCGCCAGGTCGGCAATTACCCGCTCCGGGTCCTTGGCGTGACGCTCCAGCTGCACCTGATTGGCGCACCGGCTTGTCAGTCACGAGGGTCCTCGAAGGCCCGGGCCGGACGAGACGCTGTGTTTTTACGTCATTTACCGGCGACGCAAGCGGGCGGGGGAGGGGGGCGGGTGTTGTGAGCACAGCTCGGTGGTGGCGGGGGTAGCCTGCGAAGGTGTCATGGCTGCTGCCGTTGAGCTTAGCCGCTCGAGCAGTGGTGACAGGAGTCCGGAACGGAGCTGCAGCCCCAATCTCTCCCAAGAGGTGCTCCGCGAAATCTTTCGCTCACTGCATAGCCTGGTGGGACAAGTGAGTGGTGGTCTGTGGGAGCAGAGCAGGGGGTTGGGAACTCTCCGGCCCCTCCCCCCTTTTTTCCTCTAGCGGAGGCGGGGGGCTGCTTAGGGCTGCCGGGGACCGGGACTGAGTACTGAGGCCGGCGGAGGAGCCTGAGCCTAGCTGCGGTCGGAGCGAGGAAGGCCGTACGGGCTGGCAATTCTCCCCAAGAGTGAGAGGATAGTGTAAGTGAAAAACCTGGCTCCCAGAAGAACATGCTTGGAGAGAGCGAAGGCGTAAAAAGCTTTGTGGGTTTGGAGGGTGCCTGGCGCTCAGCATCCCCTATCCTTCAGTGAATTTGTGATAGAAATTGATAGAAGTAACGGCCTGAGAGTTTTGGCAAAGCTCTCTCCGCTTTTTTTTTTTGGGGGGGGGTTGATTTGCTTTTAGGAGTCACTTGGTTTTCTTTCTTTTTTTTTTTTTCCTTCTGGTTGTTACATGTGCATCTCTTACCCTTTCATATGGGGAGGAAAAATGAAAGGAATTAATGTAAATACTTCTTGCATAAAATTCGATGAGTTATCCATGATTGATAGAGTTTGCATCAGAACTGTTTGTCATTTAATTATTAGCTAATTTAACTGACTGATGAATAGCTTCTGCAGAAATGTCATAATAAATTGGGTTTAAATAAAAGTACTCCTTACACTATTCAATCAAGTCAACTGTTTCATGAAATAAAATGCAAAGCATATTACAAATGATAAACAACTTGAAAATAAGTTTGTTTGCTTTTAAAAAGGAAATCTTTTGTATCTTAGACGGAATATTTTTTTACTCTAAAAGTTTGTTATGGGGTTGGTATTAGTGCATGTAGTAGGCACAGCAAACATTTATGTCGAGGATAATGTTTATGAAAACAACACCTGTCTAGTTTGTAAAAAGTTATTTTTAAAAGCCGTGAGTGGATGGAGAATTAATTTTTTAAAAGGTTATTTCAGTATTTTTAAAAATCCTAATATGTTTGTCCTTAGAAAAAGCATTACTCTAAGTTAAACATTTAATTTGGTCTAACGGAACAATTATTAACAGAATCTGCTAAAAGTTGTAACTGTTGAGCTCAGTTGTTTGCCGCCAACTTATTAAAATTTTTTAAAGACTTGGGGACATTAACATTTTAGTCTTATCACCCAAGACCTGTAATGGTTAAAAGTCTGAGAACGTTTTCTGTCTTGGATATTGGAATTTTAAGGTTTATTTATATTTTAATGTCACGATGAAAAAAGTTTATGCTTACCTGTAATTTACAGTTTTATTTTCAGTGGTGATAAATTTTTTAAAGTAACATTAAGAAATAATTTAAACATTTCTTTTGAAATATTTTTGCATACTGAATTTTTAAAACTCATTTACAGATTTTAAACATTCGCGTATTTTGTGATTAAAGTTTACTTATGTCACCTGTCAAAAATGTTGAGAGTACATATTTGGAAAGTTTACATGACACATTGAAGGGACCATCTATACAGGTGTCAAAAAATTAAATCATTGTCTCATCAATTAAATACTATTTTGATATTAGTCTTTATATTTTGAGATGTATTGTTTAAAGGGAAGAATGAAAGCCACAATATTATAAAATTGCCCCTGGAGGAAATCACTATGTACTTTTGCAACAAGTTTATAGGATATTTTTTTTAATGTAAGTTTCAAAAAAAAAAAAAGTAAGTTTCAATATGCCTAGTTTCATTCTGCATAGTATCATTATATTGTTGGCTCTCCTCAATAGGAAACATAAAATTGAATGTTAAAAAGTATCCCAGATTTCAAATTTACTTATTTTAACCTTATTGCTTGCCACAGCATGGCTCATTCTACCAAGTTGAAGCATTATTTATTGTTAGCTTGGAGTTTCATACTAATTTTTTATGGAAAATGCTTACTTAAATAGTCCATATTAATGTCACACCAATACATTTTTGAGTGAATGCTTTACGTTTACAAGTTATAAAGGGTAAAAATGCATCGAATTCGTATTACTAATAGGGAATTTGTTGAATAAATAGTTGGATATATTATGATAATTTTAAAGTTAATTTGTATCATTATGTAGTTTTCTTTAAAAAAACCAAGTGTCTTTAATTGTGCTTGAAAGGCTTACATAATTATGCTGAATTGAAAGGAGAATATGATCCCAACATTAAGATTTATTTTATTTGTTTATTTTCTTTAGGAAATTTGATGCTTTACTTTAGTTGAGGATTTGTCTGTGTTATCCCAAAACTCTATTTATAAATTTGTTAGGAACTGTAGATCTCTTAGAGGACTGTAGAAGTACAGTAATTAAATAATATAAACTAAGATTAATGCAGTAATCTTAATGTAAAACTTTAGTTAATATAATCTAATCTCTGCCAGTGTAGCCTATCCAAAATTTCTTATTTCTTTATAGTTGTCTGATACAGACTTTAAATGTTTCTTGTCTCATGGAAAAGGTGGTAAATTTTTGTCATACAGTATTCATTAAGTATACTGCCTTTTTTGGGTAACTTTGGATTTCTGGTTCTTTGTACAGTGATTCATCTTTTTGTTTTATTAGAATCACAACTCATAACATCAGTATTTGAACTAATGTAATACTTGCCTTTATTTTGTGGAAAACATGACTTAATAAATGATTTCTGAAAAAAAAATAAACTTAATTCTACCATGCATCATAGCTTTATAGTATGCTATAAACACATGTCTCTAGAAAAGTTTATGAGGTTCATTTGTATTCACTTGAAAGCCTAGAGATTGAGGCTTTCACTCTAAAATTTTCATTGATTTTGATGATAATTTTATATTCAGGTTCTTGATAGTTTTCTGTTTATAATTTTATTCTAATAGGTCATACATAGCCAACTTATAAGTTTTATATGACAAGCCCCCTCACACAGTATTAGAAAATACTAGTTAGCAAAAGATCTAGCCATTCCATTCAGTCTCTGACCATTTATTTCACTATTGTGGAGGAGTATTTCTTTTTTACATTCAGATTTCCACAGCTAGATAATAGTTTTTTATTTGAAGTAGATAAACATGTTGCCATTTATCCCTAGGCTTTATAATCTGTATGAATAATCTTGATTTTTAGATTATTTTAAAATTGGTTAAAGATGAAAATGATAAAAATATGATTCAGAAAACATCAGGGTAATGATATATGTCAGTTATGTCTGTGTACATATTTAACAAAAAGAAATATTTGTATGAGAACTTTCATAAATGTGTCTGCCCCTTCTGTTTAATGCTCTGAGCTGGAAGTACTGAATAGGGCAAGCCTATTTTGGCCCTCATCCAAAGGTTTTAGATAATGAAGTATCAAAAAAGCCTCATGTTTCCATCTTTTGTGGATGGTGTTTCACCTGTAAGATGGTCCCATTACACAGACCCAAGAATAGAATTAGAATGAGATACCATTGTGTTTTTTCTATGAAAATTGCACCTTTCATGGCCTTTTAAAATGGTAACGAGGTGCATAACAAGCATTTTAATGTATTGTTAAAAATCTGATAACTTTGAGCTAGATAGTCATGTTACCCTAAAGAAATACTATTTTTGTGACATCCTATATATACAGCTTAATCGTGTAATTTTTGTGATGTTGCTGGTTTGCCCCTTTGAAGCTTAACCTCAGAGATGATGTGGTGAAAATTACAATCGATTGGAACAAGCTCCAGAGCCTCTCAGCATTCCAGCCCGCATTGCTCTTTAGTGCACTTGAGCAACATGTTTTATATTTACAGGTAAATTTCTTGTTAAAAATGTTAAGTCAGTATTAAGAATGGAAATTAATTGTAGTTAAATTATAAGCTAGAGTATTTGTCAGTTCTGTCCTAACATTGTATTAATAGTGTTATCAATAAAAGGTTACTTCAGCCAGATTAGATCCAAATCTGTTAATTTACATAGTGATCTGAACAGTCAGGAATATAGCCCAATAGGCCAGTGTGGCTATGAAGATTGAATGAATGCAATTCTATTCAATTCTAGACTTTGACTGAAAATTCAATACAGTTGCATCTATGGTGGGTTATAATTAAGCAATAAGACACGGCAGGTGTGTGTCATGCTATGATAATGATTCCATGCCTTGGGTGAGTTTGGAGGCTCATGGAGTGCTTTCAGTGGTTCAAGAAGTGGCATTATCCCAGCATGACACATCCTGGAGTGTCTATTGCAATTAAACAGTTTCAGCATAGTTTTTAAAAAGAAAGTAATTTCTGTGACATTAATGTCTCATCTTAGTAAGTAGCCAGTCACTATTTTATCTTTTCTTAACAGTTTGAATTCATCCTTTATATTAGAAGTCAACATTGAATTATTTATAATAGTATTGCAATATTTTTAATATTTCAGTTCAATAATTGAACAGTAGTATGATCTTGCTGGTTTCCAATTGAACATCTCTGCAATTATAATTGTTGTAAGTTTGAGGTTTATCTCTAATCAAAATATAAAATATGAAGTGTCAGAAGGTAAGTGGGAGAACTGTTTGGATTGGTCATTTTACTGCTATCAAAATGTTACAAGGTTTCAGAAGAGTACTTGGTATAATAAACAACAAGCAAAATTATAGGTATGAAAAATAACTGGAACATTGACAAGTATTGGTGTGTTTTGATTAATGGAATAAACATTAATTTTCAGCTCTCTGTTCAATGCCTTTATGGGAAATTTTAATTCTGTTTCATGTTGAAATAGTTAACCCTAATGTTAAAGGACAGAAATAATGAGCAATAGAACTCAATTGAGGCCTGATTATGGGGGGGAGGGAGATGAGTAGTATAATTTACATTATATAATCGGTTTTTTGTTTTTTTTAACCTCCTCTAGTATAGTGATAGACATATATCTCTTTTCAGCTGTGGATCTTGGTAGTTTTTTTTTTTTTTCCTTGTTCATTTTCTTTTTTAAAAATTTAATTTCATGACCCAAGAAGATATCTTGCCATGTCAGGAAAAGCCTGAGTGTTCACTCAGCATAACACCTATATATTTCATGTCTGTGCTCTCTCATTCACTTTGGCCAACTGCAGTTTCAAGTGGAGAATCTCCAGTGATACAGTGATAATGCAGGGCTTTGCTGAGTGAGAGCACTGGCTCTCATGTTAAGGAGGAAAAATACTAAGCCTTAGTGTTCTGAGGAGGCATTTGAATGACATGTTAATTAAGTGGCATTGGTGCCAGAGGCTGAGGCTTTGATTTGGCACAAAATAAAAGATGAGTGACAGAATGATTCCCTCAAAGAAAATTTTAAATTTCCTCAGGTTTTCTTTCTTTCTTTCTTTTTTTTTTTTTTAAGCAGATTTATACCAAATGATAATGGTCACAATAGCAGAGAACAGCAAACATTTACATGTGATCAGATGTATGTGTCCTGATATGCCAAGTTTTTATATGTAGTTAATTGGTAGTAAATATTGCATTTACTTAGTGGAAATTTGTATAAATATTAAATATGTAATTAATTTTGATTAGTTTGAACGTCTGCAGATGGAATTGTGTTCTTCTCAGCCTTTTTTAGCAAAACTTCAGCCTCTGATTAAAGAGGAGAATACAACTATTGTTGGAGAGATAGAAAGAACAGAAACAGGGAACAAGAATGAAGTAAATGCCAAATTTCCCATTAGTGACCTACAAGAGGAAGAAAAGCACGAAGATTGTGATTTAGGAGATGTGAAAAAGACACAGATCCATTTTGATCCAGAAGTAGTACAAATAAAGGCTGGAAAAGCAGAAGTAAGAAGGTTTTATTTGGGGGTGGGAAGAGTATGATTTTAAGTCTTATGCTTGAATTGTTAAAACATGCATACTTATTGTTTATAGATTGACAGACGAATATCTGCGTTTATTGAAAGAAAGCAAGCTGAAATCAATGAAAACAACGTCAGGGAATTTTGCAATGTTATTGATTGTAATCAAGGTAACTACCTGGAAGAAGTAAATTTTCATAGGATTTTAAGCATAGTTTTTAGAGTTGCTCTGATTTTTCATTTGTTTTTAAAAATGAACATTAAATCACAATTTAATTTATTTCACAGGTTTATTTAGAAACTAAGGCAACAGAAATTCTTTCTATTTAATAAGACTACATTGCAAAAACAGTTTTCATTTTAATTATGCAAAAAATCAAATAAATGCAGACACAAAAGGGCTAATGTTTGCCACAGGTGAAGATTCTTTTAAAGTTCCTTTAGGAAATGAAGTATGGGTGACTGCATTGTTTAGTCTCACTAATAAGGAACTAAGCTATATAAATTTTGAGCCTATAAATGTACTTTTGAAACTATGTTAATACATAAAGTGAGCTTAGTAAAGTTAATACTCCTCAAGAGGGAGCAGTTTTCTCACTACTCCTTAGCTTTTTGAAATGTTTTCTGTCATGATAAAAGCAATCTGTCATCAAGACTATGGCGTCTTATGCTTTTTTTTCCTTTCTCTCATAATGTATACATTTGGTGTTTTTCATCAGATTCTCCTTTTCCTCTCCACTTGATGCTATAGTGTATTTACAGATCTGCAGGTATGCTGCAGAATACAAAATACTGCATAGCACTGGCGTAGATCTTACTCAGGCATCCTAGTAATAATCAGAACAAGTAGTTCTTAGAAAAAATTATGGAGAAGAGTTCCTAATTGGAATGAACACTTTTCTTGTTGCCTGTAACATCTCTTAGCTAATTATTATGAATACAGAATTGTCAGATGAACCTAGAATTGACTCTTATGTTGGTGCACTGATTCTCTTAATAATGAAATAATACAGGCTCAAGTGGGTCCTAAATTCAGCCTTTTCTGCTATTAACATTATATATGCATATTTCTAGACTTACTGTATATTCCTGTTAGCTTTTCAGAACAGGTACAATAGTGGCAAAAGCTCAGGTACAGTCCATCCAACTGCAAGCAACCTATGAGAAAGGGTTTGTTGAGGGAGCAAGCACATGTGTCAGTAATGTTATTCCTCTGTTCTCCCTGCTAACTCTATTATTATAAACCACCAGGGGATAGAAATTGACAAGAATTGAAATGCTCAGCAGGATTCCCTGGTCCATTCAATCCCTTGCTGGCTCAAAACAGTGCTAGCAAGAATTGCTGTGGAGAGTGACTAGCACTCATACATTCACTATCTTCACACCATGCTGAATTTCTCACTGATGGGTCAGTTAATCTATATACTTGGAATATAACTCTGGAATGGATGATAGCTTCTTTTTTTAACCCTTAGCCCCATGAAATGGTAGAAAGAGAATGGTGAAGTGATGGCCCTTTAGACGTATATTGAGGTGTCTCAAAGAAAAAGAAAATGATTTTGTTTAGTATCATCTATATACAAAAGATGAATTTGGAATTATATTCATACAGTTTGATTTGTCAGCCGAACAATTAAGGAAACTTAGACTGAAAAAATATGAATGTATTGTAATGTGTTAGTGTATTCCTTTGATACCTGTCAATTTGACTTAAAATATAAACATCAGATTTATTTTTTTTAATTCCATAGGGGAAAAAAAGAATTTTCTTTCAGAATCTCTTTTACCAACTATTTTTTATTATAAAATCAGGGGAGTTTTTCAGGAAATTTACATCAATGCATGGTTTACTTAATGTCATTTTAAATATTATTTTATATTTGAAACATTTTTATATTATGTTAACATTAGTCCAGTTTTCCCATGGGTTTTTAATTTATTTGTTGATAACCTAATTTGAAGAAAATTATACTTCTCAGCTTAGAAAAAATTAGAACAAATTTTTACAACTTATTTTTCCAAAAATTGAATTTTTTGAAAAGAGCAGTCTGGAAAGAGATAGCTTTTGTGATTAGAGATTTTTTTTTTTTTTAAGATTTTATTTATTCATGAGAGACATACAGAGAGAGAAGGGGGTGGGGGCAGAGACACAGGCAGAGGGAGAAGCAGGCTCCATGCAGGGAGTCTGATGTAGGGCTCGATCCCAGGTCTCCAGGATCACCCCCTGGGCTGAAGGTGGCACTAAACCGCTGAGCCACCTGGGCTGCCCTAGATTTTTAAATGAGCATTGGAAACCTAGGTAAAGTGGAAAAGTATGTGTTATTCTTTTTTGTGTGGAGTTCTGAAATAAAAATGTATTATGTATGATTAATCCTTATTATTAGATGATCCCTAATTTGATCAGCAATATCAAAATGCTGTATTTTTTTAAAAAGATATTTCAGTAAAAGTACTAAGTTCTTTTTATTTATATGATGAAATAAAGGGAATAATGTCTCTTTGGCTTAGAATTAAATGCTCTCTATAAAATATATTTTCTCCAAAGACCCAGATGGTTTGGGGGGATATTGGTGTTTATTAAAAATTATATTAAGTTATGCCACTGAATGCTGATATTTTTCTGTATGTAAATCTGAAAATTAGAGAAGATTACAGATTATAAATTTTAGAGGGTAAGGGTCACTATATTTTATCCTGTATAAGATGGTAATTTAATTACTATTATTTAAAATAATAATTCTCTTGTTAGTATGTTAATTTGAATGATTGAAAGTTTATCAAAATCTCATACATTTGAAGTTAAGAATATATTTACACTTATACTCATCTGAATTCTCCTTAGAAAACAGTTGTGCAAGAACTGATGCCATTTTTACTCCTTACCCAGGATTTAAAAGTCATGTGAAAGGTAAGTGTCCACTACATATCTTCATCATTGACAGAAGCTTATTGTAGATTATAAGCAAAATGAAATAAAAATCACCTTCCTGTCTAAATTTTATTTTTAAACAAAAAGTCTTGGCTTCTTTCTTGGGTTGATGGTTAGATGGTCTTTATACAAAGAATATAAAGTACTGTTAGGGAGATAGAATTTCTGACTTTAAACCTATTAAATTTATGTTTCAGAAGTTTCTTATTTAGTTTCTAGAGTTGTGAATACATATGGACCACAGACTAGACCTGAAGGAATTCAAGGGTCAGGTCATAAGCCTAACAGCATGCTCCGAGATTGTGGTAATCAGGCTGTAGAAGAACGACTACAAAATATTGAGGCTCACTTGCGATTGCAAACAGGTAAGCAGAGTGCTTGGCAGTGCCCCACAGATAAAGAAACTCTAATTTATTGAGTCACAGAATTTCCATTGAGTACCTGCCATGTACAAAACATTGTTCTGATTGGTACGAAGATGAATAAGCATAGTCCCTACTCTCAAGGAATCTATGGTTATGTGTTTATGCTCTTCCTCCTCCTCTTACACTTCTCACCAGTTTGAGACTGTTAGTAGAATGGGAACAGATTCCAAATACTGACATTCTCAGTTTATTAAGTCTCAGCTGGAAATTAATGTAGTCTTTTTCTTGCCACCAATTTCGTAACTTAATCACATATCTCATTCTTATCACCCACTGTGCTAGGTACAAAATATCGGTAAGTGTGATCTTAGTCCTCAGGGATCTTTCAGTCAGGATAAGCATATAAATTGTAAATGCCATAGGGGAAGTGAACTAAATAATACTAAGTGCCAGTCACTCTCAAAGTAGTATATATGTCAACTCACTCAGTATTTAATAGTACCCCTGTAAGGTGTCAATGCTGTTATTGTCAGATAAACTGAGTACAGAGGGCTCAAGCAACATGCCCAAGGTAGTAATCACAAATAGAAATCAAACCTCAATCTTAACTGGCTGCAAAGCCTGAGTCTCTCTCCCTGTTTAGTCACCAGAAGTCACCAGATGCTATTGATTCTTCTAAATATTTCTCAAGAACTACCTGCTTCTATCTACTTCCACAGCTACTATAGTTGAAATCACTGTGTTCTCTGCCTCGGACTGATGGAAGGGTATTAGCTGGTTGCTTTGCCACTAGACTTCTTCCTCAAGACCAATTCTCTACCAGTGGCCAAATTACTTTTCCTGAAGTTCAAATCTGATCTTGTTATTCCCCAGCTGAAAATTCTTAGGTGGTTTCTTGTTACCCTTATATGCATACCAAACTTAGTACTTACTCATTCCACAGATAAATACTAAGTTCCTACTATGAGCCAGGTGCTATTCTAGGCACTGAAAATACATGTGAACAGAAATTCTAGTACATAAATTATATGCTACATAAGAAGAGCTACAGATAAAAGCTTGACCAGGAGAGGATAAAAAAGGCTTGGGATAGGAGGGGATTGTAATTTTAAGTAGCATGATATGATCTACATTGATAGTTCTAGCCCCATCTGTAGGCTTCCCAATTCCCACTCATTTTGCTGTCCTAGGGCCTTTACCAAGGCTTTGACTATGCTTTCTCCTCCTGATCCTAGACTGGTATGGATTTCTCTTTATGTAGTCTCAAAAGCACCTGGTAACTCCCTATCCTCCTTTATAGCATTTATCACAATTGTGTGTGTTTAATATCTGTTTCCCTTGCTAGATAATAAGGTCTGTGAGAGCAAATTATCTGTCATGTTCTTTAACTTTGTACTTAGTGCAGTGTCTGGTACCAAACCAGGTATTCAAGAGTTTTTAAATGAACTATTGCTCGTTTCACCTTTTCAGATAATATGCAAAGTACAGTGGGTACACAAAGTTATTGTTCAGCTCTTTACAGCAAGTCAAGAGATGGCATCCCTGGTGAAGTGACATTTGTGCCCTTGAAGGAGTAGTAACCAGGCAGGAGCAAATTATTCCAAAAAGAGGGAACATCATCTGTAAAAAGCACTGAGGCAACACAAAAAATACAGTTAGGGAATTTGAGTCCAGTCTAGCTGGAGTATTTGCTGGATGGAAGTAGAAGATGAGACTGAGTAAAACTATGAGGGTAATAGGAGATTAGCATTAAAAATTAATCTCACCCATAATAAATGGATTTTAAAAAACAACTGTATAAAAGGATTGATTGGCTTATTAGGTCTAATGGTATCAGGGCACCTGGGTGGCTTAGTCAGTTAAGCATCCAACTCTTGATTTTGGCTCAGGTCATGATCTCAGGGTAATGAGATTGAGCTTTGTAGGGTTCCGCACACTGGGCATGGGAGCCTTTTGGAATTCTCTTTCTTTCTCTCTGCCTCTCCACTTCCCCATCTTGTGCTCACTCTCCCTCCCTCTCTCTCTAGATTTAAAAAAAAAAATCTAATTGTATCAAGTAGTTAATTATGAAAAATATCTGTTGAATGCCTATGTGCCAAGTGCTATTTTAGACATAAGGGATGCTATAAAATGATATAGTTGCAGTCCCTAGCTTCAAAAACTTTATAATCTGAAGAAAGAATAATATTGAAGTGAAATGTTATAGGGGCTATGAAGGAAGTGTATGGTGGGGGCACAAGGAGCCTCCATGTGAAGAGATTGAGGCAGTGCTTCACTGATTTAGTCAAGTTTGAACTAGCTCTTAAGAGATTCGGAAGTGAGATATATAGACATTCTAGGTAAAGGAGACAGCAAGAGCAAAGTCAGTTGAATAAGTTATTCATTTTACCTTACTCAAGAGCAGGAACGACCCAGAATCGAAGATAAAAAAACATTCTCAAAAATGAAACCTATTCCTAGAGTTTTTGTATTTAACAAGGTGATACTTTTGATATGAAAATTTGCCCATATGCTTTAATTGCATAATGATTATCTAATTATGTATTCATTCAGTCAGTAAATACCGAGCACCTGTGTGGTTCGTGAACTGATGGTTCCCAGATTTGTGCAGTGCACAAGCTGCACAGCCATACCCAATGAACCAAAGAATATTAAGCCCTCCTGGAGCTTATATTAAAGTAGAGAAATGGGCAATAAACAAAATATATGGACTGTCAGGTAGTAGTAATGGTTTGGAGAAAAATAAGAGAAAGGATAGGGATTGTGGTGAGGCGGGAGGTTGTAGCATTATATTTTATTACAGGGTGGTCTGAGAAGGCCTTGCTGATAACTTTTGATCTCAGACCTGAAGTTGGGGAGAGCAATCCTTGTGAATATGGAGGAGGGAAGTACAGGTGAGAGTATTTGGCCTACTTGAATAACAGAAAAAAGGAATCAAGTGGCTAGAATGATAAGGGTGTGGAGACAAGGTCCAAATTGTGCAGAACCTTGAATACTACTATAAAGGCTCTGATTTTTAATCTGAGTGAAATGCAAAAGCTGTAGAAGGTTTTGAGCAGAGATATGACACTGACTTTTACATTTTAAAAGGGTCACTGCTGTGTTAAGAATAGACTATGGAGGGGCAGCCCCAGTGGCTCAGTGGTTTAGCGCCCCCAGGGCGTGATCCTGGAAACCCGGGATCAAGTCCCATGTCGGGCTCCTTTCATGGGGCCTGCTTCTCCCTCTGCCTGTGTCTGTGCGCCTCTCTCTGTGTCTCTCATGAATAAATAAATAAAATCTTTAAAAAAAAAAAAAAAAAAGAATAGACTATGGAAGCAAGGCAGAAAGGAGACCAATTTGGAGGTTGTGGTATCCATAGAGAGATGGGGGGTTGTAGACAGAATGGTCACATTGAGGTGCTGAGAAATAAGAGGGTTTGGTATATAACCGTAACCGTGAAATTTGAGTAACCTTAATTTAATTTATCTTCCCTCTCTATGGAAAGTTAGTTAAGAATTATGATAAAGCTCCTCTTTTAACATTTTTTGAGGTTAAAAGAGAAAATGTGGCATGTAAGGAGAAATACAAATGGAAGGAAGTGGTAAAGACATAACAGCAGTCACTGAATTGAGCTGTTAGTTGTCCCTGTGCATTTTTCTCCTCCCAGGTAACTATCAAAATCTATCAGAAGTATAAATTTTTCTATGCAGGAGCTCTTCAGTAGCTTGTAATGAATTTAACATAAAACTAGCAATATAGGAAGCATAAATGGGGCTTGGGGAGAGATGTAATAGAATAATATGCCCTATAGTGAGTGATAAGAAAATGTGAGCTAAGAATTTCATTTTATTTTACTCTTGTTCATTATCTTCTCAGGCTTAAATATTTCCCATACCTCTGCATAAGTATCTTCTATGCATGGTTTTTTGGTTGGTTGGTTGGTTGGTTTTGTTTTTTTTGTTTAAAGAGGGGGTGGAAGGGGCAGAGGGAGAGAGAGAATTCTGAAGCAGACTACACACTGAGCAGGGAGCCCCCAACTCAGGGTTGGATCCCAGAACCCTGATCATGACCTGAGCCGAAATCAAGAGTTGGCTGCTTAACTGACTGAGCTACCCAGGTGTCCCTGCATGGTATTTTAAGAATAAAAATTGTAAGAGGAATTACTCAATAGTATCTCAGATTTTTTTTTTTTTTAATGTATTTAGGTGGTCCGGTGCCAAGGGATATTTATCAGAGAATTAAAAAACTTGAGGATAAAATCCTTGAATTGGAAGGAATCTCTCCTGAATATTTTCAATCCGTAGTAAGTATAAGTGTCTTTAAATGTATATATATATTTTTTATTTTACAATGCTTCATCATATTAACAGTTTTCTCATTTGTCTGCTACAGGCAAAACACTGTTTTAATAATTCAAAGTTGAACATAGTCATACGTAGGGGGTTACCCTCGAATTTAAAATTGTGATTCTGAAATACTGTATTATATATAGACTCATAATTTTTTTAGAGAGGTATTGTTACATATTACCTAAATTCTCAAACTTCAGCCATTTTCATGGCATAATAAATGAGCCTGGGTAGTTGTCCATCCTGTCATTATGAACATGCTAGCTTATAGAACAAAGGCTTCCTCTGGGATCCTGCTATGTTGCTTATCCTTTGTTTCTTTAATCTCTTACTGTCCACAGACTGCTTCCCTCGACTCATACATGTTTTGCATTTCTCCTCCATACTAAACAAACATCTCAGTCTGCCACCTTATTTTTTTTTCTTTACCTTAACCACCAAGCTTTTTGAAAGACTAGTCAATGTTTAATTCCTCAACTCTAGCATTCATTGATTCATCCTTATCCCCCTTTCCAAGGACTTTAAGAAACAATGTTGTGCTGATTATCAGCAGGTTTCAGACAAGTGATCCTGAGCTCATTGTGTTATTTTCCTCAGTCTTTTGGGGTGACTATATACATAATGCCTGAGGTTCTCTTTTTTTAAAAGCAGCACCATATTAGAAAGAACTAAAATAACGTGTAGAAGTGAACACATTTTTTTGATTTACAAAACATTTAGTGAAAATATTACTCATGGGGCACCTGGGTGGCTCAATCAGCTAAGCGTATGCCTTTGGCTCAGGTCATGTTCCTCGGGTCCTGGGATTGAGCCCCACATCAGGCTCCTGGCTCAGCAAGGATCCTGCTTCTCCCTCTCTATCTGCCCTTCCTCCCTGCTCATGTTCTCTGTCTCAAATAAATATTTAAAAAAAAAAAAAGAAAAAGAAAATATTACTCATTAGCATGAATCCTTATAAGTAACTGGTGAAATATATTTAAAATTATTTAGATATAGCAGCAGTTTTTCCAAAGTGGTAAATTGAGTATTTAGAGTAAGGTACAGAAGAGAAATATTTCCAGATGAAGAAGGCAGATTACATAATACATATGAGCAGTGAATCCCAAAGATCAGAAATTTAGAGAGTTTTAGTGATTTATTACTCTCATGAAAAAATGAGGTTTACTGAAGTTCTAAGGCCTGAAGCAAGGATTAAAAGAGATAATATCAGTCAAGCACTTAGCACACTGCCTAGTACATGGTAAAATCTCAGTAACTATTAGTATTTATTTAGTTTCAGAAACCATCTATGAAGTAGCTGTATAAATGTGGCCTTTACTGGTCTAATTTAGAAGATTTCTTGGTTGTATTACATAATTAGAAAGGTCTTTCCAATTTTATGATGATTCTTTGAATGTATCTTCCTAGAAAACTTGATAAAGATTTTATGCTTTTGCCTATGACAGTCTACTGTAAGCTGTTCCCATTCAAGCTGCCTTCATTAAGTAATCCGTAGGCAGATTATTTTTTCTAGTTCAATTTCATACGTTGTTAATACAGTTCTTGTTACAACAGAACTGATCTTACAAGAGAGTATCATAGTGTTAGATGCTTCCAGAGAGACCTTGCTCCTTCATTAATCTCTTTGATTTATGAAGCTTAACATCTACGTGTCATTGAACTTGGTTAACAAAAGAACAACCCTTCAAATCATAATCTTGTTTTGGGGGTCTCTTATACACAGCATAGAATGTTTAGAGTGTTTGGCTCTAAAGAGGTAGAATAGTCAGCTTATAAAGGACCTTAAATGCTATACCCAGAAATATAAAGTATTTAAAGTCTAAATGCTATTTGAGCAGGGAAGTAACTTTTGCAAGTTATTTAGAAGATTTATCTAATACTGTTCTGGAAGATAAATGGGAAGGGAGAGACTAAGAATGAGGAGATAGTTTTATACTACCATAGATGTGAAGTGAGATCCTGAACTAAGTAAGAACAAGAGAGTGAGAATAGAAGACATTAATGCAAGAGACGGGAAATAAAGTTGACAAATACTGATAATTGATTGGCTGTGGAAAGAGATATAGAGAACGGATTAGTCTACTTTCTGATTAGAAAAATTATACCATCATTGACAGAAATAAGAAAATCTGAAGGGGGAGATATTTGGGGAGGAAATGTGAATTTAAAGTCCTATCAGGTTATGCAGATAGAAACATCAGCTAAACTTTTCAAGAGTAGGACCTATACTTGAGAGAATCAGGAGAGTCTGTGTAAGAGGTGATAGTTAAAACAGAATGGGTAAGAACTAAGACTATCAGAGGCCTGAAGTCTAGAACTTGGTGACTACCTAACTTCAGCCCCAGGAAGCATTACAAATATAAGCAGAATGGGCCTAGATGTGTTAGGTTGCCATACCTGTGATAAAACTAGTACTTTAAAAAAATACTTCCAAATCTATTAAACGATATCTATTTGATTAGAAGGATCATTTCAGAATTAGTATTAGAAATGACATGTCCAAGTTAATAGCTACAAGGAAACATGAAATACTGAAAATGTTTAAACATTCAGATTAACTCTGTCCTCAATTCCTATGAATAAATATGTCACAACACCAAAGGGAAGGAAGTCTCACACTCACCCTTCCATAATAGAATGAATGTGCCATCCCTGGGAGCCGCACTCCTTGCTTGAAATAGATCCAGCACTAGGAATGTCTTTGTACATAAGAGGAGTTATACACCCCGTAGAGGACATAGCATGTTATTTATCACTTTTCGATCCCCATGCTGGGAGTACATGCATGGCAATTACATATTCTTTTTTTTTTTTTTTTTTTTTTTTTTTATTGGTGTTCAATTTACTAACATACAGAATAACACCCGCAATTACATATTCTTACATATCTTTCAAAAGCATACAGAAAAGACTACATATGCTGTATAGTCTTCTAGCTTCTAAATTTAGTAAGGGAAAATTGAGCCCATTAAATTTCTTAAGGATTGAATTTTTGTAGAAATTGAATTCTAGGGGATTCCTGGGTGGCTCAGCGGTTGAACGCCTGCCTTCGGCCCGGGGCATGGTCCTGGAGACCCGGGATCGAGTCCTGCATCGGGCTCCCTGCATGGAGCCTGCTTCTTCCTCTGCCGCACGCGCTCTCTCTCTCTCTCTCTCTGTTCTCTCATAAATAAATAAAATCTTTTAAAAAAAAGAAAAATTGAATTCTGAACTCAAAAGACTTTAACTGAAATGTGTTTAAATCAGATTAACATGTATGTGAATTCTTTTTTTGTTTATTTTAAGATTTATTTATTTATTCATGAGAGAGACAGAGAGGCAGAGACACAGGCAGAGGGAGAAGCAGGCTTCATGCAGGGAGCCCGATTCAGGACTTATGCCGAGACCCTGGGATCACACCTGGGCCAAAGGCAGACAGAAGCTCAACCACTAAGCGTCCCATATATAGGTGAATTCTACACATTGGGAAGACTCATAGTTGAATAGAAATTGGTTACCATGAGTAACATCAAAGTGCAGCATATGAAAAGGGAAAAAGCTAATAGAAAAAAATATGTAAATTGTATTTGGCTCATAGAACAAAAGTAGACTAAAAGTGAAGTTCTTTTCAGTTATGAAATAGACATAAAACTCCAAAAAAAAAAAGGGATTCCCTTGGTGGCTCAGTGGTTTGGCGCCTGCCTTCAGCCCAGGGCGTGATCCTGGAGTCCTGGGATCGAGTCCCACATTAGGCACCTGCATGGAGCCTGCTTCTCCCTCTGCCTGTGTCTCTGCGCCTCTCTCTCTCTCTCTCTCATGAATAAATGGATAAAATCTTTTAAAAACAAACTCCAAAAAATATATATAAAGCAGGAATTAAAATAAAGATTAGGATTCTGTTGCACCTTCTAATGTAATAGTTCTAATATCTTTACTCTTCACATTCAACATGGAGAGATTTGAACGTGGTAATGTTGTAAAATTTTTAAGGGCATCACTTAATAAAACATTTAAAACACACAATCCGGGCAGCCCCGGTGGCTCAGCAGTTTAGCGCCGCCTTCCGCCCAGGGCGTGATCCTGGAGACCCACATCAGGCTCCCTGCATGGAGCCTGCTTCTCCCTCTGTCTGTGTCTCTGCTTCTCTCTCTCCTCTCTGTGTATTCTCATGAATAAATAAATAAAATCTAAAAAAAAAATAAATTAATTAAAAAAATAATAAAACACACAATCCTTATGAGTATTTCCAAAGAATTACTGATTTTTAAATTATGACCTTTGAAACAGTAAATATAACATGCTTCACAAGTTCATTTTTATAGCACTTTCTTGATTTTTAGCACTTACCACTTACATGTTTACACATCTATTTTTCACACTGTAATGTGAACCTCTGAAGGGCAGGAACTGTGTCTTGTTCATCTTTGAGCATGTAGACAGACTCTAGTAGGCATTGAATAAACGTATGAATGTATGGGGTTTGGCTGATAGTTCATTATTGGATTTTTGAAGATGCATAACTTGTTCCAAAGCACTGACTTGGTGGAATCTTAACTCCAGTCTATAATGGTAACTCCTGGTTCTAAAGGATAGGGAGAGGGAATTAATCTCCTGTAAAATGTGTGGTGGGCCCGAAATAAGAGATGGCAACTGGATCTGGCTGGAAAATTAAATTGCGGGATCCCTGAGTGGCACAGCGGTTTGGCGCCTGCCTTTGGCCCAGGGCGCAATCCTGGAGACCCGGGATCGAATCCCACGTCGGGCTCCCGGTGCATCAAGCCTGCTTCTCCCTCTGCCTGTGTCTCTGCCTCTCTCTCTCTCTCTCTCTCTCTCTGACTATCATAAATAAATAAAAATTAAAAAAAAGAAAGAAAAAAAAAAGAAAATTAAATTGCAAACATGTTTTGGAAGGCCTTGAAGGCCACACTAACCAGTTTGCAATTACAGTGTCACTGGTGCATAATTTTTTGAGAAAGAGGAGCCTATAATTTAGGTTCCTATCTGGTGGCATTATGAAGTCCGAGTTGAAGAGAGAGAAGAATCAAGGAAGATAGTTTAGGAAACATAGCATTGTCCACACCAGGGAGAAATGAAGATCTGAATCAAGGTGGTGGGATGGGACTGGAAGAGAAGAAATATTTAAGAAACTACACTTAGCTAAGCCCCCAAAGACCACATTTTACTGTTTAAGTTACTGAATCAGTCCTTATTCTCCTGATTCTGATACTTCTCACTTTGTTTAATGATATAATAATAGTCTGATTATTCAGTGACATGGAAACTATCAATATTTTACAGACTTAAGCTATTAGGAAAATAAGGGGAAGTATATTTTACTAATTTTTTTTTTTTTTTTTACAAGGGGAGGTATATTTTAATCAGGTGTGTGAAAGACACCTCTTGGAAAGGCAGAAGACTAAGAAGTCTTCTGACCAAAATTAAACATTAAGCCCTAACTTGCCTATGGGCCCCATCACAGGTATCTACCTCAGTTTGGCAAAGGAAGGAACCTGTTTATATAAGCAGTTTTCCCCCATATTTAATAATTCCAACACTTTATGATTTCCTGATAAAAGGCATACCTGGAAATTCTTTGAAACACCTTTTGACACAAAGGGAAATGTGAATTTTTACCTTCTCTTCTAAATCTCAGTGGTTAGAAATGTTCATGAGAAAATTTTGCCACCTACACTGACCGTGTCTTTATCAAATGTATACTAATTTGCCATTCAGAAGTTTGGGGTTCTGTGAGACTAAGAACAAAATCTAAAAAAATTCATTTGGTCAAAGTTTAAAAGGCTCAGCAGCATGTCAGTGAGAATGTTGTCAGCTTAATAGACTTTTTTTCTTTTTTTTTTTTTAAGATTTTATTTATTCACAGAGAGGCAGAGACAGGCAGAAGGAGAAGCAGGCTCCATGCAGGGAGCCTAATGAGGAACTTGATCCTGGGACTCCAGGATCACGCTCTGGGCTGAAGGCAGATGCTTAACCGCTGAGCCACCCAGGCATCCCAGTAATAAACATTTAAACTCAAACTGCCTTAAAACAGTGTGGAAATTATCTTATAAAGGAAGTTCAGCATAGTATACCCTTCACGGTAATTGATTCATTGGCTAAATCAGAGTTGTCAGTTCTACTTGGTGTTGGCTTTTTCCCAGGCCAATGGCAAGACAGCTACTTTCAGGTGTCCTGTTCAGATACAGCAGTGTCCAGAAAAATTGTATCCTTTGAGGGCTCTCTCTCAGAATGAGGACTTTTTTTCCAGAAGCTCTCCCCCTTACTCATTGGCCAGAATTGGGCCAATGTCTGTTCCAGTCACTGATAGGACCAGGGTACGATCGGCATTCCCTTGAGTCACTTGGCGGAGCAGTGGATAGCTGCTTCTAATCACAATGATCCTTAATGTCACTCAAGGGTGTGTGTGCATGTATGTTTTTTCACCCTTTGGCCAGGTACTCTAAATTGTGTTTTCCTCTGTCTAATGTTGCTTCACTTGTTCAATATCCTGGGATGAAAGGCTAGAAAAAAGGAAACTAAGTAAAAAGACCCCAGAGCATCTCCTTCCGTAATTATCCTCATTAGAACCTGGGAATTAATGGGAATATGTATATAGCTAGGGAGGAGCATGTTGCTTCAATGTTACTACCATGTCCTTTTATTATCATCATTTGGAGGAAGGCAGATGTCATTGGCAGCTAGTGCCTAGTCAGGGTCGTGGGCTTCATTTCTGCCAGGGTACTCCATATTTTGTTCAATATTCTATAAAGTAAAATTGTTTAGATTTTCTAAGCATTGATTACTTATTTTTTTTACTTTTAATCTAGAGCTTTTCTGGAAAAAGAAGAAAAGTTCAACCACCTCAGGTAAATTACTGCATTCTCATGGAGGCTTCTGAAATAGTTTGATTAGTTTTATAATTCTCTTATCAAAAGTTCCTACTTTGGTTGCTTTTAGATCGTACCCCAGGGTTTAGCACTGGAAAAAAAGGGCAGCCTAAATTTATGGACTTGAATTAAATAATTTTATTTCAAGGCATGGAATGATTCAGATGGGCTAAATACAAAAGTCTGTCTAGCTGTTAATTGTAGCAGAATGTATCAGTTACAAAATGCTGAAAAATAATAAATGGTAATATAACCTCTGCTTTTTAAAAAGATTTGAGAGAAAGAAAATAGGAGGGGGAGAAAGAATCTCACTTTTCCCCACCCACCCTCTGAATCCCACCTCCCCACCCCACCCTCACCCTGACCACAGAGCCCAATGCACTACGCCCATGGGATTTCAATCTCACGACCCTAAAATCAGGACCTGAGCCAAAAGAAGAGTCTGCTGCTTAACTGATTGAGCCACTCAGACACCCTAGTACCCACCCTCCACCTTTTAAGTAATCTCTACATCCAACATGGGGGTTGAACTCGGGACTCCCAAGATCAAGAGCTATATTCTCTCCCCACTGAGCCAGCCAGGCACCCCTCCTCCTCCCCCCTTTGCTGACACTACTGATGAGCAGCATCTAAATCATAAAAGGGTCTTTGACAGAAGTTGACTTAAGCCCACCACTCACTGTCCACAGTACTACTGTATTAATTAGTTGAATCTTAATTAGTGAGGTTCTGGTATCTGTTCATGGCAGTGATGTAAAATTAAAGTTGGGGAAAATTTAAACATTTTTTTATTTTTTAAGAGCATACTACTTATTTTTTAATTGTAAAATTTTGAGTAAATTTTTGAGAGCATCTGTTTTTTTCAGGAGAGGTAGTTGATTGCAGTTGATCCATCAAGAGAATTTCCAGCAGTTTATCTAATCCTAAAGTTTAACTTTTTTATTATTGATTATGAGAATAGTTGGTTAAAGAAAAGGTTTTTACAATCCTTTCAAAGTACAAGAGGTCCAGGAGAGCTTTGTCATTAGGAAAGAAAAAGAAAGAAATCTTTAAGCCTTATTATTTTATATCTTTAAATTAATGATATAGTCAACATATATAGTTCACTTTAAGAATTATTCTCATGAAGGAAAAAAAAGATATTTACCGTATTTTAAATAGTTCATTTAGCACTTTATCTGCATTAAGATACTTCAGAATCATTTAGCAATTTGTATTCTTATTGTTTACAGCAGAACTATTCACTGGCTGAACTTGATGAAAAAATTAGTGCCCTCAAACAAGCCCTGCTCAGAAAATCAAGAGAAGCAGAATCCCTGGCTACTCACCACCTTCCGTGAAAAACTCCTCTCATTCTTGTCATTTTACTTTTTTATATATACATGTAACTTAAACTGCAATTAACAAAGTGGATATGTATTTATCAATGTAGACTTCCCTCTGAAGTCAAGGTTTCTTTTCATGTGAGTTTAGCCTGCAACAAGTTATCTTCAAATATTCCAGTGAATTTTGAAATGGTTAAGGTATTAGAAACAGCATTGTCAGAATGTATTCCCTTCTGTTTTAAAGGAGGTATTTGGAAATTGAAAAACTTAATTTGAAAGCACATCTGTGTGTGTGTGTGTGTGTGTGTGTGTGTGTGTACCACAGAAGATTTATTTTGAATAGTGATATTGAAAAGGACTTTATATTTGTAACATCAGTGTTAACCAATTTATTAGTTTAAATTAGTACTTTGTATTTAATAGGCATTCAACAAAAATGTATCAACTGAAATGAATTTTAAATGAATGCATACTTTTTTTTCAAATGTCAATTTTAATGTAAATAAATAGTAGATCCCATCTTTATTCTCTTAATGACTGTGTCCTTGAGGAAATTAACCTCTTTGTGCCTTAATTTCCTTATCTGCAAAATGGGATTGATCATAATAAAACACTTGTCATGAATAGGTGAGATCATGCATGCACAGCTTTTGAAACTGGCCCAAGGGAGGTGCTCAGTAAATCTTAGCTATTGTTACTCTATAAAACCAAGACTGTCTTTGAAAGTGTTTAGATATTACAAATAGTCCCTCTCAGCCTCACTTTTTTAGAATCCCAGTTATGTTAGGCAGTATATGTATTTCCATAGTTACAAATTAAACATTTAGTAAGATGCAGCTACAGTCAAGGAGCAGATGTTTAGGTCAAGAACTGTTTGGTTGCAAGAATCAGAAGTCACCTAAAATAGCCTGTAAACAGGAAGTTGTTAAAAATAATCCGAAGTCTGGCATTTAACTGCAAGAAGTATAGCTGGACATAGTGGTATCTAGGAGGTCACCAACAGTTCATCTCTTCTCTGTGTCTCCAGGTGCCTCTTGATTGTTTCTATGTCTAATTCTGTTTCTGTCCCCTACCTCCTTTTCTGCTCTCCTTCTTCCTGTGTGCCTCTTTCCCTCTGTCTCTCTCTTTGTTCTTTTTCTCTTATACCTAATCATCTTTGTGTCTGCTTTATTTTCTCTCTCTGATTTCTCTGAAGGCCTTCTCATTACTGTTTCTCCATATGGGGTAACATGTTAACCCTGTCTCCATAGCTTTGGCATTCATGCCTTTGAGTTGCCATGGTACATACTCTGAACCCAACTCTATAGAACCTCACAACTCCACTGACTGCTACTTACCTCTTGGAATCTTTTAGTTCTGCTCCTGAGACTGAATCTCACTCAGTGTGATCAGTGGTCTTTGAGTTGTGGCCAGGACCTGCTCATAGAAATATGCAGTATGAACACAACCATTTGCGGAATCCTTGAAAGTGGAGCTACCTGGTAAAAAATGGAGCTTTGGAATCATTCCCAAGAAGAGGATGTGAACTACTAGGTTGATTCCACTAATATCTTACCACTCTTATTTCTTCTCTGCAAAGTGACCCCTCCTTCAAGATAGTTTTGCCTAACTGTGATCCAGTATTACAGGTACAGCTACAAATGACTGCTCCTCGGTCTCCATCTGGTTATTGTAATCACCACCCTGCCAGAATGACCTCTGGGTTTACTGGTACATTTTACTACCATCATGCCAAAAATACAATAGGAAAAACATTAATAAAAATGATCAATTAGAAAAAGAGGTTGACTTAGAGGTAGGGAAGAAACCTAGAAAACAATCATATACTGGTCACTAGTCTGCCCCTAAATAAATGTCCTGAGTCTGTTTCTTGACCCTCTTAGCAATAGAATAAGTTCTAAATCATGCCTGACAGTCCCAGAATCTGTTCATTAGAAGGATTTACTTTCCCCATTGTCCTTCAGGCCTTCTGAAGGACACTGGAGTCCATCATCTCTCCACTTTAGTAAGTATTGTCTGGGGCCAGCATCCTTTCTACTTGAGTCAGAACCTCCAGAAGAGACTAGGACTCAACACCATGTTGATATGAGTTGGTACAGGTACTTGTTCAAGACTAAGGTTCTGATGATAACTACCCCAGAATTTTAGTGAGCTTTCAATCATTGTCTTTCTGAAGTACATACTTGACTAAAAGGCAATGCCAGGAATTCCTGTAGGGGTTAGCTTCCTTAATTACCAGGCTACCTAATGACCATTCCCTCAGGATTTTTGTTAATTCAGCTCTTAGACCCATTGTTCTTAATGGCCCTGTCCTCAAGAGAACAAAGGAGGAAAAGTGGAAAAAGGTTTGTAGAACAGGAAGCATTTTTTCCACAGTCTACCCGTAAAAATCCCTTCCCTCCACAGATTACATTCCACTCTAAGAAGTGATTTACTAGGGGCTGGGAGTTAGTGTGGGTGATAGTAATTAACATGATAAAGTTTATCCTTCCGGAAAGGGCTAGTTTCCCAAACGATATCTAGTTACTGCTAGATATCTTCAATTTCTAGACTCCTGAGCCCTGAACTTTTCCAGATTCATAAATAGTATCTGCACTTCATTTTCAACAATCTCAGTAGAAAACACTTTCCTTTGTAAAATAGATACATAATTCCTACTATTCCCTGTTTTTAGCCAGACAACTTGGTATAGAAAACTTCACTTGGGCACTTGGGTGGCTCACTCATGTTTGCCCCGTCTCTGATATAAATAAATTTAAAAAAAAAAACTTTTCGCCATTGCATTTTAATTATGTCCACAGGAAATTAACACACTCCTACATTTTGACATTTGACTTTTTTTCTTTTTTTAAGATTTTATTTACTTGAGAGTGCGAGAGCATGAGCAGGGGAAGAGGGAGAAGCAGATTTCCTATAGAGCAGGGAGTCCGACATGGGATTCCATCCCAAGACTCTGAGATCATGACCTGACCCAAAGGCAGATGCTTAACTAAGTGAACTACCCAGGCTCCCTGACATTTGACAACTTTTAAATCTGAAGCTTTGCCTTTAGTGACATGTGATTTGGGTCCCAAGAGATTTTAGACAAGGGTTTAGCTATCTTGCTCTTACCTCCATACTACCGGTTTTCTAGGGAATCCTTTTTGTCACTCCTGCCTTTACCCCATCCCTCTGCCTTGACTCCATAGCTAGTTCTTCATTTTCTCTCAGAGTCTGTTACTTGCAATCCCATTGTTGCCACTAATTTCTGTTTCAGGGATTTGTGTTCAAGAAACAGAAACCCAACTCTAACTTCTGTAAAGGGGTGTTATAAAGAATTTAATTCAAATTGCGGTAAGTTCAGCCAGGTTTTGTCACTGTCTCCCCCTCAGTGGGTCATGTTGTCTGGATTCTAAATATCCACTTCATTCTGCTTATAGCTTGACTTCTCTGAAAATGTCTTCTTTTCTTCAATTTAGTCTTGCTTAAGACTTGGTGTCTATGGTATTGCTAGCTCTGACCCTAACTCTTTTGGCTCCAGTGCCCCATGTTTATTACGATTTAAAATCAGAAAAAAGAGAAATTTGTATTAAAAACTATCTGCCCCTAGACCAATTACCTGTGGCCGAGTGTCGGGATATTTGAGAATAAAAAGAGCCAGCTGCATGCACCCAATCCTTTGAGGAGTGAGGGACATTTCCAACAAAGAAAGCATGGGCCGAAACTCTGCCCCTGTGATCTACACTGATGAAAAGGCCTGTGGGATCTAGACCTTTATACAGTTTTTAGTTCTCTAAGAAATACTTTTTTTTCTATGACTATCCGAGATAATACATGGGTCCATTGAACAAAATTTTAGCTGTGTGTTTCATTTTTGAGTAGTTCTAACTTTATAAAGATTGATATTTCATGACTTTTAGTCTTAATATTCTCCAAGGGATAAAGAGAAAATGTGCTTTTTAAAAATAGAATAAAACTTTTATCTTTCAATTCCCATGCAGGCCCACTGGACCCTTTCATAATTCTAAGATACATTATGGGATCTCTATGATTTAATTCTTCCTACATCTTTTGAAATATTTCATCTCAGGAATTATTTAATTACTAATCAATTATTTCCAACTATACTTTAAAAAACTAAGTAGTAAGGAAATGGAACAATGATGGAATCACTGAGAAGAATGTTAATAGTATGTAATAGTAAAATAAATGATCATCCTTCAGTTTTCATATAGCATTGCCCAAAGTACCACATTATCTTTCGAGAAGATATAAAAGTTTGGAGGGACACCATCTTTAGAGTTTTTTTTTTTAAGGCTTTTGATGATTATAGTTGATAGTTCAGAATTCTTTGTTTTGACTACAATGGCAAGTGGAAGGAAATCAACAGAGGAAATTCCATAATTATTAAAGGAATCAGAAAGTAAATGCAAAGAGACAGAGGGCAGTACTCTGGACCCTAATGATATTGATGAGACTGAACGTATAAGCCAAATCTCGGACCACGAGTCTTCAGACTATATATTCTAAATCAGTTTTCTCAAACTTAAAAGTAGATGAGTGAACCATATGTCTTTTTTTTTTTTTTTTTTTTTAGATTTTATTTATTGGTGAGAGAGAACACACACAGAGGGAGAGGGAGAAAGATAGCAGACTCCCCACTGAGCAGGGAGTCCAGTGCAGGGCTCAATCCTAGAACCCTGGGATTATGACCTGAGCCAAAGGCAGAGGCTTAACTGACTAAGCCACCCACAAGCCATCCTGAACCATATATTTATTTATTTATTTTTTTTTTTTTAAGATTTATTTATTCATTCATTCAGAGAGAGTGAGAGAGAGGCAGAGACACAGGCAGAGGGAGAAGCAGGCTCCATGCAGGAAGCCCGATGTGGGACTCGATCCTGGGTCTCCAGGATCACACCCCGGGCTGCAGGCAGCGCTAAACCGCTGCGCCACCAGGGCTACCCATATATTTATTTTTTAAGTTGGGTTTTTTTGTTTGTTTGTTTTTGTTTTTTATGAGAGACAGAGAGAGAGAGAGAGGCAGAGACACAGGCAGAGACAGAAGAAGGCTCCATGCAGGGAGCCCGACGTGGGACTTGACCTGGGTCTCCAGGATCACACCCTGGGCTGAGGGCAGGTGCCAAACCACTGAGCCACCCGCTGAGCTGCCCTGAACCATGTATTTCTAAGGACAATGAGAAAATCTGGTATTCTCATCTACTTATTCAACAGGATGGGCTTCATTGTGCAAATTTTACAAGGACCTAGACCATCTAATTTTGCTATATGGATGGTGTGGCTATAATTGTTTGACTTTTTATGATGTTTATGTACCAGAATTTACTTGATATAGTTCCTAAGTTGAAAAATGCTAAAGATGGCTATGTATACAAAGGTGACTGAAAGGAAATAAGTGATGAGGAAATGAAAATATTATTAGAGTGGTCATTGTAATTGCTTATAAATCTAAAAATTAAAATGTTTTCCAATAATTGCCATCCTTCTTCAAAATATCATGCCATTGGTTTTGCATTTTCACAATGCAAGTGTAAGAAGAACCAGAAGTAACAATAAGCTTGAACCTAATAGAAATGTATATGAAATGTGGAGTTACTATTTACATGATGAGCAGTTGGTCACATTCAACTGACATTGCCGATTTTATACACACACACACACACACATATATATATTTACACATACCACACACATATATGTATCTTTAAAGCCAATATATAAGAAATAAAGATTGAAAAAAAAAAAGAAATAAAGATTGTGTTTACAAAGCTTAAATTCTTTTTTTTTTTTTTTTTTTTAAGATTTTATTTATTTATTCATGAGAGACCCAGAGAGGCAGGCAGAGGGAGAAGCAGGCTCCATGCAGGGAGTCTGACACGGGACTTGATCCTGGGTCTCCAGGATCATGCCCTGGGCTGAAGGTGGTGCTAAACCGCTGGGCCACCGGGGCTGCCCACAAAGCTTAAATTCTTATTAAAGTTTCTAACTGAACAACAGCTTTATAGTTGGTAAATTATTCATGAAATGAAATTATTCATGAATGAATATATATATATATTCATATATATATGAATATATATATATAATTATATATATATATATATATATATAATTTTAATTTTAAGATTCACTGGACCCAGATGGTAAATGGCAATGACTGTTTTTTCTGGTATATTTAAAGTTAAAGATGCATTTTTTAAATCTGAAGATCTTTGTAAAATTCATATATGCCTAACATTATTTATAATAGTACTAAAGTAAAAAAAAATCATATACATAGGCAGGCTAAAAGTACTTTCAAAGATTTAATTTTAAAAAATGGTTCCAAGAAATTTAAGACCTGTGAGATCACTTCCCCACGACTTCTAGGAAACTAGTCAAAAGGAATGAATAAAACTGTGAGAAAGTCCCTGGGTTGCAAAATGTTTGCATGCCTCTGCTTTTTAAAAAAGTATTAAGTAGCTGGCAAACTGCTTTCTCTCTGTAAAAAGTTGGGATCATTTCCAAAGCAACCCATCTTTATAGGACAAAATGCTTCCAATGTTCTTACTTACCTCATAACTTGCAGCTCTTGGTAAGCACAGAACCGTCAGAGGAATTTATTACTGAGTACTATTATCTTTAAATGGCCTTTCTAGGATTACCTTTACACTGCTATAAATCAATTTTTTCCAAGTTATCTTAAGAGCATGAATATTGATAAAAGTTTAGATATCAAACAGAAGGGGTTATAGATTTTTCCACTCTAGAATTGTGGAATTAGATTTTTTTTAAAAAGTATGAACTATTTCAAGCATACAGAAGAGTATAGATAATAATAAGTATCAGATAACCACCCAGTTTTAACAGATATTAACACTTGCCATATATATTTCAGGTTTCTATTTTTAAAGGAACAGACCAAGTAATTCTAGCAAAACCCAATTGTCCACCCCACCCCCGTGCCTCCTCCCTCTCCTCCCCCCCCTTCCCCCATCTCTTTTTATCAGAGGGAACCATAATCCTGAAGTTTGTACTCATCATTCATATGCATTTTTTTTTTACTATTCTGTTTTTAAAAGGTTACATTAATTGTGTCATGCTTGGTTCATCCTCCTTTTCACTGAACATTAGAGTTTTAACCACATTGATCCACATTGATTTTTGTAGCTATACTTTGCCTATTTTAACTACTATTTAACATTTCAAATGTATAAATAAATTGTGTCCTTCATTTGGGGGACCTCATGAGGGGACACCTAAATTGTGTCTTCTCTTTATTTCTTTGATGGCACCCTGAACTTTGTGAGGCAGCCTCTGAAGTAGCTTTTCATGCACATAGCTTCCAACCTTGGAAAACAAGCTACTCCAGAGATTTACTAGAATGTTATTTTTAAAAAGGGATGAAAGTTATTTATAAATAAAAATATTACAGATAGAACTAGACATATCTAGTGGTAGACAGGAAAGTATAACCAAGCATAAAATGTATATTCGTTTTTTAACAGTGACAATTCTGTTTTTTTCCTGTACCATCTCAGTTGATTTTAACATTTAGGGCTTAATAGCATGGGAAGTATGCTTTGAAATTCACTGTTGCTAAAGAACTTTAGCCTTCACGTGGCAGCCTATTAAACAGCTGCTATTCACTGCCTTTTTTTTTCCCTTGCTCTTGGAATCCTGATCTCAATAGAAAGACAAGCATAGATGAACTCTCATGCCAATTAACAAATCTGGAGAAAAAAATATGACTGATACTTGAAAAGTCTTGGCCTCTGACCTTCATTTGCCTTTATAAGGTAAAGTTGGAAAAAGGGAATTGAAAGGGCATTCTGTTAACCTTAGTCTGTTGCCTGAGGTTGTCAGTCCACTGTACCAGGATGGCAAAAGCAACAACGAAAAATAAATTACAGAAAATTTATTTATTCATTTAACATTTATTGAATAAGAAGCACTATACACAGGGGCTGGGTATATACAAATACATAAAACAGATGGAATCTCTGCCCTCAAGCCTTAATCAATGTAGGCTGTTATCCATAGCATTGACATTAGCCTTAGTTGCTCCTTTTCAAGAAAACTAGGGGTATCTAGAAATGCCCAAGAAGTGTAACTAACATAATCAAGAGAATCTTTTGTATACTGTGGGACCCAGGAAATTTAACAAAATCCCCTACCCTTGGACAAGCAGAGCAGGACTGACTCTATTTTGTGCTGTACCCGCCTTGTGCCGACCTGTTTAGGGCACTGCCCCACCCTAGTCAAGCCCAGGGCACACCCTAATCGGAAATCCGCTCGGTGATAGACCAGTTCAAATGGATACTTTAGGGTAAAATGTAACTCAATCGGCCACCTGCGAGTGTCGGGACCAGCATGACTGTGCACCTTTCTGCGTATCCCATTGGCCACTGGCCCCTATAAAGTTGCTAAGCGGGAACCCTGGGTGGCGCAGCGGTTTGGCGCCTGCCTTTGGCCCAGGGCGCGATCCTGGAGACCCGGGATCGAATCCCACATCGGGCTCCTGGTGCATGGGGCCTGCTTCTCCCTCTGCCTGTGTCTCTGCCTCTCTCTCTCTCTCTCTCTCTCTCTCTCTCTCTCTCTGTGACTATCATAAAAAAAAAAAAATTATAAAGTTGCTAAGCCTCTTACCTCTTACTTAGTCTGGGGGCCAAGTCCCTGCTCCGCTGTGTCGGGTACACTTGGACCCAGGCTCGAGCTTGTAAATAAACCCTCGTGTGTTTGCATCGGTGTCGGCTCCTTGGTGGTTTCTCAGATTCGCAATCTTGGGCACAACATATACAAATAACAGAAAACTTCTACTCAACTGGCTTTACCAATGAGAGAGTTTATTATTACACACAAAGAAAAAAATCAAGGTTGGTTAATTCACTAGGTCGGTAACTGTCACTGAAGACCTAGATTCTTCCCATCTTTCTGCTGTTACTTCAAAGCCTTCATGGTGTCAAGATGACTGTCACAATTCCAGATGTCACATCTTCTGCGGCAGGACAGAGAAGAAGCATTGTGGGACAATGTCACCATTTCTTCTCAGGTGTCTCTTTTCTTATGAGACAACCTCTTACATCTCATTGGCCAGAACTGTATCACGTGCCTTCCTAAACCGATCACTGGCAAAGGGAATTACATTTCCAGACCTGGCTTAGACTACTTTAGCTCAATTAAAAATATTGAGCATCCACATGCCAAATGTCCTCTACTTTTATTTTATTTTATTTTTTATCTTTTTAAAAAGATCTTATTTATTCATGAGAGACACAGAGAGAGAGGCAGAGACAGGGGCAGAGAGAGAAGCAGGCTCCATGCAGGGATCCTGACTGGGACTCGATCCTCAGACTCCAGGATCATGCCCTGGGCCAAAGGCAGGCGCTAAACTGCTGAGCCACCCAGGCATCCCTGTCCCCTACTTTTAACTGAAGAAACAAATACAAACCAAAGGACAAGTATCATGTAAGGCTCAAGAATATGCGGACAGTGATATAGATGTGAAATTTAAATCTGTGTTAATAAATTGATCAATAATTTTTTTTTTAGTATTTCCCTTTACCTATACTAGCTATCTGCTACTGGGAGACAAGACCAACATTGGGAGATGCCTATTCCCTCAGTAAAGTTTTCCAGATAATTTCTTGCTCTCAGCAAAATAACTATATATCTAAAATTTCAAATGGGAAATATAACAGAAATTAGCCATCATTCAATATTTAAACTCTTACTCATTTCATCAATGAAACACCATTACTGAAAGAATACTATTCTCTTTCAAGAAATACAAGTACATCCCTGCTTTATATTTTGCCAATAGCCAAATTTTATGTTTTATGTCAATGATTAGATGGAATTCTTCTTGGATTAAATAATACTGCTGACAATAGGGAAATAATCCCTTGAATTTGTAGAGTACTTTATGCTTTTAAAGTGCTTTCTCATATGTTAATCTGAATTATATCTCATTCTTACTCTAGGAAGGGGTAAACAGCTGCAAAATTAGTTCCTCATTTTTTAAATATGACATTTTTTATTATGCCAAAAGTTAAAGATTTGCCCAAAGACTTCAGAGCTAAGTAGTTAAATAATAATCAGGATTAAAACCAAATTACTTCAGTCCTAATCCAATGCTTTTGGAGCAATTTAACAAATTTTCATGTAACTTAAAATTGTTTGATATTGTAAAAACCTATTTTAAATACTGTAAAAAAAAAGTTGGAATCTATCTTGTGAAAAAATTAAAATATAACATCTTCTTTTAGGTCTTATTCTTCAACCTAGACCCAGTTGTTAGGTCCCTGAAGTCTCAGCACCTTAGATAGGTTCAAAATGTTCCTTTTTTCAAATGGTCCTATCACCTCTATTAGAAATTGCTACATATTTCATATAAACTCAGAATCCAGCAACCCTTGGCCCTAGACACTTGTGTGACTTTAAATTCTATTTATATCCTGATTCTGAAAGAGCTGAAATCAAATTGAAAAGAACAAGATTTTTTTTTAATTTTTTTATTTATTTATGATAGTCACAGAGAGAGAGAGAGAGAGAGAGAGGCAGAGACATAGGCAGAGGGAGAAGCAGGCTCCATGCACCGAGAGCCCGATGTGGGATTCGATCCCGGGTCTCCAGGATCGCGCCCTGGGCCAAAGGCAGGCGCTAAACCACTGCGCCACCCAGGGATCCCAAGAACAAGATTTTTTAAACAGAGAGAGAAAAAGTAAAGAAAAAAGAAAAAAAAAAAAAAGAACAGGATTATCTAGAATGAGACCCTCAATGACAAATTTGAGAAAAATCTCACTAAAAGGGACCTTGTATAAGAAAAACAACTCTTCCTACTTTCCTGGATTTCAGGAGGATTAAAAAAATGAAGAAATGTTTTAAATCTATCACTCTTGCCTCAATCTTTGAAAAGTGATAGATAGGTGATAAAAAAACTAAACAAAGCAACAGGTTCAAACAAAGATATTTTCTCATTAAAACTAGAAGGATCAAATACTTCCTGAGGAGGATTGTGACAAGCCATTTCTATTGTGAATGCTGATCTAAATGGAGTTTATGGAGAGCACAAAATTTACATCTCCTTCCCAGATCACACTTCTATATCTAGTGCTCTACTCAAAGGCACTGCACAGATATCTTGATTTTTATCAAATCTAGCACTTCCAAAAGTAGATTCCTGATATTTTCCTCTGACCTGCTCCACTCACATCTTTCCTATCCCAGTGGATAGCAGCTCCCTTCTTTTCAGGCTCTGAGATTTAAAAACTGCCTTTCATTCTTTAATTCCTATTTTTCAAACAGTTTGTTAGAAAATTATGTGGTCTCTTAAAAATATATTCAAAATCCAACTATTTCTCTTTGCTTCACTACTATTGATATGAGAAACAAAGGCAGGGATCCCTGGGTGGCGCAGCGGTTTGGCGCCTGCCTTTGGCCCAGGGCGCGATCCTGGAGACCCAGGATCGAATCCCACGTCGGGCTCTCGGTGCATGGAGCCTGCTTCTCTCTCTGCCTGTGTCTCTGCCTCTCTCTCTCTCCCTCTGTTACTATCATAAATAAATAAATAAATTTAAAAAAAAAAAAAAAAGAGAAACAAAGGCAAAAGAAAAAACTAAATTTCCTTACTACTTACCGCCCATTGACAAGTCCTTGAAACAAGCAAAGTGACCTTCCTCTGGGAACTTAGCTGCCTTAATGTTGATACTTTGCTAAAGGCAAAAGGCAATCTTAGCTTAACATTAGCCAGACCCCCTCAAGATCCTGTAAGTCTTCTTTAACATATAAAAATTCCTTTGGAAACTTCCTTTATCCCTACTTCCCAAGATGTCTCTTAGCAATCATCCTCCAACCGTATGACCCACTGATATACAACTGAAGAGTCTCATGACTAAGGTTTTACTACACAGTAATAAATGACCTTTTCCCAACAACAGCTAGCCCCCTTGAGGTCCTGGAAACCTTGCTTCCAAAATTCCTTGGAGACTTATGCTATCCCAAACCAATGAGTCACCCGTCACAACCCCTGGTGCAGTTCTTTGTGCCCATGAATCCTGTCCCAGTCCTTATTAAAGGACTTATCTTTTGCACAAAAGATGTTTCAAGAATTCTTTCTTGACCAGTTGCTCCCAAACTCAACATTTCAACAACACCATCACCTCAGTTTGAGCCACCATCACACTATTCTAGATTACACCAAAACCCCCTCCTTCTGTCCTTGCCCCTCTGTTCTATATTTTCAACACAGCAGCCAGAGTGATTTTTTTAAAAATAAGACATCAGTTCACAACATGTCTTTGCAGAAAACTCTACAGTGGATTTTTACTTAGTTCATTCAAGAAAGACAGCAAAATATTTCCAAAGGCCTGCAAGGTCCCATTATCTTCCCACTCCCTTCTTTCTCATTTCCTCATTATTCCTCAGTCCCTTGCTGCTGTACATGTACCCACCATAGTCCCATCTATCAACATGGAGCATTCTTTCCCTACACTGCTGTCCCATATCTCCTTCTATCTTTGCTCAAATCTCACTCTTAATGTGGTGGTGGTGGTTGGATCCCAGGACCCTGCAATCATGACCTGTGCTGAAAGCAGATGCTCAACCAACTGAGCCACCCAGGCTCTAATTTTTATTTTCAGCGCATTTCTTTTCCACTGTGTTGAAGAATTGAAAGTTTTTCATGCAAACACTTGGGGAAAGTTAGGCACTTCTATCTCTCCACTCTTAATTATTCTTATACATCTAATGCATATACACATTTGTTAATATAATTGATTTCCATTTAAAGCTAACCATTTGCTATAAACTATAGAAGTCTGTCCTGCAGAAAATACACCAGACACATAACTGACAAGATAGAAAATTACCATGAGGGAAAATTACCTTAAAAAAAAAAATCAAACACTTTGGTGTTTCCCAGTTAGACCCTTTCTTTGAAAACAAAGTCAACTTTTTTCTGCAACAGCCAGAAGGCCATCTGTTGAAATCTCTACTTCACTAAAAGCTCTAGAATCTGTAACTGCCTTGTTCTTCGTTGATTCATTCGTTTACTTATTCATTCAACGCACTGTCCTTGTTCAGTCACTTTTTCGAAGAGCACTATGACAGGCATGGGGAGGGGAGGGTGGGAGAGATATCCTGGAGAGGGAAGAAGAGCCCAAGTCCAAAGGGCCTTGGAAATAAGTTTAAAGAGCCAGTAGGAGGAGCAGGGGGATGGCCCCATCAGACCTGCACATTTGAAAATTACTCTAGCTTCTGGCTACAGTGTGGAGAAGAGATTACTATGCTCAGGTACGTTACACTTGATTAAAAAGCTTTTATTATAAACAGGGTCTTGGGGGATCCCTGGGTGGCTCAGTGTTTTAGCGCCGCCTTCAGCCCAGGGCGTGATCCTGGAGACTTGGGATCAAGTCCCACATCGGGCTCCCTGCATGGGGCCTGCTTCTCCCTCTGCCTGTATCTCTGCCTCTCTGTCTCTAATGAATAAATAAATAAGATATTTTAAAACAAACAAACAAACAAACAAACAAACACAGAGTCTTAACCTTAACCCCTGGGCCTCAAAGTACAAATTTCAGAAAAGGGGCCCACTAAAGAAACCACAGTAGATCTGTTTCAAATATCTTATTATGGTCTGTTTAAATGTAGTTTTTAAAGTTACTATATGTATAGCAAACATTGGCAATTTCATTCAACTCTGTGAATTTCTCCTAATGAATGGAGAAAAAGGAAGAGCTCGCATGAGTGAGTGAGTATGGTGATTACTTCCTCAAACCACACAAGGATGAAGGCATTCTTATGCATTATTTCATTTAACCTTTACAATAAATTGAGAGGTTATTGTATTATTATCCCTATTTGCAGATAAGGGATTTGAGACTCAGGTCAGTCCTGCCCTCTGTAAAAGGCAGTTTTGATTAACCTGCCTCATGCTCTCTCAAGCCTACGTTCTTGCCTGTACAAAAAGTTGTACAAATATATTTACAGGGCAGCCCCGGTGGCGCAGCGGTTTAGCACTGCCTGCAGCCCAGGGCATGATCCTGGAAACCCTAGATCGAGTCCCACGTCGGGCTCTCTGCATGGAGCCTGCTTCTCCCTCTGCCTGTGTCTCTGCCTTTCTCTCTCTCTGCATCTCTATGAATAAATAAATAAATAAATATTAAAAAAAATATATATATATATATAGTTAGGCAGTAGATGGGGAGGGGAAAGGTTGAGGTAACCTTGAACAAAGACAGAATAAAGAGAGAAAATGGTCAGCTAGAGCAAAGGCAAAAAATTAACTGGAAAAATAAAACTGAGGAATTAACCTTTTGATAAGAGCAAAAAAGGGCAATTTGCTTCCCAAATAGAGATAAAGCTATGAAGATTATCAACTTTGCATTTTTTTTTGAATACCACAAGTGTAACCACAAATATACTTCTTACTGAACTACAGAATCCAAGAGATGGCCTTCTTGCTGAGGTGCTAATATTAAAGATGAAATGCTACAGAAAAGAAATCCACTTATTAACTTACTTAATACAATCCCTCTCATTTAGCCTGGTATTTGCTTTTGGCCAAGAAAGCTTGATCAGCATGCAGATCCCTGAAAGCCAGCTACTTTTAGTAGAATATGGATGCCTGGCAAAGTAACACTCCTTGCTACAGGGAACGGGGGTTCTCCTGTCCCCCAAAGAAACTTTTATCCAGGTTTACACCAAAAATTCTAGAATAGAAATTGTTTTTTTGAAGAGAGATCCAGTCATTCTGAGGCATTACTTCATGCCCTCTCAGTCACAGGGTAATCCAGGGCCAGTCAGGCAACCATATACTGAGTAGAGATCCTGGATTAATATGCATGGTTGTGTCATTACCCACTTACCTCATTAACTGCCCAATCACCTACCAAAACTACAGGTAATAGAACACAAATTTGGTACACTTTGACAGGGAAGGTGCAAGGGGAGAATGCTAGCCCAGGGTAATAAATCTCAAAGAGAAGGCTGGCTAGCCAGGAGGCAAGTGAATCTGTTGAGGTAAAGAGGATAGGATCTGTATATTCAACATACCATGGAGTGTTCCGTCCACAGTCACTACTCAGTGTTTCTTGAATAATTGTTGAAGTGTTATGAGAAGTAAGGGATTAGGGGACAGCCCTCACACTAATACATATTTAATAAGTTTTCCACTTGCTATATCTGAACAAGGAGAAAACTGTTTAGTTGAACAAATGCAGTGAAAGTTTTATATATATATGCCCTCTCCATGGGGCATGGTGTGAGCTATGTGTGAGCTTTTTTCCTTCTTAAAAAGAAACAACAGGTCCAAAATGAAATGGAGTCACTTGTGCTGAGCTCCACATCAGCAAACCAAGACTTAATACCTAACCTAATTGCAGTATCAGTCCTTCCCAGGAATGTAATCTTAACTGGTCCATCTGGAATTTCCTGGTCAGCCCTAGTGAGGTAATCTGCCTGAAAGACCCCTTTCATCTCCTAAAAGAAAATGACCTTGGGCAGCACCGGTGGCACAGCGGTTTAGTGCCACCTGCAGCCCAGGTGTGATCCTGGGGACCCGGGATCGAGTCCTGCGTCGGGCTCCCTGCATGGAGCCTGCTTCTCCCTCTGCCTGCGTCTCTGCCTCTCTCTCTCTCTCTGTGTCTCAATAAATAAATAAAATCTTAAAAAAAAAAAAAAAAGAAAAAAAATGACCTTGCCTGAGACAATCCACTCTTTCCCCCCCTTCTGCCTATAAAAGCCTTCCATTTTGTACAGCTCCTCAGAGCTCCTTTCTCTTTGCCAGATGAGATGCTGCCCAATTCATGAATCACTGAATAAAGCCTATTAGATTTTTGAATTTATTCATTTGCATTTTTTAATACTCTTCTAAATATGGGTAGATGTTTTCGTATCTTTCTATTATTATTAGCAAAGAAGCAAAGAAAAAAGATGGAAGAGGAGGAAGGGGAGAGAGGCTAGACCAAATTTAGCAATTCTCTTAGCCCCTGTCTGGCCTCTTCTTTGGGCTTGTGGATAGAACCACTTAGCCAGGCAGATCAAGGGCAAATCCATATACCTTTGTCTCCAAGGTGGGCTTTATTGAGGAATATGTTTTTCTCTGAGAAACTTAAAGTCTAACTGGGATTAGCTACCTAGAAATGGAAGTGGAAAGTCTGAAAATTCTGATTCAATAAACCAACAGCCAGTACCCTGGATGAGAACAGAAGGGAAGAGAAACATTCCCACTGCCAGAGCATTTTACAGATAATTAAAGCAAAGACTGACTCACAACAGGATGATTTTAACATACCAAAAACAGGGCTTGACTAGAGCTCTTCCATGTCTCTTCCAGTGCAGTTATGCTATTAGCTTTCAGAATATCCTATGTGGGGAAAACACTTTTCCTGAACTATTCCGTTTTTCAATTACTAAAGAGCTTTGAGTTTAAAAGTTCACCAAAAAACCCACCATGTGGGGAATCCCTGGGTGGCTCAGGGGTTTAGCACCTTCCTTCGGCCCAGGGCGTGGTCCTGGAGTCCCGGGATCGAGTCCCACACCAGGCTCCCTGCATGGAGCCTGCTTCTCCCTCTGCCTGTGTCTCTGCCTCTCTCTCCCTCTCTGTGTGTATCTCATGAATAAATAAATAAATCTTAAAAAAAAAAAATCATGTTCCCATTTTGGACATACCCCTTGTCTAATGGGTAGTAACAAGATCACCCTTTCAGACACTATAGTTCATATTACTTAAACACCAGGCTGCCCTATCTCACACTTGGAATAGGCTACGCAATAAATCTATATGATCTTTTCTTTATTGTCTGTCTCAGGGATGGATGCAGGATTTTCTTCTTTGCTATAGGAACAGATTTCTCCTTTGCTGTGTAGGAAGTGATTCACCTCTAGGAGGCTAATTTCTTAGAGTTGAGTGCAGGATCTTAATAAATAAACCAAAAAGTGAAGTGCTATTTTGAACAGCCCTCACACCAGCAGGAAAAATCAGTGAATGAGGAACCATGGAAGACTGTTCACTACATACCCATTTACTCCAAAATATTATTTGGATCAGCATTGGATATTTTTTAATAAATTATAAGTGATTCTTCTTTCTGTATTAATTAAGAACGTACACTACTCCTCAAGTGTTTTAACTCCCCCAGTGCCGAGTTTAAATCCTCTGGATTTTTCCTGATGCATGAAGAGCTCTGAAAACATAACAATGGTAAGCAATAACCCAGGGTGATTAAGACATCAAGATGTGTGCTGATGCTAGTAAAAAAAAAAAATGCAGAAAGATGGCAAATGGAAATAAGAAAGATTGCCAAGACAAATTGTCAGAATACACTAAAGATTTAGGGCTCTGGATATGCTAGATTTATAGCACGTGTCACTTTAGAAGAAAGTGCAGGAAGGAGAAGGGTATGAAGCATATGAAAGATATAAAGCTCTTAGGACAGAGTAAATACTCAAAACAAGTTAGTATGAAACAAATGAAAAATGGTGACAAAAGACAGGGATGAAAAGAGAACAGTTTTCTGTGGTCATTTTAAGTACATGTGCAGCACAGAAAGGCATCTTTTGTCCACATCAGTAGCATCTGATGCGGTATCGTAGGCATGTGTATTAGCGTTCTCCAGAGAAACAGAGCCAATAGGAGAAATAGATAGACAGGTAGGGACGTATTAGGAGGGACTGGCTCACATGATTATGGAGATTGAAGTCCAATGATCTGACATCTGCAAGCTAGAGGCTTTAGTAAAGTCAGTGGTGTAGTTCCTCTCCAAACCTGAAAGACAGAACCAGGAGCACTGATGTCCAAGGGCAGAAGATGGATTTCCCAGCTCAACAGAACAGAGATTTGTCTTTCCTCTATCTTTTTGTTGTCTTTATCATCATGTATTGATGTTGTATCATCAATAGAATGGATGATATCACCAAGCAATGGTGAAGATGATCTTTACCGTCTACTGATTTAAATGCTAATCTCTTTCAGAAACACCCTCACAGATACCCCTAGGAATGTTTTCCTGGCTATCTGGGTATGCCTTAGCCCAGTAGAGTTGACACACAGAACTAACCATAACAGTATTACTATCAACTTACATAGCCTATTTCAGTTTAATCAGTCAAGTAGTCAAATCATTCTTCCTGTGCCAACATAATACTCTCTTTCTCTAAAACAATCCTATTTTTTTTTATGCATAGGCTTTTCTCAGTTGGGAGAACTTAGAGCCAATGGCTTCTTCCAAAGGCATTCTGGCCACTGGAATTTTCAGTCCAGATCCTGTAAATTGGAGGCTTCCCTGGCAGAGGAAGGGGCAGCCAACATGTAGTAAGTGATACTGAAATGTCTCATTACCAGAAAGAGAAAACCACGATCCAAAATCTGTCCCTCAGGGCTCCCTGGTAATGATCTCCTCATCAGTCTTAAGGCTAGAAAAGTAAGCTCAGTAAATTTTACTTGTATGGAAGAACAGCCTCAGAAACGCTAAAATTTTTCAGATTTTGCCTAACTTTATACCAATATGCAAGTTTTCTTCACTGACAGGTTTGTTGGAGAGGATGCGGAGAAAAGGGAACCCTCTTACACTGTTGGTGGGAATGTGAAATGGTGCAGCCACTCTGGGAAACTGTGTGGAGGTTCCTCAAAGAGTTAAAAATAGACCTGCCCTACGACCCAGCAATTGCACTCTTGGGGATTTACCCCAAAGATACAGATGCAATGAAACGCCGGGACACCTGCACCCCGATGTTTCTAGCAGCAATGGCCACGATAGCCAAACTGTGGAAGGAGCCTCGGTGTCCATCAAAAGATGAATGGATAAAGAAGATGTGGTTTATGTATACAATGGAATATTCCTCAGCCATTAGAAACGACAAATACCCACCATTTGCGTCAACGTGGATGGAACTGGAGGGTATTATGCCGAGTGAAATGAGTCAGTCGGAGAAGGACAAACATTATATGTTCTCATTCATTTGGGGAATATAAATAATAGTGAAAGGGAATAGAAGGGAAGGGAGAAGAAATGCATAGGAAATATCAGAAAGGGAGACAGAACACGAGAGACTCCTAACTCTGGGAAACGAACTAGGGGTGGTAGAAGGGGAGGAGGGCGGGGGGTGGGGGTGAGTGGGTGACGGGCACTGAGGGGGGCACTTGACGGGATGAGCACTGGGTGTTATTCTGTATATTGGCAAATTGAACACCAATAAAAAATAAATTTATTATTAAAAAAAATAACAGTGATAAATCCTTTAAGACTTTTTTGACCAATATTCAATAGAAAGCTTAAACAGTGTTTCCTTTGGCCTCTTTCAAGGTAAGCCCCTGCCCACAGGTTCAGTGTTGCTTTTTAAATCAATCTTTCTTTCTTTCTTTTTTTTTTTTTTACAGAGAAAGAAAGGTGGAGGTACAGTGGGAGAGGGAGAAAGAATCTTTTTTTTTTTTTTTAAGAGTTTATTTATTTATTCATGGCAGACACACACACACAGAGAGGCAGAGACACAGGCAGAGGGAGAAGCAGGCTCCATGCAGGGAGCCTGACATGGGACTTGATCCCGTGTCTCCAGGATCAAGCCCCAGGCTGAAGGTGGCACTAAACCGCTGCGCCACCAAAGCTGCCCCAGAGAAAGAATCTTAAGCAGGTTCCACACTTTAGTATGGAGCCGGACATGGGGCTCAATCTCATGACCCCGAGATCGTGACCTGAGCCGAAATCAAGAGTTGGATGCTTAACCAACTGAGCCACCCAGGTGCCCCAGTGCTGATTTCTTCATACTTTACTCCTTAGATAGCCAATGTTCTCCTTTATCTAAGTAATTGGATTTTTAGCTTGAGTTCTAAAGTGAAAAACAAATACAAGCTAATTTTATGGAACAATCTCTCTAGGAAGGAACAAACCATATTAGAACAATCCCCTTTGTAGACCTTCTATTAAACTATGCTGTGTCATAGACAAAATACTCATCATAACTGGAAATAGAAGGGTATTGTTTCAAACCTATTATGTACAAATCACCTAATTTTTCAAGGTTAATGAGTGTAATTTACCCATCTTTAGTTACTAAAGGGGTTATATATGATGAACAAAACTTAAGAGTTCATCCATTTTATTTTTGTGTTGATTTACCTACAGTTGTTTGGCTTTTATGTCCATGTAATTGATTTGTATAATTCGGTCCAAAGCAGATGGGCAACTGCTCATGACCACTTGCAAACCATTTAGATTAATTTTGTACTGATGTTTATTCAAGGCCAAATGGAGAGAACATAAAAGGTGTGATGTTCAACTTAGCATAACAATATCATGAAAAATCTATTTGGTCTCAGCAGTAAAATAGATTCTCTCTACCAATCAGTTTCCTAAGTGCAAGTGAATTACTTCTGTCTGTGTGCCTGGACTAGCTACCCAAATTAATTATGGCATAGTTTTCTAGTTCTACAATATACAGCAAAGTTTCCAAGAGCATAATAAAAGGTCATCTCCAATGCTACGTGATATTATATTTTACACTGACGATTTATACTTCTCCTCACACTTTTGAACTAGGGGATAAAAAATTATAATCATCTGTTAAAAATAAATAAAGAAATATACACTTGATAATCCAGAGAGCCACAGTCTACTCGAATAGTTCACAGATAGTGATTCTAATTTTTTTCAATGAATAGATTTTTACCTACCTTAGTAATGTTGAACCTCACACCTTTATAGTCTTGCTTTGAATTACAATTAGTACCACTGAAATATCAATGTCTATTTAGAACGTTTCACTGTTTTTTTCTAGGAATGGGCTATACAAACATATATAGATATTTTCTTCTGTGTTTAGACTTGTCATTTGGACAAATCTAAATAAATTTAAGAAACCAGAAAGCCTTGGAATCTTAAAGAATTAAAGTTGTTTAGGTCAGTCATAAAAACAATGAGCGTCACAATAAACTCTGTTTTTTTAAAAGATTATGTATCTTGAAAATTGAAAGTTCTACTTATAATGCATTACTGAATGTCAAGGATTCAGATACAATAATGTAAAGAGGTTTTTAAAAATTCTACCAGATGTAATGGGATCTTTTTTTTTGATGATTGCACAGACAAGTCAGAATTCTAAATGCTGTTCACCATTCTGAACATTAGCATTCTTTAAATAGTACAACTGATGCAAAAGGTAAGGGTGACTTGGAGCATCCCATGACATTTTCTAGGCTGTATTTTTAAACAAAACCCTGAAATGCAAGATTCTTTTTTTTTTTTTTTTTTTTTGGCTTCTTTCTTTCTGCTACACTACCCAGACAAAAACACTTCAGTTATTTTAACTTTCTTATATATTGATTGCAGATGAATGGAATTTATTAGATATATATTAATTCAATTTATTCATAAAATCTATATTTATGCCTTTCTTGTGAACACCTGTAACAAGCCTCTTTCTCTAACTGAAGGATTATTTAGCTTTATGGCAATATAAACAATGCCATGTTCTGTATATATTAATATTTAAAACCTCAATTTGAAAGGCTACAAGTTTTACAAGGAAAGATAAGATGTTCAACAACTTCCTCTAAGGTGTACTTTAAGTCTCGCATTTAAATATAAAAACTTTTTTATTTTATTCACTTGAGTATTTATAAATGCAAATCCTCTGAAATGTTTTTCTTCTTGTTATTTAATATAGCTTCATCTTTTGCTTAGAAAATTAAATTGCAATACTCAATTGCAGTTGATGTGAAGTCCCAATACCTACCTTATAAAATGCTAAAACCATAGCATAATGCTAACTCTACAATGAAATTATGTATTTTTGTAATTGTTTTCCCTTACATGAATAATTATTGGTTAAAGAATAGCTTCTTCCTAAGGAGAGTTTTGAATGGTATGGTCCATAATGCCACACGATAACCTCAGAGAGTGAATGAGCTTGTCACTAAGGCATATAATCCTCTAGGCAAAGAAGAGGAAAATGTGTTAGGACATAATTAAATACTTACTTCTGGGGAAAATATAGGAAAAGAAACTTTATCTTTTGTCAAACACACTTTTGTTAACCCAGACTTTGCCAGATTTGCAGCATGTCAAAACTGGTCCTTTCCTTAGCCATTTAAGTACCAAGAATGCACACTCATTGTTCATGACTAGTTTCCGCTTGCTTGTGACAAAACAGCTAGTTGGAGAGTCAGCCTTGGTCAGTGTCTATTTAGGGCAAAATGTCAAAAAAGAATGTCCTGCATTTGGGGCTCAACAATAATGAACATGGCTAAATCTGAAAATTAACAAAAGAAAGTGAGCAGCTTTTTAAATTCTGAAGAACATTAGATTCTGGTGTCCTTTTTGTTCTGATTGTTGTGGCTTAACATTCTGAAAAGACCACCTGTTGGGCAGCCATTTTGTGATTGTATTAAATGCAGCGATTGCATAAAAGAACACTTTCCAAAATAACCTGGCATTATTATTCACTTATTTTATAGTAAATCTGCATTCAAAACCTGCATTAAAATATGAGGCTTTCCTCCTAAGTGAAATTTAAGCTGTAAGTTTGATATAAATGCATACTCAACTGCAAATGCATGATTTTATGGTCAAATGCATTATACTTAAAAATGAGTTCAAGTAAACCTTTGATATGGCAATTAGAGAGTATGCTGAATGAAGTGAAACAGTCAAAAGTGGTGCACAGTAGACAGGGAATCCCGGAGGAAATGACACAAAACTGATAGCATATAATTATTAGACTGACACAGAGAGACATAATGTAGATGGAGAAAATTACTGTTGCCTATTAAGAGAATATGATATCCTCAGCAATCCTGAAAGCATATTTTACTGGAACAATACCTCCGAATTCATGAATAAAAGAAAAGCCATGTCCCAAACTCACAGGCTTTGCAATTCATTAATACAAAAATCTTTCCCAGAACGTGGTGGAAATAAAAATATTATTGTTTAAGTCCAACTGATGATGCTTTAAGTGACATCTAAGAAAATACAGGAAGACAGTACTAAAATGAAAAAAGGAAACTGTTCCTAAGACAAAAAGATAATTTGCCATAACTTTCTAATAAGTTTTTAAAAATACATATTTTGATGTTAAATATGACAGTTCAATCAAAAAGTCATATGAGATGCATGAAAAATATTTTGGATCCATTTGGCTTTGTGAGTACTTCAGAGCAGTGTGATGGAGATCAATTCTGAATTTCATGATTTCTAAGGTTACATAAGCCTGCAGAGTTAATGCATTTTCTGAATTTGGAAAACATAACTTTCAAAATGTTTTTTAAAATATTACATTAAATAGTTTCTAGGATTTCCTAAATATTTCACATTTCAATTTAATTTGACTATAGTCTTCCTCAAGATGAATTACTTCATTTATGTTAAATTTGCTCTACTTAATGACCTAAAGTAAGTTGGGTGGAATTAATGACCGTATTGTCACAATAATAACATTCCTTTGCCACTGAGATACATCCAGAAAGTTTTCCCCTAAGTTTTTCAAAGTTTCCATTCACTGGAAAATTGAAATTTAAAAAAAAATAAAGATTCACTTCTATGTTGTATTAAAAGCAAGTCTTGCCTTGGAAGAGAAAAAAATAAAAGTACTTTCCTTAAGCCTTACTTCCAAGTGGAAAAGACCACCAAAAAGGAAATTTCTAAGTTGTTTGTAAAAAATTTCATTGTTGATCCATACAGAATATATCACCACATACATCAATGCTTCAATAAGCTCCTCAATTCACAGAGACTCTTGTGTTATATAAACTGTGAATATTAAGTCAAATTGTAAGTTAAAAAAAAAAAACCTCCTCTTTGGGTAGGTTTAAAGGAAAACTTTTTTTCTCATAAATAATCACATTGAGATTTTACATCTTCTCTATTTTACTCTTGTATATTTTAATATTTTTCTGACTTTATATTATTTTAAAAGTTTACAACTTCCATATCTACAAGCAAATATAATCCCTGGTTTTAAAGAACATTATTTTTTTTCTTATGTTTCAGAGTGTTGTGTAGAGAAACACTAAAATATAAATTTGCGGAAGAATACAACATAAAGCAAAGATTCACAAATAGGAAAGGTACTGTAATAACTCTCCTTCATAAATACGGGATTTTAATGGTGAGAAGCTATAAATGAACCCAAATATCATGCCATCTATGTTTCTGGAAGAAGAGCTTAAGATATTAAAATTATCTGGCAATTTAAAATTTTAGTTCATCTCTCGTAAGTTTCACTTCCTAAAGATGTCTTCCTGACATAAATGACACTCAATGGGATACTCATTACCTTCCCATAAGAAAAACCATATGAAAAAATGACAGAGGACATCATGTCATGTTCAAATCATGCCATAACCCAGTATTATTAGAAGTCAGTATAATTGGAAGTCAGTGACTTAGCAAGGTTATACAATATTTTGTGGAGCTGTTCTATGCCCAGACTATAATATGCTCTATTCTCCTAAGGAAAACAGTATCTTACAAATACATATTAATATATATATTAAATTAATGTACGAATTCCTTGTTTGCTAAAATGACTGAGTCCATGAATCTAGTTAATTAGAATCAAGGATAGAAACTTCAGTATATGTAGAAAAACAGGTTAAGCTTGGGGGGGGAAAAAGAGAGAAGTGTATCTTTACTAGAGCCACACTATAGCTGGAACTGCAAGAGTTAATAAGAGGTAAGGAGGAGGTGAAGGGAAAGGAGAGATGAGGGAAATAAGAAAAACTGAGCAGTGAAAGAAAAGATTCAATGGAAGGTATTATTGGTCACAGCCAGGTGTCAGAAACAAAACTAGAAAAATGAGAACTGCTTCAACACTGGAAGGGAGATAAAAAAAAAAAATGAATGTATACCACATAGTAAAAGAAAAAGAAAATAAGAAATAATAAAAAGGCTTTCAGGTGTTCCACAGAGTATATCTGTGAAAAAAATAAAGCAAGCAAGCAAGAAAAGAAAGTGAAATTGAAATTTTCTCCAAAGGTATCTCATCTAGAAGGCTTCTTTGTGCCTTCCCTTTCACATCAAGAAATTAATTTTGCATTCCCTTTGTCTGTCTAGAGGCACATTTCTAGTTTATTCCATGGATTTCTTTTTCTTTAAAAAATTCACTTTATTGGCTGAAAAAAAAAAAAAAGGAATAAAAATCAGATCCTTGCCTAGTTTCTTTTGACCCAAGTTTTGGAAAGATGGGAATGTCTTAGTCCTCAACTTCTGTATTGGCTCATTTTCTCTGCTGCACCATTTTCATTAAGACACTTTCCTTATGATGCTACTACTAACAGACACTCTCTTATGAATTTACCATTAATCAAGAAAGCTCCTTCTATATGTTTATGTAATCATTTCAATTTAGAGTTGTGGTCCTAATCTGAGGACACATTATATTTCTGGCCCTTTGGGGTCAATCAAGTCTGCTGTGGGAAGTTCCCAACCATCAGGAGGGGTGATTTATTCGAGCTACCTAAACCTCTTCTCTTCTTGAATATAAACTCAAATTCCAGATCTTGACTCTGGAAGAATCTAAATCCTTCCCTGAATCTTCTACTGGTTTTCCCCAGGCTTATCAAATTCGGTCCATATTTACAGCATGGGGTTAATTCTGACCTGAGCTAATCTGTAATCAGGAAGAAGATCTGGCCAGTCACTTCCCTAAACTATAGCACCTGGGAGCAGAACTAAGACCTGAGCAACTGAATCGGATCACCAAGTAATTTTGGTATTACCTGACCAAGAGACCTGGTCAGTCTCTCTCTTTCTCAAGGGCATCAGTTATTTCTCATTTGACAAGCATATTACAAGCATATGGGTCCATTCCCTTCCACTGACTAACAGTACACAGCATTTGTTGAGGCCCCATGGAATGAACAAACTACCATTCAGCTGATGATGCCAGACTCCATATATCCTGCCTCTTGCATATGCCCATCCCCCTCAAGTAACCTCAGGCAGCAGTCCTGATCCTGAGCTTCTCCCTGGTGCCCATGGCAACCCCATCTATTAATGCTGAAATGTTACCACAGGGTGGTTTTTTTTGTTTTGTTTTGTTTTGTTTTTTTTCTAGAACAGTTTTGAAATGAACTGTTGATGCTGCAGTTTTTGTACATTCTTCAACTTATGCAGAATTCACAGCCGGAACTTACCAGCCTGAATCCAATCAAGTTCTCTAAGACACACCATCTAAAAGCTGACTTATGCATTCTTACTGATTAAACCTGCCATTTAACAAAAACGTTTTTGTATTACAAAATTCATTTTCCTCCTTTCACTGTTTTTTCTTAATTGCTATAGTAGAAAACTACTTTTGGGAGCAAACTCTTTCAACCTCTTGCCTCAGATTTATGCGAACACACACACACAATGTAAGCACACACATACATGCAATACTTGGAAGGAATATATGCATTTTAAAGCTCACACATTCTACGTCTAGAAAGTTCTATGGAGTTTCTTTTCAATTTATCATTTCTTTGGTCTATCATATTAACCAACTGATATTGGTTAAAGACAGAACCTTAAACCGCCCCCCCTGCGCCAAATATTTTATACATCACTTATTTGCAAATTCTTTATTACTAGTATCTGAAAAAAAAATGGCACATCAGTTTCTGCGAAGAAATTTGCTAGTGCCCAAGTAACATTTGATATACTTGATAACATTTGCTGCTTTTCTTTCCTCCTGTAGCACCTTGCTTTAGGGTACTCTCACTTTCACTGGAATTATCTATTCTGTTTTTCCGTTCTTGCTTTTCTAACACAATTACTATTGTTTTAGTTTTTTTTTTTCCTTTAAGATTTTATTTATTTATTTATGAGAGACAGAGAGAGGCAGAGACATAGACAGAGACAAAAGCAGGTGTGCAAAGTCAGCAAGGCTGTGCTGCTCCTCGCTCTATCCAGGGACTCCAGGATCACGCCCTGGGCCGAAGGCAGGCGCCCAACCACAGAAGGCAAGCATTGGGCCGAAGGCAGGCATCTCCTTTATTCCTTTTAGCTTTTAAGAACCTTATTTTAAAATTATATTTGGGGCAGCCCCGGTGGCTCAGCAGTTTAGCGCCGCTGTCGGCCCCGGGGTGTGATCCTGGAGACCCAGGATAGAGTCCCATGTCAGGCTCCCTGCATGGAGCCTGCTTCTCCCTCTGCCTGTGTCTCTGCCTCTCTCTCTCTCTCTCTCCGCCTCTCCCTCTGTCTGTCATGAATAAATAAATAAAATCTTAAAAATAAAATAAAATTGTATTCATTAGGGACCCCTGGTTGGGTGGCTGCCTTTGGCTCAGGGCGTGATCCCAGGACCCCAGGATGGAGTCCCACAACCCTTGCCTGTGTCTCTGCTTATCTCTCTCTGTGTCTCTCATGAATAAATAAATAACATCTTAAAAAATAAAATAAAATTGTATTAATTTAATGTGCTTGTCTTTAAGAGTTTAAAAATCCTAAACTCTTTTATTTGTATGTCACCTGTTAAGGGAGTATCTTTTATAAACTGCAATAGAATGCCAAGTTAGTTAGAAAAGCCAGAGCTCTATCCTGGAATCACCCACCTCTGAAATTTAGCCACTCCTTGGATAAATAGCAGCAGCTGTGAGAAAGCACAGCCTTGCTGACTTTGCACACCTGGGTAAGGCAGGCAATAAATGGAAATTCTCTACCTGAATTTGCAGGGCAGGATGGGGGAAGGGATGTTTAAAAGCTGGAATGCAATGACCCTACATGGGAATTTGACCAAAAACTCAGGGTTAAATCTTGCTTTATAATAAAAGATGGATAAGACCATTCATTATCAGAGGGTCTGCCAAGCACCAGGCTAGAGCATGTCCTTCGGGTGGAGAAAAGGCTGCCTCCTACAGCATTATTGAGGGTACCAGCTGCAAGGTAATTACATTCTCTCTGTGCAGCCCCAAGCAGAACACACCAGGCATATAGGCAAGAGCTGGTGGGCTGCAGCAGTTGTAGGGAATCGGTTAGTCATTCCAAATGAAGAGGAGCTTTCTGGATGCTTCTAGGAAGGACTGGCATGGGCAGGAAGAAGTGAAACCTGACAGATTTGCTAAGCAAGAGCCAGGTAGTTTCAGTAAGAGATGGTCTTTTTCTGTGAAGTGTTCTATTAATTATCCATGTGGGCAGGAATTGTTTCTCTTGAGCAGTTACTGATACAGATATTCCAACAGTTAATGAAACTCCATCTGTATAGGAGCTTGCAAGTGAGAGTGCAGGCTGAATTCATTAATTTCAGATGGGAGGCTTCCCCCCCTTTTTTTTAAGCAAGGAGAAAACCCGCAGTTTGAACAAACAGTATTTATAAAGTTCTGAAAAGACACTGCTACTGGAAATGGGGACAAAAAAAATGCTTTTGAGAAAACTCTACTGTGTTCAAAATGAAAAACAATGGTAAAGGTTTCCATATGTAATTAAAATCTCATTCTGAAGTTGCCACTGCCACTGGCTTCCAAAGGACTCTATTAACAGGGAACTGCAAAGAATATGATTTCTTCTTTGAGATGCTTTAAAGAAATGCTTCTACATAGACAAGAGGTTGGACAGTAGTTTTTACCTCCAAATGATAAGCGATTGTGTTCATTCCAGAGTAGAAGAAAAAGCTAAGAAAAATAGGTTTATAATATGACAGTTACATTTTGTAGTGTGTATATTTATCATTAGACCTATGCTAAAATTCAGACTGAAAATGAGATCTAACTTTACTTACCTACGAAAATTATTTCTTTAAAAATAAATACAACCACCCCTGCTTTCACCTGAGAGAACAGAGATGCTCACACTACAAACACTTGACCAAGGTCTCCTTTCCCAGGTAGAGGCTTTCTTACAATTAAAGACTAAATGCACAGTCCTGGGGATCATCTAACCCTCTAAGAGTTGGGTTTCCCAGGTGCCTGGGACACTGTTAGAGTTTCATTTCAAAGTACTGAATGAGGCCTCCATCGGTGTGTGGAGATGGTAGCAAGATGGGACAACTTAGGTCACTCTGCACAACCAAGCCAGTCAGCCATGGGTGATTTGATTAAGCACTGTTTCAGGTGTCTGCCTCTTCTAGTTGCTGGAAATTGGATCTGAGGAATTCAGCATCTGAAACGACCCCCTGCATTACCCAGGCACTGACAGATTAGGGCTCACTGGCCCTGAAGAAAGTAGACCATGATGACACTTGGAAAAGGCAACTGCACAGCACACTCTTAGAGCTAATGTGCCAAAGCAGGGGCACCTGGGATGTAACAATAATTGTTATAAATTCCAGCAAGCTCTCTGTTAGTCTTTACCTGTGAGGACTAGGAAAACTAAACATTTTAATTTCTGGGCTTTCCCTTTGATCACAGAAGCAGACCCTGGGAATTCTTTGATTCCTTCTTTTCTTACAGACTTTTTTTTTTTTGGGGGGGGTGTCCTTAATGGAGATCTTGAACTGCAGAGCTGCCGTGTCAGAACTCAGATGGTTAACATTCACTTCTTGCTGTTTTATTGCATATTACTGTGCGCGCCTGAGCAGCGGGAGCAGATTCGGGCAATTACAATCAAGTCAGGGCACACGCCGCGGCGGAGCAACACGAGCATGATGAGGATACTGATGAGGCACTTATCGAAAACCCCACATCATCCACACTCATCAGCCACAACATGTCACCCCAAATGAGGCATCAGCTGCCTTCAAAAGGCTCATTGCACAGTGTTTACCGCTTCCCTCGGACCCACTTTTGATTTTACGGTCAGAGCTGGGTTCAAACAGCAGCTGTCTGGCAAAGACAGGTCTGTGGCTTCTAGCAGCTTCCTTCAGAATTCTGGGGCTTTGTCTGGGGAGCTTTGGGGAGCAGGGTCTGGCAAGGAGAGAGGATGCGGGAAGGCAGAGAAGTGTCCAGTTCCGTTTCTCTCAAAGAGGAATCTCTTTCCCAGAAGGGGCCCTTGATTAATTTCAAGCACTAGCACACAGTGGTGGCATAATGGGGGGTGGGGGTAGGGACGCAAAAGAAGGAGGCTTTCACAGATCTCCTTAAAATAGTAACAGGGTAGGTGGGACCTCTCAGGAAGGCAGTAGTCCTAGAAAGGTCAATCCCTTTGGAAAAGACAGATCCAACCAGGAGAGAGCCATTCAAGCGGTAATTTTTAATTCTCTGATCATCAACTCATTCTTGGATGGTTGGGGGTGGCATTTATTAGCAATTTAAAGGAAGACTTTATTTCAAAAACTCAGTTTTTCTGCTATAGAAGGAAGTAGATATATTCCTAGTAATACTCCTTCAAACTATGCTGCTTTGGGTTAGTGCATCTTGCAGCTGAACACCTGAGGGAATCTATTTGTTTGCTTTAAAAAAAAAACTATGAAAAATCACTGCCCTCTATTTTGCAATCTGCCATTCCTGGTGGGAAGAGGGTATCAGACTAATATTTCTTTGCACTTTTTTTTATGGTTGGATTAGTCAATGCCATTTATTTTAAAGCTAAATGCTCTTAATTTTGTAAAAACATCCTACAGTAAAACACTTTCCAGTTAGATATAGACTACTTGATCCAATACCAATAAAAGCCACACAGACTTTAAATTTTCCCCTCTTTTCAGCAACACCACCCCTCCAACCAAGCCCTAGTGAGTGCCATCTTAACCATACAAAGTAGTCAGAATGAATGGTGCCGTGTGACATCAAGCCTCACATGAAGCAAGCATGGAATAAAAGTGGGATTCCTCTCCCCATACAAATTATCTTAGAGATAGTGACACATCCAGAACACTGTTCGGCAAGAGGCTAGGGGTAATTAGATAGGTTCAAACAGTGTGGGCATGGGACAGACCACCAAGCAGAGCCATAGACCCTGATAAAGGTCGAGGATCCTGGGAGTTAGGAACAATCCCAAAGTACCTATCAGTCTGAGGTGCTCTTTTCCATACCAGCTACCGAGGCTCATGAACTCTCTTCCTTTTCAGTTTAAGCACAACCATTTCTAGTTTATTTGCACTATTTTTTTTTTTAAAGTAAACTCTATGCCCAATGTGGGGCTCAAACTTATCATCCTAAGATCAGGAGTTTCATGCCAACTAAAGAGTCATATTGACTGAGCCAACCAGGCACTCCTATTTGCACTATTTTTATATGTGATTCTAAAGTAATTGGCATGAGGTATTTTAAGATCTTCACAAAATGTGTGAAACCAAATTAAATACTTTGGTAGACTACTGGGTTTGAATAACTGATAATTATGAAAAATTAATTTACTTTTTCTGGTAAGTCATTTTACTCTTCAAAGTTAACTTAAACCAGAAGTTGCCCGAAATTTCAGGAAAGGGGCTCCTTTACCTCCCTTCTGTCTCAGAGGTTGTGTTGGTTTTCTTTCCTTCTAGGTCCCTTTCTCTTCTAAACCTTCTTAAACTCCTTTCATGTCCCTTAAATGATGATATTCCAGATTGGCTCTTTCTGCCCAAATTCTACTATAGTTTGAGCCCACAGGTTTGTATCACGTTTGGATTCAAGGGAAAACCCAACGACATGATCTAGGATGGTGGCCACAAAGCTCAGAGTGGCACTAGGCTTCGTCAGCTCCGGAGGAGCTAAGGCAAGCCTCTGCCTACATTGCCCTTTGTCATCTTAGATGCCTCAGTGTTCCAGTAAGAAAGAGGAGGCTTGAAGCCCCAAGAACCTGTGTTGATTGGATTATGGCAAGTGAATACAAAAAGCATATGAAATATAAATGCAGAAAAGAAAATGGGTGGGTACCATGGGATGGTGAAGAATTTTGGAAGGTTAGGTTAAAATTAACTCAATCTGAAATTCATCTTGGTCCTTCCAAGTTTTGCCTATGACTGATTTTCACTAAGTCATGTCTTATCAACCTTTCACTTAGAATGTCTTCTTGGAGCTCTTCAAGTAGGTGGCATCTATGGATGAAATATAGGGAGAAAATGGGTATTTAGAGTTCAGCAGCAGTTATAGAGAATTCATTAAGCAATCAGATGCATTTGCATGGATATTAGCAACCTTCTAACCATCAACAACGCCTGCCTTGGGTACTGGTTCTAGGAGTTGCCAACATACAATTCTTTAGCAGATTTTATTATCATTGGTTGTGTGTGTGTGTGTGTGTGTGTGTGTGTGTGGTGTTTAAAATTTCTACATATTGGATAACCTTCTATGTCTTGCTGCTGAGAGAAGGGGTGGGGGAAAGGCAAGAGAAGGACTACAAATTAAAATGCAGCATGATAAATTCTAGGTAATTATCTAAACCAAATGAAAAGGAATTATTTCTGTATTCAGAGGAACTCATTGGTCAGATGGCTACTGAGTCTCCTAGTTTTCAACCTGGTTTAGCAATCTACAGAAAATCCTGCAGGACCCTTGCTGGGAGCTTCCAAGAAGATCCAGGCAAGAGAGAGGCAGTTTGCATGTGTGTATTCACATGAGGCATGCACGTCTGAAGTGTGTGTGTGTGTGTGTGTGTGTGTGTGTTCTCTCTTTGTGGGGTCATCATCTAACGCTCTTTGTGATGCACATTCTAAATTAGGCAAAAGGGATGAATCTTTCAAATGCAGATCATGTTTGCATTAGAAGAGCAATGAGAACACTTGTCAGTTTCAGAACATTTATGTGCTAGAAGTACTGTTAGCAGAAGAGCAGTTTAGATAAATTCAAGACTTTTTTTGCTGATCACAAACATTAAGCTTCACACCTGAAGCCCTCAGCCCCCCGCTGTGCTCTAATCCTGGCACCATTCACCCTTAGAGACTCAGAGTGCTGTGCCTCAGCTCTCAAACCTTTGATTGCCCTTACTTTGAATGCCACCACCTGCAAAAATGCCTTTTTATTCCCTTTGAGCCTCTTGAGAAGGAAGTAAAAATGATAATTCATGACAAACATTAATTAATTGTTTACAAGATGATCTTTTCTTTTTCCAACTTCTGTTCAGCAGACATGTTGAACTGCAAGATTCCACTCGCAACGCCAGCATTCGTCAAGAGGCCTGCATTGTTGTTTCTCACTGAGGCATAAGACCGACTGCAGGCCATTGTTTCTAAAGCTCAAGTGGGCCTGTCTGGTTCATGTTGGAAGAATAGGGGTGATATGCGTGAGTTCCCCAGTATAAAAGAACTACCAGTTCTAGAAGGGAACAGGAGTTTAGCCACTAATGCAGAGTAAATAAACATTTTTCACCACCTCTTGCTCCATGTGATTTTTTTTAAAGGTCAAGAGCTGCCATTACAATATTTTAAAAGCTTCAAATTATGCTTAAAGAATGTATCACGAAACTCACAGAAACCTTATCAGAATTGAGGAACCTACTGTGATTGGTCCTTGAGTTCATCACTGGGAGGGGGATTGTAAAAGGAATGCAGATGCCCATTGTTTCTGATACCCTGCAATGTGCTCAAAGTGGATGTTGTCCAACTTCTTCCAAATTTTCTTCAAACTATGGAGATTGTTGAGACACTTCAGTTTCAAAATTTCATACGGTCCACACTGCAGGTCACACTTTCTGGACAGACAAGATTCAAGTTCAGGGACCTTTCACAGAAGGATGTTCAAAATGCGGAGAATTGGTCATGTTCCTGTGAAACCTCCAAATGTGTGTAAAAGAAACAGAAGTAAAAGGCACAGGGAGATTTCTTGTTTTAAATTAAAGAATAAAAAGCTTACTTCAAGGAAGTGTAGAGTAACAGCAGAAAGACTTCCTCAGCAACTGAGGTTTTCAGATTTCAAATTAGGAGCCCTTAGATCACAGCTGCTAGGCTAAAAATCAATTCTATATTTTCTGAGTTAATACTAAGGATTGCACTTAACAGACATGGAGACTAATAAGGTATGCAGAAGGAGTAAAAGCAGCACACACACACACAAATTCAGGCCTTAGTTTTGGCCATGATCCAGCACAATGATGTTTCAACCAGATTTGAAAAAAAAAAATCAATAACATCTGTGGTATAATGGTTAATTAAAGCAGCTCTTCAGCAGAGCTCAGGAGGAGAGGCTCGGTCTGAAATTCAGACAGCTGAAGCTTGATTATCAGGAAAGAATGCTTTTTTAGCTACGAGTGGTTAGGCCAAAAGCTGCAATGTGCTGAAATGGGGAGAAAAATTGCTTTTAACTTTCTTTTGGTAATCAATACATGCTTTTCACCTGTAGTAGGACACTGCTCCAATCCAAAGCCTGTTACTCCACTTCAGCATAAATTCTGGCTACTGTCTTTTGAAACTTAGGTTTGAAAAGGAGCCCCCATCCCCTGCAAAGCAAAGAAACAAACATGCAGGTGTGGATGCATGTTAAAGATCAGGCTCTGGACAGTCTGAAGGCTTTAAGTAATAAGCTATAAGCAGAGCTGACCTGACCTTGGGGTATACAGAAATCAAAGTCAAAGTACTAAAGCGGCACAATAAAACTACTAAAAATTCTCAAGGAAACTGGAGAGCAGCGTCAAATTTCCCCCGAGTACCCATGCTAGGGAAGTTTTCCTCACCTTTTTAAGGACAAAGTTCAAAGAATCAACACTAATGTCTCCTGGCTATAAACAGCAAGCTCAGCAGGTGACCTCTCTAAAGAAAAAACTGTTGGTAACAACCCATCTGACTATTGGCACCTTGCTTTAGCTTCCATCTTGACTAGAAGTATCTAGTCTAGAGGGCTACAAATTTCAAAATTCCCTCTAGTCAATTGTGCTCAGAAAAGGGGCAGGGTGAGGGTTCAAGAGCTTCGTGGCAGAGTGACACTGGAATGGAATCTTAAAGGATACAGATGAATTTCCATACAGATAAGGGAGAGAGAAAGGTATTCAGCATTTATGTATACTTGTGTAAATTATAAAAACTGTTCAGAAGAATATGTATAAAAGAAGTGATACAAACATTTTATAAAATCTTCAAAATCTATCTTTTTATATCAGCTCTCCTTATTTTAAAAATTATCAGAATCAGAGATTCCAATGCCAATTCCTTCCTTTATAGCTATCACAATCAACTAGCTGTTTCCTTCTTCCATTTGGCTATACTCTCATTGGTGTTTGGAAAATTTATTGGTGTTTTCTCTAAATTAAATGCATTCAACATCTTTGGCTCTTAAGCAGGGGTCCAGAATTTATTTATTTGCCAGAATTTAGTCACATACCTAGCAACATGAAAGGCTGAGAGATGCAGACTTTATTCTAGAGTCACTTGTTCAGCCAAAAAGTCATGTTAAAGTGATTATATTAGTCCCAAGCTGTAGTTGCTTATAGTAAGTTCAATGTTAGCAAATCAAAACTTCACTCAGTTTCTATGCTTGGCTCTCCCAAAGAGGAAGGCTTAGGTCAACCAATTAGTGCTAGCCTCTCAGTGTAAGTTAATATTATGAAAATAGTAATTCTATGTCTTTCTAAAGACTTTATAAATCATGAATTGACTAGAATTTTTAAAAAAGATTTCATTTATTTGAGAGAGAGAGAGAGACAGTGAGAGAGCACAAGCAGGGGAAAGAGGGAGAAGCAGGCTCCTGGCTGAGCAGAGAGCCTGACTTGGGGCTCCATCTCAGGATCCTAGGATCGTAACTGAGTCAAAGGCACACGCTTTGACTGAACCACCCAGGTGCCCTAGAATTTTTTCATTTGGCAAGGAAAAATGCTATGAATATATATGATTCAGGTATTTTTATAGGAAAAATACACACACAAATGAAGATCAAATGAACAGATATGAAAAATGCTTTGAAGATGGTGTTAAGTATCATGTGAACATAAAAAAACCCATAAAGGGTTGTATTATGTTTGTTATATTAACATTTTCATTAGTATTTCCAAAGAAAGTAAAGGGAGCACCTTCTATTCTTGTAGTTAGGGAGGAAACATACACACGTACGAAACCACTGGGGAAAATTTTAATGCAGATTGGCATGACAAAAAGATTTATATTGTGTAGAGAGACAGCTCATAAATGCTGAGGAAGCATTTTAGTTGAGAAATGAAGTAATATATATGATGGTGTATAACTCATTCATTTAGCAATGGTTATCTGCAGGAAATGACAGGAAAACAATAAGAAAGAATATTAAGCTAGAATGAATTGAATAATACACCAAATGAGATACTCACATGACATAAAACCTTGCTGTTTGAATATTCGAAGCCTGTAGGTCAATTAAACTCCAAATTCTGTTTCTAAGTGAGGCTCATTTAATTTTTATTTTCTAGAATTACACTTGGGAGAATACTAAAATGACTCCTAACCATTTAGCCAGTAACATCAGCACCTACGTATTACAGAGAATTTCAACCTTTTATCAGGGTTTTTTCTTTCTTTTTTTTTTTAAGATTTTATTTATTTATTCATAGAGAAACAGAGAGAGAGGGGCAGAGGCACAGGCAGAAGGAGAAGCAGGCCCCATGCAGGGAGCCCGACGTGGGACTTGATCCAGGGTCCCCAGGATCAAACCCCGGGCTGCAGGCGGGGGCTAAACCGCTGCACCACCGGGGCTGCCCTCAGGGTTTTTTCTTTGTTTTGTTTGAGTAGCCATTGTGCACTAAATACACCATTAGAAGAACTAATATTAATGCCTAGAACTTTTCATCTTAAGCCTTTTATGCATTATCACCAAATTAATTCAAAAAGCATTAGCAAGGTAGGTACTACATAAAGTAATGCCCATTATACAGATAGAATACGGCAAAATTGCTTAACTGAAAGCAACATTGACATCAGAGAAAGGTGACGTTCCTGGATGTGTCGGGACAATGTGTCTTTTATTTCTAAAATGATCTTTTATCATTAGATTATATATTGGAACCAAACTCAATAGAAGTATGTGTCTGATCTGTAACTGTACTACGGTGCCATATCTAGCTCAATAGTTAATTATCCTTGAATGTAAAAATGTTCTGACTTATGAACACTTGTCTTCTTTATCTCTTCAGCTCCCAGTGTCATTATATGCAAAATTTGCAAATAGTTTCAAACTTATTTATTAACCATACATACTTATTTCACATACTTATAAGAAATAAAGGTGGTGAATGTTTGAAAACTCAAAACTCACTGTCAGTTGTCTTCTGCTTAGCATACTCCAAAGTCCCCTAAACACAAAAAAAGGAAAACTTACAATGACTAAACAACTAACTACTCACTCCTAGCATCTTGGAGAAACTTTTTACTAAGATTGAGAAAGCTATAATGACATAAATCATAATCAGCCTATGACATGTGTCAACAAATTGAACAGCCCCTTCTCACCTAGGGCCAACATTTCTGACTGGCTTATCCAACACTCTTCCCAAGCCCCTTCTCCCCTGTCCCAGAAAGACTTGCTTTGCAGACATGCCAATGCAGCCTCTTCCTCCTTCCTTGTGCCTTGAATGTAAAAAGGGAGAGTGGCCATCTTAATACCATGTGGGTTCATGCATGTAGATAAAAAGCCAATACTTTAGGATCACAGAGGAGAAAGAAGGTTGGTAATAAACTTCCAGGCCAATCCTGAAATTGCCTACCTCCAGACATAATGCGTAAACAAATGTTACCGTCTGTTAGATTTTCTGTTACTTGTAGCTGAAAACATTTCTGACTGAAATACCACACAGAAAATGGTGGGGAGGAACATGGCCTGACCACAGCTATATTCTCTCTCTGGCTCAGGACAGATATAACTGGGCAGCTTTCCACTACTGTGCAGATACTACGTTTTTAAATAAATCATTTTTATTTCTCTAATAACACAAAAGTAATGAGTATGTATTGTAGAAAATACATGAAGTCTAGATATACACAAAGGAAAAAGAAAATCACCCATAATCTTACTACTTAGAGGTGATAACTATTAATATTTCCTTTCTAAATTGTTAAAAGTCAGAAGCATACATTTCTAGTTTCCCTCTGTGAGACTACAGGTATATAAACTATGCATAAATATGTACACACATTATTTCACAAAATGAAATCATTACAATCCATGAAACTATTTTTTTCTTCCAATATAGGTTGAAGATATTTCCATGTTTATAAACATCTATTTGCATGGATATACATTTGACTGTGTAGAATTTCACTGTATGGTGATACCAAAATTTTATCATCTAAAAATTTTAGATATAAAAAATTTAGATATTAATTTTAGATATTAAAAAGATGCATTTGATTACATACATAAAATATACATATTTTTCCCTTAGTACAAAACATAAATATATACTTCTATGTATAAAAACAATGTTTAAAATTTAAACAAATTTTACATAATGCTGTACTTGTAGGTTTGTATATTTTTGTACTGTATAATTAATATTTTATAGTTACTTAACATTTATTGCATTATTTTTTAAGGATTAGGTTCCTCACAGAAAAAAAAAAAGGATTAGGTTCCAAAATTGGTATTTTAGGATGTGAGGGCGATCTGGCTGCGACATCTGTCACCCCATTGATCGCCAGCATTGATTCGGCTGATCTGGCTGGCTAAGCGGGTGTCCCCTTCCTCCCTCACCGCTCCATGTGCATCCCTCCCGAAGCTGCGTGCTCGGTGGAAGAGGACGACCATCCCTGATAGAGGAGGACCGTTCTTCGGTCAAGGGTATACAAGTAGCTGCGCTCCCCTGCTAGAACCTCCAAACAAGCTCTCAAAATTGGTACTTTAAAAAAAATTTTATTTTAATTAAATTCAATTAATTAACATACAGTGTATTATTAGTTTCATAGGTAGAATTCAGTGATTCATCAGGTGCATATAATACCCAGTGCTCATTACATTATTTATTTATTATTATTTTTTAAAGACTTTATTCATGAGAGAGAGAGAGAGAGAGACAGAGAGAGACAGAGAGAGGCAGAGACACAGGCAGAGGGAGAAGCAGGCTCCATGCAGGACTGATGTGGGACTCGATTCCGGGTCTCCAGGATCATGCCCTGGGCTGAAAGCAGCATTAAACCGCTGAACCACCCGGGCTGCCCTCATTACGTTATTTTAATGGCTTTATGATACTTCACTATCTAGGAATATTAGCATTTACTTGGTTATCTGTTAGTCACATAGACTATTTCCAACTTTTGTTACAAAAAGTCACCAACTTAAAACAAAATTATGTGCCTATGTCCAAGATACTTTTCTTAAGCTATATTTCTAAAATAGAACTACTGGGGCCAAAAAGAACATTCACATTTTTTAAAAAGATTTTATTTATTTATTCATGAGGGACACAGAGGAAGAGGGAGAGACACAGGCAGAGGGAGAAGCAGGCTCCCTGTGGGGAGCTTGATGTGGGACTTGATCCCAGGACCCTAGGATCACGACCTGAGCCAAAGGCAGATGCTAAACCACTGAGTCACTCAGGTGCCCAACATTTACATTTTTTTAAAATTTTAATTCCAGTATTGTTAACATATAATGCTATGGTAGTTTCAGGTGTACAATATAGTGATTCAACAAGTCTATACATTACCCAGTGCTCATCATGATACGTGTACACTTTGAGCATTCACATTTTTATTTTTATTTTTTTATTTTTTTTTAAATTTTTTATTTATTTATGATAGTCACAGAGAGAGAGAGAGGCAGAGACACAGGCAGAGGGAGAAGCAGGCTCCATGCACCGGGAGCCCGACGTGGGATTCAATCCCGGGTCTCCAGGATCGCGCCCTGGGCCAAAGGCAGGCGCCAAACCGCTGCTCCACCCAGGGATCCCAGCATTCACATTTTTAAAGCTTTTAATGTGCTTTTTGAAATGGTTTTCCAAAACCATTGTAATAACTTGCACTCTTGCTAACCCTATAAGAAACTGGAATGCATTTGGAGGAAGCCAAAATATTGTCCCCCACTGACCCCATATTTCCTCAACTATTCAACATTTACAAAATGCCTTTGCAAGAGACCTCTAAGAAAGAAACAAAGTTGAAGGTGTTGGAAATTTGCATGAGCAGTGGTAGGCAGTTCTGACAAGGGCACTTCCTACCAATAAATAGTCTACACTAGGGTACAGCAGGGAAAGTGTGAGTAACAGAACTTGAGGCAGAGGATATAGGTCTGTTGTTTTCACAAGTTTGGACTGCCAGAAAACAGTGCTGCAGGGTGGTATAAGATCCCATCTAAGTGTAACACAGCCAAAAAAAGACCATTGCACTTTGAATGAAGAATGATATCCAAAACATTCTCCCCCTCACACTCTTTCAAATAAAGACAGAATTTTCTACAGAGAAGAAAAAAGAGCAGCCTCAGATTTCCACTCTTCAACGTAAATACCCAAATTATACAGAGAAGGGACAGTAGGTTATGGTCCAAGTAGATTATATTTAATGAGAACCAAATTGTCTTTCATATGTGAAGCTGAATGAATCTCAGATCAAAAGTATAATATGGTGCTGCGCTAGCAGTGATAGATCCCAAATTATATAAGCATGAGATATACATTGTATGCCTAGAGTCCTCTTTGTCAATGAGAAATTCCAATATGAATTCCATCAATGATTTCTATTATCAAATAGATTTTTAAAAAACAATAAAATTATAAAATTCTAACTTAAAAAAAAGTCTAGGCGTACCTGGGTGGCTCAGTCAGTTAAGCATCTGACTCTTGATTTCAGCTCAGGTCATGATCTCAGGATTGTGAAATCAAGCCCTGCATCAGGCTCCACACACCTGCTTAAGAGTCTCTCTCTCTTCCCCTCCTCCCTCTCTCTCCCTCAATAGAATAGAATAGAAGAATAGAATAGAATAGAATAGAATAGAATAGAATAGAATAGAATAATAGAATAGAATAGAAAAATGTCTATTGAGTAGCTCAGCTAGACATGATACCAGAAGTGGGAAACATCAATTTGGTTCACAGGTGCAAGGTGCCACTGGAGGAACTGGAGCTGGAGTCCTTAGGGGGCAGCTTGTAATTCTCCTTATAAATCAGAACTTCATGGGAGGGGTTTAGACTGAGCCCACAGGTACTGGATCCATGTTTCTGAGCTCTCCCCTGGCTGGTAGGGGTCCCATTCCATCAGATTTTATAGCTTCTAGCCAAGGCTGACATATCCAGTAAACATAGTAGGCACAGAGCCTCTGGCCCACAATACTTTTAAGGATCCATAAAAATATTACTTTCTAATTTCTTTGAAATCAGGAAAAAATAGATACAGTAATAAAGAACCCACACTGATTTATATTCATATTTATTTACACCAACACAGTCACAACATTTTAAATTTATATTATTTTGTTATGGAGGAAGGCACCCACAAAGGTGAAAGCATATAAGGCCCATAATAGTCCTAACATGGCCCTGCACCTAGAGCTGAAGAAACAAGTCCTAGATAGCTGGGCAAACGCTATAGCTCCTCAGGTGCAGCCTAGTTCTCAACCTCAGCAATCCTCTTCCATTTAACTGGAGCTCTGGGGCTGACAGCTGCAGTTTCTGTCCTAGTCTCTCTCTCTCTCTCTCTCTCTCTCTCTCTCTTTTTAAGATTTTACTTATTGATTCATGAAAGACACACACACACAGAGAGAGAGAGGCAGAGACACAGGCAGAGGGAGAAGCAGGCTCCATGCAGGGAGCCCGACGTGGGACTCGATCCTGGGTCTCCAGGATCACACCCTGGGCCGAAGGCGGCACTAAACCACTGAGCCACCTGGGCTGCCCTGTCCTATTCTCATTTCAGGGATTGCCCTCTTCAGCCACAGGGAAGGCTAAGCCTTGAGACAGAGAACTCTAATGCGAAGGAAGCTAAGAATACTGAAAATTCAGCCCTCCACTACCCTTTGAAGTATTTTAATGCTCCAACTAAATGCCAAATTCTTTCAAGAGGAGATTGTGCCGCTATGTAATACTGGTACTGAGGGGGGAATTAGGTCTTGGGACTCATTATAGCTTCATATAGTATATACTTGATAAATACTAGTTGGCTGGATAAATGACTGGATATATTGATAGATGGACAAATGGATGGATGGATGGATGGATGGGAATGCTAGGGATCAGAAACTACCTTTAGGTGCCTGAACTCTGAAAGACTTAAGACAGGGGTCAGAAGAATGTTTGAATCACATAAATATTTTAGGTTTTATGGGCCATTCTTTGCTACAATGACTTAACTCTGCTATCGTAGCATGAAAGCAACCATAGATAATATGTAAAGGATGTGGATATGTTCTAATGCAACTTTATGGACACTGAAATTTGAATTTTATCATTTTCATGTGTCATGAAACATTATGCTTTTGGTGTTTTTCAACCATTTACATATGGAAGAAACATTTTTAGCAAATAGGCTATACAAAGATAGGGGATGGGCCAGAATTGGCCACAGGCTGTAGTTTGCAGTCCTTTGACCTAACCTACTAAATGGGGCTGATCATGAAAGACTTGCTCCAAATAAAAAGGCCACAGTTGCTGGTAAGGAAACAGTGAAGGTGTCCTGCCCACCACTCTAACTGAGCTTTGGCATATCATCCAAACCTCCACACTGCCTAGGTCACTGAATCAAGCTTGAAACTTCATTACTAAAATTAAAACTTGTTTTGTCCATCCTTCTGCAGAGATTGCTGCCCTTTTCACAAAATTTCTGGCCTTTATTATTCCAAGAATCTTGATCTGACCAGGCCAAACAGATGTGATGCTCTGCAATCAGATCAAACTCAACAGGTTTATTTATTATTTTTTAAAAAGATTTTATTTATTTATTCATGAGAGACACAGAGAGAGAGAGGCAGAGACATAGGCAGAGGGAGAAGCAGGCTCCACACAGGAAGCCCGACGTGGGACTCGATTCTGGGACTCCAGGATCTTGCCCTGAGCCAAAGGCAGATGCTCAACCTCTGAGCCACCCAGGGATCCCCCGATCTCAACATATTTAAAATAAAACCCACACCTTTTCTTCAATACGAGCTTCCCAATTTTGTAAGCCACCTAGGCCAAGCCCTTAGACAGCTTCCTTTTTCATCCCTGAGATCTGGTTTTCCCTCCACGCAACAAATTCAACCACTCCTACCCCAGGACTAAGACAGGGTCTGGCAGAAAAAGAAAGGGAACTATCTATGCCAACTCTTCCATGAATTGGCCAGATGATCCTGAGTTCAGGATCACTTTAAAGATGCTTTAAGAATTCAGAGAACTGTATCCTTGTGAACTAAGAATGTTCAAGAAACATGATATGCACTTGCACAGACTTTGAAGAAATGCTAGTGTCTAAATTGGTAGCTGCTGAATGGCATGTGTCTACAGAATAGTCAGCCTTCTAATCATCTGATTTATTGTTCCTACTTATCTTTAGTGCCTTTTGTCAATTCCTAGTCTCCCTATGTTAGATTTGACGTTATGTGTGTATTCTAAGCAGGAAGCACTTTAAAAATGAAGCCATGCCTTTTAGTACCAGTTATTCACTAGAGTTTAAGAATTTCTCCTTTTCATTGAAAAGGAACATACAGTTCTCTTGATACTGTATAGCCTAAAGGAAAATGGGCTGTCGGCAAAAAGAGGTAATTTAGCCAGAATTCCTGTGCTCTGTACTTGAGCTATAAACAGGGTCTTCATAAGGGCCTTGTGCACTTTTAAACTTTAATAACTCAGGTTGTGCGTGTTAGAGACACAATCTGTAAACGGTACTCAAAAGTAAATGTATTAAAGTTTAGGACAACTACATTACACAATTGCACACAATATGTACTCATTTCAGATCCTGTGACAAATGAAATATGGCCAGCAGAATTGAAGTTCATGACAGCTCTAAGAAGAAAATTGAATTTGCCTTTAAATTCCATTTACAGTATACTATCACGTCTACCTCGTATGCTTTTGAAGTTAAAAGTTTAATAATGGCACAGAGACTTTATAAAGATCCTGTACTTGAATTCAGTGATAAGTATAGTTTGAGAGAACATCACACCATCTCTTAGCAAAAATAATATACCTGCTTACTTTGGCTGCTTTTAAAACAGCTTCAGAAACAGAAAGTATAGTAAGTCTCCACAGTTAGTACAACTCAGTAAACAACAATAAAGCAGAATATCTGAAACCTGAGTCTAGTTCCAAGCTTTGTCAATAGCTTGGCTGTGTGATTCAGGAAAATCAATTCCCTCTCCTGTCCCTCAGGTTTTTTCATTCCATGTAAAAACAGAGTTACATCGGCCACCAATTCTTTGTCACATGGTGTATGTGTGTGTCTGTGTGTCCAAAGAAAGGAGTTACCGTCTACATTTTCCTAGTCAAAAGTCTATTCCAGTGTATCTCAATATGAAGACAAAACACTAGGAAGAAGCACAAAATAAATGGAGTGTTACTATTTTCTTCCTTGTTTCCCAAACTGGAGGTGGCAAATGTACCAAAAAAATCTGGGTGTGTGCATTTCAGAGGGAGAACAAGAATGAGGTTCTCTTAAAGTCCTTGCTGAATACATAGAGCAGAGAGCTGGGACAGAGTTACACAATTTGCAGATTGCTTTGGCTGGTCTCCGTGTGCTTTGCAAAGTGATTCATTTCCTTTATTTGGTCAAGATAGAGAAATATTGGGCACAAATTTGATGTGGTTTTTGATTGAAATAGTTTATCAGATAAGTAGGTAAGATTTCAAGATAGAGGTGGAGAGCATTTTAACTTTTAAGACCAGGGCAGCTGGAGAAAATCGTGTAATCCAAAGGTGTCCATATTCGAAGCTTCCCCTTCAGGAAATCTTTTCCCCTCTTTCCTGCTTTCCTGGAGGGGCACAAATATTGTTCCATCACAACTTTCTTCCTAAGGTATCTGATAAACATCTTCACACTAAGTTGCAAGTTGCTATTAACTCCTCCAGTAGTATTGTATTTTAACAGAAGCAAGTTCTGATTTAATGATTTCAGGCAACCCTGGAGTTGGAGAAATATTTAGGGGAAGTGAATGCAAAGAGGCAGGCATTCACTTCTTGCTGAAGGCCCTGAAATTCTAGAGTGGGCAGTCTTCTTCCCAGTCAACTCTGCCCTCAGCAGTTACCTAGGCTTTACCTAAAGCCAGCCATGGGTTGCATGTGGAGTTTTGGAGAGAGTCTGGAAATGCAGATTTTTGGGTGACCTGATGGACTTCAATATTTGGAAAAATGAAGATAACATTGTTCTTCTGGAGTTTTTCTCTTTGAAGTCCTTAGATAAGGCTGTGGCAACCCGGAAAGTGGCAGAAGCAGCTAACACACCAGTTGAAGTTAACTGACGCACAGGCATTGGGTTTGGCCCCTTAGTTCTAGGGTTGCAGTATGAGGGGCCCTTGGCTCAGTAAAGACAGGATTTACTACACTTAATAGAACTTAGTCAAACAAAGAAGCACTCTATTCTGGACTGTTTATATTTGCAACCTTGAAGGCATGAATTAGAAAAAATCATCTATGCTGGTCTTGCTTGAAAAAGATTTTGTTGAAGGTTCTCCAAGCTTTGGAGTTGAATCTCTTTTCATAGTAATGATTTTGGACTACTGAAATATGTTTGTTGCCTTCATCCCATTCCAGTTTTTCATTAGGAGCTTTCCAAAAATGTTACACTATTTATTGCATTGTTATTTGCTTTGTGGTAATGTATTTGCACACTCACTCCAAACTCTCTTCCTTGGCCTATCTTTGATGCAATTGCCCTGTCTTTATGAATAGGGCAAGCAGCCAGAATGTCTCGGACAAAGAAATGTCCCAGTTTAAATGGAGCATCAATCAAAAGTACACAAGGCAAAGCTCTTTCTTCAAGTTCTCTGCTATCATTTGGGAAAAAGAGAACACCCAATGTTTCATCTTGGATACATATGGTCTTGCCCACAAAGGATAAAGCTTTTAGAATGCTCAGGGCAGCATTTACAGCATTCAGACATTTTTCAAACTTGAATTCAAGGTGTGAATTAGCATTCTTTTGGTTTGTTTCTCATATCTGCTGGCAAGCCTAAAGGATTTTACAGGTTTTACTGGGAAGTCATTTGAGCAATGCTTGGAAAAATTTGTTCTCATTTATGTTCCACCAATAGCACTAGTATCATTCTTCTAGTCCTGGTTCTTCTATCTAATCTCTCTGAATTTCAATTTCCTTGTCTACAAAAAAAATAAAGACAGAAAAATAGAGACAATATCAACTTGCATCACTAGCTGACAGGAAAAGCCCTTATACACCAAAACCCGTAACTGTAAGATACTCTCACAGAGAGCAGGAGAGAAGGAAGTACACCTCTGTTCAGCTTTTCCTTTATTCCTGGGTTCCTCGTGGGGCATTTAGCTAATACTGACATTCCTTCCAGACAGGCTGCTAAAAGGATTAAAGAAAAAAAAAACACATTTTTATTATACGAAGTCAGAAAAACATACTTGGATAAACTTTGTGCATCTCTTTAAGAAAATGTTTACAAATACCAGGATTTCTTAGTCACACTGAAGCACATGTAGTTACCACCAAGGACCATTCCCACATGACAGAAGGAAAGAGAGTCAGTGCTCAGGTGTCCCTGAACAATCTTGCTGCCTTCGGCATTGGAAATCACATTTCCCCATAACGTGTCTCAGGGTCGTCATAGACTTAGATGAGGTAATGTTACAGTGAAGTGCTCTGCTCTCTCGAAAACACTCTGCAATAGGAAACACTGTTAGGACTCTACCACCCCTACAGCACAGCTAAGATGTTAAAGTGACTCTGACTTGGTGCCTAGGATGACTTTTCAGTTATATATTGACTCAGGCCGTATGTATGCTGGCACAGGAAGTCTTGACTAGCATTTTTGTTTGCATGAAGTAGTTCTGAGTTTGGAATAGGTTAGGAAAGCTTAAGAGGTCTTTTCATTTCTTTTTTTAAGATTTTATTTATTTATTCATGAGACACAGAGAGAGAGAGAGAGAGAGAGAGAGAGAGAGGCAGAGACAAAGGCAGAGGGAGAAGCAGGCTCCATGCAGGGAGCCCGATGTGGGACTCGATCCCAGGACTCCAGGATCAGGCCCTGGGCCAAAGGCAGGTGCTAAACTGCTGAGCCACCCAGAGATCCCCCGGTCTTTTCATTTCTATAGCACTTTGTTTCACATATGGGTCTCGGGATTTGAGGCTATCTTAAAATCCCCCAAACCTTGCTAAATTCTCTTTCAAGATCTGTTCCATCTGTATCCAGTTCTGATCATCGGAAAGTGTACCTCTGGGCTCTAAATTACAATCTGCTTCCTTGAAACTGCTTTTTAAGAGTGTTAGGTGAACAGTACTTTTCTTCTGATAATAGTCATTCACACTTATTATAGAAAGTTCTGAAAATGTGAAGAAAATATTTTAAAAATTAAACTTATCTATTGTCATAAAACCCCAAAATAACCACTTTTCTTTTAGTGCTTCCATACTCTCTAAACTATATCATATTACATATGCAACATTCTTTTCTGCTTTAAAAAAATTATGGTGAGATGTTTGAATTTGTCTGAAAACATAATTTTTTCCAACATGTTATGATAAAGACTTTCAACCTACAGAAAAGTTGGAAGAATTTTATGGTGAATGGCCATAAACCCACCACTGAGATTCGACCACTAACACTTTACTATGTTTGCGTTATCACACGTTTAGTCATCTATTCACCTCATTACCCATTTTATCTTTTTGATGCATTGTAGACATTGCAGACTTCACTATACTTCCTTCTAAATACTTCAGCATTTATATTTTTAACTACAGTCCAATCTTACTGCTTTTCTTTCAACATAAAGTTTACATACAGTGAAATACACAGATCTTAAGTATATATGCACAAAGTTTTGACAAATGCATACCTGTGTAACCTAAGCTCATATCAAGATATAGAACATTATCCTTATCCTAGAGAGTCCCCTTATGTCCAATTAATCCCTGCCTGCAACACCAAACCCTAGTTTTGCCAAGTCTTGAATTTCCTATCATTGTCTAGTCTGAAATTCATATGGTTGGGATCATACAGTATGTGCTCTTCTGTGTGAGGCCTCTGTCTTTCAGCATTTTTTTTTGAGATTTATCTATTTGCTATATTTATACACAAACAAGCAGCTATTTGTTCCTTTTTACTGCTAGTTACTATTTCATTATATGAATATACCAATTTATCCATTTTTCTACTGGATACCTAGGCTGAGCCCAGTTTTTGACCATTATGAATAAATCTGCTATAAATATTCTTAGACAAGTTATTTTGTGAATGCCAGTTTTTCTTTCATGTGAGTAAATATTTAAGAGTGGAATTTCTGGAGCTAGGGTGAGTGTATGTTTAGTTTTTAAGAAACTGTGAAACTTTACGTAAACTGGTTGTACCTATCATTTTACACTCCCAGTAGTAATGTATGAGAGTTCCAATTGGTATTTAAACCTGTCAACATTTTATGTTGTAGTCTTTTTGATACTGGTGAGTATAAAGTGAGTGAGAATAAAGTGGTATTTTATTATGCTTTTAATTTTCATTTGCATTCCTCTGATCACTAATGAGCATTTTCTCATGTGTTTGCTATTCACATTGTTCTTTTTCTAACATGTCTTCTAAAATCTTTTGCCTATTTTTAATTGGATAATTTGTCTTTTTATTATTGAGTTTAGGAGTTCATTATATATCCTGATTACCAGTCCTTTGTTTGATAATGTTTTGTGACTATTTTCTCCTGGCCTGTTCTTCATTTTCCTTTTTTTTTTTTTTTTAAAGATTTTATTTATTTATTAATGAGAGACAGAGAGAGACAGACAGACAGATAGAGGCACAGGGAGAGGGAGAAGCAGTCTCCATGCAGGGAGCCTGATGTGGGACTCGATCCTAGGTCTCCAGGATCACGCCCTGGGCTGAAGGCGGTGCTAAACCGCTGAGCCACCCGGGCTGCCCCTGTTCTTCATTTTCTTAATGGATTTTAAAACATAATTGTTTAATAATTGCAAGAAATTCAACTTTATGAATTTGTATAGTTCATTTCACCACTTCTCTACTGCTGGATACTTAGAGTTTTTGTTTTATCTACAAATAACATTGTGATGAACATTCTTGTACATCCTTATATATGTTAAACACTCATCTGTTGTCACATGTTGAGACTCTTTTCCCATAGTTTGCCAACAGTACTTCAAATTTTTTAGAGTTTTAACTCTAAATACTTATGAGCAGAGGCATTGCATTTAGACAGCCTAGATCCAATAAATTAGCTACAGATTTGAGCAAAATAACTTCTCTAAACCTCAATTCCCCAACTTTGTGGATTGCTGTGACAATAAAATGAGTTACAGAATTGTAGTGATTGATACAATGTCTAGCATATAGTAAGTATGTGCTTAAGAAATGTTAGATATCTTAATGATGATTTTTAGTATTGCTTTTATAGTTTTTAATGCTTTTTATTTTGCTAATTTAAAGATCACTGAAATATTCACTTATATTTTCTTCTAGTTTTTGACTTCTTTTTTTTTTTAAAGATTTTTATTTATTTATTCATAGAGATGCAGAGAAAGAGAGAGAGAGAGAGAGAGAGAGAGAGAGAGAAGCAGGCTCCATGCAGAGAGCCTGACGTGGGACTCGATCCAGGGTCTCCAGGATCACGCCCTGGGCTGCAGGCGGTGCCAAACCGCTGCACCACCGAGGCTGCCCTAGTTTTTGACTTCTTAAAAAATTTTCACTCAATTCATATAATCTTCAGAAATCGTTGTTTTTGTCTCCTTCATTCCCACAGTCATAGCACATTTTATGAATTATGTAACTGATTTGATATTGAATAGAACTGTCTAAGCAAGGGTATATTGTTCAACATTGCTGTGTAACAAATTTACCCCTAAACTTAGCAACTTAAAACAATAAACATTTATTACCTTAGTTTTTGAGGGTCAGGAATCCAGGAGCAGGTTATTTGGGTAGTTCTGACCCAAGCGTTTCATGGGATGCTGTTGAGATGTCAGCCAGGATTACAAGTCATTTGAAACCTTGACTGAGTTGGGGAATCTGCTTTCAAGATAAGATTCAAAGAATCTGTGGACATATTTAAAACCATCAAAAATGGTGAATAGTGTTAGTAGTTAGCATTCTTTTTGTCCCTCATCTTTTATAAAATACCTCTAGAATTTCTTTTAAATACCTCTAGAGTTTTGGGACACCTGGGTGGCTAAGTGGTTGAGCATCTGTCTTTGGCTCAAGGCATGATCCCGGGGTCCTGGGATCGAGTCCCAAGTCCTGCATCGGACTCTTCTCCTCCCTCTGCCTATGTCTCTGCCTCTGTCTCTGTGTCTCTCATGAATAAATAAATAAAATCTTAAAAAAAATACCTCTAGAGTTTTTATTATGACTTAGTTTTGACAGAGACATTCTTCATCATATTAGGTACAAAATCTTTAATGCCTGTGTTTCTAATAATTTCTTATATTGAATAGCTTTATCAGGTTCCTCCTGACACAGAGTATTTTCTTCCTTTAACCTGTTCATGTAAGAAATAGCACTGATCAATTTCCTAATGTTAGACCATTCTCGTAATCTCAGAGTAAATAGTACCTGATTTGTTGATATTTTTAGACAGGATTTTTTTTCAGGAATTTTGTTTTGATATTTATGTGTGAATCCATCCTCTTATGGGTCCCTATTCTGCTTCATATACATGTCTTTTAAGCAACATGCAATTAGAATCTGATATCTGACACACAACACAAAATATGCTTTAGTTATTAACATTTTTGTGGCTTTAGACAGACTTTACATTAAAAATTATTTTTGCAATATTTTTCTTTCAAAAAATGTTTTTCATTGTTTTGTTCTGTTAGCTGTACTCCTACTCCTCTACACCTCCACTCCCTCCCTGCATGTACTCACCCTTCTCCTCAAAAAATACTTCATATATTGCATTTATTTCAAGGATCACATTTTCATTGATTATTTAAGCTTAATTCTTTAAATGGGTCATATGTTAACTGCTAGTCCTTCCATAGCACAATTTCTCCTATTTTTGATCTGTGTTTAATTTACATTTTGTTAGAGTTCATTTTCATGTTAACTGTTCAAAACGATGGGACGCCTGGGTGGCTCAGTGGTTGAGCATCTGCCTTTGGCCCAGGGCATGATCCTAGAGTCCTGGGATCAAGTCCCACATCGGGCTCCCTGCATGGAGCCTGCTTCTCCCTCTGCCGGTGTCTCTGCCTCTCTCTCTCTCTCTGTGTCTCTCATGAATAAATAAATAAAATCTTAAAAAAGAAATGGATGCTACACGTCTAGATAACTTTGCTCAACAACACAAGGAGGAGTCTCTGAGTCAGAGAGACCCAGGGTTATGGCAATTTGGGAGTCTTAAAATCCCAAGGCTATATCTTATCAATGGGTAACAACTGTCCAGTAAGGTTTTATAGGGAATGTAAAGCAGGCAGGTTCTCTAAATGGTTTAAAATTTCGCTTGTTTGGACTATTTCTAAAATGAATGGATATGTAAAACCTGAGTGTGGTGCCATTGGGCTTTTGAACTAACAAATCTCAGCCTACAGTGAAGAAATAAACAACCTAGGGACCAATGTACAGAGGCCATATTTGGCCCTTGTCTCTTTTGGTGACTATTTTTCACATCTCTAATCTCTAAATATCCAAGCATGGGAGGGCTCAGTCCTTGGACTTCCTCTCTATCTACACTCACTTTGTAAGTGGTATTGAGTATTACAACTTCCCAATTTATATCTCCAGCCTAGATCTCCCCTCAATTTGACACTGGTATATCCAGTTGTCTATCTGACATGTCCATCTAGATATCTAATAAGTAACTCATATTTAACATGTATGTTCAAAACCAAATCCTCACGTGCAGCCATATTTGTTTTCACACAGTCTTCCCCAATGCAGTGAATGTCAACTCTATTCTTCCAGTTTCTCAGACCAAAAATCTAAAGTTGTCCTTGGCTCCTCTTTCTTTTGTATCATATTTAATCTGTTAGCAATCATGTGGCTGTATCTTCAGGATTTATTCAGGATACTGTCACTTTTCACTACCTCCATTGCTATTTCCCTGGTCAAAACCACTAGTATTTTTTGTCTTGACTATTTCAATAGTCTTTTAACTGATCTCCCTGACCCTACCATTGCTTTTTCCCTCCAAAGTCTATTTTCACTAAAACTGCCAGAGTGATCCTTTAAAAATCATATCAATTTACTTATCTGTCCCAAGCCCTTCAATAGTTTCATTCTTCTCAGTAAAAGCCCAAATTCTTTGAATGCTTTACAAGGTCTAAGTAGTCTAGTATCTCATTATACCACTAACCTCATTTCCCAAAACCTCCTTCTTCACACTCTGCTTCATCCAGACTTGTCTCCTGGCTAGTTCACACTCTGCTTCATCCAGACTTGCCTCCTGGCTAGTTCAACATTCTAGGCATGCTCGAACTTGATGGTTCCTCTACCTAGAACTCTTGTGCCAGATTCATCAAGGCTATTTTGGGTCTTAGCTTAATATAACCTTATCAGTGACATTTCCCTAGCCATCATTTTAGAAAGTGACCTCCCTATTCCCATTCCAGACACTCTTTATCCCCCTTCTCTATTTTTCTTTTGGTTTACGTGTTTATTCTTAATCTCCTCCAGTCTAAAATATAAGCTCCAAGAGAACAAGGATAGAACAGTGCTTGACATATTGTAGGTACTTAAAAATATTTGTTTTTAAAACTGGCTTCAACGTATGTATGCAAGAAACTTGGATTTTAGAAAATAAGACATCCAATTCAACCCTAACCTGTGCCAGTCAGTGGTCTCTCTTCAGCTTGCCAGGCAACATAACTTGATCAACACGTGCAAGTTCTTGATTTCAGCTAAGAGGAGGTGTCCAGCCCCTGTATTGCCTGGTCTCTATGGCAAGGATGTATTTAGATAGCTTTAAGACAGTGCTCTTTGTTCATATACATCTATTCATATCATTCCTTTAAGCTCACTGGCACTCACTTCCTACCTTTTGAATAACACCTTAAGATAGTTTTCTTTTCTTTTTATTTTTTTAAATTTTATTTACTTATTCATGAGAGACACAGAGAGAGACAGAGAGGCAGAGACACAGGCAGAGAAAGAAGCAGACTCCATGCAGGGAGCCCGACGTGGACTCGATCCCAGGTCTTCAGGATCATGCCCTGGGCTGAAGGCAGCGCTAAATCGCTGAGCCACCTGGGCTGCCCAATAGTTTTCTTTTAAAGTAAACTAATAAACATTTATTTTAGAAAATTTTGAAAATCAAAGAAAATATGAGAAAAAAATCACGGTCTCCCTATGCAATCATTATTAGCATTTTATATTTCTTTATAGTGTTTATTATTACAATCATTATTAGCATTTTATATTTCTTTATAGTCTTGTTTACTCAAAAAATTTATATTGTTCACATAATCATAACTATACTGATTCTTATATTTTTCATTTGAATATATCACAAGTGAATAAAGTTTTCAAGTACTCTAAGGAGCTACAATGATTTTGGGAGACTTAAACACTGAATTGGTAAACATTCAGCTAACCATTCTTTTGAAGGAAATCTGGATTGAGCAAATTGCTTTCCCAGAGGCAGTCTCTCTAGGACAGCTGCTTAAACCAAAGAGGCTAATAATTTTATTGAAACTGGATGGTCTTGTAAAAGGGTATCTGGTTTGCCATTAAAAATTATAATTGCATTAACCTCAGGCTTCTGGCAGATGAAGCACTAAGGCTGACCTTTCTGCATTCCTTACTCATGTCTACCTGTAACTGTGACTTTGTAGGAAGGGGGCCTATCTCTTGGAGGTGAGGTAAAAGGGGACCCTCCAGCTGTCATGAGTGAAATGATCACTTTAATTTAATTACAGGTTTTCTTCAATGGGCTGGATGTTGTTAAAGTGATTTTGTCTGTCATTTCTCCTGAAAGTTTGTGATCAGTTTGGTTAGTCCTTTGATATTAATAGTCTCTTTCTTGATTCCAATTAAGTTACCAGTACCTAAGCAAAATAGCCATTAAGAGCTATGGAAATGTAATTGCTCCACCAACTGGTCAGCTATAATATTTTATTACAGCAACAGAAATAAAAACAATACTGTTTACCTATAGGAGAACTTCTTCAAAAGTAAGTACATGTAAAAATAGGAATAAGTTTTTAAGAAAAGGTTATTCTTTGAAACCTGTAATTGTGAAGTCCATTGTTTTTCCTTCTTGTTGAATATTCTTTTCAAAACTTCTTTTTCTAAGTTATATTCCAAATTCCAATGTGTTTATTAAATTAATGTTCTTGTTCCTTATGTGAGCTAGTGAGTGAAAAAGACTTAAGGTGGGACATTTCCCAAGAGTATTTAATATTAAAAGGGAACCCTGGGGATCCCTGGGTGGCTCAGCAGTTCAGCGCCTGCCTTTGGCCCAGGGCATGATCCTGGAGTCCTGGGATCGAGTCCCGCATTGGGGTCCCAGCATGGAGCCTGCTTCTCCCTCTGCCTGTATCTCTGCCTCTCTCTCTCTCTCTCTCTGTGTCTATCATGAATAAATAAATAAAATCTTTAAAAAAAATTTTAAAAAGGGAACCCTTAGTTAACCCCAAAGCATACCAAATTAGTTAATCTAAAAAACAAAGTAAAACATCACCTAACTATTTAGGTATGTGGAGTTTTTACAGATATTGCTCTGTTCGTGGCAATTTAAAAGAAAGAATATTTCTAACAATTGTTTTTTTTTAATCTTTTTATTTATTCTTCCCACCCATTAAGTCACTAAGCCCTCTTTGTGAAAAGAAAATAGTCTATTATGTTTTTGCTTCTTAGAGCTTTTCCCAAGACAGACTACTTCTCTCAGCACCGTGACAATCCTCCATAAGAAAGAGGCTGCTGAGACATGGCCGAAGAGGCGGCGGAAACCTGGGAGTCTGGTTTCTCCTTTGCCATCAGCCTCCTGTGTCGATTCGGGAGCCTATGGAACTTTTCTGGCTGAGTCTCCTTATCCATTACTCGAGGCCTACTTCTAGCACTAAGGATTCTATGACTTCACCTTGTCCATGAGTTGCAATGACACATATGAATAAAAAGGCATAAGATTCTTCATGAAATGTGGATACTTTAGAGCTTTGTATTGAGTATTGATTATAAAAGAATTTCTGCCAAATACCATGTGATGAATGTGAGGAATGGTTAGATTTATGTGTGTTTATATGGTGGGATATATACAGACACATACACATTTATTTACAGACACCATCCTTCTTATCCAACTCACCTCACATGATGCTGACAATGGACTACAGTATCCCTTTTTTCACTCAAAGTTCTCTAAAGGAATGTCTTTAAATGCTCAAAGCCTACCAACTAAATGGACTCAACAAAGTCATCTGTCTCCATGCCTCTAGAAAACATGGTGGTTAAACCACCTCATAAAGATTTGTGTTATCAAGTGACCATTCATTTATTCATTCATGATATATTTATCGAGCATTTAATGTCTGCCAGCTCCTGTGAAAGGAACCACATTTCTTAAAGAAAGAGGGAAAGAATGAGGAGGAGAATTCCTTAGGAAATGGTGACAGAATAGGGCAAATTATTTGGGAGTTCATCCACTAAAACTGTGGTACTTTAAAATGACTAACTCTAAATGCTGAACCTGCAAAGAAGAAAAAATCGAGCATGAGAATACCTTTTGCAAATTTTTGGTTACAAGAGGGTGTGGTGGTAAACAGGAGGTGGTGGTGTTTCAAGGTATCAAGGACATCATAATATCTGTCTAGAAAATAGACGGTGGTAAGACGTCACTTAAACATGAAGCACTAAGTAAACTGCTATGCCTTAGGAATTGGATGGGAAATGTCACTCAAAGGAGAAGAAAAAATCTGGATAAGCCAAAAATCAGAATAAATGTAAATGCCCAAGCACAAAACAATTATACTGAAAAATGTTATTTCCTGACAAAAGTGTGTCAGAGGCAGCAGGGGAGAATTCATGAAGGCTCAAGGCCCCTGATTTTCTTCTACACTTTTGTGACTTGCTGCCCACCAACGCGAACTCCACCCCTCTCGCCCACACCAGCCAATGCACCCTCTTGCATTCTCCAAGTGCTGGCTATCCATGACTCGTCCTATACCTCATCTTGTTCTCAAGCCTCCCGGAAAACACACTCCCACCAGCACTTCAGGGTTCAGGTTAGCATACAAGACTCAGGCTGCTTCCATCTTCTGTGTTTCTCTTTCACCACCTGAGGACCATCACCTGCCTGCTCTTCTGCAGCAGCCAAATCTGGGTGAATACCAGAACCTGAGGGTGAATGACAGCTTTCTCTTTCTTGCTAAATTTTGGGGGCATTTCTTTTTTTCTTTTTTTTAAGATTTTATTTATTTATTCATGAGACACACACACACACACACACACACACAGATGCAGAGACACAGGCAGAGGGAGAAGCAGGCTCCATGCAGGGAGCCCGACATAGGACTTGATCCTGGGACTCCAGGATCACGCCCCTGGGCTACAGGAGGCGCTAAACCGTTGGGCCACCGGGGATGCCCTTTGGGGGCATTTCTAAAGCTCCTGGGGTGTTCAGCCTGCCTCCCCCCAGTGCTTTTCCACAAAGCAAAATGTTAAGCAGCCTATTTCCAGAACTGCTTCTGTAGAATCAGGCCCTGAGGAAGGCATTGAACTGCCTGCAAACTGCCTCAGAAGCCCGTGCTTTTCAGGAGCCAGGTGAAGTGTAGGTATAGTTGCCACTGGTTCCATCTGAGCAGCACTGGTCAGTGGGAATGTGTGCTTATGCTTCCCAGGCTTCTAGGTGTGACTGTATTATTTTTTTTCCCTAAGCTTCACCTTGCAAAGCAGTCACTGCAGGAGGTTATGCATGTATTCTGATGACGCTAAGCACAGCTTTGAAATTCTTCTTTGGTAATTTAAGAATGAATTTATATCAAGAAAATCAGGGTCAATTTACAGCCGCACCCCTTTCCAAAACCAGTTCTACTCAATTCAGCTGGCCTCTGCATGAATTTCTTACCTCAGAAATCAAATCTATTTTCTCTGAAGATATTCAAAAGAAAGTGCCATAGGCTTTGAATACCACTCCAAGAAGGGGGCTCCAAAAGTTTGCCAAGAATTGTAACACCTACGTCTCCCAGGGATACCATTTTGATTTATTTGGGTGGATTAAGTCTGTAATATTTATTTTAAGAAAATCAAGCACACCACACAATATTTGGTTCCCTGGCAGAGGATCTCATTTCTCCAAGGAGGGTCACATATCTTGGAAAAACCTTCAAGTTTCTCATTGTCTCAGAATTCCTTACACTGATATTTGATCACTAAGTAAAATAACAGTTTATTTTTAATCAAGTTGGTTCATTTCCAATATGTTTAGGAACTTGACCTCTGAACTTCTACAACTCGGACTAAACATTCATCCTAGTGCTTACTCTACTAGGTACTATGGAAGATCTAAAAATTGATCCTCCAAGACCCAGTTTGACATCCCAAGACACTAAACTGACATCTGACCCCAAAGTTTTACATATTACTCCCTGTATAATTTCCATATGAACTAGCACTGAGATTGTTGAATTGAGGTGTCACTGAGAGACAATACACTGTAATATGTTTTATATCTAAAATTACTTGACATCTAAAATTATTTGACATCTGATTTCTAGGAAGGATTCCCTCTTTTCTTTTAAACAAAATACAAATATGACAAAACAAAGCAAAAATAGAGAACTCTATATTGTCACCTCCTTTGAATTTTTTCATATTATATGAGAAAAATCACAGAAATACCTTAAATAGATAAAATTAACATCTGATTAATATAGCAGTGATTACAGAAAAACATATGAAAGTATTGTGGGTGATTAAATGCTGCTTCCTCCCATCTCAAAACTAGTGTTCTCTATCAATGTGTGTACAATAGAATAAAGGCATCATTTCCATAAAGATTTTTTTATCCAGAGTCTTCACAGGGACAGGTGATATTTCTTCAATACAACATTTAAAATATTGTTTAAATAAAACATTAATGAGTTAGATAATAATGTTACTTTTGTTCATTAGCCAGAATAAATGGGATATTCCAAAATGACAGCAGTTGGCTGATGGATGATATTAAATTCCCTTAACAATAACTTTTTCCAACATTATTAAAATTTTCAAACATAAATCAAAGTTCTAAAACTTTTTACAATGAGTTTACCCACCATCTAGATATTACCCACTTACCCACCATCTATATATTACCATTAACATATTTCTATTTTTGCCTTATCACATATTACCCATTCCTCAGTCTGTCTTATCTTTTCTTATTTTACTTTTTTTAAGCTTTTCAAAGTAAACTATAGCACATGTCTTCCTAAATACTTCACACATATCATTAACTGGAGTTCAATATTTATGGATTTTTTCTTTTGAAGTAAAATTTATACATGATGAAATGCACAAATCTTAAATGTACATGCACTGAGTTTTGACAAATGCAGACACCTGTGTAACACAAACTTCTATCAAAATATAAAACATTACCCTTACTGCAGAAAGTTCCCTCATGTTCTTTCTAGTTAATTCCTGCCCCAATCCCCACAGATTAGCTTTTAACATGAAGGTTTTGAAAAATTTGATGAAATTTTAATATCTTCCTCTCCTCATAATAATAATGTACCTAAAATATTTACATCAAATATGATGGGGCATGCTTGGAATTTATTAACATAAGAGACTTAAGTTTTACTTTGTATTGTTAGTGGTGTACATCAAGAAGGAACAAGGTTAGCTTAGTGGTTAAAATAATTTTCTTTGCAAAATTACCAAGTAAAACATGTTGTCCCCACACCACATCATGCCTATGCATCTTATATGTAAAAACAATTGACCCTGGGTCTTTGTGGAATATGTTGTTTGCCTTCCCCATTGCTTGGGGGCCACAAAGAGAAAATAAGGCTGTCAGTCACATCCTTTAGCCTATTCCTCCCAAGATCTATCTTGCCTCTGTCAGCATGAGACTTTTTGCCTTCTTCCATCAGTTTGGAAGGAAAGGACAGGACAACTCCAAGAGAACTGCCTTTCAGTTGGGTTTAATATGGGGTTCTAGGAAAGGGAAGTGTTAATGTTGAGAAAGCTCCTCTAGCTGAAATGGAATGACGGAAGAAGCCATAAGTGTGTGCTTTGGCATAGTTTTAGGCCAGAGAAACAAAGGCAAAGAAGGTGAAGCTGACGGGGGAAAAAAAAAGGAAAGGAAAGAAAAAGATGAACACTGAGAAAACATTTGGGAGAGATTCCCTAGTTCTTTCTTTATAAAGTTATCTTCCAGCAGCTAATGTTCAGCCCTGAGGGCTGCTGACTACTAGGCTCTAACTCCTAAGACATCTGCCAGTGATCTCTGTGTTTGTCCCCTTCATGCAGGACAAACCCACCAAAGCATAAGAACTCTGCACCCTTTTTGAGAGTGATAGGATGACCTGATGGTTCTAGCCACAGAGCAAGACAGGGTAACAAAGGAGTTGAAACTGTCTGGCAGTAATTGTTGGCACTTTACTACTGGGATGGTTTGTCTTTATGGCTGTCAAAAAAACTGTTTAGAATAAACAAAAATATAAAATATTGTTATGCCTCCATTTTCTTTATCTTAGCTTTGACATATATAATAGTTCTAATGTACATTAAATAAAATTAAAAAAATTTGTTGTTTATTTAAGATTTAGAGTAATGTCTAGCCCCAAGGGGGGCCTGAACCTACAACTCCAAGATCAAGAGTTGTATGTATGTTCCACTGACTGAGCCAGCCAGGTGCCCCTATATAACGGTTCCTGAGCTTTGAATTGTTTGCTTTTGTAACTGTTGGATATAGAAAATGTTACATACATAGACAATCATAGACAATGTCAATGCCTGTATATACAATGTTATAATGACTCAAGGAACTTACTTTTAATTTATAACTTGCTCAGGTTCATTAATGTGCCAATTCTTTTTTTTTTTTTTTAAGTAAGCTCTACATCCAAAGTGGGACTTGAACTCATAACCCTGAGATCAAGAGTCACATGCTCTACCAACTGAGCCAGTGATGCACCTCAATGTGCTAATTCTAACAACTACTTTTTAAAAGATGAGAGAGACTCAGGAATACAGATACTACTCGAAGTCATTACACTCCCAAGTCAGATGTATTCAGAAAGCCACTCTCTTTGGATTTTTATTATTTAGCCTCTGCCTCTTGAAAATATAAGGTATCTGTCCCTGCCTTAGTCAAAGCTGTTGACAATAACTTTTTCTTTCATTTGACAAAAGGATCTGTATTAGGAAATGCTATGCAGATCAACTCAACTTCCTAAAAAGACTTCCCTTACCCCTCACCCTCTCCAACCCAGTCTCCCACCACAAAAACACTCTGACTTTCCAACAAGCCTCCTCTGATCTCTTTTCCTGCACTATATATCAGACTTCCCCAAAAAGAAATTGGAAGGAATTCACAACTACCCACCACATCCAAGTCCAAAGCTCTAGATTAGAGAGCTCCTGGGAAGTACAGGGTTTATGAAAACAATCAAGCCTCTCCTGAAAGCAATAGGATGAGCCCACTGTCTGGAATATATGAAGTACTTAATGAAAATATGAGGAATGAATGAATGAATGAGGTCCAGTAGGCACTTAACAAAAGAAATGAAGACAATCTCTGCTCTCAAAGGGCCTACAGTCTGTTTGGAAAGATAGAAAACACTATCAAATGCCTGAAGAGTACTTATAGAAATAGCCTTTGAACACTCAAACTAATTTTACTAATTTTGTGCCAACTTGGTCCATTAAGACCAATGAGCAATACCTGAGTTAGATGAAGCCAGTCCTGAAAGAATGCCTAAGGAAGGGGATTTTGAATGGGATTTGAGGTTAATGAATCATGGTAACTGGTGAGCATGGGGACGGGAGGAGAGGCAGCAGGAATATAATGTGTAAAGGCTTAGAAAAGGGGATTTGCTCTCTGGAGCAGAAATTTCATTAAGAAATAAAAGTGAGGTTGGTGAGATAAAGGACAGAAAGAAAAAGGTATATGTCTTTTTTATTTTTTGTGTATGTTTTGATGAATCTTGAATATAATGCATCTATAAGCTTGCAAGTTGGGAAGAATCCTGTAAAAACACTGGTTAAAGAAAGATAAAGTTGTTACTCTGCTGGTTATCATTAGGGAGGCAAGTCTAGGACTGGAAAACCAGGCTAACTTTGGGATAAAGTTAGCACCAGGGGCGAGGTCCAGAGGAAGGAAATGGGAGATGGGAATGGAAAGGAGGATCCGCTTCTAGTAAGTGAATACTGAAGCAAGACCTGAAAATTACTCCTGACCTACAGTATCTATCACTTCAAAACTTCAAGCTTCTAGGTATAGATTTGCATAGAGAATGAACATAGTGAGGTTATGTTTTCCTCTCTGCTTGCTAGACCTTTCTTATACCCATCAAGAAAAGAACTTGCTTAGACTTGTATCTGATCTTGCCAATCTATTTTCATCTTCTCTAAGAAGTGAATGAGAGGGATGCCTGGGTGGCTCAGCAGTTGAACACCTCTCTTTGGCCCAGGGTGTGATCCTGGAGTCCCGGGATCGAGGCCCACATCGGGCTCCCTGCATGGAGCCTGCTTCTCTCTCTGCCTCTCTCTCTGTGTCTCTCATAAATAAATAAATAAAATCTTAAAAAAAAAAAAAAAAAAGAGAGAAGTGAATGAGAGATTTTCTTCTGGAGTCAACCTATTCAAATTATTTTTGGATTCCTCTGTTTCTTAAAATTTTCGAGCTGTCAACTCTTTTCAGACTTCAAACTTAATGACAGACTTCAGACTGAAACTTAATGACATAACCATTTAAGACTATATGAGTAGTTACTTCAACCAAATCAATGTGATCAAGAATGTTTGAATTTATCTGAAGATTGATTTATCCTAACATTTCTGGACCTTTGGTTAGGAATTTAGAAGAATGTTTGATTCTGGCAGTGATACCTAGTGGTTTGGGGCCACCCAACAAGGATTTGAATCCTGGCTGTGCAACTTATTGGCCGTGTAACTTTATCTACTTCTGTAAGCCTCAGTTTCTTTATCAGTAAAATGGGGAATGATAATACCTCATAGAACAGCAGTTCTTAAGGTGTGACCCCAGATTAGCCTCATCATAACTATATCTAAGAACTTGTTAGAAATGTAAATTCTCAGGCCCCACACCAAATTTACTGAATCAGAAACTGCTGGCAGGGTCCAGTATCCTCTAGCTGATTCTGATGTTAGTCACAATTTGAGAACCACTCTTCTAAGGTAGGCATTTCATACTAACAGGGATTGTAATAAGTAAACAAGATACCACACCTAAAGTATTTGGTGCAGACTTGGAACAGATTAACTGTTCTGTAATTGACAGAGATAATCATGGAGGCAGTAGTGGTAGCCACCTTCATGAAGCAGAAGAGGAAGATCCTACAAACCTGGGCCACAAATAGAACAGGGAAAGCAAAGGGAAAGAAAGCTCATTCCAGGTACCACACAGGTAACCAAACAAATGTCTGTTTTCTAAAATTGTTCAAACATGAATCTGGCCATAATTCCCATATTAACCTACATCTGTCAATGGCTTAGCACAGATCCCCTGAACATAAGCTTATCTGAAATTCCAGAAAACAAGATAAAAATTAATTAGTTATAATAAATTTTATTGGTGATTCCAGGTTACTACTCCTTCCCTGACTTCTGCTAACATTTATCGTCAATTTGGGATGTTTACTGTGGTTACAAGTTTGAAAAAACCTGATTTGCCTGTTTTCTTTTTTAAAGATATTATTTATCCATTCACTAGAGACACAGAGAGAAAGGCAGAGAAATAGGCAGAGGGAGAAGCAGGCTCCTTGCAGGGACCCCGGGGTCACACCCTGAGCCAAAGGTAGACGTTCAACCACTGAGCCACCTAGGCGTCCCTGCCTGTTTTCATTATGGTGGATAAAAACTTAGTTTCCTTTCCTCTCTCCTCCTCTCTCCTCCTCTCTCCTTTTCTTTCTTTTTAAAAAAGATTTAAAGGGAAAACAGAGAGAGAGTGAGAGAGCAAGAGAGTGCAAGCTGGGGGAGACAGAGGGACAAGCAGAGTCCGTGTTGAGTGTAGAGCCTGACATGGAGCTTGATCTCATGACCCTGAGATCATGGCCTGAGCCAAAATGAAGAGTGGGACACTCAACTGACTGAGCCACCCAGATGCCCCCCACTCCTGTATTCAATAAAACTTCCATTGATCCACTACAGACATCATTCTTGCAGCAGAGTGAGAAGCAACGTATTAAGCAAGCAGCCTACAAGTGAGACTTCTCAGATTTCTAAAGGAGGAATCAAGACAACAAAATATAGACAGATTCCATGACTCTTCTGTCCACTTATTCAACAGTTTTGAGCTTCTACAATGTTCTACTCCTAGTGCTACAATGAACAAAACTGCCCCTCAGGAAACTGGTAAGTGGGGGAGGCAGAGAGTACTCCAACAGTCATTCAACTAAGTTAAAATTACAATTGTGGTAAATGCTACAAAGAAGTACATGGTACTATGAGAACTTGTTAAGAATGGGATTAGACCCAATTCTGGGTTGGAGGAGGTTTTCCTAAAGAAGTGATTTGGAGCTGAGATCTATGATAGGCAGAATTCTCAGATGGCCCTGTGACCTGGGCTACCTGCTGTTGTGCCTCTTCCTCTTTAGTGTGAACAGGACCTGAGATTTGTCTCTAACCAACATAATATGGCAAAAGTAATGGAAGTCACTCTTGTGATTAGGCTGTAACACACATTAGAGAAGTGACAGTGGAAATGAAGAGAAAGTTGAACTTGAGAAAAATCCAGAAGGTAAAACCAATAGGACTCTGTGGTGGTTTAGAGATAAGGATATGGAAGAGGGAAGTATCAAAGCTAACTCTTTGGCTTCTGTCTTGGTCATTCTCTGGCATGGAGAACACTGAAAAATGGACAGACCTGAAGGAGGCATCGATGCTAAGGAGTTTTGTTTGGGCATGCTAAGTGCTAGGTTACCTTTGAGACATACAAGAGATATGAAGTAATTGTATGCAGCAGTCCAGAGCTGTGAGAAAAGCTCTGGGCAGAAGATCTGTATCTGAGGATCTTGGTAGCAACTGAAGCATTAGTGGGTATGGACTTTCTTTTCCAGGGAGAGATAAAGAGAGAAGAAAAGAGACCTCTACTCAAATCTTGTAGGATTCCTCCAATTAATGGATAGTAGGGGAGGTGGTGGTCTGGTAATATACCAAGAAGGAGCTGCCAAAGAAAAGAAGAAAATCAGCAGTGCAGGGACACTTGCTTGCATGTCTCTCCAAGTATCTCTCTCAGGTAGTACAAGTGTCTCTGATGCAAGGATTATTTCGTTCTCCCTCCTAGATTAACCTGGAAGCACCCATAATCCTTGCCTTTCACATTTATTGTAACTCACCAGTTCTAATAGTGTCCAGGGCACATACTAGGCACTGGCTAAATATTTCTTGAATTGAATCATTTCTTTGTTGTTCAAGAAAGGGTGGAATGAATAGATGTAGAAGCCCAGTTCCTTCAAGCACATAAACAAATGAGCAGAGTACAGGATATTGTTTCATTGCATAGATGGTAAATATACAGCTACGTGACTAAAATGGTTCAAAAGCCATTTCAGTAGTTTCTGTTGCTGAAATATGTTTAATCAAATGTTTAATCTCTTAGAGATTCAAAGAACTGATAACAAAACAGGACTTTTTGGCTGTACATTGCAATCAAAAGTTAATTATTGTTCACACCTTTGGTGTTCCTCAGGTTCTTCAAGAAGGCGAACTCCCAGTGGAAAATGTGTTAGGAACTATTTGTTTACTTACCCAAAGAATGCATAAAGAACTTATTGCATTCATAATCAGTCCTTTACCAAAAACTTCTAGCTAGTGTCCTGGATTTGGGGTCTTTTCCAGGGTGAGTTAAAATATGCTGATGTCTCATCAGGTGCCAACAGAATATGACATAACTCTAACCAACCAACTTAATCCAGACCTCTCAGAAAACGATGCTAAGTAATGCACATTCCCAAATCATTCTGCCACCCTAGGGACACTTAGGGTTATGGACCTCAAGGAATGTGTTTGTATTAGTTTTCCTGGGCTACTAAAACAAATTACCCCAAATGCCTATCTTAAAACTGCAGAAATTTATTTATTCAATTATGCTGGAGACCAGAAGTGTGAAATCAAGATATGAGCAGGACTGAGCTTCCTCTGAAGGAACTAGGAGAGAATCCTTCCTTACCTTTTCCAATTTCTAGTGGCTCTAAGGCATTCCTTGGCTTGTGGCAGCAAAACTCCAATCTCTGTCTTCATATGACATTCTCCTGTTTCCATGCCCTCTTCATTTCTGTCTTTTATTAGGACATTTATCATTGGGTGTAGAGCCAAACTGGTAATCCAGGATGATCTCATTTTGAGATCTCTACCTTAATTATATCTGCAAAGACCTTTATTTCAAGTAAGGTCACATTCTGAGCTTCTGCGTGGGCACAAACTTTGAGGGGTTACCATTCAACTGGCTACACCACTACAACTTCCTAAAAGCCAATTAAGTTAAGCAAGCTCAATTATTCCCATATTAAAAGAAAAAACAGACTTTACAGGGTGTATTTTAAAATTATCTAAAGTAACAAGGGGCTTCTAGGAGAAGGGTCCCTTCTAGGAGAGCACTTGGTGCCTCTCAAAGTGTCTTCTGACAAAAGATGTCTTCAGGAACTTGGAAGCCTACCATTAGCATCACCCCTGGAGGGTCCCTCAGAAACAGAGGCAAGTTAACTAAGCAAAAGGATGTGCCTGGGGAACATAATACATTAGCTAGCTAAAGCATTAGCAGAGATTAAATTTATTTAACTTATCTCTCCAAATTGCCTAAATTACTACCAAATAATAAACTATGTGTTCAGGAGAATCTGGCTTATGCTACCACTAATAAATTTTTTAAAGAGATATAAAATCTAGTCAAGACTAACTCAGTTTACAAATTCCTCATGCCCATGAGACCCACTCACTTCTTCCTAATCTGGGGTGTTGTATTCCCACCAATTAGTTCTTGCCAGAGAAAAAAGCTTATCATGGCCTGATAGGGTAAGCCTGTGCCTGTGATTCCCAAGAAGTCAAATAATTTACCAGCCTGACACTGAACCTTTACTAGAAGACACAGCTGTCACCCTGTGTAGACCCAAATAACAGCATGACGATTCGGCATGAATTTTTCAAAGAACCTGTGAGATTACAGCAGCAAAGGATTGGCTGGAACTATGCCTCAGTGAGTCATAACCTTTATAGCAGTATCACAGCCTAGTTTGGAAGCAACAGAGTTCAGAGTCTACAAAACACACCTTCATGTTCTATTGATCGTGAAGATGAGGTAAGAGCGTGTCAATCACTGCTGAAAACAACCAGTTATGAGAGTTAGTTGCAGCAGAGGAAAGGAGAAAGAATGAAACTTCCTCAATCCATTAAGAAATGACATTGCTTATAAATGAAATAAAATTAGACATCCTGGCTCCTGCCGATTGCTCCTATCAGTAAGCATTGGCACTGGGGAGAAGGGACTGAGACACTGCTCTGAGTTATGGTATACAATATGAGATTATAGGAGAGCAGAATGTGGGACCTTAAACTTGGGCCAAAGGCATAATCTTTCTGGCCCCTACTCAATGGGATTAGGTCATTCCGGCCCCTCAGTGGAAGGCTGAATGCAATATGGGCTTCAGAGGCAAGAGCTCCATAAAGGAGTGACATAATTTGAACTCCAAAGGCATATTAACCATGGTCTGCTCAGTATACCAGGGGAGAAGGCAAGGACAATTCTGCACTCCAACCATCACTTTTAATTTGTCGAGGATCCAGCTCCCATCATGTCACTCTTTGGTCTAGAAATACCAAACTCTTCCAACTCACACATCAAGTTTAGAAATCTTTTCTCAATAAAATCAATTTCTGTTAATGTTATTAATCTGCCAAATTCTAAAAGCACAAAGACAAAACATCATTTCCAAATCCCAGCACATGGAGAAAACCAGTGTTCCACACAACAATTGTTTAAAGATTTTATTTATTTATTCATGAGAGACACACACAGAGAGCGAGAGAGAGGGGCAGAGACACAGGCAGAGGGAGAAGCAGGCTCCATGCAGGGAGCCCAATGTGGGATCATGCCCTGAGCTGAAGGCAGATGCTTAACCACTGAGCCACCCAGGCATCCCACCACACAACATTTTGGTACGTTTCTCCATCTTTGTTCCCATAGATCCCTATTGTGAACAGTAAAATCATGGCAAGTGTCACCTTATAGGTCAGAGCAAAAACTCTGACAGGCCATAAGGCAAAGCCAGCCAGGGAAGGAAGGAAAGAGACTTTAATTCTAGTAAAAACAAACAGCTCCAGAGGCCCCTCAGTGTAAGATAAAACCATAATGAAGATGATGATAATCATATTTTACATTTATTAAGCATTTTATGTGCTCAGCATAATGCTAAGCTTTTTATATACAATCTCACTTAAGCCTAAGAATAAAGTTATGGGGTAGGTATTAGCATTCTTGTCTTATAGATAAAATCATTAAGACTAGAGAGGTTAAATAATTTTCCTAAGGTCATCCAGTTAAATGTGGCAAATTTTGCCTTGAGACCCAAATCAATGCTCTTAACCTCAGAAAATCACAAATCAGAAGATAGGGGTTAGTGAAGAAAACCAGCAGTGTGGAGGAGGAACTGGCATGAGCTTCAGAATTATGAAATGGCTTCATATTCTAATTCTATACTTTCCGTAGTGAGGTCCCTTAATTTTTTTTGCTGGTTAGCTTTCCCAATTCTTTGCAGTGAGCCATATCTCATTTGTCACTTCATCCTCAACATATATGACTATGTCTACTGGTCCATAGCATAGGTTCTCCAAAACTGTATTGAATGAATGGCAGATTAACACATGAATCAGACAGAAGAATACCTATTTCTGTAAGGCTGCAGAGAGGGTTGTCAGTGAAATGTTGTTAGCGAAATGACTCAGCTGGTACCTGCACAGTGTAGACACCCGCTAGATGTTGCCTCAGAATCCTATAATGAAAACACCATGTGCAGGAAGGTAAACTGAACCAGTGGGCTACTTTTTCTCTTAGTCTGAAACCTCAGTGGATGCCTCACGTTAAGATATATTCCAGGACGTATAAGGCCACTGAAGGGAAATAAAAAGAGGGTGAACTAGACAGGAATGAACTCCATTTGGGATCCCCACACAAACTGTTGTACGACAATACATTTCCCAGGATATAAAGTCTCTTGCCTTGATGCACAAGCACAGCACCACTGGTTCCCTAAAGCATTTTCTGAGCTTAATGCAATGCCAGGCTCAGTGTCTGCATGCCTGTATTGTTCTTCTGAGGCAGAGCAAAAGTCCTTTTTGATTCCTGCTTCATCCATAGGAAAAAAAAAAAATACATACTAGAGAAGTCCTGAGTGGAAACGGCATTGTCACCAAGCATAATAGAAACATTTTAAAGATAAATTTCTTCCGATTGCTGTGGCCTTTTATCTGGCAACTCAGAGAAGGGTGTTAAAACTGATAAGCAGATTTTCTTTGCAGTACAGTAAAATATTGGGGACTGTGTAGAAAGAATGATCACGCTTATGTTGTCTAAAATAAGATCTGGCTTTTGTAAAGTGTGGTCTACTCAAGATATCACTGTTTATCTCCTACAAAGCCCATTTAGTTGTTTTCTCACCTTCTCACAATAATCTCACAAAAAACCCTCATTTTTCATTCGAATGTGACATGAAATCTGGCAGCAGCTCAACTGGTCTTTTTCTGGGAGGAGGCCCACCACAGCTGATGAGCCCTTTCCAACTACCCAGTCATCAGTTGCTCCACCTTTTAAGAAGCTCTTTGATTTTTTTTTTTTTAGGTTTTATTTATTCATGAGAGAGAGAGAGAGAGAGAGAGGGGCACAGACACCAGCAGAGGGAGAAGCAGGCTCCATGCAGGGAGCCCAACATGGGACTCAATCCCAGGTCTCCAGGATCACACCCCAGGCTGAAGGCAGCGCTAAACCTTCGAGCCACCTGGGTTGCCCAAGAAGCTCTTTGATATAAAAAGCAAAAACAAAAAACCACTTTGGTCAAATTCAAGTTCTCTTCTATATGTTGGTTTCCAAACAAGCTGTTATAACTCGCTTTCAGGGGATGTGGACTCTTCTTTATGACCAGAGAGTGAAGTTCTTTTTCTCTTTCCTCATCTCTACACCATCACAAAGAGCAGAAGAATGACTCTACTTTGCTCCTGGATCAGAATGCACATCAGAAAGATGCAAAGTCAGAAAGACTAATCCTTTCACGGGGGGGGGGGGGGGGGGGGGGGGGGGGGGGGGGGGCCTGCTGAAAGCCAACTTCTTGTGAAAACTCACTGGCTGCCTCTCATACACCAGGACGAATTCCAGCTGGAGGAGTTCAGAGAACAGAAAAAGAAAAAAAAAAAAAAAAAAAAAGGTTGTCTCTCTTAAAGAACTAACATGATTTTTGTGATAAGCTGAGAAGTGCTCTGTAACTCACAGAGTTTCTCTCTATGCTTGGCTGCTAGAAAGCTTAGAGCCAGAAACTGTTCTCTTTTTTGGCCAGCATTTCATGATATCCAGTGAAAACTTATTTTAAAAATATTTAAAAATATTCAGCTATCACTTCATGTTTGTTTGCTTCCCTTTAGCTTCTATTAATGAGTTTCTGTTTTATTAGAATTCAATTTCTTGTATAACTTGCCTCAATCTCTTTTTGAGAAGTAGGTATACAAAGAGTAAAGAAAGATTTTTTTTTTAAGATTTTATTTATTTATTCATGAGAGACACAGAGAGGCAGACATAGGCAGAGAGAGAAGCAGGCTCCTCACAGGGACCCTGGTGTGGGACTCGATCCTTGAACTGGGATCACACCCTGAGCCGAAGGCATACGCTCAACCGCTGAGCTCAACCAGGCGTCCCAAGTAAAGGAACATTTTTAAAGTGGCTAGCATTATTCTAATTGTGTTCTTTTTACCTGAGCAATAGGAAAATTAACCCAGAAAAGACAATCTAAAATCATCTTTCCCAATGAGTGATTTCTAGATGGTAACTTTTGCCCTAACCAACATCAAAATGAAGAGCATAACTCATTCATGTAGAAAAAGTTCTCATCGTTAATAAACATTTACTTATATGCTCAAAGTAAACCCATAAAGCTGCCTCCTCTCCTTCCCTACTGGCCATTTAAAAAAAATAGCATAGAATAAAAAAGCAGCCCATTTTAGAGAGGTATACTGAGTCACAGAAGTCAAAATAATCAGATTAAGAAAATATACTAAGTTCTAGAACAGGTAACAACTGGAGATGTTGTAGTCTATGAAGTCTGTGGAGAGAGAACTAGCTCAAAGTATATTGACTGGAGCCTTAACAACCCCACTGCAACACAAACAATTTAAACTGGGCATTATGAAAAGTTAGGTCTCATTCCTCTTACCTCCAATTTCTCTGTGAAAATGACAGTATTTCAAACTGTTTGCTTTTTTTTTTTTCTGAGAGGAGGTTATCAGTTTCTGTTTATGACTTAATGAAATAATCCTAATTAGAACTGTTCTACTTAGGGGAGGGGAAGAAAAATTTATCTTTGATAAATCAAAACCAGATAATGTGATTCATTAAAAACATCACCAAATTGATTAAACATGGCACCTAGAAAAGTACAAAAATGGTGGGAAGAATTTAATTAGAAAAATCATGGCCAAGGTCAGTGTACAGAAAATTTATTTACAACCCACCACTATGTCTGCAATCAAGAAGTAATGCCAATATGAATGCTATTTAAAAGAAAGAGACATATCCATTATGTTGCTTTCTTCAGGAGTGGCAAGAATTAGATCAGAAGTAAACCAAGGCAGTTACAGAGGCAGGAGATGAATAGAACATGTAACGATACTCCCATACTCCTGTTATCCAACCCACTAAACTGTCATGCCCCTTTAAGCTTCTTTCTCCAGACATTAGAACGGACACTACTGAAATCATGCTTGATTTTGTTAAAAGAATCAATATACTCCCAGAAACATGTTAAGAGAAGTGAGTCATGTATGTTCTTGACAAGAAGGTAGATTTAAGACAGCACCAGCCACTAACTCAACAGCATTCTCCCTTTATTTGTGCCTATATATTTGAAAAAAGGGGTGTGGATGGGGGGAAACATACCCAAGTTTACTTTTTTAAAACTAAATAACGTTGCCTTGTGGCACTCATATTGTATCTATTACACATTTCACTTCAAAACCTCATCTCCCCTAAACCCTCTTCAATGCGCTTGAAGTAGCACAGCCAAAGGAAAGGAATTTTCTATTTAACTAGAGCACTGACATTCTGTTACACAATTCGATCTTGTCTATTTACCTGCTCTCAAAAACACAAGACACTAAACACAAAATGCTGAATGCGTGGAGTCTGCAGTGCCATAGGTGTCTGAATGCATCTGCAGCTTCCCTCTCACTCATCAGGGTAATTGTTGCCATGTTATTCCATTTTTTGATTAGTCTAGTCCCTCAAGCTCAATGCTTTTTTCTGGCCCAACGTTCTTCTGCTGGTTGTCATGGTGATTGAATTGTTAGAGAGGAGAAAGGCTCTGTTGTCTGTCATTGTTCTGTTGTGGTTTAGGTAACGCAGGAGGCAACACAAGTGAAGTGGATGGACCTTTTTTGCTCTGCATCATTTCGTAGTATTGAAAAATCTCACATAAAAAAGGAGCAAATAGGCCCAACCAAAGAAATAACCAAGCTCTTTCTAAAGGAAAGTGCACATTATTATAAAGAGGCAAATGGCACTAATGATGAACTGAGTAATCTATGAAAAATGCTGCTGAATATTACATTTATTACTAGAACAATTGCTGCAACTTAAACATCACATACAATACCTACCATTTTGCAATTTAGAGTAAATATAGTTTTTAACTATACAATTGTAGCATCAACTCTTTGATTCTCGAGGCTCTGCTACTTTAACCTATGTTCTGTTTAACCCAAAGATAGCAAGTTGGAAGTTAGGAATTAAGCAGAATTAAGAGTTGGGTAAATTTTCTTTTGGTGGAACGATAGTGTTAGGGTCAATTTCTACTTTGAGAATGTAGAAATTATTTTTTAAAGATTAGAGCTGACTACAAAGGAGAACTTTTTATTCAAAAGGTAACAAATGTTTTTGAAGCCAATCAAAATAAATATAATCATTCTTCAGTTTTTGAATTTTCTAGATTTTTTAACTGGAAAATGGAGAGACATAGCATAGATATATGATAAATGGAGGGATGTATCATAGGCAGGGACCAAATTAATAATAGTTCCTATGAAAAACTGCTCTTAATCTTTCATCATTGCATTGGTAGACATATACCTGCCTTAATCAGCAATTACTTTCATTAGTATTGGTATGATTTTTGTCATTACAAACTTTTTCAATTGTTTGTTTGATTTGGGGATGATTTAACTCAACTTTTATTTAACTGTTTCATTATTTTAATGATTCAAATATTTAAGCAGGTAACATTTATTTATTTTATTATTTTTAAAGCTTTTATTTATTTATTCATGATAGACACAGAGAGAGAGGCAGAGACATAGGCAGAGGGAGAAGCAGGCTCCATGCAGGGAGCCCTATGTGGGACTCGATCCCAGGGCTCCAGGATCACACCCTGGGCGGAAGGTGGCGATAAACTGCTGAGCCACCCAGGCATCCCAAGTAGGTAACATTTAGTAAGATATGATTAAAACATTTAAAAACATGAAATGGTTTACTCTGACAAGTTTCCCTCCTACCCCCTGAAATCTATCTAGCTCTCTTATCCTCCACATACAATCACTGTTGTTAGATTCTTTTGTAGTCTTCCAGAATTTCCTTATGCAAATATTAGGATGCAAAATCCTAAGAGAGATTCTTATTCTACTTCTTCCATCATGGTGGTATGCTATTTGATGGTTTTTTTTGTTGTTGTTGTTGTTGTTGTTTTTATTCATAGACACACAGAGAGAGAGGCAGAGACACAGGCAGAGGGAGAAGCAGGCTCCATGCAGGGAGCCCGACTTGGGACTTGATCCTGGGTCTCCAGGATCATACCCCAGGCTTCAGGCGGCGCCAAACCGCTGCACCACCGGGGCTGCCCGCTATTTGATGTTCTACATGTTTCACTTAATAGTACCTTAAGGACCAGTGGTCGGGTCCTTCCATATCAGATCACAGAGATCTTCCCTCTTCTCCTTTTTTCTTCCTTTTACCACAGCATATAGCTGTACTATAATTTATTTAAGCAACCTCTATTAAAGAACATTTAGCCTGTTCTGAATATTTTACTTTTATAACAAATCATCTTAAACATTTGTTAATTTTATGTGCGTAAATATATGTAAAAGAATCCCAGAAGTGACATTTCTAGGTTAAAAATATATATGGGGACGCCTGGGTGGCTCAGTGGTTGAGCGTCTGCCTTCAGCTCAGGGCGTAAGCCTGGGATCCAGGATCAAGTCCCACGTCAGGCTCCCTGCATGGAGCCTGCTTCTCCCTCTGCCTGTGTCTCTGCCTCTCTTGCTGCGTCAATCATGAATAAATAAATAGAATCTTAAAAAAAAAAAAGAATATATATGCATTTGTAAATGTGATGAAAATTGTCAAATGGTCCTCTAAAGTTCCAATCTACACTCCCTTAATAGTGTACAAAAATACCTGTTTCTGCATGCTTTGCCAACATAAGATAATATTAAACTCTTGAAATTCTACCAACCCAATAGGTAAAAAATAGTAACATTCTACAGTTTTAATTTAAATTTCTGTTATGAGTGAGGTCATATATCTTTTCATATATTTTAAAGCCTGCTATATTTCTTTTCCTGTTAATCCTCTCTTTAAATACTTTGCCCATATTTCTTTTAGGGTGCTGATATTTTTCTTATTGATTTCTGGGAGCTCTTTATGTTTTTGGAAATGTACCCTGTTATGTTGAGTTGGTAAATATTTTTTTCCCAACTTCTCATCTGTCTTTTGACTTTGCATATAAAGGTTTCTTCCCATAGAGAAATTTTGATGTTTATGTAGCCATACAAATCTTTTGTGGTCCTGTCTTTTTTCTCTATCCTCACTTCAAAACTATAAAGAAACCCCTCCATGCATTTCTGTAGTACTTGTATGGTTTCTTACTTTTTTTTTTTTAAAGATTTTATTCATTTATGAGAGAGAGAGAGAGAGAGAGAAAGTGAGCGAGAGTGCACAAACAGGGGGAGCAGCAGAGGAAGAGGGAGAAGCAGACTCCCCACTAAGCAGGGAGCCTGACACAGGGCTTGATCCCAGGACCCTGGAGATCATGACCTGAGCCGAAGGCAGTCACTTAACCGACTGAGCCACCCAGGTGCCTTTTTTAAAAACGAAAAAAAAATTTTTTTAAAAATTTTTTTCCTTTTTAAACTTTATCCTTGCAGAGGGTATAAGACACAGATCCAACTTTAGACTTTTCCTGATGGCTTATCCAGTCATCCTATCTCCAGTTCTGGAATAATGCATCTTTTCTCCCCGCTGACTTGATAATACTCCCTTTACCAGATGCTAACGTCTATGTTTTTGGTCTATTTCTGGACTTCCTGTTCAGTTACCTTGACCTGTGTGTCTGTTCATACATGGAGTACTAGTACATCTAACATAACAAATACAAACACAATCAAGAGTATACTACAAGAACTGTACTTAGTCTTAAATGCTCTTAATGATATCTATATTTTCACACTACAAGTATTTTGCTGTATTTAGCCACTGTTCACTCCAACTCACCATCCAAACATATATTCCTTCCTTAATTGCCCCAGGAAGTATATACATTATTATGTTGAAGCAGACATGGATTGTCACTCAAGTTCTGGGAAAATACAGCTGAGACATCATCAATTTTTCAATTAAAACTACAAATTCAAGAATATGTATGGCAGAGAGCTGTTTTCTCTTTCTGAATATGCCTTTAAAGGGTACAGAGTGTGGGGTGTTCATACATCTCAGCGTGGTTTCATTCAGCATCTCATAGTGGTTTACAGCCACAGAAATCTGGGAAACACGCTGCTCTCCCTTTCTGAGGGTACTCCACGATGACTTTAAAGCCTAGCCATTAAAGGCATTTGAAAGGGCACTTACTATTTAGTACCCCGTAAACATATATTTTGATTTTCTTTCATACTGTTTAATGGCATAATATTCAGCAAGGATCTGTGGAAACCAGCTAGCAATCACAACAGACACACTCCAAGGAGGAGTACCAGCACTTCCTAGATTGTGTTTCTCTCCCTTCCCACAGCAGAAGGGCCGCAGCCGATTTCATCACTGTGCCAAATATTCATAAGCTTGTTGTCTGTTATTGGTTTAATGTAGTACATTCACACAGATTGAAGTTGATTTTCAGTAAAGGTCTATAAATAACACTCTTCGGCTGTGATCTTGAGGCTTTTGAGATCAGTTTTCCCGCTTCCACCCCTCCTCCTTACCAAGCATTTCAACACTGGGGAGAAGATTAATGTCCTCACAACAAAAGATGACTTTTGGAGCAGAACCTACCCAATAATCAGAAGTGGCAAGTAAAAGAGGGAAGGTGGTGACCTCTCTCAGTGACACGAACAAGAAGAAACTGGAGGAGCCTTTCCTTTTGCTTAGAAAGTGCCCAAACCACTCATTGCAGGAAGCGTTTGGCTACCAATCACTTCTCTGAGACCCATTACAAAAGGTGAGCAAATCTGAAAGCTCTCCCCCCTCCCTCCCCAATTAGTTCAGATTGCAGTCGACCTTCAAAGAATCCATTGCAGGGGTGTTTTTCTGGTGATGATGCTTTGAAAATAATTTTCTTTTTGAAGGGCTTTCTTTCTATTCTCTCCCCATGGCAACTTTTGACAATTTGTTAAAACGCACACGCACACAAACCTCTTAGGCTATCTACAAGCTCTCTAGGTGAGTGGGAACAAATGGCAGCCTTACAAAGAAGTGCACCCAGCACAACTGTACAATTCTGATCATTTGGGGATCTGTCTCACACAGACTCCCCTTGCGGCCCCCAATGCAGCGTTAGGAATTTTTTTCAAGTACACAATGTGATAAGTTAGGTTGAGACCAAGTTGTTTGTTTGCTTGTTTAAGTACAAAGTAGTTTTGTGAACTGCTCTTCCAGATTGACAAGACAGATTGCTTGCTGCACTGATATCTATATACAGCAATGGAAAAAAAGAAGCTAGAGCACTTATATCTTCAGGGCATACTGACACTAGAAACTACGGAGAGGGAATCTGTGGAAAAGGTAGTCTCAAGGGACTTTTAAGGGAACCATGGATTATTCAGAACTGTTGGGGTATACTGGCATTAGTCCTAGCACCCAAGTCATAGTAAGATTCATTACACCAACAGAAACCTCCCCCAAATAGATGCACCTCTAACTGACTCCACATGGTGAAAGAAATCATGCACACCTCACAGTTTTTGGTAAGTATTTGCCTCATTTCAAGCATCATGACTTTCCACTGATGTCTCTTTTCTAGGGGCCCTTATTTAAAAATGCTCTTTAAATTAGGTATAAATAGGGAAGAAAGCAAAAGCTACATCACACTTCAGCATGGTATAATTTCTAGGAGCAGAAAGAAATGGCTGTTTCTATTTTATCTTTTCTGCCTCAACACAGAGTATCATGCCGAGAATTACACTAGGGCTAGGATTTAATGGCCATGCCAGGAATTGGAAGCAGCACCTGTGGACCAGAATTTAAATCCCATGGACTATTTTTCTTGATGCTTTTATAGAGCATGAATGAGGATGTAATTTAAAAATAAGCCCTGCATCCTATTTAAAAAGATAAGAAGGAGCTGGATGTGTGTAAATGTTTGGATTAAATATGACCAAAGACTGCACTGTATTTAAATGGCTTGGCACTTTAAACATGATGGAATCAGGCTTCATAATGGTGCAAGCATCTACCTAATGGAACTAAATTTGCAATATAGGTGCATAGTGGAAAAGAAGGACAGACAAGTGGCACTGAGAATCTAAGTGAGACGGCATCAAAGAATGAGACATATTGAGTTTAATGATTGACCTTATCGGAGGCTTTCTGCTCTGACAATGAAGATGTGAATTATCCTATTATTATAAGCAGATGGATCATCTTATTAATGCACCCTAGCCTTTCACATTTTTATTTAACTTTAAATTAAATTGAACAATTTCAGTAACATCCCTTCAAGGAAACAGAAGCTGATTCTAGACATATTTTCTGTGGAGCTTTAATATATTTTTTTCTTTCCAGAGACACAGTTTCAGCTCTGCCACACTATAATGCTTTGGCTTTCATTTGGATATAACTGAGGTGTCCTGGAAGTTTCTCTGTAAATTCCTTCAAATCCAGAGGAGCTGAAAGAGATTCTAGGAGCCTGTACTTCTTTTAATGACTCCACATGGAACAGCATCTTTGGAATTCTGATTTTGACATTGTCAGCCACTTGATAGCCCCTGCTACAAGGAGGAGCACATGAGCCATAATCAAATGTTTTCTGAATTCATCCTCAGTACAATTCTCCCCCTTAAACCAAAATTAGGCAGTAAAGTAATATTTGTTTAGAAACACTTATTAGGTACCTGCTTAATACTATAAACGCTATCCTGGCAAAACCTTTACACACAAAAGAAATATTTTACTGGAAGGTCAACATCTGCAACTGCTGAAAGGAAAGGAGCTGTTTCAAACTCACCGACAAAGGCTTCTGTCTTAGCCCCCATTCCACTTTTTTTTCCCCCTTTGGTTTTGTTTCCTTTCAGCATATTTTAAGAACTAATCAGCTTTATAAAAGGTACCACTGTTAATCTACTGTTTGTCTTGGTCTTCACTGCAGCTCCTTAAAAGATAGAGTGCAAACAAAGCAAGAATTAAGGTCATTCCATTTAAATCCTTCAGAGAGGAAGACAAGGGCTAAGTTATTGCTGAGGACTACAGAGAGGAGGGCTGGAGGAATCCAGGATGAAAAACCTCCTCATTGTTTATTATTTGCCAGCCTCAGAGCAGTCCCCATTCCCATATTTGTGAAGGGATTACCCTCCCACCTTCAGAGATTAATGGGAAGCCCAGACAAGCCCCTGGCCCACAGTCTACCCAGCTCCAAAGCACATTCTCCAGGAAGGTAGACCTTGGAGTGCACTCACTGGGGAGACCCAGAGTGAGACACCCTGCAGCCTCAGGAAGAAGGGTGCTAGAGGTACACAAGCAAACATAACCATCAAGGGGATTCCATGCTTGTACAGAGGCAAAACCACATCTTTGCAGGTAGTAGCTATATGTATGTGAAAATCTTAGCATGTATCAGATTTAAAAAGTGGAGGGGAGCAAAAATAATAAAAATCCACATGAAAGCATCGCAGTGGCATGTAATAGTGGGCTGGTATTTCTGCAATCCTGATTGCAACCCTAATACCAATATTTTATTTGAAACAGAAGTCAGTTGAAGTGTACTTTTATTTGTTCCTGCTATAGTTGTTCATTAAATATCACTAAAATTTTAGTGATAAAATTTTTTTAAAGTTTTAAAAATTAAAAAATTTAATTTAATTTAAAAATTAAAAAAATTTTAATGTAGTAATGGGTTGATCTGTTTAAGTGAATGATTCACTATAAGGTTTTGTCTTTAAAGAATTAAGGTCAGGTGGCAGAAAGCACTGTCTGTAACCAACAGAGATGCAGATTCTTAATTTCCAGTATTTAGTAAGGCTTGACACATAGTAAATGCACAATAAGAATTTGTTACATGAGGAAAAGCTGGAGTATTTTTGACTGCTTTAATAATAACAGCAATAAAATTAATACTAATTATTGTTTACTGAATACTTACAATATAAATATGTGCTAAGTACTTCACTTTTGATTACCTTACTTAATCTAACAACAACATCATGTGGTTATTATTCCCATTTTACAGATGAGAAAAATCAAAGCTCAGTGGAGTTAAGTCACTTGCCCAAGGCCACATAAGTAATCAGTAGCAAAGCCAGCATACAGGGCCATACTGTCTTACTCAGGACTCTCTGTTCTTAATGCTATACTGCTGCCCTTTTGGTATTTCTTACCTTGAGTTTAGAAAACACTTAGTGACTGCTGCTGATTCAATGACATTCTATTAGATGAACAAACTACCTTTAGAGAGAATATGGGTTCCATCTTGAACCAAGGTACGAGATGAAAAAAGACTGCTTTCATAGTGACTTCAAATTTTGTCCTCATCTCCCAGAAGAATTTAACTACTCACAAAATGCAGTGACAATTTTGGTGCTTTGTTAAAAGTCATATGAACAAATTTCCTGAAAGGGGTAATGCTCCTTAAGAGGTATCTTACATCCCCCAGTTACCACCACACACACACACACACACACACACACACACACACACACACACACAGAGTGTGTCAAGTTTTCCCAGACAGGATATCTGTTTGCAAAACCCTTGGCATATGGTGGATCTGCCTGGCTGCCTACAATGTTTGATTATGACTGGCCTAGCTAATTCATTTCATTGTATATTCACCCCTCTTTGGAAACTGAACAGGATTAAATTGCATTTTTGAAGCTTTAGCAAATCACCATGTGATTTAAATTAGGATAAAGACAAACACTGAGATAATTTTTCCTTCAGAAAATTATGACAGCATATCTGGCCCAGCAGGAATGTTTGTCCAGAGACTCTTACAGTCTCTCTTGGCCATTTGGATGCCCAGTTCTACATATATTAACCATTCAGTAATGTAGAATCTATAACCAAAGACTAAGCAGAATGAAAAGCTGTAACACAAAATTAATGTTTCCTCTTGAAAAATCCTAAAACCTCATTTTTAATAACAGTCCAATTTATTCTCCCTCCAAATTTTATTAGCTTACAAACTAAGCCAAAGAGGACTGAGTTATAACCATGTATTTAATAACTTCTCCCCTTCTGAGGAAAGTGCTAAAAATACGTTTTTTTTTTTTTTTTTTTTTTTTAAGATTTTATTTATTTATTCATGACACAGACAGAGAGAGGCAGAGACATAGGCAGAGGGAGAAGCAAGCTCCCTGCAAGGAGCCTGATGTGGGACTGGATCCCAGGACCCCAGGATCACAACCTGAGCCAAAGGTGCTCAACCCCTGAGGCAGCAAGGTGCCGCGACATATGGATTTTTAAGTCACTAATAATAAAGTAATAGTTCCTGAAAGTAAAAGCTAAGGGATACTTGCTATTGTCTTTATTTTATTAATTGTATTTATTTATGTAACATTATTTATTGTCTATTTTATTGAGCTATCCAATAATTAATTTCTAGCATGATTATTTACTCAGTCCCATCTGCACCACTGGTTGTAATACTACTGGCCCTTCCAAATAAAATGAGTCAATAAAATAAAAAGCAAGAATTAAGACAGCGTTCTCATTTGTGGAATCATCTCCAGCAGTTCTGTAACAGAAAGGCTTTAAATTATAGGGGTCACTTAATTTTCCTAATTTAAGGACATGGTGTTTTGCTTAGAATCTTTAGATGTTTGTTTCATGTGACACAATTTTTGTAGCATTTTATTATGATGAGCATCAAGCTTTTGAGGATGAGAAACCAGAGCCCACCATTAAAACAAGCAAGTTTCAATTCCTTTTCATTTTCCAATATAAGTCTACAGATTCTGCCATGAGTTTATGGTGATGCTGACTTGGTCCTATATTCCATAGGCAGCCCAAGACGGGCTTCATTGTGCAGTGAAATTCATCAGGCTAGTCATTAGATGAGCTTCCAAGGTTTTCCTGCTGGACAGGAAGTCACCCCTAAAGGTGAGCTGAATATAAAATATGTTGCTATGGTAATGTAACAAATTAATGGACATTTCATTTTAAAGAAAACAAGAAAAGATTCTTCTACCCTTTTTCCCTGTCCAAAATAAAGGAAAAGAATAAGAAATACAGCAAATTGAACTTCCGTTTTATAATTCCTAGGCATTAGTATTAAATATCACATTTAGGAAATTTTGTATTGTCCCAAAACAACTAATTAAAAAAGAAAATTTATTTTCAAAGAAATTGTCTCCAAGGTAAGAAAAGCACACAGAGTGCCGAAAAACACCAATTTTGGGGGGAAACTGTTTGAGAGATACTAAATTAGTACTTCAGGATATCGATATTCATTTCTTTAAAATAAGGCCTACAAATGAATAGTATTTTTACTACTGAAAGATTTTAAAGGGCGCCTGGGTGGCTTAGTCAGTTAAGTATCTGCCTTTGGCTCAGGTCATGATTCCAGGGTCCTGAGATCCAATCCTGTGTCAGGCTCTCTGCTCAGTGGGGAGTCAGCTTCTTCCTCTCACTCTCCTTCTGTACTCTCCCTCCCTCTCTCAAATGAATAAAATCTTAATAAAAAAAAAAAGATTTCCAGAGGACAGAATGACAATTCATCAATCCACAGCTGTATTTTGTTTGCCTTATGAAGGACAACTAATTGGCCATATGTAAATAATTTTTCAAGTATCCCTCTAAGGGAAGTGTGGATCAAGAAGGCAGACCAAACACATGCATGTGCATGTACTCCTACCCACACCCCCCTGAAAACACAGATATTTTAAAAGAATAGATTCATGAGTATACTAAAAAATAAAGGAAATTTTCATCAGCAGAGAAAAAATTCTAAAGAACCTAGAAGACAGAAAAACAAAGGGGACGGCACTGACTGAGAACAAACCAGAGAGAAACACAGCCCACAGAGCAGAGAAGTACAGATTCAAAGAAGTCTTACTCTTAAGAGTAGGTCCTAAAGGGGTCTTGAAGGTTCACTAAAGAGCTGCTGTGGGAACAACAAAGGCTAGTAGGTGTCCCCTTTCCCCTTGTTTATACAGAGCTACTGGCAGGAGCTGCTTTTAACCCCTGGCTAAACCCTCAGAACACTTTCTCAAGAAATATCTTGCCTATGGGCTCCCCATGTGGATGTAAGGCTCTGAAACAAGAGGAAGGTAGAATGTAAGTAACTCTTGACCTTTACAACAGAGAAGGAGGTGTGATAAGGAAGCACCTCTGCCCAGAAAGAAAATGCACTACCTGCCTCAGCATCAGAATTAAGCCTTCCTTTTTTTGGCATTGGGGAGGGGGTGAAGGGACTAGTCTATAACCTGTGGCTCCATGCATGCCCAGGTACCACAAAAGAAGGTTGCCAGTTTCAGTCAGCCCTCCTGGTCAAAACAGAGGCTTATTTGTATGACAAATCAATAAACATCGCTTCAGAGGACACCTGTATTGGCTGTCTGCATTAATGAACCTAGTCTTTCATCACTAATTATGTTAAATGAACAAATGAAGTTTACCAGATATTGAAGGAAAACAGCATTTAACAACAACAGGGATAATGATGAAAAGCTTCCTTGAAGATTAAGGATAATTAAAGGAATAAAAGAAAATGGAAAAAAATAAATTCTAGTATCTTCAAAAAGACATAAGAGGCTATTGCCTCCATTAGACAAAAATAGAATGCTACTAGTGCAATAAGACCACAAAAGAAAACTGTTTAAAAAAAGAGAGAGAGAAAGAAATGAAGTGCATCTACCTGAAAGGAAGAGACAGGCTATTATTACTTGTAGACATACAATCTTCTACTTAGATAATACAATGGAGTCAACTGAAACACTACTAAATTAATAAGAGTAAAGTAAGCCAGCTGATACAAGATCAATAGACACAAATCGATATTTTACTATAAGCCAAGTGGGGAGACACCGTGCTGTGGCTAACCTAACTTTCATTCTCCTTCTTTTCCCTTGCTGCCTCCTTTGCCACTTGGAGGTAGTGACAGTGACACAGTTCTGGTTAGTGAGGAGTGGGCCCAGTCTCCTGAGGAACTGCATTCCTGATATAGGAATCACAACTTTCTCATCTCCTTCTCCTTGTTCAAATGCTGCCATAGGGCCAGGTCTGCACTGAGCATCTTTTGAAGATAAGGCCACAAGAGACAAAAGAAGAGACACATCCCCACTTTAACCAAGTTCCTAAACCAACACGGGCAGCTGCTTACCTTTGGAGTTTTTGTGATGTGAGTAAAATAAGCTCCTGTTTCTTTAAGCCACTTTTGGGTTTTCTGTCATTTGCTGCCACACTCCTAATACATATGTAATAACCAGCGCAATGGAAAAAGTGTTTCATGCACAAAGAAAGTAAAAACTGTAACACTGGGCAGCCCCCGTGGCGCAGCGGTTTAGCGCCGCCTGCAGCCTGGGGTGTGATCCTGGAGACACTGGATCAAGTCCCACGTCAGGCTCCCTGCATGGAGCCTGCTTTTCTCTCTGCCTGTGTCTCTGCCTCTCTCTCTCTCTCTATGGATAAATAAATAAAATCTTAAAAAAAAAAAAAAAAACTGTAACACTAGAACAAAATACAACAAGAAATATGCAAGACCAGAAGAAGAAAATGAAAACCAAAAAAGGCTTCAGGAAAATGGTTGGACCAGTTTCTGAATGGGAAGACTTCCTATGAGAAAGATTTTAATTTAAAAGCTAATGTAGTATCAATAAAAATGCTAATAGTATCTTTAATGGAGCTTGACCAGCTGATACTAAAATTTACCTGAAAAGGAAAATGAGCAAAAATAAAGTTTTAGAAAAAAAGGAAAAATGACTATTTATTCTATCAGCTATTAAACATACTATGGAATTCCAATATTTAAAACAGTGTAATCTTAGTGCAGAAATATGCAAATGTACTAATGGAACAAATAGAAAATCTGAAAACAGACTCTTGAAAATATGGAATTTGGGATCCCTGGGTGGCGCAGCGGTTTGGCGCCTGCCTTTGGCCCAGGGCGCGATCCTGGAGATCCAGGATCGAATCCCACGTCGGGCTCCCGGTGCATGGAGCCTGCTTCTCCCTCTGCCTGTGTCTCTGCCTCTCTCTCTCTCTCTCTCTGTGTGACTATCATAAATAAATAAATAAAAATTTAAAAAAATATAGAATTTTGTATATAATAAAGGTGGCATCTCAAACCATCAGGAAAGAATGAATATATAATATGGTGCTGGGAAAGTAAAGTATCCATTTTATATGGATAAAATTTGTTCATTATGTCACACATATAAATTCTAGATACAATAAAGACTCATATATAATAAAATTTAAAGTACTGGAATAAAATAAATGAGATTTTTTTTTTTTATAAAGGTAAAGCTTGACAAATATGATTCCCCTTATGGCACCACAAAGTTAAAACACAAACTATAGCTTGAAAGAAGTGCTTTCAAATACTTTCAATATGTACAGCAGAAAAAAATATCAGTATCGGTAATTAGAAAGAGTTCATACACATCAACAGGCTGACAAACTTAATAGGAAAATGGACAAAGATTTTAAACAAGAGTGAATAAATATAGAAAGCTAAAAAAATACAAAATACAAAAAATACATTTAATCTCATTAATAAACATAAAATTGCAAATTAAACAGAGTTTTTGCCATCAGACTAGCAGAAATTAGAAAGCATATTAATATACAGTTTTCAGTGGGTAGAAAATTGTATACTCTCATACACAACTGTAGAAGTGAATGGATATAACCATTTTGGGGGAAGGCAATCAAATATTTCTTCCCATGTTGAAAATGCACATGCATTTTGACCCAGCAACACCATGATTCTCTTTTAGCTCTATCTTACTATCACAGTCAATGTTCCTGGAGGAATATTCTGTAGGCACTTTGAATAGTATAGCTTTCACCTTTACCCACCTCCAATTCCATTGGAGCACTTTTTTTTTTTTTTAAGATTTTATTTATTCATGAGAGACACACAGAGAGAGGCAGAGACATAGGCAGAGGGAGAAGCAGCCTCCCTGAGGGGAGCCTGATGCGGGAATCAATCCCAGGATCCTGGGATCACAACCTGAGCCAAAAGCAGACACTCAACCACTGAGCCACCAAGCTGCCCCAAAGAGAAATAGGCTCCCCACTGAGCCTGACGGCGGGGGGGGGGGGGCTCTCAATCCCAGGACCCTGGGATTATGACCTGAGCCAAAGGCAGATGCCGAGCCCATGCTGGGTGTGGAGCCCAACTGAGACGCGCAGGTGCCCCCTATTGGAACACTTCTGGTGGAAGTCATAAATAACTACATAATTGTCATACACAATGACATTTTTAAGTACTTGTCCTATTCATCCTTGAAATATTTGATGCTGTGGACCATTCTTTCCTTGATATTATTTCTTCCTTAACTTCTAATACTCTTTACTCTTGTTTTTTCCTTCTAACTCTCAATCTCTTCTCCTCACTCCTCTTTCTTTGATCCTTCAAAGTTACTGTTCCCCAAGGACTGTTGCCTGGCTTTCTCTTTCTTACTCTACCTCCTTGGTTGAGCTCAACCTCTGGGTTTAATTTATCTTTACAGGTTTGAGATTCTAAAATAACCAATATCTTTAGTCCAAACCCCCTGCTGAACTCTAGATCCTTATTTACACTTCCCTTCCAACATTTCCACCAGGCTATTCCACAGGTATTCCAACAATCTCAATAAGATGTTTCTTTTTATATGTTCTTAGTTTTGGTTGAAGCTCTACTGTCCACCCATTTACAATAGCTAGAATCCTGGGAGTCATCTGAGACACTTTACCATCCCTCACTCTCACATTCAGTCTGTCAAACAAGTCTTACAGCATCTTAGTTATACCTCTCATATCCACCTATTTCTCTCTATCCTCATAGCTACTGCATTAGTTTGTACCCATATCATCTATTCACATTCTTAACATGGAATTCATGGGCTCACATGAATCCATGGATGGACTTCGAGAGATCTGTGAGCCACCTATATTATATGTGAGCCACTTAAGTTTTTTTTTAAAGATTTTATTTATTTATTCATGAAAGACACACACAGAGAGAAGCAGAGACATAGGCAGAGGGAGAGGCAGGCTCCATGCAGGAAGCTCAATGTGGGACTCGATCCCAGATCACATCCTGAGCCAACGGCAGACGCTCAACCACTGAGCCACCCAGGCGTCCTGTCACTTAAGTTTTATATGTAAGTCTGTATATTATATGTTTCTAAGAAGGGATCTGAGGTCCCCAACAGGGTAAGAACAATTAGTTTGGTCTAATCATTGTTATAATCTACTAATTATTCCTCCTGCTTCTAGTCTCATCTTTCTGACCTATTCTCCATCCTACAGTCATAAAGTCTTTCCAAAATATAAATCCAACCATGGCCCTCCTATTCAAAACTGACACAGTATCTTACCATTTTAAGAACCCAAATTCATTTGTAAGGCTGTCTGTGATCTGGCTTCTGTTAACTTCTGGAACTTTGTGTATCTCAAGGTTCTTTCTTCCTTACATCCCATCTCCAACCCAATTTATTAAATTAAAATTTTAATACTTAAATTGTCCCTAATAACCTGGTTGTCCCATACCCCTTTACCTTTGCTCATATTGCTCTCTTTGCCTGGATGCCTATCTTCACAAAGCCCTTCCTATGTTCCCTTTGCATCTAATTCCATCAGACCTTCCATCCCAGGTAGAACTGTCCACTTCTTCCTTTATAACCAGAGTATATTATTACATAGTGTATTATACAAAGTTCTACTAAAATCCCTATATTCCTTCATGCCACCTACTTGAGGTTACAGGTCAACTGAACTTTATACGCTCTGAAGGCAGGGACAAGGTCTTGTTTTTGTTCTCTATAGCAAACAACACGGTGTGCCCTGTAAGGCCTACTCTATAAATGTTAATGACTTGAAAGGTGATACCAGATTGGTTGTGTTATTACCATCAATTCCCTTTCATACATTATAAAGAGAAGAAGTAGAAAAGGGATGAAGAGGAAAAAGCATCTTAGATAATAGAATGTGACTGAAAAACTTTGCTAGGTATAAACAGTATCTTATGACTATCATAACTTCATTGCAAAGACCAAGAATTCTTAAATATGAAACAAGGAAGGTAGTGGAGAAGTTTTCAACCTTTTTTTTTCAAGTAGGGTCCATGCTGGGGGTAGAGCCCAATGCAGAGCTTGAACTCACAACCCTCAGATCAAGACCTGAGCTGAGATCAAGAGCCACACAGTTAATCGACTGAGCTCCCCAGGCACCCCAAGACATTTTTAACTTTTACTAGGAGCTCAACATAGCTTTCTATTTCCTTCACTGAAATATTAATTTTTTATTAGATTCATTTCTCATAACTCTTCAGTAACATTAAAAGATGCACAGTTCAAGGTCTATAGTAGAAAGTAGAATTAAGACATCAGTGTTTTGAGTTTACAAATCAACTAGTAAAGTTTAGAGAATAGAAAATACGACCACAACAGGCAGCTTTTCATTTAAGGTATAAAAATAAAACAGCTCATTCTGATTCTAGGATTTTGACATGCTGCATGCAAGATTACAAATATATCAAAATTCCTTTGCATATAAATCTTGAAAAATAATGCAGACTCCTGAAGAATATGTATCATACTGCATTTATGGGTGGTCAAATGATAAAGGCAGGAAGGGAAATGGAAAGAGATGAAAGAAAATATGCTACCTCAGGGTGGAGAGGAAGAATTTCTAAAAAAAATTCCAAGTTCTTGAAAAGGAAGTTTCCTACTTGCTTCAGTGAAATAATGATCTAATATAAAGAAGGCATTATCATTGCATCATGCAAATATTGACTGACTTGGCTAATCAGGGCTATATATCCACAGCCTTTTTTCCCTTGGAGTCTGCAGCGACAGCTTTGTGTACTCTGCAGTCTCTTGTGCCTGAGCCAACAACTGATAGAGTATTAGATCAAAGCCTTGATACACAGATGCCAGGCAATTTGGTATTAAACAAGCGATAAGAATACAAAAGAAGTCTCAATGTACTTTCACCACAATTTGAACAGCAAATAGTTAATTAGGTTGATAATAGATGTTAACATTTCATATGATGTCATAGTTCTAGAAGGTATAAACTTTTCCCATCTCAGATGAAAAAACTCAATTATTTTTTTAAAAGAATCAAAGATGAATGCTATTTCATTATTTATGATTTTTCTCATCTGAAGCATTTAGTTCAACACAGTTTTAATTTTCCTCAAGGTTTTTTTCTATAAAGGGACAGTTACACGCATAATTTAAGTGAGGTATTTAAAAGGTGACATGATGAGCCAGTAAAGTTTGCATTCAATGCAAATAATCAAGGTTTGAATTCATTAAGAATTATGGAGATGCTGCTATTCCCAGGGTTTTTTTGAGATTTCTTTTGTGTGTGATTTATAAAATATCTTACCCACTTGTTCCAAAAAAAAAAAAAAAAAAACACAAAAATGATGTCATGAAATAAGAAACACTTCTATCCTCCTGATATTTTTTCTAAATGAAAATAATCAACTATCCAGTTATTCTAAACAACTAAATTAAACATCAGAAAATTGAATGCCTTAAAAAATTTTCTATGCAAGCATAGAATTATATTAAGAGGTCAAAAGTAAGAAATACTCTCAAGTATATTTTTCAGCTAAAAATATATAAAGGTTATTAGAGAGATCATATATCTTCCCAAATCTCCAGTATCAAGCATGGGTAAATAAATGCTTTCTGATACTAAATGAATTACCAAACTCTTGGAGTAAAGTTTACAAACTGTATCAATTGTATATGCCAAAAAAAAACCCAAAACACAAAAACAACCCAAAACTTCCATAGCCAGATCATGTTAGGGGAAATGAAAATAAACATCACAGAGATCAAAGAGTTGATAGGACTTTATCAAGTAAGTGAAGTGTCACTAACTTCAGGTGGAACAACCACATAGTAAATCTTTGGAATACTACTTCCCTTTTCCAGATTTTATGATAAAATCAATGTATATGAACAGTGCCATCTACTGCTTACTAGTAACACTACACTGCCCCAAAGTGGCCCACTGACTCCAAGATGGTTATTTTTATTTTCATGAGGGGCATCATCATGAGAACTAGTCCACAGTGCTATTCTGAGGGCCGTATAAAATATGATAAATGTATACAGTCATTGACTAATTGCTTTATTTTTTTTTAAACCAGTTTTGCTTTCAAATCGTGATTCACAGGAACGACAATGTAGGGGAAAAGTACTAGAGTACAAGTCGGATAGGGGCTAGGTTCTTGGTCTTTTTCTGATTCCACCATTGTTTGATCTCATTTTCTGGTTAGCCATTATAATCCTTCCCAGCAGTATGTTAATGCGGTAGTCTTTAGAATTTATTTCTTTCAGGAAAAAAAATACATCATGTGGCCTGCAGAAAGAAGGCAATCTAAATCTTCTTCAAAATTCTTTCCAAATGCTTTTCAAACCTAACTGAGATTTCTTTAGTTGAGAGAAGGAATAGTTACTTTAAGACTCCCTAACATGCAAATAAAATTACTTAGATCAAAACTAAAATATACAGGCAATCAGTTCATTTAATATAGAGAATTCCAGTATCTGGGTAATTTAGTAAATATTTTTATTTGTTTATAGTCTTGTAGATAAAGCCCAAATCCAGTGAGAATGGAGAAACTTCCTCCTATGAAATTCATATCTTAAAAATGTTCTAACTTTATGGTATCCTGTACCTCTTGCTGTTATGCACTGAGAGGAACACAGTATTACTGAATGTAATATTCCTGCCAAAACTACAGAATCTGAATCGAATAATGAGGAAACATCAGGCAAACCCAAATTAAAAAAAACTGGCCTATAATCTTTTAAAATGTCAAAGTTATACAGAACATAGAAGACTGTTCCAGATTCTAGAAGGCTAAAGAGTAATGACAACTACATGCAGTATTTGATCCTGGATCGTGTCCTGGAACAGGGGAAAAAAACATAGAAAATATTATTGGGACAACTGACAAAATTTAAGTATGGACTATTTATTAGATAATAGTATTGAATCAAAGATAATTTTCTGAATTTGATAAATGAATCATGGTTATGTAAGAAAACATCATTACACTTAGGAAAGACATTTTGAACTATATGGAGGTAAAGGAGCAATGTCTATAACTAACTCTCAAATGTTTCAAAACAATAATTATATATATATATATATATATAAATGATAAAGCAAATGGTAAAGCACATGAGGCAAAATGTTAATAATTGGTGAATCTAAGTGAAGGGTAATCAGGAGTCGTTTTGTACCGTTCTTAAAACTTTTCTGTAAGTTTAAAATTATTTCAAAATAAAAAAAGTAAAACAAAATAATGGTAGATACCTTGCCTTCCATTTTAAGACATAAATTTTAAAGCTGGAAGAGACTGAAAAAAACAAAACAAAACAAAACAAAACAAAACAAAACATGTAGCTCAAGCGTTTTATTTTATCCAAGAGGAAATTGTAGCCTAAAGCACTAAAGAAAGGCTTCCTAGGGTTGCAGAAGCAACGAAAAAACTCCTATCTCCTGAGTCCCCACCAAGTATCCTTGCAAACCACACTGACTTATAAAAAAATAATACATCACAGATGCCAACATAACATTTCACTGGCTAAGTCATTCCTTCCAAAACCTCCCAAGTTCCCCATAGTACAAGCAATTCATCTGCAAATAGTCTGTGCCAGCAGCTTGCTGGGCATGAGGATAGATAATGGAAGGACCTGGGAACTCAGGGACAGTGGAGGAGGGGCTGTCCCAGTGCACACATAACCTCAGCTGTGGCTTTTGATCTTATTTTAAACCTGAAATTACACGTAAAGGGATCAACTCTTGGGTTAAAAAGGCATTTTCTATAGATAGTACATTTTGTTGGTTTTTATGTCTTTTGTTACATGATAAAAGATGATAGAATCAAAAGTACAAATGCTGGGATTCTTAGAATCCAAAATTAACATGCTTTTCCATACTATAGGTTTTCTTACACTGTACAATCAAAGCTCATTAGAAGGTAGGATGGATAAGCCTATTTTCTACATTAAAGAAACTGTCATCAGTTACAGAGACAGTAAAGAGAGGGGAGAAAGAGGAAAAAGCACATCAAGAAATAAGGGAGGAAGAAGCATTCCTTTAAGTAATCCACATACTTGAATTTTTTTAATTTACTGATCAGTGAATTGTAAAGAAATTAATAAAATATCTCTTTATGTGTAAATCAGCCTTTCTTTTTGTCTGCATCATAATATATGTATTTATGTTAGATATCACAGTCTCTAGTAAAGTATCAATAATTACTTTTATATTAGTTTATCCACTTAAAAGGCAATAAATTGAGCATTAAAGGAAAATACTGTTTTCATAATGCTCAAATGTCTGACTAGTCAAAATTCTGTCAATCAACCAAAGTTTCATCTGTATTTGCTTCAGCAGTACTGATGTTTGGAGCCACCTAATACCAAAAAATTCTAATAAAACCTCCCTCCCCAAGTAATTTTCTTCCTCCCGAATTGGCTAAATTTTAATCAATATATAAATCAAAGAATGTAAAGTGTGGGACTAGATAAGATCCTCCATTTCAGCCTGCTGGCAGTGAACCTACAACTAAGAAGTAGGTAATGTGTTGTGGACATGTCTGTTGGTGCCTTGCAGGGCCCCCACACCCCAACTTTGTTTCCCATTCATTGAAGACATTCTGTCTTAACTGTATTTAAACCTCTGTAATAACAGAAATAACAGTGCTGGACAGAGTTCCCAGAAGCATCAAGTTCTCACCCTGGAGTACCTACTGAAAGTAGAGTAGTAATGGGAGAGGCACGATAACATGTGGTCAAGAGAATGGACTATGGGTCAAGCCAACAAGTGTTGAGTTCTGGCAGTGCTATCTACTATTCTCTTTACACCTCAGTTTCCTCATTTAGAAAATGGGTTAATAAGGTAACGTAGACCATAAGTCTGGGACACAAAATCTGCTAAATGACTGTTAGTTATAACTATGCAGTTTACTAACAATTTAGCACTTTCTTTTGCACATATTTTAGAAGACCTTTTTCATGAACACCAATGTTTTTTTTTTTTAACACCAATGCTTTTTATAAAAAAAAAAAAAAGATTTTATTTTTAAGTAATCTCTACCCCCAACAGAGGGCTCAAGTTCACAACCCCAAGATCAAGAGCTGCATGCTTTACTAAGTGAGCCAGCCAGGTGTGCCACCTATCCCCCTCACCCTCTCCCATGCCCCCGCAAATGCTTCTTAAAGTAAGATCTGATGGACCTTCCACATCTGGACCTGAATTTATTAAAATGCAGATTCCAGCCTTAATGGAATTCTACAAGGCTGGAGGGAAGGAATAGGGCCCTAGATACTGCATTTAACATTTCACCTAGGAGTTTGAGAACCCAGATGTTATTCACTTACAGACATCCATTTACTTTGCTCATTTCTAATTTAAATTCACTGTCTCTCAAACCATAATGCATTATGATAAGAAGACAAAATGTAAATAAATCATCCTTGCCAAGGAATAAAAATATTTCTAAAAATACTGCTCTGGCTAGCAAACATCTAGATGGTTGACTGATTAAAAGAACGTCAGTTAAATCTGTTCCCTAGGTTTCTGAGAAGCTCTACATTTGCCTATATTAATAGCTGGTGTTTATTGTCATAAATGGCATGACTCCTCAATTAAGTTATGTTCTGTCCACAAAGTAGCAGAGCTAGTATAAGAAATGCAGGGTTGCCAGTTCCCACCAGAAAGTAACACAGTAACATATGCTACAAAGGTCCAGAAGTCTAGTCTCTGGCTCCTCTAGGGCACTTCTCAACTATCTTGCATTTTAGGGTTCATGCATTCATGCATGCATTCATTCACTCAAAAAGTGTTTAAGCACCCCCTATATGTGAGGCACTAGTATTATGGATGGTGGATGCTCTAAATTTGTTGATCCAGCTCTTTTGCCACCACATTTGTAAACTGAACTTCAGTTTTATATGAGAATTTTGGGGGGGGGGGGCAGTGGTGAGTAGAAAAGTAGAATATTTAAAAAGAAAGCATTTGCAGAACTAAAATAAACTGACATTAAGATGTGTTGTATCTTCAACAGCATGCAAAAGAATGAAACTGGACCACTTCCTTATATCATACACAAAAAATAATTCAAAATGGACTAAAGAACTAAATGTGAGATAGGAAACCATCAAAATCCTAGAGAACACAAGCAGCAACCTCTGACCTTGGCCACAGCAACTTCTTACTAGACACGTCACCAGAGGCAAGGGAAACAAAAGCAAAAATGAACCACTGGGACTTCAACAAGTTTAAAACCTTCTGCACAGTGAAGGAAACAATAAGCAAAACTAAAAGGCAATCTACAGAATGGGAGAAGATATTTGCAAATGACAAAGTTGATCCAAGGGTTAGTTAGTATCCAAAATCAATAAACAACTTACCAAACTCAACATCCAAAAAACAAACTATCCAGTTAAGAAATGGGCAGAAGACATGAATATACATTTTTCCAAAGACAACATTCAGATGGCTAATAGACACATGAAAAAATGCTCAAAATCACTCATTATCAGGGGAATACAAATCAAAATCACCTCACACTGGTCAGAATGGCTAAAATTAACAAGCCAGGAAATGACAGATGTCGATGACCATGTGAAGAAAGGGGAACTCTCTTACACTATTGGTGAGGATGCAAACTGGTGGAGCAACTCTGGAAAACAGTATGGAGGTTACTCAACAAGTTAAAATTAGAACTACCCTATGTTCCAGCAATTACACTACTAGGTGTTTACCCAAAGGATACAAAAATACAGATTCAAAGGAGTACATGCACCCCAATGTTTATAGCCGCTTTGTCAACAATAGCCAAACTCCAGAAAGAGCCCAAGTGTCCATCAACTGATGAATGGATAAAGAAGATGTGGTATATACATACAATGGAACATTACTCAGCCATCAAAAAGAATGAAACCTTGCCCTTTGCAACAATGTAGATGGAGCTAGAGTCTATTATGCTAAGTCAGTCAGAGAAAGACAAATACCATATGATTTCACTCATGTGTAGAATTTAGGAAACAAAATAAATGAACATATGGGAAGGGGGAAAAAAGATGGAAACAAACAATAAGAGACTCTTAGAACAAATGGAAACAAACAATAAGAGACTCTTAGAACAAATGGAGACTCTTAGAACAAACAATAAGAGACTCTTAGAACAAATGGAGGAGGTAGATGGGGGGATGTGCTAGATGGGTGATGGGTATTAAGGAGGGCATTTGTTATGATGAACACTGGGCATTATACATAAGTGATGAATCACTAATCTATTCCTGAAACCAATGATACACTGTATGGTAATTAACTACAATTTAAATAAAAATTTAGAAGGAAAAAAAAAGATCTGTTGTAATAATATGTACTCTGGTAGATTCTCATCCTTTCTCTCTAATCATAAAACAAACAAAACAGATACCCAGTGCTGTATGGAGGAGTACACACTTATGACTTCAGAGGCCATGGTGGAATTCTGCTAATAGCATGCTTGGGCAGGAAAGAAGAGAGAACTCCAAAGGAAATATGCCATTATGTCTGCCCCTCCCAACTTTTGACCATATTCTGCTTGATTTCCCTCATTCAGAACAAGAACTCATGAGGTCATCCTTATTAGTAAAATCAATCATCTATCCAACCCCAAATTCTGACCCTGACAGTGGCTCCAAGGGATATTTGGAGGGACACCTGATGTTGACCTCAAATGTGAGGAATAGACCTCAATCTAAATATTTTTAAGGGAAGTTTAAGTTGTTTTTAGAGGACAGTTTGCTCAGTCTACAAGAAATAAACATATCAAGCTTTTACTGTTTGGTTGGATTTTCCCTAGGTAAATTCATTTATCTGAGCTTAGAGTGCATTGTGTTTGTTCCTTCAAAAACATGAAATTGTGCTAGTTTTATTGAAAGGACAATTTAGATTCCATTTACCACAAACATTAAGTACTTTTCCTATTTATTTTTTTCAGCTGTATTTTTAGCTGTTACTGCAAATCCCCAGTATCACCAGATAGACTGACCACGCATCACAATAAAAAAACAGAAACCACAGTTCAAATAACATAAGGTCCAATGAATTTCAGAAAACACACTGGAGAGGCCCCATTTCCCTTCTATCTCAATTTCTGAAATCTTTTGACAAATTTATTTTAGAATAGCAAAATCCAGAAGGGTATGTTGGAATTAAAATTACTAACTCTTGTTGGAAATAAAATTATGTAAGACAAGCCAGTTTCAGGATTTAGTTACCAAATAATGTCAGGTGGTATTTATAATTCAGACCACCCTTGTTCTCTGAATAAGTTTTTTTTAGCCCTTCCAAATTCATAGTCAATTTTTATCTAACATCAATTTCACGCTTTCTTCTATAAAACTTGGCAGTCAGTTCTTACTCTCAGCACCACATGGTGTATCACAAAATCATTCCTCGACATACAAAAGCTTCTGCTATGTTTGTTTTCCCTGGTTTCTTTATTTTTTTAGGGGCTATATTCCACCTCCATATCATCTCAGTTTGCTCATTTCTTTATTAAGGACTCCAAGGTACTTAGCAGCATTTTCATTTGTACATAATAAGCGTACTATCTGGTTTCATGAAAAAAGTAAAGGAAAAAAGTAGAATTTTTATTACATAAAGCCAATAAAATTATGGAATTGTGTAGCCACATTTGAAAAGTTTTTCTCTTCATATTAACAAAATGAGATTTTCTAAGAATTGTATTTGAAAAATAAAAAAATTGGGGATCCCTGGGTGGCGCAGCGGTTTGGCGCCTGCCTTTGGCCCAGGGCGCGATCCTGGAGACCCGGGATCGAATCCCACGTCAGGCTCCCGGTGCATGGAGCCTGCTTCTCCCTCTGCCTATGTCTCTGCCTCTCTCTCTCTCTCTCTCTCTCTCTCTCTGTGACTATCATAAAAAAAAAAAAGAGAGAAAAAAATTGACAATTTAATTAACGTATTAAAGATGACAGGGACCCATTTCACCAACAAACCTAGTGGAGTCTTCTCCTACATAACTGAGAAGACATGAACTGGAGACTGCTTATTAGCTGATCATTGCCACTATAGAGCATATGGTTCTTCTCCAGTATTCACCAGTCAAATCATACCCATTTGCTTACAGCTCAATTCAATCCTTCTTTTCCACGAAACCTTGCTTGATTATCCCAAGCATCCATTCTTTGCACTCAATTATACTAGCACCTACTTATGAAGGGTTCATATACTTAGGCCAGCCTAAAAAAGACCAACATCAAAGAATGTCTGAGGAATCATGCTAAAAAGAAAGATGGCTATATACAGGTCCTCACTGTCAGCAAAACTGCTTCAAAACTGCCATCACTTTTAGTCTTAGGAATTAGGTCTCCATTGCGGAAAACAGAAAACTTTGGTAATGTAATGGTAATGGACATGTTTACAATTTCTGAACCCAAAATAATCATAGTCTGGCTATGGGTCTACATAGCTTACTTGATGTATTTTCCTCTCCTCTATCCTGTCAAACATAGCTCTTTTGCTGGTTGATCTGGAAATCTTACTTCCTCTCTTATAATATCCTTCATCAGTATTTCATCTCCAAGGAAGAAGGCAAAGAAGAGACTACTAGCACCTGTTCTTTCTCTCCTCATCCACAGAGAGTTCAGGATTATTTTGTCATGTCCTCATAGAGCACTGACTGATAGAAAGAACCTGGTCTTTCATAACTTCATGTATTTCTCTGTTAAGGACAAAGTACAACAGAGGTATGCCTCGGAGACTATGAAAGAAATGGGAGGAAAATGTGAAAAGACTTCAAATGGAAACTGACATTTCTTAATCTGGAATATGGAATATCAAAAGGTAATTCAATAATACATTTTAAATATTAAGATTAGGCCCAAAAGAAATAAGTTGAAACAGCAGAATAAGAAATGAAAGTGAAAGAAGTAATTTTCATAGATGGAAGAGAAATAAATTACCCAAGAGGGCAGACTATTCTTCATTGCTGTGTTCAATGAGAGGAGGAGGGGGGTGTCCATCTGCTAGAAATAGCTTAAACAGAGCAGAATATTGTGCAAGACAAAATTTTAAGATTAAAATCTATGATTCTCTAATGACAGATTAATCAGAACTTTTAGTATCTAGTTTAACACCTCATAATTACAACATGAATTCTAAAGCTAAAATTAGGAATAAAAGCATAATTATTTTCTTCCCAAATGGAGTTAGTCTGTATCCCAAGACTACAGCTTTGATGTAACTGGGAGTGTCAACTGATTCTGTCTTTAATAAGTTGAACCCTATTACTTTTTATTACCTATTACCTCTATTTTTTTATTCTTTATATAAGATAGAAAGCAAAAGAGAATGATTTGAATATATTGATGTGAAATTCTTTTGGACATCAACCAAATACCTATTTTCAAGTAACAATGAAATAAATATATTGTGGCACGGTCTTAGTAATAAGCACATTTTGTGAAATGCAACACGTAAATCAGTATAGAAAATAAATGATGTTTGCTATAAGACTAGTGAACAAAAAGCTCCAAGTGATGGCTTTTGAATAATATTAGCTAACAATCTGATCAACTTTTTTAAAGATTTTATTTATTTATTCATGAGAGACAGAGAGAGAGAGAGAGAGAGAGAGAGAGAGAGGCAGAGACACAGGCAGAGGGAGAAGCAGGCTCCACGCAAGGAGCCCGATGCGGGACTCGATCCTGGGACTCCAGGATCACGTCCTGGGCTGAAGGCAGCGCTAAACTGCTGAGCCACCCAGGGACCCCCAAATTTGATCAACATTTTTAAAAATTTACATTATTATGAGTTAGCAAATAGTTTGTCTAAAAAATCCCTGGCATTTGTTATTTTTATTTCCTTCTGGTCACACAAGTAATAATGTTTACTTTTTAAACATGGAGATTGGGGTGCCTGAGTGGCTCAGTGGTTGAGCGTCTCCCTTTGGCTCAGGGTGTGATCCCAGGGTCCTGGGATCGAGTTCCGCATTGGGCTCCCTGCATGGAGCCTGCTTCTCCCTCTGCCTGTGTCTCTGCCTCTCTCTCTCTCTGTGTGTGTCTCTCGTGAATAAATAAAATCTTTTTAAAAAATTAAAAATAAACATGGAGATTAAAGTATAGCAAATAAAATAAAAATCATTCATATTCCTACTACCCAAAGGTAATTACAGTTAACATTTTGGACTCCGTATCTTCCCAATCTTTGAGATCATGTTTTTTGTTTGTTTTATTAGGTTTTTTTTCTTTTAAAATTTCTCTCCTCTCTTTTTTCCCCCATGAGATAAACATCTATATCATTACATCTTCCTTCCTTTAGAACATTATTTATGTCTGCAAGATAACCCATCAAGGGGACACACTACAAGTTATTTAACCTTTCATTATTACAGGAGATTTTAGCCAATCCTAATGAAGAGTCAGGAGACAGAAACTCTCTACTTATCTTAGGCAGAAGTGCATTTAATACAGAGAATTAGAACTATAGGCTGAGTCCTGGGAATGATCCCTAGAACACCATGACAGAACTGAGGCATCTGGAGACCCCTCTTGGGTTGCTGACTTCAGGAACATACTGCCATAGCTCTGGTCTAAGAAGCTGTGATCTAAGGACCACTGCCACAGCCTATCTTGATATTTCCCAAATGAGTGATGGACACTGGAATGCTTCTTCAGGAAAACTGAGTGTGTCTACCATGTTTGCCAACAGAAAAGAAAAAAAATAAACATTTAAGTTAACAGGAAGATGTCACCTGCTTCATTTACACTCTATGCATCATATGGGTGCAACTACTTAGGGGAACCTAATTTGCATATCAATCCTGTTGGTAAGGGATATTGGGTTGTATAGGTTTTAGCTTTCCAGTCTCTGCAGAGCAGAGGGGTTGACAAGAACAAGATTGGAAAGATGTTAAGCCTTAATCCATGTCTACGACAACTATTGTCAATAAGGCTATAGGAAAACTCTTTAACATGAATCTTTATCACATTGCTGTTTACTTCCTGAGGGCCAACTCCTAGAAGGAAAGACTGGGTGTAATCTGAGTTATCAGAGGCAGAGACACAGGCAAAGGGAAAGCCAAAGAATAGAAACTGTTTAGACTCTTGATGTATAATTATTGCCAAACTGCTTTCCAGAAAAGCTGCATCACTATATACATATAAAGCAAGACATGAAAGTGCCCATCTCACCATACACTTGCCAGTATTGACTACTGAATCTTTTTTTAAAAAATCTTCAAGATCACCATCAATGGTGGAAATCTGATTCTAATAGTCTGATTATCCTTATATTAATAAAATAAATAAAGAATTTCTCTAGGATATCCAAGGGACTTCTTAGATTATATATAATCCTAAAGATCCATTACAAATGAACTCCCCAACAACATAGCCAACCATATTATTTGCCTTCAGAAAAGGCATTTCACAGAGAGCTGGTGCAGGACCTCTGACAGAAAAGAACTCTGGTACAGGATGCAGGTAGAGACTGCAATAATAGTCATCACTGAGGTAAAAGGCAAGGGATGGGACAGGATATTTGAGGCTGTTTTTCTTACTAGAAACCAAGAGCAGTGTTGAGGTGTCAACTGGGGCTTCTTTATCCACCCATGTGTAATTTTCATCAACATTTCAAGTCACACCTATTAGACAAACAATCTAAGTCAAAACAGTCTCTTGGTAGGCAAATACAACTTCACAGCAAGTCCTTCTGGTTGTCTCAGCTCTATTCAGACTAAAGCCCTTCAGTCCTTCCTATATACAAATCCGGTAATGCATTCCTGGCATCTATATTACCACTTCTACCCCTCTCACAGGAAGAGGAGAGTGTAAAAAATGCTTTGAAGAACCTTTATCTCCACCCTTTGAGTAGGTTCTAATAGCTCCAACGATACACAACACATAGAACTAGCACCACTGTCCTAAAAAATGACCATAATCATCATTGCTCTGTATAGTAGGTTCATTTGTTCCATGAAAGCCCCTCAGGCGTGGTCGCTTCGTCTCACACCCTGTCTTCTTCTTTCTCAATCTTACTGTATGTTTCTAAACACATCCTCCTCTTGTTAATCACTAGCTAACCTCCTCAGATGTCCTCTGGACCAAGGAGTGACCACTCCTTCCCAAAGAAAGGTCTACCACTGCTTCTGATCTGAGGGCTAGCAGGCTGTTTTGGTAGAACAGTTGTTCTCAAAATGTAGCACTGGACAAGCAGCAGCAGTATCTGGGAACTTTTTTAGAAAAGTAAATTTTCAGGCTCTGCAAAACCCTACTGGATCAAAACTAGTTGAGGCCCAGCCATCTGTGTTTAATAAGCCATCTAAGTGGTTCTTATGCACATTAAATTTGAGAACTACTGGGCTAAAGGATATAGGTATAGATGGCAGTATGACAGGTGCACATGGTATGGTATCCTAAGGGAAATAATTTGGCTTGGATTATATGATCAGGGGAGTGGATCCAGGGCAAAGTCATTTTATAAGAGAAGAACAACATGCAGCAAATTATGTGACTCCGAGTACTTTGGTTAACACATCCTTCTCACAAAAGAGAAAAAAGATTTGACGTTCAGTGACAATGCCTGTAGCAGTGCAAAACAGGAAACAGAATTCAGGATAAAATGTTAATGTGGAGTTCCATTTTTAAAATTTGTAAAAGAAAGGACCTGGGTGGCTCAGCGGTTTCAGCACCTTCCTTCGGCCCAGGGCAAGATCCTGGGGTCCCGGGATCGAGTCCAACATCAGGCTCCCTGCATGGAGGCTGCCTCTCCCTCTGCCTGTGTCTCTGCCTCTCTGTGTGTCTCTCACGAATAGATAAGTAAAATCTTTTAAAAAAATAAAATTTGTAAAAGAAGATGGTAGTGGGATTTTTCAAGGGAAGATAGCAGTGGTCTTTAACATTTTAACTACTGTCTGACATGGTACAACCCTAAACTGGAAGTCACAGGGCCTGGGCTCCAGTCTTAGCTCTTCTGTTCAGTTATTTTATCATCTTGAGCAAATCAGGACCTCAGTTTCTTCACTTGTAAAATAAGTGTTGACTAAGGTCACATTTAGCTATAGAATTACTTTATCTTCCTATGGGACTCTTTTTTTTTTTTTTAAAGATTTTATTCATCCACTCATGAAAGACACAGAGAGAGAGAGAGAGAGACAGAGGCAGAGACACAGGCAAAGGGAAAGCAGACTCCATGCAGACAGCCTGACATGGGACTTGATCCCAGGGGTCCAGGATCATGCCCCGGGTTGAAGGCAGCACTAAACCACTGAGCTACCTAGGCTGCCTCTCCTATGGGGTCTTTGAGACAGATCTAAAACTTAGCCTGACAGTTGTCTTTACCCTGGAGATTTTGTGGTTCTAGGTAGAGGATGGAGTTCTTCAAGTGGACATCAGGGAGGGCATGGATTGTCAAGAGTTCCTTATGTGTGATGTCATGACTATAAGGAAGGATGCTGAAAGAAGGCAGAACACAGTGGTATCAGGAAAGGAAAGACTGGGTGTAATCTGAGTTATCAGGGAAGTCCAGGCAGGGCCCAGAGAAAAGAGAAAAAAAGAAATTACAGGCATAAGGAATTCCAGTCTAGGCTTCACAGCTAGAGCTTCAACTCACTAGTAAGCCTGGTTGAAGATTGCCATGGGCAAAGTCTGAAGGCACCAACAGAAGATGGAGGGAGCAGGAGAGAAGCAACATAATTAAAAGAAAAAACAGAAATAGTCAAGTATTGGCTTTCTACTAAGGAACTCTGAATAATTCATAAGTTCTGTGAGCCTGTGTTTCCTCCTCTCAAAAAACAGAAAGTCAAGTTAAAAAGAAGTAACACAAGTGAAGTTTTTAGCATGTTCTTGGCACAAAGTATCTCTTTTCTCTGCTTCCCATCCAACCCCACAAAAAAATGACTTCTCCAAGGCTACATGGAAGAACCAGAACCTAATGCCAGCTTCACGACTCATAAAACTCCTTTCCAACAGCACCAGTCTACACCCATCTCACATTCCACCCTATTATCTACTTGGCTCAAAACATCAACTTTATTTGATCTCTGTTTTGGTTTAGAAACAAAATGTACACACATAAATTCAACCTTATGGGTACCATACAAAGCTGTAATGCATACACTGATTTCTCCCAGCACCAACCTGATTTCCTAAGGAAAAAAAAAATCATATGTCTATCCCATTTTCACCATTGCCCATTGTAGGAGAAAGTAAATTTTATTAGTGTTTATTATTTGTGTCAAGGTTTGAGATGACTTTTTCAAAGGCTAAATTTTCTCAGAGAAGTTTGCCTGGATTAGCAATTCTAAAAAGTTGTTATACATTATTTTAATCTCTTGCCTGACAGAATAATTTCTGCACAGATAAAAGCATAAGTGAAAGGCAGCTATTGTGTATGCACAGTAGCATATTTTTAAACCCTATCCTATTAAGAAAGACAGAATAACAACAAAATGTGCCCTAAGAATCAAGGTCCATACTTTACATTCCTGGGAGTTATGCCGTTAAATCAATGCATGCTGGGTGGAAACTTTTCCCCTAATGTGTGTACAATTTTATAGGTTCTTCAACTACAGAAGAAAATGCACAGGTACTGTGAGCCTTCTTAAGTCTATAATTCTTTAATAGCTTTTGCCTTTAGAGTTTCCCTCCCCACCTGTTCAGCAAATGGTTCGTTTTATATTGAAAGTCAAAGATAATTGAGCACGGAAGTGTTGACTTGGTATTCTTCCTTAATAGGCAACAAGTTGAAATTAAAGTAGGTGAGAGGAGGAGGAGGTGCTGGGCTGTACCTTAAAAACTGTTTAATTTGGGGGGAGATTGACTGTATCTGGTGATCTCTGAACCAAAATCAATGCTGATATATGACATCAGAAACCAGACTATGACAAAGGTGGTATAATTATAATCTCTTTAGTCTCTATCTTACAGTAGACAGAGGGAACTGGGAAAGGTTCAACAGTGAGCAACAGAGACGATTACAGAATACTGAAAAAGGAAGGGCCCCAAAAGGCTTTATAAAGAAGATAAAGACCCAATATTCATATTTCTACTTAAGAAGAGGAAATAGCATGGCCCAGAGCTAACTTATTTCCTAAACTTAGTTGGAAAAACTGGCTAAATTGAAAGACTAGGTATGGGACGCCTGAGTGGCTCAGTGGTTGAGCATCTGCCTTTGGTTCAGAGTGTGATCCTGGGGTCCTGGGATCAAGTCTCACATCAGGCTCCCTGCATGGAGCCTGCCTATATCTCAGCCTCCTTCTCCCTCTCTCTCTCTCTCTCTCTCTCTCATGAATAAATAAAATCTTAAAAAAATAAAGACTAGGTAGGTATAAATTTGATATATAAGGAAGAGTAGTCAAGGCAGCAAAAATTATAGAGGTGAGGAAAGAAAAACAAGAGCTAGAGTATCCTAGTGGATGAAAAGGAGATATCAAGGTTTTCAAGTGGGAGAGAACACATTCATCTTAACCTCCACACGTTTCCCTACTTGCCAAACAGAATTTGCAGAATGACTGCAAACATTTCTACAGATGCCAGCAAATACCACAAAGCTGGAAAGTGACCTCCTGTCCAAACCAAACACCTAAAGGGGGTTCTCTTCTCAGAGATATAGAAATAATTCTTCTCCACGGAATGTCTAGTTACAACCAGTCCAGAGCTGCAGATGTCTGAGCGCTGAAGAGGCTCCAAAGAGCAAGCGGAGTGCCTTACAAAGGCAGCTGTGATGACTTTCAGCCTCAGCAGTCAGGTTACCCACGAGGCCAGACAAATCCTTAAAGAGACACACATGTTCACTGCAGGAGGAAAGGAAGAAATCACTCAAGCAGAAATGGGGATTTTGAGCTTTGTGCTTAATTAAGACACTTACCTGTAATGCTCTGAGAACCGAAATGAGGTTGCTTTTGCTTTACTCTCCCTTAAACAGTAGTTTTTACGCTTTAGTCACAGTTTACTTAAAAAGAAATATGAACTAGGTAATTCAAAAGGAATTCTGTCAACATCCTTCAAATGCAGACCAGCGCTACTGTTCACCTATACGAGCCGAATCTAAGAATCTCATCTGCTTGCTCAACATGGTACATATTTTACAACCCAAAATGTGTTCCGGGAATGAGTGAATTTACCAAGCAGCAGTTGGGAACTGGAACACACAAAAGGAAGTTACAAATTCTGGGGTCATCTTGTCTTTGGTTCTTTCTTTTATATCTCTTTTTATTACAGGTTCTAGCGCTTAATTTCTTTGCTAGAAAAAAAATGGTGTAATTCCCTTCCCTGCCTAACTTCAAGAGATGCTGTGAGATTTAATGAGCCATCATTCATGAAAGCCTTTAAGCTCTTGATAAAAAAGTACTGGATAAATTCAAGATTACTGTTCTTATTATTTTCAACATGCACACCCTTCCTTTGGCCTCGGCCAAAGGAAACATGTATAACATATTATTATTGTCCCTTTAGGTTAATAGCAGCTTTGTCCTTTTTTCTCCCTCACAGTTAGCACCCAATGCATCATAATAAAATACTCGTGCATTTCCAACACTTTTCCTAGGCTATTTAATGCCTCATTCAATATAGCACACACAACAATATTAGTATAACAAAGAACTAGCAAATACATTTATCTACTAATGAACATAAAACCTATCCATTTTCTCCATCTCTGATCCATAAGGTAATCTTTGAGAATACTATGATGATATATATATACCTGAAAGTATGAGTTTATTTTTCTTTTTGAGCTTAGTTTTTAAAAGCATCTTTTTAAAATTTGGTTCAGATAATCTAGATTCTCTCATTCTACATAAGACACATAATGTGTTCATTACTGAGCTCTCAATTCTTTAAGATGAAAACTTCAGTAATAAGAATAAATGTTTTGTTAAGGATAAACACTTTCACTGGAAGGAATTAAACCAATTCTAGTTGCCAGGGAGAAGTGAACACACAATGATATCAGATATCAAATATCAGCTTTGCAAATACCAGAGGGCCAGTTTCTCTGAGCTGGTCTATGAACCACGCTCACCAGAATCTCCAGAGAATTTGTTAAGAGGATACCTGGGCCCCACGCCAGACCTACTAAATTCAAAACCATGTGGGGCTTCAGTTGCCAGATTTAACTGAACAAAACAAACACAAAACAAAAATACACATAAAACATGCTCTAGGTGGGGCCCAGGAGTCTATAGTTTAATAAGCACTCCAGATGTATCTTAAGCACATTTAAGCTTGGAAACCACTGGCCTAGGCAATGTGGATTAAAAATCACAATGAAATAACATTAAAAACCCTCCAGGGGCTGCCTGGGTGGCTCAGTGGTTGAGCATCTGCCTTTGGCTTAGGGCATGACCCTGAGGTCTTGGGATAGAGTCCCACACTGGATTCCATGAGGGGAACCTGCTTCTCCCTCTGCCTATGTCTCTGCCTCTGTCTGTGTGTCTCTCATGAATAAATAAAATCTTAAAAAAAAAAAAACCAAAAACCCAAACCTCCGTAATGGCTAAAATCAAAAAGACTCACAGCACTAAAAGTTGCTTGGGGATGTAGAGCAACTGGAATTCTCATACACTGGTTGTGAGAGTATAGAATGGTATAAGCACTTTGTAAAAAGGTCTGACAGTTGCTCATAAAACTAAAAACATCCCTACTCAACCACTTAGCAATTCCATTCTTAAGTAATCACTCAATAGAAATGAATACATTATGTTTACACAAAGACTTGGTCAGGAATGTTTGCAGCAACTTTGTTCACAATAGCCAACACTGAAAACAGCCCAGGTATTTGTCAATAGCAGAATGGACCAACAAAATGTCACATATTTATCAATGGCAATAAGACTTAGCAATAAAAGTGAACCAAGTATTGATATATGCTACAATAGGGATGAATCTCAAAAATATGCTAAGACAAAGAAACCTTATACAAGTGTATATACTGTATGATTTCATTTATTTGATGTTCTAGAACAAGTAGAACTGTTCTATGATAGAAAAAAACTTAAAAGGTGGTTTTTTCTGGTGGAGAGGAGGTGGGGGTTAACTGGAAAGGGGTATAAGAGAACTTTCTGAAGTGATGGTAATGTTCTGTATCTTGCTAAGCATTTGAATTAAAAAGATGTATGCAGTTGTCAAAATTAACTGAACAGTACACTTAAGAGCCCTGCATTTCATTTTTGGTAAATGTTACCTCAAAAGCAAAACTGAAAACCAAAATCCAATTCTAGTTTATGATGTATATGCTGAAGTATATAAGGAGAAGTATACTGATGTCTGAAACTTACTTTGAAATGCATCAAAAAATTTAAGATGAATAGAAGGTGGGGTACACATACACGCACAAACACTATAAAAAATCAGACTAAAATGTTAATAATACGGCCTAGGTGGTGGAAATATGAGTTTACTATAAAATTATTTTACCTTCTCTGTTTAGAATTTTTCAAAATTAAATACTGGAGAAAAAAATTCACTGACCTAGAAGAACAACAGTTTTCTGACTGAGGACACCAATTTTAAAGAGACGTCTTCTATTTCCATCTTTAGGCACCTCTCCCCTCAGCACCTCAGGAAAGCCCACTGGGAAGAACCTGTCCTTGCTGTCACAGTCCTTCCTTCACCCCCTCTCAACACAATTTGATTATCTTTTTCCTTATTGACTTGAATTTTGCACTTGTCTTTGTTTTCTGAGGAATTTTTTTTTTAAACTTGTCTAAGTTCTGACCTAGAAAGTTGTTCTTCAAACACTTGAACCTTCACCTTTAGCATGGTGACCAACTTGCACTTAACACACATGAATGGTGCTCTCTTCAAGAGAGAGAGCAAATAGCCAACAGTGTAGCTTTTGGCTCCCATGGCTCTTAGCTCTGGGTTTTCAAGTAGCATCAGCGTCTTGGAGGTAGTTCCATAACTCTCTCAGTTAATCACTCAAGGAAGGGCTTTGGTGAACAATCCTTTGTACTGGCCATACTCTGATGAACACAGGAGATGAGTTTGCTTTTTAAGTTCTATTTGTAATTTATCTTACCTGGTTTCTCTCTTTCAGATCAGGCATAATTAGCTTGCAATTGACAGTAAAGTGCTGGCAATTATCAGTCTGCTATCTGCCACTCTTTAAGAGCAACACTGTGGTGATCCATTAAGCAAAAAGGGTTCCTGAATTCTTAAAAGAATCATTTCTTCCTGAATCAAGACCCAGTTAGATTTTGTTTACTTGAGATTCTGGTCTATCATTTTGGACTAAAAGATCATTTTAGTGGATGGGAGCCAAAAAAAGTATAACTGTACAACAAGGACTGCTGAAGGTCAAGTTAATGCTTTTATATCTTTGGAGGACACATTCTTGGTTTAAGAGAGATCAGCACACAGAGAAGCGCAGTCTTATTTGAAAGCTTTCTCATTTTCTGATTACATTTGCAACATTGACACTTTAGTTTTCTACTTAATTACAAAAGTATTATATGCTTAAAGCAGAACATATGGAAAACACTGAAAAGCACAAAGTAAAAATTACAAAATTTATCTATCATTTCACCACTCAAGATTAGCACTATTGTCCTTTTGATAAATGTCATGTTTTGTTTTGTTTCAATTACTGCCCTCCAGTAATTACTGACTTCTACACGTCAGAATTATTAACAATTTGTTTTAATTATTTCCTACTCCAGGAAGCATTCAAGGCAATCTAAGTCACTAAACTATGTGCACAATTTTTAAATTGAGTATTATTTTTTATTGATTATAAATGTAATTAAGAAATTCTGAGAAACATTCAAATTTTTGAAAAATATACTTAGCAGGAAAAGTACATCTCCCACTGCCCCATACTCTATATAGCAATAACATTAGCAAATGGGCATCTTTTCAACTACCTCTGCTGATGAAACCATACATATATAATTTACACAAAAAATAAGATTATGCTTGGGGCAACTGGGTGGTTCAGTTGGTTAAGTGTCTGACTCTTGATTTTGGTTTAGGTCATGATCTCAGGGTCATGAGATTGAGCACCAAGTCAGGCTCCACACTGGGCATTGAGTCTGCTTATGATTTTCTCTCTGCCTCTCCCTCTGCCCCCTTTACCCTGTCCAACTCTCAAAAAAATGATATTATCTTCTACACGTCATTCTATAATTAACTTATTAGTGGACATTTAGATAATTTTTAATTCCTATTACAAATAATGCTGTAACAGCTATTTTTCAACAGAATTAAATTGTATATGTCAGTCTGAGTAGGGTTTTATACTATGATAATCAACCTCAACATCTCAGCTTCTTAAGACAAAATAACTTATTCCCTGTGTGCATCACAGCTTAATATAGGTTGGTGAACAATAGTGGTAATGGGCTCTGGTCCACATAGTCATTCAGGAACTCAGCCTCTTTCATCTTACAACTCCACTCTTCTTTTGGACCTTCCCTCCTCTGCATGCTGCCTATGGTTGAAGTAATCAAGCAAGAATAGAGAATATGCTCCACCTCAGCCTGGAGGTGACCTATATCACTTCATTCATATTCCACTGGAATAAGCAGCCACATGGCTCTATCTATATGGAACTTCAGGTACATGCTAGCAAAGAAGGAGTATAAATAGTGAATAATACTACCAGCTCTCATAACATGTTTACTGGACTTTCCCCACAGGAAAAATTCATAAATTGAGTCAAAGGTCATGAACACTTTAATTTTGATAATATCAAACTATGCTCTATGAAAATTGAACCAATTTATATTCTGCCAATAATGTGTTAAGAGTACCTCTTGGGCAGCCCGGGTGGCTCAGCGGTTTAGCACCGCCTTCAGCCCAGGGTGTGATCCTGGAGACCTGAGATCGAGTTCCACGTCAGGCTCCCTGCATGGAGCCTGCTTATCCTTCTACCTATGTCTGTGCCCCCCTCTCTCTCTCTGTTTTTCATGAATAAATAAATAAAATATAAAAAAAAAAAAAAGAGTACATCTTACCCCACATTTTGTCAACACATTTTCATTGTTTTAAGTATCTGTGAATTTGAAAGATAAAAAGTACTATCCTTGGAGTTTCATTTTCCTTTTATTTATTTATAAGTGAGAGTATATATATCTTTTCATACATTTTAGTAATTTACATGAGTCTACTGGCATTTTCTTTTGAGATGTTCATATTATTTGTTGATTTATAGTAGATATTTATGAATTACATTAACTTCTATCATATATTTTACAAATATTCTCACAGCAGTTATTATGTTAAATTATAAGATCATTTATCATACTGAATTTTAACAGCGTAGATGTGTTTTACACATGAGTTTTTCCATTCATGTTTTCCAACTTTAGTGTCATACTTAGACCTTCCCAAACAACAAATTATAAAAATACTCACTAATGTTTTCTTATAGTACTTTTATAGCTTTATTTTCTACACTTGAACCAATGTTATAAACTTGGAAAGCAAGTAAGGACAATGGAAAAAAAAATCACTGTCAGGGGCATCTGGGTGGCTCAGTCAGTTATGCAACTGCCTTCAACTCAGTTCATGATCCTGAGTCCTGGGATCGAGCCCTACATTGGGCTCCCTACTCATGGGGAAGCCTCCTTCTCTCCCTCTGCTGCTCCCCTTGCTTGTGCTCTCTTTCTGTCAAATAAATAAACTCTTTTTTAAAAAAGGAAAAGAAAAGAAAAGAAAAGAGAAAAGAAAAAAAATCACTGCCCATCCACTACCTAAAGATAAATACTATAAACATTTAAGGTATGTCTCTTCACCTGGCTTTACAATGATGCAAGATCACCCAGCTGAAAAGACAATAACCATATACCATTTTATACTGTGATATATTCCAGAAAAGGCAACTAGGTTAAGCATATGCTATAAACAGACCTTTTAAAATGTTTTAAGAGTCTTGCTTGGCTTTTATAAAACATTAAAAAAATTTATCACATTTAAGAGATATATTAGAAAAATAATTCAGCTGATGATGTGTATGAAAGTGAAGTTGTAAACAGAAAGTTTTGTTACCAGGGAGGTAAAAGGTGACAAAATAAATTCAAAACAAGAACCATGCATCTGACTTTACTGTTTTTGAATAGCTATCCTCACTAGGAAGAAAGTCTTCCTATTCTGATTCCAAAAATTTTTTGCAAACCTTTTGTTATGTATTCTCTTTCATATCATTTGTAAATGAGGCAATGAATGCAAAATATAAATTACTAAGACAACGCTGGCATGCATGGGGAGGTTATAACTAAAAGTAATCATACATTCTTTTTTTAAAAAAAGATTTTATTTATTTATTTCACAGAGAGAGAGAGAGAGCACAAGCAGGTGGAGCAGGAGTGGGAGCAGGAGGGGGAGAAGCAGATTCCCAGTTAAGCAGTGAGCCTGATGTCAAAGTTGATGTCAGCTCAACCTCAGGACGCTGGGATCATGGTCTAAGCATAAGGCAGATGCTTAACCGACTGAGCCACTCAAGCACCCAAGGTCATACATTCTTTACATATGTGTAATAATTATACGCCTTGTATAAGCTTCCTTGAAAATCTTTATACTTTTATATCTCCAGCCAATTATCTAATGGAATATTGCCATAAAATAAACTTTCCTTTCCCAACATTCCCAGAAATCCCTGAAATACACAAGTACTCCAGACAAAGTTATTTTAATTGAAGTAATAAAGAGAATTATCATCTTCTAGAATAACGATGAGGATGCAGATGACATGCAGGCAAACCCCAGTCCACAAAACCTACTCCCCTGCACCCCTAGGGCCATGTGAGTCCTAAGGTGACAAGGGAGTGAAACTGCCTCTGAGAGCATTTTTCAGCTCCCTAGGCCTCAACCACATTATTGCAATATGAAAAGTTACCAGGAATTCCTGCTCGCGCTCCCCAGCCTCAAATGAACTTTCATCTCTTCTTTGTGGACACTGGTTCCACAGTGATTTAACTTTAGATTGCTTTGTTTTTCAGGTTGTGAGAACCTGTACACAGTTTGGACAACTATTGCTGCCAGTCTACTATCCTCTTCTACACATGGCTGAGGTCATTGGAAGAAAGAGAGTAATCACAAACTCTTCCCCTTTTTCTACATAGGACTTTTCCTGCCACAGCCAGAAACATGTTCCTTGACAACCGGGCCCTCCACCCTTATTTATCACTTTATTAAGTCTTCTGTCAAGTCACTCTATTTAAAATATTATATAAACTTGTTTTTAGAAAAATGATGGCAATAACTTTTAAAAAGTGGGGTTTTCGTTCTTTTTTTAAAAGCTGACAGCCATTTTTGTTGGTTGCTCTAAGAAAGCAGCAGAATTCTTGAAGAAAAAACTGCTCTTTTGTTTAGGAGGGCATCCAATGGGTTTTTTTAAGTGAGTGAAGATGGACCCCAGGAGAGTCTGGACAGGAGAGGGTGAGCCTAAGAGAAAGCCAAATTTCTCTGCATCATAAAGTTACAGGAATTTTGGAGTGGGTTCCTCTCACCATTGCAAGGCTGAGGAGGATCAGACCACAAAAGAGGGACTGAAAACAAAAAGCCTTCTTAGAGTCCAAAGAGCAGAGCGCAGGCCCCAGAAATGCATAGTGAAAGGGCTGCTAAGAAGGAGTCCTTGAGGTACAGATTTCAGATAACTTTAGCAGTAGTGTTGCCCAGTATTCGTGTTAAGTGGTTCTCTGTTTTGTACCGTAATTCCTCTGCATTGTGCATATAACACAAAAAATGTTAATAAAACACTGCTACTCCCAAGAGCATTATCATGAAGGGGAGAGTAGTGAGTCTGTATCTTGAAGCAAAGCAGACTTGAAAGACTTAGAGCATGGATGCCTGGGTGGCTCAGCAGTTGAGCATCTGCACTGGGCTAAGAGTGTGATTCCGGGGTCCCGGGATCATCTTGCGTTGGGCTACCCTTCGAGGAGCCTCCTTCTCCCTCTGCCTATGTCTCTGCCTCTGTGTGTTTCTCATGAATAAATAAAATCTTAAAAAAAAAAAAGACCTAGGGCAGCCTGTAGAAGCCATGGACAGATGGAGAGAAGAAATCACAAAAAATCAGAAGCAAGAATTTGAAGCAAGAAAAACTAGGTAGACTAAATTTCAACTGCAGAATCAGCAGAGGAATTATAAAACACATTGGACTTCGAACAACATATAGTATGATTATTAAAAGATTTAGGATTGAGGAGTAAGGACTTTGAATATATGAATAATGTTTATATGGAATTTTATGTTTTCCCACACCTTATAAAACAATAGGTTTGAGCAGCTACTGGCAGTGACCTACACCATGGGCACAAAAAAACTGAGGAAGGGCTGTGTCCCTGTAATTCATCCAATTAAACTAAAGTAGTAAAGGCAGGAAGCCTCACATATGATCACATATAATAATGATGAGGAAAAGCTCAACAGAAAGTATTCATACAATATTCTGAATTTATGCAACTTAACTGCTGAGCCACCCAGGCATCCCTCAGCATCAATCTAAAACAGCCTTGCAAGTAGTACTAGTCTTAGTTCCAGAAATTACTCTGCAAAATCTATAAAATACATTTACCTTCAAGCATGAAGGAATAATTTTTTTCAGCATAAATGTCAGAGGCCAGGGAGCTTATACAAACTCCCTCTTCAAGTATCTCAGTACCTAAGACATCTTACATTTTTGAGAACTGAAGTATAAAATACCAAGGGGCAGAGTGAATTAGTGATAGCCCAGGAAAAAAACACGGGGGGGTACATTTTTTCTCTAAAGCAAAATAGGATTCGTAACTTAAAGAGGAATGGAAAAAAAAGTGATCTGAGACCTAAGGTATTTTTCATCCTACTACTACTACTCCATGTGTGGGAGAAGACTTTCTAGAAAAGTCAACTAGAGGCACCAGGTAAAAGGCTGAATAGAACAAGTGTCAAGCCTAAGACTTTGAACTGAGAGGGAACACTCAATCATGTTGATAAGCACTCTTCCTATAATCTGTTTCTTTAAACAATGACACTTCCGCTTGTATTGTGACCTCCTGGTTATCAGCCCATGGTTATTGCATCTTTGATGTTTCAACCAAAGGTATAATTATACCATATCAGTATACCATTTTGGTCCACTGAAACCTTAATACTGTCCTCTAGAAAAAAATGAGAAGCTAATCACTCATGACATTATGTATATGTATTTATATCATTTTCTTAACTGAAAAGCCTCCTTCCACCTCTTTGAGTCTATCAAACTACTATTCGCTGAGCAGATTTTCCTTCTGTCGTTGTTGTTTTTCTTTTCTTTCTAGACAAATTCAATATAATTATGGGAGTAAAGCTCTTTTGGAAATTAGGAGACCTCTCCAAAGTTATCATTCCAGTTGTCAAACTGGAAACCTGTTTAATTTTGTCACAGAACTGTAATGATGTTTAATTTCAGAAAGTATCTTTCAGAATATACAGTCAAGGCAGGTTATAAATATAAATTTAGAACTAGATTTCCTGAGTTTTCAATGTGGTTTCTCTAGTGATCCCAAAGACATGTTAAAAATAGCTGTAGGCCAAAGATCTTAAAGGAGAAGTCATAACTCTAAAGATTAGGTTCTTCTTCCCATTTTCTTTCCGATCTATACAGCAAACATATAATAAATCATAAAAGAACATATTTGTGCCAGGCACTTTGCTGGGGTTGGCTATGTAATTTTGAGTTTGAAATAATTTAACAGGAATTTTTACTTGAGTTTTTATAACTGGAGTGTGAATTATTTAATGACAAATAAACAGAAAATGCCATGGTGTCTGTGTTTCTGCCCAGAGTAGAATATGATTTCAGGTAGGACTGAACAAAAGAAATCACTCTCAAATTTCTACTTCCAACCATGATAGGGGGTGACTGATGCTGGATGAAACTGAACAATTCCCAAACTAGATAAAATATATGAGTCAGCTGATTTCAGACACTGCCTAACAAGCAATGTATATTGTGATTCTTGAGAGAGGGGATATGCATGTGGTAAGCAGCACAACTGCCCCAGCTCTCTGCCTGGAGACAATATCCTGCCCATGGTGTAGATATCTGAGTGGAACGTGGTGGTCCTGTTGAGCTGAGGAGGCAGTTATCAGAGTTCACAGTAGCTAAAGCAGTTAAAACCTATGGAGGAGTGAGCAATACAGAGAAAGGATCCCAGAAGCCTATTAGGGATCTCTGAAAATCTATGGCTGAGAGCTGGATTGTACATGTGCAGGGTAAGGCAACCTGAGCCTTTAGTATCTGCTGCTACAGAGTTGCAAGTAAAACCAAGATACTAGAGGTTAAGTACTGCCTGGGGAAGAATAGTAGCAGGGGATACAAGAGTCCTTGCCCTGCCAGAGGAAAGAGATTATTGACACCTCATTAAAACCGCTGACATTCAGCTAATACACTGCAAAGTCTACATTTTAGGAATAAGGGATATGCCCCAGAGAGACCTACTCTACACCCACTCTAATAAACTCTAAAACCAAACCTCAAAAAGATTTGTGGAGAAGACCCAGTTTGAAGAGTGAGTACTGCCAAGTTAGAGAAATTTGGGAAACGCCTGGGGCTTCCCACAGATCAACACTAATAATGCAAAACACCAAGGTCATAGAAGTTAAAGTGATCAGCCAGTAAATGAACTGCCTGCTTAAACTCAAATCAGCTTTCTTCAGAGGAAGATTACAGAATCTAGAACCACTGGAATCTGTTATCCACAAAGTCCATCATGTAATAAAAAAAAAATCACTAGACATACAAATAATTAAAGGAGAATGGGGTTAAAAGACTCAAAGGAAAAGTCTATTTTAATTGAGAAACCAAACCAGAAATCTCAACAGGAAATGGAGATTATAAATACAATCAATCAAGCAAAAATTCTAGAACTAAAAAATATAGTAACTGAAATAAAAAATTGATAGGCTCAACAGCAAGTCAAGATTAGTAGAACAAAGAGTGAACTCAGATACAAGCCAACAGAAATATAAAGAAAAAAGATGAGCAGCCCAGGTAGCTCAGTGGTTTAACGCTGCCTTCAGCCCTGCGCACGATCCTGGAGACACAGGATCAAGTCCCATGTCGGGCTCCCTGAGCCTGCTTCTCTCTCTGCCTATGTCTTTGCCTCTTTCTTCCTTTTCTTTCTTTTCTTTCTTTCTTTCTTTCTTTCTTTCTTTCTTTCTTTCTTTCTTTCTTTCCTTCTTTCTTTCTTTCTTTCTTTTCTTTTCTTTTCTTTTCTTTTCTTTTCTTTTCTTTCTTTTCTTTCTTTCTTTCTTTCTCTGTGTCTCTCATGAATAAATAGATGATATCTTTAAAAAAAAAAGACTGTAGAAAAATAAACATTAAACAATAATGAGATACCACTACATACCTATTATTAGAATGGCCAAATTCTAGAACACTCTCAACACCAAATGCTGACAAGGATGTAGAGCAACAGGAATTCTTATTCACTGATGGAAGGAATGCAAAATGGTATAATAATTTTGGAAGACACTTTGGCAGTTTCTTACAAATGAAACATATTCTTGAGATGCCTGGGTGACTCAGTCAGTTAAGCGTCCGACTCCTGATTTCAGCTCAGGTCATGATCACAGGGTCATGATCATGAGACAACCTTGCCCTGGGGTCTGCACTGGGCATGGAACCTGGTTAAGATTCTCTCCCTCTGGGACACCTGTGTGGCTCAGCGGTTAAACATCTGCCTTTGACTCAGCCATGATCCTGGAGTCCTGGGATTGAGTCCCACATTGGGCTCTCTGCATGGAGCCTGCTTCTCCCTCTGCCTATGTCTCTGCCACTCTCTCTGTGTCTCTCATGAATAAATAAATAAAATCTTAAAAAAAAAAAGACTCTCTATCCCTCTGCCCCTCACCTGCTTGCATATGGGCACATGTGCATGCTTACTCACTCTCTCTGGAAAGAAGGAATGAACGAACGAATGAATGAAAGAAAAAGAAAGAAAGATTAATTCTTATCATATGATCCAGCATTTGTACTCCTTGGTAATTATCCAAAGGAGTTGAAAACATGTTTCAACAAAGCTGCACATGGATGTTTACATCACCTTTATTCATAATTACCATAACTTGGAAGGAACCAAGATGTCTTTCAGTAGGTGGATGAATATAAATATACTGTGATATATCCAGACAATAGAAAATAATCCAATGCTAAAAGGATATGAGCTATCAAGCCATGAAAAGACATGAAGAAAACTTAAATGTATATTACTAAGTGAAAGAAACTAATCTGAAAAGGCTACATTTAAGTATGATTCCAACTAAAATGACATTCTGGATAAGGCATAACTATACAGACAGTAAGAAGATCAGTGCTTACCATGGAGGGCCTGGGATAGAAACAGGGATGAAGAAGCAGAGCACAGCAAATCTGGGGGACATGAAATGGCTCTATATGATACTATAACCATGGATATGTGTCAGTATAAATTTTTTCAAATCTACAAAAGCTATAACACAAGAGTGAATCATATGTAAACTATGGACCTTGGGGATAATGATGTGTCAATATGGGTTCATCAATTGTAACAAATGTACTACTCCAGTGGGGAGATGTTGATAATGTGAGAGCAGAGAGTATATGAGAAGTCTTTGCACTTACTGGTCAATTTTGCTGTGAACCTAAAACTGCTCTAAAAAATAAAGTCTATTTAGAAAATTGACATAATGGGACACCTGGGTGGCTCAGGAGTTGAGCATTTGCCTTCAGCTCAGGTTGTGATCCTGGAGTCCCGGGATCAAGTCCCACATCAGGCTCCCTGCATGGAATCTGCTTCTCCATCTGCCTATGTCTCTGCCTTTCTCCCTCTGTTTCTCATGAATAAATAAAATCTTTAAAAGAAAAGAAAATTAACATAAATTTTTAAAGGCTGGGGGGAAAAAAGAAAGAAAGAAAGAAAGAAAAGAAAAGAAAAGAAAAGAAAAGAAAGAAAGAAAGAAAGAAAGAAAGAAAGAAAGAAAGAGAGAAAGAAAGAAAGAAAGGCTGGGGGGTTGCGCTGGGAGGCTCAGTCCGTTGGATGTCTGCCTTCAGCTAGGGTCATGATCTTCAGGGTCCTGGGATGAAGCCTTGTGTCAGGCTCCCTGCTCTGTGGGAAGTCTGCTTCTCCCTCTTTCTCTGCCCCTCCCCCCTGCTCATGTTCTCTCTCTCTCAAATAAATAAAATCTTTTAAAAAAATGAATAAATAGCCTCAGGGACCTGTGAGAGTATCAGTCAGCCCAGCAAGAAAGTAACTGAGTACCAGAAGAAGAGAGTAATATAGGGACAAAAATAATTGAAAAAATAATGCCCCCAAACTCCCAGGAGTCAGAAAAACACTGACTTATTAATACAAGAATTTTAATGAATCCACATAGGAAAAATAGAAGGAAAACCAGACCAAAGCTCATCATAGTCAAACTGCTGAAAACCAAAAATGAAGATAAAATCTTGAAAGCACACAGAGAGAAAAGAAGGCACTTTTTATACAGGAGAACAAGAAAAACAATTATGACTGACTTCTCATCACAATGGAGGCCAAAGGCAATGAAATAACTTCTTTAAAGTGCTGTAAGAAAAAAAAATCCCATCAACCCAGAATTTTATATCCAACAAAAATAGCTTTAAGCAAGAATTAAGTTAAGCAAGAATTAAATAAAAACATTTGCTGAAGAATGGAAGCTGAGAAGATTTGTTTCCAGCCTCTCTGCACTATCTGAAGGATATCTTTTAGGTCAAAGAGAAACTTGGATCTATAAGAGAAAGGAAGAACAACAGAAATAGTAAATGAAATGATGGGTAGCTGAAATATGAGGAACTGGCCAAAGTTCCTCAGGATCATGGTAAAGACAGAGCTCCTGACACAACTGAAGTTCCCACAGGCTTAATTTCAAGTTACCTCTACCTAAAATTAACTGTCTTAATATCTAGCCCCTGTAATCAGGATGATACTGAACAGTAGCTGGGAAGTTTTTAAAATTAAGGAATTCTTTTCTAATCTTGTCTGGGAATTTACCACTTAATTTAATTTAACATTGAATACGGAGTTCGGAGTCTAGTTTCATAGTACTCATCTACTTCCTTTGGCTGATAGAACAGGATTATAATTCCACAAATACTTAATAAAAGAGTGACTGTCTAATGTGTGTGGAGTTTCACACTTTTCATTTCAGTACATTTTAAAAAATTCTTCTATAACCCTGAAATAGGAGTTAACTCATAAAAAGAAACGTAGGAACTAGTACAGAAACAAATTTTCCTCTCATGTATAGTTATCCCTTTTAAATATCTAAATTTGCTTTAAAGAGAAAGCACACAATTCATCAAAGTTTATCTGCAGAATCTAATAAAAGGGCCCACACCACAAGAGTTTAATGCTTCTATTCCATTTTTTTAAAGCACCCACTATTTTCTGTTTCCTTTACTCATCCTGGTAACTCCAGAATATTTCTTCTGTTCTGGCAAAAAGATACATGGAATCCTAAGAACTACTTTCATACTCATTTAATACTCTAGCAGTCATACTCAAGGCAAATCTTAAGCTTTTTTTACATTAATGAGAGTCAATTATTTTATGATGAACATAGAAGTATTTTGCTGCTCAGACATAACAAGGAGGCTCTTTGGGATGGGAGAGCATAAGAACTGACTGGACTCCTAAGTTATTACGTTATTGTGCTATTGGGGATAGGGAGGAGACTGCATTAGACCAATCAGATACTGAGGTATATAAAACTAAGCATCAGAAAAGAACGGACTACAGATGTCATAAATAAAGAAATCAAAATACATACTTTATGAGACACTATAAATGCAGTTCTTAAAATGTAGTACTTAAAAACATAGTTAGAAGGCTATGGGGGAGATCATCTGAAAACAAGGAACATTAAGCAAATGTTCAGAATTGGTGGGGGGAGTGAGAAACCTCTTCAGATATTACCATAATTTTCTATAAATTTCTAGTGGCTCTGGTAGTTACAGAGTTATTTACATATTTTTATGCCTGGAAATTAAATGATACCATTTTTTTTATTTTCCTGTTAATTTAAGAAAAGAATTAATCAAAGATCATTAGAAATTTTTGAGCTAGACTGTGATACAAATTTTTAAAATTCTAATTACTAAAGATCAAAATCAAAATCCTCTATATTTTTAGTTGTCAGAGTAGATGAGCACAATAAATAGCTTATACATTTTCATGGGTTAGTACATTAACTAAAAATACTGAAAAAAAATCTAACCAACTATAGTTTTAAATATATTTACATGTCCAATCCAACCCTGGAAACCCACTAAAACACAAATTCAGATTGCAATCCAGTTACAATGCAAGCCAGGCACAAAAGCCTTCTAATGATCTTTGATTAGTTCTTTATTAAATTCATCAAGGGAGCAAAGAAAATTTAATAATCTTCACCAGTTGTCATCTTTCTGATTAGAGTTTTGATTAGAACTTTCAGCTTTTATTTTTCTCCTTGCTAGCCTCTGCCAGAGCTTTACTATTGCTTCTAGTTGGAAAAGAAGAACAAGGCAGATGGAACATGTTAAACACCTCACATTTGTTAATATTCCCTAGGTATGCATGTCAGGAGTTTACTGACGGAGAAAGTACTCTTGTAGCATTCTCTGTATATCCTCTCCCCACCACCTACCCACTTTGAATAGTGAACTTTCTGCTTTCACCAGCTTTTTGTCTGGGAATGCATTTTGCTTGCTGCTGACAGTTATTTCCCCCAGGAATTGAAACTGATTTTTTTCATCCTGTTAAGTTTACAAATAAAAATCATATTGTGAGTTGGTTAGTGATACTATACACATTTCATGAGTGAAAGCAGTGGCATTATAGGAGCAACCTTCCATAGGTATTTGAGAAATGTCCATTAGATTGTTCAGAATAAAGGACTCTGAAAGGTCACTCGGGCTGGCATAAAAGGAGTAAGATGAACAATAATGATGTTTACATTTTTCTTCCTCATACAGCATGTGGGAGAATAATGACATTCAGATTTCTATATAGCACATTTCTTCCTAGTATTCACAAATATCGCCTCAATTATTTTTCTATCATTGCTGAAAAGTAGGAAATGTGTAGCTATTATCATCTCTGTTTCCTATTATAGTCTATCATGCTATTTTAGTACCTGCTACCTGAAGAGAAGGGCAGCTAGGCAGTGTGTTTATAATCACACTCTATCACCATTAGACCTCACCATTGGAAAGAGATAACAGGAAGAGAGTAAAAAAGAAATAATGAAAATGCAAACATAGGAAATCCTTAACCTACAACAAGGTTGTATTCCAAAAGTTCATTTATTAAGCTATTTTGTGTGGAACTCAAAAATCTGTATTTCCATAGAAACAATATTATACCCAGTGGTTAGGTTCCTAAGCTAGCCTGTCACAGCCCATTTATTTATGTAGTTGAAAATACAATTATTACAAAGATTATAGTAGCAGAAAATTGTTCAGTTGGAAATATACGGTATTTTAACTACACAGAAGGTTAAACAAACTTTTAGAGAATAACATAATTAATCCAAATGTCTCTTCGTACCCAACTCAGTGCTTTGGACATTGGCAACAGTCAAGGATGCTGTGATAACCTAAAGATCTAGTAAACTCACAACCACAAACACAACCACAGGACCTGCAGAAAAAACAGCCTGACAACCCATCAAACAGGTGATCTTGCCCTTTATTTCCCAAAGCCACAACAAATAGTGGGCAACCCAGGAAAAGGTACCTGGTGTCAAAATTTCAATCTACGATCCCAAGGGAAGTTCTCCTCCTCACTTCAAATATGGTACAGGTTTCTGATTCCAATGGATTTCTTTCTAGTTGATCAAACTTGGAGTTATTATCAAAATAAACTAGTTGCATACAACATGCCAGGCACCACAGTATGACTAGAACACTAAAATATTAATTTTGAGACCTAATAACTTATCATTTAAATCCAAAAGAATGTTTGAAAATATAATACATAATATTTTAGGATTAGGGTGTATTTAAAAGGTGTTAAAATTAATGTCCAGTTTCATCAACTCCAATGAGCAAATGAAAATCTAACTAAAAAGAACTGGTTGAATCAATTATTACACTAATTAGTGTTTTTGTTCAGAATACTAAACTGAGGCTATTTTTTCCTTGTTGCTACTGAGAAATTGGTTTGAACACATACTGTTAGTCATTCAATATGTATTACATATCTCTGTTTGCAAACAACAAAGATACACATTTCCAAAATGAAATAAGCATAAATAATACCCTCTCCAGCATCATAAAGCTCTAACATTTGAAGACATAAAGCTGAACATCTCAAAAGACATGTCCTATTCCCCAGCATACACAGTATCATTTCCAAACACAGTTCAACATTCTAGACCTTATGGTTCTAGATTTCTGGTGTATCTCTATGACAGCAGTTAATATATTACACCATAAGTGTCTGTTATAAATGTAATTCATTCACTTGTCTAGGAGCTCTTAAAGGGCAAGGACTAATGCTTTACTTATGGTTGTATATTCCGTGCCTTGCACAATGCTTGGACCATAGTAGGAGGTCACTACTTGGAGAAGAAGTGGGAAAACTTCCCAATGCTTTATGTTGCCTTTATGGGCTTAGAGCTCTGCCAGATATAATGGTCCTGCCCAATTTTTCTTTCCTATCTGGCTATTCTGTTTTATTTATTTTGTATGGAACCTACAAGGGCATAGAGGTGCTATTTATTGCTCCCCTAACCCCAACCAGATCTATAGGTGGAAAGATGATAGGACAAATAAATTAACCTGTCTTCCATTCTTACCTCACTTTAAATTGTCATTGAATATATAATCACCAACTAGAAAAAGAGAGCAAACGCTTCTAAACTTCAAAAAGCTATTCTGGTCAAAGCAGATGCCAGAAATAGAAAAAAGAGTTTAAGAGATTCTTCTGATTGTACCTGAATCCATTTGCTCCTTTTTCTCACAAAGGAATTTGTGTACACACACACACACACACACACACACACACACACACAGTACTCATTAGAGATCTAAGACACCATTAATAATGGTAATACATATTCATAAATGTTTTTTAAAATGTAACATTGATGCAATCGACATAAATAGATCTTTGAGTGCTATTTTAATCTTATATTACAATTATATATTTAGGACACATTACCCATAGATTTAAAAATTAAATAAAAAAATTTTAAGGTACTATGTTTGCCTCACAGCTGATTTTAAAATGGTGCATTCCAGATTCTACATGTAAAATTGGAAGATCTCTGACTGAATGACAGATTCAGTCCCCTCTACTACTGATCCAGTTATATAATTTGGGGCAGACTTCTTATTTCTCTGTGCCTCATGTTTCTTAATGTATAAAATTAGGGGTCAACTAGATAGTCTCATAGATCCCTGTTTTAGCTCTCAAGTTTTATCATTCTAATATAATTATGATACTTGGATTTTTTTTTTACTACAGTCCTAAGCTATTCTTAAAACTTTCTTTCTTTCTTTCTTTCTTTCTTTCTTTCTTTCTTTCTTTCTTTCTTTTTCTTTCTTTCTTTCTTTCTTTCTTTCTTTCTTTCTTCTTTTTTTTTCGAAATCTCTGAGTTTCTAACATTATTTCACTCCAGTGAACAGTACTCTAGTTATCTATAGAGTTTTGGGAAGATCTAATTCCAACATATAAGTAGGATAATAACAAAGAATTTCTGCAGCCATGTAAAAAGTAGAAATTAATTAAATATTAGAATCAGTAGCTTAATTAAACTACTAATAGTAGGTTACAATGGAAGGACTGTAAGAACATGATGGTTTATTAAAGAGCGGCCATCCTTTTGTACAGATAAGGATAATAGAAATGGAACCAACAGGCATTTAATTCTTCCAGAACACAGACAATGTACATGAAACTGGCCTGACAAAAATGTGGTCTATTCAGCTTAAGTCATACAGAGAAAAATACCATGATAGAAAATAAGCCATTCAGCAGTAACAGTTCTGAGCATCATGTACAACAATATTATTGGCATGAGCTTTACCTTCAAGCTACCAGCCTTACTGGAACTTCAAAATTATACAATTCACATGCATGGGAACATGCCAGCCATCAGCAGGGGAGGGAGGTGGTGTCATTTTGTAAGAAAGCTTGAAATTTTTTTAAGGTACATTTTGAAATGGCTTGCCAGAAGCTTGGCATGTAAATAACCAAGGTTAGCATATTCTTTGTTGTAGCTCTACAGAATGTTAAGCACTGTATTTTAAAAATCTTAACATTTTAGAGTGTTTAAAATGAGTACTCTTCCCATTTAATTGGAGCCTTTTTTCCCCTCTGATGGGCAGACTATGAGTTTTCTAAGTGCTTTCCCTAAGTCTTAGAATCAAAGAGGTTTGATTGGTTCTTTCCTTCACCAGCTTATTCTATTGTGTAGGATGATGACTTGGCTTTTCAGGTAACCCTGAGAGAAAGGGATTTGTTTACACTCCCCTGAGCTTTGGGAGGAGACTCAGGCCCCTGGGGAAGAAGGCAGGTCTGGCTAACATTGAGAAGCTAGGATTTGGCAATGCAGTTGCAGAATGAGACCACATTCCACCCAGGACTGAACACAAAACTGGCAGAGTTAACCAACTCCAAGCACTCGATGCAGAAGTCAAAGTTGGTTTAGTCTTCTTTGTGAATGAAACTGTATTCTCTTCCCTGTGATTCTGGATGTCCAGCTAGAATAAACCATCTATAACCACATAATTGATCATGGCATGTATAGAGAAGTTATACATCAACATCTTTTCACCAGAGTGCAAAGAAGGCAAGAGAACTAATACAACTGATGGGGGAACACAGGGCTAGCTGAGGACAAGGCACGAGCCTGGGCAGCACATTGACAAGTCCTTGAAACAGGCAAAGGGATGTTGCTCTAGAGACTCAACTGCCTCTATGTTCATACTTTGCTAAGGGCAAAAGGCAATCTTAGCCCGACCCCCAGGAGCCTGTAAGTTTACTTTAACATATAACAATTCCTTTAGAAATTTCCCTTTATCTCTAAACCTCCAGGATACGTGTTGGCAATCATCCTCCAAACACATGGCCCACCAATATACATCTGAAGGGTCTCATGACTCAGGTTTTACTAGAGGGTGATAAGTGACCTTTTCCCAATAATAGCTAGCCCTCTCAAGGTCCTGGAAACCTTGCTTCCAAAATTCCTTAGAGAGTTTGCTATCCTCAACCCCAACCCCCTCCAACTCCTAGGTATATAATCAGCCACCCCTCACAGGCCCAGGGCAGCAGCTCTTCTGCCTATGGGTCCTGTTCCTGTGCTTTAATAAAACCATCATTTTGCACCAAAGACAGCTCAAGAATTCTTTCTTGGTCGTCAGCTCTGGACCTCGCCTATATTCCAGAACTTCATCACAACAAAAGGAAATAAACCAGCCAGCTTTTTGCATTCTTAGTAATTTATTAGAAAATGATTAAGCTTTCAATATAAAATATATTGGTAAAATCATAATAGGATTAACCATCCTGCAAAGAGAAGAAAACTATTTAAATGCCTTTGCATTCAGCATTGCTAGATTTCAAATGGTTTCACTGAGGCACCTGTTCTAACATGTAAGAGTTTAACCTCTCAGCCACAAAGTTAATCAACCATGAAACTCATATCCCACAGAAAGAGAGAATACGATATATGCCTTATCAATCACTTTAAAATTTATAGCCAGAAGATATGAATTGCCTGTCCCAAGCCAATTTGTCAGTCACTATAAAGTTCAGATGGTGTTTTCCCCAATGACAACTCTATCAGGAGAACTGTAATTTTAACTTTCTTGTGAGGCAACAATGTTTACACTTCTATATTAATTCTTCAACTCTTCAGGTGAAGGGCAGAAATTTAGAATGAAAACCACAATATTCACTATTAATCAAGATAAATATTATAGTTTCTTTTTCTGCCTAATACATGAATATGACTATTATACCAACAATAAAAGTACATTCCCTAGTGACCACAGAGACTGCAATGATGAAGCAATTATCTCCTAGATGCATTAAATGCAAAAAGCTGGAAGCAGAACAATACATACACTATCAGTCTTTTGACACAGCAACTACAGAAATATATATTTTTCCTTCTATCTGTAAGGATACACACCAAGGTTGGCAGACAGTATTTTTGCTTTGTCAGGGGTATGTGATTTTTTTTAAAGATTTTATTTATTTATTCATGAGAGACACAGAGAGAGAGGCAGACACATAGGCAGAGGGAGAAGCAGGCTCCTCACAGGGAACCTGATGTGGAACTTGATCCCCAGACCCCCAGATCACAACCTGAGCCAAAGGCAGACACTCAACCACTAAGCCACCCAGGTGTCCCAGGAGTATGTGATTTTTTAACAAATTAAATGGGTTAATATATTACTTGTGTAAAAACAAAAATGATTTATAACATTTAAAACTTCAGACATAGGTAATTCACAAATATTCTGCTCTGCTTTGGAAGAATTATGTTTAATCATTACATCCTTTGTGGCATATTTTATTGTAAAAGCATCAGGAACTTAGTCTAGGGGCTCAGTTGGTTAGGCGACTGACTTCAGCTAGAGTGGTGATCCCAGGATCCTGGGATTGAACCACACCTAGGGCTCCCTGCTCAGCAGGAAGTCTGCTTCCCCCTCTCCTTCTACCCCTCTTCTCTATTCCTGCATACACAGTCTCTTGCAAATAAATAAATAAATAAAATCTTTTTTAAAAAACTTAGTCTAACATCAAAGGAAATCTGTGAACATGCTGCTGTGCTATGGTACCTAGAATATTCTAGTATACCACCTAGTATTACATCATGCATACCATAGACACTGGTATGTCTGTGAACAACAGATGGAGGAACAGATGGATGGACAAAGCAATAATAGTAACACTTTCTGGATTTACTATTCATCTTGGTTGACTGATAAGACAAACATATAAACACTTTGTGATGGTAGTTCTTTTGAGCAATTTTGGTAGTAGGTTTAGAATTACTAGTTTTTACAGTACCTCTAACTGCATTTGAGAGAATTTCTCATCCTATTCACTGATAGCTTTTCAATGTTTGATATGCTCCAGGAGTCACAAAACCACTAAGCAAATTTTCAAGAGCTTTCAAAAGCAGTAAGCCTTGTAAAAATTATATTTGCCTCACCAAATGTAAAACTTCCTCCCATGGGTTCTTCTACTGCCCCAAATCACTAGTTTCATTATCTTCCTGTAGCAGATGTTTAAAGATTCCATCAATTTTACAAAAACCAAAAAGGAAAAATAAATAGATCAAGTCACATTTGTCTAATTATTTCATCACAGTTAAGGGACAGGTAATCAGTAAAATATGTACATTTCAAGTCTTCTTTAAATAATTGTGGTAATTGTCTTTCCTTCTGACTCATTCTTAAATTTAAATGCTTTTTGAGATTAGAAGCTAGGTATTTATTTATTTATTTATTTATTTATTTATTTATTTATTTATTTATAAATTTTACTCTGATAGGTACACTTAACATAAGACCTATCCTCTCAAACAGATTTTTAAGTGTATAAAAAAGTATTGTAAAGTATAAGCACAGAACTCTAAAATTTACTCATCTTAAAAAAAAAAAAAAAAAAAAAAAATAAAAAATAAAAAAAAAAAAAAATAAAAAAATAAAAAAAAAAAAAAAATAAAATTTACTCATCTTGCATGACTAAAACTTAATACCTGTTGATTCAAAGTTCCCCATCTTCCCCTCGCCCCAGTTCCTGGAAACCACCATTCAATTTCCTGCTTCTATGAATTTGCCTATTTTAGATGCCTTTACATAAACAGAATCATGCTTACATGATTCAATCAAATCAAAGAATATTTGTCTGCTGTGACTGGCTTATTTCACTTAGCATAATGTCCTCAAGGTTCATCCAAGTTGTCATATATTGCAGGGTTTGTTTCTTTTTTTCTTTTTTTTTTTTTTCTCTTTCTTTCTTTCTTTCCTTCTTTTTCTCTTTTGTTAACTCTCAATCTGTTGCCATTATGTTGGGGGTAAATAAATGAGGGTAAAAGTCAAAATGTAAATAATCACACACACACACACACAAACTCTCTCTCACACACACAATGCCATTGAGTTACTAGAGAAGTAGTAGAGACAGAAAGATCAGAGGACTTCAGACAAACATGCAGCCAGGTTCTAACATTCAGTCAGACAGCTGTGGATGGTGTGGTGGGGGCATGTACACAAAAAAGATACCACCTTATGATTACCTTCTCTAAGTATCACATATTCTTGCTTTTTCATTGCTTTCTCCAAAGTCTTTTCATCATAGTCTTAACAAGTCTTATGAACTGTTCCATCTACTTCTCACTCTCTCCACTTTCACCTATGCTGCTTTTAACTTGGGATCCCAGAAAATATTCCCTTTCTAGCTATGTGATCTTGCAGTAGTCAAATGAACCACTGTGTCTCCTTACTTATAAAATAAGAGTATCAGTCTGGACAGACCAAGGTCACTTCCAAGAATAACATTTGATATTTTCATGCCTTTTATAGAACTATTTCAGGTGTAAACATCAAGGCTTATCACCATTTTTTAAAAAGAGTTTATTTGAGATAGACCACACACACACACACACACACACACACACACACACACACAATTTAGATGTGTGTGATGGGGAGGGGCAGAGAGAGAGAGATAGAGAGACAGAGAGAGAAGCAGATTCCCTAAGCAGGGAGCCCAATATGGAGCTTGATCCCAAGACCCTGGGATCAGGAAGGAGCCCAAGGCAGACCCTTAAGTCACTCAGACGCCCCAAGGCTTAGCACCATTTAATGCCCTATCGCTTATCTTGTTGCTGATCTCTCTTATTAATAACTACTGGCAGACCTCAGACTGTCCTCATAAACCCTGTCTCAACAATTCAGATGTTCTGTAGTGTCTAATGATGATTGAACCCAATCAGGAAAACATGGGGAAAAAATGCTCATGGTCATGAGGATTAAAGACAACATATCTGGGCATGTTGTAACACAGATTGATGTTCTGATAAATGTTTACATTAGTAATATCACCACTTAAATGATAATAGTGGCAAACGGTTGGTCAACATTTATGTAGATGAGGAGGACAGGGTAAGTTCATCTTTGAGACATCTTTGAGCTTTAATTAATAAACCTTGAAGCATTATGAATCTATAACTACCAATACATTGCTCTAGTAAGGGAGCAAGATAAGTGGGACTAGCTTCACATTCTGGTCAAAATAAGATGTGATGTTACCTGATGAAATAACTTGTCTTATGACATTAACTTTATCAATAGTAAATTACCAAAACTATGAAAATATCATATTTCCAGTTATTTATATTATGAAAATACTGTGATGACTACTGGCAGAAATGCAGAACTACTGAGCAATTTAGCTAAAGGGGTGGGGACATAGGGAACAGTGAAGAAATGTATGTAGAGACTGAGATAACCAGTGTTTTTTAATTATCTGCCTAGATCTGAAAATTGAGAATCGTAAATCTATAAATATCAAAGCATGGATAGTTGTTTTAAAAAATATTTATAATTTAACCCATTTAAAACCTTTTACTGACATTTTCTAATTTAGCATGATGAAAAGAATGACTAGCTTTTAAAGTGCAATTGAATAATAAATTTCCCTTATAAGAAAATAACACATGAATGCAAGCCTAGTTCAAGACTGCAACTTATAAACTGTCTAAATCTTTTCCACTAATGAACACGGAAATTCATTCATAACTTTTTATATTCCTCTTTACAAACAAATGCTTTTTTAAAAAAAATTTTTATTTATTTATTCATGAGACACGGGGGGGGGGGGGGCAGAGACACAGGCAGAGGGAGAAGCAGGCTCCATGCAGGAAGCCCGACGTGGGACTCCATCCCGGGTCTCCAGGATCACACCCTGGGCTGAAGGCGGGGCTAGATGAGCCACCCAGGCTGCCCTAAACAAATGCTTTAACTTTAGTATTGTTAGGGGTGCCTGGGTGGCGGAGCGGTTTGGTGCCTGCCTTTGGCCCAGAGCATGATTCTGGAGTCCCAGGATCAAGTCCCAGGATCAAGTCCCATATCAAGTCCCATATCAAGTCCCACATCAAGTCCCACATCAAGTCCCACATCAAGCTCGCTACATGGAGCCTGCTTCTCCCTCTGCCTGTGTCTCTGCCTCTCTCCGTCTCTCATGAATAAATAAATAAAATCTTAAAAAAAAAAAAAACCTTTAGTATTGTTATAGCTCATTCCTTTACATTCTCACAAATGAAATCTCTTACTTCCAGACAGACATTTAGTAAAAATATAATTCATTTCGTCTATCTAATTCTATCTCTATGGCCTCTAAATCTTATAAGTACAGGTGGAAATTGTCCACTGAAAATTGTTCCTGTCTATAGTTTTCCGAATATTTCAGTGTTCAATTAACCACAGTTTAAATTAATCAGAACATCCAAGAAATGAACACTGGTGAGACAGAATGAGGCAGAGAATTTGATTGTGTTATACATGAAATTCAGCTATTCAGTGAAATTCTCCAATTGTGGTAATTCCACTGTCCTGATTACAATTATTTCATCTATGTGGTGCATATATATTTTAATCTTCTCCTGACACTGTCTGTTGTTATAAATGAATTTGTCTTCCCAGCGATTCACAAATACATTTGCATTATTGAGGTCATGTCTGACTATAGGGCTTGGTTCCATGATTTAAACAATACTTAATCTTAGCTCCTGGGATTATTTTTGCATTAGATAATAATTGATTGGAACCCACTGACAAATAAAGAAGATATCATTTTCTGTTAATGAGTTTGACAAAGGAGGATTCACATCCTTGTATTTTTAAAAGAAACATTTCTTGACCTTGAATATATTAATAAAACTCCTTTATATCATTAAACAGTCATAACAGAATGCTGAATTCCACAGTTTTAAGTCAAAAGTCCCTCTAGGTATGGGCAGAATGCCTCTAAAATCAGAGCCCAGTATGTTCTCAGCTTTAACCTTTGGAAATTAGTCCATTCCTGTTATATTCTGTGTCTAGATTTTCCTTCCTTCCTTCTATCCTTTCTTCCTGCTGCCCTCCGTCCCTCCCTCCCTTCCTTCCTTCTTTCCATCCTTCCTCCTTTCTTAACATCTTTTTTTCTTCTTTGTTCTTCCTTCCTTTCTTTCTCCACTGGGTGTCAAAAATGCTTTTTCCACTTTCCAATGTTGAGGTTGGATTTCATAGGGAAAAGGCTTTTAAAAAGCAGAAAATTGTAACCTGATCAGAAAAGCAAGAAAGAGATAGGGAGAAGTGACATATTCTTTAGTGTCCCCTTTTAAATCCTCCCCACTTATGTTTTTTATTTTATATTTCACTCAATTTATACAACAAAAACTAAGACAAGCACTCCTGCATTATGTTTTAACCTTGTTTCATTTTTCAATTCTTAAGTAACTATGTAAAGATTGATAAATTTTGCTTCAAAAAGAAAAAAAAACTGCCATCATTCATATTTTACCGAAATTCTGGTAAGTTTAAAAATATTTCTGTTGGAGAACTGATGTGGTCTTGAATCAAGACTTAGGTGTTCAGTCCAAACTCTGACTGATGACAACATGGTCTTAGAAATCATGTAACTTCTTTATTTGATTTTTTTTTTGTCTAAACCAAGGACAGTGATAACATCCTAACAAAAAAAAAAAAAAAAAAAAAGTATAAGGCGACTTGTTATAAACTGTCTAGGAATACAAATTGCTTTTTTTTTTTTTTTTTAAGATTTCATTCATTTATTCATGAGAGACACACATACACAGAGAGAAAGGCAGAGACACAGGCAGAGGGAGAAGCAGACTCCATGCAGGGAGCCTGATGTGGGACTCGATCCCAGGACCCCAGAATCACGGCCTGGGCTGAAGGCAGGCACTAAACTGCTGAGCCACTCGGGGATCCCACAAATTGCTTTCATTGACAATTTAGTCATACAACTTAATAACCAAACCCTAAATGATACTGCCATCACCCTGGGCATCCAAGCCTAAGGTTTACTTCGTGAAGTTCTGTAGGATATAGAGAAAGAGAAGAGATTTTCAATCAAGCAAATCTAACAGTAAGATTAGACAAATTCTGCTGTGCAGATGGGTTGAAATTTGGACTTCTTCCATTATTAATACAGTTTTTATTCCTGTGTCATCTAGGACAATGGTTTATTCAGATTGTCTCTAATGCTGCAAATGATTGTAATTTAAAGACTAATGATATATATATAAAAAGAATGTATAAGAGCCACTCATGAACAACTGGAGAGTTAAGGTAGCAACCAGCTACTTTATACCTAAATTAGCTTGTATATCATCATTTGATTAGGTTATCTTGATAAGAAAGTTTTTACCATGTAATCTCAAATTGTTACTAAGGCTTCTTTCTTCTATCTCAATATCTTTTCTCTTGATTAGCACTGGGTAGGTATATAGATGGATAAGGAGGAAAAATATTTCTGTCATTTAATTACCGTGGAGCTCCAATAGTATAATTCTTAAACTCCAAAATCTTTAATGATAATGTAATTACAGCCCTTGGTCATTTATTTTTTTATTTTTTAAAAGATTTTATTCATTTATTCATGAGAGACACACAGAGAGAGAGAGAGGCAGAGACACAGGCAGAGGGAGACGCAGGCCCCACACAGGGAGCCCAACGTGGGACACAATCCCGGGACTCCAGGTCACACTCTGGGCCAAAGGCAAGCACTAAACCGCTGAGCCACCCAGGGATTCCCACCCTTGGTCATTTAATTTTCATCTCTATAGTTCTATAGTTCTTGCAAGAATTTATGCCTTTTTTCTGAGGTTGAAATCTGTGCCATGAAAATTCACCTTAAGTGGGATAAAGCACCAGTGGAGAGCATGAAATTTATTAAGGCACTAGTCTTACTTATATGATATAGGGAACTCTTGTGTAAAGGAGGGTATTACAGGTAAAATGATTCCATTTGCTGACTCACTTTATTGAATTAAATTGAAGAAACTATCAAATGACAAGCATAAATGTTGAAATTAGATATTTGAACTATTTATGAGACATACCTGGGTATCCCAAAGGGTGCTGAATCCCAATATGTTTCAATAAATTTTTTTTTGCTCTGTTATAGAGGAAAGAGTTAGGGAGGAACAGGGGGTGAGGGAGAGAGAATCATAAGCAAGTTCCATGCCCAGTGCAGAGCCCAACACAGGGCTCGATCTCACAATCTTTAGATCATGACCTGAGCCAAAATCAAGAGTTGGATGCTTAACTGACTGAGCCACCCAGGGGCCCCATCAATGTGTTTCAAACTGAACCCTCCAAGCCCTGCCCCCCTACCCCCACCCCGGACACACATGCTCTGTCAGCCAAAACTGCTCCTCCTTTGTACTCCTGATTTTGGTTTACTGTGCCAGTCTCTTCTCTAACCATACTAGTTCAGTTCTTTGCCTCTCACATGACTATTACTAATAACTTAACTTCTGATCCTTCATTCTTATCTCTTCTGAAACCAGCCTGCAGACTGCTCCCATGGCAATCTTTCTTTTTCCTTCCTTCAATCCTTCTTCCCTCCCTCCCTCCCTCCCTCCCTCTCTTCCTTTCTTTTTTTCTTTGGATGTCCTTTTGGGAAGCACCTGGTCAAGACTTCAGTCCGTTTTAAAAATTGGCTGTTTTTTCTTTTTGATTTGTAGAATTCCTTCTCATATTCTGAATATAAGTCTTTAGTGTAGGAGTTCTTTATATTGGATATTAATCCTTATTTGTATGCAAATACCTTTTCCTACTCTGTAGTTGTATTTTTACCATCTCAATGATGCCCACTGATTAACAGAAGTTTTAAATTTTAATGAAGTTCAATTTTCCATATTTTCCTTTATAATTAGTGTTTTTCTTGACCTGTTTAAGAATACTTGTCTATCTCAAGTCATAAAGATACAATTATATGTGATTACTACAGAAGTTCTATTATTTTACTTTTCATATTTAGATCTAGATTCTATATAGAATGCTTTTGGTGATTTTCACTCCAACTATAAAGATCTTACAAGTCATCACTCCTGTCCTCACACCAAGAAATCTGAACAAACTAAAAATCAATGTCTCTTCTTAGATCCTTAAAATTTTGGTCACAGAGCAAACCACTTCCTCAAAAACTGAAGACAGGCAAATAGAGAGACTCACCACTTATTAGGAGCAGAAGCTACTGTCTGGAGCCAGTACCTACAGGGATGCTTAAATTGTAATTGCCAAATTGCTGGACACTCAGTGTGAACTAGTTTGAAAGTTAAAAACATCAGAGGGCCAAGCCTTAGGGAGATACCCATACTTTCATGAGTTTTATCTTCAAGAAACCCCATTAAGTTGTCATGGTGAGGATCTGAGAAAAAAAATTCCCTCTTGCTTCCAACTGGGGGAGGAGAAGTAATCATTTTGAAATATACACAGGAGGAAATTATCCATTTTGAAATATGCCTAGAGCATTCTATTTTTCTTTCTGTTCTCTGTAACAAAGACCAGCTCCCAAGGGAAATTACCTTGCAAAAGCTTTATTTGATCAGGGCAAGGACAATGAGCCAATGCCAGCCTCTGCTAGTCTTTCAGTCTCACATGAGGATGGGAATGGGGGAGCCCACGAACCTCTTCTGAAAGTCATAGCTCTTGCCATAAAATACACACATATATGTGTGTGTATGTGTATTATATGTGCGCATGTGTGAGTGTATATAATTAAGCAGAACGCTTTCCCTTCCTAATATCTTACCACTGTAACAATAGAGCTCCAGGATAATAAGAAGGATTATAACTAAGATAGCTGCAAGACACAGACTATTTAAAAAGTTTCTAGGAAAATCCAAATATACAGAGGGAACAAAAGCAAAGGTACTAGAACAACTTGAAGCCTCTGATACCTGAAGCCACAGCAAACAAAAACAGTCTAACTTCTAGCCAGGTAAACAAAATCTCATACTACAGACCTATTTACCACAGTTCCTCTTACCCAATCAATATATTATGTCTGCCTTTCAACAAAAAATTAAAAGGCACGGGATGCCTGGGTGGCTCAGTCAGTTGAGCATCTGCCTTAAGCTGAGGTCATGACCCAAGAGGTCTGGGATCGAGCTCCATATTGGACTTCCTGCTCAGCAGAGAGCCTAATTCTCCCTCTGCCTCCTGCTCATGCTCTCTCTCCCTATCTCTCTCAAATAAATAAATAAAATCTAAAAAAACTAAAAGGGGCATTAATAAGCAAGAAAAAACATTTGCAACAGACTCAGACTTGACATGATTTTAGAATTAACTAGGCCAGGATTTAAAATACCTATAATTAGTATGTTAAGAGCTCTAACAGAAAACGTGAACAATATACAAGAACTTATAGATAATGTAAGTGGAGAGATAGAAACTCTAAGAAAAAAAATAAAAGAAAATGCTAGAAGCCAAAAACACTATTAAATATTTCATCTAACAGCACAATAATACTCTTCTCAAGCTCACATGGAATATTCATCAAGATAAACCACATTCTAGGGCATAAATCACAGCTATACAAATTTAAAAGAACAGAAATAATACAAAGTATTCTCTCATCCTACAATTGTATTAAAGTAGAAATCAATAATCAAAAGGTACCAGAAAAAAGAAAACCATATATTAGGCAACATACTTCTAAATAAAATATGGATCAAAGAAAAAATCTCAAGAAAATTTTAAAAATATTTTAAACTAGGGGCACCTGTGGCTAAGTCATGATTTGACTCAGGTCATGATTCTGGGGTCCTAGGATGGAATCCTACATCAGGCTCCCTGCTCAGTGGGGAGTCAGTCTGCTTCTCACTCTGCCCCTCCCCTGTTCACGCTTACTCTCTCTCTCAAATAAAAAAATAAAATGTTTAAAAAATATTTTTAACTAAATGAAAATATATCTATAGAAACATGTAAAAAGGGGATCCCAGAGTGGCTCAGTGGGTTTAGCACCTGCCTTTGGCCCAGGGTGTGGTTCTGGAGTCCCAGGATTGAGTCCCACATCAGGCTCCCTGCATGAGCCTGCTTCTCCCTCTGCCTGTGTCTCTGCCTCTGTCTCTGTGTCTCTCATGAATAAATAAATAAAAGCTTTAAACAAAAAACATGTAAAATGCAGTGAGAGCAGTAATTAAAAGGAAACTTATAGAACTGAATGTATATAATTGGAAAAGAAGTTCTAAAATCAGTTATCTAAACTTCTACCTTAGAAAACTATAGAAAGAGCCATACAACCCTAAAACAAGCAGAAGAAAAGAACTACTAAAAATCAGAGCAGAAATCAATGAAATTGAAAGTACAGAAATAATAGAAAACATCAAAATACCCAAAGAAGCTTCTTTGAAAAGATCAGTAAAACTGGTAAATCTTCAACCAGGCTAACCAAAGGAAAAAAATACCAGTTACTAATACCAAAAATGAAAGAAGATGGGGTAGAGGGATGGCTCAGTAGTAGTCTGCCTTTGGCTCAGGTCATGATCCCAGGGTCCTGGGATCTAGTCTTGCATCAAGCTCCTTGCAGGGAGCCTGCTTCTCCCTCTGCCTATGTCTCTGCCTCTCTGTGTCTCTCATGAATAAATAAATAAAATCTTTAAAAGAAAAAAAATGAAGGAGGGGATGTCACTACTGATCTCATGGCTATTAAAAGGATAATAACTAACTTATGAACAACTCTGACCACAAATTTGATAACTTGGATAAAATGGACTAATTTCTTGAAAGGTATAATCTACCAAAACTTATACAAGAAAAAAATAGATCATCTGAATAGGCCTATATCTATTAAAGAAATTGAATCAACAATAGCTTTCCAAAACAGAAAGCATCTGGCCCAGATGGTTTCACTGGAATTCTTCCAAACATTTAAGAAAGAAATTATAGCAATTCTTTACTGTCTCGTCTGGAAAACGGAACCAGAGGGAATACTTTCTAACTCATTCTAGTAGGCCAGCAGTACCCTAATACCAATACCAGATAAAGACATAAGAAAGGAAAATTACAGGAGCAAAAACAACCCAAAGGAGAAAGGAGAGTCTTTTCAACAAATGGTGCTGGAACAACTGGATGTCCAGAGCATAAATACATACATACATACATACATACATACATACATACATACAATCTAGACACAGACTCAATATCTTTCATACAGATCCTATACCTTTCACAAAAGTTAACTGGAAGTGAATCACAGATCTTACATAAAAGGCAAAATTATAAAATTCTAGAAGATACCACAGTTGAAAATCTAAGTGGCCTTGGGTTTGACAATAGGTTTTTAGATACAATTCAAAAGAATAATCCAAAAAAAAACCTGATACGTTGGACTTCATTAAAGTTAGAATTTTCTGCTCTGTGAATCTTCTGCTCTGTGACATGGTTAAGAGAATAAAAAGACAAGCCACAAACTCTAAGAATATCTTTATGAAACATGTACCTGATAAATGATTTATATCCAAAATATACTAAGAATTCTTAAAATTCAGCAATAAGAAAACAAACAACCCAGTTAAAAAATGGACAAAAAAATGTGAACACTTCACAAAAGAAAATATATAGATAGCAAGTAAACATATTAAAAGATGTTCAACGTTATAGGTCATTAAATTACAAACTAAAACAACAGTAAGTTTTCATCATACACCAATCAGAATGGCCGAAATCCAAAACACTGACAACACCAAATACTGGCAAGGACGTAGAAACAGGAGTTCTCATTCATTACTGATAGAAATGCAAAATGGTACAGCCACTTTGGAAGACAATTTGGCAGTTTTTTACAAAGCTAAAGAAAGATTTACCATACTAGTACTAATGGGCACCTAGGTATGTACTCTGAGTTGAAAACTTAGGCCCACAAAAACGTTTATAGTAGTTTTATTCATAATTACCTCAACTAAAAGCAATAAGATGTCCCTCAATAGGTATATGGATAAACCAACTATGGTACATCCAGACAATGGATGGTTATTCAACACTAAAAAGAAATGAGTCATCAAGCTATAAAAAGACATGAAGGTAACTTACATGCATATTGGTAAGTAAAAAAGCCAGTTATTTTTAAAAAGGTTACATACTCTATAGAGAATCCTGGAAAAGGCAAAACTATAATCAATGGTAGTTTTAGTTCTGCCTTATCAATTTGGATGGCTTCTACCTCTTTTTCTTTTCTGACTGCTGTGGTTAGGACTTCCAGTACTACCATAAATAAAGTGGTAAGAGAGGACATCCTTGTCCCTGATCTTAGAAGAAAAACTTGTTTTTCACTGAGTATGATGTTTGCTGTGGGGTTTTCACATATGGCATTTATTATGTTGAGGTGTGTTCCCCTTAAATCTACTTTGTTGAGGGTTTTATCATGAACGGATGTTGTACTTTTTCAAATGCTTACTCTGCATCTACTGAAATGATCATATGGTTCTTACCTTTTCTCTTGTTGATGTGATATATCACACTGATTGATTTATGAATATTGAACTACCACTGCATCCCAGGAATAAACATTACTCGATTGTGGTGAATGATTTTTTAAATATATTGTTGTATATGGTTTGCTAATTTGTTGAGAATTTCTGCATCTATGTTTATCAGAGATATTGGCCTGTAGTTTTCTCTTTTTTTTTTTTTTAAGATTTTATTTTATTTATTCATGAGAGACACAGAGAGAGAGGCAGAGACATAGGCAGAGGGAGAAGCAGGCTCCCTATGGGGATCCTGATGTGGCACTGATCCCAGGACCCCGGGATCACAACCTGAGCTAAAGGCAGACACTCAACCACTGAGCCACCCAGGTGCCCCTGTAGTTTTCTTTTTTTGCAGTGTCTTTATCTGTGTGTGTGGGTGTGTGCGCGTGCGCACGCGCGCGTGTGTTTTTAATCAGGGTGATACTGGCCTCATAGAATGAATTTGGAAGATTTCCTTCCTCTTCTATTTTTTAGAATAGTTTAAGAATAGGTATTAATTGTTCTTTAAATGTTTGGTAGAATTTGTGAAGCCATCTGGTCCTAATCTTTTGTTTGCTAGAAATTTTTTGATTACTGATTCAATTTCATTGCTGATAATGGGTATATTCAAATTTTCTACTTCTGTTTCAGTTTTGGGAGGTTATATGTTTTTAGGAATTTATTCATTTCTTCTAGATTGTCTGATTTGTTGGAATTTAATTTTTCATATTATTATCTTATTTTGTTCTATTTAAGTATTGCTACCCCAGCTTTCTCTTTGCTATTATTTACATGATAGACGTATCCCTCCCTATCCCCTCACTTTCAATCTGCAGGTATCTTTAGGTCTAAAATGAATCTCTTGTATGCAGCATATAGTTGGGTCTTGCATTTTATCCAATCACACAATGTCTTTTGATTAGAAGTGTTTAGTCCATTTATATCAAAGTAATTATTGATAGGTACATACTTACTGACATTTTGTTAACTGTTTTACAGTTGAATTTGTAGTTCTTTCCTTTTTTCCTAAGATTCTATTTCTTTATTTGAGAGAGAGAGTGTGTGTGCACAAGCAGAAGGGAGAGGCAAAAGAAAGGGAGAAGAGGGGGAGAAGCAGACTCCCTACTAGGGAGCCTGATATTTGATCCCAGGACCCCAGGATTATGACCTGAGCAACCCTCATTTTGTTTCCTATGATTAAGAGTCTCTTATGGTGGGACACCTGGGTGGCTCAGTGGCTGAGAGTCTGCCTTCAGTTTAAGGTTATCTGGGGTCCTGGGATTGAATCCTGCATCAGGCTCTTGGGGAGCCTGCTTCTCCCTCTGCCTATGTCTCTGCCTCTCTCTGTGTGTCTCTCATGAATAAATACATAAAATCTTTCTAAAAAAAATCTCTTATGGTTTGTCTCCCTCTCTGATTTCATCTTTTATCTTTTCCTCTCCTCCCCTATGATCCTCTGTTTTGTTTCTTAAATTCCACACATAAGTGAGATCATACGGTGACTGTCTTTTTCTGACTGACTTATTTCACTTAGCATAATATCCTCTAGTTCCATCTGCGTCACTGCAAATAGCAAGATTTCTTGTTTTGATGGCTGAGTAGTACTTCATTGTATATATATACCACATTATTATAGGTTTTTGATTTGTGGTTACTAATAGGTTTCTATATAATATCCCAAGCATATAGAAGTCTAATCCCACTTACAATTGTACCAAAAAGAAAAAAATACTTAAAACTAAACTTAACCGAAGAGCTGAAAGCTCTAAACTCTGAAAACAACAAAACACTGATGAAAGAAATTGAAGATGACACAAATGGAAAGATATTCCATGCTCATGGATTGGAAAAACCAAAACTTTTATATCCATACTACATAAAGCAATCTATATGTTTAATGCAATCCCTTTCAAAACACCAACAGCATTTTTCACAGAACTAGAATACATGTATGGAACCACAAAAGATCCCAGATAGCAAAGCAGTCTTGAAAAGAACAAATGTGACAGTATCATAATCTCAGGTTTTAAGACATACTATAAACTGTAATAATCAAAACAACATAGTACCAATTCTACCTCTGAAACTAAAATATAGCATATGTTAATTAAATTGAATTTTTAAAAAGATTTTATCTATTTATTCATGAGAGACACAGAGAGAGAGAGGCAGAGCCACAGGCAGAGGGACAAGCAAGCTCCATGCAGAGCCACAGGCAGAGGGACAAGCAAGCTCCATCCCAGAACCATGGGATCACGACCTGAGCCAAAGGCAGACACTTAACCACTGAGCCACCTAGGAGCCCCTAGAGAAAATTTTTTTTTAAAAAACCACAATATGGTACTGGCACAAAAATAAACACATAGATCAATAAAACAGAACAGAGAGCCCAGAAATAAACCCACAATTATATGGTCAGTTCATCTACGACAAAAGAGGTAAGAGTATACAATGGGAAAATGACAGTCTTTTTAATAAATGGTGTTGGAAAAACTGTCAGCTACATGCAAAAGAATGAAACTGAACAACTTTCTTACACTACACACAAAAATAAACTTAACGTGGATTAAGGTCCTAAATGTGAGACCTGAAACCATAAAATTCCTAGAAGAAAACATAGGCGGTAATCTTTTTGATGTCAGTTGTAGAAATATTTTTCTAGATAGGTCTCCTCTGGAAAAAGAAACAAAAGCAAAATTAAACTATTGGGACTATATCAAAATAAAAAGCTTTTGCACAGTGAAGAAAACCATCAACAAAAGAAAAAGACAAAAAAAAAACAAAACAAAAAAAAACAAAAAAAAGAAAAAGACAATCCTCAGAATGGGAGAAGATATCTGCAAATTACATATCCCATAAGGGGTTAATATTCAAAACATAAAGAACCTATACAAATTCAATACCAAAACTATAAATAATCCAATTTAAAAATGGACAGAAGGGGATCCCTGGGTGGCTCAGCGGTTTGGCGCCTGCCTTTGGTCCAGGGTGCGATCCTGGAGTCCCGGGATCGAGTCCCGCGTCGGGCTCCCAGCATGGAGCCTGCTTTTCCCTCTGCCTGTGTCTCTGCCTCTCTCTCTCTGTGTGTGTCTATCATGAATGAATAAATAAAATCTTTAAAAATAAAAAAATAAAAATGGACAGAAGATATGGACAGACTTTTTTCCAAAGAAAACATACAGATGGTCAACACACATAAAAAAGATGTTCACCATAACGTATCAGGGAAATACATATCAAAACCACCATGAGCTATCACTCATTCCTCTCAGAATGGCTAAAATAAAAAACACAACAAATAAAAACTGTTGGTAAGGATGTGGAGAAGAAGAAACCCTTGTGCATGGTTGGTGGGAATACAAACTGGTGCAGCCAGTATAGAAAACAGTAGGGAGGTTCCTCAAAAAGTTGCAAATAGAATGATCCAGTAATTCCACTAATGGGTATTCAAAGAAAATGAAAACGCTGATTCAAAATGATATATGCACTTCTATGTTCGTTTATTGTAGCACTACTCACAAAAATATGGAAACAACCCAAGTGTCTATTGGTAGATGAACGGATAAAGATGGGATGGGCATACACACACACACTTGAATATCATTCAGGCATAAAAAAGAGCAGAATTTTGCCATTTGCAACAACATGGATAGATCTAGAGGATACAATGGTAAATGAAGTATGTAAGAAAAAGACAAATATCATGATTTAACTCATTGTGTGGGAATTAAGAAACAAAACAAATGAACAAAGAAAAAACAAACAAAAAATATCAATTAATCAATTTCTTCTTATATGTATTTTGTACTCTAAGAAATCTTTGGCTACCCCAAAACGTGAAAACATTCTCCCATGTTTTCTTCTAGAAGGTCTATTGCTATGCTTAGGTCCATTTTTAGTTAATTTCTTATATGGAGTCAGTTAAGGGTCAAGGTACATTTTTTTCTCCACCTGTATATTCTGTTCCCATCCCCATTTAATGGAAAAAATTATCTGTCTCAAATTTAATTACCTTGCACCTCCATCAAACAGCAACAGACCAATTTCTAACTCTCTACTCTGTCCTTAATCTATATAAATTCCACTCTGTATTGATTACCAGTAGTAGCTTCACAGAAGGTCTTTTTTTTTTTTTTCCATTTAAATTTTAGTTAGTTAACATACAGTGTAATATTGGTTTCTGGAGTAGAATTCAGTGATTCATCACAGAAAGTCTTGAAATCAGATGTAAGTCCTTCAACTTTGTTCTTAGTTTTCAAAATCATTTGACTATTCTAGATCTTTTACATTTCCATATAAATTGTAGAATCAGTCTATCAATTTCCATAGAAAAGACTGCTGGGATTTTCATTAAAACTGCATTGGAAATATAAATCTATCTGAGACTTACATCTTAAAAATATTGATTCTTCCAATCCAAGAAAATGATATTTCTATTTATATAGGTCTTCTTTAATTGCTATGTCTTTTCTGTGTACAGGTCTTTCACATATTTTGTTAAATTTATTTCTAAGTCTCTCATTTGTTTGATGTTCTTGTAAATGCTAGTTTTAAAATTTTCACTTTCTACTGTGGGGTGTGTGTGCATGCACATGTATTACATATGGAAGTATTATGTATGCCTATATACTTACTTACACACACACATATATATGCAATTTTTGTACAGTGTCTTTGCATTCTGTACTTTGCTAGAGACAATCATTAGTTCTAGTAGCTTTTTAGTAATTCCTTAAAATTTGATCTGTACATCATCATGTCTGTTTAGAATTCTTATCTTTAAGTTCGTGAATGTTATTGGTCTGTAGTTTCCTTTCCTTATACATCTTTGTCTGGTTTTGGTATTAGGATAATGCTGGCCTCATAAAATGAGTTAGGAAGTTTTTCCTCCTATTTTCTAGAAGAGATTGTATAGAATTAGCATTACTTCCTCTATAAATGTCTAGTAGAATTATCCAAAGAGCTATCTGAGTCAGTCAGAACTTGAACATCTCCCAAACCTGTGTGAGCAACGAGAGAATCGCTCAGTAGTTCTTTACCATGCCCCATGAGTTTCACCTTATTCACGCACCATTCAGCATTCAGCAACACACTCAAGAACCAGACATCTGGAGCTATTTATTTGCAGACTTCCCTTTCCCATGTCTCACACACTCCAGTTGCCTTATTTAATTCCCCAAACTTTTAATCTCAGTCCTCTTGATGGGATCTCTGTGCTCTGTCTTATTTGCCCCTTCCTATGCTGTAATCTGGGAAGCCTCTCCAGTCAAAGAGCAGGGGTGTTCATGGGACTCACCTGTTTGTATTTTTTTACTCCAGGATCATATTCCCATGTCTAAACATAGCAACTTCCACAAATTATATTCAGTTTCCTACTTGCTTATCGCAGGACAAGTCCAGCATCAGCTTATTCCCTATGGCTAAAATTTAAAATGTCTTTAGAATTTGCTAAAATATCTTTTTTTTTTCATTCCTCAAATTGGTAATTAATACCTTCTCTCTTTTGTTTATCATATTTTTACTAAGGATTTATCAATTTTATTAGCGTTTTCAAAGAATCAACTTCTGGTTTTATTGATTTTCTTTCTAAACTGTTCATTATTTTCTGCTCTTGTCCTTATCATTTCCTTCTTTCTCTTTTCTAGGTTTAATTTGCTATTCCTTTTCTAACTTCTTGAGATGGGTACATAGATCATGGATTTTCAGATCTTTTTTTCTTACACATGTAAGTAAGACTATAAATTTCTCTTGACATGTCATTTAAGATGTGTTGGACAAATTTTAAAATGTAATTGTTTTCAAACTTCTACTATGATTTATTCTTTTACCTATGGGATTTTAAACTTATCTTTGTATTTCTGATTTCTGACTTAATTTCACAATGGTAAAAGTACATACTCTATATGATTTTAATCCTTGAAATGTGTTGAAATTTTTTATGGCCAATTTTTTATAACCAAGTCTTCAGTCACAAGGTTACACCTTATTCTCATCATAACAAGATAAATGAATCAGATTGAAAGAGGATTAAGGAGATACACTGAAGATAAAAGGAGAACATTTTACAAGCTTAGCATCCCAGTTACCCTACAGGTTAAGTTTCAGACAAGGGTAGCGACAGAACCATATAATTTCAGTGAAAAGCAACATAAGTTAGATATTTTTTAAAAAGGGGAAGAGGGTTTAGAAATATTAGATCAGGCAAGCATGCAAACTTCAGAGTAGAAAAAATGCAAGGCCTGATCAATTTTGCTAAGATCTTTGGGAAGATATATTCTATAGTAGCTGAGAATACTGTTTTATAGATATCAATTATATCAGGTTTATAATTGTTATATTCAAATTTTTTTTCTTTTTTTGGGGGGTCCCTTTTCCTATCAATGTGTTAAAAATCTTTTTTCATTATTGTAGATTTTCCTGTTATTCTTTTTGGTTTTGTCAATGTGCGCTTTAAATATTTTGATGTTGTGCTATTAATTGCATATGGCTTTAGAAATACATATGTATTTTTATCAAAAGTTGCCAAGGGCACTTTATTTTATCCTTTTCAACATCCTGTTTTGCAGCTTCCTTGTCCCTTTTTGCCCAGACACCAAAGAGCTGGGCATTGGCACGGGCCACACAAACACTGGTGAACCCTTGAAGTTCTTCTCTGAGATGACTCTAGTTTTCTCCTTCCTATAGTCTTTCTGTAGGGGCACAATTGGTCCTGTCAACTGGGTAGCTAATTTGAGTTTTTCAACAGAGGTGTCTCCCTTCTTGGGAGCTGAGGTCTTCCTGAGTAGGAAAATGAGCTTGGTGTCACTCTTTCTGGTGTCACACATTTACTTGCAGGGGACTCTGTGAACTTGTTCCACTTCTTGGATCGACTGAGATCCCAATGGTCCACTCCACCTTCTTGTGGGTGCTAGCCACACTTAATTCTTATAAACTAAAACCCCTGCCGGCTCAAAGTTTGGTGTGGTACCTCACCATGGGGCACCTCACTAAAGGCTGGGTGGGTCCAGACATGAAATGCAGGATAATGTGGCATGCCTTGGATTGCTGGCTGGATACTCAAGGATGAACTCAATTAAATGACTGGTGGTTACTGGGCTGTCAGCCAGATCATGACTGATTATTGGCTGGAGTACGTTGGGTCTCCTCAACAAAGCTTCTCAACCTTTAGCATATAGGTTATCTAAGAGCTTCAAGTATAACAAGAGTACAAACCTCTTTGAAGTACAGCATGAAAGCAAACACATTTGCAGTGTCCAACTGGCCAAATAAAGTTATGCAGACAACCCAGCTTCAAGACAAGTAGATGCCAACTTTTGTTGGAGGACCTGAAGGGTAATACTGCAAAAGAGCATATATACAGGAATGGAAAGAACTTGTGGCCATTTCAGTAGTCTATCACAACTACTAACATCAAACATGATGAACCTGTCTATACTCTGACTCTACTTCCTCTTCTCCTCTCCTCTTTCTTCTCCCTCTTCCTATATCTCTCTGCCAAACAGCAAATGTGTGAACTTTCTATTTTAGAGGTAGAAGAGGTAAGTTACTGAATTTATACATTTTGTTTCATAATTACTACTGGATAGAAACAAGGAGATTGTCCTTCTATTAGAAAGATGCTTTGTGTTCAGACATAACCTAAATATTTCAAGAAGTCATATTTGTCATAGGAAACAAACTAAGAATTGCTGGAGGAGAAAGGGGTGGGGAGATAGCATAAATGGTTATGGGGCATTAAGGTGGGCATGTGATGTAATGAACACTGGGTGTTATATACAATTGATGAATCACTGAACTCTACCTCTGAAACTAGTAATACACTATATGTTAATTAAATGAATTTAAATAAAATAAAACTAAATCAAAAAGAAAGAAGTCATATTTCTCAAAAGCCAGAATATTTTCCACTTTATATTTTGTGCTAGTTTTTTTAAAAGAAGGAAGTAAACTAGTATATTTAAGAGTGGGAAAAGTGAGTGGCTATTTTTAATTGTATCCGTCTTTATGATAATGAAATTTTTATTTAATAATGCTAAGGCTTAAAAATATTCCCAGCATAAAAACATCCACTTATTAATGAACATTATTGTGACATTTTTACTTTATATCATGAGCCTCCCTATGGATTTGGTCAGGACAGATGAGCCCTAGAAGTAAAATACTCATACAAGGATTAAAAAGCAAAATATAACACCCTCTTAGGGACTAAACAGATCTAAAAGCAATAATTTTTAATAATAATTCCAGGAGCCTTAAAATATAAGGCCTTTCCCTAACTACCTTGTCAAATACTTAAAAGGTATTTGGGAAGAAAGCATCAGTTTTAGGTAAATTTCGCAATAGAGTAGAACCAGCACCAACCACCCTGTGGTTAAGCAGATATTGTAGGGCAATTTACTGTCACATACAATCCCTTATCCAGAGCCCAATTATCTTCTTTCCATTAAAAAAAAGTTTCTAATTTTTCATCTATTAGATCTCTAAATCTGTTTTTCTTTTTTTTTTTTTTAAGATTTTATTTATTTATGAGACACACAGAGACAGAGAGAGAGGCAGAGCACAGGCAGAGGGAGAAACAGGCTCCATGCAGGGAGACCGATGTGGGACTCAATCCCAGGACTCCAGGATCATGCCCTGAGCCAAAGGCTTAACAACTAAGCGACCCAGGCATCCCTAAATCTGTTTTTCTAATGCCTCTTCTGCCATTAGCCATCTCCTTATTCTATATACCAAATATCCTTTTGGTACATTTCTGCATAAAGCATTTCAAAATTTTCCTCAAGGGAGAATTTTATAAATTTTTCTTTAATGGAAGATGGCAGCAGAATAGGAGGACCTTGTCCCATGAATACAACTAGATAACTAATAAAATCATCCTAAATATCCCAGAAACTGACCTGAAGACTAGCAGAACAAACTCCACGACTAATGGCAGAAAAGAGGCCACACTGAAGAAGGTAGTAAGTATGGAGACATGGTTTGGTAGAGAAATGGATAGTGTCACTGCTGTGGAGAGGGAGCCTCAGTCATGGAGAAGGGCAAGACACAGACTACAATACATAGGGAAGTGCACAGGGGAAATGAATCCCCATAGTAACTGACTAGGCAAGCTGGAGAGGCCAAATCTCTGAAGTTCTTGCAATCAGCAGGGCTTAAAGCCTGGAGTTCTAAAAGTCAATAGACTTGACTTCAGGAGAGCCCAGACACATTGAGGTTCCTCTTGAAGAGAAGACATGGCAAATAGCCCATGGACATACAACATAGAAATAGTGATCTGAATAGCACCTAAGGCATACAGAGGGGAAGTTACCTGCTCATCTTGGAGCATGTGCCAGAGAGGCAGCATTCAAGGAGAGACCCCTGTGGGAACAAAGGACCTAGCCGATACCTTTTCCCTCCCCACCTCACCCCTAGCATAAGCACAGGGCCACCTGCAGGAACCAGTGCAGGGCTTATACTTACTACCTAACTTGCTTATACTAAACCCCAAACCCTGATGCTCCAGTGGAACCTCCTCCTTCCCAGTCAGGTTCACCTCAATCCCAATGTGGTGGGTCCCTCCCCAAGAAGTGAGGCCCAAATCCCTGCCAACACTGCATCTCCCTTCCCAGAAGTTTTGCAAAGCCTCAGTTCCCAAGCAGGGGACAGGTCTCACTTCAAAAGCACACCAGAGCACACCTAGTTAAAACGTACTACATTCAGACCAGGAACCAATCACTGTCCAAAGCAGGCAAGGAGAGACTCTGCAGATAACCAGCCTGAAGGATAAAGCAGCCAGGACACAAAAGGAAAGCCCATGCAGCACACATCAGAGATATTCCTGGAAGTTCCAGTCCCTGGGGAAGAAGAGATACTACACAGCAGGGCACCACAGGACTCTTATTCATAAAGCCATTAGCCTCAAGAACAGGATATGGGGGGCCTGGGTGGCTCTGTCAGTTAAGCATCCAACTCTGTTTTCCCTCATGTCATGATCTCAGGGTTGTGAGATCAAGCCCTACCTCAGGCTCTGCACTCAGCACAAAATCTGCTTAAGACTCTCTTTCTCCCTCTGCTCCTCCTACTTGTGCACTCTTTCGCTTTCTTAAATAAATAAATAAACAAACATTAAATAAAAAAAAAGAATAGGAGATATAACTGACTTCCTAATGCAGAGAAACAGGCACAGAGACTTAGACAAAATGAGAATACAAAGAAATCTGTCCCAAATGAAAGAACAAGAATAGGCTACAGCTGGAGATCTAAGTAAAACATTTATAAGTAACATGCCTGATGGAATATTTAAGGCAGTGATCATAAGCATACTCACTAGACTTGAGGAAAAAGTGGAAGATATCAATGAGACCCTTAATACAGAGGTAAAAAGGTCAGATACAGAATGCAATAAATGAGATTAGAAACATGCCTGATGCAAGGAACAGCATGCTGGAAGAAGCAGAGGAACAAATTAATGACCTAGAAAACAAAGTAATGGAAAGTAATCAAACTAGACAAAAGAAAGAAATAAAGAAAAAATAATTATGCAAAATGAGAACATCCTTAATGAACTCAGTGATCCTATCATAGGGTCATATTATAGAAGTCCCAAAAGAAGAAAAGAGAAAAAAGGGGGAAGAAAATTTATTTGAAGAAACATAGCAGAAAACTTCCTTAATCTGGGGAAGGAAACAGATATTCAGATCCAGGAGGCACAGAGAATCCCCAACAAAATCAACAAAAGCAGACTCACATTAAGACATATTGTAATTAAAATGGTAAAATATAGTGCTAAAAAAAATTTTTTAAGCAGCAAGACAAAAGAAAGACAGTAATATACAAAAAAAAAAAAAAAAAAAAAAAAACCCTTAAGGTTATCAGGGGATTTTTCAGCAGAAACTTTCCAACCCAGAAGAGAATGGCATGATATATTCAAAGTGCTGAATGAAAAAAATCCATAGCCAAGACTACTTTATCCAGCAAGATTATCATTCAGAATAGAAGGAGAGATAAGGAGTTTCCCAAACAAACAAACAAAAAAACTAAAGGAATTCATGACTGCTGCAAGAAATATTAAAGAGGATACTCTTTCCACTTTGATTGGAAAGGAAAGTCCAAAAATGACACTATGAAGGTAGGAAAAAGCAGTAAAAATAAATAAAAAGCAGAAAAATAAATATTTCTGTGAAACTTCAGTCAAGGAACTCAAAAAATAAAAGGACATAAAATAGAACACCATATACCTAAAGTCTGGGGAGGAGAAGGGTAAAGAAGGGGTTCAAACTTAAATGAACATCAACTTAATATAGACTGCTATATACAGATGTTATATACAAACCTAATAGTAACCACAAATTAAAAAAACCACTAATAAATATGCAAAGAATAAATATATTTTCCCTGATCTGAATATATCACTAAAGAAAACCACCAAACCATGAAAAACAGAAAGGTAAGAGAGGATCTGAGACAATCTTCAGAAACAACCATAAAACGAGTAATAAAATGGCAATAAATACATATCTATCAATAATTACTGTGAATATAAATGGAGTAAATGCTCCAATCAAAAGAGACAGAGTGATAGAATGGATTAAAAAAAAAAAGACCCAACTATATGCTTCCTACAAGAGACTCAAGACCTAAAGACACCTGCAGATTGAAAGTGAGGGGATAAAGATACACCTATCATGCAAATGGATGTCAGAAGAAAGCTGGAGTAGCAATACTATACCAGACACACTAGACTTTAAAACAAAGACTGTAACAAGACACAAAGGAGGACACCACATAATACTAAAGGGGACAATCCAACAAGTACATATAACAATTGTAAATATTTATGCACCCAAATACAGAAAGCAACTATTAACAAACATAAGGGAACTATTCAATAATAATACAATAATAGTAGGAGACCTTAACACCCCATTTATGTCAATGGACAGATTATCTAAAATGAAAATCAACAAAGAAACAACGGCTTTGAATGACACATTTGGACCAGATGGACCTAACAGATATATTCAGAACGTTCTATCCTAAAAGAGCAGAATAGACATTATTTTCAAGTGCACATGGAACATTCTCCAGAACAGATCACATATTAGGCCATAAAAAAAAGCCTCAAAAAAAAAAAAAGCCTCAACAAATTCAAGAAGATCAAAATCATACCTGCATCTTTCTGACCACAACTAAAAGTCAACCACAAGAAAAAATCTGGAAAGATCACAAACACAGAGAGGTTTAAATAACATGCTACTAAACAATGAATGGGTCAACAAGGAATAAAAGAAGAATTCAAAAAGCACATGTTAACAAATGGAAATGAAAACATAACAGTGCAAAACCTTTGGGATGCAGCAAAACCATTTCTAAGAGGGAAGTGTATAGAAATATAAGCCTACCTCAAGACACAAGAATAATGTCAAACAACTTAACCTTATACCTAAAGGACCTAGAAAAAAGCACAACAAACAAAACCTAAAATCAGCAGAAGGAAGGGAATAATAAAGATTAGAGAAGAAATAAATGATATAGAAACTAAAAAAACAAAAAAACAAAAAAACAAAAAACAAAAACAAACAAACCAAAAACCTCAATAGAACAGATCAATGAAATCAGGGACTGGTTCTTTGGAAAAAATCAGTAAAATTGATAAACCTCTAGCTACACTTATCAAGAAAAAAAAGATAAAGGGCTCAAATAAAATCACAAATCAGAGAGGAGATATTAACAACCAACACCACAAAAATACAAATAATTATGAGAGAATATATGAAAAACTCTATGTCAACAAATTGGGCAACCTAGAATAAATGGATAAACTCCTAGAAACATATAACCTCCCAGAACTGAAAGAGGAAGAAATAGAAAATTTGAGCAGACCGACTCCCAGCAAAGAAATTGAATCAGTAATCAAAAAACTTCAATAAACAAAAGTCCAGGACCAGATGGCTTCCCAAGCAAATTCTACCAAATTTAAAGAGAGTTAACACCTATTCTTCTCAAACTATTTCAAAAAACAGAAGAGGAAGGAAATCTTCCAAATTCATTCTATGAGGACAACATCACCCTAAGACCAAAACCAGATAAAGACCCCACGAAATAAGAGAACTACAGGCCAATTTCTCTGATGAATATAGATGCAAAAAAATCCTCAAAAAAATACTAGCAAACTGAATTCAACAATACGTTAAAAAAAAAAAAAAAAAAAACATTCATCACAATCAAGTGGGATTTATCCCTGGTTGCAAGAGTGGTTTGCAACCCAATTAACATGATACATCACATCGATAAGAGAAAAGATAAGAACTACGTGATCATTTCAATAGAGAAAAAGCACTTGACAAAGTACAACATCCATTCATGATAAAAACCCTCAACAAAATAGGTCTAGAGGGAACATACCTCAACATAATAAATGCCATAAATGAAAAACCCACAACTAACATAATTTTTAATAGGGAAAAATTGAAAGCCTTTCTCCAAGAATCAGGAAGAAAATGATGTCCATGCTCACCACTTTTACTCAACATAGTAACTGGAAGTCCTAGCCACAGCAACCAGACAATAAAAATAAATAAAATGCATCCAAATCAGTAAGGAAGAAGTAAAACTTTCACTATTTGCAGATGACATGGTACTATATATAGAAAACTCAAAAGACTACCAAAAAAGTGTGAGAACTGATAAATGAATTCAGTCAAGTTGTAATATACAAAATCAATCTACAGAAATATGTTGCATTTCTATATACCAATAATGAAACAGAAAAGAGAAATTAAGAAAACAATCTCACAATTGCACCAGAAGCAATAAAATACCTAGGAATAAACCTAACCAAAGAGGTGAAAGACCTGTATTCTGAATACTATAAAACACTGATGGAAGAAAGAAGATGACACAAAGAAAAGACATTCCATGCTCATAGATCAATAGAAAAATACTGTTAAAATAGCTATACTACCCAAAGTAATCGACATATTTAGTGCCATTCCTATCAAAATACCAACAGTATTTTTCACAGAACTAGAACAAACAATCCCATAATTTGTATGGAACCACAAAAGAAGCAAGTCTTCAAAAAGAAAAGCAAAAGTGGAGCCATTACAATTTTAGATTTCAAATTTTATTACAAAACTGTGGTAATCAAAATAGTATGGTACTGGCACAAAAATAGACACATAGATCAATAGAACAGAACAGAAAACCCAGAAATGAACCCACTATTATATATATGGCCAATTAATCTTCAACAAAGCAGGAAAGAATATCCAATGGGAAAAGGACAGTCTCTTCAACAGTGTTGGGAAAACCGGACAGCTACATGCAAAAGAATGAAACTGGACCACTTTCTTACACTATACACGAAAATGAACTCAAAATGCATTAAAGACCTAAATGTGAGACCTGAAACCATAGAAATCTTAGAAGAGAACAAAGGCAATAACTTCTCTGACATCAGTTGTGACAACTTTCTTCTAGACAAGTCTCTTGAGGCAAGAAAAACAAAGGCAAAAATAAACCATTGGGACTTCATCAAAGTAACAAGCTTCTGCATAGCAAAGGAAACAATCAACAAAACTAAAAAGCAACCTACAGAATGAAGATATTTGCAAATAACATATCTGATAAAGAATGAGTATCCAAAAATATATAAAGAACTATAAAATTCAACACCCCCAAAACAAATAACCCAAACAAAAAAAGGGTGGAAAACGTGAACAAACATTTCTCCAAAGACATACACATAGCCAACAGACACATGAAAAGATGTTCAACATCACTCATCATCAAGGAATTGCAAATGAAAACTACAATGAGATATTATCTCGCACCTGTCAGAATGGCTAAAATCAACAATTGGTGAGTAGGTAGAAAAGAAAGGAACCTTCTTGCACTGTTGGTAGGAATGCAAAATGATGCAGCCACTGAGGAAAAGAGTTTGCAGGTTCTTCAAAATGTTAAAAACAGAACTACCCTATGATCCAGCAATTGCAGTACTGGGTATTTATCCAAAGAATACAAAAACACTAATTCAAAAGTAGCATTATTTGTTTACAGTAGCTTTATTTGTTTAGAGTAGCATTATTTACTATAGCCAAATTATGGAAGCGCCCAAGTGTCCATTGACTGATGAGTATATAAAGATGTGGGGAGGGTGTGTCTGTGTGTATACACATATATATGTATTATATATTATATATAATATAAACATACATATGTTTTATATAATATATAGAATGTGGAATACTCAATAATGTTTTATATAATATATAGAATGTGGAATATTATTGAGTCATAAAAAAGAATGAAATCTTGCCATTTGCAATGACATGGAGCTAGAGAGTATAATGCTAAGTGCAATATGTCAGTTAGAGAATGGCAAATAGCTTATGATTTTACTCATATATAGACTATAAGAAACAAAACAAATGAGCAAAGAGGAAAAAGAGAGAGAGAAAACAAGAAACAGACTCTTAATTATAGAGAACAAACTGATAGTTACCAGAAGAGAGGTGGGTAAGGAGACGGGTTAAATAAGTGATGGGATTAAAGCGTGCACTTGTGATGAGCACTAGGTGATATATGGAACTACTGAATCACTATACTGTACACCTGAAGTTAATATAACAGTCTATGTTAACTACTTAGAATTTAAAACTTATTTTGTTTTTCTTTAAGGGTTTTCTAGTCTCCAAAGTGATTCTACAGGAAACTACCTTTGTCTACGAACTAGAACTGGAATTTCTTGATCTCAAATCCATGGCCATTGACATGGCTGCCAAGACCTCCTACTCTCTCTTGAAACTATTCCAGTTTGGCTTTTGTCCCCATAACTTCACTAACATTATTCTAGTGAAGGTCAACAATCTAATGGACAATCCATAAATATTCATGCTGCTAGACCAATCTGCAGCATTTCACATTGCAAATTCTCTTCTTGAAATACTTTTTTCACTTGGCCTCTGGGACATCATTCACTCTTCATATTTCTAAGCTAATGCTGCTCTTTCTTGGCCTCATTTTTACTGTGTCTTCCTCATCATCTGAGGCATGAAATGTAAGAGTAATTCAGGGTTCATACTAAAACTTCTATCTTCACCTACTCCCTAGGAGATCTCATCTAGTTCCAGGACTTCAATGCCATTTCTGCATAGATGGCTCTCAAATTCATTTCCTTAGATCCACTTCCTCCCTTGAACTCAAGGCTCACATGGCCAATATACTACTCAACATCTCCACATGGATGTCTAATAAATAAACACTTAAAATTTAACATTTTTTTTAAAATTTAACATATTAAGACAATTTTCAGACCTCCCCCACCTGCTCTTTTCTGCAGTCTTAACCGTATCAGTTATCCCATGTCATTAGTTGTCAATATTAGAGTTACTCCACGTCAAAAACTTTGGAATCATCCTTGACTCTTCTCTTTTTCTTACATCTTACACTCAATTCACCAGCAAATCCCCTGGGCTCTAATTTTAAAATACATACCAAATCCAACTATTTTTCACTACATTTGCTGTTACCACTCAGATCTGAGCAATTACCACTCTTCAACTGTATTATTATGATAACCTACTAACAAGTCTCCCTGTTTCCATCATTACTTGCTCCCTCTCCAATTCACACATAATCTTTCTCTACCAGCAGTATATCACTATATTGCTCTACTTAAACCTTTCTGGTGACTTCTCACCTTGTTCGGAGTAAAATTCAAAGTTCTTATATAGGCTACAAGACCCTCCATAAAATGGCTCCTTCAGTATTTCTATGATTTCATATTCTACTGCTTTCCTTTGTGCTTGTTTTATTGGAGCCACACTGGCCTCCTTGATGTACCTAAAACATACTGACCATGCTCCTACATCTGGGCCTTTGTGCTCATTGTCTCCTCTGCCTGCCAGATACCTCAGATATCCACATGGCTTGCACCTCTTCCATCATGTTTCTGCTCAAAAGTCATCTTCTTAATGAACACATTCCTGTATATACACTATATAAAATAGAAATATACACACACACACACACACACACACATATTTTGGTGGGCAGCAAAACAAAGTAATAGTAAGGAAAGTTTATTGAAAGTACAAAGCACCCACATTGAGTGTAGAAACTACTTAAGAATAATAATAATAAACTTAAAAAAAAAAAAATGAAAGTACAAAGCTCCTGAAGAGGGAGGGGGCCCAAGAGGGTTGCCCTATATCACCATCCATTATTTTCAACTCTTCTTATTATGCTTTATTTTTCTCTGTAACACTTATGAAGAAAAAGCAAACACCGTATGCTAATTTTCTGCCCTTTCCTTCCAGAATGAAGACTCCTCAAGTCCAAGGACTTTGTGTTTTTTAATTCTGTATTCCCAGAAGCAAGAAGAAATCCTGTCTCAATATAGACATTCATTAAATATTTGCTATAGAACAAAAAACTTCCGCCCATCCTTTAAGACCTTTTTTTCCAGAATCTTCCCTGACCTGCTCAAGAATAACTTCTCTCCAGGCTCCCAAAGAATTCTGTTTTGCATCTCTTCTGTAAATCTATGATCTCTTTTCTCTATTTGATGATATACTATTTGTATTTGATTCCTTGACACCTGGCATAACATCATTTAATAAATATTCAATCAATTAGTGGATGAATGACTTGAGAAAGGACCTGCATTTTAAACACAATTTTTAGGGTGCCTGAGTGGCTCAGTTGGTTAAGCATCTGACCCTCGTTTCAGCTCAGGCCATGATCTCAGAGTCATGAGATCGAAAACCCCATGGAGCTCCAAGATTCTCTCTCTCCCTCTCCCTCTCCCTCTCCCTCTGCCCCTGCCTCTGCTCTCTCTCTCTCTCTCTGTCTCAAAAAACAACTAAATAAATAAATTTTAAAATCACACAATTTTTGAGTAAATAGAAAAAATACTCCCCTCTCTCCCACCTTCACACTTCCAAGTTTATTTTTTTCCAACTACCCCAACCTGAACTCTGAAACTTATTTTTATCCTCTCCTTTACCCATGCCTTCCTATAATCACATTTTCTCACTCTCGCCTCTTATTAATCCTAGATAAGTGATCTCAGAAACTTAAAGCACAAACAGAAAACTAGTAAAGCATAAATAGAAAATTTAAAGCAGCACTGAAGTTAATTATCTAATAGTCAATCTTTATCCTGTGCTTTCTTTAGGGAGACAATATTCCACAGGAAACAGATCACCAATAAAATAAAAGACAAAGTGTCATGGGTGGTTATGCTCCCAGTAGTAGTATTTCTTAAGACATTCTTAGAAGGAACATTCAATTTTATGTACTTCCAACTTCATTATCAGCACTACCTTCATCATGGAAAATTACTGTTTTCTCTTTTTAAAGATTTTATTTATTTATTCATGAGAGACACAGAGAAAGAGAGAGAGAGAGAGAGAGGCAGAGACACAGGCAGAGGGAGAGGGAGGCTCCCTGCGTGGAGCCTGACATGGGACTCGATCCCAGGTCTCCAGGATCACACCCTGGGCCGAAGGCAGGCGCTAAACTGCTGAGCCACCCAGGGATCCCCGGAAAATTATTGTTAAAGCCTGTGACACATCACAAGCAGAAGACAGAAAATTTTGAGGTCGATGCCTCTGGGGATCATACTTACAAAGGCAAACATCACAGCTGTAACCAGTTATTCACAAATGAGACACCTGTCATATGGGTACTGATCACCCCTTCTTTATGCAAACAGATTATAGACCTGTGAAATTTTAGAGCAATCAGCCCAAGAAACAAACTGACTTGCCAAAAGTCACTCAACAAAAGGCCAAATCAGAATTTGACTCATACTTGAACTGAACTTCTGATTCCTCATAATACATACTTTCTACTAACCAAGGTCTCTGTAGGGAGGATTACCCATGCACACACATGTGCATAAATTCTACTCATATTAAGGTGTGTTTACTTTTTTCTCTATCCATGATGGTAATAACAAGAATTAAAAGCTCTTTGATTATAAAGTAAACTTCCATTTTTCCTTTTTGATAGGTTTTCAGATTTTCTTCTAAAAGTGTTTAAAAGTACTACTCAAGTTGTTCTTAGTTGTCTAGAGTGGTTTATGCTGCCATTAGCTTCTATAGCACCATCATTAGAAAAATGGGCTGTACTTCGTCTTAAACCTGCACATGCAGCCAAAATTGGGTTGCTTTAAAGGGCAAGATGTCAAAAGCAGATAAAGCCTTTGTACTGTAATGAGCATAATGATGAATAATGGTACTTATGTGCAATAACTGATGCCCTGCCCATAAACAGCCTTTCTACCCAGATACTCTATTTAATTCAATAATATATTCCAGGTAATTTGTGGAACTAGATGAGAAATTACCTTAACCAAGAAGACTAACTGTGGAATTTACTAAAACATACCATGTTGAAAATAATTAATGGAAGCAGAGTTTGCAGAAGTAAAATTATGGCATTAAAAAATCCCATTACACGAATTCTTCTTCCAAGTGGCCTGCGTCATAGCAGCTAAAGAAATAAGTGCATGAATGATGTTGGTAATAAAAGATATGCTAATAATTTCCATGTGCTTTTGTGTTTGTTTTAGGAACACAGATGATAATCCATAAAGTCATCATCATTTCCCACCTGGACTACTTCAAAATCCAAATGACCCCCTTACTAACTATATTCCATAGAACAGAGTACACTTTGAAAAATGTAAATCCTATCACATCATTCCTCAAATCAAACTATTTTATGGTTTCCCACCAAAATCTGAATAATCCAAAATCCTTACTATGCCCTGCAAAACTACACGACTTATCTTGCCTCTTTATCACATTCAAGTATCTGCATATATATCACCTCCAACTTGTTTCCAACAATGTAGAGGACTAGATATCTTGAAAAAACATCTTCCCAGTGTAGCTAAAAATGCTAGATAATATATTTTAAATATTTTAATGCATGCTATTTCAATTTATTATTTTTTATATTGTATCTTAATTTTTAACAATATTATATATATATTTTAAAGATTTTATTTATTTATTCATGAGAGTCACAGGCTGAGGGAGAAGCAGGCTCCATGCAGGGAGCCCGATGTGGCACTCGATCCTGGGACTCCAGGATCACGCCCCGGGCTGAAGGGAGGTGCTTAACTGCTGAGCCAACTAGGTGTCCCACAATATTATATTTTTAATAGTTAACTGATAGCAAATTACTTAGCAAGAATGCTAGATAATATATTTTTTAAATTATTTTTCATGCAGAGTTTATTGGGGACATTTTTTAAATCCCAGAAAATGTTAGAGCAAAAATATTAATTACAAAATACTGCTTTCAGTGTTCTCTTACCTTTTGAGATAATGTTTTTGCTTTAATGTTTTGGTTTCGGGATTGAAAAAACTACTCCCATGGGGAGTTCTGAAGTATGAAAGCACCATATGGTTATCCCACGTGAGGCAAAAAGCTCTGACTTTTTTAAAGACCGAGACAGTATTGATTAATTCTTTACATCAAGTATCTTCCTCACTAACAAATTTTTAATTGGTGTTATAGAGCCTTGTTAACACAATTTAGGTATCATTTAAAGATTTATTATTTTCATTGTTCATGTAAATTTTTTCTATATATTTTTAACATGTGCTCTTTTTTAATGTTCTATTATATTTATGCCAAATAAAATATTACAGGAAATATACCAGATATTAATATACTTGCTGAGATTAAATCTCTATTAATATTTTGCTTTTATTTAACATTCTCTTCAGATTTTATTTTCTGGGACACCTCGGTGGCTCAGTGGTTGAGCGTCTGCCTTTGGCATGATCCCGGAATGCCGAGATCAAGTCCCACATCAGGCTCCCTGCATGGAGCCTGCTTCTCCCTCTGCCTCTCTCTCTGTGTATCTTTCATAAATAAATAAAATCTTAAAAAAAGAGATTATCTTTATTTTCAAAGAAATAGAACATTACAAATACAAGTATTTGTATTTCCACTTTCCATCCCTATCTATCCAGAATAAGTGCCTAACAGAAGTGTTAACAAATCCATACATGTTTTGTTCTTCTTTTGAGTAAACTTCTTAAATCTTTGGTACTATACTTATACTCACCTTTTTTTTTTTTTCCACCTACAAGATTATGTTTTTAAGACTTGTGGCGATGCCTGGGTGGCTCAGGCGGTTAAGTGTCTGCCTTCAGTTCAGGTCGTGATCCCAGGGTTTGGAGAATGAGCCCCTATATGGGGCTGTCTGCTCAGTGGAGAGCTTGCCCCCTCCCCAATACCCCCAGCCCCACTTGTACTCTCTGTCTCAAAATAAAATCTTTAAAGAAAAATAGTCTTGTGCGCATGGATACATTCAAATATAGTTCATCCATTTTCATTCCTATGCTTCCCACTGTACTAAACTACCATGTATTTTTCCATTCCCCTATTGTCAGAAAGTTAGGTTTTCTTAGCCTTGTAAAATTAACAAATAATTCAGAAATTAACATCTTTGTACAAAATGTCTGAACAACAGTTTCTCCCTGATAAGCCAGCCCCAGAAGTAGAACGACTGAGTTAGGGAGTATATGCGTTGATGATTTTACTTGCTACTTCCAAGTAAATTTGGAATTGCTTTCCAAAGTGATTATATCCATTTTCCCTCCCTCCAGCTGTGCACTAGAGTTCTTATTCCTCCATGTTATCACTAACAGTTGATATTATCAAAAGTAATATATTTTAAAATATAAAATGTTGTATCTTTTTTTTAATTCATATTTCCTAATTACTAAAGAAGCTGGACATCTTTACATGTATTTATTGGACATCTATCTTTTTCCTCTGTGAATTAATTATTAAATCTTTTGACAATATTTATTTTTGAGATTTTGAATTTCTTTTTTTTTTAAAGATTTTTAAAATTTATTTATTCATGAGAGACACAGAGAGAGAGAGGCAGGGACACAGGCAGAGGGAGAAGCCGGCTCCATGCAGGGAGCCTGAGCCTGACATGGACTTGATCCCGGCTCTCCAGGATCATGCCCTGGCCTGAAGGTGGTGCTAAACCACTGAGCCACCAGTGCTATCCCGAGATTTTGAATTTCTAAAAGCATTTTATATATTCTGTACATAGATACTTTACTAGTAATATGACACAGCTGTTTTCTCTAGGGCTTGTATTTTTGTCACCTTTTATCAAACAGAAGTTTTATATTTTAATTGGGAAAATGTAAATAATTTTTTTTTGCAAAATATCAACATATTTTTTAGTATACAATTATCTACTAATGGCATAAAGAAATTCTCCCATTTTTTTTATTAAAAGTTTTAGAGCTTCACTTTTGGTATCTAGTATGGAAATCTAAATTTATGTCGTACTGTATCATAGCCAATATCCTCAGAATTATTTGTTAAATAGTTCAACCTTCTCTGATTTTATCACCACTCTCATATATAAAACTCCCAAATATACACTGGCCTGATTTCAGTCTCTTTATTCTGTATTAGTCTATTTGTCTACCTGGGTAAGTACCTCAAGGTTTTAAATAATACAGATTCATATTACTGCCTAGTATCTGGTAAAATGACTCAACAACTTTTGTTGTTGTTGTTTTTTCCTAGTCACCCAGGCTAAGAGTTTAGGCTTTTGTATTCTGTCCCTTACATAAGCCAGTCAAGGACTGCAAGCTGCCCCAGGGCGAGAGAGCCAAAACCCAGGAATTTCAGAGTAAGGGGGCTCCCTGAGCCCAAAGGCAATTTTCTGAAATGTGTAGTCATAAGCCATTAGCAGCAAACATTCACAGCAGTGGGAAGATGGGCAAACTGACTTAGCAGAAGGGATATGGATAGTTTCTAGTACTGGATCCCAAAAGGAAATAGATGGCACACTCAAATCTGATTCAAGAAAAGAAAGTTACCTTGGCAGAAGCAATGACCTTCATCAGGCTGGAGTGGAGGGAAAGGGGCAGGAGATATAGGGAAATATACCCCAATTTCTCTTCCTTCTTCCCTTCTGACTTCTTGCTGGGCTCCGCATTGCCAAGCTCAATGGGAAGTCAGAGGAAGTTTTTAATGTTGTGCATACAGGGCAACCCCTTGGAGAAGAGCTCAATGGGCAGGGTGGAGATGCATCTGGACAATGTTTTGCACAAAGGCAAATAAAACATGTTTCAGACAAACAAAACAAATGTCACCTCTGAGCAGTCGTTTCAACCAGGCTATCTAAAATACTGTGCTTCCAATCTCTGTCCTTTTTTTCACTATTCCAACCACTTACTCAGCTATCTGTCTTCAAGGCACTTATATTTACATGTAATTATATTACATACATGTAATTACATACTCCACAAATAATGACAAAAAAGCAGAACCCAAGAAGAGAAAAAAGGGCAAAGTACAAAAATAAACAATTCACCAAACAAAAATATACATAGTTGACTACATTAATAATCAAGTAGATGTATTTTAAAATTCATAAATTTTTACCTATCAAGCTGACAAATATTTAATATAGCAATTTCCAATGAGAGGGTTTGAGGAAAACACACTATGGTGGGACTCAAAAATTGGTGTAATATTTCAGCAGAGTAATTTAAGAATTTCTATCAAAATTTTCTAACATGCTATTTTATCCAGCCATTCCTTTCTTAGGGATGTACTGTAGGAAATAATTCAAGATGTTCCCAAAGATAAGTTACTTACAATGGCTAAAACCTGCCAACAATCTAGAAGTCCAATAACAGGAAACACCTTATCAATTTTTCCCAAAGTGTGTTTCTTAGAGCACTAGTCTCGAGAGACTCTGCTTGAGAAAGTGTTCCCCATCAGCAGAATGTGGGAATTCCCTTGAAATGAAGGTCAAAATTTACAAGCCAAGCTAACACGACGTGAAATCTAAGCGACTACGTGGGTTCATATGTGGTCCAAAATTCCAAATTTAGCCTCATTAGCCCTGTGTTCCGAGGGTCAAAACCCACAGGAGCCGGCGGTCAGCCAGGTACCTCGTGGTCAGGTGAGGGGCGACCCCTTCTGCAGCCTTGGGTGAGAGGCTCTCCTCGCTGGAGCCAGGGCAGCCCAACGAAGCCACGCAGGGGCAGCAGCGCCCCCAACAGCCAGGCCAAGCCACGCCCACTGAGCTGCCAGGTACTTCCGCCTGTGGGGGCGGGCGGGGCGGGATATGACCGAGACTTCCGGTGGTAGTTGCTCTGGTTGTAGCTTCCCCGCTTTGGCTCCTCTGCCAAGCAGACACCCCGCAAGTCTGACTGGTTGAGTTCTGATGTTTGCAATACGGGGCTAATTTAACTAATTGCTTAACTACTTGAACTAACTGATTATCATTTTAACTGAAATTCATCTTTATGTGATAAATGAGATGGTTCATTGTTTATTATTCATTGTGTAATCTGTGCCCCACTTAGTGGTTTAAGACCATGAACATTTACTGTCTCACAGTTAGTGTTTCTGGGGGTCAGGAACCTGGGATGGGTCTGGCTCAGAGTCACTCGTGAAATTGTAGGCAGGCCATGAATTAAGTCTGGGTTCACTTGACCCAGGAAGGATCAGCTTCCAAGCTTCCTCATGCCATTGGCAGGATGCGTTCTTCGCGGGCTGTTGGCGGAAGGCCTCCTTGTGTTCCTACCCACGGGACGTATCCAATATGGCAGGCAGCTTCTCTCAGAGTAAGCCGGAGCGAGGGCAAGGTCCTATGAAAGAAGCCAGCGGGCAGCCTGGGTGGCCCAGTGCTTTAGCGCCGCATTAGGCCCGGGCGTGACCCTGGAGACCCCGGATGGAGTCCCACGTCGGCTCCCTGCATGGAGCCTGCTTCTCGCTCTGCCTGTGTCTCTGCCTCTCTCTCTCTCTCTCTCTTTCTCTCTCTCTCTCTGTGTGTCTCTCATGAATAAATAAATAAAATCTTAAAAAAAAAAAAGAAGCACCATCTTTTTATTACTAAACTCAGAGGTGACATCTCATCATTTTTGCCACATTCCGTTAGAAGTGAGGCACTAGGTCGGGCTCACACTCAAAGAGGGGATGACACTAGGAGGTGGGGATCGCTGGGGACATTTAGCTACTGCCTATCACAGTTTTTAATATGAAAGCCCTTGAAAGTCTTAAGTGACTAAGATTTGCTAAGTAACCCCTTTTTTAATCACAGTCGAGGTCTGACGGAATTGGTGGTGGAGGAAGGGGCCAAAGAGAGACACGGAATTTGTAAAATAGGTAGGTAAATATCTAACATCAGGGTTTTTTCCTATTTAGTTCCGTGAAGATGTTCGCTGATGAGGGGAGGCCCTTGGGCCCCACGGAAAGGAAAAGGGGCAGTGGATGATGGGTACTGACAGGAAAGGCAAAGGGTGGAGGAAAGGATAGGAAATGTCTCCGAAACCAAGAGAAGGGACAACCAGGACTGCTTCACAATTTTGCTAAGGGCTAATTCAGCTTTATCACTGCAGTGTCACTTCAACCCTTGATGTCTGAGGGCTCATTCTGGTGTGAATTCTCTAGGCCTCTTGTGACTCATCTACTTCTTCCTGCTTTTACGTACATTTTTTTGCCATTTCTTGCTCCTTTGTACCTTGGGAAGATTCAGAAAGGAAAAGAGGAGGTAGTAAAATTCAAAGCAATCCAGTATTTCATTGCACTTTATCTCCAGAGTGAAAGAATAACATTCTCCACTCGGTTTCCAATGCCTACGTACTTACATAGATAATTGGATAAGTAAACGGGGAAACTCTAAACGCACAATTCAGCACAATCAATTTGAGGAATTAAAAAAAAAATTGTTTTGACCTTAAATCCCTCAAATGTGGGACCTCAGTCAATTTATTTGTCAATAAATTGGTACCCCTCTTTCTCAACATCTGTGGAAATACTGTTTTTCCTCCTGAATTGACACAAACGATCTCATCCTCCCACCTACAATTTACTCAGTGAGACATGTGAAAAGTGGGATCTATTTTTGGCTCCCTAGCAAAGCTGCTAAAGGGTATAATCTTTTTCTCTGCCCTGCCTGGGATGGGCTAGGTGACACAGGAGGTCTTTTCTGTTTCTAATTTTTACAACGCCTTTCAGCAAACAGCAGGTAAACAATTTTAATACAAGGCCATTTTCATTATGTGTCTACTAGAGAATATGTCCCTGCATTAAAATAAACAGTAATAATACAAAAAAAAGTTTGCTCATACAATAATAGCAACCTTCCTAAATTACAGTGATTGTGCCACCCAGCAGTATAATACGAAATGTGGTTTTTATCTCAAAAGACACAGAATTTATTATTTTCCACCTACCTGGCATTTTAGAGCAATTGGAACCAGGTTTCTGAAAGAACAATTCAGCACATTAGCTCTCAAATACAAAAAACATATTTTCAATATTGAAATGACTCATTTAAAGCAGCTCTTCAACAAAATGTTGTCCACCCTGCTCTAGTAATTATGTCACGTCTGGTGTATACTAATTTACACAGTGTATTGTTTTTCTGCATAATTAAGGCTATTAAGCTGAATTCTGAGGCTGTGGTTAATTAATTAAACAAGCACGCAGAGAAGTTACTGACAGAGTCAGAGCCTTGTTTTCACTTTCCTGGTGGGCAAGATGCTAAAGAAATGGGTGGGAAGGGCTGTCACCTGGATCTCTCCTTCAGTCATGATTTTCTGTTCACAAGGAAAAGTACAAGAGTCATTTCCAAGAAAGTAGACACTTTAATTCATTGCCCCACAATATCTCGCCACTGAATCACCAAGCATGACATAGTATTTAAAAATAAAAGCATATAATGAGATCGACGATCACTTTTCCATAGTTTCATCAAAGTAAAGGATTTTCCAATAAACTTACTTTGAATTACCTTTGGATACTATCTTTTCATGGATCATCAGCTAGATTAAGTCAGGGAAAGGGACTCTCTCCAGACTTTTCATTCTTTTCAAGGCCACGCCAAACTCCAACCTCATTCAGAATAGTAGACCTAGCATTCACTGACACAAATGAGAAAATCCCAATTGGCCTGGGTTTCATATTCCTTAAGCAATTATCCCATTTCTGCTTTCTTTCGCATGACACCAATGCTGTGCTTTGCACTGAGTGCACCAGCCCAGGGCAATGCCCTGAAAGCACTGGAGGAAAGTGGGATACCCAGAAGCAATGATCTTAAATATCTTTTCTTCATGGTAATGTAGCCTTTTCAAACATATCCTCAAAAACTAAAAAATCTTTAGACAGGGATCCCTGGGTGGCGCAGCGGTTTGGCGCCTGCCTTTGGCCCAGGGCGCGATCCTGGAGACCCGGGATCGAATCCCACATCGGGTTCCCAGTGCATGGAGCCTGCTTCTCCCTCTGCCTGTGTCTCTCTGCCTCTCTCTCTCTCTGTGACTATCATGAATAAATAAATAAAATCTTTAAAAAAAAAAATCTTTAGGGCGGGGGGTGGGAGTGAATGGGTGATGGGCACTGGGTGTTATTCTGTATGTTAGTAAATTGAACACCAATAAAAAAAAAATGTAAAAAAAATAAATAAATAAAAATAAAAATAAAAAAAAAATCTTTAGACATATCTTTTATATGTTCTCTGTGGGGTTTTGTTTTGTTTTTATATAGGCTTCACATCCAACCTGGAGCCAATGCAAGGCTTGAACTCATGACTTGAGATCAAGACCTGAGCTGAGATCAAGAGTTGAACATTCAACTGACTGAGCCACTCAGACACACCTTTAAAAAACCTTTTTATAAATGTAAATTTGTATTACAACGTAAAGATGTTGGGTATTTCACATTGATTTAATTTTTGGGAAATGTTACTTCTTTCTTTCACTACTCCTAGTGATTATTTGATTATTACTCCTATACTAATTATTCTAAGAGTAGTAATCAAATCATACTAGCGTTACTATGTCCACGAACCCAGATTTGTGTCAGGAGAAGAGGGGAATCCACTGTATGAAGAGATGCTATAAATCAGACAAATGCCAGCATATGGTACTATTCTGCGTATGTTCTTGCAACATAATTAGGAGATCAAGTATAAGAAAATTCAGAATTCTTTAATGCACTTAAAATCACTGTCATGAAGCAATGGATGGCAAATTTGCATGTGAAAGAAGTGTGAACAGCATGTAGGAAGAATTGTGAAATTACTATAGTATTTATTATTATAACTTGGTGTCATGCTAGTCTCATTTTAGAATGAACTATAAGAATAGATTAAATTAGTGCCATTTTCTTTCCTTGTTAACATCTTTGTCACAAGAGCAAGCTGTCAGAATTTTATCTAAAATAGTCCATGGATTATTCCTCATGATAGTTGGCCATTTCTAAACTCTGGGCTTTGATTGGTTGTTCTTATCCCTGTTCTTGCAGACATGTGAGTTGAACACAGGGAAATAATAATCTTTTAAGAAACTAATCAGGTTGCAGACGCCCAATAAAGGTAAGATAGACAGTATAATGTTACAATTTCAAAACAGCCTTTGATCATAAAACACCATCTCCTAAGAAAATGCTTTCAACTATTGCTAAAAAAAATACTTTTTGACACATGACTTTAGAAAGGGAATACTCAGAGATGTGTAATCTTATTAGCATTTATCTGAGTTTTTTAACTGTCCTAAGATAATGGACATTTCTCTGAGGGGTCGGGAGCACCGTGGTCTAGTCAACTTTAAGAAAAAATGGTGATCAGAATCTGATGATTTGTTACTTCCTGTGTCTTTATGTCACTCACTGGTCCCCTGGGCTCAGTCTTTATTTCTAACATAGATGGTCTATTAGTAGGGGTTTTTCAGAGAAAAAGAACCAATGGGATAGGAAAGCAGGTTTATTATGAGGGATTGACTCACCCAGTTATGGAAGCTGAGAAGTGCCATGATCTGCCTTCTGTAAGCTGGAGACTCAGGAAAACCAGTGGTATAATTCAGTCTGAGTACAAAGGCCTGAGAAACATGGCAGCTTATATAAATCTCAGTTGAAAGGCAAGAAAAGACATGATGAGGCCACCCACTTTAGGGAGGGTGATCTACTTTACTGAGTCCACTGATTCAAATGCTAATCTCATTCAGCAACATCCTCACAGATATACCTAGAAATAATGTTTAACCAGATATACGGGCATCCCCTGATCCAGTCAAGTTGACACATAAAACTATCATGGATGCCCCTTTCCACTATGATTTTCCTCTCTCACAATTCCCCATCACGAGGGTGATCATAAGTCTTAGTTTGCCTGGGACTGTCCCACTTTATGCTTGTTGTCTCAGTTTTATTATCAGCAGCATCTTCTTTCACTTTCAAAATACTCCAGTTTAAACAATACATTATATGATCATTATACTTTCTGAGAGCCTCTGTGAGATTCATCACTGTTTATATTGTATTATACTACATAGATATGTCTTAGCTTCCCTACTAGACTATGATTTGAGGACAGAATCTGGTGTCACTCATCTTTTTGGTTATCACAAAATCTTGAGTGGAGTTTATACCTAATAAACACTTCTTCACTTAATAAAAACATAGAATGCTAAGTCACTTCAGTACACAAAACTAGTCATTAACACTTTTGAAAAACTAGTATCTAGAAGGAGAAGACAGCCCTACTTTATACTGAGAAGCTCAAACCTCATTTGAAACATTTGTATAGCAGGTGATAGGGCTACTGTGTAGAATTTTCTTTTTTTTTTATTTTTTTATTTTATTTATTTTATTTTATTTTTTTTTTTGTGTGTGTAGAATTTTCAATGTTGAGGGCACCCAGCTAAGAAAGTGGGTTTAGCTAGCAGCCTTACTCCATTTGTCATTGTATGTACTATCTGGGCCACTAGAGACTCACTACCTAACTTTCAGAGGTCAAACAGGGCCCAAAACTTATACAATTTTGGAGGAGGAAGCACTTTCAGAATAAAAGAAAAAATTGAATACAAAATGAAAGTGAATACTTATTTAGATAGAATAAGGGATCAAACTTGGAAAAATTATCACAAAATCCATAAGAATAATGTAATAACTTATGTTACTTAACTGCTTGACACACCTCTATAATACTTTTTCTCCTGCTTTTTGGCTACAGAATACTTTTTTTAAAAGATTTTATTTTCTTTTAAAGTAATCTTTACCTCCACCATGGGGCTTGAACCCACAGCCCCAGGATCAACAGTCACAAGCTCTACCTACTGAGCCAGCCAGGCACTCCTGGCTACATAATACTTAAGTAATTTTTGGTATATGATATCCAGTTTTCTCAACATCACTTGTTGAAGAAACTGCTCTTTTCTCATTGAGTAGCCTTGATGCCCTTGTTGAAAATCAACTGATAACATATATGTGTTTATTTCTGGGTTCTTAATTCTATTCCATCAGTCCATATATCTATCCTATGCCAGAAACACACTGTTTGGATTACTGTATCCTTTTTTTTTTAAGATTTTATTTATTTACTCATGAGAGACACAAAAAGAGAGAGGCAGAGACATAGGCAGAGAGACTTGCAGGCTCCATTCAGGGACCTTGATGTGCGACTCAATCCCGGGATTACAGGATCATACCCTAAGCCTAAGGCAGACGTTCTTATCCACTGAGCCACCCAGGTATCCCAAGACTTACTGTATCTTTAAAGGAAGTTTTGAAATCAAGAAATATGAATCTTACCATTTTGTTCTTCTTTTTCACAGTTGTTGTGACTATTGAGGACCCTCTGAAATTCCATATATTTCATTTCAATTTTCAAGTCAGGATGATAGCAGTTAGAATAATTTAACTGTATACAGAAGTGATTGCAAACTACATAAATGGATCCCACTGAATTCCAAATAATATGCATTCCAAATACATTTCCACTTAGTTATATCCAAGAACTATTCAAAGCCACTAATGCAGAACCCCACCTGAGGGGGAAGTGTGATGGATGGGAAGTTGAACTGGAAAGGCACAGACAGCAATGGTTAAAATATCTTCTTTTGGCAAGTCCTCCTGACATAGGCCTATAGGAACTTGTTTCTAGGGCTCCATGTGGGTGAGGTACCCTGAAATTTAGCTTTACTGTAAATTTGCCTCTTAGGTTTTATGGGCACATAAGAACAACCCTCAAATACTTAGATGGCATCATATAGAAGCTGGATTCGGATTTTACTGAGTGAGCCTACTCTGAAGATACTGAATGTACTTATAAATCTTTTTTTTTTTTAAGATTTCATTTATTTATTCATGAGAGACAGAGAGAGAGAGAGAGAGAGAGAGAGAGAGGAACAGACACAGGCAGAGGGAGAAGCAGGCTCCATGCAGGGAGCCTGTCGTGGGACTCGATCCCAGGGATTGTACTTATTTCAATCTCTGAGCATGATTGATTTAATGATCTGTATTTTGGGGTCTACACCACACCAAAGCAGCTTTGTGAAAGGTAGATAATAAATCCAAATCATCTGAATATATCAACTATACAATCTCAGATAACCAGAGGTATAAACAAAGCTTTGGCTCCTCAGTTAGGACATAATCAGTGAGAAAGCTATCTTTTTGCATCTGTTTCTGTGTCTGTATCCCCTCATTGTTCTTAAATTTAAGAACAGAAATTTTTCATCTTTATATCCCCAACATCTAGCTCAGCATCTAGCCTGTTCTGGCTGCATACAGTAGGTACAAATATTTTTTTTTAATCTGTCAAGGAATTAACAAAGGTTTGGGGTATTAACCCACAATTTTTATTTAATGCCTATTGAACACAAAGCATTATGTAAGAAACCTTTTCTCCTGTCCTTCAGAAATCATATTACATTTTAAGAAAGTAAGAATTACATGGAGACTATCACAGTTAATTCAAAGAAATTGAATAGCTCCAAGTGAAATAATAAACAATTAGAAGTTGTTTGCCCACCAGTTTATGGCCAATGTCATATTTGCTCATTTGTCTAAAGCTTTCGGAGCACAGATGCTCCAGGCTCTTTTTTTAAAGAAGAACCATTCCTTCAGTGACAACTTTGTACTTCATGGCAACACCATACTGTTCCTTTAAGAATACACTAAGGTTGACACATTCTGTCCTTGTGGAGCAAATAGTCCAACAGAACTAGATATACACCATCACAATCACTAGATGATGCTGGGGTTCAGCACAGAGCTAACACTGTTTCATTATTAAGGATGTTCTGACCCCAGTTTCTAATGTGTGAGGGTGGAGGCAGACGTGTTTCCCCAACAACGACAACTGCTATCCACTCAAGATGGCATCAGATTCCACAGGTAAAGGGGTCAGTCGTACAAGACTGCCCTTATCTTACTCCCTGCCCTCAACACACACACACACACACACACACACACACACACACACACACACTTCAGATCCTAGTGGTAAGCCCAGGTTGTCACCTGGGCTTCAGACAAAATTGCTATAGGTCAGAGATTCCAAAGACCCTCTCTTTGGGTCTGATTAATTTGCTAAAGCAGCTCACGGAACTCAGAGGAACACTTTACTAAATAGAATATTGGTTTATTATGAAAAGATGTAACTCAAGAACAGCCAGGTGGAAGAGATGCATAGCACAAGGTGCATGGGAAAGTGCTCATGGCTTCCATACCCTCCCCAGAGTGTCAATCTTCAGCACCTCCAGGTGTTCATCAATCCAGAAGCTCTCTGAAATTCCTCCTTTTGGGTTTTTGTGGAGGCTTCATTACAAAGGCATGATTGATGAAATTGAGAATTGTAACAAAAGGTTTTTTAGTGGAATTGTTGTTATAGACTGAATGTTTGTGTCTTCCCCAAATTCACATGTTGAAACCGTAATCTCTATGCGATAGTATTTGGAGTTGAGGCCTTGGAGTAGGTAATTAGGTCTAAAGGGTAGAGCCCTCATAAATGAGATTAATGTCCTTATAGGAAAAAAATAAGAGCTCTCTAGCTCTCTATCCCCTTGTGAGGACACGGTGAAAGGGCAGTCATTGGCAACCATGAAGGAGGCCCTCACCAGAAACGACCATGCTGGGATCCTGATTTTGGACTTCCAGCCTCTAGAATTGTGAGAAATAAATTTATTTTGTAGATAAGTCATCCAACTTATTGCATATTTGTTATAGCCACCCAAATTGCCTAAGACAACTGTTCTTAAATTAATTAATCACACCTTTTTTGTGTGTGACAAATTTTGACCTTCAGATATTAACCATGCTTACTTAGTAGACACACTGTTTATGAATGAGGACAAATAAAATATTAAAAACCAAAACTCAACTGCCTGAAGCAACCCCAGTCTAAATCTCAGATGTACTAAGAATGGGACTAAGAAAGGTAATGGGAGGAGAATAAGGCAACATAAAAATGGACATTGATCAATTGGGTTAGGCAGAAAAGAGACAATAATGTTTTATTTCCTATAGTAAATTTGATACATTCGGCAAAACAGAAGTTTAAGTGCTTTGGTATTATAAACTTCAATGTTTTAAAGAGAAAATTTAACCTGTACCATCACAAACATTGATGTTTGTTAAGTTTAATAGAAGCATGAAGAGATACTTGCTCTGGGAGTTTAAAACAAAAGATGCCCTCAATGAGCAGCAATGTGCTGAGAGGATGTGTACAGGACGTTATAACATATGGCCTGGGCTAGCATCCTAGGTTGGCCTTTTTCTTGCCCTTCAATTTTGGGCACGTAATTCTACCTCTCTGTGCCTCAGGTTCCTCATCCACACTATGGAGAGGAAGGAAGATAATAATTGTACTCAATAGTATTGCTTATAGTCTCCTACTCCTACTTTAATTATACTAACCTGGTATTGTGAGGAATAACTTAGTTAAGTCATTTAATCTGCTTGGCACAGTACCTGGCACTTCATAAACACTCACTAAACCCTCAAAAGAAAATCTTTCAAATTTTACCTATATTTTTCACCTGGTTCTATGCCTCAATATTTGACTTTTTCTAAAATGAGTTTTAAAAGACCACTATGATTGCCACAAGTTTTAAGTGCCTATTACTACATCATAAAATGGGTAAAGAGCATGCAAGTACAGTATATGACAACTTACAGCATTTAATCCAAAAGGGCAATCCTGGACCCTCTTGCAATTTTTTCTGTATAGTAATTTGTTATTAGGTTCATCTGGAAGTGCCATTTGGAAACCCCACACAAACCAAACCATTAATCAAAATTAATCACAGAAGTAAGATAAAAGCCTATGGCCAGCCCTGGGCCAGAACAGCCTATTACATAGCCAGAATGCATTAAAACCACGGACACCGCAATTTCTTGCACAGGCTGTGGGAGGGGAGAGGAAATAAGCAAACATGTTTTAGAGATTAGAGACAATATGATCTTCAAATGAACCTAACTTAATGCCGCTTACAAGGTCAGATCAGGGGTGAAGAAATGAGAATTGGCCAAACAGTAGAGCAATTTCCAGCTATATAAAAAGCCGTCTACTCTTTTCTTCACTGATAACAGAAAATACACTGAGAGACAAGAAGGGTTGATCATGGATGCCAAAAATGTACTTTCCATTCTTTGAGGCTTCTAAAGTCTCCTCCTTTATCCATTTTCTATTTTTCCTCATATTGCCATTCTCTGTTTTTGTCAATGACCTTTCTTCAATCCAACTCAGCCTCTGTCTAATGGCCTGAAGAGGACTTCTTCACATGATGGAAAGCTTTAGATTTAAGATCCCCCCCCACACACACACTTCATTAGAGGGAAAAGTGAACAGCCTCTATGTGCTGGGTGTTAATGAATGTGAAGAAAGATTTTTTTTTGTATGTGTTTTACACATTATGTTCTTGACTCCTAGAGGTGCTACAATAAATTGCCGCGCTTCATTTACAAGGAGCCATAACAGAAGCAAAATGAGAATCTGGCGACAAATTGCTTCTCAGTCACCCTGGGTCAGGCTGTTGGGGCTAATGAGAAGAGGGGCTCTAATTTTAAACTCCTCCTCAACCAAGCTATTCCTGCATTAATGTTCACTGTTGTAAATTGTAAAGTCAAATGAAGGAGCGCTGTTGAAAATTAACCAGTATTTTTATCCTTTGAGTACCCAATAGAGCATATTTTGGCTTCTGTAGCTGGTGGTTATCGAAGGCGGCTCAGCTTACACCAGGGGTGCCAGCCTCCTCCACGGATTCCCCCCTCCTCAGCACAACACCACTCTCCTAATTCCTTCTCTTTTTCCACCCAAGCCTTCCTTCCACCTTCACAAAGAAAAATCTACTGGCAGAAGTAAGTAGTATAGGTTTTCAGCAATTATAGCAAGATACCACACACAAGCATTAATAGTCAGAGAATTGTACTATCCATTTAGTCCTGCTGCATGTTTAATGATCTGTAATTGTGTATATGGAAGAAGAGCCAGTAAATCACTGACCCTGTAAGGGCTGGAAGCACTTTGTCATTGGAAGCCTAAAGCAGGATTTGAACAAATAATGAGAAACCAAGGCAGCACCTGCCTCTCACAAAATACTTTCCTAATTCCACATCTTGCCAATTTATAAAAGTAAACAGCAGGCAAAAAGAAATGCAGGAGAAAGGAAGATGTTTTATCAACCCATGTAGGATTTTGATCCCATGTGGATGAATAGGCAATGACTCAAAATTCAAGGTTTGTATTTTGGGTGTTTTTGGTCATGTGTTTTAAGTGAGTATTAATGAAATGAAGTTCCTCTTGTGTGTAATGTGTCTGTCCGGGTGCATTCTTCCATGGAATCACTACATAAAATACAAATTAACCACACTACCCTAGTCTAATCATTGTAATCAGTTATGTTTTCATGTGTACATTACTGATATATAAGGCTGTTGTAGTTCTTGTGTGTGGTTTAATTGCTTGTTTTTGCATATCTCGTGTGATTGATGATGTTCTAGAAATCTTTTCCCCTAAAGGAGACTTTGTAAATTACTTTGTTTAGATGCTAATGATTGTATTTCATTAGTGGCCCTCTCATCCAGAATCATCTTTAAATGAATGAATATGCCATAATTAAAAATCTGAATTATGAATTACTTTGAAAGGAGACAACATTGTCCCGATTTCCCACTGCGACACAGTGTTATTTCAATTATGTAAATATGTTTAATCATTCCCCTTTTGTTTTTCTAATTATTTAATATTAATGTTGCTTTACCCCTTTATTGCTACAAGAAGGGATATGGCATCTTAAATGAGAGTACTTAGACAAGTGATACACAGATGACTAGATTAAAGCAGACATTTATCAGAATGCATAACCCATTTCAAAAACAAACATGCTATTAACATTCATACTAATATAGCAACACTGGCTATAATTGCACTTCATGAATGTTTTGTCTGTACAAATCTAATGTATTCACAATGAACAATTTCCAATTATTGTTTTTTTCTTATAGAAAGTCCAAAACCCCTGGTGAAAGTTTCAATTATCTTGAGGTGTACATCTGAACCAACCATAAGATCACCATTTTTTCTATAGTAGGAAATGTGCAGCTGCTCAAGTACTACTAGACTTGACATACGCAACTTTCACCCATCCACCTTTGAACCTTCAAAAAATGTTTGCATAAAAAAATGTGTTTTTAAGCCCCCCTCCCTTTTTTTCACTCACTCTCTGAAGTAGAAATATTAGGAAATTTACTCTTCCACTCAACAGCTCTCACACTAGCCTTCAAGAAGCTACACTTATGATAGAAGCATGAACCCAGCAGAGGAGAGCTCCAGAGGGGTCATGGTGTATGACAGTCAACTTTATACATTCACACTTCAGGCATCTTATTCAAACCAACTGCAGAAGCCTGATTTGTTCTTTTGAAAACATTATTCTGACTTCAATTTAGACATTTCTATTTTGGTGCAGCTAGACTACACAGGAGTATGTTCCTCTACCATTTAGTAATTTAGATACTTTCAATATTATTGCTAACTGACTCTTGAGGTATAAGAGCCTTAATTATGTTGGTTTAATATTTTGTGCTTAAATATTGTTATTTGTAAACTAACAGTGGGAAATGCTACAACTTCCCCACATTTCTTTCTTATTTCAATGTTACAATAAAATATGTTATTGTTGATTGACTGTTAAGTTTTATTAATAATATTTATAATATTAAGATTATTATTTAGATATTTGAACTTTTTCTACATATTTAAAGAATGAGCAATCTGTAAAGACCTCCTCTCTCAACCACCTTTTTTCCTAATTTGAACCTTTAACTTTAGTAACCACAGAGACAAGAATTAGGGTTTAATATTGTATCTTGGTATAACTTGCACACAGTGTACAGATTACTTTGCTTCATCATCAGCTATGCCTACAAAACACTCAATGACATCACAGCATCTAGACATAGACAAAGATAAAATATTTATTTGCAAGTTATAAAGAAAATTGTGTGAACTATTTTCCACTTAATTTAATACATTTTAGGGATGCTTGGGTGGCTCAGCTGTTTAGCACCTGCCTTTGACCCAGGGCATGATCCTGGAGTCCTGGGATCGAGTCCCACATCAGACTCCCTGCATGGAACCTGCTTCTCCCGCTGCCTATGCTCTGCCTCTCTCTGTGTCTCTCATGAATAAATAAAATAAAATCTTTTTTAAAAAATTTAATACATTTTATTTTTGTATTTTAATTCTTAGTGAAAGAAATTTCTCTTTGAGAAAAAATGATCATACTCAGGAAACTATTGATCTTCCCTTAACTAAGGGACACCTTTCCATTAAAATGTTTCATAATTAACAGGATAAAGCCACAAGTTGTCAAGACCAAAGAAAGAAAATTCCAAAGTTTTGTATAGATGAGAAATGAAAATTCCTTTTATTATCCCCATACTGATTTTAATAACTTTTCAAATAATAATTGCTGTTAAGTTTTTCAGGTAGAAATAATTTTCTAATTATTTTTAATTATTTTTTTCTACACATCTAACTATAAATCCCTAAAACTCATAACACCACTAAGAGAAAATCCCAAGAATCCCTTGAAACTAATGTTTGATATCTAAAGACATATTTTGCTTTTGATAAGTTCAATATTCTTTCAATGACCTTAGAATCCACAGGAGGGAATCTCATGAGAAGAGAGTGGCGATGGGAATCACAGATAACTGCAGTTTGTTTTGTTTTGTTTTGTTTTTAGTTTGGTTTTTAAATCATGGTTCTACTAGACTTTTAATTTGATCTAGAATTAGAAATATGCATTACCTGGAAGGAAGAGGAGAGAAATATTGGCAAATCCACACCTACAAGACCATCTAAATTACTTGGATATTTCTTCTCAGGCACCAATGAAGACTAAAGAAGAACCTAGAAAACATATTTTATGGGAAATCTTGGCAGTTACTGCTGCCCGAGACAGAAGAAGGGATTGAACAGGCCATGGAATTATGTGAGGATAACATGTCAGGGAAATCTGTCAAGGCTGGCAAATGATGTCCCACCTGAAAGCATTCCTGTGTTTCCAACACAGGAGAAACACCACACTGCAATGTTTGAGGAAGTAAGTCTCAGGTATGCAAATGTTTTTTCCACTCATATCCTCCTCCTCTGACCGAAGTACACCAGCAGCTCTATTTCAATAACTGGATGGAGACAGTTAAAAACAGAAGTACACTTGCATTCATCCAAGCCTGGCAGTTTAGAAAGATGAGATGTGCTGTTACCAAACAAACATGCATTGAATATAAAACAGAGCCAAAGAAAGGGTCCTACCTCAGGTCCCTAGGAATTCCTCCAGATGAATACTAAACCAGGGGAAGTGATTTAGGGAGATCCAAGTTCGAGCACGCATTCTCTCCATCCCACTTCTACTCAAAAAGGTCAGCATGGGATAGTTCCACCCTAATTAATCACCACCATTATGGAAAAGTAAAGTAGAGGGAAGTCATTTTTCTTCCCTGAGTTTTCCTTCTTTCATTCAACAAATACTAAGTGCTTACAATGAGCAAAACCCTTTTCCAGGGACTTCAGAAGCTACGTAAATCTAAAACAAAAACACAAACCCTCTTATTCTATTTACTCAACTTGGGTAGGGCCTGATTTCAGAACTCTCAGAGAAGCTCCCTTGTCTGTTTCTTTATCTCTTGCCTAAATGCCACTTTGGCTAAGTACATTCTGCAACGTCAGCAGGTGAGTTTGAACCTACCAGCATATCCATGCTAGAAAGTAAACAGTGGCATGTATGTTCTTAGTTGTATCAGCTAATCTGAAATATGACTTTGGAAAAGGAAAGAAACCTTTATTTTGATAAGGCATTTACTCAACAGTTCAGAGGAAGAGGCATAGTGAAGTTGGAAAAAGGGTTCCTGCATAGAAGGAAACCCTAAAATGAGCCCAGATCCTTTTATTTGTGTGTGTGTGTGTGTGTTCAAAAGAACAACTGCATTTGGTTTTAAAAACTTTCAAAAACAGTTTTGAACCTATAGTTTTATATCACCACTGAAAGCACTTAATTTGTTGAAACAAACATTAAAGTCTTCATCTTGAAATCGAGCACATAAGTACTTCTGCTTGACAATAATTTTATAGTAAAAACTTCTCCAATGCTTTGGTTCAGCTTCATGGAGAGTATTCATATCTTTTACTTTTTTCTTTTCTAAATACATGAAAGTATTCCAAGTATGGGCATAAAATAAAATACATGGCTTATCCATTTATTTTCATTTATTATTCTTCATTTATTTTAATGAGTATTTGGAATAAATGCTTTGTATTCTGTGAATCATTTTTTTTGTATTTCACATCTTTGGTACTATTTATTAGAAGTCCAATGTGCTATCCATTATGCAACAGAGCCTGTGTTTGGTACTGTTTATTATGTGCCACATCATACTAGGGCTAAATGCTAGTGAATGACTAACTTGGTTTCACAAAATCTATCCCACATGCAAAAGCAAAGTAATGTGCAGTAGTTATGGAAAATGTGCATTTCATGTTTTCTTCTTTTACTGTCTTTATGCAAAAACTAGAGACTTAAGTTCTTCATTTCTTCCCATATGAGTATAGTTTTGACTTTACATGCTACAATCAGGCAAAGCCACATATGCTGAAAAGCCAAAATAAGTAGATTCTGTGAACTTTGAACTCTCTTGTACACTGACCAATGACCTTGCTGTACAGAAAGGAATGTTGATTTGTCTGCTTATTACTCTCTTATATGAGGAACTTGGGAACAGTGAGGAAGGACATCGATAAAGAGGGTAAAGGAAAAAGCCAAAGACATTGTGCAAGGCTAAAGTTTTCCTCAGTATATTTTAAAAACTCATGAACAAATTGCTTATTAATATTAATCAGCTGACTAAGTTTCCAACAATTTTCTGAAACAATTTATTAATCCACCCAAAAACCAAAATGTAGTTTTTTTGTGCTAATGAAAAATAAAACTGGGGCATCTGGGTGGTTCAGTTAAGCATCTGCCTTTAGCTCAGGTCATGATCTCAGGGTCCTGGGATTGTGAGCCCCACATAGGGCTCTCTGCTCAACACAGAGTCTGCTTCTCCCTCTCCCTCTGTTTTCCCTCCCCCAAATAAATAAATTAAATATTAAAAAAATAAAACTAAAACTATCTATACAGTTATATAGGTAAAAATGGGAAAAAAATATTGTGACCTGAGAAAAGTATCCCTATAATCAAAGTTTAGTCCCATGATGGAAATAGTATGATTTTGTTCTCTATTGATATTAAAAATTAGTCACATCTTGAATAGATAATAGTATCTTATACTTACACAGCTTTTAGTACATTTTCTAGTATTTTCACATATCCTCAAATTAATCTTGTGAGACCAGAAAGAAGATTCTTGTGGCACACCTAGAATATGGAAATCTAAGGCTCAGAGAGGCTAAGTGGCATGCCTAGTAACAAAACTTTCAAAGAGGTTCTTGAGTTCTATTTGGTGTTCTGTCCCCACATCCTGCTATAGTCAACATTATTCGTCTACTACCAATGCTAGGCTTTATTCCTAAATAAATTCCAAGACAAAAGTGTGGAAATAATTTCCACTTCATTATTTCTATAGTACCGTTCACATTCTCTTATTTAGTTAGATTTAAATTTTTTAAGTATATTCAAAATTGTGATTTATGGCTCATTTATTTTTTTGTGAAAAATCAACATTTTTAAATTATTTTCAGAAATTGAAAACCTCTCTCATTTTCCAGCCCATACACTTGATCTGTGTGGTGTTGGACCAGCCATCTAGCTGCTGTAAACCTTAGTTTTCTTACCTACAAAATCAAGGTAACACTAATAATGCCCCTCACAGGGCTGCCTTGTTGTTTGAGTATGACATGGATTGATTGTTAGGCACTCAGCCCAGCACTTCGGAGCAAGTGGTACAACCAGGATTTGACCTGAGTTTTTCTTGCTTCCAACCAGATCTTTAAGCTCCCCACTATAGCAGCTTTGTTGGGACACGTTGAGGAAAAAGAACAGAAGAGTAAATTAGGAAGAATATAGCGTACTAAGATAAAATACTTGGGCTTTAAATTGTAGGTAATTAGAGCCATTGCAGATTTTTTAGCACAAATTGAAATGTTAAAATAAGGAATCTGGAAGATTATTTTGGAGATATACAAAGATAGAATGGATTAAAGAGATAGAGTAAGAAATTTGATTTATTAAAAGCCACGATTTCACTTTTCTTAATTACTGCTAACATAGTCAAATTGGTAATTACACGAACAAATACAAATTTTTCATAGCATGACAATATTTTCCTGATTTTGTAAGAAGTCAATTTATAATCTCCCTTAATTATCAATTCTTGCCTTTAGTAATTCGTCTCTAAGTACTCTGTATCACAAAGAAGCTCAGGAGAGAATGAACAACCAACCAGCCAAAAAAATATCTCACAAAAAGAAAAATCAAACCCAATTCAGAGATGGCCTTGATTTAAGAAAACTATTTTCATGAAGAATTAAAAATACAATATAAAATTAGAACATTGGATCTTAACAGATTATTTCTGTTTCAATATCTTCAAACTAGGTTCATAATAGAGTTAGAAGATTTAACTCTCTTTAGAAGTTTTCACCATTTAAGAACAGAGCCATTTTTAAAAAATATTAAGAAGTGAAAATACTTTTTTAGTATCTGCTAATTGAGGAAAATACATGACTATAAAAAGTTACTGTGGATTTGTTAATGCTTGTAAATACATTGCATTATTTATAATAGCATCTACATATATCTTTTAAATAGTAGTGTACATATGTGAAGGCATGCCATTTAATCAATCTATATACAATGCCCAATATTTTTTATAAATTCAAGGATTCTTTGTAATAAATTCAGGGTCACTCAGGAGATTGAAAACCCCAAGTTTTCTTATAGAAGAATACTATCGTCAGAAAATAATAAGAGTACCACTTATTGCAGAACTGTGAAAAGAATAAAAAAAAGAAAACAAAATTCTCCTTTCAACACAATGAAACTGTTAAGAATACAAGTAAGTGATGTGGTTCTCATAGTTCTCTTCAAACAGCAATATTCTTTACCTGCTCTCCTGCACTCATCCCATCTTCCATCAATATTTATTCTAGAGGCCAATTTAAAACCTAAGGGTCATTCATTTTATTCATTCTCTTAACAAACATTTACTGTGAGCTTTATATGTGCCAGGCAGAGATAATGAGCTATTAGTCCTTGCCTCACAGTGATTACATTCTAGAAAAGACAGACAGTACTCCAAGTATAATACAAATAAATGTTTCTGATAGTGCCATGATAGAAAAGTACAAGGTGCTAAGAATGTGGAGAGCAGGGGAACTTGACAGAATTTCAGATTGGGAGTTGGTCAGTGAAGAATTCCCTAAGAATTCCCTAAGTAAGTGACTTTTGAGCTGAGATTTGAAAGATTAGCAAATGATACTAGTTTAAAAACAAACAAACTACAAAAGGAAAACATTTACAGACAAGAATCAGCTCATATAGGATTTTGTAAAGCACGTCAAGGTATTTGGTCAAAAGCAGTAGGAAACTGCTGTGGTGTTTTTCATTTACTAGCTGTGGGATCAGGACAATTTATTTACTTTCTCTGTGTCTCAGTTTTTATTAAATTTTTTTAAAAAGTAACTTCTCACATAGATGGATTAAATGAGATGAAATGGGTCTGTCTTTGGCACAATGCCAGACACATATTAAACACCATTTAACGTTAGTAATTTTTATGATATGTTTTTTATCACTCTCCTTGCTTTGAGATAGTTTGTACAGTTTTTACACCAATATCTTTTCCTTCCATTTCACCATCCCCCTATTGGATGATATTTAGGACCCTCTTCATGCTATGTGGTTCACAAAACTCCAGGAACTTTATGTATACAGGGAAGGAGAGAAGAAAAGAAAGAGAGAAGTTAACATGTTTAAGCTCTGTAGTAACCAAAGTCTTGAAGTACAGATGAGTTTTAAGCCCAGTTGATAGGGGATTTACTAGCTATTGAGGAAAGAATGCCTTTTCCATATGCCAATAGGACCAACAGTAAACATAGCTTTCAGTGATGGTAAGGGAAGTTCTACAGGTAGACACCAGATTGATTCTGGACACAGGCTCTCCTGCTCTTCACAAGGTATCTTCACGCCCAATCCTCTTCTTCCAAGCCCACCAACCCTCTTCTCTCATTTTATCCGCTCTCCCATCCCTCATCCCTCCTCACATCTAGAAAATCTCAGGAGGTATCTTAATCAGAATTATTAATGCTGGCTACTGTGACAACTGCAAAAATCTCAGTGGCTTAACACAATCCAGGCTTATTTCTCATTCCCACCACAGTCCAAAATGGATCATATGGCTCTCTGGGACAACTATCCTCCAAGCTCTGGGACCCAGGTGCTTTCATCTTGCAGCTGACAATCTGGCATTTGTGATTTCAAAGGCCACCAAAGAAAAGCAGGAGAAGACTAGCGGTTGATGCAGAAGGTTTTTTTTTTTTAAAGATTTTATTTATTTATTCCTGAAAGACACAGAGAGAGAGAGGCAGAGACACAGGCAGAGGGAGAAGCAGGCTCCACTCCATGCAGGGAGCCCGATGTGGGACTCAATCCCGGGTCTCTAGGATCACATCCTGGGCTGAAGGCGGCGCTAAACTGCTGAGCCACCCGGGCTGCCCAATGCAGAAGGTTTTTAAGGATGAAGTCTAGAAAAAGAATTCCTCATTTTGGCTGATATTCCATTTTCCAAAAGTCAGCCTCATGGTCCCAAATATCTACAAGAGAGGCTAGAAAATTTAATCTTTTTGTGTGGTGGGGGAAAAAAAACTGCAAAGAACACCAAGCTTGTCTCAGCCAGTGGATAAGAGAGTCTTGCTCTTTTTCAGGATGTTTTGTTTGCATACTCCCTGAGTCCCTTTATTTCCAGCAAAACAGATTGTTAGAATCACTAAACATTCAAACTTAACAGCTTACTCTTACCATTTTTGGCTAATGAAAAATGTTTTACCTCCATTTTAAAAGTGGGGAAAATGAAAATTCAGAGAGCAACATGGGATCACTGGCTTGTCTAAAGTACCTTAAGTCCTAAGAAGAGAAAGAGCCTTAGGCTTCCCCAAGAACACGTGACTAGAAGACTGGAAAAGCTCCAGAGCCCCATTAGACAACCACAGAAGGTATCTGAGAGTACCAAGAATGAACACCAGCTGAGATCTCAGCTTTTCTTCCTTAAAAAGAGGGAGATTGATAATTGTCAACTCATTGCCAAAGTTGCAAATTTTGTTATAACTTAAATCATGCTAAGTAAAGACAACTTTGAGTTCTACCAACCAATATAATCATACTGGGACCAAAAAATTGAAAATGCAAATGTATATAGATGCTTGCTCTGCAAGTATGGGATGTGTTCCAGAATATCAGCACTGAGAGGTTGTCAGAAATGCATAATCTTGGGCCCTGTCTAAGACTTACTGAATTAGAACTGCATTTTAACAAGATCCCCAGGTGATCTGTATGCACATTAAATTTGAAAAAGCACTGGTATTAAAAAAAAAAAAAAGGTCTATAAATGTGGCATAATACTTCCAAGAACCTGAAGAGATTTATAATCCTCCAACACGTATATTTTACATCAATATAGCATTTTGCTTCGGTGTTGCCTATGATGAAACAGATGACAATTTCTTATACCAATACACAATCTGATTCAATTAAAGTTGTGTAAATTTTATCATTTCTACAAACAGATGGCAAAATATTTTAATTCACACAAATGGAATCAAACAAAAGCAAGTATATAAATATTGATGAAAGTGGGATAGGGCTTCTAGGTAGACACAGATCTCAAATATTGTATGTATTTCGACAAATGTTATTTTTTTCCTTTTGGTAGTGCTCTTTCAGTATTAAGAGCACAGAATTTCTTACAAATGCACAAATTAATAAATCATCAAGTGTTCAAACTTTTACAGGAATTTGTGGGTAATGGCTAAAATAGACATAAATTGAAAAAAATTTTGTCTTAAACCATCTCTCCCTATTGCAGCCAAATATTCAGACAGGAAAATGGAAAGGAAGATGGAGGAGAAATTTTTCCAAGGTCTCTATTCTTGAGAGAGCAGAGTGAAAGGCTAGGGAATGGCCAGAAGTGTTAGAGACCACTAGCTATCAATTTCCAATCCCTTCCTTCACAACTCAAAACAGCAAATTACAAATCAGTAGACCAGATATTTCTATGGAGGCTTTTTACAACTTATTCCCACCGTCACATTACCAATTGAGCTACTCTTGCTAACGTGACACTTTTTTTTTTTTTTAATTAGAGCAATTTGTTTCAGAAAATGAGTGATACCTTTCTTAAGATCCCATTCCTGCTGTCTCTGAGCCTCTTCGCCTTGAGGACCCTTCTGCACCCAGTGAGCCTAAAGCAAGACTTGCTTCGAAAAGAAGCAAAGTGCTGCATTTCAATATTACAGACTACTTCAAAATTATGTTTTCATTTCCCAGAAAGAGTTTTTAAAATGTACTACACTTCAGCGGCTGTATCCTGCCTGAGCCCAGCACCAAGGAGCATCTCAACAAGATCCGGAAGGAACTCACTTTCCTCCTTTTGTTGAAAGATAAAGGTGGGTCAAGAGGTAGGTCCAAGTACTCTCTTGGAGAACCCACCGAGTGAGCCACATCCTGTAGATTGTGTCTAATTCCTTCTTGGGCCCATGCCCTGGCTCAGGGGTAACTGCACAAAAAGGCTAACCACCACCCTGATTTCTACAGCCAACAAGAACAGATAGTTGCTCTGAGAACCCCCTATGCACAACTTCTGAAAGAAACCCCCAAATTTGAGCCCCTTTCCCCACTGCCTTCACCTCTACCCCAAGGAGAAAGCATTAAAATTTTTACCACAAGAGGGGTGCCTGGGTGGCTCAGTCTGTTAAGTGTCCAACTATTGATTTCAGTTCAGGTCATGATCTCAGGGTTGTGAGATGGAGCCCCACGTGAGGCTCCACGCTGGGTGTGGAGCCTGCTTAAGATTCTATCTCTGTTTCTTCCTTTGCTCTTCTCACCTTCTCTCTTTCTCTCTCTCTCTAATAAAAATAATTTTAAAAAATAAAATTTTTACCTCAGAGAATAGGCTCCAACAAGGAATTAAGCATTCCACTCTCAAACAATAATAGAATAGTGAAATATAACACTTCCATTCTGAAGAGTCTATAGTGCTTTCATATCTGCCTTTTCAATTGCCCGTAGAGGTGTTTTAATTTAACATTTGGTGGAGGCATCCCCTGAAAAAACTAAGTGCTAAGTAGATAGATCTACATTTTAAAGTGACGAAGGGATGACTTCAGTCCCCTCAGGCTGTTATGTCTGTTCCATAGCATTTTATTTTGGATCCATACTTCTTTTTTACTTTAGGAGGAAAGAGATTTACAAAGCATATAGCAGGCAAGGATTCATTAATTTTCTTTTTTTAAAAAATATTATTTATTTATTTATTCATGAGAGACACACACAGAAAGAGAAAGGCAGAGACACGTGCAGAGGGAGAAGTAGGCTCCATGCAGGGAGCCTGATATGGGACTCGATCCCAGGACTCCAGGATCATGCCCTGGGCCAAAGGCAGGTGCTAAACTGCTGAGCTACCCAAGGATCACCATAATTAATTTTTAAAAAAGATTTTTCATGGGTTGCTTTTTTAAAAGTTTCCTTAGTGAATATAAACCTTGTCTTTGTTTATAAAATTATTTAGTACAAAGTAGACGAAGATAATATAATCTCTTAGCATTAGCAAGATCTAAATAAAATTAAATCTAACACAAAATTATAAAGAAGTTTTTTTTACTTTGAGGTATTTGATTAATAAACCACTATTAAGCACTAGCTGTATGCCAGTGTTGGATGCAGGAGAAACAAAATCTAGTAAGATATATTCCTGCCCTTGAAGTGTTCACAGGACTGTGGGGATTTCCAGCACTGCAGGCCATGGGATAGGGCTTCTTAGAGTGACAATTTGGAGTTTTCCTTATCACCCATATTGTGACTACTACAGGAGATTTTGAGGGAGCAGCAGATACAACTACTCCCTCTCCTGAACCCTCCTTAGCCCTCAGGCCTCCCTGTAAAAACTGCAAGTAACCAGTTGGGATACCAGGAAAATACCCAAATGTTCTTTGGGAGAGGAAATTAATCATTATAGTGCCAATTTTCTTCACCTGTGACCCCTGTTGTCTCCATCTGTTTACTTTAATAGGAAGTTAAATAGGAGAAAAGAAAAAACACCCGGATTTATTCATTGGAATCTATCGTAACATATCTAGAGGCACCGGATGGTTCAGTCGGTTGGGCATCTGACTCTTGATTTCAGCTCAGGTCATAATCTCAGGGTCATGAAATTAAGCCCCCATTGGGCTCCGCACTCAGGGGGGGAAGTTTGATCGTGATTCTCTCTCTTTCTCTCCCTGTCCTTCTGCCCCTCCCCCTGCTCTCTCTCCCTCTCAAACAAATATGTCTTCAAAAAATATATTATAACAAATCTGAAAGTAGGTGTTCTTACTAAGCACTTACCAGAAAGTCAGAAAGTTAGATGATCAGTTTGGGTTTTTTTCTTTCATTTATTCTGATAGTATACCCTGTACCACCATGTACGATTGAGAACCCACTTTGAAGACCACAAAGCACTGGAAGAACTGCTCTGAAAAAGGGGAAAACATTGAGTATTTCCCATATCCTAGGCACTAAACCAAGCACGTCACATGCATTACCTCATTTAATTCTCACAACCCTCTTAAGCAGGTCCAGAGCCAGAGGTTTCACCACTTTGCTAAATAATACTTAATTTTTTGTTTTGTTTTGTTTTGTTTTTGTGCCCCATGTGAGAAGCTAAATAATACTTCAGAATTAATAATTTTTTTTTTAAGTAATCTCTATACCATGGGGCTCAGACTCACAACCCCAAGCTCAAGAGCCACATGCTCTACCAACTAAGCCAGCCAGGTGCTCCTAAAATTAATATTTTAAATCAAAGCGTGTATGGGTACTGATAGTGTTGGAGCTTGAGGATATCTCAAACATTCAGAGGTTTACAATTCAAAGTATCTATCTTTTCTTATCTTAAAACAACTAATACTTATAAACAATATAATCCATTCATATTTCTTTCCCTTAACATTCAAATCACCACATTTTTGTTTTTGATGTGGCCTCCTATACTTAATAAGTATGTAAAGATTTGTCTTTATTTTTTTAAATTGCTTTTTTGCTCTTGTTGACATATTTAAAGATGTTTTAAAACAAGAAAGTTGCCTAATCCAAAGCTCTGACTCTACCAAGAGCTCAGTTACTGATACGCAGTCCTAACTCTTGTGTGCCTGGTCAACACACAGGTTCAGGAGCAGTGGATTCTATCAGAGGCAGAGACTCCAGGAACTGAAGGTACAGAGCCAGGCAATCTGAGAAAAATGTCACATTTTTGGTAGACAATGTCCTTCCTTTATATGAATTTAATAAGACATCACAATCCTTACTTTTAAAATAATATTTAAAGATGATAAAATTCTCACGGAAGCAGCAAAATATTGAGTGGGTAGAACAGACTCTTGTTTCCCTTGAGTGGCTAGAACAGTCTCTCATGTGTGTCTAAACACCTATTTAGATCATTCAAATGCCATACACGTCAAAACACTCCAACTTAACACTTCCTTTGGAGTCACGACAATCAGTTTTTTATTAGTGTCATTATTTAGCATTTCTATAGCACTTCACTTTTGACAGGTGCTTTATAATTATTTCTACTCTTATTTAACTCCTACTCATTCATTAACATGCAGTTACTTTCCCAATAAAATATCTATAGATTCCTTGACTAAATTGAATCTACCCAAAACCAAGAGGTTCAAACTTATATCAGAGTCTGAGGCAAACAGAACAAATCAAACAGATGAGATAGAGGATAGATAGATTGGCAGATAGATAGATGATAGATAGATAGATTAGATAGATAGATAGATAGATGATAGATAGATAGATAGATAGATAATAGGTAGAGAAACTAATTCCAAAGATCAGTAACATTCTCGTATTCTTGTCCTGGTTCAACAGCAGCCTGCAGGAATTATCAGTCATATCCCTATTTAGCCAGTGAGAGTGTGAATAAAAGACCAGTGGTCACATATGAATTAAAATTGATGGAAGAGCTTTCCTTGCCCATAGCGCTCTTGCAAAGATGGTGAATGTTCCTAAAAACCACCGGACTCTCTGCAAGAAGTGTGGTAAGCATCAACCCTACAAAGTGACACAGTACAAGAAAGGCAAAGATTCTCTTTATGCCCAGGGAAAGCTGGATAACTCTAGGTGTTATGACAGGAAGCAGAGTGGCTATGGTGGGCAGACTAAGCCGATTTTCTGGAAAAAGGCTAAAACTACAAGGAAGATCGCGCTGAGGCTTGAATGTGTGGAGCCCAAGTGCAGATCTAAGAGAATGCTGGCTACTAAGAGATGCAAGCATTTTCAACTGGGAGGAGATAAGAAGAGAAAGGGCCAAGTGATCCAATTCCAAGCTTCATATTTTGTTATGAAGACAATAAAATCTTGACATTAGGGCAGCCCGGGGGGCTCAGTGGTTTAGTGCCACCTTCAGCCCAGGGCGTGATCCTGGAGACCCGGGATCGAATCCCATGTAAGGCTCCCTGCATGGAGCCTGCTTCTCCCTCTGCCTGTGTCTCTGACTCTCTCTCTCTCTCTCTCTCTCATGAATAAATAAAATCTTTAAAAAAAATAAAATATTGACATTATGTTCATTTGGTTGTAGTTGGTCTTTTTTTTTTTTAATTTTTATTTATTTATGATAGTCAGAGAGAGAGAGAGAGAAGCAGAGACATAGGCAGAGGGAGAAGCAGGCTCCATGCACCGGGAGCCCGACATGGGATTCGATCCCGGGTCTCCAGGATCATGCCCTGGGCCAAAGGCAGGCGCCAAACCACTGCGCCACCCAGGGATCCCCTGTAGTTGGTCTTTTTAAGAGGGAAATAAACTAGTGCTGTCAATAAAATTCCCCTGTGGAGCAATTTTTTAAAAAATAAAAATAAAAAAATAAAATTGATGGAAGAATAAGTGAATATGGCAAAGACTGATAGTTATTAGTCAGTGTGCATCGTCTCTTTCTTCTTTTAAATAATAGAATCTCAGAGTGTCTGACTGGCTCAGTCAGAAAAGCATGCAACTCTTGATCTTGGGATCATGAGTTTGAGCCCCACATTGGGTGCAGAGATTACTAAAAAAAATTTTTTTTAATAAACAACATAAATAATAGACTCTTCTCCTGCCACCCATCTAGATAGTACATTTCCCAGCCTCACAACTAGAAGTAGCAACATAACTAAGTTCTGGCCAATGAGATGTGAGAAGAAGTGATATATGCACCTTGCAAGTTACCTCCTTAATGATAAAGCTGCTTGCTACAGACCTCCTCTATTCCTACTCTCCTGACTGAAAAATCACTAATTGAGGTGGTTACCTTGGATGCTTAACATGGAAGTCACATGTTCTGTATGACAGAGGTGACTTACTAGCCCAGGTCTTTGAATGAACTCATGGGACAGAGCTATTGCTACTCTGGGTCTCTTTGTTACAGAAACTTAGCCTGCATCAGAACTAATAAAGTAACCAAATAAGGAGAACACACACACAGACTGAGATTAACTTCAGCTCTTTTTTATTTTTTAACTTCAGCTCTTGATAAGAGTACAGGTAATGATTAAGGGGGAATTTCAATGGAGAAGTAGCTGGAAAAATGACAGAAATGACTTTAGATTAAGCTACTAACTCTCACTTCAAGTAGAAAGTTCTGTAATACTATAATTTTTTAACTCTTAACAGATTTCAAACAAATTTCAAGCAATCTCAAATAAATTAAAAATTCTCTTCTGAAATTGAGAAGTTCATGTAGTAGAGAACTAATGCATCAGTATTAAAGATGTCTTATGTTGGGCAGACCGGGGTGGCTCAGCGGTTTGGCGCCGCCTTCAGCCCAGGGTGTGATCCTGGAGACCCGGGATCAAGTTCCAGGTTGGGCTCCCTGCATGGAGCCTGCTTCCCCACTCTGCTCGTGTCTCTGCATCTCTCTGTGTCTGTCATGGATAAATAAATAAAATCTTTAAAAAAAAAAAAAAAGATTTCTTATGTTGATGATAGATGGGCCAAAGCCTTCAGAAGGCAGGAATATGCCTCACCTATTTTAGTATCATTTCCTTTATTCCTATCTTAACCCTAATATGTATATAAATGCCAGTAACTTTGAAAACATCGAAGGATTAAAAACAAATGCCTATTGCAGAATTTATTGCTAATATCTTTTTATCATAATGTTCCTCAATTTCTGCTTTTTGTTGGTTCTAAGAAATGCAAACATATGTTTAACCCTTAGCGCTACTGTAGAGCCTGTGAAAACTGGGAGCTACAGACATTAATTTTTTTGGATATATAATTAACAAAGATTTATTCAGCATCTAGTCTATGCCTGGATCTATTTTAACTTCTTCCATGCAGTTTTACCCATTTAAAGTCGTCATCATCACCTCAATTTAACATATGAGGAAACTAAGACATAGAATAAGTGATCTGCCCAAGATTATACAGCTAGTGAATAACAAAGCTTATACTAGAATCCAGGCTTCTTGACTCATAGTCTAGCTCTACTCCATTGCTTCATCACTTCCTGATGTATCTCACACTTCAAATATTAGGCAAAAAAGAAAAGAAAAAAGAAAAGCCTACCAGTATAGTAATGACTGCTAGGTTTTGATGGATAAGAATATAAAAGGGTAATCTTTGCCAGAATCTAAGGATTAGGAAGTACCATGGGTAAACATACCAGAACTCTTCTTCTCTGAATAAAAACTGGAAGACTTTCCAAGATGAAAGTGAGCAATTGGACACCACCATTAACATAAACATTTTTACTCACTTTCGAAAGCTATCATCCAATTCAACATAATCCTTCACCACAGGTCTAATTAGAATGTATTTGGATTCAAAAGTACTGATGAGAATGGGTACATCAATGTCAGGAATTGTCCAGCCCAACAGGACTCTAGGCAGTTGAATTAAATGTATATCTTCTAGTAAAACTTGACACCTACCTAAGGAGAGGTTCTGTATGTTGTTTTCAATGCCTGGATCAGAAGAGTTTCAGGAACAGGAAAAAGCAGTACATTTTGAACCCCTAATCTTATGTCATTTGGTTTGTTATCATTTATTGTTTGAATTGGCTCTAGTTAAAGCTAAAGAAGAAATGGGACAGAAACAACTCATGAATCGAGTTATCTATGCAATTCTTTTTTTTTTTTTTTTTTTTTTTTTTTTTTTTTATTTATGATAGGCACACAGTGAGAGAGAGAGAGAGAGAGGCAGAGACACAGGCAGAGGGAGAAGCAGGCTCCATGCACCGCGAGCCTGACGTGGGATTCGATCCGGGGTCTCCAGGATCGCGCCCTGGGCCAAAGGCAGGCGCCAAACCGCTGCGCCACCCAGGGATCCCTATCTATGCAATTCTTGACCCAATAATTGGAATGTAAGAGTATCTAAGAATCTCGGTTGCCAGGTAAATATCAATTTGATCTCACATCTGTCTCCAAGATTATATTTCCCATTTTCCAGACAGGGAAATTTGGTGTGAGACCATAGGCAAGCCTTTCTAAAGGGAAATTAGAGTTGGAGATGTTAAAATTCGTGATTTGAAGAAGTGCCATAGTATAGTTTATGGCAATGACTCTCACTTTTTTCCAGTGATAAGCATGACTCTCATCAAGAATTAGCCCCCAACCCCTTTGCCCACTGCTGTGCTACAGACAATTTCACCTTTCACAAAAAAGGACTTTCAGAGTTTTCAATAAACACATGAGAGTCCCAAGTAGTGACTTCAGAAATGCTAGGTTACAGGCCTCCCCCTCAATTGAGCATTTAATAGGGTGGGGCTAGAAGATCAATGCAGGGAACCAGCTGGACTGCATGGAAAGACCTATATGGGAGGAGCTTTGTTTGATAGACCCAGTGAGCACAATCCCCTCCCATTCGGGGTATCTAGAGTACACCCTTGATTCTCGGTGCTTTTGATGAAGTTTCCGCTTCTATGGGACAGCGGCTTTCTATCAACGAGTGTCATAACATCCTATCAAAGAGTGTCATAACACAGAACCCTTCTAATTGGTGTGGAGAGCTCTGCAAGAGCGTATTAGTTGTAAGCCGTAGCATCACCTCCTTTAGGAAGAGGGAACGAAATTTAAATACACAGGGAGACAGAGAGATAATTAATTGCCTTCTTGGCAACCCACCACTCTACTGCCAATGGGATCACTGTGACAAGTTATGAAATTCAAGTCAAAATATTTAACTCAGCCACTTACTCAAGTGGTAGACCCAATTTTAGGCACCCCACAGTTAGGGTGCTGATAGAGAAAAAGTCTTCTCTTTATTTTCTGCAATAGCACATTTAACTGTTGGCATCTATGAGAGTCTGTTTCCTCTGTGAAGGATATATCTGTCTGCAAAGCATACACATGTATTTCTATCAATGTAAGGAATAAATGATGAGTACAGGGAGTTATAATAATCTGAATAGTTCCAGAAAAACATAGCAACTAGATTAAGAATGAGAATGGATTAATCCTAGAAGTCTTTCAAAATAACCTGATAGGAAATGAGCCTATCAGTAGGGTGTAAGAGGGTGAATTAGCCAATATTCCCAAAAGAATTGCTGATTATACCAACTTGATCCATAGCTCCTGGAAGATGAGATCTCTGGGTCACCCTAATGGAGCCCAGTGATGTAAATTGTATGACAAGGCAGGAAAATTCTGTGACCAAAGATTCAAGGATCAGGATGGAGGACAGAGTAAGCCTTGGGGTTGCTTGGAGTTGGAAGGGTAAAAGGAAGGAAAGAAAGAAGGTAGGTGTGTCTCTGTATTGACAACACACAAGGCTTGACTGAGCCTGGGGTTACAAGCTTTTCTGAGAGGTAAGGGCTCCCTCATGGGAATATACTGCAAGTATTTCCTGCTGTTTTTATATTCACATAAATAAAATGCACCCATTTAAAATATATGGTTTGATGAGTTTACACAAGTGTAACCATCACCACAGTCAAAATATAGGACAATTTCTTCATCTCCCAAAATTTCCTCAAGGCTTTTATGGTCTCACCTCAAGCCCTGGGCAACCACTGATCTCCTTCCTGTCAACGTGGATTATTGTCTGTTCTTGTATTTCATATAAGTGGAATCCCACATTAGATATAGTCTTTTCCTCTGGCTTTTATTAAACAATGTTTTATTTATTAAACAATTATTTTTCAAATTCATCCATGCTTGTTTGTAGAAGTAGTTCATCCCTCCGTACTGCTGAGGAGAGTTTCACTGCATGAATATGCCATGATTTGTTTATTCATTCACCTGTTGATGGATATTTGGATTGTTTTCAGGTTTTGGCTATTATGAATAAAGCTGCTATGAACATTTCTGTACAAGTCTTTGTGTGGACATATGCTTTCATTTTTCTTGGGTAAATAGTTAGGAGTGGATTTTTTAATCATATAGCAAAGTGAAAATATAAGAAATTGCTAAACTATTTTCCCAAGTGGCTGTACCATTATGCAGTGCCATCAGCACTGTATGAGACTTCCAGTTACTTCACATCCTTCCTGGTACTCAGTATTGTTGCCTCTAATGTTAGCCCTTCTAGTGTGTGTAGAGTGACGCTTCACTGTGATTTTAATTTGCATTTTCCTGACTAATGATGTTGAACATCTATTTATGTGCTTAACAGCCATTGATATATGTTCTTTTATGAAATGTCATTCAAATCCTTTGCTCATTTTTAAATTGGGTTGATTCCTATGTTGACTTCTACTCTCTACTAAGGGTGACAGCACTTCTGATCAATTTGATTTAGAGCTAGTAATTTGAGGCTTTCTAATGGCACTGTTAGGCTCAAAATTACTAGCCAGGGTTCAAGTGAAAAGGTCAAAGATATATGGAATGCATAAATCAGATCACATCACTCTCCTGCTTAAAACCTGCCAATGGCTTCCCTTGACAATTAGAATAAAATCCAAACTCTTTACCTTGGCCTCCAAAGCATATGTGATATGACCTCTGCAATCCTCTCCTACCTCATCTCTTGCCATTATTACCTCACCCTCTGTGCTCCTGATACTTTGATCTTCTTTTCATCCCTCAAACACACCACATTCTTGACTCTGTCCCCTCTATCTGGAATCACATTCCCATAGAATTCTGTATGCTGCCTCCTTCTAATCACTCAGGTTTCAACTTAGATGTGAAGACTTCCCAGCCCAATCCTTTCAGTACCTCTCTATCTAGCTCTTGTCACTGTCTGAAATTATCTATATGCTATACATGTTTCTCCCCCACTAGAACTCATGTTTCATGAGTACAGGTACTTTGTCTTGGTTATTGATGCATCTCTGCACCTATAAACAGCACTGGGAACATAGTACCAGCTAATTAACTGTTTTTTGGAAGGAAGAGAGGAAGACAAGAGGGATAGAGAGAATGAGAAGAGAGGAAAAGAAAGCAGGTCTTCACATAAGTAAAAGATAAGACCACTCCAATTCAGATTCTCACTCTATATGGAGTGCTTAGTTTAGGGCTTGGCACAAAGCCTGCTTCTCTCTTCTCTCAGCTGTTTGCCCCTACAAAAGTCCCAGCCTCTAGAATCTGAACGGCCTTTGTTAGAGCCACAGAGGGCCATCACTGGAGAATGCATCAAATGTATTCAATTTGAAAGCATCACTGTCTCCCCAAGCCTCCCAGTCATAAACAAGTGTGGTTTGATTCATGAGATGAGGTAGGTAAGGGAAAGGGGGTGGCTTTGGGGCATAGCATTTGGCCTGGAGTGGGACAAAAGACATTTCAGAGATTCTTTCATAGACCATCAGTCTCTTTTTGGATGACATTGAGTTTCTGGGTCATTGTCTCTTTCTCATCATTGCTGAAAACTTTCAGTTTTTACTGTGTTTTGATTCGTTTCTCCAAAGCTCTTCAGTGACAAACAGCTGCGGCTTGCTTTTTGAGCCAGGTTCCTGTCTGCTGCTTCTAAACCTCATTTTTATTCCTTCTAGTTTTGTAATCTGGTCACTTTGATCCTTTGTAACAGATTTTAAACTCAATTTTTTATTCAAATTGGAAATTCAGTGCAAGAAATGGCCTTTTTAAAAAATATTTTATTTATCTATTCATGGGAGACACACAGAGAGAGACAGAGACACAGGCGGAGGGAGAAGCAGGCTCCATGCAGGGAGCCCAACGTGGGACCCGATCCCAGGACTCCAGGATCATGACCTGAGCAGAAGGAAAATGCTCAACTGCTGAGCCACCCAGGTGCCCTGAAGTGGCCTTTTTCTCTTGCCCCTCTGATTTTTTTCATTTTTTGCCTCTGGTCACTTAAAAATGATGATAGATAAACAGATAATATTGTATCCCCATTTAATTTGGTTGGTTTTAGAGCATCTTTCAAGGGTCCATGGCTGGTGATCACACAGAACTACTTCCATATTTGCTACATATTCTATTTCCAATACAAGTCTTCAAAGTACCTATCATCTGCCAACATCCCAACTTGTGAACTATGTCTCCCCTTTATACTTGTCATAGAGCCACAGATTTTATCTGTTTAGTAACAAATTAAAAGAAGTTTAAATTCCCAAGGTTTGTGTAAACTTTGTATGTATAAAACATCTTAAATTAAATGAAAGCCTTCTCCCCTTAGATTCCCTCTACAGTATTCACATGTGCATTCAATCATTCATTTTATAAGCAGTTAGCAAAAACTTATCATGCGGTAGATGCTGCATGTAGGTAGGAATTATAAGAAACATTTAAAAGTAAGCAGTTCCCACCTTTAAAGGCTTTGTTATTAACAAAGCCCTAAATAATTACACATTGCGTGCTGTGTTAGAGTTCTCTAGAGAAACAGAACTGATAGAGTATGTATACGTAGACTTTTATTTTGAGGAATTGACTCAGATGATTGTGGAGGCCAGCCAGTCCAAATTCTGCAGAATGGGCCTGGTAGCTGGAGACCCAGGGAAGAGTTGCAACTTGAGTCTGAAGGCCATCTGCTGGCAGATTTCCCTTTTCCCAGGTGGGGAGGGTCAGCCTTTTTAAAATTAAGGCCTTCGACTGATTGGATGAGCCCATCCACATTCTGGAGGGAGTCTACTTTAATCAGGCTATTGATTCTAAATCTTAATCTTATTTTAAGAAAATCTTCACAGAGACATTTAGAATAATGTTTGAGCAAATATCTGGATACTGTGACCTCACCAAGTGGACACATTAAACTCAGCATCACACATGTGAAACAAGCAGAGCATAATATAAGACAATACGTATTAAATATGATAAAGTGGAGGGTCAAATCATGAGTGATAAGAAAGGGTGCTAATATTTACTGAGCACTGACTTATGTGCCAGATCCTTTGCAGACATTAGTACATTAAACCATTGGTAGATTATATATATTATCTACTTTTACAGTTAAAGAAGATGAAGCCTAGAGAAGTTGAATAACCTGTCCAAGATCACTCAGCAAGATTCTAACCCATGTCAGAGTGGCAATAAAGTCCTTGGCAAGTTGGGCAAGAGAGTATTCCAGTGTGCAAAGAAAGGCAGGAAGACTGGCTGGATAACCTTAAACGTTCTTCCTCTGGAGTGAGGGAACTTTATTTTTTTTTTTTTTCTAACTCATGATGTCATAATCTATCATTTTTCACTGATATTTTTCTGTGTGTATATCTTAAGAATGGAAGTCTACATGTTCATGAATAAGCATGTAACCATGTGCATGATAAACAAAAAAAATATTTAAATGCTCTTCTAAAATGCTAACCCCTGTGTTCTTTCAAGTTCAGTATTTATGTCTGAAGTTATTGTTTTCTTTTAGTTTCTAATTTTTCTTTTAGAAACCACTTTATTGAGGTATGATTGACATAGAAAAATCTGTATATATTTATTGATACAACTTGAATATGGAGAGAAGTATATATCTGTGAAATCATCGCCATAATCTATGGCATAAACATATCCATTACCTCCAAAAGTTTCTTCCTGCTATCTATCTATCTATCTATCTATCTATCATCTATCTATCCTATTTTGTGATAAGAGCACTTCACATCAGATCTACCTCTTAACAAAGCTTTAAGTATACAATACAGTATTATTAAGTTTAGGCAGTCTGTTTTATAGTAAATCTCCAGGACTTACTCATCTTGAATAAATGAAACTTCATAGCTTTTGTCTAATACCTCTCCATTTCTGCCCCCCCCCCATGCCCCAGCCTTAGCAATCACCATTTTACTCTCTGCTTCTATGAGTTTAACTATTTTAGATTCCCCATTTTAGTGGTTCCATGTAGTATTTTCCTTCCATGTCTGGCTTACTTCACTTGCCTTATGTCCCCTGGATTCATTCATGTTGTTACCAATGGCAGGATGTCCTTCTTTTTTAAAGGCCAAATAATATTCCACTGCATTTATATATTACATCTTCTTTATTAATTCATCTTTCGATGAACATTCAGGTTGCTTCCATGTCCTGGCTGTTGTACATAATGCTGCAATAAATTTGAGAGTGGAGATAGCAATTCAAGATTCTGATTTCAATTCTTTTGGATGGATAAAGCAGGACTGCTGGATCGTATGGTATTTCTTCTTTTTTTTTATTTTTTATTTTTTTATTTTTTATTTTTTTATTTATTTTTTATTTTTTTTATTTTTGGTATTTCTTCTTCTAATTCTTTCTGAGTCCTATCACATCCTATCTTTTTTTTTTCTAATTCTGATTTTTTGGTGGTGAGTGGGTCATGTCTTGTATTTTCTTCATGTCTTTTAGCTCACATTGAAATAGGAGTTTACAGCTTTTATCTGTTCTGTTGACCTGTTTTTCTGGAATGGTTTGTCTATAACAGTGATTTTTTTTTCTTATAATTCTACATAGGATTTTATGTGGCTTATTTATGACATGAAATTAGTTTTCCTAAACTTTTATATGGAGGCATAATTTGGGCAACTTTTCTAACTTCATAGACTCCTCTCCTGTTGCTTTTTCTGTGTTCAAAACTATAGCTGCTTAGTGTCTGATATTCCTGGGGTATGTCCCCATCTCCCACCTTTATCTACACCTACTCTTCCCCTCATCTATTATCCTTGTCATACTCATCTGGAACCCTAGCTAAGAAGGGAATCCTGCATGGTCAGTTTTGGGAATTAACAAGGGCTATATTTGTTCATCTTCTTCAGACCTTACCATGGCCCCTCACACTAGCCCATTATTAGATTTGGCAAAACCTCTCCCAGAGGGGATATATCATTTTCATGGATTGCAACCTAGCCCATCAGACTTTTTAGGAAATACTTACAGGCAACTTTGGAGATCTGCTCTTCTCAGGTCAAACACTACATTGTTTCCCTCTGCTTTCCCCACTGAAGTTGCAGATCCCATGCAGATATTATGATGGTAGTTTTCCCTGCTTGCTTATATTTTAAGTTCACAGGAATGCCTTATGTCTCAGTTTGGTGAATATGTCTCAGATTGCCAGAATCATCCATTATGATGGAATTTAGAGGGCAAAGTGCTTGTTAGGAAACAACGCTGTTGAAGGGAATGATGGGGCAGAAGGAGTTGTAGCTACAACTGCAGTGTGAGTCAGGCAATGCCTCCACCAACCCAGCAGACGTCTGGAGAAAATACTGCCCACAGTGGGTGCAAACAGCACCGAGATTATATCACATCTCATTCAGCTGTTGGAAGTGGCCTGCCCTGGGAAAGGCGGTATTTCAGGCAAGGCAGCTCTCTGCAGCTGAGGCAGATCCTGAAATAGCTGAAAGCTTCTCATAGCTGGGCAGCCAGTCTTTGCTTCAAGAGCACATCTCTGTGTCTCCCACCCTTTATCACCTCACTGTGTCTCCCACCCTTTATCACCTCATTTTGTTGTAAATATTGTCTGCTGCTATTTTTTTTTAATTTTTATTTATTTATGATAGTCACACACACACAGATAGAGAGAGAGGCAGAGGGAGAAGCAGGCTCCATGCACCGGGAGCCCGACGTGGGACTCGATCCCGGGTCTCCAGGATCGCGCCCTGGGCCAAAGGCAGGCGCCAAACCGCTGCGCCACCCAGGGATCCCTGATGTGATGTGATATTTTTAAAATGTCATTTTCTAATTGTTTGCTGCTATGTATATGTATATAATCAATATATATCTTGAATTTTATATATTGATATTATATCTAGTGACCTTGCAAAATTCACTAATAGCATTTCTGCAGATTTGTTTAGATTGTCTAGACATGTAATCATGACATTTACAACTCATAAAAGATGTATTTGTTAATTTGTTTCAAATTTGTATATATTTATTTCTTTTGTTTGCCTTTTTCTCTGCCTAGAATTTCCAGGAAATAATGATGGAAGGCATCTGTCTCATTCCTGGGATCAGAGGGAAAGCTTTCAGTCTTTCACCACTATGATTTAACTGTAGGTTTTTTGAAGACACATATTTTCAAATTAAAGAAGTTTTCTCCAGGCTCCTAGGTGGCTCAGTGGTTGAGCATCTGCCTTTGGCTCAGGCTGTGATCCCTGGGTCCTGGGATCGAGTGCCGCATCAGGCTCCCTGCAGGGAGCCTGCTTCTCCCTCTGCTCATGCCTCTGCCTCTCTCTCTGTCTCTTGTCAATAAATAAATTTAAAAAAAAATTTAAAAGAAAGTTTTCTCTATTCCTATTTCTACTTTTATTCTATTCTATACATGTAAGTATTGAATTTTACTGACTGTATGTTCTTCATTTTCTGAGAAAATCATATTGTTTTTCTCCTTCATTCTGTTAATGTGATGAGTTATATTGATTGGCATTTTAATATCGAAGAAACCTTGCATTGCTAGAATAAAAGTAGCTTGATAGTGAGATATATATATATATATATATATATATATATATATATATATATATATTTGTAAATTGATAGATTCTGTTTGCAAATATTTTGTTTAGAACCTTTGTATCTAGGGGCACCTGGCTGGCTCAGTGGTTGAGCATCTGCCTTTTGTTGGTTGTGATCCTGGGGTCCCAGGATCAAGTCTCACATAAATAATCTTTTTTTAAAAATAAGGAACATTACTATCTATATGCAATTCTTTTGTCACTCCCAGACAGTATTAGGTCCTTAGAATATTTCAACTCCATTTACCTCACCACTGCCTTAACTCTTATTTTCATGCTTTTAATTGTGCATATATTTAAAACCCAATAACTCATCATTGATTTGGTTTTTCTATAGAATTTCCCCCCTATATATTTTTTTAATTTTTTATTTATTTATGATAGTCAGAGAGAGAGAGAGAGAGAGAGAGAGGCAGAGACATAGGTAGAGGGAGAAGCAGGCTCCATGCACCGGGAGCCCGACGTGGGATTCGATCCCGGGCCTCCAGGATCGTGCCCTGGGCCAAAGGCAGGCGCTAAACCACTGCGCCACCCAGGGATCCCCCCCCCCCCTATATTTTTCTACCTATTTATCTCTCCTGTGGTTCTTCATTTATTCCTGTATTTTTCTATTTCCATCTGGGATCATTTTGCCTTTGCCCAAAGACCTCCCTTTAGTACTTTTTTTTTAGTACAAATATGTTTGTGAATAATCCTCTTAGTTTTTACCTGGCAATATCTTCATTTCACCTCCTCTTTGAAGGATACTTTTGCTAGGTGTAGAATTATATGTTGGCAGTTATTTTCTTTCAGCTCTGAAAATTCCAAAAGCTACCTAATAATGTTACCTAACATAGCACAAGAAAGCTTATTAAATTGAGGTTTTTTTTTTAAAGGTTTTATTTATTCATTTGAGAAGGAGAGCATGAGTCAGGGGAGGGACAGAGGGAGAAGCAGACTCCCCATTGTGCAGGGAGCCCAGCTTGGGGTTCTGTCCTAGGACTCTGAGATCATGACCTGAGCCAAAGGCAGATCCTTAACAAGCTGAGCCACACAGGCGCTCTAAATTGTTGTTGTTGTTTTTTTTAATGTTTGCAACTAGGAGTGTTCATGACTACAAGGTTACAAGCACTAGTCACATGTCCTGTTGAATAATAATGATGAATCTTAATTTTGCCTTTATCATATATAATTTCTCATTTGTACTTAGCACTGCCTCTGGACTATGTATTATATTTTACTGACTATTCTCTCTATTCTTGATATATAAATAGACCGCTTAAATTATTTTTTTACTTATATTAAATATCTAATAATGCAGTTCCCTCTTACTTTACTATTTTTTTTTTTATTTTATGATATATTCCTATCCATTTATTCTTCTGGGTAATCTCTTTAAAAAAAGAATTTATTTATTTATTCCTAAGAGACACACACAGAGAGAGAGAGAGGCAGAGACACAGGCAGAGGGAGAAGTTTCTGTGTCTCTCATGAATAAATTCTTTTTTAAAAAAAGGAAAGCAACATATTTACAAATTAATTTATACTACATTTACAATATTCTCTTTACTGCAGAAGCATGATGGCTTCATTATGGAAATCTCATGTCTCTGAGAAGATTTGTGTGTATGTGTGTGTGCATGTGTGTATTCTGCACATTGCATCTTACTTTTGTTTATGAGCATAGAAGATTTTGTTGGTATTATAGATGAAATATTTTTCCACAGTAGTTGCTAACTGGCTATTATACAGGAAAGTCACTGTGCAGAGCTCTTTAATTAGTTATCATTTTTCTTTAATCCTTTTGGCTTTCAATGTAGACAATCCTGTAATCAGAAAACAAGGGTAATTTTCTTTTATTTCCAATGGTCAAGCTTATCTTTATAACTTAAAGGAAAATATTTTAAAAAGAGGTACAACTTAAAGGAAACTTAAGGAAAAATATTAGCCAACTTATTTACAGTCTTAAGGAAAATATTAAATAAGAGTTGTGAAATATTGGCATATTCATGCAATGCAATACTATTCGACCATAAAGGGTGAAGTACTGATACATACTAGCCATGGGTGAACCTTGAAAACATGCTAAGCAAAAGAAGCCAGTCACAAAAGACCAAGTATTATACTATTACGTTGTTCTTTTGTTTTTTGTTTTTTTTTTTTTTCTGGTAAGCAATGGATGTTCTTTTTTTTAATTAATTAATTAATTTTACTATTATGTTTATATGAAAATCCAGAATAGGTAAATCTAAAGAGACAGAAAATAGATTAATTAATTCTTGTTTAGGGCTGGATGGAAGAGACATGTGGAGACAGAGTGGGTGGTGATAGCCAGGAGTACAGGATTTCTCTCTAAGGTGATAAAAATTGCCGAAAACTGACTGTGCTGTTGGTTGCATATATCTACGAATATACTAAAAATCACTGAATTGTACACCTAAAATGAATGAATTGTATAATATGCATATGTCAATAAAGCTATTTTTTAAAAGGAGTTGTGATACCTTGCATCTTTATCTGGTCCCTGATGATAAAGGAAAATATTCCAAGCTGCTATTTCAGTTTTGTACAATTTGGGTTACCAAGTTTGTGCTTTGACACAGATAGTAAGGGGGCTGAATACCAAAAACTTCATTTCACAGATACTCTCACCAGCTGACTTTTGGCAGTCGTTTCTGCCAATGGAAAAGCACTGGTGGGAGACCAAAAGGCAAGAATGGAACCCTCTTCCTACCTCCAGTTTCTGATGGTATATCTGGGGCAACAGCAGCAACAGCACTTGGAGGGGAGCGGCAGGGGGGTGTAGGCTCCTGAGTCCTGCATAGCAGCAGACCAAAAAGCAGGAGCCTCTGTGGCATCATTCCCTTTGCTGCTGGGAAACATTGTCCCTCAAGCCCAATGATACTGGTCATTCACTATGGTTGCTGTTTTTAGTGACCTTAACTTCCTCCCATCCTTCCATTATGCTTATAATCAATTCCCGTATCAAATTTCTTTTGTCTTACATATCTAGAGCAGTTTCAATTTTTTTTTTTTTTTGAATGAACTCTGATAGAGATAGTAAGGAAATTTTTTCCATTCAAGGTTTTTTTTTTTTTTTTTTTTTTTTTTGTCCATTCAAGTTTTAACAGAAGTTAAAGTTCTTCTCAGAATGAATATTGAATTATAGTGAATTTTTAAAAATCTGTTAAGAGGATTATGTAGCTTTTCTCTTTGGACATACTGATGAAATTAATTAAGAGATTTCCTAATATTGACTAATTTCTATATCTTAGTTGTTTCCCCAAGAGCAGAGCCAGATACAGGTATGTTGGTATAGGTAGTCTACTTGAGAAGTGACCAGGAAACTGGAATGAGGGAGGGGTAAGAGTGAGACAGGCAAGGAGGAGAAGAAAATAAAGGGTTCGTTGATAAGTCGATGACCACTGAGGGTAACTGGGATTCAGTTTCTTTCGAGGTCCCTCAGAGGAATCATGTACAATGTACCTTGGAATTCATCCTCATTGAGTTTGAACCCCCATGGTTGAGAGTTGCCTCTGGAGGCATAAACTCCCCACACCTCTGGGCTGCATCTGCCTCCAGACTGCTCAATCCCCACAGCTGGGAGATGTCCCAAGGGCAAAAGAGCTAAGGACTGGCTCTGGTGGAAGTCAGATGTAGATGGGGCATCAAGACATCTGCAATACCTGTATTTCAGAATAAACCTTAGTCCCGCTTCTTTGTTTCTCTAATCTGATACTTTTGTATCAAGTTAGTTTTATACATTGTTTTCCTTGAGCTCAGAGTTATTAGAAAACTCAATTGTGAAGTGTTGAAATATGTAAAATAGTATCTCTTTCAGGAAAGTTTTCAGGAATTGTTTGTAAGACTCTTGGATCCAGTGCTGCTCTGGAGGTAAATCTCTGATGACCTTCAAGATTTGCCCTCCTTTGCATTATTTTATTATTTTTTTAAATATAAGTTCAATGAACATATAGTGTATTATTAGTTTCAGAGGTAGAGGTCAGTGATTCATCAGTTTTATATAATCCCAGTGCTTATTACATCACATGCCCTCCTTAATATCCATCACCCAATTAACCCCATCTCCCACCCCTCTCCCCTCTAGCAAACCTTCAGTTTATTTCCTATGATTAAGCATCTCTTATGGTTTGTCTCCCTCTCTGATTTCATCTGTTATTTTTCCCTCCCTTCCTCTATGATCCTCTTGTTTCTTAAATTCCACACAAGTGACATCATATGATAATTGTCTTTCTCTGACTCATTTTGCTTAGCATTATACCCTCTAGTTCCATCCACATCTTTGCAAATGGCAAGATTTCATTCTTTTTGATGGCTGAGTTGTATTCCATTGTGGAGATATATAGATATAGATATAGATATAGATATAGATATAGATATAGATATATAGAGATATGGAGAGATATATCTCACATCTTCTTTATCCATTCATCTGTAAATGGACTTCTGGGCTCTTTCCTTAGTTTGCTATAAACATTGCTGCTATAAACATTGGGTACAGGTGTCCCTTCAGATCAATACATTTGTATCTTTAGGGTAAATACCCAGTAATATAATTGCTGGGTCATTGGGTAGCTCTATTTTCAGGAACCTCCATTCTGTTTCCCAGAATGGTTGCACCAGCTTGCATTCCCACCAACAGTGTAAGAGGGTTCTCCTTTCTCCACATCCTTGCCAATATCTGCTGTTTCCTGACTTAGCCATTCTGACTGGTATGAGGCAGTCTCATTGCAGTTTTAATTTTCATTTCCCTTGATGCCGAGTGATGTTGAGCATTTTTTCATGTGTCTGTCAGACATTTGTATGCCTTCTTTGGAGAAATGTCTGTTAATGTCTTCTGCCCATTTCTTGACTGGATTATTATTATTATTATTATTATTTTTTTAGGTGTTGAGGTTGGTAAGTTCTTTCTAGATTTTGGATACTAGCCCTTTATCTGATAAGACATTTGCAAATATCTTCACCCATTCTGTCAGTTGTCTTTTAGTTTTGTCAACTGTTTCCTTTGCCATGCAAAATCTTTTAATCTTGATGAAGTCCCATTAGTTCATTTTTCCCTTTGTTTCCCTTGCCTTTGGAGATTTATCTAGCAAAAAGTTGCTGTGGCTGAGGTCACAGAAGTTGCTGTGTGTATTCTCCTCTAGGATGTTGATGGATTCCTATCTCACATTTAGATATTTCATCCATTTTGAGTCTATTTTTATGTATGGTAGGTGAAAATGGTCCAGTTTCATTCTTCTGCATGTGGTTGTAATCAGCTATGGAATCAGGATGTGATCTGCTAGTTTTATTTATGGAAACCAGCATGATTGGCCAAATGATCAGAGCTCTATTTTTACAATTAATGTAAAAATGAAATCACAAAGCAAACTTTTTTATCAGGTTTGGATACAGATATAGATGTAGATCATAGACATAAATATGGATTTTTAAATATGCTCATCTCTGTCAAGGAAAAGAATGTCGAAGAGTACCCAGACATCTCACCCACCAAAAAGTCCACACAAAGTATTGGATTTCTCAGTTTACATAACATTCACTAAAAACACCTGAATTCTTTATCCTCAGCATTTCTGTTATAGGTCATGAGGGCATATAGAATATTCTCTATATAATAAATAGAAAAATGTACCTAAGGAAAGAGGTAGCAAATGTTAAGGTGGAGGAGTCCTTAGGGTACCAGCAAAGATATTTACATTTGAAGAAAGTTAATTTTTTTCTTGTCATGAAAAAAAATTATTTTAAGATTTCACATGAGATGTTTTGACTTTCCTTTCTGTGCAAAACCATTTTTCTCAAATAATTTACCTAATAGACATGAAAAACTGCTATCAAGCCTTTTCTCCTCCAGTTACAGCAGTGAGCAAATTATTTTACATCAGCTGCTGACAACTAGTATCCCTCTCAGGGGCACATAATGAGAGAACTGTCAGGCATGATGAGTGTCCAGTATGGAAATATTTAATTAATGAGCTCTTATCTTGCCACTAGGTAATTCTTCACAGTCCTAAGGATATATAAAGAGCACCCTCTGATCAGTTCAGGGAATTAAAAAAAAAAAAAAAAAAAAAAACAGTTGCTGCTGAAAGAATTTCAGTTTTCATTTTTTTAAAGTCCAAGTTACCGATAAAAATGTCATGAAAACAAGTGTTCTAGGACAGAGGGAGGATGACTACACACCCCAGGAAGTGGCAAACCACCCAAGGAGGACATTGGACATCTTCACACACCATTCTTACAATTTAATAGATGCATGTAAAAAAAAAAAATAGATGCATGTAATTTAAAGAAATTAAATAGCTGACCTCACTGAGGTAACCCCAAATGTCAGTATCTAGGCTGCAGATGTGCAGATTTTAGAGAACACAAATGCAACCCTCTGTCTGAGGCAGGGTAGTTTGCCAGGGATTTGGAAACAGGCTAAGGAAGGTGTACTGAGGATCCACATTCCATCTGTAGACAGCCTCATGTCACTAGTGTTCCTTATTCTAGAGTCTCCCTGGTTTCATTTCTTTATTTTTTTTTTAGTTTTTATTTAAATTCCAGTTAGTTAACATAGTGTTATATGAGATTCAGGTGTACAATTTAGTGATCAGCACTTCTGCACTACAGCCAGTACTCATCACAAGTGCCCTCCTTCATTCCCATCACCTATTTCTCCCATCCCTCCCACCACTTCCTCTCTGGTAACCATCAGTGTGTTCTCTATAGTTAAACTCTGGCCTTATTTCTTTAGAAACAAAAATCTTTCCTTCTCCTGTGGGGTGAGTTTTAGGAGGCCAGAATTGTGATCTGGCTGTGTGAAAAGTGAAAAGAAACGTGGTCTGTATGGAATTTCAAGCAAGTCCCACACCTCTGGGTGGAGGCCTCTAGAGATAAAGAGCAAGAAGCTGCTATCATTCAGCAGAATGGAGAGGCAAAGCCAAAGTATTCCACAATTGTCTGGCTGGAAGTGTGATGACTGAGCAGAAACCCAGGCCCACCATCTGTGAACCCGCAGGGGCCCCAGGATGTCTCCACCAAACACAGAAGACACGCCTTCTCCCTGTCCCCTTTCCTTCCAATTTCCTGCTTGCCCTCCCATTGACAGAATCTTCTCTTTGCTCCTCCAGTCCTTCCAATACCTCATGTTAAATACTTTGTATTAAACTTCTTTTGTTTGAAAAAAAAAAATTATGGACCTATTTTTTAACACACTTAAAATTTTAAAGGAGTAGACTACCACAGGATCTAGACCTTGGATCTTGTATTTTAGAGTTTATATTTATATTAAGAAAAGTACAACAGAAAGCTACTGTGAATTCATATCCATATAACTTTGTGAATAATTTGTAATTTGATCATGAAAGCAGCACCTCCATGTATTAGAAAACAGTAGCCCAGTACGTGAGCTTTACATGCATAAGGCTGGATGTATGTTCAGGACTCACAGCTCTCTGGTAATATTTCCACAGTCCTCAATCTAGAAACTACCCATCTTCTGGACTAGAACAATGCCAGGCTGTTCCAGAATACCACTTCCCTACATCAAGACCTTTTAACTCTTTCTGGAGAGTCTTACTCTCTGTTAATGAACTTCCTTAGTGTTCACTTTAAGAACAATGAATAGCACCTTATTCCTAGGAAGACCTTTTTCCCTTTGGTTTGTTGTACAAAATGCTATGGCAAAAAGACTGGGGCCCAGGGAATGGAGAAAGAGAAAGGTGAGGTAGAGGTACAGGGTGGAATACCAAAAAGTCATCAGATTAAACCCAGATCCCTGAACTTCTAAGTGAGCCAAGAAAGCATTGAAAGAGTACTAGGGCCAGGCCAGGGCCCTAGCTAGCTCAGTCAGTAGAGCCTATGACTCTTGATCTCACCATCATGAGTTCAAGTCCCACTTAGGTGCAGAGGTTACAGAAAGAAAGAAAGAAAGAAAGAAAGAAAGAAAGAAAGAAAGAAAGAAAGAAAGAAAGAAAGAAAGAAAGAAAGGAAGGAAGGAAGGAAGGAAGAAAAAAGATTAGACCTAAGGCAGATTACGAGTCTACAGAACTTCCCCATCACCATTGTTCTTTTTTTTTTTTTTTTCCACCATTGTTCTTTGTTCAACAATCCACAAGAATTTCTTCCATTCTTGGTAAAATTAAAAGCATATATAGAGTCCACTATGGTTGTAGTAACTGAAAAAATGGACTCTTCTTGGGCTTCTTTTGGTAAGTTTTTTACCATGTTTAATAAAATCAAATTGTAGTATCATTTTTAATTTCACCTAACATTCTAAAAATCCTAAAGATTAAAGGCTTACTTTTTTGTAATATTAATTTCTACTTAATACATTTAGAATAATGCAAGATAGTTTTATTTTATTTGAAGGCTCTGTATGTTGGAATTAACTTTATAGAAGAAGGTTCTGAAGATTATTCCAGAAAGCATAATGGTGATCACCTGACATGAAAACTACACCTGGAGTAAAAACACTGAGTGAGAATAGAAGTTTTAAATTTATAAGCAGTAAAAGAACATCATATCTTTATGAGCATTCCAAAAAACCTCTTTTGAAAAATCGTATGCCCAGAGAATTTGGTGCCAATACAAAAATATTGCAGATCCCATACCTGTTACAAATGGCATCCAGGAGACCATGGCTGGAGTTCAACTAGTGCTCACTGGAATGTCACTGTGGTTGGCATTTTGTTTTCACTGGTCACTGTCAGTGCCACACTAATCATTAAATATTTTAATATGTCTCCTGGAAGTCCCACTGAAATCACCTCAGTATCTTCTATTCCTAATAATCTTTAGCAAGAGTTGCAACCACCCTCCTGCCACAGAAAAGAATCTCTTTTATATCAAACCTAAATCACTTCCGTGTTAGAACCCTTTTAATCACAAGTAACAGAAACTACTCAAATTAGTTTAATCAAAAGGAAATTTTTTGGCTTGTGTGACTGAGGTGTTCCAGGACAGACCTGGCATCTGGGTGTTTCTCAGTGAATCGGCCTCATTGCCTCTTCCTAAAGTAAGGTTTCTCCTAGGTCTGTGTGCACAGGAGAAGAGTTAAGAACCCTATCTGGCCAAGTCCAGACCACCCAGAGGAGGACTCTGGCCACTCACAGTGACACTCAGAGAAGCAGTATCAGCAGCTGGTTAGAAATGCAGGCTCTCAAGCCCCACCTCAGACCTACCTAAGCAGAACTGGATTTACATCAAGATCCCCGGGTGATGTGCATGCACATTAGAGTTAAGGAAACTTTCTCCCCTCGGAAAGATGAAGTGGGGGCTGATGTCATTACAGGAGTTGGGAGGGTAATGATAACAAAAGTCCACTCAAACACAATTCTGAAAATGCAACTTCCTTTTGTTTAGCCTTCAGTGAAAATGAAGAATGAATCATTGTTCTAAATAAATTTTAGAACTCACTTACAGAAACATCTGTACATGTCCCTGCAGTTTCCTGTTCTTTATAATTCCTAGTCTCCTATATCAAGGCTAATAGTTAACTTAGCTATGTTTACTCTCACTTTTTATTTTAGAAATTATTTGCAATACCAGAATTTTTGTTAGGTCAGAGGGAATCAACACCATAAGTGTTCCTTTCGGTCTTTGAGTCTAAGTTGCTCTCCTTCCTGCCAACATATTGCTTCCTGCTGCTGGAGGTAGGACAGCCTCCAGGTTAACTGCATGGATCAGAAGCCACAGGCTAGTTTGAATCCTGACTCTGCCACTTACTGTGATACCTAACCTCTCCTAACTTTGGTTTCCTCATCTGTAAATCACAGCTGTGATTCATTATATAAACCTATGCCTGTACCTGGCACGGAGGCAGGCAGCAGCAGTCTGTAGTCTTCTGCAATAAATAAATGTTGATTACTTATTACACATTCCTGATGCTGCTGGTGGCTACTGGAAAGTGAGTGCTTGGAATATATGGGGGTAATTAAATCACCAAACTTCCCCATTTCATTCACCAGGTATTGCCATTTCCGGTGAACATTCTCCTAAGAATGAGGTTGTGGAAAGATGTCATCTAAATTGACAATAACCTCATGAGCTGATATTGCCAAGGCTGAGGTGATATAATCAAAGTTCCCATAGCTTCCCATAATTTAAAAATAAAAATAAAAATCAGCTCATGATCTATTAGCTAGAAAATAGCTGGGGTTAGAGTGGTCACCACCAAAAAATAATTTGTTCTTCTTATCACTTTAATTCAGAGCCCAGGAAGCTACAAAGATCTGTTACTCTAGGCAAGCTACTTACCCACTCTGCCTCCTCAATGGGTTGTTGGGAGGATTAAATGACTAATATAGAAGAACTGCTTAGACAATGCCTGGCTCAAAGCAAGTAATCAATAAACGCCAATACATTATCACAGGGTTTTCCACATATAGGCTGTGGAGCTCAAGAATTAGTGATTGTGAAAGGTGACAATGCTCCCAAGTGGGGAAGGTGTCACTTCCTCTTCCCACATCCCCAGTCAACACCCCCAACACTCGCATATTCTCCTCCTCAATCAGAAGCGAGCATTAAAGAAAGGAAGAGTAAGAATGTCAACTTTAAGAGATCACCAAGAAGTATGATCTGAATTATTTGTACTACTTCTGCTGTGATCTTAACCAACTTACCATCCACACTAATGATTCCACCTGAAAAAAAATAAGCCAATTCATTAAGGGCTTTTTGACGCCCAGGTGAAGAGTGCTCGTAGCAGTGAAAAGTGTTATAGATTAACAACCTTCGAAACAATATTAAATATTAGTGAATGTTCCAGCTCAAAAATCATGGTTTTAGTAGCCTAGAAAGTATTGCGATTTATTCAAACATGAGTAGCGGTTGTTTCTGGATGCTGATTAGTACTGTTGGGAGCCTGGAAAACGTGTGGACTGGGCAAGTGCGCCATCTGCTGGCCCTAGAGCCTCTGGCAGGGCCGCTGGGACGCCTATCCCTTCCAGCTGGTACATGAAAGGACTAGAGCACCAAAGTAGCCAAATCTGTTTCCATCACCACACCTCCTGGTGCTAAATCATCACAGTGAACACGTTGCTTTTTCAAAATAAAGTGATTTGCTTAAAACTGCGCACATGATATTTAAATTAACTAATTTTGTGCTTATCATCTAGAGAGAAAAGATCATTTACTGCATCTCAGAAATGACACGATCCTAAGAAATCAGCTGTTCCAAGTGCCTCATTTTACACATGAGAAAAATGAGGTTTTAAAGTCACACAACTTTCCCAAGTTAACTCAGCTAGTAGTGGCAAGTCAGGACCCCCAGGATGCAGCCTGGACATAGTCCTGCTGGAGAAGGTAAAGAAGGGCAGAGAGAGATGCCAACACAAAGCAAGCTGCCCAGCCAGTTTCCTGCACCTCCTGCATACATCCTGTTAATATTGGCACCTTAATTCTTTTTTGCAAAGAACCATAACTTCTCATCATATATCCATGTAAAACCTCTCACCTCTGGTTATAGCCAAAGGCAAAAGTCTTTTTACAGTTTTATTGAGCTCACAATGAACAGGTAGGGATGCTTTCTCTTGTAATTATTTTCACTTCTTGAAAAAAAAAACAGAGGTTTAGCAGTTTAATCACATTTGTCATGCTATTCAACAGCAGATGACAGCCTCTTACCAGGCAGACACCAGAATGGAAGCAAGGGACTTTGGGGCCAGAAACCCTAGACTCACTGCTCTAGCCAGAAAGAGGTCTCTTTTGGTTTATACAGGCCAACTATAACACCCACAACACAATTGGTCTTAGTCCAATACTTACTTATTTGCCTGGGTCACCAGCCATCTAACCAGGGTCACTCATTCCATCTGGGCACAGGTCCGCAGAAACACTAGTGCCATCCGATAGAGGGCAGTGGTGCACAGACACTGGTAACTGCCATGCCCTGCCCTCCCCTATCAAGAAAAAAGGGGGCACAAATGTGTACACTTGCAGCTGTTCTGAGAGTAGGACCAATCACTTTTCAGAGGCCAAAATTAATCTTACAAGCCAATGATCCAGCAAGGACAAATAATAATCATCATTAATTCTTATTTCCCCCAACTCATGTATCCAGCTTCACATTCTACCTCACTCCCTCCCCTTTAAGCTTCCCCAATCAAAGTTCTTTTACAACATGACAGAGACAAGCCTTGGATCCATTTGAAAACCAGACAATTTTCTCACCACCTAGCAAGACAAACAACAACAACAACAACAACAACAACACTAAACAGAATCCAAAAAATCCCCAAGGGAAATAGCTTCAAGAATCTTGAAAATCATACCGATTTTTGTTTGTAACGTGTGAAATTATTACAAGTATGTTCACCAAGAGGCCTATTGATGGATGACTCACAATTTAGCTAAATTCAATGAACCACACACTGTGCCTATCCCAGTAGGTGACTCATGCATTTTTTATTTCAAGTAGCAAGTGTTTGCCAAAAACAGTATTTAAAAAAAGTAATGAAAATTGTTCTGAAAGAGCTCATGAATAGGGTAGGACTACCCACCGACAGCCTCATTTGTGCTCTGACCACTTACATGGGATTTGGTGGGTCTGCTCTAGTCACGCTCGCTGGGCAGAGTGCTCACCACAGCAACGCTGGCAGGCTGAGGGCAGGTTTCTGCCACTCACGTGCTTGGTTATTCTCCCTCAGTACCCACGTCTCAGGAAAGCCTTGGGATATTTAGGGGTACCTCCATAATGTGTATGTTTAGGGGTACACACAGGTTTTGCTAAAAACATTGAAAATACATTCAATTCCTACTGACTTCTACTGAGCTTACCTCACACACACACATCTTTTAAATTAAAAAAACAAAACAAAACAAAACCACCTAATTATCAGGAAAAATGGAAGGCTGAAAGGTCACCCAGAGGAAATAATGAAAAGGACCTCCAGTCAGTTAAGGGACATACATTTTATGCTGATCATAAGGGTCTTCATACATACCTGCTACTAAGCTATGCCCAAAGCCTTTAGTAAGATTCCCCCTGTCTCGGCCCTAATCTCTGACCAGCCAAAGGAAAGCTTATAGGCACCATCAGCCTATTGATTTTCTCTTCCTTCAAAAATACTGAATTTGCTTATCACCCAATAATACGCTCGTAAAGCTTAGAAAGACATTATTACATATGGATTTGAGTGTTGTAATAAATATCCAAAGCTTTGAGGTGTTTCAGGGAAAAGGATTTTAACCCTTACAAGTGCTTTTTCAAATGAAGTGAGGTTGAGAGGAGACAAAGTTTCTAGTATTTATTCCTAAAAATTATTGTCCTTTTAAATCACAATGACTGTTTTTAAGGTTATAAGTTGGCATTCTTGTGCATTCATCATTTCAGGCTAATAATCATGAAGTATGCTCTGTCTTTTTAAGGTCTCTAGAGATCTTCCTCTTCATCCCCCATGGACATCACTTCTTCCTACAACCAGTTTTTAAAAGAGAAGTGAAGCAGGAACTTAGCAGGCTGACCAAACTCTTTGCATTCTAGGGTTACTCCTTAGAGGTTTTTAATCCCTTGTTGCTTGGCAACATCTATATGATATAATTTCCATCTAGTGGTGAAATCAAGTATTTTTGTTAATACGAAGATAACCTGATCTCTGGATACCCTACACAGCAAAGGATACTTGAGTGCTATGTTATTCCTGGAAGGAGGAAAAAGAAAAGAGATGGGAGAGACTTTTTCCTTCTTACATGTTTCCTTTCTCTTCTGCTTATCAACTGCTGCATCATAAGCCACTCCAAAACTTAGTAGCCTGAAACAATTATTTATATTATCTCTTAGAGTTCTGTGGTTTAACTAGGCTCAGCTGAATGGTTATTATTATTATTTTTTAATGGTTATGGTTTTGACCTTTTGTGCAATTGCAGACAGATGGCAGCAGGGGCTGGAGTTTTCCAAAAACCAGAGTGGGTTGGACACCAAAGATGGCTTCTTCTCTTTGTGCCTGGTGCCTGGCCTGGGATGGCTGGAGCCTCTGGAGGCTGATCAGACATCTCTTCTTCCATATGGCTACCTTGGGCTTCACAACACCGGCTTACAGGAGATAGACGAGTGACAAAGAGAGTGAGATCGGGAAGGAATATTTTACCACCCTTTAGAATTGGTTGTGCATGGTAATAATAAAAAGCAGGCTGATTTTTAGATGGTTTTAATATTGTTTTTAAATTCTCTATATCCAATGCATCCCCTTCCTTATTCTCTACATCCTTGGTGGGCCTCTCTCACTGTCTTGGCACACCACTGCTTCTCAGTATGGCTCTCTCTGGACAATTGGACTTTTTGCTTGATGACTGGCTTCCTCCAGAGCTAGTATTCCAACAGAACAGCCTAAAACTAGAAAGCTTCTTATGATCTAGTCATAGAAGTCCTGGAGTATCACATCCACTGCATTCCGTGGGTCAAAAGCAAATTTTATGACCGTCCTAGAGTAATGGGTAGAAGAAGACTGAACAAGTGTATGTACTGGAAAGCAGACTTCATTGGGGGCCATCTTTGGATACAAGCAGCCACATTCTCCATCCACCATTTACTTCAGAACCACGTGATTATTTAACCAAAGCTGGGGTTACTGGATTTCAACTAAGGGACCTACTACAACTTTCAAGGACTTTGCTCAAAGAGATTTTGAATTCAGGATTTTATAAACTTTGGAATCCTCCAATGAATTATCTTCAAATATTTCTTGCTAAGATAACTTTGAGTATATAGTACTAACCTATTGCCATGACCTCTGAGTCAATCCATTTACTTCATCTTAACCTTAGGCCAAAACTCTTCCAAATGACTGTAGTCATAACTCAGCTCCACTTCTCACCATGTGCTCATTTGAACAACTGGGAACTTTCCAGAACCATATCACTCGATTATAACTCAAAAGTGCTCACAGAGGTACTAGACCAGCTGGGAATAGAATCTTTAGGTTTTTTTGAACCCATAAATTGTGGCTAACCTAAATGTCAATGACATTAAAGATGTCTTAAAATAGCAATAGTGAATGCTTTTTATGTGCTTCATGTATATTAAGTCATCTAAAGTTCATCTAAAGTTCAAAACAAAGCTATGAGGTAGTAACCATTGTCATTCTCATTTACAGATGAAGAAACTGAGGCCCAAAGAGGTTAAGGAATTTGTCTCAGATCCCAAAGTTAGCAGGCAGAAGAACTAATACAGTTACTTCTGTAATATAGAGAATACTCTGATTCCAGAACCTAAGTTCTTAATAACCACGCTCCACAAGTCAGAAAGTAGGTATTGCTGGGAAAGAAAGAGCACATGATTATGCATAAAATCCTTAAAAAGTTCTGGCAGTCAAACAGATCAATACCTACTGAAGGAGGCAAGGATGATACCCAAAGAGTAAGTGAACAGTATCAGATAATAAACAGGCTCTAAAATGTGTGCTCATTTAGGCTATAAAGTGTTGTAGGGATCCAGTAAGGTCAGGGAAGACACTGGACAGAGTACTTTCTCATTTAGGCAAATCATGTATGTTTTCTTTTTACACATGCATTGTCATTTCGGACTTTTAGTCCCTCCACTACTATATTATTAATACAGAGTGGTCCACTAAAATTCAGACCCATGGCTTTGTATAGCAACCGGAATTCAGTTGACATCCCTCCCAAAGAAGGCTACACTCTGCACTGTTGGGATGTTGTGAAACAACAAGGGTGAATAATTTCTTTTAATGTTTAACAAGGATGCAACTTACTGTCTCAGAGAGTGGTTATCTTGAGAAAGGAAAGCTGAGCCCTCCACGGATTCCTTTACTGAAGAAGAAGCTTGGCTTGGCTCAGAATAAAGCATTCTCATGGCTGTCAGATTCTAAGCTCTAAATCTGGCTCTGACCTTGGGCTGGTCACTTAACTTGCAGAGAGAACAGAAAATAAAGGTAAAGAACTTACAGGTAAATAATGATATTGAAAATGCATTGTCTATTCTTTTTTTTTTTTTTTTTTGCATTGTCTATTATTCTATGGTACAAAAATGCAAACAGACTCTGCATTTGGGTGAAAGCAATTCTTTGAGAGCACTGACCCACTCAAAATATTTAAAGAACATCTAAAGATTATTCTCGGCTCCAAATTGAGTGTCCTTTAAATTAGAAGCCATACATATTTTTACCACTAAGGCACAAACTGAAAAAACAGCACTAAGGGGGAAAAAAAAGCTAGATGTATAACATAGAAAAAACACTGCTTTGCTGCCTCTGTTGGAAAAATAAAGTATGAGCATTATGATGAAATTAAGTTGATTTATTCTTATCACATCTAATAGGACTACTTGAAGAAAAATCATAAAGTGTCAGCAAATAATGATTCCTACTTCAATGGTAAATAAATATCTATCACAATGATATTAAATTGCTCAAGACCAGACTCTGAGAGCATAATAAATTACTGCAGATCTTAAACTTTGAGCCCAGAGCATTTTTTCAAAGAAATGCCCTCTTTTAGAAGGAGATTTACAAGAATCAGTTCGTTTTTTTTTTTTTTTTAAACAATCAGTTCTATTAACTGAGACTTCCTTAAAAATAGTTTCAGCAAATGATTCTTATTATCTTCTAAGCACCCCATTAGCCTGGACATTTAACAGTCAAATTTAAAATTCATCAATATCTTTGATTTAACAACAGCTATCATAAAGACAGATCTCTTAATATCAGATCTTTTGATGAATTTCAAGAAAATCTCCAGTTATTGAAAAATACATACTATTTTTCATTAGCATATTAATTTAACAAAAGTTTATCTCAAATTTTTTAAAGCACGAAAAGTTACCTCACAAAGAAGAAATCAGGATAAAGCTGCTGCAAGAACAGATAAGAGTAGACTGATCACTTAACCTATTAAAACAATTATGTGATTACATCATTATAAGAAATATAATTAAATGTTCTTGATGCCATTAATTGTGTCAGCCCCATTAATTAACATTAGAGTTAAAAGGAAAATAATCCATTTATCTTTAAAGTTTATAGAAGAACAGAAATCTTTTTATTTTAATTTCCAATAAATATGAAGCATTCTAAGTCAGAGAGTTCCAATGGTCTTAATGATCTAGTTTGAATTAAAAGCAAAAGTTCCATTTAAATCCAATCACAGGAGAAAGAAGAAGTCATTTTTGGCTCTGGGTTTATTATTATACTTCAATTATCTGAGAGCTGTTAGTTCAGCTCTCATAATTCCAGGAAAGATTCTCATCACCACGTCACAGAAAATTTAAATTACATTCTGGTCCAGGCTTAGAACTGTTCCATTCATACCTTTAAAAACTGCACTTAAGATTTGTGGCCTTTGGCCAAGGATCCAGGATTCTGCTGTTTCCCAAGGACTATAGTTCTGGATAATCACCTTGTGGCATCCAGTAAGATGGCACTCCAAAGACACCATGCCTGACCTCTTTGGCTCTAGGTTTATTATTATACTTCTAGGACCTCTGCTCCTAGATTCCCAAGTGACTCCGTCTGTGATTCAGGAAGTCCTTTAAAAATGTGGCATGACTCTTTCATCTGCAAAGTAAGAATAAATAATCCATCTTACCCAGAATTATGGCAATACTTTAGGAAAAAAAATAGAGATTATAACTTCTTACTTAATTTCCAATTCTTTGTAGAGGAGGTAAAGTTCTATGTGAAAATTAAGGTAGTGCTTTGCACAATCTTTAAAATACTTCAAATAATGGCCCCAGCAATCTCTTTTTAGTTACATTCAAAATGCTATAAGAATTTACAATAGCCCCAAACTGGAAACAATACAAATGTCCATCAACAGGAAGTGGATAAACAGACTCTGGCCTACCTATACAAAGGAATATTACTCAACCATAAAAAGAATCAACTACTGAGACATAAAACAACATGGACAAATCTCAAAGACATTAGGCTGAATAAAAATAGTCCAGTCTCAAAGAGTACATAAAACATAATTCCATTTATATAAAAGCCAAGTACAGGTAAAACTAATGGAGATAAAAATGAGATTGGGGAGGGGCACCTGGGTGGCTTAGTCAGTTAAGCAACCAACTCGTGGTTTCAGCTCAGGTCATGATCTCAGGGTTGTGAAATCAAGCCCCACAGCAGGCTCCATGCTCAGTGCAGAGTCCACTTGAGATTCCCTCTCCCTTTGCCCTTCCGCCACCACCCCCAGCGCACTCTCACACTCTCTCTCTAAAATAAATAAATAAATAAAAACTTAAAAAAAAAAAAAAGAAATGAAATCATGGTTGCAGAACTGGGTAGGGTAAGTGACCAGAAAAAAGCACAGGGAAATGAGGAGGGATGGTCTATATCTTGTTTGGGGTGATGGCTACACAGGTTTATACAATTATCAAAACTCACCAATGTGAGCACTTAAAATGTGTGCATTTTATTCTATGTTACTTATATGTCAATAAAATAATCTTGTCAAAACAACTCCTATAGGAGTTGCAATTTGCTGAGGACTCTTCCCCAGACCATAAGAATTGATTTAGAGTTAATAACAGTATTTACCTCTGGGGAAAAGAAATGGGGACCAGGATTAGAGCTATTGGTCAAAAAGGACTCTAGCTTTATCTGTAATATTTTTCATCAGTTTAGCACCTTGCTCTTTTCACTTAATATATCTAGGAGATCAATTCACATCAGTATATAGAGCTGCCTCATTGCTTTCAAAGGTTATACAGTTGTGTCAGCCAGGGTTCGATCAGGGAAGCAAAACCATTTAGAGTTATGATTTTAGGGATATATTATAGGGATTAGACTCTATAAGTGTTGGGGGTAGCTGGGGAAGTAAAGATCTAAAGGAGTTGACATTTCAGAGAGGTCACCAACCAGTCAATCTAAGAAGCCGGGTACATCCTGCTGCCAAAATAGGACCACAAAGGAAAATGGGGGGGTAGGGGAAGTCTATGGGCATCTATTCCTTCTGTGGGTCTGTGGCAAAGCATCAGTCAGGAAGACCTGGAGCAAAGAAAAGGATATAGAGCAAAGTTGGACATGGAGCAAAAAAAGAGTGAGGGCTTGCTGAAAACCACCTGCACCCCTGAGTCTGTCTGGCGCCGCATCTCACTCTCATGACCTTAAGAGTGTAATGATGTTGATCACTTCCATCTTTCAAGGCTTCCGTCGACTCCTCTTTGGGTCAATTCTAACTTAGTATCCTACAGGAAAGGTACTCTGGGAAATGTTCTAGATTGCCCAGTTGGCTCTGCACAAACTACCACAGTATAGTATTTCTTTGTATGACTTTACCATAATTTAATCAATCACCTGTTGATGAACATTTGGGCGGTAAGTGATCTTTCCTATTACAAACAATTCTGCATGAATATCCTGGTCAATCACCATGCACACATGCAGGAATGTACCTGTAGGACACATCCCCAGGCAAGGATTAGTGTAGATTGATCCAAATGTCCATTACGGGTCATATGGGCACGGAAGTGGGGCTCCACACGAGGACCCAACCTAGTGAGTAAGGTCCTTGCCATTTGAGTCTGAAAGTAGGTACTTGGCTTAGGGCTCCATCAAAACTAAATTGTCCAACTGAAAGAAAACAATCCCCAAAAGGAAGGTGGACACTTCTTGTCCACCAGGGTTTCTCAGCCTTGGCACTATTGACATTTGTGGCTGGAAAAATCTTTGTTTCCCACAAAAATATCTTCTGGAGGATGAAATCCATCCCTACTGAGAACCCCTGGAAAACAAGTTCCCACCATAAAATGTTTTTGTTGTGAAAGATTACTTATTTAGCATGAAATGGAAAGGAAAATTTAGAAGGAGAGCTAAATCACTCTCTACATAATAAGGGAAGAACGATCTGGTATTTGAGAGTGACAGCGTGTGTATAAAGGGAGGCACAGATATTGGACAGAGAAAAAGTAACAGAGGGACAGAGCTGAGAGAAAGTTCACAAGACAGGAAAGTATGTACCATCCAGAGATGGTGTATGCCCAAGGAGGAAATACTTCGAAAACATTTACATTTTCATTTTCCCTTAGGCTCTGAGAACAATCACTGTAAATATTATAATCATTTTTTTTTCTAATTTGTAATCCTCTCTTTTACCTCCAAATCTTCAGGAAAAGTTCTCTACACACAATTGCCTTATTTATGCCAGGGGGACTCTGGGGACAGGAAGAAAGAGGTGGCGTCCAGAGATGAAGAGAGAGGAGAGCAAATGCCTAGATGTGGTGCTGCCGGGCAGTACAACTCAGATTCCACACAAACACTTCCAGGAAATGACAGAAGTATTGCAGACGAGACACACTGGACTCCCACTTCACATGAAATGGGGTGTTGAGCCATTTTAAGTGGGTGTTAAAGGAAAGGTTGGCCACAGGAGGTGGGTGAATTTGGAAACATGTTACATATATTTTCATTATATGCATAAACAGAGATCTGGAAAGGTGTATGGCGTTAAGAGCATGGACTCTGGAGTCAGACTGTGTTTGCATCTCAACTCAGCCACTTATGACTATGCATCTTTGTGCAAGTTATGAAAGCCTCTGAGACTCCATCTCCTCCCCTGTAAGTAAACTATCTACCTTGTAGGGTGGTTATGAGGATTAAATGAGGTACAGCTGTAAAGTGTTTAGATAAGTGCTTAGCATATAGTAATTGCCATACAAGGGCTTGTGACTAAAATGACTACACATACGTCAAGTTGTGAACAATGATTATTTCTAGGGATTAGGATCATGGGGGATTTGAATTGTCTACATTTAATACTCATTTCTGAATTGTTAACATTTTCTACCATGACACTGTGTTACTTGTAAAATCAGGAAAAACAATAAAAAGATTTCCATTTAGGAAAAAATGCAAAGCATTATCTTTGCAAGCAATATCTTCGTGGAAAGCATCAGGAACCCATTCTTTTCTACAACAAACAGTAACATAGTTGATTTATTGTAAGGTTTTCTGTTAAAATATAATATCTGTGTTTTAAAGTTCAAATCTGGACATGTGTCCAGCTTAAGATGTATCTATCATCAGAAGACAAGTAAGACTGATGAACACATTTGTTTGGATTCTACTTCTGTTTCTAGAATCTGTTACCTTCATAGAACTCATTAGTGTTTGCTTGTAAGAGATAATATGCTTGAATCATACAAATCTTGCATTGCTTAAATAGAGACCCAGATTCATTCATTATTGGTGAATAATTAAAATTGCTATCAACTATAATATTCTTCCTTAAAATACATTATGCGGTTGACAAATAGAATGACAAATATGAGTCTGCCCTGTTATTCTCTTTGGACACAATAACAAGATGTAAAATGTTCATGTTTGAAGATGTTTACAAATCATGATGCAGCTCCAAGTACCTCTTTGACTTTTTTGTGCAGGTTAAACTTGGATTAAGCTAATGTCCCCACAGATATTTGTTATACTTTTGCCCTGTGTAAGGACGGTAGTTAGAGCTTCCCAGAATTTAAAGACACGTGCTGTTGTCCCTGGCTCCTTCGTGGCTTGCCGTCTACTTGGGAGGGCCACACAGGTTCCGTGGCCAGTGGCAGCACAGGGGAAGGAGGAGTGGGAAGATGACTTGTATGAGGAGACTGTGAGAGTCCTTTCTCTGCCGACTGCATATTCCATCAGTCAGCATTTTCTTTCCCTTTCTGTCACTCAAGCTAGGCAATCACAGGACCAAAAGTAGCCCTACTACCCAGGCAAGTGTAGAACCCAGAAAACACTCTGGCAGCTTTATTTTCTAAGGTGCAGAGAATGAAGATCCCTACAGCTTACCTGACGGGGACTAAAGAACACCTAGAACAGAATTCCCAACCTTGGATTTACAACCAATAGGGGATATAAGGAGTATTAAAGAAAACGACGATAAGAAGCTACCCCAAATTAGACTGTCGACCAAGACATTAGAGCCCTCACTCAGCCATGTCCTCTATCTTCTGGCCAAAACATCATCCATCCTTATTTTGAAAATTACTGCTCCCCTCCCCACTCCTACCATGTGCTTCTAGTGGGAGCCAGTGCGCTCATATATGATCCAGCCCTCCTTGTCACAGTTGACTGGTCCAAGGGTGAGCAACCGCCTGAAATGGCCAATTGCAGTTCTTCTTCAGAATTTGTTGTGGTTGTTGTTGTTGTGTTCGTTGTGTTTTTTTGTTTTGTTTTGTTTTGTTTTGTTTTTTAGAAATGGATCTGGGAAAAAGAGTTAGCCTGTCTCACCGGTGGGAAAAAAGTTGTAAAATGGAAAACTGTTCAACAAGGTGTCAATAACCCTATTAACTGCCAAGCAGAGAAAGCTAGTCAGCAGTGGGAGAGAATAAAGCCAGCACCAAGAGAAGTAGACACCAAAAAAAAGGCCTTCCTCTGACTGGGTCGCCCTGCTCTTCTTTCAATTATGGCAACTCCCTCAAGATCTTTCCATTAAGTCCTCCTTTTCACCAAACTAGTTGGATATGGATTGCAGACACTCATCTAAAATGTAGTGACTCAAATACATTTTTCCCAGCCAATCCTTAGTAATCCTTAGATATGGCTTGAGCGCCTATTTTTTTTTTTTTTTTTACAGAATAAATTCAGCCTTATACTGACATTCTATTAGCTTGACATTGTAATGGAGTTCTCTAATTAGCAGAGGTTTCATACCAAATTGATGTGACAGGACTATTAGCTCACTTTGATGGAAAGACTTTGAATTGATATTTTCTCTTCTTGTCTTTCATAAACATTGCCTTATATTAATTGACAAGCTGCAAACTCAGGAATCCTTTGGTGCGTGTCATTTCGCCACCTTCAATTGTCCTGTATGTAAATGACTTTTGGTCAGGTTTCAGGGTGTCATAGGGGTGAAAGAAATCTTACAACTGTCATAGATCTTTTTGTTGGAAGCCATCTTAAGTCTGGTAAAAATCTCAAGTAATCAGATATGTGTATGCAATCAGTACAACCTCTTTAGGGCGCTTCTAAATTAACATCATCAACCCCAAAACCAATAATACCATCTTCCATATTTATTCAATACTATTACAAAATACTATTCAATACCATTACTATACTGTTACTGTTAGCTCAAGAACTCTAAAGTCTCCTATTTTTCAGTCTTTAGGATAGAGATCTATATGCTTTATTATAAAAGGAACAATAACAATATTAAAACAAAATGGTAGCATAAATAATAAACCATGCAACTGCACTTTCTTTGTGAAATAAGTGATTACAGTATTGCTGATTACCTGCAGAGGCAAAATGCTACCAGTGGCAATTGCAGTAAATTAACTGGGGTTCATTGGCATACTTTCAAGAATTTAGAATGACTCATGGAATGAGTGTTAATGGAATGAAAAACCTCCGTTGCATCTACTCAGCATACGGGAAGCCAACCTAATTGTTTTTTTTCTAAAGCAATGTGACAGACAGTCAGGTACTTCTGCAGTCCATTATTTCCTTTGATCCTGGAAGAAGCAGGAGCCTTGAAAGACAAAATCTAGGAAAGTCCTGGGATTTTTCTTTGACTTTTATGATTTCTGAAACCCGCACTACGTGTTTGAAAGTCAGGATCAAACAATCAACAGGACTGCATTTCTAGGTGAGCACAGTGTCTATGGGAGAAACTGTATGTTAGTAAATGAATATTTATTGGGTAACCACCATGGACTAAACTCTGTGCCAGACACTCTTAACCTTGTAACCTGGTTAGAAAACAAGTGTAAAACAACCATTAAAGGCGATATGAGAACATAATTAAAACTTATCTGTGTAGTGTTCATCTAACCCCATGCTACTCAAAGTGTATCAGCACCACCTGCCTGGGAGCTGATTAGAAATACAGAACCTCTGGCCCTACCCCAGACCTCTGAAATCAGAGCTGCATTTGGATAATATCCCCCATTTGTACATTAAAGTTTGAGAAGCACTGATTTAACCAACTCCCTTGCCTTATAATTGAGGAAAATAAGGCTCAGGGAGGTGAAGTGATGTGTCATCACTAAACAGCTAGTTAGGGACCCAGCTGGGACTCCCAGGTCTCCTAGCTGGAAGGCCAATGGAACTCAGGATACTGCAGGATTTCAGACAAGAGGAAGTTAAGTGCGTTTCATTCCCTCAAATGACCATTGATTGTTCCCATCATCTCCATTCAAAGCACGCACAGAGGGCCTGAGTGAACCCAATCACTAGGCCTCCTCCCGAAACCCCCTGCAAGCCAGGCTCACAGCAGCCTCCTCCTCCAGCTGGCACTCAAGCCTCAGCCCTCCTTGGGGGAACCTCTCCCTGCACAGGTCCCAGTTCTCTTTCCCGGAAGCCTGGCTTAAACAACGAGCCACTTTGTGAAGCCTTTCTCAATGACCCCAATCCGCCTTAGTCTCCCTTCCTAATTCAAATTTGCTCCTACATTCTGCAAAGTACATCTTAAATAGTTCCTTATTACAGCCCAACACATTTTCTAATTTTCTGCACCATGCATATTGGCAAGCGCTTCCATAATGATACTATACATGCAATCTTTTTCTCTGTTGCCCTTTTCAAAAATTGTGCCCATGTTTCCTTTCCTAAATAGTTTGCTTTTATTTTATTGCATTAGACTATCACCATATCAGGAACAAAAATAATTCTAAACTCTATTTATTTTTAATTTTTAAAAAAAGATTGTATTTATTTGAGAGAGAGAGCATGAGCAGGAGGGAGGAGCACAGGGAAAGGGAGAAGCAGACCCGACCCCCCCCCCCCCCCCCCCCCCCCCCGCCCACTGAGCAGAGTCTGATGTGGAGCTCCATGCCAGGACCTTGGGATCATGACCTGAGCCGAAGGCAGATGCTTAACCAACTGAGCCACCCAGGCACCCAATTCTTAACTTTTAATGGCGGAAGGGACTGAGCTCTTTCTCAATGCAGGGACCCTTGCTAATCCTTGAGACACAGTCATTGAGTTTTACTGGCATTTTTTCTGTGTGAGGAATTTTTGACATTTTTAAGGCAGCATTTTTAAAAATTCTGAATAGCTTCAGCTGTTAGAATATTTTAGGCTGAAATCTACATTCCTCTGACTTGTAGCATGTGTCCTCAGTTCTGCCCTTTCAGGTACTTTAGAAGAGGTCAGATGTACCTTCCACAGGAAAGTGCTGCAAGTATACCAACTAATTTGCCAAAATTGATTTGGCAACAGAAGGCAGGCCTAGCAATTAGAAGCAATAAAGATCTATTTCAAGCTTGTACCCTGCATTTCCTGTTTCTATACTTCTTAATGAATTCACACTACCAATAAATTTGTGTTGAACACCTATTATGTGTTTGTCTCTAATTTCTGCATTTCTGGCAGTTTGTGGGACAGAAGGAAGATGATGAGATCACACTCATCCTTCACACGACGCAGAATGGAAACAATTTCACAGTGGAAGCTTGAGGCCATTTTAGCCCACTCTGTATTTCATCCAGGTCTTCCTGAACTTCAAAGTGTAAACCCTTCTAGTCATTGCTTCTGTTCCATCTTCCTAGTCTGAGTTGGTTCTGTATTTCTCCCTGGGCAAGTGATTTTCTCATGGCTGCCCTCCTAGATAATCCTTTCCAGAATGCCTTCTAGAATTCCAACCCCAAAGTAAATAAACCTCCGTAAATTCTCAGTCTTTTCCCAGAATTCTCTCTCTACCTACATGCTAAAATTGCTACTGAGGATGCTGTTTTCTCTATTAAATTGAAGGCTGCTCATTTTCCTACACCACAAAGTCCGGGAAAGAGGGTTGCCATCTTCAAGCTTCCTAATGGCCTTTCAGTCTTCACTTATGCATTTATTCACTTGTTCACTCAGTAAATGATGAGCATCTCCTATGTTTCAGAAACACACTAAGGCCCTTCACCCAGTATATAATCACCTCTTTTAAAGTTACTACCATCTAGTTATAAGAATCCCTAAAGAGTCATGTGACAAGTTCCTCTTTGCTATAGAGACAACTTGTTCTTGCTGGACAACTACAACACAAAGGCAAAAATTGCTGAGTTGAGGACACATTTTCAGTGGGGTTTCTGAGCTCCATTTTCCTTTCTATGGGAGTCAGACTACCATGCTTTGTGATGATTACTACTTCATCATATTACAATTTGAGGAGGGGTAGACTCTACTTCTATAAATTCAAGAGAATGGAAGATAAACAAAGGAACTTAGAAATGCTAAAGGTTTATAGAGTTCTCTTATGCTTTATCATGAGATACCCAAGGGCAAGTACTCTTTTGAAGATGTATACCTTTCTGCTTTCTCCTTGATGATACAAGTTCCAGTGAAGCTGGTGTTTGCAATTTTCACTTAACACTTTGAACTATAGGAACGCAAGGAGTAAGGAGGAGGATGGAAACATGGGCAATTATTTTGGCTTTTTGTGGATTTCACAAAGCTGCGAGGGCCAGCTGGCTGTAGAGAAGCCCCCTGGTTGACACCCAGGCCATGTCAATGACTCTCTCTTCACCACCTCAAGGAGTTTTCCAGCCTAACTTCATTAACCAGTTTGCACCAAAGAGTCTTCAGTCAGCTACGTGGTATGTTTTTTACATTGTTTTATGTTTGTCTGTCTTTTCATCCCCAAGTAAAGCTGTCAGCAAACAGAGACTAATTCTACTTTTTTATCTATTAAAAAAGGCATAGAATCTATACTTGTTGAATTGAGACCTCTCATACTGTTCTCATTAGAATACAGTTTTAAGACTGGTATGCAAAGTCTATTAGCGGAGGACTCCATATCATAGAAGACCCTTCTGACTCACCTAAGGTGGGGCTACACATAAGCAAATACTTAATAAGCATTTTTAAAATGACAATATACTAAAAAGTATTATAGCATCTAATAGCTTTTGGTCGCATAGACAAATATATAGTTTTGAACAGGAACTACAAAATCAATGGGTTCTGATATTTTACCTAGGTTGAAAGCTAGCTTTTAAATAGCCATAGCATATTGGTTGACATCATAGAGGTGAATCTGGATTTCCAAGTGGGAATGCTTCACATTTCTGAATATCTGAATAAGCAAACTGCTGAAAGGTATTCACCATACACATACACACATACACACTTTGATCATTGGCAACTTTTCCCTGGATTACTCAGGCTTGAGTCAAGTATGTTCACCCACTCTGCCTTTTACCAGTGCCATCTCTTCACATACCCGTAACTATCTGGCACAGGGTGAAATCATGATTTAGCAAAGGGGCAAGTAGGAGGCGAAATGGAGTGCTGTCTCCCCTAATTGCTATTTAAGTGAGACAATAAAAAGGATGAAACAAATTAAATTAGCTAAGAAGTAAGAGCATCCCAATGAACTGGCCAAGATAATCAACTTGGAAAATTAGCTATTAAACCTCCACACATGCTCATTTTCATAATATTTTGTGTGTGCTTGTGAAATGCAACCCCCCATTGAAACTGCCAGGATGAAGGTGCTCTTCATTTCTCTAAGATAAGTCATTTGCAATTGGCCTTAATGAAGTTGGTTGTGAGATTTGTTTTTAATGCCCTAGTTCATCATTTTCCATTTCAGTGCTAGAGAGTTTTGATTGGGATAGGGGAAGTATGTAAAAGAGGAGAGCATTTAACTCAAACTAGTTACTTCTCTGAATTTTTCCATCCGACTATATTCTTACTTCCAAATACGTGTACTAGAGCATGAGTTTGGAGTTACATTATTATTATTATTACCTTTTTGTATCATTATCATTATCATTTAAATATCTGATCTTTACTGATTTTCAGACTACCTTCCATACATTTTTATGAGATTTAAAAATTCCTATTTTTAAAATCTTTTCTATCTCATCATCCTGTGTCTCTCAGTGTTAGCCTTCCTACTTATAAAACAGCTAATTCTTTATTACTCATGGCAGTCATTAAAAGACTACAAGCAATAATATAATCTGTAGACAATAAACGTCTATGTTTAATTTTACCCAATAATTCTAAATTTATAGTCCATAGAGCTGTTATTAGAACACAAAATGGGGGCAGCCTGGGTGGCTCAGCAGTTTAGCACCACCTTCAGCCCAGGGCCTGATCTGTCAGGCTCCCTGCATGGAGCCTGCTTCTCCCTCTGCCTGTGTCTCTGCCATTCTCTCTCTCTCTTTCTCTCTCTCTCTCTCTCTCATGAATAAATAAATAAAATATTTTAAAAAAATAGAACACAAAATGGGTAGCCAAATGAGTTTATTTGAGATACTCCTTTTGCACTCCCTTTCCTTCTTTTTTTGTAGTTTCAAGTTTTTATTTAAATCCCAGTTATTTAACATACCGTGTAATATTAGTTTCAGGAGTAAAATTCAGTGATTCATCACTTACACACAATACCCAGTGCTCATCACAAGTGTCCTCCTTAACTCATCACCCATTTAACCCATTCCCCTATTCACCTCCCTCCAACAACTCTCAGTTTGTTTTCTGTAAGAGTCTGTCTGTTTTATAGCTTGCCTCTTTTTTTCCCTATGTTCATCTGTTTTGTTTCTGAAATTCCACTTATGAATGAAATCATATGGTATTTGTCTTTCTGTGACTGACTTATTTCACTTAGTATAATACTCTCTAGCTCCTTTCATGTTGTTGCAAATGCAAGATTTCATTCTTTTTTATGGCTGAGTAATACTCCATATATATTTAAATTTATTTATTTTATTTATTATATGTATAATACTCCATATATGTGTGTGTGTGTGTGTGTGTGTGTGTGTATCACATACCTTCTTTATCTCTTTATCCATTCATCAGTCAATGGACACTTGGGCTCTTTCCATAATTTGGCTATTGTTGATAATGCTGTTATAAACATCAGGGTTGTACTCCCTTTGTACTCATTGCTTTGCTAGATCATAATGGCTACTCAAGACAAAACAGGTATTGAAGCATGTAATTGAGATGGAAAATTTTTTAATAAGAAGAGGAATAATAAATTTGGATGATTCACAATCAAGAAATGTGAGAGCTGCTGTCCTGAAGATTAGTTATTCAAATAAGAATGCTTTAATTAAAGATTGTGATGGTTAATTTCATGTGTCAAGTTGACTGGACTAAGAGATGCTCAGCTGGTAAAACATTGCTTCTGGGTGTGTCTGTGAGCATGTGTCTGGAAGATATTAGCATTTGAATCATTTGAGTGAGTAAAGATTTCCCTCACCATTGCAGGTGGGCATCATCCTATCTGTTGAGGGCCTATATAGAACAAAAAGGCAGAGGAAGGGTAAATTTGCTCTCTGCCTTCCACTATCAGTTCTCCTGGTGCTCAAGCCTTTGAATTTGAACCAAGATTTACACCATTACCCCCATCACCACACTCCCCCATGCCCCACCCAGTTCTCAGGCCTTCAGACTCCACTGGGACTTAACCACTATGGACACCCCTGGTTCTCAGGCCTTCTGGTTTGGATTAGAACTATAACATCAGCTTTCCTGGTTTCCAGTTTGCAGATTGAATATCATGGGATTTCTCAGCTTCCATAATCATGTGAGCCAGTCCCTCATAATAAATCTCTTTCTATGTAGTATTGATTGATCAATCGATAGATAAAGATAGATAAATATAGATATGCTATTGGTCTGTTTCTCTGGAAAACATTGATTTAATGCAAAGATTCAGATGCATTAATTTAATGCAAAAGTATTAGTTTTGCCTACCCATCTTCTTCTTGGTTTATCCTCACGGAGCAATTTTTTCATCAAATATTTCAATCTACCCTCAAAGAAAATAGTTTCTACAGCTTTTTCCTTATATATGTGAATAAGATGCATTCTGAATTTAGAGCAAGATTGAGTAATCTCAGAACTGTCAGACCAGAATTTCAGAGATCTCATATGTATTATGGAGCAGCTTAACAGTAAGGGTTCCATGGACCTTGGGTTGCAGAAAAGTGCAAACTTATCCCTTGCATTGAGAAAGTCAATTTTCAAACTAAGCAGTGCTCTGCATATTCAGTTTTATTTATTCTTTAACATTTCTGATTTTTAAAAAAAGGAAGACCAAATGAAGAGGGAAACTCTACATCAAAATGAGTAGATGATACTTCAGGCTAAGTGGCTGGCATTAGTATTAATTTCAGCTAAATAGAAAATGCCTAATGGCATGCAATTAGATTAAAATACATTTTCACTAGAAAGACAAAGAGTTCTTACCTTTTGAGGTAGAGATCAATAGGGACCCTTGGTAGATATACAATCGTGCATTAATATTAATTTCTATACACAATTTGAATTTCTTCATCAGAGATAGAATGATATGTGTCCCTGGTTTACAAGTGTATTAAAACATTTAAAATGACAAGTACATTTGCTCAACTGTCATACCACCAGATACATTTCTGCTTCCTTAGGAGTCAGCACAATAGATGCTCAATAAAACAAACATCTATTAGTAAATTAGAGTTATTGGTATGTTATTCTAGATACATTCAAAATGTTTTGTTGCCTTTGTTAAGTTTCCCCAAATATTTACTGAGTACCTGCTATTTCCCAGGGTATAATATTTATTCTGGGGATATAGTGTAAAGGATGAATTAGACAGAGCCCCTGCCCCAAAGAGCTCACAGGCATGATGTTTGATGACAGACAAGGAAATGACAAACTAGGAAACGAAGTGTGTATGTTGTAAAAGATAAAGTAGAATATTTGTACTTTCAAAAAACTTAATCCATTTTGCTCCTCTGAACTGTAGCTAATTCTTCATTATTTGTAAAATCTTACAGTTGCCTTAAAGTAAAAGGAAAAATGATAAACATATATAAAATCCCAACTATATTCCAGGTATTTTTCCTTTAAAAATAATACATTCATGTCTCAAAGAATCATAGACCTGAATAGTTGAAAGAAAACTTATATTTTAAAAAAGTAAGACTTAACAATAAAACTAGCTTGATAGAGGAAGAAGTGGTAAAGACAAGTTCGAGAAACATTAATCTAGGTCACATGCTACATAAGCGAGCTTTTATGGTCTCTTCTGGGTACCTTGGTGGATTAAAGACAGCTGCGAATTCTTTGCCGCTCTGTCCATCGAGATGTAGACCCATTCTCCTTGAATCTGGGTGGTCTCTGTCACAATTTTGATCAATAGAATACGGCAGAAATAATGTTATGCTACTCTTCTAGGCCCAGGCCATAAGAAACCAGCAGCTTCCACTTCCTGTCTCTTAGAACACTCATGTTTGCAAAACAGCCACTATCCTGTGAGGAACCTAAACAACCCCATGGGGAAAAGAACCAAGGACCCCGACCAACAGTCCCAGTCAAGGTCCCAGCTGACAGCCAATACCAAATTGCCAGCCATTTAAGTGACCACACTGAAAGTGCCAATCTAGCCCCAGCCAGCCCCAATCTAGCTACCTCTGCTGACACCATCTGGAGCAAATCCAAGCTGTCCAGAGGAGCCCTTCCTGAATTCTTAACCCACAAAATTGTGAGTAAAACATAGTTGTCTTTGGAAGGGAAGGGGGGGGGGTGTTGATTGTTACATAGTAATAGATCATCAGAATAGAACCTAATCATGATTAATATACTCACCTCTATATGTAGTTAAAAGTACAGGTTCTGGAGTCAAACTGCCTGAGTGAGATCCAGCTGTATGACTTCAGACAATTTAATCTCTCTGTGTCTCTGATCCTTCTTCTATAATATTAGGTTAATTATAACCTAAATCTTAGGATTTTTTGAAAGAACTAAATGAAACAATTCACATAAAGCACTTAGGAACTGCCTACTGCTTAACTAAAAGTATTGAGAATTCACTATCATTCTTGTGAAAAAATTCCGAATTAGAAACTACTGACTTTTAAATGGAATTTGAGAACTCATCTGTTCACTGCTTGGGAGCTTGTCTGTCTATATATTCGAATCTTCAGCTTTACTCTGCTCAGCTTCCCATATAAAATCATGAGCATTTCAATGACTGTCTCCCTCAGGGTTAATTTGGTGTTATCCCAAGCTCTTATATTTCATGTACTGTGAAAATATTGTTTCAAGAAATGGTCTGCTCATCAAAATCATGTATCTCAATTGTGTTAAGTATATAATGACTTGCCATGTTAGCAAGATAAATCCAGGGTTAATTTAATGTGAGTATCTGAGATTTATTTTATTTTTTCTGGCTCTGTGAATTGAAACATTTCTTCCACTCAATTTTTTTCTGTGTTTAGTTAGAAGCATTATTCCAACAAGCAGATCGACAAGTCAAATTTGCAAATACCAGTTTCCAAAATTTTGTATTATTTAAATTGAGCAAGAGTTCCATCGTCATGAGCATTTTAAAAATTGTTTATATTGCTCTTAAATGTTACTGAATTCTGCTACTACAAACCAGATAACCTAGAGTTTGTCTTAGGGTTTAAAAATAATTTCAAACAATACTGCTGGCCATAGCCTGTGAGGTTACTTATGGGGAGAAAGTCAAAGGAAAGCTAACAACAACAAAAACAAAAAACACACAGGCGCATAAAACACACAAAAAACTACATGCACAAATTTTTGCAAACACAAGTTGCAAATTGAGGTCTGATTCATAAATCAATCTCATTAAATTAATGCTGTTAATCCAAAAGCAATCTCCCTGTGAGACATGTGTATATATTTGTAGAACATATTCTAAGTAGATTGTTGTCAGGAACTCAGAATAGTATCACATGTCAATTTGTAATAATTTCCTTACAGATCATGAATGGTGTTACTTGAAATATCTTAATTTGTGCATCAGATTCTTCTAAATGGGAAAATTCCCTGAATATTTGTACAAAATGAAGGCACAGAACACTATAAATTGAAATGCAATAAAAGGAGTTTATTTCCAAGCCACAGCTTGGAATCATCTCTGTTTTGAATGTTGCTGGCAAAGAATGAATTCTTGATTAGGCTTTGTTGATAGGCAAAATGTAGAGCACATTTCCAGTTCCCTAAGTCTCTGAGACTCTAGAAATCCAATTCTGAGCTACATAAAATAGCTTAGCACAAATCTCCCCTCCCCCTGCCCAAAAAAGCAATACTCAACAAGGGTAGAAGTGACAGCATGTAAGAGAACTAATGATTTCTAGTGATCCATATATATGGATCATATACTCATATACATATGGATCATATATATATATATATATACACACATATATACAAACTTTTAAAAAATAGATGTTTAAAAAAACATCTTGGAGGAGAGCAGAATTAAAGGTCTTTTTCTTTTTAATTTAAATTTTACTTAGTTAACATACAGTACAACATTGGTTTCAGGAGTAGAAGTCAGTGATTCATCACTTAAACACAACACCCAGTGCTCATCACAAGTGCCCTCTTCAGTACCCATCCCCCATCTAGCCCATCCCCCACCCACCTCCTTCCATCAACCCTCAGTTCATTCTGTATTATTAAGAATCTCTTATGCTTCCTTCTCTCCTTTTTTTTTCTTTTCCCCCTTCCCATAGGTTCATCTGTTTTCTTTCATTTTTTTTTTTAAATTTATTTATGATAGAGAGAGAGAGAGGCAGAGACTCAGGCAGAGGGAAAAGCAAGCTCCATGCACTGGGAGCCCGACGTGGGATTCGATCCCGGGTCTCCAGGATCGCGCCCTGGGCCAAAGGCAGGCGACAAACCACTGCGCCACCCAGGGATCCCTGTTTTCTTTCTTAAATGAGTGAAACCATATGGTATTTGTCTTTCTCTGACTTATTTCACTTAGCATAACACACTCTAGCTCCATCCATGCCATCACAAATGGCAAAAGGTCTTAAATAAGGAGTCCATCTCTGCCAATGACAAAGGAGAAAGAGGAAATATGTGAAAGGACCGAGAGGCCAAAGTGTGGAGAGGGGAACTAGGAAATATTCATGATCATGTGTTATCAGAATTCTCTAGAGCAGCTGTGCCAGAGGTTGCTACCCCTAAAATCTGCAGATATCTTATAAAAGTAAGAATGAGAAATGACTGCAGTTAATTCCCTATGCCACCACTGGCTGACTGTAGGATCATAGGAGTATCATTAAATAATCTCCTTTTGTTCCCCCCAGCTACATACTAACAGCAAGAACCACATGCCCTCTCCTTGTCCTATTGAAATCCATGCACTAAAATTCCTCAAAAGTCATAAGTAACTTAAATGATACAGCCTCGTGGTTATCATTTTGGTCATCCCCATTCCCAAAGTCCATCTAAGGAGTGAACCTTTGTGAACACTGAGGCCTTGCCCTTTTTCAAGTGTTAATTCCTCAGCATCTTGTTAGTTCTGCTTCTTCCAGCACAGGCAGGCTCAAACCACCCCCCACCCCCAGAACCACAGAGAATGTCACCTGTTTCCTTATTATTACTATCATTGACCCTTAACACCAGGTCTCATTCTTGGCAGCCCCCTCCTCTATGGCTCAACGTCTCACAGGGCTACAACATTTCTGTCATCAGATTACCTCCAGATTCACAGTCCCCTGGCAAACATTAAAGCTAATGAAAACATTACCAAAAGGTATTAAAAGGTGAGCCTGCATGTTTTACATTTCCCCTAGAGTCTTACTCTTGGTGATTTACATAACTGCTTCAGAATATTCAAAATGCATTTATAAATGTCACCATTTGCAGAGATTATTTGTATATTGCTCTTAATTAACTTCAACTTCAACATCTAGTTGGCCAGGATCAGGGGGTTTTGTGCATCCTATCTCCTGTCTCACTCAGCACTGGTTTAATTACGTTCCCAGCTTGCTTTCACCTAGATCAAAAGCAGGAGAGAGGACTTGAGAAGGATTATCATAATAAATAAAATACGTTTGCTCCTCCTTTGGTTCCTCATTCTGTGTGTTTTTTTCACTTTGTACTGGAGAAATAATGAATGCGCAACATGCCTATTCTACATATGATAATGCATCCAGGGTACTGCAGACACTTAAATATTAAAACAACAACTGTGTTATTTAAAAACTGAATCCAGTTTCTAGATCAACATTTTGTCTCAAGAGAATGCAGAACAAACAAGTTATAGTATGTTTTTAATGGTTGTTACACTTTTTCATAAACACACCAAGAGAAAAAAGGTAGTTCTAACAATTTACCCATTAGAGTCACTCTAATTTTAAAATTGACAAAAATCATGAGATAGAATCATCTAAATAAGAATAAGCAAAGAGAACTAAGATGTCAGATTTGTGGAAAAACAAAACTAGCAGGAGGAAACCTCATGTATATCATTCAACCTTTTGAGCCTCACTTGAAAAATTTTCAAATAATGCTAAAAGTATACTGCAAAACCAAATTAAGTATATCTTACTTCTTCACAACTCCTCAACTAAGTCTCACTCCCCCCTCATGGTGGCCCCTACTCAGAAATTAGTATGCACATGTTTTCAAAACATTTTAATGCCATATATATACTACTATTATATATAAAGTTCATAATCATACAAATAATATCTCTATGGATATACACATTTGTGCATTTACTTAATGATTTTCCTTTTGATGATGATTCAGGTTGTTGAATATCTTAACACATACATTTTTGGACATATGTTTAAATATTTTTAGAATACATATTCCTAAGGGTGTAATGGCTAGTTCACATTTTAATTTTGGTATCTACAACCAAATTTGCCTTCCAAATAATGACTAAGGCAATTAAACTCTTACTGTGTATGGAAGTGAACATTTTCGCCCATTTATCCACACTGTCCTTTCCTGTTTTCCAGTACAATTATGAAGTTATTCTTTATTCTATAACTTCAGTGGAATCTTGGAAAAGAGCAGAGATAAAGCATATGTTTAGCCTACCTTTTACACTAAGTAAGGTATCTAAAACTAGGAACAAAATATATAAATCTTTTCTCTGAGCAAAATTTGGTTAAACACACACATGGCCATCTCTAAAACCTCCATATGGGAGTGGAGTGACATCTCAAATTCTTAAAAAATACAAAAGTCCCCTTAGGTGGCAAATACCTGAAACCCACAGTTGTTTCTGAAATTTTATATAGTTTTGAAATTTTATATATAGAACCATAAGTTCTAGAGTAATTGAGAAGTTTTTAAGATTGGAGATTGGTATTTAAGAGCATCCCCTCAAAACAAACAAACAACACAAATTCCATGAGAGATTGTGGAAATAAAATATAACATAATAATTACATTTATTACGAGATCTAGTTACAAATAAAAATCCAAACAACTTTATTATTATAACAATTCAACACAATCATGTCTTATGGCACTAAACACAATTTGTCCAGCCTTTGTCTGAGTGGAAACAACATAGTAAGAAAGACATATAACCAACTTCTGTAGGAGCTAAATTTATAAAGCAAAAGGAATTAAAACAGGTGTACATTGGCTCATTGTGCTCAATAGAACAGAATGGAGAGATTGAAAATATACAAACTACACTGTTTAAACATGAATACGTTATTTAAAAAAAAAGCATGTTATAAATAGGTGAGAATTATGGAACAAATGGCTTTGGGTGATTAAATCAAAATTCAAAAAAATATGGATTTTTCACTTTACACCATTTGAGAAAATAAACTCCAGATAGATTAGAGAGATAAATATAGAAAGATAATACTTTGAAAAATTAGTAGATAGAGAATGGAAGGATTGTTAGATCGATGGAGAATGTGAACTTTCCTATCCTTGAAATGTAGAAGTCAAAAAGGTAAAGTTGACATTCAGATATGAAAAATTGTCTTGTTTTGTTTAATAGAAAATAAAACTAGTATAAGTGACGGTAACATTGCTATTTTTAAGAAAGATATCAAGGCCAAAGCTATAAACAGACAATTCATAGAAAAAAATACACACAAAGGAGCAAGGCTCATTCTTGCTGGTATTTGTAACAAACTTGAGGCATTGATGCTGCTTAGATTGGCATGTTTTAAAATGTGGCTAAAACTGTTGTATAACCCTTTTCAAAAGCAATGTGACCCTACAAATAAAGAGCCAGTAAATTGTACGTACATTTTAATAATAAATACCCTAGAAATTTATCCTAGGAAATAAAATAAAACTACAATCACTGTGCTCAGTACCTTGCATACATTATCTTACTTAATTGAACAAAAGAAAAAACCCATAAACACAAATATATTCATTGTAGTGCTTTCTGCAAAAGGACAAACATTCTAAATGCCAACCATAGGAGAAAACATTAAGAGTAGGGTCTACTGGTATGGAATGCCTCCATTTAAAAACAACAACAAAAATCATTTTGAAGATTAAATAGATGTGATTAGTGATAAAATAAAAATGATTTATTTGAGGGAGTTCCACCTTTCTCCCCACTATCTGTCACACACCTTGTACACATTTTCGTATCTTTGTACCTTATACAAATGTTTCCTTGGACAAATTCACTGTAGAATCAGAGTTGAGGTCGTGGCAGGAGCAGGAGTGGTGGTGCAGGAAGAGAATAAGCCTCCCAGGACACACACTTTGCTGTGGGAGAGAGGGTTGCTGTTGGAGGATTCCAGCTGCAAGGAGGTGAAAGACCAAGGAGGTAGTAGCAAGGGTGCAAGAGTGAGAAGCTCCCTGGAGTACCTAGCTGTTGAAAACTGGAGGAAACACTAGACTTCAGTAAGATTTGCTGATGTCTAAGAACATCTGCTCTGTTTAATATAAATCAAATTTGAAATTCCTTTCTGGGTTCCCCCTTTAAAGATTTTATTTTATTTTATTTTATTTTATTTTATTTTATTTTATTTTATTTTATTTTAGAGAGAGAGCTCGTGAGAGTCGGGGGGAGGGGCAGTAGGAGAGAGAGACTCTGAATAAGACTCCCCACTGAGTGTGGAGCCCCCACATAGAGCTTGATCTTACAACCCTGAGATCATGGCCTGGGCTGAAATCAAGAATTGGACACTTAGCCAACGGAACCACCCAGGGGCCCCTGGGCTCCCCTTTCAAAAAAAAAAGACCTAGCTTAGGCTGCACAAGTTTATGGAAAGTTATTCCTTGATACAGAAAATGTTTATGGTAAAACTGCCACTTGCTTACTGGAAGGAATAGGAAACGGCCAGGAGGAGTTACTTGGGAGGAGCATTATACAATGTGGGGAGCTCATGGGGCAAGCCAAATGCCCACATTCTGAGATCTGAGATCCCAAATTCTGAGTTCATTGATCAGATCCCCATAGCAACTACCAAAGCTTGGGAATCAAGAACATACCCAATTGCTTTTCAGTCTGGAGAGGCTAGTGCAAGCATGTGGCAGTCAACAAGAAGAACACAAAAACAAACAAAGAGGCTTTCAGACAATGAGCACCCACTGAGGCCTTCCATTTAGCAAAGCTCAATCCACTCCTTGGATGTGGAGTCAGACTATTAATGATGAAATATGAAAATGTTAAATTTTAATTGTAAAAAACCCAAAAGGGGATTTGTGTGATTTGTAGGATGCCTGGCTGGCTCAGTGGGAAGAGCATATGACTCTTGTTCTCAAGGTCATGAGTTCAAGTCCCAGGTTGAGTGAAGAAATTACTAAAATAAATAAATAAACTTTAGTGTGTGCGATTTGGCACTTCTGAAATTTTCATAAATATAAAGATCATTTTTAAAACTATCTTTAAAATGCTATTCACAGTAAAAAAAAAAAAAAAAAAAAAGATAAAAGTGCTGTATGTGACCACACATTTTTGTATGTGAATGCCCAGTGACTTTTACCATGTTTCAATGAAATGCAGTAGAAAAGTGGCACTGGCCAAGACACTGCCTTCAGCAAGGGAAGATAATATATAAAAGTTAATCCATCTGCATAATAGTTTTCCACAGAGACATAGAACCTTAAGATGAATATTTTTTGCCTCCTATGAAACTAGTTGTTCCTATAATACTATATTTCAGACTACCCGGGCCATTTGACCGTGAACAGATGAAGTGCAGTGATCTGTCTAATCCAACCACAAATTTTCATTGACCACCTCAGATGTATAGGCCTTGAGTGAAGATCTGTGATAATTTTTCCATTAGTTAAAATTACTGTAGATAAAAGGAGTTTTATTTTATTTATTTTTATTTTTTCAAGGGTTTTTCAATTTTAAGATACTATACTATTAGAGCTGATTGCAATTCAGTTGCGAATAATGTTTGCATAGCTGGGGTATGAGTACAACACTGTACAGGGAAGGGAGGCCACCAATGTCTGTTGTCATGTGAAATGAGTCTGTGCTGGTTGAGTTGTGATCATAGTTGTAATTGATACGATTTTGATCATCTTAAACCTCTTTATCATCAACTTCTAAAATACAAATGGTACTTTTTTCTTATTATATAATTAGAAAACATCCACTCATTAATTATTTGTGAATTACCTTAACATGTTAAGTGGTGAAATAATCAGTGGAGGTCACTAAATGATGTCATCACTGTGCTGGAGCCTTTACCATACTGTGGAGTGGTACAACTTATACATCATCTTACCTAAACATTAGCCCAGTGCAGAATTACCTGTTAATGTTCTCAACAAGTGGTTTCCGGGATCTTTTACTCAACTCAACTTGTCAAAAACAGACTGCAAAACACCCCAATCAAGGCAGTTTAAAAGCATTTATCTTAATGAGCAAAAAAAAATGTATCTGTGTGGTGTGTATATATGCACACATATATTCATAATTTTTACACAGTTTTCCACTTAGCATCTTAGACCAAATAAAATAATGTATGTTATTTTATATATTATCGCAAAGCATAATGTAATAATTTTTTCTTTGTAGGCTATACTTAAGATCATAATTAAGATTCTTGAAATTTAACTAAAAATCAGTACATAAGAATCATATATACCTAAGTGGTATTATCAAGGCTAAACATTTCCTAGGCCAGAAATAGGAAGAATTAAAACCTGACTTTAAGCTAATCAATATATAATATCCTTAAAGAATGAACTTGTTGGTTTGTATGGAACACAGGAAAAGGAATACTTGGGGTGCCTTTTGAGGTAGCTCTACAGGTAGCGCTCCCTTTCCCTTAGATTTTTCTTATTGCAGATTAATAAAATACTGTATCTGTACAACTGTCAAAAGTTTGGTTAATAAGACTCTACCACTAAAAAACTGAACTTAGTATACTAAGCCCTTGAATAAATCAACCCTTATGCACATGTACGCAGATTTAGTTTCTTGTAGGAGATGGATTTATATTTTTTTCAAAAGGTCTAACCATGCTAGATAGGTCTTCAGCAACTTTAAAAAAATTTTTTTAAGATTATTTATTTATTTATTTATTTATTTATTTATTTATTTATTTGAAAAAGAGCACAAACGGTGGGGAGGAACAATGGGAGAGGTAGAAGCAGGCTTCCCTCCAAGCAGGGAGCCCCATACTCTCCATCCCAGGGCCCTGGGATGATGACCTGAGCCAAAGGCAGATGCTTAACTGACTGAGCCAGGCTTCAGGAACATTTTAAGAACCAAGGTTGCCCTGTGTAGAGATGTTCCAAGTAAATCTCATTTTCTTCATCTAAGGTTTTATACTTAATTGTTTTGCTGAGATTTTAGTTTAGCTTTTCTTTGTTTGTCTTCTATAACCTTAACGGAAATTTTTTAAACAGAAAAATTATTTTTGTTTCAAAGAAGGTTTCAAAAAACACAGAACCACTTCTTCAGTATAGAGACAGCAAAGTATTAGGAAGAAACAAACAGTATGAAAAAATGCAAGAGAGAATTTTCTGAGTATCTTGAGGCAGGTCTCTTTAGAATGACTTGAAGAGAATATTAGATGTAACCATATGAGCACAAACACTTGTATCGAAATGCAAGAATAATAATTATTTTTTATAATAATTATTTTTAAACTCACTTTTAGACTTCTTTTATTGCAAATAATTAAGAACTGACTATAGTCAGAATAGCATCACAATGGGTTTCAACAAAACCAGGATCAGACCAGATATTTGAGTCCAAGATACACGAAACTATTATATACTGACACACTGCCATAGGAGATGTGGCAGGACTGCATATTTTAGAAAATATGCAGAGATCAGTTGTCTCTTCTCTGACAAGAAGTCACAACATTTAGCAAATCAAATGTGTGATCTGTCCAATAAGATTAGCAGAGTATTTAGGAAATACTTTTAACCTAAATAATTTTTAGAAGCTAAAAGGAGAGTGGGAGCACTGGGGGACACAAGATAGAAGTAGGGAATTTTGATTCCAGGGAGAATGGTGAAAGGATATCCATTCAATTTTGTTTATAAGTTATTCCTTACATGATCAAAATTTGCAGTAAAAAACACTTTGTAAGGAAGAATATTAAGAGTGACAAAATAGAGATTAAAATCAATAATGTAAGAGGCACCTGGGTGGCTCAGTGGTTGAGCATCTGTCTTTGGCTCAGGTTGTGATCCTGGGGTCCTGGGATCAAGTCCCACATCGGGCTTCCTGCATGGAGCCTGCTTCTCCCTCTGCCTGTGTCTCTGCCTCTCTCTCTCTCTTTGTGTCTTTCATGAATAAATAAATAAAAATCTTGGGACACCTGGGTGGTTCAGGCGGTTTACAGCCTGCCTTTGGCCCAAGGCGTGAATCTGGAGTCCCGGGATCAAGTCCCGCATCAGGCTCCAGGCATGGAGCCTGCTTCTCCCTCTGCCTGTCTCTCTCTCTCTCTCTCTCTCTAATAAGTAAATAAATAATATTTATTTTATTTTTTAAATAAAAAATCTTTTAAAAAATCTTTAAAAAAAACATGATGCTTTAAAAATTGCAAACAAAACAGGAAAATAAAAAATCGATAGAATATATCCAAACATAAAGTGATCTAAACACCAGGTTTTTAAAATAAGGTAAGGCCAATATTTTTAAACTTTGTGTTAGAGTTTTTCCCACCCACATCAGAGTACAGAGAACCATAAGGTTAAGGCTTGTACCCCTGCTTGGCCCTATGACCAGTAACCTCTAAGCGGTCTTATTTCCTTTCTACTTCCCAGTTCCCCTTCCCCCTCTCACTCTTCCCCCTTCCTCTCCCAGCTTCCTTCACCCCAGGTTGCTTTGTGAAGTGCTCTGTCCCACACCATTTTGCCCTAGTTGCTGTGCTCATCCAATGACAACTGGGTTATGCCCAGTTCCCCTAAACGTTCACTTGCTTTCAAGTATTAGCAACACTCTTATTCCAGTTCTCAAGACTCCCCGTTCTTTGTAAAACTCCATTCTCCTTTCTATGTTAAGACCTTCCTTCCACCAGACACCTTTTTTTTTTTTTTCACCAGACACCTTTTGCCATCCCTCTCTGTCCCTTTTTCCCTAGTGCTGGCTGGACTCAGTTCTGGAAGCCTGGTTGGGAGAAGTTGTGCACCACCCTCTACCAGCTAGCTCTTCCAAGTGCTGACTTTGCTGTGTGGGGCAAGGAGGACAGAGGAAATGAACCCCTTTCCTTTTTGTATTGGTTGTCACTGTTCTCACTGGATTGCAGTGCTACCCTCTGTGGTTGGATTCAAATGCCAGCTCTTGTGAGAGGTGTGCTCCTGGAATTTTGGAGGCTCTACACACTGCACAGTGCTGTGTCATGGTGAGATCTGTCTGAGGTCTGACTTGGCCATCCTCTGGCAGGCCCTGCCTCAGCAGCCTGCCCACGGCCTTTTGCCTTGAGGTTCCTTTGCTCAGCTAACAGCCCCCAGGAGTGTTTGGGAAGCAGTGAGCCAACTTACGTCCAGTGACCCTCTGTAATGTCCATCTGATCCAAGAGATACTTTCGGGTCCTTTTGGTGTACCACATGGTAGAAATGCTGGTCACCCACCCTCCCCAGCCCAACCCTTGGCACTGTCTACAGCTGAGCCATCCGTTTTCTTCCTCAGGTATGCCTGGCAGCTTGGTAATGCTCCAACAAAACAGATCACCACTCCTCAACTCAGGCAGGGAACCATTCCGGAACTGCCAGTTCTATTGGGGTGGAAGATGGGTGAAATGACCCATGGCCAACCCCACTGGGGACAGAGGACAAAAGGGGAAGAGTGTTGTTAGTCCTCAGGCTTCCTGGGAGGGGTTTGGCTGTGCTCTTTGTTTTCTTCTTTATGACTTTATATAAATTCAAAGTTTATAAAAAATGAGCTGTCAAAAAAATGAGCTATCATAACTAGATTTTTAAAGTTAAATCTGCCTATCCTTCAAAACTAATTGAAACATAACCCCCTTCATAAAGCTTCTTCAATCACTCATGTAATCAAATGCAAACCTCTCTTTCCTGCGATCTCTTATTGTTCTTTTTATAGTGCTGAAGACATTAACCACAGATTATCTTATATTATGGTGATTTTTTACATGTTTTATATCACTAATTATATATGAAGCATTTTGCAGATATATTTATGCATCTGCTACACTGCATCCCCTAGCACAGTGACATGCACAAATAAATCCCTCAATAAATGCTTATTAATAACTAAGAGTATTTTCCAATTAGAAAGAAGTACCAAATAGTTGTCAAGTTTTATCATATCACCAAATCTCTAATATTTATTTCCAACAGCATGTTAAGTACAGTCAGTGTAGCTGAATTTTATCAAAAGCCAAACTTAAATGTATAAACCTTACTCGAATAGAATAGGATTTCTATTTATAATTTAAAAGAAAATCTGTTTCTTTTGAAAGTAATTGAGAACACAACAGAGAAAAACATTTTTTTAAAAAGTGAAATCTAAACCAACACATGAAGGACCCCTCATAAGGCGAATCAAATAATTATACATATAATTGCATATTGTATGTTTTCCCAATAGACTGTAAGCTCCATGAGTGCAGACATCATTTGCAAACCAGCAACTAGCCCAGTGGTTGGTACATAGAGGCTGTTCACCAAAATTTATGGGTGAATGAAAGGAAATAATAAAACTAGAATTCTAGTTTTAATAATAAATAATAATAGATAATAAAGGCCTTTTCAAGCAAGAATAGCAAGGGGAATTCCTCATAATATTCAGAGTAAAACTCTGAGTTAATTGTCACTGATAAAATAATGGAAGCACACAAAGCTAGATTCAGTCCAGTGCGTATTTGCATAGGCCAGAAAAGGCATAAAAAAGCATAAGCATCACAAAATTACCAACAAAGTGCCATATCGTTCCAGGATATGCCTAAATTTAGGGTTACAGTTAGCATACCCTAGGGCTAGTCTAAGCAACTCGGTACCATATTTGGATTCCTTGTTGGAATATTTTTTCCTTTTCCCAGAATATCAGGGCATAACACAAACTACTTAGTTGGGACCAAGCACGGTCCCACCAGGTTAAATTTGGGGAAAAGCACATGGAAAGCTTGCTCGTTAATGGCTTGCCTGGGCTGAGAAAATAGAAAACGTCAGTTTCCAGTGGTGTGTACTTAGCCACCCTCACCACCAATAAAATCATATCTTTTCTTTTTTTTCCAAGACCTAAAGGGGTTGGAAGGAGTCAAGCAATATTCAAATAACTAGCACCATTTAAAGGTGCTGTAAGCTTCAGAACAGTGGAAGGCATCTTGTGAGTCAGACTGAGACATTGGGACACTCCCAGAAGCCAATTCGAAAGCTGCCAGCTATGCCTTTCCCTCTACAGATGCTGTCACACTTTGCTCCCACATCGCTAAAATTCATCTTCAAGGTCACAAGAGCTCAAAGAAAAACTAGGTCAGTGCTTTCTGTGCTTTATGGAATCCAGTTTACAGCTTACAAAGAAAAAGAGCATTTCTCTGAAATACAACCTGGACAAATCAGGAGACACTGCTCTGTCAAATAGCTGAAATATCAGCTCGGACACAAGAAAAATATCATTGGATTTGCTCTGAAGCCACTCTGTTAAGTATCAGAAAAATTATAGTCTTTGCTTCTCGCAGGTTTAATAAGCAGATAACTAACTTATTAGGCTACGTGGGGCATATTCTCAAAAGGAGTCCAAAGGAGTCTCAGTTCCCTGTCCACATCATTAAGGCACCATGCTTGGCTAGGGGTAGTTAAGTGACTTGTCCCCACATGCTACAAAACAACTATTTTCTTTAATCATAAGACGTATGTCCAACTATAAAGGACACTTAAAACAAACTGGAATCAAATACTAGAAATATGCGGAGAACATCTTAAGTGTCAACCCAGGAAATAACTTGAGAAGGGTCATTTTCAATGGCCCTAGCTGAGATGTTGCTACCCCATCTCTCAGATGTTTAAGGCCCTCAGAAGGTAAGAGAAACAGAGACCATGATGACCCAGGCTCACTCTTAGGAATCTGGATAGAAAATGCAAGTCAGTGATGGACCATGATGTAAACTGGTCTTAACCAAAACACTGAGGGCTCAAAAGGACCTACTAAAAGAACACTTAAAAACATCATTTTAAAAAATCATTGGCAAAACAAGCAAGACAGTGTATTAATTTACCATTTAACTTGACAGCAGTAAGCTCAAAGTGACTATAAACGTCTGCTTACTCCTATTCAAATCTTGGCACTAGGTTGAAAATCATGAAAGATAAGAGAAGAGGGTGTGATTTTCTTACTAGCTCTATCATCACCACATGACTAGGCCACTTAAAAGAAATGCATGACCCAAGGAAAGGAGAGCAAGAAACCATTTATTGGCAAGATGACCATTCTCCGTAAATTCTGGATCACAGAGAATCATTATACATGGGCTGCAAGGGTTGCACAGCAAACCCAAGAATTCTGCTTGACAAAAGAATGCCTATATATTTTGCTAAGAGAATCAGATTCTTTGTTCCTAAAGTTTTCTCTAAGTGAGATTAGGAGAATCAGAGCATTTGTCATGATCAGACTTAGATTTTTAAAGGAGAACTAGGGATCCTAGGTAGAGACTAGACTTGGGGAAGGGAGTAGTGATAAGAGTGGAAACAGGGAAATGAGTTGAGAGGCCACTGTAATGGTCCAGGAGGAAGACAGTGGTGGCTCGGACAGGGTTCCAGAAGGACAAATGGTCACAAGCAGTCAGATCCGAGATTTATTTTGAAGGTGGAACTACCAACAAGATTTGTCAGTGGATTAGATACAGGGTATAAAGCAAGAGGAGAGCCAAGAAAAATACCAAAGTTTGTCAACCAAGTGAAGTGTTCTGCCATTTTCAGAAATGGTGAACAATGAGTGGAAAGCAGGATTAGGAGGCAGAACAACAATCAAGCTTTGTTTATAGGTTAAATTTGAAATGCCTATCGACATCTAAACAAATGCGTTATTTTAAAAATATCTACATGAGCCTGGGTGCACCTGGGTGGCTCAGTGGGTTAAGCGTCTGCCTTCGGCTCAGGTCATGATCCCACTGGGGTCCAGGGATGGAGCCCCACGTTGGGCTCTCTGCTCAGCTCAGCTTCTCCCTCTGCCTACCGCTCCCCCTGCTTGTGCTCTCTCTCTCTCTCTCTCTCTCTCTCTCTAACAAATAAATAAAAATCTTTAAAAATATATCTACGTGCATCTGAACATCAAGGGAAAAGCAGAGGCTGAAAATATAAATTTAGGCCATCTGCATTTGGATGATATTTTGAGTCACGAGACCACCTACAGAGCAAGTTTAGACACAGAGAGAAGGCGCACTCAAACATGCAGTGTCTGTAAAATGACACGGCAAATAAAACTGGGAAGGACTACCCAGTGAGACAGGGAACAAAAAGAAACAACAACAAAACCAACACACTGTGATTCATTGGAAACCCAATGAAGAATGTATTTCAAGAAATGGGGAATATCATCTGTGTCAAATGATACTGTGGGGCCCAGGATGGTGAAAACTAAGAACTGATTGTTGGATTTACCCACATGGAGTCAGTGGCAAACTTAACAATGAAACGAAATATTGTGAAAAAAATATACACAACATTCTATCGTTTTAACAATTTTAAGTGTACAATTCAGTGTCATTGAATACGTGCACGTTGCTGTCAACCCTTGCCACCACCCATCTCCCCCACTTCACCTTCCCAAAATGAAGCTCTGTACCCATTTAACAATAATTCTCTTCCTGCCTTTCCCAGCACCCGGCTCTCATCTTTCTACTTCCTGTCTCTATCAATGTGACTATTCTAATAGCTCATATGAGAGAATCATACGGGATTTATCCTTTTGTAACTGGCTTATTTCACATAGCATAATGTCTTCAAGATTCATCTGTGTTGCAGCAGGTGTCAGAAGTTCCTTCCTCTTTAAAGCTGAATAGTATTCCATTGTGTGTCTATACCACATTTTGCTTATCCATTCACCCAGCAGCGGACACTTGGATTGCTTCCATCTTCCAGCTGTTATGAATAATGCTCCTATGAAGATATATGTACAGGGATGCCTGGGTGGCTCAGTAATTGAGCGTCTGCCTTTAGTTCAGGGCCTGATCCCGGAGTCCCAGGATCGAGTCCCACATTGGGCTTCCTGCAGGGAGCTTGCTTCTCTCTCTGCCTGTGTCTCTCATGAATAAATAAATAAAATCTTTAAAAAAAGATATGTGTACAGATTATCTGTTTGAGTCCCTTCTTTCAATTCTTTTTTGGAATATACCCAGAAGTGGAATTGATTAATCATATGGCAATTCTATGTTTAATTTTTAAAGGAATCACAGTACCATATTCCACAGTGGCTATACCATTTTATATTTCTACTAACTGAAACAAGTGTTTCAGTTTCTCTAAATTCTTGCCAACATTTGTTATTTTCTGTGAGTGTTTAAAATAATATCCACCCGAATGGATATGGACAATGAAATATTTTTAAAGACTGTTTATCACTGCACAAACTTATCCTTGAAAATCCTCTATTTTTTCATTTTGTTTGTTTGTTTGTTTATTTATTTATTTATTTATATTTTATTTATTTATTTGACAGAGAGCAATAGAGAGAGTACATGCAGGGAGGTGGCAGAGGGAGAGGGAGAAGCGGGCTCTCCACTTAACAGGGAGTGTGATGCAGGGCTCAACCCCAGGACTCTGGGATCATGACCTGAGCCCAAGGCAGACATTTAACTGACTGAGCCACACAGGAGCCCCTATTTTTCCATTTTAACATCTTTCTAGGCAAAAATTTGTCTAGGGCAGTGACTCCCCAAGGATGCTGACACTGGACATTGATCTGACTAAAGTATCACACTAAAACAAAAATCTCTTAGCTTCTGCATGAAGTAAGGAAAGTTTCTAGCTTCAACCTTTAGATATTCACCTGTTCAACAAATACTTATTAAATGTCTGCTAGGTACCAGGTACTGTTCTAGGTACTGGGGACGCAGCACCTAAAATTTTTCTTAAGAAGGGGCACTTATATGTGCAAATCAATGGTTACCAAACTTCCAGAGACTTCTTCCATCCGAAGACCACTTCATTTGGGTATATGTTGCTTGGACCACTCAAACCCACTCATGATTAGTGTTACTTCAAACTTCTCCAGAAGGAGCTGAAAGGCAAAAAAATGGCATTGCTACTGATAAGACCCCAATGAGCTTTATTTTACCTATCACAAATAAATGTTTTATCCATAACAAAAAACAAAGGTTTCAGCAGAATAATATTACAAACATTAATACTAAAGAAAATCAGCCTACGTACCACTTCATGATCACACTTTGAAAATTAAAGTTTTAAATTGGAAGTTTTACACAATAAGATTTCTCATATATGCACCTTTTCATTCATTGACTTTACTCCTCACAGAATCCTGGCTTTGGACAACTCTGCAGAAATTTTTTTTTTTTTTTTGACCTGCAGAAATTAAACCCTGTAATCCCCTTCCACAATTCCAAATAAAAGAACCTAAATATAAGGTTTTATATTGAAAATAATATAATTTAACTGAAATTTTAGGAAAACAAGCCCACATCAGATTCTTTTTAAAACTATCTGGGTCTATTGTAACACTCATACCCATGAAGATATTTTTAACTACTATGGAATCATCTGTAAAGTAGTTCAAGATATTCCACATACATTTTATCATCTTATACATCTATCTCCAACTTCTCTTTTATATTAATTTCATTATTCAAAATTAAAACTAAGATATTATAACCATAGAGAGGTTAGAAACCCATTGCAACATAATATTTAAAACAAACCTCCTAGATAACACAAGCATTTAGAGTCATTTGTGACTTTGTCTAACCAACACAAACAGGAAGAAATCAATATAACTACATAAAGATTATATACATTGACAAGGCATTTATATAAACTTGAACAAGTAAAATGATTTTTTTCATTGTTGTTAAAGATTTCATTTATTTATTTGAGAGAGAGCCAGAGAGAGCAGGAGCAGGGGGAGGAGCAGAGGGACAATCAGGCTCCCCACTGAGCAGGGAGCTGAAAGGCGGGGCTCCATCCAGGACCCTGGGATCTTGACCTGGGCTGAAGGCAGGTGCTAACCAACAGAGCCACCCAGGTGCCCCAAAATAAAAGTTTGATGTGTAAGGGTCATAGGATTGTGAGGAGTTTTCTCTAATTTTAATAATTTTTCAGTATATTATTTTAAAATGTGATAAGTAAATAAAGGTAGGGTAGTGGATGAGGAGAGTATATGGTAGTCTTAAGGCTATTGATAGGCAGCAGTGTCTCCTCCTTCAGTGAAGCGGTGGAATTGTACTTCTCTGATACTTGAAGCTAGATTGGCCTGCTTCGGCCAATAGTGTTAGTAGAAGAACTAGTAGTTAAGTAGTAGTAGTTAGAACTAGTTAGTAGTAGTTAAGAACTAGTATGTGCTCCCTCACATTCTCTTTTCCCTCTGCCTTGACAATGGCCAATGTTCCAGACAGAGGCTGCTCCATCATTCTAGTATTAGGGCAAGAACAACAATGACGTAACACTGCTTGCAACTGCGCCTTACTAACTATGGGAATGAGAATTAAACCTTTGTTTTTTCAAACTACTAGGATTTAGGACTTTTTTGTAACTGCAGTGTAACCTAGACTATTCTGACTGCTACGGGGGCTGAGGGGAGAAACAATCCAATAAAAAAGAATTTTGAATAAAGAAAATTTATGTGACTCTCAAACTTACACAAGTCATCAGGCACAGGGTTAAAACTAGAGCCCAGTTCCAGATCTACTATCCTTTAAATTGAAACCTGATTAACTTGTCTCATCTAAAAAAAAACTAAACATTTTTCCAGATGGGAAATATGATTTTGAGTTTAAAAAGCCTACTTTACTGTTATGAAATAGAATATGAAATAGAAATAACAAAAGTATCACTTTGGAGTAAAAAGTAACATCACAAATACTAACTTTCAACCCATCAAGTAAGTTTCTTAACTTCATGCTTAAAAATAAAGTTGGTCTTAATGCTCAGTCTTTGGGGGTACATTTTATCTTATCACATTATTAATTAGATATAATTTTACTAAGGCTACTTTTATTTTTTTTTAAGATTTTATTTATTTACTCATGAGAGACACAGAGAGAAAGAGACACACAGAGAGAGAGGCAGAGACACAGGCAGAGGGAGAAGCAGGCTCCGCAGGGAGCCCGACGTGGGACTCGATCCCGGCACCCAGGGATCACGCCCTGGGCTGAAGGCAGCGGCAATCTGCTGAGCCACCCGGGCTGCCCTTAAGGCTACTTTTAAATACAAATAGAAAATGCTCCATATTTTTAAGTGGAAATGCTTTCTGGCCAAAAGAATCCTTTGATCTTTTATTTTTATTTTATTTTATTTTTTTAATTTTTATTTATTTGTGATAGTCACAGAGAGAGAGAGAATGAGGCAGAGACACAGGCAGAGGGAGAAGCAGGCTCCATGCACCGGGAGCCCGACGTGGGATTCGATCCCGGGTCTCCAGGATCGCGCCCTGGGCCAAAGGCAGGTGCCAAACCGCTGCGCCACCCAGGGATCCCTCCTTTGACTTTTTAAAATGCAAAAAAAATTCTGTATTAAAAGAACAATATATAATTAGATAAAGTGAGAATAAAAAGGCACAGGTTTGTTTCCCAAATACTTACACTCTACCAAAGAACGTCTTTAAATCCACATAGAGCAGAGTTCACCTTGACATAGTAGTATTTAGGACTAAGCATGGGTCCATAGAACTCATCTTATTTCAGGAACGGGTAAATGAATTTGTAAAAGTCTAAAATTTCTCTTCCACTATATATGTACAGTTCAGATGAAGGGATATGTTTTATTTTGAGATTTCCCTAGTGATCTTTATTGAGTATTTTCCTACAAATTACCTACAAAATCGGTGCAAAGTATAGCACAATTTGTCACAAGGTATGACAGCCATATCAAGCAGCAGGAGTAAGAGAAATTAAGGGGGAAAGAAACAGACTAACATTTCAGTTACTGCATGGCTGTTCATATTTAGGCCAAGAACAACCAATCCCAAGTCACTATAAAGAAAGAATGACAGTGAATCTAAATAGAAACTGAAAGCTGGTCAGATGTGCTATCTCCTAGATCACAGTTTAATCTCTAAACTCTCTACAGCTCATATAAACAGACTGTTTTAAGTTTGTTTTACTTCCCTCTAGTCCAACGAGGGTCTGGGACCTGTGTGAATGAACGTATTTGTTCACCAATCACAAAAGGTTTTCAAAGACAGCACTATCAAAATCAAATCTAATGGGCCCATCACGGCAAGATGTTAGATCTCATCTTAAATATCCCTTCACCACACATGCACTTAAACGCACAGCTTTACTTACAGTATATCTGAAAATACTTTCCAACTCAGTACTGAGGAACATTGAGAATAGATAATCGGTGACCTTATACATGCACAACTGTATAGATGCCCTTTACACTGAGCATAATTTGGAGGAAAAAGCATCCTAGACAGATGTCTGCTCCGTGGTTTAGAAGAGTATGTGATACCATCCACACTTTTCACAGCTAAACCCTTGAAAACTGGGAGACGGACAAAGGAACCCAAACGTGAAGAGCATTCATTAAAAGATGTAAATAGCCAAGATCCGTGCTGTTTTGTTTCAATCTTCTTTATACTGTTGAAAACAGGAAAACCTCCTGTCATGCAGGCTCTGGGATTCTCAGGGCCCAATAAAGGTTAGTGACATTTTCAATTCATGTTTGTTTTCATTCTTCTAATCATGAACACTGTGTCAGCCTGAGAAACCAGCTGAGGGTAATCCATAACCTTTTACAAGTGAAACATTAACTCACGGCTCATTCTGATGTCTTTTTAACGTGATACAAAAACAAAAGCAAAAACACGCATGATATACATGATAAAAAAAACAACAACAACAACAACCATGGTAGCCAAATGAGAAAGTTGGTTGAAACTTTCACAGCACAAAGTTCTACCAACTTTGAAGTCAAATATCATTCATCAACACTAACTAGCCCTAGCCTAAACTGAGGACAACTACAAGTGCAATACCCAAAGTAATATCCAAATAATCAAGTGGAAATTTCTAAAATCTAAAATTTTTCCCTTTAATTACTCATGCAATCTTCATAACATAATAGCCAAACACAAAAAAGTACTTTTTTCTTAATCCATTAATTTGTATAAATCCTTCGGAGATAGTCTTTTTAGCTAAATGGATGAGTTTCCAAGTTGATGAAAATATACTGCTGCTTCATCTTCCCCAGTGAGGAACTGCCCTATGAGGTGCTCAGCAATATAGAATATTAGGCTCAAATCTAAATTGCAATACAGAATATGAGTCTGGTGGTGATCCCTGGGTCCTGGGATCGAGTCCTACATCAGGTACCCAACAGGGAGCCTGCTTCTCCCTCTGCCTATGTCTTTGCCTCTCTCTGTGTCTCTCATGAATAAATAAAATCTTTTAAAAATTTAAAATTTTCACGAATGCCAATAATCTACCATACTAAAGTTAGGTCTCCAAAATCATCTCTTGTGTGAGATAATGCGTATATTTTCTCCAAGAGAGTACATTCTCAACCAGGTATCTAAGAAACTGGCTTTGCCATCACAGTTGTGACTCTTTATATCAGGGAATTAAGTGGAATGGATGTCAAAGATGTAAGGACACCACGGAAGCAGCTACTAAGCAGAATCCAGTTGGATTACACAATGGAGAAGCAATGGACCTGGGCCGTCAGCTCTCCAATATACGGAGAAGGAAAAGATCCACACTTATGACAAGTGCCAGTTTTCTATCCCAGATCAAGAAAAGACAGCAGATGAAAGCAAAAGTACCTTGGAACAAGACATGATTTATTCATCAGGGATGAGTACCTTGGCAAGAAGTGTGCCAGACCATGAGGAGCCTTCTGAAAGAGTGAGATCAAGAAACATGAAGACTGTGAAGATTTATATTTTCCATCCCATCGTCTCCAACACAGAGCATCAATGACTGAAAAGGATCCAGTGAATATAACAAAACCCAAAGTTTAAAGGAATCAGGAGGAGAAGGGCAGAAATGGGCTAGGGATCCTACTCTTTATTAACATTTATTTCATTAGCTCTAATTGCCTCATTATTATAAACATTATTATATTCATATTTGTTTCATCTCAAACTAATTTAATTGATAGAATTCTGTGTCCTTGCTATTATATGATACAATTAGCTCTCATTAGTTCACATTTCACTCATTTTCTCCTGACTGATTGCACTACATACTGATGCTCACTAATATCAATATGTAATGTAATCAGTCAGGAGTAAAATGTTGTCACAGTGTCTCTAAAACTATCACACTTATCATTCTGATTGTCTCCAAAGTACCAATGATTCTTTCTAGAATTTCTGTCTCAATAGTGTAAAATTTGGTGTTAATAATAAAAATTGTACTATACTTATTGACACATTGATTAACCGTCATTTAAGTAATTAAAGAGAGCAAATTATTAATAAATTTTAAAAAGACAAACTGTCATTTGCTCATATAGCCTTCAAATCATGGAGAAGGAGGGCACCTGGGTGGCTCGGGGCTGAGCATCTGCCTTTGGCTCAGGTGGTGATCCCTGGGTCCTGAATCGAGTCCTACATCAGGCTCCCCACAGGGAGCCTGCTTCTCCCTCTGCTTATGTCTCTGTCTCTCTCTGTGTCTCTCATGAATAAATAAATAAAATCTTTTTAAAAATCTAAAGTTAAAAAAATAAATCACAGAAAATGAAACATCAAATATTTCCTCAGTCTTCTTAATCATAAGGTTTTTCCTTTCCTCTCCTTATCTTTCGTTGTTGTTGTTTTCGTCGTCGTTGTCGTTATGATCCTTCTGCAACCATGTGGAGAGCTTCAAGAAAGCAAGAACCTGCAGCTGATGCTTTCCATGGGAGGTGAAGAGGTCCCTTGAATTGTGCTACTGTTAATTTGCCCTTTTAGCATCTCCAGCAGGGAGTCTATAATGACAGAAGCAAAGCACAGAGATTTGTCTATCTGATTATTACATCAGAAATGCTAAAGACTAAAAGGGAAGAAAAGGGCAAAAGGCTTTTTGTAATGAATTTTATAAAAATCCATTGGGCTTTCAGTGGAGCTCATGTGGAAATGCCCTGCTAGTTTACTCAGATAAAATATACACAGAGAACCTACATTCTCCTTCTGGACTAGTTTAGTGCTATTACTTAGAATGGGAATTTGTACATATATTTATAAATAAAACACTTGCTGTCCTTTTTTCCTCCACCAAGAATTATACCCTGTATTTCCCCCACTAAACTACAGAGCATTCTGAGTGAAATAATGGCACAACAAACTCCACTGTATTATTCCTCTGAACGGAGCTCCCCAACAATACATGTATTTAACAGTCTTTTCAACTGGTCTTGAGCAAGATCATAGGTTTAAAAAAAACAACAACACCAACAACAAAACACTGAATGCCAGAAAATTTAAAGCAGCAAATGGCTTAATGGTTTTTGATTTTTGAGAAGTTCAAAACAAAAATCATTTTAAGTAAATAAAAAAAAGAGGACGATTCTGCATTAGTTTCGCCAAGCTAAATCCTATCTCAAATAATGGCAGAAGACATTTAAATACCAAAGTTGCTATAATAATCCCTGTTTGAATCATGGTTTCCCTGAACTGGGCTAAGCCTTTAGACAGAAACTAATTGCTACAAACACTAATTTTCGAGTCCCTTTTGTTTCCCTTTGCAGGCACCTCTGGACGCAGAAGGTACCCAATTAGCAGAATTCATGGTCCTGATTGTGTATTGTGGGGCTAGCGTGTGAGCTGTATAAACACTGCTGATTACCATTCCTCTGTAATGGCTGATTTTTTGATTGCTTAATAAGGCCATCTATTCTGCATCAGGGCCTGGCAAAGCAGTTGGTGAAATCAGTTAGGTCACTTTTTTTCTGGTCCGAGTAGCAGGAGGAGTCTGTGATGGTAGCAGTTGACTAAAAACATAATTACAGGCTATTTAATCGCATCTGTTTCCCCACTTAACATTGTTTGTTCAAGTTAGACATAGTTAAGTAAATCAAAAGGACAATAACGGCAAAAACACGGAAAAATTACTATTACATGGTTAAAACTCTAGGGCTTGGTATAATTACAGAAAACATAGCTTGCAGTGATTTTTTTTTAAGGTACTAATTTTTATTAGCTTCCATTTTGCTTATTTGGTGGTTGCCGGTTTTTTAGGGTCTATTTTTTTTAATATTCCATGTTATGTAAATAACTATTATTTGTCTGGCAGGACTGATTTCATGTGAAGGGTCCTACAGGGATGATATTGTTTATTATGATGATTTTTATGTGCTCATCCACTGTTATAATTAGCCATCAAGTAACTCCTATCCTGTTATGTGATTAATAATTAATCCCATAAACACACCTTTCACTACATAGGATTGTCTAATGGATGAGTCCAAGTGAGCGTCATACCCAAGGGCACCGCCATTCACTCCGAGCTGCCCCTTTCCTCCCTCTGAGTACCATACCTGTAATTTATCAATAACACAAAACTGCTCTACAATCAAAGGGATAAAACTGAAAGGCACCCAGACAGCTGAAGCTGCCAACAGGCATCGAGCCCATGTTCCGATGCCACTAAGCAGGCCATTGAATCCAGCAAGGACGATGAATCAATATCAGGTCAGCTGAAAAGAGAGGCAGCTGCTCTTTCAGAAATATACATTGCACTCAGTCCTACATAGAGCATGTTTGCACAATGACCTACAACCATATAAAGCGGGGATTTTATTAAGCAGTCCACAGCACATGTTTAAAATAACCATCTTTTGTTAGTTGATGCAACAGAGAAAGCTGTCTTTTGTAACCACCCGGCAAGACTGCTACAATCCGTTGCTTACCAGAGAAGAACTGAAGGACAGAGCCACCCTCAGCTCCCAGGTTGTCTGGAAGGGGTCTGACAAAGTAGTTCTGTGCAGGACCCATCGGAAAGGTATGTCATTTCCTTCAAAGTCCAATCGTCTTTCTTCTCGGGAAAAGGAGACTACAATTTCAATACATACACACTTTATGAATTTGAGTGTTTGATAAATACCAGCTACCTGACAAATCCAAATATATCTGACGGAAAATACCACTTAAACTGATTTTAGGATTTCATGTAATTTTAAAGTATCTAATTGTTCTAAATGTTAATTGTATAAAAGTATCCTGAAAACAATCAGCACAGAGCACAGTTATCACAAATACAACTAATAAAATCTCTCAGTGATCTGCCACCTTACGTAGAGAGATAGCATCATCCTACAGAACATCATGTCCAGCTCGTAGCCATTATTTGTTTAGTTTTGTTTAATGTATTTGTCTGTTTAAGTAAACTCTACCCCTGACATGGGGCTCGAATTTAAAATTTCAAGATCAAGAGTCATGCATTTTACCAACTGAGTCAGCCAGGTGCCTTGCCATTATTTGTTCAGTGTTAAAATATTTATTGAAGGGGATCCCTGGGTGGCTCAGTGGTTTAGCACCTGCCTTCAGCCTAGGGCGTGATCCTGGAGTCCCAGGATCAAGTCCCACATCAGGCTCCCTGCGTGGAGCCTGCTTCTCCCTCTGCCTGTGTCTCGGCCTCTCTCTCTCTCTCTCTCTCTCTCTCTCTCTCTCTCTCTCCCCTCTCATGGATAAATAAATAAAATCTTAAAAAAAATTTATTGAAGGCTTGCTGTATATCAGGCACTCTGCTTGACAGGTATTGAGGTTATAAGAACAGAACATTGAAGAGGGCATGATGCCTGACTTCAGGCAGCTTACAGTCCAGTGATAAAGACAGACAAATAAATAGGTAATCAGGGCAGTATGTGATAAGGTCTATGAAGGAAACATATAATGCCCCACAATGCAATGACCAAGAAAGTTGTTTCAGAGAAAGCTCTTACAGACAACAGAGACTTCAATTTTTAGCTGAGTTCTCAGAGAAGGAAAAGAGTCAGTCCTATGAAGACCAGGGCCTTGTAGACAGTGGGGAAGCAGAGAATTCCAGCAGACCAAGGGCATGCACATAGGCCTGTAAGTGGGAAAGATGTCCCAAGTTTGAGGGATCAGACAAAGTCTGTTGTGACTGCCTCACAGTGGGTTAAGGGAGAGTACCATGACATGAGAAAGGGGTGGTAGACAGGGAAAGACAGCTCCAAAGAAGTCAAGGTAAGGTGTCCAGTTGAATCCAATGTCTGGCAGGAAGTTCGGTAGGAGAGCACTATGATTGGATTTGGATTTTGAAAAATAAGTCTCCTGTGAGAGAATAAATCAGATGTGGCAAGACCTGAAATGGTGGAACCAAATAGGAAGCTGTAGGTAGTCCAGGCAAGAGAGGATGATGACTAGAACTCGGGTGCAGAGCCGGATTATGGAGAGTACTGGCTGTGGGTTGTGGAGATGGAAAGAAGCAAGCACATTTTAAAATATTTCAGAAATAAAATGAAAGGTTTCATGAGAGTCTTGTCTTTCCAACTAGACTGGAACGTCTTAGGAAACAGAAACTATCTTCAGGCTTCTTTGTAAACTACATCTGTGTGTGATAGTCTCTGAAAAAATATTTTTAATGTATTTGTCTGAAGTCAAGCATCAGACATGCAATTGAAAGCAGGACACTTTCTTCCTTATTTCCACCTCCCTGAGGCTAGCTGGTCCACCCTGAAGAGAACTCACATTAATGTTGTTTTAATGAGAGAATCCTGGGGCCTGAGGCATCTCAGCAACAAGCCTGATGGGAAGAAACAGTGTCTTGGTGGGACAGAGCCCCAGGAAGGTAGCGAGTGGTTCCATTCCTACCATCATCTGGGGGGCGCGCAGCAGACCAGCCCTGACAGCTGCCTCTGGTAGGCAGCTCATGGCCAAAGGAGGGGCTCAGAGTCAGCCAAATACCCCATTAAGATCAAAACATCGTCCTGAAGACAGTACTGTTAAGTTTCTAACTGACTTCCTGCCCCTGTCATATTGAATCAGAAACTGGGGTGATGCTAAGGAATATATACACGTGGAAACATGAAGGGAAGGCTGAGAATCCACTCAGCAAGAATTTATCATGTACCTTCTAAAACCAGGCCCTAGTCTAGGTGCACGGGTAAGGCAACAAGCAAAAGTTTCTGCTTTCAAGGAGTTTATATTCTAGTATGGGAGACAGATAAAAAAATGATGTAAAAAAATAACATATTCGATTAAAAAGAAAAGCATGCTATGAAAAAAAAACCCTAGGAAATGGTGGGTAGTTGGGCTTGGCTAGGACAGAGGAGTTATGGGAGGAAAATAAAGGAGGCAAGACTGAAGTTAAAGCAGGATAGAAAGCAAGTTTGTTGGGATGAGAGCTGGCAGGCTGAGAAAATACAGAGGATATGGAGGTCATGGTGGTGACAATGAAGAGACTCAGTTGGGCATAGAGGGTCTCAGAAGAAAAGAACACTACAATTCCAGAGAATTGGAGATGGAGGCACTTTCAAAATTGTCTAAGTCAATTCCTTAATCTTACAATGGCATGAGATGTACTAGCTGTGAGCTAGAGGGACTAGCTCTGAGACTGGGTACTCTGCTACCCTCTTCTCTCACACCCCCAATGCCTTGCTGTGATTCTAGCATCCCCGTGCCATTCTGCCTACCTGTGTCAGGAGGTGGCTCTAGAGAAGATCTCCAGATCTGAGGCCCTAGTGGCAGAGCAAATCTGAGTGACAGGTAAGATCCAAGGTGTGACTAGCCTTGTGAGTGGCTGAAGTGTCTGCAGAGTGATGAATTCTCATTCGCTAATTATCTGCTACATGCTAGCTGCATCACAACAATATCTTAGCCCTCTCAACAACCCTGTAATGTAGGTATCATCCACATCCAACAGATGTAAAGACTCAAGATCCAAATCTTGAGTTTGGAAAGGATTGGAAAGGATTCAAACCTGGGTGCATTTAACTCCAAAGTCCATGGCCTTTCTATATGCCACACAGTCTCCTAGGATATGCTCAGCATGAGTAAACCAGAGGAGGCAGAGAGGCACTGGGGAATTGGGAGTAGGGAGGTTGAGAGACAAGTGCTACTGTCCTTAATCATGAACTCATTGCAGACAAGAGGCTTGGGGGCAATGCTTCCATAGGATGTGCTGAGGTCAAGAGGTTGGCAGTGTCAATACTTTGGATGTTGAAGTTCTTGAGGATGAGTTCATTAGGCAGTATCAGCCCAAGTTCCTATGGAGAATGTGTGTGTCTGTGCACACATGAACACACGCATGCAGGTAAGGAAGAGAGACCAATCAAAATCAACATAGCTGGAGTTAAAATGAGGTCTGTGAGGTACGTACCTAAGTTCTCTGTGACTGTGAATGTCAGAAGCTTATACTTTGATTTTGAAAATTACGTAATAAATTCCAGAAATGTATATGCAAAAAAATCCAGTTAAATAATAAATGTTCTGGAATAGGAAAGCAAGAATAAAGCCCATTTGCTACTGAAGACACCAGCAAAAGTACAGGTTTTCAATACTCCCAAATTAAAGATTAGGAATTGACTCTGTTCTCTGATATGAGAGAAGACGTTGACCAGAGTCTCAAACGGCAGACTCCACGAATACTCTGGACAATGGCTTCTGACAGCAGGTGCCTGCAAGCCCACAGAGTCTCAGTTCCTCTTGGCTCTCCCTTTCTTTCTGGAGAATAATGGAGAATGATGATTTCCTCAGTGGCTCTTAAAGTGTGCATCCCCTGCACAACCCCCATAACTTGTTACAATTGTGGCACCTTGGGGCTCACCTCAGATCTATTAAATCTGAAACTCTAAGGGTGGGACCCTGTAATCTGTGGTCTAAAGAGACCTCCAGGTGAATCTGGTGTATGCTGAAGCTTAAGAAACACTGGCAAAGCCCAAAACCTCTCCCAGGATCAGGAGACAATCCTGAGGTGGGAGAGATACTGAGCCAGTAATCGGGAGTAACTTAGGAAAATAAGGGACTCTGTGTAAGCACCTCATTTTCTTTTCACCTCATTTTCAACATTTAAATCCTTCTTCTTAGATGGCCTGTGGGGAAAATGCCAAATTAATTTTCTTAAATCACCACATAACATCTCAAAGAAAGCGCAAAGCTATAGAGATTATGAATAGTATTTTACTTTAGTGGGCTCAGTTTTCAAGCAGAAAGAAAGCTAAAGTCCTTGACTACACAGTGATCACAGAATCTTGCAATTTATTCTGCAGCAGAGGCTTTCCACCACCTTCAGCAAGAGGGAAGCACCAGCAGCCTGGGAAAGCCTGCTAGCTTGTGGCTGGAGAGGGACTAGAGGTGGTGAGATGGTGATGGGACACACCAACACCAGGACAGCAGAAGCAGCCGAATCACCACCTGCTAGCAACAGTCCTTTCACCTCAGCTACTCCAGAGGGCAACGGTGGCCTCTGCTCCATTACAGTAAAATAATTAATGCTTCTAATGATACTAATTCCTCAAGGAAGAGCTGAATTATGCTCGGCATACTCTTCAAGATGACCAATTCCACTAAAAAAACATTCAAGTGATGCTTAAGGAACAAACTTCAGTTACCTAGAAAGCTAATATTTAAAACATGTTTTTCAACTGTGCCAGACAGATGTAGGCTTTTATAAATGTTTCTGTCAATCCTAGAGAAAGAAGTGACAATGGAAAAACCACCGGGAGGGAATCGGAGGCCTGGCCACAGATTGCAACACCAACGGAACTGTGACCAGAGCCAAGTTACTAAGCATGTGGGCTGTAATTTATCTGGGTAGTCCATTCATTTCTAGAGGGAGGGGGAGTACATATGCTCTCACGTCCCCTACAGCTCGAAAATCTTTTTTATTTTTTTTAAAGATTTTATTTATTCATGAGAGACACACAGAGAGAGGCAGAGACACAGGCAGAGGGAGAAGCAGACTCCCTATGGGGAGCCCGATGCAGGACTCTGATCCTCGGACCCAGGACACCAGGATCACCACCTGAGCCAAAGGCAGACACTCAGCCACTACATCACTCTGGTGCCCCCACAGCTTGAAAACTCTTAATCTGTTGTACGAGTTTACACTTTTGTCTTACCTCCAGGCAAGAAACTTCCTCCCTTAACACTACCTCACCTAAGAATCTACAAACTCCCCCAAGACCCTGTTCCCTCTCATTCGCTCTGTCCTTGTAAGTAGGAGGATTTAACAATTCACCGTAAGTGGTTACAATTCTGAACTTCAATATTCTTGGAAAAGGAATGTCATACTATATTGTATTTTTTCCAAGAAATTGTTTAATCTATACAAGTTATTTGACTCGGTCATTAGTGATCTTTGTGCCAAGATAGCTCCTAATCAAATTCTGGCAGAGTATAAGTACCATTGAGAAGAAAGCACACAGATCTTTCTTCTGAGAAGTACGTATTTTTCTTTCTGGTTGAGCAATGTTATGCAACAAATCTTCCAACTGGCTTTCTATCAAGGAAAATCATTAAAGATGAAATGCTCTAAGGGACATGATCATAGGAGCCTGAGATGCTTGTAAGTAATTACATTCATGCTGATAATTAGAAGAAATAGTCTGTGTAGTGGATATAGTAAATCACCCTCTACCACTGGTCTTGGATTGGATTTCTCCAAGGAATGCCAAGAAAAGCCTTTATTTAGCAGCAGTTTATGCCTCACTCAATCCACTTATTTTGTAATGTAAAAAGGAGAGTGAAAAAAAGAGAATGGGCACCTTGACATTTTAACTGCTTTGTTTTTAATGAAAATTTTCTTCTTTGAAGTGAATATAAAACAGGTATGGGCCACAAGCCAGTAAGTGCTTATTTATCACCTAATAACCTTGCATGTCCTAAAATGCCTTAACCTGCACGTTAAAACGTCCTCATTAGATTTCTCCACTAGCTTGTATACCTGCTCATACAAATTAAAGCATGCCCTAGCAGCCAAAACAGCAGCACACACACATATACGAGGAAAGTGTGTACCCTCAACCTTCGTGCCAGGTCCCAATGCTCAGAATTTAAGATTAAAAGTTGCCTCCAAAGCCATCACTAAGTCATGTATATATACGGATATAGTATATGTGTTAATAGAGCAATTTGTCAGAATTGATGTTTCTCCCTCAACAGCACATTGACTGTGGTGAACTTGGAATAAAATTGACAGTAATTCTCTTTCTTATTTTACAGTGAATCTGTTGTGGGTAATCACTGTGGACAAAAATTTGTTATGATTTCACTTCTTAATCAAATGGACATTCAAAGATCAGAGAGTGTCTCTAAACCAAAGAGACACTTCTAGGTCCTTAGCCTGCCTCAAATAGTTAATACTGTGGTTCTCCCACCCCACCCCCCACCCCCCCACCCCACCCCCGCTCCTTGAAACTCTATTTTGGATTTCCAGTGGCATTCTTGACTAGTTATCACTTCCCTTTTCCCCTTCACTGGCTCCCACTGCCAGCCCTTTAACTCTACAAATTCTTGGGTTTTCTCCCCAGTCCTTTTCTTATCCTCTACTCTCTCCCCAAGAGGAGGCAGCAACTTTTAGTGAAATCAAATAAACCTGGGTTCAAATCTCAGTTTTACCATCCTCCTGCTGTGTAGACCATGGGCTTCAGATTCCACTCAAACTTCCCTCACTGGGTCTGCATGTAGATTAAGTGAGATTAAGTATCTAAGTGCTGAGCAGAAAGCCTCACTCTTAAAGATATACCCAATGAATTTATATCCTTCCTCTTTCTCTTCTTCCCCAGGCAAATGCTTCCACTCTGTCAGAAAATTCTCCACAGAAAATACTCCTCAGAAAATTCTTCAGTACATGAGTATTCCCTATATGTGAATGATGACCAAATCTATGTATCCAGCTCACGTCCCCATTATCATCAGCCTGCTTGACATTGGGCTAACAGGGACCTAAAATTCAGCACATCTGAAGCTAATCATTATTGAATGACCTACCCCACTGTTTTGAGTTGAATTATGTCTCCTTGAAAATTCATATGATTTAGTCCTAACTTCCAATACTTCAGAATATAATGTTACTTGGAAATAGGGTCACTGCAGATAGAATTAGTTAAGATGAGATAATACTGGAGTAGAGTGAGCCACTAACCCAATGTCACTGGTGTCCCTATAAAAAGGAGAAATCTGGACACAGACATTCACAAAGGGACACCACCATGGGAAGCCTGGAATTATGCTGCCATGAGCCAAGGAACTTCCAAAAGCTAAAAGAGAGGCCCCAAATATGCCTCCAGAAGGAACCAACCCTGGGACATCTTGATCATGGACTTCTAGCCTTCAGAACTATGAGATATAAGTTTCTACTAGTTAAGCCGCCCAGTGTGCGGTGTTATGGCGGCCCTAAGAATGAATTCACCCATCCTGAGAACCCCTCCACCCCCATCATGGTCCTGCTCCCGAGTTCCCCACTTCAGTAATGAACCACAAGGCCACCTGAGTTCAGGTCATCTTTGACTCATCCTTTATCCTCCACCATCTCACCCATCTTGTACCAGATCCTTTCAAACTCTACCCAGGAAATAACTTTCTCATCCTTTTCCCCTTCCTGCTGACACAGGCAGTTTGTTCATCTTCTTTCATCAGGCAACAACATAATTGGTTTTCTGACCTTACTATACTTCATTCTCTTTAATGCAGCTTCCACAGTGCCACCAGACTCACTTTTCAAAATCACAGATCACAGACCTTTAATGGCCCTTACAATTTGACCTCAATCTACTTTGCAGTTCCACAATGTCCTCCTTCTAACTTCACCTCCCACACAATAGCTCCCACTAAAGCATCGTATCACATCCCCAGACACTAAGCAACTCTGCCACCTTCATGTCCATGTGCCTTTGCTGGTGCTTTTTTTATTTTTGTTTTTGTTTTTAAGGATTTTATTTATTTATTCATGAGAGACACAGAGGCAGAGACATAGGCAGAGGGAGAAGCAGGCAACCTGCAGAGAGCCTGATGTGGGACTCGATGCCAGGACCCTGGGATCACAACCTGAGCCAAAGGCAGACACTCAACCACTGAGCCATCCAGGTGCCCCTGCTGGTGCTTTTTATCTGCTTGGAATGCCCTGCATCTTTCCCTTTCAAAAGCAAAAATATGACCCAGTCTATATTGAGATAGGAACAGGATAAGAAGAAATGGCTGGTTATTAGAGAGTATCAATCAGTGAGCAACAGTTAGAAGGAAAAGATGGCTGAAAGATTTTCATTATAAGGGTTATTGAATATCTTTCAGACACCTAAATCTCTATGTCTGGGCATTTGTCCCTATATGTAACACTCTATAAATTAGACAACTATGATAGTATGTCTTAGTTTTACTTGTGTGACACCATCAAGTTTGAAACAGTGAATATAAGAGATCGCTGTTTATCGAATGACAAAACCAAGTAGGAAAAATTCTAACATAGCTAGAACTTCATAAACGCCTGGAGTGAAGTTAGCAGGGCAGCAATCTAATATTTGCCTAATTACATTATAGCAAAAGTTATAATTAAATCAAGAATATTTCATTTTTAAAATATAAAATCCCTCTTGAAAATTTTCCATGCTCCATACTGTAGGAGGTATTCCATTTTTCGATTTCAGCCTCACATTTGTGGTTTTCCTAAAAATTCTGCTATTTATAAGGTATTTAGCACATTCTTCTTTAGGATCATCGTCAAGAAGCTTTCTTTTCGAAGGCCTCCCACTCTAAGCATCAGCCCCCTTCATCCTTCTCTTGACCTTAATAAAAAATAAAAAAGTTGCTAAGTCTAAAATTGAGACTACTCTCCCATGGGTACTCTCATACCCATGTATGCCGCAGAACCCAGATGGACTTCTTCCTAACACTCTAACTCCATGATATGGATTCAAGTTATCTCTGGTGCCTTTGAAAAATCTAACACATATATACCTAACACACAAAAAGTATTTGTCACTCAATGTTCTACAAACAGCTCTACTGAATCCCAGATGCAACCCTAAACCTTCTGAATTGAAATCAATCACCGTCCCACTGCAGGAAATGAAACCGTTGATACTCTCTTACTCTGTGCTCACCCCCTTCCCTGACACGTACACTGTGTGTGGCCTGTACCCTATTGGATTCTGTATCCTCCTGCTTCCCATCATGATTCACAGCCATTAATTCCCTTTTGCCATTCTGACCAGAGCAGGGTGGTGGTGAGCACTGAAGAAAAACTATTTTCAAAAGTAATTTTTCAAAGTGGCTCTGTCAAAGTGGCAAAAGGTAATATTTATAATAATCATGGTAAAAAAGAGCATTATTACACCGTTGACCTTTGAGGTTGTATGAGAAGCTTTCAGCCTACAAACATGAACTAATGAACAATGAATTTTAAAGGCACATGCTCTTCTCACACTGCTACCCTTGGACCCCATGCTAACTGCTCGTTTTCCTCTTCTTTGTTAAAGTTCAAGTGGGGGTAATGCTGTAAGCTTAAATGTGGTACAAAATAAAGCAGATATTTTATTAATTGCAAAATTAAAAGCTCCTCATTGAAGAAGGGCCTACCATTTTCATGCCCTTCACCCCCCATTCCCATTCCACGTGAGGTAGCGCTACACATTTTTCTTCCTTTCTCTCATTTCTAATCACATGGTCATGAAGTTAGGAGGAACATTTATTAATGAATTTTAGTAATTTAATTGTTTAGCTCAATTCAGATGCTTTTACTTTTTATAAACCATGCTTCCACTGGTATTTTAAAAATTAGTTTTAAGCATTTTTTTCTAAGTTTTGAATACAGCTTCTCTCTGAATTTAAATAGACCCTGTTTTCCAAATTAAGAGATTCTGTGCCTTTGCATATAGGCCTTCATAAATCCACCAAGGGAAGCAAACTCGAAGTGCTTTTACCTCATGATGAGGCAGTCACAAGTACTTCATACCTTCACACACAAACACACACACACACCCTTTATTGGCGTGTTTAATGCCTCAGAGCTCTTAAAGAAATTCGGCTGGGACTCCAAATAGTATAAGATTTCATTCCTAACACTTAATCTCTTAGTGTTGAAGATAGAAATCCAAATACAAAAAATGTTAAATTGCTAGGATTTGAATATATGCTTACGTCAGATCTCCTATTAACCTCAATAGACCTTCACTGATCTATAAAGCTATTTTCACTTTTCTCCATTTCTCTTCCTACCTGCTGATGGGTGACAATTAAATACAAGTATTCTATTTATAAAGACAACTACACTATTGTGCTTGAAGCACTCTGAAATAGTTTATTCCTTTTCAATCTTTCATTCAAATTTATCTTCTCCAGAATTGTGGGACATGGTTCTTTATTTCTCTCTGCCCTAGATGGCAGAGACCTAAATTGCAAGAATTAGTTCTAAGAGGGCATGTAACAGTGCTGAAGTTGGCTTTCATACCACACTCTACATCAAAGCACCAATCTTCGAGGGCCAGTTATATCCCTATTACATAAGTTTATGAATGGTTCCACATTTTGTTACATCTTCAGTTTTAAATGCAACAATTTCCCCATATAAAAACACTGATTTGTCTGTGAAAGATGCTGAAACATTCAGTGTATGATTCTTCATGGCAAAGCATGGGACTGTGTATGAACTTATCATCTTATCTTCTACAGGAAATGAAGTTTGCTTTATCTCTATAAAATAAATGAAATGGACTCATATGAGCACAGTAAGATATATTATATCTAAAAAGGAGACAAATGGAAAAGAATAAAAATTTTTAAGCTAAGAGTTAAAAATGAGACTGTTTAAGGTCACCTGGCCAGCTCAGTTGGTGGAATGTGGGACTCTAGATCTCAGGATCCTAAGCTGGAGCTTCACACTGGGTGTAGAGATTACTTAAAAATAAATCTTTATTGGGCAGCCCAGGTGGCTCAGCAGTTTAGCGCCGCCTTCAGCCCAGGGTGTGATCCTGAAGACCCGGAATCGAGTCCCACATCGGGCTCCCTGCATGGAGCCTGCTTCTCCCTCTGGCCTGTGTCTCTGCCTCTCTCTCTCTCTCTCTCTCTCTCTCCCTCTGTGTGTCTCTCATGAATAAATAAATAAAATCTTTTATAAATAAATAAATAAATAAATAAATAAATAAATAAATAAATAAAAAATCTTGGAGCACCTGAGTGACTTAGTCAGTCCGGCCACCAGCTCTCAATCAGCTCAGGTCATGACCTCAGAGTCATGAGTTTGGGCTCCACATTGGGCTCTGTGCCCAGCAGGGAGTCTGCTTAAGAATTTTTTTTCTCTCTCTCCCTCTGCCCCTCCATCTGTGCATACATGTTCTCTCTCTCTGTAAATAAATAAATAAAATATTTTAAAAATTAAACTAAATTAAATCTTTCTAAGAAAATGAGATGGTTGAGGGGTGCTTAGGTGGCTCAGTCAGTTAAGCATCTGCCTTGGGCTCAGGTTATGATCTCAGGGTCCTGGGATGGAGCCCCACTTCAGCCTCCCTGCTCAGCAGGGAGTCTGCTTCTCCTCTCCTCTGCTCGTCTGCTTCTCCTCTCCTCTGCTCGTGCTTGTGCTCACTCCCCACCCCTCTCTCTGAAATAAATAAATAAAATCTTTAGAAAAAATAAAATAAAATAATTAAAATGAGATGGTTGAAAAATAACATAACATATATTATTATCTCCATTATATATGAGGACTCTGAAGCTCAGAGACAGGACCAGCTGGATTACCTGTAAGGTCCAGTACAAAATGAAAATGCAGGGCGCCTTGATCAAAATTATTAGGGATTTCAAGGCAGTGGCAGTAAAGCATTAAACCAAGCATAAGGCTCTGCTTAATTGCATAGGTTCCCCCTCAGAGAAGATGTTCAAATTCAGAGAAGTTAAATAACATAAAATCAACAGCTAACGAGTACCTGGAACTCAAACCCTGATAGTTTGACTTCAGAATTTAGAGCTCTCACTCTTAGCCATGAAAAATAAACATCATTTACTAGGTGTTTTCTGTGGGCTGAGCATGAAAGAGTATCGCATATAATCCATGCAGTAGTCTGATTAGATGGTCCTTATTATCCCCGTTTTGCAGAGGAGGAAACTGAGTAACCTGAACACTGAAGTATACAGTTGCTATTTTTTTTCTTTTTTTTTTTTTTTTTGGCTACCCAGCATCCATTATTCCTTCCTATTAGCACATCAATTCCCTTTTGAAGAATTACCTTTAGCAGAACATAAGTACTCTAAAGGCAAGGATGTTTTCTTGGTCTCGAACCAGTGCCGAGAACAGTAGTAAATGATTGATGATAAATGTTTGCTGTCTGAGATGTGTGCACCATTTTCCTATAACAATAGTTAGGGGTGCTCAAGATTTGCATGCTCAGACCATCCTGCCAACTACCAGCACAGTGAGACGGGGCAGACAGCACATGCCCTAAGCTGGCAGTCCCTGGAACTTTGACTCTTAAGTAGGGTACCACAAACAGACAATTTAGAGCCCAATTACTTCAACATCCTAGCCTGACAAGAAGATAGTGGACCATGCTTTCTGTGCAGATTCTGTCTTGAATTTTAGCCTCACTTTCTAGCCTTCTTATTATATGCACAAGCTACTCACTATATACATATCTGAGTCAGGAGTTCCCAAGGCCTCAGTTTTGAAGCTTTGCTAGAACTCACATCTCAGAAAAGCTGCCATACTCACCACTATGGTTGATGACAGCAACAGGGGATGGATTAAAATCAGCAAGAGAAGGAGGCACAGCGGGTGGAGTCCAGGAGGAAGCAGGAGCCTCTCCTGGTGGAGCTGCATGGACAGTGCCTAGTTCTGCCAGCAGCAATGTGTGACAATATACATGTGACATGTCAACCAGGGAAGCTCACCAATGGAGCCTTGGTGTCCACAGTTCTTCATAGGGTAAGTCACCTAGGTGTGTGCTACCTGTGTGACTGATCAGAACAACTCAGTCTCCAGCCCTGCTGAGGTCAGTGCAGTCCCGGGCCTCGGGGAATAAAACAGTCATTTATGATAAGTCCCACTATTGGCATACACCGTCTGGTCAATATGCCCAAAGCACCAAAATACAAAGACAGTCTTCCAAGGTAGGATATTCCAAGGTTATCTGCATAGCCTGTCAAGGGCCAGTCCTTCTGAAGATAGGCCTTTCTTTGGAAAGTGCAAGACTTGAGCATCCTGGGCCCCAATGAGCTAACCTCCAGCTATACAACACCTGATAATGTTGCCTAAATTTAGTAGAATTTATTTCTGTTGCTTGCACTCAAAAATCCTATTCAAATACACAGCTAATGACTGTCTGCCCAAAATGTATGTTCAGGTCTTCCTGATTCTAAAATCTAAGCCACTAAGAATTGGTTGTTACAGGTTACTATTTATAATAGGAATTTATTAACTAGAACCCTAGTGGTCTATAAAAATTAAGGCACCACTCAGCAGTCTATTTCTTGGAATTTACCCTGAGGATATAGTGAGTGAATACTCAGATGGCTTTGCAAATGTACTTATTACAGCATTATTTTTATGATTCAAAATTAGAAACCATGTATACATCCAACTAATAAATGATTGGTCAAATCAAAAGGTGGCAACCTTTCTGTGTCAAGGGCCATACAGTAAATACTTTCAGCTTCTCAGGCTATGCAGTCTCTGTTGCAATTACTCAAGTCTGCCATTGTAGCACTAAAGCAGCCATAAACAATACATAAACAAATGAGAATGGCTGTGTTCCAATAAAACATAAACAGACAGGAGAGGGGAGCAGAATTCAGCCAGCAAGCCATAGTTTGCCAACCCCTGGGTTTAACTCAATTATTATATACAACGGAATACTATTCAGTCATTTTTTAAAAGTAAGTAAATCTATCTGTACAGCTATGAAAAGATGTCTATGACATACAACTAAGTGAATAAAACACGTGGAATCATACCATACATACAACTTTGAGGGGAAAAGATTTGTGTACACATAGGAAAAATGTTGAAATGATGTACGTTAAGGCTGTCCAGAACTATCTCTGGAAGGCTAGGATTATGTGAGACTTTGACTTACTACATCATTCATCTCTGTATTGTTCGAAATTTTTTACCATAAACAGTGTATGATATTTACAACCAGATAGAAAAATTCATTTCAAAAAAAGCTTGGGGCTCTGGCCAGAATATCTACTTAGTCCCACACTAAATTATTCAAGTTTCTAATAAGTAAGAAATCCTGAATTCAGGACAACTTCTGTATTCATTGGTTTAGGAGCAGCTCTCTAGAATAGGCATTAAGATGCCATGACTCCTTTACGTTCTTTCCAAGGTTTTAGAAAGAATTCTTTATTTTTTATTTTATTTATTTTTTAGAGTGAAAGTGCATGCGTGTGGCAGAGGGAGAGAGAGAATCCCAACGCGGAGCCACAGAGCCAGACTCAGGGCTCAATCCCACAACCCTGAGACCCTGACTTGAGCTGAAATCAAGAGTTGGAGGCTCAACCAACTGAGCTACAAAGGGGCCTCTAGAAAGAATTATTTTAAAACCTTTAGGCCAATGTTCTTTTCCTCTTCCCATCACAATAAATATCCCACTAACAGTCTTCTCTCAAAAGGAATAGGGTTTTTTTTTTCCAAAAAAGATTTTATTTATTCATTTGAGAAACACACACAGAGAGAAAGAGAGAGAGAGAGAGCACAAGCAGGGGGAGGGGCAGAGGGAGAAGCAGTCTCCCCGCTAACAGGGAGCCCCACACAGGGCTCCATACGAGGGACCCTGAGATCATGACCTGAGTCAAAGGCAGATGCTTAACCAACTGAGCCACCCAGGTGCCCCAAAAGGAAAAGATTTTTAAGCACCTCAAAAATATATGAGCTTTGATAAAAAAAAAAAAAAGATACTATATTGTGAATTTGGAATTTTAAAGATTTTATTAAAAAAAAAAGATTTTATTCATTTATTTACTCATGAGAACCACAGAGAGAGAGAGAGAGGCAGAGGGAGAAGCAGGCACCATGCAGGGAGCCCAATGTGGGACTCGATCTCCAGACTCCAGGATCATGCCCTAGGCCAAAGGGAGGCGCCCAACCGCTGAGCCACCTGGGTGTCCCTGGAGGAATAATCCTTATTTATAGCTCTGTCACAGTGGAAATGCTTGAAATTCTAGTTAGTATTCATATTCTATTTCTAAAATATTATACAAATGCCTGAAATCAAGCTGTTAGAATTAACAGACCAGCAGCACTAGGGGGACTCAGTCCTTAGAAGCTACAAATAGAATACCTTCTTGAAACGAATTTATATGCTGCATAAATTCATATGCCACAACACACAAAATGTCCAATGCTAAGTTCCTTAGGATATACAAAAACAGATACAAACACAATCCATTTACTTTATTTTTCTGATGGCCTCTAACTTTGCTGATAATTTAGAAAAAGCAAAAGACTTTTTTGCAGACCACGCTTACTTCCAAGGAGTCATTTTGCACAGGGAGCTGTCTTTCATAAGGAAAGACCAGCCAGTCTTACCAGACACTGTTCACTGGAGGATGAGTTTTCTCCCTCAGCCACAGTATCATGTAATTTCAAACTAATACTACATGTTCTAGAATTACTTGTATTAGATATTCTATCTGGATAGGGTCTTATTTTTAAGTGCTGTTTAAAAGATTGTTTCTAACTATTTTGTGTCAAAGAGATGACGGCTTAGTATCTCCATGCTATTAATGTAAGAAAACGAATTTGTAGATAGGTTGCTTAGAGCCAATAAAAAAAAAAAAGCCTCCCTTTCTGTTAATTGGATAATTAATGGCATTTTTAAAACTAGCACTGATCCAAGTACCTTTTATGCTCATTGGCAGATTGATTATCCATGAAGAAGTTCTCTGTTATCTTTATTATCCATTTGGATGAGAAGGAAGGCCTTGGGAAAGGAACAAAGGATTAGCTTTGTTTACACCCGACTCTACCCTTTCACATTCAGCCTCCTTTGTGAGTTGGCTGTGATTTGAGTCTTAGGGAGAAGGGATGAATCTTGAAAAAGATCTTTAATAGAATTAAAATCTATTTCAGGCATCAAAAATAGAATTCTGATTATGTCCTTGCATCCATGGTTTCTTAGGGGTAAAGGGAAAATAAAACTCTGCCCACTTGCCTTTTTTATCTGTCAGGCTTATTTTCTGTGTCCCTATCTTCCCACCCCCACCTCCATCGCTCTCATATTTCTATGACTAAAAAACAAAACCATGGGCTGGTTACTGCAACAGTATCATTTATTTGTGTTCTTCAAGCAGCCTGCAACACAGCCAGAAGATAATGGACACCTCATTTATTCAAGCTCTGAATGATCATATTTAATTCCCTGTGACAGCTGTCTTCCCCACATTAGCATTGCAAATAAGTTCGGTTTTGTAATGGCCTTCTATTGAACATGATTCAATTATGTGTGGTCTGTATCGAGGCAGGATACGGTCTTAGTATCTATAGCAATATTTCTGCAAGCTGCTGCTCTTTACACTGCTCACATTTAAGCTGGCTGTTTACCACAATGCTTTCCTTGAACTATATTGAACTCCCTACACTTTCAAATAAAATAAAGAGGAATGAATGTAATTTGAAAAAGCAGTTACCGGGCATATAGATATTACATACCTCCTCCCCTTTTACATATGTAATCAACCTGGAAGCACTTTGAAAAAATTGCCGATTGTCCCATTTTAAAACCCAGATAATAAAATCATTATGGCCAATTAAACGATTAGATGATGCTAGACACACTGGGGTTCAATGCCTGGTTTTGCATATCTCTAACATACTATTAGGCATAAGGCAATCAGTCTGAAATCAGAGTCATTTTCATGTAATGGAGGTGAGAAGCCTATGCGTGGGAAAAAAAAGCAGCTTCTTCACAGACAGAAGATTTTAAGGTGACCTGTTCTTAGCAAGGGATGAAATGCAGCCCTCTCGCCTCAAAAATCTACAACTCTGCTAAATGGCTTCTGCCTCCAGAGGTTCATGTGCAGATGTAGCCACCAGCTGGGTTTCCATGGGGTTCCCCGCCCCTGGCAGCTGTGGAACCAGCATGTAATAGGAAGACAGGAGAAGGAGGCAGCTGGGTAGGAGATGGGGGCTGCCTACCCAGACTCCACAAGATGTCATCGCAGACCACGTGTCAAAGTGACTCTGAGGCCACCTGGGCTGACTGCCCAAAGCGATTCCTAGTCTCCCAAGTGTCTGAAGGATCTTTCATCATCTTCATATATCCTGATGTTTGAAGGAGAAATAGGTAGAGTGACTTGCCTAGACAGGACTCCTGACTCCCCTCATAGCAAGGAGGAGAAAATCTGGTCCGCTTCCATCAGGATGGGAAGTAGAATCTTGGCAGCCTTGGCTCAGTCCTTCCCAGCTTCTCAACCTTGTCAGCCCTTCCCTGCCTGCCTACAGGGAGGGTAATTTATGCTCTGGTGCCCTGCGCATGTGGGAGTTTAGGGAAGCAGAGCTGCCAGGGAGGCCTGATATTTGGGAGGTTACACTCAATTCAGGAAAGGGTTAATAAGCATACTTGACTCCACCTAAGTCATGTCTTGCAACACAACTTTCCTCAGTAAACAGAATGGCATTCCGATCCCCATTCATCTGATTCCTGGGTCTACCCCTAGTTGGTTGAGAGCAGGGGAAAGAAGACAGATTGAGCTATTGGGCCAAAGCTTTACACCTGACAAGTAAACCCTTTCCCTTCTATTTGATATTAACTTAATACAGAGCATTAATATGATTTTAATATGCATGCACATCACCTGGAGATCTTTTTATTTTTTTTTAAATTTTTTTATTTATTTATGATAGTCACAGAGAGAGAGAGAGAGGCAGAGACACAGGCAGAGGGAGAAGCAGGCTCCATGCACCGGGAGCCTGATGTGGGATTCGATCCCGGGTCTCCAGGATCCTGCCCTGGGCCAAAGGCAGGCGCCAAACCGCTGCGCCACCCAGGGATCCCCTGGAGATCTTTTTAAACTGCACATTCTGGTTCAGTAGGCCTCAGAGTCTATATGTTTCTAATAAATGTTTAGGTGACACCAGCACTTAGGCTCCATGGTCCACGCTTTGAGCAGCAAGAATGTAAAATGTGTTTCTCTGTGAAGAACAGAGAACTCAGGGCAGACTCAGGTGCAGTAATAAGGGGAAACGGTATTTTACACCCTCTTCCTTCTCCACTCAAGGTGGGGGATCTTCAAATTGTACTGTGGATTAGAATCAACAGAAAACTTTTTAAAACTCAGATTCTTGAGACCCATGCCCAGAAATTTTTGCTCAGGAAGTTTGGAGTGGAGCCCAGAAATCTGCATTTTTAAGAAGCATTTTAACATTTAATATGTATTCTAACAGATTATTCTCATGCAGATGGTCCTGGAAACACACTAACACTGGCTAAAGAGTCACACTGAGGATGCTTCTCTAGAACCACTCAACAATAATGGCATCTTGCTTTTTTTGTATGGCCCCTCACATGTTGCAAAGTGCTTTATCGTGATTGTTTTAATTTGACCTTCATAATAACAGGTGTGCCTCTATTTTGCAGATGAAGAAACCTAGAGGTTGGAAACATGTCTAAGGCTACATAACCTACTTAGTAGCGTTGACCAACTCAACACAGAGACTTGCCCACAAGTCATGTGTCCCAGAATTCCTGCAGCCCTTGGCAAACTAGGACTGCCAGTCACCTTGTTATCTAGTCAAAGGACTGAAAGAAAAAAAAAACAGGGTTCCCCTCAATTCAGGGTGGTAAACCTACCAAACATAAAATGTAATAGTAAGTCAGATACTGATTTAGACCGATTTAGACAAAAATGAGATTTATCAGAGGAACTCTTGTTAGCTCACAAAGTCACAGAGAAAACTAGAAGACTAAGATCAGAAAATGAGCAGGAGCAGGAAGACCATGCAGCCACAATCACTGCTAAACAAAGTCATACCACAGAACCCAACAGTGAGACACGACAAAGCAGTCAATGCTCCAGTTTACATCACCCCTGGCACTGCTGTCCCCACGGCCCCCATCAGGTGGCTGTTGCTGTCACTCTTCCTGTTGGCAAAAGGACTCCCATTTTCCCTGCTTCTCTGTTACTCATTCCCAATTCAAAGTCCCGGGCACATGCATCTTATTGGCCAAGTCTCAGTCACATGTCTATATCACAGCTGCTTGGATAGCAGGGAAATTAAGCATCAGTGATTGCCAACTATCAGAAATGTCCTATAACATGGGAAAGGAATTCAGATAGTGGAAGCAAAAACGAAAACCAGATATTCCAGTATGCTTTCTCTCTCGTATTAGAAAGCCAATCTAATAATGAAAAGATTAACACAATTTTCCAACGTTACCTTTCAAAGTATGTCAGTATTGCCCTATAGCTGTAGAAACTAAAAAGTGAGAGATATTACTAACTTTACAGCGTAGTACAGTAGCTTTCATAACAACCCAAATAAAAAAAAATGCATAGAAGAGTATATTCACTACATATAATATGTAAAATATATATATGAAATAATCTAACTCCTCTTAGAAAACCACCTATTGTTTTTAAGTCTTCAAATTAGACACTGCTGAGAGAGTTCTCATAATACTTTGCCCAAAGTATGCTATTTTAACATACAGGGAATTACAGAGATGAGACTATCATAAAATGAGTAAGAACAGGAGTCTCTTCTCCTCAACCAGAGAGCACAGGCAAATACGTAAACAGTATACAGTCCTCGAATTTTTACCAACCTGCAGCTTGTAACTCACAATATGCTATAATAACTAAGGGTGGAATTTCTCATCCTAAAACAGAGTCTGTCATAATAGATGTAATAGCTTTCCCTGCTGCCTCCTGGGCTTGGAGGATCCTTTGAAAAATGCCTCCCTATTCCATCCTGATTCCTCACTAGTCCCTTTATTGATTTTCTGCAGCTGTTTTTCTTAAACATATGAAGTAAATTATTCTAGTAGGTTCCTCCAGACATCTGCTGATAAATCTACTTTAACTTGTTCGATTTCTTAGAGCTGTACTACAATCCTTCGGAGAATCTTTGACTCTTCCTTTCTTTCTCCTTTTTATGCTTGTGCCTCTCGGGTTGTGCTCTCAGGATTCTAATTACACTCTCTTTTGTTGGCTCCAATGACACCCCTGCTCTCAATTCGCCCTGTATCTTCTTCATCTCAGAGTTCTCCACATCCCAGATAATGTCAAACCAATGCCTGAAGTGATACACAAACTAGTCTCCCCTTGCTTGCAAGGAAAAGGTGAAGTACTCCAGAATAAATCTGAAGTATTTCTGCTGTCTTTTACCACAAGTGCAACACCCACATCTCTGTGACAGCCACATTCTCCAATCCGGCTAAAGTCCAATCTTCCCGCATCCTGACTCTCCCTGTCCCATGGCATGAAGCTGTTAGCCATTTAGAGACTGAAGTTAGGCATCTTCACGCCGCTACTTGGGAGTCACTCTTGAAGAGCATCCCACTTTGTCTGTTACAATGGCAAACAGAAAACACGACAGCATATTGGGATTTTGTCCAAAATGCAGAAATTTTCCCAGAGAAAGTTCTGTATTGTGTGGCTAAACATACACCCTGAGTGTTTTGAGTGTTGTGTGCCTGTGTTGTGTGGGTAAACACCCGGTAAATGCAAAGGCATTTTTGATGTCCCCCCACCCATTCCACCTGAGTGTCCCCTTCCCCTGGCTCGCTGCAGCAAACCTTGGCATCTTTGTCTCCTCTCCCATTCCTCTCACTTCTCTCCACTCTCCTGAGACACCTGAATTCAAAACACTGCATGCTCTCTGGCTTGCGATTATCCTTGACTACAGCTTCTTCTGCCCTGGAGGTGACCGTGCCTGGAATCCTTTCCAGACTCGTCCCCAGCCTTTCAACTTCCATTACTTCCTATCTCTTCTCCAGGTCCCTGCTCTTCCTTTCACATCCTTCTCCCCGGGATGGGAGGGGAGCTGTGTCGCTGATCCTCCTCTTCCCACACAATAATACACATAAGCTGTCTTAGCAACCACGCCTGGCATTAGCACAGTCTCACTTCAGAACTTTCCATTGAGGCCAAAGGAGCCCCTGACAGGAGTCACTATACCATGCTATGAGTCTCTGGGGAACCCCAGACCACTTCAGAATACTCCAAACCAATCTTCCAGGCACTTCGCAGGAGGCTGGCTCCACTTCAGCAAAGTGCCCTGCACTGAAAGACGTATTTTCCATCGGTAACTAGTGCAGTTAATGAGAGCACTGGACACACTGGCACTAAGGAAATTAGCCAGAATTTAATTCTGCCAATAAATTGCCTTGGGCTTGATGGCTCACCAAGAGCTTCCCTGGGGGCCTACTTTAAATTGTAGGTGTGTTTTAGGTCTTCATAAATCAGACAATATTGGCTCCTGGGCTGCAATAAAATGTCTTTGCTATAATAATCTGCTATTATATTTATGAATCTGCTCAGCACTTGGCATCTCTTCTGTAACAACTTAATACATCCCTAAACATGCATGTTTGTGTGGCGCATAGGACAAGCCTGAGACCCACAGCAGCAATATGTCCTGTATTTCTTCCTTGGCCTTTCTTCATTTATCTCTCTTAAATCACCTTCTCATTAAAATAACTGGTAATATAGTGAATGGGATTTGTTTGACTTAAATCAAGGACATTTTCCACAGATTAACAAACTGTTGTCTGTATTCATTGCTTGGAAATTTCCTTTACTTGTAATTTTTTTTTTGACTAAGTAAATTTTAAACAAATCTCAACTATACACTGCTGAAAGTATAACAATAGGGAATAGATGAATGGATAGCATTTTTTTATTTTTAGGGAAAAAATAGGGTTCAGGTATTTCAGGCTGCTAATTTTGCACCTTTTTATCTTCTCTGAAAAATAATGTGATCTCTCTCAACACCTCAATTATATCAGGAGGCTTCAGTTTCCACCCACATCTGAGAAGCAGTGTGTCCTTTATTTCTGAGGACCACTCCCATCTGCCCACACACGAGAAGCACCTCGATCCAGGAAAACAGTAAATGCAAGAAAGAGTCTATAAAATATGAAATTAAATCTCAGCATATCTTCCAATTATTTTTTACACATCTACATACATGTCAATATAGTTCTGCATATTTAGATAGGAATATATTTCTTTGTTTTATAAGTCTGGGAATCATACTATACATATTATAACTCACTTTTTCCATTTCATAACACCTATGAACACTTTTTCCATGCATGGTTATTTTTGGATATGTTTGCCTACAACTAAAAAATAAATTTAAGTTTTCATAAACAAAATAAGTGTACTATCTAACCAGAAATACGTGCAAAAACTAAAGCAGTAAATTTAGACATCGTCATTCCTTTACTTGAGTGTCACTTATGAAAAGCATCCCACTTTGCCCATTACACTGGCAAACAAAAAACACAATAACATAATGGAATTTTGTCAAAAAGGCAGAAGTTGTCAAAGAGAAAGTTCTAAAAGCCCATGTTGTGTGGATTAATCTATTAGTAATTTGTTTTAATGTATTTCTTGAACCAAATTTTAAATGGTTTCTGTTTTGCAAACCATTAAATAATCGAGTTTATATTTTCTGTTGAAAACAAACAGCATTCAAAGGGGCACCTGGGTGGCTCACTCAGTTAAGCAACTGATCTTTTATTTTAGCCCAGGTCGTAGGATTGAGCCCCCTAGGGGGGATCCTCGCTTAGCAGGGAATCTTACTTGAAATTCTCTCCCTCTCCCTCTGCCCCTCTGCCCGCTTGTGGGGCATGTGAGTTCTCTCTCTCTCTCTCTCAAATAAATAAATAAATAAATATTAAAAAAGAAAAAAGAAACAGCATTCAGAACAAGGTCATTCTCCAAGAGGACCTAGTTAGTTAGTTCTAGGAGTTAAGAAAAAGACCAAGAATTTATATAAAATTATTGAATGCATTCATGTCAAACACAATATATGATTTTTAAAAAACAATATATAATTAAATAAATGTCTGGTAATTGCACAATGCATAATTATTATGCAGAGTGCATAATCATACTATTTATGCTGGTAGAAATTTTTCCTTGTGTGACAACATGATGTACCAACATAAAAAATTATTCCATAATGGCTATGTCCAGCAAGTACAAAGCAGAACCTTTTTACCCTACAGACTTAAGAGTCAGAAGTTACAGAGAGACTGAGAATTAAGTGTCCTTGTTTACGTTTTTTTTTTTTTTTTTTTTAAACTGGACAAGCAATTCAGCACTGGAAGAGAGATCACAAATCCATTCAAACATGGTTGAAAAAATCCATTGTCTCTGTAAAAGAAATCCTTTTCTTAAAACAGCTGCCAAAGAGAAGCCACCAGCTGGCCTGATGATTTGGCCAGCAAAGCTGGCTAATGTGGAGATGATTATAAAATGGCAACCTCCCGGGGGCCTGAGCATCCCTGACTGGAGTCCACAGAGTAGGTGGCCAGCAACTTGAATCTCCCAGGGCAAGTCCCTATCTTCGCAGGCCGTCTGGCACAGAATACACAAAATTGTTGGCAGCCAGTTCTGGTTATGGCAACTTCCAAGCAAATTTCCCGCATATGACTCTGAATGGAGGCTTGAATGAGGAAGGCTGAAGTGGGCTGCTCTATTATTGCACATGGTCTCATTCTCTTGAAGCAACCAGGTGAGCACATGGGCTCAAGCCCTGGGTCCAGGGTGCAGCTTTGCCAATGGGCAAAGAAATAATACAATTTTAGTGCTTTAAAATATACATGGTTGGGGATCCCTGGGTGGCTCAGTGGTTTAGCGCCTGCCTTGGGCCCAGGGCATGATCCTGGAGTCCGAGGATCGAGTCCCGCATCAGGCTCCCTGCCTGGAGCCTGCTTCTGTCTCTGCCTCTCTCTCTCTCTCTCTCTCTCTCTCTCTCTTTGTGTCTCTCATAAATAAATAAATTTAAAAAAAATAAAAAATAAAATATACATGGTGGTTCAGGATATGATGCCATTGCCCAGTTTTACTCTGAGGAAATGATCTACCAAAATGTATCTAACACAGAGACTCCTCACCAGATCCACACTTTCTAAGCTCAGAATGGTTCTCCAATTTAACTCCTTGTGCCCAGGAACAAAGCAGAAGTCCTACAGCAGGAGAGATTGTAAGACTGACCTTAGCCCTTCCCTGCACCCATTCATCACCTTCCACCACATGCTTCAGACCTAATCTCCTCAACAAACACAGGGGAATGGTCTCTTCTCTCTCAGCACAAGACCTGTCTGCTACGCAGAGAGGGCATGAGCTCTCTTCAGGCTAGTCACACATGCACATCACAGACTGACCGCATCCACACACATCTGTTCCTCCTTCCCCCCATCTCAGAGAAACAGACATGTCCTCTCCCCATAAGCCATGCTTTCATTCTGCCCCTTGCCTTCTTCAAGATCCCACTGATCATCTCTTTTTACCTCATTCTCTTATATTTCACTGCTCCTTCCCTCTGCCTATAAATACATTCAAGTTCTCGACTCCTAGACTGTGACTTCCAGCTACCAGTGGCTTCCTTCCCTTTACTGCTCACTTGTTGAAAGGGGACCCTATACTAGGACCCTATACCTGTACCCTCTGTCCTTAACCCTGCCCACCTCGCTTTAGGAAAATCTCTTTATTCCAACAATCCAAGTTGAATTCCATTTCCTGTGAGGGCTTTGATGATACACTTTCCAAATCTCAGTTATCTTGTCCTTAAAATCAGGATAACAGCACTGCACTCCTTAGGATGAAGGCTAAACTGTTGCAACAAAGAGACCTCAAATTATGGTGGCTTCCCATAGATGCTTCTTCCTCTCTTATGCAACAATCCTGAGATGAAAGGACCAGTTATCAGGAAAGCCACACTCCACGTGATCACTCAGAAAACCAGGATTTTTCTGTTGTTGGTTCATCAGATTTTAATGTGTGGGTGAATCAGCTGGGGCTCTTGCTAAAAATGCAGATTCTGTTTAGGGGCCAGGGTAGGGCCTGAGATTCTCCATTCCTAACAAGCTCCCATATAATGTCAGGCTGCCAAGCTGTGGACCATACTCTGAATAAGAAGAGTGTAGGGTCCTGCCTGTCTGATAAAAGCTGGGTACTGGCACTTTTCCAGCTCTTAGGAAAGAGGTGCACCTGGCTAGCTCAGGCAGAAGAGGGTGCAGCTCTTTATCTCAAGGTCATGGGTTCAAGCCCCTTGTTGGGCATGGATCCTACTTTTAAAAAATTGTTTTTAAAGGGGTGCCTGAGTAGGTCAGTCAGTTAAGCATCTGGTCCTTGATCTCAGTTCGGGTCCTGATCTCAGGGTTGTGAGTTCAAGCCCTGCAGTGGGCTTCATGAGGTGTGGGGCCTACTCAAAAAAGGAGGAGGAGAAGGAGGAAAAGGAAGGGGAGGAGGAGGAAGAGAAGAGGACATGTAGAAGCATGTCCAGTGTCTTGAGACCCAGATTCAGAAGTGACCCCTATCGGTCCACATTCCACAGGCAAACATCAATCATATGGCCATACCTGGATGCAAACAAGAGTGAGGACATAAGCATTATTTTTATTGATCACAGTATTTTTCTAAGGGGGACTGAGAACAAAGAGCAGATATATTTGAGTATGGAATTCTCTTCAAAACCAAGACAGTTATTGGAATGTAGGTGGACGTTCCTCCTACACTGGCGTTAAATGGCATAGGATGTTACATTTCAACTGGAGCTCAAAATAGTTGGTTGAGAAGTAGAATCATGAGGTTTCTGGCTTAAATCACTGTAGTATGACCCTAGGAAGGCAAGGATGTTCCTAACAGAAATGTAGGGTGAGAATGTAGGGCACTCCAGATTCAGAAGTAACTCTAAAAGTGGCTTGCCCTTGCTGGGTCTATTTGGGCTCCAGTGAAAGTACAACTGTGGCATTGTTCAAGATGCAGGACTCCTGCAAAGCTTGGTCCCACATTGCCTGAGTTGAGGGCAACCAGAGTATGACATATTTATAAGTTTTATCTGTACTTAATTACAGGCTCTGGAGTAAGATGTTCTGAGTTTAAAGCCCAAGTTTTACTACTTGTTATGTGACCTTAGATTATTACTTAATCTCTCTGTCTTTTAGTTTCTTTATATATAAGATGAGGATAAATATAGCATCTACCTCATGGGGTATTTTGAAGATTAAGTGAGGTGACTTATTTATGTACCTGATACATAGTAAGTTATATATATATATATATATATATATATATATATATAAATGGTGGCTTCTTTATATATATATATGCATATATATATGACTTATGATATATATCTCTGTAACTTTTGACTTATGATATATATCTCTGTAACTTTATTTCCTTAAAAGGCTGACCTCAACAGAACCAATCTAATGTTCATTTCTCACCATTCTGGTTCCTTTTTTCCTCTCTCAAGCCCTACTTTATTGAGTGAACCATTCTTGCTGATGCTCATCTCAGATGAAAGAACAGGCAGCTTAGTTTCTATAGCTGATCCTGGCAACCTCACACACCCTAGTATGATGATGGATGTGGAAGAAACATATCTCAAATCACACTTGGACACAAGGGCAAGTGCAAGTTCTCATAAATTGCTTTTATGCCCAACCCCAAAAGAGTAGAAAGTAATCTGATCATCCCTGAAAATATTAAGGACTCAGGACCATGCCTAAGAGTCCATGATGAGGTTAAGCCATTTTATTGTCCTCCTCCCTCTGCACTTGCCTTCAATGAAAATCTTTCATGAAACTGAGTTAAAATATCAAGGGCAATAATGAAGAAAAAAAAGAAAAGAATTACCAAAAGATTCAAATAAACATGTACGCCAGAGCTTGATAGAATCTACTCCTAGCTAAAGAGAATAACAAGAAAATATAACAGGCCAACGCATGGCAATTCTTTTTTTGGCATCTTCTGTCAAAACCATCTCTTTTATCCCTCTATAGTTAAACCACTGCCATTCCCATAAGCACACCACCACCCAAAGCTGGTGTCTGTGCCAATCACTTCAATTGGAAGTACCCCCATAGAAAGCTCCAAATGGCAGCATTCGAAGAAATGTTTAGTCACTGAGAGACTCTCTGGTAGGAATGGAAACCCTGAAAGAGGATTTGGATTAGACTGTTCCATCCACTTTGTTTTACAGATTAACTCCTTAATCTAGACATAAAAAAAAAAAAATTAAGTCCCTGTGTGCCTGGCACTGGAGACATGAGGAACTAACTCTTAAGAGTTTAAAATCTCATAGTTGGGGCAGCCCGGGTGGCTCAGCGGTTTAGCGCCTGCCTTCGACCCAGGGCCTGATCTTGGAGACCGGGGATCAAGTCCCACGTTGGGCTCCCTGCATGGAGCCTGCTTCTCCCTCTGCCTGTGTCTCTGCCTCTCTCTCTCTCTCTCTCTCTCTCTCTTTCTTTGTGTGTGTGTGTGTCTCTCATGAATAAATAAATAAAATCTTTAAAAAATTAAAAAAAATTAAATCTCATAGTTAGTCCAAACACTAGACCAGGAGCCATATATTCTGACCCCTGGCTAAGGCATTCTCCATCTCACCCTGTTGCTCCTAAGGTCTCTCTTACTTTGAGAACATGAGTTAATAACTACTGTGGCGTTTATCTTCAAGCAAACAAATTCCTAATTGAAAGGAACACCACAGGGGCACCTGAGTGGCTCAGTTAAATGTCCAACTCTTGGTTTTGGCTCAGGTCATAATCTCAGGGTAATGAGATCAAGCCCTGCATCAGGTTCAATGCTCAGCATGGAGTCTGCTTGTCCTTCTTCCTCTGCTCCTCCTCCTGCTCTCTTTCATGAATAAATAAAGAAGAAAGAAAGAAAGAAAGAAAGAAAGAAAGAAAGAAAGAAAGAAAGAAAGAAAAAGAAAGAAAGAAGAAAGAAAGAAAGAAAGAAAGAAAGAAAGAAAGAAAGAAAGAAAGAAAGAAAGAAAGAAAGAAAGAAAGAAAAAGAAAATCACAAGCAAATTTACAAAGAAGGTCCTTTTTGCTCAGGGCCCATTTGGGCACATAAAAGGCTGACAGAAGCATAATTACAATTGCCTCTGTGTCTCTCTGCCTCTGTGCCAGGATCTACTCTAAGTGCTTTGCCTACACTGTCCCACTGAATCCTCACAACCGCCCTCTCAGATGGGTACTCTTGTTATCCCTATGCTACAGATGAGGAACACAAGTTTAGAGAGGTCAAAGAAAAAAAAATTGTCCAGGATCTCATAGCCAGTAAGTGGTAGGTCCAGGCCTTAAACACAGCTCTTTTCAACAAGAAAGTCAGACATGCTGTCTGATACTGTTATACAATAAGCAACCGATTGTACTGGTATTTCTGAAATCATAATTTTCTGAGATTATACCAGAGCTTTGGTATATACGAGTCACACAAGATTATTAAATACTCTGTAACTATGATACTGTCAGATGGGGAGGATTTATCCTTATGCCTTGTGGACCCTTGGGCTCTGTCTGCTAAATAACTTTTTTGGGTTTTGCAAAATAGGAAACAAAAGTGACAATATTTTAAAATCAAACAGGATCCATTAGTCATACTGTGCCTATATCTCTATGTAAATGTTAAGAGGTTTCTACTAATTCCCAGAGCCACCTTATACATCAGTTTCTCTCTAAAGTGGAGAAACCATGCTTGAAGCATATCAAGCACGGCAGCATAATAGAGAACCCTACCGCAAGGGGATTTCCCGTGTGTCTGTAATGTTCCACTAATTAAGTCTTAGAAGCATTTAAGACTGCCTTCGCTGTGAATACCCACAGTGCAGCCTTAAAGGAAAAAAATCCATTTCCATGAGTCATGCACCAACAAGAGTGAGCAAATGGATTTGAATTGTTAGAGTCCATAACCATATGAAATCTAGTTTTATCTCTATAAAAAAGACTAGTTGTTCAGACATGCAGCTTATAGAAGCCAACTTTAGTGAAATATATATATAATTTTTTTCTTTGTAATGTATCAAATAACACACATGCCATCTGACTGGCTATGATTTTTTTTTAACCACAGAGTCCCAGAAGCAAAGGGCACAGACATCTTGGCAAAATGCTAGAGGGAGGTTAGGACAGAAGACTATTTTGTTTCCAGTAATGAAAAAGAAAACATTCATGAAAAACACCATAGTGCTACACCTTTGCTCTCCCACATTTATATATACCTTCAAACAAATTTCATTACCCACTAAACTTCAAGAAATTAAAACAAAAATCACCTCTATGACATTTCACCACCTAAGATTATTCTATTTCCATCAAAGATGCACAAACTGCTTATAAGATATAGGTCTACCCATGGTTTAGCATAGTAAGTCCACTATAGGCTCAGCTTCATATCCATGTATTTAATTAAAAAGGCTACTCTACAATCAAAACAATCCCCTAATTTAGCATGGACAAATAAGACATGATTTAAGGAAAATACAAGAACCGTAGACGTATCATTCCATTTAATCTCCATGGATCCAACTAACAGGGCTGGATACTAAGAAAAATAAAAGAAGAAATATTTTATTGAAAACAAAAATAATCTCCATGGATCTAAGTTTATTCATCAATTAAACAAGGTCATGGACTTCAACTTACTAGACTTTTGTAAAGCAAAACTAATAATAACAATTCGAAGGCATTTTTAACTAGGGAACAAAACACAGTCTGGGGCTTGACTACCACCAAGAATCACAGCATGCACAGCCTATGTCCAAGCTTCATGGCTTCTCTACAAAGGGTCCATTTAAACTCTAACTTCCAGGCTCTTCCTTGATCCTATAGTGATCAATTAACTTTTGAGTCAGCCCTCCTAGTACACAAATGGAGAGGTTCTTAACAGCAGAACTCTTAATTTGCAGAGGAAAAACACATTTAAAAATTGGGAGTGCTACAAGAAGCCAGATCAAAAAAGAATGAAGTCCTGATGACTAAGGACCATGAACATACAAATATGCAGGATTCACAGAGATTCTTTAGAGGCTAAAGAGAGGTATCGATATAAGCCTCCTCTACCTTGCACTTGAGCACTCACCACTGCCCCAGGCATCGGGAAGTTTTATACTCACTATAAGAACATTTAACCATCCTTGCATCTCACTTACCAGTTGGTTACTATGTCTCCTCCTCATAGACCTACTATATGCTACATGAGGGTAATGGGCTGTGTCAGCCTGGTTTGCTCAAACTTCTGGCATCATGCTTGGCACAAGGTTGGCACTCATAAATGTTTACTGGGTTCATGAATTAACTATTTCATACAATGCTTCCTGCATAAACATGTAGAAAAAAAAACAGATCTACAGACAGATCTACAGGTCTCAGTCTGAAAACACAGATACTTCTAGCTCTAATTTCCATCTCTTCACTGCATTGAGTTTTTCTAAGTTATAAAAATACAAATTCAACTCACAAGAGAAGTAAGTGTTATAGGATTCTGCTGTCCCTTCCATGCCCATTTTAGTTGGAAAATGGAACCTGTGCTTTGTGAGAATACTATGAATGTGTTTGGTTCATGAAGATGTTTTTCTTAGTTTCCTAACCTGCAGGGGAAGTAGCCTACTAGCTGTGGTTTTAAATTCTGAATGATATATTCAGAACCTATTTCAAAAGGTTTATTACAATAAAATAAAGTGAAAACTACCTCTAATACTAGTAAGGGACAAATAAATCACAATGTGTTTATTATCATTCATATATTTGATAAATTTTCATTTTATTAATGAATAATAAAACAGATTTGTAATAATCCATTTTCAAATCTATTTTTTTTCTCATTGGACAATATTAAGTCCTTTCAAAAGTGAAATTAGGCAGGTGAACTACAAAGGACTCCCCCAGTGAGTCCCCATTGATCTTGTATTCTAGGCCTTCCTCTGGCCTTTGTTTACCTCCCAAGACACATGCCTCACTACTGTTCCCCAACCAGACTGAATGACATCTCATTTTACAAAAGTGCTAAGTTCTCTTTCCCCTCTGAGCATCATGTGTGCTGGCCTCGGCCTTTGCCTTCTATTTCCTTAGTCCCTCTGCCTTGTTAACTCCTGCTCATCTTTCAGATCTTAGCTAAGACATCATTTCTTCCAGAAAGCCTTTTCTGAGCACCACCCCCACCCCCTACATGAAGTTAGGGGCCTCCTCTGTGCATCTCAGAATGCCTAGATCATACCTCTGTGCTATATCTCACCAAAGTAATTGCTTATTACCTGTAGGTATTCCTAGATAGTACCTGCTTAGTAAGTATTATTGAATGGATACATGCTAAAAATGAGTGCACACCCACTAAAGAAGTGAGATAGATGACAGGATGTACTTTCCCTCTGCGAGTTTATGTTTTTTATCTCAACCATATGAATGAACAAAAAAATCATCTTACGTCATGGCCTTCCCAATAACAAGTAGTTTCTGTGAAACTAAGGCCAAAATTACTGCTTCCATTTGAAGAGCTTTGATAGTTCCTGAGACAGCTTTATACAAAAAAGACAGGAATATTCTATAATAGTCATCATCCACTAACTGTGGTACTCTATTGCTTTTAAAAGCTAATTTTTAAAAAGTTTTCATTGCTTATGTGAGAATTATAAATGTTTCATCATTCCCAGATCTGTCACATGATTCACTGAGACTATATAAAGGGAGTCTTTAATTTTCACATTGTTTTAAACATTCAGTGTCTGTGGGGTTTTGTTTGTCCCTGCACATTGACAATCAATAAATGTCTAATGATGACGGGGATGATAACGATACAATAGCAAGAGAAATAAATAATATAAAAGGATGACACATCACCACGAGCTCGGTGAGCCTTTGAAGGCTCTAAATATGTTTTATGCAAGGCTCGTTTTCATAGCTGGACAACATCATGAAAGAAATTCTGTTTTAAAAAGAAAACCAATTCTGAAAGATGTTGTTGACATCTGTGACCCCATGGAAATTATTTCAATCTGTGGGCAATTTGTTTTCAGTCTTTGTGTACAGCACAGAAAATTCAGTCGGCTCCCCGTCACACACCACCTATCCCGGCATTCGCTCTCCTTTCTTAGCTCATCAAGATACAAAATAATCTAAACAAAATGACTACACTGACATTTTCTTCAAATACCATAATAATTGCTAAATTGGACTCACCAGAGACAAAAGGAAATTTTATTTTCTGTTGATCACATACATCTTTTTATACACTATCATTCTCCACCAGGCTGTTTCTGCCAACAACTGTGACTGATTGGGATTCACATAAAGCCCCCAGCCTCCTACAAGCATGACAAGAGTCAAATTAGGTGGGCTGGGAGCAAAACAAAGAGGTCCAGAAAAGGAATCATCTCAAACTCAGCATTTTGACAGAGCCTTCTTCATGCCAGTGTGCATGCTGCCTCATTAAATGATCTGTAAAGGTCAGAGGTTAATCAACTTCAATTTGGCATGCATATTGAGTAGTTTTTAGTCATCATTTTATATTTCCATATGAGAAGAGGCAAGAAACACTTCAGGTTGATGGAGCATTTTCTAATGACGACTTTTTTAACTCTTCAGAGACAGAATTTCTCATTTAACTTTGGGTTGTTTTGTTTTCCTTAAACCCACTAAAACACATTCAGGGCAAAAATGCCTAGGTTGCCTTTTTTTGACAGTTTTATTGAGGTATAATTGACCTTAAAAAACTGCATATATCTAAAGTGTACAATTTGGTAAGTTTTAATATAGAAATACACATATGAAATCGTCACCTACAATCAAGATTATGAACACAGTCATCCTGAGTTTGGAGGATCTCTTTTGTTTCCTCCTGCCCACTATAATTCCTCCTTCCCACTCTTGCCCCACCCTATTCCCAGGTAATCACTAATCAGCTTACTATTGCTGCAGAGTAATTTACATACTCTAGAATGTAATGTAAATGGAATCATATAATATGTACTTTTTGAAAGCTGGCTTCTTTAACTCAGCACAATTACTTTCAGATTTATTCATAGTGCCCATGCAACAGTGGTTAATTTCTGTTCATTACTAGTTATATTCCATTATTTCAAAATATAATAGTTCATCCATTCACTCGTTGATGGACCTTTGAATTGTCTGCCAAAGCTTATGGTTATTACAAATAAAGTTGTTGTGAAATTTGTGTACAATATATGGACATATGCATTTCATTTTTTCTTGAGTGCAATGATTGCAGCATAAGGTAGGTCATACTTTACTGTTTTCCAAAATGTTTTACAATCCCACCAGCAATGTATGAGAATTCCAGTTGCTCCATTTCCTCACTAACACTTAGAATGTTTAATCCTTTATAGAAATCCAAGAAATCTTTGTTTAACCCAAGTCATAAAAGCTTTCGCCTGTTTTATTCTTTACATTTTATGGGTTAGATTTTATAGTTAGGTCTATGATCCATTTTGAATTCATATTTGTATACGGTGTGAGGTACACATTATTTTTTGTGTATAAGTATCCACTTGTTCCAGCACAATTTGTTGAAAGGATATCCCTTTTCCACTGAATTAGCTTTGCACTTTTGTAAAAAAAAATCTACTGATCTTTCCATTCAGGGTTTTGTAAACCTAAAACTACTTTTAGAAATCTATTAGTTATTTTTAAAATAAAAAGAAATCAACTGATCATATATGTGTGGGAGATTATCTTTTAATTCCCATTCTTTTCTCCATGGGCTACTGAAAACAAAGCATCCAACAGTGTATCTCATTAGAAACATCATAGGAAATACCTGACCCTGCAGGAAGTTTTAGTATTTGTTAAAATCAGAACTCTCAAAGATTATGCAAAGACAAAGAAGAAAGCAGAGTTATAATATAAAATTTAGAAAGGGAAAGAGAACACCTACATTTACACATGGAGCACAGAATATAAGCATTTATTTTTGCTTCATTCTCAATCCTATTAAACAAAATAAAAGAAATAAAAAGACATGAAACTCCAAGGCTAAAGAACACAGGAGAATAGACAACAGCAAATGAGAGATAAAGACAAAATTTTGGATTCTGGAAAACAGAAGGATGAATGGCCTATATAACCAAGAAGACTAGAGAAAGTTAGAAACTAAGTAATTATAATAAGGAAAGCCAACAAGAAGCAATCCAATTCTATATAAGGATCCAGGAATTAGAGGTATACCAGTTACCTCTGGAGGCAGGATACAGAATGAAACTGAAATGGGAAAAATGGTTTCCCTCCCTATGGGTCTCTCTCCATCTTGTGTCTCTGAGAGGACTAATTTGGTCTTCCTCACAGCAGAGTTGTTGAATTCCAACAGCAAGTGTCCCAAGAGAGAAAGAGCCAAGTGGAAGCTGTAATTTTTTTTCTAATTATTTAGCCTCAAAAGTAACATAATATCACTTCTACTAAAACCTATTATTTGGAGTATACAAATTCCTGCCCAGATTAAGGCAGAAAGTGTGAGGAAGAACACAGACCCCACTCTCAGCAAGTAGTGTCACTAACATTTTAAGAATATGTGAGATAGGATATATTGATTGGTATAGCCATCTTTGGAAAATAAAACCTGCCACAACCACTGACAAATTTGGCTGCTTTATTTTATAGTTAAGGAAACAGAGGCCCAAAGAAATCTGTATGATCCAAATCACACAATCAATGGCAGAACAAGACTAGAAACTGGATATTTGAACTCCTAATCCATGTTCTTTTCCACTAACTTACATTGCCTCCTCTCCTTTTTTTTTTTTTTAAGAGAAAGTGGGGGAGGAAGAGAGAGAATCCGAAGCAGTTTCATGCCCAGCACATAGCTGATATGGGGATCAATCTCACAACCCTGACATCATGACCTGAGCCAAAATCAAGAGTCAGACACTCAACTGACTAAACCACTCAGGTGCCCCACCTCTTAATTTTTATAAAATTTACACTGGTAAGATTACAGAGTTAATTGATAGAGAGTATTTAGTATAATTAAAATCTGACTCCTGGATAAATTTTTCTTGATTTAGTAAATTCGGGCCACAAAGAAATACTATTCACCAGTAGGGTAATGAAAAGGCATTTAAAAAAATAATTCTGGGCAGCCTGGGTGGCTCAGCGGTTTAGTGCGCCTTCAGCTCTGCCTCTCTCTCTCTGTGTCTCTCATGAATAAATAAATAAAATCTTAAAAAACTAAAAAATAATTCTCAGACCTAAAAAGCTAATAAAATCAATGAAGAAAAATTTTACAAGTTAATCTTCCTCATTGCTGAGTTTCAATGACATTATAAAATCTATCAATATGTTTCCCACAGATAGTTTATCTTTTTCTCAGAGATATGCTAAATTCCAACATTATTACTCATTTTGAGATATTTTGCTCTGCTTATGTATAAATTAATAGTAATGAATCAGTTAGAGGCTACCTGTTGTAATGAATGAAAATGTCATCTTAGATATAACTCATCAGCGACAGAAAAGAACAAAAAAAAAATAGAAAGGAGATTAAGGACTTCTGCTGGAGTAGCTAGCAGACTAATCTATAAACCAACCCTCATACCAGGAACAACAAGAAAATCTCAATAAGTTATAAAAACAAAGTCATTTTCTAAGGCATTGAGAGCAGTCAGGTTTCCAGAATGGGAGGGCTAATCCCTGAGAGAAGACAAAGGCATTGGAATGATCATGACACCTCCTATCACCTTTTCTTTCAAGGCATTTACCAACTTCTGAAAGGCTCAGGACTAAAAAGTCAGGTGGAAAACAGGCTCAGAGATTTTGTCAATCCTATAGGGACAGAAAGATAAAAATTAGAATTTAAGACAGTTAGGAATTAGGAACAGGATCCAAGAAAAAAAGAGAATCACAGAGAAATTAGCTAGAAATTCTTGGCCACTTTTCCCTTTGAGCAATTTACTGGTTCCTAAATCACAAAAGGTAAGAAACCAAGAAACCAATCAGAAAGCAACAACTAAATCTAAGCCAAGCTATCAACTGTCTTTTGGTGCTAGAGAGATGAAAATAGAAGTTTAAGGCCTAATAAAGAAGAGAAGATCTGATAAATACCCCAGGCTTTCAGTTCAGAACCCCCCAAATGCTATGCCTTTGCAGTAAAGCAAAACAGAAATAGACCAGCTCCCAAAAAAACTTAAATCCATCCTTGAAACATCTTTTTCCTTAATTCAACCAATGACTTTCCTTCACTCTATGTACCATTAAAACAAACTAATTAACTAACTAACTCCTATCTGGACTAAGATAACATCAGACTAGAACATGGAGAAAAAAATTTTAATGCAAAAAAATGGGGGTTCCTGGGTGGCTCAGTCAGTTAAACACCCAACTCTTGGTTTTGGCTCAGGGTATGATCTCAGGGTCTTGAGACTGAGCCCCACATCAGTCCTGGTGCTCAACATGGATTGAGATTCTCTCTCCCTTTCCCTCCCCCTCTTTCTCCCCACCCATACATGCACACTCTTTCTCTCTAAAATAAACAAAATCTGATTGAGATTCTCTCTCCCTTTCCCTCCCCCTCTTTCTCCCCACCCATACATGCACACTCTTTCTCTCTAAAATAAACAAAATCTTTTTAAAAATGCAAAAAGAGTATAAGAGATATGTAGAACATGGTAAATAGCTAGTATCTGTACAATCAGTTTCAGAGAAGAAGTAAAAGAGAATGATATAGATGCTCAATGAGAATTTTCAAGAACTAACAAAAGCCATGCCATCTCAACCCTGGATTAAAGAAACTCTTTAAACACAGGCAGAAGAAATCCAGAAAACCACACTTAAATGCATCATGTAAAACTGCTTAAAGCTAAAGTCAAAGAGAACATCTTAAAAGGAGCCAGAGAAGAAAGACACATTACAATTAAAGTAAAACAATAAGTTAGTTGACTTGTCAACAGAAAAAAAGAAACCAAAGAAAATGCAGTGATATCACTGAATTGCAGAAAGAAAACAATTTCCAATTTGCTATTACACACCTAGCAAAATATCCTTCAAATAGGAAAGAAAAATAAAAATATGTCCTGGCAAATAAAAACTCTAAGAACTTGCCAAAAGACCCAAACTTACTATAAAGTAAGTTATTCAGGCAAAAATACCATGATTTCAGATGTAAGCACAGGAATGCAGGATTTAATGGAGAACAAGAAAAGGTAAATGTGTGGTCAAATTCAAATGATTATTAACTTTTTAAAATCATAGTGGCTGGACATCTGGGTGGCTCAGGTGGTTAAGCAACTGACTTGATTTCAGCTCAGATCATGATTTTAGGGTCTTGGGATCAAGCCCCATGTCAGGCTCTGTGCTCAGCAGGAAGTCTTCTTGGGATTCTCTCTCTTCTTCTCCTCCCCTCGCCCTCAAATAAATGAATAAATATTTTTAAAAATTAATCAGTAATGGTAATCTAGGTTTAAAATATATGTAGAAGTGAAAAAATGATAACAAATAGCACAAAAGGCAAGGGAGGGCATGAAATAAGATTAAGTGTTCTACAAAGCTTGTATTGATTGGGAAGTGGTAAAAATAGTAATTTATAATAGATCTTTTTAGTCAAACAAGGATACATGTTGTAATATCAAGGGCAACCATTTAAAGAATAGTTTGAGCAAGCAAAATTATTGAGCTAAGAGGGGGAAAATAAATTTAAAATATTTAATTCATAAAAGCCAAAAAGAGGAGAAAAGAGAGAATAGCGAACATGGGAAAAATACAAAATAAGGGATAAAACAGTAAATATATAACCTCAATATATCAGTAATTACATTAAATGTGGGAATATATAATAATGCATTGTTATGGTATAAATGTTTGAATCCCTTCAAAATTCATATTTTGAAATCTTAATGCCCAAGGAGATACTATTAGATGGGACCTTCCAGAGGGGTTTAGGTCATGAGGGGGGAGCTCTCATGAATGGAGTCAGTGCCTTGGAAAAGAGGCTCCAGAGAGATCCCCAGGCCCATCCACCATGTGAGGACACAGCAAGATGGTGCTGGCTATGAACCAAGAAGAGGGCTTTCACCAGAAGGTAACCATGCTGACACCTGGATCTTGAACTTTCAGCCTCCAGCACTGTGGGAAATTTTTCTGTCTATAAGCTACCCAGTCTGTGGTAATTTGTTAGAGCAGCCCAATGGACTGACACACATTTATGCAACTCTCAAGGAAGTTTCAGATGTTACAAATTTTTCCTATTATAATAGGGCAACCATAAAAACATTTATAAGTGTATGATGGTTTCTCTAGGGTGCTATATAAAAGTGGAATCACTAAAGGTTGTACATCTTTCACATCATCAGGTCTTACCAGATTGCTGCCATCATATGACAGCTCCTCTTTCATGCCATTCTTGCCAATGCTTGGGACTACCAGACTGGTAAAAATTTGCCAATCTGATGGGCATGAAGTAGTACCTTTTTGTTTTAATTTGGATTTACCTTAACACAGGTGAAATTGAGTATTTTTCATTTATTATTAGGGTTTCTTCTTCCATGATTCAGCTTTTTTATAGTATTTGCTCTTTTTTATGCAGTCATGTTTATTTATCTCATTGACTTGCCTCTTAATTTATTCCATATAAAATAATGAAATTTTTATTTTAATAATGACAATTACTTGAATTACTGGATACATAATAATACTCTTCATCCGGATAGAAAATAAAGAAATTAAGGCACGTTTTTCAGTAATAGTTAATGAAATTCAGTGTGGGGTAATATATAGCAAATATCTACTCAAAATGATTAATTTTTATGATGCCTTTTCTACATAAATTTTAATATAGTTAATATATTTCTTTTCCTATTTGACTTGTGCTTTCAATGTAAGAGATTCTGTCTTAACCTGGGGATTAAAGAGATCTTCAAGTTTTAAAGTTTTTGTTTTTTTAGGTCTTTAATCCCTTTAGTATTTAATTTTGTATATGGTGCAAAATAAATATTCAATTATTTTTCCATATAGTCAATTGTCCCAGTACCATTTATAAAAAGATCTATACTTTCCTTATTGATTTATGTTGCTATCTTTGTTATATACCAATGTTCCACATGTATATGTGGTCTACTTGCCTATTTTTGTGCCAGTATTACACTGTTTTAACTGCTATCACTTCACACTAAACCTTACTATCCAATAAGATATCCTTCCTCCAATTCTTTGAATTATTTCGGCTCTTGTAGGCACTTTATATTCCATGTGAATTTTGGTTTTAACTTGTCAAGTTTCAAGATAAAACAACCTGTTGGAACTTTTATTAGAATTAATTGACTTAATACATTAATTTGTGGAAAAATAACATTAATATCAAGTCTTCTCATCCATAAACTTGTTATATATCTCCATATATTTAATTCTATTTAATTTACTTCAGTAAATTTTTCTAATTGACTTCTCTAAGGTCTTACACAACCTCTGTCAAATATATTCTCACTACCTTAAAGTTTCTATCACTATTTGAATGACACTACCTTTTATATTTTCTAATTTTTTTGTGTGTTGAACTTGTATCTGATAACACTAACAAAATCTATTGTGAGGGACGCCTGGGTGGATCGGCGGTTGCGCGTCTGCTTTTGGCTAGGAGTGTGATCCCGGTTCCCAGGATCGAGTCCTGCATTGGGCTCCCTGCATGGGGCCTGTTTCTCCCTCTGCCTGTGTCTCTGCCCCTCTCTCTGGGTCTCTCATCAATAAATAAATAAAATCTTTAAAAAAAAAATCTCTTGTGATTCCTAATAATTCATCTGTAAATCCCCTTTTATTTTTAAGAGAGTATTTAACAAAGGGCAATGGAACTTCCAAATCAAGTATCTGGATCCATTATTTTCTGAGCCAACGAACAAATATAAAGTCTTAAAATGGAGAGGGAAAAAAATACAGATTTTCTTTCCATTTCCTTTTATAAATACACATGATTTTACCTACTATGGGATCTTGTGTGGATAATGACATATGTTCAGTGGTGGCTTTGGAGGAAGGGTCAGTCTTAAGTCACTCTTTGTGCTGCTATGACGAAAAAAAATGAGACTGAAGACAGAGGCAGGAGCCAAGCGGTACATGACTTGTGTGCCAGGCTAAGGGGTTTCTATTTTATCCTAAAAGCAACTAATTAAATCAGATTTGCATTCTGGTCTTGAATTTTAGAAAGCACTCAAGCAGTAGAGTGAAGGATGAACTGGACATGTGTTCTCTCAGCAAGGACACCAGTTGAAATGTATTGCAGAAACTTCCTAGACTATAAGCTTCCTGAGGGAAAGTGCTGTTGGTTTTGCTCCTCCCCCCACCTTAATCCTCAGAGCCTGGCACAGTGCTTGACACATAATAGACGCTCAATAAATACTTGTTGAGTTCATTAATTAATCCTATGAGGAACACTTAGGGCAGAACCAAAAACATAGGTTGTGGAGATGAAGAGAAGAAAGACAAAATGGATAAGCATTTAAGAGAGGCATCAATTATATATTGGGAATAAGGGAAAGGAAGAAATCCAGAATGACTCCCGCGTCACTGGCTTGGATGACTGGATATCTAGAGATATCCAAAACTAGAGAGGGAATAAAAACATATTTCCAACATACATAATGAATTCAATTTTAGACATATTGACTTTGAAGTACTTCCAAACAGATTAGTCCAAAAAACAGTTGGATCTCTGGATGTATAGCTACACAAAAGGAACCCAGCACTGGGAGGTTGCTAAGGTTTTAAGTGTCGGTGAATAAAAATGGAAAAGTGTAGAGTTCAAGTCTGTTTCCCCTGCGATGTGCTGAATCCATCTTACACTAACCTAAGGTCTGAGTAAAATACTTACAAGGACTTCAGCAGATCTGAAATTGCCTCTTGAAGAAAATTTGGACCAGCCTGCAGGAACCTCATGACCCACATCCATTTGCAAGCAAAGTGATATTTTATTTAGTTAAGAACACAATTCAGCATATCTTCTTTCATAAAATAATGTCATCTCTACCATTTCCCCATCTGCAATCCAAAGCATATCATTGTGCCTTTAACAGTGTATACACACACATCTTATCAGAAAAGTTCACCCAGGATTATCAAAGATCCTTACATCCTTGGCTGTTAGCCTGAGATTTGTTCTCTGTCCAATCCTCTAAATATTCTACAATGTGTTCTAGTATAAAAGGAGAGGACCACATTAATTTAGTTACTTCATCAAGGACCACTTCAGCATTATTTTCAGATGTTAGCAAAGCCCAATGTAAGAAATGGACACATGAATAAAGCCCTAGTACCTTTAATTTTCTGTAGACATGGTCTCTATTGTTCAGTGCTTCTTAGACACACTTTTCATGATAAATTTCTCTTGTTTTATTTCTATTAGTATTTTTATTATAAATATAGTATATGTTTATTGTGAAAAAATATTTTTCAAGCAGTATAAAAGCTCTCATACCCTTCTTTTCCTGTCCATACAATTCCAATCCAGAGGTATCCAAGTAGTCAAGATTCTCTCCATTGCAAGTGACAGACCTATAGTTTAAAGGAAGTTCAGTGCAAGGGAGGAATTTGAAGGCCACCAGAGCAGGACAAGGAACCAGAACAACCACCCTGAAAATCAGGGCAGTACCAAGGGCCCCAGAGAATGGACCTGGGGTGTGAAATTCTTGCCTATGTTTCTACATGCATGTCATAGTTATCCTCTTAGTTTTCTCAGGTAGCGAAGGACAGGGCTTCAGGTGACAGGGATCTTATCTTTGCATCACTGTCATCCAATAGGAAGAGGGAATTTTTTTTTTCTCCTGTAAAAAAAATCCCTGGGACATACTCTGGTTGTCTTGATTTAGGTCAAGAGAACACTGTGGTTGGCAGCACCCAGAAACTCCATGACTGAAACGGAAGAGGAGTAATTCCCTTCAGGGAGAAGGATATTGTCATCTAAAGAAGAGGAAAGTGTGCCAAGCAACAAAAGTGTCTGATAACTTTGTATTACCGTCAATAGTGTCCCAGGTAGCTTCCAGACATTTTTTTTTATTTACAAGCATCTAAAAATATTCTTTTCATGTTTTATACAAATAAGAACATACCATGACAAGATTTTTTAGCAGTTTATGAAGGAAAAATGTTCTTTCACAAAGTGCTAGTATACTTTCTTTAGATAAGATACTGAGAATTTTCTAATCCACTATTTCTTTACTTACTACCAGGAAACTCAGAGCTAAACTTAAGGTTCCGTTACCATAACTATATTAAATCTCATGGTCAGAGTATTTACTTCCTTCTTCTTTGTATGCTTTTAGATTTCTAATTCCTGGCTTGTCTAGCTTTATTGTACTAGTCAGTGTCTCTTACTATAAACCCCATAAGATTCTTCTTGAAAGGAGAGAGGATTTTTACAGATTCTTCTAATACCTAGTATTTTTAAATTTTTATTGTTTTTCATTGTGAAAGTGATGGATGCTTATTAAACAAAATATAGAAAGTAAGTGGAAAAGTAAGGAGAAAAAAGAATCACCTATGCTCCTCCCACCCATTATTAAAATTTTAGTGTGCTGTTTAGTTTTTTGTGTACTAGTTTATTTATTTTGACTCTGAAAGAAAATTAAGGAAATAATCATACCAAATGTTTAATCCCTGTATTAGTTATCTTGGGTTGCCATAACAAAATGCCATAGACCAAATTGCTTAAACAACAATAATTCATTCTTGTCACAGATCTGAAGGCAGAATTCTGAGATCAGAGTACCAGCATGATTGGTTTCTGGTGAAGCTTTCTTTTTCCTGTGTGATCACATGGCCTTTCCTTGGTGTGTGCACACACAGGGAGAGAGAGAGAAAGCTCTGGTCTCTATCTTCTTATAGGTACACTAATCCTATCAGATCAAGGTCATATTACTATGACCTCATTTAACCTTAATTACTTCCATAAAGGTCCTATCTCCAAATACAGTCACATCTGGGTCTAGGGCTTCAACATATGCAGGGGGATGAGGGACACAATTCAGTCCATAGCAATTGCTTTGCTCTGATAGTCATTTCTCTGACAATAATTTCATTTAGCTCTCAGTACATTGAAAATAAGCACTTGCAGAAGGGTAAGTTCTTTACCTCATCTCTGAATAAGTTTACCAATAACTTCACACAACAAAAAATATGTTTTTGAAAAACTAAACTTGATATAAAGATACATGTGGGAAGGTGTGTGTGTGTGTGTGTGTGTGTGTGTATAAAGAGGGAGATTAAAAGTTCATTCATTTCTGTATCATCAGAAATCTTTAGCTATCATCTTAAAGTTTGGGTCCTAAAATATCCAGTATCATAAACCTAGCTCGGTTGGTAGGTAGATAGGCAGTTACAGTGAAGCTTTTAGGAACTAGAACTCAATGACCAAAGTAGGTATACATGAAGTAACTGGATTCAGAATAGACAATGCAAGCTGAAATTAGAGCATTTTGTTTTGCCTTATCATTTATGTAAAATGTGCTTATGTTTAAGCATAGAACCAGAAGACTATTTTGGATCAGAATTTAAAATAGTCCCACTTTTTGTATGTCAAAGTAATATCTTTGTCTTTGAGTTCTTTTATCTGAAGTATAAAACTAAACAAAAAAACGTAAATCAAATATTTTGGCCCTTCCCTGGTCTTTCTACCATGGGCCGATTCTATTCAGCATGTATTTTTCCCCATGACATCTGAAGTACAATATAGAAATTCATCCTTTTAGTGAACTGGGTCTTTACCCAAGATTTTTATTTTGCATTTAACAAAATAACAGCAAATTTCAGGTATTAGAGAGATCGAAACAACCTCTTCTATTCTGTTGTCCTTAGAACACCATCTTTTATTCATAGCTTCTCTTGTGGTGCTGGGAGGCAGATTCTGTTGCTATAGCAACGCCCTGCATATCCTTGGGGATAGCTTACAGTTTTACTTTTTTTTTGAACAACAAAGAGCCATTGATACTACATGTTGCCAAAGGTTACAAAAGTTGAATTCTAAAATGAAAATATTTCTTCTATAGAAGTGGTACACCATATGCGTCCCACAAATTCAAAGAGATATGTAAGGATATGACCTTTGTGTGAACACTGATGAATCTAGCATAATACTGTTGGGCTTCAATGGATTATTCACAGCAGAAGTAGTTGAAGTGTATGCCTTGTTTTCTAAGACCACTGGTGGGGGATAAGGGGGTTTATTCCCAGTATCTATAAAGATCCAGGAGCAGGAAAAGAAAAAAAAATTCAAAGGTACCATCACTTACATTTTGTTTGTTACTTTGTAATCACCTTCCCATCCTCACCCCCACCAAAATGAACTGCTATATCAAAATCCAATTACACTTTGACAGTAAATAGATCCTCAAAGAGTGGTTGTGGCTGAATCCTTGTTCCTCAGAATAGATATTAAATATACGAGAGTCTTAAGAGCTTTGAAATCTGTATTCCTAGCTTCATTTTAACTGGATTCTCTTTATCTATGAAAAAAAATACTCCTTAGCTAGCTATTTTGTAAAACCAGGAAAAATATTTCTTTTCAAGTATTCTTTTCAAGATAAGTTATTTCATCCCCTAGAAATCTGAAGGGATGCACTGAGAACCACAGATGAGAAGTGAGAAGATCCATAGAATCGTTTCCTGGGAAAACAGTCATAAGAGTTTATAGAGAGTCAGGACATGGGAATCTGGATTTTTCTCAATAAGCTACAGGCTAAAAACGTAGATAAAATATAAGAATGAATCCCAATCTCCTCTACTCACTAAGCCTGGGCAAATTCACTTGAGTTAGAAGACCCTCCTAGCAGACCAAGCAAACTGCATAATTCAAGGCCATTGATTCATTCATTCATTCATTCATCAATATTTACTAGATATATGTTATGTTCCAAGTCACTTGAAAGCTTTTCAAAGGTTTATTAAATGCCTGATTGTACTCTTGAAGAGTTAGTCTCTAATTTAAAAGTCTTTATTGGTACAATTTCTATAGCTATAGTATAGAGAATTGTATTAAAAATAACGGAGTTACAAGGTAATCATTGCTAGTAATAATGATCACCCAGACAGTGTCATCTCCCACTAAAAGAGACCAAGTTTCCTTGGAGAAATGACTGAATACAGAAATGGTTAAGATAGGGAAAATACAAAGTCTCCTTGAACATCTTGTTCAAGGAAGCAAGGAAATGCTTAAACACCAACAGAGTCATGTCAAAAGAATATTGGTGCTAGTTTGAAGCCACATCCCATTTTGAGCATCAAAATAAATGACAGAAATAATATATTGAGTGAAAAATAAATCCATGAGTCCATAGTGAAACTCAAAAAGAATAAGTGGGGGAGAGAAGAGGACAGAAAGGGAAAAATAAAAGAGGAAAAAGCTCTACTTCACAGAAGAATACCAACTGTTATGGAATAAATTATGTCCCACCCAAAATTCATATGCTGAAGCCCTAACTCCCAATGTGACTATATTTGGAGATAGGGCCTTGAGAGAGATAAAATTAAGGTTAAATGAGATCATAGGGTAGGGTTGTAATCCTATAGAACTGGTGTCTTTATATGAAAAGGAAGAAACACCAAAGAGTTCTCTTTCCACACACCACAGAGTAGAGGCCATGTGAGGACATTAAGAAGACAGGTGTCCACAAGCCAGGAAGAGGCCTCGCCAAAATCCAATCCTGATGATACTTTGATATTGGACTTCTAGCCTCCAAAATTGTGAGAAAATACATATTTTATACTGTTTAAGCCACCCAGTCGGAGGTATTTTGTTATGATAGCCTGAGCCAACTAATACAACAGCTAATAGATATTTTTAAAAATGACAGAACTGAAAAAAATCACCATTTCTTAACCCACTATTTAAGAATCACTAATGGATGCTAAAACCACAGGTTTAAAAATATGTCCACACAGGTTAACTTTACAATGGAGAAATTAGACATGCCATCACCACGATAACCAAGTGATCAAACTTCACACCATCAATAATGGGACAACTGCATATGTGCCTCTTGCTGGATCCAATAAGAAATACACATCACCTACCCAGTATTCTTGCCAAGATGTTTAACCTGAATCCAATCATGAGAAAACAATGAGATAAATCCCAGAAAAGGAGACATTTGCAAAGCACCAGATCTAGATCTTCAAAATAGAGTCAGTGTCAGAAACAGGAGAGACTACTTACAGTCTAAAAAATCTCTAAACATCACAACCAAATGAAACTAATAAACTTCAACAAAAGCAACTAAATAGACCTATTGGGTATAACTGGAGTTTTTGTTTTTGTTTTTGTTTTTTTAAGTAGGCTCCACACTGGGAGTGGAGCCCAACACAGGGCATGAACTCAGGACTGTGAGATCAAGACCTGAGCTGAGACTAAGAGTTGAACATTTAAAGGACTGAACCACCCAGGCACCCCACAACTGGAAAATTTTTAAATGGGGCTGTACGTTTGATGACAAAATTGAATCAGTGTTAATTTTCTTGGGTGTGAATAGCCTAGTGGTTATATGGGAGATTGTCCCTATCCTCAGGCAGTTCATGCTGAAGCATTATTCATGGGTGAATTAGCACAATGTCTGCAACTTCCTTTTAAATGGTTGGAGGAGAACAACAACAAAAGATACGTATATACATATGTAAAGGCACACCCGTACTAACACACTGCAAGTTTGCTTCCAGATCACCCTGATAAAGCAATATCAATGAAAAGCAAGACAAAAGAATTGTTTGGTTTCCCAGTGCATATAAAAGTTATACTAAGTAGTCTATTAAGTGTAATAGCATTATGTCTAAAAAAAGTATGTATCTCAATCAAAAAATACTTTATTGCTAAAATTGCTAACCATCATCTAGGCTTTTGGCAAGTGCAATTACTGATCACAGATTACCATAATAATCATAATAAAGATGAAAAAGTTTGAAACATTGTGAGAATCACCAAAATGTGACACAAAGACACAAAGTGAGCAAATGCTGTTGGGAAAATGGGCCAACAGATTTGGTCAATACAGGGTTGCCACAAAACTTCAGTTTGTAAAAAAGCACAATATCTGAGAAGTACAATAAAGTGAAGCACAATAAAATGAGATATGCCTATAAATAAACAGAAAGCAAAATAAAGCAGATACAGTAAGATGTTAATAATTGATTAATGTAGATAAAAGATAGACAGCATTTAATGTATTATTCTTTCAATTTTACTGTGATTTGCAATTTTTCAAAATATACAACTTTAAAAAATAAGAAATGTAACGAATATTAAAATGTTTAACATTTTACGGCATGCAGCTCATGCTAACTACTGACCATGCGCCTACCAAGACCAAACAATGTAGCTTAAAGGTTAGAGAGGATGGATGTTGGTGCACCAGACCTCATTCAAAGCCTCTCCCAGAGCTTAGGCAAATAACATTTCCAAGTTTTAGGTTTCTGCAGTGAAATACAAGTGTCTAACTGATAAGCAGTTGAGAAGATTTAATGAGGTTTATGAAAAATGTCTGGCACACAAGAAGGTGCTATTATTATTACATAATAATATTACATGGTGGAATGAGGATAGGATTTGGAGGTTACTTAGCTTCCATTACAGGCTACACACTCTGGTAAGCACTCTTTATTGATACTATGACCTCATTTACTAACATTGAGTGACTGCATTATATTGCTTGTGACCATTTTTGTGGCAAGATTGTCTTCAACCCAATTAAAATTTCCTTAAGGGGAGGGATCATGGCTTAACCCTAATTTCTGTATCTCCTAAAGAGCCTAGTTATACATGGTTAAATATAATAATATTTCATCTGTATACTATGTAAGATCAGTGCTTCTCCATCCCGAATACACATTAGAATCACCTGGAGAGCTTTTAAAAAAATCTGATGCTTGGATACCACCCCTAGGTATTTTTATTTCATTGGTCTCGAGTGGGACTTAGACCTCAATATTTTTTTAAATTCCCAAGGTGATTGTAAAAAAGTTTATGTTTTGTGTTTCTCCTTAGTGAAATGGCACCAGCTATTCCTGCCAACTCTCCACCTACTTTGGAGTAATCTGAAGTTCCAGAGGTAGGTAGGAGTGTATTTTAACATGTCAGCTTTCTCCTATGATCAGCTTGTCCTCTTATTTCTTAAGCAATCTCAGATCATTTATAACACTTTCATGTAGGTTGTATAGGGGAGGAAAAATATCTTTTTCCTCTATTCTTCTGGGACTGCTCTAACAAGAGACAGATTAACGAGAGAAAAGCATACAAATTTATTTAATATACATTTTTCATGACACAGGAGCCTTCATAAGGAAGTGAAGACTCCCAAAAATAATTAAATCTGAGAATTTTTATATTAGGTTTGATAAAGAGCAAAAATTGTGGGAAAATATGATGGGACAAAAGGCATGGGGGAAGTGTAGTAAACTAGGGGAAGCTTAGCAAATGTCTGTTCATTCAAATTCTTCTGTGTCCCTTCATCCTTAGAGATAAGGATGCTCCTTTTCTCTAGGTATAGGAAAATCACCTCTCACATGAAGGTTTTATGACCTGCTTAAGGGGGAAAGTCAGAAAGTTCCTTCCTGCACATGCTGTTTCTAAAGTTCCTTCAGCTTAAAATATTCAATATGCCAAAGTAATTATTTTGGGATAGTGAGTCTTGAACCTCATCTGTTGTTAATATAAAATGTGATGGATTTGTGCTTCAATTTATCAAAATGGGTAATTACACCTGCTGCTCTTTCTTCAGTTGGTGAAAACTATAAAGGTGAGTAAACCAGAAGTTTGGGTGAAATTTTCACAGCACAATAATCTCCTGAACAACTGAAACGTAATGGTTATAGTGCATTGTTTGATAATTTGGATTTCACAATCAGAAAATATTTTCATTTGTGCCCTAGAGAAACCAAATCAGGAGATAGACCATTTGAATGATAAAAGAAATGGAGATATGTAGGAAGGGAAATCTGAATCAGCAAGCATAATAAGAATATTGAGAATATGGGCATTTTAGCACATCTATCTGGCCAGCTGCCAATGTTGAAAAACAAGTTCCTCATAAAAATATACCCAGGCACTGGTTGGAATGCTGAGCATGTCCTACAGTCCTTCAACCACGATAGCCCCTCTGGTCATGAGTGTTGGCTGCAACCCTGGTAGTCTGAGGTATCTAGGTTTCATTTCCTGCCCTTGTCTGTGCCCTTAGAGATCTTGAACCGCTGGGAAGGCACCATTTGTCATCAATAAAATATAAAAAGAAAGGGCACTCACAGTGCACAGTAAGATATAATTACTAATGAGGCTCTTGTTTCTTCAAAGGAACCAGGACTAGACTACTTCCAAAAACTGTCCAATTCCCCACTAACAGCCAGGTCACCCTAGACAAATCACTTAACCTCTCAATGTTCAAGTTTTCCCATCTGTCAGACAGAGATAATAAAGTGCTTAATTCATAGGGTTGTTATGAGGATTCAATAAAAGAAGGTATGTCAAATGCTTAACACTGTTCCCTCATACATAGTTTCACTGGCTAAATGGAAACTGCTATTATATTATTAATATAGTAATAAACCCAGTAGTTTCACGGGTGGAAAAATAAAATAAATGGATGGAAATCCAAATTAACTCCTGTTTCCATTAATTTGTGTATGAGAAAGCTTTGCAATTTCAGCAGATAGTAATGGACTGATTTATCCCAATTTTGTTTTGACAGTGCCTTCAAACAAAGTTTAGATATTTAAAGCCACTGTCTTTTTAAAAAGAACCCAAAGAGGGGATCCCTGGGGTGGCTTAGTGGGTTGGTGCCTACCTTCGGCCCAGGGTGTGATCCTGGAGCCCCAGGATCGAGTCCCATGTCGGGCTCCTTGCATGGAGCCTGCTTCTCCCTCTGCTTCTTTCTCTCCCTGTGTCTCTCATGAATAAATAAATAAAATCTTTTAAAAACAAAACAAAAAAAAGAACCCAAAGAGTAATTACTTCTAGAAAAAATAGCTTCTTCAAATTTTACAAATTGCCATTTCTTCTAACTAAATCTAAGACATCTCCTCCAAGTTAGTAAAAAGATGATGTTAAAGTGGGACTGTTCCACTCATTGCCAAGTCATTTCTAACTAACGGTGAGGCATTTGAGACTTTAAATTTTAAACTGAAAAGAATAATGCAAATGAGAGTAAAAATCCATATTGAGGGGATGCCTGGGTGGCTCAGTAGGGTCCTGGGGTCGAGCCCCAAGCCCCACATCATTGGGCTTCTCCCTCTCCTTCTGCTCCTCCCTCCACCCCACTCATGCTCTGTCTCTCTCAAATAAATAAATAAAATCTTTAAAATAAAATGTTGGGTAAGACATCATTGAAAAACAATATGCTAGAGAGTTGGAAACCAAAGGAGAAAAAGCAATACAATAAGCCTTACTGGAGCAAAAGGGGAGAATTTAGTGATTACTTAGTGTAAGGAAGAAAAAACTTTTCCTCTGCTTTCTCAGATTCAAAACATGGAATCCTTGAAATTAAACAGGTAAAAGACATTCACGGGAAAAAGGCACGCAAGGTATATTGATCTTAATAATAACATCATGCATGGGGGCATCACAGAAAAGAAGTGAAAACCAAAAGCAGTGGTTAGACTGGGATTAGGGGAGGCTTATATATCACTTTAACCAAGAGTGATGAACTGTGGAGAAATGGCTAGACACAGGAAAGGGGGCCAGAGCTCCCAGGAGTGGTAAATTGAGGGAAGGCGGCTGTTCAGTATGGTCTGTCAGGCAGATTCATCTTTGTGCTCTCTCTGGTCCTCCTGGTACAAGGATGTGGGAACGTCTTTACAAATGAAATTTCTGCCCTGCTTTTAGGGTCAGAAATGGGGAGGACAGAGAAATTTTCCTTTTTTTTTTTTAAAGATTTTATTTATTTATTCATGATAGACACAGAGAGAGAGAGAGGCAAAGACGCAGGCAGAGGGAGAAGCAGGCTCCATGCAGGAAGCCTGATGTGGGACTTGATACCGGGACCCCAGGATCATGCCCTGAGCCAGAAGGCAGATGCTTAACCGCTGAGCCACCCAGGGATCCTGACAGAGAACTCTTCCTATGCCTTTCTTCATTGCCTTCAGCTCAAAATAATCCTTATGCCAAAGGGACATATCTGGGGGTGGCATATTCTGGACCCTTCACTAGAAAGCAGCTGAGGACTCACACTGAAATTTCCAAAGGCAAGTTGCTCCAAATAACACAAATAGATAAAATTGTTCTACCACATAGTTGAAGTGTGCTAAAGGAGGAATATTAGAAGTAGACTAGTCAGGATATAACAAAAGAAAGCTAAAGATTTCTTATGAGGGTGGAAAGGACATTGATTTTTTTTTAGATTTATTTTAGAAAGAGAGAGAGAGAACATGCACATGAGTGGGGGCAAGGGTAGAGGGAGAGAATCTTCGAGCAGACTCCCCACTGAGCAGGCAGCCTGCTGTGGGACTCCATCCCACCACCCATGAGATCATGATCTGAGCTGAAACCTAGAGGCTGATGCTTAACTGACCTGAGACACCCAGGTGCCCTGGGAATTGATTTTTTAAATGTTAAAATGAGAAAAGCTGAATGGTTTCAAAGGGTTGGGTTTTTTTTTCAGGGAAGTCAAAACTTTGACATTATTCTTGTTGTCTTTTACTAGAGCTTTAAAATGTTGAAACATTTAATCAAAGTATTGCAACAAATATAGACAGATAGATGGAGTGTAAATCAATTTTACCCTTAGTAAACTCAACACGAGGTAGGACATCTCCTAAATTTAAAGATTCTAAGCCCTTAAAAAAAAAAAAAAAAAAAAAAGACTGATTCCTACTCTAATGAAACAATTCTAGATAAAACATGAGATAAAGTGTTACTTTTAAGTCCAGGTACTAGGTGGGCCTTTGGCAATCCACCAGATCTTTGTGGGTCTCAATCACACTGTGGATACAGTAGACTAAAATGGACCCTGGAGTGGTCTCCCTCATAAAATCCTGTTTCAATACAAATGGATATGACTCTTTGTTAAGACGTAACTCTTTTTCTTCTATCACACTTTTAAATTTGAATACATTCCTCACAAAAATAGTTGCATGATATATGACAATAAAAAACATACTTTCTTCTCAGCTCCTCTTATAGAACAGGATTACAGGCATTTTTAGGTTCCCAAAATCTTATAAAACCAAAATTTGAAACATTTTAACATATATTGCTATCTCAAGAGGTTGTAAAATTTTAAATCAAGTTTTTAGCAAGTAGGCTTGATTTGTTATGAATTGTTCATACAGTTATTAAAATGCTATTTGGGGGGCACCGGGGTGGCTCAGTCCATTAAGCGTCTGCCTGTGGCTCGTGTCATGATCCCAGGGTCCTGGAATCAAGCCCCACATCAGGCTCCCTGCTCAGTGGGGAGCCTGCTTCTCCCTCTCCCCCTTGTCTCCCTCCTTGTGCTCTCTCTCTCAAATAAATAAATAAATACACCCTTTAATAAACAAATAAATAAAATGCCACTTTGAAAAATTACAGAACACTTTTCAAACTTCATGTGCATCTGAATATTATATCTCTAGATATTTGCATATTCACATATTTAAGTTTGAGGGACCAATGTTCCTCCTACAGAAACTTACATGGCATGAAGCAACAATGTGGGGTCAATCATAATTAAGCATGCTGTTATTGAACATGTTGATCCAAATGATTCCTTAATCTTTTTAAAATTGTTCTTTTCCTTTATGTTTTTGCAAAGCTTCAAAAACCTGTATTTTTTTATCTTCTATCTTAGAGTAAAAGGTTTGGAAATTATGCTAATAGATTAGAGTTATAATCCTGTACATGTAAAAGTTCTGGTTCCCAAAGCACATTTTCTGGTCCCGTAAGAGCTTGACACTAACTCAGCACCAGTGGTATGGGGAATGTTGCCCGTGATCACCTTTCCCTTTTTAGAATGCTTTTTCCAGTTCAATTTGGTGACCCTTTCTTTTCTTTCTAGTTATTGGGGGCCTTTTCTAAGTACTACCAAATAGTAAATTACCACAAAGACAAGTGGAAGGAAAAAACATCTTTAAAATAACTTCACACACCACCTGCAATTCTGGTAAATGCCTTGCTCTCAGAGTGTGCGGGCATTTCTGAGAGATCTGTCAAATCAGCTGCGCTGCCCCCCCACGGGGATCCGTGTTCCCTTTTCAGCTCAGTAATCAAATAGCTCTGACTGGTCCATGTCTGCTTTTGTCCACTTCTGACCTACATGTTCCTGTGAGGGACATCTTTGTCTCACTTTTCTTTGGTCACTGAGTTCATGTACCTCAATAGGCTAAGTCTGGCAGTCCATTAACGAGAATTCTCAGCTCAGCCTGAGGCCACCCAGAAACCCCGGTGGCATGTTCTCACTGAATGGCTTCACTGGTGGCCCATTCAAATGGGCTAATGTCAGAAAAAAGGGTTGAATGGGGCGCCAATGTACACCATTGCCGAGGCAAAGTGACTGGGCTTCCAATAAAGCCTCCCCCGGGGTGACGTTAAGCAGAGTTATCAATGGTGCAGAGGCTGAGCCGGGGCTAATGCTCCAATCATGCCAGCAACAGGTGGCACAGAGGCAGCCACTTCAATACGAAATCACCGTACAGAGTTCACCTGCAACTCAATCCTCTCTCCAGCTTCCAACCTGCAGATAAATGTGCAGATACACCTCCTCTCCCTCTGGTTCTGGGGCAAGCTCACATAAGACATTTTAGGTGGGAAAGGATATGGACATTGTTCGTTTCCAATTGTTCTGAGGTTTACATCTCCTGTTGAAAAGCTTTCTTAAAGCCCTTTTATTTTCTCATAGACCATACAGAAGCAGATAAAGCATTGTCTCAAGGGTCATCCCCAAAGCATTAAAAAGGCATTTTAGCTCAGAAAAAGAATATTTTGATTATGTGAAACAGATGTCACATTACAGCCCCGTGTTGCTAACTCTCACAAGAGAACATCTTGAACTGCAACAAAATTATGAAGGTATGATGACTAAACCAATTCTGCAGCTCCTCCTCCCCTAATCAGGGCAAATGAAAGGGAAAAGAAAAGGATAGTACAACTCTCATTTTTCCTTCTAAATATATCTGAGTAGAAACATAAAAGCAACCAACAAGTCAGGCTTTTCATAATTATTTTTAATTTCACTTAAGACCCCTGGATTTCTGAATTATTCACAAATATACAGTATTCCCACACATCAACCTAGAAGAATAGCCCAAAATTATAATCCTACTATCACTCAAACTTGCCACCGAAATGAACCAGTACCACTGCATCCCGTATCCCTAATCCTTAAATCCTGGTGACAGCCTGCAGAGTGAGGCCACGATCGTGACAACTTCAGCCTCCCTGGAACAGTCAACAATTTGTTTGCCCACTCACTACAAGTCAACATATACAAAAGCAATTTTATTTCTTCAGCTTCCTCAAAAACATTTTTCTACTCTTGAATCAAAAATACCAATATGCCAGAGACTATAGGGCTATCTCACCATCTCAGCTAATTCTGGAAAACTCTAATTTTGTTGAGGGATAAAGGCCAAAGCACAAGATGCACACTCATACACAAAATGGAATTCAACCCACATGGAAGTGATCCTTAAATATTCCAGAATGCAAACCTTGGGGATCTCCCAACTACAGAGGAGGCCCTGAGAACTCATTTTGATCCATGTTAAAGAGGGATGGTTTTTGTGGGGGGAACTCTCTGGGGCCCACATTGTCTATCTAATCTTTGCATAGAGGTCTTCCCAGGGCCTTATATTTGGTTACCAAGCCAGCAGCTGGCGCTGGACAGCTGTCCTAGAGGAGACTTCTTTTAGGACTGCAGCCCCAAATTGATTCCCACACAATTTTGCTGTTCTCATATATTAAGGGCCTGATGATAAGATTCAGGGACAGTGGTTCTTGGGCACTACAGAAAAGGTAACAGGTGTCACAGAACCACTAGCATAAAAATCTTTTTCTCTTTTTCCTTTGCAGCCACGTAAAAGGTTTCTCTCCACCTGTCCCTCATCTTCCAGTGCTAGTAAGCAACTAAAGAAGGTTTTGCAAATTATTATAATTTTTATGTAATGTGGAATTCATTTCTTTTCCCTTATTTCTTATAATAGACATGGATTGTTTTTGTACTCAGAAAAAGTTATTTTTTTAATAGTTAATTTTTTTAAAGTTCATTGATCCTCAATCTTTTATTCCTCAGAAGTGGAATTTTGCCCTCAATTCCTTAAGATAAACTAAATATTTGCATGACATGCTATTAAGAGAAACTACCGGCTAATTTTTGAAAAATGAAATTCAAATAACTCAATCAAGAAAAAAATTTCCTGTCTTCTCTCTCCATAATTTCCTTCCTTCTTAGTCGTACTTCACCCAACACTGTTTAAGGTGTAAACTTAAGTTTTTAAAAAATCTATGGCTTCTTGCTGGGGCTGATATCTATAAAGCCCATGCTCCTTTAACTACAATAGCATTTGAGGGTATCTAGATCTTGCTCCAGGAAACTGCAACCATGAGATGTCAGAACTCATCCACTTTGGTTCCTCTGGTCTATTTCCAGAGAATGCAATGGTACCCTCAAAACCACAACAAACCTGAGTGAAAACTAGATTAGGTTCATACCTGCCACCTGACTTGCATTATTTCTCTCATCTTTATTACTTGTGTAGATCAGCTTAAAAAGGGAGAAACTTAGGGGCACCTGGGTGGCTCAGTCATGATCTTGGGATTGTGAGATTGTGAGATCAAGCTCTGAGTCAGGGCTCCACTCTCAGTGGGGTGACTTCTTGGGATTCTCTCTCTCTCCCTCTGACCCTCCCTACCCCACCCTTCTCTCTCTCTCTCTCTCTGTGTCTCTCTCTCACTCAAATAAATAAGTAAATCTTAAAAAATAAAAAGAAGTCAGAAACTTAAACAGCATTTTTTTTTAAAGATGCCTCTAGAGTTTACTCTCTTCACTGCCTCTGAAGAGGCTCCACAGAATGCCCAGAAAGAATAGGCCAATCCCCAGCTGTCCCTTTGTTTTCAATTTCTTCCCCCCTTCCTGTTGTGCCCTTCCCCAATTTCCTCCCCCCCAGCCACCTAAACTTTGCTTTTGAAGGCATCCTTGACTTCAGAGAAGTTATGCCATGTCATGGATGTCCCTTCTTCTAAGGCCAGCTAATAGAGATAATGGGCCCTGTGGGAGAGAGGAAGCCAAAGAAAGAGAGGTATTCCTTTGGATACTTAAGGGAATTAATAAGGAGCCTCACGAGACTCTGGCTAACAAATAAAAAAAAAAAAAAAATGGAAAGCAGCTGATGTTGTTTTACTAGATCCTTGATGCACTCAAGGAAAGGCTGCTGTGGAAGTGGTGGGGTGTGGGGGAGAATGGGGATGGTGGGGGATTGTTGTTGGGGAGTAATTTTTTAAATTATCCTTAGGCCACTTATTGAAGACTTCAAATCAATGTTTCAGATAATTGAGACTATTAATTAAGACTATATCTCAGAAAAGTCATTAGCATTTTGCTCACTAGACAGCAATGGAACAATGAATAAATCCTAGTTAAACAAGGGAAAGTCAGTATCAATCATTTCATAGGTCAGAAACCGAAGTATTTAAATGCTGCTGTGGGACAAATCAGAAAGAATTTAGAAAAACCACTTTCCTTTATCCAGCCTACATTTTTTCTCTGGAGATAGACAAAGGACCAAGTTACACCCCTAATCTCCCTAACCTCAGTAAAGAACACTTCACAGAATTCTTTTGATGTTGACTTCAGGCCCTTAAAGCCTGGCCTTTTCTGTACATGTACTGGAAATCATATGCAGGAATTTTAGGATGGGAATATACCTACCAACCCTGCCCTCAGAGCAAAATCTGTTTCAACTAACCTTTAGGATGGAACTCAATGATGTGTGTTCTTATTGGATCCTAACTCCAAAATTTCACTCAAACCTACCACCTCCTTTCCAAAGAATGACTGAATTGAGTTACAACACAGAAATATTTCATATAGGAATTAGCCATCACATTGGTTCTAATCTTCCTGTATAGCTACAAAGGTAGCAATGATACTGGTGAAGGCCACATTAACATCTTCCACATAAACAGCCTGCCCAATTCAGAAAAAAGAATGATTAGATAGACACCCCAAAGTACAAAAACAGGATAAATCACATTTGAAGTATTAATACAGACATACATAATGAACATTATCCTAGTATTTTGTCATTGTTGCTACAAACAAGTGGCTTTATATGGAAAAAAATTACATTATATTTTCTTACCTCGTGACCCCAGAGTAGAATCAGCTTGGCATTGTATTGACTCTATTCCTAAGAGACAAGTCCTTTCATTGAAGGAAAATCTTGCTCCAAGAATCCCATGCTCAGTGGCTAAAGAAAATTAACATAGAAAGATGAAAAAAAAAAGCATTTTAGTACAGTACAGCTAATTCTGTATATGCAAGTGGGTGGACCTGTATCACAGAGCAGCAACACTCCATAGAAGACCTATGCCTTTATGGAATAACTTTTTTCCCTCCTAACTAAGCTTCCAAACACCTTTGTTTTCTAATCCTACAAATGTCATTGATGTTGTAGAATCGCTTCTTTGCAAAATATATGTGTGATTCTTAAGAGCAAGTGTCAGATGAAGTTATTTATTATATGCAGATTTCAGTTATCTTTGTTTAAATGAAGAGTCAGTTGTGCCAAGATCCCAAGCAAACCTACCAACTAGTGACATGCAGTGTATGTGTCTACACCTTCAGAGCTTGTCATAAGCTATAGATGCCATCTTCCTGGACTGCCTTTGAAGTTCTAATGTTTTTGCACTTCAAAGGGGTACCAAGACAATAGTAGGGATGAAGGGAGTGGGTCTTATTCCCCAATTCAAAAAAATGTTAGGCATATTTTATGAGCCTAAATGGCTTTGTGTTTCATTGTCAAAATCTTTCTTCACTAAAAGGCTAAAACTAGCTAGAACACAGTAGATTGTACTAATTATATAGTCTACTAATTAAAGACTTTATACATAAAATAATTAGCAATGAAGTATCTATGCCAACTGGTTAGTGTACACTTTATTGATATGGCAAAGTCTTTAACAAAATCTTTAACAAAATTATTTTTAACAAGATCTTTAACAAAATTATTTTAAATCTGCTATTTCCTCCCTTTTTTGTAACATTCTTAAAAGACTCTTTACTATCATCAAATGGCCCTTCTGTTCTCTTGAATTCCATTGGCAAGAGTTGCAAGCTTCTGGGTTAAAAACATTTCTAAATAAGATTTATGTATTTAAAAAATTATTGCTGTGACTTCACTCCATTTTCTATATGAAAGGCCCTAATAAAGTTTTTAATCTTTTAACAGCTTAAAAAATAAGCAGTGCCTGGCACCCAAATCTAAAAGAAAGCCAGCAACAGGTCCAATGAAAATCGTGCAGAAAGCCCATCAGACATTAAGTAAATACTTTGCTTCTGTTTTCTAGTCCCTTTTTGTTTAGTTACCATGGCAACCTGGTTTTGTGGGGGTCACTTGGAATGTATAAGAATTTGCTGCAATTAGATGCTTGTGTCCTATTGGTCAGTATGATAGAAAGTAGTAAAACTAAAAAGAAATAAAAGAGAAGGAAAGGCACGGGTGAATGTGGACAAAGCGAACATGCACTTTGGGAACCAAAGAAAAATTTTGTAAACCTAATTATCTTTCAGAGCTATTTTCAAAGTTGCTCTTAATAAAAATGTCCATATCTGTTAGCCTGTGATTTCTCACCTTACTGACCTTCCAAGTTCCTCTTTAGCTGTAACACACTTCTTGCACTTGATTTTACTTTTGTTGTTCTCTAATTGTTTTATGGATATGTCTTATCTCTTCATAAAATTCCAAAAGTTCGTCATGGTCAGGACCACCTGCTATACTTTTGAGGAAGTGTAATAAAACAGAGAAACCCATGGAAGTAGAATTAGATGTAATAGACTGTGGTCTAGATTTTGAAACCAATTAGTTGTACAGCACTTAGCCAAGTGCCTTCAACCTCACTGAACCTCAGTTTCTATATTATAAGACTCATGCCTTTTAAAGGTATTTAAATTAGATTAGCTTATACAATCAACAGTGTTATTTATACCTGTGATATGTTTATTATGTATTTCCTGAATTAAGTTTCATTGATTCAATGTTTTATTTTAAAATTCTGTCTCGGGAAGCCCTGCATATGTAGAAGGTCAAGATACCTGCTGCTTCTCCAGTACTCAAGAGACACTATCATTTTGTTATGGACCCTCAGACTATAAATTTTAAATCCGTGGTTAGATGGAGTGAAGGTATCCTACTTCTCTGGTGAAAAGAAGAAGTAAGTTAAATGTATGTGAGTGTATTCACAAAGAAAAATAACAGCATTAACAAATGTGCAAAGATTTGCTTAGCCTGGCTTATAGGAAGGCAAAGCAGAATTCCAGTTGTGTCTCATCCAGATCCAGAGACCGTGAATTACAGAGGAATTGTTTACTTAAAATAGCATTACTGCTTTTTTTAAAAGCAATATCTATTAAAGTTTAAACTTATTACTAGACTTATCAAATGATTTCAAATCTCAGCTTGATTGTTTACAATCGAAAGATTAGCTAAATTCTCCTCCACTCACCATGATCACTCCAGATGCTTTAAGCACTTGTTCATCTGCTCAAGAAGGTTATCCATTCAGGCTTTATTTCAACATCTCCACTGGCAAAACAACAACAACAACAACAACAACAACAACAACAACAACCTCACCATACCCCCAAAGCCATTCATCCTGTGTTTAAGCAGCTCTAATTGTTAAATAATTCTTCCTTATATTAAAACCAAATCCCTCTTCCCTGTTATTCTATACATTGGTCCCAGGCTGCAGTTGCTCTCATAACATTGTTTGGATTCTTTTCCTCTGACTACACATCAGGTTTCCAGGACCTTCTTCAAGAGGCACCCTGAGATAAACACAATTTTCTCTCCTGGCCAACCAAGACAGTGTACAATAGGACTATGCTCCCATAGTTAATTCAACAAGCATGATTGTGTGCCTGTTTGAAGCTATATGCTGAAGACATAAGATAAACTAGACAACATCTTTGATTGCAGGGAGATGATAATCTATCTATGGGAAGAGCCAAGAATGTTAGCAAACAGGTTCAACAAAAGGGCTGAAAGCTAAGGTTGACAATATAGTAGTGTTCCAAAAAGTATGTTTCCAGCGCTCCCTGGGGAGTGGGAAAGAGCCAGAAAAATTTCAGAGAGAAGGTTTTGCCAGGTAGTTCAAAGAGAAAGAGTGTTCTGGGAAGAAGCAATAGTATAAACAAAAGCTCTGACGTTATGATTAAGCATGATAAATTCAGGAAACTCCAAAAAGTTCGTTATAACTGAAATGCAGGGCATAAGACAAGACAAAGCAATATCTTAGGTTAGAGAAGTAGGCAAGGGCCAAATGGTGGAGGACTGTTTATGTCAAGCTAAGGCATCTAAACTTTGTCCTATAGTCTAGTGGTCTTTAAGCTGGGGTGTACATACCACAGGAAATGCACAAAATGATCCATTAGAGTAAAATATGAGATTTTCTATTTTATTTGATTTTTACCCCAAGAATTAGGAAAATGTAAAGCTTTACTAATATTTCATTTGAATTGACACTAGCAAACTCAATAGGTTTGAATATCAAACTGTCACATGTCATATACAGTAAGCAAACCATCTTGAAGGAAAAATGGGAATTCTACAAAATGGAAGGCTGGACAATTGGCCATCATCCTGTTATTCATTTTACTTTTATCAAAAACCCTGCATTTTATGGTGCCTAGTTAAGTATATGTATGGATTATATTATCTACTTTTAAGTAAATAACACTTATAAAATAGACAAGTGACTTAATATCTCTTCAAAGGAACTCCAACTGAAGATAACACTAACAGGGTAAGCAAAATAAGAGTTAAGAAAAGCGCAGAATTAATCCTTCTACTCATGGTATAATCTCTTTGTCAGGTAAAAATACTAACAATACATTCAAATCTGTTAAATCACTGACATATATATGTATATACATGTATATACATACGATAAAGACTATTTAAGGTATGGATTTACATCTAAAATATGAAGACCTTACAAATTTTTTCTAGATTTGGTAAAGATTAATAGTTTCTTTTGCAAGACTTTTACTTAACAGTAATAACTTTGGTTAAAAATACTTGTTCTTTCTTAGGAAACATGGTCCAAAGCATTTGGAAGGCCATCTGTTAATGCTTACATACCTTTTGTGTACCTTGTCCCTAAGCCTTGGAGACTGCATCTTAATACATGGTAGCCCTCCATCTGAGGGCTCTCTAGATCCACAAATAGGTAAGCCAGAAGTGCTCAATAGCTCTTATCTGTGCCTCAATTGGGACAACTCAGAAAAATGCTGTGCTAGCTCCTGAGCTCTCCAGCGGGAGTGAGCCCTAGTAGCCCATAGCAGGAACCTGCTTGGTGATATCTCCTTTACTGGATCATTCTCTTCCTTTTCTCACTCCTGCCATCCCTTATCCATGCTTTCAGGGATCTGCTTTTCCCAAATAAACTTACACTCAACTCCTTCTTTCAAGATCTGCTTCTTTGGGAACCTAACCTAAGACAGTGACTGATTAAAATGCATCAGATAAATAAATGGAAAACAAAGCTAAATGAAGAAATGAGTATTAGACATTTGCTAAACATCTGAGAATAAAACTATGTGTTTCTAATATGTTTCTTCTTGATATTTGTTACACTCTCAATAATGAAATATATGAACTTTTTTTTGTGAGCCAATAAAGTAAAATGTACTAAAGAGTATACATTTTCATTAGTATTGACATCTTTTGAAAACACTCTGTCAGAGAAATACTGTGTAAAAAGAGAAAGTTGGCCGAAGAGAGAGAGAAAAAAGGCTCTAGGGTTAAGTGACAAATTTAGCACCATAGTAAAATTTATTAACTACATTATTATAGGCAAATTTAGGTGCAAAAATGGTGAAGCAGATGAACATTTTATTTTGTTGATGGCATTAATTTTATAAAAACAAAGCCTTTAAAATGCAGTCCACATCTTTATAATACTTCAATATCACCTATCAATGAGGTAAAAAATTATCATGAAAATCTGAGGTATTACAGAGATTTGTTATGTCACAGCAAAGAACTGAAAAAGAACTTTCATATATAAAGATGAGTTGCACATTTTCCTTTTACAAACAGATGTCCAAAATTTGCTCACTTTTCCTATGCTGAGAATAATTTTCCATTATCATACAACCTACCAGGTGGACTTTTTAAAATAAATAAACATCGGGGATCCCTGGGTGGCTCAGCGGTTTGGTCTAGGGTGCAGTCCTGGACTCCCCGAATCGAGTCCCACATCGGGCTCCCGGCATGGAGTCTGCTTCTCCTTCTGCCTGTGTCGCTGCCTCTCTCTCTATGTCTATCATGAATAAATAAATAATTAAAAAAATAAATAAACAAACAAACAAACATCAATCAAAATGTTAGCAAGTTGGGACGCCTGGGTGATTCTGCGGTTGAGGTCTGCCTACAGCTTCAGGACGTGATCCCGGGATCTGGGATGGAGTCTCACATCCAACTCCTGCAAGGAGCCTGCTTCTCCCTCTGCCTGTGTCTCTGCCTCTGCCTCTCTCTCTCTCTCTCTCTCTCTCTCTCTGTCTTTCATGAATAAATAAATCTTCTTTAAAAAAATGTTAGCAAGTTATTTCATGAATAGCAACAAACTGATTCTAAAGTATTTATGGAGATGCAAAAGACCTCAAATAGCCAACACAGTAGTGAAGGAGGAAAACAAAGATTTGGTTTGGGCGAAAAAATAAACAAATAGATCAATGGACAGGATAAAGAGTCCAGAAACAGACTCTCATAAATACAGTCACAGCTCTTTGAATTTGAAAGGTGCAAAGGCAGCACAATAAAGTAAATATAGTCTTTTCAACACATGATGCTGGAACACGTAGACATCTATATGCAAAACAATTCATCTAGGCACATATCTTACATTTTTCACAAAAATGAACTCAAAATGCATCATAAACTCAAATGTAAAATGTAAAACTATAAAACTCTAGAAGATAATGTAAGAGAAACCCTAGATGATCTTGGGCATGGTGATGTCTTTTAAGATACAAAACCAAAGACATGATCCTTGAAAGAAACAATTGATAAGCTGGACCTTATTAAAAGGCAAAACCTCTGTTCTGCAAAAGACAGTATCAAGAGAATTAGAAGACTAGGAGAAAATATTTGCAAAAGACATCATCTGATGAAATACTGTTATTCAATATATACAAAGAACTCTTAAAACTCAACAGGAAGAAAACAAGTAACTCAATTGAAAAATGGACCAAAAGTCTGAGCCTGCACATCACCAAAGACATAGATAGCAAATAAGCATATGAAAAGATTCTCCCCAAAACATTTTATCAGAGTAATGCAAATTAGAACAACACTGAGGTATCACTCTACCCCCTTAGAATGGCCCAATCGGGAACACTGACAATACCAAATGCTGAAGAGAATGTGGGGTAACAAGGATTCTTGTTGATTGCTGGTGAAAATGCAAAGTGATACAGCCACTTTGGAAGATAATTTGGTGGTTTCTTACAAAACAAAACAAAACATACTCTCACCATATGATCCAGTAATCACCCTTTTTGGTATGTACCCAAAGAAGTCAAAAATTTATGTCCACACAAAAATCTTCCCAGGGATATTTATATCAGCTTAGTTGATAAGTGCCAAAACTTCGAAGCAGCCAAGATGTCCCTCAGTAGGTGAATGGACAAATAAACTGTGGTACATCCAGACAATAAAATATTATTCAGCACTAAAAAGAAATGAGCTATCAAGTCATGAAAAGACATGGAGGAAACTTAAATTCATATGAGTAAGTGAAAGAAGCCAATCTGAAAAGGGTATATACTGTATGACTCCAACTATAAGACATTCTGGAAAATGCAAAACTATGGAGACAGTAAAAAGATCAGTTGTCGGGGTGGGGATGGGAGGAGATGAACAGGCAAAGTACAGATTTCTAGGGCAGTGAAATAGTCTGTATGATGATATAATGATGGATATATGTTAATACATATTTGTCCAAACCTATAGATGGTACAATATCAAGAATAAACTCTAAGGTAAACTATGGATTTGGGGCAATTATAACTTGTCAGTGCAGGTTCATCTTTGGTAGAAAGTCTACCATTCTGATGAGTGATATTGCTAATGGAGGAAATGTGTGTGGAAGCAGTAGATATATGGAGAATCTCTGTGCCTTCTTATCAATTTTGTTGTAAACCTAAAACTGCTCTAAAAAATCAAGTCTTTAATAAATAAACAATCTGCCATTTCAGAATAAAGGTGACAGTTTAACAGTGAATGAAAAAGCAACTGTTTTTCAAAAGAAACATGAACAGAGCATACTTGAAATGGCAATATTTCCATTATTGTGTGACTTCATTACCAAAAGCAATGAAAATGAAAGCGTTGTTCTCATGTCTGCACATTTAAAAGCATGAAAATTGGGGCACCTGGGTAGCTCAGTTGGCATCTCAGTTAAGCATCTGCCTTCGGCTCAAGTCAGGATCCCATGGTCCCCATGTTGGGCTCCCTGCTCAGCAGAGTCTGCTTCTCCCTCTGCCTCTACCCCACCCCCTGTTCATGCTTGCACTCTCTCTCTCTCTCTCAAATAAAAATCTTTTTTAAAAAAGGCATGAAAATTCAATTCTCTAACTTGTTCTAAAATTTTGTAAATAAAAGGTTTCAAGGGGTTTTTTGGTTAAAAAAATAATGAAATATAACACCTTTTAGTTAGCTCACAATAACAACTAATTGAAATTATGGAAGATAAAAATATATTACCCAAATTTCAGAAAGAAAGAGATGTGAATAATTGATGAGTGGGACTGAAAGATAAAAATTGTATTTTAGTTATTGCCAGTGATGCACTTCTATTTGTTTTTGAAGTATCCTGTGCTTAACCACTGCAGCAATCAAAAGCAAACATCAAAATAAACTGAACTTCAAATCACTATCTCAAAAAAATGCTAAGCCAAGTTTTTAAAAGATTTTATTTATTTATTCATGAAAGACAGAGAGAGAGAGAGAGGCAGAAATATAGGCAGAGGGAGAAGCAGGCTCCTCACAGAGAGCCCAATGTGGGACTTGATCCCCGGATAGGGATCACGCACTGAGCCAAAGGCAGACGCGCTCAACTGCTGAGCCACCCAGGCATCCCAAGCCAAGTTTTAAAAAAAAAAAAAAATAATGAAACACATTTAAGCACACTGCTAAAATAGGTTAGTTATTTTTGTTCTATTAACAAATGATATTTTAAATGATTTAAATTCCTATTGGATCTCATCCTTTTGAGTTTGTTTTGTGTATGTTTTATGATCTGTGAAATAAATAATATTTACATTATATACTTACTTTTACACATTTATGTTGAATATGCATGCTTCAAGCATTCTTTTTTTTTAAAAAAAGATTTTATTTATTTACTTGAGCGACAGAAAGAAGAGGAACAGAAGGAGAGGGATAAGGAGACTGAGTGGAGAACAGAGTCTGATTTGGGGCTCAATCTCACGACCTTGATCATGACCAGAGTGAAATCAGAGTTAGGCTCTCAACTGACTAAGCCTCCCAGGTGCCACTCCAAACATTCTTATAGATATGGCACATGGACAACAAGAAGACTGGATGAAGGTCTACTGAAGGGTTTAGAGTTGGGAAACAACATGACCGCACTTGTGTTTTGTGGTTTTGTTTTGTTTTAAGATTTTAATTTATTTATTCATGAGAAACACAGAGAGAGAGGCAGAGACACAGGCGGAAAGAGAAGTAGGCTCCCTGCAGGGAGCCCAATGCGGCACTCGATTCCAGGATCCCAGGATCATGACCTGGTCGAAGGCAGACACTCAACCACTGAGCCACCCAGACACCCCTACACTTGTGTTTTGAATGCATACTCGAGAAATGGTGTAGACAACCATGCAAACCTGGAGACAGACAAATTAGGAAACTATTTGACAGTCAAGTAGAGATAATTAGTCCTAAACTAAAACAGTAGCAATTGACAGAGAGATGAACAGGGGCTTAAGTGACTAGAACTTGGAAAACCAACTTTATGTGAAGATCAGAGAAAGACCTAAATAATGAGTCGACTCCCTAGTTTAGGCCATAAGTGACTTCATTGGTAATAGTGTTCACACCCAGATAGGCCCTCCCTTAGAAAATACTAAGAGAACAGCAGGGTTTGAAGAAAGAGCTAATATACCTACTAAATCTAATATGCTGTAGGAGATCAGTACTGATGGCAGAAGACTGGGCTTAGAGTTGGAAGTTGTCAGTTTGTATGATTACACTTGGTTACTTTATTTTTTTTTCTTGGTTACTTTATTAAAGCAGTTTTAAAATAGATTGTTTTTCTTTAGTTTGAGGAGAGAAAGATCAGTTATATTATCCTGTGAATCCATACTGAGTTTAAAATTAGCTTTTATGGGATGCCTGGGTGGCTCAGTGGTTGAGCATCTGCCTTTGGCTCAGGGCATGATCCCGAATTCCTGGGATCGAGTCTCACATCAGGCTCCTTGCATGGAGCCTGTGCTCCTCCCTCTGCCTGTGTCTCTGCCTTTCTTTCTGTGTCTCTCATGAATGAATAAATAAAATCTTAAAAAAAATAAATAAATAAAATTAGCTTTTAAATCTTTTTCACATGTGATATTGTTAAGGCACTTCTCTTTATGCTGTGTTTTTGCCATTAAGTTTATGGACCTAAGAATAGGACTTTCCCCTTGTGCTTATCTCATTTTGCTTTGCTCAAGTCAACACATCAAAAGGTTTATGGAGCTCTGCTTGGATGGTGATGACCATCAAGAACATCAACCATAGGTTCCAGCTTTATATCATCACTTGCTAACTCTTAATAATAAAAAATTTCATGGCATGTCTTTTTGCCCCTCCTGGCTCTCAGATACCTATTATTGATTGTATGGCACCCTATCATCATCAGTAACCTGCATGCCAACTATTTTATTTTTACTTTTCTTGATGTTCTTCCTTGTACCACATTTCCAATCCCCTCTTTTCCTTACAGGTTCCCCACCCCCATATCTGATCTGCACTGAAAAAACAAAATAAAATAACTGAGTGCTCTACAATTTTAACTTCCCCATTGATGAGATTGGCATCTTTATTCTAATTCATTCATTCATTCGATGAATATTTCTTCAGTGGCTGCCATGTTTCAAATTCTTCTCAAAAGCCTATGATAACATTAGACAAAAGTTTGTGTCTTTTAAAAGAATTTTAACATTTTTCTCTAAGTATTTTCCACATTTTCTTGGGTCAATTTCTAGATAGATACTTCAGGTTTTGTTGCTATAATGCAAGGCATCATATGTCTCATTATATTTTTGGTTAGTGCAAGTATAGAAGAACTCTGTTGATATTTTTGTTGTTGCCTTTGGTGATCTATATGGCAACCTCTTTTATAGATTTAAGTGTCTGTTAATTGTCTTAAGTTTTCTGTCACTTCCCTTCCAGTCTTTCAATTTTTATATCTTTTTCTTGCCTTACTTCATTGGCCAGAGATAATGACTTTTGCAAGGATTCACAAACCACCTTCTCAATGATTCAGTCTAACTTGAAAATAAGACCACCAGTCCATAGTTTGCTTATTACCTTCTCTTCTTTTTTTTGGGAAAAAAAAAAGTCTATTGAGTATTCTAGAATGTCTCATTCTCCCCGATATCTTCTTTAAAAATCTCAGTCCAGGGATGCCTGGGTGGCTCAGTGGTTGAGCTTCGGCTCAGGGAGTGATCCTGGGGTTCTGGGATCAAGACCCCACCAGGTTCCCCACGGGGAACCTGCTTCTCCTTCTGCCTATGTCTCTGCCTCTCTCTGTGTGTCTCTCATGAATAAATAAATAAAATCATAAATAAATAAAATCATAAATAAATAAATAAATAAATAATAAATAAAATCTCAGTCCATACTGTATTGCAAATATGAAAGTTGCTAACAGTAGATCTTAAAAATTCTCAAAACAAGAAAAAAGTTCTGTTACTATATATGGTGATAGAATTAACTAGGCTTATTGTGGTAATCATTTTGCAATATATACAAATACTGAATCATTACACTATATACCTGAAGCTAATATAATATTATATGTCACTTATAATTCAATTTTTAAAAATCTCAGTCTAGCGGCATGTGGGTGGTTCAATCAGTTAAGTACCAACTCTTGATTTCTGCTCAGGTCATGATTTTGGGGTCCTGGGATCAAGCCCTGTGTGGAGCACTGCGTTCAGCAGGGAGTCTGCTTGAGGATTCTCTCTCCCTTGCCCTCTGTCTCACCCCTTGCTTGCTCTCTCTATCTCTAAAATAAATAAATAAATCTTTCAAAAAAAAAAATCTCAGTCCAAAGATTTTCACAATTTTCTAAATGAGATTATGTGCACCTTCCCTGGGCTACTTTACTTGCTAAATGCCTCATTTCAAGTTTTCTCTCTCTCCCTCTCTCTCTCTTTTTTTTTTTTTTTTAATATTTATTTGTTTGTTTTAGAGAGAAAGAGGAATAGTGCAAGTGGGGGGAAGGGCAGTGGGAGAGAATCTCAAGCTCCTTTGATGAGCATGGAGCCCAACACAGGTCTTGATCTCATGATCCATAAGATCATGACCTAAGCCAAAACCAAAAGTCAGGTGTTCAACCACCAGAACCATCCAGGTTCTCCTTAAGTTTTCTTAAAAGAGAGATTCAGGTTAAGGTCTATATGATGCTGGAGAAAGGTAATCAATAGGATTTTATTTGAACCTGAAATGAACCTAAAATGGATTTTATTTGACTTTATCTAATAGCAGCTATAAATGTCAGTTAGATACATTTATTTCAGTTCTGGTATAGATTTATTCCAAACACACTATCATCTTCAGAGTTGGACCCTCAAATAATGGAATGGAGTGGGAAAGGTGGAATATATCACAAGGGCGATAGAGGTAACAACAGATGTTAATAAGATATGAATTAATATTATAAAAAGATGAAGAGGGATCCCTGGGCAGCGGTTTGGCGCCTGCCTTTGGCCCGGGGCACGATCCTGGAGACCCGGGATCGAATCCCACGTCGGGCTCCCTGCATGGAGCTTGCTTCTCCCTCTGCCTGTGTCTGTGCCTCTCTGTCTCTCTCTGTGTGACTATCATGAATAAATAAATAAAATATTTTAAAAAAATAAAATACAAAGATGAAGAGCTCTGAAGCTCAAGTTCATTTAGTATGCATGAAGAAAGATATACCTTAACTTCTCTGTATGATCATTTTGCTGCTTTTCTAAAGCATTAAATTCCTGTTTGATTGAAAACATTTCTGGAACAAACCTATTTGGTTGTTTCACAGACATTACATATTTGTTTATGAATTAATTACTGTAAATTGCTGTATGTAGTTCTTTTCATTATGCTAATTCTGTGTTATCATTACACTTTTTGTTTTACTTGGCTCTATTTTAGTGTCTAGTTAGTGACATTGACGTTAAAAAAAATATTTGGCACATATTTGGAGTGGACTATAACTCAGAATCAAATTTAAATGGTTTGTTGTGAAGCCAGGAAAATTGCTGCAATACCAGTCACGTACAAATACATTCATTCAGCTGATACATGATAACATTCAAGAATATTCGAGAAAATTATTTTTATTTATTTATTTATTTATTTGAGCAGAATTCAAGGTAACAATTTCAGAAAAGCTGCTGTATCAATAGGAATCAATAATCTAACCAATTTATTTATCTCCCTACTTTTGCCAGAGAGAATATTGAGAGGAGAAATGACAGAAAGGCAAAAGGGGAGAGATGCATACTCTACACTTAAAATGTGTTCTCTAAGATCATATTTCATTTTGTAAGTGATATTGTACCCTTTCCCCTCACAAGTTCTATTCACTTACCTCCTATGATGAAGTTTACTCATCACCTTCAACTACCACTCCCATACGCACTCAAAAATAATAATAATTACACCAAGAAAATAGCAAGTGATAGTTCTTATTTTCGTGTTTTCATCCTGAGATGTGCGAACTATTAGTTTAAGGATTTTTTTCTGCTGGATCAAACTTAATTAATAATTTGGATCATTCAATTTTTCTGTGAAAAACTACAATGTGACCATAAGTATTAAAAAAAAAAACTCATATTAAGAGAAGAGAGCAATAGATATATAGTGATAAGAGTAGAGCTGGTTAAAAGCACTAAAAGCAGAAGTATTTACAGATCACACTTCTTCAGCTCTTTCTAGAGCAACAAATCCAAACAGGGCTATGCCTTATGTTGCTTTCTTTCACTTTACAGATGCTGAAAACTTTCATTTCAAGTTTCTATCTCCTAGAAGTGGGGTGAAAAAAAGCTGGTTATTATTCTGAAACCCATTGAAATTGCATTTGTGGCATCAAAATGGATTTTTTTTTAAGCAGGATGTTGGATTGACAGTAAAGCAGCTGCTCTGCAACAAACGAAAGCAAAAATTAATAAGAGACCTTAGCAAAAGAAAGACTATTGGTTTTGCACACCCAGAGCAAATTGGCTGGATTTAGAAGAGCACACTTTGATCTTTTCCAGACTAATTACTGCTCTGTGGTTTGACTGTTTTGTGCATTAGTTGCCCTTCATACAAAACCGAAACTGCTATGGTACACAGCTGTAATACAAATGAAAATTTGACATTCAGTAAACAAAGAATGGCAAGGGTCATTCTTTCAGCACAATAACTGCATAATACAATTTTAGAATGCCTTTTGTATACAAAAAAAAAATGACACATTTTAAGGCAGTTTTGAACTCAGAGTAAGCAGTCAAGGCTGTTTGTAAAGGACAGAAAAATTGCTCCCAACTCTGATCTATAAATACAGATTGAAACAGTTTATTTCAACATTGTAGAAATGCTAAGGAATTTACATATTTACAGAAATAAATGTGTCCATTTTTAGAAGACGTTTTTTCATTTGTCTATAAGGTTAATTGGGAGCAGATTTCTTAAGTAGCTGTTTGCTGGAGCAATAAAAGTGTTTATTCACCAATATGATTCTGGATTTGCTTCTGGGAAAGAATTCTGAATGCTTTATATGTAGATTTTATGTAAAAATATTTAATGCTCGATTTTTCAGAAATTGTAATGGATCAAATATTATATATGAATATTTTCAACAACTCCATTGAGGAATTTTTCAATATTTCCTTATTTACAGATCACCATAATTATTAAGGCACCAGTCTCTTTCTGCATAAGAGATATATTTAGCTTATAACCAAGTTTTCTTTCTAAACTAACCAAGTTATCCTTCTAAATGGCATGACTTTAAACAGTTTGCATTTTTAATGTGGCTTTGATGGTCACTCTAATAAGCTGTAAAATAAGTTATCAAAGGACTAAAAAGTGGATCAAGTTATTTGAAAGGGTTTTTTGTTATACTTGATTCAGTCTGTATTTAAATTAACATAATCTTTGAAGCTATACAAATGTTACCCAGTTTTTTTTCAACACACACATTTACACAACTTCAAAATACCTACACTTAAAAGTCAGAGGACTTTTCAATAATTCAGCTATTTAAAGTTGAAATATTTCAAATATAGAGAGGTATTTGATTAAAGAAGTGATCTGTCAGAAATATTCCTGGCTAGACTAGACAAAAAACACTATCCCTTTTTTTATGCTTTATTTCCCTCAAACTTTTGAAATAAGGTGATATAGAAAATATTGATGATACAATTCATGTATTTAACTGTTCACTAGAAACTGAAAAAAAAAATCTTTATCTGAGATAACCATGACCGAGACAGTGTGCCAGGGGTGTCAAGGATTGGAAATATTGAGCTCTTCCATTCAACCATTTACGAATGCAGACATTAGATGTTGAGCAAGTTTCATCTGTTATCATTTCTTTAATTGCTATATGAATTTTATAAATTTTATGACCTTCAGTGCCTCCCCTTTTCACTTTCAAAACTTAGCTGGATACATCCTTCATATACACACAAAGCTATTTTCTAAATGCCTGTTTCTGTCTGGCTCATTTACCTTTACCTAACAGAACAGCTCTCCTGGGTTGGGGAGGCGGGTGGCAGCGGGGAGAGTAGTTACCTATTCACAGCAAGAGACTTGAGAGTTCAGTACAATAGATTTTCACAATATGTTTAGGAGAGGCCCAGAGCTACAGTGCTAAGCACCATGTGGAAAGGTAGATAAATACATAGAGATAGAACCATAGACCTCAGCCAAGTGGAATGAAGAATAACAGAGAATCTATAATGCTTTCTACTTCAGCAGCAATCAAACCCAACCTCTGCAAATTAATCAGCCTGCAAAATACCAAGAATGGAGAAAAGAGGATATTGATTCCTGGAGAAGTCACCTATATTTTATTTTCCCATTAAAAATAATCACAGAATGCTATTCTAAAATACGAACATTTTCCCCCATGAAGTATAAAACAGACCAGTTCCTTTTTGCTAATACTTCTGAGATTATCTCAGAATGACTCCATGAAACACTTCTAATTTTCTTCTGGGGGGAAAATTGTTAAATAAACCCTTAAAGCATTATTTGCCATGCATGCCATGTTTTTCCTTAAGGGTGTTAGAGTCCTGGGGTTATAGTGATTTACTGATGACTCAGTTTAGTGTGCTTTTGTTCCTGTGACCATTAATAATGTAATGTCCTTTTCCATTTGCTTTTGTCCTACAACATGGCTTTAGAGTTAGAAACTACCTGCAAAGGAACAAGAAATTTAAAATACTTTTACTTTTTGCTTTGTAAAATAAGGTTTCTCATTAAATACCCAAATTAAAGACCCCTTCTAATTTATCCCTACTCAAAAACTAAAAATAAATATGTTCATTGAGGTAGAAATTTTTACCAAAAAAAGTAATTCTGAAAAACAAATTAGGTTCTATTTAGCAGGGGAAGCCATTTTCCATACTGTTTTCTTAATTACCCTGTAAAATAATAAAGGATTCTTTTATGTGCCAATCAATTATAGCTTTATGATTGAAAGACTTTTTGAACCCCTCTACCTCCACCACCAAATGGTTAATGTTCCAAGTTTGTGCTTTGGGGGTTGTTATAGGCACTAGTTCTGTTTTAAATTAAACACCTAATTAAAAGGAAGCCATTCATAAATAGCAATGTGGTGAAATCGGAATGGAATAACAGTGGCTCAACAAATGTCCCATTTTCCCACAAGGCTCATAGAACATTTTTTCCCCACGAACAAACTGAAATTTGTCAATGAGCTTAACTGCAACCCAAACATCTTTGCTGAGTACGCAAATTGGCCACAATTATTACCAGCATGTTTCGGTGTGAGAGAATGGTAGCAATTGTCATCTGCCTCTAGAAAGACCACTGTACAGAGAGTGTCCTCACAGGTAAATCTGAGACTATTACCAGTACTTCCCTGGTTCCTTCTAGCAAGAACCTAACTCCATCTAGACCAAGAGAGAAAAAAATTCTCAACCTTTGGGTGAAATGTGAATACTTTCAGGAAATCTCGTAAAAAAAAAAAAAAGTACTCAATGTATAATGGGGCTTTTAACTACTCCCCAAAGCATTTTCCATCTTCTTAAGGTTGGAGGTTACAGAGTACTTTTTAACATGGGTTTGACACTTGCTGATCATTGAGAAGATTAAAGGCATAAACGAACAAAACTGGATGTCAGGACTGCTACCAAAGGCTTCATTCACACCATCACTGTTTTACTGTCTGCTTTTCATTTCTGTGCATTCAAATGCTTACCAACAAGATCTGAAAATTTCAGGATTCATCAAAAGCCAGAACAGAGATAGCAAATTCTGAGTATTCCATCATCAGGTGAGGGCTGGTTATACAGCTGATTGCCCTCTGACCTTAGGAAGTTATTTCACATTTCTCTTCCCCAAATATAAAGTGAAGATAAAAGATAGCTTTGTGGGATAAAAGCTGGCAAGGGTGAATGAATGAAATTGTGTCTTTAAACGATTTGAAGTCAGGTGCAATTTAAGTTAAAAAAAAAGTGCCTTTAACACATTGTGATCTTACATCAAAGCAAAGGGAATGTAATCTACTGCTTTTCCATCTGAACAAATCCAATAGCAATCATGCTTATTAAATATTTGCACGTAGTTCTTTCTGTGATAAAATTTGTACTACCATCCAGGAACTAATTATCTCAAATAAGAGACTGTATGTGAAAGTACTTTGTAAAGTGTAAAGTATAAAGTACTACACTTGTAATAATAATAGTAATAGGTATTAAGTGCTTACCCTGTACCAGGCAATATGTTCAACAAGGATTTATTTAAACCTCACAGCAAGATGTTATCTTGGGAGATAGATGCTATCACTGCCACTTTATAAGTGACAAACCTGAGAGATACTGAATCACCTCCCTGTTCCACAGTGCATGAAGGAGAAACCTGTGAAGAAGCCCAGGTCAGCCTGATATCCAAATCCAAGCACATCACACACACTACACTATGTAAGGGATTGTTATGACAACGATGACCTTTTCCCCACATTAAAATATCATGCTTTTTCACGCTCACAATTATACCTCTGCAAATGCAGTTATTCTTATAAATTAGAAAGCTGAAACATGTCATGTTTTGTTCATAAAAGCCTTTTTCCAAATTACTCTTTTTGTGCAGTCTTTAATAGAAAAGGAAGTAAATATTACACTCTAGGAGAAATTGCTTTTGTTCTGATTTTCTTGCTTAGATGAGTACATAAAGTGCTATAAATACAAGCCATCACATCATTACTTCCTAAAAGTTAGATTCTTAAATATTTGATATTAACCTTTATGACATCAGAATATATTGGTGACAGTGGCACTATAATCAAGTGCTATTATGTATTCAAATAAATATATAATTACCAATTCTACATATGAATTTTCTAATCTGGAAATTTCTGGTATGAAAATAACAGATCCATAAACAAAACAGCTTTCACCAAATCATTTTAGTTAAGAATTTATAAGATTCATATTTTTCATATATCCACTGTATCACGTTTGGTTATGGTACCAATAAACTCTATTCCTACTTTACAAAAAGAAAATCTGTGTCACAGAAATGTTGTAAGAGGTGGTGAAACAAAGCATTTCGATTTCTTCTAAAAGTTAGGTAGATTAAAAACTGGCCCAACCATTTAAGGATACTTCTAACTTTTAAAACATTTTATAAGAAATCAATTCTGAATGCTCATTCACCACAATTTATATTTCAGAGTACTGCAATTAATTTTGGAACATGGTATATGAAAAGACTAAGAGTTCACAACATAAACCTTGCTAGAATAATGGACTATGATAATCGGAGGTTTCATTACAATGCAGAAAAAATATTTTCTAGTATCAAAATATTTTCTTCATTCTGCCATTATAGTTCTGTGAGAAGTCTGGGAAAAGATTAGGAGGTATGTTTTGAAGAAACTTGGTGTGAACTTTGCTAACAACAATCCAAATAAGTTTTTAGATTACTCTTTCAAGAAATTGCAGTATTTCATGCAAAACGGTATCCACTTTACCACTAAGGTAATTTTTTACTCACCACGAAATGAAAATCTATATTCTGCTCTCCCTTGCATGTCTCTTTAAAACCTCAAACCAGAGGAATGAGTCACATTTTGGGACCGTTTTCTTTTTTAATCTTCACTCTTCTATTCTGTTTCTAAAGGGACACTTAGTTTTAACTAGATTGCAATTTCATTTGAAAAGAATTGAACAGGCTTTCTAGAATGAGTTAAAGATTACCCATTGAGAGTATTTTTGGCAGCTACCTTTAAGGATGCAAGGATCTGTAAAAAATGGTATATCTAGATTTAATACAGATAATACTTGGTTCTTTGAGATAGAAACGATGTAATTGTGATATTGGCAGGAAAGATATGTAAGATGTGCTTTTCACTTCTAACATCTCTTTGGACAGCACAGTTTTCTTTGTAGAATTTTATTACATTGAGAATGCTAAGTACATTAGTGAATTTCTTATACAATTATGGTAGAAACATTTGGTGTTATTTTTAATTCAAATGGTTAAATATACACAATATTATTTCATATTACTTGCAATCAGAGTGTGAAACTCAAGGGATGTGGTAAAAATGATTAATTATCCAATCATTTCTATGAAAAATAAAGGGGAAAGTATTAGACCTCTACTTTAGTAAACAGACACCGAAGCAAATAGTTCAAGCAAGCTGGAAAAAAGCCAAAGGTGAAAACAAAAACCAATAACAACAAACAACAAATTTTTTTCTTTTTTGGCTTTTTTTATTGTAACTAAATGACAGATGCTAACAAAAGTTATTGTGGTAATTATTTCACAATATATGTAAGTCAAGCAATTAAAAAAATCACAATAAATAAATGTTTCCCTATGTGCCTAGTACTGTATTATTTTGCAAAAATTACTTAATTAATTCCTTATAACAATCAAATGAGGTAGGTAGGTATCCATTTTACAAATGAGGAATAAGAAGAAGCTTAAAGGGTTAAATAACTTGTCCAAGGTCAAAAACTGAATTCAAGTTTACTAAAATCTTCAGTGTAGTCTAGTAACTGTTCCTCATTGTTCAACAGCTATGAAAAACACAACTTTCTTATTCACACTGTCTAAAATTTTTGGTAACAAAATACCCATATTAGCATAACAATTCTATATGAAGAAACTTAGAAATAGGAATTTCTGGTAAATGTCAACTATACATTTATTATGTCTAGGCACTGGACCAGGCGTCTATGATACAATGATAAAAGAGGACATAAAACTTGCCCTCCGAATGAGCACAATCTAAAAGAACACAAACATTTAAAAGGTAATTGTAATAAAACAAGAGAAGTACCATAAAATAATAATAATAATAATAATTAATAATAATAATAACAGCTAATCGTTTTTGAGCACTTACGGTGTGCCAGTCATTGTTAATAATCACCTTGTATATTTACTCAAGTAATCTTTACAGCAATCTATGAGATAGATACCAAAGAGATAAAGAGGTATATTTAAGATTTATTGGAACACAGAGAAGAAAGCCTTTTCACTCCACCTAGACAGGCCAGACATTTGAGTGGAGTCCTATAGGATGTGTATGTCCACAAAAGTGATGGATCAGTCAGTATAAGGTAAGACAGACCACAGAACCCAAAGACCTCCCAAATCGTGTTGATTTGTAACAAAGATTTATAGCTGTTCTCAAAACCCATCAGATTAGCTTGGGGTCTCTTCATGTCTTCTCACTCTGGGACCCAGACTGACAGCGCTTCCACCATCTGGAGCATCACCAGTTGCTCTAAGCAAGAAAAGGAGATGTTGTAAATAATGCACTGGCTCTCCAAGTCTCTACCTACAACACATGTCACCTCTGCTCTCTTTTCATTTGCCCAAGCAAGTCACATGGTTACACCTAGCTCTGATGGGGAAGAGAAGTGCCATCATACACTTTACCCAGGAGTAAGAGAATAGGAATACTGGGGAATAACCCTAATGCCTACCAAAGGGTGGAGGGGATAAGGTGATCAAAGGCAAAGGACATATACAAAGGAACAGTAGTGAAAGAGTGTTTGATACACCATGGTTTCCATTATAAAGGCACAAGGTGTACACAAGAGGAAAGCATGAGGAGAGGAAAAGTCTGGTGAGTGCAAATCATGAAGACTCTTGATACACATGGGAAGTTTAGACCTCATCTTTTAGGCCATTAGGAAGCTACTGTAGGATTTTAAGCAGAGGAGAAATCCTATCAAAATGTTCATTCAGAATAAATGAAGCAGGAAAGAAAAATTAGAAGAAATTAGAGATGAGGGAACTCTATGAGTTTCCTAGCTCTGTGTAACAAGTTACCACAGACTTAGCAACTTAAAACAACACAATTTATTATCTCACAGTTTTGATAGGTCAGAAGCTGAGCTTAGCCTGAGTCTTCTGCTTCCAGGCCTCACCAAATTGCAATCCAAGCACTAGCTGAGTCATCAAAGTTTCAACCAGGGAAGACCCACTTCCAAGCTTCCTTATGCTGTTGGCAGAATTCACTTTCTTGCAGCCACAGGACTGAAGGTTTTAGCTTCTTCCTGAAGGTCACCCTCAACTCCTAAAATGTCATTCACAGTTCTTTGCCACACAGGCTTCTCCAGTATGACCACTTGCTTTGTCAAATCTATTTATTCAAAGCCAACAAAGGAGAGAGTGTCTTACCTTAGGGAAGGCCAAGACCCTCATTTTTTAAGGGCTCTTACGTGAATAAATCAGGACCACCCAGGATAATCTTGATTATCAGTTGATTTTGCAAACAATTGATTCAGAACCTTAATCACATCTGAAAAATCCCTTCACCTTTCCTATCTTCTACAGGCTAGAATAGAAGCAAGCCACAGGTCTTGCTCACATTCAAGGGAAGCGGATTATACAGGACATGAACACCAGGGACTGGGAATCACTGGACCCACCGTATAGTTTGAGCACAAAAAGAATCAAATAAAGGATATCTCAAGCATCCAGGTGAAAAGTTATAAGATCCCAGACTAAATTAGATTCAAAAATGTTTAAGAGATACACATATACCTTATATATAATTTGACTTTTTATTAAACTTTAGGTAGTTATTAGTTTGGTCTTTTTTTCTTATCTGTAGCACTGAACTCTGATAATATTCAAAGTAGATGTTTCGAAATGCTTTGCAATTTAAAAGAAAAGAGCCACAGATATTTCAAGTATCTGGATCATTCTAGCCAAGAGCAAAAATAAAGCAAAATATATGAAAATCAAATTACCAAGCATTTTATGACTTGAAAAATATGTTACAGAATATAATTGATAAAAAATTTTTTAAAGATTTTATTTTTTTATTCATGAGAGACACACAGAGAGAGGCAGAGGGAGAAGCAGGCTCTCTGCAGAGAGCCTGATGTGGGATTGGATCCCAGGACCCTGGGATCACAACCTGAGCCAACGGCAGATGCTCAACCACTGAGCCACCCAGGTGCCCTAATTGATAAAATTTATGTTGCATTTTTTATAGGTTTCTACCAGAGCAATTGTTTTAAAACATATGTATATATATATATATATATATATATATATATATATATATATATATATATATATAAAAATATACACACAACACACACACATTTGTATAATTTTCATGAATAAAATAATTTAATGAGTATTGTGCAAGGTCTTAGGTTACATAATCTGAACTCCAATTTTGGAAAAAAAAATAAAAAGCAAACAAATGTAAAGATGTCAATTGACATCTGAAATGTAGAGACATTTAATAGCTGTCTTAGAAAGTGAAAGACTACCTGCCTCTAACTAGCTTCCTTGATTGACTTTACCTAGAAGTATCAGTCACATTTGCTTATTATGAGCCATGAATGTACATGATTGACTACAGGGAAAGAAAGAGAAAAGTAATGTCCATTGACAGCTATGTATCCATTACCCTGTTAATACCTTTAGAGACCTCTTTCATGCCTGCATTCTTGAAATGCAACACAATGACCAATACAATTATTTTAGATTCCATGTCAGCTATCATATAGTTTAGCTGAAATTCGAGGAAACCAGCAATTGAGGGAAACCAGATTAGAATAGAAGCAAAACATATTGTGAGGAGGTTGATTTCACTCCTTTACGACTGAAACGCACCACTTATGAAAGTTGGAGAACAATCTTTAAATGAAGACTCAATCCCTCGACTCCTCTTTAACCCAAAACTAGAAACCAGCCAGTTGAGGGGAAGGGAATCTCCCAAATTTTCATTATCCCTCAAAGATAAATTTCATACATCTCTGTTACCCAGAATTTCCAGGGCTCTCAAACACTTAACATTCACAAGTACGTTCTGTGCCCTGAGCTTCAAAAAATGTTATTTGCATCAAAGAAAAAAGAAACAATTACTTCATAGGAAACAAATCTTCAGTTTCTTTCTAAAAGCCCCCTTTGTGCGTGAATGAAAACATCATGGGATTGCCAGGAACCCAAACAGCCCAAATACCACCTCAATGTACACGTTTTTTAGAATTCTGTGACATGCACACTGCCTGCTGAGGATGTGAAAGGAGACAAGTCAGAAAAGATAATGAACCAATTTCAGGTCTTCACATTCTGTCAAAGTGAACATTGGAAAGTGTTTATCACTGTTATTTATATAACAGTGAAAGAAAAAAGATTCTGAAAATTGTTGTTGGTCTAGAACGCTTGGCTAACACTCCATGGATAATATCCAAAAGATAATTGCATAGTAAGACTGTGTATTCTACTCGAAGGGAAATATTGAAAAAAAAAATGGTCTTGTAAACTTTTGTGTCTCCTAAACTAACATTTTACATATAAAAATTAGCTCAAAAACATATGCCAAGGATTTTTATCATAATCACAACCCATTACCTGTTGAACAAATAACAAATGAATATACAGCATCTTCTGGGAGGAAAAAAAAGAACCTCTATTTGAGAATTATTGCCATACGATACAATAAACTGATTATGTATGTGCAAGTTTTAAAATATGTATATAGGCATGCACAACTTTTCCTCATTCCTACTTGTATTGTCTATTCCTTCCCTCACTAGCCCTACCTCCCTCATCCCCAGGCAACCAAGGATCTGAACTGTATCACTTTTTTTTTTTTTTCGATTTTATTTTAAATTCAGGTTAGTTAACATATAGTGTATTATTTCAGGGGTAGTATTTAGTGGTTCATCACTTGCATATAACATCCAGTGCTCACTATATCAAGTGACCTCCTTAATGCCATCTCCCAGTTACCCATCCCTCTACCCACCTCCCCTCCAGCAACCCTCCGTTTGTTTCCTATAGTTATGAGTCTCTTATGGTTTGCCTCCCTCTCTGTTTTCATCTTATTTCATTTTTCCTTCCCTTCTCTTATGTTCATCAATACACTATATCACTTTAAATTTCTTTGCACTTCCTAGAATTTTACATAGGTGTTATTATTTATGTCTTGCTTCTTTCACTCAGCATTATTTAGAGATTCATCTGTGTTGTTGTACTCATCATTCCCTTTTATTTTTGAGTAGTATTCCACTGCATAGATATAACACAATTTATCTATTCACCTATTGAGGGATACCTGGATTGTTTGCATTTTGGGGCCTTAATAAGCAAAGCTGCTAAGAACATCCTTATGTATAGACATAAGATCTCTTTTCTCTTGGGTAAACACCTAGGAGTAAAATGACCAGATATGATCATCTGATGATGATCAGATGACCATTATATGATAAGGCTATGTTAAACTGCCTAACCAGTTGCCAAACTAGTTGTACTCACCTATATTCCCATTTTACATATATCAGTTCTGGTTCCCCTGAATCTTCATCAACTCTTGATGAGGTCAGTCTTTTTCATTCTAAACATTCTAAAAGGTGTGTGGTGGTATTCATTGTGGTTTTAACTTGCATTTCCTTGATGAATAATGATGTTGAGCATCTTTTAATGTGTTTATTTGATATCTTACATATTTTTGGTGATGTCTGTTCAAATCTTTTGCTTGTTTTTAAATTGGATTATGTATCTTTTATCAGATGTATGCTTTGCAAATATTTTCTCCCAGTCTTTGGTTTCTCTTTTCATTCTTTTATAGTGTCTTTGTAAAGCAGTTTCTAATCTTAATGATGTCCAATTTGTCAAGGTTTCTTCCAGATTGTTTTAATATGCATGAAATCTTTGCGAAAGCCACAGTCACAGAGATTTTCTTGTATATTTTCTTCTAGCAATTTTATAATTTTAGATTTTACATAAGATCTATACCTTTTCTTTTAGGAAGAGGGGGAGGGACAGAGGGAGAGGGAGATAGAGAATCTTCTTTTTTTTTAATTCACATTAGTTAACATATAATGTATTATTAGTTTCAGTGGGTGTATTAGTGATTCATCGGTTGCATATAATACTTAGTTCTCATTACATCAACTGTCCTCCTTAAGGCCCATTATCCAACTACCCCATCCACCCACTTATCTGCCCTGCAACATCCCTCAGTTCCCTATAGTTAAGAGCCTCTTAGAGTTTACCTCTCTTTGTTTTTATCTTATTTTATTTTTCCTTCTCTTCCTCTATGTTCATCTGTTTCGTTTCTTAAATTCCACATGAGTGAAATCATATGGTATTTGTCTTTCTCTCATTGACTTATTTTCACTTAGCGTAATACCCTCTTAAAAATCTTGATTTTTGGCAAAGATTTCATTCTTTTTGATGGCTGAGTAACATTCCATTGTATATATATTTACATCTTCTTTATCCATTTATCTGTTGACGAACATCCAGGCTCTTTCCATATTTTGGCCATTGTGGACATCACTGCTATTGGGTGCAAGTGCCCTTTCAAAACACTATTTTTGTATCCTTTGGATAAATAACTAGTAGGGCAATTGCTGGATAGTAGGGTATTTCTATTTTTAACTTTTTGAGGAACCTCCATACTGTTTTCTAGAGTGGCTACACCAGTTTGCATTCCCACCAACAATGTAAGAGGGTTTCCCTTTCTCTGCATCTTCACCAACATTTGTTGTTTCCTGAGTTGTTAATTTTAGCCATTATGCCTGGTGTGAGGCAGTATCTCATTGTGGTTTTGATTTGTATTTCCCTGATGATAAGTAATGTTGAGCATTTTTTTTCATGTGTCTGTCATTTGTATGTCTTTTTTTGGAGAAATGTCTATTCATGCCATCTTCCCACTTCTTGACTAGATTTTTTATTTTTTTGAGTGTCAAGTTTCTAGATTTTGGATTCTAGCTCTTAACCTGATATGCCATTTGCTAACATTTTCTCCCATTCTGTTGTTGCCTTTCAGTTTTGTTGACTGCTTCCTTTACTGTGCAAAAGCTTTTTATCCTGATGAAATCCTAATAGTTCATATTTGCTTTTGTTTCCCTTGCCTCTGGAGGTGTGTCTAGCAAAAAGTTGCTACAGCTAAGGTCAAAGAGGTTGTTGCCCATGTTCTCCTCTAGGATTTTGATGGATTCTTGTCTCACATTTAGGTCTTTCACCCAGGAGAGAGAATCTTAAGCAGGCCCCCAGCCCAGCGTGGAGCCTGACCCAGGGCTCAATCTCACAACCTGAGATCCTGACCTGAGCTGAAATCAAGAGTCAGATGCTTTTTTTTTTTTTTTTTAATTTATTTATTCATGATAGTCACACAGAGAGAGAGAGAGAGAGAGAGAGAGAGAGGCAGAGACACAGGCAGAGGGAGAAGCAGGCTCCATACACCGGGAGCCCGACGTGGGATTCGATCCCAGGTCTCCAGGATTGCGCCCTGGGCCAAAGGCAGGCGCCAAACCACTGCGCCACCCAGGGATCCCAAGAGTCAGATGCTTAACCAACTGAGCCTCCCACATGCCTCAAGATTTATATCTATCTTGAGTTTATTTTTATACATGGTATAAAGTATTGATGAAAGTTTATTTTTTGCATATAGATACCTAATTATTCCAGAACCATTTGTTTAAAAGATTTTTCACCACTGAATTACATTTGCATCTTTGTCAAAAACCAATTGTCTTAATAATGTGGATATATATTTCTGGACTTCTTACTCTGTTAAATTGATTTATTCATCTCTCTTTACCCCAAAGATCATACCGTCTTGATTACTGTAACTCTATAAAAAGCTTTGAACAAAAGTCATATTAGCCCATGAATTTTGTTTTTGTTTGTTTTTTTTCAAAATTGTTTTACTATTGTATATCCTTTGCATTTCCATATGAACCTTAAGAGCAACTCATTAATTTCTATAATAAAATTTGCTAAGATTTTTATTGAGATTGCACTGAATCTATAGATCAATTTGGGGATACTTGACATCTTAACAATATTGAGCCTTCCCATGCATAACAGGGTACACCTCTTCATTTATTTTGGTCTTTAACTCACTTAGTAATATTTTTGTAGTTTTCCAGCTTATAGGTGTTATACATCTTTTGTTAGATTTATTCCTAGGTATTTTATATTTTATGCTATATAAATATTATTTATTTCAATTTCTAATTGTTCATCGCTAGTGTATAGAAATACAATTAATTATAATATATAGCACATGATATAATACATGTTATTTAGTATATTATAACATAAAATAATTGAATAGCTTATGTTCTGCAAACTTGATAGTCACATTTAGTATCATATTTGTAGAATCCACAAGGTTTTCAGCATGTCATCTGCCAAAAAATGCAGTTTTACTTCTTCCTTTCTAGTCTAGATGCCTTTTCTTCCTCTTGCACTGGCAAGTATCTTCAATATAATTCAAAATTATATTGAATAAAAATGATGAAACGTACATCCTTTCTTTGTCCCTGATTTTAGAATGAGTGCATTAATTCTTTGCCCATTAAGTATGATGTTAGCTCTAGATTTTTCATTGAAGGTCTTCATCTGGTTGAAGAAGTGCCTTTCTATTCCTAGCTTCCTGAGAGTTATCAGAAATACGTGTTGAATCTTTTCCAATACTGTTTGTGTATCTAATGAGATGGACATATGATTTTTCTTTTTTAGTTTGTTAATATGGTGATTTTTATTGGTTGATTTTCAAATGTTAAACCAATCTTATACCCCTAGAATAAACTCCACTGATCACAATGTATGCTTTTTGTATATTGTTGAATTTGATTTGCTAAAATTTTATTTAGAACTTTTGCAGATATGTTAATAAGAGATATGCCTCTCCTCTTACTGGTATCTGAGTTATTCTAGTCTCAGTAATTCTGGTCTTCATTCTCATTAATTGAGAACTTTCTCTTCTATTTTCTGGAAGCGTTCATGGAGTGTTGCTATTATTTCTTCCTTAAATGCTTGGGAGAATTCACCATGAAGCCACCTGGGCCTGAAATTTTCTTTGTGGAAAGGTTTTTAACTACATTGAATACACATTCAATTTCTTTAATAGATATAAGACTATTGAAGTAATCTGTTTCTCTCAAAGGAGCTTTAGTAGTCTGCATCTTTCAAAGAGTTGTTCCATTTCATCTATGTTGTTAAACTTATTGGCCTATAGTTGTTTGAAATAGTTTTTTAGTCTTTAGATAGCTCTAAGACAGATTGTGATTTCCTCTCTCATTCTTGATATTGGTAATTTGTGTCTTAGCTCCTTTTTATCTTCATCATTCTGACTAGAAGTTGGTCACTTTGTTTTCTTCAAAGAATCAGCTGTTGGTTTCCTTGACTTTTCTCTCCTATTTTTATTTTCTATTTCATTTGTTTCTAATCTTTATTATTTCTTTTTTCTGTTTATTATAAGTATAATCTGCTCTTCTTTTTCTAGCTTCCTAAGTGGAAGCTGAGATCATTTATCTGAGACTTTTCTTCTTTTCACTTGGTACGGTAAATGTCCCACTAAGTACTACTTTAGCAGCAATATCCTACACATTTTGTTTCCCTTTTAATTCACTTCAAAATACTTAATTTTTCTTTTGATTTCTCCTTTGTTCCATGGGTGAATTAGGATTTAGGATTTAGAAATCTTTTCTTTAGTTTCCAGAGATCTTTTGGTTATTGATGGTTACTTTAACTCCATAGTGAATAGAGAAGATATGTTTTTATGACATGAAAATCTTTACTCTCATTTAAACATGTTCTATGCTCCAAGATAGGGTCTACCTTGGTAAATGATATGTTGTATATGAAAAGAGTATGCATTCTGCTGTTTTTAGATGGGATTTTTTAAAAGGTCAATTAGTTGAAGTTTCTTAATAGTATTGTTTAATACCATTGTTAATACTATTAGTTCAAGTTATTAATAGTATTCTCTTATGTCATCACTTATTTTCTGTCTAGTTGTTCCACCAATCATTGAGAGAAAAGTTTTTAAATCACTGACTATACTTGTGCATTTGTCTACTCCTTGATGTCCCATCAGTTTGTGTTTCTTGTATTCCAAAGTTTTGCTAGCTGTATAAATGTTCTGGATTATTAGGCCTCATGATAATCTCCTTTATCATTATGAAATCACATTCTTCATTCCTACTAAAGGTCATTGTTCTGAAATCTACTTTGTTATCAATAACCATTCCAGCTTTTATATAACTAATATTAGCATGAAATATCTTTTCCTGCTTGTTACTTTTTACCTATTTGTCTTTTTTTTTAAGACTTTATTTATTTACTCATGAGAGATACAGAAAGAGAAGCAGATACATAAGCAGAGGGAGAAGCAAGCTCCCTGTGGGGAACCTGATGCAGGGCTCGATCCTAGGACACCAGAATCATGACCTGAGCCAAAGACAGATGCTCAACTACTGAGCCACCTACTGTCCCTTGTCTTTATATTTAAACTGTGTTTCTTGTAGGCAGCATATTATTGAGTTTCGCTTTTATTCAAAATGATCATCTATGCCTTATCATTAGGCTGTTCAAATTTAATGCCATCATTGATGTGGTTAAGTTAAAGTCCATCACATTACCGCTTTCCTATATGGTCCATCTGTTCTTTTCCCTTTTTCCTTTTTCTACCTTCCTTTGAAATGAATAAAATAAATACATTTTTGCTGGCTATAGAATTCTACAGGACCATTTTTTCCTTCACTACTTGAAAGTAGGTTGCTCCACTATTTTCTCACATTGTTTCAGATGAGAAGTCTGTGGTAATCTTTATCTTTTTTTACTCTGTTTGTAATATGTATGTGGTAAGTAAAAACAACAACGACAACAACAACAACAAAAACCCTACTTAATTTAAATGATGATGATTCCGGAATTTTAAGCTAATGAGATTTAGATGAACTGTTTTACTTTTGTGTTGATGCTATAATTGGAGATCTTGAGATGGGATGAATTTATTTTACATGTGAGACATGTACAGATATACTTGGGAGACAGAAAAATGGACTATAGTCAGCAGAAAAATGGTTCTCAGAGATGCTCATGTTCTAATTCATGAAACCAATGAATATGGTAGGTTAGATGCAAAAGGTAATTAAAATTGCAGATAGAATTAAGGTTGTTAATAGGATGACCTTAAAATAGGGAATTTATCCAACGTTATCTGTGTGAGTCCAATCTAATTACAAGGGTTTTTAAAGTAGAAGAGAGAGGCAGAATAGAGTGAGAAAGAAATGTAACTATGGAAGCAGGATCACAGAGATGCTGTATGCTAGCTTTGAAGATGGAGAAAGGGCCACGAGCCAAGGAATGTAAGTGACCTTTAGACACTGAAAGAGACAACGAAGCCCATTCTTTCCTAGAATTTCCAGAAAGGAAAGCAGCCCTTGGTGATACCTTGTTTTAGGCCCAGTAAAACTCATGTCAGACTTCTGAACTACAAAACTATAAGATAATAAATTTGGGTTGCTTTAAACCTCTAAAGTAGTTTGTTAGCAGCCATAGGAAACTAATGCAATGTCTTTTTTCTTATCTGGCTGATTTTAATATTTTCTTTTTATCACTGGCTTTGGCAGATGACATCTTTACATGCCATACACATATCCCCATCTTTTCTGTTAGTTTCTGTGCACTAACAGAAAATGCAATTTAAAAAATTGTGCCACAGATATATACAGAACTTTGCATCTGAACGCAACTGAATACACATTCTTCTCAAGAGCACATGGAACTTTCTGCAGAGTAGACCACATCCTGGGTAACAAATCAGGTCTCAACCTATACCAAAAGATTGGGATTGTCCCCTGCACATTTTCAGACCACAATGCTTTGAAACTAGAACTCAAACACAAGAAGAAATTTGGAAGAAACTCAAACACGTGGAGGTTAAAGAGCATCCTGCTAAAAGATGAATGGGTCAACCAGGAAATTAGAGAAGAATTAAAAAGATACATGGAAACTAATGAAAATGAAGATACAACCATTCAAAATCTTTGGGATATAGCAAAAGCAGTCCTAACAGGGAAATACATCGCAATACAAGCATCCCTCAAAATATTGGAAAAAACTCAAATACACAAGCTAACCTCACACCTAAAGGAACTGGAGAAAAAACAGCAAATAAAACCTACACCAAGCAGAAGGAAGAGAGATAATAAAGATTCGAGTAGAACTCAATGAAACAGAGACCAAAGAACTATAGAATAGATCAACAAAACCAGGAGTTGGTTCTTTGAAAGAATTAATAAAATAGATAAACCATTAGCCAGCCTTATTAAAAAGAAAAAAGACTCAAATTAATAGAATCATGAATGAAAGAGGAGAGATCACAACCAATACCAAGTAAATACAAACGGTTTTAAAAATGTATTATGAGCAGCTATATGCCAATAAATTAGGCAATCTAGAAGAAATGGATGCATTTCTGGAAAACCACAAATTACCAAAACTGGAACAGGAAGAAATAGAAAAACTGAACAGACCAATAACCAGGGAGGAAATGGAAGTAGTCATTAAAAAACTCCCAAGACACAAAAGTCCAGGGCCAGATGGCTTCCCAGGGGAATTCTATCAAATTTGTTTAAAGAAGAAACAATACCTATTCTACTAAAGCTGTTCTGAAAGATAGAAAGGGATGGAATATTTCCAAACTTGTTTTATGAGGCCAGCATCACCTTAATTCCAAAACCAGACAAAGACCCCACCAAGAGGGAGAATTAAAGACCAATATCCCTGATGAACACAGATGCAAAAATTCTCAACAAGATACTAGCCAATAGGATCCAACAGTACATTAAGAGGATTTTTCACCATGACCAAGTCGGATTTATCCCCAGGATGCAAGGTTGGTTCAACACTCATAAACAATCAACATGATAGACATATCAGCAAGAGAAAAAACAAGAACCATATGATCCTCTCAATAGATGCAGAGAAAGCATTTGACAAAATACAGCATCCATTCCTGATCAACACTCTTCAGAGTGCAGGGATAGAGGGAACATTCCTCAGCATCTTAAAAGCCATCTACAAAAACCCCACAGCAAATATCATTCTCAATGGGGAAAAACTGAGAACCTTTCCCCTAAGATCAGGAACACAACAGGGATGTCCACTCTCACCATTGCTATTCAACATAGTACTAGAAGTCCTAGCCTCAGCAATCAGGCAACAAAAAGAAATAAAAGGCATTCAAACTGGCAAAGAAGTCAAACTTTCCCTCTTCGCAGATGACATGATACTGTACTTAGAAAACCCAAAAGACTCCACCCCAAGATTGGTAGAACTCATATAGAAATTCGGCAGTATGGCAGGATACAAAATCAATGCCCAGAAATCAGTGGCATATCTATACACTAACAATGAGACTGAAGGAAGAGAAATTAGGAATCAATCCCATTTACAATTGCACCCAAAAGCATAAGATACCTAGGAATAAACCTAACCAAAGAGATAAAGGATCTATACCCTAAAAACTACGGAACACTTCTGAAAGAAATTGAGTAAGACACAAAGAGATGGAAAAGTATTCCATGCTCACGGATTGGAAGAATTAATATTGTGAAAATGTCAATGCTACCCAGGGCAATTTGCACATTCAATGCAATCCCTATCAAAATACCATGGACTTTCTTCAGAGAGTTGGAACAAATCATCTTAAGAATTTGTGTGGAATCAGAAAAGACCCCAAATAGCCAGGGGAATATTGAAAAAGAAAACCAGAGCCAGGGGCATCACAATGCTGGATTTCAAGTTGTACTACAAAGCTGTGATCATCAAGACAGTGTGGTACTGGCACAAAAACAGACACATAGATCAGTGGAACAGAATAGAGAACCCAGAAATGGGCCCTCAACTCTACAGTCAACTAATATTTGACAAAGCAGAAAAGACTATCCACTGGAAAAAGGGCAGTCTCTTCAATAAATGGTGCTGGGAAAATTGGACAGCCACATGCAGAAGAATGAAACTAGACCATTCTCTTACATCATACACAAAGATAAACTCAAAATGGATGAAAGATCTAAATGTGAGACAAGAATCCATCAAAATCCTAGAGGAGAACACAGGCAACACCCTTTTTGAACTTGGCCACAGCAACTTCTTGCAAGATACATCTATGAAGGCAAGGGAAACAAAAGCACAAATAAACTATTGGGACTTAAACAAGATAAAAAGCCAAAGAAACAGTCCACAAAACTAAAAGACAACCTACAGAATGGGAGAAGATATTTGCAAATGACATATCAAATAAAGGGCTAGTGTACAAGATCTATAAAGAACTTATTAAACTCAACAGCAAAGAAACAAACAATCCAATCATGAAATGGGCAAAAGACATGAACAGAAATCTCACAGAGGAAGACATAGACATAGCCAAAAAGCACATGAGAAAATGCTCCGCATCACTTTCCATCAGGGGAATACAAATCAAAACCACAATGAGATACCACCTCACCCCAGTGAGAATGGGGAAAATTAACAAGACAAGAAACAACAAATGTTGGAGAGGATGTAGAGAAAAGGGGACCCTCTTGCACTGTTGGTGGGAATGTGAACTGGTGCAGCCACTCTGGAAAACTGTGTGGAGGTTCCTCAAAGAGCTAAAAATAGACCTGCCCTACGACCCAGCAATTGCACTGCTGGGATTTACCCCAAAGATACAGATGCAGTGAAATGGCAGGACACCCGCACCCCGATGTTTATAGCAGCAATGTCCACAGTAGCCAAACTGTGGAAGGAGCCTCGGTGTCCATTGAAAGACGAATGGATAAAGAAGATGTGGTCTATGTATACAATGAAATATTACTCAGCCATCAGAAAGGACGAATACCCACCATTTGCTTCAACATGGATGGAACTGGAGGGTATTATGCTAAGTGAAGTAAGTCAGTCAGAGAAGGACAAACATTATATGGTCTCATTCATACAGTGAATATAAAAAATAGTGAAAGGGATTAAAGGGGAAAGGAGAGAAAATGAGTGGGAAATATCAGTGAGGTGACAGAACATGAGAGACTCCTAACTCTGGGAAACGACCAAGGGGTAGTGGAAGGGGAGGTGGGCGGGGGGATGGGCTGACTGGGTGACGGGCTCTGAAGGGGGCACTAGACAGGATGAGCACTGGGTGTTATGCTATCAGTTGGCAACTCCAATAAAAAAATACATAAATATTTATGTTAGCGCCACCTTCCACCCAGGGCCTGATCCTGGAGACCCGGGATCGAGTCCCACATCGGGCTCCCTGCGTGGAGCCTGTTTCTCCCTCTGCCTGTGTCTTTGCCTCTCTGTGTGTGTGTGTGTCTCTCAAGAATAAATAAATAAAATCTTTTTAAAAATAAATAAAGGAAGGAAGGAAAAGAAGTATACATTAAAGCTGCTCCATGGGTATCAGTATTCACAAATCAATAATATAAATGTTTCTTTATATACCACAGAAAGACATCACATAGGCTATTTTATCTTAAGCTGGGCTAATAAATTCATTTCAAAAATAATGCTTTAATGATGCTATCTATTAATCCAACTAAATTCTATATTCCATCAGGATTATAGAATTATACTGTGTCTTTAAAGCTCCTTTTCTCTGAGAAACTCAAACTATTTTTATATATAATGAAATGTCACAGTGGTCCCAAGAATTTCATCAAGAGACAATAAGCATTCCCAAATAAACCCAATTACCCCCCACCCCACCCCCACATGCTAACATTGGGGAATCAGGTGAACTTTTTATTTTCTAACTAAAGAAACCTTGAGGATAATTTTAAATAATTAAGGGCTAAATGGTTAAGAGAGGGCATTCAGCTGTGTAAGTACAAAACAACTGAATTTTGGCAAACCAAGTTCATAATTTTAAGATGATTTAAGGTAAACTATGCCTTTGGGAAGAAAAGTAACTTTTAAACTTAAAAAAAAATTATACAAATCATATGTGTTCACTTTCAAAAAATTAGAAGAGGAAGAATATCCATCGATAATCCCACTGCCCAGGGTAATCTCTATTAACATGTTGTATACTTCTGTTGATCTGGATATTTTCCATTTGCCCCTCCAGATCCCCTCTCAATCTTGCCACCCTGCTCTGTGCCTAAGGAGACTGATCTATATGGATGTATCAAGGAACCCCTTTGCAGGCTGACTTCTGCTTGAGCTCAGTGAATGAAGAACACTGGTAATAGAGTAAGGGCAGGGAGGGAGAGGCCAAGACATTCATTTCTTAGTACCCACACTGTACAGTTGTTGTGGAAAGGCTACACGCCTTTAGAAAAGTCATAAATCCTGTCAAAAGGTGTTTCCACGTAGCTTTCCCTGCCTCACAGCCCCTTCCTCTAGCCCCTTCAGGCAGACCTGCAATGGTAAGAACATCCTATCCTCCACACCTTCACCAGCTCCCGATTCTATACCATTCCTTGTTGTTTCTCTATATCCTGCTTACACCTTGTAAATAATCCCTACATTGAACTCTCTCACATTACTCAAGTTGAGTGTGCCATCTGTATCCTGTTGCTACCTTGACTAAAACCTTTTATCCAGTTTTTAAACTACAAATTATATATTATAACTACATATAATATATATATTTATATACATACATTTGTTTTTACATGACATGCCAGCTATTATATTGCTATATTAGAATCTATACAAATCACTATTATTCAAAAATTTCAGTTTTCATTTTCTACTCTATACAGTGATGCAATAAATATCTATGTATATACACATATCTTTGCCTTCTTCTCTATATTATTGTCATAGGATACATTCTTGGCAGTATTATTTCTGGGATATATAAATATGCACATATTTAAGGCTTTTGATATTACGAAATAGCTTTTCATATAAGCCATAATGATATTCACCTCCCCATATAGTGAACAAGAATGCCCGAATGCCCATTATCCCACCCACTCATTAACATTCTACCAAAACATTTTTGCAGAAGGAAAATTAACCTCTTTAATTCTATTGTATACACACCACCTAGTACTCTGCAGTGAAGCTATTCCCAAAGCCACCAAGTTGATAGCTAGATTGGCAATTCAAACATTAGCTCTTAATTCCAATTTCAGAAACCAAAAAATAGGGGGTTTTGGTATCTCCTCCTTTTCCCACATGGCCACAGTAAGTAGTCTTTTAGTCTATAAAACATAATTTGTAAACTTTTCTACTAATTTGTTGAAGTAGAAAAACCTATAAGTCCTAAACTAGGAAACTAGGGCAAATCTAGTAAAGTCCCTAGTTTCTTTTAGAGAATCTAGAGGAAAATGACCACACATTAAAATGTAAGCCAATTCCATAAAATGAATTGAATCCCATGGTTGTGGAAGACACCACAGTCCAATGTTATTAGGGGTACAAATGGGCAAAATGTGTCCCTCTCCCCCCACAGCAACTGTCTAATACAGGAAACAGAAAGAAGCATGAACAACACTAAAGATGGCTTTAAAAGAATGGGTTCTCTGAGGAGTAAAAAGAAAAAGAAAAAAACCTCCAGCTAATCAAGAAAAAAGAACAGGGCAGCCCAGGTGGCTCAGTGGTTTAGCACTGCCTTCGGCCCAAGGTGTGATCCTGGAGACACCGGATCCCTGTATGGAGCCTGCTTCTCCCTCTGCCTATGTCTCTGCTCTCTCTCTGTGTCTCTCATGAATAAATAAAATCTTTAAAAAAATAAAAAAGAAAGAGAAAGAACAAATATATACAAAAAGTAAGGAATGAAACAGGCTATAATGATAGAGCTGAAAGATTCTTTTCTTTACAAAATATTGTCTATAACTTTATGCTAAAACTTTATATATATATAATACAGAATTTACTAAGAAATAAAAATGACAAGCATTATTTGATCAAATCAATATCTATAAAAGAAATGGAAAATGTTGTCAAAGAAGGCAGAAAAGACTATAGATTAAGAGCACAGTTTTAAATTCCGTTGCCCCATTGTCCTTCCGGCCTTGCGTAACACCAACTTCCTACCTCCTCCCACTGTCCTATGAGCTTTGCTGGAGAAAAATCACAGTCAAGTAGCTGGAAGCTACTATAGTTTTATGGTCATCAACCTCAAATGGGCTCTCTGCACTGAAAAGAAACTACAGAATTATGTTTTTCTAGTTGTCTTACTTTTCTCTTCTCCACACCTCTGTAACACAGATAAAAATCTTCTCTATTCTTCTCAAACTTCTGAGTCCTGCCACACATGCCCCTCCCCACTCGGCCCTGCAGAATCACTCAGCAGGCAATCTGAGGCAATCAGACTTCTGTTTTCATAGAGAAACAAAAGCCATCAAAAGGACCCCCTCCAAGTCCTGCCACCAGAACAATAACACAAATCTATCTATGTATGAATCTTCTTTCCTTCCCTCCTGTTTCAGAGGGAGAAGTGGCCTACCTCTTGTGACTTCTCAAGTGCCTTCCTCTACCCTGGATCTTCAAACTGCCTCACTCCACTGGCTCCTTCCCAACAGTCTTCCCACACCTCTCTTCCATGCTCCCTCCCTTTCTGCTCCCTTTCATTTCACAACCCACCACATCCTGACTATTTGTCCCAACAAACATCCCCTTGTCAAACTCCTCACTGACTTCCATGTTGTTGAATCCAATTGACACTTTTCAGTTCTTCACTTGCTCATCCCCTTGGCAGTATTTGATACTGCTGTCCATACCTTCTCATCTTCTGCCTACTTAACAGAGTTTTTATTTCCTATTTAGCTCATATCTCAACAGATATCTCTCCGGATTGAATTTCCAGTTCGTAATACAATTTGTGATGATGTATTGGTGCACTTATTTAATCAGCACAAGGTAGAAAAAGTTCCAATCCTGCCAAAGTAGGTCTCCTTCTCATCCCTGCACCCCAGTCCCCTAGTTTCCTGACCCAGAGATTAGGTCTATAAGCACCATGTAAGCCTGGAGCTGCAGAGCACCATCTTTCCCACCATAAAAAATTCTGCCTGCCACAGAGTGAAGCTACACAGAAGGAACCCAAGCTGAGAGATGGAGAAAGGCAGGTTCCTGATGACACTGTTTGAATATATGGGTCTAATTAACTCTACTTAATCTCTGGACCTTTCTAGTGATAAAGAATAATACATTTCTTTTTTTTTTGCAAAGCTAGCTTGAATTGTTTCTGTTAATTATCAGCTGAAGCAGTCCTACCTAATGCTGAGGGAGTAGGTTTTAGAAATTTCTAGAACACAAAATTGACAGGGTTTCACGATTGATTGGATGTGGAAAGTCAAATTTTCCAAGTGTAGATGTAGGCGTGGAGGTGGGTAGATAGGGTCATAAGTCCAAGTCTGACAAAAAGGAGTTCACATTTCACAAAGTTGCCACATGTAATAGTGTGAGAAATGGTGAAGATGAGAAACATGTTAAGGGACCCAAAGCTAGTCATTGAGGGGGATATTCAAAAATAAGCAAAGTCTAGGAATCAGACAGTAAAGATTCCACAAACTTTTGGTCTTGAGTAAGCCTCAGGTTGGGTAACAGATCGGGTTAGCCAAGGGAATCTGAGATATCAATTACCAAGAAAAATTCAGGGTTCTAGAAATAAATAGATCTAAGTCACACTGCATAGGTGTAGGGATAACCAGGTTTTGATAATCGAGACAAGTGAACACCCATGCAAAATAGAAAAAAGGGAAAGAAAGTGGGTTACATGGAACAAGACTAACACTCACTACAAAAGCCTTAAAAATTATCTTAGAAGAACAAGGACAGTTTGTTCTCTGGCTTCTCTTGCAGCCACTACTGAAAGAAGGTAGCTCTGGGTACAAAGGAAAGCAAAAAGTAGTTATTGTCACTAATGTTAGGTGACTGTAATATAATCAATCTTATGAAGGCTGGGATAAGGGTATGAAAAGTAGATATATTGAGGTATTCTTACGAAAAAGATTAAATGAATAGAAAGTATAGAGAGATCACAGAAAAAAGATCATGTATATTTTGAAAAATAAAGCAAAGATAAAGCAGGGAAGAGACAGGAGAGCTCAAGTGACTGTGGACAAAAGCCCCAAATCAAGCCCCCAATCTAGTTTAACATTGATGCTGCTTTCCCTTGGTGAACACAAGAAGAACATAAAGTAAAAATACTGACATTAGAGATCCCAGAAGTTAGCCTCAGCTTGAATGTCTTTTTATATTAAAAGTGGGTAATTTCTGTCTTATAATAATTTATTGCACTGGTGGGGTATTTCTCTACACCCTGTGTGAAGAATGAATCCTGGTTCAATTTTGGCTCTGTGCTAATTCAAACATCCTTTCCCGTCTGTCCACCATTCAAAATGAACCTGAGGGCTTTACTTGGAATTACAGAAAGCTGTCAGTACTGTATTGCTGAGTTCCCCAAACCAGACAGTCATTCATAAGGGGCAGCATGAAACAAGGTGAAGGAATATAGGAACTGTCTGTCATTCACTGTGTGTTTACTTAGACAATTGAGCCCATGTTGAATTTGTCAATTAGAAAACATTTTATAAGACTTAGGGGAGAGAATTCAGGGGTAGAAGAGGTTTCTGATGAGTATGAGGCTCCTAAAAATACCTTAGGAACCAGAGCAAGACTGTTTGCTCATGATCCTCCAGACTCTCTGATGCACTTCCCTCAATCCATCCAAACAGGTATAAAAACAACCAGAAGTAACACAGACAATCCAAAGAGCTAGTTTATTTCTATTTGTTTTAACTGAATAATACGAGTTGGGCAAATGAATAAAGACCAATGTGTTCTCTCCTGCAACTAAAATATTCAAACCACAAAAACAAAAAAGTATAAAGCTACATCATAAAAAATATTCTCCTTTCATGTAGTGAAGAGGCAGCCCTGGGGATTTCCAATTCTTAATAGATGGGGCAGGTATAATTTTCCCTATTTCTTCCACGAACTATAACTGAAAACATATATAAAACAAACATAAGACACCGTAAGGTGGAAAAGACATGCAGATTGGCTAAAGGACTTAGGATCTGAGGAATTAACATGATAGTTAGTTCCCTGGAGTTTTGTTTCTGTTTTGTCTCCTATATTCTCAGAATTGGAGCTGAAGAAGGTGGTAACCTGTTATCATCTACGGATGCAGCCAGAAAAAAAACCCACAAAAATCTGCCCCCTACAGGCAAAGTACCAGGAAAGAGACAGTCTAGCAAGACAGAAAACTTCTAGATAATTACCACTCTACTCCAGCTAAATGACACAGAAAAGGCTGTGGTCCCATGCCAGGGAATTATGCTGAGTTTAAAAAGCCAAACCAGAAATTACATACCATATGATTTCATTTATGTAACATTCTTAAAATGACAGCTCACTCACAAGTTTGACAAGGTGCCTTACAATCAGAACGTCTTACACTCATCATATGGACCCTCCATGGGGCTGCTTGGGTGTCTTCATGACACAGTAGCCAGCTTCTCCCAAAGTGAGTGATCCAAGAGACAGCAAGGGAGAAACTACAATGTCTTTTATGACCAAGCCTCAGAAGTCACACACCATCATTTGGTAATACCCAACTTGGCTACACAGCTCAATCACAGTGAGGGTGAGAGAGGACTACACAAGGATGTAAACACCAGTTGAGAGCACTGGGATCCATCTTAGAAACCAGCTATCACAGTAGAATAGAAAATATCAGAGAGCAAAACAAGAATCCTTAGCAAGAAATGTGCATATTGCAACAACCACTGCAGCCAACTACCATCATTGGTCTGAAAGATAGTGGAGCACATGTGATAAATACACACAATAGCTAAGAAAGAGTCATTCAATCTTTTGTCTGTTAGCATCGGTCTTGATTTCTGTGATCTGATGTTCAATCTGATCACCTTAATGTGAGAATTACTGTTGAATGTTCCCAGTTTAATTTTATATTAACAGAATTCACAGTTGGTTATGAGAACTAAGAAAGCATTTTTTCTGCTGTTAGCAAAAAAGTATTAGGATTTTCAAGACTTTTAAATGTTTCATTACAGACTTCCAGTAAGCTTTCTAGAAGGGATATTAGGAAATGTGAGATTTCTCTAGTATAATCATTGTAACACTATGGCAAAACTGGTACAAATTTTTCTTTAAAAGGATGGTTTTATTATTAGAAGAAAACAATTATAAAGTAAAAAATAAAAATTCCAGAGCTGTATTCAAGTTCAAGTGCTGGATCTGGAGATTTAAAAAGTAATAATATTAAGGGGAGTCTGGGTGGCTCAGTTGCTTGAGCATGGGACTCTTAATTTCAGCTCAGGTCATGATTCTGGGGTCCTGGGATAGAGGCTTCAAGTCAGGTTCTATGCTCTGTATGGAGTCTGAGATTCTCTCTCCTTCTGCCCCTCCCCCCACTCACATGCATGCACTCTAAAATAAATCTCTAAAAAGAATAATATTCACTGCAATAATAAGTAATCTTAGACTTTATTAAACTACTTCATTAAAAAAAAAGATTTCTATTTTTAAAGTAATCTCTACATGCAATGTGGGGCTCAAATTTATAACACCAACATTGAGTCATGTGTTCCACCAACTGAGCCAGCTAAGTACCTCTAAACTACTTTATGGGTTTGTTTTTGTTTTTGTTTTTTTTAAGATTTATTTCTTTGACAAAAGCAAGTACAAGCAAGGGGAGCAGCAGAGGGAGAGGGAGAAGCAGACTCTCCAACTAGCAGGGAGCCAAACATGCAGCTAGTTCCCAGAACCCCAGGATCATGACCTGAGCTGAAGGCAGATGCCTAACCAACTGAACCACCTAGGCACCCCTAAACTGCTTTATTTTTACAAAGAAACACTTATATGGAACACCTAGTAATAAATGTTTTCTTTAAATATTATTTTAACAAATCTACAAAATCCAAATAAACATCTCAATTTCTAATAATATATGTACACTTTTTAACACCCTCAAACTTAACAATTCATTTAGAAACGATTCAAAGTACCAAAGAAGGAAAAAATAGACACAGTTACCTGCCTGTGATGATTAATTTTATGCACCAAAGGGTGCCCAGATTAAACATCATTCCTGAGTGTATATGTGATAGTTTCCAGATGAGATTTGCATTTGAACTGGTGAACTCAGAAAAGTAGTTTGAACTCCTCAATGTGGGTGGGCATCATGCAATCCATTGAGGGCATAAATAGAACAAAATGCAGGGGGAAAGGGATTTGCCCCTTTTTACTTCCTGCCTCTTAAGTTGGAACAGTCTTCCCCTGCCTTTGGAATAGTCTTTATGCCATCTGTCCCCGTTTCTCAGGGCCTTTGGATTTAGCCTGTGCCTGAGACAGGGACTATCGGAACAAGCCGTAAGTGAAAAACTATGTACCTGGAGCGCTTTCTGTTGCCTGTCACCATCAAACCTTCGTCTCACAGAGAACAACCAGGATGCAGCGCCATATGCAAAGAGAACTTAAGAGACCTGGCTCCAAAAAAACACCAATGAGCTGCCTGAGTTGCCTGCCAATATCAACCAATCAGGATAGGTCCTTCTAATCAATCAAGGCCAAGCCCTTCCAACCAATCAAAATGAGGCCCTACCAACCAATCAGGACGAAGTACTTTTTTCTCTTTCCCTCATTAGCATATTGGACTGGAATGGGATAAAGGCAGAGTCTTACTGATGTTGCCGCAGGCTGTGTAAAGTACTTTAAATTGGTATTGTGTCTCCGTTTAGCTGGAGCCGGAGCCCTGCATGTCCTCTTGCCTTTAGGGCCCAGTAGGTAGTTTCTATTATTTGGGGCCCAAGGACCCACCTCTGGTGACAGGATTCCACCATTAGTTTTCTTGGATCTCCAGTTTGCAGATGGTTGGACTTCTCAGCTTCTGTAATGAAGTGAGCTAGCTCCTTATAATAAATCTTTTCCAACATAAATCCTATTGGTTCTCTTTCTCTGGAGAACCTTGACAGTTGTAGCAAAATATGTGCAAAAGAGAAAATCATTCATAGTGCTCCCCCCCCCAAAAATAAAATACTCTTCTAGAATTGTGGAATATTGTGTGTTCAATTATTTATATAAATCAACCAAAAGATTTAAACTATACCTTTACTTTTATAAAATTTCATTATATCTTACAGTATTGCAATAAATTTAGAAACTTATTAGTCTTTTAGATGTCTACTGTAGATTTTGTTCATAGCAACACAAACATCATACATAGAACTTGAAAATTAAGATTCAGAATAATTCATCAGTAAATTATTAGTAAACTAAAATTACTATATCCTGGATGAAATGTCAGAGTAATAATATCCTTAAAATATAAGGGAGAGGAGTGCCTGGGTAGCTCAGTCTGGTAATCCTCGTCTGACTCTTGATTTCGGCTCAGGGTCCTGAGATTCAGCCCCAGGTGCCATCACCATCAAGTAGGGAGGGATTGGGGGTGGGGAGCTCCGCATCAGGCTCATAGAGCCTGCTTAAGATTCTCTCTCCCTCCGTCTCCCCCTGGCCCCCACACAAGCCCTTTTGTGCTGTTTCTAAAAAAAAAAAAAAAAAAAAAAAAAAAAGTAAAATAGTGTAGTAGTCCTCATCATATCCCTTTAACGTTCAGGTACAGTATTAGCAAAACTCATACAGATCATGGCAGGACAGTAGGCTGCTGTAAACTGAACCTAGTGATAGCCCCAGTCACAGCTGCTGTGCTGTGATTTTGATGTGTGCTATGTTTAATGGAACAGACTGACAGACTCTGGCATGTGGCATGTAGCCATTAATCTGGCAAAGGTAGTCTTTTATATCCTTATCAGGAAAAAAAAGATCAGAAGCAATTCAACACTCACTTGTACCAGACATTACACATTCATGGTCTTGTCCCAAGATTGTATTGGCTGACTTAATTCTCCTGCTCTCCATTTCAATATAGGTCAAAAGAATTTTCATTGCTTGGACATTACACAGAATACTATGCTGGTCAGTTATATTGGGGCATTTTATTAATCAATTCAGATGATTGGGGTGGGGGGCAAGTACTCTAAATGTTCTGATCAGGAATATGTGCATTAGAAAGTGGAAGATGACCATGAAGTGACTGGAGGAACTGCCCCATTAATAAAGTTACCATACTAAGTGAGACTGGATTAAAGGGTCACCCTGAGGTGTACTATCTAAGATAAAGAACACCTTACTGAATCTTGCATCTCCTATTAAGAAAGGCACAATGAATAGTAGCCATGTTCAGATTTTGGAGACCACGTACACATTTGAGAATACAACCATTGCTCAGATGACTCCAAATGCTGTCAGTTAAGAGGAAGGGAGGGGTCTGCGGCAGTCTTAGTCTGTGCTACAAACAGCCCTGGCATATAGGTTACAATCCAGCAAATACTGTGTGCTTAAAGTGTTTGTGGTAGACAAGGATGCTTTGCAGTCTCTGGCAAGTCTCAAATAACTTGCCTGACTATTCTGGAATAACAGCAGAAATTTATATATCATTTGAAATGCAGATTCTGACTTGCTATTGGGCCTTAGTAGAGACTGAGCACCTGACCATGGGACAGTAAGTGACTATGTGACCAGAGCTATTCAACAGGAATTGCATACAGTATAAGTAAGTTGGGGCAGGGGAGACAGAAAGGACTAAGCAGATACAGAGGGCACAGATAAATAACACAAACATGTTGCCCACTTGCCTGCCTCTGTTGTACCAACACCTCTCTCAGCTCACATGTGTGGCCTAGTAGATGTTCCTTAGAGGAAGAAAAAAATTGAAGCCTGGTTCATAGATAACATGGTTGAGTATGTTGGTGCAAACCCAAAATCCACCTGGAAATAATTTTTTAGAACCATTTTATTGTAAAATAAAATGTGAAGACATAAAAATCATATAAAACAAATGTATAACCCAAGAAATTATCATAAGGCAAACATCACCCTAGTCAAGAAGTAGATCTTGCCAGCAGCTCTAGAAGCTGCTTCGATGTGTTCCATCCTAGTTACAACCCTTCTTCTCACATAAATAACCACCATCTGGCTTTTATAACAATCAATTCCTTGCTTTGTAAAAATAGTTTTGTCACCCAAAAATGCATCCCATCACACTATCAGTTGGTCTTGGCTGGTTTAAAAAAAATTATAACATCTTTTAAGTATCTCCTCCTCTGTAAGTTTTTCTATCCCTTTCATTTCACTTGTAGAGTTTCCCACAGACTGGACTTTGCTGATTGCATGTTCTTAATAAAACTCAAGATTTTCTTCTGTCCTCTGAATTTCTGTAAATTGTCAGTTGGATCCAGAGACTGGATCAGACTCTAGTTCAGAACCATAAGAGGCATATAATTCTGATTATCTATTTTATGAACTTAAAAGTCAATGATTTTTTGTGCGTATAGCCATTTATTAGAAATCGCCAAATGGTGATATGCAAATTCTATCATTTTGTTTGTTGGATTACCTTTATATTAACATGCTCGTCTACTCTTTTATCACCAAGTTGTGCAATTCATATAAGAAAGCAGGATAGATGTTGGATTCCTTTCCTTTATCCATCAGTTTTCAAGATAAGGAATTGTTTCTTTGTCATTTCCAAAAATTACACACTCACATATAATCATTATGAAATCTGCAATTTAAATATTTTGATGGGGGCAGCTCGGGTGGCTCAGCGGTTTAGCGCCGCCTTCAGCCCACGGTGTGACCCTGGAGACCAGGGATCGAGTCCTATGTCAGGCTCCCTGCATGGAGCCTGCTTCTCCCTCTGCCTGTGTTGTGTCTCTGCCTCTCTCTCTCTCTGTGTCTCTCATGAATAAATAAATAAAATCTTTTTTAAAATGTAAAAAAATAAATATCTTGATGGGCTTCAATCTATTGTAATAATTGTCATTATTGAACTCCAATTGTCCCACCTTTGACTACTAGGATCCCTTTAAAGCTGGATCCTGAAAAAAAAAACAAAAACAAAAACAAAAGCTGGATCCTGAATCATTTGACATTCTAGTAGTATTTGATAGTTTTCTTTCTATCTGGTAATATAGGACATTCTTGGCTAGTTTTGTTCATTTCTTGCTCAAATCTTAGATTTGACCATTTTTTTAAGAAGCTCTGGTTTCAAAAAAAGAAGCTCTGGTTTCTTTTAATGAAAATTAAAATAAGAATTATAGATTGTACCACAATCTGGGCACAAAGGATGCTTATTGTTGCTGGGTTGATCACTGCTTTTAGGTCTGTTCAGCAGACAGAATTAAGAAACCTATGTAAAATATTTGTTGCATCCAGATTGAGAGTTCCAGTTGCAACTCAAGATTTATGTAGCCTCTTTTCTATTATCTTTGTATCTCTTTTCCATATGAAAATTCTGGTTCTCAAGAACATATAGGTTGATAAAATTAATATCTCATAAGTACTCACTTATTTTATCTCAATACACACACAGTCTCAATACTAATATTACCACCAATATGGTTACTGAAAACATTTTAAAAATTCACTCACTCTTCTATTCTTAAGATAGTTATACTCCATTTACTTTGTCAGACTATTACATACTACACTTTCTCCCTCTTACCCAGTGGTGTGCTAGAACCAGCTAATACCAGCTCATACCGGTCAATTACTAAAGATTTAGGAACTTTGCAAGTTGGTTTTTAATATTAAGTTATATAAACTTAACCACTACATATATTAAAGTAAAGGTAGAAAATATCAAAACTCATCAGTTCCTAATTACTTTGCTACATGCTACGACTAGCTAGGCTTTTCAGATTATTTACATGTGTTATATCTGCATGGTGGAAACTCTATATTACCATTTGTAATGGTAAGTATTGCACAAGGCTTCTCAACTCTGCATTCAGTGATAGCACATTGGTTGCCTGAAATCAGCCATAGTGGGAATATTCACACCACAGAAATTGGTAAATGATACAAATTAGGACTTGATTTGTTTTTTATGATTGTCCAGACTTTAAAAAGTGATGCAAAAAAAAGTTAATAATGCAAATTAAACTTAGAAGGATATAGTGTTTGTAGCCATTTTGAATAGCACCCCAAAAATGAGGAACTATTTGAAAACTATTACCCAATTCATCAAAGAGGTCACTTGCTGTCATTGATAAATGAGTGAACTTCTCTTATGCATCTTCATTGTTTCACATTTGTCTTACTTATTAACAGAAACAAAAATAGCAACCAACATTCATGTTAAAAGGAATTTCATTCAGGGCGCCTGAGTGGCTGAGTGGGTAGAGTGTCCAACTCCTGATTTCATGATCAAGACTCTTGATTTCATCATTTCAAGTCATGATGTCAGAGTTGTGGGATTGTCCTCCCTACTCTGTGGGAGTCTGCTTGAGATTCTTTCTGTCCCTCACCCTTTACCCCTCCTCCTACTCATGCTCACTCACTCAATAAATAAATAAATAAAATCTTTCTTAAAAAAGGAATCTAATTCATCAGTGACATGAGTGACTTCTTTGCTGAATCAGATCAGAATCATGCATTTATTCAAGTCGGATTTTTGTGACACAATTATTGGTGAGATAATTTTAAAAACTGGTAGTAGACTTTCTAAGAAATAGCATCTCACACTGAAGTTGTAGATATACGCTGAAAAATGAAGTGTTTTAATTTGAAGTTTATGTTAACCATATATTTCATCTTCATCAGTCATTATTTTGATGTCTGTCTAGTCATTTTTGATTGTGTGAAGATCATTCTCTTGTAGATTCCATAGGAAGGACTCACTGGAATAATGCTCCCTGAGTTCTTATTTGTTGGCAACAATTTGTGCCCTTTATCTCTGAAGTTAGTCTTACTGAATATAAAATTCTTGGCTCACACTTTATTTCCTTAAATATCTTCAATATGCTAATTCATTTTCTCCTGGGATGAAGCATTTTGTCAAAAAAACCCAGGGATACCCTAATTTTCTTGTAAGTTACATGCTCTTTTTTCCTAGATAGTTCCCCAATTTGTTCCTTTTCCTTTAAGTTCAGTAATCTTACTAGAATGTGTCTTGTCACTGGTCCTTCTGATTCAATATCCTCAGTTATGCTTTCAGTGTGAAACTCAAATCTTTTTTATTTCAGGAAAATTTTCTTAATTAGGGTATTTAGTATTTGTTCTGTTTCTTTGCTTTGGCTTTCTTTTTCAAGGGTGCCATAATCCATATAACCAATCTTCTTTGTCCATCCAAGTATTTGTTACCTCCTCATCTGCTTGAATCTCTTCAATCCCATACTTAATTGATTTTTTGTTTTTTAATTTTCCTCTTTTCACTTTCTGTTTCTTTTAAAGGGAATATGTGATGGGTTTATTCACTCTTGTGTTCCTTCTTGTTTAGTCTTCACTTTTGAAATGATTTTTTAAAAATTTTTTTGTCCTTTGCCGAGTTCTGATGCCTCCTTTCTGAGTTTTTCTAATTATGATATATAGTAGATACCCCTTAGCTGTACAGAATCTGTTCCAAGATCCCCAGTGGATGCCTGAAACCACAGACTGTACCATCATATCTATATATTATATTCTTTCCTATACAAACATACCTATGATAAAGTTTAATTTACAGTTAGGTACAATAAGAGATTAACAGCAATAACTAATAATGAAAAAAATTATAACAATATACTCTAATGAAAGTTGTGTGAACGTGGTTTCTGTCTCTCAAAATATTGTATACTCTCCATTCTTATAATGACATGAGATGATAAAATGTCTGCATGATGAGATGAAGTTAGGTGAATGATGTAGGCATTATGATGCAGTGTTAGGAGACTGCTGACCTTCTGATGATATGCCAGAAGGAGGATCATCTGTTTCCCCATCGCAGGTGACTATGGGTAACTGAAACCACAGACCATGAAACCGTGAATAAGGGAAAACTAATGTATTTTATTTTTTCATGTCTTGTAACATTTTCTTAATATCTTTTAGTTATTTTTAAATAGTAGATCATAGTTATTTTGGTTTTTTGTTTTTAAATATGGACTGCTTTGTGAATGTGCATGTCAGCCTTGTGTAGGAGCCATGCTAATTTTCTCCGTATGTCATTCCAATTTTAGTGTATGTGCTGCCTGAGTGAGCACAGTAGATCATTATTTTTATCTGTATTGTGGGCATGTCTTTCTAGCAGAGGAACATTAGTCTACTTCTTTTTCTCTATTATAATAATTTTGTTTGAGATTTGACTTTCATACTTTTTATTTTTATATAAAAATGGTTTTCCTGGGCATCTATACTAAGCAAAGTACAGGAAACGTTCTTTAACATCACAGAGTTCCCTCTTTAATTATTTTTGTATGGTGCTCAATAATAAGGTAGCTTGTTTTCTGAGCTTTTCTTGGTTTCACTGCCAAGAAACCATACCCCACTTTAGTGCCATACCCCACTTCAGTCTGACCCTTCCCTTTTCTTCATCTCTGCTGTCTCTATCCTGCTCAATTTTAATTCCATTTCTTCTTGGAAGTGATTTGTCTATCCTTGGCTTTTTGTTCTTCCACATTTATTTCCAAAACAAGTTTATCAGTTTCCTTGAAAAATTCTGTTAGAATTTATTTTTTCCTATATTTAAGTATTTAAAAATTAAATGTAGCTCAGGATGTCTGGCTGGGTCAGTTGGAGGAGCATCCAACTCTTGATCATAGGATCCTGAGTTCAAGCCCCACATTGGTGTAGAGCCCATTTGAAAAAAAAGAGAATTATATATATGTTTCATACATTGTAAGGGTAAATACTGTTTCAAGATATTTTTGTTTTATATGCATGTGCTGTACATGTGTGTATACACACACATGAATATATCAAGACGTGTATCTCTGTCAAAAAGTATGAAAACCACTGCCTGTAAGGCTACTTCAGCACTGATCCCCCCCTTGGGCTTCCTCTTTTCATTTGGTGTTCATTTTTTTATTGACTAAACTAGACTTTTTAAAACCACATGCTTGGGATCCCTGGGTGGCGCAGCGGTTTGGCGCCTGCCTTTGGCCCAGGGCGCGATCCTGGAGACCCGGGATCGAATCCCACATCAGGCTCCCGGTGCATGGAGCCTGCTTCTCCCTCGGCCTATGTCTCTGCCTCTCTCTCTCTCTCTGTCTCTCTCTGTGACTATCATAAATAAATAAAAATAAAAAAAAAAAATAAAACCACATGCTTTTATTTCTAGGCCCTATACAGATCTCTAGGGGAGAACTGCTGGTAGTGATGATGGAGTTTGAAAGGGGCTGGGAGAAAAAATGCACAGAGTTTCCTACCTCCCTTAAATCTCACCCCATAGGACCAGCTCTTACACATCTGCTCATGCAGTCATTTGGGAACTGCAGCTGGTTTTTTAGCCTTCTCATCCCCTGCCAGACAGTCTAGGGGTTTGTAAAATTAGACAAGAAAACATAGAGAATAAAGAAATATTAGAAATATCTTCACTCTTAGGAAATCAGTTTGAAGGCAAATAGTCCATATTCCTCAGCCAAGGTGTTGGAATTCTGACAGATAAACCTCAAAGTGCCCTCTGCTGGCAGCCAGTATTAACCACCACTAATCAAGAATTATGAGCTACTGCAGATTTCACTGGTCCATATTTGCAAGAAGGTGATCACACATAGGGAGTTATATTTATATTCACTATTGTTTTCTCCAACTAACAAAATGGAATTCAAGCACTATTTAACTTATAAGTTAAAATAGCTCTAAATTATACAAGGTCTACAGTTTTGTTCTGTTTTGTTTCTACAAGTTTTCAATTATTAAAAACAAATCTAAACACTATTTGAAGAAGAAATAGACTAGTCATTTATCATTGTTGAGAACTGTTATATTAAAAATAATTGGGAAAAAAATAAAATAAAAATAAAAATAATTGGGACATTTTTATTATGAACAAGGTGTATTTCTGGAATAAATATATGCTGCATGTCTATGCTTCTAACTTTACATTTTTCCCTGGTCAAAACCAACAAACTCATAACTAATCCTCTTTCAGTCATTATGTGAAGTTTCTAACGGCCTAAAAGAGATTAAAAAAGAATAAAGATAAATTCTTGGATTTATAAAATTAAATTTACATTTACTGTGGTTAATAATTTATTACTATAGTACAGTCTTAAAAAATAAAGTTAAATTAAATGGAAGAATGAAATAATGTCTTGAAAATTCAAATAATCCATTTTAGTAATTTCTAAACTGGTACTTATGTATTAGCATAATTGTAGGAAGATATTTAAAATATCAACATCACTTATCTTGCTCACCAAAATTAACTATTTTGTATATTTACACACTAATGTATACAGTACTTGCTTAACTTTCTTCTAAAAGGATCATAGAAATTTTATGGTTCCTAATTTTCAAAGCTCTAATAATCTCATGCCTATGTACTGAGATCATTAAAACTTCACAATAACTTTGGGTATAACTCAATATACCAGTGACAGGGTTTACCTTCAAGAAAAGAGACTATGAAACAATCTAGTTTTAGATCTTTATATAAAAGATCAATAAAGTCATTTTCCAATATGAATTAATATTTATTAATTAGCTCTTTGTAAATTTTCTGTATTATCAGTTAGGCCATTCCTGATTAATAAGTCTAGAGAGTCTATTGATTATAAGTAGATCTTGGGTAAAAACACAACCATACAAAATTCTATTTTAAGAATGTTGAGGATAAAATCGGGAATGTGTGGAGCAAATGCTTAACCACAGGGTTATAAATTTAATAGACAAATAGAAGCTATCTATTTAATGCCACATCCCTTCAGAGGACTTTGAACTGTATTAAAAGTTGTAGTTTCCTTTTGTTTAATTATATACTTTGTTTCTATAGTAACTCTAAAGCGTATAATCCATTGCAATGTTCCTAAGCCTTTTACATGGTGACTTCTTTTCAGTGGGTAAACAGTAATAACAATATAATCCTTGTTTAGAACTTCATCTTATTCCTGAAGATCCCTTAATTAGTACGCAATAGAATTAAATGCAACTTCAGTCTCACTATACGATTTTGAATAATTAGAAGAAAAAATACAAATTCTAAACTAAGTGCCTAAGTTTTCTAGGAATTTACTGCCACCTTCAGGTTTTAATCAAAATGCATTAATACTATAGCTTTTACATTTCTAGGAGAGTCCTTGGTTAATGCAGTAGAAATATTAACATTAGTTTCTGGTTCTGAAGCAAAGTGCTAACTTAGATTGCAGTACAAATGTCTTTCATGAGATGTGCTTTCATTTGGTCTTATCTTTTATGATTCTTCTACAACATGTAATTGAAAATCAAAGCCTACAGTTTATCAGTCATTATAACTGTAATTATACACGGGGAGCTCCTAGAAGACTATCCAAAATATACTTCAGGATCTTTTGAAATCTAATGAAAAACCCTTCAACAAAAAAACTGACTTAAAAGTTCCATGTGTCAATGTCCTCCAGCCAAAGACCACCCTGAACTTACCTGTTTAAACAAGCTGGGCCTCCTGCTCACTGCAGTGAGAGAACATAGACCCCAGAAACTGTGGGTGGCTGAGAAAGAAGGTATTTCAAAAAGGACTTACAGGATTCTATTAGGAGATTTTTGGTAAGGCTCAAGGAAGTGTCCGGAAGTGGGGGCAATTTTGTGATTGGATATCTTGGTTAATCTTATTTATAAAACAGGAGGAATAAAGCAAGGCCAAAGATAATAATTGATAAAGAAGCAGCAGTCAGGGATCCCTGGGTGGTGCAGCGGTTTAGTGCCTGCCTTTGGCAGAGGGCGCGATCCTGGAGACCCGGGATCGAATCCCACGTCAGGCTCCCAGTGCATGGAGCCTGCTTCTCCCTCTGCCTATGTCTCTGCCTCTCTCTCTATGTGCCTATCATAAATAAATAAAAATTAAAAAATAAAGTATATTCAGAAGAAGCAGTCAGTCATGTTAGGGGGAGGTTTCATATTTTTGCAGACTGACCTTGTTTCTATCTATACTTAGACAAGCCTGTGAGGGGGAGAAGGGCTTGTTTTTGTCTCACTTCATCACAGTCGCAGAGTGGCCTAGTTTGATGTTGGTGCTTTATAAGGTTGTTTATGTTCAACAGGACAATTCCAAGGCCTAGCAGTGAGTGCCAAGCATTTCCTAGCTTTTGCTTTCTCACATCTACATTTGCAACTCTACCAATATCCCCATTATTTTTATTCCTTGAATTTGTGGTGAAATTACAAGTTTATTATAATTTTTAAGATAAAAATCAGAATATGAAGCCCTAGTGATTGTGATAAGTGTTGCAAGGGTCAGAAACACAGCTCACAAAAAAAAAGGTGGGGGGGAATTCATTAGAAGACTCATGTAACATAAGAAAGATCATGGTACACATGGACTGTGGGTCAGCTGGAAGCAGGAAGGTAAAAGCCAAGAAACTACCTGTCTGTCTTCCATCTCTTCAGCTCCCTGTTGTCTTTCTACACAGGGCAGGAAATGTAATTGTCTGTAGTCCTCAAACTTCGTTGTCTTCTCAGGTACAATATGGAAGGAAGACTGCTTCTGTTTCCACAGTTACAGCTTGAAAAATCCAGCAATGGGTTCTAACCGGGCCAGCCTGAGTTACATGCCTGCCTGGTCTCAACAACTGTGACTGAGACTGGCAGACCATAAGAGAAATGGATGCTCCTGTTGGGAGCCACATGGTTCAGGGAAAAGCCTTTCTTAGAAAAAGTGGAACTACAGTGCCCTGCAGGCAAAAGAATTGAGGCCCAGGAGAGAATTAAAAAAAAAAAAAAAAAAGAAGAAGAAGAAGAAGAAGGAAAAATCAGTTCTGGGTTTTAGAAACATAACATTTGCTATAAAGAAAAAGGGCAAGAAGCAAGGAGACCAATTAGGCCATCACAATCATCCCAGTAAACTATACTAAAAGCTTGAATTAGAGCAGCATCTGGGGCATGAGACAAAAGAGGGTGATTTCAGAAAATGTTTGAGTTAAAATCTATAGGACTTGATAATTAGATAGGGGCAGCTAAAATATATAAATAGCCATTATATAGGATTTATCACGTAACAGCCACTGTTTTAAGCACATGGCATATATTAATTCACTGAATCCTCATCACAACCCTATGAAACATTAAGTATTATTTTCATTTTCAGATGAGGACATTATGAGGCACACAAAGGTTAAGAAATTGCCCACGGAATATAAATAATAGTGAAAGGGAATATAAGGGAAGGGAGAAGAAATGTGTGGGAAATATCAGAAAGGGAGACAGAACGTAAAGACTGCTAACTCTGGGAAACGAACTAGGGGTGGTAGAAGGGGAGGAGGGCGGGGGGTGGGAGTGAATGGGTGACGGGCACTGGGGGTTATTCTGTATGTTAGTAAATTGAACACCAATAAAAAATAAATTAAAAAAAAAAAAAAGAAATTGCCCACGGCCAAATTACTGGTGAGTGGCAGAGTTCACATACACTTAGTCTTGTTCTGAAGCCCATGAGTGTAGTCAGCTGCCATAGCTTCCCCAAGGCCTGAATGTGGGTAGATGGCAGCATGAATCAAGAGCAGGAACAGAGGAGGAATACAAGCAGGGTTGGGGGAAGGGATGTGAAGAAGAAATAGTACTTGGTTTTGTATGTGTTAAGTTCAAAAAGTGTGACAACCAGATGAGAATGCCCAGCGGGTTACTTGTCGTACATAACTCGGGTGAGGGCAGAGATTTAGATTTGGGATTGTCAGAACATATGTGGTAGCTGAAGTCAATGAAGTGAGTGAAGACTTCTAAAAAGAGCTTGAATGAGGGTTATCGTACAGCCTGAAGGAAAAAAAATAAAGAGAAAGTAGAAGAATGACATTGAAAATTAATTACCAGAATCAGTGTTTCTGGTGATAAGGAGAAATAGGCACCATTGTATATGGTTACTGGGAGTGTAAAATGGGTACAATTTATTTGCAGGGAAATTTGGCAATATCTAGTAAATTCTAAGAATCCCCTACCACTTGACCAAGCAATTCTACTTGAAATTTATACTACAAATATATTCTTTCCCAAGGTCAAAAATATATGTCCAAGAGTGTTCACTTTGGCCTTATTGATAAGAAAGGGAAACTCTAAATGTTCATCAATTCCATACCATGGAATTCCATGTGTTAATTCCATAAAATGAATACAATGCAGTCATTAAAAAGAATGAACTGGATCTTTGAGGGTGGATATGGAATGATCACCAAGACATATTTAAAAAGGATTGTGGAGGATGCCTGTGGCTCAGTGGTTGAGTGTCTGCCTTTGGCTCAGATCGTGACCCCAGGGTCCTGGGATTGAGTCCTGTATCAGGCTCCTTGCATGGAGCCTGCTTTTCCCTCTGCCTGTGTCTCTGCCTCTCTCTGTGTCTTTCATGAATAAATAAAATCTTTTTAAATAAATAAATAAATAAATAAATAAATAAATAAATAAATAAATTTAAAAAATAAAAATAAAAATAAAAATAAAAAGGATTGCAGTGCCTGGGTGGTTCAGTCAGTTGAGCATCCAACTCTTGATTTTGGCTCTCAAGAGTTGTGAGATGGCTCTCCTGTGTCAGGCTCTCTGCTAAGCACAGAGCCTGCCTGTCTCTTCCTCCTTATCTCTCTAAGTAAAAAAGAAAATCTAAAAAAATACACATACTATTCCTTTAGTGTAAATAATAGGTCCTGCTATGCTGTATTTTATTTACCTGACAGAAAAACAATATAGGGCTAGAATCTTACAGAATCTTTTAAAGCTCAAAATGGAGGTACAAAAGAGTAAGTCCAGAGAACCAATTGAGTACAGGAGGAATCTTGCAGGTAGAGTGGCCAGAACAGCAGCCTCTCTTGGGTCTCCTCCTGCTTTGGCAGTCTTGCACAGAGTGGGCTTGGGTCATGATCACTGCCGAGAATGCCCTTGAGCAGCTTCACTGGGAGGGAGAGGAGAGATCTAAAGAAAGGGAAGTAGGGTGAGTGAGCTCCCCTTCCTATATGCCTGAGGATCCCCAACAGACCCTTTGGGCATAAGAGGGTACAGCTCAAGTGGGTTTAGGAAATACCCAAACCAAGTTGGCCCTTGTGTAGTAGATATTGTTATTATATATACATATATAAGTTTACCCAAACCAAGTTGGCCCTTGTGTAGTGGATACTGTTATTATATATACATATATAATTATAAAATATAAGTTAACACCATGGGCTATAAGCTGAACCAAAAACTGCTGTAGTCAATAAGTAACTTAAACAGTGCCTAAAGTCTTTGTATTAAAAAACAAAAAAATCAGTTTTCCTTAGTAAGTGCAATTGCCCATAGATGTACTTAAACATAATATACTGAAATCATAAATTTATCCTCAAACAAGTGAAAGCACTTACCGTTTTTGCCATTAAGAATGCCATTTTCAAATTCTTTCAATAACAAGTGAAATATCGTATTTCTTTTCCGATCCCTCTAATAGCAGATGTCATTTAGCTTCTGCTCAAGGATCTGGTTTTCTAAGCATTTTAATACGATAAACTATAATCTTTCTGGTAGAGATGAAAAGCTACCATGTGGCCTGCTTCTGGACTAGAATTACACTTCTCTCTTCAAGAGAGTGCTGGCAAGGTCACCCAACTCAAACCTGTATTAGAGGAAAACGAATAAGAAAAGGAAACTTAAACTTTAAAGACTGTTCCTACAAAACTTTTTCCCTTGACCTTACTTAATAATAAAATGTGTCTTTTTTTTTTTTTTAAGATTTTATTTATTTATTCATGAGAGACACTGAGAGAGAGAGAGGCAGAGACACAGGCAGAGGGAGAAGCAGGCCCCACACAGGGAGCCTGATGTGGGACTTGATCCCAGGACTCCAGGATCATACCCTGGGCCGAAGGCAGGCGCTAGGATCACTGAGCCACCCAAGGATCCCCTAAAATGTGTCTTTGAAAGAGAATATATTAGCTTCAAGTTTAGAAGCAAAGAAATTTTAGACTTATAGTTGCTTTCTAGTGACGGATGGATGGATGGATGGATGGATGGATGGATGGATGGATGGGTAGATGGGCAGATGGGAAGGGAAAAGACACATTTTTCAGAAAGGTTAGCAACTTGAGATAAAACCAACTGTTTTTAGAACATTCCAAAAATAAGTTCTGTCACAGTATTTTGCCTTTGGTACCTTGTGAAAAACCTCATGACCAGAAATTCCTAATATATAATAAATTCTTAAAGAGTAAACATATTAGAATTCTTACATTACGTTCATTTTGTTTTAAACATGTAAAATATTAAATAACTTTATTTATACATTAAATACAGTCCCCGGTAGATGGCAAGCATTAAAACTTTCAAGTACTATCACTGGCTGCCCGTGAGTCAGGGTCCATTCTGGTCTAGTAAACCGGCCAGAGCTGGAAAGCTTACGGTATAGAAAGAACTTAGAGGGGGGATGTGGGCAGGGCCTGCACAACCCATCAACAGAGAAGAGATCTTGGTCACCAGGGCACCAGGAAAGAAAAGAAAGTCGACGGTAAGATGACAGCAACGTGTCCAGCACAGTACTGGAAAGGAGATACCCTCACCAATGAACTGACAACTCTGGTTTCACCAAAACAAATCTCCTGATCACAGGGTTGCTTTCATCTATTTTCGTAGAAGGAAAGAACAGACTTCAGGAGCCAGGTCTCCTTCTCAATTATACTTCCCAGTTTAAATTATTAAACTGACGCTTGCCTGCCCCTTCAATCCTAACTCCCCAGGGCTGTCACCTGGGGGCATGTATCAGTTTGCTAGGGCTGCCTTAACCAAATACCACAGACTGGTGGCTTGAACTACAGACACTTATTTTCTCATAGCGCTGGATGTGAGAAGCCCAGGATCAAGGTGTCGGCGGGTTTGGTTTCTTCTGAGGTCTCTCTTGGCTTACAGGTCTCACCTTGCTCTGTCCTCACACAGTCACTTCTGTGTGCATGTCTGATGTCCAAATCTCTTCTTCTTATAAGGATATTAGTCAAATTAGATTAGAGTCTACCTAATCTCACCTCTCAAAGACGCTATCTCCAAATACAGTCATATTCTGAGCTGCTGGGGGTAATTGCTTCAGCATATGAATTTGGTATGGGGTAGAGGGGAGGTACAATTGAGCCCTTAACAGGATATATAAAGTTCAAGTTTTGGGGCCTGTGACTCAGACTAAGCCACAGTGACCAATGGGGGTAACTGCCTCAGTTAATCTCACCTGACCTACCAGCCACAATTCCTATAGTTCATCCATAAAGACAATATAAGGAACATGTGTTTTTCTCTAACCTCATTCTAAGCTTTCATGTTCCTTTAAAAAAATATTTTAATCTCCTATCTTTAGCAATTAAAATAGTTTATATTCCAATTTGGCATGGGACTACATAAATCCTACTTAATATATTCATCTTGCATCTAATTTTCTTACCTTATAAATTCATTTTAGTTCAGTTTTAGTGTATGGAACTTACTGGGTTCACAAATAAATTCTTGGAAATAACAGCCAATGTCCCTGTTCTTTTTAAATAATTATCAGTGAGATGTACACAATTCTCTAAGTGGTGTTTGAAATTTTTTTAAGCATTAGCCTCATTGTTTTATTTTTTAAGATTTTCTTCATTTATTAGAGAGAGAGAGAGAGAGAGAGAGAGAGAGGGCACAAGGAGGGGGAGGGACAGAAGGAGCGGGAGAAGCAGAGAGAGCAGGGAGCCCAACGTGGGACTTGATCCCAGGACCCCAGGATCATGACCTGTGCCGAAGGCAGATGCTTAACCCAGGTGCTCCATGTTTGAGTTCTGAGGAATAATCTGTGTATCAGAACAACCTTCATATGAAAAAGGCTGCAACGAAAAGTACTCAGAGCCCAAGCCACCAATGGGAGAGAATGAGGACTGTGCTCTTAATTCGCTAATAATTATTAGTGATGCATTGGATTAGTGATTGGTGGGGTGTTTTTTAAATGGGAAATGGCAAGAAATGGTGGGCTGACTATGAAATACTGAGCTGTGGCAGGAAAGGACCATAAATTGATCCTAAAACAGGCTGATTGTAAACATAACGATAGCAACAGCAACTGATAATATCACACTTCACAGATTCTAACAATCCTAAAACCTTTTGATCAGAATCTAATGGCAAACTGCCAATATGAAATTTAAAAATATATTTTATAGTACTTTGTAGTACTTTATTTTATAGTACTTTATAGATGATTACAGTTGTAGATGTTTTGAAAGTTAATGCACTAAATCATACTTCTTAAAATAAAGATTTTCTATTTAGAATCTCAGAACATATACAGTGCATTTTTATTAAAGTATAACATATGTGCATATTTTTAAATAAAGCATAACTTGGCCATCTTGAATATCTAAATATACCCCAACAGAGGTTGAATTGTGGCTTAGAGAAGCAGAAACATTTGTTCAATACTTACAACTCTCTGTACCTATTAATGTAAATTGGCTCAAATCATTCGTAGAAGTGAACAAGTTATTGAGAATTTACACAGGAGTAATTCAAGACACTACAAATGACACTCAAACACATCTTTTTATTATATACTAAATTTAAAAATACAAATCTTATTAAAAATGCTTATGAAACATTGTATACATAAGTACTGTCAAATACTATTGGATTATGACATTATGTACATTTGCTAAGGTTAATTAGAAACAGAACAAAGTATATAACTTTGCTGATAACGAGTTTCAGAAGTCAAATATTTCAACATTTGGCAACTGTGAAGTAGTGATCTGCACAGGAAGATGTTTGCAGAGGTAAAAGAGTAAGAAAACAAACGGAATAATGCAGATATTCCTGCCCTAAGTGTTAATAAGTAGCTCTCTTTCTCATCCTCTTCAGTCTCATTATAACAGAAATTAAAGTGCACAAGACCACCAGGAAAACTTGATTTGGTTGTACCCTAATATATACTACAGCCAATTGTGCTGCCATATTGAGGGTTTCAATTCTTTGTACTGTTCCTGAGGTTTTAGAAATTAATTTTGCATGTGGCTAAGGGAAGAGAGGTCAATACTTTCTAAATTGCACCAAGTGGCCTTATTAAAGTGTAGAAACACCAAAGATAAAAATATTAATTTGGGAATAGATTCAAGAAAATTATCCCTGTCTAGTTTGCCCTAGGAATAAAATTAAGATAAGAACCTAGTTTTACCTCTGGAAAATGCTTACTAAAAATCTGTTTCAAAAGATCAGACATGTACAGCAAGCACCACAATACTGTCAGTTACTATTCACCACTTATATACTGCATCATAAATACCAGGCATAAATACCTGCCCTCTAAAGTTCACAAGAAATACAGGTAGAAGCTTGTTATTACTTGATGCTAATTTTACTAATTAACATTAAGTATAATTTGTAAAAATAGGTCACCACCATACAATCAAGGAAGAGGAGAAAGAAAGCTGCTAGTCTACAAAAGTGCTCCCTTTAAGCTTTCAAACCCAATAGCTTAATTTTGGGTAAAACAAGATTGTAAAGAAAGGCCATCAGTTCTAAATTAGCTGATGATGCCATATATACATACTCACGTATATATGTTTAAATCTCAATTCTGATTTAACACTAATGTACTAGTACAAACCATTTATAAGAAACATTTTATCAGGCTTATTTACAAACACAGTAAATGACAAAGATGTGAAAAATCAAAGAAACTGCAGACAAATATAGCCATTTAGCAACAGAGTTCACTAAAGATAAGACAGATTTGCATAATGTTTTTAAAAAACAAAAAATTTAGTAAGAAACCTCTACCGTATATACCTATTGGTCATTGGACCTAAAAGGCAAATAAATGTAATGATCATGATTAAGTTTTTATTACTGTCTCATTGACATATCAATATGAAGTCTACTTAGAGTACTACCTACAAATACAGTCTCTCATGATTTGATGAGAATATTAAGTTATTGAATACATTTTTAACTCCCATGGCACATCACACTTGATAACACTAATAAGGTAGCTTTAGATAACACTTAAATCATGATTATGAATGTTTAATTGAATATTTTCCTTTCTGTAGCTGTGAAATGTAAAGCTTAGATTTGCTTCCATCAGGCCTCTTAAACCAAACTTCATCATGGTTAATTGTTGTAATTACAGCACTAAAAAGGGGGGGAAAAAAGGAATGAATGAATGAATTGCAGTACACCTCCACCACTCATTTTAGAGTATAAGCCATAAAATCAGAATAGCTGGACTGCAAGAGTGGATTCAGGTACATAATTGTCATTTACCACAATGCTGCACTACCAGCAGGGCACGCGGTCAAAAACACCAGAGTCGGCAACACTTAAGAGACAGTCTCCTTTCTTTCCTTAATAGAATTGGTCTTATTTACTCTTAGAACTATTAAATGCACACTGTTTCTACTACATTCCCACACCAACCCATCCCCCAAAACACACATTGGAGCCAAAAACACTAATTATATACTTTTACACCTCCAATTTATATCACCCCCAGCTGTAGGAAATATTCCAGTTTTTTAAATTATTTTTTTAAATGCTTTAGTTTTCCAGAGTATCCACTTATTTTAAGTTCTTATTTAAATTTCAGTTAGCTAACACATAGTGTAATATTGGTTTCAGGAATTGAATTTAGTGACTCATCATTTACGTATAACACCCAGTGTAGGAAATCTTAAAAATACCAATTCCTAATTGGTATTCGTAATTCCCGGTGTCAAACCATTTTTTGGTACTTACATGGATTCTTTTTGACACTACTTTATCTTTATGTAGAGATATTTTTAAAAATAGATTTGTGTTTAATCCTCTTGTACTATTTCATCTCTTTTTAAATCACATGCTAAGTAATCAGTAAAATGTCTTAAAAGCAATAAGATAAAGCAAAAGATCTAGGGGTATCACATAGAACCTAGGAATTAGCTCAGTGGGCTTCTATGAGGAAAATTACTATACACAATACTTCTAGTATCCTAAAACTTTACAGATGAAATTACAGTCCAAGTAAAACTACTGTATTTGGAAAATGAGTATTCTTCTTTAAATAGAAAACACTGCATTAACCATTCATACCTAGAAAAAGATACTTTCTTACTGAAGAAGGCTATCACTCAGAATTAAATCCTAAACTACTGAAGGAACAAAAGCAGTAATTAGCATTAATAATTTCCAAAGGCTACAACCAGTTAAAACTTAGAAGGCTATAGCGGCACTTGGTTGGTTCAGTCAGTGGAATATGGGACTCTTGATCTCAGGGCTGTGGATCTGAGCCCCATAATGGGTGTAGAGATTACTTAAAAAAATAAAATCTCTAAAAAAACACAAAAACTTAGAAGGCTATATAATTATGTAAACCTTATTTAAGCTTAGACAGATTGAGCCTTTTAAAAAGGCAGCTTTCAGTTTTCAAATTATACTGTAATTCCTGGGACTCTTAGGGTATTTTCGTTAATTTACATTCCTTTCCTACTCTAATTGATACATACTGTAACACATGCAAAAAAAGTTAACGATTAATATGTCCACCCAAAATGCCTAACAGGCTGGTTTAAAGATCATAATATTAAAATCCTAACAATTCATCATCTACTTTAAGAACAAATAGCACTACTTACCTGGCTAAATAATTCCAACATTTCTTCTTGTGTTAATGCTTGTGCTCAAGAACTTAATACGTGACATTAGTCTACAAATATTAACACTGGTATACACACATGCTAACCAATCATATGCCAAGAGAAAAGGATCTTTAAGCAACTAATGAATGGTGTATTATGAATGCACTACAGAGGGGGCAAATATTTATTGACAACAGTGTTATAAACTATAATACTGAGCAAAACTGAATGATAATTTTTACCTTGTAGGACATTCATCTTTTTTATCAATACATATTGTTTGTCCACGTATATACCATTCACCATCATAATATAATCTTCCTTCTTCAGATCTAGCACTATGTAAATGTTTTTCCAGTTTCACAGGTGCTAAAGGGATCAGTTCAAAAACTGTTATATTAATAAGATATTGTCAGAACAAAAGTGCAGAACATTAACACCAGTCCATGCATATATGTGAAAAAAAACCACTAAAAATATTTTAGATAACAAAGGTAAATGACAGAAACAAGAGAATTTCTTCATTTCCTATATAATTCACAAAGTTTTTAATATAACTACAAAATGAAGCTATACAATGTACAATAAACCATTAATTAACTAGGCAAGTGCCAGAAGGGGAAGCAGGTACATTATCAGTTACTAGTGCCAATTTTAAATAGGATTTAAAATATCATAATTCCAGGAGTAGTGTTCACTGATGAAATGAAATGGAGGCACTGTTTAGTATGTGGATGACTTAGCCCTGATTCAACAAGTCTTCACAGACAAGATTCCTAAACGTAGATTAAATGACTTACGTTCTGTTTTCACTCTGTGTGGACCCAGTGTAGCCATTGCCTTAATTAAAAAAGAAGAAAGAGTTAATAGACTGATAAAGTAAATTTGGGATCTATTTAATGTCTACAACACTACTGATGACCTCAGTAGCTAAAAGTGAAATACAATCTTCAGCTCCTCTAATAAATTTTAATGTCTAAGACCATAAGGAATATAAAGAATAACCATTTCACCTAGAGGTGTTATCAATATCTGAATTCTCTCTCTCAACTGAGAAGTTTCTGAAAACGGAAAAATTTATTTTTTTTAAGATTTTATTTATTCATGATAGACAGAGAGAGAGAGAGAGAGAGAGAGAGGCAGAGAGAGAAGCAGGCTCCATGCTGGGAGCCCAACACGGGACTTGATCCTGGGACTACAGGATCACGCCCTGGGCCAAAGGCAGGCACTGCACTGCTGAGCCACCCAGGGATCCCCAAACGGAAAAATTTAATACAAAAAATAAGTCTCTACTTTTAAACAAGCACAGAAAATCCCATAATTCTTGAATATTTAATGACAGAATAAAAAGGACATACAATAAGGGTTCAAACACTCACTTTCATTCATTCAAGAAATATTTATTGAGTGCCCTATAAAGCCAGGAATGGGCTAAGGACAAGGCACAGAAAGGTTATTGTTATTTTGGGGCAACCTAAAATAAATGCTTTTCTGTACTTTTGCACAAATTATTAGATTATTACAGGAAAAAATACAATCAAGTTGCTGATATGTCTCTCCTAAAATATTCTTAGAATCCATTGTTATCTGTATTAGCATTAATTGCTATAGAATGTTGCAAAGCATATTAACAATAATCATATTTTGATGTGTTAGTAAAAAACAAGAGAAATCTTTAAAAATTCACTATAAAAGGTACTTGTATTCCATTACTCTTTAATCATACCTTCCTAATTGTTGTCCAGTCTTCAAGAATATCAAGATCTTGTAGCATATAAACTATATATGGACGTAGAAAAGTCAAGGTTAACTTAGCTGTAAGAATTTCACACTTTGAATTCCCAAACTTCTGTTTTTCAGAGAATTGGAACAATGATTTCTGGATATAATCCTTTGGCATGCTGAATTCTGACTTCAAATTATTCTCCAAAAAACTTAGTACCATGATAAATATATTCCAGTACTTCAGATGCTATAACCATATTCTGTTAATTCTCTGTTATCACTGATTGTAAGATATACCACCAACCTAATCACTGTTTTGAGGTGGAGATGGGCAAAGGCAGAGTGGTAAGGGGAGGGTACCACAGGGAATACCTTGATTGAAAACACATATTACTTTAAACAACACTCCAATTTCTGGGGCACATGGGTGCCTCAGTTGGTTAGGTGTCCAACTTGATTTCGGTTCAGGTCATGATGACAGGGTTATGAGATCGATCTCCACATCAGATTCCATGCTGGGTGTGGAGCCTGTTTAAGATCCTCTTTCCCTCTCCTTCTACTGCTCCCCTCTCTCTCTTTCTCTCTCTCTCAAAAACAAAAAACAAAAAAGCCTTAAAATAAATACATTCCAACTTCAGAAATATTGAAAGTGTTAAAAAATATACGTGTGAATTAAACAATCATGCTATATGCTAAACAGCTGATTCACAACAAAGCTTTTGTGAACTACAAAGCCATATTAATTTTCTTTCAAAGCTGAGATCATGACTAAATTTCTACTTCTTCCCTACCCCTCTTAATCTAAATTATATTTTCTGCCTTTAACCAGTTTTATAAGTCATCTTTTACCTACTACAGGATCATATAAAGTCAATGTATACTAATAAAAATACAAAGCTATGCACAATGCAGAAATGTATAGTGAGGCAAAAAGAATTCAGAAAAGGATATCTGAAACAACAACTGGCTTCTTTTTGTCAGGACTGAAAGGATCCTTTCTCTTTTTTCTTGACTGAAGCTCATCATTCCATAGCTCTGGCAAATAAAAATTAAGTATTAGCTGCTGGAGATCAAAGCAGGGGAAAAAGCTATGTAATTTCATGGTAGCAGTATTTCATATGTAGCTATGTGTGTGTGTGTGTGTGTGTGTATATATATATATATATATATATATATATATATATATATAATAAACTTAAGTATATACACATATGACTATAAAATTTCATTAAAGTAAAAGTCACCTGGGCACTTTAATGACCAATAAGTGATGAACATAGGTACTTTATTAAATATACATTACATGCATTGTGTCATCTAATCCTCAAAGCTATCTCTGAGTTAGGCATTCATTCCTATTGTTTCAATTTTACAGACAAGGAGACTGATTTAGAAAAACTAGAGTAACTGTTGCTCATAGTCACCCAAGTAGTGGGGACTGGGGCCATGGCAGTAGAGTTCAGCTTATCTGATTCCTTTGCCTACTCTATGCCAAAGAAATAAAATTTTTTAAGAGGTAAAATAATATACATACAAGATCTGTAGGATAACCCTGTACATCGTCAACCCAATGTAGAAAGGGTTTCCATAATACCCCTGAAAAAGCCAACTTCAATGTTGGACTATTCTAATTATTAATAAGTTATCCTTTTTCTAAGACAGAAATCTACCTTAATTTCCAGTTTGTATGATACAAAAAAGAAAAGGTTTTTATTCCTTCTTCCACCTGATCTTTCAACACTTGGAAGAATATATATTGTAGCTGTCTTCCAATACCATTCTTATATTATAAAAATATTCTCATTATTCTTAAAGTGAACTATTCTTACTCCTATAGTGTCTCTCACATTTCTCTTCTGTCCCTTTTCATGTGCCCCATTTTCTGTCTTTCTGAAATGTGAATTCAAATAAAATCAACACAACACAATCAATCACAAGCTTATCAAATTCTTTACAAGTCTCCTCTTTCTCCTCTCATTAGGATCCTTCATTTACATACTGTTTATATTAGAAGACTAGGATATTATAAGAAACTACAGTAAATCACAGGTTCAGTGTCACTTAAGGAAATATCATAATCATGTCATTCCTGTTACCTGAGGTGATATCAATGCTGTGTCTATCCTCTTCAAGCCTTCTTATCTTCTCCTCCAGTTCACTCTGGACTGTATCGTATAACAAAAGCTTTTCACTCTGGAAAAAAAAAATTATGCATAAGTAGAAGTAAAAAACCAGTCTTAACTATGAGTATTAAATAACTTACTCTTAAAATACTTTTAACACATGACGCTCTTGTTCGTTAACTTAAAATTTTTAAAGCTAAAATGCCAAAACCATGAAAGAAATAAAACCAGAAAGCACAGAATCTAAGTATAGATTTAAAGAGATACAATTAAATTGTTTAAGAATATCTAAATTTATATGTGAGATGAGGTAAATGTTTACTTTACAAACAACTCATAGTAAGCACCAATGGCCCTTTCTAAATATATGCAGGTCCTACCTGTCAGTATAATGGAGAAGCTGTCCTCTAAGGTATATCATAAAATGGATTATGTTTTCTCATTGCAACCTTTGGGCCTTTATTCCTCACTAGTATCTCAACATCATACAAAACAGACTACTGTACCACAAAGAGAAAGACTCGGGTATGAATTCTATAATCATTTGATAGATTATAGAATCTAATGATAGTTGGGGCACCTGGATGGCTTAGTCAGTTAAGTGTCTGCCTTTGGCTCAGGTCATGTTTCTGGGGTCCTGGGATGGAGCTCTGTGTCAGGCTCCCTGCTCAGTGGGGAGCCTGCTTCTCTCCTTCCTGCTCATGCTCTCTCCCGCTCACTCACTCACTCTCTCTCGAATAAATAAATAAAATCTTTTAAAAAATCTATTGATAGTTAATCATAAAACTGTAGACTATATTCAAATCTCTCAACGAAGCTATAGAAAGTTTGAAGGACTTATAAAAGAGACTGTTTACTACTGGCAAATCAGACTAGAACTCAGGTCTACTAGTTCTAGCCCACTGTTCTTTTAATTAGAAAACAATGTATCCCTTATTTTAAAAAGCATAAAATATATATAAGTATAATAAATAGATTCATTCTATAAAAAGCTTATGACAGATTCCCAACCTATCCACCACACACTTGCTCTAGTAAGGACAGTAAGCTACTGATATACCATTAGATATGATCATCTCCTAGAGACTACTGGAATACAGTTAGGATTTCTTGTGGAAGGCACAGGCCACACCCATTTGACAGCACTCCTAGTGTGAATCATGAAATCCTCTCTTTTGGTTTTGAAATTTAGAGTCTGCACATGCTTGAAGGTTCTCCTGAGTGGTAGAGAAGATGGCTTTCATCATCTTGAGGCAAGCCAGGAGTGAGAGAAAGCAAAGCTGAAGACTAAAACTAGATCTCCTATGAAAAATCATCTCCTTGCATGCTACCCTCTATGCTTATTTCCTTTTACTTCTTCCCCTGCCTTTGGTAAAGCCTTATGAAATACTCCAGCCTTATCTACATTTTGCTACAAGCACTGGGAAACATTGTATATCAGAGAAAAAGGGAGAGCAAGCCCCAGCTATGGTCAAGATAAGTGTGACAGCTATAAATAGATGTTCCAACCAAAGATGACTCCTAATGCAGAGTTGGAAGTGATAAAGATTTTGTTTTTAAGAATATAAAAATTTAACTGGTACGGTCTCTTTCCTTTCTATTGATAAAATTGCCCTGGGTCAAGCAAAAATTCTAAAATAAGTCCACTAATCATTCCTTATAATTAAAAAAAAAATAAACAAACACAGTAAGTCTGAAATATTTGAAGCTTTGAAGACATCTCTAAAGATACTGTAAGTATGAAGTGTGTAGATAGAAGTGCCTTGAATCTATTCTTATTTCTTCGTCCTTCTCTCTTATCCTCAACCCTATAAAACTCTCAAAAACTTTTCCTGAGCAAGAAAGAAAGTCATTAATGCAGCAGCTAGAGGACATCCAAACTCCCTTGCTTTGGTGCCTTGTAGAGGCTTCTGGAAAAGAGAGGGCATCCAAACTCCCTTGCTTTGGTGCCTTGTAGAGGCTTCTCTGTTCAATAGGAAATTTAGCTTTCTTAAAATACTTATTATAATTATATATTTCGCTTCAATATTCCATACCCCTCCAATCTCCACACCTATACTTACTCCTTTGAATGTGGATAGGAGTTAGTGACTCACTTCTAATGGATAGAATGTGGAAGAAAAAAGTCATAAAAAACATCATCATTTCCATCTTGCTCTCTGGGATCAGTCTGAGATGCAGTCACCAGGTCCTGGGAGCCCTCAGGCAGCATTTGGAGAGGCCCATAGAACTATGGCTTCCAACAAACCACCAGCAAAAACTTGCCAGCTTTGTGAGTGAATCATCTTGGAAGCAAATCCTCCAGATCCTAGTCAAGCCTTCAGGTAACTGCTTTGTTGGTTGCCCTCTTTACTGCAATTTTATGCGACTCTCTCAGCCAGAACCAACCAGCCAAATTCCTAGCCACAGAGACTACAAAATAATAAATGTTTATTGTTGTTTTAAGTCACTAAGTGTTGGAGTAATTTGTTACAAAGCAATGGATAACCAATACAAGAGGTCTCAAAAACCTTATTTCTGTACACTTTTTCCCAAGGAGCTACTCTACCCAACTGAAGACAAAAACAAGATCCAGTGGGGAAGATGTAAAGGGAACTTCTAGGGTGATGGTTAAAAAGATATCCCATGAAGACAGAGATGCAGCTGGCCTAGAAAGCATCTGAAGGAGGGCACAGGATGGAGCAGGACAGGAGATCCTAGAGGTATAGGGGATGCTCCTCAGTATTATCTGATGCCTTTGATCATGTGGAAAACAGCATTAGGGGGCTTTCATAGATCTGCTGGAGACTCAAAACAAATGACAAAACTGAAAATAAATGAAGCAATTATTAATTCTGAGGCTACAAACAGAGTTGGAAGTTTGAGCATAGAGTTATAACTCTTGGCTCAGTAAACATTATTTATAGTTACAACAAAACAAAAATTGAGACCTAACAGTATTAGAAGAATGAGATGAGGCAAACTATTATGGAATCTTCTGCTTTCATACCAGGAAACCAACAGATACCATCTAAAACTGGTATTTAGAAATGAGGGCAAATTCCAGAAGCAGTAACTCAAAGAGTTAGAGATCACTGCTGCTGGAATGTAGAATTTAGAGATGGGAGAAGGGATTGCTGTGTTTCATTATAAGCTTCATAAATATGTTCATATATTATCTGCTAAAAGCAAATGTTTAAGAATATTTAGAGGCAGGGACGCCTGGATGGCTCACCAGTTAAGCGTCTGCCTTCGGCTCAGGGCGTGATCCTGGTCCAGGGATTGAGTCCTGTGTCGGGCTCCCCTATGAGGAGCCTGCTGCTCTCTCTGCCTATGTCTCTACCTCTCTCTGTGACTCTCATGAATAAATAAATAAAATCTTTAAAATTTAAAAAATTAAAAAAAATATATTTACAGGTATAGGGAAATCCTTATGAAATGCCACTTGTAAAAAAATTCAGAATACAAAATAGTATATATAGTCATACCAGCAGCGTGAAAAACAATTATACAAACATGCACATACTTATTAACAAATGTCCTCTGCTTGGTAGATTATGGTTCACTATATTTACTTCTTTAAACTTACTTCTCAAGTTTTCTCAATACTTATTAATATTATCATCAGAAAAAAATAATTAAATGATTAGATAACCAAAATCAGAGCCCTAATGAACCTCAATTTGCTCAAGAACTGGAATCCTAACCCTGAACCATCAAGAACCTGAGACTTTGCTACCACCTGCTGCCAATCTTAACACTCATCCCCAGCTCTGTGGGGAAGCTTAAATGAGAGAACCTAAATAAAGCATCACCACCTGTCCCAGTGTCTGGCACACTGTGTATTCTATAAATGTGATTTCCTTCCTTAATTTGACACAAACCATCTGCTGCCTCGATTGCCTCTGTGGTTTTCTGGCATACTCCCTGTATGCATAGCCATGTGAACATGTCTAGTCTTTACTCCTGGCCCTTCTATCTGCTGCTAATCAAACTTATTTTGACAATTGGCAATGTGTCTCCCTTCTTCCCACTTCCCCTGCCTGCCAGTTACTTCTATATTAGCCAAATGTAGAACTAAGTAATAAGCAGATAAAAAGCCCTGAATAGCAAAGTTCAGATTTAATGGTAAACTGTATGAATGACTAGAAAGATCAAAGGATTTCAACCTGGTTCTGCTGCTCCTTATACATGTAACCCCAAGCAAATTACTTAACCTCTGGAGCCTTAGTTAACCTATTCATAAAAATCAAGATAATTCCTACTTCATAAGGTTGTGATAAGGATTATGAAAGTGAATATAAAATCCATAATACTCTAAATAAATATGAGTTCTCTTCCAGCCTTTATTTCCTCTAAAATTCCCTTGAACTACTGACAAATATTAATTATATAAGCAAAGATCACTTAAAATATTAATTCTATATTAAGCATTAAAAAACCAAGCCATAGGGACACCTGGGTGGTTCAGTGGTTGAGCATCTGCCTTTAGCTCAGGGCATGATCCCGGGGTCCAGGGATCAAGTCCCACATCAGGCTCCCCACGGGAAGCATGCTTCTCCATCTGCCTACATCTGACTCTTTCGCGTCTCTCATGAATAAATAAAATCTTAAAAATAAAAAAAAAGCCATAACTAAATTAGAAGAAATTTAGGTAATTATTTAGCATCTCTGTGGAGAAGGGTAGACTTTCAAAGCTGAAAAATGATGGAAGAAGGGTGCCTTGGTAGCACAGTTGGTTAAGTGGCCAACTCTTGATTTCAGCTCAGGTCATGATCTCAGGGTTGTGAGATGAGCCCTGCATTGGATTCCACACTCAGCAGGGAGTCTGCTTGAGATTCTCTCTCTCCTTCTCCCTCTGCACCGCCCCTTCCTCTAAAAGGCACTGCTCTCTCAAATAAACAAATATTTTAAAATTACGTAAGAGAAAGAATATCAATATATTTGTCTAAGTAAAAAATATTACTTGAAGATACATTGCTTTTATTTCTGACAATATAGACTACATATCCTCAAAACAAAAACAAAACCTCCCAACACACCTACACAGATATCCTAAATAAAATACCACAAACCTCTTTTTAAAGGTATAGTTAAGGGCAGCCCCGGTGGCACATAGCGGTTTAACGCCGCCTGCAGCCCAGGGCGTGATCCTGGAGACCCGGGATCGAGTCCCACATCGGGCTCCCTGCGTGGTGCCTGCTTCTCCCTCTGCCTGTGTCTCTGCCTCTCTCTCTCTAGTTGTGTTTCTATGAATAAATAAAATCTTAAAAAAAATAAATAAATAAAGGTATAGTTAAGCTCTTAAAAAAATTAAGAAATATCCTTACAGACCAAAAATAAACAAGGAGCAGGAAACCAGCTTGTTAAAAACATGGTGCTGAAGCTCTGGTTTCCTTGAGGGTATTTGCTGGTGTTCGTAGAGGAATGGTTTTTAGTGGCTGTTTGGGAAAAAGAGAAAGATCTGGGGCCTAAGCAAAGTGAGGAACAAGAACTGGGATTCCTGCATAGCCCTGCAGGGTTATACCTTCAAAGAAAAGGCAGCCTAGAAAAGATTCACCTAAGGGAAATTGATCTGTGTTGGTTAGATAATCAATGGAAAAAAGGTTTTTTCTGATAATATGTCATCTTAGGCCTGACCTCTACATACTGTAGATTCAAATGTAGATAACTTGCATCTTCTAGGAAATTCCAAGCTAAAAAATTAAAATAGTCATGTGTTGTTGGCACACCAAAATGCCTATTTGAACAAACCAAGCAGAAATAAAACCAGATACTACCTGTAGAACTACATCCTCTGTCCAAGGCTCACAGAATTCCTACCAATAAAGCCTGCTATAGTCCAGAATTATGAAATAGGAGATAAGCTATGAGGTTTGGCAGAAATTTGGAGAAAAAAACCCCAGCAGAATTAGACTCTGAAGAACTTCAGATAATGATAGAGTAAAAAATATGAATTAAGTACTAAGAAATATGGAAGATAAAATGAGGACTAACATATGATTAACTCAAGTTCCAGAAGAAGGAAGCATAGAAAATGAAAGAAAGGCGATACCAGAAAAGATAGTATCTGAGAAATTTCCAGAACTAATGGAAAACAAATCCTAAATTCAGAAAGCACAATAAATCTAACTAAGGAGAGAAAAATAATCTCTATGGAGACACATAGTAAAGAAACTGAAGAACAATAAAGAAGAGTATAAAAATAGTAAAAGGAAAGAAGAAAGCTATCTACAAATGATTACAGACTTCTAAAGAGACTGTGAAAAGTAAAATCCTAAAAATGTTAAGAGGAAATAATTATTATCCTACAACATTTTATCCTCCTAAATTGTCCTTCCAGAATTATTACAAAGAAAGTTATTTTGGACAAGTAAAAACTGAGCTTACCACCAAGGGACTCTCAGTGAAGAAATGCTTAGGATGTTCTTCAAGAAGCAAAAAAAGGAACTTGCAAGGCAGGGTTGCAACTCAAAAACAATGAGCAAAAAATTAGTAAAATATGCATAAACCTAAAAAGAACTAAATCTATGAGATCAAAATAATACTTCACTTGAAGGATTAAAAAGCAAAATGGAACTAAAGTACTGAAAACTAACTTTTACTTTTTGGGAGGGAGTAACTAAAGGTAAGAGAGTTCAAGGGTCCTTTATAATTCAGGAGGAGGACAGAGTTATTAATATTTGATTCTAATGTAGATATGCATGCTGGAAATTTAAGCTAATCATAAAATATAGAAATAGTATAAACATATGATGCAATTTTTTAAAGTATTTTTTTGAGAGAGAGACAGATAGTAACAGAGATAGCAATAGAGAGCACATGAGTGGGGGCTAGGGGCAGAGGGAGAGGGAGAAGGTGAAGGAGGCTCCCCACTGAGCAGGGAGCCCAACGTGGGGTGGGATCCCAGGACCCCAAGATCATGACCTGAGCCAAAGTCAGAAGCTTAACCAACTGAGCCACCCAGGTGCTCCGTGATGCAATTTTTAAAACTCAATAAATCACACATACCCAGGAAAGGTCAGGAAAGAATAAAAAAGGATAAAGCAGAAAAAATAGAACACACAAAAGAAGTTGGTATTATATAGCAAAATAATCACTACAAATATAATTGGACTAAATTTACTGATTAAAAGACAGGGATTCTTAAAATACTTTTTTTTTTTTAAGATTTTATTTATTTAGGAGAAACACACACACACACACAGAGGAAGGGGGAGAGACACAGGCAGAGGGAGAAGCAGGCTCCATGCAGGGAGCCCGATGCAGGACTCGATCCCAGGTCTCTAGGATCACGCCCCAGGCTGAAGGCGGCGGGCGCTAAACCGCTGAGCTACCGGGACTGCCCTTAAAATAGTTTTTAAATCAATACATGTTCTATTTATTTATAAATAACACACCTAAAATATAGACCATAAAAACATTGGAGGAGAAAAAGGATAAAAAAACTTCTTATGAGGTAAGGGATGCCTAGGTGGCTCAGTCAGTTGAGCATCCAACTCTTGGTTTCTCCTCAGGTCATGATCTCAGGGTTGTGAGATCAAGCCCCATGTCAGGCTCCACACTCAGAAGGGAGTCTGCTTGAGATTCTCTCTCTCCTTCTCCTGCTGCCCCTCCACCTCCCCACTCTAAAACAAATAAATAAATCTTAAAAAAAAAAAACTTTTATCAGGCAAATGCCAGGCTAAATAAATCAAGAATAGCTACTTTAATTATCAGACAAAATAAACTTTAAGGCAAAAATCACTGTTACATAGAAAAGTACATTTAAAAAGGATACAATGCTACAATTATTAAGAGATATAAAAATTCTAAAATGAGTTTAATATAGCCTCTATATACTTTATATATATATACATATATAAAGCAAAAACTGATAGAAATATAAAGATATAAGAAATTATATAAAGCAAAAACTGGTAGAAATATAAAAAAATGAAAAATTAATAATTCCATTTACAATAGCATCGAAAAGAACAAAATACTTAGGAATAAACTCAGAAGATGAAAGACTTGCATATTGAAAACTATGAAACATTAATAAAAAAAATTAAACACAAATAAAGGAAGACATGCCATGTTCTTAGATGGAAGACTTAAAATCATTAAAAAGTCCATACTACACAAAGTGATTCACAAATTCAATGCAATCTCTTATCAAAATCCCAATGGATCTTTTTTTACAGAAATATAAAAAAGGGGATCCCTGGGTGGCGCAGCGGTTTGGTGCCTGCCTTTGGCCCAGGGCACGATCCTGGAGATCCGGGATCGAATCCCACATTGGGCTCCCGGTGCATGGAGCCTGCTTCTCCCTCTGCCTGTGTCTCTGTGCCTCTCTCCCTCTGTGACTATCATAAATAAATAAAAATAAAATAAAGATTTAAAAAATATATATATAAAAAAGCCTGAAATTAATATAGAACCACAACAAAAATACAAATAGCCAAAAATTTTTTGAGAAGGAAGAACAAAATGAGGTTTCACATTTCCTAATTTCAAAGTTTATTAAAAAGCTATAGTATGTACTGGCATAAAGACAGGCATATAGACCAATGAAAACAGAGCCCAGAAATAAACCCATGTACACAGGGTCACCTAACCTTCAACAAGGGTGCAAAGAATAAATGGGGAAAGGCTAGTCCCTTCAGCAAATGGTACTGGGAAAACTGGACAGCCACAAGCAAAAGAATGAAATTTGAACCTTACTTTTTACCATACACAAAAATAAATTCAAAATGGAGTAAAGATTTTTTTTTTTCAAAGATTTAATTTTGAGAGTGAGCAAGCATGCATGATTGGGGGTAGGGACAACAAAAGGAGAGGAAGAGAGAATGTCAAGCAGACTCCCTACTGAGTGTGGAGCTGATGTGAGGCTTGATCTCAGAACGGTGAGATCATGACCTGAGCTAATATCAGGAGTTGGACACTTAACCGACTGAGCCACCAGGTGCTCCAAAACAGATTAAAGATTTAAATGTAAAATCTGAAACTATAAAACTCCTAGGAGAAAACTTAAAAAATAAGCTTCATGACATTGTTCTTGGAAGTGATTTCTTTAATATGACACCAAAAGCACAGGCAACAAAAGCAGAAAGAGATAAGTGGGACTATATCAAACTAAAAAGCTTCTGCATAGCAAAGGAACAATAAGCGTGGAAAGGCAACCTACAGAATGGGAAAAAACATTTAAAAATCATTTATCTGATAAAGGGCTAATATCAAAAATATATAAGGAACTCAATTTAAAAATCGGCAAAGAACTTGAATAGACCTTCCTCCAAAGAAGACAAATGGCCAAGATGTACCTGAGAAGATGCTCAACATCACTATTCAACAGAAAAATCCAAATTAAAATCACAGCATGTGGGGCACCTGGGTGCCTCCACTGGTTGAGTCTGACTCTTGGTTTCCACTCCGGTTATGAACTCAGGGTCATGAAATTAAGTCCCTCACTGGACTCTGCACTCAACATGGAGTCCACTTGAGATTCTCTCTCTCTCACTGCCCCTTCCCACACTCGAGCATACAAGTGCTGGTGAGGATATGGAGAAACTGAAACCCTTGTGCACAGGTGGTAGGAATGTAAAATGATGTGGTTTTACTATGAAAAACAGTATGGAGTTTCCTTAAAAAATTAAAAATAGAGCTATATGATTTAGCAATCTGACTTCTGAGTATATTCCATAAAAAAACTGAAATCAGGATCTCAGAGATTTTCACTCCCATGTTCACTGCAGCACTAATCACAGTAGCCAAGATGGGAAAAACAACCCAAATGCACACTGAAGGATGAATGGATAAAGAAAATATGGTATATATATACAATGAAACACTATTTAGTCTTTAAAAAAATTAGGAAGTCCTGCCATATGCTACAACATGGATGAAGCCTGAGGACATGATGCTAAGTGATATAAGCCAGTCACATAGGGACAGATATTGCATGCCACTGGATATACAAACTAGTCAAACAGAGAAGCAGATAGTAGAATGGTTGCCAAAGGCTAGGGAGGTGGGGAAATAGAGAGTTGCTGTTCAGTGGGCATAAAGTTTGTTATGTTTCATGATTAAGTTCTAGAGGTCTGTACCAATAGTTAACAATATTGTATTGCACTCTTAATATTTGTTAAGGGGGTAGATGTAATGTTAAGTGTTCTTAGCACAATTAAAAAAATTTTTTTAAAGAAGAACATAAGAAAAAGATAAAAGAAATTCCATAGGAGATAAGTTTTAGCTGGGAGCTCTGGAATGAGCATTCAGTCTCCAGGACTATACCATCCTTTTTGATCAAAGGAATCCAAGACAGTGCATAGTGGGGCATCTCATCATCAGTACCTTTGGCCTCCAGATCCGAAACGGTGAATGACTTTACTATTGTGAAAAGAACAATATGTGGATTTTCTTAGGACATAAAGAAGAAAATAACAGAAAAAAATAAAGAATTAACAAACCCACCATCACACAGAGAATTCTAACACACCTCCCTCAGTAACTGAAAGATCAGGCAAACAAAAAAATAAGGAAACAGTCCATATTTATGTAAACAAATGAATTTAAAGTGTTACAAGGAATGAGATGAGATATTTGCATAGTTTCAAAGTACTTCTCCCCAAAATACTTATTAATCACAATGTGAAAAAAATGAGTGTACTAGAGAAACCTGGAAGACAGCACTTCAATCAAGTGATCAAAGTATATATCACCATATCAAAATTGTGCGCTGCCTGATAGAATTTAGTGAGAACACATCACTACTGTGATATTCTTACTGAGAGGCAAAACCCAACTCTAATCATGAAGAAATAGACCAATTCAAAATGAACATTTTACATAATAACTGGACTGAAATTTTAAATTTGTAAAGATCACAAAAGTCAAGGCAGACTGAAGAATTGTTCTACATTGAAGAAACTAATGACATGATAACTAAATGTAATGACAAAGACAATAAGTATTCTCAATAGGATCTCTGCTATAAAGAGTGCTGCTGAGACAACTGCTCAAATTTAAATGGGGTCTGAGGATTAGATGGTAGTAATATCAATGTACATTTCCTGATTTTGATGATTGTAGTATTGTTATAGAAGAGAATGACTCTCGTTTGTTGTCAGGGGTGATGGGGCTCATGTTGCCAACTCAATCTCATGTTCACCAGGAAAGTTCTTTTCTATAAGTATGAGATTGTTAAAATATATATACCATAAAGACAAGATGTACTAAGCACTCATGGAACTGATAATTGCAATCTTAAAAATATATTTCTATGAAAGAGAAAAATATGGGATATTCCTAACTCATTTTATGGATCTTGAAAACAAATCAAGGATAGTATGAGACTTAAAAATTATGGGACGCCTGGGTGGCTCAGCAGTTGGGCATCTGCCTTTGGCTCAGGGCGTGAGGCCGGAGTCCCAAGATCGAGTCCCACATCCGGCTCCCTGCATGGAGCCTGCTTCTCCCTTTGCCTGTGTCTCTGCCTCTCTCTCTGTGTGTCTCTCATGAATAAATAAAATCTTTAAAAAAAAAAAAATTAGGGCAGCCCCAGTGGCTCAGCAGTTTAGCGCCACCTTCGGCCCGGGGTGTGATCCTGGAGACCCAGAATCACATCCCACGTCAGGTTCCCTGCATGAAGCCTGCTTCTCCCTCTGCCTGTGTCTCTGCCTCTCTCTCTCTCTCTCTCTCTCTTTGAGAGAGAGTCTCAAAGAGTCTCAAAGAGACTCTCTCTCTCTTTGACAGTCTCAAAGAGTCTCAAAGAGACTCTCTCTCTCTTTGACAGTCTCAAAGAGTCTCAAAGAGACTCTCTCTCTCTTTGACAGTTTCAAAGAGTCTCAAAGAGACTCTCTCTCTCTTTGAGAGAGTCTGTCATGAATAAATAAATAAAATCTTTAAAAACAAATTAATTCCTACTGGCAAGCATAGAAATGAAGCATCTAAACAAAATATTAGCAAACTGAATCTGTTAACTCATAAGAAAAATAGTCATTCCAGGAATCCAAGGATGGCTTAACATTAGAGAAAAAAAAACATGATTAATTCAATAGATGTAGACCAAGCATTTAATAAAACCTAACAACCATTCCTGGAAAAAACCAAAAACAAACAAACAAAAAACAATACTTAAAAAACAAGAATTAAAGTAAATTCCCTTAACTTGATAAAAAGAGCATTTATCAAAACCCAACAGTTAACATCATACTTATTGGAAAACCATAAGCAACATTCCCTTAAAATCAATAACACAACCACGATCTGCTTTCACTCCTTCTATCCCATGATGTTCTATTTCCACTAAGACAAGTAAAACAAGTAAGAGAAGGATTAGAATGGAAAAAACAAACTGCCATTTTTCACCAATGATGTTATTATCTATATGGAAAATCTAAGAATCTATAATTAAATTATTAGAATTAAGAAGAGAGGTAGACAAGAAGGTTGGATATATTATCAATATACAAAATACTTTTCTTATACAGCAACAGGAAATAAACAGTAATTTTTTAAAAGATGTTATTAAACAACAAAAAATTTTAACAAGTGTAAGAGAAAAGTAAAATTATCAGTTTATTGAGGTATCAAGACTTACTAGACTGAAAGCAGTAAAAAACATATTATGCTATCAGTGTAGAAATAGTCAAACAGATGAATGGAACAAATTAGAACAGCCAGAAACAAGCTGCCAGGTAAGTGGACATTTGATATAAAAAAAAAAAAAAAAAAAAGAGATGGTGGGAAAAAGATGGAATTGCTGATTCATGGTAAAACAATGGTGTATAGAATAGTGTTGACATCATCTATCCATATGCAAAAAAAAAAAAAATTAGGTCCATACTTCATAACACACAAAAATTAATTAGAGGTAGGTTAGCAATCTAAATATTAAAAAGCGAAATTTCAACCTTTGAAACGAAAATACATCTTTTTATCTCAAAGTGGGAAAGACACAAAAAGCACATACCATAAAGGAAAAATGACAAATTCAGCTACATTAGAATATAAAATTTTTGTTCATCATGTCATCAAAAAGGGTGAAAAGGCATCCCATTGTCTGGGTAAAAATATTTGCAAAGCATATAACCAGCAAAGCATTTGTATTTAGAATATATAAAGATCCTCTACAGTCAATGAGAAAAATAGTAATAGCCCAAACAAAGGCAAAAGATTTGAACAGGCACTTCTTAGGAAAACAAATCCAAGCAGCCAGTAAACATCAAAAAGATGTTTCAGCTCAGTTGTAATCAAGAAAATGAAAAAAAGACATTCCATCATTTTATATCTATCTGCTCTTGGCATTTTAATGATTTACAAAAATATAGTAAAATAACAAATTAAGGTAAGAATCATGATAGAACTTGTTCTCTTACTTCCAAGAGTATATTTATATCTTGTCTACGTTATATAAAAACTTATCTGTGAAATCAGCAGGTTTTTTAAACACTATTCCAATAGAGAACATAAAGAAAAATACATCAATTTTTCCCCATAAATAGAAAATTCTGCCCTAAGATGTGGAAATAAATCTAGAGAGTCAAATTAATAAACCCAACATTCTATCAATACCACTGGATATACATGTTTTGAGTCTTAACTTGAATATTATATTAATTGCACTAATATTCTCCGCAATGCCAAACGATATGATCATTACAAAGTCTTTTTAAGGTAGCAGTTGCAAAACTAAAATTATCTCACTTAGTTCTTTTCTATCATCCCTTCTTTGTGTCCTACTTCCAATAAGGCTTCCACTGCAACTGTATTAAAAAAAAAAAAAATTCACACAAGTGAGAAGCTACAGTACGATTTAATTTTGTCTCATTTATTTTATTTACTTTTTAAACTACTGCACTCAGAAAGAGACTTGAAGAGTTGAAATTAGCTTAAAAGTTAAGTAAAATAACAGTACCTCACAATGCTGGCGAGAGGCTTGAATTTCACATTCATATTTGTTCTTTACAGATTCTAAGCAGAGCTCTCTATAGATTCCTGCAACCAAACACAATCACTCTGATTATGTTAGCAGTAATGAGTTTCATTATCCCTTCCCTACAGGAATTCTGTCTGACTGTATTTTATAAGATGAATCAGGAAGGAATTGACAAATGATTCTAACTTAATCTTTAAAAACTAAAAATAAAAAGGCTCAGTTAAAATATATATCAAAACAGACTAGAGAACTAAGAATTTAAGAACTAGGAAGAAACTACAATGCAAATTTTAGTTCTTATAAAGAATACTCCTTAAGTGTTTGATAGAGAATGATCAAAATGAAAATAAAACCCCTTTCCTGCGAAAAGTAATCTCTCAGGACTCATAACGGAAATAGTCAATAAACTCTGGTTTCATTCATCATATATTCTCAAAGTAACAAGTGGATACCCAACAAAACCACTATTTTTTAAAGTATTTTTTATTTTCAGAGTCCAAAGCTTCCAAGAAGATTAAATGTACAAACTGATAACAAAATGTATAAACTGATATGATGTTTGAGTGCTCCTAACAGGGTTTTATCTAGAGAATGGATGCTCAAGAGAGTTTACTTAGAGCTACCAAGATAATAGTATAAAGTAGGCAACATGGCATGCAAAACACTGTCACAAAAACAGCAAACACAGAGCTTTAGATACATATACCAAACTCAGTGCCACAGTTGACCCTAGAAATGTGATTTTTCTTGTCCAGTAAAGGCATGAGACTATGCCATTAGCTACATATTCACACACACTATTCTTTGTACAATCAAAAAGTAAATGAATGAGGCCACAGAGTAGAAAAGTGAATAACAGACTCAAGTACTATTTCCTAAACATCCAGTAAGTCTCACTTAGTTCTTTTAGAATGTCAAAGAATATTAAGGACTTTGTTTATTTTTCAGGGTCCTAAGCCAATGCACAAAGACAGCAAATTAAGTATCACATTACCTACATATGTAAATATTAAGCACTCACGAATAATATTTGGCTTATGGTAGATTTAGTACAAAAAGAACTTATAATGAACAATGCCTTAGGTATTACATAATAGGTGCAGGAGGATCAATTAGTTCCCTCAAAAAGAAAAGAATCAGCATATCATTAGTTAAAATTCAGTCTTAGTCTAACTATGAATAATCATAAGTGATCTTCAAATAGATGTGTCTTTTGTCATGAGTGCTAGGGCACAGTTCTGAGGCTGGATCCCAACAACCAGAAGACTGAAATTTAACCACACAAGTATAGTATTTCTTCATTTATTTATAGCCACAAATGAATGACCAAACTTACCAACATAAAAAATTATCATTAAAATATAGGATTGAACACTAATTCCCTATTCCATAACATCCTGACCAAACATTTTGTAGGTGTTTTTATAAATTAAAAAAAATCCTATCACTCTTATAGATGAAAGTACTAAAAGCACTTAAATTGAATCTTAATTTATCTAACAAGAAATTAAACTAAAATAGTAACATTTGCTCTTAATAAAAGAATCATGTTTCTAATTGTTTTACATGTGGAAGTATCTTCTCAACAACACTGTGAGCAATCTGAGGACTTTTTTTTTTGGTCTCCCACAGCAACAGAGGAAAGCAAAAGGCATTTAATAAAATAATTGTGGGCTGAGTGAAATACTCTGTTCACTATAAATATATTTGTGATTTCATTAACAAGAAACACTCACTTGACAAATACCTTTCAAGTCTAGTGAAGAGTTCATATTCTACTATATGGAAAAGATGTTTCACTTTCCTACCTGCTACCTTTGTACGAATTTGCATATTTTCTTGTAAAGTTGCCAGTGGTTCCAAATATTCTGGTGCTTTTCCAGCTATGACTTCTTGTAGTTTTGCATCCACCTGACTTAATCGTTCTTTATAAAGTCTTAACAAAGCAAAAATTAAAATATTAATTTTAAAAGCCCAACAAAGGCTAACAATTTACCATTTCTACACATTCTCTCTTCCTAATATCATTCATATACTAATAACCTACCAAATGTATCTTTGTCTTAATCTTAAGTGAAAAACTCAGTTACATTATTTGGTTTTATGTACATAATCACAAAGTAGATATTTTTCTTTTTTTTTAGATATATCATTTTTTAATGATTAATTCACCATACAAAAAATACAACTAAGATACTACTTTTTTGCACTCTAGATCTTTGGTTTTGTTTTAACTGCAGAACAATAAATCAATTCTAGGAGAAAGGGTCATTTAAATACTGAGTTTAAAAGAAACAAAGAAATCATTTTAAATAATTTAGATATAGGCATTACTAGTTGTCAAAATAAATAACTCTCTAGCTTCTCTCCATCTTTCCAGAAAAGGAGTCCATGTTATATTCGGCCTACGATTTTTACAAAGAGGAAATAAAGTGATGGAGGTAAAAAATAAGGCTACAGAACTTGTGATCTGGCATATCCAGTTTGTCTGAACTGCAAATGAAAAAGCTATAACAAAAGGAGTTGCTCAGCGGATGCGGAAAATGAAAACTGGGGTAGGGAACCCCTGTTGCTGTATTTATGAATTTACATACAAATACACTAATTTGCCAGCTGTCATACCAATAACTTTACCCTGATTATCAATGATTGAGTACTTGTGACAAATCAATGTTTATTTTTGGCAATAATCCTAAAGAATAGAACTAACTCTTTTTAACAGGAAGATGTGGCACACCTAGGTGGTTCAGCGGTTAAGTGTCTGTCTTCGGGTCAGAGCGTGATCCTGGAGTCCCCGGATCAAGGCCCACATCCGGCTCCCTGTGTGAAGCCTGCTTTTCCCTCTGCCTATGTGTCTGCTTCTCTGTCTCTCATGAATAAATAAAATCTTAAAAAAAAAATAACAGGAAGATGTTTACATTGCCATTCTTTATGAAAGGCACTTTTAATTCTGGCTTTATGGCATTTTAAGGATAGCCTAAAAATTTCAAAGCAGATTAACCATTCAAGATCACGGAGGTGCCTGGGTGGCTCTGTCAGTAGAGCATCCAACTCTTGATTTCCACTCAGGTCATGATCTCAGGTTTGTGAGATGGAGCTCCACACAGGGCATGGAGCCTGCTTAAGATTCTTTCTCTTCCTCACCCTCCCCCTGCTCATGTGCATTCTCTCTCTCTCAAAATAAAACACAATTTAAGATTATTTTGTAAACTCTTTTTTTTTTCTTTTTGGCCACTCACTACTTTATCATAGTTGAATGAAGAATATGTCATAAGAAAGGCATGTAGTAACTGCTAAAAGAAACCACCGATTATGCTTGTAGGTGTTAGTGTAACTACCAGTTGGCTTTTGAAAACATTAGAGTACCTGGCTTTCATATAAAATTCTCTTTCCTCTTAAAAATATAAACCAATACAATTAAGATAATCAGGGAGGGGGATGGGGATGGGTTAAATAGGTGTAGAGGTTAAACGGTACATTGTGATGAGCACCAGGTGATGTATGGAATTGTTGAAGCACTAATATGGTACACCTGAAACTAACGTAACACTGTTAACTCATATAACACTGTATGTTAACTAGAATTAAAATAGACACCATCAATATTGGGGTTTATAACTGATTATAATCAGCATAAAGATTTATATGATGGTTCTGAAGGAATTGAGTAAGTTTGGGTGTTAATACAATAAATTTTTTTTTAAACAAAAATGAAAAAATTATCTGAGTTAACTGCCAATAATACATTATCATCTCTGGGTTAAATTTTTCTAAAACTCAAGATACGATGATAAAAAAATGTGTAAATTCAGAAAACTACAACATAATACTTATAGTTTTTGAGATCATAAATACAACTTTAGGCAAAATGCTAAAAAAGTGAGACAAATGATGACTGCACCTGAAAAACATCAAACTTAAAATATCAATAAGGTATCCCAGATAGGTGAATAGCAGCTTAAATGAACAGGATATGTGAATTAACAACATTCAATTAACTACCTTTCTAAAAGAATAGATTCCTCAAAATCAGTATCATTTCAACAACCTTGGAATTCAGATATAAACTCCTCAAAGGCAAGAATCAGGGGTCCCTTACCAACAACCACAATACTATTCAGAGTAGATGCCCAATTCATTTTTATTGGCTATGGAACATTGAAATAAATGGAAACTTGGGTGGTGTAAGTTCCTCTATCTTCTTAAGGAGGTGGAAGAATTTTCCACCAGCATACAAACTGCAGATGATGGATTTTCCGCCCTGTGAAGGGAGTGCTATTTATGTCCTATGGTGCTAGAACAGAAGAAGCAGGATAACACGTTGTTGTTGTTGTTGTTGTTTTATTACATTTCCCACCTCATCTAAGGAGGATTTGAGGCAGAGGTGTACACTACAACAGGATAAAAATAGCAATGAGGCAACTGGGGCAGATGAAAAAATAAGATAATTATAAACCTGGTATGAAGAGTAATTATTTCTAAAACATACTTCTGAATTCCAAGTCCTTGAGAAAGAATCGTATTAACAGTGGTAACAGGTCTCCTTTTAATACTTTCTGAGATGAATGAGGCTGGTGGGGGGACCTGGCTGGTGGTCATAATGAGCCACAAGAAAGCCAAAATCAAGGCAACTCCCAGCCTCAAGATGAACAAGATTAAGTTTAAAGAGTGACAAGCTGCAAAGTGTTCCTTTGTAATATATTATACTAGAACTATACAATAATTTTCATTTCTTGGATAACCATAAAATATACTTTAAAAGCTCAATAGGTATATCTTAATTAATTGTATGAGAATTATTCATTCATGGCTTACCTGTACTAAAATACAAAAATATAAATTTGCTTCCTCTTGTCCAGAATAATCCTGGATGAACTCTCCATGTTGCCCAAATAATGGATCCTCTGTGGATCCAAACTAATTTTAATTTAAAATTAATAATGTAAATCTTTAGAATAAAAAAATGATGTTTTTTAAAGCCAAAATTTTAAACTTTGGATTATTTATATTAATTTGTTGCACATTAGCTTGAAACATTTATATATTCACCTCTCATACCAATAAAAGTTAAGACCAGAAACGGCATAAACGGCAGGATTCATTTGGTAAATAAATCTGTCCCCTTTTAGTCTGGCAGATAACTCCAGATATTAAACATGTTTTCATCTCTTCTTTGGACCTCTCTAGGGAAGAAGTGGAATAGAATAAGCAGCAAAATTATGAAGAATTCATGAAGAGCCAGCTTCTGAATCAATTAGGATGTCCAGATTCTCAGAAGTTTCTTTCATTTACAATTCCAATATGTAGCTATGTCCCATGACCTTGCCAGCAAGTTCCAAAGTAAAAGCTCTTTTTTTTTTTTTTTTTTTTTTTTTTAATCTTCATCTGTTCTGTTCTCTCAAACCACTACGGCTCATTCTTGTGTAAGTAACTGTTCATTAGAGTTCTGGTATTACGAAGAGGGGGGTAGAAAACAGTATCTAATAAGCAACCGCTATGTGCCAGCCAAGACTAAGAATTTCACATACTGTTCATACAATCCTCACAGTTAATAATAAAAAAGCTACTATTAGACCTTTTTAACCTCTGAAGAAAGCCTGGGTTCAGAGCCTATGCTCTTTCTATTCTACTATATTTCCTCCAAAGTAATGTGCCCTCCAAAGTAATGTGCCTCCAAAGTAGAAGGACACCATAGTACTTAGAGGCAGAAGACCTGGCTTAGTTTCTGATGAACTATGGGCAAATCACTTCACTCTTCTGACATCAATTTTCTCACAGATAAAATGGAGATAAAGCTATCTTCCAACCTTACAGAGCTGCTGCAAAAAGCAAACTAAATAATGTGAAAATATGTATGTACTATCCAATGTTGATATAATCATTATGCTATTTTGGGGAAATATTCTCTTCTTCTAAGATTTTAAAAATGCTATCTTTATCCAATTACTTAAAGAAAAAAATGAAGCAGATTAGAAACAAAGGTGCAACCCAGGAGAAACATTTTAATTACCCATATACATATAATAATCTTATTATACCTCCCCAAAAACCTGCCTCAAAACCCTTAGTTAATGAGATCTTCAGCAGAAAAACTATAGATGAAGCCTCCTTCAGATCAGTCTCATAAAAAGGAAAATAGTTCAGAGTGAATATAATTTCTCTTGTGCTAATATACACATGACATGATTGAGATTCAGTGACAATGACCTTCTGACATTACTACTTACTGATCCTTGAGATCGGTAAACTGTTTTTCTAGATTGGACATTTCATCTAAACATTCCATTCTTCTTCTTTCACAGTCTTCATCATCCATTTCTGTTAATAAAAAGCAAATAGCAAAGAAGAAATTAATTTTATGTTCCAAATTATCTGAATGTTAGTTCAAATGGTAAAAAACAAAACAAAAAAACCACACACACAAAACTATAATATGAAGTTAGATATGCAAGGCTTATATTAAGCCTTAAGAGAAAAGGGTTGCCTGGGTGCTCAGCAGTTGAGCGTCTGCCTTCGGCTCAGGGAATGATCCCAGGTTCCTGGGATCGAGCCCGACTTTGGGCTCCCTGCATGAAGCCTGCTTCTCTCTCTGCCTGTGTCTCTGCCAGTCTTTCTCTATGTCTTTCATGAATAAATAAATAACGTTTTTAAAAAGCCTTTAGAGAAAATAAACATTTATCCAAAATAATTTCCACTACAGATTTCAGCTTAAAGTACAAATGACAGTTAAAGCTATAGCAATCTCTAGACCTTCTTATTTTTATTCATTTTTAAATCATTTTAAAGAGCTGACATCAAGCTATACTATATGAAGTAATTAATCCATTCTGGGCTTATTTTCCATCAACTCCACAGAACTTAAGCACCAAAATGATTATGTCCATTAAAGAATAGTGCTCAAAAACACTTTTGGAATTCTTTCAGAACTGCTTACATGACTGATTTGCCAGTCACATAAAAAGAAAACTAATCTCATTCTATTTACAAGATATCTTAGTCTCCTACTCAGATTCTCATTGTTCCCTCTCCCCAAAATATTGTGAGAAAAAAAGGAAAATGAAGAGAAAAACAAGCAAACTTTTCAAGTAAAGCAACTGTTAATCAGCAGCTCTCTTCCTATATTCCATATCTTCTATTTTTACATCACATATATTCAGCACTTCAAGATAAGTGAAACACAAGATGATCTGCATCTTGATCTGCAAATAAACGTCAAACTATGTGAAAGAATTAAGTTATGTTCAGTTATTTTCAAACAGCAAGTAACTATAGAGTTCATTTAACTTTCCTAACATTAAAATTATTTCTGGCTCTTAATAGGTTACTCCTTGGCTATTTAAAACTTGGTCCCTCAAGATGACTCATTTTCCAATATCTCTGGATAGTAGAGTTTATTTTGTAGCTTTAGGATCTGCTCAGTACCAATGTTTGAGAAGAACAAAACTGGAAGTTTAACATGAAAGACATATAGCAGAAAAGAAATGCTTTCACAAGAAGCAAAACTGCATAATTTAAGTGATGTCCTTGCACTTAAAAATTGACTTGTAATTCAAATTGTTATTACATGCTTCAAAATTAAGTTGTCCATTATTAATTGGGATAGAATAAAAATCAGTGAAAAATTACAAAAGCCAGCGTAAAAATTAGGGAGAACTTTAACAAATAGATGTCATTTCGTGAGATCCTAGTTCTCATCAAAAAAACAAAGAACACGAAGATCAAGTGTTCTACAGATCTAGAAAATGTATTTACGTACAGCCTAGATGTTCTTTCTCTGTACTGCTCACTTTTGAAATCTCACCTACTTTGATGGCTAGGCAGATGACTTCCAAATTATGCTTCTAATCCCAGCCAGGTTCCAATGCCACATTTCCAACTGTCAATTGACACTCTGAAGTAAATATACCACCATCACCTCATAAACAACATGTCTGAAATACTCTATCTTGCATCTTCATCTCAAATTTTTCATTTTTCTATTTCCATTCATGCTACTACCATTTTCCCTGTACCTGGGCTTTTTCTCCTACCTTCACTCCTAAACTTGCATACATCAATTCTGTTTTGTGCCTTTTGGGAAATCTTTCACATTTGTATCTTCTTTTCCTTTTCTAGTTCAGGTCCTTCTTCCAACAAAACTGGTTTCTCACTTTTTTAAGCCTTAAGCTCTAGCCTTTGCACTTTTTCTTACATTCCTCCCAATCCAACATACCACCCGAATTTATACCATCCAAATTCTATCCATTCTCCAAGATAATTAAAGTAAGCCCACGTTTTCAACTAGCCTTTGCTGGCCACCCTATTCTGAAAAGATTTCCTCTGCCTCTGAAATCCTAAAGCATTGTTTACAGGTAAGTATTCATCTGGCAGTTTACTCAAATACTGATTTATGACAGCTGTTTAATTGAGATCAGATCATAACCATTTATTTATACCTCATACTGAGTGGTGCCCAATGCAGCTCAAGGAAATCACTCATAAATGCCTATTTGGAGATGGCTAATTTATTGATTGAAATTACATCCTTTCATGGAGACCTTTGAAAGAGAAACCTGAAAAAAAGAGGGTGTCAGGGCAATAACAGACCATCATCAAATCCTCGCTTTACACGGCCAAAATCAGGCCAGGACAAATTAAAGTTTCATCCTCGTCAAATGGAAAGAAGAAAAATAATACAGGCAATCACATATCCCATTTCTTTTTTTAATAACCATCCTAAAAGTTTGCAAAATTGACCTTGATATTAATCTGCCCTCCGACCCAAAAAACCTGAAGCAGCCCGAAATCAGAAAAGGTCGCAGGAATAAAGATTTGGAAAATTTCAGAGCTGCCCCAAATCGGCCAATTTATAAGCATATATGAAGACCCAAAACCACCCCTGACGTGGGCTCTCCTCTAGTCTTGCAAAGTTCAGACAGATGCTGTAAATGGGACAGCTCCAGCCCCCGCAAGAGTGCTAATGTCAAGTATTGACTGACAGGCTTGGAAACTGCGATTAACAAATTCTAAACCAGCAAGAGCCAGCACAAATCTAACTAATCTCGGCCCTGACAACCCACCCATGTTGAGAAGGGTTGGAAAGATTAAGAAAAAGAAAAGAAAAGAAAAAGGAAAGAAGTCGGTGGTCTGGGGCCAAGAGGCATTTCCAAGGTCTTCCAAACAAGCTGCGGGGCATTTCCCGCTTTGGTCCAGTCCCGGGCACTGCCCGGAGGTCCCCTGGGCGGGTCCCACGGCGAGCAAGGCGGCGCAGCGTCTCGGAGCTGGGCGAGCCCAGGCCCGCGCCCGGTCCCGCCCCGCCGGCAGGGACCCGCCTGGAGCCAGGCAGCGCCCCACGACGAGTCCGGGTGCTGCCGAGGGCCGGGAGCCAGTCTCCGCCCCTTCCCTCTCTCCCCGCCCCGCACTCCCAGCAGGACGCAGCTGCCCGGCGTGCGGAGAGCGGCCTGTCGTGCGCCCCGCGCGAGGACTCCGGCTCCCGGCCCCGCTGGCTTGCACACCTGAGCTATCTCCATCCTCGGAGACCGACGAGCTTTCCGTGTCCTCGTCCTCTGAGCTGCTCCCCTCGTTTTCGGCGTAGTCCACCTCCATCTCATCGTGATGGTTCGTCTCCTTCTTATCCCCTCGGGAATGGACTGGCATTTTCCAGCCGCGCCGTCGCTTCCCACTCCCGGCGCCCAGCCCAGCCACCGCCGCTTCAATGAAGGGCGCGCCGAACGCCCCGACCCACCCAGCGGCCGAGCGCGTTCTGAACCCCCTCAGCTCCTCCCCGCCCCCGGCCCGTGCCTCACAACCTAACCCGCAGGCTCTGAGCTGGGAGCTCTGCCATTGGTGGAGGCAGTCCTCCGAGCCGGGGGGGTGGGGCTTCCCCTGCTCCGGGATGGTTGGTTGCCCGTAATTACGGCGCGGCCTTGCAATGTGTGTCGGGAGTCGTAGTCCTTACTGCTCAGCCCTGCAGGGGCTGCCGCCTTCCAAGCTTCAGCAACCCTGTTCACTTCTTGCTTGTGGACTTCAAGTCCCACAAGGCACAAAACCTGACAGACTCGCTCGCAGTTTATAAACTAAACAGAAACAGATTGTGTGAATTTGGACCGTATTTATTCTTTTCCCGCCAAATGATTGTCCAAGCTCCAGTGCCATCCAAGATGTTACTGTCAGATGTGAGAAGGTCTTTTGCCTGAGGGTTTTCTTCCTTTCTTTGAGCCTGGAGGAACTGGAGAAACTTCCACCTAAGCACCTTTATTATCGTTAATAAGCTTTTTAATTAATAAGTGCAGACGATGACTTGTACTTTTTATGTTGCACAAAAATCTTTAAACCGTTCTTGAAACACTTGCAATCAACAATATAGAAAGGGAGGAAGTTTTATCTTGCCATTTTCATCAAGTATTTTTTGCATTCATTTTTTTACTACATACAGCCTGAAGATGCCACTAGGCTTGATTTTACTTAAATTTTCGATGAAAAATACACATTTGACTCAATGAAATGTTAGCTTTTCTCAATGATGGTAAAATAGACAAGGAAGTCTCAATAAATATCATAATCCATAATCATAATAACTCCTATTAACTGACTACTTTTACCCTGTATTAGGTGCCCTGATGAGTTCTTTACATGAGTCATAATGAGTTTAATTCTCCATAGGTTTAATCTCTCCGAGGTAGGTACTATTATTATCCCCATTTTACAGATAAGGAAACTTAATTTGCAGGCAAATCAAAAAATTGTATTTTAGCCACTCTTTAGAAGACAGAGCTGCTTCTTGAAGTGGTAATTTGCTATTGAAATATTTCATAGAATATTGTGAATTGTACAGCATTTATTTCTCCAACGAAGTCCAAAGACATTTGAAGGAGAATGGTAAGGGTATCCAGGCATAACTGCATTAAAGTTAGATTGAGAATTTAATGACAAACCATTTCAAATTCTACCAATTTCTGTAGGGTAAAATCCAAATTAAGGGGCTTTTATCATCTAGTGTCAGCCTACTTCTCTCCTTCTTACTAGATTCTCCAAAACTGAACTCTTCAGTTGCTAAACACACAGTTCCCCACCCATTCCAATGTCTTTGCACATCCTATTCTCTCTCTGCAATCCTCTCCCATCTCTTTTTTTTCAAAGGCATTTTCTTGACAACATGCATTACCAAACCAGTACCTCCACCATTCAGTATGCACTCATGTTTTTTCAGACTGCTGCTGTACTTTGTCCTTTATATTTGTTTTCTATCACACTGTATTGTGAATTTTTTGGCTGATGCGCCCCACCAATTAGATGGTGAGTACCTTGAGAGCAGAGACAGTCTTAGTCTGGGATACAATTTCAGAAACATACATTAAAGTCAGGTAAAGTTCAAAGATGGAAACTGGAACGGTGCGAGCACATGGATATACATTATGTGAGTGGTGCGGATTAAAGGGGGCAACTGTTTTAGCTCCAGCCAATTATTTTTTTAAATTTTTTTTAATTTTTTTTTATTTTTATTTATGATAGCCACAGAGAGAGAGAGAGAGAGAGAGAGAGGCGCAGAGACACAGGCAGAGGGAGAAGCAGGCTCCATGCACCGGGAGCCCGACGTGGGACTCGATCCCGGGTCTCAAGGATCGCGCCCTGGGCCAAAGGCAGGCGCCAAACCGCTGCGCCACCCAGGGATCCCAGCTCCAGCCAATTATTATATAAAAATTCTGGCTTAGATGTTGGACCTTCCAATTTTTGAGAGATACTAGATATTTAGGTCTCTATATGAGCTATCTAGATTTATAAACATTTTCTCAGGTGTATGGTTTTTTGGGTTTGGTTTTTTTCTTTTTTGGTGGTGGTGGTTTGGTTTCTTTTTTTCTTTTTTTTAAGATTTTATTTATTTATTCATAGAGAGAGAGAGAGAGAGAGAGAGAGAGAGAGAGGCAGAGACACAGGCAGAGGGAGAAGCAGGCTCCATGCAGGGAGCCTGATGTGGGACTGGATTCCAGGTCTCCGGGATCACACCCTGGGCTGAAGGGGGCGCTAAACCGGTGAGCCACCCGGGCTGCGTTTGGTTTCTTAAACTCCAGACCAAACACAAACAGTTGTGGATAAAATCTCTGGCCTCTGTTGGGGTACCTGAGTGGCTGAGAAGGTAGAGCAGGCAACTCTTGATTTGGGGGTTGGAGTTTGAGCCCCATGTCAGGTGTAGATGTTACTTTTATTTTTTTAAGAATTTTTTAAAATATTTTATTTATTCATGAGACACACACACACACACACACACACACAGAGAGAGAGAGAGAGAGAGAGAGAGAGAGACACGCAGAGGGAGAAGCAGGCTCCATGCAGGGAGCCTGATGTGGGACTCGATCCCAGGTCTCCAGAATCATGCCCTGGATTGAAGGCGGCGCTAAACCACTGAGCCACCAGGGCTGCCTGAGGTACTACGTTTAAAAAATCTTTTTTAAAAAATCCCTGGCCTCTGTTAATCTGTTATATCAGCAGCTAGGAGAGCATGTGTTAAATGAAACAATAGTTTAGATTTCTGGTCACTCTTCCCGTGCATTAATTCATTTAATCATTGTAATAACTGTATGAAGGAGATACAATTATGCCTTCCATTTTGTAGAGGAAGGAATTGAGGCACACAGAGCAGTTAGATTACGTGGTCAAAGTCACACAGTTATTAAGTAGCAGATTTACAATTTGAACTTGCAGAGTCTGACATCAGAACCTGCATTTGACCATCAAGGAACAGTGCCCCTCTAGCAGGTGCTTTCTGTTTCTGCTGTTCAAAGAAAAACAGAAGTTGGAGAGGAAGCATATAGATTCTAGTGCTGGTTTCTGCTAGTCACCAACCAATTAAATTTGGCAAACTACACAATCTCTGGCCAGTTGTAAAATGAGAAATTTGCATTATATTATCTTTAGGGTTTCCTCCAGCTCTTAAGTTCCTGTCATTATTATACTTGTGTCTATTGCAGACAGAATAATAGGATATTATGCAGTTAGAGTTACATGGTGGGGTTTTGCTTAAAAGAAGAGTTTCTCTCCCCACTCCTCAAACAGATTTTAGAAGAGATATGTAGGGAATATAAGAGGAACCATGAGAAACAAAAATTACTAAGAGTGGACAAGAATATTGTCCATTTAGAAAATACAAATTATGTAAAGAAAACTAGGAAAGTAGAATCAAGTTTCCTCGATTGAGGCAGTTAAAGACGTAGTAATGATATTTTACATTTAGGTAACAATTTACCTTTTTCATGGGACTTACACAATCATTAGGTACCTTCTAAGTCTTACTTTTCATTAATCTTTCATACTTATTTATTGCCATGAGCAAAATCCACTATATCTTCACCTCTTCTCTGAACAGACCCTTAACTTTCTTGTTCTAAAGGAAACAAGGCTCTCCCCTAGGACCTACTTCCTTTGCACCCTTGCTCCCACTGAGCCTTGTCATGGAGTAGGTATGCTTGTTGTCCTCCTTGTTCCTTCAATACGATCCTTCCTCTCTCCTCCCTAAACATCAGGATACCACACAACATCTCTGCTTGTGGCTATCATCTGCATAACCCTCAAGGTCACACCTCCCCTCCCCCGTTTTTTTGAAGATTTTACCTCTCAGCTCATTCCCTCCAATGGAATGCCTATCATAATTCTTGGCCATTTTAATATTCAAGTATATAATTTTATACCACTCCACTCCTATTGGTTTTGCTATGGTATAGAGTAGATATAAAATAATTTTGGCATTATCTTTTTAGTTTTTCTCCCATATCTTCTTTGGGGTAGCTTTTTAAAAAATATTTCTATTGTGGGGTGCCTGGGTTGTTCAGTCGGCTAAGCATTTGACTCTTGATTTCGGCTCAAGTCATGATCTCAAGGTGGTGAAATCAAGCCCTGTGTCAGGCTCCGCACTTAGCACGGACTTTGCTTGTCCCTCTGTCTTCCCCCAGCTTGCACTCTTTCTCTGTCTCTCTCAAATACATAAATAAAATCTTTAAAATTGTTTTATTGAATATTTTAATATTGTATTATAATTTAAACACATAGTAAGTTATTCAGACTATTATATATATAACACAGTACCCATCTTTAAGCTTTCTCAAATCTTATATTTTACCAGACTTACTCCAGACCCCTCCTCAATTACAATTCTCCCCTTCCCTTTCCAAAAAAGCCATTATCCTAACATTGGTGATTTATGATCCACGTGTACACACTATTTTTGTATATGCATGTATCTATAATCCGTTGTAGGATTATTTAACATGTTCTAAAGTGCTCCAATTTTAAAGTAATGTACACTACACATAGTCGTCCTACAACTTCATTTTTACTCATCAATATTGTGAGATTTATCCACTGTGATATGGGTAGCTCTAATCCAGTTATTTTAACCTACTATAAGGTATTCCATCGACTACACTATTCCATTGGATGAATATTTTAAAATTTATCATTTACCTGTTAATGGATGTTTACATTGCGTCAGAATTTTTTGTTCTTAAAAAACAGTTGCCTAAATGAATATTGCTGTATGGAACTTTTGGACTTTATGCATGAGGATTTCTCTAGGACACCAGTCTCCAAAGTAGGGCGTGTGTATCCAGGAAGTATATCCTGGGGGACCAGAAGAAAAACATTAAAATTTCCATTTGTATACTTTTAAATTTTATCCTTGTCTGAATAAAGTAGATGTACAGATGCAGCTAGAAGTCCTTTAAAAAAAAAAAACCCACTCTGATTCACCTGTTCCCTGTGTTTATTGGTTTTTTTAATCAGTAGATCCTGCCTCCAAGGGGAGGCAAACTTAATTCCAGTTGTCACCACATGGTGGAGCTGAGACATCAATGTACAATCCACAAAACTGTAGGGATTGACCCAGGCCAGATGCTGGTAGCTGGAAAAACAAAGGCAGAATACCAGAGGCTACAACTAATAACTAGTACTCAAATCAGGGTAAACATTTTAATCATTCAAACTAAAGGGCCTTTAGGGACCTACACTGACTGCTAGCTGAGACCAAATTATGATTATACCGATTATATGATACCATGATTTCAACTGCTTAAGATTGAAACCACCTAAAGATGCTTGAATTAATTAGCCTATTCACTGGTATAGGATCCATTCTTTATCAATTCTCTATTTGCAGAAATTAATTCTGGGATTAGTTCAAGTATAATTTTATGACATTTTTGTTAGCGTATTTAGGCTATTATTATTATTCCACTGTCTCATCGCTCAAATTATCATGTTCTTTTCTGTAGGCAATATCTAATGTTTTTTTAAGTAGAGAAATTTTGTCTCTAAGATTTTTCTCAAGGGTAAATATTTTATACAGTTTTATTTTTAATCTGCATTGTTCCTCTAAAGATAATTTTTCTGTATAAAGTGGGTATCTTTTGTTTTGGCCTTCCCACTATCCATCCCCTTTCTGAAGCAATAGCTTCAAAGAACCTTCAAGAAACCCCTCTGTGGGGCACCTGGGGGGCTCAGTTGGTTAAATGTCTGCCTTCAGCTCAGGTCATGATCCCAGGATCTTTGAGCTTTGAGTCAGGCTCCCTGCTCAGTGGGGAGTCTGCTTCTCTCTCTCTCTCTCTCTCTCTCTCTCTCTGCTGCTCTCCCTACTTGTGCTCTCTGTCTAATAAATTAATTAATTTAAAAAAAAGAACCCCCTCTGCTCTATTCAGCCCACATGGCTCAGGTGACCAATCAGAATATTATATTTTTCTAGCTCAGAGATGGACATGTAGACCAACCCAGGCCATGATGGGCATTGCCAGAACTCTTGTTGGAGCTATCAGGAAGGAGTTTTGTCCTATGAAATTAAAAGTTCTATTAAGCCTGTGAGCTTAAGTTTATTAGGGTCATTTCTCCTTCCATATGTCCCTGGAACAGGGCAGCAGGGATTGGAACCAATGCAGAGGACAAGCAATGCTGAAATAGAAAGATTCCTGCTGATATAATGTAAGCACCTGGATCCAAATGTGTTCAATGTTAATCATTAGACTTTCAGTTATATGAACCAATAAGTTCCTCTTTTTACTGATGCTGCTTTGCTTAATTTTGTTTACTACTTATAGCTGAAAGTGTTCAGACTAAAATAGCTAATTTTTTCTTTAAAACATGCCTTTTTTAATGGAAGCAATGAATATTTTAAAATATCCCATTGTAATTTCTTATCTGTTCTTAGAAGTCCTCCCTCATATTCATTTATATATTAACTAATGTATATAGTATGTCAGGTAGTATGCTAGTTTAAGAGATTGGTAAACAAAACAGACACAGCCTATGCTTGCATAGAGCTTACAGAAAAGTGGAGGGATAAATATTAAAAATTAACCATACAAATTGAGATGTGCTTTCTGTTGGTATTATGAGAGTATATAGCATGGAGACCTGAGTAAGATGAGGAGTGAATATCAGGTAAGGCCTCTCTAAAGAAGTAATATGTCTGGTAAGACTTAAGAAGTGGGTAGGGGTTAGCCCAGATAGAAGGGAAAGAAGGAATATTATAAGCTGAAGGAATAGCATATGTAAAGTTCTTGACGTAGCAAAGTGCTTAGCGTGTTCATGTTTATGGAATTAAGAAATCACTGTGGATGGATGGTCATTAGTGTTCAAGGTTGAAAAGGGTCTGAGGTGAGGTTGGTAATATAGGCAAAAGCCATACTTCACAAGGCTGGGTAGATGATGGTAAAGGAGTGTTTTGAAATCCTAAATGCAGGGAGTTGCCGTTGGGAAGTTTGTAGAATGAGATGATAAGATTAGATTCATGTTAAGATTACATTAATTTTAAGATCAGATCTTAAAAAGATCACTGGTTGTTTAGTGGAAAATGTATTGGATAGGAAAAAGGGAAGGGAATAAGTCAATCAGATGTCAAGGTAAGGTAATAGTGACTTAGGGCAGAGGCTGTGTGATGAAAAGAAATGGACTACTTTGAGAGAGCTGGGAGGTAAAATCAACAAAACTTAGTAATGGATTAAATGAGAGACAAGATATAGGATATAGTTTACTTATCTCCTTTCTCTTTAATTTTTTAGACCTGCGGTTGACAGCAGGTGCAGAGGGAGAAGAGAAAGAATCTTATGCAGTCTCCAGGCCCACCACAGAGCTCCATCTCACAACCCTGAGATCATGACCTGAGCCACTATAATACTTCTTCTAATGCTTCTTGACTTATGTGTGAATGTTGCCTGTTTTCTCTGAAAATTAAATCATAATCTATGAAATTACAACAGAATGAAAGTATAAAATACATCAACTACAGAACTGGTGGTTAAAAGCAGCTATGGTCAAAATGCTTGATATAAGAGCATGAAGACAGTGACACCAGGGGTACTGTGGTTGAGCCTCTGTCTTTGGCTCCAGTTGTGATCCCAGGGTCCTGGGATTGAGACCCGCATCAGGCTCCCTGCAAGAAGTCTGCTTTTCCTCTGCCTATATCTCTGCCTCTTTCTCTGTGTCTCTCATGAATGAATCAAATCTTAAAAAAAACAGTGGCACCAAAGTTTACTAATATTCATTGTATTCTTCACTGTGAATTTCACTTACAAACATCCTTGATGAAGCAGCAAAAAATATTATTTATGAAATCCCAAGTACTGAGTACTTTTAAACATTTTCTTGACAAAGTGGGAAGTAGCATAAAGCATAGTGCTGCAAACTGAAGTGCAATGGTGACCTTCAGGAAAAACACCTGTGCAGTTGAGTTGTGCTCTGACCTAGCAATGTGATTCAAGGACTGACATTTTGACTAGAATGAACTAACTGACAAGCTGAAGTTATTCAGAGATGGATATTTGGAAAATATTTTCACAAAGCAGATAAGTAAAATGAGCCTGTTTCCTAAAACAGTTGACATTGTTTGATTTCAAGGATAAAATTCAAGCTTCCAGAAAAAAATTTGGAATTTGGAAAACTTTTATCCACCATGGTCAACATAACACCCAATACTTTTTTTTTTAGATTTTATTTATTTATTTGTTTGTTTATTAATTAGAGACAGAGAGAAAGAGGCAGAGACACAGGCAGAGGGAGAAGCAGGCGCCATGCGGAGAGCCTGAGATGGGACTCGATCCTGGGATCCCAGGATCACGCCCTGGGCTGAAGGCAGCGCTAAACCGGTGAGCCACCTGGGCTGCCCAACACCCAATACTTAAAGGATTTTCTGATGTATGTGATTTTTAAAAAAGATTTATTTATTTATTCATGAGAGACACACAGAGAGAGGCAGAGACATAGGCAAAGGGAGAAACAGGCTCCCTGAGGAGATCCCGGTGCAGGACTCGATCCCAGGACCCTGGGATCACGACCTGAGCCAAAGACTGACGCTTAACTACTGAGCCACCCAGGCATCCCTGATGTATGTGATTTTTAAAAATATTTGTATTGCGGGACACTTGAGTGACTGAGCAGTTGAGCGCCCCCCTTCGGCCCAGGGAATGATCTTGGAGTCCCAGTATCGAGTCCCACATCTGGCTCCCTGCATGGAGCCTGCTTCTCCCTCTGCCTGTGTCTCTGCCATTCTCTCTCTCTGTGTCTCTCATGAATAAACAACTACAATCTTAAAAGTATATATTTGTATTGCTTAATTAATTGTATTGACATTTGGAGTATCTGTATAACTCTGAACAATTCCAAATAACAATTGCATAATATTACAAAATTACGTCTGGGTAGAAGATGCATTTAAAGTGCATCCTTTCAATGTAAAGAATATAAAAAGTTTATTGAAATGTCTCCATGATCCACATTGCAACTAATCTTTAAAAAAAACTACCACATGTTGATTTTAGTTTATTTTTAGTGTATTGTTGACAATTATCTGAAAAAGCTACTAAAATATCCCCCTTTCCCAGGGTGCCAGGGTGGCTCAGTCAATTAAGCATCTGCCTTCAGCTTGGGTCCTGATACCAGGATCCTGGGATTGAGACCAGCATCAGGCTCTCTGCTCAGTGAGGAGTTTGCTTCTGTCTCTCATTTTGCTCCTCCCCCTGCTTGTGCGCTCTCAAATAAACAAACAAACAAACAAACAAATAAATTTAAATTCCCCTTTTCCAATTTCCATATGAGGCCACTTTTTTCTTGATAGGAACACACAGAGAGAGAAAGAGTGGCAGAGACACCGGCAGAGGGAGAAGCAGGCTCCATGCAGGGAGCCTGACGTGGGACTCGATTCCAGTTCTCCAGGATCACACCCTGGGCTAAAGGGGCGGCGCTAAACCCCTGAGCCACTGGGGCTGCCCGGGACCACATTTTTCTTAACATACTTCAATGAAAGGAATATAAGATATCAGAACACCTGATGGCTCAGTGCCAGGTGGCTCAGTGGCAGATGCCTTCAACTCAGGTTATGATCCCAAGGTCCTGGGATTCAGCCCTGCATTGGGCTTCCTGCTCAGCAGGGAGCCTGCTTCTCCCTCTCCCTGTCTGCTGTTTCCCCCTGCTTGTGCTGGCTCTCTCTCTTTGTCAAATGGATGAAGAAAGTCTTTTTAAAAATCTTCTTTAAAAAAAAGAAGAATATATGGCATCATGAGTAAATATCCAGCTATCTTCTCTTTTTTTTTTTTTTTTTTTTTTTTTTTGAGAGTGAGAGACTGAGAGAGCAGGGGCATATAGGAGCAGGGGAGGAGCAAGGAGCTAGAGAGAGAGGGACAAGTAGACTCCACACAATGTGGAACCTGACTCGGGACTTGATCTCATGACTCTGAGATCATAACCTGAGCTGAAATCAGAGTCATGTGCTCAACTGACTGAGTCACTCAGGCCCCCCGTGAGCTACCTTCTATTAAGCCAAATATTACAGAGATTTAAAAAAAAAAAGTAAAACAATAACACTCTCACCAAATTTTCTTTGTTTTGAAAAAATGGATATTTTTATTTTCTCATAGATATGCCTGTTCAAAAATACATATTTCAAAAAAAATCATTAATGTTTTCATTCAGTGGCTTATCATTGTTATTTTTCAGTATTAAACTAGTTTTAAATTTTCTCAGATTTCATTTTTAAGAGACTTTTTTGGAACAGTTTTATTTTTTATTTATCTATTTTTTTAAAAAAAGATTTTATTTATTTGAGAGAGAGAGAGAGAAGAGCGCGCACAAGCAGGGGGAGTGGAAGAGGGAAAGGGAAAAGCAGACTCCCCACCAAGCATGGAGCCTGACTCAGGGCTAGACTCAGGGCTCAATCCCAGGACCCTGAGATCATGACCTGAGCCCAAGTCAGATGCTTAACTGAGCCACTCAGGTGCTCCTTATTTATTTTTAAGTAATCTCTACAGCCAACATAGGGCTCAAACTTCACAACCCCCAAATCAAGAGTCACAAGCTCCACCAACTGAGCCAGCCAGATGCCCCTACAACAATTTTGGATTTTAGAAAAAAATCAAGCTCATAGTACACAGAGTACTCCTATGCTGCATCCAGTTTCCTTTATTGATGACTGGTATGGTACATCTGTTACAATTAGAGAACCAGTAATGATACGTTATTGTTATCATCTAAATTACATAGTTTATTGGATTCCCTTAGCTTCTACCTAACGTCTTTTTTTTCTATTCCAGGATTCCATCCAGAATACTTTATTATATTTAGTTGTCATTTCTCCTTAGGCTCCTCTTGGCTAGTATTGTTTCTCAGACTTTCTTTTGTTTTGATAACCTTGACAGTTTGAGGAACACTAACCAACTAGGGACTTGTGTAATGTTTTTCTCATAGTTTAAATGAGGCTATAGGTTTTGGGGAGGAAGACCAACAGAGGTGAAGTGCTGTTTTCATCACATTAAATCCAGGGCACACACTGTCAGGGTAACTTCTCACTGTTGATGTTGACCGTGGTCACACATAGCCAAGGTGGCGTTTGTTGTTTCTCCACTGTAAAGTCACTCCCCTTGCCCCTTCCATTCTGTACATTTTGGGAGAAGCTCATTATGTGCAGGCCACATCTAAGAAGTAGGTCTATTTTCCATCTCTTTGAGTATCTACATATATTTTTTTGGAATTCTTTTTGCATGGGAGATTTGTCTCATTGTCCCCATTATTTATTTATTCAATTATTTATTTATATCAGTATGTAATCATGGATATTTATGTTATATTTTGGATTATAATCCAATACTACCTTATTCATTTTGTTGTTCACATTGTTTCGGCTTTAACCACTACATGCTCTTTCAATTAACATACTCATATGATTTCTTTTTTTTTTTCTCATATGATTTCTGAGTGTGTGTGTGTGTGTGTGTGTGTGTGTGTGTAGCATTTACTCACTTTCTGGCACTACAAAAACATCCAGGCTGAACTTGTCTTTTCCTGCCCCAGTCCTAGAATCAGCCACTATTCCAAAAAGTCTTGGTTCTATCAGAAAGTGGCATTGAAAACAAAGATCTGGTGCAAGGTGTGCTTGCTGCTACTGGGGTGTCATTGCATCTAAGCCCTCTCAGCTGACAGAGCAAGATGTGTGTTCACTAATCTGTCTTTATACACATATTTATAAATATTTACATAGATAACTATCTGTATCTAGGAAAACATGCTCATATTGATGTCTCCAGCTTGAATCCATTACCAGGTGAATCATTCTACCCTCCTCCTCGTACTTATCTGAAAAACTCCAACTCCAACAGTGAGAACCTTGAGTCCCACCATATGTCATCCATTTATTTAATTCTTTAATTCCAGTATACATGCATAGCAGTATCAGAATTGTTAACCCATACCCAAATGGTAATGAACTTTATCAACTAGAATACAGTGGGTTTTTTTTAAATTTCATTTATTTATTCATGAGAGATACAGAGAGAGAGAGAGGCAGAGACACAGGCAGAAGGAGAAGGGGGCTCCAAGCAGGGAGCCCGACGTGGGACTTGATCCCGGGTCTCCAGGGCCACGACCTGGGCCAAAGCCGGTGCTAAACTGGTGAGCCAGCCGGGCTGCCCTAGAATAGTGTTTATGCACATTCTCTTTAGCCTTTAGTCTCATAGATTCCATTCGTTTCCAAATGAGTACCTTTCCCCCCAACTTATTCAGTGAGGTTGTTTCATACATTGTGATACAGTTAGATCATTTTGTCACATTCTATGTCCCAACTAGGATTCTCTGATCTCCTAAATGATTTATTTTAATTTGCATATATTTGGGTCCACTGAGTGTGCAATGAAGTTCTATGAATATTGATAAATGCATAGAGTGAGGTATCCACAATTACAGTATCATACAGGATAATTTCAGCACCCTAAAAAATTCCCTATGCTTTACCCATTTCCTGCAGGCCTGGGCTAATCGTTGACATTTACTGTTGCCTTTTCCAGAATGTCATGTAACGAGAATCATACAGTATATAGCTTTTTCAGACTGGCATCTTTCACTTAGGAATGTGCATTTAAAATTCATTTTCATGGCTTGATTTCTTTTGGGTGCTGAATAATATTCCATTGTATGAATGCAGCACAGTTAGCTTATTCATTCATCTATTGAAGGACATATTGGTTCTTCCAGTTTTTTGGAGTTATGAAAAAAAGATACTGTAAACATTTGCATGCAGATTTTTGTAAGGACTTATCTTTGAATCAATTGGGTGAATATCTTGGAGTGCAATTGCTGGTTCATATGGTAAAACTATATTTAACTTTACAAGAAACTGCCAAACTGTCTTCCAAAGTGGGCTGTACTATTTTACATTGCCAACAGCAATGAATAAGAGTTCCTGGGGATCCCTGGGTGGCGCAGCGGTTTGGCGCCTGCCTTTGGCCCAGGGCGCGATCCTGGAGACCCGGGATCGAGTCCCACGTCGGGCTCCCGGTGCATGGAGCCTGTTTCTCTCTCTGCCTGTGTCTCTGCCTCTCTCTCTCTGTGTGACTATCATAAGTAAAAAAAAAAAAAAAAAAGAGTTCCTGTGCTCTGCATTCCCACCTGCATTTGGTGTTGCCAGTGTTTTGAATTTTAGTCATTCTAATATGTGTGCAGTAACACCTCACTGCTGTTTTAATTTTTCCCTGATGACGAATGATATTGGTGATCTTTTCATATGCTTATATGCCATCTGTATATCTTCTTTGGTAAGATATCTGTTTGGTCTTTTGCCCATTTTTTTAATTGGGTCATTTGTTTTCTTATTGTTGAGGTTTAGGAGTTCTTTGTATGTGGTATATTAATCAAATCTTTTATCAGATATGTATTTGGCAAAGATTTTTCTCCCAGTCCATAGATTTGTTTGTGATTCTCTTAATAGTGTCTTCGCAGAGCAGAAAATTTAATTTTAATAAAATTCTACTTGTCAATTTTTTTCCTATATAGATTGTGCTTTGGTGCTATATCTTAAAACTCATCACCAAAAAATAAAATAAAAACTCATCACCAAGTGAAAGCTCACCTAGATTTTTTCCTGTTTTCTTTTGGAAGTTTTATAGTTTTGTATTTTACCTTTAGGTGTGCTCCATTTTGAGTTAACTTTTGTGAAAGGTGTAAGGACATCCACAAGTTTGCATGTGGATGTCCATTCATTCCAGCACCATTTGCTGAAAAGATTGTCCTTTTTGCTGGGTGCCTGGGTGGCTCACTCGGTTGAACAGCTGACTCTTGATTTCAGCTTAGGTGATGATCCCAGGGTCCTGGGATCAAGCCCCACATCAGACTCCCCATTCAGGAAACAGTCTGCTCCAGGATTTTCCCTCTCCCTCTACCTTTCCTTCTGCTGAAGTGCATGCGCACATGCTCTCTACAAATAAATAATCTTTAAAAAAAAAAGAAAAGAAAAGATTATCCTTTCTCTGCTGAATTGTCTTTGCTCCTTAGTCAAACATCAGTTGATTATATTTATGTGGTTCTATTTCTAGGCTCTCTATTCTGCTCCAATCTTTCACCAATACCATGCTGTCTTGACTACTGTAGTTGTACAGTAAGTTTTGGAATCAAGATGTAGAAACTTTGTTCTACATTCTTCACTGTTTTTTGGCTATACTGGATCTTTTGCCTTTCCATACAAACTTTAGAATCAGTGTTTCAGTATCTACAAAGTAGCTTACTGGGATTTTGATTAGTATCATATTGAGTCTATAGATCAAGCTGGGAAGAACTGACATGTTAAAAAAATGTAATGCTCTATTCCTTGAATATAAAAGATCTCTCCATTTATTTACATCTTTGATTTCTTCATCAGAGTTTTATAGTTTGCTTAGCTTAAATTTTTTTTTAATTATTTATTTGAGAGAGAGAGTGAACACATAAGGGGCAGAGGGAGAGGGAGAAGTACATTCCCTTGCTGAGCAGGGAGCCTGACACAGGGCTCAATCCCAAGACCCTGGGATCATGTCTAAGCTGAGGCAGATGCTTAACTGACTGAACCACCCAGGAGCCCCTTTTAAAAATGTTTAAAAAGATTTTATTTATTTATTTATTTATTTATTTATTTATTTATTTATTTATTTGAGAGAGAGAGTGTGGGACAGGGTTTTGCGGGGCGGAGGTGGGGGAAGCATGGCAGGGAGGAAAAAGCAGACTCCTCTCTGAGCCCGAGGTGGGGCTGGGAGCCTTACTGAGGCTCCATCCCATGACCCTGGGATCATGACCTGAGACAAAAATCAAGAGTCAGATACTTAACTGACTGAGCCATCCAGGTGCCACTCCTTGGCTTTAATTTTTAATAGTGTAATAGATTAACAAAAGCATTTTGGTGGTCCTCAATAATTCTGATCCTGACATCAAAAGCTTTTAGAACTGCTGGTCTATCTCTTGATCACTTCTTTTGGATCCTAACTTTCTAACTGCCAACTTCAGATCCTTGCCATTTGTGTTTCGTTAGGATTCACTTGGTAAGCAAAGCTCCTCTTACTCTTATTGCAATACAGTTGGCATTTCGACCTTTTCATTCACAAGTAATGAAAAACAGATACAATGTCTAATGTAATAGAAGTAAATGTACACGCTTGTATAATAAAATGCAATCAGCTAAGAAATCAGGACTGCACATAGTGATTTCCCTCTGAAAAGTGTGGTATGGGAAAGGTAAACCAAAAAAAAAAAAAAATTGTCAACCTGACTAACAATACTTCAGCAAGGTGATCAAGGTCAATATTAATAGTGATAACTCACGCTGATAGTACGTACTGTTCATATGGTGTGATGAAAATACACTTAAACTCTATGATCTTTCTCCCTAAAACCCATAACCTTGCTCTAATCATGAGAAAAACATCAGACAAATTTCAGTAGAGAGGCATCCTTCAATAAATCTGACTACTTCTCAAAACTCTCAAAGACTTCAAAACCAACAAAAACTTGAGAAACTATCACTGCCAAGAGAAGCTTAAGGAGAAAGGATAGCTAAACATAATAAGGTATCCTGGATAAGATCACAGAAGGGAAAAAGGATATTAGATTTAAAAAAAATAAGAAAAATAAGAAAATCCTGGATAAGATCACAGAATGGAAAAAGGATATTAGATTTAAAAAAATAAGAAAATAGAATTTAGTTGATAATAACATACAAATATTGATTCTCTTAACAGTGTCTTCACAGAGCAGAAAATTTAATTTCATTAATTTATTTTTTAAAAAAGATTTTATTTATTTATTCATGAGAGACACAGAGAGAGAGAATGGCAGAGACACAGGCAGAGGGAGAAGCAGGCTCCATGCAGGGAGCCCGACGTGGGACTTGATCCCGGGTCTCTAGGATCACACCCTGGCCCAACGGTGGCGCTAAACCGCTGAGCCACCCGGGCTGCCCAGAAAATTTAATTTTAATAAAATCCTACTTTTAGGATTTATTAATTATAATAAGTATACCACACTAACATAAGATGTTAATAGTAGGGAAAACTATGTGAGAATTGGACATATGGGAACTCTTCATGTCATTGGTTCAATTTTCCTGCAAATTAAAAATTATAAAAAAATAAATCTATTGAGTAAAAAGATCACTGGTTGTCAGTGGTTAGGGGCAGAGATGAATGGGTGGAACATAGAGCATTTATAGGGCAGTGAAAACATTCCGTATACTATAACAGTGGGCACATGTCATTATACATTTGTCCAAATCCATAAAAAGTATATCACCAAACGTGAACCCTGAGGTGAACTATGGTCTTTGGATGACAATAATATGTCAATGTAGGTCCATCAGTTGTAGCAAACGTCCCACTCTGGTGGGAGATCTTATGATGGGAAAGGTTGTGTATGTGTGAGACTAGGGAATACATGGGAAATCTCTGTACCTTCTTCTCAGTTTTGCTGAAAACCTGAAACTGATCTATAAAAATAAAATCTATTAAAAATTGATATATTAATTTTAAAAATCTGAAACTTGAATTAACTTGACTTTATAAAAAATAGTAATGTAACATGTTCACATTTGGGAGATTGATGATGACCTATATTTCTTGGAATACTCATGATTTTAAACTTAAGTTTTAAATTCTAGTTTTCACAAGTAATGTTTCAAAGATTATTTTCTGAGGTTTTCTTTTCATAATAAATATGTCTCCAGAGGGGAGAGCTTATACTTTCTTTTTTTTTTTTTTTTAAATCATTTTTTCATGAGAGACACAAAGAGAGAGAGACAGGCAGAGACATAGGCAGAGGGAGAAGCAGGCTCCCTGCAGGGAGCCCGATGTGGGACTAGATCCCAGACCTCAGGATCACGCCCTGTATCAAAGACAGACGCTCAACCGCTGAGCCACCCAAGCGTCCCAAGAGCTTATAGTTTCAGAGGATTTTAGTATTTACATCACTGGGAAAAGAAAATCAGGTGGTGGTGGATTGGGCGCGCTATGTTGAAATTACACTTATGCCAATGTGTTTTACAATGGGTTTCCTTTTTGTGGTATGCCAGACATATAATGATTACTACTGATGTTACATTTTTTATTTTCTGAAATTATTTCATTTGCCAAACTTTTACTGAGTGCCTGTATAAGATAAAGAAATGGGAACATAACATTCATTCTTCCATTCAACAAATATTTATTGAGCAGTTTTATAAAGGGCACTTTGTAAGAAGATTGGGATATAGCTTTAAACACAATCTAGGGACACCTGGGTGGTTCAGTGGTTGAGTGTCTGCCTTTGGCTCAGGTTGTGATCCCAGAGTCCTGGGATGGAGTCCCACATCAGGCTCCCCGCATGGGGGCCTGCTTCTCCCTCTGCCTATGTCTCTACCTCTCTCCGTGTTTCTCACGAATAAATAGATAAAATCCTTTAAAAAAGTAATAAACAATCTATATGGTCTCTCTCCTGAGGGAGTTTGTAGTCTAGGGGGAGAGCAAATCTTTAAACAATTACACAAACTGCTCTATTACAAAGGTATGAAGGAAAGAAAAGAAATTTTATACAGTATGTCAGCCATTATAGAAGTAATTTTCAATACCATTTCTCACCTAATTATCACAATTATGGATGTAGTTTACATATAAGGAAAATGAGGCCCAGAGAGATTAAACTATATGCCAAGGGCCCTAGAGTAAGTAAATCCTGAAGTGGAATGTCTAATTCAGAGTAATCTAATTTCAAATGATTGCAAACACTGTCCTTATTTCCTGAATTTAACAAAACCCTGAACGTACAAAACTGTTATCTTGTTTTACTAATGAGAAAACTGATGCTGAGAGGAGCTAGAACTGGAACCTATACCACTTAAATAATTCACTGATTTCCCATTCTATCATAATGCTTCCTTAAAACAAGCAAGATCTGCCACTTTGATGATACTAACATACAAGCCTTGCATGTAGGAACTGAATATATTTTTGTAAACTTTTAACAAATGGTTAAGATTGCCATTGAAACAAGCTCCTACTGAATAAAGTACAGCTTCTGTTAAAAAATATTTTATCTATTTATTTGACAGAGAGCGAGAGAGCACAAGCAGGATGGAGGGATAAACGGAGAGGGAGAAGCAGACTCCCCGATGAGCAGGGAGCTCTTTGTGGGGCTCTATCTCAGAACCCTGAGATTATGACCTGAGCGGAAGGCAGAGGCCCAACTGACTGAGCCATCCATGCACCCTCAAGGTATTGTTTTTTATAAACATAATTTTGGCAAAATTTCTTATAGCTCTCTTCTTTGCAGAATTTAAAAAGAAAAAAAGAAGTCCTATTACATTTATGGGTCACTCAAAGAATCTGCATTTGCTTAAAAAAATCAGTAAAACTCTGGGTGATATAAATTAAAACTGTTCTTGAAAACTTTCCTCTATAAAATAATTTCATGAAAAGTGAGACTACCTGTAGAACTGTTTTGCTCCTACATTCTCACCCATAGCAATAGGCTGTCCAAAGTATGATGAAATATTTGATTACTATAAAAATTTATTTTTTAAAAAGATTTTTATTTATTTATTCATGAGAGACACAGAAAGAGAGGCAGAGACATGGGCAGAGGGAGAAGCAGGCTCCCTATAGGGAGGCTGATGTGGGACTCGATCCCAGGATCCCAGGATCCCAACCTGAGCCAAAGGCAAACAGACACTCAACCACTAAGTCACCCAGGGGTCCCAATGTAATAGGACATTCTAAATTTTTTTTGCAGAGGAAAAACATGCATAACATATCCATGTTTATATGGGGTGCAAATAAGGGAAAGAGGTTTAAAAAGGAAAAAAGAACACAAGTAATAGAAAAGGAACCTGGGATTAATTTTGTAGAAAACATAAATAGCTCTGCTTAAAAGTCTTTTTAATGTCGAGTTGTTTGCAGCCAAAAATTGGAATATGAGATAGCAAATAGGAAAAAATATATAAAAGAAACACATAAGTAGCACATGAAAATATTCTAAGTAATAGATTAAGGACAGAATAAATTGTTCAAACGGTAAACTCCAAGTTTATATTTCTGCCTGAGTCTCTGGTGACCACAATTTGTGCTAATTTTCATGGATAAATCATTGAAATGTTTAATAAAGCCTACTTTTCCTTTTATCTTATTCTTTGCATCTTTGTTCTTATCTCTAACCGTATACAATATTCTGATATTTTAAGACCCTAATAGCAAGTTTTCTAGTTGAAATAGATCAACATAGGGTACCTGGGTGGCTCAGTGGGTTAAGCAGTTAAGTGGCTGCCTTTGGCTCAAGTCACGATTCCTCCACCCCTTGCTCAGCAGGGAGTCTACTTCTCCCTCTGCCTCTCCCTGCACTTGTTCTCCCTCTTTCTTTCTCTCTCTCAAATAAATAAAATCTTTTTTTAAAAGAGAAATAGATCAATATAAAAGATTTTAAAAATTCCACCTTAAACTATAAAACAACAACAACAACAACAAACCCATAGAACTAATTTCCTATGAATCAAAACCTGCAAAGTTTTGCTTACATTCTGGCCTGCCCCTGTTAAGCATTGTTTCTCCTTTCTTTGTCCTCCTACCATCTTCTCTGCTCCTCTGGTGACCACCTCCAAATCCCAAACAGGTTACTGTTCCTGAATTGACAGCAGAAACAGCAACTCTATTATTTGCATAAATTCAGTAAATGCTTACTGAGTGCCCAGCATCGATTCATTCTTGCCATAAATACGTATTGAGTGCCTGCCATATGCGAGGTACCATTGGAGAAGGCAGAGAGAGAGACAGAGAGAGAGAGACAGAGAGAGAGAAAGAGAGGCAGGAAGATAGAGAGGGAAGCAGGTAGGGGAGAAAACTCCTGGAACCTTGGATTATGGATCACAATCCAAGGTCTTCTCAAAACCTATCTTAAGAAGAGATTACAGTCAAATATAGGGGAGAAGAAGCATAGAATGATTACAGCATGGAGTATGGTGAGTATCTTGAGAGAGAGAAAAGTAAGTGCCATGGGAAGGTTTCAGAAGAGGGCTGCAAAGTTGTTTATAAGCAGTTCTTTTTTTTTTTTTCCTTTAAAAATTTCTAACCCCTATTCAGACTACCAAATATCTTTAAAATATATAAATCAGGGACCACTGGATGGCTCAGCGGTTGAGCATCTGCCCTAAGCTCTTGGCATGATCCTGGAGTCCAGGGATCAAGTCCCATATCAAGCTCCCTGCGTGGAGCCTGCTTCTCCCTCTGCCTATGTCTCTGCCTCTCTCTCTGTGTGTGTCTCACAAACAAATAAATAAAATTTTAAAAAATAAAATATATAATCAAAACTTTTCTTGTTGCAGGTAACTGAAACCTAACACAAACTATTGGCCTGTGAAATAGAAAAGACCACGGCACTTCAGACAAATTTAATCCAAATGCCCAAACAATGTTAGCAAAACCCAGTCTCTTCTGATTATCTCCTTCCTCTGTTCTTGGAGTATTGGTGATATCCCCAGTAGATTCTTTTCACTTGTTGGTTCCTAGCAGTTCCAGGCCTTCATCCTGAAAAGAGAGAGTTTCTCTTTCTCAATAGTTGTAGGAGTGAGTTTATTGACTGACTTAGTCTTGTGCTGGTTCCTAACACACTTGCTTTGCCTGGTGTGCTTGAGTACTGAAGTCTAAATGGGGCCATGGGGCATGAGATCCAAAGAGACCAAGAGAGGGGTGGCTTTCCAAAGGAAAACCTGGGTATGATTATCAAAAGTAGGCAGGCAAACCAACCCTCATCCACTATAATCAGGGTAGCTAATTGCTTTTTTAAAACATAATTTTTCTAAACTTTAGTAAGTTTGAAAAGAGCAAGAGACTAGTCTTCAAGTTATAAAATCTGGACATGTTACCAGGTTTTTTGAAGTTAAGTCCCTCTGTGAATTTTATTCTTTGACCTGAAGTGCTATGCATTTCCTGATATTAAGACAGATATTAAAAAAAATATTGGCAATGAGATAAGACTTCTGAGTGTGTATGTGTGTGTGTTTAACTGTTAAAATTTACTTAAAACTGAGTGGATGCTCAAATCCTACCAAGATACGGAGGTGGGGAGGAAACCACTGCCATTTCTAGCACCCATAGCTAGAAATAGTGAAAACTTGAGCCTGAACAAAGGTTGTGATAATGGAAAGAACAGGAAATCAAGAAATATCTAGGAAGTAGAATCATCAGATCTTAGTAACTGGACAAGAGAGGCAAAAGAGAAGAAGATTTAAGGTGATATGAGTTTTTGGATTGAAAAACGGGGTTGATAGTGGTATTATCAATAAAGATATCAATAAAGATATCGATGAAGCAGGAAGATCAGTTTTGGGAGAAAGGAGGACAAAGCTGACAAGTTTCAGTTTTGTATGTACTGAATTTGAATAGTTTTGAGTATATTTGAATTTGAGATTAATATCTCAGAAAAGACATGGTTACAGGCAAGGACAGAGATAACTAAAATAACCAAATAAGTAATAGAATCATGGGATCAGATAACAAACTATCAGAAGAAAACATTTTATAATATAAACATAAAAATTTAAAAACCAACAAATATTTATTCTGTGCCATTGTAGGACATAAAGACAACTTTCTGAAAAAAGCCCTCTTTTCAAGGAGTTTTTATTCCTACATATACATCTTAATTTGTCTTGTTAGTTTATAATTGGTACATTAGATTTTCTTAATTTTCCTTAAAGCTACTTTTATTTTTTTAATTGTAAAATCAATATATGCTTTTAAGGAAATATAAGCAAAATATAAGGACAAAAACTAAAATCACCTGTAATGAATGTAATGTAATGATTCGCAGATATAATCACAATTTTGGAGTATTTTTTCATCTTTTTCTAATTACGTTTTATCCACAATTTTTTCAGTTTTGATAACATATATTTTCAGTTTTGTATCTGTTTTTTCACTTAATATTGTCTTGAATATTTTCCATGTCATTAAAAAAACTTCATATTAGTAATTTTCATCTCCTTTCTGATGGACATTCATATAACTTCCCATCTTTCAATGTTGTAAATCATGTGTTAATATTTTTTTCCATTTTACCCATTTGTGATTTTTTAATTTTTTTTAAAAGATTTAATTTATTTATTCATGAGAGACACACAGAGAGAGAGAGAGGCAGAGACGCAAGCAGAGGGAGAAGCAGGCTCCATGCAGGGAGCCCGACGTGGGACTCGATCCCGGGTCTCCAGGGTCTCACCCTGAGCTGAAGGCGGCGCTAAACCGCTGAGCCACCCGGACTGCCCTGTGATTTTTTTTTTAGAATAGAATTCTAAAAGTGGAACTAATGATGCAAAGTATGTAAATGTTTTTAAGTGTCTTGATACATAATGCCAAATTTTAATTTCCAGTAAGCTTATAGAAAGTAATGCTTCTTCCCAGCGAGCAATAGGAGCATCTCTGTCACACTCACCAGGAGTAAGATGTCAAATCTAAAAGCAAATTTCACTAACTTGACTGATAAGACATTACATTGTTAAAAAGTAAACTTTATTGGGTGAAAGAAGCCAGACCCCCCCCCCCCCCCAAAAAAAGTATTCTGAATGTTTACATCTATATGGAACTCTAGAAGATGGTAACTCCAAGTGACAGTAGATCAGTGTCACCTGGGAACCAGAGATCAGCTAGAAAGGAAGGAATCATCAAGGGGCAAGAGGAAAGTTTTGGGGACGATAGATATGTTCACTATTTTGATTGTGGTGATGTTTTCATGGGTATATACAAATATGGAACTTACCAAATTCTACACATTGAAAAGGTGCAGTTAGTCGTATATCAACTCTCCCATAAAGCTGTTTAAAAGTTGCTTACAAATGTTTTAATCTGATTTTTAAAAATTACTAATTCGTGAACATTTTCACGTTTTTTAAAAAGACTTACTTGGAGAGAGAGTGAGGGAGAGAGAACGAATGGGGCAAGTGGCAGAGGGAGAGAATACCCAAGCCATCTCCTTGCTGACTGGGGCGCCCAAAGTGGGACCGTGAGATCATGACCTGAGTGGAAATCAAGAGTCAGCTTCTCACCTGCCTGAGCCACCCAGGTGCCGACATGTTCACGTTTTAGTTATTATACATTTCTGTGATATTTTGTGTTCTCTATGAATGTTTCTATGTCCTCCTTAGCAATTTTCTCCTGGATTTGTGAACTCCACATATTAAGAAAATTCACCCTCAAAGTCCTCCAGATTTTTCTCTTGTAATTTTGCACTGTGTTACTGCAGGCTTTTGGGCTTCATTTCTTTGTGCAAGATACTTTTATTTTCTTTCGTTTGCGAGATAACTTTAACCCAGAGGATGCACTACAATCCTACAAATCTCTACAATAAATTGTCCATCATCACTTTGCAAAAGCCAAAGAAATCCTTTAAACAAAATTCAACTTAGGAAATGAAGGGGTGTTACATCCAACGCCTTCAAAGAATTGGCATCTAAAATATATTGCACGTCTGTTTTGATGTTTTGGAACTATTTTTTAAGTTACTATGACATAGTAAACAGTGGAGGTGAAGGACCTTTTTTAAACAAAACGTATACGACACCATTCCGGGAGTTTGGCCAGGAGTCCCTTACAACGCTTACAATGGCGCGCGGTAATTCCCTTCCCGACTTTCTCCGGCTCCTCCTTTAGCAGCTCACACAGGAAACGAAAGGTACGGGTAATGCCGCGGATGATCTCACGCTGGCATGACGTCAGAAGCCTTGGCGTCAGAAGGCGGTTGCCACGGGGACCATTCGCCACCGACGGCAGAGTCGTGAAACCTCATCACCGCACACGTCTCCGTTTCGGCGTATGCAGTGTCTAAGCTGCTAAAGAAGCTTTAACCTTAAGGGGGCCTCAGGGAGAGGAGTTGTGCTGCTGCCGCCGAGAGCCCCACCTCCGCGGCTCCGGGTCCCGGGCCCCGGCCTGTGGCTGCGAGCGGCGGCTTCAGGAGGCAGCGGAGACGGCGGCGGCCGACCTGCCGGGTCTCCCTCGCTCGGTGCGGGACTGGGAGAGGAGATCCGCCATATTGGAGCCGGAACCGAAGGTGCCTTGCAGCCGCGGCGCGAGGCGGGTGGAGGCGGCGGCCCTGGCCTGGATGTGGGAGGAATCGGCCGCGCTGGGGCCCGCAAGCTTGGAGAGTGAATGAGCTGCTGACGCTAGAATCCTCCCCGCCCACTCGCTCCACTTTTCGCCGCCGGGGCCGGACCGGGAGGGGGCCGGAGTCGGCCGTGGCGGCGGCGGCAGGATGTTCTCCAAGAAGCCGCACGGGGACGTGAAGAAGTCTACCCAGAAGGTGCTGGACACCAAGAAGGACGCGCTGACCCGTCTCAAGCACCTGCGCATCGTCATCGGTGAGGAGCGAGGGGTGGTGGCGCCCAGAGGCCTTCCCTCCTCTGGGAGCCCCTGGGGGCTCCGCGCCCGCCCTGGCGCTGTGCGGGAATAGAGGGCGAGGCGTCGCCTCCGCAGAGACGCGGGAGGGCGGGTAATTTGGGGAAAGGAAAACTTGGCGGTTGGCAAAGCCGAATCACCACCAACACGGGGTTATCTAATTTTGAGTTAAGAGTCCGAGCTCGTTTTTACATCCTAGCATTACTCTAAAAACTTAGATCTTTTTTTAGACTTTCCGGAGGCTTGGTGTTGTCGATAATGGTGTTTATAGAATATGTTTGTCAGGTGACTACTGCCGTCCCCGTCCAAGTTGGAGGGGGGGACAAACCCCCCAAGCCAAACAATATAAACCTTAATCTTTAAAGTTTCTTGGCTGCTGAGGGCGAGGAAGCAGTTACACCTCTTGGGGAAGTGGCTGGTTTCCAAAAATCTTCGGGCAAGAACCCCGCCCTTCTGTTAAAGTACCTTGTTCATCATTACTGTCAGAAGGAAGATGATTATTAATTACAGAAAACAAAGTAGTTTATAGTTTCCTTTGCTTTTCGAGAATTGTATACAGTTCTATTTTTATTCAGTTAAATTTTTCTTACCCTCTGTTGCCGTCTATATCTCTTTGGCTGGCCGGCCAGACGGTACTGAGTTGTGGTAATAAGTGTTAAACGAAACTTTTGTATACTAATCATTTCATAGGCTGACAAGGGCTGTAATAATATATAATATTTATGGGACATCCGGTCCAATACTTCGATCTTTTTAGATGGAATTTGAGGTGAAAAGGAAAGTTACTTTGCTGTATTGATACAGAGTTACTGGCAGAACTAAGTTTAGAACCCAGATAGATGCCTGAATCCTAGTTCAGAGTTTATTATCTTAAACTCTTTAATGAGTGTTTTTCTGAAAAGTGACATTTAACTAGTGATATAAGTAAGTCCTGTATTTGATCTGCGGGTTTCTCTGTTGTTTTATTCATACTACCAATAAGACCAACATTTTGTACGGCTTACAAAATGATTTCACATGAATTATGATTAATCCTCACAATAACTGTAGAAGTAGATATTATTATACTCCATATTTTACAAATGAGAAAGCTGAAGTTTGGGAATATTGGGTGGTCATCCAGCTACTCAGAGCCAGAACTGGAGCCCAGATTTCATGTCTTCAGTTTGTTTTTTACTCTTCCTACATTTATGACAGCAAATCTTTATCACAAATAAGTCGTGTTTATTCCTGTGGAATAAGAAAGCAATTAAATCCACTTTAGCGATATAAAAAGAGATCCTGTTTTCAAGAAAGTAGAAATCTAAAGTATAGTTGAGATTGTGATCTTTTTATTTTCATTCTACTTGAGAGTTAAGTCATTGAAGAAAAGGTTTGGTTGATAGGGTGCAACAGAGAGAGTCAGTGTGTGAATGTAAATGTTCACAGATAATGGCAGTTTAAAATTGGAGGCTTAATGGAATTTAACACCTACTTGGGACAAACTGTAGGTTGAGTAAAGGCAGAGCTATAAGTTGAGTTCCTATAGAGTATTGACATTTCCTATATTAACTCCCATATTGTTTAGTTATACAATGGTCAAGGAGTGGTTAATACGTACTTCTTGGGCATAAAAGTTTTTTCCATTTGGGTGACATGGTCTAAAATAAGAGCTACACATTTAGATATTTTGTAGGCTCTAACTTCCTTGTTTTGAAAACAAAATAATTTTTAAAAACCCCTTTTGTTTTTATTAATTTATGGGCTTTTAAAAAATGGAACATATACTGTGTACACTTAAAATATCCTTAAGCTTCAAATACAGAATATTGTACTTACACACTCCCTGCTCTGTCAGTGGAGGAGATCCATACAGAGAGATTATAGCACTTCCGTGCTAAGTTTTTATTTATTTTTAAAATTTAATTTATTAAAGATTTTATTTATTCATGAGAGACCGAGAGGCAGAGACACAGGTACAGGGAGAAGGAGGCTCCCTGTGGGGAGCCCAGTGCGGGCCAGGATGTTAGGACCTGAGGATCAGGACCTGAGCCAAAGGCAGACACTCAACCAATGAGCCACCTAGGTGCCCCAATTTTATTTTAATTCCATAGTAGTTAACAGTGTTATACTAGTTTCAGGTGTACAATATATTCACCAGTTCCATATATTACTCAGTGCTCATCAAGGTAAATGTATTCTTAATTCTCTTCACCTGTTCCTCCTGCCTCCCCAGTAAACGTGTGTGTTCTTTATAGTTAGTGTTTTTTGGGGGGTGCTTGGGTGACTCAGTCAGTTAGGCATCTGACTGTTAATAATAGCTCAGGTCATGAACTTATGGTCATGGGATTAAGCCTCATGTTGAGCTCCACTGAGTATGGAGCCTGCTTGGAATTGTCCCTGTGCCGCTCTCTGCTGGCTCGCACATGCCCGCTCTTACTCTCTCTCTCCAAAAAAGAAACGAGTGTTTTTTTGGTTGGTCTCTTTACACTTTAGTCGTTTTAGACCAGTAGTTCTCAGCTAGGGACAATTTTGGCAGTGTCTGGAGACACTTTTGGTTGTCACAAATAAGGGGAGAGGCTACTGGCATTTAGTGGGTTGCAGAAATGCTGCTAAATATCTTACATTGCACAGAATAATACATCACAACAGTATTCTAGCTCTGAATGTCTGTAGTGTTGAGAGTTAGAAACCTTGTCAAAATATGGAATGAAAGATGGATCTCCAAACGTTCTTGCTATGGAAAGACCCCAAAGTTCATCGACTGATAAACAGATAATACACAGTGGACTATTACTCAGCCATAAAAAGAATGAAGTCTTGCCACTTGCAGCAATGTGAATGGAGCTAGTGTGTATTCCAAGCAAAATAAGTCCATCAGAGAAAGACCAATACCATATGGTTTCACTCATGTGGAATTTAAGACACAAAACAGATGCACAGTGAAAAGAAAAGAAAGGGAGGCAAATCATAAAAGAGACTCTTAACAATGGAGAACAAACTGAGTGGGGAGGGGAGGTGGCTGGGGGAATGGGCTAAATAAGTGATGGATATTAGGAGGGCATTTGTGCTGAGCACTGGGTGTTATACGTAAATGATAAATCACTAAATTCTACTCCAGAAACTAATAGTATGTGTTAACTAAGTAGAATTTAAATTAAAACTTGAAACAAAACCCCAAAACAAATGTTGTACTTGTTTCTGCTATATTAAGTGAAGAAAATTTTCTGTATCTTTAGGTGGTTACAGTTATTTTGTTTGAAATATGGTTAATGTAATTCCTAAGAAAAGGAGTGGGAGAAATTAGAGTGACAAAAGCTATAAGGCCTCTTAGAGGTCCACCAATCAGGTACCTTATTTTGAGGATGAAAGAGCCATTTCAAATCCTTTAAGGAAGTAGGTGCAGGTTTTACATAAAAACACTATGAGTAAACTAGTTTGCAAAGTGGGCATTGCTAGTTATACAGGATTTTTATTTTTTTGATTGGTCCCATTTGAACTATATTTTTAACCCTTAACACAAATTGCCGTTAAGTTAGGGGATTTATAGAGAATTCAGTGCATCCAAATATATGAAAACATAATTTAATCATCCAGTCTAAATCTTTTTCCTGGCATGTGTTCCCATGGGACACGTGAGATGTTTCAGCTGAATTTATAGAACTTGACTCTGAAGGACTTAGATTTAAATCTGCTGTGTTTATTGATACTGCTATATATTTTATTTGTAGGAACTGGAAGTTAGAGTTTTTAAAAGATAAAGCCTTGTCTAGTCTCAAAAGTTTTGTTATCCTCTCCCCCCTCCATACCCCCTTTTTTCAATTAAAAGCCTTAAGATAATGATACTAATTAGGTTAGCATGTGTAAAGTAGCTAACATAATGCCTGAATATAGTGGATATCCACTAAATGTTAATTTCCTTCTGTGGTAAGGTAACATTTTAGTCTTCTGATTTAAACATAGAAAAAAAACATAGAAAAATGAGTGCTTATTCATCTAATAAATACATTGATTATTGTTGGATCATTCTAATAGGTGTATCAGTGTGTAATTGGTATACAATAAATTGCACATACTGAAAGCATGCAATTGAATAATTTTGACACACACATATGTATATATACCTTCACAAGGTGTGTGTGTATATGAATAAATGAATAAATATTTAAATAATATTTATTCTCATGAATAAATAAAATCTTTTTTTTTTAATTTTTATTTATTTATGATAGTCACAGAGAGAGAGAGAGAGGCAGAGACACAGAGGGAGAAGCAGGCTCCATGCACTGGGAGCCCGACGTGAGATTCGATCCCGGGTCTCCAGGATCGCGCCCTGGGCCAAAGGCAGGCGCCAAACCGCTGCGCCACCCAGGGATCCCAATAAATAAAATCTTAAAAAAAAAAAATTCATCTATATTGTTGTGTGTGGTGTGTCAGGAGTATATTGCTTTTGTTGTTGAGTAGTAGTCCATTGTTTGGATATGCTACAATTTGATAATCTATTCACCTGTTGATGGACATACGGATTTGGGCCATTATGCATAAAGCTGCTGTGAGGTATACTTGTGTATAGACACATGCTTTCTTCTCTCTTGGATAAATACCTGGGAGTGGAATGGCTGGATCATACAGCACTTGTGTGTTTGAATTTATAAGAAAGTGCCATAATGTTTTTCACAATTTTACATTCTTACTAGCAGGGTATGAGAGTTCCATTTCCTTCACACATGTATGAACACCATTTGGTATGGCCAGTCTTCTGAATTTTGACCACTATAAGTATGTAATGGTTATAATTGTTTCTCTGATATCTAATAATGTTGAGCTTCTTTTCATATGCTTATTTTCCATTGTATAACTTCTTTGAAATGTCAGTTCAAATTTTCTACTTATTTTTTTTTTAAGATTTTATTTATTTATTCATGAAAGACAGAGAGAGAGAGAGAGAGCGCGGCAGAGACACAGGCAGAGGGAGAAGCAGGCTCTATGCAGGGAGCCTGATGTGGGACTCCATCCCAGGTCTCCAGGATTAGGCCCTGGGCTGAAGGTGGCGCTAAACTGCTGAGCCACTCGGGCTGCCCTTATTTTTATTTTTTTATTTTTATTTTTTATTTTTATTTTTCATTGCTTTACTTATTTTTAAATTGAGTCATTTGCTTTCATTTAGTTTTGAAAAATTTATGTTTTTGAATATAAGTATTTTATCAGATACATATTTTGCAGAGATTTTTTCCCCCAATCTTTGGATTGTCTTTTAATTTTCCTAACATTTTCTTTGAAGGAGTAGGAATCCTTAATTTTGATTAAGTCCATGTATCAGTTTTATCTCTTATGGTTTATGCTTTTTTTTTTTTTTTTTAAAGATTTTATTTATTTATTCATGGGAGATACCGGGAGAAAGAGATGCAGAGACACAGGAAGAGGGAGAAGCAGGCTCCCCACAGGGAGCCTGATGTGGGACTCAATCCAGGGTCTCCAGGGTCACACCCTGGGCTGAAGGAGGCGCTAAACCACTGAGCCACCTGGGCTGCCCTGGGTTATGCTTTTGATGTTAGATCTAAATCTTGGCCTAAGCCAAAGTCACAGTTTCTGCTATTCTTCAGGAAATTTTGTATTTTAGGATCTATTGTAATCCACTTTGAGTTAACTTTGTAAATATGGTTTAAGATACGAACTGGCTTTTTTTTTTTTTTTTTTTTTTTTTTTTGGCAGGGGGTGTGTGGGCAAATGGATACCCAGTTGCTGAGCACCATTTGTTGAAAAAGCCCTTTCTACACTGAATTGCCTTTGCACTTTTTTTTTTTCCAAATCTCATTTGTCTATATATGTGAGGGCCTATTTCTGGACTTTCTATTTTGTTCCAGTGATGTTTGTGTTAGAGCCCGGACCCCTCCCTTTCCCTCTTCTCTCTTTCCTTTCTCCTTCTCTATGTGTATACACACACACACACACACTTTTTTTTTTTTTTTTTTTTTTACTGTAACATAATCTTGAAATCAGATAGTGTTCTTCCTTTAACTTTGTTCTGACTTTTCAAAGGTTTTTTTGGAGGTAGAGGGATGGGAACTGTATCTGGACCCTTTACATGTCCATATGAGTTTTAAGATTAGCTTATCAGTTTCTTTAAAAAGAATAAAAATTTCACCATAATTGGGATTATGGTGAATCTATTGGTTGATTTGGGGGAAAATAGACAACAATATTGAGTTCTCTAACTCATGAACAATGTATGTTTGTTCATTTATATAGGGCTTTCTTTAATTTCTCTGGCAGTGTTTTGTAGTTCTTACTGTATTAGGTCTTGGATATCTTCTGTCACTTATCCTTAAATGTTTTCAACTTTTGATGCTGTTGTAAATGGTATCTTTATTTTTTTTAATTTTTAAAAATTTATTTATTTTTATTTTTATTTATTTTTAATTTTTTTATTTTTAAGATTTTTATTTACTCATGAGTTACACAGAAAGAGGGAGAGAGAGGAAGAGACACAGGCAGAGGAAGAAGCAGGTTCCATGTAGGGAGCCCAACTCAGGACTCGATCCCGGAACTCCAGGATCACGCCCTCGGCTGAAGGCAGGCTGTAAACCACTGAGCCACCCAGGGATCCCCGGTATCTTTATTTCTTTGCTAGTGTACAGAAATACAATTTAAAAAAATTTTTTTCTCTTCTTCTTTAGTAATCTCTATACCTAATGTGGGGCTTAAACTCATGACCCCAATATCAGTAATTGCTTGTGCTTCCTACTGAGCTAGCCAGGTGCCCCTGATTTTTGTGTATTGAGCTTGTATCCTGAAGTCTTGCTAAACTCACTTAGTCTTGCTAAACTCAGTCATTAATTTTTTGTTGATTCCATTGGGTTTTTTAGTAAACAGTCTTGTCTGAATAAAAAGCCATTTTCTTTTCCAACATGGATGTTTTTATTTTTAATTTTTTCTTGGCTTACTGAACTCACTAGAACCCCTAGCACAATGTAGAAGCGAAGTGGTGAGAGTGGGCATCCTTGTATTGTTCCTGATCTTCAGGGTAAAGCAATCAGTTTATCATACAGAATGATGCGTTTTTATCATGTTGAGGTGAAAGTTTCATTTTTTGCTGAGAATTTGGATCAGGAATGGATGTTGGATTTGTTAAATGCTTTTTCTATTTATATTGAGATAAACAGATTTTTTTTTTCATTTTACTAATATGAATTGTAGTCATTTCAAATGTTAGGTCAACTCTGCAGTCCTGGGATTAAATGATTAAACTTCACTTGGTCATGATGAATTGTCATTTTTATATATTGTTGGGTTTGATACTCTAAAATTTTGCTTATAATTTCTGTATTTATGTTCATGAGGCGTATTGGCCTGTGCTTCTCTTTTTAGTAATATTTTTGGTTTTTGATACCAGGTGTAGTGCTAGCCTTACAGTATTAATTGAGAAATATTCATGTAGAATTATTTTTTTACCTAAATGTGTTTGGCGGAATTCACTAATGAAGCTATCTGGATCTGCAGTTTTCTTTGAAGCACTATTTTTAATTACTCTATTAGAAAGACATCTATTCTGGTTATCTATTGAGTGAGCGTTGGGTAGTTTGTTTTTTTCAAGGAAGTTTTATTTCATATGAGTTGTCATTTATAGGCGTAAAGTGGTTCATAATACTCTATTATTCTTTTGATATCTGTAGAATCTGGTGATGCCCCTCTTTTAAAGTTGATATTGATAATTTGTCTTTTCCTGATCAGACTGACTAAAGGCTTATCATTTTTATTAATCTAAAAGAACAAGCTTATGGCTTTATTGATTTTTCTATGTTTTTCCGTTTTTATTTCATCTCTGCTTTGATCTTATTTCTTTTCTTAGTTCTAGTTTACTTTGCTCTTTTTCTAGTTTCTTAAAATGTAAATTGAGATTACTGGTTTGAGACCTTTTTTCTTTCCATCGTAGGCATTTAGTGATACAAGTATTTCCTGAGTAGCATCCCAAAATTGTGGTATTTGTATTTACATTTTCAATTAGATCATAGTACATTCTGTCTTGCCTTTTGGTTTCTTCTTTGATCCATTGGTTATTTACAATAGTAGTCTTTAGCTTCAAATATTTGAGATTATTCAGATATCTTTGTTATTGATTTGGAACTTAATTGCAACATGTATTATGATTTGATTTCTTTAAAATTGATTTTAATAGTCCCACATGTTCTAACATGATACAGGTTCATTTGCACTTGAAAACAATAGATATTCTGTTGTTGAGTTGAATGTTCTAAAAATGTCAATTAGGACAAGTTGTTTGATAGTGTCATTAAAGACTTCTATATCCTTGATGAATTGCTGTCTACTTGTTTTAATTATTGAGAGGGAGTGCTGAAGTTTCTTTGTGGGTTTGTTACTTTTCTTTCAGATTTTGTTTCATGTATTTTAAAGTTATTAGGTGCCATAACATTTAGGATTATTCTTTCCCCTTGGTAAATTGATTTTTTAAAGGTGGTATTTATTTGAAAGGGAAAGAGAGAGCATGCACAAGCAGGGGGAGGGAAAAGCAGACTCCCTGCTAAGCAGGGAGCCTGAAGTGGGGCTCGATCCCAGGATCCAGAGATAATTACCGGAGCCAAAGGCAGATAGATGCTTAACGGACTGAGCCACCCAGGCGCCCCTAAATTGATTCTTTCACCATTTTGAAATAATCTCTTTATCCCTGGTAAACTCTACTTTTAATTAAAATGTTTGGATGATGTACATTCTTTTTGTTTTGTTTTGTTAGTATGCTCTTATTATATACCCAGAACTTATTTGTCTTATAAATGGAAGTTTATACCTTTTGACCACCCTTACCCATTTCCCTCACCTTTTGCCTCTGGCAACCCCCATTCTTTAATGTTTTTATAAAATTGTTTTTTTAATTTCATGTATAAAGGAAATCATACAGTATGTGTCTTTCTGACTTATTTCACTTAACATGATGTTGTAACAAATGGCAGGATTTTCTTCTTTTGTGGCTGAATAATACTCCATTGTATATATAACTGTAGTGTGTATATATAAGTTTGCATGTGTATACAAACACATATTACATTTTCTTCATCCATTGGAATGACTTGTTTCCATATCTTGGCTGATATGAATAATGCTGCAGTGAATGAGGGGATGCAGATATCTCTTGATGATTTCATTTCCTTCAGATATATACCCAGAAGTGGGATTGCTAAATTATACAGTTCTGTTTTTAATTTTTTGAAGAATCCCCCAACTGCCTTTCTTTCTTTTTTTTTTTTTTTTTTTTTTAATTAAGATTTATCATGAGAGAGAGGGAGAGGGAGAGGCAGACACACAGGCAGAGGGAGAAGCAGGCTCCATGCAGGGAGCCTGACGTGGGACTTGATCCTGGGTTTTCAGGATCATACCCTGGGCTGAAAGCAGCACTAAACCACTGAGCCACCCGGGCTGCCCTCCCAACTGTTTTCTACAGTGGCTGTACCAATTTACATTCCCACCAACAGTATAAAACGGTTCCCTTTTTTCCACATCCTTGCCAATATATATATATTTTTTGATAATAGGTGTGAAATATATCTCACTGTGTTTTTGATTTGCATTTCCCTGATGATTAGTGATATTGAGCACCTTTTCTAGTACCTGTTGACCATCTGTATGTCTTTGGAAAAATGTCTATTCAAATCTTCTATTTTAAAATAGGATTATTGTCTTGCTATTGAGTTGTATGAGTTCTTTATATATTTTGGATATTAATCCCTTATTAGATACGTGGTTTATAGATATTTTCTCCATTCTTAGGGTTGCGTTTTCATTTTATGTATGCTTTCCTTTGCTGTGCAGAAACGCCTGGGTGGCTTAGTCGGTTCAGCATCTGCCTTTGGCTCAGATCATGATCCCAGGGTCCTGGGATTGAGTCCCACATAGGGCTCCCTGCTCAGTGGGGAGTCTGCTTCTCCCTCTGCCCTGACCCCCTGCTTATGTTCTCTTTCTCGCTCCCTCTCTTTCTCTCGAGTAAATAAAAACAACCTTTTAATTTGATGTAATTGGTTATTTTTGCTACGCCCTCAAAGATTTATTACATACAGAGGGAGGGGTTCAGTCCTTCTTGGCTGCCGCTTTCCTCATGGCCTCCAGCAAGTTGCTCAGCTCCTCTCTCTCCCTCTTGGCATGGATATGCGTTCCCACTTGCTTCTTAATGAACTTGAGGGCACGCTTATCCTTGGACACCTTGAGCAGCTTCATGGGTCGCGGGCGGAGCCACACACCTCGCAGATCATGTCCCATACGAACTTGGTGCGCTTGGTGAGGCGCCTGTGGCAGTGGTGGCTGTGCCTCAGCTTGCTCACGTTTTTACTCCCTTTGTGGCCCTTGTTGAGGTCCGTGGACGTAGGATAGCGCAGAACCATGTCAGGATAATGCTGGCCTTATAAAATGTTCCCTCTTTTGTCATATGGAAGAGTCAGAAGGGCTGGTAATTATTCCTCTTTAAATGTTGGTAGAATTCACAAGTGAAGCCATCTGGTCCTAGACTTTTCTCCTTGAGAGGCCTTTTTGTTTGTTTAATGTTGGCATTTTAAAGATTTTATTTATTTGAGAAAGAGAAATAGAGCAGAAGCAGGGGGAAGGAGGAAGAAGCAGACTCCTCATTGAGCAGGGAGCCTAGCATAGGGCTGGATCCCAGGATCCTGAGATCATGACCTGAGCCAAAGGCAGATGCTTAACCAGCTGAACCACCTAAGCACTTCTCTTTGGAAGGCTTTTGATTACTGACCCAGTCTCCTTACTTTGCAATTGTTCTGTTAGATTCAGACTAATAAGTAGTCATTCATATGTGGATGATGTACATTTAATGTCTTTATTGATTTGGTTACGTTTTAATCTGTCTTGCTGTTTGTTTTCTATTTGGCCTGTTTTTAGTTCCCTCCTTTCTTTTTTTTTGCTTTCTTTGTATTAGTTGAATACATTTATGATTCTTTTAAAAATCTCCTTTGTTGGTTTATTAGCCATAATTTCTTATTTTATTATTTTACTGATTGCTTTATAATTTATAATATATATCTTTACCTTACCAAAATCTACTATTAGGTGATACACCACTTGCATCATTTCTCATATTGTATAACAATTCAGTAAGAGTGTACTTCCATTTCTCCCCTCAGCCTTTAATGGTTATACGTTTATTTATATACATTGTAAGCCCCATACAATATTAATTTGTTTAAGCAGTTATTTTTTAAGGATTTTTTTTTTTTTAAGATTTCATTTATTTGACAAGGAGAGAGCACAAGCAGGGGGAGTGTCGGGCAGAGGGAGAGGGAGAAGCAAGCTCCTCGCTGAGCAGAGAGCCAGATGTGGGATCATGGCCTGAGTCAAAGGCAGACACCTAGCTGACTGAACCACCCAGGTGCCCCTTTTAAGGATTTCTAAATAATAATAAGAAAGCATGTATTTACTTATGCAGTATCGTTTCTCATTTGCTCCTCATTTTTTTTTGCAGAGATAGTTATTTCCATCCATTCATTATCATTTTGTTTCTACCTGAAGGACTTCTTTAAGTTCTGTTGTGATGATAGTCTGTAGGTAATGAATTCTTTACACTTTTGTGGAAAAGTCTTTATTTTGCCTTCTTTTTGGAAAGATACTTGGTTCTGTTTAGAATTCTAGGTTGATGGCTTTTTTCTTTGTCCTTTAAAGATTTTACTCTGCTGTCTTTTTGCTTGTATTCTCTTTCTTTTCTTTTTCTTTTTTTCTTTTTTCTTTTCTTTCTTTTTTTTTTAAGATTTTATTTTTAACTAATCTCTACAACAACATGGGGCTCAAGCCCACAATCCCAAGATCGGGAGTCAAATGTTCCACCGACTGAGCCAGCTAGGTGCTCCTTGCTTGCATTATTTCTGGTAAGTCTGCTATCATTCTTACTCTGCACATAACATTTAAAAAAGTTTTTCTGGCTGCTTTTAAGATTTTTTTCTTCATCACTGGTTTTGAACAGCTGTGCCATGGTGTAGTTTTCTTAGTATTTCTTGTTTTTGAGGGTTCATTGAACTGCTTACATTGGGTTTACATTTTCATTAAGTTTGGTCATTTTTTCCCCACTTCTTTCTCCCCCTCTTTTTTGAATTTCATTTATTAGTATTTGAGGGAAGTATTAATATTAGATTGGTATATTGGGAAAGTATTAGTAGTATAATGGTAGTATTAGTAGTAGCTTGAAAATAATTGATGTTCTTTTCCATTTTGGGGGGTTCTTTTTTCTCTGTTTTATCTTGGATAGTTTCTGTTGCTGTCTTCAAGTTCACTAGTATTCTGCTACATGTCATCATCTGTCATTAATCTTGTTAATTTTTCATATCAGATGTAGTTTTTATCTACTTCACTTTGAGCATAAAATCATATCTACATGTCTTTAATTTCTTGAACACATGAAATACAATTAAAGTAACAATATACTTCTGTGGTAATTCTAACTTCTTTGTCAGTCTGGGTCAGTTTTAATCAATTGATAATATTCTTTATCTTGAGTTTTCTTCTTTGCTCACTAATCTTGGGATATCTGATACTGTGAATTTGATGATCTTAGCTTCTGGATATTTTTGTATTCCTATAAATTATTGAGCTTTATTCAGGGATGCAGTTAAAGTACTTGAAAGCACTTTGAGCATTTCAGGTCTTGCTTTTATGATTTGTTGAGTGGATCTCTTTAGGGCTAATTATTACCTATTATGAGGCAGCATCTTCCTGAGTATTCTACCCAATACATGCCCTGCAAATTATGAGTTTTTCTGTGGTTCAGCTCTTGGGAACAAGTGCTGTTCTCAGTCTTCTGGGATCATCTGGTACTGTTCTCTCAAATTCTTTCACATAATTCTTTTTTTTTTTTTTTGAAGATTTTATTTATTTATTCATGATAGTCACACAGAGAGAGACAGAGAGGCAGAGACACAGGCAGAGGGAGAAGCAGGCTCCATGCACCGGGAGCCCGACGTGGGATTCGATCCCAGGTCTCCAGGATCACACCCCGGGCCAAAGGCAGGTGCCAAACCGCTGCGCCACCCAGGGATCCCTTTCACATAATTCTTTCTCCTGTCTTGGGAGTTTCCTTTTAAGTATGTTACAATCATACTGGAAGGGGACCTTTCCCAGTATCCTGAGTTCTTACTGTGTGCACTTCTTTCTTCTTTGGTGCTTTGTCCTGTGAATTCTGATTATCCTGATTTCCCTGGACTGTCAGCTGATCTTCTCAATTTATGGACTCCCTTGGCTCTGCCTGATTCCCTTCTCACTGTAGCCTGGAGACTCTTAAGTCAGTAAGCTTGAACAGTCCCAATGTACCTGTTTGTGCCATCTGTCAGGAATGATTTTCCTTACCTGATGTTCATACCTGCTTAAAACAAACCACAAAAAGCCCTAAGACATGTTTTCAAGATACTGTATAATAAGAGGTTCTCTGACACAAATTAGACTGAAGATCGGCTTCATCAAAGCAACTTGGTCCCCATTTTTTTACTTTTTTTATATTTAGAGAAGAAATTTATTATCAATTGATTACTGAAAAATGATTGTTTTCCCTCCAATCTGCATATATTAATATTTTCACAAAGAATTAAATTAAAATATCCTAAGAAAAATAACAAATATTCAGTAAATATAAATGATAATGTATAAAGATAGAAGCAAATACTGTATGTTCATTAAATTAAAACTCAAGGGGGCAGCCCAGGTGGCTCAGTGGTTTAGCGCCGCCTTCAGCCCAGGGTGTGATCCTGGAGACCCGGGATCAAGTCCCATGTTGGGCTCCCTGCATGGAGCCTGCTTCTCCCTCTCCCTGTGTCTCTGCCTCTCTCTGTCTCTGTATTTCTCATGAATAAATAAAATCTTAAAAATTATTTTAAAAAATTATAAAACTTAAGGGCAGCCCAGGTGGCTCAGTGGTTTAGCGCCACCTTCAGCCCAGGGCCTGATCCTAGAGACCCAGATTCAAGTCTCACATTGGGCTCCTTGCATGGAACCTGCTTCTCCCTCTGCCTGTGTCTCTGCCTCTCTCTCTCCCTCTTTCTCTCTCTCTTTGTCTCTCATGGATAAATAAAATATTAAAAATAAATAAATAAATAAAAACTTAAAAATGATATAGATTAAATTTGAACTGATATGAATGAAAATTTGGAAGTGTAGGAATCATTGTGAATTATAATTTGCTTATAAAGATAAGTTGATTTTATACTTGAATATGTTTTTAAGAATTTGCTAGGCAAAATTAGTAACTCTATATACATGAAATTAGACTTTTATGTTCTTAATTTTATCTGCTCTTTATATTTGAGACATACTGATTTGAAAAATTAATTTGACTTAGTTGAATTACTTTATCTTTGTGTATTTTGAAGTGATTTACTGAGATTATTTCCATAAATGTTACTGATTTATTTGCTTACTAAAATAAGCTGTTCAAATACTGTAAGCAGTCTCTGCATTAACTTTTTTTTTATTAAAGATTTTATTGCATCTGAATGATTTTATGTAGCTTATAGGACTGCATAAAATGTGCAATAGAACAATTAGTGGTAAAACAGAAAACTGAATAGCTACTACTTAAAGAAAGGAAACATCAGGTTCTAGAGATGAGCTGATTAAAGCTCTAAGGCATTGAATTTGGTTCTTAGATTTCCTAGCAGTTAAAGTGAAAAGAGAAACCTCTTGGGTTACGTTTTCAGTGTCTTGAAAAAGAAAACATTTTTTTCTAAAAAAACATTTTTTTCTTTTTTCTAAATTCAGTCATGGTTTATCTATATACATGTGTGTTCATATATTAACTAACATCTTCTAGAAGGATCTGTGTGATAGAGACCTTGGGGAAAATAGGAAATAGGGATAATAAGTATGTTTGTTAGATCTGTTTCTCATTTCAAATATCTTTACAATCTAAATGATTTTTTTCCTTTTTTTCTTTCTTTGTATTAAATGGCATCATCATCCTTCAGGTTACTAAAACCTGGAACTTTCATTTTTGACAATGTGGTAGAAAAAGATAATTGGATGTAAGGGTATCCCACAGACCTCTCAAAATCTAAGTGTCACAACATAAATGTATCTTTGCCACATTGTTCTTTAACTTCTTGTTATCCTCTCTGATACTTTACATTTCAGCAATATTAATCAGAAATCACTTTCTGTGATGCCTGTACTTTTGCTAATGATATTCACAGTGCCATGCTGTCTTCATATCACTCTTATACCTGAAAGCTTCTGCTCTTTGCTTAGGGCAAAATCATAGCTTTGGTGAAGCCTACCCCATCAGATGGGCATAGGAGCTTTCCCTATATTGTGCTGTTTACTTCTAGTAACTTGGTTATTTTATTACAATGTATTTATTTGCATGACTGTATCTTATCTTCCTGAGGGCAGAGGTGTGTCTTTCATCTTCATGTCCCTAGACTCAGCATAGTGCCTGGCATATTCTGGGTACTTAGTAAATATCATGTAGTTCAAAAATGAATATGTTAGATATGAGGAGAACAGAGTTGCATTTTTGTGAGCAATTTCCTTTTAATTGACAATGGGTAGAAAAAACATTTATAGTCCGTATCCTGATCAGAAAGAGACTTTGGGTTGTTTAGTACCTGTGCAGAAAAGTTGATTCAGAACCTGAAATCTGTACTATGTAAAAAAGAAAAAACAAAAAAACAGGACATTAATTGAAAAATGTTTATAGCATTATGGTAGAAATTATCAGATAATCTCCCCTCATTGAAAGAAATCTTCATAACTCTTATATAACATCTAATTTTTAGAAACCTTGTTTGATAGACCAAAAACATGTTAGCTGTTACACTGATCTGTAGATAGAGAAGATGAGTAACTATGGCACAGAACAGCAAATTTGTGGCCCTAATTTGTTGCAGCAGCCACAGGAGACTAGTACAGATATCTTAGTGTCTTAGCCTTTTTCTCTTACATATGAATTTCCAAATCAGCTTGTTAAATCCCTAAGTAATATTTGTTAGGATCTTTTATTTGATAGACTTGGATCTGTAGGTTTAATTTGGAGGAGGTTGACATCAGTAGGATATCTATTCTTCCTATTGCAAGGAGCCTCCATTTATTTACTTAGGCTCTTTTTATTTAAGAAAGACTTGCACATCTTTTTTACAGTCAAGGACAGTTACATTTAAAAAGGATGTTAAATTTTAAAGGGGGACTTCTGTTTGCTACTGGAGCTCATGTGACCACCTCATTAAGTGGTGGTTTAGATAAAGATCAAGAGAAAAGAATGCTCTTCTGTATAAAAAGCGGTATTTAGATAACTACTTTATGTTTTATAACAAAATAAGCTCAAAATAGTTCTAATTCTTCAGGATAAAATGGGAAAGAAATATATTTTATATATTGGGATAGGGAAGACCACTCTCAAAACTTGCACCAAAGTTAAAAATCATCACAGAAATGCTTGATAATTTTGCCTATATAAAGTATTTTGTATTACTAATAGTAACAGAGTTAAAAGATAAACACCAAGCTATGAGACCTATGCAACGAATTTAAGAGAATTAATTCCTTAATTTGTGGGCTATTAAATATTAAATTTGGAAAAAAATCAACGTATGTTGTTAAGACATATTAAAAACAGACCCTCTTGGCATGCCCTTTCCCTTCTGCACCTCTGCTGGCTTCTGCTGCTCCTGGGGCTGTTTGTATACTGGTTCAGTGAGGGCCCTGTACCACTCTGGTGAAGTGGCAGCTCAGGAGACTCTGGTGCTTACTGTTGCTGATGAAAAGCCCAAGGAAGGAGTCAAGACTGAGAACAACGATCATTATTTATTAGTAGGTGATTGGGCAAGATGGTTCTGTGGTACAGTTTAAGATTAAGAGGCATACACCACTCACTAAACTAATGGAAAACCTATTGTGAATGGCAGGATTTGTCAATGAGGCAAATCAGATACTGATTTGAGGGCAGCCAATTAGTGAAACAGACATACTTGCACAGTTGGAAATGGAGGATGAAAATACAGTTGATATATTCCAGCAACAGAAAGGAGGAGTCTACTAAAAGGAGAACTTACTACTTTACTCTAGAGCTCTTTCTCCAGACCAAGACATTCTCTATGAGAAAACTGCAATTTGGTTCCACCACATCTTGACTGCTGCAGTATAGTTTTCTTGATTTTTCATTTTCCCGCTCCTCATTACTTAATTGTATATGAAGTAACTGAATGTGCACAAGCATATTGTATTTTTTATAGTTAAATGGTCAATGGTATGTTTTGATTGACATCAAATGGAGATGGAATGGGGAAATATACTGGTTCTGTGAAGATACCTTCTTTCTCCCTTAGTGGCATGCTCATTCAGCTCTTTATATTCCAATAAGTTATTTTGCTCTCAGTGTTTAACAAAAATGGAACATGAAAATCCTTACATACTTTGTTCAATTGGAGATGTTTTTTAATTTATCATTGTAAAACAAAATTTTATAACTTTGTATGAAGCTGTTACATGTAGGTCAATCTGTCTTTATCAGGCATAAATTACTCTAAAAGAAATGAATCCTAGATAGTTTCCCCTTCAAGTCAAGAATCTGAATGTTTAAAAAGATTTTATTCATTTTAGAGAGAGGAAGCATGTGTGTGTGCATGAGCAGATGGAGGGGCGAAAGGCGAGGGAGAGAATTTCAAGGAGACTCTGCTGCTTGAATCTCGTGAGGGCATGATCTCATGACCTGAGGTGAAATCAAGAGTCAGATGCTTAACTGACTGAACCACTCAGACACCCCAAGCATCCTGTTTATTTTATTTTATTTTTTAAAAGATTTTATTTATTTATTGATGAGAGACACAGAAAGAAGAGAGAGAGAGAGAGGCAGAGACACAGGCAGAGGGAAAAGCAGGGAGCCTGATGTGGGACTTGATTCCGGGTCCCCAGGATCACTCCCTGGGCCCAAGGCGGCACTAAACTGCTGAGCCATCCTGGCTGCCCCAAGCATCCTGTTTAAATAAACTTTTTGTTTTTGTATTTTTAAAGACCCTCTCATAATATTGGCGGTGGAATGTAAATTTGATGGTATTTTGACTGTTAAGTATCAATATTTCAAGTGTACATATGTGAAGCACCTGGCTAGCTCACTTGGTTAAGCATGCATTTCTTTATCTTGGGGTTGTGAATTCAAGCCCCATGTTGAGTGTGGAGCCTACTTAAAATAAACATGTGCATATACTTTGAAGCTAGTATTTTCATTTCTTAGTATTCTCAGGAAGTAAGTGGTTAAGTGTGTAGGAACACTGCGATGTTTAGAATGTTTAGTGAAAAATTTGAACCAACCTAAAATATCCATTATTTGGAGATTGATTTTGGATTTTAGATCTATTACTACAGTTCAGTATAATGAGATTCAAAAAATATGAACCAATGTAAATATCCATTATTTGGAGATTGATTTTGGATTTTAGATCTATTACTACAGTTCAGTATAATGAGATTCAAAAAATATGAACCAATGTAACTATCCATTATTTGGAGATTGATTTTGGATTTTAGGTATATTACTACAGTTGAGTATGAGTCTCAAGAAGTGTTAGGATTCTCATAATAGGTTGACTTTTTCACATGAACACCAAATACATTTCAGATATGATTCTATCTCTTCACTATCTTTTTTTTTGAGATTTTATTTATTTATTTGAGAGAGAGTGAGAGAGCATTACCGGGGAGGAGAGGGAGAAGTAGGGAGCCTGACATGGGGCTTGATTCCAGGACCCTGGGATCATGACTTGAGCTGAAGGCAGATGCTTAACCAACTGAGCTACACAGCCACTCTTCACTATCTATAGGAGAAGTTTTTAAGGAGTGAACATTTTTATAGAAGCAGTTGTCATATATTGATAATAATAGGTAATATTTTTGTCCATTTATATGTGGCAGGTCCTGGACCAAGCATTTTACATATGTTACCTGACTTAATTTTAAAAAATTTTAATTCCAGTTAACATAGAGTGTTATGTTAATTTCAGGTGTATAATATAATTCATCAGTTTCGTACATCACCTGGTTCTCATCCTGAGAAGTGCATTCTTTGATCTCCAGCTGTTTGACCCATCCTCCCCACGCACCTCTCCTCTGGCAACAGTTCTATATGGTTGAAAGTCTATTTTTTGGTTGGTTTGTCTCTCTTTTTTTTTTTTTTCTTTGTTCATTTGTTTTTTTTTTCTTAAATTCCATATATGAGTCAAATCATAATGATATTTGTCTTTGACTTTGCTTAGCATTATAATTTCTAGTGATATCTATGTTGTTGCAAATGGCTGGATGATCTTCATGGTGGTTTAGGTTCTGTACTTTTTTATTCTCAGTTTCTAACCTAAAAGAGGATAAGTAAGAAAATTATTTAAAAGTTACATTTTGGGCAAATAAGAATTGAATGAAAGGAAACAAAATTCATTGTTGGTATTTTATGTCAAATAAACACAAGGAAATCCTTAAATTGTGTCATCTAGCAACATTACTCGTTCCCTTCCCACCCAAAACTGAAGTAAAATAGCTAGTAAAAGGTACATTTACGGTACCAAAAATTTGTCCTCATTGTCTGAATCCTTTTAAATCATAGGTTCAAGACTTCCAGTCACCCTTCCTTTCCCATTAATTGTCTTTAGAGCCTTCTAGAGGCAAGTTGGTTGTTAAAATAAACTGCTGCTTATAAACATGCCATTTATTGTAAAATGTTTTTAAGGAAAATATACATTTGTGTGTGTTGCAGTTTTTTTCTTTAAAACTCTTCTGAAAATACTGGGTCTGAGCAACCATTTGAATAAATATATAGTGCTTTGCTAGATTTTAGGCAACTATAAAAAGTAAAGGAGTTGATGGTACAGTAAAAGAATCATGTTAAATATGAAATAGGAATATAAAAAAGAAAGATTGTAGGAATTTGTAGTAGTATTTTCCCTTATTCATTGTGATATACTTTCCAAATGTGCATATGTTTATTTTCAGTATCCAAAAGACTTTGTAGGGACATGAATTGAGAAATTATTTTCTATTTTAGAGGTGTAGAACTGGATCCAGAATAGTAGTAGCAGTGTATTTTGATTATTCTTCTAATGTCTGACCACTCAATTAAAAAAACATTATTTTATGGACAGCCCCGGTGGCCCAGCAGTTTAGCACTGCCTTCAGCCCAGGGCGTGATCCTGGAGACCTGGGATCGAGTCCCACGTCAGGCTCCCTGCATGGAGCCTGCTGCTCCTTCTGCCTGTGTCTCTGCCTCTCTCTCTCTGTGTCTCTCATGAATAAATAAATAAAATCTTTTTTTTTAGATTTTTTTAGATTTTTGAAAGTGGTGACAGATACGTAGGTAACCATTGTGTAGAGCTTGTTTGGTGAATTTTCATACTCGTTATGTTTTCTGGACAACTGCACATGGATACGGTATGGAACATTCCTTATTCTTTTGGCCCAGACAGCTTTGTTGAGCCTGGTGTCAATGTGCACATTTGGAGTTCTAATAAAAAGCATGACCATGCTTGTCATGCTTTTTATTATGGCTGAGTATAGCCATTGTGGTGGATGAGAAATGATATCTGATCCTTCATGGCAAATTTCCAGATCTCTTTGAGTGCCTGAGGGGCACGCTTCTTGAAACCCACTCCATGGATACGTTTGTGAATGTTGATGGTGTATTCTCTGGTCACTACCTCGTTGATGGCAGAACGGCCCCTTCCTCTTCTTGCCATCCTTCTTTGCGGGAGTCATTCTGCCAGGCCCTAGTTGGAAAGGAATAAATAAAATCTTAAAAAAAAACAGATTATTTTATAATAATATAGTGGTATACTAATAGCTAGCTAGTTTTTGACCCTGTAAAAGTGAAGGGTAATGCATTTGTTCACAGTAAACATCAGTGGTTAGTGATACAAAAGCTTTTAGTTTCTAGACTTAGAAAAAAAGTACTTTTTTCCCCAGTCTGATTTCTCTTCTCTTTCTCAGATTCTTTTTCAGACTAGTCTAGAAGTTCCAGTTCTCAGATTCAGTTTGCCAGTTAAGGTTGGGCACATCTCAAATTGGGATGTCATGGGGTTGATTATTAGACTAGCTTAAAGGAATAGATCAGCAAAATAAGGAAGAAACAGAAATCTGCATCCTTTAGCTTTCTTTCCCCCATTTCCCCTTACTCTCTGCTCCTGGCAACCATTAATCCACTTTCCATTTTTATGAATTTGACTATTCTAGATGTTTCATATAAATGGAATCATAAAATATGTGCTCTTTTGTGTTTAGGCTTTTTTGTTACTTAACATGATATTTTCAGGGTCTTAGCATTTAATAATACTTGATTCCTTTTTATGGCTGAATAATATTCAGTTGTATGGATGTACCACATTTTATTTATCCATTCATCAATTGGTGAACATTGGGTTGTTTCCACTTTTTGACTATTAGGAATTATGTACAAACATTTGTGTGGTTGTGTTTTGATTTTTGGGTATACACTGTTCCAGGAATTAAACTTCTGGGTCATACAGTAATTCTATATTTAACTTTTTGAGGAACTGCCAAACCATTTCCAAAGCAGCTGCATCATTTATATTCTACCTCCAATGTAAAAATGAAAATTTCCCACATGCTTGTCATGCTTTTTATTATGGCTGAGTATAGCCATTGTGGTGGATGAGAAATTATATCTGATTGTGATTTCTTTGTTTTGTTTTTGTTTTTCACTTGGAGGCTAATCCTATTTTCTATTTATGGGAAACAAGCATTTCCAGTCTCACTTATTACCTCTATACCAGTCTACTCTTTCAGTGTTAGGGAAAGACAGGCAGATGGTGACTCCCAAGCCTCTTGCAAAGTAGGCAAGTCACCTTAGGGAAAAAGTTGACCTCAAAAATTTGTGTAGTATTAACAGTGAGGACTTGGGCATGACGTTGAAGCATTATTTTCCTTACTCATTAGTTTAAGGCATTCATTTGTTTTTGATTTACTTCTCCATGATGACTAATGATGTTGAGCATCTTCTCAGGTGTTTATTGGCCATTTGTGTATCTTGTTTGGAGAAAAGTCTGTTCAAATTCTTCCCCTTTTTTTTCTAAAGATTTTATTTATTAGAATGAGTGAGCATGAGCACGTGTGTGCACGAATGGAGGGAATTGCAGAAGGGAGGAGAGAAGCCGACTTCCGTGTTGAGCAGGGAGTCTGACAGGTCTTAATCCCAGGACCCTGCTATCATGACCAGAGCTGAAAGCAGACGCTTAACCCGACTGAGTCACCTAGGTGCCCCCAAATCCTTTACTTTTTAAATTGAGTTAGACTTTATTTTATAGTTGAGTTCTGAGAGTTGTTTATTCTGGATACTAGTTCCCTGTGAAATGTTTAATTTGCAGATATTTTCTCCTATCTGTAAACTGTCTTATTTTCCCTAGATTATCTTTTGAAGCAAAAAAGTTGTGTTTTGATGAAATCCAGTTTATTTTTTCTTTTGTTGCTTGTGCTTTTGGTGTCATTAGTACAAGATAACTGACTAGTTCAAGATCATGTTTTCTTCTTAAGAGTTTTTAAATTTAGTTATACATTTAGACTTCTGGTCCATTCTGAGTTAATTTTTGTGTATGGTATGGAATAGTGGTTCCACCTCATTCTTGTGCACATGGATAGTTGTTCCTAGCCCCATTTGTTGAAAAGCATATTTTCCCCCAATTGAGTTGTTTTAATACTCTTGTTGAAAATTGTTTGACCATTAATGTAAGAGTTTATTTCTAGACAGGTCTATTCCATTCATTTCTGTTTGTTATCCCAGTAAGACACTGTCTTGATTACTGTAACTTTATAGTAAGTTTAGAAATTTGAAAGCATCTGTTCTCTAATTTTGCTCTTACTACTTTCCTTTTTTAAATTAAGGTATAATCCACATACTAGTTTCAGGTGTACAACATAATGGTTCATTATTTGTGTATGTTGTGAAATGATCATCACAGTAAGTCCAGTTAACACCTGTCACCATACGCACGATTACAATTTTTTTCTTCTGGAGAGAGCTTTTAACATCTACTCTGCCCTTTCAGCAACTTCCAAATATACAACACAGTATTATTAGCTGTAGTCACCATGCTATACATGGCATCCCCATGATTTATTTTACAACTGGAAGTTTGTAGCTTTTGATGTTCTTTTTCAAGATTGTTTTGATTAATCTGGGTTCCTTGTGTTTTCCTATGAATTTTAGGATCAGCTTGTTAAGTTCTGTGAAAAGACACTTTGTATTTTGATAGAGATTTCATTGCATCTTTAGATATATTTGAGAGTATTTCCGTCTTAACAATATTACTTATTGTCTCTGACTAAGGAGTATCTTTCAATTTGTCTAGGTCTTTAGACTCTCAGTGATATTTCATACTTTTTAGTGTACAAATTTTACATTTCTTTCATCTCCAAATGTTTTATTCTTTTCATGCTGTGGTAAACAATTGTTTTCTTATTTTCACTTGTGGATTATTCATTGCTAGTGTATAGAAAATACAATTGATTTTGTATATTCATTTTATATTCTGAAACCTAGATGAATTTGTTTCTTTGCTCTTATAGATTTTTGTGTGTGTGGATTCCTTAGGATTTTTTATGTACAAGATCATATCATTTGTGAATAGAGATGTAATGCTTCTTTTTTACTTTTATTTCTTTTCATGAAAGCTTAAGCTCTTTGATTACTATTTCCAGTACAGTGTTGAGTAATAGTAAGCAAAAGGGGACATCCTTGTCTCGTTTATGATTTTAGAGGTAAAGCTTTCAGTCTTTTACCAGTCAGTATGAAGTTAACTTTGGATTTTTCATAGATGGCTTTTATCAGATTGAGGAAATTACTTTCTATTCCTAACTTTTTGAGTGTTTTGTCATGAAAGGGTGTTGGATTTTGTCAGGCACTTTTTCTTCTTCTTTTTTTTTTTTCTTTTCTTAAGATTTTATTTTTATTTTGAGAGAGAAGGAGAGAGTACAGGAGAGGGAGAAGCAGACTCCCTGCTGAGCAGAGAGAGAGCCTGATGTGGGGCTCGATCCCAGGACCCTGAGATCATGACTCGAGCTGAAGGCAGATACTTAACCAACTGAGCCACCCAGCACCCTGTCAAGCACTTTATCTGTGTCTATTGAGACAATTATGTGGTTTTTGACCTATATTACTGTGGTATATTGCAATGATTGATTTTCCTGTGTTGGACTGATCTTGCATTCTAGGATAAATCTCACTTGGTCATGGTATATAGTACTTTTTATATATTGCCATAGTCAGTTTTATGGTATTCAGAATTTTTGTGTCTATATTAATAAGGGATATTTTTCTTGTAATGTCTTTGTCTGATTTTGGAATGAGGGTAATATTGACTTCATAGAGTGTGTTGGAAGTGTTCTTTTTTGGAAGGATTTGATAGGATTCACTATGAAACCATTTGTTTCTGGGCTTTTCTTTAAGGTCAGTTTTCCTTATTACTAAATCAGTGTTTTTACTTCTTAAAGATCTCAGTTTTTTTCTTCTTGAATTGATATTTTATGTTTTCTAGGAATTTGTTCATTTCTTATAGGTTATGTTATTTGCTAGCATACAGCTGCTCATAGTATTGCCTTATGGTATTTATTTCTGTAAGATTGGTAGTAATGTCCTTTTTTCCAATCCAGATTAGTAATTTTAATCTTATCTCTTCCTATCTTGGACAGTCTGACTAAAGGTTTCTATTTGTTGATTTTTTTTTTTTTTTTAAAGAACCAGTTTTGGTTTCATTGATGTTTTTGTGTTGTTTTTTCTTCTCTATTTCAACTATCCTCACTCTTATTTTCATTGTTTCTATTTTTTTTCCTGCATACTTCAGAATTAATGTGCTTTTATTTTTTGTTTTCTAGTTTCTTAAGGTGGAACACTAAGTTATTGATTTTGAGATCTTTACTTTCATTTAGGCATTTAAAGCTGTAAATTTTCCTCTTAGCACTGCTTTAACTGAATGCCATAAATGTTGTGTTTTCATTTTACATGTCAAGATATTTTTTTTCTCCATGGAGTTGAGTTAGTCTAGAATCCTTTCATTTCAGCCTAATGGACATCCTTTAATAATTTTTAGAGGGCAGTTCTGCTAGTAATGAATTCTCAGTTTTTGTGTACTTGGAGATGTCTTAAATTCTCTTTAAGCTTTGCTAGATATAGAATTCTTGGTTCCTAGCTTTTTTCTTTGAGTTCGTGTACAGTGTCATCTCAGTGCCTTCTGGCCACCATATTTTCTAATGAGAAATCCGATCTTTTTCTTATTGGGGCTTCTTGTGAAGTGTTGCTTCTCTCGGTGCTTTCCAAAATTCTTTGTCTTGCGATTCTCAGATTATAGGCTAGGTCCATTTTTAAATTTTTTAAGGAACCTCCATATGGTCTTCCACAGGTGCTGCCTCAATTTGCATTCCTACGGACAGTGCACAAGTACTTTTTCTCTACATTCTTGCCAAACACTTATTATTTCTTAAGTTTTTTGTTTTAGCCATTCAAAGAGGTGTGAGGTGATATCCATGGGGGTTTTGATTTGTATTTTCCTGATGATGAATGATGTTGAGCATCTTTTCATGTATCTGAGGGCCATTTGTATGTCTTTGGAGAAATATCTATTCATGTTTTCTGTCCAGTTTTCAGTTGGGGTTTTGTTTTGTTTTTTTTCCGTGTTGAGTTGTGTAGGTTCTTTTTTTTTAGATTCTTTATATATTTCATATACTAAGCATTTATTGAAAATGTCATTCGTGAATATCTTCTCCCATTTAGCAGGTTGTCTTTTGGTTTGTTGGTTGTTTCCCTTGCTGTGCAAAAGCTTTTTATTTTGATGTGGTCCCAATAGTTTGTTTTTGCTTTACTTTCACTTGCCTCAGGAGACACATCTAGAAAGATGTTGCTATGACCAGTGTCAGAGAAATTGCTGCCTTGCTTTCATCAAGGATTTTTCCATAAACGTGGTCTCACATTTAGGTGTTTAATCCATTTTGAGTTTATTTTTGCGTATGGTGTAAGAAAATGTCTAGTTTCATTTCTTTGTATGTAGCTGTTCAGTTTTCCCATCACCGTTTGTTGGAAAGATTTTTCTTATTGCATATTCTTTTTTCTTTGTTGAAGATTAATTGGCCATACAATTGTGGATTATTTTTGGGCTTTCTATTCTATTCCATTGACTGTGTCTTTTTCTTGTTCTAATACCATACTGTTTTGATCACTACAGCTTTGTAATATAACTCAAAGTCTGGAATTGTGATACCTACCTCCAGGTTTATTTTTCTTTTTCAATTGCTTTGGCCATTCAGAGGTTTTTTGTTTGTTTTTTGTTTTTTTGTGGTTCCATACAAATTATAGGATTAATTGTTCTAGTTCTGTGAAAAATGCTGTTGGTATTTTGATCGGGAATACATTAAATCTGTAGACTGCTTTAGGTAGTATAGACATTTTAACAATATTTATTCTTCTCATCCATGAGCATGGAATGTCTTTCCATTTCTTTGTGTCAGCTTCAGTTTCTTTCCTCATTGTTTCATGGTTTTTAGTGTACTTTTCATCTCTTTGGTTACATTTATTTCTAGGTCATTTATTCTTGGTGCGGTGTAAGTGCGATTGTTTTTCTTAATTTTTCTTTGTGCTGCTTCATTATTTATAGAAATGTGATAGATTTTTTTTGTCTATTGATTTTCTATCCTGTGACCTTATTGAACTCATTTATCAATTCCAGTAGTTTTTTTGGTGGAGTCTTTAAAGTTTTCTGTATTTAGTATCATGTTTTCTGCCAGTAGTGAAAATTTTACCTCTTCCTTGCCAGTTGGATGCCTTTTATTTCTTTTTGTTGTCTGATTGCTGTGGCTGGGAATTCTAGTACTATGTTGAAAGTGGTGAGAGTAGACATCCTTGTCTTTTTCTTGAACTTAGGGGAAAAGCTCTGTTTTTCCCCATTGAGTATGAGGTTTGCTCTGGGTTTTCCATACAAGGCCTTTATTAAGTTATGTTCTCTCTAAACTTACTTTGTTGACCTTTTTTTTTTTTCCCCATAAATGGATGTTGCACTTTATCAAGTGCTTTTTCTGCATTTCTGAAATGATGATACGGCTTTTATCCTTTCTCTTCTTGATATGGCATATCATATTGATTGGCTTATGATATTGATTTTGTGGTCAATTTTTTTTTTAAAGAAAACAATTTTTTTAAAATATTTTATTTATTTATTCATAGAGACAGAGAGAGAGAGAGAGAGGCAGAGACACAGGCAGAGGGAGAAGCAGGCTCCATGCAGGGGCCCCGATGTGGGACTCGATCCTGGGACTCCAGGATCACACCTTGGGCTGCAGGCGGCGCTAAACCGCTGTGCCACCGGGGCTGCCCGTGAATTGTTTTTATAACGTATTTTGGATTGGGTTGCTCTTTTAGTACTTTAGATACAGATTCCTTTATGATCATGCCTAAGTAGTTGGTACCATCTGTTTAGTAAATCTAATCTTTGTACTTCCTCAAGGAGAGTTTCTGTTGACTGTACTTTGTATATAGGACATACTTTTTCTGTGTCTTTCAATTTTTGTTGATAACTTGACATTTTAAATAATATAGTGACTTGGGAAACCAGTTTCTCCCTTCTCTCCGGGGTTTGTTGTTGTTTGTGTTTGTTCTTGTTGCTGTGTGTGTGTTTTGAAGGTTTGTTTGTTTTAAAGAGATAGTGTGTACATGAGTTGGGGGGAGGAGCAGAAGGAAAGAATCTCAAGCAGACTCCCTGCTGAGCAGAGCCTGATGCAGGGCTTGATCTCATGACCTTGAGATCATGACCCAAGACAAAAACCAAGAGTTGGACACTCAACTGACCGAGCCACTCAGGTGCCCTATTGTGTGTTTCTTTTATGACTTTACTGAACTATGTGCAGTTTGTTTTTTCCTCCTTCATGACCATTGACTTTGCTTGCTTGTTTGTGGTCTGCTAATGATTGAACACAGGCTTCTTAAAAGCCTAGATCAGTAAGTTTCCTAATCTTTGCCAAGGGGCTTTGTGTATTGGGGATACTATCAATATTAAACCAGACAGTTTACACTTCTGTTTTAGTCTTCATGTCCTTGTGTAGAGTCTCAAGGTCAGCCAGAGGTGAAAACTTAGGTCTTCCTCTTGTTTCTCCAGAACATATTTGCAGCCCTATGCATGCACATGTCCTTCTGTATTCCCATTAATTTGTCAGACTATTTCAAAGTTCCCTGTGGATAGCTCATTCTCCAACTTTTTTTTTTTTTTTTTTTTTATTGTTATTTGGTTTTGGTTAGCTTGTTGTTTGCTTCATCAGTGATCACTGCCTTGGCAGCTGTGGTATTAAACAGTTGCCACTGATTTTTTTTTTTTTCCACAAATGTTCCCAGGGAAGAGGTTGTTGCCTTGTGTGGGCTCTGAATTAAGTCAAATAAAGACAACTTTGCAAGTGGGATTTTCCAGGGAGAAGCTAGATAAATCAAATAATGATCAGTCTCTTAAAATGAAGGTTTGAAAGAGCTCCATTCCTGTTCTGACTTCTCCAATGACTGATAAGTGGTTTTCAACTGTGATTGTGGACTGTTGGTTTTCAAGGCTACGAAGAAGATGGGAATAGGGTAAGTTTGAAATGACACAAAGCTCACTGTTCTTATTAAGGTTTATCTATTTTTCTTGGGCAAATGTCCCTGATTGTTACAATCCTTTGGTTAATTTCTAGGTTTTTAAAAGTGTGGGGTTGTTTTTTTTTGTTTGTTTTTTGTTTTTTTTTTGTTTGTTTTTTTACTGTTTTGGGTTTTGTTTTCATTGCTTTTATGGAGGAGAAGATTTTTGGATTGCCTCATTCCGCAAATTCACTGATAATTACCTACTTCTAACCTGCTTTTTAACCTATACTTTGTTCTTTTAATTTTTATTTCATATTGAGATATAGTTGACGTACAGTATTAGTTTCAGGTGTACAAAATAATGCTTTGACAACTATATACATTACAAAATGTTCATCATGATCAATGTAATTATCATTTGTCACTGTATGAAATTATTACTGAGTTTATTTCCTATACTATTCATCCTGGTGACTTACTTATTTTATGGCTCGAAGTGTGTATCTCCTTATCCCCTTCACTATTTCACCCATTGCTCCCACCCTCCTCCCCTCTGGCAAACACCAGTTTGTTCTCTGTTTCTAAAAGTCTATTTCTGCTTTTTGTTTGTTACACTATAAAGTCTTACCAACTTTTTTCATTTCATGAAATATTTTTTTAATGAATATTTTTAATGGCTTTCTATTCAGTTGTATGGATGCATCTTTATTTAGTGCCATAATTGGTTTATTTACTGTGTCATAAGAAGTTAGGGATGAAAAAAATAGGTTTGTATGTAATTTGAGCCTGGGCTTTATATTGTTTGCAGTTGGAAACTGGAATTATTTTAAGCAGATCAATGATACAGACGGTTGGAATTAAGTTCAGTTAAACTATTCTGGTAGTAAAATTTGGAGGATGGATAAAAAGGCTAGAATGGTGTGAGAGATAGTAGGTAGAAGACTACTAATTAAATTCAGGCAAGAGACCATGAAGTATAAAACTAAATGGGGGAGGGGTGGAGGATAGAGAGAAAGAAATGTATTGCAGTATTTAGGAAGGTAAACTTGGTAAGAAAATAAATGATTTGTTGAGGGGTAGGCAGTGGGATGAGTGGAGAGAGTTAGTAAGAGTTAGTAATGAATCTGAGAAGACTGTCAAGCTTGAGAGATAGATTTTACTACCAACATAGGAAGGGAATACAAGCACTAGAGAAGATGAGGAGAGGTGAATTTACTTTGGGGGCAAGTTGAGTGTGAGATACTTGTGGAGTTGTAATTAGGTAGTTTATAAGCTTGATTCTCAGGAGACGGCATGAAGCTATAGATTTGAGAGATATTTGTATGTAGATAGAGGTCAGCTTTGCAGTATTTAATGAAGGCTTTGGAAGAGGATATATTCCTGATATACATCTACATTTTAAAGGAAGGGTACAGAGGAAGAGAAGTTCGTAATGGAGATGGAAAAGCGTAGAGGAATAAAGAAAAGGGAGTGCTTACCCCCTTTTTTGATCACATTGAAGTTTTAATTGGCTACTGTTGCTAACATTCTCCCAATAATTTTTCTTATACTTTACCTTTACCATCCAGTGTTGTGTTTAGCTCTAAATTTTAACATAACAGCCAATGGCATAGAGTAACATAGAATTTTTATCTTACACTTAACACCAGTTTGGTTTTGTCTTGGTTTCCTTGAATCTTTTTAGTTTAGTTTTTATTTTTTTAATAAGCTGAGTGAAGAGGGAAGATGATACTATTAGGGACTTACCTGTTAAAGTTTCTATAAGAATTAAGAAAACTAGGGATGCCTGGGTGGCTCAGCGGTTGAGCGTCTGCCTTTGGCTCAGGGTGTGATCCCAGAGTTCTGGGATGGAGTCCCACATCAGGCTCCCTAAGAGGAGCCCGCTTCTCCCTCTCCCTGTGTCTCTCATGAATAAATAAATAACATCTTAAAAAAAAAAAAAGAAAACAATGGATGTTCAATAAATATTACCTTCTTTCCTCCATGTTTTCATAACTATATCAGAATTCTTTTCCTTCTTTGCTATGTGTTACAAGGAAAGCAGCTTGTACCAACTGAATGGTGTTTAACTCCTTACACTATGTATTGGAATGGTTTGCTTCCACAAATGAATTTAATGAGTAAAATTTTAAGTGATGAAGTGAAAGAGGATATATTCAGCCAATATAAGGAGAGAGACTTTAGGGCAGTATGCATACAAGTGAACTAAATCCTCTGAATTCTTGGTATCTTTGACTATTTATTTGTTCTGAATCTTCAAATAATCCACCGCAGTCTCTGTGTAGCTTTCAAATAATTCTTTAAAAATACCATTCTTTTGGAATGAGTTTTATTTAAAATGGTTAGAAGATTATTTTAGGCTGTGGCCTATTGCTTGAAGCATAACTATTCTAGGTGGTGTTGATTGAGGACACAGAATAGCTGATTTGGAGCCATTTAGTAGTTACGGTGACCTGAGCAAGTTCCCTAACCTCACTCAGACTTAGTTTCTTTATAAAATGGAGTTAATAGGGATCCCTGGGTGGCGCAGTGGTTTGGCGCCTGCCTTTGGCCCAGGGCGCGATCCTGGAGACCCGGGATCGAGTCCCACGTCTGGCTCCCAGTGCATGGAGCCTGCTTCTCCCTCTGCCTGTGTCTCTGCCTCTCTACATATATATCTATCATGAATAAATAAATAAAATCTTAAAAAATAAATAAATAAAATGGAGTTAATATACTTGTTTCAAAAACATATTTGTAGAGAATGAGTAAGAGAATGTATGTGTAACTGTAAAAGTGTTATCTCCACAAATGTAAAATATTAAGTAAACATAAGTGATTATAATTGCTTTTGTTTTACACGCACTTAGCTTATAGTATAGTGTTGATAAAACAGAATTGCTTTTGTTCTTAAATGAGGCATTGTACCTGTGTAAATTAGAGTCTTTTTCAGTATGTCTCATTTTCTCAATGCTCATTGTGGAATCCTTGAAGGCAGGAGAATAATCTTTATAGTGTTTTACTTTATAGAGTTGAATGAGACTTAGAAATAATTATTTTGAGGTTATGGTCACTTCCTAATCCTTCCTTTAGGGTTTTCTCTTTTTAGTTCTAGAAGTTATTATCTTGCTATCAGTTGTAGCCAGAATCACATGTCAGGAGCTTTTCTGCAGTTATCTTGAAACATCAGTTTGATGAGGAGATAAGCTACATTCTTAAAACTATTATGCTTGCTTGGAAATTTTAGTAGGTTTTAAGTATGGTTTCTTCAGGACATGTTATTTATATCTGCTTTTTATAGTGAAGTGAGAAGAAAAAAGTGTGAAGAAAAGAACAAACATCTTAAGCGTTTGTACAGGAAAAAGGTCCCTAGATTTATTTTGAATTAAATCACTTTATATTTTGAAAATCACTTTATAAATAGGGAAATTGGCTTGCGTGCCTGGTTACATGGTAAAATACAAGAATGAGCTTGCCATTTTTACTTACTTTAATATTGGTTCATTATATAAAAATGAAAATCAGCTTTAATGATTATTTTCTGGGAGTCCCTATTTCTCATTGAAATTTTTGATTAGTGTTGGGTCACTTGACTACATTTGTGAAAACATTTAAAAATGGTCATTTTGGGATTTTGTTTATGTTGCTTTAAATTCCTTCGTAAATTTGTTATGAGTGCTTTCAGAGATTAAATTTTTATTTTTGTGAAGCATATATTCACATGTGCAACAGGTTTCTGTGGACACAGATGGTCATAGGTTTAGGTATTAAGGAAACATTCTGTGGATTATGGCATATCCTAAATATTACTCCATTTTTGAAATTCCATTCCCTTTTCTCCCTTCACTACAGAAAGCATAATGGAATGAGAATGAATGGAAATTGTCTTGAACCTGTATAATTTTTTTTTTTTTTTTATGATAGAGAGAGAGAGAGAGAGAGAGAGGCAGAGACATAGGCAGAGGGAGAAGCAGGCTCCATGCACCGGGAGCCCGACGTGGGATTCGATCCCGGGTCTCCAGGATCGCGCCCTGGGCCAAAGGCAGGCGCCAAACTGCTGCGCCACCCAGGGATCCCCAAACCTATATAATTTTTAAAGTAGGTTTGTTGAGGGCATAACTGATATATAGTAAATTGCATATATTTTAAGTGTACAATTTTTATGTTTCGTTTTTTTTTTTTTTTTTTTTTAATCTGATCTGAGAGTGTGACATTTTGGGGGAATCATTTTTATTTAATGTGATTATTGATATAGCTAGATTAGAGTCTGCTATCCTTTGTTATCTACTTATCCCAGTTGATCATTGTTTCTCTTTTTCTGTCTTCATTTGGATCCATCAAGTATTTTTTTGTTAATTTATATTATCTTCTTTTTTGGCCATTGCCAGTACCTTTTCTGTTTTGTTTTAATAATTGCTTTAGTTTTTATAGTATACATCTTTAACATATTAAAGTTTACCTTTAAAGTGCGAATACACAACTTCTTGTGTAAGATTTATAATAGTGGGCTTTTATTTTTTCCATTTTCACTATATACTTTATTTTCATGCATTTTACTTTTACATAATTATAAACCCATAATGCATTGCTAACTATTTTTGTTTGAACAGTTATCTTTGGAAAAGATTGGAAAAATAATTTTAAAAAGCTTAAGCATTTTATCCCGTTGTTACTATTTTCAGTTCTATATTTCTGTCTGATAATATTTCCTTCTGCCTGAAAGACTATCATTTCTTTTTTTTTTTTTTTTTTTTTTACGACTGTCATTTCTACTAGTGAGTCTGCTGCTGATGGATTCTTTCAGCTTTTCTGTCTGAAAATGGTTTTATTTTGCCTTTGTTTTTGAAAGATTTTTACGGGATATAGAATTCAGCTGGACAGGTTTTTAAAGATACATACTGTTTTTATTTGCATAGTTTGTGTTGAAAAACTGATGTCATCTTTATGTTAGTTACTATGTAACTTTTTTTCCTTATAGCTGCTTTTAAGATTTTCTTACCGTTTTGATCAATTTAATTATTATGTACCATGGTGAATGGTGAATTTTTCTTCATGTTTCTTGTTTTTGGAGTTTTTTGAGCTTCATGCATATGTGGATTTGTGATTTGCATCAGACTTGAAGATTTTCAGCCATTATTTCTCCAAATATTCTTCTGCCTCTCCTCCTTGGAGTTTTCAGTTACTCCTATATTTAGAGCATTTGCACTATTAATGTGCTTTTTAATTTTTTGGATTATCATTTCTCTGCTGTGTTTCTTTTGGGTAGTTTTATTTATATGGCTTAATTCCAGCTGGTTTACTTTATACCATATACATTGGAGTTTTTATCTATAGAAGTTTAATTTGGATTCTTTTTTTTTATGCTTTCCATTCTCAACTATTTGGATATATGGAATACAGTTAGAACAACTATTTTAATGCCCCTTTCTGCTCATCTTAGCATCTTGTTAAAGTCCAGTTTAAATCTGATTTAATGGGGATGCCTGGGTGGCTCAGTGGTTGAGTGTCTGCCATTGGCTCAGGGCATGATCCCGGAGTCCCAGGATTGAGTCCCTTATTGGGCTCTGTGCAGGAAGCCTGCTTCTCCCTCTGCCTATGTCTCTGCCTGTCTCTGTGTCTCTCATAAATAAATAAATAAAAATTTTTAAAAATCTGATTTAATGATTCTCTTCATTACGAATTAGGTTTTCCTGCTTTGCATGACAGATAATTGTCAGTTATATATAAGGCATTGTGAATTTTACCTTTTTGGATCCTGGATATTTTGTATACCTATAAATTTTCTTCAGCTCTTTTCCTGTTATGGGATTCAGTTATTGGAAACAATTTGCTCCTTATGTATCTTGTTTTTCTGATATATTGGATGGCTTTAAAGTAGTGTTCAGTCTAGGGTTAAATTGCTATATGAAATACGAGTTTTTCTAGTCTGGTTTGTGGGAATAGGCACTCTTTTTGGCCTTTGTGAGTGCCTCAGACTTTTTTTTTTTTATTTATTTGTGATAGTCACAGAGAGAGAGAGAGAGAATGAGGCAGAGACACAGGCAGAGGGAGAAGCAGGCTCCATGCACCGGGAGCCCGACGTGGGACTTGATCCCGGGACTCCAGGATCACGCCCTGGCCCGAAGGCAGGCGCTAAACCACTGAGCCACCCAGGGATCCCCTGATCTTTGTTTTTTATATTTTGAAACTTTAAGTGTAAATTTGGAATTAAAGCTTCTTGATAAATACAGTCTTTTATTAAAATACATTAACTGTCTTTAATTGTAATTCTTGCCTTAATTTACTTTGATGCCTATCAAGGAATCAGCATTGGTATTTTTAGTTATATCCAAATGATTTATTTTATCCCTTTAATCATTTTGAGTTACACTTTTTGTTTTTAATACCTTAGATTTTGCAAGTGTCTTAAAATGCAATGTGATTATGTCTTAGCTAAAGCATTTAATTCATTAACTTTTTTTGGTAAATACTATATATTTATTTCTATCACCTCCTTCATCTTTATTGGGGTGTTTTTCTTTACTCATTTCTGTTGGCATAAACTTTTCTATATTTTCTTCTCCTAATGGTTAAAAATTTTGTGTTTTGTTACTACTTTTTTTAGAGGTAACTAAAAAATTTCAATAACATACTAATATTAAAGTCTGGAGTTCATTAGTATTTCTATCATCCTTTCAACAAAATAAGATTTCTTTTTAAATATTTCATTTATTTATTCATGACAGACACGCACAGAGAGAGAAGCAGAGACACAGGCAGGGGGAGAAGCAGGCTCCTTGCAGGGAGCCCAATGTGGGACTCAATCCCTGGACTCCAGGATCAGGCCCTGGGCTGAAGGTGGCGCTAAACTGCTGAGCCACCGGGGCTCCCCAAAATAAGATCTTAAAATAATCTCTCTAGCATTCATTTCATCTTTGACATTATTGCCTATTATTTTATTTCCTCCTGGTTAGTAACCTTTTGCATTGATAGTTTTTTTTTTTTTAAACATTCAGTTTTTAGATTTACCCATATATTTTCCAGTTTCTTCCTCATTTTTGCTTTTCTTGCTCCTATATGAGTTTGTTTCTCTTCTTTCAGAAATCTCTTGTAGGGATCCCTGGGTGGCGCAGCGGTTTGGTGCCTGCCTTTGGCCCAGGGCGCGATCCTGAAGACCCGGGATCGAATCCCATGTCAGGCTCCCGGTGCATGGAGCCTGCTTCTCCCTCTGCCTGTGTCTCTGCCTCTCTCTCTCTCTCTCTCTCTCTCTCTGTGACTATCATAAATAAATAAAAATTTATTAATTAAAAAAAAGAAGAAATCTCTTGTATTTTTTTGAGTTTGAGTTTTTTCAAGTGTTAAACTCTAAGGATGTTAGAGTTCATGTTCTTTTAATAACATGAACAGTACTTTAGCTGAATATAGAACTTTAGATTGACTATTATTTTTCTTTCTTTCAATATAAAGTTGCATCGTCTTCCTGCCTCTGCCTCTATTGGGCTGATTAGTCTGCTGTTAGTTTTGATATTCTTATGTAGGTGATTTTTGTTGTTTTAGTATTTCCATTTTGGCTTTGGTGTTGGAATGTGTTCATGTGTAGATTTGTGTTTGTCCTGCTTGGGACTCAATATGCCATTTTTAGTCTAGATATATTGTATAGTTCTTAGATATTTTTTAATTTGTTTACATTTTCTTCTTGGAGCTTCTTAGGTAGTTTGTTCTTCTTATCTTTATATTTTCCGTCTTGTTCTCTGTGTTACTTTTGAGTAATAGCTTCAGTTCTGTGTTCTAACTTCTCAGTTTTCTACTTTGTCCTTTTTTCTCTTCCTCCTATTTCTCAATTTCTTCTCCCTTTCCTGTATACCCCTTCCTCCTTTTTTGGAACCTAATGGTGTATTATTTATAATTTATCTGTTTGTATTCTTTTTTTTTTTTTATCTGTTTGTATTCTTAATCTCTCTGTCCCTCTTTATCTATTTTTGTTTTGTTTTGTTTCCTACCTGCTTTCCCCCCACCATGTAAATTTTGTAAATTGGTGATTTTTGTAATAGAGTTTTCATTTGCTGATTAGTCCATTATGAATAGGCAGAGTCAAAAAGAAATTAGCCTAATTTTGATTCCGTATTTTTTATTAGCAAGTATGTAGTTTCGGCCTTTCCTAACATGCTGTGTGAGAAGGAAATGAAGAGAGACTGTTTTGGCTCCTAAATTAGGTTGTAAAATCTTGAGTTGATTCATGTTTGCTTTTGTTTTGTTTGGATTTGTTATTGTTCTCTCATTTTCTTCTTTCCTCTGGAACATTAGTTACGTTTGAAACCTTAATTTCAGGAAATGTAGAGCCAATTATAGTAGCCTATTCTAATTTCATAGTCTTTGTTACTCTAAACTACTGTGTGGGAAAAATAGAATACTCTTCCTGTTTTTCTCAGTTGTATGTGTTTTTATTTTGAAAGTCTATAAAATATGTTTAATATTTCATGACTATTCATATCTTCTCATAGGCAGATTAAATTACTAGTGCTGTATTCCTCTTACCCTGGAGGCTGTAAGGTTTAAATCCTTGTCTCTGCTTCTTAATAGCTACTTAAACTCTCTGTGCCTGTTTCCTCATCTATGAAATAGGGATGATTATAGTATTTATTTCATAGTGTCATTGTGAGAATTATAGGAATTTCTGTAAATCACTTACAAGAGTGTCTATAGGAAACATTTAGTTTGTGTTAGCCATTATGTTTTTCTAGTTCTGTGAAAAGTCACACAGGTAGTGTTACTGATAGGAGTGGAATCTGGGTGTTCTAATTCCAATCTAGATGAAGCAATATTTTGCCTGTCAGAAGGTTATGCAGTCTTTTCTAATATAAAAACTTAAAAGCTAATAAATGAATCTAACAATGTTAAAGTAACTTATTTTATCAATAGTACAACACATTTCAGTACCTATGTGCTGAGTGCTGTGTTAGGTTTTGGGAATACTAAGGTGGACACTGTTATCTTCTAAAAAAGCTATAGACTAGTTCTGGAAAGAAGACAAGAAAACATGTAAAACATAGTTACTTCTGTAAGATAGAAATGTATAGAATTCAAGGGACTAGAGAGGAGACGGCATCTGTCCCTTTCTTCTGGAGGGCAGAACAAATGGGAAAACAGTCTTGGGAAATTCCATAGATAGAATGTCACTAAAAAATTATTATGATTATTCATAGAGTAAGATAATACAGGAAAGAGAATTTAAAGTGCTCTCTGTATGTTGTTACTATTTAACTTTATTCTGAAATCTTCTACTGAGCCTTAAGAACATTTCAAGAAATGAACTGATACTGATACTTACCGTTAATTTGAATTTCATTACAATAGTTTAATTCTTCATTTTACTCCCAGCTTCAAAAATTTTTGATTTGTTTCTCAGTGCTTTTTTCAAATTTATTTTGTTATAAAAGAAATACGACCTTTTTGCAAACACAGTTGAATAATACGAAGTATATATTAAAAGTTATCTATTCCCCTTTTTCTTCAACCTTCTCAATCTCCCTGAAAATAAACCAAACAACAAATGCATAATAGATAATGCATTATACACACACACACACACACACACACACACGTCTGCATTGCTTTGAATAATAAATTCATGTCTCTTAGTTTGCATTCAGACATTTTAAACATACTTCGAGGCTATTTTTTTTTTCAATTTTATTTTTATCAAAATGTTTAAACTCTAGCTAAAATGAATTCTTTTTCTGCATCCTGTCGTCTTTTTTTTGTCTTAAGCATAGAATGCCTTTTACTGCTTCATGTTCAGTCAGTCCTGTCCTTATAAAAGTCTTTTCAAATAATAAATTCTCTGTTAAGTTTTCCTTCTTTCTCTACCTTCTTTTAGCTTTGAAAGTAATTTTGTGTTTCTAAGTTGTCATTATACTTTGTTACTTCACTTTCAGTACCCAACACTTTCTGATGTGCGTACAGCTATATGTTTGGTTTTTGTGTGCCCTGGACTATACTGACAATTCTTTTAAAGCAATGTTATCTCTATTTAAGCTTTGTAATACTTAAATGCTTACTTATAAGTCTTTTGTTAGGTACCTATTTACTGAATAAATGTATTTTAGATAAGATATAATTTCTTTTAGAAATACTGATTTTAGGGGCAGCCCAGGTGGTTCAGTGGTTTAGCGCCGCCTTCAGCCCAGGGCCTGATTCTGGAGACCCGGGATCGAGTTCCACTTCGGGCTCCTTCCATGGAAGGAAGTGTCTCCCTCTCCCTGTGTCTCTGCCTCTCTCTTGCTCTCTGTCTCTCATGAATGAATAAAATCTTAAAGAAAAAAACAAACAAACAAACAAAAAAACCCAAAAACACACTTAAAAAAAAAGAAATACTGATTTTAAACTGTCTTGGGGATAAGTTGAGAAGCATAGCTGTGAATTGGAACTAAAACGACTTCTTTCCTTGATTTGGTTAAATATTCAAAATAAGTTTTGAATAAATCTGAGACATTGTGTGTTTTTTTTTTTTTTTTTTTTTGAGGAAACAAAGATTATGATAACCTGATCTAACCTATTTTTTAAAAATTATTTATTTATTTGAGAGAGAGAGCAGAGCCAGAGAGAGCATGAATGAGGGGAAGGGGCAGAGGGAGAGGGACAAGCTGACTCTGCTGAGCAGGCAGTCTGATGAGGCACTTGATCCCAGGACTCTGGGAACATGACTTGAGCTGAAGGCAGGGGAGGGGCTTAACTGAATGAGCCACCCAAACACCCCTTAACCTGTTTTTAAAATTAAAACTAAAATCTTTAAAAACTAAAGTTGTGAGAACAAGGATATAAATAAATACACATCTCAAATATTTTAATGGAATTTAGGAGCAGTTCTTAATTTTTTTTTTTGAAGGAAACTCACCACTATGACTATTTGCTGAACATGATTTAACATTTATGTAATCACTAAAAATTGTTTTCATTTCCTTTTCAGAGAACGCAGAGTCTATCGATCTTAAACAGTTTTTTGACCAACATTTTTCACATATATATTATGTGTTCTTCGAGAATTTTGTGACTATTGAAGCCAGTCTTAAACAGAAAGGTAAGATGTTAAAATTGGTTCTGACTTGTGTTGGTGTTTCAAATAATTGTCATAAGTATTCACTTAAAAGTAGACCTTGGGCATTGGAATTTTAGTACTATTTCACTTCTTTTTGTTAAATGTCTTTTAGATACCCTCTCAAAGTATGGGTTAGTAATACTGTCTTCATTGTTTTGAGAAGGCTTGGAAGATTTGCTTTTTGCCTGGTCAGGTTTATTTACCTGTTTCCTCAACTTTTTTGCTTTAAAGATTTTTATTTATTTGAGGAAGAGAGTGTGCCTCATGCATGAGTGGGGGGAGGGGCAGAAGGGGAGGGGGAAGCAGACTCCCCACTGAGCAGAGAGCCAGCAGTGGGTCTCATCCCAGGACCCTGAGATCATGACCTGAGCTGAAGGCAGACACTTTTTACTGGCTGAGCCACCCAAGTGCTCCTTCACAGTGTGTTATTTGTTTTTAGACATAAATATGTACAATCTAAATTTAATTATTGAAAAGAATAGGGAGGGATGCTATAATATTGTCTGTACATTGAACAGAATATGCTTTAAACATTGTATTCAAGAGTCACTGAGAAAATAGTGTTTGAAATATTTTAAGCTTTTTTAAGTGGTTAACAGGGAGGACAAAATGATAATATTTAAAATATTTTTCTGTAAAAATGTTTTAGGTCACAAGTCTCAAAGGGAGGAACTGGATGCTATACTTTTTATTTTTGAGGTGAGTATCTGCCAATCAGTGTTTTTTTCCTCCAAAATAATTCTTGGAATATACAAAGGAACAATTTGAACTTATAAAACTTATATCAAAAGACTAAATTTGCCATGCTTTCCAAGAGCTGAATCACAGTTTTTATTCTAAAAATATACCTGACTTAATTCTTATTTTTTGAGATACATGTGTTATTTTTAGGTAGAGATAGAATTATATTTTTATGCATTTGACACCACAAAATTGGTAATACTATAAAATAGTTCAGTGTTTTACAAATTATTGTTCTATATTACTTTGGATTGGGATGGGACAAGTTTTTATTGTTAAATAAACAGGAAATACCAACATTTGATGCTATACTAAACTTTACATTTTATTTTTGGCATACTGATAAAAGTTAGGATCCCCTCACTTTTAAAATAAGTCCCTGCCTCTTCATTCTGTCTTTCAAATCAAGCAATGAAAGGAGCATTCTGATCTTTATCAAGAATTCAGAATTCTGGATAAAGCCAGGATTAGATCTTGTAATTTTAAAAGACAGTAAAGAATTGGAAATCCGTGTCTCAAGATTGAGTTATTGGTCTATTGGTAATTAAAAATAATTCACTGTTTTATACTTTGGGTACTTTTATAGAGTTTAGAAGAATTTGAACACCTGAATTCTTTCTTAGGTGTTGAGTTATTGATTTAGTCACAGTTGAAAAAAGAAAGGTTTTTGTTTTTGTTTTTTTAAGAGTTTCAGGTGGAAGTAACTGGTGTTGGTACCTATTCTGCTTTATTTTCAGTAATGATTGTCCCTAAGGAATTTGCTTATATTTCTTTCTCCACGTGTTTGTTTGATCTGTTTACAATGGGAATGTTAAAAACATAGATGTTTTGAGAAAGAATGAAAGTATCAGAAGTCATTCAAATTATGTGCTCTAATCTAGAATTAAATGAGGAAATCAGTAACAAGGAAATTTGTAATTCACAAATATGTGGAAATTAACGAACACACCCCCAAATAATCAGTGCTTATAGAAAGTTATGACATACCACAACTTAAGGAATGCAGGTAACCAAGCACTCAGAGGAAAATTTATAGTTATAGACTTAAAGGAAGAATGATATCACATCAATTGCCTGAGCTTCCACCTTAAGAAACTAGAAAAAGAAGAGCAAATTAAACCCAAAGCAAGTGGGTTAAAGGAGATAATAAAGATTATAGCAGAAATAAATGGAAGAAAGATTTTAAAAATGGAGAAAACCAACAGAACTGGAAGTCAGTTCACTCAAAAGATCAAGAATACTAATATTTAGCCATACTGACTAAGTAAAAAGATTGAGGAATTAAATAACCAAATTCAGGAATTAAAAAGGAATATTACTACCAACCTTACAGAAATTGTAAGGATTCTAAGAGAATACTATGACCAATTGGATGGCAACAAATTTAATATATAAAATTAATATGTTTTTATAAAGACACAAAGCAATGGAATTGATTCAAAAAGAAATAGAAAACCTGAAAGACCTACAACTAGTAAAAAAAAAAATGCGTTAGTATTTAAATAAAATCCCACCAAGAAAAGCCCAGACCCAGATGATTTCACTAGTGAATTTTAACCAGACATTTAAAGAAAAATACCAGTTTTTCACAAATTCTTTAAAAAATAAGAGGTTCATTTCAGAGTTCATTCTATGAGGCCAGTATTACCCAATGAAAACCACACAAAAACATTACAAGGAAAGAGAATTATAATAAAATATTTTCATGACTATTGATATAAAATCCTCAAAAGAAAGGTGAACCAAACCAAGATGCATATAAAAAGGATGACATAACATGACCAAGTGAGACTTATCTAAGAAATAAAAAGTTTAATATCTAAAAATTAATCAACTAATTGTATATAATAAGTGTAATAATAATGGAATAAAAGACAAAAAATATATTATCAACAGACAGAGAAAAAGCATTTGGAAAAATCCAGTACTTTTTCACGATAAAACACTTAACAAAATGGGAATAAATTGAAACTTTGTCAACTTGCTATAGGACATCTACAGAAGTAACACGTTTAAGACCATACCTAATTTTGGATACCTTGAATGCTCCTTTCATTGCTTGATTTGAAAGACGGGAGGGGGGCGGGGATCCTGGGTGGCTCAGTGGTTTGGCGCCTGCCTTTTGCCCAAGGTGCGCTCTTGGAGTCCCAGGATCGAGTCCCATGTCGGGCTCCTGGCATGGAGCCCTGCCTGTGTCTCTGCCTCTCTCTCTATTATGAATAAATAAATAAATCTTAAAAAAAAAAAAAAAAGAATGAAGAGGCAGGAGTTATTTTAAAAGTGAGGAGATCTTAATTTTTATCAGTATGCCAAAAATAAAATGTAAAGTTTAGTATAGCATCAAATGTTGCTATTTCCTGCTTATTTAACAATAAGGACTTGTCCCACCCCAATCCAAAGTAATATAGAACAATAATTTGTAAAACACTGAACTATTTTATAGTATTACCAATTTTGTGGTGTCAAATGCATAAAAATATAATTCTATCTCCACCTAAAAATAACACAAAAATAAAAAATCAAAACGAGGGTACCCCTCTTGCCATTTCTATTGAATATTACACTTGATTCTAGCCAGGGCCGCTAGCAAGAAAAGGAAATAAAAGACATCAAGATTGAAAAATAAGTTAAAAAAAATTATCAACAGAGTAGGCAAGATAATAATTTCTAGGAAATGTTCCTTCAGGCATTCATGCTTGTCCTGTGTTCAGGAAACTGAGATGGATTGATTAGTTAATGGAAGATCTTTTAGGACCTTCCTTCTATTAAAAAATAATGTTTAGTTTCCTGTATATAATATATACTGATTAATTGTTTTTAGTAAGTGATTTTTGTTTTAGAATATAAAGATGTTAGTTACAGGGCTTTCATCTTTTGGAAAAAATAATATAACCTATGTGCTGATGTTTTTCTACTTATAATGGGGACAATAACATCTGACCTGTACCTTTAGAGACTAATGATGATTTTTAAAAATCAAGAAATTTATAAAAATTGAGTTCCTCTTTTTGTAGTAAAAAAAACCCACCATTATGTAGTGTTAATAATATGATACAGGATTTATAATGTTTTCTTCCCTGACTAGACATGGTTTCTTTCATCTTTATGGTAACCACATAAAAATAAAGACATGTTTATTTACAAGGGATTTAATCTGAAGTGCAATAGTCATAATTTAGGGATGTTTTTGATTAGTTTACAAACTTATCAGCTTATAATTTTGTCTCTTTCCACAACAAAATAAATACAATTACACAGTTGTTGTCTAGAGAAATATGAAGAGGCAAAGGTAAAGACGTTTGTGTATCTCATCCTCTTGTATGAGATGGACTAAATAAATAAGATCATATCAAGTGGAAGATAGAGGAGTATAAAACATGCATAGTATCTTTTGGACAGAATAGTATAAAAGTCACATTTTGGATTAAGCATATCAAGATTGGAATCAGTTTCTTCCACTTTCTACTTAAGCACATTACTTAACCCATTTTCTCATTTTTAAAAAATGAGATTAATAAACTCTCTCTTTAGAATGGACTAATGAGATACTGTTATATTAAATGTCTAGTGTTTGGCCCTTATGAACATTTGGTTAATGTCATTTCTAAAGAATAACAGTAGTGGGCAGCCCCCGTGGTGCAGCGGTTTAGTGCCATCTGTGGCCTGAGGTGTGATCCTGGAGACCCAGGATCGAGTCCCATGTCGGGCTTCCTGCATGGAGCCTGCTTCTCCCTCTGCCTGTGTCTCTGCCTCTCTCTGTGTGTGTGTCTCTATGAATAAATAAAATCTTTAGAAAAAAAAAAAGAATAACAGTAGTAAGAGCAGCAGTAATAAGAAACATACACACAAAACTCATTCAGCAAGCAGATAAGCACTGATAGCATCATTTAGTAGCATAGTAAGGCAGTTTTTGAATTAGAATAATTCACACAGAAGAAATTTGTAAAGGGAATTAAAGGTAACGTTTTGAAAGCATTACCTATAAAAAGTGTTTATTCCACATTAATGGAAACCTGTATTAGCTTAATTGTAAGGATCCTGAATTTTTAAACATTGTTCTTATACCTATAATCATCATAGATATAAGTATCTTTGGGTTCACACAAATCAGTATAAATATTTGATGTGATTTTTTTTGAAATCAAAATATTTTCCCTACTTTTATCAAAACGAGGAAGAACTATTCAAAATGAGACAAAATGTCACAAATAATAGTGTCTGAGAGAATTCAAAATTTATCAGTAATATCCACAATACGGAAATTCTGAGAATAGTAAATGATCATTTTGAAATATATTAGAGTTGGTGTTTAATCCATAAAGAGAAATTTACTTTCCACATCATTTTAGACGATAACTTTCATTAATTTTTTTCCCAAGTCTTCGTTAGTATAACTTGTTGGTTTTGTTTTTTTGTGGGTTTTTTTTTTTTTTTTGGTGTTTTCAAATATTGATCAGTGTGTCCGTGCTGAAATAGAGCAAGTACTGTCAGATTAGTTTAAATGCTATTTTGTGTTTGTGATGCTCTTTTACATAGAAACTCTTAAAGGCATAAGCTTTTTGTTTAGTTTTTCACATTGCACAGAATATGGACTCATTATTTGCTTTTCATTCTTTTGTTTTATTCATACTGATTTTTAGAAAATTTTACAACTTCTTCCAGAAAGAATTCATCAGCGATGGCAGTTTCACAGTATTGGTAAGTAATTTGAATATGTATTTCACATTTGACATAAATGATAATATATGAAAATGCTCTGTAGTGAGTTGGTCAGCATTTGAAATGAATTTATAGTTTATGCTTTGGTAAAAACGATATAAAGAATGCAGGACTGCATTTACTGGAAGTGTAAGATAAAAATATAAATGAAGGATTTCCAGTCAAATGGCATATTAAATTTCTTTGATCTGTCTGTTTCTTTACTTTAGTAATGATGATAAAACTATAAAACCAAAAAAATAAAAGCAGGAAAACAAACATCTCAGAATAAAAAATGGAACAGAAATGTAAAGTGTCAAATAGAGTGAATATTTGGGCTCCGGATTCGAAAGCAAGCAGTGTCACCTGGCAGTTTGTTCCACAGACAATAGTGGTGGGAACTAGAACTAACCTTTGCTTGAAGGGCCAGAGTAGAACTTTTGAGATCATGGAATGAGGCCAAAAAGAAAAAGGGAGAAAAAAAACCCTGCTGTGGATTACTGTCAGAGACTACGTAGAGAGGAGACCACAGACTTTCTGTTACCTTGAACTAAGCCAGGGTGCTTGCCGGCTTGGAGTCTGGTCTTTTAACAATAACAGTATCACCACAGGGCTCTTAAGCTCTTGTTCTAAGACATTTTCCCCCTCTATCATTAGAAAGGAGTCTGCAGGTAAGCAATTGGTGGCTCTGGTTTAGGTATCTCAATGGTGTCAGGTTTGATTGCTAATTATTCTTCTGACCCTTCTCTCATGTGAAGTATGTGGGTGGTCACCCTATCTACATCGTTTAAGTAGAATGTTATAGGCCTTACATTCATTTGTAAAATGTGTATTTGTTTCTCTTAAAAAAGAAAGTCATAGATTTTATTTAGGCCTCACATTTCTTAATCCATTATGGCAAGTGAAATATTTTCTGGACACAATTTAAAAACAGGCATGGGATTTGAATAGACATTTCTCCAAGATATACAAATGACCAATAAGCACATGAAAATATGCATCATTTGTAGGGAAAAGTAAAACACAACTATAAGGAGATATCACTTCACATCTACTAGGATGATGATAAGCAAGAAAATAACAAGCATTGGTGAGGCCATGGAGAACTTGGGACCCTCGAACACTCTTGTGGGAATATAAAATGCTGCAGCTGCTTTGAAAACCTGTCTAGCCATTTCTCCAAAGAAGACATACAAATGGCCAACAGACACATGAAAAAAGGCTCAACAACCCTTGTCATCAGGGAAATATAAATCAAAACTGCAGTGAGATACTATTTTACACCAGTTAGATGGGCTAAAATTAACAAGACAAGAAGCAACAAATGTTGGCAAGGATGTGGAAAAAAGGGGAACTCTCTTACACTGTTGGTGGGAATGCAAGCTGATATAGCCACTCTGGAAAACAGTATGGAGATTCCTCAAAGACTTAAAAATAGAGCTACCCTGTGACCCAGCAATTGCTCTAATGGATATTTACCCCAAAGATATAGATGTGGTGAAATGAAGGGGCACCTGTACCTCAATATTCATAGCAGCAATGTCCACAATAGCCAAACTGTGGAAGGAGCCACGATGTCCTTCGACAGATGAATGGATAAAGAAGATATGGTAAATATATACAATGGAATATTACTCAGCCATCAGAAGGGATGAATACCTACCATTTACATTGACATGGATGGAACTGGAGGGTATTATGCTAAGTGAACTAATAGGAGAAAGACAATTATCTATCATATAGTTTCACTTAAATAGTGTAGAGGATCATAAGGGAAGAGAGGGGAAACTGAATGGGAAGAAATCAGAGAGGGAGATAAACCACAAGAGACTCTTAAGTCTGGGATATAAATTGAGGTTTGCTTGCTGAAAGGGAGGTGGGTGAGGGGATGGGGTAACTGGGTAATGGGCATTAAGGAAGGCACGTGATATGATGAGCACTAAGTGTAATACACAACTGATGGATTATTGAACACTATATCTGAAAGTAATGACATACTGTATGTTGGCTAATTGAATTTAAATAAAAATAAAAAAAGGAAACCAGTCTGGCAGTTACTCAAAATACTAAACATAGAGCTCCTGTATGGCCCAGCAATTCTATACCCATGTATATACCCAAGAGAAAGGAAAACATAGGTCTGTAAAGAAACATACTCTAATGTTCATAGCACTATTTTTCATAATAGCCAAAAGGTGGAAATAAGCCAGTGTCTGTTAACTAATGATTAGATGAGTAAAACAGGTTTTATCTTTAAAAAAAAAAAAAAAAAAAAATCTTTTGTGGGACTTTGAAATTGTAAGCCTTCCCAATTAGTTCCAGAAACAAAAGGAACTTTGGACATCTAGGAAGGATATTGATACAGGGGCTAAAAAAGATAAAATCCTGAGTAGTGAAGCCATTTAGAATAAACTTTTTAGATAGAGTTTGAGACTAAATATAATGTACCCATTATAAATAAGGAACTCTTAGAACTCGATAAGACAAATATTTAAAAATTGGCAAAATATTTGAATATACTTTATATCATAGAAGAGATGTGAATTGGTGATAAGCACATAATAAGGTACTCAATAAAATAGTGAAATCCTGTTTTGTGTTTCATAATCATAAAAATGTCTTTGAAGGTTGTTTATGAAGAAACTTTTTTTTGATACATCTGAACTTCCCAACTTTATTGTAGCTTCTAAGAAATGTAGCCTTAAATTTCCAAAAGAGCTTTAGGCTCTCTACTTGCCATGGTTAATAATATTCCAATAATACCTAACTTGAGAAGATACAGAAGTGGTCATTTTTCTTTGTCATCTAGAAAAATCCTAAAACTGTTTTGATTTCTGCCTTACATATGAAGGAAAATAAATCAATGACTAGTTTATTTTTTTTAAGTAGCTTTATTCAAGTATAATTCATAGAGGTAAAATTCATCTATTTAAATAAATAGTTCAGTGATTTTAAATAAATATTTAGTCACCACTGTCTAGTTTTAGAGCATTATCTCACCCTGTGATATTCCTTCAAGCTCATTTACAGTTAGTACGTTTCTCACCACCACAGTCTGCTTTCTGTGCTCAATAAATGTCTTTTTTTTTTTTTTGACATTTCATGTAAATGAAATCATACAATTTATAGTGGCTTGCATCTGGCTTCTTTCACTTAGCATAATTTTTGTTTGTTTTCCATATTATAGCATGTATCATCATTTCTTTTTATTGCTGTATAGTATTCTCTCATGGATATATCATGTTTTATCTACTCTCCAATTCATGGGCATTTGTATTATTACCAGTTAATTATAACTTCTTTATTCTATTTGTTTTATTGTAGATTCCTTTCAACTTTCTGTGTATAGGAACATGTCAGCTGCAATTTAAGATAGTTTTATTTTTATATTTCCAATTTAGTATCTTTTTAGTTCCAATTTAGTATCTAATTTCTTTTTCTTTCTTCCTTCCTACCTTCCTTCTATTCTCTTTTTTTTTATTCTCTAGTATAGTGTTGAATAAAAGTGGTGAAAGCAGATAGATACTCTTGCATCATTCCTAATGTGTGAGAGAAAACAGTTATTCTTTCACCATTAAGTATAGTGTTAGGTATTTTTATAGCTATGACAGAACCTTTATTATAGTATTCCTGGGAATAGCAAAAATTTGGAAACAAATGTCCTAACATAAAATAAGATTAATCATAGGGAATGGAATAGTATATAGCAGTTAAAGTGAATTAATGAGAGCTATATAGATCACTACAGATAAATTTCAGAAGCTAGCGTTGGATGTGAAAAGTAACTTCGGGCACCTGGGTGGCTCACTCTTGATTTTGGCTCGGGTTGTGGTCTCAGGGTTATGAGCTTGAGCCCCAAGTAGGGCTCTGTGCTGAGTGTGGTGCTTGCTTAAGATTCAGCCCTCCCCTGCTACCACCCTGTGCTGCTTTTGTACTCCTGCGCTTTGTTTCTCTCAAAAAAAAAAAAAAAAAAAAAAAAAAGAAAAGTAACTTATAGTCTCATTTTGTATGATAGCATATATAAATGTAAAAGTTTTTTTTAAACTATTAAATTTCAAACAATCAGATTTGATTACTTTTCCACTTACGTTCTTTTTTTGTTGTTGTTCTAAAATCCAATCCACACTGCATTTAACATGTATAGATCCTTTTAGGAGAGCTGATTAAAGGCTGAGGTTTACATAGTATTGCTTTAAGAAATTGAATTTGTGCAAACAGAAGAAGAGGACTGAGACAAATCAACATAGTTTTATTTGAAATATTAAAGCTTATTTTTGTATGACAAATAAAACTTAACCAAATAAAATCCTGGCTTGATCTGTGTGTGTATGTGTCTTGTATGTGTGTAATCTTGATATTAGAATAAAAAATAGGATTAGAACAAATAGCTATGGAAGAAATTCTTGTTCTGGTTTAGCACCTGCCTTTGGCCCAGGGCGCGATCCTGGAGTCCCAGGATCGAGTCCTGTGTCGGGCTTCCAGCATGGGGCCTGCTTCTCCCTCCACCTGTGTCTCTGCCTCTCTCTCTATCATAAATAAATCTTTAAAAAAATACATGAATTCTAAATATTTTATTGATTTATAAATAAATAGCCTTAATATAAAAATATTTTGGAAGTAATTAATACCAAAATCTGGATAATGTTTTTTTCTGGGGAAAGTAGGAGGAGATTGATTTGACGTGTTGGTTTTTTTTTTTTTAAGATTTTATTTATTTATTCATGAGAGACAGAGAGAGAGGGGCAGAGACACAGGCAGAGGGAGAAGCAGGCTCCATGCAGGGACGTGGGACTTGATCCTGGGTCTCCAGGATCAGGCCCTGGGCTGAAGGCAGCGCTAAACCACTGAGCCACCGGGGCTGCCCCTTTGGCCTGGTTTATAAGGACGCTTCCATGATACTTGGTAGATAGAACATCATAGATAAGGTAAATAAATGAAATTTTGAAAGTATAAGAAACATAGGACTGTGCTTAGTAGGTTTCTTTAGACCAACTGGTGGGCCTTTGGATGTTTGTTAGTGTAATTTCAGTGTTTCATTATAGAGTAGAAATATTGTATAATTTTTAAAAAGTATTAAAGATGGCTTTGAATATTCTGAAAAAGCAAAGTATTACAATGAAAATGTTAGGAATTATTGTAGAAGTTCATGTGGTTAACTAAATGGAAATTTCCTACAGTAGTTTTTATGTATATTAATGATATAGAAAGCATTTAATTATATTCTTAGTCTTAAATAAGAGATATACAGAGGTGGTTATATTAAATGCAATTTTGAGATTATGGTTTGTTTCAATAGACTAAATCATGTTTAATTCCAATAGACTGGGTGTTGAAAAGGTGACTCTATATGCCCTTCTGGTCCCAAGATTATGGCCAGAGGGATATCAGGGTCACCAAGAATAATTTGGAGGTTGCCAAGGACTTGTATTAAAATGTTTTCAAGTCTGACCGAGAACTCTGACATTTGGAAACAACTAAGAAAATATGAATATTTTAAATCATGTTTTCTTTTCAGGATTGATTTTAAAGAAACTACTCCACACAGGAAACTCCTTGAAGGTATAAATAATTTTTTTCTATGACTTTTAAAAAACTATGAGTAAAGCATATAGTTTCTTGTTCTACCTTTTCTACATCAACTTTTTTCCTAAAGAATTTTGAATTGTCTTTAGTTCACTTAGTTGAAGTGAATTGACTTAAAATAGAGCAACATAGTATGTGTGAAAATACATACTGGATTGACCAGGCTGTTGAAAAACTATTGTTTGCCACTGCATTTAGTGATTCACTAGGAATACTTTACTCACTGTTCCCCAGAAGACAAAAATTATTTAGTCATTCAAAAAATTATTCTTTATATTACCATAACTATTCTAAGATGTAGGGAAAAATAGAGGATCTACATTTTAAAAGTTGGTTTTACTTCTTCTTCATTATCTCACTGTGCTATGGTTAAGAGAAGCTACCCAGTGCAAGCAAAAGTATCTTGTTGTAGTTAAGTGAAAGTTTCAGATTGTGGGTAGGTTTGGTGTCAAGGCTTGATATAGCAGTACAAAGGAATAAGCCTTCCTAATTGTTTTCTTGTTATCTCTTTAAACCGTGAGGGTGACAGCTGTTTAACAGCTTTGACAGTGGCCATTTACCAAGCTGTGGTAGGGCAATTTCCAAAGCTGCCAGTGAAATTAGCTTAGTGAAGAACTTTGTGTTTTGTCTGTCAGATGCTGAATGTTTTTCTCTTTTCCTGTTCTCTTCCTGGGAGAGAATTTATTCATTGATTGGAATATTTGATGTCTTTTGTATATGGGGTGTTCTAGGTGCTTAGAATATAGTAATAGGTCAGAATTTCTGCTTTGCAGTTTAGCAGCAAAAAATAAGTAGATGATAATTTCAGAGAGTGGTAGGTAAGTTTTTGAAGGACAAGAACATTGATTTAGCAGGACACCAGGATCCCCATAACGATTCCACTTTCTACCAAACTCATTGTACAAAGAACAGTTTTTCTTTCTTTTTGCTTCTTGGATTAGACCAGTGGTGCTGGGAAAGAGGGAGGTAAACAAGAAGGAAATAATTTTCTGATTTTTTTTCTTTACAAATGGAAATTTTAGAATAAACATTACCTGATAGCTTTAAGTAGTTAGAGGTTAAGTTTATTCTGTATTTGTTCAAAATCCATGAATTTAAATTTAGAAATAATAAGGGCTCAGCACAAAAAGAAAAAAAAATTTAGGGCTCAGTAAATGACATGGGTATTGTAGCCCTTCCTCTTTCCTTCTCACCTTCCTTTTCTCCTTTTCCCTCTTTTCCTTCCTCTCTTTTGCAAAGTACCATTCTCTAATCATCTTCTAGGGAATTTTGGTCTTAAAAGTAAGATAATATTTTCATTATAAGTAAAAATACTGGTTTTCATTTTATTTTAGATCAGACGAGAGGGTGTTCGTCTTTTCTTATTATGGTTGCAAGCTCTTCAGAATAACTGTAGCAAAGAACAGCTTTGGATGTTTTCATGCTTAATTCCTGGATTTTCAGCACTACAATCTGAATATGGACCTCGAACTTTAGATAATCTCATTAATCCTCCACTCAACCTTCAAGAAAGTAAGATTCATGAGATCTTATCCATCAGTACTTTAAATTTTTCTTTGTAGTTAATATAATTTTAAAATGTCTGTATATTTATTAACTGGGTAATTCAAGGCCAAGTTTCAAAATACAGGTTTTATTATTTTTCACTTATGATGAATCCAGCAGATCAGAAGATGATTGCCATAAAGAAATAGTTACGTTTCCCAAGGGAAGAGGGCATGCCACACTAGGGAGGGTGGCTACACAGGGAAGTTCTAGGGTCAGTCAGGGGTAGGGCATCATAGGCAAGAGCCCTTATTATGATTTCTGTAGGTAGGAACATGGTGAGGCAGTGTGAGCAGTCCTATAATTGACTTGTTTAGATAATTTCAGCAGGCTTAGGTGTAGAGAGATTGTTCCTCATTGTCACCCAGGTACCTTGGGTGATTAGGTCAGGGGGATAGTGGCCTTGAGTAAGATAGCCCAATAGAAGTGGGGTGGAGGTATGGACTCTGGACTGGTTGGTTTGCATGTGAAAGGCATGTTCTCAGGCCCATCTTTACTATCGCTGGGAATTATGTTTATCCCAGAGGGAGGGGGACATTCTCTCCCTGGCCAACAAGGCTCCTGATGTCAAAGCATCAGAAATACATGGTTAATATAAGCTGTTTTACGTTTATCTTTCACTTCTAATTCTCATGTGTTATCCTGTATCCTTGAGTTAATTTGGATGTACATTGAAGTACAAGAGTATTTTACTTTGTGCCAAGAGGACTGTAACAAAAACTATTTTTGTGAGCTTAATTACTTGGCTAGTATTTACTGAGAAACCGGTTTAGGAATCTGCCTGTACTAGTTGCTGTTTAGGAAATATTTAAGAGACTTTAGCTAGTTGGTGGTCAATTTTCTTGAATTTACATTTGTTATAATGAATGTTTTTGACTATCTGAAAATTTTAGAAAATGGTCACGTTTCTTATTTTATACATGGATTTTTGTAATCAAGGAACTAAGATGCTGTCCTTTTTTTTTACATTTTATTTATTTATTCAAGAAAGACACAGAGGCAGAGTGAGCCTGGTCAATACTAGAATAATATGTCCTTTATTTTTTTAAATTCTTTTTTTGAAGATTTTATTTATATATTCATGAGAGAACAGAGAGAGAGGCAGAGAAAGAGAAGGAGAAGCAGACTCCCTGCCAGGAGCCTGATACAGGACTTGATCCCAGGACCCTGGGATCACGACCTGAGCCAAAGGCAGATGCTCAACCACTGAGCCACCCAGGCGTCCAATATGCTATCCTTTTTGAGAGGGAAATAGCATTTCATTCTTTGAATAAAGGGGCTACTTTACAGAGTGAACATTGAACATGGTCGTTACTAAAATAATATGTCCTTTATTTTTTTTAATCCCTTTTTTTTTTTTTTAAGATTTTGTTTATTCATGAGAGACTTAGAGAGGCAGAGGGAGAAGCAGGCTCCCTGTGGGGGCCTGATGTGGGACTCAGTTCCAGGATCGAGGGATCACAACCTGAGCCAAAGGCAGATGCTCAACCATTGAGCCACCCAGGTGCCCCAAATAATATGTCCTTTAATTGATAAATAGGGTCATTATTGTTCTTTCCCATCATACTATAGAATTTTTGTAATGGACACACTTAATGTAAATTTTAAAGTAGAAATTCTTTTTCAAGTAAGATTCACTCTTAAGCCCTTTACTATCTGTCTTTCCATCCCTGTTACATCTCAGTCAAGGGCTTATGAAACAGTTGATTATTAAACTTTATGGTTGTTTATTTTTTTATTTTTTTATTTTTTTTATTTTTTTAACTTTATGGTTGTTGAATGGACTGTTAGATGATCTCAGGTTTGTTTCAAGTCAGTTGTTAGAACGTTTTTAAGCAGTATTTATTGCATATATGTTTTATAGTTAAATTTTATTTTCAATCACAGTATTTCATTGTTAAATTTGTTTTATAATTAAATTTTGTCTTTGTATAGCCCAAGTCACTATAGAGGAAATCACTCCTCTAGTCCCCCCACAATCAGGAGACAAAGGACAAGAAGATCTCACAAGCTATTTTCTTGAAGCACTTTTAAAATACATAGTAATTCAGGTATGTGTTATCTTCTTTGCTATCCTGCCTCTTACCATCTCGTGTGGGTAACTAATTTTTCCCTCTTTTGCCATTGTTCTGTTAGAGGAGATACTTATTTTCTTGAGGGAGGACAAATTTTTACTTTTGAAAATGTATATTTTGTATGCTTTTCCTGAAATAAAAATCAATGGAGGGATTATGAATCTCTTAGAAAGGGAGCTAGTTGTTACTGTCATTATTATTACCAGTTTTTCTTTTTTAAAAAACAACTTTTATGCCTCATAGATTTTTAAAATTGTTTTGCTGGTTTATTGAGATATAACTGACATATAGTAAACTGCAATATTTCAAATACATAATTTAATGAAATATATTACATATATATATAGTCATGTAGCCATTCCCATAATCAAGATAATGATCTTATCACCCCTAAAAGTCCTCAGATGGCCTTGTAATACATTATTTTCCATTCCTAACCACTGCCTCATTCCCATGCAACTGTAGATATGATTTATGTCATTATAGTTTGCATTTTCCATATTTTCATATAAACGGAATCATATGGTATTTACTTATTTTTGGTCTGGCTTCTTTTTTCTATCATAATTATTTTGAAAATCATGTGTATCAAAGTTTGGTTCTTTTTATTGCTGTGTTTTTCATTGTATGGATATAACAACACGCTTTGTTATTTAGTCACCTGTTGATGGTGATATGAGTTGTTTCCAGTTTTTGGCTATTAAAATAAAACTGTGAATATTGATAAACAAGTCCTTCTGTGGACATAAAGCTTCTTTTCTCATGAACACTAGATGTTCAAGTTTCTAAACATCTAGTAGTGGAATAACTGGGTTATAACCAGTTATTAGAAGTATTTATTGACTTTTTAAGGCATCGCCAAGCTGTTTTCCACATGTTTGTACCTTTTTACATTCCACCAGCTTAATTTTTTTACATTCACAGCTTAATCTGTGAAGTTTAAAACTTGCTTCACATCCTCATCAACAGTTGGTATGGTCAGTATGTAATTTTAGTTATTCTAAAGGAGTAATGTATAGTGGTATCTCATTGAAGCCTACTCTGGGCCTCTACCATTCCCGTACTTAAATATCTTCCTCACTCTATTGGCATTCTCACACCCTATATTTTACTGCTCTTTCTCCTCTTATCCTCCACCCCTTCACTTCATGGACCATGTCTTCACCCTACCAGGCTCTAAGTCTCCACTGGGCTGCCACCTCTGCTATATCCCTTCATGGATGCCCTGCTTCTGCGGTCAGCCTCTGATTACTGCACTTAGCTGCTACTGCTTTCACTCTTTCCCCACTCGTATTTCATGTGACTTTTAAGGCTGAATTATTCAGGACAGGGCAAAGGGGGGAAGATCATTAGTAATTTGTCATAGGTCAGCCAAGTTTGAGTCAACTTTGAAAATTTTCAGAGCACACTTTTAACTTCTAAGATTTTTAAAATATATATAATGCATTTACATGGCATTATACTAGTTTCTACAGTTTGCCCTTTATATATATTTAGCTGTATAGCTTTAGAGTATAACAAATTAGTGTATCACTTAAGTAACCTTTTATAATCTTATTTATGATCACTGTTTTTATCTTGTGGAATGATTCTGATTGTTTTTTTTTATTTTTAGGTAAAAAGCTTAGAATGGAAGAACAAAGAAAACCAAGAAAGAGGATTTTCATTTTTGTTTTCACATTTTAAGAAATATTACTTGCCTTATATTTTCCCAAACATCTGCAAGGAGAATAGTTTATATCATCCTGTACTTGGTAGGTAGTCTGTTGAATTTGTAGAAGATTACACATAAGAATAAAATATACTTCATTGTAAAGTTGGCATTTGTTACCTACAGAAAACTGATAATATTTGATATTTGTAGTGATTGTTCAGAGATACTATACCTTGATTCATACAGAAAATAGAATTTTATTAGTAGGAAAGTTTCACTGAGAGTGAAGAGATTTTTTTTTTTTTTTTTTTTAATCTTTGGATCTCACTGACTGGAAAAGTTAAGCCACCAGAAATATTTGATATTATAAATTAAACTTAAATTCTGATATTTGTATGATCTTTAAACTATATTATAAATTTTCTTTTTAAGGTCCCTCACAGGTTCAATGTAGTATATGTCTTACTCAGATTCTGTATGAATAATAATGTTGTCGTATATTTTGATGATGTTTAGTCCAGTATTTAGTGGCTGTGCCAGAGTGGCTGAGTCTTGAAACTAGAGCCTTTCTGATGAATCTTGGTTTAGAAGCAGACCTCTTCCATATGTAGAAGGCATTGGCAGTCTGTATGTGGAAATGTTCTTTTTACAGAAGGATGTTCCTATTTCAAGCTTTGCCACGTTTAGATAGCTAATAGGCTTAGGCATAACCATTAAGGCCAGTAGAAAGGACTTAAATTAGAGTAGCAGATCTTTGCAATTGAGAATGATATTTGCTTTAAAAATATTTTTGCTCTAAAAATCAAGGAAAAATTCTCATACCTTGTATTCAAAATTTGTGTCTCAGTTTTAGGTTAGTTAAAGTGAGTTCTCATTAATTTTTTAAAAATTTTATTTATTTATTCACGAGAGAGAGAGAGAGAGAGAGAGAGAGAGGGGCAGAGGGAGAAGCAGGCTCCATGCAGGGTGCCTGATGTGGGACTCAATTCCGGGACTGCGGGATCACACCCCGACCCAAAGGCACATGCCCTGCCGCTGAGCCACCCAGGTGTCGCAAGTTCTCATTAATTTTAAATGACTCTGGAAACTTCCGTGTACTTAGGATTCGCTGAGATTTTTCATGATATTTTGTAAGAAGACGTATTTCCGTATATCGCGATACACGGTTCATTCTTCTAGATTACATGCAATATCTAGCAGATTATTTTAAAATGCCATTTTTGTACTAAATCTACTTCCAAAACAAGGATATCATCACAAGTGTTTTCTCAAATGTTTAAAAATGTTGATGTATCTAAGCATAATTCCTTTTTTATTTTGGTTTTTGTTTTCCTTTTATTTTTCATAGATATCCCACAGGTGAGACCAAAGCCACATTATGTTATGATAAAAAAGGATGCTGAAACCAATGAAGCAATCTATTGTACAAAAGAACCTTTCATTAAGGCTCGAGTTATTGTCATCCGTTGGCTGGTTTCTTTCTGGCTTGAGCCAAAGCCACATACAGGACCTCATATTCCTGGGATGGAAGGTGAAGTCTTGCCAAAGAATATTCAGGTACTACAAAGGGCAAACTTGTGAAAAATGGATTAAGAGATGTGTCTGTGGATTTCAATTACCTTAGGTGTAGAACACATTTAAAACAAATAATGGTAATATTTTCTTTGTACAAATGCATTTTATTAATCTGAATTCTAACAATTACAGAGTCAGTAATCTTAATAGAAAAAAACTTGGAAGATATAGGAGATAATTCCAGTCATGTATGAATCTCAGCTTCTAGTTGTTTCTGTATTTTATGTTAATTGTGCAGTACTAAAAATATTCTGAATTGTACACATGAATTCTTGCAGTTGGAAACAATTTGTAATCAGATGGTTGTGGGACATCATGGTTCTTTTTTGATTTTTAAGCATTCACAGAATCCTGATTTAAAGCCTTGTCTCCGAGGGTGCCTGGCTGGCTCAGTCGGTGGAGCATGCCACTCTTGAGCTCAAGGTTGTGGGTTCAAGGCCCATATTAGATGTAGAGATTACCTAAAAATAAAATCTTAAAAAAAAATCTTGTCCCTATCTCCTTTCCCCTTTTACCAACAAGAGCAAGGAGTCTAGAAATGTGGTGTAAAATTATACAGCTCTACAGTGGAGGGACTGATATTTAACCTTCTGGTATTTTTTATTAAACAGTTTTCCCTCTTTTTTACACTTACCACTTTCTTCTTTTCCCTTAATATGTGTTTTTTTCTGAACTTACCTATATTGCAGTGTTTATTTATTTATAGTTTTTTTCCTTTTCTCAGATTTTCTTCATTTAGTTTTAAAAATCTTAAACTGGGCAGCCCCGGTGGCGCAGCGGTTTAGCGCCGCCAGCAGCCTGGGGCGTGATCCTGGAGACCCTGGATCGAGTCCCACGTCGGGCTCTCTGCGTGGAGCCTGCTTCTCCCTCTGCCTTTGTCTCTGCCTCTCTCTCTCTCTCTCTCTCTCTCTCTCTCTGCATTTCTATGAATAAATAAAAAATAAATAAAAATCTTAAACTGTGTGTTTTTGTTATGACTTCTTAGATCTTTTACAAATTAAGTGGAGATATAGTGTATGTTTAGTTGATTAGTGTTTAGAAAATTTAACTTATATCCCCCTTAATCATTTATTTATCTGCAGCCAACTATGGGTATGTTTTCCTTAAAATTTTGCTCTAAGGTCTCTACAAATAATGATTAAGTGTAGAAACTCAAGCAGAACTATTTTTCATGATCCTAGAACTTAATGTACTAAAATCACAGGGTTTTTGATTGGAAAGTCATGTTTGAGATCATTTATTTAAACCTTTATGTTTTATAGGTGACAAAACTGAGACCAAAAATTGAGTAACTTACTGGAAAGTAATTTGCCGTGCTACTATAATACGATGGTAGTAATTTCCTCATCACCAACCTTAATACTTTTTACCTTATTTCTAGGCTCAGTCTTCATCTTTAGTCATGGTAAATTCTTTTAAGTAACTAGAATATAGAGTGTTCTCTTTAGTTTTCTTTCTTTCTTTTTTAAGTAATGTCTACACTCAATGTGGGCCTCAAACTTACAACCCCAAGATCAAGAGTCATATTCTGTACCAACTGAGCCAGCCAAGTGCCCCATTCTTGAGTTTTCTTATGGCTTCCTTTCTATTTCTGTCATAACTTTGCTTCCATTCCTTTGATTTCTTTTTGTAACTTGTTTGTACTGCAAACATTCTAAAATCTAATTATGGGTGGATAGATGATTAGTGAGTATCACTGTATTACTTAATATTGAGTTATTTGCATTGCCACTTAATTATTTAGATTCTAAATGAAATCTATGCCTGATTTTAAACAATGATGTAAGTTATTTGCATTGCCACTTAATTATTTAGAGTAGATTCTAAATTAAATCTATGCTCGATTTTAAACAGTGGTGTAAGTTATTTGTGGAATGCTTGTGTCCTACCAGTATTTGCTATTAGAAAGCAAAATACCAAGTTGGATGATATTCTCCCCCTTTCATTTTTATTTTAGAGAGCAGCTGCTAGCTTGGTATCCAGAGAAGAAAACAAAAATGATAATGCTGATAAAGCAGACAGAACTGCAGAACCAGAACAGTCTCATTCCAACACAAGCACTCTCACAGAGCGAGAACCTAGCTCATCTAGTCTTTGTAGTATTGATGAAGAACATCTCACAGACATTGAAATAGTTCGCAGAGTTTTTTCTTCTAAGAGAAGTAATGTAAACTTTGTCACGGAGATATTTCGTCAGGTAAAGTACCTCTCAGTAATTTTAATTTGTGATATAGACTTTGGTTTTAATATTGAATATACTGGCTTTCAGCTATTTAAAATTCTTAATAAAAATGTTTTTTTTAAGGGATGCCTGGGTGGCTCAGCGGTTGAGCATCTGCCTTTGGCTCAGGGCATGATCCTGGAGTCCAAGGATCGAGTCCCAAATCAGGCTCTGCGTGGAGCCTGCTTCTTCCTCGCCTGTGTCTCTGCCTTTCTCTCTCTTTGTCACTCATGAATAAATAAAATCTTTTAAAAAAATGTTTTTTAAAGTTCATATTTAATTTTTAAAATGTACTATATCTAATCCTTTATTGATTTCTGTTATTTCTATATTTTAGTTTTTGAAGATTTTAGTTTATTATCTATCCACCTGCCCCTATACTCTTTCTATTTTTTTTTTTTTTTTAAGATTTTATTTATTTATTCATCGGAGAGACACACAGAGAGAGGGAGAGAAGCAGAGACACAGGTAGAGGGAGAAGTAGGCTCCATGCAGGGATCCTGACATGGGACTCGATCCTGGGACTTCAGGATCACTCCCTGGGCTAAAGGCAGGCCCTAGACTGCTGAGCCACCCAGGGATCCTCTATACTCTTTCTATTATTAGAACAAATTTCTTAGTTACTCACCTTATGGTCACTTTTCTTCCTACCATTTCATTAGTAAATTATAGTAAAATTATTTTATCTAACATTCTCCAATCAATAAAAAGTGGGTTTTGAACGGAAAAAGCATGCTTTCATTGCCTTCATCCTGCTTTCAGAAGCTGTTTTGTCCTCTAATGCATTCTGAAATTAAAATTGCTTAAGGCAGATATTTGGGGACTAAAATAAATAAATGGAGGGAAAGAAAACGAATAAAAACTATTTCACCTAAAGATAGCTAGAAATTCCTAAGTGCGCATTCTCAATTACATAGAAATTTTGTGGAAAATAAACCTTATGAAAACTAATCATTTGCTCTTAATAGCAAAAGTACTTAACTTTTGCAGGTAAACATCATTGAGTTTTGTAGCTGAAGGGGGGGATCATTCAAGTCTCACAGAAAGTAAGTTGGTAGATCCGCGACTAAAATTCCCAGATCCTAGTTCCCATCTCAGTGCTGTTTATTCTATACCACATACCTTTACATGCCAGGAAGATGTCTAGGCAAAGCACATCTTTGCCTTGTACACTTGCTTATTGATACACAAAACAAAGCGTGAGGCAGCATTAGCTTTGTTAACCTAAGTTAAAGAAACAAACTTGCCTTGTGCTTTTATCAGCAGCACGTATACTAAAAATTGGAATGATACGAAGAAAATTAGCATGGCCCCTGCACAGGGACCACAGGCAAATTAATGACAGGCAAATTCATGAAGCTTTCTTTTTGTGTTAATGAATACAAAATGTATAGTTATACACAAATGGATTTAGTTTCATACAACTCCAACAAAGTGAATATCACAATTAAAAAAAAAAAAAGAAAGAAAAACCAATTTGCTTTAACATTTTGTCCAGCTTTAGCAGTGGTTTTAGTTGCCAAGTTTAAGTTTCGTGTTGATAGAATATTTGACGAATGGGAGAGGGAAGATATGTGGTAAATAATGTTGGAGTCCTTTACTTGTGGGAGAATTTTTTTTTTTAAGATTTATTTATTTTGGAGAGAGAGACAGCAAGCAAGGGGGTAGGGACAGAAAAAGAGGGAGAGAGAATCTCAAGCATATTCCCTGCCAAGCAAGGAACCTGACACAAGGCTTGATCTCATGACCCTGAGATCATGACCTGACCCAAAATCAAGAGTTGGACACTTAACCTGCTGAGCCATCTAGGCACCCCTTGTGGGAGAATTTATTTATTTTTAAAGATTTTATTTATTTATTCATGAGAGAGACACAGAGACAGAGACTTAGGCAGAGGGCAAGGGTGCTCCCTGCAGGGAGACTGATGTGGGACTTAATCCCAGGGATCATGATGTGAGACAAAGGCAAATGCTCAACCACTGGCCACCTAGGTGCCCCCTTATGGGAGAATTTATTTTTTTTTATTTTATTTTATTTTTTTTTTAATTTTTATTTATTTATGAGAGAGAGAGAGAGAGAGAGAGAGGCAGAGACACAGGCAGAGGGAGAAGCAGGCTCCATGCACCGGGAGCCCAACATGGGATTCGATCCCGGGTCTCCAGGATCGCGCCCTGGGCCAAAGGCAGGCGCCAAACCGCTGCGCCACCCAGGGATCCCATGGGAGAATTTAAAGCAGACTTTTATAAATATTTGGATTTTTGATTTCTCGAGTCCCTTTGTGTAAGTATATTTTTTCTAGGAATTTGTTCACTGCATTTGTTTTCAAATTTGACAGAATTCAAAATTCATTACATTCTCTTATAATCTTTTTAACTTCTGAAGCATTTATATTCTTGTCCCTCCTTTTCATTCCTGTTAGTTTTTATTCATCCCATTTCCCCCCCCCCCCCCCGATGAGTCTTGCTAGAGATTTGTCAGTTCTATTAGCCTTTTCAGGAATGAGCTTTTGGCTGTTGTCTGTTTTATACTTGTTTTTCTCTTTTAACTTTTGCACCTTGTTATTTCCTTCTTTTTACTTTTCTTGATTTTTTTTTCCTAGCTAATTAATTTTAGTCTCACATTTTTCTCATGAGGCTTTTTTGAGGCTATTAATTTACCACTCAGTACTACTTTAGCTACATTCTACAAATTTTGATACATAGCATTTTTGCTATTATCACTTTTAACTATTTTCTAATTTTCACGTTACTACCTTCTTTGACCTGTGTCTTATTTAATATTTGTACTTCCAAACAAAGTTTCTTGATTTTCCTTTTTCTAACTAATTTCTGATGTGATTCTTTTGGACATAGAATACAGCCTGTATGATACTAGTTGTTTAAAATATTTTGAAACTTATGGCTCAGTGTGTAATCAGTTTTGATAAATGCCCTGTGTACTTTAAAAGAATATATTCTTCTCTGTTGAATCCAATGATCATTAAATTCTGAACTTTTTTATATCCTTACTTAAGGTTTTTTGTCAACATGATCTCACAGTTATGGAGAGGAGTGTGTTAAAATCTTATACTGTAACAGTGATATGTCATTTTTTTCTTTGTATCTCCGTAAATTTTTCTTTGTATATTTTAAAGCTATATAATTAGTAAGTATATATCAGTTTAAAATTTTATATCTAAATGTGAATTAAATATTTTATTTATGGCCCTTTTCATCTGTGGATATTATTTTTGCTTAAGGTTGATTTTATTTACTATTAGTGGATTTATACCACTTTCTTTTTAAGAACTAGCCTGTGAGGCACCTGGCTGTTTCAATGGGTAGAAGAACATGGGACTCCTGATCTTGGGAGATCAAGCCCTACAAAAAAAAAAAAAAAAAAAAAAACTAGGCGTGGGCTGCCGGCAAAGGGGGGGGGGGGGTAAAAAAAAAAAAAAAAAAACTAACCTCATGTATTTTAAAATAATCTTTTAATTTTTAACCCTTTTATATTATTAGATTTTGCATGTCTCTTATAAATATGGTTTGATTTTTTAAAAATCTTCCTTTATAAGACGTTGAAGGAATATCTGATGACCTATAAGAATATAAGGGGATGGAGGGCCTAGGCCAACTCTTGAGATTTTTGTCTTGGGCAGCTAGGTACATGGTGGGAACCTTCACTAAAGAAAGGGCATCCTAGAGAAGGAACAGGTTTGGGGCAAAGGTTAGGGGGGAAAGTAATGAGATCACTTTTAAACCAGCTGATGGGATGCCTGGGTGGCTCAGTGGTTGAGTGTCTGCCTTTGGCCCAGGGCATGATCCTAGGGTCTTGGGATCGAGTCTGACATTGGGCTCCCTCCATGGAGCCTGCTTCTCCCCCTGCCTTTGTCTCTGCCTTTCTCTCTCTGCCTCTCATGAATAAATAAATAAAATCTTTAAAAAAAAAAAAATAAACCCGCTGACACCTGGTAATCCAAGTGAAGGTGTCCGGTGGGGAGGTGGGATGATGGGTATAAGGTTCTGGGAGAGGGAATTTGGGATTGGTAAGATTTGGAAGTCACTGGCAAACCTGTTGTACATGAAGCTATAAAAGTGAATGAGGTTGGCTTAAGAAATAGGCCAAAGACAAAGACCTTGTGAGCTCAAGGGGCAGGCAGAAAAAGGGGAGCTGGCAAAAAAGACCAGGGCAGAGGCTGTCAGATTGGAGAGGTGAGCTGGCCTCTTATTAAACTTCCTTTTGAATAATAATAAAAAAAAAATTTGTCTTTTGACTGGAATACTTATATTTATTATAGTTATGGAAATGTTTGGATTTGTCGATACTGTCTTCTTTTGTTCTGTATTTTTTTTTACCATGTCTGTATTTCTTTTGTTTTATTATTGTCTTATTTTTTCCTTTCTTTTTTAATTGATGTTTTCTCATTTTGTATTCTTTTTCTGTCACTTTGTTCAAAAGTTATAATTTATTCCTTTTTCTTTAGTGATAACTACATAAATTTTAACTACTTCACTTCCCAAGGTCTAAAGTTATTATTGTTTTTATTTACCCTTTTCTTATCAGTATAAGGATCTTGGTACTTTATTACTCTAATTGCCCCCCCCCAACTTAACATATTGTTGTTATCAAATAATTCAGTTCTATTTTGCATGTTTGTGTTTTAACCCTGGTATTATTGTTCTGTGCATTCAGTTTTTATTTTCATTTAGTTATGTGGTTTATCACTTTCTGTGATTATAGTATCTTTCCTCTCAGTCTTTCATTTAGAATTACTTTCTTCTACTTGAAGTTTATCATTTAGAATTTTATTTTAGTGGATGTTCATTGGTATCTAACACTTAAAATTTTTGCCTGTCTGAAAATGTCTTTATTTTTGAGAGACTTTTTCCACTGGATGTATACTTCTAGATTTGCCAAAATAGGTCCATGGAAACCAAAGTAATTGGTTCCATTCAAAGTGAAAGTCAACTCTATTGCTCTTCATAAAACCTCTCTGAATTTGGATTTCTTAGAGGCTTTTATTTTTGAATATTTTTTTTCCTGCATTTTGGCTCATCAGTCAGTATGTTTAAGAAGATTAAATTTCTCTTTGAATCTGCTATTTTGTTTTTTTCAGTCAGAGGATCAGTTGGGTTACCTAGTCCATCATACTCTTGGAAACAATTCCTCTCATTGAGTTTTTAATCATACTCCATATATTTTAATTTTTGAAATTGCACATGGTGGTTTTTTATATCTGCCTACTCACTTTTTGCAGTGGCTCATTCATTCTTTATTCATATTCATTTTCATTTTCTTAATTATAATATTAAAAATGGGATGCCTGGATTACTCAGTGGTGGTTGAGTGTCTGCCTTCGGCTCAGGGCATGATCCTGGGGTCTTGGGATCGAGTTCCACATCAGGCTCCCTGAAGAGAATCTGCTTCTCCCTCTGCTAATGTCTCTGCCTCTCTCTGTGTGTCTCTCAGGAATAAATAAATAAAATCTTTAAAATAAAACATTAAAAATGCTCATTTTATATTTTTTATTCCACTAATCCACTAACTTAAGTTTTTTGCAGTTTTGTCCTTTTGTTATTTCTGTTTATTCACGTTTGTTTCGGGTTTTTGTGTTACGGACTTATATTTTTTTGGAATTTTGTGGAATTACTTTGAAACCTGGGTTGAAAATTGTGTCCCTCCAGAGAGGAACTGCTATTGACTTCTCCAGGTATTTGGTGTCCTGTCAACCTTAGTTTACTGTATTTATTTATTTAATTTTTAAGTAAGCTCTGTACCCAATGTGGGTCTTGAATTCATGACCCCAAGATCAAGAGTTATGTGTTCTACCAAACCTTGGTTTACTTTAAATTATAATTCTCAGGGATCCCTGGGTGGCGCAGTGGTTTAGCGCCTGCCTTTGGCCCAGGGCATGATCCTGGAGACCCGGGATCGAATCCCACGTCGGGCTCCCGGTGCATGGAGCCTGCTTCTCCCTCTGCCTGTGTCTCTGCCTCTCTCTCTCTGTGTGTGACTATCGTAAATAAATAAAAATTAAAACTGCCACCTACCAACCCAGAGTGGCCTCCCTCTTTCTTAAAAATAAATAAATAAATAAATAAATATTCTCAATTTATGATTCTTCCTGCTTTGCAGCAAAGTCATGTGATGACCAGTCTGAGAATATGAATTTGTAAGAAAGGCTGTTCTTCCCTTGATTCCCGTATCCCAAGTCTATTAGTAGACAAGTTTCCTCGTTGACTCTTCTCTGGCGTTGTTTTTTGCCTTCTCCCTCCTGGCCCACCTTTGTATTGAGGTTATAGCCTACATTGGTGTCAGTTTTACATGTAGGACTGATCTGTGTCTCACCTTTTACAGGTGGTTATTTAAACCCACTCTCTAGGCTGTCCAAGGCAGCAGCCAACAGCTTCATTGTTCATTTTCCTCTCTGGATTAGTACTCACATTTTGTTCTAGACTCAGAATATCCTTACAAACTGAGCCATTCACTTAAAAAGGTATATTGTATTTTTTTAGGTGTTTTATGCAGGAGATATTCCGGGGTATCTTTAAATGATATTGCTGGGAACTCAAGTTTTCTGAGATGTTTTTATTCTGATAATTATTTTTATTACTTATTTTTTAAAGAGGGAGAAAAAGTGTGGTGAGGGGCAGAGGGAGAGGGAGAGAGGGAATCTCAAGCAAGCTCCAGGCCCAGTGCAGAGCCTGATGAGGAGGGTCCATCATGGACCAAGGGTCCATCCTGCAACCTTTGAGATCATGACCGGAGGGGTATCTGGGTGGCTCATTTGGTTAACCATCTGACTCTTGATTTCAGCTCAAGTCATGATGAATGAATCAAGAAGTTCTGTAAATATTTGGTGAATAAATCAAGAAGTTCTCTAAGTGTTGGGGTACCTGGGTGGCTCACTTGGTTGAGCATCCAACTTTTGATTTCAGCTCAGATCATGATCTCAGGGTCTTGAGATCAAGCCTTACATTGGGCTCTGTGCTGGATGTTGGAGCATGCTTGGGATATTCTCTCTCCCTCTCCCTTTCCCCCTCCCCCAGCTCTCACAATTTTTCTCTCTCTTTCTCTAAAAAATAAAAAAGAAGACATTCTGTAATTATTGAATTCCAGGTTCTTTATCATTGCTACCTGAGGGCTAACATTTATTTCTAGAAGCTAATAAGTCTTGAGATAATTTGTTAATATGGTTGATGATGTTATTTTCAGGCAAGTATAATGATTGAAGTCTATCTCAGATGAAGGTATTTATATTGTTATATGTCTTTAAAGTAAAGATATAACTATAAAACATAAATCCCCAAATCATTGAAATGATAAAATTATTCTCCATATTCAATAGAATAGGCATAGATGCACTCCAGGCATTTACCCCTTATAAGTAAACCCAGTGTGCTTTATGTTGTCATGACTTGGAGTGTACAATGAGGAGCTCCCAGGTATTTTGATGTGAGATAAATATAACACATCAATAGTTTAACCTTTAAGAACAGCACAGATTTTATGTGTGTATATGTATAATTTTATATATAGATATTATATATATATATATTTTTTTTTTTCCTTAAAGTCACTTTAAGGCAGTGGATCACAACTGTGGTCACAGGCTTCTGGGAAGTCTTTAGGATCTTTTCAGGTCCATGAGATCAAAACTATTTTCATGACAGTACTAAGATTTTATGTATTTTTTCTGCACTGTCCTATTTTCACAAGTATGGTGAAGTTTTCCAGAGATACCTACATGTGGTGTTGTATTAGATTGGATGCAGAAGCAAGCAGACAAGAAAATCCAGCCATCTTTTATTAAGCTAAACATTAAAGATTTTTGCAAAAATGTAAAGTATTGTTACTCTTATTTTAGAATACCTGTTATTCTTTCTGACATCTATGGAGTAGGGGTTCTGGACCAAAATGCAAACCATTGCTTTAAGAAGACAAAAAATTCCCAGGTCTGCCAAATGCTCACTGTACTTGATTAAATCTTAAGGAATGTGTCCATCACAGTCTGAGTTGGTTAATTATAAAAGAATATTAAAAATACCAGAGACCAGCTTGTTTGGTTTGAATGTTTTGTAACTGTTTTTCACTGAAGAAGGTGGCATAGCTCCTGGTAAATCATATACCATTGGCGAAGCCACTTGTTAGAAAACTGTATCAGATTTTCTTAAGCTAATACCATTAATATTTGATTTTTCTGTCTCCTGTTATTTTGATTCCTTCTCCACATAGTTTTTGGTTGTATAATAGTTTATGGTCATAGAATCAGAACTGGAGATGACCTCATCTACAAACAGAAAATTTGCTGAGTATATAGATGCAGAAATATTTTTTGAATGATATCTTAGCTTATTTTCAGTTAATATTGATGTCTAGTGGTGCTTCTTCATAAGGATAAGGTGTTAATGTATGGATTTGAATGTTCTGGTTTCTATGACAGTTATTTCTCATCGTAAATGTATAATTTGGCACTCTGGTTTTTATGTATCAATTTTTTTTAGCCATGGCTAATACCAGTTTCTTTAAGATGCATATTTAGTGTATTGGCAAAATCAGACTTTGGGGCTTAAAAGGACAAGGGTTATATACACTCTGGTGTTTAGTAAATTCATCAAGCCACCTGGGATGTAGTATGACAATTTGTGCATTAATATCTTAGCTCTGGAGATCACTAATATTTTCCAAATGATTAAATTTTGTTTTAGATCAGCTTTAGGTCCACAGCAAAGTTGAGGAGAAACTGCAGAGGATTCCCATGCTAATTTTAAAAAGTTCATTTTTTAATATTTGAGAATAGAATTTCTTTGAGATTTTTTTTTTCTTATACCTTGAACCTTTTAAAGGAGGGCTAAGTTGTTATGATTATAAATATTCTGGCAATGAATTGGTTGACTTTAACTCTTTAAAAATCATTTATATCATTTTATAAGAAGATAAAAATGTATTAGTGGTTTGTGACAAAGTAAAATGTATCATATGTGTTCTCTTTTTTTTTGCACTAGGCATTTTTATTACCAATTTGTGAAGCAGCAGCTATGAGAAAAGTGGTAAAAGTATATCAAGAATGGATTCAGCAAGAAGAAAAACCTTTGTTTATGCAAGAACCTGAAGAAATTGCGATCTCTTCTTCAGACTTACCTTGTATTGATAGTGTCACAGACCATGTTATTTCAATGGAAGAAGGAGAAAAGAGAGAAGAGGTAAACTGATAAGACTTCAAATATTTTAGTATAAGTTTAATATATTAGATTTTCACAAAAGTATAATAACATGTTGACATACAATACTTACTTTTTAGTATATTTGCAACTTAGGTGAAATAGCAGTTACCACAGTACTCTGCCCCAAAGCTTTTTGATGTTACAACGTTAAAAATTAATAATGAGATCAGTATCCTGGTTCTTTAATCCATTGTATAGATCACAATTAGATGCCATTTTAAAAGGTGTGATATTTGAGACTGTAGGAGGATGGCTGAGTCCTGAGCTCACTTCTTCCCATGGACACACCAAGATTGTAACTATATAAGAAAGAACTCAGAAAGATCTAAAGATTAGGAGACCAGCTCGTGCACAACTAAAGATAAAAAGAAAGCCACAGGGTGCCTGGCTGGTTCAGTTGGTGGGGTATGTGACTCTAAATCTCGAGTTGTGAGTTCAGGTATCATGTTGGACATAGAGATTACCTTAAAAAAAAAAAAAGAAAAGAAAAAGCCACCTTGAGAAGGCAGAGATGTGGTCAGGTTGGGAACCAAAACCCCTAGTCTGGTGGCCCACAAGTGGTTTGGTATCACAGGAATAGAGATACTCCCTAAAGAGCAAGGAGATTAAGCACCATGTCATTCACCCCCACCCTGGAGATCTGCACAGGAAAAATGAGGCCCTCACAACATCTGACTTTGAAAATCAGCAGAGCTTAACTTTAGGATATTTGAAAATCATTGGGGCTAAAATCTGGGATAGCCAGGGGTCTATAGGAAACTGAGATAATGCTCCTGAAGGTCCCACACATAGTCTCACTTACTCTGAGACCCAGCACAGTAGCAGCAGTTTGCAGAGCACCTGAGACATACATAAAGGATATATTTTTTTAATTTTAATTTTTTTTAAAGATTTTATTTATTCATGAGACACAGAGAAAGAGAGGCAGAGATAGGCAGAGGGAGAAATAGGCTCCCTGTGGGGAACCTGATATGTGACTCAATCCCAGGACCCCAGGATCACGACCTGAGCTGAAGGCAGACGCTCAACCACTGAGCCACCCAGGTGCCCCCATAAAGGATATTTATTGACTGATCTTAGAGCATATGCTGGAGGGGCAGGGTTCTGTAGGAACTTTTCTTTGGACATGGAAATACTAGTGGGTACCATTTTCTTGCCCTCATTTAGCCTAGGTAGTTTAATGCTTGTGGGTGGTAGTTCTGACATTCTCTACCTACCTTGCTAGCATCAGTCTTCCCACCCTGGTATTCTCCTTCAAAATCGACCCACTCCTCCAGCAGACCTTCTCTTAAACTGCTCCCACCCTGCCACATGCACTGGGTGGCCTTGGCTGGGAGTGGTGTACCTCCAAAGTGACTCCTGCACTGGGGGACTGGTCCTGTCCACCAGCAACCCACAACATCATGGTTGGGCTTTATAGCCAGCTGCACCAGGGTTTACCTCCTCCCACCAGTGCACCCATAGTAGTCCTGGATAGGCATTGCAACTAGTTGGCCTGGGGGCCAGCCTGCCTACCAGAATGCCCAAGCATCAGAGCTCATTCAACAACACAAGGATGCATGCTGCACATACAGAGGGCACCTAGCTTTAGTGACTGTGGGAGGAGGGAATTGTACTTCTGGACCCCACTGAACACCTTCCACATAAGGTTATTACCTTTGAGACCAGGAGATGTAGGTGACCTACTATCTAATACTTGGAAACAAACACAGCGAGTCAGACAAAATGAGGAGACAGGCATATGATCCAAATGATAGGAGGAAAAAAAAAAAAAACTCAGAAAAATAACTAAATCAAAAGGAGTTACATAATCTACCTGATAAAGAGTTAAAAGTGATAGTCATAAAAGATGCTCACTGAACTTAGAAGTAGAGTGGATAATTCAGAACTTCTAAGAGAAATTATTTTTAAAAAATGATATCTGAAAAATACAATAATTCAAATGAAAAATATACCAGAGGGAATCAACAGCCTGGGAAAGGATGCAAAAGAATGGATCAGTGACCTGGAAGACAGAATAGTGGAAATCATCCAAGCCAAGCAGCAAAAGGAAAAAAAAAAATATGTAAGACAGGGTGAGGGACTTCTGGGGCAACATCAAAAGTATTAACATTTGCTATAAACGAGTCCCAGAAGAAGGGAGTGAGAAAGGGGCAGAAACCTTATTTGAAGGAATAACAGCTGAGAACTTTCCTAAACTGAGGACAGAAATAGATATCCAGGTTCAGGAAGCATAGATAGCCCCAAATAAGATGAACCTAAAGATGTCTACACCAAGACGCATAATTAAAATGTCAGAAGTTACAAAGAATTTTAAGAGCAACAAAAGAAAAGCAACTAACATACAAGGGAACATCTATAAGACTCTCAACTGAGTCTTCAGCAGAAACTTTGCAGGCCAGAGGGAGTGGCTTGATGTATTTAATGTGCTCAAAGGAAGAAAACCTATAACCAAGAATACCCAGCAAGGTTATAATTCAGAACTAGAGAGAATTTCCCAGACAAACAAAAATTAGAGGCATTCATCACCACTGCACCAGCCTTAATAGGAAATGTTAAAGTGACTTCTTTATGCAGAAAAGAAAAAGGCATAACTAGAAGCAAAAATAAAATTATAAAAGAAAACATTTTATTGGTGTTAGAAGGTAGGGGAGGTACAGTAAAGTATTCCCTGAGCTGAGAAGACACTTTGAGACTGGAAATCAAAGAAGGCAACTCGATATAGTTTACAGAGTTTTATTCAGGGTAACTTACTGATGAGATAGATGATCAGGCACATGATGATCCAGGTGCTGTACAGCTATCCTCCACAAAGTCTAGACTTAGTTCACAGATTTTATAGGGCAAGAGATACTCAGAAGGGCATTATTATGTGATCACAGAGTTCACATGCACCTAATTGACAGCTAACCTTTAATTAGATCTTGTGGAAGGCTAAAGACTGCATCATCTTTAACAGATTCACAGGTGGCCAAAGCAAGCTTCTCCCACCCCAGGCTTGGCAGGCATTTCTAAAGTATGTATATTAATCTCCAAGGGCCTGGGACATACAGCCCCATGAGAGGTCATCAAGCAAAAATGAACAAGAAGGAGGGCCAACAGTGGAGTCATTGTTTTTAGCACTCCTACAACTTGTAAAAGCAAACATATAATGAAGGTTGTAGGTCAGTCACTTATAAAGCTAGCATGAAGATTAAAAGAAAAAAGTAATAATCAACTGTATTTACAATAACTATGTAAGGGATACACAAAGTAAAAACATGTAAAATATGGTGTCAAATGCATAATACATGACAAGGGGGAGGTAAAAATATAGTACTTTTAGAATGTGTTTGAACTTAAGTGACCATCAACTTAAAATAGGTGGCTAATACATAGGGTGTTATACATGAACCCTATGGCAACCACAAACAACCTGTAACAGATACGCAGAAAATAAGGGAATCCAAGCACAACACTGAAGACAATCATCAAATCATAAGAGAAGACTGCAAGAAAGAAAAAAGGAACAGAGAAGAACTACAAAAACAGCTAGAAAAATGAACAAAAGGCAATAACTACATACCTATCAATAATTAATGTACATGGGCTAAATATTCAATCAAAAGTCATAAAGTAACTGAATAGATTTTAAAAAGACCCATCTGTATGCTGCCTACATGACACATACAGACTGAAAGTGATGAGATAGAAAAAAAACCTCTATGCAAATAGAAATGATCAATAAAGCTGGGGTAGTAATACTTATGTCAGACACAATAAACTTTAAAACAAAGACTGTAAAAGAAACAGAAGGGCATTACATAATGATGAAAGGAGCAGTACAGCAAAAGAATATATTTATAAATATAGATGCATCCAGCATAGGATCATCTTAATATATAAAGCAGATAGTAACAGACAAAAGGAGAAATTACAGTAATACAATATTAATAGTGAATTTTAACACCTCATTAAATCAGTGGCTAGATTGCCCAGATAGAAAATGAAAAGGAATAGTGGCTTTGAATGAGATATTAAATCAGATGGACTTAAATATGTACAGAACATTCCATCTGAAACAGCAGAATACACATTTTTTTTTTTTTATAAGTGCACATGGAACATTCTGTAAGACAGGTTGCCTATTAGGCCACAAAACAAGTCTCAGTAAATTTAAGAAGATGGAAATCATATCAAGCATCTTTCCAACCAGAATATTATGAAACTAGAGATCAGAAGGAAAAAAATTGAAAAAAATACAAAGACATGGAGACTAAACAACATGCTACTAAATAAGCAGTGGGGTCAACAAAGAAATAAAAAAATACCTTGAGGAAAAAAAAATACCTTGAGATAAATAAAAATGAAGACAATGTTCCTAGATCTCTGGAACACAGCAAAAGCAGTTCTAAGAAGTTTATATAAATACAGACCTACCTGAGTAATCCAAAAAATCTCAAACAATCTGACATATATCTAAAGAAACCAGAAAAAGAACAAAACCCAGAGATAGTAGAAGGAGGGAAGTAATAAAGATCAGAGGAAAAATCAATGGAGCAGAGACTAAAAACACAATAAAAAAGATTGATGAAACCAAGAGCTAGTTCTTTGAAAAGATAAACAAAATTGACAATGTTAGCCAAACTCCTCAAGAGAAAAAGGCTCAAATAAAATCAGGAATGTAGGAGAAGTAACAACTAATACAATAGAAATACAAAGGCTTAAAAGAGACTACTACAGAAAATTATATGCCACCACATGGGACAGCCTAAGAAAAGAATAAATTCCTAGAAACATATAGTATATTCCATAACTGAATCAGGAAGAAATAGAAAATCTGAACAAAATAATTACTAGTAATGAAATTGAATTTGTAATCAAGAAACTCCCAAACTGGATGAGTTCACAGATAAATTCCATCAGGCAATTAAGGAAGAGTTAATACCTGTTTTTCTCAACTATTCCAAAAAATTAATGTAATGAAATCTTCCAAATACGTTGTATGAGGCTAGCATTACCCTGATGCCAAAACCAGACACAGATGCTACAAAAAAAAGAAAACTATAGGCCAGTATCCTTGATGAACATAGATGCAAAAATCCTCAACAAAATATTAGCAACCTCATTTTAAAATACATTAAAATAATCATCACGTTCAAGTGGGATTCACTGGGAATGCCAGGATGGTTCAGTATTTGCGAATCAATCAACATAATCAACATGATATACCATATTAACAAAATGAAGGGTAAAAATCATGATCATTTTAATAGATGCAGAAAAAACACTTGACAAAATTCAACATCAATTTATGATAAAAGCTCAAGTAGGTTTAGAGGGAACATACTTTAATAAAGACTGTCTATAAAAAAACCCATGGCTGACATCATAGTCAATGGTGAAAAACTGAGAACTTTAAGATCAGGAACAAGACAAAAATACCTACTCTTACCACTTTTATTCAACATAGCATTGGAAATCCTAGCCACAGCAATCAGACAAGAAAAAGAAATAAAAGGCATCCAAATTAAGGAAGAAGTAAAACTCATTATTTGCAAATAACGTAGTATCATACATAGGAAACACTGTTAAAAATCTGTCAAAACTAATAAATTCAAGAGAGTCACAGTATACAAACAATATACTGAAATCTGTGGCATTTTAATACATTAATAACAGTAACAGAGAAATTAAGAAAACAATTCCATTTACAATTGTACCAAAAGAATAAAATACCTAGAAATAAATTTAACCAGTGAAGTGAAAGACCTCTACAGTGAAAACTTTAAGACATTGATGAAAAAAACTGACGAAGACACAATAGAAAGATAAATACCAAGCTCATGGATTGGAAGAGTTAACATTGTTAAAATGTCCATTCTTTCCAGTGCAGTCTACAGATTCAGTGCAATCCCTATCAGAATACCAATAGCAGGGGATCCCTGGGTGGCACAGCGGTTTGGCGCCTGCCTTTGGCCCAGGGCGCGATCCTGGAGACCCAGGATCGAATCCCACATCGGGCTCCTGGTGCATGGAGCCTGCTTCTCCCTCTGCCTGTGTCTCTGCCTCTCTCTCTTTCTCTCTCTGTGACTATCATAAATAAATAAAAAATTAAAAAAAAAAAAAAGAATACCAATAGCAATTTTCACAGAACCAGAATCAATAACTCTAAATTTGTATGGAACCACAAAATAGTCTGAATAGCCAAAGCAATCTTGAGAAGAACAAAATTGGAGGTATCACACACTTCCTTATTTCAGACTATATTATAAAGTTGTAGTAATCAAAACAGTATGGTACTGACACAAAAAGAGCCACATAGATCAGTGGAACAGGACAGAGAGCCCAGAAATAAACTCACAGTTATTTGGTCAGTAAATCTATGACAAAGGTGGCAAAAATATATAATGAAGTAAAGACTATTTCTTCAGTAAGTGGTGTGGGAAAATTGGACAGCTACAAGCAAAAGAATGAAAGTGGACTACCTTCTTAACGGTATACACAAAAATAAACTCAAAATGGATTAAAGACTTAAGTGTAAGACCTGAAACCATTAAACTCCTGAAAGAAAACCTAGGCATTAAGCTCTCTGACGTTTGTCTTAGTAATACGTTTTTGAATTTGCCTCCTCAAGCAAGGACAACAAAAACAAACAGTTGGGACTACGTCAAACTGAAAAGCTTTTGCATAGCAAAGGAAATCATCAGCAAAACAAAAATGCAGCCTACTGATTGACAGAATGTATTTGCAAATGATATATCCAATAAGGAGTTTATATCCAAAATACATAAAGAACTCTACAACTCTACACCAACAAAACAAACAATCTGATTAAAAAATGAACAGAGAATCAGAATAGACATTTTTCCAAAAACGCAAACAGGGCCAACAGATACATGAAAAGATGCTCAAGATCGCTAATCATCAGGGAAATTGCAAATGAAAACTACAATGAAGGGGGGCACCTGGGTGGCTCAGTGGTTGAGCATCTGCCTTTGGCTGAGATCATGTCCTGGGGTTGAGTCCTGCATTGAGTTCCCTACGGGGAGCCTGTTTCTCCCTCTACTTGTGTATCTGCCTCTGTGTCTTCATGAATAAATAAAATCTTTAAAAGAAAAAAAAAAAAACTATAATGAGATACCACCTCACACCTATCAGAATGGTAGTATAAAAAAGCAAGAAAGAATAGTGTTTGTGAGAATGTAGAGAAAAGGTAACTCTTTTGTCCTGTTGGTGAATATGCAAATTGGTGCACTATGGAAAACAGTATGGAGATTACTAAAAAAAATTAAAAATACCATATGATCAGCAATTCTACTTCTGAGTACTTATCTGAATGAAAACACTAATCCAAAAAGATAGTACACTCCTGTGTTCGTTGCACCATCATTTACAGTAGCCATGATATGGAAACAACAAAGTGTCCCATTAGTAGATGAATGAATCTCTTTCTTTCTACACACACACACACACACACACACACATACACACACACACGGATATTACTTAGCCCTAAAAAAAAAGAACGAAATCTTGCCATTTGTGATAACATGGATGGACTAGAGGGCATTATGTTAAGTAAGTCAGGGAAAGAAAAATACCATATGATTTGACTTATATGTAGATTCTAAAAAACAAAACAAATGAAAAAGTAAAATAGGAACAGACTCAGAAATACAGAGAACCTACTGGGAGTTGCCAGAGGGGAGACAGTTGGGGAGATAAGTGAAATAGGTTAAGGGGATTAAGAGCTACAAACTTCAAATTATAAAATGAAATCACTGAGATATAAAGTATAGCATAGAGAATAGTTAATAGTATTATAACTTTGTAAAGTGATAAGTGGTAATTGCACTTGTTGTCATGATCATTTTGTAATGTATGTAAATGTTTAATCACTATGTTGTAAGCCTGAAACTGATATTATATTGCATGTCAATCATACTTAAGTAAAATGGTGTAATCTATAAAACTATGGTACTAGATAAAAATCAGTGTTGTATGTAGTACATATTTCTTAAGGATGATTATCAAACTACAGTTTCCCCTTACCTGTCTTATTCTAATAGTTGGGTACTTAAACTACTAGAATATACTGGATTCTTTCTTGGAAAGTTTTGCACTATTGCTCATTGCAGCATTAAAAAAATCCTTAATTGTAGAATAAACTGGTCTATGATAAGAAAGGCTGGAGTTTAATCATAGAGGAGAAAGGATGAGGGAAGACAGAGTGGAAGTGAAATTTGGGTGTACCTGGTATCATTTATTCTTTAAGTGTAAATTCTTGTTCTTCAGTTTTTTAATCCTTTTCATAGGCCACATTCTAATCAAAAAGTTGGAGAGTGTGACACTGACGTATATTTTACTAAATCTGGGTAGGAGTGATTTGGTAATTTTTGTTGTTGCTGATTAATCTCATCAGTGGATTAACAGGATATTAATATATGAATGAATAGACCACATTCTGCAGGGATTCAACGAATCAAGATTTACATATGCATATGTGTAATATGTTGTGGCGCATCCTTTCCTATTTCTAAAAAGAAATAAAATATAATTAAGAAATGTAACTAAGTGTAACTGAGAAATATAATTGAAGTAAATTAAATTTACCATGTAAATTATGAAATAATTATAGTCCTATTTTTATGCATCAATTAGAACATCCAATTTTTGCATCATTTTAAAAAATAAAGCTGTCAGTTTAAACAATTTATTTTCCCCTGATTTTTATTGCTTATAGCCTAATACTGAGCTTACCCTTTGTCATTTACTATCCTTAAATAAAAATGATAGATAAAAAAAATAATACATCTACATACCTAATTAAATAGTGGAAAGGAGGGAGGAAGGAAAGGAGGAAGGTACAGAAGGCTGGTAATGCAGGTGTGTTTTATAAGTGTGTTCTTTTGATTACTCAAATACTGAAACTAGTTTTGTTATTAGAGACGTGAGTTTTCAGGATGCCAACAACTCTTGCTAATGGCATGAACAACAAAAAAAGATATAATCAATCACTGATATATATTTCTGATAAATTTAATATATAAAAATGTTTTAAAATTTGGTTTTAATTATAAAATGGAGTTAAGTTATAGATTCAGATAGTGAATAAAAAGCCACATTTATAATTAAGTGTCTATGGGACATTTCAAAGACCTGGAATACAAGATAGTTTGTGTGTGTGCAGACTCTTATTTATCTTGTAGTATGTTTAGCATTTCCTGGCTCACCCCATTAAATCCCTAAGGTATTCTCAATTTTTGTGAAAACAAAGCACTCTGAGAGTGCCCTGTAAAAATATGGTAATGTCCACTTGGAGAACCAGTGTTTGAAATAGAAACATGAAAGGATATCTTTTCTACCTTCACATAACTTATAGTTTAGCAAGAAAACAAAGATGCAAAATAAGTATTACAGAAGAATATTGTTAGGATCTTAGAGTGTGAAAGACAGAATACCTAACTCTGTTGAGGCTTAGGGAAGTCTTCATGGAGGAGGTAGTGTAATATGAAGTGCAGGTAAATGGGAAAGGAACCACACAGTGTGAATAGCATCTACAAAGATGTGAGAGACCCTAAATTATTTATTTATATGGCTCTATTTAAGAGGAGGTGGGAGGGAGTGCTAGGAAATAAGAGGTAGGCAAGAACTAGACTCTGTTCAGAAACTTATATGCCATTGTAGTTAACAGTGATTACATTCTAGATAAATACTGGAAAGTCTTTGAAGGATTGTGAATAGAAGAATGGTACAGATAGTTACATATTTTGGAAGATCATATCAAGCCCAGAATGGAAGATAGATTGATTGGAAGCCAGCCTTGAAGCAAGACGACTAGTTAGGAATTATTAGCAATGTTTGAAGGGAGAGAAGTACCCAGGACAGTGGAAATAGAAGGAAGAAGACAGATAAGAGCTGCGTTGATGGTAAAATCAATATACCTTGAAGATTAGTTGGGTGAGAGAAATGAGTTGGGAAGTGTCCGAAGTTTGTTTCTCTTGCAACATGGTAGCTGCCATTCATAGATGAATAGAATTTTTTAAAATGCAAGTTTGGTAGTGGTGACTGTTGTGTCCAGAGGGGTTGGTAAGAATGGATAGGACTTGGTTAATAAACTTAACTTTTAAATATTTTGAGTTGGATATGTTTTGGGGTCATTCAGATAGAAATGTTCAGAAGATATCCGATCATAGGAGTATGAGACTTAAGAGTATAATATACTGTGATATATTATATTGGCTTGAGATAGAGCTGATTTCAGTACTTTGAATAGCAGAGTAGTTTGTCTTAGACTAAATCTGCATATTGCAATTATAACCTCTAGACAAAATATTAAAAAAAAAAACTAGCCAACTATTTGAAAATATTGCTGAGTGACCAAAAGCAGAAAGAAACTAAAAAAAAAAGGGAACAACTCTGGTGAAATGTATGTTTTTGTGGCTTTTCACCTGAGGGAACTTTGTACTCCGTAAGACTTTTGACAGCTAAAACTTAAGCAGAAAGATGCTGTCTTAGTGGTTTGAAGTACCTAATATTCTTCTTCTCTCTTTGGGTAATAAGAATTTTAATACTTTAAAATAAATCTAAGCTATTTTCTGTTTTATTTGTTTGGTTTCTGGCATTCAGTTTAATACAAAATTCATATTTTACAGACTTTTAGGTAACATTAATCTTGTTTTTAAATGTGTAAGTTATATAAGGGAGATTTATTTAAAGGGAGATTAGATACATAGAAAAATGTCTCTGTATCTAAAATGTTAAAAATTTTATCTGACCCTTTGGATGTTTTAAATTTTCTTTATATTTTTGTCAATTAGAAGAACCTTTTTTTTTTAAAAGTGAACCTACATTGCTTTTCTAATCCAGTGAAATATCTTCTCTTTTAAGAAGATGCTAAGCAGAAGGACCCGATAATTTCCAGTTTACTTCTTCAGCTTACTCTCTTGTTGCAGCATTTATAATGAAAATTAAAAACTTGATATTTCTCTTTAGGAAAATGGGACTGATATTGTTGATCACGTTCGAAATTCTTCTTGGGCAAAAAATGGCTCCTACCAAGATGTTCTTCATAATGCCTCCGAAGAAATCATAGAACAAAACATACGAGCTGGTACCCAGGCAGTTTTGCAGGTGGTTCACTTTTTGGTTATTAAGAAAAAAAAATTACAATAAAATCATTAAATATTTCAAATATATGGTTCAGTATTTCATTGTACAGTATAATTTTTTAATAAACTCAACATCCACATTTGTCAGTTTTCATTATAAAATATTAATTTTGTTTTTTCCTTAACTTTAACTTCCTAATAAATATGTATTGGTAAATATTACATATTACTTTTACAGACAAATTTGTGTAAATTGTGTCATGGTGTCCCATCATCTGGTACTTTCTTTTTGCATTAACCGTTATGTTTTTGAGTTGTGTTGATATGTGTTGTTTTCTAGTATTTTACTTATTTTATGATTATTTACTTATTCATTTTTCTGTTGATTTTTTTAAGTTTCCAGTTTTTCCCTATCCTAAATAGTGCTACATTGAATATTCTTACCTATGTACTTCTTTTGCACATGTGGAAGAATTTCCTTAGGATATATACCCAGAACTGGAGTTACTGGGTTGGAGGAGTTGTACATTATCATCCTGACTTTACCAATATTGCCAAATTGTCCTCCAACATAGTTCTAATAATTTACATTTCCTTTAGAATGTTTGTGAGTTCTCATTTCCTTGTATCTTTCCCTTTTACTTAGAGTCCATTTTAATTTTTGCTGCCCCATGTATATGAAATGTTTTCATTTTTTTTAGTTTGTGTTTCCTAGTTTTAATTTGCTTTTTCTTCATCAGTACTGAAATTGAGTATCTTTTTATGAATTGCCTATTCTATTCATATGCTTTTCCTATATTCTGTTGGGTTGTCTTTTTCTTGATTTGTAGTTCAATACAGTTATTCATTTTTTAAAATCGGACTGTTCCTGTTAATGCCACATGTGACCTCCACATTGTTAAATCAGATGTACACTTTTTTTTTTAAGAGAGAGAGAGAGAGAGCATGTGCAAGTAGAGGGAGGAGGGGCAGAGGGAGAAAAAAAGAGAATCTTAAGCAGGCTCCACGCTCAGCATGGAGTGTGACACTGGGCCTGACTGATCTCATGATCCTGAGATCACGACCTGAGCCAAAATCAAGAGTCAGATGCTTAACAGACTGAGCCACCCAGGTGCTCCAAATGTACATTTTTCTATCTTAATGGAGTTGACAGGAGCGTTTTATAGAATAGAATATTTCCTCACTATTGAAACTCTTCTTTACTTGGCCTTCAGAATAGCTTCCCTCCTGTTTTTCTCTTGTCTCAGTGGCCACCTCTCAGAATCTTTTTACTGATTTTTTTTATGTCCCTGATCATTTCATTGTTAAAGTGCCCAAAATCAGTTTTTTGATCTATTTTCTACTTACTCTCTGGCTCATCTCATTAATTCCTCTGGCTTTCAATGTCATCTATATGGTGGATCATCTACAATTTTATTTCTAGTCTGAGACCTCCTGTCTGAACTCTAGTAGTTGTTGTGTTTTGTTTTGTTTTGTTTTTTAAGATTTTATTCCTTTGAGAGGGAGAAGTAGACTCCCTGCTGAGCAGGGAACCCAACATATCCTGAGCCAAAGTCAGACACTTAACTGATTGAGCCACCCAGGCACCCCTGAGTCTTAAACTCAATTATTCAAATACCAAGTTAGCATCTTCACTTGGATATCACACTTCACATCTCAAACTTGACATGTCTGAAACTAGCCTTAAACATGCTCTTACTATAGTTTTCCTTGTTTCATTTATAACACCTGTTTTCCAGGTGTTCAAGCCATTTTGTTTGCTTTTATTTTTTATTTTTATTATTTTAAAGACATACTGATTTAGAGAATGCACAAGAGCAAGCAAGGGGGAGGGGCAGAGGGAGACAGAAATCCAAGCAGACTCTGTACTGAACGCAGAGCCCAACACAGGGCTCTATCTCATGACCTGAGTCAAAACCAAGAGGCAGATGCTGAAGTGACTGGGCCACCCAGGTACCCCTCCCCCATCTTATTTTATATTGTACATCTAATTTATAACACATCCTGGTCATCATCATAATGTATGCAGAATCTATTCAGCATTTATACCACCTCTTGTGTCCAGGCCTCCATGATGTTTCATCTGGATTATTGCAATAAACTCCTAATTAGTATCCTTGCTTCTGCTTTTGCCCACCTATCACCGTGGTGTATTCTCAACACAGTAGCCAGAGGGATCCTGTAAAGTGTAAGTCAGATCATACCATTTTTCTGCTCAAACCCCTCCACTGACTTAGCATTATCACTAAGCATAAAAGCAGAAGTCTTTAATGATCTATAAGGCTTTATATCATTGCTCCTCAAGGTGTGGTCCAGACTAGTTCTGGCCTACAAGATAATTTCAAAACTGAGAGAGTTTAAAAACTAAGTCATTTAATATTCCTTGATTTTGATGAATTTTGTTTATATTTTTGTATGTCTTCATTTTCCTTTCCTTATTCATTTTTATCCTGTTTTACAATAGGATTGGTCTGCAAAGTTTAGGGGGAAAACATACTCTTTCACTACTGGCAGTGAGGCAGTCTGCCTCACATGCTCTGGTTATGTTTCTCAACATCATTTCCCAACTGCTTCCCCACTTTAGCACTCCTTGCTGTTCCTCAAACATGCTATGTAGGCTTTCACCTCAGGTCCTTTAAACTTGCTTTTTACTTTTTGGAATAATTTCCTCCCAAATTGCTCATAATTATATCCTTGTTTTATTTCTAATTATTGTTTATTTATGCCTGTTTTTCTTGATCAGTGTTGGCTAGAATTACAGATTTATCTCTTTCAGTATTCTAAAGTTAGCATAATATTCTTTTCTCTCATGATTTTACAACTATGTTTTATTATGTAGTTCAGGGATTTATATCAGGATTATGGGTATAGAAGATGCAAATGTCCTAGGTTCACAGTAAATGAAATGTTCTGTACCTCCAAGGTATTCGAGAACCTTTGTACATACCTGTCACCATTATAATTACTTTCTCTTCAATAACAGAATATAATTAATGATTTGATTATAATTTTTAAATTTTTCTATAATAAAAGATGCATTTAATGGCACCTCAGTAGTACTCTTTCTCTTCATGCAGTTTATTATTACTAAAGCAGATAAGTACATAGCCTATAACCATGAAACAGAGGATATTGAACACCTTATTCTGAAAATTCTTCCTGATTTAGGTATCATCTTTTATCCTAAACTCTTTGTGTTTTTATTGTTCCTTTCATTTTATGACAGCAATTATATTAAAGCTCTCAGTTTTAAAAAATTCTGTTTTTCACTTGGTTTATTTTCCTTGGGTGCCTAGTAATGATTTTATATTTGTCTGGATAAACATAAAAACAAAATGGTTTAATGGGTTTAAATTTCACCTGTCAACCTAGTTGATAGAGATAGGGTCAGAATTAACCTTATATATAGTATTATGCTTTTAAGTTCATTGTAGATCACGTAGTGATCAGCATCTGAATTTATTTTTTCTTTGAGAAATTTTAATTTTATAATGAATAGCTAATCATTTCTTTTGTCTTAGGTGTTTATTATAAACTCATCAAACATATTTCTTCTTGAACCTGCAAATGATATTAAAAACCTTCTGGATGAGCACACAGATATGTGTAAACGCATTCTTAACATTTATCGGTTCATGGTTGTACAAGTATCAATGGACAAAAAGACTTGGTAAAAAATATTTATCCTTTATTTTTAATTGTGTATATATAATTATAGTAATTTTTAGAGGAATAGCGTCTGTAAACAGGGCTTGTCACAATATTGTAAAGGCTTCTATTAGTAAATCTTTTATGTAATAGTTATGATGACAATAGTCTCCACTTTATCTCAGAAGACATCTTTGATCAGCCTTCTTGGATTATTTTTCTAAAGTGGACATGTGATGCCTTCCCCCCACCACTCTCAGGAATGAATACGTGTGTGAATAAATGAATTTATGCATGTGTAAATAAAAGAATAAGTAAATGATTGTATGAATGCCTGATTCCTCGACCTGGCATTCAGGGCCATGTACATTGAGGTCCCTGCCTACTTTTCTATCTTTCTCTCAAACCTAAACTTTACCATGCATAATGGGATTTGGCTTTTAGCTTAACAATTCCTCTTTCTTCCACAGAAAGAGAAACTTTTCTGTTGAATAGCTTATTCTTGCTATCTTTTTCTTTTGTCACAATAGCTATCTTTAGATTCCACCTTCCTTTTCCCACATCTTCTTACTTGAATTTCCCCCTCACTGCTTTCATCATGTATTTGTATCTGTTATAGCTCTTTTCAAAATTGACCTAATCCTTAAATTACTTGTATAAAGGTCTGTTTACCTCTGAATTGAAAGGCCCTAAAATGTCAAAGTATGTCTGTTTTTGTTTTCCTACATTTCTTTTTTCTTTTCTTTTCTTTTTTTTTTCTTTTCTTTTCTTTTCTTTTTTTTTTTTTTTTTTTAAGATTTTACTTATTTATTCATGAGAGACACAGAGAGGCAGAAACACAGGCAGAGGTAAAAGCAGGCTCCATGCAGGGAGCCCGACATGGGACTTGATCCCAGGACTTCAGGATCATGCCCTGGGCCAAAGGCAGGCGCTAAACCGCTGAGCCACCCAGGGATCCCTATTTCCTACATTTCTTAGCATAATATTTTATATATTATTTGTATGCTATAAATATATTTTTTAATGATTTTATTTTATTTATTCATGAGAGACAGAGAGGCAGAGACCTAGGCAGAGAGAGAAGCAGACTCCATGCAGGGAGCCCGATGTGGGACTTGATCCCAGGACTCCAGGATCACTCCCTGAGCCAAAGGCAGATGCTCAACCACTAAGCCACCCAGGCATCCCTGTATGCTATAAATATTTAATTGAATGGAAAAATAGGCCTTTTGGGAAAAAGAGCAGTTATTTTGTTTTTGTAAAAATTATACATTTTCATTATAAAAACCAAAGAAGAGTTTTAAAAAGAAAATTGAAGTTGCCCCAAAACTCACTCTCTGGAAGTAATCATTGTTTGCCCTTTGGTGAACATATATCTGGTTCCCCAAACCATGCATGTAGTCACATAGTATTAAGCCATTTGTATGTACCATAATTTTCTTAACCAGTCCCCTTTTGATGAATGTGTAGTTTATTCATTTTGTTTTTGGGTGGAGGGAAAAAGAGTAATCATCCTTATACATACATGATTTTTCTCCTTTGACTTATTCTTAAAAAATGGAAGTACTTAGTGAAAGAGTATGCCTAATACATGTTTTGCTGCATATGAAAATATGGCTTTACTTTGAAAAAAATCTTTATTAGCATTGATATAATCCCACCAGAAGTAGTTTGTTATTAGCTTAATTGGAACACTTTTCTATGCCAGGTATCTTGTTAAGCACTATGCATGCATTTTCTATCTTAATCCTTGTAGCACTCCCTCAGGTGGATAACATCTCTATTTTATATGGTGATCCTTAGGTGCAAAGAAATTAGTTCATTTATCTTTGTTGACATAGCTGAGATTTGAACTCGTCCTTCAGACTTCAGAGCCTAGGTTATTATCTAGTAACTGTTCTACTTTGACCATTCTTTTGTTAGTCTCCACTCTCCTTCCTTTTTTTTTTTTTTTTTTTTTAAATGTACTTTACATCAGTGCTGTTGAGCCAGGTTAAAAGTGAGTGGCCTGCTATATGGAACACAATTTTAGAATTTAAAAAAAATTTATAAGTTCCCTTGAAGTCAATTATGAGAGATTAGTCATATATTTACATTGAATTTATGAGATTTTATGAATTATTATTATGTTACAAAGTGAAAAGTTATAAATGAATGAGTTTTGATTTGACCACAAATCAGTTAAGATTTATTTGGGAAGTCTGTGCTTTATTGCATATGTAGTTGATTTCAAAAAGCTTTTCATTTCATACAGCTAAGCCAAAAGCCTAAGATTACAAACGTGGCAGCTTTGATTTTTCTCTTATGAATAAGTGCATGTATTTATTTATTAATAAATTCAGGATATTTTTCTTTTTTTTTTTTTTTTTTTTCAGGATATTTTTCATTGAGTGATACTTTTCTATTTGATTCTGTGTTCACTTCCCAAAAAATGATGACATCTAGGTCTTGTGATCTCTTGCTGCCTCTGGCACATTTCTCACATGGACTGTCCCACATATTACTATGCCTAGAGTGGGTCTGCAGACGAATCAGAGAGAGGGCTGTGATAGGGACTTGGGCTATTAGCCTGGCTGTACACCCAAACTGAAATACCTTTTTTCGCATGTGGTTGAATCAGTTTCCAAATTATTAGGTACAAATAAGCACCTGGTCTTAATAATAAGTATCTAGGAGAAAGAGGCAGAGTAGAACTAATATTAGGATTGTCTTGATTTGGAGTACACAAGGAGAGTACAGAGCTTAAAACTGGCCAAACTTAAAAGAATGGAAAAAGGCAAAAGAGTGGTTGATGGTCCTTGATTACCTGTCAGGATCATTGTGACCTATTAATCTTAAAAATCTTACAGTTTTTGAAATTTCACCTGGTATACTTCTGGATCTGTGCTTGTTCTCCATATTATAAAGATGGATTAGATGTATAGGCATCATGGTAGGACTATATTGTATAGATAGAAGAAATGTTCTTCAAACAGCTTCCTTAAGGTTACTACTTGATTTTGGGGGTTGGATCGGGGGATTGGAGCAGTCTCCACATTCTCACCTGCCATGTCATCAGCTTTTGCATAAATTTTTAATTGATGAGAGGGTTTTGTAACTGAAAAATGGTTTAAAAATGGCTGGTATAGTTTATAAAATGGAATTTTAAATTTTAATATTTAAAGAATTCTAAAAATTTGAAAGACATTTGATATTTGACTTATTGAAAGATAATATATTTTATAACAAATATTAATTTTAAAATTCATTAACCAAAAACAAACCTATGTAAGAAGGAAACATTAATTAATTTTTTTACTTTAAGGGAACAGATGCTGCTTGTGTTGCTCAGAGTCACGGAGTCTGTACTGAAGATGCCATCACAAGCTTTTCTACAGTTCCAGGGGAAAAAAAATATGACCTTGGCAGGTCGACTTGCAGGACCTCTTTTCCAGGCAATAAAAACAAATAAATAAATAGATAAAATAGATGGATAGATATGTATTTTTATAAGATTCACTGGGCCCTGAACCTGTTACTTGGGGAAAAAACTTTAAAACAAAGATTGTTTCATATTAAAGGATCTTTTATAGAACTAAATTAAAAGTTGCTTATCTATAGGCTATTTGCCATACATAGAAACTCAGAACCTAGTATGAGTGGAGGAAATACCAGGTCTGTGAAAAAATCATTGAAACAAGCCAACGATATTTAACTTTTTCTCTTATGTGGCATACTTACATGATCTCAGAAAGCTGCCAGAGAGCTTCATGAGTAATGAATGGTCTGGTTGTTTGCTTTATGAGTTTCCAAGTTTCTGGCATTGTTAGAAAAACAAAACTTTCTTTTAAGTTGGTCTTTAGTAATGGAAAAGTAGTTAATCATGATTCTTTCTTATCAGGCTGTTCTGTAAGACTTTATTCACTTCTTTAAGTATCAGTGGTAGTTTTAAATATATAAAAATTACGTATTGTGTTTCCTAACCTGACTTTAAATGTATTATGGATTCCTTGGAAAACAGCAAAATAATATGTTCTTAAGATGACACATTAAATACAAATACATGGATAAAATGGTTCTTAATATCAAAGATAAAAAGCTATTCAGATCTAATTCTTGGCCATAAATATAGTTATTCAAATCATTTTTTTTTTTTTAATTTTCTTGTTTGCCTGAAATTTTATGCTGGTAGTGAATAGTATTTTGAAACCTGTTACATTTATTATCTAAACTCCTCTTAACTTCATTAGCCCTTTTTTAAAAAATTTCCCAATTGTTAGAACTAATCCACTGTTGGAATCATAGGAAGGCAAAATTTTAGCTTGCTATATGGAATAACTTTTTTGTAATGTGAATGTTTAAAGATAGAATTAAGAATCACTAGTTATTACTTTACACTCTGCTCATTTTCATCTTACATTTAATATATAAATGTATGTGAATTCCTTAGTAGAATTTAGAGTTAAGCTTTTGAAAAACTCTTTGGTACTTGTTTGGTACTTGTTTCTTCAATAATAGTTTTTTTTATCTTCAGTAGAAATCCATAAAGTCTCAGGGGTAATAGCTGATCACTAATTTCTGCCATTCAGTGAATAAGTTTTTTTATCCTATGATTGGATTTTTTTTTATAGAACTTTTAATTTTTCTGGTATCTTCAAAATGAAATTTAATTTATTCTTTAACTTACATACAATTTTTCAAAAACATCTCATCAAGTATGTTTCTAGTAACTCTTGTTTTTAGAATATTCAAATTGTATACTGATTTTCATCTTAAGTTATAGAATGTAGGTTTTGGTCAATTTAGCTCAATAAGCATTCATAAATAATTTCAATGTAATTCAAATTTTTAATAGTGTGGAGACTCTTTAAGCAGCGTTTATTTAATATTAATGTAATACAGCATAAAAGATAGTTACAACTTCAGGGATAGTTCTTTTCAGTTTTGATATCTTGTCCTAATTGCTAGATTGTTGAGTGCGACAATTGTTAAAATGAAATTTATAGTAGATATTAATGATTGCATGAATTCCTTTATAAGTATTATGTACCAAGAAAGGATCATGGATATTATGTGATTTAAAATTCTGCTTGTTTTTAGTTTTTTTTTTTAATAATTAAATATCTGAATTTGAACATATTGCATTGTTATTTGTTTGTCTTTATAGACTCTTATAGTTGCCTGGATCAAAGCAAATCTAAATGTATACATCTCTCGAGAACTATGGGATGACTTACTCTCTGTATTGTCATCATTGACCTATTGGGAAGAGTTAGCCACTGAGTGGTCACTGACTATGGAAACACTAACTAAAGTCTTAGCTAGAAATTTATATAGTTTGGATCTCAGTGATTTACCATTGGATAAGTTGAGTGAACAGAAGCAAAAAAAGCACAAAGGGAAAGGTAAGAGTTGTCCATAGAGATGCTTCACATAAATTTGTTTAAATAATTTGGTCTAGGAAAATTAAGTTAGGAAGATGGGGGAGGGTAAAAAGTTGTTTTCTCTTAACTGTTCCCTCCTTCATTTACCCTCCAGATTAAAAATTTTCAGTAATAAAACGTGTAGGTACCTTGTAATTTTTCTTGAAATCATTTCTTAAAATCATTAGTAATTTTGATGAGAAAGTGTTCTGTATATATCTAGCTAAATTTAAATAAACAATTTAGAATCTTAAATATTTTTAATGATTAACCAAAATGGAAATTAATAAATTGCTCGTTTTTGTCATATGCATTTTTTTTTTTTTTGGTTAGAATTTATAAGGTGATTTCATGTTACTCTATTAAAGAGAATTATCTGAGAAATTCTTTTGAAAACATTTTCTTAGTTTTAACTAAAAGCAGACATTCCCTAGATGTGGATTATGTCTTTCTTGAGTGTTAAAAAAAGGGGAGAGGGACAATAACAGTGACTATATTGCTAATACGTGTTTTTATAATGGGACAATAACAGTGATTATATTGCTAATACGTGTTTTTATAATCTAATGTATTAGTATTTTTCATTTTTAAGTAGTTGCTAGCTAGAGATTATATCTGAGTCCACATTTTATATTTAACAGTAGTCCATCGATGTTAATTATGTGACCAAAATATTTTTTCCTGCACTGGAAAAAATTCTCAACTGGTATTATAGGCAGGTAGAGATTTAATAACTTCCACCACAGGATGGCTTTGGTTAACTCATTTCTTAAAGTTTTTTTGCTTCTCTATCCAAATGTTTCTTTTTTAATGGAATAAGTGGATGGCAAAGGATTTTAATAATAGTTTATTTCTGATGGTTGTATTTTAGAATTTCATATCAGTTTTGGAATATGATTTTTACATAAATTGAAGTTCAGAAAAGCCTTACAGTACACAGATGTTTAACTTGATACTTTATAATACATTTCCAGTAAACCTGAAAATCTGAGGCAAGGTAGCATGCATGATTTGAAGAGATTATTAATCAGGTGACAATATACTGAGATTGAAAATCTACATTTCTAGGAGTTGGACATGAATTTCAGAAAGTTTCAGTTGACAAGTCATTTTCTAGAGGATGGAGTCGTGATCAGCCTGGCCAAGCCCCAATGAGACAGAGAAGTGCAACAACCACTGGTTCCCCAGGAACCGAAAAGGCAAGGAGTATAGTACGGCAAAAAACTGTTGGTATGTATTCTTTAAAATAATGAGAATTGTACAGGGCAATACGTTTATAGTCCTTAGTGATAATGTATGTAAACGTATAATTTTCTTATCAGTTAGCTTTGGTCGTTAAAGGAAAAACTTCTATAGCAAAACCTTTTCTTCAGGGGTACTCAAGAGTCTGACAAGAGGCTGTGTTATCCGTTGCTATTAAGATTTATCTTACATTACCGTTTTTATGTAGCTTATTTTACTGTAGGTATCAGTAATTTTAAACTGTTTTTTACAGAATCGAAATAGAACTCTGATTCACTTTATAGAACTCACACATTAACTGGTAGAGTTTCTACTAAGTGAATATACTCACAAACATGGAAAATAAGGGTAGCTGATTTTCAGTGCTGCAATTCTTAGATTGGAATTCATGCTTGCAGATAGCTAAGACCAAGTTAGAGTATGTTGTTAGGTTCCTTGCAGCTTTTAACAGACATGGAAGAAACTTCTGTAATCTTGGAAGTAGCAGTAATGAGCAATGATGGGAAGAATTTCTGGATATAGGATCACTCAGTATGCTTTGGACCTAGCTACTATCTTATTTCTCTTCCTCTTGGTCTGAATTGTAGTAGAAAGAATACTGCAATGAAAAATATGAAGGCTTTGTCCTATTTTTTTTCTTTCTTTCATCACTGAACAGCTAGGTAATCTTGAACTCTTCCTAGGCTTTATTGGGAATGATAATACCTTATATGACTGAAACAAAGTTGCTTGAAATTACTTTAGGCTTTACAATTTATGATTTTTTAAAAAGATTTATTTGAGAGAGAGAACACATGTGTGCATGTGTACATGTGCACAAGTGAGCAGGAGGAAGAACAGAGGGAGAAGTAGATTCCCTGCTGAGTGGGAGCATGACGCAGGGCTGGATCCCAGAACCCTGAGATAATGACCTGAGCTGAAGTCAGATGCTTAACTAACTGATCTACCCAGGCACCCTCAGATGCTTAACTAACTGATCTACCCAGGCACCCCTAGAGTCTGTGATTTTTGTGGCAGGAGCATTTTTTGTGGAAATATATCTATATTTAATGATAATCAGTGAAAGACACTATTAATTTTAAAGATTTAAAACAATTAAAAATAACAGTTAATTTTAAATCCTTCAAAAGAATTATATTTTCAAAATTGTTTTCTGCCTGTAAAATAAGCATAGAATTACATTGATTGTCTATGTCAAGCAAAAATAAGAAATGATACAAGGAAAAAGGGTATGGGTGAATTAAAATTATATATTTTAAGTTTTGGCATAGAATCACTTTTTGAGATTAAGATGTTGATTACATCTGAAATGCCTTCATTTTATATTAATGTCAGATTTTAATGAAAATTTTTGTGTATTGTTTAGGACAGACTTCTTTTAAGTTTAAAATTTTACTTTGTTTTACTTAAAACATACCTTTTTTTTTTTTAGAGTTCCTCATATAATCTTTCTGATTATAGAAATAATTTATGCTTAATGTAGAATGTGAAATTTAAGGAAGCATCAATGAACTAATGAGAAATGATCATTAACATGTTGGCATATTTCTAATCTTTAAAAAACATAATAAGCAAAGTACTCATCTTAAATTCATACCTATGATTATTTTCTGGTACCTATACCAAAACAACCTTGTCTGGCTTGGTCATTAAACAAACCTATCAAAAAGTTGAAGCATTAAAAATTTTGTTCAGAAAAATACCTGCATAAGTTGGAAAATACTGAAAAGAGCAGCAGATTAATTTAAGATGGTGTTTGAGTATATATTTTCTTAAAATATTTTTAAAAATTTTATATCTGTAGTGAGTGTACACAGGTAAAAATTCAGTCTACGATAAAGTGTATACATTCTAGTAAGTCCTTCATCACTACTTCTAAGATTTTGCTTATGCCAACACATTATTAAAGGAGATACTTTAGACTTACTTTAGAATGAGTTTGTAAGAAGTTAGTTATGATATTCATGTTGGAACAAATACATCACTGTTTCTGTTTTCAGATTTTCCTCTTAGTTTATGTTTTTCAAAATATTGGACCTTAGTTTGGGGACTTATAAAGATATTTCTGCCAGTGGAGATACATGTATGTATGATATGAATTTTATTTAATGATAAATATGGAGAAGTATATGTAGTGGTTTAGAAGTGAGAAAAGGCCAGACTTGCCTGCCTCCTATTTATTTTGTGTTTGGGTGCTTTTAGTGAATACACTTGCTGTTCATGAATTTCCTATGCTGCATGACAACTCTTGAATGAAGGTTACAGTTTTTGACATAATGCGTGTATTTTATGATCCATGATGAATTTATGTGGAATACATCTATTTTTCTTTTTTATTCATTTTTTGGGAAGAATAAAGATACAAAACCTTCAAAAATTGGCATGCTTAGATGCTTGAAAATATGTTTTTATTTTTTGATGTTATATTTCTTATACTGCCCTTTCATCTACATAAAACACATATTACAGATTTAAGATCAGTGGTGTGTGTGGCTTAGTAGTGAATGTGGCAGTAGGAATTTCAGTGGCTTTCTGGAGATTTCTGACCTAAGCTTTAGATTAGTAAATCCCCAAAATTCCTAGTAGCTAATTCATTATAAGTAATTTTCTATAGTGCAGGTTACATGGCTGTGAGACACTGGACAGATTTTCAGGTGTGCATAAAGACCTGTAGTGAAAAAATAGAGAGGTACATTTTTGTAGAATTCATTTAGGATCATAACGAACTTAAACCACTGTGATTATGGAAAGTTCCAAGGGAAATGCTCAAGTTCTTCCTTCAAGTTGGTGGTAGGAGAGAACAAACAGAAGGAATTGTTATTTCCAAGGAATTATGTAACTCAATGAAAAAACAGAAGAAAACTTGTAATCCTTCTATAGAATTGAAAATTGAATCAAATTCATTTTAAAAGAATCAATTTAGTTTTAAAACAAGTATTTCGTTTTGATTTTCTCCTCTATATGTTCACAACTAAAGCCTTTTTCAAAAAATTATGCTTGATTCCCCAAATACAGATACTCATTCAGTAAACATTTATTGAGCTCATATGTGCCAAAAACTAGGATTATAAAGGTCAGAGAATATAGTTGTGTTTGAAAAGTTGGGAGGCTGACATAAAAAACACACAGTCCACAAAAAATAGATTGTAAGCTTTGCAAAAGCAGGGATTCTTAACTGTTTTGTTCATTACTATATTGCTAATAAGTTAATTACATGGTAGTGTCAGAAAAGCTTCATAGATGAGATGACATTTTGAATAAGAAGGAGAGTCAGAAGGAAGACCAAGAATATTACAAATTTCACAAAGCCGTATTGTGAAAGAGCATGAAAGATTCAGGGAACAGTGTAAAATTCTCTGTGGCAGCAGCATGTGAGAACAGGAGGAGAAGTTGCAATTGCAGTGATTATTACAGCCAGGTCACATGGGCCTTGTGTGACAGGTTAATGAATTTAGGCATCAGGGAACCAAGAGTTTCCATTAACCAGGAAAACCCAAGATTCTGAATTGATATTAATGCTCAGATTTTTTTTTAAGCACTCCTATTATACTGGATGTTATCAATATTGATTCTTTTAAGTCCTCTATTCATACATAACAATATACATACCTTCATTTGTTTAAGAATCTCTACACTAAAAGTTAAGTTTAAAAAATGTTTAGGAAGTATAAACTAGAGATCATTAATTTATTGCTAAGTGTGCTAAAATTTGTCTTTAATTGTATGAACTGACGCCTCCTTATAAGAGACTACAAAGTGCAACTACAAATATAATTTTTGAAAAGTAATCCAGTTTTTTTTTTTGTAATCCAGTTTTTAAGTTATCTTTAAGAACTTAATCTTTAGAGTTTTTATATTATATGCTTAAGATTTGAATTAGCACTAACTTATTTTTCTCAATGACTTAATTGTTCATCTAGATTGCAAATTCTATTTTCTGTAAATATCTCTACTTAAAATTTAAATTATACTGTTAAACTTTATTTTTTAAAATTTATTTGAAAGAGAGCAAGAGCACAAGGGGATGGACGAAGGAAGAGGGATAAGCAGGTTCCTTACTGAGAAGGGACCATATGGGGTTCCATCCCAGGACCCTGGGATCATGACCTGAGCTGAAGTCCCACTGCTTAACTGACTGAGCCATCCAGGCGTCCTGTATGATGTTACACTTTAATGTAAATAAGAGATATTAATTTGAGTAAGCATTCTTTTCCTCCCATGTTCAAATACTAACCATGAGATTCAGTCCTTTAGATTATGAATTTCATAAAATGTTTCTAAAATGATCTAGGGGTGACTTTGAAACTTTGTAGGGAAGAGTATGAAAGTAGAAATGATTTGTTTTTGGAATTCAGCTTCATTAAGAAGAATGACTTGGAATTGCCTCATAATGGCTCAGAGAAATGCCCAAATATAGTACCAAAAATTTCTTTCAACTAATAATGTTGAGTTCTTTTTAGGGTTTCCATTCAATGAAATTTTCAACCCTTGGTTTTGAGAATATAAGCTAATTTAAAGTATCTACTGATTTTTTAATGCTATACTATTGTAACTGCAAATAATAAAAAGCATTTTCCTGCTTTACACCAAAAACTTTACATTCGAAATGTCATGTGTTCTCTGGTTTCTTTCTTACAGCTTGCCAGTATTTGCCGTGCTGAAATGTTTTAATTTAAAATTTCCTTCCTTTGTATCTTTTAGTTTTCTCTGTTGCTGCTTTTTCTGTGACACAATCCTTTCATTATAGTCACTCTTCTTTTTTCCTTCCCCACTTCTTTCTTTTCCTTTTTAAAGCCATGAGAAGCCGATCCATTGGTGAATGTGCTCTGCCATCGGCCTATATACGCAGTGCTAAAAGTGCTCCTGTTCTGATCCATACTTCCAAACCCTTCTTGCCTGATATTGTTCTCACTCCCCTTTCTGATGAGCTTTCAGGTAGTGCCACCTCTGCTAATTTCTGCACCACCTTTTTCACTTTTTAATCCTTCTGCTTTCAAATTTTGCTTAATCAAATAAACTCTTCAAAGTTAATTTCTTTGGGGGAGGTGTGGGAAATTGGGAAAGTGGTTGAGAAATCAACATTTTGAGTTATTTGAATTCTCATGCTATCCTGGCAGTTCATTCTGGAAGTGCTAAGTTTAGTGCTGTGCCAATGTCTAGTATTTTTGGTTGTAAATTTTTTTTCTGTTTGCAGTTGAGTTTTTTCCTTCTCAGGTGATTAAAAGAAGTAGTAATGTATGTTTATGTCATTATAGATGTTTGACAAAAGATGACTTGGAAGGTAACAATCAGAGCCTTGACTTTTAATTTCCCATTGTTTTGACTAATGATATGGTAAATCCTGAATATGCATCTGCATCATCTGTAGTAATGGAAGTAATAATTGGGAAAAGAACATAATCTTAGAGTTGCTTTGGAACAAATCTTTGTATTTATATTAGATTATGATAGTATATAGAATTCTAAGAACTCATTTTTAAGCCAAGTAAACCATTCTGTGAAGCCCCAATTTTTAAGGACCTTCGAAACCTGGTCAGCTTTTCAGCCTCAGGTCCTTGATTCCCAGTACTAGAATGAGTTGGTCTGTAAGGTTTAATTAACATATAATAAAATATATAGATGCTGGGTTTAGTTCATGATTTTTGAGACTTACACACACCTCTGTTAACTTTCATCCCAAACAAAATATAGAACATTTCCATTATCCCCCAAATTCCCTAGTGACACTTTCAAGTCAGTACCCCTCCTCCACAAAATCACTTTTGATTTCTATCACCATAGGTTAGCTTTTTTAAAGAATAATTTTGCGTGAATAAAATCATAAGGTGTCTTGTCTTTTAGAAGCAAATATGTTGAATAGTTATGCAAAATGTGCTAGCTCTTAGAAAATTAGTTGTACATTTTTAGGTACTTTCGTATCACTCTTATGAGTGTTTCCCTGATGTTGCCACTTATGGTAGGGTTGATTTTTTTTCTTTTTCCTTTTAAACAACGTATCTCTATCCTTCTTGTTCCTAATGTATTAAAGGCTTATGCAAGGAAAGGTGCTTTTTTTTTTTTAAGATTTGTTTATATTAAAGGGTGGAGGGGGGAGGAACAGAGGAAGAGAGAATTGTGAAGCAGACTCTCCACTGAGCATGGAGCTGGATGGTGGGACTCTATCCCAGGACCCCAAGATCATGCATGATCTGAACCTAAATCAAGTCAACTACTTAACTGACTGAGCTACCCACATACCCCAAAGGGAAGGTACATTTTTATTAATAAGATAATAAAATAATGGTTTCCAGTAAATGCTTTAAAAATATAAAGTGAAGTGCTTCCTACCACATTTTTATTAATAATGATATTTCAGGTGAAGTGCTTTCTACCACCCAGAATTTCATTAAGATCAGAGATTTCAGCCAAACCAAGGGGGTACATACTGAGGGGTGAATATACATAAATACATAGATACTCTTGTTGGTATTTTTTGAAAATACTGTAAATGAAAAAACTTAATGTCTTTTCTAAAAATGAGAAAATATTCAATTATTGGATGTGATATGTTTGTGTTTTCTAGTTCAGGATACCTTGATTGATAATTAGACATAATCTTTATGATGTTTTTGAGAAGTGTTCAATATTATTTTTTAGAAAATAATAAAGTGTGATAGAAATAATGAACCTTTAATGAATTTTATAATGAAATTGGTGGTTGACTTTGCAGTTTTATGGATGACAATAATAAAATAGAAAATTTGGCCTCAAACCCAAACCTACATGCTCAATAAGTATTTCATGATGAATGAATATATATTTGACACCAAGAAGATTAGGCGACTTGAATAATTTAAGCTATTAATGCAAAAAGTAGTAAGATTAGAAAATATATAAATGGAATAATAGAAATTTTAACATACAGAAGAAAAATTTTTGTTGCATATGATGCTCAGCTATAAATAAAGAATTTGGATACTTTGTCTCTCCAGTGTTCCATTTAAGTACTGTGTAAATAGCACTGATTTTGGTTGATTGCATTCATTTATAATTTAGGTTAGGTAAATTGGCCAAACAGTGTTTCTGTTCTTTTTGTTGTTGTTGCTTTTTAAAGATTTTATTTATTTATTCATGAGAGACACACAGACATAGGCAGAAGGAGAAGCAGGCTTTCTGCAGGGAGTCCAATGCAGGACTGTATCCCAGGACCCCAGGATCACGCCCTGAGCTGAAGGTGGATACTCAACTGCTGAGCCACCCAGGCATCCCAATGTTTTGTTCTTACAACTAACTACATGATCTATAACTAAAACTCCTAAGTTGTTGTAAACCTCTCTTAGATATATATATATATATATTTTTTTTTTTTCTTTTAGTTTTTAAAAATATTTTTAAAGCATTTACTGGAAAACATTTTTGAAATGTTTAGAAACATTGAAATAAGTTTTGGCCACTAATTTTTTTTTTTTTTAAGATTTGTTTATGAGAAGAAGTGAGATAGCACAAAGTAGGGGGAGCAGCAGAAGTAGAGGGAGAGGGAGAAGCAGACTCCTGCTGAGCAGGGAACCCAACACAATGCAGGGTTTGATCCCAGGACCCTTGGGATTATGACCTGAGCCAAGAAAGGCAGATGCTTAACTGACTGAGCCACCCAGGTACCCCTTGGCCAATAAGTCTTACATGTTTCGATCAGATACTCTGCTACTGTGTCAAAACTGCCTGGAAGATTCATTTTTTTCTCAGAATCTTAAGGGCTTTACAAAATTCCTTCCCTGCAACTTACATAATATTTTGGCAGATATGCATGTTAAGTGCTGAAATATTAAAATAAAGGTGAAGTATTCCCTTTAAAATGTTGTAAGGTAGCACCTTAACTGGGGTAAGTGCCTATTTCATAATCCTTGCTTCACTGTAAATGTATAATTCAGAAAGATTACCTTTTTTTTTTTAAAGATTTTATTTATTTATTCATGATAGACATAGAGAGGCAGAGACATAGGTAGAGGGAGAAGCAGGCTCCATACTGGGAGCCCGACACGGGACTCGATCCCGGGACTCCAGGATCACACCCTGGGCCAAAGGCAGGCGCTAAACCACTGAGCCACCCCGGGATCCCCGAAAGATTACCTTTTAGTAATTTAATGGGGGAGGTGTTTTAGGAAGAAGGTTTGAAAATAATTTTCTAAGTGGCAGTTCTAGTTGTTTTTATTTCCTTCATTTGGGATAATGTGCATTTTGTGATGGATTTAAAGAGATAAATAATGAGATATGGGTCACTAAATCAAAACAAACTTGATATCTGATTATCAAAGTAATATCATACTAGAAAATATGGATTATTTAGAAAAGTATATGAAAAATATACGTAATCCTCCAACCCAGTGCTTATTTATTGGTAATTTACAATACAGTTGCTTTCAACTTTTTGTGCATGCGTACATTTAAGACCTAAAAGCATAATTAGACTTGGTTATTTTGAGTAAAAATCATTTTTCTTTTAAGACTTCAAAGGAGGAAGGAATATATAAAGTAGCAGCAAAAACTTCATTCCTGAAAAGTGACTTGTGAATGAATTCAGCATTTGCCATGCACTTGTATAAATTTACAACACTTTCTGGGAAATGTTAATAACTATCTAATGGATTAAAGATTTATAGTATATATCAACATATTAAAGGCCCCAGAAGTCAGGTTTTTTAAGAGACACACAAACACATACTCGCCCCCAACTGTTTATTTCTCAAACTTATTTGAGTATGGAGAACTTTTCCAGGTACACACATTGATATTCTATAGCATTATGTTTCCAGAGCGAACAAATTTGCAAGACGTTGAACTAACCTCATAGTTTTAAAAATTAGCTATGAAAATTGGACAGGATTATTCTTACACAAGCTTAAATAGTAGAAATCTGGATTGTTGGAATTTTTGATTGCCTCTGTTGTTAGAGACAAATTGTGAAGGCCTAGTGTTTGCTTCTTCAGGTGTTAGGCTTGTTGAGGGGGTGAGGGGGAGGGGAGATGGTGACGGGGAGAGATAGGAAAAGGAAAAAAGTTCTGTGAAGAGAGATTTTTTTTTAATAGTGCTAAATTTTTAAAAAATTGCCAGTCTTAGATTTTCAATGAAAATATTTGCTTATGTTTCCCTCCAAGGTTTGAGTAAATTTTACTATAGAATATACAGAGAGAATTAATAAGAAAATGAACTACAAAGGAAAAATTTTTCATAGTTTTATATGTCTCCCTCATTTATGAGCAGACTAAATGAACTCAAAATATTTCCTGGGCACATCATTTAAAATCAGGAGTTGAGGTTTCTTTAACTACTTCACCAAAAAACAGTGAAAATACTCATAGGCAGCCACTCTAGCTTTTGATTAGAAATAGAGTTCTCTGGAAAAAATATTTACCTGATACTCTTGAATACTTAAGAAGCTGTTTAATTCCTTTTTTTCTTTTTTACGCTAAGATTTTAAAAAAATGGACCATCAGTTTTTTTTTTAATAGCTTTTTTTTTTTAAATTTTTTTATTTATTTATGATAGTCACACACAGAGAGAGAGAGAGAGTCAGAGACATAGGCAGAGGGAGAAGCAGGCTCCATGCAGGGAGCCCGACGTGGGATTCGATCCCAGGTCTCCAGGATCGCGCCCTGGGCCAAAGGCAAGGCGCCAAACCGCTGCGCCACCCAGGGATCCCGGACCATCAGTTTTTAAAGGACCCTATTTGTGTCCAGCCCTTTTTTGTCCTCTAGTATTTTTGTTTAGATGTCCATTCAGCCTACACTGTTGTGTGATTCTTTGTGGTATAGCTTTGTACAGACTACACTATTTGGATAGCTGAATATCCCTGAAGAGTTTTTCTTAAATTCTGGGGACTAGTTCAACTGCATTTCTCTAAATGTCTCATTAGTTCTTAACAACAGACTCATGTATAACACTTGAAATATTTTTTTCCCCAGGCATCTGCCTCAGGTTTTGATGTAGTATTCTGGAGGTTGCACAGACATCTAACACTTTTTTAAAGCTCTACAAGTAATACAGGTGTCTGGGCAAGCATGCTTTCCCTGTCCCTTATTCCTTAACTGAATTATAGGGTTTTGTTTTTTTTTTAAAGACTTTTATTTATTTTTATTTATGAGAGAGAGAGAGAGAGGCAGAGACATAGGCAGAGGAAGAAGCAGGCTCCCCATGGAGAGCCCGATGTGGGACTCGATCCCAGGACCCCATCCCAGGACCCCGGGACCAGCATACGCTCAATTGCTGAGCCACCCAGGTGCCCATGAGTTATAGTTTTAACATTTAATACTCTAGGCTAACCAGTCTTTCTGTTTCTGATAAATGGATTACAGAGAAACCAGAAATCTCAGTAATTGCTCTTAAACAATAAATTAGCTTTTATTGTCAAAAATAATACTTTAATGAAAGAAGTGATACAAAAAACATAGGGTGGGCATCTGACTTTGTTTATGCTTTTCCAACTGTTTATTATTTTCTAATTAAGTAGTGTTGGTTTCTCACCCAGAAGTTTTACAGACCTACTTTCTTTGAACTGGTTCTCAAAACTGCTAACTTGTTTGTCATATTTGCTGTTAGACTCTAGTCTATCAAGGCCATATTAAATAGGCTGCTAATGTTATTTAACAGTGTTTCATTATTTGAATTCAGCTCTGTAGAGCAAAATATTTTGATCTCTCTACTTCTATTTTCTGAGTATCAGGAGAAAGAAGATGTTTCCTCTCATGTCCCATCCTGCTCCTAAATTCTACCTAATCAGGAGGAGAATTTTCCACCTCCAACCAAACAAGTAGGCTTCTACCTGTAATCGCTGGTTCTAGCATAACTCCAGGTCAGATTTGTTTTGTTTTTGTTGAAATAATTTGTGTTAGTTTTTTTAAAGTACAGCTTTGAAGCTAACTTAAAATGGCATTACATAACATGCCCATAAACAAAATTGTAATTTTCTTAACATGAAAAAATATATTGGTTATTTGTTCATTTCCAAAATTTAAGAATAAAGGAAACAATATTAGAAGGATGAAAGAGTAGGAAATAGTTTAGTGGTTTAAATTTTAGTGGTATAAAATTAAAATTATTTGGAATTGATTTGTTGCTTTTAATTTTTTGTATGTGAATTAAAATTTCTTTATTAATTTCTCTAGCAAGAGAATTATGAGATTGGGGCATCAGAAGGACCCTTCCTGATTTAATGACTGGGAAAACCAAGTTGATAAAACTATTAGAATCTGTAAAACGTTCAGCAAAGTTGCCAATGCAAGAATAATTTAGAAAAATCAGTAGCATTTCCTAACACTGTCAATGACCAAAATACAAGCAATAAGATAATACAGTTGCAACAAAACATTAGCATAAAGTTTTTCCATGATTTCAGTGATGTAGATACTGCTTTGAATTACCTATAAATTGAACATCCAGTTTTAAAAAGAGTTTTTACTAGACTCTGTTAGTAATAAAATTGGAAATGTGGATGCTCTGTGGTTCTCACCTTGAAAGTACATTGCCATGTTGCCCAAATAGGCAAAAACATTTTTTAATTACATAAAGGACATTGTCATTTCCTTTAGATAAATCCAGGAAAAAAACCTCAGCTTTATTTATTTATTTTTTTTTTTTAAAGATTTTTTTTATTTATTTATTCATGATAGTCACAGAGAGAGAGAGAGAGAGAGAGGCAGAGACACAGGCAGAGGGAGAAGCAGGCTCCATGCACCGGGAGCCCGACGTGGGATCCGATCCCGGGTCTCCAGGATCGCGCCCTGGGCCAAAGGCAGGCGCCAAACCGCTGCGCCACCCAGGGATCCCTCAGCTTTAAAATAGTATAAATTTCTATGTAAACTAATATAAATGATGTTTATGAATTCAGGAGCTTTAAAAATATTTCTGATAGCTAGTGTTTATGACTGAGAATAGAATTTAACTTTGGATAGAAGGGATTTGGCACTTAGTTCTGTACCTGTTTTCTAAAATTATTAAAATTTCCTAGTGGTATGTTAGTGTTATAACTTAAGAGATTTATTTTCCTGAGGAACCAGCTTGATAATTTATGAATTAGTAGCTACTAATTTTTAATATAAAGACATACTATCCTTCTACCAGTGTTAGTATACTAAGTTTCCACTATGTGACAAGAGTTGTTTCAAGAAATAAGGATATTGTGATGTTAATACAAACAAAAATCCTGAAGAAACATAACTGGTGGAAAGAAATTTATTTTACACGTTGCAAGGCTCTATAGAAAGCATTTTATCAGTGTTCAAAAGCGTTTAAAAATTCAACAAAACTTTTTTCTCGTTTTGCTCATTTAATGGTTATTAATACTTTAAATAGAAACTACTATTTTTCAAAGGAAAATATAAGCAGCATAATTATTTTGAACACTATTTTTGCTTAAGCCTAAAACTTAGTTTCAGCGCTCCAATACAAAGTTTGTCAGTTGTTTTCTTCTGTATAATTTACTAATGTTTGTATTTGAATATGTTTTGACTTCTAAGATTCTTTGTAGAGATAAATCATTGTGCTGCTTTATAATTTCTTAATACAGTTAGCTTTTGCCAATTTAAAAGAATTAATGAATTATTTCATGAGTATATGACCTATATTATTCAGGATATTTAGAACATGGACTAATTTTTGCTCTCAAATCCCAGCTTTTCACTTTCCAGCTGTGTAACATCAGACAGGTCACTTAAATAGTTTCTTCATCTATAAAATGGGGATAACAACACCTACTTCACAGTGATGTTGTGAAGATTAAATGAAATAATATATATCAGCTATTTGTAACAATGCCTAGCATGTAGAAAAGACTGTAGAATTAGCTGTGATTTTGTCTTTTTCTCCTTGTGCTTGCTTCGGCAGCACATATACTAATCTTTTTCTCCTTAATGGAATGCAGGTATACAGGCATTTCTTTAAATTTAAGACTTACTTGAGTAAGTTATGCTCAAATGCTGACATTGATTTCCTGTCAGCAATTACTTTCTTTGATGTTATGCAGTTAGTATTCTTATATGCCTATGTAGAATTATACTTAAGGCTTAAATATTGTTTTTGTTTGTTTAAATTCTCAAAGAGTACATTGTTGATAATTTTTTTCTTTTTTTTTTTTAAGCTCTTGCCCTCTTAAACTTGCATGAAAAATATTGGGTATCCATATGTTATAAAAAAAAAGTTCAGGAAAAACATAGGCTGAAATAATGGTTAAATTTTCTAGTTATACAAGGTGGGGACTGGGTCGGGCAGAAATTCTTAAAAAGAACTTAACAGTAATCTTTGCTGGCTTGTTTAGAATAGAAAAATTATGAAATATTAATAATATTGATGAAGTTCATATATTAGAATCATAATATTAGCTTTTAATAAGCTTTTAAGATTTTAATTTTCAGTTGGAGCAGATAAAGTCTCAACTATAAAATTTTTAAGAATTTTTCTGGAAAATTACATAGTTTTAAGTCCTATTAGGATATTTTGTGGAAAGAAACTTGGAGTGTATTTTAAATATAATCTCTGTTCTCTAGGCAAAGATTCTTATGATCTACTATGGGAGATAAAATAAAACCAAAATACTTATATTTGTTAAAACATAAATAAGCATTAGTTATCTGCTGTAATAATAAATAAATGCATAAATGTTTAGTTTCTGAGGAAATGTTTCACTTTTCATTTAAAAGAATTTCTAAGTGGAGTGTATGAAGAAGAAAGCCAACATCATTTTAAAAATATTCCCCTCAACTTAATGATAAATTAATTGTCTTAACTTCTGGAGGTATTGTGTATTTGACCTGTGCTTGGAATCCAAATGTATATATTCAGGAATATAGTGGAATTTTATCATACTACAAACTTCCCTTGTTCTGAATCTATGTGTAAAATGGTTCCTTGTGGACCTTGTACAAAGAAGTTGATAGGAATAAAATAGCGGAAGGACCAGCTTCCTTTTATTTATAGCGTGGACCCCAAGAATATTTTGAATTACTGTCCCCATTTTATAAATGAGAACATTGGTCTCAGAGTCTGGAGTAAGAAACCTAATAAGTTCTAGACCGAGCACAATCAATAAGTTAATTTGTGATCTTGGATAAGTCACTGTTTTACTCTGGGATCTGAATCTTCTCATTTTCAGATACAATTCTGTTACTTACAACCTTTGCATTATAAGCCTAATGAGTAACATCTGACTTTTTGACTCTTTCTTTTTTCATTATGTTTTGCTGGTTTACAAATTTTTCTTTAATTATTTCTTGGTAATATAAAGGCCAAGATGGATTCATAGACCCTGTATTTTAATTCTAAAATTTCTAATTTGCATATATCTGTACAGTTTAATAGTATCTCAACTTGTGATTTTCAATTTCATAAATATTTTTGAGGATTTACCATATACTTAGCTGTGAAAACAATGCAGTGACATGGAACACTAAGCCTGCTTTTCATAGTTTATGGCTTTACCTCTTTGGGCCTCAATTTCCTCAGTAAGAAAATTAAATTAGATAATCTGTAATGTCTGTTTTGACTTTAAAATGTGTTGATTCTTAGAAATGTAAGAAGACATAGATAGTGGTTTCTTTTTAAAAGATTTTATTTATTTACTTATTTATTTAGAGTGTGCATGCACGTGTGAGCAGGGGGAAGGGTAGAGGGAGAAGGAGAGAATCCCAAGCAGATTCCCTGCTGAGCATGGACCTCAATGCAGGCTCAATCCCATGACCCTGAGACCATGACCTGAGCCAAAAACAAAAGTTGGGCATTTAACCTACTGAGCCACCAGAGTGCCCCAGGAGACATAGATACAGTTTTTAAGGTTTGATCTATGCTTAATGGTAAGGGCCAGTGAGAAAGTTTCTTCTAGTAGATTAAATGGTATTTGTGAGAAATAAATTTTTTTAACACTGTATTTTATTTGATAGGGATGAATAGATTTTAATACAATAGAAAATAAAGCAAAACACCTCAGTAGCACAGATAAGTAGTTTTCGGACAAAGAGAACTTTTGGAAGAGGGTGGAGATTTCCATTTGTAATATGTGATCAGACGGGCAAGATTTGAAGAAAAGATAATGCCCCTTGCCTGGTAAGGAAGAAATGAGAATTTATGAGATCCTATCATTCTACAGTAGTGGAATACTTAGATCAGCTTTCTATGGTTAAGATCTACTTTTTTCTTCTTGGAACTTAAGTAGGAAAAAATTGAATAGCAAGTTTAAATTGCTTTATTGGCACAGCTCTATCTTTAACTGCACTTCCAAATGTTTCATCACCTCACTGTTACTATGCATGTTAACATTTAAAAATATATTCTTATAGTTTTCTAATTCATTGACACTACATGCTATATTAGCTTGTGCCCATCATTATTTAAAAACATTTCTATTTTTTAATAAATTTTATTTCATTGAGCTTACAAAAATGTCTCAGAATTTTTTTATTTTAAGCCTATGCTTAGAGTATGGTTGAAATTAGTACTATATTTTTCGTGTTCATATAGTTCCTACTCTTCATAATTTTTCTTTTTTTACAGATATTGATGATGCTCAAATACTTCCCCGCCCAACTAGAGTCAGACATTTTTCACAAAGTGAAGACACTGGAAATGAAGTTTTTGGTGCTTTGAATGAGGAGCAGCCATTGCCTCGAAGTAGCAGTACTTCTGACATCTTGGAACCATTCACTGTTGAACGAGCCAAAGGTGCAGTTCCTGTCATTGACAGTTCATCCCGTCATGCGCCAAGCTTGCAGAGTTCCACAGAGGCTTCTTCAATAACTAGATCCACTGAAAGCCACATCACTGATACTCACAGTAGAGAGTCTTCTCTGGAAGTTGGTGATAGCATATATGACCATCTTTGTCACTTAATAGATCCAGTAGAACTTGCAGATTCAGCTTTTGAACAAATCCAGTACATTGACCTTGAAGGAGATGACGATCTTCTTACCTCCTTGAAAGAATATTTTAAGGAAAACCAGGAAAATCATAGTAAAAATGAGTTAGGTAAAGATGCAGCTTCTGAGGAAGTAATTATTGCAGTAAATAGGGATGAACGATCATCTTTAGATAAATTAGAATATGTAGACCAGGAAAGTAAATCAGAAAATATCACCTCTTTTGTTGGGACTCCTGAAAACACTCAGTTTCAAAAAGAACCAGACTCAGCTGCCTTCGTGAGTAGTGTTGCGCCTAACCAGTTAGACAGTTTTATGAGAACCAAAACTTACGAAAAACCCGAGGAACTAAAAAATGATAAACAATCATCAGAACCTAGCTCAGGTAGCCCTTGTGATAAAGAAAAAAGGAAACACCTGTATAGACAAAGAGCCACAGAATTAGATGCCTGTGTAGATGTAACAGTAGTCGAAAAGGTTAAGGGTGTGCAAATTAATGAAAAAATCACTGTCCCACATGTTATGCATACCAAGAAAACTACACTAAAAACACCTGTTAACCATAGACTGCCTCCTGTTACAAACACTAGCAAACTTTCTCCAACTAAAAGGAGCTTGTCTGAAACAGTAACTCATAGAGCCAAAATCATGAAAATTACTACTAAAAAACGAAATACTGTTCATGTTACTTTTAGACCATCTACTGAATCAGTTCAGTTTTATAATCCTCTGGAAAACAAAGAGGCTCCATGGAAGATGAGACTGCGGAAGCTTGGTGGCTTCAGTAGTAGTAGTGGCAGTAGCACCAGCAGCGCCAGCAACCTCCATACCAGCTCAAATAGTTTTACAGAGTTAGTAAAACCTGGTGTGTACAGGCCTCTAGATACACTTGGTACAGCATCAGTAAGTAAAACAACTAAGGAATCTACAGAGATTCCCACCACTGTATTACAAAAAGAAGGAGTTGCAAGTAATCAGTTAGGTAGTCGTAGTACTCTTAGGTCATCAAGTCATGAGGCAGGACTACAGCAGGGCTCCCTGGGTGGCGTTTATAAAACTGTTGTACATGCTCTTTCGAAGCCGAAGGCAAATGTTTCCCCACAGAGGCAGAACAGAATGCCACCAGAGGCTCCACTGAGGGATCTGTACAGTCATGTAATGGGCTATTTTGGAAGGAAAGCTGCAGGTGAGCACTAACAGTGTGCAGAGCGCAAAAGGAGAAAGACAGCACCAGTTTGGCTTAATGCAACTGAAGCGAGCTATAAGCAATCAAAAAGCTTTGGGATGGTCACTGCTTTCTCTCTGTTTGGTTATGCATGCGCCTTTTCCCAGCTGTATTTTTCCCAGCATAAAATGTTTATTTAAATTACTAATTTCCCTTATAAGGCATTTAGTTAAACCTCTTTGCTGCTGAACAAGATAGGAAAGAGGAAGATACAGGAAAATTTTAATGACCTTTCAGAGGCTATCTAAATCAAATATTTTTCTGAGTATGTACTACATGAGCCGTGAAATTAAGTTTACTAAGTCGTTGGAATACTTTCCCCTGCCCCCTTATAGTTTATATTTAAAAGGGCACTGGCTATATCTAATTGAGTTCATTATTTTTATTGATGAGTTACATGCTTTTAGATATTTTCTTGGAATAAAATTACTTTGGCATTATGTAACATAATGGAAATCAAGGTCTGACAACCAGCATCAACATTTTTAGTTATCCTTGAAGGAGAAATTCTTTCTTAAATCTCAAAGTGGATTTAGTTACTTTTCAAATAAGCCATTTCAAAATAAGCTGTAGGCTTTTTAGTTTTGCATTCATTTGTATAGAATGCAAGTCCTTAAAACACTTACCATACTTTTCTTTTTTCTGAGATTTTAGATGTACATAAAGGTTTCATGATAGCCAATCATGATTTAAATATGGAACCTCTATGGACAGATTACAGAAAGCAAGATTATGGTAACTCTCTTCTCTTATCTTGATTCAAATTTAAAATAACTTTACAGATATAGAAAATTAACTTTCAGCAGTAAGGTAGGTTTTGATTTTGTTTGTTTAACATGGTTTTGTTAGCATGATTAACAGAATGCTGTATAATGCATCTTGCATTGAGCCATTAATGCCACTTGAGGGCAGTATTTGACAGCTTAGCAAAGCCTGGCCAGTAATATAAAGATAATGGTATTTCACAGTGAACTCTTGACCAGTGTATTTTCTTGACCTGAAATGCTTTTTACTTCGTTAGGAGTATAAGCAATACTGGTTTTCTTTTAGTTGCAGAGAAATTAATTTTTCAACAGCATAATAGTGAAATAAATATTTATTTCTGTAAGTTTTTTCCCAAGGTTGAAACTTTGTTAATGTAGTCATAACAAAATCAAAATAACTTTTGTGGGTTTTCTTTTTACAGAAAAACCTTTGTGAAAATAAACCTCTTTTTTCTTAAAGCAGTAATGTTAGACTTTGTAGTGAATATAAATGATATTATGTCACAATTATGGATTTTTTTATTTATCTAAACTGAAATGCATTTATATCCCACTGAGATGTACATAGATTCAAGGGATAGATTCCTTGCAGATATTTTTTGAGAAGAATGGAATTCTAAGTTATTAAGGCTCGAAATAGAAGCATAGAGGCAGGAAGAAAGATAAATATACCAGTTTCTTTATAGGCAATATTAACCTAACTCCAACTAGTGCTTATCTATAAGCTTTCTTGCTGTTTAAGGTTATACTGAAGATTGACTAACATCTGCTTAGTTAAATAAAGTAAATATCAATTTACTAATTCTTAAAATTAAATCTACAGGGAGAGAAATTATTCGTAAATGCATGTTTGGCAAATAATTGATATGGCATAGGTGATTTGTTTTGGATTGCTTTTGTTTGTTTCAGATTAGGAAACGCAGTTAAGTCTTTTCTCACTATATATAGTTATTTATTTATTTTTAGTCAATAAAGAGGACATGAGCCCAAAACTGCCTCCTCTTAATAGTGATATTGGCAGCAGCAATGTTAATGTTCCTGATCTGATGGATGAGTTTATAGCAGAACGACTTCGAAGTGGTAATGCCTCAGTAAGTGTTGTTTTATTTCATTTATTTGGTTTAGCAAGGAGAGTAGAGAAACTAAAGGATACTTACTTTTGTGTGTATGTGTGTTTGTAAATTTTTATTCAAAATAATCTTCCGGGCAGCCCTGGTGGCTCAGTGGTTTAGTGCCGCCTTCAGCCCGGGGTAGGATCCTGGAGACGGGGGATCGAGTCCCACATCAGGCTTCTTATATGGAGCTTGCTTCTCCCTCTACCTGTGTCTCTGCCTCTCTCTCTCTCTGTCTGTCATGAATGAATAAATAAAATCTTTAAATAATAATAATAATAATTTCCTCTAAATTTAACCCTTTTTTGAATTAAGATTTTTAAATTATACTTTTATAATATTTTTTATTTAGAGACATAAAACAAATAGGCTTATAGTTTTGACCAGGGTAAAATATGAGAATACCTATTTGCTTAACTACTTAGATATAAGCCCCTACCTTCCTAGTCTTCCCTATGTTTTTCATATTTGCTCATAGGTTACCTTCTTACCCACTGCTGACCCTTAGCAAAAAAGATAACAATGGAGGTCTTCTGATCCAATTCCCATAAATTTGATAGCATAAATATTGATGTTTAATCATTGCAGCTAACTTCAGAATAGACTTTTAAAGTTATCTTTGTTTTACTAGAATTACAGCAAAATGAAAATAGAACAATTTTATCCCAATAATGCTTAATTGTTAAGGAAAGATAAATATATGTGGAATTGCTTTTTTTAAATAGTCATATTCCAATTGGATTTTTTTTAAGTGTTTTTTGAGACAGAGAGTAAGGGACAGGACATAGAGAATCTGAAGCAGGATCCCTGCTGACCATGGAGTCTGACATGGGCTCAATTCCAGGACCCTGAGATCATTATCTGAGCCAAAATCAAGTCAGATGCTCAAGCAACTGAGCCATGCAGGACGTCTCCATTGGGATTTGAACTTGTCTTTAGTGAATGTCTATAGCTCCATTACATTTCCCTTTTATTTTTAGTTTAGTTTTTTTTTTTCTTGAATGGGAAAAAATAATAGAATCATTATATATAATCATTATAGAGTAATCTCTTTGCTGTCATTTTTTCTCCCTCCACTAGCTCTTCTGTTTGCTGCTCATTTTTCCATTTGAATACTTTACTCTTTCTACTGTCCTTACTTCACTGCATGGATCCTTTTGAGGCTTAGAGTCTTAGGCCCAACACCATATGATAATTGGGTCTCTACTTTAGACAAACCAACAGTACTTCAGGTTATGGCTCCATGCAGTTACATAAATTGTTCAGTTAGTGTGTTTTCCCCCTCCTATGTTAGGCCCGAAGTCTGAACATTTATTTGATGATTGTCCTGGAAATTCAAGATTTCAGATGTTTAATGAGAATAAAATTTTTTTAATGGTAAGCTGTTTCTTGAATTTTTAGAGTATGACAAGAAGAGGAAGTAGTCCAGGCAGTCTTGAAATTCCCAAAGACCTCCCTGATATTCTAAATAAGCAAAACCAGATGCGCCCAATTGATGACCCAGGTGTGCCCTCAGAATGGACTTCTCCTGCCAGTGCAGGGAGCAGTGATCTTATCAGCTCAGATAGTCATTCGGATTCATTCAGCGCTTTCCAATATGATGGCCGAAAATTTGACAGCAAGTATCTTTTTCTGTTTGAGCAATATGTTTTTTTGTTGATTGTTTTCTGTTTGAAACTGACTTATGGATTATGTAACCATTAACTTTCTCTCTAATGTTATTTAGACAAGAGTTCCTACATATTTTGATTTCATTATTCAGTGAAATTCCAAAGGAAGTTTTAGGGAATTACTTCAAGTTTATTTTATTTCACCAAACTTAAAGCCCTTGAAAAACAAAAAAATCACTCTCATTTCCTAAAACAAATATTTTAAGACCATGTAGAAAGGAAAAATAAATTAGAGTGGACTGGACATTAGAATAAAGGACAGTCATGGTTATGAGTTGGTACTACTTCATGCACTTATATTTGGGAACCACTGTTAATAAGTTCAGTGCTTCAGTAGTATGTTCAGTACAGTTTTATTCAGTGTTCCATTACCCAGAGCCTCTCTTGAATAATCACTTCATGTTAAAAGACAGCATTGATATTATTTGGTGCTGTATCATTACCACATAGCTTTTCTGCTATAATTATGTATTCCGCATGCAGTGAAGACTACCAAAATTTAAACAAAAGAACATGAAAACCTTGGGAACTAAGTTAGTGAAGAGCTAAGAGATGCATTAGAGAAACATGTTTTCTGTTTTCATGGATTGTATACTACCCTGATCTCAGAATGGAATATATGATTTAAGACAAAAATGTCTTTTACCATACCAGATTATAAAGTTCTTCAAAAGCATACTACCAGCTCTGAGAAAACCTGGATAAGAATATTGATGATACATCATATGTGTCTGTTTTTTGTCCTTATTGTTGTTAGTAATAAACTGTGAGAACCTTTAAAAATTTGTTTCTCATTATAAACTTCCTACTGTTAACATTATTTGCATTTACCTGAGTGGTATGTAAATAGAATAGATTTAAGAGGAATGTTAATGTTTAATCATTTTGCTGAAGTAGCTGTGTTTCTTTTGTAAATATTTTTGTTTTGTATTTGAGACTTCTATGTCCTAGCATTTCTTCTTCCTTTAGATTTTGGCTTTGGAGCTGATACTGGGATTATACCTTCTGCTGATGTGGATTCAGGTTCTGGCCATCATCAGAGTGCTGAAGAGCAAGAAGTGGCTAGTCTAACTACACTTCAGATAGATTCTGAAACAAGCAGTCTTAATCAACAAGCTTTCTCTGCTGAAGTTGCAACGGTTACTGGTAAAGTTACTAAAGGGGAATATCTTCCTTAAGTGCATTTTTTAAGCCACCAAAGAATCTGTTTAAGATTTTATTTGATAGATTTTAAGTATTTCTTACTACAGTTTAAGCATTGTTTTTTTCATTCATCTTTATGTAACAATGGAGGAAAAAAAATACATTGATATAAGAGTTTCTTGACCTGGAGTCTACATGCTAAGTTTCAAGGGGCTAGGTGAATTAATATTGTATATAAAATTTTAAATATTTTTGCATCACTGCATTTCCTGCAGCAGTTTTTAAATCGATAAAACATAGTTGAGAAGTACTTCCTTCTTTTCATTGTCTTTCAGAGTTAGCCCAGATTTTTATAGATTTTTTTGGCAAAGTATTATAGAAACTGTAGAGAATACTGCCTAATAGAAGACCTATATATCAATATACTAATATTTTATATTTATACAGTAAGTTATGCTTTTCAGCAGGTTTTTAATGTGGTCAAATATATGATGGGTAGGATCCAAGAAATTCAGTCATGAAATGGAGGGTCACATTATTGCAAAGTTAGTGCAGTGACCAGAGGGATCCTGAGCAGCTAGTAACCCATAGTTTAGTGGTTCCACAGTGTGATCCAAAATTCACTTTGGTTTTCACTGTAACTTGATTCTCTTTGATGGGTGATTATCCATTCCCATTTAGAGATTAGTAGTTTGCATCCTGTGTTTGCAGAAACTTGTAAGACTGGACATGATTTCTGCATGTCTGAATTAGGCACATTTCCTCAGCCAAATCAAACAGATGAAATTTGACCAGTGGAATCTTTGATGGGCAGGAACCCATCCTTTGTTTTCACATTCTACCTCTTCTTTTCCACCTCTCTTCTCTTAGAGGATAAGTAAGAACTATAGCCTAACCCCTTGCAAAATAGGGGCTCAGTGGACAGGAGCCAATTGGGTGAGATCACAGTTCTGTTATTACAGAATTTAAATTACTCAAACAGAAATACTAGAGAAAATCTTATTTCATAATAAATACCTTTTATTGTAGCTGTTCTTAAAATAAATGTAGATGAGAATATACTCAGCATTACTAATTATCAGAGAATGTTGATAACCATGAGATACCGCTACACACATATTTAACTCAAGGTAAAAATACTGACAATACCAAGTATTGAAGAATGTGGAACAGTTGGAAATATCATAATATCAGTAATGGGAATACAGAATGGCAAGGTCACTGTGCCAAAATATGGCAGTATCTTTTAGAAGTAAACATGCATTTACCTCTTGACCATCACTAGGTATTTATTTATCTCAAGCAGCTGTATGTGAAAGTTCATGACAGTATTGTTCACGTAGCTAAAAATTGAGAACAACCCAGGTGTGTCTACCAACTAGTGATGAATAATCAAATTGTAATGGAGTCTTTCGTTGAATATTTATTTATTGGAATGTACTCAACAAAATATATATTTTAGTATATGTAAAACCATAGCTGATTCTCAAAAACATACTAGATGAAAGAAGTCAAATACAAAAGACTACATACCATACTTTATTATTCCATGTAAAGGAAATTCTAGAGAATACAAAACTGTAGTGGTAAAGCAGATCAGTGCTTACTTGGGGCCAGGAGCCAGTGGAGGATCAACTGCAATTGGGCACAAGAAAGCTTTTAATGTTGATGGACAGTTCTCTATTTTGATTGTGTTATTGATTACTGGACTACGTACAAATTGCCAAATTAATGTAATAGTATACTTAAAATGATTGACTTAAAAGGGGTTTGTTTTCTACTGTAACACAAATTTTAATACTATCAAAACTCTAAATTTTTGAACAGTGTAGAGAATTTAATGAACCTTGAAAAGGGTGGAATTTCAAAGTAGAAATAATAAAAAGGCTGAGAAGTTTTCTAACTGGTTTAGGGATCTACTGCGTAACCCTTCCAGGCTGTGAGTCCAAAAAATCCCACCAATATGTGTCTTTGTCTTAATCTGGGTACCAACTATTCTGAAGGAATGAAGAGTTTGTAAACATTATTTCTAGTAAACTACATGGGTTTCTTCTAGTTTCCTTAAAGCCCTCAGATTATTAATTAGACTATGATGTTTTCAAAAGACAGTAATAGGTAAAAGAAGTATGATCACTTTTTATTTCTCTTTAGTCGTCAAAAATGGAATTCTAGACAAAAATTCTAAAAATAAAACTTAATATTCAGAGAGAATTTGTTTTAGGGCTTTTGCCTCTATGATTTTTATTAAGTGATTGAACTTCTAAGAATTTTTAATGTATATGTAACCTATGTTTACCACACATAGTAACTATTTCTAAACTCTACTAGGAAATTTTATAAGGAATTGTAATCTTGATCACTGTCATTTGTATTGGTGTAGGGGTGTTTATCTAAAAAACTAAAGCAGTTCATGGATTGATTTCTATTTAAAAGACAAAATTCAGCAAAGCGTACAACTCTATATAATCAATATGCAAACTATTCAACACACCTTGATTATTTTCTCAAAGTATATTTGCATATATTCTTACATTGTTAACTTTTTTAAGAATAGCTGTGTTCTATCAAAGGGATGTTAATAGTTCTGAAATCTTTCATTTTCCTGTAATATTGTCAGAAACTATAACAGAAATTTAATATAGGAAATGAGAGCAAAAATTTAATGGATAGTCTCTGCACATGAATATCACCATAGCAATACTTTGATTTTAAAAATATATTCTTTAAGAAGAGAAAGCCTGTAAGTCAGCTGTTCTAGATGGTTATTAATAAAATTAAAGACAGTAATGATTCTAGAATACCAGATCTTAATAAAAATCACTTAAAGTTTTAATTCTGAAAAATGAATCAGATTTTTATGGATGAAGATAATACATGGAGATAAGAGAAATAGATTTGTTTTACAAAGCATTTGACTAAAACTGATGATTTTTTGGTCATATACTTAAAGTTTTTGATAAGTATTGAGATTATTTTCATTATGACCTCAGCAGTTTGTGTTTATGCTAAAGAATGGAATTCTTAAGTTTCTGAAGCTATCTTTTAACATAGGATTAGTTTCAGATGTACAACATAATGATTTGACAAAAGTTAATACAGTGTTACGATTTTCCTCATTCTGTACATTACATCCCCATGACTACTTACTTATTTTTTAACTAGAAGCTTTTACCTTTTTTTTTTTTTTTTAAAGATTTTATTCATGGAGAGAGAGAGAGAGAGAGACAACGCAAGCAGTGGGGAGGGGCAGAGGGAGAAAGGCAGAGACTCCCTGCTGATCTGGGAGCCTGACTCAGGACCTGATCCCAGGACCCTGAGATCATGACCTGAGCCAAAGGTAGATATTTAACTGACTGAGGCACCCAGGTGATCCTAGTTTTTACTTCTTAATTCTCCTCCCATTCCATACTGCTCTCCCCTTTGGCATGGCAAACACCAGTCATTCTTTGTGTCTGTGAGTCTAGGTTTTATTTTGTTTCGGTTTTTAGATTCCAAATATAAATGAAATCATATGGTATTTGCCTCTTTCTCTAACTTACTTCACTTAACGTAATACCTTCAAGGTCCAGCCATGTTGTTTCAATTGGCAAGATTTCATTCTTTTTGTGACTGAGTAGTATTCCGTTGTATATAAAAACCATACCTTCTTTATCCATTCATCCGTTGATGGACACTTAGGTTGCTTCCATACCTTGGCTATTGTAAATAATGCTGCAGAGAACTATTTTTTTCTAAGATTTTATTTATTTATTCATGAGAGACACAGAGAGAGAGGCAGAGACACAGGCAGAGGGAGAAGCAGGCTCCATGCAGGGAGCCCGATGTGGGACCTGATCCCGGGTCCTCAGGATCACACCCCGGGCCAAAGGCGCCACTAAACTGCTGAGCCACCAGGGCTGCCCATGCAGAGAACTATTTGAATTAGTGTTTTGTTTTCTTTAGATAGATACCCAGCAGTAGAATTGCTAGACCATATGGTAGCTCTACTTTTAATTTTTTGAGGAACCTCTGTACAGTTTTCCAGAGTGGCTGCACCAAGTTACATTCCCACCAACAGTGCACAAAGGTTTCTTTCTCTCCACTTCCTTGCCAGTACTTGTTATTTTTTGGTCTTTCTGATTATAGTCATTTTGACAGGTGTAAGGTGATATCTTATTGTGGTTTTGATTTACATTTCGTTAATGTTTAGTGATATTGAGCATCTTTTCATTTCATTTCATTTCTGTTGACCATCTGTATGTCTTCTTTTCAAAAATATTCAGGGACACCTGGGTGGCTCAGTGGTTGAGCATCTGCCTTCAGCTCAGGGCATGATCCCAGAGTCCTGGGATCAAGTCTTGCATCTAAATTTTATCTATTTATTCACGAGAGATGCAGAGAGAGAGAGAGACATAGGCCGAGGAAGAAGCAGGCTCCCTGTGCAGAGCCTGATATAAGACTCCATCCCAGCATCCCATGATCATGACCTGATCCAAAGGCAGATAGATGCTCAACCACTGAGTCACCCAGGCATCCTCCCCCCCCCCCCTTTTTTTTAGTCTTGTTGAATTTTTTGAGACTTGTTGTGTGACTTATATTTGATCTTTCTTGGAGGATGTTTCATGTGTACTTGAGAAGAATATGTATTCTGCTTTGGATGGATTGTATTGTGCATATCAATTAAGTCCATCTGGTCTAATGTATCATTTAGGGCTCATCCTTCTTTATTGATTTTCTGTTGAAAAGACATAATATTTTACTGGCTTAGTTAGTCCTAGTAGCACTCCCATACAACCACCACAAATGGTGGTTCACTGTAGTATTAGTTTATGCTATACGTAAATTAAATTATCAAAAATTCCTGCTATGTGCCAGACATTGTACTAGGCACTGGCGATAATACTTCAGTATGTAACACGACTACAATCCCTGTTCTCACAAAATATATGCACTAGTGAAGATATTTAAAACTATCTCCAAAACTAAAAGGTTTCAGGTCAGTGCAATATAAGTAGTATAATGGGGAGGTATGAGTGCAAATAGCAGAGACTACTTATTCACCCTGAATACTTATTCAACCTGGAAACATCAGCACTGGGTAGGCTTCTCTGGAAGAGGTGTCGAAGATGAGACCTGAAAAATAAGTTAACCAGATCTATAAGACCAGGATTAGGGCTCCATGCAGAGAAAAACATAGGGAAAAAGGCCAGAGGTATGCTACGTTCAGATAAATACCAGCAGTTTACTTTCTATGGCTAGAACTTAAAAGTACTAGGGGAATTATGGAGTGGTTAAGAAAGTTGCAGAAAGACTGAAAAACCACACACTAAGAAGTTTGGACTTGTGCTGTGGCCAGTAAAGAGCCATAAAATCCATAAAAGATTTTAAATGAGGGAGTACTATCGGATTAGTTTTTTTGTTTTTTTTTGTTTTTGTTTTTGTTTTTTTTTGCTGCCTTATGAAGAATGGACTGAGAAGGAATGTGGGGGGTGGGGACTGAAGATGCAACCACCACAGTACACCAGGCTAGCAATGATAGTAGCATATAGGGCCGCAGTGAACAAGTTCCTCTTCTCTTAAATTGCCCCAAGTCTGAAGTAAGTGAAATAGAGTAGCAGTGGGTCCTAGAGTTTCTGTAGCTGGACCAGGAATGGGAGTAGCATTCTCTCACTGATGACTTCTGTCAACTGGTATTGGTATGTCCAGTTCTGATTCCATATGAATCCCATGGAAGAAATCAAATGATACTCCTAACTACAAAATCTTATACCATATTACGATTTTATTTACTACTTTGGCCAATTTATAACCTGTTTTATTGTTTGATGCTTTTCAGTTGTTTAATAGAGTTTTATTTATTTATTTTTAATAGAGTTTTAAGCATTACATTTTAGAGGATATTGAATATTCTCTTTATGGTAATTTTTATGAAATTGTCTTTATAGGTTCAGAAAGTGCTTCTCCAGTCCATTCAGCTTTGGGATCCAGGTCACAGACACCTTCTCCTTCCACACTGAATATAGATCATATGGAACAGAAAGATCTGCAGCTTGATGAGAAGCTCCACCATTCTGTTCTTCAGACTCCAGATGACCTAGGCAATATTTGGAAATTAGATATTTGCCATTTTTTTCTTTCAGGGCATTAGTGTTAGGAGATCTTACTATTTAAGTTATTTAAAATTTTATTTTTGAGAGGGATAAGTTAGTGACAAATCAGTTGATTTATTAAAATATTATGAATTGGGAGATGTTAACAATGAAGGTTAAAACTGCAGTATTTTTTGTTTTCTTTTATTTCAGTGGGCTTATACCAGACTCTTATTTTTTTATTTTTGTGAAAGACAATTGAGTATCTTTTTTATAATACAATCAGTTATTATAGACTTTAAGCACAAACAGGCTCGTGAAGACTTCCTGTAGGAACTGCCTTCAGCCTGAGATTTTCTGTTAATTGATGATACAACCTGAAGTAGCCATTTGATGAAAGAGAGAGTATATACTTACAAATATGATCTTTATATCAAGCACAAATTTCTCTCTCTGGTATCTACATCATTTTCTCCTTAGGTAAATCCTGGTACAGGTGGTATTGAATAAGTAAATATTGGTGTAATAAAGAATTATGAACTGGTGAGGTTTTGATCTTATCAGGAAAAAATAGCACTAATGTATGTTGATATTTTTAAAATTCACTTTTGTAGATATTTAAGATTGTTATTTTGACTCCTTTGTGTTTTTGTGATCTTTTCTTTAGAAGAATTACTGACACTCATGTATTTTTTTTCTATAGAAATCAGTGAATTTCCATCTGAATGTTGTAGTGTGATGGCAGGGGGTACACTCACAGGATGGCATGCTGATGTTGCTACTGTAATGTGGCGAAGAATGCTAGGTATTTTGGGAGATGTCAACGCTATTATGGATCCTGAAATACATGCTCAAGTTTTTGATTACCTCTGTGAACTTTGGCAAAATCTAGCTAAGGTAAAAAAACAAACAAAAAACCATACATACATATGAGGAGAAAGAAAAGTGTTAAGAAGTAGAAGCCTTAGATCTCATTGCCACCCATCACCCTCCTTACTATAAACTGGTACCTAGCAAAGTGAAGTCACTTAACCATGTTTAAATATATAATTAGTGATAGGAATTGGACTTGAACTCAAGTTAAAGGTAAAACAAATTGGAAGAACACTTTATAGGTTTGTTGCATTTTATTTGAAAATTACAGATTAGAGATAACCTCGGCATTTCAACTGATAACCTGACCTCCCCTTCACCTCCAGTTTTGATTCCTCCACTGAGAATTCTTACACCTTGGCTTTTCAAGGTAAGCTTAATATATAAAACATGAATTTAAAAGGTTCATTTAGTAAATACATATGTAATTGGTGTTAAACATTTGATAGATTCTTTAGCTTTTGTATAGTCTTCTAGAACACTTTAGTTTTTAACTAGTCATTGAGGGTCATATAAAGAGAATGGGTGTACCAAAATTGTACAGATGCATCATTTTTACTTATTTAATAAAACAAAAGTGAATGTAGAAAATTGTGTTTTATATTTAAGTGAAGTGTTAATCTCAAATTTAAGATTTCTTTTAAGTATTATTGAATATGTTTGGTGTGTTTTCCTAAACAAAACAATATGTGGTTATCCATACTCATGTTGTTTTGTTTTAATGTTAACAGTAGTTTCAGGAATCCTAATAATTGATTCATTAAGAAGTTGGGCCAACATAGAAATAAATGAAAACAAAAATATTACTTGCTGTATTCAATTTTACAGTATTTGTTTTTGAGTATTAAAATGAACACTTTTAAATTGTAGGCAACCATGTTGACTGATAAATATAAACAAGGTAAATTACATGCTTACAAACTTATTTGTAATACAATGAAAAGAAGACAAGATGTTTCTCCAAATAGAGATTTTCTAACACATTTCTACAATATAATGCATTGTGGATTACTTCATATTGATCAGGTAAATAAATATATACTCTCTAACCAATTGCTTTATAAGTTTATCTTTGATTCCTGATTTTTTAACTCTTAACTTTTAAGGTCTAAAATTAAAATAATCTTTTATGTAGTCATTTATTTACAAGTTTCTTCCATTTTATATAACTTCATTTGTTCTGGAACCCTGGTTGAAAAGCTATTATAGTTAGGGGGTCAACTTGTTTATTAAATGTATCTTTTCTCTAATGTTATAACAACTAGTTAGCTTTCTGAAGATATTAAACCATCTTTTGCTTAGACTGACTGCATTCCTTTAATGTAGTAATATACTTATTCCTTGCATGTTTTGTAATTGTTAAGTATTGACACTTGAGGCATATGGATTTGCTCCTCTAGTCGTGCAACAGTCAGATTTTTTCCAAACTAAGAGCACATCATATTCTCTTATTTCCATAGTTTGTATTAGCATAGTGACAATTCTATTGACTTTGCATTTGTATCAATACAGTCATTATATTCAACAGTCATAAATATGACTCTAGAACACTACTTTAGGGGTTCTTGATCCTGGCCAAAAAACTAAAAAAAATATCCATGTGAGATTGTAAGTCATATGTAAGTCAAATGTAATAAAACATTTTAATCATAATGTTAAATTTCACTTGCAGTTCATTTAAAGAACATTAAACTAATGTTTAAAGAGGTAATTATACTCTCTTCCTGAAAAATGAAAATACTTCTTGCATTTAATTTGAAATAGTTACTTTACAATGTCCTACGTTGGGATCCCTGGGTGGCGCAGCGGTTTGGCGCCTGCCTTTGGCCCAGGGCGCGATCCTGGAGACCCGGGATCGAATCCCACATCGGGCTCCTGGTGCATGGGGCCTGCTTCTCCCTCTGCCTGTGTCTCTGCCTCTCTCTCTCTCTCTCTCTCTCTCTCTCTCTCTCTGTGTGACTATCATAAATAAATTAAAAAATTAAAAAAAAAAATGTCCTACATTATAAACATTTCTCAAACAAAATGATACCCGGGATCCCTGGATGGCGCAGCGGTTTAGCGCCTGCCTTTGGCCCAGGGCGCGATCCTGGAGACCCGGGATCAAATCCCACGTCAGGCTCCCGGTGCATGGAGCCTGCTTCTCCCTCTGCCTATGTCTCTGCCTCTCTCTCTCTCTGTGTGACTATCATAAATAAATAAAAATTTTAAAAAAAATGATACCCTTAATTACTGGACAAAGAGACCTTTCATTTAAGATAAATCAGATTGAGTAAAACAGCAAAACACTGCATCCTCATGTTGAATTCCAGAGGCAAAGTGAATGAATAACCAAATTAAGAATACTCCCTCAAAAATGCCTAGGTTTATATTTCTGAGGCTAGATATTTGTCATCAAAGGACTTCAGTTTATCCAGTAAAGGGAATCTCTCCAGCCACATGGTTGGTCATATAGCTTTAGAAATCAGCGATCTCACATGGAAGCAAGTAAATGAGAGAAGGAACCACACTGCAGTTCAGTTTTATGACACATGGAACTTATATTTTCAACCCTCTGAAGCAGAGAGCCTTCCAACTTGCTTTCTAATGTGGAAAAAAAAATGCTTTATTGACGTCAGTTAAACATGTGTTTTAAGTTTACCTTCCTTTGACAGAGTATGATACTAAACATGGATATTTAGAAGAATTAAAATTGGTCTTGCCAATTAGGCAGTTATTGCCTGTTATACTGTTCCATGTTACCTATTTGTAAGGATATTGATTAGCTAATGCTCAAGATTAATTTATGATACTCTTTCTCTTCTTTTCCTACATCTAAGGATATTGTCAATACAATCATCAAGCACTGCTCACCTCAGTTTTTTTCACTTGGTTTGCCTGGTGCCACAATGCTTATTATGGATTTTATTGTAGCAGCTGGTAGAGTGGCTTCTTCAGCTTTTCTCAATGTAAGTTTTTATTTTCTGCTCTTCATAATATAACAGACTATAGTTAAACAGGACTCAACAAAGTAACAAAGGAGGAGCCCTTGTTAATAAATTTAACAAGCCAATGTTCAGGAAAATTTACAGTTTAATTGAAATAGCTTTTTTTAGGGCAGCCCCGGTGGCGCAGCGGTTTAGCGCCGCCTGCAGCCCAGGGTGTGATCCTGGAGATTGGGGATCGAGTCCCACGTCGGGCTCCTTGCATGGAGCCTGCTTCTCCCCCTCTACCTGTGTCTCTGCCTCTGTGTGTGTGTGTGTGTGTGTGTGTGTGTATGTGTGTTTCTCATGAATAAATAAATAAATCTTTTAAAAAAAAAGAAATAGCTTTTTTAAAAATTAAGTTTTGAAGTATAAGAAAGTACTACAATTAGTTGATAAATTGACATATGAACTATAAAAATGGATTAAGTCTGATTACAAAACAAAATTTAAAATTGAAGATATCTAAGGAAACAAGTAGAGGGAGGGAAGAAACTAAAGAAAGGTCAATGGGCCATAGCAAAAGAGAAGGCCCAGTGGTGAGATAATCCAGAAATATGCTCTAGAAGTAAACTCTAAAACAGCATGTGAGGATTTTTCTTAACATTTATGGGGCTATGAGACAATGCCAAGTAACTCATTATAGTTGGAAGATGCACACATTTAAGTAGCAGAGGTAAACTGAATAGGAAGACAGTAGCTGGTTTATAGTACTAAAAAGGTTAGATTTCATTCCAAGGAGAGAATGAGTAAGCATTGAGGGATTTTATATAAGGAGTGACATCAAATTTCTATTTGAGAAAGATCACTCAGGCAAATATAAATGAGAAATAGCAATCAATTGGAAGTCTACTAGAATAAACTAAGAATATTTGGGAGAGAAAAATCAGCCATACTTGACCATTACTTTATAACTTAGAAAGCAGTTTAAAATACATTATTTCACTCATAAGCTGTGCAAAAGACCAACAGTGAATGAGAAAGAGTTCTATTCAGAGCATAGTAAGCTGCTTATTAGAGATCCGTGAGAAGATATCAGGAGAGCCATTGTATTGGGAGCTCAAAGGAGATGTCAGGACTGAAGTGGAAAGCTGGGAGACATTAGCTTATACATTACATGTTATTGAAGGCCATGAAACTAGATGCAGTCACCTAGAAGAAATGATCAGATAAGGGAAGAACTTGTATTTATAGCTAGTTATTAACTCTGTTTCTCCAGTTTCATAAGAACAGTGATCATGTCTTACTCATCTTGGTACCTCCAGGACCTAGGGCAGCACCATGCTCATATAGGTGTTTTTTAATTGCTAACAACCATAGAATGTAGGGCATAAATAAGTATCAATAGGAGGCACTTAATATAGTGGTTAAAAAGCATGGAATCTAGGGGCACCTGGGTCGCTCAGTGGGTTAAGCATGTGACTTCAGCTCAGGTCATGATCTCAGAGTCCTGGGATTGAGCCCCAGGTCAGACCCCATCCCCTGTTCCTCTCCCTCTGTTCCTCCTCCTGCTTGTGCACACGTGCACGTGCTCTCTCTCTCTCTCTCAAAATAAATAAATAAAATCTTAAAAAATCATGGAGTCTAGAGCTGGGCTAACCGGGTTCAAATCCCACCTCTGCCACTTAGTAGACGTGAGACTTTATGCAAATTACTAAATTTCTGTGTTTCTCAGTTTCTTCATCTATAAATTGTCCTCATAGGGTAATTTTATAAGGATTAAATTAACATTTGTAACATGGTTTGAATATTATTTGGACACCTTGTGTATGTGCAATATAAGAGTTTAATAAATTCAGTTGATAATTCAGACAAAAGACCTTGTGTAGGGATATCAGGAATATTTCATGGAAAAGATATTTGAATAGGCCCTTGAAAAATTATTAGTAATTTTAGAAGTGAAAATGTTGATGAGGGAAGGTATGCTAAGAGGAAAACAGGCATGAGTAAGCTGTGTTTTAGGAATGACAAATACCCCATCTTTTTTTGAAGTAGGTTAATCTATCTAGAGAGTAGTGGATAGAAAGAACAGAAGGGTAGTTTAGGTCCTAGCTACGAAAAGTGTGATCTGCACACCAGAAACATTTGGCATGTTCTAGGTGCTTGTTAGAAATTCAGAGTCTCGGGGCAGCCGGGGTGGCTCAGCGGTTTAGTGCCGCCTTCGGCCCAGGGCATGATTCTGGAGACCCGGAATCAATAGGCTCCCTGCATGGAGCCCGCTTCTCTCTCTGCCTGTGTCTCTGCCTCTCTCTCTCTGTGTGTCTCTCATGAATAAATAAAAAAATAAAATCTTTAAAAAAAAAAAAAAAAGAAATTCAGAGTCTCAGACCTCATTCCATACCTACTGAAACAGAATGCATGTTTCAACTATATTCCAGATAATTGGTATGGACATTGAAGATTGAGAATCACTGCCTTAGACTACCTTTGGAAGGTCTTGAATGGGAGGGATCAGGTGATAATGCTATATTAGAGAAACAGTTAAATTTTTTAAAGTAAAGAGATGTTTGAATCTGTGCTTTGACAATATTAAAATAAGTGTATTAATCTAGGAGTAAATTAAATGGAAGGCAAATAAAGATGGTAAGTTACAAGGCTATTTTTGTATTAGTGTACACAGACTATCAGTCTTTTGGGTACTATCATAAATTGATAGAACTCAGAGGAGACTGATACATGAATTACTGTAATTTTTCATCAACTTACTGTGAAAATAATTACTATTCTGTAGGCCAGTTATTCTAGGTGACTGATCAGCACATTTCCTGCACTTTTTCAAGATTCTGCAGGAGAATTATTAAGCCCTGATGTCCTTGGGCATCCATTTTTTTTTAAAGATTTTATATATTTATTCATGATAGACATAGAGAGATAGAGAGAAGCAGAGAGAGAAGCAGGCTCCATGCCAGGAACCCGATGTGGGACTCAATCCCGGGACTCCAGGACCACGCCCTGGGCCAAAGGCAGGCGCCAAACCGCTGAGCCACCCAGGGATCCCCCGGGCATCCATTTTTTGTGACTAAATATACCTCCTATGCATCTAGAAGGATACTAGTTCTGTAACATCCTTGCAATAATTTTAAGAATAATCATTTCCGTGGTTTATATGAGGAACACTTGTTGAGAAAGACCGCATGGAAAAACAAATTATTCCAGAAATCAAACATGACACCTCATCTCTCTCCTATAAGGTTAAAGTTAATCTTTTCTCTGGATTATGTTGGAGATACACAATTCAAATCTTCCTCTTTGGATTCCATTTTAGATCCCACACACATCCATCTTCCTTTTGTTAACCAGTAGCCTCCTTTCTCCCCCTGCCAGACAGATCACAAAATAATTTATTAGATTTGCCTTTCCTTATTATAATCACTTTACAGTTATGCTCCCATTATATCCACATAGTTCTTAGTTACCTTTTCCAACTTTAAAGAAAAACCCTTAGCTAATCTCTTTCATTAAATACTGGGTGGTTTTTTTTTTTTTTTCATCAGTTTCATTTTTATAGCTAGTTTTACTTACTTTCTTTATTTAAAGATTTTATTCTTCTAAATAATCTCAGTACCCATTGTGGAGCTTGAATTTACAACTCTGAGATCAAGAGTCACATGCTCTACGGACTTAGCCAGTCAGGCACCCCTGTCGCTTATTTTAAAGTGGGATAGTGTCTACAAGCTTACCTTCTCCCTTTATAGTGTTGTCTTTTATCTGCAGATCTAGATTACTTTTTAAATATGGAAATGAGTGGTTTTGTTGATAATCATAATAAAGTACTACTCCACATTTAGAAATGTAAGGAAAATTTTTTGGAGACAAATTCTTGTTTTATGTGAATAGGAGTATTATATTTCTAGCAGATTTGTTTTAGCATTTTTGTTAGAGATCATTAAATATAAAAATGAATATTATAGGTATTTTGGTAAATAGTGTATTAGTAGGGAGGTGTTGGTGTTTGGACATGCAAGAAGGTAGAAGAAGGAAAATACTCAGTGCTGATACTTCAGAAATGGCTTAATACAGCTGAGAAAGAAAGATGAAAAGTTACCTTCATCTGTAGGCCAAGCATAAAGTCTAACTGTTTTTAGTAAGTAGTAGAGGCAATGCTTTTCTCATGTGCAAAATACCATAAACATCATCTAGACTAGTGCCTATTTCTTACAGTTAATGTTTTTATCCTTAATTACTTTTTTATCCTTAGATAGTAACAAATACAATCTAGTGACATAGAGTCATCTAGTCATAAGTACAATATGTTGTGGTGTGTGAGTTGTCTTTAAAATAAAGTATTAAAAAATAATAAAAGTATTTGTATTTATTCTCAAAATTAGGGTAATTTAATGCTGTTAGCTAAGCTATATTCCTTTTTTTTTTTTTTTTTTTTTTTTTTTTTTTTTTTTTTAATTTTTGTGAAGGTTTTTTTTTTTTTTTTTTTTTTTTTTTTTTTTTTTTTTTTTTTTTTTTTTTTTTTTTTTTTTTTTTTATTTATTTAAGTCACAGACAGAGAGAGAGAGAGGCAGACACACAGGCAGAGAGAGAAGCAGGCTCCATGCACCGGGAGCCCGATGTGGGATTCGATCCCGGGTCTCCAGGATCGTGCCCTGGGCCAAAGGCAGGCGCCAAACCGCAGCGCCACCCAGGGATCCCCTAAGCTATATTCCTATTTACAATCCCATTGTGGCTAATTTCTGCTTATTTGCTGCTTTTAAGGAGAGCTCTGCTCTTTGTTCATTATACTTATTGAGAATAGCAGTAGTTTATGTGGAAAGTAGAAGTGAAAACCTGAATCTTTAGGTTTCCTCTTTCCTTTTTAATTTTGTCTTTTGTTCTCACTTCTCTTTGTAATATGGTTAGGTAATAAAGTAACTTTTCTGGCAGTTTAAATGACATAATCAAATACATTTTAAAGACTTAAAAAATCTGATACATAGGCACCAAGAGTGGAAGCCCAAGTTCTTCTGGGATCTTTGGTTTGCTTTCCTAACTTATATTGTGAACTGCCTGCTCTCCATCCCAACATTCCTGATATTGCTGTGTCTCAGTTTACAGACGTTAAGGTAAGAAATCAGATGCTAATTTTTAGTGTTTAAATGGCCTTTTTAATAACCGTGTATGTTCGATAAAACTTGTATTCTTTTCCTTTAGAAATTCACATAATTGTGAAAGAACGTTAACCAGTTGTACACCTCAGACATAAGACTAAAATGTCCAGTAGGAGCATAGTCTTTTTTGTGTTTATAACTTCTTTGGAAACATTTTCTCATTATTGAATTCATTCATGTGTCAGTATCTTAGGATTTTTTCATTCACTCACAGAACATTTATTGAAACATCTTATGAGGGATCCCTGGGTGGCGCAGCGGTTTGGCGCCTGCCTTTGGCCCAGGGCGCGATCCTGGAGACCCAGGATCGAATCCCACGTCGGGCTCCCGGTGAGTGGAGCCTGCTTCTCCCTCTGCCTATGTCTCTGCCTCTCTCTCTCTCTGTGTGACTATCATTAAAAAAAAAAAAAAAAAAAAAAAAATGAAACATCTTATGAGGCAGATACTATGCTACTTCTAAGGCTTCTAAGACTGAGATGAAACTGAACCTACAAAAAATTTGTCTCTCTTTCCTAATTTCCCAATGTGATATATCAACCAATGTAATGGAATATTCCATTTTGCTGTAGGAAACTGTGAAATTGCGGTGGGGATCCTGTGTACCTGAATCATTATAACACCTCAAAAGTCATGCTGATAATTTTTTTTAGACTTTTGCCTTCTCTGAAAGAAATTTTTTCAATCCAGTTTTCTGGATTTCTGCATGTACCTTTCATACCAGCTATATTTCTCTTTACATTTGTAATTACTTGTTTAGTGTATGGATTTATACTTCAGACAAATAAACACCACAAGGTCTTATTTACTGCTATATCCTCAGAGCTTAACATGCTGCTTGGCATCTGGTACTCTAGAAACATTTGTTAAACAAGTGAATTTCACTGACACATAAAATTGTATAGGTCAATGCAAACTTGCAATGAGAGTTAATAAAAACTATACAAATTGAGTTTTGGTCTTCACAGATGTAATATCTTTGGGTTCTTCTATTTTCAGAAGATCCTGAAGGTCAGGGATAGGTAATAGTTTTAATTTGCTTAGGCAGTTTTGAATTTATTAGGGATTAGCCCGGTTTATTACTTATGATCTGCATTTCAGAGTAGCCTTATTATCTTCTGGCCATTGTATAGGTAGTAATGGCTGAAATGATTTAAAAAATCAAAAACTTTCGTAAAGGGGTATCTCCAAAATAAAAGGTAATTCTAATAATCAAGAAAGCAAAAAGCCTAAGAAAATGATGATTCTCTGTCAGGTAACTGAAGATTTAAGGGGAAATTACATGTCATAGTGGTCATATTTAATTTTTACATTTTCACTGAAACCAGTTCCCTGTGTACTCTAAACTGCAGCCACATAGCCACATGGACCGTACCATGCTGTTTTTCGATTTTGGGCTTTTGAAAATGCATTTCTTTCTGCCTGAAACATCCATTATATAGAGGTGTTTTCCTCTTTTTGTCTCTCTTAGTTACCAAACACAAAAAATTTTAGTCTTTGACCTTGATCATTTGTCAAAATCCTGTTTACCTAAGACCCCTTTGTGAAGTATCTATGACTTTCTGAAGTTTTATTTATTCACGTAGAACCTTGTATACGTCATCTTATTTTGTAATTGTTTACAAGTTTGCCTCCTTCCCTGGAATGTAAACTTCTTGAGGATAGGTACTGTATCTTAATCTATTTCTTTCCAGCGTTTAAGACAGGATCTCCTACATAGAAAGCTCTTGGGCTTAAACAATACCTGATTAATTGTCAGCCACTGGGCTAGATACTAGGTTTACAAAGATGTGTAGAAGGTTACTTCTTCTAAGGACCTTACAATCTATGTAGCTGATAAGTGCTTTTTGGATAAATGAATGAATGAGTGAATGAATGATTTTTAAAGAAAGGAACAAATAGATTCTTAATTATCAAGCCTAGTGGCATTCTTGTTTTCCTCTCCTTAATTAGCCACTATAGTATCTGTCTCATGTTGGTATTACAGACCATCCTAAATCTTTTCAACTTTGACTTACATTACACAGATCTAGCTTGATTTACTTCTTGCTTCTCAACATATTCTAGGACTCCCAAATACACTAGTGTTCTTTATCTGCCTAATAAACACAAACTTTAAGATCCTCTCTTTAGATAATTACTGTTTATTCTCCCTTTTGAATATTTTATTCATTTACATAATTTTAACTATTATTTAGCACTTATCCTCAAACTTACACATTATAATTTTTTACAAATTAAAATTATTCAAAAAAGGTTTGCTTTTAAATGAATATTTCTGAGTTTTGAAAAGATGCTCATACTTTTGAGCAATTAAATCTGTTTTAATTATCTTATAGTAAAAAAAAAATAATTATCTTATAGTGAGCTTTTTATTAATCTTTTAATCAGGAAAAATTCTTTTTTTTAATATATATATATTTGGTTATAAATTTCAGAAATTATTTATTTTTGTCTATTTGTGCTTTTATAAAGTACTACCAAAAGAAAATACTACCAACTAGGTAGCTTATAAATGACAGAAATTTATTTCTCACAGTTCTGGAGGCTGATAAGTCCAAGATCAAGGCTCCAATAGAGTTGAATTCTGGTGAGGACCCTCTCACTGATGCATAGCTGGCATCTTCTCACTGTGTCTTCACAGAGTGGAGGGAGCTAAGGAGTTCTATGGTAGTCTCTTTTATAAGAGCATTAATCTCATTCATAATGTCTCCATCCTCATGACCTAAGCACCAGCTACTACCATCCATTATATCTGTGGGTTCAACTTTAGTATAAGAATTTGAGTGGAATACAAATATTCATACCATGTTATTATTTATTTAGCTAATTTTATGAGTAATATTAGACTCTATTAATAAAGTCTGCAAGTTGAGAACAAAGATTCTTTAATTTCCCCATTGTATCCCTAGCACCTGGGGCAGCACATGGGCCCATAGTGGCTATTTATAAATATTTGTTGAATGAATGAATGAATGAAATCTTAATCATTACTGGGTTTTCCCCTTTATTTTAGGAACTTATAATCAAAACTGTATTAAGCTCAGCAAGAGATGAGCCTTCTGGTCCTGCACGGTAGGTCAGATGTTCTTTTTTTTTTTTTTTTTTTAAGATTTTATTTGAGAGTGAGTGAGTGAGAGTGCTTGTGTGCACATGCACACAAGGTGGAGGGATAGAGGGAGAGGGAGAAGCAGGCTCCCTGCTGAGCAGGAAGCTGATGGCAGGGCTCAATCCCAGGACCCTGGGATCATGACCTGAGCCAAAGGCAGACGCTTAACCAACTGAGCTACACAGGCACCTGGGTAGTTCAGATGTTTTAAGATTTGACATGACATGACTATTATCTTTTTGGAATCTTATTGTAGAAGTTGATTGAATTATTTGGCAGTCCCCATCGTTTCAGATGTACAAAAGCTGTTCTGAATTATAAATTTAAATTATTAAGATCATTAAATATTTTTTCATGATTTTATAAACCTTCCTTCATTAAAAAAATAAAATCCTATTTAAAAATATAAAAATACCTTTTTAAGTATTTTTATTTTCTATATTTAAAATAATTTTGGGGGGAGGTGCCTGGGTGGCTCAGTCTGACTCTTGAGTTCAGCTCAGGTCATGATCTCAAGGTCATGGGATCAAGCCCCACATCAGCCCTGTGCTGGGCATGGAGCCTGCTTAAGATTCTTTCTCTTTATCTCCCTCTGCCCTGCTCACTCACATGCAGTCTCTTTCTCTCTTTAAACAAATAAAAATTTTAAAACTAATAAAATGATTTCTTTTAATTTTAAGTATATTTTACTTTCCTTTCAGGTTATATTTGTCACTATCTGTTTTGCAATACCTTGACATGTAGTCAATGAATTTTTGTTCAATTGAATTAAAAGAAAAGATTTCTTTTGTAGAAAAAAATACTTGTAGGAGGATTTATAAATATTTTATCAGGATATTTTTTAAAAGTACAATATAAATAATAAGATTTTAGAATGTTTTCCCTTCTAAATGCCTTGTTAAGAAGTGAAAACTGTCATTTTCTATTTAAAATTTTCCAGAAAGGCTGAGATTTAAATCAACAGGTTGCCAGTAGCACACCATGTTCCTTTTTTTCCCGAAAATATCATTAATTTATATTTTATATTTCTTGAAGCTAATTCTAATATGTCAGCCTCAACGGTAGTCTATGTTACTACTTTTTTGACCTACATGTCTGGAAAGCTTCCTTTTTTCCTAACACCTGCACATTTTTTTATTCAAGTTTCATAAAAATACAGATTATGGCTTTGACTATTTGGATTCTAATTGTAATTTAAACCTTTTAACAGCAACTAGAATTAATGTAAAATGAGCAGTTTGCTTAAATGAAATAGCTCCAGCCTTTTAATTCACTTGGCATATTTTTCTCAGTAGCCAAGTTAACTAAAAACAAATCTCTGAGTAAATCCTTCTTTTACATTAGTTTTAATACTAGGCAGCTATTCCAGAAAACATTGTCTTTTCCATTATTCCCATATTTATATTTCTGGTAGCCTTAACTCCAAATTTGATGATTTTCAATATTATTTCTTTAACATTTTCTGTGTTAATGATTAATAATGATAATCTTTTAAGTTCACAAGGGTTTTCCTATCATTGTTCCCTTTAATCCTCATAACAATTCAGAAATTATTGGAATCATTTTTATTCTTCCAGCTTTGCTAGCAAAAAAACTGATGGCTTAGAAAACTAACATTTGTTATGTACCAGGCATTGTTCTGAACACTTTATTACCTCATTTAATCTTTGCAGCAGCTCCAGAATATAGGTATAATTTTTGTCTTCCTTTTTATAGATGGGAGCCCAGAGAATTTAAATAATCTGCCCTATCATCCAGAAATAGCAGAGCCATGATTAAAACCCTGGCAGTTTGTCTTCAGAGCCTTATTAGATGCATAAATAATAAGTGGCAGAACCAGATTTGAACCTAGAGCTTCAGAATCTAGATCTTCTGCCTTTTTTTTTTTTTTTAAACACTATGTTGCCTCTGAAATGAAAGAACACTGAAGCCTAAAACATATAGCTGCCTGTAAGTAGACTTGGAAATCATTAACACAATAGCTTGCTTGAAAATGTAAGAAAATCCCAAAGTTGAACAGAAGCATTTTCTAAACTTGTTTTCCTTTCAGGAATGTAAGGTCTTAGAAGCTTATCCCCCAAAATTAGACCAGGAGAAGAGAGTTGAGCCATTCTAGAAATGATCTAGATTATTTTGCTATCTTGAGGAATGTAGGAAACACACACAAATTGATCTTCCCCCTCTATTATAAAAACGTGTTAATAAGCATTCTACTCCCAGTCTGTGCTGGTTAGTTACGCCCATGGAGAGCTTTGCTTCACTTCAGAGTTCATAATTACTTTAGGATTATAGGTCTTTCCACTGCCAAACCTGAAACCTGGTTATTTAGATATGTAATATTAATGGGTAGGTAACAATAGGGAAGAAATAAAGTAGTAGAATTAGCCTAGAAGACCGGTAGTTTTGCTAGTAAATAATTTATTAGCATGAACACTGTGATAAACTGAAAGATGAGACTTACAAATTTCTGGTCCACTATGTTCAGGATGAAAGATACTTCTGCATTCAATTATTCTGGAATTTAACATTCTACAGAATTTAAGAATGTCGGTAAAACAAAACAAAACAAAAAACAAAAACAATGTTGGTATCAGGACATGCCAAAGTATACCAGGATACTACAAGGAGTTGACTTGTTTAGGAGTTGAGGGAAACCAGTATGTGCTTCATTAAAAGCTAATACTTGAACACACTGATGAAATTTTTAATGATTCTGATCATCAAATAATACCTTTCAAGCAAAAACTCGGTTGAAACAAGGAAATGAAGTTTCATAAGACATTAGGGAATAGAAGAAATTCTACCGGTTCTATTTCTGTTGGAAATCGTTTATAAAGTATATGAATTTTATTTGTATTGCCAATTTGTTTTACAAAGAATTTGTAATCAGCTTTGTTAAATTTAAGAGTTATGAAAATAATATTTAGGGGCACCTGGGTGACTCAGTCACTTAAGTGTCCAGCTATTGATTTTGGTCAGGTCATGATGGAGTCAGGCTATGTGCTGTGCACGGAGCCTGCTTAAAATTTTCTCTGCTTCCCTCCCTGCCCCCCACCTTATCTCAAAGGAAGAAAGATAGAGGGAGGGAGGGAGGAAGGAAGAAAATGATATGACATCCCATCAGCTTCATGTTTTTGCTAAAGTTCATTTTGTGCTATCAAAATCATTCTCTTTCCTTTTTTGAAAGTTACAATTTTTGTTTGGGAAGCTTTATGGCAATATCAGTTTGTTAATATGGGTTTGTTACAACGGTCCTGTGTGTTATCCCCACCTTAGTAATAAATTATAACTGAAAATTAATCTTTGAGTTTGGGGTCATGTGCTTTCCTCCTTCTTTCACTTGCTTAAGAAGAAATAATGTGCAGAATAAGAAATTGATTCACTTAAACAGTGCTTGTTCATTCTAGATTGGTTGTCGGTATTTTGGTTGTGGTGGTGGTTTCATTTTGTTTAAAGGCTCATCTATTTCTGTTTATATCATTGTTGGTTGCCTTTTTTGCAGATGTGTAGCACTGTGCAGTTTAGGTATTTGGATTTGTGAAGAACTGGTCCATGAGTCTCATCATCCTCAAATCAAGGAAGCTCTGAATGTAATTTGTGTCTCCTTAAAGGTAAAAAAAAAATGTATTTAGTGGAAAATATTATTAGTGGAATATATTAATAAAGAATGCAGGACTATTTTTCTCCAAATGTTAATTATATCTTGTGTCCTTACAGATTAAAACATTTAATAAATGGTTTTATTAATTTGTCATTACATTATTTCTTTGATGCTGACTTTTTCCTTCAGAGTTGTTCTACTCTTGAATTTAGGATATCTTAGTATCACTAAGATATAAGGTTATCAACCTATTTTATCTCAACTTTTGGTGTCATTTAACAACATATATAGGGTTGTTTTTTTCCTAATCAGTATTTTTGTAACCTACTTTTCATTCCTTAATACTTCCTGAATTCTTGAGCTATTCAGTATTTTGGCTTTATTATTTCAAGTTAAGCGCTGTCCTTGTTACCAGAGTAAAATTTGTTAAAAAATAATAACCTGATTTTTTGGACAGTCTGAATGAGTAAATTTTTTGCTTGTGAAAGTATGCAGATTAGTTTTGTTTTAAAACTTGTTTTAAAGTATCTATATAGAATTCTAAACACAAAAGGTACAAATATTCCTTACTTGACAAGTATTTCTGAATATGTACTATGTTTGAGGTGCTTTGCTAGTCACATTGAGGTATACCAGAATGAAAAATAATTGTAAATCCTAGACTCAAGAGATTAATAATATGATGGCTAAAAAGGATTAAATTAAATAAGAGTAATAATAAAACAAAGCTAAGAGAACCAAATGAGTGATGCATATAAAATGTTGATTGAGGTCAGAGGTAGCCGCGATTACTTTGATGTAGGTAATGGAGAAGACTTGGAAAGTGGAGACATTTGGTCAGGGCTTGAAGAGTTGGGGAGATTTGGTCATAGAGAGCTAAGCGTAACAAGTTTGAGTTTATGCCATAACAAGTTTGAGTTTATGCCACTGGGGAGTCATCCAAGAGCTTTAAGCATAGACAACGTCAGCATCAGAGCAGTTCTTTAGAAGATTAATTTGAAAGTGTTGTTTGTAGCAGATTGGAATGGGGAAACGATTGATAAGGAAATGAGCAGTTTGCAGGCTGTTGCAGAAATCCAGGTAAGAGAAAATGTAATAAACGTTAATTGAGGCAAACATTCAAAATTAAAAATAAACTTAATTGGGATCCCTGGGTGGCGCAAAAACTTAATTGTGTTTTTGGAATGTGTTGTCAATTTTTATTTTGCAGCTGTGTATTATTATTTTAATATTTTAATAAATACACAATGACAAAAATGTATAAAATTTAAAGGTTTTTAGCAGCTAATGCATTAATGAATATTTTTTAATTGTTTTTACTGTTACAGTTTACTAATAAAACAGTAGCCCATGTGGCTTGTAACATGCTTCACATGCTGGTTCATTATGTACCTAGACTTCAGGTTTATCAGCCTGATTCTCCCTTGAAGATTATTCAAGTGAGTATTTCTCATTTATTGTGGCCCTGTTAAAAATCTTTAGATTTGGATACCTTGAAATATAAAATTATTTAATGGTTTTCTTTAAATTTTGCATGGCTAAGTTATGGCAACCCGGGCAGCTTTTTTGAGATATCAAAGTTCATGATAATCTCCTTGTATTTTATGTTAGGAGACTGTGATCTTGGTTTTTTAAAAGCTACCTGCAAATTTATAATTGCCATTGTCTTTATTAATATATATTCTTTATTCAGCCTCTCTTAGGTGAGAAAATATACATCCCTCCAGTTACCAGAATCAGGATATTATTTTGATTCATCCCCTTTACTTTTCAGTTAATCATAGATGGAGTTTGCGTTTTAAATTTTTTTTTTTTTTTCATTTTAATTCTGTGTCTCCTATACAACACCTGACCTCTTTCATTCTTTCTTTCTTGTGATACTGTGGTAGCTTTCTGGTTGGTCTCTTGGCTTCTGAGGTCTTCTCCTTCAAATCATCCTTCACATTCATATGACTTATGTCAAAACCCAACAGTATAGCTGAGTGGTTTTCCTTTGCTTATAAAATAAGACCCATGTTGTTTATCTGGTTATTTGAAGCCTCTGGATGAGGACTCAGCCCATCTTTTCAAAATCATGTAGAGATTCCTTTGAAATATCCTGTTGTCCAGGTACCTGAGTCAGTTTACTATCTTCTGAACATACCTTCACTCAACCTCATAGAGTTGCTTTGAAGACTAAATGAGAAAATATACTTTAGAGTCCTTAGAACTTTTTGCCATAAAAATTACAGGACATAAATTTTAATAAATGTTGGCTGTAGCTATTATAATTATTATGTAGGATGTAAGTGTGAATGTACTATGTCAATATTAAAACTTGAAAATTTCTGAAATTTTAAATTTAAAAATTTTGAAAATTTTACCCTTTAAGATTGATTGTTTGAAAATTAAGATCATTCTTTAAGCAGATTTTTTTTTTCATTTAGGAAAGCCTGAAAATCCTTTCCCTTGTTTTCTTTATCAGTTTATATATTAATACTCATCTAATTACTTCTTAAGTATGCAGATTTTTGTAGATTACTTCATTATATAGTGGTCAGTGGCTACAGATGAAGAGTTATTATATTATTCAACTTCTAGTTGAATGAAGAAATGAAATCCCAAAATTGTAGAGCATTTCACTAATGGTTTACCTATTTGCATAGTTAGGAAAGGAAGCCCAGTTCTACGACCAGTATTAAGCAGATGCATCTAATATACTAAGTTCTTTTTTTTTTTTTTTAAGATTTTATTTATTCATTCATGAGAGACACAGAGAGAGAGAGGCAGAGACACAGGCAGAGGGAAAAGCAGGCCCTATGCAGGGAGCCTGATGCAGGACTCGATCCCGGAACCCCATGATCACTCCCTAAGCCAAAGGCAGATGTTCAACCGCCGAGCCACCCAGGCATCCCTAATATACTAGATTCTGTTAGTGAATAAAGCCTTTTAATATGTAAAGTATATTCAGAGGAATTTTTCTACTTGATTCAATAACTTACAGAAATATAATAGCATACAATAAAAATATAATAAATTTACCTATGTATTTTTAGCATGCACATAAAAAATTTAATGAGATCAGGAAATTTCCAGAGTAACATTGTGTGCCTTTTTTGCCATCTTTTAATAATTTTTATTTCATATTTTTGTATCAAATTTATTCATGTACTATTCAATGTATAATATATGTTAATTTTAAAAACCACATAATAAAAATTAAAAAAAAACATATTTACCCACAAATATGTACACACATACATGTCTGGAAAGATGAGAGTAGATTTCTTTTTCTTTTTCTTTTCTTTTCTTTTTTTTTTTTTTTAAGTAAACTCTATGTCCAACACCAGGCTTGAACTCACAACTTCAAGGTCAAGAGTCACATGCTGTACCAACTGAGCCAGCCAGGCACCCTGAGAGTCAATTTCCTTATTTCCCCCCCCAACTTAAATGAGAAATAGTTGACAAACATGATTGTTTAAAGTATACAATGTGATGATTTGATAATTGTGGAATGATTACCAAGGTCTAGATAATTAACACATCCATTACCTCACCTAGTTAACTGTTGTTTGTTTTTTTATGGTGAGAATGGTCTACTCTTAGCAACTTCCAGATATTCAGCATATGATTAACTATAGTCACCATGCTGTACATTAGATCTTACTATTTTTATAACTGAAAATTTATACCTTTTGACCTGCATCTCCCTGTTTCCCTCCTTTCCTCTGAGCCCCTGGTCACCACTATTCTATTCTCTTTCTATGAAATCAGGTTCTTTAAGATTCCACATATAAGTTATACCATACAATATTTGCCTATCTGTCTGCTTATTTCACTTACAGTAATGCCCTCCAGGTTGTCATAAATGGCAGGATTTCCTTTCTTACGGCTGAATAATAATATTCCATTGTGTGTGTGTGTGTATGTGTGTGTATACACACACACATACATATTTTTTGTATTCATTTATCCACAGATTTATATTGTTTCCATATCTTTGCTATTGTGAATAATGTGGCAGTGAACATGAGTGTACAAGTAGCTCTTTGAGATACTGATTTCATTTCCTTCAGAACTGGGTTGCTGAATCATATGATAGTTCTTTTTGGGGGGAGCTGGGGGGGAAGGGGGGAAATAGAGTGGGTGGGAATCATATGGTAGTTCTATTTTTAATATTTTGAGGAACCTCCATATTGTTTTCTGTAAAGGCTGTACCAGTTCACGTTCCCACCAACATTGTGTATCAGTTTTCTTTTCTCTACCCCCTTGCCAACATCTGTTATCTCTTGTCTTTTTGAAAATAGCCATTCTAACAGATGGAAGGTGATATCTCATCATGGTTTTGATTTGCATTTTCCTCATAATTAGTGATATGGAACACCTTTTCATATATCTATTAACAATTTGAATGTCTTCTTTGGAAAAATGTTTATTCAAGTTCTTTGCCCATTTTTAAATTGGATTATTTGCTTTTTTGCTATTGAGTTGCAGGAGTTCTTCATTTATTTTATGTATTAACCCCTAATGTAGATATATGGTTTGTAAATATTTTCTCCCATTTTCCATTAGCTGCCTTTTCAAGTCCTTTTTTTTTTTTTTTTTACTTTTCCTTTGCTTCCTTTGCTTCCTTTGCTGTGCAGGTGCTCTTGATATGGTCCCACTTATTTATTTTAGCTTTTGGTGTCTTATCCAAAAAATCAATGCCGAGAGCAATATCAAGAGTATTTTCCCTCTGTTTTCTTTTAGGAGTTGTATGGTTTCAGGTCTTAAATTTAAGTCTTTGATCCATTTCAAGTTAATTTTTGTCAGTGGTATAAAATAGGGGTCCAGTTTCATTCTTTTGCATTGGATATCCAGTTTTCTTAACACCACTTATTGAAAATACTGTACTTAATCTTTCTTAATTTCTTTTTCTTACATTTCATTGTTAATGTATAGAAATGCAATTGATTTTTAACCCTGAAACCTTACTGAATTCACTAGTTCTGACACTTTTTTGGTGAAATGTGTTGGGTTTCCTAAGTATAAGATGATGTTACCTGCAGACAAATAATCTTACTAATTCCTTTCAGATTTGGATGCCTTTTCATTCTTTTTCTTCCCTAATTGCTATGATAGGACTAAAGTACTATGCTGAATAGAAATGGCAATTGTGAGCATCCTTGACTTGCTCCTGACCTTAGAAGAAAAGCTTTTAACTTTTCACCATTGAGAATGATGTTAGCTGTTGGTTTGTCATATATGGCCTTTATTATGTTGAAGTACATTCCTTCTATAACTAATTTGTTGAGCAGAGTAGATTTCTTGAGTGATAGAATTGCAGATGATTTTTATAAATCTTTTGCTTATCTATATCCTCTAATTTTTCTGTGAACACATATTATATATGTTTATGTATATTGATTCCTGAATTGAATTTGTAAGAAATCTATAGTTGATAGAGTATATAATTTTGGTTCCATACACATGAGGATTATAAATGATTGAAAAGCTTACATATTAAAAGTTACTTTGCAAAAAAAAAAAGTCTTTGCAATAACATTGATAATGTCTTTAGAATTAGAAAATGTATTTAGGATAAACTTTCATCAAATAGATTTTATGTCACTTTACCTAACATTTAATGGATGCATCATTAACATAGTTTGAACTTTTTTTCTTTGCTGACAGATTCTAATAGCCACCATCACCCATCTTTTGCCAAGTACAGAAGCTTCATCTTATGAAATGGATAAGAGGGTAATTAAAATTTTGTTTGATATTTAATATATGTTTAGTAAGGTATTTTTTTAATTTATTTTTTATTAGTAAGGTATTTATATTTTAAATTAGCAAAGCTAGATATTTACATGGCAAACATTAATTCATCTTGTGCTTAAAATCCACTTTACATTATTTAAGTGTAACCAAATTATATTTTAGTTCAGATTTCAAGTTAGTCATGGTTATTTGATAAAGTCTTTGAATCTCTTGGATGTGAGGAACCTTGGAGGATATTTTATTCATTTATAATTATTTCACTTTATCTTGCCAAATTATGGTCTTGTTTATGCCTGAAAATAAGTAATTCTGAGAAATTCATCAACTCGGAAGGCAACCATACATCTTTATATAGCTGTTACTGGTAGAAAATAACGAAATTTCCATTAAGGAGAGTATGTATAATAGAGATGGCATATAGAGGAAAATCTACCCCCTGGCCACAAAAAGTTTTACAGGATTGCAATCACCTTAGTAAATTCATTCTGAGATTCCTTTAATTATTTCAGGTACTGTATTTGTAAGTCTAAAGTTTCTATTTGGTTTCTTTTCATAGTTTTCCATATCTTTCTTGAAATCTGCATTTCTATATCAATTATATCTACTCTATTAGATTTTTAACAGTTTATCATAATTATTTTAAATTCCTTGTCGGCCAAATTCAATATTGGTGTTATTGCTAGGTATGTTTCTATTGAAATCTTTTCTTCTTGATTGTGGATTCCATTTTTCTGTTCATATATTTGTTAGTTTCTTAAAATATATTAGGCATAGTACATAACATGTTATAGAGATTCTAGTAGATCTGTGCTGCCCGGGATACTAACTACTACCCACACGTGACTTTAAATTTAAATAAAATTAAATTAAAAGTTTATATTAAAAATTTAATTCCTTATTTGTGCTAACCATATTTCAAGTGCTCAGTAGCCACATGGACAAATATATACCATTTCCATCATTGCACAAACCTCTATTAATCAAGGCTGCTCTAGATTCTTTTCCTCTGAAAATTATTCTGTTCCTTTCCATTTTCACATCCTAATCTTGCATTTTATTCTCCAGATCTCAGTGTCATCATCTCTTAATCATACAGGTTGAAATCTCAAAAGAGCAAAGTTGTTGGAGAAAGATGAATTTCAGTTTTCGTTGTGTTTTATGTGAGGAATAATGCCAGCAAAACCATGAGCAAAGCAACTCTGTATTGCTAAAGTAGTAAGTTTGAAGCTCAAAACAAAATTACTGGTATCATCAACACATGAGTAGTATTAAACTCTGGGAATATATGTAATCACTTGAGAAGTTATAGAGTAAGAAGAGTTATTAACAAAATAGAACACTTCGAAGAAAAACAGAGCAGGGGGTCACCAAAATGGAGACATAGGAGGCTCCTGAATTTTCTTCCTCCCGTGGATGTGCCAAAGATACAGCTACACATGGAGCAGTTCTCTCTGAGAGAAATCCAGCAACTAGTTGAATGATCCTATGCATCAGGAAATACCCACATCAATACATAGGAAACATTGAGGCACACTCTTGAGATAAACCCATTGACACAGTCAGGAGAGAACTCCCAACTGCCAGGGTCTTTCAGAGGCTGCTAGCACCCCAGCTTTTAAGCTTTTTAAGCCTATCCCCAGGGATAGGCTTGTAAATCACCTGGCTCTGAAAGCCAACGGGGCTTGTATTCACAAGGCCCACAGAACTATAGGAAACAAAGGAGCACTTGTTAACAGGAGTGTGAGCACCTGCCATTGCTATTCCCCCAGTGTTCAGCACAGAGGTGACAGGCATTCTTTCTCTATGAAAGAGTTGACTGCATACTTTCCCAGCTGCTGCCTGAGAGTCCAGCTTCTAATCAGCCTTCATCCAGGTGCTGACTGGAGTCCTTCTGGAAGCTCTTAAGAACCAGTGGGCACTTCCCCTTGTATTCTCCCTCTGACTGGCTCCAGCAATAAAATCAGGTCTCTACCTTTCCCCTAGAAAGAGCTTGTCAACACTAAGTGAGTGGCTCCCAAATGACCTACTTCTGGGAGTGGACAGAACTTCGCATTCATGTATTCTCTGGAAACACACAAAACAGGGTGGTTCTGTTTGCACCAGCACTCCCAGCGACTGTTTCCTCTGGCTTAGCACAGAATGAGTAAGCAAAAATAGCCAGCTCTCAATTTCTCTGTTAGGGGCTAGACTGCATATAGCTAATGTCCCAACCTTTCCAGCTGCTCCTGAAAGTCAGACTACCGATTAGCCTGCATCAGGAAGCTGAAGGAGTAGGCAATTAGTAGTCCTTCAGGAGCCTGATTAGGTATATTGGCATTTCCCACTCTTTTAGGACACAGTTTGGATAGTCACAGAAGTTTGATGAGCAGCTAAGAGCTTGAGCCAGGCTGCTAGTTTGCCTTTTCCAATTAATAAGTATCTTTTAGGAAGATACTTTGAGATTATATAAATAACCTGTTATTTCTTAAACCTTTTATTAAGTAGTTTTGCCAGCCATTTATAACTCTTACCAGAATTAGATGTTAGGATAGTTTCCTAATTCTGTCATTACTTTTACATTAATGTCATTAGTTAGTTTTCTATGATAAGGAAGAGCTTTCTCTTATTCCCTATCCATCTTACCAGTGTGGGATCATAATTCTTATTTTATGCAATGGATTGTAATCCTTAGTTTTTTTACTACCATTATTTATTTCAGAGCTCAAAATGTCCCAGACTTAGCCAGTGGGAATGCCCTTTAAAATGGCTTCTTTATCCTTTTGTCATATCCTCCTCATTATTCTTTCAGCATATCCTTAATTTCTGTCACCACAGAATTTTTCAGACTTATTTTGTATTTTTCCTGCCTCAGTACTGAAATTAGCCATTTCCCCAAGGAACTCTGGTTCTGTTGAGTGGGAATAGTGTTCTCAAATAAAGATCTGGGAGCTAAGTGTTTACATTGTCATTGGGTTGTGTGTGTGTGGTTTTTTCCCTTAGGCCCTCTCACGAGATAAAGCTAAAAAAAAGATAATATGTACACACATGTAAATAAATAGTATGTGTTTATGTATGTATTTCTTTGTGTGTATTAAAATACCATGAGTTTACCTTGACACCTCTGATTCTAATCCAACACAAGGGTCAGTCTGTCCTCTCCCTTTACATATTTGTAACCACCTGCCCCAATAATGAGAACCTAACTCCTTTATCCACATTTATTCACAGTATATTTACTTCTTTGTGCAGTTTTAGAAAAATAAAAGGAGTTTCAGAATATACTTATGCCTGTATATAGTTACCAAAAGAGTATATAGTTCAAAAGCTGTGTTTAAAAGTTACTTGAGTTACTTCTCCCTCCCCTTAGCCTCACTTTAGTATGATTATAGAATTCATTTGAATATAGTTCAGGTTATTTTTTCAGTTTGTATTCTATTTTAGTGTTTTCTCCCCATCCCTGTTGGTTTTGTTTTTTAGTTTATGTTTTATCCATTCTTTCTGCACAATGAACAGATACGATATTTTTTCCCCTCCTTGTTTGTTAAGAGATACATATTCTAGATATTCTTTGGTATTTAGATTTTTTTACTTGCAGGGTATCCTGGAAATTCACAATACATCAATTCATGAAGATGTTCTGTGTTCTTTTTTACAGCTGTATAGTATCATTACTACAGTGTGTGAATGTACTGTCATTTATTCAACTCACTCTCCTATGTATGGATATACAGGGTTTTTGGTTTTTTTTTTTTTCTTTTTCCAGTATTTTGCAATTGTAAAGAATGCTGCAGTGATTGTAGCAATTCAGTCACACCTGCACATTCCACTTCTAATTCTAGTTCTCTTGCTATTTCTATCAATTTTGCAGTTACTTCCTTAATTGAAATCTTCCAGCTCCTCAAAGTCATCCATGAGGTTTGGAATCACTTCTTCTAAACTCCTGTTAATGTTGACATTTTCACCTTTCCCATGAATCATGAATGTTCTTTATGACATCTAGAGTGGTGAATCCTTTCCAGAAGCTTTTCAGTTCACTTTACCCAGATTCTAAAGATAAATCACTATCTATGGGAGCTGTAGCTTTATGAAATGTATTTAAATACTACTTGAAATAAAAATTTCTCCTTAATCCTAATGAGCTACAGAATGGATAGCAGGCATAAAAACAACATTAATCTCATTGTGCATCTCCATCAGAGCTCTTGGACTTAAAATATTCAGTAAACTATGTTGTAAATAGATGTGGTATCATCCAGGCTTTGTTGTTCCATGTGTGGAACACAGGCAGAAGAGATTTAGCATAATTCTTAAGGGCCCTAGGATTTTTGGAATAGTAAATAAATGCTGGTTTCAACTCAAAGTTACTAGCTGCCTTAGCCCCTACCAAAAGAAGCAGCTTTGAAGCCAGGCATTGACTTCTCTCTAGCTACAAAAATCCTAGGTGGCATCTTTTACAAATACAAAGCTGTTTTGTCTACAGTGAAAATCTGTTGTTTAGTGTAGCTAACCCTTTGGATAACTCGCCATACCCTCTGTATCAGCATCTGCTGCTTCATCTTCTACTTTCATGTTACACAGATGGTTCCTTTCCTTAAACCACACAAATCAATTTCTTCTAACTTCAAACTGCTCTTTTGTAGTTTCCTTACCTCTCTCAAGCTTCACAGAATTTAAGAGAGTTAGGGCCTTGCTCTAGTCTAGACTTTGACTTAAGCAGCTGGTTTGATCTTCCATCCAGACCATAAAACTTTCTCTATATCAGCTGTGCAGCTGTTTTGCTTTCTTAACATTCATGTGTTTCCTGGAGTAGTACTTTTACTTCCTTCAAAACTTTTCTTTTGTATTCACAGCTTGGCCATTTGGCAAAGAAACCTAGTTTTCAGCCTGTTTGGACTTTCGACATGCCTTTCTCATTAAATTTCTAGCTTTTTATTAAAGTGAGAGGGCAGCCCCAGTGGCTTAGCAGTTTAGCACTGCCTTCAGCCTGGGGCGTGACCCTGGAGACCTGGGATCGAGTCCCACGTCGGACTCCCTGCATGGAGCCTGCTTCTCCCTCTGCCGTGTGTCTCTGCCTCTCTCTCTCTCTCTCTCTCTCTCTCTCTTTGTGTGTGTGTGTCTCTCATGAATGAATGAATGAATGAATGAATAAATAAATAAATAAAGTGAGAGTCAGTGACTCTTCCTTTCACTTGAACACTTAGAGGCCATTGTAGGATTATTAATTGGCCTAATTTCAGTAGTGTGGTGTCTCAGGGAATGAAGAGGCATGAGGAGAGGAAAGACAGATGGGGGAATAGCTGGTTAGTGGAGCAGTCAAAACACATATGTTTACTGATTAAGTTTGCTGTCTTATATATGGACATTGTTTGTGGTACCCCCAAACAATTGCAGTAATAACATCAAAGATCACAGATCACCATAACATATAATAATAATGAAAAAGTTAGAAATATTGTGAGAATTACCAAAATGTGACATAGAGACATAAAGTGAACAAATGCTGTCAGAAAATGGTGCTCCATAGACTTGCTCAACACTGGATTGCTACAAACCTTCAATTTATCAGAAATGCAGTACCTGTAAAGCAAAGCACAATAAAATGATATAGAATCTTTAGATTCACATTTACTTTCCTTAAGCTATTTTCTTTTTAATGTTACCTTGCTTTGTGTATTATTTTTGGGAAGTCTGATGTCAGTTTTATTCTTTTGCCCTTATAAATTATTTCATCTTTTTTCCAGGAGGCCCTAAGGATATTTTTTCTTTATATTTGAAGTCTTACTTTTAAATCTTTATCAGAATATGTGTTAGAGTTGATTATTGCAGGTCAGTTTGTCCTGGCTTCTGGTGAATCTTTTTATTTTTTATTTTTTTAAGATTTTATTTATTTATTTGACAGAGGGAGAGAGAACAAGTGGGAAGAGCAGCAGGCAGAGGGAGAGGGAGAAGCAGGCTCCCTGCTGATCAGGGACTTGATCCCAGGACCCTGAGATCATGACTTGAGCTGAAGGCATATCTTAATCATCTAAGCCACCCAGGTGCCCCCTGTGGACCTTTTTTAATGTGTATATTTCAGAGGTTCCAATTCTATATAAATTGTATATTCTTTTTCTTTTATTTCAGCCATATTCTCCCTGACACTTTTTATCATTTTAAAATTTCATTTTTAAATTGTTATCCACTGTTCTTCAATACCTGTATTATATTTTGTGGTTTTTTTCAAATATATTCTTCATTAGGCATTTATATTTAGGCTTCATTTCTAAATTTTGTCCTTTTGCTTCTTGTACTGACTTGATATAATTCTTCATTTCTTGATCTATTCTTAGTTTTTAATTTCTGATTTAAGATAGATTTTCTTTGTCCCTATATCTAAATGCTGTTTGATAATATCTAATTTAGGTTAGAATATTGTGTTATAGTGTTCTTCTGCTTCATAATTGAGGTTTTTGGGTGGGGGTTTCATCAGCCGAATTGCTTAGATTCTCATTTTTTTTGTTTTCTTTTCATAATAGTTTTATTTCTATGGACGAAGTTGGTGAGGGTGAGGGTGGTTTACAAGATTCCTACTTCAAGAGCTCCCCCTTCTGGTGTTTCAACAAAGTATAGTGTCTTTATTGTCTTTTTAAGGAGAGGAATTGTTAAGACCATAAATTTATTGGTTGATGCTTTTTAAGGAAGAGAGAGATTGCAGGTCCATCAGTTTTTAAAATTTAAGTCTTGCAAGATCCTAAGTTTCTCTTTTTACTACATGTTTTCCAGAGGTCATCTCCTCATATCTTCTTAACATTCTTTTTCCCCAAAGCATTGCCTTCCCTCTGTGTACTTTTAAGTCCTTTTTTCCTACTCAGTATCTGTCTTCCAGTACATTTTTTTCAGTATTCTCACACTTAGGATGACTTTTTCTTTCTTGCTTGGTTTTTAGGTTTGTACCTTGTACTTTTCTGTCTTTTACAATTTTTCTCAAACTGCCCTTGCTCTTCATGAAAGTTTATAATAGGAGAATGGGGAAAAGCTTGCTGAGATTTGCTGCATACTTTATACTTACAGATAATTTAAAGTTTAGATGTTCTGTTTTTTGTGTTTATACTGAGGATGTTGGTTTTGTGATGTTTTATTGGTTCTTTTTGTTCCTTAAAAGGAATGTAGAAGGTGACTGTAATATATATGAACTTAATCTTGCATTTGTGTTCCATTCCTTAAAGAATTTTAAATAGTTGACTGATGTCTGTTCTCATTTAAGCTCAGTATTTTTATAGTAATTTAAAGTAATTCTGGCAGTCCTATTTTTATTATGTTTAAAGTTTCATTGTGTTGGCTCTAAAATACAAAGAAGAAACCCACAATAATACTCATATACAATATTTTAGAGTCACCTAGATCTAAGTAAATATTCATGGTAGAATTAGGGTTGATAGCTCCTGAAATAAATTTTGGAAGAAGGGATCCCTGGGTGGCGCAGCGGTTTGGCGCCTGCCTTTGGCCCAGGGCGCGATTCTGGAGACCCGGGATCGAATCCCACGTCGGGCTCCCGGTGCATGGAGCCTGCTTCTCCCTCTGCCTGTGTCTCTGCCTCTCTCTCTCTCTCTCTCTCTGTGTGACTATCATAAATAATAAGTAAAATTAAAAAAAAAAATTTTGGAAGAAATAAATAAGTTGGTGAATTTCTTTTAAAAGTATTAAGGTCAGGATGCCTGAGTGGCTCAGCAGTTGAACATCTGCCTTTGGCGCAGGGCGGGATCCTGGGGTCTAAGATGGAGTTCCGCATCAGTCTTCCTGCCTGGAGCCTGCTTCTTCCTCTCTCTGTGTCTCTGCCCCTCTCTCTCTCTCTGTGTCTCTCATAAATAAATACATAAAATCTTTTTTTAAAAAGGTATTAAGGTCTTATTTTATGAGTTTACAATAATAATCTTTTTTGTTGTTGTTTCAGTTGGTAGTATCCTTACTTCTGTGCCTTCTGGACTGGATCATGGCCTTACCTTTAAAGACACTGCTCCAACCAATCCATGCTACAGGAGCAGAAAATGATAAAATAGAAAAATCTGTCCTCAATTGCATTTATAAGGTAAATTTGTTTGCTTTATTTATTTTTTTTTTAATTTGTTTGCTTTAACCAACACTTTTTAAAACTGAAAAAAATAGCATTTCTTAGTATTACATTTTTAGTTTTTTAGAGCCAGGTATTTTCTAAGAACGTAGATTTATCTTACAGTGTCTAAGGCTAATTAAAATTTCTTCCTACAAGGTACAGTTGTTTCACTGCAGATTTTTGAAAGGAGTCAAATCTTTGTTGAATGTGAGAATGATTAGTTAAATTTTATTCATTCTTCTTTTTAAGAAGTATTAAGTTTTACCTTGATTGAAGAACTAAGTTTTAAAATACTTAAAAATTTTGTCAAGCTCTTATATTCCAGTTGGCATTTTTCTCTTTTTGTTTATCTTCACTGAAAAGGAAAACTATATTTTTCCCTCATACTTTCAGGTATTACATGGGTGTGTTTATGGAGCTCAGTGTTTTAGCAATCCAAGGTATTTTCCAATGAGCCTCTCCGACTTGGCATCTGTAGATTATGATCCTTTTATGCATTTGGAAAGTCTGAAAGAGCCTGAACCTCTGCACTCTCCAGATTCAGAACGATCCTCTAAACTTCAGCCAGTGACAGAAGGTAAAAAAAATTCCTAAAGGACCATATTATTTCTTGGGTTCTCTGAAAATATGATTTGAGGGTGTAGGTAGAAATAATGGAGATGAATATGTCTTACTTTGTAGCTCTTTACCTCACCATGTGTATTATAGCAAAGTTCATTTTTAGTTTAGGAAATAACTTCAGAAACACAGTTACTAAGATTACATGTGATGACATTCCCTTTATACTTCTAGTTAAGTTACTCTGATAAGTTCTTTTTGGTATTTTATTTTATACATCATAGAATTTATATAATCGAATAACAGATTTAGCTTTGGAGCCTAACAGATAGGGTACTGACTATTATTTACTAGCTGAGTGGCTCTTTCAGTTTCCTTATTTGTAAAATGGGGATAATAATATCCATTCCCTTATGGTTGTTTTGAGTACTGAATAAGATATGTGTAAAACCCTTTGCACATTTCTTGGTAGGCAGTGAACTCAGTAACATTTTTTTAAGCCACATTGTGTCTACATTCATAAAGTTTACTTTCTGATATAAGGAAAAAATGTAAATAAATAACCTCTAAATATGAGTATAAAAGTAAATGTACATTTAAGATAGAAGTAGCCTAGAGGAACCCAGCAATCATTGAAGGGTTTTAAGGAGGTTATATACATGATAAAATTAGTAGTAAGAGCAGTTTGGCAACAGTATTTTCTAGGTCAGAGGATTATGGCCCAAGGCCAACCCCTTGTTTCTGTAAGTAAAGTTCTTTTTGCATCCATGCTGTTCATTTACATATCATGATGGCTGCTTTTGTGCAATATCAGCAGTGTTTGTTGTACAGTTGCAAAGGAGATCATGTGGTCCATAAAACTGAAAATTTTTACTATCTGGCTCCTTTTATGCATTCTGTAGAAAGAGTTTGCTGATCTCTGTTATGTTAGAATGGTTTTAGGGAAGTTAACTTGGGATCAGAGAGACTAATCATGAGGCTGTTGCAAGGTCTTTGTTAGGAATATATATTTGTGTGTTTGTGCACATGCATACACACACCTGTGTGTGTGTGTTCTGAGAAAAGTTGGAAAGGAAGGAAAACTGGAAGAGTAATTTCTCTGAAATAAGACAGGAAAAAGATGGGGTAATGATTTTAAATGATAGGTCCAATACAGAAAGACTGAAAACTATGTCTACTTTAATTTCAGCAAAGATGTAGGAGGGAGAAGTGGATGGCTGTGGGTTGTAGAGTAAGGAAGAGTTAAAGAGCCATTTGTCAAAAGTACTCTTTAAAGAAGTTTGTTTAAAAAAAGAGAGAAAAAAAAGAGAAAAGCAGTAAGACAGTGGTGAGCTAGTGGATGATTCAGGGGTAAGGGAGTTCTAAGGATGAATAAAGTTGAACAAAATTATAAGTTGAGAAGGAAGATGGGAAGGGGATCATTTAGTAGGGTAAAGTTCCTGAACAGTAGCTAGAAAGTATTGGTGCTGATATTAGCCCTTATTCTGACCCAGACAGAAGCAAATGGAAGTAAATTAAGGGGATTGGCAGAAGTCACTCAGAGTCCAACGGAAAATGGAAACAACAAAGTTTTGGTTGCACCAGTCAGCATTAAGTAAGGTGGACGTGGCAGAAAAACACGGGAGCTATGGCTTTCAGAATATTGGTATATGGTTTAGCCATGGAATCTGGGCTTGGTGAAGATTGAACTGATCCTTGGGAATGGCTAATAAGTTAGAAGAAAATGGAGTGATCCAGTGAATCAGAAAGTAGATGTTGGCAATAAGAAGCTAAAGCAGTGATTCTCAGCTTTGGTTGCACATTAAATTACTGCTGTGCTACTCCCATCCATAGAGATTTTGATTTCTTCATTTGGGAGAGCTAGGATTTTTTAAAGCTTTATAGGTGATTAATATGCAGCCGAGGTTGACAATCATGGAGAGTGTCACTATGTTAAGACGATGGGTTTTTATTTGTTTGTTTGTTTATTTATTTAAATTCAATTTGCCCACATATAGTATAACACCCAGTGTTCATCCCATCAAGTACCCTCCTCAGTGCCCGTCACCCAGTCACCCCATCCCCCCCACCTTCCTCCCCTTCCACAACCCTTTAAGACAATGGCTTTTAAAATGAGTTTTTAAGCAGTAGAACCCCTTCAAATAAATTTCACAAGGAAACCCAATTTGTAAAACTTTCAAAAGTAGAGCTGCAACAGAGTAGAGGCCTGGGATCCTACTGACTTCTGTCCATCTCCAAGAGCGTTCTCCAAAGGCTCTAAGAAACAAGAGTGGGGAAAATCGCTAGACTAGGAGATTGTGGTCAAAGAGTAAGCTGTTAAGGAAGAGTTTGATTTTTTTTTTCTAAGATTTTATTTATTTAATCATGAGAGTCGCACAGGGAGAGGCAGAGACAGAGGGAAAGGTAGGCTTCTTGCAGGGAGCCTGATGTGGGACTTAATCCCTGGACCTGGGATAACACCCTGAGCCCAAGGCAGATGCTCAACCGCTGAGCTACCCAGGCATCCCAGGAAGAGTTTGATTTTTAAAGGTGGAATAGTTATAAATGATTAAGACATCTAAGATGTGGCCATGATAATAGATTGGTGATGTAGACTGCAAGTGAAATAGGAAGTTACACATCAAAGAAATAGGGCTAGGGTTTGGGGTTGACCACAAGTTACTAATAGTTTGTCTGAAACACAAATACAGTTGACCCTTGACCAACACAGGTTTGAACTGTGCAGGTCCACTTATACATGGGTTTCTTTAAGTTTTTTACTATAAATATATTTTCTCTTCCTTAGCATTTTCTTTTCTCTAGTTTATTTCATTGTAAGAATACAGTATATAATACATATAACATTTAAAATATGTGTTAATCAACTGCTATGTCATTGGTAAGACTTCCTGTCAACAGTAGGCTATTGGTAGTCAAGTTTTTGTGAAGTCAGAAGTTAAACATGGATTTTCAACTGCAAGGGGGTCAGCACCCCTAGCCCCCATATTGTTCAAGCGTCATCTATATACAAGTGAAATAGAAATGTAAGATTTAAATTAAAACTCACATATAGTAGAGATATACTGGGAAGTATGGTATAGCAAAATAATTTAGACCATAATTGATATATAGGTATTTTATATATTATTTCTTTAGATTTGGTATAGTAAACCAGAGTGTTTATTTTACTTTAAAAACAAAGTTATGTGAAAAGATTAGTTGCTTTTTGCACTAATCTTTTAGGGTAAAAAAATGTAAAGTTTGATTCAGGGCATTATAACACACTTCATAAACAGTGAAATAAGTAGTTTACTTATGTAAAGAGAGGTTTTAATGTATTTCAGATAAAATTTACTATACAATTAACAGTCACTGTAGAAGATACAGAAGTAAAGATTTAAATAGATGAGTTTTATATTGATATCAAATGCTCTGTGGAGTATTCTCTAAATGTATTAAGTTGTTCCCTTTGGACTTTCTTAAAAATATAAAAGACCAGATAAATGCAGAACCTTTTAGGAACAGCTGTAAGCCAACAGCAGGTGATTCTGTGGTCTGTAGTGACTACATGCTGTGTTGTGTTTTTTTTTTTAATGTGGCAAAGTGACTAATCACTGTGCCCTTGTCTAAGGCATGCTTCATCATCTTCAAGTACTTTTTTGGCCCAAGATTTCTAAACATAGAGTGTCCCTAATAAGCTCAGTATTGGATTGAACAAGTCTGATTTGAGAACTATTGGCAGGAGTAGCCGTAATTATTAAATTTACTAAATAATAAAGCAAGGTAGTGAAGTTGGCTTTTTGTCAAATGGCAGTAGTCTTATTAGCAAAAAGTCATCATTTGCAGGGTCAGAGTGAAAGGAGGCTCTAAAGGACTCATTCTGTCCTAATTATAGTTTCACCTATACATATTATGCAAAGCTAATATTTAAAGCATTTGTCAAAATTAACTTCCTCTGCATGTTCTATTACAGTGCAATGAATTGCAGCAGCTTTTTATGTCTTGCTGCTTTTGTATGCCATAATAATCTGTAATTATGGGTTTGCTGCAAATGCTGTAGGGTTTGTTTAATCTGACAATCTGAAAAGACAACCTTGAATAGACTTATTTAAATGAATGCTAGTTACACAAAGCCTAGAAGCATCGATATCTTCATGTTGCATTTTCTTACAAGTCTAGTCATTTAGAGTTTCATTTTGAATATTCTAAATTAGAGAATTTCCTGTGTTTTCTTTGTATCTAAATAGATATGTAGAAGAGAGATATATATATTCTATAGCTTATAACCCAAAAAATCTAAATCAAATTGCCCAATTAACAAGTTGAGAGATTTTTATCCTCTCATATTTATAAATATCTTAAATCTAGAGAAGCAGCTTAGGGAAGAAAATTATATTACCTGCATTTAAAATCTAAATATATTCTTTAAGTGTACTCGTTGTTAAGAATTATGACAGATTTGTGAACAAGCTTATTTGAACTGCATTCTCACTATCTCTTCCTTTGAGAAGAGGATATATAGGATGGGCAGGGTACCTGGGTTTAGAGGTTTGTTTTAGGGAAAGAGCTCGGTCGCAGGTTATTTATAAATAAGTTTGAAAAAGGAATTCATAAAACCTGTTACTTATAATACTCTCAAAATCGAATGGTTTGTATTGCTTCTTTCATATCCAACTCTGTATATGAGTTTTTAATTCATCTTTATTAAAAACCTGTATTATTCTTAGAAAAAAATGGGGTTTAAGGTGTTTTATGTGATTTGTCCATGATCATAGGTCAGAGATGAAGTTAGGAATTTGTCTCTATTTTGTCATCTGCTTCTATTAAATTATATTCTTTCACATCTTCAGAAATGCCCTGCAAAAAGGATACACTGCTTAGAACAAGTCATTTATTTAAGCTTATCACTCAAAAGAAGAAGAAGAAAGAACAGAAATTTTTTTCATACATCAAAAAAATTTTAATGTCTAATTATATAATTTTTTATTACCATTTAAAATGTGATAAAGTCTTACTTAAATGAGCTTTTCAATTGATCTGGCCCTTTTATATAGCAATTTATGCCACGTAATACTATTTTGAAGTTACTGTACAAAGAAAAAAATAAATTTTGAATTCATTGTTGCCATATGTCACAGTGATTTGCCAAAACAAAAGAGCATTTTAACAAAAGAGAAAAATACGAAAACTAGAGTTGTGGTAAAGATGGAAATAACACTGAACTGGGAAAAGACTAGTCCTGTTCTTCTATGGCAGTTATATCCCTTAACACTTGTGTCCTCATGTTCAAAATGATAGGTATTGGCTAGATTGTCTGTAAGGCCCCTAACAGCGTGAACATTCATTAAATTGTAAGTTATAATAAGGGAAGGGAAAGCAGACACTAGATTTAAGCCACCCCTCTGTTTTTCATCATCCAGTGACATATCTTTTTACTTGGCTTGCATATGGTTTTAAAAATGTGGGATTGAATTAAGGTTAATCATTTAATGTTATCTAGTGTTGAATAGCTGATTTTCAGAACTAGCCATCTTTATAATTGAAAAACAACTCAGTGTAACTGGAACTTTTTAAGTAAATTGAAAAATATTCACATATATATGTATGTAGTCCTATAACTTGATTGATAATAGAAGATGAAAATTTTGATACTCTAACATTTCAAAATCAACCAAAGCCCAGAGAAAACTGGTTTTTTTTTTTAGAACTGTAATGATGGAAGAAGATGTTTTTGCTATTAATGGTATAGCTGCTGGTTCTTGCTGATCTTTGCCTGTAGCCAGTGTGTTAGTTCTGAAACTTGAGGGCTGTGGGCTTGAAAATGTAACACTATTCTTTCCTCTTGCCTCTTTTTAAGTATGTTACAAGCTTTGCACAAGGTACTGTCTTTTTAAACTTTTCAAGTAGAGTTTATTGAGATATAATTTACGTAAAATAAAATTTATTCTTTTTTATTTGGGAATTTTACTATATATTATGTTGGTGGTTACACAATTCTATACAGTTACCAAAATACATCACAAACTTCACTTAAAACTAAGAAATTTATTATATGTAGATAATGCTTTGATCATCAGGACATTCTCAAATCTAAATTTATTATGGCAGGTAGGCCATTGTATTCCCAAATGATTAAAATCTTTGCAGAATATAAACCATACTAAGACAAGATCTTTGACTATGGAAGAACAATACAAAGACACAGTCATTCTGTAATCATGTCTGTAATTGTGTAAGACAAGAACACAGTAAACACAACTAAATACCCTAAGGTGAATGATGAATACTTTCTTACCAGTGACAACTCTTTCCCTGCCTCCTGGATGAAAAGTATCAAGATAATCCTCACCAAATTGTCCTCACTTCATGACCCCATTTACTTCAGAACTGGCTTCCACATCAACCCTGCTTTAGGACTACACTGGCAGTCTTTGGCTAGTGGGCTTTGACAAGTTATTGTCTATCTCCACTTCTTCCTTCCTCCTTTTATTCCCTCTCTGTTTTCTGCCTGCCTTCTCCTTTTTCCTCGTCCTTGAGGTCCTGACATTTCAGGCCCCTAAGTGCTATATTCTTTGAGTTTTCTTTTTTTACTGTTTGGTATGTTTTTTTTTTTTTTTTAAGTTACTCATATGGAGATGTTTCTTATCTATTTGCTTTTCCTAACATTCTTTTTTAAAAATATTTTATTTATTTATTCATGGGAGACATAGAGAGAGGCAGAGACACAGGCAGAGGGAGAAGCAGGCTCCATGCAAGGAGCCCGATGTGGGACTCGATCCCGGGTCCCCAGGATCACACCCTGGGCTGCAGGCAGCGCTAAACCGCTGCGCCACCAGGGCTGCCCTGCTTTTCCTAACATGCTTAAGGAAGAATAGAAAAATGCTTCTTCCATACAAGTAAATGCTCAGACTAGGCCACAATGACCCAGAAGAATATCTTACAAAAGTATAATACATAAGCAGGCCCATAAGATATGTTTTCCCTTACAATAAAGTTTTTTTTGGTATACACTGGCCATATCGACTCACTGTTTAAATTGATCCTGATTCCTAAAGTTTAGTGAAAGATTACTTTTCTCTGAAACTTTTATATCATCCATAAAAGCCATAATTAAATGACATTTAAGGCATGCTTCTCTCTGAATCTACTCATGAGATAAACTTATCAGTTGGATTTCATTGGCTTTCTAATCCATATGCTAAGTGATTTATACTTGTGATCCTTCTTTGAAAATATGATTTACATTTAAAGGCTTAAGTTTAAATTATGCAATAAGCAAAACTTTGAAAAAGGGCTGTTTTATAAAATTAACAAAACTTCATCAAAGAGAGTTTACTTCTTTGCCATCATTCCTGTAGTACAGAATCTAAATTGGAAATATTCGTATTTACTCTAATATTTGAATGTGATTTTGAAAATGTGAGGAAATCTCCTTTTGTTGTTTTACAGTATCATTGTTACCATGACTTCCTAGAAAGCAGCCGTATTCTCACTTACTTATATTTCTTATTTCTAGTGAAAACTCAAATGCAACAAGGATTAATCTCTATAGCTGCCCGCACTGTTATTACGCATCTGGTAAATCACTTGGGCCATTATCCAATGAGTGGTGGTCCTGCTATGTTAACAAGTCAGGTGTGTGAAAATCATGACAATCATTACAGTGAAAGTACTGAACTTTCTCCTGAACTCTTTGAGAGCCCAAATATCCAGTTCTTTGTATTGAACAATACAACCTTAGTGTCCTGTATCCAGATCAGATCAGAAGAGAGTATCCCCGGAGGAGGTTTATCTGCTGGCCTTGCGTCGGCCAATTCAAATGTCAGAATCATAGTACGTGATCTGTCCGGGAAATATTCATGGGATTCTGCCATCCTGTATGGACCACCTCCTGTGAGTGGCTTGTCAGAACCTACGTCTCTTATACTTTCATTGTCTCGCCAAGAGAAGCCAGAAGAGCCTCCTACATCTAATGAATGCTTAGAAGATATAACAGTAAATGATGGGATTTCCCTCCAGTTTAAAAGAGGTTTTAGAGAAACTGTACCAACTTGGGATACCATAAGAGATGAAGAGGATGTTCTTGACGAGCTTTTGCAGTATTTAGGTATAACTAGTCCTGAGTGCTTACAGAGAACTGGAATCTCACTTAATATTCCTGCTCCACAACCTGTGTGCATTTCTGAAAAACAGGAAAATGATGTTATTAATGCTATCCTTAAGCAGCATACAGAGGAAAAAGAATTTGTTGAGAAACACTTTAATGACTTAAACATGAAAGCTGTGGAACAAGATGAACCAACACCTCAAAAGCCTCAGTCAGCATTTTATTATTGCAGATTGCTGCTTAGTATATTGGGAATGAATTCCTGGGACAAAAGGTAAGAATAAAAGATAAATTTTTCTTTTACATTAGTCTTATTCATCTTTTGCTCAAGCATTTTAGTCTGTCTTCTCGTCTTTACTAATTAGTTCCTTGGCTTTGGACCAGATTTTTTTTTTTTCCCTTTTTGAGACTACTGAGTTTTATCAGGATTCAAGGGAATAAAAAGATAACTCAATAAATTAACTATTAACATTTTCATAATGATGAGTAGAACTCTTTGACTTAGAAATTATAGCTCATAAAATTGAAAAAAAAATCTTATTTTTCCAACCTTCATGTAAGCTAATAGGAAAAACTAGTTTTTCTTATAATACTTCTGACACCAAATATGTGGGTTTTCCACACCAGGCAGTTCCAGCATTAATTAGAGTTAGCACAAGCAGAGTAAAGGCTCAGACCCACAAGACTGCCCCCCCACTTCAGACACCAGTTGAAAGTCCATGCTTCTGACCAACTGTCTATAAATCAGATAACTATCTCCTCAGGTTTGATAATTAGCTATAATGGCTCACAAAACATTTACTTATGTTTAGCAGTTTATTATAAAAGGTAGTTAAAGGACCCCAGACTGATGAAGAAGTACGTAATATGAAGTCTGGAAGTCTCTCAAGCACAGGTGCTTCTGTTCCTGTGGAGTTGGGGTCTACCACCATGCCAGCATATTGAATTGAGTTGACTAACCAGGAAGCTCTTTGAACCTCATAGTTTAGGTATTATTATGGAAGCATTTTCTCGTAAGCATATAGGGATGGCTGAAAGTTCTAAACTTCTAACCGTGGTTTGTGCTTTCTGATGATTAATCCCCATCCTGAAGCTACTCAGGAGCCCACCAAGCATCACCTCATCAGAACAAAAGATTCTCCTTTTACCAAGGAAATTGCAAGGGATTTAGGAACTATATGTAAGATGTTCCTGTTATGTTCATCACTCAAGAAGTTACAAGGGTTTCAGGAGTTCTGTGTCAGGAACTGAGGCAGAGCCCAAATATATATTTCTTATTATATCACATAAGCATAACCGATTTTTTAGCCATATAGCAATATGATCTCTTCTTGTTTGTATCAGAGAAGTTAACTCAAGATTTATCATCTAATCAAGAAAGGAATCTGTATCTCATGTTCTAAAATTTTGTTTTTTACACATGTTGCAAAAGCCTCATTGAAAGTTTGCAGTAAGCACAAATTTATTCATGTAAGTTGGGTAAGAATTAAACCAAAAGGCTTTATTTAGATTTAAATCAGAAATACTAGGTTAGAGTCATTTTTTCTTGTTCAGTTTGTAGTAGGAGGGGAGCTCAGGTATCAGTGGACAAATAAATCTTTAAGAATTTAAAAGCAGGTGAAGCACTGAAATGGAGTCTACTTGCTTGACTAGTGTTTAAATCTTATTTAATTTAAACCCTTCCATTTATTAGAAGGGAGTATTCTTTGCTTTATGAGGAAGACGTGTTATGTCAGGAACACAATTTGCCTTATGGTACGTCCAAATGTAGGTAATTGCCACTCATGTAAGTGCATTCTACTCTCTCTTGATGTAGGATGGCCCATATATTGTCTTGAGAAAAATTAAAGGTGGGAAGCTATGTTTTACCACAACAAGCATTGATTTCATGAATATAATTAGTACATATTTAGCACGTATTGAATGTTTTTGGTAAAAGTTTTACATTGCTTCATAGCATAAAAAATTGCCTCTAAGGTAAAACAAGGAAGAGAGCAAATTCCATCTGGATTACATATGCTTACTCAGTAATTATTTAAATTTTGTGAGTATTTTATTTCTCATTAGGAGCAACTTTCTTAAATATTTTTAGGAAACTCTTGAAAAGGAACCTGCGGATACTTCTATTTTCCTGGTTGTGAGTTTCAGAAGCTCACAGCATCTGCAGGGAAAAATTGGAAGTGACTAGTGGATCATAATCCACTAACAGAAATCTATTTAGAAATTGGTAGACAGGGATCCCTGGGTGGCACAGCGGTTTGGCGCCTGCCTTTGGCCCAGGGCGCGATCCTGGAGACCCGGGATCGGATCCCACGTCGGGCTCCCGGTGCATGGAGCCTGCTTCTCCCTCTGCCTGTGTCTCTGCCTCTCTCTCTCTCTCTCTCTCTCTCTCTCTGTGACTATCAGGAATAAATAAATAAAATCTTTAAAAAAAAAAAAAAAAAAGAAAAGAAATTGGTAGACATAATGATAGATTCTTTACATATTTTTTTAACGGCCTGTTCTCCTTTGTGTTACAAGTATGAAAAAGCAAGAAAAGTGTTTAAGGGTTGCATGAGTAGAGTGGAAAATATTTCTGGTACCATCATGTCATTCACTGCAAAGGTGATGAAAATCTTTTTTTAGGAGGAGCTTTCATCTCCTGAAGAAAAATGAGAAACTACTTAGAGAACTTAGGAACTTGGATTCAAGACAGTGGTAAGTTGTTGGGGAACCTTCAGATTTATAACTAGCAACTGACAGCTATTTCTATTTATGTGTAAATAATACTGTATTGTTAACTTTCTGAGCAGAAACTATATTTCATTTCCATATACCTTTAAATAACAAACTTTTTGAAAAAACACAGGGCTACACTAAAATGGTATCTTTGAATTGTTTATACTTTTTTATGCATTTCAGAATTCTTTTGATTGTAGAAATCTAGTTGAACTTATAAAATGTTCTTTGGTTTACCCATACTAAGATGTTCCAAATATACTCTTTTTGATTAGTGTCAGAGGTCTCAAGTGAAATGACTGGTGAATATAAACTAGTACTTACAAAAAATATTAATGTAACAAAGAAGATAGATTTAGGTTATTATATTACTATAAACCTGATTTCTCATTAAGCTTTTGGGTGTGTATCTATTTACATGTGGCTTTTTATGTGTAAAATCTTATTATATCATAATTTTAATGATATCTAGTTCTTGATGTACATGAACAAGACTTCTGGGAAACCAGTACTAGATACTGCAAAATATTACTTCACCAGGGATCCCTGGGTGGTGCAGCGGTTTAGTCCTGCCTTTGGCCCAGGGCGCGATCCTGGAGACCTGGGATCAAATCCCACGTCGGGCTCCCGGTGCACAGAGCCTGCTTCTCCCTCTGCCTATGTCTCTGCCTCTCTCTCTCTCTCTCTCTCTCTCTCTCTCTGTGTGTGACTATCATAAAAAAAAAAAAAAAATATTACTTCACTGGAATTTGTGTAAGGTTGACATGTATATTTGCTACTTTCTTGTCTAGTCTCTAAATAAAATTTATGGATAAGTACTTTTTTGGCAGTCTAACTAGAAACACGTTAATAAAGCAATGCTTTTAATGTTACCATTATGAAGAATGTCTGTATTTCTGAGATTTCAAATCCACAACCTACTTAATATCCATATCTCATGCTCTCACATCTTAGTTGATGTTTCATACTTTTATGTTTCCAGTTTTTTGCTTTTTCCATTCTCACAGTCAATCTGCCACTTATCTCTGCTTTCACTAGTCCTGTCAGAAACTTCCATATTGTCAACTATAAAAATACCATTTCTGGCATCTTCAAAATGATTCTTCCACTAAAGTTTTTATATGTACATATGTATGTGTATATATATATATATATATATATGGCTGGAATCAATTCTCTTCAGAATCTTTTTTTTTTTTTTTTAGATTTTATGCATTAGGGAAAAAAAGATTTTATTCATTAGAGAGTGTGCACACATATGAGTGGAGGAGTGAGGAGCAGAGGGAGAGAATCTCAAGCAGACTTTCTGCTCAGTATGGAGCCTGATGTGGAGCTCCATCTCATGCTTGAGATCATGACCTGAGCCAAAACCAAGAGTCAGGGGCTTAACTAATTGAGCCATGCAAGCAGCCTTGATCTGAATCATTGACATCTACTTTATCCACTCCTAGGCAGTAGTGTATTACTAGAGAAAATGATCAAACCAGCGTGGTGTAGGGAGTGACTGTAGATTCATGCTCCTTTACTTCAGCAGTACCTTCTCTACTGTCTGACAGATTTCTTATCCCTTTTTCACTTCTTACTTTGCTGCTTAGAGTAATTATTGTAAACCACTTCTTTGCTCTCCAAGCCCTTCATTATAGTCAAAAGATGATCTCTACACTAACCTCACTGAGGATTCAATTCAAATGTTTGACCTCCTATATGAAAGCCAATCTGGTAGACGACTAGTTCCTAACCTCTCTTCCTCCACACATCAATCAAAAAAAGCAAAGCATCTTGCCAGCACTATTGTATAGGATTGCAAAGTAAACAAGATCATTCATTCCTTTCCCACATCAAACAGCTCCACCTTATAACTCTTTAAAATTTCTATATTGAGACATCTTTTCTTGCTTACCTACAGTTTCAGAAATCACCTGCCCCCAACCTGTACTACTTCCTCCGTTCTCTGCTTCTCTAGGATCTTCAAAAAGCTAATCATTCTTTATCTTGTATTTCTACTTACCCCTTTACCATAAGCACACTTGTTACCTTCCTTTAAACAAAACAAAATTATCCTCAGTTACTGTCCTTTCAAGGTATCCCTTTCATGCATTTTTACTACCAAAATTTATGAGAAAATAGAATCTTTACTCACTTCTTTGGTTTAGTGGGTTTTAGCTTTTCTCAGAATAATCTTTTAAAAATAATGTTTAATTTCTCTAGTTATAATAGAAAATATACAATATAAAAATAAACCATATACTTCTAACACTATTCTTAACATTTGTTTATGTATTTTCAGCCTTTTCTTTTTTGATATGCATATGATTTGTTTTACAAAACTGGAATCATAGTAATATATGTATACAGTAAGTTGTTATCTTTTAAAAAGGACTTTATCATATTGTGAGCATTTTTCTCAGGCATTTTGATACTTTCCAAAAATAATTTTTATGGCGCCAAGTTTCATGATTATTGGACATTCATTTTTAATATCTTGCACTAGGTTAGATTCCTAGAAATAGAATTATTACATCAAAGCATAAGAACTTATTTCAGGCCATACATATTACAAAATTACTTTTCACTAACTACTAATTTCTAATCCTACCAACATTATGTAAGAATACTTGTATAACTTCAGCCTGGCCAATGTAAGGTATTAGTCACATTTTCTAAACCTTTCCTAGCTTGAGAGGCAGATCATGTTCTCTTTAATTTATACTTCTTTACCACTAGTGAAGTTAGTATTTTTCATGTATTTATAAGAAATTTTAATCTTTTTCAAATACTTTCTTAGTGTCCTTTTTCTGTTTAAAAGGAAATTTTTCGGGATCCCTGGGTGGCGCAGCGGTTTGGCGCCTGCCTTTGGCCCAGGGCGCGATCCTGGAGACCCGAGATCGAATCCCACATCAGGCTCCCGGTGCATGGAGCCTGCTTCTCCCTCTGCCTATGTCTCTGCCTCTCTCTCTCTCTCTCTCTCTGTGTGACTATCATAAATAAATAAAAATTTAAAAAAATAAAAATAAAAAAAAATAAAAGGAAATTTTTCTTAATTGCAAGAGCTCTCCTATATATGTCTGTCTATCTAAGGATTAACTTTTATACTTATTGTGAGAGTTTTCCCAATTAGTTGTTTGGCTTTCGGTTTTCAACAACTTCACATTGTTCATTTTTATGTAAGTATATTTCTCAATCTTTTTTCTTTGGCTTTTTTTCAGTTGCTTAGTGTGCTTTTTTGAATTAATTCTGTCTTGAAATCAATTAAATGTTCTATATTTTCTTCAAGATCCATAATTACTTGGTTGAAATGGTAATTTTATATTTCTTTTTTCTGGAATACATTTTAGTTTATGGAATAAGAAATGGAACTAGCTTGAATATTGAAGAATAGTCTTTCTATAATTATTGAATAATCCATACTTTTCTCATTGAATTGATGTGTTTCCTTTATCAAATATTAACCTGTTTATGTTCATTTCTTTTTTCTTTTTTAAGATTTTTTATTTATTCATGAGAGACAGAGAGAGGGAGGCAGAGACGTAAGCAGAGGGAGAAGCAGGCTCCATGCAGGGAGCCCAATGTGGGACTCAATCCTGGGTCCCCCAGATCATGTCCTGGGCTGAAGGCGGCGCTAACCTGCTGAGCCACCTAGGCTGCCCCCTGTTCATTTCTGTTGAATTGTTTATCAATTTTATGCAGATGTTAGTGTTTAATTTATTATGGCTTTACAAGTAATATCTGATAGACCCAGTCTTCTTCACACTATTCAGACATATAGCTTCTTTTCTTAGATATTCTCACCTGTTTATTCTTCTAGATACGTTAGAATTATGCTATTGTTTTCCAGAAAAAAAAATCCCATTGATAATTTGGTCTGATTTGCAATAAAACTTTCATGTGGAAAATTTTCACACTTGCTATCATCATTCTTCCCCTTCATAATCATGGCATGTTTTTCATTTATTCTGGCATCCGGACATTACTTTTTGAGGTATTGTTGTGATGCTATTCTAAATAGAGTTTTCTTCCCATTATATTTTGCTATCTAAGTTCTTTAGTGAATTCTCTTATTTATTTTAAGCATTTTATAGTTGTCTATTAGGATCTTTTTAGGTATAAATTTTTTTTTGGTATAAAATTATCTTACTGATAATCTCTTTTCTAAAACTCATGCCTATTTTATATCCTGTTTAATTGCATTGACTAGAACTTGGACTACAGTGTTAGTTATTGTAAGAGTGGACACCTTGTTATTGTAATCTTTTTCATCATCTATTCAACTTTTCATATAGTTTTGCTTTTTTAACCACTTGATGTATTTTGTACTTAATATCACTAGATTGCTAATATTAAATAATTCTTGCATCCTTGGAATTAACCTACTGAGCCATTTGACTTCCTATTGTGTTTAACTTGCTAGACTTGAATTTTGAATTAGGATATACTCCATTTCTAAGCATATTCTATGTTTATTTAATTTTTTATTTGTTCTTACTGTGTGCTTAGAATTAAGGTTTATACCAGCTTCATGAAATGAATATTTTCTGTTGTTTAAAAATTTGGAACAACTGGCAAAATTTCTAATTCTTTCAGTTTGTTCCATTGTTATTAGGCTCTGGGTTTTCTTTAAGTTCTTGAGTCAGTCTCAGCGTTTTTTGGTTTTTGTTTTTTTACAAAACTCCTTTTATTGACATTTTCAAAATGCATACTATTAGATTCATTCGTACATACATACATTTCATAATTCTGTTATATTCCTTTTCTCATTTTAGTTTTTTTGGGATTTTTTTTTTGGCTCTTTAAAAATTAATTTATGTATTCCCATATCATCCCTTTAGAGTTTTTTTACCTTAGTTTTATTGAGATAGAATTGGCATGCAACATTGTGATAGTTTATGGTTTAAACATAATAATTTATAGATACATATATATATATTGCAAAATGATTACCACAGTAAGGTTAACACATTCATCACCTCACATAGTTAATATTATTGTGATGAGAACTTTAAAAATCTGCTCTTTTAGCAACTTTTAAATATATAATATGTTAACTGTAGTTACCATGCTGTACTTTACTTCCTCAGAACTTATTCATCTCACAACTGGAAGTTTATACCCTTTGACCACCTTCACCCATTTTGCCCATTCCCCTCACTCCTGGAAATAGTCTGTTCTCTGTTCCTCTGAGTTCACTTTTTTCAGACTCAATATGTAAGTAAGAACGTAACAGTTATTTATTTTTTTCTGTCTGACATCATTTAGCATAATGCCCTCAAGGGCATCCAAGTTGTCACAAATGGCAGGATTTCCTTCTTTTGTCATGGCTGAATTCTATTGTATAGTTGGCTCTTGAACAACACAGGAATTAGGAACACCAGCCCCACAACAAACATCCCCACTCAGTTCAGTATCTGCATATAACTCTTGACTCTCTAAAAACTTAACTACTAATAGTCTACTGTTGACTAGAAGCCTTTCTTCAACATAAAGTCAATTAACATATATTTTGTATGTTATATGTGTTATATGTTGTATTCTTAAAGTAAGCATAGAAAAATATTAGAAAATACATTTACAGTACTGTACTGAATTTATTGAAAAAAAATTGGTTTATAAGTAGACCCATGCAGACCCTGTTATTCAAGGGTCAACTATACATGTATACCATATTTTCTTGATTCATTCATCTGTTGTTGTTGGATGCAGGTTGTTTTCATACCTTGGCTATTATAAATAATGCTGCAGTAAATATAGGGATGCAGATATCTTTTCAAGATAGTAATTTTGTTTCCTTTGGATATATGTCCAGAATTGGGATTGCTGGATCATGTAGTAATTATATTTTTAATTTTTTGTTTTCCATAAAGGCTGCATCAATTTACATTCCCACCAGCAGTTTACAACAAAGGTTGTCTTTTCTGTATATCCTCACCAACACTTGTTATCTCTTGTCTTTTTGATAATAGCCATTCTAACAGGTGTGAGGTAGTATTTCATTGTGGTTTTGATTTTTCATTTCTCCAATGATTAGTGATGATGAGCACCTTTTCATGTATCTTGGTCATTTGAATATCCTCTTTGGAAAAATGTGTCTTTGGGTCCTTATCCTTTTTTTTAGGCCCCCATTTCTTTTTTTGCCCATTTTAATTGGATCATTTGTTTTATTGCTGTTGAGTTGTATGAGTTCCTTAATATTTTGGATACTAACCCATTATCAGATACATATATATATAGTTGGCAAATATTTTCTTCCATTTCATAGATTGCCTTTTCACTTTATCATTGTTTTGCCATGCAGGAGCATTTTAGTTTGTTGTAGTCCCACTTGTTTTAAGTTTTGGTTTTGTTGCTTGTGCTTTCATATCTAAAAAATCATTGCCAAGACCAGTGTCAAAGAGCTTACCCTCTCTTTTTCCTCTAGGAGTTTTACAATATTAGGTCTTTAATATGTTTCAGGTTAGTTTTTGTGAGTGATATAAGGTAGGGGTCCAGTTTCATTCTTTTGCATATGAATATCTAGTTTTCCCCATACCATGTATTGAAGAGACCATCTTTCCTCAATTGATAATCTTGGCTCCCTTGTCAAATATTAGATGACTATATATGCATGGGTTTATCTCTGGACTTTCAGTTCTGTTCCATCTGTCTTTGTGTCTATCTTTATTTCAGTGTGATTTTGATAACTAGAGCTTTGTGGTATAGTTTAAAATCAGTAAGTGTGTTGCCTCTAGTTTTGTTATTCTTCTTCAGAATTGCTTTGGTTTCTTGAGGTCTTTTGTGGTTCCATATGAATTTTTGTATAGTTTTTCTCTTTCTGAAAAAAAAAATGCCATTGGAATCTTGATAGGGATTGCAATGAATCAATGCATTACTTTGGATAGTGTGAACATTTTAATATTCATGAACCACAGATTATCTTCTCTAATTTGTATCTTCATCAATGTCTCATAGTTTTCATTGTGGAGGTCCTTCATCTTGGTTAAATTTATTCCTAAGCAATTTTTTTGGATGCTATTATAAATGAGATTGTTTTCTTTTTCAGATAATTCATTGTTAGTGTATAGGAAAACAACTAATTTTTGTGTATTTTGCATTCTACAACTTTACTGAATTTCTTTACTAGTTCTAGCAGTTTTTTGATGGAATCTTTTGGATTTTCTTTGTATAAGATCATGTCATGTGCAAAAAGAGATAGTCCTACTACTTCTTTTCCCAATTCAGATGCTTTCTGTTTCTTGCTTGATTCCTCTGCTAGGACTTCCAATACAATGTTGAATAGGAGTGATGAGAGTGGATGCTCTCATCTTAGAAAAAAAAGTCTTTCAGCTTTTCACCATAGAGAATGATATTAGTTGTGCGCTATAAGATATGGCCTTAATTATGTTGAGGTTTATTCCTTCTATGTCCACTTTGTTGAGAGTGTTTATCGTGAATGAATATTGAATTTTGTCATATTAACATGTAATTTTCTTTTCTTGTAGTATTTTTACCTAGCTTTGGTATCAAGGTAATGCTCTCCTGGTAAAATGAGTTTGGAAGTATTCCTACCTTTTCACTTTCTGGAAGAGTTTGAGAAGAGTTGGTATTAATTCTTTGAGTATTGGGTAGAAATCTCAGTGAAACCATCTGGTACTGGGCTTTTCTTTGTTGGGAAGTTTTTGATTACTGCGTCCATCTACTTACGTGTTTCTGGTCTGTTTAGATTTTCAGTAGGTTGTAAATTCCTAGGAGCCTATCCATTTCTTTTAGGTTGTCCAGTTTTTGGCAAATAGCTTTATTGTAGTCTCTTATTTGCATTTCTATAGTATCATTTGTAACATCTTTCATTTATAGTAATATTTATTTGGGTCCTTTTTTTTTTTGTCTAGCTAAAAGCTTGTTAAAATTGTTTATTTTCAAAGACTCAGCTCTTGGTTTTGTTTGTGTCTTCTTTATTTCATTTTTTTCTTCTCTAATTTTTATTATTTCCTTTCTTCAGTTTTTGGGCTTAAGTTCTTTTTCTAGTTCCTTTAGGTGTAAAATTAGTGGTTTATTTGCGATACTTCTTTTTTTCTTGATGTGTGCATTTATCACTATGAGCTCTCCTCTGGGAACTGCTTTTGTTGCATTCCTAAGTTATGGTTTGTTGCATTTCCTCTTTTGTTTATTTCAAGATGGTTTGAATTTCTCTGTTGATTTCTTCTTTGATCCATTGGTTGTTCAGGAGTGTGTCATTTAGTTTCCATGTATTTGTGAATTTTTCAGTTTTCTTCCTGTTTATTGATTTCTAGTTTAATTCGTTTGTGTTGGAAAAGATATGTGATACAATTTCTTTCTTCCTGAATTTGTAGAGACTTGTGTGTTTTAGTATATGATCTATCCTAGAAAATGTTCCATGTGCACTTGAGAAGAATGTGTATTCTGCTGCTGTTGGGCAGAATGTTCTGTATATGTCTGTTAAGTCCAGTTAGTCTGAGGTATTGTTTAAATTCATTTATTTGATTTCCTATCTGGATGATCTGTCAGTTGAGAGTGGGGTATTAAAGTTCCCAACTGTTATTGTATTACTATTTTCCTTTTCCTCTAGTATTTTGTTTATATATTTAGGTGCTGTAATGTTGGGTGCATAATTATTTATAATTGTTATATTTTTGATGGATTGACCCCTTTAACTTTATGGTAGTGACTTTATTTTACCATTTTTAACTCACAGTCTATTTTGTCTGATATAAATATAGCTACCTTTGCTTTCTTTTGATTACCATTTGCTTAAAATATTGTTTTCTGTCCCTTAGATTTCTCATTCTCTATATGTCCTTAAAGCTAAAATGAGTCTCTTGTAAGCAGTATATCATTTGGATCTCATGGTTTTGTCCCTTCAGCCATTCTGTGTCTTTTGATTGAAAAATATAATCTATTTACATTTAAAGTAATGTTGAGAGGTTGTTGAGAGGTAAAAATACCATTTTTCATTGTTTTCTTATTTGTAGATCCTTTGTGTTTTGTTTTCCCTCTTGGCGTCTTCATTTGTGATTTAAAGACTTTTTGTAGTAGTATGTTTGAGTCCTTTATCATAGCCTTTTGTGTATCTACTACAGATTTTTCCTTTGTGGTTACCATGCAAGGCTTACATAACATTTTATGTAAACATTTTAAGCTGACTTTACAACTTGATAGATGGCATACAGGAAATTTATACTTCTTCCTCACATTTTTGGTTATTAATGTTATATCTTTTTAATATTTTTATATTATATATCCAAACAAATTATTATGCTTATGGTTATTTTTTTAAGATTTTACTTATTTATTCATGAGAAATAGAGAGAGGCAGACACATAGGCAGAGGGGGAAGCAGGCTCCCTGCAGTGAGCCTGATGTGGAACTTGATCCCAGGGACACGCCCTGAGCCAAAGGCAGTCGCTCAACCACTGAGCCACCCAGGCGTCCCTATGTTCTGTTTTCTAACTCATTAATTTTTGTCTTTTGTTTTTATTTATAAGCTTATCTTCTTTTTCTTCTAGAATTGAATGTTTTTATCTTAGTTTTAGTCTTTATTTTTTAACAATAAAATGGTCTTAGGCTTTAAAATTTTTCAGAGTGTAATTCCTGTCCATTTTTTTAGTCTCAGCTTAAACATCATTTTTCTGAAATCCTTTCTCTAAACTACCTGTAACATTTTACCTTCCTCCCCAGTCTATGTTTGGATCATCCATGTGCTGTCACAGAGCCCTGTAACGCACTTCCCTGTCATAACATTTATCACACTATTAGTATTACTATTAGTATTCTTAGATATTCTTATTCTTTCTAAAACAATTATAATAATTCTCTAAATAGGGCAGCCCAGGTGGCTCAGTGGTTTAGCACCGCCTTCAGCCCAGGGTATGATCCTGGAGAGACCTGGGATTGAGTCCCACATCAGGCTCCCAGCATGGAGCCTGCTTCTCCCTCTGCCAGTGTCTCTGCCCCCTCTCTATGTCTCTCATGAATAAATAAATAAAATCTTTAAAAAAAAAAAAAAACTTAAAAAAATAATTTTCTAAATAATATGTGAGTTCTCATATCCTAACTCTTCCCCATAATAATTTATCTTTGGTACTAGATGGTAAAGTCCATGAGGGCAGGAATCATAACTCTTGCTGTCTTATTCACCATGCGTTCTTGGACCTCAAGGCTCTACTGAAACTATCCTTCTGACAGTATCTTGACCATCAGGTCTAAAATTTTCTCAGTCCTCACCAGGCCTTTTGATTTATCTAATTAACTAAATTTAATTTAATAAGCATTTTAAAAGATTATAGCAATTTTAGATTTACAGAACAATTGATTGCAAAGTAGAGAGTTCCCACATATCCTTTTTACCCTACACAGTTTTTCTAGCTGTTATACTAGTGTGGTAACATTTGTTAAAATTGATGAAACAGTATTGCTATATTAACTGAAGTCCATAGTTTACATTAGAGTTCATTCTCTGTGTTGTACATTGTATGCATTTTGACAAATGTATAGAAATAGGTATCCACTGTGATAGTATCCTATGAAACAGTTTCACTGCCCAAAAAAAAAACCCCTGAATATTACATCCCCAAATTTTAGTACTATTGTCTTGTCTTTAAAATGTTCTTCTCCCCTGTAACACTGTAGTTACTGTATTCAACTCCTAATTCTCTAATTATTCCAAGTTTATCTTCACTGGCTCATCTTTTATCTCCTAACACCCTAACATAGTTATCCCTCTCATTGGGATATCTCTCCCTATCTTATCAACCATTCTTTCCATGTACTTTTGTCTCTCAATTCTCAGCATGATTTTGCAGCTACTTATTGCAAATTTTTAACCTGCCTCCGTATTACCATTTCCAGGTCACCATTTCATTCCCGAGTCAGATCCTCATAATTTTCTTGATTATGTTTAGAAATATTTCAGTCACCCAAGCTTGACCATTTCCTTTCTCTTGCCCTTAGATTTTTATAACCATTGTACCAGTTCTTATTATCTCTTCCTCTCTCTTTTCTTTGGTTTCCTTCCCACAACCCCTTGATTCATGTCATTACTTTAAAGAGATTGTTAGAAAGTGGGGGAAATAAAGTCTATCAGCACCATTTTTCCAACAGTATTTGCTTACTTTGGGTGTCTGTCACATTTTGGTATTTCTCGCAATATTTCAAACTTTTTTATTGTATTTGGGGTTTTCGGGGGGTTTATTTTAATGAAAAAAATTTAGATTTATAGCTGGCTGGACTCAGTTTAGATGATCCCAATTTTGTTGGCAACATCCAAAGCATCATAGTCAGGAGCTGGTTGAACATATGCTTTCTTCTCTCCATCAGGCCTGATCAAGGTGTTGACCTTGGCCACATCAGTGTCATAGAGCTTCTTCACAGCCTGTTTGATAGGGTGCTTATTGGCCTTGATATCCACAATGAACACAAGTGTGTTGTCTTCTGTTTTCTTCATGGCTGACTCAGTAGTCAGGGGGAACTTGATGATGGCATAGTGATCAAGCTTGTCTCTCCTGGGGATGCTCTTTTGAGGATATTTAGGCTGCCTTCAGAAATGCAGGATCTTGGGTTGTCAGAATGTAGGTGATGTACAGATCTTTTTTTTTTTTTTTTTTTTTTTTTGGTGACTGCACGCCTTTCAGCACCGCTTTCTTAGCTTTCAGAGCCTTTGCTTTGGCTTCAACTTTGGGAGGGGCAGGGGCTTCCTTCTTTGCCTTCAGCGCCATCTTTGTGAAAGGGCCATTGTATTTGTTATGGTGATCTATTATCAGTGGTTATGACTTGCTGAAAGCTCAGATGATGACTAACATTTTTTAGCAAAAAAAAGGTTTGTTTTTTTTTTTTTTAGACATAATGCCATTGCACACCTAATAAACTACAGTACAATGTAAACATAACTTTTATATACACTAGGGGAAAAAACTCATTTGATTTTATTGCTATATTCGCTTTACTGTAGCCTAGAACTAAACCTGCAGTATCTCTGTGGTATGCCTGTACTTACTTGTCTGATGGGCTAGGGAGGAAAAATGAAAAGTTACATTGTTTATACTCTTTTCTCCCTGTACCATTTATAGATCCTTTATTTTCTTTGACTAGATTAACTGATTGCTGTTGCTTGTGGTTGAACCACCAGATATTTTTATTTCAAATCTCAAAATTTGTATTACCATTTCTATTGCTGACTTCACTTGGAATTTTCCAATAGTGTAAGCTCATAATATTTTGTCAGTTCTATACATATTCTTATATGGTTGCATATAAGTTGCAAGTTCATTAATGTTCTGGGGTTTTTTCTGGTATCTTTCCCTTGGTATTCATTATTGCACATATTAAGCTAATAGCAGTATACCAAACATTTTAGCAGCTGTAACTAGGTAAGTAGAAAAATATAAAGGAATGGTAAAGGATTAAAATTTGACATGAAGGGCAGCTGAGCTCTGCTTTTACAAATAGTAGGAAGGTCACAGATAATATAAAGAAGATTTCTCTTTTATTTTTGCATTGTAAAGATTTATGTTCTATTTTTTCCTACATGGCACATTTTTCTCCCAGCTTTTAAATTTATATAGTATTAGGTGAACATTTTTGTCTTTTCAATTTTAAAAATTGTGATTCAGGAGTTCTAATTGATAGCCCTTTACCTGAAAAAAATGAAAAAGTTTGAAATATTGCAAGAATTACCAAAATGTGATAGAGACACAAGGTAAGAACATTGAGAAGTTCCCTTTCTGTTAGGATCAGGATTTACATATAGTGGATCATGCTTCCAAGTTAAAATCTTAACAGCTTTCTTGAGATATACTTCTTACACCATATAATTTACTCCTTTTTAAAGTGTACATGTTTTTAGTATATTCACAGAGTTGTTCAACTGTCACAACAACCTGATTTTAGAATATTTTAGTCCCTTCAAAAGGAATCCCCAGTAACTCCTCATTACCACCACTCCTCCTCCCCCACTCCCCAGCTCTAGACAACCCTAATCTACTTTCTATTTCTATAGATGTGCCTATACTGGACATTTCATATAAAAGGAGTTAAATAACATATGGTCTTTTGTGGCAGGCTGCTTAGCATAGTGTTTTCAAAGTTCATCCATATTGCAGTGTTCTCAGCACTTCATTTCTTGTTGCAGAATAATATTACACTGTATGGATATACTACATTTTGTTTATCCAGTCATCAGTTGATGGACATTTGGGTTGGTTTCACTTTTTGGATATTATGGATAATAACTGCTTTTGAACATTCATGTGCAGTTTTTTGCCCTGGATGCTAGTTTTATAAACTTTTTGAAAGATTTTTATAGATTTAGACCTTATATTAAGATAGATGATGCATTTTGTTTGTCATTGCTGGTGTGAGGTAAGAAGTGGCAAGGTAAGAATCTACCTTATTCTTTTGCTTGTACATATCCAGTTGCCCCGACACTATTTCTTGAAAAGACTCTTCCAATGAAATTGTCTTGGTATCTTTGTCAAAAAAGCAATGATGATAAATATAAGGTTTTATTTCTAAATCAAAGATTCTGTTCCATACAGATCTATTTGTCTCTTCTTATGACACTACTGCAGTACATTGATTGCCACCACTTTGTAGCAAGTCTTAAAATTGGGAATTATGAATCCTACAGTTTTGTCTTCTTTTTTAAGATAGTTATGGCTATTCTGGATCTTTTGTATCCAGATAGATGAATTTTAAGATGAGCCTGATAATTTCTACCAAAATAGGAGCTGGGATTTTGGTAGGGATTCCATTAAGTTTGTAGATCAGTTTAGGGGTATTATCTTAACAATATTAAGTCTTTTGGTCCATGAATGGGATTTTTTTAAGATCTTTAATCTCTTTTGACAATGTTTTATAATTTTCAGAGTATAAGTTTTGTACTTTAGTTTTTACAGTATAAGTTTTATACTTTTTATTAAATGCTTTTGTACTTGTTTAAACAATTTATTATTTTTGGGTGGTATGGTATTATAAAAATAATTTTCTTAATTTTGCTTTGTTCATTGTTGGTATATAGAAATACAATTCATTTTTGCATGTGGATATTGTATCCTGAACCCTGCTGAACTCATTTAATAGCTCTAAAAACTTTTCAGTGGGTTCCTTAGGATTTTCTGTATACAAAATTATCTCATCTGCAAGTGGAGGTGGTTTTACTTATTCCTTTTTAATCACATTACTAATTCAGTCTCTTTGTAATTGATCTACTCAGGAGTTCTTTCTCCTCTTGAGTTGGATTTAGTAATTTGTGTCTCTCTAGATATTTTTCCATTTAATCTGTGTTATCTGATTTGTTGGCATATAGTTGTTCATGGTTTTCCCTTATAGTCCTTTTTATTTCTGTACCATATGTATAGTGATGTCTCTTCGTTAGTTTCTGATTTTAGGAATTGGGCTCATCTCTTTTTCTTGTTGAGTCTAACTATAAGGTTATCAATTTTGTTTATCATCTCAACCAATTTTTAGTTTCATTTATTTTTCTCTCTTGTTTTCTGTTCTTTTTGTTGTTGTTTCCTGTTCTTTTTTATTTTATTTCCACTCTAGTCTTTATTATTTCCTTCTTCTGCTTGCTTTGATTTTAGTTGCTATTTTTCTAGTTTCTTAAGGTGGAAGGCTTAGTTATTGATACAAGATCTTTTCATCTCTTTTTAACATAGGCATTTATATCTATAAATTTACCAGTCAGCACTGCTTTGCATGCATGCCATCAATTTTGGTATGTTATGTTTTCATTTTCATCATCTCTGGGAGTTTTCTTATAACCCTTGACATTTATTCTTTCAGTTATTCAGGAATATATTGTTTCATATCTACATATATGTGAAATTCCCAGAATTTTTTTTATTGATTTTAATTTCATTGCATTGTGATTAGAAAATAACTTTTGCATAATTTCAGTCCTTTCAAGTTTATTGAGGCTTGTTTTCTGACCTACCATATGGTCCATCCTGTAGGATGTTCCTGTATTCTATAGAAGAATATGTGTTCTGCTACTGTTTTATGGAGTGTTGTATAAATGTCTTTTAGGTCTAGTTCCATTTACAGTCTTACTGAAGTCTTTTGTTTCCCTGTTGATATTCTCTTAATTGTTTTGTCCATTATTGAAAGTGGGGTATTGAAGTTGTCAACTATGATTGTAGAAATGTCTGTTTCTGCCTCCAGTTCTATTTTTGCTTCATGTATTTTGAAGCTTTCTGTTAAGTGCATGTGTATTTTTAATTTTCATATCTTCCTAGTAGGTTGACCTTTTAACATTATGAAATGTCTCTTTATCACTAATGTTTTTCATTTTAAAGTTTAATATTAATATAGCCACTCCAGGTTTCTTGGTTACTGTTTGCATGGTGTCTTTTTCCATTTATTTTACTTTCAGTGTTATTTGTGTCTTTGACTCGAAAGTGCATTGCTTGCATTTGTTTGTCTTTTAGTGATTTGGCTGAACTAATCCTGCAAAGTCTATTTCCTTACAATATGTGCAGCCTTGGCTCTCCCTGCTCAAAAATTGTAAAATGTTTTTTATCTTTTAGCAGGGCTGCCACAGGTTCTCCTTGGGGTTGGCATAATCTATCATTAATCAAAGTTTGTACTTTGGCCCCCTTAACCAGTTAAGTTTTTGGTTTTGGATGTATGTGTGGCTTAGAGGCCACTGTCATATTCAGAGTGGTTTTTTTTGTTGGTTTTTTTTTTTTTTTTTTTTTTTTTTTTTTTTTTGTCCCATGTTTACCCAGAGACTAGTGGTTAGAGGTTTGCTCTCTGGTTGTTCCAAAAAGGGTACAATATTGGATATACACAGTCTTCTAGACTGCCATGGTTGACTGGATGTTGTTTTTAAGTTGTGGCTTCCTGGGAGTTAACCCTGAGTTCAGGTAGAATATCTGTGAGACTTTACCTTGTGTTGATAGGTCTACATGCTTTCATGTCTGTCCTGTATCTTACTCTGATAGCTCTCATGTGGGTACAAGGTAGTACCTGTGCATATGCTTCTTGACCCATAGATTTCACTGTGTTCCCAAGAGGACCCTTCTTGGCTATCTCTTCCTACTTCTCTCCATTAAAACTTCAGGCCACTCTGCTGTTTTACTTGTGTCTGGAAGTGCTAATTTCTCTTAATGGCTTTCCACCATGCTCTTTCTTGTTTTTGACAAACCCATAGGCACGGAGTTGTCCAAGCTCTGTTTCAAAATCAAATCATTCCCCTCGGGCAGAGCTGCTGCTGAATTCTTTGTCTTTATGACCTGTTTCACCCTAAGCAGAACACAAGTAGTGGCCAAACTCTGCCACTATACCTCACCTGGGGTCAAGGACCAACTTCTCTTGGAGTATAACACTCTCACTCTATAAGTGAACAGTTAGAGAGGGATTGGCAGTTCTTCATCTTCTTAGCTTTCCCCTACTGGTGTGAAACCTCTGGCCTACTGGTAAGCTAGCATGGGCAAGATTGGGACAAACTCAGCCTTTTGCACCTAGAGCTTCCATTGTAAGAGAGGAAGCTGGATGAGTTAAGGGAGACATGGTTCTCTTAGCCACAGCTGCCTGGAATAGATCTTATGCAGCATGGAGCTGAGGAAGATGAGAAACACAGCCAGCAGCCTGTGTCTGCCAGGGTGAAACCATATTCCCAGTCTGGGAACTGGAGGGGAGAGGGAACCCTTATCTTGGCCTGAGTTGAATGCCCAGGGTAAAGGTATAATGTGGAAGTAAAGAGGTAGGGTGAGCAGTTGTGGCTCAGATACCAACGACTCACTCTGTTCTTAGTAGATTGGTAGATTTTCTTGAATGAATGTTTTTCCATTTGCTATATGTCCTAAGGATGATATGCAGAGACTTAAAATGATTTTTTTAAAAATCATTTTCACTACTTAAATTGATATTTTGCTTGGGAAAGGGTCCACCAAGATATTTAATCTGTAATTCTGGAAGTTTCCCTTGCCCCCCAAATTATATTTTATTACTTAGATTATCCTAACAATACATTGAATATACCAAAAGTTACCCAAGTTTTCACCACATAAAGTGAAATATTGCTATTAGTGAAAGCAGCTAAAATATCTTTGTTCCTGATTTTAAGTTGCTGAAATTGAAAACCACAACCATGACCTTACAACTTCCTCAAGATATGTGGGAAAAAATCTGGTTATCTGACTAACTTTTTAAAATAATTTCAATTCTTACTTACTTGTTGTTGGATATGGTTTGTTTGCTTACTTTTTAATTTATACATACTATAGTAGTGAAAACATTACCTCTGATCATAAAATTTATTAGCCCATGCTTTGTTAAATCAATCACTTGGACCAAATGTAGTGTGCCCTAGTTAACTTGGAAAGCCAAATGGCATACAAAAAAAATTTGTTTTTATGAACATTTTTAATTTGAGGGAGATCTAAAAAGAAAGTATCTGAGAACTTGTCACTTATTCCATCCAGTTCTATAATATTTGTGTATAAATTTCTTACTCTGTACTTTGAAGAAAGGGATCGTTTCTCAGTCATCTCTGTACTTCTACTTAGTTTTATTTCTAAAACACATCTGTTTATCTCTGAGATTTGACCACATTGCACAACAGATAACTCCTCAGATGCTTCATGCATTCACTCATCTTTCCTGATACTCTTACTCCTCTTCATTTGTCAGATCTCACTTTCCTTTACCCAATTCATTTGTTACTTTCTCTCCTTTAAGTGTCTCTCTGTTTCTCCAGTCAGAAGTAATCACACCTTTCTTTTGTTCCACTGGCAAGTTTTAACTTTTTTAATTTTTTACTTATAATTGCATATCTTTCTCTAGATTATAAGATTTAATGCATCTTCATCTTTTAATTGCCTCATACTTTGTACATTGAACTTAATTGGATTAATGAATAGATAAATTAATGATTAAGTGAATGGTGTAACCTTTTGTTTTACAGTCGAGAGACTCACAAGATCGCAGTATTTTATGTTGCTGAAGGACAAGAAGATAAACATTCCATTCTCACCAATACAGGAGGAAGTCAAGCATATGAAGATTTTGTAGCTGGTCTTGGTTGGGAGGTTCGTTTTTAAATTATATCAGATATCATTGTATTTTTATTTAGAAGCAATGGTTTTCTATTTCTTTCTAGCTTATTTTAGAAGAATTACTTTAAGATACTCAACACCTTAATGCCAGGTTTGTTATTGTTTCTGCTTTATATTTCATCCTCATAATTTTTTAATTTTATTTATTTATTCATGAGAGACACAGAGAGAGAGAGGCAGAGACACAACACAGGCAGAGGGAGAAGCAGGCTCCATGCAGGAAGCCCAATGTGGGACTAGATCCCCGGTCTCCAGGATCATGCCCTGGGCTGAAGGCGGCGCTAAACCGCTGAGCCACCTGGGCTGCCCTATATTTCATCTTCAAAGACTGGAACAGGTCAGAGTTCGAAAGGAAAGTTGTTAACTTTTTTTTTATAAGTGAGTATATTGTTAAAGAGTATTAAACTTATTAACTCATAGGTTTAGGAGATCTGGATTTTCCTCACAACTGTGAACACTAGACAAGGGGTCTTCACACTAAGATATGAACATCTTTAATACTATACCAAGGCTTTTAAGGGTCACATTGGCTTGGTTAGTTTTGAGGAGATTAATTTCCAGATCCTAAATTTAAAGCCTAAGAACGCTTTTTCAGTCTCTTGCCTCATCTTTTCTGTTCTTCAACTCTGTAAAAGAAAGGCATACCACATACCCACCCAAGTCCTACATTACCCCCAGAAAGGTTTGTCACCCAAAAATAAAGTTCATTTAAGAAGGCATGTTCTGAGAGGGTCTCTGACAGCAAATCAAGAAATATTCAAAGGCACTGCACTTTATGTCATCCTGATAACCAGCTCATGTCAAGGTTCCTGTACCAAATATGTGTATCTTAGTATCGTAATTCAGAAGGGAGGTATTTGTCATAGAGACTTGTGTTAATATGTTTACTTAAATTGACACATGAAGTGTCAGACATTTTCTAACAAAGTGAATTTGATGACAGCTGATTGATACATCATTAAGTTAATAGCAGACATTTTATATATATTGTATCAGCCAAATCTGTAGCTCTACAATTTTGATGAATCTATATTTAAAGCACATATACATGTAACATACAGTATACTAGAAATTATAATTTTTGCAACAGTTTAAACTTGTGATGAAATTTTTCATTATAGTTGTCAATTTAATACACAGTTTCTTAAAATTCTTGTAGAGAGTACATGAGCAAAATTGTTGAAGACCACTGTACTAGACTAGACTATAAGACCTTCCTAGAGGGCAGGCACTTTTATCTCATCGATTTTTTTTTAATTTTTATTTATTTATGATAGTCACACAGAGAGAAAGAGAGAGGCAGAGACATAGAGGGAGAAGCAGGCTCCATGCTCCGGGAGCCCGATGTGGGATTTGATCCCGGGTCCCCAGGATCGTGCCCTGGGCCAAAGGCAGGCGCTAAACCGCTGCGCTACCCGGGGATCCATCTTTTTAAAAGATATCTAGATGCCTTGTACAGTGTTTAGTACATAAGCTTCTAGCATTCAGTATATATATCTTTATGGCTTATCCAACATGCTATTTCCCTTTAAGTGAGTTTCTTGGGGTCTCTGTTGCTATTTGCGTATTTGTCAAATGTAATATATTTTTTACACAGCAGATACAATGTGATGCTCAATTGAAATTAGGTATGTGAAACTGCTTTAGAAATACTAAAGAAAAATTATGAATAGATTTTCTGCTTAAAAAAAACTATTACTAAAAGCAAGAAACATTTGAAAAAGAAAAAAGTAGTAGTACTTACGCTTCCATGTTTTACAACTTAGTACAAGACAATAATAAACAGTATGGCACTTGCACCAAGGATAGACATATTGATCAGTGGAATAGAATTGAGATTCTAGAAATAAACCCATACTTCTGTGGTCAACTAATTTTTGACAAGTGCCAAGACCACCCAGTAGAGAAAGAATAGTCTTTTCAATAAATGGTGCCAGAACAACTGGATAGCCACATGCAAAAGAATGAAGTTGGACTTTTGCTTCACGCTGTATACAAAAATTAACTCAAAATAGATCAGGGGTACCTGGGTGGCTCAGTGGTTGAGTGTCTGCCTTTGGTTCAGGTCGTGATCCTGGGTCCTGAAATGGAGTCTCACATCATACTTCCTGCATGGAGCCTTCTTCTTTCTCTACCTGTGTCTCTGCCTCTCTGTGTCTCTCATGAATAAATAAAATCTTAAAAAAAAAAAAAAAAAGAATTCATACAAATCATTAATTAGAAACAATTGAATTTTTAAAAATTAGTACCTGAATGAACATTTCTCTTAATAAGATATGCAGGTAACCAATAAGCTCATGAAAAGTCACTTGACATCGTTATCAGTGAAATGTAAATCAAAACCACAGAGAGATACTACTTCATACTCATTAGATTGGCTGGAATCAAAAGGTCAGGTAATTAATAACTATAGGCTAGAATTCAGAGCAATCTGAATGAACCCTCTTAAACTCCAGTAGGAATGTGAAATCGTGCAACTTCAGTGGAAAGCAATCTGGAAGCTCATCAAATAGTAAAACACTGGGGGCACCTGGGTGGCTCAGTTAAGCATCTGTCTTCAGCTCAGATCATGATCCCAGGGTCCTGGGATTGTGCCCCACTACATAGCAGGGAACCTGCTTCTCCTTCTCCCTCTGCCTGCCACTCCCCCTGGTTGTGCTCTCTCTGTGTTAAATAAATAAATAAAATCTTTGGGAAAAAAAAGTAAAACACTGAATTATTATATGATCAGAAATTCCACGCTTAGGTAGATATCCAAGAGAAATTAAACTGTATACCCGGACAAAAACTTAAGCATGGGTGTTTATAGCATCATTATTCATAATAGCCAAAAAGGCGGAAGCAACCCAAATGTCTATCAATGGATGAATGGATAAAATGTGATATATTCATATAATGGGGTATTATTTGGGCATGAAAAGGAATGAAGTATTTACATGCTCCAATGTGGATGTACCTTGAAATCATTATGTTAGATGAAAGAAATCAGTCACAAAGAGACGTGTTATGATCCATTTATATGAAATAACCCCACATATACACAAACACACAGACACACATACAGAAAGTAGTTTAGAGGTTGCTTAGGACTAGTTGGAGGGATGAGGGAAGATCAGGGTGATCGTTAAAGGGTACAGGGTTTCTTTTTGATGTAAATGTTCTAAAATTGACTGCGATGATGATTCTACTTACACGTGAATATAGTGAAGTCCATTAAGTTGTACAGTGGGAGCTTTCACTTCGAGGAACATCAAAGAGACATACTCTCCTTATTCTTCACACTAAGTACAACAAAAACTCTGGACATTACATATAAAAACATAAAAAAAACTCCGAAAGGTAGAGAGGAAGAGAGGCCAATTCAGGACCATGGAATGACATGATGATGGGTTCTCAAGGTTTTGTCTCCTGTATCAACTTGGATCTAAAATAGTAACCTAGAAACATTAACAAGCACTGACCAAAAGAACCCCAACAAAAAGCCCACTTTTTCTAGCCAAAGGACCAGGAAAGGAATGACCTAGAAAGACAGAAAACATTTAGATAATAACTGCTCTGCTCCAGCCAAACACAAAAGACTCCCATCCCCATCCCTGACAACAAAGGTCAGTTAGGGAGCCGCCTCGCCTGCCACCCTCATGAGACTATAATGAGACATCCCCAACACCACGCAGGAATAGTATCAAATAATGTTAGAGAAGGGCAACCAGAAAGCCAAGACTTTCATCTCTGTCAGCTGGTCAAGTCCCCCATCCACACCTCACACCACAGTGTCAGTGGAGACTACATGAGGAACCTGGAATTCTGTCCCTACCTACTATAATGAGGTGCCCCTCTATCCTCCACTGGGATAGATCAGAGGAGGCCTAGTGGAGAAGTAGTTCTTTTACCATCACCCAGCAGTAATGAGACTAACCTTACCAGTAATGACACCTTTCCTTAATGGACACCACGTAGGAAGTCAGAACTCCTTCCTCCACCTAACAGTAATGAAGATCTCCCCTCTGCAGTTGTCAGCGGAGGTTAAGTGGGGAACCTATACTTTGCTGTCCACCTGGCTAGAGTGAGGCAGTATCCACCTTGCTTCTTTGACAGAGCAGTGTGACAAAACAGCCTGCTGAAGGTTTAAATAAGATTCATAGTCTTTTAACATAATCCAAAAATATCCAAGCTTTGATCAAAAATCATACCAAGACCCAGTAAGGTCTCAAACTGAATGAAAAGATGACAAAACATACTAACACCAAATAACAAAGATTCTGAGATAACCATAATAGAAATGCTATGACTAGCAATTAGGAACATAGTTGACATAAATGAAAAATAGAAAGTTTCAGTTAAAAAAAAAAGGGAGGATACAAGAAGAACTAAATGGAAATTTGGAACTGAAGATTTAATTGCTGAAATAAAAAATACAGTAAATGTGCCCAGCAAGAGAGTCAGGTAGAGATGGGGGTACAAAAGAATCAATAAACTGGAAGATAAAACAATAAAGAACGTAAACAACAGAGAGAGAAAAGACTTAAGGACAATGAAATTTTTTTTGATGCTTTGAAATGTTTTATTGAAGTTTTTTTTTTTTTTTAAAGAACAGTAAATTATGCAGTCTTCCAACCCCGCCCATCATCCCCAGGGATGACCTACTGACATGTTTCATGGTCCACCTGGGAAAGGGACAGCAGGGCCTGGGCTAGGACCCTAGCAGGAGGCCTATGCTGCTAGGGCAGCCACTGCAAGTGGCTGAGAGCCCTGGGGTTTCTTCCTGGCAGTTAGGAAGGGGACCTGACAAACCAGCCCCTGGGGACCCAGCAGAGACTATGACAAAAGATTTAACATTCCTGTTATCTGAGTCCCAGCAGAAAAGGCGAAATGAGTTGGGTCTGAAAATTACTTGAAGAAATAATGTTGAAATTTTCCCAAATTTGTCAAGAGAAATAACCTTAATAAAGCTACAGATTGAAGAACAGGGTGAAACCGAAACAGGATTAATTGAAAGAAATCCATATAAGACACAATCGTAATTAAGCTTTTGAAAAATAAGTCTCAAAAAATTTTTAAAGCACATGGACAAAAATTGTTCTTTATCTTATTAAGGGGAAAACAATTAGAATGATAGTGAATTTCTCATCAAATCTATAGTAGCCAGGGACACCTGGGTGTCTCAGCCAGTTAAGCATCTAACTCTTGGTCTCCACTTAGGTTTTGATCTCAGGGCTATGAGTTCAAGCCCCACACTGGGCTCCAAGCTGAGCATGGATCCTACTTAAAACAAAAAACAAACTATAATAGCCAGAGAAAGAGGCAATATTTTACAAGTGCTAAAGAAAAATTAACGTCAGCCAGAATCCTATAGCTAGTAAAGGAATGAAGCAAAACATTTTCAGATGAAGGAAAACTTAGAGAACCTGTTGCCAGCAAACCTACCCTAAAAGAACTACTAAAATAAGTTAGATTAACAGAAAAGAAATGTTAGAAAGGACCTTGGAACACTAGAAAGAACATGACAAAGAATATGGGTAAGTATATTAGGCATTACCTCTCCTTTTGGGTTTTCTTAATTATGTTTGCTGGTTGATGCAAAAATTATTTCTGATGTATTTCTAAATGTAATGCCATGAAAATATTCATGGCAATTATATTACAAACAAATGAAGGTAAAGGGGCATAAAGTGAGGCAGGATATAGACAAATCCACACTATGGATGGAGACTTCACCTCTTTCTCAACTAAGAGAAGAGCCAGACAGAAAATCAACAGTACTATATAGAAGGACTCAAAAGTACTATAAACTGACAGGATCTAACTGACATTTACAGAACACTCTACCCAATATCATCAGAATACATGTTCAAGTGTCCATAGAACATATACCAAGATAGACATATTGGGCCATAAAAAAAACCTACAGCAAACTTAAAATAATTGAAATCGTACAGTGTATTCTCTAACTACAGTGGGATAAAATTTTAAATCATTAATAGATAACAGGAAAATCTTCAAATTCTTGGGAAGGTTACATACTGTGTAATTCTATTTATACAACCTTGAAATGACCCATCTTCGTGGTGAAGAACAGATTACCCATTGCTAGGGTTTAAGGGGGTAGACTAAGAGGGAAGTGGTATAGCTCATGTAACAGGATAACATAGGGGACCTTTACGGTGATGAAAATGTTGTTTCTTGAGCATATTAATGCCAGTATCCTGAGGGATTTTTTGTTTGTTTTGCATTTTTGAGAGAATACAGGCAAGGAGCAGGGAGAGGCAGAGGGAGAGAGAGAATCTCTCATGAAGTAGACTCCATGCTGAGGCTTAATCTCATGACCCTGAGGTCATGACCTGAGCTGAAATCAAGACTCTAATGCCCAACCAACTGAGCCACCCAGGAACCTCATCCAGTATCCTGATTTTAATATAGTTTTGCACTGGAGAAATCTGGGTACGGAATACATTGGATCTCTTTTTATTGGATCTCTTTTTATTATTTTTTAAAACTTCTTATGGATCTCCAGTTAAAAAATTGAATAAAAAAAGATCACCAAGTATTGCAGAAGTGTTTAGAGCAAAGGAACACTGGAATGAGACTTGTTCTCCATTACATGATCAGAGAGTTGACCTGAAAATAAATAACCTATTCACTAAAACAAAACAAAAGGTCTATACTTAGATACCATTTTTCACCTATTATATTAGCAAAGATCATAAAATTTGATAATATATTTGAAAGCTATGAGGGAAACAGGCATTCTTAAACACTGTTGTTGCTATCTATAGAGAGCCATTTTACTGAGTTTCAAAATTAGAAGAGTACATCCCCTTTGACTTACAGTTCCACTTTTAACTATTCTATAGATCTCCTTTTACAAATCCAGCATGACATGTATTCTGTTATTCACTGCAGCATTGACTATAATAACAAAAGATTGGAAACAGCCTAAATACCCTTTAAGTAGGGAACTAGTTAATTATTGTACATCAAGAAAATGAACTTCTCTGAAGCCATGAAAACAACAAATGAAGAAGCTCTTTACTTATTAATGAGTACTTTTCAAGGTATTTTAAGTGCAAATCAAAGTGCAAAACATTGTATGTGTACACACATACATAAAAGAATTTAATTGGATATATAGAGAACATTTTTGGAAGGATAGTTAAGAAATTGCTTTCAGGGGGCACCTGGGTGGCTCATTTGATTAAGCAGCCAGCTCTTGATTTCAGCTCAGATTATGATCTGAGAGTCCTGGGATTGAGCGCCAGCCACATAGGGTTCTGCACTCAGTGGGGAGTCTGCTTGAGGATTCTTTCTATCTCTCTCCCCCCTATTTTTGCTTGCTCCCTCTGTCTTTCTCTGAAATAAGTAAATTTTTATAAAGGAAAGAAGAGGAGTGCCTGGATGTCTCAGTCAGTTAAGAGTCTGCCTTCAGGGTCTCAGAGTCCTGGGATAGAGCTGCAGGTCAGGATCCTGGTTCAGTGGGGAGTCTGCTTCTCCCTCCCTCTGTTCCCCCAATGTGTGTTCTCTCTCCCCCCCTCCCCCAACCCCTGTCAAATAAAATCTGTAAAAAAAAAAAAAAAAAAAAAAAAGGAAATTGCTTTCTGGAAGGGGCACTAAGTACTAGAGATGAGAGATGGAAGTAAGAATTTTGGTGAGCTTTTGAAAAAAAATTTTTTTTAAGATTTTATTTATTTATTCATGAGAGATAGAGGCAGAGGGAGAAGCAGACTCCATGCAGGGAGCCTGTTGTGGGACTTTATCCCAGGACTCCAGGATCACGCCCTGGGCTAAAGGCAGGTGCTAAACTGCTGAGCCACCCGGGAATCCCCAGCTTTAAAATTTTAAATACATGAGTATATTACTGAGTCAAGTTTTAAAAAAATAAATGATTGAGGCAATCTTATAGTAATGTTGTAAAAACTAATTTGTTATTCAGATGTTTAGCCATTATAACTGATACTGATAGTTGAGACATGTTCAAGGTCACATGGTGCAAAAATTGGTTTTTATAATTCACTTTATCAGTTATTCAGATTTTTAAATTTTTTAATTGAAGTATTAACACATGGTGTTATATTACTTTCAAGAGTACACTATAATGACTTAAAAATTCTATACATTACTCAGTGCTCATCATAAGTGTACTCAATCACCTTTAGCTATTTTACCCACGCCCCCACCTACCTTCCCTCTGGCAACCACCAGTTCTCTGTGTTTAAGAGTATACTTTTTTATTTTTTTTCTTTTGTTCATATATTCTGTCTTTTAAATTCCACATATGAGTGAAATCATATGGTATTTGTCTTTCTCTGACTTATTTTATCTAGCATTAATTATACCCTCTAGGTCCATCCATATTTCAGATTTCATTTTTAAAAACATATGTATAAAGTGGTTTTTCTGAGTAAAGAGATACAGTCTTTAAGTATCTTTCTTCTTTTGTGTTTCTTTTTGCTTTCTAGTATTTTCTTTAATTTCAACAGTGAAGTCAGGTCGCTTTGTGTATTGCACAAGTTCAGGGAATATGACCCAATGCAGTGACCCTGATATTAATTAGTATGTATGTGTTTTAATTATAATCAGGAAAAGTATGTGTAAAAACCTTAGCACAGATTAATTTGTAGTTTTTTAATGCATTAGAAGTTCAGTTCTGCATTTTTGTATTTCTGTTCTGAGCTATGTGATAGGTACTAAAAATTAAGACAATTTCCATGAGTAAATCTAACACACCTGATTAATCATCTTATCAAAGTGACATTACTGTTTAAACTTTCCCCCACATCACTTCCAGTCTTGATTTTTGCTACTTGATTTTTCACTCTGGCTTTGGTGTCCTCCCATAGCCTTTATGATTTAGTATTAACACCTAGTAGCCTAACAAAAGATGCATAGTGTACAGCAGTGATTTCTTTCCTAATTAACTCCTACTAATTAGAGATCACAAATACTTAAGAAAAAGTTCCAGTATTAACAGAACAGGTCTAACTAATAATTCTGAATCAAGCATTGGTTGATAACATGCCAAAGACTTTCTTCTCTGTGTTTTTTGCAAATTGAGAAATTTGAGTCTATTTCAATAGTAAGTTGTTGAGTTTTGTTTAGTTGATTAATATGTGTATCATTGCTCCCAGGTCAATCTTACAAACCACTGCGGTTTCATGGGAGGACTACAAAAAAACAAAAGCACAGGATTGACCACACCATATTTTGCTACCTCTACAGTAGAAGTGATATTTCATGTATCAACAAGAATGCCTTCTGATACTGATGACTCTTTGACCAAAAAAGTAAGTGCTGAGAAAAAAAATGTTGAGTTAAAATCCTAGTAATTAAGAAAATAAATACATAAAATACGTAAGTAATCTGATCAAAAAGCACTATTTCTGAATATTCCACTCTTCATCTAATACTGTCTTGAGAAACAGGATTATTGTAGAGCAAATGCTGTTTTCCTTAATAATAATATTGAAGGTTATTGTCTTAACAAAGGATTTGCCTTCAAAGAAATGGAGGTATGACTAATTGAAAAACATCTGTGTATGTTCAAATTGGTGAGACTATATTTCAAGTCTCTTTACATATGAATAGACGTAATGGTTATATAGATTGAGGGAGAGCAAAATATATATTAATCATTACAAAGCATTTAAAATATAACATGCTTTATCATAAATTTTAACTAAAACTAATTGAGCAGATAAAATAAGCCTTAATTAATGAAAAAAATTTTACTCCGAATTTATGAGAGATGTGGTTTTGATGGCCCTGGTCCTTTAAAACCTACACCACCATTTTTCTGTAGGCAGCACTAGTATTCAGGAGTCATTCTAAAAAAAAAGAAAAAAAAAAAAAAAGGAGTCATTCTAGTGACTATAAAGATACCTCAGGGTACAGTTGTATGTATTCAGTCCACTTTTGGTTTTCTTAGGGAGAAATATTTTTAAGAGTAAAACTTTGTCCAGCATTTCTTTACCTTCTCTTTCTCCTCCTTCCTCAATTTATTCAAAACCACTAAATGTAACCAACTTAATATCATTGGTCATTTTACTTGATAATCTTTTGCCTGATATCAAAACTCTTTATAATTTATTAAGCTATGAAAACAGTGTATTCTCTCACTCTTGTAAAAGAACTTTAGAACTCCTCTCAATATATTTGATAAGATTGAGTTAATAACCCTTGATGCCTTTTGTCTACAATTTAAAATACTGTTGGAACTTGCCTACTAAATGAGTAATACTTGATAAAACTAATATGTGGATGATAATGAGGTTGGAATGAGTAGTAAAAGTGGAGGTAATTGATAAATGTAAGAAAGTATATTCAGGGATCCCTGGGTGGCGCAGCGGTTTAGCGCCTGCCTTTGGCCCAGGGCGCGATCCTGGAGACCCGGGATCGAATCCCACGTCGGGCTCCCGGTGCATGGAGCTTGCTTCTCCCTCTGCCTATGTCTCTGCCTCTCTCTCTCTCTCTCTCTCTCTCTCTCTCTCTGACTATCATAAATAAATAAAAATTAAAAAAAAAAAAAGAAATCTCTTTCAAAAAAAAAAAGTATATTCAGTACAGATTTGCTATAGAATTCCTTGTCAGGGATCCCTGGGTGGCACAGCAGTTTAGCGCCTGCCTTTGGCCCAGGGCACGATCCTAGAGACCAGGGATCAAATCCCACGTTGGGCTCCTGGTGAATGGAGCCTGCTTCTCCCTCTGTCTATGTCTCTGCCTCTCTCTCTCTCTCTCATTCTGTGACTATCATAAATAAATTTAAAAAAATAAAATTAACAACAACAAAAAAAAGAATTCCTTGTCATGTAGTTTTTAGAAGTAAAAAAATGATCTATGAATACTGACAAGATGATGATGAAGAGGTGAATTGGAGTAAAACTTCATTTAAACTTCAACTAAGCACTTTCTTCCATCAATTCATTTTAAAACTCTATGAAATAAGACATACCTAAATTAGAGACAATTATAAGTATAGTGCAAAAAGATAATTTAAGGGGTGCCTAGGTGGCTCAGTCTGTTAAGCCTTTGATTCTTGATTTCAGCTCAGGACATGATCTCAGGGTCATGAGGTTGAGCCCCATGTGGGGCTCTGTGCTGGGGATGGAGCCTGCTTTGGATGCTCCCTCTGTCCCTCCCCCACTCTGTCTTGAGCTTGTGCATGCATGCTCTCTCTCAAAAAAAGAAATTAAAATTAATTTTTGAAAAGATCATTTAATCATTAAGAACTTAGCTGTGACTCATATTTATCATTATCATTTTCATGGCTCCATAGATACAAACAACTTTTTAACCCCAGAACAGAGTCTAAAATTAATGATATCTCATATTACAAAGAGAAGAGAACAAAGTACATGATTTTTTGTTTAAAAATTTTTTTTGTTTTTTTTAAAGAAAACTATGCCAGGATATTTTTACTTCACTATATTAAACATGATGATTATATGGTACTTGAAATTTTATTCCTGTGACCTTTGTAGAAATGTCAAGTAAGATTTCTTATTTTTTTCAAAACATTCATGAGGGTTTGTCCTTAATTTCTTAATAAGTTTCTGAAATGGATATTTAACAATTAATTATCATAAAAAAATTAATTTTGGAGAGGATACCATCATTTAAGAATTGTTAAATGGTTGAATTCTAATTAAAATTAAATTGTTAAATGGTAAAAATTTTAAGTACTCGATTTATTAGAGAATTTTGAGGGATTAAACATTGAACAAGTTTTTTCATCTATACATATAGGAATTTTTTTCCTATGGTAAAAATTACATATATTACATATATTACATATTTACCATTTTCACCTTTTTAAAAAATTTTTTATTTTTTTAGAATTTGGAAATTGTTTTTCATTTATGTGTAATTAATATACAGTCATATTAGTTTCAAATGTGCACTGTTGTAATGACTGAATAGTTCTATACATTACTCAGTGCTCATGATTATTAATAAGTGTGCTCTTACCACCTTTGTCTATTTCATCCACCCCGCAACCCTTCTCACCTCTGTCAACCACCAGTTTTGTTTTTTTGTTGTTTAAAAGTCTAATTTTCTGTTTGCCCATTTTTTCTTTGTTTGTTCATTTGTTCTGTTTCTTACATTCCACATGAGTGAAAGAAATCCTATAGCATTTGTCTTTCTCAGACTGACATTTCACTTAGCATTACTTTATACCCTCTGGGTCCATCCATGATATCACAGATGGCAAGATTTCATTCTTTTTTATGGCTGAGTAATTTTGTATTGTAGGCAATATATATACACACACACATATAATACAATATTACTTTATCCATTCCTCTGTGATGGACATTTGGGTTGCTTCTGTATCTTGGCTGTTAAATAATGTTGCAGTAAACATAGAGGTGCGTATGTCATTTCAAATTAGCATTTTATTTTCTTTGGATAAAAACTCAGTAATGGAATTACTGGATCATATGGTAATTCTGTTTTCCTTACTGTTTTCCACAGTGGCTGCATCAGTTTGCATTTATACCAGTAGTGCACAAGGGTTCCTATTTCTCTGCATCCTTGCCATTACTTGTTATTTCTTGATAAGTTTTTTTTTTTTTTAATTGATTCTAGCCATTGGTGTAAGGTGATATCTCATTGTGGTTTTGATTGGTCTTTCCTTCATGATTAGTGATGTTGAGCATCTTTTCATGTGTCTGTTGGTTATCTCTATGTCTTCTTTGGAAAAATGTGTGTTCAGGTCCTCTGCCCATTTTTTAATTAGATTATTATTTTGGTGTTAAGTTGTATGTTTTAGGTATTAATTCATTAGATATATCATTTGTGATTGTTTTCTCTAATTCAGTAGGTTGCCTTGTCCTTTTGTTAATGACTTTCTTTGTTATGCAAATGCTTTTTATTTTGGTATAGTCCCAATAGCTTAATTTTAGTTTTGTTTTACTTGCCTGAGGAGGCATAGTTACAAAAATGTTTCTATATGACTGACGTCCAAGAAATTACTGCCTGTATTTTCTTCTAGGAGTTTTATGGTTTCAGGTCTCACATTTTGATCTTTAATCCATTTTTAGTTTATTTTTGTATATGGTGTAGGAAAGTGGTCCAGTTTTAATTTTTGTATGCAGCTGTCCAGTTTTTCCAGCACTATTTTTTGAAGAGATTGTCTTTTCTCCAGTGTATCTTTTTGTCTCCTGTGTTGTAGATTAATTGACCATGTAAGCATGAGTTTATTTCTAATCTTTTCTGGATTATTCCACTGATCTATGTGTCTTTTTATGTCAGTACTGTATGATTACTACAGCTTTATAATATATCTTGAAATCTGGAATTATGATACCTCCAAGCTTTATTTTTTCTCAAGATTGCTTTGACTATTTGGGGTCTTTAATGGTTCCAAACAAATTTTAGGATTATTCTAGATTTGTAAAAATTGCTGTTAGTATTTTGGTAGGGGTTGCATTGAATTCATAGATTGCTTTGGGTGTATGGACGTTTTAACACTGTTGGTTTTTGCAGTCCATGAACATGGAATACCTTTCCAGTTGTATCATCTTCAGTTTCTTTCATGAGTGTTTTATAGTTTTCAGAATGCAGTTTATTCTTAGGCATTTTATTCTTTTTGGTGCAATTGTTAAATGGAATTGTTTTGTTAATTTGTTTTTCCTTTTTTATTATCAGTATAAAGAAATTCAGGTGATTACTGTATATGGACTTTGTATCTTGCAACGTTACTGAATGCATTTATCAATTCAAGTAGTTTTTTTGGTGGAATCTTTAGGGTTCTCTATGTATAGCATAATATCATCTGCTAATAGTGACAGGTTTACTTCTTCCCTATGAATTTGGATGCCTTTTATTGTCTGATTGCTGTGGCTAATACTATGTTGAATAGAAGTGATGAGAGTGGATATCTTTGTCATGTTTTTTATCTTAGAGGAAAAGCCCTGCTTTTCAACATTGAATATGATGTTAGCTGTGGGTTTTTTATGTATACAGCCTTTGTTATGTTGAGGTATGTTCCCTCTAAATCTACTTAAGAGATTTTATCATGAATGGATGTTGTACTTTGTCAAATGCTTTTTCTCCATCTCTAGTGAGATGATCATAGTTTTTATTCTTTTTTCTTGTTAATGCAGTTATGTTGATTGATTTGTGGACATCAAACCACCCTTGCATGCCAAGGATAAATCCTGCTTGATCACGATGAAAGATTTTTTTAAATGTATTGTTGAACTCGGTTCACTAATATTTTGTTGTGGATTTTGCACCAGTTTTCATCAGATATTGGCCTGTAGTTTCCTTTTATGTTTTGTTGGGTTTTTTTGTAGTTTATTTCTCTCTGGTTTTGGTATCAGGGCAATGCTAGCCTTGTGGAATGAATTTGGCAGCTTTCCTTTCTCTTCTATTTTCTGGAGTAGTTTGATAAGAATGGATCATAACTCTTCTTTATATATGTGGTAGAAATCACCTGTGAAGCCTCTGGTTCTGTTTTGGTTTTTTTTGTTTGTTTGTTTTTTTAAGATTTTACTTATTTATTAGAATAAGCGCAGAGGGGGAGAGGTTAAAGCAGACTCCATACTGGGATCATGATCTGAGCTGGAGGCAGATTGTTAACCAGCTGTGCCACCCAAATGCCCCTCTGGACTTTTGTTAGGAGTTTTTTGATTGCTGATTCAAGTTTCATTACTAGTAATTGGTCCATTGAAATTTTCTATTTCTTCCTGATTCCATTTTGGAGGGTTGCCTGTTTCTGCCAGTTCATTTCTTTTAGGTTGCCCAATTTGTGGGGAAATAATTTTTCATAATCTCTTATAATCCTTTATATATCTGTGGTGTTGGTTATTTTTGCTCTTTCACTTCTAATTGTATTTATTTGGGTTCTCTTTTTTTTGTTTGTTTGGAGTCTGGCTAAAGGTTTCTCAATTTTCTTGATCTTTTCAAACAACCAGCTCCTGGTTTTATCCATCTTTTCTGTTGTTTTTTAGTTTCTATTTCATTTATTTCTGCTCTAATCTTAATTATTTCTAATACTGGCTTTGGGTTTGTTGGTTCCTTTAGATATAAGGTTAGGTTGCTTATTTGGGATTTTTCTTATGTTTTTGAGGTAGGCCTGTATTGCCTATAAATTTTCCTCTTAGAACAGCTTTTACAGAATCCCAAAGATTGTGGACCCTTGTGTTTTTATTTTTGTTGCCATGTATTTTTTATTTCCTCTTTGATTTCTTGGTTGACCCATTTATTGTTTAGTAGCATGTATTTTAGTCTGTTTTTTGGCCTAATGTGATTTATTCTAAGGAGTATTCCATGTGCAATATTTATTCCATTGTTTATGGTTTATTTTTGTTTGAGAAAGAGGAATGGAGACTGCACATGCACATGCATACAGGGGGAAGACGGGCAGAGGAAGAGGGAGAGAAAGAATCCCAAGTAGGCTCCATGTTCAGTGCAGAGCCCAACATGGGGCTTGACCCCACCACCCCAAGATCACAACCCGAGTTGAAATCAAGAGTCTGACACTCAACCAACTGAACCACCCAGACTCCCCTGTATTTCACTGTTTGGTGATGGAATGTCTGAATATATCTGTCCATCTGGTCTAAAACCACTGTTTCCTTATTGATTTTCTATATGGACAGTCTGTCCATTGATACACATAGGGTGTTAAAGTCCCTTACTGTCATTGTATTACTGTCAGTTTCCTCCTTACATCTGTTAATAGTTGCTTTATGTATCTGAGGGCTCCCATTTTGAGCACATAGATATTTAAAATTGCAACTTCTTGTTGGATTGTTCCCTTTATAATTATTTTCCTTCTTTGTTTCTTGGTACGGTCCTTGTTTTAAAGTCTATTTTGTTTGATATAGGTGTTGCAACCCCAGCTTTCTTTTTGCTTCCATTTGCATGGTAAACATTTTTCCATCCCTTCACTTTAGATCTGCATGTGTCTTTTGGTCTGAAATGAATCTCTTGTAGGCAAGTTATAAGTGTGGATTTTTTTATTCATTTATTTATCCTGTGTCTTTTCATTGGATCATTTAATCCATTTACATTTAAATTCATTGACAGGTGCATACTTCCATTTCCATTTTTGTTACTGGTTTTGCAGTTGGTTTTTTTTTTTTTTTTTTACTCTTTTCTAGTCATTCTTCTCTTGCTCTCTTCCATCATGGGTTGATGGCTGTCTTTAGTTGTATGCTTGGATTTTTTTCTCTTTATTTTTTGTGTAACTATTACAGGTTTTTGACTTGTGGTTATCATTAGGTTCATATATAACATTTTATGTATATAGCAGTCTATTTTAGGTTGATGTCACCTAAATTAGAATCTATTACTCTTTGCCCCATGTTTTATATCCTTTTGTGAATCCCTTGACTGATTTTTATAGATATAATTGAGTTTACTGCTTTTGTGTTTTAACTTTCATACTTGTTTTATAAGTGAGTGATCTATTACTTCTATTATATGTTTGCATTTACCAGTGAAATTTTTTCTTTTCTTAATTTTCTTACAACTATTTTGACCTTTTCTTTCCAAAGAATTCCCTTTAATATTTCTTGTAAGACTGGTTCAGTGGTGATGATTTTGGGAATGCTCTGGGGAACTCTTTACCTCTCTTCTGTGCTGAATGATAATCTTGATAGGTAGAGCATTCTTGGTTGCAGGTTTTTTCTTTCAGAGATTGAATATATCATTCCACTCCCTTTTAGCCTGCAAAGTTTCTGCTGAAAAATCAGTTGACAGCCTTATGGGATTTTCTTTGTATGTAACCATTTTCTCTTGTTGCTTTTAAAATTCTCTTTTTCTCACAATGTTTGCCATTTTAATGATTTTTGTTTTGGTTTGAACCTCCTTGGGTTAACTTTTGGAGGGTTTCTGTGCTTCCTGGATCTAGATTTCTGTTATCTATTAATAGCAGATAATCTATATAGATTAGGGAAGTGTTCATCTCTTATTTCGTGAGTCAGTTGCTCACTTCTCTCTCTCCTCCCTCTGGGATCTCTAATGCAAATGTTATTATGCTTGGTGATGTCACAGAGTTGCCTTCACCGATTCTCATTTTTCTTACTTTTTTCTTTTCTCTATTCAGTTTAGTTGTTTTTTTTTTTTTTTATTACCCTGCCTTCCAGATCACTAATCCATTCTTCTGCTTTTTCTAAACTGCTGTTGATTCCCTCTTGTGAATTTTTTATGTCAGTTTTGTGTTCTTCATCTCTGACTGGTTCTTTTTTATATTTTCTTTCTCCTTTTTGAAGGTCTTACTGGGATCCTTTACTCTTTTCTCAAATCCAGTGAGGATATTTACAGCCATTACTTTGAATTCTTTATCAGGGCTATTGCCTTATCTCTGTTTCATGTAGCCCTTTTGCTGTGGTTTTGTCCTGTTCTTTATTCAGGACCTAATTTCTTTGTTTCCTCATTTTGTCTGACTCTCTGTGTTTATTTCTATGTATTAGGAAGGTCAGCTATGTCTCCTGCTCTTGAAAGTAGTGGCTTTATGAAGAGGTTCTATGATGCCCTGTAGCACAATGTCCCCTCTTCGCCAGAACCAGACATTTCAGCAGTGTCTTCTCTGTGGACTGTGTGTTCCTTACTGTTGTGGCTGAGCTGCATTTGCATTTAGTCCAGTCAACTACAATGTGGCCCACTATGCCTACAGTTGTGAGCACACTAGGCAAGGGTTTGGTCCCTGTTAAGGGGCCTGTCTGGGGCCACCACAGGCTTTTAGTTGACTGGTGTCAGCAGTCAGCCCAAGTACTGCATGGCTCTCTCCCCATTCTGCCTCTAGAGGTTTCCGTTGGTGAGTAGGGCCTGTAGTCAGACCAGATACCTCCCATCTGGGGCTGCAGTGACACTGATCAGCAGTGCATTGCCAGCTATATGGTTTAGCTGCTTGAACTGTAGACACACTGGTGTGTGTGGTTATACTCCCCTGTCACCAGGGCACAAATCACTCTGGAGTGATGCAGGGTTTTTCAGGGCAGGAGCCACATAATAGAGGTAAATAAATGCCTGGAGGCATTTATGTGGAGTAGGGCAGGTTGGATGAGGTGGGGACCATGGTGCCAACAAGATAGATGGAAAATCTTCACTCTGCTTCCCACAGGTATCTGACTTTATAGGCTGCAAGGGAGGCAGGCAAGGAATGGTCAGCCAGCCAGCACTTTTGTTCTTAGAGAATTCTCCTAAAGACTCCTGCCCCTCCAGTGCACATTTTGAGATTAGTAAATAAATCTACTTCTCATACCCAGTTTGTCCTCAAACTGCTGATTCTATGCTGTCTCTCCTGGGTTATTTGTTATGCTGGCTTTTTAAGGGTGGAACTCAGTTTTAAGGTACCCAGAGTAAAACCCTTTTGACTGTAAAAACTCTCAAAGTTAAGCCCTACTGGTCTCCAAAGCCAAAGTGTTACGGGTATTCCCATGCCTGGGATGCCTGATGTGAGATCTGATCCTCTTGCTCTTCTTCATGCTTATAGTGTCCCTCTCATTGATGATTAGTCTCATGTGGAATGGGGAGGTTGCTGAAAGGGGGAGTTCCCAGCCATATTTCTACTCCTACCTTTTTTGATGGGGTCTCCTCTGTGCTGTTAACTGTGGAAAATCTGTTCTGCCAGTCTTCAAGTTATGAGTCATTTTCAGAGTTGGTTTCACTGATATGGCTACTGTCTCAGTGTGTCTGTGGAATGAGGTAAGTTTAGGATACTTTAACTCCACCACCACTCAGGAGTCGTATCTTAACCATTATTAAATGTGCATTGACATAGACGTGCAATATATAACCATCACGAGTATCCATTTTCAGAACATTTTCATTTTCATTTAATTCAAAATATGTTTTATTTTTTTCTTGAGAATTCTTCCCATTTGTTATTTAGGAGTGTGTTTAATCTCCAAGTATTTGGGGGTTTTCCAGCTGTCTTTATGTTGTTGACTTCTAGTTTAATTCCATTGTGTCCTAAAAACAGACATTGTGTGATTTCTATTCTTTTAAATTTGTTAAGATGTGTTTTATGGCCCAAATGTAGTCTATCTAGTGAATGTTCTATGTGAATCTGGGAAGAATGTGTAATCTGCTGTTGTTGGAGGAAGTAGTCTATAAATGTCAATTATATCCAGTTGATTGATGGAGCTGTTGAGTTCAACTATATCCTTACCAATTTTCTGCCTGCTGGATCTCTCCATTTCTGATAAAGGAGTATTAAAGTTTCCTGCTATAATAGTGGATTCTTCTACATGCACTTCTATCAGTTTTTGCTTCATGTATTTTGACACTGTTGTTAGGTACATAACGTTAAGGATTGGTTATGCCTTCTTGGAGTACCAACGTCTTTATCATTAGATAATGTCTCTCTATCCCTGATAACTTTCCTTGCCCTGAAGTCTGCTCTGTCTGAAATTAATATAGGCACTCCCACTTTTTTTATTGGTGTTCTCATGGTATATCTTTCTCCATCCCTTTACTTTTAATCTGTATGTGTCTTAATATTTTAAGTGGGTTTCTTATAGCAACATATAGGTGAGTCTTACTTTTTTGATCCACTCTAACAATCCTTGTCTTTTAATGTGTAGTTAGATCATTGACATTTAAAATGATCATTGATACAGTTGGATTAACATTTACCACATTTGTTACTTTTTTCTATTTGTTACCCTGTTCTTGTTTCTGTGTTCCACACTCTTGCTGCCTTCTGCAGTTATAAATGAGCATTTTATATGATTCTATTTTCTCTCCCTTCTTAGTGTATCAGTTCACTACTTTTCTTTTTTAACTTTTTTTAGTCACAGCCCTGGAGTTTGTACTATACGTTTAGAACTAATCCAAGTCCACTTTCAAATAATACTATACTGCTTCATGGATACTGCAAGTACCTAATAAATCACATGGTATATTTAATCTTTCCCTTTGATCCCTGTTTTACTTATAGATAAGCATATATATACCTAAATATACATGATCAGATGCATTGTTGCTATTATTACTTTGAACAAACTGATCTGTTAAATCAGGTAAAAATAAGAAAAATAGAAGTTTTTCTTTTCCCTTCAGTTATTGATTATTTGATGCTTTTCTTTATGTAGATCTGCATTTCTAACCTGCATCATTTTCCCTCCTCTGAAGAACTTCTTTTACCATTTCTTGTAAGTAGGTCTACTGGAAACTAATTCCTTCAATTTTTGTTTGAGAAAGTATTTATTCTTCTTTACTTTTGAAGGATAATTTTACAGAGTACAGAATTCTAAGTGTTGGTATTTTCCCTCAACACTTTAAATATTTCATTCCATTCTCTTCTTGCTTGCATGGTTTCAGGGGAGAAGTCAAATGTTATTCTTTATCCGTGATTTTCTGAAGTTTGATGATTTGTCTAAGTGTAGGTTTTTGGGCATATATCTTGCTTTTAGTATTCTCTGAGCTTCTTGGATCTGTGATTTGGTGTCTGACCTTAATTGGGGGCAATTCTCAGTCAATATTGCTTCAAATCTTCTGTTTTTTCTTTCTTTCTTCTCCTTTTATGTATGCTACAGTATTTGTGGTTGTCCCATAGTTCTAGGATATTGTTTTGGTTTTTTCCACTCTTTTCTCGTTGCTTTTCAGTTTTAGAAGTTTCTATTGTTATATCATCAGGCTCAGAGATTCTTTCCTTAACCATTTCTGGTTTACTGATGATATCATCAAAGACATTCTTCAAATTAGTTACATTGTTTTTTATCTCTGACATTTCTTTTTTTTTTTTTTAAGATTTAATTTATTTATTTGTTCATGATAGAGAGGCAGAGACACAGGCAGAAGGAGAAGCAGGCTTCACGCTGGGAGCCCGATGTGGGACACGATCCCGGGACTCCAGGATCACGCCCTGGGCCAAAGGCAGGCGCTAAACCACTGAGCCACCCAGGGATCCCCTCTGATGTTTCTTTTTGATTCTTTGTGAGAATTTCTATCTTTCTGCTTACATTATTCATGTGTTCTTGCACCTTGTCAACTCTTTCCATTAGAAATTAGAACCCATAGTGTGTTAATCATAGTTGTAATTCTGTCATCCCTGCCATTTCCAACTCCAGTTTTAATGCATCTTCTGTGCCTCCAGCTGTCCACACTAAGTCTCCAGGGATTTGCAATTACAATTTATGTTTTCCTACCTTACAACAAGTTCCTACAGAGGTTTCTGCTTCTTTGTCATCCTCCATTTTTGCCTGTCTGTCCAATTTGGGGGCAACAGTTTACCTGTAACCTAACTCTTCTGACCTAAGATGAGTATTTGGTTCTTCAATTTGTTTAGCCTTTTACTTGTTGTTAGGAGAGAGTGGCAACTTCTAAGCTGCTTATGTACTAGATTGTAACTGGAAATCCCAGAACTTTATCTTCCCAAATGCAAACTCTGTACCCATTAACAATAACTCTATTCCCCACTCCACCCAGCCATTGGTAACCTTTAATATACTTTGTCTCCATGAATTTGCCATTACTAGGTACCTCATTTAAGTGGAATCATACAGTATTTGTCCTTTTGTGTCTGTCTTATTTCATATAAGGTTTTTAAGGTTCATCAGTGTTGTATCAGGTGTCAAAATTTCACTCCTTCCTGTGGTTGAATAATATCCCATTATGTGGATATACCACATTTTGTTTATTCATCTGACATTGTGTTGTTTTTACTTTCTGGCTATTGCTGCAGTGAACATTGTCATGTATTTGTTTGAATCCCTGTTTTCAGTTCTTTTAGATATATACCTATGAGTGAAATTCCTGGGTAATAATGGAAATCATATGTTTAGCTTTCTGAGGAACTGTCAAACTATTTTCCACAGTTACTGTGCCAGTTTTACATTTCTGCCATGAATGCACAAGGGTTCCAATTTTTGCATATCCTTGCCAACACTTGTTATTTTCCATTAAAAACAAATGTAGCTATTCTAATAGATGCATAATGGTATTTCATTGTGGTTTTGAATTAGAAATGCAAATGACTAGTGATGTGTATCTTTTCACTGCTTATTGGCATTGGTATATCTTCTTTGGAGAAATGTCTGTTCCATCTTTAACTCATTTTTAATTAGGTTGTTTACATCTTTGTTATTGAAGTATAGTTCTTTGTATATTGTAGATGTTAATCCCTTATCTAATATACGACTTGCAAATATTTTCTCCCATTTTGTGGCTTGTCTTCACTCTCTTGATAGTGTCCTTTGATGCACAAAAGTTTTAATTTTGATGGAGTCCAATTTATTTTTTATTTTGTTGCCTCTGCTTTTGGTGTCCATTCTATAAATCACTGCCAAATCTGATGTCATAAAGATTTTCTCATATGTTTTCCTCTAAGATTTTATAGTTTTAGCTTTTACATTTAATTTCTGAATCCATTTTCTTTCTGTATCAGATTGGGACAGTAATGTTTGTATATAGTGTGAGATAAAGATCTGACTTCATTCTTTTGCATGTGATAATCTAGTTTTCCAGTCACTATTTGTTAAAAAGATTGCACTTTCTCTCATTGAATGATCTTGGCACTCTTGTCAAAAATCAGTTGGCTTTCTATGCAAGGGTTTTTTTTTCTGGACTCTATATTATAATTTTCCTTTGGTCTAAATGCCTAGTGGGTTTTTTACTTTAATTAAATGCTTTTATTACTATAGCTTTATAGTACGTTTTGAACTCAAGTAATGTGAGTCCTACAACGTTATTCTGGGTTTTGTTTTGTTTTGTTTTTTTCTGTGTCATTTTTACTATTCAAGTTCTTTTGAGAGTTCAGATGAACTTTAGGATGAGTTTTCTATTTCTGCCAAGAAACTTTTTGGGATTTTGATAGAGATTGCATTGAATTTTTATATCAGTTTGGGTAATATCGTCATCTTAACAATATTAAGTTTTCCATTCCATGAACATGGGATATCTTTCCATTCTCTTCTATAATCTTTAAAATTCTTTCAGCTCTGTTTCATAGTTTTCAGTACATGAGTCTTTTTCCTCCTCAGTTAAGTTTTCCATTGTTTTATTTTTTTATGCAATTGTAAATGGAATTATTGTAATCTCCTTTTGTTTTGTTCACTGTTAGTATATAGAAATGCAACTGATTTTCAGGTGTTAATTCTGTATCTTGCAACTTTATTGAATTCACGTATTAGCTCTAACAGTGTTTCTGTGGAATCAGAGGTTTCTGTATATAAGATCATGTTTTTTCAGTGTTTCTGTGGAGGACTAAAAGCTTGGAGCTTCCTTGGTGCACCAGTTTGGTGACATCACACCCTAAGAAAACTTTTGACTTTTTTTTCTTTTAAACTAATTCTAAATTTAAAATTTTTGGTAATTTACCAACTGGAAAAGTGCTGGTATTTTTTCCAATTATTTAGTAAGGAGAAAGGACACAGTTACATGGCATAATATTCCAATTGTTTAATATTGAGACGCCAGGAGTATTGTGACTTTTTCAAATGTAAGCATGTTTGTAATTTTTAAAATTTTTGTAATGCAAGCATGCATATTATTTCAGTTATAATAATTATACCTGTTGGGTTTTCTTTTTTTTGGGGGGGGTGTTTCTTTTTCATGCCTGTTTTATTGAAGAAAATTGCCATAATTAAATGGACTCTTTTACTTAAAGCAATATAAAGGCTTGATTTGTTTTAATTTTTTTTTTTTTTTTTTTTTTTTTTAATGATAGTCACAGAGAGAGAGAGAGAGGCAGAGACATAGGCAGAGGGAGAAGCAGGCTCCATGCACCGGGAGCCCGATGTGGGATTCGATCCTGGGTCTCCAGAATCGCGCCCTGGGCCAAAGGCAGGCGCCAAACCGCTGTGCCACCCAGGGATCCCGGTTTGTTTTAGCAAGAAAGCAATGTCATTGCTTTCACATGTATAGGACCTACCTTATGAAAGTGAAGTCCATCAAAATTATAAACAATTTGTAATAAAGCAACATCATTTTGGAAGGTATAGTTCTCAAGTAGTTTAAATCAGTTTAAATAATACCTGTATCAGATTGGGACTAAATGAGGCAACATATCTTTTAATCCAGTAGAAAGGGAAAATATACCTGGTCTCATAATTCAGTATAACTATTCTAAACCCTCTTTTTATAGGAGGAAAAAAAGAAACCCTTATCATTTACTTTTCTCTTTATACTGAGTTTTTCATTTCCCAATTCACTATGAATGTTGCCCTTAATCTGCTCTTCAGAGTCCTAGTTACGTAAGATTTTTCTAACGGGCTTACATTTTAGCTCTATTATAGTATCAATTTCTTTTTAATAAAAGGTTAAATATTTAAACGTAATCGTGGAAACCAGTTGTCTTATACCAGTTCTCCTTAATAAAAAAATCACTTTCTGTATTGGTATTTTTTCTCCTGAATTTAATAAATTCCACATTAGTGGTAATAAGTTGAGGCCTAGAACATGTGTCCTATTACAAATGAACAATTGGATATCATTAGGTTGTCCCCTTTCCTCTGTAGATATATCTTTAGGTGTGTTAATCCATTCAGTAGACACATTAATGAGCACTGGTTGAAGTGTAATATTGGAGGAAGTAAGGCTCGTTGACCTCAACATGGAGTTTAATACCTCTAATTAAATTAGGTAGTCCACAGTCAGTATAAAGAAATAGCTGTGCCTCTGGCAAGCTAGAATTATTTATGACTCTGATTCTTTGTTTTAAACTTGATAGAAGAAAATCATTTATATCTATTTTATAGAAACTAATTTTAGTTCTCACTTTTTATTTAAAATATGGTGATTTTGTAAATTATTTTTAAGCATTTTATTTTCTCAGAATGAGAGGTAAATATCCTTGAACCTGTTTAAGTATAGTGTTTTATTTCTTGTGAAGAGAAGCTTTTTCAGGCTCAAGACAATAGCAGCAGAATTTTTAGAACATAGAATCTACTTTTTGAACAAAAGAATCAAACATTCAGTTGAACAAAGAACTCTCTTAGAAATATTATACTACCATATCAAAAATCCTCATATAACCCTAGACAAAGCTATCTGTTCTATAAATTATCTGCGGAAGATTGATGGGAAAAAAAAATCACTTAACTGAGTTTATTTTGTTTACTCTTAAATATCAAACATACTGCAAGCATTAGTATAAAGTGTTCAGAGGAGCTTGTCTCGTTTCTTTGGTCTCCTTGTTCTGGCCACTTAGTGATACTCTGCTTCATAAGTAGCTGAATCACCCTTTTAGAACTTTTATGAAGATCAAGTTGAGATTATTGTAATCCACTTAGAGTCTCCAGTCTATCATTTCCTTCACCCCCCCAAAAGAAGAGAAAGAGGCACTTAAGTCAGTTTCCTCTGAAATATTGTTAGTGTAATAGCACTTCATTTTCTGTTTTGTAATTTGGTCACAATAGTTTCCCAAATACACGAGCTTTAATTGACCTAATTGGTCTGATTTTAATTTTAAATCTATTTTTATTTTGTCTATAAATAAAATTGAAATATATTCTACTTTCCAAAGAACTTTTATGCTAAATATAGTCTGGAAAATGAATTCAAAAACAAATTTAAGAAATAATAATAAAATTTTCATTATTTTAGTAAAAGTGTAGTTAGTATAATTGATTAATAAATGGAATTATAGTTTTAATCCCAAAGTAACAGCCTTACATAATATAATTCTATTTTAATATCTTAGACTCTGTCCTTAACCCCAATTTCTGTAAATATACTTTTATGATAAGAATAGAGGATAGGAGCACCTGGGTGGCTGAGTGGTTGAGCATTTGTCTTTGGCTCAGGTCGTGATCCCCGGGTCCTGGGATCGAGTTCCTCATTAGGTTTCCCACAGGGAGCCTACTTCTCCCTCTGCTTATGTCTCTGCCTCTCTTTCTGTGTCTCTCATGAATAAATAAATAAAATCTTAAAAAAAATTAAAAAGAATAGAGGATAAAGAAACTGGAAAATAAGTGGTTCAGAGTAAATTTATCTCACCATTGCAAATGGTATGATTTGGATGCTATAGCAGTAGGTTTCTATTGTATGTGGAATAAAGTTCTAATTCTTCACTATAGCCTTCAATGCCCTATAATTTGGCCACCTGCCTGCCTATCTCTCTGATCTCATCTCATCTGTTACTTTTCATTTAGCACAATCTAGCCTCACTGGCTATCATCCTAACCTGCCAGCTTGTCAAGCTTATTCCCATCTCAGAGGCTGTACACTTACTGTTCTTTCCATTTGAAATGCTCTTTCTCTACATCATCAGGCTTTTTCATTCTCATTGTTCTGTTCTCAGATTCACATGACAGTTTCTCAGACCTTTCCAAACCATCCTAGCTAAAAGAATCCCCTTCACCCAGCAACACTACCACATTACCCTATTTTATACTCTTTATAGCACTTATACCTCTGGTCACCATCGAAGTGGAATCTTTAAATGGATACCGTAATTGCAGATAATTCTTTTTTCATGCTGTGTGCTATGTAATAACAAAAAAGTTACCTGGATAAGTACTGCGATACTATAACTAGACTTAACCTGATCATGTCTTACTCTAGTTCTTTCTCTGAGCCCTTTCTTAAGTCTCTTTCTTCTGTCATCCTTTTTCTTTCCCATCTGTGTTTCTCCATTTCTTCAACACAACAAGCATATAGACTTGAACCCCCTCTGGTGTTCTTCCAAGAACTGTTAAAGTTCTCATTTAGGTCTAAGTCTAACCAAAAAAGAAGTCATCCCACATGTCTAAAAACTGTTGCTTCTCCTTCTCTAAAACTTCAGATTCCAAAAATTTCCCAATATAATAGCTTTGTTTTTTTGAGTTTCTGTGATGGAAAATATTTTAAAGGAAAATTTCATACCAGGCTTTTGATTATACTAGAAGTCAAGTCCAGTAGGGATTTTCCCTTTTTTTCAGTTGGTTGGTGAAACATTTTAAACCAGTTTTCAAGCTACGGTCTTCTCAAACACATCTTCTACACATAAATCACACAATTCAATAGCATTTTCAAGCTATCTTTTTAATACTTAGCAGTTTGTATTGAGTGCCCACCCCGTTAAGGTAATTATATCCTAAACACCATGCCTATTTAAGAAGCTTTAGTTAATTACTAAAAATGAATGATCCAGACAGCAAGTGGACATATGAAAATATGCATAATCCTAAACCTATGAACCTAAAATCAATAACATGATTGAAGAGTATTTGATAGTTTCTCTTTTGCTACATGTGGGTGTTTGGAAGATGAGGGAAAGAATGAGTGCTTGAGGCAGTATTACTTAGTTTCAGTTTCTACAGGTATACCACTATCTCATAAATTGCCTAACTTAATTAACTTCTCTGCATTCTTCAAGTACCATTATACATCACTTTTCTTTGTTATTTGCATCCAGAGAAGTATATTTAGAGGATTATCTGTCTCATTAATTATTTATTAATTATTTTACTCCGTCTCCTCCACTGGACTTGAAGCTTTGTGAGAGCAGAGACTATGTCTGGTTTGTTTGGGGTTTTTTTCACCATCGTATCTACACTCTAGGCAGCACAACACATTTAGTCAGGTTTCAGTATTTGCTAATGTATGGAGAAAAGTGGATAGGAGGGGGAAAGGCTTTTTAAGAACTCATGAACTACTTCAGGTATGTAGGAGGACTAACATGACCTAAGGCAACAGGAGAGGGAATAGGAAGGAAAGAAAAGAAACAAATGTTCTTTTTTTTTTTTTTTTTTTTTTTTTTTTTTTAAGTGAAGACCTCCTTAGAAGATATTGTAAGGACAACAGAAATTGAAGACTTCCAGATTTTGACCCTCAGTAATTATAATTAGTCATTTGGTCCTTTTAACAGAAATGGGGAAGTCAGAGAGTAAGCTGATGGTGGTGTAGTTACTAAATATGAAATCTAGTCTCCAGCTCCAGATCAATGATATTTTGAGGCATTGAGGAAATCTAGAATTGAATGTAATCTCTGATAATCATGGAAAATGAAAACACAGTCTTAAGATAGACAAACATCTGATTTTCATGAAAGAGTGTGGAACAGTTACTAACTACAAAAATTACTAATATTCATGAGCTCCATGTCAATACTTGACAAAATAGGATTATTCAACAGATGGTTTCTGAGCACTTAGGTAATGAAGTAGTGATCACTAGGAACCACCATGAGTTCACCATAACAAATCACATCAAAGTAACTTAATTTGTTTTAATAGGATTGCTAGATCAGGGAAGGCCATAGACAGTATAAAGCATTTAGCTAAGTTGTTTGTTGTGAACAAGTTGAAGAAATGTGGTCTTAAAAATAGTTCAGTAAGTATATTCATGACTGGTTATATAATCTTACCTAGAGACATAAATTAATTATTAAAGAGACATATAGGAAGGTGGTTAAAGTATGGTTTCTGAAATTAGACTGCCTCGGCTTCATTTCTAACTCTGCCACTTACTAGTCATGTGACATTAGGCAGGTTAATTTATCTTTTTAAGCTTCAATTCCTCACCTGTAAAAACAGGGGTAATAATAATTGTACTTACTCTGTAACATTGTTGTTAAAACTAAATTATGCCAAGGCACTTAGAAGAGTAAGAATTTAATAAATGTTGGCTATTATTCCAACTAGGAGGAACATTCATGATGACTTGCTGTATAAGGCTCTTTGTTACCCAGACTTGTCCCACTTGACATTTTAATCCAAAATCTAATGAAGACACATAAGAAATTGAATATAAGGGTAACCCAAATCTGGGAAAAGATACTGCCAACACATTGAATAGCAGAGTCAGGCTAACAGAAGACTTTGATAGGTTTAAAGATAATCTGAAACTGGCAAGGTGAAATTTGATAAGAATAAATATGAAAATCTCCCTTTAGTTCCAGCAGTCAGTTTTACTTGCTTAGAACTTTGTAATAACAAGACTTAAGAGTTTGAATTGACTACAACTTCTATTTGAGCCAACTCTATAAAAATGTAAAAAATAATTTAGTTAACAGAACAAGGAAGTGATCCTTTGTTGACTGATTGTATTAGAGCATATATTAATAATATGTTCAATTCCGGATACCACAATTTAATAGAAACATCAGTAAACTGAGGTAATAATACAGGATAATGAACAGATTTGTAAGCTAAAGAGTAGGAACTAAGGACACATTTAACATGGAAAAGAAATAATTGAGATGTATATTAGGCCATTCTTCAAATATCTGGAAACATAATATATAGAATATAGACTGGATTTACTTGGTCATATTAGAAGAACTAGCTTTCGGAAGCAAATTTTAGCTCAGTATAAAGAATATTTTGATTGTAGCTCTTTAAAAATGAATGAGCTGGTTCATGAAGGTGTAAATTCCCAACTAGAAGTATTCAGACAGAAGCAGGATTACTTGTCAGGGATACTGCAGTGGGAAATCAGAGCTTTAGGGTCTCTTCCAATGCTGATATTCTATAGTGTATTGAGGACTTCAGTTTTACACATGTTGAATTTCATTTAAGTACTTTATCTTTATGAACTGATTATGGATAATCTCAGCCTATATTATATACCCTGAAATAAAATTATTTCAGCAGCATTTGAAGAGTTGGAAGAATCGTTTGGTTGCCAATCATTTTAACAGATTTATCCCAAAGTCTTGTACTCCATTTCAGAAGTGACTGGCATCTGGGTACAAAAACATATAGGTAGGAATTCTTTGAGAGTCCTCAGAGTATAGAAAAACCTGGAGAGTTATACACAGTACACTTGTAAGTCCATAAAAGATAAACATGAAATAATAAACATGAAATATTATATATATTTATGTTAAATATGTTAAACATACTACTGAAATTTTTCTTAATTTCTGTTACTACTCAAAATTCATTCTTTCAGTAATCTTTCAAAAATTCCTAAGATAATGCATAGCAGTGATTAGCAGTTTCTCACTTTGTGTTTATTATATAGCAGGTTTTAAAGACCTAAGGTTACAAAAACATGCCTAATCAGAACAACATAATTACTCTTTCAAAAATGATAAGGATGTTCTTGAAGCTTTCCCTTCAGAATGCTTGAACATATTTAGAATGACTTTGTTATATGTGTGGTTCTTTGCCACAAGTATCTGTATTACAGCATCTTAGTAAAAATATATTGTTTTTTTCCATTAAACTTCTATAACAGACTTTTAATACTCTGTGGTAGATATTTGAAGACAAGCTGGGTTATAAGATAAAACTTTAGTTGCCCTTTTCTCTCATTTCTTTAGATAAGTGGACACTAGAAATTATAGATAGCTTTGGCAAGAGTTCAAGGGTTAATGTAGCAGATAAATAAAAGGAATTTTCTGTAAATTGAGACCTGCATTATTTCAGTTGTCTTGTCTTTCCTAACCTAACTCATTTAATTTTAAAAAGTAAATACTTAAATTCTTCCTGACAGTGTGCTCAGCTTTTACTATCGTTTATTACTTCAATTATACTTGATATCACTTAGAACAATCTGCCATTTGGAAATCTCAGTATAGCCTGGAGCTTAGTATTAGATCTGGCTGCTATTGTAACATGTACAGCATATGACATTAATGTATCAAAATTAGATTGGATCATCCCTCCTGGTTAAATTTATTTCACATTTCTTTTGTATTCAGTTAACATAAACCTATTAGGGAAGCTGACACATGGGGATGGTTGTATAGGAAGGATATTTTTAAAGTATTTTGATTAAAAAATGAAATTATAGAGCCATGGCTCTTCTAAGTTGTGTAATCCATTTGGTTTTTAAAAATGTCCCAGAGCTCAAGTACTAAATTTTAAATGTATATCATTCAAGGGGTGTGTGTATCTACACATGTGTGTGGTTTGGTGTAAATAATGACAATTAAAATTTATTTTTTTTTTGACAATTAAAATTTAAACAATATTTTGATAGTTAGGCCTAACATCATACAGTAGGAACAATAAGTATGTCTATGGTTTCCAAAAAAGAAAAAAAAATTAATATGCTTAAAACTGAAAAAAAGTCTCCTTAAAAGAAAATAAATATTTGTATACTGTATTTCTAAAATAATAGATTCTATTCCCTAGATTTAACCTGAGTCCTGTCTTACAAAACTTTGAAGTGTCTGAGGGGGCATTTCTTGCTTAGGAATATAATGTTAAAGTTCAGGAATTTGCCTCGTGTTTTCAGATACTTTAATGACATTCATTGTGATTAAGATTTTCTAGATAGCCTGCCATGAGGGACATTAGCACACTGGTTCTTGGCTTTCTTTGTTATGTATTCCTATTTGATAGACTCTCTCCTCTGAAAAATACACAAATAAAATTTTACACATAATTTTCAATATTCACACCCCATGAGCCCAAGTTAAGAACTCCAGGGTAATGGGGTACCTGGCTGGCTCATTTGGTAGAGTGTGCAACTCTTGATCTCTGGCTCATAAATTCGAGCCCCACATTGGGTGTAAAGCTTACTTTAAAAATTTTTTAAAACAATTTCAGGGTTAAGGATAACAGAAGAGAGCCTTTCATTAATTAGACTTCTTGTTTATTGGTTGAAATGACACATTTAACTTTTTTCCTACTCTGTGGTCTTAAAGCCAAGTAGATTACATACTTTAAAAATTGCTTGTATGTTAGCTCATACAGAAAATATTGATGGCATTTATCCTAGTTCTCTCCTCCAAAGCTTCTAAACCTTCAATGTGTCACACATACAGTATGTCAATTTATCTGAAAGTAGTAAAGAAACCCATGTGAGATAAGCACCAAAAATGGACTCAAGTGTTTGTAGTGACAGAATCAATTAATCTACTAAGATAACCAAATTTTATATTAAAATACATGTTTATATGATAATTTCTGTGAAGAAAACTTTACAATTTATTGAAACTCATTACTAATGGGTAATGTATTCATTTTTTAGTAACTTAGAAATCCAACTTTTGGATGTTTTAAATTTTTATAATTTTAATTATCATAATGTTAACTCTTTCTGATTGCCAGAAGCACCTTTGTAAGCAGCACAAAATATATTTAAACAATATCTTGAGAGTCTAACACATTTTAAGAAGTCTGTTTGCCAGAATTTTATACACAACATTTCATAGGCAAACCCTGGAAAAAAACCTGTTGAACCATATACAATCAACTTCCTCTTACTTAATAGATTATTTACCCAGTTTATGAATTATCTATTTCTTTTTCCCTTCTCTTCCTGTTGCCTTCTTTAGGCAATTTTACTGCTCATTAGCCCTTTGAAAGAGTGGTTAGAAAAAAGAAGAATCTTGTATTGCTCATTTTTTTTTAAACATTTAAACAATCTTTTAAAAGGTTTGGTAGTGGGAAACTAGTATGGTTACTAGTTGAGTGTCTATGCTGTATGTGAATATTTTTTATTCTCTGCTTCTCATTGACAGGAGACAGCTGAAAATTTTCTCCTGCAGTGTCTCCAAATATTTTGAATGTTTGTGTTGCATGTGAAAAATGATCAAAGGAAATTCATGAGTTTTTTTAATTTCTTTACTTTTTAATCTTTTTATAGTATGTTGTCAGTAACTGTATGAAAAGCTATATCTTTTTTCTAAAGCACTATCAACTATTTTCTTGGTTTTCCAGTTGAGACATTTGGGAAATGATGAAGTACACATTGTTTGGTCAGAGCATACTAGAGACTACAGGAGAGGAATTATTCCTACAGAATTTGGTGATGTCCTTATTATAATATATCCAATGAAAAATCATATGTTCAGTATTCAAATAATGAAAAAACCAGAGGTAAGAACTCCTTATCCTACACTTCATATATTTTGAGCTCTTTATGGGTTTGTGAGTTTCTCCTTTCAGAAGAATTAAACTAGGCATATCAGGTTGTAAAAACAGAAATGAGACACAGACTCTGGAAACTATGTAAATTGTCTAAGTCTAGTTCAGAAGGAGCTAAAACTGGAAAAATAGCAAAGAAACTGTGTTCAAATGGGAGAAGGCTAAGGTGATACCAGAATAGAAATTCCTCTCTACTATGCTCACAAAAGGATTACCTTTTATTAAGAGGATGATAATAGTTTCCTAAAATATGCAATAAGAAGAAATCACTCCCTTTAGGATAGGAATGTAAGATTCCTGTGTTTTTAGTTGATATATCTTACTAAGGATGTCATGATTATTTAGTCATGTTCCTTAATAAATGAAAGTTCTACAAAGTCAAAAAAAAAAAAAGTTGTTCTAGTTGGATCTCTTATAGCATAGGGTTGAAACACAGTTGCAGAAGTCTTTTCTTTCAAAATAATATTAAAAAAGTATGGTAGTGTTTTGGGGTCTTTCTTTTTTTAATTGAATACTTTTTGAATTTTTGGAAAACGTATTTTTTGACAGTTGATCATGAATCTTTAGAATTTCTTGAATTGTACTAAGTTTCCCATATGTGAATTTAAATTTATAGTCAGATTGTTTAGGGTTTATCTAAACCAGAGGTCAGCAAACTATGGCCCACTTCTATTTTTGTATAGCCTACAGGCCAATAATGGATTTTACATTTTTAATGAGTTTTTTTCTCCTTGTTCTTTTGTTTTTGTTTTTGTTTTGTTTTCAGTGATCTCCCCCCCCCCTCCCCGCCCCCAGTTTTTCTTTTTTAAAAATCAAAGAAGATGGGTTGCCTAAGTGGCTCATTCAGTTAGGCATCTGCCTGCAACTCAGATCATGATCTCAGGGTCCTGGGATCAAGACCAATGTTAGGTTGCCTGCTCAGCAGGGGGAAGGGTAGAGGGGGAGGAGTCTGCTTCTCCTCTCCCTCTGCCACTCCCCCTGCTGGTGCGCTTTCTTTCTCTCAATCTGTGTCAAATAAATAAATAAAATCTTTCTTAAAAATTTAAAAAATACATATCAGGGACAATATATGGCCACAAAGCCTGAAATATTTACTGTATTCTATATTATCCACAGCTCCCATCCTTGCCTTCAGCTGTCATTTGTCCCAACCATATGCAAATAGAATAACTTTGAAACTGTCAGTCATCTGGTAGAAATGACAAATATCAAAGCATAGATATTTTCTAATAAATGTCTCTTAGGTTCTGAAGTAGAACTGGCATCACACAAAAATAATGAAAAACTAACTTGCTGCCTATAAGAATGTATTATCTTTACTAAATTTATGCAGTGGAGGAGAAGGAATTTATTTCCAGTGTTAGATTTTTGTGTACAATTGAGGCTACGAAAATTTGAAAACTGTCAGAGAATATGAATTATTTAGTCAATTAAATGAAGCAAAGTTCTTTTGAATGGGAAACTCTATAGACCTTCAGCATTTTTTGTTTTTTAAGTGTGAATCATGGAGAAGAAATTAGTTTGAATACTATTTCTCCTGAAGGAAAAACTAAAGAGGAAGTAAAACCATTTTTGTGTACAGTGTCTTGATTATTTTAATTTTTAATCTTTCTCCAATATGAATATAAAATTATGTTCTAAATTCTCAACCAGGTTCCTTTCTTTGGTCCACTTTTTGATGGCGCTATTGTGAATGGAAAGGTCCTACCCATTATGGTTCGAGCAACAGCTATAAATGCAAGCCGTGCTCTGAAATCTCTGATTCCATTGTATCAAAACTTGTATCCTTTTCAACATTATGGTTTCTTCTCTAATACATGTCTACTTTCCAAGGTAGGTATTTCTTATGTGTTAGGTGAATTTGTGTTTATTGATATATAGATGATAGAGTTCCTCCCTAGTATTTGAGCAGTTATATTTGAGTGATGTATTTTCTTTTATACACTACTAATGAGTGCTTATCTTTTGGTTAATTATTAGGGCCCCATCAGGGGTACTTTAATACTCTAGAGTACTGCGAGGTACTATACTCTAAATGTATAGAAATAACCAGTCATCATAAAGTATTCAATCTAGTTGAGGAAATATACTGTTTTTAGTGTATATGTGGTAACAGAGTTATGTACAGTGTTCCGGATGTATAATGACAAGCAGCCTCTCAGCTGGAAGAGGGATAGTGGTGTCAGGAAATACTTAGGAGAAATATGAGGATTAAATACTGAAGGATGATGAATAAAGAGTTAATTGGGTGGATGAAATTGAGAGGAGCATTCCAGGCAAAGGGAACAAGATAAAGACATGGAAGTAGGAGAGGATATGGAGTGTTTAAGGACATGGCTTCTGGAGCCAGATTTCTGGACTCAAATGCTGGCCATTACTTCTTTAGCTGTCTAGCCTTGAGCAAATTATTTAACCTCTCTGAGTCTCAGTTTCCATATCTATAAAATGAGAATGATAACATCTAATTCATTGTGTTATGAGAACTGAATGAATCAATACGTATAAAGCTCAGAGCAATGCCTGGGACATAATATGTATACAATTTTAAATTATTTTCTGATATTCCTTTCTAAAACGAATTTGTGTTTCCATGTATCTTTTCTATATGATTAAAAGCATTTCAGTTATTTTTCTTTTACTTAATAAATTGTTAAGCTTTATAGGGAAGGTTTTTTAAAGTATCCTATGTTCTGTTCCACATGAAATGGATTTATTGTAAGTCTGCCACATATATTCTCTTTTGATGATGAAAATTTACTTAAGCAGTCTGATTCCTATGTAATTTCTCCTGTATTCTGACACTGTGAAATGGAATTATAGGTGGACCGTGGCATTATTATACATTGATTAAGCTTAAGGACATGGATATAGCATTTATTAGTGACAGTTATATCTTCACTTTAAGTTGAAAGCTCAGATTTGAAGTGTCATTGTTGTAAAATGTAATGATTCTATTTATTATTCCATAATATCTCTAGAGAGTTATATACAGATTATATAGATACATACAGATATATACAAGGAATATACAGATTATTACCCATAAACTAATTTTATCCACATTGTCAACTCCTCTGAGGTTGTCTTCTTTCAGATTTTTGCCTCCTTACAGTTTGCCTCATCCTGATGTTCACTTAAGGTTAGTGTCCTCCACCATTTCATTTAAGACACAGTTGAAAGAATGCCTTAAATCTTTTGGGAAAATGGGCAATCCCGGTGGCGCAGTGGTTTAGTGCCGCCTGCAGCCCGGGGTGTGATCCTGGAGACCTAGGATCAAGTCCCGCGTCGGGCTCCCTGCATGGAGCCTGCTTCTCCGTCTGCCTGTGACTCTGCCTCTCTCTCTCTCTCTCTCTCTCTCTCTCTCTCTCTTTCTGAATAAATAAATAAAATCTTTAAAAAAAAATCTTTTGGGAAAGTGATGAGAGAGATTAGATTGTAGGACAAGCTGAGTGAAGTAAGCCAGTCGGAGAAGGACAAACATTATATGTTCTCATTCATTTGGGGAATATAAATAATAGTGAAAGGGAATATAAGGGAAGGGGGAAGAAATGTGTGGGAAATATCAGAAAGGGAGACAGAACGTAAAGACTGCTAACTCTGGGAAACGAACTAGGGGTGGTAGAAGGGGAGGAGGGCGGGGGGTGGGAGTGAATGGGTGACGGGCACTGGGGGTTATTCTGTATGTTAGTAAATTGAACACCAATAAAAAATAAATTAAAAAAAAAAGATTGTAGGACAAAGCTGTATTTGCCTCTTGTGTCATAAAACAGGAACTAATTTTTTTTTAGCAAACACAAGCTATTTCTGGTCCAAGGTACAAACATTTAAGATGCATACCTTACCAAGTAGCAGAATTAAAAGTATTGGGGCTATGGCTTAATTTCTTTTTCCTGCACCTAAGTTCATACTCTTGAGAACTACTTCGGATTTGCATGTTATACTAGAGGTATGGTGGCTGGATTTGCAGTTAGAAAATAATTGATTTTAACTCAAGCTCTGCCTTGTGATCTTAGGCTAGTCACAAAATTTCTAAACTTCACTTTCTTTATAAAAAAGATAATACCCATCTCAAAATTATTCTGAAGATTAAATGAAGTAATGAATTTAGATGTGCTTAGTAAATGAAATAAGGTACATTATTTTGTGGAGAGATTAATTCTGTTATGTGTAAAGATTACAGTCAGTATTAAAACAACTCAACCCAAAACCAAGGAATTTTTTAATTGAGTTTTTATGTTTGGTTGGTTGGTAGGTTAATTGATTGAATTGGATTTTCAGGCCTGTTTCTTGAAGTTTTTTAATAGTTAATCTTTCTGAGACATTAATACATACCACATTGGAAAAAATTTCTAAGATGAAGAGAGATAATTTCAGATGAAAAGAATAAACATGAACACTTCATTTACACAGCAAATACGAGCAATTTCCTTCAGTGAGACCATTTCTGGAACACTCAGAATAAAAACATAAAATCAGACAGATCAAAGAAATTTTTCTTGACTCAGAAGCTTGAATTTAGAAGGTATATGGAAATTATTTCTCCATACTATTTAAAGATATAATAAAGGTGCTCCTAGCCTTTACTAATCTGAGAAATACATAGTCACCTTTTACAAGGATTCACAAAGTTCTATATTGATTCTAAATGTCAGGGGAAATGATCTCATACAGGTAGATTACTTGATTTTTAAATGCAACCTTATATACTAAATTACAACTAGGTGTTTTTAAGATTTTGAAATATAAATGTCTTTAACTTTTAAATAAAAAATACATATCAGAAATACCTTAAAATGTATGTTTTTGAGGAATCAGGTAGGTTTCCATTAAGGAAAAAAATCATGTGTTCTAAAACAGATCAATAGAACTTAACAGAAATTACGACAGAAATTGAAATAGAAGTAGGCTTTGAAAACCACCAGTTACTACTTTAATCCTCATAAGAGAAATAAAGGGATAAAAGAATATATAATAAACTCACTTATATTTAGATAATTGTACTGCTGTGTTAGTTATTTTATGCCCAATAAAAGTACCCACTAAGATTCCACAGCATAAATTGTGCTATTTATGATCATTAAATACAGTTTAAATTTTATCCTGGGAACATCTTCTGTAACTATGAATCTAATGTTGTTCACTAAATGAGGACAATATTGATTGTCATATGCTGTCCAAATCGATCATGCTGGCAGCCAGAATTACAGTAATCTGTCAGTATTGATGACTGTCTTTCAAGCTTTGAAACCTCTCCTTCACTTCACTTGTCATTTCTTGCATTACTTGTACTTGAAAAGCATTTTCTTGCAACCTCGGTCTTTGTCAGCTGGGTGATTTTTTTTTTTTTTTTTTTTTTTTTTTTGTCTCGAGCCCAATTTGTTGGTTTGATCATGCAATTAGAATTGAAATGCAATGCCTGGGAGGAAGAATAGGCAGGTTCTAGGCAGGTTCTGGGTAACCAGTGGACCTGAGGGGTATTTCAGGTTGATCTTAGACATCATTTGTTAGTTACCTGTTGAGTGTGTGTGTGTGTGTGTGTGTGTGTGTGTGTGTTGGGGTTGGGTTGTTGGTTTTGGATTGGGGGGGCTTTTTTTGCAATGAGAATAACAATTTCATAATATTAATTTCATGATCTTAGCTATCATAACTCTAAACCTTAAATAAAAATTTTAAGCAATTTTTTTGTTACACTCCTAGAGACATTTCAACTGTACAAATGTTAAATATGATGCTTCATGTGTGTACTGTTTCTATTTTTTAACAGATTCATTACACAAAGAAATTTTCAGAAGTTACAGTATATAATCATGTTGAGAAACAGAATCATAGGATGTAGATATATACATACATAAAGAGAAAAAGATTAATTTTAAGGAATTAGCTCACATACTTGTGGGGACTGGCAAGTCTGAAATCTGCAGGAGTTCTTAGGTAGAGTTGATATTATAATCTGAGTCAGAAAGCATCTGGAGGTAGAATTCCTTGCTTCCGTGGGGACCTCAGTTTTTTCTCTTAGGGCCTTTAACTGATTGGTTGAGGCCTGCCTACCCACATATATTATGGAGGATAATCTGCTTTACTCAAAGTCTCTTGGTTTTAAATGGTAATCATGTCTGAAGAAATACCTTCACAGCAACACAAAGTCTGGTGTTTAAGAACTGGATACCATGGGGATCCCTGGGTGGCGCAGCGGTTTAGCGCCTGCCTTTGGCCCAGGGCGCGATCCTGGAGACTCAGGATCGAATCCCACGTCGGGCTCCCGGTGCATGGAGCCTGCTTCTCCCTCTGCCTGTGTCTCTGCCTCTCTCTCTCTGTGTGTGACTATCATAAATAAATAAAAATTAAAAAAAAATAAAAAAGAACTGGATACCATGACCTAGCCAAGTTGACATAAAATTAACTGTCTCACATATCCCATTTTTCTTCATTTTTTCTTTTTAACCTTTTGTACTGTAAAATATAATTTGAAATAAGTATATTATTCTAAATGTAGTATATGGTGAATAATTACAATTTAACCACCACCATCTCAAGAAATAAAACTGTACTATTCTCTATCAAAAATATTTACTGATCACTTTTATGATAGTGGTAAAAATTTGAGAAACACGTAGAGACAAATCATAATTGACCCTTGAACAACATAGGTTTGAACTGCTCAGGTCCACTTATTTATGGCTTTTTTTTTTTATAAAATACTGTATAGTATTGTAAATGTATTTTTTTCCTCCTTATGATTTTAATAGTTTCTTTTTTCTAGTTTATTTTAAGAATACAGTATGAGGGGATCCTCTGGGTGGCTCAGTGGTTTAGCACCTGCCTTCGGCCCAGGGTGTGATCCTGGAGTCCTGGGATCAATTCCCGCATCAGCCTCCCTGCGTGGAGCCTGCTTCTCCCTCTGCCTGTGTCTCTGCCTCTCTCTCTCTCTCTCTCTCTCTCTCTCTCTCTCTCCCCCCCTCATGAATAAATAAATAAAATCTAAAAAAAACTACATTATGAAATGCATGTAACATTCAAAATATGTGTTAATAAACTGTCATCAGTAAGGCTCTGATCAGCAGTAAGCTATTAGTAGTTAAGTTTTGGGGAGTTAAAAGATTTGGGGGATGCATGGGGTATTGGCCCCCCAACCTGCATGTTCAACAGACAGCTGTAGATGGTAATTTTTTTCTCCAATAAGCTTATAATTTAATAGTGGGGAAAATAATATGCAAATTAATAATTATAACACAAGATAAAATGTGACATGGTAGGGTTATAGATAAAATGCTCTGGGAGTTCTAAGGAAGAAGTTATTACTTTCGGAGTAAAAAATAAAGGAAGAATGCATAGAAAATCTGGTCCTCAGAGGGTGAGATTTTAGTAGATGGAATGCAATATGTCTATTATAATTCTTGTAATTTATATCTAGGGGCTTTGTATGTATACATATAATATATACATGATATTATGAAATATACAGTATGGGGGATATTACAAAATTCAATGGCATCTTTAAAAAACACGTTCTTCCTAGGTTTAATATTCTTTCCTACCCATCCAATATTATTTGATTTGTTCTAATCTGTTTAGATTTGACCTTTTTATAAATGCCAGAATTGGGTTTCTGTTTAACTTTATCAGACAAATTACCAGAAGTCAATGATCATTCTTCAATTAGTCACAGTTTGTTATCCCTACAGTTCTACTACTCACATGTAAGGAACTTGTTGCAAAAGTATGAGAGCCAAAATGAAATGAAATGTAATTGATTGGCTCCACTAATGTAGTTTGCCATTCATTATGATAGAACATTATAAAACCTCTTAGGGAGGCCCATCAATATTGCTGCCATTTCGTGTTAGAAGAAAGTGAGTTTATTGAGAAACTACATAATTTTATGTATATTGTCTTTTGAAGATTATTTCTTCAGAAGATCATATTCATAAATATGGACTGCCCTTAATTTATCAATTATATTTTAAAATGTGGAAGCAGGGGCACCTGGGTGACTCAGTTGGTTAAGCGGTCTTGCCTTCAGTTCAGGTCATGATCTCAGGGTCCTAGATCCAGCCCCACATACAGCTCCCTGCTCTCCTCCTCACTTGTGCTCTCTGTTGCTCAGTCCTCTTTCTTAAATAAATAAAAATCTTAAAAAAAATAATAAAATGTGGAAGCTGATTGTTGGCAAATCAGCCTGGGTTTCAAAGTCCAGAACCACTTATTGTGTCACTCTTTGTCTAATTTTATTTTAATCTGTAAAAAGAGCACCAAATTTAAGACTGTTTAAGGATTAAATGAAATTATCTACATGAAGCACTAAGCAGCCTGTTATGTAGCAAGAGCTCAAAAATTGGTAGTTACCTGATAGTTGATGATATTTATTACGTTCTGCATTGGAAGTATTCCTCTAAAATAAAACGTAAGTATGCTAAAAGACTTGTGATAACTCTTGACTGTGTATTGAAATTCTTATGTGAATTCTTTTTTTTTTTAATTTTTATTTATTTATGATAGTCACAGAGAGAGAGAGAGAGAGGCAGAGACACAGGCAGAGGGAGAAGCAGGCTCCATGCACCGGGAGCCTGATGTGGGATTCGATCCCGGGTCTCCAGGATCGCGCCCTGGGCCAAAGGCAGGCGCCAAACCGCTGCGCCACCCAGGGATCCTCTTATGTGAATTCTTTAACTACATGCAAGCAGTTCTTATTAGCTTAACCCTCCAAACCTCCTATTTCTTATTGCATTTGTCAAACATACCTGTACTCCTTCCAGCTCTGCCTCTCATCCTTGCTCTCATCTCCCATCACACTGACACCCTTTATGTGTCTAGCTAGACCATATTTATCATCCCTGAATGCCTGTCTCTTTTTGTTTTTGCCCCAAGAATGCCCTTCTACTATCTTTCACCTAACATACTCGTTCTGCATGACCCAAACTTTGTATTAAAAAAAAAAAAGTTTCCTTCACTAAGCAACACACTGCCTTATAATATACAGTTATATTTTTGTATATAATATACAAAATATACCTATATTAAGTAGGTATATTTTGATATCTACAAAGTAGGTATATTTTGCTATAGGGCTTATTGTGTGCGCACATATTAATAAGCCTTATCCTGGTTGTAGTAACTTCTAGCACAGCGATAAGTGGCTAGCAATTTGTTGTAAGTAGTACAGGACAGGGTAGATGGATTCATGGGTAGATGGATTAACCATTTTTCATTTTTCTTTTTTAACAAAATTTCTGTTCATTTCCCAATATACTTTTAAAAATAAGTTGCTTGTTGTTATAATTGGTAGTTTGTATTAGTCTAGGCTACAAATATAAGAGCATGCTGGATAGAAAGAAAAGGAAACCTAAGAACAGTAGAAACTGCCTCTGATACATGAATAAGCCAGAATAGCATACACACAAAGGTGTATTTTGACTGATTCATCATTATATTTTTATTAAGAGGTCATTACAGTTTAATGAAAATAATTTTCAGAGATCAATAGTCGATGAGGTTTTTCCCTCCACTTCTTGGGGAGTGGGGGGAGGTGGAGGGGAGGGGACAGGCAGGCTCTGTCAAGGAGAAAAATGAGCCAAGACACCTGTGTCTTCATGAAGTGACAGATGTTGTCTTAGGAAGAGTACAATTTAGTGTCCCTGGCCTCCACTCCCTAAGGACAGAGGCAGCAGTGGCTATAGTCCTGAAGGCTTACACTTCCTGCTGAATGGCAAGGAAGGCCTTAGGAGAGCTGGGAGGGGCAGCTATGGGAGTCTACATACTGCTGAGGTCCTCAGTTTTACTTCTTGAACCTTTGCACCCCCTACATCAGTGATTCCCATTAGGAGCTCTCAATATCTTAAGTGCCATTCTTTCTACATACTTTCTAAGTGAAAGTCTTTTTTTTTTTTTTTTTCTAAGTGAAAGTCTTAAACTTCATGGACAAATTGGTTATTTGTTACAAACTCTAAGATTTACAATTATAGTCATTCATACTTCAAAAGAAGAATTCTTTACATAAAATGTCTTATCAACTAAGTTATCCAGGCTTTGTGACTTTTGAAATGCTTGCAGCCCTTGTGCCTTTGATATTAACCATTGTGGTGGGACCTCTCTAAGATCACACAAACGTTCTTATTTACTGAACAATGTGCTCTGTAATGGGAGCATTTCAGTCTCCTGTGTTAAAGAGGCGGACATCACTATTTAAAGTTTTGTTGTTGTTGTTTTGAAAAGCTTGTGATTAAACATCCCCCTCCCCTGGCCTAAACCTTACAGTCTGTGCACACAGAGTAATTATTTAAACAGGGACCCTGGATATGTAAAACACTTCTGTTATGACTCTAATATATTCTTTTATTCAGCTGTTCTTTTTTAAAAATGGCAATATATGCCAATTGATGATGTTATTGGTATTTTGAGAGATTTCCTTAAAATGATTGTGGGAATATTTTATTGCATACCTTTCAAGATGTTAGTTTTGGTCTAGCAAATCCGCCTTTGCCTTTAAAAAGGATATAAAGGGGGCAGCCCAGGTGGCTCAGCGGTTTAGCGCTGCCTTCAGCCCAGGGTGTGATCCTGGAGACCCACGTCAGGCTTCCTGCATGGAGCCTGTTTCTCCCTCTGGCTGTGTCTCTGCCTCTCTCTCTGTGTCTCTCATGAATAAATAAATAAAATCTTTAAAAAAAAGATATAAAGGCAATAAATATAAGTCTCTCTGATATGTAATAAAGTTTTGATGATAATGTTTATTCTATAGAATTATACCAATGAAAATGGCATCTTCTAATATTCTCTAGAGATGATCACTTTACTAATATAGACCAATAATAATTACTTTTGCTATATTTAAATAATGGGAGCTCACAAAAATGACTTCAGGATATGACCAGCTTCTTTTTCTATTTCATTATATTAATTCTAGAGATATTTTCAATTTTTATTCTCTTATAGAACACATAATGCACCAATGACAGATTTAAGTATTTAAGTATTTTTAAAAGCTATATTGAACAACATCAAAATGACCTTAAAATAAGGCCAAAATCCTAAAATAAGTATGTTTAAGATCCTCTCAGAAATAAAGGAATAAAATCTATAAAATAAGTCTATATAAAAGGGACAAAGTGGCTATCTCAATAGAAGTTGAGTGGCATTCAAACTTGTTCATGTAAAAATAAATAAAAGTCTATTATTTATTTCTTCACCCAAAACAAAGGTCACTAAGCACTTTGGGATCTTTCAATTATTCACAAATATTTCTTGACTACCTGCTATATAGGAGACACTGTGGAAGAAAAACTAGGGATAGAAAGATAGTCACTACTTTCATGGGGCTTATACTCTGGATGGGTATGGGTGAATGTGTGAATGAGTGAGTATTGAGTAAATGAAGTGCCCTCTGGTGAAGAGTCCAGCAGTGGTGATATCTACAAAGTAGGATGGTAAACGTGATTAATTTTATTACAGTGAGAGAGGATAGTGGGGAGGAGGAAATTAGGAATAGTTTTACCAAGGAAGCATGAAAAGATGAAAGTGTAATGTGACTAAAAAATACAAGGAGGAAAAAAACAAAAGAAATACAAGGAGGTCCTCAGTATTGGGTGGTATAAAGCAAAGGGAAGAGTAATAGCAGATGAAGTCCAAACCAGATAACGCAGTGAAGCAGGAAAACAAAACATAAACTTGGTTTTCTAATGTTACTACCAATAATATAACAGCCAGTGTCTAAGGTGACAGTTCCTCCTGCTTTTATATAATTTTTGCTTCTTGAATAGCAGAGCACAGCTTGAACGTATTTTCCTTTTCTAAAATGAGTTGGTTTATAGATTAAATAAAATATTTTAATGCTTAGTCATAGAGTAATTTCCAAGCTAATTACAGTAATAGCTAGTTGTATTTTTCTTAATAAGACTTAGAAGTTTTTTAAGTGTTTGATAATATTTACATATATTTGCCAGAGCATTTGAGATTTTCATAATCTCAAGTCTTATGATAGACTCACATTCTTGCATACAAACCTTTACACTTTTCCTGTAAAGTACTTTTATATCATATTGTGCTTTTACACATTATTATGCTTTTTTATGTTACTGATAAATGAGGATTTTTTTAATTCTATTTGTATAGTATATTGTCTTCATGGCAAAAATAGCAAAGGAAAAGAAAGCACTACCACCATCTTAACCTGTTGTGTCAAGTCCAATGTGGCAGTATGGTCCACATATACCAGTCTTAACAGTTGGATCATATCATAGTGCATACTGTACAAGGAAGTAGAGAACTCTATCAGGTGTTGGGCAAACTGTCTTTAAAAATTACAAAATGAAGTTTCTCTGCTTCCATCTTTATTAAATTTTCACCTGTGATAGAACAGGGACTTTTTTTTCCTCTGTTAAACCCTTACTTTTTTAATATTAGTGATGAAGGTGCACTGGTATGTTCACATTATCCTTCCCTACACCTAGTACATACTGTACAAGTTTTATTCTAGTCTTTGTTTAAATATAAAAACAGCAGTAGATTTAGATGCTATTTGCGGATTTCAGAGTGCAAAGAATGAAGGATAGAAAGCTGAAATTAGTCTCTAACCTTGTTTGACATAGGAATTGCAGTGCTTTTAATCCTTTCTTTCCCTTTTACTAAACATAAGGTGTTTGCCATTGAATTTTTAATAACTCAATAATGGAATTAAAATTAAACTATGGGTCACAAATCTCTCCCCCATTTTCTTCTAACTGCTTTTCCTCTCAAACACTAGAATACAGCCTATTTAAATCTTAACTTTTGCTTGCCAAACCACTGTTACCGTCCATCTGTTCATGCCAATTGTAAAGAAGGTTCGGTTTTTAGTGAAGCTTTGCATTTCACATAAGGTATGTGAAGTGAAATTTCACAAGGGACATGATGGATCCTGATTCATAGTGATAAACCTTTGGGGCCATCAGGGTTGGCATATGGTCCAGTATGATATGAAGGCTTGGGTTCCCTGGCTTCACTTCTTTGGCGTGAAGCTGATAAAACCTGGCTCTTGAGTATTATTTCACTGGACACCAATCATGGGCAGCAGGAACTGCCCATTTAACTCTCTGTGGGAAGGAAGCCCAGAGAGCATTCACAATGGTACCATTGTTGAGTTGCAAACTGCTCTGAACAGCTTGACAGCACTAGGGAGGAGGGGAAGGGGTTGCTTTACTAATTGCTGTTCAGAATAGAGAAGGAGCAAAAATAGCTGTTGTAGAACTGATGTTTGTACATTTACTTACTCTTTTGATAGGAGTGTTGACTTTTATTTAGCACATACCTACTATAAAAAAAAAAAGCAAATATATTTAAGCAACCACCTGTAGTAATTCCTTGTTAACATGGCCATTATCTATTTTAAACCCACAAGATTAAAATAAAGGAAAAGTCAGTTTTGCTTTATATTTTTTATATTTAGATGAAAATATATTTTTTAATCTTAACCAAAATTCTTTAAGATAAGGAAAAATGGATTAAAACCACCACAATCCATATCTCAGATAAAAGACAAATTTGGCCTATTTCCTTTATACCATGTTTTTTTAGAATTCCCAAATATCTGAATACCTACAAGTTATATTAATATAGAAATGCAAATTAATATTATGCATAACAATTCCAAGTTCTAAAATAATCCCCTATAGATAAACTAGCAAATCTTAAGGTTAAATCCTGGATTTATCATTCAAATGAGTAACTCATAACTATTTCAGTCATTCCTGATTTTCTCTCCGTCTCCTTGAAGTCTATTTCAGGTATATTTAAAAATGTGAGGGTTGCTTCCCTTTTTATGAAGCATTGTATGCAGTGGTATTTGTATTAACTGCTGGCCTTCCCGTTTCTTTTTCTGCTCAGTCTAATCAAGCATTTGGTGGTTCTGATGCAAAGAAACACTGATCTACTTCAGCTTACTTCAGCCCCCAGGAGCCTGACCCTACAGCATATTTCCATGGATGGTTCTTTCAGCTGAACCTAAGTTGACTAAATTATATTGCAACATTATAATTTCTGCAACATGTCCTTTTATTTATAATTTTTTTAAATGGGATAGTCTTGCTAAGTTAGTGAAAAATCAAATGCATGTTTGTTAAATAGTAACAGTCTGTAAAATTTACTAGTCGTCCATCTCCTCATGTCCCCTTAAATGCTTTTAGTAAATGGGCACCAGTGCAGTATTTCAAAAACAGTAATTCATTGAATGCCCATTCTTCCTTTTACTGCAGAATAGATTATATTTAAGTCAAGATTAATGGGTAGATTTTGTTGTTAAAGTCCAGTCTCTAAGCCCATCATTCCCTAGGGGCATATAGTGCATTAGTTTAAGCCAATATACTGTTTATCATAGATTCTATGACACAGTCTTAAATGACAGTTTGTTGTACTTTGTAACTACATACCATGATAATAAATCACTTTTTCTGTACTCCTGATAATTATAGCATTTAAACAAAATCTTAATTAAGTTAGTACACATTTAGGTAGAGATAACACATAAGTAATTGTACACTGTAAAATTTCACTTATTTTTTTCCTTTTCTGCAGTCTTCTAACAAGAATCCAAGTTCAGTGTTTAGTTCAAACACATGCATTCATTTCCTCAACTTTAATGTACTGAAATTTTCGTTCCCAGAAGAAACAATACAAAATGTTTCTAGTCATCCTCCAATGTTTTTTAAACTCTTAATCTAATACATGTGATTCTGAAGCAGTTCTCTGTTGATGGTTAAAGTCTTGTTATTACTTAATATTTTCAAGTACATCTTACCAAGAATTAGAATCTATAATTTTAATGTCATTAAATTTGAAATCTAGGTAACTCAGTTTTTCTTTTAGATATTTTACTCATAGAACTTTCATGAAAGTGGAATATACATATTTCATAATCATGTTAGTCCTTTTTAGAAACCACCAGTGATTATTGGATTATTAAATCAGGAAAGATTTTCAGAACCTTTAGGGAGGTTTAAATTTTTAATCCTATTTATTTAAGGTTAATCTTTTTAAATGTATTTACATGAACTTTGGTAGAATTGGGCTTATCAACTTTTTACTTAATGTTTTCATTTAGTAATTGACTGATTTATGAGCAATTATATATGGTCCAAATTTTATTCAACTCCAGCTTTCAATAATACGACTATCCTCACACTGCCTTAGCACCTGTTATGGATTTTGAGTCATCTGGCAGCCCATGGGACTTAGATAAAGAAGTACCAGGTGTCCTGCCTGTCTCCTAATTGAGACGCAGTGAAAACAATATAGACTTGGCAGTATGGTTAAAAGGATGGATTAAAGCCCAGCTTTGTCTACTCTGACAAATCACAGCTTTTCCTTCATTGCGTAGATAGTAGCAACTACTAAAGAATTTCATTAGTATAATACATCATAAAAATCATACACAATTTGTTAGAACCTGTTGCAGACTTTCAGAAGAATTTCTATTAACATAATAAAAATAAACAATGTTAATACCTAGATTCATTCCATTTACTTGGGGGGAATTTTCACTGAGCTACACTGCATGTGTCTTGAAGAAAAGAAGTGATGGAGTATTAATTTACCAGATCTTGTTAATGTAAGCAAGTATAGTTTACTTTCATCTTATGGTTAAACAGTGCCTATTAGTCCATGGGGTATTTAATTGTCCTGGATATTTCAAGAAAATATGACCATTAATAGCCATGTAATTCTAGAGATGTAATTGGAAAATATATTTACATATATCCTATATCTCAATAAGTTTTTATTTTCAATTATTTCTCCAAGACCCTGTGTAATGACATTGCTTCAGAATATTTGAAGATATGTCAAGGCCTTTTAGAACTAAAAAGCCAAAGGTAATTTATTTTCTCATTTTCATTAGAGCATGCCAAGGGTTTTTTCTGTATTATATATGATATTCTGGTATAGAAACAAACATTTTTCAAAAATGGCAATCTTCAAATTTAAGCTAATCATCATTGTGTTGGCCATCCTAGAACTAACTAAAATGCCTCTTCGGCCTTTTCTTTTCTCCACACAAAACTCAAATCATTGAGATTGGATATAGAAAGAGCACTGGACTATTAAATGACCAATGTTCTAGTGCCAACTCTACAGATCAGCTTTGTTTTTCTGAACAAATCTCTGTATTCTCCATCCAGGCAAGACTTATTGCCGAATAAACATTTTGCTGATTTTGCTAAGTTTCCTGAAAGTAATGTTGGTAAGATGATTGTTATATCCTTCCTTTAGTTCAGACTGTCCTAAAATATTCTCAGTAAATGATGCCCTGGGATAAACCCTCTCAAGATAGTCTTTTTAAAAACCTTAATAAATTTCTGAGTATTATTTTTCAAGAGTATTGCTACATCTATTCTTATAGTGTACCAGAGCAGTTTTGGAGATCTGCCTAAAATAGTTTTGAAATTAAACTTCATCTGATTTTTATCTACAGAGAATTTCTTGACATTATTTTCCCTTTCTTTCTTTATAGATGGCCATTTAAATATGAATAGAATTAGTTTATTAACTAAATTTCTTGCTTCATACCGCTGTAGAATTTATGAAAACTTCAAAGATTTCTTTAAATTTAAAAAATTGTCCCAACCAGTGAGGCAAAATATTTCCATGCTAAATTGTAATCAGTTGTAATTACTTTGAAGATTTATAGAATTTCTTCTTTAGGCAATTACGATTTTTTTTTGAAAAGTTATTAGTTTTCTTTTTTCTTATTATTACACCTTACGTATAAATACATTGTGTTTCGTTCACTCTTTCTTCTTCCAAAGGTGAGCAAGATCAAGGGTAGGGATGGAACCAAACTCACAGGAGGATTCAAACTCTGTCTCTAAATCCAATCTTTAAAAAAAAAAATAAATAAATAAATCCAATCTTAGAAAAGTCCCAACTATATTGGCCCCAAAGGGTTTTTGCTTTCTGGAGAGCCAAATTGGGATTACAGGAAGGGGGTTATCTGCATATACCAGTGTATCAAATATCAGACCAGCTTTATTTATTCTATAATTTTGTAAACAGTCATTGAGTACTTCTGGGCCTTGTGTTAGGTGCAGGATATGTAAAAATAAGAAGGACATGGTCTCTGCCCCTGTAACATTAGTCTCCCCACTAGTTTATTAGGAGAACAAACACAAAGAAAAAGACACAACACACTTGGTATTTAACAATTGGCGCTGAGGGCAGGGGGAGGCCCTGATTTGTGGCATTTGTTGAGTTCTATGATGTGAAAACTCTCACCAACTATCTTACAAACTTGATATATATTGTAAGTAGTGCTTTCCAAATTTTAAGTCAGTAGGCAGAACTCTCCTCCCTCTTCCTACAGTTACTGTTCTTGGAATTTTCTGTACAGAGAAGGGAGATAAAATCCCTAAGTATTAAAACAGCAAAGAAGCCACAGAAAATCTGAGTGCAGGCAAGTGCTTACTAATTTAGGAATTTCAGAATGGGCCTAAAAATCTCTGAGGCTATGATAATGAGCATAGATATAAACATTTCATACTTCGCCTTTACTTTAAAAAGCCAATATTTTTTTCTTATTGAGGAAAGAAAACATTAAATCTGAACTCGAGGAAATTAAGCAGTGATAGGTAAAATTAAAATTACAATTTCCATAATTCCTTTTTGTGAAAAGTACTTCATCATACTCATTCTTGCTGTGTACATTTTACACACACACACACTCACACTCACACTCCTGCATTTTTTTTTTTTTTTTTTTGAGACTAGTTACAAATTACAGCTGAGCTAAATGTTTAAAGAACCTACTGGGCATGCCATGGAATTAGTGATCACAGAACTGAAAGTTTTGCCTTTTCTAATTTCAAGCAAAAGCAGTTCAAAATCACATTCAGTTGTTAAGAAAATTATTGTAGAAAATGAAAGGTAGTTGCTTCTTTAAAACCAAATCTACCTTGTATATATCTTCCCTACGCATTAGTAAAATTGAAAAGTGTACTAAATAATCCTTCTGTAGTAGCTTTTCTTCATACTGTCTTTAACTCACGAGAAATCCTTTTCCTCTCATTGGAATAAGTCAAAAGTCCCTCTGTACACATCACAAACAAGAAATATTACCAGAGTTCTTGGGCATGAATAAAGGTATATTACTTAATCAGACATTGAAAATTGCCCTCAGGGAGACAGCACCTGCAATTTACAAAGACTTGAACCAAAAGTCAGAAAAACTATGTTTAACACAGATGTAGGCAGACTTTTGGGTTACCCTATATTTATATCCTTTATCTTCAGCATCCCTATTACCCATTTAACATACAGATAAACTGCAGCAGAGAGAATTCATGCTTCTCTTTCCAGGACTAGGTTGAAATTGAACCCCAGTTTCTTGACATCTGGTCTTGACACAGTGACAGAGCGCCATAAGTAATTTCATATAAGTTTTTTTTTTTTAAGATTTTATGTATGTATTCATGAGAGACACACAGAGAGGCAGAGGGAGAAGCAGGCTCCATGCAGGGAGCCTGACATGGGACTCGATCCTGGATCTCCAGGATCACACCCTGGACTGAAGGCGGGTGCTAAACTGCTGAGCCACCTAGGCTGCCCTTCATATAAGTTTAAAATCAAAAGTAGTTACTTAAAATGAATAGTAATATTAATGAAGCACCAATTAGATTTAAAGTATTTATACTACAGAAAATGTTTAGTTCCCTTTATTATTTTTGGAATAGCAATATTCCTTCCCTCCTTTTCTGCTTTTGCAGAAAGTAGAAGGAAGGAGGATTAGTGGATAATTATATTGCTATGATTGCAGCACCTGTGTGTTATTTCTTTTGATTGGCTAGTTCTGTATTAAAGATTCCTACCAGCTAAAAGTCTCCCTCATCAAATAGTGTTTTATTAGCTAGTTTTGGCTTGAGTTGTTTTAAATTTACAACAAAAACTGTATTTCAACTTAGACTTGTACTTTAAATTTTGCTTTGAATTCGTTTACCATTCCCTTTCTATTATCTCACCCATTTCAGTTTTTTTTTTTTAATTTCAATGCCAATGGCAACATGCACTCACAGTAGGAATATAGCTTGAGCTATCCTGTTGTTGCTAGCGATCAAGTTTGTGTATGCCACTCAATTTATAGGTACTAATAACTCTTCCCTAGAGAGTTGCCTTTTAAGGAATAAGTGTCTCATCTATTATGAGGAGATAAACGAAATAACCATTTTGGATTATGGTTACCATTGCAGATGCTGACAGCACTGTTTTTAACTAACTTTATCATCATCTCAATCACAGAACATCCTGTTATGGACTCAGCTGTGGCTTAAATAGAGCTCCTTATATCTCTTTAATGTATGTTTCCTAAAAGGGGTGAGAAATGTAAGTACTATAAATTAGGTTGGTTTGTTTCGATGTTTGGCTACATCAAACTTGAAAAATTATAAAGAATATTTAGCTTTTAGAAGGTGAGTTACCATAGACTATAATTATTTACTAAGCTAACAGTGTTTTCTGAAGATAACCCCCCCAAAAGGAAGCTTTCAGACATTAACTTGCCTAATTTGTGATAAGTGCTAGTTTTTCATTTAAATTCAACCATTCACTGACTCTGCCACGTAAACTTGAACTCTTAAAAATTGTTTTAGAGCATTTTACTTAATAAAATTTTTTGTAATTAAATACATCGTGTGTTTTTACACAAAATTAATACATTATAGCTGGATAATTTTATTTTGTATAGCTTTGTATTTGAGTTTCTTCAGAGTTTTGTAAGAGTGAAATAGAATTATACTCCAGATGTATTTTATGTAGATATTCATTCCGTTATTAAATTTTACTACATTGGAAATATCCTCCTGGCTTTAGAAATATTAACATTTTCTTTCTGTCTGCCTAATTTTTGTGTAAACTCTAAATATAATAAGATAAAGTAAAATATTTCATTTATAGGCCTTCTGAAAGTAGAGCATTTTGAAAGCAGGTAGGTGTCTCCACCCTACTTTTCATGAAGCATTTTACCCATTCAAGCAGACTTTTAAAAACAGCTTGTTTTGATAGCAGACTGTTCTCCTGTGGGCCTTCAGCCTTTGCTTCCTGGCAGCACCTTTGGTGCGAAAAGAGAGTGATCAATTGGGAGACTATCAGTGCCAGCATGCATAGAGTGATAAGTTAACACACCACTGGGAATTTCTAGGGCCCACCAAGATACTTCACTTCTAATGTGCTAACAAGCTCATTTTTCTACCTCTTGCCTCTTCAGTTATTTTTTTTCTCAGAAGAGCTTAGAAGTTGAGTGCATCAGGCATAATGAAAAGCTCTGTAGGAGGGAGAAGCAATAACCCCATTTTTCCCTTTTCAGCCAAATAGAAAATTAGTTTCTGGTAATACACAAAGGCCAGTATTTTTTGTACAAGGGGCACTGCTGTGAATCAAAGGACTCTATTAACTGCAGAAAATTCGGCAGCTGTGAATCTCCCCCAATGAAAAAAGTACTTTCCAACAAGTTGTGAGATATGTGGTATTATTTAGATTGAACCATCAGTTTCATCCTCTTCCACTTATAACCATATACCTCCTTTTAAAAGTGTGCTATATTACTTTTCTAAGGTAACATTCAAAAATATGTTTCTTCCATAAAATCCTTTCCACTGATCACTTTAATATAGCATCTTCTCCTGAGAAGTAGAATTCTTCAAAGTTCAGTCCCAGTGTACAGAATTGAAAATAATGGATTGTAAGAAATTGGAATTCAGATTTAAATATTTCATGCATAAAATAAATTGTAATACAAGAAGAGAGTACTCAAGTCATTTAGAGGGCAAAAGACCTCACAGTCTAAGTAACTAGTGACTATAGTCTTACCTTTAACTCTTAGCTTTTGTCCTCTTAGTCAATAACCTTTTGTAAGTGTAACTATGGCTGTGTTAGCTCCGATTGAATTAATCACTTTCAATTATCTTCCTTACAAATTTTTTTTCTTGGTCTTGGTTGTAGGCTTGGTCTACAATTTCTAGAATTGTAGAACTATAGTAATTGAATTGCAGTTTTAAAAAAATAAAGAATTTTGAGGAAAACATAATGGGTTTTGGAAAAAAAAAATCAGTGAAGAAAGAAAAACCAATAAGGCAAATCTTTATTAGCCTTCATAGTTCTATAAATGTCTTATGGAAAGCCAGCAACATAGCACACTGATACAGCAGGAAAACTTTTAAAAGTTGTAGAAGAAAGGTTAACTGATTTCTCAGTTCAGGAACTATACGACATGAAGTCAGCATGTGAGTTTTTCCTGATAATTGTATGTTGCTGCCTGCTGCTCTACATTTTGACAGCCATTTCCATAGTTGCTTTCGTGAACAACAGAAATATTCTCTCTCTTTCTCGCCCTCTCTGTGCTAACAGCACAATCAGGCCTGCTGAAACAGGAAGCCTGGAGTGGGTTGTTCAAAAGCAACAACACTTCAAGGTACTGGTTGCTTGTCAATAATATCAGAGAAGAAAATGTGGTGAAAGAGAAGTACAGTATTTTTCTGTCAGTGTCAGTGCCCTGTAGATGCTTTGTTACACAGTATTTAGGAGTCCTGTGGACTCTCTGCAAATGTTCCTGCTTGTTTCAGTGTTATAATTGACTAGATATTTTTTCCTGACATACAGATTCAACTATGTATTTTTCTTAACCGCATGGAGTTATTCGCGGATTACAGCAACAGTAGTCTTCCATTCAAAATGAGAACAATTGTTGGGAAAATACAAGGATTTTAGAAAAAGAAGATATGCAGGAATTTCTCACAATAAGTCTTTACAAATGAAAAATATACAATTTCAGACCGTTTTTAAGCAGGATTCTAGTATTTATTGTGTGGCTTTTCAGAGTGAATCTGCAGATTGAAGCCAATTTAACAAGATAAAAATGAGCCTAGGCTGACCTGATAGCAGTTGAACCTTTTCTCAAGTAAATGGTTACCTTTCTTTCTTTCAACAGTTTAGTATTATCATTGTTTTCTAATAAATGTCTCTCTTAAGCTGCCATGTATAGTGGTATCACCTGAAGAGTAAACTTATGTTAAAAATGTAGGAGTTTTATTACTCTTAAAAAGCCATACTTTTAAATGATATGCAAGAGTAGTGAATAATTACATTTATTAAGAAGTAATAGCTTAGCAATCAGAGTAGTCCTTTTTGATAAGATCTGTTCTTTTCCACTGTAAGCTGCATTTAACTACATCCTTAACTGAAGGTAAATCAGCTATGAAGAGAGAGCACGATACCTGCAAACAATTGTCCAGCACCATTTAGAACCAACGACATTTGAAGATTTTGCAGCACAGGTTTTTTCTCCAGCTCCCTACCATCATTTACCATCTGATGCCGGTAAGATTAAAAACAAGTATTAGTTACTTGTCATTACTGGAACTTGAAATGCAATACCCTTTTGTTTCAAACTCTTAAAATAATAGAAAACTTGCTTGAGTAAAAGATTCCAGTCATTGAAATACATTTTTCATTATTTAAGAGTTGAATTTGGCCTATAAATTTAGTTTATACTTTCTTTTACCTAAAAGCAGTTCCTTTAGAAGTCAACAATCTTCGTAAAAGTACATGCACCACATTTTATCCGAGCTACTGGCCAATAACTGTTGTGTTTCATGGGATCATTACTAAAGTATCGACAAAAGAAACACAAGTTGAACATGCATTCCCTCTCACCTTTAGAGGATCAAATGTTATGGCTAAGAATATTGCCTTATCTCTCAGTTTACAAATAAAGTTAAATAACTGTCTAGATTGAGAAGTACTTGGCACAGTAAATTATTTTATAATATTTAAAGACTGTAAGAGGGTACTGCATTTTTACAATTAAACTAATTTTGAAAAAATCAGTAAGAAAATAAATGACTCATGGCCTTCCTATTCTGTAATACTTTGCACTCCTTATGATTGTTTCATTTATTTTATTTTCCCTCTTTAGATCATTAAATATCAGTTCTGTTTATCTGAAGGTAAGACAAAGTGTCAACCAAAACACCCTTTGTTCTTCCCCCATTTCCTTTTTTTAAAAAAACTAGCAAGCACTAAGCTTGTAACTCAGACAATAAGCAAATTTAACACTGCCCTCATTCATACTAAACATTTCAGAAATTGTCACTAAATTTCTTCCGGAATTATACTTACTAACCCAGGTCTGCATGAAACACTAACACTGGTTCTGGGATCAAAATAACTAATAATAGAAGCAACCCTTGATTGAAATTAGTTACACCTATTGTATTGACCTTTTTTGTTTCTCAGCATGAAAAAAAAATAGTGCTACTGAGCTGAAATGGTGTGTCTTTGTATTTTGTAATGTGTTGCATTGTTATTGGATATCTTAACTCATCAGATACTTCCTCTGCTGTGTGCCTTGCACTGTACTAGGCACCTGAAATACAAAGATGACTATTTTAATTGTGTTCAAAAGAACAAGAAAAAAATAAGATACTTGAAATTCATCATAAGAAACCTTCAAATTCTCTTTATGATATGTAGGTTTTCTTTATTATATTAAATAAATTTAAAAGGCATAGTAGCCCTTTTCTGGCCTAGTTTATTCGGAAGGGAAAAAAGACTAATTCTCAATTGAGATTTCAGTTGATAAAATTTTCCATTCCTGTAATCATTTAATTAGCCATTATAAAAATTCTTTCCAAAAAAACTTAGAGCCCTTTCATAATATAAAAGACCTAGCAAAGAGGAAAATTGTCTAGACTAGGTTGAATCTTTTGAAAGAGATTAAAAAGTCTTAAGATTTACATCAAGGGGTCAACCCTATCTAAAGTAAGTTTGGCATTAAGAATGATGGTAAAAAAAAGAAAAAGATACTAAAACCAAAATAATGAACAAAATAAAAACTAGTTAAGTACAACTGGGAATTTCATTTTTCAGTAAAAAGTATCTGAAAAACAGCAGACTACATTATTAAAATAGATATGAATAATACTTTCATGTATCACACAGTTGAATCGTAAGTTCCACACACTAACTTGCCCCCTGAGATTTATAAAAGCCATCAATTTTCATTTTGTAGTTGTTTACCAACTGGAGTCCTTCTTAATGTTCTCATATTGTGCATACTATCCTGCACATTTGGCCAGATATTTAATATGGGAAGTAGTATTCTCACTTTCTGAGACATAGCAACCAAGTCAGGGTTCTTTTGGCTTCATTTTTTTATGTATTTTACTACTTTATTAAATTTTTGTTATCTCAATTGTAATAAGGATGTGAATTTTAACATAATACTATTTTACAAAAACAAAAAAAATACTATTCTACAAATTATTTTCAGTTAATTTTTTTACGTTGTCTTTGCCTGTAGGAGTCATCCTTATAAAAACATGCATTCTAAGTTTTAAAAGAGTATTTTTATCTGTAAATAACTTGTTTTAGTATTACTGACTACATTTTTGGTGGGTTTTTTGCAGACATTAATTTTTATCAGAGTGGTTCTCAATACAATACTATAAAAGCGAAATATTTGCTCCTTCTATAGTAGCAAAAACATGATATCTGAAGAATGATTCTCTTTTTCTTTCGGTCATCTCAGATTTTTATTTTCCTACCATAAACCACTCCATACAGATAGAATTCCCTTTAAAGTTATAAGTCAAAGTGGGAGAAAGAAGAAATGAAAGAACCATATCATAGCAATAGGGATATTACTGATGGTTTGCAAAAATTACCTAATACTGTGAAGTTTTTTAGATTCATTTTTACTTTTTTAGCATAATGATAAAATGTAATTGTCACGCTGAAGAAATGCATTCATAATTGCAATTGAGAATCAACTTTAGATTCTCCTGTGCATAGTCCATGTATATAAAATAGTGCTAATCAATAACATGCAATAATTTGAAAGTAAATTTTAAAGAAATGCCGGTATGATAATCATATAATGAATATAACCTGTTCTTTCTATCCCTATAATTCTATTCAGTGGACTAGGGTGGAAAAATACTATTTTTTAACTTTATTTAACTTGGTTCAGGATTATCTAAAACCTGCTTTCTGGTTAACACTAATGTACCAACTGTTTGAACTGAAGTCCAAAAAAAAAAAAATTTCTTTTCCGGATGATTTTTAATATTATTTAAATAAATATGAAAAAACATTTTTTGTGTATCATAGTTGATCCATAAATTTCATAACTGTATTTTCTCAAAATGGGCTCTGTGACAGTAGACTGATACTTAAGGGAAATTATTTTTATCCCTAAGGTCATTGAAGGAGATATTGTGATGTCACACTTTGTTGATCTTCCATAACTACATTAAACTATTATTAGATTTTTCTTGTCCTTTATTTTAAAAAAAAATTACAGGAAAAAAATCCCTTTATCTTTGTCAGGCATGTGTGTGGAAAATATCAAAAGTTTTGCAGTGACCTCCTTTTTAAGTTTTTTTATATTCATGAACAGCTTTCCTTTGACTTTAAACTTTAAGATTCAATTACTCCTTTTCTTGACCAGGTTACAAAGGTAGTTCAAAAATCTAGATATTTTCCCCTAACATCACATTCTTTTCTTTTTTCTTTAATAAATTTGAGAGGGTTGGTGTTCTTCTCTATTATGCATATAGGCACATATACACATAAATATACATATATCTCTGCATACATACCCATTACCTATAGGTTCCTTTCAATTTATATAGGTTCCTATTTAAATAATGAAAATTAGTAATAAGATTCAAATATTTTTATGCCATCAAAATAAGAGATAATCTAGGTAAAGTGATGCTGCTGCATCTAATCTTCATTCTAATTCCACTTTTGCTCTTAATTCACAAAATCTGTTTCGCCACATGTAAATGGGATAGTATTTTGATGGTCAAATCTATTTCATTGAATCTTCAAATGGGATAAATTATCAAAATTTAACCATTGTTTTAGGTAACCCCTTGAACTTGGTGTCCCTCTTTAAAAGTTATTTTAAACTTTGCTCCCCTTCCCAGGCTTTGAAATGATCTGAAAGAACACGTTATAGCTCCTCAGAAGATAGTTGTTTTATACATAACCTAAATATTATGTGTAAGTGCCAAGAGGAAGTCCGTTTCCTTCAACATACAACAGAAGCTATATATTTGTTTGCTATGTTTTTAAAACAGATTCTTAATCGTATTTATATATCACTAGGCTAGCCTGAAATTATAAGCAGCCAAATTATATCCTGTTTTTAGTATTTTGAACTTGAAAATGTGGCGGGTGTATGTGGTGTTGTCCAAGAGGCAAATAATACTGGTCTTAAAGTCCTATTAACCTTTTGTGACAATAATTACTAGGTTCAGTTTCCACATAGGATATTCATTCAGATGTAAGACTTTTGTAATGAAAATAATAAAAGAATAATTGAACAATTACTGAGTGCTAGGCACTGTGCTAAGAACTATACCTATATTCTCTCATTTAATCTTCATGGCAGTTCTATGGCGGTGGCGGGGGGGGGGGGGGGGGTGAAGGGGCTTACCCCAGAGTCACTTGATACTTGGTAAAGCCAGAGTCTGACTTTAGAGTCCGTGATCTTAACTGTTATAATTACTTATGTAATCTAAATATTTTCAGTCCTTTCTTGCTGTTGAGAGAGAGAAATCATCCTACAACCTGTCATTTTTATAAATCAAATTGCTAAAGATTCTTATTTTGAAGACTCTACCTTTCCATCTACTGAAAAAAAAAATTGTTAATAGCTAACGTTGCCATGGGAGAAGTATGGGCTTTGGAATCAGACTGAACTGGATTTAAATCCTAGTTCTGTTATTTATTATCCACAAAACCCAGTTTCTCTATTTGTAAGGAGATAAAATATGACAAGCCTTAGACTGATACATTCTAGGTCTGCAATAATGGCAGTTTTTGAATATTTTCAAGATGAAACCACTTCGTTTGCCTGTATTTCTGTACTATTTAATTTTAGAGGTGCCTCGCTGGTTTAGTCAGTAGGGCATGTGACTCTTGATCGTGAGTTCAAGCCCCATGTTGGGCATAGAGATTACTTTAAAAAAAAAAAAAGATATATATGTTATTTGCTTTATGACATCCAGTGGTGGTGCATACATGCTAATCTTAATCACTGATCAACTCCTTTTTAACAATATTAAGGCAGTAAGATTATTAGGTAGTCTATAAACTTTAACAAGTAAGGTTATATATATTGTAGGAATATCAGCATAAGAGTGGATAAATTCTTTAATGTTCTCAAAACTAAACAGTATATTGTGTTCTCCACGTTTCAGTGGTTATATTTTGTAAGTGGTCATTTTCTTCAAAAATATTTCTTCTGTCTCTTTTAATCCTCATCTGTTCTGATTCAAATTCTATTAAATTTTATTCTTACCTGCTTAGTAGCTCTATTATATAGCTACACTTACTTATGGACCTGCTGTGTGCCAGGATCTTTATATATGTAGTTATTCATCCCTAACAACTTGCAAAAAACTACTATTGTCTCCATTTTACAAAAACAAAACAAAACCTCTTAGGTCAGTTTGCCCAAGATCCAACAGCTAGTAACATGCCAGATTTGGCATTTAACCTGGGCCTGTCTAACCCATGCCCACTTCTTCCTAACACATCACAGTGCCTCTTAGGTCAATATTCAATGGAACTACTTTCAAAATCACAATATTTTCTAGAGGCTATCATTTATCCAATAACTTTAGCAGTTTTAAACCGGTCATACCTGTCAGCAAGCAGTACAAAGCCACAATAAATAACAATCCACTGATAATCTGTATAGACTCCCAAAGTCCTATTCAGCATGTTATTTTTAATAATTCATAGTAACCACTGCACAATATATGAATCTGTTACACCATCAAGATAAGGTGTGTATTGAGTACTGTAATAATATTAGAGATAAAGTATGCGTAAACATAGGAGCCCATAGATACTTTTCACTTGAGGGTATATTAATAATAGAAGTGATTAAATCAACATTCTTTATGACTCAAGTGATAGAAATGAATACTTGGGCAGAATAGAGTATGAAATGAAGAGTAGGGATCACTGTATTCTTTACATCTAAAACTGTAAAGTATTTATAGCATTTGAGTATACTGAGTATATTCCACAAATATGATTTGCCAAAACGTGAGGAGGTACTGATAAGCTAAATACCACACACACTAAAAAGCCTGATTTGACTCTCCGTTTATTGAAGGGGGATTTCACACTGCAGGCACTAAGGAAAACAGAGAAATTGCTGTTTTTGAGGAAAATATATATATATATATTCTTTGATTCTGGCATATTCTAAAGCAATATTCTCCAATAAAACTTTCTATGATGATGGAAATACTCTATGTCCACAGGGTCCATTTTGGTTGCCACTAATCACATGTGGCTGCCTAACACTTAAAATGTGGCTAGTACACGAAGGACCCACATTTTTATTTTTTATTTTTAATGTTAACTTTTAATAAATTTTAATATGGCTGTGCCTACTGTCTTGCACAGTACAGCTCTGGAGGTTTTATGACTTAGTGATTAGGATAGCCTGCCACCAGTACAATGAACACTTTAAAAGGTAGATGTTTATAGAATCTCTTATAGACTTTTTTTCTTTTCTTTCTTCCCTATTTGAACTTGTTAGTTGGTAAGTATAACATTTGAATTTACAAAGCATTGTCCATTGTGAAACACCATCACCCTAATGCATTGCATGCCCAATTCCATAATAAAACTTGATTACTCTCTTCTCTGCTCCTCGGTTAACACCTGTAAAATTCTGCACTATGTCTCTCATATCTGTTACCTGTCTTCTCTTTTGTTTTCTCACTTCTGCTCGCTACTCCATTTCTTCATTCACAACAAAGAAAGAAATGCAGTGATAGTTCTCTTCCTCCCAAAACCTCCGCTAGAAAACATTGGCCATCTCAAGGTAAACAGCCATGGGAAGGCCTCTCATGATTGGCTGGGAATAAAATGCATTACCAGAAAAGCATGAGCTACCGCTCTTCACCTTCCTTCTGCCATCCATCTGCAGCGCTTCCCTAAAAAGGGCCTTGGATTCATATTCTCCTCTAGGTTTTCCAGTATGGGTCCAGTATGAACCAATTCAGATCTTCAGGAAGAGTAAAGGTGAACAGAAATATATTTCCTTCTCCTTATATTTTGAAGGCCAACCTCATTTCAGTTAGAAAAGAGAGAATGTTGGAGAAATTACTTTGAAAAGAAAGGCAATTAACCTGGATTCCAAGTAGTGAGAAAATATTTCTTCCTAGACAATGTATGTGTATTCTTAAGTATAATTATAGATTTCACTTTAAAAACACTTTGAAGAGTTCTACCAAGATAGATTAATATATCTCTATAAGCTCAGTACCCCTTATGGAACAATATTGATTGTTCAATATTCATAACTTTAGTATAGGCACAAATGTCTCATTAATTGGAAGTGTTAGTATGGTTATTTCCATGCTTGAAATTTCTGTGAGGCGCTACATTGGCTAACAGACATGCCAAAAGTTTTCCTGCAGAGTGAGGAGATGTATAATAAGCCTGCAAACTGTGTGATGTGTGTGCTGACAGACATAAAGAAAATGTTCACATATATAAGGCCAGAAAATCTAGATTAAAGTACCTTAAAATACACAGAATTTTAAAAATTGTATTGTTCTGTTTGCAGATTTTTTTTTGTTTTTTTGAAGGGCTTTTATTTTTAATGTAATTTTTATACTACATATTTGAGAGCCTACAAGTGTGCCATTCTGTAGCATTACTATATATTAGAGAATCATAATTCATAGAAACAGTGCAGAGGTAAAGAACTACTTCGTAAATGACACCAAAAAAAATCCAATTTGATTTTGTGTTTGCTTCTTTTAAATTTTTATATCTATTCTACTGGTTACCTACTTGCTGTGACTAGATAGAGCTAGCTGCAAAAATTTAAGGAAAACAAAAGCATTGCTTATCTCTTCTAATTGGAGACATTTTGAGAGATCAATTTGTCTTTTTTTATTAAATTTCAGATCAGAGTTCTTGTCCTGCTCCTTCAGTCCTAGGAATTTATCTTGCTCCTTTCTAGAAGCATATTTAAATACCCAGCTATGGGATGGTCTCATAGTGTTGAATTCCTTTTTGGAACCATTTGGTATTGTTATTTTCAAGTTTGAGCAATGAAGGTATACCGTGTACCCCAGAGATAGGAATTGGTCCTTCTCACCTGCTTCTTAAGCCCTTCCTTGCATGCTAATGATGCTTTGGATCCCTGTCCTGTCTGGCCCAAAGATTTTGCTTCCCATTGCTTTTTCCAGGGACCTCTCTGGTTAGTTCTGGCTCTGGAAATAATGATTGGTGCTTTCTTGCTAATATGATTACATGAGCCACTAGATTACTGGGTTTTAAATAAAATATTAGTAGGCTGTTTTAACAGGCAAGTTTTGGTCTTGCTTTTTCCCCTCAAAAGACTTCAATAAGGGTTGGGATCCATGCTACAGATCAGTAGCAGAAAGATTATTTCTTATATGATGAGAAGCCAGACGGCTTGTACTAATGCTTTTGCTATTTCCCACAGGCTCCTACCCAGAGATTCTATCCAGTGAAACTCCCACAGCAACGCAGGTAGATGGGGCTGACCTGGCCTCTCCAATGTCTCCTCGAACTAGCAAAAGCCGCATGTCCATGAAACTGCGTCGATCCTCTGGTTCAGCCAATAAATCCTAAGGAGACAAGCAGCCCAGCAGTGTGATCAGCAGTAACAACCTTAGCATGAACATAGTGTTAACCCTTTCAGGCCTTCATGTTTACCATAGCATGCATGTTTCTTCCTGAACATTAATTTTAGAAAACACTGGATTTAAATAATTTGTAACTTAATATTTTAGATTTGGGTTGTTTATTCAGTTGGTTCCCCCCCACACACACACACAACACTCTAAGCTGCCATATTTTTTGGGGGGTGGAGCTTTATTCTAGACCCTTACCTTCCTGGATAATTAAGTCTTAAGCAGTTTCACTTTTAATTTTGTGATTAACTTTGAGCCAAAATATAATTGGACAAATAGTCTCAGTATTTTATTTATCGTGCCCCATTGCAACTTTATGGCTCAGTAAATATATCATTTTTTACAAATGTAAATTTTTAAATTTAAGCATTTGTAAAATTATAGCAAAATTTGCAAATCTTAATACACAGGTTGTGTATTGATTGCTTATGTTATGAAAATAAAACACTTTAAATGGTCTTTTAGCATCTCAAGTTCCCACTGACATAATTTTAGCATTAACTTTTTCTTCCCAAAGCAATGCCTCATTTTGTGGCTGTGCAGATGATGCCATGATATATTTAATACCCAGAAAAATCACTGTGCTGAACTTTGATTTATGTTTAGCTTCCAAATATTTTTCTAATGTTTTGTTTTTTTAAATGGTATCACTGTTAAATGCCATTTTTGTTTTAAGATTGTGGCCCTGTATTATTGGCTGCTAGATCCTGGTATATCCATGTTCTTTCCTAAATAGCAAAAAGAGGGTAATTGGGGGGATGGAGAGAAAGAAAAAAAGAAAAAGAAAAACTTTTCTAATATAAATGTGTTGCTTAAATTATGTATATTTTAAAAGAAAAAGGAACATGACCCAGGAGTCTAAATTAAATCTAATATTATTAATACTGAACTTGCTGATGGAGGTTGGTATTCATTCCACCCTGCAGAAATATTTTCCTACAGTAAATAAGCTGCTCACATTTTGTTCATATTTTGTTTTGAACGGGCATCTCCTAAGGAAATGTAGCATGACATCAGTACTAACTGCATGTGTAAATACATCATACGGGCAAACTATAAAATATAAATTATGTATCATCATTCATTCATGTAGTATCTACAAATTTGTAACAGTGAAAGAAAAAGATATGGTATTTAATAATACAATAAAAATATTCTTATCACTTATGTCCATGAGCATTGTTTTGTCTTTTATATTTCTCTTGTCTATTTGTCTTTAATATATTTTCAGGCTTAATAAGCAGAACTATATGATAATGGAGAGATATAAAGCATAAACCTAGGTTGACATAGCAAATCTTAAAAAATAAATTTGAATTCCCTTGTTAGGATACATCCCAACTTCTCAGAGACTCTACCACAGTCACTAAAAATGCAGGCAAATTTTACACCTTCCTAACGGCTGGGCAGAAACTTTACCCAATGCACTTGGTTAAAGCATCAATTAATCTTAGCCTCATGCTTAAATTTTCACTTTGTTTTATGATACACATTTGGGGGAAGGGGGAAACTTTTTGCAGACAGTTTCTAAAGCAGTCTTTCAGAGTTCTGTGCACTTAAGTTTTTGTTTTCTTAAAAAATAGATTCCTATGAAACTAGAAAATAAAGCTAATGTAGAAGATAGAGTCCCTGAGAACAAGGTTAAACAATATAGACAGTTTCCCACAACCAAGGTGAAGAATTCGAAAAGGAAAATCAAAGTAACCTTACACATTTCTATGGTGCTTTCATTTCTTAAAAATGAACAGCTAATGGACTGATGACATGTAACAAAATGGAGCAAAAATACCAACTTGGAAATAGTAAAGTTAATTTGCACAGCTAACGTGATTTTTTTTTCATCTTCAAATAAAACTGCTTTTTTTTTTTTTAAGAAATATTTTCTGTTGACATTTTTAGGTAGTAAAGTATCTTTAGATTTAAAGCCTTTTGGAGCTCAGTCTGTGCAAGGCATATTTCAAAACAAATTTTCCCATTGCATTTCTGCACCATTATATTCATTTACAAAATACAATTTTTCCCGTCTGTACTCTGTCTAAATGGGTCACTAAGATTCTAAAGTAGGATACTGGCTTTAAGGAGGTAAGAAATGTGACTCTGAAAAATAGCCTGTGTTCAATGAAATTCTCAGGACAAACACAGAACACAACAAAGCACCAGCTATGTACATTTATTTGGTGGTAAGCATCTTACAAATAATGGGCTATCTGTCAAGTGATACTCAGCCAGTGTCCCAAACTCTGGCTATTAGAGCATGGGTACAGAGTGTACACTGAATATGGTTTACAAAAATTCAAAAACATGTTGCTGCTGAAAAATTGAGTCGCCATTCAGTTCCATAGTGAATTATAGGTATTCACATCTTCCTTAAACTGAACATAGTTTCATACGTAACACTGTATGAGATTTACAACAGAAGGAAAACAGTCAAACTTCTGGAAATGGGTTGTGTTTCCAAAAAGCTGTTATTCACAGTTTTAAAGTATCTTCCTGAAAACACACCAAAAAAAGCTAAAGGTGAGAATTTTGGGGGTGTCTCAACTCCCTCCAAGTAAAGTAGCACCCTCCCCACCTCCAAGCACTAACTTAAGAATGAACTAATACTTGAGAGAAGGAACGTTGACCCCCCCCACACACACCCCCCCAAAGCGCAAACATCCTCTCATATTTCTGCCCTCAGGCACAGGTCTTGAGTGTTTCCCCACCCCCCTGTAAGTTTGGCACCAATCACATAACTTTCAATTCACAGAATATACAATGCAAGGTATCTGACCCTATTGAGACAGAAACTACATAGGCGCCCGCGATGGCAAGAGAAAAAGAAAAATTAACGACTACCACTTTTGGTAGCTAGAATCCTTTGTAGATACTGAGACATGCACGCATTCACTACGACTTTCCATAGGAATTACAAGTCATATAGGATTCGTTAGGGTCTCCAGAGTGAGGGGGGAAATCCTATTTTCGTGGGGAAAGCAAGAAGGCTTTTTAAAAGTGACAGTCTTTGACTGCGAATGTTTATACCAGATACATACCTACCTGCTCTAGAGAGGGATTTTACATTTTGCTGTCCGCTTCTCTGGCGGAACATTGACTACCGGGAGTTTTAGGAGAGAAAAAACATAAGCAGGAAAGAGGGTAAACTTGCAAATTTCAAGAAATCCCCACAGAAATTCCCATGATCTGTTTCCTCCAAGGCCAACCGCACAATCTTCCTCATCTCTTTCCTCAACAGCCAGGCCGCAACGGCATCTGCAGCAGCAGTACCTGCCGACTTTCTGAGGGGTGACACTTATTTATGTGCCGGGTCAGCCCCGGGGAGCTAAAAAAGGTGGAAGGGCAGTGCTTGCACGAGAAAATTTGCTGAGCACTCCCGTCGGACGCTCCGCCTGGGCTCGGCGCTTCAGGGGGCGCCCCGGCCAGAGCAGGCAGGAGCAGCTCCTCGCGGAGCGCGTGCCACAGCCGGTGCTTGTCCCTGATGTCTGCGGACGGGAAGTGCGCCCCGCACAGTGGGCAAGCGAAGGCCGGTGGGGCACCGTGTTCGGAGCCAAAGCCCGGGGCAAGCGCACGAGCGGAGCCTGCCTCGTGAGTGCCTAGGTGCTTGCGCAGATAGGCTTGGCGACGGAACTTTTTGTGGCAATATGGGCACATGAAGACCTCGGGTCCCCCGACACCACTGGCACTACCTGACCCAGGCACCCGGCGCCCTAACACCCCCTCCGTGCAGGGGACCTGAGGCAGGGCCGGCTCGGGATGGGACAGCACCTGGAGGCCCTGGTGTGGGGCGCTGTCCTGGTGCTGCGCCTCCCTGGAGCTGTCCCTCGCCGGCAGGTGCTGATCTGCCGCTCGCTCTGCCCGGCTGTCCTCCTTCCCCTCCGCCAAGAAAGATGCAACAGCCCCAGAGTCTGGGGAGGTCGAGGAAGACGAGGGAGGCGGCTTCCCGTCGGCTGAAGAGACCGTGGCAGCATTTGCCGCTGCGGGACGCGGTTTGTGCCAGCGGCGATGGGAGGCGAGGTTCGCCGGGCAGCTGAAGACCTTGTCGCACTCGGGACAGCGGTACTCGACGCGTACGATGCGGGAGCAGCGGTGCTGAGCCAGAGCGAAGGGGTCTGCGTACTGCTCCTTGCATAGCTGGCAGATAAACTCCCCCAGCGGCGTGCGGCTGCCCCCGGGGCCCCGGGACGGCGCTCCGGGCTCCTCCTCCTTGATCTTCAGGCCCAGGACAGGGGACGTGGTCACTTCATCGGCGAAGCTCAACTTCCTCATGGCCTTCGGCTTCTTGACTCCGGCGGCCGCAGGTCCAGACGTGCAGCCCGGAGGTGCCTTGGCACGGCGCTCGTTGCCAGCTGCCCGCTTCAGGCCGTGCAGGGCGGCCGCGAGGGGCGCAGGGTCTGGATGGAGCTCCGGCTCTGGGAACGGTGCCCGGATCGGCAGCAGGAACTGCTCCCCCGAGGTCGGTGCAGCTGCTGGCGCCGCCGAGCAGGAGAAAGCAGCCACCGCGGCGGCACCCCCGGGGAAGGACTCTGCAGAGACGGGTGAGCTGAGGCAGCGCTCCAGGAATGCCCGGCGCAGCTCCGCGCCCGCCGGCTTCGTGGGGCTGGGGCTGGGCCCGGGACCCCCGCTGCCATCCGCCCTCCACGCCGCATCACCTTCCTGCCCGCCCTCCCCCGGGCTCACCCTAGCCGCCCGACAGGGCGACCCCGACAGGTCACGGGCCGCCGCCGCCTGCTCCAAGGTGGGGGCTGCCACCTGCTGCGCACCGGGCTGGGGGGCACTGGAAGGCTCCTCGGGGAAGGGCGGCGCCCCCTGGGGCCCCAGCAGGGGCAAGACCCGCTCAGCTGGGCGCACTCGGTAGGAGCCGCCCGTCCGTTTAGTTCGCTTTACCAGGAAGCCCCTCGGCATGGTGGAGTCGGGAGTGCTCAGGGGGGCAAAGAGCAAAGGGGGCGCCGCGGGGGCTGCGAGCGGGCAGGCGCCGCAGCTACCCGAGCTTCGCCACAGCCGTCATGCGTGGGCTGCCTTTATAGCTGAGACTCGGGCCGGGGGACCCCCGGTCGCCTTCAGGCTGGGCCGGCCAATCAGGAGTGGGAGCGGGCGCCAGGGGCGGGGTTTCGCCCGGCTGGGCTCGCAGGGGCCCGAGAGGCAGGCTGCGCCCCGCGCCCCGCGCCCCGCGCCCCGCGCCCCCGCCCGACCTCCAAGCGGCCTCGGCGCGGCCCGGCAGCGCCGCCTCCCCCGCCGCCCACCGCGCGGACCGAGATGCGGGAAGGTAAGGTCAGAGTGCGAGGACGCTCGGCGGGGCCTGCCTCGGCTGCCTCCGGGGACGGTCCGGGGAGCCAGGCGGAGCGGCCGCCTCCCTGCCGCCCCAACGCGAGGGGCTCGGGGCTCGGATGCCAGCCGGGAGGGGGAAGCCGAGGGGAAGGGTCCCCGGGCGGCGGGGGGACGGGTGAACGTGCCCTGCCCTTCGTGGGCTGATGAGAAGCGCGGCAGAGCGGCGGGGCGGCTAAATCCACCGCCCTGTGCCTGCCCTTGACGGCGGCAGCTCGTCCGCCGGCCCGTATCGATCGACACTGCGCGCGTCTGTGACACTATGAGAATTCATCTGGGAAGAAGGGCTCTCAGGGCCGGAGGGCGTGCGTGCTGCCGAGCCCCTGGAGCTCAGGACGCCGGCCGGCTTCTGGACCCTGGTCCTCAGGGCTTATACATGTCCCCTCCCCGACGGGAAAAAGGAGTAGGGAGGGGGAAAGTAGGATCTAATTTTCGACCGTCCTCAGATAAAGTGGTTTCTCCGTTCACACCTTCCACTTGTACTACCCAGAGACATGACTTAGTGCCTAACTGACCTGTTTAGCATGGAGCAGATTGAGTGAGAAACACTGGCAGAATCAGGATTACATCTGCTTCCCCCTGCACAAGTAATACTTTACAGAAGGTGTGCTGGGGCCCGGATTTAAGAGATTTTCATCCAGGACTCTGTAATGTGCCCAGCACTGTTTTAAGCGCTGGAACAGATTTGAAAGTTTGCAATAATAGCTGAACTATGAAATAATTAGAAAATATGACAGATGTATAATAAAGTGCCAAGAGTCTGTAATACAACGTGAGGATAGGAAAGGGAAAGAACTCGAGTCTCCTTACTAGATCAAACTGGAGAAAAAGACTAAATCTGTTTTTAAAGTAGACTACAGTATAACAGATGTAGTCGCCAGTACTACACATTCTCTTCAAAGGGAATGAAGTGTTTTTACACGGAGTGCATTATTCTGGAGAAGACCTGGCTGTAATTAGGTATTTGTTCATCATTAACAAGTTTTAGGCATTCTACTTAAGTAATCTCTAATCTTTTCATACATACACATCAAACAAAAGAGATACTGTTACTCACCTTTTTTTTTTTTTTTTTTTTTTTTTTTTTTTTTGATGAGGGGATTGAGCCATAGAAGTCAGAGAAGTAACTTGCAAAAGTCACCTAGAGCTCAGATTCAAACTGAGTTCTGACTAATCCCAAAGCTCAGACTCTTTCCACCATACCAGTGGCTTCAAACGATTTTTTTTTTTTCTGGTCGCATCCCACAATGAGAAATATATTCTATGGTACACACATGGAACTGAAACAGAAATTTCATGGAGTAGTATTTAGTTTAACTAGGTACAATGCATTCTTATATTTTCTATGCAATGATATTTTCTTTTGAAAAATGCTGATCATAGCAAATTGATAACTTACTCATGGATTAGGACCCACGGTTTGAAAAACACTTTCATTATGGTGCTTCCCTTTAAAAAGCATGACATCATACAAAACCAAGTTAAACTTGATACTTTATAATCAAAATTAACATTCTGGATCACAAAAAAAAATCATTCTGGATCACTATGTAAAATATTTGAGTCCTTTAATAGTGTTCACAAATTTACTTTCCCCAATTGATCATTTCTGACACATCAGTTTATGTATGACTTCTACCTCAACTTCTCAACTCCTCCTTTCCTCTTTCTCTTAATGGCCAGGACATATTGTGTGGTGTCGAAAATTTTAGGTAAGATTTTAATACTTTAAGATAGCCCCTTTCCAAGAGAGGCTTTTCCTCAGGTGTATGTAGTACTTTGGAAGAATTGCCATAATTGCAACCATATGACCTAGCATTTCTACATGTAGGTAATACACACAAAAAAAATTGAAAACAGGAACTGAAGCACACACTTGTATACCAATGTCCATCATAGCATCATTCAGAAAAGCCCAAAGACGGAAACAACCCACTGTCCCCCCAAAAATAGGTGTATAAACAAAATCATGTATATACAAATGACAGGGTATTATTCAGCCGTAAAAAAAGGAAGTGCTGATCCATACAATATAGGGGAATCTTGAAAACATTATGCTAAGTGAAATGAGCCAGACACAAAGGACAAATATTATAAGGTTTCACTTATATTGAAATATCTAGAATAGGCAAATTCATAGAGACAAAGTAGATTATTGGTTATCAGGGGTTGGGGAAATGGGAACTTACAGTGGAATGGTTACATAATTTCACTTTGGAGTGATGAAAAAGTTTTACTAATCAATAATGGCTAAAAAAATAATGGTAATTGATTTTATTTTTTATTTTTTTTTAAAGATTTTATTTATTTATTCATGATAGTCACAGAGAGAGAGAGAGAGAGGCAGAGAGACACAGGCAGAGGGAGAAGCAGGCTCCATGCACCGGGAGCCCGACGTGGGATTCGATCCCGGGTCTCCAGGATCGCGCCCTGGGCCAAAGGCAGGCGCCAAACCGCTGCGCCACCCAGGGATCCCGATTTTATTTTATTTTAATTATTTATTATGAACATTGTCAATGCCACTGACTTGCAAACTCAAAAATTGCTAAAAGGGGCATTTTTGTTGCAGATATTTTACAATAAAGACTTTTCACACACAAAGCAGAAGGCAAAATCATGGCATATCAGACTGTGAAAAGAATGTAAATGACCAGGTCACTTAATTTGGACCTTATGACACAGGATAGGCACAGAGAGTCATTTAAAGTTGTTGTGGGTTGTTTTGGTTATTTTTTTTTTTTTTAAGATTTATTTACTTGAGAGAAAGAGAGCACGCTCAGAAGGGGAGAGGGAGAGAAGAGAAAGATTCCTCAAGCAACTCCCCACAGAGCCCAAGGCAGGACTCAATCCCATGACCATGAGATCATGACCTGAGGTAAAATCAAAAGTTGGAGACCTAACCGACTGAACCACCCAGGCATCCCCACACCCCGTCTTTTTGAGAGTCATTCAAAATTTAAAAGTGAGGGAGTAACATTTGCTTTTGAAATCACATGAGGAAAAGTATCTTTGGCTTAACTTTCTGCTAGAGAGAGAAAGGGAAACATAGATAGAAGACTCTCCTCTCAGTTCTTCTCCTTCTAACCAACTGAGAATGTGGGTCTGTTTCTAGAAAAAAATCAAATGAAGGAAACTTACAAAGTCAAAAGGGCAGTTATAATGGGTGAATATTTAATGAAGTGATTGTCAGAGATCTGATATTCAATACATGGATTTTTTTTAATAAATAGTGCTAGATGGACAGCAAATGTGTCATCCAACTATCCTTCTGTCTTCCATTGTACATCTATTCAATCACCCATCAAATAATTGCTGTGTATTCTTTCGGTGAAAGTTCAGAAACATAGCGTTCAAGAAGTATCTCCCCTCTGTTATTTTCAGGAAAACAAACTTGTATAGGGGAGGGCCTGGCCCACCTGGAGCTGTTATTTTTCCTGATCACCATTTTACAGAAATTTACCCCCAACATCTCTGGTTGACCTGAAGGACATCAACATCACCCCAAATGCGAAAGGGTCCACTTCTAATGCTGTCCTTTACCAGCTCTGCTTCATTCCTGTATAAGGAAAGGCAAGCTGTCTGGTGTTGCTGTGCTCTCGTCCTACAACTTCCTCTCCTCCAGAGGCATTGTTACCCCCTTCTTACTCCTCCTCCTTCCTGGCAATGTGTTCTCTGACCTCTCCTCTCTATTCCCCTGTTCTCTCAATATCCAGTGACGGTCTAACCTCCATCAAAGGAGTTTCCTGATTTTCACTGCACAAATGTAGCTGCTATTCTCCATACTCTGTAACACTGGCCATCACATAGGCTAATACTTATCTAATATTGAGTTAGTACTATGTTATCACTATGAAACAGGGCAACTAATGGCTAGTCTATAACAACACACAGCCATTTCTCCTCTGTGTGTTCAAAATAAAATGCATAATTTTTTTCAAAAATAAAAAGAATTGCTGTCAAGTATTTTCTAAGAAATCCAGTAATTCCAGAAGTTCTCCCTCTCCACACACCTCTCTCACCCTGAGTATAGTTTGGTAACAACCTTTCTGGAAATCAGGTGTATATCAGAAGTTTTTGAAAATATGTATACCCTTTAATTCACCAATTGCTTTTTTAGTAAATTATTTAAAGGAAGGACAAAGATTTATGCACAAGACTATTTATCACGTCATTTATAATTATAAATAATTAGAAACTACCTTGAGTAAATCTTGGTCAGCTATGCTATAGATGAGTAGGTAGCCATAGAAATGCAATGATGGACAAATACGTATGCCATAACGGTAAGCAAAAACACCAAGGTGCAAAGGTGCAGGTACAATAAATAACTCAATTATGAAACAACAAAATGAATAAAACAAAGCAATATGCCAAAATGTTGTTGGACTTGCCTCTCGTTAATAGGAATTTTAGTCTTTTGTTATTTTTTTAAACTTTGTAAAAATGTTGACAGTAAGCATATATCACTCTGATAATCAGAAAAAAAAATATTATGAAAGCTACCTTAAGTCCTTTCTGGTGTTAGATGCAGTACCCCGCCCCTAGGACACTGTCCGAGGTGACAGTGCAACATGAAATGGGAATTGCACAGAAAAGTAGACTTCTCCAGAGCCACCTGTTTGAGCTCTGGCCCCAGAAAAGAAGATAGAAAAATGGCTAAAAGGTAGGAAAGACAAAGAACTTAAGTAGGTATTCTCCAGTTAGGTATAAATTTAAGTAAATCCTTCAAGGTCTGAACACTCTCCATTTTTTCACTTAGAAATTATGATAAAAGAATATGGTCCCTAGCAAGATTGTGAGTGAAATCTTTGCTTTCTTTATCTGTACCTTCTCTCTTGACAGTTACATCCTTTCCCCCCGCCCCCCCCCTTTTTTTTTAGATTTTATTTATTTATTCATGAGAGACACAGAGAGAAAGAGAGAGAAGCAGAGACACAGGCAGAGGGAGAAGCAGGCTCCATGCAGGGAGTCTGATGTGGGACTCTATCCTGGTACCCCAGGATCACCAGGATCACTCTCTGAGACAAAAGCAGATGCACTTAACCTCTGAGCCACCCAGGTATCCCCATCCTTTCCCCCTTCTTAACACTCAGGAACTTCATCTGCACTAATTTGATAAAAACTTATAAATACTGAATTCTCTCTCAAGCTATTTGCATTTTAAGCTTACTTTTTTTGTTTATTTGGCTTTTGTTTTTGTTTTTCTGTTAGCAGGCTCCATGCTCAGCCCAAAACAGGGCTTGAACTCACAACCCTGAGATCAAGACCTGAGCTGAGATCAAGAGTCAGATGCTTAATTGACTCCCAGGCACCCTGCTTACTATTTCGAGTTGAAATAAATTACTTTGATTTAAATTCAGAAATTTTAAGACAATATGAATCAGTAAATTTTTGAAGAGAGAAACTTCTTGCTCTGAAATCATAGCATAAGTATAAACTCAGATGACTGACCTACTTTTTGGTCACTTGAATATCAAAGGATTACTCAGAAGGAACTTTATGTCTTCTATTTCTCTGCTTCTTTACCTTCATGTAGACATGCTTCTATAAAAGGTTAACATTAGTGGCATCTACTAGAGGCCTAATCTCCCCCCAAGAACTTGGAAGTCAAATGGTCTCTCGTGAGACTAAAACAAATTTTTTTATATTTCTCTATATATTTTTTAAAGATTTATTTATTTATTTATTCATGAGAAACACAGAGAGAGAGAGGCAGAGACACAGGCAGAGGGAGAAGCAGGCTCCATGCAAGGAGCCTGATGTGGGACTCGATCCCGGGTCTCCAGGATCACACCCTGGGCTGCAGGCGGCACTAAACCGCTGCACCACCGGGGCTGCCCTATTTCTCTTTATATTTTTTAAACATTTTATTTATTTGAGAGAAAGAGCACACAGAGAGAGGGAGAAGCAGGCTCCCTGCTGAGCAGAGAGCCCAGTGCAGGTCCATCCCAGGACCCCAGGGATCGTGACCTGAGCTAAAAGCAGATGCTTAACCAACTGAGCCACCAGGCACCCCTCTTGTTGAATTTTTTATTGCTGTAACCTACGGACCTAGAACCCACTTTTCCTGAACACAGTAGAGGGAAGATAAAATCATAAGCAGCTCAATTCTAGGCATTTGGGATTCTTGGTACAGAAAAAAAAAAATAATAATAATGAGAAATAGAAAGGTCTTCCTTGCATGGTGTACCCTTGAAAAGTCTTTTCTTCCCCACCTCAGCCACTTGACCCATGGCTTAGATCACTCCCATTCCCTTCCTCCAAAGCCATTCCCCTACAGCGAGAATAATAAAGCCCTGCTCATAAGCCATAGTTGCTACTAATCTAAGGCCTTCAGTGCCCAAGAAAGTAGAAGAATGAAAACAAAGAAGCCTGTTGCTAGATGGGAAGACAAGACTTGCAAGACTACATGTCTGGCATGGTGCATGGAGGGTAGAATCTAAGTTATTGAGGAATTCAGTCTAGGTGTTTTAAAGGCACAGGACATGGTGTAGTGGTCAAGGGCACAGACTGCCAAGTGAGATAGTCTTGAGTTCAGTTCTAGCTCTACTACTAGCTGTTCAATCTTAAGCAACTTATTTAGCCTCAGTCTCCTCATCACAAAATGGGAAGAGTACCAGTTGTCTCAGAGCGCTTCAATCACTAAGTATTGCTATGTTTGTAAAGTGCTTAGCACCATGTGTGGCACACAGTGAGCTCTAAATGAACGGAAGGCATTATTATTACTATCTAAGTGTCTGGGGTGAAGGAAAACTCGTGACACTAATGGCAACTATCAATTCTACAGAAATAATAGAATACTTATATGACTGACTTATATTTTATGCTCAATTTAGGATATAAGACAGCATGGATTATGCATAGTATTAAGTATGCTCAAAATTGATTGTTTCCTATGGTTAAAAAAAATTCACACAAAAAAAGAACAGAAGACAATGTAGTTTATAGGATTAAGGAGTCAGGCCTGAGTTTGAATCCTGACGGTGCCACTAACTTGCAATTGGATGAGGATAGGTTATTTAACCCCTTTGGCCCCAGTTTCTTGTTATATAGGCACCACAACATAATATTCTCCATAAATGGGTCATAGGTCTGTTGTTGCTTATTGTAAGGGGCTATGATAGGGAGTAGAGGAGCTGAGGCTGGAAAGATAAATTGGGGCAACATGGCAAACGTTACATACCATACTAAATTGAGCATGGGTATGATCCAGAGAAAGCCATTGGTTTTTTTCTAAAGCATTTAAGTTATAGAATCAAATCTTTGTTTTGGAAAAATAACACTAATGGCTGTGTTGGAGTAAAGCTCTGGGGTTGAGGTGGAGGAGGTTAGGACAATCAAGCTGAGACAAATATAGGCAGTTCAGCTGGATTTGTGTGTGTGTGTGTGCATGTGTGTGTGTGTAGTTAAATATTAAAATAGTTGATAAAACATTATGTGGCCCTAATTATTCAAATATTGAATGGATTGAAATAATTGACGAACTACATTAAACTCCCTCTGTGAGTGCTTTTCTCCCTATGCTAAGCAGTGAAACAGATGATTTATACTTTCTGAAACTTGACAGTAGAGGGAACTTACAACTTGACTTTTACACGGTCATAAAAGATATCCTTTTGCAACCAGGATTCACTTCAGAAACTGCAAGCAATTGGAAGAATGAAATGGAGCCAGAGAAAAGGACTTTCAATGCCTGAGAAGCTATAGCAGAGAGGCATTTTAATTTCTGTGATTCCAGGCACATGCTGGTTCCCCCTCAGATGCCTGTACCTTCCTAATCACGAGTGCTGGCCATCTTCTAAGATGACTCTCTCATCAAACTATATGAGCCAATGCTTTAGCTCGATATATAACTCTCTTATACTGCAGACTCTTTACTATCTGTCAATGCCACACAAGATGTCATTTTCCTAATTTTTAGAGATTCTGTAAGAATGCTTTCCCCCTTACTTCCAGTCTTAAGCATTAACTATTTTCTGGGGCTGGTTCATTGCTCATTAGAAAAAAATTGAATTTGAGCACTGTCATTTACTGAGGAGGTGATCTTAGGAAATTTACCTAATCCCCAGGAGTCTCAGTTCTTTATCTCTTAATTAGGCTTAACAATACCTTCATCATAGAATGAGAATTAAATTGAATGAAATAAACTAATATCCTCTACAGAACTCCTTCATACTAGCGCTCAATATCAGTAGGTCTATTTGGCATTACTTATAAACTCATAAGGGATAAGGATAAAGACTATCTAACCCGCTTTTTACCATACAGAATAATGTGCACGCCTGTTCCAAATGAACATTCTGGGATAATGAAGGTCATCTATGTGGCTTGGAGAGAAAAAGCTTATCAATCTTTATATGTATATATTTAATAGATAAATTCCATCAATATGCTTGAAAAGAATGCATATTTTGCAGTTGTACATACCAAGTATTAAATATATATATATACATTTATGTCAATATATAAGTATGCCCTCCCAATATAGATGTGGTGAATTATATTATTTGTGTAGTCTCTCAATTTTTGCTTTCTATGTTTTGAGACTGGGTCATAGGTAACTATGAATTAAAAGCATTATCTGTGGGACGCCTGGGTGGCTCAGCAGTTGAGTGGCTGCCTTTGGCTCAGGGCATGACCCTGGAGTTCCAGGATCGAGTCCCACATCAGGGTCTCCGCAGGGAGCCTGCTTCTCCCTCTGCCTGTGTCTCTGCATCTCTCTCTGTGTCTCTCACGAATAAATACATTAAATCTTAAAAAAAAAAAAAAAGCACTGTTTAGTTGAATGTCTCATCAGTATAAAGCATCTCTCTTTATCCGTAGTAATGCTTTTTGATGAAACTGTTTGGTCTGATGATTTTCTCTACACACGTCAGCTATCTTTAGGCTGGTGCTTGCAAGGTATGTATTTTTCTTTTAATTTCAACCTTTATCATTATATTTTAAAATGTGTCTCCATGGGGCACCTGCATGGCTCAGTGGTTGAGTGTCTGCTTTTGGCTCAGGTCCTGGGATCGAGTCCCACATCAGGCTTCCTGCAGGAGCCTGCTTCTCCCTCTGCCTATGTCTCTGGCGCTCTCTCCATGTTTCTCATAAATAAATAAAATCTGTTTTTAAAAATGTGTCACCTGTTAATAATAGTTTGTTTTTTTTTAACTAATATTTGACTTTTAACTGGAGCATTCAGTCCTTTGCATTTGTATAATTGCTACTATATTTGGAATTAAATCTAACCAACTTTGAAAGTATTTTCTGGGGCACCTGGCTGGCTTAGTCGTAGAGCACATGACTCTTGATCTGGGGGTGGTGGGTTTGAGCCCCACATTGGGCATAAGGATTACTTTTTTAAAACAAGTGTTTTCCATTTGCCTGATCTGTTACAATTCTTTTTCTCTCTTTCAGATTTCTGATTTTTATGTATCAACTTCCCCTCTTTACCAGTTTAAAATTATACACTTTGTATCCTTTTATTAATTTAAAATTACACCAGATATTTTTACTTTATCAGAGTTATTTTTGACAATATAAGGAAGTTAGAGTACTTTAAATGCATTTACTCTTTCTTGGCATATGCTATTATTGTTGTGTACTTCAATTCTGTATTTTAAGAAATCCATAGGACATAATTATTATTTTACACAATTTAAATTCATTAGATTTACCCATGTTTTCCATTTCTTTGCTCTTTATACTTTCTCATATTTCAGACTTTCCATGTGGGATCATTTCTTTCCTGCCTGCAACACATGCTTTGAAATTTCCTTCATTGTAGATTTGCAGTGTGTCTAAAATGTCTTTATCTACTATAAAACTCAAGGTTGGTAATTATTTTCTCTCAACATTCAAAATAATATTCCACTGTCTTCTCCTTCCCATTTTTGCTAGTGAAAAGTCAGCTGTCTATATATTGCTGCTTTTTTAAAGGAATTTATCTTTTTCTCTGACTGCTTTTAATATTTGTTCTTTGTCTTTGGTTTTAAGAAATTTTATTTTAATGTGCTTAGGTATAGTTTTCTTTTCATTTATCATGCCTTTGGTTCATCAGACTTAAAATTAGTGCCTTGAAGTCTTGTCAATTTGGAAATTCCTCAGCAGTTAACTCTTCAAATAATTGCTTCTTCTCATTCTTTCTTTTCCTTCTCCAGAACCCTGACAAACTATGTTAGACATCTTCACTATATCTCCATGTCTTTTACCCTCATATATATATCCCCCTGCCTTTTTTATCCTTTTGCCTCTCCATCCTGCATTCTGGAACATTTCTCTTGATATATCTTCAGGTTCACTAAGTCTTAAAAGTATAGCTAATCTACACTTAATATCTTGTTGGATTTTAAATTTTTATAAATTTCATTTATAATTTTATTTACAAAATATAGATATACTTGTAAAATTTTATTTATAAATGTTATTTTAATTTTTTTTTTTTTTTATGATAGTCACAGAGAGATTGAGAGAGAGGCAGAGACACAGGTAGAGGGAGAAGCAGGCTCCATGCACCGGGAGCCCGATGTGGGATTCGATCTCGGGTCTCCGGGATCGCGCCCTGGGCCAAAGGCAGGCGCCAAACCGCTGCGCCACCCAGGGATCCCTATAAATGTTATTTTAAATAAAACCATGCTATTTAAAATATTCTGAATCACAATAAAATTCTATTTTGTTCTTTTTGAAATTCAAGCTTGCTGGGTTACTTTTTGTGGTTTCCTGTTCTCTGTAGATAATGTTAAGGTGGTCTTTTTTTTTTTTTTAAGGTGGTCTTTTACATCTTTAAACATAGTCATTATAATTAATTTTTAGTCTAATTAATTTATAGCCAATGCCTCATAATTCCATTATTTCTTCCATTAAGTCTTCATGAGTCTAGTTTTTGTTATTTGTTGTCTATGCTGATTCTTACTCACTTAATCTAGTTTCCTTATGTACCTGATTATCCTTGAAAATGTGAATGTTTTGTGTGAAAAATTATAGAAATGATTCAGGCCTATGATCAAAGTATCTTATTTAAGAGAGGACTTGTATTCTTTGCTTCCACCAAGCACCTGGAGGCACCATCAATCCAGAATTATTGCATCCCAAGTTCAAGTTTTGAGATTCACCGGGCCAGGCAATTTGAATACAAATGGTAAATACTCAGGGGCTTTGGTGTCCCAGTATCTTGTGGGGCAGGATCTCCCATTAGACTTCTTATTATGTACAGGGTTTTGCTGTCCATCCCCCTTGCACTACATGTCTATCAAAATGAGGATTCTGGGGGTGCCTGGGTACTCAGTTGGGTAGGCATCTGCCTTTGGTTCAGGGGCTGATCTACAGATCCTGGGATGGAGCCCTAGGTCAGGCTCCCTACTCAGCAGGGAGTTTGATTCTCCCTCTGCTCCTCCCCTACAGCTTATGTGCTCCCAAGCATGCACGTGCTCTCTCTCTCTCCAAATAAATAAAAAATTTTTTTTGAAAAAAAGATGAAGATTCTGACTTTTTACCAATTGGCAATTTCCTTCAGAGCAGAGCAGCTTCCATATTTCAATTTCCTTTTTCTTTGACTGTTAGTCTGGTAATTCCATACTACTTTTTGACATCCTTTTATGCTTTTAGAATATTTTTAAGACCCAGATCTATTAGTTATTTTCACTGGGAGGAATGATCTAATTTATCCTAACACTGCTAGAACCATTAAGACAGACTAGCATTTTAAATATTTTTGATAAATATTGAGGAACTGTCCTTCAGAACATTTGTGCCTATTTATACTTCTACCTACAGCTTTAAAAATGCCACTTTCCATTTTCCCTTGACCAGGTTCTATCACTTGTAAGAAAAAGAATTTGCCAGTTAGATAAGTAAAAAATATGGTTTTGTTAAAATAAATATGTGGGGATGCCTGGGTGGCTCAGTGGTTTAGTATCTGCCTTTGGCTCAGGGAGTGATCCTGGAACCCTGAGATTGAGTCTGTGCACCACAACCCCCCCATCGGGTTGCCTGTGGGGGGCCTCTTTCTCCCTCTACCTATGTCTCTGCTCTGTCTCTCTGTATCTCTCCTGAATAAATAAATACAATCTTTAAAAAAATAAATATGTGCTTATTTAATTCCTAATGAAGTTTCAATAAAAGTAACATGTTTATTGAAATTACATTTCACTTCTGTAATTTAACCTGTTCAAAATTTATGTTTTCTTAGATCCTTAGGCTCTCATAAAGCTGTTACCTATCAGAAAAGCTACTCAGTTGTTAAAATATTAAAATATTTCCATATCAATTAGCAAATAGCCACTTCCTTCCCAAATGATCACACCTGGACTCCCCTGGTCACTCCAGCCTCTCCCAATCACCACCTATCTTCTCCCCATTATCCATCAAGTATAAAGTCAGTATCTACCAGACCAGTTGTCTTCAGGGCACTACTGTAGCCCTATGGCCAAAGTCAGTTCTTATTGGTTAGTAACCATTTCACAAATACTATTAAATATTTTAATGTAACCCATATGCATATATATTGAAAGTATTTTTCCCATTTGACAATAAAACTTTAAAACACACCATACTAGGGGCAGCTGGCTGGCTCAGTTGGTAGAGCATATGACTCTTGATCTCGGAGTTGTAGGTTTGAGTCCCACGCTGAGTGTAAACGTTACTTAAAAATAAAATCTTTAAAAAATAGTAACAATAAAATACACCATACTGTATTCTTTTTTCCTTACATATCCTTTTTCCATAACTTTTCTTTATAATTAGTTGCTGTTTCTCTCAAAATTATTAGTATTACTATAGCTATTTTCCTTCAAATTCTCTCAGCTCTTAAAAATCTATAAAGGAATTTATTCACAATATGACATAAGATTTTCATTGAATTTTACTGTTTTCTGGAACCCTATCAAACTTATGGTTATCCATTTTATGCTTTTGGCAGGCACCACAAATTTCAATTTTGTAAATGCCAGTAGAAGCCAAAATAAAGTAATAGTTCGTTCTGGACAAGCAAGAAAGTATTTTGAGCTAATTTTTATTTATGATATGTTACCTACTGAAGAAGGAGAAAACTAATTTTTGTGGATTAAATCATTTCATACTTGTCCACGATATTGATCTATAAAGATACTAGCTCTTTTATGGTCTTCTGCCAAATATATCAGCTAGATATTATGATCTCTTTTTTATGATTACTGTGTTTTAAATCTGATAACCACACTATTGCATTGTTATCCAGGCAACATCTTCCGAGCATTTCAATTATCTCAATCTCATGCAGACCCACATCAAAAGCTTTTACAAACATTTAGATATATTGTTTGTCCATGGAGTTTTCTTTATCCACAAACTTGTTGAGTAATTTTATAAGACCAAATAAATCAGATTTGCCTGGCATAATCTGTCTTCATAAACAAATGCTGTCCGCTGCCCATCACATTGTTATCTAAATGATTTCAGATCAATTTGGTTCACTCTAACTTGGGCAATTGCATTCTGTCAGCCCCAAACTCCCTCTGTTTTTCAATTGGAGACATTATTCTTCCTTTCACTTAACAAAGTGTTCTGTAAAGCAAGCAGGCAAGTATCTGAACCAATAAAGCCTAGTTTCCTGAAGATTTGTGTCTGATAGGCTAACTGAAACTATGTATTATATCCATGTCATAGCTGTAACTGGTGACATTACCTAAATCATTGTACTAGATGTCATAAGTAATATTTTGTGTTACATCAATAGGAAATGTAGCAAAACAAGGAATGTCTTCCTTCCATGTGTACTTACAGTACATATAACACTAGATTCCTTGCTACATAATTAGAGTTAGCGGAAATTGAGTTTTATATCAGAGGTTAATAATGACATACAATGGATATGAGATGATTTCATTGGAAAATTTGTTACATGTTATACTAAGGCAGAAAGATCACTGGGCTTTAAAAAACTTATAGTTCTATATTGCTAGGTAAAGGAACAAAGAATTCATTATTTACTATGCCATTATGTAAAACATAAATTGATTCATCTATTTCTCTTACTCACATGTATATGATGTACTTTGAAATCTGTGGCTTATCTCCATTAAGTGAAACTTGCCTAAAACTGTTTGTTAATTTGGAAACAATCAAAAGCAGCACTGGGCAAGCTAACACACTGCGTTTGCAGCAGGTTTCCAGAAAGAGGACAGATGAACAACCTTCCACTTCCCTTTGGGGTTCCTGTATTTTAACTTCAAACAAGTTTAGCTTGAACTCACATGTTGTCTTTTGTTTAAAACAAACAAACCTACCCAGATTCCAATATTCAGTCATAACTCGCAGGGAACAATTAACCCATCCAAAGAAGGGAGATCTAGATTTTTACTCGGAAGCTATTTTGCTCAGCATTGATAGCACCAAATCCACATAGCTCATGAAACAGTGGTTCAGAAGAAGACACTTCAAGGCAGCATAGATAGAATAAATAGGAAAATTATCATTATTTACTCACTAAAAGTATCTCTTTTACTAAGAGTATAGTTAAAGTTTCACTATCCAGTAACGAATTGATCAAAACCCAGGAGAAACATGCATAAAGACTAAATATTCACAACATGAAATAATTATATTCTCTAATCTTTATTGTTCTTATTGGTACGTTGATTTTATTTTTTAACTTAATAGCAGGATGGCACATGAGATCAATTATAATAACATCTTTCTTGGGGTTTTTTTTATAATTTTTTATGGCCTAAATATCAACCATGCTTGTTTAGTGGAAGACATTAAATATTCTGTGTAGGTTTTTTTTTTTTTTTTTGGTTGGGGGGGAGGGTTGGGAATGTTTATTAAAGAAGACAGTATTATTGTGAGAGAATAGAATAAAATGTCTCAGGGTTAGCTACATTACCTTTACTTACTTGACATTCCCCTAGGGAATTAACATAGAGATAATTAGAACATTGGCTTGGCTACTATTGTCTAACAGAGTTGTCTGTCATTAATAAAACCTTTACCTACCTTGGTACATCTTAACTACCGTGCTCATATGTAAGGAGTGTTATTCTCTCCAATTTCACCAAAGACTTACTCATTGTTAATGTTTTGCCGGGGTGGGGGGTGGGGTGCTTGTTAAGAGAGGGTGGAAATGCAGAGACTGAACCCAGAGAACGTTAACATTTGCACTTAAGATTCCTCATCTGAGTTATAGTATGCAGTATATTATTTGACTGTTTTCTCAATTCTACCAAGGATGGTACATAACTAATGCCATTCTAAATGCGCAAGAGAAAAGTTCATTTGTTACATACAATGGATGCCTTAGGGCATCTCCCCTAAACCAGTTAAGACTTACAGCTATGTTTAAATATAATTCCTTAAATAGTACATTGTAACTTCAAAATAAAGCTGAAACTCAGATGTAAGCAGCTTTAATAATTTCAAATCTATTATGAATAAAGAGATTCCCAAAATCTCCCCCAAAAGGTTCATTGTGATTAAACCTTTGAAACCAGCTTAACAATGAAAGTGGCATTGTTACCTGAAATCTTTTATGGAACAAGAAATAGGGGTGCTGGTTAATCTTTAAAAAGAACCACATAGCTCCCTGTATGGAGCCTGCTTCTCTCTCTGCCTGTGTCTCTGCCTCTCTCTCTCTGTGTCTCTCATGTATAAATAAATAAAATCTTTTTTTTTTTTTTTTAAAGAGCCACATAGTATATTCATTAGCACTAACTGCTTGAAAAGTCCTAACTTGGTGTTAAGATCAATAGGTTTTATTTCTCGTATGGTGAGAAACTTATTGACAGACAACCTAACTTTCTAAATGTTTCAACTTTAAACACTCCATTGAAAAATATAAAACCAAGGGGCACCTGGGTGGCTCAGGTCATGATCCTGGGGTGGAGTCCTGGGATGGGGCTCCCCACAGGGGAGCCTGCTTCTTCCTCTGCCTATGTCTCTGCCTCTCTCTCTCATTGTCTCTCATGATAAATAAAATTTTTAAAATATATATATAAGCAATATATACATATAAACAGTATATATATATAACTAAATAACTGTAAACACCCGTTTTTCTCACAGGAATGTTGAGACTCCATGTTTTTACATTAAGGGAATTAATATGTATTTATCTTTTATATATTTTTTTATAAAGAAGAAGTTAGGACTGCAATATTTATTCTTACTGAACTATGGCATCTGTCTTCCCTGGGCGGAACTCCTTAAAAGAAGTTCCAAAATGAAAGAGAATACAAGCAAGGAGGGGAAGAAAAAACAATATTTGTGTAAATAACAGAGTGGAGACGAAACATACTGGATATCCATTAGTATATTTTAAGAGGCTACACCCATAAATATGTAATCTTTCAACTGAGAACGTTTGTATAGATACACTCTGTAGAGATATATGTAGCATCCAACTGCGAACGTTTTTTGGACAATTATGTGTGAAATCCTCATCATGACCATTCTCACTGAACAACTCTACTATGAGTGGAGGATTTTCTGAAACTGAAATTGCTATTTGCACGATGTGGTGCATTGAAGCAATTCAAGGCTTTCATTCCACTTCACTGGAAATGAAGATTCACTATATTAACGTTCTCTAGACACTTATGTGGTAGGAAATTATGCCCCTCAATTACAAATTCTTCCAGCCTTCTCTCTCTTTGCTTCTCTGTTTTCAAGTCTCATTTCAAATACTCCACAAAATATTTGGCCTCACTTGGCATAAAAGAAGCAAACCCCCGTGCCTTTTCCCCCACCTTTATGTGGAGATAACAACACTTGCCTCTTCTCGTAAAAGTATTGTGAGGCATAATATTTTGTAAAGCACTTTAGAAACCTTAGATATGAGAGCTAATGGAAATAAAAACTGTATTGCCATCTATTCTCCCGGTTCCTCTTAAGTTGGCCATTTTCTTTTTTGTTTATTTTTTTTTCGTTTGGATGTTAGGAAGAAATATTGTTTTGCCAGTGAATATGGAAGCTTACTGAGATTACCTTCAACTTCTTCCATCTTCTATTTCTTTCCTAGTGAAACCTCTCCTGGTTTCACAGATTGCTTCTAAGAATCTACCCAGAACTGATTCAGATATGACCTGCTTTATTGCTAGAGCACCTATACATGGCCTAATCTTAACAACTAAGCACCCTCTGGAGTACTAATTCATAACTTAAGTCTTCATGATGGCATTACTGGACACCATCACCACTACATGCCGCCACATGACCTTCCATTCATGCTCTCTATCCCCAAGTCCTGTGTTTGTACTAATTGACTGTATTATCTCCCTCATTACATTGTGAACACCCTTGAGGGAACTGACTGGGTCTATCTACAAAATACCTAGCACAGTGTTTTACTCATAGTAGGTATTCAATAAATGATTTAAGGTAATTAAATAGAGATTTTACGTTTCTTGAGCTAGCCGCACTGCAGAAGTCTTTAGAGTGAAACTGGACTAGCCTAAAGGTGCTGCTGTCCATTATTTCCAAACTTGAAGTAATCCACATGTAGAGACCTGCCTGATAAGGCTCTAGGAGTTAATCTGGATTGTTTTTTACGTATCTGCTAGCCAAATCCCAACTGAGGTCTTCTCTTTGGAACTGCTGATAAGACTCCATTGTAGGATTTAAAGGCATGAGCCCCTTTTCTATCTACTATACAACCATTTCTTTGGAAAAGTACTCTTAGAATGCATCAAAGTACACAATGGAAGAACACGATAAGAAGTGAATTGAGGAGCACATAAAGTACACAATGGAAAGATGATATTGAGTAAATTAGTTAGCCAGAGAGGCCTTCGGCTGGAGAGACTTGATTTCCTGTCCTGGCTGAGCACCTTGATAGCTGTGCTATACTGAATGACTTACTTACCCTCTCTGAACCTGTTTCCTCATCCTTAAAATAATATTTTCCTTGAAGAATTGTGAAGACAGTTTTACTATAAATAATACCAACGTATGCCTGATCTAAGTGGAATATTAGTAAATGGCATTATCATCATTTTTAGAAAATACACCATGGGAAATTATGAAAATGAACAACTAGAGTCACTTAACCAATGTAACAATGAAACACTGACTCCTGAAAATCACCCTAGAGAAAGCCCCAGAGACTGAACAACAAAGGATCTTTATCAGTGATTATGCAGGAAATCACAACTTTCTCTCTGTCCCATCTCACCCTTTGTTGGGTTCAGAGAATGAAACACTATTTTTAAAGATTTACTTATTTATTTAAGAGAGAGCAAGTGTGGGAGTAGGGGCAGAGGAAGAGGAAAGAGAAAATCTCAAGCAGACTCCTTGCTGAATGTGGAGCCAAACAGGGGGGCTCGATCCCACAATCCCAAAATCATGACTGGAACTGAAACCAAGAGTCCACTGCTTAACCAACTAAGCCACTCAGGCATCCCCAGTATGAAAACTTTGATGGAAGAATTACAAATCAAGAATATAAAACCAAAAAAAAAAAAAAAAGAATATAAAACCACTGGGTTTGAATAAAATACTTTCCAATTTTCTCATAGGGTTGCTCCCTCAGAAGGAGGAACTCTAGATATCACAAGCCTTTTGGTCATCTAGCCAGTTTTCATACAAGAGGAAAGAAGGAACGCAATAAGACAAGCAATTGATCTAATTATAGAATTCCCATGTCCTATTCCTATAGGTTCTGAGTAGGAATTAGGACTGAGTACTAATTCTAAATTAGAGTAACATTTTCTTCCAGAATGCTGGAGGAAAGGGCATTTCTCAGACACAGTTCAAAGGATGCATAGTAACTCTGCGTCCTCCATCCCCTGCATTGGCTTTGTTTTTTTTTTTTTTGTTTTTTGTTTTTTTAGAGAGTGTGCATGCAAATGGGTTGGGGGGGAGCAGAGGGAGTGAGAGGATCTTAAGCAGGCTTGGCACTGGGCATGGACCCTGATGTGGAGCTGATCTCACAACCCTGGGATCATGACCCCAGTGGAAACTAAGAGTCGATCACTCAACCAACTGAGCCACCCAGGTGCCCTACCTCCAGGTTCTTTATAAGAAAATTAATAAAGAAGGGGAGGAGGGGCACCTGGGTGACTCAGTGAGTTAAGCATCCTACTCTTGGTTTTGGCTGGGATCATGATCTCAGAGTGGTGAGATCGATCCCTGTATAGGGCTCTGCACTCAGCAAGGAACCTGCTAGAGATTCTCTCACCCTCTTTCTCTGCCCTTCCCCCTGCTTATGTGTGCACATGCTCTCTTTCTCTAAAATAAATAAATAAATCTTTTAAAAATTATTTGGAGGAATATCAAAGGATACATTTTAGATGCAAACAGTTTTTCAGGCATCTCAGAAATATATGATCACAAATGTTGGGAAAATATGACCACAAATCACAATAGCAGTAGATCGTGTAGCTGCTTTATTTGTCCCCTCAAAACTGCCTGAAGAACAAAGTCACAGAAGACACTTTAGAACAATTGAAGACACAGACAGATAGATAGCTGGATATATAGGTAGTAATAGACTGACAGATAGGAATTATTAGTGAAATCCCATCATAGGAGGGTTCTCTAGGGTGACGGATGTCAAACTTAATGCTTCAGAAGAGATTAAAAACATATTTGAAGTGACAGTTCCTGATCAGTCAAATAAATAGGTGAAGATTTGCCAGTGGGGAGAAACAAAGTCTTTTAGTTTGTCTCAACCTACCTGAGCTAATACAAATCATTATTACATTTTCCAAACAGAAGCACTGACAACTTAGAGCTCTAAGATTACATGACCCTTCATAGTAAGAGACTGGGTAAATAAATGGTGCAAAGCATATAGTTCAGAACACAATGCCATTTTTTATTACATGGAGGTTAAGTAGCTGGCAATGTGGACATTTTGAAATAACTGACGTGAGCTAAATATTTTGGAAAGTCTTAAGACAGTAGGCTTTCCTTCTAGTTATATTCTTAGTATGTTGCTAAAATTCAAGAGGTCATAGGTAGAAAAATAATAATTTGGCTGGTAGATATAAATGCTGATTATATTCTGGGCCAACCAGTTCCTTTCTCCCTTTTCATGAATGTGTACGTGATGGGAGAAAATTAAGAAGAGGAGGAATTTCTAGCCTGCCATAAAAACAATCAACCCATCAAGTCTAAAAATTTGTTGTGCAATTTGATATTTGAAAAGTATCTGGAGAGTTTCTTGAGTCTCTGTAAAAAAGCAAAACAGTATTCATAGATTTTTCTGTAATGCTTAATTGTGGATTCATGTAGTTCTCTTAAATTATATCTCTTCTCAAGTGAATGAGGCAATTTTAACGCAAACTTCCTGTTTGTGTTAGAATTAGCTCTCTCTGATTTTCTACAAAATTTATAAATCTGTACCTTACCTTCTGCTGGAATATATTCTGGATTGTGTTGTTCTCATTTGTTATTGCTATTGCTCTAGGGTTTTTTGTTTTTTTTTTTTTTTTGCATCTTTTTGTGGATAGATTAATTTAATTCCTTGTGGCTGTGATGACCCATATCTTTCACATCTTGACGTAACCCACAGAATCTAAAACAGTGTAGTATTTACTACGCATTCAATGGCTTGAACTGAATAAAATGTTTATAAAGAACTTTAAAGGTCCTATGTCTATTTCTGTCTTCAGGATCACACATCAGTCTAGAGAGACACAATGAGTCCTTTTGTTAAGTGCCAGAAAGAAGTGGTTTCTACCACCTCTAAAGGCAGTCCTGTCTAATATTAAAAGTACTCACCCACAGGAAAATTCTTTATAGAGGTGTACATATATAAATACAAAAATCCTTCATCTTTGTTGATTTTATCCAAAAAACTGCAAGTGGCATTTGCTACATTAATATTGTGTAGGAAATATACCTTATAAGGTTTCATTTTGCAAAGTATCAGGGAAAAAATCAATGAGACAATTCGTGAAGAGAAGGGGGCAGATATTCATGATTCTAGAAGGCGGGAACAACTATTAAGGATAGCATTTTAATTTCTGGCATGAGATTTTTTTAAAGGCCAACATATGAAGTTGACCTTTGACTACAATGTTTTTAGTTTAGCAACACCTCCTCCCTCAAGAACTGTGCGCCTCAGAGTAGGCATTAAATATTCTCACTACACACACACACACACACACACACAAAGTACCTCCATGAGGAGATGGATGTATTGCCTAACCTTGCTAGGTTATTCATTTCACAATGTATACATCTATTGATCATGCTCTGCACCTCAAACTCACATGGTATTATGTGTCAATTATATCTCAATAAAGCCAGGGGAAAACTGTACCTCAAAGTGAATGAAATTGGGGTTCAAGGAGACTTCAGGTTGCTCAAACCATGAAGATGCCCAATAACCATAAAATTACTAAACTTCCAGCAATCTCTTTTCCTGACATCTGATTAAAGTGTTATCTTATATTAATTATTGTCTCGAGTGAAGGCCCCAAATTTCACTGAGTTCACCAGCTCTAGACGCCTACAAATATGTTTTGCTATAAATTACTGGCACTGTTTCTGTTGATATTCAGCATAATCAAACATTTGTAAGCATGCTGTCTTTTCAATCTGTTCAGCTGATGCACTTTACCTGATCTTTTATTAAAGTAATCAAAACACTTGCTGTGTCGCATCTAATGAATGTTGCATGTATGATTAAGTGCTTTCATTCATATTGCAAGTTTGATTTAATGTAATCTGCCTTTCAGACAGCCATTAGCCTAGCTCCTACATGAATTCGATTAATTGGCTGAATTCTTCCAGATGTCCATTAAGCATTACAGGAATTTCTATGTAGAAACAGCAGGGACTGTCTAGCACAGAACCAAACAATGAAATGTTATATTGCTGCCATGACTTACAAAAAGCTAGATTCATTTTCATTAATAAAACATCTGTACTCCTGCACAGCTATGCATTGAGATGCATTTATTTTATATGTTTATTTCTCTTATGACTGTAAATAGAGAGTTAAACAGAAGCACATTTACTGATATTATGTAGGCCCAGGGTTTAGCGGATGCTGATTGACAAAATGGCTCAATTCTGAAAGTTTACAGAAGGTCCTAAACAGAAAAAAATACACGAACAGACACCTGTTTGAAATAGAATTAGAGAATGTCTGGGATTACAGCAATAGAATGACATTAGAGACTTATTTTGAAATGGCTTGATCGTCCCACATGCTCCCACGTTCTCTTAAGAGAAAGTGGCAAACATGGCTCTTGCCAGGATAGTGGGAGGGTGTGTACCACTGTTTGGAGTAGCTTTCTTTTCTTGGGAGTTTTGCCTTGTTAAGGCTTAAACAGCAGGGAGAGTTTTAGTCTTGAACCATACTAGCTCAGCATATTTTACCACTTACTGAGTGCTATTTACCAATCAGTTGGGAGGCTTACCACAACTAATAATTGAAACAAAAACTAAGTGTCAGATGAAACCAGAGTTAGAACAGGTGACAGATTTTCTAATAGCAAATATTCATCTTGAAATTAAGATGGTACCCCAAAAATAACATTTTGTTTCTCTTTTACGAGTATCTACAAATTGATTTTACATATTGAAGGTGGAAATCTTATATCTGTAACTTTATGAAATTATTGTTTTGTAACCATATACCATCCCTGCTATAAAGACATACAGTGTTTGAACTTTCAGACCAAAATACCTTTTATCCTTTCTTTGCACAATTGGACAAAATATGTAAATATGGAGAGAAGGAAAAAAGTAATTTTCTCATAATATACCTGCAAATCACTAATTGTAATATAAATACTCTAAAATAACTGACTTTTGAAATTTCAAGTTTTACCTGAACTAACTACTCTATTAGTAGTTTCTACTTCATGGGCGCTTTTATTTAAAAAAAAAGGAATTCTTGGGGATGCCTGGGTAGCTCAGCAGCTGAGTGTCTGCTTTCAGCTCAGGGTGTGATCCTGGGTCCAGGGATCAAGTCCCACATCGGGCTTCCTGCGAAGAGCCTGCTTCTCCCTCTGCCTGTGTCTCTGCCTCTCTCTCTCTCTCTCTCTGTGTCTCTCATGAATAAATAAATAAAATCTTTTTTAAATGGGGGGTGAAAATTCTTGGGGCACCTGGGGGCTTAGTCACTTAAGCGACGGACTCTTGATTTTGGTACAGGATATGCTTTCAGGGTCCTGAGATGGAGTTCCACTTCGAGCTCTGCACTCAGCAGGGAGTCTGCTTGAGGATTCTCTTTCTCCTTCTGCTCCTCCCCCTGCTCATGCTTTCTCTCTCTCTCAAATAAATAAATCTTAAAAAAATAAAAAATAAAAGGGATTCTTTATTACCTAGTAGTTTATTTTAATTGTGAGCTGGTGCTATTACAGTAACTAGAAGAGGACATCTTTTAGGATCGGATTATCAGTCATATGGACCATTATAATAAGATGATGCCAACAGGGGGCACCTGGGTAGCTCAGTGGTTGAGCCTCTGCCTTTGGCTCAGGTCATGATCCTGGGGTCCTGGGATCGAGTTCTACATCAGGCTCCCCGCAGGGAGCCTGCTTCTCTCTCTGCCTATGTCTCTGTCTCTCTCTGTGTGTCTTTCATAAATAATTAGTAAAATAAAATCTCTAAAAAAAAAAAAGATGATGCCAACAGAATTTCAAAGATCAGGTTTGAACAGATAGTATCTTCCTTTAAAAAAAAAAAAAAAGATTTATTTACTTATCTTTTTAGAGAGAGAGCATGAACTGGAGGGCCAGAGGAGCAGTACGAGAGAGAATCTCAAGCAGGCTCCACACTGAGCGTGGAGCCCAATGCGGGGCTCAATCATAGGACCCTGAGATTATGACCTGAGCCAAAACCAAGAGTCACTTGCTTAACCAACCAACTGTGCCACCCAGGAGCCCCCAGACAGTATCTTCCTTGACCAGAAGTTTGTGAAGAAATTATTGGAAGATAGATAAATCCTATAAAGGAAAATAATTGATAGTCTTCATATTGATCTTGGTGCTAACATACAGATTTAAAAATAATAGTTTACAAATATTGAGAAATATTTGAGTTTTACAATCAGTCAGCAAAAACTCACACCTACTATAAATACCTACTATGGAAATACAAAGACCTATAAACCACAGTGGCTGAACTCACAAGGGAAAGAAAACATTACAAGTACCATTAATAAAAGTTGTTCAAAGTCCCATAAAATGGGAATGTTCCCCTCGATTCCCTCAAGCTTCACAGAGGAGCTGTATCTTGAAAGATGAGTAAGAGTAGGCATTCAAAAAAAAAAAAAAAGAGTAGGCATTCAAAATGGGGGGAGGACATTGGGGAGCACAGGATATCCCAGGCACTAAGAACAGTGCATGGTGTCAGAGGAGCATTTGCCCCAAGCCTTGTTCCTGATGTTTCTCTTCATGTCAAGGAATATCTGTTAGAGTACCATTCCTGGATTCCTTCCTTCCCCTCCTTCACTCATTCCTCAGCAGGGGAAAAGGTATGACTTAACATGATTACTGAGGGACCAAGAACTTGATGTGCTTAGCTCAGCCACCTTCTTCCTCCCTCCTCTTTCTGATCCCCGTAGTCTGCTCTTGGCCTCAAGCAAGCTTAGGAGATATTGGCTGGCCTTGAGAGAAGAGGCCAGTAGTTATCCCATTCTTCCTGCGACAAGATGAGTCAGCGTGTTACTTTTAGAATTCAGAATTAAGAAGCCCCTTATTTTCCATACCTAAGCCACATTCTTCAATCTAGCCATCATTAGTAATAAAAGTAATATTTTGCTCTTAAACCACCTCCTTTATGTTTATCTTTATCCTTTGGCATGGGACTCAGGGGTTTGGGATGCTATTTATCTTCTTCCCCACAAAAACCCCAACTTGAATGTACAAGCATAGAGCCATGAGAGTCACTTAGAGTGTTGAAGCTTCAAATGATTCAGAGGAGAGGTGAGCAATGAGCCTGGGAGACAAAGGAGGCCACATTGTGAAAGTCACCAAGCCTTGATAAGAATTCGCTAAAATACTTTGTAGCAATTATAAAGATGAAGATGTTATCTAGGAAACTGGCTAGATGCCCTAATAGAGCTTTATTGGCGGTGATCCCGGCTCCTCAGGCTCTGACTCTAAAGCTTTATTATGCATTAGAATCATTTGGAGACCTCAGTAAAATGCAGATCTCGAGCTCCACCCTCAGAGATTCCGAATCAGCATGAATACAGCGTGAGTCCAGGAATCTGTATGGCTAACAAGCCCCTTAGGTGATTCTCATGCCAGAAATTTTAAAACCACCCTTGGAGAAATGCTACTCGTGAATATGAGTTTCTGCTTCAAGAAATCCAACTTTGTAAGAATACCAAAAGATGTTCAGATTCATGATAACCCAATTCCCAAAATATCTAAACATAAACCAGAATACTGATTTATTTACAGTGAGAGCTATAACTCTAAAAGGACTGGAGTTCTTGAAGCTGTAGAGTGCGCGTGTTCTCCATGTAGGAAAACCCAAATGGGAAGCCACATTATAAAAGAAAGTTGCTTGATCACCTTGGAATCAAGCCGTGGACATACCTGGATGACCTGATGGCATCAAGTTAGTCTGCTGCATCCATCTCAACTGTGGAGGTAGACTTGCCAAGGGTGCTGGAAGCTGCTGGTTAGAGCCCCTTGCCCAATGCTGTAACGAAATCAAGAGGATGATTTCTCCTTTTTTTTTAAAGGCTTCTTTAGGTAAGATTAAATATAACTGATAAGATTACAGATTTAGATATACAGTCACATTTCCTTGCAAATACAGTTATCACCTTGGATAGCATAGCATTTGAGAGCTCCCAGAATTCACCTACCCATTTACAGAGTGGTATGTAGGGCTGAATATTTCTACAAATGAATGTGAGCTTTATGATATCAGGGATCTTGCCCTTCTGTTCACCACTTTATCCCAGGTACTTAAGATAGTGCCAGACATAAAAGAGTAATCAATAAATATATTGTGAATGAACAGGATCAGTGATTAGTCTCATGTAGCACATGACCATTCTCTGAGGGAAACCCTAATTCCAAAATCTGGTCTACATTGCTGTTGCCCCCCATGGATTCGCCACCCGCCTCAAGCAAAATCAGTTGCTTTTGTTACCTGTTTGTGATGGGCATGTTACTGTTGTCAGAATTTGTTTTGATTTTTAGCACCAATCTCTGAAGAGTTTATATTTTGTGAGTTCCCAACAGGTTAAAAGGAATAGGAAATTCCTATTGCTTGCTCAAAATAAAAGAGAAGAGAGAGGGAGCTGACCAAATACCATTTCTTTTCGTATTCGTGTTCTGTTCGTATTTGTGATGGATAGCTAATTCTAAGGACTTTTTCCTTGGTGTGTAAGTGAATGCCACCCAACACTCTCTGTAACCTCTTCACAACAAATGTAAGGAGGAAGTTCCTTAGCTTCTGAGCTTAAGAAATGTTGATAAATATTATGAAGCTCCAACTAATTAAAAATGAAATGCAGCCAGCTAAGCTCCAGCCATTTTTAATTTACAATATTGCTTTGCTTCCGAAGCAAATGTGGACAAGTCGCAACTTCTTTTGATGCCTGAGGGACTGAAAAAATTAAATCAGCAGGATTGGCTATTGATGTTTTCTAGCAAATGTTTTGAAATCTCTGCCTTTCATCCATCTTGCAGGAAAACAGGATTGCTTTGTGAGCCTTCAAAGATATTAATTCCTTTAATAAATCCTGATTTGTATGTTGAAAACTTCCAACGGTTAGGTTTCTGTAGCAATCTCAACATCAGGGGTAAATGTTGCCCGCAGGCAGACTCCCAATTTTTTTTCCAAGTATCATCGCTCTTAGTCTGAAACTGGAGCTACACGACAACAGATTAAACACACCTTCTGTTCGGCCTCTTTTCGTAAGATTTCTTTGTTATATTGTTTGCAAGGCAAATTTCATGACAGGCTGTTTGCTTTCCTGGTGATCAGCACTTAATGAGATAAAGCACAAACATAAGCAGTGACTGCCCCAGTTCTGTGCTTTGATCCCTGCCCCTCTAACCGACGTGAAAAAAAAGGGGGAGAAAACTTGAGCTTCTAAAAATATAGTGAATATTTGTCATATAGTAAGCCAATCAGAGCTCCACCCAATAAACAGAACAATAAATCAGGTAGAGAAAGTTAAAACACAAACACGCACAGAGAATATCACTGAGTACTGGCATGAAAGGTGGGCTTGAGGCAAGCTGACCCCAGTACAGAGATTCTGTGTACAGCACTAATTTCTCCAATGATTTCCACCACAGTGATAATACAAAGATATTAGAAATAAGAGAACAGCAACAAAACTATTAGATGACCCTTTAGAGGACAGCATTATTTCAGGTTTCTTTTACTTAAAGGAAGCATTTATGACACTGGTTTAAACTGCCCTGGGGCATTTCTCTTTGAAATTCTTCCTGAAGGAAAGATATAGCAATGTGTCTGGGTTGAAAAACTAGTGTAAAGTTTTCTCATTTCTGTCCAAGCCATTAAAAAAGAATAGACTTTTTTTATTTTTTATTTTTTTTGGTGGGAGAGAGAGAAGCTTAATAGTCTTAATAAATGAGCCAACACTTTTCCCTTGGAGACTAAACTAAGGAGGGAGGGTCTGAAGAGCTCTTGATTTTAGCAAAGGAGATGAGAGGGGCACCTGGGTGGCTCAGTGGTTGAGTGTCTGCTTTTGGCTTAGGTCGTGATCCCAGGGTTCTGGGATCGAGTCCTCAATCAGGCTCCCTGCTAGGAGGAGCCTGCTTCTCCCTCTGCCTACGTCCCTGCCTCTCTCTCTGTGTCTGTCATGAATAAGTAAATAAAATCTTTTTAAGGGGGGAGGGGCAAAGAAATAAAAAAAAACAGTGCAGAGAGCAATATTAGGAAGGTTTGGAGGGATGGTTTGAGAGCTTGTGACTAATGTCTCTTTTCTCTGAAAAATCTTCATCATTCTGGAATGAATGATCCCTTCTAGACTGATATTTTCTGAAAGTTAAAAGTCCTAAACAGATTAAGTCTCTGTACATAAATAATACTACTGGTTGTGGAACCATATATTTAAAGATAGGGTTTATTGTTCCTTTTTACTTATTAAGGTATAATTATGAAAAGTTAAACATTACAATAAATTCTTTAAAGATTCTATTTTTCAGAATAACTACCTGATTATGTATAGTACAGAAATAAATATATATGCATATACGTAATAGGTACACAATTACAAAAACTAATTCAGGTGTGTATATTATTATTGTTAAAATTAATCATTTGTTAACTTTAAATAGGATATTCTGCCTTTATGGAAGCAAAATACTTGAGATTAAAAATATTAGAATTTCTTCAGGCATCTGGGTGGCTTAGTCAGTTGAGTGTCCAACTCTTGATTTTGGCTCAGGTCATGCTCTTCTGGGATCGAGCCCTGAGTTGGGCTCTGCCCCCAGCGGGAGTCTGTTTCAGGGTTCTCTCTCTCCCTCTGCTCTCCCCCTGCTCACTTGCACTCTCTCTCTCTCTCAAATAAGTAAATAAATCTTTTTAAAAATGTTGGAATTTCCATAAGTAAATTTTAATTTCATTACTGAATGAGTTATATTATACTTTTTAAAAAAGATTTTATTTATTTATTTGAGAGAGAGCAGCAGAGATAGCACAAGTAGGGAGGAGAAGGAGAAGTGGGCTCCCTGCTGAGAGCAAGGAGCCCAAGATGGACTCTATCCCAGGACCCTCGGGACCATGGCCTGAGCTGAAGGCAGATACTTAACTGACTGAGCCACCCAGTCACCCTTATATTACACTTTAGTATAATGATGTTCAGGTGCTTTACTAAATGTCAAAAATATATTATTATCCTTCGTAAGAGAATTCTAAAGACAACTCTAGTTGCATTTGTTCACTTTGCAACTCACGCTCAGAGTTTCTGCTTCTCTAAGTTTGAAGAGGAACCTGTTTTCTAAAAAACTCCATAGGTCAGTGTGATGTGCAGCCAGGATAGAAAACTGTGAATTTAGGGGAGCCCGAATGTAGAGATTATGGTCATAATTGGGAACAACATCTTTCATTAAGAGCAGAAATAAATGGGACATATAAGTAGGCCTCAAACTACTCCAGCAACAGAGTCAGTACAGAAATTAGAGGTGCTTTGTAAATAAAAGTTCTAGTGTATTAAATGATAATGGCAATGATGTCAGTAAAATGATGGAGTAGACAGTTCCAAGCTCTTGTTCCCTGACAGAAACACTGAAAAACAAGCAAATATTGTCAGAACCAACTTTGTTAGAACTCTGGAAAACACAGGTTTATAGCAACCAAGTAAACAACCCAGAAAAAAAGATAACTTGAAAATGGCAGGAAAGCTATGTGGCATTTTTACTTGCTCTTATCTCACCTCCACCCTGTCATGGTGGCCATAGTAAAGCAGCAGCAGCCAGTGTTCCCAGTGTAGACCCTGGTCCTTGATTCCAAGGGGAAGGAGCAGACTTTATTTGCAAATTATTGTATATGTCTATTCTAACCTGTGTAGGGTTACCTGAAGGACTGGCTCAAGTACTTGTCTCTGTTTAGACCAACTCAGTAGTACTCAGGCCAGAAAAGCTGAATGCATTGTTCAAAAAAGATGCAAAGCAAGCAAACTAACAACCCACAGATGCCTGGACAAGAGATTAAGACCCAGACATATAATAGACCACCTGAGGCCTGGGAAACTGAGGAAAAACTGAGGGAGATTATTTGGGAAGTTAGAAGATTCAAAAGTACCCATGCAGACAAGGAATAAGGAATATTCAGGGGAATTTAAAATATGCACAAGGGTTTTTTTTGTTTTGTTTTTTTTTGTTTTGTTTTGTTTTGTTTTTGTCCAGGGCGAGACATATGCTCAAGAAAGATGTGAGAGGATCTCAAGTTTGCATCTCAGGATGACTCATTGGCTTAATGTGAGCCCATTTAAGTGTTGGAGCACACCAGAATGAAGTCAATCCACAAAGACTGGGACAGGTGTTTGATGGGTGGGGTTTTTTTTCTTGTCTGCTTTTTCCTTTTTTACTGGGGGACCAATGTCACTTTTAAGTCATTTTCCTTCTTTTATCATCTGGCCTTCAAGGAAACCTCTAAAGGAATAGCAACTTCAAGAACCACAGATGATAAGATATACAGTCTTTGCAAAAATAGTTTGGAAAAGTCACTAAATGACAGATTGCTACAGCCTTCAACAATCAAAAAATAAAACAAACCCTAGAGAAGGGGAAGGATCCAATTTCCAGAGTTCCCATGTTATAATATTTAAATGCCCAGTTTTTTTTTAAATGCCCAGTTTTTAACAAACATCACAAAGCATAAAAAAAAACAGGAAAGTATGGCCCAAATAAAGAAACAAAATAAATTGGCCAAAACCATCCTTGAGGAAGTATAGACACTGGACTTCCTAGACGAAGACTTTAAACAACTATCTTAAATATCAAATTGCTAAAGGGAAACATGAACAAAGAACAAAAGGAAATCAGGAAAACAATGTAGGAACGACAATATCAATAAAGGGACAGAAATTATAAAAAAGAAATGAAAGATAAATTTTGGATCTGAAAAGTACAATAAAGTGAAAAATTCACTAGAGGTGTTCAATATCAGACCTAAGCATGCAAAAGAAAAAAGTCAGTGACCTTGAAGATAGAATAACTCAGCTTATCAAGCTTAAGAAACAGAAAAAGAAAAAAAGAAGAAAACTGAACAGAGTCTAAGGGACATGTGGGGCACCAACAAGTGGGCCAACATGTATTATGGAAGTTCCAGAGGAAGAAAAGAGATAGAAAGGGGTAGAAAGATTATTTGAAGAAACAATGACAGAAAACTTCCCAAATACAACAAAGACAAAAGCAAGTTCAGAGCCAGATGGCTTTGCTGGTAATTACAAAAACATTTAAACACCAAGAATTCTTTTCAAACTCTTTCAAAAAACTGAAGAGGAGGAAACACTTTCAGACTCATTCTATGAGGCCAACATTCTCCTGATACCAATGCTACATAAAGACATAAACAAGGAAAGGATAAACAAAGAAAGGTCCAAAATTCCTTATGAATGTAGATGCTAAAGTACTCAACAAAAGAAAAGAAACCTAATCCAACAGCATATTATAATGAAAATACATTATGACCAAGTGGGACTTAACCTAAGAATGCAATAGCAATTGCTAAGAAAACCAACCAATGTAATAAATCACATTAATAGGATGAAGGGAAAAAAACACACATGACCATCTTAATTGATGCAGAAAAGGCATTTGAAACCTTTTGTGATAAAATCCAACACTCTTTCATGATAAAAAAAAAATTAGAAAACTAGGAATAGAAGGGAATTTCCTCAACATGATAAAGGTCATTTATGATAACATCATACTCAATGGTAAAGGAACTTAAGGCCTTCTCCTTAAGATCAGGAACAAGACAGGGATGCCCACTTTTATCACTTATTCAACATTGTACAGGAAGTTCCAGCCAAAGTAGTTAGAGAAGAAAAGAAAAGACACCTAGGTTGGAGAGGAAAAAGTAAAACTATCTCTATTTGCAGGTAACATGGTCCAATATAAAGAAAATTCCAAAGAATCCACAAGGAAGCTACTAAAGCTAATAAAAGAATTCAACAAATTTACAGGGTATGTCAATACACAAAGATCAGTTATGTTTCTATATACCTGTAATGAACAATCCAAAAAAAAAAAAAAAGAAAATTAAAAAAGCAATTACACTGCCAATAGCACCCACTGGAATAAATGCCTAGGAATAAGTTTAACCAATGAGATCATAAAAATCTGAGAAATATAAAACATTGTGAAGAAAATTAAAGAAGACCCAAATAAAGAGAAATACATCATGTGGTCTTGGGTAAGAATACTTATTATTATTAAAATGTCAATACCACCCAAAGTGATCTACAGATTTAGTGTTATCAGCATCAAAATTTCAACAGCCTTTTTTGCAGATAAGGAAAGATTTATCTTTAAATTTATGTGGAATTGAAAGGAACACTGAATAGCCTAAGCAATCTTGAAAAAGAAGAACAAAATTGGAAGACTCACACATCCCAATTTTAAAACTCACTACAAAGCACAATAATCAAAATAATGTGATACTGGCATAAGGCCAGATACATAAACCAATGGAATAGATTTGAATATCCAGAGATAAACTCATACAATTTATAGCCAAATGAATTATTACAAGGGTGCCAAGCCCATTCAATGGGGGAAACCATAGTCTTTTCAACAAATAGTGTTAAGACAACTGGATTTCTACATGCAAAAGAGTGAAGACAGACTGTTATCTTGCACCATGTGCAAAAATTAACTCAAAGTGGATCAATGACCTAAAATAAATATAAGAGCTAAAACCATAAAACTCTTACATCAAAACATAGGCGTTAATTCTCATGATCTTGGATTTGGCAATGACATCAAAATTTTTAAAATATATAGGACTACATCAAAATTTTTGTGCATCAAAAGACATTATCAAAGAAGTGAAAAATCCTACAGCATGGTAGAATTATTTGCAAGTCATCTATCTGATAAGGATTTATTATCCAGAAAATATAAAGAGCTTCTACAACTCAACAACATAAAGAAAACATAATTCATGGGATCCCTGGGTGGTGCAGCGGTTTAGCGCCTGCCTTTGGCCCAGGGCGCGATCCTGGAGACCCGGGATCGAATCCCACGTCGGGCTCCCGGTGCATGGAGCCTGCTTCTCCCTCTGCCTATGTCTCTGCCTCTCTCTCTCTCTCTCTCTCTCTCTCTCTGTGTGACTATCATAAATAAATAAATAAATAAAATTAAAAAAAAAAAGAAAACACAATTCAAAAATGGGCAAAGGACTTGAATAGATATTTCTCCAAAGAAGATAGATAAATGGCCAATAAGTGCATGAAAAGATGCTCAACATCATTAGTCATTAGAGAAATGCGTATCAAAACTATAGTGAAATAACATTTCATGCCTACTAGAATAGCTGTAATTTTTTTCATGGAAAATAGGCATTATTAAGGATGTGAAAATTTCAGAACCCTTGCACCTTGCTGGTGGGAATATAAAATGGTACAGCTGCTATGGAAAACAGTTTGACAGTTCCTCAGAAAGCTAAAATACAATTACCAAATGACCCAGCAATTGCATTCTAGACATATATCCCCAAAGAATTGAAACAGATATTTACACACCAATATTGATTTGATTGTAGTATTATTCACAATAGTCAAAAGATGGCAACAACCTAAGTTCCATCAATAGATGAGTGGATAAACAAAATGTATTATATACATACAATGCGATGTTTTTTAGCCTTAAAAAGGAATTAAATTCTGAAACATGCTGCAACATGGATAAAACTTGAAAACATTAAGTAAAATAAGCCAGACACAAAAAGACAAAATGTTTTTCCACCTATATAAAAGATTTAGTATTTTTTTTATATAAAACATTTAAATGGCCAACAGGTACTTGAAAAACTGCTCAACATCACTAACCATCAGGGAAATGCAAATAAAAACCACAATGACATATTACTCATACATGTTAGATGGCAATCATCAAAAAGACAAGAGATACCAATTGTTGGGTAGGATGTGAATAAAGGGAACGCTTGTGCACTGCTGGTGGAAATGTAAATTGATGCAGCCGCTATAGAAAACAATATGGAGGTTCCTCAAAATATTAAAAATAGAACTATCACGTGAACCAGTGATCCCATTTTTGCATATATATCCAAGAAAATTAAATCACTATCTCGAAGAAATATCTGCACCACAATGTTAATTGTGGCATTATTTACAATAGCCAAGACGTGGATACTGCTTAAGTGTCCACAAATGGATGAATGGGTAAAGAAGGTGTGGTCTACATATACAATAGAATATTATTCAGCCATTAAAATACGAGAAAAGCCTGCCATTTGTGACAACTAGATGGACTTCAAGGACATTATGCTAAGTTTAATAGTCAAACAGAAAAAGGTAAATACTGTATGATCTGACTTATATGTGGAATCTAAAAAACAAAAAACAAAGAAACAAAATGAACTCCTAGAAAAAGGGATCAGATTTGTGGTTACCAGAAGTAGAGGGTAGGGGAGGTAGGAACTGGAGCAAGGTGGTCAAAAGGTACAAACTTCCAGTTATAAGATAAACAAGTATAAGGGATGTAATATAACATGATGACTGTAGCTAACACCACTGTAGGATATACAGGAAAGTTGTTAAGGGAGTAAATCCTAAAAATTCTCACCCCAAGGAAAATGGCTTTTTTTTTTTCTTTTTCCTTTTCTATTTTATTTTATCTGTAGGAGATGATGGATTTCAGCTGAATCAATTGTGGTAATTATTTCACAATACATGTAAATCAAACTATCATGCTATATGCCTGAAATTAATAGTGATGTATGTTAATTATTTCTCAATAAAACCAGAGGAAAAGGAAAGAAAATGTGGTATATATACACAATGGAATATTATTCAGCTCTAAAAAAAAAAAGGGGGGAATTCTGCCATCTACAATAGCATGCCTGAACCTTGGGGCACTATGTTAAGTGAAGTAAGTCAGACAAAGAAAGACAAACACTGTATCATCTCACTTACATATGGACTCTAAAAAACCCAAACTCACAGGAACAGAGGTAAGATTTGTAGTTGCCAGGCCATAATGGGTGAAGGTGGCCATAAGGTACAAACTTCTAGTTATAAGATAAATAAATTCTGGGGATGTGATGTACAGCATCGCTACTATAGTTGACATTACTGTCTTGGATTACTTGAAAGTTGCTAAAAGAATAGATCTTAAAAGTTCTCATCACAAGAAAAAAACGTGTGCCTGTGAGGTGATGGATGTTGTAATCATTTCACAACATATACATATATCAAATCATTACTTTATACACTTTAATACAATGTAATGTGTCAATTATTCTCAATAAAACTGAAAAAAAAAGATGATCCTTTCCAAATGTTATCTAGTTGACCCAGCCCTATTTTTTAAAAAAATATTTTATTTATTTATTCATAAGGGACACAGAGAGAGGCTGAGACATAGGCAGAGGGAGAAGCAGGCTCCCTGACGGGAGCCCCAGGCAGGATTCGATCCCAGGACCCCAGGATCACGCCCTGAGCCAAAGGCAGATTCTCCACCACTAAGCCACTCAAGTGCCCCGTCAGCCCTATTTTTTTATCCAGTGTGTGTAGGTGGTTGTCTAAAATGACCAAATTCGTAGAAACAGAAAGTAGATTCTAGAACAGAATCTAGAATAGATTCTAATAGATTTCTATTCTAGAAATAGAATAGAAAGTAGAAGTATTCTTGAATACCAGGAACTGGGTGTGTGTGTGGGGGCAGTGGATAGGGAGTTATCTCTTAATGGTTACAGAGTTTTGTTTTAAGATTTTATTTATTTACTCATGAGACACACAGAGAGAGAAAGAGAGAGAGAGAGAGAGAGAGAGAGGCAGAGACACAGGCAGAGGGAGAAGCAGGCTCCACACAGGGAGCCTGACGTGGGACTCGATCCTTGGTCTCCAGGATCATGCCCTGGGCTGAAGGTGGCGCTAAACCGCTGAGCCACCTGGGCTGCCCCGTTACAGTGTTTCTGTGGTGATAGTTTTAGAGACTAGATAGTGGTGATAGTTGCACAACATTATAATCTTGCATATTATAATAAAAGCAGGGTATTTCAGAAGCACACAGAAATATACTTAAACCCAAGGAGATGGTCAGATATGGATTCCCAGTGCATCCTACACACAACATACGACACCATACAAGTTCCAAAAGGTTAAAAACTGTATACAATTTACCCACTATCCTATCCCCAATATCTGGCACATGAGAGGTGCTTGATATTAGCTGACTTTTTAAAAACTCATGGCTTTCGGGGCACCTGAGTGGCTCAGTTGGTTGAACATAATCCAACTCTTGGTTTCAGCTCAGGTCATGATCTCAAGATTGTGAGATCAAGGCCCACATAAGGCTCTATGCTCAGTGGAGAGTCTACTTGAGATTTCTCTCTCCCTCTCCCAATGCCCCACCTCCCTCATCCTTGGCCCCGCCCTCTCTCTCTCTGATAAATAAATATATCTTAAAAAAAAAAAAAAAAAACTCAGGCTGGGGGTGCCTGGGTGGCTCAGCCAATAAAGTGTCTGCCTTTGGCTCAGGTCATCATCTGAGGGTCCTGGGATCAAGACCCACATTGGGCTCCCAGCTCCACGGGGAGCCTGCTTCACCCTCTGCCTCTTCCTGCCACTGTCCCTGCTTGTGCTCTTTATCTCTGTCAAATAAATAAAATCTTAAAAAAAAAAAAAAAAGAACTCATGGCTATCATCATAAGAAAATTTAATGTCTAAGAAAACCTGATTTCAGATAAATAAATCTGGGAGGTGATATTTACCTTATAACAGATTTTACAATAGAATTCTTACACAGGGCAGTCCGGGTGGCTCAGCAGTTTAGCGCCACCTTCAGCCGAGGGTGTGATCCTGGAGACCCGGAATCAAGTCCCACGTCGGGCTCCCTGCATGGAGCCTGCTTCTCCCTCTGCTTGTGTCTCTGCCTCTCTCTCTCGTACTCTTTGTCTCTCATGAATAAATAAATAAAATCTTTAAAAAAAAAAAAAAGAATTCTTATACAAAAGAAGCTCTTTTGGTGAATGTAAGTTATTTTTTTTTTAATTTTTATTTATTTATGATAGTCACACACACACAGAGAGAGAGAGAGGCAGAGACACAGGCAGAGGGAGAATCAGGCTCCATGCACCGGGAGCCCGACGTGGGATTCGATCCCAGGTCTCCAGGATCGCGCCCTGGGCCAAAGGCAGGCGCCAAACCACTGCGCCACCCAGGGATCCCTGAATTTAAGTTATTATATGGTATTTAAAAATGTGATTTCCTTACAACTTTGAATAATAAACCTATATCAAAGAATAAAATATAGGATGCCCATTCAAGGTCCAAACTTTGGTAGATCCACAGCTGTACCACTGATTTCCAGTCCTGCTACTCAGGAGTTATTTGATCTTGGACAAATCCTTGACCTCTCTTGGTTTGCTTATATGTAAAGTAGGGATAATAGTACATATCTCACTGAGTTGTCATGAGGATTAAACACGCAAAGCCACCATTCTTGCACTCAGTAAGTGGTTTCTCTAAAAAGGCAAAAAACATAATATGACCAAAGGAGTAATAAGTCTTACCACTCATTTCTCAACTCATTCACTCTCCTTATATGATACATCATGTGACCTGTAGTACACATTTAAGAAATGGTTGGCTATGGGTGCCTGGGTGGCTCAGTGGTTAAGCATCTGCCTTTGGCTCAGAGCGCGATCCAGGGTTCTGGGATTGAGTCCCACATTAGGCTCCCCGCAGAGATCCTGCCTCTCCCTCTGCCTGTATCTCTGCCTCTCTCTCTCTGTGTCTCTCATGAATAAGTAAATAATCTTTAAGAAGAAGGAAGGAAGGGAGGGAGGGAGGGAGGGAGGGAGGGAGGGAGGGAGGGAGGGAGGGAGGGAGGAGAGAGAGAGGGAGGGAGGGTTAGCTAGAATTAATTCTACAATCTATAATGGATAGTCAGACAAGTTAACTAACCATGTCCAGAAGGCTACCCTGACAACCCATCTGGGCTTCCTCCAAATTTTTTTTTTTTTTTTTATGATAGTCACAGAGAGAGAGAGAGAGAGAGAGAGAGAGGCAGAGACACAGGCAGAGGGAGAAGCAGGCTCCATGCACCGGGAGCCTGATGTGGGATTCGATCCCGGGTCTCCAGGATCGCGCCCCGGGCCAAAGGCAGGCACCAAACCGCTGCGCCACCCAGGGATCCCTCCAAATTTTGAATTGGCTCCCTGTTCTGACTTCAGAGAAAAAGATTGCTCTATGACTTTGAGAATTCATCAGGCTCTGCTCTCGAGTTTTTTTAAGTTAAAAGTGAGCAAGACCCAGGGCCCAGAAATGGGATCAGCCAGCCCTAAAAGTAGTTGTCAATGCCCACCAGAGTTTAAAAAGAGGGTTTTAAGAGGAGAAAATCTGTTGGTATGTTGAGTCAGTATGGATCACCAATACAATCTTAGATATATTTCATTCATCTTCTTTAAATCCCTAAAAGGCAAAGTCTCTTATCATGCAGAATGAAACCCGTGGCACTAAATGAAGTCCCTTGGTGTGACGTGCAAGACAGTAAGGTAGAGTGTCACGTAATCAGGTTTCTCAGTCCAGGACTTTTCCTGGCACTTCCTAACCAGGCCTTCTGAAAATTCCCTCGGTCTTCCCAACTCAATAAATGAAGATCGTAATGCTCCAGGATCCTTAGAACTAACAAAATGTTCCATTTGATGATTTGACCCCTGAGAAGCGAAACAGGCTAGAAATACCATGAGCAACCCTGGGCTGAGAAAAAATGTAACAGACCACATAGTCCTAGTCAGAATGTTTTGCTTCTTTTTCCCTGCGGTTTGGTGGTATATCCCCATGGGAAGGTTAATTGTTGTAATAGTGGTTATAACCACAAGGGAAAACCGAGTTGAATGGCGCGCATCCAGATAACCTTTGCACGAGGCAGACAGAGAGGGCTGCAGCCTCTCAGGAGCGCGACAGCCGGGGTGCCACAGTCTTATCTCCCAGGACACACCGGCTCTCCAGATGCTCCGAGGGTTGCTGCCGCTTACAGCCCAGTGCGTGCGAAGCTGACAAACCGGCTGGGCGTGCGCTGCTCTGGTGAACAAAGGGAGACAAGACGCTAAAACCTAAGAGCAAAGAGTGACCCATCCTAGGAGACCGATTAGGACGCGAGGCCGTTATCAGCCCGATCATTCCCACACACATGATAAAATTCACTATTGTACTCTGGTGGTGGGATTTTATTCGATCCTCACAGAGTAGTGAGGAAAATACATTTCCTTTTGTTTTCCTCCCGGACCCGTCATCATCTTTGCAAAATACTTGTCTCTGCGAGTTGTGCCAGCAGGGCCGTTGGAACCCGCAGGGCCACTGGAATACTAATCTCGCCCTTTCTGGCACCGGAAGCAGCTGCTGTATTCATGCAGAATAGGTGGAAACCTCTGGAAAAGAGCACGAGGAAAGAACAGAGTTTTACTTACTTGCCAAGGACGAATATAACAACAATAACAAAAATTAAAATCTGTATCGCATTTTACAATTTTCAAAGCATTTTCTTAAACGTTAAACATTATTTCATCTGATCATCAAGCTACTTCTTTCCTGTGTAGCCTGGGCCAAGCTGCAGAACTCTCCCAAGTTTAGTCCCCTTAACGGTCAAACAGGGATCAAACAGGGATCGTACCACTTACTTTACAGAATTGTTGTGAGGATAAAAAGGAAGCGTGTGTCAAGTGATTGGCACCATGCCCGGGGTGAAGGGACGCTGACAGTAGCTCCCAGCTCCTTGCTGTGCCAGCCTTCATCAGGTCACTCAGCTCATACGGGCCAGATCTGCGTCCAGAACCCAGGTTGTCTGACTGCCCTACTGTGCAAAGGCAGTAGGGAAGAGAGTATCCTGCTTTACACCTGTTGTGTACTTCCGTCTGTTGTCATCTCCATGTCTCATTGGACCGAACTAGTCAAAGGGTAGTGAGGATAGACACAACTTAAAGACAAAGTTCATTTTCTTTTTTTTTCCCCCCCTGAAGATTTTATTTATTCATTCATGAGAAACAGAGAGAGAAGCAGAGACGTAGTCAGAGGGAGAAGCAGGCTCCGCACAGGGAGCCCAATGTAGGACTCGATCCCAGGACCCCGGGATCATGCCCTAAGCCGAAGGCAGCCACTCAACCACTGAGCCACCCAGGTGCCCCATCAGTTCTTCTTTCTTTATGCTTCCAGGCTTGTCTTTAAGTTTCCTTTATTCTCTTTTTGTTTCTGAAACATTATATGATATGAAAAAAATAGCTCTGCACTAAACCCTCAACCAGAGAGAAGTTATCTTTAAAGCATTCACACAAAGAAAGGGACCAGGAAATAGCCTAATCCACAACTGAAATTAGAACAGATCACAGTAAAACAGAAGTTATTACTATTGACCAGATTTTATTTTTAACATCAGCTAAGTAATTATGTGCAAAGTGCAAAACCTTCATTTGTCGATTTCTAAGATTAAATTCAATAAAATTGTCTATAATCTATCATTTTCTCAGGTTTGCCTCTCCATAGTAGATCAAACATAAGTAATTAGATTTCTGCCTGACTAGCAAGGAGAGAAAACAGTTTCATTTTGGATAAATATCTTCCTAGTGGATTGAATTACATGTTCTTTCCTTTACCTATCACCATGTAACAATTGCTTCTGTGTTTTGTTTCCTTCAAAGTGTCGAAATGTTATCCCATAATTTCAGCAGAAAGATGCCACAGTTGAAGTTTGATTCTAATTCTAGATGGAAGGCTTATTCTTCCCAAAGCTCACTGCTCACCATCAGTCATCATTTTAATTTTGATAATAATCTATCTTCCGCATTGTTGATGCCACTTTTCCTTATTTTAATAAACATGATTATAGGAATAGCAACTACACTTGCATTTCAGAGTTTAGAAAATGTTTTCATACACATCATCTCTTGATCCTTACAATTCTGCAAAACAGAAAGTGAAGATATTTTTACAGAAGAAGCTGAGACTCGGAGCCTAACTAACTTGCCTACGATTTCCCAGCCAGAGAGACCTAGAACTGACACTACTGCATCATTTCATTTTATGGTAATAAAACTCCAAGAGGGATGCCTGCATGGCTCAGTGGTTGAGTGTTTGCCTTTGGCTCAGGACATGATCCCGGGGTCCTGGGATCCAGTCCCACATTGGGCTCCCCACGGGGAGCTGGCTTCTCTGCCTATGTCTCTGCTTCTCTGTGTGTGTCTCTTATGAATAAATAAATAAAATCTTAAAAAAAAAAAACAAACTCCAACAAGAGTACTTCAGGGCAACATTCCCGGGTCATCTGGTCATGAAACTAGTACCACACAAAGCAGTGCCTGAGCATACACCAAAGTGCTTGTGTATTATTTAGCTGACCAAAAGATGGCATCAGTTGTTGCCCTGCATAGGCATTGATGCAATTTGTATAGAGTAGTATGTACTGAGAACAATTTTGAGATGTTCTTTAATGATGGCTGCAGTTGAGACTTAATGAAAATAGCTTTTTTCCGATTCTAAAAATGATACATATTCTCACTCTAATTGTACAGAAAACAATAAAGAACAAAGTATATACCTGCAATCCCAGCACCTGGAGTAAACCTCTGCTCCTTTTAGAATCTCTCAAAGCGCATGCGTGTGCACACACACAGAACTCTATATACACAGCATTATAAAAAAAAGCTACCTGGCATTCTTTATTCAACATCTTAAATGTTTTTTCATGTCAGTACATGAGATCCTTAACTATTTTAACTGTTGAGAGTATATAGTGTATGGACGTACCTTTTTTTTTTTTTTCATTTAATCCTCTATTGATGAACTTCTAAGCTATATCCACTTCTTATTTTTCTACTGTAAACTACATTATGATGAAAATTTGGGATACATTTCTGAGAATATTACTGATTCAGAGGGTATTCCAATTTAAAGTAATATATATATTGCTATAGCACCCTCGTGGAGTGCTCTGATCTGTACTCATGTTGACAGTAATTAAGGGTACATTTCCCCATACTCTCGGTGACAGGTTTGTCAAACGACTTTTATCTTTTCCATTCTGAAAGATGAAAAATACCTTATTTTTTATTTGCATAATTTTGATAACTAGTGAAATTAAACATATTTTATTATGTTTTGGCCTATTTAATTTCTTCATTTTTTATTTCCCCTTATATGGTTCTCAAATTTTTTCAGAGATATATTCTTTTTTATCAATTTATAGAAATGTTTTATGGTTTTCTTTTACACATGTTGCAGATATTTTCACCTTCTTTATGTGTATTTGGCCTTGTTCAAGATGGTTTTTACTTCTCAGAAGAATTTTTTACTTTTTAGTAATCAAATTTATGAGTCTTTTCTTCTGTACTTTTCTGTCATGCTTAGAAAGGCCTTCCCCACCCCTAGATTATAAAAATATTCAACCAGGGACACTTGGGTAGCTCAGTGGTTGAGCATCTGCCTTTGGCTCAGATCATGATCCCAGAATCTTAGGATCGAGTCCTGCATCAGATTCCCCATAGGGAGGCTGCTTCTCCCTCTGCCTATGTCTCTGCCCTCTCTCTGTGTCTCTTACGAATAAATAAACAAAATCTTTAAAAAAAATTCATCCAAGTTTTTTCTGTGAGACCTCTATGGTCTCTTTTTTAAGATTTGCTCCTTTGACAATCTGGAATTTGGTTTATTATCATTATTATTTTTAACAATCAGAAATCAATTTATTATTTTTTGCCTCAGTCGCTCACTTGGAAAATGTTGCCATAAGGCCATTAATTAAATAGGCCATTTTTATCACATACTGAATTTTCATATATGCTTTCATCTATTTCTGCATTTTCTCATCTCAATTACTCATCTGTCTATACCTATATCAATATCACACTACTGTAATTTTTATAGTACTTTTATGTTTACTATTTGGCAGTTAAGTACTCCCTTATCACTTTTCTTTTATGTAAATTTCCATTATTAAATTCACATTGTCAACTCATACAGATACTACTGGAGTTCTGAATTGTTAGGGAGAATTAGCTTCTATAATACTGAACCTAGAAAACACATATTTACAAGTAGTGGTTATATAAATTACATTAATCTATACTTACAGAAACCATAAACAATCATAAACAGTTACATGGAAGAATGGATAAGATATGGTTCAGTTTTTCCAAAACAAGTCTCAGGAATTTTGCTTTGATAAGATGGAATAGTCATACTTATCCCTCTCCCCACCTCTAAGTATAACTGGAGACCCAGGACATTAAATATTAAACAAACGTAAGAAGTCAGAAAGGTGCCCAGAGGTAAACTGACTTGGGATCTTGACATGATGAGTTCCATGGATATTCTTTTGCTTCATATATCCCAGAGATGAAGCTGAAGAAGTTGGCAGTCTGAAAATGCCAACAGCTGCAAACAAACAAACAAACAAAAAAAAAACAACAAAAGCTTTCCTGTAGTTAGGGCATCAAAACCATAGAAGTTTAGTAAGATAGAAAACGTGTAGACAAGGGACGCCTGGGTGGCTCAGCAGTTGAGCATTTGCCTTTGGCTCAGGGTGTGATCCCGGAGTCCCAGGATCGAGTCCCACATTGGGCTTCCTGCATGGAGCCTGCTTCTCCCTCTGCCTGTGTCTCTGCCTCTGTCTCTCTCATGAATAAATAAATAAAATCCTTAAAAAAAAAAAAAAAGGAAAAAGAAAAAGAAAACGTGTAGACAATAATGCTGTACTCCAGCCAAACACTGCAGGAAAATCTGCGATCCCCACCTGCACTAATGCCAAAAAAAAAAAAAAAAAAAAAAAAGTCCTAGTAGAAAGACTAGACTTCCACGTGGTCTCAGTAAGCTTCAATGATGTGACCCAATATCTTCTCCAGGGTGGTATCAGAGAAGGCCTACTGGAGGGTCAGGACTTTCACCATTGCCCAGTAGTAAAGATGCCACCTCCATCACAGTGTCAGTGGAGACTGCAAGGACCAGAACTTCCACTTCTACCTAGCAGTACAAGGAGCAACCCCTCAGGTTTCAGTGGAGACCAACCTGGGGAACTAGGACTTGTACGTTCATCTGGCAGTAACAAGGCAGTGCCCTTACCCCACCTTCCATGGCTAGAGAGGTATCGGAGAAAGCCAGTTTAAATAGAGGTTTAAATAAGAACTAGAGTCTTATAATTTAGGACAAAAAATGTCCAGGTTTCAATTTAAAAAATCATTCATCATATCAAGAACTGGAAGATCTCAAAATGGATGACAAAAAAAAAAAAAAAAAGACAACCAAAAGAGGCAAAAGAGGCTAATACTGATATGATAGAGATATTAGAATTATCCACAATTTTAAAGCAACCATGATAAAAATGCTTCAGTGGGCAATTATGAACTTACTTGAAACAAACGAAAAAACAAGAAGCCTCAGCAAAGAAATAGAAAGTCTCATCAAAGAAACAGAAAATATAAGAGCCAAATGGAAATTTTAGAACTGAAAATGCAATAACTGAAATAAAAAGCTCAGTGGGTGGGCTCCACAACAGAATAGAGGGGACAGGGCACCTGAGTGACTCAGTGGTTGAGTGTCTGCCTTTGGCTCAGATTGTGATCCTGGAGTCCTGGGATCGAGTTCCGCATCAGACTCCCCTTGGGGAGCCTGCTTCTCCCTCTGCCTATGTCTCTGTCTCTCTCTCTCTGTCTCTCATGAATAAATAAAATAAAATCTAAAAAAAGAAAAAATAGAGGGGACAGAGGAAAGAACCAATGAACTGGAAGACAGAACTAGAAATTAATATGAAGAAAAGAGAGAAAATACTTAGGAAAAAAGTTACAGAGTAAAACATATGATACAACTCTATTTGTGAAAACAAAATGTGTGCACGCAATCATACACACACTTACTTGTAAGTAAACTCATAGAAAAGGGCCTAGAGGTTTTACATTTAGGGAGAGAGAATGGAGTTGAAGGTTGATAAGGGGGAGATTTTATCTTTTGCTGTGTTTTTTTTTTAATTTATTTATTTTTTATTTTTTTAATTTTTATTTATTTATGATAGTCACAGAGAGAGAGAGAGAGAGAGAGAGGCAGAGACACAGGCAGAGGGAGAAGCAGGCTCCATGCACCGGGAGCCCGACATGGGATTCGATCCCGGGTCTCCAGGATCGCGCCCTGGGCCAAAGGCAGGCACCAAACTGCTGCGCCACCCAGGGATCCCTCTTTTGCTGTGTTTATCTGTATTATTTGAATCTGTTGCACCAGGACATTCATGTTACTTGCATAATATAAAATATTCCTATATTAAAGAAAGATTGCCTTTTTGTTTATTCTAAGACTTCTTCTATGCCCCAGAGTAGAGTTTTATAGATTTCTTTATACAGGTACTAAAAACATTGTTAGACTTTCCCTCAAGTATCTTACATTCTTTTGTTGCTCTTATGAATGATATTTTTCCCATTATATTTTCTAATTTTTGTTGGTATACAAGAAAGCTATTGATTCTAATAAATTTATTTTCAACCTACTCTGATTACTAAAACTTATCACTTATAGATTTTAGATGATGTATTTGATACAATTATATAGAGTCTGTTTGTTTTGTTTTTAAAGTAGGCTCTATACCCAGCATGGGGCTTGAATGCAGAACCCTAAAATCAAGAGTTACATGCTCTACCAACTAAGTGAGCCAGGTGCCTTGATGCAATTATATACAGAACCACCAACTGTAAATAATTATATCTTCTCCTACTTTCTCATATTTTTCCTATTTTCTTCTCTTGTTTAATGGCATCACTTCCAACTCATTGAATAGTATTAACCAATAGTAAATACTTATTTATAACATTAATAGAAATCCTTTTAGTGTTTTACCCTTAATTGATCCTTGATTGACTGATTCATTTATTCTGCTCATTAACTGTCTACCATGTGCAAGGCATTGTGCTACTCTAAAGATCTGATGATAAGCTAAACCAAACATGTCCCTGTAGTCACAGAGCTCTTAGTCTAGTGGGAAAGACTGACATGTTGAAGTCATGATACTCATCAATATCTAATTACAAATTGAGATAATTGCTAAGAAGAAAAGGAAACACATCTATGAGAATGTGGAACAGAGGAATGTAAAGGAAGAAGAGGTACTCTTTCATGCAGTAACTAAAGAAGAATTCCGTCAAGTTCATTTTAAGTCTCCAACCTTTTCTCTTAAGAGAATATAGAGGAATTGAGTCTCAGATACCCAAATCCTTATGACTGTTCAGTGGTGCAAATACCACTTGCTCTTTGATTTTGTTTCAGGATATATTTCATATCAACCCATAAAAGCTATTATTTATCAAGTGTTTAACTCTGTGCTACTTTGCACCTTATCAAGCCCCCCATACCATTTAATACAGGTATTATTGTTCCTATTTTACACTCAAGAGAGTTCAAGTGGGCAAGCTGGGCAAGTTTTAGGGCACATATGGTTATCAGGTGGTGTCCTGATTGTTATTGATTGATGACTTTTACCATACAACAGGGAATCTAGTAAGACTAGGCATTGACTTAGACTTTTTATATCATTAGACTGTATACTTCTTGAGTGTAGAAATTATGTTTTAGTTGTATTTATATCTCCAGTAATAAGCACAGGGCCAAACATCTAGGAAGTGTTCATTAAACTGTTCACTGGACATTGAATGAATGGCTTAATCATGGATTGCTATGCCCACATAGACTATGAGCCTCAAAAGCCTTCACATTCCCATTTTGTCTAGATTAATAACTAAATCCAGTTTTTATCAAGTTGTATGACTAGGAATGTTTTCATATTTGGTTATTTACATATTAAATTCTAATCTAGTTTCAAAGTATTATAATACTATCTAATTAAAATACAATCAAGAAGTATAAAAATTCTAAAGTAAAATGTACAGAATGTTTAGGTAAATAAAAAGTAACTTCTGAAAACTAGAATGGAGATATATGAGAAGATGCTGATGACATTGAAATTCTAAATTCTCTCTCTCTCTCTCACTGTGTGCCTATCATAAATAAATAAAAAACTTAAAAACAAAATTTAAAAAAAAGGGGATCCCTGGGTGGCGCAGCGGTTTGGCGCCTGCCTTTGGCCCAGGGCGCGATCCTGGAGACCCGGGATCGAATCCCACGTTGGGCTCCCAGTGCATGGAGCCTGCTTCTCCCTCTGCCTGTGTCTCTGCCTCTCTCTCTCTCACTGTGTGCCTATCATAAATAAATAAAAAACTTAAAAAAAAAATTTGAAATTCTAAATTCTGCTTAGTTTCTTTCCCAGTATAAACAGGCCTTCCATCCCTGTCTGAGGAAGCTAACCCTGCTTTTCCTGAAGAATCTGTAATGGCCATCCCTTCAGTAGTTGCCTTAAAAGACACCACTGAGTTTCCTCAGAACCTACTCTCTTTGTTTCCAGATCTAGATTCAAGTCCCATACAAAGCATGACCCGTGAGTAGATATACTATACAAAAGGACTGCATACTTTTTTAAATTTATGCATGCAGAAATATGGAGAATATATGTGGGAATGGATATTAAAAGTGTTGATAGGGCAGCCCGGGTGGCTCAGCGGTTTAGCACCGCCTTCAGCTCAGGGTGTGATCCTGGAGACCTGGGATCGAGTCCACGTCAGGCTCCCTCTATGGAGCCTACTTCTCCCTCTGCCTGTATCTCTGCCTCTCTCTCTCTCTCTCTCTCTCTCTCTCTGTCTCTCATGAATAAATACAATCTAAAAAAAATAAAAATAAAAATAAAATAAAAGTGTTGATAATGATAGAATACAAAATTCGAGCAGGTCAAGTTTATTGATATGAGGCCACTAAACTGAAATTCTAGATTCAGTGTTTTAACCCAAAGGATTAGAAAGAACTATAATAGTTTATCTAGTTGGTTGGCTAAAACATAGATCAATAAGTTACCTACAATAAATTAATAGAAATTCCAGAACTGCATTGGTATACTATACAGAAAGATACCCAAAGGCTTAGAGAGATTAAAATGTTAGAGTTATTGTGTAAGACCTGGTCACTCACCCCAGAAGGCTTTAGACCACACACCTTTCACCATGATTATGAGAAACAAATTTATAAAAGGAGCCCCAGCATCCTGTAATGCTCTAACTTGAATCATCAAAACAGAGTCATCTTTCCTCAATCAATTCCCATACCTGAGGAGCCAGATTATACACTCATAAATACTAGCTATGACCACATGACCAGTCCCAGAGGACTGAAATTGTTATGAATACTTCTTTTGTTATAAATATGTATGTGTATATATACACAGTTAACATGTTTTTCTTCCTACTCTTAACCCCTTATCATGTAACATGTAAGATGTATTAATAATAGTTTACTTTATAGTATTTAAGTTGTAGGTTATTCCAGGAGAAAAGTAAACATCACCTAAGAACTTCTGGGGAAAGGGTTACTGTCTTTCAGCTATACGCAAGAAAATTGTATCATGTCAGACAGAAATTTAACTTCATTATTGTGGTCTATATTTGGTTAAATACAATTTTTCCTTGGACAAATTTATAATATACAATAATTCCTGTAACATATTTATAACTGCTCTGAAGACTTTGCTAAATCCAACATCTGGGACTATTCAGAGGCAGTTTCCATTGACTATATTCCCCCCCCCCCCCCCAGTATGTATCATCTTTTCTTTTTTTTCTTTTCTTTTGCATGCCTTGTAACTTTTTTAGAAAATCTGAACACTTTAGGTAATATATTGTAGCAGTTCTGGATTCTGAATTTCTTTTTCCTTCCTAGGATTTTTGCTATTGCTGGCTTTATGTCGTCGTTGTTGTTGCTGTTGTTGTTTTCAGTAACTTGCCTGGAGTTAAACTGAAGAATATCTTACCCCCAGTGTATGTGGTCACTGATGTCACTGCTCAGAATTTTTTTTTTTTTAATTTTATTTATTTATGATAGGCACACAGTGAGAGAGAGAGAGAGAGAGAGGCAGAAACACAGGCAGAGGGAGAAGCAGGCTCCATGCACCGGGAGCCCGACGTGGGATTCGATCCCGGGTCTCCAGGATCGCGCCCTGGGCCAAAGGCAGGCGCTAAACCGCTGCGCCACCCAGGGATCCCTGCTCAGAATTTTTTAATTCTCACTTTTATATTTTAGCCCGACTTCCTAGCAATTATCTCTGTGGTTATATAGCTTGGTGGTGAGGCAATGATTAGTCAGAGATATTCAAACACTTCTAACTCAAAACTTCCATTCTTTGATGGTAGATCTGCACTTGCTTTAGTGATGCACTTAAAGTTTTAGCAGTTTTCAAGTGTGCCCACACTTTCACTTTCTGTGGAGGCCCTCTTGGTCTTCACAGCATATGCTCTCAGGCTCCTAGACAGCCAGAGATGTTTGGCATTCTAATCAAGATTTATCTCATTGCCATTATGTGTAACAGTTGAGACATGGAAACAACCTAAGTGCCCATTGACAGATGAATGGATAAATAAGTTGTGGTATATACACATATATCTATTATATATGTGATATATCATATATAATATTGTATATAATGAGATATTATTCAGTCATGAAAAATGAGGAAATCTTGCCATTTTCAACAACATGGATGGACCATGACATCATGATGCAATTAAAATAATTCTGACAGAGAAATATAAATACTGTATGATTTCACTTTTATGTAGAATATTAGAAAACAAAACAAATCAAACTCATAAAAAAAGAGATCAGACATGTGGTTACCGAAGACAGGGGTTTAGGGGAGGAGAAGTTGAAAAAAGAAAGTAAAAAATACAGACTTCTGCATGTAAAATAAACAAGAACTAGAGATGTAATGGACAACATGATCATAGTTAACACTGCTATATGATCTATAGGAAAGTTGTCAAAAGAGTAAATCCTAAGAGTTCTCAACACAAGGAAAAAAATTTTGTTTTTTGTTTTTTTTTTATTATATCTATATCAATAATGGATGCTAACTAAACTTATTGTTGTGATCATTTCACAATGTATATAAGTCAAACCATTATGCTATATACTTTAAACTTACACAGTGATGTATGTCAATTATATCTCAGTAAAAATGGACTTGAAAAGAGTTATCTTATTGCTAAGGTCTCTCTGTTAAATTTCTGGATGGTCCTTCTACCTGTCTTTTGCTTCAACCAAGACCTAAGGACCAAGAGAGAGCTGCATGATTTTCCTGTTTGCCAAATGTAGGTCTTCCACCCTCAACTCCAAATCAGGTTAGCCTCTTCCAGCTACCGGTTTTCAGAGTCAGTACCAGCCCCAACACACTAGGGTAGCATATGAGATGGCCCCTGGCAAGGACACTTACTCTTCTAGTGAAGCCTCCTATTCTTCAGCAGTTTTTATTTTTATTATTTTTTCATTTGACAGAGAGAGTACATGCACAAGTAGGCAGAGTGGCAGGGAGAGGGAGAGGGAGAGGGAGAAGCAGACTCCGAGCAGAGAACCTGATGCTGGGCTCAATCCTAGGACCCTGGGATCATGACCTGAGCCAAAGGCAGATGCTTAACTGACTGAACTACACAGGCACCCCTCTTCAGCAGTTTTTAATGAATACATGGTTTTCAATTTGTTGTTTGCCTGAACACTGCAGCTTTCCTGAGCCCTATATATGATTGATTTTGAAAATTCTGTACAATTTTATAGTTGATTTAGGGGCAGAGGATTTGTCAACTTCTTCACTTACCAATAACTAGAAATCTATCTCCATATAATTTTATGCCTGTCTGAACTTAAAATAATTTTATAACAGTCTGAACTTTTCTGCCCTTTTTAGGGATACTTTAATGATGTTTTTCCAATCCCATACCCTTACATTGCTTCATTCACTGTAGCTATAAAATATTGAATTTATTCTATCATTTTTTTACTCTAACACTGCTCATAATATGGTTCCCAATCTTCCAGAGAATACAATAATGTACAAACTACTATTTATCTAATATAAAAACTTAATGAAAAGTATAAGGCTTACTGTGTTGCATTCAAGTCACCAATGAAGAAAAGAAGAAATTGGAGGAAAGGAAATTTCTATCTAGGAATAAAGAAAACCTTCACACATTCATTAAGTAAGCAATTAAATGTCCCCATATGTGTAGAAGTAACATTCAAGTTACTCTAAGAAGAAAGAGAGAGGGTGTGTAAAGTTGTATTTGTTGAGGGTCTACTCTCTGCCAGCCTCTAGCCCTTTACCTGTGATATTTCATTTAATTATTTCAATAACCCTAGGAGCTAAGTTTTGCTATCTACGTTTTATAGAGGAAAAAGCCAAAACTCAGAGAAATCAGGTCAATTGCCCAAGGACAGTGAGTTAGTAAGTAAGAGTGGTGAGGGCACCCAGATGGCTCAGTTGATGGAGCATGAGATTCTTGATCTCGAGGTTGCGAGTTCGAGCCCCTCACTGGTAAAGAGATTACTTTAAAAAATAAATGTAAATACATATATACATACCTACATACATATAAAACTATCCTATCTGACTCCAGAGTCACACACTGATTCTCAAAGGATATCTTGGATTGTTTTTCTATATGTTAGTTAGGAAGAACATTGAAATTAGTGGAAGTAGAAACTTCAAACAAGTCTCGCTTGACTCTGGGAAAATAGACAATATTCAACTGTATCTCAATGAAACTGAAGTAATAATATTATTTAAATTTTTTTGTAACTCTACTTCTCCCAAGGAAGGAAGAAACGTAGTTTGTTAGCATTATTACTGCTTCCTGTTTGGTTGTATAAAGTTACTAGTAGTTTAAAAAAAAAAAAAAAAGAAAAGAGAAAAGATTTGGGATGCCTGGATGGCTCAGCGGTTGAGCGCATCTGCCTTCAGCTCAGGGCTCAGGGCATCATCTGGGGGTCCCGGGATCAGATCCCGCATTGTGTTCCCTTCAAGGAGCCTGCTTCTCCCTCTGCCTGTGTCTCTGCCTCTCTCTGTGTCTCTCATGAATAAATAAATAAAATCTTTAAAAAATATATTTTTAAAAAACAATTTTTAAAACTTAAAAATAAAAAGGAATTTGTATGTTTAAATACAATGTATGTTTAAAATAGTCCAGTGGAGGAAAATTTAGTAAATTTTATCCTGCTTCATAGCCTTCCTGATAGGAAGAATTCTTCTGGACTTATATGTGGCAAAATTTAGAAACCAGACCACTTCAAAGGACTATGTAAGAAAGAAGAGCTAAACACAAAATTGGCCTAGGACTCAGGAATGGCTCCTAGAATTTAACTGGAAGATGCCCCATGATTCTTCCCAGTGTTCCTAATGCTCTTATGATCTTGCCGGGGAGGGGGGGGGAGGCAAAACTTCACATGTAAAATCAGATAGTAAACATAACTACACATACACACACACCCCAGAAAACTATGCAAAGCACTTAGGAAATGAGATGAGACGTGTCTTAAGCCCTTAAAAATAATCATGACTTGAAGAAAATAAACCAAGATTGTTATTATTATATTCTATATATAATATAGCATACTATTAATCTAGGAGTTGGTATTATGGATATTATGTTTTTATGTATTCTACAAATTTTCTCTAATAAATGTAGAACGTGTATTACATTTATAATAAAAACTATTTTAAAACATGTACAGAAGACATACAAGGAAATTCCACTGGAAATACAGTATGAGTACAGAAATAACAAAGAAAATTATCTGTGTAAGGAAGGTAGAAGACCAGCATAACTGAACTAGGAAGATGACATAACTGCAAAGTATCTGTAATAGAACCTAGTGAACTAATGTAGGTTCTTTAACAGGGAGGATTACAATGATGCTCCAGGAAAGATAGACCCCCTTCTGATTATGATTGTATATGAGGGGTTCAAGTAGACAGAAATAAAAACCAAAAGGAGTAGCCACTGAGTATACTGTAATAATACAGATATAAGAAGACCAAAGACGAAAACAATGGCTTGAGAATTGAAAAAGAAAAAGGGAAAAGAGAATAAAATGTGAGACGCAGAGAAAAAATAATCAGAACCTGATACATGATTGAATGTGAGGGGCTGAATTAAAGGATGAGTCAAAACAATTTCAGGACTATAATACTAGGCAGCCAGAAGAATGGTGAGACCAGGAAGGCTCTCAGGATGTAAGCAATAGATAAAAATTTAGTTTGGGACCAATAAACATTTTGGTGCTAGTATAATACACAAGCAACAATAAGGACAGCTAGTTGTCCAGAGATGTAGAACTCATAAGGCACCAAAAAAAATGGCATTTGAAGCCATGAGAGTGTGTGAACCTTCCTAGAAATCAGCAGCCCTATGCAGACCAAAGTCTAAGCCTTGAAGGACTGCAGGTGCAGGTCACATAGCATCAGCTATGAGCATCAGCTATGAGCTAAAGAGAAACAGCTAACAAAAATAAGCATCCAAATGAGGGTCTTTTCTGGTTTTGTTTTGTAGTATGGTGAAGGGGATGGGGGGACAGGGTAACTGGGTGATGGACATTAAGGAGGGCATGTGATGTAATGAGCACTGGGTGTTACATAAGACTGATAAATCACTGACCTCTACCTCTGAAACTAATAATACATTATATGTTAATTGAATATAAATAAAAATATTAACCCCCAACCAAAATAAATAAATAATAAAAATAAAATATTTCTCTACACTGTATTGCAAAAAAAGGAAAGGAAAAGGAAAGGAAAGGAGGAAGGATGGATGAATGAACACAGAACTCTGGATTGGAAGAAGAAAATGGGCAAATTATTTAATCTTTCTAGCTTCCAATTTTATCTTTATTAAAGATCTTCAACTAGATAAACCAAAGGAGGAGGAGGATGGCGAAAATAGAAGAATTCAAGATTTTTAAAAAGTATTTATCACAAAAAAATCTGTACATGAAAGCTGACACCAGCTTTATTCATAAAAGCCCAGAACTGAAAACAACCCAAATGTCCTTCACCTGCTACATGGCTAAACAAGCTGTGGTGCATTCATACCATGGAATATTACTCAGCAATAAAAAGGAATGAGCTAGTGATACATGCAAAGGCCTGGATAGATCTCAGAGAATTATCCTGGGTGACTAAATCCAATCTCGAAAGGTTACATATTTCTATTATTACATTTATATTATGTTCCCAAAATGATAAAATTATGGAGATGGTGAACATATTAGGGCTTACCAGGGGCTATGGAAAATGAAGGAAGTATAAATTACTATAAAGGGATAACATAAAGGATCTTTGTGATGATGGATTAGTTCTGTATCTTAACTGTGATCATAACACAAACGTACATATGTGATAAAATTGCATACACTTACACATATACATGTACACATACACAAATCACTGCATATAAAACTGGGAAAACCTCAATTTCATTACGCAGGATGATATAACATCATTATATAAAATGCTACTATTAGAGGAAAACTGGGTAAAAGGCACACAGGATCTCTCTCTACTAGTTTTTGCTACTAGTCCCATGAATCTATAATTATTTTGAAATAAAGTGGGGGATAAAAGCTGTGCCAAGGGACAAAAGAATGCTAGGTTTATCCAGGAGCAGCTAATTTATTTCTGGCTTTATTGAGGTATAATTAAATTAAATTTTAAGATATTTGAAGTATACAACATGATAATCTGATATACGTATAATGTGAAAAGATTCTCACCATCAAGTTAATTAACACATGCATCACCTCACACAGTTATCTTTTTTTTTCCTGGTGAGAACATTTCAGTCTTACTCTCATAGAAAATTTCAATTAATACAGTGTTATCAACTATATTCACCATGTTATACATTAGATCCTCAGACCTTATTTATAGGTTTTTACGCTTTTCCCAACCATATCCCTATTTTCCCTAATTCTCAATCCCTGGCAACCACTTTTCTACTCTGTTTCTATGAGTTCAACTTCTTTTTAAAGATTCCACATATAATAGATACTATGTGATATTTGTCATCCTCTGACTTACTTCATTTGGCATAATGCTCTCCAGTTTCATCCATGTTGTTACAAATGATACTTTCCTTCTTTTCTTAGGCTGAGTAATATTCCATTGTGTATATGTACCACACTGTCTTAATTAATTCATCTGTTGATGGGCATTTAGGTTGTTGGCTATTGTGAACAATGCTGCTATGAACATGGGAATGCAGATATCTCTTTGGGAATAGTGATTTCATTTCCTTTGAATGTATATCCCGAAGAAGGATTGCTAGTTCATATGGTAGTTCTATTTTTATTTTTTATTTTTAAAAAGATTTTATTTATTTATTCATGAGAGACAGACGCGGGGGGAGAGAGAGGCAGAGACAAAGGCAGAGAGAGAACCAGGCTCCATGCAGGGAGCCCAATGTGGGACTCAATCCTGGGTCTCCAGGATCATGCCCTGGGCTGAAGTTGGCGCTAAACTGCTGAGCCACCCGGGCTGCCCAGTAGTTCTATTTTTAATTTCTTGAAGAACTTCCATACTGTTTTCCATAGTGGCTGCATGAATTTATGTTCTTATCAACAATGCACAAGGGTTCACTTTTGTTATCTTTTGTCTTTTTGATAGTAGTCATTCTAACATGTATGAAGTGAAATATCATTGTGGTTTTGATTTATATTTCCCTGATGAAGAGTGATGTTGAGCACCTGTTGGCCATTTGTATATCTTCTTTAGAAAAATGTCTGTACGGGTCTTTTACCCATTTTAAAATTGGGTTCTTTGCTTTTTTGCTATTAAGTGTGTGAGTTCCTGTATATTTTGGATATTAACTCCTTACAGAATATATGGTTTGCAATCCAGAAGCGGTTAATTTTAGAATATTTTCTGCAGAGTGGTGAAGACAAAAGCCAAAAAATAAGAGATTAAAGAAGGAAATGCTATACATACACAATGGAATATTTTTAAATCATAAAATAGAATGAAAACTAGTTATTTATGACCGTATTGATGGACCATAAGGACATCATACTAATGAAATAAGTCAGAGAAAGACTTATTTCACTTACATGCAGAATCTTTTTTTTAAGATTTTATTTATTCATGAGAGACACAGAGAAGGCAGAGACATAGACAGAGGGAGAAGCAGACTCCCGGCAGTGAGCTCGATGCAGGACTGGATCCCAGGACCCCAGAATCACGCCCTGAGCCAAAAGCAGATGCTCAACCACTGAGCTCAACCAGGTGCCCCTTATATGCAGAATCTTAAAAAAAATAAAACAAATGCCAAGCTGATTGGACACAGAGAAAAGATTGGTGGTTACCAGAGCGGGGAGGCTGGGGGGTAATAAAATGCATGAAGGGAATCAAAAGATACACATTTCCAGTTATAAAATAAGCAAGCCATGGGGGGTATAATGTACAGCTTGCTGACTATAGTTAATAATACTACATTGCATATTTAAAAGTTGCTAAGAAAGTAGTTCTTAAATGTTCTCATCACAAGAAAAAATTATAACTATATATGGTACAGGATGTTAACTAGACTTATTGTGGTAATCATTTTATAGTATATGCTAATACCAAATCATTACATTGTACACTGAAACTAATACAATGTGATGTTTCAATCATATATCAACAAAGAAAAAAAGGAAGGAAATGCATGGTGATTAGAATCTTCTTCCAACTAAACCCAAATAATCCATAGTCGATTCCATATTATATTCCACAATGTTTCTTAACATTATAATCTATACCAATCAATATGGAAAAGGCTTTGGAATAAAGGAAGGTTTCTCTAAGCTGCAACAAACAAAAGCAAATACAGTTTGAAGAGATTTTGGAGGTACTATACCTTAATGTCTGATTTGTTGAAACTGATTGCAAGAGGAATATAAATGAAAGTTTCCCTGCCTTTTTCTAACTCATTGTCCTCTAGGAGAATTCATTTTTCAACCAGGAATGAATATCCTACAAATCCAGGATTGGGAGATATCAAGGACTTACTATCAAATGGATTATTACCACAAAGCCTTATAATTAATATACACAGCTACATTTTTGCTTTCTGGTCCCTTCATGCTGTACATGTTGGGTTAGTATAATAGGAAAGCAGGAGAATACTTTGCAGAATAACTTACAAGACAGGAAGTCACTAGTGTATTTGCAGCTCAGCATGTGGGATCGAAGAAGTTCAACTCATTGTCTGATCTGAAAATAATCACCCTTGAAGCAGAATCCTATTAGGTTCAGAAATTTAATATATAAGACAAAATGTTTCTACTTGTCTCAGACATCCCTATTACAAAAACTTACATCTGAAGACCTTACTGTCTAAAATCTGCTTCATCTCTCTCCAACTCTCTTTTCCAAGCCCTCCCTGAAGAATATATTTATAAAAAATATGTATGTAAATATTTACATATATATATACAAAAAATATATATATGTATATATAGCTCCCATCAAGAATGGTTTGCTTCCAATTTCATGATGGAAAGCATTCCTTTGCCTTTTGATAACAGCTATAATATTTCATGAATAAATGCACTTTTATTACTAACTTGGGGAAAAAATTCTTGCTCATCTGTTTTGGTTTCATATAAATCAGGATTACTGTTTCAAAATAAAAATAGAATATTTTTTTAATTTTTTAAAAGATTTTATTTTTTAAGTAATCTCTACACTCAACATGGGGCTCAAACTCACAACCCTGAGCTCAAGAGTTGCATGCTTCTCCAACTGAGCTGGCCAGGTACCCATAAAAATAGAATCTTTAAACATTAGAACTGAAAGGAGCCTTAAAATGTTCTCTATCCAATTTCTTTTTTTTTTTTACAGATAAAGAAACTGAGGCACAAAGAAATTAATTTCTATTTATTTTTTTTAAAAATTTTATTTATTTATTCATGAGAGACAGAGAGAGAGGGAGAAAGAGAGGAAGAGAGAGAGAGAGAGAGAGTCAGAGACATAGGCAGAGGGAGAAGCAGGCTCCATGCAGGGAGCCTGACATGGGACTCGATCCCAGAACTCCAGGATCATGTCCTGAGCCGAAGGCAGGCACTAAACCACTGAGCCACCCAGGTGTCCCAGAAATTAATTTCTAAAGTATATGAAAACAATAAGTTTAGAGAGACAAGAAGCCTGTCTAATGTTTTTACTGTCCTTAAAAGCTGGAGTCTAGTCTCTCTAGTTTTGCCACACACAAAAATGCCAAACTACTACACTACTCCCACTGTGTTCTCTAAATAATGCTGCCATGAATATTCTTCTACAGGTCTCTTTGTACACATGTGCAAGAATATCTTTGGAATATAGCTCTAGAGTCAAATTGCTATAAATATTGACAAATTAAAAACTGAATTAGATATTGACAATTTGCTCTCTAAAGTGGTGGCCCGATTTTTATTCCCACCACAGTTTGAGTCCGTATTTGGTCTACTTGTGCATTTTAACTTCAGCCAATCTGTTGGGTATGGATGGGATCTTATTGTTTGGAGTCGAATTTCCTTGATTACTCTTTATATTGAGCACCTGTTCGTATGTTCATTGCCCATACTGGATTTCTTCTTCTTTGCCAATTTCTCTCAAAGGTTGATCACTAGTTCTTTATAGAGTCGGCATATACTGATCATTTGTTGCTGTTATGCATCATAAATATCTTTTCCTGTGTGAGACCTAGTCTTATCCATTTCCAGCCACCAGAATATTCTTTAGGAAAAATCTAAAATACAGAAAAAATGTGCAGTTTTTAAAGATAAAAAGGAAGATGAGAGAAGGAGGGAAAGAGTAAACACCTTGTTCTGACTGAGGTGTAGGCATTTGAAGAAGGTTCCACAACAGATTTGATAGGACTAATCATCAAACCATTTTAATTCAAAATATCTGATTAACTGATTTATTAATATCTTTCCAATCATAACTTCAGGGCATTTGGTGGTGGTGGTGGTGGTAATGATGGTAATGATGGTAATTATGATGGTGGCTTTTTATTTTATATATTGTCTTTTTGGTCCCTCTGGACAACTATTTTTAAACCAAAAATGATTTTTTAAATTTTTGTCACTTTTTAGCAAGTCACTTCAGTTGACAAAGGTTCATAAATAGGCTAGTAAATGTTAGCCTATAATCTCTTAAGATGATTTCATTAGTGTTTTTCTTTATCCCCACCCCCTCTGCCTTTTTTTTCTATAGAAGGCACAATTACATAAAAGATACATAGAGTCCACATTTGCTTTCCTCAGGCATAGGAATTATTCTGGGCTATTTCCATACGGGCAGTATTCTCCTAGACCTTCTCTATAGATGCCAATTAGAAGATTAGCGTCTTTTCTCTCTCCCTCTTTGCTATTAAATAGTCACACAAAAGCTGAGCTGACAAATTACTCTCTCCATGGTACTCGACAAAGACAGACAATAGATCATCATCATTTACTATACTCAAATCCTATTAATCACAGATTAATGAGAACATGTCTAGTGGGGAAGAAATTACCAGAATGTGGGCCTATTGGCTTGTTACTCATGTAACATCTGCTCTGGCTTTACCTTTAGTGTCATGTCATCTTTTATCACATTGAAATAATGTTTGCTCCAGAAACATAATTAAGATAATGGCACAGATTCAGAGCCCTTCCCTTAATAATTAAAGAACTGGGGTTATATTTCTTAGTCCGATGGCTTTTTAAAAACTAATTTCCCTCTGTTCTTGATTATTTCCTTTTTCTTTTGCTCATAATGATCTATCAAATCTTTGGGTTTTTTCCCCCATCTCTGCAAGCTATGTGATTAATACTCATTCCCAAAACTAGGACAAGTCAGAGTTTGGTTTCCTTTTTCTCTTGAGATAAAATTCACATAACACAAAAATTCATTGTAACCATATTGAAGCATACAATTCTGAGGAGTTCCTTTTTATACTTTGAAATATTCTAAATTCAAATTAATACATAGATGACTCTACCAAACTTGTGGTGAGCATCAAGTACTGTACTTGCTTTCCTTAATCCTTATCTGCAGTGTGATGTTTTATTTTTTAATAGTCAAATACTTTGATTTTTTAAACATGTGATTTACCAATGTGCCTTTTGTTCATAGGCCAAGTTTCTACTTTACTTTAAAGCACAGAAGTTGAATTTTGGGTTCAAATATTTAATATTCTTGGATGCCTATTGTCCTCTTTTCTCAACAAGGGGTAAAACTTGGGGAACAAATATAAAGTAAAAAAAAGTGCAATAGCATCTATAATCAGTTGATAAAGAGGAAAGAAGAATCACAATTTATAATTACAAAATTGGAGAAAGTAATTGCTCATGTTATTAAAATCTAGAAATGTACTTGTCACTCTTGGAAGGCAGTGGTGATTAGTTCTTATGGCTGGGTAAGCTGTGATCTAAGGCTTTGTGATTAAGTCGTGATTCAGCACCACAGGGATAAAAACAGCTCCACAACCAAGAGCTGGCAGGCACCCGTTGAGGGAGGGGGAAGGAGGACTGCAAAGAGCTTCTTAATTAAATTTTAATTATTGCTAATTAGAACTACTGTTTTTTATATCCCCAACAAGGAAGACAAGAGCTGATCTTGCCTTTTTATTATTCTGCTAATTAGTTTCCCAAAGAGAGGTTTGGAAGGGCAGACTGATTTGACAGTATCCAAATTGTTAGTTGAATTCAGATCTGAAGGTAGATCCCATCCTAGAACTTGAGCTTTACTATTTCCAGGTAGTTCCTTTCCAAAACTAAAATTTATTCCAGGGACCTCAGGAAATGAGCTATTCCTATCTACTATGTAAAAAAAAATCCATGATTTAGTTTTCCTTTGATTTATTCTATCTTATCCTCATACAGGTCAAAGATTTTTAATTATTAAAATAGATGGCGACCCCTCTATACAAGTTAATGTATTCATGTAAACTTTATGTACTTGTGAATTGTTAGAGATGATCTCTACCAGATTTTTTTAAGTAATCAAATGTGCCCATAAGAAGTGACTACTAGTTTTCTCTAGCAGTGAACCTAGTGCTTTGCAATAGGCAATAACAACAAAATCCAAGTCTCTACCCTGAAGAGCTCCCAAGTTCTATTAAATACCATTTAAGATGAAATGCTCCAGGTAAACCACACTTCAGATTGCAAAACAGAAACCCTTATTGCAAGTTTGAAGACATAATCCCAGAAGGTTCCCAAGACCTATTAGCATTAAAAACCTTCTGCAAAATATGAATCCTATTTCATAAGTGCACACATTTCATAGTTCTTCTCCCAAGATAATAAAGTTAAGAGTTCTGAGTTAGTGCAACTCCCTATGTTAATTACAATAAAATCCATCAAATGAAATTACATTTCTGGAATCAACAGCACTTGGCCAAGCACACACACATGCCTTGACAGCCTTCCTTTACAGTTGGAATTACATTAACACATGTGTTTGTTTCCTCACCTTTTACAGACACAAGAGCCCTGTGATATGTTAATTCACACCAAATTCCAATCCTTGCCCTTGTCTTTATCTTCCCAACTCAATGATATGATGTGTCAACACCTTTCATATTGGGAAGAAAAATGCTTAGACAAGATTTTGTTTTTACTCACTTTAATTAAAATTACAGAAACTAGAAAACAAAGAGTAAATAAATTAAATCTGTCTTTCAGTGCCATTCACCATCTGCCCTGTCAATAGTCACTCTGATCTGAATTATTTTAAAAAGTCAGCTGGGTCTTTCTTTCTCTGATTAGTCAATTAGCCACATCTCACACTGGTTTAAAAGGTGTTTCTTTCAGGTCAGTGAGTTACCCTCACCATCTTAGAGTACTTGACATACCAATAAATAAAGACTTCTGAGATTTCCCATTAGTACTCAAAGATTTCTGCTGTTGCTTTATTTAGCTTATTCAATATTTGAAAGCTCCCTAACACATAACTATTCTCTTCAAAATCATAAACATTCCATGATCATGTTTTATTTTTCTTTATTGTATTCTTCTATGTTAGATATGGAGCAGGTTATGATTAACCTCATTTTTACAGATAAAGAAAGTCCACTAGATTATTATCCAATCCAGTTATGCTCCTTTTACAACTTGCTTGTTATAATGTTGTTGCTTGTTCCACTCCATTAGTCAATAGGAATTGGTTTTTACAGAGACACTTGGCCCATCCCAAACCATTATGGGTGACCATGGGAAAAGCCTCTAGATTGGATGCCTTTGAAGACAAGGGGGTTAAGATGGGGAATAAATGGGGAAAAATAACAAAACAGAATAGGAATGTGATTTTGCACTGAATAATAATTGTGTGCCAAGTACTGGGGAGTTTGAACTATTCTGTGTACCTGAGCCTTGATGCCAACAACCCCTACCAAAACCAAAACAAAATGAAATGAAATCCTATGGCCCAGTGGCATTCAAAGATTCAAGGAGACCTTAGTTCAAATAGTTCCACAAGGCTGGAACTAAACTCATGACTTCTTGAAGGTTGGAATTCTCTTTTATTTTAAATTTTGGTAGGTTTTGTGATGAGTTGTAAGGTATGAGTTATGAGAGATAATAAATAATGTATATCTAAATTAAAGTATATGTAGTAGGTATGATAAAAAAAAAAAAGTCCAGATAGTAAGGAATATCACTTTATTTTATGTAAACACCTAATTTCTGACTTCAGCCCCCTGATCTCCTGGATTAGTAGAAGAATTAAGATTAATTTTTAGAGACTTTCCCTCATCTCTACTGAGTTGTATCAAGATTCTGATCTTTTGCATTTGAGGTGGGGCAAATTGGGGTGCAACTGGTTCCAGCAATCAATCACCTTTGTACAGAAGTTGCCACTGGGTCTTCCACAGTCTTGTCTTAATGGTGCCTCCATTATCAGTGGTTCTCTTCTATTTCATGGATGTATTTAGGACTTGGAATCTTCCTCAAAACTCCCCTAAGCCTAGAGTTTGGGAGGAGCCCCATTTTCTCCATGACAGTTATCTCTACCAAAAATCTCCTTGTCCCTTGTTCCTTCTCCACAAACTAAATTTTCTGAAGAGCTTAGGCTTTGGGAAACAAAAACAAAAAATTCTTGCATAATACCCCTGCTTTCTGCCCTACAGAGACCCTAAACAGGGTATTTACTTAAAATGAGAGAAATAAAAAAAAATGCATCAATACAAAAACAAATTAACATCTCAAAATATTATCAATACGTCATACTGTATACTAGGAATATTCCAAGTACATTACAGATCTAAATGAAAGAGAGAAAAAAAAAAAATAAAATAAAATAAATAAATAAATAAACGAAAGAGAGAAAAAGAGAGAGAGAGGCCAGCCATAGAAGTATGAAAAGAGAGGAGAATTTCTTTTTTTTTTTTTCTTTATTTATTTATGATAGTCACACAGAGAGAGAGAGAGAGAGGCAGAGACACAGGCAGAGGGAGAAGCAGGTTCCATGCACCAGGAGCCCGACGTGGGATTCGATCCCAAGTCTCCAGGATCGCGCCCTGGGCCAAAGGCAGGCGCCAAACCACTGCGCCACCCAGGGATCCCCGAGAGGAGAATTTCTTTATAACCTTGGTGTAGGGAAAGATCTTTCTAACTGACTCGAAAGCCAGATGTCATTAAAGAAAATATAGAGGTAAAAAAAAAAAAAAAAGAAAGAAAATATAGAGGTATTTAACAACATAAAAAATTTTTTTTTAATTTGGCATGGCAAAAAACAAACCCACAACTATGTGTGATATCAAAAGAAAAATTACAAATTGGAGGAAAATGTTTGTAATTCTGTAATTCTGCGGATAAAATGCAAATTATCTAGAAGGAGCTCTTATAAACAAAAATAAGAAAAAGACCATCAACCCAATTCAACAGTAAAATGAGCTAAAGAACAGTTCACAGAAAAGGAAATTAAAACATTTTCTGAACACAGGAAAAGATACCTAACCTCACTTAAGAGAAATGCAAATTTAAACTATACTGAGATACCATTTCTCAGCTATTAAATTGGCAAAAATCCAAAAGTTTGAGAATACACATTGTTGGCAAAACTGAGGAAACAGCCTCTCTCTTATATTGCTGGTAGAAGTGTAAATTAATAAAACTCTTATGGAGGGATATTTGTAATATCTATCCAAATTACAAATGTGTATATCCTTCAACTTAGCAATTTGTGAATTTATCTTACAGATATACTTGTATAAGTTATTCACTGAAACACTGACTGAAAAACAATCTACAGGGAATTAGCTAATTAAACCATGGTATATCTATATATTAGAATATTTTGCAGATATATAAAAGCAATGAGAAAGTTCTATACATCTATAAGGGAAAAAATCTTCAGGATACTAGGATTTTTTTAAAGCATAGAATAGTGCTATCTTTTGTGTAAAAAAGAAGAATGCATATTCATAACTACTTCTATATGTAGAAACTCTGGAAAGACTCAGAAGAAACTATCAACAGTGATTGTAGTGGGAAATGGGAACCAGGCAGATGGTTCCATATACAGGAGGTGTACTTCTATCTCTAAAATGTGACTCTTTAACGTGTACCTTTTATTTTATTTTTTTTAAGATTTTATTTATTTATTCATGGGAGACACAGAGAGAGAGGCAGAGATACAGGCAGAGGGAGAAGCAGGCTCCATGCAGGGAGCCCGATGCAGGACTTGATCCGGGACTTCAGGATCATGCCCTGGGCCGAAGGCAGGCGCCAAACTGCTGAGTCACCCAGGGATCCCTAACGTGTACCTTTTAATCTTCAGCCATATGTGCATATGTTCTCTGTGATCATTTCTACCACTTAACCATGGAGTTAGAAACATTAATAAACTCTGATGATCATTTTATCATCTATAAATCTTTAACTCTTAAAATTTAAATCCAAAATAATTGTTCATTTTTCAAATTTTTAAGGGGTCTAGGCTTAAAAGATTCATTTAAAAAATTTCCATTAGAGTAAATGCCATAATGCTGAATACTTTGGTCTTTAAAAAAAAAAAAAAGAATACAGATAATTTTACTATAATTAGATCTTTTTAAAAGTTTGTTATGTTACAGATAAGCTTTTTTTTTCTTTTTGTAAATAGTATTACAATGTAATTCATACAGCCAAATTCCATTATAGGAAATTCCAAGAGACATCTATTTTACTATATTTCCTATACCAGGCATATGTAATTAAAATTGCTCAAAATATTTTAGCCAACAACTGAAGCTTAAAGTAGGTGGCCAGAAGGAAATTTTTTATTTAATATTACTTGTGCTACTGGATTTGATCCATATTATTGATGTCGGCACAATGTGTTTTTCACCAGTCTTGGACCACCCAACCTAGCAGAGAGGTCAAAAGCACAGACTCTAGGCTCAGACTATCTGTGTTCATGTGGATTCACACACTAATTGTTTTTTTTTTTTTTTAAGATTTTATCTGTTTATTCATGATAGACACAGAGAGAGGCAGAGACACAGGCAGAGGGAGAAGCAGGTGCCTAACAGGGAACCTGATGTGGGACTCAATCCCAAACCCTGAAATCGCATCCTGAGCCAAAGGCAGACATGCAACCACTGAGCCACCCAGGCATCCTGATTCACACACTAATTATATGACCATAGGCAACTGATGTCACCTCTGAGTGCCTCTGTTTTTTCACCTTAAGATGCAGATAATAGGGTACCTGGTGGCTTAGTAGTTGCTTGTCTGCCTTTGGCTCAGGGCATGATCCCAGGGTCCTGTCTGCCTGTGTCTCTGCCTCTCTGCCTCTCTCTGCCTCTCTCTGTATGTCTCCGGAATAAATAAAGAAAATATTTTTTTAAAAAAAGATAAAGATAATAATAGTACCTACTACCTTATAGAATGGTTCTGAGGAAAAATCATTTAGAGCTGCACATAGAAAGTGTGGCCCAAGAGTATACACAGGGAAACAACAGTCTCTTCAACAAATGACTCTGGGGAAACTTGAAAGCTACATGCCAAAGAATGAAACTGGACCACTTTCTTACACCATACAGCAAAAAAACCCTCAAAATGGATTAAAGACTTGAACGTAAGACCTGAAACCTATAAAACTCCTGGAAGAAAACATAAGCTCCTTGACATCAGTCTTGGCGATGAGTTTTTGGATTTGACATCAAAGGCAAAGTCAACAAAAGCAAAAATAAACAAGCAGGACCACATCAAACTAAGAAGCTTCTGCACAGCAAAGGAAATCATCAAGAAAATAAAACAGCAATCTACCAAATGCAATGAAATATTTGCAAATCATATATCTGATAAGGGATAACATCCAAAATATATAAAGAACTCATACAACTCACTTTAACTCACTAAAAAATGAACAATCCAGTTAAAAAATTGGCAAAGGATCAGAATATTTTTCTAAAGGAGACAGAGAGCCAACAAGTACAGGCACATGAAAAGATGCTCAACATCAGTAATCACCAGGGAAATACAAATCAAAACCACAATAAGGTATCACCTCACACATGTTAGAATGGCTATTATTCCATTCTAACAAGCGTTGGGTGAAGATGTAAGGAAAAGAGAACCCTTGTGCACTGTTGGTAAGAATGTAAATTGGTGCAGTCACTGTGAAAAACAGTATGAAGATTCCTTATGAAATTAAAAATAGAACTACCATATAATCCAGCAATTCCACTTCCGGATATTTATCCAAATGATGTGAAAATACTAACCTGAAAAGATATCTGCCCCCCCATGCTTATTGCAGCATTATTTACAATAGTCAAGATATGGAAGCAATCAAAGTGTTCGTTGATGGATGAATGGATACAGAAGATGTGGGGTGTGTGTGTGTGTGTGTGTGTGTGTGTGTTTGTATAAAATGAAATACTACTCAGCCATATAAAAGAAGGAAACCTTGCCATTTGTGAGAACATGAAGGGAACTTGAGGACATTATGCTAAGTAAAATAAGTCAGAGAAAAAAAAAAGAGAGAAAGACAAATAGCATATGATCTCACTTATATGTGGAATCTAAAAAAGAAACAAACAAAAAACTGGACTCATGGTCACAGAGAACAGATTGGTGATTGCCAGAGGCAGAGGTGAGGGCAGGGGGAAAATGGGTGGAGAAGGTCAAAACGTACAAACTTCTAGTTATAAAATACTCAAGTCATGGGGATGTAACGTACAGCATGGTGACTCTAGTCAATAATACTGAATTGTATATTTCAAAGTCACGATGAGAGTCAATCTTTAAGATTTACAAGAAAGAAATTTGTAACCATGTGTGATGATCATTTCACAATATAGACAAACATTGAGCCATTATGTTTTACACCTGAAACAAAAGTTATATGTCAATTATATCTTGATTTTCATTTTAAAAAAAAGATTTTATTTATTTATTTGACAGAGAGAGAGAGAGAGAGAGAAAGCACAAGCAGGGTGAGTGGCAGGCAGAGGGAAAGAGAGAAGCAGACTCCCCGCTGTGCTGGGAGCCCATTGGTGCTGGGGGGGGGGGGGGGGGGGGTTCCATCCCAGGACTCTGAGATCATGACCTGAGCTGAAGGCAGATGCTCAACCAACTGAGCCCCAGGCAACCCAGGTGCCCCTATATCTTGATTTTTAAAATTAAACGAAAACAAAAAGTATAAAAACAGAAACTTTGTCTACAAGCCATACACAAATAAATATACTGAAACAAAAGAAAAGTTTCTTTCAGGTCAGTATTTTTCTCTGAGAAGTATCATGAAGAGCCTATCTTCACTTTAGGGTGTGGAAGACTAGAAGGGAGAGAAACACATCAAATTTGGAAAACAATGGATCACCAATACCATAATATACTTTCATATCTGGGGGAAAAATACCTACTGTTCACATAATGCAAACAAAGAAAGTAAAGCTCAAGAAAAGTCTAAGGCCTCAGGGTGACAGGTTTCCCCACGAGGGATGTGCCCCCTTAATGAGTCCTATCAGAATCTGCAGAGGCCGGATGAGACAGGGACCTTTAACAAAGGAGCTTGAGTTGAACACGACAGAAAAATAGTGCTTTATAAGAAAGTAAAACTGGCCAAACTATCAGGAATGAGATCACTTACCAAAAACAAGGAAGTTTCAACTTAAAAAAGAAATCATTATTGGCCTTACCTCTCCACCACTCAGTTCCCTCTCATGCAGATGGATTTCCTTTGGCAGTTTGTTTTGAGAATGAGGAATAATGATTAATCAGAAGGGTAGGTATTTATCTTTCTTTCCCAAGGGGGTGAATCCGAACTGATCCTCTATCTTCCCAGGCTTCCTACTGCAATAATGAAATTCCATTACATTGAAAATGATGTAATTCCCCCCGGGGTTAGTTGTAATCAGACTTGACCTATATGGATATGGTGGGGATGAGGACTGAAAGATAGGGAAATTAACAGAAAGAAGAGGACAGCATGGAGATTTGCTCTGCTTGCTTCATTTTGCTTTAATTCGGTTATATAATGTCTATTAGAATTTGTTTCATTTCTGACAAGAAAAAAATAATGCAAAAATAATAGAGATAAATTGCCAGTTTCAGAATTCAGTGTTCTCTGAACAGTTATCCGGTCTGTTCTTCCTCCTTCCACCTCTAATCCCTCCCCACCCCCCACCAGCACCATTGATCAATTCTCATTATTAGCTCTTAGAAAAGCAGACAATCCCTGGGACAAGCCTGGCTTCAGATCAGAGAGTCAATATTCTACTGTAACAATCTGCCAAAAAATGCAATTCAGGCACATTTAAAGTGTGTCTCCCCAGAGGAAAGCAAGAAACAGAGGCCATTGAGAGGGGCCTCACTATTTAGTTTGATTCAACCACAGCTGCCTCTGACATTTCTAAGCCAGTCAGGGTTATCATCAGAAAATGCAAGTGAGCAAATGCAGAGTGACAGCAGACCATAGCACAAAGGCTGCCTGCTTCAGGAAGTTTATCCAACTCCCCCAACCATTCGCCCCTCCTCTCCACCAGCACCTCTTATGAAGAGCTAAGTTCATGATGAGGACTAAGAGAGAGTGCCAGAAGGGCAACATGTGAGAGGTGGTATAAAGGGTACATCAACCATGCAGTAGCATCACTTAAAAAAATAATTTGAGGCATGGGCTGACTAACAAATGAAAAATCCTTCTCTTAAAGAACCTTTGGAGCTGCAAGATGCAGAATAAACACTAAACAATTCTGTGTATATGCATACGAGGATGAAGTTGGCATTTTGTAGTCAAAGTTTATCAAGCATCACCATTTCATATCATTCAACCATATATACTTACATTTGACAAAGGTAAGAAAAACAGAATGGGATTGAAACAATTTGGAGAGATCAACTGTTGAGAGAGGAGAGGTGAAAAGAGAATAAATGGCTTATTCAGATACTGTTACATTGTTAAAAATCCATCTTTGATTTAGTACTTGACAAACCATAAGAGACTCTTAACTCTAAGGAACAAATGAGGGTTGCTAGAGGGGTCGTGGGTATTTGAGGGGATGGGGTAATTGGGTGATGGGCATTAAGGAGGGCACTTGATGTAATGAGCACTGGGTGTTATATGCAACTGATGAATCACTAGATTCTATCTCTAAAACTAATACTACACTATATGTTAACAAGCCTGAGTATAACTAAAATCCACAGTAAAAAATTATATTTAGTACTTAAATAATATATACATAAATTATGTTTACATTTTTTTTTATGTTTACATTTTTAAAGATTACTTAATTTTAGTGACATAGTAGTAATAAAAAAGGATACAAACTATGTGATAAGAATACAATTCGACTTTTTTTTTCTTTTTTTAATTTTTATTTATTTATGATAGTCACAGAGAGAGAGAGAGAGAGGGGCAGAGACATAGGCAGAGGGAGAAACAGGCTCCATGCACCGGGAGCCTGACATGGGATTCGATCCAGGGTCTCCCGGATCGAACCCTGGGCCAAAGGCAGGCGCCAAACCACTGCGCCACCCAGGGATCCCATACAATTTGACTTTTTAAATGTATATAAGAAAAGACTGTGGAACATTAACTACATTTCTGGAATCTTGGACTAGATGCAGTATAAACTTTCCTATAGTTTGAAAATTTTGATCATTTACAGATTTTTCCTTCCTTTTCTTCTCCCTCACATCAAAACATTGACCACCAACCCTAATGAATATGCAATTATTTTATAATCAAAAATATTTTTTAAAACATGCATCACTTTATTTTTTTAATTAAATTCAACTAATTAACATATAATGTATTATTGGTGGAGGTAGAGGTCAGTGATTCATCAGTCATATAACACCCAGTGCTCATTACATCACATATCCTTCTTAATGCCCATCACCCAGCTACCCCATCCCCTTATCCCCCTCCCCTCCAGGGACCCTCAGTTTGTTTCCTCTGACTGAGGGTCTTTTATGGTTTCTCCCTCTCTGATTCCCTCTTATTTTTTCGTCTCTTCCCCTGTGATCCTCTTTTTCTTTTTAAGATTTTATTTATTGGGGTACCTCTACCTCTGAAGGTAATAATAATACATTATATATGAATGAATTGAATTTAAATAAAATCTAAAAAATAAAAATAAAGATGTATATATAACCCAATGGAATACTACTCAGCCATCAAAGAAATGAAATCTTGCTATTTGCAATGACACAGATGGAATAGAGCATATTATGCTAAGCGAAATAAGTCAATTGGAGAAAGACAATTATCATGTCTCATTCATATATGGAATTTAAGAAACAGGAGTGCCTGAGTCACTCAGTCTGTCTTTAGCTCAGGTCATGATTCCAGGACCCTGGAATGAGGAGCCTGCTTCTTCCTCTCCCTCTGCCCATAGCATCCCCTGCTTGTGCTCTCTCTCTCTCTCTCTCTCTCTAAAAAAAAATCCCTATCCCCATCCCCTCCAGCAATCCTCTGTTTGTCCCAGTACCATACTGTCTTGACGATTACAGCTTTGTAATTGAGCTTGAAGTCCAGGATTATGATGCCTCCAGCTTTGGTTTTCTTTCTAAACATTTCTTTGGCTATTTGGAGTCTTTTCTGGTTCCATACACATTTTAGGATTATTTGTTGCAGCTCTGTGTAAAATGCTGATGGTATTTTGAGCCCGAGTGTTAGGCTATAGTGTACTCTGCTGATCAGGAGTGCACACTAAATTCAGCATCAATATGGTGACCTTCCAGGAGTGGTGCAGGATGGGGGTGGGGGACCATCAGGTTGCCTAAAGACGGATGAACTGTTGGAAACAGAGCAGGTCAAAACTCCCGTGCTGATCATGCATCACTTATCTTATCTATACTCTTATTACAAGATAAAGTTTATGATTCTCTTGAGAGCTAGAATCAGAATTTTCTTTTCAAGACTTATTTATCTAATTTAAGAGAGAGAGAGGAGTGAGAGAGAGAGTGGGGGGAGGGCAGAAGGAGAGAGAGAATCCTAGGCAGACTCCCCACCGAGCAGGGAGCCCAAAGGGAGGCTCAATTCCATGACCCCAATCTCATGACCTGAGCCTAAATCAAGAGCCAGAGGCTCAACTGACAGACACCCACACTCTAGCAGTGTGGCAGTATTTTAGTATTTTAATTACTAGCAGTATTTTAATATTTTAAAATACAAACTTCCTTTGCAAAGTATTGGAAATAGAAGATGGGGCCTCATGGTATTAGATTGAGAAATTTTTTGTTCTAGAAAGAGAAAGTAAGGGGGTAAAAAGTAAAGAACTATTAAGCAGAAAACAGAACACATAAATACAAAGCTATTTATTTTTTTAATATTATTTATTTATTCATGAGAGACACACAGAGAGAGGCAGAGACATAGGCAGAGGGAGAAACAGAGGCTCCCTGCGGGACCTGGACCCTGGGATCATGAGACCTGAGCTGAAGGCAGATGCTCAACCACTGAACCACCCAGATGCCCCAATACAAAACTATTTATATTATCAATAACTGTTAATCCCATATGGGTACTTGTGTACATAAGAAAAAAAAGAGGTTGGAAGAAACAATAATAGATTACCTTTTCTGTGGAATATTTTATCATATTTTTCAAATTATCTACAGTAAACATGTATTAATTCTGCAATCAGAAAAAAAAAGTTTATTATGAAAACCAGAGGAGTTCAGATAGATTAAGAAGCAGGAAAGGGGCATTACAAGTGTATGGAATGCGTTGAGCAAAGTATAGGGTGAGGTCAGTAGCTGTAATACAGCATAACAAGCTAAATATAGTCTGGGTGCCATAACTGAGCCAGTCTGATATCAAGCGTTCTCATGAGAGATTGGTGGGAGAGAAACTTAAAAAGGTAAATTAGGATCTGATGAAAGCTTTGAATGTCAGTTTAACCCTCTAGGACCTGGCTTCCTGTGACTGGAATAGAATGGGAGAAAGCCTAGGATGCTGCTCCAGACAAGTTTGCTTGCGAGAGTAAATCATAGCAGGATTGTCAACCCCAAATTATGAAATATCAGAAAATCCCATGCAAGTCATAGTGGATGAAGGACATGAGTCAGAGAATCTATTCAATTCAGATGCCAGACTGCTAAAACATTGGGGAAATCAGACTGATCAAACTAGAGAATTATTATGGGACAGGCAGGGAAGGCTGAGTCTGTAGCCAGGTTATAATAAATCTTAAACCGAGGCCACAGATTCCTCTAAGCAAGAATTCTTTACCAGAACATCAAAATTACATGTGAAGTTTTTTGGATATCTATCTATATCTATATCTATAGAGAGAGACACACACACACATACACCCCCCCCCACCCACACACACACACACACGCCCTGTACTGTCCCCTCTGGATGATATATTTACTCTCCACATCTGACCTTTTACAAAACCCTCAGCTGATACTACCCAGGGTTGTTCTTTCTGGGGATTACACACTTAAAGAAATGATTATAGGAGCCTACTGAGATCAAGCCCTTAGGGTTTATTGTCTCCTAACCCAAGAAGTTCAGATGATTGATCCCAACAAAAATCTCCACAGTCCTAATGTGGCATTCCTCTCCCCAAATATCAAGTATATTCCTTGGGTTCATTCCACATTTCATCAGTGTGATTACCCTGTGGATGAATCTATTCAAGGGGGACTATTATTCATTCAGTTCCTGCATGGATAAGTCCAAGTTATTCAGCAAATTAAAGAAACTCCACCTATGCTACAATGTTAACCTCCTTCAAACCCAAGATGCCCATTCCAACACTTCTGACCTCAGGGCTATTTTTTAACAAATGAACTTAATGCCAATTCTTTCCAAGGCACCCTGAGAAAGAATCTCAGATTCCTGGGCCCAAACCTAGATCAACAATTATAATTTCCAGGGAAGAGAAATCTACTCTAGACAAATGCTCTTACAGCTGAAAGGTACTTCTATAAATGCATTCCTCTGTCTAACCACTAAGTCCAACTCATTTGGGTGAAAGAGTTGCTACAGTGATTACTTCCTTTAATACTACCCAGGAAAGCCAGGGACATATCACATCTGAGACACTTCCAATGGCTGTGGGCTTCCTGCAAGTAGAGTCAGAAGAGACACAGTTGGCTCTGTTCTCCTGGTTATCCTAACTGATATAGTCTCAAATCTTTTTCTGAAGGAAGCACTCAGCTTGGCAAATGGGTCTTCCCCCAGAAGTGGATTAGAAAATAAAATCAAGGATCCCCACATCCAGAGATGTCACAGGAATGTGACATCTGATTCTGTGGCAATATGATTCTATGGGCTGCTAAGGCCTCTTGTAGCAGCAACATTGTTTTTTTTATTAAGCTGTTAAAGTTCAGACTACAGTCTGGACTGAGGTTATGGGGGCATACTTGGTCCACCAGTTCTCCTATTAACCCCTGTATTCCACAACATTCCACTAATTTCAGGGTCTTTACATGTGTGACCAGGTGAAATATAGACAGACAGGAATGGGTAGATCCCTGAGGGTAATGCCTTATGTATCTTCCTAATCCTTTGGCAGGCTTCCCTTAAAAGAACTTGGAGAAATCCAGAGTCTACCCCTATTCACAGAAAACACTAAAAGCAGAGAATGGCATGAGACCCCTAGAAGCAAAGAGCAAACAAAAACATGCTGCAGTTAGGACGTGGCATCCATTTCATACAGTCTTGTTCTCACGGATCACCCTCTTCTCAGCCTGCATCAAGCTTGATCCAATCAGCAAATAGCCTAATTGCTTTAGCATAAGGTGCTTTAACACCTTTGACATCTCCCACCAGTTCAATCTCCTAGGTCACAACGCGTCTTCCTGGCTCAGGATGTCTCAACCAACCACACAGAAATAGGCCTACTGCAGGACCTTTCTACCGGAAGTTGATTTTAGACATAAACCTAATGGACAGGATTCAGCACATTCAGAAGTCTCCATGTCTGGGAAGAGAACCTAAAGAAAGTCTTGGAAGATTTTGAGCAAAAGAGAGGTGTGATGAAGTTGTACACTGAGAAAGTTAATCTGACATCTGCAGGATGGATTTTAAAGAAGTTGAGGAAATCATGAGAAGGTTATAATCACCAAACAGGAGAGTCTAAAAGCCTAAACTTGGTGACATAAAGGAAGAATCATATTTTAGAGGCCCTGGAAAAGAAAAATAACAAATTCAGTGAGTAAAACTTTTGCCCAGAGAAGGCCTAAGGGAGCCTGTCAATGGGCCTGACATGATCTAAAATTAAGGCAGGGCATACGAAAATTAAATATTGGAAAAAGCTGGTATTCCTGAGAAATAAGCAATCTTAGGGATTACTCACAAACTACATAGAAAGCACCAAGCTCCATAAACCAATAAGGAAATAAAATTTTCTTTCCTTTGTGTCTATGTAAATATACTTACTGTTTTCTAAATTCAAGAATGGCTCAACCAAGAAAAAGAATCTGAACAGACAACTCACAGAGGAAGAAATCCAAGTGGCCAATAAGTATTTGAAAAGATGTTCAATAGTGGAACTATAGCTGATAACGATTGATTTCTAAAAATAGAATGTAAGCAAAAATCAAGTATAGTACATCCAATTACCTTGAAAACCTCTTAAACCTCCCATGAAATGCAGTACACAGGATTTCAAGGACAGAATGCTACATGTATGCATAAACATATAATGGATTGCATTGGGGGGAGTCCCCAAGACCACCTTCTGTTTCAGTGATTCCCTGGGACTCACAGAACTCAGAAAAACTGCTGTAATTGTGATGGTTTAATTACTGCAAGGGAAAATTTTCATAGAGTAGCATTGAATTGCCCTCTCTCAGCAAGGTCACATAGACAGTACTCTCCCAGTAACAATGTGTGACACCATGTAGGAAGTATGGTGAATCAGGGAAACTCACCGAGCCTTGGTGTCCAAGGTTTTTATAAGGACTCAACCACATAGGTGTGAAGCACCTATATAACTGACCTTAGCTAGTCAATCTCTAGACCCCCAAAGGGCTGATACCATATGGCCCAAGGCCCCATGTAAACTCAAACAGATGTTCACCAGAAATCACATTGCTAATGTAAGTTATCTGGCATGGCCTATGCTCACCATACACAGATTCCCTTAAAAGCAGGATATTCCAAGGGTTAACAGGCTGTCTCCCAAGAGCTTGTCAAAGGCCAATTCCAAAGACTGTTAGAATATACAGGATTTAAACACCTATGCCTGCTGAGTTAACCCTTTACTGCACACACACACATAAAAATATGGCCTACAGATTAGATTATGTATACAAAACATAACCACAGATCACTCTGTTTTAAAGACTAGAATCAGGGATCCCTGGGTGGCTCAGCAGTTTAGCACCTGCCTTTGGCCCAGGGCATGAGCCTGGAGTCCCAGGATTGAGTCCCGCATCGGGCTCGACATGGAGCCTGCTTCTCCCTCTGCCTGTGTCTCTGTCTCTCTCTCTCTCTCTCTCTATGTCTATCATGAATAAATAAATTTTAAAAATCTAAAATAAATAAATAAATACAGACAGACAGACAGACAGACTAGAATTGGGCAGCCCTGATGGTCCAGCGGTTTGGCGGGCCTTCAGTCTGGGGTATGGTCCTGGAGACTCGGAATCGAGTCCCACGTCAGGCTCCCTGCATAGAGCCTGCTTCTCCCTCTGCCTATGTCTCTGCCTCTCTCTCTCTCTCTGTGTGTCTGTCATGAATAAATAAATAAAATCTTTTAAAAATAATAATAAAGACTAGAATCACAATTCCTCTTACAGAAATATATACAATAACAGATGTGAATAAAGATCTACATTGAAGAATAAGAAAAAAAAAAAAGAACAAAATGGGATCCCTGGGTGGCGCAGCGGTTTGGCGCCTGTCTTTGGCCCAGGGCGTGATCCTGGAGACCCGGGATCGAATCCCACGTCGGGCTCCCGGTGCATGGAGCCTGCTTCTCCCTCTGCCTGTGTCTCTGCGCCTCTCTCTCTCTCTGTGACTATCATAAATAAATAAAAATTAAAAAAAAAAAAAGAACAAAATTTTGAAAACGAACTAAATGTCCAAGACTAGAAAAATGGTCAAATCATGGTACATTCATATCTTGGACTACTATAGATCCATTGAAATCCAGATATTTTTAAGTGAATAAAACATGTTATGGGGCATCTGGGTGGCTCAGTTAAGCATCTGCCTTCACCTCAGGTCATGATCCTAGGGTCCTGGGATTGAGTCCCACATCCAGCTCCCTACTCTGTGGGGAGCCTGTTTCTCCTTATCCCTCTGCCTGCTGCTCCACCTGCTTATCCTCTCTGTGCATGTCAAAAAAATAAATCTTTTTTTTTTTTTTTTTAGAAATGTTACAATACGTAATCAACCCTTATTATTTGTGGATTCTGTATTTGTGAATTCATCTATTCTCTGAAATTTATTTGTAATCCTCAAATCAATAATCTCCATGTTTTTGCAGTCATTTGTGGACTTCTACGAAGTGGCAAAAAATTTGAGTCTCCCAACAAGCACATTCTCAGCTGTGGTTGAGCAAGGCAACCCTGCTCCCTTGTTTCATGGGTTCTTTTCATAGTCTATTTACTGCTGTGTAGTTCACATTTCTGTGCTTTTCGTTGATTTCAAACCTAGTGCTGAAGTGTGGCCTAATGTTCCTACGTGCAAGAAGGCTATGGTATGCTTCATGGAGAAAATACCTGTGTTGGATAAAGTGAATTTGGGCAGGAACTTTAGTGCTGTTGGCCATTAGTTCAATAGTAACTGATTAACAATACATATTAAATACACTGTCTTCAGGGACACCTGGGTGGCTCAGTGTTTGAGTGTCTGGTCATGATCCCAGAGTCCTGGAACCGAGTCCCACATTGGGCTCCCTGCATGGAGCCTGCTTCTCCCTCTGCTTGTGTCTCTGCCACTCTCTCTGTGTCTCTCATGAATGAATGAATGAACAAATGAATGAATAAACTGTCTTCAAACTAAAACACACATAAAACAAAGTCATGTGTTGATCAATTGATAAAAATATTGTAATGAGAAGCTCATAGGAACCTAAGCCTCATACTTCTGGTTCAGGGCTCATGGTTTGGTATTCACAAATTCATTATTTGCTGTGACTTTATATAGAACATAATTTCCTGGGACGCCTGGTTGGCTCAGTGGTTGAGCATCCTGGAGCATCCAGGCGTAATCCTGGAGTCTGGGGATCAAGTCCCACATCGGTCTCCCTGTGAGGAGCCTGATTCTCTCTATGCCTATGTCTCGGCCTTCTCTCTGTGTTTCTTACGAATAAATAAAATCTTTTAAAAAAGAACATAATTTCCTCAAAAAATGAAAACTGTATGAGCATATGCAACATGGAAGGACATATATCAAGATATTAATAAGAAAAAATTTTAATAAGAATGTGGTTGATTTTAACTTTTTTTTCACATTTTGCTATATTTGCCAAATTTTCTATCAGCAACATGTACTGATATATGTATATGTATATATATGTATATGTATATGTATATATATATAATTAAGGAAATATACAAATATATACATATATAAATGAAGAAAAAATATATATGTGAAGGAAAAATGTATATATAAATGAAGAAAAATTAATTGCATAATAAATAATAGTAAGACTCTTAGGTTCTACCGATTAAAGATCTTCATAACATTCAGGAAGCCATAAAGGGTGGTCACTAAGTGTTTCTAAAGGTACCAGTGGCATAAGTAACCATGTAAAAGAGCTACCTAGGTGAGTACAGGGGCTCTCCCTTTGGAATGTTGGTGGGTCAGGGGAGGCACTGGTACAGAGAGGTAACTGAATAATATCATGCATACTCATAAAAACAAAACAGAACAAAACTTCATTCTATTCATTGTCAAAGGCATGGAAGGAAAAATTCTTGTTGGCTTGTCCCTCTCAGTCTATCGCTAAATAAAGCTTATTTATGGGCTGGGGGTAAAAAGGACTTAGAATCCCTGATTTGTTCCCACACTGATGCTTGGTGGGAGAGATGAGAAAGGTGCCATGAGCCTTGTATAACCAACTCATCCCACATCACACAGTGGTCAGGTTGGACTTTAAGTGAATGTGTCATTTGAAAATCAATGCTAAAACTATGAAAAAAAACCACTGTGGTATTGTGACCATCTCACTCCCATGTTTTCTCTGGGGATCAGTGTGTTGTCAACACATCACCCTCACATTACTCACAGGCAATAGAGCAGCTGTGGCAGCATTTTTTCATCCTTGGTTTGTTCCCACTTCCCTGAGAACTGTATAGAACATACGTCCCGTTTATCCCAACTCTTCCTTTGCAAAGGATCCCACAAAGTTTCATTAATTTCTCAAGCTAGCCCCAGAGGTCATTGCTGCTGCTTTGGGGCAAAGCCCCATCTGATAGCACATAGGAACCCAGGGTAGTCATTTAAATTAAAAAAAAAAAAAAAAAAGAAAAAGAACAGAAAAGCATTCCCACGATAGGAGAGCTCCGTGAAATTGCCTATGACCACTTAACCTGGGATTTAGTCAGACATTCTCACCTTGACAAAGAAATAATGTCTATCGCCATTGGCTTTGAGGTGAGGACCTCACTCTGACAATCTAAAAAGCATTTAGAATAGGTAGACTCCAAAGACTAATGTGTAAGCCCTGGGGTTATCTTTGGTTGAGACAAAAAGTTGACACATCTTGAAAGAAATACTAATGCAATGGAGTTTCCTTATATAATGTCCTCAAAACTCCAAAGGAATTAATTTTCCTCTGATATAGTGCAGCTGGATATTAGCAAAAAGAACTACATGAAAAACTAAGGTCAAATGCATCAAGCATAGAGAACACAAACCAATTAATGTGAGAGAAAAAGAGGATGGTGGCTCTAAAGGAAACGGAAATAGGATATTAAGATCTTTCTGATGATCACAGACCAAGCCCTCTCTCTTCAGAGGAAAAGGTTACATTAACCAAATGGCCTGGTAGTTCTTAACACAGATGAGAGACACACAAAGAGAACATGTTACCTGGGCAGGGAAGGAAAAAAGTTTACTCAAAATGAGAATGCAAGAAGTCTTTCAAAAAACTTTATTAATTATCTAAAAATCAATAGGAAAAAGAAAAACACTTCAATGTAACTGTGGGCAAATATCATGAACAGGCAAGTCACAAACACACAAAAAAATGGCTTCTAGCATTAAAAGATACTCAACTTCCCTTATAATTAACCAAACAAAAATTAAAACAATAATGTGATTATTTCTATCTATTGGATTGGAGAATATTTAAAGATTGATGATATTCAGTGTTGGCAAGAGGGTAGGAAAATGTAATGGGGATATACTCTTGTTGGAATTGTTAATTAGTACAACTTTTTTGGAGGGAAATACAGAAATTTTTATTACATTTTTAATGTTACCTCCTTTAACTCAACATTTTTATTTCCTTGTTTTCCCAACATTGCTTTTTTTTTTTTTTTTTTTTTTTTTTTTTGAGAAAGAGAAAGAGTGAGTGGGAGAGAGAGGAAATCTGAGCACAGAGCTCAATGTGGGGACTGATCCCACAGCCATGAGATCATGACCCAAGCCAAAACCAAGAGTCAGTCACTTTTTTTTTTTAAGATTTTATTTACTTATTCCAGAAAGGAGAGAGAGAGCAAGCAAGCATGCACACACAAACAAAGGGGAGGGACAGAGAGAGGGGGACAAGCAGACTCCCCGCTGAGCAGAGAGCCTGACACAGGGCTTGATCCCAGGACCCTGAGATCATGACCTGAGCTGAAGACAAATGCTTAACCAACCGAGCCACCCAGGTGCCCCTCAACAGTTCTATTTCTAATAATGTGTCTCACAGAAGTGTACAAGTGTGCAAGGACATTCAGTATAGCACTGTTTGCAATATTTTAAAATTTAAAATTCCAAAATAACCTAACTATCCACTAATTGAGATTGATAAATAACTATGGTACTTACAGTGAAGCACTACAAAGTTATTAAAAAGAATGAGACAGGAGCACCTGGGTGGCTCAGTGGTTGAACGTTTGCCTTTGGCTCCGGACATGATCCCAGGGTCCTGGGATCAAGTCCCACATCAGGCTCTCCCCGGGGAGCCTGCTTCTCCCTCTGCCTATGTCTCTGCCTTTCTCTCTGTGTGACTCAGAAATAAATAAATAAAATCTTAAAAAAAAAAAAAAGAATGAGACATTTCTCTAAGTAGTAGCCTGCATTAAGTAAGAAAGCAAGTTGCAACCAGTGTGAATAGGGTACAAGGTTTCTTTATGGGGTGATGAAAACGTTGTATAGTTAGATAGTGGTGATGGTTACATAACACTTTGTACTAAAAGCCACCAAACTGTACAATTTAAAATGGTTAATGGGGCGCTTGGGTGGCTCAGCTGGCTGAATGTCAGACTCTGGGTTGTGGCTCAGGTCATGATCTCAGGATGGGATTGAGTCCTCTATCAGGCTCCATGATCAGCAGGGAGTCTGCTTGAAGTTCTCTCTCTCTCCTCTCCCTCTGCCCCTCCCTGTCCCGCTATGTACACATGTTCTCTAAAATAAATAAAATCTTTAAAGCAAATAACAAAATGGTTAAAATGGTCAGTTTTGGGTTATGTGAATTTTACCTCGATTAAAAAAAAATAATGTGAATAACATGATCCCATTCTTTGTGGGGAAAACAATATCTATTCGGGTTTGCATTGAAAAAAATCTGGAGAGAGATATACCAAATAATTGATAGTGATTATCTTTGACAGTGATAGATATGGTATACTATTTTTTTTTTAAGTAAACTCTACACACATGCGGGGCTCAAACTCACAACCCCAAGATCTGGAGTCATGCTCTACCAACTGAGCCAACCAGGCACCCCAGATAATGGTATATATTAATATTCATGTTGCATAGGCCTCTAATGTTTGAATTTTTAGTAAAAGAACATTCATAACTTTCATATTCAGAAAAAAATATACTAAATCATTTAAAGTATATACCCTTTTTAGAGAACAAATGTCTGAGAACAAGTAATTTTAAAAATTCCTGAGACTCCTGGGTGGCTCAGTAGTTGAGAGTCAGGCTTCAGCTCAGCTTGTGACCCTGGAGTCCTGGGATCGAGTCCCACATCAGGCTCACTATAGGGAGCCTGCTTCTCCCTCTACCTAAGTCTCTGCCTCTCTCTGTGTGTCTCTCATGAATAAGTTTTCAAAATTTAAAAAAATTTTTAAATTTCTTCTAAGATACTTCAAAACATCTATTTCAATGATGATGGGCTTAGGACATGCTACCCCCAAATATGGTAACTTGGCATTTTAAATATCTTAAGCTGAAGGAATTTTTAAACAGCAAAAGCAAGAAGATCACTCTGACCTCTGCCCCCCTCACCCTTCTCCCCTTGAAACAGGTCATAAAACTCCCTTGTGGAAAGAACCCTCCCTGTACCAGGAGGGAAGAAGACATTTTTATAACCAGATACAGGAAATTTGGAGCCAACCTTCCTAGTTTCTTTTTTTTTTTTTTTAAGATTTTTTTCATTTATTCATGAGAGACAGAGAGTTGGGGGGGGGGGGCGGGGGAGGCAGGGACACAGGCAGAGGGAGAAGCAGGCTCCACGCAGGAAGCCTGATGTGGGAGTCAATCCCAGGACTCCAGGATCACACCCTGGGCCAAAGGCAGGTGCCAAACCACTGAGCCACCCGGGGATCCCTTCCTTCCTAGTTTCTACTTCACCATTTACTACCCCCTAACCCAAACTTCTTTGTCTTATCAGTTCTTCACAAATTTATTTTTTCTTCATCTAAAAAGCATAAAAACATCCTGTTCCAGTCTATTTTTTGGGTCTCCATTCTCTTGTGAAGGCTCCCATCTACATGAAAAAATTTAATAAAATTTTCTATGCTTTTCTCCTATTAATCTGTCTTTATCAGCTTAATTTTCAGACCCAGTCAGGGACCCTCAGAGGGTAGAAGAAAACTGCTTTCCTTCCCTATAATAGAATTGTATTATTTCAGAATTGTATGATTGTAAAGATTGTTTTTCTTGCATTTCCTAATAAAGAAAAAGAAATGTGTGCAAAACTCTTGTTCATGATAGTTAGATGCTACAATCTAACCTTCATTAGGACTGAAATGTAAACACTCATTTATCTAGAAGGAATTGGGTACCAAAGTCTATGTACCAAAGTGAATTATGCTTTGGTTTCCAAACCAAAGCCTCTGCCGACCTTCAGACAATGAAAGGAAATATAAGACTCAGGGTCAGAAGATTGGGATTCTGGTTTCAGATCAGCAAATCCGCCACTGATTTGCTGTGTGAATAAAGGCAAATCCTTTAACTACTCTAGAACTTCATTTTCTCACCTCTAAAAATGGGGAGAGAGCGCTAAATACTTAGAGTGGTAAAATTATGTGATTATATGAGACATCAAGAAGCCAAAAACAAATACTACCCTCAGAAAATCCCATTTAGGGCAATGCCTATTATTTTATATAATCTTAAGGGAGTCTGTCAAGGGAGGATGGCCAACAGACTGGAAGCTTCCATGACATCTTAAAAGCCTGGAAGCGAGGCACCTATCAGAGCAATTCCTATGAGCACCATGAAGTCCTTCTCTAAAGAAATATTTGAGCATTCCAAGAAGATGAGAAGTTCGCTCAATGAAGTGAATGTTTCTCCTAGTTCTTTTTTTTTTTTTTTTTTTTTTTTTTTATTTTGTTTCTCCTAGTTCTAAAGATAAGTGATTTTACAGACAATAGGAAAAATTCTATTCCTTGCTGCCCCCTTGTGAGTTTTAGGGAAACTGTTACTTGGCTTATTAAATTCATTTTTTAACTCAGCAAACATTTATTATTGTTTATAGTGTGCCAGGCAGTCTATTGGTAAGGAGAATATACAAATAAGTCATGATGCCTACTCTTAAGGAACTCAGATTAATAAAGGCTAGCAATGGGGGTGCCGGGTGGCTCATGGCCGACTTTTGATTTCACTTCAGATCATGATCTCAGGGCCCTGTGATGGAGCTCTGTGTGCAACTCCACACCAAACAAGGAGGAGCCTGCTTAAGATTCTCTCCCTCCCTGTCTCTGTGCTCCACCCCCCTACCACATATACTCTCTTTCTCTCAATGAAATAAAAGTATAATAAAATACAAAAAAAAAATAGTAGTAATGGCCAAACATTTACAATACAGTGTTATAGTGATAAGTTCTAGGACTTACTGGACCACCTAAATCAGCCAGTTGGTTCTTGGGAGATAGGGTGGGATACTCCAGGAAGTGCCCCCAAGGAAGAATGGGAGAGGTTAACTGTTTCAAAAAGACATTTAGGAAGTAAAATTTATGAGATTCCCTGACATGGTGATATAGGAGATGTGGTGATAGGGAGCAAGGAAACTGAGTATCAAGAACAATAAAGCCTATGTCTGTAATGGCCAAACCTGGGCAGAATACCACACAGAAATACAAGAGACTTTAAAATGGTCAGTCTTTACAGTTCTTTCAGCATAGTCTCTGTGAGCTATTTCCTTTCAGTATCTTAGCCAAATTTCATACTTAATTTATCTTACTTCTAATCTCAGCTATTATCAGTACTTTTAAGGATTTTATTTGGGTACAGTTATCATCACCTTATGTTTGATAGCTGTAGACAAAGACCAGGTAGTATTCAAATCATAATAACTCAAACACCAGTGTCATCGAAGAATTTTTAACAATAAATAAAAGCATAGGTGGTGTCAGGAAACAAGTTTAAAAAAATTTTCAACTTCTCATTGTTATTTCCAGGGCCAACTACAGGACCTAGCAAATGATTGGTTGGTTAAAACAATAAATTTGAATGAATGACTAAAGAGTGAATGAACTTGAACAATTGAATGGTTCTGGAACCAGCCTGTGAAGAAAGGGTAAGATATGGGTTACTAGAAAGGATGGAGAAGAATATTTGAGAAAGGGAGAGCTACGTAAAAGCTAATGCTGTTTACCAAAGGAAACATGATATCAAGTACATGGATTAATTATTAAGTAGTGCTGACTAATTTAGGGGACTACTTGAGGGCACAAGTATCCAAATATAGACAGAATCTGACTTGGGTCTTTTCCCTGACCCTCAAGGGATTATTTACTGTACATCTATTCTTTGGAATATGAAGAGATTAAAGCCAAAGTGGGGAGTAAGGGCTTAGGACCCAAAAGATCTCCTTCTACCTCTTCCTCCCAAAATGTTGGCTTGAGTTATCCATAGCTTCAACCACTTCTTTTCAAGACCTAGATATAAATCTTGTTCAATAAAAACAATTAGCAGAAGAGAGAACATTCAACAGTTGTAATTACCTAAATGTCCCACCATTAACCATTTGAATGACTAAATCTTCTACATTGATTGTTTTAATGAATGATCATTAAAACCAAATAACCTCTAGGCTCATTTGATTGCTACAGTGACAAAACTGAATCTCTTGGCATTATATTGCAAGGCCCTGAATTGAGCCAGGCAATGCAAAACAGATAAAGTACAATGAGAATTGGGTGGTGAGTGGAAGGTACTGGTGCACACCAAAGATGCCCATGGCTACCCTAGCAGACACATTTCAGTTACTAGTTGATGAGAGAGCCCTGCAACACCACTCCCCAGTCAGGAAAATTCTTCCAGGCTTGGGTGTTTTTGTTTGGTTTCATTTAAAGTCAAGTTAGAAAAAAAATAAAAAATAAAAAAAAATAAAATAAAGTCAAGTTAGTTCACATATAGTATATCATTTGTTTCAGGGGTAGAATGCAGTAATTCATGAGTTGTATATAATACCCAATGCTTACATCACGTGCCCTCCTTAATGTTCATCATTCAGTTACCCCATCCCCCCACCCACCTCCCCTCCAGTGACCCTCAGTTTGTTCCCTAGAGTTAAGTGTCTCTCATGGTTTGTCTCCCTCTCTGTTTTTTTTTTTTTTTTTTTTTTATTTATTTATGATAGGCACACAGTGAGAGAGAGAGAGGCAGAGACATAGGCAGAGGGAGAAGCAGGCTCCATGCACTGGGAGCCTGACGTGGGACTCGATCCCGGGTCTCCAGGATCACGCCCTGGGCCAAAGGCAGGCGCCAAACCGCTGCGCCACCCAGGGATCCCTCCCTCTCTGTTTTTAATCTATTTTATTTTTCCTTCCCTTCCCCTATGTTCATCTGTTTTGTTTCTTAAATTCCACATATGAATGCAGTCATATGGTATTTGTCTTTTGCTGACTTATTTCACTTAGCATAACATACTTTAGTTCCAACCATGTTGTTGCAAATGGTAAGATTTCATTCTTTTGATGGCTGAGTAATATTCCATTGTGCATATATACCACATCTTCTGTATCCATTCATCTGTCAATGGGCATCTGGGTTCTCTCCATATTTTAGCTATTGTGGACATTGCTGCTCTAAACACTGGGGTACACAGGTGCCCCTTTAAATCACTATTTTTGTATCCTTTGGATAAATACCTAATAGTGCAATTGCTGGGTTGTAGGGTAGTTCTATTTTTAACTTTTTGAGGCACCTCCATATTATTTTTCAGGGAGGCTGTACTAGTTTGCATTCCCACCAACAGTGTAAGAAGGTTCCCCTTTCTCTGCATACTTGCCATCATCTACTATTTCCTGAGTTGTTAATTTTAGCCATTCTGATTGGTATGAGGTGGTATTTTGAATAAGTTAAGGAAGAAACTGTGCTATACTTATCATTAGACTCTGGTACAGCACCCAGTAAGTTCACAAAAATAGTTTTTTGAACTGAACATAATATAAAGAAATTTAAATTAAAACCTAGGACAGGCCTAACAATATGAATGTACAAATCATGCACTAATGAATCTTTCCAAAGCACCATATTTGTTGACATTTTTAAATACTTAAAATGGCAGGTGAGCAGTTTTCATAACTCATTGCTCTGCTAAGCTTTTCTTCTGCAGGGCAAGCACTTCTAGGTTTAACTTTGGATAGTTCAGCACTTTTTATAATCAACCAGTTAATCAACAGTTATACTTAACTGTGTACATGAGACAGTGTTCCAGGCACTAGGATTATAATGGAAATTCATCTCAGGTTGAAAAAATAATTTAAATACCTTCATTTTGACATTATTCTGTACTTTCTAACAGACTAAATTCTTCTTTCCAGCTCATCTCTTAACTCAGGCAAAAGACCCTGAGGAAAAGCAACCGGTGATGAGAACATAACTACCCCTGAAGCTATAACAACTGCCCCTCAACCAGGAAGATCCCACTTGATTGACCCCATCACAATGACCTTTACTGCCCACCTGCACATACCCACTGACCATTGTCCCACATTTTCTTTACATAAATCTAGAAGTATTTTCAATGCTTTAGAGATAGTCTTTGAGATGTTAGTTCACTGTCTTCTAAGTGTTGGCCTCACTGAAATAAATTCCTTTCTTGTTTCCCCACCCCTTCTCTCTCTGCCTTTGGATTTTGTCGGCAGCCAGTGGCCAAACCTGGTCTACTTGGGACCCCTGGAGCCCAGTGCTCTGGCACCCCTGTGCTCTGGTTACAGGATGAGCTAAAAGTAGAGGAAGACTATTTCCCAATGAAATACAGATTATCCCCAAATCCTCTATTTGCTTTGAATTTTTAGTAAGAACTTCCTATCAAGAGAACTTGATCAAGTACATGAGTTGATTATTAATCCACACTAATTTAGGGGGCTAATTGAGGGCAAAATATCCAAATGTAGACATAAACCAATGTATTTTAATATAGTGCAATGTTCACAGCCTCTGTGTGTGTGTAATAGGACCCATGTGCAAAGGCATCTATGATGTACCAAATAACTAAGCTCACAAAATGCACTGCACTAGAAATAAAACAATCATAGAAAACACAGTGCCAACTTTATGAATAAAGTAATCTTAATCTGTATTAAGTAATCTTAAATACAGAAAAATCGGGATGCCTGGGTGGCTCAGCGGTTGAGCGTCTGCCTTCCACTCAGGGCGTGATCCCGGGGTCCTGGGATTAAGTCCCACGTCGGGCTCCCTGCATGGAGCCTGCTTCTCCCTCTGCCTATGTCTCTGCCTCTCTCTCTCTCTCTCTCATGAATAAATAAAATCTTTAAAAAAAATAGATACAGATAAATCTGTGTTTTTCATTATGGTAAACACTTTGACTCTTAATTTTTTCTTTTTTTTCCCCCTGAACATGTATTCTCTATTATCATCCTCCATCTACCCCCCTCCCACTAAATCTATACTTATAAGGATATTTTTATCTTTTAGAGAACTACCCAAGTTTTTAAAAGTTGACAAGAGCCCTATCTCTTCAGCAAGAGTAGGTCAGAAAAAAGCACCACTATATTTGAATTAATTCCAAATGGTTTGAAGACCTAAATGGGAAAAGCAAAAGTCTTAAATGTTTAGAAGCCCGTTAAGGAGACTCTGACATCCAGACATAAACAAGACCCAAAACACAACACATAGAGAAAACATTCATAGGGCCACCTGGGTGGCTCAGTGGTTGAGCATCTGTCTTCAGCTCACGTCGTGTTCCTGGGGGTCCTAGGATTGAGTTCTACACCGCAGGGAGCCTGCTTCTCCCTCTGCCTGTGTTTCTGCCTCTCTCTCTGTATGTCTCTAATGAATAAATAAATAAAATCTTGGAGACAGAGAGAGAGAGGCAGAGACAGAGACAGAGTGAGAAGCAGGCTCCCTGTAGCGAGTCCAATGTGGGACCCAATCCCATATCTTGGGATCAGGCCCTGAGCCAAAGGCAGATGCTCAACCGCGGAGCCACCTAGGTGTCCCAAATAAACAAAATCTTAAAAAAAAAAAGAAAAGAAAAGAAAAAATATTCATAAATTCAACTACATTAACATATAAAGCTTCTAAATGACAATAGTTACTATTTTTAAAAGTTAAGAAAAAGCAGACTGAAATGATATTTAGGAATGTAAATTCACACAATTACTTTCAAGGCAGTTTGTCTACATCTCAAAGTTGGAAATACACATATTCTATAACCCAGTAATCCTAGTGTAAAATGCATAGCTGGAACAGTGATTCTCAAACTTCAGCTTGCATAAGAATCACTGGGGAACTTGTGAAAATAGTTTGTGAGGTCCCACCACCAGTTTGTGATTGAGTAAACTTAGATGGAAGTCCTAGAATTTGCATTTCTAACAATTTCCAGGTAATACTGCTGTTGCTGCTAATGATTCAGGCACTACATTTTGAGAATCACAGCCCCAAAGAAACCTCATACATGCACCTAAGGGGACACAGACAAGTTCACCATAGTTTCGTCTACAGTCCTGACAAACTGGAAACCAACAATAAGGAAATGGCTGAATAAACATATCAAGCAACACTGTTGAATGAACGACATATATCTATATGCATAATTCTCATACATCATGGTGAGTGCAAAAACAAGTTGTAAAAGAATATATTCAAGATACCAGTAAGGTAAATCTTAAACAACAGGGATGCCTGAGTAGCTCAGTGGTTGAGCATCTGCCTTCAGCTCAGGGCGTGATCCTGGGGTCCTGGGATCGAGTCCCACATCAAGCTCCCCACATGGAGCCTGCTTCTCCCTCTGCCTATGTTTCTGCCTCTCTCTGTGTGTCTCTCATGAATAAATAAAATCTTTTCAAAAATCTCTTAAACAACAGTCTATTGTTTATGTGTCTATTCACAGGCACCAAAAGTACAAAAGCGTGGATAAGAAGGATACATATCAGTGAGGGGTCAAGGAAATTAAGATTAGGAAGGGTTTTAAAAGGAGCTTCACTGTATCTATGATCTCTTGTTTCTTTTACCTGGAGCTCACCCCTTCCCAATTCCCTACTCCCTACCCCACGGAGGAGCAGGGGTGGCTGCTGAGAAACTGAGATCGGCCATCCTGTGTGGAGGAGAACTGCAAAGGTGGTTCAATGGGAGCATTCCTCCCTGCACAGCAAAACAAGGCTGGATTGAGAACCATCTATTTCACTAGTTTTCATCTCTTTTTTCCCGAAATTTCAAACAAACTTAGATATCAGTACCTGCCTGTATGGACAAAAAAAGAAAAAAAAAAAAAAAAGGAGGAAGAGGAAAGAAGAAAGAAAGGAAAAAAGAAGTCAGAATCACATTAGCACTTGTTAGAAGGATTATGCCTCTCTTTAGAGAATGAATATATTTTGGGCAGCCTGGGTGGCTCAGTGGTTTAGCGCCACCTTCGGTCCAGAGCCTGATCCTGGAGACCCGGGATCAAGTCCCATGTCAGGCTCCCTGCATGGAGCCTGCTTCTCCCTCTGTCTGTGTCTCTGCCTCTCTCTCTATCTCTCATGAATAAATAAATAAGATCTTTAAAAAAAAAAAAAGAAGAAGAAGAAGAATGGATATATTTTATCATCCTGGTGTGTGAGAGTCACAGTGAGAGGCACAAAATCAATAGTAACACCAACTTATGTTTCTATAGTACCCTTCCATTTTCAGACTTGTTTCACTGGGAGTAGAAAACAGAGAGTTATATAATAAAGAAAGAACAATGCAAGTTACCCTGATATGACTACCACAGGTTTGGGCTCTGACCCTCCTCCCCAAAATCTTCTTCTTCCCTTGAATGTGAAGGAGTTCAGAGCACGTTACCCCAAAATATGCTGCATGGCATACAGACTATTTTGCGTGAAAGATACTTGGAAAACAGCAAATACAAGAATACTCTGATCTTCCTTGTTCTTAAAAGCAGGAGATGAAATTCCTATGTGACAGATGATTTCTTAATGCCAAAAGGAAAGTAACATTCCCATCATCAAGGATGAGAAGCTGAGGTTGAGAGAGTTCTACACATGTAGGCCCTGTTAAAACCACTGTCTTCCTTCAGCCTCCTCACTCCTAGTCTAGTCACTTTTGCACACTTGCCTTTGTTCAACCTTATTTAGGTTTTGCCATTTTTTGACCCTTCATTCCTTATAAGGGCTCACATGTCATGTAAATCTTAATATAAATTATGTGTATGTTTTTCTCCTGTTAATCTTTTAAAAAATAGATTTTATCTATCTATTTATGCGAGACACACAGAGAGAAGCAGAGACAGAGGGAGAAGTAGACTCCCCGTGGAGAGCCCAATGCAGAACTTGATCCCAGGACTCCGGGAATATTACCTGAGCCAAAAGCAGACACTCAACCACTGTGCCACCCAGGTGTCCCTCCTGTTAATCTGTTTTATGTCAATTTAATTCTTAGGTCCAGCTAAAAAAAAACCCTAAGAGGGCAGAGGGAAGAATGTGCCTCTCCTCCAAGTGTATACAATGTCTCTGACAACTTCAATTTCTGAACCAAGTTGTAGCTCCAGTGTTACCTTCCTATGAGCTCGGCTCCCCAGAAACCTAAAAAGCTATTCCCTCTTTGAAGAAAACTTTCTTTTTTTTAATATTTTATTTATTTATTCATGAGAGACACACAGAGAGAGAGGCAGAGACACAGGCAGAAGGAGAAGCAGGCTCCATGCAGGGAGCCCGACGTGGGACTCAGTCCTGGGTCTCCAGGATCACACCCTGGGCTGCAGGCAGCGCTAAACCGCTGTGCCACCGGGGCTGCCCTGAAGAAACCTTTCTGACTATTCATCCTAAAATAGCATCTTCAGTCTTTCCCCAGTTCCTTTCCCAGCATTACATTAATTTAGAACATTCATCACTACCCAAAGTCATCTTATGTGTTAATTTATTGTTTCCCACGCTCTCCAGCATAAAAGCTTCATAATGCAGGGGGCGGTCTTAGTAGTGAACATCACTGGGACACCCAGGGCCTAGGATGTCACACGACCAACAGCAAGGGCCAGTAAATATTTGTGGGACATGTGAGTGAATGAATCTACCTTTCTTATGGCCTCTGTTCATCTATTCTTCTTCCTATTAATATTCCCTATTAATATTAATTTTGATACACTCCAGATGCTAGTGCCCTGCCAATGTACCAAGACATTTCAATCTTTTGCTTTTAATTCAACCTCATGTGTCCACTACCCCAGAATCCCACACTCTCTGCTACCTAACAAACATCATTTTATTTTCTAAAAAAAAAAAAAAAAAAAAAGGGATCCCTGGGTGGCGCAGCGGTTTAGCGCCTGCCTTTGGCCCAGGGCACCATCCTGGAGACCCCGGATCGAATCCCATGTCGGGCTCCCAGCGCATGGAGCCTGCTTCTCCCTCTGCCTGTGTCTCTGCCTCTCTCTCTCTGACTACCATAAATAAAAAATAATAATAATTAAAAAAAAAACCTTCAAAACAGGATCCTCTTCACATCCTCTGCCACCAACTCTTACCACTTTTTCCCCTACAATTGTTTCAGCCTTTTGTCACTGTTTACCATTATTAAAATAACTCAGAATAACATAAATTTAAATTGAGCATTGCCATTTACAAAGTATTTTAACATTAATCCTACTTAACCCTTAAAATCTTATAAAACTGGGTATCTTAGAGAAGTGAAGCTTGTATTCATAAAAACCTCTATGCTCAGAAAACCATAAATGCTCAGAGCAGTTTTATTTGTAAGAGTCAAAGACTAGAAACAACTCAAGTGTCCCCCAGTAAACTGCGGTACATCCGTATAATGGAATACTACTCATTAATAAAAAGGAGAAAAACTATTAACACATTACAACAATCTGGATGGGTCCCAATAGCATTATACCTAGTGAAAAAGTCAATCTCAAAAGTTTACATATCGTAGAATTCCATTTATAGAACATTCGCAAAATGACAAAGTTATATTAATAAAGAACAGACCGGTCCCTGCCAGGGGTTGGTGGTAGGGAGGGGGTGTTGCTAAGGGGTAATACAAGGGAGTTTTTGTGTGGCAACAGAATAGTTCTATATCCTGATTGTGGCAGTAATTACACAAATCTATATATCTGATAAAATTTCATAGAACTATGTAGCACCCCCCCCAACAAAAATCAGTATATATAAAAACTGTAAAATCTGTAATTATTGCTAGTATTGTATCAATGTCAATTTACTAGTTTTGATAGTGCCACCATTGGAGGAAGCTGAGTAACAGATACACAGGAACTCTATACCGGTTTCACAACTTTTGTGAGTACAAAATTATTTCAAAATAAAAAGCATAAAAGCATGACTGCTTTTATTTCGGAGGACTATCAAATAGAAAATTTACTTTGGGAAGATTCTCACCTGCAAACATCAGGACCATATTTCATATTCTGTAGATCTACACATCCTGAAACACTTCAAAAACTTAATGAAACAATGACACTCTATATCGGTACCTTATAGTCATGATTGATAAGCAGCAAACTTAATTTTACTAACCTGGAGCTATAGTCACCATTCAGGTTTCCAGAATAACTGCCTCCATGGCGATGGTGTGTTTTTACCCTCCAGAGGGCTGGGCGCGCCATCTGCTGTGCAGGACCCACCTAGCCTGAAATATGGTTACAGGCAAGTGGGCTTAATTGAATGATCTGTTAAACTAAACCTTGTTATGTACAAAATTCTAATGTAATTTTAATCTATATTACTTCACACAAAAAGTGGATTTTAACTAAAGATGCAGTGTAGAGGTAGATTTGTAAATATACACCTGATCACTAAAAAAAATAAATATACAAAAGCTGCAGCAGTAGTACAGTAACAGTGTCAGCAGGAGCAACAGCACACATATATTAGGCCCACCCACTGCCTCATTTCATCCTCAAAACAGCCAGATAAGGAGGTAAAATTATTATTGCTTTTCATTGATGAAACTATTGAGACACAGAGAGGTTAAATAACTTGATCTGAGTCACACAAGGTAGTAATTGGCAAAACTGGGAACCTTGGCTGGTCTATTTCCTATGTCTGCTGCTTTTGCTCCTATATAACAGTGCCTTGATTGTACCTCCTCACTTCTGGTTTCTCTTCCTATCAAACCATACATTACCTCTTCTACCACTGCCAGAACAGATCACCACAAATTCAGTGGTTTAAACAATACAAATGTATTATCTAACAGCTGTGGAAGCCAGAAATCCAAAATGAGTCTCACTGTGCAAAAATCCAGGTGTTGGCAGGGCTGCATTCTTCCTGGAGGCTCTCGAGGAGAATCCATTTCCTTGCCTCTTTCCAGCTTCTATAGGATGCCTGTATTTCTTGGCTTGTGGCCTCATCCCCCCATCTTCAAAGCCAGCAACATCAGGCTGAGTCCTTTTCAGATTACCACCTCTCTGCTTCTCTCTCTTCTGCCTCTCTCTTCCATTTATAAGGAACTCTGTGATTAGATTAAGTCCATCTAGATAACCTCCTTGTCTCAAGGTCATTTGATTAGCAAACTTCACCCCATTCACAACCTTAATTCCCTTTTACCATGTTACCTCACATTATCACAGGATCTGGGGATCAGGACATGGACATCCTAGGGGAGAAGAGGGCATTGGTCTACCTGCCAGAGCCATAATGCTGTAAGCCATATTCATAGACTTCCATTTTTTTATTTAGATGACATTTTCCTTTACTATTGATTCTAAACTTTTTCATTCATATGTTTATATTCCTGCCTTGTTCTTAACAGTTTGGTTGGCTTAGGAATTGTATTACAATATAGAAAATTACAATTTTAAGAAAATCGGAGCTAGTCTTAGACAAGCTCCAGCCCTGTGCTATATATATGATAGCCACTATCACATGTGACCATATACATTAAAATTAAAATTAAATAAAATTTAAAATTCAGTTATTCAGTTAGACTAGCCATATTTCAACTGCTTTAAGGTCATGTGACTAGTGGCTAATATATTGTAGAGTGAGCATATAAAACATTTCTATCATTGTAGGAAATTCTACAGGACAGTGCTACCTGAGACTCAACTGGTATTCTTCCTTGGTCTGGCACTTTCAAGACTACTTCCTGGCAGGTGTCATCACTCTGATGCCTTTTCTCTCTGAGATTTTCCTATAACTTTGTCTTAGACTATCAATAGAAAGTCAACTAGCACCCAGAGGTAGGAGAGCTCTGGGATCATTTCCAGGTAAATAAATGGCTAACTTTTCATCTTTTTTAACAGTATTTTTCAGAGAGATGTCCTAGGATGATTGCTATTATAATCAACTAGGATAGTTATTTAAATTTTAGTTTCTTGGACTATATAGTTGACCTTTTGAATCTGCATTTTGAACCAGCCTTCTCAATCATTGTTATGGAATGCTCAAGTTTGAGAACCACTGTTGGGAGAAACAATCAATATTAGTATCCAATTACCCAAAACCTTATAGTGGGATGTTAATTTGCATAGGAATGGAGAGCAATACCAAATTTTGGTACCAAAGGAGATATTTTTGAAGAAGGATTATTTTTGTTGCTGTTCAAATTACACAGTAGAAGGCCATCTACACATAGGCTGACTGCCAACTCACTGATTATCATGATTCAATGTGATAAAGTTCACTTATGTAGTAAGAATTAAAAAAATTGTTCAGGACATGAGGTAATTTTTTTTACTAATGTTTTAGAATTATGCTTATTTTGTAGTGATTTTTATTATTATTTTTATTGAACTATAGTTGACAAAATTATAAAATATGTTAAGTATACAGTGGAAAGAACAAATATTGTTAAAATGTCTATACTATCCAAAGCAATCTACATATTTAATGCAATCCCTATCAAAATACCAACAGCATTTTTCATAGAACTAGAACAAACAATCTTAAAGTTTGCATGGAACCACAAAAGAGGACTTCCTTCCTCTCGGAGCAAGATGGCGGGGGGCGAGGCTGGAGTGACTCTGGGGCAGCCGCACCTTTCTCGCCAGGATCTCGCCACCTTGGATGTTACCAAGTTGACTCCACTTTCACACGAAGTTATCAGCAGACAAGCCACAATTAATATAGGTACAATTGGTCATGTGGCTCATGGGAAATCCACAGTTGTAAAAGCTATTTCTGGAGTTCACACTGTCAGGTTCAAAAATGAACTAGAAAGAAATATTACAATCAAGCTTGGATATGCTAATGCTAAGATTTATAAACTTGACGACCCAAGTTGTCCTCGGCCAGAATGTTACAGATCCTGTGGAAGTAGTACACCAGATGAATTTCCTACAGACATTCCAGGGACCAAAGGGAATTTTAAATTAGTCAGACATGTTTCCTTTGTTGACTGTCCTGGCCATGATATTTTGATGGCTACTATGCTAAACGGTGCAGCAGTGATGGATGCAGCTCTTCTGTTGATAGCTGGTAATGAGTCTTGTCCTCAACCTCAGACTTCTGAACACTTGGCTGCTATAGAAATCATGAAACTGAAGCATATTTTAATTTTACAAAATAAAATTGATTTGGTAAAAGAAAGTCAGGCTAAGGAACAGTATGAACAGATCCTTGCATTTGTACAAGGCACAGTAGCAGAAGGAGCTCCTATTATTCCAATTTCTGCTCAGCTGAAATACAATATTGAAGTTGTCTGTGAGTACATAGTGGAGAAAATTCCAGTACCCCCAAGAGACTTTACTTCAGAACCCCGACTTATTGTTATTAGGTCCTTTGATGTCAACAAACCTGGCTGTGAAGTTGATGACCTTAAGGGTGGTGTAGCTGGTGGTAGTATTCTAAAAGGAGTATTAAAGGTGGGCCAGGAGATAGAAGTCAGACCTGGTATTGTCTCCAAAGATAGTGAAGGAAAACTCATGTGTAAACCGATCTTTTCCAAAATCGTGTCACTTTTTGCAGAGCATAATGATCTTCAATATGCTGCTCCAGGAGGTCTTATTGGAGTGGGAACAAAAATTGACCCTACTTTGTGCCGGGCTGACAGAATGGTGGGACAGGTACTTGGTGCAGTTGGAGCTTTACCAGAGATCTTCACAGAATTGGAAATCTCCTATTTCTTACTCAGACGGCTTCTAGGTGTACGTACTGAAGGAGACAAGAAAGCAGCAAAGGTGCAAAAGCTGTCTAAGAATGAAGTGCTCATGGTGAACATAGGATCCCTGTCAACAGGAGGAAGAGTTAGCGCAGTCAAGGCTGATTTGGGCAAAATCGTTTTGACTAATCCTGTGTGCACAGAAGTAGGAGAAAAAATTGCCCTTAGCTGAAGAGTTGAGAAACATTGGCGTTTAATTGGTTGGGGTCAAATAAGAAGAGGAGTGACAATCAAGCCAACAGTAGATGATGACTGAAGAATTCCAGGGAAATCACACATTTGGATGGAGTTGGAATTTCTCATTACAACCTAGGGGTATATTTTCAAAGCAATACTGGGAAATTAATTTCACAGCTCATTACCTTAGTGGTAGCTGTAAGGTTATTCTCATTTTTTGGTGATGAAAATTTAACCTCTAGTGCTAAAATAGGGTCTACAATAAATGTAAAAATTGGCATAACGTTAGATTCAATCTACATTTTAGCAGAAATTAATCATTCCCAAATAATGTCTAATTTATACATCAGTACAGGTTTGAAATGAAACTATTTGCTAGAACCAGCCTGTTCTGTAGCACACGTATCAAACCTATTTCAAATAAAGATTTTCTTCTTACTTTGAAAAAAAAAAAAAAAGGAACCACAAAAGACCCTGAATAGCCAAAGCAATCTTGAAAAAGAAAAACAGGGGTGCCTGGGTGGCTCAGTTGGTTAAGCATCTGCCTTGGGCTCAGGTCATGATCTCAGGGTCCTGGGATTGAGTCCTGCCCGACTGCATCAGGCTCCCTGCTCAGTGGGGAGTCTGCTCCTCCCTCTCCTTCTGCCTCTCACCCTGCTTGTGCACTCTCTCTCTCTCTCAAATAAATAAATAAAATCTTTAAAAAAAGAAAAGAAAAGAAAAAGAAACAACTGGAGGTATTGCAATTCCAGACTTCAAGTTATCTTACAAAGCTAGTAATCAAAACAGTGTGTTACTGGCACAAAAACAGACACATAGATCAACAGAATGGAATAGAAAGCTCAGAAATAAGCCAACAATTATATGATCAATTAATCTTTGACAAAGGAGGCAAGAATATGAGATTGGAGCAAGTCTTCAACAAATGGTGTTGGGAAAACTGGTCAGCTTCACACAAAAGAATGAAACTGGACCACTGTCTTACACCATGCACAGAAACAAACTCAAAATGGATTAAGGACATAAGTGTGAGATAGGAATCCATCAAAATCCCAGAAGAGGACAAAGGCAGTAATTTCTCTGACATCAGTCATAGTAACAGATATGTCTCCTGAGGCAAGGGAAACAAAAGCAAACATCAACTATTGGGACCATATTGAAATAAAAAGCTTCTACACAATGAAGAAAACAATCAGCAAAACTAAAAGCCAACCCACAGAATGAGAGAAGACATTGGCAAATGACATATTGATAAAGGGTTAGTATCCGAAACTATAAAGAACTGATACAACTCAACACCAAAAAAAAAACACAAATAATCCATTTTAAAAATGGGCAGAAAAGGGGCACCTGGGTGGCTCAGTCAGTTGAGCATCTGCCTTCAGCTCAGGTCATGATCCCAGGGTCCTGGGATCAAGACACACATTGGGGCTTCTCCCTCTCCCTTTTACTCATGTGTTCTCTCTCATTATCTGTCTCTCTCACATAAGAAAATAAAGTCTTTAAAAATAGTTTAAAAATGGGCAGAAGACATGAACATACATTTCTCCAAAGAAGACGCACAGATGTCCAACAGACACAAGAAAAGATGTTCATCATCAGGGAAATGAAAATCAAATTTTTGACAAACTTTTAGCTAGATTGACTAGGACAAAAGAGATACAAATTACTTAAAAAACAAAATTAAAATAAGTGAAAGTGGGGACATTACTACTAAATCTACAGATATAAAAAGGATTATAAAAGAATAGTATGAACAATTGTATGGCAACAAATTGGATAACTTAAATGAAGTGGATAAATTCCTAGAAAACACAAAACCTGCCAAGTCAAAATAAGAAAAAAAGAAAATCTAAATAGACCTATAACAAGTGAGGAGATTGCATCAGTAATCAAAAACCTTCCCCCCAAAATAAGAGCCCTGGACCCGATTGCTCAGTGGTGAATTCTACCAAACACTTAAAGATCTAATACCAATCCTTCTCAAACTTCAAAAAACTGAAGAGGAGGGAATACTTCCAATCTCATTTTATGAGATCAGCATCTCTGTGATACCAAAGTGAGCCAATGACACTACAGAAAAAGAAAACTACAGACTGTTATCTTTTATGAACACTGATGCAAACATTTTCAAGAAATACTAGCAAACCAAATTCAACAACATATTAAAAGATTATACATCACTGCCAAGTGGAATTTAGTCCTGCAATGCAAGGATGGTTCAATATACAAAAATTGATCAGTGTAATACACCATATTAACAGAATGAAGGGAAAAAAACCCTTCAAGATAATCTCAACTGATGCAGCAAAAATACTTGATAAAAATTCCACACTCTTTTATGATAAAAAAAAACTAGGAATAGAAGGAAACTACCTCAATATAATAAAAGCCATATATGAAAAACCCAAGAGGACATCATATTCAATGGTGAAATGCTGAAAGCTTTTTCTCTAAGATAAGAACAAGGCAATGATGCATTCACCACTTCTACACAGCATAGTACTAGAAGCTCTAGCCAGAACAATTAGAAGAAAGAACAAAAGAACATCCAAATCAGAAAGAAAGAAATAAAATTATCTCTATTTACAGGTAATGTGATTTTATTTGTAGAAAACCATAAAGATTTCATACCAAAAAACCTATTAGTTTGACAAAAACTAATTCATTATATTAATAAATACAGCAAAACAACAGGATATAGAGTCAACATATAAAAATCAGTTGAGTTTCTATTTACTAATATTGAACAAACTGAAAAGGAAAATTTTAAAAACAGACTTACAATAGCATCAAAAAGAGTATAATAATCTTATCTAAGGAGGTAAAAGTCTTAAACAATGAAAACTAAAAAACACTGCTGAAAGATATTAAAGGTACAAATAAATTGAAACATAAATTGAAACATTTCAAACCTAAAGCCCATGTTCATGAATTAGATTTATTATTAAAATGTCCACACTACCCAAAATAATCTATAGATTCAATGCAATCTCTATCAAAATCCCAATGACATTTTTTGCAGAAATAGAAAAGATTGATCCTAAAATTCATATGGAATTGCAAGGGACACAGAATAACTAAAATAATCTTGAAAAGAACAGTTGTAGGTCTCCTACATCCTGATTTCAGAGCTTACTACAAAACTACAGTAATCAAAACAGCGTGGTACAAGCATAAAGGTAGACAAAGAGACCAATGGAATTGAATAGAGATCCCAGAAATACACCCTCTCCTATATGGTCAATTGATTCTTGACCAGAGTACCAAGGCCTTTTCCTCATTCAATGGGGGAAATGGTGATGGGAAAACTAGACCCTTACCCAACACTGTATACAAAATGGATCACCAACCTAAACTAAAGCCTAAAACAAAACTTTTAGGAGAGACCACAGAGCAAAAGCTTCATGACATTAGATTTGACAATGATTTCTAAATATGACACCAAAAGCCCAGGCAACAACAGACAAAACGAGACAAGTTGGACTTCATGAAAATGTAAAACTTTTGTGCATCCAAGGGTACTTTCAATGGTCTTCCCTGAGAGTTGCCATAGTTTCCTGCTTCAGCAGGGCATAGAGAGAACAGGCACTAACCCTTCACCCCCACTGGCTCCACAGAGCCAGCTCTCAGCACCTCCTCACAGGAAGGCCAGCACTCTACTTCAGCATGGGGCAGCTGCCTCGCTTCAGCTGCCCACCATGACTTCTGAGTCTCCCTTATTGGTGGGCTGGAAATACTACCAGCACTCAGAGGCCACTGTCAATTGCCAGATCAACCTGGGGCTCTACACCTCCTACATCTACCTATCCACATCTTACTACTTTGACTTTGATGCTGTGACTTTGAAGAACTTCATCAAATGTTTTCTTCACCAATCTCATGAGGAGAGACAACATGCTGAGAAACTGACAAAGCTGCAGGACCAATGACCAGATCTTCCTCAAGGATATCAAGAAACCGTACCGTGAGGACTGGGAAAACAGGCTGAATGCGATGGAGTATGCATTCTACTTGGAAAGTGTGAATCAGTCACTACTGGAATTGCCCAAACTAACCACTGGCAAAAAGCCCCACTTATGTGACTTCACTGAGAGTCATTACCCGAATTAGCAGGTAAAATCCATCAAAGAATTGGATGACCACAAAGCCAACTTACATAAGAATCTGGCATGGTAGAGTGTCTGGTATGACCAGGGAGTCACACATGGCGGTGAATTCCCTGGTCACCAAGGCAGTGCATGCATGTTGGGGTAACCTTTACCTTTTCTATAGGTCTTACCAAAATAAACACTTAAGTTCTTTCATTTGTACCATTCCTTCAAATAAAGCAATTTGTTATCCCCTCCACAAAAGAGATTTTTGTGACAGAATGAAAAGGCATCCATAGAATGGGAGAAAATATTTGCAAATTATGTATCTGATAAGGAACTAATACTCAAAATATATAGAGAACTCCTAAAACTAAACAACAAAGAAATAAGCTGATTCAAAAATGGGCAAAGGACTTAAACGTTTCTTCAAAGAAGATATTCAAATGGCCAATAAGCACATGAAAAGAGCATAACACTATTAATCATTGGGGAAATGCAAAGCAAAACCACAGTGAGATAGCACTTCATATTCATTAGGATAGCTACTATGAAAAAAATCCAAGGCGGGGGTACTTAGCTGGTTTAATTGGTAGAACATGGGATTCTTGGGCAGCCCCGGTGGTGCAGCGGTTTAGCGCCGCCTGCAGCCCAGGGCGTGATCCTGGAGACCCTGGATCGAGTCCCATGTTGGGCTCTCTGTATGATGCCTGCTTCTCCTTCTGCCTGTGTCTCTCTCTCTATGAATAAATAAATAAAATCTTTTTAAAAAAAAAAGAACATGGGATTCTTGATCTCAGGGTTCATTGGGAGTGGAGCATACTTTAAAAAGGTTTTTTTTATTATTTGATATAAAAAATGTTGGCAGGTATGTGGAGAAATTGGGACCCTTGTGCACCGTTGGTATGAATGCAAAATGGTGCAGCCACTGTGGAAAACATTATGGCAGTTCCACAAAAGATTAAAAACAGATTTAGCATATGATTCCGCAATTCCACTTCTGAATGTATACCTAAAAGAATTGAAAGCAGATTCTCAAAGATATATTTGTGCACCCATGTTCATAGCAGCATAATTCACAATCACTGAATCATGGAAGCAACCCAAGGGCCCATGAGCAGATAAATAAGCAAAATGTGGTATACATATACAGTGGAATGTTCAGCTTTTAAAAAGAAGGAAATTCTGACATACGCTACACATGGATGAATCTTGAGAACATTATGCTGAGTGAAATAAGCCATCCACAAAAAGGCTAATATTATATGACTCCATTTACATGAGGTAGCTAGAGTAGTCTAAATCATAGGGACAAAGAGTAGAATGGTGGTTGCCAGGGACTGAGGGGAGGGGGACACAGTTTCAGTTTTGCAAAATAAAAAGAGTTCTGGAGATGGGACCGTGGTGATGGTTGCTTAACAGTATGAACATAATCAATACACTGAACTGTACACTTAAACGTGATTAAGATGAAAATTTTTATGTTTTGTGTATTTTATCAAAAAATTTTTGAAAAAGAAAGATCAAAGCTAATTTAGGCCAAATCCAGTATGCACACGTGTAAACTTTAGTCTTTATGTTTTTAAGTTTCTGTGTGGTGAATTAAGCAATTTGATTTGCCCTCCCTCTACTGCCTCTCACATTCCAGGGGCATATATTTTACAAATCAAGCTTCCCTAGTCATTCAACAAGTGAGAGGAAAGTATACTTTGTCTAGGCAAACTGTCTCAAGCACGAATGTGGAACAAAGGCATTGGTGCACATGCAAAGCCTCCAAAAGTTTACATCCTACGCATTTTATCTTAGGAGACTATTCTATGACAAAAGTCAGTCCACAAGTGCTGGTATATGGTCGCCTGTGTTTCTCTCTAATTCTCCATAGAACTGATTATAAACTCCCTGAGGGAGGGATCACAATTTATATTTTTATTACTTGGCAGGATTTTCAGACTGTGTTCATATTAGAGTAGAAATTCAGTAAATGTTATCTATTCTAGAGGTGTTACCAACAGTAAGTGAAGCTTCCATGAGCAGAACTGGGGATGGGGGTGGGGAGTGGGAAAGAAGTGACCTGGGACCCAGGGATTATTAGGACTCCTTTCTCTAGCCATACGTCAGCAGCAGGCCATTATCTGGTCCTGAGTCCGTCCAACTTTACCTCTAGTTCTTGTCAACATACACCCTCACAGCTGGAATCTTCTTGGTCTTTTCTTCCAGAAATGATCATTATTCATATACTCCATTGTCAAGAAACTTCTTGGGTTGGGAAAATAGAAACAAACGGCTGTGCCCCACTTCCAAGGAAAGACGGTCTCTGCAGTTCCACTAAGTTATCAGTAGGTGGCGGTGACACCGTATAAACCGGTTCCAGTTTGATCTCTGTTTATTGAAACAATCCATCTCCTTTTGCCATTGAGGTTACAATATCTATTTTTAGTGTGATTTGATGGGCCTTGTCTGTAATTTAACAATATTGGAATCAAACTCTGATACCTAATCACATGGATGTAAGCTCTATTAGATTTCAATTAGCATTCCCTCTGATTTGATTATTAAGCTTTAGCCATTCAAATGGCTAACAGGGAAACATTTAGATAATTGCAGCTGTCTGGGGTTATTACATTTGGTATCATTTTCACAGAGTGATTCATGTAAAGACTGGGCCATAAAATTTGTTTTTGTTGGTAGAGACAAGAAACTATGGCTTTTGGGGGTGTGGGGCACTGTTAAAGCATTAGTAGGATCTTGCGGTCAGACATTTGGGGTTGTTTTTTTCATCAGGAGGGAAAACGAATATAAGGTGCTTGCCATTTAGTTATTTTCCAAAAAGATATTCTTAATTCTCCATCGACAGTATTGTTTCATTTGGCAAAAGAAAAGAAGCATTAGTCAAGTTTCCTCTTCCTCTCGTTTAATTGAACTGAATTACATTTGAACTGGACAGATTAACCTGCATCAAAACTTATCTCCTACACAAAGGCCTTCCTGAGTAAATGAAATTGGGGTCTCATGCCTCACCTAATACGATTCCTAAGTACAAACCTAGAGTTGTTTTACCAAAGTTTCTAGACCACTTGGTAAGGATACTGAGGCATGCTTTAAGCACAGACGGGGTCGTTGGCAAAATGACCTTAAAGGACACTTCAGCCCCTACCATCTAAGATTCTAGGGATCAACAAAATAATTGTCCCTCCCCCAAAAGGCCCTCAGACCCTAGGAGCAGCCTATGTGCGGGCCCTGCTCTAGAGAAGCAGGGAACCTCACCTACAGAAGTCACCCCTCTACTCTGTGTGGGCCACTAAGAGCCAATTCAAACCTGGAAAGAAAAAAGTCATTGATGAAAACTATGTGTCTTTCAATCAAATACTTCATCCTTTTTTACCCACAGATAATTTGATCGTGAGTAAACATGGCTTCAAGACTATCTTCTGGGGGCATCTCAGTGGCTCAGTGGTTGTACATCTGCCTTTGGCTCAGGGCATGATCCCAGGGTCCTGAGATCAAGTCCCACATCGGGCTCCCCACAGGGAGCCTGCTTCTCCCTCTGCCTATGTCTCTGTCTCTCTCTGTGTCTCTCATCTCTCAGGCATAAATAAATAAAATCTTTTTTTAAAAAAAAAAGACTTTTTTCTGCTTTCGGAAACAAATGTCGTCTCTGAAGATTCAAAACCAAATTGTGAGGGAAGCTCAGAATTTGCTTTTGTTCTGCTGGAAAATATTTCTCATGTGCTGATGTGAAAATGTGAATCCTCATAAACATCTCGTCTGTTCTCAGAGGCTTAGGACATACACCTCTTTGGGGCCAAGACCATAGTTTTTGTTTTTGTTTTTAGATTTTATTTATTTATTCATGAGAGACACACACAGAGAGAGGCAGAGACATAGGCAGAAGAAGAAGCGGTCTCCATGTAGGGAGCCCAATGTGGGACTCGATCCCCGGACTCCAGGATCATGCCCTGAGCCAAAGGCAGACACTCAACCACCGAGCCAACCAGGGGTCCCAGGACCACAGCTTTTCAGTCCTGGTATTTGCGCAGGATCCAGCTCCAGGCTCCGCAGACGACAGTCAGGTGCTTCACTGTGCCTCATATTCAATTCTATGCCAGGTCACATTGTTTTTGTGAGAACAAAAAAAATGCAAAACTTGGGGCACCTGAGTGCCTCAGTCAGTTAAGTGTCTGCTTTCAGCTCTTCAGCTTGGTTCACAATCCCAGGGTCCTGGGATCAAGTCCCACATCTGGATCCCTGCTCAGTGGGGAGCCTGCTTCTCCCTCTCCCTCTGCCTGCTGCTCTCCCTGCTTGTGCTCTCTCTCTCTCTCTCTCTCTGTCAAATAAATAAATACAATCTTTTTCTAAAAAATGCAAAACTTTTACAACAGTGATCCATCCAGCCTCATGGTTTGCCTTTAACTGTGGCAACTGTTACTTTTAGGATTTCGCTCTTTGAATATTAGTTCAGTAATCTGCCAGAAAGACAAACATGCTAGCCTGTCCTTTAATGTGTTAAGGAATAGTTTTCATCCAGTACAGGTGGTTGTGGGATGGGCCAGCCCCAAAAGGCTTGACCATAAAAAGAGTGGAGGCTGACAAACTAAAGGTCTGAGCCACCGCCCACGACTCATATGGGTGGGGTCAACTTTTCCCAGAAGTGCACACAATGTAGCATGTAATACAGAAAAAATGCAGAAGACATTGCCAGGGCAATTCTCTTGGAATTTAGTGAAGAGATAGGGGGTGGGGTGGAGTGGGGTGGGGTGGGGGTGGGCGGGGGGTGGTTTAGGGAGGGAGAGAATCGGGTAGTACACAGATATACATAAAAGATAACCAAAGAAACATATTTCCTTCTATACTGGTCTTTCCAGACTGGTCTGTATTCAATTGTTTTGGTAAAACAAGCAGCAGAGCAAACTCATTAGCCACTAATGAGATTTCACTAATGAGATCTCAGTACTGGGAGAGCCAGAGCTCAAGTTTGGGAGCCAGTGTTCCCTCAAAAGGAAATAGTATTTTAGTACAAGAGAAACAGAATGATACCTTATGGAGGAATTGCCTAAATGTTGTGGAAAAATCAATCCCTAAGACCCTAACATTTATCTCTGACTTCATTTCCTATTACTCTTCCCCTGACTCACTCTAGGTCACTCACACTGAGTCCCTGCTGCTCCTCAAAGGGTGTTCCCACCTCAGGGCCTTTGCACTCACTGAACACTATGCAGACCATTCTTCTCCTAAATACACCACTCATTCTTTCCCATCCTTCAGAGCTCCTGTCAATGTTATCCTTTCATCCTCCTATCCACCTTCTGGAAAATATTAACAAGTCCTCTTTTTTTTTTAATAATAATTTATTTTTTTGGCGCCTGGGTGGCTCAGTCAGTTAAGCATCTGCCTTCAGCTCAGGTCAAGATCCCAAGGTCCTGGGCTCAAGAGCCCCATATTGGGCTCCCTGCTCAGTGGGGAGCCTGCTTCTTCCTCTCCCACTGTCACTCCCCCTGCTTGTGCTTGCCCTCTCTCTGTGTCAAATAAATAAATAAATCTTAAAAAACAAACAAAAAACCAACATAAGCTTTTTCTTAGTAATCTCTACACCCAACATGGGGCTCAAACCCACAACCCAAAGATCAAGAGTCTCACATTCTTCAGACTGGTGCCCCCCCAATTTTAACATGTTCTGTTGCCCTGACATTTCTATCCTTTTTTCCTGAATTACTTTTTCTTTTCTTCACTCTCACTAACCAATTATATATTTCACTCATTGATCTAGTATATTCATGTATCCTACAACAAGGGACTCTCCCTGAGGGCAGAGTTCTGACTGTATCTCTGATGCCTACCAGAGTGTCTAGAACAGTGTGAGTGCTCAAAACAGAGTTTTGAGTAAAGTTCCATTCCATATTCAGACTTTCCACAAAGACACTCTGATTCACATAAAGAAAATATTCTTTATGAGCAAATTAATATTCTAAGGAGGGTTAAAGAATGATTAAGCAACCAACCCAGGAGACTTAATTTCTTTCTAGACTCCTCAAGCACTTGCTTTAGAGACAAAGATGTATATAGCACAGTCATTCTCAAAGTGGTCCCAGGCCAGAAGAAATAGACAACGTGGAACTTGTAGGAAATACATTCTTAAACACCACCCCAGACCTTCTGGATTAGAATCTTGGGGAGGCAGGGATGCCTGGGTGGCTCAGTGGTTGAGCATCTGCCTTTGGCTCAGGGTGTGATTCCAGGGTCCCAGGATCAGGTCCCATGTCAGGTTCCCTGCATGGAGCCTGCAGGATCACACCCTGGGCCAAAGGCAGATAGATGCTCAACTGCTAAGCCACCCAGGCTTCCCCATAAAACAGATTCTTAACAATAGAGAACAGACACCTGCTGGAGGGGAAGTGGGTGAGGGGAATGGACTAAATGGGTGATGGGCTGTGATAGGCATTGGGTGTTACATGTAAGTAATGAGTCACTAAATTCTACTCCTGAAACTAATATTACACTAAATATTAACTAACTAGAATTTAAATTAAAACTACAAACATACATAATAAAATTCATTCCTTATTTTCTGACACAGTCCATGTTTTAAAAGCCCTCCAGGTGACTCTAATGCAAGCTGACATTTGAGAACCCACCACTGATCTAAAGGAATTGCTGTGGGCTAAATATCTAGAGATCTGGATTCAAGTCCTGATTTAATTGGGTGACTGGTTCATTCCTTCACCTACTTCCATCTGTTCACCTACAAAATGAAAGAGATGCTAAATTTTTATTACATGCTTTCAATATCCTATTGATAATTCTTAAACTCACATCCCTGAAGTTCCCCTTAGCCTTGTAATTGTGTATTTGTAAGTAAGTAAACATCATACCTCAAGTGAAACTTTCCTTTCTTTCATCCTGGTTTTTTTCTTCTCAAAAAAGCCTGAATTAGTGAGCAATTCACACTCAACATTCTTTACAAGGACCATCTTCTTGTGCCAGCTGCCTTTCCCAGCATCTGGGACAGCCCTCTCTCCTTGTTTCCCCCTTTTTCTGCTGGATGTTCTTTCTCAGTTTCCTCTACTGGCTTCTTAGCCTCAGCCCACTCCTTATATGCTGGTGTTCCTGTCTTGGATCTTGAAATTACACACAATTCTTGGGTGGCTTTGTCTTTACCCTGACTTTATTTCTCGAATAAGCTGATGACTTTAAGATATTTCATTCTCTTAGAACTCCCCACACTAAATCATCTGTTCTGTTTCCAGCAGGCCCTCAACTCAACATGTCCAAGACAGAACTCATCCTCTTTCCCCCATCCCACTTTGCCTCCTGTCTCTCCACGAAGCAGCCCAGGTCAGAAACTGAGAGCTCCCAGAGGCTTTCTCTCTCCTTCCCTCACATCCAGTCACCATGACTGGCAGACCCTTGTTCTTATATCTCTCTTTACCCAACTCTCTTCTTCACTTTTCAATCAATGCCTTTAACTGGTCACTGGCTTCATGGTTCACACACTCCAGCCTGTCTGCCACACTGTCCTTCTGAAACTCACACTACTGATAGCTACCATATAAACTCCCTTAGCGGCTTCCAGGCTGCTGTTCCAGCTTCTCTGCTCAGTCACATGGCCACATACCATCTTCTTCCTGCCTAATCTTCTCATTTTTCTCTACCATACATCAAGCTGCACATATAACACCAAGGTGTTTCACACCTCCATGCTTTGCCACAGACTCAACTTTCTCTGGCATACCCTCGTACCCTCTCTAACTCACACTTGTCCCTCAAAAGCCATCTTTGACTAACTGTCCCAGTCTTCCCTGGTTTCCTCTGTTCCAGGATCCCAGAGCACATGTTCTTACCACAAACATAGCCCTTATCACTCTTTACTAGAATCACTCATTTACTTATTTCTCTATCAGCCCATAAACTCTTGAGAACAGGACCCCTATTTTATTTCCTCTGTAACTCCAGAGCCCCACACAGTACCTGACACAAATAAGTACTAAAAATGATTGACACATTGATTTTATATGTATATATAATATATATAACTATATATATGGATATATATATAGAACTATAATATATATATAATATATATATAGTACTTTTTTCTTTGGAGATTTCTTTCCTCATATTAGCCATGTGTGTCAGTGTTTCAGATTATTTTAATCAATTTGACTAAACGTGGCTCTGGGCAGTAAGAGACAGACATTTGTGTTTGATCCTAGAGCAGGAACTAAGAAAGTGAATTTACCCAAAGGGAAAGTCTCCAATCTGAGGGCTAGGGGTGAGGAGTAGGAGCCTCTCTGTAGGAGCTGTGACATTTTGAAAGTACCAAATTCACCATTACCTCGAGTCTTTTCTGTGGGGCAATAGGGGTGACAGAGGTGGGGGCTTTTGTCCTCTCTTGTGGGAAGTTTTCTTTGGTGAGTTTTCCTTTTGTGGTGCCTGTGGCCACAAAGGAGGCTGCCCCAGGAACCTCCACCTATTTTTAGCCTCAGTTCAACACCCTACAGTCAGCAACCCTCTCACACACCACTATGTCAACTTTCAATCTTGCTCTTGCCAGTATGAATCACCCAGGGTTGGCCTGACAAATTGAGAGAATAAGAAAGTGAGAATAAAAAAGACTTGCAGTGAAAAGGCAAAGTCCTGGACAGTGGAAAGTTGCAAAGACCCCTGACATCTAATATGTCTAGTAGCCCATCCCCCGACTCCATGCTACTTTTATCAAATGGTTTCATGTATGTTCATATGCAATGTGATACGAATGAAATTCGTGATCAGTCTGAGATGTGGAGCCTGCACTGGAAAACCTAGAGTCCTCCCTAGGATTCCTCTTTAAGGAAAATTTACCTGAGAAATGAATGGTTCTAGGTGTCACCTGAGTCAGACTGCACTGGGCTGTATTTTCCAATTAGATTAGCAGCTGTATGTTTTGTTATGCTAGGTCAAGCTTTTGAGGTACAATATTTGCTGTTGGAAATGCTACTGCTTCTGAAAGCCATCAGAGATCTTCATCTGAAAACCAGTTGCTGGGCTTTGACAGCTACACCTTCACTGGCTCCAGCCAGCCACACGTGTCTATGGCCCTTCAGCTTTGCAGTCCATTGATGAAAATCCTGATGATGCATCATCCTGCCTGGCAACCTTTCCATCAACCAGACTGATTCCCATTCAGCTCCCTTCCCTTCATTCTACGTCCCTAAAGGATTTTTGACACAGGGGATATTGTAGACAAGTGATCAATTATTCCTCTAAACTAGAGCTTCTGCCCTAGTTTTCTTTTTGGGGTCTTGTCCTGGGGAGCTGGGCGAAGCAGTAAGCAGGACTCAAAACCTTTGGTATGGAAATAGATGAGGTCCTTGAAGAGGGAGCTTCCGCCTTACTCTGGGGCCCACTAGAGGTTACTCTCGGGCATCAAGAGAGGAAAAAAAAGAGAAGGGGGAGCACTATCTAGGTCTATTTATAATCTCTTCACTCTTCTTCCAAATGTGCTAATCCCCAAAGGGCTGTGTTCCTTGGGGGCTCTGGTTGGACTTCCTGGCCTCCAAATAGCCTTTATTCCACAGCGCCTCCTCCCTTTCTAAAGTGGGAATAACACCTTACGCATTCCAAGGCAGAAGCTGGACCTGAGCAGTTCTTGAGATGATTTCCAGATAGAGGAGAAAAGTTGATTGGATGAGGAGGAAAGTATTAGCAGAGAAGAAGAGTCCAAAATCAATTATGATAGGTCTGAAGAAAAGAGGATACTCGGTGCCTTAAACAGGGGAGTGAACAAAGGAGACACAGAAGAGATGAATGTGTTCCTCCCCACTCAGCAAGTAACCATTACACTCCACATTCTTCCACATTCTTAAGTGTCTAACTGGAGTCAAAAGCAGGACATGAGCAATAATTATGCACTGCAGGGCAACACGTGACCACAAGCCCAGTATGTAAGACAGATGATAAGAATTAGGAGGGTTCAGAAGAGAACAGAGTTCTCTAGGGAAAGAAGGACAGGGAAGGACTCTTGGAAAGGGCAGGCCTTGGCAAGGAAGCAGAAAGAGGTTGATCCTTGGATTGTGTGTGGGAGCAAAGGACATAGCCCAGGGAAGCCCAGAGCAGCTGGAACAGTGTTGGTGCTGGGGAGAAATGGAGATCAGGAGTGACCAAGCTGGGCAGAGTCTGACTCTGGAGGGTTTTTAATTCAGGCTGAGGAATTCAGACTCCATGCTGCAGGCCATGGTAGGTTTCTAGAGGCTCTGTCACAGGAAATAATGTGATGAAAATGTGCATTAGAAACAGTAGCCAAGGGGTGCCTGAGTGGCTCAGTTGGTTAGAGCATCTGCCTTGGGTTCAGGACATGATTCCAGGAGCCCGGGATTGAACCCAGCATCCAGCTCTCTGCTCAGCAGGAAGCTTGCTTCTCCCTCTCCCTCTGCCATTCCCCTAACTTGTGCTCTCTGGATATCTCTCTGTCAAATAAACAAATAAAATCTTAAAGAAAAAAGAAATAGTGCTGAAAAAGGATGTAATTATATAATTGCAACCCTTTTATATTACTCAAATTTTTAGTCATGTGCAAGTGTTATGTTTCAATTTAAAAATTAATGTTAACACCATAGAAAAGTATGATTTATGTCAATAGCTTTGCAGATGTTTAAAATAGAAACAGGCAACATTTGTAGAGGGTGAAAAGCAAGAGTAGGAGGGGCAGTGTGGGGTGAGAGGTTTGCAACTGACTTCCGCCTTCTGAGTGAGTGAGTGGCTTACCCCTTCTAAGCCTCAAACTCCTTTGTTTTGTTTTTTTAGATTTTTAAAATTCATTTATTCATGAGAGACAGAGAGAGAGATGCAGAGACATAGGCAGAGGGAGAAGCAGGCTCCCTGTGGGGAGCCTGATGCGGGACTTGATCCCAGGACCCCGGGTTCATGACCTGAGCGGAAGGCAAGACACCCAACTACTGAGCGACCCAGGTGCCCCTCCAACTCCTTTTTCAAACAAAAATAATGACAGCCACCTAACAGAATGGTTGTGAAGATTAAACAGGATAAAGCACACCAAGAGCCGACCCTGTTAAGTGTTCAGCAAACGCCTACATAAACGAGAGGCTCCAGTGGTAAAACTGGGCCTCCGCTCATCCCGCTCATCCCGGAGGGCTGCGAACGGGAAGGGCAGGCTGGGGTCATTGCGAAAGCAGGATGAACGAACTGATCAGCCACAGGGGTTTCAGAAGGAACACTCGCAGCTCCCCTCGGGACTGCGATAAATGATGGACTATCGTCCCACCTAAATATCCAGTCTCGGTGCACGTCTTTAATCCCGCTTTCCTAAAATCCCCTCAAGCAAATTGGGCTCCCGAGGGAGTAGTTATTCCACAGATGGCCTGAAGGTGTCGCTGGAGACAGTACCATCCACAGCACCTCTGCTGGGGGGGGGGGGTCAGGATGCTGCCTTTCCTGAAGGAAACCCCCCACCGTGGCTCCCTAACTCCCCTCCTCCACGCTCCTGACCTGTGACATAGCCCCCTCTTTCTCCTGTGCGTCCTTGTCCTTCCCGGTACCTCCCTGTCCCGATGCCCCCACCACGTGGGGGTGGATCCGGGTCCTTTAAGGCAGCAGGGCCATCGCTGTGATTGGCCTGAACTCGGCCTTCCCTGTTCGTTCCCCATCATTGTGTTCATGTGGATGATTAACCAAGTCCTGCAGTCGTGCTGTCACCCCCACCCACAGGCCCTAGCCTCCTGGGTTTTCATTAGTGAATTTCGGGGCACCCCTACTCTCTGTCTCCCTGCTATTTAACTGCTCCTCTAAATTGGCCCAATTTTCAGGTATTAACATTTAAAGATTCGGTGATGCATTAATCAACCTTGCTTTCTGAAAATACTAGTGTTCATGGTAAAATCATCCCTAAACTGTAGCCTACAAACAGCCCTAGGATATAGGAAATAATGAGCATTCCTGAGCCAAGCTAAGTGACTTATCCAGAGGGACATGTCACAGTCATGAGACTAGACCCTGACAGCGGGGACCTGGAGTAAAGGAAAAAAGGTTCCAGGCCAATTTCCCCCTCTCTCCCTTCTCACAGCTTCTGCTTGTGACCCTTCCTACTCTCTCATCTGCTTTGAGTACTTAAAAAATCAGCCTAAAAATAACTTTCAGAATCAGTATTTTTCTAGGTCTCCCCCATTAACAGCCTCAGAAATAAGCCTCCAAGACTCACCTCAAATTCTGATACTTAGCCACATAATCTGGGGCTCTGCTCTAAAAGGAGGCTTGGGAAAAATATTATCTCATGATTACGAGAAGGGGCTGAGGATAAAAGTTCTTAACTATTTGTAATCTGAAGCACATCTTTTAGCGACTACGGCTCTTGTTTACCTCTGTCTTAAACCATTTCCAAGACCTTAGACCACAGAGAGGGGAAAATGTGCACATATAGTTTCTGGTGGCAGATTTTAATTCTGATGCTGAGAGGGATCATGAGCCCTGCACCTGCTTTTAGAGCCTGAGAACAGGGAGCACCTAACATTCGTGTCCCATGTCCTGCTAAGTACCAGGCTCTTCTATGGAACTGCCCTAGTGCTGAGCGTCCTCATACCCTGACTAAACTCAGAATGAATTTATACCCCAGACGAAATAGCAAATATACTGGCATGCCAAGGAGGCAGTGTGCTGTTAAGCTTCCACCCCCATCTCCCTGCTCCAACTACTCCGCCCTGAACACAACAGAACACGAACAACCCCACACACCTATAGATATTGCTTGGTTACTGCCAACAAACAAAGGAAAAGGGAGAGCCAGGAATCTGGGCCAGAGTGACATGAGCAGGCCTCCCTCTGACAGCCAGTTACCCAACAGGCAGACTGGGCACGTGGTTGGGGCAGGAGTAGAGCAGGAATCCAGCAAAATGTTTATTAAAAGGAGTTTAAAATAAATAATTAAAAAAAAAAAACCTTAACAGTCTTTGTGGGAAAAATCAGAACTTTGTCAAATTGGTTATACTTGCTTGACAGTGTAAGGCTTGAAAGTTCTTTTGAGGGGCAGAGAACTACTCTTTTCAGGGCTTAGAGCTTCTGATTGCAATCCTCCCTGCCAGGAGCAAGCCAAACCTTCTGGACAGACCACTTCGGTGCCCCCTCCAGTTCCACAGAGGAACAGAGACCCTGGAATACCAAGGGAGCCAAAGGCTGGGGCCTTGCCCCAAAGCACCAAAAAGACATCATATGTCAGCTGAAAGAGAGGTTGTAAACTCAAAGCCCAGGGGCTCAGTTTAGCCAGAAGATGCAGAACTGCACTTTGTTTGATTCTCATGTTTTACAATTTTCACATCAAAATCCACTTTCTGAATTTTTTTTTTTAACAGTGGACTATCAGTACCGAATTTCAAATGCTGCTTGACAACAATCGTTTGAGCTGAGTGTGAGGGACATGCTCGCCTGGGTCTAGTCTGTTAGAGAGGCCACCAACTCCCCTTGGACTCGTTCCTTTGGCTGGCCTCACTCCATTGTGGAGCCCGCCTGCCCCGGTAGATATTTGCGCTTAAGACCCTTTAAAGCTTTAATCCCCCGTTAAATTTGCAGAATTTGTAGCAAAAGAAACACATGAAGGCTTTGACAGTGTTCCTTTTAAGGCATGACAAATGAAAGTCCTAATGGTCTTTCTTCAGGAGAGATCCAGAGCTTGGGGGCTCCAAGTTCTGAAAGGGATGGATGGAGGTGCTTGCTAATAACCAGAGGAGGAAAAAAGACAGGGCCTGGGATCAAAAGCAGAATATAAATGCAGAATTTCACCGTGGGGCTGTCAGTGGTGTACTTGACTTCAGGACTGTGCCATGGCTCCCTTTTCCCCCGCCTGGCTTTATCAGGCAACAGGTAGCCCTTTCCAGGAGTTTAAGTTGCTGGGGCTAAAATAATGTTAGTTTAATTGGCCAGGACAACTGGCACAGGACACCCTGTCCATGATGTTAAGCCAAATATATTGGCCCATGTACCCTGCTGCTAGGCCGTTGGGCACTTCAGACAGTAGGTATAGTCCACACTGTGCATTTCCCTCTCAGGAGGGTTGTGTGAAGGGCCTGCATTCCCTCAGGCCTCTGATAATGCTCCTTCCCCGACAGGGGTGCTCCTGCCCAGAGTGAAGCCCACTGAGCATCACTGGCCATCCTGTCATTCCTTATGGCTACATCCTGAGCGAAAATATAAAACCCCTTTGAGGTTAATGTACTCTTTCTTCTGTCTCTTGCATGAAAAAGAAAAAAAGCCAAATGACATTTTAAAAATGAGTCATCTAAGATTTTAACAACTTCACAATGTCGGCGGGCAAACTCTAAATGTCCAAGAGTCCATAAATGTCTTTCTAAACCAATCATCAGTTTAGCTGCCTTCTTTTGCCCCAGCTGCTCATGTTTTCCAATTTCCAAGTATGTTCTTTATCATCCAAATTGTAACGTTTGTTGATTTAAACCACATAGAGCTCTATGTGGTAGTGAGGAAAACACGTTGGGTCACATTCAAAACTGCCTCCTAGGTGGCAGAAAATCATATGGTACCTCCTTGGGAATCCCTACCACAGGGACAGGTCATCAAGCCTCTCAGCGCCTCCCAAAATTTCCAAAAGCCTCATGACAAATCAGGAAATGCCTGGGCCTGACTCTTACCACTAGGTGTCACACTACACAATGAGGAATAAAGACCCATCAGGAACCTGAAGCAAAAAAAGGAAAAAAGCTATTGAAATAGATATTTTTATTCATGCATGATTTTCTTTCTTAATGGTCATTTTTAAACCTGCAGCTAAAAATCCTCTTCTAAGGTAGATAAGTGGGGCCTTTAAAATACAACTTTTCCTTCTTTCTTCTTCTCCCCCCCCCCCAGACACGAATATTCCCAGATAGGGGAACATCAACCCTCTATTTTACCTAATGCTTGGAGTAGAAAATATTTTGAGTATCGTCTTCAAAGATTACAGTGCATTCAGCCTCATTTCTACGATGTGTTTTCAAAAGTGTTAATACTACAACTGCTTTGGCCCAATGATTGATACGTTGGAATAGAAATTAGATAAACTGCCATCAGGTGCCTCGGTAAATTTCTTTGCATTTCAGTCTCTTTTGGGGAAAGTAGGAACTATACCTAACAAGAGGAGTTCTGAGAACTAACAGTGTATTGCAGTAAGTGTTGGGAATCCTTCTAAAAACATACTGTGATATTTCTAAGAGACATGGTCACCCTGAGGCAGTTATTATGTATCTGTGGACAAGTAATAAAATTTTTAAGCTGGAGAGAAACCTTAAATGACGTTAAATCCAATGTTATTATAAAAGCCGGTACACCACAGCAAAGTTAACTGATCTCTCCAAATTAATATGTAATTAATTAGAGGTAGAGCCTGCAATTGAGATTTATTTATAGCTGTTGTGCCCTGCCTCAATAATTGTATAGTTTGTATATTATATGCCTGCAGAGACAATGGAGTCTATCTTTGGAAGTTTTCATTATAACATGTGATCATTACTATCCTGAAGGTTGTTGTTGTTGTTTTTAAGATTATTTATTCATGAGAGACACAGACTGAGAGGGAGAGGCAGAGACACAGACAGAGGGAGAAGCAGGCTCCTTGCAAGGAGCCTGATGTGGGACTCGATCCCAGATCCCGGGATCACGACCTGAGCTGAAGGCAGGCATCCAACAGCTGAGCCACCCGGGCGTCCCTATCCTGAAGGTTTTATTTCTTGATTTTAGGGCTTTTATCCCCCCTTATATTTTTTTTATCTCACTCCCCCGACCCCGGTTCCCTAAATTCAGATAGTCGGGAGGAGTGGAGGGAGAAGAGATGAGCAAAGGGTTGGTTAGTATATGGCCAGTCAAGTTAAGATGATTGCAATATAATCATCAGAAATTTCTGCAAAATTATAAAGCCTCCTGGAGCTAGTTCTGAAAAACTCTGACCTGAGTTGCTTCATTTTGCCTGGACCAATTCTAGAGATAGAAAAATTCTGTTAGAGGCTGGTTGGCTAGGAGAATGGGGGTAGGGTGGGGAACGTAAGTTATATTTCTGCAGGTGAAACCAAAGGATGAGGAGCCCATAGGGGCTATACACAGCGCCTGGAGAGGTCCAACTGCTGCCCTCTCCAGGGCAGGAGAGCAGGGAGCCAGCAAGAGGGTAATGTTAGGTTGGCGGGAGGGTGGCCTTCTGTAGGATGCTTTGCAATCTAAACCATCCTTAAGGCCCAATCTTGGGTAAGGCACTTCTCAACCTATTCTTCAGCCTCTTCCAAATGCTTCTGGAAAGACACCGGCTGGGTACCCAGAAGTAGGCTCTGCAGCAGCACAGTGCAAATCAGGAAACATGACCTCAATAATTATTTTGTTCGTGCAGGGCAGCTAGCTACAACCTCTACTACAAAGATTAACACCTTGCTTTACCTGAAAAAAAGTATGGTCCTGTTCAGCGTTTTCGCTGAACACAGGGCAGAGTGCTTGCCTCTCCACCAGTCAACAGGAATGTTAATCCCGAGGAAATGATTTGAGGGTTCTCCAAGCATTTCAATGCCAAAAAATGCCAAAAGCTTTTTGGCTTTTAATGCCAAAGCATGCACAACTTTTACCTGGTTGGGGGGGGGGGGGGCTCGAGGGAGTGCTACGTGTGTCCCCGCGCCACAAAGAGCCTGGCATTGGCAGGGTGGCAGAGGCAGCCGGCGACCTTCTAACCCGCCAGTGCGTCCTTCCCCGCAGAAGTTTGGGGAAGCAAATCCCTACGTCCAGCCATCATTTCCACCCGAGTTTTCAAAAGATCAAGAAACGGAAAGGTTGGCAAACCCCAAGGAGGAACTGCCTGGCGGGTCTGCGTTCATTGGGATCTCAGCAGCCGACGACCCCAAGTCGAATCGATCGTGGGAAACCCCAGGGAAAGAAGGCCGCTTGCAGAGGGACAGGATTACCGAGTGCAAGCTGCAGGGAAGTACCGGGGGAGGGGGCCTCGGTCGGGAGGACTTTCCAGCCGCTCAGCGTTCATCAAAAAGTTCCCTGTACATGACCCCAGTGGCTCATCGCCGGGAGTTTCTCTGATGAACCCGGCTCAGGGTTTAGGCTTCTCCCCCTTCCTCCCCCTCCCGAGCAGAGGACGGGGCCAGTTCTCTTTTCTGGTCTGACTGGCTTGGAAATTCCCCGCGCCTGACCCCGCCCCGGAGAAATCCCCTGCCAGCGTTTATAGGGCGCCGCGGCGGCGCTGGCGAGCCCACAAGAGTCGCAGCCAGCGGTCCTGCGTCCGTGACCCTGCGAGGCGAGGCGAGGCGAGGCGAGGCGGCGAGCGCGCAGCCCGCGGCCGAGCGCACCTGGGCAGCAGCGCCGAGCCTTCCCGCGCCATGCTGCAGCAAGCCGAGCACGCCCAGGACTGGGCCATGGAGGGTCCCCGGGACGCGCTCAAGAAGGAGCGGCTGCTGGACGACCGCCACGACAGCGGCCTGGACTCCATGAAGGACGAGGAGTACGAGCAGCTGGTGAAGGAGCTGCGGGAGATCCGTCTCGAGCCGCAGGAGGCGCCGCGCGGCGCCGAGCCCTGGAAGCAGCAGCTCACCGAGGACGGAGACTCGTAGGTGTCTCGGGGCGGGTGGGGACGCCGCGCCTGCAGCGCGAGGCCGAGGGGCGGCAGCCGACCGGGGTGTGGGCACCGATCCCCCGTACACCCCTGGCCCCGGGACCGCGCAAAGCTGCCGGCTGCGCTGCGGGCAGCAGAGGAGGGTCGGATCCCGGGCTGGCGGTGCAGCAGCCCTGCGCTGCAGCGCGCACCCCCACCCCCCAGCCCCGGTCCGGAGCCGGTCCTGCCGGCGGGGGCGGGGCGGCGGCGGGGACGCGAAGTCCCCGCTTGCACAAGGGGGGCGGGAGCTCCTGCCCCGCGGGCGGGCGCCGGGGGGCCGGGAGGGGAAGTACAGGGCGTTCCGGCCCGGCGGGAGGGCGGGGCGGTCTGGCCGGCGCCCGCCGAGGAGGGAGGGGGCCCGGAAAGTCCCTGGGCGCCTGCCAGGAACACTCAGCTCATAATAACCTCGCGGAAAACACCGCGGCCTCGGCCTCCAGAAACCCCGGCCTTGCGCAATCCCCCGCAGCCCGCGCCTCCCTGGGCCCCACGCGATGCACTCACCAGCCCTGGGGGTTTTTCCCTCTCTTCCCCTTAGGTTCCTGCACTTGGCCATCATCCATGAAGAGAAGGCCCTGACCATGGAAGTGGTCCGCCAAGTGAAGGGCGACCTGGCCTTCCTCAACTTCCAGAACAACCTGCAGCAGGTGCGCCGGCTCGCCCAGCCCTGTGCCTCTGACCCAGTGATGAAGTTGGATCTAGCTCAGTTGCTCCCAATCCTTTCTAAATTAATAATCACTGGGCATTATGTACCTTGACCTTTTTACATTGGAATCGGCCAACGTCCTAGAGAATAAAGAAAATTCTATTGATTTGGTGAGGCCTATGATGAAAGCCCACCTGCGGCCTCTGGCATTTATCTTGCCCTTCATACCTGTCTGGGAGGAGGAGCAGCACCCACAACCAGTAGATCTCCGGAGTTCAAGGGAAGACAGACTCTTGAGTTTGGGCCATGGCTTACCCTCTTTCTATTCCCTCTTGTGTTTGTAGACTCCACTCCACTTGGCTGTGATCACCAACCAACCAGAAATTGCTGAGGCACTTCTGGAAGCTGGCTGTGATCCTGAGCTCCGAGACTTTCGAGGAAATACCCCCCTACACCTTGCCTGTGAGCAAGGCTGCCTGGCCAGCGTGGGAGTCCTGACTCAGACTTGCAGGACCCAGCACCTCTACTCCATCCTCCAGGCCACCAACTACAATGGTATGTCTGCCTGCCCTACCCTGCCCATCAGAAGGCAGGTGACATGGAGAAGGGAGAGGTAGGCCAATGTTAGGAGTCCAGGCAAGAGCTGAAACTCTGAATACTTGAAAGGTTGAGAAAATATGCATGCAAAAGGTCTGTTTCATGCCTTGATAAAGTTCATTCAGAGCCCAGATTCTGGGTTCTCCAAATTCAGAATTTATTCCCTATAAGAATAGACAGAAAGTTCTGCTTGAGATCTGAGGGTTGAAGCAAGTGGTTATATTTGCTTCATTGTTCTTCTAGGTCACACATGTCTACATTTAGCTTCTATCCATGGCTATTTGGGCATTGTGGAGCTTCTGGTGTCTTTGGGTGCTGATGTCAATGCTCAGGTGAGTTCTTCATGTCTCCAGATGGAACGCATCAGGGCTCCAGGCCCTCCTCAATAAGACCTCACATGTTCTTGTTGCAAGTAGAAATTCCAAACTCAACCATAAACATCTCAAATTCCTTTTGGTTTCAGGAGCCCTGTAATGGCCGAACCGCCCTCCATCTTGCAGTGGACCTGCAGAATTCTGACCTTGTGTCGCTTTTGTTGAAGTGTGGGGCTGATGTCAACAGAGTTACCTACCAGGGCTACTCCCCGTACCAGCTCACGTGGGGCCGCCCAAGCACACGGATACAGCAGCAGCTGGGCCAGCTGACCCTAGAAAACCTTCAGATGCTGCCAGAGAGTGAGGATGAGGAGAGCTATGACACAGAGTCAGAGTTCACAGAGGACGAGGTGAGTGTCAACTCCATCGCTCTGCACAAAGCAGTACCCTCCCAGGCCTCTAGAGCTCCTCTTTATCCAAAGAGCTCAATGCAATGAAGTTCTCCCACTTTAGTGTTCATGACCAGGAGTCTCCCAAAAGTGTGTCTTTGTTTTTTGCTCTTTTTAAAGGAGAGGAGCATTAAAGAAAAACTTCCTTAGCCCCTGAGGTTAATTTATACTTGGGTTATGGAGAATGGAATCCAAGAGTACTTGATAATGGCCCTCACCCTTATCCCAGTACCTTTGACAAAACTCTGGAAGCTTAACATGGCTTTTTTTTCTCTTGTTTTTAGCTGCCCTATGATGACTGTGTGCTTGGAGGCCAGCGCTTGACGTTATGAGCTTCAAAACATATCTAAAAGAACACGGACTTGTATATTTGTACAAAAAGAGAGTTTTATTTTTCTAAAAAAAAGAAAAAAAAAGAAAAAAATCAAAAGGGGGTACTTAAAACCACACTTCACATTCCCTAGCCAGAAACATTTACTATGGTGGATCAGCCCTTGTTATTTTTTGTGAACTTTGGAAGGAGGACAAGATCAATGGAATTCAAAGAAAACCTTGTTCAGAAGTTGCCTTTGTGGGGTTTCTGAAGGAGGTTATGCAAAATGTGACAAAAGGACTACATCGCATTGTGCTTTTTGATTGAATCACCATAGATTCAGTGGCTGTGCCCAGTGTGGGATGCGTGACAACCAGGTGTAATGACCTGGTGTGTCATTAAACCTTGGGGGGGGGGGGGCGGTGTGGGGTTAAAAGTCACTACCTGTCAAGGTTTGTGTTTACCCCCCTGTAAATGATGTACATTGTGTATTTTGTTGGTAATTATTTTGGTACTTCTAAGACATGTATTTATTAAACAGATTTTTACAAACAGAATTATCGTGATCATTCTCTTTGGGCTGCCATGGGGCTCCCAACCTGAGAGTCATCCGATCCTCTGGGGAGGTGTAGAGCTGTGTGGGAGTGCTTACCACAGCTAGCTACAAAGCCCTTTCAGAGAGCAGCTTCTCACGCTGTGTAAGCCAGCCTCCCCGCCAGGCTTTGCCGGCAGCCCCAGGGCCCTATGCGTGGGAGAGGAGGCTCTAGCAAGATGATAGGAAACCACCATTCTTAGGTGGTGGGGGTGGGGTAGGGATGGGGGGCTTCTTGGCCTACAGCTGGAATCCTCCATTGTCATCTGCTTTCATCTTGGTTTAAGCATGCCAGGACTCTTCCACTTTAGGGAATTATTTTGATGAAGAGAAATATGCTTAAATCACATTTTATATTACTGGGAAAGTTCTTAACTATAATACTGGAAGTTCCTAAGGAATGAGCTCAGAAATGGAACGCACTAACATTAGCAGGTACCCACCTTTGAGCCTTCATTTCTTAATTTATAAACTGGGCTGTTCTAAAGATTGTACAAGATAACACACGTCTAAAGCAGCATAGCAGAGTGCTAGGCACATGGTGCTAGAGAGAAATGCAAGCTACTGCACAACATCCTGTATTTCAAAGGGGAAGAAACCAGTCCAGAGAGAATGTCCAGTCTGGGGTCACCTTGCAGGAAAGGCAGGTGGTTAACTTCCAGCCCTTGTTTCCAGGTGATTAATATCTTTTAACTGCATTCCACCTCTAAATCAACCTATTGTTACCAGCTGTAGTGAGTGATACTAAAGGCCTAAAGAGTCTTTTCCCCAGCTCGGTCCATCTGCTAATTCTACTGAATCTAACAGAAGTCAAGAACTTGTGAAATTTGAGTTTAAATGCTCTGTATTGACGTTTTCATCCCTAAAAGACATTTCTTGCCTAGGTAGAAAGAGTAGTATAGCCAAGTTCATGGCATTATATAAAATACAGAATGGCATATAAATGCAATCCATGTACTTTGGCTTACACCTAAGAAAACATTGCCATTACATTATCCCTTTCCGGATCCATAAATGCTGTCAAAATCCAGTGAGCATGATGATCACCTTCCTCTCAGACCAAAGAGGAGCCAATACGTAGTGGCTCTTTTAATATATAAAGCGTATATTGATTGTAGATTGGAGTGACCCATCAAAGCCATCCCTGTCTTCCTCCTGCAGCCTCAGTCATTGGAGCCGAGCACTGTGGTGGCCCCGCTACCAGCTTTGTCTTCTCTCAAAGTGCTCCAGGCCCATCACAGAAATTCCCCGTGCACCCCAGAGCCCATGAACACAGGTGCTATGTGATCTAACACATGAATGTTGACCAGGTTCGGCTCTGTCAGCTGATGGGTAGAAGAGGTAGGTAAGAGGGGTGGTGGGGGGAAGAACCATCACCTCATATTCAAACGAACACAGGTTGGAAACTTGGCTTCCAAATTTGGAGTGATGCCCTTAGCACTTCACAGTCACACATATCTCTCTCTCCTCTATGGTACTGAATTTGTGCCAAGTTGTTTGTCACCCTTACTCCAGCTCTGTGAGAAGTTTGGAAAAATGGGGCAAAGGGATGTGGCCCACTGGTTTCCTCAGGCTCCTTGGCAACTGGCTTTGGTGTAGAGGTGACACCTTCCATGGTCATGGCAGGGAGGGGCCTCTTCTGACCCATTTGGGCCCAGCCTCTCCCACATTTCTAGGCCTCAGCTTTTCTGCTTATCAGGACCTCCACCTTAAGGGTGGATTCCATTATCACCATAAATCTCTCAAGAACGCTGGGCCCATTTTCTTACTCTTGGGGTCTTCCTGTTTCTTCACCTCCTTTCTTTCTTTCTTTCTTTCTCTTTTTTTTATCTGAAACCTATTTTCTTTCCTTCATGCCACTAGTTGGGTGACTGGAGCCTGGAATTCCCTAAAGAAAAATTTTAGAACCGAAACACTCTAATCTGCAGAGTCAGTCTTGGGAAGATTTCTAAGCAAACAAGAACAAACGTTTTCAAAGAAAACAGTGCAGCAGCCCGAGAGCCTTTTCTGCCCTCAGATTTCTTCCAAGAAGCCAAAGGTCCTGTCAGGACAGGTAGGAGTAAGGGAGCCTTGGGAAAGAGGGAAATGGCAGAAGGGGGGAAATAAAAAGTCACGTCAGCAACTTCCTCGAATTTAGTTCCTTGATTCCTTCTGCCTGCCTCATCCCCAGGACAAATTTCCTTTATAGGTCACATGTACCAAGTCCCTCCCATAAGGAAGGGTTTTTCTTTAAAGAGGGAAACAAACTCCAGTCTGAGCAACTGGAGGGCAGCCCTGTGGGGCCTGGAAGCGCGGGAGGCTGGGTGCTTGGAGGTATTTGCAGGGAAACCTCAGTTGCTACTGGAAGTGATTAAGTGCTGAGGGTGAGAACTGAGTCAGTGAGATGGGTTCTTCCTTCACACCCCCCTCCTTACTCCCCCCCTTTCATCCGCTTGCCTTAGGTGCAGTTGAAGTTTCCTTCAGCAAGAAGGGTCAGAGTGGAACGCCAGTCAGAAACAGGCCCAAGAAACATTCCCCAACCCTGGTCCTTGGACAAGAATATCCCAGGTCGGCTCCCCATTTAAAGGGAGCATTACATAGAGTAAACCCACACACCCCGTGTGTTTTCCTCCTAGAGAAGTGGAACTCTCAGACTCATTCATTCATTCCCGTTATGAAGCACCGTTATTCCCCAGGACCTGTGCCAGGGACCAGAGCCCCCAGAGGAGCCAGCCACAGCCTCTGCCTCCAAAAACACCTTGCTTAGGTTGGAAAGGGAACTGAATAAGCACATGTAAGACAGGAGGGCAAAATAAAGCATAGAGTGTGCTGTGAGCTCAGGTCAGGGGCCTCCAACACTGAGTGCAGGCAGATGAGATGATCTCAACTTCGCAGCTCTGCACAAAGCAGTACCCTCCTGGAGTCCTAGCACTACTCTTTACAAGGGATTACACCCCTGTTAGCTATTTGCCCCCCAGGCCAGTACTATCTATTCTCATTCCATTTCCCAAGTGACTGATGGCATCCTTTTGACAAGTATCAGGGAACACAGCCATACTCAGAACTTATGAACTGGGATAGGCTATTCATTTTTACATCTATGTGTCATCCTGGATTCCAAAGCTGAGCCTACAATTTGCTACCAGCCTTTGAATTGATGGCAAATGATGTGCATGCCTTAGACCAGAGCTTCTCTAACTGGGTGTGTTGGCCTAGAGATGGTGTAGAAATGCAATTTCTGATTCAGTCAGTCCCCAGCTGGTCCGACACTTACATTTTTAACAAGTTCCCAGACAAGGCCTGGGCTACTGATCCAGAATGATCTGAAGATCATTCTGAATAATATTTTGAATAAAATGTTATTTATTTAAGGTCCATGCTTGCTGGCACACACACACACACACACACACACACACACAGCCCCCGTCCCATACTGCTACAAATCAGGACAAGCGCCTCTGCAGTCACATATGAGGATGATCCAGCATCAGGCAACACGAGCCTTCTGGAAAGTAGGGCAGGATCCCGAGTGCTGTTGGCCAAGGCCAACAAATCTGCCAAAACAAGTAAATGTAATAAGGAAGGAGGGTGACACAATACAGGCTAAGAAAGGAAAAAAATCATGAGGGAAATGCATTTGAAGGATGACTTGGTTTTTGTTTTGTTTTGTTTTGTTTTTTAAAGATTTTTTTATTTATTTATTCATGAGAGACACACAGAAAGGCAGAGACACAGGCAGAGGGAGAAGCAGGCTCCATGCAGGGAGCCTGGTGCGGGACTTGATGCCGGGACTTGATCCTGGGACTTGATCCTGGGACTTGATCCTGGGACTCCAGGACCACACCCTGGGCCAAAGGCAGGCGCTAAACCACTGAGCCACCCCAGCATCCCCAAGGGATGACTTGTTAATTAAGAAGTTGACAAGTTGGCTTTTAAAATGAGTTTTTTGTACCTTTGTATGGGGTTGGTATGGCATATAGGAGGGGCCCTGACCAGGCGTTAACCTGGAAAGAGGGGAGAGAGCTGCTTCCCTATGACAAAGTCCCTACTATCCTTATCAGAATATGAGAAGCCTTAGCCAGCAGTTTACTAAGCTATATTGGGGAAAATCTTAAGCAAAGAATAACTTCCCTTAAATGTTGCCATCATTTCATATTTCCTAATTTTAAAAATTTATTGAATCTATACAAAGCTGTAGTAATCAAAACTGTCTGGTACTGGCACAAAAACAAATACATAGATCAACAGAACAGAATACAGAGCCCAGATATAAACCCACAATTATATGGTCAATTAATCTTCAACAAAGGAGGCTAGAGTATGCAATGGGAAAAAGTCTCTTCAACGAATGGTGTTGGGAAAACTGGACAGCTACATGCAAAAGAATGAAACTGGACCACTTTCTAACACCATACACGAAAAGAAACTCAAAATGTATTGAAGACCTAAATGTGAGACCTGAAACCATAAAAATCCTAGAAGAGAGCACAGGCAGTAATTTCTCTGACATTGGCCATGACAACATCTTTCCAGATGTGTCTCCTGAGGCAAGGGAAACAAGCAAAAGTCAATTATTGGGACTGCATCAAAATAAAATCTTCTGCACAGTGAAGGAAACAAATAAAAAAACTAAAAGCCTAATGAATGGGAGAAGATATTTGCAAATGACATATATAATGAAGAGTTAATATCCAAAATATACAAAAAACTTAAATAACTCAACACCAAAAAATCCCAAATAAATCACTTAAAAAAAAAAAAAAAGGGCAGAAGAGTCAGTTGAGCATCTGACTCTTGATTTTGGTTCAAGGCCCACATCAGAGTCCATGTGGATTGTGGAGCCTACTTAAGATTATTTTTCTCCCTCTTCCTCTGTCCTTCCCCCCTACTTGCACTCCTGCTCTCTCTCTTAAAAAAAAAAAAAAAAATGAGCAGAAAACATGAACAGATTTTTCCGAAGAAGACATAGAAATGGCCAACAGACACATGAAAAGATGCTCACATCACTCATCATCAGGGAAATGCAAATCAAAACAACAACAAGATATAAACTCACACCCGTCAGAATGGCTAAAAGCAAAAACACAAGAAAGAAGTATTGGTGAGGATGTAGAAAAAAAAGGAACTCATGTACTATTGGTGGGAATGCAAACTGGTGCAGCTACTGTGGAAGACACTATGGAAGTTTCTCAAAAAAAATCAAAGTAGAAAGATCCTAGGAGCCAATAATGGATGAATCTAGAGAGTATAAATGAAATAAGCCAGAAAAAGACAAATGTCATATGATTTCACTCATATGTGGAATTTAAGAAACAAACAAAAAAAAAAATGGACAAAGGGAAAAAGAGAGAGAGAGAGAAACCAAGAAACAGACTCTTACCTATAGAAAACAGTTACCAGAGAGGTGGTGGGAGGATGGGTAAAATAGATGAAGGGGATTAAGAGTACACCTATCTTTTTCTTTTTTCAAAAAAAAGACTTTATTTTTAAGCAATGTCTATAACCAACATGGAGCTTAAACTTACAACCCTGACATCAAGAGTTGCATGCTCCACAGACTGAGCCAGCCAGGTACCCCATGAGTATACTTACCTTGGTGAGCACTGAGTAATATAGGGAGTTATTGAATATTGTACACCTGAAACTAATACAATGCTGTACATTAATTATACTGGAATTAAAGTTTAAAAAATTTATGGAATATAGTCTATATGGAAAACATTCAACTATTTATTTATTTGTTTGTTTATGGAGGTAGGGTAGGGGCAGAGGGAGGGGGGAAGAGAGGATCTTACACAGGCTCCATATCCAGTGCAGAGCCCCATTTGGGGCTCAAACTCATGACCCTGAGATAATGACTTGAGCCAAAATTAATAATTAGACACTTAACCGACTGAGCCACCCAGGTGCCCAGAAAGCACTCAACTATTTAAAGATACATTTTTAAGGTCTTTTAAATTACCATATTTTCAGTTTATACAATACTTTTTTCAAAGTGTTACCTGATCTGATAAGATATACCATGGAATAAAATCATAAATTCACTTTTTATTTATTAAACATGTACATAGTGCTTCCTATGTGCCAGGCACTATTCTAAGTGGTTTGCAAGTATGAATTCCTGTAATCCTCAAACTACCCTGTGAGGAGGTACTATTATTATTTTCATATTTTTTATAAGGAAACTAAAGCACAGTCAATTTAAGAAACTCAGCCTGGTCACACAGTTAGTGGGTGGCAACGCCACGCTTGGGTGGGCTCCAGAGCCACATTACCAACCTCTAAATATAAAGCCACTTCAAAGCATGCATGGGATTCCCGCTAACTAAAATTATGGCAGCTCATCAATTCTGAATCTGGTTCTCACACATTCATTACTGATATGCTATCGAAATTGGATAAGTATTACTAAGGATGGTTTGATTTCCTGATGTGTCTTGTTAAAGGAAGAGTGTCTCACAGAAACTATGTAATAATGCAGAGGCTGCAAGACATAAGACCTCAGGGAACCTCAGTAAATTGAACAATAGTGTGGGACCAGTATTCAGCGCCTCTGAATGTTTAGTGTCAAGTTTCATGTGGTGCTAAATAAAAGGAAGTGAGGCACATACATCTCTCCTTCCAGGAGTTTCCAGTTGTGTGGTCTATGTTCACTTCTAATTGAGGCTACGTGTACCCAAAGTCACCACATTAAACATTTTGGTCAGACGTCTTAGACCTTTGCAGTATTTTAATATTCATCTCCAGGGAAGCCCAAAACAAACAAGCAAATGCAAGTTTTAAGGACTAATGAATGAGCTTCTTTCAGGTGAAATGTTCTAGTGTTGATTCAATTTTAGTTGTGTTTTAAAGTTCTCCTTTCACACCTTCACACCCCATCATTGGGAGGCCAGTTGCCAGGGCAGGACCTTGCCACCTGGCCCACAGTGTGCGGCCTGCAGGGGGGATGGGGGGTTGGGGTGGGAAGGAAGGACTGGGCTCCAAAAACTTTTCCGTGTATATACACTTAGCTCGGTTACTCTCCACAAAACACAGAGTAAGCCTCTGGTTTGAAGGGGAGGCCTAAACCATCAATATGTAAATATCCCATAACTTACAAGTCAAATGGAGTAGAAAGCTTTCACCTTTTTGAGGCTAGAACTGGGAATAACTGTACCACCAGCAGATTCACCACAGAGGAGTCTGTCTGGGGTGTATGCAGTACTTTCCAGGTCTGAAATATGTACGACAGGGATGGGCAAGAGGAGCTCTATGAACGAAGGCCTCCACCCATGGTCGCCAAAGCATCCGGGGGTGGTGTGGGGGGGTGGGGGGCAAGGTCAAATCTCCGTGAGAATCTGGAGTTTGGGTTAAGTGGGTCTTTCAGTGCGGGTAAGGCTTGACTAGCGAAATTTTACAATATAGCAGTTTTGGACTGGAAACAGCAAGGTGAGATTTTTAAGGAAAGGGGTTTCTCAGGCCTGAACTGTCTGTTGATGCTTCCTCTAAAGGGTTAATAGGTTTTTCAGGAAATTCCTGTAATGAATAATCAAGTTATTTGCCTAGGCAAGAGCAGCTTGGAATAGTGAAGTTAATGAGATGATGAAAAGTCACATTAATGTAGGCAGAAAACGAGGGGCAGGAGGGGGTAGATTTGTCCCCGGTCTGACTAGTCACTAGGCCTGGAGTAAGGGCCTGAGGAATATGAGGACACATGATAGAAACAGTTTGATCAATTAAACTGATTAAAAATTCAGGACATAAACCTACAAGCAATGAGGGGTGGGGGTAGGGGTAAGCAGAGGAAACTCTACAAAGGGAGCACGGAGCAAGTGAGGCAAGGATCAGAGAAGAAGTTTATGTGTTCTAGAATTTCACCTGTGATTGACGAGCCTTAGCTACAATTTCTGTCTTTTCAAAGCATTAATCCACATCACAAATTCACACCACCATGGACCCAGGTAATCCAGCTACTGGGGAATTATAACAGTAGGCATCCTTTCTCAGACAGTGGCTATATATCAGCCACTTTACAGCTGTGATCGCTACAAGGCAGAAGTGGCATCATGATCCCCATTTTACGGAGGTTCAGAGAGGTTTAGCAACTTGTCTGAGGTGATGCAGCCAGGGAAAGTGGAAGTGCTGGGATTGGAACCTGCCTCTTGGGCCCCCCTGCTCATCAGGCTGGCCCCGGGTGAGCCTCCTCATCTGCTGAAGAGGTTTGAAGCACCTCACAACTGTCTTTTTCCACTACTGCAGATGGTAACCTCCCATTGCTCTGGCTGCCACACAAACCCATTTTACTCTGAGAAGCCATTTACTACTAATTCTATTTTATAAAGTTTCCTCATCGGAAAAGTTGGAAAAGTACCTCACAGGAGTGTTTGAAGGGTAACTGATATAGGGGCGCCTGGCTGGCTCTGTCAGAAGAGCATGTGACTCTTCATCTTGGGGGTCGTGAGTATAAGCCCCATATTGGGAATAGAGATTACATACATACATTCTACGAACTTTAAAAAAAAAAAAAAAAGGAAGGTAACTCACGGAGTTGCTACAAGTGCTGGGGAAACTCACAGTTTCCTATGAACTCACTGCATAGCTGTGGAAACAGTCCCGGCCCCCAGGGCTTCAGTGAGAGGTCTCCGCTGCAGGCAGAGAGGCTCCAGAATTTCTGGTCTCAGGTCAGCAGGGTGTCGTGGGAGGGTTTTTCAGAGCAACTGGTAGGAACCCACCTGCAAAGGGGAGACAAAACTCACCTCCTCTGCGCCTGCTCGGAAACTCTGCCCAAGGTCATTTGTGATTAAGTTTAGACCACATTCAGCTGACCTTCTGAGGGGGTGACGGTACTGAGCAAAGGCTGTTTTAAGGGGCACCACCCCTGGTGACTATCATGACAGAAGCAACTTCCAGAAGGACTGTTCAGTTAATAGCGTGTGGGGGTGTCCTTTTGTAGGTATAAAGACCTTTTTCCTCCTTCATTTTCTCAAACACTATTAATTTGCTATAAGAATGAGGGTGCTCTCTTTCCCAGCCTTTCCCACGAGTGGGCTGGTGGAAGGAAAGGAAGGGTCTCCATAATAAAAGTTCACTCTCCTCCTAATGAGGCAGACCTAAGGGTATGCCAACCTGGGTCCCACTCTGGGCCCCAATCTGTGCCACTGTGTGACCCTGGGCTTCTCAGTTTCTCATCTGTAAAGGGAGATGGTACAGCTCCCTTGCCATTGCTGTGATGCTTAACTATCACTCATAGTTGGGGCTCTGGCAAAGTGGACCTCTGGCAAAGTGCCCACGCATGTAGAAGCTAAGTAGATGACAGCTCCTGCTGTTAGGATTATTCACATTAGTAAGGTTGAGGCAGGTGACAACCCTTCCTTTGGCATGCCATTCCTTCCAAGTAGCACTCCTTCTTCTGCCTCTCAGGGAAGCCCTCCAGGACCTGTGGAACCAGATTCTCTAAGTACAAACTGGGGCAAGGAGCTTACCTACAGCTTCCCTGACCTTGTGCTTTGCCCCAGGGCTCCACCTTCAACCAGGCCATTTTAGCTTCCATATGTGGTCCCCTGATGGGGGAGCCCTTTCGGCCTATACCTGACATCCAGGAGTTGCCACAGGGCTGGACTAAGAGATGGGATCAATGAGGTGCCTGACTAATGGTGGGAAACTGAAGGTTGCTGTGGGTCCGGGCCCCAGGGGGCAAGCCTGAAGGCTCATGACCCGTGACAGTCCTGTAAAGCCTTGGAAGGTGCACCCTCTGCTCTGGCGATCAGCAGCGGGCCGGGCTGCAGGCTGCTCAGGGGACGAGTCTCAGTGGAGAAGTACAAACTGCTTATGGACTATGATGCACATCCCTCTCCTGGGGCCTTGCTGGGAGCCCACTGTGAGGGGACACCTGGTTGGGCATACCCTCAGGCCATTCAGGGTCCCCCACCCTGCCTCATCAGGAGAAAGTGAATTTTTATTATGGAGACCCTTCCTTTCCTTCTCCCAGCCCACTTGTGGGAAAGGCAGGGAAAGAGAGCACTCTCATTCTTGTAGGAGCATTAATAGCATTTGAACAGAAAAGAGGGAGAAGGTCTGTATGCCTATAAAGATGCCTTCCTCGTGCTATGAAGTGGAAGAAAAAAAAGCACCTCACAGAGTGGTTTGCATAGTATTATCTTGTCAGTAAGGAAAAAACTATACTATGTTCTGCCGACTGGGACTTTAGTTTGAACAAAAGAAATTAATTCTGGATAATTTAAGCAGAAAAGATTTGTGAGAAGGATTTTGGGGAGCCCTCAGAATCTGCAGGAGGGCTGGAGAGCCAAAGAGAAGAGCTAGTGACCTCACCACTGCAGTCTAGGCTGCCACACTCTGGCTCTACTGGTTGACCCAATGTGTCCTCCCATTATTAGCCTCTGATTCAAGGTGTAGGCAGAGGATGTGATTGCTGGATCCTCCGTGATGTGCCTGAGAAGGGAGACTGGGAACGTGAGTGACTGGAGTTTTTGCTTTAAGTTAGGGTATCTCCTCCAAACAACATAGTAAGTGGCTTTGGATGACAAACTTGAGTGACAAATACCCAAGATGTTAACAGTGGTTATTTCTGGGTAATTGGACTAATTAATAAGGTATTGTTTTTTTTTTTTTTAAAGATTTTACTTATCCATTCATGATAGTCACACAGAGAGAGAGAGCGGCAGAGACACAGGCAGAGGGAGAAGCAGGCTCCATGCACCGGGAGCCCGACGTGGGATTCGATCCCGGGTCTCCAGGATCGTGCCCTGGGCCAAAGGCAAGCGCCAAACTGCTGCACCACCCAGGGATCCCTGTTTTTTATTTTTTTATGACTTACTGTGGAGAATTTCAAACACACACATATGCAGAAAGACTATTAAAATGAGGGCAGCCCTGGTGGCTCGGTGGGTTTAGCGCTGCCTCCAGCCCAGGGCTTGATCCCGGAGATCCCACGTTGGGCTCCCTGCTTGGAGCCTGCTTCTCCCTCTGCCTGTGTCTCTGCCTCTCTCTCTGTGTCTCTATGAATAAATAAATAAAATGTTTAAAAAATTCTTTAAAAAAATAAATAAAATGAACTGGCATCTCTAGCTTAGGACTCTCTCTCTCTCTCCCTCTGGCACATACCTCCTACTCTCTCCCTGCTCTCTCTCTCTCTCTCTCTGTATCTCTTAAATAAATTAATTAATATTTTATTAAGATTTTAAGTAATCTCTATACCCAACATGGGGCTCAAACCCACAACCCTGTGATCAAGATCTGAGCTGAGATCAAGAGTCAGACACTTAACCAACTGAGCCACCCAGGTGCCCTAGAACTATATTTTAAATGTGTAACTTTAATGCCATTATTATACCCAAAATAAAATAATAATTCAGAGAGATTTAAAAAATTATCTTCTTTCTGTATTTCTCTATTACTTTAATTATGAGGGGGGAAATAAAGCTATTCTCATATTTAATTTGTTCTAAAAAACATTAACTACAGTTGAGCATGCCTCACAAACCCAGTCTGAGAAAGGCCACAGTCAGGGATCCAGAAGCATAAGCCAAGGTGACAATGGTCATGGTTTGTGTCACAAGAAACGGATGCCCCTGGAGCCAGGGCTATGGAAGCTCACTGAAGTGGTGAAGCCATGAGAAATCACCTGGCCTCCACCTGCGCTCCTCTCCAAGCAGTAGCTCTGCCGGTTTTCTCTCTGTGTGTCCTGTCACATGTCAGAAGAGCCTGGCTGTGGCTGCCAAGCTCACAGGTGATTGGCATGGAATGGAGACAGGCCAACCCCTCAGTGAATCTTGCTCTTTTCTTACACACACATTTACACACATCCACACTCTTAGCATACACGTTCATACTTACACATTTACATACATATAGTCACACCCCTGCCCCACATACACTTCCAGGGAGACGACTCAGACTAATCATATCCCCAAAGTGGGGCATGTTTACACCTGTCAAATCTTGAGAGCAGGCACTGAATCCCTGAATGAATTTAGATAGATCAATGACCAGGAGGGCCACTGTGAGTTGGAGAGCCAGCCTAGTGGGTGCCTATCTCACAAGAGGTCTGTGCTGGCATTAAGCTTGGTTTCAGAGAGAAGTCCCAGTGCTGACGCTGGTTAGAAAGCCATATGGAGCAGCATGACACAGGGCCGGGTGGTGGCCTAGGCAGCAGCACCCACAGGGGAGAGTCCTGTAGACAACATGACCAAATCCCAGACTGCACACCAGACAGGCTGTGGTCCACGCGACTGAGGCCAACAGTGAGCTCTGTGTCTTTGTGGGCCTGGGTTCAATATTGGTCTCCTTTTTTCTGGAGTGCAACAGTGCAGGGCCAACTGCACCCACCCAGATTGTAGGACTGTAATGATGAAGGATGGAGTCAGAAAAAGGGAGGCCTTTGGATGTTCCCTCCATGATCTCTCCTGGGCCTGGAGCCTCATGAAGGAAAGGGGTGAATAACAGTGTAGGGAGGGTGGCTTTGTATAGTATTGGTTCAGTTGGAAACTGTAAGGAACCTTCAGTGACCGACCATCTGACCTGTTCTCTACAGAGAACAGCAGCAGCTCCTAGGGAGGGTCGGTAACTGCCCCAACCCTAGACAAGTTCCTAGGAACACTGAGCCAGATTCAGAGAGTCAAATTCTTGCCACAGTTTGGACAAGAAAGGACAGGCTTACAAGCAGGGGAAGTGCCAAGGCAGGTGTCCACTTGGAGCCCCTGAAGGAGTACACAGGGCTTCTCTGGTCAGACGGCAGGGATGGCACCAGATAAAAAGAGGGTATGGATGTCTAGATTTGACCTACGGGCAACAAGGAGTCACATTAGGTTCCTGAGCAGGGAGGTCATAGAAGGGCTCCAGTGCTTAGGATGCAGAGTGAGCTGTAACGGAGACCAGTGGGCAAGAAGCTGCAGTTATCCAGGAGTGAGAAAACCAGATCTAGATGCAGGTCGGGGGGGATGAATTAGAAACAAGATATATTGTGAAGAGAAGAGTGTGGGATACTCTGACTCCCCATTGCCACCTGTCAGATGAGTGCTTGTCTCAGGCTGATGCATGTGTCCATGAGCCGTAAACCAGACACAGCTAATTTTAAGCAAAGGGGAAGTTGATAGAAACCCCTGGGGAGTGGAGAGCTCACAGAATAGACAAGAGATTGGGAAGACCGGGCTCAGGAGAGTCAAAAATTGAGGGCTCTAGAAAGCCAGAAAAAGGTCATGGCCAGTGCACCAAGACTGCAGCACCCCGCTGCACCTGCTTTTGTAAATGACCTCTAACCACTCACTGTCCTCAGCTCACTTGTTCAGCATCTGAAACCCTAGGCAAGAATATCCATTGGCCAGGTGGAGACCACATTCCTGTCCTGACTGGGCAAGGAAGGGGGTGGAGTGGAGAGGATTTGGCTCCCTCGGCTCTCTTTCACCCTCTTTGTTAAGGGAAGTAGAGATGATGCAATCTCCCCAAAGGTTAGAATGCTCATAATGGGTGTTGGGCACCCCAAAAATGACAACTAGCTACCACCTGGCCCTTGCTTCCATCCCGCTGATTCCCCAGGTTGCTGAGATCTCTGACCACAACTATTCCCCTCCGAAGCTGCTCTCCACCCTTGTAAGGGCCACTCAAATATCCTGTGTTCCTTGACTTTTGTGCTGCATTTGATGTTCCTGCAATGACAAACAGCGCCTGCCCATGGGTGAATGCGTGAGTGGTGGGGTGACCACTGGGCTTCCAGAACACCTCAGGATGGTCCCTGTCTTCTAGGGTAACTTCCTCCTCCAGTTCGCGTGGACACAGGCCTTCCAGCACCCCCAAGATGAAGCTAAGGTCCTTTGAGGGCGCTGAGGCCCCAGGCCCTGGTAGTGCCCGCGCGGCCTCCCTATCAGCCACACACACTTGCCACATTCCGTATGTCCTCGCCTCCGCTGGTCGCCCTGCAGGAAGACCTCTGTTCCTCACCCCCAGCCCCAGGTCTGGCTGGCGCTGGCTGCCTCTTCAGCCTGCAGAAGCCCTTCCCCGATCTCCCCAGCATTCCTAAACCCTCCTTCTTCCATCCTATCATGTTGGTACGGATCTCAACCAAAGCACTTCCCCACCCCAGCCCCTAGAATTACCACACTCCGTGATATTTACTTGCAATGCTTTTCCCACGTCACTAACAAAGGGGACTTGACATATCGTTTCTTTTAAGTCCTTTTTAAACTATCACGCCTGGCTCCATTCTCCGCCTTCCCCTCGCCTCTGACAGCCGCCGCGTAGCCTCCACATCCAGTTCAGCTACGTCTGGACACTTCTATTTATCCACCAGCGGCGCCTGTACGGGCGTCAGGCAGCGCTGATTTTACGCTCGTTTACGTCAGTGTCGTCACGCTCCAGGCGTCTCTCCGCGCCCTACTCGGCGTCGTCATGGCGCCGCCCGGGCTGTGACGCCGCCGTTTGGTTCTCGCTGTGTGTGTACCCTTGGAGGCCCGCCCTTTAGGTTTCCCCGTCTGTACTTCCAGTTAGGTGCTCAGTAAGTATTTTTAAATAGACAGATGAATGTGGATCTGGCTCAAGAGTTATTTTCAGTATTTCTACTGAGACCGTAAAGTCACGGCCGATGCGTCCTTTCCCATCTTGCCCGGCTCCCTCAGGTTCTCATTGCTCTCGGTTCTCGGTATTAGATCCACTTGGACCCTCCTCCTGCGCCCTCCCTGTAACCCCTTAATTCCCCCATATAACACCTTCAGTTCTCCTGATCTTGTGGAGAGCTTTTGAGTAGAAGTTTGAGAAATACAAAATCAAATGATTGTAAGTGTACCGCCCTCTCAGCCTGCGGGGATACATCAGATGCCGGAATCCCCGCTAACAGGGAGAGAGTTCTTTTTTTATTACAAAGGAAATGCATGCTTCTTAAAAGAAAAAAAATTCAACTAACTTAACGAGACCTTCCTTACCCAAATACAAACTCAGCTACCGAGTAGCTCTCAAAATTGCTATTTTGAAAGATTTCTTTAAAAAAAAATTTTTTTTTAAAAGAAGATCTTATTTATTTATTCATGAGAGACACAGGCAGAGGGAGAAGCAGGCTCCATGCAGGGAGCCTGACGTGGGACTCGATCCCGGATCTCCAGGATCCTGCCCTGGGCTGAAGGCGCTAAACCGCTGGACCACCGGGGCTGCCCATAAAAGATTTCTTTCCTGACTCTATGCCATTTTTTCTTTATATACTTGTGTATATATACTTTTGTAATCTGTTTTAAAATGTAACATGCTGTAAGCAGTTTCCATATTATATGCTATTTAAACATTAAGTTTTAATGGTTGAATAATATCCAACAAGTAATTACTGTAATTTACCAAATCACTAATATTAGATTAATACCAAATCTCGAATATTAGATCTTTATTTCCATTTATTTATTTATTTATTTATTTATTTATTTATTTATACTGGAAAGAATGTTGACTACAGAGCTTCTTGAGTATTTAGGGTTTTATCTTTAGGATGGCATTTCCTAAGAGCATGTATTGGGCTAAAGGGCACGGGTTTACTCTGGCTCTTTACAGCATTGCTAAATCAGTGCACTTTGAAAGCAAGCCTTCCTCCTTCCAGCAGTGTGTAAGAATGTTATACATTTTATTTTATGTTTTTAAAGATTTTATTTATTTATTCATGAGAGACCCAGAGAGAGAGGCAGAGACACAGGCAGTGAGAGAAGCAGGCTCCATGCAGGGAGCCTGACATGGGACTTGATCCCAGGTCTCCAGGATCAGGCCCTGGGCTGAAGGCAGTGCTAAACCACTGAGCCACCAAGGCTGCCCCAATGTTATACATTTTAAAAGTCATCTAATTTGATAGATGGAAAAACATATCCTATTTTAAGTGTAAATATTTGATTATTACACCTTTTCAATTGGTTAATAATATTGTGCTTTTCTACTGTGATTTGTCTACTCATATGCTCTATCCTGGATAGTATTATTTTTCTTTCCCATTTGATATACTGTAAGAATTTTAACACATTGTCACCTTGCCTATCAATATCTTTTCTTAAAGATATTTATTTATTTATTTATTCATGAGAGACACAGAAAGAGAGAGGCAGAGACACAGGCAGAGGGAGAATCAGGCTCCCCACAGGGAGCCCAATGTGGAACTCAGCCCAGAACTCCAGGATCATGCCCTGAGCCGAAGGCAGACACGCTTAACCGCTGAGCCACCCAGGCGTCCTGCCTACCAGTATCTTTTACTAGACTTTCTTTTAATTTTTAAGAATTCTATAATATAGTATTGGCTGTGTGTTTTCTCATGCTGTTTTCCAAGCAATATATATTTTGTCCCACAAGGTACCTGCTACTTCTGTGCTATTTCTGGGAAAGGATTTCACTATCTACATTTTATTGGGTTGCAGAGACCATAGCCCTGCCTAGGGGTGTACTTCCCTCACTGCCACAGGAAATAGTCTTTACTCAGCTCAGTGTGGCTTAAAATGTTTTTGAATCAAACCTATCAGTCTTTTCTTGTATGATTATTTCTCTTTCAGGGATTTGTTTATTTTAGAGAGAGAGGTATTGTGTGTGTGTGAGGGAAGAGCGTAGAAAGAGAGGGAGAGAATCTCAAGCAGTCTCCACGCTAAGCAGAGTCCTTAGGCTTAGGACTAATGGGGCTTGAACAATGCAGGGCTTGTTCTTGTGACCCTGACAGAGAGTCAGATGCTCAACCCATTGCACCACCCAGGCTCTCCTGATTATTTCTCTTTTAAACTTAGAAAGTCCCATCTCCAATGATTATATTACTTACTTTCTTTTGTTTTCTTTTAGATTGGGGGAGGGGTTATTCATTTATTCTTTTAATATCTAACCTCAATCCATCTGGAATTTATTTTGGTGGGGTAAATCTAGGAACAATTGGACATAGACAGCAAAAGCTATTTATACTCTGTTACCCACTTTAGAGGTATACCTCCAAGGAAATAATTCAAAGTAAAAGATTTGCAAAGATGTTAATAGCAGCACTATTTATAATAGCAACAGTGTAGAACGCCCAGATATCTACTTGCAGAGGAAGAATTAAGCAAACCATGACATGGAATAGGAGAAGGAAAGGTATATATGATGAATTTTTAAAAGAATACAAAATGTACCTACTGTATGCTTACACTTACATATAATCATGCAAGAATAAGACCACAGTCTGGGAAAAAGACACAAGTGGTAGGGTTGTGAGTAAATTACTGATTGTGGATGGGCAGGGGGTGGCCCCTGGCTGTTTGTCCCTTTCTTGAAAGGTATTCAGAAAGTGGATCTGGAGATGGGAGGGGTGCCTCTGGGTGAATTATTTTTCCTTCATATTTAAATTCTATTAATGTCAGCAACAAAAGATTTATTACATTAATTAATATAGTAAGTAGCTCCTGACATTTGTAATGAATATATTTCAAAAACTTTGCTAATCCCCAAATATGTACATAAGGAAACATCCAGCTCCTTGCCTGCTGAATCATGTCTTCATAGAGTCCCTATGTATCTTTTACTTATTCTTGCATCTTTTCAACCACCACTAGTTATCTTCAGGTGATGTCCTTTTTGTTTCCACAAAGGAAAACTGTTGAATCCCCCTGCCCCCACCACACACTTTGCAAGAACTACCCTGTAGCCAAGATGAGTGGAGGCCATCTAAGCCTTGACAATTCAGGTGTTGAGACAGCCAGGCTCACTCAGAGGTAAGTGATTCTCACTTCAGCCCTGGCCTGGAGACACAACTCTAATGCGTCCTTGCAAAATCACAATCCTGACATCAGGTTTGCTCTCAAATAATTGAGCCTAAGAATGCCAAATCCCTAACTATTACTAGTATTCTGGAAAAGTAGGAATTGTGGCTGTTACATTGCAGTAGACTGTGCCCTCCCAGAAAGCAAGCTTCCTGGAATCCATGTCTTTGTGCACTGCCTCCCACTTCAGCCCTGGCCTTAGGCATGCGTCTGGGTTTGGTCAATGGGACTTGAAGGAGGCATGGGACAAGAACAGCCTTGATGAGTGCCTGTGCTTTAGGTCTGTCCTCTTGTACTATGCCCTCTTAGAACCCAGCTGCCATGCTTTAAGGAAGTCCTGGCTAGCCAGTGGGAGCATGGAGATGTCTGTGAGAATTGAGACAGCTCATGGAGAAGAGCAGAGATGCCCAGCTGAGCTCCCAGCTGAATGCGGCCCCCTGAGTAACACCATGTGGAGCAGAACAACCTCCCAAACAACAAACAACCACAGGCTCATGAAAAGTAATAAGGTAGTTTTTAAGCCACTACATTCAGGGGTAGTTTGTTAAACAGTAAAAGATAATTGAATACATGGAAATATATATGCAGTATATACTGTAGGATGTTAGGTCAGAGTAAAATACAAAAGGAGACACACAGTCATCAAGTCTATGTAAAAATGTATGCCTATAATAAAACCAGTAGGGATCCCTCGGTGGCGCAGTGGTTTAGCGCCTGCCTTTGGCCCAGGGCGCGATCCTGGAGACCCGGGATCGAATCCCACGTCGGGCTCCCGGTGCATGGAACCTGCTTCTCCCTCTGCCTAGGTCTCTGCCTCTTTCTCTCTCTGTGTGACTATCATAAATAAATAAAAATTAAAAAAAATAAATTAAAACCAGTACTAAAAGCCACTTTAAAATTCCTAAAAGTGTTTGCTGCTTATTAGGTTCATTTTTTTAAGTTTTTTTTTCATTTTTTAAAAGTTTTTTATTTAAATTCCAGTTAGTTAACATACAGTGTAATATTAGTTTCAGGTGTACAATACAGCAATTCAGCACTTCCATACAACACCTGTTCCTCATCACAACACATGCACTCCTTAATCCCCATCGGCTATTTAACCCATTCCCTCACCCACCTCCCACATCAGTTTGTTCTCTGTAGTTGTCTGTTTCTTGGTTTGCCTTTCTCTTTTCTTCCCTTTCCTCATTTGTTTTTTTTTTTTTCTTAAATTCCACATATGTGTGAAATCATAGGGTGTTTGTCTTTCTCTGACTTATTTTAGTTAGCATAATACTCTAGGTCCATCCAATGGCAAGATTTCATTCTTTTTCTATGGCTGAGTAATGAACACACACACACACACACACATACATATATATATTACATCTTTATCCATTCATTTTAATGCAATTGCTATCAAAATACTAACATCATTTTTGACAGAGCTACAACAAACAATCCTAAAGTTTGTATGGAAACACAGAAAACCCCAAATAGCCAAAGCAACCTTGAAAAAGAAAAGCAAAGCTGGAAGCATCACAATCTTGGACTTGAAATGATAGTACAAAGCTGTAGTCATCAAGACAGTATGGTACTGGCACAAAAATAGACACATAGATCAATGAAATGGAATAGAAAACCTAGAAATGCACTCACGACTCTAGAATATCCCATGGGAAAAAAGTCTCTTCAACAAATGGCGTTGGGAAAACTGGACAGCAACATGCAAAAGAATGAAACTAAGCTTGCTTACATCATACACAAAAATCAAAATGAGGTGGCTGGCTGGCTCAGTTGGTGGAATATGCAGCTCTTCTCAGGGTCATGAGTTTGAGCCCCACATTGGGTGTAGAGACTGCTAAAAAAAGTAAACTTAAAAAAAATAAATTCAAAATGGATTAAAGTTCTAAATGTGAGACCTGAAACCATAACAATCCTTGAAGAGAACAAAGGCAGTATCTTCTTTGACATTGACCATAGCAACTTCTTTCTAGATCTGTCTCCTGAGGCAAGGGAAATAAAAGCAAAAATAAACTATTGGGACTACCTCAAAATAAAAAACATAAGCACAGCAAAGGAAACAATCAACAAAACTAAAAGGCAATCTACAGAATAGAAAAAGATATTTGCAAATGATGTATCTGATAAAAGATTGGCATCCAAAATAGATAAAGACCTTATAAAATTGAATACTGGAAAAATGAATAATCCAATTAAAAAACAGGCAGAAGACATGAATGGACATTTTTCCAAAAAAAGATCTACAGATGGCCAAAAGACACCGAAAAGATGCTCAAAATCACTCATCATTGGGGAAATGCAAATCAAAACTACAATGAGATATAAACTCACACCTGTCAGAATGGCTAAACCCAACAACACAAGAAACAACAGGCGTTGGAGAGATGTGGAGAAAGAGGAATCCTCTTGCACTATTGATGGGAATGCAAACTGGTGCAGCCACTGTGGAAAACACTCTGGAGCCTCCTCAAAAAGTTAAAAATAGAATTACCCTACAATCCAGCAATTGCACTACTAGATATTTACTCAAAGAATACAAAAGTACTCATTCAAAGGGATATATGCACCCCAATGGTTAGAGCAACATTATCTACAGTGGCCAAATTATGGAAACAGCCCAAGTGTTCATTAGGTTATTTTTTAAGTGTATATCTCTTTGAAAGTGCTACAAGGAATTTCAAAAAGTCTATCATGGCTCCTGTTCTCAAGGACTAGAAGTTCTTGTAGTAGTGCCAGGCAGCTCTTGGGAACAATACTTGTGGCTCCCAGCCCAGAGAGAGACTGGCTGAATGGAAGAAGTTCTGGGGTCAGTAGAAGGCCAATAAGGCTCTCAGGAGAAGCAACTGACATCCACTTTTTGTGGAAAGGTAGCTCGGTAAGGAAGAAGTGCCACTATCAAAACAAAATGATTGTGTATGTGTGCATGTGAATGTGTGTGTGCATGTACACACAAGCAAAAAGTAATCTAGCCTCAGAACCTCCTCTGTCCCTGCCCCATCCTGAGGCGCTGTGGTTTTGGCAATGCAGGGCTCAGTCCCCAGGCTCAAGGACCTTCCTGGGACTCACTGACAAGTCTTGAACTCTCTCAACTCTTTCAGTCAGCTTCAGACCAAACCATGCTGTGGTTGCCATCAGCAAGCAGATGACATGACATGAGATGTTCTAAAGTCAACTGAATTCATGCAAAATTAGGAAAATTATAGTATTGGTAAGGAGGGCATGATATCTGGAAAAGTACTTTGTAAAAATAAACAAGTAACTTTGCAAAACAAGAAACTACCAAAACATAAAATTTTACCTCCATCCTTCTGATTTCTTGACTAATTACAGTAAATGTCCACATATATTTACAAAATACATTTATAAAAAATACATTTATAAGAGAAAATGGATATTAATGAAAAAATCAGAAACCACTGATCGTGCTGTTAGTGAAAGCTTTTTTTGGACACCTACTTTTGATTTCATGTCTCATTCATAGGCAAATTTTCTGTTGACAATGTTGCTTTTGGTTCATGAGATGGATTCTAGTTCGGTATTTCTCAGTGTTCCAGAAGGACACCCTGGCTTCCAGGGCTGAACCAGTCTGTGATGCTTTGCAGAAGCACAACTCATTTAGCCATTCGAGACTCAACCATTTCTGAAAAGGTGAGAGCGCTATTCCTGCCAAGCACAAATCTTGTAACTGAGCCCAGGGCCATCAGCAAAAAGTTTAGGAGTCAGGAAATCCTGGTTCAGACTACGTTAATGGGAACAACGTTGGTCTTGTGAAACTTCTGGTTCCCTTTGTGAAATAAAGAAGTACTGAGTCACCTTTATGAGGTATGCCTGCATTGAGCTTCCTAGATTTCCCAAGATTTTTTACTTTATTTTTCCTTGATTAAGAAATTAGTATAATGAGTAGCCTAGTAAATGTCACAGAAGGTAGAAAGACCCTGGTGTTAACAGCTAGGACTGCTTCAGGATCAGGAAACGGGAAGCCGGACATGCCTTTCTGTTTGCCGAGAGCTCCATTCACAGATGCAGGAAAGATTGCCGAGCCCCTATCCCGGGAAAGGAGTGGACTGGTTACACAGTGTTGGTTTTCCTCCCAAATGTCTCCTTCAATAACAGCTCTGTGTTCTAATTGGAACCTTTTGTTCCCAGTGCTCAGTCGACCAGGCCTCTGTGATCTTGATAAGGGGAGGCACCTTTCCTATTTTTTCTGGCTTCTTAGCCCAGCATCTTGGCTTGGTTTCTAACTGTATTGTTTCAGTTTGTTTGAATAACCAGGCTCTCTGGTGAGGGTTCCATGACCCACCCTCCAGCAGGCAGCACCAGAGGTGGGGCCAGGGTCAGGCTGGGCTTATTCCTCATGGGGTTCTTTCTGTGCCCACCCTTTGCCTGAGAGGCCCACTGGGCACCCAAGGGCAGGAGCTGGGCAAGGACATGTCACAGTTGAAAGGTCATGGAACTACTGGAGTCCTCGTGGTGACCTGGCAAAGAATGAGCTCCTTGATCTTGGAACCCACATTGCCTGAGCAGCCTCTGTGACTCTCTGCTCAGAGGACCCTTCAATGCCCCATCAAAGGCAAGGAGACCACCACCAAATCACTTCAGGGGGAGGGGACAGTAGAACATAGTGGTTAATGGTGGCCTCCTGGCCTCACCACTTCTCAGCCATGAGGTTTGGAGCTCATTTAACCTTTCTGTGCCTCAGTTTTCTCATATTTAAATTGGGGTTGTTCCTATCCATAGGGTTGAAAGGAATAACCCAAATGCCATGGTAAGCTCTCAAGAATACAACCATTACTGTTAGCTGTAAGGCAATGGGGAGAACTGTCTTTTTATCTGCTCTGGTCCAAAGAACAATCCCAATTGGTTCCTGTTAATCTGGCACCAACCCTCATCCCCACCCCTGCTTGTGCTACAGAAGGTCTTCTGCTAACTGGAACGTCCCAGCCATCAGCAATCAGACCTGCTTGAGTCTCAGTCCCTGGATTTCTGTGGCTTCTGTCCTTGGATGACTTGTTCACTCAAATTCAACACACACTGCTCAGGATGGGCATGAAGGGGGAGGTGTAAAATTGCCTAGGAATCTGTGTACTGTGCAGGAGAAAAAAGCATTGACATTACATAGAGATGAACGTTAATGTTCGCAGTCTACTTCGGGAGATTCTGAGAAACAGGATCTCAGGGAAAGGAACCATCACTCCAGGAGGGAATATGAAGAAAGGCTTCGGGAGGCAGCATTTACTTTCCTTAATTTGTCAGATCACCCTTCTCCCACTTCTGAACGACCAGGTTTCACGAAGCATCTTTGAGCTGAGCCTCTAGGCCTTTAGCAAAGGATTTAGAAAAATGGCTCAGAAGACAGCTCAGGGCCAGACGAGAGCAGGGTTGGCCGGAAGGGAGCTGTTCCAAGCTGGGATTCCTGGGTTCTGGCCCCCCTCTGCCACCCAGGCCCCTTCCTTGTCTGTGTAATTAGAGTGATTAGGAAGTGGGCCAGAAGCTCCACAACCTCTCTCCGGGCTTGCGGAGTCTAAGGGCCTTTGCGCTCCGGTCCCTGCCCCCCACTCCAGCCGTGCATCTGTGCACCTGGGGAAGAAGCCCCAGCAGGATTCAGCTGACTCATGTTACCGTAACAGGATGCGTTTCATGTTGCTCTCTGGACCTGGAAAAAACCGAGAGGGCCAAGGGTGGACCAGTTGTGAGCGTTTCCTGTTTCTCCGAAGGCTCACGGGCCCAGCATCCCGGGAGCAGCGCAGGCCAAAAAAAGAGCATCTCCTGAAGCGCCCGGCGCTGCGGGCCCCCCCCCCCCCCCGGCTGTCCCGGGAGCCCCGAGGCGGCCGCCTGTCCTCGCGGTGGCCCCGCCGGCTTCGCTCGGGCCCGGAGGCTCTGTCGGGGCGCGGCGCTGGCGGCACCGGAGGCCTCGCTCGGCCGCGTGGGGGTCGGACGGCCCGGCGCGGCCAGGCGCTGCAGGCCCGAGCACAGCCGGCTGCTGGTTCCCTGCGGGCCCTCCCTCCAGGATGTAGTCACCTTCCAGACGCCAAGCCCATCGGTGACTTTAACTACATCCAGCCAGGACCTTCCAGGCTCTGGGCGTCCCGCGTGGAGGGTGGCATTCACGGAGGTCATTTCGACGGGCTACAGTGGGAGGGAGGAGTGGATGCGGAGAGGGTCGAGATGTGTGTTGTGCACCTCACTGGTGGAAGCGTCACCGCACAGAGCTGAGGAAAGAGCTGTGGGGAAAGGCAGAGGCAGGGTGTGTGCCCTGGGGGGCGCAGGAGGCTGGGGGGGACGGTGTCCCTGGGGACCCCAGAGGCCTGGCGGGAAGAGGGCGGCGAGGCCGAGCCCTGAGAGAGGCCTCAGGGAGGTGGGGGGGGGGGGATGCGCCCAGCCTCCCCGCCCTCCTGCCGCTGCCAGGGGTGCTGAGCCCGGAGTGCGGAGTGCGAGCCCTGCGCGGGGCAGCGAGGGGGCCGGCGAGAGGAGCGGGGGTGGGGGTGGGGGGACAACTGTCTGGCACTGCGAGCTAATGTTTAAGTGGCTGTGTTTTGTCTTTGAAGTTTAGAGATAACCCTATAAAAATAGCTGCATACAGATGTCTCAAGACTCAAACTCAGACACCCCCCAAGGGACTGGTTTCAGGCTGGGTTTGTGTGCTGGGGCCCATTCAAGGAGGACAGACATCCTTGGGTGAGAGGGGTGAGCTCTCTGCGGCACTGGCCCCAGGCACGTGCTCTTCTGCCTGACAGTCACTGTCACCAGTAAGCTCAGGTCCCCTGTCCAGAAAAGTCCCTGCATCACATGGTGCACCCCAGAGACCACTTAGAAATTCCAGCAGCCCAGTTACTGTCCCTTCTCTGGGCCACTCTTGTGCAGAATCCCAGCTGAAGGAAAGCACCAGCGACTGCAAGTGACTTAAAAATGAAAATATGCTTCTTATCCCAACAACATAGAACATGAAGAGGAGTTTCATTTTTACAAAATACAATAAACTGCCCACACTTGTACGCACCAAGCAAAAGCATACCTTTGTAGGGGAAGTAGAGGAATGACAAATAGATTGGGGACACTTGATCTCATGTCCAGGGCACGGCTTTAGGTGCGGGTCTTGTTTAAAAATTCCAAAGAGTTGATGAAAAATGACATTTAATGGATACTTCCCAACTGTGTAAACGTGGATAAGTTTCTTAACCCCTGTGTGTCCCCCAACTTTTTATCTGTAAAATGGGAATAATCGTATCACCTCTTAGGGTTTTGTGAGGATTAAATGAGTCCATCTTGGTAAAGTATATGGATGGTGTCTGGTGCACAGAAAAATGGTTGTTCAGTGTCATATCAGCTATGATCACGTCACATGCCAGACCAGAGGACAGATCCATTCTCTGTTTTTGAGACTACAGCTTCAGGGCTTCCTCAACACCCAGGGCCAGCCAGCCATTAAGTGGAGTCATGGCTCTCCTGACCTTCCTTCCCTGGGGAGAGAGGTCTCTAGAACTCTCTATCTAGGCGCAAAGCCCGGCACTTGGACCTATCCCTGGGGCACTTAGAGGAAAGTAGCCCTGAGTTAGGATTCAGAAGATACTCAGTGTAGCAGCTGAGTGACCTTAATCGCCGGGCCTCAGGGTTCCTGTCTGTTAGAGATAATAATTGCCCTCCTCACCTACCCACATGCAGGGTGGTTTTAAAGACCAAATGCAGAATAACTCTAAGTTCTTCCTAGATGTAACATCATGAGTCTCCACTGTGCCTTCAAACCCAAACAGCACTCTCTAAAGCTCAGCTGGGGGTGGAATGGATTAAAATAAGCCAACCTTGATACGTATGCCGAGGCCTCAGGGGAGTCCCTTAGCCACACAGGGGTTTCGGTCTGCCCCCACTCCCAGGCTGCTAGGGGGAGGAGGCCATTAGCCCAAGTGAGTCCTTGAAATGCTGTGGGCAGTTCCAGGAGGAAGCAGGGCTCTTGTCGCCGAGCAGCCCAGGCTGGAGCCTGGGGGATGAAGGTCCATCTTCTGGAGAAGGTGGCCCAAGCCTTGGGGCCAGCAGGGCTCAGAGAGGCGGGGGGACTGGATGTGAAGCAAACCTAAACAAACCCTTTGCAAACCTAAAGCTCTTAATTGCAGCTGAGGGTAATGGAAAGCACAGGGAAGCTCAGGGGCCCTGTGGTCAGAGCATCCTCCAATGGGGGAAATAAAAAGAGAGATAGGGCTTGCCTTATTGAGGAATGTCTGCATAAAAGCCACCCCGAACTCACACAGAAGCAACCACACAAATTACACCAATGAAAGGAGATGCCAGGAGTGCAGGGTGTGGCGCTGGCCCAGAGCTTCGCGGAGCCTCATGGGCACACAGTGAATTTGTTCCCCTCATGTACATGCACATTCATGCACAACTCCATTTGGCTTCACCACAAAACTTTCAGCAAATGTGTCTCCTACGTGGTGGGCACTGTGCAAGTTCAGGGGACCAGGCTCCAGGGCTGGCTTTGACCTAGGGGAGCTGCCAGTTTGGTGGTTGAGACATACTGAAGGCCAGGAGAGAATTGGAGCCCTAACAGGAGCCCTGGGTGGTGCTCCAGAGCTGGGAGTGCTAGAAGCTGGACCTCCAGGCTGAGGGGACAGCAGGCACAGCAGGCACAGCAGGATGTGGGGGACCGTGGAGCATGGGTTAGGCAGAGGGAAGGCCCTGGGCTGATATTTTCTTGTTACATACCTACTTGATTTATGCTTTGGTACTTCCTGGAGGGCAGGACCTTGGCTGCCCACCTTTACAGCCCTCTGCACAACTGGCACACAGTCATCCCAGCACGGGACCCCTGTCATAGAAGGGGATAGGAGTGCAGCCCTAGCCCCAGATGATGGCACAGGTAGACTGGAAGAGTCTACAACAGAGTCCTATCCTCTGGGTTCCAGGAGAATCCTACCCCGTCATAGTCCTCATGGAGCTGAAGGTCTTCCCAGAGGCGGTTCCTGGAACTAACTCCAGGTGCAAGGCCCGTGGGCCACCCATCACTTCCTCCCACCCACCCCTGACTTTGGGAGCAGGTAGCCAGTCCCCTCCCCTCCATATCTGGTTCCCTGGAGGGTGGTCCTGGGGTGTCAGATCCAAAGCTGGGAGGAGGAGGGTGAAAAAGAATCTTCTTCAAAGGTCTGCCCCTTGGGTGGGTATCTCAAGCTAGGCCCACCTTTCACACTGCCCGGAGAATCAACTCCTCAATTTCAATGACGATGGCAATGATGGTGACAGAGCTTGTCTCCTCCAGCCACACATTTGCATAAAAGTTGGGGATTGGATATGGGGGACAGAAAGGGATAACTGAGAGTTGAGCGCTGGGTGCTAGTTGGTACCAGTTTGAGCTGGGCCTCTGAGGAGGTTTAGAACAAGGAACTTGTACAGAGCAGCTACTATGGGCCAGGCCCTTTGCACGTATTCTCATGTCATTCTCACACAACTTTGAGAGGTAGGCGTTCCACACACGTTTCACAGAGGAGGTAACTGAGATAGAGCAAGTCGGATTTAGTTATCCAGAGTCACACACTATCTGAGGGGCGTGGCATCCGGTTCCACTGGAAGCACTGTCTGTTCAGACTGAGGGTCCCTCAGCAAGCTTCCAGGGCCAGTGCAGATTCTGGGTGAATGGCTGTGGCTCAAGTAGGCGCTGCAGCCTGGGGAACAGTGTGTGGAAGGCTAGCTCCGTGAGCACAGCAGCTCTGTCACCGATGGGTTAGGGATTTGGGTGCCCGGCCAGCCAAAGGGGAACCATACAAAGGATTTGCACCAGCCACCCTATTCCTGCAGTCACCAGGCCCAACCTGAAGCTAGCGAGGGTCCCCAAGTCAGGTCCCAGCGTGGGTGAAGGCTGCTTCCCAGTTGATGCACTTGGAAAAGCCCCTGCCTCTACTGTGGGCCACAGAGTGCTGTGTAATTTCCTTTGTGGGTCAGTCCTCCACCAAGGGCTGTGACGGGGCCATGAGTCAGGCCTCAGCCTGTCACTGATAAGCTGCAAGCTGCCAGCTGCCTGGCTTCCACCCTGCCTGGTGGACACTGGGACAGTTGCCCATTGCCTTCTCCCATCTCTGCTCTGTCCTGCAGCGGAGAGATGGGGCTGCTCCGGGGAGCGTCACATGAGCTTCCAGGGGCAGGAACCCAGGTGCCTGCCACCAGCAAGCTGTTTGAACTGGGCCTGATCACACCACTCAACTCCTAAGTAAGAGCATTCTCCACCCTCCCCTTAAGCTCAGGAGACCCACAGGGGAATCTGCTCTTCTCAGAAAAAGGCACTTAGCTTAGGTAATTTTTAAAAAAGAGAAAAAAAAATAGTGGTTACTTCAACTGCCTTCAAGGAATTCACCATGTACAGACAGGCTTTGAAACTCAACAGCTGGCTTTTAGAAAACAAGAAGGATTATCTTTGGATCGCTTGTTCTGAGCTGACAGTGGCTCATCCAGAACCCCTCCGGGTGGGGAGGCACAGCCTGAAGTGCCAGTCATACTTCTGGGCAATTTAAAGCCACGTGCTCTGTGTCACCAAGACTGTGACTCAGCCATGTGCTTGCCAAAGCTCCTTCACAGAGGGATGAAACTGCTCCGTAGGCACTTTTCAAGGAAGCCCCTCACCTCCTGGAGGGAGAATGGGGAGACACAGGAGGTGAGCTTTTCCAGCACGGGAGTGCCCCTCAGAGCCAGGACTGGTAGGTGCTCACTTCAGTTCCCTCAGCCCCTGGCTTTCCATTAATGTCTGTCAGATGACTCAGTGAACAGAAAAAATGATGTGAAGCTGGCACAAAACCCTAAAGCCCATGCTTTCCTACATATATATTCCCTGTTGCCTTGCTGCTTAGCAAGGAGGAGTGATGCCCACCTGATGCCCACAAGGGAGCCTGAAGCTCCAGAGTGAGCAGATGCCCAGCTGGGAGCAAAGAGATCCACATGCCCCGAGGGCTCACCCTTTCTCTGTATTCCTCCAAGGAGGCAGGGGTTGGCCCTAAACACCTTGAGGGAATAAGGCCACTCATATCTGGACTACTTCTGGAATTATAAAGAGTTTGTGTTGTCTGAGACCATCAAAAGAGGATTTAAAAAAAAAAAGTTATTTTGCTCCTTAAAAACAAAAACAAAGGCCTGGTGACAGGTGCTGAGAGTCCAGGCTAGACCAGCACGGGCAGGCTGGGAGGAGTGGGCTGCCACTGTGGGCCTGGTCAGGCTGCCATGCTGGTCTGGGCAGACAGGTCCTCACACTGCAGGCTCCATCAGCCCCAGGCATCTCCTCATGTCTTGAACTCTACCTTCAGTTGCACCTGTGAGTCGGAGGGCCATGTGTAGGGCGGCTGCCACCTAGCTAGTCCCCACTGCAGAGAGCCACCCAGGCATCTTGGCTTGGGTTGGCTAGGGTTTTTTCTTTCCTTTTCTATCCTTTTCTCTTCCTTTTTCTTTCTTTGCTGTCTCCTTACTTAGTCTAATTGTCAGCCTGGCTGGTGGAAACCAGAGACCAGAGAGGGTACGACACTGGACAGAAACTTACAGTGGAGATGAGAGCCCAGTGGCAAAGACAGGGTGACAGCAGCTCCTGGGCCTGCCCACAGGACAAGCATATCCAGCTGATCAACCTGGAGACATGGTTTCCAGATACCGCCCAGGAGATTCCTGTAGGGCCGGAGAGACCAGGGACAGGCGAGAGACACCAAGATTTGGGTCTCCCAGAGAAGAGGACAGCAAGAAGGACATTGACAAGTTTATTAGGCTGATCCCATTAATGGCCAAAACACCAGAGCTGAGTGGATCAGAAACACAGCAGGCATTGGTGGCTGGAGGATGCGAGTTTGCTCCACGCTTAGGGCCGTGCTGTCCCTGCAGAAGGATTTTCATTTGCTGGGGCCTTCCACAGAAGCACATTTCTATCATTCTTTGCACCAATGAAAGCTCTCGTGGCAAGTAATTTTCAACAGCCATTGTCTCTAAAAGGAAATTGGGACTGCATTTTCCCACAAGAACTTCAAGGAATTATGATTACTCAGAACTCCCTCTCAACATTCTTGCGAACATTTGAGAAATTCCCAGTGCCTTCTGCTGCCCTGAGTGCGGGAAGCCAGGGATGTGCCGACTCACACACAGCCCAAAGAACACTTTCAGGCTCATAATAACTGCATAAACCATTGCATAACTGCAATTGCGCTTTTTTTTTTCTAACTTTGATAATGAAAGGAAATGCAAATAAAAAAGTAATGACTTCTGGTAAAATTATGCTTAGAAGACGACTTCCTGCTCTCTATTCGTCCCATCCCCTCAAAAGTCCTCCTATCAAGATCTCTTCTCCAGGAGCTTATTTCCCACAGCAATTTTCCAGGATCACAAAGGGACATGAGACAGGCAAGGTAATTAATTCTGTGAGACTTCCTACTTTGGGACCCAAAGTTTCCCTCAGGCCCAGAGATGGATGCAGGGACTCTCCAGGCTAGAAGAGCCTCTGGCCACTAGCCAACTTCCAATGCAAAGTGCAATTTTGAAATTGCACAATTTTTGTCTTTTCTCCAATTATGAAAAGACATGGAGAGTCTTGCCAAATACTAAAGACTGCCAGAAAAGAATAAAGGGCCTGCATGAGCCTGCCCCCATCGCTCTGTGCAGAGACATAGCTCACCGTTGTTACCTACAACCTTGGACGATGGGGGTGTAGGGGCTGGGGAGTCTACCTGAGAGCTGCCAGAAAACCCAAAGAAGGTACCCAGTCACATGCATCCTGCAAGGATTCAAGAGTTTTTCCTCCCAGGGGCCACTAGACAGAAGATAATTCCAGAAAATAAGGTTTCCTAGAAATATCTGCCTGGAGAATGCCGTAGGCAGGTAGACATACGTCTCTAACATATGTTTCTTTTCTTTTTTTTAAAAGATCTTATTTATTTATTCATGAGAGACATGGAGACATAGGCAAAGGGAGAAGCAGGCTCCCTGCAGGAAGCCCAGTGCAGGACTCAATCCTAGGACCCCGGGATCATGCCCTCACTCAAAGGCAGGTGTTCAACCACTGAGCCACCCAGGCATCCCTCTAACATATGTTTCTAAAGAATAATTTGTTTTTCTAAGAAAGAGAAGAAACGAAGAACCCCCCCCCCCAAAAAAAAAAAAAGAACGGAGAGAGAAGGAGGGAAGGAGGAAAGGGGAGAAGGAAGGAGGGAAGGAGGGAGGGGAAGGAAAGGGAATAGAAATGGAAAGGAGAAGATAAAAGTTCTAGAGCTATATTCTTCAGTATGGTGGCTTCTGCTCACATAGGACTATGGAACCCTTGAAATACAGCTGATCGGAATTGAGATATGCTGGAAGTATAAAACACACACTGGATTTTAGATTTAGTATGTAGAAAGGCATGTCAAATAGGTAACAAGAATTGTTATCAATTACATGTTGAAATGATAGCGCTTTGGAGATTTGGAATTAAACAAAATTTATTAAAACAAATGTCACCTATTTTTTTACCCCTTTTAAAAACGTGGCTCCTAGAGCATTTACAGTTACATCTGGGGCACACTCCATTTCTCTTGCAGCGCTGCTCCGGATAGTTGCCCTGGTGGCCCACAGGCACCAGCCCCATGTCTAGTGCCCACCAAAGCGTAGAGGTCCTCTGCTCTGCCCCTTTCCCTGGACTGAGAGTCAACCAGCCCAGATGTGAGATGTTTTGATTCTTAGATTCACCAGATAAGAGCCAAGCAGAGTTTCAAGCAGTCATTTTTGACCTTTTAAAATCCTCTGCTTCGAAGGGAGGGCACACAGGGGCTTTCTTGGGCTGGGCTGAGAGAGCCAGTAGGTGGCTGTGTGATAGCAATGGAAACTTTGAATAGGATGTGGGAGTCGTGGGAGGTTTTGGTCAGGCCTCAAGTGGGGACTAGGCATTGACAGGCACTGTTCTAGTTTGAATCCAGGTTCACCAGTTAGCCTTTAGAAATTTTAAAGCGGCACCCCAGAACATCGTGGCAACACTACCAAAACATTCCTTCCAGAAATATGTGTTGAGCACCCTCTCTGTGCCTGGAGTACACAGGCCAAGAGTGCAGCTGGCTGCCATGGAACCCTGAAGGACAGAGAGGAGGGGTGGGTGTGGGACAAGGGAGGGTAAGGGTCCAGGTGCCAACAGTCCAGCTGCTCAGTTCCCCGGGTCTCAAGCCCCTGCGTGTGCACTTTTATAAAGTTGGAATTACAGTATACTTGCATGTTTTGCTTCATGCCACTTTCTCATAAATGTTCATAAGCATTTTCCATGTTCCTACATAGTCCTCATATCATTCTTTTTGGTAATCAACTAATACTCCTCCAAGTGACTGTATCATTTTGTTTACCTTCTGTGGGACATTTAGTTTCCAGTTTTGTTCATTTAAATGTGATAGCCACAAATTGCAAAAGTGCAGTTTGCTTTCTTTTCTGTCTTTCCCTTCGGATTTAAATTTGCTTATAATTAATTCCCAGGAAAGAGAGAAATACCACGTTTAGGGGTTTGAATTCTTTTCTAGTTCTTAACAGGTAATTGCCAAGGTGTTGTCCAAAAGGCATGTGTGAACTTAACATTGCTTGCGGCAGTGGATGCGAATACTAAGTTTCTTGCAACTTTGCCAGAATTGAGGTGTTACAGCATATGTATATGTATATGTGTATACATATATTTTTACAGCATTTAAACTTGTAAATGTATATATATGTATGTCATAAATACATATATGTATACATTTGCAAATTGTATTGCAGATTTTTTGAAGCCTGAGGTTCAAATATTAAGCAAAATATTTATAAACAGGTAATACAAGTTGTATACTTTTTTTCCCCTGAAAATGCCAAGACACTGTCTTGAGCATTTCTGGACTTAGGCATGCATTTCTGTTTTTAAATCACTCTGCACAGAAGACACATCTCTCTTCATATATTAATTTATTTAATCATTTCTTTATGTCAATATGGACTCATTTTATATTTTGGGTTATATTACCCTTAATTGTATTGCTCAAAATCTTCCCACTTAGGCCATTGAGAACTCTTTCATTTGGTTGTACGGCCCTTTGACACACACTTGTCAATGTGTTTGTAAGTGCTTCCTTACTTTCTAGTACTCCAAGATGCTCCAGGCTCACCTTCCTCAGTTCTCGACTCTGTTCTCCAAGGAGCCCTGTTATTGGATAATGGTTCCAGAAATCAAGATTTGGGTGCTCGGTGTGCTTATTCCTATGAGGGTGTCTTTCCTCAGGCTCTCAGGAGAGACAAAAAAAAAAAAAAGACATATGTGTGGTTACTAGCCTGCACCGGGGGTGGATTTCCATAAATGAAATTTCTGGATCAGAGTGAATCCACATTAAACCTATTGTTACTGCCTAACTGTCCTCCAAAAAGACTGGATGGTGCTTAAAAGCACCTGTTTCCCCACAGTCTCACCAATACTGAATAGAAGCAATCCTTAACATCTTTACTAATCTGATGAGTGGAAAATGGGTTCTCCCTGTCTGAATTTGAATGGACTTTTTTTGAATTGATGTTCCTAGTTTTCCCATTGTCCATCTGTTACTAGACTTTGAATTTCTTCTTTTATCTTGTGCAAGCATTTGCATGCTTCCTAATAATCTAAAATGACTTTTTACAACTCTTCGCTGATCTCACCTTTGAGCTTAGGTAGATTTTGCTGAGAAACAGGCGCTCTGGTGGCGGAGTGACAACAGCCCAGCTGGGGACAAGCAGACTCATTTTCTTTTTTATTTTTTTTATTTTTATTTTTTATTTATTTATGATAGTCACAGAGAGAGAAAGAGAGAAGCAGAGACACAGGCAGAGGGAGAAGCAGGCTCCATGCACCGGGAGCCCGACATGGGATTCGATCCCGGGTCTCCAGGATCGCGCCCTGGGCCAAAGGCAGGCGCCAAACCGCTGCGCCACCCAGGGATCCCAAGCAGACTCATTTTCCACCTCTCCTCACAGACACCTTCCCGGCCCCTCCAGCGCTCCTTCCTTGAGGATAAACTGTTCTAGAACTCGTCAGCAAAGCCTGCCTGTCATGGACTTTTGTCACAGTTTCCACGGTGGCTGTGACTCAGCTCCAGTCCCTGACATCAGAGGCTGTCCACCTGGAAAGCACTCATTCTCTGGCACAAACCTGCCCTCCTCAGCCTGGGGCCCGCAGAAGTCTGGCTGAGCCTTCGCCCCACTGCTCCTCTGCTCCTGCTCACCCCTCTAACTCAATGCTATTATACAAGTGAAACATCCACAGACACAAACTATTCCAACAGTACAAAATGACCCTGTGAAAATACATGGATATTTGTTTAGCTTCTGCGCATCTTTTGAAATACCCACGCATAAATATGCATCTATTTGCATATAGATTCTTTGTTTAAAAATTGAAACTGGCAGACAACTATACACAGCGTTCTGCACCTTGCTTTTATTTTTAATTAGCAATGTATTTTCAAGATCTTTCCATATGAGCACATACAGATCTATTTCATTTTGGATGGCCACATAGTATTCCATTGATGTGTTATTATTTATTTATCTATCCAGTCCCCTATCAATAGACATTTGGGTTGTTTTTTTTTTTCTTTTTCTTGTTCTTGCCACTACAAACAACAATACAACGAACATCCTTAAATAAACATCCTTGTGGATCCATGGGGATATGCAACTGTAAATTCCTAGAACTGGAATTGCAGGTCAAAGAAAATATGTACTTTAACTCTGATAGATATTGCCAACTTGCTCTCTTGAAGGGGCTGTGCCAATTTACCCTCCTGTCAGCACTCACTGAAAGAGGGTATATTTCTCTGTCCTCTCTCACCAACATCCAGCTTTGTTACACATATAAAGCTCCTCACACCTGAGAGGTGAAAATGGCATCTCATTGTAATTTTAATTTTCATTTCTCTCATTATGGTCTAGGGAGATGTATTTCACATGTTAGCAAGACATTAATATTTTTCTGTGAACTATTTAGATCCTTTATGAACTATCCTATTGTTTGCCAGTCTTTATCTTACTGATAAAGTAATAGTTCTTCACATATGAAGGAAATTGGTACTTCTGTTATGTATGGTATAATAATATCCCCCAGTTTGTGGTATCTTTTGTTTGTGGGCTTTTATTATATACGTATTGCCCTTACAGATTCTGTCCTATAGAAGGTTAGAATTTCAATACACACATTTGGGTGTGCAAGAATTGATTTTTTATATCTCATCATCATTTCTATATTTCAGCTCCCATTCCTCTAAGGTGACAGACACTTTGTCTCCTCAATTCAGAGGTCAGCCGGTCCCTCCCAAAGTTCCTGGAATGATCCTGAGTTCAGGTGAGCTGACTCAGTACATGAGTGGACATTGGAGCCCCTTCAGTCCTTCAGGCCAGCTGTCCATCTGGCGTCTACTGAAATTTTCTGTCTGGTCACTTTGGGCTGTCACTTCTTGTCCACAAGATCCCTCCATGGCTGTTCTCTCCTCCATGCCCCTGCACTACCAAGTACACAGGACTCTTTCTGCTGACCACAGTGATGCAGAGGCCCATTGGCCTAACACACCATGGCCATTTCTAATCTAGACCTTTGCCAGTTTCTCTTGAGTTCATCCTAGGAAACTCGGGCAGAGCTTCTTTCTCAGGACCCCACCAACATCCACATACATCTAAAGACACCCTCACCTCTGCCCTCTTCCAAAGCCCAGGGACTCCATCTGGTTGGAGAGACTGACAAACCTCGTTCCCCCTTGTCAGGGAGCTCTCACCTCTATTCCTATGTCTTCCATTTTTCGGAGGAGTTGTAATTCTGTTGCTCAGAGGTCAGGAAGACTTTCTTTCTATACTTTTTTTCTCTTTCTGTGCTCACATCCCTTCCCTGAGGCAGTGCACATAGAATGGCCAGATATGGGTGTGTGTGTGTGTGTGTGTGTGTGTGTGTGTAGTTCTTGGGGAGGGAGAGGCCAAAGTTTCTCAGGAACCCCAGGAGGAAAGCAGCCAGGCGTTAAACTCTGTGAACTTCCCAAGCCTCTCCCAGCAATTTTCAGTCACACTCCTCACTACTGGGGGCCTGTCCCCTCTCAGGCCCTCCTGATACCATCTGAGGCTGTTATGGGTTGAGTATGTGCCTGTGCCCCCTTTGTGGCTGGAGGCTGGCCCATCTCGCCCTCCTCTGTGGCATCTAGACCCCTGGGCCTTGCATATCTGGGCACTTCGTCAGGATGTATGGCAGGGAAGCACCTGCTGGTTTTAAGAAGCCAGCCTGTCCTTGTCCTTGGTGCTCTCCAAGAAGGCCAGGAAGGTGGGGCATCAGTGAGGGGCTTTCTTTGGGTGCCCCCCAGATGGCCTCCTCAGCTTCTGCTTTCTCCTGAAAGCTTTCCTCAGCCGACCCCAAGAAGCCAAGGAAAGAAAGGTTTTCTCCAGAGAGCACTGTCTGCAGGTGAGGCCCCCCACCCAAGTCTGTCTTCCCTAGCTTCCATCCTTGCTTTGCTGGCTCTCCCTCAGGCTCGGGGGCTGGATAGGGTGACATGACCACAGACCTCGGGCCCTCAGGAAGGGATGCTGGAGGGAAGAGCTGGAGCAGAGGTGCCATTGTGCGCCTCAGTGAACACAATGAACTCATTCCTCATGCTGTTTTCATCCCATCCCTACTGCACCCCCGGTTCCATCTTTACTTTGCCTCCAGCTAAATAAAAGCTCCATCTCTAAGGCTTCTGTTCACAAGGAAAAGGTCCTTTCTGTGAGGTCCTCCCAGCTCAGAACACCCTCACTCTGCTCCTCCTTCTCTTTCTCTTTCCTGGGTAGAGCCAGCTCTCTGGTCTTCCAGCCTTCCAGCCATTTTAATTGTCCCCTCCTACATCCTCCAGCCTGCAATCTGACCTAGTTTTGCTGACCCTGTTACCCCACATCTGTGCCCGTTACCGCCGGGGCCTCACTGCCTCTGGCTCTTTTGTGGTAATTAATCTTCTCCTCAGTGGCTTCTCTGAGCAACACTATCCACCTGCAAGCTTACCTCGGGACGACAGGCCGAATTATGGGAAATGTACACAGTAATGGAGATTTGGGGTTGGGAGGAGGGTCCAGCCCCACCTCTGATATCTACTGGCTGGTCCCTTGACTTCCCTGAGCCTCCTTCATCAGAAAAATGGTGGAAAACAAAACGGTACTTACATCACAGGGTGGTGAGGGCTCCACAGACATCAGTGTATATTTCTAAAACGTGTGCTGTTAGTAGGGTAACGTGCAAAGCATTTTTCGTGATTGACCCAGGCCCATCTAGCGTAAATCTTGAGTCTTGTATTTTTTTGGAGGAGGATGTGTTTCTCTACCATTTTCTTTTTCCTTTTGCTACAGTTCCTTTTTTAACTAGAAGGTGGAGGCAGAGGTGGCAGTGGCAGCGCCAGGGAGGAAAAGCAGAACTGGGTGTAGGTGGAAAGATAAATAGGCTCTCAGCGGCCACGTCCCCAAGAGTAGGTGCCAGCAAATTCAGCTGGGATGGATTCAAGTTTGGAAACCTAGTGCTGAGCTCCTCACCTCTGCAGGTGCAATGTGGGTGCTCCCCACGGGTCTGTGTTAGGAAAGCAACCCCACCCATGGATGCCATGGGGCCACTGACGGCCTCTTCCATCACTTTGTGTCACATCTGGAACAGAGGCCACCAGGGAGGGTGCTGGGCCCAGAGACACGGGCCGGGGTCCCTGCAGGGCCAGAGGTGAAGGAACATGGTCTCATGGGAAGGGACGGCAAGTTGGGAACCCAGAGGACTGGCAGGCCCTGAAGTCACAGTGGTGGTTGGTCTCCCTTGTAGGGATGCAGAGATGGAGATGCAGGGGAGTGAGCCAAGAAGGGAGACAGGAGGTTAGAAGAAACCGTAGCTATCTGGCCAGCAAAACACTGAACACACCCTCAGTTTCCATCAACGTGGGAAGGCTGGGAATATCCAAGCCAGGTAATATAGGAAAGGCTGAACAGAAGGATGAGAATTGCATTATTTCCTGACGCAAAATGGTATCCAAGATCTATTTCTAGGTGAAAAAAGCAAGATCCAAACAGTGTACAAAATAAGCTTATCATTTGTGTTTTTATTTATATGTATTTGCTTGAATATGTATAAAATGTCTCTGGAGAAATTCACCAAAAACAAAAACAAAAACATTTCAAGGAGTTCATGTTGTTGTTTTTTAAGATTTTTTATTTCTTTATTTATGAGAGACAAAGAGAGAGAGAGACAGAGACATAGGCAAAGGGAGAAGCAGGCTCCAAGCAGGGAGCCCAGTGTGGGGCTCCATCCTGGGACCCTGGGATCACACTCTGAGCCAAAGGCAGAGGCTCAACCACTGAGCCACCCAGGTGCCCCTCAAGGACCTCATGTTTAATGGGTACAGAGTTTCAGTCCAGATAGATGAAAAAAGCTCTGGAGATGGATGGTGGTGATAGCTGCACAAAATCTGAATGTACTTAATGCCACAGAACTGTACACTTAAAAATGATTAAAGGGGTAAATCTCATATTATGCATCTTTAACCACAATAAAAACACCCCCAAACATTTCATGAATTGCCTGTGGGGAGAGCAAGGTTTTTGAGAGAGAGAGGAAGGGGAACTTTTTGCTAGACATCCTTTTGTACCCATTTATATTTTTTCAAAAAATAAGAAAAATAAAGAATAAAAGCAGCAGCAGCAGCAGCAGACTAAAAAGGCCCAAAGACAAGCTAAGCCTCGCTGGATGGATGGATACTCGTGAGGCAGTGCAGGGTCGTGGCTGATTCGTTTCCAGAAGGAACAACCTACACAGATGTAAAGGGGGAAAGGAGAGCAGAGGGACAGTGCAGCGGCTCGGGTCCAGAGAACCGCACTCGTCCCGCTTCCTGGAATCGGAAGCAGAGACCCACTGAGGAGACCGCCTGGAGTTAGCGGACTTCCACCTTTCCCCTCCCTCCCTCCCTTTATCATCTATCTATCTGTCATCTATCTATCATCTAGATTTTACTTATTTACTCAGGAGAGACACACACAGAGAGAGGCAGAGACACAGGCCGAGGGAGAGGCAGGCTCCGCAGGGAGCCCGACGCGGGACTCGATCCCGGGACCCCGGGGTCACGCCCTGGGCCGAAGGCGGCGCTAAACCGCTGAGCAACCCGGGCTGCCCTTTTCCCTCCCTTTCATCCCTCCTGGGCTCCCCCCTGGAGGCAGGAGCAGTCGCGTGGGTCCGCCTCCCCTGGACACAGTGCAGGGGGCGACGGGTGAGGGGACCGTCTGGTGAGATCAGGGGCCGTCGCTGCAGGCTGCTGGCGGCGGGCGCCCAGCTCGAGCCCCTACCACCGGGGCGTCCTCAGGTGTGCGGGCCTGGAACACGGGTGGCCACCGTAGCTCCCCTAGACCTGTCAGGATTCAGTTTGCTGACTTCTCCCGAAAGCGCTCAGGAGAGCGCGGCGCCCGCGGTGGGCCCCGGACTCGTGCCTCGCGCGGTTCTTCGGGCTCGGGGCAGCCTCCCCGCGACGCGCAAAGCTTGCCTGGGAGCCTCCCGCGGCCCCACGCGACTGCGCAGGCGCGTTCTGAGGGGCGGCCGCGGGGAGGCCGGCGCCTGCGAGCAGCTCTCAGGCGCCCTGAGGCGGCGTCTCGCGGCCGCGGCCCTGGGCTGGGCCCGCCGCGTCCTTTGTCGTGGGAGCCTCGGCTCACCGGGCAGCTGGGTGGAATCTTCCCGCCTTAGAGCCCAGGGAAGCCTGCAGCTCCGGAGGGGAAGCCCCCGTGCAAGGCCACACAGCTACGGACGGTGACTCCGAGCCGGCAGCCACCGCCACGGGCTTCCCAGCTGCCGAGTGTTCCGCGGAGGCTCAGCCCAGGATTCAGAGTGCAGCACAGAAAGATCAGAATTAAAAATAGCCCCTCTTTACGGAATCTCTCTGAGCGTCTCAGCACTTACACAGAGGGCAAAATCTCGTTTAAAAGTAGTTGGGGCAGGATCCGGGGGTGGCGCAGCGGTTTGGCGCCTGCCTTCGGCCCAGGGCGCGACCCATCGAGTCCCACGTCGGGCTCCCGGTGCATGGAGCCTCTCTCTGTGTGACTATCATGAATAAAAAAAAAAAAAAAAAAGTAGTAGAGGCAGTGGAGAAGAGTCAAGAGTGCAAAAAGTGTCAAATTTATTGACTTTAAAAAGCAACTTTTCAAAGGGATTGCAGGCAACTTTTTTTTTTTTTAATTTATTTATGAGAGACACTGAGAGAGAGAGAGAGGCAGAGACACAGGCAGAGGGAGAAGCAAACTCAATGCAGGGAGCCCGACATGGGACTCGACCCCGGGTCTCCGGGATCCCACCCTGGACCGAAGGCGGCGCTAAACCGGGGCTGCCCGATTGCAGGCAATTTTATGAGAAATAAAAAATAAGGCTGGGTTGAAAGCACTGCGTTTCTTTCTGAAAAAATATCAATGGTATGATATTTAGAGACAGATTCGGGTAAGAAAGTGATTGAGGTACAAGAGCAATGAAGTGATTATAGTACCAAGAATAATATGGGTTTTTTTTTTGTTTTTTGTTTTTGTTTCTTATTTTTAAATATTGGGATAATTAATATAAATAAGTTTCGTATTTGCTCTGATGTACATGTTATCTTTTAAAATAATTTTATTTTTGAAAATAGTTTTTAAGTGCATTATTATTTTTTTTAATTTTTATTTATTTATGATAGTCACACAGAGAGAAAGAGAGAGAGGCAGAGACACAGGCAGAGGGAGAAGCAGGCTCCATGCACCGGGAGCCCGACGTGGGATTCGATCCCGGGTCTCCGGGATCGCGCCCTGGGCCAAAGGCAGGCGCCAAACCGCTGCGCCAACCAGGGATCCCTAAGTGCATTATTTTGTAAGTGTACAAATAAATTTGTCAAACAATACTTAAAAGAATTTAAAAGTCCAAGGCCACCCCACATGTTAGCATCTGGATCACCTCCTTGCTCCCTGTCCCTTCACAAAATGAAAGATGATTGTTATCCCTATCAGTAAATATCAGTAAATTTATTCATGGAAAACATAAATGAATGAATGCATTGATGGGCAAATGGTACATTTGAAGGACAAACAGACCAATGAAAAGAGGTGCTGGTGATGAGCTTGGGAAGCCAGTTTGCCACAAGGCTGAAAAAAAGATTTTACCCAAGAGGCGGTACAGTGCCATTGAGGCTTGAGGCAGGAAAGTGATGGGACTCGGGCTTTAAGGAGAATTATCTCACCAAGGAGTAAGGGGAGGTTAGAGAAGCGACTAATGTCAGTCAGGGTCACCATTTGGGGGCTCAAGGTGACAGCATCTTTGGGAGGATCTGGTGGGTGCCCAGACTGAGTGCCAGGACAAGGAGGGGTGGAGAGAAGCTGGATCCTTCGGTACCACCAGAGAAGTCAAGCAATGGGGAGGAAGGCTTTTGTCTCTGCATTATAGTTATACCACCTGCCTCCCACGAGCAGGGGTGATATTGAGACTCATTTTTAAATCAAGACTTGTGTCAGAGGCTTAACATCTCCCTCATGCCCAGTATGGAGGACACCAAGGCCACAGTACCACACCAACTCTGATCCTCTGATTCTGGCCCTGGTTTTGTGTTTGTTTTTTTTTAAGATTGATTGATTGATTTGAGAGACAGGGTGCATATGCACACATGGGGGTGGAGGGAAGCGGCAGAGGGAGAGGGAGAGAGAGAGACAATCTTAAGCAGACTCTGTGCTGAGTGCAGAGCCTGACTCGGGTCTCAATCTCACGACCCTGAGATCATGACCTGAGCTGAAACCCAGACTCCGAAACTTAATCAACTGGGTCACCCAGGTGCCCTGGGCCCTGTTTCTGAGACGAGGTTCTGACCTCTACTTGAGTGGCTAATGGGAAGCATTGGATCCTTCATCATAGTCTTTGAGACTTCTCCCTTGTGGGCAGACCCTGGCCAGAATATTCATCCAGACGTGCTTATATATGCCTCAGTGTATGTTCAGGATACCCAGTGGATGACTTCTCAACCACCTGAGACCGTCTGTCTGTGCTGAGAACACAAGAACAGATGATTCTAGACGATCTCTCCCATGCTTTTTCTAGTCCTGCCTTGAATATCAAAGTTCAGACTGAACTGGACATAAGGGAGAAGACAAAAAAAGGAAGTGGCGGCCCCTCCCATTCATGTACGCAGAAAGGCATCCTGGTGAGGAGGCCAAGGCACCACAGACCGGAAGTTTCTGATTCTTGTCTGCAAGGCCAGTGCTGGGCAGATGGGATCTTTATCAATAAGAATGTAGATCCAGTAGTGAGCGGCCTCTTGTAATGTCACATGGATGACTTATGATGCCTAGAGGCCCCAGGCTGCTCCTCACGCCAGGGTAAGAGGAGGGATAGGGGTCAAACCCCGAAACATCCTCGGTGGTAAAAGACCCTCTCTGGAGTCAAATGGTCATTTTCAAATTTTCAAATGAAACTCCTCTGAGTGATCCATGCCTCTCCCTGGTGGAGAGGACAGGGCTAGGCCATTGACTCAAAGACACGTTGGCACCTCTGGCATTTCCTTCATTCAACACATATTTATGGAGCACATCCTGGTTCTGTCTGCCTTCCAGAGTTCCAGCAGAGCCTGGAATCAGTCCAGGGGCAAGGCTGATGTATTTTCAAATGTCTGCCCTACTCTCTTTGGCCCCAGGAGCCCAAGACCAGCAGCAAATAGATGGAAGCCAGGCGGGTGGCGGGGAATGGGGCTATGGCCAGTGGAGGCCTTGGGACAGGCATGGGGCAGTAGGTTCCTCAAAAGCAAAACCACTTGAAACACATCGTGTGGGACAGCTGAGGCCCCTGTGGCCAGCCCCCAACAGCTCAGGAGGTTTGTGTTGTGGAAAGCCCCAGCCAGCAAGGGCAGCTGCTGAGTGGAGATGCCCAGAGAGGCCTCTCCTGCCACACCCCTGCACAGAGCCCAGGATGGCTGAGGGCAAGGAGCTTAGTGGCCAAGGGACAAGGAGGCGCCTCTGGGGAGACAGCACTCCAAGGCCCCCCTGTGCTCTGGGACCCAGCCTCCCCATCTTGGCTCTATTCCCCTCCTCTCCCGTCTGCAGCTCTGGCCTTTCCCCCAGTGAAGGCAGGGCTGGGAGGCTCGACTGCCCCGAGGAGCTGCCAACAAGCTGCAGAAGGCAGGGGCTTGGCAGGCACACAGTGTCGCCTCTGTGGGAGCAGCGGGGCTAATTATCCTCAGCTGGCGGCAGCAGCGGCTGGGAGTTTCCCGGCTTGCTTGCCTCGCCTCCTTCTGTGTGGTAAACACTGCAGGGAGGTGTGGGGACAGAGGGCGGGAGGTGTGGGCAGGAGCCCAAGTCAGGCCTTGAAGGGGAGCCAGGTGGGCCAGCCCAGCCAATGCTGGCTCCAGCTGGGAACCTGACTTAGAATCCCCGGATGTGGGGCCAGCTCGGAGCCCCCAGGGTCCAGGGGCCTAGGGAGGGAGTCTAAGTTTTGCCCAGCTGGGACATGGTAGAACGAAAAGGGGATGGAATGCTTGGGGAAGGCCCAGAGAAGGGGTCTGGTGGAGAATGTACTGTGTCTGCCTTTCCTTTTCCTACAAATCTTGGGGACTTTCCTAGGGTCAGGGCTACTGTGCACAAGCGTGCAGGTGTGGGCTGAGGCATGGGTGGGGGCTAACCCAGATGGTGCTGGGTTGTGTCCATCTGATTGCTGGGTCACCCTTTTCCACATCAACTGAGGCCCTATGTGGACTGGTATCTGGTGCTCACCAGGCCAGGGTCAGAAAGGAGCTGTTTATGAGAGATTAGTCCTGTGTACACTGGGGATAGCTGCTAGCTTTGTGAGCCCTTCCCCAGAGGAGGGGTGCCACTTTCAGGCCAGCACATCTGACCTGGTACATCAGTGCTTCAGGCTCCTGGGGGAGCTCTCAGCCCAGGAGGTGACCCGAGGTCTGCAGAGTAGCCTGAGGCTCCTGACTGACAAAGACCAGACCCCTTCCTTCCTCCCCAGACTCTCTGCTTCCACATCCTCCCCTAGGTCCTAACTTTTGCCACTGTGGCAGAGTCACCCCTGAACCAAATTTCATCACCAGTGGCTTGAGTCATGCAGGAGCAGAATGAGGAGTGACCCCATGGAAGCGGAGGCCAGGAATCAGCGTGGTACTTGCATTTGATCTGAAAAACATAGACCACAAGACTAAATTACCTGTCAAGTGAGTACCTTGGGGCAGGACCAACGATTTAGCTTCATATCTATTACATCATTCACAGGAATGTTCAGATTTGCAAAAACGAATCTCAAAGCCCTATTCACTCGATCAGGAAACATTAATCGAACACCTCCTGGGTCTCCCTCAGCATTGTTTCTGAAGACTCAGTAAGGAAGCAGTTGCACATTGGCACTCACATTCTAGTGGGTAAGATAGCCCCCCCAAAAGCAAGAACATAACGAACAAAATAATTGCAAATTGCAACAAGCACTAGGGAACAAACAGCACGCTAACACAGAGAGCGACAGGCCTCCATGAGTGTTGAAAGTGTAACGGAGCTGGTCTTGCTTCACTTCTGAAAGACCATAGAAAACCCACCCAAATCACTGTCCAGGGAAAACAAACCCTGAAGGACCATCAGACCACAGAGCCAGGGACGCCTGGGTGGCTCAGTGGTTGAGCATCTGCCTTTGGCTCAGGGCATGATCCCGGAGTCCCAGGATCAAGCCCCACTTTGGGCCCCCTGCATGGAGCCTGCTTCTTCCTCTGCCTGTCTCTGCCTCTCTGTGTGTCTCTCATGAATAAATAAATAAAATCTTAAAAAAAAAAAAAAAAAAAGACCACAGAGCCAAGCTGGAAGAACCGACTTCCCTGAACACCTAGTCCACCCTGCAGCCGTTCACAGAGGAGAGGCCTGCAGGGAGCCTGTGCGTGCTGACAGGAGGGCTCACAGACAGGAGGGACGTGACCACAGACGTGAGAGATGTGCCGCCCCGAAGGCACCACGGGAGAGGGAGGGATGGGGCTCTGTCACGGTGGTGGGAAGGATTCATAGAAAAGGTGGGGGAGATGAGGTGGGTTTTGAAAGATGAATTCAAATTTGCAGGCTGGTGTGGGAGATGCAGAGGAGGGAAGGGGAGGAGGTGGGTGCAGTGGAGTGCAGTGGGCACCCCCCGGGGGGTCAGATAGCACCCAGGGAAAGGACGCATCCCCAGGCCTCTATGGTACCTCCCCCTCCTGCCGCCTCAGCAGCGGCTCCCATGGGGTTTTCCCAGGCTGTCAGCCTGGCCAGAGTCCCATAGGGCAAAGTCCGGGAGGGGTGAAATGGGGGGGGACCCTAGGGAGGGGCCTCTCTGGGAGGCCCCAGCCCCCGCCCCCCCCTCCCTACCCCGCCCCTCAGGACAGGCTGCTTCTCCTCAGGCCTGGCCACTCATTCCTCTGCAGAGAGCACCAGGATATGGAGAAATGCTGCCTTTACTGAGTTCCTGACTGTTAACACAAATTGAGGGAGGAAGGAGCTGGTGAGGGAAGAGGAAACAGGCTTCATTTAGAGGCACTACAGGCCTGTGTCTGGCCTGAGGATGCAGGGCAGTGGTTCTCCAACCTGAGGGTACAAAATTAGCCTGGGGGGCAGAGGGTCCTGTTGGCATGAAGACTCCCATCCTTCTTCCTCTCCTTTGAGATCAGAATGTCTAGGAGGGTACCCATGAACATGCAATTTGAAGAAGTATCCAGGCAATTCTGATGCAGGCAGCCAGTGGGTCCGGAGCCCTGGAAACTGGGTCTATATGGCACAGAAGCCACCAGGAAGGCTGGGAATCAGTGGCTCACTATGGGGCGTGGCAGCTCCAGAGACCCCAGGACGTTTCCTTTGGTCTGTTCCAGTCCCTCCACCCCATTCCACCACTAGGTCTCAGAAGGGGGTCTTCTCACTGGCATTCCCACCTGCTCCATCTGTGCGCCACCAAAGCCACACTAGAGGCTCCAGGGCCTCCTCCCCCATATTTTCAATAATGTCTTTCCCACCAGAAAAACAGCTTGGACAAAGCAAACGTGAGGATTTGTGGTGGCCCCGGTCTGGGACTCCAAACCTGAGATGCATTTTGCCTTCACTAAGTCCTCAGCTCACAGTCCAGCACTCACAGTGGATGGTGATGTTGTCCACAAGATAAATAGTCCACAAGAAAGGCTTGAAACCACCAAGCAACAAAGAGCTCACAGCTGCTAAGAACCCAGAGGCATCAAGGCATTACTTCGCTGCCCAACCCCACGCTGGTAGGTTACAGACGCCGCAGGCAGGGGTGAGCATCCTGGCTGGTGGGAAGGTCAGAGGGGATGAGGAGACCCCAGGAGGACCTCAGGCAGGTCAAGGATGTTGCTCTCAACTTGCCACCCTGTCCAGGGGCAGAGGCTGAGGAGGCAGAGGCATGTGGTGCTTGCTGGGGAGCAGATGGGCCTCATTGCATAAACTTTAGGGCCTCAATTAAGATTCTTAGTCACCTGCAACTCATTGTTTTCTAAGTCCTGAACTGCAACCCTGGGAGGGGGGCAGTGCCTGGACTGGGGAGCTGCCCTGAAGGCCCTTGCTGGGAGGCCGGGAAGAATGAGGTCTATGTTAGGACTTACCAAACTGTATCAGTGTTTCAGTATCCTTTGTGGGAGGCAGAGCTTTTGTCCTAATAATTCTCTCCCCTTCCCAGCCCCAGTCCTGGCCTGTGGCTTTTCATCCCATTAGAGCTGCCAAGTAGGGGATTGAGAGGGGCTGCCCTGCCCAAATAGGAGATAGGCCCACAGGCTCAGCCCCAGAATCCCAAAGTCCTCCCTGGCTTCTGCCTGGTGAGATCCAGATCGCTGTCCACAGTGAATAATAGAGCTGCCGACTACCATCCAACAAGAGCAAATTCCACTTTGCAATCACAAGGCAAGCTTTTTTTTTTTTTTAATTTTAATTTATTTATGAGAGGTACAGAGAGAGGCAGAGGGAGAAGCAGACTCCACACAGGGAGCCCGACGTAGGACTCGATCCCGGGTCTCCAGGATCAGGCCCTGGGCTGAAGGCGGCGCTAAACCGCTGAGCCACCGAGGCTGCCGGCAAGCTTACTTTGACTTGCTTCTTACTAGGTCTTCTACCTCATTTAGTCTACATCCTAATTTGAAGGGCTCAGAGTGAAAATGGGAAAGCTTTTCCTGCCTTATTCTTCACTGTTTGCTTGCTCCCACCTGGCAATCCCAGGCCATTCCAGAAAGCCGAGCCAATTCATACCCATGTCTTCTATGGGCCTCGGGGGAGGTTCAGGGCTCCCTTTTGCAGGTGCCTGGTGCTGTGAGACTTGAAGTTGGGAGCTGAGTGAGAACAGGATGAACTGTGCTGGTTTTCACAAGACAAGGCTGGGACGCCTGGGAGGCTCAGTGGTTGAGTGTCACCTGCAACCAGTTGGCTCAGGGCGTGATCTCAGAGTCCTGGAACCAAGTCCCGCATCGGGTTACCCACAGGGCTCCTGCTTCTCCCTCTGCCTGTGTCTCTGTCTCTCTCTGTGTCTCTCATAAATAAATAAATAAATAAACAAATAAATAAATAAATATTAAAAACAAAACAAGATAAGGCTGCATGTTCTGAGCAGCAGCTCCCTGTGTAACCAGGAAAGACTCCATGGCCTTTGAATTCTAAACAGACCTGGCTTTGAATCATCGCCTACTACCTCTGTGACCCTGAGCAAGTCACAAATCGTTGTGAGCCTCAGAATCCCATCTGTCAAATAGGCATGATCACATCTACCTCGTAGGATTGGTCTCGAGACCGTCAGTCAGTGGAGTTAGTGTTCACTCTAAGCGCTCATCTAAGAGCCCAGTTCTCAGGAATTAGTCAGTGGGTGTTCCTGCCACCTTGCCTTAATTAGGAGTGAGTGCCCCTAGGACTCCATTCCTCTCCTGAGCACTCATGACCTGATCTTGAGAGGTGGCAGCAGCAAGAGCAGAAGAGTTGGCCTCTTTGACTGTGCAGCCCACACAAGGGCCTGGCCCTGGCCCGCAGACAGCCATACAGCCAGCCCTCCTGTGTGTCCCTGCATTAGTTACTACCTGTCTGCACACAGGTCTTTACTTTCTGCTCTGGATGGGGCGAGTTTAAATTAAACAGAGATAAAGGCTAAACATGAACACAAACTTAATGCAAACCATGTTTCTATATTAAACAGAAATGACCTCAGAACATCTGAGGGTTTTGTGTGGCCCTTCTCTGGTTCAGGCTGTGTCCCTTTAGCAGAGCCAAGCTTTGTCTGGCCCCCATGTGACCCTGCTGAGAGTTGCTGGCCCTGTGGGGGTGGCTCAGAGGGGAGAGACACAGGCCTGTCCCCTCCTCCTTTCCCAGGTCTCTTGGAGACAGACATTGCAGTTGCCTGAGCAATCCCGGGAACACATTTGCATTATTTTGTGGCAACAAGCAAATTTCCTGGAGGGGGTTTTTAGAAGAGCTGGGAGCCTTCCAGAGAGAAAGCTGAAGGAAACAGGAGAGCCAGAGGCCAGAGAGAAACAGGCCTGGGCAGAGGCAGAGGCTGCAGGCAGTCAGGGGGAAATGCAGCTTGGCCTGAGCACGGGGCTGAGGGATGGATGGCTGGGGCCCTGAACCCCTCCTCCACTCTTCTGAGCCACAGAGGGAGATGCCAGCCAGCTCCTGAGCAGGCCCAGGCGCTGCCTCTACCAGCCATGCTGACCTGTAGGAAAGCTGGCCCAACCCAGGCCTATGTCAGTAGCAGGTGATGATCTATCTGAAGAGGAGTCAGTCAGGCTGTAGGATGGAAAATCCCCACAGTGCTCCTGCACAGGAGGTGGCAGCCAGGGTGGGGACAGTGAGTGTCATGTCCACCCCCTCTCCCCCTGGCTCTCACTGCAAGGGGAAGGAGCCCAACCTTGGGGTGAGCAGGGTGGCCCCGGGTGCAGCAGCTGCTGAACAACTATAAGGGGAAGGGAAGAGAGACCTGGCCCTAGACCTTCCTCTTTGTTCCTGTGTCCTGGGAACTGGCCTGACTCTGGCCTTGTCGTTTGTGTGTGCCAGTGGGAAGGGGAGGCCATTAGGAAATGATAGAAGACACATCTTGTTTTCTGAATAGAAAGAAGGTCCAGCAATGGTCCAACATAGGCTGAGAATCTGAAAACAAAACAAAACAAAACGCCCAGGCCATATGGGTTTAAAAAAATGGATCGATCAGGATTCCACAAGCATATAAATCACTACTTAAGGTCAGATGCAGACACTCTAAGGTTCAGCCCATAGTGATAAATATCAGGCTTTTCTGGGCCTTGGGCCTTGAGGAAAAACAGCCACGGGACACCTGCTGTGTGGTGACACGTTCACGTAGTCTCTCATTCGGTGGTCCTTGGTAGTTAAGGGCCCCGTAAGCAGGAGGATATGCTTGATGCAGTACAGAGCCACATAGAAATGCTCCTGACCAGTGCGCTGTTTCCCCCAAGAAACCAGGCTAGAGCAGGCTATTCCAAGGCCCTGGGTGTGAGGGGTTTTCTGTCCAGTCCCCCAAGTGGGCGCCTCGTGTCCTCTGTACTCCAGGAAGATGAGAAGGATCTAGGTGACAGGGGGTGTGTCCCCACTGTGGGGAGGCTACTTGAGACCCAGCCAAGGGAAGAAGGAAGGAAGCCATGCAAGATAGGACTTCCCCACCTCAAGGTCTACAATCTGGCTCCAATCACCTGATAAGCAAGTTGGTTTGTTGGCTAACCTGTAGTTTTCTATAGGTGATAAAGCCCCTAGGAGGTTGCAAAATCCCTCCCACACATGCAGGCTTCAAGAGGCCATGCTTTTTCCACAAGGATATGAAGAGAAGTGGAAGCACCCTGGTTCTATAGGGGCTGGCTCGCATCAGGAGCCCCTAGCATGGCCCAAAGCTACAGGGAGAAGTTGGTAGCATAGGAGGATTTCTGTTTTCCCTTCCCCCTCTTCTGGCCTCCTAGGGCTCCTTCATCTCTGCCTCTCCCTCCCTAACTGGCCTTGACTCACACACTCCCTGGGTGAGGCACCTGCCCTCTGGCCTCCCTCCATGTGTTTTGCTGTCATCCTCAGGCTACCTGGGGTGAGGAGCCCCTGGGAAGGCAGGCTCTGGGTACAGGCCAAGGTCTCTACAGCTTTTGTGCTGGGGTTCAGCTAAACCAGGACCATCAGGGTTCTGGAGGATTCTGCAGGCCTCAGAGGGGGTGGGTGGATGGGAGGAGATCCAAGCCCAGGTTCCCCTCAGAGGGAGGAGAGCTGCTTGCTTCCTGATGCCATCTTGTGTGCTCTTCCAGGACGAGAAGGCTCTAGCCTGGCCCCAAAGGCTAGGGACCCCCATGGGGAATATTTACAGCCGGTGGATGTCATAAGCAAGTGAGCAATGGAAGTCCCCCGGAAGGAACCTCTTCACCCAGAAAGAAGTGGGAAGTTGGCTCTCAGGCTGAACCATGAGCCTTTGCAAGTTACATAAGCCACACCCGCTGGGCTCTGGCTGAGGAGAGAGGCTTTTTAACTACGGGCTGGCTTCTGCCCTGCCCACCCCACTACTTGGGTGAAAACATTCCCAGGAAATCATGTTTTGGAAGGCCAGGATGCCTCAGAAACTTGAAAGCATTTAAGAGCCATTCTGGAAGAACTACACCATACTCTGTTGATTGATAGCACCTACTGTTCTTTTCAGCACTTTAAATGCATGATGTCGTTTATTCTCACAGGTCCCTTTTGAATGGATCCCATGATAACATCATTTTACCAAAGAGAAAATAGGCTGTAAGTTACTCAGCTGTGGGCCAAGAATTCAATGAACCTAATGAACCTGTCTGTTGGCAAGTTGAAGTCCCTGGCACTTGAATCCAACAGAGAGAAGCCCTCTCCCCCCAGCTCTCTAGTCTGCCTCTGTCACCTGGGTCCTTGTCTTGGTTCCCAGTCTGAAATGGAGCAAATGCAGAGCTGGGACTTCCACGCTGGGTGTGTAGCCATCAGGCACTCCTGGCCACGGTGTTTTCAGTGGAATCCTCCCCACACCCAGTTTTGCTTTGCTGTCTGGTGTCGGGTTCAGGTGACCCCCTCCATGGAAAGCACCCCCTTTTAAGGCCGTCAGCTCCCCCTACTTTGTGTAAGGGAGGCCTGGGACTGGGGTTTTTCAGAAATGTGAAATCAGCCTTGAGCACCTGCACCCCTTCCTGCTTTAGAAGAAAACTGCACAATGCTCTGTTTTACAATGATGTTTTGTTTTTTGAGAACACAGAGAAAAAGAAAAGAAAAAAAAAAGAAAAACCCAGAAGGGATCTCCACGTAGTTTGTGGCAAGAAAGGAGCACACTAAGCTTATGACAAATGAGAGTTTTCAGATGCATCTTCTCACCCATCATGGGCAAGTTGCTGCTGGTCCTGGGGGGTAGGGTGGGGGGGGGTGGCCTCAACAAAGCCCATCTGGAAGGGGGCCCAGAGGCTGGCTTGGCACAAGATGCCTTCGTGCCCGATCTGCCTCTGTGAATGGGCAAACCCGTACCCTGCTGGATGGAGACAGGATGTGAAGCTGCCACAAATATCTCAGCCAGAGCTCCCTTGCAGGAGCAGCCCTGTGAGAGAAGCAAGGGCCCATACCCTTGGCCCCTGGAGAGAGAGTTAGCCCAGGTTGCCTTGTTCATCTCTGTGTCCCCAGGCCTGAAAGCTGGGTCTGCCTTGTAGAAGGGGTCAAAAATATTTGCTGATAAATAAGAACTAAGACAACTTTTCCTGCATTGCCAGGAGACGGTGCAATGTCACGAGCCCTGTGCAGCGGTTCTCCCCGAGGCCTCCTGGAGCATGGTTCTCAGGTGCTGGACGCAGAGGCACAGAAAAGCTGGCAGGCTGCTCTCAGTCACTCTGCAAGTCTCTACAGCCCTTCTAGTAGCATCAGTGAGCTACTTTTTTTGGAGGGGGTAATTTTGATTTTGTCCCATTGTGTCCATCCAAAACACATGGTGGTTAGAGCTTAACCACCATCACCTAAGAAACGCCAGCATGGCCTTCCATACAGAAGCTTTTCTGCCTTCCCTCTTGGTGAGAATTTACATAAGTTCCCAGAAACCTGTGTCCACCGGACCCCTGGAGATAGCCCAGGCAGGATGGCTCTGGTTACACCGACCCAGGCAAACACAGCTCTGATAGTGGTTATCAGCTGGAGAGCTATGGCCAGTTGATAACCAAGGCTCTGCTCTATCCCTGGAAAACCCCAGCCAGGCGGGCACCCTGCGGCTGTTAGCCGGGGCTCCCCCCAATTCATCCCTACTCTGCCCAGGGAAACCAGCTCTTTCCTGTTCTTCTTCTGCTTCTCCTTTTCATCTTCATTCCAGTCTCGAGTGGAGGCTTAATCTCTGTAGCTCTGGGTAAAACTTACGTGATCGGGTTCCTTCTGAGGTTTGCAGATCAAGCAGGCCAGATGCTGCTTTCTGTGTGGAAGCCATTGAACGCAGACAGTCTTCTGGTGGTAGCTTCTCCAGAGGGGCATCCAGAGCATCAGCAGAGCTTCTGCAGCAACAAGGAACAAGGACACATTCTCTCCTCCTAAATGGGTATTTCCATGTATTCCCTTCATATCCCTGTGGATCTGGAGCCCTTGCCAGTGGAGCCCCAGGATGTGGTTGCTGCAAGCTGGGCAGCCGAAAAGGGTTCATTATTGTTAGACATTTGCATTTTTTGTCCCCTTGACTGGCTTTAGGACCCAAGGATGAGGTCAGCAAAGGCACAAATGACATGAACCTAAGGCACAGCGGAACTTTCTGGACACCCTCTTGACTCCTCAGCACACTCGTAAGTGGCCCACTGACCAAAAAAAAAAAAAAAAAAAAAAGGTAGAGGGGAGATGAGCCCCAAATACACTTGCCCACAATCATGCCACCTACAATATATAGATGTACCACAGTAATGCAACAACCTACAGCTGCTGCTTGACTGGCGGCAGACACCGGGCCTATAGGGGAGCACCTCAAAATCCACATGTCCAGAGCAGAATCCTGGGAACCTCGGATTTGATTGACCAAGGTTGCGGGCCCAGCCTGTGTTCTTTGACAAAGTTCCCCTGGTGGTTCTGATGTGAAACCCTGGCTAAGAATGGCTAATTCAGACATTTCAGTTTAAAAATATTGCTGCTACCCTCATGAGATGTGGGCATAGAAAAGTGGTAATACAGAGAATTTGAAACCACACTGAGCTCAGCGATTTCCTTCTTGGTGGAGAGGTCAGTGGGCAAATTGTGCTTTTCGTTACCCAGGAGGCTCTTCTTTAGACAGAAGCCTGCACCAGCCCCCGATGCTTCATCTAAAGCTAAGGTGAGGCACATTCGGAGGGCTGGAGGTGAGGTCAGATGGATAACATGTGAGCAGGGTGAGACTGTGCACCAGGGAACTTGGGAGGTTGCTTTCCCCCATGTGTGCTGTGTGCAGCAGTGATGACTTTGCCCAGGAAAGATAAACATACTTCACGCATGCTCAGGGTTTGCGCCACCTGGGCTGGACTGTGTCTGTGGCCCTGAACTGAGGAAAGCAAGTGCACCACATAGAGTTTGAACAAGGGATCTTGACCAGCACATGACTAGCTGGGCAACACCCCTCTCCGGGTAATGATACGTATGCTGTGCAAATGCTTCAAAAATGGGTAAGACTACACATGTACCTTCACTTTGGGTATTTTATTGGGAAGATTTGGGCCTATTTATTCATTAAAAAACTGAAAACTGTAATGAGGTTAAAAAAAAAATCCATGCTTTCCAGGATAGGTTTTTAAAATTCAGAGCTTGGGCACCTGGGTGGCTCAGTGGTTGAATGTCTGCCTTCAGCTCAGGTCGTGATCCTGGGGTCCTGGGATCGAGTTCTGCATCAGGCTCCCCACAGGGAGTCTGTTTCTCTCTCTGTGTCTCTCATGAGTAAATAAATAAAATCTTAAAAAAGAATTCAGAACTTAATTTTTTTCTGGTTCCATAAGTAATACATAATTCATCCAAAAAATTTGGAAAATACATTGAAATATAAGAAATGAGAAAAATTATTTATATCCAGTATGAACATTTTGGATCATTTCTTGAAATTTTCCGCATGCATTTTAAAAAAATTTTTATTTATTTATGATAGTCACATCAGAGAGAGAGAGAGACAGGCAGAGACACAGGCAGAGGGAGAAGCAGGTTCCATGCACCAGGAGCCCAACGTGGGATTCGATTCCAGGTCTCCAGGATCGCGCCCTGGGCCAAAGGCAGGCGCTAAACCGCTGCGCCACCCAGGGATCCCACCCCACGCATTTTTGAGAACAGTTTTAGACTTACAGAAAGAAGGAGTGGATTTTACTGAGAATTCCCGTATAATCCCCTTTCCACCTACACACATACCTGCTTTCCCTATTATGAATATCTTTGCATTAGTGTGGTAAATTTATTACAATTAATGAACTAATATTGATACATTATTACAAACTAAAGTCCATGGTTAATATAGAGATTCACCCTTTATGTTGCACAATTCTAGGGGTTTTGACAAATGCAGAATGTCATGCATCCGCCATTACCATATCAAACAACAGCTTGACCACCCTAAACCTGTGCTGCTCTAGTCATTGATCCCTACCCTCCTCCACTCTCTCACCCCCATTCCAAATTCCCAGTAACCACTGATCTTTTTACAGTCTCCATAGTTTTGCCTTTTCCAGAATGTCTTAGTCTTTCCAAATTGGCTTCTTTCACTTAGAATATGCATTTAAGGTTCCTCCATGTCTTTCCAAACTCCATAGCTCATTTCTTTTTAGAGCTGAATAATATTCCATTGTCTGGATGTACCACAGTTTATTTTCCATTCACTTATTGAAGGGCATCTTGCTTCCAGTTTTGGGCAATTATGAATGAAGCTGCTAAAAACATTCATGTGTAGCTTTTTGTGTGGGCATAAGCTGGATCTTACAGTAAGATGGCATTTACTTTTATAAGAAACTGCCAAACTGTCTTCCAAAGTCATTCTCACAGTTTCTGCTTCTCTGCATCCTCACCAGCATTTTGTATTGTCAATTTGTTTTAAACCATTCTAATAGATGTGTAGTGGTATCACATTGTTGTTTTAATTTGCAACTCCTGATGATAGAGGATATTGGACAACTTTTCATATGCTTATTTGCTATCTGTATATCTCTTCTTTGGTGAGGTGTCTATTAAGATCTTTTGCAGATTTTTAAACTGTTTTCTTATTGTTGAGTTGTTGCATTTTGTGTTTTTTTAGGGGGAGAGCAGAGGAGCATGGAGCATGATTTGGGGCTTGATCTCACAACCCTGAGATCATGACCTGAGCCAAAAACAAGAATCTGATGCTTAACTGGCTGAGCTACCCAGGTGCCCTTCTTCCTGTTGAGTTTTAAGAATTTAAGCCAATTAGCTTGGCTTTGCTAATGCCAAGCAGGGAGCCCAATATGAGACTCGATCCCAGGACCCCAGGACCATGACCTGAGCCAAAGGCAGACACTTAACTGACTGAGCCACACAGGCACCCCTGGATACCAGTTCTTTACCATCTATGAGTGGGCAAATATTTCCCCCAGTCTGTGGCTTGTCTTTTCATTCTCTGAAGTGTCTTCACAGAGCAGAAGTTTTCAATTGTAATGAAGTTTGGTTTATCAATGTTTTCTTCAGTGAATTATGCTTTTGGTGTCGTATCCAAAAGTTGTAACCCAAGATCACTTGTATTTTGTCTTATGTTATTATCTAAAAGTTTTATATTTTGATGTTTCACATCAAGTCTATGATCTATTTGGATTTACTTTTTGTGATAGGTGAAGATCTGTGTCTAGATTCATGTTTTGCATGTGAATGTCCAGTTATTACAGCACCATTTACCAAAAAACCTATTTTTTCTCCATCAAATTGCTTTTCCTTTTCTCAAAGATCAGTTGATTATATGTATGGGAGTCCATTTCTGGGATTTCCATTCTGTTCTATTAATCAGTATATCCATTCTTTCACCAATACCATACTGTCTTCACTACTTTAGGTAGTTAAGTCTTGAAGTCAGATAGTATCAGTCCTTTGACTTTGTTCTTCTTTGGTATTGTTGGCTATTCTGGGTCTTTTGCCCTTCCATATAAGCTTTAGAATTAGTGTCAATATCCATAAAATTACTTGCTGGGGTTTTGATTGGAATTATGTGCAATCTATAGATTAAGTTGGGAAGAATTGACATTTTGACAATATTGACTCTTCCTTTCCATTTATTTAAATCTTCCCAGAGTTTTATAGTTATGGCTCTAGAACACATTTTGTTAGATTTCTGTCTAAGTATTTCATTTTTGAGGGTGTTAATGTAAATGGTACTGTTGTAGTGTTATGTGTGTGTGTGGTGTTTTAAGTAGGTTCCACGTCCAATGTGGAGTCCAACTCAGGATTTGAACTCAAACCCTGAGATTGAGGCCTGAGCTGAAATCATGAGTCAGACAGTTAACTAACAGAGTCATACAGGCACCCGTTGTGTTTTTAATTTCAAATTCCAATTGTTCATTGCTGGTGTATAGGAAGGCAACTGACTTTTGTATATTAAACCATATCTGCAACCTTCCTATAAACACATATTAATTCCAGAAGTTTTTTCTTCATTCATTGTTTATATTGCTGAGGTCACAGATTTTGTAAACAATCTTATATCCTGTTTTTTTCCCTCAGCTATGTCATAAGCATTTTTCAGTGTCATTTAAAATTTTTAAAACACTTTTAATGGCAGCAAAACATTTTAGGAGCTATGATTAGCTAATACATTAGTTAACACATTAAAATACAGAAGAGGGATCCCTGGGTGGCACAGCGGTTTGGCGCCTGCCTTTGGCCCGGGGCGCGATCCTGGAGACCCGGGATCGAATCCCATGTCGGGCTCCCTGCATGGAGCCTGCTTCTCCCTCTGCCTGTGTCTCTGCCTCTCTGCCTCTCTGTCTCTCTCTGTGTGGCTATCATGAATAAATAAATAAAATCTTTAAAAAAAATAAAAATAAAATAAAATAAAATACAGAAGAGTATAAAGACAAAAATGAAATGTGCTCATAATTCTACCATAAATAACCAGGTTAATTTCCACCAGAAATAACTACAGTTCACATTCTATTGTTTTCTTTCTACTATTTTTTTCTGCCAGTGGTTCTCTTTTCTTGGGCAATAGCTTTCTTTGAATATCTGATGAAAGCTGTGGGTCTATCCCAGGAAATTAAGACATGCACTAAATTTTGCATAGTTTCAGAGTTCTAGAGGGCTCTATGGCCCATCCTAGAAATGTCCCACAAGAGGCTGGAACAGGGCCACACTTATGGCTGCCCTCGGGGAGGAGGTGTTGGATGGTTACATGTACATGTACCAAGTGTGCATCCCCTTCTGGCACCCTACCCCAACCTCCTTGCCTGCCTCCAGTGACGCCAGGGTGAGGGCTATCCTCCCGCTTCCTCCTACTCATCCTTTTCTTCTGGGGCAGCCTCCTCATCTATCCTGAGCTACAGGCTCTTTGACTACCAGGTTACCAGCACAGGTGCAGCTCATTGACCTCCTGTTGTAGGTGAGCAGGGACCTTGTCCCTGATTCAGGCCCTGCAATTAACAACAAAAAGGCTGGGACATTTATCAACCAGCTTCAGTTGGCATGATTTATGCCACACTTTCGGATTGTGTTAGGCCTGCACAGGCTGAGCAGGCTTTCCTGACTTTGCAGAAGGCCTAAGGCTTCAGAGAAGCTCCTGAGACAGAGGGAGAAGCAGTGAGGGGGGGTATTGTTGGCAGGAGTCATAACACTCCTTCTTGTTTTGGGTACAAGAAGTGTCTGCTGCAGGGATCACATTGGATAGTTTGTGTCCTGTTTCTTACATAATATTACTTTGTAAATGTTTTCCATATCATTACTCTTCAAGACAGGGATTTTAATGGCTGCACAATATTCCACAATACTAGATGCAATGTAATTTATTGCTGTAACATAATTCTGCATCTCTAAAAAGGCCCCAGGATAAATTCTTACAAGTATATATTTTTTTTGTTCTTGATGCATATTCGAAGTAGCCCTCCAGAAAGATTCAATGTTTAATCCTTCCATCAGCAGAATGAGTAACAAACTTTTAACATACTATCATCATTCCTTCATGCAACAAAAAGTTTTTGAGTACTTGAAATGTACCAAGTACATTATGTATTATAGTGAATGTAGACGGTTTACTAATTTGATAGAAAATATGGTTATCTTTTGCATTTTAAAATTTAACCATTTTTTTTAGTCTATTGACTAGAACATTTTTATGACCTGTTGTTACTATTTTTATATTTTTCTTGGTATCTTACTATTTGAACTTTATGGTGGATGTTTTGTTGTTAGTAAAACTTTAAATTTGTATGTAGCAAAATATACAGATTTTTTTCCCTTCGTGATTTTATCTATTATTTCTGCTTAGAAAGTATTTTACCATCTGGAGATCCTTTTTAACCTACACTTTTTCCTTCTTTTCTCTTTAAAAGATTAAAAAAAAATGATCTCTAGTCATCCATCTTGCCAGCTCAGTCATAGAATATGCAACTTTTGATCTTGGGGTCATGTATTCAAGCCCCATGCTGGGTGTAGTTGGCTAAATATATATATATATATTTTTTTTTTCCCTGTGTGTATGTAAATTCTCTAAATCACTCCGATTTTATTCTGATGTAAGATGAGGAACATTTTTTCCCCAATATAGTCATTCCTCATCTTCACACCCCCACTGTTTCCTCATCAGCGTGTGGTGCTAATTTTATCATATATTAGATTCTCATATATGCTAAAATCTGTTTCTAGGCAATTACAAGTTTCAGGAAACTTTCCTTTAGCATTTTGACTCAAATTACTTAAAACCTGTATGTTACTTTGGAAAAAGAATTGACTTCTTAATACCCAGTACTCCCATTCAGGAATAGGATGTCCCTCAGTCAAGTTTAGTTCCATCATATAGGTTCAGTATTCCCAATTAGAATTATTCCTAGGGATTTTAATTTTTTTGTTGCTGTTGTGACAACTATTTCTGAGAAAGCTATAGTCACAACAGCAGCAGCAACAAAAAAATAGAGAATATTCCCTCTGTTGATCTGCATATATTCTATTATATATATTATAGAGAGGGTATATAAAGAACATATATATATATATATTCTATTTTTGAAGCAGTTATTCTTGGCATAGAATATTTTTTAGAATTCTGAATCTAGCTACCTTACCATTGGTGAGGAGGGGAGAACTTGACAAAAGTGATTGTAGGTTTCATCTAATGCCCTGACAAACATGTCTTGGGTTCAGAGCTGTAGGTCTACTGTCATCAATGTTTTTGTGATCCTGGACAAATTAATTTACTGAGCTTAGTTTTTGCACTTGCAGTAGGGGACTATAATAGTATAGGTCTGTGATTCTTTATCCAGAAGCCTTGGGACATTCAATTTGGAGTTTATTGTTTGGGATTTTAGGAAGGTAATATGGTACTATATTACATAACTCTCCCACTGGAGTCTAGTAGTACCTTATAATTTAAACATATTAAAATTTCTACAGAGATATCTCTGCAGTGTGAGTATAAATGGCCTCACAATAGTTTGGGCCAAATTTTGAGCTAAATGAGTTTTAACAAGTTCCTAAATTTGTGGGCACACGAGAGGCCTCAACTCAGGGATATTATATGGAAGATAGGACCTGCTTCAATACAGGCTAATACTTCATTAGGCAATTCTCTTGCCTTCTTTTTGGGTGAACAGTCTAAATAGCAAATTATAATTCTATCTCCTTTCTGGTAACTTTTAATTCATTTGTGTTAGCTGAATTTTCTGAAATGTAAAATAAATGGGAAAAAAAAAGTCATTCTTGGATCACATCTGATTTCAGTGTAAGTGCCTAACCGTAATTCACCATTATATTGGCTGTTAAGGTTTTCTTGTTTTGGAAATGCATTAGCAGATCAGAACATATTAACTCTGCGCATTTCTTTTTAAGGGAGATCCTGAATATCCTTAATGTGGTAATTTGGTTGTGGCACAAATCTGAATCTTAGGTTTGCGATCTAATGAAGGAGATAAGTACCTCGTTTGTTGTTCCCTTATAACCTAAATGGTTCAAAGCTGCTTCTTCATTGAAAATGGGTACCAAGAGGGATCCCTGGGTGGCGCAGCGGTTTGGCGCCTGCCTTTGGCCCAGGGCGTGATCCTGGAGATGCGGGATCGAATCCCACGTCGGGCTACCGGTGCATGGAGCCTGCTTCTCCCTCTGCCTGTGTCTCTGCCTCTCTCTCTCTCACTGTGTGCCTATCATAAATAAATAAAAATTAAAAAAAAAAAAAAAAAGAAAATGGGTACCAAGAGAAAGTGGGTATCTATCCAAATAGCTTCACATTCATGAATGTCGCACCATATCCCTTTAAATATCAATATTCACCGGTGTTCATTTACTAGTTTCCAAAATGCCTTTTAACATATTTTAATTAGCATTTGTGCAAGATTTCTGCATTAACTCTTACCTATCCTAGACTGTGTTAAAACACACACACACAAAGGGGCACCTGGGTGGCTCAGTGGTTGAACATCTGCCTTTGGCTTGGTCATGATCCTGCGGTCTTGAGAGCCCTGCATACGGCCCTCTGCAGGAAGCCTGCTTCTCCCTCTGCCTATGTCTCTGTCTCTCCTGAATAAATAAAATCTTAAAAACACAACAAAACCACACACACACACACAAACAGTATTGGTGACCTAAGTCATACTTAAATTATTTCCATTTTTTCCAGTACTTTTAAGCATACTTAACCAATCTAACAAACTTACTTAGAACTATTTTATATTTGGGGCCCTTCGCTGACTCAGTCGGTAACAGCATGTGACTCTTGGGGTTGTGAGTTTGAGCTCCACGTTGGGTAGAGATTACTTAAAAATAAAATTCCTTGAACTATTCATCTAGATTTTGCATAATGTAAAAAGTTATTTTTCTAACAAATGAGGCAATTTTCATTTTTTCACTAGAAGGCATTTGTTTGCAGAAAAACCAAGTTATTTGGTAACCTGTCATCCATGATTCCAGAAGAGCTAAGTGTCAACGCTCCAAGGTATAGTTGTCTATTCAGGGGAGTAGGCCTGGAATCTACAGACTCCACTTTCAAAATGGCAGTAACTTTACAGAACCTAGTGGATATGGATGGGTAATCTGACCCACAGACGGATTGGAAGAACCTTGCTTCCCCTTTAAGACACTTTACTACAATTAATGACTCAGCTCTGAAGAGGATGTGGTTGGTGAAGTTTCCTGCTTTTCGTGGTCACAAGTTCACATGGCCTCCCTTTTTGTGGGGCTAGTGGCTATAGAAACAGGAGCAACTGGCTCCAGGGATTTCTATTAGACCACCAGCCACATTCACCTGTGTGAGGTGATAGCCCATCTCACCCAGAACAAATGATGACGTGAAATGTTATCAACCTTAGAAATCACAAGATTTTTGGATCATCTTACAATTAGTATTTCAGGTCACAAGAATCACCATGGGGATTAAAAAAAAAAAATTAATTCAGGGGCACCTGGCTGTTTCAGCTGGTTAAGTATCTCTAAGTTTTGGCTTAGGTCATAATCTCATGGGCCTTGAGATCAAGCCAACATGAGGCTCAGAGGAGGGGGTCTGCTTTAAGAGTCTTTCCCTCTACCCCTCCTCCCATGCACCCTTTAAAATAACAAAATCTTTTAAAAATATTTAAAAACCTTAATCCCATCCATTAATAATTATTCTGAATATAATTTACTCTCCTTTTCCCCTTAATATTGTTTATATTGGTATCTCTGTCATAGAACAATTCCTTAAAGTCAGCTTTAAGTAATTTTAAGGCAGCATAGAAAACACACATATTCTACTTTTATAGCCCTATTGTTTCTCAGAGAGAACTGCGATTTTTGTTCTTAAAAATACTGGATCTTACGTAGTAGAGATTAAATATGTATCTCAAAACCACTGAATAATAATGCCAATCTTTTCACTATAGTTAAAACCTCCGACAGAACTTGGGAATCTAGGTTCAGAAATATCCCACTTAAATGAAAAACTGCAAAATAAAGGCCTTGCCTTATTACATACCAGCTTAGAGTCAGAGCAAGTTTTGAAACCAGAGTTTTTAGTATGCCATTTATTAGTTAGGCCATATAGCTATAGTTAAACTGTTAAGCTCCTGAGGCCAAAGAAACTTGGATCTCCATCAACAAAATGAGTAAAGGTACAATGTGGGGATGGTGAACTTTTAACAGTCTGCATGCACCAGAAGCTTACTACTTAAAGCTAGAGATGAAAGTAAAACAGGATGCGATTATTTTCCAAAAGCACTGTTTTTATTTATACAGAGTCCTAACCACTTCACAGTGGCAGGAGGAGTGGGAGAGGTTCCTTTTTCAATCCAGGGGCCTCCATGATGTTGGTCTGTTGCTACCAGACACAGGCAAGTGGCGTCATGGATTTGGTAAACTAACTACAATGTTTAGTCTCTCTCTGCTAGGGCAACAAGGTGAGCGTCAATCTCTGCTTCTGAAAGAATCCTAGAAGGCAAGGGAGAAAAAATCCACAACCATTTTACTTTTTGAAAACTTTTTATTATGTAAAATTCCAAATACACATTAAAGAAAATAGAATAGATAGTGATGAATTCCTGAGTACCTAAACACCCAACTTCAACAATTATCAATAATTTATAGCTAATATTTTAAAAATCTGTATATCCACCACTCATCCCTTCAGATTATTTTGAAATAATTCCCAAATATTCTATCAACTTCACCTATACACAAAAGCATCTACTTTTTTGACATCAGATCAAGAAATCTGGTCTTCTGAAGACAAGTCCTTTCAATTGCAGCTATAATAGTGCTTAAATTAAATATAAAGCTAACTATATTTTAGCTCCTATGTCAAAATACCTTTACACCTAGTATAACTCAAGTTTGTATCAGCTAAAAGATATAAGGCACTTCCTGATGAACACATGGTATTTTCTCCAAAGAAATCAACTGGTTGGCAACCTTAATAGGACCTATTACTGCTTGATTTCTAAACGGTGAAATTTGTCAAAGTGACATTTTTTAGTGTAGACTGGGGCAATATAAGTAGTTTATATGTGGTTGTTGATGCTTATGTTATATACTGTAGTAGCATACTTACTATCACTAAATTTATAAATCATACCAGAACTTTTTGAAGATACAGGTTCTTTGGTTTCTTAATAGAAATAAAAATGTTAAAAGCTGTAAGAGGGTCTCAGAAAAGAAAAAAGAACTTGCAGGCTCTTTAAGATTTATAAATTGCTCCTGCTAAAATAGTACTGCTAAAATAAAATAAGACCACAACTTTTTCCTAAGGGGGAGAGGGGGAGAGGATTCAAAAATTTTCTATGAATTTTTCTTAAATCATTCATGTTTAAATCACTTACCTGTAGGCAACAAAAAGTAAATTAGGGGGAAAAAAGGATAGTAACAAGAAACTCTTCAAGGCCCAGTTAAGCTTAATTTACCACCTTAATACCCCACCTCTAACCATGACATGTGTCCGTATAACTGTGACCTAAGAGTAGATACAAATAATAGTTAACGTGCCTCCCAGCACTTCCTTGTATCTGTGGATTTACCTGAGGTATTTTTACAAGCACATCCAGGTTCATGGTAAGTAAACCACCTCACAGTGTTCTGGGAGGATTAAATGAGTAACATATATGTTAAGCACCCAGTATAGATTTGACTCATGGAAGCCATAAGGTTGATTTGCGGAGTTAGTCACTTAGTAAGAACAGACAAGCATCCAGCATCTGCAATTCAATTAGCTGTATTCAAAATTTGGGGTTTCCAAAGATCTCCAGATAGGCTCTGATGTAGATGAGAATTTTATACTGCTTTTCAAAGCTCCACTTAACTAACCGAAATAATCAAAGCTCCACCTGAAAAAACTAAAAAATACTACTCTGGGAAATGAATTTCTATTGGCCTTAGGCTGAAAAAGAGAAAACATCTATGCTTACTTTACTTCTAATATAGAGAAGGTTATTTTATGTTGCCTCTGATATAGATATAAAATCACTCTGAAATGAGAAGAAAAGCAGTTATGTCTGGCTTTTTAAAGGGAATTCCAGGGATCCCTGGGTGGCGCAGCGGCTTGGCGCCTGCCTTTGGCCCAGGGCCCGATCCTGGAGACCCGGGATCGAATCCCACATTGGGCTTCCGGTGCATGGAGCCTGCTTCTCCCTCTGCCTATGTCTCTGCCTCTCTCTCTTTCTCTCTCTGTGACTATCATAAATAAATAAAAATTAAAAAAAAAAAATAAAAATAAAGGGAATTCCAGTAAGTTTTAAAATAGATCTCTCAGGAAAAAACTATAAATGTAGTTAAAAAAAAAAAAAATCCAGTAAGTTGTAGGACAAATGGACCCACACACCTTTACCTTTCTAGACTGCAATTTATCTCTTGGCAAACTTCTTTAAGCACATGGCTGGCAATATAACTCACCTGAATTTAGGATTTTCAACTGTAACTACTCCAACTTCTATTTCTGAAGGTTTGAAATCAATCGATAGAACAGTTGATAGGCAAGTAATTGCAGTCTGAAAAAAGTAGCAACAGTAAAATAGTATTTTTCAGCGATCCCACGATTTTCTAATTCCAAGCTTATTCAAATCATGACTTAACCACAAGCTAGCTATTCATTTTTGCTTCATGTTTCAGTGATGCAGCTCTATAGCCATGTGTTACTAGTGGATTGCTTAATTCTAATGTGTTGCCTACCAACGAGAAGAAACTTGCTTATACAAATTCAAGTCATAAAAAAAAAACAAAACAAATTCAAGTCATAAATGAAAGGGGTCCATCAAACAGAACAGGTAATAAACACACAACAGTCTGTTTGATGACTACTACATGCTGGGGGCTATGCTTAGCACTTGGGGTGAGAAGGAAGAAGAGGATAAACATGAATGATACAGTCTTCCTTCAAGGAAAATCTGCAGTAATAACAATTTAAGAATATATATTTTTTATTTTTATTTGTTTATACATTTTTAAGAATATATATTTTTTAAAGATTTTATTTAATTATTATTTGACAGAGCGAGTGAGCAATAAGAGCGCACAAGCAGTTAGAACAGCAGTCAGAGGGAGAGGGAGAAGCAGGCTCCCCTGAGCAGGGAGCCTGATGCGGGCCTCAATCCTAGGACCCTAGGATCATAACCTGAGTCAAAGGCAGACACTTAACCAACTGAGCCACCCAGGTGCCCTAAGAATGTATTTAAGTGGCTTTGTATCTGACATAATGAATTACTTAACGTTAATTATGAACTGCAAGTGAAGACTTTTTGGAAACATCAAATAGGGCACAGTACCTCCCAGATGAGAACTAGCTTATATCTCTTGCATAAATAATACTGCCAACCAAACATGAAAGTATTAGATGGCATTTTTCATTTGTCATTTCTCAGAATCACAGTGTTAGTCTTTAGAATGGCTATATCTCAGACTCTCCTTTCCAAAATCTATTAAACTTTTTGTTTTTAACTTCTTAGCAGTAGTAAATAAGAGGCTTCCTTAGACTAAGGTTACTAAATATTTGTATAAGAATTTTAGCTTATTGTGTCAAAATGTCCCAATCATACTGAAAAATTTTCTTAATATCTCTGCATTAAGCTAGCTTTACTTTTGCATCCTGGATAGCAAAATTTCTCTGCCAAGTTATCCTATGAGCATATATTCTTTTACCAAGATGTTTGTTTCCCGAGAATTTGGTATGTAGCTGTTTTTCCTTTAGGGCTTTAAGAGTAACATTACTGACCATATTTTTTCACTTTTGTTACCAGGAAGCTTAGCCTAATTTGAGTCACAACCATGTAGGTCCCTTAGACCCTAGTCTTGATTCTTATTTTTAGTTACATCTTGTCATTCTCTATGTGTTTTGTTGAAAGCAGTCTTAAATACATTATGAAATGAGACAGGTAATGAAGTGAATAAAAGCAGTCCTCAGGGGCACCTGGGCGGCTCAGGTCATGATCCCAGGGTTCTGGGATAGAGTCCCACATTGGGCTCCCTACTCAGCGGGGAGCTGACTTCTCCTTCTTCCTTTACCCCTCCTTGCATTTGTGCTTGCACGCTCTCTCTCATAAGTAAGATCTTTAGAATAATAATAAATAAAAGCAGTCCTCATTCTTCCCGTGTCAGCTGAATGACACCACTTTTACCAGCTGACAAACCTGGTTCTTGTGATAAACCTGAGGAAGAGCCTTTATAAACTGCCAATTATACAATGATCTTCACTATTCTACATAGCATTAAAAAAAAAAGCTCCTTTTGGCCAACTTACTTCCACTGTCTGTTCAAATGTCCAATCAAATTTCTTCTTCACTTTTTTTTCAAGGAAGCTGGTTGACTCCGTTTGTTTAACTCCTGCTGCAGTGGCTTTAAACCCACAGTAGTAACCTGCAGGATCACACTTGTACACCTGAGGGCCTTGTTCTTCATCTATACCAATTAAAATCATACCTAGAAAGACATTAAATATTAATTATTAAATTTATTTAAATATGTATTGTATGGAATTATATAATATATAATCATATACATTAAATATTAACATTAATATATATTTAAATATCTTAAAATAAATATTTTATACCTTTGTACAACACAATTTCTTTTCTCTTAGTATCGTCAAAAAGCCGTTGTTAATCATTATTCTGTCCATGTATTTTAGGGTATGTATTTTGCTTTAAGAAACTGATTATTAGGTTTTACTCATACAAGGAATTTAAGAAATAGTGAAAGGGATTATAAGGGAAAGGAGGGAAAATGAGTGGGAAAAATTAGGGAAAGTGACAAAATATGAGAGTCTAACTCTGGGAAACGAACAAAGGGTAGTGAAAGGGGAGGCGGGCAGGGGGATGGGGTAACTGGGTGACCGGCACTGAGGAGGGCATTTGATGGGATGAGCACTGGGTGTTATACTATATGCTGGCAAATCGAACTTCAATAAGAACAAACAAAAATACCCTCCTACCCCACCCCCCAAAAGAAACTGGTTATTAGGTTACTACTTCAGATAAATTAGGTAATCAAGAAATTTCCATTTCATGGGGCAGCCAGGTGGCTCAGCGGTTTAGCGCCACATTCGGCCGAGGGTGTGATCCTGGAAACCCGGGATCGAGTCCCACGTTGGGCTCCCTGCTTGGAGCCTGCTTCTCCCAGTGTCTGTGCCCCTCTCTCTGTGTGTCTCTCATGAATAAATAAATAAAATCTTTTTTTTTATTAAAAAGAAAAATTCCATTTCACCAAAGGTTTATCACAGATGTTTTTAAAATTTGAATTATCAAAAAGTGTAACTTAACAAGCAATTTTCTAATCCTTGCTACTATCCAAAACATGTTCCTTTGAGATGGTACTGGCAAATAAATTTGTAAAGTATATTTTTCATATATTTTCTTTTAGAGAAAATAATATACAATAGCATGTTAACTATTCTCCTGAACCTGCAATATCTCCAAAGGTGTGCTTCTACTGTCCTCTCTTTTAAGTTTCAGTATTAAGAAATTACTTTATTCACATTTATAGATGTTTTACAGTCTATTAATGAGAAATTTTCAACTTTATTTGATAAACACTATGATAGTGATCAGGTATCTGTTTTATTCAAAAGTTATGTCACCCCATAATTTTCTTTACATGTTTTACTTGATATACACAAAGTACACGACCACACAAGAGAGGTATCCACTTACTGCTTGGGGGGACACAACTCTTCTCTACTTCAGAATCTTGCAAGATGAACAGGGTTTAACAGGTCATAAGGACATGAAGGGCAATCATCAAGGCAAAAGGAACAACATGCACAAAGGTATAAAGACATGAAAGGTAATGGTATACCAGGTGATGACAAAAGACCCAAGTACTACTGGGACTTCTGGTGAGGAAGGAAAGAAAGCAGTACATGAAAGAGGTTGCTTGGGAATAAACTATCAGGGACTTGCACATCATACTAAGGAGTTTAGAATTTTACACCAGATCTGAAGAGGAATCAGTTTTTCTAGGGAGCAAAAATCAAAATTTGATTTTAAAATGGTAACTCACATAGTAACAGAAGACAGATGAGGAAAGAATGAGAAGAGAAGACACAAGTAAACTAGGTGGCAAAGCAAGAGATGATGAAGAAGGAACACATATCTGAGGTGAGGTGCAATGACTAACCAGATGACCCGGGAAAGTGAGGTGAGTGTAGGAAAGAGAGGCTGAGGATTAAAGTAGGAAAACAGCAATGATTTCAAGCCTGAAGTATCTGTGGGGCATGGAGTAAGGGACAGGGCTAATACTAATGTAACAATGACTGACTATATACACATAGTAAATGAAAGCATGAACCTGAGGGTGAGATTACCTAGACAGAACCAAAGGGGAGAGAATGACCACAGAGAAAACCCAGTGAGCAAAAATATTTAAAGGAAAAGTGGAAGAGGATGAGCTAAGGAAAGTTAGGAAGAGTATCACTGAAGAAACTGAGGGAATATTCTTTTTTTTTAAAAATAAATTTATTTTTTTATTGGTGTTCAATTTACCAACATACAGAATAACATCCAGTGCTCATCCCGTCAAGTGGCCCCCTCAGTGCCCGTCACCCATTCACCCCCACCCCCCGCCCTCCTCCCCTTCCACCACCCCTAGTTCGTTTCCCAGAGTTAGGAGTCTTTATGTTCTGTCTGAGGGAACATTCTTAAATGAGAGTTCAAAAACAGGGTCAGATGAAGAAAAATCATTACACTGATTGCTTTAATTCTCATAAATGACACAATATCAGAAAGAGATGTGAATTTTTTAGACTAATATGTTACATTAAATCTAAAATCAGTAAACTCATCTCTCTGAGAGAATCTTACTTATTTTTAAAAAATGTAATGTATTCTAAAAATATAGGGCAGCCCCGGTGGCTCAGTGGTTTAGCGCTGCCTTCAGCCCAGGCTGTGATCCTGGAGACCCAGGATATCAAGTCCCACATGTCAGGTTCCCTGCACAGAGCCTGCTTCTCCCTCTGCCCGTGTCTCTGCCTCTCGTGGATAAATAAATAAAATCTTAAAAAAAAAAAAAAAAAAAAAATTTAAAACATAATGCCTAAAATACTGCTGTGAAACTTACCCTTCATTGCTGATTTATTATGAAGGGTTCCTCACCTTATATAATTTCCAAACCACATGTTCAGAACCCAAATGTGACTGCAATAACTTTATTCATATTCTCTAAAATAAAACATGTAATTCATCAATTCTTTGGGAGACTTCTTAGTATACTTACAACAACCGAGAGGCCTCATTTCAGCATTCTGTGTGTAGACCTGAGAAATATCAGCAATTCTTTTGCACAGCATGTCCACAGGAATCTCATACCCATACTTGTATTTCCAATTAGCTGCCTCATAGCGTGCCCTCTGTACCTGGGATCTGCTGTCAGCTTAGAGCATAAAAAACATAAGTTTACTTCTTTATAGGAAAGAGTGAACCTGAAAATCAATTTTCAATATATATAATATGTGTATATATATATATGTGTGTGTGTATGTGTGTGTAGAAAATTCATGTGTGTGTGTTTGTGTATGTATATATATTTATGTGTGTGTGTGTGTGTGTGTATATATATATATATATATATATAAATTCACATGTGTGTGTTTTATATATATATAAAATCTCCACTACAACTTAACAAAAGTAGAAGTGGTCCACTATGGCTTTTTCTACCACTCATGAACAGTCAAGGACTCAGCAACAAGGACATGACAAAAAAAAGGAAAAAAAATTAAAAGATAGAAGTTCTACACACAGCACTGTATTTTCATGCTGAGCCCTCACCAGCTGTCAAAATAGTTTCTACAGGTGTCTAATAATTCCCAAAAGAACAAGTTTTAAGGAGAGAGAATGTTTCTCTTAATCTTTTCTTTAGGCTTGAATTTTCCCTTGATTTCAGAAAATAGAAACCTGAAGTAATTTTTATAATTCTCACTTGTTTCTAATAGGGTCATTGTTACCAGGTTTCAAATATACTGACTTGTATCTCCTTAAACTATTACCTATATATGAAACAAGTCTTCTATGAGAGGAGCCTCAGCTCAGTTTCCTGACAGCAACAGCATAGAGATCTAATTCTATTAGACTTACTATTTCAAAAAAACTCAAAATACTCTGAATATACTGATATTAACTTTGGAAGACTGCAAATGTATTCCAATCACTTGCAAATGCGCTAAAAAGAGCCTTTTAAAATTAATACAAAACTCAAAAATAATTTGAATAACAAATCTAAGTAGACATCAAGCCAATTACCTGTCATTCCTGTCATCACACAGCCAATGTTTTCAGTTATCTTGAATAAGTGAGTCACTGTGCTGGAATCCAATAATTTGTCCTAATGAACAAAATAAATCAAGATAATTTCGTAATAATCAGAGGTTTCTGTGCAGCAATAAAAAATACTATAAAATTATAGTGATAAACTATGTAAAAAATGTTTTCTGTTCATTTTATAGTTAAAACCAGTTTTTAAAAAAGGCGGGAAGGAGATTCAGTCTTCCTTTTTCAGATGACAAGTTTCTTGTGGGTAAGAACTATAGCTCACAAAAAGCTGTTTCAAGGCTCCTAAAGATGAAAGACCTAGAATTCCCATTGTGCTTATAATCATACCACAAAGTCCAATACATTAATTCTGTCTTCTCAGCTAAACCATTCATACCTGCTCAGTAAATACTTCTTGAATGAAACTGGAAAGCAGAGGCAAAGCAAGAATAATGTCAATGTATATAAGTAGTAATATACCTTTGTACCAACTTGTAAAGACTTCTTACATTATGTTCCGTAACAATTGGCTATCCAGGCAGCATTATTTCCCGCCCCCAGGCAGTATTACTTACAGGTACTTTCTTCTGTGTGACAATTACTGCACAGTCTTTCCCTCTGACAGCTACCGATGTAAGGCCACCCTGGTTAATAGCCTTAAAAGCATATTCTGGAAAACAGAATAGTGTTTTTAAAAGGTAGAATAAATTATTAGATTCATGCAATAGCATAAAAGCAGTCTTTAAAAAGAATGAGCTAGAGCTCTATGAACTAACATGAAATGTTGCCCAAGATATGCAAAGTCAAAATAATAATAATTACAAATCATTGTTAAACCAACTCCATTTCATTCCATCTTAGTTTCCTGTAATTATTTTCATTAGGCTCAAGTACCAAATTTCCAATAAAGATTTAATGAATTTGTCGTATAAGTCATTATCAATCACATCTTTCAAAAGTTTGTTTTGTGGCCATTATTTTTACCATGTCCAGTTTTCCTGAGTCAAATTTAGTTCCTCTAAATTTTCTCAAGATTTACTACTTCTGTTAATTTTGGCCAGTAACTAGTTTGACTATATGCAATTTTAATTGCTGTTAGATTATTCTCCATTGTTTTCTTTCTCCCCGCTAAGTTGAAATTTTCTGGATCACGGTTTTTCCAATTTTCATACCTAAAACAAGGATTCTTTAGTTTGTCTAAAACCATTTTCGGCTTGTGTACTTCCAGCTGCTGTCAAACCATCCCCTAGACTGGAATATAAAAAATAGTGAAAGGGAATAAAGGGGAAAGGAGAAAAAAGTGAGTGGGAAATATCAGAAAGAGAGACAGAACATGAGAAACTCCTAACTCTGGGAAACGAACTAGGGGTGGTAGAAAGGGAGGTGGGTGGGCGGTGGGAGTGACTGGGTGATGGGCACTGAGGGGGACACTTGATGGGATGAGCACTGGGTGTTATTCTATATGTTGGCAAATTGAACACCAATAAAAAATAAATTTATATATAAAAAAAAAACATCCCCTAGATTAAAACAGATGAATCAAAGTGGTAGCATGAAAACAAACTACTTGGGCACCCTGCAGTTTAGTTGACAATGACTGCCTCTGCAGAAATAATTACAGATAAGACTACTCCTTTCAATGGTATGGTATTTCTACAACATTTAAATCTAATATAAATATATATTTTGTAATTACAAAAACAGTAACAATATATGTTCACTGTAGAAAATATGGGGAATACAGAAGATAACGTAAAAGAAAAAAATTACTTCTAACTCCAATCATCTACATTTTGACATATGAACGTTTTAAAAATTCTGTCAAGTACAACTTTGCGCAATGGGTCTGAAGCCTGGCCTCATCTCTTTAAAAAGCCAAATGGTAATGAGGACCAGCTGAAAAAGATACTACTTGTGCCACAGAATTTCCTTTAATAGGAACTATAATAAAGACCTCTTATCAAATATTTCTAAGTGGCTATATATTGAAGACAGGAAAGTAGAGTAAAACGACTCTACCTTTAGGGGAAATCCTCAATCTAACCTAGATTTAATTATATTACAAGTTTATTTTTATCATCCCATTACACCACAAATAACTTCTAAAGTACAGTGTTTCAAAATGCTTCTCAGTGCTATTTCTCATATGGCCAAAAAGCTTCTACCAGATCAAACTTCCACAGCTAAACATTATAAACTCTACACAGAACAATCACTTGAAAGACACCAGAAAGTGGCCCAAAGTAGGCAGATTCTAGGTGGGGAGACAATGCTTGGAAGAAAGGAATGGCATAAAGTGAGTTTCCCGTTTTCATGGCTTACAAACTGAGTGCAGGCTCTGGTCAGGGCTAAACACCTATAGAAAATTCAGTCTTTTTGGCATGAAGATCTAGAGAACAATTTGAAGGTAACTACAGCTGCTGGAAAATAAGGGAAAGAAGGGTGAGAGCCGGAGAGGGAAAGCCCCAACCACAAACGCGTAAGACAGACTCCAGGCAGCTTAGCTAAGGGTAAAAGAAAGTGAGATTTGAGCTGCCACCCAAAGTAACTGCCTGCTAGAATGAATCAACATTCTTTGGAGGAATACAGCAGAATCATGTCAACAACTTATTAAACATATATGTAATGGACAAAACACTCCAATTAAAAGCAGAAACTGTCGGAATGGATAAAAAAGCGAGACAAACATATGCTTCATTTTGTAATGCCACCTAATATTATCCTCTCTACAACCATGATCTGGGGGTGCCTGGGTGGCTCAGTAGGTTAAATGTTTGACTCTTTGTTTCAGCTCAGGACATGATCTAAGGGTTGTGAGATGGAGTCCCACAACAGGCCCCATGCTCTGCATCATGTCTGCTTGAGATTTTCTGTCTATGTCCCTGCCTCTGCTCACATGCCTGAGCACATGCACCACCCCCCAACACACACACACACTCTCTCTCAAATAAATAAAATCTTAAAAAAAACACAAAAAACAAAAAACAAACCCTAAGCCCCATCATGATCTTTTAGCAGGTGGGATATTCAGAAATCTTGGCACCAGCATGGGACAGGGGTGGGGGGTGAATATGAGGTTTGAAAACATAGCAGTGTTTGATCTCATTACTTTTTTGAGTAGTTATGTATGTATTGGGGCACCTGGGTGGCTCAGTTGGTTAAGCAGTCTGTTAAGCATCTGCTTTCAGCTAAGGTCACGATCTCAGGGTCCTGGGATCCAGCCCTGCATTGGGCTCTCTGCTCAGTGGGGAGTCTGCTTCTCCCTCTCCCTCTGTGCTTTCTCTCTCTCTTAAATAAAATCTTTAAAAAATCATACATATGTATTTATATATACACATACTTTACTTGCAAATCTAACTCAAGGAAGGCATGAGAAGTCTGGGTTCAGAAATACTACTTTAAAACGAGTATCTTTTTAATAGCAAAAGATGCAAACAGTTAAGTACTTCTCAGTCCATTTATTTATAAAACTCTTGATTCTCAGCCACTGAGCACTTACTATGTGACAGATACTGTTCTAAGTACATTACATGTATTAAGTCCCCCTTAGAGCTTAGATCCTTAGAGCTCGGGGATCCCTGGGTGGCTCAGCGGTTTGGCGCCTGCCTTCAGCCCAGAGCATGATCCTGGAGACCTGGGATCGAGTCCCACGTTGGGCTCCCTGCATGGAGCCTGCTTCTCCCTCTGCCTGTGTCTCTGCCTCTCTCTCATGAATAAACAAAATGTTAAAAAAAAAATCCTTAGAGCTCTGTAAGCCCTTTATTTCTATTTTACAAATGAAGAAAGTTCTCATAGTTGGTGTGGAGCAGGGACTTGAACCCAGGAATCTTGGCTTCTATGCCAAGACCAGATCGGTATTTCTAGATTAGAAAACTGTTGTCTTCAATCTATTTCTACCAGTCCATTTTTTTCCCCTGTTCCTCATCAGTATGCTCCCTTAGATGCAACTAAGCAATGCTCATATTCACCTACTGGGCAAATTCAAGTGATACTCCTCTCCTCCCTTGCCAGACCCATCCAGCAAAGGATCAGCAACCAGAAGAGAAGAGCCCGAAAGTAATCAGGTTTATTTTGTCCCACCTGGGCCTTAGTTTCCCCACTGATAACTTGGGTAATTTCTGAAATTAGATTTCAAAGCTAGATGCTCCGTGTATAGCTCTACAGTTTTTCTACACACACACACACCCACACACCCACCCCTTGAATACATTCATTAAAATAAATCTGTCCATAGTTACTAAAGAGTACAAATGCACAAATGACAATCAAAATTCTTTCTCTTATTCCCTGGGAGCAAGCACTGTCAACAGTTTGCTTATAATTAAGGTTAGCATTGTAACTTTAAATTTAGACCTCTATCTTATGATTTATCAACTTTAGATTACATTTATCTTTTGAGTACCAACTATGGAAGATGAGGAGCATACACTCACCTTTCCATTAATCTTTCTTTCCTGTTATCTCTCCATTTTTGCTATATTATTTTTCCATTATCAAGGTTAACAATTTGCACTCATAATTTTTTTAAAGACTTTATTTATTTATTCATAGAGACAGAGAGAGAGAGAGAGAGAGAGAGAGAGATGCAGACACAGGCAGAGAGAGAAGCAGGCACTATGCAGAGAGCCTGACATGGGACTCGATCCAGGGTCTCCAGGATCACGACCTGGGCTGCAGGCGGCGCTAAACCGCTGCGCGACCGGGGCTGCCCTGCACTCCTAATTCTTGTATGCTTTGTCTCTGGTGGATTCTGAAGTTTATAAACTCATAAATAGCATTTACAATGTTATCATGATGTATAAATCACTAGAGAACCAAGCATGGATGGACCATAATAAAGAAAATACTCCATGTCTACAGAGCTACTAATCTAATAGACAAAAAAAAAAAAAAGCAAAAGAATCAAATAGGTATCTAATAACACTTATTGAACACTTAATATTATGCTAAGCAGCCTACATATATCATTTTATTTAATCCTCAAAACAACCACACAAGAAGCAATTATTAACTCAACTTTGCAAAAAAGAAACTAAAGCTAACATTGTGTATCACTTGCCCACCTTGGCTAGTATGGAGCACCCAGGGATCTGAATCCAGGTATGGCTCCAGGGCCTGAACTCTTCACCACTATACTGCTTGATCATACTATTCTTTCACTTTCCTTCTCCTAGCAATGTCTTATTAGCACCCTGAATAGTAGAGACAATATGTTATTCAACAAGGCAGAACTTCAAGTCATCCTGTCTATATATTAAGCTTGTTTTTGACTACATGTTTTATTCCAAATTTTAAAAAATTATTTAACTGACACAATATCTAGCCTTTCTACTCACCAAATCTGGGAAGCATTAAAGACTATGTTTTATGGCTGGATTTCAAAACATAGTATGGGAAAGCAAAGTGTAGTTCTGACTTTTCCTGTTCACATATTAAGAATGACAGAACATTTAAAGCAGTGGTCCAACATAGAAAAATTCTTTAAAACTCGGGAAAGAAACTATAGATGAAACCTTCTTAAGGATACAGTTATCTCTCTTCTTTGATCTTATTTTTCAATCGGGGGGATAAGTTAAAAGGGTTACTGAATTACCTTGGTTTCTTGCTACATTATATACAGTATGCAGCCATATACTGGGTAAATTTCATTCCCAGTTATTTTTTAATCCGATTTCTAAAATACACAGGTGAAGAGAATCTCATTTATAGGCCAATTCTCTCCTTATGATTTCTAAGTACAGATATTACTTTCCTCCCCCCAAATCAAAGGATCACAGGACCAGATGTAAATCACATTCTCCAGATCTCCTATGGCAGGAGGTTAAGGATCCGGGTTGTAATTATAACCTAAGCCCTGACACCACTTCGATCCAACAAAATACATTGTTACACTGAGTGAATAACTAATTTTGGGCTTATTTCCACTAAAGCTGTTCTTTCAGGAAACAGCTAGTTCACCGTACCTCACCTACAAGTCAGAACCAGCTTTTGAACTATTTAGAAACGGTCAGATGTGGGTTAAAAGGGCATGCTAGTTTCAACAACACCTCTAGAATTGACAACCACTCATTCACTGTCAATTTTCCAAAGACGTAGATACTTGTAATTTGACATCTTTTCTTTTCATCCGTTTACATATCTATCACTCCCTGTAAGCTGTGTGCTACAGTACAGGAGAGTGTGTGACATCTTTGCACGCCGCAGGACCAGCAGTGTCTGGCACATAAAAGTGTGGAATTAACTACGATAAGGAAGTGCATGCTGCAAACAAAGGAAAACGGAGAGAAGCGTTTCAATGGCAAGGTTAAGGAGCCAATTATCCTCTAGAGAAGTACAGACGTTGGGCCCACCCAGGCCAAAATGTAACCAGTGAAGAGGCATCTGGAAGCCACAGTCAGGAATTGCAGTCCTACCTACCTTTACTCTTTATTGTGTCTAGGCGTTGCGGCCGCTAGCCCCGAAGAGCCCGAGGCCTTCTGCCAACGGGCCGCCAGTCCCCGCCTCCCGAGAGGGGTGGGAACACCGTGAGGCTGGACCCTGCCTCGGCCTTTCTCCCGTCCCAGCTCCGGCCATGCCTCGTTCGCGGACTACACTCCGGCCGCGTCTCCCTGCTCCAGGCCATACCATGACAGAGCAATTCCTGTGGACCAAAGGCGGACTCGGTTCACTCACCTACTTGGTAGAGCCGGCCCTCGGGTGAAAAAATGGTAATGTGACGGTCAAACCCAGCGCTGGAACCACGGGACATGTCGGCGAACCCACTACTTCAAGCACTGTCTCTGAGCCCCGTAGCTCCCACACCAGGCGTACAAATCCCCCCGGAAGTTTCAACGACTGCTTCCGGGGCACCGGCGAGCAGCTGCATCCGCTCCTGCGCGCCGAACTCCGGGCTCCAGCGTCAGGCGGGCGCGGAGAGCTCTCCGAGGCCCCGCCCCTAGTTGGGGGTGGGGAGGGCCGGGAGGCCTTCGGTGTGCGCTTGCGCCGGCCCCTGGGCTGAGCGCTGTGCAGAAGCCCCGTGGAACTGGCGTTGAGGCAGTTTAGAGCTTTCATCTGGCGAGTGAATTGCCCGAGGCGAGGACTAAGACCCTTTCTGGGCGCCCAGACTAGTGATCGGCCTACCGGTGGGACTTAAATGGATGGCGTATTTAAGTCTGTCGTTAGTTTTGGGACGTGTAAATCCAGCTTGGGTCTAGATTGCTGGCGTCGTTCCTAATCTGCTCTGTACTCACCCACTTTTCCTTCCTACCACAGGGGAAAAGGAGTTGCAGCGACTGCGGCAGTAACCGCTCATTTTAGGTACGGAAGGGAGCGGGTTCTGGTAGGCACTGCAAAGAGCAGGGTTGTCTGGCCAGGCAAGACCCTTTTGGCCAGCAGCCCCAACAGTTTGTCTTAGAAATGGAACAGGAAATATGGGTGTAATGGAGGAATAGGAGGTTAAGTTGCCTTGATCGATAATGAACAGAAGGGACGGGGCGTATAGGAGGCTGTTGTTGAATGAATTGATGGGAGTAATTCCAAGCGAACTGGGTAGCCCCGGGAGCACAGCAGGTGGCTTTTCAAATTGTAAAATTGCCTATTTTGACTTTTCCCCAAGGCACACTTCTATTTAACCAATAAAAAATGCAAAACATAACTGTAGGCCGGTGTCATTCCCCCCTTCCCCCCTTAGAGTTTGTGCACTAGGAGGGCCAGTTATGCCAATGTTTCTGGCACTTCAGTGCCTGCTGTAAGTAATATCGAAGTAGGGATTCTTACCTTTTCAACATACTTTTTCCTAAACTCATTTTGCATATAGAGGGGGGAAAATGTGTAAGAACCTCTTGAGTTTAAGGAAGCTCCAATTTTCAAGAATGTTTTTTAAAAATAAACTTCTATTTTATCAACCTGAAAAAAAAATCCAGAACTTAAAGAAAATGCTAAATGCAAACAGCATCTCTGGCACACCGGGTACCTTCCAGCTCTAGCTAATTTCCAAGCGTACTGATAAAAGTTGTCCCTTGCTTCTGATTCAGATCCCTACCCTCAGGACCACCTCCTCCTGACATTTTCAGTGCTTTTTTCCCCTCTCACACTCTGACTTACCCTGGTATATTGTAATTTCCAGACGTTGCCTGAATAATAATAAAGAGTTCTCTGTAAGGCTGCTAAGGAGGATGGACTGCCTCAACAGCCCCCCCTATGCTGGTGTGTCCCAAACCTAGGTCTCTAACTGGATCCTTCTCTGGAGCATTCTCTCTTTTTATTTTTTATTTTTATTTATTTGCTTTTAAAGATTTTATTTATCTATTCATGAGAGACACAGAGAGAATGAGGCAGAGACATAGGCAGAGGGAGAAGCAGGCTTCATGCAGGGAGCCCGATGTGGGACTTGATCCCAGGACTCTGGGATTATGACCTGAGCCAAAGGCAAATGCTCAACCACTGAGCCACTCAGGTGTCCCGCACGTTCTCTTTTTAAAAGATTGATTGATTGATTGATTGATTGATTGATTGATTTGAGAGAGTGTGAAGGAGGGGCAGAGGGAGAGGGAGAATCCCAAGCAGACTCCTTGCTGAGGGTGGAGCCGGATGCAAGACTCAATCCTAACACCCAGAGACCCCGGGGATCATGACCCAAGGCTAAATCTGATCCCCAAGGCTAAATCAAGTCAGACGCTCCACTGATTGAGCCACCCAGGTGCCCCATGGAGCACAGTCTTATCTAGTTGTCTGTTTTTTTTTTTACATTGAGACACATGGTACCTTAAAACCCATTGTGTTTAAAACAGAGCTCATCAGTTAGTTGATGTGTGGCTCAGTTGGTTAAGTGTCTGCCTTCTCCTTGGTCATGATCTCAGGGTCTTAGGATTGAGCCCTGCCTTGGGCTCTCTGCTGTGGGGAGTCTGCTTCTTTTTCTCATCCCTACGCATGCTTTCTCACTTTCAAAAAAATAAAATTGTTGAAACACAAGAACCAAGCTCACCATTTCATCTCTTTCACACCAAGCCAGTTCCTGTCCCATGTACCAACTTAAGTCCTCAGAGCCAAAACCTTGATGCAGTCTTCAATTCTCCAAAACTTATTCTGTCCCTGTATAATACTGATCTTTCTTATTTATTTATTTTTAGTTTTTATTTATTTATGATAGTCACACAGAGAGAGAGAGAGAGAGAGAGAGGCAGAGACAGAGGCAGAGGGAGAAGCAGGCTCCATGCACCAGGGAGCCCGACGTGGGACTCGATCCCGGGACTCCAGGATTGCGCCCTGGGCCAAAGGCAGGCGCTAAACCGCTGAGCCACTAAACCGCTGAGTCACCCAGGGATCCCCCTCCCTATCCCCTCTTTTAAGAAGTTTAAGTCCACCAATTGATCTCTTCCTCTCTATATGTCCAATGCACATAATTTGAATCTTTTATTAGCCTGAACCAAATGGAACAGCCATGTTTATAGGTCAAAATGGTCAAATATTGGTGATTATATGATTTAACTTAAAGAGTTGTGTGTCTAGACTTCACCAAAGATTAGCAGAACAGAGGCTGGGTACTTTTCATCTCTGTATCTTCTAACACCTCTGGTAAGAGGCTTGGCTCATTCAAGTTCAGTAAATGACTGTTAAATTGAACAGAAAACTGTAAAAAGAAAGGGAATAACTGAGAAATGTTTTCATAGCCACAATACTTTCCTTCCCATGTAGATATGACTGCCATAGGCACCTCTCAGTATTCACTGCCATGCAGTGATGGGATATTTAAAATCATACACATTGTAGGCCATGAGAATTTCACATGTTCAGAGAAATCCTGATCCCCTTTTGAGGTTGCATTTAAACTGGGCCCCAAAGAGTCATTGGGCTTTGGATGGTATATGCATTTTAATACTCTTAAGGATATTTGCTGGAAAGAATCAGCCTCATTTTTCAAACAAACTGGAAAACAATGATAACATCAGACTCCTTGAGGGCAGTAGTCACATCTGTGTTGCTCTCCCGTGTGTCCTCAATGCCAAACAATGTCTAGCATCACTCAGTGAATATGCAGGCTCGTGACTTGAGTTTTCTGTTATGCTTATCTTTCTTTATTTGAAGAGATTTGTGAATAAATGAGAAATCCAAATTTCAAAAACCTAAAAGTCCAGAGATTTTATATTAGAATTTGATATTTTTCCATATAGGCATATGAATTCCTCTGGGAAATCTTTCAGAAAGACAAACCCCTTGCTGATGCCACTGCTGAGGGAAATCCCCTGGAAGCAGACTGAATATGTGCCACTGGGTAGGAAGCAGCAGCTAACCTACTCACCAGGTGGACTTCCCCCTGGGTTGGGGAGCTTTCACCAGAGTCGTCAATGCTCTTGCAGCTTTAATACAGGCCTATGGGGGCAGACTTGCTGTGTCTGTGTGGAAAGTTTCATCTTCCTCTCTGTGGGGCCACCAAGGTAGACTTTTTGAAATGACTTTCTGGTTTTTTGAAAAATTTTAGAGATGACTTGACATCTTGTGAGTCTTGGAAAATCTCCTGGGGGCCTCCATTTGGCAAGGCCCACATTCTCCCCTGGGGGTGGAGGTAGGTGGAAGGTTGGGGTTACCCACAAGGCAAAGGTAAAAAGTGGCAGCGTAGATTCCCAGTGACTGCAGGCATGCTGAATCACATGGTGTTTGAAGGCAAGATAAGAATTTAGCCCTAAGCTTAAATTGCTCTGCTGGCAGTTCAGTGAGCCAAGGAATATAAAAAATGAAGCTTGTCTGTGTTTCCATGTGGTATTAGTGGATGTTGAAACACAATGCCCTGAGTTAGCCATAAACACTGGTAATATAGTACTTTAGGAGAGTTAGGATTTCTTGACCCCAGGGGTCAACAGTGGCCAGGATGGGGCTAGGGATATAACAGCTTGGGTGAACAGTAGGAGGGAAGTAGATCTCTGCCCAGCTCCCTGGCCACATTTACCAGTCAAGTGCTCCTCAGGGGGCTGAGGGAAAGAACCTGGCTGAATTTGTAGCTTTACCTATTTGTACCTTTCTCACAGTATTCTCAGTGCTGCAGCTTTTCCTGCACCCCAGTAGCTATGGCTGGCTGTCTGGGAATGGTCATTCTGGCTGAGGCTCTGAGGAAGAGAAGAGTGATTTCTCTGTACCCCAGTTCTATACTTTATGGGCAAAAGAGGACAAATACAGCATCAAACATGGGGTGAAGTGTGCTTCTGTTACTTACATGAAGCATGTGTGAAAGCCCTTCAAATCCTTTACCTGATCAGATGCCAACAAAGCAACACTCCCCTGCCTCCTTGCCCATAACATCTAGTGTGGTTCTCTCTTCTTTAGTACCAGTGGTGGGTACAACATGATGTCTGTCAACAGAGCAGAGCAATGACACAACTGTCATTTCCCTTATGCTCCCTTCTTTCCTTACCAGTCAGTATAATTCTGTGCCTGGATTCCATTAAATCATCACCAGTAATGAGAATACTGTCCTTTGATTTGAAAGGGAATTAACTTGAATCCGCCTAACCCAAAGGACATTTAATTAAAACTACCCAGGAACCCCCCCCCCCGCAATTCTGTAGAGCAAATCCTTTTTTTTTTAGAGCCAGAATCTTTAGTTTTCAGTTCACCCTTGATTTTTAGCTATAACAACCTCAGTAGTACCCTCTTATAATATTTCATGTTTCTCTTGTTTTCCCAAACTCCACTGAAATGAAGACCGAGCGCTCAACTGATCTCTTGTTTCTGGAACCCTAGGATCTTGAGAAACATCAAGAGTTCTCATGGGTCTCCTCAGAATACTGGAAGAAGCAATGGAAGACCCCAGCTGGCTTGGGCTTAACCGTTGGTGGTTTTTAACATACAACTTCCCCTTAGGCATGATAACACAGGAAGCCCTTCATAGCTTGAGAGAACTGCAATGTTCCAGTGAAAAATCAGAAGGGGAAGGGAGGGGTTGGAGTCTTAAACATGGTTAGGCTCTGCTCTGAGTGTCAGAAACACTGAATTACAATCTGAGCCTTGCCACAGACTGTCTGATGACCATGACCTTGGTTTCTTTTCTCAATCAGGTAAGCATGGTGTACCCACCTTTAAGGCACAGAGAAAAAAATATTAACCACTACAGTGAAAATAAGCTACCTAGTAGACTTGAACTCAGCTTCTCTCTCTGTGAAGGTGGGGGCCACTGGTGAGTTAGGATTGGCTGTTGGCTATTTTGCTTCAATCTTTCCCTAGTACAGAAGGAAACCAAGTATTACACCAAGCTGCACTGCACTCCGCTATTGTTCAGAAGTGAAAGTCTATTTTCTTAACTTGGAGAGCAGCCAGTTCTTACCCACCTTGTCCCACACACACTCAGTCTCACCCACAGCTGTGGACAGGGGGATGGCAACTGTAAGCAACAATCAGTTCATTGGTAAAATTTTCATGCCTATTATATTGGGGTCCTTATGAATGTTATTTAATTTTTCACTCTGCTCATCACCCTCCCCCTTACCCTTATTCCAGCCCCCTGCTCAGGTGGGGAAAGGGAGTTATAGAAGTTGGCTAAGCACCAAGACAGTGAGTTAAGAACAGAGAGGAAATAAGACTCAACAGCCTTCCCTTTAGCCTAGAGACACTTCCTCTTCCTTGAGGTTTCCTAATTGGCTTCCACTAATTCCTATTTTCTTACCACAAAAGTAAGTCATCTCTGATGCTCAGAATGAACCAGGCTCTCGTGGGGTAATGGGGAAGAGAACAAACGAATGAGATTTCTGATCATTATAAGCAATATCTTCAGTCACTAATTTAGGAACTAGTTCTTGAGAAGCCAGTTATCAATGGGAAAGCAAGAGAGTGCTCCAGTCTGATTTTCTCCTTTGAAATGACATGACGGACCTTAGCTGAGATCCCCAAACTTCACCCAGAGTGCAATTGTCCACAGTGATGAAACAAAGGCAACTTTCAAAAATCAACCAGACAACAGATCTAAAACATTTTCAAGATTAACATTTCTGGGGCAGCCTGGGTGGCTCAGCGGTTTAGCGCCACCTTTGGCCCAGGGCCTGATTCTGGAGACCTGGGATCGAGTCCCCTGTCGTGCTCCCTGCATGGGGTCTGCTTCTCCTTCTGCCTGTGTCTCTGCCTCTCTCTCTCTCTCTCTCTCTGTGTCTCATGAATAAATAAAATCTTAAAAAAAAAAAGATTAAAAATTCTGGAATGATGTCCTACAGGGGTATAGCAAATTTCATTCTAGTCATCACAGTTCATAGAACAATACATGCCTAATACATAAATATTTTAGACACAGGGGGGTCTAAATAGTAATGATTACAGAGGGTGGCATTGAGAAATTATTATTTCTTGAGAATCAAAGCATCAGACACCAAAGACTATATTCTTGAGCTAGCCAGCTCAAATTACCAGGGAGCCTGAGGGGAATTCACTCAAAGAAGTGGGAATCACTCATTCATTTGGGGAATATAAGTAATAGTGAAAGGGAATAGAAGGGAAGGGAGAAGAAATGGGTAGGAAATATCAGAAAGGGAGACAGAACATAAAGACTCCTAACTCTGGGAAACGAACTAGGGGTGGTGGAAGGGGAGGAGGGCGGGGGGAGGGGGTGGGGGTGAATGGATGACGGGCACTGAGGGGGGCACTTGACGGGATGAGCACTGGGTGTTATTCTGTATGTTGGCAAATTGAACACCAATAAAAAATAAATTTATTATTTAAAATAAAGGAAATAAATAATTAAAGTTTAAATACAAAAAAAAAAAGTGGGAATCAGAGGTAAAAATCAGGAAGACATTTTCAAACAACTTCTCCAAAGTCATTCAACAAACATGTATTGAGCCCCTTCTATGGGTAAGAAGATGTCTGGCTGCTCTAGGACACACACAGATGAACCAGATAGGGGTCCCACCACAGTGGGGAAGATGAAACATGAATAAAACCAATACTAACAGGAGCACCTGGGTGGCTCAGTCGGTTAAACGTCTGCCTTAGGCTCAGGTCGTGATCACAGGGTCCTGGGATTGAGCTTGGCATCGGGCTCTCTGCTCAGCAGGGATCCAGATTCTCCCTCTCCCTCTGCTGCTACCCCTGCTTGTGCTCTCTCTTTCTCAAAATCTTTAAAAAAAAAAAAAAAAAAAAAGCCATACTAACATGAGGCAGTTCATGATACATAAGGTAGAGTCCAACAGACCACTGTAAATGGGAAATTACCTTGGGTCATAGGAAAGGTAAGCTGCCTGCTGGAAGAAGTCTATCTGTGCTCAGCTTAGGAGGGCAAGAACTCTGAGAGGCATGTTAGTTATGAGCAGCGTGAGTGGTACCACGATGCAACATGGAGTGGGAGTGGCATGAAAAGAAGCAGGGGAAATAAAAAAAAAGAGCCTGTCTTTAGGACATGGCAATGGCCTAGCTTGACTAAGACTCACAAATATTCTAGATTAGGATACAAATGCAGGGAGGAGGCCTTGAATGCCAAAGCTAAGGAACTTAGGCTCTGGTTGAAAGGCAATGGGGAGATATACAATGTTTTTGAGTTAGGGAAGCAGCATGATTAGAATTATGTTCTGGAACTATAAACCTGGTGGCAGTGTTTATGATGAACTACACATGGGGATATCAATCAGGAGGCTGTTGCTAATAGTCCAAGAAGACGTTTCTGAAATCCTGAACTGGGGTGGTAGTAATGAGAATTGAAGAGAAAGAATATTTGCAAGAGATTTTTTTAATCACTCTCCCTCAATTGTTGAAAGTAATATACTATTCAAAGCAGTGCTACTTGTAATAGGCAAAAACTGGAAGCTATTTAAATGCCTGTCAACAGTACAATCAATAATTTGTGGCATATTAACACTACAGAACATCGTATAATAATGAAAATGAATGAACTACAATTACATGCAACACTATGCATGGACCTCACCTACTACCGAAAGGAAGAAGCCAGGCAGAAAAGAGTACAACTTGAATGATTCTATTTTTATAAGGTATAAAACCAGGCAAAATGGATCTATACTGCTAGAAGATTAGATAGTGGTTACCTTTGTGGGGGCAAAAAATGATGGAAGCAGGCATCTGGGTTCTGGTAACAGGCATGATGAACAGATTGTGGTAAAACTACAATATGATTCTTCCTCTCCCACTATTTCTTGCCCCTACTTGAAAATTCTGACAGGTCTTATTGCTTCTCTGTTCCTTAGATGATATGCACTGCTATGGTCACTTTAAATAACAAATGCATTCTCACTCCAGAAATTAGAATATCCAGTTCTAAAACGATAAAAATTCCAAACAGCACTGAACCATTTCTAATCACTGCATCACTTCTAATCCGCCAAGCTTAAGCTGGTTTCAGGTTAAAGCCTCTAGTGGAAAGGGGTTGGGAGCATGGTTGGCTTTTCCTCCTAATCACTCCTCGCTCAAAATTGTCCCTAGCCAAGGTGGAGGATGGGCAGTGGAGGGCTAGAATAGAGAGGGTAGGTAAAAATGAGTGGCTTAATACTTTGTAGGCCTAGCAGATGTTTAAAGCTGGTGTTTCTGGCGAGCCTGACAGATGGTTAAAGCTGATGCTGCTTCTCTTGGCCACTCTTCAGGGTCCATCAATGGTTCTCTGCTGGGTCCATTTATCTTTATATGTAGGTGGCCAATTGCAGCTCCTTCTTGAACCTCCTAGACATCCAGAAGTTCCCCTCTAGTCCAAAACAACCCTCTCTTTCCCATATCTGGCCCCCATCAGATCTTCCAAGCCAGAATCCTCTCCGGTTTCCTTTCCAATGCCCCTTGTCAACCCTTCTGTCATCTATATTTGCAGGCAGACTCAAGCTTCAGCTTTCCCAGGCACCAGCACTCTGGGTCAGCCATACTGCAGGAGGATCTTCCAAGTCCTTCTACTAAGGCATCATTCTTGGGGTTCTGGGGTCAGAGGACACCCAAGGAACTCAGAGCACAGGTACTCTCCAAAGAAACTTCTTTATCTTTTTCCCTCCTCTGACTCTTTTATATCTTTGGCCTGGCTAAGGGGCCTGAGGTTGTGAGGCAGATTCTCCTTCATTCTCTTTGTAAAATCTGCCTATGTGGTATGTGCCTCACCCTCATCTGGGAATCTTTATATCTAGTACATTTGTGCTTCTGTGGAATGTGGCACATACATTGTAACAGTTTCAGACTATGTAGAAGATGAAAAGAAGAAAGTAAAAATCATCCACAATTCTAACACCCAGAAATATCTACTGACATTTTGGATTCAGCAAAATGTTATATCTTTAAAATAGAAATTTAACATTCTGTAACATTTAAAATTACACCTACTTCTTCATTTCCTTGTTTTGAGCATTTATTTACAATTTTGTTATTATTATCAATAGCACTGTTATGAATATCTTCAGTACAAAGCTTTTTTAAAAAAGAACTTTTCCTTTGGAAAGGCAGTCAAGAATGGACTAACCCAAATAGATATTTTGAAGGTAAAAATCAACACAATTTGCTAATTGTATACGTATGCAAGTAAGAGGGGGGAAGGAATAAGAAAAAATAACAAAGTATGGTGAGAATTTGCTCTGTTGGGGTGAAGATGAGTGGTTTCTAAAGTGCTTGGGTTTGAGGGTCTGCCAGCCACCCAGGTAGAAATGCCAGCTACATATATGGAATTGGAAAGAAACCAAGGGTAGAGATGGCACCTTCCTTTGAGATACTTGTCTGTTAAACTAACCCCAACAAGGCATGGTTTTGTCAGGCTACCAGCCTAAAAGTATTTGCAGTCAGATGGGAAAAGAGCCAGTGGAGAGGGATTAATTAACTGAAGAGAACAAGGTCTCAAGTCACCAAGAAGGGATAGAATGACAGAATAGAGGCAAGTAGAAAAAGAACCTAGAAAAGAAAAGAGAGAAAGGGTCAGGACAGAAAAGTTACTGGAAAGGGCAAAAATTGAGGAAGAGGCTCATTACAGATGGCTTGTAGATCCTGGTTAAGTCATCTGCTGACAGTGAGAATGGCGAAGTTATGACTCAGGATTAAGACTCATGAGGGTTGTTGTATTATTTTTTTAAAGTAAGCTTCAGCTCATTTGCTGCTACTTAAAATACTATTCAAAATATGGTCTGCAGCATTGCATCACTAGATACACCAGACCCAATGAGAATCTACATTTTAAACAACATCACAGATGATTCTATACCTATTAAAGTTTGAGAAGTACTGCTGTAGCCCATCTTCCTCACTTAACAGAAAAGGAAATGGAAGTTCCAAGAGATAAACTATTTTTCAAGTTCAGATTGCAAACGTTGAGAGAAGTCCTTCAGGAAATTAATGGGAATTCAATGAAAGATGAAATCATGAATCTTCAATTGAAGTTCTAGCTGTAAAATTTCATGACTTTTCTAGCAATACTTGTGTGTTGGAATGAAGTGGAATAGTTTGGGGCTATTCAAAATGAGGTTTATATGAGGCACTGCAGGAGATGAAAGGAAAGAAAGAATCTGCAGTGTTATTGAAACCCATCTCTAAGATGAATGCTTTAAGAGTGGGATGGAGGGATGTAGCACCTGAGTGGTTCAGGAAATGAAGTATCTAACTCTTGATTTCGATCTCAGGGTCGTGAGATTGAGCCTGACATTGGGCTCCTTGCTCAATGCAGAGTCTGTTTGAGATCCTCTCTCTCTGCCCCTCCCCCTGCTCTCTCTCTTTCTTTCTCTCTCAAATAAATAAATAAAATAGATCTTTAAAAAAAAAAAAAAGAGTGGGATGGGGAGGAAGGTAAGCAAACCCAGATGAGGATGAGGAATAGAGGCCTTTAGGTGAATAAGGGATGGGTCTAAGAACACACCAAGGAGCTGGTAGTTGGGATGAAAGAGTGGGGCAGGTAAAGAGTTGTGATCAAAATGAAGAACTTGAAAGTTTGCAATCCTGAAGGTGGAACACTTTTAGTAATTTAAAAGGCCTAGGTTGGCCATCTCACAGGGGGCGAAAAAGATCCAAGTTTAAGAGGTTAAGAGGGCCAGCCCCGATGGCCCAGCGGTTTGGCACCGCCTTCAGCCCGGGGTATGATCCTGGGAACCTGGGATAGTCCCACGTCAGGCTCCCTGCATGGAGCCTGCTTCTCCCTCTGGCTGTGTCTCTGCCTTTCTCTCTCTCTGTCTGTCATGAATAAATAAATAAAATCTTAAAAAAAAAAAAAGAGGTTTAGAAACGAAACCAAAACATGCATGGTGTTGGACACTCTGGGGACAATGGCAGTGGGTGGGAATAAAAAGTCTACTGACAGCTTAAAAAGCACCAACTGTTTGACACTCATATCCTCATATAAACTTCCCCTGGTGTGTCAACGAACAAAAGGAGTCATGTGATTTGCTTTAAAAGATAAAAAGCTCTTTATCTGTGTAAAGCAGCAATCCTTCCTGAGACTCTCTTCAAAAACTTGGTCTGACTACAGTTTATTTCTTTAGTAGTTGGGTATTAGAGGGCCTAACTTGGAAAAGACCCACTTCTTCAAAGATCTGACCATGCCAGCCAAAACAAGACTAAATGCCAAAGGACATAACCACTAATTTGAGCCAATAGATATTATCAGAGTGACAGCTTCCTGGAACACAAATTTCCTTCTGAACACAAGGAAGCCTGGAGGAGTTCATGAGTATACAGCTCTGCAAGTAGTATTTTATGGTATACAACCATGCTGTAGCTTAACTTGGCTACCTCTCTTTATGAATTTACATTATTATGATTTAGAGTACACCAGGAAGATGTAGAAGACCACACAAAGAAGTTTTCATTTTCTGTCAGGTGAAAAAAGTTACAAAAGAGCTTGCAGAGAATGATACTTTAAAAAAATTGTATATAAAAATATTTATCTATGTAATAGGCATATATATATGAATAAAAACATAATAGCAATTGACAGCTCAGGTCTGGAGCAGAGGATAGAAAAAAATGCAGCTTTGGATTTGAAGATAAGGTCACTGAAAACAGGAAGAAACTATAAGAATAATTTACCTTTAAAGACCTAGTAAAAGGGGTGCTTAGCCGGCTCAGTTGGTAAAGCATGCATCTTGATCTTGGGGTTTAAAAAAAAAAAAGACTAATACAGTACATCTTAAGCAACAAGTCTGGGCAGGGGACTTACCTTTGGGAAGACCTGCCATCACCACTTGCAAAGGAACCTATTTCATGGAGGTGGAGGCCCATTCTATTCCCCCAGGCTGGGACGCCACTCTGCCCCAGCCAGTCATATGAACAGCAGAATTGTCAGAGAATTCCACTGGCACCTAACAATGACATTCTCTGTTCTGATGCAGTCATAGAAAGCAAAAGAAATCTGTTTTAATAATCAATTTTAAGTATTTTGAATATGAACTAAACTTGATACCAAGTAATGTTTTAGTCCAGCCGACCTGGTCTCTTACAAATGAATTAATGTCTCTACTGTATTAGAAATTAAAGTCCTTAGTGATTTCTCAAGTATTTGCTCTTTGAGCTGTATTTTAACTTAAGAGCAGACAGGGGTAATTATTTTTATGTGGTTGAATTTTACATCACATTTCTTGTCAGAAACTACTGAAAACCCTTCATATGATACTGTTATCTACAAATTATCATGGTTACCTTAATAACAATTCATTTGATAAGAGTGTACTGACAATACTCTGATAGCAACACAAACTATTTTTAGCTGCCATCAGTGACTAGATAATTGTCTTCCTGTTTATATCAATTCCTGGTTGAATGCAAGTTGTGAATGTGGGATCTCTGGAAGCACCCATCAGATGGAAAATTGCCAACAAAGAACAAACCTCAGGAGAGAGAGCTTTAGGGAATTTTGAAATACCATGAAATAGATATGATAAGAGGAAATTCAAGATTTTTCTCAAGATTTACTGCATTTACTCATTGGTATTCTCCTGTATTTTTTCATTTCACTGTTTTCTATGGCTTTCTTTAGATCTCTAAATGGAAGTCCCTTTGCTTCTATAGAATATATCTTCAAGCAGACTACTTGTCACCGGCTGGGACAAAGCAAGGAAAAGCTGGTCTTCTCATCTTTCTTTCCCCACCCAGGTGCCTCTTACTCATCCCTTCCTGCCTCCTGTAGGACTGCTGGACTATCAGATGCTTCATTCCCCACTATCGCTCACACTCCCATGTAATTCTCACCTAGGATTGTCAGATGTAGCAAATAAAAATACAGAGTGACCTGTTAAATGTGAATTTCAGATAGCTCATACTTTTAGTGTAAGTCTGTCCCTGCAATACTTGAGATATATTTTTACTTAAAAAAAAATGTTATTTATCTGGAATTCAAATTTAACTTGTAGTCCCGTTTTACCTGGAGACACTCCTCTCAACGCTGTGGGTTACCAGGGGCCCTAATAGCTGCCTGGTCCCTCTTATTGAGAACTCTATCTGCTTAGGTCCCAGCCTGAAAGAATACCTAAATCTAAGTTCATTTCATCATAGTTGTCTTTGTTCCTGTACTCTGTCATTCCCACAAGGGCTCCCTTAGATGTTTTTCACTCTAAGAATTCCAAATTACTGAAGGATGGCCAAAATACCAGATCTGAACTTTGCCCTCAATTACCCTGATAATATTAATTTTTAGCAAATGAATATAAAACTCACCATGATGGACCAGAATTCAGGTGCCCACATAACACACTCTTTCCATTCCTGCTTTATTTTTTTTAAGATTTTATTTATTTATTCATGAGAGACACACAGAGAGAGGCAGAGACGTAGACAGAGGGAGAAGCAGGCTCCATGCAGGGAACCCGACGTGGGACCCGACCCGGAACTCGAGGATCACGCCCTGGGCCGAAGGCAGGCGCTAAACCACTGAACCACCCAGGGATGCCCCAGAGCACGACTTTTTATTTATTTATTTATTTATTTATAAGATTTATTTATTTATTTATGATAGACATTGAGAGAGAGAGGCAGAGACCCTGGAGGAGGGAGAAGCAGGCTCCATGCGGGGAGTCCCACGCGGGACTAGATCCGGGGACTCCAGGGCCGCGCCCCGGGCCAAAGGCAGGCGCCAAACCGCTGAGCCACCCAGGGATCCCCCTGAGTACGACTTTTAAAAGAATTCCTCTTCTCACTGTCTTGGACCTTGCTTGACAGGTAGTTTTTTTCTTCCACTCAGGTGATCAGAATACAAAAGGGCAGTCTATGTGTTTGGGGTAAGCCGCCTTCCTTCAGAAGATCTCTGCATTCCCCAGGGTCCTGTGTCACTGTGATTTACCTAAGCAGCCCTAGATTTCCCCAACTCCTGGACAAAGAACAGATGTACTTCAATTCCTGTCAAGTAGAAATTGGTATTTTATTTAATTCTAATTTTTTAGTTATCTCTACACCCAATGTGGGGCTTGAACTCACAACCCTGAGATTTAGTCTCATGTTCTTCTGACTGAGCCAGCCAGTTGTCCCAGGGTTTTATGTATCTATGCATTTATTTGAGAGAAAGAGCATGAATGGAAGGGGCAGAGGAAGAGGAAGAGAGAATCTTCAAGCAGACTCCTTGATGCAGGGCTCCATTCCACCACCTAGGAGATCATGACCTGAGCCAAAACCAGGAGCCAGACGTTCAACTGACCAAGCCACCCAGGCACCCCTAAATAATTATCTTTTTGATGTTAACATTTTTGGATACGTTGTTATAAATGCATCTATTTTAAAGTGTTTAGTGTGATAAATTTTGACTAATATACACATACACCTAAGTTGGCATCACCCATATCAATACATAGAACTTTCTATCACCCTCCAGAAAGTTCTCTTGTGCCCTTGCCTCAGGCACTACTATTGTGATTTTTATTATCATAGATTGACTTGGCCTATTCTTGAATATTAAATCATACAGTATGTACAAATAAGTAAAGAACATTAAGTATTGGAACATGAATATTTCCAGCTAAAATTAAGGTCCAGTGAGGTGTAAGTTGGCTGGAAGGCAGGTAAAACAGAGGCAAATATGAAAAGTTAATCACTTTGTTAAACTAAGTCAAACTTGATTAAATGGAAAAAAAATTGTATCCTTCAAAAAGCCCTCATATACTAAGGGATGGAATTAATAGTGTTCATAAAATTTTGAATCAATCTGAATAAAGGCATTGTAGAATGAAGAACAAATGACCAGAGGCTAAAGAGAATGCACTGCTCCTTTCTCTTCAACCCAAATCATTGGGTGGTTAAGTAAAAGTAGCTAATAGCTTTTTTTTAAATTTTAAATTTTAAATTTTTTTATTTATTATTTTTAGAGTAATTATTTTTAAGATTTTATTTATTATTCATGAGAGACACAGAAAGAGAGGCAGAGACACAGGCAGAGGGAGGAGAAGCAGGCTCCATGCAAGGAGCCCGATGTGGGACTCAATCCCAGGAATCCAGGATCACATCCTGAGCCAAAGGCAGATGCTCAACCGCTGAGCCACCCAGGCATTCCAGCTTTTTTTCTTGTTTTTTAAAGATTTTATCTATTTATTCATGAAAGACAGAGAGAGTGAGAGAGAGGCAGAGCCATAGGCAGAGGGAGAAGCAGGCTCCATGCAGGGAGCCTGATGTGAGACTCAATCCCAGAACTCCAGGATCACGCCCTGAACTGAAGACAGATGTTCAACTGCTGAACCACCCAGGCATCCTCTAAGAAGCTTCTGATATCTTGGCCCATTTATCAGAGGTCATTAAGTGATTTAGTGTGAGTGGGAGATAATCTTTACAGGATGAGAAGATACCGGAAATGGGAGAAGGCGTTTAGATACAACATGAGCGGCCTAGGCCTAGATGCATTGGTTCCACTATTGCAGGACCTGAAAGGTGAGGTCAGGAGTAGCAAAATGGATATCAGAGCACTTATTGCCCAAGTAAGTGGGATATCTGGCCCAACAGGAGAAACAGGCTTCATTCTACCTTGAGTTCCCCAACTCTGGGTAAGTCTCCGGAAACAAATGCAACTTGTTATGAAAAGATTTTATATTTTATTTAATTTAAAAAAATCAATTTGTTGACATGCAAACCAACTGGACCAAACAGGACAAACTTGATCACACAGGAGCAATGCTCTAAACAAGCATTGACTGAAGAGCTCTGATGCCAACCAGAAGGGCCCCCAAACACAAGTTTGGCATGGGGCAGAGTAGAATCCTTATGTCTTTCGGTGAAGACAAAGCCATTTGGTTGGCACTTCATAGGAATATCTTTCCACCATGTCGTCATCATATGGTATGTGCCATGAGTCTCCAGTTGTTTGCACCACTGTGTCATAACTGGGAATATTCTGTTGAATTAAAAAGGGAACCAAACATTGAGAACACTAAGGGGTTACCTGGCCATTTCCCTTTCTTTTCTGACAACTTCTCAGTTTGCTTCAGGAGTATTCTCTTTGACTTAATGAATTTTCAAAGAGCAGCTAGCTCTGTGAAGATAAACCCTAGTATTAGGGGTTCCTTTTTTTGGGGGGGGGGTTTCATTTTTAAGGTTAAACGCTCTCTATAGGAACATCACATTTATAGGCTATAGTATCCCTTTTCTTGCCTTTATCAGTGAGACAAAAATTTCATATATATATAAAAGTAGAGAAATAGTAAAATGAACTCCCAGCCACCCCCCCCAGCTTCAACCATTATCAACACGTGGCTAATTTTGTTTCATCCATACCACCCCTCAAGATTATTGTGAAACAAATCTCAGACATTATATTACTTCTGTAATATTCAGTATGTACCCTTAATTTTTTTTTTTCATTTATTTATGATAGTCACACAGAGAGAGAGAGAGAGGCAGAGACATAGGCAGAGGGAGAAGCAGGCTCCATGCACCGGGAGCCTGATGTGGGATTCGATCCCGGGTCTCCAGGATCGCGCCCTGGGCCAAAGGCAGGCGCTAAACCGCTGCGCCACCCAGGGATCCCTAGTATGTACCCTTAAAAGATAAGGGTCTATTTTGTGAATATAAGTTCAATACTATTATTACACTTAAGAGTTAATAATTCCTTATCATGTCTACTGTTCATATTCTCCAATTGTTACATGTGCATGCATATATTTTACAGTTGATTTCTTTGAATAGGCATTGAAATTAGGTTGTTACATCATGACTGAATTATTTCTTAATTTTAATTAGACCTTTACTTCTCATCTCTATTTTTCTTGTAATTTTTTGTTGTTGAGAAAACCAAGTCAGTTGTTCTGTATCATTTCCCAAAGTCTTGATTTTTCATACAGACTTGTTTTGTATGTTTTTTGACCATTGAGCCATATTTACTACTGGCTAATGTATTTTTCTATAATAACTCTCCTTTGGATTTTCTCCCTTTGCTTTCACACAAGAGACATTCCTTGTATTTGTAGGAATATAAACTGGAATCAAAGGAGAACTCAGTTGAGTCTGTGCTGCTGAAGTGGATTAACAGGAAAAAGGAATTCCTTAGCAGAGGTATTCATGGACCACAAGGGATAAGGAATTTTCAGCTATTGCAAATAAATAGGAAAATTAAAAAATATGTATGAGGAGTTATAATTGGTAACATAATTGAAGTCACAACTGATGACATCTCAGATGTTTTCAATGTATCAATTAATGTGGGGCTGGTCTATGAAAACTTTTGCCCTGGCTGACTTTCTGTTTCCAGGAACTGGCTAATTCCAAATACCAAACTGCAGCTGAGAAAAATAAAGCATTCAGAACCTTCAACTAATTGCAACATTCTTTTACTATGCCACATTTTTATTATATTCTGGATTCTGTTGACATTAAGTAGAGAACAAATAACATACCTGAAAGATTATTTTTGATCCTGGAAGCCTATTAAGAATTGCTAGCTGATGTCCCCGCTGCCACTTAAAGAAGAGGTGCTGGGTCTTGGCATTGTGTAGACAGGCCTTGTGGTCCCGCATCAGATCTTTGGTGATAAACTTGCAGTGGTTCCCCGAGTGCAGCGTGGCATAGAGAAGGAATGGATCGTCCTCTGAGCTGAGCCAGGCATAAGAAAGAATACAATCAAACATAACCCCAAGGAAGCAGAGTACAGAATTCTTTACCATGCTTTTTACTTCTTATTCTACTTTCTTTAGAGGTGCTCCGCATTCTTTTCTTTTCTTTCCCTTTTTTTTTTTTAAAGATTTTATTTACTTACTTAAGAGACAGAAAGAGAGAACACCAGCTGGGGGAGGGGCAAAAGGAGAAGCAGCAGCAGACTCCCCACTGAGCAGGGAGCCCAATGCAGGAATTGATCCCAGGACCCTAAAATCATGACCCGAGCTGAAGGCAGACGTTTAACTGACTGAGCCACCCAGGCAGGCACCCTGATGCTCTGCATTCTTAACTGACATGATTTCAGTGATGCTTATAAACTAACCACCTCCAAGTCCTTTGCTATTTGACAGCACTATCTAGAATACAGAATGAAAGCTAAAGGGAAGGGAATGCAAATATTCACCTTGGCTCAATTGGGCTCTTCCACTAAAATGGAGAATTCTAACAATTATCCTCTCTTCTCATTCAAAAGTTGGTCTCTGTGTGCCCCAGATGCTGTTCCTATTTGCCTTATCCACCACAGAGCACACCCTTCCCCCGCTTTCCTCACTCAAACTAAAAAAATGTTCATAATAGTAACAGGGCAGGATGACACTTGCTTGCAAGTTACCAAAAATAATGGGCTGCCCTCAAAGCTAAAATTGGTATCTCAAAGTAGCTTCTGGGAAGTCACCCAGATCAGCACCCGAAGGCATCTCCTGCTTTGAGAAGAGTCAGTGACTCAGAGTCTCCAATGGACCCTCAACTTCGGCACTTACCACTGGAGTACTGTGTGCTGTAAGAACAGTAGTAGCTGCCTTGACTCAGATTAGGACTTCAGCATGTGATAGGTCTTTTGCCTTGATCCAAATGACCCAAAGTAGGACATTTTAGTGTTTATTTATTTATTTATTTTAAAAAAATTTTTATTTACTTATGATAGTCACACAGAGAGAGAGAGAGAGAGAGAGGCAGAGACACAGGCAGAGAGAGAAGCAGGCTCCATGCACTGGGAGCCCGACGTGGGATTCGATCCCGGGTCTCCAGGATCGCGCCCTGGGTCAAAGGCAGGTGCCAAACCGCTGCGCCACCCAGGGATCCCTAGTGTTTATTTTATACTAAACTATTTGGAATGAAATGATAAATGACTGGAATCTGTCTGCCTTAAAAATCTCCAGGAAAGGGGATCCCTGGGTGGCTCAGCGGTTTAGTGCCTGCCTTTGGCCCAGGGCGCGATCCTGGGGTCCCGGGTTTGAGTCCCACGTCGGGCTCCTGGCGTGGAGCCTGCTTCTCCCTCCTCCTGTGTCTCTGCCTCTTTCTCTCTCTGTGTCTATCATAAATAAATAAATAAATCTTTAAAAAAAAAATCTCCAGGAAAAAGAGAGAGGGAAAGAAAAAAAGAAAAAAACATAGGGGATTAAATGGAACAAGATTAGAAAAATGATGGTAATTGTTGGAGCTGGGTGACAGTTACATGGGATTCACTATACTATTCTCTGTAATGTACGTCTGAAAAGACTTCTTTGGCACGTTGGTGGAAAATAGAATTAATGTTAAAACTTAAGTATTCAAATCTGAAGCCATAGAAGGTCACTTTAATGGACGCAATAAGTACAAGTCTCAAACCAAGTATGAGACCAATTTCCAACAGGCTTTTTGGTTTTATTGCTGCATTTATCCAATTCTTCTACCTAAGAAATATAATAGTGATGATGAGAGCACTACATATATACTTTCTATGTACTTGGTGCCCTGATACATATAAAACTGTGGCAGGGCACCAAATACATAGAAAGCATATGTGCTATTCCTGACCACCAAATCCTACCCCTTCCCTTATCCTTTTTTACCTATTTATTCTGCTTTATTGTCTTTAGCTTTGATCACTGCCTAGAATTACATTACTTTTTAATTTGTTTACCTGTTTAAATCCCATGAAGGCAGGGACTTGGTGAACTGTTGTTTTCCAAGAACACAGAAGGTTTTCATCTTTATATAATATTTGCTTAATGATTTAGGTAGGACCTAAATGGCATGCATTCTGTGTACTCATCTCACTTCTGACTTTATCTTCATCCTACTTCTCCTTTCTCCTGATTTCATCTATTTAAATTTATCCTGTGTAGGAAATATATTTTTATAAGCTGCCTCAAATCTTTTTTTGGATTCATTACACATACACTTTAAAAATGGTGAATATAGGTAACTAACAAGCAGATGACTTAGGCCTAGTGTAATTCACCTAGAACTTTCAGTACTTACATGTTGTCAGCAAAGAAGCAGCTGGCTTGTTTTTGCACCATTTTCATCTCATCCTTTCTCCACCTGGAGTGCTGTGTTAGCATGTGCTTTCGGCCCAGGACCAGCAGTTCCAGATTCTGCTTGGCTAGTTGAGAGACCACATCCAAGAGCTAAAAAACACAAAACCAGTGCCCAAGAAGGCCAAGGGAAGAATCTCAAGTAAGTGGAGTGATTCTTCCAGCTAGTAGATTCAATGGTAAAATACTCTTTCCTGGTAAGGGGTGAGAAAACATTCCTTAAAATAATTTTCCATCTTTGTAAGCCTGAAGAAAATGCTTCCTTATTACAAATTAAAGTCTAACTAATACCTGCCTACTGGTCAGGCTACTTTTCAATCGGTCTAGGGAGGGGTTCTCTAAGCCCAGACAAGATGAGTTGTTTTTAATGTCTATTTCACAGAGCACACTGGGATAGATATAGGAAGGTTCAAGGATGGGTTTTAGTCCCCAACCTGTTTCAACCAAAACAGCTCAGCTTTTATATACTTACATATCAGTACTCTGCATAAGTTTCCATTTGAATAAAGGGTTCTACTTCTTTTTTTTTAAATTTGTATATGGCTAGTCTATAAAGCGTCTTTTCAGCCAACTTTTCTGTGTCATGATTTTGTTAAGACTGCTACCTTTCACTGAAATCTTTTTTTCCACTCAAAGCTCTGTCAGTTTCTATTCTCTAGTCTCCTTTTCAGTGAATTTACTCCCATTTTCTCTACTTCCCACTCATCTTGTGTGCACATGACCACTTCTCAAAAGTCTGGATTTTTAGCAAATCTGGTACTTTGGTAAGCTTGCCTACATTCAACCTTTCCTAAGAAGTCTATAGATTACTTTTGTTTACAATGTACTAAACTAAGTTATCAATGGATATTACTAAAAAAAGAAGTTAATGAAAAATTGTAAATTGTTATACAATATCAGAAATATAAAAGTTATTTATAATAATTGCTGAGCCTATGAAAATCATGCGTTAAAAGTCACGAAGAAATTAATTTTCTTGAGTCATGGTTGGAAAGGGCACTGATTTTATTTTATTTTTATTATTTATTTATTTATTTATTTATTTATTTATTTATTTATTTATGATAGTCACACAGAGAGAGAGAGAGGCAGAGACACAGGCAGAAGGAGAAGCAGGCTCCATGCACCGGGAACCCGACGTGGGATTCGATCCTGGGTCTCCAGGATCGTGCCCTGGGCCAAAGGCAGGTGCCAAATCGCTGCGCCACCCAGAGATCCCAAGGGCACTGATTTTAATCTAGCTTCTCTTCACTCATAATTTCTTCCCCTGTAGATTTTTAGAATATTATTTAAAATTCCTTAATCAATAAAACTTCATTTGTTTATTTGGTCAGTTGTCAAATATAGTTTTAGCACTGTTAGTATAATATCTATGTAGATTCTCTAACAGTTTAAGAATAAATTTAGCAAGGGCCAAATTTTTAGTATTACTGCTTAATGCTTTGGATTTACATTGTCCATCCTACTCCATTACTAATCTTATTTTAGGAAATTGCAGATGGCTTTATTATCTCTAATTAGTAGTTCTAGAATTAAGACAGAATGGACACAACTTGCCCACTGAATGTGTGCTAATACTTAAGCAGAAAAGTATACCAAGACCAGTCAGTGTAAAGCCTCTAAACCCAAAGCTTAAAACTAGTAAAATATGATTCTTTCCTTCAAAGCTAGGGATAGTGGCTTCTGTGTTCATTCAACAGTTATTTCCCAGATTTCTCTAATTATAAGGCACATGGTAGGTATCTCAACCTACAAAATTTTAAGATACTTGGTCTCTGGGGTACCTGGGTGGCTCAGTGGGTTAAGTGGGCTCCCTGCTCAGCAGGGAGCCTGCTTCTCCCTTTCCCTCTGCCTACCCTGTTCTCTTTTTCTCTCCTATAAATAAAATCTCTCTCTCTTTAAAATCTTACCACCCAAAGACTGTTAACATGTATTTAACAGTGGTTTTATTCCGTACATTTTTATATAATCTTATAAGCTTATAAGCCATCATTTAATTTAATTTAATTTTTAATATTTTATTTATTTATTCATGAGAGACACAGAGAGAGAGGCAAAGACACAGGCAGAGGGAGAAGCAGGCTCCATGCATGGAGCCCAACGTGGGACTCGATCCCAGGTCTCCAGGATCACACCCTGGGGCTGAAGGCAGCGCTAAACCACTAAGCCACCCAGGAAGCCCTGCCATCATTTTATTTATTTATTTTTTTAAGCCAGCATTTTAAAAGTTAAGGCTAGCAATCAAAAACAAACATCTACACTATAAGAAAGTTTGGCTCATCGATCCAAATACCTCAAAAGATACTCAGAGGTGCATCTCCTTCAGAAAGTACTTGTAACATTCTTTTCTTCCTTTTTCTTTCTATCTACTTACTTTATTATGTATTTTTAAAGATTTTATTTATTCGAGAGAGGGAAAGCATGAGCAGGGGGGAGGGACAAGCAGACTCCCTGCTGAGCACGAGGCAGGACCCAATGCATGGCTCAATTCCAGGACACTGAGATCATGACCTGAGCCCAAGTCAGACACTTAACTGCTTAGCAGATGGAGCCACCCAGGCACCTCTATAACGGTCCTTTCCTAAAGCTATGTTGAAATTACAGATTATTTTCAGTGAGCCCAATTACAAAATAGCAACTGGATTCTTGAAGATAAATTACAATTACTTTTAAAATTTTCCATATGAATTCCTACCAAATTAAAAGATGCCCCCCCAATCAAACAAAAACATTTTGATATTGATTGCTTAAATTTCCACGCAACTGGCTTCCGTACATGGCTTAAAGAAAAATACAACTGAGTCTTCAGAGCTATACTCTGGTTTAGATAAATGGCCTTAAGTTTACTAATACCATGTTAAAAACAGGGGCCCAGAGAACAGAAAAGGATTAACTTGAACTGCTCTGGGGCACCATCTTGTGGCTTAGAGGTGTCGACTAGCAGCAGCTCTCTCTCTGAAACAATGCAAACAAAGGAGAATAAATGAAAGACACAGGAAAGAAAGAAGAGTATACAGAAAAAAGCACTGGCCTGAAACTATTGACAGTCTAGCTATGAGTCAACTTCCTTTGAGGTAAATTCCAAGGCTGGATCCAGTGGGCTAGGTCAGAGTCATAGGTATACTCAGAACAGTAAAGAAAAAGAAAATTTACATTAATTCTATATTAGAACAAAAATAAAAATGGGAGGGATTTCCACTTCTGGGAAGATGGGAGTAAATCTACATTTTCCTATCTCTGCCACTAAGTACAACTAAAACCCCCAGATATTATACAAAACAAACCCAGAAAGACTTTGAAAGTTTGATGTTTCCAAAAATCAAACACGTTTAAGATATAAACTACAGTATAGGGACACCTGGCTGGCTCAGTCGTGGAACATGAGACTCTTGATCTTGAGGTTTTAAGTTTAAGCCCCATGTTGGTTGTGGATATTGCTTTAAAAAATATGGCATAAAAAAAAACAAAAAACAAAACAAAACAAAAATATGGCATAAAATGAAATTTATGCCTATTTTCCAAATAAAGAAAAAAAATCAGAAATTAAGAAAAAGAAGACCATGAAAGGTAAAGAGAAAAAACCAGACTGGCTAGAGTACTGGGGGCATGAAGAATGACATGGCAGTGAGTTCCCTAGATTTCCATTTTGCCTCATATATCCTAGACTTGGAGCCAGAAACCCCAAAATGCCGATGGGTACAGACAACTACTTATGTTTATTCTTAATAGCCAATATCTGGAAACAATCCAGATGTCCTTTAATAGGTGAATAGTTAAACAAACTGGTACATCTAGATCATGGAATATTAATTGACAATAAAAAGGAACAAAGTATTGATACTGCAACAACCTGGATTGATCTTCACAGAATTATGTTGTGTGAAAAAAGCCAAACAGGGTTATGTACTTGCGATTCCCCTTATATAACATTTCTGAAATGAGAAAATCCTAAAAATTGAGAATAGATTAGTGGCAACTGGAGGCTAAGTTGGAGGTGAGGTCAGGCAGGAAGTAGGTGTGGCTATAACAGGGCAACAGGAGGGATCCTTGTGGTGATGGAAATTTTTCTATCTTGACTCTATCAAGGTCAATATCCTGATTGTGATAATACAGTTTGGCAAGATACTACCATTGGAGGAAAGTGGGTAAAAGATACATGGGATCCCTGTGCATTATGTCTTATATCTGCATATGAATCTACGATGACCTCAAAATAAAAAGTAAACAAAAAAGCCAAAACAAAACAAAAAACAAAACCTCTAAGCCAAACAAACTGGAGGTTCTAAGGACAAAGGGGTCTGTGACAAATATCCAATCCATGCTGGATGGTTAATATAAGATATAAAAGGCAATCTTCTCCTGAGACTATAAGCAGGAAATAGGTTTAGATGAGAAAGATGAAGAATTTTCTTGAGCTCAGGGCAGTCCTGACCATAAAAGCCACAATCCACTCTGGACTGTTTTGTTTTATTTTATTATTTATTATTTACTTATTTAATTTCTGTTTTTTAAAGATTTTGTTTATTTATTCATGAAAGAGAGAGAGAGAGAGAGAGAGAGAGGCAGATATATAGGCAGAGGGAGAAGCAAGCTCCATGCAGGAAGCCCAATGTGGGATTTGATCCTGGGACTCCGGGATCATGCCCTGAGCCAAAGGCAGATGCTCAACCGCTGAGCCACCCAGGCATCCCCACTCTGGACTGTTCTTACTTGGGAAACCATGAATGGGTTTATGGGCTTATAGGAACAGTTCTGGGCTTATGTAAGGAGTCTAGAATCTGAGCCACATAGTGGAACACACTAAATAGTTTGGCTCCTTTTAAGAGAATATCTAAAATTCCAAATTGATTCCGGAACTTCTCTGGGTACCTAAAGGTTAACTGCCCCCTCCTCACCCCCCTACTGCTCCTTAATATGTCTAAAGGATAATTTTCCAAAAACCAGAAGAGTAAGAACAGATTTCAGACTAATATTTAATGCAAACATTTTCTGGTTTAAGCTTCCATTCTAATTTGCTTTATCTCCTGCAGGAACAGATAAAAGGTTTTTGTTTTGTTTTGTTTTTACTTGTAAGTGACACACTTATTTTTTTTTAAAGATTTTTTATTTTTATTTATTCATGAGAGACAGAGAGAGAGAGAGAGAGAGAGAGGGAGAGGCAGAGACACAGGCAGAGGGAGAAGCAGGCTCCATGAAGAGAGCCCGACGTGGGACTTGATCTCATGTCTCCAGGATCACACCCTGGGCTGAAGGCGGCGCTAAGCCACTGAGCCACCCAGGCTGCCCGACACACTTATTTTTGGCATAAAAATGCTGAAAGGTAGTTCCTGAGCTTAGGGTAAAAATACATTTGGCATGGCTACATGTGTTATAAATAACTGCGTAGGGATACTCAGGCAGTAGAAAAGCTGCCCAGGAGGTGGTAGAGGCCAATGAGAGCAAGAGCTTTTCTGAGTAATCCTAAACAGCAAGTGTAACTTCCTTTCCCTATTCTTAACTTGTTACCCCACTGCCTGCAGTGTCTGGCACTTCCTGGGTTGTGTGGACTGTAGATCTTCAAAAGCCTTTGGGATCTGATGTCTATAGAAATTAGTTTCATGACAGTTCTTCAGCAGGATACCTATAATTAGTATACCCTATATTAAAATACTCATTATCAGATACAGTCTGGAAAAAGTTTTGGAAGCAACCCAAATGTCTAACAACAGCTGGACAACAAAATGTGTAAAGGCATAAAGCAGAATATTATTCAGCCTTAAAAAGGAATAACATTCTGATACATGCTACAACATGGATAAACCTAGAAGACATTTATGTTAACATTATGTTAAGGCATTAAACCAGACACAAAAGAACCAATATTGTATGATTCCACTTATATGATGTACCTAGAGTAGTCAAATTCATAGAGAAAGAAAATATAATAATTGCAAGGGGTAGGAGTGGGAGGAATGAGGAGATATTATTTAATGGATACAGAATTTCAGTTTGGGAAGGTGAAAAGGTTCTAGAGATGAATGGTGATGACAGCTGTACAACAATGTGAAGTACTTAATGCCATTGAACTGTATACTTAAAAGCAGTTAAAACAGTGGGTTATAATGTAAGTGATGAATTATTAACTTCTACTCCTGAAACTAATATTATACTATTTGTTAACTGGAATTTAAATAAAAACTAGAAACTACAAAAAAATGGTTAAAATAAATTTTACATTATGTATATTTCAATAAAACAATTAAAGTTTTATTATTGAAATCTAAAAATATAAACAAAAGTAGGTAAAATAGCATAATAAACTGCTGTGTGTCTGTCATCAGCTTCAATAATTATCACCTGATGGCCAATTCAATTTCATCTATATCCCCACCCAGATTATTCTCCCTCTCAGATTATCTTGAAACAAATCCAACATCAGATCATTTCGTCTGTAAATATGTCAGTACGTACATCTAGACATAAGGAATCTTTTAAAAAAAAAGCACAACGCTATTATCAGGTCTAAAAATTTAACACTTCCATAATATCAAATATACAGTGTTCCTTGAGTCATGGTTTTTTTAAACAGTTTTCAAAAAAATCAGGATCTAAAAAAGCTTCATATATTGCAATTGCTTGATTGCAGTTAAAGAAACATAGCTGTTTGTCTGACAGAATTTCCCACACTTAGATTTTGCTGACTGCATCCCCATATAACATACTCTCCAGTTGTCTGTTTTTCTTATAAATTGGTAGCTGCATCTAAACACTTGATCAGATTCAAGGATTTCTTGGATGTGCACTTATGTATGTATATGTGCATGTGTGTACATGTGTGTACTCAAAACCGTGGCTCTGATTAGGTGAAAACTCCATTCATCAAGTATTTTTTTTAATTTATGATAGTCACACAGAGAGAGAGAGAGAGAGAGGCAGAGACACAGGCAGAGGGAGAAGCAGGCTCCATGCACCGGGAGCCCGACGTGGGATTCGATCCCGGGTCTCCAGGATCGCGCCCTGGGCCAAAGGCAGGCGCCAAACCGCTGCGCCACCCAGGGATCCCCATTCATCAAGTATTAATGAGCACTTCTCTGTCAGTCAATAAGGAGAGGTTCCTGGAGATATAGATCTAAAGATACAGTTATCCCTAACCTCCAGGTATTTGCGGTCAAATGATTATAATTTATTAACTGCTGAGAGGGAGCACAAAGGATGGACACTTAAATCAAACTGGAGGTGGGGAGGGTGGTCATGAAAGTCTCCACTGAGGAAGCAAACACCTGAAGTTTCAGATGAATTATCCAGGCAAGGAATGGGAGTTTCCAAGGACAAGGAATAGCATGTTGAAGGTGGAAGCTCTCTATTAAGTACACTGAATTCGAGAAACTGCAAGCTGTCAAATGTGTTTCAAGCCAAAGTGTGGGACGACAGTGATGAATGCCAGAAATGATGCTGGAAATGAATGTAGAGGTCAGATCACAAAGGTCCTTGTGTAAGCTGTGATATGGAATCTTTCCCCACCTCAAAGCAATGGGGGGAAAACAAAGGATTGAAAACAGGAGCATGACATGACTACCAATTTAGAGACCAAAATTGTAAACTGCAAGAAAGCTAGACAAGGAGATCAAGTAGGGGGCTTCTGTGGTAATCCAAGTAAGAGATGAGACCTGGTAGTAAAGATGGAGAGAAGAGAGCCCTCTGAGAGTCAGGAGAAAAGCAGAACTGATCGGGCTTAATCATTGATCACATGTGGGATATGAAGAGAGGGAAAATCCAGGAAGACTGGGACAACTGGACAAATGATGCTACCAAGACAAGATCTATGAGAAGAAAAGCTCATGATATCCCCAGGTGGGAGATTTCCAATGGGCAGCCAGTTTTTTGACTCCACTATTTAGCAGAGGAGTCTGGGCCAGAGATAAAGATTTGGAGCCATCAGGGAGTAGATGAGGTATCACAGGAAGGATACAGACTTAGAAAGGAATAAAGCTGAGGATGAAACACGAGGAATACTACTTTTTGAAGACAAGAATAAGAAAAGAATTTAATATAAACTTGGGGAATGGCCAGAGATGAAAGCAAAACCAAGAGACAGAAGTCTCTCAGAAAGACTATAAAAGCATTTCTAGAAGAAAGGAGAGGTTAAGTATCAGTGCTTAGAGACACCAAAGTGCGGCCTGCAACTTGGAGGAGTCACTTTGACAATACCATGGTGACAAGAGTGAGATTTCAGTCAGTTTCCTAAACTACATATGGTTACAGTTTGCTTTATCTGGAGAGACTGTGTCTTACGAGCATAGCTCTATTTTGCTCACCAAAGATATCAATCAATTCCGCTTTTTCGTTTCAGAAACTGTGTCGTATGTCCTCTTCAAAACTTCCAACCTCCAGAAGCTTCGTTATGAAGGGAGTAGGTGGTTGATTTTTTTTTTTTAAAGATGGAAGAAACCTGACAGTATTCATATTCTGATCAGATAAAGTGGCTGAAGGTACAGGCATAGAGGGGATGATTGCTGGAACTGGTTTTGGGAGAAAGCAGCAAGAGACTCTAGAGAAGAGGTGGGAGAGAGAACTCTAGCACAGAGGCGGATTTGAGCAGAGATAAACTAGTTTGACTGTGGTGTGTGTGTGTGGTGTGTTATGTCGAAACAAGAGGTGGCTCCTCCTAACAGCTTCTATTTTCTGTGTGAGTCACTGGCAAAGGGGTGGTGGTGGCGAGGAGCTGGAGGCTCAAGGGCAGAGGCAGGGAGGAGATGCAGCTGGTGTACGGCTGGAAGTGGAAGCCGGTTGTAGATGCACAGATCAAGCCAATCAGTGTAAAGACCCAGAAGACGGTGGAAGCCAGGAGTGCCTAGAGGCAGCAGCAGTCTGCACAGTAGGGAGATTTTCAGCACTCAGCGTCCTGGCTGAGTAAGAAGGCCAGTGTGAGTAATGATCATTCCTTGTTCCACACTAACATTTGGTCAAAAGGCACTTTCAGGTGGAACCATAATCAAAACATCACTCATCTAATATCACTCTCCCTATATCCTACTGAAGATACCATTCCAAATTTAGATCAATATAGGATCTGTGGTTTGGATCTAAGTCAGGATCCAGGTCTTTGTCAGGAATTCCAAATTCCTATTTTATTTATTTGCTCAGATTGCTTTACGTTTTAAATGTGAAATAAGGTACCCTCCCCCTCTCCTCTTTCCTCTCCCCGACTATCCTTAACAGTATTATGAACATTTATCTGTCAAGTCATCAACAAAAATGTAAAATGACATCACAGCCACATACAATTCCTATATGAAAAGCTCATTGGAGAAAGTATCTCAAAACCATGTGGCTTTCAGGGCATGCTCTCTCTGGCAATGTCTCCCTTTTCTAATGACTTCTGGAACCAACCAATTGGTAAGGTGGCCCTGGGAGGCTGCAGGTTAGTGTTGAAGTATGTTCTCTTCCTCAACCTACCTCTCTACCTTCTTCGGTCCAATCTCTCTCCTTTTAATGCATCAGTCGAACAGTGAGGAGAAGCTGTATTTACTTATCTTAGCCTTATCTCTGGGCAGTTTCTTCCCCAATTCTATCCAGCTAGTCAGAGCCCACAGTACCCAGTGAATAAGGCATCCTGTGTCATTCTCTGGCAGCTTCTGATGCTGGTATTCGAGGTGTGAAATGGGAAGGCCAAAGATTCCTACATTTAGCTGTGGACAGTTTTCTTTAAAGGACCTGATGCAGAAGAGGAGCTTGATTAAAGTAGCAATTGTTCTCTCTGAAAACGGTCAGTAGCTGTTATAGGTGCAAACAGTGATCAGATGGGGTGTTTGAGGAACAAGGCATTGTGTACTTGAGTGGTCTAAGTTTTTGGAGGCCTCATTTTTCTCAGATGAAACCATGTAAATAGTGCTCACACTGAGGAAGATGTGAAGTGATTTTGTCCTTGACCTGTCTCCTCTTTATACATATACACAGCTATTAAGTTCAGCACCTGAGCTGCAAAAGGAAAGCAGGTTAATTTTAAATAGAATGTTGAGGAGTGCCTGGGTGGCTTAATATCTTAAGGCTCAAGTCATGATCTTAGGGTCCTGGGATCGAACCCTGCGTTGGGCTCCCTGTTCAGTGGGTAGTCTTCTTCTCCCTCTCTCTCTACCCCTCCTCCCAACTCATGCCTGCTCTCTCTCTCTCTCAAATAAACAAATAAAATCTTTAAAAAGAGAATGTTGATGTTAAAGAGATTATTTTCCATTATTTCTAAGTGGAGAGACTTAAAATTCCATAAGAAACAGAAATTCTTAAAATAATCACAAACTGCCTACATCTGGCTTCAACATAAAAGAATACCAATTTCTAAGATCAGTTACATAGTTTTTTTTTTTTTTTTGGACACTAAAGCCAGGAAATACACATCTACTTTTTATGCTATTGCTTCACTCAAGACAACCTCATGGTAACTCCAGGCTTGAACTAGGATGGATGGGAGGTGGAGGGTTCCTATTTGAATTTGGCTGGGTTTTAGGATACAATGGGTTTATGTTAAAGGCAGACAAGAGAAAGCAAGAAAAGTGAATAAAGATTCTTTGGATCCTTTTCTTTCATGTGCATTAATTAATTTTGACAATTATTTCCCATGTTCCCAAGAGAACATGAAGTAACTTTAGAGATATAATGATTGATGAACTCTATAGAGACAATGTTCTCAGACTCAGAAGACTACACAGTGTTATAAATTGACACACTGTGCTCTCCACAAAGTTTGCAGCAGAAAAAAACAAGGCAAGTCATAACTTACACTAGAGCAATGGAGTTTTCTACTTGTTTCTGTGTTCCTACTAGCTGTGGGTAAGCTCATACCCAGTTTCATTCTCTTCTTTGTCTTTGTAACTCTCATTATTCTCTCAAGCTAAGTATAGGGAAGAGAATTCCTGCCCTAGAGACAGTCCTCAGGTGACTGCTAGATTCAGTATTTTTCTGTGCACCTCTGAAAATGCCACCAAGGAAGGAGTGCAGGAAATCCATCAAAGTTGTGGCTCAAGGCTTCTCATCACGTTTTCATTTGCCAACTACTTACTGGTGTGGTCTTAGCCTTAGTTCTACCTAGAATAGCTGTTGCTGCTTACACAGAATGAGAGAGAGAGAGAGAGAGAGAGATCATTCTTTACTTAAATAAGATTAATGACATTTTATTGCTAGAACTGTTCAGGAACCAAATACCACATATGACACAGATTAACACTTGATGAAAATGAATTGGAAGAAGATGAAAAAAGGAAATGTTTTAGAGAAGCAGCAGAAGCTGGGGTGAGGAGGGGGAGGGAAACTTCACTGGGTGGTACTCAAGAAGTGGAAGCTTCAAAAGCCTGGTAGTGGAGTTCCAGGGAGGAGATGCTGAGACTGAAGCAGAGTCCTACTCCTATCCTTGGGACCATGTACTCTGAACACCGAAGATTTAAAAATCTGATGACTGACTGACTCTATAAAGCTCTTTAAGTCTCTTGGAAGAAAGCAGATACATAAAATACTATCAACTTTATTATGATGTCGTAAATGATCCCACTGGTTTACATTAGACTCACCATGTCCTATATCCTGCTTTCGTCAGTCTTTGGTATTTTGGGGAGATTTCAATGATCTCATGTTGTCTTTAGTCAATGAAACAGTCTACGGAGGAAGAGAAATGCCCTTCCTGACTTGGGAACATCCTGTCAAGTGTGGGATGTTTTTCCTGCGTACCATGTCTCTCCAATGCCATTAGCACCCACACAGTTGTCCAGCCTTTTAGAGAATGATTAAAATTGGCCAAGATGGATTTCCCCATCTAGCTGACAATCAGCACTGTCTAGAAGACAGAAGATTGGCTCCTGACTCATAGTATGACTTTTCTCCAAACATTTACATGCATTCTTTGGTCTTTTTAATTTCTCTATATTTGTGTTTCCTTTATCACTGTGAGGTAAAAAAGGACAGTATTTTGAAGATTGAAAACTAATTTCAGGAAGATTAAATTAACTTACTCTGATGCATTTTAATTTCCATTTTCAAAAATTTATTAAAAATTTCCACCAGGGTTCCAGTTCATGTACAGGGAATAATCTGCTCACACTGGGAAAGTATGTAAATACTTTCAGGATCATAGACACTCTTTAATAACTAGAAGAGAAAGAATAAGATGAGGGGGCTGTGGAGGCTTGAAAATTTGTGTAGCCTTTCCATGGCCGCACTGATTCATATAGCTTCTGTTTTAGTACGAGCCACATACAACTGTACACTTTGGCTATTGATTTTGTTTTCTGGAGTAATCCTGTCAGTTCAAAATATACAAAAGACCTAAGAATATAAAAAGACCCCTTGTATAGATGCTTCATGTCAGTTATACACTTCTGCAGTAAGAGAGGCTTATATAGTAAATGAAACTGAACATAAAAGAAACTAAACATAAAAGGCATAAAAGAGACTTTTCCAATTTATACCTAGTATTTGATAGTATAGTAATTAAAGCAACAAGCTTTGATATCAGGCTACCTGGATTCAAATTCTGGTTCCACTATGTCAGAACTGTGTGACTTTGGGAAGTTTACATTTCCTCTTTGGGCCTCTGTTTCATCATTGGTAGAATGGAGATACAAACTGGATTATTATGAGGATTAACGTAGCTACAAAGTATATGGAAAAGAACTGAATAATACTAGATATTATTAGACAGTACAGGCTGGATTAGTACATTTAGACCTCCCAAACCTCACTGTATCCATCCACCACCACCCCATCTCCCCGAAAAAAACTAAAAAGGAAAGAGAATCAAAACTGAAAAAAAAAAATGGGGCAGCCCGGGTGGCTCAGCGGTTTAGCGCTGCCTCAGTCCAGGGCATGATCCTGGAGACTCAGGATCGAGTCCCACGTCAGGCTCTCTGCACGGAGCCTGCTTCTCCCTCTGCCTATGTCTCTGCCTTTCTCTCTCTCTGTGTCTCTCATGAATAAATAAATAAAATCTTAAAAAAAAAACTGAAAAAAAAAAAGAAAGAGATTCTTTTGGTATTATCACAGACTTGGGTGATTTTTATGTTAATCTCTCTGTCAGCACTTGTTAAGAGCAGAACATAAGCTTTCAGGTTAAGAAGACAAAAGGAATACATGCATCTGATATTAATCCCACTTGAAATCCCAGTAAAACTGTAATATACAACCTTCTAAAATGACAAACCCACAAGAACTTGGAGAACAAGAGAGGAGATAACAGAAATAAAATTTGGAAGGTGGAAAGAGATGGACAGGTGGCAACTAACCTTGCAGATCCAACAAAGTCAAACTTAAAGAGGGATAAGCTAAGAACCAACCTAATTTCTCCAGAACTAAAAGCAAAGGTGGCAGGCTAAATGGAAGTATATGTTCTAACTCAGGAGAACTGGTAAAAGCTGTTAAAGCAGCATCAGATTCTTAAATTTTCCCTCTCACCCCACATCCATATTGCTTCTGCTGAGGTGGGGATAGGAAGTCTGAAGGTTCATTACGTGGATGTGGTAAATCAAAGGATCTCTACACTGGCGTAACAAGCACATGTGACAGCGTGCATACCATACTGAAAATAAGGATTATGTGAATATATGCATATTGAAATTAGAACCTAGAGAAACTCAGACCTGTTTCCTTACTTGCTCTCAGAAACACTGGCAGTAGTAAGGCCTTTGCCCTGCAGTTAAGAGACTGGAAACTCTCCTTTGGGGATCTGACCAGGGCAAAGGAAAAAAAAACCCCTAGAGATACTGACTGGGAATTCCCCAACAAATGGCTGACCCAGATCACCCTACCATGAAGTCAACAGTCAATAACCCCACCTACACACTTAGAGCTTGTAATCATCGTTAGATTATGTTTAATCATAAGCAGATAGCAAAGAATTATCACAGGGTGGAGAGCCTGTGAAATGGAAGAGTCTAAAACAAATAAGGAAAACCAACAAACAAAAAAGACTATAAAGGGAGAAGGCAAAACCCCTACAAAAACCTATTATCAGGGACACCTGGGTGGCTCAGTGGTTGAGCGTCTGCCTTCGGCTCGGGGCATGATCCTGGGGTCCTCGGATCAAGTCCCACATCAGGCTCCCTGCAAGGAGCCTGCTTCTCTCTCTGCCTGTGTCTCTGCCTCTCTCTCTGTGTGTCTCTCATGAATAAATTAACAAAATGTTAAAAAAAAAAAACCCATCATTATAATCCTATGAGATAATGGGGCACTTGGGTGGTTCAGTTGGTTGAACCTCTGACTCTTAATCTCAAGGTCATGAGATCAGGCCCCTGTGGGGCTCCCTTTAAGCAGGGAGTCTGCTTGAGATGCTTTCTCTCTGCCTCTCTCCCTGCACATGTATGTGCACACTCTCTCTCAAAATAAATCTTAAAAAAAAAATTCCATGAGACAATATATTCACTATGCTTTTTTTTCTAAAGGAAGAAAATAAAGAAGGGCTCTTAGGAACATGTAAACATGGCTGCTACCATGAATTAAAAAAAAAAAAATATATATATATCAACAGAGGGTAGAACACTGAGAAAACTTCCTAGAAAAGGAGAAAAGAGGTAAAAAGTAAGAAATTTGGAGGGCCAGCCTGGGAGAGCTAACATCTGGATAAGAGAGAGAGGGGGAGGGGGCAAGGTGGGGAGAGAGAGAGAGAGAGGAGAAGGGAGGGAGGAAGGTAGGAGGGAACAAACAGGGAAAACAGAGAGAAGGAGTCACCAGAAAATAAAAGAACATTTCCCAAAACAGAAAGATAGTGAGTTTTTAGAATGAAATAGTCCATTGCATACCCAACTCAATGAATGGCAAAACAGACCATATCAAGTCATACTACTATAAAAGCTTAGAATACTGGAGATAAAAAAGATAATTCTAAAAGCTTCCAGAAAGAAAAAAACAGATCATACAGAAAAGATCAGGCATCAGAATGTCTTCAGATTTCTACTCTTCCCATAAGCAGCCTGAGATGATCTCTGAAAATGGTTTGCTACTTACATGACTCAGAAAACCCTACAAAATCATGCAAATCAAGAGGTTCAATCTTCATGTTTCCTTTAAGAACACATGTGAAATTGCCCAGGCCATCAAGAGGATGCATATCTGAAAAGCCACCAAGTATCTGAAGAATGTCACTTTGCAGAAGCAATGTGTACCATTCTGTCGCTACAATGGTGGAGTTGGTAGGTGTGTCTAGGCCAAAAAGTGGAGCTGGATATAGATAGGGTCGGTGGCCCAAAAAGAGTGCTGAATTTCTGCTGCACATGCTTAAAAATGCAGAGGGTAATGCTGAACTTAAGGGTCTAGATGTAGGTTCTCTGTCTCTGTGTCATTGAGCACATCCAGGTGAACAAAACCCCCAACATGCGGTGTAGAATTTACAGGGTTCATGGGCAGATTCACCCATATGTGAGCTCTCCTTGCCATACTGAGATCATCCTTACTGAAAAAGAGCAGACTGTCCCTAAGCCAGAAGAGGATGTTACACAGAAGAAAAAGATATCCTAGAGGAAACAAAAACTTACGGCCCAGGAGTAAATTCTGCATAAAATAAATGCAAAAAAAGTTTAAAAAGAAGTTTTCAGATTTCCAACATTGGAAACAAAGCAATGTTATTTCTAACCTAGAGATCTATTTTCAGCCACTCTTCAGATATAAGAATAATATAAAGACATTTTTAGACATGAAAGCGCTCCGAAATTTTACCTCCCAGGCATCCTTCCTTAAGAAGCTCCTGGAGAATGTTTTCCACTAAAGACACTAGCCCAAGAAAGAGGAAGACAGGAAACAGTGGGAAGTGGAGGATGATGATGAAGAGAGATTCCAGGATAATGGCTGTGTATCAGATTCGGAGGGCAAACAATCCAGATTGGAAAGTGACTCAAGCGAGAGCCACACTGGGACAGTCATCACCACGATCCCCACTGCCATCACATCATCATTTTTATTTAAGCATAGAATGCCTGCATGATCTTATACTGTCTTAACCATGGTCTGGAGTTACTATACTCCCACTCCATGCCCTGCTGCAGTGAAGACTTGCATTTTACTGAAAATGCATGAAGCTTTTGTTTTGATCTACTCCTAAAATCTGGAGGAAAGCCACGCGAGTTTAGAGGTAGTAAACAGCAGCCTGTTGTGTTTGACCATATTTCTGTCAAATGCTGTGAAACTGATCCAAACTACAACTCTGCCAGATGCCCTCACTGAGGTAAAACCTCTGTTTCCTAATGCTTGTGCATAACCTTAAGCCTTTACTTCCCCAGAAAGGGCTCTTACAAGCTCAGAGAAGCCATGAACCAAAGATTCTGTTCACCTTCTCTGGGGACTTGTCATCTAATAGTGGCAATACTGCTCTTTCCTTACACAGCTAGGGTTGAACTTGCTATTCAGTTTTTCAAACCTAAATAGAGAAAAGCAAGGAAATTATTTACACCATACTCAGGCTATGGGCATGGGGGAAGAAGAGGTTAGTAGGAGGAAGAAAAATAAGTTAGGGCACACAGACAGCAGCTTAATTTGACTGGTAGGCACAGGAGAGTTAGTTTTATCATTATTGTGTACACTATATATCTACGCTTAAAGTGTTCTTTATGATATGTTACACACACATGCACACAAAGGCTTTGTAATATGAATCATATGAAGGTCTTCATATTCTATCATTTTTGAGGTACAAAAGAGCAACCTCAAATGTTTAAAACTAACAGTTCAGGGGGCGCCCGGATGGCTCAGTTGGGTGAGTGTCTGACTCTTGGTTTTGGCTCTGGTCATGATCTTGTGGTCCTGGGATCAAGCTCTGAGTGGGGCTCCGGCTTAGTATGGAGTCTGCTTGAGATTCTTAATCCCTCCCCTCTGCCCCTCCCTGCTCACATACAATCTCTTTTTTCTCAAATATATACACACAATCTTAAACAACAACAACTAGCAGTTCAGGGTCAGCAATGTACCTGCACCCTTGAGGCAAGTCAACAGCCTGAGTCTCCCCATTTGCACAATGCAGAGTGAAAAATAAAACAACAGAGAATTTCTTTGACGTAATGAACTCTTGGATCTGCATAACTCTCATACTGTATGTGCCTAATACAATAATTTTCATCCTCTAAAAAGTTAAAATGCAAAGCTAATGGGGAAATTCCTTTGTTTCCCAGAGAAAAGATCCAGCAAATGTTATATTCACAGAGCTACAGTTCAATATAAGGTAACAACGAGAACTTAGGAACAGTTTTTAGAAATCCCCAAACCCTCATATTTCCCTCACTTCTGCTTTTCTTAGCAGAAATGGGGGCACAGAAACTGGAAATGACAGGAAGTAATAATGAGGATGTGATTTGAGGGAGAGGTGTGAGAGGAGGAATTAGATATTAAATGAGACAAGTGTGCTCATTATTCTCTCATCAAGGCAGAGATATGGGTGGACTGAGTTGGTTCTTGATAGAAGACCTATCTGAGGCTCTTTTTCCAAGATATAGGTTAAAAATTCATGTAAACTAAAAAGAAGAATCTTCTACTTTCCCCCCTTTAGCTATAATTTATTGAGCAATTCTGACAGGTCAGAAGCACTTTAAATGTCTTTATATACATCATCATTTCATCCTCATAGATGTCCTATGATTTTGGCACCATTATTGCTATCCTATTCCTAATGCCCTTTTACAAATGAGGTAACTGATGCTCAGTAAGGTTAAAGAAATAGTTCAAGGTCACAGGCCAGTAAACAGCAGAGCCAGGTTTCAAACCTATGTTAATTCTAACCTCAAACCCATTCTCTTAATCAGTAACCCTCTTATAATAATACCTCTCTATTCTAACTCCTTTCTTTTCAAAATGTTCCTTTCCTAATCCTGTCCCTTATTCTGTAGCTAACTGTGAAAATGATTTTTCCAGTACCATCTATTGCTCCCTCCTTCCTAAGTTGTGGGAAATCCCTAGCTACTTTTATTTGAAAGCCTAACACTGTATTTCTTACACTGGAGTATACACAAACAGTACTTGGCAATATATTGGGGCTACCCTGAAGCCCAGAGGACAAATAGGCATATCCTCCTGGACTGACAATTTTACTTTAAGTTTGTTTGTTTGTTTAGGATTTCTTTGTTTTTTATTTGAAAACAGAGATGTATCTTCAAAAGCAAGATCTATACTAACTTTTTCTTTAAGGATTTTTAAATTGATTTATTTGAGAGAGAGAGCGAGAGCAAGAGAGAGCACACATGAGGTGGGGAAAGGGCAGATGGGGAGAGGGAGAAGCAGACTCCCCGCTGAGCAGGGACCCTGACACAGGGCTCCATCCCAGGACCCTGGGATCATGACCTGAGCCAAAGGCAGGCACTTAATTGACAGAGTCACCCAGGGGCCCCTACACCATCTTTTAAGACAAAACAAATAAGACTCCAAAGATATTTTCTACTTGCAGCAGGGTCATATATTCCAACCCCTGTGGGTATAGGAGCTCTTTCTTCTTTGCAAGCAGTGTGAGGACTGCGCACTGGATTGTAAAATAAGTCAGCTAAGAACAGCACTTTGCCCAGCCCAGGAACAAAGTTATGACATGGAACATGACCCTAATCTGACTGTTGAAATACACTTACAAAACTTTGTACTCAGTGACATTATTTTTGAAAAAAATAATTATGTGTGTATGTGTAAAAACAGTCTTGAAAGACACACACTTAACTCTTATCAGTGGTTTCCTCTGGGAAGCAGGACTGAGAGAATATTCAATTTCCATCATTTGATATTATTTGACTTTTTTTCCCCCCAGTCAACATGTATTCTACCTTTATAAAATAGGATGAAAAACATCTAAAGGTTAAAAAAAACAGCAACAAGAAGGTGGGGGAAATGGATGAAGGTTGTCAAAAGGTATAAACTTGCAGTTTATAAGGTACATAAGTTCTGGGGATGTAATGTACAGCATGGTGACCTCAGTTAACAATACTGTATTATATATCTGAAAGTTGCTAGAAGAGTAGATTTTAAAAGTTTTCATCACAAGAAAAAAATTATATCTATGTGAGGTGATGGAAATGTTCACTAAATTTTGTGTGGTAAGCATTTCACTATGTATATATCAAATATATACATAAACATATGAACATGTATATATATAAAATCATTATGCTATACACTTCAAACTTACACAATGTTCTATGTTAATTATATCTCAATAAACCTGAAGGGAAAAACAGTAATAATAGCACACAAAATAATCCCAAAAACTAAAGATAAAAAAGGATTCCTAGGGATCTTCCAAGTCAATAGCCCTCTGAATGATTGAGCCTGAAAGTCAGCAGATTTCAGAGTAGGTCCTACCTGAATTTATTTAATTCAATTGAACAAATATGGCGTCCACTCTCACAGGCACTACTTGAGGTGCTGGGATATTTGGATTTTTATGTATCAATAAAATTCACTTCTTTTCTTCCAAGAGTTCACTCCATAGCAGGGAGACAGACATGTAAACAAATCACTGTAATATATATGATTTTAATGCAACATAACTAATACAAAAACTTACCAAATGAATGTAACTTGTGCTCCAGGTACTGTCCCAAGCACAGATGGACATAAGGATGAATAAGACATGGCCCCGACCCTCAAGGAGCTCAGAGCTCAGCGGGAGTAAATAAAGGTTTGGTAGAATCTCTACAAGGGAGGGAGAAAAGAGGGGCCTCTGGAAAGTTGTTAAAGGTTAAAATGCAACTCCCCAGTAAGATGGGGGAGGTATGGGGGCGAGCATTCTACATTAAAGAATTGGATATGTAAAGGCACAGATGAATGAAACAGCATGATGTGTTTAGGGCAAGACAGAAATTTGAGGACTGCTGGAGCGTATAGTGCAGGGTAGGGGGAAGGAGGTGCTGAGAAGGTGAAAGGCTGAAAGGGACACAGAAGTCAAACAATCAAGACTGTGCACTGCCCAGTACCTTGGGTTTATGTGATGACAAGCCTCTGAAGAGCTATAGTAGCAGAGCAGTGATACTTTCAGATGTTCATTTCAGAAAGAGCATTCTCACTGAGCTTCAGAATGTAGGGAGGTCCGTTACTAGACTTTGACAGTAGTGAGAGATGAAGAGTCTAACTAACATAGGACAAAGTAAACAAGAGAAGTACTGGCCTTGTGAAATAGAACATAAGCCACAAATAAAAGTTTGGTAGCAACATTAAAAAACAAAAATAAACACGAGATAAATATTAGTAATATATTTTACTTAACCCACAATACCAAAAATATTATTTCAATATGAAATTAATGTAAAACTCACTATAGTATCTATCCCTTTTTTATACTAAATCTTAAAAATCTGGTGTGTATTTCACACTTACAGCAATTCTCAATATGGTCAGCCACATCGCAAGTGGTCAACAGCCCCACTGGCTCATGGCTACCATATTAGTGCAGGACTGGAAGGGTTAATTTAGGAGGCGATATTGGCAGGATTTGTTAACTTAGTGGACAATAAAAAGGTAGAAAAACCTGGAATTGCTGGCTTAGATAACTGGATGGAGAGTGGTACTGGCAAACCAAATAGAGGATACAGAAAGAAGACTAGGTCTGAGAGGGGAAGGGACAGAAAGTTTGGTTTTAGAGTGTTAACTAAGCAATGAAGTTATTTGCCCAAGATGACCTCACTAGCACATGATAGCACAGAATTCTGATCTGGATCTCTCTGATGCACCCAGTCTTTTCTAAAGATTCCTCTGAGGGAGGATTTGACAAAAAAGAAGGATATGGCATGGGAGGTCAAAGTCTTCCTTTATTTTCATTCAATATGAAATACCTTCACACTGCTATGTGTCTAAAAACAAACCAAAAAACTAAAACTAAAAACCCCCAAGTATGTGAGGCAGTACATTCGATTTCCAAATTAATAATTTCTTGCACTAATAGTATAGCCATAATTGTCAATATTTTTGAAGATAGTAAGAGATTTTTTTAAATGTTCATAATTTTAAAAATCTAACATAAAAAATATAATTTGTAAGGTATTTTATCCTACTTTGTAAATATATACACCTAGCCTAGAAGTGGGACTTTAAGATTTCATCAAAATTATATTCATACTATAGGTGAAGATATTAATTTTTACAAATAACCTAATAGAAAATTACTAAGAGGGATCCCTGGGTGGCGCAGTGGTTTGGCGCCTGCCTTTGGCCCAGGGCGCGATCCTGGAGACCCGGGATCGAATCCCACGTCGGGCTCCCAGTGCATGGAGCCTGCTTCTCCCTCTGCCTGTGTGAAGCCACCGGGGCTGCCCCCTTTTTTTTTTTTTTTAAAGATTTTATAACTTTTCTAATTTTTTTTTCTAAGTTTTTAAATAGAGAACAGAGCAGAAGGCCCTTGATTTTCCATAGGTAGACAAGGCAGGATAATTCATGTGAATGAGAAACTTGTTTGAATGTGACATGCCATATGAATGTGAGTTGACATAGCAATAGTATGGCTTCATTTACTGGAAATGTATGAAATGCAGAATAAAAAACGTGCCTAGTATCTGCCACCTGTCAAAGGGAACAAGAATCCTGCTTGTAAGATGTAGACCAGGCAAGTATCTAATTCTACAAAATACTGCAGTTGGGAGTCATCACAAGAAAATAATTTTATGAACTATCCTAATCCGCTTCGGTTGCCATAACAAAAGATCATAGACTGGGTGGCTTAAACAACAGAAGTGTATTTCTCACAGTTCTGGAGGCTGGGAAGTCTGAGATCAGGATGTCAGTGTGGTCAAGTTCTGGTAATGGGTTTCTTCCTGGCCTGCAAAGAGCTGCTTTTTCACTGTGTCCTTGGCATGGCAGAGAGAGAGAACTCTGTCTCTTCCTCTTCTCATAAGCACACTAATCTCCCCGTGAGGACCCCTCCACCATGACCTCATCTAAACCTAAACATTGGTGGTTCGGGCTTCAACACGTGAATTTGGCAGGGGTATACAATTCAGCCCATGGCATGAATCAGATCATCTGTTTCTGTTCTTCATCTACTCAATGCCTGATCTAACCAACTCATAATATGCTGCTAAGCTGGTATTTAGACGCTGAGAATGTGATCATTTGATTTGAAAAAAAAATTGTTTGTTTTCAGGGAAACGACATTTCTGAAAAAAAAAAAAAAAAAAAAAAGCACAGACTGTGGATTCAGTGTAGTACTAGAGAGCTGTTAACCCCTGGGCAAGTCACTTAGCTTCTGAGCCAGTTTCCTCATATGTAACATGACAAAAATACAACTACTTACGCCAAAGAAACATGTGAGAATAAAATCAGATAATATCTATAAAAGGACTCAGTACGTTTTAAAAGAATACATATTGGGGAAATTTCCAGAACCTTTGGTGAGACAGAGAGAAGCTTGGCTGCCGGAGCTGTGCCCAGCAATGCGCTCCTTCCCACTCCCCCGACACGGGCCTCAGCCCTCTCAGGGGCTGTAGAAAATGATCAAAGAAACCACTTACTATGATGTTTTGGGGGGTCAAACCCAATGCCACCCAGGAGGAATTGAAAAAGGCTTACAGGAAAGTGGCCTTGAAGTACCACCCTGATAAGAATCCAAATGAAGGAGAGAAGTTTAAACAGATTTCTCAAGCTTATGAAGTACTCTCTGATGCAAAGAAAAGAGAATTAATATGACAAAGGAGAACAGGCAATTAAAGAAGGTGGAGCTGGTGGTGGTTTTGGCTCCCCCACAGACATGTTTGATATGTTTTTTGGAGGAGGAGGAAGGATGCAGAGAGAAAGGAGAGGTATAAATGTGCATTAGCTCTCAGTAACCTTAGAAGATTTATATGATGGTACAACAAGAAAACTAGCTCTGCAAAAGAAACTGATCTGTGATAAATGTGAAGGCCTAGGTAGTAAGAAAGGAGCAGTTGAATGTTGTCCCAATTGCTGAGGTACTGGAATGCAAATAAGAATTAATCAGGTAGGGGATCCTCCTGGGTGGCTCAGCGGTTTAGCACCTGCCTTCAGCCCAGGGCCTGATCCTGGAGTCCCAGGATTGAGTCCCACATTGGGCTCCCTGCATGGAGCCTGCTTCTCCCTCTGCCTGTCTCTCTCTCTCTCTCTCTCTCTCTCTCTCTCTTCTCTGTCTCTCATGAATAAATAAATAAAAAATCTTAAAAAAAAAAAGAATTCATCAGATAGGACCTGGAATGGTTCAGCAAATTCAATCTGTGTGAATGGAGTGCCAGGACCTGGGGAATGGATCAGTCATAAAGATAGATGTAAAAGCTGCAATGGAAAGAAGATAGTACAAGAGAAGATTCTAGAAGTGCATTTTGACAAAGGCATGAAAGATGGCCAGAAGATAACGTTCCATGGTGAAGGAGACCAAGAGCCAGGACTGGAACCAGGAAATACTATCATTGTTTTAGATCAGAAGGATCATGTTATTTTTACTTGATGAGGAGCAGACCTTTTCATATGTATGGACATATAGCTGGTTGAAGCCTTGCACAGCTTTCAAAAGCCAGTATCTACTCTTGACAACTGAACCAATGTCATCACCTCTCATCCAGGTCAGATTGTCAAGCATGGGGATATCAAGTGTGTGCTAAATGAAGGCTTGTCAATTTATCGTTGACCACATGAGAAGGGTCGCCTAATCATTGAATTTAAGGTAAACTTCCCTGAGAATGGCTTTCTCTCTTCTGATAAACTTTCTTTGCTGGAAAAATTCCTACTTGAGAGAAAGAAGTAGAAGAACTGATGAAATGAACCAGGTAGAACTAGTGGACTTTGATCCCAATCAGGAAAAATGGCGCCATTACAATGGAGAAGGATATGAGGATGGTGAACATCATCCTAGGGGTGGTGTTCAGTGTCAGACCTCTTAATGGGGGCCAGTGAATAACACTGTTGGCATTTTATATGCAGTAGTGAATAAGTGAAGGACTATAATAATAGTTCACTACTTGCAATTGTTTTTGTTTTGATATTCTTTTTTTGTTTTGTTTTGTTTTGATATTCAACTATAGTAATGTTTTAAAAGTTAAATGAAGAATAAACTCAAATATAAAAGCTCTGATTTTGCCATGTAAAAAAAAAAAAGACTACATATTGTTTTTGTTAGGCTATGAAAGCACAAAATTGTGATATGTTAATATATAGGTTTGACAGACCTTAAATGATTAAGATGTTAAGAGAATTGTTTTCATTAAAATAGAGTAGACATATTTATTTTCAAAGAGTCTTAACTTCCTTGATTTAAGTACATTCATTTCTTCTTTCTTAGTTTGACTGTCATCACTTTAGTTCAAGATGCCATTAGGTCTGCTGGTTGGTTTTGCAAACAGGTTTCTCATGGACCATTGCCAGGTTACTTTTCCTGCAACATTGCTTTCTATTATCATTTTCCTATTCATCCCACTTTCTGGGATTCATCCCAATTTCTGGGATTAGTAGGCTATCCTAACATGTAGGCATGAACAAATTCAGAGCTACCTAGTGAGGGGAGGGCTAGATACACGGTTTGGAAATTGTAACAGAGAACAACATAACAAATTGTTAGCATTTGAGGGAAGAGCATGGACTTTGGAGTTAGATTGGCATTTGAATTCTGGACCTGTTTCTTATATCTATTTATTCCAGGAAATGATTTAATTGTACTTCAGTTTGTAAAATGGAAACGCTTACTTCATAGGGTTACTTAAGCACAGTGTCTAACTTCATTAGTGTGTTTTAGTTTCTATCCCTTCATATAAAACAGGCAGAAAAAGAAAATGTTAATGAGAAAAAGGTTATGTGCATTGTATATTTAGAGTTTGATTTGTTCCACTTAGTAAGCAGGTATTATATCTAAAGTTTGAGAAGATAAAAACTACACTGGAAAGGGGAACAAACTTACTAACACAGTTCACATCTTTTCCCCAAATAAGTCTTTTGAAATATTCAGATATCTCCCTGGTCAAGACAACAAATGTAAATCTATGGTTAAACTGTAAATTAAGCTTGAGAGTTACGTGGTCATTTCTGCCTGTAAAATAGGATGAACTTGAAAGAAACAAAACTGGAGATGAGAAACCACAAGGAGGATATGGTAGATATTTAAGCAGATGCTAATAATGATCTGAAGACTGTATAATGTTGCAAAAAACACGAAACATTATAATTCTCAGGAAGTAAATTTGCCAGCTCCTCCCTAGAGCCTCAGCAGGAAATGTGTATGTAACTAAAGTAGAAGGACAGGGAGCAAACATGTTCTAAAAGAGGCAGCCTTCTCTTTTAACTGGACCATTGGGGCCTACACAGGTTGACCTTATGAAGATCCATCCTGGGGTTGCACCTGGGTGGCTCAGTGGGTTGGGCATTTGCCTTCCACTCAGGTCCGGATCCCAGTGCCCTGGGATCAAGCTCTGCCCTGCCCTGCTTCTCTCTTGCCCTTTGCCCCTCCCCCTGCACTGTCTCTCTTTCTAATAAATAAAATCTTTTTTTTTTTTTTTTTTAAAGAAGGCTATGGAATAGAGGGAAGGAAGAGAACTGATTTGAGAAATAACTAGAAAGTGAAATTGGCAAGACTTGTTGAATGACTGGATTTGAGGATTATAGAGAGGGAGAAGTCAGAGATCACTTCCAGGGTTTTGGGTTGGTTGGCTTGAAGAACAATCGTATCCGTAGGAGAAAAGGTTCAGTTTTGGACATATTTAGTTCGAAGTACTTGTCTAAGGTAGAGATATAGATTTGGAGCCTGACAGCACACAAAGTAGATGAGATCAATCACGGTGAAGCCTTAGAATATCAACATTTAAGGGGGAAGAGGAGCTCAATAAGAGATGACAAAGAACGGTCAGAGGACAAGGAGAAGAATGAGTATGGACTCACAGAATTCACAGTTTCAAGAAGAAAAAATAAAGTACCAAATAAAAGAGAAAAGGTCTGAGTATTTGTATCTCCCTACTAAATTCACATGTTGAAACCTAACTCTTCATGTGATATTATTTGGAGATGGGAGGTGATTAGGTTATGAGGGCAGGTCCCTCCTGAATGGGATTAGTACCCTTCTAAAAGAGGCTAGAGAGATCTCCTTTCCCCTTCTGCCATTTGAGGACACAGTGAAAAGATGGCTATCTATGAACACAGAGTCAGACCCTCACTAGACACTGAATCTGCAGTAACATTAACTTGACTTCTCAGCATCCAGAACTGTGAGAAATAAATGTTTGCTATTTATCAATTTATGGTATTACTACAGCAGCTCAAACAGACTAATACAAGGACTAAAATATGTCCACTGGAATTGGCAATTAGGAAATTACAATGGCCCAAGTGGGAACAGTTTCAATGAAGTGATGGGGGTAAGCCATCCCTTAGGGGTTAGGGAGTAAATGGGTAGCAAGAAATAAATTGTATACCAGTCTTTTGAGAAATTTAGATGAGGAAGAGAGAAGCTAGAGCAAGCCAGCTGTATGAGTTACTGATTAAAGCAAGGGAGATCCAGGGGTGCCTGGGCAGCTCAGTCGTTAAACATCTAACTCTTGATTTCAGCTCAGGTCATGATCTCAAGATCCTGGGATCGAGCGCCACATCAGGCTCCATGCTCAGCAAGGAGTCTGCTTGAGGATTCTTTCTCCCACTCCCTCTGCCCCTCCCTCCACTTGTTTTCTCTCTCTCTCAAATAAACAAATAAATAAATAAATCTTAACAACAACAAAAAAAGCAATGGAGATCCAAAGAATCAAAAAAGCATGACACAAAGAGCCCAGAGTAGTATTTCAAGAAGGAAGGGATAAATAGATCTGTTACAGATGAAAGAATATGGGTTTTGGAAGGAAGTGTATCTAATTCTGTGACTTTACCACCTACTAGCTATGAGACAAGTTACTTAACCCTTTCTGAGCCATAGTTCCTTCATCCTTAAGAAAGAAATACCACTATCTGTGGAACTGTTGTGGAAATTAAATGAGATGCTGCATTTAAGTGTCTCACACAGGCACCTTCTGCTTGCTCCACTGAACATACTGAACAAATACCAGCTCCCAATGCCCCCCAGTAGTCACTGGTAACACTGAAGAGTGTCATTTCAATTAAGCGGTGAAGATGATGGAAAGCTGCCTGCCCCAGGTAAAGACATTCAGTTATGAAATACTAAAAATAGGGAACAAGAATTGAAAGAGGAAAGGGATTTGAGAGAGCTAATCTTGTCTGAAGTCTAAAAAAGAATGAAGCAAATAAAATGCCAAGAGGGAAGTGAGGCCGGGGAGCCCTCATGTCTTACACATGATTAGCATATGTCCCTGAGTTATTTGAAATAGAGGTCCCTTACTGGTCTTCAAAGGATGCAATTTGCAACAGAGATGGGAGCTGTAGGATGCTGGACATGGAAAAGATCACAGGACAAACAAGCCACTTCATGGAGTAAAGTTTTGATGGAACTGATACCTGATGCTGTTGATCATTTTAGCAAAGATCTAGGAAACAAAATATTTAGGAAAATTAGTTTCCAAAGTAGATTTGAGCTCAAGCATCCTTGGGCCTGTTAATGAATATGAAGCACACAACTAGGGAATTTGTGGGTAGAAAACATTCTCTAATTGCACAATCTCTAAACCTTTCCATCTGATTCTAACTATAATAGATGTGCAAACACACTTCTCAATGTTTCCAACCCTACATGCACAAAGAATTATTCTTCAAATACACAGTTTGTTCTAGTAATGAGTCTTGACATTATAGCTTTCTTAGATAAATTCAGAGTTATTTCAGGGAGGGGGAGGCATGTGTGTGTGAAATTATCAATAAGTATGCTCAGCTTCATATGTTGATTACAAGGAAAACCTAAGGTTTAAAGAATTTAGAACTGTCCAGACTCACAAGGCAAGATAATAGTAAAACGGAATCCAATGCAATTCTATTTCCAAATATCTCTCCCTAATAAATACAAGAAATGCAACTTTGTCTTCACATTTCAGGGCACAGACTTCTGTGGTCATTTACTGATCACAAATCAAGGTAGAAGAATCACTACATAGCTCAGAAAAAAAGAAAAAGAAAAAAAAAGATGCTGTGATGATTGAGAGGGAAAGAAAACTAGAAAAAAAGTCCCATGTTTTGCTGTACAAAAAGAAAGAAAAAAAGAAAGAATGGAGGGAGGGAGGGAGGAAAGGAAGAAAGGAAGAAAGAAAATAATTAGAGAACTCCTTAAAGGCAACTAAAAATATCCTCCAATTACTACTTTAGGTGAAGAAAAAAGTGGTAAGTGAATTTTAGAGCAGCTTTAACACAGTTAGTCTGTGTTAAAAGACAGACAAAGAAAGACAAAGGTTGGTTTCTCCACAAAATCTTCTTCCACCCCCATGGAGATGACTGCATGCTTTCCTTAAAGCAAAGGGTTGCTCTCTGGCAACAATGGAATGTGGCAACTGACTTTATTATAGGAAATTAATTTTGACAAACATCCAAATTAAGCTTAGTAGACAAGGCCACCATGTGGAATTGAGGTGGCTGTGCACTGAACGACTCTAGGGCAACATTCACAGACCAAAATGTGAGGGGCACCCCTGATGGCACATATATATTAAAAACAATTTGAGCTCCAAGAGGGCAGGGAGTTTTTTCTGTTTTGATCACAGTATCCCTGGCACAAAGAACAGGGCCTGATGTTTCAGATGATCAATTAAAATGTGCTGCATGAGTGAATGTGCTAATGAATGAAAGAAAAGGGGAAATGGAAGTTTGAGAGCAGAGGGGAAGTATATGTTAGGAAAGGATTCCTTACAACTGGAAGAAACAGACCAAGTAAAAAATCCAGAAACTTGGAAAGGAATTCTTACCTGTTACAAAGGAGGAGAAAGAAGGGATGATAGAGCCAGTTTTGAACTGTCTTGCCAAGTTTTATTTTGCTCAAGGACTTATGAAGGGTCAAGCAAAAATTATGTAATGAAGGGTGGAAAGACCATTTTATAGCATAGATGGGAGATTTTCTTCTTAGTTAACAGGCTAAGTATGTCAAGAAAAGTTCACTTAATTGCTTTTTTCTTTTTTAAAAGATTTTATTTATTTATTCATGAGAGGCACACAGAGAGAGGCAGAGACACAGGCAGAGGGAGAAGCAGGCTCTCCATGGGGAGCCTGATGCTTGATTCAGTCCCTGGATCCTGGCATCATGACCTGAGCCAAAGGCAAATGCTCAACCGCTGAGCCACCCAGGTGTCCCTCAACTGCTTTTTTTTTTTCTTTTTAAATCAGAAGTATCTACGTGTCCATAACCATACAAGGAGGTGGAAGTCAGAAGAAAAGAGGATTTTCACTAAAATATGAACCCTCCCCCAAATAAATTCTTGAACACATGATCAAGTAATATAAACACTGCAGAAGTGATCTCTAAATTGTTATATGCTACCATAGTGTTAGCTATTTTTTATTATCAAAGTTAAAGAAATAGAGTTCATAAAGATTAACCAGTCAATTAATGTCTACTGACTATATTCTGAACTTTAGCATATATGCATGTATACAAAATAGGTAATATGTATTCCTTATGTATACTTGATTTTCATTCTGTTCTATTGATCAGTCTTCAACAAGACCTAAAATTCTGTTTCCTTAAAATTCTCTATCATCTTTATCCCATAAATATATATATAATTTCTATGGACATGGGCTATAGCTATTTCTGTGGAGACATGGGCTATAGCTATTTCTGTGGAGTTTCTGTGGTGTCTTTTTTTTTTTTTTAAGATTTATTTATTTTAAGAAACAGAGAGAAAGCATGCATGGGGGAGGGGTAGAGGGAAAGGGAGAGAGAGAGAGAATCTTGAGCAGACTCCTCAGTGAGCATGGAGCCTAATGCAGAGCTCGATCTTGTGTCCCTGGGATCATGACCTGAGCCAAAACCAAGAGTCAGATGCTCAACTGACTAAGCCACCCAGTGAATGTGTAAAACTGTGGAGTTTTACACATTTAGAGCACTTTTGAAAATTTTCAGCTACAAAAATTTATTTCAAGAGAGCTGATGACTCTACATGTCCTATAATGATTCTTCTGATGACATATCACAAACAATTCTTCTCATCAAGGAAATCTGCTAAAGTTGCTCTAAATTCTGAGCAATACCAAAGATATTTGCTGACCCATAATTTTTCTGTTCATAATCTGTTTTCTGCCATGGGTTTTGGCCTACACCATCTGTAACTTCCACTAAAACAACAAAACTAAACAAAAACAAAACACATAGCTCCTCGCTGTATACAAAATCTACAGTTGGCTTCTCTGGGAGGAACCACTCCTACTCACAGCCACTTGATGTTTATCAGGATATACTAGTTGAGAGCTGTGAAAAATAGAGTGGGAAGTTCCCTGTAACCAAAACAAAAAATGTTACAGATACTTACATGATCCTTAGCAATACCTGTTTGCTATCTACTATATGTTTATATGTTTAGGAGTTTAGTAACTTGTAGAATGCACCAAATAAAAGACAACTGGTATATATATTCTCTTCATGTGGTAATGTGATATACGAAGTGAATAAAGCCTTATTTTTGTATGGGTAATAAATCCACACGGTCAAAAGAAACTAAAGGGTATTCATTGAAGAGTGTCCCTCTCACCCTATCCCTTAGCCACCTAGCTCCTCTCCCCAGTGGCAACCAATACTATCTGCTTCTTGGGTAGCCCTCTCAAGAGACATGAACAAGCAAGAAAGTGTGTGTGTTTTCTTTCCCCTTCTTTGCACAATTGGTGGCATAATGTATACCACTTCTAGGTAGACACATCTCCCACTATGCCAATGATAGGCAAAAGGCTTCTTCTTGCATGTGGGGTTTTTATTTTTGTTTTTGATAGAACAAGAGCAGCTTCCTGAAGAGCTGTGTTGTGAAGGAGTCTGAGGCCAGTAGGCTTAGAAAGTATGTTGTGGGGCAGCCCGGGTGGCTCAGTGGTTTAGCGTCGCCTTCAGCATGATCCTGGAGACCCGGGATCGAGTCCCACGTCGGGCTTCCTGCATGGAGCCTGCTACTCTCTCTGCCTGTGTCTCTGCCTCTCTCTCTCTCATGAATAAATAAAATCTTAAAAAAAAAAAAAGTATGTTGTGAATGTTTTGTAATATCTGCTACAGCCATTTATTCCTGTTTTGTGCCTTACTTTATCTTCTACATGCCTCTATTATAAGAATTATTATACTTTATTATGCTTGGAAGGGGTGTCTGAGGGTAGACACCATGCTCTTTTATGTATATAGTGCAAGGTGCTTACCCAGCACAGGGCCTAACATGTAATATCATTTAATATATATTTACTGAGTGAATCCCACAGCAAAATTCCTTTTTTTTTTTTTTAAGATTTTATTTATTTATTCATGAAAGACACACAGAGAGAGGCAGAAACGTGGGCAGAGGGAGAAGGAGGCTCCATGCAGGGAGCCCAATATTGGACTCGATCCCAGGACTCCAGGATCACGTCCTGGGCCAAAGGGAGGTGCCCAACCACTAACCCACCCAGGTGTCCCCAAATTCCTAATGTTAAGGAGAATGAGAGCTTTCCATATTGAGCTATGAGCTATTGAGAATGAGCTACTTCCCTCCATGCAAAGATAGACTTCATCAACCCTGGAACTGTAGATGTTTAATGATGGTGTATTTGAAACATACATGACAGTGTTTTCCCTGTCCCTATTGGAATTTACAGCAAGGCCATGTGGCATTCAACCTGCCTGAGAAAAAATACTTCTACAGCACTTTACATAGGATCCTGTGTGCATAATCACTTGGTTTCCAATCACTGCCATCTAAAGAGAAAATGGTTGTATAACATGTGATTTCTGAAACAAAGGTGAGGGGGGGAAGAAGGTCAGGTGATGGTGAAATAAAACTGAATGGAAACATCATGAGTGAAAAAGAAAGTTTATTATTATTTTTTAAAAATCCAGTGAAGGAGAAAAATTAAGAACATTTCAACTGAACCTTACTCATTTAAGACTCTATCTGCTAATCATTCTCAAACTTCCATTTCCATATAAGTATTGCCATCTATAGTACATGCAGGAATCATGGTTATTTTTTTTAGGGGAGAAATAACTGAAATGAAAAGCCTAGCATATTATAGGATAACGTCTTTATGTCCTTTTAAATACACGCATTTATCAAAGTTACATAGTATGTTTTCTCTACATATTTTGAAAGGTAATAATACTTAATGGGCTGATTACTGTCTTTTAAAAATTAATATTGTAAAAAAATTAATATTGTAAAGCTAGAGCTTATGATTTTAAGGCTTTAAATATTATGTAACTATCAATAATGAAAAAAAAGAAGTAATTTGTAATTTTGAGCTAGAATTTTAAGAAATATTTTTAATATGCTCCAATGCTCATTTATTTCATTTTGCTATAAGACACAAATTGGGGCTTTCCAAGGAGAAGTAAGAGAGTCCCTTTTTTTGAAGTGAAGAGTCTCTTATTTTTGGTGAGATTCCTCTTTACTGACCTGTGGGCTAGCCTAGGGACAGACAGGATGGAAAAGGAGGAAGAACATCAAAAGTGAACAGCATGACTCTGATTTATAGGTGCAAGCTGGAAAAACCTAAATGAAGTTATTCCAAAACACAAGTAATCTTCATGCTTCCAAGAGAATATTATACCAATATGTTGTGTTGTCACAATGCAGCTTTAAGGTAAATAAGTGGAATCCATTAAAACTATATTTTAGAATTAAAAAGAAGAAATTTGATTTTGGAGATAACCAAAGATAATAATATTAAGACAGTGAGAATTTTTCTAGGTTGTTTAACCAACCATTGTCAACTGGGTATTAGATTTCATCTTTTTTCTCAAATCTCATCCTATTAAAGATGTGATGTGGGCCTTTTTTTATTCTTAAATTTTTAGAAAGATTTATTAATTTATTTAATTTATTTTTATTTTTAAAAATATTTTATTTATTTATTCGTGAGAGACAGAAAGAGAGAGAGAGAGGCCGAGACACAGGCAGAAGGAGAAGCAGGCTCCAATGCAGGGAGCCCGACTCAGGATTCGATCCCAGGTCTCCAGGATCCTGCCCTGGGCCAAAGGTGGCGCTAAACCGCTGAGCCACCTGAGCTGCCCAATTAATTTATTTTAGATAGAGAGCATGCAAGAACAAGAATGTATGCAAGTGAGTGGGGGGAGAGGCAAGGGAGACTCTTCAGGCAGACTCCCCACTGAGTGCGAGCCCTACAGCTCAATATCACGACCCACAAGATCATGACCTGAGCCAAAACCAGGAATTGGATGCTTAACTGACTGAGCCACCCAGCAGCCCTGTGGTATGTTTGACAATAGGAATAAAAGGTGATATTTAGTACTTTACCCCACCCTTTACCTTTTACCTCCAAAGTCCTACTTTGTTACATGGTGCTATTTGAACAGTGTTGTCTGGATATAGAATTAGTCCCTCTTCTTTTCCACCCTCTCAACTCTAGTTATCAAAACCTAACCTAAAAATGAGGTACCAGTTAAATGCTGATGTCTAGCCATTAAGTATTCTTTGATTCTTCCCCAGCTAGAAGTATTTTTTTTAGAATACGAATTTTTTTATTAGCTTTTTTCTCAAATACTTCTTAGGGCCCTTATATATATTCTAACATTAACAGTTTGTGTATTTACTAGATTATAAACTCCTTGACAAGGAGAAAACTGCATCTTATATATCTTTGCATCTGCCACAATATCTAGCACTGTGCCTGGCATAGAAAAGGAAGTCAACAAAGATTTAATGAATAATGTATGTTTACATTTGAAAGTTTACATGGCTCACAGTAAACCAAATTAATTCTTCTGAGAAATACCATAGCCCATAGATCAACAACAGAAGGGTCTTTGTCAAATATTTCTTGGACATGGGGTGCCTAGGTGACTCAGTTAGTTAAGCATCCTCTTTTAGCTCAGGTCATGATCTCAGGGTCCTGGGGTGGAGCCTCACTTGGAGCCCCACAGTGAGTCAAGCTCCCTGCTAAGCAGGGAGTCTGCTTCTCCCTATCCCTCTGGCCTTCCTCCTTTTCCCCCCCTCCCATGTTCTCTTCCCCCCTCTCTCTCAAATAAATAAAATCTTAAAAAATATTTCTTGGACAAGGAAAGCTAGAATCTCTGGCAACTATAGTAAAATATACGTACTTAAGCTCATGGTTTTTATGAGTAATCATTAGTTTCATTAAGTCACCAGCAGTCTAGTGACAACTTAATGTTATAACTTGTCAAAGCTTTGATTAGGCTAGGGGCCTGTGATTTACAAGGAGCTAATACTTCTAAAGCTCTTATCATTAATTTATAGATAGACTGTACTACAGCCAGGGAGATGTCATAACTACCAAAAAGGAAAGCATAACATATTTTAAAACATACAAAATATTGAGAAGAAAGGCAGGTATTAGAATCCTTAGCCTTATGTTTACTGATTTAGTTACTTGGGGCTCCCTTCACTATGGTAGAAAGATGTCCTACCAAGGTATTCAAGTATTGAAGCCCTCCATAGATTAATTCAGAGCTACTAGTAAGTTTATGTACGTGGTAGGCTATATTATGTGAAATTAACTACAACAGAGTTTCTTTTAAAACAAGAGCAATATATTCAGAAAAGAAGAACATAGAATCCATGCAGACACATGCAAGAATTAATTTCTGATGCTAGCAAAACAAATATGGAAGATTATATATGAATATGGACAGGCAGAAATAATTATCAGGCAAAATTATACTTAAGCTAAAAGAGAAATAGATGAAAGGATGTCATTAGTCTGACCCTGGAAACAATCAATAAACTTCCCAGAATCCCACAACATATCACAACCAACCAAAAGGAGTTTGTGGTCAAAGAAGAGCCAGATACTAACCATGTAATTTGAAAGTTGGGAAGTGTGGGGAGAACCAAGGAGACAATAATTAATAGGGAGAGAACATTATTATAATTCAGCAGCTTTTGGTTAAGTTATAACTACGAGGGTCAAGGTATTTCACATCTGATAAAGTCCTTAGTTAGTTGTTAGTTGTTGTTGTTTTATTAATGTTTCATGCCCATTTTCCAGTATAGGTTTTAACATTTTTAACATTTTTCTCATTGGAACTTTAGAAAGAAAATAAACTGAAGAGACTGCAATTATGTAGTGGTTAGAGTACTGTCTTAAGGCAGACTTCTTGAATTCAAATTCTAGCTCTTGCTTACTAGTTCTGTGACCTTAGGGATGTCACTTGACCTCTCTAAGCTTCAGTTTCCTCATCTGAAAAATGGATTTATTTGTTATGAGGATTAAATGATTAATTTAGTAAACTAATTTATTATTTATAAAGCACTTGAGAACTGTATTCCAGAGTGAGTGCTATATGAATGTTTGCTAAATAAAATCTGTTCTCAATACATCAGCTGTTCATCTGACTTAAAAAAAGTTTGGCTCCCATGATGAGAAGGTCTCCAGATGTATTTATTGTAATGAAACTCGGTATAACCTAAAGAAAGGTTTTCTATTTTTGCAGAAGCCCTGCTTTGACTTTATTGTCTGTCCTTCATTTTCTCCCCTGTGATTTTTTAACTCTGTTTCTATCATTTTAGTTAAAAGATAATTATCTAGGAAATAGTATAACTTTTGCTCAGGGTTCTTAAGTACACTGCCTCCAAATCTGCCACATGCCACAAGAAACTAAAGGGAATATACACACACACATCACTTCCCTTATGAGATATATGATGGTATGGATTAAAGCTGATGATACAGTGGGGTCTGAAATTTCAATAAATCATGTAAAATCAGAAGAGCCTCCACACAGAGGTGCTGGTGTGGTACCTAAAGAATAATAGAGCCTTCCAATAATTTATCAGTGAAAAATCAGGTAGATGGAGAGCAAAGCTAATGGCCTTATTCCTAATAACAATCTGTAGAACATGGATAATAAGAAAAGGAAAATTTAGAAGATTAACACATGGAGGCAAACATCACTGAAACTTGTGACACTGGCAAGGTATGTTCTATTCTAATGATGCTCTTGTGGTCGACAAACAGTGATGGCCTAATACAGATAACAAAATAGATATAGACACTATATACAGTAGTAACGGGAAATGTCACCTCTCCCAGCATGGGTGAGAGGTTTCATTCTGGTAAAAGTAGAGCACCTGATAAGTTGATAGCATATTGACAATTTCATTTCTCAGAAAGTAGAAGAAACAACAAAGAGGACTGCTATTCAGGACTATAAAGACTGAGGAGGAGGAAGCTGTAGATGATGTAGGAGTGACAAGAGCTTTATTTTTTTTTTATTTTTATTTTTTAATTTTTATTTATTTATGATAGGCACACAGTGAGAGAGAGAGAGAGGCAGAGACACAGGCAGAGGGAGAAGCAGGCTCCATGTACCGGGAGCCTGACGTGGGACTCGATCCCGGGTCTCCAGGACCGCGCCCTGGGCCAAAGGCAGGCGCCAAACCGCTGAGCCACCCAGGGATCCCTGACAAGAGCTTTAAAAGAAGTAATGGTCCTCGCAAAGGAAGTTCAGACTTTGTAAGAGCAAAGGAAGGAAACCTTTCACATGGGAGGACTCTAGATCCTACGAGAGTAAATTCCAAAGTGTTTGGATATAGGATGGGGTAATTCCAAGCTAGAAACTCTATAAGGGAGTGTAAGTTAAGAAAGGTGGAAGGTGAGGCCTAAAAAACAAAACTGTAATATTATTGACTCCAATGAGGAAAAAAGGAGAGAAGTAATTAAAGAAAAAAAACAAACAAACAGGTAGAGATGTATTTATTAGAGGGTGACTACAAAAAGTGGTGCAAATTCACCATAATAACATCAGTAAAGTTAATGCCCAGAAGGAGGTAAATATTTCTTTTCCTATCCACAGCACCTTACTGTTTCCTCCTCCCCTTCTCTTGCAGGTCAGAACTGCTGGTTACATTCTACCTAGGAGTGAGGAGACCAAAGAATTAGAACCTCAGCCTGGGAAAAGAACTTGAAAGTCCAAAATGGGAAAAAGACAAATACTGGTAGGGACTTGGCAGTATCCCAAATAGGCTATTTTATGGCCAACAGAGTGGACTGTTTCCTGATCTTAAAATCAGGAAATGCTGGCTTGGACTAAGGGTTCCAGATGATCTAGAGAAATGAGGCAGACTGGGCTAGCTCCATCAGTGGATCTGGGTGGTAAACCCACATTTCCCATATTTCTTGTGACTTCTCCTTCAGATAACTGTTATTTTGAGTTTTTTGTTGCTTTTACTGAAAATGCTCTTTGTTTTTCTACTCTAAAGTTCTTCCAAATCTGTAGTTGTTAGATATATGCCAATTTTTAAAGGCCATTCTTCCCAAAGACTGGAGTTTGAGCCTAGTGAATACTGAATGATGTCTCTAAATATTGCACTGTTTCTTGGTAAACATTATTTGTTTCCCTCCGTGGATGCCTCTGGTGCTTTTCTTTGGTGAGATCCCCTGAGTCTGGCACCCTTTAATCTCTGCAGTTCATATAGTTAGGTCCAGGGACTATTATAATTTATAAGTTATGGACAACAAAAAATAAATGTTCAAAGTTATATTCAAGTTCGAAATGTTTGGAAAAAAGACTGAATGAGAAAAGAAATACAAAACAAGGAAAATGACTGAAAAAAATACTCCAAATGAGTTCATTTTTCTAGACCTGGATGACTTTCATCCTAAGATACCAAGAAAACGTACATATATAATCATGCAACATCTCGAAGTAAGGAAGAATGGAAGTTTGGAGATAAACAAACATGACTGATTTTCAAAAAGGAAGCAAATTGAGTCTTGAATGCCAGACCACCAGCTCAGAAAAGGAGTAAGACCCAGCAAAGCCAGAGTAGTAATATGATCAAGATTATGCCACAGGAGTGGTTAATTAGGCACTGCCTCTGAGGCCTGCCGCTGGACCCTCAGGTGAACAGGCTTGCATGTGTGTGCAGACAAACACACCACAGTTACAGTAGGGTAGGATACTGACTTCCACTGTTGATGTTGTTGTGAAATGTTTCTAACAACATCCTCGTCTTTACATCCTCCACAAAGTCCCAGGAGGGAAAGTCCCAGGAGGGAGAGTCCACTTGGCTAAGTATGGATCTTGTGTGTCTGTTTTAGTTATAGGGCTGAGACCAGAATAAGGTGACTAAGACCCTTCCTTGCCTTAGGCACAAAATTTAAAAGGGCACCAAAAAACTCACTGGACAAGATAAATAGTGTTTCAATGCAGTATTTTACAAAATTAAAATTAATGCACAAAAATCCATGATGAACAAAATATAAAAATTTTAAAAAAGGTTCAACAATAGCGCCACGCCTAGCCATACTGGTACCTGAGACAAAAGGGAAAATCAATAACAGTGTTGTGTGCCTTTTTTTCTTTAAAATATTGGTATTTTGTTCATCATGAGTTTTTTTAAGTTTATTTAAGTAATTTCTACACCCAATGGGGGCTTGAACTCACAACCCTGAGATCAAGAGTTACATGCTCTTCTGACTTAGCCAACCAGACACCCCCATCATGGATTTTCTACATTAATTGTGAGTTTTAAAAATTGCATTAAAATATTTATCCTTATTAATTACTGAATTTTTTGGCATCCCCTTAAATGTTGCAGCTGAGATGAACATTTCATTCTTAGCCCAGCATCAGGCTGGGACTTGTCATGGAACAAGTTTTACTTATCCCATATAGCTTTGTAGGAGACCTAGATTCCATTGTCAAATATTATCCTGGGGTAGGTTTAGGCTTAACAGAATGAATAATTTTTAACCTTTAGGACTGTTCATAAACAGGATGGGTAGAGATGAGAAATGATGAAGGTGCCGTTTGACCATGAATCCTGCAGCTCCTTATCAAGGTGCTGCAAAGTGAACTTGGCAGCAAGTGGAGTGAGACTGGGGTGGGATATTGAATAGTGAACCTCGAAAAGATGTATCTATGTCCTATTGTCTGGAACCTGTGAATGTGAACCTGTTTGAGAAAAGGCTCTTTTAAGATGTAAACAAGTTAAGGATCTCCAAGATGAGATCATCATGGATTACCCAGCTGAGTTCTAAATCCAATGACTCTATAAGAGACAGAAGGAGAGCGGCCTAGAGACACAGAGAAAGTGGCATGATATGGAGAGGGGGAATTTAGAGAAGTAGATTTGTGAGAACTTCTAAATCTCGGAATCTGTTTCTAGTCATTTCCTGCTTAGTGGGAAAAACAAAAACAAAAACAGAAAAATAGAGTCTATGTGGAAAGCTAACACTTCGGAAAGTGGTAGCAATGTTTCCAGAAACTTTTCAGAAACTGACACCTCTACTCTTTAGGCAATGAAGAAGAGGATGTTAATTTTGATGCAATCAAGTTGGCATACTGAAATTACCAATAAATTAACTGGTGATGTTGTAAGGTTCACAGTAGCAACTTATCTCTAACAAATGCATGAAGCTATATCTAACATGTAGAATGCCATTAGATGTGGACTTCATCCAAATGTCACGCATGGGCACTTAAGGAATGGTAGCTAATCCAAATTATGCAGGTAAGGGGAGAAGTATGCTCTTCTGAGTGGCTGCCAAACACTTTCCAAGTACTCAGTGTCAAAACAATGTCACGTGTAGGTCACAAGCTTTCATAAATGCTGTATGTCCCTTTGTAGAAAAAAAAAATGTCTTTGTAGGCCCGTATCACTCTACCCTAGCTACTAATTTATAAAATGGGCTTAAAAATCTGAGTACTTCATAAGCTTTTACGAAATGTGAATACTCACAAAGAATGACATTCCAGTTTCAAACTTTTTGCATTGTTAATTTAAAAAGGAGAAAAGACAACTAAGACAAAGGAATAAATCTTAACTATATGTCACAAGTGTTTTTTATAACTTTAAATTGTTTTCATGAAACCAAATATTTTAAATTAAAAGGAGTAATTTTTAAAAAGATTTTATTTATTTACTCATGAGAGACACACAGAGAGAGGCAGAGAGATAGGCAGAGGGAGAAGCAAACTCCCTATGGGGAATTCAATGCAGGTGGGTGAGATTATGTATATTTAAAGTTTTTTCCTTGAAACATTACTTGCAAGATTTTAAAAAATCAACATTAAAGAAAGCTTCTAGAAGTATCAATAACATCAAAAATTGGTTTATATTACCTCATCTCTATAAATTTAAGGAATTAGATGCCAGTTCTCAAAGGTTGGGAGTCTGAAAACATAAAATTAAGGTAAGATTCTCTCTTCATTTCTTTTCAAGAAAATGCTAAAGCACTCAGAACTGGGATATTATTCTGAAGTAAAGTCCTACATTTTCACTACTTAGGCTGGTTTATGAATGGCCACTCATAAAGGGAAAGAAACAGTATATAACTCCTGTCCAAAAATATAAATAACATAAGGACTGCCATTTTAGCTTTTATCATTCTACTTCTAGATCTAAACATTACACCTGTTTCCCTGACAGATAGTATTCTTTGAAAGTATACCCTGTGTTTTCCTCTTATTTGAAGGATGATTGACAAAAAGAAACAAATGGACACTGTGACAAGTGATGAATAAAATAATGTATGGCTTTTATCATCAGCGGCATTTTAACAGCCTTCAAAGTATGAAGTAGTTGCACTGGGGCTATGATACTTATTCTTGGCTGATAGTTGTCTATTGATGAATCTGTAAAGGTAAGTAAGCATCATTAATTCTTTTGATAAATGTTTACTGAGCTGCCAACCTGCAAGGCATTTTTTTTTTTTTTTAGATTTTATTTATTTATTCATGAGAGAGAGAGAGAGAGAGAGAGAGGCAGAGACATGGGCAGAGGAAGAAGCAGGCTCCACACAAAGAGCCCGATGTAGGACTCAATCCCTGGACTCTGGGATCACGCCCTGGGGCAAAGGCAGAGGCTCAACCACTGAGCCACCCAGGCCCGGAAGGCATGGTTTTAGGTGCTGGGAATATAAGAGTGAATAAAAGAGGGAAGGTTCCTGCTCTCATGGAATGGACATTCCTGTAAAGTGGGAAACTGTTAGTAAACAAATAAAAAATAAATGAACAAGGTGATAGTGAAATGTGAAGACAGTAAAATGAGTACCTAAAGAAAACCTTAAAATTAATCTTTATAGTGTTGAACACCCACTAAAAATTGTTCATCACTGTGGCAACCAAATCAATCCTTTATAGATTGTCCATTATAATGCTATCTGACAGGGGCATGGAGCCTATAGTGACTTGCTCTACTGGAGGAGGTGAACTGCTATGCTCTTTTTTCCTCCGGAAGTTTAGCAGGCATATCTTAGTATCCCAGATATTTAAATTACTTTATTTATCCAGTATCTAAATTAGGCAATGTTTTAGGTATTTCTAGCTAGTCACATGTGCTGAGTTTCAAGATAACTGGCACTTATCAACATAAGCCTCTTGTGAAATTCTTTTTTTTTTTTAATATTTTATTTATTTATTCATGAGAGAGAGAAAGAGAGAGAGAGAGGCAGAGACACAGGCAGAGGGAGAAGCAGGCTCCATGCAGGGAGCTCGATGTGGGACTCAATCCCGGGACTCCAGGATCACGCCCTGGGCTGCAGGCAGCTGCTTAACCGCCAAGCCACCCAAGTGTCCCTCTCTTGTGAAATTCTGCCACTGCCAGATTACTAGCTACTCTTGCCCCTTCTGGTGGTTTCCAGTCTAGGTCTTCTTTGTGGGCTAGTCAAGACTCAGAATGACGAGCTAAACGTTAAAAATAAAAACCAAAGATAATCTGAAATCAGATCTATTTTATGTAACTTTTGACTTTTTCTCATCCATTTTCTGGATAAAATACACCAACTGAAAGCAGAGAATGAGATGCAGCTTCTTCATTATCCAAAATTAAATATTTTGTTAGTGAAAAATGAAAGAATATAGATGACTTCTGACAAATCATTAAAGGAAATTCAATTTATACTTTATAAATAGGAACATTGTTCTAGTTATTCAGCCAGAAATCTTTCTTTCTTTTTTTTTTTCTTCTGGTTAAAACTCCCTAACACTAGCACGTATTTTTTTTATTTTTATAATTGAAATGTAAAGATCTGATCTGTTTTAGAGAGACTGCTCTAGCAAAAATGGGAGAAGATAAATTGGTACAGCATGAAACTATGTGGAGAATGGCAGAAAAGTAATAAAATACACTAAATATTGCTATAGGGAATGTAATTCAACTCTAAGTACTGATGCCAAGAAATCAAGAGAAATGCCTAAGGGAATAAGAGGAGACTAAGAAGTTTCTGATCAGGGAACTAAGAATAAAAATGACCTCAACATAAAAGGTATAATTAGGGCCTGCTATGATAAATGCCACTACTTCTTTTTTTTTTTTTTTTTTTTTTTTAAGAGTTTATTCATTTATTTGAGAGAGAGACAGTGAGAGCAAGAAAGAGCATGAGCTGTCGGGGGCATGGGGCAGGGAGGTGGGCAGGGCCGGGGAAGGGGGAGGATGGCAGAGGGAAAAGGAGAAGCAGATTTCCCACTGAGCAGGGAGCAGGACACAGGGCTTGACCTCAGGACCCTGGGATCATGAGCTGAGCCCAAGGCAGACGCTTAACTTACTAAGCCACCCAAGTGCTCCAAATACCACTACTTCTTTTGCATTCATTAAGAAATTGACTGCTGGGCAGCCTAGGTGGCTCAGCGGTTTAGCTCTGCCTTCAGCCCAGGGCGTGATCCTGGAGACCCAGGATTGACTCCCACATCAGGCTCCCTGCATGGAGTTCCTCTGCCTTTCTCTCTCTGTCTCTCTCATGAATAAACAAAATAAAATCTTTATAAATAAATAAATAAAGTTATTTCACCGGTTTCTTTTAATTTTTTTTAATTTTTAATTTTTTTCTTTTAATTTTTTTTTTAATGTGGCTACTAAAAGATTTAATCTAGCATATTTCTATTGGACAGTGCTGATCTAGAATGTTACTCTAGATTGTCACTGGTGAAGACCATTTTGTATAGGCTGACAGCACTCTACTAATAAGGCTGGTGATAATGGGTTAAGAACTACATCAGGGGATCCCTGGGTGGCGCAGTGGTTTGGCGCCTGCCTTTGGTCCAGGGCACGATCCTGGAGGATCGAATCCCACGGGATCGAATCCCACCTCGGGCTCCCGGTGCATTGAGCCTGCTTCTTCCTCTGCCTGGGTCTCTGCCTCTCTTTCTCTCTGTGTGTGACTATCATAAAAAAAAAAAAAAAAAAAGAACTACATCAGTCAAATCAGTCAATCAGCAGTGGTCATGCCTGTAGGCAGAAGTATTATAAATATTGATCAAAAGAGAATAGGTATAGGTACCTATATCTACAATCTACTTTGAAATACATTAAAAAATCAACATGAATTAATGAATAGAAAAGCAGCTGATAAAACAAATGTAGTAAAATGTTAATGGTAGAATCAAGGAGATGGGTGTACAGATGTTCACTGCAAATTCTTTAAACTTTCAGGTATTTTAAAAATGTTTCATAATAGGGCAGCCCCGGTGGCCCAGTGGTTTAGCACTGCCTTCAGCCCAGGGCATGATCCTGGAGACCCGGAATCGAGTCCCATGTCAGGTTCCCTGCGTGGAGCCTGCTTCTCCCTCTGCCTGTGTCTCTGCCTCTCTCTCTCTCTCTGTGTGTCTCTCATGAATAAATAAAATCTTTAAAAAAATGTTTCATAATAAAACGTTGAAAAAAAAGGGGGGAAACAGGAAGGTTCTATCAGTATGGAATAGCATAAGGATTATACTGGAGATTAGGAGGCCTGCTCCAGATACCCTTGCTGTTAAAATGTATACTTTGCAGTTTCTTTGTTGGTGGAGAATAGGACAATGAATTATTAATGTATTCATAGTAATACTGAAGAAGATACTTTTTTCTGACTACTACAGTTCTTGATTTTTGTTATTTGATCTCTGCCTTCAGGAAGTAAGGCTTTTTTTAAAAGATTTATTTATTTATTTATTTATTTATTTATTTATTTATTTATTTATTTATTTATGATAGACATAGAGAGAGAGAGAGGCAGAGACACAGTAGGAGGGAGAAGCAGGCTCCATGCCGGGAGCCCGACGTGGGACTCGATTTCGGGATTCCAGGATCATGCCCTGGGCCAAAGGCAGGTGCTAAACCACTGAGCCACCCAGGGATCCCTGGAAGTAAGGCTTTTAATAAATAATTATAAGGTCTTTTATTTTACACTCAAAAACTTTCTTTTGAGAGTAGAGAGTTAAAGAACCTCAGTAAGAACACTCCAGCATTTATCATATATGCTGATATAAATGTATGCACATGCCCAAAAGGCTCTGGTGTTCGTAGGTAAATAGCTTGACAGTATTCATTCAGCAGTATTAGACTGTTACCCTTAAAGCGAAAAAATAAAAGAAACACAACTACCTTGAGAAGAGAAACTCAAAACGAGGACTACACATGATAATAATCAACTATCAAGATTGTAGGAGTTAAAAAAAATCAATACATTAAATGCAGTAAATTCATGTGTTAAATTTCAACGCTGCTGAATGATAAATGGCAAATGTGTAACTGCCACAGAGAAGAACACTTCTAATCAACTTTCTCAGTGAGCAGCACTGGAACACTGCTAAATAATTAATATAAATTATGGATCCAAAAATAGAAATGGAATGGACCTTGAAAGACAATCCAAGTTATCTATGGTCTCATGAACATAAAAACTTGGGCGCTCACCTTAGAAAGGAGATGAATAAGGCCCAGAGAAGCTCACTGTCTTACCTAAGGTCATCTAGTCAAAAAACATTGGTGATGGGGACGGTGTGCAGTTTTCCTGCCCTCTGATACACGATAATATTGCTAGTCGATAGACTTGTGATAGAGAATAAAACATTGGCTTCAGGTTAGGGGTGAACACTTAGGAATGATCTATCACCTTGACTTACAAAAGTTTAAACCTGGTGCTAGTTGGTGGGAATATAAAGTTGTATAAAACAGCTATGGGCCTAAACAGTGTAGACCTAGCCAATACTTAAATTAGAGGTTCTAACCAGTAAATAGTAAGCTACTGATAGACTCTGAAGTTTCATCTGAATGCCACTATCTTCCCCCTAATTCTACAACTTGGCTCCCTTCTCACTGGGAAGGGAAGGAAAAATAACACCAATGTCCTCTGCCTTACTCAGGGAATTCACCAACAGCATTTCCTCACCCCTCTCCCATCTGATGACTTCAAGACTTCAGAGATATGAAAAACACTCCTTATTCACCAGAAAGATTGGAGAACCAAACAAAAGGTACATTGTCTATCATAAGCACCACTATCACAGTCACCAAACATTCCGTAAGTCTAAAAATACACTTTGGGTCAAACATTCACTCAACCTTTTTCGTATACCTACCACATATCAGACACTGTGCTGGATGTTGAAATTTCTAAAAAGAACAGTTCCTGCTTATCAAGGAGTCTAGATAATTATAATCGGGTGACTGGTGCTATGCCATAGATGAGAGCAGGGTGCTCAGAAAGCACACATAAGGGGCCATGTGCCCAGAAGAATGAGGACCTCTGGGTGAAGGTAGGGAATGTGGGGAAGGGGGTTAGGGAAGACTTCCTGGAGAAGATTCTCAAGCTGAGCCCTGAAGGAAAAGAAAAAATTAGCCAGACTAATGAAGCTACATGTATAAGGGCACAAAACTATGGTGATATTATATAAGACTCAACTGTTTGATAGACTATGAACATTTTCTATTTCAAGATCGTATCAATATCTAATTAAAATAAATGAATACCATTGATGGCTTTACTTTCACTTCTGAAGCTGCTTTTCTCTATTAATAAAGCAGATGGAGCAGCCCGGGTGGCTCAGCAGTTTAGTGCCGCCTTCAGCCCAGGGTCTGATCCTGGAGACCCAGGATCGAGTCCCACGTCGGGCTCCCTGCATGGAGTCTGCTTCTTCCTCTGCCTGTGTCTCTGCCTCTCTCTCTCTCTCTCTCTCTCTGTGTGTGTCTCTCATGAATAAATAAATAAATCTTAAAAAACAAAGCAGATGTATGTATTTGTTAAAAAACAAAGCAGATTTAGCCCTCTATCATGAGGGCTAAATGAGATAATGCATATTAAATGCTCAGAACAGTTCCTGGCACAGGTGAAATTCATTTTCTCATTTCTTTCACAAATCTTCTCCCAATGTGACTTTCCAGTAACACAACCATGTGACATGAGTATCACCTTTGACAAATGTTAAAGTGGAAGAAAAAAATTTAAAAGAAGAAAGGTAAGTAAACAGGGTATTATCTAAAAATATAAGCTCTTTCTCTGCAGGAAGTTTTTTGTGGTTGCAGATTAAAGGAGATAAGAGATACCATTTGTGAAATACAAAGCTCAAGGTAACTATAGAAGGTGTACGTATTTAGTTATTCAGAATTTAATTAACTGATTCAATTAAAAAAAAAACCTTTAGGATGTTCTTGCTGGATTTTCAGATTTATTTGTCTCAACACACTAACAAAATGTTCAATTCTATCAAAAGAACACCCTTATACTAAAATCTAGATGTTACTAGTGGCAAAATCAAGCAAAGTTAAATAAGGTTGAAATTTACATTAATATACAATTTCTTTGCTATTACAAACTAATGTTAAGAAAGTGTAAAGAACAACAAAAAAAAAGAAAGTGTAAAGAACATTTTGCTATCTAAAATTACTTTTAATTTATTCTGGAATAAAGGATTAAAAAGCATTAAAAACACTAATTTTGAAAATCTGCCATAGCTTCTCATATAAGAAGTGAATAGTACTTGATGACTTAGAAAATTCAGAAGGCAGTCATGTTTTAAGGCAAAATCTACCCCAAGTGTATTTTGAAGAATATGTCCTTCAAAATGCTCTGTGAAAAAAGTTCCATAGTCAAACAGTATATTTCTCTTGGAAAATATCTGCATCTCTTTCCCTCCACATTTGTTGTTTTGCCTAATTCCTCCCTCTATGCTTTGGACCCTATCGTTTTCTATGTTCCTGAATTCACTATCACTCGCTCCTTTCCTCTTACACAGTCAGCTTCAACCCCTATCTGGATCTTCTCCCACTTGTCCACTCACTTTATCCCTTCCAAATACTGCCCTATTTCTATCCTCCCTGCTTCCTGTCTCAATTTCCATCATTACTTGCGAAATATAGGAAGTATACATATTGGTCTCTGCCCCTGATTCCTGGCACAGAGCTCCTAAAACCCTTGGAATTTCCTGGGTGATAGTAGTGTCTTTTGTTCTAATGAGGTGACTCTTGATGGGCTCCTGGATAGTTTCAGCATGAGGGACAGTCACCAGAAAGGCCAAGCCATGATTAGAAGCTTGGAAATTTCAGCTCCAGCCCTCCACTCTCCAGGAAATGAAGAGGGGCTGGGAATTAATGATCATGCCCACATGATGAAGCCTCCATAAAAATCCTAAAGTATGGGATTTGGAGAGCTGCTCAATACATCTATATACCAGGAGGGTGGCACACCCCAATTCCTTCTGTATGGAAGCTCCCATACTTGGGACCTCTCTAGACCTTTCCCTATGTATCTCTTCATCTGGCTGTTCATCTGTACTCTTTACATTATCCTTTATTATATAATAAACTAGTAACCTTAAGTAAGTGTTTCCCCGAGTTCTGAGAGCCATTCTAGTAAACGATAAAACTCAAAGAGGGGTCGTGGGAACTTCCAATTTACAGCAATCAGTCAGAAGTACAGGTGACAACCTGGGACTTGCAACTAATGTCTGAAGGGGATGTGAAGTCTTGTGGAACTCAGCCCTTGACCTATGGAGTCGGCACTAATTCCTAGTGTCAAAAAACTTTATTCAATTGTAGGACAACCAGCTGATATCACAGATAATTGCCTGATGTGTGAAAACATCTGGTGACAGAGTTTAAGTGTGTCATGTTCTGTGTCAGTGATAAAAGAGAGACACATAGTGTGTTTTTCCTATACAACCTGCAAGCTACTCCATTTGGCTGCTTCTCCCTTCCCTCCACTTCCATAGCTTACTCTAGAGTCAACCAATCATCTCCTTATCACTATATTCAGTGACCCTTCCTGATCCTCATTCTCCATGATTGTTGTGTTAACATTTGACAATATTAATCTCTGCCTGCCTTTTGAAACATTCTCTTCCTTTGGCTGCCATAACATACTTGTCTAGTTAACCTCCAATTTCTGCAGGTACTCTTCCATGTCCTCTGGCAAGCGTATCCTCTACTACACAGTTATATATTAAAATACCTTAAAGCTCAGTCTTAGAATTTCTTTCTCCTTTCATATGATTTTAATTATCACCCACAGGCATTTGAAAATATTTCTATCTGCTGCCCAGACCTCTCTTCTGAACTCTAGGGCTATATGCCCAACTATCTATTAAGTATCTCCTTTTGGATACCCTAGAAGCATCAAACTAGATACATCCAAAGCCAGACTCACAATTTTCCCTCCAAATGTCTTTCAAATTCTCAGTAAAGGGCATCACCTTCCAACCAGTTAAACAAATCCATATGCTGATGTCATCCTTGATCTCTTTCTCCAGTTCACATACTCCCATCCAGTTATCAAATTCTCTCAGTTTTATTTCCTAAATATCTGAAGATTCATCCATTTCCAACTAGTCTCTGCCTCTCTAAATCTATATTTCTATGCTTTATTCTGGGTGAGTTTCTCAGTACCAACTTCCAATTAATAAATTCTTTAATTGTGGCCAGTCTAGGGTTTATCATATCACTGAATTATTTCAATGACTATTTTTCATTCAAGAATTCTAACTGATTCTTTTAAACATTCATCTGGTTCTTGTTTCATTTCTGCCTGTTTTTATTTAATATTTTCTTGTTTGCCTTAAATGGAATATATTAATTTGAATCTGAGCATATAAAACGTACTTTATTTTTATTGTTTTGAGAGAGAGTTACAGGCCATTGACTTCAAATGGTAGTTATAAGGGTTTTTTTCCCCCTCCTTACCTTAGATTCTTTTGCCATTTTGAGAAGCCTCACTCTTGCTCCACTTCTAAAAAATAAATCTGACTTTGCCCCATCTCACCTTGCACACTTTTAGTCTTTACTATCCCAAAGGAGTTGAAATCCCTGTCTCCATGCCTATTCTAGGACTCAGAACCAAGCAGGCCAATAGTTTTAGCTCTACTCAAGATTTCCTTTATGTTTTCTTTTGTTTTTGAGCTTGGCAATATCCTTTTGGTTTGCAGTTTCTGTAAGTTCATCTATCATTGATACGTATTTGGTGCAGAAGTGGTACATCGAAGTGTGAATTTATGGAACCACCTTGATTGGAAATCACTGATTCACTTTCCACACTGTAGCCAGAATTATACTTTTAAAATGAAAACTGGATTATGTCAATTCCCTGTTTTCTAGCAATCTTAGGATAAAGACCCAAGTCCTTGAAGTTACAAGGTCTGGACCCTTTCTGCTACCATTCTGACCTTTCAGTCTCTCATACTTTCCATTTTTCTGTTACCCAGCCCCCAGTAAGGGCCTTTGCACATGCTATTCTCTCCACCCAAAATGCTCTTTTCATCCTTCTTTGTTATCTTTCTTTACCTAGTTAACTCCTATTCATCCCTCTGATCTTAACTCACTTGCTATATCTTCAAGGAAACCTTCCCTGATCTCCTTATCTAGGTCAAGTTTTTTTCTTAAATGTCTTCATAGGACCTTGTACCTTTTTTTGTTTGCTTGGTACCACTTATCACACTTGCATATTTACCTGTATTTCTAGGATTATTATAACGTCAGGCTAAAAACTCCATGGGGACAATGATCATGCCTGTTTTTATTTACCACTGTATCCTCAACCTAGCTGCTGAATAACTGAAAGAAAATTCGGACCCTTCACAATATGATATTTAAGGTGTTCCAAACCAGGGCCATAACCAACATTCTTTTTTTTTTTTTTATAAATTTTTATTTATTTATGATAGTCACACAGAGAGAGAGAGAGAGAGAGAGAGAGAGAGAGAGAGAGGCAGAGACATAGGCAGAGGGAGAAGCAGGCTCCATGCACCGGGAGCCTGATGTGGGATTCGATCCCGGGTCTCCAGGATCGCGCCCTGGGCCAAAGGCAGGCGCTAAACCGCTGCGCCACCCAGGGATCCCCATAACCAACATTCTTGACCTCATGTCCCGCTACTACCAAACAAGTAAGATATGCTCCAGCTACTAGGGGTCTACTCACTATTCTTCAAGTATGCCTTTATTTTCTGCCTCTAAACCCTCATGACTCAAACTGCTGTCTCTGCTTAGAATACCCTCTCCACTAACTCAGCCTGAGGAAGTTTATCTCAAATGCCACCCTCTTCATGAAGTCTTTCCTCAACCTCCTTATTTACATCTCACTGACGGTGTTCATATGCCGTCCCTCCCCGGAATCGTGTATGTCTTATCACTTCAGAGCTGTGAGTTTTCTCAGGGCAAGCCATATGGTCATTTCCAGAACCACATAATAGTCACTTAATATTTATTAAACTGAATCTGAGCACAGATAATTAAATTTACTTTTGTTGATTTGTAGATTTTATTAGAAAGCGACTATGCTGTATTTAAACTCCATCAAACAAAATACATAGTAAAAGAAAACCTTCTGGTTTGGAGTTACATAAAACAAATGTTTGGTTGTTTTATGTTGTACTGAAATAAAAATAAGAACACATGGAGAGGACAAAAAGATTTTATGGCTTCTACAGTAGCACAAAGAAATGTAAATAAAACTCTACCAAGGTTTTATTTATTCCTTCTGCTATTAAATCTTAGAATATCTTATTTTCCAAATGGCATAACTAGATTGAGAATTTAAACACAGGGCTCTTGGTAAGGGGTAGGGGTAGAATGTGGCAGTAAGGCAATAAAGAGAGTGAAGCTATTGCCTACTAGAGCTAGAAAACATACAGATTACTGGCTGCAGTGACATTCTTATTTTGAGACCATGTCATATCCCAGGGAAAATGTGGAGAGGGGTTTCCTTAAGTTGACAGGGTCCTTGAGTTGGTGGGTTAAAGGAGAGAGAGAGAAAAGCAAAAAAAAACCCACAAAAAAACCAGAAGGAATCTCAGGCGGTAAGGGTCAGCACGCACAGAACAGAAAACACCGTGGATATAAAGAAAGAAAGAAAATCTCAGGATAGCATGACAAGTAGCAGAACAAAGAAAGAGTGGGAAAGATTCCCACCTATTCCTTCTAAAGCAACACACCAAAACAACTCTATGTCTTTTTGTAAGATACCATAAAAGCGGTCTTTACTAACAATATATTTAAAAATTTGTTAAAAAGAAGTCTTACACACTTGAAACAATTGTCAGAGAACCCCAAATAATTGTCAAATGCTAAAGCAGGCATTACAATTACATAAAACAACTGGACAGATGTGCCAATTTCACTAGTACAGGTACTGGTAAACAATATTAATGAAAAATAACCAAAAATTTTGAGAACATCAGTGTGGGGGAAAAGTCTTTAAGTTCCAAAGCATTTCAAACCACAGAAAGGGTAAGTTTTTTTCTTTGCATTTCCACTGACTCTAAAAATAAACCTTTATTTTTTCCAGATTATAAAGGAAATATATATTTGTTGTTTAAAAAAATTCTAACACTATGCAATATGTAATATAGAAAACCAACATTCTATATAACCTTTCCCTTCGGAAGTAACTAATGTTTATCAGTTGGGTAACAGCCACTTTTTTGATTATTTGAGAATAGTAATAGGAGAGCTGCTCTGAACAAGATTATACTGATTTTTCAATTTCTCCTTTGAGCTGTACATTTCCTACTCACTACTAAGGAAAAAGAAAAGGAAAAAGAAAATCCCAAATACACATTGATCCTCCAAAACAGGCAATCCATAAGTAAGACTAACCTCGAAGAAAAAATCAAAGGTGACTGGGCAAAACTGTTAGACTAAGTGGCAGAAACAAATATTATCAGATATTGAAAAATGGAGTAAAAGTAGAAAAAAATACTAGCCAGTCTTTTTTATAATTCCGATAATCTTGATAACTTTTCCTTCAAAGAAGATTGAAGCAGCCAACCTAATTATCTATGGTTTTTAGCTTTTAAAAAAGAACACTGTACAAATTAGGTATACTGTGGTGCCAGACGGCAAAGAAGTGCTCAAAAAACTGCACAATGATGGGGGTATGTCAAAGAGACAGGAGCCAATAAAAAGTTTGCAATTGCCAAAGCCAGACTAATTTGAACAAAATAAATATTAGATTATAACCCAAAATATAAAATAAAAACACCATGAGTACATACTATTATAAATAAGGATTAAATAAATAAGTAAATAGAGAATATACAAATTTCCCATATTTCTACATGGGAATTTAAAATAATTTATGTAAATATTCTGCCTCTAAAGAGGTAAAGCATACAACCATTCCCCCCCACCCCATGCATGGTTGCACACTGACTTCCTTCCAAAGATTACAGCATGAAAAGAGGGGAAAAAAAACTTCGTATTGGAGAAACCTGACAAACCCTTCCTCAGCCAGGTGATCAAAGTTAGTATCAATAAGGATAAGTCATGTTGATACTATACCTTTTATGTGATGTTATAGGGCCAGTACTTTACCTTTATGGTCTTTCCCCCCAAAATCTAAAATCTGAGGCTAATCATGAGAAAGACATCACACAAATTCCAGTTGAGGGACATTCTATGTAATAACTGCCCAGCACTCCTCAAAACTGTCAAGGTCTTCAAAATAAAGTCTTAGAAACTCACAGGGAAGAGGAGTCTAATGAGACATGATGAATTAAATGTAAGGTGGTATTCTGGATGAGATCCTATGACAGATGTTGTCAGCTATATGTTATTTTTTCTTTCTGATGACATGTCAAGAGTGATAACCAGGTGATGGACATTGAAATGGAATTAATAAAACAAAACACTGGCAAGTAATTAAGAATTTGGTAAACTTAGAATGTTTTTACAACCATGAAACTATGTGGCTTTGCAATTTTCACTTTCAAGTTCTTATTTTGGTAAAAGACTGATATTGATAAAACACTTTATGTATATTTTGCAGGGTTATTTTGGTCCATTTGAAGAGGAAGTGCTGTTTCCATTTATCTTCTAAGCTTAAACCCAGGAAGATTGCCTGTTATCTCTTTCCTAAACCGATGAGAAAATTTTCAAGAGGTTTTCCTGCCATTCATATCATAGGATGTGTAGATCTTTTCTGGAGAGGGAGATCTACGATAACTGGAAAACTTCAATTTAGATTAATTCTGTAACTTTATATACACAAGCAATTTCTAGGCATTTATGAGTTACACAAAACAGAGTGAAAAAATGCTCTACTGACTAAATAATGTTGCATTTGCAAGCTCTCCCCCGCCCCACATTAAAGAAATGATGTTTGCCATAATTACTTAACAAATACCAAAGGCAATTCTGATACTCCAACCCACCTGAGTATCTCTTTAAATCTTAAGAGTGCTTACTCTATAGGAGGTATATTAGGGATATATACTTCCTGACCAGATTTTTTTAAAACTGCAATAAAATTATAAATTTTTAAAACAAGGTCTAGTACTGCTACGGATTACTGTGAATCCAAAGTGAAGAATCAGCTTTCCATTTTCCAAAGAGGTCAATAAGCATGAGTCCTGCTACTGGGCCTTCTGACCAACCTGAGATAGCACTAGTGATATGGAGTTATTGAGGCCTGTTCTCTCAAGCTCATATAACTGTGTTTCTCACTCCTTTACTGCTGACTCCTTTACACAATCCATTCATTTATTCCTTTTTTTTTTTCATTCATTTATTCCTAACAAGGATGCTGTAAAGAGCACTCACAATGCCCACATGCCCTGTACTGAAAGGGCCTACAACAGAACTCATTTTGTTTTTTATTTTATTTTATTTTGTTTTAGTTGGTTTAAATATTAGGAATAATGGTACTTTCTCTAAACAGTTTGTTTCCATTTGATCTGATGAACTATGTGAATCCTCAAAATCAGTGAATCTTACAGTGGAAATAACTTCCTTAGAAAGTGTACCAGAATTATGTGTCTTCAAACTTCTCCACTTACTGATATATCTTAACTCTTTCTCAAGCCCATCCTGGCCCCTTTGAGAATCTCTTTAGGTAAAGAGGGTGTTTATAAATGTAGTGTGGAGTGCTTATGAATGATGTGCAGGAAGATAAAAGGATGAATCCCTGCTCTTTGGCACTCACGTTTTCATCTTCAAGTTTGTGGATAGAATTTACAGCTAAATTACTAGAGCACTTCATTGGTATGAATTTTGTGGGCCAACCTTAAACTTCTAATTTTTCCTAAACTTATTTTCCCTTTGTGCTCTTATCTTACCTTTATTTTAACTTATTTTAAGTTTATTTTTTGCAGTGCATACATCATTATAATCATCTTTTATCTCATAGAACAAAGCAAAACAGAAATAATCTAAAAATAAAGAGTACCTACTCTGGAGTGGGGAGGATAAACCTGAAGGAACTACATACTCTTCCTAATACTATTTTGAAAAAAAAAAATGTCTAAGTGAAATACTGCAATAAAATCTAAGCTTTGAATTCATCTTAATTGTTATTGAGAGAAAAATCAGCCTTCCAAGAGTTAGAAGTCTGAAACAGAAACTATTTTAAAAGGGAAAAGACCTGTTATTTTGAAATAAATATTTTAACACAAAATTAATGACTAATAAAATAGTACCACTGTCATAATAATTAGGTATGAACAATTTATAAAACTTCAAAAACATAGTTAAGTTAATTTACTACTCATTCTGGAACTGCTGTTTACCTTGCAGATTTAATAATATGTATTTTAAAATTTTGGTTAAAGTGGGTATTATATTTTCACAGGTAGTTCTACCTAGCACATTCCTAAGAAGTGTGTTTTAAAATACTGCCATAGGGCAGCCCGGGTGGCTCAGTGGTTTAGCGCTGCCTTCAGCCCAGGGCGTGATCCTGGAGACCCGGGATTGAGTCCCGCGTCAGGCTCCGTGCATGGAGCCTGCTTCTCCCTCTGCCTGTATCTCTGCCTGCCTCTATCTCTCTCTCTCTCTCTCTCTCCCTCACCCCCCACCCTGTGTCTCTCACGAATAAATAAAATCTAAAAAAAAAAAAAAAAAAGAAAAGAAAACTGGCTCTTTAAGGAGCTTTAAAAAAAAAAATACTGCCATAGAAGCAAGGTATACCACAATGATTCACATAGACAATCTCACAACACCCCAAGTAGTTATCACACAAACATTATCAGGGGCACATCAAGAGAAGAATCAACTTGCCATTAATATTCTGTCAGAGAGAAAACAGATATGGGAGCCTGGCAACGCTGTATTCCTAACAATGCTGTTCTAAGACATACAATCATTTGGCTGACTAATGCAATCAGGGAAATTTTGTTTCAAACACCATGCAAAATATACCCTTTTGGGGATATCTGGAAAGAAAGAGATATAAGGTCAAATTCATTATAGAAATTTTGCCTGGCTTCATTCAGCTTTCTACTTACTCCCTTGATTACTTCACCCAAAACCCACTTATGTGGTACTTGATCATACACCCCATTAGCAGTCAGTACATGTAAGAACCATTCTAAGTGGTATAAACTATTCCAGCAGTCACATGCCAAAATAGAACTCTTACGAGTCAAGAAGGTGTAATGAGTACTCTAGGTACCTTAAAATCATCATAATGCTAATAGAACTACTTGATAATACTTCTAATATTATAATTAGTATATATTATATAAAGTATATATATAATTTATAATATATTATAAATAATATAAAATTTAAATATACAATTGTATACTTATAATACAAGTACTTGATATATACTACTAGTTGGTTATGGAAATATGACAAACTTCTATTTTGAAAGTGGAAGAAGTATATTATTCTTAGGACCGTTTCAGTACCTTAAAATGAGTTTCATAAAGTCAGTTAAAAAAAGAGATTCCCAATCTAAGAATCATTAAGACTTCTAATAATTTTGAGTGTTTGACTTTTATAAATTGCTTATTTTTGTAAAGCAATATGAACACACTTCTGAGAAACTGCTTTTATATAATAGTGGTTCTCAAAATGTGGTCCCCAAACCAGCAGCATCAGCACTACCTAGGAACTTTTTAGAAATGTAAATTGAGTCCTTCTGAATCAGGAACTCTGGGTGTATAGGGCCAGCATCCTGTTTTAAAAAGCCCTCAAAGTGATTCTGAGGCTCACTAAAGTCTGAGAATCAATATTCTAAAATACAGCAGAATCATTAGTGGTTAAGTTTATAATACTACATATTTATTTTAAAGTTTCTTATCTTTAAGAATAAGTTAGTTTTTTCTAAAGAAATATAATAAATATTTGTAGAAATATGTAATTCAGATAAAATAAAATGTGCTATCCTGGATTAGAGTTTAACCTAGAAATAACTGGATTAATAATTGTTCCTATAACTCCTGCCCTTAAAAACACTGAAAGAATCACTTTTTAAATTTATTTATTTTAGAGAAAGAGAGCAAACACAAGCAGGAGGGGCAAGAGGGAGAAGGAGAGAGAATCTCAAGTAGACTCCATGCTGAGCATGGTGCCTGTAGCAGGGCTCAGCTCAATCTCACTACCCTGAGATCCTGACCTGAGCTGAAACTAAGAATCGGTAGCTTAACTGACTGTGCCACATAGGTGCCCCAAGAACCACTCCTTAAATTCCACTGGAAAGAAACTTGTTAACCAGTTGACTAAAATTAAGAAAATATTTAGAAATAATCTTCAATCACTTATTTCCAATCATTAGTAATCAATAAAACTTACGAAAGTAAACTGGGAAAAATGACAAGTTTTTGATTCTAGATTTCAATATAGAAAAAAATTACTCAAACACCTTCTCAGAGCAAACATGGGGGTAGTACATGTTCTTTGAAGGCAACAGTAGCAGCACGACATCCTTGTTTTGACACCAAGGAACAAGACCTTCTACCTCTAAAGCCAGACCTTAAGAGCTAGTCTTTAAGCAGGAGGAGCAATTATATGGAGAAAAGTATTTAAAAGTTGCAGAGGTATAATAAAAATACTTCAATACTTAATCTAACATTTGCCATTGCAAACACAGTAAAGTATTTAAGAGTTTCTTTGCTACTTTAACATCATTAAAAGATAATTTCAAGCACAGTTGGTATTAAACTCCACAGTATTTCTACAATTTGGGCAAAAAAAATATGCCCAAGATTTTATATATACACACACAAAAAAAGCCACCAAGCATAGTTTACTGTATCTTAGGTTCTTTATGGTATTGAAACATTTGTAAGAGGTTATATAAATCAACAGAAAGAAATAAAATAACTTGGGTGGCAGGAAAAAAAGAAAACTCATTGCCAAGTAAATGCTACTGCCAAATGACCTTTAATGGCTAAGACCCACGTCTCCATTTTTCTCTCACTGTAGTAAAACCAACTAAGAGATGGCAATCAAAACAAATTCTGCAGTGTTTCCATCAAACTGCTTTCTATTCAATGCCCCAAGCATGCTATAAGAATGAAAGCATTCAATGCTGATCTCTGGTCGTAATTCTTTTAAATTACATTATAAATTTTCATTCTGCAGAAGCTATTTTAACCAATTCTCAGTTATCTACAAAAATTGGTAGTAGAGTTTTGAACAGCTAGTAAGATTATCTAAAATGATGTACTTTTTCCCTATACCCCCTCTACTAAAGGAGCTTATGAACAACTGAAAGCCCAAAATGCAAGCTGCAAAAGGAGCAAGGAACAAAGACACTAGGACTTATGGGTAGGAGAGTGTGTGTGTTTGTGTGTGTGTGTGTGTGTGTGTGTGTGTGTGTGTGTGTGGAGACAGAGATAAACTAGAGATAAGAAGCTTTCCACTTTATATCCTTTTTTTTTAAATTTTTTTATTTTTTAATTTTTTTATTTTTTTTAATTCATGAGAGACAGAGAGAGAGACAGAGAGAGGCAGAGACACAGGCAGAGGGAGAAGCAGGCTCCATGCAGGGAGCCCCATGTGGGACTCAATCCGGGCCGGGGCCAAAGGCAGGCGTTAAACCGCTCAGCCACCCAGGGATCCCCTATATCCTTTTATTTTTTAGATGAAAGGTTAGTAAAGTGCCTCTGTCTTCTCCAGGCAATCTCACATTGCCAATTATTAATGATGACTCGGTGACTCAAAAGAAAAACCCATCTTAAAAATGAAAGTTGTGAAAGTATGTGTAAACTATGAGTCATGGAGACTTTAGAATTTCAACCTGATCATTCTAGAAAAAATGATCAACAAACGCATTAGTTCTTTCCACATAAAACCATGGTGAAGGAAACTGACATCGAAAAAAAAGAACCCAGGCAAAGACAGTTTGCATGGTCATGTTGAAACTCATTTCTAGCTCCTGGGCTAGACTTTGACCATTATACCAAACAAGACATCACCAACCCCAGTACAGCCGTCATTAGAGCTGTTCAAAAATACTAATTCTCTTTCTCCTTCTGGGTACATGTAGTAGGATTGCCTCCCTTATCTTACTGAACTAAGGTGTAGCTGCATAGCTTGCATTAGCTGCTAATAAATTATGAGAAGTGATAGGTATCATATCTGAGTAGATGCTTTATGAGTCAGTGTGTGCTCTACCACCTTCCCTTTTCCCTCTGTCACAGTGACTGGGAATATCTCAGAAAGTTATTCTGAGTCTCATGGGGGACAAGAATGATGATGACACAGAGGATCCACAATGAACATGTAGCATGTACAAGAAATAATTTGTTTTAAGCCACCCAAATTTGGGGTTTATTACTGCAGCATAACATATCCTAATACTAATAATCTTTTATTTTCTCTATATGGTTAATATATTCCTTATTTAATTATTTTATAGAAAAGTAAGCCATTAATTTAGACACTCAAGTTTAGAATCTAAGCATCAGTTAAAAAAAAAAAAAAAAAAAAAAGAACTCTTGGGACGCCTGGGTGGCTCAGTGGTTGAGCATCTACCTTTGGCTCAGGGTGTGATCCCAAGTCTGGAGATTGAGTCCTACATTGGGCTCCCTGCATGGAGCCTGCTTCTCCCTCTGCCTGTGTTTCTGTCTCTCTCTGTGTGTCTCTCATGAATAAATAAATAAAATCTTGAAAAAAAAATGAAGACCCTCAAACTAAAAAAATTAAAAGAGGAGATTGTCAGTTATTTAAATTAGGAGACTAAACACATCACAAAAAACTACCATGCTATTGTTCCTAGAAACTTAAGGCCAGGGCAGCCCCGGTGGCGCAGCGGTTTAGTGCTGCCTGCAGCCAAGGGCGTGATCCTGGAGACCCGGGATCGAGTCCCACATCAGGCTCCCTGCATGGTGCCTGCTTCTCCCTCTGCCTGTGTCTCTGCCTCTCTCTCTAGCTGTGTCTCTGTGTCTCTCTCTAGCTGTGTCTCTATAAATAAATAAATTAAAAAAAAAAAAACTTAAGGCCATAGACAACTAAATGGATTCACAAGGTAGTTCTTTTTCTTTTCTGTTTAAATTAATTGGACTATATGCCAGGTATTGCAATCAGTGCTTTTTAAGAATTACCCGATTTAATCTTTACATAAGGCATGAGAAGGTTAAGTGACACTAGCAAGTGGACTAGGGTACAAAGACTGAAACTCAAGAAGTCTTTTAGAATTAATCCTGAAAAATAGATGCTATTTCTGACAAGTTATACAATTTACTGTATATCCACTTGTTCATTCTTTCATTCATTTACTAGGTACCTACTGGGCAATTTATTATGTGCGAGGCCCTTTCCTTAGTGCTGAGAATGTAACTGTGAATAAGCTGCACAAGATCTTCAATCTTAAGGCATTTATATTCTGATGGAGATTAATAAAGTAAACAAGACATGCACTGAAGTGTTATGAAGGTATTTAATAAGTTAACTATTGCTGTATAATTAACTACCCCAAAACTTGGGTTAAAATAACCAGTTATTTTCTCACAGTACTAAGGGTTGACAATTTGGATTGGGTTCGGCTAGATAGTTCCTGTGGTCTACATGGTATTGGTTAGGCCAATCCATGTGTTGTCAGTTGGCAGGTTCCAGATGACCTTACTCACATGTCAGAGCCTTAGCTGGGATGGTTGTCCTCGTTCTCCCTCTCCCTCTCTTTCCATGTGGCATCTCATCCTCAAGGAGACTAACACGGGCTTGTTTACAAGGCTCTGGTTCCCAGAGAGTGACAGCATAGCTGCATGGCCCCTTGAACTCCTTGCCTGGAACTTCCATAATGTCACTTATGCCACATTCTATTCATCAAAGCAAATCATTAAGCAAGCCCAGATTCAAGAGATGAGGAAACAGACTCCATCTCCTGATAAGACGAACTGCAAAGAATCTGTGGCCATTTTTAATCCACCACTAAAGTAAATAAGGTTGATGTGACTGAAGATACAGGCAGAAGGTAGGAGAGCAGACTGGGATTACTTTAGAAGAACTAGGGAAGACCTATGAGATGCTGATGATGTAGAAAGAATATTAAAAGTTGAAGGAATAGCAAGCACAAAGATCTTGAGGCAGGAATAAGTTTGGTATATCTGAGGAATAGGAAAAATTCTAGTGTCCATAATTCAGTGAAAGAGAGAAAAAAAACAAACAGGGGGCTGAAAGAGAGGGAAAGATCAGATGATGAAAGGTACCATAATCCATGATCAGGAACTTGGATTTTATTCTAAGTATAGGTGAAAGTCACTGGAACAAGGGTGAAAAAGGAAGGAAACCACATAAGAGTTTAAGTGAGAAATGATTTTAATGGAGATGGAAAAAAATAATAAGATTATGGGATACTTGGGGGATATGACTAATAAAACTTGCCAGCCAACTGGATGTGGGGCTAGTGAAAAAGAACAATTGAGGCTTGAATCTTTGGTTTTTGACTTAAACAATTAGGAAGCTGGTGGTGCTAATTACCTACTCACTTAAGCTTTAAAAAATACAATTTAATTTCTACCCAAATGGCTGTGCAATGCTTTTCCTTGGAATTATTTGTAAGAGTCAAAACAGCATGTTGTTGGGGAATGGCTGTTTACAAAAAGATTCATGAACCTAAAACTGCTCTAAGACGGTAAGTTTATTAAATTAAAAGAAAATAAATGCAACCTAAGAAAATCCAAAATACTCTAATTTACAGCAAGTAACATGAACATGCTACATAAAGACTGACTCAAGGGTTCAATGGTATAAGAGTTCATACTTGGCACTTTAAATTAGTCAAAATTTGGGACACCTGGGTAGCTCAGCAGTTGAGTGTCACTTTGACTCAGGGTGTGATCCCAGGGTCCCAGGATAGAGTCCTGCATCGGGCTTCCTGCATGGAGCCTGCTTCTCCCTCTGCCTGTGTCTCTGCCTCTCTCTCTGTGTTTCTCATGAATAAATAAATAAAATCTTTAAAAAATAAGTAAAATAAGTTAGTCAAAATTTAAAATTTAGTCAAATTTAGTTTCTCCCAAGTTACAACATATTCTGGAGAAATGAGTGTTATGAAAACTGTTTTGCAATACCTATTTAAAACAAATTCTTATCCAAGTATTTTGAGTAAACGTTATTCTCTAGTCTGACATTTTTAGTAAATTTTTAAGAAAAGAATCACATACAAGAATGACTGTTAATACACAACAACATGCACAATATACTATGAATGTCTTGTTTATTTTTACTTTATTTTTAAAAAAGATTTTATTTATTTATTTGACAGAGACAGAGAGTGCACAAGCAGGGGGAGCAGTGGTCAGAGGGAGAGGGAGAAGCAGGCTCCCCGCTGAGCAAGGAGCCCAATGCAGAGCTGGATCCCAGGACGCTGGGATCACGGCCTGAGCCAAAGGCAGACATTTAACTGACTGAGCCATCCAGGCACCCCGAATGTTTTGTTTAGATAATATAACCATTAGTTGAATCATGTTCCTAGCAATTCCTACCTTTTATTGGTCTAAAGACATATCCTCACATCTTAAAAAAGTATCTGTCATGGAATAGGTGTTCAGTAAACAGTAACTGAATCTACATCGTAATTCCCAGATAAGATGCTCTAACTGTTATCAAAATGGAGGCTATCTAATTAATCTGCTGGTCATTCAGAACCCTTCCCTCTTCTTCAAAATAAAAAATACAAACAAAAATACAAAATAAAAATACAAACCAGAACCTTCTTCTGAAAATTTGAAACTATATATATATATATATGCTATATATATACATATATATGTTATATATGTTATAAGCTGGATATATATATATATATATATTATAAGCAGGATACACTTTACACTTGAAAAACATCTACAAGGTTAGTAGTAAATTTTATAGAACTCTTAGAAGAAAACATAAGCATAAGCATAATTTACACTTTACACTTGAAAAACATCTACAAGGTTAGTAGTAAATTTTATAGAACTCTTAGAAGAAAACATAAGCATAAGCATAATTCTTCATGCTTGGGGGTGCCATTCAGGAAGGTAATTCCTCAGTGTCTAAATAAAGACAACTTAAAAAAAAAAAAAGAAAGAAAACATATCCACACAAAAGCCTGTATGTGAAATGTTCCCAGCAACACTATTCTCAATAGCCAAAAAGTGGAAACAACCCAAATGTCCACAAACTATGAATGGATAAGTAAAATGTGGCCTATCTATACAAAAGAATATTATTCTACAATAAAAAGGAATAAATTGGTATTCATGTTATAACACAGATGAACTTTGGAAACATCATACTAAGTGAAAATATGAAGTGTCCAGAATAGGCAAATCCATGAAGACGGAATGCAGATTAGTAGTTGCCAAGGGACTAAGGGGAAGAAGGAACTCGAAGTGTCTACTAATGGGTATAGTTATTACTTTGGGGGAATAAAAATATTCTGGAATTAGATAGTGATAATGGTTGCAAAACTTTTGGAATATATTAAAAACCATTGGATAGTACACTTGATGCATTATCTTAGCCAAAAGGCCAAGTTGGACTGTATACTTAAATACATTTTAAGTTTTTAGTTATGTTTACTTTTTTTCAAGTAGGCTCCACAACTAGGGTAGAGCCTACCGTGAGGCCTGAACTCATGACTCTGAGGTCAAGACCTGCGCAGAGATTAAGAGTCAGATGCTTAACCCACTAAGCCACGCAGGCGCACCTGGACTGTACACTTTAAAAGTCTATTATGGTTTATAAATTATATCTCAATAAAAGAAAAAGAAAACCAATGCAGATATTAAAGAATTGAGGTATGACTTGGTCAAGATACTAAACTATGCCCAAAGGGAAATCTAGTCAGGGGCTTTACAAACTCCATTTTCATTTACTATATCTTGTATCTGTAACTGTAAAGACATCAGAAACTGTAAGATAAAACAAATTAAATATTTATTTAGTAGTAACTTTTAAGCAAAAAAGTTTTTTTTCCGTGAACAAAATCATACATTAACCCTTACTTTCCCATACCATATTCGTTCTTCAGAATCACAGTAACATTTAAATATAAACCTTGACATCTAAGTTAAACACTCTTCCGAATCACTTTAAGCCATAACAGCTCTGTACATCCTCATGATGATATATTACATACCATTTTCCTTAGAATTTGTGTTCTTCATCTTTACTCTTATATCACTTTTAGGACCAACAGCAAAGACAGATTGAAGAATACTGAGGTATTACCTGTATTCCACATTGATTATTGCTTTTTCTTTCAATGAATTATGCCACTTTGTCTTTGTCACATGTGTTGTAAACAATATTTTCTTATTTACCAAGTAAGTTTATATACTTGAATGTCTATGGGAAGGTTTTGGCAGACAGAAGTTTGCAGCCTGAGTGACAGCTTTTCAAAAAGCAAAAATCAGGTTTTTGTTTTTTGTTTTTTTAATAAATATTTTATTTATTCATGACAGACACATGACAGACATGGGGGTGGGGGGGGGGCAGAGACACAGGCAGAGGGAGAAGCAGGCTAAATGCAGGGAGCCCAACGTGGGACTTGATCCCGGGTCTTCAGGATCACACCCTGGGCCGAAGGCAGTGCTAAACTGCTAAGCCACCCGGGCTGCCCAACAAAAATTAGTTTTTAACAACCTCTCCTTGTTTAAAAATTCTGAACCTTACTCTGAAAAATGTGTCAATTATCACTACCTTTTACTGCATTGTTAGAAACCCTTCAACAAATATCTAAAGTTAAGATTGAGGTTAATATTAAACAACATAGAGCTGCCAATACAACTAACTCAATGGAGGTGATGAGTGGATAGATAGACACGTTATATACGTATGGCTAAAGCTGCACATACCCTAGCAATGACAACTGCCAATAAGTCTCAACTCCACATAGCAACTGGCAAGTTCCTGCTGACATTATATATAAGCCACATTTTTAGCTCCTTGACCTCTGTCACTCCTAAGCTATAGGCTCTGAGATCAAGATATATAATCATGGTGCTACTCCCTTAATAGTGAAGGTAAAATTGGTCTTTCTTTATCTATGAGCTGACTTACAGAGAACACTGTTGGATATGTAATAATTAGCCATTAATGGAAAAGACCAAGAATTTGTAATTTTTATGCAGAGAATTCATGGGAAAAACATAAATAATCTGTGCGTGATTCCACAGAAGATATCCAGAAACTTCTTCACACAAAGATGAAAAACCTTAAGGCACACAGAAATAGAAAGGACAGATAAGACACTCAAGAATATTACCTTTCTAGACTATTTAGTTTTGTTAACATATGTTTTAAATGTTTGATCTAAAAAATGCAGGGGTGGGGGGTGGGGAAGGGGAAATTGTCCAGTTCTTTCCATTTAATAGATTCTGCACAAATGTAGCTAAATAGTTGCGGCAATAATATAATAAGCAACCTTTAAGGAACTTCTATTTGGAAGCTTTGTTAAGAATATACCTTGCTACAACTATTTTGGAAAGCAATTTGGCAATATGTAGTGAGACCTTAAAATACCCATACTCTTTGACTTCTATTTCTGGGAATCTATTTTAAATAAATAATCTGAAACCTGCATGGAGATCTTCCAAGCATTATTTACCATTCTGAAAAACAGGAAACAATCTAATATGCTGATCAACAGGGAAATGATTAGAGTTGTGAAATATCCATGAGATACAAAGTATTACGTAGTTATTATAGAATATTTACCAAGAATGCCTCTTCACTTCTTTCTTTTCCTGATCCTAGACTGCTTTTTATTTTAAAATAATACATATTCCTTGTGAAAGAAAATTTGAAAAAAACAAATGAAAAACTGAAATCCTCTCATTCTCTTATACTCTATCTCCACCTCCAAAAAGCTTATTACTGTTAAGTTTTTATGAGTAGTTTCTAGAAAATTTCTGGGCATATACAAACTTATCTAACAAACATACATACATAGATACATACATTTATTTATTTATTTATTTTAAAGATTTTATTTATTTATTCATGAGAGACAGATGGGGGGGGGGGCGGGGGGAGGCAGAGACATAGGCAGAGGGAGAAGCAGGCTCCATGCAGGGAGCCTGATGTGGGACTTGATCCTGGAACTCCAGGATCATGCCCTGGGCCAAAGGCAGGAAGGAGCTCAACCGCTAAGCCACCCAGGCGTCCCTACTTGAAACTAATTTAACACTGTATGTTAACTATACTGGAATTAAAATTAAAAAATAAATAAAATGGACCTAGGCTGATATACATTTAGGTTGATTAGACTTTTCTGCTTACAAATAATGCTTAACAAACATGCTTGAAAATGTAACTTTATGTGTTTGTTTCAATGTATCAGTTCATACATTTCAACATTTTAAGTATTCAAAATTGTCAAATCACCCCCCAAAAATACTGTACTGATACTCTTCTCCCTACCTCTCCAAACCATTCAAAATACTGGATACTATCAATTTTTAAGTCTACCAATCTGGATTTTATTTGTATACCTATAATCATGAATAAAGTTAAATCACTCTTCTACTTATAGGCTTATTAAGAGACAATGTTACAGCAGGAAAATTAGCTCTTTGTCACATGTGTTGTAAACAATTCCTCCACTTTCACTTTTCTAATATTCTAATATTCTAATCTATAAAAAGGAAAATCATTGTTCACTACTGCTATAAAAAATAATGATATTCCTACTAGAAACTACTAGACATTTATAAATTGATAGAACAAATGATTACCTTACTGAAAACTGCTTAGATTCGTTTACGAGCATACTATGTTTGGAAAAAACAAAAATATTAATGTCTCTTGATAGTTTATGTTGATAAATTTCAAATAGAGGAATGTGACTCACAGGGAAATGTTAGAATAACCTCAAAGAAAGAGGAGAGGTGTAGAAGAAGGTTAATTAAAAATTATATAAGAAAAAGGGTTGAGATGGCCCTTTATTATGTGGATTTTTTTTTTTTTTTTTTTTAGGAAGGCTTTACACCCAGCATAGAGCCCTATGTAGACCTTGAACTCATGACCCTGAGATCAGGACCTGAGTTGAAATCAAGAGTCAGATGCTTAACCAACTGAGCCACCCAGTAGACTTTTTAATCACTCTTAGCCAGCCTATAATAGCCACTTCTTTGCCAAAGATGAAAACAGTGAATCTTAGAAAGTAGTTATTGTGACATCTTTAGGAGTTTATTTTTAGAGGAAGGAAAAATGGGGAGTTAAGAGATCCAAGGAAGATCACAAATAAGTACAATATTTCTAGAGATTTGGAATAACAATATAAAATTATACTTACAACTTGAGATTCACGAGCTTTAGGAAATGTTTTGGCAACATTGAGTCCATCAATGACGATATCAAAAGGAGGACAGCATTTTACAAAGTTCTGAAATCTTTCAAGTTCCTGAAAAAGAAAAGCCAGATAAAATATTAATAAGAACTTAGCAAGGACTTTACTATAAACACACTGCCGTAACTTTTATTATTGTTCTGATAAATAAAAATATTTATCCCTTAAAAATATACAAACTCAAAAATACTTTAAAAATGAAATCTGAGGGCAGCCCCGGTGGTACAGCGGTTTAGCGCCGCCTGCAGCCCAGGGTGTGATCTCAGAGACCCGGGATCAAGTCCCACGTCGGGCTCCCTGTGTGGAGCCTGCTTCTCCCTCTGCCTGTGTCTCTGCCTCTCTCTGTATATGTCTCTCATGCATAAATAAATAAAATCTTCAAAAAAAATTAAATCTGAAAAGACCAGAATAATACATGCAATTGTATGTAATTATCTGATATACTTTATAACCTCATAGCACTTTACACTTCATAGAGTACTTCCACATGCTATTGCATTTGATCTGTAACCAGCTATTGCCTGTTGAATTGACTCACATGGCAGTCATGATGAAAATGAAATGTCAAAGTTTCTATATCCTGCTCTGAAGCCAGGGAGATTTATTTATTTATTTTATTATTTTTTAAAGATTCTCTAGGTACTAGAGAATGACCAAAAGCCAGGTAGAAATTCAACAGAATGCAAAATTTGAAAGACACTGTGGTGGTCTTAAAATATGTCTGAAAATTCTTTGAGATCTGTCCCCCCACTCCAAAGGTGGAGCTGACTTCCCTCCACTTGAATATGAGCTCTACTCTGTGAATGCCTCTATGAACAAATGTGGCAGAAGTGACTCTACGTGACTTTCATGGATAGGTAATAAAAGGCTGTACAGTTTCCATCTGGCTCTCCCTCCCCAGATGTTTGCTGTTAGAACCCAACCATCATTAAAAAGTCCAGGCAGGAGCCAGGTATAGATTCTACCTAATAGTCCAACTGAGTCCCATCCAACAGCCAGCAACAACCATCAGACTCGTGAGAATTAAAGAAGACTTCAAGATGACCTCCGCCCCCATTTGGGGGCTAAAGGTATTTGTGCTGAATACCCAAGCAAGAGCTGCACAAATGAGTCTAGTCAAACTCAAGAACCATGAGAGATAATAATAAAAATAATAAATGTTTCTGTTTAAAGCCACTACATTAGGGTGGCTTGTTATCAACCTATGGATAACGAAAAAAGAATGGAACTGCACCAGGTAAAATTTGCCTGTCTATGGCTTTTTCCCAAAGGGTACTCTCCAGTTAGCATGGTTGGCAGAGGTAGCTAGAAATCAAGCAGAAAACTGCAGACTTACTGGTTTGAGAAATCAGAAGATCACATTTAGGGCTGTCAGAGAGGCTAGAAAGTGAGAAAGGGGATGCTACAAAGGAAGGAATCATAAAAATTTGCATAATTCTGCTCCAATCCTTGGCTAATTCCTATTTGTACATGCATGGAGAAGACACTGTGGACCCAGCAAAAAAGCAACAGATGAAAGACTTAAAAGATCTGAGCAGAGATTTCAGTTACTATCTACTACAGAGATGACAGTCTGAAGTCAGAGTCTAACCAACTTTTTTATAGCCTGGCAAAGCAAAAAATCAATAACCTCTGGAAAAAGATAAATAATCTTTTGCCTTTCCATTGTGTTCCCCACAATGTCCAATATACAGTTAAAAGATTAATAAACAGGAGCACCTGGGTGACTCAGATGGTTAAGCATCTGCCTTAAGCTCAGATCATGACCTCTGACTCTTGGGATGGAGCCCCGTGTCCAGCTACCTGTTCAATGGGGAGTATGCTTTTCTCTCTCTCCCTCTGCCTCTACTCTCCACCCCCAATCATGTGCTCTCTCTCTCTCTCTCAAATGAATAAATAAAAAATTTTAAAAAGATTAATAAACATTAGAAGAAATAGGAAAATATGACCCATGGTCAAGACAAAAAGGAAGTAAACAGAAATCAATCCAATGTTTAGATGCTGAAGTCATCAGGCAAGAACTTTAAAGTAGCTCATCTAAATATATCCAAGAGTTTAAAGGAAAATACAGTTAACGAAATCAAAGAAGGGAAAACAGAAAAATGTAAACTATAAAAATGAACATTCTAGAACCCAAAGCACAAGTGTGAAATAAAATATTCACAAAATGTACCTAATAGCAGATTAGGGATGGCAGAAGTAAGAATCAGTGAACACGAATCACAGAGCAATAGAAATTACACAATCTAAAGAAAAAAAAATTTAAAGAAAAAGATAAAGCCTTAGTAACCTACTGTGCAATAATGTCAAACAGACTAACATATGGGTAATTACAGTCTAGAAAGAGGATAAAAAAGAGAGAGTAGAAAAAAATACTTGAATAAAGGCCAAAATTTCCCCCAAATTTGGTGAAAAATGTAACTTACAGACCCAAGAAGCACAGCAAACACAAAGCAGGCTGAACACAAAGCAGGATAAATCATAGGTAAATGGAACACGCAGATGTGGTATGTATAACAACAACAGCACAAATGACAGGAAGTGGTAAATGGAATTCTATTGCTGCTAGGTACTTACTTCTTCTTCTTTTTTTTTTTGCTAGGTACCTAGCAAAAAATGGTACTAATGGTACCATTCACAAAAAACGCAAAATGGTACAATCTAAACTAAACTCTAAGTCAACTGGATTAACTTAAGGGTTCTTATTGTAATACCAAGTCATACATTAAAAAATAATGCAGAAAAGGTATAGATAAAAAGTGAACAGAAGAATAAAATGAAATAATAAAAAAAAATCTTGATTAGCCCAAAAGAACATGAAAGGAAGGACAAGAGACAAAAAAATTTTTTTTGAATAGAAATAAATTACAAAATAAAATATTTAAATTAAACTCTATCAAAAATGTTGTTTATAGGGCAGCCTTGGTGGTGCAGCGGTTTAGCGCTGCCTGCAGCCCAGGGCGTGATCTGGAGACCCTGGATGGAGTCCCACGTCAGGCTCTCTGCATGGAGCCTGCTTCTCCCTCTGCCTGTGTCTCTGCCTCTCTCTCTCTCTCTCTCTCTCTCTGCATCTCTATGAATAAATAAATAAAATCTTTAAAAAAAATGTTTATAACAGATATACTATAAATATGAAGTACAGATAAACTGAAAATTAGGAGGAAAATACCATGTATCAGTAAGCTTAAGAAAGTTGCAGGGATAACATTAACGTTAGATAAAACGGATTTCCAGAAAAGAAATATTACAAAAAATAAACGGGAAACTGCATAATGACAACAAGATCAATATATCAGGAAGTCATGTTCATAAATAAGAACAGAGCTTAGAAATATATGAAGCAAAATTTAACTGAACTTGAAACAAGGAACAGTTAAGTCTACAATTATATATGGCAATTTCTTTTTTTCTTAAAGATTTTATTTATTTATTCGTGAGAGACAGAGAGAGAGAGAGGCAGAGACACAGGCAGAGGGAGACGTAGGCTCCATGCAGGAAGCCCTATGTGGGACTCGATCCTGGGACTCCGGGGTCACATCCTGACCCAAAGGCAAACGCCCAACCACTGAGCTACACAGGTGTCCATATAGATGACAATTTCAACATTCCTCTTCATAACTGATAGAACAAGTAGAAAAAAATCAGTGAGGATAGAGAAAACAAACTATACTATTAACCACGTGGACTTAATATCTAAAGGACACTACACCCAACAGCAAAATATTTATTCTTTTTATATACACATGGAACACAAAATATTAAAATCTGAAAGGTATGTTTGCATATACATACACACAATCCCAGAAACCAACAGCAGTAAATATCTATAAATGTCCCAATATTTCTTTTTTTTTTTTTAAAGATTTTATTTATTTATTCATGAGAGAGACACACACACACACAGAGGCAGAGACACAGGCAGAGGGAGAAGCAGGCTCCACGCAGGGAGCCCGACATGGGATTCAACCCCAGGTTTCCAGGATCAGGACCTGGGCTGAAGAGAGCGCTAAACTGCTGAGCCACCTGGCTGACCATTTCTTTTTTTTTTTTTTTTAAGATTTTATTTTTTAAGTAATGTTTACATCCAACGTGGCACTCGAACTCACAACCCTGAGATCAAGAGGCACATGCTCTTCTGACTGAGCCAGTCAGGCACCCCTAAAGTCCCATATTTCTAAATAATACTTCTAAATGTTCAGGAGTCAATAAAGAAATTATACAGGAAATTAGAAAATATTTCAACAAAGTGATACATAGTAAATATTAAATATCAGAATTTATGGGCTACATAAGAGTAAATAATTAGAGGAAAATGTATAGCTTTAAATCCTCAAATGAAAAAAAAATTTCTAAGTCATTGGTCTAAATTTTTAGCTAGAAAAATTAAGCTAGAAAAAAGAAATTCCAAAGAAGCAAAATAATAAGGAACAGAATCAAAGAAACAGAAAAATAAGAAAGTTAACAGGAGGAAAAGTTGGAGAAAACTGGATATGGGGGAAGGAAAAGTTTATAAGGACATTATTGGCATAACTGACAATACCTGAGTATCAGCTATGGATTAGATAATATTATTGTATCAGTATTACAGAGATGAACTCCTCCCTTTAAGCCAATAAGCACATGAAAAGATACTCAAAATGATTAACCATTAGGGAAATGAAAATTTGTAACCACAGTGAGATATCATTATACATCACTAGAATGGCTGAAGACTGACCATAAGAAGTATGTGGAGCAACTGGAACTTTCAAACATTGCTGGAAGGAATGTAAAATGGTACAACCACTCTGGAAAACAATTGGGCAGTTTCTTATAAAGTTAAGCCTACAATTATTCTACAACTCAACAATGTTCACCTCTAGTTATTCAAAGAAGATAAATGAAAACATACATCCACCCAAAGACTTATATATGAATATTAATAATGGCTTTATTCCTAATTGCCCAAAAGTGGAAACAATTCAACTGTCCATTTACTAGGGAAAGAACAGAAAAAAATGTGGTATATCCGGACAACGGAATGCTATTTATCAATATAAGGAAACCGCTGACAGGGCACCAGGGTAGCTCAGTTGGTTAAGTGTCCGACTCGATTATGACTCAGTTCATAATTGGCTCTGCACTCAGCATGAAGCCTGCTTAAGATTCTTTCTCACCCTCTCTGCCCCTCCCCCACTCACACACATATACACACACATATACGCTCTCTCTCTCAAAAAAAAAAAAAAAAACCCCAACTGCTGATACACACAAAAACATAGATGAATCTCAAGTATTATGCTAAGTGAAAAAAAGGCAGACACAAAGAGTTACTTACTGTATGATTCCACAGATATGAAATTTAATGCAAAACTCTGGCAACAGAGAGTAGATAAATGGTTCTAGGAAGTGAAGAGGGGGAAATGACTGCAATAAATGCAACAGAACTTTTGGGGGATATCACTATCTCAAATCTTTATGATGGAGGTTATTACACAATTGTATATATTTGTCAAGACTTACTGAGTTGTATGTACACTTTCAAACTTTATTACATGTAAATTATACCTTTATAAAACTGATTAAAAAAACAAAAGAAAAAATCCTAATACTAACATATGTTTTGTCTTTAAAATAACCATTGATCTTAAACTCAACACCAAAGAAACAAACAATCCAATCATGAAATGGGCAAAAGATATGAAGAGAAATCTCACAGAGGAAGACATAGACATGGCCAACATGCACATGAGAAAATGCTCTGCATCACTTGCCATCAGGGAAATACAAATCAAAACCACAATGAGATACCACCTCACACCAGTGAGAATGGGGAAAATTAACAAGGCAGGAAACCACAAATGTTGGAGAGGATGCGGAGAAAAGGGAACCCTCTTACACTGTTGGTGGGAATGTGAACTGGTGCAGCCACTCTGGAAAACTGTGTGGAGGTTCCTCAAAGAGTTAAAAATAGACCTGCCCTACGACCCAGCAATTGCACTCCTGGGGATTTACCCCAAAGATACAGATGCAGTAAAACGCCGGGACACCTGCACCCCGATGTTTCTAGCAGCAATGTCCACAATAGCCAAACTGTGGAAGGAGCCTCGGTGTCCATCGAAAGATGAATGGATAAAGAAGATGTGGTTTATGTATACAATGGAATATTACTCAGCCATTAGAAAAGACAAATACCCACCATTTGCTTCAACGTGGATGGAACTGGAGGGTATTATGCTGAGTGAAGTAAGTCAATCGGAGAAGGACAAACATTGTATGTTCTCATTCATTTGGGGAATATAAATAATAGTGAAAGGGAATATAAGGGAAGGGAGAAGAAATGCGTGGGAAATATCAGAAAGGGAGACAGAACATAAAGACTCCTAACTCTGGGAAACGAACTAGCGGTGGTGGGAGGGGAGGAGGGTGGGGGGTGGGGGTGAATGGGTGACGGGCACTGAGGGGGACACTTGACGGGATGAGCACTGGGTGTTATTCTGTATGTTGGTAAATTGAACACCAATAAAAAATTAATTTATTAAAAAAACCATTGATCAAAACATAATGAACTCATATAACTCAACACCAAAAAAACAATCCAATTTAAAAATGAGCAGAGAACCTGAATAAATATTTTTCCAAAGAAGACATACAGATTGCCAAAAGATGCTCAATATCGGGATCCCTGGGTGGCGCAGCGGTTTGGCGCCTGCCTTTGGCCCAGGGCGCGATCCTGGAGACCCGGGATCGAATCCCACGTCAGGCTCCCGGTGCATGGAGCCTGCTTCTCCCTCTGCCTATGTCTCTGCCTCTCTCTCTCTCTCTATGTGACTATCATAAATAAATAAAATTAAAAAAAAATTAAAAAAAAAAGAGGCTCAATATCACTAATTATCAGGGAATTGCAAATCAAAACCATAGTGAGGTATCATCTCACACCTATAAGAATGGTTAGTATCAAAAAAAATGAGAAATAACAAATGTTGGTGAGGATATGAATAAAAGGGAACACTCATGTAATCTTGGTAGGAATGTAAACAGGTGCAGCCACTATGGAAAAGAGTACAGAGGTTCCTCAAAAAATTAAAAATAGAAATATCATGTGATCTAGTAATTATACTTCTGGGTATTTACCCAAAAAACCCCCAAAACATGAATTTCAAAAAGATATATGTACCCCTGTTTATTGCAGCATTATTTACAATAGCCAAGACATGGAAACAACCTAAGTGTCCATCAGTAGATAAACAGATAAAGAAGTGTGGAAAGTATTACAAGAGAATATTACTCAACCACTAAAAAAAATTAAATCTTGCCATTTGCAACAACATGAATGGACCTAGAGGGTATCATGCTAAATGAATTAAGTCAGAGAAAGACAAATACTATATGATTTTACTTATATGTGGAATCTAAAAAACAAAGGAACAAACAAAACAGATCAGAAACAGACTCATATACACAGAGAACAAATTGGTAGCTTTTAAATGGGGAGGAGAGTGGGAGAATGGATTAAATAGGTGAGGATTTTAAGAGGTATCAACTTACAGTTTTACAATAAGTCACAGGGATGTAAAGTAGAGCATAAGGAATACAGTCATAATATTGTAATAGCTTTGTATGGTGACTGGTGGTAACTACTTATCTCAGTGAGCATTTCATAATGTATAAATGTCACATAACTATGTTGTCCACCTGAAACTACTATAATATTATATATCAACTATACTTCAATTAAAAATAAATAAAAATGAAATAAAATTAGCACTGGACCATATGCATCCTTTCATTTCTCATTTGACTTCATTAGCTTTTCTATCCTTGCCAACTCCAGCCGTATAGAACTATTCTCTTTCCTTTCTACTCAGCAAAACACCTTTTTAAAAATTTCTCTGCTCTGGGATCCCTGGGTGGCGCAGCGGTTTGGCGCCTGCCTTTGGCCCAGGGCGCGATCCTAGAGACCCGGGATCGAATCCCACGTTGGGCTCCCGGTGCATGGAGCCTGCTTCTCCCTCTGCCTATGTCTCTACCTCTCTCTCTCTCTCTCACTGTGTGCCTATCATGAATTAAAAAAAAAAAAAAAAAAAATTTCTCTGCTCTAAAATATTTCTACAAAATGCTTAGAAAGTTCCAATTAATATCAAAACTAAATATTGGTTGCAACAGGAATACTATTTTTTATAAGTGGAAATAAAGCTATCAAGAAGAATTAAAAATATTGCATACAATATGACCTTTTTTTGTTTCAGTCTGAATGAGCCAAGGGAAACAAAACAAGTGCATTAAATTTCTAAAATTCAGATTCCACTAATTAACATGGAAAAGGTTTTCCCACTATATTTCCAATGTATCATTGTGGTGCTGCTCTTAGTACCACATTATATTCACCTCAGGAGTATGACAAACTAAGGTGGTTCACTATGACTGGCAAAATGGACATCTGTAAAAATCAAGAGTTAAGCTAAATAATTTATAAAGTCCCCTTCCAGTTGTGATATTCTATTTTACAAGACTTGGAAATCCCTTAAAATCGTAGAATGGAAAAGGGTATACTTGTGATGGTTTGTTTGAAAGATGAGTCTCAGGAGCCTCTGCACAATCATAGAATGTGTAATAAAATCCCATCCAAAGATTATCCTCCTGATCCATGTCTAATACACAGAAAAGTTCAAGATGTCAAGTTGGGTTTTTCCCTCTATTACTAAGCTCCATTTACTAATGTTATTAGTTGGGAAGTAAAAGTTTATTACTTTGTAATACAGCCCCCGCGTCCCCATGATGCTCAGTTTTCAAACTAAACAACTTCATATCATTGTACTTAAAAGTCACTGAGTAGGGGTGTCTGCGTGGCTCAGTTGGTTAAGTGTCTATTTTTTTAAAGATTTTATTTATTTATTCATGAGAGACATATATATATATAGAGAGAGGCAGAGACACAGGCAGAGGGAGAAGCAGGCTTCCTACAGGGAGCCCGATGTGGGACTCGATCCTGGAACTCCAGGATCACGTCCTGAGCCGAAGTCAGAGCTCAACCACTGAGCCACCCAGGTGTCCCAAGCGTCTGACTGTTGATTTGGGCTCAGGTCATGATATCACAATGGTGGGATGGATGAAGCCCAGAGTCGGGCTTTGCACTCAGAAGTTGGCTTGCTCCCCCCCAACCCCCACTTGCACACTCCTCTGTCAAACAAACAATAAATACATGCAATCTTAAAAAAAAAAAAAACCCACTGAGTAGACCATGCATGCTGATAAGGCATGACAGAGAAAAGAGCTGACCAATTGAGATAGCATACTAACTATAGTATATAGGGCAAAAGAAATATGCAAGCCTAACTATTTTAATGGAGGGTAAATTTAAATAATCATTTCTTTCTAGCACTGCTGCTAGATTGTATTTGATTACAGATTCACTAATGATCTGGGGTATAAAACTCCACCAATCTTTCAATTAACAAAAGGAGCTCTTTTGAAAAAAAATTATTGATATATAATTCATATACCATACAATTCACTCTTTTGAAGTACACAATTCATAGGTTGTGCAATATTACCACAATCTAACTTGAGGATATTCTGGCTTTCCTACTAGAAATTCTATAACCCATTAGCAGTCAATCCCCATTTCTCTACCCTACCACAAAGCAACCAGTAAACTATCTCTGTGTCTGTAGATTCACTTATTCGGACATTTCATATAAACCAAATTATACAAATATGTGGTCTTTTGTAATTGACTTCTTTCACTCAACTTAATATTTTCAAGGTTCATTAACACTGCAGCATAAATCAGTATTTCACTCCTTTTCATTGCTGGATAATATTGCATTATATGGATATACCACATTTTATTTATCCATTATTAGTTGATGGACATTTGGATTATTTTCACTCTGGGGCTATTGTTACTAATGCTGCTATGAACATTTGTGTTCAAGTTTTACATGGAAGTATGTTTCATTTCTCTTGGGTATGTATCTAGGAGGGAAACTGTCATGAGTTACTTACTATATGTAATAACAGTAACTCTATGTTTAACTTTTTGAGGAACTGCCAGACTGTTTTCCAAAGTAGCTGCACCATTTTACATTTCCAACTGCAATGTATGAGGCTTCCAATTTCTCCACAGCCTCATAAATACTTGTTATGGTACGTGTTTTTTATTAAAGTCATGCTTGTGGGTGTGAAGTGGTACCTCATTGTGGTTTTGATGTACATTTCCCAAATGACTAATGATGTTGAGCTTTATTTCATGTGCTCATTGGCCTAAAGGTAGCTCCTAATTTTTGTAACATATTGGTTTTATAAATTCAATGTATAGCTCTTTCAATAACAGTCACAACTTCTATTATCTTTACTCATTTTATACTTTCAAATTTAAATCTGAGAGGTGTTACTGCATAGGAATTATAAATACCATGACTTGCAACAGAGGTTATTACCTCAAATGCCTAAAGGGACCAGGCAGGTGACATAAATAATTGGGCCAAGTCTAAGAAAACATAACAGAGCAGGCAAAATGATAAATAGCAAATGGTATAAGCCTCACTGTCCAAGATTCTATAGAAAGAGATAAAGACTGGCGGAATCCCTGGATGGCTCAGCGGTTTAGCGCCTGCCTTTGGCACAGGGTATCATCCTGGAGACCTGGGATCGAGTCCTATGTTGGGCTCCCTGAATGGAGCCTGCTTCTCCCTCTGCCTGTATCTCTCTCTGCCTTTCTCTCTCTGTGTCTCTCATGAATAAATAAATAAAATCTTAAAAAAGAAAGAAAGAAAAGGATAAAGACTGACAAACTAGAGAATGTAGGTTCGTTATAAAGGGAGATGAGCTAGATTAAACCCACAAACCACAAGTTTGTAGTATATTCACTTGACCAATCAATAGATTTTCATTAAGCACCTATTATGCACCAAATAATTTTTAAAAGATTTTATTTATTTATTCATGAAAGACAGAGAGAGAGAGAGAGAGAGAGAGAGAGAGAGAGGCAGAGACACAGGCAGAGGGAAAAGCAGGCTCCATGCAAGGAGCCCAATGTGGGACTTGATCCCGGATCCCGGGATCACACCCTGAGCTGAAAGCAGATGCTCAACCACTGAGCCACCCAGGCATCCCCAAATAATGTTCTTATCCCTAGGAACAGAACTGTGAACAAATTCATTGAGCTTAAGAAATTTATATATTAGTAGAGGGAACAAGCAATACTAAGAGAACAAATAAAAACTTAATTTTAGGTAGAGAAAAGTGCCTTGAAAACAAGTTAATTAGGGTAGGGTGTTAATACCACTTTTCCTAGCCCCTTTCTATTTAAGATATGGTGAGAGGAAAAGGCCTTTCCAATGAGGTTACATTTAAAAAACACTTGAAAGAAGTGAAGGAGTCAACCATGCTTCCTCTGAGGGAAGAGCCTTTTAGGCAGAGGGAAGAACTGCCAAGGCCCTTAGTTAAACACCAAAGAGCTTTGCATGTTTGAGGATGAACAACTGAGCAATCTGAAACCTCAAAGAATAAGGATAAAGTCTTTGTAAGTCATGTTTTAAGTTTAAATTTTAAAAAGCCAATTCATGTTTAATATTTATTAGTACAATATGGGAAAGAGTAAATAAGTTTAAAACAATTCTAGAACAGCTAATCAAAAGTTTTCAATTCTCTACCTTATTCAACTTATTAGAAACAAAGAAGCAGAACTAATATTTATTATTTTGTAGTTGTAACCTAATCACAAATGAATAGCAAAATGATCCAAATATGTGCACCAAAAGAGAAATAAAAGAATGGGACAGCTTATACCTTACACATGAATTCTAGAGGTGTCACGTGTCTCTAGGTGACTCTGGCACCTGCCATCAAAGAGCTGACTTCATAATTAAGAGTGACTCTCAAAACATACATGGCAGTAAAAATTGACCCTTCTATTTATTACTCTTCCTACATTATGGATGAGAAGGCAAAGAGGTTAAGCAACTGACTTTTCTCAACAAATGATACTCAAAGAGATGTGAAAACTTCTTTTTTACCCTGCCACTTAGAGGAAGTTAAAAATCTTCCATTTTTTTAATGATAATCCATGTTTATGGTGGTTTACTTCCAAGACTTTGATACAAATCTCACCAGGAAATTCAAAACACATCTATGTCACTTATCTTATTGAGTTAACATCCTACTCCAGAAAGGCAACTCAGGGGAAACAGGAGGACTACAACAATTTATACTCGAAACTTTACATCATAAAAGAAACAGTGAATTTATGTTGACTATATCCAATGTACTACAACAATCAGATTATATTTTCCAAAGATTAGAAGAAAGGGAATATTAAAACAACTGGCTTTAGTCATAATGGATATGGAAAAACAGGGGAATACCAGCTATTTTGGTGGGAAGCACTGCTCTTAACATGGGAACCACAATAAAAAATCTATCTCTGCTTCTGATGGCCAAATTTCTTTGTGTGCCTTCTTTAAATCATGATGCACAAATAAATCCTAAATAAAAACACTAAAATGATTGCCTTAATGTATGTGTCTGGAAAACGTCACTGCAATCTAACAACTAATAGTCTTAGAAAGTTTATCCTCATTTAATAGCAAGTTATGTTTTAGAAGGTATTTTTCATTTAGTAATTATACTTACCATAGTATACTATCTTATATTTAAATACTTACAATCTTATCTGATCATACTATCTGACTTTTCTGATTCCAGTAAGATGAAAACAAGAATAAAACAAATCTTACCCGCTATAGGTATCTAAAAAGCTGTATAAAATACAGCTGTACAAAAATACCTATGTGTGGTTGAACTTGTGAGAAAGAAAAAGAAAGAAATCTCCCAGTGCCAGAGATAAAGCCAAATCTGAAAATCGGAATGGTAAGGATTAAGTTAGATGCTAATGTTTTCTAGGAGAGAAGAAAAGAAATGGGATGGGTATTAGCAAACAGGAGCTTGGCTTTTGATATCCCCATGGGAACTTGAGATATAGCAAACTCTACAAATGAAGGGAGAAATTGGAAGTGAACTCCTGAATAAAAGAGGAACCTTTACAAACAGAACACTGATGTCAAAACGTAATACACCACCTTCTCTATCTCTACCAGGGATCTAAATAGGGGGAAAAGACATCCCTGAACAAAAAGAAACTCCAGGCTTGTGTTTTAAATGGGTTTGGAGTACAAATGTAGACAAACTATGTGATACTAAACTCATGATGCTCCACCAAGAAATTACAAAAAAACTGGTTGTGATCCAGGGGCGCCTGGCTGGCTCAGTTTGTAGAACATGTGACTCTTGATCTCAGGGTCATGAGTTCAAGTTTTATGTTGGATGTAGAGCTTACTTAAAAAAACGAAAACAAAAACAAAAACAAAAACTGGTTCTGATCCAGTAATATCTCTTGGACACTTGGCAGAAACAAACAGAAAACCTCTCTGGAGAGACACTATCAATAATCCAGACAATAAAGGGATTCTCACAGAAAGAGCAAGCCCCTCTAAAACTGAAGTCACCAATTTATTTATTTATTTTTATTTATTTATTTTTTTTGAAGTCACCAATTTAAAATTATGAAACACAAGAGTAAACAATGTCACGTGTGAGTCCTCTGGCACAACAGAAGGGTTAAAGCCCAAAGAATTTAAGATAAATGATAACAGAGAAACCTAAGAGATGATATAAACTAAGTATGAAAAATAATTAAAATGTAAAAACAAAATCAAAACTGTAAGAAAATAGACTATGAAAGAATAAAAAAAATTCGAAAGAGAAGTTCTAAAGTTAAAATTCTAAAATAATGGATACTAAATGGATGGGAGAAAATCCAAATGTCCGTCAGGTGGTGGTAAAAAAACAGTGAGGTCCTAATACACTGGAATACATCAGTAATGAAAAGGAACTACTGATACATGTAACATAAACTCAAAAACATATTTAAAACTATATCTAAAATATTCTAAAAACAAATACATATTATGTTAAGTAAAAAACAAAAAAATTACAGATTATGATTCTATCTACATGAAATTTATCATAAAGGCAAAACTAAAGAAATAGATAGCAACTCAATGACTTCTAGGGTTAGGGATAGGAGCAGGGAATGCTCTCCAAAGGGCATGATGAAAGTTTGTGGGGTGAAAAAAGTATTCTAAAACTAAGTCATGGAGATAGCCACACAAATATATAAATTTACTCAAAATCATTGAACTGTACACTTAAAATAGTGAATTTGGTGGCCTGCAAATTTTTGAAACAGTGGGGAAAAAACCTGTAAATGAATGGGTAGAGAGAATAGATATATCTGAGGTAAAAAATAGTGAATTAGAAGATAGATCAAAAGATGTTACCCAGAATGCAATTCAGAAACATAACAAGATGAATTATATGAAAGAAAGAGTAAGAGACATGGTGAAGAGTGATAAAGTCCCACAAAAGTCTAATAGGAATTTCAGGAGAAGTAATAACTGAAGATACAAGGGCTGAGAATTATTCAGAAATGATTCAAGATATGAAACCTCAGATTCAGGAAGCTCAGTGAATCCCAAGCAGGAAAAATAAATACATTCATACATACACATCATAATGAAACAGGAGTAAAAAAAAAAAAAAAAAAAAAAAAAACATTTTAAAAGCAATGAGGAGGATAGAAATGATATACAGAATAAAACTTGGACCAATGGGGCACCTGGCTGGCTCAGTCAGAGGAGCATGTTACTCTTGATCTCAGGGTCATGAGTTTGAGCCCCATGCTGGGTGTAGAGATTATTTAATTAAATAAAAAACTTTAAAAAAACTGGATGGAAAGCAAATATCTCAACAGTAATTAAAACAGATATCAGAAGATATTGCAATACTATCTGTAAAGTGTTGAGGGAAAATATTAAATCCTACATAATTAAACTATCATTCAAATAGACATTTACAGACAAAGAATAAAACAGTTTACCACTCTTATCCTGTCACTGAAATAATGTTATTCAGGGAGATGCCCAACAGGAAGTTTGGGGTTCAGTGAGAATGTGAGGGTTACAGCTATATATATCTGTGAGTCACTGGTGCACAGGTGCTAGAGAAAACCAGTGTGGGTGAAATGGCCAGAGATAATGGGTAGAGTAGCAAAAGAAGAAGGAAGAAGCCCTCAGAAACAATAAAAAATTAGGGGATAGAGGACATTTTTTAATTATTGTTTATTTACTATTGAGGACAAACTCAGTTGCATCTGTGAAGAAAGAGCAGTAAGCTTTAAGGAGAGAACTGCAAGAAATGACAAGAGATCTGGCAAAAATAAAATAGCAATGCAAGGGAAAGTGAAATGCACCAGCAGAATTTAAATCTCCATGAAAAGCAGTCAAGATTAGAAGTAATTTAGAGAACATGGATTTGGTGAAATGCAGCACAAATCTTGAGAAATTCTACCATAATGCAGGGGAAAAGAACTAAAAGAGAATGTTAAGAGAAAAAAAATTATAGATACAAAGGACAGACAATAGAGACAATTTAAACCTCACAACAGTGAGGAATACTCAGAACAAAAAGATCAGAACTAATCATTAAAAAAAAACCCAAACTTTCCTAATATTAAAAAAAATCTGCATCTTTAAGGATTCATGAGATTCAGGGAAAACTTAATGAAAAAATTTATCTAGTCCTCCTCTTCTCACAAAATTTTTAATTTTGAGGTTGAAGAAAGAAATCCTGTATTTACATCGAGCCAAATAAGAATAATAAGACTTTTACAGTGTTTTCTAAGTGCCATGTAGATCACCAAATATAGAAAAACAAGAATTCTAAGTGCTTTTCAAGTATTAACTCTCGGGACGCCTGGGTGGCTCAGCAGTTGAGCATCTGCCTTTGGCTCAGGGCGTGATCCCGGGAGGCTCAGAGCGTGATCCTGGGACCCCGCCTTATGGTCCCGCACAGGGCTCCCAGCATGGAGCCTGTTTCTCCTCCCTCTGCCTGTGTCTCTGCCTCTCTGTCTCTCATGTATAAATAAATAAAATCTTTAAAAAAAAAATTAACTCATTCCTAAAAATGGTTAGGAACTGAACAGACTAGGAAACTAAGGCACAGAGAAGTTAAGCAGGTCACCAAACTAGTAAGTGGTGGCCCTGGGATTCAAAAGCTAGGAGTCATGCTCTCATGTGCACCACAATATCTCAGAGCAACAAAAATCAAGCTGGTAACCAAAAAAGCCAGAAGACAACAAAACAACTAAAGATGGTAGAGTAGCCTCACGTGGGCCTGAAACCCCTGGCACCTGCTTTGTAACAGTTTTTCCTTCTTCCTGGACAGTACATACTAATAAATTATGGTCTATGCTCTTTTTTTCCAGTTGTATTGAAAAATAACTGGCATACATCACTATATAAGTTTTAAATGTACAGTATGATGGTTCAATTTACATCCATTGTGAACTGATTGCCACAATAAGGTTAACATCATTTCTTACAGGAACAATAAAAGGAAAAAAATTTTCTCCTTGTGAGGAGAATTCTAAAGATCTACTCTCTTAGCAACTTTCCCATTTGTCCTACAGCAGTGTTAGCTACAGTCATCATGCTGTACATTACGTACTTAGTACTTATTTATTTTATAGCAGGAACTTTGCATCGTTTGACCATCTTCCTCCAAATCTCCTTGTCACCATCTTCTGCCTCTGGTAACCACAAGTCTGATCTTTTTTTCTTTGACTTTGGTGGTTTTCTTTAATTAGATTCTACAGATAAGTGAGATTATACAGTATTTTTTATCAGACTTATTTCATCTAGCATAATACCTTCAAGGTCCATCCATGTTTCATAAATGGTAAAATTCTCTTGTTTTTTTAATGACTGAAAAATATTCCCATTATATATATATATATATATATTTATATTTATATATATATATAAAATGCAACTTCTTTATCCATTCATCCACCAGTGGGACACTCAGGTTGTTTCCCTGTGTTGGCTACTGTAAATAAAGCTATAAATGTGGGGATGTAGATATCTTTTTGAGTTAGTGTTTTTATTTCCTTTGGATGTATTCCCAGAACAAATTACTGGATCATATGGTAGTTCTATTTTTAATTTTTTGAGGAACCTCCATATTCCATATTATTTCCCATAGTGGCTCTGCCAATTTATGATCCCCCTAACAATGCACAAGGGTTTCCTTATCTCCATACCCACTCTAGCATTTGTTCTCTTATCTTTTTGATGATGGCCATTTTAATAGGTATGAGGTGATATCTCATTGTGGTTTTAATTTGTATTCCCCTAATGACTAGTGATGTGGAATATCTTTTCATGTACCTGTTAGCCATTAATATATCTCCTTTGGCAAAATGTCTCTTCAGGCCCTTTGTCCACTTTTCATACAATGATGAAAGAAATCTAAGAGGATACAACTAAATGAAAAGGTATTGGTGAATTGGAAGAATTAATGTTAAAATGTCAATACTACCAAAAAGCCATCTATAGATTTAGTGTAATGCCTATCAAGTTTCCAAGAGCATTTTAAAAATAAAAATAGAAAAAACACTCCTAACATTTATATGGAATCACAAAGATTCCAAATAGCCAAAGAAATCCTAAAATAGAAGAACAAAGAGCAAGGCATCATACTTCCTGGTTTCAAGCTATCTTATAAAGCTATAGTAATTAAAACAATATGGTGTTGACATAAAAACAGACAATGAAACAGAATGAGGAGCCTAGAAATAAACCCAAGCATATACAGCTGACTAATATTTAACAAGGGAACCAAGAATACTCAATGGAGAAAAGATAGTGTCTTAAATAAATGGAGCTGGGAGGGGTGCGTGGGTGGTGGAGTCAGTTAAGCATTGACACTTGGTTTCAGCTCAGGTTGTGATCTCAAAGTCATGAGATCGAGCCCCATGTAGAGCTCCATACTCAGTGTGGAGTCTGCTTAAAATTCTTTCTCCCGGGGATCCCTGGGTGGCTCAGTGGTTTAGTGCCTGCCTTTGGCCTGGGCGTGATCCTGGAGTCCTGGGATCAAGTCCCGCATCGGACTCCCTGCATGGAGCCTGCCTGTGTTTCTGCCTCTTTCTCTCTCTCTGTCTCCATTAATAAATAAAATTAGAAAAAAAAAAAACAAAAACCTCTTTCTCCCTCTCCCACTGCCCCTCCTCCCCACTCACTTTCTCTCTCTTAAATAAAATCTTTTAAAAATAAATAAATAAATGAGGTGGAAAAAGTGGATATTCACATGTAAAAAAATGAAACTTAACCCCTGTCTTATATCACTCACAAAAAATAACTCAAACTGGGTGAAAGACTTAGATGTAAATCCCCAAACTATGAAACTTGTAGAAAAAAAAAAAAAACAGGAAAAAAGCTCCTTGACATGGGTATTAGTAATAATTTTTTGGAAATCATACCTAAAGCAAAGCAATAAACTAAAGAACAAGCAGGACTACATCAAACTAAAAAGTTTCTGCACAGTAAAAGAAATCATTGATAAAGTGAAAAGACAAACTATGGAACAGGAAAAAATATCTCCAACCCACATATCTGATAAAGAGTTAATATCCAAAATATATAATGAACTCATACAACTCAATAGCAAGACCCCAGATCTAATTTTAAACGTGGCCTATGTTCTTTTTTTTTTTTTCTATGTTCTTTTTTTAAAGAAGTATTTATTTTAATCACTCAGTGCTCATTACGACAAATACACTCCTTAATCCCCATCACCTAGTTTACCCATCCCCTCCACCTATCTCCCCTTTGGTAACCATCATTTTCTCTATAGTTAAAAGTCTGTTTCTTGGTTTACTTATCTTTTGTTTCCCCTTTGCTCATGTGTTGTTTCTTAAATTTCACATATGAGTGAAATCACATGGTATTTGTCTTTTTCTGATTGACTTACTTTGCTTAGCATTATACTCTCTAGCTCCAATCATGTAGTTGCAAATGACAAGATTTCACTCCTTTTTATTGCTGAATAATATTCCATTGTGTGTGGATATATATACATATATACAGAAATATATATGTGTATATATATACATATATACATATGATATATACATGATATATATACATATGATATATACATATATATATATATATCACATCACATCTTTTTTATCCATTCATCTGTTGGGCTACTTCCAGATCTTGGCAGTTATAAATAATGCTGCAATAAACACAGGGGTGCACATATCCCTTTGAATTAGTGTTTTTCTATTCTTTGGGTAAATATCCAGTAGTGCAATTGCTGGATTGTAGGGTAGTTCTATTTTTAACCTTTTGAGGAACATCCATACTGTTTTCCACAGTGGCTGCACCAATTTGCATTCAGAAGTGGTCTATATTCTTATGCAAGGCATGCCAATCAAGGCTATGACCTCCCCTACTTGCAAACAATGGGAGAGAAATGCAAATATCCTTTCTGAGTTCTTTTGTTGAGAAATCCTACTTGCTTTGAAGTGGTCTTTGTTTTTGTTTGTTTGTTTGTTTGTTTGTTTAGGATGAGATATCCCTCATCTCCCTCTCTCAACCCTAAAAATGACTATTGTAGAGAAAAGGGATTTCACCTGCATAGAAGTCTAATGAGGTATTTTACAACTGCAGGTCACAACCCAGTACTGGGTCATGAAATCAATTTAACAGGTTGCAACCAGTATTTTGGAAGGAAAGTAAACAATTAAAATACAACACAGGCAAATAGATTTACAAGTAGATTTTTCTAAATGACAGAAGCAAGCAGTTTTCAGAAAAGAAATACCAGTGGTTTTGAACCTATAAAAAGATGCATGACTTAAGAAAAATGTAAATTAGTCCTATACTGAGATTCCATTTTCACTTTAGGTAGGTAAAAATCAAAATGTTTGATGACACACTGGAACACAATGATGTAGAGAAACAAGAATTTTCTTACTTTACTGATCAGTGTGCATATATACTGATAAATTTCCATGGAGGTGATCAAAATGGATACATTTCCACTGCCTTGGCAATTCAATGTTACAGCTGTCTTAGAAAATGTGAGAAATTACAGATTTGTAAGGTGATTCACTGTGGCATTTTTGCAATAGTAAGACTTAATTTATTTATTTTATTTTTTTTAATTTTTATTTATTTATGATAGTCACAGAGAGAGAGAGAGAGAGGCAGAGACACAAGCAGAGGGAGAAGCAGGCTCCATGCACCGGGAGCCTGATGTGGGATTCGATCCCAGGTCTCCAGGATCGCGCCCTGGGCCAAAGGCAGGCGCCAAACCGCTGCGCCACCCAGGGATCCCGTAAGACTTAATTTAGACAACCTAAAAATCCCTTAATAGAAGACAAAATAAGTAAATTATGGTCATTCTGTTAGCTAGGATGCAAAGCAAAGTTACTAAAATCTAAGAGGGCTGAAAGCTATTAAACAGAAAGGAGAAAGAGAAGGGATCGAAGTAGGGAAGGAATGTGTTTTGTTTTGCAGAATCAACAGTTCCAGAGAAGGAGGCACTAATTAGGTGTTCCACCTGATAGCCCCTTTCTATGTCTTACCTAGTAGCCCCTTACACGTGAGCCAGTTGGAGCTGGACTGGAGTTGAGAATCTATGCAGGGCACCCTGGAAGCTGACCTGAAGTTACCTTTAAGCTCATTATAATACTAAGATCTCCTCCTATGGGCAGAGTTTCCTGCCATTTTTTGAACATATGATGTATACACTAGTATGTTGACATGCTAGGCATGTGCAGTTGAACCACAAGTTGTCTGTAAAGTCCCTGCCCCGCTTCCTAACACACTGAATAAAAGCTTCCTGTACTTACCCTACAAGGAGGCGGTGCTTTGAATCTATCTCTCTGTCTCCTTCCTTGTAACAAGGACTAGAAAGTTCTTCACTGTCCACATTTACCTTGGGTTGTGTTCAACACATATTATCTAGCAGCTAAGTATATTTTATAAGTAGATTCTTCTACTATATATCCGAGACAGAATGGTATTTACTCACAAGTTCAGTTATTTCTTAAATCTTGCATGGGCTTTGAGGAAATAGATCTTATTCAGATCAATTTAAAAATAGCTTAGAAATTAAATTTCCAGGGAGAACAAAAAGCTATATTCTTTTTAATCTCACTCTCTTTCCTGTTAATATCATTTCCTGACTAACTTACAAAGAACATCTAAAAGAAAGGCAAAAAAGCAATATATTTGTAATTGCAGAATCTAGCTCCCAAATTAGAAAGGAACAAATCAGGCAAAGAAAGGCAATAAACACTGCTCCCAGGAATGCTGCTAACCACTTTTTTTTTTTTTTTTAATTCTGCTTTCAGTTAAAGGAGTTCATCCATGCTCACATATCCTGGAAATCCCCTCTGCTTCACAACCAACCAGGAACCAGCTCTAAAGCACCAACACTGTGCCAAACTGCCCTCCTTTCTTGGAAGCAAACACACAGAAAATTTAAGTCCTTTCACTGGATGATCCCAAAACAGAACAAAATAAAAATACGCATAGCTAAAATTCAGTGAAAAACACCCCCCCCAAAATCAGAAAGTAAACACTTTTCAAATAAGGGAGAGAAAAATCTTGAAGAAAAATTTAGCACTTGATAGACAGAACTCTAGAGAAAAGCAATTATAGCACTTAATAGACAGATTCCCAGAGAAAAGCAATTATAGAGGGTTACCCAAGGCTCTTTCTAAGAATCCTTGTAGATTTTTCATTGCCCACTCTAAAAAAAATGATTAAACTCAAAATGTTTTCTTTAACAGTATTTTCAGATACCATATTATTATTATCCTTCTCAGATACAAGTACAAGCCCTCTGAGGAGCTGTGAGGATACTAAAAGAGCGTGGAGTGTGATAAGACTAGCGATAAAACTATCTGGATTTGCATCATCTCTGTGGGGCCATTCATTATCTTATGTGGCTTTGGCCAAGCAGTTCACTTTTCTCGGCCTCAAAGTTCCTCCGGTATAAAGTGGGGCCACCTACCTACTTTGAAGCACTATCATAAAGACTCAATAAAATTAAATGATTTAACTATAAAAAGTCAATACTACAAATATCTACACTTCATTTTTTCCCAAGTATTCTGATTCAGGGGCCAAGGAAACCATTCAGCTCATCTCCTTCAGAAGGGCTCTCAACTGTGAGATTAGATCCCTTGCAGTACACATGTACAGATGATTGCCCTTGCAGTACACATGTACAGATGATTCATAAATCAAGTGTTCTCTACTGGGACTGCTTGTCATGCATCCTCGAAAACTATGCTTTACAATGTGCATGTATCTTCTGATTTTGTCCTCCAAACAAACAATACTGTGAGAAAACTGAGACACACAGAGGAAAAAAATACCAAGTTAATGACTACATAAAAAATACAAAACTTGTATTTCTGACTCTTACTTAACTCATTACTTTACTGAGCTGAATAAGCTATTTGTTTTGTTTATAAAACAGAAACATTGTATCTGCAAAAGCCATCAAAACTTAAAATTTTCACACTACCAATGAGGCAGAATTTGCTATCACCTATACTCTTTTTTTATTTCTAATTACAAAAGAAAACAGTTTGGGTTGTCTTTTTGTCCTCTTTTAATGAAAAAAAAATCAAGAATAGAAAAGGGAGAATAGAGAAGGGAAAATTTCAATTCCTGGAATTTTTAGTGTCTGAGTAAACAAAAGTAAATCTGACTACAGTAAAATAAGCATTACTAAAGGCTTGTGCATCACAATAATAAAAAGTAGCCTACTGAAGCTGTCTACGTGGAAGGCAGAAAGGAACTGGAAAGTGGTTTCACTCTGAAAGAAATCCAAAAGGTGAAAGAGTCAGAAGTAAATTGGAGGCAAGAATGCACAGGCAGACATCTTGGGGATATCCCAGGAACACTCATAAGCTCAAATGACGTGTCTTGTATATCTAATCAGTGGTTTTCCCTCCAGTGTCCAACTCACACAAATATTGAATAACTTAAGAACAACGTACAACTGGAAGATGAGTCATTCCACCAGTAACCAACAAGATTAAGGGGAAATTCTATTTTCCTGTGAACTCTGACACAGTTTGCTTGGCACAGATTGCATCTGTTTGCATTATCCCTGTTAGTAATGACTGCTAATCCATGTTTGCACACTTTTTCTGCTAACATTAATTAAGCAAGTAATAGCAAGGTACGTGTTAAGCACTCTTCCACTCTGAAAAAATATGCATAAACTAGTAAGAAGGAGTTACTAATAAGGGTAAATAGCATGTGCAATTGAGTCCAAAGATCTGAGTTTGAATTCCGACTTTATGACTAAAACACTGTGAACTTCACTGAGCCTGTTTCCTCTTCTCTAGAGTATGCAACATACTCCTTTCCTCAAAGTTATTGTAAAGGGTAATCAATATAATTGATTAACATGGTACATGGTAGCTATTACAGAAGAAATATAAACATTGAAAAAAAGAAATAAACACTGGATGAAATGTATAAATAACAATATTTACTGCATGCCTCCCAAATCCCAAGCATAGTGGGGAATACAAAGAAGGGTACTCTGTCCTTCAAAGAGTTTATAATAGGGTTGAAGAGACAATAGATACCAGTGTGAAAAACTAAGCACTAAAACGAGAACATATGGTACAGGGTTAGGAGCCAAGTGTCTGCCAGGGTTCAGAAATGCTACAAGTTCAAAAAAAGAAAAGATAAATGCAGACTAGAGAGGTCTTCATGACTGAAAAGGGACTTGAGAGAAGCCTTGAAGAAAGAAAGGATTTGGAGACAAGTGTACATTTTAGAGAAGGAGAAAAAGTAGAGGAAGAAAGCAGCAAAGTGGGCCAGAGCCAGTGAGCAGTAAGCTCTGGCTGCAGTGGTTGCTTGTAGAGAATAATAAGAGATGAGGCTTGAAAAGTGGGTTGTGGCCAAAGAAGGGGTTATTTTTAGGGTAGGAATGGGAAACTGCAAAAGGTTTTTGGGCAAGGGAATGAATAAGCAACTCAATTAGTGTTTTGAAAAACCTAATCTGGCAATAGCATGAAAGAAAGACAGGAGGAGGAGAGTGTTATTAGAAAACCAGATGGGAGGCTGAGGTTGAGGAAGCAATGGAGGGATGGAAGCAGTGGAAATGGAACAGCAGAGGAAGGTAAGAGAAATAGTGCACAAGAGAATTCGTGACTGATTAGACACAAAGGTTAAGGATAAGAGAGGAGTCAAAAGCAGTTTTATTCTCTTCAGTCCGGGTGGCAAAGAGGAAAGTCACACACACACACACACACACACACACACACAAACTCAATGGTGTGTGATCAGAAGCTAAAAGGGAAGAAGCATTTATGAAGAACTTGATTTGTGACGCACTGACTTTGAGTTCATAATGGCGTATCACATATAAATGATAAATGTCACACAGTTGATTACACTGATCTGATGTTTGAAAGAACAGTCAGGACTAAAGAAGACAATTTGGGAGTCATTTGGACAAAGGAACACTAAAGCTCAGTGGGAAAAAAAAATCCCATTTGGGACTCTGGGTCTTCTTCCAGGAGAAAAAAAAATGCCTCTGGGTCTTCTTCCAGGAGAAAAAAAATGCATTCCATGGTAGTGAAATGAGTTTTCTCCTCTGGTGAGGAGAGGACATGGAGTCCAGGAGAGCCCAATATTCGTAAAAGTCCTCTTAAGGGAGTCATCCAGATAGTGGTTTAAGTCCTTGTAAACAGTGGTGTCAGCCTAAGTCTACAAGATCTGTGATGCAATGTGAATTAAGATAGGGAGATCCTATCCTGAATGGCCATTGTCACTGGCTGTTCAGCCCCATTTGGGACTCCAGGGAACTAGAGAAAGTCTGCTGAAATACACTGCACTTGTTTCTTCCATTTTTGACCATTTTCAGATAAAGTTTGGTGTCCTTAGATATATAAACAGGAAATTTAATCTAATTTTACCTTGAATATATATGTGGTATCTATCAGTCTAAAACCCACCTAAAACACTGCACACATACTTACACAAAATTTTACTGAAGTTTCTGGTGGCTCAGAATCCCATGGAACAAAAACCTAAAAACCACCAGTTAATTGCAAAACAAAAGGCAAAGTTATGACCTTTTCCTCTCCCCTGAAAATCTACTATCATTCCTTTATAAGAGTATTCAACTTTAACAGTTTTATTCTAACACAATAATGTTAAATTAAAAGTAAACCCTTTTGGATTTCAATACTAGTTTCACTTCACTGATAACACGGCTGATGGTCAGGAACCTGCATGCTGTGCTTTGGATTTGATTATTCTGCTCTGCTACTTCTGGAAGTGATGTCAGGTTATTTTGGTACTTTATGTGACAATCATTTCCTTACATATATCAAATCACTACGTTGTACACCTTAAACTAATACAATGTTGTATGTCCCTTATATCTCAATAAAATTAGAAAAATAAATATTTAAAAAGAATAATCCCTTATTATTTTCTAATAATCATTTGGTGTTTCTCTGCACAGAAGCCTGATACTATTACCACAATAGTGAGCAACTTGGGAAGAGGTCACCTCAAAAATTTTTTTTTCTTTTTTTTAAAAATTTATTTATGATAGTCACAGAGAGAGAGAGAGAGAGGCAGAGACATAGGCAGAGGGAGAAGCAGACTCCATGCACCGGGAGCCCGACGTGGGATTCAATCCCGGGTCTCCAGGATCGCGCCCTGGGCCAAAGGCAGGCGCTAAACCGCTGCGCCACCCAGGGATCCCCAAAAATTTCTTTAGCCAAAGGTCTGGCCCATGTTTATATGTAGTATAGGCCCCTAAATATATTTTGGAAAAATGAATCACAGTTATTAGGCCATGGGATACTGACTGCAGAAAAGGTGCTAATTTATGATAATGCCTTCTACCTTTCACCTTATGTTTACTAGCTCCTGAGCATTCGCTTTACTAATAAGTTCTTTTCATCTCCCAGTGACCTTGCACCCAGCATAGTACCTCATATGGGCCTAATCCTATTTTCCTGAAAAATACCCCCTTCTCACTTTTCTCATTGTGGGGAATTTATAGGTTAAATAATCAGTTCAACCCCAAAGACAAGCATGCATATTGTATTAATCTGCAAAGGAGATAGAGTATTTTTCTTAATATGGCAGAATGCAATTTTATCATTCATAGTCTTCCTGCTGGTTCACAAAGAAGCATACTGTTAGTAAAAGCAGTGGTCCATCAAGATGGATGCCTGCCTCTGGGACAACTGAGTTATCTGCTACTTCAAATCAACTGAGCAAACACCTACCACTGGCACAAATGCAGTGAATTTATAAACAAAACAAAACAAGCATTTAAATCAGCGGTGTAGGTAGTTCAACCCATAAACATTCCACTCTTCCAATTATAAGTCTCCAAAAGTAAAGACGGTACTCCTAAGTGCAGGAAATCACATTTTACTACCCTGCAGCTGCTTCATAGCTCAGGAAAATGCAAAAACAAAGAGGAAATACGCCTGGAGATCTTATTAACAAAGAGTGGAAATCCCCTTACTCCACATCTTCCAATTAGAACTGCTGAGAACATCAGCTCTCAGGTTCAAATTTCCCTTCATGGAAGGCCTAACCACATTGGAATTAATCTGCAGTTGCCACCTGCACTAAAGACAGGGGTAGATAGATGCACAATGGAGCATTCCAGATTGCCACTACAGCTATAGTTTTCACTACAGAATGCATTAACAGGAAAAGGATCTTTTTAAAACTCCAGAACAGACATTAATCTTTTTGCAAAGCAAAAGCAATATGGTTCTCCTGGGGCAGCCTGGGTGGCTCAGCGGTTTAGCGCCGCCTGCAGCCCAGACTGCAATCCTAATATTTCAGTGTGTAACTCTAAAATATAGTTTCAAAATATAACTCACTAGTATTATTACACCTAAAAAATAATAAACAGTAATTTCCTAATATTTCCAACAACTGATGTTCAGAATTCTCTGATTGTTCAAATTGGTGTTCAGAATTCTCTGATCATTCAAATTAGGAATTAAAAGCCCATACCAGGGCAGCCCCGGTGGTGCAGCGGTTTAGCGCCACCTGCAGCCCGGGGTGTGATCCTGGAGACTCGGGAATCGTGTCCCATGTCAGGCTCCCTGCATGGAGCCTGCTTCTCCCTCTGCCTCTCTCTCTCTCTCTCTCTCTCTCTCTCTCATCGTGTCCCATGTCAGGCTCCCTGCATGGAGCCTGCTTCTCCCTCTGCCTCTCTCTCTCTCTCTCTCTCTCTCTCTCTCTCTCTCTGTCGCTCATGAATAAATAAATAAAATCTTTTAAAAAATATGTAAATAAATAAAAGCCCATTACTAGTCATTAGAAACAATGAATACCCACCATTAGCTTCAACGTGGATAGAACTGGAGAGTGTAATGCTGAGTGAAGTAAGTCAATTGGAGGACAAATATTATATGGTTTCATTCATTCGGGGAATATAAAAAATAGTGAAAGGGATTAAAGGGGAAAGGAGAGAAAATGAGTGGGAAATATCAGTGAGGGTGACAGAACATGAGAGACTCCCAACTCTGGAAAATGAACAAGGGATAGTGGAAAGGGAGGTGGGCAGGGGGTTGGGGTGACTGGGTGACGGGCACTGAGTGGGTCACTTGACGGGATGAGGACTGGGTGTTATGCTATATGTTGGCAAACTGAACCCCGATAAAAAAATATACCAAAAATAACTAAACAAAAGCCCAGTACAGTCCATACCCTGCAAATGATTGATATAATACAAATTGGTCTCTGTCTCCTTGTAATTGACTTATTGGAAGATACTGGGTTGTCTCACAGTTTCCCATGGACTAGATTTGGACTGTAGCCTTCAGGTGTAACATATTCCCTATATTTCCTGTAAATCAGTAGTTGGCTCTAGATGTTTGATCAGATTCAAGTTTGATACTTTCACATACCACATTCTTAAACTCTTCTCTCTTATTTCTTGAAAGCTAGCGGGAGAAGAACCATTGGCCAAGTTTCAACATATAGCTACAAAGTAGTACTGAATAATAAGCAGTGCTCTGCTCAAGACTTAACTTTGAATTTCTGCCTTTGAAAGGCAAAGAGGTAAAGAGCCTTACCCCCTGAAACCTCAGCAATGATTTGATGCTCCCGTTCTTCCTTCCCAGACTGACACTGTGCTAGATACAGATTCTGCATTTTTATGCACCTAAATCACAACTTTCTCTTCTACTCTGTACCGTTTTCAGGGCACCACCCTCATCTCTGCTCCCACTAGAAAAGTTGACCTTACCTTACTTAACACATAGCTAGGTTGCCTGGCAACAATTAGAAAGTCTCAACATTTCAGAGCTGGAAGGGGCCTTGGAGATTATGCAGTTCAATCTGCTCTGTTTAAAGATGACGAAACGGAGAACAAGAAAACAGTCCCCCCTTATCCACAGAGGATTTATTCCAAACCCCCCAGTGAATACTTGAAGCCATCAATAGCACTGAACTCAAATAAACTGGGTTTTTTTCTATACATACATATACCTATGACAAAATTTAATATGCAAATTAGGCATAGTAAGAAATTAATGACAATAGTAACAAAATAGAACAATTATAATAACATACTATATAAAAGTTATGTGAATGTGGTCTCTCTCTCTCAAAATGTCTTTATTAGATTGTACTCATCCTTCTTATAATGATGTGAGGTGATAAGATGCCTATGTGATGAGATGAAGTGAGGTAAATGACAGGCATTATGATGCAGCGTTAGGCTACTACTGACCTTCTGACATTATATCAGGAGGATCATCTACTCCCAGACCATGACTGACTACAGGAAACTGCAGAAAGTGAAACTGTGGATAAGCAAACACTACTGCAATGAAGTAACTTTCTAATGGTTATTATAAAGATGATGTTAGGGGCGCCTGAGCCCCAAGTCAGGCTCTATGTTCAGCCAGGAGTCTATTTGGGATTCTCTCTCCCTCTGCCCCTCCTGCTTGAGCTCTATCTAAAACAAAATAAATAATTCTAGAAAAAACAAAACAAACAGATGTTAAATGAGTTAACGGTTGTAAAGTATTCACAATAGTGACTAGCATATAAGCCTTACGTAAATGTATGCTTTATATTTTAAAAGCATAGTTAAAACTAACTAAAGAGAATATTGTAAAAGATCTCTTGAATTTCTTCGAGAATACAAATACTCCCTTCTATCTTGCATTTTGAGGGAATATAAGTGTTCCAGATAACTAAGGCATGCTCCTTTAAATACCCAACTTTATTCCATTTTAATCTTTTAAAGTCAAAATAACTCAAGATAGAAAGTGTTGTTAGAATTATGTTGCTTACTTTCCTTTATCAAATGAAAAACACCAAACAATATTATTAAATTTCTTAGTGGCCCAGTATTTCATTATAAATATAGGTAAGGTTAATGAATAGAACTCAGATTTTAGTGACTTGGGTTCTAACCCTAGCTCTACTACTAAACTAACAAATTTGGCTTGGCAAAGTCACTTAACCTCTCTGATGCCTAGCAAATAAGAGATGTTGCCTTCTTTAGAGGATTATCAAAAGGATTAGGGAAAACAAAGATCTAGCACAGTGCCTGATACACAGGAAGCATTTAGTAAATGGTAACTATTATTTATTAATTCAACAAATTGAGCATCTTTATGCCAAGCATTGTTCTAAGTTATGGGGATACCACCACAGAGTTCAAACACACAGAAATTCCTATTTTATGGAGCTTCTATCCTAATATGAAAAAAAAAAGATAATAAAAACTAACAAAACATATAGTATGTAGATGGTAATAAGTGCTATGGAGAAAAATAAAGCAGGGACAGAATACTTGGGTGAGGTGTGGGGGTTACAGATGCAAAAAGAGCTAAAAGAAGTAGATGAATAATCATGAAGATATTTGGAGGAAGAGGAAATAGCAAGTGCAAAGGTCCTGAGGTAAGAGCATATCTACTAGGATCAAGAAATATGAAGGAAAAATAAAGAAAAAGAAAAGAAAGAAACACAAAGGAGTCCAATACAGCTGAAATGTAGTAAGATCTGAGAGGCTAAAGGGGAGCAAGATTGCAAAGGGCCTTGCAGGTCACTGTAAAGACTGAGTTTCAGCCTGAGTGACATGGAAAGCTCTTGGAGAGTTTTAAGCAGGGAAGTGACATTACCCAACATGGATTCAAAAGGATTACTAACTGAAAACAAACTTGGGCATTGGGAAACAGGGAAATCAGTTAGGAGGCCATTGCAATTGCTTGGTCTAGAGATGACAGTAGCTTGGATCAAAAGCTTGGTAGTAGTGAAGGTGATGAAAAATGGTCAGAAATCCTTTGAAGGAAATCAACAGGACTTTCTGGTAGCTGGCGGTAGGGTATGAAGGAAAGAAAGAGGGAAGTCCAGAATGAGTGACAATTTTGATATCTGAATATCCAGAAGGACAAAGTTCTATTTAACTGAGAGAAGAAAGGGGGCTAGAGGGACATCTTCACAAAGATCAGGAGTTAGGAGTTTGGAGCCACATGGAGAATGAAGGAGACCTTTGCCCTTATTCTCAACATTTCTGCTGCTGCCATTTCACACTGAGAGTTTTCTCTTCCCTCAGAAGTAAACAGTCTTCAGTACCAGTTTGTTATTGTTTCTAATCTATCTTAGTCCCTATTCTATTCTCCAGGGAGACCAAGTGAAAAGGCAATAACAACTGACACATTTATTCAACAGTGAAAGAAAAACTGAATCAGAAACCTGAGGCATCTATTTCCTAAGGAAAAGAAAACTCAAAAAGTGTGCTTACCCTGGGTAGTGCCTCACTTCCAATACATTATTTCTAAACTTCACTTATAAATTGGTTATTTAGAACTCACAATATTTTTCCCATAAGTCCAAATTTATCAGAAATGACCTGGTTTCCATGCCAAACTACATAATGGGGCTACATTATAATAGCAGTACCCCCCTGAACCTAAGGGAGAAAAGATCATAGGATGTAAGAGAGACCAGACTTTGTCTTTGGCCTGAGAAAAAAATAATTCAAGTTTTTCATCTGTACACTTCCACCTTATTCAAATCTCCACCCTAAAAGCGCCATTATCCTTGTCTCTGGCACTGTAATCTTCATGAAACCTCCCATTCTAGCATCCTCTACAAATCTATCAGGAAAACTGTTCTCCATGTCTAAAAATTGCCCACCCAGCTCTAAAACAGAGGCAACAAACACCCACAACCACACAAAATTCCCATTCCCTTGTAAAACAAAATTCAGCAAGGATCAGAAGGAAATACACTGCTTAAAGCCAATTCTAATGAAAATGACTTGATCCCAGTTGGAAGAATTTCAGCAAGTACTATATAGGAGAAAATGAAGAAGAATACAGATATAAGGGAAATATCTGACATTGACAAGGCCACTGCAAAGAATCTATCTGCTTCTCTTTTTATGTTTTCACCCTTCCTGTACTTCAAAACTCATTGATTTTTCACCACCCTGAATGATCTAAGGATGACATGCCTATTTTCCAGTTTTCAATTGTAAGGCTAAGGAAGAGAGAATGGGGAATAACATTAATAGCTAATTAAGTATGCACTGGGTAAAATGTTCCTAAGTTAAGGACTATATTCATTAATGGACTTTTATAGAGACTTCAAAATACATACATACATATACATATAACTATACTTAGCATATTATTGCATTTTTTTCTCAGGTTTTTTTCTTAAAGTAGCAAACCCCACAAGTTTGTCATTTGCCATTCAACATTTTTTTAAAACTGGGGGGAAACCTCATAGTTCATCTTAGAGATAACTTGAGCTTCAAACCCAGAAAAGATGAGAGTGCTAAGTTCTGAATACTGTAACAAAGGGCTTAGTCAATTCACATCTTTCAAGTTTGCCACTGCCGTTCAAACTAAAAACAATAATAATAACAACAACAAACACCTACATTAGATCGGTTCTTATACTGACATTCATTCAGGTGAATGTGCTGTCTTAAGTCTGTAGTTTGAGAAACACCAGAAGGTCTCCCTCTGTCAATTAACTCAAGAGATATCAAGCAGAACAAATGGTTTGATTTAAACTTAACCCCCAAAATTCAATTAAATGTACTACAGGTGATTTGCTTTTTTCCAATTTCTTTTTCAGAAAACAGAATCCCAAGTCATTAAAGTTTTATTTAAGAAGTTTTAAATCACAGGCTTATGGGGGACTGCTACTGTGATTAAAGTTTAAGAGTTTCATTAAAAGCTCAAAATGAGAGGACCATTGTAGGCTATTATTTCCCTTTAAAAAAAAAGATTTTATTTATTTATTCATGATAAACGTAGAGAGAGAGAGAGAGAGAGAGACAGGCTCCATGAGACACAGGCAGAGGGAGAAGCAGGCTCCATGCTGGGAGCCCGACGTGGGGCTTGATCCCGGGACTCCAGGATCATGCCTTGGGCCAAAGGCAGGCGCTAAACCACTGAGCCACCCAGGGATCCCCATATTATTTCCCTCTTTAGACCTATCTATGTTGACTGAAATTTTTTTATAATTAATAAATATTAATTTTATTTAAAAAAATTTTGTGATTAGAACAAAACATTTCCTTTTTTTTTTTTAAGATTTTTTATTCAGGAGAGACACACAGAGACAGAGAGAGACAGAGAGAGAGAGAGACGCAGAGACACAGGCAGAGAGAGAAGCAGGCCCCATGCAGGGAGCCCAATGTGGGACTCAATCCCTGGGACTCGATCCCAGGACTCCAGGATCACACCCTGGGCCAAAGGCAGGTGCCAAACCGCTGAGCCACCCAGGGATCCCCTTGAACAAAAACACTTCCATTTTGAAGTGACAGATGGTGATGAAATTCGTTTCAGTAAGAACTAAAATAGGGGCACCTGGGTGGCTCTGTGGTTGAGGGTCTGCCTTCAACTTGGGGCTTGATCCTGGGCTCCCTGCAGAGAGCCTGCCTCTCCCTCTGCCTGTGTCTCTGCCTCTCTTATGAATAAATAAAATCTTAAAAAAAAAAAAAAAAGTGAAAAAGAGGTGGCTGGGTGGCACAGTGGATTAAGTGTCCGATGCTCAATTTCAGCTCAAGTCATGATGATTTCATGGTCCTGGGATTGAGCCCTGGCTGGGGGGGGGGGGGGTGTCCTTGCTCAGCAGGGAGTCTGACTTAAGACTCCCTCTCCCTCTGCCCCTCCCACTAGAGTGCTCTCCTCTCTCTCTCTAAAATAAATAAATAAATCTTAAAAAAAAGAACTAAAAGAGAATAGAAGACATTAAATAGAAAATATGCTGAAAAAAATGCTGAGTATTGAGATTTTTTTTTAACATTTTTTGTTAATGTTTGTATAATTGAGAGAGATAAATTTTACTGAAACTTTTCAAAGAGAGAAAAAGGAAACTATATCTATTGTAGAGTATTTCTAAAGCAGTGTGGTTCTCACTGTGGTTCAGGAAATCTGTCAGTTAAAAACTATTTTTATAATAATATTAACATATTATCTGCCCTTTTCACATTTGCTCACAAGTATGCAGGAGTTTTGATATAATATCAAAGAATAAACATAATTATCTGAAAATGTGAATAAAATAATCTTATCTTTTCTAACTATGTTTACTTCTAATGAGCCTCCATTTTTTTCATATGCTTCAGCCAAAATCACAACAGAGTACAGAAGCAGATACAAAAATTCAGCTATCTTCTATTATGGCAAGTAAATAAAGACATTTACAAATATATGACAATGCCTCCTGTTTCACAAATTGTTTTTGTTTTGGATGACAGTTATTACTGAGAAAATGTTAGTCATATTAACATGTAATAGTTTTTATATTGTTATTTCAAATAAATTAATACATATTTTTTAAAGGTTCTTGGTTTTCTTCTTTTAAGAGTTATTTATTTATTCATGAGAGACACAGAGGCGGGGGGGGGGGGCGGGGGGACAGAGACATAGGCAGAGAAAGAAGCAGGCTCTTCGCAGAAGTCCGCTGCGGGACTTGATCCTGGATCCCGGGATCACAACCTGAGCCAAAGGCAGATGCCCAATCGCTGAGCCACCCAGGTATCCCAAGGTTCTTGGTTTTCATTTCTAATCCAGTAATTATCAATAAATATAATCCTACATAAACAAAAGCTCTCAGGAAGTCCTTAATTTTTAAGAATTTAAGGGGGTCTTAAGACACCTGGCTGGCTCAGTCAGTGGAGTGTGTGATTCTTGGTCTCAGGGTTGTAAGTTCAAGCCCTACATTGAGTATAGAGATTTTTGCTCTTCTAAAGTATTTCTTTAAGAAAAATCACTCTACAAAGAAGTATCGGTAAAAGAAAAGTAAAAGGTTTACCAGGTTTGAGAACGGTAAAAGAAATAAGTGGGGATCCCTGGGTGGCGCAGCGGTTTGGCGCCTGCCTTTGGCCCAGGGCACGATCCTGGAGACCCTGGATCGAGTCCCACGTCGGGGTCCCGGTGCGTGGAGCCTGCTTCTCCCTCTGCCTGTGTCTCTGCCTCTTTCTCTCTCTGTGACTATCATAAATAAATAAAAATTAAAAAAAAAAGAAACAAGTGAAGTGAATTTATAATTTATAGGACAAATGATTAAGATTAGATTTGCTTCACAATAATCTGAGAGATAAGGGAACAACAGGTGGAAGTATAAATAAAATAAGAGGGGCCATGAGTTAATAATCATTGAGCTAGGGGGTCGATATACTAGTCCCTCTCCTTTTACATATGTTTGAAATTTTCCCTAATAAAAAGATTCAAGGAAGAATTGAATTCATACCTTAACAGTTGAATTTTTTTAAAAAATCTGTACCATAATGTTACTGCTAAGAATGAAGGTTAATAAGGGGAAAATATCTTATTAATGTTAAACTAACAGTATTCATATAGCTCTGAATGCACTTTCTGATCTTCATTATTGTTCTCTCAATTAGTTTCACAGGACATACATACTATTTGGATTTCTGCTTTGTTCACTTAAAATTCACATCCTGTCTTACCTACTATCACTAACCAGACTTAAAAATGACGTAGATAATCTTTCAAATCCTTTAACCTGATTGATCGGGCTATAAAACCTAGAATAATTTTTACATGTTATACTATTGCCATCTGCTGGCTGTGATGTCTAAGTACAATAAACAAAGGTTTAAAACAGAAAAGCTAAAAATTTACCTCTGAGGTTTTCTCCCAAAATTATCCTGTAGAAAAAAAAACTGCCATACATCATTAGGGCTCTTCAAAACTTCACATTAGACAAGATGGCGTGTGTTCAGGGTGGTATGGTTGTAGACCAAAACCTCACATTAGAAGCAGTGGTTCTCAAACCTGGGCTGCATTTAAAATCACCTGGGAACTTTTGAAAATCCTGATGTCTAAGCCCCAAAACCTGAACAACTCAATCAGAACCTCTATTTTATAAAAATGAAAGGCAAGCCACAGAGAAGATATTTGCAGAAGATATATCTGACATAGGAATTGTATCTAGAGGAATGCCTGGGTAGCTGAGCAGTTGAGCTTCTGCCTTTGGCTCAAGGCATGATCCTGGTCCTGGGATCGAGTCCCACATTGGGCTCCCTGCGTGGAGCCTGCTTCTCCCTCTGCCTATGTGTCTGCCTCTCTCCCTCTCTCTCTCTCTCTCTCTCTCTCTCATGAGAGATAAATTTATTTATTTAAATAAATAAAATCTTTTTTAAAAAATAAGCAACCCAATTTTTTAAAAGATTTTTTTAAAGATTTTATTTATTTGAGAGAGAGAGAAAAAACTAATGGTGAGGAGGAGCAGAAGTGGGGAGGGGAGAGAGAGAGACAGAGAGAAGCAGACTCCCTGCTGAGTAGAAAGCCGGACTCGGGGCTTGATCCCAGGACCCAGAGATCATGACCTGATCTGAAGGCAGACGCTTAACTGACTGAGCCACCCAGGTGCCCCTAAAGATTTTATCTTTTAAGTAATTTCTACACCCAACATGGGGCTCAAACTGGAAATAACCCAAATGTCAATCAATAGGTGAATGAATTTCCAAGTTGTGGCATATCCCAGTGGAATTTTATTCCCAGTGGAATAATATTCAGGAATAAAAATGAGACACAAGACACGAACGAAATCTCAAAACTATTATGCTGAATATATATTTTTAAAAAACAGACAAAAACCACTAATATATAGTATGATTACCTGGGGTGGGGGAGGCAAGATGAGGTACAGGAGCCATTACAAAGTGGCAAGATGAAACTTTTGGTGGTAATAAATATATTATTATATTGACTGTTTACCTGGGGTGGGGGAGGCAAGATGAGGTACAGGAGCCATTACAAAGTGGCAAGATGAAACTTTTGGTGGTAATAAATATATTATTATATTGACTGTGGTGACAGCTCCACAGGAGTATATATGTGTCAAAACTCATCAAGCCGAAGGGAAGATGGTGGAGATGGAAGTGCCAGGAATCTGTCTCTCCCACCTAGACAACAATTACACTGACAGAAACTGTCTGATATAACTATTTTGGAACTCTGGAGTCTGTGGAAGGCTTGCAAATTGCAGGGGAAGCCTTGGATGCAAAACTATCCTTAATTTTGTCCAGTTTTAGCTCTTAGTGCAGCAGCAGCTACTCATCTCTCATCCCAAGCCAAATGGCAGGCAGCTACCATGTTCCTAAAGCAGCTTGCATATGCATTATGGGAACCAGGATGGACAAAAAAGATCCTGTTCTCCAAATATTGGGGATCTATGCTCTGCTGATTGCTGCTTTTGAGCAGAGGTTCAAGCAACAAAGCATAATCACAAATAAGAAGAAATATGAATATATCTGTATATATAAGGAAACAGAATCAGTAAAAAATCTCCCAACAAGAAAAAGCCTTGAATCTGATGGCTCACTGGTGAATTCTACTGAACATTTAAAGAATTAATATCAATCCCTCTCAAACTTTTTCCAAAAAAATTGAGAGAGACACTACTTCCCAACTCATTGAAGCTGGTGTTACACTGAAACTGAAGCTGGAGAAAGACAATACAACTATAGACCAAGATCCTCCATGAACACTGATGCAAAAATACTCAACAAAATACTAGCAAGCAAAATTCAGCAGTACAATAAGAGGATTACACACTATATAAGTGGGATCTAATTCTGGAATACAAGGATGATTTCTTTTTTTTTTTTTTTTTTTTTTTTAATATTTTTTCTTTATTTATTTATGATAGTCACACAGGGAGAGAGAGAGAGAGAGGCAGAGACATAGGCAGAGGGAGAAGCAGGCTCCATGCACCGGGAGCCCGACGTGGGATTCGATCCCGGGTCTCCAGGATCGCGCCCTGGGCCAAAGGCAGGCGCCAAACCGCTGCGCCACCCAGGGATCCCACAAGGATGATTTCAACATACGAAATCAATCAGTGTAAGAGGCCACATCAACAGAATGAAGGGAAAAAAAGACACAAGATCATCTCAATTGATGCAGAAAAGGCATTTGACAAAAGCCCCCTTTCATGATTAAAAAAATCAAAAACTAGAAATAGAGGGAAACTATCTCAATGTAAAAGTCATATATGAGAAACCCACAGCAAACATCATACTCAATGGCGAAAGACTGAAAACTTTTCCTCTAAGATCAGGAACAAGTCAAGGATGCCTGCTTTCACCCCTTCTATTTAAATATATACTGGAAGTTCTATCCAAAGCAATTTAAGCAAGTAAAAGAAATAAAACGCATCCAAACTAGAAAGGAAGATGTAAAATTATCTTTGCAGATGATTTGATCTTTTATCCAGAAAATCCTAGATTCCACACCAAAAAACGTTGCTAGAATAAATCAATTCAGCAAAGTAGATTACAAAGTCAACATACAAAAATTGGGTTGCATTTCTATTAACAATGAACAATCTAAAAAATAAATGACAAAAACAATTCTATTTACAATAGCATCAAAAAGAATTAAATAATTAGGATGTAACTTAACCAAGAAGCTAAAAAACATTACAGTGAAGACTACTAGACATTGCTAAAAGAAATTAAAGACATAAATAAATGGAAACACAACCCATGTTCGTGGACTGGAAGACTTACTATTGTTAAAACATCTATACTACCCAAAGCAATCGACAAATTCAATGCAATCCCTATCAAAATCCAAGTAATATTTTTTTGCAGAAATAGGAACACTCATCCTGAAATTGATATGGAATTTCAAGGGACCCTGAATAATCAAAACAATCTTAAAAAAGAACAAAACTCACACTTCCTGAATTTAAAACTTGTTATAAAGCTACATTAATCAAAACAATATAGTTCTGGAAGTGCCTGGGTGTTTCAGTTGGTTAAGCATCCAATTCTTGATTCCTACTCAGGTTATGATCTTCGGGTCCTGAGATCCAGTCCTGTAGCAGGCTCCGCGCTCAGCACGGCGTCTGCTTGTCTCTTTTCCCCTGCTCTTTCATCTGCTCATGCTCTTCCCCAACCCCCTGTCTCAAATAAATAAATAAATAATATCTTTGAAAAAAAAACATATAAAACAACAGTGTAGTACTGGCATAAAAACAGACATATAGACCAAGAGAACAGACATAAACCCAGACCCTCTCATGTATGGTCAAATGATCTCTAACAAGGGTGCCAAGACTATTCAATGGGCAAAGGACAGTCTTTTCAACAAATGGTGCTGGGAAAACTGGATATTGACATACAAAAAGAATGAACCTGGACCCTTACCTAACACCCTATACAAACATGAAACTTAAAATGAATCAAAGACCTAAACATAAAACCTAAAAGAACAAAACTCTTAGAAGAAAACATAGAACAAAAGCAGCATGACATTGAATTTGACAATGATTTTCTTGGCTATGACACCAAAGACATGTAGTAACAAAAATAAATGAACTGGACTTCACAATATTTAAAAAATTTTGTATATCAAAAGACCCTATCACAACAGAGTAAAGAGACAACCCATAGAATGGGGAAAAATATCTGTAAATCATATTATCTGATAAGAAACTAATATTCAGAATATATAGAGACTACCTAAAATTCAACAAAATACAAAAACTTAATTCAAAAATGGGCAAAGGAATTGAACAGACATTCCTCCAAAGATGTACAAATGGTCAATAAGCACATGAAATGATGCTTAACATCACTAACCATTACGGAAATACAAATCAAAACGATGAGATACCACCTCATACCCATTAGAATAGATACTATAAAACAACCAAACAAACCAGAAGACAGTAAATGTTGACAAGGATGTGGATATTGGAACCCTTGTGAGCTGTTGGTATGAATGTAAAATGATGTAGCCACTGTAAACACAGTTCCTCAAAAAATTAAAAATAGATTTAGCATATGATGCAGCGATCATATTTCTAGGTATATACCCAAAAGAATTGCAAACAGAGTCTCAAAGAAATATCTGTATACCCATGCTCATAAACATTATTCACAATAGCTAACCTGTATAATCAACTCAAGTGTTCATTGTCAGATGAATGGATTAAAAAAATACATACAATGGAATATTATTCAGCCTTAAAAAGGAAGGAAATTCTGCAATATGCTACAACATGGATAAACATTGAGGACTTTATGCTAAGTGAAATAACCCAGTCAAAAAGGCAAATGCTATATGATTCCATTTATATGAGGTACTTGCAGCAGTCAAAATCATAAAGACAGGATGTACTGTGGTGGTTGCCAGTGGCTGGGAGGAAGGAGAGAATGGTGAGTTATTGTTTAACAGGTACAGTTTCAGTTTTACAAGATGAAAAGAGTTATGGGGATGGATGGTGGTGATGGTTACACAATAATTTGAATTATTTAATATCACTGAACTGTACACTTAAAATCAAAATCTATAGGGGGTAGAGTCCAGGTATCACTAATTTTTTGGTATCTTCCAAGCTATTCTAACTAGTAGCCAAGGTTGAAAACCACTTCATCAGAGGGTGCCATCTCATTTACTTTGTTTTGAACAAAAGAGTTCGGGGATCCCTGGGTGGCGCAGCGGTTTGGCGCCTGCCTTTGGCCCAGGGTGCGATCCTGGAGACCCGGGATCGAATCCCACATCAGGCTCCCGGTGCATGGAGCCTGCTTCTCCCTCTGCCTGTGTCTCTGCCTCTCTCTCTCTCTGTGACTATCATAAATAAATAAAAATTAAAAAAAAAAATAAAAAAAAAAATGAACAAAAGAGTTCTATTTGATGAAAACATAAGTCTGAAATAATTTTTTCTAAGATTTTATTTATTTGAGAGAGATAAAGAGAGAACAGGATCAGAGGGAGGGGCAGAGGAAGAGGAAGAAGCAGACTCCCTGCTGAGTAGGGAGCTTGACGCAGGGCTTGATCCCAGGACCCTGAGATCATGACCTGAGCCGAAGGCATGTGTTTAACTGACTGCGCTACCCAGGCACCCCTAAGCCTGAAATAATTTTGATAATTCTCATTTTATGTGCTTATGGAGGTCAGCTAGCACCATACTTTGTTTTTAAGTAGACAAAGATGTGACTCCCATCTAGTGTTGACTAGACTTTCCACTTAATTCCAATCTATTACCTTGTACCCATTTAACTCAGATGTCATTTCCTTCAAACTTCTCTTCCTCTGCCCATATGTTTATATCTGCACTCATCTTCACTTTCTTTTCTGTAGTCTCAAATGAGGACTCTCATTTCTAACTTCCCCATTTGTGCTCTTTTTGGCAGCCCCTCTTTCTATACCTTGCTCATTCGTAATCCGTTCTCTCTTACCTGTCCTGCTAATTCGACATTTTTATCTTTATTGACACCCTTTCTTCTCCTAAACATGCACAAGTCTCTCCCATCCCATGTCCCTATATCCTCCTTTGAACTCTACCATCGTCCAGCCACAACTATCCCGTTTCTTGTTATTTTCATCTAAACCCCTCAAAAGTATAGTTTACACTCAATGTGTATTCACTGAGTTGCTCTAACTTAGTTGGCTCTGGACCCCAATGTACAACTGAAACTGCTCTTCCTGAGGTTATCAGTAACTTCTCAGCTACTTAGTTCTTATGTAACCCATTCTCTCAAAACATGCTATAGGACTGAAAAGAAAGAAGAGACCCTCTTCTAGTACGCATTACTCCTTCAAAGTCACTATATCTCCACTCCTTACCTCAACTGGAGTTTATATGATAGTCATCTATATCAGGGGCCAGCAAATTTTTCCATTAAGGGCCAGATGTCAGTTTAGGTTTTATGAGCCACATGATCTCTTTTATAGGTACCCAACAAAAGCAGCCACAGACAATATATAAATGAATCACTGTGGCTGTATTCTAATAAAACTTTATTTATAAAAACATGTGGTGAGCTGGATTTGGTCTGCAGGCCAGTTTGATGACTCCTCCTCTTTGCTAGCACCTTGTGTCATCTCAGGCACTTCTACATTTATAAAAAATTTGCTACCTGATTCAGTTCTTCATCACTAGCCTAGGGTAACAAAGCACATTACTTGGCATCTGATAAGCATTTTATTTATTTATTTATTTTTTTGATAAGCATTTTATAAATGTGGTTGTAATTATTATTTAAAAAAATTATCATATAAACACTCAATAAATCTGTGGATGACCATCTAGCACTTTTGGCTCTAAGCTTCTTCAGCTGTTTAACTCTCACACTCTTACATTACAGAGCATTCTACCTCTGAAATCAAAACTCTAATATACACTGATCAAAATCTCCTGCTTGTCACTCTCCTTTTATGCTGGCTCTTCAACCTCCATGAGCCTCCAATCCAATTTTATATCTATTGTTTCCTAATCCATGAGCTCCCACCCATCTTTACTTCCTATCAAGCTTGATATCATGGTCTTAGTTGAGCCATCCTCTCATCTACACTCTCAACTCGTTTTCCAACTGTACCAGACCAGCAAATCCTGTATCACCCCATCTGTCTGCCTTCTCCATTCCTACATCTGGATGGCCCAGGACTGCTGAAAATGTCTCACAGATCAATGCCATTACAAACTTACGTTCTCTGGCCTCAACTGGGGCTTCAGCATCACCCAGCAATACTTTCCCCAATCCTCTCACAAATAATTCAAACTTCCAATGCTTAAAACTCTCCCCAAGGTCCCTTAGGCTTAGACTCTCACACTTTCTCTTAACTTCAAATGACCAATTTGCCTCAGACTCTTCAGAGAAATTAAGAGGTATGAATATATGTTCTCAAATTTTTGCTGCACCCAAACACTTAACTTACCCACTATCCTTAACTTCCTTCCCTCTAGTCCCAGAAAAAGAGTTGCTTCTACTCCAACCTACCAGCAGTGCTCTGGATCCATCCCTGTCCCTTCTACCTCACTAATACTACAAAAACCAAATCCTCAACAATCCAACTGTATCATATGTCTTTCTTCACTGCTCTTTAATCATGGATACATTGCTTGTCTTGAGCTTCCCCATATTCAGATAATGAAATCCTTGCAAGGCTGTTTTGAGTGTAACAGATCTAGAAGTGCCTGACATGTGGCAATTATTTCATAAATGGTAGCAATTATTATTATGTTAATAGCCTGAAGGTGAAAGGCAGTGACAAGAGATGGAATACAGGATTGGAGACCCTCAGGAGGGGAAAGGGAAGTATATCTAGAAAGAAAAAAAGAGGAAATCATTTCCCTTGACCGAAAATGTTCCAGTCCTTCTGTGAATATATCCAGTTGCTTTGTGAGTTATAGTAATTAAATGTATGACTACTCTTTGCTATTCTCACCATAGTCTAGAGCCTGCAACTCCTCTTACAGTATAAGACTCTCCAAGAAGATTTGCTCTTGGTTCTAAGTCTTTGCCAACAGAGAAAACTAACAAAATCTTCTTTCTATTAAGATAGAATCAAAGCGATATACATTAAAAAGGAATTATAGCAATGTTTAATCATTGACAAGTGTCAAACCAAAGTATTCAATTTGATTCCATAACTGAGACAGAAGAACTTTAAGGTGAGAGCCTGGGACATCTTGTGCCAGAAATAAGAGAAGTGCAAAAACGGGGGGCAAAAACTGATAGTGGAGGAAATGTCAAAAAGACACAGGAACTGGCTTGAAGGGGCTCCCAAAGGACAAACCCGGGCAATTTGAGCATCAAAAAAGAATAATGATGGTGATAATGGATCCTAACACAATTAATTAAGAAAAAAAAATAGTCCTTAGGTCTAGAACAGAAAAAAGGAGAAATCTTTTATAGAATAACACCAGTTAAAAAATGTGGAAGGAATGAAATAACTAGAAAATCACTCTTCGCAATCTCCAAAAGTAGAAATCATCTCCATGATGTAAAAAACACTGGGTGAAGAGTTAACAGGACATCTGTATAGGCCTGAAGTACTACTTCACAGGTTACTTAAATTTTAATTACAAAAATTACGAAGGGAGGTGCACCTGGGTGTTCAATCAGTTAAGCATCTGCCTTTGGATCAGGTCATGATCTCAGAGTCCTGAGATCGAGCCCTGCATTGGGCTCCTTGCTCAGTGGGGAGTCTGTTTTTCCCTCTCTCTTTGCCTCTACCCCCCACTTATGCATGTGCTCTTGCTCTCTCTCTCTCTCTCAAATAAATAAAAATCTTTAAAAAAAATTACAAAGGGAAAAATTTACTTTTACAATAGAGATACCTGGCAGTTGCCCTCCTAATTAAGTGATGGAACCTAGCATCAATAGTGAGAATAACCTGATATTATATGATTGCAGTGATGCAATGAGCATACATTACCTGTGCAATATACCCCAAAGCTTTTATGCTGAATTAATGGAGGAGAAAACAATCAGACAATTAGTCCACAGTCTTACTGCTCAAAATGTGGTCTAAAGACCAGAATCACTCATCCCAGAGCTTATTCAAAATATAGACTCTCAGGCCCCACTTCAGACAGAATTTATATTTTAACCAGATTTTCAAGTGATTCATAGGTACAAAGTTTGAGAAGCCCTGCACAAGACAAAATATCTAAACTTTTCCAAAAAATCAATGTCATAAAAACTTAAAAAGGCAGTGTGGAAGGCACTGTTCTCAATTTAGAGACACATAACCACCAAAAGCAATGAGTAAGTCTTGGTTGAATCCTGGATCAGAGTGGGAAAAGTTATATTTTATACAAAATATAAAATATTTTTATAATTCCTATATTTATAAAATATAACTTTTCAGGGGGACTACTGGGAAAATTTGAAAATGTACCTTTTATTAAATGACACTGAATTAATGCTAAGGTTCTGAAACCTGATAATAATATTTAATTACAGAATTGTCTTATTCTTAGAAGATACAGGTTGAGGGGCAGCATAAGGAACTATGGATTGTCACTGTAACTTTTCACACAATGAGAAGCAATAGAGTATGACAGCAAAGGTTTTGGGGTCAGTCAGACCTAGATTTTATTAGTGAGGTGTTCTTGGGCAGACTTAACCTCCCAAGTCTCAATCACTCTATCTGTAAAAGAGAAATAAAATAGTACCTTACAGGACATTTATAAGGATTAAATAAGATATAAGATAATGAATGTAAAGTACTTAGTATCACTTCATGCATCTTAACTCTAATTTCATCAATAAAATCAGCTAAAAGGTACTCCATAAAATGAAGCTAATGTTTATATGGACCATATTTTGACTTTATTTTGAAGATTAAAGGTCTTCATATGATCTAGGGGCATTCTGTGACAATTTTAAGTCAAGGTAAGAAGGCAGAACAATTTTCACTTCTTGTTTTTATTTGGTACCCTGAAGAAAAAGCTCTTACTAAGATGATAAGCAACCTTTCTCCAAGGTAAAAACATTTTAGTTCTTCACTTAATCTTAGTAAACCAATATAAAGTACTGAAGCAAAAATGAAGCTACTAAAAATGACTTACAGAATCATATTCAATATTAAGAAAATCTGGAAATAATTCTGTCAAGCTACCTTAAACTCTGGATTAGGAAAGTTATGAGAAACCATGTTTTCATGGGAGTTACTGAACAATTTTCTAAAGTACTTAGAAAATGAGCACCTATCTCTTTGACTTCAGTGGATCTGTGCCTAGATAAAACAGGACTGACTCCATTAGATGGATGATAGTCTACCCCAATTATTCTATTAAATTCTAGGGCAGCCCTGGTGGCTCAGCGGTTTAGTGCTGCCTTCAGCCCAGGGCATGATCCTGGAGACCCGGGATCGAGTCCCATGTCAGGCTCCCTGCATGGAGCCTGCTTCTCCCTCTGCCTGTGTCTCTGTCTCTCTCTCTCTCTCTCTCTCTCTCTCTGTGTCTCTAATAAATAAATAAAATCTTAAAAAAAAAAAAAGAAATTCTTAAGCAGTCTCTCCTGAAGGTTGGCAATTATAGCCAGCAGGCCAAATCCAATCCATAGTTTATTTTCATAAATATAGCTTTAATAGAACACAGCCATGCTCATTCACTTATGTAATGTATTTTGAGTCGAAAAGTTGCAAGAGACCATATGACCCATGAAGCCTCAAACATTTGCTATTTGGTCTTTTACAGAAAAAAATTGCCAATCCTACTCTGGACAAGCAATCCAAAAAAGAAAACCTGTTCAGGACTCACCTGAGGTGTTGTCTTTTTGTATAGATCACCTCCATCTATCACATCCTTCATGATTTTTCCCTTGAGAGATTCATACTCTTCTGAACTCAGGTGAATAGATTCTATGGTTTTTCCACAGCCCAAACACTGACCACTGTAATTACAGTAATTTGGGTTAAATGGTATCCCGGAAAAGAACTTTTTCTAAAGTGAATAATCCTTAAACAAGAGGAAATTGAAAAGTAATGAAAAAAGAACATTACAATCTTTGTGATCATCACATGCATCCAATTTCTTATAAACCTGATAACACATGTTAGGTGTGCCAGAAAACCCAAAAAAGTACACTGCTGGGGATCCCTGGGTGGCGCAGTGGTTTAGCGCCTGTCTTTGGCCCAGGGCGCGATCCTGGAGACCCGGGATCGAATCCCACGTCGGGCTCCCGGTGCATGGAGCCTGCTTCTCCCTCTGCCTGTGTCTCTGCCTCTCTCTCTCTCTCTCTCTCTCTCTCTCTCTGTGTGACTATCATAAATAAATAAAAATTAAAAAAAATACTTTAAAAAAAAAGTACACTGCTGGGCATCCAGATAGTTTTTAAAGTCATTCCCAAAACACGAGGTCCCAAATCTGTACAGGAAAAGATCTCTGAGGCTTCACACAAGGTTCCGACCACCTTATGAGAAAAACATTTTGAGCACTACAAGTTCTCCACATGCAAAACATGGCTTTTCTCTGGGGTATGCTCTTAATTATCCTATCTCTAATGTATTCTCAAAAATTTTTTGATCAGTAGCAACAAAACTTACTACCTGCATCAAGCAAGCTAAAAATTAAATATTGAGCTTTACCTTTCCTTGACTGTTGTGAACTGTCCTTTCCAATGTTCTCCAGGAACACTACAAAAAAAAGATTGCAAAACCAGATCATTTGAAGGTCAGATTCCTCCAGAACCAAAAAATAGGCATTTTATTTAGAAACCCAGTAGGCAAGAGCTCTGAAAAGTTTAGGATATTTCCCTAGAATGGTTTAATTAGAAGAGTGGGTGATACACTGTGACAGAGCTAAAGCTCAAAGTACCCTACTCTGGACCCCCTTCTTCCCTTCACTTTTCTGGTCATCCAACCCTCATCTTCAAGACTAAATCTACCTTCAGGGGACTCGGAAGCTGACATTAATAGTGTAACCTCTAAATCAAACTCAGTTCTCATCTTCTCCATAAAGCTACTGGAGATTCTTCCTGCACAAAGTAATCTCTCCCCCTATACCATCTTCTTAGACACTACTATTAACTGTCAAGTACTATGTTCCCAATTAGGTTGTGAATTCCATCATAAGAGATTTTATATCACCAAACACCCACAGTGCCTTGAAGGAATTCAAAATTACTTGATTTATCAACTTATCCTTTCCTTCCTCTTATATACACTATCAGTTCCTATTGATTCGCTTGCCTTCTCTCCTTCCTTGGTTCTTAATTCAAGACCTCGTCATTTCTCATTCAAACCTATAATTGCCTCCAAATAGATCTCCCTATTTCCAATCTTAATCCCTCTCCAACCCTTTGTTTTGTTTAGGCAGTTACTTTTCTAAAACTCTACTCCAAGGTAACAATAAAATCTAAAATCCTAGGCATTCAAAATTTTCACAATTTAGCTCCTTCAGTGATAGTCAATAACAATAACTTTGTTAAATAAAATAATAAGTAGCATGGTTGCTACTTCAAAGATCTGTAAAGAAGATATGTAGTAGAAAAGAGAAAAACAGAAAAGGAATAAATTAGTAGTGAGGAAATAAGTAAATAAAGACTGAAGCAATAATTAGGCAGAGAGCCAGTAACATGAATAAAAGCAAAGGGAAAGCAGAGAGCCTTGGAGAGAGCAAATGGATGATGGAAAGGTCCAAAATGAACTGGAACAATGAGACTTTCCATTTTTAACACTTGCATATCAATCATGTCTGATTAAGGTCCCCCTATCTGCTCTAACCATCCAAGTTAATGAAATGCATAGATTAAACAGATACCAGTTACTAGGTTTAGGAAAAACTTCTTAAATACTAATATGATCCCAAAACAGCTCCAGTTTTCTTGCTATGAACTCCAGTCACAAGTGCTATCTGTAATTACATCATATTGAACACCTCAGAAAAAAACTGATGATCCTTCTACAAAGAAAAAAAAAAACCCATGAAAACATACAAGTGCCCAACAATTTCTCTTTTACGTGATGGAGAAGAGAACTTGTTTCTGTCATCACTTTAAGAGTAAAAAAATTTTGTCTCTAAAGGGAAACAAATCTGAGAGAAGGAAAAGTATAATTTGAATAGCGTAATTTTCAGCAACAACAAAAAAAGGAGGTGGCTGCTTTTAGATAGAGATATCAAAATGAAAACATACACATAAAGAAAGATCAAAATTACCTCTCAAACCATGTCTTTATACTGTGTGCAAATGACTCCTCAGGATATAGATGATTATTTCTTAGATACAAAAGAATGTCAAATAGCTTATTTGAATACTGATCATCTTTTATGTTTTTTCCAAAATCAAAGAATGCTTTTAAAGTTTTCAACATAGGAATAAGATCATAACCTAACAATTCCTGGTACAAATTCCAAGCTAGGTTTACGTCTTGATGAAGGAGGGCTCCCTCAATACAATCATTGTAGTTCTTTTTTGAAGGGATCATGACTTTTTTGACATCTTCTAACAATAGCAAGGCCTCTCTCCATCTGTCTGAGTGGATTAATCCCTGGATGAGAAGAGTATACCCTCCAGATTCTAATCTCTTGTATCTGGCTTTCATGATCTCATAGACATCAATAATTTCCGATGTCTGCTTATGAACGACACAGAGATACAAATACTTGACCAGCAAATCGTAGCCTACAATACCATTGTTTTTTGCAGCTACCCAGGCTAACAGAGATTTGGCGACATCCACAGAGCTACAGGATTGAGCCATTTGAGAAATGATCCAACTTTCAAAATTAGCCCTTCCTTTGAAATCTTCCTTGAGTCTATCCCACTCTTCAGAATTCAACGGTTTTGTTGGGAGTTGAATAGTGTTCCTCATAGGTGGCAAGGCATCATCTTTCCTATGAGGATTCATCTGTGATCTCTTCTTAGCCGCTCCAGCTGCAAAAAGATGGGTATCAGAAGAAACTTGCTTACTACTGCCTTCATTTCTAAGATATCTGGCCTTGGCGATCAGCAGATTCACTGCTTTAGTATTCTGTGCAGACACTGTTTTAAGAGAAAACCACTTCTGTTGGTTCCGGATGCCATAACAGTTTTCAAGAAAGAGAGAGAGAAAAGAGTGTCCTGGGCCTAGGCCAAGGTATGGGTTGCTCTTCCAAAGCTTAGGAAGGCTTCGAATACCAGTGAAACAGAAAGTCATCATGCAGTGAGACCAGCACCAGATAGATGTCAAAAAGCCCCTATTTCTATAGAATAATTAAGGAATTGGGAGTGAAGGTGTGGAGAATCGAAGCACAGCAACTTCTTAAAAGATGATCTTCAGTTTCTCAGACACAAATCAAGGATCTGCTTTTGGAGCTACTTAATACAACGGAGTCTGGTGAGTTCTCCATTAAATAACCAGCCGGGGAAATAAATCCGACCTCGGTCGCAAGTCCCAGAACCAGGAGACAGGGCAGGAATCCTTCGGTGCCTGATATATCCTAATCTGTGAACCTGAGGAAAAAGCACAAGGAGGTCCGTCCAGTTTGATTCTCATGGATCACGACTGCCCCTGAAAAGAGGCAGGATCCCATGGGATCTTGCTGAAGGAGGGGCGCAAAGTTGAAAACCCCTACCCGGCGCCCCCAACCCCACACCTAGGAGCAAGGGCAGCAGCAAAAGCCAAAAATCTAGGGGCCCTGGGCCGGCATAACAACCCCAGCAAGCCGCCAAACGCGTCAGGTGAGGATATGAGGGCGGGGGAGATGGGGAGAGAGCCGAGCCAGTAATTCAAGTAAGGAAGGAAGGTCCACGAAGGGCACTGCCGGCCGTGTAGGGACAGATCACAAACGAAGTTCACTCCATTCAACAACTCACCTCAGCGCTCACGTTTAAAGCAACCATAAGCCCCGCGGGACTACCGCGTCCACAATGCACAGCGAGGGCTCCGGCGACCGGGGAGTGGCTGAACCACACGCAGGCGCTCCGCCGGGCCGGATGGCGATTTAAAAAAAAAAAAAAAAAGAAAAAAGAAAAGACAATTTTGAAGGTTTTGACAGAAAGGGCTGTTGAAGACGTCTACTACGTACAAGGAAACTTTAGGACTTCTAGGGATCCGCAATGAGCAAGGAAAATAAATTGTCACTGAGGAGGGCACTTGACGGGATGAGCACTGGGTGATATGCTATATGTTGGCAAATTGAACTCCAATAAAATAAATAAATAAACTGCAAAAAAAAAAAAAAAAAAGAAAGAAAGAAAGAAAAAGAAAATATATTGTGAAGCAAGAAGTCTCTTCCATCCGGCCGGAAACACCAAAGGACTTCTGAGTCACGTGGTACACACGCGCCAACGTCCCAAGTTAGAGAAATAAAACGCGGGTTTCCTTATCTTGCACCTTTAAAATTGGATTTGGTGAAGTTTGGCCCTGCCTCATAGAAGATCATTTTTTTCCATCTGTTTCAAGTCGGCTTTCCCTGCGGGTAACGTGATGGCCGTATTCTCGGCAGTGGCTGTCACCGGTTCTTGCCTCGTAGCCGACTTCCGCCCATGTCCAAGATGGCGGTTGAGCGTTCCTGACCTTTACGGGGCTGGGCAGTGATTGCTGTCTGAGCTAGTAGGGGGTGGAGCGGTTAGTAAACAGCAAATGCAGGAGCTGCTGCGCGGGAGTCAGCCATGGACTGGAAAGAGATTCTTCGCCGGCGGTTAGCGATGCCCAACACCCGTACAAACAGTGAGTTTGAGAGGGGCTGCTCTGGGAGATAGGCCGGCCGTAAACTCCTGAGGGAGATCCGGGAGGAGAAGCTACTGGGAGCCCCACTTTACGCTTCTGTGAAAGCTCCCTTGACAAAGGCAGATGGGACGTGGCTAAGGGGCACGGAGAGGTTTGACCCAGCCTTACCGGGAGAAGGATTCCGGAATGAAGAAGAGCTCTCATACCACTCGCTCACGTGGCTTTGACTTCGGCTTTTGAGGAATAATTGAGAAGCCTGCTTCCAACAACTCTTCAATCCTACTACAACCTATAATCCATTGGTCTTACGCCTTTTTACTCTCACACTTTTTTTTCACTTCCCTTACCCATTTTAGATTCCATAATTTATTTTTCCTTATTCTTTTCCTTCTCCTTCACACTGGCTTGTTAACCAGCCGGGTTAAAACTATCTTTCTCATTCCACACGTGCCCTTGGGACAGCCAAAAGTGGCTGGAGAAAAACGGAACCATGGAAAATTGCCTCACTTTGAATTCATGTCCACTAACCAGATAAGTGTTTCACTTCTTTATTGACACATATTCCACATTTCCCTATTCATTCTCCTCTACTCTGAGGCAGTTCTCATCTTCCAGACCTCCAGTTCTTCGGTATGTCCTACCTGCTCCTTGTTTTCAGTTGATGAACTTGTGTATGTATTTGAGAAAGTCGAAGCAAAGAAAACCCTCACCTGTTCCACGTAACCATTTCTGTCAGCCCTTTCACCACCATAGATGCCTGTAAACTCTGCCTTTTCCACACTCCTGTTTGAGACAATTCCTCCACTCCAACACTAGATACTGTTCCCTTTCTTTTATCCAGTGACTTCACTGTTATCTTTTATGTATCATCAAATCTTCCTCCTGTACTGGATCATTTCCATCAGCTCTGACAAACTATAATAATTCCATGTAAAAAAAAAATCATTTCATTTCACATCTCCAGTTTTTGCTGCATTTTTCTGCACTCCTTATAGGAAAACTTATCCAAAAAGTCACGTGTATTTGTACTCTCTCCTCTTCTTCACTCTTAAATCCTCAGCATGTTTGTGCCTGTTATATGCCAAGCACTTTTTTAGGCTATAGCAGTAAACAAAACAGACAAAAGTCCTTGTGGAACTTAAGCTTTGGTGTTGGGAGAGATAAAATAGTAAGTAAATCATTTAGGTTGTACAATGTGTATTTAAGGCTTTTCCTTCATTGGTATGCTAGATCCTCTTTTTGCCTACTTGAAGATATACTCCTACAGTTGTCCCCTCTCTCCTGCATCAATTTTTCTTCCCCAGTCAGCCCTGTTAGTGTATGAATATGGTGGTATTTCTCTCACCTTAAAGAAACTTTCTTGTCTTTATTTCGGCCTCTAGCTCTGCCTCATTTCCCTGCTCCCCGCCTTACACCAATGCTTTGTTAAAAGGATTGTTGCTTAAATCTGTGCTGTTTTTGTCAGGATCATCAGTGATCTCCATTGTTGTTCCAGTGGTCGGTGTTTAGTCCTCACTTTACTTGACCAGCCAGCAGTCCCTGCCAGGGATTGAGTAATTCACTCTCCTCCTAAACATCCTTTCCTCTCTTGGTTTCTGGGAGACTTAACTCCTTTAGTTTTCTTCCTACCCCACCAGCCAGCCATCTCTTCTCAGTCTTTGTGTTTTCTTCTCCCCAACAGCTTAGCATTGAAGTGCCCAAGAGCTATCTACACTCACCTTCATGGTGAAATTAGCCATTCTTACAGCTTTAAATACCGTATATTTATTTTTGTCTCCTAAATTTTTGTCTGTTTTCCAAATGCCAGATTCATATATCGTAATTGCCTACTTGACATGGCCACTTGGTTCTAATAGGTATCTTAATCTTAACTTGTCCAAAACTGAACTCCTGCTCTCCTTTTTAACTTGCTCACACATAGCTTTCCCCATATGCTCAGGTCAAAACCTTTGGAGATCTCAACTGCTCTTTTTCTCTGATACCCACATCCTGTGTGTCTGCAAATCCTGAGACTTAAAAGAAAATATAACCAGAGTATTTACTCCCAAACCACTTCATTGCAGTCACCCTGGTCCAGGCCACCACCATCTGTCACCTGGATCACTGCCTTAGCCTTCAAATTGCTTCTGGTTGCTCTCTCCCTCACCAGAATAAAAGCCACTGTCTTTATTTTTTATTTATTTATTTATTTTTTTAAGCCACTGTCTTTATAATGACTTAGTGACGTTTACTCCTGTTATCTGCCTTCCCTCATCTACTCTTTCTTCTGTCTCATTCTGCTGTAGCCACACTGGCTGCCTTCTTCTTCCTTGGATACACCAGGCACACTCCTATCTTAGGATCCTGGCACTGGCTATTTCCTTGCCTGGTACGTATGCACTTCTCCATTTACCTGGATCACCTGCTTCCTTACCTTCTTCGGTTTTTTTGCCCCACTACATCTCAGTGAGGCTTTCCCTGACACTGTTGAAAGCTGTATGTAAGTATGGACACGTGCACACATCCACTCATGCATATACATGTGTGTCCCTAGAATATGTTGGATGGAAAAGAGTGAAATCATGAAAACTGCTCTTGGGATTTGGGCTTGGGTGACTGGATAAATACAATTAACTGGGGATAGAAATACGAAATTAGAAGAAGAGTAGTAAGGTGAGCAATGTATGTTAGATGTGTTGGAGTGTGAGGATGAAAATATTTTTGTTTTGAATGTATGAGTTTAGAGTTCAAGAGCAATGTCTAGGGGCACCTGGGTGGCTCAGTGGTTGAGCATCTGCCTTTGGCTCAGGTCATGATCCTGGGGTCCTGAGATTAAGTCCCACAGCAGGCTCCCCGCAGGGAGCCTGCTTCTCCCTCTGCCTGCCTCTCTCTGTGTCTCTTGTGAATAAAATCTTTAAAAATAATTAAAAAAAAAAAAAAAGCAATGTTTGGGGTAGTGACATATATTTGGGACTTAGAAGTCAAACTACAAAAGTTGAAATGAGGAAGAAAGATTAACAAAAAGGGAATGGCCAGAAAATGAATCAACAGTGCAGCCTAAGGTTAAAAATTAACATGGCACTGTGGCAGAAATGTGGGCATAATAGAGGTTTAGGGCAACAGCTATAAGCATGTTGGAAGGAAGTGAGACCAGGAAGTGGAAAATAAACTATTAAGAAAATAGGTCATAGAATTGAAGATTGCAATGAGGCTGAAGTGCAGCTATTATGACAAGTTTTGAATTGCCAGGGAAAAGAATTATCTGAGTATATTTGAGTTTAAGATTTTATTTAAGTTCAGGACAGCCTGGGTGGGTCAGTGGTTTAGCGCCCCCTTCAGCCCAGGGCCTGATCCTGGAGACCCGGGATCAAGTCCCACGTCAGGCTCCCTGCAGGGAGCCTGCTTCTCCCTCTGCCTGGGTCTCTGCCTCTCTCTTTCTGTGTGTCTCTCATGAATAAATAAAATCTTAAAAAAAAAAAAAGATTTTATTTAAGTTCAGTATATTTAGGAGCAGATAAGACCTGTGGTCTTGCCATGGAACCAAGTGACAGAGGTGACCCCTCTTCAGAGTTGAGGTATCAGTTATTCACAAATGTTTATCCTTTCTTGACGAGTGCAGGACCTTGAGGTGAAGAACACTGTGTGCCAGTGCACTGGACTGACTAAATGAGACAGCTGTAGGCCAGCAGCAGGCCAGCTGGAGGGTAAGAGCATCCTGAGGTGTATGCTTCAGATGGAAGGTAGAGGAACAGTGATTGCAAGGCTGAAACTTCATGAGGTCAAGGCCTATGTCTGTTTTCTCGTCACGCTAGCCCCAGTACCTAGGAGTGTTCTATACATAGTAGGTACTTAGTAGTATTTTGATGGAATATTCATGAATGTGCCAGAGGTCTGTAAGAGAGGTAGTGACTTGAGGAAGAGACAAGTATAGAGATAAAAAGAAGTGGAGGGAGCAACTAAGATGTGGTTGAAGATGCAGGGGAGGTTTGTGATTCTTGGTGTTTAAAGATAGATGTTCAGTGTATAAAGACAATTTTGAACGTCTTTTTTGCACCTTAATTACATGATAGTAAAAAAATACTGATTTTAAGGGACGCCTGGGTGGCTCACTTAGTTGGGTGTCCAACTCCTGATTTCAGTTCAGGTCATGATCTCAGGGTCTTGAGATGGAGCCCACATTGGGCTCCGCACTGGGTGTGGAGACTGCTTAAGGTTCTCTCTTTGCTTTTCTTCCTCCCTGCTCTCTATAAAAAGCTAAATAAAAATAATGATTTTAAAAATGCTTTTCCCCCTTTAACTTGTTTTGTTACCAGGAAAAAAAAGTGAACAAGAATTAAAAGATGAAGAAATGGATTTGTTTACCAAATACTACTCAGAATGGAAAGGAGATAGAAAAAACACAAATGAATTCTATAAGACCATTCCCCGGTTTTATTATAGGGTAAGTGGTATCTAAGCAAATGTCTCACAGAGTTTATAACTGAAATGTAACTTTTAAAATGGGATCAGAATCTTTTTATATAAATAAATAGAGGATTATAATTTAAATTTTATATATTTCATTGTAGTTGATCTTATCGTTTTGAAATTGGTAAAATCTCAAGTTGTGATATAAATCAGTGTAAGAACACAAAGTTGTTACTTGGCCCCCTTTGAGTTAGAGGCCTTTCCTTCCTGATTTTTCTTAAGATATTAGTAGTAGGTATTCTGTTGGATTTTGTGTCAGGCTTTTCAAAAGACAGGTTTACTTGGCTGATCACCATTTTAACTTTGTCTTTTACCCATGTTCTAAGGTGTAATACATTTTGCTGAAGTTTAAACTGAAAAATAGATTAAAATGGAAAACTTGAAGAGTTACACTTAATTATATTTCCTTTAATTAAACCATAAAGAAGTCTTTGAAAAAAAGAGAACATGAAGACCTTAAGAAAGTTACTTACATAAACCTGAAATTGAAGACTACTGAAAAGAATAAGACCTATTTAGTATTATGTAAAATGTGACCAGAATGGAAAGTTAACTGTGGAATTTTAGAGGAGTGTCTCTTAAACTTGTTACCTTCTAAACTCAATTATAACATTATTTACAAAGAAAGTAACCATTGTTTTACTTGCATTTAGGAGCAATGTATTGATATAAGTGAATTATCTAAATAGTTATAACTTACTTCTTCAAGTACCAACCTTTTCCAAATGAACCATTTTTATTGGAAACTTTTCTGTAATACCGTTTCCCAGTCTTTTAAGAATTACAGGACCAGGGGCACCCAGCTGCCCCCAGGTCGGTAGGACATGTGACTTGATCTTGGGGTTGTGAGTTCAAGCCCATGTTGGGTGTAGAGATTACTTAAAAATAAAATCTTTAAAAGAAAAAAAGAATTATATGACTAATCCACGTTTTCATGGAAAAGAGAAAAAACAGCTGATACTTTCCCATAACATTGCACAAAGATATAAATATTTCTAAATGAATCCTTCTCCATACTTCTGTGCATGTGTGTATTTAACAACAATGGAATCATATCATATGTACTTCTGCTTTATGCGTTTCACATTTTCTTATAAAGTCAACTAAACAACTGAAATTTTTTAATAGTTTGGGGGAGCAGGAAGGGAATTGACATTTATTGAGTGCCAGTGTACTCCAGAGCACTTTATATTCATGATCTCATTTAATCAGGATTATGAAATAGTATCTTACTAACCCAGAAACAGCCCTTAGATGTTGACATGACTGACAACTTGACATTTCTGTACTTCTGTACAGAAGTTGTACTTCTGTACAACTTTCCTGTACTTCCAGTACCAACCTTTTCCCCACTTCCGTCTCTTCCTTCTCTTTGTGACCTCTTCCAGATCCCACGATTTCCTGGCTGTAGAGGTGGATTTATGGGATGTTCTTTCTGTTTCTTCTTCTGTCTTCCCACTGCTTTGGAGAAACCACCTACCATCTTTGGTTACCACGTCTCTCCTTGGCTGATTAGCTCGTTGACTAGGCACCAGAGCACCATCACAGTCTCAGCTCCAGCCTTACCTCCTAATGCTTCCTCTTTTCCATTCCTTTTGATGGGAGGGATGGCTTCTTAGGTTTTGGAAATGAAAGAACCAATTTGGACTGTGGCTAGTCACATTTAATAGGACAGAGCTATAGACTAAGAAGAAATAAATCCTTGAAGCAATTTGAAGTCAAGCTGGAATGAGTCATTTTAAAGCCCTGTTTACAGAAATCACTCCAGTGGGCAGACCCTCTGCCTAGGAGGTGAACATAATAGACCCTGGCTTGACTGTCTCCAAGAAGTAAGGTCATTCAAGCTCAAAGCCATATTTGCAAAGACCATCTATCTTCAGTTAGTCCTAACTTAATTCCATGTCAGTCTAAGGTTATAGTGAAAAGAGTACTCTAAGAATGTAAGGTGAAACTTGGGCTCTTTCCAGGCAGGGATCTGGCCTTGCTGATCATTGAATTCTCTGTGGATTTCTTTTAGTTAAATGAACTTTTTAAATGAATGATAACCTGAAGTTAAGCAAAACTGATATACGAAAAGTAATTTGAGGCAGTGCAATATATAGTTATTTTATGAGGCAGAATATATTTTACATGATCCAATAATAGTATAGAATTTAAGTGTAGAAATTAACTCTAGTGTATTTTTAGCTGCCAGCCGAAGATGAAGTCTTACTACAAAAATTAAGAGAGGAATCCAGAGCTGTCTTTCTACAAAGGAAAAGCAGAGAACTGTTAGATAATGAAGAATTACAGGTAAGAATAGGATTAAAGATTGCTTTGGAGGTTAGCCATTTCTTTATTTGTACTAAAGTCATAGAGGATCTCAGGATGTCTTAATGGAGCCACTACTGGAGAGTGGGTGAATGCACCGGCCCTTGTGCAATGATTCCTACCAAAATCATCTACAGAGCTTGCCTGTGCACCATCTCCTAAAGATACTGTGTTTTGTTTTGTTTTGTTTTGTTTTGTTTTGTTAAGTCCCTAGGTGCCAAAGTCGAGAACCACCACTCTAGGCTCAAACTTCAGGGGTTCACATCCTAGCCATGCTCTGTGATCTTGGGCAATGGACTTAACATTTCTGTGCTTCCATTCTCTTCTGTTACATGGATAACAGTATTTATCTGCATCAAATAGATATATGGATTAAAAAGGTACCATATGTGAAAACTTTAGTCATTCAATAAACACCTGCCATTTGTATTATGTTATTAGTAATCAAAAGGATAATAGGGAATGAGATTCATCTTAGTCTGATAGCAGAGATTTAATATTATCATTTTAATGGAAATAACACATTTTACGAATGTTAAATTTTGTTTTGTTAACTGTAACATCTTCATTTTTGCAATTCTCCTAAGAACTTATGGTTTTTGCTGGATAAGCACCAGACACCACCTATGATTGGAGAGGAAGCAATGATTAATTATGAAAATTTCTTGAAGGTTGGTGAAAAAGCTGGACCAAAATGCAAGTAAGAATAGTATAATTAACAAAGGGGTATGTTATGTTAAGCATTCTAAATGCATGAAATAAATGTCAATGAAAATATAAGTCAACAGTGTTGACAATTTGAGTCCATTTGAGTTATAAGTGAAATTTAATAAAATTAGTCAAGAAAATTACATTGGTATGAAGTTATGAAAAGAAACAATAGCTTATAATATAGTATGTTTTTATATTACACAACAGTATATGCTTTTATTCTTTTTTGGATTTTTTTAACCTTTTGCTCTTTAGATGATAAAATTCGAAGATGTATGACTTAATGTATGACTTAATGTTTTAAGTTTTGAACTGTGGTTCTCACTTTGAATTTTTTCATTTTGATTTTTTTTTAAATTTTATTTATTTATTCGTGAGAGACAGAGAGAGAGAGAGGAAGAGACATAGGCAGAGGGAGAAGCAGGCTCCTCATAGGGAGCCCGGTGTGGGACTCGATCCCCAGACTGGGATCTCGCCCTGAGCCAAAGGTAGACGCTCAACCGCTGAGCCACCCGGGCGTCCCCCATTTTGATTTTTAATTGTTTGAATTCATGTTCTTGTTTGCTAATTCAGTATAGAAGTCATTTTTATGTTATGTTGGCAGACTAATCTTTATTTCCTTTCCTTAGGCAGTTTTTCACAGCAAAAGTCTTTGCTAAACTTCTTCATACAGACTCTTATGGAAGAATTTCTATCATGCAGTTCTTCAATTATGTCATGAGAAAAGGTGATTTCATTTTTATTGTGTTTAAACTCTAATCTGGGAATCAAGGAAGTTTTGGTACATGCTTTTACAGTATTCCTTTTATGTGAAACAACTCTCTTAGTAAGTTTGAATAAATAGCAGAATTTTTTTTTTTTTTTTTTTTTTTTGAGAGAGAGCACACATGACCCAGCATGGGGAGAGGTATTGGAACAGAGGGAGAATCCCAAGCAGGCTCCATGCCCAGAAGGATATCACAACCCAGAGATCATAACCTGAGTCAGAATGAGGAGTTGGATACTTAACTGACTGAGCCCCTGAATAGTAGAATTTATCTTTTGACCCAGATTTTTTTATTATTATTATTTTGATTGTCCTAGAACTTACTAGAGCTGAGATTTTCTACTATAAATTTGGGTTCATTATTCTAAACCATTATTACAAAACCAAAACATGTATCCTAAATATACTAGCTAAGAGCTATATATCAAAAACTGAAGAGTTTTAATGTAATTGGCTAGTAATTCTATTTTACCAATATACAGTTGACCTTTGAAGGGGTTGGGACACTGACATCCTGTGCAGTAGAAAATCTGAGTATAAGTTTTGACTCCCCCAAAACTCTTAATAACCTGTTGTTGACTGGAAGTCTTACGAATAACATAAACAGTTGATTAACACATGTTTTATATGTTATACATATTATATACTATATTCTTACAATTAAGTAAGCAAGAGAAAAGAAAGTTATTAAAATTGTGAGGTGGAGCACCTGGCTGACTCAGTCAATGTAGCATGCAACTCTTGATCTCGGGGCTCGGAGTTTGAGCCCCACATAGAATGTTGAGATTACTTAAAAAGAAAAAGAAAGGAAGGAAGAAACAAACAAACAAACTCATAAGGAAGAAAAAATATATTTACAGTACCATACTGTACTTATGGGAGGGGGGAGGACGTGTATAAGTTGACCCACACAGTTCAAACCTGTATTGTTCAAGGGTCAGCTGTATTACAGGTTGAGTTGCCTGAGAGGATAGTTCCAAACTCAGAATTGTAGCATCAGATTCAAGGAGCTTTTATTAAACAACCTGGAGTTATGATTCCTATAAGTTCCATAGTGATCTGTGAAGTCTTAATGTGTACCATCTTTAATTTTTGGTCAGAGTAATTAACCTCAGTAGAGTAAGAATAAATGCACCTTTATTTATAGGCATAACATTACATTCACTGTCCCTTTCTGGTGGAACACCAAGTTTAGTGGGTAAAGAATATTTTCAGGGGCATCAATTTTATTGTCACTTTAGGCAGCGTAGAATTATTGATATCTGCCATTAATCCTCTGGTCTATTTTGTTACAAATAACTTTGGGGTTACTGAATAAGTAACGTGTGTGAAGAAGTATGTTTGTAGAGTTATTAGTTTGTCCCACTAATCTAGCTATTTATCTCCTTTTATGGTAAAGGACAGATCTTAAAATTGCGTCTTCTTTATTATCAGTTTGGCTTCATCAGACGAGAATAGGACTCAGTTTATATGATGTTGCTGGACAAGGGTACCTTCGGGAATCTGTAAGTATTTGCCTACTTTAGTAACTACAATAGACACCAAAATTTTAACAGTAGTTATCACTGCCTGTTGGGATTACAGGTGATTATTAGTTTTTGTTTCTCTGCTTTTGTTTGTTTTTACAAATAATGTGTTACTAAAAATCTTTTAAAATGTATATTGACCACAAAAAAAATATATTGACCACAAAAATTCCTTTTTAGATTTTTCCTCCAACTTTTAAAAACAGCTTTTCAAAGGAGAAAAAAAAAGAATGTAATGTTTTAACAGGATTAAAAAGCATTGAAGAAACAGAGGAAAACTATTGGTTACTCATAAGTGTTATAAATGTTAGGGCCAGGAATTTTTCAGGCTGACAAAGAAAGTTTGATAATGCTTAATAAGGGAATATAAAATAGGCCATGATTTCCCAAACTCTCAATTCATGGGGCCCTTAGTATCTCGGTAATTTTTGCATAGTGGCTCTAAGTCAAAAGAAATACCTAAAAGTTCCATTTGTTAGTTCTAAACAATTTAGTAAATATTCATTAGGATTATTACTATATTAGCCATTTGAAGAAAAATACACAGAAGTTGAAAGTAAGTAATATTTTTGCTTCATTCTTAAATTACAAATACTAATGGAATCTGTGCCCAGGGGGCACACTGTATGGCCAGTCAAACCTGGCAGTTAGATTGAATAGTCATCCTCCCTTCCTGTTCCACACGTTTGTGTAGTACTTGCTTTGTCACAAAACCATCAAGAACCTAGCTTTGCAAAGATTGATGTCATCAAAAAGCATATATCTCGGGCAGCCCCAGTGGCGCAGCGGTTTAGCGCCGCCTGCAGCCCGGGGTGTGATCCTGGAGACCCAGGATCGAGTCCCACATCGGGCTTTCTGCATGGAGCCTGCTTCTCCCTCTGCCTGTGTCTCTGCCTCTCTCTTCACTCTCTCTGAATGAATAAATAAATCTTAAAAAAAAAAAAGCATATATCTCCATTAGTGTTGAAAATGTGAACTACGGGATCCCTGGGTGGCGCAGCGGTTTGGCGCCTGCCTTTGGCCCAGGGCGCGATCCTGGAGACCCGGGATCGAGTCCCGCGTCGGGCTCCTGGTGCATGGAGCCTGCTTCTCCCTCTGCCTGTGTCTCTGCCTCTCTCTCTCTCTCTCTCTGTAACTATCATAAATAAATAAAAATTTATAAAAAAAAAAAAAAAAAAAAGAAAATGTGAACTACTTTGAGCTCATAGCTCTAGCTCATGGCAACATATATTGTGTACTCTCTGGCAGATGTCACTGTTTTTTAAATATCCTGCTGCACCCCTATGAGTTTACTGAAGCATTCCTGGGGAACAATTTGGGAACTGTCGGTTTAGCCTTCACATTGCTGGTGGGAGTATAAAATGGAGGTGGCCTTTTTGGGGGAGGTGGGAAGTTTGCCAATGCCTGTCAGAATTATAAACAGGCACATTCTTTGATTTAGCAATATCACTTACAAAAATTATATCCATATTCTCTCATAACATCTATGAATAAAAAATTATCTTGGTGCCCTTATAATATTATTTTTAAAATTGCAAAAGATTAGAAAGAACCTAAATGTCCATCAATAGGAGAGTAGTTAAATGGATTATAGTACATCTAAACAGTGAAATAATACATAGCTATTTTTAAAAAAGAAGTCCTTTTTTTTTTTTAAAGATTTTATTTATTTATTTGACAGCACAAGCAGGGGGAGCGGCAGAGGAAGAGGGAGAAGTAGGCTCCCTGTTGAGTAGGGAGCCAAATAATGGCCTCAATCCCAGAACCCTGGGATCACGACCTGAGCCACCCAGGCACCCCTTTTTTGTTCCTTTTGAATTTGGAATTATGTAAAATGTATTGCTCATTCAAAAATGTTAAAATTGAAATAAAAAGCAAATTGGTAAAACATAATATTAGTTTTTACCACTAACAATAGTTAGATTTTATCATTAATATACTATTAATAACTGGAAACTTTTTAGGATTGAAATCCAACATTCGAGTATCTAATGAAGAAACAAGATCAGACAGTTAACACTTTAATGTCTTGATTTGTTTTGTTCTTTCAGGACTTAGAAAACTACATACTGGAACTTATCCCTACCTTGCCACAATTAGATGGGCTGGAAAAGTCTTTTTACTCCTTTTATGTTTGTACAGCAGTTAGGAAGTTCTTCTTCTTTTTAGACCCTCTGAGAACAGGTAAAAGAAATTCTTAGATATTAAAAAGATATTATTTAAATCTCAATAACTAGAGAAAAGTCTTGAAAATGTCATTTTTCTAACACATCGTCTTTAATATGTAAAGATCTTTTATGATTTACTTGCACCAACTAGAACCAGCCATGTCACCTAACCTCTTAGTTTCTTCATCTCTAAAGTAATGTACGAACTGGATAACCAATGGATCCTTTCAGTTCTAAGCAGCCAGTTATTCTGATATGATTTGTTATCCCTGATATGTAATATACTGGAGACTTGTTCTCGATAAAAAATATGAAGGCTTAAGATGTCAATTGTGTGATTACTCTTCTAAAATAGTACCTTTATAAAATTTTCCTCTTTTTTTAAAATTGTGTTTTTTCTTTAAAGGGAAGATTAAAATTCAAGATATTTTAGCATGCAGCTTCCTAGATGATTTATTGGAGGTAAGTCTGTTTTTTAAATACTTAATTATATTACTTGACAGTTACTGTCTTCTAATTATATCTCTGTGTTTATTTAGTTAAGGGATGAGGAACTGTCCAAGGAGAGTCAAGAAACTAATTGGTTTTCTGCACCTTCTGCCCTAAGGGTATATGGTATGGTTCCTGTCATAATTCTAAAATTTGAATGATCCATTCCTCAGTTAATTAGTATTCAAAGGACAGTTTTATACATAAGCTAGTTTACCTTAGGATGAAAGTATTCTAATTACCTTAAGAGCTAATATTTTATTTTATTTTATTATTTTATTTATTCATGAGAGACAGAGAGAGAGAGAGAGACAGGAGAAGGGAGAAGCAGGCTCCATGCAGGGAGCCCGACATGGGACTCGATCCCGGGACTCCAGGATCACACCCTGGGCTGAAGGCGGCGCTAAACCACTAAGCCACCAGGGCTGCCCAAGAGCTAATATTTTAGATTACTAAAATTTACTTGTCATTTTCTTACTCTTTAATAGAACATACAGAATGTAATTATCTTGCATTGTGATAAAATGCCACTGCTATCAGTGTCCACAGTGGCAGGTATTCTAAGGATTGTTTCCTTTTTCCTTTAATTTTATTAGAGTGCTACATTCTTATGTTGGGTGGCCTTCTGACTCATCTTGGCATCCTTCATCTCTCAAGAGCCAGCATTTCAGTGCTTTTTATTGACTCCTGTTTAATTTTGAAACCTAGGAAAGTACTAAAAGGTTGCAAACTGAAAACAAATAATGATGGAAATAGCCCCAAAGGTCATGGCTTTGCAAAGCTTAAGGGGTGTTGTGATAGAGAGTACAGGGATAACTGATCTTAGGGCACTACCCTAATATAGTTTGAAAACCAAAGTATTAACCAATAAAAAGAACTTTTTGTATTTATTCATTTGTCCTCTAATTAGAATTTTATTTTGGTCATAAATATCTTTTTACCATTTTTCTTCCCAAGGCCAGTATTTGAATCTTGATAAGGATCACAATGGTATGCTCAGTAAAGAAGAACTCTCCCGCTATGGAACAGCAACCATGACCAACGTCTTCTTAGATCGCGTTTTCCAGGAGTGTCTCACTTATGATGGAGAAATGGTAGTAGTTTAAATCTCTGCTAAGTTTTAAAAATTTAGGCTCCCACAGTTTCCACAAACTTTTTTCTTGATGTGATTTTATACCAGTATCTTTTTTATATCAGCGTTTTTTTATACCAGTATCTTTAAAAGCCTGAACTAATCAAATTGTGAGTTTTGGAGTCCTTGATCTTAAGGTAAATTTACTTAAAAACATAGTCTCAGGACAAATATAAAATTTGTATATTTTGTTCATTTCATTATCAGTGTATCTCTTTTTTTAATGTTTCAAGTTTTATTTATTTATTTATTTATTTATTTTTCAAGTTTTATTTAAATTCCAGTTAGTTAACATATAATATTAGTTTCAGGTATAGAACTTAATGATTCATCACTTAATACAACTGTAACCCAGGGCTCATCCCAACAAGTACTCTTCTTAATGCCCATCACTCATTTAGCCCATCTCCCCTGCCCACCTCCTCTAAGAAGTATGGATTGTGGGGGGAAGAGGGGTGTGTGTGAAATCTGAAGTTGGCAAATCCTCGACTGTTTTCAGGATAGGTACACTATCTGACCACAGATGCTGTGATTTAAATCTAAGAATCAGGTTGTATTACTTTCTGAAAGTGGTTATATTAGCAGCTGCTGATTAACATGCACCTGTCCTTTTATCACAACAATGCTACTATAGTTAAGGAAATTCTAAATAGCATTTTAAAATCACCATCCTTGTTATTAAAAACGTGTTAAAGATGTGATAAATTAGGCAGCCTGGGTGGCTCAGCAGTTTACCTCCGCCTTCAGCCCAGGGCCTGATCTAGGAGATCAAGTTCCGAGTCAGGCTCCCTGCATGAAGCCTGCTTCCCCCCCTCTGACTGTCTCTACCTCTACCTCTACCTCTACCTCTCTCTCTCTCTCATGAATAAATAAAATATTAAAAAAAAAAGATGTGATAAATTGCCAAACCAGTGATATGTAAGAAATGGTCATATTGTCAGAAAAGAATTGGGGTTTTATGTTTTATCACTTGGTTTGAACAGCCATTTTCTAAAGAACACCATTTTTAGCCAGCAGTATAGGAAAAGAGGGAACAGGTGCAGAAATTCTGCTTTGTGACTCCTATAGCTGTCTATAGTCAACAATGAGGAACTTGTAGTATGCTAATGACTTCTGGCGAATACAGTCACAACTGTACAGCTACAACTTTGGATGGACCTAGACCATGATGAGCCTTTATCTCTTTAGCTCTTTATACTGCAATTTATGCAAAAAGGAATTCTTAATGTTAGCCTAAAAAAATACAAGAATATAAAATTTTTTCTTAGTGGAATCTCCAGTGTTCTTTTCACTATGCAAAAAAAGTCATCTGAGTATCCCATTTTTTTTTAAATATTTATTTATTTATTTATTTATGACAGTCACACAGAGAGAGAGAGAGAGAGGCAGAGACACAGGCAGAGGGAGAAGCAGGCTCCATGCACCGGGAGCCTGACGTGGGATTCGATCCCGGGTCTCCAGGATCGCGCCCTGGGCCAAAGGCAGGCGCCAAACCGCTGCGCCACCCAGGGATCCCCAGTATCCCATTTTTGTAGAGAAAACTTGCTATTCTCTTCATGTCTTTCTAGCTTTCATTTGTGTTTTGCCTTTTTTTGGGTGAGAAAAGTTTCAGTTCACTGTAGAGTATTGGTTGGGTAGTCTTAAGATGGCTTCTTACTGGAAATCATCTGATTTTAAAATGTTTAAATAAATTTCAAAATAACTATTTAAATATTCTCTTCATTCCAGATGAACTTTTTTTCCCCCAAACTGACCACACTGAAATGAAGATACTAATTTAGTGGCATTATATAATAGCTTAGTCGCTGTCTTGTCCATTTCAAAGGCATAATTAAGTTACTCCTTAAGACAGCAACTCTCTCATAAGAAAATGTATCCCCAGAACTGTCCTGTATAGATTAACTGCTATGTAGAATTTTTAGAAACCAATATTAAGTATACAAATGAGTATCTCATTTCATATTTTAAAAATTGCCATCTTTGATTGTAATACAGCTTCAAATCATTATTCACTTGAAAAGTTAATTCCAAAGAAGGCTATTCTTTTCTTTATAGGATTATAAGACCTACCTGGACTTTGTTCTTGCGTTAGAAAATCGAAAAGAACCTGCAGCTCTGCAGTATATTTTCAAATTACTTGATATTGAGAACAAAGGATATCTGAATGTCTTTTCACTTAATTACTTCTTTAGGGTAAGTCTCATTTCTGTAAATGAGTCATTGTTCCTTAAGATATCTTACATTTTTTATTTATCTACTTAGTAGCAATTTTATCCAACTTGTGATGTTTAAATTTAATAAAAAGGTTTAGTAACAGATTTTATTATTAATATTTTTTTAAGAGGCTCCATGCATGCCCAGCATGGAGTCCAACATGGGGCTTGAACTCCTAACCCTGAGATTGAGACCTGAGCTGAAATCGAGAGTCAGACACTTAATTAACTGACTAAGCCCCATAGGCACCCCAATTTACTAGCAGATTTTGGAAGAAAATCAAGTCTTTTTTTTTTCTATTTTTAAAACATATAAATAGACTAAAAGTTGATTTGATTAGTTGTAGAACACAAAAGTGTAAAATATGTGTTGGGCACTGGCCATTGGAGACTGAGACATACATGAGAAAGTGTGCTTTTGTGATCAAAACTAGTATATAAAATCCTTCAGAAGCTTCAATTAAACAGTTCAGAAAAGGTAGAGGTTTTGCAGACTTTGGTAGTACTATTAAATGCTGTGCTACAAAATAAAAATTACTTATTGTAATAATTTTAAAATTATTGCATGCTGCATTTCAGCATGAAAACAGATTTGCTAAAGTGCTTATTTTGTGAATAACATGATGAGTCTTGAAGGAAATTTTACTGTATCTTATCTGATAAGCATTCAGATACACAAAGTATAAAAGTAGGAATGTCTGCCCTTTTAAGATAAATCATTTCCTAAATCTGGTGACTTCTCTGGTGGCATAGTTTTATACGGTAGTATTTCACTCTCTCATCTTATTTCTATAGCTAATTTTTAGAAGACTGATTTTTATATGGTTAACACAACAGTAGGGAGAAATGGCTTTTTTTAAACAATAAAAATGACATTTTCACATCTTTGTCATGAAACATTTTTCCCCAGAGGCTTTTCCTTTTCCATTTAAAAATCTGGGATGCTTTAGGGGTGCCTGAGTGGTTCAGTTGGTTAAGCGTCTACCTACGGCTCAAGTCATGATCTCAGGGTCCTGGCATTGAGCCCCACATTGGACTCCCTGCTCAGTGGAGAGCCTGCTCCTCCTCTCCCTCTGCTCTTCCCCTGCTTGTGCTCTCTGGCTAGCACGCACGTACTCTCTCTTTCTGTTAAATAAATAAATAAAACCTTAAAAATTTTTTTAAATTAAAATTTGGGATATTTTAAAAATAACTATTTGGTTTCTGTGTTTCATAGTATATAAAATTCATAGTTTCATGTTAAATTCCGTAAACTTCCAAAATGATTTCCTAGGTAGTAATGACTACAAACATTAGGATAAATTACAATCACAGTATTAGGATACATTTTTTAAAAATTCAATCGGTGGCCAGTCTCAGAATACCAACTCATCATATGGATGTCCCACTTTAGGCAGACCTATTAAATGAAAATTCAGTTTTAGAAAAAACAAATATATTTTGGAAATTACTCAATCCTCTCATATAAGGATTTCTTTACAGTATCTTAGAATATTAAATTTTGTTTTCAAAATATTTTATACATGAATTTATTTTATCAAAGTATTTAGGCCTGATTGTATGGATTAAGGTAAGGACTTACTGGTGCTGAGTCCTGCAGTCATAAGCTGTTCATAGAATGTTTATACATCAGTATCCCAGTGATAAAGGCTGGCCCAGCTCATGCACTCTAGATCCTATCTCTAGGTCTACTACACTAGTAGCTGTGAGTATATACTCAGATTCTCACCTACTTCAAAGAGATTCCCTATGCACACAATGATATCAGTGGCACCACATACAGAGTAGCTGCATCTGCAACATATTTGACTATTTACCAAGAATTTTAAGCTTCACATTTTCTAGTGAATGACTCTTGCCTAAAATACTTATTAGTCCAACTGGATCACAGTAGTTTCTTCTGTTAGTGGGTTGTTTGGTGGGGGGAGGGGTAGGTGAGGGGGGTGTCGTGTTTTTTTGTTGTTGTTGTTTTTGTTAAAGGTTATAAAAGAGAGTCTGAGGGAGGCTTACCTCCACTTCTTTTTCTGTCAACTACAAGGCAAAGTATAGGGTGGGAGGCAGAGGTGGCAGATTGGGTATCTTAAAGAATGGTGAAGGTATGAACAACATTCCTGGAAAATGCAAGAATTGGGCATAACAAAATAATTGCTAGGCCATGTAAAGACCCATCTGGGGTGGAGACCATTCCTATATAGTAGCAATAATCTGCGGTCTTGTATACTTTTTTCTGGAATTCTTAATAGCAAGATAAAGATCTAGAAAGGTTGATGGTCACACTGATCTTTGTTTAAGTTTTGCTAACTGGATGTGAAGCAAGGTCAAGGAAGCTGGGAACATTAGCAAGAGTGGTCAAAGTGATAAGGCTTGTGGTCTGATAGGAAAGGAAGTGGGACTAGAAAGGGGACATGGGACAGGAAGGGGGCTGTGTTCTATTTTTTTATTTACAGACTTATTTTTACCCATACAGGCCATACAGGAACTAATGAAAATCCATGGACAAGATCCTGTTTCATTTCAAGATGTCAAGGTTACCTTTTAAGTATTAAGCTCTACACCCAGGGTGGGGCTTTTGGACTCTCCCGATCCTAAGATCAGGCACCGCATGCTCTACCGACTGAGTCAGCCAGGCACCCCCTACCTTTTCTTACATAATACCTACCAGTTTGGGCACCAGTTGATATGGCTCAGGTCATGATCTTGGGGTCCTGGGATTGAGCCTGCATCAGGCTCTATCTGCTCCCCCCTTCCCTTTCATGTGCACATGCACACACACTCTCTCTAAATAAATCTTTTAAAAAATAACATACACAATACCATAGAATCATGTATATTAAATGAAATTTTGTAAGAAAGAAACCTAGAATATGAAGTACTAAACCAAATCAAGTATTTGCTGTTACTTGTTCTGAATCTATATTCAAATCATTAGAAACGCTGACCACACTTGGACTAATGATTTGTATAGTTTATAATTTTAGCATTGTCAGACTATTTTTCATTGGAAGCATTCATTCATTTTGATTTTAAATGAAGAGAATCAGTAGAGCCTGCATCCTTTGACAGCCTATTCCAGTGTAAAATTCATTTTTATCTTGGTAACTACACTTGACCCTTAAAACAACATGAGAATTAGGGGCAACCACCACCCACATGCTGTTGAAAATCCATGTAGAACTTCCCAAAAACTAGTTACTCATAGCTTGCTGTTGACTGGAAGCCTCAAATAAACAGTAACATAGTTAACAACACATTTTATATATGTTTTATATACTATATTCTTAAAAATAGAGCTTGAGAAAGAAAATTATAAGAAAATGCATTTACAGTATACTGTATTTATCAAAAATATCCATGTTTTATTGGACCCATGCATTTCAGACCTGTGTTTGCAAGGGTCAGCTGTATTTAGGTTTGGGTACTTTTTAAATTTACTTCAAAGGTCTTGCTTGCTTGCTTGCTATTTATTAAGGAGATACCAATCCTACAATATGAAAACTACCACTATTTGAAACACATGCTAATACTTCATTTTAATAGTCAGACTTCTAGCTGTGAAAAACATACAGTATCCAGTACAGATTTAGGTTAAATAATGTAATAAAATAACCCATCTAATTTTAAATAAGTGTAAGATAAAGGGCTGTTATGGTTTAATATAAATGAGACAAATCTGAAGCTATGCAATAGGCAACCTAAGAACTAGTAATTTTAAATTGCCTCTAAGCTTGAAAAGGAAGTTTCATAAACATACAAGACTAAAAGCTTGTACCTTTAATTTACCTAATTGTTTTAATCTTTTTTTTTTTTTTTTTTTTTTAAGATTTTACTTATTTTTTGAGAGAAAGTACACAAGCAGGGGAAGGGAGAGTGACAAGTAAACTCTGTGCTCAGTGCAGAGCTTGGTCTTATGACACTTAGACCATGACCTGAGCCGAAATCAAGAGTCAGATGCCCAACTGACTAAGCCACCCAGGCACCCCAAATTGTTCTTTTTAAAATATAATTTGCCTCCTTAAATGCTACTAAATCCTGAGTAATTTTACCACAAAAAGATTAGAAAACATATACCGAATTCCTTATAAATACTCCTACAGTATACCTCAAAGTAGAGAAGTTTTTCCATCCGTTCCAGTAAATTTTAGCATAATTTCATGGTCATTCTGGATGATTAATTCTTTAAAACTGAACCTCCCCCACCAACCACCCATTTTAGATCCAGAGTATAAAAGGTTGACATCTATATTGGAAATGAAGCTTTGTCACGGTCTTGGCTTTGGAAGCAAGACCTTGTTTTACCACCAATTAGAAGACAATAAAAAAGTTTTAAGATACTTAACACATATTCAAAGAACAGTGCATTAGTTTTGCCACTAATTAGCTATGCTAGCTTGGATTCAACTCTGAACCTCAGTTTTTTTTTTTTTAATTTTTTTTTTATTGGAGTTCAATTTGCCAACATATAGCATAACACCCAGTGCTCATCCCATCAAGTGCCCCCCTCAGTGCCCAGTCACCCCCACCCACCTCCCTTTCCACCACCCCTTGTTTGTTTCCCAGAGTTAGGAGTCTCTCATATTCTGTCTCCCTTTCTGATATTTCCCACTCATTTTTTCTCCTTTCCCTTTTATTCCCTTTCACTATTTTTTATATTCCCCAAATGAATGAGACCATATGTTTGTCCTTCTCCGATTGACTTACTTCACTCAGCATAATACCCTCCAGTTCCATCCACATTGAAGCAAATGGTGGGTATTTGTCATTTCTAATGGCTGAGTAATATCCCATCGTATACATAGACCACATCTTCTTTATCCATTCATCTTTCGATGGACACCAAGGCTCCTTCCACAGTTTGGCTACTGTGGACATTGCTGCTATAAACATCGGGGTGCAGGTGTCCCGGCGTTTCACTGCATCTGTATCTTTGGGGTAAATCCCCAGCAGTGCAATTGCAGGGTCATAGGGCAGATCTATTTTTAACTCTTTGAGGAACCTCCACACAGTTTTCCAGAGTGGCTGTACCAGTTCACATTCCCACCAACAGTGCAAGAGGGTTCCCCCTTTATCCACATCCTCTCCAACATTTGTTGTTTCCTGTCTTGTTAATTTTCTCCATTCTCACTGGTGTGAGGTGGTATCTCATTGTGGTTTTGATTTGTATTTCCCTGATGGCCAGTGATGCAGGCAGAGCAGTTTCTCATGTGCTTGTTGGCCATGTCTATGTCTTCCTCTGTGAGATTTCTGTTCATGTCTTTTGCCCATTTCATGATTGGATTGTTGGTTTCTTTGCTGTTGAGTTTAATAAGTTCTTTATATATTTTGGATACTAGCCCTTTATCTGACAGGTCATTTGCAAATATCTTCTCCCATTCTGTAGGCTGTCTTTCAGTTTTGTTGACTTTTTCTTTTGCTGTGCAAACGCTTCTTATCTTGAAGTCCCAATAGTTCATTGTTTCTTTTTTTAGATGAGGGATAGCTATTAAATACCTAAGGAATCCTCCAATAAAATTGTGATTGTACATAGAGAAAAGGAGACTGCCTGTGTATGAATTAGCAGGAAAAAAAACTACAAAAAAAATTTTACATAAACTCAAGTGCCAGCGTTGAATTTCACATTACTATATGGTAGAAATTTAGTGGGTCAGATACCAGATTTTTTTTTTTAAGATTTTATTTATTTATTCATGAGAAACACACAGAGAGAGAGAGGCAGAGTCACAGGCAGAGGGAGAAGCAGGCTCCATGCAGGAAGCCTGATGTGGGGTCGATCCCGGGTCCCTAGGATCAGGCCCTGGGCTGAAGGCGGCACTAAACCGCTGAGCCACCTGGGCTGCCTGATAACAGATTTCATTGTGTTTTTTTTTTTTTTTTCTCTCTTGCAGGATGAAATCTTTGACATGGTTAAACCAAAGGATCCTTTGAAAATCTCTCTTCAGGATTTAATCAACAGTAATCAAGGAGACACAGTCACCACCATTCTAATTGATCTGAATGGCTTCTGGACTTACGAGAACAGAGAAGCTCTTGTTGCAAATGACAATGAAAACTCTACAGACCTTGATGATACATGATCTCTCAAAGACTAGACTGTTCATTAAGATAAGCTTGAATGTTCCATGTAAAACCTTTTAAGCACAATTCTTAGAAACAGCTTAAATAAAACACTCCATATGCCTATAGAACACAGCAAATGTTCTGGTTATTGGAATTTTGCTTGTGGTAGTTTGGAAGCAATAGGACCAAATATTGTTTTAGGAGGTAGTAAGTTCTTGGTCCATTTAGCTCAAATATGGCAAAAAGGTAGAATCCATTCAAATGTGTATGATCTTTAGAAATAAAGGAAGTTTTCATGGGATATTTCTGACATTAGACATTAAGAATTTAAATACTTGAAGGATAGTTTATATGTGGTCATTTAACCTTGAGTCTTCTAAAGTATTATCTGTATCATAGATTATAAACTTCCCATTTGTAAGAATAAAGCCACTTCTGGATTAGATGTGTTTAAAGATGATATTTCTTTTTGGAGGATGTTTCAATAAAAATATTCAAGTTAATATTTTACATTAAAATCACTGGTACAAAAAAAAAAAATCTGTCTAGCTTTTTAACCAGTACCAGTATTACATTTTCTTCAAATTTATTTTATTTATTTATTTTTTAGGGTTACATTTTATAAGACTCAACTCCAGTTTGTTAAGGAATTTTGTTAGAGAATGTGTTAATTCAGTGTAAAGGTTCTCAATTATACTCTTCTGTTTCATTTTTTTTATGAGAAGAAAGATTAGAAGAGGGTAAAATATGAACAGTGATCCAGAGGGAATAGTAATTACAAAAAGGGTCGAAAAGGAAGGAAAAGTAAAAGAGGCTTAAAAATAAGACAAAACCATTTAATTCATTTCTGGGAAATTTTATAATTTGCATAAATAAAGTATAAAAATTTAAGGCACAGTGAATAACTATATAAACATTACAAACTGGCCACTGTTGGGACAATTAAAGAAAGTGAAATTTAAGAAACAAAATTTTCATAATCTTCCTTCTACTATAATCAGAAAAGTTTCTAGGTAAACTTTCAGATCTAGGGAGAAAGGATTCAGATCTTTAGATATGCATGCCTTCACTGGATAACCCAATAAATATCTGAGTTGGAAATCCTATCTCAAGTTAAAAACAAATTAGAGGGAAGAGGTCAGGTTAGCATGTTTTAGAGCTACTGGTAAACTATTTATGGTGACATAAATACATAATCTGAAGATTAATCCCTTAAAGGTACTAAAGAGTTTATAGCCATGACCAAAAAATTACCATCACATACCATGCATGAACTACTGTACCACAAATCCATGTAACTGAAGATTGCAAATGAAAAATTATGTTTCCTAAATCCTTCAGATTTCAGTTGAAGAACTTAGCCAAATGTTCATGTTCACTGATAATAGATTTCATAATAGGTCCACTGTACCTATAAGTTTCTTTGAAGCCATATTTTATATAAAAATATTTAAGACTGACAGCTTAATGTTGTTTAGAACAACCTTTAATCTCTGAAAGCTCTAAATCTGTGATTAGGCTTTTAAGAGCAGCATTTCTGAAATATTTCATACATTCTTCCTTACCCACATTTAGTTATAAATCAAAGTCATAAGTCATACAGATCTCTCAAGATTATAAGCATATATTTAGGAATATTTTCAAAGTTAGTTTCATATTATACTTTTGTAAGCTTTGCTCATGGCACAGTGGGCTCTAGAGGCCAAACCTGGGTTAAGTAAACTGTCCACTTTTACTGTTGCTACTTCAAAGAAGAGAATGATTGGAAACCTTACTATGCTACCCTGGACCTTGTACAGTATTGAACAGTATGCCCCTGAAGGGTCAAATCTTCATCTGTCCCTCACCCCACCCACTTCCCTCCCAACTGCTGACCCACAAGAAGCATTCAGGGTCCACTGAATGACAAAATCAGGATGCCATGTGGATAATCACTAGGTGTTACCACTTGAATACAAATACATTAATAAATACATCCTATAACTAGTGTTTTTAACATGTTCAAAGCTAGTTATTTAATTTGAATAACTGCTGGAAAAAAAAGGGTAAGAAACCATTAAAAAATGGAAACCCCCCAAAAAAAGGAAACCCATCTTAGAATTGGTGTTATTATAAACTCAATTACCTTTTCATGAAATATTCTCAAGGAAAGAAAAATCAAAGTGCTTTTATCTTGCTCCTTTTATTATACACTCAGTGAACCATCCTTAGTATGAAATTAATGGTTAGATATATAAATGTAAGACAACATGAGAAATCTAGGGGGGGAAATCCTCATTTTAATCGGAGACTAGGAAAATCAGCTCCAATTAGTCTTAATCAGTAATTTAACTATTTTTTTCTTACAAACACAGCAGACAAGCTTGATAATTTAACTCTTATTTTTGGCAATTAGGGCTCTACAATGTCCTTAGTTTTTTTAAAGAACATTCTAAAACCAAAGCACTAATTTGACACACAGTAAAAGCATAGTACGAATAATCAAATTTCAGATCTGGCTTTTGCTAGATAGAGCCTAAGAATGAAGAAACATTTTTCCCTTTCCAGATAACTTAATAATTTAAAATATAAATAACTGTATTAAGTCCCACTGAATAAAGAATGTGAAAGTTCCTGGTATTATAAAAACCCTAGAATTTGAAGTTTGATAGTCATTCTATGGTGGGACAGAGACTGGGTTTTGTTTGCTTTCCATAATTACTTCACAGTCTCCCTCCATTTCAAAATTGAGATTCACAAATGAACTGGATACCATTGTTTCTGGTTGATCTGTCTGGACAATGGGATCAGCCTGCAGTTTATTCTGCTTATATTGTCTTTCTGCTTCCTCAGGCATCCTGTTTTCCTCTTCTTCTTCTTCTTCCTAAAATAATCAAGAATAATTGAAATATAAATGCCCAAAAGGAACAGTATCTGTTCCCCACTTCAACTGCTTGTGCCTTTTTTTCTAAACTAAAACATTAGTGTCACGTCCAATTCAGTTTGGTCTAATTAAGACAAGACATACATCCCTACCCTGTTCCCAAACTGAAATGGAAACTATGACATATAAAGGAAAGTTTTTTTTTTTAAAGATTTTATTTATTTATGAGCAACACAGCAGAGAGGAGAGAGAGAAAGAGGCAGAGACACAGGCAGAGGGAGAAGCAGGCTCCATGCAGGGAGCCTGATGTGGGACTCGATCCCAGGTCCCCAGGATCAGGCCCTGGGCTGAACGTGGCATTAAACCCCTGAGCCACCCGGGCTGCCCAAGGAAAGTTATTTTTAAAGCATGGTACGGTACTACTTAGATGGGTCCTGAATTAACTTTGACAAAGGTTGTAGCTTTTCAGATTAATTCTAATCTAAATAAAAAATAGCTAAATACTATATCACTTCAATTATAGAGTATCAGCCTATTCAGTGGAATAGGGTGGTCTATTCACTAACTGATATAGTTAATGTTCCCCTAAGCAGCTAGTATATAGGTAAGGCAGTTGCTGCCCTCGAGTTTACAACCTAGGAGGGAAGTAATAACACCTAAAAAAGAATATTAAGACAGAAAGGAATAAGTACAAGAGACTTAGAATAAATAATTTCTAGTTCCAGGGAAGCCTGGGTGACTCAGAGGTTGAGTGTCTGCCTTCAACTCAGGGTGTGATCCAAGGGTCTGGGATCGAGTCCCGCATCAGGCTCCCTGCAAGGAGCCTGCTTCTCCCTCTGCCTATGTCTCTGCTTCTCTCTCTCTCTCTCTCTCTCTCTCTCTCTCTCTCTCTCTCTCTCTCATGAATAAATATTTTAAAAAATTTTCTAGTTCCAGAACTACTAAGTTCATGGAGGAAATGGCAATTGTATTGATCGATGCAGTCTGAGTAGTTAGAGAGTAAGTAACCTGTCAAGAAGATTAATTTAGAGCTTGCTTGAGAGAAAACAAGAAAGACATTTAGGAGCCTGTTACAATAGTCCAAATGAGGTAATGAGGCTCTAAACAAGGCTGGTAGTGTTAAAAACACTCATTTGCTCATAAAACATTTTTGAAACCATATAACAAATACAAAGTCAGCTGCCTTTTCCAGATTCACATCAGCCACTCCCTGGTTGCACTCCACTCCAGTGACAAAGTACCACTCCTGCCACTTTTCCAAATATGCAACTTATCCTCAAGCCTCTACATTTTAGCTAATGTAGCTAAATGTAGTTTTAGCTACATTTGCTTGAAGAATAATAAGAGATGCTAATATTTATTTCATGTTCACTAATATACATTGGGTACTTTCTAAGCATTTTATATATCAACTCATTTAATCCTGAAACAACCCTGAAATCCTGAGCAACCCTGAAAATGGATGCCACACTTTTCCTCATTATAAAGATGAAGGTTAAGTATCTTGCCCAATGATTACAAAATTAGAAGTGGTAGAGTCAAAATTTGAATTCAGACCTTTTGGTTCTTCAGCCTATGCCCTTAAGAGCTAAACTTTTCTCACTCTTTAAGGCTAAATTCATTTCACCCCCACCCTAAGCCCTCACTACATTTGCAGACAAAATTGCCTCACCAGCTGGCCCTCTTACACATTTCTAGTACTCATAATTCTCTGTGCATCAAACCCTCCACTTCTCATATATCTAGTCTACGTGTTCTAAGTAGAGACTGTCCTATTTCCTCATCTGAAAATTGGAATAATAATTCAAAGAGAGATGTATGAAGATTTAAATAAGATAACATATATACAGCACCTTCCATAACACCTAGCACAATGAAATCTAGCTTAGTTTCACACAAAGATCCTAGGGAAATTTCAGGGTTAAAAAATATATAAATTAAAACATCTAACTTGATAAATAAATAACTCTAGAATGAAATGCCTACCCTAAGGGAGCTCTCTTTTGGGCAGCTAGAGAGCATGTATATACATATATGCTCATTACACAACCCACGAAGTCCCCAGTAAACCTAAGTGAATAAAAAAATGTAAAAAGGAGACATACCTCCTTCTTCATCCGGTAATACTCATCAATGGCATATTGGTATTTTGGGGTGCTAATGCCCAAAACAGATGCAATCTTCTCTCCAAGAAAGTCACACACTAAAGACACAAAAGTTAAATGCCTTATACAATTCCATAAACATTTCTTGAGCACTTTCTATGTGCAAGGCACTGCAAGAATAGAAAGTTGCAGTCCCTGCCCTCAGAGAGATTGTGAACATTCAATACATCTCTTCTGTATATTTTCCTTGATATCCTCAAGAGGCACTAGTAGCTCCTTCTGGGTTCCCTAACAATACTCTGTTCATACCTCTAATTATACATGTATCACCATGTATTATAATTATCTATTACATACCTACTTTTTTTCAAGAAAAACATATACTCTTAGAGGTCATCAATGGGCTATAGGGAAGGAATGGCTTGTACTATAACATTCACTGAGTGCTGGCCACATGCCAGGCACTGTGAAAGGTTAGATTCATTCAGAGAGAAAAAAAAAAAGAGAGAAAAAAAAAAAAAAAAGATTCATTCAGAGAGGCTGACAAAGCAGATCCACAATGTAATCCAGGTCTGAATGTAAAGCTCATGTTCTCTTCATTACACCACACTATCTAGTAATATTGAGTGCTTGGTAAATGTGTCTTGAATGAATTATTATTCAAAATTACCTCTACTAAAGAGCAGAAAATGCTAGAAGCTATCCGGGAGTTAAAATTGGAAACAGAGGAAAGCCTTATAATTTAAAACCTATATTTAAAGTTAGCATGAGTAAGTCGTAAGTTGATAATTCATTTCTTTCAAATATGACTTAGTTACAGATCAACTTAAGATATGAAATATTAATGAAATTAAAATATAAATGAATTACATAACTACAGGCTCTAGAATAAATAGTAAAACAGAAAAAGAACAGTATCAGTAGGGAAACCACCTAGCAAAATAGCTAATAGAAAAGGTTCAAAAACATAAAAATTAGGGGCAGCCCTGGTGGCGCAGCGGTTTAGCGCCGCCAGCAGCCAAGGGCGTGATCCTGGAGACCATGGATCGAGTCCCACGTCAGGCTCTCTGCATGGAGCCTGCTTCTCCCTCTGTCTGTGTCTCTGCTTCTGTCTCTGTGTGTGTCTCTATGAATAAATAAAAATCTTAAAAAAAGAAAAGGTTCAAAAACATAAAAATTAATATAAAATAAATAAAGCCATTTCTCAGTTCTTAAAAAAACCCCACAACTTGAAGCTGAAGAATGTTTTAAAGTTAGATTAACATCTTACAATGCTAGAGAACAGAGTGACTAACTCCTTATTGTTTCTCCTTCACTTTGGAAACACTCCATTTGGCAAAGTTCCTGTTCTTAGAGCATATTATAATAGTCATGCAATATTCAAACAGAAAAGTCATACCTGAAAGGGTTGATGTGGCAGCTCGAAGCATATAAAACCATAAGTAGGGGCCCCAGGTAAGTTTTGTCTGCAACGAGAAGTCAAGTTAGGAACATTCATACCTAAACTCATTCTATGTACTTAGGCCAGAATGAAGTAGTTCAAATATTTGGCTGGCACATAGAATATTCCATAGATAATACTATATACTACAATCCAAATAAGAATGTAAGAACTTGATATAAAAAATTCCATAAATACATTTTATATTTGCCCACATAACTACCACCACCTTATTCCTGTGGAATAACCAAGGAAAGCAGCCACCATTAAAATGGAGTTGGTAAGTCATAATCTTGATTATTTATGGGAACTGCAATCTAGGATCTCTTCTCTGGTCTTGCTTTTCTGTCTTCATTGTTCATAAGCACAATATCAGAATATGCAGTAAATAGAAAGGGACCTTAAGATATCATATAGTACAGGGGTGCTGGGTGGCTCAGTTGGTTAAGCATCTGCCTTTGGTTCAGGTCATGGTCTTGGGGTCCTGGGATCGAGCCCCGAGTCAAGCTTCCTGCTAATGGGGTAATATGCTTCTCCCTTTCCCTCTAAACCTATTCTCTACTTGTGTATGTTCTCTCCCTGTGTCAAATAAGTAAGATCTTAGAAAAAAACAAATCATACAGTACAATATACTTATGGTATTGTAAGGAAATTAAGGTTCAGAGAAAGTAAGCAGGATTAAGTAAGAGCCCATAAAATGAACTTTCAATAATGGGAAAATAAGTAGCCAATAAGTTGCAAGGTGAGTTCTTTGTTTAAGGATTAAGAAGGGCCTAGACTGTATAACCCAAGACAAGCTCAGTGTATATATAGTAAAGCAAGACCAATGGCAGAAGGCAATCTATGATGCACAACTCCACTGTTAATCTTGGTCCTGTAATTCCCATAGAATACTTCTGTGAAGCTTGCACACAGATGACAGTTTGCTTCTGTGGATGAAATCAGTAATATAAGCATGCTTCATTAGTCAAATGACAATTATTATTATTAATAGTATTATTATCTTGTTTTCAGGAAGAAGAAAAACAATCAAATTACATAATCTTCTTAGCTTATATATTATGTTCATGATTATAGGGTATTAAAACAGCAAACACAAGACTATCTATAAGCCTGGGTAGATGGGCTAAAGAGAAAAGGGAGTAACACATAAAATTCTTCCCATGAAAAGTAAGGATGCGAATTTCTGTGATCATATTCTTGAAAAGACAGAAGTGAGTTAGCTCCTTAATCTCTATTTACACAAGAATGAGTATCCAAGCAAACAAATACATTCAACTAAAAAAATACTGTATATTTATGACTCCTTCAATCAAACCTACTATATCTTCTATATTCAGAGCTGGAAGTATGTATCTTATGTGGGGATAAGAGTTATTTGAGGGATTCCATTTAAGATACTCTCATCTTACTGAGATGATGTTTACCTTATAGTTTAACAGCAAATGGGACAGTGCAGTAATATAGGGAATGGAACCAGTTTCTGTAACACACGATAATGACAGGGCCAAGAAATTACTTATAAAAGGATTAAACAGGCCTTTTAAGGGAAAGCATATATTTCTCAGTGGACCAATTCTCCTGGGTTTGTTTCTAGACAGAACAATTGCTAATATCCATGCAGTGACTACTAACAAATCAAACCTGCTTCAGAACTGAGTAACTGGATAAAGATCCCTGAAAAACAATCATTATCACACACAATTACACAGAATGAATGTAATGTATAGGGCTCTTTGTTTAGACACTGTTCTTATTGAATCAAAAGGACAGATGACTCAAGAGTCTACATTGGAACCTTGCCATTACTGTTAGCATCACTATCACTATTACCATCAACACTCCAATAATAAGAGAGATGGACTAGATCTTGGTCTTTTTTTTTTTAAGATTTTATTTATTTATTCATGAGAGAGACACACAGAGAGGCTGAGACACAGGCAGAGGGAGAAGCAGGCTCCATGCAAGGAGCCCAATGTGGGACTTGATCCTGGGTCTCCAGGATCACACCCTGGGCTGCAGGCGGCGCTAAACCGCTGCGCCACCGGGGCTGCCCTAGATCTTGGTCTTTAAGACTTCCAGTTTATGGTGCAAACTCAAGCTGATTCATTTTTTTCCTCCAAAAATTTAAGTATCAATCTCTTCCTTAATAATTAAGTATCCACCTCTTCCTTAATAAGAACTATTCAGACTTGCTATCTTTTTTGTTTTTAAATAACTTACTTTTAGACCATAAAAGTATTGCTTATTTGTAGAACACTTAGAAAACTGAGCAAAGTATAAGGAAAATCTAAGTCACCCATTTTCCACCACCTTGATATAATTATCACTAACATTTTAGTATATTTTCCCAGTCTTTTCCTGAGCATGTATGTTTTTACAACATTGTTGTACTTTCTCTATCCTGCTGTTTTTACCATTTACAATATTGGTATTTACCCAAAAGAAATGAAATTAGGATCTCAAAGAGATATTTCCTCTCCCATCTTCACTGTAGCATTATTCACAATAGCCAGGATGTAGAAACAACCTAAATGTCCATTGATGAATGAATGCATGAAGAAAATGTGGCGCGCACGCGCGCGCGCGCACACACACACACACACACACACATATATATAATGGAAAATTCAGTCTTAGAAAAAGGAATCCTACTGTAGGCAACAACGTAGATGAACCTTGAGGATATTATGCTAATAAAATAAGCCAGTTAAAGAAAGACAAATACTGCACAACAGAACATCAATCAGTATTTCTGATCCTGGCCACAAGCCACCTATCATTGAGACTGTTTCACGTGAGTGCAGTTGACAGTTGGGAGCTTCCTTCTTCGTCAGCCTCCATTTATGTAATGGAGGCTCTACCAGGGGCATGGTGCCACTGAGGATACTGGGATAGTTCACTGAGGCAGTGAAAAAAGTAAAAAAGATCTAAGGCTACTGCTCCCCACCTCCACCAAGTACTCAGTACCTAAAGTTGGGCTGTTGCACAGGAACACAACACTGTTCCCATTCTTAACTTCAGATCTCTAAGAGATTTTGTCCAGGAGGAAAAGTAAGCCACAAAATAGCTCCTAATCTCTTCCCAAATGAACTGACTTCATTTGCAACAGACCTGGAAAAATCCAAGCCCAAAGGGTGCTCTCAAAATCAGTGGAGACTGTGGTGAAAGGTAATTGAGAGGAAGTTCTTAGATTCTATGAAGATACAGGCTAAACTATAGGATAGCTAGTTTGTAGCAAAGAACAGGAGGTGGGGAGGAGACAGACTATACTAAAATAATACAGCAGTCACTAAACAAAAAAGCAAATAACAAGATGGGGGGGGGGAGAGAAGGCAAGGGTAATACCCAGAGTTGCAATATAGTGTCTAAAATCCACAAAAAAAATTAAGAGACATACAAAGAAACAGGAGTATGTTCTACACACAGGAAGAAAAGCAGGCAACAGAAACTACCCATGAGTGACTAGATGTTAGATTTAACAGAAGAAACCTCAAAGTAACTTTTATAAGTATGTTCAAAGAACTAAGGAAACCATAATTAAGAAATAAAGGAAGGTATAACAATGTTTCATTGAACAGAGAATACCAAAAGAGATAAAAATTATTAGGAGAGGGATGCCTGGGTGGCTCAATCAGTTAAGCATCTGACTCTTGATTTCAGCTCGGTTCCTGAGATCGAGCCCCACATTGCTGGGCTCCACACTCAGTGAGGAGTCTGTTTCTCTCGCTCTCCCTCTCCCTCTCCCCCTAAAATAAATAAGTAAATCTTTAAAAAAAAAAGTATTAAAAAGAACCAAATGGAAATTCTCAAGTTGAAAAGTGCAATAACCGAAATGAAAAATTCACGGAGAGGCTCAGCCGAACAAAAACTGACAGAAATGAAGGGAATAGACCACTCAATAATAGCTGGAGACTTTGATACCCCATTTTCAATAATAAATAGGGCAACTAGATAGATCAACAGGAAATAGAAGACTTGAAAAATCCTATGAACCAATAGACCTAACAGACATCTACAGAACACTTGACCTAACAACAGAATCTACATTTTTCTCAAATACAAATAGAACATTTTCCAAGAGAGACCGCATACTAGGCCATAAAACAAACTTCAAACTTCAATAGATTTAAAAGGACAAAAATAATACAAGTATGTTCTTCAACAACATGAGGTGAAATTAGAAATCAAGAACAGGGGCACCTGTGTGGTTCAGTGGTTGAGCATCTGCCTTCGGCTCAGGGTGTGATCCCACTCCAGGGCTCGAGTCCCGCATGGGGCTCCCTGTGAGGAGCCTACTTCTCCCTCCGCCTATGTCGCTGCCTCTCTCTGTGTGTCTCTCATGAATAAATAAATAAAATCTTAAAAAGAAAAAAAAGAAATCAAATCCCCACCCAGGTATCCCTCTACCAAACATTTAAATAATACTGGGCAGTCTGGGTGGCTCAGCGGTTTAGCACCACCTTTGGCCCAGGGTGTGATCACTTGTGATCACTTACAAAAGATCACTTGTTATAGGATTTCATTGTACGAAATGTCCATAATAGGGAAATCTATAGACTGTGATTATCAGGAGTTAGAGAAATGAAGGATAAGGAACGATAACTAAAAGGTACTGAGTTTCTTTTGAGGTGATTCAAATGTACTAAAACTGGCTATGGTAATGGTTGTGCACATCTATGAATATAGTAAAAGCCACATCACTGTAACTTTAAATCACTGAATTGTATATGCTATCTGAACTGTATCTCAATTTTTTTTTTAAAGAGTAATCCTTAGTCAAGTAGTAAGGATGCATTTTTTTCTATACAATGCCTTTATTTTTTTAAGATCTTATTTATTTACTATTTATTTGAGAGAGAGAGAGAGAGAGAGAGAGAGAGAGAGTGCATGTGAGTGGGGGGAGGAGCAGAGAGAGAGAGGACAAGCAGACTCTGCACTGAATGTGGAGCCCAACACAGGGCTCAATCCCATGACCCTGACATCATGACCTAAGCCGAAACCAAGAGTCAGATGCCCAAATGAGCCACCAGGCACCCCACTGTGAAATGCTTTTATTATCATTTTCCATGTAATAGAGAGTAACTACTGGGACAATGAATTTTAAAAACAGACAGGTAGACACAAATGTATACAAATAAGAATTAACCACTACAAAGTAATTTAAAAGAAAAATACTTATTCCAATAATTCTCCCAGTGCATGAAACACCTCTATAATACTCTGTATGCATTTGGAAATGTCATCAGAGTATACTGCATGGCCCTTTGAATATATTCTATAGTAGAGACTCTGGATCTGATATTTTTTAATAACCAAAATCTATCAAAAGCCAAATCTGATGAAATACTAGTAATAACCTTTTAAAATCAAACACAAATTAATTATTCTCTATCCTGGTACCCTGGTTTATTTTCCTCATAGCACTTTTCAGTCTGTTAATTATCCTATGTTGCCTGTTTGTCCACTAGCATATAAGAGCAAAAATTTATGTTGCCCATTGCTGTATCATCAGTGCCTAAAACAGTACCTATTAGAAAGTCAGTAAATATTGATCAACTAAATTCTCAAAAGATTACTTAGGGCAACACTCCTTTTTAAGAATGTAGAACTAGTCAGGACGCCTGGGTGGCTCAGCGGTTGAGTGTCTGCCTTAGGCTCAGGGCGTGATCCCAGGATCCGGGATCGAGTCCCACATCAGGCTTCCTGCATGGAACCTGCTTCTTTCTCCCTCTGCCTGTGTCTCTTGTGAATAAATAAATAAAATCCTTAAAAAAAAAAAAAAAAGAATGTGTAGCTAGTCCTATAATTTTAGAGTTTTACCATGTATAACAAATTCTTAAATTTAGCTAATAATGGACATAAGGAACTGTACACTCCTATCTTCCGATCAAAACTTGAGGCAATATAAAAAAGAATTGACAAATTCTGAGTTTTAGGTGGAAACTACTATGGTAGCCTAGTCCTTAATTCAGAGAGACTAGAATTCAAACATTCTGTTTAGTAAGATAAAGCTTTAAAAAACCTAGCCACATGGACAAAGAAATCTGACACTCAGCTATTTTAGACTGAAATTTTAGACTCTGAAATCCAGAAATCTTTCCATCCATATTTGTAAAAATACTATTTTCTACCAAAATCAATGCAGAATTTTATAATCAAAATATTGTTGATTTATACCTCAAAAGACCCCTTCCATTCAATGTTCAAGGAGAAATAAATCAATTTAAAAAACAATTGCCAGTGCCTTCTTAGCGCAGTAGGCAGCATGTCAGTCTCATAAAAAACTATTGAGAAAAGCATCAAACCTACCGGATCAACAGTAGGCAAAACATCTTTCTTCTCTGGGCCATCAACTTCATCTTCATCTGTGCTGTATTCTTCCATTGTTTCACCACTAACAAAGTGGATAACTCTCCTCGGGACTTTCTTCTTCTTTCCTATGACTCCCAGTTCTACATTTTCAAAGCCTCTTTCACTATTCATCTAATGTCAATAATGAGATAATGAGTTTCAAGTGAGGTTAATTTTCTTTCATATGGCAAAAAAAAAAGTATTGGTCACTTTATTTTAGGGACTAAAGAAACATAAACCATTCCTTAAACTTTTTCTTTTTTAAAAAATATATACACACATAAGAGTATCAATAACATGAATGTAGAGCTCAATGAATAATAAAGCGAACATCTGCATACTCACTACTGAGGGTAAAAAATAAAATTTAACCCATTAAACTGTTTTGAAGTCAACAGCTAAGAAATCAAGCATCATACTTCAAGTCATAGCAATTCTGGTGCTATATAATGTGTGAAGATACTCAGGACATCAATCATTTTAAAAAATAATGCTAATTACAGATTGTGTAATATCAAAGGAAAATCATACAGATGCACAAATACATATATTAGAGACATAAGATAACATGTCATGACAGGGAACTCTCCTAAATCTTTGGATTTGGGCTTAGCTATGTGTGGACTAAACAAAACCAGTTCAACTTAACTTTGCATCTCTCCTTCTCTCAAAACAGGAGTTCCAAAATAAAATCACTTTTAAGCCCACATGGTACCAAAATAAGCAAACTATATAGGCAAAGTAGACCCTGTGGAGAAAGTATCCCTAATGAAGGCATTCAAACTGAAAAAAATGTTTTAAAGCACTGTGCTGTCCAAATAAAACTCATTTGTAGATCAAATGTGGAAAGCAAGCCATAAGTGTTCTATCTCTGAACTTTCAGATTTCTTAGTCAATAATGCATAGGTGACAACAGAATTTTCCTGATAGTAAAAAGATTTTACAAGTTTTAGTACAATAATCTATGAATTCTAATTACATCCAAATTTCATTCCTAGGGAAACACTAATTTTACCTCACATATATACCCATGTTCCCAACTCAGGGTAAATGCATACTGTGGGAGAGGACAAAGAGCTTCTCACTGTCATCTTGCCTCAAGTTTAAACTCCTAAGAAAGTCTTTATTTCACCTCCTTTCTAGAATACTTCAAAAAGGCACAGTACAACTGTGAAGAAAATTCCGGCAAGTATTACTCCTAGGGATACGTACTCAGGCAGAGGAGGAAGTACAGGTAAGGGAGTAGTCAAGGGGGTCTGTTATTCCTTTTTGTATTTTGTTGTTTTTGCTGAGAATATGTTCATCTATTACTGATAGAATTTTAAAACTAAACCAAAGTGATACAGGACTATAAGACTGCCACGATTGGAGTTCATATTGGTGAGATTTTCTAGGATGGTCCAGAGTTCAAAAATTTCATCCTCTATAAGGATTCTTACATTTGTAGATATGACCAAACAACTTAAACCCACAAATGTTGTTCAACCAATAAGATAGTTCTTTGAGCTGCTGTTGCAAAGATAGAATTATACTGATAAAGACAGCGCAACTAGAATTGCCCAGTTATGCAAATATAAGTAACTTCATTTTTGTATCATATCCCCCTTAAACTTCTAAGTCCCGTCTTAGAAAATATATATGACTCTTTGTTCTTCACTTCCCAAAGGTAAGTTTAGTCATTCAGGTATATCCAACCTAAAAAACACACACATTTGCTCCATGACACATGAGGACATGACTGACATCAACTATAACTGCTGTATAGAGAAGTGAGATCATAAAAACCTCAACAGCATGGGCTACCAATGGCTTAACCTGAAAAAAAAAAAAAAAAAAAGCCATAATTCTCCCTTGCCTGCCTTGAGGGTTCACATACATCCTGGCCTTTATTAGAGGAAGACCAGCCCATTTACAATGTCCACAAACAAAATGGACAACAAATGGTCCATCAAGTTCACCTGATCCCTAAGCATGGCGAGCCATTCCTACCCAATCTCACTTTTCCCCTTTGAATAAAATTTGGTTTATGGTTGTTTTGACATCAACATTTCCTTTTGAACCATTACCTAGCTCTGTGGATCCCTTTACAAGCAAGAGAAAGTCAAAGCAGTTGAAGTAGATCTCCAGTCGTCACACTATCTGGATGGATCTAATGCCAAAGCAACAGTTCCAGTCAGTGAATAGAGCTGAGACCTTTCAAGGTTCATCACTATGACCACCCCAATTAGAGCAGGAAGCAGCTTCTTGCTACTACTTCTAGCGATTTTTCACTGGCTCAATTTTTCCTTTCTTAAGCAAAGGCAAAGGAGAAAGACTGTCTCTCATGGACTCAACTATTTTACCATCCTTAGACAACTTTAAAGAGTCAAAACATTTCAGCTGGGTCCTAACAATTGGTATAAACTTAGCTACTATTTCCATTAACTCTGACTCTTGGCTATATTATTTCCAATTTTTTTTTAAAACCTACAGAGGTGAAATATGATTCATATTTTTCATTCCAATGCCAAAGTTAGTTAATTTAAACAAAACTTTGAGTAACAGTCTCTACACATAATATAGAATTTAAATTGGTATTTTATTTGCTCTAGTAACATTTTGTATAAAGATTTTTTTAAAAAGATTTTATTCATTTATTCATGAGAGACACAGAGAGAGAGGTAGAGACACAGGCAGAGGGAGAAGCAGGTTCCATGTAGGGGGCCTGATGTGGGACTCGATCCCAGGACTCCAGGATCAGGCCCTGGGCTGAAGGCAGACGCTCAACAGCTGAGCCACCCAAGGATCCCATATAAAGATTTTTATTAGAGACTTTTACTTAAGGGCTTTCTTTTAAAAATTTAATATTAATTTTTAATACAGTAAAACCCAAGTTTTAGGTTTATCCTCTTAAACAGGAGTAAGCAAACTTTTTCTTAGAAAAAGGAAAAGCCAGATGGTAAATATTCTAGACTTTGAAGGCCCTACAGCTTCTTTCACAACTACTCAACTATGTGAAAGCAGCCAAGGGCAATATATAATAAATAGGTATAGCTGTGTTCAAATAAAACTTTATATAAACAAGTGGCTGGTGGGCCATAGTCTATAGTTCTGTCAACCCCTCATCTTAAGGAACCAGGCTGGCAAGCAAAAAAATCTGTGAAAGGCAATCTATGGCATGTGATTCCAACCTCTACTTAGGGAATAAGAAGGGAGGAACAGTGAAGGGAGGCACTGATGAATAAAACCAACCAGAAAATTAATTTCGTAAAAAATTTCTGACAATTTATAAATGAAAGTTATTCTCTGACTTTTGAAAATGTTTTTTTACAGATAAACAATAAAATTCTTAGTAAGAAAAATTTCATTGTCAATATTACAAATTTCATTTTAACAAATTCCAAAGATCTAAAAAAACTTCCTAACACCAGGAAATTAATATGCGCATTGTCAATTCACATTTTATCAAATTTTATGGTTAATCACCAGACTGAACTATGTTTATCTGGTTCCTCAAGGCCTGATTTCAATGGCAATCTTCTTTTTATATAGTTTCATAGCACCAAGAACTTCTTTAAAACATGTACTACACATCATGGATTTTATTCTGTATCACCTTCCCCAACTAGGTAGTTGGCAGCATAGGCATAGGCATAGTGTGTATCCTTCACTGCTATATCCTATAGCCTATAGTTCCTGGTACATCATAAGTTCTTGGTAGCAGAGCTGCTATATAAATGAGTACTTACATTTTAACTACTTCAGTAATACTGAGGCTCAGATTTGGGTTAAAAGTCTAGTCAGGGAATTTTCCTGATAAAATGTCACAACAGGTGAATAGCCTGGTTTGAGGTGAAATTCTAAACAGAGCCAAGCTCCTATTTCTTACTCCTTTCCTTACACTACACTTGGAATTTCTCAGTTCTGACAAACCGATGAAGGACAGCAAGCTCTCCCTCCATCGAAGTCCCCACCTCACTGGCCTTTTCTCTTACTGTTCTCAAAAGCATTGGTCTGGGGTCCCAGAGATGTTTCTGCTTCAGGAATGTGAGTGAGAGAGCAAAAAGGGAAAGTTAGAAAATAGTCTGTATAGTAGGAACCCATTTGTGTTTAATACAAAAGAAGAGATTATATATGCATAGGAAACCCGAGAATAATTACAACACAAACTTCCCATGAATATGACATACTGGTGATGGGAGTACTCCTGTGACATTCTACTTTCTCTTCAACAGCTTCCTTTACTGTTTAGTTTTTCAACCAAGAATATGAAAATAACCTAATATCACTAAAACAGAGCTCTCTTCAAATAATATTTAGCTGGTAAATCAATACAGGTATGTTTACTTTGCTATTAGAGCCATTCAAACCTTGAAGCAGTGGTTGAAAACAATTACAGTAACAGAATGAAAAATCACATGGAAAATACACCCAGCACTTAAAGGTCCATCCCGTTCATACGTACCTATCAGCAACAGGTCTCAACTGAAAATGAAAAGTGGCTCTCTAATCAATTAGTGTTTCCACTGAATTGCTTCTTGCTGGTTATTTTCCTTAAGCAGTAGAAAACCAAAAAATTCCTTATAAAAACTAGCACGTGGAAAAAGTTTTTGTTCATGCAACTGCATCTTATACTACAACAGCTCTACTCACATTCAGGCACTATTGCCTTAGGAATCTGTAGTTTGGGGCGAATGTCTTACTAACATTCTGGTGGTCTCAAAAATGAAGCGAATACAAAAGCTTCATTTTCACTGAATGTGGAAAGGCTTCTACATAGGAGCAACTCAAGTTTTTTTGTTTTTTGTTTTTTTTTAAACTCAAGTTTTAAATGGCCCAAATTGTATACTCCTGAGCTGGTTTCAGCTAAAGCAATTACTTACATTAGTTTTACTTGGCCAAAGATCCTCCACTATTACTTTAGACTACCAAATGCAAAACAAAGCAAACCTCCGAACGTTACCTAACCCTCTAAACTCATGCGGTCCAACGCAGCAACCACAAGCCACAGGTGGCTAACGAGCCCTTGAAATGAGGATAGTTCAAACTGAGATGCGCAGTAGGTGTAACACACACAGGATTTCTAAGACTTGTACCAAAGAGACTGTAAAATAATTGTTAAATTTCACATTAATTACGTATTGAAGATTTTGTTAAATATTAACACACAATAAAATCCATTTTTTTCTATTTTTAAAATTTTGTATTTAAAATTCAATTTGCCAACATATAGTATTAAAAAAGTAAAATCTTATTTTTAAAAATACGGCTACTCGAAAATGTACAATTTACAGTGTGACTCCCATCACGTTTCTGTTGGGCAGCTCCGAGCCTTTGCTACCTCGCGGGTGAAATGGGGATAACGCCCACATCATGCAGAAGTTATTAGGATTAAGTGAAATAAAGCCTGTAAACGCTCAGCACATAGTTGCTACCAGCTAACCAAAGGGCACAAGCCAAGTCAGGCGCTTGCACCCCGAGAGGCTGAGAAGTGTCTGAAGCCGCCGTCACCTGGGGGGACACGCCTTCCTCCTCCCGCTCGCAGACCCGAAGCCGGAATAGCTGCCGGGAAGCCCCCGGGTCTGCGGCGCCGAAAGCGGAGGGCTGGCCAGGGCCGCCCGGCTGTGGGGAGGCGTCGGCTTCCCGCACGCCGGTGTCTCAGGGCAGGGGTGGGGCTGCCGAGAGATGGAACCCGAAACGCACCTTCGGCAGGCGGCCTGCTCGGAGGAAGGCCGGGCAGGCCAAGAGGGCAGCCGGCGGACGAGGCAGAGAGGAGGAGCCTGGGCTCTCCGAGCGCCAGCCCCCGCGCCGCCGCCTCCCGCCGCGGCCCCACTTACCTGCCGACCCGATTCCCCGAACGTCGCGGCAGCCGCAGCTCCCGAAGCTGCTACCGCTTCTCCTCCTTCCGCACGGCTCACCGACTCGGGATCCATCGTTGTCGCCGCCACAGGGCTGCTGGCGCTAGCGAGACAGAACGTAATGGCCGATAAGCCCATTTCCCTCCTCCGCCTCCCCACCCGGGTGCGGCCGAAGCGGCCGTCACAGACGGGACTTACCGGCAGCGCCCACCTCGCGCCGCGCCCGGCCACGCCACGGCAGGAGCGGGGCTGCTCTGGTGGGTGGGGCCGGCCTGAGGGGCGGGGCCGGCAGGCGCCTCGCCCCTCACTCGGCGGACCGTGGCCTGGGAGGCGCGACGACCGGCTTGCGTGGGGCGGGACGAGGGCCGGCCGGCTCCAGCGCCGCTTCCGGCCCAGCCCACGTCCGCGGCTCCCAGAGCCGCCGCCTGGCACCGCCGGTGACGTCAGGCCTCGTACCTGCACCTGGAGCTTGGCTTAGGCGGGATCTGGGCGCAGCCGGCCACCCGCTGCGTTTTGGGCGGATGCTCTCCCAGACCTTGGTTTCTGCACTTAGAAATCAAACAGCCTCGTGGTGTGCTTCAAAGGCTTGTGAAAATATATTTTAAGATGTAAGGCTCTGCTGCATATGCCCTTCCTAACATGGATGACAGTCTAGCCAAAAATACCCTTGAAATAGGAGCCTCAAAGGTAAACTTTGTTTACACTTCTCTGAAATACCTTATAACTGTAGAAAAAGTTAAGTGAGATCTGAAGGAGAACAAAGGGCACCAGCAAGGGTCCATTTGGGCAAATGTGAGAAATATTTTATGTTTTAGGGCCGTGTGTGTGTGTGTGTGTGTGTGTGTGTGGTGTGTAAGGGGTATGCCAGACTTTGCCCATTTTTCCCTGTGTTCATCCAAATTAGTCATGATTGCAGTGATTACAGTATTACTTAAACTAGTTGGAGCATTTCCAGGTACATGTTCTTTTATTGTAGTTGTAGTATGAAAGTTTTCACACAAGTTATTGTGAATTGTAGAAATGAAAAATAAAATACATTATTTTGGCCACAGGGAGCCTTTTATGAAACTTTTAATTACATTTTTATGCCAATCAAAATTCAGAAATACTCCCCAAAGCTACGGCCTTGTAGATTTGTTTTTCTAGATGGCACCAACAGGTCCAACACCCCTGCAACCTTAAATATTCCTTTCTCTCCTGTGCAAAAATTATTTTTTCCTTCTTCTCTGTTCATGTCTTTATAGACTTTCTATCTTGCATATAACTATAACCCAAAAAAACAAAAACCTTTTAAAGACCAAAGTTGATTATTTGAAAACCATCAACATTTTAGTAGTTGGTTGTTAATTCATGATCCATATTCTGGTAAAAAAAAAAAAAATCAAGTTGGCTTGTTGTTAAGGTAAACAGGTTTTAGTAATATGACCTGATGCTGCCTGGTAGTACTAGCAGGGATTGAGACAGTCCCAAACAACAAAAATAAATTCTGCAATAAATTGAAAAGGAAAATAAAGAGCCAGTTGTTAAAGACCTTATGCTTTGGTTTTCATAAACAAGGACAGTTCTACATTACTTGTATTCAAAATCCCTTTCCTCTTATAGACATCAACAGTATTAAAAATTTGTGGACTGTTTATAAATGCATGATTTTATTTTGCAAATTGACAAACACCAAATTACAATTTTCAATGCTGAAGTAGAATGTGTTTTCATAGTTTACACGTGTATTTGTTAGTTAACCGAAAATTCAAAATGCAAGTCATATCCCAACATGAACTGGAAGTATTTCCTAAGAAGAGTTACTTCTAACAAAAATAGTTCAAGAGAAGTCTATTACAAATGAAGGACTGGTAGCAACAGAAAAGCATAAAATCTAATAGTTTTATTTTGGGAATTTATATTTTTGTCAGTATTTCCAGAGTGTCATAACTCAAAGTGGGCAAACAAAGCAATAGATCAAATCTTTCCTTCTTCACCTGTTAGTATAAGTTGTATAACACTATGAGAAAAATACATCCAGGTTCTTTTTTTTCATCCAGGTTTTAATATAACTTATCTATTTGGAAGACATAATTGTGGTCTAAATTTATCACTTAATGGTATTATAGATTTTAAAAAGGTAAATTTAGGGGCAGCCCCTGTGGCGCAGTGGTTTAGCGCCGCCTGCAGCCGGAGGTATGATCCTGGAGACCCAGGATCAAGTACCACATCGGGCTCCCTGCATGGAGCCTGCTTCTCCCTCTGCCTGTGTCTCTACCTCTCTCTCTCTCTCTCTCTCTCTGTGTCTCTATGAATGAGTAAATAAAAATTCTTAAAAATAAATAAATAAAAATAAATAAATAAATAAGGTAAATTTAGATCTTCCTATTTCTCTGAAAAGCTGGAAAAACAGAGCTGACTAAAATTCAATAACCAGTAATGTCCACCAAATAAAAAAACAAGATTTTCTTATGGTCTTCACAAAGCTACATATCTATTTTAATAAAAAGTTTCTTTTTAAGATTACCTCATGTCTCAAATAAGGGATAACTGTCAATAATACATAAGAAAAAATAAGGTGGTAAAACTAAAAATGAAAAAACAAACAAACAAACAAACAAAAAAACAAAATGCACGTTAGGCTGATTTTAAGCATAAATTGTTAAATAATTGTAGCAGTTCCATGTATGGAGCCCAATATGACAGGTACTATGCGAAGGACTTTCCTTGTCTTCCTCACAACAGCTCTATGATAGAGGCATTATTATAATTACCTACATTCTACAGATGAGGAGACAAAGACTCAGAGGGATTAAGAAATTTGCTCATGGATACAGCTGGTAAGCAGCAGAGCAAGGATTTAAACCCAGGCAGTCTGATTCCAGAGCCTATACTCTTAGCCAGCCACTCTGCTCCTCTGGGAATAAAAAATGCCAGAAAATAGGCTATTAGGGGCAGAAAATTCCTACACCAAAGGTGAATGTGATATTTGAAAAGACTTGAATACAAATTTTCAAAGTATATATTTTTTAAAATCTATTATGAGGTAGCCATTTGCAAGTTTTAAAGACCTATATTTAACAAACAAATGAAAATACCAAGTGAACATGTTTTACTTGATGCCATGTGAGTACATTTCTTTTAATTGGAATTTGGTCAAATTTTTTTTTGTGTCATGGGAATGAACTATTGATATTCAACTAGCAGAATTTTTTATATGGCATTAATCATAAAAAAAATCAGTTTCTTTGTACATTATGCCTGAGCACAGCAATCTCAGTGTTGAAAGCTAAACATATTAGTCTGAAGTCTGTCGAAACGTAGGAGTCTTCTGACAATAATCTAAAAAACAAGTATAAAGCTATAAGGATTGCCACAATTAAGGATGCCTTTCCATTTAATGTAACAATGACTAAAGCTAACACTGATATACAATATTTAGAAAACTTAAGGGAGTAAATCCTAAATTCTCATCACAAAAAGAAATCTTTTTTCCTTTTTTTTCTTCTTCATATTTTATGGACATGAGATGATGGATGTTAGCTGAACTTATTGTGGTAATCATTTCACAATAGATAATGTTAGGCCATCATGCTGAAACCTTAAACAGTGATATATGTCAATTATCTTTCAAGAAAACTGGAGAGGGATAAATAGCAGTTATCTCAGGGCAAGATCATCCATTGTTTAACACAGTAAGGAGGAAATTGCAGAGAATCAAGACATACATCAACTGAAGGATTTCACACTTCCTGTATTTCCTATGAAACAGGGTGTCAAAAATTTGACAGATATTTTCTTGTACCACCTTCTGCCAGAAATGAAATTCTGACCCCCTTAATTGATTTCCCAAAGTCAAAAATTATGGGCCCATGAATATAGCCTATAACAACTCTCAGCTCTTTTGGGTCACTGAGGAAGAAATTTCTCTTATTCAATTATAAAATAATAAAAAGCAAGCAAGCATGGTTCCTAAAATATGCAAATAGATAGACACTGTATGTTCTCCTTACTTGCAGATAAGTAACCATTCTCTAGAAAGAGACTCATAAAATTTGAGCATGTGTTGTTTAACTACATACCATAGTCACAGGCTATTACTCCCTTCTGCTTTTTATGACAAGGTAAAGCATTTATGCCCCAGTGTCAGAGGAGTCTTATCCCTGTTACAGGCAGGTACTGCTGTGTAATCACTTGAATATTTTGCATTTAGATCCAACTGGTACCAAGAAATGCACTGTTTTAGGCTCCAAGCACTCTGTAAGGCAAGAGAAGTTAAAAGATACATGCTTTTGAAATGATAATTTCAAATGGAGAGAGAAAAATGAGAAAATTGTAAACACTAGCTTAGGCATGCCAAACTCAAAAGAATTTCTGTGGCACAAAGTTCTTATCAAAGGAAATGTGCCATAATTACCAGCTTACAAGGTGTATTTTCACTTTAAAAGTATCTGAAAATTACCTCATACTCAGCATACCCGTATCACAGATAAGAGGTCAGAGGAGACAAGGCCTAGATTTTAGGGTTAGCAACTACTTAACACAGAGCACAAATACTTACCTACACCTAACTGCAAACTGTGGGAAAATAACTACCATAACAAAATTTCACATCACATCAACTACTTAACAAAAATAACCCACAGACTACACAACTATCTAGAAATTAAATTTGAATTAACCCCCCAACATATGAGATACAAATTCATCATTCCTGTAACTCATGACTCAAAAACAAAGAAGATATTAGATTCAACTTTAATGCAACAAGCTTAATGTTGAGAATATGGTAATTGGATTTTAGAGCAAAACTGTGATGATGACAGTTGTTTCAAATCTAGTGTATGCAAGCAATGAAGATCATCTAGATTCGAGCTGTGATGATGGATTTCTAGTTTTGGATAGAACTTATTTGGCTTTATTAATAATTATATCTAGGTTTTAAGGAATATCAAAACTTACATTTTATTGTTATTTAGCTATGAGTCTCACTGACATAGTTTTTATTAAAGCTTATTCAGATTCCTTGGTTGCTGTCTCATACAAACTGTAAAATACTAAATTTTACCACATACACAAGTATAAGTTAAAATTCTTTTGCATTTATTTTAAATGCTTTGTTTCATTTTTTACTGAAATATTTGTATTTTCTAGAGCTATATGTAAAAGAGATTCAATTTATTTTTATATTATGGCTTACTTTTTAAATCCTCTATATTCACTGCAATAAAGTATTAATATTAATTTTACCTACACTAATATGCATGAGACTTTAGTTCTAGTAAATTTCCTGCTTTTGTTGCCTCTGTATATAAGTATTTATTGACAGTATTAGATTTCTTTTTTAGCTATGTGACACTATACTTCTATTCAAGATTAGTACATTACTGCATATCAGACCTAGGAACTTTTCTCATTAAAATATACTGTATTTATTTGAACAAAATAATGTATACAACACATTTTGAAATTCGTTTTACTACATAGAAAATACTTAATTTTTTCCAAAACATTACTCTATAAAATTGCAATGAACTGTATACACTTACCTTGTATCCTACATGCCAGCAAATATACTTCCAGAAGAATACTGACATCACATCAAAATGGCATTAATTTGACCTTTGTTGGTGCAATAGTTTGTTGAAATTAATTTCTGAGTTTTTGTTTTATAATTATATAAGCATTGTAAGCTTAGGAACTACACCTAATTTTATGTTTGTACATATTTAATTAATATCATAAAATTCCAGAAGAATCCAATGTTACACAATATTAGATCTAGCTAGTAGTCTAAGCAGGGCCTATATAACAGGTAACAAAAGCTTAGGAACCAATTTCAACAATAGTGAAAAATAGGAAATTTGGTCTAATATTTGATTTTGGTATATGGGGTACTTATGTGGTTAAACATCAGTACTTTGACAAAAACTGTAAGGGTGGAAGGATAGCTTTTGTAACTAAAAATGTCAGATTGAGGAATTGATACGGTCAGAATTTTAAAGAGCATCTCCAATTCCCTCATCTCACAGAAGAGGAAAGAGAAATGGAAGCTGAATAAGTGTTCTGGTGTCCTCTGCCCACTGTTATTTTTGCTTCTGAAAAATATAATTTGCACCAGATACAAAAATACTTAAAAATAGTGCCTGAGCCATAAAGTTTGGCCAAGGGTCTTATTTCCTTCTTTGGTCAAAGTGAAAAGTAGTACCCTGAGGATAGAAATCACAAAAATCCTTGCCCAGAAAAGGTGGTATGCATCAATTTAATTAGAAGCTAATTTGGAAAACAAATTTTCTCATTGTCAAATTTCTATAGCTGGACCTTATGATGACATTTCTGCAGAACACAAAATATATCATTTATATAGGGTGTACAGTGTTCTATAGGGATATGCTAATTTTTAGCTGGTAAAAATAATTTAGTGGGATATAAAATCTTTGACCAAGTAAACAAGAAAATCTGCTGCATTCTTTATGTAATTACTTTTTATTTTTTTAATTTTTATTTATTTTTTTATAATTACTTTTTTAAAGAGATTTTGGCTCATATGACCTTTTTAAAACACTTGAGTCATAAAAAATCCAAAGTAACCAACAACCAAATCAACCTTGTCATCGTCTCATTATTTTTAATATGTAGTAGTGACAGTCTAATATATGTAACCATTTTCCCATTAGGAGGTCTATACATTAACTAGTATCAAAGTACATCAATTTCGTCAGTTTTTTTTTCATGTGTAAGAAACAACAAAATTGGCTTTTCAAAAAAAGAAACATATTGCCATTAAGGCTTCAAATATATGAGGTAAAAAAATGGAAGCTATATATGAAACATTTATTATAAACTAAGTTCAATTTAAATGGCAGGCCTGAGATTTTCTATGGCAAAATTACCATAATTATTCTAAGTTAAACAAAAGTTCCCAATACTAATGGTTAAGTCATTCTACCATATTTCTGATTAAAGGTACACTTGTTGGACTGGTTTTGTTTTGTTTTTAAGTAGGCTCTATGCCCAGCATGGAGCCCAACCCTTGATCTCATGACCCTGAGATCAAGACCTGAGATCAAGAGTCAGGTGCTAAACCAGCTGAGCTATCCAGGCATCCAGGCGCCCCTATAGGACTAGTTTTAAGTAACATATAGCCATTGGTTTTTCTATCTGCCTTTTAATGTGATTCACTGAAAAATTTAAATCATAAAGGAAGTTAACAACCCCTTAATTTATAATGAGTTTGAAGTTTATTTTACAGCACTTTTATTGAGACATCATATAACTACTGATCAGGACTGTTTACAAATGTAATGCTTGGCCTTTGAGACAATTAGAAACTTCTAAGTACTAGATTTTACATCATGATTTGTTTAACTTAAGAAGTATTATGATGGTGAAAACTAAGAAAAGAAAATCTAAAGCAAAAATATAATGATTTCCACAAAAACTATATATTCCTCCCTTATATCAAAGGGAGGGAAGGAAGTAGGAAGGAAAGAAGAAGATGAGAAGAGAAAGAAAAAGGGCAAGACAGGCAAGAAAAATACTTTTTTTTCCTGTTTGCAAAAAGGAGGGAAACTCTTGAGGTCTCAGCAAATAATGTAATCAACTGAGTCAGTTTAAATTAAGGCATCTTCTTTACATATTATTGAATCCCATCATGCCTTTCATATTGCCAGCAGCACCCTGTTGAAACTGCCTCATCATGGACTGAAGTCCTGCCATACCACCTAGAGTAAAAATAGGGTAAAATCAGATAATTATTAAGTGGAACTTGAAAGGTGTTACCAAATAAATGGTTTTACTTCTAAAAAATTTCTGGGATCTGACTGCAATTTGGTCATCAGCTTTAAAGAACATACCAATTAAAAATATCTGTTATCACCAGTATCTTTATCTATAAAAGAGATTGAATAACCTACCTCATCATGTTAGAAGGAATAAATAATATATAAAAAGATCTTAGTTCCTGTTACACAGCAGGGAGTTAATAAATCTAAACAAAATTTTTTTCTGAGAAGTCCAAAAGAGTCTTGTTGTAAATAGTAACCAATTCTGGGGAGTGGAGGAGTTGTTTCAAAGGACTCCCAGGAAGAAAAGAATTCATCATTTATTAAATATCTATATGCTCAAAGTTGTACTAAATGCTTTCATGTATATTAGCTCACTTAATTGTCACAATTTCTTGATGAGATATCTGTGATTTTACAAAAGAGGAAAGTGAGGTTCATAAAGTTTAAGGAACGTTTTTCATAGGTCACTAGCAAAAGTATAATTGGGTTTCAAAATCCTTATATAATTTCAAAGTCTTATCATTGAAAATAACCCAGATTCTAAACTAGGGCAAATAGTCACTGAAACAAACATTAACAAAAGATGATTAAGTATATTGCTTAAAAAATCACATAGATGGCAGAAGAGTGAATAAAACCTCAATTATATAGCACTATTACAACTATCCAACTTAGAATTCAGATGACCATTTCCCTCAAATCATACATCTTTTGAACAGATATTCATCATATCACAACAGAAGGCTTATTAAAACTTAACCCTTATAAATTAACTGTGTATTATAAACTGGTAACAACTTTGTACTTACCCATGTGATGAAGAACTCTTGGATCCATCATTTTGGCCATTTGTTGATTCAGTTTTGCCATCTGTGACTGGCTCACATTCTTAGACATGTCACCACCTGAATAAAAAAAAAAGGTTTTGCGTCAATGTAGAATATAATATAATCAAGGTATAGAAAGTTTAATGAACTGAGTAAAATTTGTTAGAAATCACTCCTAATCTTATCACCCTAACACATAATTTCTATTTGTACATATTCCCTTCTCATCTTTATCTCAATTACTTAAATATTTTTGAGAAAGAACGAGTGAAATTCTGTATTAAGGGATATTTAAGGGATTTTTTTAAGGGCTATGATTTTTGTTAATAAAAAATTGTATCCAATGATTATTAATAGGAAGCTATAACAGTTGTTTAATAGTCCTATGGGAGAATGCTGAACAAAAACCTGACTATAGATAAGGATTCACAGGGAAAGTACCTGGATTGCTTGTAGATTAATATGAAAGAATAAGACAGAGAACATGAAGATTTGCAAATATCTAAGAAGCTATTAAAAATAATGAAAGGCTTCAGAGAATGGAAAGACAAATAATGCAACTCCATTTACCAATGAATTTCCACACACTCAATTGAAACTCCACAGTAAAAAAGGAAGCCAATAAAAGAGATGCACTCTGAGGCAGAACAGGTAAGAGCATCCTTTAGAGAAAAGCTGCTGTGGTCTTAAGAGACAGGAAGCAAAACAGATCATCAATGCAACTACAAGTAGAGTTGCTTCAGGCAAAATTATTTCAAAGGAACATTAATTCTGGTATTTCCTCAGAAATTCTCATTATGAAAATGAACATTAAGGCTGGCTAATCTGAATAAATTACATGAATGAATAGATTACATGAATTAAGAAATATGAATGAAAGATGTTTTTTATAAAACATGATAAAAAAATTTCACAATTTTTTTTTAAATTTCACGATTAATACATCTGTGTAAGGTGTGAATACTCTGCCCATTGACAAATTATTTCTGAGGAATTAAAACTTCTAAAAAATATTAAGAACTTGGTGTGACAAGAATGTATGTCACATCCACTCCCCATTTCATCTTGATTCTGCCTTTATTGAGTAATCAATGCTATCAATGCTTAGATAAACAGGTCCACAGTAGTTCAATCAAGAATAGTCAGCTTTCTCTCTCTAAAATAAATAAATAGGGATTCCTGGGTGGCTCAGTGGTTTAGCAGCTGCCTTTGGTTCAAGGCATGATCCTGGAGTCCTGGGATCAAGTCCCACATCGGGCTTCCTGCATGGAGCCTGCTTCTCCCTCTGTCTGTGTCTCTGTCTGTGTCTCTGCCTGTCACTTTCTCTGTGTCTCTCATGAATAAATAAATAAAATCCTTAAAAACAAAAAACAAAACAAAACACAAACAGGGTTATTTGGGAAAGATGTTAAACATATTTAATAATCACTATCTGAAAAAAAAATCACTATCTGAAATAGCATGTGATGTGAGAAATTATAACCCATCTTAAACATGTTTTCTAATTTTTCTTCCTGTCACAAAAAAATAGCATATAACAAGCAAAAAAATAAAGCATCAAAGAAAAAAGATGATTTAAAAAATTATATAAATATTCATCCTTTTTAGAAAGCTATTCAATAGTATTGCTTCATCTTTGGAGATTATCTAATCAATGTGTTTGAAATAATAAATTCACTTCAATAGTGTTTGTAATACAGAAAAAATATTTGCGAGGGCTTGGACAATTGACTAACTCTGGAAAAGTAAATTTATCTTTTTACCTTATTCGATACACAGCAAAATAAATTTCAGATGGGATAAAAATTTAAAAACCTAAAAAATAAAACCAAAACAAGTAGAAAATGTAGGTGACTACTGTGGTTATCAAGATGGGGAAGGCTTTTATGAGCATAAGAAAATTTAAAAAAAAAATGATAAATAGGCTTGCCTACATTAAAAAGGAAAGCTTCCATTCACTAAAAACTGTAAATAAAAGGCAAATGAAAACTGGGTAAAATATTTGTAAACATAAACCAAGGATTTTATTTTATTTTTTTTAAAGATTTTATTTATTTATGAGGGACAGAGAGAGAGAGAGAGAGAGAGAGGCAGAGATGCAGGCAGAGGGAGAAACAGGTCCCATGCAGGGAGCCCAACGCAGGACTCAATCCGGGACTCCAGGATCAGGCCCTGGGCGAAAGGCAGGTGCTAAACCACTGATCCACCCAGGGATCCCAAGCCAAGGATTTTAAAGAGTGATTACAAAGCAACGGGAGAAAAAAAGACAAATGAAAAGGATCCTAAGAGATGATTCACAAAGGAAATCCAAACTAATAAATGTATGAAGAGATGTTAAACTTGAGTAGTAATCTAAAAAACATATCCTGAATCATTAAACTGAAATTATTAAATTGAAAATATTAAATAAAATATTACTCAGCTATTAGAAATGACAAATACCCACCATTTGCTTCAACGTGGATGGAACTGGAGGGTATTATGCTGAGTGAAGTAAGTCAGTCGGAGAAGGACAAACATTATATGTTCTCATTCATTTGGGGAATATAAATAATAGTGAAAGGGAATATAAGGGAAGGGAGAAGAAATGTGTGGGAAATATCAGAAAGGGAGACAGAACGTAAAGATTGCTAACTCTGGGAAACGAACTAGGGGTGGTAGAAGGGGAGGAGGGCGGGGGGTGGGAGTGAATGGGTGACGGGCACTGGGGGTTATTCTGTATGTTAGTAAATTGAACACCAATAAAAAATAAAAAAATAAAAATAAAAAAAATTTAAAAAAAATATTAAATAATTAAATTATTATAAAATTCATTCAGCATCAACTATGTATCTGATCAAAAGAGACAAAATCCCCGGCTAACCAGAAGCAGATGAATCAGCCTAAATATCCACTGCACCAAAGATATAATCATAACTGGAAGAGTATTCAGTGCTTAAAAGTTAAATCTTGAAGAATATTTGACGATATGGAATAATAGTAATGATGTTTCAGAAGAAAGCAGTAGTTCACTAGTTATAGTCCTATTTTGCAATAGGACTGATAGGATTCCCTGGGGAGAAAAGGTGATGGGTGTTTTAAGTTTTTTTCTTATACTTTCTTATTCTCTCTAAATTTTCTTTACTATGTATTACATCTTCATAAAGATAAAGTCATTGTTTATCTTTAATAAATATTAGTGTTTATTACCTTGAATCTGAAAACATAAATCAGATCATATTCAAGAAGTACATGAATATAACATGAAATTCGGCAATGTGTTTTCCAGTACTGGCAGTACTACTTGGCTTTAATTTTAGTTTCTCAATTTCTTTCTTTACTTTCGCTATGTTAAATAATGATGAGTCTAATACTTTTCTTACCTTTGAAAAGTCCTTTGATACCTCCCATCTTTTTTACCATCTGTGCAAATTTGGTATATTGTGTCAAAAGTTCTTGAACATCTCTTGTTGACACACCTGATCCTCTTGCTACTCTCTGGATTCTTCCTGGTTGCTTACTAAAAACCTTGGCACCATCAGTACTGTCAAGTTCTGCAGACAAGGATTAATTACTTTCATTTACATACAATTAATATTATCAAAAGTTATGTACAAATTTATCTTATACACAAATAAAATTACCGCCAGATTTAACAAATGTTATCATCTGCCATGTTTGCATCTGATTTTTAAAATTTAAACATGAAATATATTCAAAAGAACATCTATAATATTTATAAACTATAAAAACAATAAAACAAATACACATGTACTCACCCCACAGTTTAAGTAAAATAGGACATTCTGAAAACTTTTGAAGCCTATGTGTACCTTTTCCATATCTCATTTCCAACTGCTCCTCAGAGCATATACTAGAAGCATAAGGTATATTCAAAAAAGAAAAGTGCTCGCTTTAGCTCTAAATAACTATTAACATTTAAATCATAAATTTAGGCATCTAAGCAACTGAAGTAGGTAGGTTCTATCATCAACAGAATAACGGTAATATTTTCTATATAATTTCGACTAGTATTTTAATCTTTTCTGTGAGATAAAGAATGAGTTAATTCCCTCCAGTGTTTTTATAACTCTTAGAATACAAGGTGCATTTCTTCTGGCATTAGCTACATATGATCTCAGACAGAATACAATGGACTTTAATTAAAATTCCTAATACATCTGCATTCTCTCTACAAGATCTCCCATTAAATAGTCAGCTACCCTCAGTCCAGATGTCACACTATCTAAAATATAGTAATCTATGCCATTCTATTATACCTGTAATTATGGAAAATCTTTTCCATATTAAAATAAAATAAATTTGCCTGGCACTTCTTATTTGCATACATGTCTCCTTGCCAGGCACAAAGAAAAAGGCTTTCAAATATCTGAGAGCTACCAAGTCTCTGGTGAATCTCCTCTAGGTTACAAATATCCAACTCCTTTGACTATTCCTCTTAGAACTCCTTTTTTTTTTAAGATTTTATTTTTATCTATTTGACAGAGGAAGCGAGCACCAGCAGGGGTAGCAGCAAAAGGAGAGGGAGAAGGAGACTCCCAGCTGAGTAGGGAGCCCAATTCCAGGCTCAACAAGGAACTCCGGGTCAGAACCTGTAGTATATATATTCATTTTAGGGACAGGCTAAAAAAGTGACTGAGTTAACAAGAAAGGTACAGTAAAAGTGGAGAAAGACGATACTAATAGAAGCCAAGCAAAAAGGTGATCAACAAGTGCCACTGTTGTAAAGGTCAAGAAAAAGACTGAAAAGGATCCACTGGAGCAGCCCAATAGGTTATTGGAAATCTTTGTATATTCTATTTCTGCATAGTGGTAGGGACAGAAGTCAGATTTCAGTAGTTTGAGAAAAATACAAACTGTTCTTCCAAGAAGTTTGACTAAACAAAGAGTAAAGAAGCATGAGGGAGAAGTATGAGCCCAGAAAATGTGAACTTAAGAATGTTTATATGCTGAAAGGGGAATAAAAGTCAGGAGGTAAGAAAAGACTGGAGACAGGAAAGGATTTTATTGAGGGAGATCTAAGGTCCTTGAAAAAGCCTGAAGAGTGGTTCATGACTGTCACAGTCTTATAGCTAAGTTAGCCAAAGGCTGAGGGAATTCTATGCCAAAAGCCTGTGTTTCTTTGTAAAGTCAGAGGTCAAGTGGTAGAATTGAAAGCCTAAGGGTGGGGGGGGGGTGATAAAGGTTTGGAATACGTGCTGGGTTGAATCAGAAAGAGTGTTTAAAAACTGGAAAAAAGATAAAGGGGTCATGGAACTAGAAATGTTAATGGGCTGGAAGTATAGGAGGAGGTAGTGATAATACAGGATTACAGAGAGCAGTATTCTAATAAGACTGAAACCTTGAGGAGCGCCGGGATGGCTCAGTCAGTTAAGTGTCCAACTCCTGATTTCAGCTCAGGGAGCCTCACATTGGGCTCCATGCTGAGCGTGGGGCCTGCCTAAGACTCTCTCTGTCTCTTCCTCTGCTCACCCCTCCCCCACTCGTGCGTGTTCTCTCTCCCTCTTAAAAAAAATACTGAAGCCTCGAGAGTTTCAGTACAAAATAACTTTGTAAGCATTGCTTAAACTATTTCTCTTACAGATTCCCAAATCATGTTAACATATGAGAGCTCTGAGGAGACATATATAATAAACTTACTAGTTTTTTTAACCCACAATTCCCCCCAAATTTATTTGACTACAGAACATTCCTTTCAAGCTATATCTATCATCATCTGAAGAGAGTTTTTTCCACGGAACTCATTTGGAGAAACACTGTACTCCGCATTTCTCTATATGAAGTCAATCCAATAACCAGAACTCTGAGTTCAAAACAGCTACAAATCTACCTAATCTTTCAGTCTACATTTTTTCCAGTCTTGTCCACAAGAACACAGTGAAACTATCCACTTGCAAATATTCAGAACATTGCCCTCTAAATCAAGTAATCTGCCATCTTACCTTGATCATTCATACTATCCATTATCGTCATTAACTTTTTTAGCCTTGCCATTGACTCTTGTTCATTTCCTTTGCTCATAAAATCTGTACCAAAACCAGGGATCATACCCTAAAACAAATATATTTAAACATAAAATTAACAACAGCTTGTGATTAAATTGTTCAGAATGTTCACATTTAACTACTAGCTTTAATTTTGACACTAAATTTTTAAAATATTTTTTTACCCAAATAGCAAAAATAATGAAAGTAAAGGCATCTATTCTTAAACATTTTAATGAAAAACAAAAGAAGGTAGAAAAAAAACTTTTTTGGATAACTAACCAAGATCTGACTGAAGGGGCCCATCTTCATGATATTTTGAAATTGTTCATACATGTCTCGCAACGTAAACTGACCTGAAATACAACATAAATGGTTCAGGTATGTTAGAGAATGTACATTTCCATTCAATAAAATTAATCTTTTCCTTAGTCATGGATTCATCTTGAAGCATACTTGCAAAATATCTAATCAATAAATATTCCTGAGCAGTTAACTATGGGCAAGATCATATGGTAAATGCAGTCGAGAATTTATAGATACACAGACAGATTCTATCCTAGAAAAGCTTACACTCTATCAGAAAAAATGGACAGAAGTAAATATACAAAAAACGTGAAAACAAGGCAGACAAACTCTACCATACTAGGATGACTAAAATGAAAAAGGCTTACAACACCAAAAGTTCAAGAAGATATGGAGCAAGCAGAACTCTCATAGATCACTGGTAAAAATGTAAAACGGCAAAAACACTTTAGATTATTTGGCATTTTCTAAACAACATGGCTGTCCATGAAGAGGAAAATGATAGACTATGGATGAAATACTACTCAGCAATAAAAGAACAAGCTACAGGTACATAGAACTAAATGGATGAATGTCAAAAAAATTATGCTGTCAAAGAAACCAGGTGTAGGGAAAAAGGGACATACTAGGATTCCTACAATATGATGTACTTACTAGGAAGGAGAATGAGCAAACTTTCTAGTTAATGGAAATATTTCCTGATGGATATGTGTTTCTGTGCATTTGTTAAAATTGTTGGAACAATATCCTTAGGAACCACGCATTTCATTATATGTAAATTAACTTCAATTAACCAACAACAACAATCCAAAAAAAAAACAATCCAGAGTATTTTCTATTTATGGCCTAAAGATATAACTGGAAAAGGCATTTGGTTTTACTCATCCTGAATTTAAGTGGCAGTACAATATTATTTTAAAGCTTTTATTTACTTATTCATGAATGACACAGAGAGAGAGAGAGAGAGAGAGAGAGAGAGAGAGAAAGAGGCAGAGACACAGGCAGAGAGAGAAGCAGGCTCCATGCAGGGAGCCTGACGCGGGACTCGATCCCAGGACTCCAGGATCATGCCCTAGGCAGAAGGCAGTGCTAAACCGCTGAGCCACCCGGGGTGCCCGACAGTACAATATTTTAAAGGAAATGTTATAGCAGGCAGCTAGATATGTAAAATTAAACAGTGGTAGAAAAAGTTAAGGCTGAAATACATATTTGGCTATTACACAGGAGTGACCATTGAAGCCATGATAGTACAGGAAATACACTGTCATGGAACCCACATGAAAAGTTCAAAAACAAAAGAAAGTAACAAATATTGGGAACCAAGGGGGAAAAAAAAGGCTGCTACTACTTTTGCCCTTGGTGACCTTAGAAATGAGTAGAATGCTAAGAGCAGAAGCAAAATGCAGGCATAAGGAGAGATCTAACAGTTAAAAAGTAGACTGACTAGGGATATATTACCCAGTTTAATTTGGTGGCAGAAGCAGTGGTAGAGCTGTTCAAGTATAAAGAAAGGTGGGGAAAAGCACCCAGCAATGAGGGATAGATTCATTCATTAAACAGATATTTATTAAAAATCTACTAAGTGCCTGAAACTATGCTAGGTACTATAAACATAAAATGTAAGGAACACAGCTATGAACTTACCTTTGCCTTCAAACAGGGAAGACATATATCTAATAATTATAATGAATAATACAAAAATTACAGGGTGCAATGGAAACATATAGCAGAGTTCTAACTCAGTCCAGGGATCAGGTAAAATGCCCCTAAAGAAGGAGAGACTGAAGTATGAGTAAGAGTTAGCCTCTATGGCTGGGGAGAGGGGCGTGGAAGTATGAAGAAGAGAGAACACCTGTTTAACAGGCAAAGGCACAGAGGTGACATATATTTCAGAACCTGAGAGAAATTCGACATGACTGGCACATGGAAGGTTAAGGAAAAGAGCATCAAAAATGATATGGAAGATGAGCAGCCCAGGTGGCCCAGCGGTTTAGTGCCACCTTCAGCCCAGGGTGTGATCCTGGAGACCCTGGATCGAGTCCCAGATCGGGCTCCCTGCATGGAGCTTCTCCCTCTGCCTGTGTCTCTGCCTCTGTGTGTGTGTGTGTCTCTCATGGATAAATAAATAAAAGTCTTAAAAAAATGATATGGAAGATGTGAGCTAGTTGGTAGAGTCGTGGGTTTTTTTAAAAAAAACTTTAAGTAATCTCTACACCCAAGGTGGGGCTCGAACTTACAACTCTGACATCAAGAATTGCATGCTTCTCTGACTGAGTCAGCCAGGTACCCCAATAATAGTCATTTGACAAGATTCTAAGAGCAATGGGAAGCCACTGAAAGATTTTAAGAAAGGCAGTAATGTGATTAGACTTGCATTTTCGCCGCAGTATAAAAAATAGATCCAAGGGGAAGAATCCAAGAAACAGGAAGATCTGTTAAAATGAGACTTAGAATAAACAACCTAATAAAGAGATAAACTTGCATAATTGCAGGAGCTGCAAGAAAAGGGAATGGAATGAAGATATTTAGGAGGTAGAACTACTAGGACAAGCTGACAGATGGGAAAAGGAATGGGCAGAGCAAGAAAGAAATAAGAGAGTCCATGACAACACCCAAGATTCTGCCTCTGGCAATAAGACAAATGACATTAGCATTCATTGATGATAACAATGAGGTGAGACTTTAGGATGGGAAGATACAGATACGCTGAATCTGAAATGTCTATGAACATCCAAGTATGGTCTAGTAAACAAACAGGTATCAACCTGAAGCTCCAGAGAAAGAAGATGGCCTAGCATTGGTCCCTGAAGAATACCAACATTTAAGAGAGGGATAAAGGCTTAGGTAACTGACAAGATAAGTGAGAATGAGCAGAGGCAGGATAGTATATAACCATGGAAACTAAGAGTAAGATCATTTGGAGGAAAAAAAGAAATGGTCAATAATAATATACGATGAATACTTCTGATTTTATATATATCAGCTGACTTAATCTTCACAAGTTTATAAGGAAGATACTTAGCGTTACCTACTTTTTACAGATAAGGAAATTAAGGTTCAGTAATTTGAAAAAGTTATACAGCTAAAAATAGATCAAATATAAATTCAAATATGACAAATTTAAGAATTTGAGCTTTTTTTTTTTTTTTTTAGAATTTGAGCTCTTAATCACAACATATATTCTTTATAGGAGTGGTCTTAAATGTGGAGTGAAAACAAATGTGTGCTTAATCTCATTCTTCTACATTTTTTTATATTTAGTGTATATATTATATATATATACACACACATACACACTCATAATTTGTAAATAAACAGATTAGAAAGAGTGTTCCAACTTACATTTAACCTGTTCTACTTCATGAAATTCAATGAAAATCTCAATTTTAACCTTCAGGCAATTTGATTACAAGAAAGAAAATAAAAACACTCAATTCTACAATTGTTTACAGATTATCTGAGATTTAAAATGATTTGCATATAAATCATGTAGAAAATAAACATTTGACGAATTGAACTTTAATAATAGATTTGTCATTTCAAACAAATTAACAGTAGCTTTATCAAAAAGAAATTGTGAGAAGACATCAGAGAGCAAATGCTTTTTGCTTCTCATATACCATGTTTTAACTTCTCTATAAGTGCTTCATTGTCATCCAACTTCAACTCATTGACTTTATCTATCAGTCCTTCGATGTCACCCATACCTATAAGACCCCAAAAAAAGAAAAATTAACAACAGTATATACTGCTTTACATTATATAAAATACATGCACATAGATAATACCCCTGTGAGACAGCAGGTCAGATATTCCTACTATATTTTAGAGGTGAGAAAACTGAACCTCAAGAACTTAAAACAAAGCAGGAACTCCAGCCCCAGGTTTTATTCCAAACTCCATGCTCTCGAACTCTATTACCTGATACAAAAGGTTTTACTGCCATTACCCTTGCTATTACCAAAACCACGTATTTTTGTATTGTGCTCTAAAACTTTTCCAAAGAACTCTTTCTAATACTTCATCCTCTACCACTCAAACCAAAAGAAGAAGAAAACCATCATCCTGATTTTTTACAGGTGAGGAAGATAAATCATAGAAGGTAATGATTTTCCTAAATTAGTCAATGAGAGAGTAGGATTAAAATCCTAATCTGTCCTAAAGAGCCACGCTATTCCTTAGAGATTTTTTTATATCCCACCACTGTACATACCAAGAAGCTTGCTGATAAAAGGCTGTGTTTTGAAAGGTTCAAAATCATCTATGTGTTCCCCTGTACCAATGAAAATAATTGGACTTTTTGTGGCAGCAACTCTGCAGAGAAAAGGAAAATGATGAAATAATCTAAAAAAGGTAAATTTTTTCCAGCAGATTTCAAAGTAATTAAAGATATACAGTTCAAGTTTCTTTTCACTTGTTAAAACAGAACTATATCAGAAGGACTCCAAATTTGTTTTTATTTAAAATTCTTTTATAGACCATATTAGGTATGCCACTAGAATTTATCTTTTTTTTTTTTCAATTTGGGTATATACTGGACTGTATTTTATTTTATTTTTTTAAAAGGTTTTATTTATTTATTCACAAGAGACACACAGAGAGAGGCAGAGACATAGGCAGAGGGAAAAGCAGGCTCCCCGAGGGGAGCCCAATGCGAGACTCAATCCCATGACCCCAGGACCATGACTGGAGCCAAAGGCAGAGACGCTCAATCACTGAGCCATGCAGGTGCCCCTGGACTGTATTTTAAATGATCAATAGAAAGCTATAAATACATACACACACACACAAGCCCCATATAAGCCCAAGCCTTAGAACAATAGCATCAGTAATACTTACGCACTGAGTGCACCACCTCCTTTTGCATGGCCATCAAGTTTTGTCACTATTACCGAAGCTACATCTACTTTATCTTTAAAAGCCTTTGCCTGGGCTTCACAAGCCTGTCCAATGGAGGCATCCATCACATAAACAATGTTATCAGGTTGCTAGAAAATTTAAATAAGAAAGATACATATTTTTACTGCTCTTGAGCAAATTTCATCATTAGAAGCTATAGAAAAATATTTATTATAAGTATTTGCTATCTTTATTATTATTATCAAATCAATAAATATTTATTGAGGGAGTACTATATATTAGACACCATTTAGGTCCTGAGACAAAGAAATAAATAAAATCCTTGTCCTTATGAGACTTATATTCTAGTCAGAAGACACAGATAATAAATGGGCAAGTAAACATTTCAGATGTACAACAATATGAGGTATGGGAGACTTTTTTTAGATAGGGCGGCCAGGGGAAGCCTCTCTGGAATAACATTTGAGATGAGGCCTGAATAAAGAGGAAAAATGTTTTTTATATGTAATGATCTGAGGAATCACATTCTACGCAAGAGAATACTAAAAGTAAGTAAGAGGGAAAAAGTAGAAAAGTATGAATTAAAACCAAAATGAATAAAACAGAGGTGAGGTTATTTCCCTTAGCTCTGCTCAACCAGGTCAAAATAATGCATGGCTAAAAAGAAATTTATTAGCATTGATTAGCTAAAGAATTACTGCCAACTCCTCAAAGGCAAAACTGAGTTCATGGGCAAAATATGTGCTACAGATTATCTAGAAGCTGCTTCTTTTCCCTAAATTATTTCCATCACAATTTTAAAGAGACACTAAAAAAAAAAAAAAAAAAAAAAAAAAAAATAAAGAGACACTAAATGATCATTAACATTTTTAAATGCTTCATTTTGAAAATCTTTCAAAATTCAGCTAAAGGAAATGTCCTAATTTGATTTAAATAATTTACAGAAAAGTCAATATGAAAGGTTAATTTTAAAATTATGTTTTTTATTATATATACAATAAGATGATTAAGTGAGAAAGGAAAATTTTTTGATACTTATTCATGAAAATTTCATATCTAGTATAGAGAAGATTAAGTCCTTACCATACAAATACATATACCCAAAATAGAAAGAAATAAATTACTTGGAATCTATTATACAACCAAAAATAACTTACATAGATCATAAACTCAATAAGGGGTTGTAATTAAATTAGCCAAAGTCCTTACCATGTTGTTAAATTGAAAGTTACTTACTATAGCGTTAGCAACTTGAAGCATTTCTTCAAACAAAGAGTCTTCCTGTTTATGGCGTCCACTTGTATCAACAATAATAATTTCAAAATTTTCATTTTTGAATTTCTCCACTCCTTCAGAGGCAATGATAACAGGATCCATTTCTGTATAGCTATTTAACAAGGACAAATGATTCAACAACAACCACAGAGCAAAACTTCCGAATACTAATAATTTGACAATTATTAGTATAACTTTATTCTGAAAAAGTCACAATTTCAATTCTGAAAAATAAAATCTAATAAATGTTAAAAATAGCAAACAAAAAAGTTTAAAAATAAAGATAGCAAACCACTTCTAGAGCAGCAGAAAGCATTATTTAGTTTTCCAATTACAAAATTCTATATGATTCTGCTGCATGTCTTATCTGAATGAGTTTTTTCCCTCAAATACTTTTTATATTTTCTTTAATAATTGAAGAATACATACACATGCTTTCCCATTTAACACCCTTTCATAAGCATTTTATAAAGCCATTAAATATTCTTGTAAAACATGACTTTTTAGGCTAAATAATATTCCATCATATGTTATGCTATCATTTATTAAATAAATGCCCTATTGTTGGTCATCTGAAGTATTTCTAATTTCTTGGTATTAAAAATATAGCCAGGGATGCCTGGGTGGCTCAGCAGTTTAGTGCCTAACTTCAGCCCAGGGTGTGATCCCAGACTCCTGGAATTGATTCCCATGTCAGGCTCCCTGCATGAAGCCTGCCTCTCTCTCTGCCTATGTCTCTGCCTATGTCTCTGCCTCTTCTCTGTCTTTCATGAATAAATAAAATCTTAAAAAATAAATAAATAAAAATAAAAAATAAAAATATAGCCAATATAAAGAGTTCATAATGTTGTTTCTTTGAAAATTGTTATGACACAGTCCTACAGCTTGAATTGGATCAAATGATCTGAAATTTAGGCTTCTGATTTCTTTTTTGTTGATTTTGATGGGAGTTCTCTGGGCTTCCTAGATTTGGATCCATTTCCTTCCCAAGATTAGGGAAGTTTTCAACTACTATTTCCTCAAATAAATTTTCTGCCTTTTCCCTCTTCTTTTTCTGAGACTCTTATAATATGAATGTTATTACATTTATTTTAATGGGTAGGCTTTTGGTTCCTAAAAGGAAAACGTCTTCCATAAAAGTTTAATTTCATTCCTAATTCACTACATTTTCACAATTGTCAAAAATCTTTTAAACTTTAAAATCCAGAAACGAGATCACATTGTAATCTGCACTATTTTCAGAAGTGGCAATTTTTTATACAGATCAATACTGTCAAATGAAAAGACAGATGTTAAAAAAAAGTTTTCTCCTTAAATGAGCAACAATAAAAATCAGGTATGAAGGCATTTAATAAGAATATGTGAGATTTAAATGAAGAAAATTACAATATTTAAGGACATAAATTTTTAAAGCAAAAACAACACAATAGGTTCCTAAACTGAACTCTACAATATAGTAAAGATGTCAGTTCTTCACTAAGTTAACTAGTTTCAAAGTAGTTCCAATCAAAATCTTTTGGGAACTTAATAAGGAATTTCAAAATTTAATCTAGGAAAATAAGCAGATGAAAACAGGCAAGAGGATGTTGAAAAAAAAAGGATCAGCATTACCAGATATTTTTAAATATGCTAAAGATATAATTAAAATTTATAAATGTACAAAGAAATATGATGGAATTCATATTGGAATGAATGGAATGCACACAGTGGAATGCAATGATGCCATAAAATGGAATTAACTTAAACAGTATATGGTCTATTTCAGAATAAAGATTTCATTGTTTTGTGAATGTATTAATGAAGTACAATATATTTACATTGAAAAGTTGCACAAATTATAAATGCAATGAATTTTCACAAAGTGAACACATCCAGGTCAAGAAACAACATAACCAGCACCACACTCCCTCCCAAGAGTAACCACTATCTTGTCATAAGATCCCATTTGTAATCAACTCCTTAGTGGTCTACTGATACACACAGTAAGATGTACTATTTTAAGTGTTCATTTTGATGAGAGCTGACAAATTTACATATACCCACTACCACAACAAAGTAAAAAGCACTGTAAGACTCCATTTCAATTTAAAATTATCTGTCTATATCTGTGTGTTCATTTGCACGGACATTGAAATAAACCACAGGTGGACAGGCTAAAAACTGGTAACTGGGAAGTGAAATCTTTAGCGCTTTCACTTTAAAAGTCTTAAAGGGCAGCCCGGGTGGCTCAGTGGTTTGGTGCCGCCTTCAGCCCAGGACGTGATCCTGGAGACCCGGGATCGAGTCCCACGTCCGGCTCCCTGCATAGAGCCTGCTTCTCCCTCTGCCTGTGTCTCTGCCTCTCTCTCTCTCAAGAATAAATAAGATAAAAAAAATAAATAAAAAAAAGAATAAATAAAATCTTAAAAAAAGAACTGCTTTAAAAAATAAATTAAAAAATAAAAAAAATAAAAGTCTTAAATAAAATAGATTTTTAAAAAAATACAGGACAAATGGTTATGTAACAAATAGCTCTGTATATGCCACCCCTAAAATAAATGCTAATATGTAAATTTAACAGCAGAGATGCAGTTCAAATTCTTCCTCAGTCCCAGTCCCTTCAGTCCTTCCAGAGAAAACAATGATCACTAACATTTTACTCCATATATGTATTATGTTTCTTAAATTTACATGAGTAAAAGAAAGATTATTTCATAAATGGTATTGAGAATACTATTAAAAAATGCTCTGGCTTTAGCCAATAGTTAATTATCAGCCAAATTTCTTACAAATTTTGAACCAAAGGATACAACTGTTTGTTATCCCTTAATATTTTTTTATCCTTTGATTTTTAAGTCCATATTAGAATCAGTTCTTATCCTAAAAATAAATTCCTAATGCTATTCTTTAATCTACCTATTAGAAATCATAAAAAACTAAGGTGCCTGTGTGGCTCAGTGGTTGAGTGTCTGCCTTTGGCTCAGGTCGTGATCCTGGGGTCCTAGAATCAAGTCCCACATCAGGCTCCCTGTGGGGAGCCTGCTTCTCCCTCTGCCTATGTCTCTGCACCTGTCTCCCATGAATAAATAAATTCTTTTAAAAAAAAGAAATGAAATCATAAAAAAGTAAAAGAAAAAAAATTTAAATAAAGAATATATGGTAAGCCAAAAGTTCATTAGCATTTCTCGCCACCCAAAAAGTAGAAAGCATGACTAACAAAATGATACCATTCATTAAATTACCTCAAATTTTAGCTTCTTTACCTTACTAAGAAACCATTTATATGAATAATGTTAAGAAAATGTTATCCTCCCAAAAAGTCCTAAATTCAATATAGACTCAATTCTTTTCATTAATCATTCTAACATATAAATTACTTAACTGAACTACTATATCAAATAAAAGAAAGCAATGATCTCTACCTGAGATAATTATACATTATAAGCTTTTTTAGGATGATCAAACTTTCTAAAATTATTTACAAAAAAAAATAGTATGGAATTCACCCGTGTGTTTTATCAAGGAATGCTTCAGATAGGTCTTAAAAGAAACAATAAGGGACGCCTGGGTGGCTCAGTGGTTGATCATCTGCCTTCAGCTGAGGGCGTGATCCCGGAGTCCAGGGATTGAGTCCCACATCAGGCTCCCTGCATGGAGCCTGTTTCTCCCTCTGCCTATGTCTGCCTCTCTCCTTCTGTGTCTCTCATGAATAAATAGACAAAATCAAGAAAGAAGAAAAGGAAAGGAAAGGAAAGAAAAAAAAAGAAAAGGAAAGAAAGGAAGGAAGGAAGAAAAGAAATAAATAAGAATAGAGAAGCATACAAAGCAGGATGAAAAGTATAGGCAGATTATAAACTAAACAACATCCACTCTGATATATCAGGCTGGATCAGAAGAGTCATGTTATAATAATAAAAGAGAACACTTTATTAATTATACCCCACTTTGTTCCAGAAAGGTTTAAACTTCTAAGTAGATATTAAAATGTGACCAGACAGCCTAAAATAAAAACTGAGACAAGATGAGACACATAAATACGTATCAAAATAAAAACCGGAAACCCACCTTCCATAGAATGGAATTCTTGCTTTGGTAGCATTCTGTTTTAGTTGGTCAAAAGCTCCTATAAGATAAAGAGTTAATGAGTCCTCAAACTTAAAAATAAAAATTACAGAGAAGTTTTCAAATTTCAACACATTACCTGCTCTGAATGTGTCTGCACATATCAAACAGGTCTTCCAACCTTTCCTCTGGTAATAATATGCTAACTGGGAAAGAAATATTTTAAAAATACAACATTAATAACTACAAATTATTATGCACATAATTGTTTGTTTACCTTTATTACTTAAAGATTAAAATAAACTCACATTCTCCTGAAAGTAATTATTATTACACTGTTTTAAGTTTTTACTTGAATTCTAATTAGTTAACAAATAGTATTACACTAGTTTCAGGTGTAACATATAGTGATTCAATATTTTAATACATCACCTGGTACTCATTACAGCAAGTGCCCTCCTTAATCCCCATCACTTGTTTGACCCATCCCCTCCCCCGCCCCCACTTCTCTGATAGAACAACCAGGTTATTCTCTATAGTTAAGAATCTGTTTCTTGGTTTGTGTCTTTTTTATCCCTTTTGCTCATCTGGTTTCTTAAATTCCATATATGAATGAAATTATATGGTATTTGTCTTTCTCTGACTTATTTGACTCAGCATAATACTCCATGTTGTAGCAAATGGCAAGATTTCATTCTTTTTAATGGCTGAATAATATTCCCGTGTGAGTGTGTAAATGTTTTTGGATCTTGTCAAACTCGTGGTGGAGATACAAGTTTCTAGTTTTCACTGGAAAGCTCAAATTTTATCACTGGCCACAATATTTATTATTTGCCTTAAAGTGACAGGCTCACTTTACTTGAAAATCTTATTCAAGTCTGAATTACACAGATTATCTGTTTGTTCACATAAAAATGGTATTTAATGGCTGAAGAATATTCCTAGGAAAAAATAGTATTTTCCTAGATTCAAGTTAAAGTTACACACCTCTCATTACTTTTTTTTTTTTTTTTTTTTTTTTTTTTAGAGAGAGAGAGAGAGTGCACATGCAGGGGGATGGTGGGGAGAGAGAGAGAGAATCTTAAGCAAGCTCCATGCCCAGGGCAGGGCCTGACAAAAGTCTCAATCTTACGACCTGAGCCAAAATCAAGAGTCGGCGACTTAACCAATTGAACCACCCAGGTGCTCCCAGTATTACATTTTTGAATACAGCAAATATGTTAAAAAGCTTGAGAGCTAACTGCCATCTAGTAACATTCAAAGGATATAAAATGATCAAGCAATACATGACCATAGTGAAAAATGTATAATATTCATGTTAATTAAGTAAAAAGAAACAATAACATAACCCTCTAAGAAATTATCTTTTTCTCTTTTTTTCTAGGTTATAACATAGTTGAGGCTTGTGAAACAAAATCTGGTAAGAAGCTTGTGGCACCCAATTCTGGAGAAAGAGATGGTATAACGAATTAAAAATTAGTAAAAGGATATGCAAATGAAGATCTGGATTATGTTGGGCAGGACACTGGAAAAAGGGAGCCTTGAACCACAGGAGATAAGGTAAGCTTTCCATGTTCTCTTCTCCAAAAATCATATGCTCACTTCTTTAAAGGACAGAAACAATCTCTTTGGTAAAAGAAATAGCACAATTATGTAAAAGTCTGCCATTCTTACAAAAAACAATCACAAGGGAGACTCTGGGATTCTTTCTTTTTATTGTAAAAAAAGCTATTACAAAAACATAACAGATATATTGAAAAACACAAAACTGTAAAACAACAATACTACCCTGGCTTTAACATATAATTTGATTTATACAAACATATCTTCTCTACGATTTTTTTTAAAACTAAGTATAATTTACCTTTGAACATGTTGTTGTTTTACCACTCCCTTGCAATCCAACAAACATGATCACATTCTGTTTTCCTTTAGTCGGTGTCCATGCTTTAACTCCAGGGTCTACAAGCTATGTACCAAAAATAAAATAAAAATAAAATCAGGTTAACATATGCTTACATTCAAAACCCCTTTCTCCACAACTTCTAAATTGTAAAAATAATTTAAAGACATTTTAGTATAAAAGACCACCATAATCCTACCATTCTACTACATGTTTACTATTTCCCTTTGAACACACACAGTGAAATGTAAGAATATAAAATAATGTATTGCAAAGTCATAAGCAAGCCTATACTCCCAAACCTAATTCAGAGAAGGGTCTCAAGACATTTTTTAGAACAAGCTGGAGTGTGAATAGTGAGACCAAGTTTGAGAGGAGCAATCCACATCAGCACTGCAGAAATATAAAAATGTATGTGCAGACCACTCTATGAACTTTTAAAGTTTTAGTAATGACATTAAAGAAAGTGAAAATAAAAAAAAAGAAAGTGAAAATAAGTCATGTTATTTTTAATACTTTATTTAACCCAGTATATTAAAATGTTATCATTTCAACATGTAACCTACATTTAAAAATGAGATATTTTATATTCCCTTTTCCCATATCAAGTCTTCAAATTTGGTATCTATTTTATACTTATAGCACATCTCAATGTATAATGTGTATAGCCACATTATAAGTGCTCAATAACTACATGGGGCTAGCTGCTACCACCCTGGGACAATACCTATCTTCATGTTCAATGAATGTTTATGTATGAGCAAAATTACAAATTACATGTGAAAGACTTTCCAGGTCAGTCAGATGTCAAGTTCTCCAATGCCAAAGACCTACTATTCTATAAAGTTACTATATTTAGAGGGCTAGTAAAAAATAACCACCAATTCCATGAGTCAGTAGGAAATTAAGGTTTGTATATGGACAGCCCACAAACTAATAAGCATGAAGCCTTTTTAAAGTTCATTTTAAAAAAATAATTCATTTGCAAGTCAGTTGTTTAGAGCAGACAGCACATATCTCCACATGATAATAAAGCCATAATTGCAGTTAATGTCCTAAACCAGAGACCAGCAAACTACATATGAATAAAGTTTTTATGCAACATAGCCATGCCCATTCATTTACTACTTCTATACTACAACAGCAGAGCTAGGTAGCTGCAACAGAAATCATATGGCCCACAAAGCCTAAACTATCCAGTCCTTAAGAGAAAGTTTTTAGAGCTCATGACAGACCATACCATAAAGATCACATAGTCCGTATTATAACTGAATTTCAAGGAAAGCCATGAGAAGGGAGGAAAAGAGAACACATTTCGTCATCTCTTTCCAAGGCGCAGGCTTAGCCTTAAGGAAACTTCTGAAATAGGCAAAATCTATCTTAAACATAAATCCACTCTCCCTCCCTTAGATCCTTTCAGAACATTCATGCTACCCTACATTCACCTCCATTCTCAGTATCTTACAGCAGAAGGACTCACCTCTCTATGAACCTAAATTCGGAACTTCTGTATTTTAGTGACTATTTTACAAACCTAACTCTTATTCCTTCTGCACTCTAGAACAGCAGTACTTTTCAGTTTCAGGACGCCTTTCCTTCTGTATTTTTTTTTAAAGATTCTATTTATTTATTTGAGAGAGAGAACATAAGCTGTGAGGAGAGGCAGAGGGAGAAACAGACTCCCCGCTGAGCAGGGAGCCTGGTGTGGGGCTCAATCCCAGGACCCTGAGATCATGACCTGAATCAAAGGCAGATGCTTCTACCAACTGAGCCACCCAGGTGTCCAGGACTCCTTTGTAATTATAGTAGTTTTTAAGATTAGTCGCAATATAGAATCTGAAACCATATAAACTTTCATATTTCATTACATTAAAATCTGTTATTCTATCTTGCACTTTGAATGGATCTTATGCTGGTGCATGATTTTATGACATCATATATTAGTCACTCACACATTTCACTAAACATCAAAAAAATTATTTATCAATACTGATCTCATCAGAAATGTTTTGGGATCTTGTCAAACTCATGGTGGAGATACAAGTCTCTAGTTTTCACTGGAAAGCTCAAATTTTATCACTGGCCACAATACTATTATTTGCCTTAAAGTGACAGGCTCACTTTACTTGAAGATCTTATTCAAGTCTGAATAACACAGATTATCTGTTTGTTCACATAAATATGGTGTTCTATAAAAGAAGCAGCTAGCTCAGCTTGCAATCAAATAAGCACATATGTGCCTTCCTCAAGACAACCATCAAATTTCAATATGCAACAAAAAAGCATTCTATATACTTCTTGTTTCATCCCACAAAATCGTAGACATGTATACTCAAGGGTTAAGATTTAATACAACTAATAACTTCTGCTCCATCAAGGGCGTTCTTAAGTAAAACTGGCTTTTTTTTTTTCCCCCTGCAAGGGTGTAGTAGTAAAGAGTACAATGTCTCCTAGTGCAGTTTGGTACTACTGTCTTGATTCATGCTAGGGAGTTTTGCCCACCATTGCTTTTGCATCATTAGTGCAAATATCAAACAATAAAAAAGGCAGGAAAGGCAAATAATGTCTTAGTATTATTATGAAAAGTTTTAACCTTGCTTTTGCACATTACTGCTCTAGACCATATGCTTCTGAGTAAAGGGACCAGTCTAATTTATCTCTGCTATCAGCAGCATATAATAAAGCAGGCACTCAGTAAATTGCCTAGAATAAAGCAGGTAATCAATAAATGCTTCTTAACAAAGCAGTTAATGCACCAGAATTGCCTATAGGTGCCAAACCCTAAAAATAGAAATTTTCACTCATCCTGCGCTGATCAGGGGCTACATGAAAAGCAAACTGGAAATAACGTGAGGAGTCCTACAAGGAGTTTGCAGATCAGACCTATCTCTGCCACTAACTAGCTATTTAATTTTTCTCAACTGCAAACTGAGAAGTATGACTAGATAAATTCTCTGACCTCTTTTAGGTCTTTATTTCTTTTTTTATTAAGTACTCTACAAGACTACATTAAATGACATAACCATCTGAGATACTAGACTTTTTCAAAGTATCAATCAGCTCTGCTGAAACCAAAGGAGTAAACTATTCACACAATAAATGGAAAAATACCAGTAGACTACTAGCAGACATGTTGCCCTACAAAAAATTTTTTTAGTTCCTTCCCTTTTTTTCCCTTACCATTGGACTCATACATATTTTTTAAAGCTAATATTTCCACCACAATTTTCATGACCCAGCAGCAATATCAGTTCTAAGGGATACAAGGCAATAGGCTCTACTTACTACTTGCAAAATAAAATTTCACTAGTTGCTCATAATCTAGGCAAGAATCAGGGTATTTGGTCTTTTCAAAGGAAATTCTGTACACAATGAACAAACAGTTCAGGAAAGAACACTTGTCAAGAATGACTTTCTGTACAAATTAGAACCTTCAAAAAGCAAAACCTGATATTAAAGAGAATAAACTCAAGGTAGGCCCTTCGATAATAATTCATCTGTAGTGAAGTTTTACTTTTGTAAACTGGCTTTGGGAATTTTTATGGGAGTAGTACTGGCCTATCATATCTATATTCAGAACTTTGTATTCAGAAAAGTCTATAATAAAAATAGGCCCTTTAGGAAAAGTTTATAACCCTTCAATTAATATTTTTTAATACAGATGCATATTCTATAAAAATGTAAAAAAGTATTCTGAAATAGTATTCCTGTTGCAGGACTAGTGTATTTTTACTCACTGGAGTCTACAGAGAATCATAGCACAATCCTGATATACTTTTACCTTCACCAGTTCTTTAAACACAGCATGCTGAATCATTTTTCTTTTGTTAAGACCAGATGCCATCTCTTCAAGATCAATAGCAGACCTTTGTAGTGATGGTTTTTGTGGGTGGGAGAGAGAAAAGCCGGTTAAGACACTCTGAAAAAACGTTTCTGCTCCAAAGAATGTAAAAATATTCGATCATTCACACTAATAGTCTTCTGATTGAGGTGCATATAAAGAATTTACCATGAAATATTAGACGTAAGACCTTGGTTAGTTTTAAGTTTTCAAGGCTTTCTTTTGAAAGACTAAATATTAATTTGTCCTTGTATCACTGCAAAGTATTAATTTTATTTTTACAGCATATGTATTTTATGCATCTTTACACACAGCAAAAAAATAGGATTACTTTCTCTAGTTGTAAATGTTTAAATGCTAGTAGTTAGGTATTTATTACCCAGTCTAACAGTACGAAAAGGAGAAATGGCCTGAACATGACAAGGGCTAGGATTCAAGCAGTTAATTAAGGTGCCTGTGTTACTCTACGTGCCCTGCCCCAGTCAGTACCTCTCCCAAAGAATACAATAACTGAAATGACACATAGTATTTATTCATTCAAATATGGACAGAAAAGCCATAAAGAGAACAAGAATGAATACAATTCTCCAATAATGAAGGAGGCTGATTAATGTCACTTTAGACCTGAAGAGGATAAAAAGGTACTTTTCTATGAAGAACTGTTAAAAGGCTTTTATATTAAAACACTATACTGCATATGATTAAATCCATCCAAATAAAAGAGTAGTAAAATGGAAAGAAATCCATAATTAAATGAAAGCCACATGTAGTTTATTCTTTGAAACATCATTATGGAAATATACTATATAAACACAGTCGTGCAACATGAGTTCTATTCTTTTCAAATGCTGTATAGCAGAAACTTTCATGATATAGCAGACTTTTCTAATTAGCTCTTCATCCCAGTAAACTAAGTTTAGTTTGCCTGTTTTTTACCTGGTTAATTTAACTTACTTTACATTTTCTCTTAGTTGCTTCACTAGTTTAATATTAACATCTGCTTCCAGTAATGCTGTACATACTTCTTTTAGCATGGCATTTAATACCTGCAAATAAATACATAAAAATTCAACACTCCCAGTGTATCATTTCGATTGTATAAAAATAATGGCTGATCAGTCATCATATACTACCATAGCTTAATAAAAACAATACTACACTGCTAGAGAAAAAATTTTTTCAATTAGCCTCAGAGAGGTAATCTTATCAAATGTCTAATCGTTTTATCAAAATAAGATCTTACACTCAGTTTTATTTAACCATGTATTATCACAATTTTATTCCTATATTGAAGTGACAACAGTAAAGGCAATATGCAAGCCAAAGAAAGTTATTACACAATGGATGTTACCATTGAACACCTTCTGTTGCTGATACACAGCACTTTATATTCACAATATCTGCTTAATTTGACTACCAGGAGAAAATTAACAAAAGAAAATGACCTGGTCTGACCTAGCAGTCTTACTATTTCCACTCAGAGCAGGAGCAGAAGAACAAAGTTGAAAAGAAAACTATCCTCCCTTAATAACTATCATCACATATTTGCTGAGTTATAAGGTACTTTGGTGTTTTTTTTTTTAAAGATTTTATTTATTTATTCATGAGAGATGCAGATAGAGAGGCAGAGACATAAGCAGAGGGGAGGGCAGGCTCCCCCCAGGATCATGCCCTGAGCCAAAGGCAGATGCTCAACCACTGAGCCACCCAGGTGCCCCGGGACTTTGGTTAAAAGGTCATAAAGTCTTAAAAAAAAAAAAAAAAAAAAAAAAATGAGGCTTCTGTTGCTCATGTAAGTAAGTATTTACACATTAAATTGTAAGCTCCATGACGGCAGGGATTTTAGTCTGTTTTGTCACTGCTGTATCCCTGGTGCCAGCAAAAAGTCTGCAAAATGTAGGCCCTCAGGTACCTGGCTGGCTCAGTCAGTAATAGCATGTGAATCTTGATCTCTAGGTTATGAGTTCAAGTCCCACACTGGGTATTGAGGTTACTCAAAAATAAAATCTTAAAAAAAAAAAAAAATGTAGGCCCTGGAATATTTCTTGAATAATTTCCATCTTCAACTCACTTCATACATGCTACAGAAGTTTATCAGATCTATCTCTCCTTAAAGGGGTCTGACAAAAACTGATTTTTCATTAGAGGGATTTCTTCTTATTAATTCCCTAGCAGCACAGTACTAAGAGCAGAGAAGTTGCCAATTCAAGCAACAGCTATTACTCTACTTCCCACCAAGTTCTTCTCCCTGGTTTCTTTTTTCTCTAATATAAACATAAACAGCATAAAGGTTATACAATAGGAAAAAACTGTTTGGAAAGCCGTTGTTTTATTTATCCTGAATTCCAAAGACTATACAATGGCTTAAGCTACGATTTATCAATTAATAATAATTATTAGAAAAAGCCCTGGATAGGGAATTAGAAAAAAAGATACTAATCCTGGTTCTTCTGATAAATAAACGTGTGAAACTGACTTTTCTTTTGCTGTTAACTGAGAGGCTGGACTAACTGAACTCAAAGATGGTCCCAAATTATTAAATTCCTTTAGCTTGTTAAAAATATTGATACAAATTCTGCATTATTTTTTTCAGTAAGCACTAAGTAATGCACAGAACTGTTGAATCACTGTACTGTACACCTGAAATTAATATAGCACTGTATGTTAACTACACTGGAATAACATTTTTTTAATTAAAAAAAAAATTTTTTTTCCAGACCTCCAAGTTAGAAAGTACTTTTTTTTTTTCCTTAGAGAGAGAGAGAGAGAAGAGTGGGGAGGGCAGAGGGAGAGAATCCCAAGCAGGCCCCACACCCAGCATAGAGCCTGACACAGGGCTTAATCTCATGACCTTAACATCATGACCTGAGCTGAAATCAAGAGTCAGATGCTTAACCAATTGAGCCACCCAGATGTCCCTAGAAAGTACTTTTAACTATTATTTCATTTGATCCTTAAAACCATCTTGTAAGGTAGTCTATTTTCTAATTTTATACATTAAGAAATCCCAAGTTGACTTGCCCAAATTTCTATTACAAGCTACTAAGTGGGTTGCTAAACAAGGTCTTCTAAAACCAGTTACAGTACTATCCTATTAGAACCACAAAATATAAAGTATACTTGTGGACTCTCAACTTTTTCAATTGACAAATCATTAAGATACTAGATTTTGGGGGGAAAATGACAAAGAAATATTTTATTTTTTTCAGAAAGAAATATATATGTATATATATATATATTTTTTAAAGATTTAATTTATTTATTCATGAGAATACACAGACAGGAGGGAGAGAGGGAGAGAGAGAGAGAGAGAGAGAGAGAGAGGGAGGGAGGCAGAGACACAGACAGAGGGAGAAGCAGGCTCCATGCAGGGAGCCCGACGTAGGACTCGATCCCAGGTCTCCAGGATCACGCCCTGGGCTGAAGGCGGCGCTAAACTGCTGAGCCACCGGGCTGCCCAGAAAGAAATATTTTAAATTTAAAACAAGAAAGCCAGGAGGAAGAGTATTTCAGATACCATATAAGGAGTCAGCTTACAAAATCTAAACAAAACAAAACTGAGTGAAGATTTCAGAGAAAATGAATCAAAGTAGACAACATGAAGATACTAGCCTTTATGAGAGTGCTAAATAAAAGTGAAGGAGAAAAATGTGTGATGCCTACACATGCCTACTCAAAAAGTAAGAAGCAGGACACTGGCATTTTAGGCCTATGTCAAGAGAGAAAGAAAAAGTATATCTCCATATCTAAGGCATTTTCAGAACATAAAATTTATGTCATTTTTACATGTTAGTTAAGATTCAGGGCTTTTTTTTTGTTTCCCTTTTCATAATTCTTTATAGAAAGCTAAACAGTAACATGGTCAACTCAATAAAAAACACTAGTTTTATCAAGTTTTAAGTTTTTACCTAGTTATTAAATCTACATCCAAACAAATATAAATGTAGAGATTACTAAAAATTTATCTCCCCAGTGCTAGTAATGATGTGCAATCACATATCTTTCACACATTTTTACATACCTCTTCATTGATAATGGTGGCATTGCTCAATGAGCGTAATGCTGATGTTATTTTTCTTCCAAGGTCTGCTAGTACCATCTTGAAGGCTTTAAGATGTGATTACAAGAAAATCTAGAAGGAAAAAAATTAAACAAAAACATTTGAAAATAATCAATACCAGTTCCCATAATTGAAGACTTCTAAAGAAGAGGGTTTGAGTTCAAATTAAAGTACTTTAATGTTTAGATACTGTAACTGCAACTTATATAACCTCAACCTCCAGTTTCAATATAGGCATGTCCAAAAGCTAAAATTACCACTTGATTATGATGCCTTATGTTTGAATACCTAACTGGAATATTCTATACAAATTGGCAAATTTAATAGATCAGATAATAATATGCTTTGAGGAAATATTGATATAACCTCAAAGCTGGACATGAATGTGAACATGGACATTTTGGACATACGTGTGAATATGAATAAGAGAAGGAAAAAAGTGAAATCTCCACTCAGAATTATTGTCTAATTTATCACATTAAAGAACTTTGTAGGGATCCCTGGGTGGCGCAGCGGTTTGGCGCCTGCCTTTGGCCCAGGGCGCGATCCTGGAGACCCGGGATCGAATCCCATGTCGGGTTCCCGGTGCATGGAGCCTGCTTCTCCCTCTGCCTATGTCTCTGCCTCTCTCTCTCTCTCTCTCTGTGACTATCATAAATAAATAAAATTAAAAAAAAAAAAAAAGAACTTTGTAAACTATTTTGATTCATGCTCTAAGCCAAAAAAAAGTTTTAAGTAATCAGACACTTCACTTTTCATACATATTACATTACCTTGGTTTACTCTTCCAATCACCAAGGAAAGGAGTATATTACTAATTTTCCTAATTTAAAGCTGTTCTTGACTCCCCAACCCTTAAAACAAGAGAACCTCAAAGGCCCTTTCTAGCTCTAAAACGTTATGGTTTTAATAAAGTATGTAGATGTACCTACTACATCTAAGTCCTTGTACCATACAAGGAGTATGGGTGGTAAGCAAGCAAATATGACACATAGTCCCTGGCCTCACATTGCTTATCTACTAACTGGCAAGACAGGTACATGAATGTGCAGCAAAATAAATACTAAGAGAATTCCTTTTGCCTAACTGCCTTCAAACTGGGCCATCAGCTTCTTCCTACCTTCAGGCTCAAACAAAATATCAGCTCTTCCTAAGGTCTCAAGCCCGCCAGTCTTCAAAATGGAACTACACCATTCCCTCAGTTCTCCTGGGTCTCCCAACTTGCCAAGATGGAGGATCTTGGAATTTGTCAGCCTCCATGATCACATGAACCAATTCCTTGTAATAAATTTTTTATAAATGTGTGTATCCTATTGTTCTGTTTCTGTGGAGACCCTTGACTAATAACAGTTATGTACCAGTTTGAAGCTAACAATAAAACTTTATGATCAACTGCCAATGATTACTTCTGTAAAAATTCAGAGGAAGAAAAAACAGGCTCAAGTAGACAGAACAGGCTTTACAGAGAAGTCTGAATATGAATTTGATCCTGAAATAGAAGTAGAACGTGGATAGGTGAAGAAGACAACAAAAAGGATTTTGAAGAAGATGATATTGCATTAGCAGAAATGGAGACAGAAAAGCTTGGGACATACTATACCTTACATACACATTACGTATGGACTTAGAGATGATCAAGTATGTATTATTTGGGAGACAGTAAATAAAATATTCTAGGCAGAACAGTAGGCTATCTAATTAAAAGGAAATACAGGTTGTAAAGAGCTCTGAAACCAAGTTAAGTATCAATTGTCTGGTATAAGCAAAACCAGCAGAAAAGCTCATTGTTCAAAATGATTTTAATAATAACTCTTCCAAATTAATCTAATTTAGTCAACTAAAATAATCTACACTAGATTCCTATATAGAAAGTATGTAGGAGATTAAAAATAAGAGAAACAGAAGGACAAAACTGCTGACTCATTCAACATAGAAAAAGAGGGGATGAGGAGAGTCAGAAGCAGGAAAGTAAATGCACTCAAGGACCTATCACTGATAAAGAGATGTTCCAGGATGAAGTCTAAATTAAACACTACAGTGCTCGCTTCGGCAGCACATATACTAAATTAAACACTACACTTCTACTCAGGCAAAACTAGGTAATTTAGAACCTAAAAAATTATTATCAACACTTGATGGAATTGAAAAAAATATGCTTACCATAAATTGTTTATAGTTACATGGTTACTTCACCCGAAAGATGAACTACTTCCAGCACTTTTTTTTCTTATCCCGTACTCATTATACTAAATTATTATTGCTTAAGTAAATATTCTTGAGGTAAAAAATAAGAGTTAGATGTCTCAGTTCATCTCCTTTACCACTGTGTTACCAAGAGCAATACAATCCTAATTATGACACCATAATTTACTGTTAGAGATCCTGTCATAAACACATCACCCTCCATATTAAAAAGCTATACTAGTTAACTCTTAAAAATAAACCTATTTTCCCACATTTACCAGATCCTTTAAACTAAAAAAACTTCTGTGAAGTTTTCTAATACATTTTTCCTTATATAAGTATTTATTGGCAGCAAATTTTTTTATTTGCCTGATTATAAAAACTTGCATTTCAGTAGAGGAATAATGGTATCTAATTATACCCTTTATTTATACAGTATTTTCTGTGCAATTTCCAAGGATGGGTTTTTGAAAGCTCTGGTATTAGTATTCTCCTCAAAACCTCAATGACTTCCTATTTCAGGGAGAGGTAAAGGCCTCAAAATGCAAAATGGACTGTAAAGCACTCCCAAATACACACACACACACACACTCTCTCTCTCTCTCTCTCTCTCTCCAGTTTAATCACATTGACCTCCTTACTGTTGATGCTGCACATCACCACCTCAGGGCCTTTGTATTGGCTAGCACAATCTTCCCCAGGCTGTCAAGAGGAAGACAGTTCCCTCCCTCATCTCCTTCAGTTGTTGTCTAGATGCAGATTCTCAATAAGGCCTTTGCTAATTACTTGTTTAAAATCACAACCTCCATTCCCTTTATTTTTTCTCATTGTCCCATTACCAAATAACACATGATTTACTTATACTGTTTGTGGCTGTATTCAGTATACTGAAATGTAAACTGCATGAGAGCAGGGACTTCTGCCTCTTTTGCTCTCTCCTGTGAGCTCACTGCTTTACGTATCCTCAGAGTTATATACTGAACCCTTATTAAAAATGAACTTTATGAATGTATTTAAGATTTTAGGAATAAAGCAAGACAGAAACCAAAGTATGAAAGGCCTTACAAATATCTTTTAAGACCACTAATATAAACCAATGAAATTAAAGCAAAGTCAATGACCTAGATAATTGATATTGTACAATTAGTATCCATTTGCCATTACTTATTATAACTTTTTAGAATTTTCCTAAAAAAAATTCCAATGCCATTCTTAAAAATTAACTACACCTTGATCTAAAATAAAAATACACTAAAATACAAAATACAAAACATCTTTTTTAATGTTACTAACCCTATTATCTCAAATTGGAGTAATTTACAATTCAAGAACACTTGCTCAAAATTCTCTTGTTCAACTAAAAAGATTAACAGAAGTAAATCAGTGTATACTAGAATTTCACAAGAGGACTCTCTACTTAGATGGGGCTGCTGGAAAGGCTGAAGGGTAAATTACTGTATAGTACTTCATACAGTTTAATATCTATTATTTCATTCCACCCTCACAACAATTTTATGATTTAAGCAGGTTAGAGAATGGAGTTCCCTACCAAAAACAAAAACAAATACAAAATAACTTCCACAGTCCCCTGGCTACACAGTCACAGTTCCTATAGTATGAATGAGGCTTTAAAAAATAGGGCTGAATACCCCTGCTGGCAAACTCTGGGACGAATTGCTGTATTACAAGAGAGGAAATTATATTTTGAAAGCAAAAATGCACACTTCTCTTCAAGGAAGAACAGTTGCAATGTCCAGAAAGAACTGATAAGGACATTGCAATCAGGATGTCTAAGGACTGAGCTACATCCAAATCACATGTTCTAACAGGACTCTAAGAGGAGTTGGATAGTGAGGCAATGGAAACAGGCCCAAGTCTATGGTGCACTGATAAGGTAAGCACAAGGCCAAGTATCATACTTACCTGCTGCAGTGTGAAGTACTGGAAAGAGCATGGGCTTGGGAGTCTGACAGACTTGGATTCAAATCCCAGCTCTGTTACATACTGGCTGTGTTACTTTGGGCAAGTTACTTAATCTCTCTGAGCCTTACTTTCCTCACCTGCAAAATGGAGATAATACCATTATCAAGGTAGTGACCCTGAAGGGATGTTGTGAGGGTTAAATGAGACAATAAGTATAAAACTGTCTGCAAGCGCCTACAATATTAACTCCCTTGCTTTCTTGAATAATACCAACTGGCTCTCCCTATAGTATTATCTGAAGTAAATTGGAAATTTTCTTAACAACTCTACTGAAGTTCTGTCCCACTACCTAGGAGCTACCCCAGGAATCTTTGGTGCCAATTACACGTACCTGTAATTCTACTATTCAACATAAGCTGGAGTGTCCAAAAAGCCACTTTCTTCTATATAAACAATCATAAATATTCCTGTCAGAACTTTTTGCCTGGTCTGTGGTTATATAAACAGATCCTAATAACCAGAGATTTCAATGAAAAGCCTTATAAAAAAGTTCTTCTAAAAAAAAAAAAAAAGTTCTTCTAAGCCCTTCTAAGTCAGTAACTAACTTATTGGGTCAATATTAGACCAAAACACTAAATAAATATATTATTAGTAGTAAATACCTTTAGAAAATTAAATTCTACATTAAATATCTTTCCATAAACTAATCAATAGCCCAAACCAATACTTGCTTTCCTGACTATAATACTAAATAAGAGCATATATATTTAAATACCATACGGTATATGTATTCATAGTCTAGCATAACAGAAAAGTAAATTTATTTAACAAAGTAGCTTAGACACATTTGCTAAAATTATTATTTCTGAATAACAATATAATATTAATTATGACTTTTAAATTTATGAATATTTTTTCATTCTGAATCTTAGTCCTCCAAGGAAATAATTCATAATAATTTATGTTTTGTGATTACAGGAGCATACATGTTCATTGTAAAAATCCAAACATTACAGAAATACTAAAGGTAGAAAATATAATTCCCCTAATCTCACACCCTTGTCCCCTGATAACCATCAGTAACAATTTGGTATACGTTCCTATAGATTTTGTTTCCTATGTATATAATTTAGGCAAGTTCTCACAAAAATTATGATTTGGGAGAGTGAAAAGGAAGCAGTAATGAGGGAAATTCTTTTGTAAATATGCTTGCTAATGCTAAAAACATGCTTAAGTGCAAAAAGCAGAATACAAAACTGCATATAGTATAATCCATTTTTGCCCATGAACAAATATCAAAAAATAACATTAGCCTCCAGGGAAATATAAATCAAAGGCACAATCAGATATTACTTCACACACACTAGAATGGCTATAGTTAAAAAGACATAACAAATGTTAAGGAAGTAGAGAAATCAGAACCCTCATACAGTGCTGGCAGGAATGTAAAATGGCACATCCTTTTGGAAACAGCTTGGCAATTCTTCAAAATGTTAAATACAGAGTTACTGTATATGACCCAGCAATTCCACTCCTAGGTACATCCAAGAGAAAGTAAGACACACATCCACAAATATCCATAAAATGGAATATGTGATAATAAAAAGCAGTGAAGTACTAATACATGCTACAACGTGGACAAATACTGAAAACATTATGCTACATGAAAGAAACCAGTGACATACTCTATGATTACACTTATATGAAATGTCCAGAAGTAAATCTATAGAGATAGAAAGTGGATTAATAGTTGCTTAGGGCATGGGAGTTGGGAGAAAATGTGGAGTGATTGTTAATGGGTATGGAGTTTCTTCATGGAGTGATTAAAATGTTCTAAAATTGATTGTGGTGATGGTTCACAACTCTGTAAATACACTAAAAACTACTGAATTGTATGCTTTAGGTGAACTGTATGATACGTGAACTTTATTTCAATAAAACTATTAGGAAATAATAATATTTGTCATTTCTGGATGATGAACAACTAGTAATCTTTATTTTTTAATTTATATCGTTTTGTAATTTCCAAATCTTTGGTAATGACTGAGACAATTATTTTTTGGATCAAAGGGAAAATTATTTTTCAAAGTGCTCCCTTGTGAGAATTACAGTGCTATTCTACTGAGGACTGAAATGGAAATGCCACTTGAATTCATTTAGCTATTCATTCATTAAACACCTACTGTGTTCCAGGAATTATTCCAGCATGAGAAAAGTTCTAACTCCAAATCAATAAATTACATCAATTTAACACAGGCAAGACTGCTCTCTTAACTTCAGAAGACAAAAGAAAAAAAAAAACTTCAGAAGACAAATTATACATCATACTACCACTGACTTATCTGCTTTAATTTTGCACCAAAGGTTATACTCAATTATGTCAAAAAGTATCAGGAAATTCTCTCTTCATTAAAATAATCGGTTTCCAAATTTTAAGACTCCTTTTAGTATTAAAAAAAACAATGCAACATTTCATAGTTTGATAGCAGAAAAGGTATACCAAAAAATCAATTAGCAACAAAGGGTAGTAACTCAAAAACAATGAGAATCATTTAAGATACTTTATTGGCTATCAGATCAATCATAACAAGAATCTTTATGTAAACTGTTACCAAGATTAAAACAAAGTCAAAAGAATTCCATGGAAATAGTTTGTCCAGAAATTGATAAAAACATAGACTGAAAACATGGAAGAGGAGGAATATGTTATTTCAGCTACATGTAGCTAACACCTATCAGCTGAAAGTTAAATATTCAATCAGAATCTCCAAGGATAGTAAAATCAAAAGATTTCAGGGGAAGTGGCCTCTTCTACATTCTTGATTAGGAGAGTGAAATAAGGCATCTACACTTTGGAAATTTTCACTGGCTATACTGAAGTGCAGCCAGGCTTAATAATCAGTGCATGAAGCAATACTCCTCAAAGGAAACAAGGGAAAGAAAAAATCTGTTCCATAATTTAAAAATTAGAGTCAATGTAGCAATACACTGAAGGGAGAAAAACTTGAGAGCAAGGAGGCTACATATACTAATCATACTCCCAAAGTCTAGTGGAGACCTATGGGCTTGAACCAGGGAAGCAGAATGGCTCAAGTCAAGCCCAGACAGCAGAAGCTACTGGACTCAATGACTAAATAGTTGTGGAAAATGAAGGAGAAACAAAAGGCAAAAGTGACTCCAAGGTTTCCAACAGTAACCAGATGGCCAGGGATACCATTAACCAATGAATGGAAGACAAAAAAGAGAAGCTGGTTTGAAAGTTAAAGAGTTAACAGAATAAAAGTTCAAGAAGTTTTAAGGTTTTGTAATATTGCACTTGTATTTGTCATGTTCTACCAAATTGAGATTTTGAGCACATCTACTATAATATCTTGTAATGTCCTACTAAAGATGGATAGTGAGCACATAGGCATTCATTTTATTATTGTTTTAAAATTGAACATACAAATATTACAAAATTCAGGTAGAAACAAGGAGTCAAAACTCATATGTATGATATAATAATGAAAAAAAAACAGGAAAGTGGAGGTAGTAAATTTGGGTTTGGACCTATTGAATTTGCAGAAACTAAAGAACTATATCACTTATGAGACAAAAGTTACAGGGGAAAAAAAAGTTAGAGAAGCTTGGAAATGGTTAGCATACAAAGATAATGCTATGGAAACCATGGATGTAGATGAAAATTCTCAAGGAGAGCTTGTGAAAGACCATAGGATGGCAAAAAAAAAGGGGGGGGGAGGGATAGAAGCCCTTACTAATTCCTTTCACTCTCCAAAGGCATACAGAAGAAAATCAGTTTTGTTTTTAAGCTACCATTTATCTTACTAAATTCCAGTGGCAGGTCTAGAATTTCCAGTTAGGTGGAGTGAGAGGAATAATCTGTTTGAAAGAAGGCTTGGGGAATCCCTGGGTGGTTCAGCGGTTTAGCGCCTGCCTTTGGCCCAGCGCGCGATCCTGGAGTCCCAGGATCGGGTCCCGCGTCGGGCTCCCTGCGTGGAGCCTGCTTCTCCCTCTGCCTGTGTCTCTGCCTCTCCCCTCCTCTCTCTATGTCTATCATAAATATATAAATCTTTAAAAAATAAAAAAAAGAAAGAAGGCTTGAAGATATTTTTAATTAAATTAGAAAATACTAAGTGACCACATGAAAATATCAAGAGAAAGAGTTTTGAGAGAAATAATTCCTTTCTCCTTTGGCACCAACATTGCTATATTCTAGGCACTGCACGAAACAGGTCCCCTAATCTTTCATCCCCATAATGAGCTTGTTAGATAGTTGAGGAAACTGAAGCTGGACTGGAATAGCAACTTGCTCAGGGGCCCAAAACTCCCAAGGAGGACTCTCATCTATGTTCCCAGCGCTCTCCCAGCTCTTTATACTTTACTAGAGTTTTTCATTACTCATCGTGCTTCAACGTGTATTTATGTGCCTTTCACTGTACTGTTAGCTCCTCGATGACAAGGTTTGTGTAATTCGTTTCTGTATCCTTATAGATAGGAATAAGTAAATATTCTGTTGAATTAAGCATTATGGAGGAACTAGGTGAGAAGAGCATCAAGAAAGCCAACAGCAGAAAGAGTTTCAAGAAATGGCCAATGGTGAAGTCCTCACTGGCATTGAACGGATACCCCTTATTCATTTACTGAACGCGTACTACACGCAGGGCAATGTATTAAGCACAAGGGACACGGGAAAAATAAAATCTGGTACACGCTGAAAGGTTTTCGGAAAAGTAGCCGCATCTAAAGTCTTGACCGAAAAAGCAAAGCAGAGTGTCAGGCCTGTTAATTGCCTACACCTACTTTGGCTCGGGTAAACCTAAAAACAACTTAAAAGGGTCACGGTGCATCTTTTAATAAAACTTCTGATGAAGCACGCGAGATGAAAGAGAGCCAATGCACCTCAGTCTCGGTGACGAGAGCCGGTGGCCGACTCTCTCCGGAGTCCCTAGCCCCCAAGCAGGGCTGAGGCTGCCCCTAGCTGCCAGTCCCTAGTCGGGGGCGGGAAAAAGCAAGACACTTACCGCAAAAAAGCACCGCTACCGCTGCGGCCCAAAGGGGCCGGGGAGTCTTTCGCGAGGCCCCCGCAACGTGGAAGGAAACCAAGGAAAGCAGGGGTCAGACAGACAGGTGCGACTCCAAAGCCCGACTTCCCAAACTATACAAACTAGGGCTCCAGCGCCCAGCACAGCGACGCCAACTCCCACCAGCTGGAGGACCGACGATTGCCACCGAACCTTCCGCCCAATGAGGAAACGTCACCACTCCGCGAAGTCCAGCCTTTCATGAAAAGGATACACTTCCGCTTCCGGGGCACCTGCCGCATTCTTTCAGTGCTTTTACCGAAAAGGTTTATTGAGATGTTTCTTTGCCTCGACTAGCTTTCTGACATTCCGTTTCCTAGCGCTCCATCACTGCGACAGCAAAGTGACAAGATAGGATGCCCTCTAGGGATGCGATCTCAGGAAAGAGTTCCGGCATCAGTCACTTTAAGAAAAAGTGGTTACGCTGTGCCCTGCCCGCTAAGAGGGGAAGGATGAGATGGTGCAATTGAGTAGGGATTCCTCCCCAGGAGCACTTGAGAACTCGACGAGGGGGCGGGGCTTAGGGATTTCGCAGCTCGGGGGGGGCGGGGGCGGGTTCCGCGGCGTCGGATCTGGCGTGGGGACCGGTCTCTGCCTGCGCGTGCGCGTTGCGAACCTTCCCCTGCGCTGTTTTGTGCTTCAACATGGAATTCCGCTCGGCTCGGGGAGCAGTCCTGCAGCTGCTGCGTACGGTGGCTCCGGCAGACCTCCCAGCGCTGATTGAGTGGATGCGAACTACCCGTAAGCGACCAGCGCCAGGCGCAGGCGGTTGGGGCCAGGATGTGCCGTGGCCGCTGACCTTGGGGACTTAAGACAGGGTGAGGCTTCGGCCTCCTAGGGGTCGCTGTGCTGGTCCCTGCTCGGCTATAGGAGAGGTTGTGGGGGGCACATCTCAAACCGTAGCAGCTTCAGAGTCCAGTTTGGAATTGGGTGCGGGAAGACCTGGCCCTAGGTTGTTTGTGATTGAGCTGCAGACTTCAGACAAGCCACTAGAGGCTCCTTGTGCCTAACCCTTTTCGAAGGAAAAGGAGAGGGGGGTTTCGTCCCCACCCCCACCCTGGCCCTCCCCCTGGTCCCTATTACTCCCACAAGCTTGTGATTTTCAGTAAAGATACTACCTGAAAAAAGCACATTGCAAAATAAGTTTCAGTCTGTGGAGCAGGAAGCTTTTACCCTGCAAGCAAGCTCACCTGTAGCTAATGGATTTATTTTCTCAAATTTAAAGTGAATCATCAATTTGATAGCAGTTTTTCCAGGGAGAGAGAAGGGGGAGACAAGACTTTGATTATTAAGTGTTACTAAAAAGCACAAGTTAGAATCGAAAAGATGTAGCGATTAGGTCTGCTTATTGAAGAATGGTTAGATCTGTTTTGGCAAATTGAGGCCTGGTGAAACACGAAAAAATAAGGTATTCCTTGTTTGGGAGCTATGCCGAACCTCTGTATTCCTAAACGTTGAATCTTGTGTTTATTTTCTTCCAGACTCAGGACTTGAAATATTCCTGTGTGCTAATGACTTCCAAACATCTGCCTAGAACTCTCTTTCTTTATGATGTTAGCGTCAATCAGTAGGTTAGGGTATTATTACCCATTGGGGAGAATCATTTTAGCTAAGATGCCAAACTGAAATTAACTTGAGCAGCTGATAGTGAAGTTTAGCCTGGAAAAGTAGAGAAAACCAGACAGGCAGCTTCATACTTAAACATAACAAGATTCAGGATAGGAATTGCTGAGTCTTCTGTCTCTTCATTTAAACCTTGTATTGCCAGTTTTATTGATCATATCCCAATTGATTTTAAAACGTGCTAATTTCCGTTTTTTTTTCTGTATTCCTCAGCTCAGGATCTTTTATTCCAAAAACGCTGAGTACCTACAAAAATGCCACCTACTGCCTGGTTCTGGCAATTGCACAATTATTAAAATACCCTTGCCCTCAAGATTTTGGTTTTGTGGAACCATTTGTAATCAAAATCTCCAGTTTTAGAGGCATCATTTAAGAACTCCATTTTTCAAAATCAGGAAAACTTCTAAGCATGTTTTGGATGATAATTTTGTAACAAGACCCAATAGCAATGGCTAAAAAGTACCCTTTTACTTTCTTAAAAAGCTCTTTCTGCAGCATATCCGTTAGTCCGAGAAGTTCATGGATTTTGTTAAGTGATTTAGAAAAAGTCTCAGGGGAATCCCTGGGTGGCTCCGCGGTTCACCATCTGCCTTTGGCCCGGGGCGTGATCCTGGAGCCCCGGGATTGAGTCCCGTGTCGGGCTCCCTGCGTGAAGCCTGCTTCTCCCTCTGCCTCTCTCTCTCTCTCTCTCTCTCTCTCTCTCTCTTTCTATCATGAATAAATAAATAAAATTTTAAAAAGAAAAAAAAAAGAAAAAATCTCAGTTTCTGCGAATGTTTATTAACGTGAGTATTTTCAGAAATGAGGATGTCGGGACCCTGGATGGCTCAGCAGTTGAACGTCTGCCTTGGGCTCAAAATATGTGATCCTGGAGTACCAGGATTGAGTCCCACTTCTGGCTCTCTGCGTGGAGCCTGCTTCTCTCTCTGCCTGTGTCTCTACCTCTCTCTCTATCTCTTATGAATAAATAAAATCTTTAAAAAATTAAAAAAAATTTTAATCTAAAAAGAAATGAGGGTGTCCCTTTGCTTAAAAGAGTGTTTTAACATAAATCTTAAAAAGCAACTTATTAGTACACCATTTTTTAGGTGGTAAAATACACATAGCATAAAATTTACCATTTTAAGCTGTTTTTTTAAAGATTTATTTATTTGTTTGTTTGTTTGTTTGTTTATTTATTTATTTATTTATTTATTTATTTATGATAGAGAGAAAGAGGCAGAGACACAGGCAGAGGGAGAAGCAGGCTCCATGCCAGGAGCCCGTCGCAGGACTCTATCCCGGGACTCCAGGATCGAACCCTGGGCCAAAGGCAGGCGCTAAACCGCTGAGCCACCCAGGGATCCCCATTTTAAGCTGTTTTTAAGTATACAGTGCAGTGGCATTACATACATTTACATTATGCAACCATCATCACTATCACCACAACTTTCTCATCTTCCCGAGTTGAACCGTAGTATACCTTTTTATGAGGTGGCTCTAAATAGGGCACAAAAAGTTCTTCCAGTTATTTTCCTAAGTAGTGTCCTTCTATGAAAAACAAATTATCTTCTATCTCTAGTATTAAGTACTTGCCTGACATTTCCTTAGACCTTTAATAATTGTAATTCTCCTTGAATTTTTTTAAAAATTTTATTTATTTATGATAGTCACACAGGGAGAGAGAGAGAGAGAGGCAGAGGCACAGACAGAGGGAGAAGCAGGCTCCATGCACCGGGAGCCTGACATGGGATTTGATCCCAGGTCTCCAGGATCGGGCCCTGGGCCAAAGGCAGGTGCCAAACCGCTGTACCACCCAGGGATTCCCTTCTCCTTGAATTTTTTTACCATTTAATGGAATAGCAAGAGACAACAATAGGCATTGAGTTTGACTTTAGTTTTGAGTTTTATGGAGTTTATTGAAACTAAAAAGCATTATAGGTAAAATCACAATAATTTTAGATACAGAAAAAGAAGAATATTCTTGATCTCTGAAGGGATAGTGGGATTATCCTACCAAGACCTGGGGTCATTTAGAATGGGGCTGCTAGAACCAGAAGCTTGGGCCAGGGCAGAGCCAAGCACATGTCAATGCCTGATAAACTGAAGATATAGAAGAAATAAAAACAGGAGGCTACATTTTACCTTGATACAGCTTAGGCCAAAAATGAGGAAACAAACATTAATATAGGAAGGATGAATCAAGTCTGAGAGGCAAAGCTCGCAAAGATACCCATCCACCCACCCCCAAAAATAAATAAAAGTAAAATACAGCAGGACCTCAGCTGATTGATTCTGATCTTGTGGCAGAACATCTGTTCTCTTCTATTTCCTATATGTATATAAAGTGGGCTCTTGATCTAGATTTCAAAGTGTAGGAGAGTGACTGCAATCCATTAAGTGAAGAGAGCAAAGAGCCAGAACTGCAAGTGGGATCCCTAAGAAGCATATTAAAAAATATATTGAGGGGCACCTGGGTGGCTCAGTTGGTTAAGCGACTAACTCTTGATCTCAGCTCAGGTCTTGATCTCAGGATCATGGGTTCATGCCCTATGTTAGGCTCCACACTGCACGTGGAGCCTAGTTAAAAAATAAATAAGTAAATAAATAAAATAAATAAATTATATATATATAATTAAATTTATTTAATAAATAAAATAAATTTTATATATATATATATATATATATATATATATATATATATATATATGGACAGCTATCTGTTAACAAATGCTATTCTGAAGCCTCTGACTTTGTCTTGGACATGCAGATACAAATGAGGAAGTCCGGCCCACAGCCCATAAGAGTTTCTATTAAGAATCAAGTTACAAAAGATAGAAGATTAGGGTTTGCTTTAAGAAAAATAATAAAATCATCAAAAATCATTTAATGCTTAAAAAAAGGTAACAGTAGGTGACTAGAAGCTTTTAGAAGCTTCAAACTATTTTAAAATACTTTTAGAAGTATTTTAAGTATATCTTCCCTGACCAAAATTGGATACATTTGTGAGCAGCAGCTACAGAGCTTTTAGAAGTTCTTTGAAATTCCTACAAATCTAAAAAGCCACGCCTGGTTTCTAGATACATTGTCAGATGGCATACTGTGCCAGTCCATATTGCATTACCACTGAGGAAGTATCAGTATAACAAAGATATTCCAGTCTTTATTGAAACCATGTGAATTTATGAAAGTTATCAATTATATGAGGCAACAAAAATAGATTGATTTTTCAAAAACTAAAAAGATGTACTGAGCAGATGTACTGGTACCTCTTTTTCTTTTTAGTTGGTACCTCTTAAAAATTTTTCCATTAAACAAAAAGAAACAATTATACTTTTCTCTAAAGTATTTTTGTACTTTAACATACTGTTGTGTATTAAAAATGGGGATGATATATAAAAAGAATAGCACATCATAAACAAGTAGGTTTATCCCAAGGATGTATTGTTGGTTTAACATTTAAAAATCAATGTAATTCACCATGTTAAGTAAAAAAAAAAAAACTATATTATTATCTCAATAGACCAGGAAAAGCATTAGACAACATCTAACATCTCTTCCTGATAACAACTCTCATCAGACTAGAAGAGAACATTCTCAACCTGATAATGGGCATCTGTGAAAAATCTACAGCTAACCTCATACTTAATGGTGAAAGACTGAGTTCTTTCCCCTAAATTCAGAAATGACAAGAATGTGCACTCATTACTACTATCCAGCATCATAATACAGCTTCTGGCCAGTACAATACGGAAGAAAAAGAGGAGGGAGGCATTTCAGTTAGGAACAGGTAAATGGAGAAACAATTTGTAATATATTTTTATAATAGAATACTACTTGGCAAACAAATGGAAAGAAGTTACTTGCACAATGGCATGTTTAAATTATACTGAAAGAAAGCATACTAAAAAAAACTATATAATTTCATTTATTTAAAACTAAAAAATGCAAACTAATCTGTAGTGACAGAAAATAGGTCTCTGGCAGCTGAGTGAGTGGAGGGGTTGGAGAGGAGAAGGATTACAGATGGGCAAGAGGAAATACTTGGGAGTGACAGATATGTCCACTATCTTGATCATAAGTGATGGTTTCATGTCTGCATACATCAAATTTATGTAATTCTACACTTTAAATATGTACAGTTTATTGTATATGAATTCTATTTTTATAAAGCTGTCTTTTGGAAATGGCCGCAAGCTCCTTAATCCTTGTTCCATGAGAGATCTTATCTGTATCCTCAGCCTTTGAATCTGGATGTGCTCTGTGAAAGCTTTGGCTAATAGAATATAGCAGAAGTTACACTTTGTCAGTTTTGGATCCAGGATTTAAGAAACTGGCAACTTCGACTTTCTGTTTCTTGGAATGCTTGGTCTGAAGAAGCTAACCAAATGTATACAGTTTGCCTTGAGATTGTCAAACTGTCAGGTATTCCCACCTATCCTATGGAGAGCAAGATACCCAACCAGGTTGTAACTGTTCTTGCCATCCTAGCCTTGGCATTAGGCATGTGAGTAAAGAAGCCTCTGAAATGCCTAGTCTGGTCAAGCCTTTCTTACAAATAACATACTTGAACATTCACGTGCAGATTTTTGTTTAACATAAGTTTTCATTTCTCTGTGATAATATTCGAGAGTGCAATTGCTGAGTCATATGGTAAGTGCATTTTTAGTTTTACAGAAACTGCCAAACTGTTTTCCAGACTTGCTACACCATTTTACATTTATACAAACAATATATGAGTAATCCAATTTCTCTGCATCCTCACTAGCATTTTGTTTATCAGTATTTTTTTATTTAACCATTCTGTTAATTTTGTAGTGGGTTTTAATTTCCATTTCCCTAATGATGTTGACCTTTTTTTGTTTAAGTGTTTATTTGCCATTTGAATATCCTCTTTGATAAAATGCTTGTTCATGTCTCTTACCCTTTTTTAATTGTATTTTTTTGTATCATTTTGAGAGTTCTATATACATTTCAGATATAAGCCCTTTGTCATATATGTAGTTTGCAAATATTTTCTTCCAGTCTGTAATTTGTTCCTCCTCTTAACACAGTTTTTAAAAGCAGAAGTTTTTAATATTGATGAGGTCCAATGTATTCACTTTAACTTTTTTGTTTTGTTGTTTTTAAAGATTTTATTTATTTATTCATGAGAGACACAGAGAGGCAGAGATATAACAGAGGGAGAAGCAGGCTCCCCTCGGGGAGCAAGATGCGACCCGATCCCAGGACCCCAGGATCACAACCTGAGCCAAAGGCAGACACTCAACCACTGAGCCACCCAGGAGCCCCTCACTTTTCCTTTTTTGAGTCAACTTTAAGAACTTTGTCTAGCTCTACATCTCAAAGATTTTCTCCCATTTTTTTTCCTCTTTAAAAATTATACACCACTATATTAGTGTCAAGTTCTGTGTTGTAGTTTTCTTTGAGAACTTTGGTTTTGTCTTTTGCATTTAATTCTTTGATCCAAGTTAACTTTTGCATAAGGTGTGAAGTTTAGGTTGAAGTTCATTTTTATCCCTGTGTCGATGTCCATTTCTCCCAGCACCATTTGTTGACAAGGCTATCAAAATCAGTTGGGCATTCTTATGTGGATCTGTTTCTGAGTTCTCTATTATATTCTATTGCTTTACGTATCTCTCCTTGACCATACCACACTCTCTTGATTACTGTAACTATTATTGTTTAAAAGTGTATTCTTTAATTTCCAAGTGTTTGGAGATTTACCTGTTACTGATTTCCAATTTAATTCCATTATGGTCAGAACAGATACTCTGCATAACTTCAGTTATTTTAAATTTTTTATTATTTGTTTTATGACCCAGGATATAATTTATCCTGGTGAACGTTCTATGGAAAAAACTGTGTATTCCACTTTATTTAGTAGAGTGTTTTATAAATATCTGTTACATCTGGTTAGTCGATTATATTTTTCAGTTTTACATCTTTGCTAATTTTCTGCGCAGTAGTTTATCAGTTGCTAAGATTGGGGCCTTAAAGTCCTCAGCTATAATTGTGAATTTGCCTCTTTCTGCCTTCACATCTATCAGTTTTTATTTCATGTATTTTGAAGCTATTGTTTACTGATGCACATAGGATAACTATGGTTCTTTGGTAGATTGATCCTTTAATAAATATGTAATATTTATATTTGTTCCTAATAATTTCCTTTGCTTTCAAGTCTACTTTATCTCATATTAATATAGCCGCTACCATTTTTTTTAAGTTTGCACAATGTATTTTTTCTATCCTTTTATATTCATTCTTCCTATGTCATTATGTTTGAAGTGAGTTTCTATTGGGTTGTGTTTTTAAATCTACTTTGCCAATCTCTGTCTTTTAATTGATACATTTAGAGCATTTACATTTAAAGTAATTATTGCTGGCAGCCTGTGGGACTCAGCCTGGGGGACTCAGCATTTAGCGCCTGCCTTCAGCCCCGGGGCGTGGTCCTGGAGACCCAGGATGGAGTCCCGTGTAGGCTGCCTGCGTGGAGCCTGCTTCTCCCTCTGCCTGTATCTCTGCCTCTCTCTCTCTCTCTCTCTCTCTCTCTGTCTCTCATGAATAAATAAATAAAATCTTTTAAAAAAATTAATTATTACTATGTCAGAACTTAAGTCTGGCATCTTATTGTTTGTTTTCTGCTTGTTCCTTCTGTTTCATAACCTGTTATCTGTTACTCTGTTAATCTGTTACTGCCTTCCTATAGATCACTAGAACTAGTTTTAGAATTCTTTGTTTTTCTGAGTATATAGTTTTCTTTGTGATTGCTCTTCTTTGTAGTTACATACGCATAACTCATCACCATCTACTGGTATCAGTGCTTATCACTTGAGTGAAGTATTGAAATCTTACTTCCATTTAGGTCTCTTTACCACTTTTTAAATTGAATTGTTTTATGTATTCCTCAATATACATTGAACACTATATCAGATGATTTCATAAATTTTTATTAAATCATCAAATATGTTGTAAGAAACTAATGACAAAAAGATAGTCTTTCATACCTACTCTATTTTTACCCATTCTACTCTAGTTTTACCCATTCTGTTCTTTCCTTTCTGAAGTTCCAAACCTTCTGCTCTTTCTTTTCTGTTGGAGAACTTCCTATAGCCATTCTTTAAGGGTAAATCTGCTGGCAACAAATTCTCTTAGTTTTCCTCATCTGAGGATGTCTTTATTTCCCCTTCATTTCTGAAGGACAATTTCATAAAGATATAAACTCCACAGCTTACAGTCCTTTTTCTCCAGCACTTGAAAAATGTTGTGCTTCCCTCTGGCTCCTATGGTTTCAGATGAAAAATTTGCTGTTGTTCAAATTGATATTTGCCTACAGTTAATGAATCGTTTCTCAGGTTGCTTTTAAGATTTGTTCCTTGTCTTTTATTTTCCGAAGTTTAATTATGATATGTCTTTCTGTGTATTTCTTTGGGTCTATCCTATTTTGGAGTTTCTCAGCTTCTTACAAACCACATTTGGGGAGGGTGGTTAGCTATATTTCTTCACATGCTTTTCAGACCCACACTCTTTCTTCCACGTATGCAACTCTGATACCAAAGTTACATCTTTTTGTATTGACCCACAGACCTCTAAGGCTCTGTTCAACTACCTTTTATTCAGTCTTTTCTCTGTGTTGTTCAGTTGGAGTAAATTTTATCTCTTGTCCTTAAGTTCAGTGGTTCTGTCCTCTGTCATCTCTGCTATTAAGCCCTTCCAGCAAGCTTTTTTTTTAATTTGGATGATTGATTATTTTCAGTTTTGTAATTTCCATTTCATTATTTATAACTTCCATTTCTTTGCCGAGATTTTTTTTTCACTTGTTACAAGAAAACTCATAATTCTTTATTAAAGCATTTTTATGATGGTTGCTTAAAATCTTTTTCTGATAATCCAAATTCTGATTCATTTGGATATTGGATAAATAATCCAGAGATTGTCAGATTCAAATTATGAATCAAGTGGTTATTTTTCCTGTTCTTTGAGTGATAATTGATTTTCCATTGTATCGTGTATATTGTGGGTATTACGCTAGGATAATTTTGAATGTATCCAAGATATTTTGAATATTATGCTAAGACCCTTGTTCCTGTTCAGATTTTGTATCTTAATAGGCAGTTGCCTTAGTTTTAACCTTTTGGTTCTTAGCCTGATAACAATTGAGTTTTCAGTGTCCTTGCAGTGCTGTTCAGTTCTGCTTCATTCTTTGGCACTGCTACAGTTCTTGTTCAATCTATACTGGTGTCACCTGCATGGGGAAAGATTCTGGGCTGCCCTGTCTCACTGAGCTGCCTCCCACCAGTGAGGGTAAGGAAACAAGCAATTCAGGGCCTGTGTTCTCCACCACTGGGCAGATGGCTGGTAGATGCCAGACCTAGGTCTGTTTATACCCTCGAGTTGAGGGCCTGAAGACTGGGTAGTCTGCTACTGCCCTACGTGTGGAGTGTGGCTTAGGGTTTCTCAGTAGGTCGCTTGTTGTTCTTCCCTTTTTGCCAGTTTTTGGCAAGAGATAGCAAGTTTTTCTTAATTATTTTTTTCTCCCCTATGTCTGTTAGTTGTTCTGGGATGCAGGTCTTTCTGGTGCCCAATCTAAGCTACATGGAAGATAAAAAGAAAACCCAGGGAACTCACTGCAGTGGCCTTTCTTTAATCGTAAGACACCCAGACAGTTGACCTTTCTAGCTTTCAGAGTCTTCATAATTGCCTGTTGAATTATTTCCAGGGTATTTAGTTATAGTTATAGGGGAGGAACAGGGGAAAGTGAGGAAAGTTGCCATCTTGTCCGGGACGAGAAGCCCCCTCAATAAATTTTTAAAATTTGAATAGGGACTTCAGAGTAATATGTGATATGAATGAATAGTAGGTAACATGTAACTCAGTTTAATTATGCACTCTAAGTCATTAGAGGTAAAGATGTGGGTGAGTTAAGGCTACAGGTTGAGGGTAAGACCTCATGGAGACAAAATAAATTGGGCAGGCCCTGTTGCAAAAGACAAGGTCATGCAGTTGAAAGGAATAGTATAAACAGGAAAGACTATGGAAAACAACTGGAGAGATTGGCCTGTCTTGAGGAGAAATTATGTCAGGGGATAATGAGAGTGGAAAATAGGATGGGTAGACTCTGCTGATATAGAAGACCTTAAATATCTAAAGTGAGACTTGCTAGGTTAAAATGTAGAAAAATATCGAAAACCTGTTAAGGGAAACGAGTGATAGGTTTGGGGCACCTGGCTGGCTCAGTCAGTGAAGCGTGTGATTCTTGATCTCGGGGTTGTAAGTTCAAGTCCCATGTTGGGTGTAAAGATTACTTGAAAATAAAATCTTTAAAAAAAAAGTGAGGTTAAAGTGAAATTAGTTTTTTTTTTTTTTGAAATTAGTTTAAAATAGATGTACAATATATTTTATAGTGGGGGGAGACCAATATCAAGGAGCTAGTTATGAGTTTGTCATGGTGTAAGGTGTCAAAGTGTGAGGTGATGACTGTGGTTATGAGGTGGTTGAAGTGGAAATAAAGAGAAAGTAGAATTTGCGAGCAAAAGGGAGTAGGACTTGATACTGACTAGATTAAAAAAAAGTAAGATTTGATTCATACACCATCAATTTTGGTGGTTTCTGTTTCCTCATATATTTCCTTAAAAATAACTAGGAAATTCTGAAAGAATTAACTTTCGCCTCTAGAGAAGCTTTTCTTCCTCCACTCCCTTCCCACCTACATGTGTAATTTGAGAAAAACTTTACTGTCAGGCAACTGATTAACACCTTTCTTTAATCTTTTTCCAAGCATAATACTGTTACCACACATTCTGAAATAGCTATTACACATGTTAAAAGATGTTAGCCTCACCAGTAATTAAAGAAATGCAAATTAAAACAACAAAGTTTGTTTTTATGGTAATATTTAATGCTGCAAGGGTTTAATGAGACACATATTCTTTTCTGTTAAGATAAATTGGTATAATCTTTCAGGAAAGAAATTTGACAATATGTAGCAAGAGCCTTTAAAATAGTAAGTAATTCTACTTCTAGGCATTTATAGTAAGGAAATAATCAGAAATGCAAAGAGATGATGGATGCCAAAATGTAAGTTGCAGTGTACTTAATTTTTCACAATTCTAACTATATCTAAATGTGTATTAGAAGGAGCCGATGGTTAAGTAAATAGACAATACTAGAATATTGCACAGCCTTTAGAAATGATGTTTGAAGGAACTGAACTTTAATAACAGAGTAAATATACAATGTGTTTACACATGTCAGTAATATCCTATCGTATCATGCTTTTTTTTACCTGTACAGCCATTATTAGGGCAGAAATGTTTTGCTGTTCTTTTCAGAAGTTATTTGCCAGCCACCACAGATACTAAAGCTAATCTTAACCTTCTTGCACTAAAAATTCCTACAGTGCCTTACATAGAGTGCTCAGTAGTATTACCTATAATTATTGAAGATTTCTTAAGAACTTTCTTCCTAGAAAAGTATACGTATTTATGTATACAACCAAGCATCCAACTTTAGGCCCTTTATGAATCACATAAATCCCATCTCTTTGACTAGAACCATGGTGAAGAATCATTGCTGTAACTGAAAAAAAATCTCTTTTTACCCTTGAGTGTGTTTGAATCAGAGTTATTGTCCAGGGTAAGGGGTGCCAATTCATGCTTTCACCTGATATCCTTCATATTGAGATAAATTAATGCAGTCTTCATGTAATACTACCATTTTTGAATGACTGAATTTAATATACAGTTTCTTAGTATCTCTCATCCTGACTGGTGATGCTCATGTTAATTAGGATGTTGACTCTCAAACCTATTTCAGACAGCTGGAAATCTATTATGATGGTTCAAAATTAGCAGCCATTCCTATCTATCAGTGTTCCAGCTTCCTTAATCTTTACATATGACTTTTTGAGACACTCTTTGGCCTCCACTGCCTCCATCCCCCCTTCCAAATCTACTAATCACCCTGTGGTGGTAGTGATCAGGGCCCTAGATGCTACAAAGTGATAGAAGAGAATAAACTAAGGTATAGTCATGGATTAGAGAACTAGATTGCCTAGTGTTGGTTGCAGGGCCACATTTAAAGGGTTCTGTTAAACAAGTCTGGAAGCCAATGGCAAAGGATACGACTGCACGTCATATGGAGAACTGTGGTCAGAGGTGGGGAGAAGAGAAAACTATGATAGCGGTAAGAGAACTGTTACTAGCCAGCTACCTTCTTTGCCACTTTAGAGAACTGTCTGGTGTAGTAATTAAGAGTTCAGACTAAGGGGGCATTTGGCTGGCTCAGTCGGAGGAGCATATGACTCTCAGTGTCGGGGTTGAGTTCAAGCTCCACATATTTACTTTTTTTTTTCTTTCACATATTTGCTTAAAAATAAAACCTTAAAAAAAAGTTCTAGTCTGAACTTAGTCTAGACCTGCATTCAATCCCCAGCTTCACCACTTTCTGGCCAATATGACCGGACGCAAGTAACTTAAACCTCTGACCTTAGATTTTTTGGTGCTGTTGTTATAAAATAGAAGTGATTATAGTACCACTTGTAGGTTGCTTAGGATTAAATGTCATGTGAAAAGCACCACACCAAGTCTAGCATGTCAGAAGTGTTCATTCAGTAAATGTTGTTTACATTGAAGACGATGATTCCTCCCAGGCTGAAACTGGAAAAATGAGTTAATGTTACAGAGCGGCAGATCCTGGCTCCACCACATGGAAGAAATGCTGGCCCTGAAAGTGTTCAAGCAAAAACTAAACAACTATCCTAGGTATATCGGAGATGTGTAAAAGGATGGGCCCATTGGTAATCGTTCATAGTCTAGTTCCCTTTTCACTGTTAAGACTCATTTTATAAGGCAGAACCACATGAAAACTGTTTCATTAACATGACTTTATATTACAGACTTAAGTCCAAAGAAGTTGGGATAGGGAATATCTTAGTTTCACATAATGAGATTTTTAGTGGCTCCTCTAGTTTCACCATTTACAAATTGAGAGAACCTGCTAAGGATCACTAGTGGGAATGATATTATTAGACTTAAATGTGAGTCACACAGGCTCCCAGACAGTGTTCTATCTATGGAGGGAAGGAAGCTAAGCGGTTGTTAGGTATTAATTAGCACTTTGAGGGGCGCCTGGCTGGCTCAGTCCAAGGAGCATGCATCTCTTGATCTCAGGGTCATGAGTTTGAGCCCCATGTTGACTGTTGAGATTACTTAAATAAATGTTTAATTAGCACCTTAGGAAGATTTAATTAGATTTTACAAATACAGTTAAAAAGGCCTTTTTTTTTTTTTAAAAAAACGTATCACAGATGCTATTTAAGTTCCACTGAAAACAATTTGGAATGAATTTTAATAGAATTTTTGTTACTCTAACTTATATTCTGCCTCCTTCTAGAAATAATTTGAAGCAACAGCTTAGAACATTATACTAGATAGGCAAGAAGGATAAAACGGCTCAAATGCCTTTCCTCATCAGTTCAGAGAGCCAAATCTTTGTATTAACTATGACTGCTCAGTGAGAAGTTAATGCAGAAAAAGATCCTTCATATACAGGGCACAGAGTAGTATAGCTAAAAAGATGAGCACTTGTATTTAGAAATAGAAAACCTCCATTTTATTTCCTTGTGCTGCTGTTGGCCTGCTTTGTAACTTTCGTTAATAGTGACATGAAAATAGCATTCTGCACCAACACAAGAATTATTTTTTAAGAACAAAATCATGAGCCTACTTAAAAATAACCAAAGATTTGAGAGCAGGGGATATGGACACAGATGACATTACCCTTCAGGATCTCCTTGTTTTCCTTCTGTTTTAGAACTGTTTTTTACTCTGTTTTAGAGTAATAAACAATTCCCTTGAGGTGCTTTTATTCTAGCAAAAATTCAATATAAGAAAGTCTTTTAAGAGAAAGGTAAAATATTTTCATTAGTAGAGCTTTCTAGTCTACATTTGGCATCCCAGACAGTAGCTAACTTTAGGAGTATGTTACTTCCTAATAAGTCTGACTTATCTGACTTCCAGATAAGTCACATTCTATTTAAAATTACATATGAGCCCACTTAGAAATAATACTGTTTTAGAACCAAAAAAATTAAACACACAGAAAAGTAGAAAAAACAGAACAATGAACACCACTTTTATACTCTCACCTAGATGCAACAGCTGTCAATCTCTTAACCAGATCTTCTCCATCTTTATTGCTACACACTCTCTCTCCCTCCCATTCCCCTCCCCTCTTTGTCACATCATCCAAAAGTACACCATAACCATCAGAAATACACTTTTTTCTTTAAAGTAATCTTTACACCCTATGTGGGGCTTAAACTCACAACCCCGAGATTAAGAGTCACAGGTTCCACTAACTGAGCCAGCCAGGCACCCCCAGAAACATGCTATTTTAATGATCATTTATCTGCTGCTCAAATGCAGCAGGGCAACATGATTATTGTGAAGTTTATTATATGGTTGGTGCCAGCCGTTGTTAGTGCTTATTATCTGAAGTCTTAGGTATATTTTATTGAAGGCAGGGGTACTCAGATCTAAATTATCATTTTAATAATCTCTGTGATATGTCCTATACTTCTCAGATCTATATAGTCAGAGAAGGAATATTTGACTACTTACTGGTGAGTTTAAGACCCTACAAACAAACAAACAAAAAAAAAGACCCTACAAACTAATGGCAGTGCTGTTCTTGAGTAAAAACAGTTAAAATACTATATATTTTTTAATTGCTTTTGTTTTTCTCAAACAGGCTGAAGTAGTCAAGTTTTATATTTTTATTTTTTTATTTTTTATTTTTTTTAAGTTTTGTATTTTTAAAAAAATATTTTATTTATTCATGAGAGTCACAGAGAGAGAGGCAGAGAGAGAAACAGGGTTCTCACAGGAAGCCCAATGCACGCCTCGATCCCAGGATCCCGGAATCACGACCTGAGCCAAAGGCAAAAGCTTAACTACTGAGCCACCCAGGTGCCCCATGTTTTGTATTTTCAGATGGTTTAGAAAAAGGAAAAACTCGATATTTGAAATGGAACATTCATTAGACTTCGAATATTTCATTGGTTAGAAGGTTTATTTATTGCTACAAATTTGATGCTAATGGAAAATATGTCCGTTGTGTTCACTTAGTCTAGGTATGACCAAAACCAAAAAAGAGATTTCTTTTTTTTTTTTCCAGGAGATTTTGATGAATTCACTCAAGACAATAATGACATTATGTTGAAAAACATAGCGGAGGACCTTCGGAATTGCTTACCTCTTGACACAATGCTGTCCTCAGAACATCTATCCCTCCGAAAAGTAAATACATTAAATTAATGTACCGTTACTGCTCCTTGAGGGTTCTCCTAGTCTTCCCTAATCCTGCAGCCTCTCCAGTCTAATTAGTCCTGAATTTGGCTTTAAAAACAATTTTTCATTTGGTGCTTCAACGATGTCCCCAGTTCTTTTGAGTCCATAATCCTCTGGCTCCCCATTCATTCGACAAAAATTTTTTTTTTTTTTAAGGGCATCCTGTTTGCCAGGCATTCAACCCCCTTCCCTCCACGTCCTCCCCCCTCCCACACACACACACACACACACACACAAAAACAAGGCCCAACGGTAATCTGGCCCTGCCTCCATCATTGTCCTGGTTTTCTCTTTCCTGTTCCACATCCCCCACTTTTGCCAGAGGTGAAGTTCATCTCTTTGTTTCCTTCTCCTGCTTTTGTGCCATATGGTTTTTGCTTATCCTGTTCCTTCATTCCTAAAATAAGTTCTCATTTTTCTTCTACAGACCGCCCCCTCATCCAAGTCCCTTTAAACCTCAACTTTTATCGGGTACATATACTGAGAATATTGTTTCCTAAAGCAAAAATAATAATAATAATGTCTTCTCCCACTAATCTGAAAACAGCACCCCTCCATGTGGTTTTTTACTACGTAGATTCCTAAGCAGAGGAACCAAATCATGTACATTTGTAACAGTGCTGTGCATATTGTGAGCACTAGCAAATCTTAGTAAACATCCAGTCACAGTACTCCCAAAGGTGGAAAATAGTGGCTAATATAAAAACTGACAAAAATGTTTGTAGTATAGTTTGGATATTATTCATAAGGCAGTCCTATCAGTAGCATGATATACCAAAATATATGAAACAACAAAAAAGTATTCCTTGAATGTAATGGTCGACCCATAATCCCTTCTCCTAACAAACTATTTGTATCTTCTGTTGTTTCCTTCTGGTTCTTGTGTATGTCCATGTGTTTTACACATTTACAATATAGATGTGTGTGTGTAGGTGTAGATAGAATTTTGTAGATCTCTAAGTGGATAAGTTGATTATTATAGTTAAGGTAAAAGGAATCAGACATTTTTCTCTTTGTTGCCACTGGCTATTATATCATGTATTACCAGTATTAATAAAGGGCTATTAGTTGTAAGCATGAAACTGTACTAATGTTTTTATTATTTGAAAACTTTGCCTCTGGGAAAAGATCACTTGCTAAGTCACTGATGTGTGGGACTCAGGAGACCTGGTATTAGTTTCAATTCTTTCCCCTCTTTTGGTCATTTCTTTGGAGAAATCTCTGAATGGGGGTTTCTTTATTTGTAAAATATACTACCTAGGATGGACGAGATGGCCACAAAATAAATACTCCTTGAATTCAAATTTTATATATTTCCCCTAGCCAGGCTTTGTATCATTACAGACCAAATTAAGAGTTGCTGGTGTCTCAGGAAAAAAAAAAAAAAAAGAATGAAGGAAGAGCAGGGTTGCTCTTTAATAAGTGAAACTTGTCTTTCTGTGCCTTGTTGTTGCTCTCGGAATTTTAGCATCTGAACCACTGATGTTTTGCCTTATTTAGCAATAAAAAGAGACTCCTTTGTACTTGGTTTCTTTTGAAGTTCTTCTTCTCTCCACCAGATAGAGCAGCAGCCAGAACCCACAGTTCACGTTGATGCATTCCTTTATGATGAAGACTTTATTGATTCATTATGTGAGGAAGGAAAAATGAGCAGAAACTACTGTATGGTGTGTGGCTCACATCAGACTGCACCTTTAGGTAGGCACTCAAGTGTGCAAATCTGACGACTGTGTGTACTTTACATTGTTCTGAGAACACAAATTCTTGACCAAGTCATTGGGTGTTTTTCGTTTTTTTGTTTTTTTGTTTTATTTATTTATTTATTTATTTATTCATAGAGACACAGAGAGAGAGAGAGAGAGAGAGGCAGAGACACAGGCAGAGGGAGAAGCAGGCACCATGAAGGGAGCCCGACGTGGGATTCCATCTGGGGTCTCCAGGATCAGGCCCTGGGCTGCAGGCAGCGCCAAACCGCTGCGCCACCGGGGCTGCCCATTGGGTGTTTTTTGAAAGGAAAAGGCCAACCCTGTAGCATAGCCATTACTGATTATTGAGATTAGGGAGACCAAACAGCAGTATTGTCCAGGGAAGCTGGGCCACTTAATGTCTCCGAGGAAGGTATCTCTGCTTTTCTTTCTTTTTTATTTTTTAAAGATGTCATTTATTTATTCGTTAGAGACACAGAGAGAGAGGCAGAGGGAGAAGCAGGCTCCCTGTGGGGGAGCCTGATGCAGGACTCGATCCCAGGACCCAGTGATCATACATGAGCCAAAGACACTCAACCACTAAGCCGCCCAGGGGTCCCAGCAGGGTATCTCTGCTTTTCACAGAAACTGTTTAATCAGAGGTGAGTTTGCAGGTCCAGAAACTAATCACAAGTGACTGAGAACCAGGAAACCAACTTATACTTTCCTTACTTCAAAGAGATTCATAGATAAACCATAATGCTAATTCACAAACAGAAATGTAACTACAAGGGGGCTGAAATGTTCTCCCTATAAAAGCATCTACTTGAGAAGTCAGATAGTAATCAGATACTGTTGATTAGGCATGGATTCAGAAAACAGTGATGATCTTGAGGAAGAGTTTATTCAGGCCATAATTTGACCTAGTAGAATATCTCCAGTCCGTAACAGAGGACAACTCTAGTGACAAAAAGTCTTCTGCATCTCTGTCCCTCAGATAGAGTACCTGTGTCCAAAATGGGAAACTAGACTGACCCCATGTGGCTAATATGTTAACTCTTCTGTTACTGTATTCTTCCTTAAGAGGCACCTGGGTGGCTCAGTCGGTTGAGCATCAGACTCTTGATTTCAGCTCAGGTCATGGTCTCAGGATTGTGGGATCAAGCTCTGCACTCAGCAAGGAGTCTACTTGAGATTCTCTGGCCCTCCCTACCACTCACACATGTGCATGCTTTCTCTCTCAAATAAATAAATCTTTTAAAATCTTTTATATATATAAAATCTTTTATATAATCTTTATATAAAATCTTTTATAAATCTTTTATATAATCTTTTTATTTATATATATATATAGTTCAAATTGGATATGATTGCTTAGGCTATTACTTTAGACATGCTATATTTCAATATTTCTGGTCACTTAGATGCAGAGTTAATGGCTTAGAGTGGCCTGCTCTCCAGGTAAGTAATCTTGTGTTCATATTACTTAACTACTGCCAAATTTGTAATATGCTGCTAATACAAGTATATTGTATCTACATTATAATTGGGAATTAAACTTTCCTGATCTATTTAAGATTCTATTTTTAGATAGCACTTATAGTTTCCATTGGAGGTGGTTGAAATTCACAGAATAGAAAAGGACTTAGATAAGAATCATAGAAGGAAAACTAAAAAGTGAATCATATCAGATCTGATTTATAGGGGGTTTTTTAGATTTATTTATTTATTTAATTTGGGGGAGTGGAGAGAGACAATCTCCAGCAGACTCTCCTCTGAGTGAGGAGCCTGTCATGAGCCTCAGTCCTACAACCCTGTGATCCTGACCTGAGCCAAAATCAAGAGTTGGATGCTCAACCAATTGAGCCACCTAGGTGCCCCTGATTTATTGAAGTTTAAAGATATATGTTTGACAAATAAAATTTTGAAGATTAGGATATATTTTCCCATAGAAATCATGTTGTAAATAGTGACTAGGTATGTAGGCCAGCCCATATAAGTAGAGTAAATCTGAAAAAAACTATCATCTGGGGAACTTTCCTTCCAATATATGACATGGGGCTTGTCTAGCTATAACACACTAATGATGACTCTGTAACCCAAAGCAGAAGTGCTAAAGTGACAGAGTAGTGAAGATGAAGATTCTAGGCAGACCAGTACGATGGTGGTCAAAACCCACCCCACCCCCAGTCACACCCTTTTATTTTCTTTCAAGGAATTATTAGCCTGCCTACTTCCATTTTCTTTGCCACCATCTATCATCGTTTAGATATGGCCAAAGTTTCTCCCCTTCCTGACCAATATATTATGTAGGACATAATATAGGAAGTTTTTAAAAAGTACATGCAGGCTCTCCCAGATACTTGATTACAGAAACAGTGGAGTGAGAAGATGGGCTAGGAAGTCTGTAGCAATTTAAAAAGTGTAGCAATTAAACTAGGGGAAATAATAATTTCTGGGAGTATCTTTACTTCCTTTCATAACACCCTTCCCTGCACTCCAGAACATATCTTAGGTTGGTCAGGGCTGCCACATTGCTCAACTCCAGAGATGGTCATTCATTTGGTAGTCTATATTGTATGCAGTAATATGGGGCTAGTCTATGGTTGCTCTGGACTAAGGTGAGAAAGCCAGATGATACGGGAGTTAGGAAGCATCACACAGAATAACAATCATAGGGGGAAAAATGGGAAAATAAAAGACTAACCAAGGACCTTCGGACACAGGGATAGGGACAGGTTGCTGGGCAGCTATTCCCTAGAGGCCTTTTAAATGTCAGAGATTTGGGGGCACCTGGCACAGCAGTTTAGGCATGTGACTCTTGGTTTCAGCCCAGGTCATGCTCTCAGGGTTGTGAGCCCTGAGCTTGCATCAGGCTCTGCACTCAGCGTGGAGTCTGCTCGGGATTCTCTCCCTCTCCTTCTGCCCCTCCTGCTCATGCTCTCACTCTCTTTCTCAAGTACATAAATAAATCTTTAAAAAGTAAAAATGAATAAATGTCGGAGACTTCATTATTATTTTCTCTAATATAGCTCAGGTGAATGAGTGCAAGATTATCACATAAATTTTTTCTAAACAATTTCTGAATGGCTTTCATTGATGAAGAGAAAAACATGAAATATGCTTTATAAATATAGATAAAAGAATTAGAAATACAGAATAGAATGTGTAATACCTAAGCACAATTTGATATTTATTCTGTTCTAATCCTCCAGGATTTATTTCTCATTCCTTCTCCCTCGTGGAATTGAAGTTCATTTATCATCATGTACTCCCTGATCTGTCGGGAAAAGTCTTGGTTGACGTTGGCTCCAGGCTTGGCACGGTCCTTTATGGGGTAAAGTCCAGCTTGTGGACATAATCAACATTGGGAAAATACTTTCTCCTCCTGCTGCTAGCAACAGTTTGGCCTGTCACCATCCAAGGTGACAGCTTGGCTTTATTTATTAGAGTAACAGAATAAATAAGGTTAAAATATTATATTGAACTTGGAATTTCAAAGGCCAGCTCTCTGATTTCCTTTTCTGAGTCTCTATGACACAGCTGGAGGAGTATCAACAAAGCAGAAGCAGGTGACCTTCATAACACTTTGTTTTTGACCTCCTAATTTCATTTTCTTTATACTGTGCTAAAATAGTGTACTGAGCCTTGATAAGAGCTTTTATAGAAGCTTTTATTTAAAAAAAATTTTTTTAAAGCTTTTATAAAATTTACTTGACTTACGAAATTGCATGTGGCCATAACAAAGTCACTTAACACCCCTGGCTTCAAGTTCTTCACCCGTAAGTAAGCTAACTAAATGATATCCGAGGACACATCTTGCTCCAATTTTCTATGATTCAACTTTGTGGACATTTGTGTCTGAAATATCACTTCAATGTGGCTTTTTAAAAATTTCAAATCATGAGTATTTCTAATGCTCTTAACTGATTTTATCAGAAAACTTAAATGTGGTTTCTGGTTGTTATTAGCAGACTTGTTAAAACATATGGCCAACAGCAGTAGAGACTCATGCCAGAAACAGGCACTATCAGTTCCCAGCATCCATTGCCTGCTCTAAACGGCAACAGTTAACTATTTAGTGCTTAGTTTATTTTTCAGTAGTAAGGCTTTTATTCTATGATTAGGAAAGATATCCATAATAGAATATACAGTTTGTCAAATGGTTGTTTTTAGAGAACAGTAGAGATTACGATTGTATACCATATTTGCTCCACTCTTGTCCATTTTTTGATTTGTTAGAAAAGTATATAGCTGAAAAAAATGTGGCTATGCAAGTATGTGGCAGCATTAATAAGTTTAAAAATATTCTTATTTTTCTCTGTATTAAAGTGGTTACTGATTCAGCTGACAGAAAATTTTTGAATACCTGCATATGCTCCATTGAACATATCCTAAAAATCTATCATTAGCTATAAACATAAATTTGGTTCATACATGGATGTTAATGTAAAGTGATATTCAGAATATGATTTGACCTTTCCTTTCATATTATTTTTTTGTGATCACCACCAAAAATGGATACATAATAATATCTAGTCAGTTCTTGATTATCCTTGTTAGCTAATTGGTCAGTTACATTTGGCAGATTGCAGACGCCAGACTGACTTCCCTAAACCAACAAGACACATCTCCAGCCACCTTCCTCTAGTGTCAGACTCTGAATGATTTTCCATTATATTCCCCACCCCCCAGGTTAACTCCTTTCTTGCTTTCCCCTGCTGTAACTTTCCAAGAAATTATAGAAATAGGGTATTAAACAGAGACTCTATATGTGGTCACTTTTCTCATTTCCAACTTGGTTGAATGTACCATTTTGTCAGAAGTGAGAAATCAATCTTTCAAACTATAATTACTTTTAAATAATGGAAATTAATAAATTACATTCAAGGTCTTGATCAGTAAGAGTCTAAGTTCTTGAAGTTTTAAGAGTTACATACATTACACATTATTATTTATCTTTCATTTTATTTTCACTTTATTGAGTTGTTTTTTAAAGTTTGATTTTTTACATTTTATATAGACATAAATTCACAGTTCATTCATTTGCATCATAACAGGTCTTCATTCTTTCAGGGTTATCTTTACAGTTCAGCACTGCAGCTATATGGAGTAGAATTGAATGGAGACTTTTGCCAATTGCAGGAAATGGTCATAAAAAAATACCAGTTTACTGACAGAGTAAAGGTACCCTTTTATTTATGTATTTTTTTACTAATGAAGTACAGTTGACAAGCAGTGTTTAATTAGTTTCAGGTGCACAACATGGTGATTTGACAAGTCTATACCTTACACAGTGCTTATTCACCACAAGTGTAGCTCCCATCTGTCACCATACAGTGCTATGACAATACCATTGACTATGTTCCCTATGCTGTAGTAAAGATACCCTTTTAAATATATATTCTGTTATCTATTTTATTGCATAATTTAGCTAAGTTTCTTCTGGATTGGAGTTGGAAAATCTTTTTGAATCTATTCCTGGTTGCTGTTGTGCAGAAACAGATCAAGTTGACTTAGTATTTTAAAACATGAATAAATGTGAATTTAATTATAATTATTTTCCACTCCTGTTTTTCTTCCTCCCCAATTTTACTAGAAAGTAGAATTTTTCTTAATTTCTTTCATCTCTGCTGTAGTTTAGTTTTGGTAGCAGCATTTTTGAATCTCTAGATGTAGGTCATAAATGTACTTAATTAAACTCTTATGTTGAAAGTAATCAAAAAGGTTAACTAATGCTTTCAGTTCTTTATCCTTTTTCTAAGCTTCCAGGAGGAGTTGTGGATGCCACAGAATGGCAGTTCAGGGGGAATGATGCCTTGGGTTGGGCTACCACAAAACTTTTCTCTTTTTCTACATGTAAGAGGAAAAATAACCAAGAATGGGAAAGAACATTTCTTGGTTAATGTGCTCATTCTTATCCTTCCACTGAGGATCCTACACTTCTAATGGCAATGCAGAGAAACATTGAGCATCTAAGGCTTTCTGGTGTTAAGATGTTGAAAGACATCTCGGTGGAATTAAAGATCTAGTCTTCCCCTTATTTATTGAAGGAAACTTTTTCTTCCTCCTTCCAGACTTCCTTTTTTCTCTTTGCATATATCTCTCATCTCAGAAATAGGCAAATGAGGGCAGCCGGGTGGCTCAGCAGTTTAGCGCCTGCCTTCAGCCCAGGGCGTGATCCTGGAGACCTGGGATCAAGTCACACATCAGACTCCCTGCATGGAGCCTGCTTCTTCTTCTGCCTGTGTCTCTGCCTCTCTCTCTGTGTCTCTCATGAATAAATAAATAAAATCTTTAAAAAAAAATAGGCAAATGATTGAAACAAATTTATTGTCCATTAATAAATCCATGGATTTTTCTCACTGTCCCATATTTAGTGAACAAGAACACGTTACTCTTGCATGATAAGAATCACATAGCTACTAAGAATATCAATTTAATTGGAAGTTAAGGTTTAAAAGTTGACCTCTTAAGAATCATAGTTTATAAATGGACAACCAAGGAGTGCCAAGGTGGCTCAGTCAGTTGAGCATCCAACTCTTGATTTTGGCTCAGATCATGATCTCGGGGTCATGAGATCAAGCCTTGTGTGGGGCTCTGAGCTCAGCAGGGAGTCTGCTTGGGATTCTCTCTCTCCTCTCTTTCTCTCTCTCTCTCAAATAAATCTTTTAATAAATAAGGGAGAACCATGTAACTTATTGTTATTTTTTTAAGATGATGATAAAGGTATATAAAACACATTTATTTACACATTAAAAGATTTTTACCCCTTGCTTTTCAAAGGAGTATATAGATGAATGCCCACCCCACATACTTTCAAGGCCTGTGGCTTTGGTGGCAATTAGTAACCCAATGACAGAAAGCTGTTTTTATACCATTTTTTTGGCAACCTTAACAGTTTCCTTCCGCAATGGGAGAGACAGTTGTTGTGTTTGAGAGGCCTTAAGAGCAACAGAAAGGAATTCCAGGGTTATTTTTTATATTATCTGGTGAAATGCATCAGCCTTTAAATCTTGGGCTCTGCTTTTTGTTTGTTCTTTTTGGTCTTTGTTTTAGCAGGACTTTGCTCAGAAGTCTAGGAGTCCTTGGTTGTCTGTTCATACTTAGAGAGTGAGAGAAAAAAGAAAAAAAGCTGGTTGAAGTTCTCAGCACTTAAGTGAGGATTCTGAGCACTGTGGGCTTCACTGTCAAGTGATCTCGTTTGGGTCATTAATTAGGGGAATATCTGATGACATATCTTAAGATCTTTCCTCTTGGGCTATGGCAAGCAACATCCTGGGGACAGAGTGGTAGAGTAAAAGAAGTGAAATGTTAGGGATTCACAGCATCCTGTCTGCCTTACTTCCCTTGTTTACAGTACATTAGCCTTTCTTTCAACTTATCCTGGTGTCCCTGACCCAGAGACCTTTTGTTTTACCCTTACAGAGAATCAGTCTCTATTCTTTTGCTGGGAAATGTGAAAGTTGTATAAGGGTCTGAGTGCTTTTAAAACTGACTTTGAACCAAATTACCTTATTTTTAGCATTTCTCCCTACTCCCTCACCCAGAGATACCTAGTACCATCAGTTGTGAGCCTTTTTTGAGATTCTGTAGTATAAATCAAGTCTGGGTCTTTGCTTTCTATCTGTCTAGCTTAGAAATCAGATTTTTCTGGTCTCCTAAATTCCTTATTAATTCCTCTTTTTTTCTTAACTTACAAAATTTCATCTCTGTTATTTCATTTCCCATTCCTCCCATCCTTGTGGGTATACATCTTTTCTTCTAAAAACCCTATATTGTTATTATAATAGGGTTTCAGGAAATAAGAATACATGCCATGTGTTTTATGCACTACCTTACATTGAAAGACCCATTGATTTAAATTCTTTCCACCGTCTTCTCTAAGCTAAAGGTGAATTTTCCTTTATTCGTATCTTACTTATTCCTTGAATGGCACTTAGAGTTACCAACATAGCTGTTTCATCCTATTAGTAGAATATAACATTTTTGAGTGTAGATGTTATATCTCATTGGTCATGGTGTATCTCCCCAAACAGTATCTTATATATTGGAGGTGCCCATGAAAATTGATTAAATTGATTTAGTGGCTTTGTGACCTTTGCGTTGTTAGCATTCCAGCTTGTCCAGAGCCATTTTGGAGGGTTTCCCTGGGCACTCTGTTGGTTGCCATAATGAATTGATCTGCCAGATTATTTTTTACCCTGTGTGGTGGGGTGTGAGAGAGGAACAGAGATGGGAAGGAAAAAGAGGAAACTGTGATATATCAGTAGGTTAATTTGCATGCCTATTTCATATCTCAGCAACATGTTTAGAAAGTTTAAAGTGATTAACTGTTTTCTGTGTGTTCAAGAACATGTCCAAGGTGTGTTTCAGAGACTAGAGGCCCACCTAATTTAAATTATCTTAGTATTTTTACTACTTAAAAAAGAAAATAAACCCCACAACATTCTGAATGCTATTTATTTGTAAGACCAAAGATCATTTAATACAAAATAGTACATTAGAGACACCTAACTCTGGGAAATGAACAAGGGGTAGCGGAAGGGGAAGTGGGCGGGGGGTTGGGGTGACTGGGTGATGGGCACTGAGGGGGGCACTTGGTGGGATGAGCACTGGGTGTTATGCTATATGTTGGCAAATTGAACTCCAATAAAAAAAATTTAAAAAAAAAACAAAATAGTTAAACTTTTTCTCTTCTTTTTAAAATAAAAGTGGTTTCTTTTGCACTTGAGAAAATAGATGTTTTCTCTTATTATCTTGCCTGGACTCTTAAGACTTGTTGATTGTGGTCAAGTTAATTTTTTGAGGTATATAGTCTTAATTTTTATTATTAAGTTTTTAATTTTAATTAATATATAGTGTTATATTAGTTTCAGGTGTACAATATAGTGATTCAACAATTCTGTATATTACTCAGTGCTCATCATAAGTGTACTCTTTAATCCCCATCACCTATTTCACCCATCTCCCACCCACCTCCCCTCTGGTAGCCATCAGTTTGTTCTCTATAGTTAAGAGTCTATTCCTTGGTTTGTCTCTCTCTACTTTTTTGTTTGTTTGTTTCTCTCCTGTACATGTTTGTTTTATTTTTCAAATTCCACATATGAATGAAATCATGTTATTTGTCTTTCTCTAATTGGTTTATTTCACTTTGCATTATACTCTCTAGCTCTAACCTCATCCTTGCAAATGGCAAGATTTCATTCTTTTTTATGGCTGAATAATATTCCATTATACACACACACACACACACACACACACATACACACACACCATCTTTATCCATTCATTTGTTGAAGGACACTTGGACTGCTTCCATAATTTGGCTATTGTAAATAATGCTGCAGTAACACGGGGGTGCATATATCCCTTGGAATTAGTGTATTTGGGGGTAAATACCCAGTGGTACAATTGCTGGATCATAGGGTAGTTTATTTTTAGCTTTTTGAGAAACCTCCATATTGTCTAATACAGTGGCTGCACCATTTGCACCCCCACCAGCAGTGCGTGAGGGTTCCTTTTTTCTTTACATCCTCACCAACACTTGTTTCTTGTGTTTTTGTTTTTAGCCATTCTGACAGGTGTGAGGTGATATCATTGTAGTTTTGATTTGCATTTCTCTGATGATGTGTGATGTTAAGCATCTTTTCATGTGTCTGTTGGCCATCTATATGTCTTCTTAGAGAAATATGTGTTCATGTCTTCTGCCCATATTTTAATTGGATTGTTTTTTTTGGTGTTGAGCTTTGCAAGTTCTAACCCTTTATCAGATATGTCATTTGTAAATATCTCCCATTCAGGAGGTTGTCTTTCAGTTTGACTGATTGTTTCCTTTGCTATGCAGAAACTTTTTGTTTTGATACAATCCCAGTAGTTTATTTTTGCTTTTGTTTCCCTTACCTCAGGAGACATATCTAGAAAGATGTCGTAATGGCCAATGTGAGAGAAATTATTGCCTGTGCTCTCCTAGGATTTTTATGGTTTCAGGTCTTACATTTAGGTCTTTACTCCATTTTGAGTATTTCTGTGTACAGTATAAGAAAGAGGTCAGGTTTCATTCTTTTGGGTGTAGCGGACCAGTTTTTAAAGATTTGTCCATTTGGGGTCTTCTGTAGTTACATACAAATTTTAGGATTGTTTATCTAGTTCTGTGAAAAATTCTGTTGGTATCTTAATAGAGATTGCATTAAATCTGTAAATTGCTTTAGATAACGTAGACATTTTTACAATATTTGTTATTCCAATCCATGAGCATAAAATGTTTCTTTGTGTCATCTTCAATTTCTTTCATCAGTGTTTTGTAGTTTTGAGAGTACAGGTTTTTCACCTCTTTGGTTAAGTTTATTCCTAGGTGTTCTGTTGTTTTGGGTGTGAGGCATATATTTTTTAAATAAATTGTTTTGTTTGCTTTTTTGGATAAATAATCAAATAAATTTTAGATGAAAAGTCAGACAAAGCCAATAAACATATTGTATTAACATTTTATAGTATATAAATTACTTTTATAGTTTTTATATGATCCCAGTTGATTCTGTGGATCAGGACAGATATTATTCCATTTTATTTATGAGGACACTGACTGCCTAAGCATACAGATTTAGTTGATGATGGAGCAAGAGTCTGAACCTAGGGCCTTTGACTCTTAAAATTAATGATACAGTCATAGAGGAAGAAGCTCTGAAGTCGGAGTTGAAAGACCATAATTATATGTCTATGTACATAAATCTATCTAAAACTTTCACAAGTTTATGGTTTTTAATTAGATATTGAGTATCTCTCATAGAGGGATACCTGGGTGGCTCAGTCGGTTAAGCATCTACCTTTGGCTCATGATCCTGGGTCCTGGGTTTGAGTCCCGTATCAGGCTCCCTGCTTTTCCCTCTGCCTCCCTCTGTCTCTTGTGAGTAAATAAATAAAATTCTTTTTTTTTTTTAAAGTCTACATTAAAAAAAGGTATCTCCCATAGATGATACTATTAAATACACTGTTCCTTCTCCCATTTTAAGTAGGGTTAACTTCTCATATTGCCTCACAGTATCATTGAACCAATAGATATTTCTTCTGTGGTTATCTTTGTTTTCTTAAAATGAACCCATTCTTCTTTAGGTGCTTCATGCAGACATCTGTACCCAGGGTTCACTTCTGCAAAATGCTGATGTTATTATAATGAATAATGTCTTCGAATATTTTCTTGATGAAGCAGAACAGGCCAGGTATGTTATTTATTCAAGGAAGAAATCTGTTAAAATATGATCAGCAAAGTATAAAAAGGGATTAGTTGGGTGGGTGGTTGGCTCAGTCAGTAGAGCATGACCTTGGGGGTCGTGAATTCAAGCCCCACATGAATGTAAAGATTACTTAAATAGATATCTTTTTTTTTTAAAGGGATGGTAAAGTAGAAATATTTTCATAGTAAACTGTTTTTTAAAACAACCTCAACAAGATTATGTTAATCTTGAAATATGTTATGTATAAAACAAAAATATTGTCCAGCTTTGTAAAATATTACACCAAATGGGGTGGCATATATTAAATGATACCATGACCCAGGCATTTGCTTAGCCATCAGGGATGCAATAAGATAACCATTCCCAATGGGCGTTTATACTTACTCTTTTCTGTCTCCATTTTATTTTCTTTGAAAAACAAGTTGTTAAAAAAAAAAAAAAAAGAAAAGAAAAAGAAAAACAAGTTGTGTACTATCCTATCACAAAATCCTGGGAATTAATTTCTGTAAGTGATATAAGAATATTAACCAAAAGAGTGAGTAGTTATCAAACTTCAAAAATATTAAGGTGGTAATAGTAGGTTCCTAAAAATATTCCACTATTCAGGGAATGGAAAAATTAGCTTATCTGTGATCAGTATTTTGACTTCTCTGCCACAATTTGTTGCTTTGTGACCCTCAGAGCCAGTAGGTTCCTCTAATTAGGAAATCACTGTGGTCTATAATCTGACACATTGATTTTCTAGCTAGTTAGGATTGCTGACTGGTTTTTTTCATAATGGCATATGTGTACTCTAGATGCAAGAAAACTTCCCATGTATGTGAAAGGGAATTACACAAATGTTTGGATCAGTGCATCAGTAAGGTTTGTACTACAGAGAAATAAAAAGATCATATAACTACAGGCTGTAAAGACCATATAGTTAATACAGAGTAGAATCCTGAATGGCTAACCCTCTTTATCCTGCTACCCTTTTATCTTCTTTATTCTGCCCTTCCCCCAATTTTCTGTCACACATGCATACACACACACGCACGCACATACCCATTACTAGTAGGTGAAGGTCATCATGAAATTAACAAATATTTTAAAAAGAAACTAATTCAATGAAAACTAATCTCATAATCAAAGTTCAGCCAGGGGCAGCCTGGGTGGCTCAGTACTTTAGCGCCGCCTTCAGCCCAGGGCCGGATCCTGGAAACCCAGGATCGAGTCCCACATCGGGCTCCCTGCATGGAGCCTGCTTCTCCCTCTGCCTGTGTCTCTGCCTCTCTCTCTCCCTCTCTCTGTGTCTGTCATGAATAAATAAATAAAATCTTTAAAAAAAAAAAAACAAAAAAACAAAGTTCAGCCAGAATGTGTGACAATTTTTGGTCACAGACTGAAGACCAGAAACAGAACATGAGCAAAATTGTTTTGTTTTATTTTGCAAAATTTTAATCATAGACCTCTTTAAACTTAATTTCCAGTGGACAAAGTGCGATTTACTTTTCACCTTTTTAAGCTAATGACCAGTAGCCAAAACATTACATAATTGTTGGAGAATGAAGTATTACCAGGTTTCTGTTGTTTAAGAAGGTAAAAGAAAAAAACACCATAAAGTCTTTGGAGATTCATTACAGAAAGATTTGACTGCCAAAGAATGATGAAAGCCACTGGTGAACTTGACATCGGAAATACTGAATGTTTGGGTTGTTTTAAAAGCTTTCTTGGTACATTCATTCACACTCTCTACATTGTTCAGCAAATAGGTATCGGCCGCATGTGTTTGTTCAGTCATTTCTCCTAAATCTAGTGCAGTGCGTTCAAAATATAGGTTCTAGTCATGAATGACAATATTTAGGAGAATGTTTTGAAGACAGTAAATGATTCTGACATTGGGATTGTTCTGTCAAAATGATCATTTACCTATGTTAATTCTGTATTGTACTGAGTGACAAAAATGATGCTACATATAGCCTCTAAAGACTTGTCTTAATTAGAATCTGGGACAAATTGAATGATATTGCTGTAGGAGTTAATATATATGAGAAAACAAATATTTTGTAATAATAGAAAATGTGTACTCAGGAAAGGCTCAGGCTTCAGAATAAATTCAGTCTCATTACAGAATAACATCCCAGATTTGTAGAGTAATTGTTAGTTTAAAAGGTGCCTCAATGCATTTTTGAGTAGGTGAAGCAGATACTACTACAATGACAACTTACCAGAAACAGCAAATACTATTTTGAGAGTCATGACCAGTCATGCCAATTTAATTAACTTCTTCATTCTTATTAAATAAGCTTATAAAATGTCATTTTTAAGGAACCACATCAAAACAATAGCTCTAGCCTAAGCACAGTGGCTGTTATCAAGCACTGCTACATTATTTTAGATATAGCCTGGGAAAAAGAACATTTGTATCATTTTGCCTAATAAACTCCAGAATACTAAACCTAATAACTATTGCTGTAACTAAAATAAATGGAAATGACACCACTGCCCACCTGCCCATTGCAAGGGATGCACATCTCTGCTTTGCTTACCCACTGCTTCCCAGTAGTGGGGTATACTGTCAGCACTCATGCACGATACAGAAATCCAGTTCACGTCTGCACTGAAGTTAGTCAGAACCGGTCAGACATTGCCCTATGGCACATACATGTGCACATGGCATTTCATCGTGCTTTCAACCTGGCTGGCCCACTCAACTTCGCAGGTGCCATATTGTCCAAAAGTCTTTCCATTAAATATTTTTGACCACCAAATAAAGTATAGTTTCAGTCTTGATGTTATTTTAAAAGATGTAATCTACATATTATGCTGTATTGTAAGTCTTTACTTGGTTTCTGGTTTCTATGGCCTTTCTGCATGACTTTTCCCCACTTCTACCTCTCAGCCCTTCTCCGTTCTGCAGAACCAGCTTTGACACATTTCATCAAGAGTTTAGTGGCTTTCAGGGCCGCCTGGATGGCTCAACCAGTTAAGCTTTCAACTCTTGATTTCCACTCAGATCATGATCTCAGGGTTGTGGAATCAAGCTCTGTGCGGGCTCTACACTGGGCTTAGAACCTGCTTGGGATTCTCTCCTCAACCATGCTTGTGCACACACTCTCTCTCTCTCCCTCTCCCCCTCCCCCCACAAAAAAAACCCCAGAAGAGTTTAAGGGGCTTTAATTGCTGATCCAGCTTTGACTTGTATGTTGGTTTTGAAAACTAAGCTTTAGCCTTAATACCTGCTATTAACACAAATCCCCATCTTGTTAAATCTCTTCAGTGTTGTAACATCACAATTTTGCCAACACCCCCTTCAGGAACTGAGGAATTTACCAATTTCTAGTATTTTGCTGCAGTCCTATTACCTGCAGACATTTTGCCCATCTGGATTTGTAGGTATTGCCTGTGCTACATATTCTCTTGTCATTTTCATTGTTTAAAAAGTGTTTTAGTGTCTGGTAAAACCTAAAATATAAGTCTTTAATATGTTGCAGAGCCTGGGAATGTATCAGCCATAATGTAAGGAAACAAGGATCGTTATTAGTAACAGTACCAAGTCTTGAAGATTCTCTTTCACGCCTGCAGGTATGTAAGCGTCTTTCCCAGCACTTTTACTGTCAAAACTATTCTCCTCCTTTTTCCTGATAGCTGTTTGGATATTCTAGAGACATTCTGTCTGAATCTAGCAACAGATGATTCAGTAACTAAGCCTAAGACCTGGTTTGTGGCTTGTTCATTGGCCTCAAGAGCTCTGAAATTGTAATTCTTATCTTGATATATAGATTTCTTGGCTTCTCTACCCAGTTTTTTCACCTGAGGGTTACAGTTTTAGGTTAACAAATGCTATTAAATGTTTGTAAGAGGCTTAGAACACCCACATCATAACTTTCCCATTAGAACAAAAGGAATACAGTTGCTCAAGGCTTCTAGAATCAGATGTGTAGACTGGAAGCCCATGTACTATGTACAGTTTGGGATCTTATACAAACTGCTTCTTTGTTCCTTAGATTCTCCATATAAAGTAAGGCTCATATTTAATAGGTTTCAGCCCAATCAGTTGACCTTATGTAAAGGGTATATATAAAGTTCTTAGAGACCCCTAGATGAAAGATACTGTTGTATTTCTTAATAATGGAGTATTATTATAGTTTTCTTTAGTGGTGTTTTTCTTACCTATAAACACTGCCAAATTTAAGCATCTATATCTTCCTTTTAAAAAAGAAAACTAAACCATCATCAGTAACACTTCCTTAAGAAATATTTGTCAGTCATCTAAATTACAGAAGTAATTCATGTTTGAACTAACAAGGGAAATAATCCTGAGATATATAAAGAAAAGATATATAAAGAAAAATTTCGGGCAGCCCTGGTGGCTCAGCGGGTTTAGCGCCGCCTTCAGTCAAGTCCCGCGTCGGGCTCCCTGCGTGGAGCCTGCTTCTCCCTCTGCCTGTGTCTCTGCATCTCTCTGTGTGTGTATGTGTCTCTATGAATAAATAAATAAAATGTTTTAAAAAAAGAAAGAAAGAAAAATTTCCCCATTCCCTCCACTTAATTCTTTTCGAGGAGAGACCCATCTCATGGGTGGTATAATCCTACTATACTTTTCCATGCTTATAAAAGCATGCCTTTTAAAATACATGGTCTCCACGAGGCATGTGGGTGGCTCAGTCAGTTAAGCATCTGACTCTTTGTCTTAGCTCAGGTCTTGATCTCAGTGGTCTTGAGTTCAAGCCTTGTGTTGGGCTCCCTGCTAGGTGTGAAGCCCACTTTAAAATAAATACATATATATTTATGGGCCCCTCTCAAGTTAACCCCTTAGCACCATCACTGTGTGTTTATGAATAGTTTTCTCTGTCCTCTGTGTATTCTCATTGTTTTTTAATCTTTTATTGTTTAATGATAATTATTAAATTAGTTACATTAAAACAATTACTCTATTCTGTATTTTCTTTATTCTTTCAAATTCCAAAATCAAAATAAATTAAATCCTGAATCCACAGACCTACCATGTAGTAACAAAGAATCGTTCATGTAATAACCACATAAATTTAGTCCTGCTTGTTGTAAAAAAATCTGTTGTGTTCAGTTACTTAGTTCATCATGATTTCTTGAAGCTTTAGAGAATAGAATCATTCTGCAGTTTTCATGTTTGTTTATAACCTTTTTTCTTTCAGATTAATATACAATTATCTTCCTGGGTTGAAGAGGTAACACTGAACTATGATGTATACCCAGAAAAGCATATTGACAGAGAAGCTCTTGAACAAATTCATTTGTATAAGATTCTATAACATAAAATAGTCCTACCTCAGCATAATGTTTTGTTGAATATATTACAAATTAATAAAAAAGAAACATCACCCCAATACCTGGACACATACTTCTGTATATTTCTTTTAGACTTATATATATGTTTACCTATTTGTAAATAGTTGTATATGTATATGTACATATACATAGTTGTGTATAGACACATAGTTGTGTCTATATACAACTTTGATTTCTGTGATAATTTAATTAAAATATTTACCTGAATATTTTTGGTTTCCCCCTGTTTCTTTTATCTTTTTAAAAACATAAATATGTCTTTAGTCACTAACTCTGTGTACCAATTCCAAATATAACAAAAAGGATTAAAAGGTGTTTCTATCATGAGAGAAGGATATAGGGGAAAGTAGGCTACATTGTATCCCATTTATTAGATCTCTATCCTGTAAGATTCCTTGTATCCAGCTTTATGTGAAGAGGCTAGCACAAGGATTAAAATAAAAAATAATCACAGTTGCTAGGAAAAAGCAAACTAGAAAGGTAGCCTCCAAAATATAAATACAGATTTTGTCTAGGTGGAACAGTTACTAATAATTTTTTTTTCTTTTCCATGTTTTTCTGTATTTTACAGTTTTTTTCTGTAATGAATGGATTTCTTTTGAAATCAGGAAAAGCAAAACTTTTTTAAAAGAATACAATGAGGGGCACCTGGGTGGCTCAGTGGTTGAGCATCTGCCTTAGGCTCAGGTCGTGATCCCAGAGTCCTGGAGTCAAAGGATCGAGTCCCACATCAGGCTCCCCATGGGGAGGCTGCCTCTCTCTCGATGTCTCTGCCTCTGTGTGTCTCTCACGAATGAATGAATAAAATATTTTATAAATAAAAGTACACTGAAACATCAAAAGAACACCTAACACCTAGTTCTAGTAATCTCATATTTAGTGTTATATATAAATTACTTTTTTTTAACCTACATTTTGGAGTTGTGGAACTTTTTGGAAATCTATGTTTTAGGTTTTTTGTTTTTTTTTAATAGGCAGAGGGGAGGGGCAGAGGGGAGAGAAAGAGAGAATCTTAAGCAGCCCCCACACCCAGCTTGGAGCTGACTCAGGGCTCAATCTCAAAATCCCAAAATCATGACTTGAGTCGGACAATCAAGAGTTGGACACTTAACTCACTAAGCCACCCAGGCACCCCTTTATTTTTTGTTTTGTTTGTTTTTTCAAGAAATTATTGCTCAATAGCTAAAGAAAGTGCTAAAAATAAAAGAAGTTTGGAACTTTTACTGTTATTATTATCTGTCATATTTAGTATCTGGTATAATAATAAATGCTGGAATTCCATTAATTTCTTAGTCACAGAGGCATTACTTATTCCTGCTAACTCATTAAATATTCTTACCATTCTAGTCACCCAAGAAGAAGCTAAAGCAGAGTTACGGAGTTACTAGAATCCTGGCATCTCAGTAACAGTTGGATGTTTCCAGGAATCTGTGCAGATTTTCTGAAATTTTGAAAAGATTTCTGGAAAAGGAGAAAAATTAATTGAAGTATTTGAAAATATTTCAATACTTAAAATACTTGAGGCTGTTATTCATATGATTGTTTTATACATAATTAAATGTATTGATTTATTGTAATAACATATAGTCACTTAAATTTCAAGTACACAAAAAAAAAAAAAATTTCAAGTACAATACTAACTAGCAAATACATAAGATACAAACAGTAAACATGCGTGAAAAATAAGTTTATTAATAATATGGCACATACTTATAAACATAGAACATAAATTGAATTTCACTTGATGATGCACCTATTCTTAAAAAACTGTATTTCCTAAACTCTGATTCCCAGTTGCCCTAGTGTTTATTTGACTGTTCTCAGAAGCATGAACCTCTAAAGCAAAATCTGCTGCTATGGCCCTGGGTGAATGCCAGAACTCCCATTCTAGAATGCCCTGGACAGGACAGAAGGAGAGATAATACTAGCAATACTCTGAACCATGGAGGAACAAGTCTCTTTGTAAACGTAGTTTTGTATCATCCATCCCCTAATTTAATAAAAAAAAAAAATTAAGTATTCAGCTATCAATAGTGGAATACACCGAAGAGCACAGATTATCAGTGGTTTCCATAGATATGTGCATAAAGTTACAGAAAAACATTTATTTATTTATTTATTTGGTAATCTCTAACCCAACCTGGGGCTTGAACTCATGACCCAAAGATCAAGAGTCATGTGTTCTACTCACTGAGCGAGCTAGACATCCTGACAATTGTCACTCCTTGGCCTCAGTCTCCCTCCTGCCCTTTCAGTGTCTGCTCTGTGTCTTACAAGGCTCAGGGGAGGAAGGGCAGTGAGTTAAGATATTTTTGTATTTAGTAGCCAAATGAAAAATAACACAAAACTAAATCTTTTTTCGTATAGCATTACTAGTGCTCAGACAACTCAAAACATTAAGATTATAGTAAATGTCCAAATTTTTTAGCTCTTTAGCTCATAAAATACATGACAAATATGATGAAAGAGTTAAATTGATAGAAAACAAAATTATTTCTTAGACCTTTTTTTCTGCCGATGCTCCTTTAAAACTACTGAACTCCATAGAGCTTATCCAAGTTTGATCATCTTGTTCCTTCACCGAACTTCCAATCCCTTCTACTAAATGCAGACACCCTTGATGTCCAAACCAGGTCCTATTTGGTTTAAACACTCCAGGATCTCATGAAAACCTCATTAATAGTAGTCATCATAAGATATTTTCTATTGATGGTGAATTCCAAGCCATGCAGCTATTAATTACACAAACAAATCACACAAACATGTATTAAGCTCACACTATGTATCTGGCACTCTGCCAGCCTCTACAGATAGAGAAAACAAAACACTTGGCTCTACCATGAAAGAACTCAGACTCTAAGGAGGGAGAGGGGTGACTCGTTAGTTTAGATATAGGATAAGGAAAAATGTTCCTGGTTAACAGAACACCATGTGCAGAGGCAGAGGATAGTGAGTATTTTAGTATGACTAGAGCCCAGGATAGGAAGGATTTACACGAGGATCATGAAGTAGATAGATGCCAGATCAGGAAGAGAATGGTATACCAAGCAAAGGAGATCACATTTTATTCTGAGGGTGAGCCATTAGAAGATTTTAAGCAGCATGTTGATATGATCAGAATAAAATTATAGAAGCCATATTGTGGTCCAGTGACTCTAGGGACATAGGGAAAAGAAAGGAGTCAAGATGTACCTAGGAGGGCTCAGTACTTTGTTAGGGAGTACATAAATCCAGACATGAAGAGGGTTTAAAAATTACATTTATGAAGATATATAAGAAAATCAAATGTGGCATTACAACAGAATAAATCAAAAGATAATAGCAAAGAATCTACTGAATGCAGTCTTATACGATCAGCATAAAAAATAGATACTGAGGCACCTGGGTGGCACAGTCAGTTAAGTGTCTGCCTTCAGCTTAGGGTCATGATCTTAGGGTCCCCAGATCAAGCCTATGTTGGGCTCCCTGCTCAGTGGGGAGTCTGTTTCTCCCTTTCCCACTCACTCCCTCTCAAATAGATAGATAAAATCTTTAAAAAAAATTAGTTAAGTACTAAGTATATGGCCAAAAATGAATGCTAGGAGGCAAAAATTAAGACAATAACTTGAAAAGGAACCTGCCAAGGATGAAACACACCCCTGTGTGTGTGTGTGCATGCGTGTGTTCATATACACATACACAAAGTAAACAAGGATATTAATTAGCATTGAAGAGAAGGATCTGGGTGGGGCATAAAGTTCCAAACATTTTTCATGTAAATAAATGAAGAATCTAGCTAGGGAAAAAGGAAACAACAACAAACTTAAGGGTTTCACTGGGGACATGCTAGCACAGAAAAAGATTTCTCTTTTTCAGAAGAATTCAATTCTGGGACATAATTAAACAGGCCTTGTTTGGCAGTTATCAACTTCCCTAGACTTGTCCAGATGGCTAAAGCAACTCAACCACTTTAGGCTGTAGTTTACCCACTTGCAAATTAAGTTAATTAATGTTTTTGGGCCATGAGTTTCACAGGAGTATTATGTGCATTAAATGAATGGTAAATACCTTGAGACAGACACAAGGAAAAGCATATAAATAGAATACAAATTGAAATTGATTTATTCTCTCTCTAAAGACATGTTCATGAAAATTGATAGATATAATCATCATAATTGCATCAAGGATCCTCATTTCAAGTTAGTTTTTGCTAACAAGAATAATCCTCGGTTGTTAAATTCTCCAAAACTTATTTTCTCAAATTTCTACTTTCTTTGAGGAAGATGAGGAAAAGAAACATATGCCCAAGGTAACCTAGGATAAATCGAATATGAATAAATGAAAATATAATCCTGTAGACTAAGAAGGAAAAAATATACGAAAAATCTGAATCTAATGGCAGGAAAAGATCACAAGCTATGAAATCAGTTCTTAAGTAGAAATAGTTAAATACTATTAAAATACTTCCATACTGACAAATCAAAGACAGACTTAGAGACCAGGAAGGTAATATGTATTTAAATCCTGAGTGCTTAAGGAAGATTTTCTGATTAAGAAAAAAATCTAAATTCATTGACATGGATTTTGTACTTGATGTTTTAGCTATGGAGCCTGACAACAACCCAATGAAGTAGGAGCTATTAATCCTATTTAATATGAGTTTTAAGATGAGTAAACTGAGTTTTATTTAGTGAAGGTAGGAAACTTTCCAAAAGTTTTACAGCTGGTAAATGGCACAGCCAGGATTCAATCCTATTTTCTACCTAAACTCCAAAGCCTGTGCTCTTTTGTTATGCTATCTCTGTATTTTAAATTTCGTAGTCTAATATTAACCACAAAACCAACAGATTAAAATGGAGAGAAGCCGCCTTATTTTGCCTTTGGATTCTTCATCAATGTGAGAATTGCTTGAGTAATTGTTTAATGTATAAGCTGCAGCTGTGATTCTTTAAAAGTTTTTATTTAAATTCCAGTTAGTTGGGGCACCTAGGTCGCTCAGTCAGTTAAGTGTCTGCCTTCAGCTAAGGTTGTGATCCCAGGCCTGGAATGGAGCCCCAAATGTGGCTCCCTGCTCAGTGGGGAGTCTGCTTCTTCCTTTCCCTCTTCCTGCCACTCCCCCTGCTTGTGCTCTCTGTCAAATAAATAAATAAAATCTTTAAAAATAATTAACTAATTAAATTCCAGTTAGTTAACATACAGTGTAATATTAGTTTCAGGTGTACAATATACTGATGCCATGCTTTCATATAACACCCAGTGCTCACCACAAGTGCATTCCTTAATTCCCCTCAACTATTTTATCCATATCCCCACCCAGTTACAGCTGTGATTTATAAATCTGTTAGATGCTTAAACCAAGAGGAAAAGTGACAACTAGGTCATAGTTCAAAATGTATGGCTTCTGAATGAAAGAGAGGTGCAGCATGGCTTTAACATTATAATTGATAGTAATACTATGATGATAATATCCTAAATCAAAATTATTAATGTGACTGTTTTTACATTGAAAGTTACCTATAGGGAGGCCTGGGTGGCTCCATCAGTTAAGCGGCCGCCTGCGACTCAGGTCATGATCTCAGGGTCCTGAGATGGAGCCCTTGAGTGGGGCTCCCGGCTCAGCAAGGAGTCTGCTTCTCCCTCTCCCTCTGCCCCTTCCTTCTAGCTCGTGCTCTCTCTCTCTCTTGCTCTCTCTCAAATAAATAAATAAAATCTTTTTTAAAAAATTACCTATATAAACAATTGGTTCAATCTCTTTCTTTTTTCCCCTCATTTACTAAATTACTCATACATTATAAAATAATACCTGAAATTTTCAAAAGCAACTGAAGACAGAAAACATGCCAAGATTTTGGCTTACAGGGAGAAAGAGTAACTAGATTATAGATGATTTACTTAAAACAATGACTCAGTTTTTGGACTCCAGCTTTGTTTATTTTTTCTGCCAAATAAACATTATTATTTAGGTCAAACTGCAAGGTGCAAATAAGAAGAGCCATTCTTTCTGTTGGAAGATGAAAGCAGCACAGATTTTTACTTAGAAGATACTTTAGGATAAACCAAAGTATCTTTCTCTTCTTTTCTTAGAGAAAGAAAATTGTATTTGAAGTGTCTTTGCAAAGTGGGGAAAAGCAGCTTCCTTAAAATAGATCTGCATTCTGATAACATGGAACATACAATTTATGGGATAAAATGAAGCTTGGAAATTACTTCATGTGGCGGTGCCTGGGTAGCTCAGTCAGTTAAGTGTTTCCCTTTGGCTCAGGTCATGAGCTCAGGGTCCTGGGATCATGCTCCGCATCACACTCCCCGCTCAGGGAGAGCCTGCTTCTCCCTCTCCCTCCGATGCTCTCCTCACCTTGTGTTCTCTCTCTCTCCCTCAAATAAAAAAAAAAAAAAAAAAAAAACTTTAGGTTGATGTTGAGAAACTGGAACCTTCCTGCATTGCTGGTGGGAATATAAAGTGGTACAGATGCTATGGAAAACAATTTGGCAGTTCCTCAAAATGTTAGCCATATAGTTACCATATGACCTAACAAATTCCACTCCTAAATACATACCCAAGAAAAAGGAAAACATATGTCCAACATAAAAATTTGTACACAAATGTTCATAGTACATTATTTATAATATCTAAAAAACAAGGTAGGGGAAACAAAGATCCATCAACTAATAAATGAATAAAGAATAGTGGATAAATAATTCCATACCATGGCATTTATTCAGAGTAAAAATAAATAAAGTATTGATACATGCTAGGACATGGATGAATCTTGAAAACATCATGCTAAGGGAAACCAGTCAAAAAAGATCACATGTTGTATAATTCTATTTATATGACATGTCCAGAATAGGCAAATAGAGACAGAAAGTACCTTAGTGGTGGCTTAGAGCTGGGAGGGGAGCAGAGGAAAGATAGGAAGTGACTATTAATAGATGTGGGTTTCTTTTTGGGGTGATAAAAATAGTCTAGAATTAGATTGTGGTGATAATTGCACAACTCTGAATATGCAAAGAACCATTGAACTGTACACTTTAAATGGATGAAATTGTATATTGTATGTGAATTACATCTCAATAAAGTTGTTTAAAAAAATAAAATGAGGGGACACCTGGGTGTCTCAGCAGTTGAGTGTCTGCCTTCAGCTCAAGGTGTGATCACAGGATCCAGGATCAAGTCCTGCATCAAGCTCCTTGCAGGGAGCCTGCTTCTCCCTCTTCCTATGTCTCTGCCTCTCTCTGTGTCTCTCATGAATAAATAAACAAAACCTTAAAAAAAAATAAGATAAGGTATCAAAATTAGTTTAGGTTGTAAGCAATCTCTGTGGCTTTGTCATTGGAAGAGTTGGGTGACTAGCACAGCAGTGTTTGTATTATCAAATAATGAAGTGAGAAGACTACCTATACTTAGTTTAACATATACGTGCTTGATTTTCAGAAAACAACTAATTACATTAAAAATTATGCTAATCCGGGCATTGGGGGTGAGGGGAGGTTGGGGGGGAGGGGTAGGGGTAGGAGGGGGCTTGGCGGTTTGGCGCCGCCTCCAGCCCAGGCCTGATCCTGGAGACCCTGGATTGAGTCCCTCCTCGGGCTCCGTGCATGGAGCCTGCTTCTCCCTCTGTCTGTGTCTCTGCCTCTCTCTCTCTCTCTCTCTCTCTCTCATGAATAAATAAAATCTTTTTTAAAATTATGCTAATCCCGGGGATCCCTGGGTGGCTCATCGGTTTGGCACCTGCCTTTGGCCCAGGGCGCGATCCTGGAGTCCCTGCATGGAGCCTGCTTCTCCCTCCTCCTGTGTCTCTGCCTCTCTCTCTCTCTCTCTCTATGTCTATCATGAATAAATAAATAAATTTAGAAAAAAAAAATCTTGTAAAAAATTATGCTAATCCCAGTAGATTCGTTAGAAGAAATGAAATCATGTTAGTACTATTACATACTATTTTAGGTAGATGTGGACATAAAGTTATCTAAAAAGAGGGTAAACCAGAGGTTTTCTATTCCTCCTCTGGTGCAAGCCCACTGGGGACCCTGGGGAGATAGATGTCTAGCATTTTCATAGCCTTCATAGATTTTTTAGCACTGAAAATAACTTTTACATTTATGACTATAGACGTGAAACAAGATCTGGAATATGTCTCACTGACAAAGATATAAAAGGGGGGATCCCTGGGTGGCTCATCGGTTTGGTGCCTGCCTTTGGCCCAGGGCACGATCCTGGAGTCCCGGGATCGAGTCCCGCATCAGGCTCCCGGCATGGAGCCTGCTTCCTGTGTCTCTGCCTCTCTCTCTCTCTCTCTGTGTCTATGAATAAATAAATCTTAAAAAAAAAAAAAGATATAAAAGAAAGCAAGCTGCCCAAAAACCAAGGAGGCAGCAGGCCTGAAAGGAATTGCACATGCCATCCTTTTTTCTCTATATCTATTTATTTTATTTTATTTATTTATTCGTGAAAGACACAGAGGGAGAAGCAGAGACATAGGCAGAGGGAGAGGCAGGCTCCCCACGGGGACCCCAGTGTAGGACTCAGTCCCAGGACCCTGGGATCACAACCTGAGCCGGAGGTAGATGCTCAACCCCTGAGCAATCCAGGTGCTCCTGTTTTCTCTATATTTAGTAAGAGTTCCTGAACATATACTGGAACCGATAAATGCATACATGCTGAAAACTCTCAGAAGGCTGAGTAGAAAAGGAGTGGCACAGATAAAACATCTTTGATTACTGCAAAAGGACTACAAGTTTTACAGATAAAACTATTTGAAGAAGCCAATTTGCAGGGCTTTAGTATACACATTTTGAATTCTAACTAGTTCTTCTTAGTACTACATCTAATATTACTATTGGTATCAAAGCGTACAGTTTTATTGAAGTATGAACAACACACACACACACACACACACACAAAACACAATAAGCAGCAATAACTGCAGTAAGTATACCATGACTTTTTATACACCTTTGAGACCATTATCACAATCAAGATGGTAACTATTTCCATCCCTTCTAGGCTTTTCTCTTATTTCTTTGTCATCTATCCCTCCCTTGACCCCTGCCCCAGGAAATCACTGATTTGATTTCTGTTGTGATAGATTAATTTGCTTTACATGAATGGGACCATACTGCATACACTTCCTTTTCAAGCTTTTCTCATTCGGCCTAAGGACTTAAATGTCCATTCATGTATGTATCAATAGTTTGTTCCTTCTTATTGATGAATAGTGTTCAGTGGTATAGATTTACTACCATTTTCTATAAATCTTGATAGAAAGGCATTGTAGGTCTTCCAACTTTTTCTTTCAAAAATTTTTTGGCTATTCCAGGTCCTTTGTATTTCCATACAAATTTCAGAATCCACTTGTAAATTTCCACAGAAAATCCTGCTGGGATTTTCATCAGGATTACATTGAATTCATAGATCAATTTGGAGAGGAATGACATCTTAACAATATTGAGTTTTCTGGGCTCAGGCACTGCAGCACGTGACTCTCAGTCTCAGCATTGCGGGTTAGAGCCCCACATTGAGTGTCAAGATTACTTAAAAATAAAATCTTAAAAAAAACCTAACCAAACAATATTGAGTTTCCTGACCCAAGAACAAGGTGTATCTTTCCATTTACTTAGGCCTTTACTTTTTGTCAGCAATTTCTTACAGCTTTTAGTGTACAGGTCTTGTCCCTTTTTTTTTTTTTTTGGTTAAATTTATTCCTAAGAATTTCATATTTTAATGTTTTTAATAAATGGTATTTTTCAAATTTTCAATTTCTGATTATTGCTAGTTATATAGAAATACAATTGATTTTTATGTATTAACCTGTATTCTGTAATCTTGCTAAATTCACTTACAAGTTCTAGTGGGTTTCTTGGTGATTCCTTCAGAAGTTTTACTTCTTCCCTTCCAGTCTATTTACTTTTATTTCCTTACTTGCCTTATTGCAGTAGATCTGACTTCCAGCAAAATATTTATCAGAAGTGGTAAAAACAGACCTTATCTTCTTTTCAATCCGCTGGGGGGAAAGCACTTAGTCTTACACCTGTATGGTACCAGCTATAGGTTTTCAGTACACGCTTTTTTTGAATTAAGTGAAGTTCCCTTCTATACCTGGTTTGCTGAGATGTATAGCATAAGTGGATATTGATTTTGTCAAATTATTTTGCTGCCCTTATTGAGATGATCATATGATTACTGTAAAGTTTAAGTCTGTAAAAATGTGAACTACAGTGTTTGATTTAAGTCTGTAAAAAATGTGAACTACAGTGTTTGATTTTCAAATGTTAAATCAACTTTGCATCCCTGGGATAAATCCTGTTTGGTCATGACATAGTACCGTTTTTGTAAATTGTTGGGTTTGATTTGCTAAAATTTTAAATCCATGTCTACAAGGGATAGTGATGTGTAGACTATAGTTGTTCTTGTTGTTTCATTGAAATGTCGGTGTCTGGTTTTGATGTGAGGTTAATGCTTTGCCTCTGACAATTTCTGCCCTTAAATTGTGTGTTTAGATCATTACTTTTACTGTGATTATTGATATAATTAAGTTTAAATTTACCATTTTTCTTTTTGTTTTCTATTTGTTTCATCTGTTCTTTTTTTTTTTTTTTTTAAGATTTTATTTGTATTTTAGTTGAGAGAGAAAAAGCAGGAGCAGGGGGAGGGGCCGAGGAAGGGACGAGCAGACTTCCCACTGAGCAGGGAGCTGACTCAGATTATATGAGATCCAGCAAAGGAAAGAGGTGGCTTTTTTTTCCCCTGTTGTATTGTGAAATAAACACAGACAGCCTTCACGTGTTGACAGAGGACCTGAGGGCTCTATCCCAGAACCCTGTGATCATGACCTGAGCTAAAAGCAGATACTTAACCTACTGAGCCACCCAGGTTCTCCTGTCTCATCTCTTCTTTGTTTGCTTTTTTTTTTCTTGTTCTATCTACTTTTGGATTAATTAGAACACTTTTAATGATTTCATCTCTTTTATCTGCTTATTAGCAATCCATCTTGTTTTGATAACTGACCTCACTAGAGTTCACAGTATACATCTTTAATTCATCACAGTCTACCCTACGTAACATACTAATCCATATACAGCATAAAGACCTCGTAACCACATACTTCCCTTTGTCCCCACCCAGCCTTTGTGCTATTGTTGTCATAAATACTTACTTCCATGTATATTATAGACCCCACACTACATTGTTATTGCTTTTTGCTTTAAACAGATCATTATTTTTTTTCAGATCATTATTTTAAAGATATTTTTATCTTCATTTTTTAAAAGATTTTATTTATTTATTTGAGAGAAAGCAAAAGCAACAGGGAAGGGGCAGTGGAGAAAACAGAGGTAGAAGCCGACTCCCCACTGAGCAGAGAGCTGATATGGGTCTCAATCCCAGGATCCCAGGATCATGACGTGAGCCATAGGAAGCTGTTTAACTGACTGAGCCACCCAGGCACCCCAAAGAAAAGATATTTTAAAGTAAGGGGAAAATCTTTTATATTTACCCCCACATTTACCATTTCCAGTCATCCTCATTTCTTTGTATAGATCGACATTTCCAATCCATTACCATTTACCTTGTTCTCAAAGAACTTTCTTTTCCGTTTTTAGAACTGGTCTGCTGATGATGAATTCTCTCAGCTTTTATGTGTCTAAAAATGTCTATTTTGACTTAATTTCTGAAAGATTTTCGCTGGGCCTAGGATTCTAGGTTGATGGCTTTGTCTTTCATACTTTAAGAATGTTCTATGTGCACTTTGGCACTGCTTCTGTCATTCTTAACCTTTGTTTCTCTGTATTTGTATCTTGTTTCTCTGGCTGCCTTTAATATTTTCTTTTCATTACTGGTCCTCAACAATTGCATTTTGATGTGAATTGCTGTGTGTTATTTTTTTTTAAGATTTTATTTATTTATTCATGAAAGACACAGAGAGAGAGGCAGAGGGAGAAGCACGCTCCCTGCAAGGGAGCCCGATGTGGGACTCGATTCAGGGACTCCAGGATCAAGCCCTGAGCCAAAGGCAGATGCTCAACCACTAAGACACCCAAACGCTCTACTAATCTTTTATTCAGCAGTGTCCAATCTGCTGTTAATCCCATTCAGAGTATTGTTCATTTCAGACATTGCTTCTCTTTTTCACCTCTAGAAGTTTGATTTAGGTCTTTTTTATATTTTACATACCTCTTCTTATCATGCTTACACTTTCTTCTACCTTTTTGAAGATACAGAGTAGTATTATAATTGCTGTTTTAATATTCCTAATTAATTTAACTAATTCTGTCATCTGCGCCATTTCTGGGACTATTTCTATTGATTACATTCTTCTCATTATAGGTTGTATTTTCCTGCTTATTTGAATGCATGCCATCATGCTGGATTTTTTTGTATTCCTTTAAACATTTTGGGGCTTTGTTCTGGGATACGGTTATGTTACCTGGAAACAGTTTGATCCTTTCAAGTCTTACTTCTAAGCTTTGTTGGGCAGGTCCAGAACGGCCTTTAATTTGGGGCTTATTGACCCAATGACTGAGGCAATAACCTTCTTAAGACTCTACTCAATGCCCTACATGTTAGACGGTCTTTCCACTCAATCTGGTTGGAACAAAAATTTTTCTTGGTCCCATGTGACTCCAAATTTTGCTCTACTTATTCTTTTCCAGTGATTTTTTTTTCTCCAGCCTTACTAGTTTTCTCACCTGCCTTGCTGATCAGTATTCAGTTGCAGACTCAAGGGGAACTCTTCCAAGCTCTTCTTTTAGGCTGCTCCTCCTGTGGTTTTCACTCTGAAATTCTGATGCCTTCAACCTCCCAGGTCTCCCAACTCTGTTTCCTCTGTTCAGAGGGGCTAGAGCTTTGCTTGGGTTCCTCTTCCCTGTGCTGCAGTGTGGAAAAAATCTCCTGCAGCCAAAAGAATTACAGGACTCATCTTGTTTGTTCCTTCTCTGAAAAATTGCTGTCCTGCACTGCCTGCTGTTTGATCCCTGAAAACCATGCCTTCATACATTTTGTCCAGTTTCTAAATTATTTTTGGAAAGAGACTAATTCTGGTCCCTGGTGGTAGGAGAAATCATGCCACAATTATTTTAATTTTTTAAATTTCCTAATATTTTCTTAGTTAAATAATCCAAATTTAAGTTTTTTGAATTGCTTTACAAGATAGAGGAAGCTTAAAAAGTGAGAAAGGCAAAAAAGCCTGAAATGAACAATTGAGAAATGGAAAAAAACAATCATGATGCTTTGTCAAAATGTAGCACTAGCTAATTTTTTGCCCAATGCAGGGCATGAACTCACAACTCTGAGATCCAGACCTGAGCTGATATCAAGAGTTGGATGCTTAACCAACTGAGCCACCCAGGTGCCCCACCATAGCACTAGCTAATAATTAAATACCCTAAAGCCTTTTAGAAAACATATCAAAAATCCTTTTAATCATTTATTAGATCTCAATTTTATGGCTTCAAGTATTAAACAGATTCTAAACTGGCAGCTTTTTGAAAACCTACCTTCCACCACAATTGTGCTTGTAAGTAAAATTTGAAAAATGTTCTTTAAATCATGGAAGATATTGAGCATAAAACTTAATTCTTGAGTGGCCAGATGTTATTCTAATGAAGCCAAAAATGAGTTCGGTCATTTCCCAGCACAAGTTACAGAATGAAAGAAGAAATTACTTTTTTTTTTTTTTTAAGATTTTATTTACTTATTCCTGAGAGACACAGAGAGAGAGAGGCAGAGAGACACAGGCAGAGGGAGAAGTAAGCTCCACGCAGGGAGCCCGACGTGGGACTCGATCCTGTGTCTCCAGGATCACGCCCTGGGCTGAAGGCGGCGCTAAACCCCTGAGCCACCCGGGCTGCCTAGGAATTACTTTTAAAAGAAAACTTTCAAAGTGAAGTAATAAATATATTCTCCCCTGTGAGTACTTAAGAAAATCACGGGACGCCTGGGTGGCTCAGCAGTTGAGCGTCTGCCTTCGGCCCAGGATGTGATCCTGGAGACTCGGGATCGAGTCCCACGTCGGGCTCCTTGCATGAAGCCTGCTTCTCTCTCTGCCTGTCTCTGCCTCTCTGTGTGTGTGTGTGTGTCTCATGAATAAATAAATAAAAATTTTAAAAATCTTAAAAAAAATAGATCTTAAAAAATCACCTCAGATGAGTTACCTCACTTTTTCCAAACAAAAAATCATCACTTTTGGGCTGACCAAAGCCATGGCAAACTGAAAAGGGCTTTTAATACAGCAATCTCTCCAGCAGGCTTCTGGAACCGTAATCACCTAAAGGCTGTATTGTCAGCATTCCTGTCAAATGGATGAAATGAGCCCAAAGAGCTATTTCTGATGAAAAGGAAGGCATAGTAGAAATGTTAGCATGTAAGAGTGCCAAAGGGCAGGAAATACGGTGATTATCCTCCACTAATCACCTAAAAATACAGCATCTTCTGCTTCTTTTTGAGGCTCCCAATGATCTCCACCTGCTGGCTTTCATATTCTTTCTGTAATTTCCTCCCATTGTGTGTGGACTGAACCCAGTGACTTGTTTCCAATGAACAGAATATGGTAAAAGTGATGGAAAGTCATGTCTGAGATTAGATTACAAAAGCTATGACTTCCATCTTTCTCTCTCTCTTTTTTTCTCTCTCACTTCCTCACTGTGATGGAAACTACCATGTTGTGAACTGCTCCATGGATAGGTCCAGGTGGCAAAGAACTGAGGGCAGCCTCCAATTAACAGCTGGTGAGAAATAACTGAGGTGCTTAGCACAACATATTAAGAGGAACTAAATCCTACCAACATCCTCCTGAGTGAGATAGAAATGGATCCATCCCTAGTCAAGCATTAAGAAAACTGCAGCAACAGGTATCCCTTGACTGCAGCCTTGTGAGAGACCCAGAGCCAGAAGACCCAACTAAGCCATGTCCTGCTTTCTTACTATAGACTCTATAAGATAGTCAATGTCTATTGCTTTAATCCACTAAATGGTAACTTGTACAACAATAGAAAACTGATACAGATTCCATATGACAAATAATAACTTACTTCTAACTCAAATTTCACTCAAGAAGAAATTGATAGGCATCTAGAAGTATATTCTTTACCCACTCAAGGTAGTTATTGCCCAGAAAAAGCTTTGATACTTGCTAAGTGATTGTGTCATAATCTCACTTCTGAGTTTAGAAATTAATCTTAAAGAATTGTAGTTTCCAGTCATACTTTTCCATTAAAAAACTACAAGGTTCTATTTTCACCAGCCATAAGTACCTAATTTTCCACTATTCTGAAAAATGATATATTCCTAGCTTTGTAGTAACCATGGTCTATTCCGGAAATAACTATTCTGTGGTGGAAATTATTAGAGCTATGGATTTGAATAGACGTATCTATCTAAATAAACAGCCACCATTTTGTGAAAGCTCAATGGGAGAAAAATCAAGGTGACAATTCTCATAAGCAGTTAAGAAGTTATTCTCAAGCTAGTGGATACCCTGATTTTTCTCTAGTTCTTCAAAATCTATATCTATGTTTTACATGCTCTTTGGTGTGTATGATACATTTTATAATAAAAACAAAGTTAAAAATCAAACAAGGCTTCTGCCATCTTCTGAAATTTAAGACTTTAGGGAAAAGTCAAGTTTTAAAGGGTGCATACAGTAGTCATCTGAAAAAAGATGTGCTTTCTAAGCTTTCATTAAGCTCAACATACTTTAATTCTCCTAAAATTTTTTAAGTTACCTATTTACGAAAGATCAGGCCCTCCAAAGTTAGTGAATCCTCTTATTTTGGAAGATACAGGGTAAAAAGACTAGACATTAAAGAGAAGCCACATAATCAGAAAAAAATAAATTGTTCCTATGATTACCTCCTTTTTCACCCCCCATAGGCTCAAACACCTGCCAGCATGGACTGATCTCTCCCCTTTCTCAAATGTGCAGTCAGAACCCCAAGTGCTACCTTTGGCACCAGTATTATGGACTCTACTATGCCTTTATTATTCACTCTGAGCTTTAACTATTCCTATTAATATCTAATTACATCATTCATTGAACCAGTAATGCGTGCTACCCCTTTAAAGTTTGGAATTAGAGGAGCACCTGGGTGCCTCAGTTGGTTAAGCATCTGCCTTCAGCTCAGGTCATGATCCTGGGGCCCTGGGATGGAGCCCCACATGGGGTTCCCTGCTCAGTGGGGAGTCTGCTCCTTCCTCCCATTTGTGCTCTCTCTCCTCTCTCTGTCTCTCTCAAATAAATCAATCTTTTTAAAAAATAAAAATTCAAAAAATGAAGTTTGGAAGTAGATTAAACTTGCAACTCTATTGGCAAACCTCGTTTGTTTTAGAACTGGATGCCTCTGGAACATTTGTTTATAGCATTTTATAAATTCAATGCTGTTTTTTACTCTCTTTAAAATATGGCTCTATTTTTCATTCATTCAGCAAGTATTTATAGACCTTTCAGTACATATCTGAAACTGTTTAAGACAGGTATGCAGCAGTGAACAAGATAGACAAGGTCAAAGTCTTTATGGGGTGTAAATCTTAACTGGGGGCGGGGTGGAGGTGGAGAATGCGACTGAAATAAATTACCAAATGAAATTTTGTATGGCATAATATTTTTCAATAACCTATGATCTATTGTTATTCAAGGATTACTAAATATACCATGTATAGTATCATGTAGTGTGTATACCTATATAGCATAGTATATGTACCTATACATTACTACATATCTATCTTAATGCAGATTTGTAATAAAGTGACAATAATATACTCACATTTCCTTAGTTCTCTAAGTGTGTCTTAACAGGTTAAACCACAAACTTATGACATCTATAGATTATATAATCAACATCTTAAATAACAGCTTTGAAATCTCCCAATGATAGGTTGCACAGCACTAAAAATCAAGATATATACACTTAATGCCATATTCATTAAAACAGGGAGGGAGTAACTCTCATCATGTATACACTCAAATCAAAGCTAATGCCACTTGGTTTTCTTTTTCTTTCTTTCTGTAAACATTACCTAGTTTACCATTAAATACAAAAAGAAAATATCTTTGAGTAGACCTGATCTTTCAGGTCATGAATATTTGATGAAAATAACAAAATTAGTTTTCACCTTTGAAGGGGAGAAAATTCAGGTGAAAAAAGACATATACTGTACACCTGCAGTAGACTGCTTAATATTGCAGGGAAGGCATTTAGCAAGAGCCCACTGAAAATAAGAAGAAATACCTGGAGCTTTCTCCTCTTTGATCTATATACTGGGCCTCACACACTGAAGGTATGACACCACCTTAAACACAAATTTACCCTTCTCCACTCAAGCACCAAACTGGCAGAGTAGAATAGATAGAGAGCACTGTGTCTCTTTCCTGGTATGGCATGCCAGGGAGGAAAATCTGTTATATAATTTTCTCTATCTTCAAAACAAATCAAGCTTCAAGCAAGAAATATTGTCACCCCTAGGAAAGTTCTACCCATCAAAATATGAGACCCTCATATATTGTAGATAGGAGTGTCATAAAAGCCCCAAAATGTTTAAATACCTTGGCTAAGCAGTTTCATCTCTAGGAACTTAAGAAAATAATCTGATATTTACAAGGTTATTTATGTATGATAATTTACCACAGTGTTATTTATAATGGTTCAACACTGGAAACAGGGGCATCTGGGTGGCTCAGTCGGTTAAGTGTTTGTCTTGGGCTTAGGTTGTATTTCTGGGGCCCTGGGATGGAGCCCCATGGGGTATAGTACTTGCCCATTCTATTTCTTCCTCTGCCTCTGCCACTCCCCCTGCTTGTGCTCTTTCTCTGTCAAATAAATAAATAAAATCTTTAAAAAAACCCACTGGAAACAAACTAAATGTTTAATAGAGATTAAAAACAGAGCTACTATATTCTAAAATGACAATCAAGTATAGAAAAATATTTAAGGATGTGAGTAAATAGTCACAGTATATTGTTAGGTTAAAAAACGAAGTTACAAAATATAGAAATGTATTTAGTTGAAAATCAGATGTCAATAAATGTCACAGAATTCACATAGCAGAAAGCTAGTCACTCTTTTGTGATATTACTCTAAATCAGAATACTTATTATAAGGAATAATCCAAAATTAAGCTCTTAAACAATGTATATGCTATTATGCTTCAAAAGATTAAGGGGATAAATTTTTGGACAGTTATCATGAATTTCAATATGTGCTTTTTTTTCACACTGACCCTACCTGAAATTTGTGACTAGCAAATATTAACATATTTCTACTTCAAGTCACTTCATGAAATTCATTTATTCCAAGGGTATATGAAATCATGTGATTGGTTGTTTCTGCATGAACTATATGAAATGAAATGCCTTTCTTTATTAGGTGGGATTCATGGATATCTAATTTTCCATGGAAGATTAATGACAATGTAATATACAATACATGAATAAAATCAAATAGAGATGCTATTCATAGTTGACTTATGACATTGATATCGTTACCTTGAAATCAGTGTTTAGGGCATCATTCCTCTGTATTCTGTATGACTAAGGAACATTGTGAGTTTTATAAATAGATGCTATACCAATTGGTCTTTAAAGAAAAAGTAGTGCCAATCCATTAAAATACTGATATATCTTCATAATAGCAATAGATAGAAGTAGAGAATATGAGTTGATGTAGTTTCAATAAAGAAAGCTTCACAGATATCAGTAGAGAATAGCTGGCTAACTCTTTCCTAAAGGGCATACAACTCTACATCGACATTTCTTAATAATTACCTCAGGCCTGAAAATTATTGAAATCGTTACTCATAGGTCATTACATCAGAACAAGAATGCTTCTTGAATGCTTGTAATTTGTATTTTGCACAACGATTATGCAGTGGATTTGAAATGCAGAAAAATTGAGATTACAGAGTGTTACATGGAATAAAATTCCAATTACATACATGCATGTTAGATGTGTATAAATGTATATATGAATTAAAATGTTAAGAGGCATATGCCCAGATATAAACAGTGATTATCTCACAGGTGGCTTTTTTCTTTCTTTCCACTTTTCTGTGTATTTCTTTTCTTTCTTTTTTTTAAAGATTTATTTATTTGAAAGACATAGCATGCAAGTACTTGCCCATGAGAGGAGGGGCAGAGGGAGAGAATCTCCAGGCAGCTCCTCACTGAGCACAGAGCCCGACTGGGGGCTTGATCTCATGACTCAGAAGATCATGACCCCAGTGGAAACCAACCCAGTCAGACAACCAACTGAACCACCCAGGCACCCCACACTTTTCTGTTATTTCAAACTTTTAAGAATGAAAAACTGGTATTCCTTTTGTCATCAAAGAAAAGAATAGTAATTTTTTTTAACAGAGTTCTACTTTTCTAAAATCCCATTATTCTCATTTGGCATCACTCTTCTGTCATTACTTTCTGAGTGTCTATATACTATCTGTACCTTCGTGATATCAACTGATGCTTATCAGAGTTTCAGTTATAGGATTATGAGCTTCCAATCGATCTCAAAGTACTTTTCCATTTAACAAAGATTTGTGAAATTAAATTAAATACATTTATCCGGGGATCCCTGGGTGGCTCAGTGGTTTAGCGCCTGCCTTTGGCCCAGGATCAAGTCCCACGTTGGGCTCCCTGCATGGAGCCTGCTTCTCCCTCTGCCTGTGTCTCTGCCTCTCTCTCTCTCTCTCTCTCTGTGTGTGTGTGTCTCTCATGAATAAATAAATAAAATATTTTTAAATAAATAAATAAATAAATAAATAAATAAATAAATAAATAAATTTATCCTTCTGTTACTCTAGCCTATGTGACAGAGCTGCAAGTTAATGGGGATTTCCACAGGGGGAGAGGATAAATTGATATTATGCCAGATATTAATACCAAAGTCACAGGCATGATACATTTGTTTGCAAAACAATGTTATGAAGATGCTTTAGGCCGGCAAGAAATAGAAAATGTTCCAAAAAGGAGTGGGAACATTGGGAAGACAACTAAACATGAAAGTGTTGGAGCCCCTCCCCCAGAAAAAAATCTTAAGAACTAAGAGATCTTTCTTTTTTTCCTTTTTGCTCCTTCCTTCTCTTTTTTCTAGCAACTATTATTTTTAGTTATTTATTTACTTTTTGGCAACTATGTAGTAAGAAAAGTTTTTTTCTTTCCCCCTAGCTCAAAGATTTTGAAGTATCAAGCGTGTCAATGAGCGGGTACCCTGGCTCCAGTAGATGAAGACCAAGGACCTGGAGCCCTCAACTTTGGGGGTGGTCATTAGAGAGTTATAGACTCTTTACCTATCGAGAGAGAGAGAGAGAGAGAGAGAGAGAGAGAGAAAGAAAGAAAGAAAGAAAGAAAGAAAGAAAGAAAGAAAGAGAGAGAGAGATGGAAGCCAAACCAGCATGCAAAGCCAAAAAGAGATCCAAAGACTAAGAATGGCACTTGGCCACCTGTGGCGCTGGGAGAGATCACAAAGAAACAGCATGCAGCATCATTGACTGACCAATTATTGGATGTAGGGGTTGGCAGCAAAAACAAAACAACACAACTCAAGGACAGCAACATATGCACTTGATGTGGTGACAGAGCTGGGATCTCTACTCCTGGGAAATCCGTGTTAAAGTGACCCTCTATAAAAGGAGTTCCTAAAAACAAACAAACAAACAAAAACACTATGCAGGTTTAAGGGAGAACAAGAGTAGTGAGAGTTAACGTGTGTACATAACAGAGGGCTGGATTATCGTCCACAGCCCCAGCACAGAGAGTTGGCAGACAGCTTTCAACAAAAAGTAGACAGCTACAACTTTAAGTATCCAATGTCCTGGCCGTGGTAAGAGCAGCCACTTCCATTAAGGGAACATAAAACTGAAAGCTGCAAATGACACTTTTTCTATTCTGTGCTTTGCTTTCCAGCAAGTCACGTGTTTATCAAACTTCTCTTTATTTAAAACTGGGTAATAACTTCTTTCTCACCTTGCAGGTGCCTCCTGAAATAGTCAACACGATGCTGTGCTTTGGCAACTTGTGTTTTTTAAGAATAAACCCAAATCAGCATTTTTAATCGACCACATTGGACCAGATTGAGAGAGAAAAACTAATGTGTTCCAGTTGCCTTGTTCCTCTTTATGACCAAGCAGGAAGTTTCAGAGCAAACCTCCACTTCTCAGGAAGTTTACGTCAAAATGAGTATTGACATCCTGTTTAATAGAGGCTTAAATTTTTTCCCTCAATTCCAGACACTCACTATTTGAATTAAAATGTTTGAGTAATCTGCCCTGAAATTGTTTCCTTTGACTCTCAGAAGACTACGTATATCTGTTCTAAGTGACAAATGGAATATCTCTATGACTAATAATGGTAAAAGTTAAAATTTTAGTAGTCACTGCCTGTAGTTATAACTCTATTTATATCCATATACCCTATCCCTTATTCATTTGATATTTCAAATAGGTCCTTGTTAATCATATTCTGATTCATTAATTATGCAGCTAATACACTGAAAACAAGCAAATAAAACCTTCAGTGGAACATTCTGGTGCTTCCCTCCAGGAAGCATACTATAGATACTATGTAATATAAAAGTGAGGCAGGTGATATAGTGGTGGTTGCATCCTCTAGAAACTGGTTGTATGATTTTACCTAAGTCCCTTAAACTCTGTGGCTTCAGCTTTCTCACCCAAAAATGAGATGTGTGGTTAAATGATTTTTAGTACACTGTGTGCAATTGTACTATGGAGAAGTAGAAATCTTTATCTCAGATACAGTAAAACCATGCTACTAAAAATTTTTAAAAAATACTCTAAGTGTAAGCCTCACGTTGCACCTTCCTAGATGTATTGGTCAAGATTCTTTAGAGTTGCAAGTAATAGAAATCCAAATGGATTTTATTTTGATGAGAAGGCAAATTTATTATAAATTATAGAGGCATCTCCCAGAACTCAAGGACAGAAGAAATTCAATGGCACATAAGGAACCAGGAAGGCAAATGTCCAAGGCGCTCTCCTTTTCCCACCTCTCCCTCTCTTTGTGCATCTGTTTCATTCTACCTTCCAGGTTCTCCTGCTACCCCTGACCACATTGTAGAAAAGAGAACAGCCTGGAAGCTCTTGAATTTAAAAGTTATGGTCCAGGGGCACCTGGGTGGCTTAGTCGGTTGAGCATCTGCCTTCAGCTCAGGTCATGATCTCAGGTCTTGGGATGGAGCCCCGTGTTGGGGGATAGTGTCCCTGCTCGGTGGGGAGTCTGCTTCTCCCTCTCCCTCTGCAGCACCCCCTGACAGTGGTCACTCTCTCTCTGACTCTCTATCAAATAAATAAATAAAATATTTTTAAAAATGAAAGTTATAGTCCAGACATATAAAAAGAAATAGTTCTCTTAGTCCAGATGCCATATTCCAGGAAAAGGCTCTAGTTGGTCCACATTAGGACAGATGCCCGTCCCTAAACTAATCAACCGTCATCTAGATTTGGGACCACTTAGATTGAACACAACAGCTTTCACCACAATTCTGACGGAAAAGAAAGAAATATCTAGAAATGAGAAATAAGTAAAAGTCCAGTAGATGTTCTTTTTAAATTTTTTTTAATTTTATTTTATTTAAGTCCAATTAACAGGGGATCCCTGGGTGGCGCAGCGGTTTAGTGCCTGCCTTTGGCCCAGGGCGCGATCCTGGAGACCCGGGATCGAATCCCACGTCAGGCTCCCGGTGCATGGAGCCTGCTTCTCCCTCTGCCTGTGTCTCTGTCTCTCTCTCTCTCTCTCTCTCTCTGTGATTATCATAAATAAATAAATTAATTAATTAATTAAAAAAAATAAATCCGATTAACATAAAATGTATCACTGGTTTCAGAGGTAGAGGTCAGTGATTCACCAGTCCTATATAATATCCAACAGACATTCTTACACTAAAATTTCACTTAACACAATAGTATTTTTTCTATTTTGAAATAATACAGGTTCACAGGAAGTTGAAAAATTAGTACAGAGAGGTTCCACCTAGCTTCCCCCAGTGGTGGCATCTTACATAACTGTAGTAGAATATCAAAAGCAGGAAACTGACATCAGTAAACCCATAGAATTTATTCAGATTTCACCACCTTTACCTGCACTCACTTGTATGTGTGTATCAAAATCTGTGCAATTTTATCACATCTTTATAGATTTGTGTAACCACCGCCATCATCAAGGTATAGGACAGTTCCATCAGCACAAAATTCCTGTGCACAAATGCACAGTTCAGTAAATTTTCATGAAGTAAATGCATCCATGCAATTCAATTCAAGAAACAAAATCACCACCTTTCGGAAGACCTCCTCATACCTTTCTTCAGTCATTACTCTCCCTTCAGCATGAATTACATATTATGTACCCTTTTGTATCTGATTTCCTTTGCTCGACATTATGTTTGTGACATTCATTTACAATTGCTTTATAGAATTATAGTTCGGTCATTCTTTCATGAGCTTAACATTTTTTCAATTTTGTTGAGGTTATGTAAACCGCATATTTTTAAACTGTACATTTGATGAGTTTTAACATACATATAGACCTGTAGCAATACCACAATCAAGATAATGAACATTTCTATATCCTCAAGTAGTCCCTGAATTTTTTAAACTAAGAATGGGACTTTTAAAAAGTGAAACTCTTAGGGCTACAATGGCTTTCAGGTCTTTTGTGGAAAATTGAGATAAGACTCACTTTTCCCTATTGTTAGGACTTTAATGAGAAAAGTTCTTATATATGTTCTATCAAAAAAACCTAGCTTTACAAGATCATAAATCTAAATAATTATTCAAAACTGCCGTCTAAAGTGGTTCTGTGAAGCAATGTTATCTGTGATTGCTAGAGACAAATGGGAAATCCTGACTTAAGAACAAAAACACAATGCATACACACAAACATGCACACATGCAAAAGGACTAACTGGACCACATTCTGAATTAACTAATGATTAACAGGTACAAATTGCGAACTGTAACTTCGATAATAAAGCATTTAGAAGGCTATAGACCAAATGACATCTACTAATTATATATATATACTATATATATATAATATATATATATATAAAATTTACATAGCACTATTCTTTTCTTAAATGTGCACAAATGTAGCTGGTAAAATGAACAGTTCTAGGAGCGCCTGGATGGCTCAGTCGGTTGGCTGACTCTTGATTTCAGCTCAGGTCATGATTTTGGGGTCATGAGATGGAGCCCTATGTCAGGCTCCAAGCTTAGCATGGAGTCTGCTTGTCCCTATCCCCATCCACCCCCATAGCTCGCATGCTCTCTCTCCCTCTCTCTCTCTCTCAAATAAATAAAATCTTTAAGGAAAATAAAATAAATAAAATGAACAGTTATTCACATTCATGAATTCACATACCCTCAAAACTTCTCAATAACTTTACTTAACTGACTTGGCCCATGTTGTGAGGGGATATAAAGAACACTGACTACGGTTTAAGAGCAAATCAAATGCATGGAACTGGAATTTAGTTCTTCATTCTCTTAATTTCATTGCTGAAGCTCCCTTGAGACAATAAACACAAACATCTGTAAAAATGTAGATATACTAAATGAAGTGAATAAAAAAATAGAGAGCTAGAGAGCCATTGTTCTGTTCTCTTCATGTAGGTGATCTACAAGAGAGTGTGTTTTTACATAAACATTTTCAGAACTCATTCTGCCCAAGTACTGGGGATACAAAGACAAATAGCACAACGTTTCTGTGTGTAGGGAGTTTATGTTCTTTTTTTCCCCAAGTTTTAATTAAATTCCAGTTAGTTAATATACAGTGTAATATTAGTTTCAGGTGTACAATATAATGATTCAGCACTTCCATACAACATCCAGTGCTCATCCCAACAAGTGCCATCCTTCATCTCCATTATCCATTTAGCCCAGCCCCCACCCACCTCCCCTCCAGCAACCCTCAGTTTGTTCTCTATAGTTAAAAGTCTGTTTTCTGGTTTTCTCTCTCTCTCTCTCTCCCTCTCTTTTTTTCTTTCCCCCATATTCATCTGTTTGTTTCTTAAATTCCACATGAGTGAAATCATATGGTACCTGTCTTTCTCTGACTTATTTCACTTGGCATAATAGTCTCTAGTTCCATCCACATCATTGAAAATGCAACATTTCATTCTTTTTGAAGGCTGAGTAATATTCCATTGTATATATGTACCACCTCTTCTTTATCCATTCATCGGTCAATGGACATTTGGGCTCTTGCCATAATTTGACTGTTGTTGATAATGCTGCTATAAACATCAGGGTGCATGTATCCCTTGAAATCAGTATTTTTGTATTCTTTGTGTAAATACCTAGTAGTACAATTGCTGGATCGTAGGATAGTTCTATTTTTAACTTTTTGAAGAACATCTGTACTATTTTCCAGAGTTAGGGAGTTTATGTTCTGATGAACACATCTACCTAGCATTATAAGGGAATAAATAGTCTTTGCATTTTTTTTACTGAAGAATAGTTGACATGTAATATTACATTAGATTTAAGTGTACAACAGAGTGATTCAACAACTCTATATAATTACTCAATGCTCACCACAATTAGTCACCATCTCTGTCACTGTACAATGTTACGATTGACTACATTCTCTATGCTGTACTTTTCATCCCAGTGACTTATTTACTTTATGACTGGAAGTTGGTACCTCCTTATCCCTTTCACCTATTTCTTTCATCCCCCATTTCCCCTTTGCTCCCCCCATTTCCGCTTTCCTCTGGCAACCACCAGTTTGTTCTCTGTATTTATGAGCCTATTGCTGTTTCTATTTGTTTTATTTTTTAGATTCCCATATAAGTGAAATCATACGGTATTTTTCTTTCCTGCCTGACTTATTTCATCTAGCATATTACTTTCAAGATCCACCCATGTTGTTGTAAATGGCAAGATATCATTCTTTTTCAATAGCTAGTAATATTCCCTAATATTCCATTGTATATATTTATGACATCTTCTTTATTCATCTATCAATGGATATTTAGGTTGCTTCCATATCTCGGCTATTATAAATAACACTGCAATAAACATAGGGGTGCATATATTTTTTTGAATTAATGTTTTTGTTTTCTTTAGGTAAATACCTAAAAGCGGAATTACTAGATTATATAGTATTTCTATTTTAAATTTTTAAAAAGATCGTATTTATTTATTTTACAGAGACAGAAAGAGTTGGGGAAAGGGCAGACAGAGAGGGAGACAGAGAATCCCAAGCAGACTTCACATATAGCACAGAGCCCAGGGCAGAACCCAACATGAAGCTCGGTCCCAGGACCCTGAGATCATGACCTGAGCTAAAACTGAGAGTCAGACACTTAACCAACTGAACCATCCGAGTACCCCTCTATTTTAAATTTTTTGAGGAACCTCCATACTGTTTTCCATAGTGGCTGCATCAGTTAACATTCCCACCAACAGTGCATGAGTGTTCCCTTTTTTCTATATCCTCACTAACATTTATTATTACTTGTTTTCTTGATACTAGCCATTCTGATTGGTGTGAGGTGATATCTCATTGTGTTTTGATTTGCCTTTCTCTCTGATTAGTGATGTTGAGCATCTTTTCATGTGTCTGTTGGCCATCTGCATATCTTCTTCAGGGAAATGTCCATTCAGGTCCTCTGCCCATTTTTAATCAGATTATTTGGGGTTTTTTGGTGTTGAGTTGTAGGAGTTCTTTATGTATTTTGGATATTAATCACTTAAAGCATATATAATTTGTAAATATCTTCTCCCATTCAGTAGGTTGTCTTTTCATTTTGTTTATGGTTTTTTTCACTATGCAAAAATCTCTTTGCTTGATGTGGCCCCACTTGTTTGTTTTTGTTTTTGTTTGCCTTTGTTTCCCTTGCCTGAGAAACATCCAGGAAAATATTGCTAAGGCTGAGGTCCAAGATATTACCACCTATGTGTTCTTTTAGGGGTTTTATGGTTTCAGGTCTTATATTTAGGTCTTTAATCCATCTTGAGTTTATTTTTGTGTATGGCATAAGAAAGTGGTCTAGTTTCATTCTTTTGCATGTAGTTGTCCAATTTTCAAGCACCATTTATTGAAGAGATTATCTTTTCCCCCATTTTATATTCTTGACTCTTTTGTCATAGATTGATTGTATAAGTATGGGTTTAGGGATCCCTGGGTGGCGCAGCGGTTTGGCGCCTGCCTTTGGCCCAGGGCGCGATCCTGGAGACCCCGGATCGAATCCCACGTCGGCCTCCCGGTGCATGGAGCCTGCTTCTCCCTCTGCCTATGTCTCTGCCTCTCTCTCTCTCTCTCTGTGACTATCATAAATAAATTTAAAAAAATTAAAAAAAAGTATGGGTTTATTTCTGGCTCTCCATTCTGTTCCATTGATCTGTATGTCTATTTTTGTGCCAGTACCATATTGTTTTGAATACTATAGCTTTGCATTTTAACTTAAAGCATGGTGCTATAAGTGCCAGAGGTTTTAAATTTTTTTCTTATTGAAATATGAGATGTCATAAAACTTAGAAAAACAAGTTGAAAAATCTAACCAAATGCAGAAACATTGAGATACCTGAAGAATGGATTTTTTCTATATTTTTATATTTTTCACAAATAGGATAATTTTTAGAAATGTCTGTGGCATCTCACCACACTGTTCCATTGACACGACTTACTTGATAAGCCATTGTAAATGCCAGCATTTCAGTTAAAAATAAACTCTAAAAGTATAATTCAAGTAAACATGTCTTTCAGCAGTATCTGGAAGAACAAGAATTTTGGTAGACTAGGGACGCCTCGGTGGCTTAGTGGTTGGGCATCTGCCTTTGGCTCAGGGCATGATCCTGCAGTTCTGGGATCAAGTCCCACATTGGGCTCCCTGCATGGAGCCTGCTTCTCCCTTTGCCTCTGTCTGCCTCTCTCTCTCTGTGTCTCTCATGAATAAATAAAATCTTTTTTTTTTTTTTAAGAATTTTGGTAGACTACAATCATTGGCTTCATTAATTAAAATTCAGTGTGTAGAACCAGAGGGACACTGATCCTATCTATTCTTACTTGATTAGACAACATTAGAGTTTCAAAAAAGCATTGATAAATCAAAAGTATCACAGGAAGCCAAGCAGGATAATAGGAATTTGAACCTATGTCTTATGAAACTGCTGAAGAAATTGTTTTGTCCAGGGGAGAGAAGTGTCTATATATTTTCAGATACCTGAAGGAAAATTAAGTGGTAGATATTAAACTTAGGATTTGTGACTTCAGAGAACAAAACCAGGGTCAATATACAGAAACTACATGTAGACCAAGCTTAGCTCAATATAAGAACTTTCTAGTCTTTAGGGTGATGGGCTATTTTGGGGGTGTGGTAGATGTACTAATGATGTCTACATCTTAATCCCCAGAAGACCCACATATGTTGCTGTACAAGGCAAAATGGACTTTGTAGAGGTGATTAATTTAAGAATCTTAATTTAGGGAGATTACCTGATGAGCCCAATGTAATAACAGTGGTCTTTAAAAGATGGAAGAGGGAAGGAGAGGAATCAGAGGAGAAGTGATGATGGAAGCAGAAGGCCAGAGCAAAAGGGAGAAATGAAGATGTTTTGTTGCTGGCTTTGAAGCTGGAGGAAAGGGCCATAAGCCAAGGAATGCAAGCAGCCTCTAGAACCTGAAAAGACAAGGAAATGGATTCTACCTTAGAATCTCTGGTGGCAATTCAGTTCTATCAACACCTTGATTTTGACCTAGTGAAACTCATTTTGGACATTTGACCTCCAGGACTGTAAAATTATATTTGTGTGCTTTTTAAGCCACTACATTTGTGGTAATTTATTGCAGTGATAAGGGGAAACTAATGTAGGGGGTTAATGAGTTTCCATTATCATAGGTACAGTAATAAAGTCAGATCATTTTATTCTGGGGAGTTGAGATTTGTGTAAAAGATTGGACTAGAATGATCTACAAAGTCTTTCCTACCTGGACTGAGCCCTCTTTTCTCATTTTTTGAATATTTTTCCGGGGAGATCTTAATTAAGTATTTCCCATAACTTCAACTATAACCTCTTTACTATTAATACCCAAATTCACATTTCTAGTCCTAATTTCTCTTGACTTCGAATTACACACATTAGCTGACATATTCATTTGGACATACTGAAATCCCTTTAAATCCAGTATGCTCCCAGGGAGGAAAAAAATGCAGGGAATGAGGGCTTAAACAGCAAAGAGGTAAATGTGGTCTTTCCTTTAAGGAGGAAAAATAAGGCCAACTTCCCTTTAATAAAGGAACAAATCCAAAATTGAGAAAAATCTGCCATGAAGAATTCTGATGACAAAATGTCAAGGCTTTTGTGCAGCAAACTAGAGGGTTTTTAATCTCAAAGGGGATAAAGATGTTTTTCCTTAAATTGTACTTCTTTAAGTTTTTTCTTAAATAAAATTTTTCTTAAGAAAAATTAGACTAAAAAGTATCTGGACCTGATATGCATGTCTTCAGCCATCTCTCTCAAAACTATGCTGAGCCTGGTGAAATGGCAAAATGATAAACATGAGTTCAGATGGCTTAGAGTGCAGGCTCTTGAGTCAGGCTGTCTAAAATGAAGTCATAGCTTTACTCAATGGATGAGTAACATTGGACAAGCTGATTGGTTAACCTTCTTTGCCTCAGTTTCTTCTTCTATAAAATGCATGTAGTAGATTACCTACTCCATAGAGTTGTTGTAAAAATTAAAAGAGATAATTCAAGCAAAGTACTTAGAACACTGATGATACATAGCAGATGCTCAATAAATATCAGATTTTTTAAAAAGAGGATAACTATATGGCACCTCGGGAGCTCAGTCAGTTAAGTGGCTGCCTTCGGCTCACGTCATGATCTCAGGGTCCTGGGATGGAGCCCTGCTCAGTGGGAAGTCTTTTTCTCCCTCTCCCACTCCCCCTACTTGTGTTCTCTCTCACTCTCTCAAATAAACAAAATATTTTTTAAAAAAAGAAGATAATTATGGAAAGCTCTTGACCACCAACCCAAAGGGAGATTCTAATTTTCAAGAGGGATATGCTTGCATACAAGATTTGATCCAAGGATACATTGGCTTTTCCCCATGGCAGCCTGACTCAGTTTAGTCCTAATTCCTGCCCTCGTGAGACATCTTCTTGGGTTTCCTAATTCCTGGCTCATTTTGATCCTGACTTAATGTCAATATTCTCCCTGACATCCCAGTGACTAATTCAGAGAACACCACAATTCCTTTCTGGTTCCTACACTATGTGCTCTACCTTGGCAACTTGACCCACCTGTTCTTCAGGGCTTTTGGGAATGAACCACTCCAGCAGCCCTCTGCTGCCTTCACCTTTCACCCATCCTAATGGGTGCAACATTCCAGCTCTGATTTTAGCTCCAAAATAACCTTTGGTGGTTTTGGCAAGGTGTTATTAAAGAGTTGAAATCAACTGAGGGAGCATTTTGTATATGAGTGCTTGTGCTTCTCTAAGTCTTATTGAATTTGATGTTCAACATACGTCATTAATAATTACGGAGGTCATACTTGAAGACTATTATTCTATTTTTATTAAGTTTTTAATTTTAATTCCAGTTTGTTAACATACAGTGTTGTATTAGTTTCAGTTGTACAATACAGTAATTCAATAATTCTGTTGTACTCTTAATCCCCCTTACTCTTTCTCTCATGCCTAACCCCCTTCCCTCTGAACCATCAGTTTGTTCTCTGTAGTTAAGAATGTGTTTCTTGGTTTGTCTCTCTCCCTCTCTTCTTCCCCTTTGCTCATTTGTTTCTTAAATCCCACATGAGTGAAATCATACAGTATTTGTCCTTCTCTGACTTATTTTGCTTAGCATTATATTCTCTAGCTCCATCCATGTTGTAAATGGCAAGATCTCATTCTTTTTATGGCTAAATAATATTCCATCACATCTTTATCCATTCTTCTATTGATAGACACTTCGACTGCTTCCATAGCTATAGTATATAATACAGCAATAAACACAGTGGTGCATGTAACACTTTGAATTAGTGTTATATAGTGCGACTGCTGGATCATAGGGTAGTTTTATTTTTAGCTTTTTGAGGAATCTCCACACTATCTTCCACAGTGGCTGTACCAGTTTGTATTCCCACCAACAGTGCAGGAGGGTTCCTTTTTCTCCAAATCCTTGGTAACACTTGTTTCTTATATTTCTTATGTTAGCCATTCAGATAGGTGTGAGGTGATATCTTATTGTAGTTTTGATTTGTATTTCCCTGATGATGAATGATATTGAGCATCTTTTCATGTATCTGTTGGACATCTGTATGTCTTCTTTGGAGAAATGTCTGTTCATGTTAAGACTATTATTCTTTTTTTTTTTTTTTGAGAGAGAGAGAGTGAATAAGAGACAGAGAACCGAGCTGGGGTGGGGGGTATGGAGGGAGAGGGAGAAGCAGACTTCTCACTGAGCAGGGAGCCTGACTCTTGGCTCCATCATGGGACTCTAGAATCATGACCTGAACCAATGACAGACACTTAACCAACTGAGCCACCCAGGCACCCCAAGACTATTATTCATTGTTTTTTTTAAGAGTTTTATTTATTTATTCCTGAGAGACACACACAGAGAGAGAGAGAGAGAGAGAGGCAGAGACACAGGCAGAGGGAGAGGCAGGCTCCCCTCAGGGAGCCCAAAGCGCTATTCCACCTGGGGCTCCAGGATCACATCCTGAGCCTAAGGCAGACACTCAATGGCTAAGCCACTTAGGTGTTCCCCAAGACTATTATTCTTAATAAACAGATATGATAGAAAAAATTGGCTGGGTTATATGCTACTCTATATTCTCTTATCCAAATCAGAGAATAGACTAAACAGTAAGCCCATGCAACTATAAACCAGGCACCACCTTCCACTTGGTGGCATCTGAATTATAAATATAATGGCTCACAGAAAATGATACATTTTTATAAGGTTGGCCTTACCAAAATTAAATCTAACATGACAAGAAATAGCCATTTTAAAGTGATGTCTAGTGACCAATATAATGATGTGGAGAAAAGGAAAGATGTCAATGTTGACCATAAAGAGAAAAAAATAGAAATACATGGCCATAGAAGGGATGACCTTTTGTACAAGTTGTTTACAAAACACAAATTTATTGAAAGATTAACATTTGCATAGCACTTTACAATATACTTTTCATACACTCTATCTCATTTATTTCTCATAACACTATTATAACATTGATGCTATTATTATTATTCCTATTTTAAACATGAGGAAATTAAGAATGGGAAAGGTTAGGTAACTTGCCTTAGGTTAGGTTCACACATTTAAAAAGAAGCAGATGGGTGCCTGGGGTGGCTCAGTGGTTAAGCACCTGACTCTTGATCTCAGCTGAGATCTTGAATCAGGGTCACAAGTTCAAGCCTGCCATGGGGCTCCACCCTGGGTGTGGAACTTAGAAAAAAAAAGGAGGCAGAACCCTAATTCCAAGTCCTAGATTTTTCTCATTACATCCTGCTGCCTCACTAGTACAAGGGCTTCATTTACATTCATATAAGAGCTATCTAAATAAGCTTTTAGAATTTCCATCCTTAGGAGTCTTCAAGAAGATAATGCATTTCAGGAGCACCTAGGTGGCTCAGTCGGTTAGGTGTCTGCCTTCCTCTCAGGTCATGATCCTGGGATCCTGGGATCCTGGGATCCAGCCCTTGATCCCGTTCCCTGCTGGGCAAGGAAGCCTGCTTCTCCCTCTCCCTCTGCCTACCCCACTTGTGCTCTCTGGCTCTCTCTCTGTGTCAAATAAATATTTTTTTAAAAAAAGATAAAATGTTTTAAATAATTTTAGCCAGTCTGTAAGCAGACTTTTGGGCATAATCATCTGAAGGTTAGTCTCCACTTTTTAAAATTTTCAATTACTATCAGTCCACTTCTCACTTAGGTTTATAACTTAGGATATCTACCTCACATGTAACGTATTTACCGAGGTAGCTAGAGCGTCTGCTTTGGAAAGGTACCATTCAGTCAAAGGCAGTATTGTGTAGGCGACCAGGTAGGTAATTGTCACACTCGGTGTGTCACAATGGCCTGACCACGGCTCCATTCATAACCTCCCGAGCGCTAGGCGTGCAAACTTGCGAGGTGCCCTGGGCTCCCCCGCAGCCCTGCCCCTGCCCGGCCCCAGCTCCTTTCTCTACCAGCCACCTGCCCCTTCTGAAGCTCCGCTGGTGGGAAAGGCAGACTTAGAACTCGAGTCTTCTCACAAGTGTTTTGTTACTCTTTTTGCTGCGAGTCATTCAACATGTTTCCCGCAGAAATCCTGTCCTGGAACATACATGGTGACCCGAAGAGATCTGAAGGGCTGTTCCAGCCGGCAGCTCCCCTCAGGGCAGGGGCACAACCCCGAGGGCTGGCACCAGCCGGGTGAGAACTGGGAGGAGATTCTTGGGGAGCAGCAGGTGGCCAGCACCGAGAATGCGAGAAAATACCGGCAGACCCAGGCTGGAGGTACGTTGACTGGTTGACTGCCCAGTGGGAGGGTCGTCACCTACCCTGGGTGAGTGGTCAGGGGCCTAGGGTTAACATTAAGCAGAAATCAAAAATAATCTGCTGTGGAATGCCTTTATTCCACAGAGCTTTAGAAGACTCTTCCAGTTTCTTGTTATGTCCTTTTTTTTTTTTTAAGATGTTATTTATTTATTCATGAGAGACACACATAGAGAGAGGCAGAGACACAGGCAGAGGGAGAAGCAGGCTCCCTGAGGGGAGCCCGACGTGGGATTCGATCCTGGGTCTCCAGGGTCATGCCCTGGGCCGAAAGCAGACGCTTAACCACTGAGCCACCCAGGCTCCCTAGTTATAAAAGTCCCTAATGGTATAACCCAGCACAGGGATCTTGACATCGGTGGTCCCCATTACCCGTTGCTGAAGCACACCGCTCTTCTTTAGAGCTGGCTCCTCCTGGTAACATCCCCTTTTTTTGTTTTTGAAAATCAGCTGCCAGTCCAGTTCTCTTTCCCACAAATGCTGTGGTATAAAGTATCCTCAGCCTATGAAATACAATCAACAACAAGTGTCTTATTGAATTAAATCTGCTTTTTAAATTGTCCATGCTGTAGTTATCTTGTTAACAATATAATAACACATACAATAATTTTTAATATAGGATGTAGCCATTACAATCTTAAGTTTATAAATGAGAAAAATAAATATAACCAAAAAGCATAGGAATATCCACATGTAGAAGAATGAAGCTGGGTTTTTAACTTACAGCATATACAAAAATTAACTCAAACTGGATCAAAGCCCTAAATATAAGAGCTAAAAGTATAAAGATCTCAGAAGAAAATAGAAGGAAATTTTGATGACATTAAATTTGGAGAGGTTGTCTCAAATATGACACCAAAAGCACAAGTAACAGAGGAAAAAGATAAATTATACTTTATAAAAATGAAAACCTTTTGCATATCACAGGACATTATTAAGAGAGTGAAAAGACAACCCATAGAAAGAAAGAAAATATTTACATATCATATAGCTGATAAAGGAATAATATTCAGAATATCTAAAGAACTCCTATAGCTCAATAACAAAAAACCCAACCTAATTTTTAAAATGGACAAAGAACTTAAACAGACATTTCTCCAAAGAAGAAATAAAATGGCCGATAGCACATGAAAAAATGTCAACATCACTAGTCAATATAGAAATGTACCAAAACCACCATGAGATACTACTTCATACTCATTAGGATGGCTATTATAAAAAAAATTTAAAAGGCAGTAATAAGTGTTGGTGAGGATATGGAGAAATTGGAACCCTCCTGGACGGCCAATGGGAATGCAAAATGGTGCATACTGGAAAACTATATGGCGGTTCCTAAAAAGAAGAAGAAGATGAAAGCAGCAGCAGCAGCAGGAGGAGGAGGAGGAGGAAGAGGAGAAGAAAGGAAGATACAGAATTGCCATATGATACAGCAATTGCCCCTCCGGGTATATACCTAAAGAAAATTTTGAAAACAGGAACTCAAACAGATACTTGTACACCAATTTTCATAGTAGAATTATTCACAACAGGCAAAAGGTGGGAACAATCCAAATGTCCATCAATAGATGAATAAACAAAATGTGGTATATACATGCAATGGAATATTATTCAGTCTCAAAAAGGACTGAAATTCTGATACATGGTACAACATGGATGAAACTTGAAAGTATCATGTGAAGTACAGTAAACCAGACACAAAAGTACAAATATTATATGATCCCACTTATATGAGGTACCTAGAATAGGAAAATTCATAGAGATAGAATGTAGAATAGTTTACCAGGAGCCCAGGGGAGGAAGGAATGAGGAGTTATTGTTTAATGGGTACATATTTTTTGTTTGGGGTGATGAAGAGATTCTGGAAATGAATAGTGGTGATAGTTGCACAGCATTATGAAGGTGCTTACTACTGCTGAATTGTATACTTAAAAATGGCTAAAATGGTAAATTTTATATTATGTGTACTTTATCACAATAAAAATCTTTTTTTCCAAAATTTATTTATTCATGAGAGACACAAAGAGAGAGGCAGTGACATTGGCAGAGGGAGAAGCAGGCTCCCTGTGGGGAGCCCGATGTGGGATTTGATCCCGAGACTCCAGGATCACACCTTGGGCCGAAGGTGGACACTCAACCACTGAGCCACCCAGGTGTCCCCAAAAATCTACTTTTAGGCACAGGAAACATGAGTCCTTAGCTTTATTGCTGAAAGCTTTGTGACCTCCATGGTTTTGCTACAGAGTGAATGGATAAGCTACCACACCATGGGAAAACTAGATACAAATATGAATTTAGTTGAGAAATTGTGTGTGTAGACAATAGATGTTTAGTCTACATTAGATATGATTATTCTTCTGACTTGTCAGAAGTGTCACAGCCTCTTTGCTTCCTTTCTTCAGTACGTTGTGCTTCAGTTTTTACAGGGAGAGATGGAAAAGACATTGATAGTGATACGATAAGTAACATACTTCACCTTCTAACTTGGAGATTAGTTGAAGGATGAAGAAATGTGAAGAGGCTCTACTGGCCATGCTTCTTAGTCACTTAATTCCTCCCGGGGTCAGAGGTGCCACATTGTTTATGGATACTCTAACCACCATTTCCCCCTCGAGGTTTAGCTTTCAATGTTTGAAGACTCAGCAAACTGGATTATTTGTTCCTGGTGAGTTTGGGCATATCCTGAGGTTTATTGTAGACTGTTGACCCCAAACAACAATCCTACACAAAACTTCATCATGGTTAGCAAAAGGAAATTTGTTTAGTAAGCACTAAATAAAGTAGTACAGACATATATTAAAGCTAGTGCCCCGGGACGCCTGGGTGGCACAGCATCTGCCTTCAGCCCAGGGCATGATCCTGGAGTCCCAGAATCGAGTCCCGCGTCAGGCCCCTGGCATGGAGCCTGCTTCTCCCTCTGCCTGTGTCTCTGCCTCTGTGTGTGTCTCTCATGAATAAATAAATAAAATCTTTTAAAAAAAATAAAGCTAGTGCCCCTTATGTGATTAGAATATATCATTTCTATCGTTGTTTAGGGGAAGTTGGAAAGTATTAGTCATTTATAAATCATGGTGATGTTTATTATAAAGATTATTTTAAACAATAACAAACCACAGTGGAGAAGGGGGATAAAGACATACACACACACACACACACACACGCACGCGCCTAACACAAGATGGAAATATGAAATTAAAATAACCAAGGAATTCTAACTACACAAATAGTTTCTTGTGGCTTAGTCCCACTCAGACATTAGTGGAAAGTAGCTGACACTAAACTGATGAGAAGCTACCAGCTATCTTTTCAGGATCCTGTGTTGCTTCAGCGGTTTAGACTAAGATTAGAATAGGTGTGAGGGACCTAAATCAAGGGAGTGGAAATGGAGGTACCATATGCCCAAAAGGTCAGAAGCACTATAGATTCTCCAAGGAGTTCTGATCAGTTTCAGAAAGTGTGTGCTACCAGGGTATTCCAGGTAGCATGAGCATAATCACTAATAGAACCAAACTGGGTTGTTTGGGGTCTTTGGAATTATTTTGTCTGGGGATTTTTTTGGAATTTAAGAATAACACAATGATATATTACAGAGGCAATTGACCAGATCAAATGCCCTAAACCTCCTAAATCATCACAGACTAGAGACTGAGTTTCTGGTTTTACTAATAGTATTAGTTTGTGCTTATAACTGAGATTTCTGGGGCAGCCCTGGTGGCTTAGAGGTTTAGTGCTGCCTTCAGCCCAGGGCGTGATTCTGGAGTCCTGGATCGAGTCCCCCGTCAGGCTCCCTGCGAGGAGCTTGCTTCTCCCTCTGCCTGTGTCTCTGCCTCTCTCTCTCTCTCAGCTCCCTGTATGGAGCCTACTTCTCCCTCTGCCAGTGTTTCTGCCTCTCTCTCTCTCTCTCTGTCTCTCATGAATAAATAAAAAATCTTTAATAAAAAATAACTGAGATTTCTGGTACTAGTATCAGATTCAAACATAGACTTTTTCTATCTTAAATGTTTTATACTTAATTAATAGTGAACATTTACATTTGAGGAGGTTAAAGTTCAGATAGGTTACATAATTTATAGGAAATTCCTGGGATTTAAACCTAGGTTGTGTGGCTCTAGTGTCCCTACTCTTAATCACTATACTCTGCTGTTTTCATGCCACTATGATCATTTTATCAAGTATGGATGTTTAAATTAAATCTTACATGTTCTAAGACTAGGAGAAAATTATGTTCTTTCTAAATAACTTTGTTAGATTCAGGGCCTGCATACATGCCTATCCACATACAATTAGTCAACAAATAATTTTGTATGTTTTCAGGAAAATGTATATGATAGCTGCAAAAGTATTGCAGATTATAGAGTTTTCTTTTTATAAAACACCAAAAGAAGAATGAGAATACAGGTATGTGGCTCACATAGATTAAAAAGTTAAAGGTAGATGGGCATCTGGGTGGCTCAGTTACTTGAGCATCCAACTCTTGATTTCAGCTCAGGTCATGATCTCCTGTTGCTGGATTGAGCCCCGGGAAGGGTTCTGTGCTCAGCGTAGAGTCTGCTTATCCCTCTCTGCCCCTCCCCCGTTCTCTCAGCTGTTGCCCTTCTTATTCTCTTCTCACTCATCTAACCTTGAAAGAGTTGCATATACTCACTAACTATATACTTCACTTCCCACTCGTTCTGTGATCCACTGCAATCTGTTTTTTGACCACATTTGTAAAACTACTCTTGCAAAGGATGTCAGTGATATCCTAGTCTTGAAAATCTGACAAATACTTTCTAAAAGAGGTATAATTAAGATATCAGAAAAGTAACAAGTGTACAATTTGGTGATTTTTAGTATATTCACAAGATTGTGTGACCATTACCCCAATTCCAGAATATTTTTAGTATCTCTGAAGAAAAACTCCATAGCCATTAGTAGTCACTTTCCATTTCCTCTTCCCTGCTGGCCCTGCCAACCACCTGTCTACTTCCTGTCTCTATGGATTTGCCCATTCTGGACATTTACTATGAATGGAATCATAAAATATGTTATCCTTTGTGATGGCTTCTATCATTTAGCATCATGTTTTCTAGGTCAATCCATGATGTAGCATATGTCAGTACTTCCTTTTTATTGATGAATAATATTCTGTAGCATGCCACAGAATAGATATATCATTTTGTTTATCAATTCATCAGTTAGTGGACATTTGTGTTGTTTCCACTTTGGGCTATTATGAATAATGAACATTTGTGTGCAAGTTTTTGTGTGATCATATGTGTCAATTCTCTTGAGTAAATATGTAAGTGGAATTACTGGGTGATATGATAACTATTTAACCTTTTGAGGAACTGCCAAACTGTTTTCTAAAGCAGCTGCACCATTTCACATTCCCACCAGCAATATATGAGGGCTCCAATTTCACTGACTCTTGTTATTATTTGATTTTTTGATTCTAGCCTTCCTTGTGGGTGTGAAATGATATCTCCTTGGGGTTTTGATTTGCCTTTCCCTAGTGACTAAAAATGTTGAGCATCTTTTCATGTGCTTATTAGCCAAGTATGTATCTTTGGAGAAATGTCTATTCAAATCCTTTGCTCATTTTTAAATTGGGTTATCTTTTTATTCTTGAGTTGTGAAAGTTCTTAATATATTCTAGATACTAGACCATTGTCAGATACATGATTTGCAAATATTTTCTTTCATTCTGTGGGCTATTTTTTTACTTTATTGTTAGTGTCCTTTGACACACAGAAGCTTTTTTTCTTTTTGAGAGAGAGAGCAAAAGAATATGAGAGCAGGAGGGAGGGGGAGCCAAGGGAGAAGGAGAGAGAATCTCAAGCAGGCTCCTCAACCAGCACAGAGCCCAATGTGAGGCTCTATCTCACAACCGTAAGATCATGAGCTGAGCCAATATCAAGACTCAGATGCTTAACCCACTGAGCCACCCAGGCACCCCAACACACAAAAACTTTTAAAGCCCCATTTATTTATTTGCCCTTTAGTTGCTTGTGTTTTAGGTACCATATCTTAGAAACCATTGCTTAATACAAGGTCATGAAGATTTATACCTATTGTTTATTCTCAGACTTTTATAGTCTTAGCTCTTACATTGAGGTCTTTGATCCATTTGAGAATAGTGTGATATAGGGGTCCAAATTCATTATTTTGCATGTGGATATTCATTTGTTGAAAAGACTATTCTTTCCTCTAATGAATTTTCTTGGCGCCCTTGTTGAAATCAATTGACCATAGATGTATGGGCCCAATGGGCACTTTCCATACTTGACCTTTCACCAGCTTTGACTCTTCCTGATGATCACTCCCTCCTTTTGATAATGCTTTCTTTCTATGACTACTCAATTAGCAGGCATCATGGGAATTTGCTTGCTTTAGAGATAATACAAAGCATATCCATAGATAACTAGTTGGGTATCTTGGTTTAATAAGTACACTGGTAGAGGAATCATGAGATGTATTGGTATCATTTTCTGTGAACAGCTTGGTCACATACTTTGCTCATCTTTCTTGGGGGTTGGGGGTTTTTATTATTATTATTTTGTAGGAACTCTTTAATATTAGAAATATTGTCTATGCTATGAGTGACAAATATTTTTCCTCAGCTTGTTCTTAGTCTTTTGACTTTCCTATGAGGGTTTCTACCATGCATTTTTTTTCTGGTTAGTGTATTAGTTTTTTTATGGCTTTTTTGCTTTATATCATGTTAAGAAATGCTTTCCCCATTCAGACATTAGCAACAAAAAAATACTTCCATGGTTTTATCTCATAGTTTCAAGGGTTTGTTTTTTTTACATTTAAATCTTGATTTATATGAAACTTGTCCTCGGGTGTGAAATACGGATCTTAATTTTTTTTTTCTGGATGGCCATTTTTTATTTTTTTTTTAATTTTTATTTATTTATGATAGTCACAGAGAGAGAGAGAGAGAGGCAGAGACACAGGCAGAGGGAGAAGCAGGCTCCATGCAGGGAGCCCGACGTGGGATTCGATCCCGGGTCTCCAGGATCGTGCCCTGGGCCAAAGGCAGGCGCCAAACCGCTGCGCCACCCAGGGATCCCTGGATGGCCATTTTTAAAATTTCATTTTGAATACATGCAATTGAATGATCCTCTCCCAATTTAAATAGACACTTCTTTCATATTCCAAATTCTGTTTTAAGATGCATTTTTCTGCTTACTATTCAATTTAAGTAGTCTATTCATAAGCTATTTCCACACTGTGAGATTATTACTGTTTTCTAATGTATTTTCATATCTCCTCCTTTTTTCAGAATTCGTTTAGACGATGGACTTTATTTTTATTTTATTTTTTTAGATGATAGACTTTAAAGGGTCTTTGTTAAGGGATAAAGTTCATCTTGTTTATTTAAGCCTGTAAAAATATTTTTAAATCTTAACTCTGAGGTAAACAGTTTGTTCTCTCTTTAATTATCATGTTTAATGATCATGCCTATAGATCTTAACCAAATATAAAATTTTCTATAGAAATAGATGCCTGTAGCATTGTCCTAGAACCTTATTACTCTAAGTATGGTCTATGAGCCAACCCCACCAATACTACTTGGGAGTTTGTTATAAATTTTGAATCTGAGGCCCTAACCCAGACTTACTAATTCAAAATCTGCATTTTTAACAAGGTCCCCTCAAGTGATTTGTATGCATGTTAAAAGTTTGAGATCAGTATACAATAGAGATTTCCCTCTAGGATAGTAATCCACAACCTTCACTGCACAGTAAATTCATCTGGGGGAGCTTTTAAAAATACTAAGGACTGGGCTCCACCCCTAGAGATTGATCTAATTGGTCTGGAGTTGAGACCCTTGGCATGGTATTTTTTAAAACCTGTAATTGCAGCCAGGGCTGAGAAGCAATGCTCTAGAATTACAGCTTGCCATTGTTAGGGTCCCAGTTACTCAAAAACCAAGAAGGATGCCTTTATCATCTGATGGGGTGTCTTTAGAAAACAACCATGATCCATAGGCATTATCTGTGCAACTTGCATCCTCAGAATTTCTTAGCTGTTATACCAGCTTGGCATGGTTTTTTCTCCCACCATTTCTTTGGTTTCCTTGATAAATGACTCTTGCTTCCCGATAACTGAACCACCTCTTCTTCATCTTCCTGTTGTGATGCCCAATGAAAGTTTCTGACCTGTCTTCTTACTTTAATATGAAGTCATAAATTGTTTCCAGCTTGTGTTTCTGTCCTACCTTAAATATTCCAGTTCATGAGCCTGATTTAATTTCATCCCTGCTTGCTAGCTCCAGCATTCGCTTAAGAGATTTGGGGTTTTTTGTACAGTTAAAATCCTATACTCATAAATAACTATCACAGTGGCCAGTTCATTTTACTGTGCAGCCAACAATGATGAGTAAAAACAGACTCTATAATTCCCCTGATACACCATCCCAATAACTTTAACAAAAGAGGTAAAAAAGGATTCCTTTGGAATGACATTGAGAGAACACATGGTAACTTGTAATGAATAGTATACTTCCATTAACACTCATAAGCCAGTGGTGCCTCGGTGACTCAGTCAGTTAGGTGGCTGCCTTCAGCTCAGGTCATGATCCCAGAGTCCTGGGATCAGATCCCAAGCCCCTGAGTGGACCCTGTTTCTCCCTCTGCCGCTCTCCCTGCTTGTGTTCTCTTGCACTCTCTTTCTGTCAAATAAATAACTTAAAAAATATTTAAAATTTTAAAACCACTCACAAACCAATGTTTACTGTTACAGAATGTTGCAGGCTACCAGAATCAAGATTTCCACTGTGTAATTATTAGAATATACATATTGAAAATTCATAAAGTTATCAGTCTACGGTTTTAGAAGCCTGTTCCCTCCTATCCCTTTTTTTTACATCATTTCTCACAGATTACTAACACTGACTCTGAAATCAATGGGCAAATTCTTTCAGCATCTAAGGCTATAATTCTCAGGAGTCCTGGAGTCTTGAACTCTGTAGAAGTAAAACTATAAGAATAGTCATTATTTCTTCACATATTGTAGGCTTCTTCTCATCTACTTTTAGTTTTGTTTATCTAACATACATGAGTGAACACCATAATGTGCTGAACTCGGACAAAGTTGAATAATTGAGTTTAGTCTCCATTTGGAAAGGTAATATGTTATGTTTTCAACCAATACAGACTCTTGTGTGAATGAAGTGGATTGGAAGGGGTAGATGAAATTTTGTATGTTAAAGTAGGTGGTCTTAGGGGATCCCTGGGTGGCGCAGCGGTTTGGCGCTTGCCTTTGGCCCGGGGCGCGATCCTGGAGACCCGGGATCGAATCCCACGTCGGGCTCCCGGTGCGTGGAGCCTGCTTCTCCCTCTGCCTGTGTCTCTGCCTCTCTCTCTCTCTCTGTGACTATCATAAATAAATAAAAATAAAAAAAAATAAAGTAGCTGGTCTTAAAGTTCTGAATAGTGATATTATAAATTTGCAGATTTTAAAGCTTGACTCAGGAGTATAGACTATGTTAACAGTTTTATCTTGGAGGGACTGGAGACCAGATTCCAAGTATTTTGATCTTTCTTAACAGCTTGAAAATATTTCTTTGTTTTTAGAAGATGGAATCTATGAAGTAATCAAGTAGCCCCCCCCCCCTTTTTTACTGTTTTTTTTCTTCTTCTTCTTCTTCTTTTTTTTTTTTTTTACTGTTACAATCATACAATTTCTCTCAAGCAGTGGGCCTTTTTCTTGGGGCGGGGAAGTGTTTCCTCCCACAAACTTCTAAAGAAAATCTACAGGTGAAAGATTTTTTAAAAATTATAACAAGATAAAGATTTAAAATGTTTAGTATTTTGGGCATACAGTCAGAGTGTTAAAGCAGATTTGGCTCAACAAATATTTAGCAACAAGTCACTCATCACATATTTTATGATCTGTGTCAAAATCTGTCCTTTCCAACTTCAGAACAGTGGTAGAGAAGAGAGTTAACAATGATGACTGTTCAGCTTATTTATGCCCGGCACCTATTTTATTTGATCTTCACAACAAGCCTCCGAGGTAGGCACTATTATTAACTCCATTTACAGATCAGGAAATAGGCACAGGATCAGGAAATAGACACTTACACATTGTTTAGTGGCAGCTGTTATGTGCCAGTGGTAGGATTCAAACCCAAGCCTGCCTGACGCCAAGGCATAAGTGAGGAGCCACCATACAAACTGCTCTCTTGTCTGCTGCTGTTGTCTCTCCACTATTGGGTAATTTGCCTCCCTGCCTTTCTTCAGGTTGTCAGTGTGATATTGAAGCCGCAGACTTCAGATGGTTCTTGGAAGTCTCAGACTAAGCAATTTCATCTCTTAATTCCAGCCCTATTATGTGTCTGTGGTGATGGGTGGTTTTTTAGTTTGCTTTTGCTTTGTTTTGTTTTGTTAGATTTTATTTATTATTTAATTGAGAGGCTTTTGGTTTTTTTGATAAAACACTCCGCTTTTCTTCAGTGATATATGAAAACAAAACAAAAATGGGAATGGTCCTTTTCTGGCTCCTCTGCCCTACTCTTTGAGAAGTTCATGCACTCAGTGGTGCCCATATGGCCCATTTGAATATTTGCTTTCTTTTCTGTCTTTGACAGCTCTGCACATATCTGAACTAGCCAGAAACATGGACATACACCCTTCTGCAACAACTTTATCTTATATTACATTCATTTTCAGATTTTGAACTCAACCCTTGATCATAGCCCATGTATCAAAATTGTGTACAGATAATAACTAAGAAAGGAAAATAAAAATATGTTTTTCTCCAATAACTTAAATATTCTGTAATCTCATATTTCCAATGGAAGAAATTAAACACACACACATGTATCTTCACTATAAATTACAATAAATGACCTTACCATTTCAGTATTGGCTCAGCTACCGATTACGGTTAACTTTCATGGAATGTTGAGATTATACTACTGTTTTCCTGTAGGTTACTGGTTTTTAACTGCTAGGAGGAGAAAACCAGTAGAATAAATAGAATATATTCATGATGTATTCATGATATGAAATTCAGCCTATAACTTTTCAACACCAAAAATAAGGTAATTATTTAAGTATTTCTTCACCATTTAGAGCTATTTTATCTTTATTTAATATTTAAGATCTGACTTTTGTTTGAATACTGCTTAGGATCAGCTATATAAATTAAAAACTTTTGATTATTTGAAAAATTATGAAATATGTGATGTTTTCCTCCATGAATCTTCTTTATTCTTCTTCTTTATTCTTCCTTATTCTTTATTTATCTTCTTTTCTGTGGGATCTTTCTGCATTCTTCATTCTTCCAGGGACTGGTGTCCTGCTGCTGCTCCCCAAACTGCCTACAGTCTCCACTGCAGATTTACTAGCCTGACAGTTGTCCTTTCCTTCCCTTTCTGCACTGAGCTCCCATTTCCTACAAGTCTTACACAGGTTGGTAACTGATAAATTAATTCAGACTAACATATTAATGGCTGACAGCTGTCTTGGGAATTTGGGGAAGAGATTTGAGAAAGGCCTCTCTCTGTGGCTTTCAAATCCCACCTGAGCAACAGATTAATTAGCTTATCTACAAGTGTGATCTTTCTCCTAAGCAAATTAATTGACAAGTGCTGGGGTTCATTTGGAAACAATATATTGGTTGGGGTTTTTTTTGAAACAATATATTGTTTAAATATAAAATAATTCTTTCATTAGGGGCTACTGCTTGTGTTTCCCATGTGGGAATTTTTTTTTAACATCCAGAGTTGAGACTAATTCCAAAATCATATATCAGAAATTCATCTTTTTCCTAGCTTTGTTGCTACCACATATCCTATATGCATTCCTATATTAATCATTTATAAATAGGAATAAAATGTCATATAAGAATGTCACAGAACTCAATGATTATTCATTACATTGGAAGTATTAAAACAAGTGAATGATAAATATGATAAAGTTACAATCTTGTAGTTTTCTACAATATTAGCATTTATAAAATTATACTGGTATAAATATAGCATTATAAATTTATAATTTAAAGTGTGAAATGTTAATTCATATAAACACTAAATCAAGATGGATAGAACTTTTGGAAGTGTTAAACACTCAAAATGGATAAAATATAGAATCTAATTTTTGCATGTCATATTTGTCCCTAATGAGCAAATCAGAATAAAATAAGAAAACTATTGGCACTTTACGTCAGTGCTAATTATAGGTTCTAAATCAATACTGCTGATTAATATAAACTGACTTGTAATTTTTAATTTATACAATGTATAACCACATACTATTTCAGTTGCAGATCTCATGGATTCTATTTTTAAACTATACTACTTAATTTGGATTTCTCCCTAAGGTTTTAGAATTGGGAAAAAGAATTGGCATAGCTTTAAAAGCAGAACTGCTTTTAGCAATTATGTTGAAAGGTCCTTGTCTATGTTTCCCATCATTCAAATAACTCAGTTAATTTTCAATACTTTTGTGGACAATCTGAATCTTATGTATTTCTTTTAATTAAATAATTATTTTTATTTTCACATGCGCCTGATTAAATATTGTGCATCATTTTAACATTGTATTTACTTGTCTATTCTGCTTGTATGAATAGTGAATCATAACTTTTTGACTAATCGGTAACTATAGACTGTAGACTATGTACTATATAGTACAGACAGTGATGTTGCCTTTTCATTATTGCATCAAATTGCAAAAATTAAATTGGACCTATATTTTCAGAGCTTAATCAGAGATAAAACTCAGATAATTTGCTTATCCTTTCTGATCTATTTTAAATGGATTTTTCTATTTACCCGTGAATTCTTCATGTATTTGCTATATAATATTCGTTTGGTTATTTAACATAGATTTGTTAGGTATCTTTAATAGGCTTAGTACTAATGATCCTATTTTCTAAATAAACAAAAAAATAGGATACATGCTCTGACAAATATATTTTTGGTGACAGTGCTTTTGAATTACAGAGAGAGGACCATCCTGAACACAATGTTGCCAAAACAAGTTACTTGAAAAAAAAAATAGACATCATATAAAACAACAATAAAAAGTGATTTCTTGAATATATACTGTGTGCCAGGCACTTTATCTATAGTATGCCTAACCCTTATAGCAAATGTGCAAGGTTGGTGCTATTGTTTCCATTGTATACTTACAGAATTCTGCTGAGGTTTAGGGTGGAAGTGAGGTGGTTATGTAACTTGCCTAAGATCAAATGGCTGGTATGTGCTAAAGCTGGGTCTCAAACTCAGAGCTGGTCTAACATCAAAGCCTATGATGATCTAGTATCTCTTAGCATACAGATATTCGTGGTTAAGAAAGGATGAGGAAGGGAATCAGCAGTCAGATAGATCTGGGTTGACTATTGGCTATTTCATTTTTTTTTTAATTTTTTATTTATTTATGATAGTCACACAGAGAGAAAGAGAGAGGCAGAGACACAGGCAGAGGGAGAAGCAGGCTCCATGCACCGGGAGCCCGACGTGGGATTCGATCCTGGGTCTCCAGGATCGCGCCCTGGGCCAAAGGCAGGCGCTAAACCGCTGCGCCACCCAGGGATCCCGGCTATTTCATTTTTTATGATTCTACTTTTTAAATTCTTTCTTTTAAATCTATGATTTTAATATCTTTTAGACAAAGCATTAATAGAATAGAATTAAATATTTATTGGGTATCTATGTGCCAGGCACTGTTCTAGGAGCTGGGGAGCTAATGGTGAGCAAAAATAGTCCGTGCCCTCATGGAAGAAGCAAAATCAAATAATTGCAGAAATAAATGTAAAGCTGTACTTGTGGTAGGGGCTATGAGAGATATCCACATAGTGCTGTGAGAAATTATGGCAAATAGGTTTTTAACTCAGTCAAGGAAGTCTCACTAGGCTTCCAAGAGGATGGCACAGATGTTCTCTGAAGTCTGAATACAAGTAACTGGCCAAAAACAGTGAGAAGAATATTTCTGGCAGAGAAAACAGCTCTAGGATATTTTACAAGTACCAAGGATTGAAAGATGGGGAGCATGGCTGGAGAAGGCCAGAAGAAGGTTTTTGTAATAAGAACCCAAAGAATAGATGAGGGATCTGAACGTACAAGATTTTGAAGGCTGTGCTAAGGAGTTTGGACTTTAAGAACAATGGGAAGACATTGAAGGTAATCAAAGTTGAAAATGACATGATTAGATCTTATTAAATGATAACATCAACAATAACAAACCATGGATTTGTATGGTGATTATGGTAATAAGATTTAACTGATTTAAGTGATTTTTTTTTAAAAAAAGGGATTTTTATGAGTTAGATAATGGGAATTAAGAAAAAATTAAGTGGTTTTACCATGAAATACAGTTATGTTTTGGAGATCAAGTAATTTGAGAGCTAACTATATTAATAACCACCACAACAGTAAAACAAAAAAAAGACCCTCTTAAAATGTAGTTGAAGATTAATTAAGTTCTGTTGACAAAGATGAAACATTTTAGCTAGAAATAATGGGCTAAAATAAGAACTAATAAAAATATAAATTATTTCTAATTTTGTTTATAGCATAATTTGGCATATTTGCATACCCTTACAGAATTTGAAGTGGTGTTTTAGATGTACTTTTAAATTTGTGTGCATAGATGGGGGTTGCACTACTGACGGTGACGCATTACTCTTGAATGTCTTTCATCCCAGCATGGTAAACGCCTTTACAGACATTAAAATTCACGATACCTCTGACAAACAGTTTATAGGTAATTAAATTCTGTGATCTGCCCACTTGATATATGAATCAGTAACTAGTTAATATGCTCTCTTACATATTTAAAATGAAATTTAAAAATTTAAATAACAATAATGGTGCAAGCCACAGAGAAATACAAATGCATTTAAAATAATCACGAAAACTCCTAAATTTAAAAATAGAACTCCTTTAAAAATATGTAAAATTTTATGCTTGAAATAGTTCAAGGTGGACCTAAAATATTAAAAATTAGTTCATTCTTCAAAAAATGTTTTTAATGCCCACTGTGCATTAAACATATGCTAGAAGTGGTTTATACAATGATACATAAGCTATATCAACACTGACAACTATCCTTCAGGAGCTAAGCATCTAAGGAGAAACCAACAAGGAAGCAAGTAATTATGATACAAAGTGATAAGTGCTATTACAGAGGTGTTTAAAAAGTAGCTTTTCTGCTAAAGTATGAGGACAATGGCATGTAAAAAGGCAAAAGATCTTGCATTAATAACAATCACTCCAAAAACTGTTAATAATAATAATACCAATTTTCCTACAGACAAAGATACATTTCTGTTCTATGGAATAGTAAAGGGCCTCACAAAATCTATAAATAAGCTGGTTCCAGAGGTGCCTGGGTAGCTCACAAAAGTATTGGACTTTTGATTTCGGCCTCAAGTCACTATCTCAGGGTGGTGAGATGGAGCCTGAGCCAGGCTCTACCCTGGGCATGGAGACTGCTTGGGATTCTCTCTCTCCCTCTGCTCCTCCCCAGCCCCTTCTCTCTGTTTCTCTCCCTCTCTATAAAACATTAAGGGAAAAAAAAAAAAAAGCAAAATAGCTGGTTCTGTGGCAAGCATCTAATTTAAACCTCTTATTTTATAGATATGTTAACTCCACCACTAAGAAAACTGGGTCTCCTTCACTCCTCACCAGAAGTTTAGTGAATGATGGTAGAAACTAAACCTCCTGGCTACTACTAGGGTTCTTTTCATCCCACTTCTTTTTTTCCATCCCACTTTTAACATGATTTTATTTCAACTTTCTTCAAGATTCAAAGAAGGGAGAAACCTTTATTTCAGATCTCTTTAAGTTCGTACAATGGGGTTGAAAAAACACAATCCAGATTCTTCCTTTCATTCATATTCATTCATTCATTTAGAATATTTTAAATAAGGGACTACAGTAAGTCTCTTTTTTTTTTTTTTTTTTTTTTTTTAGTCTCATATGGTTTTAAAGGGGATGTTTTAGAAGGGGATGTCCCTGACCTCCTCCATCCCAGAATTTTATTAACATATAAACAAATGGGTATGATGTGTTAAAAGAGCTATGTAGGGGAATTATGGGAACCAAGAAAGAAGCGTTCAGGGTTTGGTGTCTGGGTGTGGGGGTACAGGAAGTGCTTCCTTGAGAAGATATGTGCTTAGTCTAATATGTTTTAAGATTACTGGTCTTGATCTTGCAAAACAATGGCTTGGTCTGCATCATTATATCTGACTTGTACAAAATAGAAGTTTTTATTCCTGCCAATGAAAGTTACATAAGAAGTTTTTGACTCCTTATGTTTTTCCTGGGTCCTGCTTATTTTGGAAATTTTAGTACTACTTGTTGCAATTTGTTTTCTCTGACTGTTGAGACACAGTAATGAGCTTTTGTTCTTGAACAGACTGATTGCAACAGCCTTGGAATGTGTTTGTAAAATTAAAAGACAAAAACACAAAATGCTACAGTTCAGAATTTGCTTTTCATTCTATCTGCTACTTTGCTTCAAATTTTAAACTGTACACAGATAATACAAGAAACAGATAAGTGTGAATTGCAGAAAAGCTTCTGGGGTGATTGTCTCTTGGGAATCTTAATATTTGAATATACTTCCCAAGGTCCAATCAGGCAATGGAGTGGACTCCAGGGGTCTACCTAATTGTGTAACCCCATTATTATGAAGAATAAAGTCACAGGCACAATTAAATTTTAGGCTTTGAGAACATGCATAGAAAGTTATGTTACTGACAGACAATTTGTAAGCCTGCAGCTATTCAAAACCCAGACATACAAAAAAAAAAAAAAAGACAAGCAATATTCAGACTAAAACAAAACTTGTTACTTTGTTAGAACAGATAGACTATACTTTTTTGCTGGGAAGCTAAATCCTAGGAGGGACAGAGACTAAACTAGTAGTCTGTAGGTAGCAAGTCCCAAAGAGCCTTACTTTCAAAATGAGTGAGAGGGAGCCACCGTAAGACCCATGGGCCTTCCTAGAAAAGATGAGTGTTGCTCTCGTGTTGCTATTGCTGTAGCATCAGACATCAGAGGGGGTTTTTCCATGAGTTTGGTCAAAAGTCCTACATGAGCTCTGGGAAAGAACAGAAACAACACAGGAATAGAGGTGAAATGTGTGGTTGTGGCTGTAACTTTGAGGGAAGGCCACTAGGACAATTTTATAGAGAGATGGGCCCAGATCACATTATACTGGGTGCCCACCCAGCCTTTTAAAAAGAGGCAAAATCAATTTAAAATGAACATAAAGGGCAGCCTGGGTGGCTCAGTGGTTTCGTGCTGCCTTCAGTCCAGGGCCTAATCCTGGAGATCTGGGATTGAGTCCCACATCAGGCTCCCTGCGTGGAGACTGCTTCTCTCTGCCTCTCTCTCTGCCTGTGTCTCTGCCTCTCTCTCTCTCTCTGTGTGTCTCTCATGAATAAGTAAATAAAATCTTTTTTAAAAAATAAAAAATAAAATAAAATGAGCATCAAAACCCAGAAGTAGAAAAGTGGTCTCTCGGGTTATACAGATTGGGCATGATCAGTCCCACTCTTGGTGGGAAGGTGAAAGGCATCATTAACCACTATGATTTTGCTGCTGTTTAGAAAGATTCTTGTTATAAATACAAATACTGCATAAGAAGGAGAGAACAATACTAAACGCCAGTTATGGGCAGACACTGTGCTTAGTATCTTCTCTGAAAGGTGACAATTAACTATCTTATTAAAAACAAGCAATTAGAAAACTGAGAAATTATCAATACTTAAAGTCATCTGACCTTTGCTAGCCAATAAACTAAATGATCAAACTAATTTACTAGAGCCATAATTTTTCAAAATCCATTTTCCTTGTGTTTTTATGTATGAAAATTACCATTATTATCAACAGAGAACTGGAAAGGAGAAAGTGATGTTGAGTTGTGTTCTGTGTTCACACCACTTAAATGAGCAGTGTGGAGGCAGGTCCAATGAAGCAAACTTTAGGGACTGGGATAGTGTTGCTTGGGGGGCATCCATACTTGCACTTTGTATTCTTTGTATGTAATAATATTACCAAAGACAAACTCTTTCATTGTGTATTGTAAATAACACTTTTTCACAGACCCATCATAAAGTTTTCATGATATATTGTCTTCTGGTTGTCATAAAAATTACTCAGCTGCAGTAGTTAAAGACAAACAAAATCCAACTAACCTTATTTTTTATTCTTTTTAAAAAGATTTTATTTATTTATTTGAGAGAGACAGAGCACAAGTGGGGGTTGTGGTAAAGGGAGATGGAGGGGGAGAAGATTCCTCTCTGAGGGCAGAGCCAGATGCTGACGCAGGGCTGGATCCCAGGACCTCGAGGTCATGATCTTAGCGGAAGTCAGACACTCAAAGGACTGAGCCACCCAGGCACCACCACTTACTTTTTATTCTTATTATATACACAATATATGCCAACTGCAGAAAAGTCAAAACAAAAAGAAAATATTTAAAATAAAAATTAAAAACACCCATCAGTCCAGAAATACATGCTGGCCAGTGTTAAAATTTTGATACATCTTTAAGACATATCATACATACTATTTTGTAACTTCTTTTTTCATCTGAACCATATATTAAAAATATCTTTCCATGGGAATAAAACACTTCTACAACATCATGTCTAATGGCTGGCAGTACAGTATTTAATTGTTTGGATATACTATAATTTATTTAATCCCTTTTTGCTAACTATTTGAATTGCTTTCTTTTTCTTTTGTTTTTTTTCTGTTCTACTAATATAAATAGAACTTCGATAGACATTCTTATATATAAATATTTGCTTACAGTACCCAAAATTTCTGGGGAATATAATTCTAGTAAATAAAAAGGTGGGCAAAATTTATTCCTTGAAGATGAATACATGAAAATTGGTGTCCACATCTCTAATGTCTAAGATGACATCTTTCCCCAAACAGCTGGTCATTTGTATTTCTCCCTTTATAAGGGGCTTCATGTCCTTTGCCCATTATTCTATTGGGTTTTTTCCTTCTCTTTGTAAGGAAATGACATAAGTATAACCCATAGAGCTTATTCAGATTTTATATGCACTTGTGTGTGTATGTGTGCATGTGTATAAAGTTCTATGCAACAGTTTGGCCAAACTGTTTTCCAGAGTGACTGTACCATTTTACATTCCCACCAGCAATGTATAAGTGATTCAACTTCTCCACTTCTTTGCCAGCATTTGGTCTTAGCATTTTTCATTATTTTAGCCATTCTGATAAGTGCATAGTAATATCTCATTATGGTTTTAATTCGCATTTCCCTGATGGCTAATGATATTGAACATCTTTTCATGTGTGCCATCTGTCTGTCCTCTTCAGTGAAATGTCTGTTCATGGTTTTTGCCTATTTTTCTAATTGAATTGTTTTTGTAACTGCTGAATTTTGAGAGTTCTTCGTATATATATATATATATATATATATACATATTTATATCTAAAACTTCATTTTTATATATGTGTATGTAAATGTATATACACACATACACACATGCATACATAAAATTAACAAGCTTTTGCGAGACACACAGGTGGCTCAGTGGTTTGGCGCCTGCCTTTGGCCCAGGGCGTGATCCTGAAGACCTGGGATTGAGTCCCACATCAGGCTCCCTGCATGGAGCCTGCTTCTCTCTCTGCCTCTCTCTCTGCCTGTGTCTCTGCCTCTCTCTCTGTATCTCTCATTAATAAATAAAATAAAATAAAATAAAATAAAATAAAGCTTTTGCAAAGCAAAGAAAATCATCAATAAAACGAAAAGGCAGAAATGGGAGAAATATTTGCCAATAATATAACTGACAAGGAGCTACTATCCAAAATATTTAAAGAACTCATGCAACTCAGTAACAACAACAAAAAACCCACAATCTGATTGAAAAATAAGCAGAGGATCTGAAATTTTTCTTCTTTTTCTCTAAGTTTTATAATTTTTGTGTTTTAAATTTAAGTCCATGACCCATTTTTAGTTAATTTTTATGTAAAGTGTAAGTTTTAGGTTGAGAAAAGTTTTTATTTTATGGCCTATAGCTGTCCACAATGACTCCAGCACCATCTATTTAAAAAGCTCTCCTTCTTCCATTGACTTGCTTTTGCACCTTTGTCAAAAATCACTCAGGCCCGTTGTTGGGATTATTTGTAACTCTATTCCATTGATCTGGAAACAGTGTCTACTGGCCCTGTTTATTCTTTTTTATTTTTTGAGATTTATGATATGTTTTGCTTCTGGTAAGATAAGGAAGGTCATCTTTATGCCTCTTCTTTTTAAAAAATGTTCTTGCTCTGGTGAATCAGTATAGCCTAGTTTTAGGTTCCAAAAACAAACAGCCTAAACCTAGTTTTAGGTTCCAAAAACAAACAGTGGCTTCGCCACTCAAGTAGGTATGGGGCCTTGGGCAAGCAAACTGAAATGAAAATGGAGCTGTGGAACTAAATACTTAATGTCTACAGAGTGCAGTAATGTTTGACACACAGTAAATGTATTAGTCTGGTCGTCTAACATTGTAATAAAAAACCCAAAAACTTCTTACTTGAAAGAAATAAACTTACTTCCTGCTCATGCAACAGGCCAATGTGGGTGTTCCTGATAAGGTGACTTCCTTGAGCAATTCTCTTCTAAACTGTGACTCAATAGTAGACTCCTTAATTCTTACTTCCTTCTTGTGGCTTCACCATCTCTAGGTCTTTGGAGTATTTTCATTTTCTTGGTGGGAAAAGAGAACGGGGAGCAGAGAAGTGGTTGAGAGGGTCCCCTCCCCACCGCCTGGCTCCCAAAGTGGCCCTTTCTCCCATATGACATTGGCCAGAATTTAGTCACATGGACACAACTCACTACAAGGAAGGCTGGGAAATGTTTTCTGTGTACCCAGGAGAAAAGGTAAACACATGCTAACACACATAGCAGCTGTCTCTGCCTCTGGAAATGATTAAGAATGTTAGGGCCGGGATCCCTGGGTGGCGCAGTGGTTTAGCGCCTGTCTTTGGCCCAGGGCGCGATCCTGGAGACCCGGGATCGAATCCCACGTCGGGGTCCCGGTGCATGGAGCCTGCTTCTCCCTCTGCCTGTGTCTCTGCCTCTCTCTCTCTCTGTGTGGCTATCATAAATAAATAAATAAAATTAAAAAAAAAAAAGAATGTTAGGGCCTAGAATGGGGAGATGTCTCTATAAAGAACAGGAAATTGAGAAGAGAAAGGAATGATGAGAGAGTGGCAGACACATAGAGATGGAGGGGAAATATTTCAAGCAGAAGTACCAAGGGAAAGGCCTCAGTCTGGACCCTTTTGAATGGATCTTTCTTACATTTTCCAAATGGTTACTCCTACTGTAGAGGAAAGTTATCTTGTAACCAAACACCTTTCTGAACCTCTCTTATTAGTGGTAATAGTTTTTGTAGTTGACTCTTGGTTTTCCAATTAGACCATCCACACATAATGATAAATTTCTCTTATTTTATTTTTTTTTAATTTTATTTATTTATGATAGTCACACAGAGAGAAGAGAGAGAGGCAGAGGCATAGGCAGAGGGAGAAGCAGGCTCCATGCACCGGGACCCCGACGTGGGATTCGATCCCGGGTCTCCAGGATCGTGCCCTGGGCCAAGGGCAAGCGCTAAACCGCTGCGCCACCCAGGGATCCCATATTTCTCTTATTTTAAAGTATCTACATCATGTTCCTTTGTCTTGTCTCGTTTATTAGCTAGCTTCCTGAACAGATATAAATAATAGCAATAATAGTGGGGATCTTTTATTGTTCCTAATTTTTATGAAAATGTAAGCAGTTTTAATATTAGGTTTGAAATTTGCTGTTCATGTTTTATTGTGGCTTTATTTATACTTTGGTTTTTGACAAAGTGGGAACAGACACTGAATTTTACCAACTTCTCTTTTGTTCTCTCTCAGAGCAATCTTAGATTATTACTCTTTTTTTTTTAGATTATTACTCTTTTTAATGCATTTCTGTGGTGAAATTTATTTATTGATCTCTTAATGTTGAATCATCTATACATTCTCAAAATAAGCCCTTCTCAGGATGTGTTTTTCTAATAACATATTACTGGATTTGATTGCTTATATTTTACTTGAGATTTTTTTACATCAGTTTTCATAAGTTATATTAATTTGTGGTTTTCTTTTTTTGTGTACTATGTGTCTCAGATTTTGTTCTCTGGGTTATTCTAACTTTGTAAAATGAATAATAAAGCTTTCCATAGCATTCTATTTTCTAGAATGGGTTGTGGATATTATGGATTATGTATGCCTTAAAGTTATGAGCCTGGAATCTATATTCACTCTTTATTGATGAGGAAACTTTTTGTTTCTCAAGTCTATATAGACCAAATGGAAATTTAAAACCCCAGTCATAAAAGGCGTTTGCTTTCTGCAAAAGCCTATTGTTTCTCTATCATGGTTTACTATCCCTAACGATTGTAGAGATGTCTTGCAAATAAGGGATTCTTCTCATCTGATAGAACAGAATTTACAAAAAGCCTCAATAATCTGACAAGGAGGGGAAATGAAACTCTTCTATATTTGTGAATTTCCCATATATGATCAGCCAGCGGTTAGCTGTCCCTCCCATTTCAGCCCCTACTGCAGCTTCACTTTTAGACTAGGGGGAGGCCTACAATGTCAGCCTTACAATCTCTCAAAAATATTTTTTCTGGTTATGAGGCTCTCTGCTGCTACCAAAACCCACTAGAAACACTAGAAACTGATTGAAGTCCAGTCTTTGAACTGATGCTTTCTGAATCCTGAGGCTTAGAAGGAAATGTGAGAGAACACTTCTAGCCTCCCTGTTCTAGCCTCCCTGCTCCTTTAGACTCCACAAAACTTGCACATTATAGTTTGAAGCATAAGTTTCTCCAAAGCTTATTGAGAAAGTAATATTGTCCCTTTGTTTGCTGGCCTCATGCTCACTCCATAGAAACAATAGCTCTCCGTGGCTGTACAGCAGATTTGGTCTTTTCTTGCCTTTCTCAGAGAGCCCAAGAGCAAAATTAAAGAGCTTTAGTGGCCGTTCTTTGTCCCTGTTCCACCTAACAAAATTCATTCTGTTTATTTTAACCACTTAATATCAAAATCCCTTAAAATGTAGAGAGGATATCCCCAAAGGAAAAAAAATCTAAATGGCCAATAGACATCTGAAAGAATAATAAATACCTTTTACCTTATTACCAATCAGGAAAATGCAAATTTAAGCCACAATGAGGTATTACTGCATAGCCACCAGAATGGCTAAAAAGAAAGGTAGTATCAGGTATTCGTGAGGATATACAGTTACTGGAACTTATATGATGTTGTTGGTGGGAGTGCCAATTTGTATGAGCACTTTGGAAGACAGTTTGACCATTTATTACAGCTAAAAATTTGTATATCCTATGATCCAACAATTCTATTCCTATCTATACATTCATACGTTCAAGACACACGTACAAGAATATTCATAGACAAAAACTGCAAACAACTCAATGTTAATCAACAGAAAAATAGATAAATTGTGGTGAATGCATAGAATACCACATTGCAACAATAATGAATAAACTACAGCTATGTGTAACAACATAGATGAATCTCATAAACATTAGAGTATACACTGTGTTCTCTTTTTTTTCACACAGGTGATTTTTTTGTGATAGTTCCTTAGAGTATATACTTATTTTGTCTATTGTTCTGTGTATTTTGCAATGGAAAAGGTAAAAATGTGTTTGTATGTATACACATATATACAGTATATACATTCTCAAATTCCTGTATAGTATACTGAACATAATTTTATCTTTTCTTAAAAATTTAGAGGCACTATAATAAACACTTATTATGAGTCTATAATATAATTGATTTATGTAGGATTTTTTTGTCCTAACATTAAATGACTTCAAATCCAGGCTTTTAAAATTCTTATACTTGCTTCTGAGTGTCTTGAGTCGGAAGTAGTTCTGAGTCATCTTCTAACTGGTAGAAATTGTGTCCGATTTTTAGGTCAGTGGGGAGTTATCTCTACTTTCCACTGAAGTACATGATACCATGAATATGAATACGTATCATCTTTTTTGTATTAGAAAGACCTTAGGGGTGCCTGGGTGGCTCAGTCGGTTGACTGTCTGACTCTTGGTTTTGGCTCAGGTTGTGATCTCGGAGTCATGAAATTGAGCCCCATATTAGGCTCTACACTAAGCGTGGAGCCTGCTTAAGATTCTCTCTCCCTTGCCCTCTGCACCCCCTCACTCACATGCAAGCTATCTCTTTCTCTAAAAAAGAGAGATTATTTCTCTAAAAAAACAGCTTATTTAAAAAAATTATTTGACAGAGAGAGAGAGAGAGAGAGAGGGCACAAGCAGGGGGAGTGGCAGGCAGAGAGAGAGAGGGAGAAACAAGCTTCCTTCCCAGCAGGAGCTGGACTCGGGGTTTGATCCTAGGACCCTGAGATCACAACCTGAGCAGAAGACAGACATTCAACCAACTGAGCCACTTAGGCGCACTCCCCCCCCCCCCGAAAAAAAAAATAGTTTAAAATAAATTTAAAAAGAAAGATCTTAAAAACATGAAAAGAGAAAATTCCTCTAGATGATTTCAAGACAAAATTAGTCAATTTTCTGACTTACTCGGTGTATCACTGTGATGACATTATGCACAGGTGTTATTTTTTCTTAAAGATAATATTATGGATGTAGAAACACCATTCATTCAAAGTCAGCATAAGATAGACTTCTCGGCAATCAAGGAAGGAATTTCTAAGAGTGGTCAGCCTCATTAAATGTTGTAGACAAATCGAGAGGCATGAGGACTGCAAATAAGCTGTGGAAGGAAAACCAGGTAGCAGAGGGTTAGAGAGAATGAATCCTATGGAATGTGGGGGGTGGTGTGGAGCAAGAAAAAAGAGTGGAAGTAAGGACAAGTAGAGGCATTTTTCAAGATGAGACCTGTATATAGTTAATATAGTTGAATGGATCCAGTAGAAGAGGCAATAACTGATTAAGCCAGGCTTCAAAGGAGACTTACAATAAAGGTGATAAAATCAACAATCTAGATAGAGGGTTAATCTTGGGAAAGTAAATGTGCATGTGTGTGCGTTTGTGTGTTTAGGTGAGTGGCCGGAGAGAAGACAGAGGAGTTGTCAGCTAGTGAGGATAAACACCCAAGAGTGCAAGGATCTTCTGTTTTCTTCCCAAATAGAGTGTATGTCTCTAGAACAGTGGCTGGCATATAGAAAACACTTAGAAATATTCGTTAGATGAATAGACTTCGACATCTAATCAATCTCAATTCGAATCCCAGCTTTTCTATTTGCATACTGTGGCAACTTGAACAATGTCTTTACTCTGCTAAACCTCAGCCTTATTATCTAATATAACAGGAATAACAATCTAGAATGTATTTTTAAAAAGATTTTATTTATTTATTCATGAGAGACACAGAGAGAGGGGCAGAGACACAGGCAGAGGGAGAAACAGACTCCATGCAGGAAGACCGAAGTGGAACTCAATCCTGGGTCTCCAGGATCACGCCCTGGGCTGAAGGCGAGGCTAAACCGCTGAGCCACCCGGGCTGACTCCTCAATCTAGAATGTATTTCTAGACCTGTTTGTAATGCATACCTTTAATCTGAGCCATTATGACTTTCTTATATTATACTTATATAATAAGCTCAGTGCTTGGCAAAGTGCTTTATACCAAGTAGTTCTCAAAAAGATTTTTTAAAAGATTTTATTTATTTTAGAGAGAGAACGTGGGGGATGTGGGAGGGGTGCAGGAGGAGAGGGAGAGAATCCCAAGCAGACCCGAGCTGACCATGTAGCCAGACATAGGGCTAATCCCATGACCCTGAGATCACTGATGAAGCCAAAACCAGGAGTCAGACACTCAATTGACTGTGCCACCCAGGTGCCCCTCACTAAATGAATTTTAAATGAATTTTTATACTTCACTGTAAGGAATAAACTTGCTTTACCTGCAAATCACAATCTTTAAAATTTTAGGGGGAGTTTTCTAGTTGTGGGGCCATAATTTTGTTAGGATAACATAAAAGACATATTTTTGTAAAATTATAAAAATTGCTTTTTCTGAAAGTTGGTTACAAAAATTCATGTAAGTTTTGAAATATTTTGTCCTTTAGCTCCCAGGTCCAAATATGTAGCATCATATTCTGGCATTTTCTCTAACTCCATCGGTTAGGAAGGCAGCTATAGTGGATCAGGGCTAAAAGGTAGCTTTTAAGGCTGGAGGGAGACATGTAGGCGTATGTATAGAATATAAAGGGGAAAGCACTGTCAACTTTCCCTCTGGAAAGCTCTGAAATGTAAATAGCTTTACTGAAGATTGTTTACATCTAAATTAACAACAGAAAAAAGTAGTGTTCTCATGATGCCTTCTAAGTTTAAAACTTGACTGCCCATTTCTTATGAGAATGTCTAAATCTGTTGCCATTAGGGATTGCCCAAGACTCTCACCTATGGCCTTAAATGAATATAACTGCTATTGTGAGAGACATCAGAAAAATCCTGACTTATGACTAAGACATAAGCATTACATGACAACTCTAAGTGCATTTACAATTTTACCTTTTTGGAAACAGTTAATGGCAAAGTAGTATTTATATTATTTATTGTTTCTCAGAAGTCAGCATCCCAAATCTCACAACTATTTTAATTAGTCATGGCAGAAAACATTTTATGGTTCATTTACTATATGCTTTTTGCCCCACAGAACTCACATTTTTGAGACGCTGACATCAACATATAGGACATACTAACACAAATAGCTCTAGCAAGAATTTAAACCATTATCAAGACTACATATAGTTGTAAAGTTTATATTACTTAGTAGCACATCCATACAAAAGAGTAATAAGGTGATAGGATGCTCTGAAGAAATCAAAGCAAAGGGAAAAAAATTTTAAAGTAGGGTGGGCTTGAATATGTTAATAGCCAAAAATAAAGGAGCAAGTAAAGTGGGGAGACCTTGAGAAGGAAGTCAGAGAATAATGTCCTGGAGGTTGAAAGAAATGTGATCAAAGGCACAGATATAACCTTGGAAAGGAGAAGACAATGGGGAAAGAAAAAAGAGTGGCCTGAAAATATAAGAAAATTTGGGTTGAGAACAGATGTCATATTGAATGGCCCAGATTTATATTAGGAGATAAGGTGAGTAATGAGAGCAAGATAAGGCTAAGAAGGAAAGATCAGGTTGGTGGCTTGAGAAAAATGAAAAGAGGTTTAGAAAACCTGTTGTAAGGTGTTCAATAAAATGTCAGCATGAGAAGTCTTAAAAGGAATTTAGTGTATCTATGAAGACCCCTAAGATCAAACACGACATTTTTGTAATATCTTGCAATGATCAATCAGGAAGAAGCAACAGAAAAAGCAAATGTTGGGGGCTACTCATGGTGGGACAGTGAGATATTTCGGAGAGCTGGTGAATGTCTTGGGCATTCTTATACTTCGGATGGGTACTTGAACACAGGAAATAACATCAAGAGATTTATTTATTTAGCAAATATTATTAGCATATTAATATTTATGTACAAATATTATACAGTAATATAGTAGTCCCCCCTCATTCATGGGGGACATTTTCTAAGACCCTCAGTGGATGCCTTAAACCATGGATAGTACTGGACCCTATATATACTATGTTTTTTGCTGTACATACATACATGTGATAAAATTTAATTCATAAATTAAACACAGTAAGAGATTAACAGCAATAAGTAACAATAAAATAGAACAGTTATAACAATATACTATAATAAAAGTTATATGTATATGGTCTCTCTCCTTCAAAATATCTTATACTGTACTCACACATCTTGTGATGATGTGAGATGATAAAATGCCTACCTCATGGGGCATCTGGATGGCTCAGTGGTTGAGCGTCTTTCTTCAGCTCAGGGCATGATCTTAGGGTCCTGGGATTGAGTCTTACCTACATCAGGCTCCCCGCAGGGAGCCTGCTTCTCCCTCTGCCTGTATCTCTCCTTCTCTCTGCCTGTCTTTCATGAGTAAATAAATAAAATATTTTTAAAAATGCCTATCTGATGAGGTAAGGTGAACGAGCTAGATGTCATGACTTGGTGTTAGGCGACTGTTGAACTTCTAATGACTCGTCAGAAGGAGGATCGTCTGCTTTGGACAGCGGTTGACTGTGGGTAACTGAAACCTCAGAAAACAAAACTACAGATAAGGGGAGGACTACTATATCCATCAACTTCAGTAGCTTTTGTTATCCTATTTCTGGAAACTGTTCCTTAATCTATAGCCTCAATCCTGATTTCTCTTTTGATAACAGGGCCTGGTCTTTCCCCTATGGGGCATCTCTGCTTTAGATTTAGATATGCTCCATATCTAAAATTAAATGTTTCAGCTTCCTCCCAAACCTATTTTTATACTCAGTTATCCCACTTCTGTTTTTTTTTTTCCCCCACTTCTGTTAATGATGTTGTTACTTTTCTAATATCCTAGACCTGAAATCTCTGAGTCATCTCGGACTTGCCCTCTCCCTTCCTTAATGTGTCATTAAGTACTATCCTTAAATACTTCCACTGAAATATTTCTCCTGGCTGTTCTTCATTTCCATTGCCAAGGCAATAATTCAGGTTGTTCTTGTTCCACACTGGTACATCTATGCCTTCTCAATTGGTTTTCCTGTCTTCAGGCCTACTGAATCCAGTCTGTCCTACATATCACATATAGATTAATCTTTATAAAAGGTTAATTTGATAAGTCATTCCTCATCTCAAAAAACTTCAAGGAGCTATGTGTGGTAGAGTCCTGAAAGAAACAAGAAGATCCTAGAGGACATCATAGTCCAATGAGAATGGGGCAGTTTATGTAGTCAGGAGATGTTGATTTAGAGGAGGCTTCCCTGAGGAGTTCATATGAGAAAAGAGAATGGACACGAGAAAAATGAGATACATCAGGGTTTAGGAAATAGATTGAGGAAGAAGAGGTGATGCCACAGAGACTCAGGAAAGTTAGATGGATTGAAAGAGAACCAGGGGAGAGTGTGTCATAGAGGCCAAGGTAAAAGACAGTATCAAGGAACAGAGTTTGAATAAGGTGGACTCTTCCCTGGCAAGAGTCCCTTGGATTTGGCAATTAGGGTGTCAGAATCAAGAGCAAGGGAGCATAGGGAAATTATGGAGGATTGAGAAATAAAGAAATAGAAACGAGGAACATGGATGTCCTTTTTAAAATGTTGGTTAAGGAGAGAAGAGAAACAATGCTGAAGATAAAGAGAGATGAACTTAAGAATTCCCCCTCACACCCAAGGAAAGAGACTTGCACTAGATTATAGCCTGAGGGTAGAAATCTCAGCGGTGGAGAATTTGATATTAGATAGAGGGAAGACGATTGACTGAGTGACATCCCCAAGGAGATCTGGGGAGATCCAATCTAATGAGGAGAAAAACGTCTTCATCCATTTATAATCACCTTCTTGCTATATACATGATAATTCTTGACTATATATATATGTTATGGTTGTATATGGCTAAGGAAATGATGCATTACAAAATGACTACATGATTTTTTGCAACTCGAAGGGGTAAAACTGGATGAATCATTTCAGAAAACTTAAGGAGTTGCTAGTAACCTCAGCTTGAAAGAGCTTAATCATTCATTAAAGTTCAAAGGTGTCAGTCACTATTTGCCATGAAAATCAGCTGAGTGATTAAGAATATATTTCAGGCTGAAAAGTGGATGTATCTGTTTTCTATTGCCTGCTCTAACAAATTACCAGAAACTTAGTGATAGGTCAGAAGCCCAACACAGGTCTCATTGGGCAGAATCATAGTTGTTGGTGGGCTAGGTTCCCTTCTGTAAGCCTCTTGGGGAGAATCTGTTCCCTTGCCTCTTCCAGTTTCCAGAGACCACAAAATTCCTTGGTTTGTCCCCCCCTTTTCTCTATTCCAAACCAGCAACATCCTTCTAACCTTTCTTCAATGTCATCTATCTACGACCACACTCATGAGAACTTCTTCACTTTTAAGGACTCGGGTGATTTGATTGGGCCCACCTAGATAATCTGGGCATAATTCCCCATCTCAAGGTCCTTAACCTTAATCACATCTGCTAATTTCTTTTGCCTTGTAAGATAACACATTCACAGTTTCTGAAGAATAGGTTGTGCACTTCTTTGGGGGCTATTATTCTGCCCACAACACTGGAACTGAGGTCTTTAAGAGGGAAGTTTGAAATGGGAAAAATAACAATGTTTAATATTTGTGTTTTATACTTGAAGTAGGCAAAATGCTGGCTTTGGTAGATAAACTGGTTTCTAGATGTCAGGTATGTAGTGTCTAGATGCTAAGAAGTTATTGAGAAACAGTTTGCTGGTAGCTTAGAGTGAAACTTCAGTTGTGCTAAGGAAATAAGAGAGAGATATTTTGACCTAAACATTTAGACTAGAGGGATCCCTGGGTGGCGCAGCGGTTTAGCGCCTGCCTTTGGCCCAGGGCGCGATCCTGGAGACCTGGGCTCGAATCCCATGTTGGGCTCTCGGTGCATGGAGCCTGCTTCTCTCTCTGCCTCTCTCTCTCTCTCTGTGACTATCATAAATAAATAAAAATGTTTAAAAAAAAAACATTTAGACTAGAGAAAATAAGGTAGTAGAATGTCTCCTGGGTCCTAGGTAAGATGATGGCAACAGGAATAAAAGGGGGAAAACCCTAAATGTTTTCATTTATAGGCACCTGTAGCATTAGCACATGTTTCAGCAGGAATTCTTAGATTAGAATTTAGCGATATATTCAGAAATGGATTCTGAATTTTAAATGTCTTCATTCTCTCTCTTTAGCCATAATTGCCAGATAGTCTTCGTATACATGAAATATGGGGCTAGTTATTGGTGTCAAACTTGCAGTATTTACAATGCTAATACCATGCTTTAACCACATGAGATAAAATTGGTTAAAAAAAAGATATGATCCTAAAAAAAACAAGATACGGCCCTAATTATATTATAATTTGACTATTATAAGTGTTATGTAAATATTATAAGAAACAGTATAAGAAAAATGAAAGATAATAATGCTTTTCTAGACTATTATATGCTATTATATACTATTATACTATTATATTTTGAGTGCCCGCTGTGTTCCAGGCATTGTAGTACATATTTTTTAAAAGATTAAAAAACAGATTTTTAAAATTGTATGGTAATACTTAAAATGATATCTGATAGTAGGTTATAGCGTGAACACTAAAGGGAAAGTTAAAGAGGAACAAAATATATTCCAGTATTTTATACTCCAGTATTAACAGAAATTAGTTAGTAAATTAGTTAGTAAATTAGATAAATATTAGTGCAACTTCTATCTGAGAGCTAGTTTACAGATAGCTAGTTTTAGCTTGCAGATAAACTAAAACCTAAAAATTAGGGATGCCTGGGTGATTCAGCCGTTGAGTGTCTGCTTTTGGCTTAGGGCATGATCCCGGAGTCCTGGGATCAAGTCCTACATCGGGCTTCCTGCATGGAGCCTGCTTCTCCCTCTGCCTGTGTCTCTGCCTCTGTGCGTGTGTGTCTCTCTCATGAATAAATAAATATTTTAAAAAATAAAACCTAAAAATTAGTTTTGCAGTTGGTAAAAATGAGAAAAAGAACCCTCTATTTCACATTTTAAAACCTTCTACTTGTTCCTTATATGTCTTTTTAAACACAATAATAAACTGACTGAACATAGTATGATTTGGTCTGTAAATTGGTATATAACTAATTATTAACATAAACAATCTAGAGAGGTTTTTTTGGCAACATATAATCTAAATTCTATCTCCACATTAAAATGAAAGCAGGGTGCATCCTGCTTTTCACCCTGGGTGAAAAGCATCCCTGGGTGGCGCAGCGGTTTGGCGCCTGCCTTTGGCCCAGGGCGCGATCCTGGAGACCCGGGATCGAATCCCACATCGGGCTCCCGGTGCATGGAGCCTGCTTCTCCCTCTGCCTGTGTCTCTGCCTCTCTCTCTAACTATCATAAATAAAAAAAAATTAAAATGAAAGCAGCCATCCATTGGACTTTTCTTTCACTGTAATCAAATTAAGCTCGTATTTTATACATCCATCTAACCATTCATTCATCGAACAAAAATGTGTTGAACTCCTGTCATGGGAAAGGTGCTATGCTAGGCCCTGCAAAATATTTAACATAGACATCTGTACTTTTTATTTGCAGTTCTAAACTTATTTCCAGCTTTGAGTGAAAGACCATATTTTATTAAATCATCTATCTGTCCCGACCTGCCTATTTATCATCTAATCTCTGTATCTTACAAATTTTTATTCATCTTTCTACTCTGAAAATTCTCCCTTCTCTGTCCCCTATCAAATCTTCTCCCAGAGGGAACCAGTGTGTTATTTTTCTGTATATCCTTCCAGATGCATTTTATGTATCAAGCAAATGTATATACATATTAAATTTCCCGTACATATTTTTCTGCATTTTTTCCTTTTTTTCAACTTCCTTGTTCTTTCTTACATCTGCATACTATCCCATTATACGGACATATCATTTATTTAATTATAGGCATTTCCATTAATTTTAAAATATTTAATTCAATTTTAGTCTATTCCTAACAAAGCCAAATAGTCTTATATTCAACTATATTTGTGGATATCTTCCTAGAGATGGAACTTGTAATGTATTTACAAGTATCTACTAGTAATGTAATACATTCCTAGGATGTATTTGTAATCTTGAATAAATATTGTCCATTTGCCCTTCTTAGAGGTTGTGCCTGGTTCCCCATAGGCTTACCAACAAATGATGGTGATCTTTGCAAATCCAAAGGATGAACAATGTCATCTCAGTGTAGTTTTAATTTGTATTCTCTTATGATGAATGAGTAAGGTTGAGAATCTTTTTATATATTTTAAAGCCATTTGTGTTTCCTTTTCTGTTTCTCTTGGGTTGTGGTATTACTTATACAATAAGGCAATAGCAAATTATTTATACATTAGTGAAGCTAGCCCTTTGCCAATGAGTTGCAAATACATAATTTTCCCTCAGTTTGATAATTGTCTTACAACTTTGTGATAGCTTTTGTCACGTAAATTTTTTAATTTTTATTTTATAGAATTATTTTTATGGGTGGGCTTTGTGTTAGACTTTCCCCACTCTGAGATAACTCTTAAAATTCTCCATGGACTCCTCTAGTACTTTTTTTTCCTCTAGTACTTTTATGATTAACAGACATTCTTAATCATTATAAGTTCTAAATGGTTTAGTGCATAGGATCAGGTTCCCTATTTCAATTTACATCTGAGCTAGATTATCAAATCAGTCCCAGGAAATATAGTTGTAAGGAGCATGGACTTTGGAGTTGATAACTTGAGTTTTTCTGCTTCTGGGTTGTAAGATCTTGAGTATGCTACTTAATTAACCTCTCTGAGCCTCAACAGCTTCATCTGTAAAATGGAAGTAATAAATAGTACTTAGTTTGTTGTGACAATCGTGAGGTGATTCATTTAAAGCCCTCATTTAGCACAATGCTTCACAATCAATGCTGGAATGCTGGAATCACTCATTAAATGTAAACTATTGTGATAATGATGATAGCCATAGACTATTCTTTCAACAGATACTACCACCCCAAAATTCATGACTTTAATCACAAGGGCTTGAATAAGAAAATGCATCCCAAATTTGCCATTACCACGTTAGCATCAACAATCCAATCGTCTCTAACCATAGTTCTCAACCTTGGCAGTATATTAGAATTACCCGAGTAGATTTTTCAACTCCAAAAGCCTGGGTCCCTACCCCAGATATTGTTTAACTGGCCTGGGGTATGGCTCAGGCATCAGTATTTTTTAAAAATCCCTCTGATGATTTCAATGGGCAGCTAAAGTTTAGAACCATTATCCTAACACTAGGCCAGTGATTTCAGACGTTAAGGAAAACATGTTCATTGCTTCTAAAGAAAAGTATATAGAAATTTCTATAAGTCAACTGCCATGAATTATTTAGGAAGACATTAAAAAGAGAACATAAGGAGTTGAGACTGATGTCAGATACAGATATGTAGGAAACAAGTTACAAAGTTGAAGATATTCCTTGTATATACTTCTAAGACATCTTTCTCAGAAGATCTTAGGGCAACTATACTTAAGTACTTTTATTAACCATTCCTTAGGTATAAGGGATATAAAGGGTTTATATTTGTTAGATGTATTAACTGAAGCATGGGGACAGGACTCGTCAGCTCTTCAAATTTAGGATTCTCATTACCCCTATTCTTGAAGATAAATTCCTGGATAATTCTCAGAAATACATTATTATCTCTGATTATGAGTAATACAGCGTATCCCTTTATAATTTTAGCAGTTTGGGAAGGATTTGGAATGGTACTTTAGCTCACTTATAGATTCAGTGTGGGATGGGTATACAAGAAAACTAGATATTATCAAATCCAAGGGGAAAAGCACAGTGGTCTAGAGAAATTGGACAAAGAGTCAAGAGGCCTAGATTTCAGTTACTGAATTTAAGTTTCCTCAGCTTCAAAATGAAAGAATTAAGAGTTCCCAAAGGTTTCTTTCAGCTTTAAGTAATTAATTATTATGTCACCAAGCCACCTAAGCCTTTCTTAATCAATCAATAGAAAAAAGGAAAAGTATTCTAGCTCAAGCTTGAAAATACATTTTTCATAGATTTGTTTTTACATACATAAAGCAATGTACTTTCTCAAATATTCAACTAGTCTTGATGATATTAGACTAATATATGTCCTGCCTACCTAGGATATTTACATTTTACATTTAAGTGGGGGCAATTGATGTCTTCATTCAGAGAGGTGACTAAAGGAGAGTGAGGGATGCATCCTGAGACCTGTGAGGAAATGTTGGAACACAAGCTTTCTATTGCCTTTCAAATCAAGCCCCATTGATGACTTCATTTGGGACAGATCATTCGTCCTCCTATATTTACTTCTAATCTTTCTACTTCTCTTCTTGCATTATATTACTCAAGATCATTAGTACTCACACAATTCTTGTTTTTGTTGTATTTACATCATCTCTTTCCTAGAAGATGATTGTTCATTTTTTTAAAAGACCTTTCTGATTTGAGAAAGAGTGAGAGAGCACAAGCATGGGGATGGACAGAAGGAGAAGGAGAGGCAAGGAATCCCAAGCCCACTCCACACTGAGCCCAAGCCCAATGAGGCGCACTTAATCTTACAACCCCAAGATCATGACCTGAGCTGAAACCACGAGTCGGATGTTTAACTGACTCAGGCACCCAGGCACCCCAGATTGTACAATTTTTAAGGCCAGGATACATTTATAGTGTATTCCATGAGCTAGTAGTGTCTTAGCACATAAGAAAAGCCTGATAAATGTTTAATTAAATTGTTAAAAAATTAAAAGATTTTAATTTCATTTTTTATGTGATACTTTAATTTTCATAGTTTACAATACTTTCAATTTTTTCACACATGGTCTTATTTCATGACAGTATCCTTAACTACTTCCTGAAATAGCGATGAGCTTTTCATTCTCAAAAGCCTAGAAGTAGTAATAAAGAGTTAATCGTGATAGCAAAATATGAAATAAACATCTTAGGTAACTTTCAGTAATAAATGTGTAGGATAACTTTAAAAGAAGTATGATTTAGGTCTGCCTGGGTGGCTTATTCCATTAAGTGTCAGCCTTTGGCTCAGGTAGTGATCCTGGGGTCCTGGGATCCAGTCCCTCATCCAACTTCCTGTTCCACAGGGAGCCTACTTCTCCTTTGGCCTCTCTCTCTGTCTCTCATGAATAAATAAATAAAACCTTTAACGAAATAAACAAAAGTAGTATTATTTTGAGGTAACTTAGTCTATCAATTTGATCAAGTAGTATAAACACATCAAAACTAAATTAATATGTTAATTATAATTTACTAAATATATATTATTGTGAATTAACAATGAACAACTGTATAACATTATTAAATATCACAAATCATTAAAATAAATGCTATGTATGTAACTCAGAGAATTGAGTAATGTTAGTATCGTAGTATTGGTATCAGCATATGGTAGTAGGGAAATAGTATTCTGATAATGTAGAATAAAATTTCAATTTTAAGTTAGTACTAAAAAGAATCCAATTATCTAAAAATCTGTATCTAATAAAAATAAAATCACCATTTTTGATCATGATTTTAACAAAATTTTAACCTCATCAAATAGTGAGCTCTAAGGCCCTGAGGGATGACGTATCAAAGTGTTGAATAGTGATTCACACATATTGTACACCTGAAACTAGTATTACACTGTATGTTAACTGGAATTTAAATAAAAACTTAGTGAGCTCTAAGAAATACAAATATGATATATTCAGGGAAAATTTCCTGTTTTTAGCTTAACGGATAAGCTGGGATTTTGGATTGTGAGAGTGATGCTTCATTAGCACTTGTAAATTTATCCATCCTCCATGTTCCCCCTTTGAGATTATATTTGTAGGTTCTAAATTTTTCACCTGGAAAATTAAATACTTTCTAGGTAGGGAATTTTAAATTGTCACTCAAGTACAAGGCCACTTTAAATGACTGCATAATTTTTTTTGAAGAGTTTATCCAGACTAAAGAATATAGTTGGTTCTGAGAACATTTCCAAGCCTCTGTGACTTCTATATTCAGACAGTAAAGTGCATCAATTTTATTAATGACTTTTAAAACACTCAAAACATATTGTCTTCCACAAAAATTCATTTTGCTAGCTGCCATAAAAGTACGTTGAAAGAAGTTAAAAAATTATAACTCTTGCAATTTGAACAGATTCCTCACATTTTTTTCCTATGTACAAATGTCCTTAATTTCAAGATAAAAAGATGATCCCACATTATAACTATAACCATTTCACGGTATTGGTAGTTGTGTCCTTTGTTGAATGGCCGTTCTTCAAACTCACTGTCTTACAGATTCATTCTTACATGTTAATCCACAAATAAGCAAACGTCGAGGGCAGTAGCAAAAAAGACCATTTTACACAAAGCTGGCAAACATTTGGAATCACTTGTAGTTTGAAAAATTCCTTTTAATTCAAAAGTCACATTTATTATGTGAATTAAAATTAGTTTCACAAATGGAAATTGTGGATATGGGAAAGTTGCTTAGGGGAAATTTCACTAGTAAATCCACAACCTTTAAAATTCTGTGTGATTGAATCGAATGTTGATACTTTGCAAAATGTTTTCATTGGCGTATCACAAATACTACTTTTTAAAGGTGTATTTAGTTTTTAGTTTCAAATATGTGGGAGTCCTACAGGCATGATGACATTTTCTAAAAAAGACTTTTTTGGTCTTTTCCTCTGCCAAGTCTTTGGCTGAGTTGCCCTCTTTAAATATTAACGAGAACTGCTGTCAAGAAAGGTATTTTCTTTTCAAGAAGGATGTTTACACAAGCAAAATATGTTTTTAGACATGCAAATTCTTTCTGAGGAAAATATCAAAATACTTTCTATTTTTTATTCCTCACTTCTCTTCCCATCTTTAAAATAAAAGTTAAATCTTAACTGGGCTCCTTCCCCCACCGTGAAGCCAAGCGATGGTGCCAGACTTGAAGATGAAGGCTTTACTTTGTTAGCCATGTGTTTATGCAAGCCCAGCGCCTTCCCTAGATCTCTCGGCTGATAATCTCAAACATGGAGGATGCTTCTGATTCTACACAAGGGGTTGCTCCATTAATTAATAATGTAGCTCTCCCAGGCTCTCCGCCGTCTCTTCCTGTATCAGTGACAGGCTGTAAAAGTCATCGAGTAGCCAATAAAAAGGTAGAAGCGAGAAGTGAAAAGCTCCTCCCAACAGCTCTTCCTCCTTCTGAGCCGAAAGTAGATCAGAAACTTCCCAGGAGCTCCGAGAGGCGGGGAAGTGGCGGTGGGACGCGATCCCCCGCGCGGAGCCAGGCCGTGGCAGCGGGAGAAGCGGCGGCGGGCGGCGCGGCGGGGCCGGCGAGAAGCGACCCCCCGGCAGGACACAGGCTCCCCTCGCCGCCTTTGTAGTGGAAAAGGTGGAGAAGTGGCAGTCGGCGTGCTCGCAGGTGAGGGGCTCCGTGTGGTCGTCGGGAGCCGGCCGGCGCCGACAGGGAAGTGTAGGCGAGCGGGGGAACAAAGCGGAGCGGCGCCGGGGTCCGCCCGCAGCGAGCTCCTCGCGGCGTCGGGCCGGCCGGCTGCGCGCCAAGCACGTTGCGAGCCCGAGGCGGCGGCGGCGGCGGCGGCGGCGGCGGCGGCGGCGGGCTGGGAGCCGGCGCTGGGGGAGGGGGCCGCCGCCGTTCCCGCACCGCCCGCCCGCCCGCCCGCCCGCGGCGGGGCGTGCGGCCCCATTGTGAGCCGGCCGCCGGGCGTGCGGAGGTGGGGCGCGCTGGGAGGGCAGAGGCGGCGGCTCTGCGCGCTCAATACCCCAGGAGCGGCAGGAGCGACCTCGGCTCCGGTGGCAGCCGCGGCGCGTCAGTCACACAAAAGGCAGCCGAGCTTCCCCCGGCGCGCGGACTGGCCCACGCCGCGGCCGAGCGCTCCCCACCTTACCGGCTTTCCTTTCCCTCCAATTCTGATAGGGAAGCGGGGCCGACGCGGGCGGCCGAGGGTCCGGGTGAGCCCGCGGGCGGACGGGAGATGCCGCTGCTACACCGAAAGCCGTTTGTGAGACAGAAGCCGCCCGCGGACCTGCGGCCGGACGAGGAAGTTTTCTACTGTAAAGTCACCAACGAGATCTTCCGCCACTACGAGTAAGGGCCGGGCCGCGCGCGGGGGGTGCGAGGGAGTGTGGGGACTCCCTCCCCGGCGTCCTTTTGTCTCTCTCTTCTTTTCCTCGCCTTGGGCTTCTGGCGGGGCGACTCGCAAGTGACGGCTGGCCGCGGGCCCGCGTTTCCCGGCCCCCCGAGCCCGACCCGGGGACTGCGCGGGGTCCCCGGGCGGCGCGACCGGCTGAGGCGCGCGTGGGGAGAGCGGGCCGGGGCCGCGGAAGCTGGGGTCCTCGGCCGGCCGTGGGGACCGCTTCTAGCAGCCGCTGCCGCCCGGGAGCCGAGCAGCGGAAACTCCCCGCCTCGCCCCTCCCCGCCTCGGCCACACGCGCACTCCGGGGCCAGTTCCGGGATCCCCGCCCGGCGGCCGAGGGGATCCCCGCTCGGGTCAGCGGCACGGGGCCGCCGTCCCCCGGCCCGGAGAGGGAATCCCCACCCCCGGGGGCAGGAAACGGCCGGGCCGCGCTTGCTTCCTCGGTCGAGAGTGGAGCCTGACGTTGGGGCTGCCTTAGCGCGGGGAGAGGAGGGGAGGGGAGGGGAGGGGAGGGAGGAGGGGAGGGGAGGGGGCCGAGTTGAGACTTGGGGAAGGAGCCCCCACCCCCAGCCCCCGGCGGGCCGGGGGGCAGCGGGGTCCGGGACTCGCGAGCCATCACCGGCGGCCTCTCGTCCGGTGCGGCTAGGCCTCGGAGTGTGCGACGCAAGCCTAGTGCTCTGTCACCACCTCTTCTGGGTGACTAACTCCCGGCCCCGGAGAACTCAGCGTCTCCGCCTCCGGGAGACCTTGGTGAGGAAGAAGTCGGGTTCGGGCGGGGAGGGGGGGCGGAAGGGAGGGGGGAAAAGCCGGGCACTGGGCGCACTTAGTTATCACTTTGGCGTAGCCCCAAGGGCGGCGGTGGGCGTAGGGGGAGGGGGTTAAGACAAGTTCAACTCCAGCCTCAGCCAGTCTCCTCTTTTTATCCCCCTGCGCATGTGGGCTGCCTGACATGTGCCACTCGCTATTGTTTTGATAAGAATCCGGAGCTGCTGCGTGTGTAGTTTTCACTCCTAAATTTTCAGTACCTCGCCTGGTTTATCCCAAGAGATCCACTTGTCCTGTGACACCGAACACTGGGGTGCTTTAGAGATGTGTGTTTAAACAGGATCTCCAAGTGAGAACCTAAATTGGTCGATCAATGAAACAGCCTGATCCTCCCTTTTTCTCGTGCGTTATCCTCCCTCTCCGCTCAGAAGGGGGGTCCCTTTGTGGCTTAGAAACCAAATGTTATAGCAACCAAATAACTTGTGTGTGGGAGGCACCTTATTCTGAGTGGGGGCTTACTCGAGGGAGGGCTTTCAGCAAAGTCCGCACCTGTCTGAGAAACGAGCAGCGAAGTTAGAAAAATCAGTTCCTTTGAGCTTTTAAAAGTAAGGCTTCTTTTTCTTCAGCTCCACATAAACATGTTATATCGGGAGAAGTTTTTCAGCCGACTGTACTTTTAAAATAGGAGTGCACGTCTTAAATCTACTCCTGTACAGACTTGTTTTGTTACTCAAATAGAGTTCACTCTTGTAACTTAAGTGAATTTGGATTAGGTAACTTGACAAGGATGATGCCTTTTTTTTTTTTTTTTTTAAGTTTAAGTTAAAATCCTTGGTAATAATTCCCAATTTAAAAAAAAAATGGTATTTAAGAGTGCCAAGAAAATAGAAAACGGGGTTAAGTTTCAAACTTCCCCTTTGGCATAAGCAATCTTACCTTTTTAAGAGACTTTTCCCACTTTAGAAGGGCGCATGAATATGGCTGTATCCCTTTTGAATTAAACTTTTTGTATACTTTGGTTCTTGATTTACTATAATCATGGAGGTATCTGAAATGCCGAAATAAAGGAAGAGATTTTAGATATTCCACCTTCTACTAATATTAAGAAACTGTGTCCTTTGTAGTTTTATAGCATTAACAAAGTTCTTTTTTAAATAGCTGTTTTTTTGGGTTTTGTTGTTTTCCCTGTGATGAAGTATTTGGGTTTTTGGAATTTACAAGCAGTTCAGGAGAGGCAGTTGGTTTAGGAGCAAAGAACAAAGGAGAGCTACTAGTGTTCTTAGGTGTTAATTTTTGTGACTTTAAATTGGCAAAAAGGGAAGAAGACTGACATTTAATTGTGTTAAATTTTGGTTTACTTTTTCCCTCTTAGATGATTACAGAGAGATCAAAATTGTATTCATGGTTTATGGTATGGTGATCCTTGGTATTATGGTAATCTGACCCTTGGCACAAGTCTGGAGAAGGAAATCTCTGTTTTTATTCATTAGCTCACCAGTTGGTTTATGTGAATTTGTTTGAAGATTATCCTTTAAGGGCATTATATGAATATTTGTTTTTTGTATTGGGGTGAAGACCACTGTGCTCACCTATTTGCTCAGGTTTTTGATTTCTGAATAGAACCTTTCTACCTTAATCAATCTCAAAGGGATTTTCTACACCTCCCTACCTTGTTCCCTTTGCAATACAATGCAAAGTATAACTTTTTCTTCTGACTCTGGTTAGTAGAAGTTTGCCAGTGACCTTTTAATTGTTAAATAGTTTTTTGTCTTTATCCTACTTGGTGTAATAGCCTAGCGCTTTCTCCTTTGTCCTAGGCAGCAATGATCATCCCTCCATTTTATCTAGTGTAAGATCAGCTATTACTACATAGTAATGCAATACATTATTGCCTCAATTTTTCTCTTTTCCTAGACCCTGAATTTTTTGAGAAAGGGACTGTGACCAGGATAGATCCTTAGTGGTTATACAGTACAAACTCCTTTTTCTGTTTGTTTGAACTACATGCTCTTTAATTACTAACTCATGTTTGACCTGCTTTCCATAAGTAAAGAAGACTCATTAAAAATAGCACATTAACTGTAGGTAAATGCATAAGCTAAAGTACAGAAGAATGAAACTGGACCACTGTTTTTGTGTTATACACAAAAGTAACACAAAACTCAAAATAAGTTAAAAGACTTGAACATAAGACCTAAAACTATAAAACTCCTAAGCAGTAAGCTCCTTGACACCGTTCTTGGTGATGATTTTTTAATCTGACACCAAAAGCAAGAGCAATGAAAGCAAATTGAAACAAGTGGGACCATCAAATTAAAAAGCTTCTTCAGGGATCCCTGGGTGGCGCAGCTGTTTGGTGCCTGCCTTTGGCCCAGGGCGCGATCCTGGAGATCCAGGATTGAATCCCACGTCGGGCTCCCAGTGCATGGAGCCTGCTTCTCCCTCTGCCTGTGTCTCTGCCTCTCTCTCTCTCTCTCTCTGTGACTATCATAAAAAAAAATAATAATAAATAAATAAATAAATAAATAAATAAATAAATAAATAAATAGCTTCTTCAGAGCAAAGGGAAACATCAAAATTAAAAGGTGTCTTACTGACTGGGAGAAAATATTTGGAAATTATATATCCAGTAGGGGCTAATATTCAAATTATAAAGAACTCCTACAACTCAATAGCAAAAACAACCCATCTAACTAAAAACATGGGCAGAAGATCTGAATAGATATTTTTCTAAAGGAGACCTATAGGTGGCGAACAGGTACATGAAAAGAGACTATACATCCTGAATCACGAGAGAAATGCAAATCAGAACCCCATTGAGATCCCACCTCACATCTGTTAGAATGGCTACTATCAAAAAGAGTAGCATAACAGTTGCTGGCTGGGATGTAGAGAAAAGTGAACTCTTCTGCACTGTTGGTGGAAATGTAAATTGGTGCAGCCACTCTGGGAGACAGTATAGAAGTGCCTCAAAAAACTTAAAATAAATAGAACTACCAAATGATCCAACAACTCTGTTTCTGGGTGTTTATCCAAATTTTAAAAACTATTAATTTGAAAATATATACTCATTCCCGTGTTCATTGCAGCGTTATTTACAATAGCTAAGATATGGAGACAACCTGTTTATCAGTGGATGAATGGAAAAAGAAATTGTTGTCTATGTTTCAAAGAAATATTACTCAGCCATAAAGAGAATGACATCTTGCCATTTGGGACAATATGGATTGACCTTGAAGGCATTATGCTAAGTGAAGTCAGACAGAGAAAGGAAAAATACCAATGATCTCTCTTATATGTGAATCTAGAAAAAATACATTAAAAAAAAAAAACCTAAGCTCACGCAAAAAGACCTAAGCTCTATAGTCAATGATATATTTTTTTGAGATTTTATTTATTTGAACCAGAAAGAGAGAGATAAGATAGCACAAGCAGGGGGAGTGGCAGGAAAAAGCAGGCTTCCCACTGAGTGGGGAGCCTCATACAGGGCATGATCCCAGGATCCTGGGATCATGACCTGAGCTGAAGGTGGATGCTTAACCAACTGAGCCACTCAGGTGTCTCTTTAGTCAATGATATGGTAATAGTTAGGGGACAGATGGTAGCTACACTTGTAGTGAATATACCGTAATGTATAAGCTTTTCAAATCAGTTAATTGTACACCTGAAACGAACTTAACGTGTGTATCTACCATACTTTATTTTTTTTTAATTTATTTTTTACCATGCTTTAAGAAAGACTTGATTACCCCCACCTTCAAAACAATAATAAAAAAAAATAAGCTCATAGGCAAAGAGCAGAATAAAGCATGTACTTTAATCTCTTAGATAAGATAAAATTTTACTCTGTAATTTGGTTAACTGACCATTTTATTATTTATTTAGGACTGTGGATTGTTAAAAAGCGGAGCAGTCAGGTCTGAATATTAGGAACTCTAGATTTGTGGGATGGGAAGATGATTTCTTGTATTACTCAATGATTTCATTTCCTAAATAGTTTTTGTTTTTTTTAGCCATTTAGACCCTTAGAATTGGAATGTACTTACCGTCTTTGAGTGAGTTTCATTTTTCAAATGGTTCAAAATGTAGGAATTCTTCATCACTTACATAGGCTGGCTTTATGTTTCAACCTGGCTTTCTATTTTTTTTTTTTTTTGAAGATTTTATTTATTTATTCATGAGAGGCACAGAGGCAAAGACATAGGCAGAGAGAGAAGCAGACTCCATGCAGGGAGCCTGATATGCAGGACTTGATCCCGGGGCCTCAGGGATGAAGCCCTGGGCTGAAGGCAGGCGCTAAACCACTGAGCCACCCAAGGATTCCCTCAACCAGGCTTTCTAGTAAAAGGTGTTTAACTCATTTATAAAGCACCTGATTTTCATGGTTCATCAGCTCTTCATTTGTTAATTCAGTCCTTTCAACAGCCCTTTTTTAGAGATAAGGAAACTGGATTTGGGATAAAGAGAGTAGTAGAGAGTAGTAGTAGAGAGTAGATCAGTCTTGAAAACCACCTATCTAGCAGTTGGTGACACTAGACTTTTCACTCACATACTTTAGCGTTTATGTTCTTATTTATGATCCACATGGTACATAAAATTTTTCCTAATATTTGTTGAAGCTTGCAGAAATGTGCACCAAGAATGTACCGCACTGCTTTGAATTCAGGCTCACCGCCTAGATCTTTGGGTAGGCACCACTCTTGTTGTCTGCCCAGAAATTTGTCTTCTTTATTATATCCCCAATGATTAAGCTCTAGATACTAATTATACAAGCTAGAATGCCATCAGTTTACAGTGGGGATATATGTCTTTCACACAGACCAGTTATTATACTGATAAGTAGGTATGTATGAAATCTAATTATTATATGAAGGCCATTATATGAAGGCCATTTGGTGAGCATGGAATTTTTAAGGAGAATTGGATAATCTTAATAACTAGTGTCTTCAAATTAGATTTTCACCTTCTTTTTAGGAATAAGTCTGCTACATGGTCAGATATTTGGGTCCGTGAGTCTTTTTTTCTTAGATTATATGGCAAAGATCTCTACATACTTTTCCTTTACTTTTTATACACTTAGTAGGCTACCCTGTTTTGTGTTAATACAGTCTTTCTTCAGACAGAATATGTCTTACCAGTTGTTGTGTAATGAGCCATCCTAAAACTTAGTGGTTCAAAATAGTCATCATTTTATTTGCTCACTTTTCTGTAGATTGCCAGTATGGTTTCTGCTGACCTGTCCCCTCATTTAGCTATGGTCAGCTGGAGGGTAGGCTGAGGTTGGATAGTTTAAGAGGTAGCCTCAATCATATGTCGGGGACTTCACCTGGGATGGTTTTTTTTTTATGTGTGTGTTTTTTTTTTTTTTCTAGCTTTGTTGAGATATAATTTACCAGCAGATTTATAAGATATTTAAAGTATACAGTGTGATATAATAATACTGAGATGGCTTTTTTTTTTTTTTTTTTTTTTTTTTTACCATATGGTCTTTCATCTCAGAAAACTAACGTGGTGCTGGGCTCGGTTCCAAGAGAGTAAGAGCAGAAGTGTCTCCATGTCATTTCTGTATTTTGTTAGTCAAAGCCAATCTTAAGGCTAGCCCAGATTTAAAAAGAGGTGGTAAAATAGATTCCATGTCTTATGAGAAACAAGTATCAGTCATATTTCTAAAGAGACTGCATACCTTCAATTCTCTTTACAGTCTACCACTGAGCATCTGGTAAGATTTTTTGACTGGGTCATCCTGATTGGATTTTGGGAGTTCATTGGTAATCTCTCTGCAGTTTATCCTTCTTGCTACCCTTCTTCCCAGTGCCAAACTTTTTTTCCAGATGCTCAAGTCTTTTATGAGCTCATCTGACATTGTTCCTTTATCACACTGGTTATTTTTTCCAGTGTATTTTTGCAAATATGGTTTGCAAATATGGTACCTAAACAGTTAGAATTGATACTGTTTATTGTACCCATACAGTATGCTGGGCATACAATAGTATTATCTTACTTAATTTTCATATTAACAATTAATGGAAGATATCCCCATATAATAAAAGAGAACCAGGTTCAATGAGGTTGTGTAATTTACCCAAAGACACATTCTACAAGTGGGAAGCTGAGATTTAGATACTTTTCCTTTCCTTCACATTCATATGTGTACTTTCTCTGTTTAGATAACACATAAAAATAAAAGTGGACTGCCAGTGGAAAGTATTTTTATTACTCTTGACACTGCGCTTTGGAGAATCTGGAGATACTGAGATAATTTGTCCCTCTAGTGAGAAATGACTATATAACACCATGAATGGCATAAATCACATGTGCTGTGGAGCCTGTGTAATGGGAGCATAGAAAATGGAGCTGATAACTCCTGGGGAGTTGAGGAAGCTCTCGAATAAGGAAAGAACATCTGAGTTGGGTCCTGAAAGATAGAGCTATCAGGACACAGAATGGAGAAAAATGACATTCCAAGCAGAGAATACTCCAAAGAATACTTTTTAAGCTGAGGAAACTATAGAAGGGCATAGAAATGTGAATTTGCATTTTCACTTAAAATTTGTCTTTTTCACATTCATTATTGTTAAGCAAGGACTTTTGTTGAGCTACTGTGATATTTTACTTTTGTTGATTTGTATTTAAGTCTCTAGATTTAAAAAAATCTTTATTGCTATCCTCCATCTTCGTGTCATCTGCAGATCTTATATGTCATTCTCTGAGTCTGAGGCAGCCCTAAGTATGAAGTAATATGTCATTAAATGGTTTTTAAAACTAAACATTTTAAATTAACTTTTCTTCTGACAATAAATGTAATAAATGTAATTTTCATGTAGCAGATTTTTCTCAAAATAACATGAGGCATGTTAAGTCAGCCATACTCAAGATCTCCTAATCTGCATTGTAATCCTGTCAGTGGAGTAAATTAGTAGAACAATCTATGCTGTCTTGTAGCAATTTCTACTTTTCTAAGTTTATAAGCTATACTTTTCCATCTCTTGGTATTATATGCTACTAAAAATCAGAAATTATGTTAGTTTTTAACTGTGGCTGCATTTCTCAGTTATACTAAATATTTTATGGACAGAGGAGTTTAAGTAGATCTGTTCTACAGTATTGTGCTGGGTCTTATCTTCTGTTTAGTTGATAAAGTTTTGGCCCTTAAGTAGAGTACACTTTTGCATTTATCTTTTCTAAATTGCATTTGGCTTCTGGTTTTTATGTCTCTTCATTCTTTTTATTTGTTTCTGTTCTGGTGTTTGTTTGTTTTAGTTTCAAGTTTTTACTGAAATTACAGATAGTTAACATTGATATTAGTTTCACATGTAGAATTTAGTGATCGTGATTTACGTACAACACCCAGTGCTCATCACAAGTGCTTGCCTTAATACCCATAGCCATATAACCCATCCCCTGGCCCACCTCCCTTCCAGCAACCTCTCAGTTTGTTCACTGTAATTAAGAGTCACTTTTCTGGTTTGCTTGTCTCTTTTTTTTCCCCATGTTCATTTGTTTTGTTTCTTAAATTCCACATTAGAGTGAGATCATATGGTATTTGTCTTTCCCTGGCTTACTTTGCTTAGTATAGCAGTCTTTAGTTCCATTCACATTGTTGCAAATGGCAAGATTTCATTCTTTTTTATGGCAGAGTAATATTCCATTATATATATGTAAATATATACATATAGAAACACATTTATGTATATATAAACACACCACCTCTACTTTATCAGTAGATGGACAGTTCGGCTCATTCCATGATTTGGCTATTATTGATAATGCTGCTATAAACATTGGGTGCATGTATCCTTTTGAATCGATATTTTTGTGTCCTTTAAGTAAATACCTACTAGTGCAATTGCTGGATCATAGGGTGGTTCTATTTTTAACTTTTTGAGGAACCTGTGTAATGTTTTCTAGAGTGGCTCCACCAGTATGCATTCCCACTAACAGTGCAAGAGGAGGAGTTCACGTGCTTGCCAACATCTGTTGTTTCCTGTGTTGTTAATTTTAGCCATTCTGTATGTCACTTCATTCCTCCTCTACTGGATTTTTAGTTTTCCAAATAACCCTGTAAGTTAACAGTATGTTGCTCTTTGTTCCCTAGTTTGTTCACCTGAGAGTTGGTTGCCTTTATATTAATTAAAGGTGTGTTCTTGCTAGCAATTGAGCTGGTAACTCAGAAGCAATTTTTTCCTTAAGAAATAATGGTAAAGAGCAGCAGTCATCAAACTTTTTTTTTAAAAGGCCAAGTATAGTCAGATTTTAGTCTTTGTAGGCAAATAGTGTCTATTGTACCTACTCAACTCCACAGGATGAAGAAGCAGTCATAGACAATACTAAAGGTATGAGTGTGGTTTGTTCCAATAAAACCACAAAAACAGGTGAAAAGCTAGATATGGCCTCCAGGCCAGTAGTATACTCACCTCTGGTTGAGAAGATAGTTGAAGGAATGTAGTAATACATAAGATGCATAATAATCTATATTAGCCTAAACATATTCATTTAAAGCAGTATTTTGTATATTAAATTTTTTACTCACAATAATAAAATGTTTCTTACAAAATTTTCATGATTTTTATATTCTTATAGAAATTGAGGAGACACTGTAACCTGCCCCCTAGAGTTCATTATTATTAACAAAATCCCACATCTTTAAATCTATGTGACAAATGGTTGATGAGCAGAATTACAGAAGTATGAGAAAGTGAAGATAATAAAAACGTTAGATGTGCCATGCTGGTAGGGGGTGCTGAATCGGAAGAAGTATTCTTTGGGATTTTTTTTTTTTTTTTTTTTTTGCATGCTTTAAAATGGCCACAATGATAGTATGCCCTGTCTCCCTTCTCTTCTCCTGAGTGTAGATCTTTGTGCACAGCAGGGCTATAATATAACAACTTTGCAGAGTAGATGATATAAGGCAAACAAACAGTACAAACACTTTGGAAGAGGAGGGCGGAAACCTGGGTGTAGGACAGCTGAATGTACAACAATGGTTACTGACTATCCTATTTTTCTGCCCTGTAATATGTTTAGTGGAGGTTTGTTTCACTTGTGCCATTGCTCTCTTTGGTATTTTTATTTTTTAATTTTTTTATTTTTTTTAAAGATTTTATTTATTAATGAGAGACAGAGAGAGAGAGAGAGAGAGAGAGAGAGGCAGAGACACAGGCAGAGCGAGAAGCAGGTCCGTGCAGGGAGCCTGATGTGGGAATTGATCCCGGGACTCCAGAATCAGGCCCTGGGCCAAAGGCAGGCGCTCAATCACTGAGCCACCCAGGGATCCCCTCTCTTTGGTATTATGAACAACCTCACCACATCTAGATAGCATTTATTGCAGCTCAGTATAAAATCGGTCTCCTTTATGTGGCACTAAATATGCCAGGCTACCAAATACCAAATCACTATGGTGAGAGCCATGCTGTCGAACACGGAAGCCGTTATTGGCCTGGGGGTTATTAATAACTCAAAATATGACTACTCAGAATTAAAATGGGCAATAAAGGTAAAATACATTCTGAAATTTGAAGACTTAGTACCCCCAAAAAAGGATTTAAAATATTTACATATTGAAAAGTTTAAAAAAAATTGTTTTAGGATTTTATTTATTTATTCATGAGAGACACAGAGAGAGAGAGAGAGAGGCAGAGACACAGGCAGAGGGAGAAGCAAGCTCCATGCAGGTAGCCCGACGTGGGACTCAATCTGGACTCAATCCAGGACCACGCCTCGGGCCGAAGGCAGGTGCTAAACCGCTGAGCCACCCAGGGATTCCCCGAAAAGTTTAAAAATGAATACATATTGAAATAAAGCATTTGGGGATATATTGGGTTAAATAAAATGTACAAATGTTTAATTTTTTTAAAAATTTTTTTATTTATTTATGATAGTCACAGAGAGAGAGAGAGAGAGAGGCAGAGACATAGGCCGAGGGAGAAGCAGGCTCCATGCACCGGGAGCCTGATGTGGGATTCGATCCCGGGTCTCCAGGATCGCGCCCTGGGCCAAAGGCAGGCGCCAAACCGCTGCGCCACCCAGGGATCCCAAAAATGTACAAATGTTAACTGATCTATAAAATTAGTGTTTCTTTTTAGAATTTGTTGAATGCAGCCACCAGAAAATTTAAAATTTTATTTGTGGCTAGCATTCTATTTCTGTTAGTACTGGGTTAGAGACTAGTTAATGTAAGATACCTAAATTTGTAATAGTTTTCCTTCTTTTTTAAAATTTATTTTTATTTTATTTTATTTATTCATGAAAGACACACAGAGAGGCAGAGACACAGGCAGAGGGAGAAGCAGGCTCCATGCAGGGAGCCCCATGTGGGACCCGATCCCAGGACCCCAGGATCACATGCTGAGCCGAAGGCAGACACTCAGCTGCTGAGCCACCAGGAGCCCCCTTTTCCTTTTTTTTTTTTTTTTTTTTTTAAGATTTCATTTATTTGAGAGAGAGAATGCACATCAGTGGGGGAAGGGGCAGAATGAGAAGCAGATTTGCTACTGAGCACTGAGCCCAACGCAGAGTTCTATCCCAGGACCCTGAGACTATGACCCAAGCTGAAGGCAGACGCTTAACCTACTGAGCCATGCAGGCGCCCCTGAAGTATATTTTTCTTAAACAGTATTAAATATAGTTTAAATTATTAGGAGTATAACTCACATACATCATGTGCTGATTATGTGTTGGCTTATTAAGCTAAGTCTTACAGATATGTTTGTCCCAATAGAAAAAAGTTTAAAACTTTTGTAAAGCTTTCTAAGTGAACTTCAGTTTTAGGCAATAAAACTTAAGATCTCTTTAATGATCCATCCTTCCATTCATTTTATTCTGCACCATTGATAACCAGTTATTGGGTATATCTGTAGTGGATCTCTTAGCTAATAAATTGTTTATCTGACATATATTTTCTTGCTTATGAGAACCAGATCACATTCATCTTTTTTTCTCTCTGGCATTTCTTTCTTCAACCGTACTTTTCCTTTATAACCTAACTCTTTTAACACCACTTCTCCAAATAACAGAGTATTTCTTGATCATTTTTGCTTATCTCTCCTTCCCTTACTCTGAACATCCAAAGGATATCTGCTTGTCTTTTAATCACTTTGTGATTTTAATTTTAATGATATACATCCATTATCTCCCTTACTAACAGGTAAATACTTCCAAAAGGATCATCTTTGTACTGAATTAAAGTCATGTAACTTGGCATATGCATCTTACCTCTTTAGATCTCATTCATGTTAGGATATGATTATTTTCTTTTTATTTCCATAGATTTCATTTTTGTTGTTGTTCATACTGCAGATGAATATACAAATGAAACTATGTTAATGGAATTACCCCAAATCTTTGGAGATCAGACTACAACAGGGATAACCTATATAGATAGACTAACCCGGAAGTAAACATATAGTCTTAATACTTTTTAGAATAAGAGAAGGAAAAGGGGATTTCAGGAAGGAGAAAAAGTTAGACAATAATGAATTGTATCAGTCACATATAATTATTGAAAAGTACAACAAAGGGGCACCTCGGTGGCTCAGTGGTTGAGCATCTGCCTTTGGCCTATGTCATGATCCTGGAGTCCTGGGAGCGAGTTCTTCATTGGGCTCTATGCAAGGAACCTGATTCTCCCTCTGCCTGTATCTCTTTCTCTCTGTGTCGCTCATGAATAAATAAATAAAATCTTTTTAAAAAAAAGAAAGAAAGAAAAATACACCCAAAGTATAGAGGAAGGAAAGACATTTACCCAAATCTTACCACTTAGAAGCAACTGTTACTACCCTTTTTGTGTATGTCTGACCTTTTCTAAAATGTGTTGATTGGGGGCACCTGGGTGGCTTAGTGGCTGAGTGTCTGCTTTTGGCTCAGGTCATGATCCCAGGGTCCTAAGATCAAGTCCCTCATGGGGGTCCCCACAGGGGAGCTTGCTTCTCCCTCTGCTATGTCTCTGCCTCTCTCTCTGTCTCTCTGTCTCTCTCTCTTGAATAAATAAAATCTTTTAAAAATAAATAAATAAAATGTGTTGATTGTAAAAACAACGCAAATACATGCTCATTATACAAATTCAAACAATATAGACATATTTAGAATAACAAATTTTCCTTTTCCTTTGTAGTCCTTCCTTTTCTCCATAGGGAACATCTGTTTATAGTATTTGTATAAGTACATATTTTTGTTATCCTTTTTTTTAATTTTTATTTATTTATGATAGTCACAGAGAGAGAGAGAGAGAGAGAGAGAGAGAGGCAGAGACACAGGCAGAGGGAGAAGCAGGCTCCATGCACCGGGAGCCCGACGTGGGATTCGATCCCGGGTCTCCAGGATCGCGCCCTGGGCCAAAGGCAGGCGCCAAACCGCTGCGCCACCCAGGCATCCCTATTTTTGTTATCCTAATTAATGAATATAGGATTGTATTATTTGGTGATTTGAGTTTTTTTCTACTTAACATGCCTTAGCAATCTTTCCATATTATGGATCTCTTGCATTTTAAAAGTGACTATAGAATTTTTGAAAAGAAATAAATGCTCATATTAAGAAATTGCCACAGTGCAGAAGAGGCCCCCCAGGCCCATCCCTACTCTGTAACTGTTGCCTTGATTTTTGGATAACATTGTAGAAACAGTTTATGCTGCTTTAGATTATCTTTCTTTTCCTGCCTTCCCTCCTTTTTCTTTCTTCTTTCAAGTGGGACCATATTACATATATTGCTTTGCTAAGTTTTTAGTTTCAAAAATATAGGAGGAAATCAAACTAAAAAGTTTTTTTCCATAAGTTTAAGAACTCTCCTCATACTGTTAATGACTAGGATTTTTCATTATGAAGTACTATAATTTACTTAACCTTTCTTGTTAGATGCTTAGATTTGCCAGTTTTTCACTATTATGTTAAAGCTTTTTAAAGTTCATAGTTAAGTGCTTAAATTGTCCCTAGCATTTTGGTTGCTTTGGAACAAAAAGCTTTAAAATTAGAAGAAAAAAGAAAAATTGGGTTTATTTTCAGTTTCAGTCCCAATTTCAAAAGTGATGGAAATCAAAGCCCAATTTTAGATGAATGTACCATTAAATTGCAAAATATAAATGTCTAGTTTAAATATAATTTTTCTTAGATTTGTGTTAGTATATAAGTTGACCAGTTAGTAAACCCTTGTTCTATAATTCTATGTAAAATTTTGCAATGAAGGCACAATCCTTTATCAGCTTTTAATGTAAAATTTGTGAAATGATGGGTAATGAATGGATTTTTGTTTTTGTTTTTTAATCAGTGATTTTTTTGAACGAACCATTCTGTGCAACAGTCTTGTGTGGAGTTGTGCTGTGACGGGTAAACCTGGACTGACCTATCAGGAAGCACTTGAGTCAGAAAAAAAAGCAAGACAGAATCTTCAGAGTTTTCCAGAACCACTAATTATTCCAGTTTTATACTTGACCAACCTTACCCATCGTTCACGCTTGCATGAAATATGTGATGATATTTTTGCATATGTCAAGGATCGATACTTTGTTGAAGAAACTGTGGAAGTCATTAGGAACAATGGTGCAAGGTAAAGTACTTTTAATTTTTTCTTTTGTTACACATGCATTCACATTACTCAAAATTCAAAGTACACAAAAAGGTGAACTGAGGAAAATTTCCCTTCTGTCCTCCCACTGCTTTGTTACCCTCCCCACAGATAGCCCTAATGTTAATATATTTTTCCAAGGCTAATTTCTCTCCAGACTACCAAAAGATGTATGTATATGCATAGATATTTGTACACATATGTGCATGGGCCCACACAGAGTCTCCTGTCCCTTTTAATGCAAAAGGTAACATATTTGATACCTTTCTCATTTAAAATGTCTTGAAGGTCAGTCCATTGCTTTATAAACTACCTTTCTTCTCTTTTTTGTTTATTGTATAATATGTCCCCTTGTGTAGAAGTTCCATCTTTACTTCCAAGTAAAAAAAAAAACCTTAAAGATACCTATTTTGTCCTTATGTTATCTAATAGTATAAAAGTATAAATATGCATATGTTTCTTGCTGGGTTTTAGTAGTTCCTCTGATAATATGACTGAGTTTTATGTACTCCATTGAGTTCCCTTTTACCCAGCTCTTTAAGAAAAATGAATTTTTCATATACAAAAATTTTAAATGACATTATCTCTGGCACTAAATTAAAAATTATTACTGCTTTCCTGAAGTTTAAGCATTTGTGATTGGCTAGTCACTAGTATTTATCATAATAATCCTTATTTGCATTAAAACTTTATATAGCCCCTTGGAATAATATAGTATGTAGTGTTCTATGTCTCATTTCTTTCACTTACTATAATGTTTTCAAGGTTCATCCACATTGTAGCATGTATCAATATTTCTTTTTATTGATAAATTCTACTGTATGGATCTAGCACATTTTGTGACAGACATTTAGGTTGTCCCCACTTTTTGGCTATTATAAATAATGCTGTTATAGGCATTCATGTACAAGTTTTTTGTGAACCCATGTTTTCAGGTCTTTTGGTCATATATCTAGAAGTAGAATTGCTAAGTCATATGTGGGAACACAATGTTTAGCACTTAAAGATCTCCAAACTTTCAGAGCAACTGCATCATTTTACATTCCCCCTAGCAGTGTATGAGAGTTGCAGTTTCTCCACATCCTTACCAAGTCATATCTATGGACAATTTGTTGTAGTCCATCTTTTTTATTTTGCCATCCTAGTGGGTATGGGATGGTATGTTGTGGTAATTTTGATTTGCATTTCCCGAATGTCAAGCATCCCTTTATGTGCTTACTGATCCTTTATATATCTTCTTTGGAGAAATGTTTGTTCTGGTCCTTTGCCCATTCTTAAATTGGGTTATTTATCTTTTTTATTACTGAGATGTAAAAGTTCTTTGTGTTTTTGGATACAGTCCCTGATAAGATTTGCAAATATTTTTTTTTTTTATGAGTTGTCTTTGTCTTCTCACTTTCTTGATGGTACCATTTGAGGTATCATCTCCCTTTGCTTTTAACTTTTGTTTCTACTTGTTAATAGCATATACCTTTTGTTTCTGTCTCTGGTAGTATTTACCAGTGGTCCTAAAGACTTCTTCATCCACCAGAATTAGATTTACTGGAAAGAGCATGCTAAATTACACGGAAATAGGATAGAGGCTATTTGTTGGTTGAATTAGTCAGTATAGGTACTCTGGATCTTTTCACCTCAATATTCTTTTCTTATTATCTCATTTACCTTTAGGTATCCCTCCTCTCTTGTTGCATTTTATAAGTATAGATTAGGTGCTTCCCTTCATACCAAGACTTTCTGTTTTGAAAAAAGCAATCAGCTAATGGATTCTTCTAGAAGATCCTTTGTCATTGCTTTGGTAGAATAATAAAGACAATACCTGACTACTTCACTGAAGCAACAGTTCCAACTCTTTATCCTCCCTATCCTGATTAACCCAGTTTGCCTACCAGTTATGCAGACATTTGTTCTCTACGACTTCCTTAGAGCCTATAGAAGAAGTGAGAGAATTTGTGGTCTTCCATAAAGAACACTTAACTAGGATTATATTATATTATATCAGATATGACCTCATTGTTTCCATTTACAGATGAGTAAACAGAGGTCCAAAGAAGTCAAGTAATTTTTTCGTGATATCTATCATATATTCCTGATCTCCTGCTGTTTACTTGGACTGCTCTAGACACTGGAGATATAGCAGTGAATAAAATGAAGTCATGGAGCTTCCATTTCAGTCTTATAAGTAGTAAGTGGTAGGATTTAAATTCAGGTAGAGCAGACTTACGAAAGTATTTCTAAAAACAAAACAAAACAAAAGTATTTCTTTCCTTGTATCATTGTCTCCTTAGTTTTGGATTCTGCCATTTAATTGCTCTGAGCAAGTATTTTAAACTCTTTAAGCTTTAGTCTTTTTTCAGCTGTTAAATGGACCCCTGCATTACAGGTTTGTCTTACAAGATAAAATGATATAATGAATGTGAATTTTTTAAGCTGTATTATATAATATTGCCGTTTGATATAGGTGCCTTGTTAGTATTTGAATGTTTGTATTGGGGGACATGCAGTTTGGCAGGATTTTTTTTGTTTTGTTTTTTCAGAGATATCACTAAATGTAGGACTACAATAACTGCATGGGCCACTGAAACTAGGAATCAGGTTTTTCTATTGTAGCTCTGAAAGGAAACCCCACAGTTAACAATTTCACTAAGAAAGACAGTCGTTTTTGAAGATAATCATCCTACTTTTGTACATGGTTTTCTGAAAAATGCTGCACAAGCAGTTTTAAGGCATTTGAGTTTCAGTTAACTTTATCTTCTTTTTAACAGCCTGATTATCGTTGTTCACGAAGGGTTGAGAGTATGGTGACCTAGAGCTCAAAAGCTTACATGATAAACCCATCTTCTCCACTCCATTGCTGCCCCTCTCCCCACCCTGCCCCGCCCAGAATTGGATCATTAAATCAGGAAAAAAGAAGGTGGAAATCACACAAGAACACATTTGGGATTGTTGAATCATCTCTCAGTAGTTGAAGGATGGGGCTAGAGTTTGAGAGAATCCGAAAAATTGAATCAATATAATTGTGTATTTGGTAATTTTAAAAAATTAAAGTGGGTTTGGGCAACTTGTTTTCAGACATTTCAGGCATAGTCAAGATATTCTTGGAGTTCATAGGAGATTTGAAGCAACAGACATGAAGAGATACCTCTAAAAAAGTAGATATACTGACAGCGAGAAGTGGCACTTTCTTTCCTAAGAAGGAGATGGAATAAACATTAACTACTGGTTAATGGTTAAGTATACTGGCCTCGCTTAGTATATAATTTGGTAGCATTAGAAGACATTGCAGATTTGAAAGTATACTCGCATTTATTGAACGTTTCCTGTATGCTAGGCACTGTGCTAGATGCTTTCATTTTAATTCTCGTGATATTGATAGGTGACGCAGAATTTTCCAAAAGTTGTATGCTCCTTGGTATTTACTCACAGAAGTTGAAAACTTAATGTCCACACAAAGACCTGCAGATGAATGTGTATAGCGGCTTTATTTAATAACTTCCAAAATTTGGAAGCAACCAAAATGTCCTTTGCTAGGTGAATGGATAAATAAACCCGGTACATCCATGCAAAGGAATAATATTCATTGCTAAAAAGAAATGAGCTATCAAGCCATGAAAAGACATGAGGAACCTTAAATGAATATTACCATGTGTTAGAAGCCAATCTGAAAAGAGTACATATGTATGATTCCAATTGTAAAAGGCAAAACTATGGAGACAGTAAAAAAGATCAGTGGTTGCCGGTTGTTGAGGTGGAGTTGGGGAGAGGTGAATAGATGGAGCACGGCAGATGTTTAAGGCAGTGAAAATACTCTGTGTACTGTAATGATGGATACATGTCATTACATTTGTCCAAACCCATGGTGAAACACACCAAGAGTGAATTGTCATGTAAGCTATGGACACTAATGATGATGTGTCAGTGTAGATTGATCATTTATAACAAATGTACCTCCAGTGAAGGGGATATCAGTAATTTTAGAGGCTGTGAATGTGGGGCAGCAAAGGGTATATGGGAGATCTCTAGATCTTCCTCTCAATTTTGCTACGAATGTTAAAACTGTTTTTAAAAACTGAAGACTTTATATTAACAATATAAGTTATGTGCTCTGCTTATTAAGACTGATGTTTATAATTTTTTAAAATCTGGGTTTTTTAAAAATAAAGATTCATATATATTAGAGAAAATTATGAAAGGTGAAGGCCTAGAGTGCATTTCCCAAATGCTCCTTTCAGAGATAATCATTGTAAAAAAAAATTAGTGCACTGAAAAAAAAATTAGTACATAGGTTTTTTTTTTTTTCTATACTGCACTAAATTTTTTTAAAATAACATCTTTTTCACTTAGTAGTGGTTTGGAGATCTTCATTTATCAAAACACATAGATGTACATTTCTATTTGGTTTTGCATAAACTGATTAAACTATTAGTTCCTAAAAAGCTTACTTACTTTTTCTGAGGCTGGAGAAAGTTACTCCTTTTGCTAGCCTTATGTGAATTTTCCCTTTGAAAATAATAAACTGCATTTTTTTCCCAAATAATCTCCGACCTGGGCACCTGGGTGTCTCAGTTGGTTAAGCATCTGCCTTCGGCTCAGGTCAAGATCCCAGAGTCCTGGGATGAGCTCCTCAGCTGGCTCCCTGCTCAGCAGGAAGTCTGCTTCTCCTTCTCCCTTTGCCCCTCCCCCCTTTCCACCCCTCCCAAATAAATAAAAAATCTTAAAAAAAATAATAATAATCTCTGACTCCTGACTGACAGACCTTTTCTCCAATGTAGGTTAAATCAGTAAAATAGCAGAATTGGATTTACACCAAAGAATTTCATTTATGGCCAGATTTTCCCAAATATTATCCCCATACTACTTAGATTTAAAATTTACAAAGTGTTGGAGCACCTGGGTGGCTCAGTTGGTTAAGCATCTGATTTCAGCTCAGGTCATGATCCCAGGGTCGGGCTCCCAGCTTAATGGGGAGTCTGCTTCTCCCTTTCCCTCCCTCTGCTCATGCTTACTCACTCCTCATTCTTTCTCTCTGTCTCTCAAATCCTTAAAAAAAATTTTTTTAATTTACAAAGCATTACCTAATAAAAGTATATGACCTACAGCTTTCTAGGTTTCACTGATAGAATGCTTTAACATGCTTACTCACTCCTCATTCTTTCTCTCTCAAATCCTTAAAAATTTTTTTTTAATTTACAAAGCGTTACCTACTAAAAGTATATGACCTACAGCTTTCTAGGTTTCACTGATAGAATGCTTTAAGCACTTTAATCTAATGAAGTAACAAAATTAGCATTAAAACCTAGAATAGGGCAGCCCCGGTGGCGCCGCAGTTTGGCGCTGCCTGCAGCCTAGGGCGTGATCCTGGAGACCCTGGATTGTCCTGCTTCAGGCTCTCTGCCTGGTGCCTGCTTCTCCCTCTGCCTGTGTCTCTTCTCTCTGGTCTCTATGAATGAATAAATAAATAAATCTTTAAAAAATAAAAAAATAAATAAAACCTAGAATATAGGGCAGCCCGGGTGGCTCAGGGGTTTGGCACCGCCTTCAGCCCAGGGCCTGATCCTGGAGACCCGGGATCGAGTCCCGCGTCGGGCTCCCTGCATGGAGCCTGCTTCTCACTCTGCCTGTGTCTCTGCCTCTCTGTGTCTCTCATGAATTAAAAAAAAAAAAAAAAACTTAAAAAAAAAAAAAACCTAGAATATAGAAAGTAGGCGCTAAGTATTTATTAGAAGTAGAAATTTAAAAAATGAACCTTTAAATCTTTGGGTTCTGGGGATCCCTGGGTGGCTCCGCAGTTCAGCACCTGCCTTTGGCCCAGGGCATGATCCTGGAGTCCCCGGATTGAGTCCCGCATGGGGCTCCCGGCATGGAGCCTGCTTCTCCCTCTGCCTGTGTCTCTCTGCCTCATTCTCTCTCTATGTCTATCATGAATAAATAAATAAAATCTTTTAAAAAAATAAAAAATAAATCTTTGGGTTCTTTTTTTTAATATTACTGTCCTAAATGGTGTTAGTGAATAATAATTAAACTGCATTGATATTGAAGACAGAGAAATTCTAAATATATTGAGAAGATAGGATGAACATAAAAGATTGGAGGACCCAATGTAGTTATTTTGATTTGAACATACATGGTTGGATAAAGATTTATTTATTTGAGAGTGAGCATATGCACGCAAGTGAGGGGAGGGGCAGAGGGAGAGAGAATCTCAAGTGGACTCTCCACTTGAGTGGGGACCCAGATGTGTGGGGCTCAATCCCAGGATCCAAGAATACAACCTGAGCCAAAATCAAGAGTCAGACACCTAACTGACTGAGCCACCCAGGCACTTCATGTATTATAACTCTTTTTCAGAAAGAAGACTTTTTGTTGCTCAGCTAACACTGCTAATCTTTTTAATTTTAAGTAAGCTCCACACCCAAAATGGGGCTCAAACTCACAATCCTGAGATCAAGAGTCGCATGCTCTACTGACTGAGCCAGCCAGGCACCCCACTACTGATCATTTAAGGTCAAAATTTCTGGTTCTCAGCCAAAGAGAGTCTTTAGCAACATCCCCAAATTGTTTTCCATGACCATAGTATGTTGATACAATTTTCAGTACAAAAAAAAAGGTTGTTTGGGACAACTGTTCTTTCTTTGAAATTCTAAGTTAAAGTGAAAACTACCTTCTTTAGACATATGTTGTGTTTATTGTATGTACCAAAGACCCAGACTTACAACCTGATTCTTAGATTGTCACTGCAAGTTCAACAGCTAAAATTTAGAGTCCTATTTACTTGTATAATAATGTAAATTGAGAAGCATCATCTATTTGAGACAGAGCATGAACAGGGGGGTGGAGTGGGAAGGGGTAGAGGGAGAAACATACTCCCTACTGAGCAGGGAGCCAGCCAGGGAGCTTATCCCAGGACTCTGAGATCTTGACTTGAACCTAAGGCAGACACTTAACTGAGCCACCCAGACACCCCTGAAAATGAATTTTTTTCTAAACAAGTTTAATTTAAATCACCTATAAAGCTTATGTTGTATTTCTGTATGGACTCAACAGAATAGTTCAGCTTAACAAAAATATAGTTCAGTAAAGTTCAGACTGATCATACAAACAACTAATCTTCAGTATTCTAAGGGCCTTCAAATTGCATTAGTCCTTAGGAGCATCTGGCTAATGCCTTTCAAAAGTCTTTGTAAAATGTTGGGGGTGAGGGTAGTTATTCTCTGTGGCAACTTCTTTATTGATCCTTTGCACTAATGCCAAGTACAGTCAGCTAAATCTCTACCAGGACTTACAGTCATTACTTTGGGGGTAAGAAAAAAAGGATAAAAAGGGGAGTTGGCAAGTAAATTGAGGTTTACCTCTTTCCTAACAGAAAAAGAACAAATGTTTGCTTGCTTCAATTTCTATCTCATTGAACTGGTTAGTAACAGGATGGTGAAGTAGAACAGTAGTAATTCTGAAGTTCTTAGTTCCCTGTGGCAGGAAAATATTAGCAACTAATATCACAAAAGAGGGGAGACTATATATAGCTACTTCTGTCCTGAAATTGCTGTTCATTTCTACATGGTTACACAGGTTTAGGTCTGAGAAATTTGAGTGTCTTCTGAATAAAATCTCTCTTCTATATCTTTTCCACCTCCTTCACAGTCTGTTTCATTTGGCCAATATAAGATCAGTTTTTAATGAACAACTTACTTCACAGATATTTTGAATTTTTCTGAGAACAAGATAAAATTGTAGTTTGTTGATTTTCCATGCTGTCTTGGAGGCCAATAATAGTATGGTATGTAAGTGGAATTCATTTGACCTATGGTTCTGAATTACTGCTTTTAAAATGGGGTTATCTATCTTAGACAAAGTCAGAGGCCATCCAAAGAAAACAGGCAAAGAGAACTAGGAGAAATGACATATGCTAAAATAATTTTCAATGAAAGGAAAAAGAGTGGTAAAAATACAAATAGAGGGATGCCGAGATGGCTCACTCAGTTAGGCGTCCGACTCTTAATCTCAGTGTTATGAGTTCAAGCTCCATGTTGGGCTCTACATTGGGCATGAAGGCTACTTTAAAAAAAGAAAACAGTACAAATAGAATCTACGCATCACTAAAGGCCAGGGAAAATCCTTTGCTTAAATTAAAAACATATGCTAAGGGAATAATTCTGAGCAGAGTTTAGAACACTTTTTTTAAATAAAGAACCAGATATTACAGACTGTAGTTCATATGGTTTCATTCACAGCCACCCAACTCTGCTGTTACAGTGCAAAAGCAGCCATAAACAGTGGATGAATGAGCATGGTTGTATTCTAGTAGTTCTTTATTTATAAATGCAGAAATTTAAATAACCAGTTATTTTCACATATAACAAAGTAGTCTTCTGGTTTTTATTTTAATTTTTTTTTTTATTTATTTATGATAGTCACACAACAGAGAGAGAGAGAGAGAGGCAGAGACATAGGCAGAGGGAGAAGCAGGCTCCATGCACCAGGAGCCCGACATGGGATTCGATCCCGGGTCTCCAGGATTGCGCCCTGGGCCAAAGGCAGGAGCTGCGCCACCCAGGGATCCCCTGGTTTTTATTTTAAACCATTTAAATATGTGTAAATTATTCTTAGCTTGCAGATCATACAATACAAAAAACAGGAGGTAAGTTGGATCCGGCCCATAGGCCATAGTGTAGGGACTTCTGGAATAGAGGAAATGTTACTGCTTTAAATAAGGGTTATAGAATAAGATCCCCAGAAATCCCTTTTTTATTTAGAACCTCAGAGTTTGGCATGGAGAAGTGGCTTGGTATGGTGGAAAAAAGCCTTTGGAGCCAAACTGACTATTTCTGGAAATCTTCTTTCATAATCTGCAAAACTGAAATAATATCTATATTCATATGGTGATTGTACTAGCTTTTGCTGCTTAACACACCACCCCAAAACTTAATGGCCTAAATCAATAAACATTATTCTCATCATTAGTTGGCTGGAACATTCTTATGGTCTGGGCTGGCGTGCCTTTAGGCTGGATTGTCTAGGTTTTCTACTTTAGAATAGCCTTACTCACATGTCTGGGGCCTCAGACTAGAGTGGCTACTTTCACATGGCCTCCCATCCTTCAGGAAGCTAATCCTCACTTGTTCCCAAGGTGGTAGCAGTGTTCCCAGCAGCAAGAGAGGGCAGGCCCCACTGTATAAGCACATTTCAAGCCTCAGCATGCTCATGTTTATTAGTATTCCATTGACCAAAGCAAGTCACATGAACAAATTCAGTTACTGTGGGAGGGAATCAAAGAGGTCTGATTCAATGGGGGCCATACCTGCAATAATCTGCCACAATTTGTTAGTTGGCCAGCATAGCACCTGGCACATAAAGCACTCAATGTTAGATCCTTCCTGTACTTGTCAGAGACCAGTAATGAGTCTGCCAGCTGTGATGACTCATCTTTTTTTAAGTCAGTCCCTAATTTTCTTAGTCCCTGTTCTTGAGAGTTTGCTATATATCATTTTAGGGAGATGATGACAATACCTGTAAACTTTTGAGAGCATACTGTATGCCACACACTGTTCTAAGATTTTTATTTATAGATCTTATTTAGTTCCCATAACAGCCATGTGTAATAAGAGCTCATTTGCTCATTTTACAGTTGAGAAGTTCATAAACAGGTTAATTAATTAAAATTTGACCAAGGTCACAAGTGAAATTTCCAAGCACAGTGTCAAAAATCACTGCTTCTGTTTGAGAGAAATTCATGAGTATGAAAAAAAATATTAAAGGATAGCACTTAAGCAGGATTAAATATTGTAGTTGAATGTACTCATTTATCATTCACTATTTATTCTTTACCTGAGCATTTTATAATTTGTCTAAGTGTGAAGAGATGCAGGATTATACATACGTGGTTAGATTATCTTTTAATCATTCATTCTAAGAGTGATACAGATCATAAGGTTGAGTATCTAAAAATCAGCATCATCTTTTGATCATTGACTCAGAGAGGGAAAACAGCTCCAATATTTAAACAGGTTCTTTTGTTATTTAAATTCTTAATCATTGTTCTTATCACAGGGTACCTTAAATTTTTTTTAAAGATTTTTAAAATTACTTATTTGAGACAGACTGAGAGCATGAGCATCAGCAGGGTTGGGGTGGGGGAAGCAGACTACCAGACTCCCCACTGAGCAGAGACCCTGAGATCATGACCTGAGCTGAAGGCAGATGCTCAACCGACTGAGCCACCCAGCATCCCCCCAGGGTACCTTAATTATTTTACTTCTGTACTCTGAGCTGTTTAAGCTTTAATCTTTTCAAACAGTTTGCTTGCAGATGGGAAGAATACTATTTACTAGCAACAAAAGGTGACTGCAAGCATGGGGAAAACTATAATTTTTATTTGTTGATTTTCTGTCTTTTAGCATAGTTACCAGGAATGAAAAACCAATTATGTCTTTTTTCTTGGAGGTAGTAGAGAATATTCTAATTTAGTACTTAAAGCATACACGAAGCCAAGTTTTATATGGTTCATTCAATAAGCATTGTGTGCTGTTGTTACTCTTGTAGGTATCGGAAAGAGGGTAGTGACTAAGACAAGAACTAGGACTTACATTCAAGTGCAAGAGAGAGAAACATACCAATCAACATAATTCAGATTCTGATCAGCATTGTAAAGAAAATGAAACTTGGGGTGCCTGGGTGGTTCAGTCAGTTAAGTGTCTGCTTTTGGCTCAGGTCAAGATCCCAGGGTCCTGGGATCGAGTCTGCCATCGGATTTCCTGCTCGGTGAGGAGTCTGCTTCTCCCTCTGCCCCCACTCGTGCTTGCTGTCTCTGGTTCTCTCTTTCTCTCAAATAAAAAAAAATTTTTTAATAGAGTAAAATATATAAAAAAAACTTGATAGGCTAGTCTTGAGTCATAATTTTTTGTTTTAGTCCATTAAATTCAGTATTTTCTCTATAAAACACTGTTGGATGCTATAGGATAATCCAGTATGAGTATAGCATTAGTATCTATTGTTCTCAAGCAGAACATAGGTAATGGGGATAGAGTTTGCAGCGCAAATATAAGTGAAGGCCTGAGAGGGGAGGGAGAACTGGAGGAAAGTAGTCAAAAGGTACAAACTTCCAGTTACAAATAAGTAAGTGCTAGGGATGTAACGTACAACATAACTGTAGCTAACATTGCTGTATGGCTAGGAAAGCTGTTAAGTGAATAAATAAATCCTAAGAGTTATCATCACAAGGAGAAAATTTTTTTCTTTGTTCTTTTCTTTTTATTGTATCTGTATGAGATGATGGATGATGTTAGCTGAACCTATTGTACTCTTTCACAGTATACCTACATCAAGTCATGCTGTGCATCTTCTACAGTGATGTATGTCAGTTATTCCTAAACAAAAGTCAGGGGAAAAGAGACATAAGTTTTATTTTGTTAGTGAATGTATCACCAACATTCAAATAGAATGAATGAAAGATACTGGAATGTCAAATTAATTTAGCTCTCCAGTAATCATTTGCTATGATTGGCCATTAGAATGGGCTGATGTTTACTTTTTAATTATTTTTATAAAGGTACACTTGAATCTTCCACTTGCTTCCATAGTCAGTCAGCGTGTTGATTTTCATTGTTAACATTGTCAATGTTAAGAATGCTATTGACCTTAAAGATAGTAAAAAAAAAATTCAGGTTATTTTCTTTGAGCTTCCAGCTAGAATTTGAGAATGCAGGGAATGATTGGCATAATTTTGTCATCTTAACTTGTTAGTTGTATATATAATAATTTCTTTGCCAATTCTTATTTTTTATGCACTGTATTTTGGTGTGTAGAAGCCATTTGACTTTGATTTGACTAACTCAAGTTGTAAGAGAGAATACCTATACATTGAACTTTTTTTGTGAGGAATGGATTTTTAAGTGAATTTTTATAATGTTTAATATGATTGAGATAGAAACAAGCTAGAATAGGTCTCCCTTTACATAGTTTACGCATTACACATGACTCTCTTGCCTTTCCTCTGGTAAGTATTGCAGGACTAATTTAAACTTATTTGAGATCTAGCAAGTAGACCTACTTCAGTTAGCCTTTCTCTTATGCATTAATTTTTTTTAGAAAAACAATAAATGTTTTTCTTTTAAGCTAAAGAATAAAATAACATTCAGATAGACCTTGATCCTAAGTAGTCTAAACTAGTATAGTTTTATTAAAGCACTATTACTTTATGATAAAATTCATTTTTAAATGTATAGCTGTGACTTAGTTATATAATCCATCACAGTAAAACAGAACATTTCTACCATTCCCCAGAAGTTCTGTTGTCCCCTTTTGTAGTCTACCCTTGCCCCACCTTCTAACCTAGACTATATGGCAACCACTGATGTGTTTTATGTCTTTATAATTTTGCCCTTTCCAGAATATTAATATAAATGAAATCTTGGGTCTGACTCTTCTTTTCCATTGATCTGTATGTCTTTCCTTTTGCCAATATTACAATACTACAGTGTCATTATTTACTGTAGCTTTTTAGTATCCTTTGTTGATTTTTCCTCTTGATGTGAAACAAATGTTTTTAGTTGGAGTTAATTATTTCCTAATGTCTTTCATTAGTGTTTTTAAATTAAACTTTGTTTTGAGGTAACTGTAGATTCACATGCAGTTGTTAAATAATACAGAATTTCTCCCAGTGGTATTACCTTGTAGAATTGTAGTACAGGATCACAACCAAAATATTGACATTGATATACTCATGTACAGAACATTTTTGTCACTACATGGATCCTTCATAATTGCCCTTTGATAGTCATACCCACAAACCATAGGTTGTTAAATTTATTTTCCTACTTCAGATTTTCAGTATTCTGAAATAGGAGTTGAGATCTGTATTGCCAATGACAAAGCAACTTTCAAGTTTGAAAGTCTTATTCAGCTTTATTGGTTGAATTGAGAAGTACAGTATGGTGACTCAAAAGGAATTTAGCACAAACAAAATGTTTATAAATGAATCAGTTTTTAATTTAAAAAAATACCTAATACACCTAATAGATGACTTAGTGTTTTTTCTTATCAGCTGGGATTTGACTTGGGTGCATATGATAGAAGGAATTTTAGTGGCATAAGGAAGTAAAAATTTTCCATATAAAATACCAGAGTTCCAGGGGAGGGGAGGGGAGGGATGCGGGTCCACAAAGTTGTCAGGAACCCAGGTTTTTTTCCTGTTTCTGTTCCATCCTAAGGCTGTGACCATTGTTCTCATTGTTCAGGATGGCAGCAAGATAGAGGAAAAGCAAGAAGCCTGTTTTCTTCCTATATCCATCCTTCACATTGCAGCCAATTTAAGTATTCTAAAATACTGTGTGTTGATGGGGCACCTGGGTAGCTCAGTCAGTTGGGTATCCGACTCTTGATTTCAGCTCAGGTCATGATCTCAGGGTTGTGAGATCAAGCCCGAAGTCAGTTTGAGATTCTTTCCCTCTACTCCCCTCCCCCTCAAGCTCACATTCACTCTCTCGCTTTCTCTCAAATAAAATCTTTTAAAAAAATAAATACTATATGTTGAAACAAAAGGTCACTTGCTCTAAATCTAAGGTGACATTTCATTATATTTCATGTTTACTTGTTTTTGATCTTCATATGTTGTTGGTCTTGCCTTATCATAAGGTTATCATGTCTTCTTCTTATGTTTTGGTGTGAGAATGCCAAGCTAACATGAAGCTGAGCACACAAACACTTTAAATACCTACTAATTTGAATATACTAGTTGGAATTTTAAAGTGTTTTGGTGAAGCTTTAATTAATTTGATTTATACTTCAGCCTAACTCTTGTGGCTTTAAGATGATCATTTTTGAATACTAAAGAGCTTAAATAGCATGCTGATAATATCCAGGTATTTGAAACTTACTAAAAATATGTAGGATTTGGGGCACCTAGGTGGCTCAGTGGTTGAGCCTCTGCCTTTGGCTCAAGCTGTGATTCAGGGATCCTGGGATTGAGTCCCACATTGGTCTCTTGGTAAGGAACCTGCTTCTCCCTCTGCCTATGTCTCTCTCTCTCTCTTTGTCTCTCATGAATAAATAATAAAATCTTTAAAAAAGTATATGTAAGGATTTAACCCATATATCTAGGATTTTGTTTCCAAAGATGTTCATTTGAACTGTATACCTTTTAGTACTAAGTTTAGCCTTTAATAAGAATCTCATAATTCTTTTTTTTTTTTTTTCCTTTTTTAAGTAAGCTCCATATCCAGCATGGAGCTAATCACAAGGCTTGAATTCAAGACCATGGTATTGAAACCTGAGCTGAGATCAAGAGTCGGACGCTTAACCGACTGAGCCATCCAGGCGCCCCAAGAATCTAATGATTCTTATTTTCTTAATGATATTTAGGGTTTACAATAGGTCAAATCCCAGTTGGAGAAATAATGAGACCTGGTTCTCTGGTCCATAAAGAGCCTCAGAACAATTCAAAATGAAACATTCTTTGAACTACTCTGATCAGTATATCTAAAAGTGAGTAGCCTCTTCTTCCCACTGACAAGTAATCAACATAATTCTGTCTTGTTTGAAGTGGCAGACTTGTTGAGTAGTCTGCTTTCCTCTACTTAAAATGGAGTATGGAGTATCATACAACCACCTTAATTTGAGGTGTTTTTTTTTTTTTATTCTGAACTTCAAATTAAGTATATATACTTTGTTTCTACCTATAAAGTTGAAGTATCCAAGCATAGCATTTTAAGTAAATGTACTTGACACCTGTATTAAAAGAAAATAAAAGGTTAATGAGGCAGCATAGGGAACAGATATAAAGTATATCATAAATCAGCATATTCAATTTTTAGAGATCCAAACAGAGAGGCAGTCCCTTAGGTCAAGCATGTCTCCCCAAGTTTCTAATTTTTTTTTTTTTTTTTTTTTTATGATAGTCACAGAGAGAGAGAGAGAGAGGCAGAGAGACACAGGCAGAGGGAGAAGCAGGCTCCATGCACCGGGAGCCCGATGTGGGATTCGATCCCGGGTCTCCAGGATCGCGCCCTGGGCCAAAGGCAGGCGCCAAACCGCTGTGCCACCCAGGGATCCCTCTCCCCAAGTTTCTAGTCTTCTTTCCTTCTACTGTTAGCTCTTTGTCTTCTACCCAAAATGCCTTGTAAATACTCTGTATATATTTCAATTCTCAAATGTTTGATAATTTTACTTTAGAGAATTTGTATTTTGAGATATAAATTGGACTATGACTATTAAAACCAACTTTTTGGAGTAAGAGGTATATACCTTTTTTTTTTTTTTTAAGATTTATTTATTCATGAGAGACAGAAGCAGAGACATAGGCAGAGGGAGAAGTAGGCCTCCTGTAGGGAGCCCGATGTGGGACTCCATCCCAGGACCCCAGGATCATGACCTTAGCTTAAGGCAGATACTCAACCACTGAGCCACCCAGGTACCCTATAGCATATTTTTATAAAAAGCTATTTCCATGCTTAGTTTGTCACTGTTACAAATTTATGGCTAACTTCTATGTCCTCATTCTGTGCTTGCTGCTATTCCACAGACTTGCTTTCACTCCTAAGAGTGTTAACTTCATTAGCACTTTAGGAGCCTCTTGACTGCCTAGGCTTTGAGCTCTGAAATAACATTGGAGCAATTCAGTGTTTCTGTTTCCCCCTCAACTCCAGTAATAGAATGGAAGATTAGAAAGTATACGGGCTTCAGAGTCAAAGCTAAAGTTTTGGCTGTATCGTTACTGATTGTATAATCATGAGCAAATGATTGAACTTTCTGACTCTAAAATTTTCATCTCTTGGAAAATGTATAACCTGTGGAGATGATATGAAGAGAGAAACATGTATAAGCCATGTACTTACCTGACATACAGGAAGTCTAATAATAAGGATCATCTTTTGATTATCAGCCTCTGCTCTGTCCTCAAATAATGGAGCATAACTTTAATTTAGAAAGCTTCTGTATCCTAAAAGACCCACTAGCTAGGTCTGAATTCATGATTCTTTAACCTTTGTTAACATTCCAATCTTTTTTGGACTCGCTAGAACCAAGAAATTATAGCAAGTGGATTTAAAAGACATAGATTAAGTCTTTTTGTAAATCTATTAGAAAGTATTGACTTGACATCTTAAATAGTTAACTGAAGTTTAGCTAAGCACTATTGAGAGGCCTGGCCTTGATTAGATTAGCAAAAATGCTAAACCTGTAGTTTGTGCAAAGTTAATAGCGTTGGTAATAACTAGCCTAATTTATGTATAAAACATTACCTGCATTCTCAGTTATGTGTCTGTACTGTACTGGTTTGCTTCTTCCTTATTTTGTCAGAGAATTCTGTTTTACCTTATTTTTCTATTGGTTTTAGATAAATTGATTATTGAATTATTGTAGCTCTGTGATCCTTACTGGGGATCATAGACTATTCTCTCCATTGGACTGTCAGACTGTTTTAGGCGCCACACCAACTATACCTGAGCCTATACATGAGTAGACCCATTTACTATGTTTTTCCTTCATGACTGCTACCATCATCACAACTTAGGGGTACTCACTTGGGGTCTACCAGTGAAAGCCGTCTCTTTTTGTAACTTGAAGAACCTTGTCATAATGTAACTGAAAAGCTTCCTTCATCACCACAGGGAAGTCTGAGCATATCATCCCTAAAAGATAGCCAGGCCCTTCAAAAGTGGGGCCCATTTGAGGTGAAGGGGCTTAGGTACAAACTTCTAGTTAAAAGTAAGTCACGGAAATGAAAAGTGCAGCATAGAGAATATAGTCAGTAATGTTGTAATAACATTGTATGGTGACAGATGGTGACTACACTTACTGTGGTGAGCACTGCATAATGTATAGAATCGTTGAATCACTATGTTGTACACCTGAAATGAATATAACATTGTATGTCAACTATACCTCAATAATACATTTTTTTAAACTGGGTGCATTTGATTCCTTGAATATTTTTGTGCAGTTCGTGTCACTAAATTACAGAACCTTTTTATTATTAGGTTACATAATTACCTAACATTTTTAATAGGATTTCCTGTAGTTGTTCCTCTTTAGAAACACTGGTTTATTTCTGGCAGCCAATGGTAAAAGTCAGCCTGCAGTTCTTTTTATACCATTTACATTTGCTATCAATTTAGGCTTGATAATTGAGCCTTCTTAAGCTTTATTGTTAGAACAGAAAAAGTTCTTTTTTTTTAAATTGTCATGGTAAAATAAATAAAAAATTTACCATTGTAATCATTTTTAAATGTATAATTCAGTGTCATTAGTACATTCAAAATGTTATGTAACCATCACTACTATTTCCAGAACTTTTTCATCATTCCAAACAGAAACTCTGTACCCATTAAGCAATAACTCCCCATTTCTCCCTCTCTCCAGACCCTGGTAACCTTTATTCTACTTTCTGTCTCCATGAATTTTCGTATTCTAGGTACTTCATATAAGTGGATTCATACAATATTTGTTATTTTGTGTTTGGCTTATTTCACTGAGCGTAATATTTTCAAAGTCCATCTATGTTGTAGCCTGTATCAGAACTTCATCCCCTTTTGTGGCTGCTGTATATTCCACATTTTGTTTCTTCATTCACCTATTGGTAGACATTTGAGTTTTTTTCCCCACCTTTTGGTTATTGTGAAGAAAGCCCTTCTGAACATTGGTATGCAGGTATCTGCTGAGTTCCTGTTTTCAGTTCTTTTGGGCATATACCTAGAAGTAGAATTGCTGGGTCACATGATAATTCTATGTTTAATTTTTTTTTGGAACCACCATGTTGTTTTCACAGCAACTACATCATTTTATATTCCCACTAGCAGTGTGCAAGGGTTCCAATTTCTCTCTATCTTCACCAACACTCATAATTTTTCATTTTTATTTTTTTAATAATAGCCATCTTAGTGGTATCTCACTGCAGTTTTGATTTATATTTCCCTTATGATTAATGAGGGCTGAACATCTTTTCGTGTGCTTATTGCCATTTGTATCTTTCTTGGAGAAATGTCTATTTAGGTCCTTTGCCTGTTTTTTAATTGGGTTGTTTGGTTTTTGTTGAGTTATAGGAGTTCTTTATATGTTCTGCCATGTGTTTGGTTTGTGTGTCAGGGTAATGTAGTGTTACAGAATGAGTTGACAAGTGTTATCTCCTCTTCAATTTTTTGGAAGATTTTGAGAACTAGTATTAACTCTTTGAATGTGTAGTAGAATTTATCAGTGAAGCTATCTGGTCCGGGGCTTTTCTTTGTTGGAATGTTTTTGATTACTGATTTAATCTCCTTACTATTTATAGATCTATTCAGATTTTCTGTTTCTTCTTGGGTCAGTTTTGTTACTTTGTGTGTTTCTAAGAATTTGTCCATTTTATCTAAGATACCCAGTTTGTCAGCATACAATTGTCCATAATCTTTTCTTATAATCTTTTTAAATTTAGTGCCAGTTAAATAAATCACTAGTAATGTCCCCACTTTTACTTCTGGTTTTAGTAATTTGAGTCTTCCCTTTTTTTTCCTCAGTTCTTTAAGAACAGGTTGTAAAGGAGTCACATACGATACTTGTAACCTATATAAGACTCAGAATGAGGGAAAATGAACAAAGAAAGAAGATATGATTTGAGGGTTGGATTCATCTATGTAGTCTACATTTTGTTGATTATTAAACCTTGGGGTGCTGTAAGACCAGTTGCTTTCTTCAATTTGGGAATAGTGCAGAAATTTCCTGGCAGGAAATTCATGGTCCTGGTTTTTTCTGTGCCTAACAGCACTATTAGATATTTTAGGGCATACTAAAGGTATTCTAAAGGAGAGTTAATAAGCACATGATACAATGTACACTAATGAAAATACTTGCTATTATTTCATAAAAACTCACCAGTTTCCCAAAATGAATCCAGTCTGCATATACTGTTTGTCTTTCTGGAATTGTATGATTCTCTTTATTGTGGCTGTAAGTGACAAAAATTAATTTTGGAAAAATATAGGCAAAATGTCAATTACCAGTTTATTGAATCAAAGGAAAGATTAAACAGCTAAACCTGAGATGAGAAAAGCACAGCTAAGTCTAAGGAAGAACAGGAATAAGAAAATTGATTGTCTCTAGTACCTTTGCCATCTCTCCTCTCTTCTCTCTTGTTGGCTTTATCTTCTCACTGAACAAATTACCTGCTTCTCGTGGCAGGAAATGTGGTTGCCAACCGCACCAGAATTTTATATCTTACAAATTCTATGATGGGAGAGGGACTGATTTTTTACTCTATAGATTCCAAATTGTAAAATCTTGGAAAAGATTGGAGCACCTGGGTGGCTTAGGTGATTAAGTGTTTGACTCTTGATATTGGCTTGGGTCATGATCTCATGGGTTGTTAGATTGGACTGCAGCTCAGGGGAAGTCTGCTTGAGATTCTCTCCCACCCCTTCCCCCACAACTCGCATACATTTTCTCTCTCCCATTCTCTCTCTCTCTAAAAATAAATAAATCTTTTAAAAAATATAATCTTAGAAAAAATGTATTGGCTCAGCAAAAAGGTGCCCACCCAGTATCAACTCTGGCCAGGACCTTGTGGGAACATGACAGCCCTACTAATAGCCATGTAGAAAGAGGTAGGGTATAGGAAGAATGAAGTTCCTAGAAGAATGGGGATGGTGAATAGACAGTTAAATGAATGCCCATAATATATCAAAACTTGATTATGGTACATAAGATGACCAAATGAATGATACCACTTTTTCTCAGATAAAAGGGATTTACCCTATTGATAAATGTAGCTGTATGTACTTGAGATATTCTTAGTTGATAAAACCTCCCCCTGGATTGCCTAAGAGTTGTAGAGATGCTATACTTAGAATTCCAGCAATATACGCTCTCTCTCACTCCCTACTGTACTCTGCTTTTGTTTGTTATTCGGTCCTCTTTTTAACAACTTGAGATACATTTCACATAGCACAAAATTCACACATTTGAAATGTACAGCTCAGTGGTTTTCATAGTTGTACAACCATTACTATAACTAATTTTAGAACATTTTCAATACACCAAAGAGAAAGTCCATGCCTATTAGCAGCCACAACCCATTGCTGTCTATTCTCGCCCTCTTCCCTTTCCCGTCTACTTTCTGTCTATGGATTTGCCTATTCTGAATATTTCCTATAAATGGAATCATATCCTATGTGGCCTTTTATGTCTGATTTCTTTCATTTAGCATAATGTGTTCAAGGTTCATCTGTGCTTCATTTTAATTTTTGTGGTGAATAATATTCCGTTGTATGGGTATACTACATTTTAATTAGTCACAAATTGGCAGAGTAAAAATGAGACCCCAAAATATTTCAGTTGTGGTAAATATGTCTGAAATTGCAGCCCATAAAATCCACATAGAGTGGGCAGAGGTAAAGGAACTCAAAATAGAGGTAATAGAACTAGTGAATAGGAAGTTTTGTGACATCAGAAATGCCAACAAAAGTACAGTGATAATAAAAAAGGTTATTATGATCAGGAGAACTTCAGAATTTAAAATGCTGGATGCTATGAAAAACTGTGAGACTCAGTCTATATAATGACGTTATGCCAGTATTTGATTTTCTAAGCAGTAACTTTAATTAAGAATGTAATTGCTAAGAATCTTGATAAGTTGACCTTCTATTATTTTAAATTGTATCTAACCTTTGCTTAAATTGGATGTCACAGATTTTCTGTTAATTTGGTTACATCAGAGTCATAGTTTCTATAAAACAAAATAACTTTTCAGTTCAGAATAATTAGGTTGTCCTGTAATGTTTGATTATAAAATATCAAATAATTTACATTTTTAATGTATCATTTTCTTTCAGGTTACAATGTAGGATTTTGGAAGTCCTCCCTCCATCACATCAAAATGGCTTTGCTAATGGACATGTCGGTAGTGTCGATGGAGAAACTATCATCATCAGTGATAGTGATGATTCAGAAACACAAAACAGTTCTTTTCAAAATGGGTAAGTGGTTTTTATTAATTTTTAAAATGTGTATCAGATTAACTAATGATACCCCATTGAAATAATTTTCTGTTTAACCCTTCTCTTTTTCCATTTGTAATAATACAGTGTAAAATCCATCCAAGTGATATGGTTCAACAATACGTGTTAGAATTTACAAAATTTAAAGTATCTAGTTAACTCTAGTCAGCTGCTTAGGAGCAATTGAAGTTCACCTCATTCAGTTACACCTATACATTCCAATTTAGTTTACTTTGAGAAAATTCATTCTGTACTCTGATTATTATACTTAATCACTTTATGGTGCATATGATAAAGAAACTAACCTTCTGAAGTTCAGTCAGTTGACAGCCTGGGTCAGCTGAGTACTCCTGGAGAAAAATCACACAAGCACATGTAGATTGGCATTGTCTACAGGTAAATTTAAAATCTCAGCTAAGTCTTCAACTGGTTAAAAGTTTCCATGTTTTAGCTCCACTCCCTCCTCTGTTCTCCACAACTGCTATTTAAATCTTTATTGCTCTGTTCTGTTCCCTCTCTGCCTTTTAGGCATCTCAAAATTAAAAATGTTTTTTCCGGTATGTCTTGTGTCTTTTTCTTCCCTATTGTCAGTGAACAGTACTATAATATTCTAATAAGACACCTGAGGCCACTTTAATTTTATTTTTTAAATATTTATTTATTTATTTATTTATTTACTTATTTATAGCATAGTTGGCACAAAATGTTATATTAGTTTCAGGTTTAAAACAGTGATTCAGGGGATCCATGGGTGGCTCAGTGATTTAGTGCCTTCCTTCAGCTCAGGGCTTGATCCTGGAGTCCCAGGATCGAGTCCCACGTCAGGCTCCCTGCATGGAGCCTGCTTCTCCCTCTGCCTGTGTCTCTGCCTCTCTCTCTCTCTGTGTGTCTCTCATGAATAAATGAATAAAAATCTTTTAAAAAATAAATAAAAATGAAAAAACAGTGATTCAGGCTTCCTGGCTGGCTCATTCTATAGAGCATATGACTCTTTATCTCAGGGTTGTGAGTTCAAGCCCACATTGGACATAAAGCTTACTTAAAACAAACAAACAAAAAAAAAAAAAACAGTGATTCAGCATCTCTTTATACTTAACACTGTACAACATAGTGATTCAGTTCTTTATACTTATGCTCCCTACAAGTATAGCTACCATCTGTTACAATATCATTGACTCTATTCCCTATGCTGTACCTTTGTATTCCTGTTACTTACTCATTCCATAACCAGAAGGCTGTATCTTTCACTCACCTTCACCCATTTTGCCCATTCCTCACCCCTCTCCCCTCCACTGACCATCAGTTTGTTTTCTTATCTTAGTTCTGATTCTGCTTTTTGTTTATTTATTCATTTGGTTTGTAGATTCCACATATAAGTGAAATCATATGATATTTGCCTATCTCTGACTTACTCCACTTAGCATAATTCCCCCTAGGTCTACCCATGTTGTTACAAAACAAGATCCCATCTTTTTTTATGGCTGCCTAATATTCCACCGTGTGTGTGTGTGTGTGTGTGTGTGTGTGTGTGTATTTATTTACTTATATTTTTAATTTCTTGAGGGACCTCCAGACTGTTTTTCATAGTGGCTGTACCAATTAACATTCCTATCAACAGTGTATCAGAGTCCTTTTTTCTCCTTTTTTCTCTACATCCTCACCAACACTTATTTCTTGCCTCTTTGATTTTTGCCATCCTGATAGGTGTAAGGTTTTGATTTGCATTTCCCTGATTATTAGTGATGTTGAGCATTTTTGTTGTTGTTGTTTTAAAGATTTTATTTATTTATTCATGAGAGACACAGAGAGAGAGAAAGAGGCAGAGACACAGGCAGAGGGAGAAGCGGGCCCCACTCAGGGAGCCTGACATGGGACTCGATCCTGGGACCCCAGGATCAGGCCCTGGGCTGAAGGCTTCACTAAACCGCTGAGCCACTCAGGCTGCCCTGAGCATTTGTTTTTAAGGAGGCTGCACTTCCATTGTGGAACTCAGTGTGGGGCTTAAACTCATGACCCTGAGATTAAGACCTGAGCTAAGATAGTCAGATGCTTAACCAACTGAGCCACCTAAAAGCCCCAGATGTTGAGTATTTTTTTTAAGATTTATTTATTTATTTTGAGAGAGAGAGAGAGAGACCAACCATGTGTGCATGAGTGGGGAGAGGGACAAAGGAAGAGGACAGAGAGAATATCAAGCAGATTTCCCTGCCAAGCAGGGAGCCTGACACGGGGCTTGATCCCACCACCCATAAGATCATAACCTGAGCCAAGATCAAGAGTTGGACATCCAGGCACCCCTTGAGCATTTTTTAATGTGTCTGTTTGCCATCTGTTAGTCACAGTCATGGTTAAGCTCACTAACTTCAATTTAATATTCTAGCTATTTAGGCCTAGGCTTTAGGAAGCAAGGGAGAAAAATTATTAAAATGAGGTTTCTTTTTAATATTATATTTTAATTCCTTTTTTATAGGTGAATCCATATAAGAAGCTGTTTCTGTTGGTCTCTAATAACTACTTCCTTGGAAAGAATCCAGTTATGATTTTATTCTATATAGAGTTTTGTGTAAGCGTTATAGCAAAAATGCCATAAGAATATCTTCACTGATTGGAAAAAATGGTTTTGATTATATCATGCTTTATCTTCAGACATAAATTTCATGACATAGCAAGAAAAAACAAAAAATAATTTTTGTACACAAAAAATAACATTTAATTCCATTAAGATAAAGTCCATAAATGAGTTTCTATGAACAAATAATATATAAGTAAAATAAATATATTTATGCATATATAATTATATACTCTAACTGGTAGTAATCTTTTTAAGTGCAGTCTATATTATACTTCACCAACCCTTTAAGTGTATAAAATGGTAGTGGTTAATTGCTAAGTTAGCACCAATTCAAAAAATGATTTAAAGATAAAAAATCAGATCTCTTGTTCTTAAACAACTGCTACTGATTCATTAAAACCTGCTTTTCTTTTTCCCTCTTTTCATTTCAAGAAATTCATATCAGTATTGGGAACTCCTATCATATTGCTTTCTGAACACTTGGAATTCTCTCTTTGATACGTTCTCTTGGGACAGTGCTTTTCAAACCACAGGTTATAGCCTCATGTAGGTTGTGAAATTAATGATGAACTTTAATGGAATAGAAAATATTAGACTGCACTCCATATAGTCAGAGTGAATGATTGAGTATATTTCCTGGTTTCTGTGTATACTGGGTCTCAATGTAAAGATCCTTGGTCTGACAACTAGGAACCTATTGCTGTTAAAGGTAAATACTTCAGTTTTATTTGTGTGATTATCTCATACTTCCTTTTTGTGCTGAGTATCTCCCCCCACCCACTACCTCGTATGTGCTGTATCTAAATCACTTTGACTATATCTGACCCTCATTGCTGAATGCTCCTTTTATCATCCTTTCATATCATTTTCTTCTCAATAATCATTATTTAATCCCCGTGCATACGCATTTGCTTTCACAGAGGCAGCTTTTCAAGAATCTAATCACTTGTCTCTCCACTGCCACCACTAGCACCCTAGTCTATACTGCCATCACTTCTCACTTGGTTCATTGCATGTTTGCACTCTTGCCCCACATTCTGGCAGCCAGAGTAACTTCTTTCTGAAGTGTAAATTAAATCATTATCTCCACATTATTCAGTATCCTCTGGTGTCTTTTCAGAGTAAAATCCAAACCCTTACTGATGGCCTATAATCTGGCCCTTCTGTTTCCTCTCTTGACTGGATCTTTTATTCTTATTTCTTTTGCTTCTTGTGCAAACCATGCCTTACTTCCACCTCAGGGCCTTTACACATCCTTTCTCTCTTCCTTTAAACTCCTTTCCCTAAGATTTTTCTCATGAATCGCTCCTTCTTTTCTTTTAGATCTCTGCTTAAATGTTAACTTTTTTTAAGATTTTTTAATTTATTGATTTGAGAGAGAGAGACAGAGGGAGCACAAGCAGGGGCAGAGGCAGACAGAGAGGGAAACAGAGACACAGACTCCCCACCGAGCTGGGGACCTGGAGATCATGACCAGAGTTGAAGGCAGATGCTTAGCCATCTAAGCCACCTTAGGCACCACAATTGTTAACCTCTTATCAGGCCTATCTGGTCAGTGTATCAGGACTGTCACTATACAAAATAGAGTACCTCCACCCTGCAGTGTATTCTTTTAATAGCACTTAGCACCTACCCTGTTGTATATTTTTGTTTGCTTACATGTGTCTCCCCACTATATTTCTATTATGTTCACTACTTAATTCTTATTATTTAGTTTTTGGCATGTTGTAGGCTCTTAACTATTTATTGGACAGATAGATGAATACATTCTCAAAGGAGAGGTAAGATGAGAAGTTTGTGGAGGCAAGGATTAAATGCATAGCTTCTGCCAGTTCTTAAAACAGAGTAAACTACATTATCTCCACTTTTGCTCTTGGATTACATAGTTATTAAGAAGAAAACTTAGAAGAAAATCCAAGGGCTATTTGTTTACAAATTTATCCTACCTAAACTGGGTACTCTGTGCTTATTTATCTCTAGTTAATTTCCTCACACAGGAAAATTTATTAAATGAATAAAATACCTACCTAACATAAAATAGTGCTTTGTGCTATTTTGGCTAATAGAATGGTGAGGGATTCAGTAACTTATATAAAATCCTAGTTAAACTAAAAATACATTAGATTCTGTTATAGTGTGTTCTTAGAAACTAGATTTCCACTTAAAATCTCACATTTTTAAACAAATTATTAACTGATTTGTATCTTTGCTCTTTTTAGGAAGAAAAAAGATGCAGTTGATCCCTTATTATTCAAGTACAAGGTGCAACCCACTAAAAAAGAATTGTATGAGTGTGCTGTTGTTAAAGCAACACAAATCAGGTAAAACTCAGTATCTTATCTATGCTGGTTTAAAAGAGAATGATTATGTTCAATTAAGATTTGCTATAGAACAAACCGTGTTGCATGTGATTGTTCCCTTTTTAAAATAAATGTACACTTACAGACTGATAAAATGAATCCTAATGGACTCCATGAGCCCTTTGTAACTAACCCCAAAGTGTCTTCACTCTAAAAAATTAAGAAGGATCCTATTTATGAGGTACTTCTCATGAGAGAACTCAATTTTCAATGCTGAGAAGTCTGATGGTACTTAGAAATACGTAATTTGTAATATTTTATTCATTAGACACAAACATCTGATCAGTCTCTTCCCATTCCCTAAGAAAGTTAAGTAGTAACAAATTAGTATCTTCAAAAATTCCTGTTTGAGGGGTGCCTGAGTGGCTCAGTCAGTTAAGCATCTGACCCTTGATTTCAACTCAGGTCATGATCTTGGGGTCAAGAGATTGAGCCTTGTGTCAGGCTCCATCCATGCTCAGTGTAGAGTCGTGCTTGAGAGTCTTTCTCTCCCTCTCCCTATGCCCCTCCCCCTGCTCACACTCTTTCATTAAGTAAATAAATCTTTTTTTTTTTAATAAATAAATAAATTCCTATTTGAGTCCTAATCAAAAGAGAGGGGTAATGAGTGGTTAATATTTAAAAGTATTCGCTTTAGGTTACACAGATCTATTTTAGGACAGTCCCTTTTGTTGCCTGCTGGGGTTAGGCCCTTAGTCATCTGAAAGTAAGTTGACATTATCAGCCAACTATCAACTTTCCACCTAGTAGTCAATCTTGTGTTTCATTTGATATAAAATGATTTTACTTGGGGCACCTGGGTGGCTCACTTGGTTAACTGTCTGCATTCGGCTCAGGTCATGATCCCCAGGGTCCTGGAATTGAGCCCCACACTGGGCTTCTTTCTCAGCAGAGAGCCTGCTTTTTCCCCTCTCTCGCCTCCTTACCACAACTATTTGTGCTCGCTCTTTCTCTCTCTCTCTCTCAAATAAATAAAATCTTAAAAATAAAATGATTTTACTTATTCTCATATACCTCTTATCCCCCCATATGTATATACTCATGAGTCCAAAAGAAAAGTGATAATAAATGCTGAGTGAATCCTGAGATACTCTAAGGAGATGTGTGTAGTTTTGTGTTTGGTTGGGTTTTGGGGACCCATCATTAATTTAAGATCTTTGGAGCATTCTGCATCTTATTTTATGTTGAAAAACAGCATTCCCAAAATAATGCTCATAGATTATTCACACTTTTTTTGAACTTTTTTTTTAAGTAGGCACCACACCGAGTGGGGCTTGAACTCATAACTGTGAGATCAAGACCTGAGCTGAAATCAGGAGGCAGACACTTAACCAACTAAGCCACGTAGGTGCCCCTAGATTATTCAGATTTTTGAATTTGTTTAATTTATGGGCAAATGAATAGTAGAGACCACCAATTTTTTCCTTATTCATAGTTTTATCTTTTTTTGGCCTTTAGTTATTCAAGACACGTTCTTTATATAATTTCCTTTAACTCATTTTTCTATTTACTTTTTTATTTACACTTTTTTAAAAGATTTTATTTATTTATTAATTTGAGTGAGAGAGTGAGTGGGGATTGAGGGGAGCAGAGACAGAGGGACAAGCAGACTCCATGCTGAGCGCAGAGTCCAGCACAAGACTCCCATCTCACAACCCCAAGATCACTATCCCAGCCCAATCAGGAATCATATGCTTAACTGACTGAGCCACCCAGGTACCCCTTGATTTATACTTTAAATGTAGTTCTCCTGGATCTTGGTTACAGTTTTAGTAAGTAATTTCTTTCTTAATGGGAGAGCCAAAGAATGATAAGGTAAGAATGTTATACTTGATAATAGAAAACTTAAATGACTTGCAGCTCTTTGTTAGCATCAACAGATAGTGCTGTTGTATAATGAAGAGATGGTACTATTTCTGTAGGAAGACTTGATATAACAGTAGCACTGACAAGTAGAACTTTCTGCAAAAAATGGAAAGTTATATGTGTGCTGTCCATTATAGTAGCCAGTAGCCACATGTAGCTATTGATCACTTGAAATGTGGCTAGTAATGGTGAGGAACTTAACATTTAATTTTATTAAAAAACCACATGTGGCTAGAAGACACCATGTAGGACAATACAATTCTTGAGGATTAGTATATTTATTCACTAGTCCATAGTTAATTACCTTCTTATTGCCATCTACTGTATATATAGTACTGGGATATCACAGTAAACCAATCCTTTCTTTCATATAGTCCTTTCTATAAGAAAAGAATATACATTTTTGAGGAGGCTACTACTTTAAGACTATATTGTTTATTCACTCTTAGAAGCTTTTGACTTGGCTTTCTCTTGAAAGGAATACATTGAATTCAATTAAAACATTTAGTTTGTTTCCAGAACTTTTCCAGAAATATTTGGGTGTTGGCGGTGGGGGGGGGGGGTGTTTGTTTTTGATTTGATTTTGATGGTGTTTGTTACCATTGTGGTTGCTGTTTTTGAATTTGGGGGCAAGGAAGAATCAAAAATAGCATATTTTTATAATCTTAATTCTAACTCTCTTTCATTTTAATTCCATGAACTTATTGGCTGCCATATGAAAGTTAAATACAAAATATTTTGAAACATGTTCAAGAACGATCGCAATATCCATTTGAATGTTGACTGATTTAGTGTTATGTGATATCTGGTAGTTTACTGATTTTAGTTTTTTAAAGAATTTCAGGGGCATCTGGGTGGCTCAGTGGATTAAGCATCTGCCTTCAGCTTGGGTTGTGATCCTAGGGTCCTGGGTTCAAGACCCATGTCAGACTCCCTGCTCAGTGGGGAGTCTACTTCTCTTCTTTTGTTCCCTGCTCGTGGTGTCTCTCTCTCAAATAAATAAAATCTTAAAAAAATTTTTTTTTTCAATGGTTATATTTTTAGAAAGGATCATCTCATTTTCTAAAATTTGGTTTTACTAAATAGTGTATTTAGTAATAGCAACAAATACACTAATAGTGTATTTAGTGTATTCCTTGAGGTTTATTTGATTTCTAAGTTTTTTTAATTTTTTTTTCTTTAATTATTTATGATAGTCACACACACAGAGAGAGAGAGAGAGAGAGAGAGGCAGAGACACAGGCAGAGGGAGAAGCAGGCTCCATGCACCGGGAGCCCGACGTGGGATTCGGTCCCTGGTCTCCGGGATCGCGCCCTGGGCCAAAGGCAGGCGCCAAACCGCTGCGCCACCCAGGGATCCCTTCTAAGTGATTCTTATGCAGCAAATGTGTATATTATGTTTGTAAAGCACATTTATAATAATAGATCCACTCAAGTTGATCTTATAACATTCAACATAAATACTTCTGTATAAAGTTTCTCATAACTTCTATATAAATACTATTGGAAAATGAAATATCCTTCTTTTCCTAAACTTGAATTTGAGATTGTGGATTTATAGAGATTATGGAGTTTGAAATGAATTCTTTGATACTAACACTTCACTCTTTTTCCTCCTTTTTCCCTGGTAGCCGGAGAAAACACTTATTTTCTCGTGATAAATTAAAGCTTTTTCTGAAGCAACACTGTGAACCACAAGATGGGGTCATTAAAATTAAGGTAATGAGAAGTGAAATTATTTATTGGAAGGAGGAGAAAAAAAGGAGGAACAGGTTAAAAAGAACATCAGAAACCAATACTAAGCAGATGGATTGTATTTTATTCATTATCATTAAGGAGAAAAAATCAAGTTTAGAAATCTCACATTGTGAAATAAATAAGTGGTAAAGCTAAGACTATTTTTTTTTGACTGAGAAATATTTAACTCCTTTTGGAGAAATACTAAGTAAAACATCAGTAAAATGGGTAGTGAGATGTATGCATGTGTCAAAAGTCAACTACTAAATGCTTAAGATTTGTGTATTTCATACACAAATGAATTTTATGTATGAATGAATTTTATGTATTTCATCATAGTTAATAGATGTTACATCAAAAGAAAAGAAATGAAAAAAAAGGAATATATGAGTTTTATGTGAAAATTACCATTTCAAGTCTCTACAGACCAAGATAGATTATTTAACAAATAAAACTGGGACACCTGGTTAACTTGGGAAAAACGAAGTTAGAACTACTCAAATGGGGCAGGGAAGGAAATAAAGCAATTATTAATGTTCTGCATGTTGAAGTACTTAGGAAGAGCAAAAGAAAAGAAATTCCAAGGATAAGACTGATTTGACGATATAAGTTTAATGTAGGTTTATAAACATCACAGGGGTGCCTGGGTGGCTCAGTTGGTTAATAAGCATCTGATTCTTGATTTCAGCTGGGGTCATGATCTCAGAGTTGTGAGTCAGCTGGAAGATTATCTCCCTCTGCTGCCCTCTCCCTACATGTGCGCTCTCTCCCTCCCTCTCTTCCTCTCTCCCTCTCCCTCTCTCTGATAAATAAATCTTTAAATAAAAATGAAAACATAATGAATAGATTTCAAGGGCAAGTGCTAGAAGAAAAATACTTCCAGTAAATACAGTGAGGAGCTCAAATCAATTAGAAAAACACAAATATCCCAGTAGAAGAATAAACAAATAGGCATGATCAAAATTCATAGTGGATGATATATAAAAACTTGAAAACATAGAATCATCTGAAATAATTTTGTTAATGTAAGCATATTTATGTTTTTGTCTTGATAAGAGAAAAAAGCTTAAATTGTGCTCACTCTGTAGCTTTGAAAATCATGGATAGCCATGTAAAAAAGATGCTTACAAAAAGTTAATGATTCAAATACTTGAGAAGTGGCTAGAACTGTGCTGGCATTGGTAGGCAGTCAGTCAATATGAAATGAGTTGTAGTATGTGTATCATAAATAGCAAGTTGGCTAATTTCCCTAATTTATAAAAATCTTATGTATCAATGAACAAAAACAACCTAATTGGGGAAAAAATGGTAGAAAGCCTCAGGAGTTTTACACCAAGGAAAATAGTCAGTAAACATGAACAGAAGTTCACCTTTATTTAATAAAGAAATGACAAAGTGACAGTAAACATTCTTCTCTTAGAGTATAACAACAGATTATTAGCAGATATCTAGTGTACTTGCACACACAGAAATAACAAAGTTTTAATACCTGATGTGGGGCAACCTGGTGACTCAGCAGTTTAGCACCGCCTTTGGCCCAGGGCATGATCCTGGAGTCCCAGGATCGAGTCCCATGTCGGGCTTCCTGCATGGAGCCTGCTGCTCCCTCTGCCTGTGTCTCTGCCCCTGCCCCACCCACCCCCCGCCCGCCCCTCTCTCTCTGTCTCTCATGAATAAATAAATAAAATCTTAAAAAAAAAAAAAATACCTGATGTGGTAAGTGTAGTCTGCTATTAAGAGTACTGCAAGAGGGCATCCCCGGTGGCACAGCGGTTTAGCACCGCCTGCAGCCTAGGGTGTGATCCTGGAGACCCTGGATCGAGTCCCACGTCCGGCTCTCTGCATGGAGCCTGCATGGAGCCTGCTTCTCCCTCTGCCTGTGTCTCTGCTTCTCATTCTCTCTCTGTGTCTCTATGAATAAATAAATAAAATCTTAAAAAAAAAAATACTGCAAGAACACAAAGATGTATTTGTTTATTGTGTATTATGGATGTATGAATGAGGAACATTGGCAATTAATGTATTAAAGCCTATTTTGACCTTTTGTGAGCATATATATTTGAGAAGAAACCACTCATATGCTTTATTCATATGCTAATATGCTAATATTCATATTTAAAGGGCAATCTGTATATTCAGGTGTGATTTACGTGGGATAGTCAACTACCATCTTAATAGACTTTAATGTAAAATCTTAATAGATTCTTGATTTATTATGATAGCCAGAACTGATTGAATTTTAAATGTTCAAAGCTGTATTCTACCAAGATTACGATTATTACACAAAATTTAATTCCCAGTTGAAATGTTTCTGTTTTAACAATTTAAATTTTTGTATCATGGGCAGCCCGATGGCTCAGCAGTTTAGCGCCTGCCTTTGGCCCAGGGCATGATCCTGGAGACCTGGGATCAAGTCCCACGTCGGGCTCCCTGTGTGGAGCCTGCTTCTCCCTCTGCCTGTGTCTCTGCCTCTCTCTCTCTCTCTCTCTCTCTCTCTGTCTCCCATGAATAAATAGATAAAATCTTTAAAATAAATAAATTTTTGTATCACTATTAAACATTTTCTGAAAAATATTTCTGTAAGAGGCATGTTTTCTTCAAGAGAAATAATAGTGATCTTGGCTATTAGACCAAAAATAATCTTCAGAATTGCTAGCCAAAAATAAAAAGTTTTGAGTTGGACATGGATGCAAGGTGAATAAGTTCTGAAACTTTTAGCTCTAGCAATTTTCCTAACATCACACAACTTCTGGTAAAAATGAGATTGACTTCTCTGAACTTAAAATTCTAAATTGAAACTTGATAAGAATTTATCAGCATTTCTCCTTTGCCAGATCAACTTTAAAATTTGATACATAAAGCCTTTTTTGAAAAAATAAGTTTTATTACCCCCAATTAGGGGGAAAATCTAAATGTTCCGCAATTAGGAAATGATTAAGAAAAATTTATTGGGTTAATACAGTAGATTTGTAACATTAAATATGTGGATTACTTATTTACATAGAAAATTCTGTACAAAATTAGTCAAAAGCAATGCAAACCAAAAAAGATTACTGTTTAAACATAATTTTGAAATAGTTTTAGAAACTCTTGAACAGTTAAGAAACTCAGTTGAATAGTTAAGAAACTCTTGAACCATTCTTGCATATTTTATGGGGGGGGGGGAATCCTTTGAATTGAATCGTGGTTTTCTTTCTGGTAAAGCTGACTGATAATAAATCAAGTAAACCAGCTAAAATGTATAACACTGGATAAAGAAGAGATGGTGTTGTATCACACACACAATGGAATATTACTCAGCTATCAGAAAGAATGAAATCTTGCGATTTGAAACAACACAGAGGGAACTAGAGGTTATTATGCTAAGCATAGAGGAAGACAAATACATGATTTCACTCACGTGGAATTTAAGAAATAGATGAACATGGGGAAGGGAAGGAAAAATAAAATGAGAACAGAGAGGGAGGCAAATCATAAAGGACTCTAACTCTTGGAAACAAACAGGGTTGCTGTAGGGGAGGGGGGCGAGGGGATGGAGTAGTTGAGAGATGGGCATTACAGAGGGCACTTGATGTAATGAGCACTGGGTGTTACATGCAACCGATGAATCAGTAAATTCTACCCCTAAAACTTAAAAAAAAAAAAAAATAGGGAGAGAGAATTTAAAGATGTGTGTTACTGTATATTAACACATGAGATTCTAATGTTTAGAATGTTCCACTGTTTAACAGCAGTCATATGACATTTTAGAGCGCATCTCTATAAGGCTTCCAAATGGTGTTATTACTGTACCCTATGTCTTTTTTTGTTTTTATGAAGGCATCATCTCTTTCAACATATAAAATAGCAGAACAAGATTTTTCTTACTTCTTCCCTGATGATCCACCCACATTTATCTTCACTCCTACTAATAGAAGAAGAGGGAGACCTCCCAAACGAGTATCTATTAGTCAGGTAAGTAGAGAACGGAAAAGCCGCATTGTAGCTCTTAATAAAACTGTTGATGGGATACCTGGGTGGCTCAGTGGTTGAGCATCTGTCTTTGGCTCAGGGTGTGATCCCAGAGTCCCAGGATCGAGTCCCGCATTGGGCTTTCTGCATGGAGCCTGCTTCTCCTCCCTCTTCCTATGTCTCTGCCTCTCTCTCTCTCTCTCTGTCTTTCATGAATAAATAAAATCTTAAAAAAAAAAGAAACTGTTGAAAATCACAAGCAGTGTTTGGTTCCCCTCACCCACATAGCCTTAGGAAGGAACACATTTCTTTGTGTACAATGTGTGTAATGTATGTTGATAACTGCTTAGCAGTGAGGCTTGTGGAAGTTTTAAGTGTGAATTGGACATACCTTTAATGCCACAGAGATTTTATACCAAAGTGGAAGCAAGCATATAAGCAGTTACCGAAACATAAAGCAGGAAGAAGCGCAGGGAATAAATTATGGGATTGAAACATGAAGAGCATTTAAAAGATAAAAGATAGTAATAATATTATACTAAGCAGGTTACAGACCATTATTCTCACAAGAAGTACAGTAAAAAAATCTTTTGACATTATTTAACATTGACCATAAAAATGTTTTTGACATAAGCCTCTTTTATAGTTGATGTCTACACCATTTAGTTTTATAAGGTACCTTGGAAATTTTGTTTTGTTTTGTTTTGTTTTCCTAATGCATATTTTTAAGATTCTCCTTGTAGATCACTGGTTGTGTTTCCTGGGAGCTTTCTGTGCTAATTTGCAGAGCTATAGAACTAACTCATATTCTGTATGTTGCTATGATTAAGATTATCAAAAGTTCAATTATGCTTAGAAATAGAATCTTATTGTACTATAAAGAAAGTATACTTGATGAAAGTTTTAAAACTTTTATTACGGGAAACCCGGGTGGCTCAGCAGTTTAGCACCGCCTTCAGCCCAGGGCCTGATCCTGGAGACCCGAGATCAAGTCCCACATCGAGCTCCCTGCATGGAGCCGGCTTCTCCCTCTACCTGTGTCTCTGCCCCTCTCTTTCTCTCTCTCTCTCTCTCTCTCTGTCTCTCATGAATAAATAAAATCTTTTAAAGAAATAAAGATTAATAAATAGAACTTTTATTAAGAACAAGCAGACCATCAGTTTGTAAAAGTTTCTCCCTTTTTTTAGGAGGACAGCGTTGCTAATAAACAGACTATTGCAAGTTATAGGAACAAAGCTACTAAAGAAAAAGACAAACTTTTGAAACAAGAAGAAATGAAGTCACTGGGTAAGTTTTAATATTCTCTCCAAGAACTGTTTAGGTAGAGAAAAGAATTTTTCTGTGTTTGGTGGAGGGTATTTCTGAAATGGCATATTTCTGTTATTTGGGGTTCTTTTTTTAAGCATAGTTTTTCTCCCTGCATCTATAGACTTTTATGATAAATGAGATGTGCGTTCATCTCTTAAGAGATTCTGCATTCCTAACAAGGTGATACTTTGCTACTAGTCTTAGGGCCACACTTAGAGTAGCAGGACTTTGAAAGGCAGGTATATGTTCCAGTGCAGTAGTTTATCTTAAACCCAGTCAACCTGCTTTCCCATTTTAATCCCCTGCTGGCTCCCTCCAGCAATTTACAACCCCTGTGACTCTACTGATCACATTTAACCATTATTTCAGGGATTCTTTTGTTACCTTAAAAAATATGTTATTTTCCGTCTGTGAATAGTTCTAAGTTTGACCTTCTCCACAGCTTTTGAAAAGGCTAAATTAAAAAGAGAAAAAGCAGATGCCCTAGAAGCAAAGAAAAAAGAAAAAGAAGATAAAGAGAAAAAGAAGGAAGAATTGAAGAAAATTGTTGAAGAAGAGAGACTGAAGAAGAAAGAGGAAAAAGAGAGACTTAAAATAGAAAGAGAAAAGGTATTCATTCAAGTATATTAGCTATGCTCTCTATATAATAAATAGTGTTTTGCATATTTAAATTCATGGTTAATTTTCTTTTTTTTTTTAATTCATGGTTAATTTTCAGATGCTTTTACCTCTTTTATTTATATTTCTAGTTGTACATAGAGTGCTGATAAAGTTACTGGTTTAGCTTTCTTTTGCTTTGGAAAATTTAATGAATAATTTAGAGTTCAACATATATATATACATGCCTTTATACCCAAAACCTCTTAAGTACAATTCTTTCTCTTTTTTAAAGATTTTATTTGGGATGCCTGGGTGGCTCAGTGGTTGAGAGTCTGCCTTCGGCTCATGGCATGATCCTGAGTGTGGGGATAGTCCCACATTGGGCTCCCTGCAGGGATCCTGCTTCTCCCTCTGCCTATGTCTCTGCCTCTCTCTCTCTGTCTCTCATGAATAAATAAATAGTCTTTTTTTAAAAAGATTTTATTTATTTGAGAGAGAGCACAAGTGAGAAAGAGGAATAGAGCACAAGCAGAGGGGCAGAGAGAGAAGGAGAAACAGACTTCCCACTGAGCAGGGAGCCCAACATAAGGCTCAATCCCAGGACCCTGGGATCATGAGCTGCAGGCAGCCACTTAACCTCCTGAGCCACCCAGGTGCCCCTTAATACAATTCTAAAGTCCATTTTCTTCATTATTTAGACTTCCAAATTTATGGAAGATGATATCCATAAAACTTGCAAAAGTAAAATACGTAATTAGAAAAATGCAATAGAATCTACAAATATCAAGAATATTAGTGTTATTCTCCTTGAAGAACAAAGTATCTGTAAAAATAGATTTTTCAATAAATCTTTTATTAAAAAAATATATCTTTTATATATTTTTATAAGATATTCCTTAGAGAATTCTGTGGCTGGTTTTCTCCTGAGTCAGTAAGTGTCATTCATTTTCTAGGATATTCACAAATAGCCCTAGCTGATCTTATTACACCCTGTGCGCATTTAAATTGCCTCTAGTTCCTTGAACTATTTCAAATAGGCCATTGGGATGGATGTGGAGGTATAATATATGTACACTCAAGAAAATGTAGAGGACAAAAAAACCACTTGTAATCTAAATGTGGTTATATTTAGAGATAGCATTTAAAAATTTTTTTTTATTTATTTGAGAGAGGGGATGGGCAGAGGGAGAGGGAGAGAGAATTTCAAGCAGACTCCCTGTTGTGCATGGAGCCTGATAATGGGGCTCTTTTCCCAAGACCCTGAGATCATAACCTGAGCCAAAAACCAACAGTCAGATGATTAACAGGCTGAGCCACCCAGGTGCCCCTAGAGATAGCATTTTTTAACACTTGAATTTATTTCTAATCTTTATTCTGGGCCTTAAAAAAGATGCAGCATCTGTAATTTTGTAATTTTTCTGTTTTGTTTAATGTTGAACTATTTCTTCCTGGTATTAAGTAATAAGTAAGGTGGGATTTTTAGTAACTGCATGATAGTTAATCAGATAAGTACAGGTAAGTGCTTTAAAATTTTTTGCTCATAAAAAAACATAATAAAATAAAATAAGATAAAATTTTTTGCTCATCAATAATGGTACCCTATTCAAATTTATGAATTAAAAGTCTTTACTGTTTTTGGATTATGTCCCTGGATAAATTCATAGAAGTAGAATAATAAGTCAAAGGGTAAAGATACTTAACACTTTTTCTATACACATACATAGATATGTGTTTGCTAAACATGCTTATTTTACACCCTTAGCAATAGTGAATGAGAATACCCATCTTATGGGGTGTAGGGGGAAGACTTACTATAGCAGACTACTTAAAGCACAATTAGTAAGTTCTGTAACTATCTCTAGTCGTTATATGTTGAAAATTTGATAAGTTCACATCTGTTACCTCCAGTGGTCCTGAATTTCAAAGGAAGAGAATAATATGAACATGTTAAATATTTGTTGGAAAATAATTATAAAATATAATATAAAATAAAATATTTTATTTGCACTCTGCTTTATTGGAGATTTTTTAGGGTCATTATTTATCTTCCAGTGTAAAATACCAGAACCAAAAAGTAAGGGTGTGAAAAGACCAAATGAGCAAGACTGATGACCTGGATTAAAAGAAAAAAAAAAAATCTACCAACTGTGTTCTGATATTGCTTTTACTTACCCGTCCCTCTGTCCTTAGGCTATTAGGTTTAAATGAATCTTGAAAATAACTAGGTTACAAATATGGGGGGAGGTTTTATTTTAGGTACTCTAATAATTTGTTACCTTACTTTGTCAAGATTCAATTGATTTGAAGTAGGAGAAGAGCCCCTATAGGCAGTCAGATTGAATTAATATTTATCCAGGGGCTACTCTGTGTGAGACATTTTCCATCTTTGTAGCAATTGTGTTAGGCAGGCATTGTTTTGATCAGTGGTTCTAACACTTTACCATGCATCAGAATCACCAGAAAGACTTACTAAAACATCAACTGCTGGGTCTCAACCTGAGTTCCTTGTTGAGTAGGTCTGGTTTAGGGCCCAAATATTTGTAATTTTTACAAGTTTCTAGATGATGCTGATGCTGCCTTATAAAATTCTTATACAAATTTTTATTAACCTTATGTTTTAGGAAAGAGAAAAATTACGTGAAGAAAAGCGAAAATATATGGAATACTTAAAACAGTGGAGTAAACCTAGAGAAGATATGGAATGTGATGATCTTAAGGTATAAGCATGTTATGTGATATTTCACACCCATACTCTATGTGCTGTGTGGCTTTGCTGATGAAATTTTTCTTTCTTTTTAATAGTGGCTTCTTCATATTTAAGAAGAAATAGCTAATTAACCAAATGCAGTATTTAAGAGTTCTGAAGCGACACTGTTAGTAGTTTATAACAAACTTTGATAATAATTCTCATTCTGCAGATATAATTTGTCATTTGTATGATCGCCGATAATCCAGTATTATCATTTCATCTCAGTTCATAAGGAATCTCTTCTAAATTTAGTAGATGGTAGATTAATTCTATTCCATATCCTAAGGAGATCCTGCTTTAAAGTTAATATTGATGCAGCTAATGCCTTGATCTCAGAATCTAGGTTAAAAGTCCCTCTTAATTAGAAGTGTTGTCAGAAATACACATCAGCCCAAAGCTGTTCTTAGTTTGGTAAAGAAAAATGTCCCTAGTGACTGTGCTTTAGTAAAGCTGGCATAAGGCCAAGGCAACCATAATCTTATAAGTTCCAAAGTTGATTGTGATAAATATCCAGGGTTGAGAATCACTAGTCTACCTGAAATAAATCTTACTCAGTAAAAAGTATATATCTACCTTTTACAGTTTTCTGTACTTGACTTAAATAGTTATATAAATTGTTTAATCTTCCAGGAACTTCCAGAACCAACTCCAGTGAAGACTAGACTACCTCCTGAAATCTTTGGTGATGCTCTGATGGTTTTGGAGTTTCTTAATGCTTTTGGGGAACTTTTTGATCTTCAGGATGAGTTTCCTGAGGGAGTAACCCTAGGCAAGTGCTATTGCTATGTTATAGTTCACCCTAAAATTAGTAGCTTAAAATAATAAATCATTATCTCTCAAAGTTAGAGAGAGAGAGTCACTGGAACTAGCCGTCCAGCTCTTTCTTGAAGTCTCTCATGTGGTTACAGAAAGTGGCTGGGACTGGAGTTATCTGAAGGCTTACCTGACTGGGTGGGTGTTCAAGATAACTTCCTCATACAAATGCCTGGTGCCTCAGTGCTCCTACATATGGCGTCCCACTCCATCAGGATAGCATATACTACTTATGTGGTATCTAAGGCTCCAAAAAGAAGAGGACAGAAACTGCCAGTCTTCTTAAAGGCTAGGCTTGGAACTGCAAACCTTATTTCTGTCATATTCCATTGGTCAGGCCTGCTGGGATTTAAAGGAACGAAGGAATAGATTCCTCTTCTCGAAGGTGTCATGGCTTATGGAAGTTCAGGGGAGAAAGGAGTTGACATCAGCTGCATTTAGAGACAAGTTACTGCCTACCTTTAATTTGTGATTCTGTATTGCCTCTGTACTTTTGCTTTTATAAACATCATAAGAACTACATTGAGGAGGGCTTTGAATCTCATTTTGGATTTTTAATTGTCAAATAGCTAGATAATTTTCTTAAAATCAAAATAAAGCCCTCAAAGACAGAATTATAATGCCATTGTTATTTTAATAAAAGTATATTCTTCAGGAGGGCTTTTACATTCCATCAGTTTCTCTTTATGAGCAGAGTGAGGCATAATCATTGTGCCTTACAGACCAAGGTCTAAACAATGCTGGTTTAGGTAAGATAAATTAGATAAGAAACATTTATGACTTGGATACAATATTAAGATTACACCTAATACTAATGATTACCTCTCCTTTGCACTACTTGGTAAACAGTAATGTCCCACATAGCTCTTGAGAACAGTGGGACAACAATAACAAATCTTTTTTGAGTTGTTATTCAAATTAGAATAAAATGATGATTTTTAATATGTGCTTTAATTTGCACCTGAAATTTAAACTTAAAATGAAAATATTGATCTGAGGAGGCTAATTTTGCTTTTCTTGAATGTAGTGATTTTGGCTTATGATTTTATTATATTTCATTGTAATCATTATAATTTGTTTTTTTATTTTGCCTTGGATAATACTCTACTTTGATAAATAGACACTTAAAAAAATCATTACACAGGCTGTTGTTTGATTAAAATGTTTATTATTCCAATGGAGTTGTTTTTTTCAGTACATGAACGGAACTTTAAATTCATTTTAAACATTTTATTCACAGAAGTGTTAGAGGAAGCTCTTGTAGGAAATGACAGTGAAGGCCCACTATGTGAATTGCTTTTTTTCTTCCTGACTGCCATCTTCCAGGCGATAGCTGAAGAAGAAGAGGAAGTAGCCAAAGAGCAAATAACGGATGCTGACACCAAAGGTCAGAATTCACTATTATTGCTGATTGATAGTAGCTTTGTAGCTTTGGAACTGATTTTTGAAGGTTATTTTAAAATTTACCTTGATTTTACAGTTACAAAATACAACTGTTCATGTTCCCCAATTCTTGAGTCATATATGAACAATACATTATCAGTTTCATAAAAACTAATATATCCTGTTTCTGATGACCTTAAAATATCTACTCCCATCCCACAATCTATCTTGCTTTTCATTCCTTTAGATTTCCCCTATGATTTAGGAGCATTACAGATGTCATTGACCAGCATCTCTAATTCCAAGAGATTCTTCTAAATGGCAATGATTTTTTTTTGCCTCCACCTAGGAAATACTTTAATTATTGTTATCATTACTTTAAATTGAAAATGCTATTGCTGATTTCATTTGAGATGTGACAGTTTGTAGATAAGAGTCATGTAAAATTTAATTTTTTTATTTCACCAACAGTTTGAACTAGAAATTTTGCTGTTTAAATTCTATGCACTTAAATATCTAAAGTCAGTGTATGGCACATATTAATGTAGGACTAATTCTTGGAGAAACCCTTTCTTATTTTTAAAACAGAGTATGATCACTATTTTGTTTAGAACTTACCTTAACCAGAGGAATTGTTAAGCATTTGTATTAAGAGATTGATTTGCTTCCTGAATCATACTCTCTGTGAACTTTGCCACATAAAAGATTTAGGATCAGAAGCCTTTTTAAACAGTACTTAAGTGTATTTGCATAAAAATTCACAATAAGAAATAACTTTTGGGAGACATTTTGTTAGCATTCTCTATACAAAAAGATGGGACATTGTTGCATTCAGATAGTATTGTTGACCTTAGATAACTTGAGCTTGTATTTTTATGCCTGGTCCCTGAAGCAACAGGATGATGATAACTATGCATCTGATGTTGATTATCTTTTTATTTTACAGCCTGAGTTCAAACAAAATATATTCTCTAACATGAGTGCTAACCACCATAGGTCCCTTATCAAGGTCATTTTAATAGTGTTGTCCCTTTTATCATCTCAGATGACTTAGTCCATAAAATGAGACTGAACTAAAGGGAAATTAGAAGGGCAAACCATTGATAAAAGTCTAAAGATTTTCTGAGATAACAAGTACCAGCACTAAAGATGCATTATCTAAGAAAATGTAGCAGATACTCATTCTTTTAGCCATTAAGTTCTTTTAATGACCAGTAACATCACAGGGTTATGGACCAAGTTCTGACCATAATATAAGGTATAAATTTGTATTTAATTCAGAATTTGAGGCAGACGAATTTTGTAGTTTTGTAATGACAAAAAGTGGGGTGACAAGGAAATTATGTTGGAAAATCAGATAGCATAAAGAAAAAATATATGTGACTATTGGCGTTTGTATTGCCATTGTAAGTTCCTTTCATGATTTGTTCGATCTGTAATTTTTACAGCTCTAATCCTGTATAGGACTATCTATACATACTAATACAAGGTCTACCTCTGAATAAGTATTGGTCGTTAAATAGAGGTTTTAGTGTTCCTTTTAAAGCTATTTATTTAAATGTCAGGGAGAGGAAAAAATATGTTTTGGAATTTTTCCACCCTTTTTCACTTCCCTGTTGTATTGGCTGCATTTTACAGTTATTTCAGTTATAGTAGGGACCCTAGGCTATTCTCCCAAGTATTTTCCTCATGTTTTCCTATCGCCGTAACAAAAAAGCTTTGCCACAGTCCTTTCTGAAAGCAACAGATGGGGACGCCTGGGTGGCTCAGCAGTTGAGCATCTGCCTTTGGCCCAGGGCATGATCCTAGAGTCCTGGGATCAAGTCCCACATCAGGCTCCCTGCATGGAGCCTGCTTCTCCCTCTGCCTGTGTCTCTGCCTCTCTCTCTCTCTCTCTCATGAATAAATAAAAAACTATTAGTTTTTATAGTGTTAAATATAAAACTATATAGTTTTATTTATTTATTTTTTTTAAACTATGTAGTTTTATAGTGTTAAACACTATATATGCAATATTTCATTTACCATCCTTGTTGTATAAATAGGTAGGTATAATAGATTGGTAGATTATTATTAATTATTTTCTGCTTTTAACAAAAAAACTTTGACTTAAGGAGTAAGTAACTTGCCCAAAGACACATGGCTAATAAAGTGATGGGGGATACAGACTCAGCCAGTCTGCTCTAGAGCCTCATAATGGCTATGCTATATTGCCTCATAATATGGCAAAGATGTTGAAAATTTTAATATTTGGGGATCCCTGGGTGGCGCAGCGGTTTGGCGCCTGCCTTTGGCCCAGGGCGCGATCCTGGAGACCCGGGATCGAATCCCACATCGGGCTCCCGGTGCATGGAGCCTGCTTCTCCCTCTGCCTGTGTCTCTGCCTCTCTCTCTCTCTATCATAAATAAATAAAAAAAATTAAAAATATTAAAAAAAAATCCTTTAAAAAAAGAAAATTTTAATATTTGTTTCCCTAGCCTTGCCTATAAAATTATCTGTCTTCAAGAAGATCTGAATTGTTTGGCCTTTGATCTCCCTTTTTTTTGTATCAAATCTTGGAAATTAATCTTACATCATGAGCTTAAAAGCCTTCAAAGTATAAGAGGAAGAGCATCCTCCTTAAATAACATAGTTTTGTGTATATACTGAAATCTCATTGTTTAGTGTTAGAATTGTAGATTCTAGATTACTATGATGATAAATGAAACTTTCAGCTGTACAGATGACCCTTGAAGAACACAGGGGTTAGGAATGCCAGCCGTCCCCACTCCCAGCCAAAAATCCACGGATAACTTTTGACTCTCCCAAAACTTAACTGCTGGCAGCCTTAATGATAATACAAACAGTTAACATACATTCTGTATATTATATGTATTATATGGTTTATTCTTACAATAAAGGAAGCTAGAGAAAAAATGGTATAGAGAAAATACATTTACAGTACTCTACGTAAAACTGCTTATAAGTGGTCCCACAGAGTTCAAACACATGTTATTCAAGGGTCAAATGTATTTTCTTGGTATGATGTATTGAAGTAACTGTCTCTAAGCAAATCCTAGAGTAATAATGCAGTTTTGTGAGAGTGCCATTTTTGTAGATAATTGAATTAAAGAATACATATTTCATTATGCTAGTTTAACACAATTAAAAGTAAACTCTCATATTGTTGGTTGTCCATTTCCTAAGGCCTTTGTAACTTTGTCCTAGGAAATTAAAACTTACTGCAGATAACATAGGTTAAATGTGGTGAAGAGTGCCAGTCCACTTTTATAGCTCTGTAACTAAGACTGTTGTTAATTTTAGAGTGCCTATTAATTTTGTTTGGCTTTCCATGTAAAATGAAAATCGAGGAAGTTTTAGTTCTAGTATTTCCTTGGTAAGGAAGAACATAATGTCTGTCATTTAAACTGGATTCGTGGCCTGGTAGGGATAACTTCTGCATATAATGCAGTGTTTAGTCAGATAACTTCTCCTTTGTGGTAGTGTTCTTTCTTTAACCGCCATGAAATTGTCATTGATTGTAATCAGACATGATCCCAGAACTGCCTTTTTCCTTTTAGTAAAGGACAGTAGTTCTGTTCTCTGAGGTTCATTTTGTCAGCTTGTGAACTTTCAGAAGGGAAACATAATGGAAGGTTAAGGAACCATGGAACCAGTTTAGCCCAGTGATTTTCCAGCTCTAATCCATGGAATGCTGTGACTTGTACAGGGATTCCTCAGTGCCACTTGCAGGAAAGTTGGCAAGATGATTGGGCAGGATTATCATCTCCATATCCCACTGAACAAGGGAACTTTTATCTCTTTTGTATTGTACTCCCAAGAAATATTTGAAGAATTTAAAATACTGATCTAGACTCACTCCTTTAAGAAAAATGAAGCCAATTAAGTCGACTTGTCTAAAGACAACACAACTAAGAACTAAGGGACTGGCAGAGCTAAGACTAGGGTATGTATTATCTGACTCAGTGTGAAGTTACACCCACTGTACTATGATATAACAAGAGTTTTTTGTAAGCTTGAAGTTTTGTAGGCTTAGTTGTTTTTTTTTTTATCATTTGTGTATTATAATTAGGAATAATTGTATATGCTAATGCTTTAAATACATTTGTGCCAGTAGATTTACTCTGTAGTTCTGTTTGTAAGCTAGGCATGATTTTCAGAGTTAAAGCAATTTACTTAGAAAATACAGGGAAATCTTCCTGTTGTTTCTTGAATTGGAGAGTCTTCAAAATAAAAACAGGAACTTTAAATGAAGAGGATAAATCAGTGGTTAGAAGACAGCAGTGCTATCATTGTTTTAGTTCTTTGTGCTGGTTTTCTGATTATAACCCATACTTTGTTATGATTCGATCTTAAAATATTTATAAAAGATTGGAGATCTCCAAATACACTCTGGTTTTGAAAGTAGACTTTTCTAAAGTTATGTTGAGTGAGGAGATTTGTTTTTAATTCTAAAGGGCATTTTACTATTTTTTTGGAATGTATATGTGCATCTTGATAACTTGGGAATTGTCTTCTATGTTAACTAAGGAAAATATGAGTGTAGTACATGTCTTAGTATTTGTCTTAGTATTTACAGTTCTAGGTGGACACTAGGCAGGATGTGAATGATGCTTGTTGTACCTAGTGTTGGTTCTTTTGAGGCTCCTGAATATTAAGCTGTTTGCTGTTCCTTTCATCATTTTAAAAAGGCATTATTCCCAAATATTCCAGCTTTGATTTGCACTAGAATAAAGTGTTTATTTCCTTAAAGATTTAACAGAGGCTTTGGATGAAGATGCAGACCCCACAAAATCTGCACTGTCTGCAGTTGCATCTTTGGCAGCTGCATGGCCGCAGTTGCACCAGGGTATGTGTGGGTTTTTTTTTTTTATTGGCTTTTTATTTTTAATTTTATAAAGGTACATTTTACACTGCTGAGAATCTATTGCTTATGTTCTAAATGACTATTTCATTTTTTAACAACTATAGGCTGCAGTTTGAAAAGCTTGGATCTTGATAGCTGCACTCTTTCTGAAATCCTCAGACTGCACATCTTAGCTTCAGGGGCTGATGTAACATCAGCAAATGCAAAGTATAGATACCAAAAGCGAGGAGGATTTGATGCAACAGATGATGCCTGTATGGAGCTTCGTTTGAGCAATCCCAGTCTAGTGAAGAAATTGGCAAGCACTTCAGTGTATGATTTGACACCAGGTAAACTTTGCAAGTTGGAATTTGTATAACCTGCCCACTTCCTCCCCTCTTCTATCTCTTTAGCCCAGAAAACTAGGTACTGATGAGAAGTGTTAGATAATATCAGTTTTAATTATTTTTTTCTAAGATTTTTATTTATTTATTTGAGAGAAAGACAGAGAAAGTACAAGCAAGGAAAAGGGCAAAAGGAGAGAGAGGAAGCAGGCTCTCCGCTGAGCAGGGAGCCCAGTTTGAGGCTTGATCCAGGACTCTGGAATCATGATCCAAGCTAAAGGCAGATGCTTGACAAACTGAGCCACCCAGGCACCCTGATAGCAGTTTTAATTAAAAGAGAACGAGAACAGTCCTTAAAAAAATTGTTGGAATACAATTAGTGACCCAAATGGAGACTACTGTTGTTAATTCGTATTAGCTTTAACTCTTTCTGATTTTTCTGTTCTTTTTCATTTGGATTTTCTATTACTTTAAAAATTTGTGGTTTATCTACTAAAGTGAGAATTAGCTAACTTTCACTTTTATTCGTCAGTGTATCAGAAATTTAGGCTGTAGCTGCTAAATTCTAACATTTACTTGAATAGAATTTGAGATATGAGAAACGGTATATAAAGTTAAGATGCAGGGGACGCCTAGGTGGCTCAGCAGTTGAGCGTCTGCCTTCAGCTCAGGGCCTGGTCCCATCGTCCAGGATCAAGTCCCGTGTCGGGCTCCTTCTGGGGAGCCTGCTTCTCCCTCTGCCTGTGTCTGTCTCTCATGAATGAATAAATTTAAAATTCTTTAAAAAAATAAAGTTAAGAAGAAGTTATTTTTCACTTCCATTTTTTTAAGATTATTTATTCATGAGAGACCCACATAGAGAGAGAGACAGAGACACAGACAGAGGGAGAAGCAGGCTCCTTGCAGGGAGCGTGATGCGGGACTCCATTCCCAGATCCGGGAACACACCCTGAGCCTAAGGCAGACGTTCAACCACAGAGCCACCCAGCCATCCCTTTCACTTCCTTTTTTAAATAAAAAAATTACGGTGCACAAATATGTAAAGCTTAATTTAATATGCTTATTTAAGAGAACATGTAATAAGAGTGTCTTCATTGCTAAGATTTATATAGGTTTTATAATTTATAGTAGTGTTTTTGTGCAGTATTTTCAGAGTGATTTGCCTATTGCCATTTTTTAATTTCATATGGTAATAACATTTTTTATTTGAACTTCCTAAGTGAGCCTAAAAATTAAAACTTGAAAAAAATTCTGTCATTAGAGAATTTTTCATGTCTATTTAACTGGTCTATATGGTACTTATTAGTATTTGAAATGCCTTGTATATCACATATCTGTTAATTTGGATTCAGAGGTGCTTTTTTCTGAAGACATGCCATTAGCGTGTTTGATCTTGAGGTTTTTCCTATTCTTTATTAAGCATTTTCACATTAAGCCACAAATTAAGATTTTTCAAACAATTCTTTTTTATCCTTGATGATACAGAAGTTATTTACCAATTTTTGACAGGAGAAAAAATGAAGATACTTCATGCTCTCTGTGGAAAACTACTGACCCTAGTTTCTACTAGGGATTTCATTGAAGATTATGTTGATATATTACGACAAGCAAAGCAAGAATTCCGGGAGTTAAAAGCAGAACAACATAGGAAAGAGAGGGAAGAAGCAGCTGCTAGGTAAGAGATAATTATAGTCAGTTGTGCTAATGAAGGCTGTTTATTTCTTTGCATCTAAAACGATATTTCACATCGGGTTGTAATGTGATACTGGCTCACACTAATGTGTGATGGCTTAACTAAGAGATTATGAGTGAATTACTACATTATGATTTTGTGATAACATTTAAAGCACCTTCCATAATTTTTTTATTAAAGGCAAGATACTAAAAGTTAAAAGTATCTTCCATCAAATAGACTAATATTTTATGTTAACTTTCAGAATTCGTAAAAGGAAGGAAGAAAAACTGAAGGAACAAGAACAGAAAATGAAAGAGAAACAAGAAAAACTGAAGGAAGATGAACAAAGAAATTCAGCTGCAGATATATCTGTTGGGTATGGTTTGAATTACAGTGCTCACCAGACTTTATACGAAGAATAAAAATCAGGGGCACCTGGGTGGCATGGTGGTTGAGCGTCTGCCTCTGGCTCAGGTCGTGATCCCAGGGTCCTGGGATCAAGTCGCATCAGGCATTCTCCCTCTGTCTAGGTCTGAAATGCTGAAGTTTTAAAAACTAGTTTTCTAGTTTTATATTTATAGGTACATAATAATTATACCAGTAGGCCTATGAAATTTACATATAGGGAGTCCTCAGGTATACGTGTGTTATGTTAAAAAATACTTTCAGGGAATCTAGAACTCATTTTCTCATAGAATTAATGTCATAAATGATAATTGCCCAGAAAACCTTTCAATAGTCTATTTTAAACCAGTAATACATTTCTAGCATTACTAGTGGTATCTCCCCACTCCACCACCACCTATCACAGTTGTACACTGTGTTTCACAAAACTCCTCTGAGTTTATTGAGGAATAGGGATGAAATTGGAGGTTTTAATAGATTGGTATAGGGAGAAGAAGGAAGCACATTAAGTAATTTAGTGACTTAGATACTCTATTGCAATTTGAAAATATTTGGGATGAAAATAGGCTCTGAAAACAAGTGGGAATTTTTGCATATTGTAGATGGCAAACCATATTCAAATTTTGCAGAAATAATTTTTTTATGAAATTGCAGAGGAAGGTTCTATAAATCTCAGTGTTCTGATATTAGTATATTGACTTTTAGTTATATTTGCATATAAAAATACCCATTAACTCGTAAGGTCATAGGTCACAAACGTGTAACAGCTGTATTTTATATGGCCATCAACAGTATTTTAAGAAATGGAATTTGGATAGATTAGCAAAATTAATCTGATACCTAAAGCACAAGCAATCAAAGAAAAAAAATAATTGGATTTATTCAAGCTTAAAAACTTCTGTACTTTGAAGAACACTGTCAAGAAAGTAAAAAAAGACAACCCAGTGAATGGGAAAAAATATTTACAAATTGTGTGTTAATAATGGTTTAATATCCAGAATATATAAAGAATTCCTATAACTCAACAATAAAAGAACAACCCAATTAAAAAATGGGCAAAGGATTTTAATAGGCATTTCTCAAAAAAAAAAAAAAAGATATGCAAGAAGCACATGAAAAAGACACTCAACATCATTAGTCATTAGGGAAATGCACATCAAAATCACAATGAGATATTACTTCACACTCACTAGATGGCTGTAATCCAATTAAGGGACAATAAGAAGTGTTGGTGAGAATGTGGAGAAATTGGAATTCTCATGCATTGCGGGTGGATGTAAAATGGTGCAGCTGCTTTGGGTAAGTTTGGCAGTCTCTCAGATAATAAAATCATTTGTTTACCATACAACCCAGCAGTTCCACTCCTAGGTATACACTGAAGAGAATTAAGAGCATATGTTCATCCAAAAATGTATATACAAAAGTTCATAGTTTCATTATTCTTAGTAGGCAAAAAAAGAAAGGCAATAACCCAAATGTTCATCAGTTGATGAATAGATAAACGATGTATTTCTTCAGCAGAATGTTGGTCAGCAATAGAAAGGAATAGAATTCTCATACATGCAACAATGTGGATAAACTTTGAAGACATTATGCTAAAAAAAAAAAAAAAAGAAAGAAAGAAAACATTATGTTGAGTTAAAGAAACCAGTCACAAAAGGCCATGTGTTGTTGTATGATTCCTTTTAGATAAAAAGTCCAGAATGGGCAAATCTACAGCAAAAAGTAGATGAGTTGTTACCAGGGTAGTGAGGAAGAGGAAATGGAAGGTGACTACTAATGGCTATAGAGTTTTTCTTGGGGGATAATGAAACTGTCCCGGAATTAGATAAGGGTAATGTCTGCACAACTTTGTAAATATATTAAAGACCACTGAATTTATACACTCTAAAATGATGATTTTAGGATATGTGAGTTATAGCTCGATTTTTTTTTTTTAATTTTATAAACCTTTTGGATTTCTATTGAAGTATAATTGACTTATTGTGTTAATCATTTAGGGTATATAACATAATGATTTGATATATGCATATGTTATGAAATAATTTTTTATTTTATTATTTTTTTATGTTATGAAATAATTACCACATAAGTTTAGTTGCTATTCATCACCTCCTATAGTTACAGATTTTTCCCTTGTGATCTCTTAATTAAAAAAAAAAAACACATTATAGATTCCACCATTTCGTACTTTTTTAATACTCATCTAGCCTAGCTTCACTCATTTTACATTATCTCTCTGGCTCCTAAGAACATTTGATATTTGATAAAGAACACAAATGGTAGAACTTATTTCAAGGTTCATACAGTTTTAGTTTTAATTTGGATAGCATAATGAATTAGATAAAACATCTGTCTTGTCATTCAGCCTACTTAGTATATCTGAAATGTTATCTGCTCTCCTCTACTATTTGTCTACTTATCTACTTTCTAGTCTGAGCCAACCATCACCTCCGAGCCAGCTGCCTGGACTGATACAGTGACCCATTGTCTCCCCTCATCTCCTTTCTCTCCCCGATCATTTTCCACATAGCAGCCGAAGTGCTTTCTAAACCCATCATTTCCCTTTTCTAAAACTCTTCTATTTCTTTTCCCATAGCTTTTTGAATAATGCCCTACAAAGCCAGGTGTGATCTAACCCTGCCTTTTTCTCATCCAGTTCTTGGATAACTTCTTTTTGTTTTATTATTTTCTCAAAATGATAAGCTCCTTCCTTTTCTCTTCAGCTCAGTGCCTTTGTACATGATATCCCCTGTGCCTGAAATGGGAGATTTCTTCTCACTTGCTATCTTACGCCTGCCCAGTCTCCCTAGTCTCGGTTTAAATGCCACTCCCTCAGGCAAGGCTTTCTTGATTCTTGAGACTAGATTTGTTTCTCATTGAATTGCTTTTATAGCACCTTGAACTTCTCATTTTTTAATAGTTATTACAAATTTTAATTGTATAATTGTGTTATTATCTGTTTTCGCTGCAAGAATATAAACTCTGTGTCTGTCTTCTTGTCCATTACTTCCTAAACATGATGGCTAGCACTTCATAAGCAGGCAATAAATACCTCATGAATGGAATTACATATTCATTAATGAAAATAATCCTTGTTTTTTTCATTAAGGGAGGAAGAAAGGGAAGATTTTGATACTAGCACTGAAAGCAAAGAAACAGAGCAAAAGGAACTTGATCAAGACACAGTCACTGAGGATGAAGATGACCCAGGATCACATAAAAGAGGAAGAAGGGGTAATACAGAAATTTCTTAAGGGCATGCCTGATTGTTTTAATTAATAAGGCACTTTATAATTCAGCTATCCTGAAATATGTATTAGATTACTTCATTTGTGATTCCAAGGTGTATATGTTTCTTAAATGCTCAACTCATAGCTGTGATAAGTTTTTTAAATGGTGACCATCTTGTTTAAAAAAATGGTGTTGGAAGTTATATTTAGTTTTTATTCTCATATAAGTTATTCTTGAGGGAAGGGTGACAATATTCATTTTGTTTTGTTTTTTTTAAGATTTTATTTATTTGAGAGAGAGCATGAACGGGGGAGGAGGGGCAGAGGGAGAGAGACAAGCAGGCTCCCCACTGAGCAGGGAGCCCAACTCAGGGCTCAATGTCAGGACCCTGGGGTCATGACCTGAGCAGATGCTTAACTGACTGAGCTACCCAGGCACCTCTTCAGATTGTTGTTGTTGTTTTTTTAATTCAATTTTCATATTGTTTTAATAGGCCCATTTCTCATAACTTCCAACTTTTGGTTAGTCAGCGAGTTTTGTTGAGTTTTTGTATTTACTATTTTATATTAGGCCAAATAGAAATTTTTATTCTATTGCATACTCACTCAACATGCATTAAGTGCCCTTTAGGTGCTAGAAATATAAAAGTCAGTAATGCTTTTAATAGGTTCCATATGCTGAGAATAGAAATCAACTACCTTAAAATAATTTCATGAATTGCTGGATCAAGGGGAATACATTTTTTTAAAAGTTGTTGATACAGATTACTTCTGAAGATCTTTAACTATCTTCATTTAACAACTATTAAAGGAGATTTTTAACTGTATTCTATGCCTATAATTTTGTTGGTATCTTTTTTTTTCTAAATTATTTGCTAAATAGTTATTACAAGTAGACAAAATCTGTATCGTGGAGGCTATATTTTCTGATTATAATGCAATTGATTTAGAAATGTAAAACAAAAAGTCTTCATTTGATTAGAGTTTTAAGACATTTTTAAGTAATTGGTCAAAGTAGAAACCATAAATGGAAACTAGAAAATAAAACTAATCTATACTGAAAAAGACTATCAGTACTATCAATTAACACTTGTTTGATACAGTCCCTCTACTTAAGAGGAAAATTTCTAGTTTTAATACCTAGTAGGAAAGAAGAAAGGCAAATTGAGCTAGGTATTCATTTCAGAAGTCAGAGGTAGATAACAGAAAAATCCCTCAATAAAAGGAAACAATAGATATAAGGAGAAATTAATAGAAAGTAAAACTGTGATAGAGAAGAACAGCAAAGCCAACAGTTTGTTCTTTGAAAAAGATATGAACTAGACAAAGCTTTCTTGAAATTGATTTGAGGGCAGGGGGAAGGGAGTCTCAGTAAGGTTAAGATTGAAAAGGGAAGCAGCATAACTATAGATAAAGTAGAAATTTAAAGAAACAGGGACAGCACATACAGTTTTATGGCAGTTACTTTGAGAAAGTGGAGACAAGGGCAGCCCAGGTGGCTCAGTGGTTTAGCACCGCCTTCAGTCCAGGGCCTGATCCTGGAGACCTGGGATCCAGTCCCACATTGGGCTCCCTGCATGGAGCCTGCTTCTCCCTCTGCCTGTGTCTCTGCCTCTCTGTCTCTTTCTCTCTCTCTCTGATGAATGAATAAATAAAATCTTAAAAAAAATTAAAATGAAAACCAGTGCACTGTATGATGCTGATTTTCTCTGCTTTGATCTTTAAAAAAAAAAAGAAAAGAAAAAGTGGAGACAAAAGCAAAATCCTAGAAAAATACACATTATGAGAGTAGATTCATGAGGGCTGCCGGGGTGGCTCAGTTGGGCATCTGCTTTTTGCTCAGGTCATGATCCTTGGGTCCTGGAGTCGAGCCCTATGTTGGGCTCCCTGCTCAGTGGGAGGTCTACATCTCCCTCTCCCCCTACCCTCTCACTCTCTCTCAAATAGATAAAATCATTTTTAAAAAATGGATTCATAAAAAAAAAAATGGATTCATGAGAAAATTTAAAATGTGAATGGTCCTAAACCATTAGATCTTGAACCAATATTAAAAATCTTTCTACAGGGGTGCCTGGGTGGCTCAGTCAGTTAAGCATCTGCTTCAGCTCAGGTCATGATCCCCAAAGTCCTGAGATTGAGACCCTCGTTGGGCTCCCTGCTCAGTGGGGAGCCTACTTCTCCCTATCCCCCTGCCACTCCCCCTGCTTGTACTCTTCTTGGTCTCTGTTAAGTAGAGTCTTTAAATAAATAAAATCTTTATAAATGAAGATAAACAAATAAGTAATAAATTTATGTATCTTTAATAAAAATGCCTGTGTCAGGCTTCCTGCTTAGCAGGGACCCTGCTTTTCCCTCTCCTGCCCACTTATGTCCTCTGCTCCTATCTCAAGTATTTACTTATTTACTTTATTTATTTAAATAAAATATTTTTTAAAAAATCTACAGGGACACCTGAGTGGCTCAGTATCTGACTCTTGGTTTTGGCTCAGGTTATGAGATCAGTGTAGAGCCCGCTTAAGTTTCTTTCTCTCCCTCTGCTTCTCCCCTACCCTGCTCCTACTCTTTCTGAATTTAAAAAAAAAAAAATCTTCCTACAAAGAAAACTTCAATCCTAGACAACTTTATAGGTGAATTTTCCCAAATTTTAAAGCAGATAATTCTAATCTCATACAGATGCTTTCAAGCAAAAGAAAGGAAGGAAAGAAAGAAAACTGACTCCCTGACCATCTAAGCAATCTGACAGTGCCTAAAATGGGAGAAGTTTAATTCAACACATCATAAAAGGCCAGGCAGCTCACCAGGAATCCAGGCTCTTTCTGTCTTGTTCATACTGCCATCCTTAGGGTTTTGCTGCCATCCTCATGTTCCAAAATGATTTATCCCCATGGCGTCATTCTGGCTAGTTGAAAGAAGGAAAATAGAGATACAACCCACAGGTTACATATAATGCAGAATTCTACTCCCATCTCTTTGATCAGAAGCTTCTTATGTAGCCATACTTCCTGGGGAAACGTTTCCCGCTGGGAAGTGTCCTTCTTTTGAACCGCTAGGTACCTAACTAAGCATTAGGGGTTCTGTTACCTTGAATCAGTGGTTAGTAAACTATAGCCCATTGGCCAAATCTGCCCTGCCTGTTTTTATGTAATCCAGTTAAACTGGTTTTTTACATTTTTACATTTTTAAATAGTTGAGGGAAAAAGAATGATATTTTGTAATACAAAAATTATATGAAATTCAGATTTCAATGATCATGGTTTTAATTGGACTCAGCCATGCTTGTTCCTTTATATATTGTCTATGGCTGCTTTCATGCAGCAGTGGCACAGTTGAGCAGCTGTGACAGAAACCATATGGCCCACAAAGCCTAAAAATATTTACTAGCTAGCCCTTTATGAAAGTCTGCTGACTCGTGCCTTAGAGAAAGGACTGAACATATGTTGGAGAATAATAGACTCTGCCTCACTATCCAGTATGGAGATTGCAGTTTTTTGTGTGTCTCCTGTATTTAAATATACCAGTTTCTTACCAGCATAGTGTATTAATCTGCTTAGGCTGCCATAATAAAATACCACAGACTGGGAGGCTTAAATGACAGAAATCTATTTTCTCACAGTTCTGGAGGCTGGAAGTCCAAATCCAGCAGGATTGATTTCTGGTGAGGCCTCTCTCAGCTTGCTATAGCACCTTCTCACTGTGTCCTCACAGAACTGCTCCTCTGTGCCCACAAGTGTGAAGAGTGAGCACCCTGGTCTCTTTCTTACATGGATATTGGTCCTGATTTACAGGGTCCCCACACTCTTTGAACTCATTAAACCTTAATTACCTCCTTAAGGACCCTATCTCCAAATATGTCACATTAGGGTTTAGGATTTCAACATATGAATTTGAGGGGCATTCAGTTTGGTCCATAATACAAGGTAACTTAGGATAGCTTTGTTTGTTTTTCTGATGAAAATTTGAAATGTGATAGTGATAATAAAATGTTTAAACTATAGGGAAAAGGGGACAAAATGGATTTAAAGAATTTACAAGACAAGAAGAGGTCAACTGTGTAACAAGAGAGCCTCTTACTGCAGATGAGGAAGAAGCTTTAAAACAGGAACATCAACGAAAAGAGAAAGAGCTCTTGGAAAAAATCCAAAGTGCCATAGCATGTACCAATATCTTTCCTTTGGGCCGAGACCGCATGTATAGGCGATATTGGATTTTTCCTTCTATTCCTGGATTATTTATTGAAGAGGATTATTCTGGTCTCACTGAAGACATGCTGTTGCCTAGACCTTCATCATTTCAGAATAGTATACAGTCTCAAGATCCTCAGGTATCCACTAAAACTGGAGAGTCTTTGACGCCTGAATCTACCTCCAACATTGACGAAGGTCCATGTGATGATTCTGTGCAACTGCCAAAACCAGTGCATAAGCCAAATCGGTGGTGCTTTTACAGTTCTTGTGAACAGCTAGACCAGCTTATTGAAGCTCTTAATTCTAGAGGACATAGAGAAAGTGCCTTAAAAGAAACTTTGTTGCAAGAGAAGAGCAGAATATGTGCACAGCTAGCCCATTTTTCTGAAGAGAAATTTCATTTTTCAGGTAAATTTTCATTGAAAACTTTCTTTTATTTTCTCTCCCCATAATCTCTAGTTCAGGCTTAAACATTTGTTGTAAAGCTATATATAAAACACCTTCTTTTCCATTTGGACCATGCTCTCAGTTTGCAAGTTAGAGAATGTTTGCCAGTTAGAGAACAAAGTTCTCTAGATGTCGCTGGGTTCCACTTGGACGGAGAAACGGCAATGTGTGAAGATCCATCCTCTTCCTGATCTCATTTCCTGATATCTAAGGCACTAAGGTTAACATTAGTTTTAGAAATTCGACATGATACTGAGAGTTCAGTCACTAAGGATTTTGGCTGAGAGTCCAGGGACAGGTTCTCTTAGTGATCACTTCTTTGGAGATTGCTGCAACGGCAGATCAGGGAGCAGCATCTCTATATGATGGCTGGTTCATTGATAACACATAAGAGAAAGCAGTAAGGCATTTGGGGTATAAGTTTTAATATCACTAAACAAGATCCTCTAGGTAAAGAACTGTTAAATTTAGGGGCATATTGTCATGACTACTTTAGTTCTCTTCACATTAAAAACTTTAGATCACAATTGTTTATTTGACAGCTTTATTGAGAATTAGTTCATACACCATATAATCCACTCATTTGAAGTGTGCAATTCAGTGGTTTTCATTATATTCACAGATGTGCAGCCATCACACAATTTTAGAACATTTTATCACCTCAAAAGGAAACCCTAAATTTGTTTTCTGTCTCTGTAAATTCCCCTGTCTGAACATTTTAAATGAATGGTATCATATAATATATGTATGGTCTTTTGTGACTGGGTTTTTTCACTTAGCATAATGTTTTCAAGGTGCATCCAAGTTGTAGCACATGTCAGTACTTCATACTTTTTATAACCAAATAATGTTCCATTATATAGATACATACTACATTTTATGTAACCATATATTAGTTGATGGATATTTCTGTGGCTTGCATATTTTGGCAGTTGTGAATAATGCTGTTGTAAACATTGCATACAAGTTTTTGTCTCAACATATGTTTTCATTTCTCTTGGGTGTATACCTAAGAGTGGTCATGTGATAATTCTGTTTAATCATTTGAGGAACTGCCATACTGTTTGCTGCACCATTCTGTATTCCTACCAAGAGTGTATGAGGGCTAAAAGTTTTCCATGTCCTTGTCAACATTTGGTTTGTCTGACTTTCAGATTCTAACCATTTTAGACGTATGAAGTGGTACTTTATTGTTTTGATGTGAATTTCCCTAATGAGTAATAGTGTTGAACATCTTTTCATGGTCTTATTGGCCATTTGTATATCTTCCTTAAAGAAAAGTCTATTCATATCTGTTCATTGCCCATTCTTTTTATTGGAATGTCTTTTTATTGAGTTGTAAGAAAGAGTTCTTCAAATATTCTAGACTCAAGTTCCTTATTAGATATCTAATGTGCAAACATTTCTGCCCCCCCCCCGTTTTTTTTTGCACTTGAGGATTTATTAAATGTTCTTATATCCATTATCTCATGATCATAACTACCACTTTTGGGAAATCATATTTTTTAGTAAGAAAATCATAATAAAGGTATTGGTAACTATTTCAGACAAACCTCAAACTGATAGCAAACCTACATATTGCCGGGGAAGATCTTCCACTGCATATGATTCAGCTCAGATGTCTGCAGAAAGACAGCTTGAATTGAGGCTGAGAGATTTTCTTTTGGATATTGAAGACAGAATTTACCAGGGAACATTAGGAGCAATCAAGGTTTGTATCTGTTCCCATTTTTAATTTACCTGATTACCAAAGTTTTGGTCATATTTGTTAATTTACTTGGTATAGGCAAGGTATGTGTGTTTTGAATAAATACATGGGAGTGATACATTTTTTATGAAAACTCAGTTTCTTCCCTTGTATCAAAGTATATATGAGTAGAGATCTTTCTTAAATATACAGTATGGCTATCTGCTTTCTTAAATAGAATTTAATGAACATCATTGACCTAATTTTTAATATTAATTTTTAGTATTTTTTAAATATCTGTTTTATGGTATTTTCATCCGAGATGTTAAAATGTGTAAGGATATTTTCTTCTTCCTTGACTAGCTCCTGCCTGCTCTGCTGAGTCTGGTTTGTTTATTGGTTTCTTTGTTACCTTTTTAAAATCTGTAAGTAATTCATGCTTGATATGTGTGTTCTGTTCATTCCTTTGCTATATCATCTGTCACTTTTTTGCTACTATCAGGTGACCAGTCTTAGAATTATGATTTCCCTATATAGAAAGTGAGGTACCAAAGCTTCCATCTATGAATGATATGAATTTCATTTTGGCCACTTAGTAACCTTATTTTTAGATCCCTTTTTGATTCACAATCTGTTCTAGAATATTCATGAATTTTTCATATGTACATTGAATCTCATACTTCGTGGGAACAACATATGCCATTTTTCCAGGTTGATAAATTTGGGTTTTGTTACAGGTTACAGATCGACACATCTGGAGATCAGCATTAGAGAGTGGACGTTATGAGCTGTTAAGTGAGGAGAACAAGGAAAATGGGATCATTAAGACTGTGAATGAAGATGTGGAAGAGATGGAAATTGATGAGCAAGCAAAGGTCATAGTAAAAGACAGGTACAAAAAGGGTTTTTCTAAAGAAACTGTCACTTTTCCTTCGCAGTTCAATTGCAAAATTGAAAATTTTAGTAAATTCTCTTTTTCCTCAAAAAATTGTTTTAAAATCTTATCATGAGGACTTTTAAGACTTGTAACCACTGAAATGATCGTTTTCTTCAACCTCAGGCTCTCTTTTACTCCACTTTGTGCTAGTGTAGCCAAAAGACAGCTTGTTAGATAATGACAATTTCTCAAGCTTAAAAAGAAGTCTTTGGACTTAAGATTTTATTAATCTCAGAAAGTGACTAACTTTATACTATCCATTTTTCTTTTGTGTAGGATAACTTAGTAAATTGTGGTAGGCTTAATTATTATTTGAATTATTAATCAGAACCTATATCTGTATATCTATAGATAGATACTTTGACTATCTTTATAGTTATTTTAGATAACTACCCTTAAGGAGTTTATTATCTAGAAAAAAAGGAAGATATGATACTGGGAGAGGAGACATAGTACTGAAGGCTTTGAGCAAATAGGTTTGTACATTTAAATGATCATTTAGCTGCTAAGATTGGAGGCTAAGGAACTACTTAGGAGGCAGCTACAAGTGTCCTAGCCAGTAAAAATTGAAGCTAGAGAAAAAGGTATAGAGGTAAACTGCCTGGGGGACACCTGGGTGGCTCAGTCAGTTAACAAGCATCTGGCTTTGGCTCTGGTCATGATCCTGGGGTCCTAGGATCGAGCCACACATCAGGCTCCCTGCACAATGAGGAGCCTGACTCTCCCTCTGCCCCTTCCCACTGCTTGTGTTCTCTCTGTGTCTCTCAAATAAGTAATAAAATCTTAAGAAAAAAAAAAAAAAAAAAGGAGCAGCCTGGGATTTGTGTCCTTAAGGCTCATCATTGGTTATCTACCTAAAACTTTTCTACCTAAGCCTTGTCTCATCCACCTTCCCTCCAAATATTTGCCCTTCTGACCTCCTTAAATGACTTGGTATTTAGTTTAGCTCTTGATTCACGTGTTTATTTCCCTTTCCTACTGGCTTACATAATCTCCTTTGAGATTGAAGAAACTGTTTCTTACACAGATAATAAGCAAGCATTTGGAGGAATAGACTCAAGTCTTACCTAAGTGTTTTTTAATAACGTAAACTCTGGGCAGCCCACGTGGCTCAGTGGTTTAGCGCCACCTTCATTCAGCCCAGGGCCTGATCCTGGAGACCCAGGATCGAGTCCCACATCAGGCTCCCTGCATGGAGCCTGCTTCTCCCTCTGCCTGTGCCTCTGCCTCTCTCTCTCTGTGTCTCTCATGAATAAATAAATAAAATCTTTAAAAATAATAATAATAACGTAAACTCTTCCATGTTTTCATTTTAGACTCTTGGGCATAAAAACAGAAACTCCAAGTACTGTCTCAACTAACGCAAGTACACCACAATCAGTGAGCAATGTGGTTCATTACCTGGCAATGGCACTTTTTCAAATAGAGCAGGGCATTGAGCGGCGTTTTCTCAAAGCTCCACTTGGTAAGTACCAGTTTGCACTTCAAAATATTAGTTGTACCTTAAATGATTTTGAGATTGCCCTGTAGGGACAGCTCCCTATAGGGGTGGTTCAGTGGTTGAGTGCCTTCGACTCAGGGCATGATCCCGGGGCCCTGGGATCGAGTCCCACATTGGGCTCACCACAGGGAACCTGCTTCTCTCTCTGCCTATGTCTCTGCCTCTCTCTCTGTGCCTGTCATTCATTCATTCATTCATTCATTCATAAATAAATAAATAAATACTTTAAAAAAAGAGAGAAAGAGATGAAAGAAAAAGGAAAGAAAGAAATTGCCCTATAATAGAAATTTGTGGGCTGACACAATGAAATTGGCTAAAAATTTTAAGATTGTATTTTCATTTTAAAATGTGGGTTCTTTCAGGTGAGATGTTTTAAAATAATACTTAAAAGTACTTTTTATTTTAGATACTCATCTTAATGACTGTCTTTTTATCTATTTCTGTCAATCTTTTCTTTTGTGTTTCATCAAAAGAAAGATTACCAAAACCTGTTACTGGCCAGATTCTGAATAATCAAAAATTGTACATAAATATTTGTTATATAAAACAGAACCCCGGGATCCCTGGGTGGCGCAGCGGTTTGGCGCCTGCCTTTGGCCCAGGGCGCGATCCTGGAGACCCGGGATCGAATCCCACATCGGGCTCCCGGTGCATGGAGCCTGCTTCTCTCTCTGCCTGTGTCTCTGCCTCTCTCTCTCTCTGTCTGTGACTTAAATAAATAAATAATAAATAAAATATTAAAAAAAAAAAAAAACAGAACCCCAAAGAAACTGCTTAAGTGTGGGTCACTGGGACACCTGCATGGCTTAGTTGGCTGAGCAGCTGACTTAATTTTGGCTCAGGTCATGATCTCAGGGTGATGGGATTGAGCCCTGCTTTGGGCTCCACACTCAGTAGAAAGTCTGCTCAAGGATTCTCTCTCTCCTTCTCCCTCCAAACCTCCCTCTACTCAAACACTCTCATCTCAGATGAATAAATAAATCTTTAAAAAAAAATAATAATGTGGGTCACTAACCTGAGCACCATATGAGAAGCACTGAATCAAGTGTTAAAGGGTACGTAAATGAGGAAATGCTCTATAATTTATGGTAGGATGATAGAAGTGATACTATCTGGATTGTGTTTTAGCAATGTGTTTCAAGTTCCAAATCAACTCTCAAGTCATAACTGCCTTGAACTTCCCTTTCTTCTGACATGTTAAAATAATTTATAAATCATCATATTCAAAGTAGTTTGTATCTCAGTAGTGGGGTGCTAGAAGAAACAGTTTTTTAAACCATATCTTTTTGGTCTCCTATTGAGAGCAACTTGAATTGACTAAAATCCTTTTTCAATTATTTGAATATTACCTTGTTGAGTACTAAGAACAGCTTTCATAAATATATGGTTCTATCAATGTGGATATATTTATAAAATATCAATTTGAAATTGAAGGGTTTATGGCCAGTATCTTATTGTTCTAATAAGCCTTTTCATATTTTTATAAATTGATAATTCCACCATGAGCTCAATGACTCACTTTTCAGATTGGAAAATAGCAGTTAGAGAAATAAGTATGTATGATCATAGCTCACAAAAATACTCATTTATATTTGCTATATCACTTATTTCCCAGTTTTCATTATTTCTTAATAGTTTCTCTAAATTGAACTACATATACAAAGGATCCCTTTCTACTATTTTTTACAACCACATAGGAATCTACAATTACTAAAATTAAAATTTTAAATAAAATTTACTTGTAAATTATGTAACTCTTATAAATATTTCACTACTACTATTAATTCTGTGATTCCAAAAGAGAGAAAACACAATTCTGCTGATTTTTCTTCCATTTCTGAAACTGCCCATCAATTAAAGTTGTTTATAAAATCAAGGAGAATAAATAAACAAATAAATAAATAAATAAAATCAAGGAGAAAAATATCAAATTGTTTAATGTGTCCATATTTTCATCAGTATGTTATTAAATATTTAAACATAAAGGGAAAAAGTTAACACTGGGAGATGTTGCAGCTTACAATCTAGTAGGTTATATGAGAGCTGAGAGCTATAGTTCTGCTAGGTTGTATACAGCAGTGTTGGAACATTCATTTCATCCTAAGGGATATAAAAGGAACAATTTTGGGGTGCCTGGGTGGCTCAGCAGTTGAGCGTCTGCCTTCGGTTCAAGGTGTAATCTAGGAATCCAGGATAGAGTCTCACATCAGGCTTCTTGACAGGAGCCTGCTTCTCCCTCTGCCTGTGTCTCCATCTCTCTCTCTCTCTCTCTCTCTCTCTCTGTCTGTCTCTCATGAATAAATAAGTAAAATCTTTTAAAAAAAGAAAAAGAACAATTTCAATTTGAAGTCTTAAAAAAGGTGAAATAAGAAAACTTCAACTTACTTTGATGGTAAATGTTGATCAAAGTTTAGATATTTATTATTTATAATATGATTGTTATCTACCATTGCTGCCCCATAAAAAGTTAATAGAATAATTGATGTCTGTAGGTTTTTATATTTTGTTTAAGCCTTTGGGGGATCTGTTTTGAATGGGACCACAAGAACTAGAGGTGCCTCTGGGGTTTGAAGATAATCTAAATATTTAGAGCAAGGTTATCAAGAATATCCTTAATCTGGGGGAGAAATGTGGGTTCTGCTTTATGAATGTTTGAGATAGAATATAAAAATTCTCCATTCTTTTGATTATTTTTCAGCATAGCAAATTCACTGTGGTAGGAATTTTACCAGTTTAGCTTCAGAGATCGTTTCGGTTTCTTTTTTTCTTTTTTCCTTTTTTTTTAAGATTTTATTTATTTATTCATGAGAGACAAGAGAGAGGTAGAGACATAGAGGAGAAGCAGGCTCTATGCAAGGATCCTGATGTGGGCCTCAGTCCTGGAACTTCAGGATCATGCCCTGAGCTGAAGGCAGACGCTCAGCCATTGAGCCACTCAGGCATCCCTGTTTCAGTTTCTTGAGGAAGCAAGTAAAATAAAAATTCTACTTAAGTTTCACCTTCCGTAGGATGTCCCTCTTATTCTAATCATTAATACATTAATAAAACTAGGCTTTTTTTTAACTTGAGGAAGATATTCATATTTGAATTATTTTAGGTAAGATCTGTGAGAATTGTTTAAGTTGGAAATCTCATCATTTATAAAGTCTTGCTTATGGTTAAATCCTTAAGCAATGAAAAAATCCTCAAACTAACTTTATCAATTTGAAATTAGGTAACACAGAAATTAATAAAGACCAAAGGGGAGATAGAAAAAAAAAAGGACACGAAAAAGAGAGAGGAAGATCAATCTAGTGTGAGAGTTGGTAAATTTTTAACTTTTTAAAGAATTTTGTCTTTTTAAAGAATTATGATTTTACTTCCTGTGTTGCTGAGTACTGGTTTGAATATTTAGCTTTGGAAGGAAAACCTTGAATTTGATGGTCTTTTTGGAAAGGAATAGGATTGGAGACAGTCTTATAAAATAATAACTTCCTAGCATTTTTCTTCTACATTGCATACCTCGGTTAATGAAACTTTTTTTTTTTTTTTTTTTTTTTTTTGCTAGCATAGGGGGATTTATAGGGTGGGAGTTTTTGTGTTATCTCCAGGAAAAACCTACATAGCATGGTCACATGGATTACTATGTAGTAGCAGTTAACAATATGAAGTCTCCCAATGTAATATATGATCATATGACTCTACCATTATTTCATATGTAAAATCCTAATCCTAATTTCTTGAGGGATTTATTTATACTAGCATGATGGAAGATAAAAGAGAAACAAGACACTTCTGCCCTTGGGAGTTTTATAATCTGGAGAAGTGGCAAGACAACAGAAAAATGGAATCAATTGTATACTGTTTTTTTATCCTTATTTATGTACTATATAAAAGCAGAAGCATGTGGACATCCATTTAAAAAGTGGGTGGGATAAAAATTGGACATTGAGATACCACAGATTTAATTTTTTCTTTTTCTTTCTTTTTTTTATTTTTTTAAGATTTTATTTATTCACGAGAGACAGAGAGAGAGAGAGAGAGAGAGAGAGACAGAAACACAGGCAGAGGGATAAGCAGGCTCCATGCAGGGAACCTGACTCCATCCCAGGTTTCCAGGATCAGGCCCTGGGCTGAAGGTGGCGCTAAACAGCTGAGCCACCTGGGCTGCCCAGATTTAATTTTCTTAAAGCACCTCTTTGATCAAAACCCATAATGTTTCACCAACCTTCAAGTTAAAAATCATTCAGACTGACTTTCAAGGGTCCAAAGGCCCTTCACAGTTTGTCTTTTTCCTCCACTCTTCCACAGTGGCCTATATGCAATCTTATTTCTTGCACTTACCAATAAGAATGTCCTTGGATTTATCCAGAAAGATTTCTTTAAGATCTTTGAACTAGCAATTTTTGTTGCCTCCTTCCTTAGAGAGTCTGCTCAAGCTAGAACTTTTCATGAAGCCTTATATCAAAAATCACGGTAAATAGAAAACACAAAATAAGAGGGTGGAAATAATTACTGCATTTATTTCTCACTTTGCTAATATTTTTCTTCAGCTTTACCTGAAGAGCCATTGACCCATTCGTTTTTTTCCCTCTTCCATCAAGTTATTACTCTCAATTATTTTTGGAGATTCTGATGCTTTTTCAAACTGCTTGGTTCCTTATATTTTCAAACATTTATTTCTTAAAACATTAAAACAGTTACTTTATATTTTGTGTCTAATCAAATATCTCAAGTCTTTATGGGTCAGATTCTGCTGGCTCTTGTCTGTAATGTTTTGTTTCCACATGTGCATTGTAAGTCTTGACTATTAACTGTCATTCCTCAGAACTTGATCTATGGAAATTTCTTTAGAGAGAATTTGCAAAGATGTGTACTTGTTTCTGCCATCCACCTGATTTCACTACCACCTGGGCCACTTTAAAAATCGTATGTTTTTTCAGGTTTTAAACTGTTTAGGCATTGGTTACGTGTTCTCAGGGTAGATTCATTTTCCCTTTCCACTCAACACCAAGGTCCAGATGAGCAGATTTCCATGCTGCTACTTTCTTTCTCCAATGTACCCTTTCCTGCCTTGATGTTTGAAGGTATAGCCTTTTGGAGTCCTAGCTTTTCAGAAAGGATTCGGCACATTGGGTGAGCCCTAGATATCACGTCCTGTCTCTCTCATCCAGCCCAACAATCAAACAGAAGCTCAAGACTCAACTAATGTTTGGCAGATCTGCTCCTTTATGACTTCAGCTCCTTGTATATATCTTCACTCTCCCAGCTATATAAAAAATTTCTTAAAGGTAGGGACCATAGAATGAATTGTTTCATATCTTCTAAATTGTTGCACACAGGAGGAACAGTATAATGCAGCAATAATGATAACAGTAACAGCGTTTACTACCTGACAGGCATTTTACTTGTCTCATATATATCATCCCACTTAATCTTCCTCACAGCCCTCAGACTCAGAGGTAGATGCTATCCACATATTACTGTTGGGAAACCTGAGGCCGCACTCAAACAGGGGGGCTAGTACTCCCCTCGAAGCAGACTGACTCCAGAGCCCACATTCCCTTTAATCATTATGCTACTGCCCAAGAGGACTTTTTTTTTTTTTTTGAGGATAATAGTAGGAAATATCTCATAATAAGAACAAACTATGTTTGGAGTCTTATAAACCTTGTAGAAATTGGACATTATGTGGTAGTCCTTTCATAATTAAGTATAATGTTTTAGGAATATAAGGTGGTAGCAATGATGGAAGATTCACTGAAGAGAAAAATCACATGCCAGTGTTAAATGATAGATTAATGGCATCTAGCCAAATGACTCTTAATAAATCTTAGTCCAGAAGACAAAGAAATGATGTTATTAATGACAGAAACTTTCAAAGGTTCCTATATAAATATTAATGCTGAAAGTTCTTTTGGGAAGTGGAGTTTTAGCATTTTTTTTACCTCATTTAAAAAAATATTTTCTTAGAGATAGAAGACAAGAGAGTTAGCATTTCTATATAATTGATATTTTTAATAATAGCTTTATTGAGATATTTGCATATATAAAATTCATCCTTTTAAAAAATGGATGGATTCAGTGGATTTTAGTATATTCACTGTTACACAGCCATTCACCATGATCTAATTTCAGAAAATTTTCATCAGCCCCAGGAGAAAACCTCTTATATGATTGATATTTAACTTAGAAGTATTATCCTTGATTCAAATGGATACTAACTGATTTGTTATCATATTTAGCTAGTTCTTTAAGTCAGGCCAAGAATTGATTAAAAACCACTAGATTGAGAACACATTGCTTAAGTTAATTCTTCTCTTTTTAACTATTGAAATCCCCAAGCTTTTGATTTATAGATTTTTTTTTTGATTTATAGATTTAAGTAATTCTTTATATCACAAACAAGCTATGGCTCAGCAAATATTTTCTTTAACATGAGGTTTTTGTTTTTAATATCAACACGATCTTTTTGTTAAGTTTTAGAAGAACTTTAAAATCTAACCTGTTTAAAATACCAAGAAAATAGTTCTAGGAGATGTCTGAGGTTTGCCTAGACACTTAAATTACTTTACCCTTTCATTTAAGATGCCAGTGACAGTGGGCGTTCTTACAAAACAGTCCTGGACCGTTGGAGAGAGTCTCTGCTTGCTTCTGCTAGTCTATCCCAAGTCTTTCTTCATCTCTCCACCTTGGATCGTAGTGTGATATGGTCTAAATCTATACTGAATGCTCGTTGCAAGATATGCCGAAAAAAAGGCGATGCTGAAAACATGGTACTTTGTGATGGCTGTGATCGGGGTCATCATACCTACTGTGTTCGACCAAAGCTCAAGGTATTTTTCCCCCTTCTACTTCTTAGATGAGGATTGAGTGATTGAGGTTTTGAGTGACAGATGATTAATAATCATTTCTGTGATTTGTCAGACTGTGCCTGAAGGAGATTGGTTTTGTCCAGAGTGTCGGCCAAAGCAACGTTCTAGAAGACTCTCCTCTAGACAGAGACCATCCTTGGAAAGTGATGAAGAGATGGAAGACAGTATGGGAGGTGAGGATGATGAAGTTGATGATGATGATGAAGAGGGTCAAAGTGAGGAGGAGGAGTATGAGATAGACCAAGATGAAGATGACTCTCAAGAAGAGGAAGAAGTCAGGTAAGTCCTAATATGCAATAAAATGAGAGTTTGTGAGTCATAACTAGACAATCTCTTGACTACTCAAAAACAAATGGAATGATTGGGGCCGATAACTTTTTAAAAACTGGTATATAATATAGTGTCCTTACGTTATCCTTGCTTTAGTATGATAAGCATTTGAAGTTATTCCTGAGGGAATGTAGTACCTATGTGAGTTTAGCCAGGTCATAAAATCCAATAGAAGTTGATGTTTGCGTAGGAATACCAATTCAGACCCCCATTAAGTTTGATTTTACTGAATTTTGTGCCTCCAGCGCAAAGAAACATTCCAAAGGATATTTATGAGATAAAGTGAATGCAATTTCCCAGTGCCCCTCTTGCTTTCTCAAGGAGGTATACTCAAATATGGGTGATCTTGGCATCTACAGAGAGAGAAAGAGATCTGCCAGGAAGCACATTATATTGTTAGACTCCTACCACATTAGCAGTTAGAAGCAACTTCTATACATAAGCAGGTATTCCGCAACTTAGCAAGCTGTGTCACTCAGGCCTAATGAATTGGGTGAGGACCTGGTTATTCCTGCTGTGGCAGCACTAGAGCATTCTCCCCTTTATTGGTCCCTAAGACCTCTCCACCTTTTTAACATCTGAACCCCATTCATGTGGAATCAGGAAAGTGAATTAAAGCAAGGGCAACTTCAAACTGACAAAGTACAAAAAGGCCAATCTGCAGAGGATAGAGAGAACTACCCTGCTTATTTTAATCAGGTTGTTTTTTAATAGCTCCAACTAGTAGGAACCATCATCCTTGTAGATTATAAGGACAGTATTTGTGTTAAACATAAAGATGATAAAGAATTTGGAAAATTCCAGGTAAACTGGAAGTCCAGGTATGGGGAAATGGATAAAAAGAGGCTCAGTAGGGTTGTTTCATCCTTGTCTATGACTTGAAGACAATTAAAAGATCGAACCTGGGGGGCCTGGCTGGCTCAGTCATTGAAGTGTGTAACTCTGGATCTGATCTTGGGGTTGTGAGTTCTAGCTGCATGTTGTGGGTAGAGTTTACTGAAAATAAAAGATTGAATCTAGTTTTGTATTTTACAGTAAGAATCAGAAGATGGCAGAAAGATTCTCAGCATGGTATTCAGGAACCACAGATTTAGGGCCTATTTTAGTTGCTGTCATTGACCAAAACTGTAAATTACCTCACCATCAATGATAATGAAAAGTAATGGTCTCCTGTAGCATAAGGACACCAAAGAAATATATGTAGAATCATTGGCTGAATAGTAGAACAAAGGGAATAGGGATAATTGTATGTGTATTCATTTCTCTGTAGAATAATCATGTTTTCTAACAATATTTACAGCCCACCAAAACGAGGAAGACCACAAGTCAGATTGCCAATTAAAACAAGAGGGAGAATTAGCACTTCTTTCTCAAGTCGTGGCCAACGACAAGATCCTGGAAGATACACTTCTCGGAGTCAGCAGAGTACACCCAAAACAACTGTTTCCTCTAAAACCACTGGTAGAAGCCTTAGAAAGATAAGGTCTGCTCCTCCAACAGAAACTAAATCTTTAAGAATTGCTGGTCGTTCTACTCGCCAGAGTTATGGCCCACTGCAAGCAGACGTATTTGTGGAACTACTTAGTCCTCGTAGAAAACGCAGAGGAAGGAAAAGTGCTAATAATACACCAGAAAATAGTCCCAACTTTCCTAACTTCAGAGTCATTGCCACAAAGTCAAGTGAGAAGTCAAGATCTCTAAATGTTACTTCAAAACTTTCTCTCCAAGATAGTGAATCCAAGAGAAGAGGAAGAAAAAGACAATCTACAGGTATAAAGAAGTCTAATTTAAATTCCTCTTACCTAAGAAAATGAAGTAATTTGCAAATATTGAATGTTGAGATATTTTGGATCATTTTTTAAAGGCTGTCACTAGGATATACAAGGTTATTAGCAACCTGGCCTAAAGCGTAATATTCATCAAAGGGGCAGCTATTTGGGGAATAAGGTAAATTATATTATGAGTATTTTTTAGTGATGTAGCAAAGTAGTTGTGAGAAATGACACATTTCATTCTTTTCCACCCTTTCCTGCTTTAAAACACAACATACTCATTATCACCTAGACAAGCTACATTGTCTTAGGGGTATTTGGTAAGGTTCCTATCTGATGTACTGATTTGGGGGGCAGGGGAGAGCTGGGGGAGTGATATTATCATTAGGGAGTGATCACCAGCCATCTTTTTAATTCTGATAATTGTTGTTTATAGTAATCTTTATCCAAATTTCTTTATTTATCTCTTCAATTCTATTTTTTCCTTTAATGCCAGTAGTAATAAAACTTTGCTATTCCAAAAAATGAAATTAGACATAAAAAACGATACTGTTCCTTGAAGAATTATAGATAGGTTGTATTGCATTATTCAAATACATGGCAGGATTAAGGAGTTCATTAGTGAAAGAATAGAAGACAGTTAGTCTGTTGATGCCATCACCAGACTGTCAGGTTTGGGGAGGCGGTGCATTGTATCAGGTAACTTAGCACCAGAGGTCTAATTTAGCTTTTCCTATCCCCTTATCTGTTTTGCTCTTCCCCAATTCTGAACTTCAAGCTATTTGGAAACATAGCATACCTAAAACATTTGTATTTTTTAAAAACTCTGCTCGGAAAAAAAATTGGGGAGGCACCTGGGTGGGTCAGTTAGTTGAATCATCTGCCTTTGGCTTGGGTCATGATCTCAGAATCCTGGGATTGAGACCTGAGTCATGGTCCCTCATGGGGAGCAACCTGGCCTAAAGCATAATATTGGTGGAGTGTCTGCTTCTTCCTCATCTCCTCCCCCCAACTTGTTATCTCTATCTCTTAAGTAAGTAAATAAAATATTTTTTAAAAATAAAGGAAAACATTTTGTTAATTGATTTGTGAAATTACTAACCTGGTTCCAATGACAAAGGGGGCAATGTATGGATTTACATTTAAGTAGAGAATTTAAACACCTGAATTCATAATATGAACTATGCTACCTTTTTCTACTAATTCATACACTTTAGATTTCGTTATATATACCTTAGGTTTTATGAGAAAGCATTTTGCTTTCAGAAATCCTCCATATAAAATTAAGACAAGAGATGCATTTGGGTAGCTCAGTTGAGGGACCAACTCTTGATTTTGGCTCAGGTTGTGACCCCAGGGTTGTGGGATCAAGCCCTCCCTCAGGCTCTGTGCTCATGCTCATCATGGAGTCTGCTCGTCCTCCCTCTGCTCCTTATCCACCTCCCTCTCTCATGCACTCTCTCCCCTCAAATGAATCAATAAATAAAATTAATGATAATCTTTTATTTTATTGTTAAACATCTAATTTCTACCATGCAAGGTAATTTATAAAGAGGTCTACTTGCTAGATCTGAAAAGATTGTTTTCCTAATGATGTGTTTCAGAAAATTCTGCAGAATTGCTTGCTTTTTATTATAGTTGAAAATAGATTTTTAATAAAATGGGCTAAAATATAATCTATAAACTTTCTGTTCAAGGAATTTTGTATTACAGTGTTTTTACAATATGTTCCCAGTGAATGTTTAATTAATTCAGAAATTTTATGATCAAAAGGAAACAGTGGAGGCACCTGGCTGGCTCAGTCAGTGGAGCATACGACATTTGAGTGCCACATTGGATATAGAGACTAATTAAAAATAAAATCTTTAGGGGCGCCTGACTGGCTCAGTTAGAAGAGCATAGGACTCTTCATCTTGAGGTTGGGAGTTCAAGCCCCACCTTTGGTGTAGAGGTTACTTAAGTAGACTTTTTTTTAAATTAATAATCATAAAAATAATAAAAATTGATAATAAAATCTTTTTTAAAACAAAAAGAGAGGGATCCCTGGATGGCCCAGCAGTTTGGTGCCTGCCTTCAGCCCCAGGGCATAATCCTGGAGTCCCAGGATTAAGTCCCCAGTCGGGCTCCTTGTATGGAGCCTGCTTATCCCTCTGCCTGTGTCTCTGCCTCTCTCTGTGTGTCTCTCATGAATAAGTAAATAAAATCTTTAAAAAAAAAATAAAAAAAGAGGGCAGCTTGGGTGGCTCAGCAGTTTAGCGCCGCCTTCAGCCCCCGGCATGATCCTGGAGACCCAGGATCGAGTCCCACATCGGGCTCCCTGCATGGAGCCTGCTTCTCCGCCTCTCTCTCTGCATCTCTCATGAATAAATAAATAAAATCTTTTAAAAAATTAAAAAATAAAAAATAGAGTGAACATTAGATTTTCATATTTCAGAATGTAGGCTAATTTATCTCATTAATTACATATATAGAATGTTAATTTTCTGTTTGAAGATAGGCTGTATTTATATACCTGTTTAGCTTGTAGTGATCAAATAATTTTCTTTGTCATCACCTAAAATTTATTTATTTAGAATCGTCTCCTATGACCCTGAATCGAAGGAGTTCAGGCCGACAAGGAGGAGTTCATGAATTGTCTGCTTTTGAACAACTTGTTGTGGAACTGGTACGGCATGATGACAGCTGGCCTTTTTTGAAACTCGTTTCCAAAATCCAGGTAATATTATTAGACTCGATAAGACGTATTCATGAATATTATCTGATTTAGTCTGCATGGCAGTCAAAACATCCATTAGTCACGATACACTTTGCTTTTTAAACACTTGGAAAGTTAGTTTCTAAATTGAAAAAAAAGGGGATTAGAGAACATCCTCCGCTCAGTTCCTTCCAATCCTATGACTGATTCTCATGAAAAATGACAGTATGTTGTGTTGTAATAGCTTCAATGTTTTTATTCTATGTAATGAATATGAATAGATTTAATTCAACTGTGTACTATTGATATTTCTGTTATGTAAAACAGCTGTTCTCAAACTGTAGCATACACTAAAATCACCTGGGATGTCTTGTTAAAACGCAGGTTACTAGGCCTCATTCCAGAGTTCTTGATTCACTAGATCTGCAATGATGCTGATGGGGCTGGTCTGGAGACCACTGTGTGAGAAAGATAGGGACTCTTAGAAAACAAAGAGGGCCTAAAACTAAGGCATTTGAGATGGTGCTGGAGTTATTTATATACGTGGGGCAAGTATGATGTGCTACAGCAGATATGACAGTGTTATACTGCTATAATAGAAGTTATAATGGTCTTCCAGAAGTAGAGAAAAAAAGGAGATTGATTTGAGCTTTTCAGAGGGAGAGAATACCAGGAATTTGAAAGTTTGTTATGGAAGAACTGTTTGGTCCGGTCATTAAAGATGGGTGGAATTTCAACAGTGAGAAATGGAATAAGAACATTTCGGGAAAAGGGCATGATAAGTTAAAGACCCAGAAATGAAAATATGGGAAATGATGGGAAGTTTGAATGGAGCAAAGGGTGTGTTAGAGAGATTTCTGGAGCAAGAATGTGAAGGATTAATTACCATTGAATAGCATCCTATAAAAATTAAATCTGTTTGACTCTAATTCATTTTTCCTGAGTAGTTTTTGTGCTAAATAAGTTTTGTTATGTACATTTTATTATTTATTACAAATGCAGTAATGCTCATTAAATAACTGTATAGATACATATATGTTTCTCTTTATTTTTTTATAGAAATATTTTCTTCCCTTTTTTTTAAGATTTTATTTATTTATTCATGAGAGAGACACAGAGAGGGGGCAGAGACACAGGCAGAGGGAGAAGTAGGCTCCACACAGGGAGCCCAAGATGGGACTTGATCCTGGATCTTCAGGATCAGGCCCTGGGCTGAAGGCGGCGCTAAACCACTGGACCACCCGGGCTGCCCATATGTTTCTCTTTAGAGAGAAATAGAGTACACAAGCAAAATCACAAACTTTTTCTTTTCACAATAAGTTAACATTTTTTGTAGTATCAAATAAGCTTCTACAACGTTATAGTGACTGAAATATATTATGTGGTTTTAATGGGATCGTAGTATTCAAAGGTTAATATTCCGTTGCTTTTAAGTGCAAAACTTTCACATATTTGACCACTTATCTCTGATAAATCTTCTATAGGAGAGATATATTTGAATTATTTTACAGGTCCCGGACTATTACGACATCATCAAAAAGCCCATTGCCTTAAATATAATTCGTGAAAAAGTGAACAAATGTGAATATAAATTAGCATGTAAGTAATTTATGTTTTCCTCTAATATTTTTGCTTAAAGAGGTAAAGACTGTGGTTTTTTTTGTGTGTGATTTAAATGATGTATATTAATGTGATTGTGTAGATGGCATCCCAAGAGGTCTCTTAAAATGTTTGTCTATGGATATGGAGATGAAAGATACTGGGTAGGAACTGAATGAGTTAAATATTTTGTAGAATCTGGTCTTAATAGAAGTTCTGTGTAATCATCTAATGTTCCTAATTATGTAATTGCATAGTTTCAATAGAACAATTATAAAGCATTTTAGTTAATAATTTTAAGTTTTAGTTCTGCTACCTTGTTGTTTCAGAGGCTTCAATTTCTAAAGAAAAGGGTGGGCTTCGTTTTCTTAATGACATTTCCAGATATGATACAACAAAAATTATAATTTATGTACTTTTATTCTAATTTCTTTGGTTTTTTTCTTTCTAGCGGAATTTATTGATGATATTGAGTTAATGTTTTCGAACTGCTTTGAGTACAACCCTCGTAACACAAGTGAAGCAAAAGCTGGAACTAGGCTTCAAGCATTTTTTCATATTCAGGCTCAAAAACTTGGACTACATGTCACTCCCGGGAATGTGGATCAAGTTAGCACACCACCAGCTGCAAAAAAGTCACGAATCTAATTTTGTCCTTCTAAAGGATATATTTGAGGAAAACAAATTGTTCATGAAAATGGAACATTAAATCATGCTCAAAAGCAGACATATATATATAAAGCAATAACAACTGATTGACCACACTGAAGTGTGGCCTGCACTATATTCTCAATTTTAATATTAAGCACTCAGGAGAATGTAGGAAAGATTTCCTTTGCTACAGTTTTGCTCAGCATCTAATAAGTTTGATAGATGTATTGGATATAGTACTGGTTTACAGAGGTTTTTGTACATTTTGAGATCATTCATGTGTCCCAATATCTTTGAAAATATTTTTTCATCTGTGATTTATTTTGTCATTGATTTTTTTTTAGAAGTGTGGTATTAAAGGAGATTTATCTAAACGGATAAATCTTCTATAGCACAGTTTAGAAAAGTATATATGTCTAAGAATTGTTTAATGAGCACATTCTTTCAACACTACACATGAATGAATCCAATTTTATATCCTTGAAGTGCTGTACCAGTGCTGGCTGGAGGTATTAAGTCTGAGTTTATTAACTAGATATTTATTTAGCATTCAAAATAATTTGTGAATTTGTTTTGTATTTATAAAATTTGTACCTGGAAAATGTTCTTTAATTTTTTAAACATTTTACTGTGTTTTTGTTTTATTTCTCTAACTTCCTTAATGATCAATCAATAAAAGGTAACACCCTCCCTTTTCCCTGACAGTTCTTTCAGTTTTACAGAACTGTATTACAAGTTTCTATGTACAACTTTTTAAGTGTACAAATAAAATGATACATGTTTTTCAAGTATTCTGAATCTGGAATTTTTACAAATCAGAATTGAACTATTACATGTGATCCATACAGACCATCAGAACTAATGTTTTATTGTACCTGCGTCTGTAAGGCAGTGATTTGCACCTTTTTCAGCCCAGACCCTTGAGGAGTAAGATATCTCCATTAGTAACAGTAACCATCTGTGACAGGGATTCTCAGAGTAAAAGGAGGAAAGAAAGTATAGGATATGCCAGGTAAGTTAAAAAACACCACTCAGAAATTTCTTTTAAATAAAATAGGAAGTGCTGTTTCTTAGGTGTGGAAGATACATAGGGCCTCAGTTTCATGGGGGTGGCAGGGACAGGGGAACAGGGGGCAGAGAATCTCAAGCAGACTTAGGAGTTGCTGTTCTTTTTCAGGATGCAAAAGGCAGGTGTCCTCTCCAGGGCTTTATTGGAAGGCAGTAGAATCATCCCTCTATTTTCTCATCTAAAATCTTGACAGACGGGGGTGGGGGGAAAAATAAAAATAAAAGAAATAAAATCTTGACAGTACTATATTCTCATTTAATTAGGCTTGTTTATTGGGTAGTTACCCCTGTTTTGTGTCTTTCTCATTTGCTTTGAGATGATCGACTCTGGATTCTTTGCATGAATATCATCACAACTGTAACTTTTGGTAAATTTGTAATCATTTCATATGCCAATTGTTTAATGAGCACATTAAATTTCTTAGAAAATCTTATTTAATAGTAGTTAGATGTTTAGGAGAGAATTCTAAAATATAATTGCACTTCCATAGTAAATTATCTGAGGGGCGCCTGGGTGGCTCAGTCAGTTAAGCGTCTGCCTTTGGCTCAGGTCGTGATCCCAGGGTTCTGGGACAGAGCCCCATGTCAGCCTTGTGCAGGCTCCCTGCTCAGTGGGAAGCCTGCTTCTCTCTCTTCCTCTGCCACTCCCCCTGCTTGTGCTCACTTGCTCACTTGCTCTGTCAAAATCTTTTTTAAAAAATAAGTTATCTGATTACTTAATATTCTTCACTTTTTAATATTAATAACTTTTATATATTTGCTCTTCTAGACTAAACACTAAGAAGGGAAATTTTTTACTGAATTATTGAGTCTGAAAGTCTGTCTGAATGTCTTAAAACTTGGTAATTTAGGAACACCTGGGTGTTCCTGAGTGCTCAGTTAAGTGTCCGATCTCAGGGTCATGAGATCAAGCACTGTGTTGGGCTCCCCATTCAGCAAGGAGTCTGCTTGAGATTCTCTGCCCCCTGTTCCCCTGTCCCTGCCACCCCAAGGCTCACAGTCTTTTCGCTCTTTCTCTCTCTCTAAAATAATCTTTTAAAAAGTTGGCAATTTATATGTTGCCTTTCTCAGACTCAGTTAAATAAGACATTACTTTTTAATCTGCCTGGCCAGATTTTCTTAGATACAAAAATCATTACTTATTCATATACATACCAGCAGTAATTGAAATCTTGCACAGCAACAAGGCTCAAATGCAAGGACACATATTAGTAGCTAGGAATGTAATGTTGACCAAGAAAATAGCATTTTCAACTCCTATTTTGATTTTATGTTTTTCTTAAAGGAAAAAGGACTACAAAAGGAATGAGTGGAACAAAAACATGATTGAGAAAACTGAAGTCCAAGATAGTCAAGGAGAATTTCAGTCTGCTTGTTACCACTTCCAGGTTCAGTCTCTAACCTCAGATAAATTATATTTCTAAAAGCACTTGATTTGTAATTGCAAGACAGAGCCAAAAGGGAAAGAAATTAACACATCCTGTAACATGCCAAGCCCTTAATATAAAATTTTATATCCTTCATACCTAATAACTATGGGAAATGCTTTTTATGTTTTGTGAGGTTTTTTTAAGGTTGACAGATTGATCTATTTGAGAGAGTACACACACACGTGCATGCTTGCAAGCAGGGGATGGGCAGAGGGAGAGGGAAAAGGAAAGAATCCCAAGTAGACTCCATGCTGAGTGAGCATGGAGCCCCATGTGGGGCTCACTCCCATGACCCTGAGATCATGACATGAGCCAAAATCGAGTCCCATGCTCAACCAACTGAGCCACCCAGGCGCCCTGGGAAATGTTTTTTATGTTAAATAAGGCAATTCTGGGGGCACCTGGGTGGCTCAGCAGTTGAGGCGCTGCCTTTGGCTAAGGTCATGATCCCAGGGTCCTGGGATTGAGTCCCACATTGGGCTCCCTGCAGGGAGTCTGCTTCTCCCTCTGCCTATGTCTCTGGCTCTTTAAAAAATAGATAAGGCAATTCTATAAGGATTTTTGCTGTTATTCTCTCCATTTTTCAAGTGAGGTTTAGACTCAGATAATTTTTTTTTTGTAGGTACTTACCCAAGATTACAGAGTAATTGACACCAGGCTTTCAAAGTTCTGTATTTCCAATACACTAGGCTACCTCCAGGAAGAAGAAGGATAAGCAGATTTACCTCTGTGATCAATATAAAAGAGTGAGCAGAAGGCAAAATAGAGAATGTGGATGTAGATGTATCCATGTCAGACAGTAGTCTACATCACGTTTTTCAAAGATTTATTCATTGTAAACACATGATTATTTTCCTTCCTCATTCGTAGTTTCTAAGGCTCTCTGTCCTATTATTTAGCCATGTGCTCAGAATATGTATTTAAGGGAGCATGAGTACTAAAAAAGCTGCTGTCTTCCAAACTTTGGATTTAGGTCCTATGCATATTTGGCTACAGATCCAATTCATACTGGCTATAGGATCCTTACTAATATTTTGGCATATTTGGATGTGTGAGAAGCAGAAATTTAATACCTATGCCATGCTTTGAAAATCGTCTTCCAATATAGTTCATTCTCTAATTTGTTTGCTATTTTTTTCCAGTGCTAAAATATTTAAATATTTTAGGCTTTCTCAGGAGAAGAAGAGGTATGGTGAGTTGCACACATGTGGGCTCACAGTTTTAATTTTTTTAAAAAATGGGCAGAGCCCTAGGTTAATTTCATTAACAACCTGAAGAAAATTGCGCATAAACTACATTTTCCACGTTAGCTCTGTATACTCACAGTTCAAGTGGGTTTACTATGGTAACAGTATCAGAGCAAATCTCTAGATTAGAAAAAACATGCAGGAATATCAGCCTATTAGTAATTCAATGGTATACAATGACCAAGCAGCCTTTAATCTTTCTTTCTTTTTTTTTTAAAGATTGATTTATCTATTTATGATAGAGAGAGAGGCAGAGACACAGGAGAGAGAAGCAGGCTCCATGCCAGGAGCCTGATGTGGGACTCGATCCCGGGACTCCAGGATCGCGCCCTGGGCCAAAGGCAGGCGCCAAACCACTGAGCCCCCCAGGGATCCCCCCTTTAATCTTTCTATTCATTCTCTGTATCTGCAGAAGTTTTGTCTTGAGAGCCAATGACACTTTGTATCAAATTTGAGAAAAATATATTCAGAGCATTGATGAACAAATAACTGAGTGTAAAATTTAAAGCTGTGATTTAAGCCTTTGATCTGGTCAATATTATACATATATTTTCTCCAGGAATACAAAGAGCTTACTCCTCCTAGTTATAAAATTAATAAACAGCCATTGTCCAAAAAATAGAACTCAGTAAAATACAAAATAGAAATAAATTTGATGTATAATTTTTCAAATTAGTTTCTTCAGCAAAAATGGGATCGTGGCATACAAATCCTATTTTTTTATTTAAATTCAATTAATTTACATATTATTAGTTTCAGAGGTATCAGTGATTCATCAGCTGCATATAACACCCAGTGCTCATCACGTCATGTGCCCTCCTTAATGTCCATCACCCAGTTACCCCATCCCCCAACCCAACTCCCCTCCAGCGACCCTCAGTTTGTTTCCTATGATAAGAGTCTCTTATGGTTGGTCTTCCTCTGATTTTGTCTAGTTTTATTTTTCCCTCTTCCCCTATAATCCTGTTTCGTTTCTTAAATTCCACATAACAAGTGAGATCATATGATAATTGTCTTTCTCTGACTACAAATCCTATTTCAAGCAGCTTTTTTCACTTAGTACAATACATTGTAGATACCTCTGTTCATTTTGTGCTGTCCAATATTCCACTGCATCTAAGACCTCATTGGGAAACTTCTCTGCTATAAACAACTAGAAAAGTGAACAAAATATACCAAACCTTTCATAGATTGGACAATAATCAATACAGAACTGTCATCTGCAAGATCTCCCTATTGCTGGAATTATCTTCCTAAATAATAAAACTAAGCCACTCAATTTCTTACTTATAAGTTTCCTTTCCTTTCACCTCCAATGGGATTAGCTTGGCCTGCACAATATGACACCATTCTGTCAGCCTCATCTATTACTTGCCACTACACCATCTACATGTTGGTCCCTGTCACACTAGCCTCTATTGTTTCTCAGGTATTAGGCCTCTTTTAAGGCTTCATGCCTTTTCACTTGCTATGCCTTCCACCTGAAATGTCTTTCTGCCACTTCCAGCCTGAAGCTGATAAACTAAAAACATCCAGAACACAGTTTGTTTGGAATGATGAAAAGTTCCAGAAATTGATAGGTGTGATGGTTGCATGACAGTATGACTGTACTTAATGACACTGAATGCAACACTTAAAAATGGTTAAAATGGAAACTTCACATGCACCTGCCTGACTCAGTTGGTGGAACATTGAGACTTTTCATCTCAAGGTCATGAGTTCGATCCCCATGTTGAGCAGAGTTTATTTTAAAATAAACATAAAATGGAAACTGTAATGTGTATATTTTACAGTAAGTTTTTAAATGGTAAGTTTATGTTATGTGTATTTTACCATGATAAAATATATAAATTTTTTAAACACCCAGAAATGTCAACTAAAACACAATGAGCATCTGTTTAAATTCATAGCCGAATGCACAAGGGTGGTTGAAAAACCATTCTGGCAGTCACATGAGCTGAAGATACAGCTATGCCAGTGAGGGTAGGCTGCTGGTAAAGGAAAGCTGGTGGTCTTAATACTACAGGGAGTTGGACTATAAAACCTACATAGAGATTAATTCTGGGGCTCATTCAAATTAGATCTGAACTGAAAACGCATGTAAAGCTAAAACCCTCATAAGACTATACATTTTTTGCAAATATAGACAGGAGGCACCTGGGTGGCTCAGTTGGTTAAGCATCTAATTTCGTCTCAGGTTATGATCTCAGGATCCCGAAATTGAGCCCTGTATACTACCACCACCACCCCCAGCAGGGAGTCTGTTTCTTCCTCTACCCCTCTCCCAACTCATGCTCTCTCTCTCTCTCTCTTTCTTAAATAAATAAATAAATAAATAAATAAATAAATAAATAAATAAATAATTTTTTTAAAAAAAAAGGAAGGAAAATGTAGAGTGGAACAGTATTTGGCTAACTCAGTAAAGCATATGACTCGATCTCTGGGTTGTGAGTTTGAGCCCCATGTTCAGTATAGAGATTACTTTAAAAAACGAAAGAAAGGAAAGAAAAAGAAAGAAGTAGAAATGTAGACTGGGGGGAAAATTGCCAAAGTGTCCAAAAGCCTATAAGGAGAAAAAACAACTTTAAAAATTAGCTTTAGGCAGACTTCCACTTCTAGGATAATGAAGTAAGTAAGCATTCTTTTCCCTAATCCTCCCGCTATAACACTAAAAACTAAAATCCCTAGATGTTATGTATAAAGCAAACTTAAGGCTGAAAGTTGAAGAGAAGGGAGACTGACTAGGGACCTTGGGATCTGAGGAAAGAACAATGAATTCCCTGGGTTTTCTATTTGGCTCATATATCCAGACAATACTGACGAGGGCGACGACTGGATGTTCGATATGGCACAAATCTTTTTGTAGCCAAAGGACCAGCAAAGGAGCAACCTAGTAAGACAAAACATTTAGACAATAACCAGTCTGTTTCAGCCAAACACCACAGACAAAAACGGGCCTTACCCACACCCAGCAATAATCAAGTGGGGAGCCTAGACTTCTACTCATAAGGATAAAATTGGGTGCCCCATCACCTCCACTAGAGTGGTGTCTGCAAAGACCAAGAAGGGAGCCTGGACTTTCATCCTTACCAGTCAGTAATGACATATTTCCCTGCTCCCCGGCAGTGGAATGCCTACACTCATGCCACTGACCAGCAATAATGGAAACCCCATTTCTCGTGTCATGAGAGGCTGAGTGGGAAACAGATTTCTACTGCATCTGGCGATTTCAAGGCAGTTCCCAGGCTTTCCTTACCAGTGGGATCAGAGAAAGCTAGCTAAGAAAGACTTAAATAAGGTCCAGAATCTTACAATATGAAAATATCCATGTTTCAGTCAAAAATTACACCACAAACCAAGAATATCTCGAACTGAATGAAAAAGAGAAAGATGCCAACACCAAGACGACACATTAGAATTATGCGACAAAGCTTTTATTTTTTTTAAAGATTTTATTTATTCATGAGAGACAGAGGCAGAGACACAGGCAGAGGGAGAAGCAGACACAGGCAGAGGGAGAAGCAGGCTCCTCACGGGGATCCCGATGTGGGACTCAATCCCAGGACCCCGGGATCAGGAAGGTAGACACTCAACCACCAAGCCACCCAGGTGATAAAGATTTTAAAGCAGCCATGACAAGGACACCTGGGTGGCTCAGTTAACCAGTTTCTGTTCAGGTCATGATTAACCAGTCAGGAGGTACGGAGCCCTGAGTTGGGCTCCCTGCTCAGTGGGGAGTCCACTACTTTCCCCCTCTCCCCTCCCTCTACTTTTTCTCTCTCTCTGAAATAAGTAAATAAATCTTTAAAAATAAAAATAATAATAATAAAGCAGCCATGATGAAAATGCTTCAATCAGCAACCACAAACATACCTGAAACAAAAAAATAAAAGAGTTTCAGTTTTCTATTGCTACTGTAGCAAATTGCCACAAATTTAGCCCCTTAAATTATGCAAGCTTATTAGTTGTAGGTTAGAAGTCCAACACAGCAGGACGCCTTGGTGGCTCAGTGGTTGAGTGCCTGCCTTCAGCCCAGGGCATGATCCTGGAGACCTGGGATCGAGTCCCATATCGGGCTTCCTGCAGGGAGCCCGCTTCTCCCTCTGCCTGTGTCTCTGTCTCTCTGTGTGTGTCTCTCATGAATAAATAAATAAAATCTTTAAAAAAAAAAAAAAAGTCTGACACAACTCTCACAGATTAAAATAGTTTTCAGAGAACTACTTTCCTTTCTGATGTCTCTAGGGAAGAATGCATTTCCATGCTCTTACCAGCTTCTAGAAGTCACCCACAATCCTTGGCTCATGGCCTCCATCTTCAGATCTACCAACATTTCTCTGCGCCTTTTTTCAATAGTTACATCTTCCTCTGACTGCTGCCAGGGAATTTTCCCTGATTTTAAAAACCAATTTGGGTAGGTTATATCTGCCCGGACAATTCAGGATAATCTCCCCATTCAAGACCCTTAAATTAATCGCATTTTAGAAGTCTCTTTTGCCATGTAAAGTAACATGTAAGGATTCCAGGGATTAGGATGAGAACATCTTTGAAGAAGAAATAGGGGAAAGAGGGTATACATAAGCCCTAACAAATCAATAATTATGTACAATTTAAAGAGTCCAAATATACTGTTTAAAAAAATAGAACAACAATAAAAAAAGAAATGGCCAGAGACTGGGAGGAAGAGACAGTAAGAGGGTTAAATGGAGCACAGGGGCTTTTTAGGGCAGTGAAATTATCCTGTATGATTCTGTAATGGTGGCTACTTTTCATTATAGATTTCTTAAAACCCGTAGAATGTACCACACAAAGAGTGAATCCTAATGTAAACTATGGGCTTTAGTTAATAATACTGTATCAATATTGGTTTATCAGTTATAACAAATGTCCCACACTAATGGAAGATGTTACTAATAGGGAAAACTGGGGATGGGGGTTAAGAAGTATGTGAGAATGCTCTGTACTTTTCTGCTCTACTTTTTTTTTTTTTTTTTTTTTTTTTTATTTATGATAGTCACACAGAGAGAGAGAGAGAGGCAGAGACATAGGCAGAAGGAGAAGCAGGCTCCATGCACCGGGAGCCCGATGTGGGATTCGATCCCGGGTCTCCAGGATCGCGCCCTGGGCCAAAGACAGGCGCTAAACCGCTGCGCCACCCAGGGATCCCTCTGCTCTACTTTTATCTAAACCTCTAAGTGTTCAAATAGTCTATTAATTAAAAAGAGAGAGATTGGGACGCCTGGGTGGCTCAGCGGTTGAGCATCTGCCTTTGGCCCAGGACACGATCCTGAGACCCGGGATCGAATCCCACGTCGGGCTCCCAGTGCATGGAGCCTGCTTCTCCCTCTTCCTGTATCTCTGCCTCTCTCTCTCTGTCTCTGTGTGACTATCAATAAATAAATAAATAAATAAATAAATTTGGGTACCCAAATTTATATGGGTAGCTTGAAAGTAAAAGGATGGACAAAGATACAGCATGCAAACATTTAGATAAAAAGATAAAAAAAAAATCAGGAGTGGCTATATAAATCAATATCAGGTAAAGTAGACTTAAGAACAATAAAAGTAAAAAAAAAAAAAGAACAATAAAAGTTATCAAAGGCAGCAAAGGGGCATTACATGATAATAAAAGGTCAATACAAGAATGGTCATTCTAAATGTGTATGCACTTAGGGCTGCAAAGCATGTAGAACAAAACCTGATGGAACTGAAAACATAGACAAATCCACAGGTACAGTTGGAGACTTCATCCTTCTTCTCTCAACAATTAATAGAAGTAGGCAGAAAATCAGCAAGTACATAAAACTAACCACCATCAATCCATAGATCTGTTCAACATTCATGGAAACTGCTGCCCAACAACAGTGGAATACACATTCTTTTCACATACTCAAGGCACAAATACTAAGATCATATCCAGGGCCATAAGCCTCCATTTCAACTTGCTTTTTTTCTCTCTAACGTCTAAACCAACCATGTCAGAGTCTGCAAAATACCATATTTAACATACTGGGTGGGTAGGGTGGGGGGCGGCTAACTATGCCATCTTTTAGGACAAACAAAGATAAAGGGTCCACCAGTCCAGACCATCTCTTGACAATTTCATGGAAAGGAGCAAACTACAAACCAAAAGAACATCTGGAAATCCATCCTGTATAATAGAAAGCAAGAGATCTCTAACTACAGCAAGTTATAAGTTGATGGACTAGCTATGGCTACATCTGGTAGAATTAGAGAAAGTGTATTGAGAGTTCACATATGTTAGGAATCCCACCAGATCAAAGACTCTTAGCTTGAACTTTTTTTCTAGGTCTAAAAACATCTACCACTGCCCCCACCCAAATGTGAAAGAAGCCCTTCATTTCTAAATGTGCAAGGAATTCCAGGGCAGAATCTTAAAGAGCTAACTTTCTGAGGTGAAACTTTAGCAAGAGTATTTTACTTAAATAAAGCAATTATCACATTTTTTAAAATGTCCTGACCTATGGCCAAAAAATGAATGGCGAAGAAGAGAAGGGTCTAAAAAATTTCTAATAAATGTAAAATAGTACTCTGGCTATTTCTATTTTGTAGAAGATAATGGGCCTCATTCTTCAAATTTGGGTAAAAAAATATGCTTCCACATAGCCAAGGCAAAGTGTCCTCATTGGTTTGGAAAGGGCTTTCGTCGGATAAAAATGGCCATAGGATGCAGCCAACCACACAAACATTCCTTCTTGACCATCTTTGGATAGCTCAATAAAAGCCTGTTCTCTGGGCCTCTTCTATGGCGTTCCTTCAGAGTCACCCAGAGATTAGAGGCCTAAATGCAAAGAATAAAACTTTAAAATTATTTGAAGAATAGGGTGCCTGGGTGGCTCAGTCAGTTAAGCGTTTGCCTTCAGCTCAGGTCATGATCCCAGGGTCCTGGGACTGAGTCTCGTGTGTGACTCTGTGCTCAGCGGGCAGTCTGCTTCTCCCTCTGCCCCTCCCCCTGCTTGTGCACACACTCTCTCTGAAAAATAAATAAAATCTTTAAAATTATTTGAAGAATATATAGGAAAATATTCCTATATCATAGGATACATATATATATATAATATGTATGCTTTTTATTATGGGCAAATTTTAACATACAAATTAGATGGAATAGTATAATGAACTTCTATGTACCTTTTACTCAGCTTTGACAATTACCAACTCATGGCCAATCTTGTTTAATCTGTCTCCATTTCTTATATTATTTTGAGGAAAATTCCACTCATCACACTATTTCATCTGTAGATATTTCAGAATGTATCTCTAAAAGGAAAGGGAAAAAAAATAAAAAAAAATAAAAGGAAAGGGACCCTAAACAAAAATCACCTCAATATCATTATTAAAAAAGACTTTACTACTGATTCCTTGAGCTCATCAAATATCTAATGGGGAAGGATTTCTTGAAAGAAAAGAGAAAAGGTTGGGAAAAAGGAGGAAGTAGGGAGGAAGAGGAAGAGAAGCAGGAGAAGGGTACAGGGAGGAAGATGAAAGGGAAAAATCAAGGAAGGAAGGGGGGAAGACAAACCATAAACATTAAGAAAAGGGCACAAACCTAAAGGAATAATTTGATACATTCTATCACATGATTTTTTTAACTTCTTAGAAGACACCATAAACACATTGAAATATCACCCTGGGAAGGGGAGAAGGTACTTGCAATGCATATAACACAAAAAGTTGGTATACCGGATATATAAAGGATTGCTACAGGTAAGGAAAAGAATAACCCTCAGAAAATTTTATAAAGTACGTGAGCTGGCATAAAGATGTTTTGCAGAGGGAGAAACAATTTAAAAGTTATTGAAAGACACCTGCCAGGTCACCTGGTGGCTCAGTGGCTGAGCGTCCGCCTTTGGCTCAGGTTGCAATCTGGTTTCCAGGATCGAGTCCCGAATTGGGCTCCTCACAATTCTCCCTCTGCCTATGTATCTGCCTCTCTCTCTGTGTGCCTCTCACTCTTTGAAAAAAAAAAAATTAAAAATGAAAGACATCTGCCTCTGCTTTGGTTCTTGATTAGTGTCTAGCCTTGGGGCAAAATTGTTAGGGAGGAAAGCACTGGAGTCCCTAATTAATTAGAGTTTCAAAATTTAAACCTGATATTGTGATGATGAAACAAGTAGTTGATAGCAAAATCACTTTAGGTTAAATGTCTAGATTTTTTAAGTATCATTTTACTAGAAGGTATTAAACCCTCCATGTCACTCTCCCTATTTTAAACCTTTTAATAGCTTCCTGTAACACTTGGAATAAAACCCAAAGATCCTTAACAGTAGAAGCTACCAAATCTTCTCTGTTCAATTTAAGGTGCCGTTAATATCCTCAGTAATTGATTTCAAGATGCTCTTAGGCCCAAAGTAATACCTCGCAGGTCTGTTAAGTAGTTAAGTCCAAGCGACTTAATATATAAGTCCTAACCGTGCCTGCTTGGCGCGACGTAACTTCTCAAACCTTGGAATCATCGTACATGACCACCCTGATTCCTGCTCCGCACAGATTCTCTGGAAGGAGTAGCTTTTTATCCCGCCAACAGCGGAAAACTAATGCGAAGAAACAGCGGGATCTCAAGTTCAAACCGGCTCGAGTGAGTAAGTTCCCGCGGTGTCCGAGAGATGTCGCTGTGTTCCCCTTAAAACTTAAAGCATCTGCAGCTAGAATTTGCGGGGGGCCTGGGGCGCTGGGAGCCCGTGGGGTGGGGGTGGAGGTGCGGGGGTGGGAGCCCCAACCCAGGGTTTGGGACACGTTTATAGGTCCTGCATTAAATTGGTCCCGCATTGATTTAATCCTGCATTAATTCGGACAGGTTTATAGGTTCTGCATTAATACTTCAGCCTCACATTGTTGTGCTCTCCTTGTGGGCTACGCTGTAGCTTCACTGGCTTATTATTTTCCCCAAAAGGCGGAGCATCTTTTTTCATGCTCTTGTGTTTGTTTGGAGTGCTCTTCAACCTGAGAAACCTTCCTTAAGTCCCCAGTTATTTTCTCAATTGACCAAAAGCTGCATGAAGGTAGAGACCGTGTGTTTTGTTCATCTTAAATCCAGAGCCTAGCACAGTTCTCAGCACGTAGTAGGAACTTAATACTTTAAAAACATCAAAAAGGGGGTGCACGGGTGGCTCAGTGGTTGAGCAGTCTTCCTTTGGCTCAGGTCGTCATCTCAAGGTCCTGGGAGCGAGTCCCATATCGGGCAGCCACAGGAGCCTGCTTCTCCCTCTGCCTGTCTGTGTCTCTCATGAATAAATAAATAAAATATTTTAAAAATAAAAAAATATGGGGATCCTTGGGTGGCTCGGCGGCTCAGCAGCCTGCCTTTGGCCCAGGGTGTGATCCTGGGGACCCGGGATCGAGTCCCGCGTGGGGCTTCCTGCATGGAGCCTGCTTCTCCCTCTGCCTGTGTCTCTGCCTCTCTCTCCCTGTGTCTATCATGAATTAATAAAAAATCTTTAAAAGAAAATCAAAAAATAAAGACAAAACAAAAAAACTGTATATGTTTATTGATATGTTTTTTTAAAGATTTTGTTTTTGTTTAAGCGAGAGTGAGAGAGCACCCGCACAACCAGGGGGAGGAGCACAGGAAGAAAGACTCTCCAGCAGACTCCCCCTCTGATCCCAGGTGGGGCCCTAGGGCTGGACCTCAGACCCTGAGATTATGACCTGAGTGGAAACCAAGAGTCCGTTGCTTAAGCAACAGAGCCACCCAGGTACTTCCTATTGATACATTTATTTAGAAATTAATCTTAAGGCACACAAGTTGTGAAAGACAAGAGGAATTCCTTTCTTGTTATCAGTTCAATTGGTCAGTGAGCAATTATAAATCTAAAAATCAGTAGTGTTTTTTAATGTGATTGCTAGCGTACTCTAATGGCATTTAAAAAACAAGTTTGAGGGGAAAAAATCTTTTCAACAAGTGCTGCTGGGACTATTTGATATCCACATGCAAAAAAATGAAGGCAGACCCCTACCTCATGATAGTAAGAAACTAACTCAAAATAGATCATAGATCTACATGCAAAGCTGGAATTACAAAACTCTTAGGGAAAAAATGGGAGAAAACCTTTGTAAATATAGATGAGATGATGGTTTCTTAGGTATAACACCAAAAGTACAAGCAACAAAAGAAAAACTAGGTAAATTAGACTTTATAAAAATTCCGAAGTTTTCTGCTTTTAAGTTTTCAGTTTCATTAAGAAACTGAAAAGACAACCTGCAACCCACAGAAAAAGCAAAATTTTTTGATAAATCATATGTCTAATAAGGGACTTGGATCCAAAGTATAGAAAGAAAGAAAGAAAGAAAGAAAGAAAGAAAGAAAGAAAGAAAGAAAGAAAGAAAGAAAGAAAAGAAAGAAAGGAAAGAAAGAAAGAAAGAAAGAAAGAAAGAAAAGAAAAGAAAGAAAGAAAGAAAAGGAGAAGAAAAGGAAAGGAAAGGAGAAGAAAAGAAAAGAAAAGAAAGAAGAAAAAAAAGAAAGAAAAAATTATATAAAGAACTCTCATAACTCAATAAAAAGACAAATAACCAGTTTAAAAAAATAACTGAGGGTATTAGATGTTTCTCCAGAGAAAATATATAAATGGCCAATAAGCACACGAAGAGATGCTCAATATCATTAGCCATGAGAGAAATGCAAATCAAAACCACAGAAAGGTACCACTTCACACTCACTAGGATGGCTAAAATAAAAAAGACTAACAATAACAAGTATTGGTAAGGATGTAGAGAAACTGGAACATTGTGAATGAGATTGTAAAATGGTGTGGCCACTTTGGAAAAGTCTGGAGGCTCCCCAAAATATTAAACATGAAGTTACCATAGATCCCAATAATTCTACTCCCAGGTATATGCAGCAAAGAAATGAAAATATATGTTTACACAAATATTTGTACGTGAATGCTTATGGCAACATTATTCGTAATAGCCAAAAAGTGCACACAGCTGAAAGGCCCATCAACTAATGAACGGATAAAGAAAATGTAGTGTATCTATGCAACCAAATATTATTTCACCATAGAAAAAGAATGAAGTACTGACATATAGTACAATGTGGATGAACCTTGAAAATGTTATGCTAAGTGAAAGAAGCCAGTCACCAAAGATTATGTATTAAATGATTCGATTCATATGGAATGTCCACAACAGGAAAATCCACCCAGATTAATGGTTACCAGGGGCTGAGAGGAGGTGGGAATGCGGAGTGCTTATAATGGTTATGGGGTTTTCTTTTGGGAGTCATAAAAGTGTTCTAGAATTAGATAGTGGTGACATATTCACTGTGCACAACTGTGAATATATGAAAAAATTCTGAATAGTACACTTTAAAGGGGTAAATTTTATGATATGTGACTAATATCTCAATATAGCTGTTACTTAAAAAACAAAATTGAAAGATCCTTGTTGTCTTCCTCATTGCCTGCAGAATAAAATTCCAACTGCAGGATTGTATACAAGGCTCACAAGAGCTGGTATCTCCTATCACCCCATCTTCATTCCTACCAAGTCTAGGGGCTCCAGTTATAGCAAACTACATGGGTTTCTTATGCCTTACACTGCTGGGGCTTTGTATGTTCAGTTCCATCTGCTTTAAATGCTCTTTCCCTATCTGCCTAGTGAACTCACACTTGTCCCTTTGGACCCAAACCACTCCAGACTGAGCTGGTGGCCCTCCTTTGTGCTCCCAACCATCCTGTGCATATGCCACTGGAGCATGGACGCAATTGTTCCATAGACATTGGCTTCCTAGATGTAGTGTCACAGAACTGAACTCCCTTCAAGGCACAAATTATGTTATTTTTATCTCTGCATTCTCAGGTTCTAGCAAAGGTGCTTAATAAATGAAACAAAAGAGTGAGTGACTGAGTAAGCTTTTGTCGTTCTTGATTTAGTTTTTGTTCTCCTGCCTACTCTTATTCATGTCTTATATATAGTTTTTGTATGTAATGCTTTTCATGTCTCTATGATTTCTATGATTTGAAACTCTACAGCTTTTGGGGCACCCGGCTGGCTCAATTAATAGAGCATATGACTCTTGATCTCAGGGTTGAAGTTTGAGTCCCACATTGGGTGTGGAGATTATTTAAAGATAAATAAAAATCTACAGCTTTTATAATAAAATATGCTAAACAAAAGATGTCCACCTTAAATAAATTACCAGCAAGTCTCTTTTCTCAGATGTTGCTTTTATATGGGTTGTATAATTTCGGTAACCAGTTGCTACTTATTATCATAATTTGATTAATAGCAAATCACTGATAGGTGGATCTGTGATGTGTCTGTGAGTTAATAAATTGAAACTAGCAGTGCGCCTGGGTCACACAGTCCATTAAGCATCCCGCTCTTGATTCTGGGTCATGTGATGATCTCAGGGTCAGGGGATCGAGCCCCACATTGGGCGCCATGCTAAGCAAAAGGATTCTCTTGAGATTCTCCTCCTCCTCCCTCTGTCCCTCCTCCCATGCATGTGCATACTGTCGCTCACTCGCTTGCTCTCTCAAATAAATAAATCTTTAAAAAATATATTTTTAAAATAAGTAAATAAACTGAAACCAGCATCTGTAAATACAGAGTTTGCAACTGTTTCAAACAACATTTCACTACTTCCTGCACTTCACTGTTGCGACTCTCTACCTCATTGCCTTGTCATGTGACATAAACTGCTAAGTTCCTTTATTGTGCGATCGTGCTCTTAAGTTAGAAAGAACTAGAAATGAGGCAGGTAAGACCCAAAGTGAGTTTTGTGGATCAGAGAGTGATTCACAAAGATCAGACTCTGACACATCCCCCACTATGTTTATTTTCTTGTTTTAAGTTCCAACTTGAATTTAGAAAAATACATGACTTGCCTCCTTACCAGTCTTTTAGCTCAGGCGTGGGTTAGGAAAGATATGTCAGAATAAAGAAGGCATGTGGGTAGAAAGGTACATTTTGAAGTGGCAAATGTCTTTACGCTTACATTTGTCTTTGTCAGGAAATAGCTGTGGGAGCTGAGTGTGATGTGTCTTGACAGTGAGTGGGGCTAGAATAGAATGTTTCTGCATAATCTTCCAGATTCATTGGTTTCGACAGGACTTGAAAAACGATTCTAAACTTTTACATGCCACAGAAACTCCGATTAATTTGTTTCTTGGGAGAATATGCGTTAGGAGATGTCCACTTTTCTAATTTTCTAAGTATATTGAATAAACAAACTTAAGCTGAGGCTTACAGACCAATACCCATGAGGCCTGGGATTGCTTCATGACTGTTGCCCATGAGTTGATGTAGGGGAGGAAAACATTTCCTTTCTCCCCTTCTAAATTCTTTGGCTGGCCTACTAATTAAATGGACATAAAACGGGTTAACAAGAGAAAAACAAATTTAATTTCATACATGGGAGCTCATAGAAATGTGAAACTCAGAGCAGGCAGCTTTATCCCTTTTAAACAAAGAAATGATAAATATGTGAGGAATTACTGAGACAAAGAGGTCTGATTGAGCTTGAAGTAGGAACAAGGGCTGTTTATACAGCTTTCTTGGCCCTGAATTCCCTATCTCTGGTGATAGGGATGTCTCTACCTCCTGGTACAAGAAGAGTACCTTTCACATGGGAGATGTATTTCCTTATCTCAAGGGGACAAAGGATGATCAGAGTGTTTTGTTTGCACTGGATGTTTCTTAAGTAACTTTAACTTAAAATAATCAATATGCCAAAATGGCATATTTAGGGGCAGCCAGCCCTGAACCCTATCATTGGTAAAACCATGCTCTAATCTGCACTCCACGCTGGTGCTAACTGGCCATTAGGGCTCCTATTCCTGGATTGGAAGGAGCTTTACATACTGCATCTCACCTGATCCTCACCATAATTCTGAGAGGGAGGAGGTAACATAATCCCCTTTTTACGCATGAAGAAATAGCCTTAGAGTAGTTAAGTGAATGGCCTAAGACTGTGCCACTATTGTGTGTCAGAGCAGAGATGCTATTCAGATCCATCCTCTGTGAGGTTACTCTTAGTCCTAATGCTTGTGCATTGCTGCCATCCACGTGTGATCCAGCAAATGGAAAATTCTAGCTTAGATGTGAGTTCTAGTACTGGACTGATTTGGGTCCTTCTGTCCCACCTGTTCATTATTTGCTTGGGCTTGAAATTGCCAAAGGGAACAGATGTGGTGTGGTAGGTAGAATAATGGCCCCGGTTAAAAAAAAAAAAAATTTCAACTATGTTTGAAGATCTAATTGGCTTTATTAACTGATACATGAATCGAGGAGCATCCCTCTAGCAAGTAGAGAGGAGTTGTATAAAGTGGAAAGTTTTTACAGAGGAGAGTGGGGCAAGAGAGCTATTAGCCAAAGAAAGGCGTGTTTCAGGTTAGGACATCTTCTTTGGGAAGCAAGTGCACAGCAAGATTTGTATCATGCAGACTACCTCACTGCTGATCAGAACATTTCAGTTTGACTTTTAGAAGGTCACATTCTGGGATGCCTGGGTGGCTCATTTGCCTTCAGCCCAGGTCATGATCCCACGTCCAGCCCCACGTCCAGCCTCACATCCAGCCCCATGTCCAGCCCCATGTTGGGCTCCCCACTGTCAGGCTCCCAGCTCTGCGGAGGAAACTGTTTCTCTCTCTCCATCTGCCTGCCACTCCTGCTTGTGCTCTGTCTCTGTGTCAAATAAATAAAATCTTTTATAAAAATAAAAGGTCACATTCCTGGGATAGGTGGAAACTGTAATTAAGTCTTGGTTTGCTGTCATGGGGATTGGGGAGCCAAATGATTCCATTTGAGGCTTGTTGTTTCTTTTTTTTTAACATCCCCAGAAGATGTCCCTGCCTTAAGTCCCAGAACTGGTGACTACCTTGCCTTACACAGCAAGAAAGACTGCAGATGTGATTAATGATTTTGAGCTGGGAAATTATCCTAATAATCCAGTGGGTCCAAAATAATCACAATGAAGTAAAAGTAAAAGGGAATAAAAGAGGGAGGCAGGAGAGAAATCAGAGATGTGATGACTGAAGCTGTCTGGGAGCCACAAACCAATGAATGTGGGCAGCCTCTAGATGCTGGAAAAGGCAAAGAAACGGATTCTCCTTCTGTAGCCTCCAAAAGTAAGTAGAGCTGCCATCACCTTGATTTTAGTCCCACAGGATTCCTTTCTGACTTCTGACCTCTGGAACTGTAAGACAATAAACTTGTATGTTTTAAGCCACTAAATTTGTGGTAATTTGTTACTTACAGCAGCGATAGGAAACTAACACACATTGATGTAGGAAAGACATAAGGGTGCGAAGCCGATGGCCAAGAAAGAATTCTGGTGAGATCTTGGGTGCAAAAAGGTGGTTTTACTAAAGCACAGGGACAGGACCCGTGGGCAGAGAGAGCTGCACCAGGGTCATGAGGAGTGGCCCATTTTACACTTTCAAGTTGGGAGGGGTTAGGGATAGCGTGTAAGTCTTTAAGGAATTTTGGAAACAAGGTTCCCAGAACCTTGAGGGGGCTAGCTGTTGTTGGGAAAAGGTCACTTATTACCATTTAATAAAACCTTAGTCATGAGACCCTTCAGAGGTATATTGGTGGGTCATATGCTTGGAGGATGATTGCTAAGAGACATCTGGGGAGGTAGGGATAAAGGAAGTTTTCAAAGAATTTTTATACGTTAAAGTAGACTTACAGGATCCTGGGAGTCGGGCTAAGATTGCCTTTTGCCCTTAGCAAAGTATTAACCCTGAAGCAGCTGGGTTCTGGGAAGAATGTCACTCTGCTTGTTTCAAGGACTTGTCAATGGGCTGTAAGTAGTAAGGAAATTTAATCATTTTTTTTCCACCTTTGTTTACCACACCACACATGATGTCCGACATTCAGATCCCTCCACTACACAGGGGCCCGAATTCATGCAGCAATTGTTGGTAATGCAATCCCTTTACCAAGTGGTGGGAGGTTCTGGTTACAAATAACAGGTATGAAGAGCACGTGAGTGGCTCCGTGGTTGAGTGTCTGCCTTCGGCTCAGGTTGTAATTCTGGGGTCCGGGGATTGAGTCACACCTCAGGCTCCCCACAGGGAGCCTGCTTCTCCCTCTGCCTGTGTCTCTGTCTCTCTCTGTGTGTGTCTCTCATGAATAAATAAATAACATATTTAAAAAAAAAGAGCTGTTGCTACTGGCCCTGAGGTTCTAAGAGCCAGCCTCACAGGGCACATAGACCTCACTGTCTTCAAAAGCTTCTTCTGTGTTCTCTTTATAGCACTTGAGCATCTTAAATGTATTACCCCATTATCTATTGAGCACCCACTATATTCCAGGTTCCAGAAATTCAAAGATTGAGCAGAACTCACATCCTTAAGGAACTTAGAGCCTAGCCGTGTAGCAGAACACGTAAACTATTACAATACAACAAGATATGTGCAAAGACAAAAATATCTTCAAGAGAAGAATCCTAGTGTATGAAAAATATCAATTCTGCCTGTGGGTGGTGGTGGCAGCAGGTGGGGTGAGGGGGCTTGATGAGAGTTTGACGTCATAGCTGGGGGTGACTAACATCTTTAGAGTCCCTAGTTTTGAGGGGAGACGTTTTGACACCTAATCTAGATCCCTGTGTCCCCAGCCAGACCTGGTCTCTGTCAGGATTGTAGCCTCTATGGAATCTCTCTGGTTCAAATTTCAAGGCTGAGGAGGGAGGAAGACCCTGAGAGAAAGAGTCCAGGAAGGAAGCATTCTTCATACTCAGAGCGAATGTTTGGAGCACTGGAGATCCATTCTCCATGATTTCCGTGGAACTTCAAGAGAGATAAAGAAAGCAAAAAGGATGTGTAGGCATTCAGAATAAGTAGCCCCAAGATGTGCCACTTTGGCATGCAGATTATTTTAGGCTAAAAATAATCAAGGCCCAAAAGACTCAGGAAGAAATTCTGAGCTTCCCCTCTAACTGCCTAAAGGAATTTAAATAGGGGACTTACTCAAGGAACAGAGCCATCACGACAGAGAACTAGCTTAAAATATGAACTAGGTATGGTAGATAGAAAACTAGCAAGGTGTATTCGATCAAAGCCCTCTCTATGTCCCATTGTTTCTGGATGGCCTGGCAAACATATATGTATATATATATATGTATATATATTTTAAACTCTTTCCTTTTTTCCTGTGAATTGTCTTCCTTCCCTTTGAAGCCCTAGACTCCTACCCCTTCTCCTCAATTTAGGATGACATTTTGGGGCACCTGGCTAGCTCAGTTGACAGAACATGTGACTCAGTCGCAGAGTTATGAGTTCAAGCCCCACATTGGGGTAGAGCTTATTTAAAATATATATTTCATTTTGCCTGACTTGCTTTTGGAACCTCATATTTATTTGGATTCCCCCATATACAAAATGAAATTTGACTTTCCTCTCTGTTAACCTGTCACTTATCAGTCTGATTGTAGACCAGCCAAAAGATCTTGAAAGGCAAAGGAAAGTGTTTCTTCCCCCAATGGTTTCATGAATTGTAAAGTACCAGCTCAATATAAAGTACCTTTATCCACTTGCTTGGGACTCATGCTTATGCACTGGGAAATTTCATCTCTAAACTAAGTCGATCTTTCCGTTAAGAAAATACACACAAGTGGCATGTGGCTCAGTGGTTGAGCATCTGCCTTTGGCTCAGGTCATGATCCTGGGGTCCCGAGATCGAGTCCTGCATCAGGCTCCCCGCAGGGCTCCTGCTTCTCCCTCTGCCTATGTCTCTGCCTCTCTCTCTCTCTCTCTCTCTCTCTGTCTCTCATGAATAAAATATTTAAAAAAAGAAAAGAAAATACACACAGGCTGTGGACATTAAGCCAGGTCTATGTTTGCTGGGCAATACCTAACATGGTACATTTAAAATACATTAAATTTTGGACACAAGGTTTTATCACACAACTAGGGCATAACCCCTTCTCACTCTAATATTCCATCCCTAAATTTGCTTAATCCTGAGAACATATATATACAATTTCCTGAGAAACAGTGGTATGGTAGGAAACTGAATTTTAAATCTGGAAAGGACTTTAAAGATATTTTAATAAGAGCTGTTTTACAGATGTCGGCAATGTTGAAAGCCCTTCAAAGTTACAGGGATAGGGGCAGTACCAAGATTAATACCCAAGTCTCTCAATTCCCAGCCCAAAGTTCTTGCTTATGAGCTGCACATCTGGCTTAGTTTGTGTCAAGGTTTATCTGCACTTACTATTTTGCTCCCAGCAGTCTTAGGCAATAACAATTGTGCTTTTTTAGTGCAAGTCTTTTTCACAAAATAAGTTTAACTATTGATCAGAGCTTTAAATTTATTTTACCAATTTTACAAATGAGGAAAGAGAGAAATAGTAAGCGTTCAGGAGTAAAGGTAGCATAAATCAACCCAAAATAATAAAACACTTTATTAGATCTCCTTTCGTTATAGATAAGTGTTTCAGTTATCATTTTTCATATAAACTCATGAAGCAGTAAATATCTGTGAAAATTTTCATCGAAAATGTCATCGATATTTTTTTCTATGATAAACAGGATACATGTGTAAGTACAAAAAAGGCTTAGTTAGAGAAGAGCCTTGGCTCAGTTATGCAGGCTTTGCCAGAAGAGGTTGTGATTGCCAGGAAGGAGGACTCTCTCTACCCTTGGGTCCGTTTATTTGATATCAGCTGTCACAGCTGGGGTTTCATGAAAAAAAAGAGAGTGCATCCGCATCCTATGAAGTCTAAGATACAAAAGGATATGACCAAGGGATGTTGCTACCCAATTTCCCCCTGTTGTTACTATGCCAACCACAGACTTTGGGAAAGTGATTTTACGCTTCTGTTTATCATTTTGCTTTTGCTGAGTAATTCAGTCAACTGGGGTAACCCCCTATAGTATTTATTTTCATCTAACTGGAGGAAGGAAATCTAAACAATTCACACCACGTCTTATGTGTTCTCCAAAAAAAAAAAAAAAAAAAACCCTCAAAACGTTGGAATCCAGCCCCTTTCGGTGGAAACCACAGGGGACCCAAGGAAAGACACCTTGGCGCCCCAGGCCGGGAGCAGCGCCCTCGGGGAGGCAGAGTGAAAGCGCCACCCCCCGGCCGGCCGACGAGCGGCGCCCCGGGGCTGGAGGCGGCTCTGCAAGCCCCTGGGCCCCAGCCACCGCCGCGCAGCCGCCGGGCCTGCTGGGCGCGCGCGCCGGGGTCAGGCCGAGGACGCGGGCGGGGCCGGGCGGCGGAAGGGCCGGCTCGGGGCGTGCCCACGTGACCGCCCCGCCCGCCGCCCGCAGCCCCCCGGCCGCCGCCGCCGCCGCCGCCTCCGCCTCTGCCTCTCGGGCTGCAGCTCCCGGCGTGCCCCGCACTCGCCGCTGCCCGCCCGCCAGCCCCTCCCTCTCTTCCCACCAGTGCCACAGAGCGGAGCCCGAGCCGCCGCCGCCGCCGCCGCAGCCACAGCCGCGGGCACTATGGTAAGGCGGGCGCGCCGCCCCGGGGGACCGAGGGCCGGGACGCGTCGAGCAAAAACCCCCGCGCGGTCCTGCAGGGCCCTGGGAGTGAGGCCGCCATTTTAGCCCGATTTGGGCCTTCAAGGCGGGGGGCTGCTGCGCTGCGGCCCCGCTGCTCTGCCTCTCCAGCCGGCCGGCCTACCCTCCCGCCGTCAGGCCAGGCCCTGCCGCTCTTCGGATTCCTGAGGGCGAGGAGGGCGCGGACCGGGGCTGGGGCCTGAGGCCTGAGCCGGGCAGCGGCGTCTGGAGAGGTCGGGCGTGCCGAGCGGCGGCCCGCGGCGCGGGAGGGTCTGCGGGGCTCGTCCTGGGCGCGCGGCGCTCGCGCGGGGCTTCCTTATTTACTGGGCGCTCGCCTCAAATTGGTACGTGCTCTAAAGAGCCCTTGCTGAATGAAGGCTTTCTGTGAAGGATCTTGCTGGCCCTGTAATAAAACCCCTAAGAGGAGGTTAAGGAGGTGAGAGAACGCTTTTTAAAATGCCTTTTCGCCGTAAAAAGCTTTTACACTAGCTCCGTTAGTTTTGAAGCGTCTGCATTTGAGCTGTGAGGCAATTATGTTGTAGCCGTGGGCGGTTTGGAGTTCACACTTGATTCTCTTTCCTTATGAGGAAACGGCACTGGCTAGGATGACTTTAAAGAAAAAAAAAATAGTAGAAGCTTTAACTGAAATCCAAAAGTGTTTTTTTAAGGCCAGCAGAGTTGACACAATACAGAAGGTATTTTTGCTGCTGCTCCTGAAGCTCTGACATCACCCAGTGAAATAGGAAACATTTCAGGGATGGGACAGCTTGTATTTGTCCCTTTCCCTCTACCTTCCATTTACTTCAACCTCCAAATCCCTTTAAAAAGGATGAATGGGGCAGGACGAGTTAGAATCCTTCGGTGCATCTCATATACTGATACTTAAAATGTGGCAACTCTGATTGGACTGCTTGCCTGGTAGGATGCAATTTTTGATGTCCAGATTAAAGTGAATCCGTGAATCCTCTCTAGGCAAACAGTAATTTTGGTTAAAACCAAAATACTTGTTCTGAATTACTGTTCTTTTTTTATTTCAGGCTTCTGGAGTTACAGTGAATGATGAAGTCATCAAAGTTTTTAATGATATGAAAGTAAGGAAATCTTCTACACAAGAGGAGATCAAAAAAAGAAAGAAAGCAGTTCTCTTCTGTTTAAGCGATGACAAAAGACAAATAATTGTAGAGGAAGCAAAACAGATCTTGGTGGGTGACATTGGTGATACTGTAGAGGACCCCTACACATCTTTTGTGAAGTTGCTACCTCTGAATGATTGCCGATATGCTTTGTACGATGCCACATACGAAACAAAAGAGTCTAAGAAAGAAGACCTAGTATTTATATTCTGGTGTGTAAAAACAAAAGAAAAAGTACTTTTAAAATGCAAGGATTGTTATTAACATAGTCAGTTTTGCCTTTGTTTTCCTTTTAAGTGGGATTCAACAATTGTTTCTTTTTTCTGTAGGGCTCCTGAAAGTGCACCTTTAAAAAGCAAGATGATTTATGCTAGCTCTAAAGATGCCATTAAAAAGAAATTTACAGGTACAAACATTAAAAATTTGTGCAGAGGAATTACTCTTTCTTAATTATAATAAGATAATGGGATAATGTTTTTCCTTTTTAGGTATTAAACATGAGTGGCAAGTAAATGGCTTGGATGATATAAAGGACCGTTCGACACTTGGAGAGAAATTGGGAGGCAACGTAGTAGTTTCACTTGAAGGAAAACCCTTATAAAATGAGATTCAAGTGCCATCTGGATCTTAAGGAGCTTCCATTTCTCCAGCTCAATCAATTGAAATAGTATTAGGTGGTGTTTTTTTTTTTTCCCCCTCTTCCCACTGGGTCCTTCCAATACAGTGAATGAAGGAAATATCATTCATGTAAGCAGCCTATCAGTGATTGCCATTAGACTGTTTAATACTGTTACTTTTATGTAGAACCCAAGGAATGCCTTCCCATCATATTTTAGCCAAAACAACTCGTTATATGCCTCCCTTGCAGCAAGCACTACAATGAAAGTGATTGTCAATGTGAATAGCTTAGAATACTGCAAAGGGTAAGCTGATTGAATGCCTTGAAAGTATTATCCACTGGTCAGATGGTAAACTTTATTCAGTATTATTTATAGTTGCACTTGATTGCAGTTCTGTGAGGCTCGAGCATTCATACACCTCACCTGCCTTGGCAAGCCTATTTTTGTGACATGGCAGCACAGATTTAACACTATGCATTGAAAGCACTTTTTTTGTAATGAGTTTAACCTCCCACCCCCCCAAAAGGAATGCCAATTAAGTTTTGTTAACTGTGTCATCAACTTATCCTAGTACCTCAGTATTCATTCCTGTTACCTGCATATCTTAAAAGAAATAGCTGTTACTAATGCCTTTTTGTTTTCTATTGAGTGTACACTACTGAATAAGTGTAGGAGTTTATGTTTACCATGTAAGTTTTGCAACACTAAAAATATTTTGAATATCAGTCATGATGGCAATTTCTGTATAAAAGAGCCTTAAATGGAACATTGTTTTTGAGATCAAACTCCCTACCCTCACAAAAATGGCCACGTTGCAATAAAAATTGTGGCATATTACAGAACGTTGCCTTGTTTTCCTTGGACATTTTGCAAAATGTTACGTGAAGCAACTTTTAGGGTAAACAGCTACTGTTAATCTTTGCACTGGTCATTTAAGAATTTTTTTGTACAACATTCATGCATATTTTCCAGTTTGTTGAGTTTAAAAAATATTCTATCCTAAAGCCAACTAATAGAAAATATTATTGTTATAGCGGGATACTTTTATAAGCATTAGTTTATTTATTTCCTTATATGTTAATATGAAGATCAGAAGTTATTTTTTGCACTTTGAAAAATATTCTTCAATACCAGATTTATTCTCTGGATAAATTAGGGTAGTTGTTTTTTAATTCACGTTTACATTTCTAAGTAAATGACTAGTAGAAGCAGGAAGCTCTTACTGCATATTTGGTCATAATGAAAACTTATAAAATGTCCTTCAAAGGTTAATACTTCTCATGTTTAGGAACTTTCATTTCAGCTATTATTTCTTAATATATTTTGCAAATTGGAAAAAATAATGATGTAGCAGTCTTAAGCATTAGTAGTGGGATTTGGCTGTGGTCCAGAGTGCTCTCCTTATAGAGAATTTGATCTGCTCAGTGTGAGCAGTTTGCTGTTAGCCAGAGCTATTTATGGCAAACACATGCTTTTGTATCTTGTCATAGTTATCCACAAATGGCAAAACTGGACTTGATTCTACTGGTATGCAAAACAGGCATGCTAGTAAGCAGTCAATCGTGGCTTAGAACTTAACCCCATAGCTCTGAAGAATGCTCTTTTTTTTTTTTTTTTTAAGAATGCTCTTATCAGAAAACAGGAAACAAAAACTCTCCCCCTTTTTTTAATGTGTGGAAGTAATTTGAGTATAATTAGATATTTTCCCATATTTTCAGAATATTTTTTCAAGTAAAAACAAAAATAAGATTTAAATGTCTAGGCTTCCATTTAAAATTATATGAATGGCTTGGGGTCTTTTGTACTGAGCCATCTTATTTCAGGCTTCCAGCTGTCCCTGTGAAATATGCTGGACATTTTGATGGCTTTTTGGTAAGGCTAAACTCATACTGACATACACTAAACCATATGTGTAACTGATTCTTATACCGTGGAATTTTTCATTATTTTCCTCATTCGTCTAAAAAAATAAGGGACTCTAAATAAGTTATGTAGTATCTTTTGTTTTTTATAGCTGATTTATCAGCTTTCTTATATGCCTCATAAATAATAATTTCAGAAATTAAATATTGCTTTAAACTGTGGTACTTTGTTCAATTGACGGAACTGATACTAAGTTCATCTTTGAAATACATCTTTGTGCATAAAGCCAAAAATAATGATAAAATTAATGATTCACATGTTACTTGAGACTAATTTGGCATTTGAAATGATCATTTTATTTTACAATCATTTACAATGAAACAATGTTCCAGTTAGCTTTAAAAAGTATACGGTGCTAATTAGTAAAATATTGAGGGCAATATTTTACTGCTAGCTTGCAAAATTATAAGTGTTTAAAAAAATAAAATGTATGAAAATATATAAAGCTGTTGAGATGTGTTTCCTTACACTTAAGAACATTAAAAATTTCAAAACTAATGTTGCAGATTAAGGAGGCACCATTATCTTTAGTCTTTTTCAGGATTTTAGTTGATAAACTTTCTCATTTACAGGTATCAATATTCTTTGAAAACTTAATGCTATAGCAATTAATTTTAACATTTTCAGACAAATGGGAACAGTTGGCATTTGTCCCAAACTGGCTATCATCAGCTGTTGTTTTCAATCATTATCTAAAATAATGAGGCCAGCATTGTATATTTAATGTGCCTTTTTAGTAGATTGGAAGAAAGTCGTCTTTGAGTTTTTCTGATATAGATCCCTTGTAGGAGCTAATTGATGAAATCTAGCAAATGAGGTTTGGGAGAAAATTAAGTACCTTATTAAGGAATAATCTCAGCAATGGTTAATCATAGAAGGATTGGGAACACCCTTCGTTAGGTTTGCCGCTCAAAAAATCTGATTCTGCTTTTTATAGGTCCTATTTTTGGTAGCAAATTTAATGATACTTTGAGATCCAAACAAACATGCATATTAATTTTTCATGAATATTAAAATTGTTAGAGATGTGCTGGCAGGCTCCAGTGATGATTGCTTTTTCAGACAGCTTGAATTTATGGATGTTCCGTATTCATCTCAGCCAGTAAAGAAGTCTGAGCCTTTTCTTTTGCTTTGGAACATCCAAATTGCTTTTTTCCTTGTAGAATTGGGAGTCATTCCTCCACTTCAATTTCCTGTCATAAAGCAGTTGGGTAAATTATTCTTTTTGAGCCTTATCATAATAACTGTCTATCATTCCTCATTACAGAGGGTCAACTATGGAAATGACTTTTGGAAAACAAGAAAATGCTATATAAATGTAATAATTTAGTTAAACCATTCTAAATGTAGTTAAGTAGACAACCATGTTTAAGATAAGGTTATTATAAGATTATTATAATCTTAAGATTTATTATAAGTCTTTGAACCGCTTCATTTTTGTAATTATTCCACTTAATCTTACAGTGTGAGAATTAGCTGGCACGTGACATCGGTTTTTCAGAAAGTAGCAAAGCATAGCTGCTGAGTTGATGTTTGTGACTGCGCTTAATTTTTTAAGTGTAGTTTTCTTTTTTACATACAACCAATTACTAGTCTTTTCCCCCAAATAATTTTGAATTAAAGAGGAAATAAAGCTAGAGAAATAATTGGTATGGAATACTTGTCATGAGTCATGATCCAGGTTGTTGAAAACCTATGCCTGCTTATCATTATTAACATCCTTTTTTTTTTTTCATTATTTCTTTGCTACACACAAAGAAACTAAAGTCTGGAGAGGTTAAGAGACAGCTCAGTTACTGAGTAGCAAAGCTGATTCCTGTCCAGTATACTTTTCACTCTGCATTTATATAATGGAGAACGAGTTACTAATTTACTTTTTTTTAAAAGTAGAATAATCTATTTTTTTTTTTGAGCAGGATATAATTAGTATATTTTCAAAGTAGTGTCTCAAGAATATTTGAAAAATAGTCTTGGGATTTTTGTCTCCTAAGGAAGCCCATGGTCATAAAAGCCTAAAATAATTTTACACTTCAAAGATTTTCTTAGATGTTTCGGTATTGTAAGTTTATGAGATTATGGAAACCCATAAGGATTGTATAGACCCATTTTCCAGAAAGCTGATACCTCTTTTTTTTTTTTAGAAAAAATTGTTTTAAAGATTTTAAGTAATCTCTACACCCAACATGGGACTCAAACTCGCAACCCTGAATTCAAGAATCACATGCTCTACTGGACATAGCCAGCCAGGCCCCCAAGGCTGATACCTCATTCTTTTTCCAAAAACTTGGATGTCTCCCTCCCTATGCTCCTCTAGTCATCTTTCAAAGGAGAAATAGTACTTTGTATTAAAGTGGCTAAGTATTAGAAGTTTGTTATCAGATTGCTTGGGTTGTTCACATATCAGCCTTTAACACTTATCGAGTGACCTTAAAAAAATCAACCTCTCGGAGCCTTAGTTCATGTATAAAAGGAGATAGTGATTGTACCCTATCTCATAGAATTTGAGGATTAATGAAAACACCTTGAGTAATTACTGGCACATAGCGCTCTATAGGGACACCTGGGTGGCTCAGTGGTTGAGTGTGCCTTTGGCTCAGGTTATGATCCTGGGGTCCTGGTATCAAGTCCCACATCAGGCTCCCCAGAGGGAGCCTGCTTCTCCCTCTGCCTAGACCTCTGCCTCTCTCTGTGTCTCTCATGAATATATAAATAATTTTTTTTTTAAATTTGCAATCCAAACCAGGACTTTTTTTTAGAACAAAAGGGAGAGTTTTAATAATTATCCCAGGACAACAGGCTTAAGTTGTAACAGTTCCCAGCAAACCAGATGTAGTCATACTACCAAAAAGTAGGCTGGTGTCAAAATGTAATACTTAAATAGAAGAAACTGTATAAAAGATTCAAAGTTATTAATTTCAACTTTATAAGGTACTAGTATGCTAAGATTCTCTTGAAGTACATGATTACTTTTAAGTAATTGGCCTCAGAACAGTCAACTTTGGATTTTTTAATGCAATTTTTTTTTGTAGCTTTCCTTTTTTTTTTTTTTTAAATCAGAGCGAGAGAAGATGGGGGGAAGGGGTAAAGGAAGAAGGAGAGAGAAAATCATAAGCGGGCTCTACACCCACCACAGAGCCCATTGCAGGGCTTGATCTCACCCTGAGATTATGACCTGAGCCAAAATCAAGAGTCAGACACTTAACCGACTTAGCCACCCAGGTGCCACTTTAGCTTTCCTTTTGACTTTTTACAAACTCTTAGATACTGCATTTTACTATTAACAGTCTATTTATAGCATTTTCTCTTAATTGTTGCTTTTCATCTCATGTGGACTTGGAAAGCCAGGTTGTTTAGAATTGTGTACATAAAGTGAATAGACTTGGGCTTGAGAGCAAAATACCTGAGCACATGAACCTCCTAACATTTCTTTTGGCTATTTAAAGAACTTTGGTGTACTTTCTGGATTCTTGGTTTTTGGATTTTTAGTAAGTATGTAAAATAGCTGAGCTGTAGATAAAAGAAGCATTGCTGTATTCCTGCAAGGCGTCTAAAATATTTTATTAAAAATATTTAATATAAATATTTTTATTTATAAAAAATTTTAATATTTTTTTAGGGCAGCCCCGGTGGCTCAGCGGTTTAGCGCCGCCTTTGGCCCAGGGTGTGATCCTAGAGACCCAAGATTGAGTCCCACGTCAGGCTTCCTGAGTGGAGCCTACTTCTCCCTCTGCTTATGTCTGTGCCTCTCCTTCTGTCTCTAATGAATAAATAAAATCTTTAAAAAAATATATTAAAGATTTATTTATTTGAGAGAGCACAAGTGGGAGGGGGGAGAGAGAGAGCACTAGCAATGAGGGTTGAGAGAGAATCACTAAGCACAGAGCCCGATGCAGGGCTCTATCTCATAACTCTGAGATCATGACCTGATCATGATCAGGGCCAAAACCAAGAGTTAGATGCTTAATGGACTGTACCACCAGGCATCCCTGTCATTAATATTTTAATTTTTTTATTTTAAATTCAATTAGCCAACATATAGTACATCATGTTTCAAACGTAGTGTTCCATAATTTATCAGTTGTGTATTGTCATTAATATTTTAAAAAGTTATTTTTGTCTTTGGCAATACTTGTATTGTTAAAGGCACACAAATGAATTTGTTCCCATTAAGAGAAAAGGCTTATTCTAGATTATTGAAACAACGGAATATGAGAATATGCATTTGATAAGCAAAGTAATCTTTAAAAATGGAAAATGCCAATTAATCTTTTGAGCTTATTAGATTTTTCTTAAATGTACCTTAGATTTGTTCACTTGGAAATAGCTTTGATTACTCTTCATCTAGATATATAAATACTTTCATTTACTCTTGACTTCTACAGCAAGTTTGATTATGCATACAGAATGGTTTAGTAGTTTATTCGGCATAACATGAAAGAACAGATAACATGAAAATTTGGAACAGATTTTTGTTCAAATGTATAATTTTCTAACATGAAAACTCAAGTTAATGGCACGAACTTTTGTACTTTTTTCCTCATTTTATATATTCGTAATGGTGGAATTTCAAATATTTCCTTTGGGAAATTGATAGTTACTGAGTGAGTCATAAAATTTGTGGGCATATGGCCCATCGTTTCTTTTCTTTTTTTTTTTAAGATTTTATTTATTCATTCATGACAGACGCACAGAGAGAGAGGCGGAGACACAGGCAGAGGGAGAAGCAGGTCCCATGCAGGGAGCCCAATGTGGGACTCGATCCCGGGTTGATCCGGGGACTCGATCCTGGCCCTCCAGGATCATGCCCTGGGCTGAAGGCAGGCGCCAAACCGCCAAGCCACCCAGGGATCCCTGGCCCATAATTTCTATGTGTTCCTGTAAGCTGATAGGGCCTTTTTTAAATTATTATTAGCAACAAACTAAATCACCATATGAAAAAGGCAGTTCCCAAATTGGCGTAATTAGTTTTGTCAAAGGTCAAAATGGCAGTACTTTGTTCTAGAAATCATAAAATGTTGCTATATCATATAAGGAATAAGATATAAAAGAGATGTAGACTTCATGAAATAAATGTAAAAGAATTTTATGTGAAGATTAATGTGTAAACCTTTTGTGTATAAAGAAGCAATGGATCAGGGACACCTGGCTGGCTCAGTTGGAAGAGTGTGCAACTCTTGATCTCAGGATTGTGGGTTCAAGCCCCATGTTGGATGTAGAGATTACTTAAAAATAAAATCTTTAAAAAAAAAAAAAAAAGCTATAGGGCACCTGAGTAGCTCACTCAATTAAGTGTCCAACTCTTGGTTTTAGCTCCGGTCATGATCTCAGAGTTGTTAGATCAAGCCCAATATTGGGCTCTGTGCTCGGTGGGGAGTCTGCTTGAGATTCTTTCCGTCAGTCCCTCCCCTGCATGGTCTCTCTCTCTCTCTCTCTCTCTCTCTCTCTCTCAAATAAATAAATCTCTTTGTTTTCTTAAGATTTTATTATTAGTGAGAGAGTATGAGTGGGATAAAGGCCAGAAGGAGAGGAAGAAGCAGAGAGCCTGATGTGGGGCCCAATCCCAGGACCTTGAAATCATGACCTGAGCTGAAGGCAGAGACGCTTAGCCAACTGAGCCATGCAGGCACCCCCCAAAATAAATAAAGCTATGGATCAAAGAACTAGAGAAAAAGAGTGACAACCCCTTTACTCTTACTGCTTATTGATAATTATGTTATGAAGGGATGTAAAGATATTTTATAGTTTCCATTTCAAAAAGTCTTTTACAGAAGGGAGAACAGGATGGGAAGCTAACAAAACTGGTGTTAGCCATTTTCCTAATTGCAATATATTTAGATTTTAGAACATATCTGGGTTTTTTAGGCTTGATTTTTAAAAGTAACATTGTTGATTGACAACTTGTAATACTATTGCCTAGCAAGTCATGTGTAGACTTTGAATAGCTGCTGCATTAGAATTAAATTTATGATGACGTTGATTTAGCAAGTACTTCCTTATTTTGGCTTTGTTTATATCTACATGCTAAAGAGAAAATGCCTTATAGTTATCATTGAATAGCAGTTTTTAAGAAATACCAGGTGATTGAATTAGGTAGATAATCTTGTGTCCTGGCTATAGAAAAAAGTTTTGGGATTAGTTGAAATGTCATTCTGTGTCATTGCCCCTGCAACAATAGTTTTCTTCTCTGAGCTGGATATTTTATTTCACTCAGACTTTCTTTTGGAAATATGTAAAATAATGAATAGAATTCTTAAAAATGAGCCTTAGGTAAAACAGAAATGACATTCTGATGGGAAAATCCTAAAAAATGAGCTAGACTAACATGATTGATATTTTTCTGGGTAACTTTTTTAAGTGATTACACTTTTATTTAAAAAATAATGTGTTTAGTGTGGAATCTGCAAAATACAGAAAAGAGCAAATAAAGATAAGTCATGAGTTAATTTTAAATATTGCAGACAAAGTATCCTGTTAAGCTATTATGAATTATATGGAGATACCTGTAGTTAAAACTAGTTTTTAAGTCGATTTATGCATGCTGGTAAAAAGGAGGACTTCATCCTTAAATATTGTTTGTACAAATTCCTTAGTATTTTTTATCCCAGAAAGAGAACTTTATTGTGGCTTAGTCACAGAGGAGCAGATTTGGATCTTGAAAACTATGCATCCCGTCTATCTGAATGCTTGCTAGATGACTTGGTACCATCTACCATAAATATTTGAAGCCACAAAATTTCCCTGTATTTGTTATGCCATCTACTTTGGTTTCATTGGGACTTGATAATGGGCACCCATTATATAACGTTCACTGTTCCCCAAAGAAATTATTTTACAAAATAGTTTCCAATATATCAGGAGTCTACTTTTATCCTGATGTGTGTATGATAAAGGTGAATAAATACTAGTTCCTTGTATGCAGTGTAAAGAAACCATCCTTCAATCTACTTTGTACCCTGCTAAAAGATTTAAGATAAAACAATGTATATATTTTGCACTAAGCCAGAAGTTATCTATATTTAAGCATTTGTGTTCTGTGTGCTATTCCAAGAGGGTCTGGTAATCCCTGTGATTAAAGAGACATAAGATTTATGTTTGCTGTGAAGAAACATGATCTTCCTGGCCACTATGAATCATTCTGGAAACATTCCATCTCTGTTTCCCAATTACTCAGATCATTAGATCAAATTTAGTTCAGTTCAACAAACATGAAGCACCTTTCATGATCTCAAAGTCTACAGTGATACAGGAAAGGCAAGCATATAAACAATTACAATGCAATGTGATAAGTACGATGATATGTTACAAGAAATGGAAGAGGGAATGATTAACATTGAAGTTGGATGGGCTTCAAAAAGGCCTCATAGAAGTAATGTTTGAGCTGGGCTGTGAAGAGTGGTAGAGTTAACCAGAATGCAGTATGAGAGGATGGCCCTGGAGAAAGGAAAAACCGTGCAGAGCCCCTGCAAATAGTTCATCACAGCTGCTTAGTTTAGTGTGAAGCACTGTGATGAGAGAAGTGTGGGAGAGGTATGAGCCATATCGTCAAGGGCCATGGATACCGTGCTAATGAACATGAAACCTGTGCCTGGTAAAGAGCCAGTGCAGGGTTTTAAGCAGAGGAGTGCCATGATCTTTCTGAAACACAAGTCTGATCACTTTATGACCATGTTGAGAATGTACAGGAGGGTGAGGAAATTGGAAGCAGTTAGGCCTGAATTAAGGCAGTGGCCAATGTGCTTAGGATGAGTGTATTTAAGAAGTATGTAGGAGAATTGACAGGACTTGATTTCAGAATTAAAGGATACAAGGCTTTAACCGTTATTTGGGAAATGTTAGCTACATTTTTAGTATTGTTGATATTTAAGGTCATTTAAACATCAGATTGGCTAAGAAGAGAATATCTGTAATGTGGAAAAAATTTGTAAATGTGGAAAAAATATTAAATATTAACACCTTTTTAATGAAAGTAGCATTTTGAAATAAACCATTGGCTAAAAAGTTGTAGTTCTGCTACTTGAATTTAGATTTATAAACCTGGTTTGCAGTAATGTTCATAAAACAATGGTTTCATTAAATAAGAAAAATTAAAACAACCATAGCTATAACATCTTTGAAATGGAATATATCCTATAGTTTTAAAAATCATTGTTGAATTTTTCTATTATTCCATGCTTGAGCTTTTAGTGTAAAACTCTTATTTGATCACATACAAGACACACCAAACTCCTGGATCAAAAATTTTAGAATTGGGATCCCTGGGTGGCGCAGCGGTTTGGCGCCTGCCTTTGGCCCAGGGCGCGATCCTGGAGACCCGGGATCGAATCCCACGTCAGGCTCCCGGTGCATGGAGCCTGCTTCTCCCTCTGCCTGTGTCTCTGCGCCTCTCTCTCTCTCTCTCTCTCTGTGACTATCATAAATAAATAAAAAATTAAAAAAAAAATTTTAGAATTTAGCAATATTCATATACTCTGCTCATTAGAGAAAGCCTGTCCCACTGTGCTAGTGATAGAAAATGGAATTCTCAGGTCATCTGAAAGGTCACTTTCTATTAAGGAAGATTTTTAATCCTTACTTGTAAATAAAAGCTATTTATAAACATACATCTTAATTCCTTTCATAAAATACTTTCAAAGATTCCTCTGTTTTCAGCAGCTTGTAATAAACATTGCTTAACCATATTGGTTTTTAATACTGCTTTTATGGTAAATAAGCTCACTTTTTTGAAAGGCCTTATACACATCAGGAAATATTTATTTAGTGTCTATTTGTAGAACACTACTCTGGCCATCCTGAGAAATAAACTTCTCAAGGGCACTTCTTTAATCCAGTTGGCGAAACAAAATAGACCTGTGAACTAATAAGTATTCAGAGATAAGCAATTGAATAAGCATTGAGGGGGTGCAGAAAAAAGAATAGAGAAAAGATTTTGTAGAAGTGAGTTTTAAATAGCATTTAAGGAATATAATTTTTTTTTAAATCAAGACATTTTCCCTTCAAATAGAGAACTATTCGAAACAAGGATCCAACAGCCTCTTTCTTCACTGAATATCTCTTTAAAATTAAGAACAAAAAGGGCCTTTTTATCACCACTAACATTAAATTCTTTTGGAGAAGGACTAGGGCCAAAATAGAGACCTTACTTTGGGAGCTTTGTTTTCCATGTGGGTAATTGTCACAGAATCCTGAGTTCCTACAGGGGTTCTTAACCTCTTGTACCATAGATCCCTTCTTAGAATAAGATTTTAAAATTTATATGTATGTATTTTATTTATATATATAAAATATATCAGTCAAAAGTGATATCTTAACATGCTTCTTTAATAACACATGACAGTGTCTAGTGGCAATATAATAAATACCATAATATGTAGTGATGAATGTAAATAATACTTTCTGATCTGCAGTAACATAATATTACTTGAATATATGATTTCTATTGGTGACGAACCCATAAGTACTGCTGATTGTACTGTGGTTTATGGTCTATATTCCTATTTTGGGGGGTCTGTATTCATAGTTTAAAGAAGTAATAGATTTCAGTAGCAGTTAGTTAAAATAAAGGTGTTTTAACTTTCAGGGAACCTGGGTGGCTCAGTCAGTTAAGTGTCTGCCTTTGGCTCACATCATGAAACCAAGGTCCTGCGGCTGGCTCAGCAGGGAGCCTGCTGCTTTCTCTCCCTTTACCCCCTCCACCATGCTCATGCTCTCTTGTACATGAGCACTCTCTCTCTCAAATAAATAAATAAAATCTTTTTTTTAATGTAATTTTTCATAGGTCCCCTGAATTCTTTCCATGGATCGCTTGGACATTCAAAGACCCCAGGTTAAGGAACCCTATGGTAGGGGTTCCTTGCTGGCTCAGCCAGTAGAACATGTTACTCTGAATCTGAGGGTTGTGAATTCAAACTCCTGTTGGGTGTGGAACCTACTTAAAAAAAATAAAAATAAAGAAAAGAAACCCCATGGCTTAGGAATTACCTGAGAGCCCCAGGAAGTAAAGGACTAAGTAGATAGGGCTCACATTCACTTCAAAGAAGTTGCTTTTATTTTGTTTTATATATCAGAGTTCATATAAGATTTCATTTGGAATAAAAATGTTTTGGGGGGCTAAATACTGTATAATTTTTGAAAATAATTGTAAATGAAAAATTCTCTGTTTATCTTGCTCTTTTAACTTAAACTGATTTCTTTTGTAAATATTCTAAGCACGTGAGTGTACCATCTAGTTTATGACCCTGGAAATAGAGATTCAGAAGTCAACAGTGTATAGTTGAAACCATGGAACATCAGTAAGATTGCCCGGCAGTAATCTGCGTGAGTGTAACATGAGAAGAGGAGCAGGCCAACGGGTAGGCAGAAGAGAAGCCTGGAGAGAACGGAGGAGTTGTCAGGAGGTGGGAGCACACAGCTTCCATAATGTTACAGAAGCAAAGGGTGTCAAATGCTGGAGATGTCACGTAGCATGAGGACAAAATGAATCAATCCACCAAACTTGGCCGTAAGGAAGTCAGTGAAATTTCCTGTGGCGTTTTCAGCAGGGTGGGGAGGACTGATGCCAGTCTGAAAAGACTGAACAAGTGATGAAGTGGAAATGGTGTGGTATAGACCAGTGCTTTGCGAAGGTCTGTGGTGAAGCACAGTGTCTGTGATTCCCAGTCTGTCACGGACTGACAGCAGTCCTGCTGTGCGTGACCAGTATGTTGGATAACCACCAGCTAACAGGTCTATACTCTGTTGAACAAGACAAGCCCACTGATGACAGGCTTGGAGATCATGGCCATGTCAAATTGCTATAGAAGTTTCTAAATGTTCATTCTTAATTAAGTACAGCAGCAGAGGTGTATAGATTATTCTTTCAAGAAACTCGTCTGTCAAGGAAGAGAAAGACTAGTCAGTACTCTGTGGGGCCTATAGGATTGGAAGGAGGTTTCTGCCAGTATTATCTCTTACTTTCTCTATACCAAGAACTATTTTAGGCGCTGGAAATCCAAATTAGGGGGATCCCTGGGTGGCTCAGTGGTTTAGTGCCTCCCTTCAGCCCAGGGCGTGATCCTGGGGTCTCGGGATCGAGTCCCACATCGGGCTCCCTGCATGGAGCCTGCTTCTCCCTCTGCCTGTGTCTCTGTCTCTGTGTGTGTGTGTGTCTCATGAATAAATAAGTAAAATATTTTAAAAAATCCAAATTAGGGGCTAAAAAGAATGTGAAAAAGCACTTAAATGAAAAGATTGTTGAACGAGTAAATGAACTTTTATGTGAACTGTGGAGAATCCAAGCAGTCCTGTGCTTCCACATTTTAGAGTAGTATATCCTGCCTCATTTAATCTCTGGATGTTTATGGTCAGGGAATTATCAGGGAGGCTCATAATCTTCATAGTCTTTGAGTGCATTAAAACATTAACTCATTTTCAAAGATGATATCACTGACTTTTCTTAGTAGAACCTGTGTCTTGAGAGACTTTTCTCCCCCCTCAAAATTGGTATTGGATTTCCTTTTTGCCTTGCATTCCCTTCCCTCTTTAAAGGCATACCTTAAAAGAAGATGACAAGTTTGGGACCTACCATGGCCACAGAACAAAGAGAAATTGACTTGCACAGAGTGCAAACCCTAAGATAATATTTTGCATAAAAGAATTCTGGTCTTTTATAAATCCCTTCACTGGGGTGCCTGGGTGGCTCAGTGGTTGAGCGTCTGCCTTTGGCTCAGGTCGTGATCCTGGGGTCCTGGGATCAGGTCCTGCATCAGGCTCCCTGTGGGCACCTGCTTCTCCCTCTGTCTCTGCCTCTCTCTGTGTGTCTCTCTTGAATAAATAAAATCTTTTTTTTTTAATCCCTTCATTTCCTCTTTCTCTAACTGAACTGATTTTCAAATATCCCTCTTATTTTTTCCATCTAAAGCATTGTCCCTGGTCCTCACGGTGGAACTCAAATCTGTACCTGGGAAAATGAGAATTCTAATACAAAATGTGGGCAATATGAATAGGAGCCATGGAAAAGCAATTTCAGTTATTCATGCAGCAAACATTTTCTAAATGCTTAATATGTACCAGACACAGCACTGAGGGCCAGGCACAAAATTGCAATCCAAACCCAGGTCCAGTTGGGTGTACTAGGCTAGACTTATTTTGAATATTCAGCTAGATTCGTTTCTTATGGTAGCCGGAAGGCTTTTCACAGTGTGTACAACCTAAATACAGCTCTAGTTCATTCTACTAGATTAACTTTAATCAGGCATTGTTTAACAAATTTAAGGAAGAAGCATGAAAATCCCAGCTATGCACATGTGTATGGTTTTGGGAGCCAAGTAAAGAGGAAGGTGATCAAATGGGAACTTTCAATACTTTTTGGAAATGTGTGGGTAATTTATAGCTTAATCAATAAGAGTTACTAGGACTTTTTGCCCAAAAAAGGGCAAAAAGGGATGGAGGAGTACCTTAACTCTTTAGTTGTAAATCTTACTCTCCAGCTGGCTCTTAGCATGAAGTGCACAACCTGTAGGAAAATATATTGCCAGTATTAGAGCCAATGACTGTTGGATGTGTGTGACTCGCGTGTATTTGTTCATCTTTTTTGTTCCTTCACTCACTTATTCAAAAACAATTTAGAAGGGGCACCTGGATGGCTCAGTTGAATAAGTGACTGCCTTCAGCCCAGGTCATGATCCCAGGGTCCTGGGATGGAGCCTTGTATCAGGCTCTGCTCAGCGGGGAGTCTGCTTCTCCCTCTCCCTTTGTGCTCTCGCACTCTCTCATTCTCACTCCTTCTCAAGTAGATAAATAAAATCTTAAAAAAAAAAAAAAGAAGCAATTTAGTGAATACATTCTACATTTAGCATCCGTCACTGCCCTGAAGGAACTGGGCTGAGAAAAGAAGACATATGTAAATAGCTATCACACAATGTAGGAAGTGTTCTGTGCTGGACCTAGATAATACATTATTAATTCCATTAACCCGGCTGTAAAAATAGCCCAGGGCCATTCAGATCTACTACATGGGTAGAGGGAAAGTCTGCATGTTTTGCACAGTGACAAATTGTCATCCTATTGATATAAGATGGTTTATCTAAAGTGGTTTATGTCAGATGATTGAGCTAGAGCAGTTTGGGGAATATTATTAATATTCTGTAAAGATTTTATTTACTTGAGAGACAGAGAGAGTGAGCATAAATGAGGGGAGAGGCGGAGAAGCAGACCCCGCCTGAGCAGGGAGCCCCACGCGGGGCTTGATCCCAGGACCTTGGGATCATGACCTGAGCCGAAGGCAGACACTTAACTGACTGACCCACCCAGGCACCCCAGTTTGGGGAATATGAAATAAATAATATCACTTTGGCATAAAAGGCTATGTCAAAATTAGATTTTTTTTAGCATATTAATTTCTCACATGCAGTTAAATAATTCTTAAAGCACCTTCTATAAATGCATATTATACCACAAAAGATATATCGATTCTGGCAGGCTAAATTACACTGGGAAAAAGCCTGGCTTTTACAGTCATGTGTCATCAGAATACCTGCTCCTATTATTTATTAGGTGCATGACCTCAGGCAAAGTACCAACTTTAGTGGGCCTCAGAATCCTTATCTGAAAAATGGGAATAGTACCAAACTCTAGGGTTGTTGGATAATCCACAATAATAATAATAATAGCTAACATTTATTGAGAACTTAATATGAGCATTTCACATAGATTACCTCACAGTTTATTTCTCCAAACAAGGCTAGTAGTAGTGCTATTACTCCTCTATTTAGTTTAGAAACTGTACCCTAGAGTTTAATAACTTGCCCAAGGATATATGACACAGAAAGTGGTAGAGACAGGATCCAAACCCAGGTAATCTTGACCTGTCATCCTTTTTATAAATAGCTTTATTGAGATATAATTCTTATGTCATACAATTTACCCATTTAAAGTGTAGTATTTTAGTATAGTCACAGTTATATAACCATCACCACGATCTAATTTTAGAACATTCTATTCCCCATGCCCCCACAAAAGAAACCCCATACCCATTAACAATCACTCTACCTAACCGCCGAATCTCAGCACTAAGCAGCTGCTGATCTACTTTCTTTCTTTCTTTTTTTTTTAAGATTTATTTATTTATTTATGATAGACATAGAGAGGCAAGAGACACAGGAGGAGGGAGAAGCAGGCTCCAGGCAGGGAGTCCGACGCGGGACTCGATCCTGGGACTCCAGGATCATGCCCTGGGCCAAAGGCAGGCGCTAAACCGCTGAGCCACCCAGGGATCCCCTGATTTACTTTCTGTTTCCAGAGATTTGCCTATTTTGGACACTTCATATATATGGAATCATAAAATATGTGTTTTCTGTGATTAGTTTCTTTTACTTAGCATAATTCTTTCAAAGTTTATCCCTTTCATTGCATATGTCAGAACTTCATTCCTTTTTATTAACAAATAAAATAATATTTCTTTGTATGGATATACCACTTTGGTTTATGTGTTTATCAGTTGACGGGCTCTTGGGTTGTTTCCACTTTCTGGCTATCATAAATAATGAATGGAGCTATGAACATTTGTGTACAAGTTTTCTTGTGTACAGATAGAAGTTTTCATTTCTTGGTTATATATCTAGTAGCTATATGCTAGGTCATATGATAATTATATTTAAGGTTTTGAGGAATTTTTTTAATTGTGAAAAAATAATCTTTTTGAAGATTTTATTCTTTTAAGTGATCTCTACACCCGATGTGGGGCTTGAACTCACAACCCTGAGATCAAGAGTCACATACCCCACCAACTGAGCCAGCCAGGCACCCCATAATAGAGAGAACTTTTTAAGTTGAATAATAGTACAGAGTACATGGACACCATCCATTTGGATTCCATAATTGTTGACATTTTTCCAATTTTGGGCAGCCCGGGTGGCTCAGCGGTTTAGTGCCACCTTCAGCCCAGGGCATGACCCCGGGGTCCTGGGATGGAGTCCCACACTGGGCTCGCTGCATGGAGCCTGCTTCTCCTCGGTCTGTGTCTCTGCCTCTCTCTCTCTCTCTCGTGTCTCTCATGAATAAATAAATAAATTCTTAAAAAAAAAGAAAAAAAAACATTTTGCCAATTTTATATCCCTGCTTCCCCCCACAAATATCTCCCTCCCTTACTCCTTCCCTCCCTTCCTCTCTTTCTCTGATTTCATTAAAAATCAGAGCCAGGTCAGTTAGAGCCAGACCTCTTAACTACTATTTTATATTCATCCCCAGTTAAGTGAGTGAACATAGGTGAAATAGTGTAATTCCTGGCCAATAATAGCTACTCGATAAATGTAAATTCCCTCCTTTCCTCTTTTCCCCAGTACTTAGAAATCTGGGCTGCAAGCGCTACATCAAGATGAGAAGTGAGATCTAAATAAAGACTCATGGACTTTCTTTGCACAGCATTTCCTGGACCAAGGTCAGTTGAACTAGGTAGGTGGCCATCCAAACTGTGGTGATCTAGCCGTTCAATTTCTAGTTGATTTCATTAAGATGATTATTAGAGGGCCACCTGGGTGGCTCAGTGGTTGAGCGGCTGCCTTCTGCTCAGGGCTCAGGGCATGATCCCAGGATCCGGGATCCTACATCAGGCTCCCTGCGGGGAGCTTGCTTCTCCCTCTGCCTGTGTCTCTGCCTCTCTCTCTCTCTCTCTCTCTCTCTGTGTGTGTCTCTCATGAATAAATAAATCTTTTTTTAAAATGATAATTATATAAATAGCAAGATAAATTCTACAAATAGTTACATTAATAGACAACAAAATAAACAAAATCCAAACTATCACAATGCTTGGGTTGTTTTTTTTTTTTAAAGATTTTATTTATTTATTCATGAGAGACATAGAGACAGAGTCACAGGCAGAGGGAGAAGCAGGCTCCCTGTAGGGAGCCTGAAACAGGACTCGATCGCAGCACCCTGGGATCATGACCTGAGCCAAAGGCAGACACTCAACCACTGAGCCACCCAGGCATCCCGTGTTTTTTTAAGGTAGCAGGAAATTCAGCTCATATGAAACCTAAGCCTATTCTAAAGCAAAAAAGAAATCCCATTTACTAGTGCATGCTTTTTCATGTCTCCACATTTCATGTGTGAACATGAAGAAGGAGCTGCAAAAGAGAACTGATCAAAGCTGAAGTTTTACCAAGAATGCTAACAGGAAGGGTCAATTCCTTCCTGGACAGTGACACGGAACAGATGAAAACTAGGGCAGCATCTGACCTACTTGTTATTGATTTATTTAGAAGAATCAGTCATAACATTGGATCCTTGGGGGCTCCAGAACAATCTTCATGCCAGTGAAATTCACCTGCTTTCCAAGAAACTATTGGGCTTACTGGAATTTTTATGAATCCCAGATCTACCATCCATAATTATAGACATCAGACCCTTAGCAGTCACTTATTATCAGTTCTATTCCTGGAGCAGAGGTTTTCTTCTCACTGCTGAGATAAATCCAGGGAGATTATGACTACTCTTGGTCTTGCAGATACCAAGTCTGCTGCTTGAGTCCCACTGGGCCTAGCCCTGAGATTCTGAGCCCTAGCTGTGTATCAAAGAGAGATCATTATCATGCCTAACAAACTGATGGTTTCTTAATATAATCTAATACCTGATATATATTCAAATTTCCCTAGTTGTCCCCAAAATGTCTTTTTACAGCTCATGTATTTGAACTACTGTCCAACAAAGTTCAAATATTACATTTGGGTTTTGTTCTTCTTAAGCCTCTGATAATCCAGAAGTCTCCAACAACCTTTTTTTTAATGCTACTGACTTGAAGAAACTCAGTATGTCTTGTAGAATGTCCCACCTTCTGGATTTGTCCGATGGTTTCCTGTGATGTCATTTCCCTTGTTTCCCTTTCCTAGCATTTCCTGTAAGCTGGCAGTTAGATCTAAAAGTTGGCTAGACTCAGGCTAAACGTTTTGGTAGGAACACTTCCTGGGTGATTCTGTGTCCTTCGTACTGCCTCACATCAGGTGCACACGTTATCCAGCTGTCCCACTGATAGTGAGGCCGTGACTGATGGCTGTGGTCTGCTGGTCACAGTCTGATCCCTCCCATTACCAAGCTGTGCTTCCCCCTGTGACCAGGAAACTAATCTGTGGGGTGATACTCTGGTTCTTTTATTAACTGCCACCATGTGCCATGATGAGTCCTAAAAATTAAAAGGAAGACAAAAGGAAAATTTTGTCTTTGCCTTTCTGGTTTGAGTCAGTGGATTGAAACAAAATATATTGTCTGATCACAATGGAGTGAAATTAGAAGTTAATAATGACAAGTAATTTAGGAAATTCCCAAATATGTGGACATTAAACTCCTAAATTTAAAATTTTATATTAAACCAAATTAGGTTTAAGATTAGGGCAGCCTGGGTGGCTCAGCAGTTTAGCGCTGCTGTCAGCCCAGGGTGTGATCCTGGAGACAAGGTATCCAGTCCCACATCGGGCTCCCTGTGTGGAGCCTGCTTCTCCCTCTGCCTGTGTCTCTGCCTCTCTCTCTCTCTCTCTCTCTCTCATGAATAAATAAATAAAATCTTTTTAAAAATTAACTAATTAAACCAAGACTATAAAAATTGGTTCTTTACAGAAGAAGAAAAACATTTCCTAACCCAGCTAACCCAGCTTCATGACTCTACTACCTCCCACAAACTTGCTTTTTTTTTTTTTTTTTTGCCGATATTGCTGATTGAAGGACAGTGTCCTCTAGTTTTGCAAGTCAGAAACCAGGCAGCAGGCCAACACTTCCTTCTCCCTCACACTTCCTTAACCAATCCATCCCCAGTCCTCCAAACCTTATCTTCTAGAAGATCTCAGATTTGGTCACCTTTTCCAGTGGCCAGGCTGTCATCATCTCTCACCGGATTCCTGGAAGCTTTCTCACAGTCTTGTATCTCCTGCATGTCCTTCATACTGCAAGCAGAAGAATTTTTCCCAGTTCAGAGTTTATCCTGTCTACAATCCTTTAATCTCTTTACATTTTAGGATAAATATCAAGATCTTCAATGAGGGATATCTGAGTGGTTCAGTCAGCTAAGCGGCCGACTTGATCTCAGCTCATGTCATGATCCCAGGGTGATGAGCCCAGGGTCATGAGCCCCTCAGTGGGTTCCATGCTCAGCAGAGAGTCTGTATCTGCTTGAGATTCTTTCCCTCAGCTCCCCCCCAACTTATGCTTGCACATGGACTTTCTCTCCCTCTCTCTCAAATAAATAGAGGCGGCTGGGTGGCTCAGTTGGTTAAGCATCTGCCTTCTGCTCAGGTCATGATCCATCCTGGGAACCTGGGATAGAGCCTCCCCTGGAGCTCCCTGCTCCTCAGTGAATCTGCTTCTCCCTCTGCCCCTTCCCTTTCTCATGCTCCTGCTCCCTCTTTCTCTTTCTCTCAAATAAATAGGTAAAATCTTAAAAAAAAAAAAAAAAGAAAGAAAGAAAGAAAGAAAGAAAAAGTACACGATGAATGTGAAGTAAGAGCTCTATTTATTGATTTTTTGTTGTTGTTGTTGTTGTTCAGAGAGAGAGCACAAGTAGGGGGAGCAGCAGGCAGAGGGAGAAGCAGCCCAGCAAGGGACTCAGTCCCAGGACCCTGGGATCATGACCTGAGCCAAAGGCAAATGCTTAACCGACTGGGCCACCCAGGCGTTCCTATTGATTTTTTTTTTCTATTGATATTTTTTAAAGTAGAATTATTCAGTGTAGCTTTGTTTCCTGCTTTTCATTTAACATTGTATGAAAGTACATATTGTATATATGCAAAAGATGTATATGCAGAGAAAAAGGCTGAGGATAGTGTTACTGGTGGTTTATTTCAGTAGACAGGATTTCAGGGGAATTTATTTCTTCAGACTTTCTGTATTTTCCAAGTATTCTTATGATACACACATATGTTTTTATAATTAGGAGGCAGCTGTAATTAAGGACATGGACTCTGCTGTTAGCTAGATATGAGTTCCAGCCCCAGCTCTATCTCTGCCACCCAGAAGTTGAGTGACCTGGGCAAGTTACTTAACTTCCCCCTCAGAAGAATACCTACCCAGGAGGTTGTTGCAGAGAGCAAATAATATAATATTTACAAATCTCCTAGTACAATTTATATCACATCAATAAATAACAGCTCTTGTTACAGATTTTGATCTGATGAAAATGTTATTTTTATTTATTTTTTAAAAGATTTTATTTATTCATGAGAAACACAGAGAGAGAGGCAGAGACACAGGCAGAGGGAGAAGCAGGCTCCATGCAGGGAGCTCAACGTGGGACTCGATCCCGGGATCCCAGGACCACACCCTGGGCTGAAGGCAGGCACTAAACCACTGAGCCACCCAGAGATCCCCAAAAATGTTATTTTTAAAATCAAAAATCCAGGCAGCCCCGGTGGCTTAGCGGTTTAGCGTTGCCTGCAGCTCAGGGCATTATCCTGGAGACCTGGGATCAAATCCCATGTCAGGCTCCCTGTATGGAGCCTGCTTCTCCCTCTGCCTGTGTCTCTGCCTCTCTCTCTCTCTCTCTCTCCTCTCTGTGTATTCTCATGAATAAATAAATAAAATCTTTTTAAAAAATTAAATTAAATTAAATTAAATTAAAAATCCCTTTCCTGGGATCCCTGGGTGGCACAGCGGTTTGGCGCCTGCCTTTGGCCCAGGGCGAGATCCTGGAGACCCGGGATCGAATCCCACGTCGGGCTCCCGGTGCATGGAGCCTGCTTCTCCCTCTGCCTGTGTCTCTGCCTCTCTCTCTCTCTCTCTCTGTGACTATCATAAATAAATAAAAATAAAAAAAAAAATTAAAAAAAATTAAAAAAAAATCCCTTTCCTTGGGAAAGAAAAAATGAAAAACAAAACCCACATTTAGTTTCAATTGTATTTTTAAAAAGAAAAGAATGAACATTGCAAAAGTAAGGGAGTACTGGACCTGGAAGATCAGCAGTAGGAAGCATGATCATTGAAATTCAGGAAATTAAGTCCTGAGCCATTTTCTGAAAAGCAAAAACAAAACCCTGATGTTGCCAACTTAAAGAAAGGTGAGAGGGATCCCTGGGTGACTCAGCGGTTTGGCGCCTGCCTTTGGCCCAGGGCGCGATCCTGGAGACCCGGGATCGAATCCCACGTCGGGCTCCCGGTGCATGGAGCTTCTCCCTCTGCCTGTGTCTCTGCCTCTCTCTCTCTCTCTCTGTGTGTGTGACTATCATAAATTAAAAATATATATATTAAAGAAAGGTGAGAAAGTTGGCTTGGAATGGATTCATCTACTGAAATACATCTGCTACAGCAGAGCCCCTCCGAGCTGTTAATACTCTCAAGCAGGGAAGAATTTGGCCAAACTATTTGACTTCACTTGTGTCAGCAACTTCGTGGCCAGCTCTGGGAGCTGGATAACCCCCTACTCGATAGGGACAGACTTACACAACCTCCAGCCTCTCCATAGCAAATGGCAGTTTGACTCCACAACCAGGTTGATAACATGTAAGCTATTCAAGATGTGTGCATCACAGTCCAGTCAGGGCAGTGTGGAGAAAGAGAACAATTTTGTAACAATTGGTAGGTTTTCTCTATGTAAAGACTTGGTTTGAAATCACAGCTCCCACACTTCCCTACTTTTATGACTTTGGGCTAAAACATAATCACTCATGAACTTTGCTTTCTTCTCTGTGGCTGGGAATGATAACTCCTACCTCACCAGGAGGCTGTATAGAGGGAGAGAGATGATGTATGTGAAAGCTTAGAACAGAGCTTGACAACTGGCAGGAACCACATGTTGCTTCCCACCTGTGGTGGTGACCCAGTCTGTGGGCCAGAACCAAGTGCATCATGCCTGTATCTGAACACAGTGAGACTTGTGGCCCAATTGCTTCATGGGGCATATGTCCAGTGAACAGGGCTTGCTGCCAAGTGGTGAAGGCCTTCAGAGAAGGGATTGACGCAACCCCTGCCTTCAGGAAGCAACATTCCTAAGCAGCCCTTCCACCCATTAGAACAGTTCAAACTGTTATTAGTTTTAAATAGTCAATGATCACATCTGCTTTCTTGAATGATTATACCTCCAAAATTTCTAAATATAAACTTAAGCCATGAAAACCCTTACACACACACACACACACACACACACAGAGAGTCCTTGAATTACAAGAGTGATTTTCATTACCAGGCACAGCTTTTTCCCAACTTTTAATATTGAAAATTTTCAAACACGTAAGTTATAAGTAGTACATTGAATGTCATATGCTGTTCAGTTAGATTTACCAGTGGAATTTCACTGCATTTGTTTTCTCTCATTCTGCTTTTTAATTTTTAACTTTTTGCTGAACCACTTAAGAGTTCATTATAGACGCTGTGACACTTCAACAACAAATACTTCAGTGTGTATTTCCTAAGATGAAGGACATTCCACCTACATAACTGCAGAATTAGTATCTCACTCTGGAAATTGAACATAAATACACTAGTATTATCTAATATATGGTCCATATTCAAATATTTCCAATTATCCTAATAATGTCCTCCTCCATAGGTTTAAAAAAAATCTAGACTTCAAAAAGAAAAAAGGAAAAAAAAATCATACATTGCACTTAATTGTCACATCTCATCCAGTCATTCTGAAATTTAGCACTTCCCCCTTTTGTGCTAAACCTGTTGTTTCCCTCTCAATTTTTATTTACATTATGGGCCTCATAACTCAGTGGGGGCCCCAGCAATTTTTCATCTTCATTTCTGATCCTTGTACTTTTTTTAAAAGGTGGCTTATACTAAAAACGATCCCACTATTTTCCAGTTCTTAGCTTTTTCAGTTCTTAGCATATTTAAGTGGAATAATAAATATCAACAGCATCTACACAATGCTGAGGAGGGAAGGGATGGGGCATTCAGCTTGGGGCATGTTCAAGTCAAAGTAATGCCAGAACATTCACGTGACAAGCCCAATAGGTTGTGGCTGGAGATGGGAACCTGATTCTCTTCCTCGGTAAGGTAAAGAAAGTCACTTACAGAGAAGTGGAAAGAAAAGCCATGGAATGGGTGACTTTCCCAGGAAAGGGAGTATTCTTAAGGAGGCTAGTCTGAACCTTGGAGAGTTCCAGGCCAGCGGCAAAGCAGTGGGGTATGCTGGACACCCAGCAGAGTCAGGGGGAAGGGGTGCAGAGGTAATGAGGAACAAATGGATCCCACCCCTGAGCTGCTTATGGTTCTTTAATTCAAGGTGCAAATTAGGGCTTGGTGTGCCTGGGTGGCTCAGTGGTTGAGTCTGCCTTCATCTCAGGGCACGATACCAGGATCCTGGGATTGAGTCCCACTTCAGGCTCCCAGCAGGGAGTGTGCTTCTCCCTCTGCCTATGTCTTTGCCTCTCTCTCTCTCTCTCTCTCTGTGTGTGTGTGTCTCTCGTGAGTGAATGAATGAATGAATAAATAATATCTTTTAAAAGGGGGGGTGCAAATGAAATTAATTCTCAAGACCATCTGGGAGAGGGGCCGGGGGTGGGGTGGGGGGAAGGCTTCAGAGCTATGTCAGCTGGAGTCTGATTAGGTAACCTGAGGACAGGGTAGAAGTTCGCCTGAATGTGCAGAGCCTCAGATCTCCTGGGGCAAAACTCCTTTAGGTAAGGAAACCAGAAAAAGAACCAAGAATAATCAACAAGAACAGAACTTGCAGAGACTGGGAAGGGACACGCTGGGGGAGAAAAGCCAATTCAGTTAGGATGGCCAGAGAACAAATGGAAAGAATCTGTGTCCTTGACAACATTGAGACACCAAATTAACCAACTCCAAATCTTCCTCACCTCTGAACTTCTTGTTAGGTAAAATAATATGTTTCCGTACTGCAAAAAACATGAGGTAATCTAAATAGATGAATTAAGAAACTCCCCAAAAGAGCATATTTACCAAAAAGTCATAAGAACCAATACAAGGAAGTAAAAATATCAAATAGGTGAGCAGAACATAGTCACAATGACTGCAGCAGATCCACTCTGCTTGTGAACTCTCTTATACATCTCATTATATTTAATTATTGCCTGTAGGGCAGTAATTTGGTGATTTTCATTTTTATTTATTTTTTTAAAATATTTCTATATTTAAGTCATCTCTACACCCAATGTGGGGCTCGAACTCACAACCCCGACATCAAGCATCCCATGCTCCACTGACTGAGCCAATGCCCCTCAGTGATTTTTAAAGGACCAGAGACAAAAGGCCAGCAAAAGGAAACTGCTCTAGAAGCCCTCAGTTTCTTAAGACAAAATACATTAATATACATATACATGTATGTATATGTATACATAAATGTCTTTATTGTGTATATACCTACATATATGTGTGTGTACACTGACACGTACACAACACATACATATACACATATATGTGTGGGTAATACAGTATATATGCATATACACACAAAATTTGCCCTGCACAGAGGCACTGAGGAATACCTAAGCAGTTCTGATTATTCAGGGGGTGACAGGGAAAGCAGGGTGCCAGCTGCTGAAGGTTGAAAATAAGTTTAAGGTGCTCCTGCCACCTAACAAGGGGATTTTTGACAGAATAACTAGAATAAATAGAACTTTCACAAGCCTTCCATTTTAATAAGGTTTCAAAGCAGTGTGAGTAATGGGGGTGGGGGGGGGAGTGTCGTGACACTGTTCCCATTGTCAGGCTCCTCTGCGGTAACTCTTCTCAGCAGATACTGAATCATCACAGAAGATTATTAAGCCCTTTTCATGTCTAACAGTTAACCCCAGAGTACTTCAATTTTTTTTAAAGATTTATTTATTTATTCATGATAGACAGAGACAGAGAGAGAGAGAGGCAGAGACACAGGAGGAGGAAGAAGCAGGCTCCATGGAGGGAGCCCAACACGGGACTCGATCCCAGGACTCCAGGATCGCGCCTGGGCCAAAGGCAGGCGCTAAACCATTGAGCCACCCAGGGATCCCCAAAGTACTTCAATTTACTGGTACAGGTTTTACTTTACAGGACCATGAAATGGATTGAACAGGCTCCAGTTTGCAAGTTCAACCAAAAATGTTTAAACTCATTTCCTGGGATCCCTGGGTGGCGCAGCGGTTTAGCGCCTGCCTTTGGCCCGGGGCGCGATCCTGGAGATCCAGGATTGAATCCCACATCGGGCTCCCGGTGCATGGAGTCTGCTTCTCCCTCTGCCTATGTCTCTGCCTCTCTCTCTCTCTCTCTCTGTGTGTGTGACTATCATAAATAAAAATTAAAGAAAATTTTTTTAAAAATTAAAAAAATAAGTATCTTTAAAAAAAATAAAAATAAACTCATTTCCTTCAACTTGTTATGAAGATAGCTTCTGCTGGAGTCACAGAGAAGAAAAAGGCATGCATATTTTCACCCCCTCACCCTCAAATTAGCGGCACAACTGTTTAACAAGCCGGCCCTAGTTCACTTAGAGACCAGCAGTATTGACTAGTTCTTTCCTGGTCTTCGAGCCCTCTAACCTCCAGGGGTGGTGCTGCTCAGATTCAAACAGCTGCACATTTCCAACATAGTATTCCCTACATGGTGTCAAATGACTGAGGATGAAGTTTTGGTGACTGGATGATTTATTCACTTAGTCATCGTTGTTCCATGAGGGGAAACAATAAAAGGCTTTTGTTTGTGTTTCTGTGTGTAGGGTGTGAGGGATGAAGAGAAGAAACTAGCCATATAATGAAATCTTGGTCCTCTCAAAAGAGGTCTTTATCTTCAAATTACTATAAATATATCATAAATACATCATAAAAAAATACTGCACTGTGGTTCTTTCTGCATTTTTTTTGTATTTTCCTGAAAAGTTTCTTTCTTCCTTTTTTATTAAGAAAAAGGAGTACATGTATATGTGCTAATCATAAAACATTCAAACATTACAAAAGTATACAGGGTGAAAAACAAAGGTCTCCCTTCATTGCCCTCGCCCAGCCCTCCTCTCCCACCATTCAGCCCCCACAAAAAAGCTCTCTCTCTCTCTCTCTCTTTTTTAAAAAAATCTCTCTTACCACAGTTCGGGGCATTTTCATAACAACAGATGGCATATTGTAAGCAACAGGCAGATTCCAAAATGAAAGCAATCAGAAATCACTGAACATGAACCTCACTGTGGAACACATTCCCAGAAAGTGCCAGGACAAGTCATGGCAGAGTGACTCAGTACAGATGAGGGAGCTCCCCGGAAAAACAGGCCCACGGAGCCAGAAACATCTGGGTTTGCTTCTGGATGTCCTTGAACTAGCTGTATGTCCTTGAGCAACTTTTGTTTCCCCAGTAGGCATGTCAGTAGGAGCATGAAATGAGATTCTGTGTAAAACACCCAGCAAGTGCCTGACGAGTGCTAAATTTTTGGCAAATACTAGTTTTCCTCCCACTTCCAGAGGGACTTTGCTGCATCTAAAGCACACATTAGGGGCGCCTGGGTGGCTTAGTTGGTTAAGCAGCTGCCTTCAGCTCAGGTCATGATCCCAGAGGGCCCGGGGAAGGAGCCCCAAGTTGGGCTCCCTGCTCAGCAGGGTGTCTGCTTCCCACTCTCCCTCTTGCTCCTTGCTCCTCCTCCCGCTCTTCTCTCTCTCTCTCTCTCTCTCTTGCTCATTCTCTCTCTCTCTCAAATAAATAAAATCTTTAAAAAAATAAAGCATGCATTGGTTTACTTCTGCTGAAGTTCTAGTTATGTCTGCATGTTTATGGGGAAAATTATAACCGTATTTTGTACACTGTTTATAAAAGGTGAAAAAGCATGCTTTGCTCTTCTGCCAAACTGCTCAAAGCACGTTCCTGTTTTACAAGTTATTTAAAGACTAATGTAGAAATAGATCTGCATTGCATTTGGGTTCACGCAATGTATGTGGATTCAGGCAAGAGTGTTCAGAATTTAAAAATCCTGATAATCATGGGTATGTTATCTCCTGGAATCCTGTATTAAGCAGCCGATTCAAAGAAGTTGAATAATGGAGCAACATTGATGCAAGAACATTGAATTATTTTTAAATTATTCGTGTAATATTGACATAGCTATTTGGCAGTTCAGAAGTTTTGGGTTTTGTCACCAAGAAAATTACTCTGCCATCATCCAAAAGGCAAGCTCATAATGGGGTGAAGAAAAAGATTAAGGCTTCTGGACTGATCCCCCGAGCGTTTTCGGCAGTCTATGAAGCCTGGAGTGCCCTCTACTGGTTACCTTCCAGAGAGCCAGGCAGCTAATGGTTTCACAGAGGACTCAATTTTTATTTTTTATTTTTTTTAATATTTTATTTATTTATTCATGAGAGACACAGAGAGAGAGGCAGAGACACAGGCAGAGGGAGAAGCAGGCTCCATGCAGGGAGCCCAACGTGGGACTCGATCCCGGGACCCCAGGATCATGCCGTGGGCCAAAGGCAGGCACCAAACCGCTGAGCCACCCAGGGATCCCCGAGGACTCAATTTTTAAAACATCCTAAATATACCCCTTTCTCTATATAACTTGCCCTATTGAGTGACTTTTTTTCTGAAGTCTTATTCTCTGTAAGAGAGAGCAGTAACTTTTGAGGGGGGGAGCTAACTTGATTCCTTAATTAGAAGTGTGTCTGGAAAGAAAAAAAAAAAAAAGTGTGTCTGAGATGCCATTTAAATGTGATCAATTATCTGTTAGATCCTGGGACACATGAGTGGCTCAGCGGTTGAGCGTCTGCCTTTGGCTCAGGGCGTGATCCTGGAGTCCCTGATCGAGTCCCTGATCCGAGTCCCAGGATCGAGTTCCGCATTCCGCATCGGGCTTCATGAGGTGAGCCTGCTTCTCCCCCTACCTGTGTCTCTGCTTCTCTCTCTATGTGTCTCTCATGAATAAATAAATAAAATATTTTTTAAATATCTGTTAGATCCTGATTCTAAAATAATCAACACATCAGAAGAATAATTAAATGCAATAAAGTGATCCCAAAATATTTAACTGGATTTTACATTTTAAAAATCTATTTTGTGGGGCTCCTGGATAGCTCAGTCGGTTAAGTGTCTGCCTTTAGCTCAGGTTATGATCTCAGGGTCCTGGAATCAAGTCCCACATCAGGCTATTGCTCAGCTCTTGCTCCCTCTCCCTCTACCTGCCATTCTTCCTGCTTGTGCTGTCAAATAAATAAATTAAATCTTTATATATATATATATATATACACACACATATACATATATGCATAACACACATAAATATATATATATATAGTTTCTAATGTACACTCGTCTCTCCATAATAGTTTTTCACCTTCCTGTGAACCATAATTATTGCAAGATTAAAAGTTGAAAAAAAATCTAGTGACTATTTTGAAGCTTTGAATCATTGAAATCTTTCTTTGAACTTATTGAATCATAAAAGAAAGAAAATGCCAATGATAGAGTTAGAAAAATATGCATGTGAGATTTGTATTCTCTATGATTTTTCTTTCCTTGCTTCTCCTTTGGCTAGAAGTCAATAGCCCTTCTCCATGTCGTAAAGGACCTGCAAGGGTCCAGCAAGCACAGGTGTGCCCATACCCACTGGCCATCACAGGTAACCAGACTTCTAATGTGAACTAGCTCATTGCTTCTCACACCTGCATTTAAAAGCAGAATCCTTATCTTCTAGTGCAGTGTAATTCGGAATTAATCCATACATTTATTTGTCCCCAGTTATTGAGCACCTATTCTGAGCCCATGCACTGTCGATATGTCATGAGTATGTGTCACTTCTACAAGATAGGGGTCCAAATATCATCAAATTCCTTTTAACAGGGATGCTGGGTAGCTCAGCGGTTGAGTGTCTGCCTTGGGCTCAGGCCGTGATCCTGGACTCTCAGGATCAAGTCCCTGCATCGGGCTCCCTGCGGGGAGCCTGCTTCTCCCTCTGCCTGTATCTCTCCCCTGAAAAAATGAATAAAATCTGTTTTTTAAATTCCTTTTAACATTAAAACTAAGCAACTCTGCCACATGCACACATGTGTATGCCAATCCCAGGAACATGTCTTTTTCCTTTCCCAGATTTCCTCTCTGTAGTCTATGAACTCCAGAGTGCAGACTTGGGTTGGGACCCAGTCTTCCTCTTGCTTGCCTACTGGTCTCTGCTGGGAATGTGCAGACTCAGATTTGGATTAGTTTCCATCGCCCCCAGCATTGCCCTGGATTGTCCCACACCACAGACACCTGCAATGAGTCCTAGAGGAGCTAAGAAGGATGTCCTTCCCCATCCAGTTTAATGCATACAAAAGGCAGATATCCTAAACTGCTCTTTAAACACACACACACACACACACACACACACACACACACACACACACACATCAAAGCCCACCTTTCCCTAGAAGACTGGCAGCTAGAATACCCAGTCTTGCATCCATGACCTCAGAAGTACCTAAAATAAAGTAGCCTGTCTTTGATCTGGAATCCTCAGTCACATCCTTGGTTAGTTTGTTCCAGGTGAAGCAGACAGCAGAGCTGCCCCAGTTGAAGTAAGGATGGGCTCTGTCTCCTCCAAGCCTTTCTCTGTATCTCTACCTTCCCAGGTTGGTGGACACTGAGGTACCGCTGTGGAACTGCGACGTTTTGTGAAATACAAATTGCAAGCCACTAATCTAGTGGCACCTGACTGGCTCAGTTAGAAGAGCATGCGACTTGATCTTGGGTTTGTGAGATCTTGATCTCTATACCCCACATTGGGTATAGAGACTACTTAAAATCAAAGAACGAAAAAGAGAAATAGGGCAGCTCCGGTGGCGCAGCGGTTTGGCACCGCCTGCAGCCTCGGGTGTGATCCTGGAACCCTGGGATTGAGTCCCACATCAGGCTCCCTGCATGGAGCCTGTTTCTCCCTCTGCCTGTGTCTCTGCCTCTCTCTCTCTCTCTCTCTCTCTATGAATAAATAAATAAAATCTTTAAAAAAGAGAGAGAAAGAAAGACACTAATCTATTATAAAAGTCTTATTTTACAGATGAGAAAAATGAGACCCAAAGTGTTACAAACTGCTGATCTAGAACTCAAGCTGGAGATCTCTTGGTTTCACACCCTTGCTCTTTTGGTTGTGTTGTATTGTTTCTCTTTTACCTCTATGAAGATTTATTTGTTTTATGTCTCATTCCCTCCAGGTGTGACCTTAGGTAGTTATACCTTGAAAAGCAATCTCCTAAGTTTATTTATAATTGGATGTTTATGGCTAATAATAGCTTGGTAAATTGCTTCTATCAAGATGTATCTAAGTCAGGAGGAAACAAACAGCATATTCAAATTAGGATAATTCAAGGTGGGTTTAATAAAGATACAATTTACATAAGTGTGTGCAGTGTATGTCTCCTATAGGGTGACTACCAAGGTTAGTGTATCAGGCTTAATCCTACCTGTTGGCCAGAGAGGGAGCACACTCTACAGAGAGATGTGGAACCTGCCAGAAGAGGAATGTGACCTTTGGTCAAGGGACCTAAGCAGCCCAAGGTTACCTTTCAAGGATGAAGTTGGACAATTATACCACCACACTCACTGTCTTCTCTTCCTCTCATCTCTCCTGGAGATCTTCATTGGTTGAACCTCACTGGAAGTCAAACACATTGAGCCCATATTGTTCATTGGGTCAGTCACTCCACAGAGCAGGGTGAAAAAGGGTGAAAAGTAGATCTGGAGGGCAAATAGATATCCTTTCTACAAAGTTATACAATTTAGCAAGTAGTTTAATTTAGCAATTAAAGAGCTGGATAGGGACACCTGGGTGGCTCAGTGATTTAGCGCCTGCCCTTCAGCCCAGGACGTGATCCTGGAGACCCAGGATCGAGTCCCACGTCGGGCTCCCTGCATGGAGCCTGCTTCTCCCTCTGCCTATGTCTCTCACGAATAAATAAATAAATAAAATATTTATAATAAATAAATAAATAAATAAATAAATAAATAAAGAGCTGGATATTACTTACACAAAGATTCTAGAAGAAAAAAAAACCCAAAAATCATTTTAGTCTCTACCTTTCCTGCCACAGCCAATCAGTCACTTAATGGAGGTCATCCTGTCTTTTATAAACACTTCTTGATCCATTTCTGTAACCTCCAGCTTGATTGCCAGTCATTTAGTTTAGGTCCCCACCACATAATACCTGGATAGTATTATAGCTTCCTAACTAGTGTCCTGCCTTTAGTTTCCCAACTTCCACACCACAAGTGGTATTATTTCTAAGATGCAAGCCTATGTACTTCTCTCCTTCATATCCTTGATTAACTTGACATCACCTCAATACGTTCTGTATCAGTAATAATCTATCTTAAAATGCAGTGGCTTAAAGCAATAATAATCCTGTATTCTCTCATTGTTTCTATGAGTCAGGGATTTGGAAAGGGCTTGGCTAGAAAGTTCCTCCTTGGAGTCTTTCATGAAGATGCAATCAGATTTTGGCCAGGCCTGCAGTAATTAAAGGTAAGAATCTCTGGAGGCCATCTTGGAGACTGGCTATGACACATACCTAGGATACCATCTAATCCTAAAGTGTCCTACAGAGCCATTCACTCTTGTCATCAAGAACATGTCCTAGTACATCTCAGGTTTGCTATTTTAGAAGTAAGAGATATTTCTTAATTTATTCACTTACTCCTCAGGCCCAGGAATTAGAGGTAAGGTGTCTACCCAGGTTGATTCACAAATTTTAATTTTCTTGGGGAAACTGGGTTAGTGCCACTTAAAAATAAAGCATTCTTGGACCAGCTGGCTGGCTCAGTCAGTGAAGCATGCAACTCTTGATCTCAGTGTTGTGAGTTTGAGCCCCACATTGGGCATGGAGATTACTTTAAAAAATAAAATTTAATTTAAAAGTAAAGCATTATCTCTAAGTCGTGTATAAAAACAGACTATATTAAACTAAATAGGTATATTGGAGCAACATAACATATTTACCATATTTAATTCGTTTAATTCATTTAATGTATTTGATAATTTGAATATAACATAATCAATGTTTAAACCCAAATTTCAGCTAATAAAATTAAATTTGCTAAATATTTCTCATCTGCTCTCTTTTCTTAAGATAACCACAACATTCTTCTTTATTTGCTCCTATAACAGCTCCCAGCCCAATTCTTGGCATAAAGTAGATTGTCATTAAATATTTGTTGAGTTAGATTGAATAATACAAGGAGTAAATAATCTCTAGCCTTTCCTTTGCAGGTCTTTCTGAATTTCTGTAGAGCAGTGAACACTCTTCTGTTCTACATACTCTGCTAACAAAGAACAAAGGAAAAAAAGAGACAAACCAAAAAATAGACTCTTAGCTATAGAGAATAAACTGATGGCTACCAGAAGGAAGGTGGGGCGGGGGGAAATGGGTGAAATAGGTGAAGGGATTAAGAACACATGCTTTATAATAAGCTTTGAGTGACGTATAGAATTGTTGAATCAGTTTAGTGTACACTTGAAACCAAGATAACATGCTATGATAACTATACCAGAATTTTAAAAAAATTTTTAAGACTATTTATTTATTTATTTATTTATTCACGAGAGACACAGAGAGAGAGACAGAGACACAGGCAGAGGGAGAAGCAGGTTGCATGCAGGAAGCCCTTTGTGGGACTCAATCCCAGGACCCTGGGATCACGCCCTGAGCCAAAGGCAAACGCTCAACTGCTGAGTCACACAAGTGTCCCTAAAAAATTTTCAAATTAAAGCCAAACCATCAAAGCAAATAATTGTAGTATGTTAAAATAAATAAATAAAAGCTAAAAAAATTAAGTTTTGAAATCAGGATGAGGGTTATTGTTGGTGTGAACATTTAATACACTCCCCCATATGCTGTCAGTATATCCTACAATTGCAGAAATACATTATATTAAAGATGTGGCCCTGTCTCTTACTTCTCTGTGGTCTGTTCAAGAATAGTGATGACTATGCCAGTATATATGCTTTAAAAAGCTGGGCTAACATCCTGTTGTCTTCCAGGAACTTCCTGGTTTTCTGCCCTATATATACATTTGCAAAATGCATCTGCAGCATTAAGCATTTTTAATCTTGAGAGCATAAGGCACTTTAGAGACATTGGTTTCTATTCTGTAACAAACGGGTATAATATGCAATCTCTTACATGTTAAAGAAAAGACCACTGACTTTCCTGGAAAAATACTTTTCTCTTCATATAAGAACCTAAGCATATTTACTTATCTTTGTCATTATCATCATCATCACCATTACCATCATTACAATGTATGTGCAGTGAAGGGAAAAAATTCAACACCCCAGTGTTCCTTCTAGAGTTAAAACTGTTAGAGTTTAGGAGAGCCTTTTAATTTTTTTTCTTCTTTATTTTTTTCAAATTTTTGTTTAAATTTCAGTTAGGTAAGGGATGCCTGGATGGTTCAGTCAGTTAAGCAACTACTCTTGATTTGGGCTCAGATCATGATTTCAGGGTCCTGAGATTGAGCCCAGTAGGGCTCCACACTCAGCAGGGCATCTGCTTGAGATTTTTCTCTCCCTCTGCCCCTCCCGCTCATGCTCTCTCTCAAATAAATAAAATAAATCTTTGATTTCCACTTAATTAATGTACAGTGTAATATTAGCTTAAGATATACAATTTAGTGATTCATCACTTACATACAACACCCAGTGCTCATCACAAGTGCTCTCCTTAGGGATCCCTGGGTGGCGCAGCGGTTTGGCGCCTGCCTTTGGCCCAGGGCGCGATTCTGGAGACCCGGGATCGAATCCCACATCGGGCTCCCGGTGCATGGAGCCTGCTTCTCCCTCTGCCTGTGTCTCTGCCTCTCTCTCTCTCTGTAACTATCATAAATAAATAAAAATTAAAAAAAAAATTAAAAAAAAAAAAAAAAAAAAAACAAGTGCTCTCCTTGGGCAGCACAGGTGGCTCAGCGGTTTAGTGCTGCCTTCGGCCCATGACCTGATCCTGGGGACCCGAGATCAAGTCCCACGTTGGGCTCCCTGCATGGAGCCTGCTTCTCCCTCTGCCTGTGTCTCTGCCTCTCTCTCTCTCTCTCCCTGTGTGTCTCTCATGAATAAATAAATAAAATCTTTAAAATAAATAAATAAAAAACAAGTGCTCTCCTTAATGCCCATCACCCATTTAGCCCATCCCCCCACCCACTTCCCTCCAGCAACCCTCAGTTTGTTCTTTATAATTAAGTCTGTTTAAAAAAAAAAATGTCTGTTTTATGTTTTGCCTCTCCTTTCCCCCTTATGTTCATCTGTTTTGCTTCTTAAATTTCATATTTGAGTGAAATCATATGGTATTTTTCTTTCTCTAATTTATTTCACCTGGCATAATACACTCTATATCCATCCATATCATTGTAAATGGCAAGATTTCATATTTTTTATGGCTGAGTAATATCCCATTGTGTGTGTGTGTGTGTGTGTGTGTGTGTGTGTGTGTGTATACCAACTCTTCTTTATCCATTCATCAGTTGATGGACATTTGGGCTCTTTCCATAATTTGATATTGTTAAGAATGCTGCTATAAACATCGGGTACATGTCTGTCTTTGAATCAGTATTTTTGTATCCTTTGTAGTGCAATTGCTAGATTGTAGAGTAGTTCTGTTTTTAACTTTTGAGGAACCTAAGAACACATTTTTTTAAGATTTATTTATTCATTTATTTATGATAGACCTAGAGAAAGAGAGAGAGACAGAGACACAGGAGGAGGGAGAAGCAGGCTCCATGCCGGGAGCCCGACGCTAAGAGCACATTTTTAAATTAATTATGAAGATGAGACTGTGGGGAATAACTTGGATGGCCTAGAGCCAATAAAGAAAGAGCTAAAATGTTCTATAAGAAATGAACAAGAATTTGAGGGATTAAGGACAAATAAGTTAGGGAAGGATGAAGGCTAAAGCAAGATGAGGGGGCACTTGAGTGAAATCTGGCCCACTTTCTGCTGTCAAGCTGCGAATTGCAAGGCCTGCTAAAGGAGGCCTGCTTTTTTCTAAATGTACACAAAGATGTCATATGGATCAGCAGTGACCCCAAGAGGGACCCAGCATAATGCAAAAAGACTATGACCTGAAAGGAAGAGATACAGAATGATTTCACTATAAGAAAGAATGGACCAGGGATTTTTAGGTTCAGAAATGTTAAGATCCAATTTAGGTCATTCTGCCCTAAAATATCACCTCTTCCATGCCTCTCTTCTTTCGATAATATTCGCTTACGTACATTGTAGATGAGTAGTGCTTCAGAGAGAAGAGATGAAGCACTCTCTAGTGAGGAGACGAGATGAGGAAAAGACAGAAGAAACACTGACTTGAGGGGCTGTAGTGTCGCTGGAAACAAGACCTCAACCAGAGGACACCAAGAAGAGACTAAACTCCAGAGAATCCTCAGAAACATTGAGTATTTGAACTAATTGCCATTTGAATTTCAAAGAGCTTGAGGACATCCATGCAGCTGAAAGCGAAAGGCAAACGCTCAACCGCTGAGTCACACAAGTGTCCCTAAAAAATTTTCAAATTAAAGCCAAACCATCAAAGCAAATAATTGTAGTATGTTAAAATAAATAAATAAAAGCTAAAAACAATTAAGTTTTGAAATCAGGATGAGGGTTATTGTTGGTGTGAACACTTAATACACTCCCCCATATAAGAAACCTTGGGGACCCTGGGTCACTCAGTCAGTTGAGTGTCCAACTCTTGTTTCAGTTCAGGTCATGATCTTATGGTCATAAGATTGAGCCCCACGTCAGGGTCTGCACTCAGTGGGAAGTCTGCTTGAGATTATCTCTCTCTTTCTCTCTCTGAGCCTCCTGCTTGTGTTCTCTCTCTCCCAAATAAATAAATAATTTTTTAAGGAAAACCAAAAAAACAAAAACATTTAGGAAAATATTCAAGGTTCACAATAGTTAATGCAAAGCTTAGATTCACACTCAGGAAGTCTAACTTCAGAGACTATGTTATTGTTGCCATATTACATATGAGGAAAGTAGTGCAGAGAGAGAAGATGGCTCGTCCATAGTGACTAGTTGCAGCGTGAGCATCTGACCACTGGAGACTATCCCCAGAACCCATATCCGTCCTTACCTATTACAGGTGAAGAGAGAGTGGTGATGGAGGCAACTCCTGGACCAATCTTGAAGGATGAATAGGATTGGGAGAGGCAAAGATGAGAAGTTGGTTCAGGCAGTGAGATCAGAAAAGAAACTTATACCACCTATACATACCAAAATCTAGGCAGCTCCTCTTTCTAGACCAGACTGAGCTTTGAGTCTTTTCACCATACTGAGAGGGAAAGTTCAATGCCACAAATCAAAGGGCCTCCTGGACCCACCATTTTATTCTCTGTGGAACACAATGACCAAACACTGTTCGCACCCACTCCTAATTTGGAAAGCTTCATGCTAAATATCATTTAAGATCATTTGAGTTTTCAACAAATGGTACTGGGACAGCTAGACATCCTCATGCAAAAAAAAAAAATCAATCTAGACACAGACCTTACACTCTTCACAAAAAAATAACTCAAAATGATCATAGACCTACATGTAATATACAAAACTATAAAACTCCTACAGGATAATATAGGAGAAAACCCAAATGCCCTTGAATTTGCTGATGACTTTTTAGATACAATACCAAAGGCACAATCCATGAAAGAAAAAATGGATAAGCTGGACTTCATTAAAGTTAAAATTTTCTGCTGTGTGAAAAATACTATCAAGAAAATGAAAAGACAAGCACCAGACTAAGAAAAACTATTTGCAAAAGATATTTCTCTTAAAAAATAAAAAAACTGTTATCCAAAATACACAAAGAACATTTAAAACTCAACAATAAGAAAACAGACAACCTGGTCAGAAAATGAGCCAAAGCCCTTAACAGATACCTCACCAAAGAAAATATACAAAGGGCATATAATCTGTATGCTCCACATCATATGTCATCAGGGAAGTGCAAATTAAAAACAACAATGAGATATCACTACAGACTTACTAGAATGGCCAAAATCCAGAACATTTACCACACCAAGTAGTGGTGAGGATATGGAGCAAAAAGAACTCCCATTCATTGCTGGTGGAAATGGGAATGCCACTTTAGAAGACATTTGGCAGTTTCTCACAAAACTAAACATACCCTTGCCTTATGATTCAGCAGCCATGCTCCTTGGTATTTACCCGAAGGACATGAAAGCTATGCACACACAGAAACCTACACACAAATATTTATAGTAGCTTATTCATACTTTCCCAAACCTGGAAGGAACCTAGACATTCTGCAGTGGGTGAATGGATAAATCGTGAGACATTTAGACAATGGAGTATTAAGCCATGAAAAGACATGGAGGAACCTTAAGTGTGTATTACTAAATGAAAGAAACCAATCTGAAAAGGGACATACTGTATGATTTGATCTATATGATAGTCCGAAAAAGGCAAAACTATGGAGGCAGTAAAAAGATCAGTGGTTGCCAGGGGTTGGGAGTGGGGGAAGGTAGAGAAAGATGACTAGGGGGAGCACAGAGGATTTTTAGGGCAGTGAGACTACTCTGTGGCATACCATAAATAGTGGGTACTTGTCATTATATATTTGTCCAAACCATAGCATATTCAACACAAAAAGTGAACCCTACTGTACACTGTGGAACCCATGTGGTAATGATGCGTCCATGCAGGTTCACCAGTTGTACCAAATGTACCTCTCTGGTGGGGGATGTTGATAATCCGGGAGGCTGTGCATGTATAGGAGCAGGGAGTATATGGGGAATCTCTGTAACTTCCACTCAACTTTGTTATAAACCTAAAACTGCTTAAAAGTAATCTACATTTTTTCTTAATCACTTGATTTTTTTTCAAAAATTTTTTCAAAAATCACTTGAAGAAGCGAGGTCTGAGAGATTAACAAACTTGTTCAGGATAAAAGAGCCCATCTGTGATTGAAATATGGCTCCCGGGACTTCTGCTTTCTGCCATGAAGAGGTAAGAGGAACCAAATTTGCTGCCTGCCTTAGACATTTTTTTTTAACTGGGCCAAATGTTTGAAACAGCAGTTTCAGACATTGGACAATAGGCAGCAGAGAACAGTGATCTCTGAAAGGAAATAAAAAGCTGAAGTCCATGATCGCTCCAGCTTACTGCCTTTGGGAAGTTTCCAGGCAGTGGCACAGGGAGGGGGAAACTAGGTAGAGCCCTGCAGTCTCCCCAAGTGAAGGAGACAGGGTGAAGAATTTGAGAAGACTCGGGTGGCTAGAATTTGCAGGGCAGAGCCCCACAGAGAATGGCTGCACAGAAAGAGAGAGTTCCAAAGATCTGAAGAGGGTTCCCATCAAGTCTTCAGCTGAGTAATGATAAGTACATATAAGGTGCTGTACTGTCTTACAGTTGGGGAGCTCAGAAGTGAAAAGAGTCTCATGGAACTGAAATCAAGGTGTCAGCAGAGCCGTATTCCTTCTAGTGGCTCCAGGGGACAATCTGTTTCCTTGCCTTTTCCCTGGCCAAGGCTGCATTCCTTGGCTCGTGGCCCCCTTCCAGCAACATTGGGCCAGATTTTTCTCATGCCGACACCTCTGGGTCTCCTCTTCTGCTTCAGTCTTTCACTTACAAGAACACTTGTGATTATACCGGGCTCACCTAATATCATCCAGGGTAATCTCCACCTCTCAGGGCCAGCTGCTTAACAAACTTAATTCCATCTGCAAATTTAATTCGTCTTTGCCTTGTAAGGTAACACATTCCCAGGGTCTAGCGGTTAGGACACAGATCTCTTCAGAGGCCATCACTCCGCCTACCACACCATGTGCACTACTTGGAATTAGAATTGTACCAATTGTACCACCATAGTGCCATCTGTGAGAAGGACAGGAAGCTGTAGGCTGTTTCAGAGGGTAGCTTTTGCAACTTCACTGGAAAATGAACTTCATATCATCAGGCTGTCTTTAGAGCTGCAGGAGGAAGTTTTTGAGCACTTCCAGATCCTTTTTAGGATCACTCAAATAGTAAGCCCGCTTATTATTGTATTATTAGTGCACTTAATTTCTATGAAGGACATCCAAAATACTCTCATTCCTTGCCTTATTATTATTATTATTATTATTTATGTTTAAAGATTTTATTTTTAAATAATTTCTACACCCAACATGGAGCTCATACTCATAACCCTAAGATCAAGAATTGTATGCTCTACCAACTGAGCCAGCCAGGTGCCCTGAAAAAACTTTTTTTTTTTTTTTTTAATTTTTTGAGTAGGCTCCACACCCAGTGTGGGGCTTGAACTCAGGACCCTAAGATCAGGAGTCACATGCTCTATCAACTGAGCTAGCAAGGTGCCCCACTTGCCCTTTTTATTTTTTAATATTTATTATTGAATTATAGTTGACATACATTATGTCTTATCCTAAATTTTGTGAAATAATGAGCCAATTGATACAAAAGCAGTTATCAAGTGCCAGTGCGAGATACTTTTGCATTTGCACTTAATTCAGGCCTTGTTGAGGTACTCAGCCAGTGCCATTGTTCTTTGGTTCACTCAGCAGAAGCTTCAGTATAATCTCATAACATTTGTGGTTTAATGAAGCCTTCCCATCCCCATTGCCTTTCTTCTTCTGCGGGACTAAACAGACAACTGAGATCAAGCACAGTTTATCTTTCCAAGTAAGATGTCACCTCCCAATTGCTTCACCTTTCCCTGGTTCCATATAACCAAGGTTTGGAGGCGGTCTCCCACTCCTAGTACTCTTCATAGGGTCATTCTAGCAATTTCTGAATTTTCTTCTTTCCAGAGTTACCTGATGTTTAGCTTCCCAGTCTCAAGACCAGCCTCCTTGATTCAGTGGCGGCTCACGCCCTTGGCTCATGTCAGTCTTCCATTCCAACTCAAGTTCTGTAATTATCTTTGATCTGCTCATCGGCAGTGACAATGGCTCCATTTAGTTTTAGCCACTCCCTTCATGGTTATACCTGGATCTTGCTGTCACTGGGAACTGCTACCCGGCTGGAATAATAGATTCCAACTCCCCACACCCTGGCCACAGCATTCTATTCTTCCATCTCTCTCACTCAGTTAGTTTCCCAGCTCCTGCTTTAGTCTAACTGCCTGAAACAAACAAATTAAAATCTCAGTAGTTATATTAGTTAACCTTTGCTATCTAGCAAGCCATCCTAATGTGTTGGTGTAAAACAACAACCATTGCAAGTGGATGCATGAGTGATCTTTAAGGCCCGAGCATGCCATTAGCTACCTCCACTCACATGCTATTGGCCGAAGCAAGCCATACTGTCAAGCTCAAAGTCAAAGGGCTAGGAAGTACAGTCTACTCTCTTTGGAAAGGCCACGGGAGGTGAGTTAAAGCATTGGGCCAATAATTCAGTCAACCACAGTGGCTAACCACAACAAAAGATTTTTCTTTCACAGTCCAGTGTAGTCAGCAAGGGAACTGTGTTCCACCCAATCAGCCACCCGGCCTTCTGATATGGGGAACTTTCCCATCTCTTTTGGCTTCATTGTTCTCTGCAGGTATGGAAAGACAAAGTGTACAGGATCAGCACAGTAGGCTGAATATGAGTCCCCAAGGATGTCCACATCCTAATCTCTAGATTCTGTGACTGTTATCTTATATTGCAAAAGGGAATTTATGGTTGTGATTAAATTAAGTATCTTAAGATGGGGAGATTATCCTGGGTTATTTGGGTGGCCCCTAAATGTAATCACTAAAGTCCTTATAAGAGGGAGTCAAGAAGGCCGAAGGAGGAAGGAGGAAAGAGGAGATGTGAAGATTAGAAATGTTGGAGTCAGGAAGGGGCCGTGAGCCAGGGCAAGCAGGCAACCTCCGGAAGCTGAAAAAAAAAAAAAAAAAGAAGAAGGCGAGGAAATGGATTCCCCACTAGATCCTCCAGGAGGAACCAGCTCCACTAACACCCTGACTTTTAAGCTCAGTGGGACTGATTTCAGATTCATGACCACTGGAACTAAGAGAATAAAACTGCGTTGTTTTAAGTAACTAAATTTGTGGTAATCTGTCACAGAAGCAGGAGGAAAACTAATATGATCATAAAAGAGGTTTTTCAAGGCAGCCCTGTGCACGTCTTTTTCACTAGCATCCTATTTGACTTAATCACACAGCTGCTCCTATTTCTATGGGATCTGGGTAATGTAGTGTCTTTGAGTGGCCAGGGGCAAAAAAAAGAAGAGGATTTGATGACTATCTTCTCCACAGACCCTCATGGATCCACCAGCCAGACTGAACATCTTTCACCTCCTAGAGGCCACCACCCTCCTGCCCCAGACCAGACCTTTACAACTACTGCAATCTCCATCTTGTGGTGAATCCTGTGGCAGATAATGGTGGTTTTCCCCTAAATTTCTGAGACCTTCCCATAGCAAGTTTATATAAGGTACAGGTTCAGTTAAATGCAAGAGAGAATTATCTTTGATAAGTTAGAATTTAAGGTATGCTGCTGATATGCCTTTAAAATGAGGATGGACATGTTCTGACTTTCCTTTTTAGAAACTGCAAGGCGAAGGAAATTGTGTAAATAGCAAGGTCAGAGGAGTGACTAAAAAATGTGGTTGTAGGATATAAAAGAGTGAATAATTCAATACATTGCTGAGTCAAAAAGCAGAAGAAAAAAAAAAAAACTCAAGAAGTCGTTTGGCCCAACTCTCTGCTTCTGGGAAGGCTCAGAGCAAAATCATCCAAGCTGGGGCAAGGGTGGGATGGGGTGGGGTGGGGTTGGGTGGCTGGGGAAGGATGGAGATAGAAAGGGGACCAGGGGTAGGTTCTGTTCTGTTCTACGATTTCTAGGCATGGAGAAGGCATTGTATAGACCATTTCAAAGTTTCGTCTGAGTCCTCAGAACATCTCTACAGCAGCTAACATACTCAGTATCTGCTAGGTGCCTTAGACATGGAAGACCTGCTGGCACCCAACTTAGCTGCTTCTGACTTTGAGAGAGGGCTGAGGATTGGGGAAACTTCTGGGCCTCAACCCTATCGCAAGGAAAGCTAAATCTCAAGACTTCCCTCTGCCTAGTAAGACTGAACTGCCAGGTTAGCACTGGGGCAGCCCTCCAGACAGCTCAACTCAGAGTCCTAAAAGTGATCAATAACAAGAGTGGCTTGGAGCACCTGGGTGACTCATGTGGTTAAGTGTCCGACTCTTTTATTTTTTTTAAAGATTTACTTATTCATGAAGATACAGAAAGAGAGGCAGAGACACAGGCAGAAGGAGAAACAAGATCCCCATGGGGAGCCTGATACAGGACTCGATCAGAGGACCCCAGGATCACAACCTGAGCCAAAGCCAGACGTTCAACCACTGAGCCACCCAGGTGCCCCAAGTGTCTGACTCTTGATCAAATCTTGATCTTGGAGTTATGAGTTCAAGCTCTGCATTGGGCTCAGGCCCCACACCCAGTCTACTTGAAAGAAAGAAAGAAAAAAAGGAAAGAAGAAAGAAAGAAAAGAAAGGAAAGAAAGAAAGAAAGAAAGAAAGAAAGAAAGAAAGAAAGAAAGAAAGAAAGAAGAAAGAAAGAAAAAGAAAGAAAGAAAGAAAGAAAGAAAGAAAGAAAGAAAGAAAGAAAGAAAGAAAGAAGAGAACAAGAGTGTTTCCCTATTACCAGCATGTCCATCATGTGTCTGATGCCCCTCTTCCCTCCAGACCTAAAGTCTGAAGAGAGGAAATCAAGACCTTTGCGTCTATGCCCTCCTCTTCTCTCGCTTTGTCTTCCCCGCAAGCAGGACTGATGTGGGCTGGAGCTACTGTCTCCCTCTCCAGTCCAGTCTCCCAGCAAGGACTTAGGAGCAGGCAGGAATCTCTTGTTTACACTGTCAGGGGAGCTCTGTGTTCTAACTACTCCAACAGCCAAGTATCTTGCAACGAAGGGCAAGTAACTGCTCTTTCTTGCTCTGAGGCAGAAAGCTTTAAGGCTCAGGCCAGAGAGGGAAAAGCAGGGAATAAACTTGAGGAATGTATGTATAGTCAATATTTTAATATTTATAGTAGCAAGTCCTATTTTATCAAGAAGTGGAGAAGCTAGAACTCAAATGAGTTCTGTCTAATTCAAGTCTTGGCACTCAAAGAATTTATTCTTTAACTTTTCTGCTCAAGGTCAGCCTTGCTTTATAATATATTTCCCAGGTTTTTCATTCCATTTTACTGCAATTTAATTTAAACTATTTGTTGAGAAAAAAAAAAAAACTATTTGTTAAGGATCCATTAAGGACTCCTTCCTATGCTACTATAATGGTGGACTTCCTGCCCTCAAGATTTCAATTCTTTGGGGCTTCTACTGGCCTGGGTTCTGCTTGCCTTGGTCCTGCATCATTGCCACCACATTTGAACTTTTTCCCTCTGTAAGTGAACCCTCCTTGAATCTCTTAATTTGAGTGTGACATCTGTTTCCTATTAGAATCCTGCCTGATAGACAGGAAGCCCATAACTCCACTGCCAGAACTCACATGGGAGATGGCTAGCTGGGTTGTGTGCCCTCCCACGCTACAGAGATGCTGCCCATTCCTGGAGTTACTGTCACTTCCCAGACCTTTATTTATCAGGACGTACCATGTGACTGAATGTACCACCAGGCCTGGCCCACAGAAGCTTCTCTCTTGATCCTGGGGTTCTTCCTACCCTTGTTCAATAGCATCTGAGGCTCTAGGGCAGGCATTAATCTTTTTGTGCCATGGATACCTGAATCCCTTTTCAGAATCATGCCCCCTTTTTAAAGATGCGGAGTCCAACTCAGGGCTCAATCTCGCAACCCGGAGATCATCACCTAAGCTGAAATCAAGAGTCGGATGCTTAACTGATGGAACCACCCAGGCACATATCCCCCATTTTTAATAAACTTTGTATTTTGGAATAATTTTAGATTTACAGAGCATTTGCAAAGATAGGATCTTAGTCCATTTGGGCCACTATAACAAGATATCATAAATTAGATGGCTTATAGACAACAGAAATTTGTTTCACAATTCTGGAGGCTGAGAGAAGTCCAAGACAAAGTATCTTTTGGCAGATTCAGTATCCAGTGAATCTGTCCTTATAGACAGCTGTCTTCTTACTGTAACTTCACGTGGCAGAAGAGGTGAGAGTACTCTCTGGGGCCCTTTCTATAGGAGCACTTATCCCATTCATGGGAGGCGCAAATCACCTCTTAAAGAACTGACCTCCTATACCACCACATGGGGCATTAAGATTTCAACATATGGATTGGGGCAGGAGGGAGACATAAACATTCAGTCTACTGCAATAGTAGAGAGAATTTCCTTATACTCCTCACTGAGCTTCAGTTTCCTCTGATCTGATCATCTTACATTACTGAGGTACATTTGCCAAAACCGAGAAACCAATATTAGTATATATCATTAACTAAACTCCAGACTTTATTCAGATTGAGCTCCTTTTTCCATTAATGTCCTTTTTCTGTTCCAGGATCTAATCCAAGGTATCATACTGTACTTAGCTGTTAAATCTTCTCAGTGTCCTTTGTTCTATAACAGTGTCTATATTTTCCTTTTTTTTTAGTTTATTATTATTATTATTATTATTATTTAGTAATCTCTACACCCAATGTGGGGCTCAAACCCACAACCCTGAGTGTCGAGAGTCACATGCTCTTCTGACTAAGCCAACCTAGGCACCCAGGGCATTCCCTTTTTTTCATGACCTTTAACAGGTACTTTTGAGGTGTATCAGTCACGTATTTTGTAGAATTCCAGAATAATGTTTTAAATGCATAAAATAGGATCATAAAGAAAACAAAACATATTGAAATATAGGTATTGGAATTTTTAGAAATTGTGATACAATAATATATGGGATTTTTATTAACACATTAAATAATTAGATCTAGTGGTAAAAGTCTAGTAACTGCCATAACTTATTTTTAAAGATTTTATTTATTTATTCATAAGAGATACAGAAAGAGAGGCAAAGACATAGGCAGAGGGAGAAGCAGGCTCCTCACAGGAATCCTGATGTGGGACTGGATCCCAGGACCCGGGATCACGACCTGAACCAAAGGCAGATCCTCAACCACTGAGCCACCCAGGTGTCCCTATCATAACTTTTAAATAGTGATGAGTAGGGATGGGCCTATCATAACACAGCTTCCAAGTCTATCTCTGCATGTGTCTTCTAAAATTCTCTTTTGCCCCCTGCTAAAAATTCTTAAAAAAAAAAAAAAAAAAGATTGATTTCCTTATTTTAGCGAGAGAGAGTGGGAGAACGGGCAAAGGGAGAGAGAGAGAGAGGATACTCAAGCAGACTCCCTGCTAAATTCAGAACCTGACTCAGGGCTCGACCCTAGGACCCTAAGATTATGACCTGAGCCAAAATCAAGAGTCTGTCACTTAGGGACGCCTGGGTGGCTCAGCAGTTAAGCATCTACTTTCAGCTTAGGCCGTGATCCCGGGTCCAGGATTGAGTCCTGCATCAGGCTCCTTGCAGGGAGCCTGCTTCTCCCTCTGCCTATGTCTCTGCCCCTCTGTGTGTGTCTCTCGTGAATAAATAAATAAAAATCTTAAAAAAAAAAAAAAAAAAAAGAGCCCTGCACTTAACTGACTGAGCCATCCAGGTGCCCCTCCCCTGCTAAAATTCTTAAGTAGAGGAATCTGATTGGCCCAGCAAGCTTGAGTCTGCCCAATATTTTCCTCTGACCCAATCAGTTGTAAGATGGGTTTACTGTCCATGATAGAAACTGAGCTTTGGGAGACCCACTTATCTGCAGTGGGATAAGTAGCTCTAAGAAAATGGTAGCAATATCATTATAACAAACATCTCAGCTTTTGCCATATTCAGATTTTCTTCTATATGCTGTATAGGAATTTTTTTTAGTATTTTATTTATTTATTCATGAGAGACACAGAGAGAGAGGCAGAGACATAGGCAGAGAGAGAAGCAGGCTTCAGGCAGCGAGCCTGATGCTGACTCCATCCCAGAACCCTGGGATCACAACCTGAGCTGAAAGCAGACACTCAACCACTGAGGCACCCAGGTGCCCCTGTACATGGATTATTTTAAACCTTATTGAACCCTTTGAAATAGGGGTACTTCTTATCCCCATTTTAAAGAATGAGTAACCTTGGGGACCCTGGGTCACTCAGTCAGTTGAGTGTCCAACTCTTGTTTCAGGTCAGGTCATGATCTTATGGTCATAAGATTGAGCCCCACGTCAGGGTCTGCACTCAGTGGGGAGTCTGCTTGAGATTATCTCTCTCTTTCTCTCTCTGAGCCTCCTGCTGTGTTCTCTCTCTCCCAAATAAATAAATGATTTTTTTTAAGGAAAACCAAAAAACAAAAACATTTAGGAAAATATTCAAGGTTCACAATAGTTAATGCAAAGCTTAGATTCACACTCAGGAAGTCTAACTTCAGAGACTATGTTATTGTTGCCATATTACATATGAGGAAAGTAGTGCAGAGAGAGAAGATGGCTCGTCCATAGTGACTAGTTGCAGCGTGAGCATCTGACCACTGGAGACTATCCCCAGAACCCATATCCGTCCTTACCTATTACAGGTGAAGAGAGAGTGGTGATGGAGGCAACTCCTGGACCAATCTTGAAGGATGAATAGGATTGGGAGAGGCAAAGATGAGAAGTTGGTTCAGGCAGTGAGATCAGAAAAGAAACTTATACCACCTATACATACCAAAATCTAGGCAGCTCCTCTTTCTAGACCAGACTGAGCTTTGAGTCTTTTCACCATACTGAGAGGGAAAGTTCAATGCCATAAATCAAAAGGCCTCCTGAACCCACCATTTTATTCTCTGTGGAACACAATGACCAAACACTGTTCACACCCACTCCTAATTTGGAAAGCTTCATGTTTCTTGAACTCTTGGGCCCAGTTATTTCTGAGCAACAGTCCCAAAGGGATAGACATGCCCAGGGCCTATGGCTGAGTCTCCATGGGGTATTTCCAGGCCTTTTTCCCTGGGAGCTGGAATTATTCCCTGATCGCTGTATACTTCCTTTCTTGGGACTCGTATGGCAGAGGTTGAGGCCCCCGCCCAGGCCTCCCAGGACTTAACCCCATTAGTCTTTCCTGGACAATGGTTCTTACCCAAGTACTCTTAGATCCTAAACAAAGGGATAAACCACTCCTAGAAACTTTAAAGCAAGAGGGTGAGACAGCAGGTTTTCCAAACAAGGCACAGGATCTGTATACATTACTCATCCTACTTTATGCAAACATGCAGGTATCTTTTCAGAAAAGAATGCAGTGACATAAAAAAAAAAAAAATAAAATAAATAAATAAATAAATAAATAAATAAATAAATAAATAAAAAGAATGCAGTGACATTTTGAAACACCTTCTTTAAAACTGTGTGTAAACTCTTAAGAAAGAAATTCCCCAAAGTCACTTCATTCTCTTTTTATTTAAAATATTTTATTTATTGATTTAGGAGAGAGAGAGTCAGAGATAGCAACAGAGAGAGTGAGAAAGAGCACTAGCCGGGAAGAGAGGGAGAAGCAGGGTCCGAGGGGGCTTGATTCCAGGATCCCTGGATCCTGACCTGAGCCAAAGGCAGACGTTTAACTGAGTCACCCAGGCTCCCCCGTGTTTTTTTTTTTAATTGAGATACAATCCACATACCTGCCCAATTCCAGAACATTTTCATCATTGTAAGAAGAAACCACATATCCATTACAGTCACCTTCTATTTCTCCCCTGACCCTGCCCAGCATCTGGCAATTGCTATTTACTTTCATGTGTGTAAAGGAACTTTCATGTGTGTAAAGGAACAATTTCAATTTATTCTGACCTTTCTCCTTAAATAGCACATCAGGTAAGAACCGGAAGAGCACATTTGTAACAAATGCTTTATAAAGCATCTTTATAGGGGCACATGGCAGGCTCAGCTGGAAGAGCATGCAACTCTTGATCTTGGGGTTGTGAGTTTGAGCCCCATATTGGGAATAGAGATTACTTAAAATAAATAAAAATTTAAGAAGAAATCAAGCACGTTTTAGAAACCTGTTGATAGTCCCATGGAACTTTTTTTGAAAGCTTCTGTTGCCCCTTCCCCTACTCATGCTCTCTCTCTCTCTCTCTCTCTCTCTCAAATAGATAAATCTTTAAAAAAATAAAAAGTGCTCAATCCAACTGCCAAATTGAAATTTCATCCACGAAACCTCACCTGGTATTCAAAAATTATAGAAGCCACTTATGTCAGCATAGTGAATGTAATTGTCAACATTAAGGTTAATTATCTATTAGTCAACCAGAAGAATGAAAGGACCCAGTTCTTAAAGTTAAGGTAATATGACTGAGAGAAGACAAGGAATTTCTAAGCTCCTGAATTCAACCTTTAAAAAATGAAAACATATAGTATTGATGTCAGTGTGAGTAGAGGGAGTATCCAAAAATGATTTGAAATTGCTAAATCTTGTTTTTTGGATTAATCATTTTTTCAGGAGACATCTTGGTTCATCAACATTTTTTGCAACAATTAGACTTTAAAAAAATATCCCAGCTTACAAAATATAGGGAAAAGTGGAAGTGAAAATGCTTCACACACACATAGCTGCATGCACATGAAGAAAAAAGGAGAAAAGTCCCTAGAGAAGTAGTAGAATGTCTTAGAAGTGTGGCTTTTATTCTGAAGGCAGAAATTCTAACTAGAAAAAAAAAATTCTTAACAGAGAAACAACATAATGTTTGTGGCATAGAGTCCAACAATTTTTTTAAAAGATTTTATTCATTTATTCATGAAAAACACAAAGAGGAGAGAGAGGCAGAGATACAGGCAGAGGGAGAAGCAGGCTCCATGCAGGGAGCCCAACGTGGAACTCGATCCAGGTCTCCAGAATCAGGCCCTGGGCTGAAGGCGGCGCTAAACCGCTGAGCCACCTGGGCTGCCAGAGTCCAACAATTTTGTTAAATCTTTTAAAATCCTTTTTTTCTATGGTCTAAAAAAACACAGCTCTATCTTATGTCACATGATAGGTATATTCTTGAAAATCTGAGTAAAATGTAGTTTTTAGAAATTAAATATTTTAGATATTTGGAAGTTTTCTGACTTAAAAAATATCAGGGGGCACCTGGGTGGCTCAGTTAATTAAGCATCTGCCTTCGGCTCAGGTCATGATCTCAGGGTCCTGGGACTGAGCCCCACATCAGGCTCTCTGCTCGGCAGGGAATCTGCTTCTCCATCTCCCTCTGCCACTCCTCCTGCTTGTGCTCTCACTCTCTCTCTCTCTGTCTGTCAAATAAATAAATAAAATCTTTTAAAAAATATATCAGAATGATGTCTGGGTAAAATTCTTCTGACAGGTAATAAACATTAGGGCTCTTAGCCTGCTCCACTGTGCCTAAAATGCAAATAAAGTCATTACACCAGATATTTTATTTCTTTTTTTTTTCAGATATTTTATTTCAAAAACTCTTTTTTTTAATTTCAAAAATTCTTTGAAAGATTTGCACTCTTTATTTCTGATTTTCTTGTAGGGTCTGAATCCTCAGGTGAAATAATGGAATATAACAAAAGATGAAAGAAAGTATATGGTTCCCGCCGCTTGGCCAGAATTCTAAGGCTTTCTGCAGAGATTTGAAAAATGGCAAGTATCAGCATTTTCAGTTCAGCATCCTTGGCTGTGGAGTATGTAGATTCACTTTTACCTGAGAACCCTCTACAAGAACCATTTAAAAATGCTTGGAACTATATGTTGAACAATTATACAAAGTTCCAGATTGCAACATGGGGATCCTTGATAGTTCACGAAGTTCTTTATTTCTTGTTCTGTTTACCTGGATTTTTGTTTCAATTTATATCTTTTATGAAAAAGTACAAAATTCAAAAGGATAAACCAGAAACATGGGAAAACCAATGGAAATGTTTTAAAGTACTTCTCTTTAATCACTTTTGTATCCAGCTTCCCTTGATCTGTGGAACTTATTATTTTACAGAGTATTTTAATATACCTTATGATTGGGAAAGAATGCCAAGATGGTATATGCTTTTGGCAAGATGCTTTGGCTGTGCGGTGATTGAGGATACCTGGCACTATTTCCGCAGAGGCTCTTGCATCACAAAAGAATATATAAATATATTCATAAAGTTCATCATGAGTTTCAGGCTCCATTTGGAATGGAAGCTGAATATGCACATCCTTTGGAAACTCTGATTCTTGGAACTGGATTTTTCATTGGAATCATGCTTTTATGTGATCATGTCATTCTCCTTTGGGCATGGGTGACCATTTGCTTGATAGAAACCATTGATGTCCATAGTGGCTATGACAGTCCCCTGAACCCTTTAAATCTGATCCCTTTCTTTTTTTTTTAAAGATTTATTTATTTATTTATTCATGATAGACAGAGAGAGAGAGAGAGAGAGAGAGAGAGGCAGAGACACAGGAGGAGGGAGAAGCAGGCTCCATCCTGGGAGCCCGACGTGGGACTCGATCCCGGGACTCCAGGATCGCGCCCTGGGCCAAAGGCAGGCGCGGCCAAAGGCAGGCGCTAAACCGCTGAGCCACCCAGGGATCCCCTAAATCTGATCCCTTTCTATGCTGGTTCTCGGCATCATGATTTCCACCACATGAACTTCATCGGAAACTATGCTTCCACATTTACATGGTGGGATAGAATTTTCGGAACAGACTCTCAATTCACTGCCTAAATGAAAAGATGAAGATTGAGAAAAAGATGCAATAAATATCTCATCTCCACCATCCTGAAAGCACACGCCTTCCTGAATTGAAGCGAATAGCTAACCTTGCTTCTGCGGAGCAGAAATAAACATGTGTCTTGGCTGCTAAGTGATACAAAGAACATTAATAACCTTTAATTATCTTCCTAGCGGGAACTTTTTCTACTTTACATAAAAGTTCTGTATGTGTAGAAATAAGTAAATCTATAACGAAGTATGATTTTCGTGAGGAGGTTGTAAAGGCCGTGTTGCTAACCTTACAGAAAGGTTCTAAGTAATGGAAGAAGTATCAGTCTGTCTTTCCCCTGTAACACCAGAGGCCTGAAGCTAAGATGGTCTTTAAAATCTTGTAAATATATAGTGGCCATTTCAGTATCTCTTAGCAGGGTGTTGGCCTCATATTGAACTTTAAACATTTTCTAGGGATCCCTGGGTGGCGCAGCGGTTTGGCGCCTGCCTTTGGCCCAGGGCGCGATCCTGGAGACCCGGGATCGAGTCCCACGTCGGGCTCCCGGTGCATGGAGCCTGCTTCTCCCTCTGCTTGTGTCTCTGCCTCTCTCTCTCTCTCTCTCTCTCTCTCTCTCTCTCTCTGTGACTATCATAAATAAATAAAAATTTTAAAAAAAAATCCAGGAAGGTATTTAAAAAAAAAAATTAAAAAAAAAAAAAAAACATTTTCTAGAATTTGCCTAAACATCCAAGTATCATGGGTCGAACCATATGGATCGACAGTGAGAGTGAGGCGGCCAAATCCGGAATAGCCTGCCCCAAGAACTTCCACTCTGGTCCTGAGCTGACAGGTTTGGGGTGATTCTCCTTCTTTGAGAAGCCCTTTCGGATGGCAATGTGCTACTGGTATCTATAAATTAAGGCGTTTCTGAATTGTCATAAATGGGATATTTTAGTCTAAATGTTTTCGGGTTACTTGAATTTTTAAAAAAAAATTGAGCTTTATTTCTGCTATTTACCCTTTCATTTTTGTATATCAAGTTTTCATTATACTTAAAACTGTATCTTGAAACATTGTGAACTGACTTGCTATATTTGCACTTTGAACTATTGAAATAGATGTGATTTTTTTTTGTCTGAAAAAAAAAGAAAGAAAATATATGTAAACATAACTCCATTCTCCTAAAGCATTTCACATCTGGGATTAGGGAGGTAGGAAATCTTGAATTATTTGAATATTATTATTTTAATTTTTCTGACTACTTATGAGTGTCACATGTTAGGCATGTCCCTATATTTCTTGCAGGTTTATATCTTCTGCCTCTACTGCAGCTCTATGGTGGAGGAATGAGGTCATCAAATCATCAATATTGAAATACAACTTAGAAATTATTTAACAGGGATCCCTGGGTGGCGCAGTGGTTTAGCGCCTGCCTTTGGCCCAGAGCGCGATCCCGGAGACCCGAGATCGAATCCCACATCGGGCTCCCAGTGCATGGAGCCTGCTTCTCCCTCTGCCTGTGTCTCTGCCTCTCTCTCTCTCTCTGTGACTATCATAAATAAAATAAAAATGAAAAAAATAAAATAATAAAATAAAATAAAATAGGTAAAAGAAAGTGTGCTAGACTTCAGTTTAATAATCTCAGCTTCTAGGGATCCCTGGGTGGCGCAGCGGTTTGGCGCCTGCCTTTGGCCCAGGGCGCAATCCTGGAGACCCGGGATCGAATCCCACATCGGGCTCCCGGTGCATGGAGCCTGCTTCTCCTTCTGTCTGTGTCTCTGCCTCTCTCTTTCTCTCTGTGACTATCATAAATAAATAAAAATTAAAAAAAAATAATAATCTCAGCTTCTAAATAGAGATTCTTCCAAATAGAATTAGAGGTACTGACATTAATCAATAAATCTGCATGTGCCCTGGGGTCAGGGTTCTGTAGAGATTTTGTCACTTTTTCTCTTGGCCCTTAGGCACTATGGTCAAGATTAGTTCAGCAGATTCACTACTGGTACTGATTCCCAGGTCCGAATCCCAGAAAAGTGGGAGTTGATTTTTTCCTCTAAGAGTAATTTTCATCTCTGGAACATTAACTTTTCCACCCTCATTCTCCTGAGATATGACTTTTTTTTTTTATCTTCTATATATGATGTCTGTGTTGTTTACTTGCTTATTGATTTATTTAAATAAGGTGTGGTTTGCTTTTTTAACCCCTAAGTTATGGGGGAGGATCAAGGAGCAATGAGATTGACAAAGTGATTTTTGCTTATCGGATGTAGTACATTAACTTAAGTCAGTAACATTCGATCTAAAAACTTACTAGAAAAAAATATTTGTGGATAGTTATGTACTTGGGATAGGTAGTATCTTTCTTAGTATTATCACTGAAATAGAAGGCTAAAGGAGAAGAGAGATAGATCTAAGTACATTAAATTTAAAAATTTGGGCAGCCCAGGTGGCTCAGCGGTTTAGCGCCGCCTTCAGCCCAGAGTGTGGTCCTGGAGACCAGACCTGGGATCGAGTCTCACGTCGGGCTCCCTGCATGGGGCCTGCTTCTCCCTCTGCCTGTGTCTCTGCCTCCCTCTCTCTCTCTCTCTGTGTCTCTCATGAATAAATAAATAAAATCTTTTTAAAAATAAAAAATAAATAAATTTTAAAACTTAAGGTGTCAAAAACATCATACTGTAAAACTAAAAGGCAAAGTTAAGACATGAATCTTTATTATACCCAAAAAAGGCTTTTTATCCTTAATATAGAAAGAGCTTTCAAGTTTTCTGGGTGGCTCAGTTGGTTAAGTGTCCGACTCTTTTTTTTTTTTTAAGATTTATTTATTTATTTTAGAGAGAGCGCATGATGGGGAAGGGTAAAGGAACAGGGAGAGAGAGGAAGAGAAGCAGCAGGCTCCCCACTGAGTGTAGAGCCCAACTGCAACTCTGGGCATTTAGTGGGGCTAAATTACACAACCCTTAGATCATGACCTGAGTCAAAATCAAGAGTTGGACACTCAACCGACTCAGCCACTGAGTTACCCAATGCCCAACTCTTGATTTTGGATCAGGTCACAATCTCAGGGTCATGAGATTGAGCTCCATGTCAGACTCCATACTAGGTGTGGAGCCTGCTTAGAATTCTCTGCCTCTGCCCCTCTCTAAATAAATAAATAGCTTTGAAAAGCAATAGAAAAAATAGAGGCTAAGACCAGAAATTCACAAAAGAAGAATTACTAATATCAAATTAACAAGGTTCAAAGTCATTGGTCTTTCAAGAAACACATGTTAAAACAATGAGATTTCATTTTTACCTGTTAAATAAATTATTCAATAAATGTTTTCTTTCATGCCTACTATGTGGCAGGTACTGCACAAGATACAACTGATACATTTACAACCATGTTGTATTACTACAACCCCTGTAGGAAAATGGTATAAGGGAAAATGAACACTTCATACAATGTTGGTGGGAGTGTAAATTAGTACAACACTTCTAGAGCATAATTTGGGAATGTGTATTTAAAACTTTTGACATAATAATCACACATCTTAAAAATAATCAAGGATATTTCCAAAGATTTAACTATTAGGATATGTTTCAAACAGGTACCTGGATGGCTCAGTTGGTTCAGCATTTGCCTTTAGCTCAGGTAATGATCCTGGGGTTCTGGGATTGAGCCCGAGTCTGCCTCCCTTCTCAGTGGGGAGCCTGCTTCTTCCTCAGCATCTGCTGCTCCCCCTACTTATGTTCTCTCCTTCACTCTCTCTCTCAAATATATAAACAAATAATTTTTTTAAAAAAAGAATGTGTTTTATGCTTTTTTGTTTTCAAGTAACAAACCAAAATATAAACAATGTCAATTTCAACAATGGGGTTTGGTTAAATGCATTGATATATCTAGCTGATAGAGTATTATACAGTTATTAAAATTCAAGCTGAAGAATAGAAATATATATAATAATATGACATAACACTATAAAACACGATCTTGATTATGTCAAAAAAGGGATCCCTGGGTGGTGCAGCGGTTTGGCGCCTGCCTTTGGCCCAGGGCGCGATCCTGGAGACCCGGGATCGAATCCCACATCGGGCTCCCGATGCATGGAGCCTGCTTCTCCCTCTGCCTGTGTCTCTGCCTCTCTCTCTCTCTCTCTCTCTCTCTGTGTGACTATCATAAATAAATAAAAATTAAAAAAAAAAAGATTATGTCAAAAAAGTACTAGATGAGGGGAGCACCTGGGTGGCATAGTTGCTTCAGTGACCAACTCTTGGTTTCAGCTTGGGTTGTAATCTTAGGGTCTTGAGATCAAGCCCCGAGATGGACTGAGGGCTCAGCGGGGAGTCTGCTTGAGATTCTCCTCTGTCTCTGCTCCCCTCCCCCTACTCATGCACAATCTCTCTCTCATGCTTGGTCTAAATAAATCAATAAAATAAAATAAAAATACTAGATGAGGCATATGCATGGGAAAACATTTAAAAGCTTATTTGCCAAAGTATAAGTAGTGACTATCTCCAAGTGCTGGATTATAAGTGACTTGTTTTGTCAAAGCTATCATTGCTGGACATTGGCAATGAACCAGAGCTTCCAGTTGGCCATACAATCACAAGGCCATACAACCATTCTGTACCCATGCAACCATTCTGTCTTTCACTTTCAGTACAGAATTCAATGAATATATGAGACAATCTACACTTGCTGTACTTTGTGTTGGATGATTTTGCCCAACTGTAGCCTCATATAAATGTTCTGAGCATGTTTAAGGTGGGCTAGGCTAAGCTACGATGTTGAATAAGTTAGGTTTATTAAACATATGCTCAATTATGATATTTTCAACTTATGATGGGTTTATCAGAGTGTAACACCATCATAAATTGAGGAAGATCTATATTATGCCTAGAGACCCCTTATTTCTTGATTTTTTTTTGTTGTAAGATAAATTTCTACACTGCTCAGTTTATTTGAATTGATGTTTTCTGTTACTTGCAGGTAAACACATCCCAATTAATATAATTCGAAAAAACAGAGTTCAGCAATCTTCCTAATTCTGTTGTAGCATAACTCCCAGGGAGGAGGCAAGAATTAGGATCCAAAGGTTGTCCAAATGTGCTCGCTTTGGCAGCACATATACAATGGTTGTCCAAAACAAAAAATGATCTAGAATTTGAAGAAGTGAGGAGTTGGTAAAAATACATTTTGGTGAAAACTTCTTTGATCAGAACATGATAAAAGGAATTAAACAGTTTTCTTCTAAATCTAATTAAATAATCACTATTTCATATTTTAAAATGTTTTCTTCTAGAAAAATACTTGGGTTTTTTTTTCATTTGTTTTTAAAGATTTTGTTTATTTATTCATGAGAGACACAGAGAGAGAGAGAGGCAGAGACATAGGCAGAGGGAGAAGCAGTCTCCATGCAGGGAGCCCTATGTGGGACTCGATCCCAGGACTCCAGGAACACGCCCTGGGCTGAAGGCAGGCACTAAACTGCTGAGCCACCCAGGTGCCCTAATACTTGATTTTTTTGTTTGACAAAAATGTTCAAAGCAAATACATTTTTTGATTTTCAAAATTTAAAAGTGACTTTATTATTCTCTAAAAGTTTATTCTTCTCTAAAATCTTCCAATACATTTGATTTTGAAGCACACTATTGGGTATCTAATCCCAATTGTAATATTTTATTTTCATGTAGTTAAATCTATATAAAGTAATCAGATTGCAATTTTTGCTCAAAAACATAATTTGCTCATGAAATTTATATAGAAAAAAAGAAAAAAAGGAATTTATATAGAAGTAGGCAATCTCATAAAAATCTATTAAAACAAGAAGAAAAATAAATCATTTGGTTAAAAGTACTAGGGAAGCAGCTCCTGGGTGGCACAGGTAGTTAAGCATCTGACTCTTGATTTCAGCTCAAGTCATAATCTCAGTATCCTGGGATTGAGCCCCATGTCAGGCTCTATGCTAGGTGTGAGCCTTTCTGGGATTTCCTCTCCCTTTCCCTCTGCCCCTCCCACTCATGCTGTCTCTCTCTCTAAAATAAATAAATAAAACTTTTAAAAATAAAAAGTACTAGACAAGTAGTTCAGCTTTAATATCTTCTTTATTTTTATTTTTTAAGATTTTATTTATTTATTCAGGAGAGACACAGAGAGAGAGGCAGAGACATAGGCCGAGAGAGAAGTATGCTCCCTACAGGGAGCCCGATGCAGGACTTGATCCCGGGACCCGGGATCACACCCTGAGCTGAAGGCAGACGCCCAACCGCTGAGCCTCCCAGACGAACTTTGATTTATTTTATAAGTAGCAGAAAAATCTGTTATGTGAGCTGATTTTAATTTCTTTTCCTTTGTTTTTTGTGGGTTTTTTAGGTTTCTTGAAAATACTTTTTTTTTTACTTTCTTTTCCTTTGATATGCCTTAAATTCTGTAATTGCTTTTTTGATACTTGCTAGTATCAGTTACTGATAATTCCTTCTTATCATTTACAAAATATAGTTTGAGACCTTTACCCGGATAGGTAGGCTCAGGTATTAATGAATAACTTTATTGTTTCATGGTTGGGTTCTCTATTCATGTGAGTTTTCAGCTATTGATTTTCACTGCAGTGATTACTAAATGTCCTTGTTGATAATTTTATTTGGCTACTTATATTTTAAATCTTGTTTTTCAGTAGTGAATTCTTTTTTTTTTCTTTTCTTTTCTTTTTTTTTTTTTTTTTTTAGATTTTATTTTATTTATTTATTCTTGAGGGACACACAGCAAGGGGCAGAGACACAGGCAGGGGGAGAAGTAGGCCCCTCGAAGGGAGCCTGATGTGGGACTCAACCCGGGAGCGGGATCACACCCTGAGCCAAAAGCAGATGTTCAACTGCTGAGCCACCCAGGTGTCCCTAACTAGTGATTTCAAAGTTTTGACATTTGATAATTTGAGTGTTTCTGGACTTGGCTTAAGTGTTGAAACTCTTGGTTAATGATCAGAGACATTTAGGTGGTCCTAGGTGGCTCTTCTCAACCTTTGTTCGCAGGAGACACTTGCCCCTCCTCCTAGTTCTATGCAAAGCCTACCCATTAATTGTAGCTCCACTCCTCTCTCCATCTAGGAAGAAGAGTTCTACAGGCATTACCTTCAATCCCAAAACAAATCATTAGGAAATATTAGCACTTTTCATCAGCAACAAATTACCAAAACATTCCTCCTGACACCTCATCACACTACACTGACACCACATGATGCCTCATGACTCTCAGTGAAAAAAACACTACTTCAGTCGTTATTACAATGCACTGGAAAACAAGAAACAAAAGACAAAAAATAAAGACACCCCCCGCCCCCATCAAATTGGAGAGTAATCCTTGCTTGGGCAGTAACGTAATTTTTCTATACCTCTGTTCTCCTTACATACAAAACGAAAGCTACAAGAAGTTCTCATGAAAATATTAATAGTTTAACATTATTGTTTTGAGAGCTTTGACTCAACAAGATAGGACAGAGCGCCTGGCAAAATAGGGAGAGAATCAAGTGTGGAGGGCCTTAAATGCTAGGTGGAAGAGTTGGACCTTCATATGATAAAGATGCATAAAGATTACTGAACAAGTTAGCACCCTTATCATGGATATCTGTGTCTTAGGAGGAAAACTGGCAGCAGGATATAGAATGGAGGAGAGAGAGATAGAAATAAGGAAAGTTAAGAGAGTATTGCAAAAGTCCATACAAATACTGAGGGTAATTGCTGTGGAAGGGAAGAGACCCATTGTTGTGGACTGGGACCAATTTAAGAGATAAGACAGATAATCAATTAAAGACCAAATAGAATTTGTTACTAAAGGTGTGACGAGTGATGGAGGGGAAGGAGAGATCTGAATAGGATTTTGAGGTTTCTGGCCTGAAAAATGTAAAGATGCTGATGCCATTAAGTGACTGAAAGCACAAGGATGGTGTATGCGCGTGCGCGTGTGTGAGTGCATAGCAGGTGACATGGGGCAAAGGTTAAGGAATGATTTTGTTGCATCTTTTAAATTGCCTGTGGCCACTCCTGTGGTGCTGTCCCCCTGGACAGTTAGAGTAGGTCTGGAGGCACTTGTTCACATAAAGGAAAGGCGCACTCTTGTAACGCGGACAGCTCAGCTCATCTTTATAGTCCACAACCATTAGTGCCCCAACCCCTGAGGTGTTATTACCTCACCAACAGTAAAAGCTTGATTACAGCTGACTGTGCGGAGGCCCTCAGTTCCCACAATTTCTATGGGCAAAATATTAATTGTGATTAATTACCGCGTGGCATAACACAAAAACTAGACGATTTATTGTGGCTTCTGGAGCGCGCTTGCTTGGTTTGTTTTTTTTTTTTTTTTTTTTTTTTTTCCGCTGCAGCCCTGAGGGAAAGGAAACTGGACGGCTCCCCAGGTGGCACTCGGCCCTTCCGGGTCGGAGCCGGCCGGCCGCGACCTGCCGGCAGCCATGTGGGCCTGGGCCTGCGGGCCCTTTCCGACCCGGCGCCGCAACCCTGGGCCGAGGGCCCAGCCTTCCTTCTTCCCGCGGCCAGCGGGCCCCGGGCCCCCGCACAGGGCGGGGCGGGGCGGGGCGGGGCGGGGCAGGCCCTCCGAGAGCCCGCCCCCTCCTGCCGCCACCAGCCCCGCCCCTCCCTCTACAGCCGGCTCCCTCCGGCCCCGCGGTGCGGTGCGCGCCTGCGCTGGCCCTCGCCTCGGAGCAGCCATGATGGTGGGTGTTCTCAGCGGTGCCGAGCCCCGGGCGCGCGGTGGGGGCGGCGGGCGCGGGGCGGGCGCGGGGGCCGCGCCGGCCTAGCACTAATGTCTCCCTTTGTGTCTCCCCAACTCCCATCTTTTCCTTGGTGCGCCGGGCCCGGCGACCCCGCAGGAAGGCCTGGACGACGGCCCCGACTTCCTCTCGGAGGAGGACCGCGGAGTAAGTTCTGCCTCCTTCTCGCTCGTGGGACCCTTCGGCCCCCCGCCTTGGCCCCCGGGTGTGGTACCGGGCAGGGTCCCCGGTCGCGCGGCACCTTCTCCCCGGCGTCCTTTCGGTTTCCTCGCTGCACCGCGCCCCGCCCTCTTGCAGCCGTTCCTCCCTCGGGGCCGCTCGGTTCTGATTTCCCCGAGACCCACGGCCGCTTACTTGTCCGCCGCCCCGACGCTGACCTTCTGTTGGACCCCCCTCCCCTGGCCGGCTCGGGGCGCAGGGGGGGAAGTAGAAGTGGAGGCCGGAGCTGGAGCCTTACCCCCGCCCCCCGACACTTCGGGGGCTCTGAAAACCCATTTTCAGACCTTCGTGGCGGCACCCTCAGTTTTCTCCCTCTGTGGACCTCGAACCCGTGCCGCCCACTCTTATCTTCTAAAACGGATATAGTACAAGCTTTTTCTAAATTACCCTTTTGCAAGGAATTTTGCAGTTGCCGAACCTTAACTCTTCTCCAGTATCCTACGAGATTGTGCAAAGTACTGGAAGCTTAGGGTACCTTAACGTTTCTTAATGTCCAAAAAATACATCTTTTACGGAGTTCTCTTGGTGGTTTGAGGTCAGTTGCATGCTACTTAAGAAAGGAACCCCAGGGCTCCGATTCCTCCCTCCCACTCTCTCCCCTCATTTGCCCTGGCTGAAGGGTGGTAATCTATATAGTGCCTTGTACAAGTGAGCACTTGAAAAATACTGATAAATGATTGCAGCTCAGTAAGGTTCCTTGGGTCCATCACATTTAACAGCCTGCACTTCAGTTTTCCATTTTGCCTTTACTTATTCATGTTAGTTAATGTGAGAGATACATCAGTCGATTTTTGGCAGCTGGTAAAAATATTCTTGTAGGATATTTTTTAAATAAAAAATGAAGTATTTAGTATTAACTGATGAGGATTTTTGTTTTTGTTTTAAGATTTTTATTTATTCAGGAGAGATACACAGAGAGGCAGAGACACAGAGGAGAAGCAGGCTCCATGCAGGAAGCCTGATGTGGGACTCGATCGTGGGACTCCAGGATCATGTCCTGGGCGGAAGGCAGACGCCAAACCGCTGAGCCACCCAGGGATCCCCATTAACTGATGAGTTTTATAAATCTTTCAAGTAGAAGGATAAGGAGGGGGCTGCATTCTTTTATAAATGATGTTTTAATTTCTCAGTTTACACAAAAGCATCATTTAGAATTTCTAGTTAGTGTGAAAGCATCATATAGGTTTTCTGGTTATTTCTAAAAAGTTTAGTCTCTAATAAGTTTTTAAAAACTCTGTGGAGGGCAGCCCAGGTGGCTCAGCGGTTTAGCTCCGCCTTAGGTCCAGTGAGCCGGGATCGAGTCCCACATCGGGCTCCCTGCATGGAGCCCTCTGCTTCTCCCTCTGCCTGTGTCTCTGCCTCTCTCTCTCTCTCTCTCTCTCTCTCTCTCTCTCCCCTCTCCCCCTCTCTGTCTCTCATTAATAAATAAATAAAATCTTTAAAAAATAAAAATAAAAAATATATAAAAACTCTGTAGATGTGTATCTGCATCTTCTGAGATAAGACATTAAAGTTAGATGGGCACTTTAAAAATTACGTTTTGGATTTTAAAATAGGGAAGCCAGTAGATTTGCCATTTCCTAATGAAAGGAGATGAATTGATTATAGTACAGTAAACTGATTTTTTTTAAAGATTTTATTTATTCATTCATTCATTCATTCATTCATTCATTCATTCATTCATTCATGAGAGACACAGAGATAGAGAGGCACAGACAGGCAGAGGGAGAAGCAGGCACCATGCTGGGAGCCCGACGTGGGACTCGATCCCAGGTCTCCAGGATCAGCCCTGGGCGGAAGGGGGCGCTAAACCGCTGAGCCACCCAGGGATCCCCTAAACTGATTTTTCTAATTGTAAAGCAGTTGGCATTCTTTCTTTGGATAACTTTGTTTCTAATTTTGTGGTCTACCAGCAAAAGCAAACAGGATTTGCTCTCTGGTAAAATCTGACTAATAATATTCAGTAGAAGTGTTAATTTTTGGAGTATTTATGCTGATATGAAAATATTTTTTGGTTAACATTCACGTTCATTGCTTTATGCCTTTGGTAAAATTTGTTTATGAAACTCGAAGCACTTATGTAATGTGTCTAAAAACTTTTTTCATGTATTATAAAATTAAAGGGAAAGGGAGACAAAGAGCATGCCTGACCAGGAGGAAGTGAAAAAACATTACCATGAATTACAAAGCATTTAGACTGCCATGGTGAATATGTATTTATGTGCAGTTCTTCCTTATTTTTGTCCTGTGGAACTGGGTGAATCATAGTAATAATTATAGGTGGGCATTGTCTTAAGGACTGTATAAGCATTGTTTCATTATATCCTCTAATTATCCTTGTGAAACTTTTAGTATTCACCTTTTACAGATAAGAAATCTGAACCTTGAAGAAATTAAGTAAGCGGTGTAAGGTCACACAACCAATGAGTGGGAAAGGTAGACTTGAAACTAAACCATGTTTCTGATATCAGAGCTAATACAAGTGTTTCTCAAAGTGGCCTTGAAACATTTGCTTCAGAATCACCTGGGGTGTTTGGATAACGAAACAAAAGTTTCTGGGTCCTGCTATAGTAAATCAGAATCTCCTGAAGTAGGGAGAAGGACATTTTACTTTTTAAAATATTTTTTTCTTTTTCTTTTTCTTTTTTTTTAAATCCAGTGTAATTGCTATACACTACTTTTTCAGCAAACAACCAGGAATATTCTGTTGTGCACTGAAGTTTGCTTACAGCAATACAGAAATATCTGGCCTGTTTAAGTTTCCTTATATTGTGTTTGTTCTGATAGAAGTAGACTGCCATAATTAGAACTTTTAGACATTGTACTAAAAGTTTAGGTTATCTTGATCAGCCTTTTGAGAAAGTCTTGATAGAGAAAAAGCATGAAGTGCATATATTGATAAGAATTTTGATATAGGGATCCCTGGGTGGCTCAGCGGTTTAGTGCCTGCCTTTGGCCCAGGGCAAGATCCTAGAGACCTGGGATCGAGATCAGTCCCATATCAGGCTCCCGGCATGGAGCCTGCTTCTCCCTCTGCCTGTGTCTCTGCCTCTCTCTGTGTGTCTTTCATGAATGAATAAATAAATAAAATCTTTAAGAAAACAAAGAATTTTGATATAAATCACAGATTCAAAATAATGCAAGCATTTCATACAGAGTAGCGAGTAAGCAAAACTAAAGGCAACATTTTTAAATACATTCTTAAGCAGCCTTCAATTTTCATCAGGATATTTGGCAGAGAAGAGAATCTTACAGCCTCAACAAAATATTGTTATGTGAAAAACTTTTTTAAAAAGCAGGCTTTAAGAAATACACAGTATTGAAAATTACTGGCCACTCTTCAGCCATACCTCTACATAATAGGCTATTTTTTCCCCAAAATGAAGGACAGTGACATATTATTTAGTAAACAAATGAGCCCTTTGAACTGGACACATTTTGCTCTGATGTGCTTGTTAAATAAGAGCAGTGGGTGCCAGTGTGATGGAATAATTCTCTTAGCATTTGATTTTAATTCTAAATATATTATTCATTGTTTTCAAAATTACTTCAGGTGGAGTAAAGACACCTCTCCTGGATTCTAGCTTTGCTCCTCTCTCTCTGTTCCTTATCTTTGTCATGTTACCATTTTCCGGTCATGCAGGCAAGAAACTTCTGAATCCTATCCTTCATCTCCATATTAGAATAGTCACTGAGGCCATTTAATTTCTTTCTTTTTTTAAAAAAAGATTTTATTTTTATTTTATTTACTTATGAGAGATACAGAGCGAGAGAGAGGCAGAGACACAAGCAGAGAGAAGCAGGCTCCATGCAGGGAGCCCGACATGGGACTCGATCCCCTCGATCCCGGGTCTGCAGGATCACGCCCTGGGCTGCAGGCGGGCGCTAAACCGCTGCGCCCCTGGGGGTGCCCGAAGCCATTTAATTTCATCTCAAAAATGTTTATCCCATCTTTCGTTTGTATGGCCCCACTTAATGTTTAGATAACTTGCATGGATTGTAGCAGTACCCGTCATTGATCTGTGTCTCCTGTCTGTCTACCTTCCAATCCAGGCTTCACATTATTTAAAGTTACCTAACTTAAAATGACTAAGTCATATAACGACACTAGTCAAAAGTATTTACTTGGACCCAGTTCTTGCAGTAAGGTTCAAACTCCTTAGGCTAGCATTAAACACAATTCGTGACACTTTCAGGCTGGCTTCATTTTTCAGTATATCCTTAGCACTAGACATATTCTAGTCTGCTTGTCATTGCCCAGCCACCTCTGCACTTTAGTGTCTGCTTTATGCATGCTTATTAATGTTGTAGCATGCTTTTTTTTCTCACCTTTTTTTTGTCCACTTGAAATTTGATTATCTTTGAAGTCTTGGCCAGATGTTTGCATTTTCTTTTGCACCTACACAGCATGTAGCTTGAACAGATTCCACATTTATTGATGTTATTTTAGATAAAAATATGACATCGATTATGTTGGCAGAGGAAATTAAGAAAGTTCCTGCCCTAAGATCACCACAGGGTAGTGACAGTCTTATGATAGAGTGCCATGGGAGTACAAAGGAAGGAGTGTTTGCCTTTGGGAGAAGGGGAAGTAGTAAAGACATGATGATAGCTACATACCAATGTAGCATTTACTGTGGGCCAGGTACTTTGCATGTGTTAACTCAATTCTCAAATCCCTGTTAAGTAACTGCTACTATTCTACTTTGGAAAGAGAACTGAGGTTCAGAGAGATTAAATAACTTGCCCAAGGTTATAACAGCCAGTATGAGCTGGATTCAGACTCAGACAGTCTAGCTTCAGGTCTGGCACTCTTAACAGCTATTTATCACTTAAATGAACTAAGCCTTAAATATTGACCAGGAATTTTGTAGGCTCTCAGGGAAGAGGAAGGCTTGCCAGTAGAGTGGATAGCATGGGTAGGTAATTTGGTTCCACCTGAAGCACTTGTTCTTATAGGAAGCAAGGGTAGATATGGATAGTACAGATCAAGTATAAAGGGCATAATAATTACAATTCTAAGCGATGGGAAGTCCTCAGGGATCATAAACTGGGAAAGACCTATACGTAGATGAAGATAGCATTGTAGGTTAGGTTACTCTCATGTGGAGAGTGGTTTGATTCTTACTGTGAAGGCAGAGAAACCAGTTGACAGGCTGCTTTAACAATACGGATGAAAAATGCTGAAGGTGGGACACCTGGGTGGCTCATTGTTTGAGTGTCTGCCTTCGACTCAGGGTGTGATCCCAGGGTCTTGGGATCAAGTCCCACATTGGGCTCCCCGCAGGGAGCCTGCCTCTCTCTGCCTATGTCTCTGCTCATGAATAAATTTTTAAAAATCCTAAGAAAAAATGATGAAGGTATATGGCAGTGGAAGAGAGGATGAAGGAAGGAACATAGCAAAGAGATGTATAGGAGATAGAATTGACAGGGTAAAATGACTGTATAAGTACATGGGAGAGAAGGAGGAGAAAATGAGGAATAAAGGAGAGAACAGAGCTAGAAGGTAGATAGTATGTTTGATTTCATATGTGTTGGATTTGAAGTGCCTAGATGGTATCTAATCCCTTTTCTGCCAAACTAGAGTGTAAGATCTGGAAGAGTGAGGCTTGTGTCTTTTCACTGTTCCATCCCTAGCTCCTAGGACAGTGGTTTGCACATTGAAGACACTCAGTACTTATTAAAGTGAATACGTCCAGGCAGATGTGTCTAGTTGATAACATGAAAGTATAATTGGGGATTTAGAATAAGAGGTCTGAGTTTATGATAAATATTTAGGAGTTATAGTCGAGAATGGCTGAGATTGCCTAGGCTAGATAGCACCTGTGGAAACCAACCCTTAAGTGTTACAGGGAAGAAATGGATCGATTGACAGGGCTGAGAGGTAGGAAGGATATGAGAGAATTCCCATAAGTTGAGAGTTTAAAGAAAGTGGACAGAATGATCACCAAGGCAAAATACTGCAGAGAGGTCAAGGACACTAAAAAATACTGGATTTGAAAATTAGATCCTCTGTGTGAAGGGTTTGTGAGATCAAGGCTAACTAGACTAGAAGAGCAGTGTATGAGCAGATTGTGAAGCAGACAGCACAATTAAATGCTCAGGTGGACAGATAGTTCATCCCTCCAGAGGACACTGCTTATGAAAAAGTGGAGAATATGATGAGGCTAGATTTATTTGTAGGAGACTTTATTGATGGATCTGAGGGGGAAAAAACAGCTGCCAGTGTTTGTTTCTTTAGAATGTGGGAAACAAGGTCACTTGTTGAGAGAGGGGGCGGAAATGTAGAGAGTTGAAGTAGTAAAAGTTTGGAGTAGTTGCTGAAGGGAATCAAGGGGAGCTGAGCAGATCTACTCAGGAGTGTTGAATGGTTTTAAGAGCCTAATGCAATTTGAAGACCATTAATTTGCAGTAGACCAGTATAAACAGTTGTGACTTTTCTCTAGCCACACAGGCAGCTAAGAAAGCAAAGGTGATTGTTGAATTGATCCTGAGTGGGAATTTGCGAGCCAAGTATGGCAAAAAGCAATGAGAGTTGACGAGACCAGCAAGAAAGGTATTGGAATGACATACGCAGTGGAGTGGAAGAGGAGGGAAGTAGAAAAGCGTAACAGGCTGCAGACATGTGGAAAGATCACAAGATGGGGAAGTATTATAAGGGTAAATTGTACAGAATACAGTTGGTGAGGAAAAAGAATGGGAAATATTTAATTTTGTGTTTTATCACATAAAATTGTCTCCCTCACTACATATTTCTTGAAGGCAAGGCTTTTTGTTCACTTTATATGCTCCACAACACCTAGGACAGTTGTTTGAACTTTATTAAAACAAGATGAAAAATCGATTATTTGGTTAAAAGTACTAGGGAAGCGGCTCCTAGATGGCATAGTCGATTGGTTAAGCCACCTGACTCTTGATTTTGGCACCGGTCATGATCCAGCCCCGAGGTGGGCTCTGCATTCCGTGGGGAGTCCACTTGTCTCCCCTTCTCTCTCCCTCTGCCCTATCCACAGCTCGTTCACATGTACTCTCTCTATATATAAAGTAAATAAATCTTAAAAAAAAAAAAAAAAGGGCATTGGAGTGACATATGTGACCCTAGTAATGTTTTGTTGTTTCTGGTATAGTATATGAGAGGAAATCTGATTGCAAATTCCAGTTTCCAGAAAGTATGTGTGTGTGTGTGTGTATATATATACATACACACACACACACACGCACACACACACATATAATCAACCACTAATCTGACTGCTCAGTATAAGACATACAATAATAATAGAAATATTATAGGACTTCCAAAATGATATCTGGGCTAGGAGTTCAGTAGATTTAAAATTTGGACTGAATTAGTGAGCCTAATGGAATTTACTTCTGTCTGTCTTAGGGGTTTTCCATTTACTATACTATAATTACAGTTCTTAGCCCAGTTATGGTTACCACCTTTCTTTCTACTCTTCTCTCCTTTGCACTCAGCCTGTGTTTATTGAAGTCACCACTGGGAATATAGCAGTGAATAAAACAAAAATCCATGTCCTCACAAAATTGACATTCTAGTTAGGGAGGACTATTAAAAAATAAGATATAGGAATCCCTGGGTGGCTCAGCAGTTGAGTGTCTGCCTTCAGCTCAGGGCGTGATCTCAGGATCAGGGATCAAGTCCTGCATCGGGCTCCTTGCATGGAGCCTGTTTCTCCCTCTGCCTCTCTCTCTATATGTCTCTCATGAATAATGAACAAAATCTTAAAAAAAATTTTTTTAATTAAAAAATAAGATATAGTAGATGGTAAACAAGTGATATGGAAAAAAAATGAGGGAGAGATAGGAATTATTTGAGAATGGAGGGGAGTTGAGCTGTAGTCTTAGGGTTGCCAGGAAAGACCTTCCTGAGAAGGTGACGTTTTGGTAAATACTTGAAGGAAATGAAAGAGTGAGTCATGCAGATAGATATCTGGGGGCAGAATATTCCAGGGAGAGGGCACAGTAAGTGCAGACTCCTGAAGTGGTAGCATGCCCCAGTGTTTAAAGAACAACAAGGAAGCCATATGACAAGTTTACAGTGAACCAGAGGAATAGTAGATTAGCCTGGGAAATGATGTCAGATAGAGATTTTTTTGGGCCTGGGAGACCCCTGTAAGGCTTTTCTCCAAGTAGGAACTCTTAGGTTTTGAGCAGAGAAATGATTTTTAGTTTAATCAGATTTCTGGTAGCTCTGTAAGAAATAAGATTGAAGAGGGTAAAAGGCAGAAGCAAGACACCAGTTTGGAAGCCATTGCAATAGTTATTTTCCTTTTCTTCCTTCCTCTGTCCATCTACCTATTATACATTTGCTTTTCTGACAAAAGATGAACAACCAGTTTTTTAAGAATGTTCTAGGATAGATACTCTATGGTAAATGAGTCAGTATAGTAAACTAGTAGCAAATGTCTTTACTAAATAATTATATATGGAAAATCAGCAATAGGGCAGTGTCTTTAAATTATCTTTTTTTTAAGATCTTATTTTTTTGAGAGAGAGAGAGCAGGAGGGGGGTGGCAGAGGGACAAGCAGACTCCCTGCTGAACACGGAGCCTGCCACTGATGCTTAATTCCAGGACCCTGGGATCATGAAATGAGCTGAAGTCAGATGTTTAACCAACTGAGCCACCCAGGCGCCCCTAAATTATCTTTCTAATAATACTGTATTTGTGTTACTTAATCCATCTTCCCTGCCAAATCTTTCTCTTGACCTTGACACAAATGTTTAACCTAGTCAGTCTCTGACAAAACACAAAGTTTATCAGCCCATGTAAGGATTAAACCAGTGAATGTTATCTAATGAGAATTTCCTTACTAGTTTCAGACAGTTAATTAAATGTTGATGAATCACAAGTTGTTTGCTTTCACTCTTTCCCTAAATAAAAATTCTAACATTATCTTTAAAGAAAGAAGAAAATATATCTGAAAAATCTTGTGTACATTTTATGTAACATTAGATTTACAATACAATACCTTATCAAATCTAAGGCACAATTGATTGGAAGGTATACTTTCTTTTATGTGCCACCAAGAAAGAAAAACTACTGTCAATTAAACTGTAATTTGTGGTCAGTTGCAAGACATTCCTATTTCAAATGTTAAAATGTGCAAAATACACATCTAGAATTGATGAAATATAGCAGATTACCTTTCAGTGGAAGTTTTGTATTTATGTGGGGGATGATTTCATTTTATTGACCAGCTTTTCCATTACACATCTTAGTTATTAGAAACAGGACTTTAAAAAAAAAAAAACTGTAATGTGTGTGAAGCACATCTTCTTGTCAAAGTAATTCCTTTATGTCTCCTTTTCTCTGTAAGCTCAGGAAATGGAAAAAAAAAAAATGAGGTATGAAGTGTACACCGGAACTGACTGTAGAAAGATGTAATATCAGAATGAACACTTCAGCTGATATTTAGAATTTACTATGAAATGTAAATTAGAAGAGTCATAATCTCACCACCATCATTTTGCTGTGACCACATTTATGATTCATGCACTTTTCCCGAAATCAGTTCTAGAACATAGTTACTAAAAGAATGAAAAAGACAAATGATTGAATTAATGGCCATTGAGGCAATATATGAATGGCTTACAAGCTTTAATAATGCATGCAAAAGAATTTACAGAAGAGTTAGAAAGTAAAGAAGTAGAAATGAGAGAATAAAAGAGGGAACTATTGTCATGATCACAAGGGTGTAACCTGTGTATTTGTCAAAACTCTTCAAACTATATACTTAAAATCTGCATTTCATTGTATGTAAGGTATACTAAAAAAAAAATCCAAGAACAAAAGCAGTAAATATATAATATAGGAATGTTTGTTATCAATAAAAGTTACAATTTTAAAAAGCCAGGTGTTGTACTATCAGAAAAGGGGGGAGTGTTTGATATATAGGGATAAGGAAATACAAGAAAGAATAATTTGGAATAATCTTAAATTGGAAGATAAATTACTAAATGTAGAAACCTGAGAAGTATGTTACCACATTGATAATACAACAGCTAAAGTAAAATTAAGTCTGAAAATGAAAATGTATATATACATAGGAAATCCAGCAACAGGGATGCCTGGGTGGCTCAGTGGTTTAACATGCCTTGCCTTCGGCTCAGGGCATGATCCTGGAGTCCTGGGATCGAGTCCCACATCGGGCTCCCTGCATGGAGTCTGCTTCTCCCTCTACCTGTCTCTCTCTCTCTCTTTCTGTGTCTTTCATGAATAAATAAAAATCTTTAAAAAAAAAATCCAGCAACAATGTTTTATGTAATCATTAAAAAGATTAGCAATTGAGATGAAATTTTGACAATGTAAATGCAAAGACAACCCTGAAAATCTAGGCTAGGGTTCCCAAACACAGTTTTTAAAGCTTATTCCCCAAAGATTAAAAAAAAATTTATTTAAATTCAATAATTAAGTAACTGTTTAGTTTCAGAGGTCGAGTTCAGTTATTCATCAGTTGCGTATAACACCCAGTGCTCATTACATCAGGTGTCCTTAGTGCCCATCACCCAGTTATCCCATCCCCCTACCACCTCCCCTCCAGCAACCCTCCATTTATTTTCTCTAGTTAAGAGTCTCTGAAGATTGTTTTGATAAGTCTGTGTTAGGGACTGGGGTTCTGTATTTTTAACAAGCACCTAGGTTGATTCTTACCAGTTGCATTTGGGAAATGCTTAAGTAGGCAATGAAAACATAGGAAATGGAGAAAAGCCAAGGTTATTGTTCCCAAAATCATAATGATAAGTTTATTTGTTTCTTGTGGCTGCTCTAACAAATTACCACAAATTTAATGACAATACAATAGAAATTTATTCTCTTGTAGTTCTGTAGTCCAAAAGTCCAAAATCAGTATCTTTGAGCTGAAATCAGGGTATTAGCAGGACCACACTGCCTGAGATTCTAGGGAAGAATTTCTCCTCTAGCTTCTGGTGGCTGCCAGCAGTCCTTGGTTTGTGGCTGTGTCACTCTAATCTCTGCATCCATAGTCCTGTTATCTCCTTTTTTGTCTGTCTAATCTCCCGGCATTTCCCTCTTACAAGGATACATGTAGCTGCATTTAAGGCCTATTTAGATAATCAGGATAATTTCCCCATCTCTAATCACACCTGCAGAGCCCTTTTTTTCCCATATAGGATAATGTCCACAAATTCCAAGGATGTGGATATTTTGGGGGAGCCATTATTCAGTCTACCACAGTAAACATCTTAAAAGTGGCCTGATTGTGAGTAAAGAGGAAAAAAGAAAGCTTTTTTTTTTTTTAAAGATTTTATTTATTTGAGAGAGAGCATGAGTTAAGGAGTGGGGGAGGGAGAAGAAGACTCCTTGCTGAGCACAGAACCTGAGATAGGGGGCCCCAGGACTGGGATCCCAGGACCCTGAGATCATGACCTGAAGTCAGACACTTTGCTGACTGAGCTACCTGGGTGCTCCAAAAGGAAACCTTTCTTAAAATAGAATTAAGGTAAGGGGTTGGAGAAGAGGTAGGCTAGACCATATGAAGGCCTGATAAGACTAAGTCAATGGAAGAAAACCAAAAGACTAATGTTTTCAATATTGCAGAGGCAATGAGATAGTTGGAAAATGAAAAAGAAAACTTCATAATTCAAGGCAACTTTTAATTTCATTTATCAGACAGTAGGCTATGTGTAACAGTACAGTAACAGATATTTTAACATTTTAAAATGTTTTATTAAGTTTATAGTATAAACTTTTAAAAATAGGATTACTGATGAAATTTAACTTAATGTAAACTTAAGTTACCTATAAAATTTTTACTAAGGGTCATCAAAGTACCACATAATTTAAACAGTGATTAATTTTTTTCTGTGAATCTAAATAATATATGTAATGGTTTTTATCTTTTAAAAACATATCTTCTTAGAACCAGTAGTGCAAAAGTGAAATACTGTTAATTTTTTTCATTACTAATGAAAGTTAAACAGCTCTATATAATGAAGTTTCATAAAATATTTTAATAGATTACAGGATTTCTGTATAAAGAAGGCTTCCCTCCCCCCCCCATTTATAAAAGTAATGTATGCATTTTGTGGACAATTGGGAGAATAAAGGAATATATAAAGAAGAAAATCCACACTTTGTTGTATTTTCTTTAAGCCTTTTATATTTTTTTTTATTTTTTTAAAGATCTATTTTTTTGAAGAAAGCTAGGTAGTTAATAAACAAGACTAAATATTTCTTTGCAGCAGGCTAAGACTTTATTTTCATTTTTTAGTGTATTTTGGTTTTCTAATAAGTCTTCAAATTAGTCACATATTTTAGAGTATTTGTCTAACGAGGAAGAAAAATAGAGAAAATTTAAGAATTATAAATAGAATTAATAGTAAGCTTTTTTTTTTTAAGATTTTATTTATTTATGAGAGACACAGAGAGGCAGAGACACACAGGCAGAGGCTCCATGCAGGGAGCCCAACGTGGGATTCAATCCCAGGTCTCTAGGATTAGACCCTCGGCTGAAGGTGACGCTAAACCGCTGAGCCACCGGGCTGCCCAGAATTAATAGTAAGCCTTATGAGTAGAGGGGCATCTGGCTGGCTCATACAGTGGAACATGGAACTCTTGATCTCGGAGTGGGATTGTGAGTTTGAGCCCGACACTGAGTATAGAGTTTACTTTTTTAAAAAATAGGATTATGGGATCCCTGGGTGGCTCAGCGGTTTAGCACCTGCCTTTGGCCCAGGGCATGATCCTGGAGTCCCGGGGTCAGATCCCACATCAGGCTCCCTGCATGGAGCCTGCTTCTCCCTCTGCCTGTGTCTCTGCCTCTCTCTCTCTCTCTCTCTCTCTCTCTCTCTCTGTCTTTCTTGAATAAATAAATTTTTTTTAAAAAAATAAATAAGGATAAGTAGAGAAATCTTCTCATAGATAAGTAAAGCACTGAATAGAGAATGCATTTAATTCTTTGAATGTATTAAAGCTTGGAGAGTAAAATGGGAGATTTAATTCATATCACAGGTGATAGTTATTGGGTATTTACTATATTTTTTTTCTTAGCACTTTACATATATGTAATATATTTAACTATTTTAATAGTTTCATTGTTTATTAAAATAATCAGTAGAGTTAAAACTATTAGCCAGTATTCTTTTCATTATTTTTCTTGTTCTAAAAGATAAATACTCGGGAACGCTGGGTGGCGCAGCGGTTTAGCGCCTGCCTTTGGCCCAGGGCGTGATCCAGACCTGGGATCGAATCCCACGTCGGGCTCCCGTTGCATGGAGCCTGCTTCTCCCTCTGCCTATGTCTCTGCCTCTCTCTCTCTCTCTGTGACTATCATAAATAAATAAAAATTAAAAAAAAATAAAAGATAAATACTTCCCTTAATTTTAGAACACTTGAACTTTAAAGGAACATCTTCTTGGAAATTTATTACATGTGTTTTTTCAAACAAAAGGTCTTACATATTTATTACTGAACCAACCAACTGCCACAGAAACATAGTAACAGAAAAGAAAAATTTCCCTGATAAAACATGTCTATTGCTCAGGTAGTAGTGATGTTAGGAGTGATAGGATAGGAATATGTGACCTACATGCAGCATAAATATGTGTGCCATCTCATGTGCTATTTCATGTAGACCAGCTTGGTTCTCCCAATTCCAGTACCAATACCTCCCCTTGAAGTTGTACCTGATTGTGTTACCAGTTTCATCTGAATCCACTGGCGAATGAAACGATTCTGCTTTTGTTTCTTGGCCAGGAATTACTTGATAGGTTTTGTGAGAAGACCCAAATCAGAATATTAATGTGCAGAGATGGGATTCAAACCAACGTCATCCAAGCCCCTAGGTTAGGGTGCCTTCCAGGCTTCCCTGCTGTTTGTGGTGAGGATCGGACAACCACACACACCAGGATGACAGAGAATAGGAGAGAGAAAAAATAGTTTACTTTTTGAGTGAAATTATAATGAATCGTGGTTACCCCATTGGCTCATACAAAGCATAGTTGAATGGTATAGAAGGTATAGAATGAAAATTGATTAATAACCTACCCAAAGCCCCTGCCTCTCTAAATATATGAGGTTTAAATGAACTTGAGTACTTTTTTAGATTCAAGATTCTTTTATTTTGTTGTTTTTGCATTGTCTTAATATCTGAGAAAAGAATGAAGTTCTGTATAAGCCCACAGAATTTTCATTATCTTTTTCTAGCTTAAAGCAATAAATGTAGATCTTCAAAGTGATGCTGCTCTGCAAGTGGACATTTCTGATGCTCTTAGTGAGAGAGATAAAGTAAAATTCACTGTTCACACAAAGGTAAATGTGATTTTGTACTTGTATTATTTTAGCTATTTATTGTGCTAATGTTACATATGATATATTAACTGGAACTTTGGTTTTGAACAAAGTTAGAGTATTTTAGTTTATAATTTCACTATATTTGAACAGTTTTTTAAAAATGTACTTTTAAAAGGTTAACATTTAAGAATTAATCACAGAACCTAGATATAATGCAAATTTAATTTTCTCTAGATATTTAGTAACATCTTTCACTATTTTTCTTTTCAATTTTGTTTTGTTCTTTCAGTTAATTATATTACTGCCTTATGGGGCACCTGGGTGTCTCAGTTGGATAAGCCTCCCACTCTTGATTTCAGCTTAGGTCATGATCTCAGCTTGCCCCCTTCCCCCAACCACACTCCCCCCACCAAAATAAATAAATAATGTCTTTAAAAATAAATAAGTAAATTACTGTCTTACAAATTATTTTCTTATTGGATCTCACTTCTCCGGCATATTTTCAGATCGTAGATTTATTTTCCTTTGAGTACTTGAGTTTAATATATATTAATAATAAGTGAAAAAGTGAAAAATAATATATATTAATAATAAGATAACTTAATAAGTAATGGTAGCAGTACAATATAATAAGAGACTGTCAAAAAAAAAAAAAGAGAGACTGTCAACTTACTTTCTTAAAGATCCCAGGATAATTTTGTTGAGGTGTCTCAGAGTTTTCATAATAGAGTTTAAAAGTACTAATAATCATTCTTGTAAGACTAATTTAAGAAAATAAGATTTAAAATGTTTATTAAAGGCCTTTTAGTGTAATTTTTATTAAAGAGTATCTCTGTCTTTACAGAGTTCATTGCCAAATTTTAAACAAAATGAGTTTTCTGTTGTTCGACAACATGAGGAATTCATTTGGCTTCATGATTCCTTCGTTGAAAATGAAGACTACGCAGGTTACATTGTAAGTGTTGGGGTTCCATTTTAATCCCATTTTCTAGAAGCTTTTTAGATACTTTATGTTAAATCTTACTTAGTATTTTAGTGAGCTGGTGTGATTTTTTTAAATTGTCAGAAAAACACAATTGACTACCACTTCTTATCCTGAATTGCCTAGTTTGAGAGTGTAGATATATGGATATATTATGCTCCTTCATTTAAACTTAAATTCTCGGGATGCCTGTGTGGCTCAGCGGTTTAGTGCCTGCCTTTGGCCCAGGGCAGGATGCTGGAGTCCCGAGATTGAGTCCCACATTGGACTCCCTGCAAGGGACCTGCTTCTCCCTCTGCCTGTGTCTCTGCCTCTCTCTCCCTCTCTCTCTCTCTCTCTCTGTCTCTCATGAATAAATAAATTAATTAACCTAAATTCTCAGTCTTTATTGGAAATGAAATGGGCTTTTCAAACTAGAGATTAATTAAGGGAATGTTATAAACCATTCTGGTTTTGAACCCTTAGGTAGACATACTCAGAGTTGGAGGGTTCCTTAAGAGGTTATTTAATCTGGATGGCTCAGCGATTGAGCGTCTGCCTTCAGCTCAAGGCGTGATCCTGGTCTGGGGATCCAGTCCTGCATCAGGCTCCTTACGAGGAGCCTGCTTCTCCTTCTGCCTATGTCTCTACTTCTCTTTCTGTATCTATCATGAATAAATAAATAAAACCTTGAAAAAAAAAATGATCTTATATGGGGCACTTGGATGGCTCAGCTGTTTAAGTGTCTGCCTTTGGCTCAGGTCATGATCCCAGAGTCCTGGGATCCAGCCTCAAGTAAGGCTTTCTGCTCAGAGGGGAGTCAACTTATCTCTCCCTCTGTCCATCTCCCTGCTTGTATGCATGCTCATGTGCTCTCTCTTTCTCTCTCTCTCTCAAATAAATAAAATCTTTAAAAAGAGATGTTATCCAAGTATGCATCAGATGTCACACCTCAGCTGTTGACTGCACTCAGATTCCTGAAATTTAGTTTCCTTTGATCTCCTTGAAATCATCCTGATGATTCTATCTCCCTCCTGTGGCCACTCCTTCTGTCATTTGTTTTTCCTTTGTATAACTCAGAATTTGGTGGACAACTGGCAGTACATTCTTTTTTTTCTCTCTTTTCTTCTTTTCCTTTAAAAAAAATACCAGTTTATATGAAGGATCAACTCAGGAACAGCCAAAAGGAAGAAGTGTACATAGGACAGGGTACAGAGGGGGAGATGGGGTTGGTGCAGAACTTTCATGCCCTGTCCAGGTGTACCACCTGCTACCTTCCCAGCATGTCAGTGTGTTCACCAACCTGGAAGCTCCTTCTCTTCCCATCTTATTTCCACCTTTTCTTCTTCATCTTGTCTTTTTTTTCTCTCTCTCTTCTTTTTTCTTTTTTTCTCTTTTTTTTCTTTCTTTTTTTTTTTCAAGTTGTCTAATGGTATTTTCTTACTACCATGTCCTCTTATAGACTAAACACTCCTCAAAGATCAAGACCATGTCTTATCTTTATATGCGCATTGTTCAGCATCATTCCTAGCACATAGTAGATGTGGTGTGCAAGCATCAATGAATGTGTGCTCAGCTGTACGTGCTGCTCCCTTCCTATTGCTTTCCTCAAGCGTAACCCTTTTCTTGTATTCATTAACTTTCTCCTATCTTTTCTTCCTTTCATCTCCTTGCTTTCTTTATTTCCCATCATTTCTCCTTAACAGTTGTTACTTGTAGACCCTCCTTAAGATAAACTTTTTCTTTATCCTTCCCTTGAATGATATGACTCTTCTAGATTTTACATTTTTATTTAAGGTAAGTGTTTACTTACCTACTGTGATGTTAGTGATTAATCCCTGTCTTATTCTCCTGGTTTTAAGTCCGTGCTTTATGCTTCTGATAAACCCATACGATTCAAGAACCCTTTTTAACCTTCCTTGATGGATCATACTATTGGCATTTGTAAATTTTAAAAAGATAGAATAGCATAAAGCTACTATTAATTCCTTAAAAAGATATGTATTTGTATTTAACCAAACCATTTACATACTTCTGAAAAATGGTATACATCTTTTAATGTATACTCAGCTTAATGTGTATGTACGTTTGAGGACTCTCAAGTTGTCCCATCCGAATCTGCAGGTTAAAGTTTGGGAACTAGTGTTCTAATACTAGAAAATGGTGCTCTGTTGTATTTATGTCTTTCTTGATGCAAAGGAGCTAATCAGATTCTCTAATCTGATAGTCCTGGTGTCATGCTCATTCAGGATGTCCTTAGCTTTCCCAGATACAATCTTTTATGGTGGCAGTAGTAAAACTGCTGTGAAAAAAAAATAGTCTTTAAAATTAGTGACTTGATTCTCTTACACAGATCCCACCAGCACCACCAAGACCTGATTTTGATGCTTCAAGGGAAAAACTGCAGAAGCTTGGAGAAGGAGAAGGGTCCATGACAAAGGAAGAATTCACAAAGATGAAACAGGAACTGGAAGCGTATGTGATTTTTGTTGTTGCTTTTGTTAATTGTGCTTGTTTTAATGCCTTTTTTCTGTGCTCTCTGATATCCCATCCTTTTAATCATTTCACCACAGTGACCCTTTCTGAAAGATGCAGGTTTAAGCCAAACAACCAGTTTTAATGATCATGATCAGAGCCTACAGGAAAATTATAGAATAATTGTTTGCATTGTAAAATTCTTTAAATTAATGTTTTAAATGGACTTTGAAAATTGAAAGCAGAGGATCCAAAACTTTATTTACAAATAGTAGAAAGGGAAATATGACTTTTTAAAACAGAATGTAAGTTGTTTTGTTTTTTATTTACAAGGTCTTAGTCACTGCCAGCCTGATTTTCTTTTTTTCGGTATGTGCATACTACTGAAACTGCTGTTTCTCATAGAAATATACACTGAGCAACTCTGCATATATTGTTTTCTTTTTTTTTTTCCTTAAATACGTGTGTTTGTATGTGTGTTTGTTTTTGCCCTTTTTTTCTGCCTCTGGCTTCTGGCTGAAGGGAAAAGAATAGGAGGAAAGTAACGAAAATAGTTTTAAAATGTTTTTCATTAAATAATTATTAGTTTCACATATACTAGAAATGTATTAAGTCCTTGAAAAAGTTTGAGATAATTTCTATTTTATTTTTAGCATACTTGCTAAAAATACCAAATCTTCCCCCTTTTATTAGACATTTGAAGTAATTTGAGAATTGCAGTATATTGTTTTTCTGTATTTTGGGAGCTATACAAGGAAATACTTCCCTTGCATTATTGTCACCTCCATCATTCTTTCCGTGGTCATTTCTCCTCTTCTTGCATTTCTTTTTCTCCTCTTCAACTTAGTTTCAGCTTTTAAGCGTATATCCACACGGCTACTAGACTCCTCTTCAGAATGCTAATAAACTCATTTGACAAGATAAATTAGCAAAGTAGATCTTTTTTGTCAAAAGTGTAAGGTGACAGATACTTTAAGATTTTTATCCATGCTGGGTGCAAGCAGTAGTCTGAGAGTAGAGATACATACTTTTTATAGTTATAAGACTGAAAACTGGAAATTAGCAGAGCACATTAATATTAAAGAATCTGTGGTTTTCCAGTGGCCCTGATCATGATTCTTTTGTGGTCTGGTTAGGGGTTGGATAACAGAGAACCTTGGGTTTATTCTACTGCTACCTCCATCCTCTGCATCCTTCTTTTTTGTCTTCACTGAATGACTACCCTCACAGAGATCAAACTTCTCCCAACATTGGTCCTGCTGGTTTGCTGGTATGTAAAATTTATCCTCCTTGCACGTAGTTGAAGCAAGAATATTGGGCCTTTTCCTTGAGTGTTTCTTTTTTCAAACTGACATGTATTACAATATGATCGCTGTGATTCACTGATATTAAAATATTTTAAACACAGTTTTTCAATGTAATGACAAAAATTAGTCTCTGTGGTATGCTTTTTTCTTGTGTGTTTGGGGTCATTAGATAAAAATAATTATTAATGTTGAAAATATGTTTACTGAGGTTTGAGTTTTAATTTTTTATATATAAAGGTGTTTAAATGCAGTAATTATTATTTAGAAATTGAGTTACAAAGATTGTATCAAATAATTTTTAGTGTACTTTCTCTGGAGCTGAAAACAAACACCCCTGTAGTCACCTTTAACATCAACTTGCATAAAAAGAAAGGTTCATAAAACCTAAAAATATTAACATTTAAGTATAATAAATACTATTAACTAGCATGAAGGCTTTTCAGAGCTGGGTTTTACATATTTTATTAACAGTTCAACTAAAATCTTTGTTTACATGGATTATATCTTTGTATCTTTAATTTTGCATTTAGAATAATTCAGAGCATCTGTTGAAAAAAAATTGTTACAGATGATTTTCTAGTTGGTGCAGTGTTTTACCTGTAATTTTGTGTATTGTTTCTAGTGAATATTTGGCAATATTCAAGAAGACTGTTGCAATGCATGAAGTGTTCCTATGTCGTGTGGCAGCACATCCTATTTTGAGAAAAGATTTAAATTTCCACGTCTTCTTGGAATATAATCAAGATGTGAGTATTAATTAAAGTAGTGATCAAGGTTTATTTTTAGAGTTACTAGAAAAGGCAGGGAATAGCTAGATGACCCTTTTTCTAATGTTCTTAGTTTTCAAGGCAGTTTAAAATGACACTTTTGTAATGGTAATACAGTATTTCATTAGAACTTGAGTAAATTCATTGAAGAAATGAGAGTAAATCATGTCACTACATGGGACATTGGTTTTCATGCTGAATTGTGAACTTCTTAAGAAATAGGGTTATCAACTTGATTGTTTTCTTTTCTTTTTTTTTTTTTTTAATTTTTTATTTATTTATGATAGTCACAGAGAGAGACAGAGAGAGGAGAGGGGCAGAGACACAGGCAGAGGGAGAAGCAGGCTCCATGCACCAGGAGCCCGACGTGGGATTCAATCCCGGGGCTCCAGGATCGCGCCCTGGGCCAAAGGCAGGCACCAAACCACTGCGCCACCCAGGGATCCCAACTTGATTGTTTTCTTAAATTTGAGTTTTGAAGTCCTCTGAAGCCTTATGGGAAATCCCAGGGGGAGGTATTTGAGCTAAAGAATTCCAGATTACCTTTATTTTTTTTCTTTTTAAGATTATTTATTTATTTATTTATTCATGAGAGACACAGAGAGAGAGAGAGGCAGAGACACAGGCAGAGGGAGAAGCAAGCTCCATGCAGGGAGCCCGACATGGGACTTGATCCCTGGTCTCCAGGATCACACCCTGGGCTGAAGACAACACTAAACCACTGAACCACCTGGGCTGCCCAAATTCCGGATTATTTTTGGGTTAATCATTGACTTTTGATCTGTTTAACTGACCTCCTTTGACGCCTGAGTAGCTCAGTGGTTGCGCATCTGCCTTTAGCTTAGAGCATGATCTGATCCTGGGATCGAGTCCCGCATTGGACTCCCTGTGAGGAGCCTGCTTCTCCCTCTGTCTGTGTCTCTGCCTCTGTGTGTGTCTCTCATGAATAAATAAATACAATCTTTATTCAAAACAAAATAAAACTGACTTCTTTCAGTGGTATTGCTCCTAATTTCCCTTCCAGCCCTGCCTGAAAACTTTATTATAGTGGAAATAGAAATATTGATGCTATTGAGCTTTTAAGGTTTCTTCATTCATAGTACTGGCAAAAAAATTTTTTAAAGGTGGGTCATACAGATCTTGGGATTTATATTTGAATGACAAGATTAACTCATGATTTGAGCAAAAAAATAGATGTGTCATAGTGCTAGTTTGCTTACAAGTCAACATTAAGATCAAAGAATTTTGTATATATAAATTTGCTCTTCTGGTTTGGTCTTAATAGACAGGACAATGACAATAGAATGTCCTAAGTCTAGCAGTAGAACATATTTTTTTGAAGGGTATGAAGTAACTCAAGATCACAGAAACATAGCACTTAAGCATGGGTACTTTCACGAGCATAAATGTGGTATGTGATACTGGCCCATGATCATTTGTAACTAGGGATTAGAAAGAATGCTGGCTATGTCATGAATTATAAGAAGCTTAAAAAAAAAAAAAAGAAGCTAAAAATCATGAGTAGGGTTGCCAAAAAACACATGGTACAGAATGCTCTCATCAGTTTTTTACCTTTATGTGTTTGTTTTTGCTCAACCTTATTTGTGGTCTTGGTCAGGACCTTAATAATAATTGGTAGAGGGGATCCCTGGGTGGCTCAGTGGTTTGGCGCCTGCCTTTGGCCCAGGGCGCGATCCTGGAGTCCCGGGATCGAGTCCCACGTCGGGCTCCCGGCGTGGAGCCTGCTTCTCCCTCCTCCTGTGTCTCTGCCTCTCTCTCTCTCTGTCTATCATAAATAAATAAATAAATAAATAAATAAATAAATAAATAAGTAAGTAAGTAAGTAAGTAAGTAAGTAAGTAAGTAAGTAAAGTAATAGTAATTGGTAAAGGGGCAGCCCAGGTGGCTCAGCAGTTGGGGCAGCCCTGGTGGCTCAGTGGTTTAGTGCCACCTTCAGCCCAGAGCCTGATCCTGGAGACCCGGGATCGAGTCCCACGTCGGGCTCCCTGCATGGAGCCTGCTTCGCCTTCTGCCTGTGTCTCTGTCTCTCCCTCTCTCTCTGTGTCTCTCATGAATAAATAAATAAAACCTTTAAAAATAATAATAGTAATTGGTAGAGCCATGTTGGTATACAGGGAGGCATGGTATTATCATTTCAAGGCTATATGTGCTAGAGGAGTTTCATGTTCCACATATTTTATCCCATTGACAAATCCCTTAGTGCTATATGAAATTCTAGATCTATATTTTTTAAAGATTTATTTATTTATTTTAGAGAGCATAAGTGGATGTGGATGTGAGCAGGGGGGAGGGGCAGAAGGAAAAGGAGAGAATCCTCAACCAGACTCCCCACTGAGGGCAGATCTTGTCTCAGGGCTCAGTCCCAGGACCCTGAGATCATGACCTGAGCCAAAATCAAGAGGTAGGCACTAAACCAACTGAACCATCCATGCACTCCATATATATCTCTATTTTTAAAATTTACATATTTATTTGTCTCCCTCTCCCAAAAATGTTAGAATAGTGGCTGACAATTAAGATGTCAAATAAGTATTTGTTAAGTGATAAATGAATGATTTTTAATTGTTTAGATGAGCTTTATCTAAAGAGCTTTCAGAAATCTTAGGGTTTCATAAGTTTTCTCCCATCAACATAGATTTATTTTTCTTCCTCCCAAACTAATATATGCTTAATAGAGATAATGGTGCAGTGCATTATAAACCCTTTTAATATCAGTATATGGTGTTTTGGAGAAACTCTAAAAAGACAAGGTGTTGGGATCCCTGGGTGGCGCAGCGGTTTAGCGCCTGCCTTTGGCCCAGGGCGCGATCCTGGAGACCCGGGATCGAGTCCCACATCGGGCTCCTGGTGCATGGAGCCTGCATGGAGCCTGCTTCTCCTTCTGCCTATGTCTCTGCCTCTCTCTGTGTGTGACTATCATAAATAAATAAAAATTAAAAAAAAATAAAATAAAAAAATAAAAAGACAAGGTGTTTTGCAAATATTATATAACAATTAACCAATAGTGAGGCGCCTGAGTGGTGCAGTCGATGAAATGTTTGACCACCTTTTTTTTTTTTTAGATTTATTTCTTTATTTATGATAGACACACAGAGAGAGAGAAAGGTAGAGACACAGGAGGAGGGAGAAGCAGGCTCCATGCCAGGAGCCTGACATGGGACTCGATCCCAGGACTCTAGATCGCGTCCTGGGCCAAAGGCAGGCGCTAAACCACTGAGCCACCCAGAGATCCCTAAATGTTTGTTGATTTCAGCTCAGGTTGTGACCTCAGGGTCGTAGGATTGAATCCCCATGTCAGGCTCTGTGCTCAGCATCAAGTCTGCTTGTTGTTCTCCCGCTGCTCCTCCACCTGTTCACTCTTTCTCTCTCTCAAATAAATAAAATCTTTAAAAAAAACAAATAAACCCTAAAAATTACTGATTGCTCTTCCTGGTCCCTATTCCTAATAGGGAAACTCCAAATCCTGTCTGATATACTCCCTTACTATATTAGGAATGTGTCCACTTCTTTCTATGATCAGACCTAAAGATTAGTTCTGACTTTTATCATTGACTGGATTATTTTAAAGGTATTTTTGGTTTCTATTCTTTGTTTTGAGAGAGAACAGGCAGGTGCACACAGAGGGGCGGAGGGAGGAGAGAGAAAATTTTTTTTTTATTTTAAATTCAATTTAATTAGCATATATTCTGTGATTAGTTTCAGAGGTAGGATTTAGTGATTCATCAGTTGCATACAATACCCAGTGCTTATTAGTTCAGGTGCCCTCCTTTATGGACATCACTCAGTTACCCCATCTTCCCACCCACCTCCCCTCCAGCAGCCCTCAGTTTATTCCCTATAGTTAAAAGAGTCGAGAGAGAATCTTAAGTAAGCAGTTTCCACACTCAGTGCAGAGCTCAAAATGGGGCTGATTTCCTGACCCTGAGATCATGACCTGAGCCAAAATCAAGAGTCAGATGCTTAACTGACTGAGGCACCTAGGTGCCCGAATTATTGAAAACAGCCCCTGTCTGCTCATTCAACCTCCAGTCTTATCTTTCTCATCTCCTAAGTTTGTATTGAGTTCCCTTGGTGTTCTCCTCGTGCCCTATGGATTCCTCTAACATTGTACTACTCACCCTATGTTTAATCATATGTTTCTCCATACTCTCCTCTGAAAGATAAATTATTCTAAGAGTAGGGACCACCTTCGGGCACTGCTGGCTCAGTCAGTTGAGTGTCCAAATCTTGACTTTGGCTCGAGTCTTGGTCTCAGGGTCATGAGATTGAACCCTACATTGGGCTCCATGCTCAGTGGGAAGTCTACTTGGGATTCTCTCTCCTTCTGCCTCTTCCCTGACTCGTGCTTGCTCTCTCAAATAAATCAATCTTTAAAAAAAAAAAAAAAAAAAAGCAATAAGGACCACCTTATTGTCATCTTTATATCCCGTACACCCAGCACAGTGTATGATTGTAATAAACATTCGGCAGTTGTTCATTTAATGAGTGAATTAATTATTTAATTAATATTAAAAGTGCAGGGAATCCCTGGGTGGCTCAGCGGTTTAGCGCCTGCCTTCCGCCCGGGACATGATCCTAGAGTCCCGGGATCGAGTCCCAGGTCAGGCTCTCTGCGTGAAGCCTGCTTCTCCCTCTGCCTGTGTCTCTGCCTCTCTCTCTGTGTGTCTTTCATGAATGAATAAATATATATATATATATATATATATGTTTGTGTGCGTGCAGTTAAAAAAAACACCCAAGGTGTATTGGGGGGCATAAAGATAAAGCAGTTTGGAAGGGTTTTGTGAAGAGATGTGTTTTAATTTGAATGTTTAATGATGTTTGAATAGAATTTTTAGTGGGAGAAGAGATACCATTTCAGATACAGAGGAACCTAAAAGCTCAGGGCTTCTTTTGAGAACTATTTGGAATATAAGGTTCTGTTGGGTAGGGTGGTGGTTGGAAAAGTAAGTTGAACCAGATTGTTGAAAGTCTTGAATATCATGCTAAGGCTTTCAATCTCTGAATGTTATGAAACTCTGTAAAGTTATTGAATAAAGAAGATGCTCAAAATTTGATTTTGGAAATCATCAACAAAATGGCTTAGATTGAGGAAATGAGAGATGTTAACTAGTAGTCCAGTGTAGTAATTAGGCAGAAGATAATGAGATTTTTTACTAGGACAGTGGGAAAGAAAGAGATTTCAGGCATTGGATGGTAGAATTTGAGCTGTGACAAAAAGAAGTTGTAGATTATTTCAAGACTTTTCTTTTTTAAAATTTTTTTTATTTAAATTCAGTTTGCCAACATATAACACCCAGGGCTCATCCTATCAAGTTATTTCAATTTATTTATTTATTTGTTTGTTTATTTATTTAGATTTTATTTATTTATTCATGAAAGACAGAGGAGAGAGAGAGGCAGAGACACAGGCAGAGGGAGAAGCAGGCTCCATGCAGGGAGCCTGATGTGGGACTCGATCCCGGGACCCCAGGATCACACCTGGGCCAAAGGCAGGCGCTAAACTGCTGAGCCACCCAGGGATTTCCCGTATTTCAATATTTTTTTTTAATTTTTTTTTAATTTTTATTTATTTATGATAGTCACACAGAGAGAGAGGCAGAGACATAGGCAGAGGGAGAAGCAGGCTCCATGCACCAGGAGCCCGACGTGGGATTCGATCCCGGGTCTCCAGGATCACGCCCTGGGCCAAAGGCAGGCGCTAAAACTGCTGCGCCACCCAGGGATCCCTATTTCAATATTTTTAATAAGAGGTGTGGGGTTTTAGGGAATATGTGGGACTCTGAGAGACTGGTTAGATGAAGGGATCATGAATAGGGAACCAAGAAAAGGAAACATTTGTAGATTAGATAATAATGAATAGGTGCAGCCCGGGTGGCTCAGTGGTTTAGCGTCGCCTTCAGCCCAGGGTGTGATCCTGGAGACCCAGGATCGAGTCCCACATTGGGCTCCCTGCATGGAGCCTGCTTCTCTCTCTGCCTCTCTCTCTCTCTCTCTCTCTCTCTGTCTCATGAATAAATAAATAGAATCTTAAAAAAAAAAAAAAGATTACAATGAATACTGTCTTAGTCTGTTGTGAGTTTAGTAGAATCTTCATATAAAGGATATAATATATAGGCAATTGGAAATAGGATCTGAGGCTCAGGAAAGGGTTTAGGGGCAGTGATCATGATTTGTGAATCACTTACCTAATGGTGAGCATTGAAGCCATGGCAGTAGATTTGGAAATTAGATGGGATGTTCCTTTATGGGAACAACCTGATGCAACAAGTGGTAAAGTCAAGAGTTAGCTGCTTCTCACTTTTGCCTTAGATAACTATTCATGCCATTTAGAGTCATCTTTTGTGTCTCTTATACTATAAGTTGCTGATCCCCAAAACAGGACAAGACACGATATTTGGATGAGTTCAGAGTGAAGAACTTGCAGAATTTATTTTCAAAGCTTTTACAGAATCATATGATGGTGTATTATACTCCAGTAAATTTTACATCTTTAAAAGAACTCCTGGCGGGAGGCACCTGGGTGGCTCAGTGGTTGAGCATCTGCCTTCGTCCCAGGTCGTGATCTGGGGTCCTGGGATCAAGTCTCGCATTGGGCTCCTCACAGGGAGCCTGCTTCTCCCTCTGCCTGTGTCTCTGCCTCTGTGTCTCTCATAAATAGATAAATAAAATCTTTAAAAATAAATAATAAAATTTTAATTGTCTTTATGTAAAACTAGTTATATGATGAGAAGGCTGCTTGCAATGGAATTATCACATATAAAATTTGAGATATCCAGGCATTATTGTAGATCACCTGAATCTGAATCTTTGGGAGTGAAGCCAGCCTCTTCTTTAATGCCCTAAAGTTTGAAGGTCACTGATATACATGATGAAATTGCCACTTTATTAAAGTTTAAAAACCAGGATCCTTTTGAGGTTGCCATTTTGATGTCAGAGAATAAAAGAGGCATTACTTTCCAACTTGTAATCTTTTTTTTTTTTTTTAATTTTATTTATTTATGATAGTCACACACACACACAGAGAGAGAGAGAGGGGCAGAGACACAGGCAGAGAGAGAAGCAGGCCCCATGCAGGGAGCCCGACGTGGGATTCGATCCCGGGTCTCCAGGATCGCGCCCTGGGCCAAAGGCAGGCGCTAAACCGCTGCGCCACCCAGGGATCCCCAACTTGTAATCTTAAAAAATTGCCAACTTAAGTTTACCTTTCTTTCAGCTGAGTGTGAGAGGAAAAAATAAGAAAGAGAAACTTGAAGATTTCTTTAAGAACATGGTTAAATCAGCAGATGGAGTAATTGTTTCAGGAGTAAAGGTAAGATTTTATTTGATTAACAGAGGTATTGGTTTGAGAATCGATAGATTGAGATTTCAGATGTGCAGATGACTTTATTAGAGTAAAAGAGAAGTTTGGACAGTAGAATGGTTAGGCTTGTGAATCTGGGACCCCTCCCCTGGATTCCACTCTTTAGAGAACCTCCTTCTCCCAGAGGTGAGAGGTCTGTAGGTCCAAGGGGATTTGCCCACCTGAAGCACATACCCCTTCCCTCCAAACTAGACATGCTTTAGGAATCTGGAACCCCATATTTTCTTGCCCAAATCTGAAGCCTACTTCTGAGTCTTTCTCTTCTGTGGGTCTGTTCCCTGAGTTCATCCTCTAGTATGTGCACTCATAGGTGGTCAGGGTGACCATGGATAGCTAAGGAGAGGGAGGGCAAAGGGGAGAAGATCAGTGTGCAAGATAGAATATCTGTTTACATACACATGAGGTTTCTCTGGGTTCCTTATAGAGCTTGCAGGATAGAGCACAAAGAGGGGCTATCTCCAGTTGTACACTTGCCCTTGGCCTTACAAATGTTAGGTGCAGACTTAGTTTCAGATCTGGAGTTAGAAGGGTTTAGTTTGAGGTTTTAGTCTTGTTGTGGGGCACCTGGCTGGCTCAGTTGGTAGAACATGCGACTTGATATCAGTGTCATGAATTCAAGCTCCATATTGGACATAGACCTTACAAATAAATAAAAAGGCATATTTAAAATTAAAAAATAATTAAATAACACCTAAGTTGTTCTTAATGATGTTCTAAAAAATGGTACAAGAACTGATTTATCTGAAGACTCTTACATTGAAAGAGAAAAATGTTTATATTACATTATCAAACATACTAAGAAAGAGATAAATAATGCTGTTTTGTCATCATTGCCTGTTTCTATAGATACATCAACAGTAAAACTTAGGTGGGAAGTAGTATTTATTTGATTTATACTTTGTTTTTTCAGAGACAGGTCAGTTGGTGTGTTGACAATGCATGTGCCATGGCTACTTGCTTTTTTTTTTTTTTTTTTCATGGCTACTTTCTAATAAGGACTCCACTTCCGTTTTGGTGCTTCTTATGCATTAATATTGAACATTTTTCTTAGCATTAACTGTAAACTACTGTATGGATTATGATTTTGGTAAAGTAGTAACATTTTTGAACATTTACAATGTGTTCGTTAATCCACATTTTATTTACTCTTCAGTTCTACCAATTGGAGAGTTTTGTCCCCATTTTAACAGTTAAGAAAATAAGTATACATTAATTAAAGATTTTAAAGGACATTTTGCCAGTACTGACTTTTCTTTCTTGTGTTCTGTTGATGTGGATCTTGAATTACATTGTTTCAGCTGGTGCTTTTTCAAAAAATGATTGCCCTTTTAGAGAGGAGGAAAGTATTTTTCATAATTTTTATTTTTAATGTATACCTTTGTTTCAAAAAAGGTTAAAGACAGTGGTTAATATAATAATTGCTCCCAGAAAGCTAGTTTTGCCATGTTTCCCCAAAGCAGTCGGAGAGGGCTGTAATGACAAAGGCCTGGCAACCTTCAGGAATGGCTCACAGAATACCCAGTAGACCAAGAGAAATGGATTTGGACTTGTCTATCGAATTTTTTTCTTCTCAAAAGCAATTGATTAATTACTCCTCTGACAGTAATGTATTTGTTGAAGAGGCAGGACTATAGACACAGAGCACAAATAGAACACGTTTCAGACTACTACAACATGTGAACACAAACTATATGGGGAGCTCTAAGCTTTCAACTGCAGAACCATTGCAGATTTTCCCTGGATAAATAGAATGCATGTCTGTATAAAGTCTGAACTTGTTGGTAAAATCATTAGAACATCTGATTATTAGAGGATAGCTATGCTGTTTTACTGATCTTTTATTTTTTATTATAATGGTAAATTGATTTATGTATTATACTAAAGCAAATAAGTGAAAAACTATATTTTCTTTTGATCCTATAGGATGTAGATGATTTCTTTGAGCATGAACGAACATTCCTTTTAGAATATCATAACCGAGTTAAGGATGCATCTGCTAAATCTGATAGGATGACAAGATCCCACAAAAGTAAGGTTTTTCTTTGTGGTTAAAGCTTACATTTTTTTAATGGAATAATTATAAAGTTATTATGTTATAGTTTATAAAAATCTTGATGTAGAACAGTGGTTTTCAAACTGTGGTCTGTGAAGTCTTGACCCTCAGGTTCTTTTTATTTTTAGCAATTCTGAGAGGTCAAAACTATTTTCATAATAACCCATGATGCTTTTTGTATTTTTCACCATGTTGAGATTTACACTGATAATGCAGAAGCCATGGTGGATAAAATTACTGGTACCTTAGCACAAAATCAAGGGCAGTGGCACCAAATTGTGTTAATAGTCACTGTATTCTTTCCCGCAGTGTGTTTGCAGTTAGGAAAAATTTGCTCAATTAAGAGTATCATTGATAGGGATGCCTGGGTGGCTCAGTGGTTGAGCATCTGCCTTTGGCTCAGGGCATGATCCCGGAGTCCTAGGATCAAGCCCCACTTTGGGCCCCCTGCATGGAGCCTGCTTCTCCCTCTGCCTGTGTCTCTGCCTCTCTCTGTGTGTCGCTCCTGAATGAATAAATAAAATATATTTTTAAAAAAGAATGTCATGGGGGGGGATCCCTGGGTGGCTCAGCGGTTTAGCGCCTGCCTTTGGCCCGGGGCGCGATCCTGGAGTCCTGGGATCGAGTCCTGCGTTGGGCTCCCGGCATGGAGCCTGCTTCTCCCTCCTCCTGTGTCTCTGCCTCTCTCTCTCTCTCTCTCTCTCTCTCATAAATAAATAAATAAATCTTTAAAAAAAAAAAAAAGAATGTCATGGGGATCCCTGGGTGGCTCAGCGGTTTAGCACCTACCTGCCTTTGGCCGAGGGCACGATCCTGGAGTCCTGGGATCGAGTCCCACGTCAGACTCCAGCATGGAGCCTGCTTCTCCCTCCTCCTGTGTCTCTGCTTCTCTCTCTCTCTCTCTCTCTCTCTCTCATAAATAAATAAATAAATAAATAAATAAATAAATAAATAAATAAATCTTTTTTAAAAATAAATAAAATAAAAATTAAAAAGAATGTCAGTGATAAAGCAGTAAAAATTATTAATTGTAATAAATTACTTCCCTTGAGTTCACTTTTTTGTATACTGAATGATAAAATAGGAGGTATACAAAAAGCACTTTGCATACTAAAGTATGATTGTTCTCTTTAGAAAAGCATTTTAGTGATTAAGGTGCAGCTGAATTAGCTGCCCTTTTTTTTTTTTTTTTTGAGAGAACTTGAGAGAACAACTGACAAACTATGATTCAGATTTGACTATTTGGTAGACATTTTCTTTAAAAATGAAGTGAACCTGTCAGTTTTTAAGGAAAACAGCTGACAGTATTTGTTGGCAATGAGAAAAGTCCAGCTTTCCAGCAGTAATTAGAATTTTGGAAAACTTTTATCTATCCTCATGAACTTGCTTCCCAACAATTAAAGACTTGTCTGAAGAGATTGATGATAATATATGAATGTGGTATTTTGATATTATTTATGTATAATGAAGTGTGTCAACATTTGGAAGATTTGCAAAATCATGTATGTAAAAGATTGATTCAAAGTTTAAAATAGACTAATGGTTTTTTTTAGCAGCCTTATTGAGGTATAAATTGATATTGGTAAGCTGCAGTGTTCAAAGTATACAATTTGATAAGTTTTGGCATATGTGTAAAATCACTATGATCAAGGTAGTGAACATATCCATCACCACCAAAAGTTTCCATATATCCCTTTGCATTCCCTCCATTTTGCCTGTATCCAGGCAACCACTGATGGGCTTTCTATTTCTATAGATTAGTTTGCATTTTCTAGAATTTTATAAAAATGGAATCATATTATACGTACTCTTTATTATTTGGCTTTGAAATTCAACAAAATTAGAGCGCTTAGGTGGCTCCATGGGTTTAAATGTCTGCCTTCAGCTCAGATCATGATCCCAGTGTCCTAGGATCAAGCCCAACATCTGGCTCCCTGCTTAGTAGGGACTCTACTTCCTCTCCCATTCCCCTTGCTTGTGCTCTCGCGCGTTCACTCTCTTTCCCTCTGTCAAACAAATAAATAAAATCTTTAAAAAAAAAATTCAACAAAGTTATTTTGAGATTCATTCATGTTGTGTGTATCAAAAGGTCATTCATTTTTATTGCTGAGTATTATTCTATTGTATGGATATACCACATTGTTTATCCATTCAGCTGTTGGTGGACATTTGGATCATTGTTAGCTTTAGACTGTTACAAATAAAGCTGACATGAACCGTTTATATGTAAGTCTTTGTATGGACTTGTGCTTTCATTTCTTTGGGTAATACCTAAAAGTAGAGTGGCTGGGTCAAGTGATAAGTGTATAATTAACTTTTGAAAAAATTGCCAAACTTTTTTCCCAGAATGAAATGATTGTACCATTGTATATTCCTACCAGCCATGCATGAGAGTTTCAGTTGCTCCACATCTTCCAGGAAGGATACTCACTGTTTTTCATTTTAGCCATTCTAGGTCAGTAATGGTGTATCATTGTGGTTTTAATTTGCATTTTCCTAGTGACTATCGATGTTGAACATCTTTTCTTATATAAGTCCTCTAGTTTTATTCTTCTTTAGCAAAGTTGTTTTGGCCTCTCTAGGCTCTTTACATTTTCACATTTACATTAAAATGTGAATTTTAGAATCAACGTGTCACTTTCTACAAAAATGATGTCTGGGAATTTTTTTTTTTTAAGATGTCATTTATTTATTCATGAGACACAGAGAGAGGCAGAGACATAGGCAGAGGGAGAAGCAGGCTCCTGCAGGGAGGCTAATGTGTGACTGGATCCCAGGACCCTGGGATCACAACCTGAGCCAAAGGCAGATGTTCAACCACTGAGCCACCCAGGTGCCCAGTGTCTGGGATTTTGATCTGGATTGTGTAGAATCAGTAGTTCGATTTGGGGAGGATTGACATCTTAACAATATTGAGTCTTCTGATACATTAATATAGTTTATTTTTCCACTTAGGTCTTCCTTAAATTCTCTCAGCGATGTTTTATAGCTTTCATTGTACAGATCTTATACACTTTTAGTTAGATTGGGCCCTAGTTATTTTTTGATGCTGTTGTAGATGATATAATTTTTACATTTCGATTTCCAGTTGTTCTTTTCTAATATGTAGAAATGAAATGTATTTTCTATATTGATCTTAAATCTTGCAGTCTTACTAAATTAACTCACTAATTGGTTCCAGTAGATTCCTATTTTGTAGATTCCTTAGGATTTTCTGCATAGATGATTATCTGCTAATAAAAACAATTATAGGGACTCCTGGTTGGTTCAGCAGTTAAGCGCCTGCCTTTGGTTCAGGGCGTGATCCTGGGGTCTTTGGATTGAGTCCCACATCGGGCTTCCTGCATGGAGCCTGCTTCTCCCTCTGCCTGTGTCTCTGCCTCTCTCTCTCTGTCTCTCATGAATAAATAAATAAAATCTTTTTTAAAAATCATACTTCTTTCCCATTTAAATTCCACTTATTTCTTTTCTTTGCCCCATTGTACTAAAGCTGTACCTGTAGCTCCAGTACAGTGTGGACGGAAGTGGTAAGAGCAAGCATCTTTGCCTTGTTTCTTATCTTATAAGGATGGTATTCATTCTTAAACCATTAATTGCAGTGTTTGGTATAGGTTTTTCCTGGATGCTTTTTATCAAATTGAGAAAATTCTCTTAGAAATTACTAGTTTTTTTTTTTTTTAATTTTTATTTATTTATGATAGTCACACATTGAGAGAGAGAGAGAGAGGCGGAGACATAGGCAGAGAGAGAAGCAGGCTCCATGCACCGGGAGCCCGACGTGGGATTCGATCCCGGGTCTCCAGGATCGCGTCCTGGGCCAAAGGCAGGCTCTAAACCGCTGCACCACCCAGGGATCCCAGAAATTACTAGTTTTCTGAGAGGGTTTTTGTTTTGTTTTGCTTTGTTTTGTTTTAAGTTAGGAATAAATGTTGGATTTTTATCATACGCTCTTTTTGCAACTACAGTGTTGAGATAATCATACCATTTTTCCTTTTTAGTCTACAGTATGGTTAATTGTTTTTTTGTTTGTTTGTTTTTTTTAATTTTTTTATTTATTTATGATGGTCACACAGAGAGAGAGAGAGAGGCAGAGACACAGGCAGAGGGAGAAGCAGGCTCCATGCACTGGGAGCCTGATATGGGATTCGATCCCGGGTCTCCAGGATCGCTCCCTGGGCCAAAGGCAGGCGCCAAACCGCTGCGCCACCCAGGGATCCCCAGTATGGTTAATTGTATTGATTGATTTTCAAATGTTAAACCAACCTTATGTTCTTAGGATAAATATTACTTATACCAAAGGAGTTTAAATGTAGTAAAGTTCAGGGGCACCTGGGTGGCTTAAGTGGCCAACTCTTGATTTCAGCTCAGGTCATAATCTCAGGGTCCTGGGATGGAGCCTTATTGGGCTCTCCCTCTGACCTCCTCTCCGCCCTCACCCCCCCCCCCCCGCCATGTCCTCTGTCAGATAAATAAATGAAATCTTTTAAAAAATAAATAGGGATAGGGGATACCTGGGTGGCTCAGCGGTTTGGCGCCTACCTTTGGCCCAGGGCGTGATCCTGGAGTCCGGGGATCCAGTTCCACATCAGGCTCCTTGCATGGAGCCTGCTTCTCCCTCTGCCTGTGTCCCTGTGTGTGTGTGTCTCTCTCTCTCTCTCTCTATGTGTGTGTCTCATGAATAAATGAATAAAATCTTTTAAATAGATACATACATACATACATACATACATACATACATACATACATACCCCTGGGTGGCTCAGTCATTTAAGCATCTGCCATCAGCTCTGGTCATGATCCTAGTGTCCTGGGATAGAGCCCTGCATCAATCTCCCTGCTCAGCAGGGAACCTGCTTCTCCCTCTCCTGCCCCTTCCCCCTGCTTGTGCACTCTCTCACACTTTCTCCAATAAATAAAACTTTTAAAAAATAAAAATTAAAAATAAATAAAAATAATAAATGTAATAGAGTTCAAAAGTTCATTGATAATGGTTTTAGATTACCCAATGCAACTATTAAACTATTACTCGTAGGGACACCTGGGTGGCTCAGCGGTTGAGTGTCTGCCTTCAGCTCAGGGCATGATCCCAGTCTGAGGATCAAGTCCCACATTGGGCCCCTTGCATGGAGCCTGCTTCTCCCTCTCCCTAAGAGATTTTATTTATTTATTCATGAGAGACACAGAGAGAGAGAGAGGCAAAAACATAGGCAGAGGAAGAAGCAGGCTCCCTTCAAGGAGCCCGATGTGGGACTCGATCCTGGATCCCGGGATCACACGCTGAGCCGAAGATAGACGCTCAACTGCTGAGCCACCCAGGCGTCCCTATATAAGTTTCAGAACCTCTGATGCAGAGACAATTCAGTTGGTACCTAGAAGTAAGAACCTCCATTTTGGAGTATTGTTACATGCTATCACAGAAAAGAGGAAATAAAGCCTCTGGCTTGGTAACTTTTGTTCTTGTGTCATTTTTTGGGAGGATTAAGATTTATTAGTATTTTAAAGATTTATCTATCTTAGAAGGGGAGGGGCAAGGGGAAGGGAAAAAGATAGTCTTTTTTTTTTTTTTTTTTTTTTTTTTTTTTTTTTAGGGATTTTATTTATTTATTCGTGAAAGACACAGAGAGAGAGGCAGAGACACAGACAGGGAGAAGCAGGCTCCATGCTGGGAGCCCATTGTGGAACTTGATCCCGGGACCCAGAGATCATGCCCCTAGCCAAAGACAGATGCTCAACCGCTGAGCCACCCAGGCATCTCTAGGAAAGAGAGAATCTTAAGCAAGTTCCTTGCCCAGTGCAGAGCCAGTCACAGGGCTTGATCTCACAACCCGGGATCAAGACGCAAGCCAAAATCAAGAGTCAGACACTTAACCAATTGAGCCACCCAGAGTTTTTTTTATATCTTTGCACTTTGCAGATTTCTTTTAATAAATTAGTTATGTATACTTGCATGTTCAGTTATCAAGAACTATAAAGGTGTGGGAAGCTTGAATTCCTTCCTAGATTCATTACTGATTTGCTCTTAGAGCCTTGGACAAGTCATATAATTGGTCTTATGTTGGTTTCCTTGTTTAAGGGGGAGCGCCTGGGTGGCTCACTGCATTAAACCTTCAGCTCAGGTCATGATCCCAGGGTCCTGGGATCAAGCCCTATAGCAGACTCCCTGTTCAGTGGGGAGTCTGCATCTCTCTCTCCCCCTCTACCCCACCTCCCACTCATGCTCTCTCGCTCTCTCTCTCTCTCTTTCTCAAATAAATAAATAAATAATTTAAATAATAATAAAAAAAATAAAATGACATTAAGGATAAAATATCTCATACTTTTACTCCTCTCTTAAGAGCTACTTTGTCCCAGCCCATCATCTCCATGTCCCTCCATCAAGACCTGCACTTTCTCCCCTACACACCCAGTCACACTGAGTACCCTGCAGGGTTCCAGCTGTATCCTCTTTACCTTCCTGGAGAACTCCACACTGTAGCAGCTGGACCAGGCCCAAGCCCACAGGCCTCCTCTGTACCCTCTCAAGAAAGAAAAACTTTCTAAATATGAAATGGTATATACAATGTAAGTTGTAATAATTAGGAATATTCTCAAGTTTAGATTTGATTATTTAAAATTTCTTTAAAGTTATTTAGCTCATAAACTTTGGCATATCTCAAATTTCAAGATGAAGAAAATACAGTCTTTGCCCTTAAGGAGTTAATAATTTTGCATTGAGGTCAGAATGGCTAAAATTAACAAGACAGGAAACAACAGATGTTGGTGAGGATGCTGAGAAAGGGGAACCGTCTTACACTGTTGGTGGGAATGCTAACTGGTGCAGTCAGTAACACACTATGTGGAGGGTCCTCAAAAAATTGAAAATAGAGGTACCAAATGACCCAGCAGTTGCGCTACTAAGTATTTACCCAAAGAATACAAATGTAGTGATCCGGAGGGGCACATGCACCCCAATGTTTATAGCAGCAGTGCCCACAATAGCCAAACTATGGAATGAGCCCAGATGTCCATTGACAGATAAATGGATTAAGAAGGTGTGGTAATTGGGTGCCTAGGTGGCTCAGCGGTTGAGCTTCTGCCTTCAGCTCAGGTTGTAATCCTGGAGTTTCTGGATTGAGTCCCACATCGGGCTCCCCATGGGGAGCCTGCTTCTCCCTCTGCCTGTGTCTCTGCCTCTCTCTCTGTGTCTCTGAATAAATAAGATCTTAAAAAAAGAAAAAAAAAAAGTGTGGTAACATATACAATGGAACTGAGCCTTCAAAAAATGAAATCTTGCCATTTGCAATGATGTGGATATAACTAGAGCGTATTCTAAGCAAAATAAGTCAGTCAGAGAAAGGCAATTATATGATCTCACGTGTGGAATTTAAGAAAACAAAAAAAAATAAAAGAAAACAGGATCATGGGGAGAAGGGGAAAAGTAAGACTAAATCAGAGAGGGAGACAAACCATAAGAGACTCTTCAATCATAGGAAACAAGCTGAGGGTTGCTAGAGGGGAGAGGGGTGGAGGATGGGGTTAATTGTGTGATGGACATTAAGGAGGGCATATAATGTAATGAGCACTGGCTATTAAATAAAACTGATGAAGCACTGAACTCTACTCTGAAACTAATAATATACTATTTGTTAAGTAATTGAATTTGAATTAAATAATAATTTTGCAGGTGAAAGGGGCACCTGGGTAGCTCAGTCAGTTAAGCATCTGCTTTCAGCTCAGGTCATAATCCCGGGATCCTGGGATCAAGCCTTGTGTCAGGCTCCCTGCTTGGTGAAGAGTCTGCTCCCTCTGCACCTTCCCCTGCTCATTCTCTTTCGCTCAAATAAATAAAATCTTAAAAATAACCAGTTTTTTAACTGCTCACCAGTTTTGCAGGTGAAATAAACATGATAAGCAAAAAACTACAGTATATAGTAATCAGTCCTGTAATAGAGGTGTGTATTCATGTCATGGAAACATAGAGAACTGTAAAGGTGGAGAATCATCTGTTAAGAAACTGAAGAAAATATTAGTAATTCTTCTTTATTTATTTGGCCAAATGGAACAATGCTTTTAAGAAAGACTATTATGAACCTATTTAGAAAATTATAATTACTACATACAAGTACATTACACACAATTTTACAAAGTTATAAAGTAATTTATTTCTTTATGATGCATGAACTTGCTATCTGAACTATGAAAAATTAAGCCTTCAGCATCACTGTGATGTATAAAATCAGGGCAGTTTGCTTATTTTCTGTAATCACGTGCTGTAACAGCTAAAGAGGGTATATAGTACTAGGGCCAGAGCCAGATAGCATTAGGATCCAGGAATTTCTTGCTTTATTTTTTTTTTTTAATTTCTTGCTTTAAAAAATAATTTCAGGGTCAGTTTAAGTATAAAATATGAATGTATTTGATGTGAAACACAAATCATTTTTGATTGCTGCCTCAACCAACCTTTGTGAGATTTTTTTTTTTTTTTTTAGCAAATATTGTTAGGCTATTTATTAGGTAGTCTGGTTATTAGCATACTTTTTTTGTATAATTTTTATTGGAGTTCAATTTGCCAACATATAGCATAACACCCAGTGCTCATCCCATCAAGTGCCCCCCTGTGCCCGTCACCCAGTCAACCCAACCCTCTGCCCACCTCCCTTTCCACCACCCCTTGTTCCTTTCCCAGAGTTAGGAGTCTCTCATGTTCTTTCACCCTCACTGATATTTCCCACTCATTTTCTCTCGTTTCCCCTTTATTCCCTTTCACTATTTTTTATATTCCCCAAATGAATGAGACCATATAATGTTTGTCTTCCTCCGATTGACTTACTTCACTCAGCATAATACCCTCCAGTTGCATCCACATTGAAGCAAATGGTGGGTATTTGTCGTTTCTAATGGCTGAGTAATATTCCATTGTATACGTACACCACATCTTCTTTATCCATTCATCTTTCAATGGACACTGAGGCTCCTTCCATAGTATGGCTATTGTAGACATTGCTGCTGTAAACATTGGGGTGCAGATGTCCTGCCCTTTCACTGCCTCTGTATCTTTGGGATAAATCCCCAGCAGTGCAATTGCTGGTTGTAGGTCAGTTCTATTTTTAACTCTTTGAGGAACCTCCACACAGTTTTCCAGGGTGGCTGTACCAGTTCACATTCCCACCAACAGTGCAAGAAGATTCCCCTTTCTCCACATCCTCTCCAACATTTGTTGTTTACTGTCTTATTAATTTTCACCCTTTGTGAGATTTTTAAGTATTGTTTTTTTTTTTAACTTAAACTTTTAGGATTATAGTGACAGTCTTGCATATACAGTTTACCAATCAGATCTGAAGTTTGTATTCAGTTTCTTTATTGGGGCACTGGCTGGCTTACTTGGGTAGAGCATGAAACTCTTGATCTCAGGGTTGTGAGTTTGAGCCCTGTTTTGGGTATGGCGCCTACTTTAAATTTTTTTTTCTTTGAAAAATATCAAGATAGATCTGTTTTTGAATAATTAAAAAAAGTAAATAGAGTCACCAAATTTCAGCTTTATTTGTTGAATATAACTTTGTATAGCATAAGATTACTGTTTTGTTAGAGAATAAACACATTAAAATCCTGTATAGATACTACTGGCATAAATGGAAATTTCCATACAAAGTAGGCATGTCTCAGATTTCATTAATAATAGCAAACATTGGGACGCCTGGGTGGCTCAGCAGTTGAGCTTCTGCCTTTGGATCAGGGCGTGATCCCAGAGTCCCGGGATCGAGTCCCACATTGGGCTTCCTGCATGGAGCCTGCTTCTTCCTCTGCCTATGTCTACCTCTCTTTCTCTCTCTGTCTCTCATGAATAAATAAATGAATAAAATCTTAAAAAAAAAAAAAGGCAAACATTTGTATAACACTATACTTGCTATGTGCCAGGTATATAGTAACATTTATTAACTCATTTAGTCCAAGTAATTACATGAACCTGGTACCATTATCCCCATTTCCAGATGAGGAAAGTGAGGCATATGCAGGTTAAGTGAAAAGCTCAAGGTTGCGTAGATTGGGATTGAACTGCGGTAAATTGGAATTGAACCCTAAACAGTTTTGTTCCAGGTCCATGCTCTTAACCATTGAACTATCCTATCCTTTTTCTGAAAAGAGTGCTGTTTTCTCAACAAGTTGTCCTCTGGGGTGAGCTCTAGGAAAAGTATTGTGCTGAAGTTGAATACTTTGTTTCCTAGTACCCAAGGATAATGGTGCTGCCACCATTCATCTAGCTTTTCAAGCTCCATAATTTTCCTTCCTACCTCAGGTTTCCTGTTTGTAAATCCTACCTATTATATTTGTTGTGTCTCTCTGCTGTCACTGTTTTTGCTATCTTGATCCTGACCATCAGTGTCTGACACAACACATTCCCAGTTGCCTTCTGTGTCCCTCCATTTCTAGACTTTATTCCAGACGGCAGAATTTTTTATCTAAAATCCTTAACAAGTTGATTTTACCACTACCGTTTTTAAATGTTTAATGACACCCATTCCTATAAGATCAAATCCAAACTTTATCATGTCTTACAAAAACCCGTTTTCCTCCCCCTAAGACCATTCGTTTATTTTTCCATCTTCTTTATTTTTTTTTTTAAGATTTTATTTATTCATTCATGAGAGGCAGAGATACAGGCACAGGGAGAAGCAGGCTCCATGCAGGGAGCCCGACGTGGGACTTGATACCAGGACCCCAGAAACATGCCCTGAGCCAAAGGCAGACGCTCAACCGCCGAGCCACCCAGGCATCCCTATTTTTCCATCTTCAACTCTATCCTTTCCCCTTTGTACCCTCTAGTGCCTTCTTCTTAGAAGGCTGTCTAAATATACTGTGCTCTTTTATATCTCATTGGCCTTTGTCCATGCTCTCCCCCTCCCTTTTGCCTGCAAAGATTTGCTTCTCCTATAAGTTCTGACTCACTCAATTATGTCTATAAATCTTTCCCTAACTTACTCAGGTGGAATCTGTTTCCCCTGCTCCCAAAGTAGTTTGTTCCTACTTCCAATATAATATTCATCTGGGGCACCTGGGTGGCTTAGTCTGCCTTCAGCTCAGGTCATGATCCCAGGGTCCTGGAATCAAGCACCACATCGGGCTCCCTGCTCAGTAAGGAACCTGCTTCTCCCTCTCCCTCTACCTCCTTCTCCCCTTGCTTGTACTCACTCTCTCTGTCAAATGAATAAATAAAAATCTTTAATAAAAATAAATAATACTCGGGATCCCTGGGTGGCGCAGCGGTTTGGTGCCTGCCTTTGGCCCAGGGCGCGATCCTGGAGACCCGGGATCGAGTCCCACATCGGGCTCCTGGTGCATGGAGCCTGCTTCTCCCTCTGCCTGTGTCTCTGCCTCTCTCTCTCTCTCTCTCTCTCTCTGTGACTATCATAAATAAATAAATAAATAAATAAATAAATAAATAAATAAATAAATAAATCTCATCAAATTTTATTATAGCTATTGTCATTTCCTTCACCAGACTTGAGGTATCTCATACTACATACACATTTTTTGGCAGGTAGGTGCTCAGTAAGTATTTTTGAATCATCGAATAAATCAGTCTAAAAATTTTTTTCCATAGGTGCTGCAGATGATTACAATAGAATTGGTTCTTCATTATATGCTTTAGGAACTCAGGATTCTACAGATATATGCAAGTAAGGATTTTGATTTAAAAATTAAGTAAAAATTTTGTTGGCAGCCTGGGCACACAACATTTGACCCAAGAGGCATTTAGAATATCTTCTTCAAAATACATCAGTAATAAGGAGCTTCTTATAAACTTGGATCAGTGTCATTTTTTTTCTCTACCATTTCTTTTATTTTAAATCTGAAAAGTAAAAATTGACTGTAATATATGTAATTTTAACATTTACAAAGTTTTATTTGATGAAAATTTGCTGATACATGTGTATAAGGAATAGGAAGAGAATTCATATCAAAATGTTCTTAGGTTTTGAAGTTTATTATAAATAAATGTTTTAGAATTGGAATATACAGGATATATATGTATGTATTTTTTTGGAGGCCAAATTGACTTTTAAAGTAAAATATGCTGTCAGTTTATACTTTTTAAAGAGGCTGGTTATTCTAGTTTATAAGTTTAATGAAAAAATAAATAAATAAGTTTAATGAATCTTAGGGCAGTCCTAGAGTAACCTGATGGGAAGGTATTACACATGTTAGTATAGAAACACTCTTTGGATATTTGCTTACACAGCTGTCCTTTATTTATTTTATACTAGTTTTTCACATTAATCTAACCAGTTAATTTTAGTTCCTATAATATTGTTTAAACCCAACTCTTCACTGAAAAATAATCCAAACCGTTTTTTTTTTTCAATTTTAAGTAGCAAAACTATTCTCATAGTTTATGCCTTTTTCTAAACCACATCCTTGAACTTTTTTCTGGTATATCCTGTCTTAGCAGATATGTAAGATCCAAGTTTTTCAGCAAAACAAGATTCTATATGTAGCTTACATTGATTAACATGCTACCTTCCCAAAGAGTTAGTTCTTAAGTCTTTGATAAGAGGAAAAAGTTAACCTTGCCATGAGTTATTGGACATAAACCTGTCAGAGCAAGTTCTTTTTAGTAAAACAAAGTTAATAAAATAGTATTTTAACTTTCAGTAGTACTTGCCCTAATCCAGTCACCAGTAAATTATGTATTAATTTACAGAATACCCTCTTAATAGTTCTACATTGGGACATTTTTTAGTTGGTGTCAGCCTTTGAGAGATAGGCTATTTAGTTAAAAGTGAACATCAGCCTCTTTGGATCTGATTGTTCTCTACTTCTGTAGTAATTTTGAAGATACAGGCTTTAGTATTATGTGGCATACTTCTGAAGAATATAAGAAACATTTTTTAAAATTTTAATGCATGGCTTAGGGGTACCTGGCTGGCTCAGTCCGGGGATCCTGTGACTCTTGATCTCGAGGTTGTGAGTTTGAGCCCCATGCTGGGTGTAGAGATTACTTTAAAAATGTATATTAAATAAATAAATAAATGGTTTAGACTGTTGCCTGAAATGAGAAGATTTTCCCATAGGTGGAAGTACAGAGATGGTGAACTAAAATGAAGTCTGCAGTAAACAAGATCATCAAATAATACTATAATGAAATAAGAAAGTTCATTATTAATACGGTTTTAGAGGCATATTGCTCTGAACATTTGAAATGAAAAATCATTTCAAAGGTGACTTCTGATGAAATATTTTTCCCTTCCAGGTTTTTTCTCAAAGTTTCAGAACTGTTTGATAAAACAAGAGTAAGTACTATCAGTTAACCTTTGAGAGTCTAAATCTTTGCATACAGTCATGTGTGTAACCTGTTGTGGTTGCGTTTAACTTTATTGAGAAAGATGAGCGATATACCTCAGAAGGATGAAGAGACAGATTTAGATTTGAAAATTTGACTTTTTTTTTTTTCAGGAAATTTCTTTTTTTGTTATGGCCTTTGGTATTTGTATAAAAATTCATATCCTGGATCAGAGAACATGTTCATTTTATAACTGTGTTTAGTTTTAAGAAGAATGATCTTTTCCTGGGGCTTTGTAAGCTAGAAGAAAGTCTTAGATTCATTTTAATTTTACCCAGATGATACTGCTTTTGATTCCCCATGACACTGGTTTAAAAATGAGTTGTATTGGATGCCTGGATGGCTCAGTCGGTTGAGTGTCTGCCTTCAGCTTAGGTCATGATCCCAGAGTTCCAGTATCAAGTTCTGCATCAGGCTCCCTACTCGGTGGGAGTCTACTTCTTCCTCTGCCCCTCACCCCACTCGTTCTCTCTCTCTCTCTCTCTCTCTCTCTCATAAATAAATAAATAAATCTTTTTTGAAAATTGAGTTGTATTGGGGCACCTGGGTGGCTCAGTCAGTTAAGCATCTGCCTTCAACTCAGGTCACAATCCTAGAGTCTCAGGATCCAGCTCCTTGTAGCTTTGGACTCAGCAGGAAGCCTGCTTCCTCTTCTGCCTCTCATGCTCTCGCTCTCTCTCTCAAATAAATAAAATCTTTTTTTTTTTTTAAGATTTTATTTATTCATGACAGAGAGAGAGGGAGGCAGAGACACAGGCAGAGGGAGAAACAGGCTCCATGCAGGGAGCCTGACGTGGGACTCGATCCCAGATCTCCAGGATCACGCCCTGGGCTGAAGGTGGCGCTAAACCACTGAGCCACCCGGGCTGCCCTAAATAAAATCTTTTAAGAAATAAGAATGAGTTGTACCAATACAAGACAAATACACAACTGCAGAAAAGTTTAATTCATAGTAATAATAATTTAATGTTGACATATTTTTTCAGGGATCAGTCTTAGACACAGTAATATTTAAACACTTTTGATAAAGTTGATGGAATAATGAAAATGTTTAAGCATACTAAACTAAGGTGGAGGTGGCCAGTCCATTGTATAAATCAGATTTCAGCATGACTTTGTCAGTTGAGTAATGTGTGGTGAAGACAAGGAAAGGAAAGATCTTTTCTCACAAAGGAAAGAGTCGTTAAATACATAAATGTTGTTATACTGGGGTCCATTATTCTGCTTTTGGTATTTGTACCAGTGAGCATTTTCTGGGAAGATATAGTTGTTTTTCTATGCGTTTACATCAAAAGAACAGGGATTTATCACAAAATAGCTTTGTGTGTCAGTAGATGTGCAAGCAGATACCAAATGGAATTAGATGTGCAAGAGACTTCTTGAGAATAACAAAGAGGAAGGAGCAGGATAGATAGGAAGAGCCTTCAGACCATAGTGCAGGTCTATATTGTGAAAGGAAAGAGCAGAGGAAGAGGGGACTGGGTAGGAAGAGTTTCAAACTGTAGCGTAGTCCCAAGAAAGTTTTGTCCAAGTCAGCCAGAGTTGATCATTACAAGGAGTACTGCATCAGTCAAGAATGGGCTGGCATTACTGCCCCTGTGCTCTGTCATGGTTGCAGCTGAGGTGGGTAGGGGAGGATGCATCATAACCTTGGAATGAATATTGTTCTGAATCTAGAGAGATTGCGGTTGGGACTCTGAACCATCTATGCTCCTTGCAGCAAGCAGTTTCTCTTGAAGGATATCTAGGTGGCACATTGCCATACCCACCACAATCTTCATTTCTTTTTTAGTGTTTTTGTGGTGGTCTTATTTGCTGTGTAACAAACCATCCTAAAATCAGTAGCTTAAAACATTTTATTATGCTAATGAGTTCTTTGGGTCAAGAATTCAGAAAAGACAGAACAAAGATGGCTTGCCTCTGCTGCATGATATTTGGGGCCTCAACAGGGAACATATGAAGGCCAGGGCCTGGGATCCTCTGAAGACTCTTTTACTCCGATGTTGAAGGTGATACTGGCCATCAGCTGAGACTTCAGCCAGGGCTCTTAGCTATAACATTTGCATGTTGCCTTTCCACACTGCTGCTTAGGTTTCCCCACGATATGGTGGGTAGGTTCCAAAAGCAAGCATCCCAAAAGATGGGAAGCAGAAATTGCTAGTTTCATTAAGGCCTAGAAACTGGGACAGCATCACTTCTTTATTGGTCAATCTTAGGGCCCAGATTCAAGGAGATATACCCCATATCTTAATGGAAGGAGAGGAACCATATTTAAAGCACACAACATCCATCTAACATGTTACCTAGATTTATCTAAGTCAGTTTTTTTTTTTTTTTTTTTTTTTTATTTCTTTATTTATGATAGTCACAGAGAGAGAGAGAGAGAGGCAGAGACATAGGCAGAGGGAGAAGCAGGCTCCATGCACCGGAAGCCCGACGTGGTATTCGATCCTGGGTCTCCAGGATCGCGCCCTGGGCCAAAGGCAGGCACTAAACCGCTGCGCCACCCAGGGATCCCCTAAGTCAGTTTTGAATATACTTTGTGTCTGTGCATTTATCTGTTAGATTAAGAAGTTTAATAAGTTTATTTCTCTATTATAAAGGAATGTTTCATAAAAAATAAAAATAAAGGAATTTAAACTTAAGCTTCAAGGTTTTTTCTTTTTATTGAAGTATGTTATACACATCAGAAGTATACAACTCGGGACGCCTCAGTGGCTCAGCAGTTGAGATCTGCCTTGGGTTCAGGGCGTGATCCTAGGTTTGGGGATTGAGTACCGCATCGGGCTCCCTGTGAGGAGCCTGCTTCTCCCTCTGTCTATGTCTCTGCCTCTCTCTGTGTGTTTCTCATGAAAAATAAAATCTTAAAAAAAAAAAAAAGTAGTACTAGTACACAACTCAGTGAAATTTTACAAATTCAGCACACCCATATCATGAATACTCAGATGAAAAAATAGAATATTTACCAGCAACTCAGATGCCTTGCCCCTCTTGAGCTGCTTTCTGAGTCAGCACCTCCTGCAAGGGTAACCACTATCTTATATAAGTATTTTATCTGGTATACATTCTTTTATGTCTGGTTTCATTTACTCAGCATTACCTATATAAGATTCGTCAATGTAGGGATCCCTGGGTGGCGCAGCGGTTTGGCGCCTGCCTTTGGCCCAGGGCGCGATCCTGGAGACCCGGGATCGAATCCCACATCGGGCTCCCAGTGCATGGAGCCTGCTTCTCTCTCTGCCTATGTCTCTGCCTCTCTCTCTCTCTCTCTCTGTGACTATCATGAATAAATAAATAAAATCTTTAAAAAAAAAAAAAAAAAAAAGATTCGTCAATGTTGTTGCATGTGTATATAGTTCCTTCATTCTTCCTATGTAGCTTTCCTTTGCAAAAAGATATGTAAATTTATTCTTCTGTTTTACTGTTGGTAGGCATTTTGGATAGTTTCTAGTTTGTGGCTGTTTACAAATAGTACTTCTGGGACGCCTGGGTGGCTCAGCAGTTGAGCCTCTGCCTTTGGCTCAGGGCGTGATCCCTGGGATCTAGGATCAAGTTCCCAATCGGGCTCCACGTGGGGAGCCTGCTTCTCCCTCTCCCTGTGTCTCTGCCTCTGTGTGTGTGTGTGTATGTGTGTCTCATGAAAAATAAATAAATCTTTTTTTTTTTTTAATTTTTATTTATTTATGATAGTCACACAGAGAGAGAGAGGCAGAGACACAGGCAGAGGGAGAAGCAGGCTCCATGCACTGGGAGCCTGATGTGGGATTCGATCCCGGGTCTCCAGGATCACGCCCTGGGCCAAAGGCAGGCGCTAAACCGCTGCACCACCCAGGGATCCCTAAATAAATCTTTTTAAAAAAATAGTACCTCTAAGACCGTTCTTGCATATCTTCAGCTGAAAATAAATATGTATTTCTGTTGGGTGTGTATAATCAGGAGGAGAACTAGGAGCCATAGAGTCTCTATGTGAAAAGCCTTCATAGATAGTGCCAAACCGTTTCCCTGTTTCCCAAAGTGATTCTACTAATTTACATTCCCACCAGAAGAAATGTGAGCATTGGGTTGTTGAACAGGCTTGTAATATTTGTTATCTTTTTTGTTTTTTTTTTTTTAAGTGTTTTTTTAAGATTTTATTTATTCATAGAGACAGAGAGGCAGAGACACAGGCAGTGGGAGAAGCAGGCATCATACAGAGAGCCTGACATGGGACTCGATCCAGGGTCTCCAGGATCACGCCCTGGGCTGCAGGCAGCGCTAAACCGCTGCGCCACCTGGGCTGCACTATCTTTTTTGTTTTAGTTATTCTGCAGGATGCGTAGGGTTTTTAAATTATAACTTTATTGCAACAGTAATTTCAGACTTACAGAAAAGTTGCAAGAATAGTACAAAGACGGGAGCCTGGGTGGCTCAGGTGGTAAAGCATCTGCCTTCAGCTCCTATTATATCTCAGGGTCCTGGAATCAAGCCCCATGTCAGGCTCCCTGCTGCATGGGGAATCTGCTTCTCCCCTCTGCCTGTATTCGCATGCTCTCTCTCTCTCACACACACACAAATGAATAAAATCTTTAAAATAAAAAATTACAAAGAATTCCTGTATTTGTGTCACCCAGATTTCCTGAATGTTAACATTTTCTACATTGCTTAAAGTCCTTTTTCCCAAAGGGGCAACTGGGTAGCTCAGCCATTTAACATCTGATTCCCGATTTCAGCTCAGGGCATGATCTCAGGGTCCTGAGATGGAGCCCGAGTCTGGGGCCGCACTCAATATGGAGTCTGCCTAAGATTTTCTCTCTCTCTGCCTCTCCCCCTGCTCAAGCTCTCTCTCTCTAAAATAAGTAAATAAAATATCTCTTTTAAAAAGTACTTTTCCCCAAAAGGCCCATATTCATTTCTTCTGCCCTTTGTGCATATCTCCTTTTTAAAAATATAAGAATTTTTTAAAAGAAAAGAATTAATTTTAATATACTCAATGCGATTATCTATGATTCCCTTTAATATCATCAAATATTCAGTATGTAGGCGATCCCAGTTGCCTAGGATGGCTTTTTACAGTGGAATTCGTTTGAGTTAGGATTCAAACAAGGTCCCTATATTGTATTTGATTGACACAGTATTTTTTTTTTTTTTTTTTTTGGTCTGTCTCTCCACACTAAATTGACTAGTTTCATCATTTCAGTCTGACTCAAACTAACCACATTTTTTTTATCACTCCTTGATGGCTTCTGGCACATTTTGTTAATGTTTTGACTATGTTTCTGGTTGTTTTCAGTAGGAAGGTTGCTTTGAATGACCTAGTCTTCCATTGTCAGCCTTTATCACTTTATTTTTTTTAGGGCAGGGGGAGTGGTAAAGGGAGGGGTAGAGAGAATCTTAGGCGGGCTACACACGCAGCATGGAGCCCAACTCGGGCTTGATCTCACAACCCTGAGATCATGACCTGAGCTGAAATCAAGAGTTGGACGTTTAACCTACTGAGCCACCCAGGCGTCCCAGCCTTCATCACTTTAAAATCATGTGTCCACATCATTGAAATGGTGTAACAAGAGAGAAATATAAGTCATACCGAAAGATATTAAAAGTCATAGCCAAGAACTTGAGTCAAATATAGAGTCCTTCCGTAATTTCAGTCATCTTATCTGATCTCATTCTTTTTTCTGATCATTTTTTGTCAGAGTCACAAAGAAAAGGAATAGGCTAGCGGAAAGGGGAAGGCAGGGAACCTTAGGTGGAATAAGAATGGATACTGTGGTTATTTATTACTTTAAATTTTTTATAGTAGTTAAAACATTGGCTGTAGAACATGTGCTAATTAAATGCCTAACTTTTCCCCCTTTGTCAGAAAATAGAAGCACGAGTGTCTGCCGATGAGGACCTCAAGCTTTCCGACCTTTTAAAATATTACTTAAGAGAATCTCAAGCTGCTAAGGTAATTTGATTCTTCATTTTTTTTACAAAAATCCATCTCATTAGAGGTTGTTAGACTTAAGATTGTTAATGATTATCTTTTAAATTTGATTTTCAAGTGTGAATTTTTGTTCTCCTTTTATAAATTGTTGGTCACTGAACCCCACCTAAGAGTCTCCTCTATAAACTTATCACATAGTATAATCTAGAACTTTTTCTTTTTTGTTAACTTGGTCTATTCATTCAGTTAAAATGCCGACAAAACAAAAAGTAAACCCCCATATAACAGTCTATATAGCTGAAGGATTCCAAAGTCCTCTATTGAAGGTGAGAGAGCTATAAAACCAGGATATGTTTTATTTTAAGGCAAGTCACATTTCCCTTTGGAAGTCTGTGTGCAAGATTAAAACTCTTACTAATCAAAACAATGTTACACAGAAGCATCTTTAAAGCACTGAAAATGTAGTGGCCCAGATATTCTAAGTTCAGGGCACCTGGGTGGCTCAGTCCATTAAGCGTCTGCCTTTGGCTCAGTTCATGATCCCAGGGTCCTTGGACCAAACCGCATGTCAGGCTCCCTCCCTGCTCAGTGGGAAGCCTGCTTCTCCCTCTCCCTCTGCCTCTCCCCCAGCTTGTGCTCTCTCACAAATAAATAAATAAAATCTTTAGGGGAAAAAAAAAGATATTCTAAACTCATTGTTAATTTATGAATCGATATATTGTACAGAAAATTCCCATGTGATCAGTGGTGCTTTATACCGGTTTTTCATTCCTTATCAAATTATAAATAACCCTTGGGGACTTGGCTGGCTTAGTTGGTAGAGCATGCAACTCTTGAGAGATCTCAGGATCCCTCAGTTCAAGCCCCACATTGAACACAGAGCTTACTTTATTTTTTTTTAATTTATTTATTTATTCATGAGAGAAAGAGACACAGGCAGAGGGAGAAGCCGACTCCCTGCAGGGAGCCTACTACAGGATTCCATCCCAGGGCCCCGGGATCACACCCTGAGCCAAAGGCAGATGCTAAACCAGTGAGCCACCAGGTGCCTCCACAGAGCTTATTAAAAAAAAAAAAAAAAAAAAAATTATTATAGGGGTGCCTGGCTGGCTCAGTCAGAAGGGCATATGATTCTTGATCTCAGGGTCAGGAGTTCAATCCCTATGTTGAGTAGAGATTACTTAAATAACCATAAAGTATAAATAACCCTTTTGTTTATTAAGATTGTGTCTATTCATGAGAAACACAGAGAGAGGCAGACACACAGGCAGAGGGAGAAGCAGGCTCCCCGTGGGGAGCCCAATGCCGGACTCGATCCCCAGACTCCAGACTCGTTCCTGGGACTCGAGGCTCACGCCCTGAGCTGAAGGCAGACACTCAACCACTGAGCCACCCAGGTGTCCCTGAATAACTCTTTTAACTTTGAGGACTTAGGTACTTGCAAAAATACTGTCCGTATCAGATTATAAACCATTCACGTGGGTGGGCAGGGATAAAATGAATTACTTACTTTGAGGACTTTAAATTCATTATTTTATTATAGTACGTAGTTGCTAAGGCATACTTTTTAGAACATGGCTTTAAAAATAAATGCAGGGCAGCCCTGGTGGCTCAGCGGTTTAGCGCCTTCAGCCCAGGGCACAATCCCGGAGATCCGGGATCGAGTCCCAGCATGGAGCCTACTTCTCTCTCTGCCTGTGTCTCTGCCTCTGTGTGTGTGTGTGTGTGTCTCATGAATAAATAAATAAAATCTTTTAAATAAAGATTAATTAATTAACTAGATGTAAATGCAGGGACGCCAGGGTGGCTCAGCAGTTAAGCATCTGCCTCCCTCTCTCTCGGTTTCTCTCACGAATTAATAAATAAAATCATTAAAAATAAAAATAAAAGTAAATCCAAATTTTTTAGTGACCACAAGAAATAATTAAAATTTAATTGCAATAATTAAAACTACAGGGTCGCCTAGGTGGCTCAGCAGTTGAGCATCTGCCTTCAGCTCAGGGTGTGATCCCGGTCGGGGGATCGAGTCCCGCATCAGGTCGCTGCGAGGAGACTGCTTCTCCCTGTCTATGTCTCTGCCCCTCTCTGTGTGTCTCACGAATAAACAAATAAAATCTTAAAAAAAAATTAAAACTACGTACAGCAGAGAGAGTATAGGAATCGATGGTAGTGTGATAGCATTGTATGGTGTCAGATGGTAGCTGTACTTGGGAGCATAGCGTAACATACAGAGTTGTCAGAGCACTGTTGCACACCTGAAACTAATGTAATACTGTGTGTCAGCTCTACTTGAACATGAGTGAGTGAATAAAATCTCAAGCATATTCCATGCTGAGCAGAGACTCTAAAGACCCATTTTTTTTTTAATTTATGATAGTCACACACACACACAGAGAGAGAGAGAGAGAGAGAGAGAGAGAGAGGCAGAGACATAGGCAGAGGGAGAAGCAGGCTCCATGCACCGGGAGCCCGATGTGGGACTCGATCCCGGGTCTCCAGGATCGTGCCCTGGGCCAAAGGCAGGCGCTAAACCGCTGCGCCACCCAGGGATCCCAAGACCCATTTTTAAAAGGCACCTCGGGGGCACCTGCGTGGCTCAGTCAGCTGACTGTCTGCCTTCAGCTCAGGTCACGGTTGATAGAGCATGCAACTCTTGATCTCAGGGTCCATGAGTTCAAGCCCCACGCCGCGCTCCCTGCTCGGTGGGGAGTCTGCTTCTCCCTCTCTTTAGGGGCACCTGGGTGACTCGGTTGGTTGGGTGTCTGCCTTTGGCTTGGGATGTGGTGCTGCAGTCCTGGGATCCAGCCCTGCATTGGGCTCTCTGCTCACTGGGGAGCCTGCTCTTCCCTCCCACTTGTGCTTTCTCTCACTCTGTCAAATGAATAAATAAAATCTTTAAAAACTAATAAAAATAAAAATGGGTCTTTAGGGGCGCCTGGGTGGTGCAGTAAGTTAAGCATGTAACTCTTGGTTGCAGCTTAGGTCATGATCTCGGGATAATGAAATCGAGCCCTGCATCGGGCTCCAAGCTCAACGTGGAGTCCGCTTGAGATCCTCTCTCCCTCTCCCTCTGCCATCGCCCCTCATGCACTCTTATTTCTCTCAAAAAAATAAATCTTAAACAAACAAACAAGGGTCTTTAGTGGGGAAAAGAAAGATAAGGGCACCTGGCTGGTTCAGTCAGTGGAGCATGTAACTCTTGATCTCAGAGTTGAGAGTTTGAGAATCTTGAAAAATAAATAAAAATTAAAAATGGCTCGGCTCAGGGGTGCCCGGGTGGCTTAGTTGGTTAAGCATCTGCCTTTGGCTCAGGTCATGGTCCCGGGGTCCTGGGATTGAGCCCCACATCAGGCTCCCTGCTCAGCAAGGACTCTGCTTCACCCTGTCCCTCTCCCTCTCCCCCTCTCCCCTGCTCATGCTCTGTCGCTTGCTCTCTGTCTCTCAAGTCAATAAGTAAAATCTTTAAAAATAAGAATAAAATAAAATAAATAAAATAATGTGTCCCTGGCCCATTTTTAAATTGGGTTGTTTGTTTTCCTACTGTTGAATTTAAGACGGTTTTTTTGTTTTGTTTTGTTTTTGTTTTTGTTTTCTATATTTGGGATAGGGGTCCTTTCTCAGATACATCTCTTGTAAATACTTTCTCTTGGTCTGTGACTTGTCTTCTCATTCTCTTGATAGTGTCTTTGGTAGAGGAGACGTTTTTTATTTTAACGAAGCTTACTTTATAATTATTTCTTTCATACATCATGCCTTTAGTATTATATCTAAAAAGCCTTCACCAAACCCAACATGTTCTCCTATGTCACCTTTTAGGGGTTTTATAGGTTTACATTTAGAGCTATAATCCGTTTTGAGTTAATTTTTGTAAAGGGCGTAAGGTTTGTGTGTAAATTCATTTCTCCGTGTGCAGATGTCCAGCTTGCCCAGCACCATTTGTTGAAGACTGTATTATCTGCATGGTATTGCTCTTGTTCCTTTGCCAAAGAATAAATAGGTAACTGTATCTGGTTCTGGGCTCTCCGTCCTGTCAGTTGACTTACGTGTCTGTTCTGTCACCAGTCCCACACTGCCTAGACGGTAGCTGTATAGTCAGGCTTCAAGTACATAGGTCGGTCCTCTGACTTTGTTGTTCTCCTTCAATATGTTGATGATTATTGTTTGCCTTTTGCCTCCCTACACTTGAGAATCTGTTCGCCAAGATCCTCAAAATAATTTGCTGGGATATTGATTGGGATTAGTTAAACCTATAGATCAAGTTGGAAAGAACTGATGTTGACAGTGTTGAGTCTGCATATTCATGATCATGGAATAGCTCTCTGCTTACTTATTAGCTCTTCCTTGATTTCTTTTATCAGGGTTTTGTCGTTTTGGCAGCAGGCAGCAGAAGATGCAACTCCTTCTGTCCATGGGTCCTGCCCCTACCCTTGAGTTTTGTAGTTTTCCTCAAGTTGACTTTCTATTTATTTTGTTAGATTAATTCCTAGGAGTTTCATTTCTGGGGTGCTAATGTAAACATGTTTTTTTTTTTTAATTTTTATTTTATTTCTGATAGTCACAGAGAGAGAGAGAGAGGCAGAGACATAGGCAGAGGGAGAAGCAGGCTCCATGCACCGGGAGCCTGATGTGGGATTCGATCCCGGGTCTCCAGGATCGAGCCCTGGGCCAAAGGCAGGCGCCAAACCGCTGCGCCACCCAGGGATCCCTGTAAACGTGTTTTTAATTTCAAATTCCACTTGTTCGTTGGTGGTATATAAGAAAACCATGGATTTTTGTGTATTAATGTTGTATTCTACAACCTTATCATACTCCTTCCTTAGTTCAGGGTTTTTTGTTGCCTCTTACAAAATTCTACATAAACAAGTCATGTTATCTGTGAATAAATACAGTTTTATTTCTTCCTTCCCGATCTACATACTTCCTATTTCCTTATCACATTAGCTAGGGCTTCCAGTATGATGTTGTGAAGGAGTGATGAGGGGGAACATGCATTATTACTGATATTAGTGGGCAAGCCTCCAGTTTCTCACCATTCAGTGTGATGGTAGCTATAGGGTTTTTTTGGTAGATGTTCCTTATCCAGTCGAGGAAGCACTTTATATTCCTAGTGTGCTGAAACAGTTGCTTTTCTTTAAAGCACAGAAACTTTTTTTTTTTTTTAGGACAGCTGTCAATTGATTTTTTTATTAAGATTTTTTTAATTTATTTATTTATTGGGGGGGCAAAAAAAAATAAATTTATTTATTTATTTATTTATTTATTTATTTGAGAGAGCTCAGGCACGAGTTCGAGCTGGGGAAGGAACAGAGGAAGGGGGAAAAGCAGACCCCCTGCTGAGCAGGGGACCCCCCCCATGTGGGGCTTAATCGCAGGACCCCAGGTTCATGACCTAAGCCGAAGGCAGACCAACTGAGCCACCAAGGCTCCCCAGTCATTTGATTCTTAACAAAAGTGCTAAGACAATTTAGTGGGGAAAGCATAGACTTTTCAACAAATGGTAGTACTGTGTCAGCTGCATAGTCACATGAAAATAAAGTTAGGCCCCTTCCTCATACTGTGTATAAAAATTTGCTCAAGATTAATCAAAGACCTAACTGTAACGGCTAAAACTTTAACATTTTTAGAAGAAAACATAAATGTAAATCTTTGTGACCTTTGATTAGATGTCGGTTTCTAAAAAAAAAAAAAAAAAAACAGATGTTGGTTTCTCAGATACACCCAGAACACAGTAACCAAAGAAAAAAAATAATAAATTGGACAAACCTTATTAAAATTAAAAACATCTGTGTGTCACAGTACACTAGGAAGAGAAGTGGAAAGACAACCCGTAGACTGGGAGAAAATATTTACAAGTCATACGAGTCCCTAATAAGCAGCTGAGATCCAGAGAATGTAGAGAACTAGTCTTCTCGATAAAAAGACAAATAGCCCAGTTAACAAATAGGCAAAGGACTTGAATCAACCTCTCTCCAAAGAAAATATACAAATGACTAATGAATACATAAAAAGACGCTTCTTCGTCAGGGAAATGCAAGTCAAAACCACGGCAAGGGTTGCTGGGTCAATGGGTAGAGCATGCGACTCTTGGTCTTGGAATTGTCAGTTCTAGAGATTGCTTAACAAACATAATCTTTAAAAACAAAACCAAACCACAGCAAGATACCACTTCACACCCACTAGGTGGCTTTAATCGAAAAGACAGATAAGGGTTGCCAAGGATGTGGAGAAATTAGAACCCTCATACAGCGTCAGCGGAAATAGAAAATGGGGAGTGCCTGGTTGGCTCAGTGGGTTAAGCGTCTGCCTTAGGCTCAAGGCACATCTCAGGATCCTGGGATCGAGGCCTGTGTTGGGCTCTCTTCTCGGTGGATAGTCTGCTTCTCCCTCTCCCTCTGCCCCCTCTGCACCCGCTCATGCTCACTGGCTCTCTCTCTCCCCACTCCCCTCAAATGAATAAATAAAATGTTATAAAAAAGCAAGCAAGCAAGCCAGTGTGCACCATAAAATGGTACAGCTGCGGGATCCCTGGGTGGCGCAGCGGTTTGGCGCCTGCCTTTGGCCCAGGGCGCGATCCTGGAGACCCGGGATCAAATCCCACGTCGGGCTCCCGGTGCATGGAGCCTGCTTCTCCCTCTGCCTGTGTCTCTGCCTCTCTCTCTCTCTCTCTCTCTGTGACTATCATAAATAAATAAAAATTGAAAAAAAAATATTAAAAAAAAAAAATGGTACAGCTGCTTTAGAAAACAGTCTGGCAGTTTCTCAAGAGGTTCAACATAGAGTTACCAAATGACCCAGCAATTCCACTGCTAAGTAATGAGATATGAAAGAGAAAGGAAAACATGTTCACACAAAAACTTGCACAAATATTCATAACAGCATTATTCATAATAGGCAAAACTTAGTAACAAACCAAATGTCTATCAACTCATAAGTGGATAAATCAATGTGGTATTTCCATATAATGAAATATTATTTAGCAATAAAAAGGGAGGAAGTACTGGTTCACACAATAACATGAATGAATTTGAAACTTTATGCTAAGTAAAGAAAGCCAGGCAGACAAGGCCCCATATTATAGGATTCCCCCCCCCTTTTTTTTAATGAAATGTCAACAATAGGCAAATCTAAGAAAGCAGATTAGTGGTTGTGGGGGGCGGTGGGGTGGGGGGGGACGGTGGTATGAGAGGAAAATGAAGAATGACTACTGATGGATTGCTTTCCCTTTGGGTTACAGAATCGTTCTAAAACTGATTGCAGTGTTGGTTGTACAATTCTGCGAGCATACTAAAAACTGTTGAGGGGTGCCTGGGTGGCTCATTCGGTTAAGCGTTTGCCTTGGGCTCGGGTCATGATCCCAGAGACCCGGGATCAAGCCCCACTTGTTGCTCCCTGCTCATAGAGTCTGTTTCTCCTTCTCCCTCTGCGCTCCCGGCCCCACCAGCGCTCATGCGGGATTCTCTTCCGCAAATAAATAAAATGTTTAAATTTCAAAAACAACGTAGACGCCTGGGTGGCTGAGCGGTTAAGCGTCTGCCCTCGGCCCAGGGCGTGATCCTGGAGTCCCGGGATCGAGTCCCGCATCGGGCTCCCCGCATGGAGCCCGCTTGTCCCTCTGCCTGTGTGTCTCTCATGAATAAATAAATAAAATATTTTTAAAAAGATTTTCAGGGATCCCTGGGTGGCGCAGTGGTTTGGCGCCTGCCTTTGGCCCAGGGCGCGATCCTGGAGACCCGGGATCGAATCCCACGTCGGGCTCCCGGTGCATGGAGCCTGCTTCTCCCTCTGCCTGTGTCTCTGCCTCTCTCTCTCTCTCTCTCTCTGACTATCATAAATAAATAAATTTAAAAAAAAAGATTTTCAAATTTTATGTATTCATGAGAGACGGGGCTCCACTGGGCACGGGGTGGGGGGGGGTGGCTGCGGGCAAAGACATAGGCAGAGGGAGAAGCAGGCTCCATGCAGGGAGCCCGATGCGGGACTCGATCCCAGGACCCCAGCATCACCACCTGAGCCTAAGGAAGACGCTCCACCACTGAGCCACCCAGGTGCCTCATAGCTGAATTTCTCTCGGTAAAGCTGTTATAAAAACCATCTAGAAGAGTAACTGGCATGTGTGGTATCCATAGTTGAAGTATTCCCTCTGCTGATGATGGGGTGGCGGGGTAACTATTAGAAACATGCAGCGTGTATTACTGGGAAGCATTCTGTTTTATAGGATCTCCTCTATCGAAGATCCAGGTCACTAGTGGATTATGAAAATGCGAATAAAGCACTGGATAAAGCAAGAGCAAAAAATAAAGATGTCCTGCAGGCTGAAACATCCCAACAGTTATGCTGTCAGAAATTTGAAAAAATATCTGAATCTGCAAAACAAGGTACTGTTAGCTTACCGTTTGATCCTGAAGTATACTTCAAGCTATTCTATAAAATTAATCTCATTTCTTTTGTTCACAGAACTTATAGATTTTAAGACAAGAAGAGTTGCTGCATTCAGAAAAAACTTAGTGGAACTGGCAGAGTTAGAACTGAAGCATGCAAAGGTTAGTGTCACATTGAAGCTTAATAATTTAAATGACTTCTAATTTAGGAATGAGTCAGTTACAGGGTGCCTGGCCAGCTCATTGGGCTCGTGAGTTGGAGCCCCATCTTGGCGTAAAGGTTACTTTAAGAAGAAAGGAAGAAAGAGAGAGAGAGAGAGAGGAAGGAAGGAAGGAAGGAAGGAAGGAAGGAAGGAAGGAAGGAAGGAAGGAAGGAAGGAATTGTGGAATTGATAATAATTCTTTAATGACCTTTTCCTTCTTCCTACAGGCATACACAAAGTATTTCTGAATTAGAATTCATAATAATTGGAATTATACTTTTTGAAGATTATTTTACTACTTCACAATAATTCTGATTTAGAAAATAAACATCCTTCTTCTGGGGTTTTTCTGTAGCGTTTGTTTCCTTCACATCAAGCCCTTTCTTGTAGTTACTATAAAGATACAGCTTCGGGGACACGTGGGTGGTTCAGTTGGGTGAGCGTCCAACTCTTGCTTTGGGGTCAGGTGGTGATCTTGGAGTTGTGGGCTCCAGGCTCAGCATGGAGTCCACTTGAGATCCTTTCTCCCTCTCCTCCTACCGCTCCCACTCGTTCTCTCTCTCTCTCTCTCTCTCTCAAATAACCACTTTTTAAAAAAGGATAAAGTTTGGCCCAAACCTTATACTGATTTTAAAACTAGAGAATCTTAGAATTGAGAGGGATGTGGGCGCCGGAGTGGCTCAGTGTTCGAGCGTCTGCCTTTGGCTCAGGTCACGTCATCCCGGGGTCCTTGGATCTAGTCCTCTATCGGGCTCCCCACGGGGAGCCTGCTTCTCCCTCTGCCTGTGTCCCTGCCTACTCTCTGTGTCTCTCGTGAATAAATAAATAAAATTTTTAAAAGAGCCAGAGAGAGAGAGAATTGAGAGGGATTTTACAGAGCACCTAATTCAAACAAGAATATCTACAGTTTCTCCAAACGGTCAGCTCTGCGAGACTCTAGTACCTAGGATGAAACCAGTATCGTGTTTTGATTAGCTAAAAAACTAAATCACTTTTTTTTTTTAAAGATTTTATGTATTTATTCATGAGAGACATAGAGAGGCAGAGACATAGGCAGAGGGAGAAGCAGGCTCCTGGTCTGGGACGCTCGCCCAGGACCCCGGGACCACGACCTGAGCCAAAGGCAGGTGCTCAACCACTGTCCACCCAGGGGCCCCAGTCAATAAATCTTAAAAAAAAAAAGAAAAAAAAAAAAAGAAAGAAAGAAAAGAAAAAGAAAAAGAAAAAGAAAAAGAAAAAAAATGTTCAGTAGTTTAACTGGGACACAAAGAGCACCTCCTCTCTCTCAGTAGATCATGCCAGGTAATCCAAAACAGTCATATTGGTGTACAGGGACATTTACTGAAGCAGCTGGTTATGTGGAAAATATTGTACGTGAAACAGGTTAAATAGTTTTAGGTCTTTAAACAGTTAGTTCCGTATAAGAAGCAGTTGTTTTCCAAATCCGGTTATCTTCGTGTAGCGTGCTGTGACTTTTCGGTCCGGTTCTTCTGGGCTTCGTAACTTACTCTCCTTTCCTGTTTAGGGTAACCTACAGTTGCTGCAGAACTGCTTGGCAGTGTTAAATGGAGACACATAAGCCACACTCCACCTTCGGCTAAAAAGGGCTGCCTTCCTTCAGATTTTATTTTTGTTTTCTGAATGATATTAAAGCATTTACTGCTCACCGGGAAGAAAAGAAACAGCTGACAAAGCGCATCTACTCTCCTTTTTTCTGAGAAACAACGGAGCGGAGCCGTCCGTGGGTTCTGCCGATCTGTGGGGGGACACTGCCCTCCTGTACCCGAATGCTCCCTGGGACAGCCGTGGGTCACCTCGCGCTCCTCCTCTTCCAAAGCCCAAAGTTCAGTCTTTTCCTTAAGTAGCCTCCGTAGCTGTGTTTATTTTATGCGTAGTATTCCTTCTGGCTGCCAGCCGCATTTACGTTTAAGTACTTTCTGAAGTTTAACCCTTTTAAAAATACATTGTTCAAACAAGGTAAAGATCGCCGGCCGTCACCTTCTTCTGAATTTTGTTTTCAAAAGACATTGTGTACCTACCACCGTAGTTCATTCATGTATCCTGGTAAAGCATCGTAATCAGACTTATTTTTAATTAATGAACATTTCTTAGAAGTTTTGGGACAGACTTTATGTAATCTTTATAAGTATGATTTCTGATGAAAAGCAAATGCATTAGTATGTTTGCCTTAAACTTGTAGACTAAACCAACTATTATCAAATAAAAAGTGATAACAGTGATAGTTTTTTTTAACTCTGTGGTCATTGTATCACTCTAAAATTTGGAGTAGCTATAACCCGTCTACTCCTTTGTTATGCTTTACAGTACAGGTCCTACGTTTTATTTTTCTTTTTCTTTTTCTTTTTCTTAAAATGGCATATTGAACCAAGTTCACCAGTCCCTCTACAAAAGGATGAGCTGCTTTCCTGTGTGCGCTTTTTTGCATTTCATAGAAGATGGGATTGGGCAGAGGCAGGTTAGAAACAGCCATGTCTAAACTACGGGAGCAGACAAAATAAACGGTCTGTTACGGTTTCCTGGATTCCGTCTCCATCTAGCTCAGCTGAGGAACCATGCGACGTGCCATTGAGCCACTTGATAGTCATACTGGTGTGTAAATCGGTACGTAGAGAGGAAGAGTGCTCTAGGGAACAGCACTTGTCGGTGGGGGAACGGTTGGAATAAAAAGGATACTACTTGTCAGTAATTACGAATATTATTGGCCTTTTGGATGTAAATTAACATCCTGTCCTCTCTCCTTTAAAATTAGGTTGTATGGTTTGATTGTTTTTTTCTTTTTCTTTTTAACTGTCTAACTTTTCCTCCAGTTGGAAGCCACAGGTATCGTGGGTGGGTTCCTCGTTTACATTTTCCCAGACCCTGTTTGTAGGTCTTAAGGGTAGTCCCCAGGATTCCAGCCTCGCATGTTCTCTTGCCTCACTGGTGTGCCATTTAATGTTTCTTTCACTGAGGTGGTTCCCTGATGCCGCTTGAGCCTGATTTTTCTGTTGCCTGAGAAATCTCTGTGTTTTGTCCTCCCCCACGTCTCCTTCACTGGTGAAAACATGCCCATGCGATGCTCTCCGGTGGGTGAACATGGGACAGAGCCCCAGCTTCCCGACTCGGGTGCGGCCCTTTCACCGGTGGCCCTTGTGGCCTGAGGCGGGTGGGCTTGACCTGTGTCTGCCTCATTTTCTCTACTACAAAGGACAGACTGACCTACCTCACAGGGGTGTTGTGAGGATGAATAAACATTGGTACAGTGCTTTGGAAATATGAAGATGCTGTGTAAATGCTAAGAAATAGCAGGTACAGGGCAGAAAGCTACGTACGACGTTCCACGTAGCCCTCAGCTACTCTGTACCAAGGAGGTCTTTTTGGAGGAAACCGGTAGGAGAGTGTTAACATACATCCTTTGGTCCCTGGGTTACATTTTTACCGTGTTTGTTGGGGTGGGTTAGACTGGAAGCAGTACGTACGTATTAGAGCATGGGGCGCGGGGGGGGGGCTGCTTGATGAATATAAATGAGTTGACCACACTGTCCCAGGGCCTTCTCACAAAACACAAATAAGAACAAAGGTTACTCCCTCAAGGGCCTGCTTTAGGAAAGATTCTACTTGGTACGTCGGGAACGACCGAAGCATTCCATACTTCATTGCTAGTTGCTGATTTCAGAAAACCAAGGTTTCACGGCTCTCGTGCTGTGGCCTTCATTACACGTTTGTTGGCCCCCGTGCCCCTGGGGGACACGAAGGAGAAACAGGAGGATGCGGTGGCCACCCTGCACGGGTGGTACAGAGTTTCCGGCGGGTGACGGCGGACCCTCTGAGAGGAAAAGAGCGACCTAGGCACTGTCCGGGATGGGAACGGTGGGATGGGAAGCAGGGGAATGCGGTTCGCAGGTGAGAGCGGGAAACGAAAAATAAAGAAATTGCGGAGGGGAGGGGGGGAAGTTTCGAAGCCCAGCCGAGATGCCGGAACAAACAGGAGACCTCGAGCGTTAAAACGTGGGCAGGAAGAAGCCGGTACCGAGCTCGCGCTTTCCCGACCGGGCGCACGGCTGAAAATCTCGAGTCGAGAACACGGCGCCGCTGCCGGGCTCCAGGTAACAACGCGGAGCGACAGAAAAAGCGAAGCCACAGCAACGAGAAAGCCGCTAATAGCACAACCAAAGCTGCCATTCAAACCCAGATGCCAGGGGAAAGCGCGAACGCAGTCCCCCACTACCACAAATTATGCAGTCGAGTTTCCCACATTTGGGGAAATCGCAGGGGTCAGCACATCCGGAGTGCAATGGATAAGCCTCGCCCTGGGAAAACCACCTTCGTGATCATGGTATCTCCCCTGCCAGGTAAGTATGAGTTGCTCCCCGCCCCGACGCACACACCCTCGCGCTCGCCCCACTCCTTACACACGGTCACTTCACGCCCGCCGCCTCCGCACCACGCCTCCCCGCGCCACCCCCGCGGACACCTGTGCCCACCACACGCACCGCCTCCGGCGCCTTCGTCTCGCCCCACGCGGGCCCCGCGGGCCCCGGCGCTGCCGGACCAGCGGCCTCTGCGCGCCTGCTTATCTGCATACGCCACGCCCCTGTCCCGCCGTTCTCCGGCTTGTGTTTGGCGCCCTGCAGATAAAACTAGACGACCAGGCGAGATCTGCTTTTTCTTTTTTAAGCGAAAATAAGCGTTAGTATATAGTTCCGGTTTTTGATTTTTGATGTTTTGTTTTGTTTTGTTTTATTTTGTTTTGTTTTGTTTTGTTTTGAAGTAACCTCTACACCCAGTGTGGGGGCTTGAGCTCCGCCTCATAGTCGCCTGCTGTACTCTGGGCCAGCCAGGCTCCCCACACGCTAGGTTGTAGTTTAAGACCAGACTGAGCCGTTAGACACTCTCATTATCTTTTTCTAACCTTTTGCCACTGAGAAAGTCTTTTGGACAGTCATCCCTCCATGGGTGTCTACTTTTTCTTTGGCTGACCTGCGGCTTCCAGCAGGTGAGGGCAGGTTTCCTTGACCTGTACCTTTCTCTGGGGATGACACACTAACTATGTTAGGTAAAAAAAAAAAAAAAAAGATAAACTCGGGATCCCTGGGTGGCTCAGCGGTTTGGCGCCTGCCTTCGGCCCAGGACGTGATCCTGGAGTCCTGGGATCAAATCCCTCATCCGGCTTCCTCCTCCTTCTGCCTGTGTCTCTGCCTCTCATGAATAAATAAATAAAATCTTAAATATATATATGTATATATAAACTCCAAAAACATATATAGTATGCTACCGTTTGTCTAGGAAAAATGTGAAAACAAGAAAAGTATACAGTCTTTCAAAAAGACAATAATAAACCAGAACTGACGACAGTTGGGGCGGGGGAATAGAAAGAGTGATGAGTGATGCTTTACTGAGTGTACCTTCTTTGTAATTCTGATTTTGGGAACTCTATCAATGCTTTACCTGCATTTTTAAATTGCAGGGGGGAAATCCCTAAAATTGCATATAAGCAAGCACGCCTGAAACAAACGGTCTCAGATGAGTAGTATAAACCCCACTGAAATAGGAAAAAAATAAAAAATAACCTAGTGAAATGACTTTTGGACACAGTACACTGACTATAAACATCTCATAAACACCTTGTCCAAAGACAAGAACTGCGGACAAACTCTGAACTGTCCCATAGTAGGTTTGTAGTTCGTAGCTATCTCCGTGGAACAATTCTGTAACAACGTTGCATGTATTGTAGGCTTCAGCTAATGAGTAAATGGAGATCGGGGAGTCAAGGTTCTCACTGCCAGAGAAAACAGATACAAATAGGAGGTGGTGGAAGGCAAGGGGAATCCATGTGTGTAAAACTGAAAGTGGAAATTGACGGTATCGGGATGGGCTCATTACCCTTAATAGAATTAATATAACAGGTACAGATATATATACATACATACATACATATATATGGTGGGTTTTTTTTTTTTTTTCTTTTTTACCTCTATCCACCAAAGGGGACTAGAAGGAAAGACAGCATTCAGCTTACCTCCTGCCAGGATCTGGCTTTCTAAATGCCATTCTCCACTAAAAAGAACCAAGCCGGGCAGCCTGGGTGGCTCAGCGGTTTAGCGCCTGCCTTCGGCCCAGGGCGTGAATCTGGAGTCCCGGGATCATCGAGTCACGCATCGGGCTCCCTGCACGGAGCCTGCTTCTCCCTCTGCCTGGGTCTCTCTCTCTCTCTCTCTCTCTCTCTCTCTCTGTGTGTCTCAAGAATAAATAAATAAAATCTTAAAAAATAAAAATAAAAAAGTATATAAAAAATTAAAAGAACCAGGCCTCTGGAAAAGTAGATTTTTTTCAGGAGTCAAGAAAGGTACAAAGTGACCCAGGAACATCTCGTGCCAGAAGATAAAGAAATGCTCCAATAATCGTATGGATGTGTCAAAGGACACAGCAGCCACCCTGCACTTGATCTTAGCCAAGAGGCCGAGAAGTGATTCACAGTAGCCACCCTGAACCGACTTTCATAGGCCCAATCTGATAACCTCTGAACATCAAAATAAATTTAAAAACAGTTAGTGGTCACAAACAACTGAATAAAATAACCACCATGAGTTCATATGGATGGTACACAGGGAAGGAGGCAAAGTTCCTCCGTACACTACAAGGCCAACTAATAAATGGAGAATGAATGATGGAATTAGAAGATCAACATTTGTCAATTAGAACGCAAGAGTCCTCAAAGGACGCTGAAACTATTGTGTTAGGGGTGCCTGGGTGGCTTGGTCGGTTTACCGTTCCCACTCTGTTTCGGCTCAGGTCATGATTTCGGGGGTCCTGAGATCAAGCCCCCCGCCCCCACTGGCTCAGGCACTCAGAGGGAAGTTGGCTTGAAGATGCTTTTTCTCTGCCCCTCCCTCCACTTGCTTGGGCCCCCCAAGCAGACTGCCGGAGTGCGGAGTCTGATGCGGGGCCAGATCCTAGGACCGGTGAGATCCTGACCTGAGCTGAAACCAAGAGTCAGACAGACACTTAACCCACGGAGCCACCCAGACGCCCCTAAGTGATCAACGTTAATACCACCGATAATTGAACAAACTCGCTTCCTGGGCCTCCGAAGGTGGTGCCCAGAGGAACACACCGTATTAATTTGCTAGATCTGCCATCATAAAGTACCACAAAGCGGGTAGCTTCAAAGAACACAGTTGTGTTCTCCTACGGTTCTGGAAGCCACGGGTCCAAAAGCAAGGTGCCAGTAGGACCATGCTCTCTGAGTCTTTGAGTAGAGTCTTTCCTTGCTACTTCCTAGCTTCTGGCGCTCACGGCCAATCCTCGGCTTGCAGCCACATCACTACAATCCCTGCTTCTGTCATCACATCGTGTTCCGTTTGCAAGTATCTTTACCTGGCATTTTCCTCTCATAAGGAAAACAGTCACACTGGATTAGGGCCTACTCTAGTGACCTCGCCTTAACCTGATGGTACTTGCAAAGATCCTTTTTCCAAATAAGGTCACGTTCATAGGTACCGGGGCCTTAGGACTTCCAACATTTTTGGGGGAAGGACGTGAGCCAACCCATAACAGACACAACATCATTTATGCAGTCTGGGTATCAAAAATACATACCCGGATATACTTACGAGGAAACATAGGACGACTCAAAAATTGAAGGATATTCTACAAAATAACTGGCCTGTAGTCTTCAGAAATGCCTGCAAAATGAAACGTAAAGAATTACCTGGGAGCTATCTCATAGTAAAGTCGGTTAAAGAGACCTGACAACTGGGCTCCCTGCTCAGCAGGGAGTCTACTCCTCCTCCTCCCCCTGCCCCTCCCCCCCTGCTTGTGCATGTGGGCTAGATAGCATTTATTTGACAGAGAGAGAGAGGAGAGGGAGGGAGGGAGAAGCAGACTCCCTGCAGAGCAGCGAGCCCTATGTGGGGCTCCATCCTAGGACTCTGGGATCATGACCTGATCCGAATACAAATAAATGTTAAACTGACTGAGCCACCCCTCAAATAAATAAAATCTTGAGAGAGAGAGAGAGAGAGAGAGAGAGAGGTGACAACTGAATGCAATGCACGATTTTGAATTTTCCTCTGCTGTAAAGGACATTATTGGGACAATTGATGGAAATGGAATCATGCCTGTAGAGGAATAATATTGTATCAATGTGAATTCCTTCATTTTGAAAATGTTCCCTTTTTTCAACCAAACAGGATGCTATGCTACATTTCCTCGGATCTGTATGCTGCTAGAACCTCAGGGAAGCCTTTGCTGACCGTCTCTTGCCTTGCTCTGCTCCGGAGCAGCAATTATCCAGGGACACAAACAACTCCATCATCTTGCTCATATCGGGAGAGGATATTCATATTTACCTCCACTCGATACCCAGGAAGGATCTTCTTGTATACAAGAGGAAAGGACAAGTGTGGACAGTGTGAAAGAGGTAACCTCACCCGGCCGGATGGAAGTGGGACATTTCTGTTCATTTGATTTCGGGAGACCATTCAACACTCCTCCCCAGCCCAACACCTACTCTGTGAAGGGACTCCTTGCCCTGCCTGGGGTCCTGTTCAAAGGTTCCTTTGCTTGTTGCAAGATTAGGTCACTACATAATCTGAAAGGTCATAATCAGGGTTAAAAGAAATTTTTTTTTTTTTTAAGATTTTATTTGTTCATTCACGAGAGACGCAGAGGCAGAGGCAGAAGCAGGCTCCCAGGAGGAGTCCGATGCTGGACTAGATTCTGGGACCCCGAGATCACGCCCTGAGCCCAAGGCAGGCGCTAAACTGCTGAGCCAACCGCGCGTCCCGGGTAAACAAAATGTCATGTTAAATTGGTGACAAAACTCTCATCTTGGTATGTAACGTTTAGCCGACTGTCTGTTGCGTATTGCGTGGAATCTTTGCGGAAAGGAAGGCGAGACCGAACCCCGGCCCTGAGCCACCACCACTCCCGCGGGGCTCCAGCGGACCCCGCCTTCTCGGGTCTCCGATCCGGGTGCCGCCTCCCGGCCGCCCGACCGCCACCCCGGCCCCCACCCCGGCCCCCACCCCGGCCGCCTCCCCTCCAGGCGTCCGCCGCCGCCGCGGCCAAAGACTGGGACGTCCGCCCGGCGTCCCAGAGCCGGGGACCGGACTGGGGGGTGGGGACGTCACGACGGGGGCGTGGCGTACGCAGATGAGCGGGCGCGCAGAGGCCGCTGGTCCGGCAGCGCCGGGGCCCGCGGGGCCCGCGTGGGGCGAGACGAAGGCGCCGGAGGCGGTGCGTGGGGTGAACGCAGGTGTCCGCGGGGGTGGCGCGGGGAGGCGGGGTGCGGAGGCGGCGGGCGTGAAGTGACCGTGTGTAAGGAGTGGGGCGAGCGCGAGGGTGTGTGCGTCGGGGCGGGGAGCAACTCATACTTACCTGGCAGGGGAGATACCATGATCACGAAGGTGGTTTTCCCAGGGCGAGGCTTATCCATTGCACTCCGGATGTGCTGACCCCTGCGATTTCCCCAAATGTGGGAAACTCGACTGCATAATTTGTGGTAGTGGGGGACTGCGTTCGCGCTTTCCCCTGGTGATTCTGGTGGCTAAGATCAGACCTCGTTTCCGGCTGCGTGTGCCTCGGAGGCCTCGTGAGCTATTCTTTGACTTTCTTGTGGTTACGGCTTGGCCTTCGGGGCTTTTCGCGTGTCATCCGTCCCCGTGTCGTCCTTATGACCGCTCACGTCGGTGCTCACTTTCGGTTGTATCTGTATGTGGCGAGGAGTTTCCTTACTTGGGACGCCTCGGTGCTTGAGCGGTGACCGGCTCTCTCAGCAATAAAGAAATAATATCCTTTAGGAAAAAGAATTCCTTTCTTTCAGGGTTTTCGGTATCTTTGAAAAGACTCACATAACGAGAGGCAAGTCGCTTTCAGCAAATCCCCTGTGGGTTGTTTTTGTTTGCTTTTTAAAGATCTTACTTATTTCAAGAAAGACAGAGAGAGGGGCACAGACACAGGCAGAGGGAGAAGCAGGCTCCATGCCGGGAGCCCCACGCGGGACTCGATCTCAGGACTCCAGGATCAAGCCCTGGGCTGAAGGCGGCGGCGCTAAACCGCTGAGCCACCTGGGCTGCCCTGCTCCTGTGTTCTAAACCCAAACCAGGAGAACGCGTTTTCTTTCTTTTTAAGATTTTTATTTATTCTTCAGAGAGAGAGACAGAGACACAGGCAATGGGAGGAGCAGGCGCCATGCAGGGAGCCCGATTTGGGACTCGATCCCGGGACTCCAGGATCTCGCCTGGGCCGAAGGCAGGCGCTAAGCCACTGAGCCACCCGAGCTGCCTTTTCTTTTCTCTTTTCTCTTCTTTCTCTTCTCTTCTCTTCTCTTCTCTTCTCTTCTCTTCTCTTCTCTTCTCTTCTCTTTCTTTCTTCTCTTTTCTTCTTCTTCTTCTTCTTCTTCTTCTTCTTCTTCTTCTTCTTCTTCTTCTTCTTCTTCTTCCTCTTCTTCTTTTCTCCTCCTTCTCCTCCTCCTCCTTCTTTCTTCTTTCTTCTTTTTTTAAGATTTTTATTGAGAACCCCTTTTCAACTCAACACTTCTTCCTGCCCATCTTCTTTCCTGCAGAATTATTATCAAGGCTTTATCAAAACCTTCATTAGTGTGGTCCAGTGACCAGCAGTCTCAGAAGCGTCACCTGCCACCCTGGGGGCATGCTTAAGAATGCAGCATCTTAGGGACTCCTAGCCGGCACACTGGGTTAAGCCTCGGACTCTTGATACCAGCTCAGGTCGTGATCTCAGGGTCTCAGTGGAACCTGCGTAACTTTCTCCCTCTCCCTCACCCTCTGCTGCTCCCCCTGCCCCAAAGGATGCGGCATCTTAGGCTTCACCTTTGCACAACTTACCAAATCATAATCGCCGGTTTAACAAGAGTCCCAGTTGATTCTATACACGTTGACGTGTGAGAAGCAGGGATCTAACACAGTGTATATTTGGGTTTTCTGACTCTACCCACTGGGACCTAACTTCCCTGAGGGCAGGCTTTCTTGCTTATTTTGTTGACTCTTCCATTCATACTTGGCTGGAATAGCGCATGGCTATGTAATAGGCTTTTAATATACTTCATGAATTCACTTACTGATCTCAGGCTTAAAAAAGTAGATTCCAACCATGTTCCAGATTCTAGCTCTGAGTCCAGGTAAGATTAATAACACTGTATCCTTCCTACAGAGAAATCACAGAGTTGGAAACACTCACTCCTTGGTCATTTTCAACAGTAGTGTCTTTGAAGGTCATTTGCTTGGGCCCCTCCACGAGAGCTGTGAAAAAACAGTCCCTGAGCTCAGGGGGAGCATCCGCTGGTCTACACCATCAGCCCCCAACCTAGTCTCCTTCAGCCCCTTCTCGCTTTGGGAGAGTGGGAGGGATCATCTTATAGACATCAGAAAAAGGTAAGTCAGGGGTGTGCGCCTTAACTGCTCTCACACGCCTGCCTCCTGCTCGTGCATTGCTTCACCCTGGGTCAAGCTGTAGGGGAGCCAGAGCCTTATTTTGATCCTTCCGGGTCTCCAGCAGGCCCTTAGAATTAAATGGACAAAAAACAGAATAACAGGAGGAAAGCACACGGAGTTTTACGTGTACATAGAGGACCACATAGGAAAATGAAGACCCAAAGAGGTGGCTGGGTGGTTCTCCAAGGAGCCCTGGTCCCTTTTGCTTTTTATTTTGTTTGAAGACCAAGATCTGGTGCTTAATGTTCACTGATACTGGTGTGTCATCGCATCGCCAGTTTAACAAGGCTCCGCACCTATGTTATATCCATTGTTATCATTGTCTTATCTTGCCTTGGCCGGTGGGAAGCCTTTCAAGCTGGCTCTCTGGTGTGCTTGACACGCCCACATCAGTCATTGTACATTTCTTTACTTTTTGACACGGCTACACGTTCCGGGCTTGACGAGGCCCATCGAGACCCAGCCGTGGGGGCCCTTCTGGTGGCTTGGCTCCTTTGCCCCTCCTTTGGCCAGCGACCTGGATTCCTTTGACAGAGGTGGCCACCACCTGGAATAGGTCAAGATTCTTTGGATCTCCTGGAGAGGCCCTGGACTCAAAGGAAGAAGAAGAGAACACCAGTGCCCAGATGGGACTCCTTGCCCCGGCTCCATGTGTTTTAACACACGGTTCAGATCCCGTCTAGTGTGTGCCACCCAAGACCACTCACCCACCCTACGCAGGTCCGTCCCACAGAGGCGCAGCAGGCCGCATCCGCATAGCCTTCCCTTGACTGAGTGTGTCGCCAGCCCTGCACCCTCAAGGACGGGGCGGGGGAGGGAGTACCTTGGAAGCCCCCCACTGCTCTCCGTGACTCCCAGACAGGAAGGATCCGCCATGCTTGGGGCCCACACCTGCACTGGCTGGTCACCAAAGCCCGCTGCCCCCCCCTCCCCCTACTTCCCCAAAGCACCAAAGCTAGGTCCCCGGGCATTCCACACCTCTGCATCTCATCGGAGATGATGGGGGCGCGCGCCCCATGAAGGTCTTAAGGTTTCCTCTTCGGTCCCTGTCTGCTGGTCTCTGTAGACGGTGACATTAGAGGCTGGGGTCTCCGGGCGACTTCCAAGCCATACCATCTTCCTGAAGGTCACCTGTTGGACTTCCGCGGCAGGGCCTCCTGAACCCGCAGAGGGTCCCCTTCAGTCCTTCTTGGTGAGCAGTGGGACTGGGACTGGGACTGGGTCGGGGAGAGAACCAGGAGGTGCCTTCCGGGAGAGGAAGGCGTGTGGGGAAACGCAGTGTCCCGGCGGAGAGACAGAACCCAAACCAAACAGGAGCCTCTGGGCTCAGAGGCCGGGGATGGCGGCGGCTGGGTCCCCGAGGCCTCAAGAGCCACATTCCCACTGCGGTTCCGGTTCCGCTGCCAGTCCCCCCGGCATGCACTCCAGCTGCACTGGAGCCTCTGGAGTTTCCTTCCCACAGGCAGGAAGAGAACACCCCCCCCCCACCCCCCACCACCCGGCCCCGTCGCGATCTCCCCGGGGCTCTCCGGCTGGGCCTCCGTACCCTCCTCCGCAGGCCTTGTCAGTACAGCCTGAAGGGTCTGGCTCCAGGTCAGCCAGCTGGTCAGGGCCCAGCCGCCGGCGGCCCGTGGAAGGGGGTGAATTTGCGTGCGGGTCCAAGAGGGCAGCCGTCCAGCCCGCACCCACCGCACCCCCACCGCCACCGCCACCGCCACCGCCACCCCCACTCTCTGCGCCCTGCCTCCAGCCCTCATTGCCCGACTCCCCGGCTCTCCCTCAGCTCTAAGTCTGCGCTTTGGGGGCCAGTCTCCCCTTCCTTCCCCCCTGCCCCTTTCTGCAGGTGGAGACCCCAGCGGTCGGAGGCCGGAGAGCGGACAAGGTGGAAGTGTTGCGTGTGTCTCACCTCCCCGGGCCACACGCACACGTGCAGCAGGAGAATCGGCGCCCCGGCTGACTGCGGAGGTGCGGGTGTGGCGCGGCGTGCGAGCCGTCCCTGCTCCCTCGGCGGGAACGCTGCCCCCCCGCGGCTGCAGGGACAGGTGCAACGGCACGGGAAGCCTCGAGGGTCCTCCCGTCGACCAGAGACCCGAAGGCGCCTCCGAGGTTCTTGCTCATCACCACGGCCAGGCCCGTGGGGGCCCCCGCGGCATCTCGCTTCGGCCAACGTCCGCCTCGACGCGAGCGCGCGGTGGGCAATGGCTTGGGAACTAGCACCCTGAGGTGTGCTAGTCCCGTCCCACCGAGTAGATCAGGCGGTCTTCTGTCTCCGTAAGTCCGTATCTTTCGGGACCTTACGAGGGGCAGGGAAGAGGGAGACAGAGCCTGCAGCAGCTGGGAGGGACGGAAGCAGGGACCGCCCCGCCCCGGGAGGTGGGGCAGGAGACCGAGGCCGAGACCGAGGTGGAGAGGGACAGTTTTCACGAACGCCCAGACGCCGGGCCGCCTCGGGGGCTGGCCGAGGGCACAAGCCCTTTGCCCACTGCTGTCTGTCTGGGGCGGGAAAGGAAAGGAGTGGAAAGGGCGCGGGGACGCGCGTGTAGGTAGGCTGCGGGAGGAAGGCGCAGGCGTGTGCCCCTGGCGACAGCGCACGCGCGGCTGAGTAGGGGGCTGTGCCCTAAAGGTTTCCCCGACTTGGGCCTGGGGGAAGACGGCGACGCCAGGCTGCCAGGGCCGGCGCGGGGCAGAGGCCGGGCGGGCGCTGCGGGGCTGTGGCTTCCCGGAGGGCGCAAAAGCGTCAGGCACCTCCTTCGAGCCGGAATCGAACCAGCGACCTAAGGATGTCCGCGCCTAGCCAGCCTACAGTCCTCCGCTCTACCCGCTGAGCTACCGAAGGGTGCGCGCTCACACGCCTGGGTCGTTAGCGTTTCTCCGGGTGACGGAGGCCACCGCCCTGGAGTGCCGCCGCCCCCGCCCCCGCCTGCCTCGGCGGCGCGGTGGGAACCGCTGCGAAGGGAGCTGCCCCCGCGCCGCCCGCCGCCCGCCGCCCGCCGCGCCGCTTTCCCCGCGGGGCAGCGAGTGCCTGCGCTCGGCAGCTGCCCGGCCGGGGCCGGCCTCCCGGGTCGACGACTGTCCGCGGCCTGGGCTCGGGCTCTCGCCCGCTGCCTCAGTTCCCCACGCGTGCGGTGGGGGAGGGAGGCCCTGACCAGCAGAGGAGGAGAGCCCCCCCCTCCCGGGACCCCGCAAGGCGCGCACCAGGTAGGCGGCTGCGACCGCCTCACTACCTGCTGGGTGTTTAAATGCCTTTGGTTCAAACTGATCCTTAGGCCAGAATGACATTTTCTGGCTATGCCGCCCGCCCTTCAAAGCCAATAGCATCCTTAAAAAAAAAAAAAAAAAAATTACATACTTATCTCCATAGAGACACAGAGAGAGGGGGGCAGAGGCACAAGCAGGCTCCATGCAGGGAGCCCGACGTGGGATTCGATCCACGGTCCCCTGGATCAAGCCCTGGGCTGCAGGCGGCGCCAAACCGCTGCGCCACCGGGGCTGCCCGGCCAATGGCGTTCTTGATTGATTTCTTTACTTTCGCCCCTGCGGCGAGATTTCTTATTTTTATTTTATGTATTTACTATTCCTATTGTTTAAAAAATAATAATGGAGAGTGGGAAGTGGAGGATTCAGATCAAGCCACTCCTCTGCTCAAAACCTATCAGTTGGGATCCCTGGGTGGCGCAGCGGTTTGGCGCCTGCCTTTGGCCCAGGGCCCGATCCTGGAGACCCGGGATCGAATCCCACGTCGGGCTCCCGGTGCATGGAGCCTGCTTCTCTCCCCTCCTGTGTCTCTGCCTCTCTCTCTCTCTCTCTCTCTCTCTCTGTGACTATCATGAATAAATAAATAAATCTTAAAAAAAAAAAGAGTCCCATATTCAGGTGACTGAGCAAGCCAGGCACCCCCATCTAGAGCTTACTTAAACAAAATAGACACAACAAACACATAAACAAACCCTTTTGATTCACTCAGAAATAAAGTCTTAACAATGGCCTGCAAAGAGTGGAGCCGGCGCTTGAGATGCCTGGCGGTCCGTTCTGGGGAAAGGCCAGCAGCGCCACGGTCCCCTGCGGGGACCCCTTACACGGGGCTGGACTCCCGAAGGGCACTACCAGAGGTGGAAGTCCAAATCAAGAGTGTCTGCCGGCGGTGCCCAAGGGGATCTCCGCAGCAGCGAGTACCTGCGGTGGATTTCCAGGCCGAACTGAGACGCCAAGAGGTGAGGCGGTTAAAGCAGTATTGGAACATCCAAATAGCTGATTTCCAAGTGGAATGAAAACACTATCCACGAAGGGGCGCCTGAATGGCTCAGTGGGTAAAGCGTCCGACTGGATTTCGGCTCATGTTATGAGCTGAGAGTCAGGAGATCGAGCCCTGTGATGGGCTCTGCGCTGAGCATGGAACTGCTTACGTTTCTCTCTCCTCCCTCTGCCCCTGCCCTTCCCCGTTCTCTTTCTTGCTCACTTGCGCTCTTCTCGTGCGCTCTCTCTCTCTCTCAAAGAAGAAGGAAGGAAGGAAGGAAGGAAGGAAGGAAGGAAGGCCATAAGAAAACAGTCTGACGATGATCTACAAGACCCTCATGATCTCACCCCCACCTAGTCCCCTCTCTGACTTAATTTTGTACAATTCTTCAAGGATGCTCTGGACCCGAGGCCTCCTTGCTAGTCACACACACTCCTACCCGGGCCTTTGCTCTAGGCCGTCTCTGCGCTCTGGGTGCTTCTCCCCAGGGAGCCATGACGGACTGCCTCACCCCCTTCAAGCCTTTGCTCATACAGCACCGTCTCACTGTAACCTCTTCTGACCATCCCGCTTTTCCACAGCAACCTGCCCCCCACTCAACTCCTGATGCCCTCTCCCTCCTCAGCGTTGGCTTTTCACAGCTCCTAACCCCTCACAACCCCACTGAATTACCTAGTGTGTCCACTGGCGGTTTTCTCCCGCTCCCCCTGCCCCTTCTGCAAAATATGAGCACCAAGAGGCCCTTCTGGCACCAATTCCCGAAGCGTCTGGCACAGCCTATATACTCACCAAACAGTTGTCAAGTGGACAAACTCTCAGTGTCATCAAAGAGGAGATGAGAATATAAAAGAGGGGGAAAAGAGAGAGAGAGAGAGAGAGAGAGAGAGAATATAAAAGAGGGGGCCGGGGCCAAGAGCCAGGGTTCAGCCAGGGGGAGGTGTGGAGTTATCTTGTTGGATCAGGAAGCAGGATCTCTTAGGTTGAGAACTGCAGAACTCTCTCAGCACAGAACCACCCCTCCAGACCGTGTCCTTCGCTGAGATTTGACCAGACTCCTTGCAGCAGCACAAGGTTCTGTCCCTAAGATGGACCGCCAGCCGGAGAGATTCGTGAAACAGCTGACACGGGCCCCCAACCCCTCTTTCGGAGGGCATCTGAAGGGTGGTGGGGGAAGGACAGGGCCCATCTCCGCGTCCCCGAGGGAGGAGAGCATCCCCACTTCCCTAGCTGCCAGCTCACTAACACGGCTGCCTACCAGCAGTTACACCGACCTCCCCCATCGGGAACTTTTCGCTTCCCCGACTGGCCTGAGCCCCCTTTCCCGCGTTCTTGCTGCCAAACGGCCACATCACCTCTGCACGATTGGGAATGGAGCTCAGCTCTTTGCCCTCCCGTCACTTTCGCTATTGTCTGCTGCGATTATCTTTGACAGGGTCCAAGTCAGAAAGCGCCAGAGGGCACCGGGTGGGGCCGCCCCGAGTGGGTGCTGGGGGGCAGGAGGAGGCCGAAGGGCGCCAGCCCCCGACTGCCCGCTGGGGCTCCCGGGAGACACGCGACCCGCTGCGGTGGAAGGGCACCGTTTAACGCTTGCCTTCCTTTTCTTGCTTGCAAACTTAGCATCGTGGTTTTCCTTCCAGCGTTTACTAGATCAGGCCACTACCGCGCGTCCTGAAGAAGCGCTTTCCCTCAGAGAGACGCCGTCAATGAACATCGCCGGGGATTCTCCTTCGGGCGGCTTAGCACTGCGGGGCAGCCGGCGGAAAGGCCTTTCCTGAGTTTTCGATTGTATTTGCAAATGAGTTTCGAACACGCGAGGACACAAATGGGCTGAAACGTTCTTGGTGCCGAAAGGAAGGCGACACCGAACCCCGGCCCTGAGCCACCACCACTCCCGCGGGGCTCCAGCGGACCCCGCCTTCTCGGGTCTCCGATCCGGGTGCCGCCTCCCGGCCGCCCGGCCCCCACCCCGGCCCCCACCCCGGCCCCCACCCCGGCCGCCTCCCCTCCAGGCGTCCGCCGCCGCCGCGGCCAAAGACTGGGACGTCCGCCCGGCGTCCCAGAGCCGGGGACCGGACTGGGGGGTGGGGACGTCACGACGGGGGCGTGGCGTACGCAGATGAGCGGGCGCGCAGAGGCCGCTGGTCCGGCAGCGCCGGGGCCCGCGGGGCCCGCGTGGGGCGAGACGAAGGCGCCGGAGGCGGTGCGTGGGGTGGACGCAGGTGTCCGCGGGGGTGGCGCGGGGGGACGGGGTGCGGAGGCGGCGGGCGTGAAGTGACCGTGTGTAAGGAGTGGGGCGAGCGCGAGGGTGTGTGCGTCGGGGCGGGGAGCAACTCATACTTACCTGGCAGGGGAGATACCATGATCACGAAGGTGGTTTTCCCAGGGCGAGGCTTATCCATTGCACTCCGGATGTGCTGACCCCTGCGATTTCCCCAAATGTGGGAAACTCGACTGCATAATTTGTGGTAGTGGGGGACTGCGTTCGCGCTTTCCCCTGGCTTTTCTCGGTAGAAAGAAAGAGATGCTCGGCTCGTTTCGCGCCTTCCATCGCCTGCCCACGGTTCTTTCTCACCGGGCTCTGTTACGTTCTTGTCGTTCAGTAGCCTCAGTCGCGGCAAGGCGTGAGCTTGGTCGCACGACAGCACTTCCTCTCGCAGTTCTTCCGAGTAGCTAAGTTGAGGACCGTGCTGTGCTGTGCTGTGCTGTGCTGTGCTGTGCTGTGCTGCCAACGTAGGAGTCCTCTGGAGACCTCGGTACGTCGAGCTTGAGGGCTTTCGAGCGAATGCTCGAGAGTTGCGAGAGGTACGCGGGGTGGCCGTCGAAGGCGGGCGCGGGCGGTCACGCCTACTCCAGAGAAGGTAGTTCCTGCGCCGCATCCGACAGCCCAGCCGGCCGGGTAGCGGGTTGCTGGGGAAGAATCGGGAGTCCCTTGGTACGGAGGTCAGTTTGCATTGCACGTGAGTCGCGGGCCTTTCTTTAAAGCGGTGGGAAGAGGGGCCCGGCGCCACACCGGGGGGACATACCCTGGGTTCCGGAATTGCATGCAGAATTAACAAATTTTTCCCAGTGGCTTTAGGAGGACCCGTGGGCCTGAGCCCCTCCACCGGAGGCCGCCGTAGAGTTCATCTCTACCGAGCTTTCCGGGAAGGTCTGGCACTGTCCTCCTCCTCACTCCCAAGTACGTATATATACGTGTGGATACGTGTGGAGGCCGCGTAGGCCCGTCGCATGGACGGGAGACCGGGCGAGACCAGCCGGCCGTCTCAAAAAGACCTTCCAGGGACGCCCGGGTGGCTCAGCGCTTGAGCGCCTGCCTTCGGCCCAGGGCGCGATCCTGGAGACCGGGGATCGAGTCCCGCATCGGGCCCCCTGCCTGGAGCCTGCTTCGGTCTCCGCCTGTGTGTCTGCCTCTCGGGGTCTCTCCTGAATGAATAGCACAGCGCGTATACTGTGTCTCATGAATAAGTAAATAAAAATCTTTTTAAAAGAATACGTGGGGGATAGATCCCAGGGTACGAATTGCATGCCTCGCCTGTCAAAAAGCCTAAAGTGTATTGTATCATCACGGGTTGTGCTGTAACTTTGCCATTACTATCTTTGCAGCAATTAGTAGTTATATTGACTCAAACCAGTACCGTTGTGAAGGTGAGAGGAAAAACTCACCAATGCGTTTACTTATTCCTAAGGTGTTTATAGTTAACGGGGATTCCTTTCTTTTATTCAAACCCCTCCAATCAAGTCGGTTTACAAAACATTTTTGGATCAAATGTAGGGCTGGAGTATCTCTGATACATACTAGTTTTACTTTAGTATTAAAAAAAAAAAAAAGGTTATCAAGGAAGATGGCCCACATGTAATCTACCAGTAATCACTAATAATTGAAGTGTTGAAGTTAAATCTGACCATACCTATATACTGTGTGGAGGCCGAGAAAATCAAGGCCATTCCACCTCAAGTTTAGCGTTAGCACAAGTACAGCCATCTCAGGCCCCTGTGAATAAGAGCTGAACTCTAGAGGGAAAACCGCAGAACGCCCTTGACCGAGACAGAAAGTCCCATGTTGGAATGAAAACAGAAATTCCTCCAGCCCTTCTGAAAATCCCCTAGACCAGCCCATAAAGACCCAGCTGTAACCCACCTCGGGGTCCGAGTCCCTGCTCCGCTGTGTCGGGCACACTTGGACCCAGGCTCGAGCTTGCTAATAAACCCTCGTGTACTTGCATCGGTGTCGGCTCCTCGGTGGTTTTCTCGGATTCGCAATCTTGGGCACAACAACGGAGAGTGGGGAGTGGGATTAGTTGGAAATCTGTAACTGTAGGGAATCAGTACCTTTTCAGTTGCATTCGGTAGCAATATGTTATTCTAGGGAACTTAGGTGTCAAGTCCTTGTGAAAACCATTGTCCAGTCCTCCTGAAGTCAGTGCTGGCTGTACTTGGAAAAACTTGAATCCAACTGTTGTTTCCTTTACTTTTCTTTCACTTTGACAGCAAATAAGTGACCTCGGTGAACCTTTTCAAAAAGTGTAGCGGCCACTGCCACAGCTTTCGAAGCACTAGCCCAGGAACCGGCGTCCAGAACTGAGAAATAGACTATTACTTTATAGCCGAATTCAATTTTTGAGTTGACTCCACTAGCAGCATCTTTTTATTTATTTATTTGTTATTTTTTAAAAAGATTTTATTTATTCATTCACAAGAGACACACAGAGAGAGGCAGAGACACAGGCAGAGGGAGAAGCAGAGGTTCCCTGCAGGGAACCCGACGCGGGACTCGATCCAGGGACTCCAGGATCACACCCTGGGCCGAGGGCAGGCGCCAAACGGCTGAGCCACCCAGGCGTCCTAGTATCTTTATTTTTAAGACAAAATAAGTGGAAAGGTTTTTCAAATTTTGGAAAAAGTGGAGGGAATGACTATAGCTGATTTCATTCCTTCAAAATATTTTTCTCGGGCAGCCCGGGTGGCTCAGCGGTTTGGCGCCGCCTTCAAGCCCGGGGTGTGATTCTGGAGTCCCGGGATCGAGTCCCACGTCGGGCTCCCTGCATGGAGCCTGCTTCTCTCTCCCTGCCTGTGTCTCTGCCTGACTCTCTCTGTCTCTCTGTGTGTCTCATGAATAAATGAGTAAAAGCTTTAAAAAAAAAATTTTTTTTTTTCTCCTAAGGAACCCAACCACAGGATCTTGGGAATTTTCATGCAGTGTTTTCAGTGGTTTTGCCTGTTCTGTAAAACCTGAAGCCTACTGTCTGTCTACAATACCCTAGTAGTCCACCAATTTTTAATTTTTTAAATTTTTTTGGTAGCATACCAAACTTTGAGTTTGGTGACTTTGAGACTGTAACTTCGTAACGCTTTGCAGGCCTTAGCTGACATGTCCTAAATGTTATACTTCAGTTTCACAATTATTGCAATGTTGAGGCCCTATGTCCCTTTGAAGCAAGGGATTGTAACAAAGCCCAAATGCCCATTTCACATTGGCCTTTAGTTTGGGAGGCTACCAGCACATTATTTACATATTGAATAATTATGAATCCCTCTGGTCGACGATTTTCTCTAACTGTTCCTGTAAAGGACTAGAGAAAATTGGAGTCCTGATTTCCTTGAGAAATTCTTTCCATGGATTCCACAAGTAAAAGCAAAAATGATTTAGACTAGTCCACCAGAGGGAAAGAAAAAGCAGAACATAAATCAACTACAGAAATAAGGTTTGCAGTTGACGATACTTAAAGTCAAAATAATTGCAGTTAGAAACTACAGGAGTGCATGTTAATAGAGTAGTAAGTTTTCTTTTTTTCTCTTTAAAGATTTTACTTATTTATTCATGACAGACATAGAGAGAGGCAGAGAGACACAGGCAGAGGGAGAAACAGGCTCCATGCAGGGAGCCCAATGTGAGACTCAATCCCCGGGGACTCCAGAATCACACCCTGGGTGAAGGCAGGCACTGAACCACTGAGCCACCCAGGGATACCAACTTTTCTAAGATCTTATACAAATCTACATATTAGTCAACTATTGTATCAAATTAAATTACTTCCTTATAGACTACTCTTAAAATTATTAAAATACCTTGTTTTTCTAATTCTTTCATCACTGTTTTTTTTTTTGTTGTTGTTGTTGTTGTTGTTGTTTGGTTGGTTGGTTTTCAGTTTTTTTCCCTTCTAATTGAGTTCTTGACAAAGGATATTGTTTTACACCTGAGTTTGGTTTATCCTTTCAGTTATTTTCATTTAGTCTATATCTTTAATTAAACACTTTTTTTTCTAATTTTTTATTTATTTATGATAGGCACACAGTGAGAGAGAGAGAGGCAGAGACACAGGCAGAGGGAGAAGCAGGCTCCATGCACCAGGGGCCCGATGTGGGATTCGATCCCGGGTCTCCAGGATCGTGCCCTGGGCCAAAGGCAGGCGCCAAACCGCTGCGCCACCCAGGGATCCCTCAAATCCAGATTAAGAGCAAAGCTAGGGATGCATGGGTGGCTCAGCAGTTCAGCATCTGCCTTCGGCCCAGGGTGTGATCCCAGAGTCCTAGAATCAAGTCCCACATCAGGTTCCCTGCACGGAGCCTGCTTCTCCCTCGCCTGTGTTTCTGTCTCTCTCTCCGTGTCTCTCATGAATAAATAAATAGAATCATTAAAAAAAAAAAAAGAGCAAAGCTAAAAACCATTGAGAAACAACTCAGCCTCCACCATCTCATCCTTCACATGCCCTTCTGACCAGCTGTTATCATTCAAAAGCTGCTTTTTCTGTATCCCAGGAAGGCTGCCAAAGTTTACAGTGTGTTTCCACTTAACAGCTCCACTGGTGGGGATGTGCACGGGCTGCTCTCTGTGGAATTCTGCAACCAGAAGACTTGGCTCCTTGGATGGAGCAAGCACACTGGGGACTATGTGACTTACCACACCAAGGAGTATTCATGACCAAGGGAAGCCAACTCTCTGCCACATCCCCTCCCACCCCCCAATGTGGAAGAACTGAGAGCTTTAGAGAACTATCCAGAGGCAAATTGAAGCCTTTACTGCTACAGGTAAGCTAGCAGAAATTACAGTGTTGTGCCACAAGACCTCAAGTTCCATACTAATTTCCATCAGCAATTTGCTGATTGAAATTTTTCAGAATGGGGCACCCCCGGTGGCTCAGCAGTTTAGTGCTGCCTTGGGCCCAGGGTGTGATCCTGGAGACCTGGGATCGAGTCCCACATCGGGCTCCCTGCATGGAGCCTGCTTCTCCCTCTGCCTGTGTCTGTGCCTCTCTGTGTGTGTGTCTCTCGTGAATGAATAAAAATCTTAAAAAAAAAAAATTCTCAGAATGTACAGGGGCAAGGATCCAGGTGCAAATCAGAAGTGCTATCAATCTAATCACCTTTCTCTCAGCTCTCATACTATCCAAACTCAAGTCAGGGTGGTGGCAGGATGGCAAGGGCACACTGTTGTTCAGATCTCCTCAGCAGCTGTACAGTTTGGGGACAATTTTTTTTTTAAGATTTTATTATTTATTCATGAGAGATACAAATAGAGAGGCAGAGACATAGGCAGAGGGAGAAGCGGGAAGCCTGATGTGGGACTAGATCCTAGGACCCCGAGATCCCAACTTGAGCCTAAGGCAGATGCTCAAACACTGAGCCACTCAGGTGCCCATTTTGGGAACATCTAAAGGAAGAATGAAGGGCAGCCCAGGTGGCTCAGTGGTTTAGCGCCGCCTTCAGCCCAGGGCGTGATCCTGGAGACCCAAGATGGAGGCCCACATCCAGCTCCCCGCGTGGAGCCTGCTTCTTCCTCTGCCTCTCTCTCTCTCTCTGTGCCTCTCATGAATAAATAAATAAAATCTTAAAAAAAAAAAATAAAGGAAGAATGAAGGAAGGGCACCTGGTTGGCTCAGTGACTTGATTTCAGCTCAGGTCATGATCTCAGGGTTGTGGGAATTGAGCCCTGTGTCAGGCTCCATGATGAGAATGGAGCCTAGTTAAGATTCTCTCCTTCTCTCTCTGCTCCTCTATCTTTAAAATAAACAAATAAATCTTAAAAAAAAAATGAAGGAATTTAAAACTGTTGTGGGACGCCTGGGTGGCTCAGCAGTTGAGCATCTGCCTTCAGCTCAGGGCATGATCCTGGGGTCCAGGGATAGAGTCCCACATCAGGCTTCCTGTGGGGAGCCTGCTTTTTCCCCTGCCTATGTCTCTCATGAATAAATAAATAAAATCATTTAAATGAATGAATGAATGAATTTAAAAAAATTGCTGTTGTTACCTGCTCAGAAAAATAAGAGATTAATCCCTACTCTGGAAAACCTATGAAGAGAGCAAAAGAAGGAAAAGCTGTATGTATGTTATTAGTGGGACAGGATGGACATAGGAAGAAGGATTGTAGACAGAAACTCCAGAGGGACGCCTGGGTGGCTCAGCGGTTGAGCATCTGCCTTCAGCTCAGGGTGTGATCCCAGACCTGGGATCGAGTCTTGCATCAGGTTCCCTGCATTGAACCTGTTTTTCCCTCTGCCTGTGTCTCTGCCTCTCAGTGTGTGTGTCTCTCATGAATAAAATCTTTTAAAAAAAGAAAAAAAAATAGTAAATGGTTCAAAGTTGACTGAGAAAATCTCTGAGGTAGGAACTGGTTAGCCAACTACATGCACCAAAAACTTTTCTTGGGGGTGCCTGGGTGGCTCAGTCGGTTGAGCCTCGGACTTTTGATTTTGGCTCAGTTCATGATCTCAGAACTGGTAGAATCGAGTCCCAAGACAGGTTCCATGCTGAGCATGGAGCCTGCTGAAGGTACTTTCCCCCTCTCTCTGCTCCCCCCAACTTCTTCTCTCTTGCTCTCTACATACATACATACATACATACATACATACATACATAAATAAATAAGTAAAAAATAAAAAAAGAAACAACTTTTCCTTGGCCTAATAGAGCCTTACCTTTTCTGCTAGATACTGGTACTGCTTATTCAGTAGTTTCCTGGAAATGTCTTCCTTTCCAGCTGGTGAGAGATCAATATAGGTTGTTGGTTTTTCAGGTCACCTTTCTAGTTGTTCTTTCCTCTGCAGTTCCTTTATAGATAGACCTTCTGAGGAACGTGTTTTTACTTTGTTCTGATTCTTCTGTTAACCTGCTGGGGAAGACTTGCTGTGCAAACTAAAGGCTACCATACCCTATATTATAGATGAAATATTTGTGAAGCTCCCTGGAGACAAAAGTCCCTAATTTGCTATGTGCCTTCTGAAAGAAAAGAGGTATGGCAGAGAATGATAATCTCACAGAGCACTGGAAAGGAACTCAGAGTTGAAAGAAATGGTGTACAGAGTTGGGTTTAGGGAATAATGGTACTGATTTAATTAAAGATATAGGGATCCCTGGGTGGCGCAGCGGTTTGGCGCCTGCCTTTGGCCCAGGGCACGATCCTGGAGACCCGGGATCGAATCCCACGTCGGGCTCCCGGTGCATGGAGCCTGCTTCTCCCTCTGCCTGTGTCTCTGCCTCTCTCTCTCTCACTGTGTGCCTATCATAAATAAATAAAAAATTAGAAAAAAAAGTGTTTAATTAAAGATATAGACTAAATGAAAATAACTGAAAGGATAAACCAAACTCAGGTGTAAAACAATATCCTTTGTCAAGAACTCAATTAGAAGGGAAAAAAACTGAAAACCAACCAACCAAACAACAACAACAACAACAACAACAACAAAAAAAACAGTGATGAAAGAATTAGAAAAACAAGGTATTTTAATAATTTTAAGAGTAGTCTATAAGGAAGTAATTTAATTTGATACAATAGTTGACTAATATGTAGATTTGTATAAGATCTTAGAAAAGTTGGTATCCCTGGGTGGCTCAGTGGTTCAGTGCCTGCCTTCACCCAGGGTGTGATTCTGGAGTCCCCGGGGATTGAGTCTCACATTGGGCTCCCTGCATGGAGCCTGTTTCTCCCTCTGCCTGTGTCTCTCTGCCTCTCTCTATGTCTGTCATGAATAAATAAGTAAAATCTTTAAAGAGAAAAAAAGAAAACTTACTACTCTATTAACATGCACTCCTGTAGTTTCTAACTGCAATTATTTTGACTTTAAGTATCGTCAACTGCAAACCTTATTTCTGTAGTTGATTTATGTTCTGCTTTTTCTTTCCCTCTGGTGGACTAGTCTAAATCATTTTTGCTTTTACTTGTGGAATCCATGGAAAGAATTTCTCAAGGAAATCAGGACTCCAATTTTCTCTAGTCCTTTACAGGAACAGTTAGAGAAAATCGTCGACCAGAGGGATTCATAATTATTCAATATGTAAATAATGTGCTGGTAGCCTCCCAAACTAAAGGCCAATGTGAAATGGGCATTTGGGCTTTGTTACAATCCCTTGCTTCAAAGGGACATAGGGCCTCAACATTGCAATAATTGTGAAACTGAAGTATAACATTTAGGACATGTCAGCTAAGGCCTGCAAAGCGTTACGAAGTTACAGTCTCAAAGTCACCAAACTCAAAGTTTGGTATGCTACCAAAAAAATTTAAAAAATTAAAAATTGGTGGACTACTAGGGTATTGTAGACAGACAGTAGGCTTCAGGTTTTACAGAACAGGCAAAACCACTGAAAACACTGCATGAAAATTCCCAAGATCCTGTGGTTGGGTTCCTTAGGAGAAAAAAAAAAAATTTTTTTTTAAAGCTTTTACTCATTTATTCATGAGACACACAGAGAGAGAGAGTCAGGCAGAGACACAGGCAGGGAGAGAGAAGCAGGCTCCATGCAGGGAGCCCGACGTGGGACTCGATCCCGGGACTCCAGAATCACACCCCGGGCTTGAAGGCGGCGCCAAACCGCTGAGCCACCCGGGCTGCCCGAGAAAAATATTTTGAAGGAATGAAATCAGCTATAGTCATTCCCTCCACTTTTTCCAAAATTTGAAAAACCTTTCCACTTATTTTGTCTTAAAAATAAAGATACTAGGACGCCTGGGTGGCTCAGCCGTTTGGCGCCTGCCCTCGGCCCAGGGTGTGATCCTGGAGTCCCTGGATCGAGTCCCGCGTCGGGTTCCCTGCAGGGAACCTCTGCTTCTCCCTCTGCCTGTGTCTCTGCCTCTCTCTGTGTGTCTCTTGTGAATGAATAAATAAAATCTTTTTAAAAAATAACAAATAAATAAATAAAAAGATGCTGCTAGTGGAGTCAACTCAAAAATTGAATTCGGCTATAAAGTAATAGTCTATTTCTCAGTTCTGGACGCCGGTTCCTGGGCTAGTGCTTCGAAAGCTGTGGCAGTGGCCGCTACACTTTTTGAAAAGGTTCACCGAGGTCACTTATTTGCTGTCAAAGTGAAAGAAAAGTAAAGGAAACAACAGTTGGATTCAAGTTTTTCCAAGTACAGCCAGCACTGACTTCAGGAGGACTGGACAATGGTTTTCACAAGGACTTGACACCTAAGTTCCCTAGAATAACATATTGCTACCGAATGCAACTGAAAAGGTACTGATTCCCTACAGTTACAGATTTCCAACTAATCCCACTCCCCACTCTCCGTTGTTGTGCCCAAGATTGCGAATCCGAGAAAACCACCGAGGAGCCGACACCGATGCAAGTACACGAGGGTTTATTAGCAAGCTCGAGCCTGGGTCCAAGTGTGCCCGACACAGCGGAGCAGGGACTCGGACCCCGAGGTGGGTTACAGCTGGGTCTTTATGGGCTGGTCTAGGGGATTTTCAGAAGGGCTGGAGGAATTTCTGTTTTCATTCCAACATGGGACTTTCTGTCTCGGTCAAGGGCGTTCTGCGGTTTTCCCTCTAGAGTTCAGCTCTTATTCACAGGGGCCTGAGATGGCTGTACTTGTGCTAACGCTAAACTTGAGGTGGAATGGCCTTGATTTTCTCGGCCTCCACACAGTATATAGGTATGGTCAGATTTAACTTCAACACTTCAATTATTAGTGATTACTGGTAGATTACATGTGGGCCATCTTCCTTGATAACCTTTTTTTTTTTTTTAATACTAAAGTAAAACTAGTATGTATCAGAGATACTCCAGCCCTACATTTGATCCAAAAATGTTTTGTAAACCGACTTGATTGGAGGGGTTTGAATAAAAGAAAGGAATCCCCGTTAACTATAAACACCTTAGGAATAAGTAAACGCATTGGTGAGTTTTTCCTCTCACCTTCACAACGGTACTGGTTTGAGTCAATATAACTACTAATTGCTGCAAAGATAGTAATGGCAAAGTTACAGCACAACCCGTGATGATACAATACACTTTAGGCTTTTTGACAGGCGAGGCATGCAATTCGTACCCTGGGATCTATCCCCCACGTATTCTTTTAAAAAGATTTTTATTTACTTATTCATGAGACACAGTATACGCGCTGTGCTATTCATTCAGGAGAGACCCCGAGAGGCAGACACACAGGCGGAGACCGAAGCAGGCTCCAGGCAGGGGGCCCGATGCGGGACTCGATCCCCGGTCTCCAGGATCGCGCCCTGGGCCGAAGGCAGGCGCTCAAGCGCTGAGCCACCCGGGCGTCCCTGGAAGGTCTTTTTGAGACGGCCGGCTGGTCTCGCCCGGTCTCCCGTCCATGCGACGGGCCTACGCGGCCTCCACACGTATCCACACGTATATATACGTACTTGGGAGTGAGGAGGAGGACAGTGCCAGACCTTCCCGGAAAGCTCGGTAGAGATGAACTCTACGGCGGCCTCCGGTGGAGGGGCTCAGGCCCACGGGTCCTCCTAAAGCCACTGGGAAAAATTTGTTAATTCTGCATGCAATTCCGGAACCCAGGGTATGTCCCCCCGGTGTGGCGCCGGGCCCCTCTTCCCACCGCTTTAAAGAAAGGCCCGCGACTCACGTGCAATGCAAACTGACCTCCGTACCAAGGGACTCCCGATTCTTCCCCAGCAACCCGCTACCCGGCCGGCTGGGCTGTCGGATGCGGCGCAGGAACTACCTTCTCTGGAGTAGGCGTGACCGCCCGCGCCCGCCTTCGACGGCCACCCCGCGTACCTCTCGCAACTCTCGAGCATTCGCTCGAAAGCCCTCAAGCTCGACGTACCGAGGTCTCCAGAGGACTCCTACGTTGGCAGCACAGCACAGCACAGCACAGCACAGCACAGCACAGCACGGTCCTCAACTTAGCTACTCGGAAGAACTGCGAGAGGAAGTGCTGTCGTGCGACCAAGCTCACGCCTTGCCGCGACTGAGGCTACTGAACGACAAGAACGTAACAGAGCCCGGTGAGAAAGAACCGTGGGCAGGCGATGGAAGGCGCGAAACGAGCCGAGCATCTCTTTCTTTCTACCGAGAAAAGCCAGGGGAAAGCGCGAACGCAGTCCCCCACTACCACAAATTATGCAGTCGAGTTTCCCACATTTGGGGAAATCGCAGGGGTCAGCACATCCGGAGTGCAATGGATAAGCCTCGCCCTGGGAAAACCACCTTCGTGATCATGGTATCTCCCCTGCCAGGTAAGTATGAGTTGCTCCCCGCCCCGACGCACACACCCTCGCGCTCGCCCCACTCCTTACACACGGTCACTTCACGCCCGCCGCCTCCGCACCCCGTCCCCCCGCGCCACCCCCGCGGACACCTGCGTCCACCCCACGCACCGCCTCCGGCGCCTTCGTCTCGCCCCACGCGGGCCCCGCGGGCCCCGGCGCTGCCGGACCAGCGGCCTCTGCGCGCCCGCTCATCTGCGTACGCCACGCCCCCGTCGTGACGTCCCCACCCCCCAGTCCGGTCCCCGGCTCTGGGACGCCGGGCGGACGTCCCAGTCTTTGGCCGCGGCGGCGGCGGACGCCTGGAGGGGAGGCGGCCGGGGTGGGGGCCGGGGTGGGGGCCGGGGTGGGGGCCGGGCGGCCGGGAGGCGGCACCCGGATCGGAGACCCGAGAAGGCGGGGTCCGCTGGAGCCCCGCGGGAGTGGTGGTGGCTCAGGGCCGGGGTTCGGTGTCGCCTTCCTTTCGGCACCAAGAACGTTTCAGCCCATTTGTGTCCTCGCGTGTTCGAAACTCATTTGCAAATACAATCGAAAACTCAGGAAAGGCCTTTCCGCCGGCTGCCCCGCAGTGCTAAGCCGCCCGAAGGAGAATCCCCGGCGATGTTCATTGACGGCGTCTCTCTGAGGGAAAGCGCTTCTTCAGGACGCGCGGTAGTGGCCTGATCTAGTAAACGCTGGAAGGAAAACCACGATGCTAAGTTTGCAAGCAAGAAAAGGAAGGCAAGCGTTAAACGGTGCCCTTCCACCGCAGCGGGTCGCGTGTCTCCCGGGAGCCCCAGCGGGCAGTCGGGGGCTGGCGCCCTTCGGCCTCCTCCTGCCCCCCAGCACCCACTCGGGGCGGCCCCACCCGGTGCCCTCTGGCGCTTTCTGACTTGGACCCTGTCAAAGATAATCGCAGCAGACAATAGCGAAAGTGACGGGAGGGCAAAGAGCTGAGCTCCATTCCCAATCGTGCAGAGGTGATGTGGCCGTTTGGCAGCAAGAACGCGGGAAAGGGGGCTCAGGCCAGTCGGGGAAGCGAAAAGTTCCCGATGGGGGAGGTCGGTGTAACTGCTGGTAGGCAGCCGTGTTAGTGAGCTGGCAGCTAGGGAAGTGGGGATGCTCTCCTCCCTCGGGGACGCGGAGATGGGCCCTGTCCTTCCCCCACCACCCTTCAGATGCCCTCCGAAAGAGGGGTTGGGGGCCCGTGTCAGCTGTTTCACGAATCTCTCCGGCTGGCGGTCCATCTTAGGGACAGAACCTTGTGCTGCTGCAAGGAGTCTGGTCAAATCTCAGCGAAGGACACGGTCTGGAGGGGTGGTTCTGTGCTGAGAGAGTTCTGCAGTTCTCAACCTAAGAGATCCTGCTTCCTGATCCAACAAGATAACTCCACACCTCCCCCTGGCTGAACCCTGGCTCTTGGCCCCGGCCCCCTCTTTTATATTCTCTCTCTCTCTCTCTCTCTCTCTCTCTTTTCCCCCTCTTTTATATTCTCATCTCCTCTTTGATGACACTGAGAGTTTGTCCACTTGACAACTGTTTGGTGAGTATATAGGCTGTGCCAGACGCTTCGGGAATTGGTGCCAGAAGGGCCTCTTGGTGCTCATATTTTGCAGAAGGGGCAGGGGGAGCGGGAGAAAACCGCCAGTGGACACACTAGGTAATTCAGTGGGGTTGTGAGGGGTTAGGAGCTGTGAAAAGCCAACGCTGAGGAGGGAGAGGGCATCAGGAGTTGAGTGGGGGGCAGGTTGCTGTGGAAAAGCGGGATGGTCAGAAGAGGTTACAGTGAGACGGTGCTGTATGAGCAAAGGCTTGAAGGGGGTGAGGCAATCCGTCATGGCTCCCTGGGGAGAAGCACCCAGAGCGCAGAGACGGCCTAGAGCAAAGGCCCGGGTAGGAGTGTGTGTGACTACCAAGGAGGCCTCGGGTCCAGAGCATCCTTGAAGAATTGTACAAAATTAAGTCAGAGAGGGGACTAGGTGGGGGTGAGATCATGAGGGTCTTGTAGATCATCGTCAGACTGTTTTCTTATGGCCTTCCTTCCTTCCTTCCTTCCTTCCTTCCTTCCTTCCTTCCTTCTTCTTTGAGAGAGAGAGAGAGCGCACGAGAAGAGCGCAAGTGAGCAAGAAAGAGAACGGGGAAGGGCAGGGGCAGAGGGAGGAGAGAGAAACGTAAGCAGTTCCATGCTCAGCGCAGAGCCCATCACAGGGCTCGATCTCCTGACTCTCAGCTCATAACATGAGCCGAAATCCAGTCGGACGCTTTACCCACTGAGCCATTCAGGCGCCCCTTCGTGGATAGTGTTTTCATTCCACTTGGAAATCAGCTATTTGGATGTTCCAATACTGCTTTAACCGCCTCACCTCTTGGCGTCTCAGTTCGGCCTGGAAATCCACCGCAGGTACTCGCTGCTGCGGAGATCCCCTTGGGCACCGCCGGCAGACACTCTTGATTTGGACTTCCACCTCTGGTAGTGCCCTTCGGGAGTCCAGCCCCGTGTAAGGGGTCCCCGCAGGGGACCGTGGCGCTGCTGGCCTTTCCCCAGAACGGACCGCCAGGCATCTCAAGCGCCGGCTCCACTCTTTGCAGGCCATTGTTAAGACTTTATTTCTGAGTGAATCAAAAGGGTTTGTTTATGTGTTTGTTGTGTCTATTTTGTTTAAGTAAGCTCTAGATGGGGGTGCCTGGCTTGCTCAGTCACCTGAATATGGGACTCTTTTTTTTTTTAAGATTTATTTATTTATTCATGATAGTCACAGAGAGAGAGAGAGAGAGAGAGAGAGAGAGGCAGAGACACAGGAGGGGAGAGAAGCAGGCTCCATGCACCGGGAGCCCGACGTGGGATTCGATCCCGGGTCTCCAGGATCGGGCCCTGGGCCAAAGGCAGGCGCCAAACCGCTGCGCCACCCAGGGATCCCAACTGATAGGTTTTGAGCAGAGGAGTGGCTTGATCTGAATCCTCCACTTCCCACTCTCCATTATTATTTTTTAAACAATAGGAATAGTAAATACATAAAATAAAAATAAGAAATCTCGCCGCAGGGGCGAAAGTAAAGAAATCAATCAAGAACGCCATTGGCCGGGCAGCCCCGGTGGCGCAGCGGTTTGGCGCCGCCTGCAGCCCAGGGCTTGATCCAGGGGACCGTGGATCGAATCCCACGTCGGGCTCCCTGCATGGAGCCTGCTTGTGCCTCTGCCCCCCTCTCTCTGTGTCTCTATGGAGATAAGTATGTAATTTTTTTTTTTTTTTTTTTAAGGATGCTATTGGCTTTGAAGGGCGGGCGGCATAGCCAGAAAATGTCATTCTGGCCTAAGGATCAGTTTGAACCAAAGGCATTTAAACACCCAGCAGGTAGTGAGGCGGTCGCAGCCGCCTACCTGGTGCGCGCCTTGCGGGGTCCCGGGAGGGGGGGGCTCTCCTCCTCTGCTGGTCAGGGCCTCCCTCCCCCACCGCACGCGTGGGGAACTGAGGCAGCGGGCGAGAGCCCGAGCCCAGGCCGCGGACAGTCGTCGACCCGGGAGGCCGGCCCCGGCCGGGCAGCTGCCGAGCGCAGGCACTCGCTGCCCCGCGGGGAAAGCGGCGCGGCGGGCGGCGGGCGGCGGGCGGCGCGGGGGCAGCTCCCTTCGCAGCGGTTCCCACCGCGCCGCCGAGGCAGGCGGGGGCGGGGGCGGGGGCGGCGGCACGCCAGGGCGGTGGCCTCCGTCACCCGGAGAAACGCTAACGACCCAGGCGTGTGAGCGCGCACCCTTCGGTAGCTCAGCGGGTAGAGCGGAGGACTGTAGGCTGGCTAGGCGCGGACATCCTTAGGTCGCTGGTTCGATTCCGGCTCGAAGGAGGTGCCTGACGCTTTTGCGCCCTCCGGGAAGCCACGGCCCCGCAGCGCCCGCCCGGCCTCTGCCCCGCGCCGGCCCTGGCAGCCTGGCGTCGCCGTCTTCCCCCAGGCCCAAGTCGGGGAAACCTTTAGGGCACAGCCCCCTACTCAGCCGCGCGTGCGCTGTCGCCAGGGGCACACGCCTGCGCCTTCCTCCCGCAGCCTACCTACACGCGCGTCCCCGCGCCCTTTCCACTCCTTTCCTTTCCCGCCCCAGACAGACAGCAGTGGGCAAAGGGCTTGTGCCCTCGGCCAGCCCCCGAGGCGGCCCGGCGTCTGGGCGTTCGTGAAAACTGTCCCTCTCCACCTCGGTCTCGGCCTCGGTCTCCTGCCCCACCTCCCGGGGCGGGGCGGTCCCTGCTTCCGTCCCTCCCAGCTGCTGCAGGCTCTGTCTCCCTCTTCCCTGCCCCTCGTAAGGTCCCGAAAGATACGGACTTACGGAGACAGAAGACCGCCTGATCTACTCGGTGGGACGGGACTAGCACACCTCAGGGTGCTAGTTCCCAAGCCATTGCCCACCGCGCGCTCGCGTCGAGGCGGACGTTGGCCGAAGCGAGATGCCGCGGGGGCCCCCACGGGCCTGGCCGTGGTGATGAGCAAGAACCTCGGAGGCGCCTTCGGGTCTCTGGTCGACGGGAGGACCCTCGAGGCTTCCCGTGCCGTTGCACCTGTCCCTGCAGCCGCGGGGGGGCAGCGTTCCCGCCGAGGGAGCAGGGACGGCTCGCACGCCGCGCCACACCCGCACCTCCGCAGTCAGCCGGGGCGCCGATTCTCCTGCTGCACGTGTGCGTGTGGCCCGGGGAGGTGAGACACACGCAACACTTCCACCTTGTCCGCTCTCCGGCCTCCGACCGCTGGGGTCTCCACCTGCAGAAAGGGGCAGGGGGGAAGGAAGGGGAGACTGGCCCCCAAAGCGCAGACTTAGAGCTGAGGGAGAGCCGGGGAGTCGGGCAATGAGGGCTGGAGGCAGGGCGCAGAGAGTGGGGGTGGCGGTGGCGGTGGCGGTGGCGGTGGGGGTGCGGTGGGTGCGGGCTGGACGGCTGCCCTCTTGGACCCGCACGCAAATTCACCCCCTTCCACGGGCCGCCGGCGGCTGGGCCCTGACCAGCTGGCTGACCTGGAGCCAGACCCTTCAGGCTGTACTGACAAGGCCTGCGGAGGAGGGTACGGAGGCCCAGCCGGAGAGCCCCGGGGAGATCGCGACGGGGCCAGGTGGTGGGGGGTGGGGGGGGGGTGTTCTCTTCCTGCCTGTGGGAAGGAAACTCCAGAGGCTCCAGTGCAGCTGGAGTGCATGCCGGGGGGACTGGCAGCGGAACCGGAACCGCAGTGGGAATGTGGCTCTTGAGGCCTCGGGGACCCAGCCGCCGCCATCCCCGGCCTCTGAGCCCACAGGCTCCTGTTTGGTTTGGGTTCTGTCTCTCCGCCGGGACACTGCGTTTCCCCACACGCCTTCCTCTCCCGGAAGGCACCTCCTGGTTCTCTCCCCGACCCAGTCCCAGTCCCAGTCCCACTGCTCACCAAGAAGGACTGAAGGGGACCCTCTGCGGGTTCAGGAGGCCCTGCCGCGGAAGTCCAACAGGTGACCTTCAGGAAGATGGTATGGCTTGGAAGTCGCCCAGAGACCCCAGCCTCTAATGTCACCGTCTACAGAGACCAGCAGACAGGGACCGAAGAGGAAACCTTAAGACCTTCATGGGGCGCGCGCCCCCATCATCTCCGATGAGATGCAGAGGTGTGGAATGCCCGGGGACCTAGCTTTGGTGCTTTGGGGAAGTAGGGGGAGGGGGGGGCAGCGGGCTTTGGTGACCAGCCAGTGCAGGTGTGGGCCCCAAGCATGGCCGATCCTTCCTGTCTGGGAGTCATGGAGAGCAGTGGGGGGCTTCCAAGGTACTCCCTCCCCCGCCCCGTCCTTGAGGGTGCAGGGCTGGCGACACACTCAGTCAAGGGAAGGCTATGCGGATGCGGCCTGCTGCGCCTCTGTGGGACCTGCGTAGGGTGGGTGAGTGGTCTTGGGTGGCACACACTAGACGGGATCTGAACCGTGTGTTAAAACACATGGAGCCGGGGCAAGGAGTCCCATCTGGGCACTGGTGTTCTCTTCTTCTTCCTTTGAGTCCAGGGCCTCTCCAGGAGATCCAAAGAATCTTGACCTATTCCAGGTGGTGGCCACCTCTGTCAAAGGAATCCAGGTCGCTGGCCAAAGGAGGGGCAAAGGAGCCAAGCCACCAGAAGGGCCCCCACGGCTGGGTCTCGATGGGCCTCGTCAAGCCCGGAACGTGTAGCCGTGTCAAAAAGTAAAGAAATGTACAATGACTGATGTGGGCGTGTCAAGCACACCAGAGAGCCAGCTTGAAAGGCTTCCCACTGGCCAAGGCAAGATAAGACAATGATAACAATGGATATAACATAGGTGCGGAGCCTTGTTAAACTGGCGATGCGATGACACACCAGTATCAGTGAACATTAAGCACCAGATCTTGGTCTTCAGACAAAATAAAAAGCAAAAGGGACCAGGGCTCCTTGGAGAACCACCCAGCCACCTCTTTGGGTCTTCATTTTCCTATGTGGTCCTCTATGTACACGTAAAACTCCGTGTGCTTTCCTCCTGTTATTCTGTTTTTTGTCCATTTAATTCTAAGGGCCTGCTGGAGACCCGGAAGGATCAAAATAAGGCTCTGGCTCCCCTACAGCTTGACCCAGGGTGAAGCAATGCACGAGCAGGAGGCAGGCGTGTGAGAGCAGTTAAGGCGCACACCCCTGACTTACCTTTTTCTGATGTCTGTAAGATGATCCCTCCCACTCTCCCAAAGCGAGAAGGGGCTGAAGGAGACTAGGTTGGGGGCTGATGGTGTAGACCAGCGGATGCTCCCCCTGAGCTCAGGGACTGTTTTTTCACAGCTCTCGTGGAGGGGCCCAAGCAAATGACCTTCAAAGACACTACTGTTGAAAATGACCAAGGAGTGAGTGTTTCCAACTCTGTGATTTCTCTGTAGGAAGGATACAGTGTTATTAATCTTACCTGGACTCAGAGCTAGAATCTGGAACATGGTTGGAATCTACTTTTTTAAGCCTGAGATCAGTAAGTGAATTCATGAAGTATATTAAAAGCCTATTACATAGCCATGCGCTATTCCAGCCAAGTATGAACGGAAGAGTCAACAAAATAAGCAAGAAAGCCTGCCCTCAGGGAAGTTAGGTCCCAGTGGGTAGAGTCAGAAAACCCAAATATACACTGTGTTAGATCCCTGCTTCTCACACGTCAACGTGTATAGAATCAACCGGGACTCTTGTTAAACCGGCGATTATGATTTGGTAAGTTGTGCAAAGGTGAAGCCTAAGATGCCGCATCCTTTGGGGCAGGGGGAGCAGCAGAGGGTGAGGGAGAGGGAGAAAGTTACGCAGGTTCCACTGAGACCCTGAGATCACGACCTGAGCTGGTATCAAGAGTCCGAGGCTTAACCCAGTGTGCCGGCTAGGAGTCCCTAAGATGCTGCATTCTTAAGCATGCCCCCAGGGTGGCAGGTGACGCTTCTGAGACTGCTGGTCACTGGACCACACTAATGAAGGTTTTGATAAAGCCTTGATAATAATTCTGCAGGAAAGAAGATGGGCAGGAAGAAGTGTTGAGTTGAAAAGGGGTTCTCAATAAAAATCTTAAAAAAAGAAGAAAGAAGAAAGAAGGAGGAGGAGGAGAAGGAGGAGAAAAGAAGAAGAGGAAGAAGAAGAAGAAGAAGAAGAAGAAGAAGAAGAAGAAGAAGAAGAAGAAGAAGAAAAGAGAAGAAAGAGAAGAGAAGAGAAGAAAGAGAAGAGAAGAGAAGAGAAGAGAAGAGAAGAGAAGAGAAGAGAAGAGAAGAGAAGAGAAGAGAAGAGAAAGAAGAGAAAAGAGAAAAGAAAAGGCAGCTCGGGTGGCTCAGTGGCTTAGCGCCTGCCTTCGGCCCAGGCGAGATCCTGGAGTCCCGGGATCGAGTCCCGGGATCGAGTCCCAAATCGGGCTCCCTGCATGGCGCCTGCTCCTCCCATTGCCTGTGTCTCTGTCTCTCTCTCTGAAGAATAAATAAAAATCTTAAAAAGAAAGAAAACGCGTTCTCCTGGTTTGGGTTTAGAACACAGGAGCAGGGCAGCCCAGGTGGCTCAGCGGTTTAGCGCCGCCGCCTTCAGCCCAGGGCTTGATCCTGGAGTCCTGAGATCGAGTCCCGCGTGGGGCTCCCGGCATGGAGCCTGCTTCTCCCTCTGCCTGTGTCTGTGCCCCTCTCTCTGTCTTTCTTGAATAAGTAAGATCTTTAAAAAGCAAACAAAAACAACCCACAGGGGATTTGCTGAAAGCGACTTGCCTCTCGTTATGTGAGTCTTTTCAAAGATACCGAAAACCCTGAAAGAAAGGAATTCTTTTTCCTAAAGGATATTATTTCTTTATTGCTGAGAGAGCCGGTCACCGCTCAAGCACCGAGGCGTCCCAAGTAAGGAAACTCCTCGCCACATACAGATACAACCGAAAGTGAGCACCGACGTGAGCGGTCATAAGGACGACACGGGGACGGATGACACGCGAAAAGCCCCGAAGGCCAAGCCGTAACCACAAGAAAGTCAAAGAATAGCTCACGAGGCCTCCGAGGCGCACGCAGCCAGAAACGAGGTCTGATCTTAGCCACCAGAATCACCAGGGGAAAGCGCGAACGCAGTCCCCCACTACCACAAATTATGCAGTCGAGTTTCCCACATTTGGGGAAATCGCAGGGGTCAGCACATCCGGAGTGCAATGGATAAGCCTCGCCCTGGGAAAACCACCTTCGTGATCATGGTATCTCCCCTGCCAGGTAAGTATGAGTTGCTCCCCGCCCCGACGCACACACCCTCGCGCTCGCCCCACTCCTTACACACGGTCACTTCACGCCCGCCGCCTCCGCACCCCGTCCCCCCGCGCCACCCCCGCGGACACCTGCGTCCACCCCACGCACCGCCTCCGGCGCCTTCGTCTCGCCCCACGCGGGCCCCGGCGCTGCCGGACCAGCGGCCTCTGCGCGCCCGCTCATCTGCGTACGCCACGCCCCCGTCGTGACGTCCCCACCCCCCAGTCCGGTCCCCGGCTCTGGGACGCCGGGCGGACGTCCCAGTCTTTGGCCGCGGCGGCGGCGGACGCCTGGAGGGGAGGCGGCCGGGGTGGGGGCCGGGGTGGGGGCCGGGGTGGCGGTCGGGCGGCCGGGAGGCGGCACCCGGATCGGAGACCCGAGAAGGCGGGGTCCGCTGGAGCCCCGCGGGAGTGGTGGTGGCTCAGGGCCGGGGTTCGGTCTCGCCTTCCTTTCCGCAAAGATTCCACGCAATACGCAACAGACAGTCGGCTAAACGTTACATACCAAGATGAGAGTTTTGTCACCAATTTAACATGACATTTTGTTTACCCGGGACGCGCGGTTGGCTCAGCAGTTTAGCGCCTGCCTTGGGCTCAGGGCGTGATCTCGGGGTCCCAGAATCTAGTCCAGCATCGGACTCCTCCTGGGAGCCTGCTTCTGCCTCTGCCTCTGCGTCTCTCGTGAATGAACAAATAAAATCTTAAAAAAAAAAAAAATTTCTTTTAACCCTGATTATGACCTTTCAGATTATGTAGTGACCTAATCTTGCAACAAGCAAAGGAACCTTTGAACAGGACCCCAGGCAGGGCAAGGAGTCCCTTCACAGAGTAGGTGTTGGGCTGGGGAGGAGTGTTGAATGGTCTCCCGAAATCAAATGAACAGAAATGTCCCACTTCCATCCGGCCGGGTGAGGTTACCTCTTTCACACTGTCCACACTTGTCCTTTCCTCTTGTATACAAGAAGATCCTTCCTGGGTATCGAGTGGAGGTAAATATGAATATCCTCTCCCGATATGAGCAAGATGATGGAGTTGTTTGTGTCCCTGGATAATTGCTGCTCCGGAGCAGAGCAAGGCAAGAGACGGTCAGCAAAGGCTTCCCTGAGGTTCTAGCAGCATACAGATCCGAGGAAATGTAGCATAGCATCCTGTTTGGTTGAAAAAAGGGAACATTTTCAAAATGAAGGAATTCACATTGATACAATATTATTCCTCTACAGGCATGATTCCATTTCCATCAATTGTCCCAATAATGTCCTTTACAGCAGAGGAAAATTCAAAATCGTGCATTGCATTCAGTTGTCACCTCTCTCTCTCTCTCTCTCTCTCTCTCTCAAGATTTTATTTATTTGAGGGGTGGCTCAGTCAGTTTAACATTTATTTGTATTCGGATCAGGTCATGATCCCAGAGTCCTAGGATGGAGCCCCACATAGGGCTCGCTGCTCTGCAGGGAGTCTGCTTCTCCCTCCCTCCCTCCCTCTCCTCTCTCTCTCTGTCAAATAAATGCTATCTAGCCCACATGCACAAGCAGGGGGGGGAGGAGCAGGGGGAGGAGGAGGAGTAGACTCCCTGCTGAGCAGGGAGCCCAGTTGTCAGGTCTCTTTAACCGACTTTACTATGAGATAGCTCCCAGGTAATTCTTTACGTTTCATTTTGCAGGCATTTCTGAAGACTACAGGCCAGTTATTTTGTAGAATATCCTTCAATTTTTGAGTCGTCCTATGTTTCCTCGTAAGTATATCCGGGTATGTATTTTTGATACCCAGACTGCATAAATGATGTTGTGTCTGTTATGGGTTGGCTCACGTCCTTCCCCCAAAAATGTTGGAAGTCCTAAGGCCCCGGTACCTATGAACGTGACCTTATTTGGAAAAAGGATCTTTGCAAGTACCATCAGGTTAAGGCGAGGTCACTAGAGTAGGCCCTAATCCAGTGTGACTGTTTTCCTTATGAGAGGAAAATGCCAGGTAAAGATACTTGCAAACGGAACACGATGTGATGACAGAAGCAGGGATTGTAGTGATGTGGCTGCAAGCCGAGGATTGGCCGTGAGCGCCAGAAGCTAGGAAGTAGCAAGGAAAGACTCTACTCAAAGACTCAGAGAGCATGGTCCTACTGGCACCTTGCTTTTGGACCCGTGGCTTCCAGAACCGTAGGAGAACACAACTGTGTTCTTTGAAGCTACCCGCTTTGTGGTACTTTATGATGGCAGATCTAGCAAATTAATACGGTGTGTTCCTCTGGGCACCACCTTCGGAGGCCCAGGAAGCGAGTTTGTTCAATTATCGGTGGTATTAACGTTGATCACTTAGGGGCGTCTGGGTGGCTCCGTGGGTTAAGTGTCTGTCTGACTCTTGGTTTCAGCTCAGGTCAGGATCTCACCGGTCCTAGGATCTGGCCCCGCATCAGACTCCGCACTCCGGCAGTCTGCTTGGGGGGCCCAAGCAAGTGGAGGGAGGGGCAGAGAAAAAGCATCTTCAAGCCAACTTCCCTCTGAGTGCCTGAGCCAGTGGGGGCGGGGGGCTTGATCTCAGGACCCCCGAAATCATGACCTGAGCCGAAACAGAGTGGGAACGGTAAACCGACCAAGCCACCCAGGCACCCCTAACACAATAGTTTCAGCGTCCTTTGAGGACTCTTGCGTTCTAATTGACAAATGTTGATCTTCTAATTCCATCATTCATTCTCCATTTATTAGTTGGCCTTGTAGTGTACGGAGGAACTTTGCCTCCTTCCCTGTGTACCATCCATATGAACTCATGGTGGTTATTTTATTCAGTTGTTTGTGACCACTAACTGTTTTTAAATTTATTTTGATGTTCAGAGGTTATCAGATTGGGCCTATGAAAGTCGGTTCAGGGTGGCTACTGTGAATCACTTCTCGGCCTCTTGGCTAAGATCAAGTGCAGGGTGGCTGCTGTGTCCTTTGACACATCCATACGATTATTGGAGCATTTCTTTATCTTCTGGCACGAGATGTTCCTGGGTCACTTTGTACCTTTCTTGACTCCTGAAAAAAATCTACTTTTCCAGAGGCCTGGTTCTTTTAATTTTTTATATACTTTTTTATTTTTATTTTTTAAGATTTTATTTATTTATTCTTGAGACACACACAGAGAGAGAGAGAGAGACCCAGGCAGAGGGAGAAGCAGGCTCCGTGCAGGGAGCCCGATGCGTGACTCGATGATCCCGGGACTCCAGATTCACGCCCTGGGCCGAAGGCAGGCGCTAAACCGCTGAGCCACCCAGGCTGCCCGGCTTGGTTCTTTTTAGTGGAGAATGGCATTTAGAAAGCCAGATCCTGGCAGGAGGTAAGCTGAATGCTGTCTTTCCTTCTAGTCCCCTTTGGTGGATAGAGGTAAAAAAGAAAAAAAAAAAAAAAACCCACCATATATATGTATGTATGTATATATATCTGTACCTGTTATATTAATTCTATTAAGGGTAATGAGCCCATCCCGATACCGTCAATTTCCACTTTCAGTTTTACACACATGGATTCCCCTTGCCTTCCACCACCTCCTATTTGTATCTGTTTTCTCTGGCAGTGAGAACCTTGACTCCCCGATCTCCATTTACTCATTAGCTGAAGCCTACAATACATGCAACGTTGTTACAGAATTGTTCCACGGAGATAGCTACGAACTACAAACCTACTATGGGACAGTTCAGAGTTTGTCCGCAGTTCTTGTCTTTGGACAAGGTGTTTATGAGATGTTTATAGTCAGTGTACTGTGTCCAAAAGTCATTTCACTAGGTTATTTTTTATTTTTTTCCTATTTCAGTGGGGTTTATACTACTCATCTGAGACCGTTTGTTTCAGGCGTGCTTGCTTATATGCAATTTTAGGGATTTCCCCCCTGCAATTTAAAAATGCAGGTAAAGCATTGATAGAGTTCCCAAAATCAGAATTACGAAGAAGGTACACTCAGTAAAGCATCACTCATCACTCTTTCTATTCCCCCGCCCCAACTGTCGTCAGTTCTGGTTTATTATTGTCTTTTTGAAAGACTGTATACTTTTCTTGTTTTCACATTTTTCCTAGACAAACGGTAGCATACTATATATGTTTTTGGAGTTTATATATACATATATATATTTAAGATTTTATTTATTTATTCATGAGAGGCAGAGACACAGGCAGAAGGAGAAGGAGGAAGCCGGATGAGGGATTTGATCCCAGGACTCCAGGATCACGTCCTGGGCCGAAGGCAGGCGCCAAACCGCTGAGCCACCCAGGGATCCCGAGTTTATCTTTTTTTTTTTTTTTTTTTTTTTTGTTACCTAACATAGTTAGTGTGTCATCCCCAGAGAAAGGTACAGGTCAAGGAAACCTGCCCTCACCTGCTGGAAGCCGCAGGTCAGCCAAAGAAAAAGTAGACACCCATGGAGGGATGACTGTCCAAAAGACTTTCTCAGTGGCAAAAGGTTAGAAAAAGATAATGAGAGTGTCTAACGCCTCAGTCTGGTCTTAAACTACAACCTAGCGTGTGGGGAGCCTGGCTGGCCCAGAGTACAGCAGGCGACTATGAGGCGGAGCTCAAGCCCCCACACTGGGTGTAGAGGTTACTTCAAAACAAAACAAAACAAAATAAAACAAAACAAAACAAAACATCAAAAATCAAAAACCGGAACTATATACTAACGCTTATTTTCGCTTAAAAAAGAAAAAGAGCAGATCTCGCCTGGTCGTCTAGTTTTATCTGCAGGGCGCCAAACACAAGCCGGAGAACGGCGGGACAGGGGCGTGGCGTATGCAGATGAGCAGGCGCGCAGAGGCCGCTGGTCCGGCAGCGCCGGGGCCCGCGGGGCCCGCGTGGGGCGAGACGAAGGCGCCGGAGGCGGTGCGTGGGGTGGACGCAGGTGTCCGCGGGGGTGGCGCGGGGAGGCGGGGTGCGGAGGCGGCGGGCGTGAAGTGACCGTGTGTAAGGAGTGGGGCGAGCGCGAGGGTGTGTGCGTCGGGGCGGGGAGCAACTCATACTTACCTGGCAGGGGAGATACCATGATCACGAAGGTGGTTTTCCCAGGGCGAGGCTTATCCATTGCACTCCGGATGTGCTGACCCCTGCGATTTCCCCAAATGTGGGAAACTCGACTGCATAATTTGTGGTAGTGGGGGACTGCGTTCGCGCTTTCCCCTGGCATCTGGGTTTGAATGGCAGCTTTGGTTGTGCTCTGGCGGTTTTCTCGTTGCTCTGGCTTCACTCTTTCTGTCGCTCCGCGTTTATATCTGGAGCCTGGCAGCTTCGCGGTGTCCTGGACTCGAGATTTTCAGCCGTTCGCCCGGCCGGGAGACCGCGAGCTCGGTACCGGCTTCTTCCTGCCCAAGTTTTAACGCTCGAGATTTCCTGTTTGTTCCGGCATCTCGACCGGGCTTCGAAGCTCCGCCCCCCCCCCCCCCCTCAATTTCTTTATTTTTCGTTTCCCGCTCTCACCTGCGAACCGCATTCCCCTGCTTCCCATCCCACCGTTTCCATCCCGGACAGTGCCTAGGTCGCTCTTTTCCTCTCAGAGGGTCCGCCGTCACCCGCCGGAAACTCTGTACCACCCGTGCAGGGTGGCCACCGCATCCTCCTGTTTCTCCTTCGTGTCCCCCAGGGGCACGGGGGCCAACAAACGTGTAATGAAGGCCACAGCACGAGAGCCGTGAAACCTTGGTTTTCTGAAATCAGCAACTAGCAATGAAGTATGGAATGCTTCGGTCGTTCCCGACGTACCAAGTAGAATCTTTCCTAAAGCAGGCCCTTGAGGGAGTAACCTTTGTTCTTACTTGTGTTTTGTGAGAAGGCCCTGGGACAGTGTGGTCAACTCATTTATATTCATCAAGCAGCCCCCCCCCCGCGCCCCATGCTCTAATACGTACGTACTGCTTCCAGTCTAACCCACCCCAACAAACACGGTAAAAATGTAACCCAGGGACCAAAGGATGTATGTTAACACTCTCCTACCGGTTTCCTCCAAAAAGACCTCCTTGGTACAGAGTAGCTGAGGGCTACGTGGAACGTCGTACGTAGCTTTCTGCCCTGTACCTGCTATTTCTTAGCATTTACACAGCATCTTCACATTTCCAAAGCACTGTACCAATGTTTATTCATCCTCACAACACCCCTGTGAGGTAGGTCAGTCTGTCCTTTGTAGTAGAGAAAATGAGGCAGACACAGGTCAAGCCCACCCGCCTCAGGCCACAAGGGCCGCCGGTGAAAGGGCCGCACCCGAGTCGGGAAGCTGGGGCTCTGTCCCATGTTCACCCACCGGAGAGCATCGCATGGGCATGTTTTCACCAGTGAAGGAGACGTGGGGGAGGACAAAACACAGAGATTTCTCAGGCAACAGAAAAATCAGGCTCAAGCGGCATCAGGGAACCACCTCAGTGAAAGAAACATTAAATGGCACACCAGTGAGGCAAGAGAACATGCGAGGCTGGAATCCTGGGGACTACCCTTAAGACCTACAAACAGGGTCTGGGAAAATGTAAACGAGGAACCCACCCACGATACCTGTGGCTTCCAACTGGAGGAAAAGTTAGACAGTTAAAAAGAAAAAGAAAAAAACAATCAAACCATACAACCTAATTTTAAAGGAGAGATGACAGGATGTTAATTTACATCCAAAAGGCCAATAATATTCGTAATTACTGACAAGTAGTATCCTTTTTATTCCAACCGTTCCCCCACCGACAAGTGCTGTTCCCTAGAGCACTCTTCCTCTCTACGTACCGATTTACACACCAGTAGGACTATCAAGTGGCTCAATGGCACGTCGCATGGTTCCTCAGCTGAGCTAGATGGAGACGGAATCCAGGAAACCGTAACAGACCATTTATTTTGTCTGCTCCCGTAGTTTAGACATGGCTGTTTCTAACCTGCCTCTGCCCAATCCCATCTTCTATGAAATGCAAAAAAGTGCACACAGGAAAGCAGCTCATCCTTTTGTAGAGGGACTGGTGAACTTGGTTCAATATGCCATTTTAAGAAAAAGAAAAAGAAAAAGAAAAAGAAAACGTAGGACCTGTACTGTAAAGCATAACAAAGGAGTAGACGGGTTATAGCTACTCCAAATTTTAGAGTGATACAATGACCACAGAGTTAAAAAAAACTATCACTGTTATCACTTTTTATTTGATAATAGTTGGTTTAGTCTACAAGTTTAAGGCAAACATACTAATGCATTTGCTTTTCATCAGAAATCATACTTATAAAGATTACATAAAGTCTGTCCCAAAACTTCTAAGAAATGTTCATTAATTAAAAATAAGTCTGATTACGATGCTTTACCAGGATACATGAATGAACTAAGGTGGTAGGTACACAATGTCTTTTGAAAACAAAATTCAGAAGAAGGTGACGGCCGGCGATCTTTACCTTGTTTGAACAATGTATTTTTAAAAGGGTTAAACTTCAGAAAGTACTTAAACGTAAATGCGGCTGGCAGCCAGAAGGAATACTACGCATAAAATAAACACAGCTACGGAGGCTACTTAAGGAAAAGACTGAACTTTGGGCTTTGGAAGAGGAGGAGCGCGAGGTGACCCACGGCTGTCCCAGGGAGCATTCGGGTACAGGAGGGCAGTGTCCCCCCACAGATCGGCAGAACCCACGGACGGCTCCGCTCCGTTGTTTCTCAGAAAAAAGGAGAGTAGATGCGCTTTGTCAGCTGTTTCTTTTCTTCCCGGTGAGCAGTAAATGCTTTAATATCATTCAGAAAACAAAAATAAAATCTGAAGGAAGGCAGCCCTTTTTAGCCGAAGGTGGAGTGTGGCTTATGTGTCTCCATTTAACACTGCCAAGCAGTTCTGCAGCAACTGTAGGTTACCCTAAACAGGAAAGGAGAGTAAGTTACGAAGCCCAGAAGAACCGGACCGAAAAGTCACAGCACGCTACACGAAGATAACCGGATTTGGAAAACAACTGCTTCTTATACGGAACTAACTGTTTAAAGACCTAAAACTATTTAACCTGTTTCACGTACAATATTTTCCACATAACCAGCTGCTTCAGTAAATGTCCCTGTACACCAATATGACTGTTTTGGATTACCTGGCATGATCTACTGAGAGAGAGGAGGTGCTCTTTGTGTCCCAGTTAAACTACTGAACATTTTTTTTCTTTTTCTTTTTCTTTTTCTTTTTCTTTTCTTTCTTTCTTTTTTTTTTTTCTTTTTTTTTTTAAGATTTATTGTCTGGGGCCCCTGGGTGGACAGTGGTTGAGCACCTGCCTTTGGCTCAGGTCGTGGTCCCGGGGTCCTGGGCGAGCGTCCCAGACCAGGAGCCTGCTTCTCCCTCTGCCTATGTCTCTGCCTCTCTATGTCTCTCATGAATAAATACATAAAATCTTTAAAAAAAAAAAGTGATTTAGTTTTTTAGCTAATCAAAACACGATACTGGTTTCCAACCTAGGTACTAGAGTCTCGCAGAGCTGACCGTTTGGAGAAACTGTAGATATTCTTGTTTGAATTAGGTGCTCTGTAAAATCCCTCTCAATTCTCTCTCTCTCTGGCTCTTTTAAAAATTTTATTTATTTATTCACGAGAGACACAGAGAGTAGGCAGGGACACAGGCAGAGGGAGAAGCAGGCTCCCCGTGGGGAGCCCGATAGAGGACTCGATCCAAGGACCCCGGGATGACGTGACCTGAGCCAAAGGCAGACGCTCGACCACTGAGCCCTTCCGGCGCCCACATCCCTCTCAATTCTAAGATTCTCTAGTTTTAAAATCACTATAAGGTTTGGGCCAAACTTTATCCTTTTTTTAAAAAAGTGGTTATTTGAGAGAGAGAGAGAAAGAGAGAGAGAGAGAGAGAGAAAGAACGAGTGGGAGCGGTAGGAGGAGAGGGAGAAAGGATCTCAAGTGGACTCCATGCTGAGCCTGGAGCCCACAACTCCAAGATCACCACCTGACCCCAAAGCAAGAGTTGGACGCTCACCCAACTGAACCACCCAGGTGTCCCCGAAGCTGTATCTTTATAGTAACTACAAGAAAGGGCTTGATGTGAAGGAAACAAACGCTACAGAAAAACCCCAGAAGAAGGATGTTTATTTTCTAAATCAGAATTATTGTGAAGTAGTAAAATAATCTTCAAAAAGTATAATTCCAATTATTATGAATTCTAATTCAGAAATACTTTGTGTATGCCTGTAGGAAGAAGGAAAAGGTCATTAAAGAATTATTATCAATTCCACAATTACTTCCTTCCTTCCTTCCTTCCTTCCTTCCTCTCTCTCTCTCTTTCTTCCTTTCTTCTTAAAGTAACCTTTACGCCAAGATGGGGCTCCAACTCAGGAGCCCAATGAGCTGGCCAGGCACCCTGTAACTGACTCATTCCTAAATTAGAAGTCATTTAAATTATTAAGCTTCAATGTGACACTAACCTTTGCATGCTTCAGTTCTAACTCTGCCAGTTCCACTAAGTTTTTTCTGAACGCAGCAACTCTTCTTGTCTTAAAATCTATAAGTTCTGTGAACAAAAGAAATGAGATTAATTTTATAGAATAGCTTGAAGTATACTTCAGGATCAAACGGTAAGCTAACAGTACCTTGTTTTGCAGATTCAGATATTTTTTCAAATTTCTGACAGCATAACTGTTGGGATGTTTCAGCCTGCAGGACATCTTTATTTTTTGCTCTTGCTTTATCCAGTGCTTTATTCGCATTTTCATAATCCACTAGTGACCTGGATCTTCGATAGAGGAGATCCTATAAAACAGAATGCTTCCCAGTAATACACGCTGCATGTTTCTAATAGTTACCCCGCCACCCCATCATCAGCAGAGGGAATACTTCAACTATGGATACCACACATGCCAGTTACTCTTCTAGATGGTTTTTATAACAGCTTTACCGAGAGAAATTCAGCTATGAGGCACCTGGGTGGCTCAGTGGTGGAGCGTCTTCCTTAGGCTCAGGTGGTGATCCTGGGGTCCCGGGATCGAGTCCCGCATCGGGCTCCCTGCATGGAGCCTGCTTCTCCCTCTGCCTGTGTCTTTGCCCGCAGCCACCCCCCACCCCGTGCCCTGCCCCGTCTCTCATGAATAAATAAAATTTGAAAATCTTTTTTTTTTAAATTTAATTATTTATGATAGTCAGAGAGAGAGAGAGAGAAAGAGAGAGAGAGAGAGAGAGTAAGAGAGAGAGAGAGAGAGGCAGAGACACAGGCAGAGGGAGAAGCAGGCTCCATGCACCGGGAGCCCGACGTGGGATTCGATCCCGGGTCTCCAGGATCGCGCCCTGGGCCAAAGGCAGGCGCCAAACCACTGCGCCACCCAGGGATCCCTGAAAATCTTTTTAAAAATATTTTATTTATTTATTCATGAGAGACACACAGGCAGAGGGACAAGCGGGCTCCATGCGGGGAGCCCGATGCGGGACTCGATCCCGGGACTCCAGGATCACGCCCTGGGCCGAGGGCAGACGCTTAACCGCTCAGCCACCCAGGCGTCTACGTTGTTTTTGAAATTTAAACATTTTATTTATTTGCAGAAGAGAATCCCGCATGAGCGCGGGTGGGGCCGGGAGCGCAGAGGGAGGAGAAACAGACTCTATGAGCAGGGAGCAACAAGTGGGGCTTGATCCCGGGTCTCTGGGATCATGACCCGAGCCCAAGGCAAACGCTTAACCGAATGAGCCACCCAGGCACCCCTCAACAGTTTTTAGTATGCTCGCAGAATTGTACAACCAACACTGCAATCAGTTTTAGAACGATTCTGTAACCCAAAGGGAAAGCAATCCATCAGTAGTCATTCTTCATTTTCCTCTCATACCACCGTCCCCCCCCACCCCACCGCCCCCCACAACCACTAATCTGCTTTCTTAGATTTGCCTATTGTGGACATTTCATTAAAAAAAAAGGGGGGGAATCCTATAATATGGGGCCTTGTCTGCCTGGCTTTCTTTACTTAGCATAAAGTTTCAAATTCATTCACGTTATTGTGTGAACCAGTACTTCCTCCCTTTTTATTGCTAAATAATATTTCATTATATGGAAATACCACATTGATTTATCCACTTATGAGTTGATAGACATTTGGTTTGTTACCAAGTTTTGCCTATTATGAATAATGCTGTTATGAATATTTGTGCAAGTTTTTGTGTGAACATGTTTTCCTTTCTCTTTCATATCTCATTACTTAGCAGTGGAATTGCTGGGTCATTTGGTAACTCTATGTTGAACCTCTTGAGAAACTGCCAGACTGTTTTCTAAAGCAGCTGTACCATTTTATGGTGCACACTTGCTTGCTTGCTTGCTTGCTTGCTTTTTTATAACATTTTATTTATTCATTTGAGGGGGGCGGGGAGAGAGAGAGCCAGTGAGCATGAGCGGGGGTGGAGGGGGCAGAGGGAGAGGGAGAAGCAGACTATCCACCGAGCAGAGAGCCCAACACAGGCCTCGATCCCAGGATCCTGAGATGTGCCTTGAGCCTAAGGCAGACGCTTAACCCACTGAGCCAACCAGGCACTCCCCATTTTCTATTTCCGCTGACGCTGTATGAGGGTTCTAATTTCTCCACATCCTTGGCAACCCTTATCTGTCTTTTCGATTAAAGCCACCTAGTGGGTGTGAAGTGGTATCTTGCTGTGGTTTGGTTTTGTTTTTAAAGATTATGTTTGTTAAGCAATCTCTAGAACTGACAATTCCAAGACCAAGAGTCGCATGCTCTACCCATTGACCCAGCAACCCTTGCCGTGGTTTTGACTTGCATTTCCCTGACGAAGAAGCATCTTTTTATGTATTCATTAGTCATTTGTATATTTTCTTTGGAGAGAGGTTGATTCAAGTCCTTTGCCTATTTGTTAACTGGGCTATTTGTCTTTTTATCGAGAAGACTAGTTCTCTACATTCTCTGGATCTCAGCTGCTTATTAGGGACTCGTATGACTTGTAAATATTTTCTCCCAGTCTACGGGTTGTCTCTCCACTTCTCTTCCTAGTGTACTGTGACACACAGATGTTTTTAATTTTTTTTTTTTTAATTTTTTTTTTAATTTTTATTTATTTATGATAGTCACAGAGATAGAGAGAGAGGCAGAGACACAGGCAGAGGGAGAAGCAGGCTCCATGCACCGGGAGCCCGACGTGGGATTCGATCCCGGGTCTCCAGGATCGCGCCCTGGGCCAAAGGCAGGCGCCAAACCGCTGCGCCACCCAGGGATCCCAGATGTTTTTAATTTTAATAAGGTTTGTCCAATTTATTATTTTTTTTCTTTGGTTACTGTGTTCCGGGTGTATCTGAGAAACCAACATCTGTTTTTTTTTTTTTTTTTTAGAAACCGACATCTAATCAAAGGTCACAAAGATTTACATTTATGTTTTCTTCTAAAAATGTTAAAGTTTTAGCCGTTACAGTTAGGTCTTTGATTAATCTTGAGCAAATTTTTATACACAGTATGAGGAAGGGGCCTAACTTTATTTTCATGTGACTATGCAGCTGACACAGTACTACCATTTGTTGAAAAGTCTATGCTTTCCCCACTAAATTGTCTTAGCACTTTTGTTAAGAATCAATTGACTGGGGAGCCTTGGTGGCTCAGTTGGTCTGCCTTCGGCTTAGGTCATGAACCTGGGGTCCTGCGATTAAGCCCCACATGGGGGGGGTGTCCCCTGCTCAACAGGGGGTCTGCTTTTCCCCCCCTTCCTCTGTTCCTTCCCCAGCTCGAACTCGTGCCTGAGCTCTCTCAAATAAATAAATAAATAAATTTTAAAAATCTTAATAAAAAAAACAATTGACAGCTGTCCTAAAAAAAAAAAAAAAAGTTTCTGTCCTTTAAAGAAAAGCAACTGTTTCAGCACACTAGGAATATAAAGTGCTTCCTCGACTGGATAAGGAACATCTACCAAAAAAACCCTATAGCTACCATCACACTGAATGGTGAGAAACTGGAGGCTTGCCCACTAATATCAGTAATAATGCATGTTCCCCCTCATCACTCCTTCACAACATCATACTGGAAGCCCTAGCTAATGTGATAAGGAAATAGGAAGTATGTAGATCGGGAAGGAAGAAATAAAACTGTATTTATTCACAGATAACATGACTTGTTTATGTAGAATTTTGTAAGAGGCAACAAAAAACCCTGAACTAAGGAAGGAGTATGATAAGGTTGTAGAATACAACATTAATACACAAAAATCCATGGTTTTCTTATATACCACCAACGAACAAGTGGAATTTGAAATTAAAAACATGTTTACATTAGCACCCCAGAAATGAAACTCCTAGGAATTAATCTAACAAAATAAATAGAAAGTCAACTTGAGGAAAACTACAAAACTCAAGGGTAGGGGCAGGACCCATGGACAGAAGGAGTTGCATCTTCTGCTGCCTGCTGCCAAAACGACAAAACCCTGATAAAAGAAATCAAGGAAGAGCTAATAAGTAAGCAGAGAGCTATTCCATGATCATGAATATGCAGACTCAACACTGTCAACATCAGTTCTTTCCAACTTGATCTATAGGTTTAACTAATCCCAATCAATATCCCAGCAAATTATTTTGAGGATCTTGGCGAACAGATTCTCAAGTGTAGGGGGGCAAAAGGCAAACAATAATCATCAACATATTGAAGGAGAACAACAAAGTCAGAGGACCGACCTATGTACTTGAAGCCTGACTATACAGCTACCGTCTAGGCAGTGTGGGACTGGTGACAGAACAGACACGTAAGTCAACTGACAGGACGGAGAGCCCAGAACCAGATACAGTTACCTATTTATTCTTTGGCAAAGGAACAAGAGCAATACCATGCAGATAATACAGTCTTCAACAAATGGTGCTGGGCAAGCTGGACATCTGCACACGGAGAAATGAATTTACACACAGACCTTACGCCCTTTACAAAATTAACTCAAAACGGATTATAGCTCTAAATGTAAACCTATAAAAACCCTAAAAGGTGACATAGGAGAACATGTTGGGTTTGGTGAAGGCTTTTTAGATATAATACTAAAGGCATGATGTATGAAAGAAATAATTATAAAGTAAGCTTCGTTAAAATAAAAAACGTCTCCTCTACCAAAGACACTATCAAGAGAATGAGAAGACAAGTCACAGACAGACCAAGAGAAAGTATTTACAAGAGATGTATCTGAGAAAGGACCCCTATCCCAAATATAGAAAACAAAAACAAAAACAAAACAAAACAAAAAAACCATCTTAAATTCAACAGTAGGAAAACAAACAACCCAATTTAAAAATGGGCCAGGGACACATTATTTTATTTATTTTATTTTATTCTTATTTTTAAAGATTTTACTTATTGACTTGAGAGACAGAGAGCAAGCGACAGAGCATGAGCAGGGGAGAGGGGGAGAGGGAGAGGGACAGGGTGAAGCAGAGTCCTTGCTGAGCAGGGAGCCTGATGTGGGGCTCAATCCCAGGACCCCGGGACCATGACCTGAGCCAAAGGCAGATGCTTAACCAACTAAGCCACCCGGGCACCCCTGAGCCGAGCCATTTTTAATTTCTATTTATTTTTCAAGATTCTCAAACTCTCAACTCTGAGATCAAGAGTTACATGCTCCACTGACTGAACCAGCCAGGTGCCCTTATCTTTCTTTTCCCCACTAAAGACCCTTGTTTGTTTGTTTAAGATTTATTTTTTTGAGAGAAATAAGAGTGCATGAGGGGCGATGGCAGAGGGAGAGGGAGAGAGGATCTCAAGCGGACTCCACGTTGAGCTTGGAGCCCGATGCAGGGCTCGATTTCATTATCCCGAGATCATGACCTAAGCTGCAACCAAGAGTTACATGCTTAACTTACTGCACTACCCAGGCGCCCCTAAAGACCCATTTTTATTTTTATTAGTTTTTAAAGATTTTATTTATTCATTTGACAGAGTGAGAGAAAGCACAAGTGGGAGGGAAGAGCAGGCTCCCCAGTGAGCAGAGAGCCCAATGCAGGGCTCGATCCCAGGACTGCAGCACCACATCCCAAGCCAAAGGCAGACACCCAACCAACCGAGTCACCCAGGTGCCCCTAAAGAGAGGGAGAAGCAGACTCCCCACCGAGCAGGGAGCGCGGCGTGGGGCTTGAACTCATGGACCCTGAGATCAAGAGTTGCATGCTCTATCAACCGTGACCTGAGCTGAAGGCAGACAGTCAGCTGACTGAGCCACGCAGGTGCCCCCCTGAGGTGCCTTTTAAAAATGGGTCTTGGGATCCCTGGGTGGCGCAGCGGTTTAGCGCCTGCCTTTGGCCCAGGGCACGATCCTGGAGACCAGGGATCGAGTCCCACATCGGGCTCCCGGTGCATGGAGCCTGCTTCTCCCTCTGCCTATGTCTCTGCCTCTCTCTCTCTCTCTCTCTGTGTGTGTGTGTGTGTGTGTGTGTGACTATCATAAATTTAAAAAAAAAATGGGTCTTTAGAGTCTCTGCTCAACATGGAATATGCTTGAGATTTTATTCACTCACTCATGTTCAAGTAGAGCTGACACACAGTATTACATTAGTTTCAGGTGTGCAACAGTGCTCTGACAACTCTGTATGTTACGCTATGCTCACAAGTACAGCTACCATCTGACACCATACAATGCTATCACACTACCATCGATTCCTATACTCTCTCTGCTGTACGTAGTTTTAATTTTTTTTTAAGATTTTATTTGTTTATTCATGAGACACACAGAGAGGGGCAGAGACATAGACAGGGAGAAGCAGTCTCCTCGCAGCGACCTGATGCGGGACTCGATCCCCCGACCGGGATCACACCCTGAGCTGAAGGCAGATGCTCAACTGCTGAGCCACCTAGGCGACCCTGTAGTTTTAATTATTGCAATTAAATTTCAATTATTTCTTGTGGTCACTAAAAAATTTGGATTTACTTTTATTTTTATTTTTAATGATTTTATTTATTAATTCGTGAGAGAAACCGAGAGAGAGGGAGGCAGATGCTTAACTGCTGAGCCACCCTGGCGTCCCTGCATTTACATCTAGTTAATTAATTAATCTTTATTTAAAAGATTTTATTTATTTATTCATGAGACACACACACACACACACACAGAGGCAGAGACACAGGCAGAGAGAGAAGTAAGCTCCATGCTGGGACTCGATCCCGGATCTCCGGGATTGTGCCCTGGGCTGAAGGCGCTAAACCGCTGAGCCACCAGGGCTGCCCTGCATTTATTTTTAAAGCCATGTTCTAAAAAGTATGCCTTAGCAACTACGTACTATAATAAAATAATGAATTTAAAGTCCTCAAAGTAAGTAATTCATTTTATCCCTGCCCACCCACGTGAATGGTTTATAATCTGATACGGACAGTATTTTTGCAAGTACCTAAGTCCTCAAAGTTAAAAGAGTTATTCAGGGACACCTGGGTGGCTCAGTGGTTGAGTGTCTGCCTTCAGCTCAGGGCGTGAGCCTCGAGTCCCAGGAACGAGTCTGGGGATCGAGTCTGGCATTGGGCTCCCCACGGGGAGCCTGCTTCTCCCTCTGCCTGTGTGTCTGCCTCTCTCTGTGTTTCTCATGAATAGACACAATCTTAATAAACAAAAGGGTTATTTATACTTTATGGTTATTTAAGTAATCTCTACACTCAACATAGGGATTGAACTCCTGACCCTGAGATCGAGAATCATATGCTCTTCTGACTGAGCCAGCCAGGCACCCCTATAATAATTTTTTTTTTTTTTTTTTTTTAATAAGCTCTGTGGAGGCACCTGGTGGCTCACTGGTTTAGCATCTGCCTTTGGCTCAGGGTGTGATCCCGGGGCCCTGGGATGGAATCCTGTAGTAGGCTCCCTGCAGGGAGTCGGCTTCTCCCTCTGCCTGTGTCTCTTTCTCTCATGAATAAATAAATAAATTAAAAAAAAATAAAGTAAGCTCTGTGTTCAATGTGGGGCTTGAACTGAGGGATCCTGAGATCTCTCAAGAGTTGCATGCTCTACCAACTAAGCCAGCCAAGTCCCCAAGGGTTATTTATAATTTGATAAGGAATGAAAAACCGGTATAAAGCACCACTGATCACATGGGAATTTTCTGTACAATATATCGATTCATAAATTAACAATGAGTTTAGAATATCTTTTTTTTTCCCCTAAAGATTTTATTTATTTATTTGTGAGAGAGCACAAGCTGGGGGAGAGGCAGAGGGAGAGGGAGAAGCAGGCTTCCCACTGAGCAGGGAGGGAGCCTGACATGCGGTTTGGTCCAAGGACCCTGGGATCATGACCTGAGCCAAAGGCAGACGCTTAATGGACTGAGCCACCCAGGTGCCCTGAACTTAGAATATCTGGGCCACTACATTTTCAGTGCTTTAAAGATGCTTCTGTGTAACATTGTTTTGATTAGTAAGAGTTTTTTTTTTTTAATTTTTTATTTATCTATGATAGTCACAGAGAGAGAGAGAGAGAGAGAGAGAGAGAGAGAGAGGCAGAGGGAGAAGCATGCTCCATGCACCGGGAGCCCGACGTGGGATTCGATCCCGAGTCTCCAGGATCACGCCCTGGGCCAAAGGCAGGCGCCAAACCGCTGCGCCACCCAAGGATCCCTGATTAGTAAGAGTTTTAATCTTGCACACAGACTTCCAAAGGGAAATGTGACTTGCCTTAAAATAAAACATATCCTGGTTTTATAGCTCTCTCACCTTCAATAGAGGACTTTGGAATCCTTCAGCTATATAGACTGTTATATGGGGGTTTACTTTTTGTTTTGTCGGCATTTTAACTGAATGAATAGACCAAGTTAACAAAAAAGAAAAAGTTCTAGATTATACTATGTGATAAGTTTATAGAGGAGACTCTTAGGTGGGGTTCAGTGACCAATAATTTATAAAAGGAGAACAAAAATTCACACTTGAAAATCAAATTTAAAAGATAATCATTAACAATCTTAAGTCTAACAACCTCTAATGAGATGGATTTTTGTAAAAATAATGAAGAATCAAATTACCTTAGCAGCTTGAGATTCTCTTAAGTAATATTTTAAAAGGTCGGAAAGCTTGAGGTCCTCATCGGCAGACACTCGTGCTTCTATTTTCTGACAAAGGGGGAAAAGTTAGGCATTTAATTAGCACATGTTCTACAGCCAATGTTTTAACTACTATAAAAAATTTAAAGTAATAAATAACCACAGTATCCATTCTTATTCCACCTAAGGTTCCCTGCCTTCCCCTTTCTGCTAGCCTATTCCTTTTCTTTGTGACTCTGACAAAAAATGATCAGAAAAAAGAATGAGATCAGATAAGATGACTGAAATTACGGAAGGACTCTATATTTGACTCAAGTTCTTGGCTATGACTTTTAATATCTTTCGGTATGACTTATATTTCTCTCTTGTTACACCATTTCAATGATGTGGACACATGATTTTAAAGTGATGAAGGCTGGGACGCCTGGGTGGCTCAGTAGGTTAAACGTCCAACTCTTGATTTCAGCTCAGGTCATGATCTCAGGGTTGTGAGATCAAGCCCGAGTTGGGCTCCATGCTGCGTGTGTAGCCCGCCTAAGATTCTCTCTACCCCTCCCTTTACCACTCCCCCTGCCCTAAAAAAAATAAAGTGATAAAGGCTGACAATGGAAGACTAGGTCATTCAAAGCAACCTTCCTACTGAAAACAACCAGAAACATAGTCAAAACATTAACAAAATGTGCCAGAAGCCACCAAGGACTAATAAAAAGATGTGGTTAGTTTGAGTCAGACTGAAATGATGAAACTAGTCAATTTAGTGTGGAGAGACAGACAAAAAAAAAAAAAAAATTCTGTGTCAATCAAATACAATATAGGGACCTTGTTTGAATCCTAACTCAAACGAATTCCACTGTAAAAAGCCATCCTAGGGATCCCTGGGTGGTGCCTGCCTTTGGCCCAGGGCGTGATCCTGGAGACCCGGGATCGAATCCCACGTCGGGCTCCCTGCATGGAGCCTGCTTCTCCCTCTGCCTATGTCTCTCTCTCTCTCTCTCTCTCTCTCTCTGTGACTATCATAAATAAATAAAAATTAAAAAAAAAATCCATCCTAGGCAACTGGGATCGTCTACATACTGAATATTTGATGATATTAAAGGGAATCATAGATAATTGTATTGAGTATATTAAAATTAATTCTTATCTTTTTAAAAATTCTTATCTTTTTAAAAAAGAGATATGCACAAAGGGCAGAAGAAATGAACATGGACCTTTTGGGGAAAAGTACTTTTTAAAAGAGATATTTTATTTACTTATTTTAGAGAGAGAGAGCTTGAGCAGGGGGAGAGGCAGAGAGAGAGAAAATCTTAGGCAGACTCCATATTGAGTGCGGCCCCAGACTCGGGCTCCATCTCAGGACCCTGAGATCATGCCCTGAGCTGAAATCGGGAATCAGATGTTAAATGGCTGAGCTACCCAGTTGCCCCTTTGGGAAAAAGGACTTTAAGCAATGTAGAAAATGTTAACATTCAGGAAATCTGGGTGACACATACACAGGAGTTCTTTGTACTTTTTTTTTTTTTTTAAGATTTTATTCATTTGTGTGTGTGTGAGAGAGAGAGAGCAAAGGAGTACAGGCAGAGGGGAGAAGCAGATTCCCCATGCAGCAGGGAGCCTGACATGGCGCTTGATCCCAGGACCCTGAGATATAATAGGAGCTGAAGGCAGATGCTTTACCACCTGAGCCACCCAGGCTCCGGTCTTTGTACTATTCTTGCAACTTTTCTGTAAGTCTGAAATTACTGTTGCAATAAAGTTATAATTTAAAAACCCTACGCATCCTGCAGAATAACTAAAACAAAAAAGATAACAAATATTACAAGCCTGTTCAACAACCCAATGCTCACATTTCTTCTGGTGGGAATGTAAATTAGTAGAATCATTTTGGGAAACAGGGAAACGGTTTGGCACTATCTATGAAGGCTTTTCACAAAGAGACTCTATGGCTCCTAGTTCTCCTGATTATACACCCAACAGAAATACATATTTATTTTCAGCTGAAGATATGCAAGAACGGTCTTAGAGGTACTATTTTTTTTAAAAAGATTTATTTATTTTTCATGAAACGCACACACGCAGAGGCAGAGACACAGGGAGAGGGAGAAGCAGGCTCCCCACGTGGAGCCCGATTGGGAACTTGATCCTAGATCAGGATCATGCCGTGAGCCATAGGCAGAGGCTCAATTGCTGAGCCACCAGGCGTCCCAGAAGTACTATTTGTAAACAACGGTGCCGGCCCAGCAGCCTGTGCGCGCTGCTCATTTGCGTATGCCCGCCCATGTCATGACGTCATCCCACGCATTCCCTTCCCGGACTCCCGGCCAGCGGACTTACTGTTCCCGGGCGGTGGCAGCCGGCGACTGGAGGGCCAAATGGAGGAGTGGGGGTTGGGAGGTGGGGGTTTGGGGGTGGGGTGGAGGGATGGGCGATGAGGAGTCTGCGGCCAGGAGTTGCATGTTGAAGGGGAGATTCCCCCAAGTAGTGGAGCCGTTGCCGCCCCACTAGAGGGTGGATGGGGGCCGGAGTCTGATCCCGTTCCCCTCAGCGAAAAGGAAGTTTCAGTCGGTTTTGCTTAGCCGCCTTGTCAACTCATCCTAATTGGACAGATTAGTAGGTCATTTCCCCTTCTGAAAGTGAGTCCCGTAGGATTAATGAGGTTGAAGCTTGCAGAAAATTTAGTTGGTTGGTCAGAGAACATTTTCCCCGAATCAGCTATTGTGTCTTTTTTTTTTCCTTGAAAGATTTTATTTATTTGACATAGAGGAAGCACAGGCAAGGAGAGTGAGGGAGAGGGAGAAGCAGGCTCCCCACTAAGCAGGAGGCTATGTGGGGCTATGTGGGGCTGTGTCCAGGAGTCTGGCATCATGACCTGAGCCCAAGGCAGACGTTTAACCCACTGAGTCACCCTGGTACCCGTATTGTGTCTTTTCTGACCCCACTAATGAATTTTCTAGCTGTCCCTACAGAAACCTGGATTCAAGGCCAACTAATATGGTTCTCTAGCCTCTGACCTATATAATCTATATAGCCCAAGGTAACCAACCCAAGATCTCATCCAGTTTATACCAGCTCTTGGAGCATGCCCATAGCCCCTTCTCATTGTCCTAGGATAACCCGATGTGAGGGACTGAATTTGTTTTTTTCTGATGTTAAGTCTCCACTTAAAGCGAACATGGGAAGTATGTTACATATACACTTGAGCAATGCACACGCTCCATCTTTACTCATGAATAGTCATATGTTTCTTTGCTCTTTTCATCAATATTTATGTATGCAGCCCCCATGATTATAAAAAACTTGTTCTCTCCCCGTTCAAGGAAGCAGATTTGTGGTTTGCTCTCCAATCTCCTCCTTTGGCTGCCTCTCAAATAAGCCCTTTATTTACTGCATCCTGCGGTCACACTGGTCGGTTTTGTGTGCATCAGGCAGACAGACATAGGTTCAGTTACACTCCCCCCTCAAGCACTTAAGTATTAAAACTTCCCCAACCAACTTAACAAGGATCATTTTTTTGTGGCATCTTCCTGAGTAAGCCTGTCATAAACTCCTTCAATATATGAACTTCTTCAAAGTACACAAGTAAAGGGGTATCTAGGTGGCTTAGTCAAGTGTCTGCCTTCTGCACAGGTCATGATTTCAGGATCCTGGGAGTCTGCTTGTCTCTCTCCCTCCCCCCCATTTTTGTGTTCTCTCTCTCTCAAAATGACAAAAACAAAACAAAACAAAAAACCCCCACATATATGACCAAGCCTAGTAAAACCTATAGGAGGGGTGCCTGTATGGCTCAGTCGGTTAAGCTGAGTATCGATTTTGGCTCAGGTCGTGATCTCAGGGTGGTAGGATCTAGCCCCAACTTTGGCTTCCCCTGGGCAGGGAGCTTACTTGAGAGTCTCTCTCTCTACATTTCCCTCTGTCCCTTGCTGCTACTCTAAAAAAAAAAAAAAAAAAAAAAAAAAACTCTAAAACACCCTAAAAGAAAAAAAGTCAAGACTCTAAGCTCGAAGACAGAAAACCACGGCAAAGTGCAAACTTCATCCACTGAACAAATTATGCAGGGCCAAGTACATATTACTGTTAAAATATTTTTATCTTTATTTTTTTTAAGATTTTATTTATTTATTCATGACAGACAGAGAGAGAGAAAGAGGCAGAGACACAGGCAGAGGGAGAAGCAGGCTCCATGCAGGGAGCCTGATGTGGGACTCCATCCCGGGTCTCCAGGATCAGGCCCTGGGCTGAAGGCGGTGCTAAACCGCTGAGCCCCCCGGGCTGCCCCTGTTCAGGGAATTCTGAGTCTAGGTCAGAAGACCCAGCTTCCATCTTGGTCTCTGGGAACACTGTCTGGGAGATTTGGGATACCATGTAAGAAGGCTAATTGCTTCGAGGCTGCCATGTTGTGAGGAAGCCGAAGGCTTTGTGTAGAAAGAGTGCTGCTAATCCCCAGCTGTTTCAATCTCAAACTGAGACCCCAAATATCAGGAAGCAGAGTAAGGCCTGCCAAAATTGCATATTTGTGATCAAAATAGAGGACTGTTTTTGTTTCAAATCTCTCAAGTTTTGGGGTGGTGTTTATTTGTGCAGCAGTAAAGAATGGAACAGGGAGATGGAAACAAACAAGTAATATGAAGTAGAAGAAGAAAAAAGTGGGCTAAGGGATAGAGAAGATGGGATAGAGAGAAGGCACTGGGGAGGAGGGCTTAAAGTTTTTGACAAGGGAGTTAAGGGAAGCCTCTCTGCTACATAGTCCTGCTTTTCTTTGCTTGTTCATCATCAGCACACAAGACTCCCCAACAGCCACCCCAAAATGGCAGTCTCATTTGGCAAATTCCCTGAGCTTCTTTGTCCTATTATAAGTCCTAGGACTACAGCCAACTCCTTAGAACCTCTAATTCTTGGTTTTAACTTTATGAGAATCAGTAAATAACGACCCAACTTTTGTGGAGCAGAATGGACATGCTGTTAAGGGCATATGCCAGAGGAGGGCAATGAGTCCCAGAAAAGAGAAAATAGGTTCCCCAAAAGATATCTCCTTGACATCACTGTGACTCAGGGAGAGTATAATATTTCTCAAAAACTGGGTGGAACAATTGAAAACCAGAGAAATCCATGGTATGTGATTGGTACATTATCCCATAAGAGTTCAAAGCAGAGAAATATCCCATGTAGAGGGAGAATCTGAAAAGGCACTGTAGAAAAGGTACAGGTTAACTTCTTATTACTGCAGCATCTCATGGCTGAGAGATATCCTAAAAAGGTCATTCTGTCTAGTTACTGACCCATCCATTGCTTGCAAATGCATCCTGAAGGATAGATAGGGTTTGGATAATGGAATTAAAAGTAGGAGGAGGAGCTCCAACGAACAGCATAAACAAAAGCCTAGTCATGGAAGGCATGATACGTATTCTTTTTTTTTCCTTCTGGGACGTATTCTTGAATCAGCAAATTGTGTTGGATATGTGTAGGGATATCAGTTTGGCATGATGTATTGAAGCATTGTGGAGGGCCAAGAATACTGCATGATAAGGTGAAAAGATCAGCAGGTAAAGGCAAACTATTAGAACTTTTTAGGTAGGAAATTGTCCAGATTGGAAAGGGTTACTCTGCTATATAGAGTGGCATAGAGGGAACAAAGCAAACAAGGCTGTCAATTAGGAGCCTATATCAGTAGTCAAGGTGAGAGGTGGGGGTGATAGGATGTGCATGAAAGAGGCATTACTAACTGATCATAGGAATTGGGAATTAAGGGCTCATGGAGGGACAGAGGAAGGAGTCAACCAAGATTCAAGCCTATAGCAGTAGTAAGGATGGAGGAAGTGAGCAGAAAATCAAGAGTCAAAATAGCTATTGGTTGAGGTATAGAAATGGGGTGGAAGATGCTGAGTTGGGTTTGGACTACACTGATTTGAATTACCAGTGGTGCAGCCGTGGAGATTATCTGCCCAGGCAACTGGAAATCCATTATAGTACCCAAGGAGAGGGCAAGGACCAAATAAAATGGGTAGTTATCTGAATAGGATCACGAAGAGGAACAGGAGCTTGAGAACAGGCCAGTATAGAAACAAGGCGGCGAACAGTTTCACAATCAAGAGGACTCATTTCAAATTATCATCTGCCTCATCTCAAGTACTGAGCGGAAATGGACAAGGACCAAAGGCTGGGACTGAGAAGAGGCCAAGAAAAGGTAATTAGGAATTAACTGGTGAGAGCTAGCAACTTTCAGTAGACAGTCGGGCCGAAGTCAGACAGAGGAGCGAATAGCGGTGAAGGGGAAGGTGAGGCAGCCGTGCGGTAGAAAGAAGTCAGAAGGCCTTGAGGCTTGAAGGTTGGAGGGACATCAATCAGGTGCTGGTGTCTGGGACCTACTGGCTCAGATTTGTCTGCATGTCCCCTCAGCATCTAGTTTCTCTCTCTCTCTCTCTTTTAAAATTTATTTATTTATAGAGACACACAGAGAGAGGCAGAAGCAGAGGCAGAGGCAGAAGCAGGCTCTATGCAGAGAGCCCGACGTGGGACTCGATCCTCCGTCTCCAGGATCACACCCTGGGCTGAAGGCGGCGCTAAACCGCTGAGCCACCCGGGCTGCCCAGCATCCAGTTTTCTGCTTCTTCACGTCACGACGTGAGACGCTGCACATAGAGGGCTCATCTCAGAGACTGCTACTTAGGAGGCTGCCGATTAGTATTTTCGGTAATTATGCAGCTGCTTCCAGGTAAGCAGAAACCGCGCACGGCCGCGGAGAGGCACTAGGACTCCGCCCCCGCCCCTCCCCCGCCCTCTCCCCTCCCCCGCCCTCTCCCCTCCCCCGCCCCTCCCCCGCCCTCGCCCTGGGACGATCTGCGCAGGCGCGCGGGGAGGGCGCGGAAACGTCGGCGGAAGTGGACGTGCGGACGCTCTAGCCCGGGTACCTGTGGCGTAAACAGATGCTGTGTGGACGCTTGTAGTCGGCGTCCGAGGGTGTAGGTCACCATGAGCCGGCTCCAGGAGGAGTACGACCCCTACGCAGTGGAAGAGCCTAGCGACGAGGAACCCGCTTTGAGCAGGTGGGCCCCGGCCCGGTTCCGGCCCCCGAGGCTTCGGCCCGAGGCCTGGCCTTATTAGCCTCCTCCAGTCGCTGCGCCTGCCAGGCCCTTGCGGACCCTTGGCCCAGCCGTTCGGGCGCCTTTTGCGCCCCCCTCTCGCCTGTGGGACGCCGAGTGGGGTTCTGGTGAGGTGGCGCAGCCCCGGGGAGGCGGGGCCGACACTTGCGCGGGGAACCGGGATATTCGGGAATTACGCGTAAGTCTTCAGAAGCCTTGGGATCAAATTCTGCCTCTGCAACTTACTAGCACTGTGGGTGAAAGCAAGTCACTTACCTGCGATTTTCCTCGCCTATAAAAAGGAAATATAATAGCGATATCTTAAGTGTGTTGTGAGACTAGTGGGGCTTAATGTGAAATGACCGTCTTGAAGACTAAAGTGCCATCAACAGAAATAAGGGAATGCTCAGGCTTTTTTTGAGCACCTATTATATGCTTGCTCGGGGCTGCAGTTTTCTACGGGCTCTCAGTGTAGTAGGGGAAATAAGATGCGTATCTCGGAACATATATATATACCTTGGAAATAAGTATGTTTCTCAGAAGAGTATTTAGAAAACAAGGACCTGAGATAGACACAGATGAAGTTCCATGGGAAATTCCAGGAAGAGGGATTAACCCTACTTGGGGGGAACATGCAGGTATGTCGGCAAGAGATTTTTTGGCAGATTTATCCGTTTTTTATTTTTTTAAGATTTTATTTATTCACGAGGCACACACAGAGAGGGGCAAAGATACAGGCAGAGGGGGAAGCAGGCTCCCCACGGGGAGCCAGCCCTATGAGGGACTTGACCCAGTCACGCCCTGAGCTGAAAGCAGACCCTCTACTGCTGAGCCACCCAGGCGTCCCTTACCCCGTTTTAAAAGCTGACAGCAGATCCTGTTCATAAACTCTAAAGCATTCTGCTCAGCTAAGCTTTCTGTGAAACTGTCTTTCCTCCAATCGTAATGTTTCCTCATATTATCCTGGGGAGGAGTTGTGGGCTTGGGAGATCGGACTGCTGTGAAGATTTCTCTTGTGGGGAGTGAGGATGGATTCCAAGATTCCTTGCGAAAGTTTCAGGTAATGGGTCTGGTCTGTTAAAGGAAGTATATGAATTAGTAGGTCTCACTTAGTAATTCAGTTTATTTTTTTATTTTTTTCAGTTTATTTTTTAAAATATTTTATTCACTTATTCATGAGAGACACAGAGAGAGAGAGGCAGAGGCACAGGCAGAGGGAGAAGCAGGCTCCATGCAGGGAGCCTAATGTGGGACCTGATCCCATCCCAGAGCTCCAGGATCACACCCTGGGCCAAAGGCAGGCGCTAAACCACTGAGCCACCCAGGGATCCCCCAGTAATTCAGTTTAATTGGAATATAGCACTGTTTCCTGGACCTGAGTTAGTCAGCCATTACAATTTCCACATTCACATGTTACAACTTATTTAAGATTTTTAAGATTTTTATAGTATTGTCTTTCTTTTCTTTCTTTTCTTTTCTTTTTTTTTCTTTTCTTCTTTTTCTTAAGCTCTGTAATCCTGTGACAGTTGCCACTGGTAAGGTTAACTAAAAAATGCTGTGAAAATGAAACTGTAATTACAGTTGTGTGTTTTTTTTTTTTTTTTTTTGCCTGCTCGAAGCTCTGAATCTAGTGCTTGTCCTTTTTTTTTTTTTTTTTTTTTAAGATTTTATTTATTTACTTGGAGAGAGTGGGCCTGCCAGAGCGAGAGCAGGAGCTGGGGGAGCAGCAGAAGAGGGAAAAGCACACTCTCCATTGAGCAGCGAGCCTGATGTGGGGCTGGATCCCAGGACCTTGGGATTATGACCTGAGCTGAAGGCAGATGCCTAACCAACAGCCACCTAGGTGCCCCAAGTGCTTGTTGTCTTAAAAAGGGAGATTGGAGAGATTTGAGAGGTGTTTAAGAGGTGTCTCTCAGGATTTGATTTTACCATATTTATAAGCTAATATTTTATAGCGTGTTACTGTTTCATAGAACCTGGCAGAAGATATGAGACTCCTAGGTCAGAGACTACTCACGGTGCAAGCAGCATGAGCTTCATGTTCGTGTTGGTTGCTGTTACTTCCCAACTCTTACAGGGGTTGCACAGAGAGACTCAGGTGGATGCTTCACACTCAACGGGTTGGCATCATGGCTAAGGACCATTTGAGCTTGGAGCATCCACTTCTTTTACAGCAGTCAGTAAATAAGCAAGTCCTTTCTTCTGGAAAGAGACATCACCTCATCCCTCAAGGTTACATACTGCAAACATAACCCTGAGAAATGGCCTGAGTGGTGAGAACCTTGCATTCTTGACACACTCATTAAGAATGTACATGGCCCATAATGTATCACCTCACCTAGCAGTGCTAAACACTTCTCTTGGAATAATCACAAGGATTAGATAAAGTTTGTAATAAAACTAACTCTCTTGCCTTGTGATTTAAGTTTTTAAATTAAACTTTATTTTGAAGTAGGTTCACATGTAGTTGTAAGAAATAGTATGCTAAAAAAAAAAAAAAATCAATGAATTGGGGGCACCTGGGTGGCTCAGTGGTTGAGTGTCTGCCTTTGGCTTAGGTTGTGGTCCCAGGATTCTGGGATTGAGTCCTGCATTGGGCTCCCCTGAGAGAGCTTGCTTCTCCCTCTGCCTATGTCTCTGCCTCTCTCTGTGTGTCTCTCATGAATAAATAAAAATAAAATCTTAAAAAAAAAAATCAGTGAAGTGTATATTTAAAAATGCATGAACTTATGACAGTAAATTATGCCACAAGAAAAGTTAGAAAATAATACAGAGGGATTCTGTGTCCCCTCTACCCAGTTTCCCTCAGTGTATTTTACAAAATTTTAGTGTAATATCACAACTGGGGTATTGACATTAGTGTAGTTGAGATAGAGAACATTTCCATCACCATAAGAATCCCTCATTTGCCCACTTCTGCCCCATCGTGCCCTACGTAAATGCTGGTAACCATTAATCTATTCTCCACTTCTATAATTTTGTCCTTTTCAAGGGTATTAAATAAATGGAATCATGCAGTATGTGACTTTTGGGGATTGGCTTTTTTCATTCAGTGTAATTCTCTGGAGATTCATCCACATTGTTGCAAGTATCAGTGAGTCATTCCTTTTTTATTGCTAAGGACTATTTCACATTTGTTTTAGCCATTCCCTTATTGAAAGATGTCTAGTTATTTTTAATTTTGATTCGTGAATAAAGCATCTATAAACATTCATGTATAGGTTTTTGTGTGAATGTATTTTCATTTCTCTGGGATAAATGCCAAGGAGTGTGATTGCTGGGTTGTATGGTAGTTGCATTTAGTTTTATAAGAAACTAAGCAAGCTGTTTTCCATAGTAATTGTATTATTTTAGATTCCCACCAGCAATGGCTTCGGAGTTATTAGTGGCTTGTCTATCCTGAGACTCCTTAAAATAATCTACATTCCACTGTGGAAAAACTGGAATATAGGATAGATGAGAGTTTCTCAGCCTCAGTAGCATTGACATCTATTGTGGGGGGCTGTCCTGTGCATTGCAGGATGTTTAACAGCATCCCTGACCTCTGCCCACGAAGTGCTACTAGCCCCTCCTTGTTGTAACAGTAAAAAATGTCTCTAGCTATGCTATATGTACCCTAGAGGGCAAAATACCCCCCAGTTGGAGACCAGTGGTGTAGTTCAAGGGTGAGATGTAAGGTTGAAAAGAGAAGTTGAGGGCAGTCCGGGTGGCTCAGCGGTTTAGCGCCACCTTCAGTCCAGGTCCTGATCTGGAGACCCAGGATCGAGTCCCATGTCAGGCTCCTGGCATGGAGCCTGCTTCTCCCTCTGCCTGTGTCTCTGCCTCTCTCTCTCTGTCTCTCATGAATAAATAAAAATCTTAAAAAAAAAAAAAAAAAAAGAAAAGTTGAAACCAAATAGGGAAGGCTGTTTTGAATGCTGTGCTCAGAGGTTTGGCCTGGATGGTTTTTTTCAGAATTGGGTAGTGATGTGATGAGAGTTCTTAGGACTAACATTCTGGCAGCAGGATTTAAGGTGGAACATAATATAAAGATTTTGAAGGCCTGGAGATCCTTAGTATATGGTGGGACAGGCAGAGTTAAAGAGGACCCAAATGAATATAGTGGTAATGGAGAAAGGGAGCCTCATCCTGGGCAGGATGAGGAATGTTAGATGGGAAATTCTCTTGGGAGTAAAATCCGGCTAAGGCCTCCATTATTAGCAAAATTGATTGGTGTGAATTGCATTTTTTGGATATATCTTCTGCTGGAGGCTCAAAAGCATTGTTCTAGAAGAAGAAAACAGAGGAATAAAAACCAGGGGCATTCTGTTGCTATTCATCAGACCACAAATAATTGGATATTATTTATGTCCTATTGATTATATTAGAAATACCTTACGTGTTTCCTTCATTTTGATAACATTTCGTTCTTTCTGATATCTCCTTTAATCCTGTCATACTGTTACTGATGGGAAACCCAGGTGCAAAGGGCCAAGTAAATTAGCAGTAATTGCTCAGGAGAATTTGTAATATAATCTTACTTTCTCTTTATAGTTCTCTATAGCGTTGTGCCTTTATAACTAATATGTAATTACTATCTTAACATTTTGTTTGGGTATATTATCTGCATGTTAGTTACATATATTAAGTTTTATTTAAGTACTCAGAGTTTTAAAAAAATCCCAGTTCTGTGAAGTAAACTTTTCACTGCTGATGGAGTTAGGAATTGATGCAGTGCTTTAGGAAAGCAGTGTGAAAATTCAAGAAGTCAGAGAGATGTTTATATGTCTCCTTCTAGACATTTATCCTAAGGAAATCAATGGAGACAAAATTATATATACTTTACAAAGATATTCATTGTATTAGCAAAGAGTTATAAGTGTACAGCATCTATAAAAGGAAATGTAATGCAGACATTAGAATTGTATTTGGAAATATGTAGAAATGGTTGATCTTTATTTTTTTTTAAAGATTTTTATTTGTGAGAGTGCAATTACATGTGCATGATGGGGGGGCAAGGGGCAGAGGGAGAGGGAGAAGCTGACTCCCTGACTTCCCACTGATTGATGTGGGGCTCTATCCAGGACTCCATGATCATGACCTGAGCCAAAGATAGATATTTAACTGATTGAGCCACCCAGACATCCCAAGAAATGAGAATAGCTAGCTATATGTAGTATGATAGATAAATGCAACCTTGTAAAACTTAAAATTGTTGGACAGTGAGATGATGGGTGTTTTAAATTATTTTAATTCTTTAGTATTTATATGCTTTATGATTTAAATGCATACTAGTTCTGAAGATGAAGTGGATGTGCTTTTACATGGAACTCCTGACCAAAAAAGAAAACTCATCAGAGAATGTCTTACTGGAGAAAGTGAATCATCTAGTGAAGATGAATTTGAAAAAGAAATGGAAGCTGAATTAAATTCCACCATAAAAACAATGGAGGACAAGTTATCCTCTCTGGAAACAGGTAAACTTTTAGTTAGATTTTCATATAAATAACTTTCTAAGCTCCACGAGAATAGGAGCCTGACATGGGGCTTAATCCCAGGGCCCCAGGATCATGACCTGAGCTGAAGGCAGACACTTAACCAACTGAGCCACTCAGGTGCCCTGTAATTTTTTTTTTAAGATTTTATTTATTTGAGGGGATCCCTGGATGGCTCAGCGGTTTAGCTCCTGCCTTTGGCCCAGGGCACGATCCTGGAGTCCCAGGATCGAGTTCCGTGTTGGGCTCCCGGCATGGAGCCTGCTTCTCCCTCTGCCTGTGTCTCTGCCTCTCTCTCTATCTCTCTATGTCTGTCATGAATAAATAAATAAATAAATATTTAAAAGATATTTTATTTATTTGAGAGATTTTATTTTTTTATTCATGAGTGCACATGAATGGGGGTGGAAGGGAGCAGAGGGAGAGGGAGAAGCAGACTCCTTGCTGAGCAGGGAGCTTAATGTAGGGCTTGATCCCAGAACCCTGAGATTATGACCTGAGCTGAAGACAGATGTTCAACCCACTGAGGCACCCAGGCTCCCCTCCTTTTGTAATTTTTACCCCAGGATAAAAAAGACCCAAGCTTTTAAAGGTATTTTTAGGATTATATAGCACTGATATGGCAGATTGAATGATTGGTCATCACAAATTCCTATCTCATTTTAGAAAGTAATGAAACATACTTCATTTTGATACTTCATTTTTATGTAAAGTGTACCTTACCCAAAAACTGATTTGTGCCTCAGCTTTGGTTTCCATGTATTAATTGTTAGGAACAGAAAGCATATATAATAGTAATAATAAAAGCAAAAGCAGATGTGAATTAAGAGGAAGAATTAGGGAGACAGGGATATGAGAACATGAATATAGTCTGAGTCATGGCATGAGGGAAAACTGAAGAAAGGAAGAGTGTGTGTCCCTGAATCATGCCCCTTGCCTCTCTTAGGGCTCTTACCCTCTCTCCCTTAAAGTCCCCTACAATGAGATGTTTATTCCTTGTTTGTCACAGTGTACTGCATGGCTGAAAGGTAGAGCTGTGTATGGTGGCAACTTAGAAATAGGCGATTTTATTGAATTAGATTTGTGGGAAAGGTGAGAGATTTTCTCATGATCTGGAACACTTAATTACTGTAATTAACAATTATAGTCCTCTGTAATTGCACAGGGCACAGAAATTCAGTAAGTCATTGATGTGAAAGTCTTTTTCCACCCACATGAGATTGGGAATGAATTGATACTACTTTGAGGTGATAGAAGAGTATATTGAGTTTTTTTCCTTTTTAGTTCCATATGATTTAGTCTGTAAACTGTCCTTATGTAAATAGGGTCTTCCTCAGGAACTGGAAAAGTTGGAACAGCTCTGACAAAGTACTATGATGATATATATTTTGATTCTGATTCTGAAGATGAAGACAAAACAGGTTAGTAGCATGTTTACCAGGTTTAGTGGTTACATTTTATAGAAAAAAGGTTTACCTAACAATTTTTGGACATTAGGGTTTCCCTCTGAGTTTTATCTTTTAGAAATTGTAGGCCATTGATGTGAAAACAAAAGCAGGAATGATGAATAAGAACAGATAGGAATGCACATATGAGGACGTGGGACCAGCCATGGTGCTGCATGGGCATACGACAAGGAGAGTGTGTCCTGACTCAGTCCTGACTTCCTTAGGGCTCTTGGCCCCCCCTTCCTTAAGGTTCCTTAGTGCAATAATATTTGCTTTCACACCTGTGAATAGTTCCTATAGTTTTACAGAAAATATACAAACATATATATTTTATATTTTTCTAACTCATTGCTTTTTTATTGGCTTCTCTATTCTCTGGAATTGATTTTGTATAAAATCTGAGCAAAAGTGAACATAAGAGTTAAAATTAACTTAATATCATAATTACACTGGAATGCACAAATGACACATTTATATGGTAAAGAAAAAATTTTATATATACATATTTTAAAGATTTATTTGTTTATTTTAGAGAAAGTTCACATGTATGGGGTGGGGAGGAGCAGAGGAGGGGGAGAGAGAAAGAGACAGAGATATGGAGAGTTTCAAGCGGACTCTCTACAGAGTGGGGCTCAGTCCCACAACCTTGAGATCATGACCTGAGCCAAAACCTGAGTGCTCAACTGACTGTGCCACCCAGGTACCCCAAGAAACAATTTTATATTTTTATATATTATTACTTAAATATTAACCTATATAAGTACATTTTAAAGTCTAGTGCATGTGGATAACCAGTGTTTTTTCACTTTTTAAAAAAGATTTTATTTATTTATTTTGAGAGCGATCACATGTGCATGTGCCTGCTTACGTGAGTCGGGGGAGTGGCAGAAGGAGAGGGAGACAGAACCTCAAGCACTCACCCTGAGTTCAGAGCCTGACGTGGGGCTCGATCTCATGACCCTGAGATCATGACCCAAGCTAAAATCATGAGTTGAATACTCAAGTGACTGAGCCACCCTGGTGCCTTTGTTTTTTCATTTTTGAAATATTTTTGTTCTGATTTCAGTAGCATTTTATATATAGGAACTTGTTGACAATTATAACATCAAAACGTTTCTGATCTTGGTTCACTTTGAGTGGCTTTTCTGAGACCAAATTCTCATTATGTGAGTTCAGTTCTTGAGATAGCACTATGTTTTTATTTTTTATTTTATTTTTTATTTTTTTTAAGATTTTATTTATTTATCCATGAGAGACACAGAGAGATGCAGAGAGAGGCAGAGACACAGGCAGAGGGAGAAGCAGGCTCCATGCAGGGAGCCCGACGTGGGACTCAATCCCGGGTCTCCAGGATCACGCCCTGGGCTGAAGGCAGCGCTAAACCGCTGAGCCACCCAGGATGCCCAGCACTATGTTTTTAGTGAAGAAACAATTTTTTCATCTTCTGTTATCTTTGATTTTTTTTTTTTAAGATTTTAATTATTTATTTGACAGAGACAGCACAAGCAAGGAGAGCAGCAGAGGGGGAGGGAGAAGCAGGCCCCCTGCTAAGCAGGGAGCCCAATGTGGGGCTCGATCTCAGGACCCTGGGATCATGACCTGAGCTGAAGGCAGATGCTTAACTGACTGAGCCACTCAGGTGCCCTGTCATCTTCATTTTAATGCCTTGTTAATTGGCCAAGAGGTTTATTTGGAGGAAGAGTTAAGAATTTTTTTAAGGAAAATATAAATAGAAAAAAAAATGTAGCTGAAGATTCTGTGTTCTGTATTAAAGAGGTATGTACTTGAGACATGATACCTAGCCATATCCTTAACGTTTTCAAAATTAGCACAGGTAACCAAGAAGAAAAAGAAAAAACGACACAGGATTCCAACAAATGATGAGTTATTATATGATCCTGAAAAAGATAACAGAGATCAGGCCTGGGTTGATGCACAAAGAAGAGGGTAAGAACTTAACTTAAATATTTAGAATCTTTAGAGAAAAATAATTAAAAGAGGATTTTCACTACATTCACATTTTAATGTATGTATATGTTCACATAGACATAAAGAATTTTGAAAAAAAAAAACCCTGCTGAATTGTTTGTTTTGAAATTTACCAACACATTTCAGTCATGATTATTTTATTTTATTTTTAATTTAAAAAAAGATTTAATTAGAGTGAGAATGAGCATGGTGAGGAGGAGGAGAGAGTCCTATGTGGACTCTGTTCTGTGCATGGAGCCCGACATGGGGCTTGATCCCACAACCCTGAGACCACAACCTGAGCTGAAACCAAGAGACAGATGCTTAACTGACTGCCATTGAGGTGCCTGTCAGATGATTTATTTACTTATTTTAAAGATTTTATTTACTCATGAGAGAGAGGCAGAGACACAGGCAGAGGGAGAAGCAGGCTCCTTGCAGGGAGCCCCATGTGGGAGTTGATCTTGGGCCTCCAGGATCACGCCCTGCACCGAAGGCAGCACTAAACTGCTGAGCCACCCAGGCTGCCCCAGATGGTTTATTTTTAAAACACTTGTTGAATTCAAAATGCTGTAGTCAGTCTCTCCAAGAAACAAAGTTGACTTTTCTCAAATAGACATAATTTTAAATAATTTGATTTTTTTAAAGGTTTTGTTTATTTGAGAGAGAGAGTATGTGCACACAGGAGAGTGGAGGGCAGGGGTAGGGGATAAGGGCAGAGGGAAAGGGAGAAGCAGACTTCCTGCTGGGTGGGGAACCCCATGTGAGGCTCCATCCCAGGGCCCTGGAATCACGACCTGAGCCAAAGGCAGACGCTTAACTGCCTAAAGCACCCAGGTGCCCCACAAATTTGCTTTTTTAAAATTGAGATAAAAATCAATTAATTAATTTAAAATTAATCATTTTAAAGCGAACAATGCAGTAGCATATAGTGTATTCACAGTGTTATGCAACTACCACCTCTGTTTAATTTCAAACCATTTTCATCATCCCAAGAGGAAATGCCATCCTTGTTTTCCAGTTTGATTTTATGAAGGCTGATTTGTTATCAAACTAAAAGCTAGGGCACCCCTGGTGGTGCAGCGGTTTACCGCCGCCTGCAGCCCAGGGTGTGATCCTGGAGACCCAGGGTCGAGTCCCATGTCGGGCTCCTTGCATGGAGCCTGCTTCTCCCTCTGCCTGTGTCTCTCTCTGTGTGTCTTTCATGAATAAAGAAATAAAATCTTAAAAAAAAAAAAAAAACCCAAAAAACAAAACTAAAAGCTAGTCAGTGTACCACTGTTACCTAGTGCTTCCCTAACCTGGCTGTGCTTCAGAATCACTTGGGAAGGATGAAATGCATACCCTGGAGTCCTACTCTAGGAAGCTTTGATTTAGCTAAGGTAGGGGCTAGGATGATAAACCCTTGAAAACTGAACAACAAAAGATAAATCCAGTATTTTTAAGCCCAGAGAGATTTTGGTGGTGTTGGGTGTTTGTACCTTACCTTTTAGCCTCCATTCTCCCACTTTGTTCTTTTTTCCTCTCCCAGTTTCACCCATGCACCACTTCCTCCAACTGCCCCTCTCATTTATTTAAGGAATATTTTTTGATTATCCCCAATGTAAAATGAACATTTTAAGTCTCTGAATGATACTGAGATAGTTAAGGAAATTACAGTGTAGCTTTTGATTCTGGTAATAGAATTTGTCAGTGAGGTAAGATGGAATGTATTTTCATTGTTGTTATCTTCAAAAAAAATTTTTTTAAGTAAACTCTACCCATAATGTAGGGCTTGAACTCACGACCACAAGATCAAGAGTCAAATATTCCACCAGCTGAGCCAGCCAGGAGCCCCATTCCTTATATAATCTTGAGAAGAAATAACATTTTATTGATTTATTCATATTCCTGCACCAAGCAGTAGTTGTCTTTTTTTTTTTTTTTTTTTTTTTTTTTTTACAATTTTTAGAAAGATGCAGGTGCACAGGCAGAGTGAGAGGGAGAAGCAGACTCCCTGCTGAGCGGGGAGCCCAATGATGCAGGGCTCAATCCCAGGACCCTGACTGAGATCATGATCTGAGGCAGATGCTTAACCAACTGAGCCACCAAGGCACCCCCAGGAGTTGCCTATTAGGACCACAGAAATCAACTTAAAATAATGAATTTGCTACCTTTTAAGTGCCACCAGGGCAGTGATCATGGCTGTCTTGTTCACTGCTGTATCCCAGAAGTCATGCACTTTGTTAAATGGGCGCACATTAAGTATCTATTGAATGAATATATTACTCTCTTGGGTTTGGGATTTGAAATCTGGTAAGCATTAGAGGGATTTAACAATGGTTATAAAATATGTACACATATTTTCAGTATTTTTCCCCAGAGACACTTAGAGAGTTTGGGAAGTAACGTTAAATGATTTATCTTTTGTTGTTCAGTTTTTGGGAGTTTACCATAAGTCCCTTTTAAGAATATATACTTTCATATTTTAGTACTTTTATAAGTAGATTCATGCTATATATATATATATATATATTTTAAACGATTTTATTTATTTATTCATGAGAGACACAGAGAGAGAGGCAGAGACACAGGCAGAGGGAGAAGCAGGCTCCATGCAAGGAGCCCCATGTGGGACTTGATCTGGGTCTCCAGGATCATGCCCTGGGCCGAAGGCAGGCGCTAAACCGCTGAGCCACCCATGTTATATTTTTGCAAATGTTTATTGAACATTTACTATGTACCAGACACTGTTCTAGATTCTTGAAATGCAGCAAGGAACAACACAGACAAAAGTCTTTACACGCCTAAAGCTTACATGCTTGCCTTTTTTTAAAGATTCTATTTATTCATGAGAGAGAGGCAGAGACATAGGCACAGGGAGAAGCAGGCTCTCTGCAGGGAGCCTGATGTGGGACTCAATCCCGGCATCATGACCTGAGCCAAAGGCAGATGCTCAACCATTGAGCCACCTAGGCATCCCACATGCTTGCTTTTTTTTTTTTTTTTTTTTTTTTTTAAATTTATGATAGTCACAGAGAGAGAAAGAGAGAGAGGCAGAGACACAGGCAGAGGGAGAAGCAGGCTCCATGCACCGGGAGCCTGACGTGGGACTTGATCCCGGGTCTCCAGGATCGCGCCCTGGGCCAAAGGCAGGCGCCAAACCGCTGCGCCACCCAGGGATCCCCCCATGCTTGCTTTTTAAATGTAGCTTTACTGGGTTTTTCAAATTAAGAGGCTTTATTTTTATTTATTTATTTATTTGAGAGAGAAAACACATGGGGGAGGAGCAGAGGGAGAGAATCTCAGGTGACTGTCTCCTAAGTGTGGAGCCCGATTCCAGGCTTGGTCCCACAACCCATGAAATCATGACATGAGTTCGAACCAAAAGTTGGAATGTCAACTGAATGAGGCGCCCGGACACCCCAAGAGACTTTAGTTTTTGGAATAGTTTTCGATTTCCAGAGAAATCGAGCCAATAACAACAGAGTTCCCGTATACTCTCCTACAACAACACACACATGGTTTCATCTATTATTACATGTTACATTAATATGGTACATTTGTCACAATTAATGAACCAGTATTTATTCATTATTATAAACTAAGGCCCATACTTTATTTGGATTTTCTTAGTTTTTACCTATTGCGCATTTTCTGTTCCAGGAGCTCATCCAGCATACTGTGTTACTTGTAGTTGTAATGTCTCTTTCAGGCTCTTCTTGACTATGACAGTTTCTGAGACTTTACTTGGTTTTGATGACCTTAACAGTTTTCGGGAGTACTGGTCAGGTATATTGTAGGAGGCCACACTATTGGAATTTGTGTGATGCTTTTCTCGTGATTAGACACTGGGATTATGGGTTTTGGTGAGGAGGAACACAGAGATAAAGTGCCATTTTCATCACATTGTAATTATGGCACATACTGTCAACATGATTTATGATAGTTAATGTTGACCTTGATCATCTTAGCAAGGAATTGTCAGGTTTCTCTACTGTAAAGTTACTCTCCGCCCCTCCTGTCTATACTGTACTCTTTGGAAGGAAGTCATTATGTGCATTATGCTCCACTTCCTTGAGAGGAGAGTATCTTCATAAGTTATTCTTCCATCTGGGACATTTGTCTGTTCTCCCTCCCTCCGTTCTTCCCTCATTCATTTATTCAGTCATTAGTCATTTGTATCAGTATGGACTTGTGAGTATTTATTTATATTTTGTATCCAATACTGCTTTATTTTATTGTTCTAATTGTTTCAGCTTTGGCCAACTCTAATTCTTTGAGTTGGCTTCTGTGCCCCTTGATATATCTACCTCCTTGTTTTTGAGCACTTCCTTACTTCCTGGCACTACAAGATGCTCCAGGTTCATTTCATATGCCTCATTCCTAGAATCAGTCATTTCTCTTAGGAGTACTAGGTTCTTTTACTGGAGGGTGGCATTAGAAATCAGGGTCTCGGGGATGCTTGGCTAGCTCAGTTGGTAGAGCCTCCCTCCCTCCTTCCCTCCCTCTGAGAGGGTGGGGAGGGGTAGAGGGGGAGAGAGAATCTTAAGCAGGTTCCATGCCGAGTGGAGCCTGACTTGGGGCTTGATCTCACAACGCTGAGATCATGACCTGAGCTAGAATCAAGAGTTCAATGCTTACCTGACTGAGCCACTCAGGTGCCCCAGAGCATGTGACTCTTAATCTTGGGGTCTTGAGTTCAAGCCCCATTTTAGGTGTGAAGCCTACTTAAAAAAAGAAAATCAAGATCTGGCTTTAAAGTGTGTGTCTACCCCCCCCCCCCCCCCCGACATTTTCTTTTTTTATTCCAGCTACCATGGTTTTGGAATACAGAGACCATATCAACAACAGCAGCCTGTTCCAAATAGTGATGCTGTCTTGAATTGCCCTGCCTGCATGACCACACTATGTCTTGATTGCCAAAGGTAATGGATAAAGGGTGTCATAGCACACCACAAACACACATACACACACATGCATACACAAAATGATGAAAAACAACTTGGTTTTTTGTTTAAATCAGAAATAGACTTTTGAGGTATATACTTAGGAATTCTGATAAAGTTCTGTCCTCCTGTGTCCTTGCTGCTACATAACTAATCTTTATACAAATAATTTTAGTTATACATAGTTCTTTTTTTTTTTTTTTTAGTTATACATAGTTCTAAGTAGTTTTTCCTTTTCTTTTTCTTTTGCTTTTTCTTTTCTTTTCTTTTTTTTTTTTTTTTTAAAGATTTTATTTATTTGCTCATGAGAGTCACAGAGAGGCAGAGACACAGGCAGAGGGAGAAGCAGGCTCCATGCAGAGAGCCCGATGTGGGACCAGATCCTGGAACTCCGGGATCAGGACCTGAGCCGAAGGCAGACGCTCAACTACTGAGCCACCCAGGCATCTCATAAGTAGTTTTTCTAATAAAGCACATACTTAAAAGGATTCAGTGAAACTGCATATATATTGTGGAATGATGTAATCTGTCAAATACATTCTTTTTTAAAAAATTGTGATAAAACATAAAATTTACTGTTTTAACCATTGAAAACTTTTTATTAAAGAGTACATCATTTGAGTATTAAATTTATTGTCAACTAGACCATTTAAAAATTTAAAATCATTTCCTAGCTTTATCGAGATATAATTGACACATAACATTATGTAAGTTTGAAGTGTACAACATGATGATTTGATATACAAATATATTGCTAAATGATTACATAAGGTTAATGCATCCATCACCTCATGTATTTTCCTTTTTTTGTTTGTTGAGAACTCTTAAAATTAGTTTTTTTTAGCAACTTCAAGTATATAGTACAAGATTGTTAACTGTAGACATTGTGTTTATTACATCCTCAGACCTTCATCTTATAATTGGAAGTTTGTACCACTTGACAGTCTTCACTTGTCCACCCTTCCCCCACTAACCACCAGTCTACTTTGTTTCTTACTGTTCATTTTTTTTTTTGGATTTATATACAAGTGAGATCATTCAGTAATTTTTTGTCTATGACTTCATTTAGCTTAGTGTCCTCGAGGTTCATTCATGTTTTCACAAATGACAGGATTTTCTTTCTTTTTTTTTGTATTCCATTGTATCTATACACCATGTTTTCTTTATCCATTCACGTAGCATGTACACTTAGTTTCCATGTTTGGCTATTATGAATAAAGCTGCAGTAGGTTTTTGGGGAGAAGACCACAGAGGTAAAGTGTTGTTTTCATTACATTATATCAAGGGCATGGACTATCAACAACAACAAAAATCAACAGATTTATTAACTGTTAATGTTGACCTTGATCACCTGGCTGATGTCGTGGTGCAGATATTTCTTCGAGAGAGTGATTTCATTTCCTTCAGTTATATACCCAGAAGTGGGATTGCTGAATCATATGGTAGTTCTATTTTTAATATTTTGAGGCGCCTCCATACTGTTTTCCATAGTCACTATACCAATTTACATTCCCACCAGTAATGTGCAAGTGTTCACTTTTGTTTTGTCTTTTTGGTAGCCATTCTAACAGGTGTGAGGTAATACCTCACTACAGTTTTTATTTACGTTTCCCTGATGATTAAGGATGATGAACACCTTTTCATGTACCTGCTGGCCATTTGCATATCTTTTTTGGAAAAATGTCTGTTCAGGTTCTTTGCCTTTGCCTTTTTTTTTTCTTTGCTATTGAGTTGTATGAGTTTCTTGGATATTAGCCCCTTGTTAAATACATGATTTGCAAATATTTTCTTCCATTCCGTAGGTTTCTATTTCCTTTTGTTGATGGTTTCTTTGCTATGCTGAAGCTTTTTAGCTTGTTGGTTTTTTTTCTATTTCTGTGAAAAATGCCATTGGAATTTTGATAAAATTGCATTGACAATAGATGACTTTGGATAGTATGGACTTTTTTTCTTTTTTAAGATTTTATTTATTCATGGGAGAGAGAGGCAGAGACATAGAGGGAGAAGCAGGTTCCCTGTAGGGAGCCTGTTGCAGGACTCGATCCCAGGACCCTGGGATCACTTGTGAGCCCTTAGCCGAAGGCAGACACTCAACTGCTGAGCCATCCAGGTGTCTCACTATGGACTAATTGACTATTTATTTTTTAAAAGATTTTATTTATTTATTCTTGAGAGACACAGAGAGAAGCAGAGACATAGACAGAGGGAGAATCAGGTTCCTCACAGGGAGCCCAGTGTGGGGCTCGATCCCCACACCGGGATCATGCCCTGAGCCAAAGTCAGATGCTCAACCACTCAGCCACCCAGGTGTCCCTCATTCATTCATTCATTCATTCATTCATTCATTCATTCATTCATTCGTGTGAGACAGAGAGAGGTAGAGACATAGGCAGAGGGAGAAACAGGTTCCTCACAGGGAGCCCAATGTGGAACTCGATCCCAGACCCTGGGATCATGCCTTGAGCTGAAGGCAGATGCTCAACTGGTGTTTCTCTTGTTCCCTATTTTAACCATTTTAAGTGTACAATTCATTGGCATTAACTACTTTACAATATTGTGCATCTGTCATCACAATCCATTTCCAGAACATTTTTGTCATTCCAAACAGAAACTGTACCCACTAGACAAAATTCCCCATCCCTTCCCGTCCCAGCCTGTGGTAACCTCTATTCTGTTTTCCTTTCTGGATCATTCATGGCTTGCTCATTTATAAAAATGAACAGGCTTTTGTGTGTTGATTTTGTACTCTGCCGCTTTGCTAAGTTAGTTTATCAGCTCTGATAGTTTTCGTGCAATTTTCAGAGTTTCCTACATAAAAGATCATGTCATTGGCATGCCTGGGTGGCTCAGTTAGTTAAGCATCTGACTCTTGATTTTGGCTCAGGTCATGATCTCACGGTGTGTGATTGAGCCCCACATTGGGCTACACTGGACGTGGAGACTGCTTGGGTTATCTCTCCCACTCCCCTTCTTCCTTGTAAAGATCATATCATCTGTGAACAAATTTTACTTCTTCCTTTCCAGTGTGGATGCCTTTTATTTCTTTTTCTTAAGCTAATCGCTGATTAGAACTTCTAGTACTATGCTGAATAGAAGTGGTAAAAGCAGGACTTTTTTAGTCTTGTTTCTTTTTTTTTTAAAGATTTTATTTACTTATTTATAGAGACAGAGAGAGAGAGAGAGACAGGCAGAGGGAGAAGCAGGCACTATACAGAGAGCCTGATGTGGGACTCGATCCTGGGTCTCCACGATCACGCCCTGAGCTGCAGGCGGCGCCAAACCGCTGCGCCACCAGGGCTGCCCTTAGTCTTGTTTCTGATCTTAGAGGAAAAATTTTCCGTCTTTCATCATTGAATATGATGTTAGCTGTGGATTTTTCATATATGGTCTTAATTGTATTGAAGAAATTTCCTTCTGTTTTCAGTATATGGTGTGTTTTTACCATGAATGGGTGTTGAATTTCATTAAATATTTTTTCTGGGGCAGCCCCAGTGGCCCAGTAGTTTAGTGCTGCCTTCAACCCGAGGTGTGATCCTGGGGACCTGGGATCGAGTCCCGCGTCGAGTTCCCTGAATGGAGCCTGCTTCTCCCTCTGCCTGTGTCTCTGCCTCTCTGTGTCATGAATAAATACATAAAATCTTTTAAAAAAAATGCTTTTTCTGAATCAATTGAGATGATCATGTGGTTTTTTTTTTCCTTTTCTTTTTTTTAATTTTTAATTTTAAGTAGGCTCCACTTTAATTTTTATTTTTTTTATTTTTATTTATTTTATTTTATTTTATTTTTTTTAATTTTTTTAATTTTTATTTATTTATGATAGTCACAGAGAGAGAGAGAGGCAGAGACACAGGCAGAGGGAGAAGCAGGCTCCATGCACCGGGAGCCTGACGTGGGATTCGATCCTGGGTCTCCAGGATCGCGCCCTGGGCCAAAGGCAGGCGCCAAACCACTGCGCCACCCAGGGATCCCTCCACTTTAATTTTTAGTGGAGCCCAGTATAGGTCTTGAGCTCATGACCCTGAAATCAGACCGGACCTGAGATCAAGAGTTGATTGAGCTGATTGAGCCACCTAGACACCCCCTTCATTCTTTTAATTAAATAGACTCTTAACCTTTTTTCCTTTTCTCCCCCCTCTTTTTAGTGGCTTCATAAATTCCTAACTTAGTCCATGTTTTGAATCAAGATAACTTGAAACTAGGTGATGATGTAGGTGATGGATTTCTTCTAGGAACCAATGAATAGCCAACTATAGTTTATCTTATTAGTCAGCTTGAGTTTTTTTTTTTTTTTTTTTTAAGATTTTATTTATTTATTCTTGAGAGACACAGAGAGAGGCAGAGACATAGGCAGAGGGAGAGGCAGAGACATAGGCTCCTGCAGGGAGCCTGCTGTAGGACTTGATCCCAGGACCCTGGAATCACACCCTGAACTGAAGGCAGATGCTCAACCAGTGAGCCATCCGGGCATCCCTAGCTTGAGGCTTTTGGTCATTTACAACAATTAAATGTTGTGCTTTCTGGGCAGCCCCAGTGGCACAGCAGTTTGGCGCCACCTGCAGCCTGGGGTGTGATCCTGGAGACCCGGGATCAAGTCCCACATCGGGCTTCCTGCATGGAGCCTGCTTCTCCCTCTGTCTGTGTCTCTGCCTCTCTCTCTCTCTCTCTCTCTGAATAAATAAATAAAATATTTTAAAAAAATAAAAAAGGGATCCCTGGGTGGCGCAGCAGTTTGGCGCCTGCCTTTGGCCCAGGGCTCGATCCTGGAGACCCGGGATCGAGTCCCACGTCGGGCTCCCGGTGCATGGAGCCTGCTTCTCCCTCTGCCTGTGTCTCTGCCTCTCTCTCTCTCTCTCTCTGTGTGACTATCATAAATAAATAAAAATTTAAAAAAAATGTGCTTTCCATATAAACTCTTAAGCTTTTTGTATATAAATTGACACTCAGAGCATGTTTATGGAATGCAGAAAAAATAAAATGTCTCTGTACTTGTTTCTCTTCCAAATTAACTGTTACTACGTAGTTTCTGTATCCAGAATAAGTTTTTAATGATATAGCAGTAGAACTTACATCTACAATAGTAGATGTAGAAATTACCTTTGATAAAAATTGTATTCCATGTTAATACAGGATTCCAATCTAGTGCTATATAAATTAAGTTTTTATAATCTTATCTGGAGAAGTACCAGGTTGCATAGTTTAAATTCCTGGTGGTGGTGGGTGGTGGTGGTGATGGAGATCAACATTTGGAACTAATAAAAGTATAACTTGAGTTCACTATGTTTAGCCAGATATTTCTGTTGCATGAGGTTTAAGGGGGAAAAAAACATTAAGTGGGGAAAGAAGTAGGAAAATACTGAGTATATGAGGAGAACAAATGAAGCATTATCTATTCTTTAAACTGTTGGAATAAAGCCAAAAGTGGGCATTATAAAAGTCAGAAGCTCTTTAAGCTTTTAAAACTGTAGCTTACCACCACTAAAATGGTGGTAAGAATGGCACCATTTTAAAAATTTATTTTTTAAAAGATATTTGAGAGAGAGTGCATGCTTTTGTGTGTGTGTGTGTCCGTGTGTATGTCTATGCACAACTGGCAGGGAGTGGGGGGTTGGTGCTGAGGGAGGGGCAGGGGGAGAAGCGAGCTCCCCACTGAGCAGGGAACCTGATGCACGGCTTGATCCAGTACTCCAGGATCATGACCTGAGGCAAAGGCAGACTGTTTTTTTCCTTTGTGTTTATATAAGTTAGATTTGCCAACATACAGTATAGTATAACACCCAGTGCTCATCCCATCAAGTGCAAAGGCAGACTAGACTCTTAACCAACTGAGCCACCCAGGTGCCCCAAGAATGGCATCACTTGTAATGAGAGGAGGGCAGAATTGTAGGCCTCAGTGTGAAAGACACAGTCGAAGATCGTTTAAACATTAACTCTCAAGTTTCCAGTAACTTTTCTAAGTTTGAAGAGCAAACAATTTTTTTTTTCAGAGATAAAAGTTACTTCTAAAGTAGTGGAAAAGAGGATATATTCATTCTTTAAACTATTCTCTATTAACAAGTTTTTCCTATTCTTAACATTTCTTTAAATTTCCCATTTTGTTCTTATGTTTTTCATGAGAATGCAATGTTGTATTTTAGTAAGTTTTTTGTGTTCTCAATTTTAACTATCTGGAGAGGCAGGGCGCCTGGGTGGCTCAGCATTTGAGCATCTGCCTTTGGCTCGGGTTGTGATCCCAGGGTCCTAAGATCGAGTTCTGCATCGGGCTCCCCATAGGGAACCTGCTTCTCCCTCTGCCCGTGTCTCTGCCTCGCTCTCTGTGTCTCTCATGAATAAATAAATAAAATATTAAAAAAAAAAAACTATATGGAGAGGCAAGAATATACAATGGGGGAAAAAGAGTCTCTTCGATAAATGATTCTGGGAAAACTGGACTACTTTCTAGCACCATACACAAAAATAAACTCAAAATTGATTAGGACCTAAATGTGAGACTTGAAACCATAAAGCTCCTAGAAGAAAACAGGCAATAGTTTCTTTGACATTGACCATAGCAACATTTTTCTAGATATGTTTCCTAAGGCAAGGGGAAATAAAAACTATTGAGACTACACCAAAATAAAAATCTTTTGCATGGTGAAGGAAACCATCAACAAAATGAAAAGAGAGGGCAGCCCCGGTGACACAGTGGTTTAGCACCGCCTGCAGCCCAGGGCGTGATCCTGGACACCCTGGATCGAGTCCCATGTCAGGCTCTCTGCATGGAGCCTGCTTCTCCCTCTGCCTGTGTCTCTGCCTCTCTCTCTGTGTGTCTCTATGAATAAATAAATAAAATCTTTAAAAAGAATAAAAAAAAAACAAAATGAAAAGAGAACTCACTGAATGGGAGAACATATTTGCAAATGACCTATCTATAAGGAATTAAAACCAAAATATAAAAAGAACTGATACAATGCAACACCAAAAAAACCAAATAATCTGATTAAAATGGGCAGAGTACTGAATAGACATTTTTCCTTTTTTTTTTTAGATTTTCTTTTTTTTTTAAATTTTTTAATTTTTATTTATGATAGAGAGAGAGAGAGAGAGAGAGAGAGGCAGAGACACAGGCTGAGGGAGAAGCAGGCTCCATGCATCAGGAGCCCGACGTGGGATTCGATCCCGGGTCTCCAGGATCACGCCCTGGGCCAAAGGCAGGTGCCAAACCGCTGTGCCACCCAGGGATCCCTCCTTTTTTTTTAAATAGACATTTTTCCAAAGTAGACATATAGATAGATGTCCAACAGATAAATGAAAAGATGCTCAACATCATTGATTATCAGGGAAATGCACTCAAAACCACAGTGAAGTGTCATCTTACACTTGCCATAATGGCTAAAAAAAAAGATGTGAAATAAAAAGTGTTGGTGAAGATGTGGAGAAAAGGGAACTTTTGTGCACTGTTGGTCCGGATGTAAATTGGTGCAGCCACTGTGGGAAACAGTATGGAGAGTCCTCAAAAAATTAAAAATGGAAATAACCTATGTTGTAATTCCACTACTATTTATCCAAAGAAAACAAAAACCATAATTAAAAAAGATATATGCACACTTGTGTGTATTGTATTATTTACAATAGCCAAGATAGGGAAACAAGTGTGTTTTGATGAATAAAGAGAGAATAGTTATATATATGCAGTAGAGTATTACTTCGCCATAAAAAGGATGAGATCTTGCCATTTGTGACAACATGGATAGACCTAAAGGGTGTTACACTAAGTGAAATAAGAGAAAGACAAATACTGTATGATTTCACTTATATATAGAATCTAAAAAACAAAACAATTGAATAAACAGACAAAAAAGCAGAAACAAACCCTTAATTACAGAGAATAAACTGATGATTGCCAGAGGGGAGCAAGGTAGGGGATGGCCAAAATGAGTGAAGGGGAGTGGGAGACACAGGCTCCTGGGTAAAGAGTGAATAAGTCCTGGGGGTAAAATACAATGATACTGTAACAGCATTGTATGTTGACAGAAGGTAGCTCTCCTCCAGTGAGTATAGCATAATTAGTGTAAACTTCTTGAATCACTGAATTGTACAGCTGAAACTAATGTAACACTGTGTCAGCTAATTTCTTCAATAAAATCTTAAAATCTGGATGGATAACCTATTAAAATTGAACATAAATCCAAATTCTCCATCTCATTTTCTTCTTAGGCATGAATCATACAAAACTCAGTATAGAGCAATGTTTGTGATGAATTGTTCTGTCAACAAAGAGGAGGTTCTAAGATACAAAATCCCAGAGAACAGGAAGAAAAGGCGAGGCCATAAGAAGATGAGGTCTAACCACGAAGACGCTGCAGAGCAGACAGAGGCACAAGCAGAAGAGATCTATCACCCCGTTATGTGCACCGAATGTTCCACGGAAGTGGCCGTCTATGACAAGGACGAAGTCTTTCATTTTTTCAACGTTTTAGCAAGTCATTCTTGAATAGTTCAGTTGGCATTTAATTGCCCAATACAGTATAAGGCAAACACGGACAGTTATTACCCTCTTGCCTATTCATATCAAGTAACATTCTGAGCGGTTATCTGAGGATACAGTGTTTATCTTTTTGAAAGAGAATGGTTGTCAGCCTTCATCCCTCCACCCCCTTTAAAAATTTTTCCCCCAGCTCTGATGGGACTGATAATTCATTCCCTCTTTGATGGGCATTTGGAAACTATGGGGCTTTTCATGTATTAAAGCTCTTTAGAATTAAAATGTTCTGCAGTTATAAGTAATCTTTGATTCAGTGTTATTTTTATTTTTTATTTTGGATATAGTTGTGGTATTATTAAACTAGAAACTATTTCCTGGCTTCTGTCCATATTGTTTTTGCTAAGAAGTATCTTTATTTACTTTCTACCCCATAGAATGGAGTGACAGTATTTAGTAACTGTTACAATTATGTGGAGTTAATATTGCCAGGTGCTCTGAGTAATTGATACAGGTCTTTCCCTAAAAGGATTGTGTAGTAACAGTATTCTAAACTTAGTGAATTAACACAGTAAATACAAATTTATGGCGAAGGAAAAGAACCTCACCCTCTGCACTTAGACTTCAAACTCCTGTTGCTGCCTCTTTTGCCCTCATTTGTTCTGGAATTTCTACTGCCAGCAACCAAGGTATTGTTTTTCCTTTTCCTTTTTTTTTTTTTCTCTTCTATTTTGCTATTAATAATATAAAAATCTGGGATCCCTGGGTGGCGCAGCGGTTTAGCTCCTGCCTTTGGCCCAGGGCGCGATCCTGGAGACCCAGGATCAAATCCCACGTTGGGCTCCCGGTGCATGGAGCCTGCTTCTCCCTCTGCCTGTGTCTCTGCCTCTCTCTCTCTCTCTGTCATGAATAAATAAATAAAATCTTTTAAAAAATAAATAAAAATAAAAAAACACTTGTGGCCTTAATCTGCTACCATTACCTTTTTATTTTTTTTTATTTTTATTTTTTATTTTTTATTTTTTTTACCATTACCTTTTTAAATGAAGCATAAATTATTTAATATTTAAGTGAATTTAAATAAATATGTAGGCCTGGAGCTATGGTTTGGTGATCCCACTGAAATTAACTGTTCTTTTTCCTGTTCACCTTGGCTCACTGTATTAGTTTTTATTGCTATGTAACAAATGACCACAAACTTAGTGGCATAACAATGACACATTTATCACCCCATCATTTTTTTTTTTTTTTAATTTATTTATGATAGGCACACAGTGAGAGAGAGAGAGGCAGAGACACAGGCAGAGGGAGAAGCAGGCTCCATGCATCGGGAGTCCGATGTGGGATTCGATCCCGGGTCTCCAGGATCGCGCCCTGGGCCAAAGGCAGGCGCCAAACCGCTGCGCCACCCAGGGATCCCTCACCCCATCATTTTTATGAGTTGGGAGTGTGGGTACAGCTTAGTGTCCTCTACTCAGGGTCTCAGAAGGTTATAATTGAGTTGTCAGCCAGGTTACATTTTTGTCTAGAGACTTGACTGGGGAAGATTCCACCTCTGAGCTCCCTTAAATTATTGGCAGGATCCACTTCATGCCTGTTTCCTTGCCTGCAGTGCCAAATGGATAAATTGGTTTTGTTTGACTCTTCCTGTGGATCAGTAGGGTTGGCAGCAGTTTACCACTATCCCGTACTAAGAAAATTAAGCAATTTCAATAATTCTTAATAGAATGATAGATTTTACTTTCACTTAATAGGTGTTAGTTTATGGGACTTAGGGGAGCACCGGAAAAATTTTCTTCATACTAAAGCAATTCTAGGCAGAATACTTTTCGTTTAAATCAGTGCTTTAGTTTGCTAGGGCTGCCATGATACCACAGGTTGAGTGGCTTAATACAAGTTTATTTCCTGATAGGTCTGGAGGCTAGAAGTTCAAAATCAAGGTGTCAGCAAATTTTGTTTCTTCTGAGGTCCCTGGCTTTGCCTTGCAGAAGGGTGCCTGCTTGCTGTGTCTTCACATGATGGTTCCTCTGTTCACAAGTGTGTGTTCTAATTTCCTCTTGATAGGAACCAGTCACAGTGAATTAGGGCCTGGGGTGAATTCTTTCCCTGCCCAAGCCACCTGTTTCCACCAAAACATCACCCCACATTTGTGGGCCCCCATCTGATTGGACTAACCCCTCGTTTAGACACCACAGTTAGGACTTAAGCATATGAATTTTGGGAGGATGCAATTAAGCCCATAAGAATCGTCATCCTTCATTTTATGAGATGAGCAAAGTTGACGATAAAGCACATTTCAATGAAGGTGAGTCTTATTATTTCCCAACGTCTTCCAGTTAGGACAGCCTCCCATCCTGCCACCACTGATAAAGCATATCAATAGGGGGAGTAAGAGTGTAAACTACAAAGCAGGAACAAATTTTTAAAGATTTTTTTTTAAATTTTATTTTTAGGTAATCTCTATACCCTATACTCTAGGGCTCAAACTCACAATCCTGAGATCAAGAGTCACATGCTAGGATGCCTGGGTGGCTCTGATTGAGCGCCTGCCTTTGGCTCAGGTTGTGATCCTGAGGTCCTGGGATTAAGTCCTGCATCAGGCTCCCTGCAGGGAGCCTGCTTCTCCTTCTGCTTATGTCTCTGCCTCTCTCTGTGTGTCTTTCATGAATAAATAAATAAAATCTTTAAAAATAAAATAAAAGCAATTGCATCTTGGTGTGTTTGGGTGACTTAGTCGGTTAAGCATCAGACTCTTATTTTCAGCTCAGGTCCTAATCTTGGGGTTGTGGGATTGAGCCCCCAGTTGGATTCTGTGCTCAGCATGGAGTCTGACTGGGATTCTCTCTCCCTCTCCCTTTGGGCCTCACACATCCTCATGCATACGCACTCTCTCAAATAATCTTTATTTTTTTATTTTTTATTATTTTTAAAAGATTTTATTTATTTATTCACGATAGACACACACACACAGAGAGGCAGAGACACAGGCGGAGGGAGAAGCAGGATCCATGCAGGGAGCCCGATGCAGGATTTGATCCCTGGACTCCAGGATCACGCCCTGGGCCAAAGGCAGGCACCAAACCGCTGAGCCACCCAGGGATCCCTCAAATAATCTTTAAAAAAAAAAAAAAAAAAAAAGGAAAAGAAACAGTGAAAGGTAAAATGATAAGCCACAAATAAGAAAATGTATTTGCAATGCCTATTACTAACAAAAGATTGCTACTCAAAATGTACTTATGTTTTAAATGTTTTAAAAGAAGTAAAATGGAGGGGTACCTGGGTGGCTTAGTTGGTTAAGTGACCAACTCTTGATTTCGGCCCAGGTCATGATCTCAGGGTCATCACATCAAGTCCCGCAGTAATCTCTGCACTTGTCAAGGAATCAATTTGAGATTCTCCTTGCCTCTGCTCTCCCCTTGCTCATGCACGAGTGTACAGTCTCTCTCTAAAATAAAAAAATAATAAATGTTTAAAAAATTGTTTCGTATTTTTTAGAGTGGTAAAAAATAAATCTGGTAAGTACTGGCAAGAATAAAGATTCTTTATTCTAGAATAAAGGCTGGGAGATCTTTAACTGGGATTACTTCTATTTCCTCATAGGCGTATAAATTGGCACATCTATTGTGGAAAACAATTCGGCATTATCTTGGAAACGGAACATGCAAATATACTACAACCTATGATTACCACTCCTAAATTTATACCTTAAGAAATTCTGACAAACATGCATCAAGAAATATGGATAAGAATGTTGATAATACCGATGTTTATAATAGCAAGATAAACGGGCTGTCTGGGGGGCTCAGTCAGTTAAGCTCCAACTCTTGATCTCAGGGTCAGTCCTGAGTTCAAGCCCCATGTTGGCTCCACTAAATCTACAATAATAAGCAACCCAAAAATCAACCAGCAGGAAAATAACCCTTCTCAATAGGCAAGTTTCAGCTCAAATGCCACTTCAGTAGGCCTTCTCTGAGCTTTCTTTAAATTCAGAACACACACCTACACTCGGTCACTGTCTTCTAGCAGCTACATTTACAACCAGACACAACTATCAGTTACTATCTGAAATCAGTGCATTTATTTGAGGTCTGTCTTCTCTCTAAGATACAGGAAACTCTATGAAAAGAAGTATATTGCCTCTTCTTACTTTGTTTCTCTAGGCCTTAGCACATGGTAACATTGAAAACTAAAGGAAGGAGGGAGAGAATCACAAGAGTGGGAAGGGCAAGGCAGATGAAGGAGAGAGAGTTCACTGAGATCTCATACAAAAGAAATGGGAGCCAACTTATAGAAGCCCCGTGAAATGGAGCCACTCTGTACCTGGAAGCTATGCTCTTGGTTTGAGAAAGGACTAGAGAAAGACAATTAAAAAAAAAAAAGTATTTAGGGAGAGGATCTGAAATATATTGAGAAATTCTTCAAAATTGTTCCTGCTTTCAGGGTGCCTGGCTGTCTCAGTCCAAAGAGCCGGCTGCTGCTTTTCCCACTACTTCCTAATGCTGCTTGTGGAATCTATTTAGACCTGTCACTTTTAGCTGCAGGACTTAATATTTGTTTTTTTGTTTTTTAAAGATTTTATTTATTCATGAGAGAAACAGAGAGAGAGAGAGAGAGAGAGAGAGAGAGAGAGAGGCAGAGACACAGGCAGAGGGAGAAGTAGGCTCCATGCAGGGAACCCCATGTGGGACTCGATTCTGGGACTCCAGGATCACGCCCTGGGCTGAAGGCGGCGCTAAACCACTGAGCCACTCAGGCTGCCCTTAATATTTGTTTATGGGCTTTGAAGTGAGAGAAACCCTTTTTGGTATGAGCTGATTAATTTATTGGCTGCTATAGCAGCAGCATCTCCTGGGGTCCCCAAAGTACTATATTTTTATTTAGGTGGATTCTTCTCCCATTTTTACTGGGGCTTTTGTTTTTCCTTTCACAAAAACCAAAAAACTTCCATTTTTACTCATAGTAAGTTCATTATTTTCTTCACTTTCACTGAAGTCCGATCACTAATACAGGGTCTAATGTGTCCACATAAAAGACTCATCCTCTGTCCTATCCAAGCATTAAGTATCATGAAAATCATGTCCTCTGTTATTTTACTCAAATTTAAATAATCACTAATTGTGCTGCAATTAGACAAATGGGAAGGCTCATTCATTCATTCCTTTTTTTTTTTAGTACTGTGGTATGTTTCAATTCCTTTAACCTGGAGTCCCTGCACACTAGTGGAAAATTGATGGTTCCTTCTGATAATGCCGATTAACTTCTTTTTGTTTTTAATTTAAGTCTTTATTTTAATTCCACTTAGTTAACATGCAATGTTATATTAGTTTTCTGATTAACTTAGATTTCTCTTGTAGAGCTTGTCATTTAAGGATGCAGTTTTCTCTTGAAGTGGAGCATCCTCAAATTTTTCAATTTTGAACTTGTGTTTGTTTCTAATTCCAGATTACTTTTGGATTCTTAAAAGAAGATTTTATTTATTATTTTTTTGAGAAAGAGACCGAGATAATGAGAGAGAGCACAAATGGGGAGGAGAAGGAGAAGTAGAGTTCCTGCTGAGCAGAGAGCCCAACCAGGGGCTTGATCCCAGGACTCTGGGATCATGACCTAAGCCCAAGGCAGATGCTTAACTGACTGAGCCAACCACGTGCCCCTACTTTTGGGTATTCATTCATTCATTCATTCATTCATTCATTCATTCATTCATTCATTCATAAAGACACAGTGAAAGAGAGGCAGAGAAATAGGCAGAGGGAGAAGCAGGCTCCCTGCAAGGAGCCTGATGTGTGACTCACTACCCGCCCCTGGGATCACGCCCTGAGCCGAAGGCAGATACTCAACTGGTAAGCCACCCAGGCATCCCTAGTTTTGGATTTTTTTTTTTAAATTTTTATTTATTTTATTTTATTTTATTTTTTTTTTGTTTTGGATTTTTAAAGTATAGTTAAACAATATTACTATCAGGGGATCCCTGGGTGGCTCAGTGGTTTGGCGCCTGCCTTCAGCCCGGGATGTGATCCTAGAGTCCCGGGATCAAGTCCCACATCAGGCTCCCTGCATGGAGCCTGCTTCTCCTTTTGCCTGTGTCTCTGCCTCTCTCTCTCTCTGTGTCTCTCATGCATAAATGGGTAAAATCTTTAAAAAAACAAAACAACAATATCACTATCATGGTCTCTGTTAGAGTGCCTTAACTTTAGTAAACGTCTGGCCTAGATTATTTTAAAATTTTTTTCTATTTTTACTTGAAGTATAATTACCATATGTTATTATATTAGTTTCAAGTGTACAACATAGTGATTTGGCATGCCAAGTTTTCAGGAATATGGGAGTTTACCAAAATGACTGAATATGATATATATTTATACATACATATGCATATATATATCTCGTATATATATGCATATGTATATCTCATTTGGCTTTAAATGGGTGAGTTGTATGGTATATGAATTATACCTTAGTAGAGCTGCTATATTTCATTTTATTTTATTTTTTATTTTTTAAAAGATTTTATTTATTCATGAGAGACACAGAGAGAGATAGAGAGAGAGAGAGGCAGAGACACAGGCAGAGGGAGAAGCAGGCTCCATGCAGGGAGCCTGATGTGGGACTCAATCCCAGGACTCCAGGATCACACCCTGGCCCAAAGGCAGGCGCTAAACTGCTGAGCCACCCAGGGATCCCAGCTGCTATATTTTAAAAAATCTGGTATTTGCTTTTGGATGAGACTCGAAGTCATTCCTTTTGTTTGCACAAACTATAAACGCTCAGTCACTCAGTCTCCATTCACCAAAGCTCTACACTCACTGGCCCTCGTTGATTTAAAAAAAACATAATGGCTGTATTGAGATACAATTCGTATACTGTATAATTTGTCCATTTAAAGCCAGTTGATTTTTTTTAATTTTAATTTTAATTTTTATTATTTAAAAAAAATTTTTTATTTATTTACTCATGAGAGACACAGAGAGAGAGAGATCGGCAGAGACATAGGCAGAGAGAGAGGCAGGCTCCATGCAGGGAGCCCGATGTGGGACTCGATCCTGGGACTCCAGGATCACGCCTTGGGCCAAAAGCAGATGCCCAACCGCTGAGCCACCCAGGTGTCCCTCTTTTTTTTTTTTTTTTTTAAAGATTTATTTATTTATTCATGATAGACATAGAGAGAGAGAGAGGGAGGGGCAGAGACACAGGAAGAGGGAGAAGCAGGAGCCAGGAGCCTGACGCGGGACTCGATTCGGGGACTTCAGGATTGCACCCTGGGCCAAAGGCAGGTGCCAAACCACTGAGCCACCCAGGGATCCCCAAAGCCAGTTGATTTCATAAATCAATCTTATATTCAGTCATCTTGCTAGATTTTTGTGTTCCTAAACTTTTGTCTTGGCTTTTTTTTTTTTTTGAGTAGACAACTCTATCATCTATGAATGATGGAATTTCTTTTTTCCTTTCCAATCATTATACATAAAAGGTATAATAAAATAAAAGTTCTTTATTTTACTGGACTGGTGAGGATCTCCAGTAAAATGTTGAATAGAAGCATTGATTGCAGGCATTCTTCTTTGTTCCTGACTTAAAGAGTATGCTTCTAATGTTTTTTATTTTATTTTACTTTATTTTATTTTATTTATTAGAGAGAGAGAGAGAGAGAGTGAGTTTGAGAGAGAGGGAGAGAGAATCTGAAGTAGGCTCTGTGTGGAGCACAGAGCCAGTCATGGGGCCCAATCTTATGACCTCAAGATCATGATCTAAGCAGAAACCAAGAGTTGGCCACTCAATGGACTGAGCCACCCAGGCACCCCTGCTTCTAATGTTTTAAGAAATAATGTTTGATGTAGATTTTTTTGGTGGATATATTTTATCAGATTAATTTATGATTGGCTAAAAGTTTTTATAATTAATGCATATTGAATTTTATCAAGTATGTTCTCTGTTTATTGAAATGATTAATTTCTTTTTTTTTATTTTTTATTTTTTTATGATAGTCACAGAGAGAGAGAGAGAGAGAGAGAGAGAGAGAGAGGCAGAGACACAGGCAGAGGGAGAAGCAGGCTCCATGCACCGGGAGCCCGACGTGGGATTCGATCCCGGGTCTCCAGGATCGCGCCCTGGGCCAAAGGCAGGCGCCAAACCGCTGCGCCACCCAGGGATCCCTGATTAATTTCTTTTAATTAGGGAACAGCCAGCCTGCTTCTCCCTCTGCCTATGTCTCTGCCTCTCTCTCAGTTTCTCTCATGAATAAATAAATAAAATCTTAAAAAAAAATTAAAAATGGAACTACCCTATGATCCAGCAAGCACACCCTGGCGTGTTTACCCCCAAAATGCAAAAATACTAATTCAAAAGGATACATTGCACCCCTGTGTTTTTTTTTTCTTTTTTTGCACCCCTGTGTTTATGGCCACATTATTTATAGAGTAACCAAACTATGGAGGCAGGTCAAGTGTCCATTGATAGATGAATGGGTAAAGAAGAGGTGGTGTGTATATATATATATATATATATATATATATATATATATATAGTGTGTGTGTGTATATATCTATATATACGGATACACACACACAATGGAATATTATTCAGCCATAAAAAGAATGAAATCTTGCCAATTGCAGTAACATGAATAGAGCTAGAGAGTAAAATGCTAAGTGAAATAAGCCAGAGAAAGACAAATACCATATAATCTACTCATATGTGGAATTTAAGAAGCAAAACATATGAGCAAAGGAAAAAAAAGAGAGATGAACTGAGAAACTGATGGTTACCAGAGAGGAGGTAGGTGGGGGGATGATAGAAATAGGGGATGGATGTGAGTTAAAGAGTACACTTATGTTGATGAAAAAAAGAAAAACATGTCAAGGAAAAAGCAAGCCCAATAACATTCAAACATTCATCCAAATGCAGACACCTACTACTATTTTCCCTCTGCTTCTGGTCAGGTGGAAGTGTGTTGCTTCTACTTTTAGGGCTAGAAAAACTCTAGCCCCAAACATACTCCTGGTGTGGAATTTTGGTGTTTGGCTTATCAGTGCCAAACATGGCCTGGTTGTTTTTTTCTCTTGATCTCACTTCTTAGCCAGGGCTAAGTGTTTGCTATATTACAAGGCTTTGAGAGAGGTTGTGGAATGTGAGAATGTGCAGTATGGATTTGCTCACAGCAAGACTGTGGAGCTCATTGATAAATACAGATGATTCATCTGCACAAGGGATGGAAATTTTTTTTTGGGTGGATGGAAATATTTTGAGCAAAGGGGGAGAAAAATTGCAATGGCCTTATCACAGATCCAAGGACTGAGAAGGACATTTTAAAGGCTGAGATGCTTGGGCTCTAGGAATCATGGTTTGTTCAAAATCCTATCTGGCAAGCAGAAACCCTGATATTCTTTAGTCTTGTTTTGGGATTATGACTAGAAAAATGCCCTCCCCCTTTTTTCTCTTTTATACTTGTTTTATCTGTTTTTTTTTAATTTTTATTTATTTATGATAGAGAGAGAGAGAGAGAGAGAGGCAGAGACATAGGCAGAGGGAGAAGCAGGCTCCATGCACCGGGAGCCCGATGTGGGATTCGATCCCAGGTCTCCAGCATCGTGCCCTGGGCCAAAGGCAGGTGCCAAACCACTGCACCACCCAGGGATCCCTGTTTTATCTGTTTTTGTTTTTCAAATATTTCACTGTTCCACCTGGAATTTATTTTGGCTTGAAATTGTATTAAATGTATACATATAAAATAATAAATGTATACATTAAATATATTAAGTGTATACATTAAGTGTATACAGTGTCAGGACACTGACATTTCATGTTTTCAATTTACCAGGACTTCTTGTTGTTAAAACTTTCTTTCAGTTTTTGTAAATTCATAGAAGATCCACACATTTCCAACGTTTATCCCTATTTTTGTTTTTTGTTTTTGCTATTGCAAATGGGATCTTTTGTCCATTATATTTTCTAACAGATTGTATTTGGAGGAAAGCCATTGATTGTTGTAAGCAATTGCCTGCTGTATTCTGTAACTACCACCTTGCTGAACTTCGAGTTCTAATAGTTTTTCAGGTTATCCTCTTGGGTTTTCTGCCTGTCGTCCTCAGGCAGTACTTCTCCATTGGTGTCTGGGATATTGCACAGCCCCACTCCTTCACAACATACTCTCCTACCCTTTTTCTTCTTCCTTTCCTCGAGGACTTTGCATTCTTGAGATTGCAGTCCTTCTACTACTCTTCCTTAGAGAATTCATCTGCATTTATTTATTTTTAAAAGATTTTATTTATTTATTCATGAGACACAGAGAGAGAGAGAGAGAGAGAGGCAGAGACCCAGGCAGAGGTCGAAGCAGACTCCATGTAGGGAGTCTGATGTGGGACTCAGTCCCGTGTCTCCAGGATCATACCCTGGGCTGAGGGTGGCGCTAAACCGCTGAGCCACCTGGGCTGCCCTCATTTGCATTTAAAAAAAGTTTCAGCCTCAATGCCAGTGGCTCCCAAGTCTGTTTTGGGCCTTGATTTTCATTCTGAATGTGCAAAAGCATATTGTATTTTTTGAGGACCTCACAAAATCTGCTTCAATAAAGCTGAACAACTCTAGGATTCCTTTATGCCAGTTGTAGTGTTCACCTCCTACTTGTGTAGGTTTAAAATTTAAAAATTCTCATGGTGATTCCTTTCTCTTTGCTTCACACTTGCCCTTAGTTAATCAGTTTTTTTTTTTTTAAGATTTTATTTCTTTATTTGAAAGAGAGAAATTACAAGCAGAGGAGTGGCAGAAGGAGAAGGAGAAGCAGAGAGCAGGACCTGAGGCTCCATCCCAGGACCCCTGAGCCAAAAGCAGTACCTTAACCAACTGAGACATCCAGGTACCCCAAAGAGTCTTTTTTTTCCTTCTCATCCTCAAATGGCCCATTTTCATCTATCTTTGCTTTCTAGTCACACTGAGTCCAGATCATTTTCATCCCCTGTGGAACATTACAACTGCCTGCCAACTGGTTTTCTTTCTTCCTATTTCTCTTTCCTTCATTGGTTTGTCTATTCAACAGTAATTGAGCTCCTCCGATGTGCCAGGGATTATGCCATGTGTTAGGTATTTGCCAGTCAGTGACAGGGGCCTGCCATCAATGAGTTGAGATGAGTCAGGGAAGCAGGTAGCCCAACAATCACAGTATTGTGTGATAGGTGCCATGGCACCAGTGTAACGCCAGATGCCACCAGAGTATAAAAGAAGAAGGACTAGGGACAGCTCCACGAAAGGAGATCAAGTTTGAGCTGAATCTTAGGGGATTAGTATGAATTGGTCAGGAATGCAGCCCCTCTGAGGTTGTTAACTCTTTGTTTGACCAGACTCTTCTTTGGGAAATATTTTTCTCCGAATGCATATTTTCCATATTTCTTCTTCTTTTTCTTCTCCTCCTCCTCCTTCTTCTTTTTGTTAAAGATTTTTAAAATTTTTATTCATGAGAGACACACAGAGAGAGGCAGAGACATAAGCAGAAGGAGAAGCAGGCTGCCTGTGGGGAGCCCCATGGGGGACTCGATCCCAGGACCCTGGCAACACGACCTAAGCAAAAGCCATCCAGGCATCCCTCTTCTCTCTCTTTTTTTTTTTTTAAATAGGAGACTTTATTTTATTATTATTATTTTTAAGATTTTATTTATTTATTCATGAGAGAGAGAGAGAGAGAGAGAGAGGCGGAGACAAGGCAGAGGGAGCCTGTTGTGGGACTTGATCCCCAAACTGATATCACACCCTGAGCTAAAGGCAGACGCTCAACCGCTGAGCCACCCAGGAGACTTTAAGATTCTTAAAATGCTATTTTCAGGTTTCAATCATTGTAATTCAAATACATGACCAAATTTCAAGCTACAAAATGACTATATTTACTAAGAAACTAAACTTCAGGTATAAATTTGCTAATTATCCCCCCTGTCATACCCCAGGTATTATGTTATCTAGAGAATTATGATGGCATTTTGGAGATCAACAAGGTTCTCATAGACTTGATGCTGTCCTAGCCCATCTACAGACCTATAATCTGACAAAAATCAGATTTATTAACCCATTCCAATGGGGGAGGCTACGCCAGAGGACCAAACAAAAGATAAGAGTTAATACAAGCTTTGGGGGGAGGGAGGAAATAAAATTTAAATAAAGCAGTGTTTGGATGGGTTAGGAGCAAAACAGACTCATATTAAAGGGATCAATGTTAGGTCTAAACTGTTGAGTGTTGTTTCCTTAGAAACTAGAGTTTAGTTGTGGAATGCTGTGTCCACAGCCCCTTTTCTGAAGCTTTCCACCTAAGTTGTAAATCAGGGCTGCTTCTCTGTGTCCAGGAGTGGAATGTTTCCTTTTTACTGATTTAATTTTAAATAGCAAAAATTCCGATAATCTGTTATGACTCTGATAATCTAATCTCCAAAGGGAACAAAAGCTTTCAGAGGGGTAGAAAGCAGTAGTCACCCAAAGAATGGGTTTTGATGCTTTAGAGCTATAATGTGTCCTCTGTAGAGATACTTCTCTATTTTGTGGCTGCCCATCCTAGCCTGGGCAATGGCAAAGCAGATTTTTAATTTTCACAGTCTTGCTGAATTTTGGCTTTTTCAGTGCTCACATTACAATAAAGCAGGATCTGTAGACAAAAGGCAGAGAAGTCTGATGAGGGCAGGTGCTCCTCCGTGAGGCCTGTGGTTGGTGGCTACTGCTCCTGGCATCAGCTGCTTACCTCTGCGGTTGGTCGTAAGGAATTGCATATAATCACCTGTTATGTTTCTGGGCTGTGAGCTTCTTGAGAGCTGAGCCTTTCAAAGATTCCCTTTGTACTGCCAGTTCCTGGCACATGACGTTGAGTGAATTCACAAGTGAGTCATCAAGATTGCTCACCTCCAAGTTTTACCAATCTGTCACTCTTTCAACATATCCAAGGTGGAGGTAACAAGTGCTACGTCTCTCCCAAGTTGTGTGTCCCCAGATTCCCAAGGACTGTAAAAGTTCTTTTGACTCCTCGTGTTGCTTAATCAGTGAAGGAGAGTAGGGGAGTCCTTTGCGTATGTGTCAAAATCAGCTAACCCAGAGTCCTCATGCAGGGCTTTAAGTCATATTCTGAGCTTCTTGCAGAACCTCTGGCCCGGCCTTTAGGAACACCTCCTCTCCTTTAGCTGTGGAGGTGGGGCCCTAGCATTCCCTCCTGGTATGAGCTGCCCTGGGGAAGTGTGATGCTTTCCTGGAACATCCTTAAATAAAACGTGGATAGGTAAGCAACGGTTATAGATTTTTTATCTCACAGAGTTTAAAAGAAGTGGTATCATATTTAGATGAACTCTTAGCCTCTTAAACCACCTTCACTGGGCGTATAATCTGTCTGTATTGTTGTAGGAGCAGTCAACATAAGTCACTTAAAAAAAACTTTTTTTTTTTTTTTTTCAATAATCTCTATACCAGTGTGGGGCTCAAACTCACGTGCTCCTCCGACTGAGCCAGCCAGGTACCTGTAACATGAATCACTTTATTGGCCCTCAAACCAAATCACTTCTTGGGCTTTTAAATTGCCAGATAGGGTGTACTTAACCCAAAGCTCCTCTAGGGCTCATGCAGAAATGCCAGCTTTCTCAGGGCTCTGGGTACTAAGACCAGAGGGATCTTTTTCTTTTTACCATAACAAGCTGCTTTATGAAGTAACTTCAGCTTTTAAGTTTCAGCTTTTGGTTCAGAATGATTTTATCAAATTAAATATCATGGTCCCTGCTTATTAATCATGTGCATCCACAATGTAACCGTAATATACCAGTTGCCAGGGCAGTTTACTGCTGTATAATAACATGATAAATAATTCATAGGGAGGATCGTAGTCTGTCAAAATATACTTTGTGCCTTTGTTAGCTTTTACCTGGAGATCTCAGGAGAGGTTTATACAGATGATCTAGACTTGCATAAAAAGTGTCCTTTGCCAATGTGTCTTTTTTTTTTTTTTTTTTGCCAATGTGTCTTGAATAAAAGAATGATCTTCATCTTCAGATAATGCATAAAATATGGCTCTTTATCATGGTAAATCGTGGAATTTTAGTTTTTTTTAGAATTTTAAAATTATGGTTTTTATCAAGTTAATATATAGACTTTTAAGAATAATACTAATGTACACAGAAAAGCAATGTTTCTTTCCTCTAGCTATGATGCTGCTACCCAGAGGCATCTCCTTCCAATTTAGTAATTTTTTTCTGGAATTTACTTCTCCTATCTAAATGATATGCTTATACCATAGATTCTTGATTCATCAACTTTAGATAATAGTGTTTACTCTGTCTGGTCAATAAAGATCTAGAGCAACAAAGGACATCCCCCCCACGCCCCGCTTGTGTGTACATGCACGCACACTCTTCTCTAAAATAAATAAATAAATAATAAAGTCTTATAATGTATTTTTTTAAGGGGGAGGGATAGAAGACTAGGGAGAGAGAGAATCCTAAGCTGGGCATGGGGCCATATACAGGTCTTGAGATCATGACCTGAACGGAAATCAAGAGTCAGCTTAACCCACTGAACCACCTAGGCACCCCTAAGGATAAAATCTTTAAAAAAAATTACCTTTATTCATTTGCTTAATTTTCTTGAACATCTAAGTAAGTCTTCCCACATCTTTAAGTACTTTACAATGAATCATTCCATGTGATCAAACCTGTCAGATCTATCCCTTCCATGTTTTCCTAGAAATCACCCTCCTGGAATCCTTGATTTTACTCTACCTCCCTCTAGCTCTGCCATACACTTGCCATTCTGGGACTTCTCTTTTGCCATAATATGAGGAATTCTCTTTTTCTCCTTTGTCGGATCTTGCTTTTGGAATTCTATGTCTTAATCATTTTTGGGTTAATCCCTCATTTTTTTGCTAGAGCATATCTTCCAATACCTGAGTAAGGGTATATGCGATCTAATGCATAAGAAAGTTTGGTCAGTTAAGAATTTTAAGTTAAGGGCGCCCGGGTGGCTCAGAGGTTGACTGTCTGCCTTAGGTTCAGGTCATGATCCCAGGGTCCTGGGATTGATTTCTGCTTCTGGCTCTCCACAAGGAGCCTGCTTCTCCCTCTGCCTATGTCTCTGCCTCTCTTTCTGTGTCTTTCATGAATAAATAAATAAAATCTTAAAAAAAAAAAAAAAGAATTTTCAGTTAAGTATCTGCCTTTGGTTAAGTTCATGAACCCAGAGTCCTGAGATCGAGCCCCAGGTCCAGCTCCCTGCTCAGCAGGGAGTTTGCTTCTCTCTCTGCATTCCTTCTTCCCAACTCATGAGCTCTCTGTCTCTCTCTCTCTCCCATTCACTCTTTCTAAATGAATAAATAAAAAAATTAAAAAAAATTAAAATTAAAATTTTAAAATTTTAAAATTAAAAATTTTGGTGAGAGGGGCACCTGGCTCAGTGGTTGAGCATCTGCCTTTGTTTCAGGTTGTGATCCCAGGGTGCCAGGATTGAGTCCCTCATCAGGCTTCCTGCAGGGAACCTGCTTCTCCCTCTGCCTGTGTCTCTGCCTGTGTCTCTGCCTTTCTCTCTGTGTCTCTCATGAAGAAATAAATAAAATCTTAAAAAAAAAAGAAAGAAAAAAATGACATCCTCTTCTTGATTTAGGAATATTTCTTTTATGATTCTGAAGATATTGGTTTGAAATTTTCTCATGCTTTTAGTTCTTTCTGTTTATTTGTTTTGATGTCCATCTTTTGTGGAGCAAGTATCCCACATATGTCCAGTGATTCTTGACTATTTACACTGATGGATGAAGTGCTAAGCCAACTGGATATTCGGTGTGGCTGGGTGCAGCTTGTGGGTTGGTGAATTTTACTATACTTGAGGGGCTTAAAAGTCTGCTATTTAGGATCAGAAGTTTAATCCCTCCATTTTCAGTTGGTACCCTTACTCTCTGCTGTGTCTAGTATCCCAAGACTAGAGCCTCTCTGCTTCAGTATCTCCAGCGAGTAAATTTCCTGTTTGCTGCTGGGTTTGGGGAAAAGGAAGGTTGTTTGGCTTTTCAGGGTAGTGATAAGACCTGATGTCAAATAGCTCCTTATACAGCCTTTCAATCAATACTCTTGTCCTCAGCCTCTCATTTCACTCCCTACCTCTTTAGCAGAGCCCAGTACTTCCAATTCCTGAGAGGCCCCAAATTCTTAACTTTGGCTTTTCCTATGCATAGGATATAAAGAAAAATGACTGAAATAAGGAAAGCATTATATTGGAAAGATTTCAAGATTTAAATACCAAATATAGGACTGATTGCTGTATCTTATAATAATATCCTAGTTAAGAATCTCATCATCTCCTACCTGAACTGCATTTCACAAATTATACCCCATTTAGCCTTAGTGTCTTGCCTAGTGTTAATAGGTATTCTGTAACAACCACCATCGTAACAACAGAGATGCCTTGATCTAAGTTTGGGACACACTGGGTTGAGCAAAGGACCTCTAAGAGCAGCTAATATGCTAATATGCATTATAACTCTCCAAGAAGGACCCCTGACCCTTTCTTTTGAGAATACCAGTATTCCTTGGAACACGTTGGGCAATCCTGAACTTGGTCATTTCAATAACTTCCTAATGGGATTTTTTCCTTGTCTCCATCTCTCTTATCCTAAATCCATGATTTACATTGTTGCCACATTTTTATTTCTAATTCAAACCCAATCATGGGACTTCAGTTCTCAGAAAGCTTCCCTATTTTTGTGAAAAATACAGTCCATACTCAAGATGTTCAAGACTTTCTGTGTTTTGACTCTAGCAGTTTCTTTCCACCCAGTCTTCCACCATTTACCTTATGCATCTGCACATTTCAGCCAAATTAATCATGAGTTTTACCTCAGGCTCACAGAGTAACTGGAAGGTCAGGCTCCTGCTCTTCCTTTACCCAGAATGCTCTTGCCTTACCTCCAACTATCTTCCATGAAGCCCTCTCTGATATACTTTCCATTTACCCCACATGCTAGAACGGCTTACTGCCTTCTTTGTGCTTCTACCATTTTGTTCATGATTCTGTTAGACCTATCACATTTAGCCATTCAGCTTGTTGCCTCTCTGATGAGTCTAAGACCTCTCAGGGCAAGACACTTCCTTTCTCCTCTCATAATTCTAGCATATCTTGTATTGGGTACTCATGAAAACTCATTCTAAAAGAATTAGAAATGGAGGGGAGCCTGGATGGCTTAGTTAAGTATCTGCCTTTGGCTCAGGTCATGATCTCAGGGTCCTGGGGTGGAAACCTGATTTGGCCCCCCTACTAAGCAAATTCTGCTTATCCCTCCCTCTCGGCCCCTCCCCCCACTCATGCTCTCTCTCTTTCAAATAAATTAAAAAATTTAAAAAAGATTTTATTTATTTATTCATGAGAGACACACAGAGAGAGAGAGGGGCAGAGACATAGGCAGAGGGAGAAGCCAGCTCCCTCCAGGGAGCCTGAGATGGGACTTGATCCCAGGACCTCAGGATCACAACCTGAGCCAAGGCAGATATTCAACCGCTGAGCCATCCAGTGTCTCCAAGTAAATGAAAAGAATTAGAAATGAAAGCACTCTTTGGGGATCTAAAGTTATGCAATAAGAAGTTGCTATACTTAACGTAATTGAGACGTTGATTTCTCAATTTCTAGGTTGTCTGGGCACCTTATTAATTTTCCCCATCTCAATGGCTTTTTTAAAAAAGATTTTATTTATTTATTCATGAGAGACACACACACACACACACACACACACAGAGGGTGAGACAGAGGGAGAAACAGGCTCCACGCAGGGAGCCCGAGGTGGGACTTGATCCTGGGACTTGATCCCAGGACTCTAGGATCATGCCCTGGCCCAAAGGCAGGTGCTAAACCACTGAGCCACCCAGGTGTTTGTCAATGGCTTTTTAGCAGCTTCATCCCTTCCAGATCAGGTGAAAGGGAACCACGAATGAGATTGCCATCAGATCTGCTGCTGTTTAGCAATTTTTAAAAATGTAAGTATTTGGGATCCCTGGGTGGCTCAGCCATTTGGCATCTGCCTTCAGCCCAGGGCATGATCCTGGAGTCCTGGGATCGAGTCCCTGCATGGAACCTGCTTCTCCCTCTGCCTGCCTCTGCCTCTCCCCTCTCTCTCTCTCTGTGTCTCATGAATAAATGAATAAAATCTTTTAAAAAATGTAAGTATTTAATTGGAAAAAAGGTTGAGCTTGGGGTTTAGATTCTATTAGGTTTTTTTTTTTAAGATTTTATTTATTTATTTATTTATTTATTTATTTATTTATTTATTTATTTATTTAAGATTGAGAGCAAGAGAGCACAAGCAGGGGGAGTGGCAGAGGGAGAGGCAGAGGGAGAAGCAGGCTCACCACTGAGCAGGGAGCTGGATGACCTGGGGCTGGACTTGAGCTGGGATCATGACTTGAGCTGAAGGCAGATGCTTAACCTCCTGAGCTGCTTAGGTACCCCAATTCCATTAGTTTTATTCATGAATTCCTATCCCTCACTAGCACAAATTATCAAGATCTAAATGCATGTTGCCAGATGCATCTTTTATTTATTAAGCTACTGAGATGCTAGCCTCAAACTCTTTCTCAATGATGCCCTAACTTGGTAGAACACTGTGACACTAGCCTAAAAGGAATTTAAAATTAGGTAGACTTTCTCTTTTTAAATAAGCATGATAAATTTGAGTGTCATAAATGAAAACACCCACAAAATATAATTCTGATTAATACTGAGATCAATGTGGTTAACTCTGAAGTAGAAAATTTATCAGGAAAAGATTTTATGCTAATCCAAAATATAAAAACAGTAGTTTGTTCATCCTATAGGATGCCTGTATGATTAGCTCAGGCTCTTCACTTCCTAGTGCTGAGGAAATGTGAGCAGCAAGAGGATGGGCCTCCTGGTCAGTCTTGCAAATTGGCCATCCTCTTCCTGAAAAGCTTTCTTGGTTTTCTGTGTCTCTGGCCTCCCCTTCTGTTTCTTATTGATTCTTCCATCCCTTCTTCTTCTTTTTTTATTAATAGAGTTGATTTTTTAAAAAAGATTTTATTCATTCAAGAGAGACACACAGAGAGAGACAGAGACACAGGCAGAGGGAGAAGCAGGCTCCCTGCAGGGAGCCCAACGTGGGACTTAATCCCAGGACCCCAGGATCACAACCTGAGCCAAAGGCAGATGCTCAACCGTTGAGCCAGCCAGGCGTCCCTCTTCCATCCCTCTTGACTTAACATGCTGAAGTTAGAATTTCCTGGGTGTGGTCTCAGCCTCCCTCTCTGGGCTCCAGACATCAACATCTAATGGCCCAAGTGGTTTCTCTACCTTGAGATCTCATAGACATTTCAAACCCATCATGGCCTCTCAGCTCCCCTGCTGTCTCCTTCCTGCCTCGCACACTTTTAGCTGGATAATCTCTATTTATACTTCAGGCTTCCCCTTTATTTATCTAACGAATACTAAGTGAATGCCTAATATGTGTTTAAAGTCCCATCCTCAGAGAAGCTTTGATGGCCAGATCAGGTTAGGTGCCTCTGTTATCTATCAGGCAAACCATGTTTGTTTTGTTTGTTTTTTTTCTTTTAAAGATTTTACTTATTTATTCATGAGAGACACACACACAGAGAGGCAGAGACATTGGCAGAGGGAGAAGCAGGCTCCCTACAGGGAATCCTGGGATCCCAGAGTCCTGGGATCACAACCTGAGCCAAAGGAAGATTCTCAACCACTGAGCCACCGAGGTGCCCCAAACCATGTTCTTTCTATTAGATAAGCACTTATTACTGTAGAAGTTACATGATTTTATTTTTAATTTTTAAAAAGATTTTGTTTATCTATGAGAGAGAGAGAGGGAGAGAGAGAGAGAGAGAGAGAGAGAGACAGAGAGAGACAGAGAGAGAGTGACCAAGCAGGAGGAGGGGCTGAGCAGGGAGCTGAAAGTAGAGCTGGATCCCAGGATGCCTGGATCACGACCTGAGCCAAAGGCAGACGCTTAACTGACTGAGCCGTCTAGGTGCCCTGAAGTTACATGTTTTTAAAAAATATTTCTACCCCACTACACTTAAGATCACAAGGGTAGAAATAATGTCTATAAATCACTGCATCCCCAGCGCTAAGATAGTGCTTGGTACCAAGTAGGTGCTCAATAAATGTTTGCAGAATGCATGAACGTAGAAGGATTTAATGGAACTGCTTATCATCTAGTTGAAGAAAGACAAGTTTTTTACATGCAACAGATGCTTATGAAGGAAAGTCAGTAAGAATGTGGTTAGACTATGTGACTTTTAAAGTCCTGTCTGAGATCTTGAGACTCTTTGATTCTTATCATATCTGAGTTAATATAGAGCACTCTATACGTTCTGAGGTAATGCAGAGCAAAGGCATAATCAGAGTTGGATATGGTTAATCTGGGAATATTTACTAATTGAAATAGACTAACTTAAAGTAAGAGTTCTCAATCTGGGTACTACTGGTACCTTGGGGCCAGATGATTCTTTGTGTGTGTGGGGGGGCTGTCCTGTAGGATGTTTTGTAGCATCCTTGGCTTCTACTGAATAGGAACCACATGCCAGTAGCAGCACTTAGTTCTGACAACCAAAAAATGTCTCCAGATATTATCCAATATTGCCAGGGGTGGGTGGGCAAAATCACCCTGGATGAGAACCACTGACTTACAGGAGGAGAACAAATTGGATTGCCTGAGGGAGAAGCTTTCTAGAGAATAGCATTTTATAGAGGCACTAATTTGGGAATGAGCAAGTTGTGCCTGGGAAATGGCAAGATCCTCTTGGTTAGAATGGGAAGTGCTAGGATGGAAGATAGAATGTTGGCCAAGCTGGCGAAAAAGAGCTGAATTCTGTTCATACAAGATTATTTTGGGGCCTCAGTATATGTTTGAAAAATGCAAGTTCTGTGGAAGCAGTAAGTATGAAAGTCAAGGGCAGCCTGCTGATGAAATAAAGCAACAAAATGAGCTCCTTGGGGAATGGGTGGTGCTCCTTGCTGGGCTGGGTGCCTCCCATTGAGGCTCCGTGTGGCTCCCAAGTAACCTTGTATCAGAGAGTGTTTACATCCAGGAAGCATCCTTCAGACAGGACTAAGAGCCCTGCAGGGGCTGGCAAGTCTTACTAGCATAGTGTCTGCCCAGCACATTGACGAAGTTCAATAAATGAGCTCTTGGCTGGGCTGATCTAAGAAGGATGAAGGAAAAAACTGACAGAGAAGGCAAAAATCTTCCAGTTTGTTGGTTTGGTTCATATTCTATTAAGTACTTAGAATGATATCAGTAAATCAGACACTTACTTTTTTTTTCTTCCAAAGAACTCCTTGCTAGTCATCAGATTTTCATGCCTTCTGATTTCTATCTTTATCCTAGGTTGGAACAGGAAAGAGAAGGTGATAATTTCTAGCTTGATTAGTCATGGCTATTAGGTGTTTAAGTGTGACATTTTAAATATTTTCTAAGTCAGGGGATGGTATCACTGAAACCTTTGAATTAAAAAAAAATGGCTTTTCCCCTGCAAGATCCAATGTAAATATAATATGCCACTACTTTTAATATTTAATTTTATTCTTTTAAAAAAATTCTATTTATTTATTCATGAGAGACAGAGAGAGAGAGGCAGAGAGAGACATAGGCAGAAGGAGAAGCAGGCTGCCTGCAGGGAGCCTGATGTGGGACTTGACCCCAGGACCCCTGGGTCATGATCTGAGCCAAAGGCAGATGCTCAACCACTGAGCCACCCAGGCACCCTAATTTTATTCTTAATAGCAGTGACTTTGTGAAACTGTGCATATTTTCCTGATGCTATTGTTGGTAAAATATTCTAAGAGCTCTTCATTCTTTCGTTTATTCCTTCAACAAAAATTTGTTGAGAATGTGTTTTGTCCCAGGTATTGCTGGGAACATAAGGATGAAAAGGCCTGTGGGGGACGCCTGGGTGGCTCAGTTGGTTAAGCATCTGCCTTCAGCTCAGGTCATGATCTCAGGGTGCTGGGACTGAGCCCCCCCATTGGGCTCCCTGCTTAGGAGAGAATCTGCTTCTCCCTCCCTGCCTCTCACCCCCACTACCTGTGCTCTGTCACCCTCTCAAATAAATAAATACAATATGAGAAAAAAAAAAAAGATGAAAAGGCCTAGGGATTGTTCTTCAGGAGCTCACTGAATGATGGGGCAACCGCGACAGTGCAGTGACAGTGACAATATAGGTAGTTAAGGTACTCCAGGGGAGGGGCGAGCTAGGTGCTGTGTCATTGTGGTGGGTGAGGGTGAGGGGTGGGGAGGGCTGTGTGGGGTCTGAAGGATATAGAGAGGCAACATGAAGGAGGAGACTTTGGGGCTGACCCTTGAAAGGTGAACTGGAGTTCTACCGGGGTGCACAGGAGTGGGGACTCAGGTGCTTCCTGGCAGAAGGAATAACAGTTTTTTTATGTAGTAGGCACAAGGGAATGAGAGAATATGTCCCACAGAGAGTTGTAATCATTCAATGTGTGTGGTGGGAGACAAGATAGAGCAGCACCTTGCCTGCCATGCTGAGATAATAAAGAATCATGGAAAGATTCTTGGGAAGTTCCCTCCTGCAGTGGTCAGAAGAAATGACTGGGTTTGGAGACAAGACAGGAAAATGAGGTATGGAGGCTACTGCTGCTCATCTACACAAAATTGGGTGGCACTCTGTGTGTGGTGACCAAGGGAATATGTACTGCCCCCCAAATTCCTAGAGGGAGGTAAAATACTTTTGAAATGCTGAGAAACACGTTAGAACTATCCAGTATAAGAACAGTTTACATGCGGGACGCCTGGGTGGCTCAGGTGTTGAGTGGCTGCCTTCAGCTCAGGGTGTAATCCTGGGATCCGAGATCGAGTCCCACATTGGGCTCCTTGTGGGGGGACTGCTACTCCCTCTCCAGTGTCTCTGCCTCTCTCTCTGTGTCTCTCATGAGTAAATAAATAAAATCTAAAAAAAAAAATAAAAAAAGAACAGTTTATGTGCATGGTGAAATGTAGCCACAGTTTCATGTGTCTTTCAAGAACCTAACAGTTAAACTTTTTTTTTAAAGATTTATTTATTTATTTGACAGAGGGAGAGCACAAGCCAGGGGGCAGAGGGAGAGGAGAGAGAATTTCAAGCCAACTTCACACTGAGAGCAGAGCCTGACTCAGTGCTCGATCTCATGACCCCAAGATTACGACCCTAGAGGAAACCAAGAGTCAGTCACTTAACTGACTGTGCTACCCAGGCACCCCTAAACATTTAAAATTTTTTATTTTAAAAATATTTTATTTATTTATTTTAGACAGGGACAGAGAACTTGATAGAGAGCATGAGTGGAGCGGAGGGGCAGAGGGAAAAGACTCCCTGCTGAACAGGGAGCTCAATGTGAGATTCGATCCCAGGACCCTGGGATCATGATCTGAGCTGAAGGCAGACAGTTAACTGACTGAGCCACCCAGGTGCCCCCCTAAACACTTTTTTAAAGATTTAAGAAAAACATTTTTTAAAAAAGATTTTATTTATTTATTCATGAAAGACAGAGAGACACAGAGAGAGAGAGGTAGAGACACAGGCAGAGGGAGAAGCAAGCTCCATGCAGGGAGCCCGATGCGGGACTTGATCCTGGGACCCCAGGATCAGGCGCTGGGCTCAAGGCTGCACTAAACTGCTGAGCCACTGGGGCTGCCCAGATTTAAGAAAAATTTTAAAGTAGTTTCTAAATGCAGCATGGGGCTTGAACTCACAACTCGGAGATCAAGAGTCTCATTCTCCACTGACTGAGCCAGCCATGCACCCCAACATTTTTCAAGATAGTTAATGATAACCTGGCTTCCCTCACCATCCACAAAACCAAAAAACATGTTAGTCATGTTGCATCTTTCGTTTATCCAGATGAGAATCAATGGCTAACCTAAGTTAGGGACTCGAAGGAAAGGAATGAGGTAGCCAGGACAATGGAGTCTTTCACTGGTCAGGGAAAAGATTATAGATCTTGGTCAGTAATTTAAGGTGGAGGTAGAAGCAGAGGGAGTACCTAGGATTATTCCTATATTTCTTGCTTTGTCACTAAGTTTTAAAATTGCCTTCTGAGGAGTGTCTGAGGGGTTGGCTGAGCATCCTACTCTTGGTTTTGGCTCAGGTCGTGATCTCGGGGTCTTGGGATCAAACCCTGCATCGTTGGGCTCTGTGCTCAGCGGGAAGTCTGCTTGAGATTCTCTCTCCCTCTGCTTCTCTCCTCACCCCTATCACATGCATTCTCTCTAAAATAAATGAATAAATCTTAAAAAAAACATTGCCTTCTGAGAGCTTTCATAGGCCAAGATCAGTGTCCTTCCTTTTTTACTCAGTTTCTAGAGCATAAAGATGACTCATTTAGTTTTCCTTTTTTACTCATTCCATAGTGCATGAACCAGTTTGGTAACCCACATGAATCATTAGGTTATCCTTTAATTGGCTTCGGGATATTTACAAAGAAGGATCTACTTTCAAAGGATAAGGTTTACCCCCTAGTAAGGATTTGCAAGAGAACATGCCCAAGCTTTGCTCTATTCTTGAAAATGTTTTCTTTTATCTGGAACTGGGAAAGCATATCATGACTGGGAAGATTTAGTGAAAACTCAGTCTTTTTTTTTTTTTTTTAAGATTTTATTTATTTATTCATGACAGAGAGAGACAGAGACAGAGACACAAGCAGGCTCCATGCAGGGAAACTGACGTGGGACTCAGTCCCGGGTCTCCAGGATCAGGCCCTGGGCCGAAGGCGGCGCTAAACCGCTGAGCCACCCGGGCTGCCCGAAAACTCAGTCTTGAACTGAGCTAGTGTGTTTGGTATTTTGAAGAGGCTTGGGCCTTTCATGTCTTCAATGCCTCTGGCTCAGGCAGTTTCTTCTGTTTGGGATGTCTCCACATGCCAACCTCATGCCCCATTTCCAACTTCGGGCTGGGGAAGCATAACACACTCTTTGAGGCCCAGGCTGAATATTGCCCCTTCTGCCTTCTTGACATCTTCACATTGTAGGCAGGAAAAATCATTGCCTCTTCTGGACTGCTTTCTCCAGTAGACTGTGTCTCTCTCTCTTTTTTTTTTTTTTTTAAGATTTTATTTATTTATTCATGAGAGGCACACACACACACAAACACACACACAGAGGGTGGTGGGGGCAGAGACACAGGCAGAGGGAGAAACAGGCTCCATGCAGGGAGCCCCACGTGGGACTCAATCCCCGGTCTCCAGGATCACACCCCAGGCCGAAGGCGGCGCTAAACCGCTGAGCCACCAGGACTGCCCAGACTGTGTCCTCTTTTAACAGAAGCTCCATGTGCCCATCTTGAAAGGCCGTTATTCACATACCTGGATACAGCATAAGTTGAATTGATTTGGTTGAGGTGTACATAGAAATGTAGTAACCAGTGTTTTGTCTGCCTAGGAAGGTTGGCACCCAGAGCCCACCATAAGGAGGCTACATGAGGGTGCCCAGCCAGGGGGCAGGACCCCTTGCTACCTGGTAGCAGCAATAGGTGAGCATTAGGGAGGACCGACATGAAAGCAGGATAGGGCTGGGGCTCAGGGCCAGGATCATTGGGAGGCTTGGACAGACAAGGTAGACAGGGATTTGGCATGAGGTTGGGGGAGTGGAAGATTCCGGAAAACATGATGAAGGAGTTTGTGCTGAATGCAGAAGGAAGTAAGAAGTCCCCTATGTTTTCTGAGTGGAAAGAAGAGTGGTAAGGACAGCCATATGCTGGGGAGATAGAGTGGTTGATTGGAGCCTGGGAATCCTGGAGTCCTGGAGGTGCCAGGAGACTTTGATCATCAAACCTGAGCTGAAGGTGAGGTCGGACAGGTTCTGCCGTAGTCTTTCAACTCAAATCTCAGCTGCTGTGTGTGCTGGGGATACTTGAAACCACCATATACACAGCTCCCACCTTCCTGGAACAGAGGATTTATTTGGGAGATTTTGGGGAAATACTTTTATACTTTTATATTGGAGCAAATGCAGATACACAGTTTCGAGAAGAATGCACATTTAGAATGAGATTTCAGGGGTGCTCTCTCTGTTAAATAAATAAATAAATAAATAAATAAATAAATAAATAAATAAAATATTTAAAACATATATTAAAATAAGATTTCAAATAAATGTTGGGCCAGAAATTCTGGCTGGCCCCTCCCTTGCCTCAAGGGAGAACTCACTGCCCTGGCTCTGGGGCATCTCAGTGGTAACAGGTGGAGAAGGCCGAGGAGATGTTCTCCGAGGGGTGCTGGGAGAGGTCAGGACACTCACAGACTAGTGACAGCGGGTGCCCTAAGGTCCGTGGCTGGCACCTACTAGCGCAGTGGGGCCGGGATTCCCTCTCTATTTTGTGTCAGCTTTCCTCCCACCGTCCCTGGGTCAGGAGCACACCACTGAAAGCAAGGACACGAAACTCTCCAATTTTGACACCACCCGTGAGTGTTGTTTTCATACCACACCTGAATATTACTTTATGCCACATTAAAAGCTTTAGCTACTTTCTGTGTTGGAGGAATGGGGGTTTTTAGGTCTCCAAAATTCCTATTATTCAAGACTTATACTTGTGGACCTAAAGTAGATGTGGAAAGAAATATTCCTGGAAACAGACATAGTCAATTAGTTGTATACTTTTTAACTTTAAGTTTTTCCTAGACCACTTAGAGACTTCGAACACAATGGCAGGAATGAAATAGTTAAAATGAGAATCATTTGAAGGATAACAGTTTGTGGGACACACTTTATTTTACCTATATTTTTCTCAAAACTTTGAGCTTTCTGCCCTCTTCCAACACTATATAAATGATCACCGTAGTATGGCATGCTTGTAAGAAAAGCTAAAGAATATAGGATCCCGTAAAGTAAAAAGAGGCCTCTTTTCCTTCTTCCTGCAGTCTTCCTCCTGTCAGGGTTAGTTGTATTTTTTTAAAGACATACTATGTGATTACCTGAGCTACCAGATGATTTTCTAGCTTCTGGGAGACTGTAGGGAACAGAGTAGACCAGGGTGTAGGTCTTCTAGATTTTTCTCTTTGCAAATCCAGTCAACAAATATTTGTTCAAGACATTGTTCCAGGCATTGGGGTACCTCCACGTACAAACAGGCATGTATCCTGCTCTGCAAGTCTTTTCTCTTTAGTTGTGCCTCATAGACATTGTTCCATTTTTAGTCTGAAATGGACCCCACTCATCCTTTCAAAAATGAGTCCATTGGCTGAATGTATCATAATTTGCCTAATCCCCCATATGAACATGTTTTTTTTTTTTTTTTTTTTTCATATGAACATGTTTGTGCTTGTGGTCTAGTTTTTCACTGTTACAAACATAATAACGGGGGCATTTTCATGTTCTTAGCAGCTATTGCAAGCAATCCTGCCTCCTTGGCACTGATAGTCTGGTAAACTGTGACTAAGGTTGAAGGCCAGCCCCTGTGCCTGGCTTTTTAAGAAGGGCCAACGGGATTTCCTGAATAATAGTGACCTGGGAGGAGCCACAGGGTTGGCCAGAGGCCCAAGTGAAAAGGCAGTTCCTTGGAGGATTTTTCAGTGAAATGCCACTGAGAGGTGTCCCATCCACCCTGCGTTCCTGCCCACCTCACAGCAGCTGCTGAAGTACCTGTGTTTTCTGTATGCCTGGATTCCTGGTGGAAGCCGCTGGAGGGCCAGGTAATGTGTGCTAGTTGGCAGCAGTGAAACCTGGGTCAGGCGTCATGCATGAGGCTGGCAGCCACATCCTGCATCCTGGCAACAATGCTTATGGACATTTGTCCCCCTTATGGCTTTATTTTCTTGGGGCCAATTCCCACGAGTGAAATTTCTGGTTTTCACACAGGTTGTCACCCTCTTTTGGAGGTTGTAACAATTTATACCCTCATGAACAGTGATTACAGTCCTTCTCCCCTCCAACCCCCACCTATAATAAGAGTGGCTATTTATCAGTCTTTTTGACTTTTGTCATTCTGAGAGGGTGAAAATGGCATGTAATCATTCTTTAATTTGAATTTCTTTAGTTGTTGTTGATATCAAGCATCTTTTAATGTTTACAGGTTATATTTCTTCTGTGAAACACTTTTTCATTTCTTTTGTCCTTTTAAAAAATATAGTTTATCTTTTTTCTTTTTTAAGGAGTAAAGTGGATTTTACTGAAGATTCTGTAGAGAGAAGGATTTATTTTAATAGCTTATCTTGTTTATTGTTGACTTGTAAGAATTCTTTGTATATTATTAGGCACATTGGTTCTTTGTCATATATGCTGCAAATATTATGAAGGAAAAATTATAGTTGCTAAACTAAACCAGATTATTTTATTTTATTTTTTAAAAATATTTTAATTTATTTATTCATGAGAGTCAGAGAGAGGCAGAGACACAGGCAGAGACACAGGCAGAGGGAGAAGCAGGCTCCATGCAGGGAGCCCATCGTGGGACTTGATTCCAGGACTCCAGGATCAGGCCGTGGGCTGAAGGTGGTGCTAAACCGCTGAGCCACCCGGGCTGCCCCGCATCCCAACCAGATTATTTTAAAGAATATTCTTCAGTTTCTTCTCCTATTCTTTCCAGTTTCTTCTGTAGTGTAATAATGTTTAATGTATTTTTCATTATATTTGAAATAGAGCATTATAAAGATATTAAGTCATACTTAATACGCAAAGTTTGAAACAATGAAAATCCTCCCAAATTAAAAAATCAAAAATCATATATTCTAAAAGAAGTTGGCTTAGTAAATGCCATTTAAATATTGCTACATGACATTTCTTCTTTAGAAGATAAGCAAAAACAAAGGCCACCCTTTGTCAGGCTCTGTCTTGAATTAATGTTTTAAATTATATAAAGTATTTGGGAACACATCACCTGAAAAAAAATCCAGCAGCCCTGTATCCTAAATCACATTTTATTTCTTTAAAAAAAGGAATATCTTATGAATCTCTTAAGCTTCTCTTATTTTTGAATTTTGAGAGAAAGATTTTTTCCTTCCTCTGTTTACCTAAAGACTGAGATGACTCTGACATGTCTTCAGAATGTGTAATACTGATTGAATTTCAGTATTAATAGTCAACTAGCATCAAGATTTATTTTGGTAGCACATCAGAGATAAAGAAGATTCCTAGAACTTCTTAGGGCAATATCAGATAACCCAGCTTTTATTATACAAATAATTTATAATATTATGATGAAATGACATAATAATTCAAGGCAGCTGCTCTTAAATCCCTGGCCTGGTAATATATGTTCCAAACGGGGTTGAAATTCAGCAGTAGGAAACTCAGCATTCTAGCATTAACGACAGAAAACACCAATTAGCTTTAATGAGCAGATGTGCATTTTGAGCAAACAGTTGGAAACCCACCTCCACCTTAAGTTTTGGAGAAGCTCTTCCAGGACCTTAAGTTAATTATGTCTAGATTAAATAGACAGTCCAAAGCTTATTTGATATAATTTTCAGAGTCATAGAAGGGAAGTTATTTTACTTTATCAAATGATTTTTTGTAGAATCTAGTCTCATAGGTTAACTGTTCAAATTTCTTCCCAAGTAGTCAAATCTCCTGCATATGAATTCTAGACTTGAGAAGTACAGAGTCCTAGGGATACCTGGGTCAGTGGGTTAAGTGCCTGCCTTTAGCTCAGGTCATGATCTTAGGGTCCTGGGATTGAGCCCCACTGGACTACCTGCTCAGTGGGGAGTCTGCTTCACCCTCACCATCTGCCCCTCCCCCTAACCTCCCCGCCCTGTGATTTCTCTCCCTCTCTTCCTCTCTCTCTGTTTCAAAGTCTTTTTAAAAAAAACACAGCATCCTAAAACTGTTGATTACCTATCAAAATGATTTACTGAACAGCGAAGTGTTTTTGTTTTTGTAATTCCTCTGTTAGGGGATCCCTGGGTGGTGCAGCGGTTTGGCACCTGCCTTTGGCCCAGGGCGCGATCCTGGAGACCCAGGATCGAATCCCACATCGGGCTCCCGGTGCATGGAGCCTGCTTCTCCCTCTGTCTGTGTCTCTGCCTCTCTCTCTCTGTGTGTGACTATCATAAATAATAAATAAAAATTAAAAAAAATTCCTCTGTTAGTCCCAAATAAACCCTTTTTGCTGATAAAATTTACTTTTAAGGTTGGCTACTTTTACACATATCATTGCTGAGGGAAATTCCAAAATTCATTAGTTTATTCTATCCCATCATGAAGCACATCCATTTGCTGAACTCTCTTATTCCACAAGAAACAACCTATTTGAATAAATTATTGGGGGGAAATGTTATAGTCATTCTATCATAAATGTTTATGTTCTTTGTATCTTTTTGTATTTACTACAATAAAAGTGCACAAAAGTTTTAGCAAGCATATACTGTTTTGAGGCTGTGTGCGACATGTTTGGAGGGTTTTCCTTAGTTTATGTACTCAAATTGATTACCTTTGGTTGAACTCTTTCCTCCCATTCCAAGCCACCATCCCAGCACTTTCTCTACCCTGTGGACCAACTCTCACCCCTGTTGTCCTCAGAGCCCATCTACTTTTCACCTTTTCTTTCTCCTTTACCCACAAATGTTTCCCCCATTGCTCCTGGAATAGCTAGCCTTCAGAGGCTCTGCCCAGCCCCGGTAGGAGAGACTTGGGCCAAGAACCCTGAGGTTACTGTGGCTGTGGCCCAGGAATGTCATGAAAACCTAGTGGGCAGGACAGATCTATTTTTCAATGCCATTATGTGTTTTCCTGGCCTTTGCCTGAGCCATGAACTCCTTAAGTGCTGACTCTGTGTCACCCACCCTACCCACTCCCATGGCCCCTGGCAAAGGGAGGTACTCACTATAGTTAAACTTAATTATGACATTCTTTCAGAGGGATGTGTGGATATGTTTCTTATTAGACCATAAACTCTGAGGGCAGAGGTCATGTTGCATTGGTCTTTTTGTAACCCAGCACTAGCATAGCCAGCCAATCGTGGGCATATAGTAGTGAGAGGTAAGTGAATGGTTGGTGGTGAATGACTGGCTCATTTTTAACTGAAGAGATAATTTTTATTTTTATTATTTTTATTATTTTTATTATTTTTAATTTTTATTTATGATAGTCACAGAGAGAGAGAGAGAGAGAGAGAGAGAGAGAGGCAGAGACATAGGCAGAGGGAGAAGCAGGCTCCATGCACCGGAAGCCCAACGTGGGATTCGATCCCAGGTCTCCAGGATCGCGCCCTGGGACAAAGGCAGGCGCTAAACTGCTGTGCCACCCAGGGATCCCTATTTTTATTTTTATTTTTATTTTTAAAAAATATTTTATTTATTTAGGCATGAGAGACATACACAGAGAGAGGCAGAGATACAGTCAGAGGGAGAAGCAGGCTCCATGCAGGGAACCGACGTGTAACTTGATCCTGTGTCTCCAAGATCATGCCGTGGGCTGAAGGCAGCACTAAACTGCTGAGCCACCCAGGTTGCCCCTGAAGAGATAATTTTTAAAAAACATTTTGAGAGAGCTAGAGAGACAGAGACAGAGAGAAAGAGAAAGCACCAGCAAGGGATGGGGCAGAGGGAGAAGCAGACTCCCAGCTGAGCAGGGCACCTGACGCAGGACTCGATCCCAGGACTCTGGAATCATGATCTGAGCCAAAAGCAGATGCTCAACCCACTGAGCCACCCTGAACCACTTCTTCAGGGTGCCCCTGAAGAGACGATTTAAGTAAAAACATTCAGGAGGTTAAAAAAAAAAAAAAATGGCATAGTTTCTTGAAAACCTGTCATTCTTTTCTTATAGGAGTATTTGCAATATGAAAGTTTTCTTGGAACTCAAGTACACGGTTAACAAAGCAGGAGCCAGTGGTAGCTGGTAAGCCAGTTGGGATGGCAATAGTCAGCTTGTTATCTTGATAGAGTGAAATTGTGTGTGGACCTCTAAAATGGCACAGAATCTGTGGATCTCCTACCACAGAAGGCAAACCTGAGATATTTGGGAGAATGATCCCATATTACTCAGGGACGGAAATCAGCAGTGGGGAGAAGGGAAGGGAATTAAACCTGGTACAAGGTTTCTGCCCTGGAGATTAAGGTACATTTTGCCATTAACAGCGATAAGAAAGTGAGATAAGAAAGAAGATTAGTTTGGACTTGAATAGGCCTCTGATTCCAGCATCCATAATTATTAAATATGGGTTGTGCTTGCTCTTTCTGAGGAAATGAGATGATGTGAAAGCACTTTGAAATTTGAAAAGGAAAGGACTAGATAATTATATTAATGATAACCTTTATGGTTGTTTTAATTAGATATTTTCTGCCAGGAGTTAGAATAAAGACTTAAAGTGACATTTGGGATCTAAGGGAATGAAACAACCGAGGAAGCAGGCATCAATGGTCAGCAAGACAGGTCAGCAAGTCTTTATGGTTGAGAGAGAAAATAGGGTTTATCAAAGAGTACTCTGTGAGAACTCCCACGAGAAGGCTGGGTAAGGTAGAAACCAAGACTGGAGGGGTTTTAGAAGCTGGGGATGTTCAGCATCATCAAATGCTACAGAAAGAGAGGCTGGGTAAGAAGAGAAATCATTAATTTGCATCAGATTTGGTAAGCTTGAGTAACTGGTTTTGGTGGGGGGTGGAGGTAGAACCCAGGCTCTGTATTTTGGAGGGGTGGGTGAGAATAGGTGTAAAGGTACTGGAAGAGAGGAAGTGATGGCCTAGGGTATCACCACAGCTGGAGTTACTTAACGGCAAAGGGAAGATAGCTTGATAAATTTTATACTATTATTCCAAAAAGGACTTGAAGGGAAAAATAGGGGAAGAACATATGGAGGGTACAGGGAAGCTGGGGATATGGAGAGAGAGGAGATTCTTGGGGAGCTGTGACGAAGAGTGACATTCAAAGTCTAAGTGGACGGAGTAATTTTACAGATTTGGTATAACTCTACTGAAGCTAAGAGGAACTCTCATCCAGTTCTCATAGCAGGTATTTCAGTTGTTCCCCTCCCCACTAACCTTCTCGCTTCTTTCTCTTTCTCTTTTTTTTTTTTTTTTTTTTTTTTTAATTTTTATTTATTTATGATAGTTACAGAGAGAGAGAGAGGCAGAGACACAGGCAGAGGGAGAAGCAGGCTCCATGCACCGGGAGCCCGATGTGGGATTCGATCCCGGGTCTCCAGGATCGCGCCCTGGGCCAAAGGCAGGCGCCAAACCGCTGCGCCACCCAGGGATCCCGCTTCTTTCTCTTTTGTACTCGGCCAGCAACACTCCACCTTGGAGTGAGTCTCCTCATTCATCCTCTCCAATTCTATATAGGGGTCCTTGTGGATTGCTGGTGAAAATGATTCGATTTTTTTTGCTTGCCAATTCCTAAGAAGCTTTAGAGAGCTTTGCCCACTCCCCTTTTTCTTTTTCAAAGTCTCCACCTCGACAACTTGCTCACAACAGAAGTCATACTTTAGAAAAGGCCTTTCTTTTTCTCTAAGAAAACTAAAGCTGTAAGGTAGGGAATTCCTTAACTTACTCTTTCATGTTCATGGCCCTCTGACTCCTCAGTTTCCCTCCTCTTAGGAAAAGAACTACTGGCTCCAGTTTATTAAGGCTTTAGATCTGATCCCCCAGCTCACCATCTTCACCTGTATCTTTAAGCCCATAAACTTGCTTACGCCTCTCCCATCTGAAAATCAAACCAAACAAAAGCCCTTGCTGCCATCCTATCTTTTTCTCTTCACAGGCAAGCTTCCTGCGGAGATAAAGCTGATGAGCTCACTTCTCTTCTGATTTCCCAGTTCCCTCTCTAATCCGGTTTGTGCCCCTTATCATTCCACAATGAATGAGTCATCAGTTGGGCCCCAAGTGGACAAAACAAACTGGTACTTCCCTTCCTCCTTTGGCTTGTCCTCCCTGAGCCACTTGTTCTCCTGGCTGTCCCTTCTTTTCTTGGCTTCTCCCCTAGGTCTCTCCTCTTTGTTATCAAATCTCAGCTCCTCTCAGCCCATTTATTGGCTCCCTTTGGGCTCTCATCCCCTAAATCTCGAGTGGCTGGGTTTATTCTGTACTGTTCTTCCCATGCTGTGTGCTTTCCCTGGGTGACCTTATCTGCAATCATACTTACTAGGGGCTTACTGAAAATTCACATGCCTCTAGCTCCTGTTCAGGCTTCTCTTTGGAGTTCTAGGCCTATAGGCCCAACTGCCCACTGGACACCTCCACCTCCCTCAGGTACCTCAGACTCACCCTCATCCCAACAGAATTCATGTCTTTTCAGCCAAGCGTCTTCCCCTGGATTCTTTGTGAATATTGTCATCATCCAGGATCCCAGTCTCTTTTCCCTCATTCTAGCCGGTTGTCAATAATAGCAAGATGAAGAAATTTTTGTTCCCTAGATACTCAGGAAGTTGAGGGATGCAGAATGGCTTAGTAGGGCTGTATTCCCAGAGAGATTGAGGAGTTACATACATTGGGGAGAACCACGTGGTAGGAATGGCATTTAGGGAGCTGGTCCAGTGAGGGAAGGGTATCTCTGGGTGATGCTCCCAATCCTGGATAAACTTAACAGAGCATCACCACATGCTGAGGTATTTGGAGGTCTTGAAGAAAAAGGAATGAAGCTTGAATACACCCAAACAGATCTAAAAAGAAATACTTCAGAGAGGAATGGGGACAGAGAGAAGCCTAACGCAGTAAGATTCGGAAATGGGGGGTCAGGTGTACTTAGATCTCTCAAGGGTGAAGATAGTGAGTGTGGGTTATAGATGCTCTATTTACAGGATCTACCTCTGTAATGTCTCCAACCCAATCCTCTTTATTTTATTTTATTTTATTTTATTTTATTTTATTTATTTATTCATGAGAGACAGAGAGAGAGGCAGGGACACAGGCAGGGGGAGAAGCAGGCTCCATGCAGGGAGCCTGCCGTGGGACTCGATCCCAGGACTCCAGGATCATGCTCCTGAGCCGAAGGCAGATGCCCAACCGCCGAGCCACCCAGGTGTCCCTAATCCTCTTCTTAGTATCCTCTAGGCAACTTGCTCACCCCCAAGTCTTGTTTAATCGTATTAAGCCATTGGCTCTTTCTTTTTTCTTTTTCTTTTTTTCCATTGGCTCTTTCATTGTTTGTATGTCCAGGTAAAAAGTCATTGGTTTCTTACACAAGGTCCTGCGGGATGTGGTCTCTCTTTACTATCCAGCTCCATCTCCTGCTACTGACTACACATTCTTTTTGCTTCAGCCACATGAAAGTCCTTCCAGCCCTTTGAGAGCATCACACCTTCCTATAGGGTTCCATGCACCTGTGCTTGGAATATCCTCTCACTCTTTCCTCTCTAAAGTCATCCATTCTGTCATTTCTACCTTTCCTTCAAGACTAAGCTCAAGTACCATTTCCCAGAAGCCTTTGACAACCCCAATCTGATTTTCTCTGGGCTTTCATGGCAGCTTACACATAACATAAAGATACCCTTTACCAGATCTCACTGTAATCAGTTAACTTGTCTCTCTTCCTTAGTAGACTGGGTACTTTATGAAGGCAGATCTCAGAGTAGCTGGCTTTCTATCCCCAATATTTAGCTCATAAACAGCAGCTGATATTTCTAAATGAATAAATAAAAGGCATCAATCATGGAAGTTTTAAGGTTTAAGCAGTAGGATATTTAAACATTTATTTATTTTTTAAAGATTTTATTTATTCACGAGAGACACAGGCAGAGGGAGAAGCAGGCTCCATGCAGGGAGCCTGATGTGGGACTCGATCCCGGGTTTCCAGGATCACTCCCTGGGCTGAAGGCGGCGCTAAACCACTGAGCCACCCGGGTATTTAAACATTTAAACAGCAGTCCGTTTAATTACCATTTCACATGCTGTTTATCTCGTTCCTGAAGGTGAGTACCGTAAAGCTGGCCTATTTGCCAGTGGGAAGACCTGGACATCTAAAAGTGCATCTTCCGGAGGTACCGTCAGCCCACAGACAGATCTTAAGCAGCCTGTTGGCTACAGAACCCACCAGATCAGAGTCCTTTTCCTGGACTTGACCTGTAGGGTACCTCTAGGCACTCAAAGAGGTATGCGGATAGACATATTTAAGGTAATCTCTTTCGTCTTTAGGTTAAGGAGTGCAAGGGGCATGTTGGTGCATGCGGGTGTGTGTGTGTGCGCGCGCGATGGATGGGGGAGGAAGGAAGGAGGCAATGTGCGCATCACTTCTTCAGAGCCGCCTTCTCTGACCTCGTTGACTGGGTGACGTTGGTCTCCCCACAGTCAGAGCACCTTATTCTCCCTCTGTGCACCCATCACAGCTTTACCCGCTTTCGTGTGGTTAGTGCCCCCGCTGGACCGTAAACCGCTCGAGGTAAGGAACCTAATGCGTTCGCCCCGTCCGCCCCTGCACTCCGCTCCCGGTAGGGTGCCAGATTGGCACCAGGAGGCCCCGACCAGCGTTTCTGGCCCCGATTGCAGGTACCGACCACCCCCGGGCGGACTAGCTCCCCGCCGGGCGAGGGCCGGGCCAGGCGGGCGGCGGGGGCGGGCGGGGCGCTCTCGCGCGGACAGGGCTGCGGCTCGCGTGGGCGCGGCCCGGGGCGGGGGCAAGCGGGCAGGGGCGGGCGCGACGCGTGGCCGCGGACCCGCCAATGAGCGTCGGGCGGGCGGGGCTCGGGGCCGACCGCCGGGGCGCGCGCGGGGCTGGGCGTGCCCACGGGTGACGCGCCGGGCCGGAGCCGCCAATAGGCGCGCGCGGGCGAGGGCGGGCCTCGCGGCCGGGGCTGGAGGACGCTCCCCGGAGGCCGGCCGGACAGACTGACGTTCCGCCTCAACGAGGGAAGCGCGTGGCGGGGATGGCGCTGGCGCGGGCCTGGAAGCAAATGTCCTGGTTCTACTACCAGTATCTGCTGGTCACGGCGCTCTACATGCTGGAGCCCTGGGAGCGGACTGTGTTCAGTATCCTGCCCAGGCCGCGGGCGCGGGCGCGGGCGCGGGGGCCGGGGCCGGGCCGGGCCGGGCCGGGCCGGGGCGGGGGCGGCGGAGCTGGAGCCCGGGCCGCATCCTCCGGGCCCAGGCGCCGGGGGCGGGGGGCGGAGGTCGGGGGGCGAGCGGCTCCCGCGCGGCTCGGGAGGGGCGGGGGCCTGGGAGTCGCTGGAGCCGACGTGGAAGCGGCTCCACCGTTGGAGGAAATCCCCCGGGGCGATGTCTAACCAGGTACGTCCTCGCCTGCCTGCGCTGCGGCCGCGCCTGCCTTTGGGAGGCAGGGACCTTGTAAGTGGAGCAGACCGCTCCCGGCTGGGACGCCTCTGACCTTTACCTGTCCCCGAGTGAGCTGACTTTGGTCCTCACGAGACTGCTAACCGGTTTACCAGACTTTTAATCATGTGAACTTGTGTTTGTTACATCCCAATATCGTTTCTGAAAACTGTTGTACCTTTCTGGTTTGCAGGGACGGGGAGTTTAAAAAGTGTGTTTTATTCATTAAGTGCTGTGTTTAGAGTCCGTAGAAGTCGAGCCCAGAAAGGAATTTGTGGTTAGTTGTAGAAAACTGTGTTTTAACAGATAGCTGATGGATACTTGCTAAGGACTATTGAATGTTCCCTACGAGCCAAGCAGCTGTGCTGAGTGCTTTATCTGTATCTTAACTCCTCTAACTTCGTAACAACCTCACTTAATACGCAAGGTCGTGAAAGTAGGCTTTCTGAAGTCTGTGATGTTTGTGTCTTCATTTGTCTGTGTTGACATCCCTTGATACTGTTCTTGCAGGATACATACTGATAATGAGCTGTAACTTTCTTCTTCTTCTTTTTTTTTTTTTTTAATTTGGGGACCAATATGAAATATATTTCACATAACATGCTTACTTCATACAAGATCTCCTTTTCTTACAATGAAGTACAGTTAACAGAGTGTTACTTTAGTTTTAGGTATGCAACAGCGATTTGACAACTCTATATGTTATACCGCCTCCTTGTCAACGTGGTTTAGTTTGGAGTAGTTCAGAACAGCTTTGCAAATGCATTGTTGCATTCAGGTAGAGTGACTGAGATGGTTTCATTCCAGGCATTAATAAATGTGTTTATTTGTATTGAACTAGCCTGAGATTGCACTCAAAGCTGTCTTTTGTTTCAGTACTTTGGAGGAATCTTAAGCTGCTTATGAGGAAATTTATTTTTTATTATTGTTTGTTCCAAAGCTTTCCAGAACTTTTTAAGAACCATAATTTATATTTTGGATTTAAAGTCCGAAAGTAAAATGTGTTCTGATTTCCGGCTCCATTTATTTGTAGCTGCAGTTTAGTTTTATTCTAAGTTCTATAGGTCAGAGCTCATGAAGTCATCCTTGTAAAATGTATACTAAAATATGGAAGCACAAACTTGGGATCTCTGGGTGGCTCAGAGGTTTAGTGCCTGCCTTTGGCCCGGGGCGTGATCCTGGAGTCCAGGGATTGAGTCCCACATCAGGCTCCCTGCATGGAGCCTGCTTCTCCCTCTGCCTGAGTCTCTGCCTCTGTCTCTCTGTCTCTCATGAATAAATAAATAAAATCTTTAAAAGAAGAAAAACAACAAACTTCTTAACTCAGTTAAAATCATCTTTTTAAGGGACGAGGGAGGAATGGGCAAAAGGAGAGGGAGAGAGAATCTTAAGTAGGCTCCATGCCCATCGCAGAACCTGAGATCATGACCTGAGCTGAAATCAGGAGTTGGATGCTTAACAGACTGAGCCACCCAGGAGCCCCATCTTTTTTTTTTTTTTTCCTTGAAAGTTTATGTATTTATTTACTTAAGCAATCTAAACTGAATGTGGGGCTCGAACACACAAACCTGAGATCAAGAGCCATGTGCTCTTCCAACTGAGCCAGCCAGGTGTTTTTCAGTTAAAACAATCTTAAAAATGAATTAAAAAAAAAAAAAGATTTTATTTATTTGACACAGAGAGCAAGTTCGAGCAGGGTGGAAAAGGCAGAAGGAGAGGGAGAAGCAGTCTCCCTGCTGAGCCAGAAACCTGATGTGGGTCTCAACATGGGGCTGGATCCCAGGATGGAGATCATGACCTGAGCCAAGGCAGATGCTTAACCATCTGAGCCACATAGGCGCCCCTTAAAAGTGAATTTAAATAATGTGCTAAATTGACACTCTTTAAGTCAGAAGTTGAGTGTATAGCCTCTGTCAGAGTCTATTACAGATTTCACACTTAAAAGCTTTTGTTTAGGGGTGCCTGGGTGGCTCAGTTGGTTAAGCACCTGCCTTGAGCTCAGGACATGACTCCAGGGTTTTGAGATTAAGCCCCATGTTGTGCTTCCTGCTCAGCAGGGAACCTGCTTCTCCCTCTCCTGCTGCTCCCTGTGCTTGTGCTCTCTGTCAAATAAATAAATAAAATCTTAAAAAAAAAGCTTTTGTTTGCATGTGGATACATGCTACAGTGTCAATGATATTAAGGTTTTTCAGTATGATATTTTAATTAATAATAGTATCCTGTCAATAACCTAGATAATGGCTTTTGGGGGGAATGGAGGAATAAATTACGAACTGAAATGTAGTGCTTTTGTAGATTTTTCCCTTTGAAGTTTTTAACTTCTCATTGGTTTATGTAACCAAGTGATTTGTGTTTTTAAGAAACTAATGAGGGGGCACCTGGGTGGCTCAGTGGTTGAGCATCTGCCTTCGGCTCAGGGGTCCTGGGATAGAGTCCTGCATAGGGTTCCCTGCAGGGAGTCTGCTTCTCTCTCTGCATATGTCTCTGCCTCTCTTTTTATGTCTCTCATGAATAAGTAAATAAAATCTTAAAAAAAAAATAGAACTGCAACCAACTGGCGTTGGGTCCTATAGAATGCTATGGTTTTAATTTTTTTTAAGATTTTTAATTTATTTATTCATGAGACACACACACACACACACACACACACACACACACACACACACACACACACACACAGAGTCAGAGGCAGAGGCAGAGGCAGAGGGAGAAGCAGGTTTCTTGCAGGGAGCCTGATGCGGGACTCGATCCCTGGTCTCCGGGATCAGGCCCTGGGCTGAAGGTGGCGCTAAACCGCTGAGTCACCTGGGCTGCTCAATGCTATGGTTTTATACCTAAGATTAAAAAAAAAAAAAATCTTACATCAAAGCTTGCATGATTGAATTAACCCAAGGTAGAAATGTAATCCTTTTGATGTAAGCCAATCTTAAATTACTATCAGCTGTTATATTATTCTAATTGAACTTCTGGAGTTAAAGTCAGGCATTTAATTATTGTATAGTTTGGAACATTGATTTGAGATGAACCTTCATTCTAGGTTGGAGGAAGGAACTGAATGAGAAAGTTGGATTTTTCCCCACTCGTTAGGAGATTTAATTACTGTGTAGTTTGAATTTCATAAATTCATTAATTGTAAGCTTCATATAGAACCATTTTGTGGCTAGTTACATGGTTTTAGAAAGAGACATACTTTCTTAAAAATACAAAAAAAAAATGAATTGAGGGACGCCTGGGTGGCTCAGTGGTTGAGCATCTGCCTTCAGCTCAGGGTGTGATCCTGGGGTCCTGGGATTGAGTCCTGCATCAGGCTATCTGTGGGGAGCCCACTTCTCCTTCTGCGTATGTCTCTGCCTCTCTGTGTATCTTATGAATAAATAAATAAATAAAAATCTTAAAAAAATACATTGAATCCATTTATCACTGCTAGCATCTTAAAATTTCATATAAGAGAAATTTGTCTGGCTGTCTGAGAAATGGTCTCTGAGGTAGAAGTCCTAGATCGAGACTCCAGAAGAAGGTAATTGCGTTAGTTAACATGTCACTGCTATAACTCCTTTAATAAATTGTCTGTTTTAGAGAACACTGAAGCCTGCTACTAACTACTTCTGCACATTTTCTAGAGGGACGTCCTTGAACATCTGAATTTATTTCTCTTTCTCCATATCAAATAGCTAGAAGTTAATTTGATAGTTGTTGTCAATTGAAAGGTCAATCCTAGTTGAATATGAGGGTTTTTGAAATTATCTAGGTAAGGAAATTGTGAGTTGCAAAAAATAATTTTAAGTATGTTTTTAAGGAAATGCATCTGTGTCAAGTCAGGCACACTGTAAATGGTTCTTGAAACAATAAGATTTAAAAATCCATTTTGTAAATCCTTCCATGCTAGGGCTCATATCCCAAATTTTCTCTTATTATCTGCCTGCTGTTAATCACATTTGAAATGATACATTAGCTTTGGTTTGTCAGCCAGTATTTGAACTTTTTCCCTGTGCAGACATAGTTTCTATCATGCAGGAAAAAGAGATGGACTCCTGATTAAAACAGAAGGTAACAATAAAATGAATCAAATGAGTGCAGAGTCATAATGAATACCGCAGCTGACTGAAATCCACTGAGCTCCTTCTCCAGAGTAGTTTTAACATGTTTCTAAAGCTCCCTTTCCCTACAGGTAGCCTCAGTGGGAAAGGAGAAGCCCAGGTTTTGTAACCAGTGAGACACTCCCTGTGGTGCCTCACGGAATAACATTGTAACCATGCTGTTGAGGAGAGGTGTGGAAAATTAAAAATACCTTGTTAAAATTATTTGAAGCATAAGTAAAAGTTAGTCTTTTTTTTTTTAATTAAAAAAGGCTTTATTCTGTAATCACTGAGCTATATTTGTTATCTTTCTCTGTCTTCTTATGTTTCCATGGCATTTTATACTTCTATTTATTTTAAGTAAACTGTGGGCAGTTTTTTTGGTTTGTGTTAGGAATTAGATTACCCCTGAAAGACAGTCTGTATTTCTTCAAGGAAATTTTTTTTTTTTTTTTTTTTTTTGAGAGCGCGAGAGCAAGCAGGCACAAGTTAGGGGGTGTGGGTAGGGGCAGAGGCCAAGATAGAGGAAGAGAATCTCAAGTAGACAGACTGTGCACTGACAAGGGAACCCCATGGGGGACTTGATCTCATGACCCTGGGATCATGACCTGAGCTGAAATCAAGTGTTGGATGTTAACTGACTGAACCACTCAGGCACCCAAGAAAATAATTTTTTTAAACCACAGTACTGCACACACAACTAGTGCTTGAGAAACATGTTTATATATTATTTTGTCATTTCAAAGGAATCACAGAAGTATTTGGGAATGGTAAAGAGACCCGATTCTCTCCAAGAACTGAATTCTGCGGCAGCCGGGGTGGTTCAGCGGTTTAGCGTTACCTGCAGCCTGGGGTGTGATCCTGGAGTCCCGGGATCGAGTCCCACGTCGGGCTCCCTGCGTGGAGCCTGCTTCTCCCTCTGCTTGTGTCTCTGCCTCTCTCTCTCTCGTACTCTTTGTCTCTCATGAATAAATAAATAAAATCTTTTAAAGAAAGAATTCTTATACAAAAGAAGCTCTTTTGGTGAATTTAAGTTATTATATGGTATTTAAAAATGTGATTTCCTTACAACTTTGAATAATAAACCTATATCAAAGAATAAAATATAGGATGCCCATTCAAGGTCCAAACTTTGGTAGATCCACAGCTGTACCACTGATTTCCAGTCCTGCTACTCAGGAGTTATTTGATCTTGGACAAATCCTTGACCTCTCTTGGTTTGCTTATATGTAAAGTAGGGATAATAGTACATATCTCACTGAGTTGTCATGAGGATTAAACATGCAAAGCCACCATTCTTGCACTCAGTAAGTGGTTTCTCTAAAAAGGCAAAAAACATAATATGACCAAAGGAGTAATAAGTCTTACCACTCATTTCTCAACTCATTCACTCTCCTTATATGATACATCATGTGACCAGTAGTACACATTTAAGAAATGGTTGGCTATGGGTGCCTGTGTCTCTGCCTCTCTCTGTGTGTGTCTCTCATGAATAAATAAATAAAATCTAAAAAAAAACCCTGAATTCTCTTCATCAGACCTGATTCTATTTTATTATTTTTATTTTTTAAAAAGATTTTATTTATTTGAGAGAGAGCGAGACAGATAGTGACAAAGCACAAGCTGGGAGGAGAGGGAGTAGCAGACTCCCCGTTGAGCAGGAAGCCGGATGTGGGGCTTTATCCTAGGACCCTGAGATCATGACTTGAGCCTAAGGCAGACACTCAACCAACTGATCCACCGAGGTGCCCCAAGAGACCTGATTTTAAAACACTTTTAGGGTAGGTTTGGAAGTTGGCTGTTTCTGATGTTGTTGTTGTTTAGAGATTTTATTTATTTGACGGGGTCGGGGGTGGGCAGGAGGCAGGAGAGGGAAGAAGACTCTGCGCTGAGCCGGGAGCCGAATGAGGGGCTCCATCCCAGGACTCTGAAATCATGACCTGAGCCAAAGGCACATACTTAACCTGCTAAGCCACCCAGGCACCCTTTGGCTTTTAATCTTAGTTGAAAAGGATGTTCTTAGAAGATTTTGAAAGAGGAGTGATCCGATCTGACTTTTAGTTGAAAAGGTTTACTTTGGCTGCAGGGTTCGGGATAGATTAAGGGTGGTGAGAGGAGGCAAGGGTAGAAGGTATTTTGGATTGCGGTAGGCTTTGCATGATAATGGAAAAACAGCATTAAAAAATTAATGGTATGTGCTATTTCAGTAGCAGCTAAGCTAATTTATTTTCTTAGATTTTTGCCATGTCCTCAAGTGTTTACAGCTAGAACTGTGAATTTTTCTTTGCATCTTAACATAAAAAAGTACTTGAGAATTTAGAATAAATGAATTCTTAAATTGTAAATAAAAATACATTATACATTCTCATGGTCCAAAACTCAAAAGATGCCAAAAAGGTAGATGGTAAAAGTCTTCTTTCCACCCCAGCCACATCAGGACAACCAGTGTCACTAGTTTTCTGTGCATCTCTCCTGAAATATTCTGTGAAAACTTGGAGAATGCTCTATATCTGTGTTTAATAGTGCCTGGTTGGGCGAAATCAGAGCTTTTATAAGCCAGTGGAGAGTTGTTTGAGGAATAAATTTTGCCATGCAACTTTTGGAGGTAGCAATAATTAAGTTAGTATTTCTTTCTGTGTATTTCCTATGTAACATATTTTTGTAAATAAATACAACAAACAAAACAAAGTTGATCAAGAAAAACCCTATATTTTGGCCAGGGGGGGACTTTAGATCACTTTCTCTGTCTTTGGCAGAGCTTCCTCTGAGCTATTCAATAGAAGAAATTATCATAAAAACCCTAATTCACCAGAGTCTTCTACTATAACTTTCTTCTTAATGAGTGCCTTTTGAAGAAAATGTGCGCACAGAATTCTTTGACACTTTAAATAGAGTTCCAGTAAAAATCAGCATGTGGTTTGATGATTAGGCAAAATTCTTAACATCAGAGAAAGTTACTTCTAGAAAAATATTCACAGCAAATCAGCTTAATGCCTTTTAGAAAGATTTCTCAAGGTACCTTCAAACAAAATATGATTTCAGAATAATGTTGGAATAACCTAAACATTGCCTTCAAACTTATGGAAAAATAAAAAAAGAATTTCTTCTTAATAATCTTCAGTCTTTTATATTTTGTGTCATTTCCTTTTGAACTTCCTTTTGTAGAAATGAAAGCAGTCTCTGTTACAAGGGAAGGCTGAAGGGAGGGGAAGCAGAGGTCAGAATAATTTTAACTGATAAATTAATACTTCCAAGTCTCCACCCCAGAGGTATTCAGACTTTTTGTTTGTAGCCCCTAGAAGAACAAAAATCATACTCTACTAGATATCATCTTGTTCCTTTAAGTTAACATCTGGAATATTTCAGAGTAAATTTAGATAGTTAACAAAGATTTAATTTCCTTAGGTTTTTTTTTTTTTTAAGATTTTATTTATTCTTGAGAGACACACAGAGGGAGAGAGAGAGAGGCAGAGACACAGGCAGAGGGAGAAGCAGGCTCCATGCAGGGAGCCTGATGCGGGACTCCATCCTGGGGCTCCAAGGATCACGCCCTGGGCGGAAGGCAGGCGCCAAATAGCCGAGCCACCCAGGGATCCCCAATTTCCTTAGTTTTCTTATGTGTATTTTATTATTGTATATTTGTATTGAAACCTTAAAACTATGTTTTCTCTGAACAATATTTGTCACATAACCTAACTGGCAAAGCGAGTTCTCATCATGAAGTCAAATAGGCAAAATCAATCATAATTTCTGCAAGAAAAAGCTCAGTGCCATTTTTCTGCTCAAATAAATGTTACATAAACACTTTTACTCATTTTACCTCTTTTTTTTTCTCGAATTTATGACTTTGACAATCATTGGTTAGTTCTCCTCCATATTGGCTGTAGATTTTTGTAAGTGGTAACAGGTACATAGATAAACAATGTATTAAGCTTGTTTGGTGCATCTTCATCCCCATTACGTTTTCTGGACAACCACACATGGGTGTGCTCTGGGACATATCTCATTCCTTTGACTCACACAGCTTTGTTGAGCCTGATGTCAATGTGCATATCTGGAGTTCCATCTTCGTTAGGCAAATTTCTAGATTTTTTTTTTTTTTTTGAGTGCCTGAAGGACATGATTCTTAAAGCCCACACCATGGGTGCACTTGTAAATGTTATAGTGTATTCTCTGGCCACTACCCCACTGATGGCAGAAAGGCCCTTCTTCTCACCACCCTTTTTTGTTGGGAGTCATTCTGTGAGGCCCAGACTGGAAAGGTGTTTCACTTCTGAATTCAGATTACTAGATGGGTAGATGGTGAGGCTGGTAGCTGTGCCAGGAGTTTCTTACCTGAATGAAATAAAGTACAACTTAAGTTAGTTATTATTCCTTTGTTTGCTGATGCAGAAGTTACTTCACACCCTGAGGAAATGCATAATTGTAAGACTCAGGAAGTAGAGTGGGAGAAATGGAGTTGTAAGCAGTAGGGGAAGGGGAACTAGCAGGTCACCATAATTCTCAGATCAGTTGTAGGAGGGAGTACAGTGGCAGTTGATAATGTGTAAGCCCTTCCCCTCAACCCATCCTAACTGTCTGGAAAGTCTTGTCTGTCTGAGGCTCCTGTGCTTTTAGTTCAAAGGCAGCTGCTCTAGCCTGTTTTACTTGGTTGGCTAAGTGAAAATGTTAGACTATCCCTATCTATACTCTTAAAAGATACTATAAGTTTTTCTTTAATAGCTCTCAAGAAAGATGGTAGAGGAATAAAACTGCTACACAAGAACTGAGTGGTCTGTACCAGGATGGGCAGAGAAGGTCACAACAGGTTGGCAGTGGGGACAGAACACATATAGATATTCTCAGTGTTTTGGCATGTGGTACCAGTGATGTGTCAGTAGAAGGACTGTGGGTCCTATATATATGTATATATTTATTTTTTAAGTAAGCTCTGTGCCCAGTATGGGGCTTGAACGTGTGACCCTGAGATCGAGTCCCATGCTCTACAGACTGAGCCAGCCAGTTGTCCCATTAACTACTTCATATTCTTAAAGACTTTGTGACCTACCCCTAGGCTTTGAGTGTTGTAACATTTATGGTACTTAGGAGCAAAGATAAAAGATTGATTCTTTTACTTAAAAAAAAAACAAAACTCCAGTGTTCAAATTTAATAATTAAAACTATATGTCCCTGAAGATCTATGTAATAGAGCATATATACTTTTCATAAATGGAATGCTTAAAAATAGTAGTTATGAAATGATGAAAGTTATTACTTATGATCAATAGCTATGAAAAGTAGAATTAGTACTAAAACAAGAATTTTGGTCACCATGTGTTCCTGAAAAATCCCCAAATAATGGGGTTCATGGGAAAATAGCAGTAGAACAGACCACTCAAAACCTATGCAACTTAGTAATCAAGCACTAACCAAAACAATAATTGGCATCTTGGAGGATAACTTGGATAGCCCAGGCCAGCAGTCTGGAGGCTGCCTCAGGGGACATTAACAATGCATGGACAGAATTGACTGGAAATGCTTAGCAGTGCAGATGGTGTGGGCTGCCATTGAGGAGGTGCAGGAGGCAGGGCAACCTGCCACCCGCTGACAGTTGTGTTGGCCTGGAGGTATGCCTTTCTGGAGAGGGAGCCTGGGTACAGATGCTTACTTTTAATTTTCTTACGATGGAGCTCAGAGGATTCCTGCCTGAGCATCAACTGAGCTAAAGGATGTTTCTTGAAGAAGGTTATAATTCTTCTCCCACTAATCTGGCTCCCCTAATTTATGAAAAATACCATATGAAACAATGTGGCTCTTAAGCTATACTGGTCAGATGTGAGCTAGCTGATGTTCCGGAAATGTATGACAGCAGAACAGATTATATTTCCCCTTTGACCTTTGGACTTCAGATCTGCATGAAATTAAAAGACGCTTTAATTATAAAGGTGCACAGTGATGCATAGCCTTGGTGTCTCTGGGCTCAGAGCTGGAAACCATTTCTAGGACTTCCATTCAGAGTTGAACATGATCATTGCTGGTTTCAGCAGCATGCTTTTTTTGTTTAGTTTTAAAAGAGTTTGTCATCAAGTTGTAGCTTCTAAAATCAATTTCTATGCTTTGGTATAATCCACACACTACAGAAAGGTCAGAGAATGTATTTTGCTTGCTAAATATTAACTTCTGATGCTGATGTCCTTTAATATGACCCACAAATATCAAATTGGCTAACATACATGACTGTAACAGTATCAGTATCTTCCACTTGGTTTCATTTAAGGTAATCAGAAAAGTATCAAGAGATACTTGGTATGTTTGGTAACAATACACTTCCTTAAAAAAATACACTTCCTTAACACTTCTCTTGATGATGACCTCCAGTTTTTATTTTTTTAAACTGAGTTTTTTAATTTTTTTTATTTTTTAGATTTTGTTTATTTATTCATGAGAGACACACAGAGAGGCAGAGACATAGGGAGAGGAAGAAGCAGGCTCCTCACAGGGAGCCCAATGTGGGACTCGATCCCCAGACCTGGGATCATGCCCTGATCCGAAGCAGATGCTCAACCCCTGAGCCACCCAGGTGCCCCTTTAACTAAGTTTTTTATTTAGATTTGAGTATAGTTAACATACAGTTATATTCGTTTCAGATGTACAGTAGAGTACCTCAATAGGTCTATACACTATTCAGTGCTCATAATAAATGTACTCTTTTGTTTTTTTAAGATTTTGTTTATTTAGGGGGGGACTAGGTGGCTTAGTCAGTTATGCATCTGCTTTCAGTTCATGTCCTGATCTCAGGGTCCAGACTCCCTGCTCAGCAAGGAGTCTGTTTCTCTCTTTCCCTCTACCCCCTCCCCCTGCTTGTGCCTTTTTCTGTTTCTCTCTCAAATAACTAAATAGGGATGCCTGGGTGTTTCAGCAGTTGAGCATCTCCCTTCTGCTCAGGGCATGATCCCGGGTTCCTGGGATTGAGTTCCAAGCCTGCTTCTCCCTCTGCCTATGTCTCTGCCTCTCTCTCTCATGAATAAATAAATAAAATATTAAAAAGAAACAACTAAATCTTTAAAAAAAAAAGATTTTGTTTATATATTTATTTATTGAGAGAGAGAGAGCATATGTGTGAGCGCAAGTGGGGATTGATAGATAGGGAGAGAGAATCCCAAGTAGAGTCTGCTCTGAGCACAGAGCTGGACACAGGGCTTGATCCCATGACCTGAGACCAGACCTGAGCTGAAACCAAGAGACAGCCAATCGACTGAGCCGCCCAGTGCAGGATAAATACTTGTTAATTCCCATCATCTATTTTACCCATCCCCCCCACCTGCCCTCTGGTAACCATCAGTTTGTTCTCTGTAGTTAAGAGTTTGCTTTTTTTGGTTTATCTCTCTCCCCTTTTTTTGTTTCTCTCCTTTGCTCATTTGATTTCTTAAATTCTACATATGAGTGAAATCATACAGTATTTGTCTTTTTCTGATAGGCTTTTTTCACTTATCATTATACTCTCCATGTAGCATATGGCAAGATTTCATTCTATTTTTATGGCTGAATAATATTCCATTATATATGTGTGTATGTGTATAAATACATATTTAGACACACACACGCACACCCCTTCTTTATCTGTTCATCTGTCGATGGACACTTGGGCTGCTTCAATAATTTGGCCATTGTAAATAATACTGCAATAATTATAGGAGTGCATGTATCCCTTTGAATTAGTGTTTTTGTATTTTTTGGGTAAATTTGCAGTAGTGCAATTACTGTATTGTAAGGTAGTTCTATTTTTAATTTTTTGAGGATTCTCCATACTTTTTTCCATAGTGACTGTACCAGTTTGCACTCCCATTAACAGTGCACAAGGGTTCATTTCTCCACATCCTCACCAACACTTGTTTCTTGTGTTATTGATTTTAGCCATTCTGACAGGTGTGAAGTGATATCTCTTTGTAGTTTTGATATGTATTTCCCCAATGATGAATGGTGTTGAGCACCTTTTCATATGTCTGTTGGCCATCTGTATGTCTTTTTTGGAGAAATGTCTGCATGTCGTCTGCCCATTTTTAAATTGCATTACCTGTTTTTTGGGTGTTGAGTTATATAAGGTGATCCCCAGTTTTTTGAGGTCAAGGTTAAAAAACCCCAAGAGTAGTAAGGAAGATTTCCTTTTTAGAGCATTACTCAGTGTCGACAATTGTTTTCACTTAGGGTTTTGTTTTGTTTTTAAAGATCCTATTCATTTATCTGACAGAGAGAGAGAGAGAGCACGCACAAGCAGGGAGAGGGAAAAGAAGGCTCCCTACTGAGCAAGGAGCCCTATGTGGGGCTCGATCCCAGCACCCCGAGATCACGACCAGAGCCAAAGGCAGAGGCTCAACCAAGTGAGCCACCCAGGCATCCCTCACTTGGAGTTTTGATTGCTTTTCACAAAACAACCTACAATAATACTTTATTAAATGATTTTCCTTTTTTTATATAATGGTTCCTTAAATTAGATTTATAGAACTCTTGAGTATTTCTTTTTTTTTTTTTTAAAGAAAGGATTTAAAAAATTTTTTTTTAATTTATTTATGATAGTCACACACACACACACACACACACACACACACACACACACACACAGAGAGAGAGGCAGAGACATAGGCAGAGGGAGAAGCAGGCTCCATGCACCAGGAGCCCGACGTGGGACTCGATCCCAGGTCTCCAGGATTGTGCCCTGGGCCAAAGGCAGGCGCCAAACTGCTGCACCACCCAGGGATCCCCTCTTGAGTATTTCTAAGGATAAAAGTAGCATTCAGAATTGACTTTATAAAAGGAATTTGACTGATAGAAGACTGGATTGTTTAGCTTTGTCTTCTGAGTGACCAGTGCAATCAGAGACTTAAAGCATTGGAATTATTTAGATTAGTGAAGAGGTGTAGGTCACACCTGCTGGAACAAAGGTCCGTGGCCTTTTCCCATTGAGAAACTACTTTTGATTTCCCCAAAGTCTTGGAGTTTACTAGGTTACTAAAGTAGGCAGTGATAGTGCAGTTACTGGTTGGGTTGGAAAGTGTTAAGTTACTGTGGTCTTGCTTCTGATGTATTGTACTTATCTTTAAAGCATTTCCTCTCTTTGTTATCAGGATTTTTTTTTTTAAGTTGCTGGGAAAAGGGTTGGGGGATGGTCCTTGTATGAGTAAAAGAAATCTTTATTTTTTCCTATTTAGCTAGAAACTTATCAGCTTATGATTAGTTGGGGATCCCTGTTAAAGAAACAGCAAACAACATGCAGAAATATGGTTTCACATTTGCTTTCAAATTCATTTGCTCTTAAATCCACTGAAGCCATAAAATATTTATGTTACATCCAGGTTATAAATAACCTCTGATTGTTCATTCAGTCCTTGAACAAACGTTTATCTTTAGTGCCTGCACATATCCTGGCACATTATCTCCTCAGTTTTTGAATGATTTATGAAGTACCTGCTTTATCTAGCAATGCACCACAGCTGGAAGCAAAGGAGCAGCTGAGCCAAGGCTCTCTCACTCTTAAGCACTTAAAATTCAGTGGTAGAGACAGTTATAAACATACGAGACAATTTTTTAATTTTTTGAGTTTTGTTGTTGTTATACTCTAGATTTCACTAACTTTATTCTATACTTCGCAAATCATGTAGCCCTCTCTAGAATGTCAACCAGGTTAATTTGTGTACAGCTACTAAAAGGTATATTGTATATTACCTTCCAATGTATGTGTTATAAAACATTGATTTGTTTACATTTTTTTCTGCGTGTGTGAAACAGAAAATTACATTAAGAGTGATTGAGAGGTGGTGCCTAAGTGCCCTCCCCATGCAAGTAGGATCCTAAAATGTTAATGTAGGAAGTGGCCTCATTTTATGGAGAAAAAACTTGGTTCCAGAGGGGCTGTGATGTCCCAGAATTGCACTATAAATTAATAATAAATTAGTAGTGGAGTGACCTTAGGCAATTCCTAAGCATTGTCTAAGTCATGATGTTAAATGCCTGAGCCCTCAAACAATAGTTTTAATAAGGACTGTATTGCCTTTTGTTGCCCAATGGATTTGTCCAAAATTCTCACATCAGCCCTGAAAGGTAGGTCATGTGTGTCCTTTTTTTATGGGTAAGGAGACTAGTGATCGGAGATTTTTTGACACAATCAGGGGATCACAGAGTCACAGCTCAGACCCAGGTCTCCTCCAGGGCCGTAATGTTTCCAGTACCTATTACTTGTACTTCATAGTGTGTGAAGGATTCTTGAAACTTTGAGAGGTGTGTTAAAGAATGCAATGGATTGAGAAATCCACTCAGGTACCAGATAGCAAATTATAGGTAGTATACTCCAAGTGGTATATGTTTAGTTCAGTTTGTGAGAATACTTCTAAGGAGATGAATGTCACATGTTCCCTAATCTTGCAAATGTCACAGTAAAACCAGTGTCTAAGAATGTCAATAAAACTACCATTTTAAGTGATGTCAAGCATATTCTCAGGGAATATTCAACTCAGTTACGTGGGAGCTATTCCAACTACATTGCTTAAATTGCATTGAAGAAATTGTAGAAAGCTACTTTTAGGCAATTTTTTTTTAAAGATTTTATTTATTTATTCATGAGAGACACACAGAGAGAGGCAGAAAGAGACAGAGACACAGAGAAGAGAGATAATAAGCAGGCTCCATGCAGGGAGCCTGATGTGGGACTCGATCTCTGGTCTCCAGGCTGAAGGCAGTGCTAAACCACTGAGTCACCCGGGCTGCCCCAGCAATTTTTTTTTTTAAAGATTTTATTCATTTATCTGAGAGAGACAGAGATAGTGACAGCACAGTCAGGGAGGAGAAGGAGAAGCAGACTCTGCCAAGTAGGAAGCCCAATGTGAGGCTCAATACCAGGACCCTGGGACCATGACCTGAGCCGAAGACACACTTAACCAACTGAGCCACCCAGGCGCCCCTAGAAAGCTACTTAGAACAGGTGCCTTCTTTTTGTGTTTTTTAAAAAGGTGATTATTAAGACGAGTAGATGTTCCTCATGGTCCCATTGTTTATTTACCTAGTATGAGTGTCACTGTACAAGTTGCTTTTAAATATTTTCTTATGTTTCAGAGCTTTAAGATATTTTTTTTGGAATAATTTTGACATTTAATTATCCAGAAAATTTACTGTTAGAGGTTTATTTAATTATTGTGATTCTGGAAATAATTTTGAGAAATGGGATCAGAATATAGAAACATTTCTTGGAGATACACAGGATAAAAGCTAAATTTAATAAGTGGCTCTGGGCACTTTTTGGGAAGCTTATAAATTGGCATTTTTGCATCTAGGTTCAAGTGACTTTCAATAATTTTCTGTTTGTCTTGGCCAGAATCAGAATTGTTTATTCTGGGATCCCTGGGTGGCGCAGCGGTTTAGCGCCTGCCTTTGGCCCAGGGCGCGATCCTAGAGACCCGGGATCGAATCCCACGTCAGGCTTCCGGTGCATGGAGCCTGCTTCTCCCTCTGCCTATGTCTCTGCCTCTCTCTCTCTCTCTGTGTGACTATCATAAATAAATAATAAAAAAAAATTAAAAAAAGAATTGTTTATTCTATTTCTGAGAGCTGAGATTTTCTATTTATTTCCTGGTAACAAATTAGACTCAGTGGTCTCTAACTCAAATTTTGTGAAGGGGAAAAATCCTTCACACAAGACAATTATTAGTCTAGTACTGTATGTAGTTTCATTTTCCTTTACAGTTCTTTTTTTTTTTTAAGATTTTATTTATTTACTCATGACACACACACACACACACACACACACAGGCAGAGACACAGACAGAGGAGAAGCAGGCTCCATGCAGGGAGCCCGATGTGGGACTCGATCCTGGGACTCCAGGATCTCGCCCTGGGCTGACAGCAGACACCAAACTGCTGAGCCGCCCAGGGATCCCCTTCCTTTATAGGGGATCTAAAAAAGTTATAGACTGTTTAGGCATACAAAAACTCCTTAAAGGGTAATATAGTGAATGAGCATATACTACCAACTAGGTGAAGAACAGCATTACTAATACATTTGAAGTTCCATTTATGCCCTTTCTCAGTTACTCCTTTCTTCCTCTTCCCCATTTCACCTCACCAAATAACCATCCTGAATTTAATATATATGATTATAACTTATTTCCTACTGCTTTTATTCCACATATATATGCATCATAGCATAGTGTTGTAAAAAGTTATGAACTCGGGGATCCCTGGGTGGTGCAGCGGTTTGGCGCTTATAAATAAATAAATAAATAAAAATTAAAAAAAAGTTATGAACTCTAGTACCTTATGATTTTTAAATAAGATTTTATTTATTTATCTGAGAGTGAGCAAGAGAGAGCACAAGCAGGAGAAGGGGCAGGGGGAAGAGCAGACTCCCCGCTGAACGGGGAGCCCAGTACGGGGCTCAGTCTCAGGACCGGGGAATCATGACCTGAGCCAAAGGCAGATGCTTAACCAACCACCCAGGTGCCCCTCTATTACCTTATGTTTTAATCAGGGAAAGCACCTTTCAAATTTGGTAAATTCTTGTTTCACTTGCAAAACATAATTTTATGTGCATACAAGAATTTAAAATTTTGACAGTTTAATATTCACAAAATAGAGCTTAAGTTTCAGTTTCTTGTCTTACAGTAGAGTAACCTGTTAAGGTAATTTATACATGTTTCTTAACTGATATATTCTCTATACTAAATTAAAGAATTATAGTGCCATAAAGAGTACATAATATCATTCAAATGGCTGTTTTTACTAATCACTTCCTAGTTGAGTTGAATTTGAGCCAATGATTTGAAAATCTTTACCATTTAATTTGCTTATTTCTTAAAGATTTATTTATTTACTTGGTAGAGCAATGGGGGAGGGGCTGAGGGAGAGGAGAGAAAGAATCTCTAACAGATTCCCAGCTGAGCACAGAGCCAGACTTGGGGCTCAATTCCACGACCCAGAGATCATGACCTCAGCTGAAATCAAGAGTCAGATGTTCAACTCACTGAGCCACCCAGACGCCCTAGTGTGTACATTTGTAAGACTTGAAAATAGAAGTGTAAAAAACATAAACATTCTGAAAATACAATATTGCCTAGAAATAGATCTTATTTTTCTTTTCTGTAGTCACTATGAAGCTTTTCATCACAGTAATGTGTGTGAAATGTGCAGAAAGTGCCACAGTGAATCTAGAATCAAATAATGTTTCTTGAGGAATTTCATTATTCATCAAATGTTAAGCATGTGTTATGTTAGATGTTGGAGATTGTAGAAGACATTGTTCCCATACTCAACAAGTTGAAAATCTGGATGAGATAAATATATAAAAGAATAGGCAATGTCAGGTGATAAGTGCCAAATTATATGAAGAAAGAGCTTTATGTGCAGTAGGGCCAGGAAGCTGGGAGTAAGAATGGGAAAAATATGAAAGCTAGGAAAGGCCTCAGATGAGAGAGGATAACTACAAACCAGGCTCTAAGAATGATTGGATTTTATTAGATGGAATAAGATTTTTCACATATAGAAAGGCATTATATGCATAATGGTTAAGAACACAGATTTTTGGTGTGATTGATTTGATTGATTTGATTTGGAATTGGCTCCATTGCTTACTCTGATTTTGAGATTCAAGATTACTTGAACTTGCTGAAGGATTTAACACAGTGGACATTCACAGAATGAAAATTGCTATTACTACTGTTATTCTTATTCATATTATTATTAAGCCATAAGCAAAAGCAGAGCAGTATGAAAATATAAAGCCTTGTTTTCTGAGACATATTATGGCTGTGAGTAGGATGTGTTTGTCAGGGGATGGAATTATTTGGAATTGTTTGGAATGTTAGGGGAAAGTAGCATAGTAGGTGATGTTCTTGGTCTCCACCTCAACCCCTTATACTAGCTGATATATCTCTCCCCCAGCTGTTGTCTGCTAATCCCTTCTAGCTGTCGCCTTCTTCAGAGTATTAGCCTTGGCCAAGGCAGCTGTCTTACCCAGGTGGGTTTTTCTCACTCACTTCTACAGCCAATGATTGACAGATAAAGAGATATAGAAAGTCAGGCCTCTTGCTTCAAAGCAAAACCAACATGTGGTATGATTTATGCTCCAGAGAATCCTGTGGGAGCTGAGCCCCTCAACCTACTTAGCTTTTCCTCCTTGCTCAGTTCTGCTCTACTTACTCCTCTTCTGCTAAAACTATCTCAAGAATAACTTGTACAAGAATCCCTGCCCCAGTCTCTCAATTTCGGTCTATTTCTAGGGACTCCAACCCAAGACCGGTACTTTGGACTAGATTAGAAGGGTTCTTGGATGGGGATCCCTGGGTGGCGCAGCGGTTTGGCGCCTGCCTTTGGCCCAGGGCGCGATCCTGGAGACCCGGGATTGAATCCCACATCGGGCTCCCTGCATGGAGCCTGCTTCTCCCTCTGCCTGTGTCTCTGCCTCTCTCTCTCTCTCTCTCTGTGACTATCATGAATAAATAAATAAAATCTTAAAAAAAAAAAAAAAAGGTTCTTGGATGTTTGGCTTAGAATTCAAAGTGCTATCCTGTAGCATTGGGAAGCCTAATGTATTTTATTTTATTTTATTATTTTAAAAGATTTTATTTATTTGAGAGAGAGAGGGTGAGCAAGAGTGAGAGCATGAGCAGAGGTGGGGGGCGGGGGTGGAAGGGGAGCAGAGAAGGAGGGTAAAGTAAGATCTCTGCTGAGCAGGGAGCCCGATGTGGGCTTGATCCTGGGACTCCAGGATCATGACCTGAGCCAAAGGCAGATGCCCAACTGACTGAGCCACCCACTGCCCCTCCTAATGTATTTTAAAAGGATCACTTTATTTTTAAAAGGTTTTATTTATTTATTTGATAGCACAAGCAGAGGGAGAGGGAGAAGCAGAGTCCCCACTGAGCAGGGAGTCTGATGTGGAGCTTGATCCCAGAACTCTGGGATCACAGCCTGAGCCCAAGACAGATGCTTAACTGACTGAGCCACCCAGATCCCTAAAAGGATTGCTTAGTAAAGAGTGGCGTGGAAGTGGCTAGAGGCCTACAATGGGAGCTTTGACACAATTATGGAATGATAAATACCTCACTCATGTATCATAGATTAGGGTAGGGGAACATGAGATATAAAAGTCATTCGTAGGGGTTAGGAAGAACTGAGAAGTCTTAGATAATTGGAATCTGTGGAGGAGGAATCAAAGAAGTTTCTAGTTTGAGTGACTAGGCAAATAGTTAATAGTTATATCAACTATTTCAAATAGTGGAAAAAAATAGGACTCGTAGAAAGAGGTAGTTTTGGAGGAAGTTAATGAGTTCGGTCTTGGCTCTCTTGAATTTATAGTACCTCAGGAATGTCATAGGTGAAAATGTTTAATAAGTTGTAGGAAATACCTGTTTGCAGTACAGAAGGTGGTTTCAGGTAAACAACATTAAAGTGATTGTTTAGGCTGTAAGAGTTTGTAGGGCCGAAGACAAAACTTTGGGGATTCCATTTTATTTAAATAATGCTTTCAGCTACAAGTATAACAAAATATAAAACCAGTTTAAGAGTAAAGGGAGTTTATTGGCTTCTGTATCTGAAAATCCAGTAGTAGGGTGGGTTTCAGGTGTTTTGGTGAGGTTTCTGGCTGCATTTTTCTGTGATTATTTTTGTTCCATCACCTTCATGGGTCAGCTTCGTTCTAAGTTTTGCTTTCCTCATGGGGGCAAAGTGAATCTTGTGAATCCAGGATCTCATCAGCAAGCTGCGTTTTTAGGAGAGAGTCTGTGTTCCTTAATTCCTGGTAGAAATTCTAAACTTTGAGCTGATTGATCAGTTTTGAGGGTGGGCATTGTGACCAAGAGAAGGGTTTTCTAATTGGTGAAGATCAGTCCAGGCTGGAGATGGGTTAGGTTAGGCCCATCTAAAGAGCATGACTACTATACTAGGAAAAGGGGTGGAGTGGGTGTTTGGGACGAAAGTACAAAATTCACTCTAATTATCTTATGTATGAGGGACAGAGAGAGGGGAAAAAGAGCTGGTGACACAGGAAAATGGTGAGAGAAATCAGAGGAGAGTCATAGAGAAAAGTACCTTCTTAGCTCTGAGTGGGAAGAGTTTTGAGGAGGAAGGACTCAACCTGTCAATTCAGCCATTGGTTTTGATAGGTGGCTGTTGATGACCTGCGAACAGTGTCAGTAGCCTGCAGGGGTAGGATTTAGATGGTCGTGTGGGTGATAGGCAAGAATATGGAAACAGTAAGTGGTGTGGTGTGTGCGTGCCTGCGTGCGTGTGTGTGTGTGTGTGTGTGTGTTTAGAGAAATTAAGAGGTAAATAGAAGGTGGTAGTTTTAGAAAGAACTGGATTAAGGGAGGCTAAAAAGTAAATTTAAAAAATGATTATGGGAGACTTTCATCCATGTTTGCTGGATGAGGAGAATGAATTGAAGGTTTAAGTCAGATGGCTTCAGTTTGTGCTCTGGCTCCAGAGATAGCTTCTTGTAGGGCCCCGGTCAAGTCACTCTGGTTTGTCAGGCTCAGATGAGTAATGGTCATGATAAACATTTCACAGGAAAGCTGTTAGAGTCAAGCAAGATAGCATAAAAGAGATTTGTCAACTGAACTGTTATACAAATATTAGTTGGTAGTAAGCACATTGTTTATTTAAACCCTATCTTCTCGTGAAGGAATGTCACATTGTAGAACTACTAGTATGTAGAGCTGAAAGGTGTGAAAGATAGGAGCAGGGGGACAGGGGAGAGAGAGAGAATATGAATGAATGAATTAATAAAATGTGGTCCCAGTTCAGGAGCAGTTCTTCCTTTGAACATAGCGACACGATAGCAAAGCAGAAAGCCCTTAGATTTTATGGACTTTTCGTTAGCAGTATTTTGTGTGGCCCAAGAAGTGGGCCCCTTGCTGATTTGCATGTACACCATTTTAGTTCCTTTGGAATGAGGAAAAAGGAACACAATACAAATATTTATTGTTTAGGTTGTCAAGATGACTTTTATTTGATGTTGTAAAGTTTAGTGATAATAGTAATAAATGTTTAATAGTAGTAGGTACTGTCAGCTTATATGTCATTAGGTATATGATTGATTTTAGCTCAGATTCTAAAAGCTGGTGCTTTTAGCCAAATCATCTAAATAATCTAAACATTCTTGGATCATGCATTCTTTTTTCCCCCATACATTATTATTGAAGTTAGTAGACCTTTTGAAGTCATTACATACAATTTTATTTTTATTGCTGTTTCTTAGGTTGAACAGTGTCACTTTCTATGCTTCATTTTAAGCTGTCTGATGTTTCGAAGTATAATAAGGAAAGTAACAAACAGGTACCTATCTTGGAAGGTGCCAGGCATAGTTAATATTAGTGGCTATAATGATGAGTTCTTGACATATATGAGAAAGTATTACGTGAATGGGTACTTCAACATAAAGCAGTTGAAAAAATGTGGGGATTAACTTTTGAATAAATTAAGAAAAAGTAAATTGTTTCCTTAACTACAACTCAGATTCCATGCTGGTTTCCATCGTGGGGATGGCACTGTACACAGGATATGTCTTCATGCCTCAGCACATCATGGCAATACTGCACTACTTTGAAATAGTACAATGACCAAGATGTGACCAGAATTGAGCGGCTCCTTAGGGAAGAACCACCCTTTGATGTTGGAATGAAACCTCATCAGATGTCATAAGAAACTCTACTAGATGTCAACATAACCAACCCTATGAATATACAGACTAAAATTCATGAGTAGAACAGGAAAATAATCCTGACTCATGTGTTGTGTTCTTTATTTTTAATTTTAAAAGAGGCTCTTGTATAGTAGTTTTTGTCTATTTTAACATTGTAGTCATTTGTACTTTGATATCAGTATTTTCTTAACCTTTGTGACTGTTTCAATATTACCCTGTGAAAGCTTTTCTTAATGTAACTTTGAGTACATTTTAATTGCCTTCTATTTCTAAAACCCAAAGTCATTAGTTGGGCTTTACTGTTCTTGCTATTGTATGGCACATACATCTGCCTGGATATATTTCTACTCTTGACCAAAGTTTTGTAAGAAACAATACAAGATTTGGGGCAGGGGGATGGGGAGGGAGGATATTTTATTGAGAACTATTTACTAAAGACTTATCTGTAAGTTTGAACTCAGGAGTACAGTTTTAGCTATCTAGACTCTACTCTTAACAGCTTTTGCTTATCACTATTAAAGTATTTCTTAACAATGAAAAAGGAAGATCTTGCTAAAGTTAAAATAAGGAACATTTCACCTTTTAAATATTTAATTCTTATGTGGACTCATTTCCAGAAAAATTTGGTGATGATTCTTATGACAAGAGGTGGTTAAATAGCATTATTATGTAATGCTTATATGCCACAGAGTTTTTAGTAGAAAGTAAATCAGTTTCCTTTGAGTTATTATTAACAATGTACTTCCTTAAATTTAGTTTCATGATTGTAATGGGTGCTGCAAATGCATTTGCACATTGCAATAAGATGAGATGAATTGTTAAAAACTATAGCAAAAAGAAATGTAAACTTGGTTAAAATCCTTTCACTCTTTGTATTTTTTTTTAAAGATTTTTATTCCTTAAATGTAAAATGACTACCTGATTTTTTGACGTAAACTCATTAAATTCAAAGAAAAATCAGTTGATGTAACAGTATATTTTTTTTCCTTGATTGTTAAATATTGATCTAGTATTTAAATTTCTGAACTGATTGCTGTGGACAAGTAAGCAGTAAGTAAGTATATCTTAACATGTCTCTCAACATAAAAGTATTGCTAATTAAAAAAAACTAGACATATTTTAACATGCCTCCCATAGTAAGTTTATTTATTTATTTATTTATTTATTTATTTATTTTTAATTTATTTATTTATGATAGTCACAGAGAGAGAGAGAGAAAGAGGCAGAGACACAGGCAGAGGGAGAAGCAGGCTCCATGCACCGGGAGCCCGATGTGGGATTCGATCCCGGGTCTCCAGGATCGTGCCCTGGGCCAAAGGCAGGCGCCAAACCGCTGCGCCACCCAGGGATCCCGTAAGTTTATTTTAAAAGATGTAAGTGTTTTTGGCTCTAACTTTTAAGGACTAGCTTTTTGAAGTGTTTTCTAGTCTAGAGGTATGGAGTAATTTATAAAAGTTTGGTATTTTCAAAGAGTCAATTTATATCATCACTATTAAATAGGGATGGTGAAAATAATATGTAATTAGGTTCAGAATTCAAGCAAATTAATGAATATGAGCAATTAACTTTGAATTTGTTTAATTAATGCTCATATTTGACTTTGCCCCAGGGACCTCCCCCTCCCCCCATACAGAACCATTGACAGCGGATGTCTACTATCTGAATCTTATCAGCAAAGTGTACTCTCCACCACCTGATGCAAGTCTGGCCTATTTGTTAATAAGTAATGAATTTGGAAATCATTTTACTTTATCTTTTTATAAGTAGCTGTTTATTGGCCAGTTCTCCATGAGTTTTGTATGTTTCTATATGTCTTCCAGACAGAGGTAACGGATTGCCTTTATTCTGATAGAGAGGATAGAGAAGAAATGATGTCTCTCTTTAGAACAAAGGGCAAGTTAACTTAGTGACCTAGAAGACAGAGTGTCTCCTTCTGGAGCAAAGGACACTATAAAAGATTTGGGTTCCCTAGGCTCAGGGTTCCTGCCTGTAATGTCACTCCCTGCATTTATATATATCACCTGGACTTTCCTTTGATTGTCCTGTTGGAATTGGGGCTTGGGAACCAGATCAAGACAATGATACTTTGGCTATTGCTATGAGTAATAAGGTCCTTTGTGTCCAGCCCTAGAATCTCAAGTCTCCTGACAGCACCCACAAAACTGTGCCAGACTAACTTGTTAGTTTACAGGTAGGATAAAGTCTCAAACCCTTCATGGTTCTTGGCAGTTAGGGAGCTGAGGATGAGTTGTTGACAGAGACATGGTCTCTGGAAGAGGAAGGGTGATGGCCCCACAGGCCAGACTGAGGATGGAGACAGCTGCCTGTGATCCAGTAGTAAATGCTGTTTCCCAAATATTGAGTGGGTTATGGGAATAAGTCCCCTACCTGTTAATTAATGATTAGAGGCTGAGTAGTGAGAAGTAGGATTGAAACAAGCTGCCCAAAAGGTGCCTTAGTTGTTGGTCACTCTCCTCTGGGCAGTTGGAAGAAGGAATCTTATGATAATGGGACAACTTTAAAGACAATGTGATTGTGGCTGGGAAGCAAAAGAATCTTGAAAACAAATAAATGGCATCAGCAGTGAGGGATATTTTATTTAATAAAGATCTGAAAATATTAGAAGTTCATTCAGGTGAGCCATGAGCGAGTGACCACTGAAATTGAACGCAAAGCCTTGGTTATTGGTTGCTCCCTCTTTCCGTGCCCTCTTCTCCCTTCTCTTCTACCCTGACTGCAGTTTCATTAAGGAGAAAGATGATTAAGCCTGGTTGGTCAGTTTATTCATGAGAACCTTCTATTTTATTCTCTCCTCAATGAGAGAAGGCTAGGTTAGTAGTCGGTGAGAAAAATGTGATAACTTGGAACCAGGGTGATGATGCTGGAGGTAGAAACGAGGATATGGTGACAAATTATAGAAGGCAATGGGAAGGAGAAAGGCCAGGCTTCTGTCTTGAGCAATTTGGTAAATGGTGACATTCATTAATGCAGCCACTGGGGGGAAGGGTTCAGATATAGGGTGATCATGCAAGAATTAGGTGAGTTGTACATGGTAAAGGACTTTGTAAGCCATATTAAGGAGTTTGGACTTTATCCTTGGAGCAGTGGGGAGTCTTTGAAGAGTTTTAAGTAATGGAGTGTTAACAGATTTACATTTTAAAAGGGTTGTGCCGTTGAACAAAGATTGGAAAGGATACAACTCTGGTAGGAAGGCTATTTAGGAGGCTGTTAGAATAATTCATGCAATGCATGGTGACCAAAACTAAGTTTGTTGTAATGGAGATAAGAAGTAGATAAAATTGAAAGATACCAATCTGAGAAGAGATAAAATTAAAGATGAGGAGAGATGGGTATCATGGTTGCTGATCAGATTTTTGGCTGACTCAGTTGAATGGTTAGTGGTTTCATTCTTTAAAATTAAAGAGATGAATGAGTTTGGCATAGGAGGAAATGATTTTAGTTTTTGATATGTTGAGTTTGATGTTAGTGAAATACTTGAGATATTTATTAGTCTGATGAATATGGAGATATAATCAGGAAATGGATCTGGGATGAAGCTGTATATAGGTATAGATATATAAATAGAGATGTCAGTATATATATATATGTCATATATATGTCAGTATATATGTCATATGTATATATACACACACACCAGTCTTGGATAGATGACTGAAAAGGATCATCCCTCGGAAAGGATGAAAGTGGAGGGGCGGGGCAAGATGGCAGAAGAGTAGGGTCCCCAAGTCACCTGTCCCCAGCAAGTTACCTAGATAACTTTCAAGTCATCCTGAAAAACTATGAATTCGGCCTGAGATTTAAAGAGAGAACAGCTGGAATGCTACAGAGAGAAGGGTTTGCGCTTCTAACAAGGTAGGAAGGTGGGAAAAAATAAAATAAAAAAGCATCCAGTGGGGCAGGGGCCCCCGCTAGGAGCTGGGCTAAGGGGGTGGTGAGAGCCTCCAGGACAGGAAAGCCCAGCCCTGGAGAAGCAGGAACTTTAAAAATCTTCCCAGACAGAAAGGTGCTCGAAAGGAGCTCGGGCAGGATCCCAGGAGGGGCAGTGGGGCCCCCAGGTTCCTGAGGTCACTAACAGGAGGTGCGCCCGGGGGAGAGCGCCCGACACCCCGCGGGCTGATCTTGGTAAAGGGCTGGGGCGCGTACCTGGCAGGGCCTTGGGGAGAAGCCAGTGGGTCAGGCGGGGGCTCCAGGTGAAGGGGGCTGCACCCTGCTGCCTTCGGGAGCCGCACCCCAGGAGTGCGATTCCAGCAGCACAGGCCCCAGATCCCAGGGCGCTGGGGGACACAGCCCAGGATCCTGTGCCCCCCCCCCACCCCAGGACAGGTGGGGTGGGCACAGGCCAGCGAGGACGCTCCTGCTGCCGGGCACCCCGAGCTGTGCAGATCAGTGCCCCCCTGCCCTTGGAGCATCTAGGCCAGTGCGGACTGGGAGCTCCAGGAGTTACTGCGGGAGCTACTGCGGGAGCTGACTCCAGGGCTGGGGAGTTGGCTGCCGTTAGTGGGGTTGTTCCTCCTGGTGTCACCCTGTGCCTGGGAGGGGGGCCACCAGGGAACAGGGGCCCAATGGGGTCAACAGCTCCCACTGAGCCCAGCACCTGGTGGGGGGGAGCAGCTCCCCCAGGTGCACATACCTGAGGGTCAGCCCAGCAGGCCTCTCCCCCAGAAGACCAGCTGGAAGGACAGGGGAAGAACAAGTCCTTGACCCAGCAGCTCTGGAAAGCTCCAGGGGAAGTCAAGGGATTTACAGTATACAGAACCAGAGGATACCCCTCCTCCTTTTTTTTTTTTTTTTTGTTCTTTGTTTTGTTTTTTTGTTTGTTTTTTTTCCCTTCTTTTCCTTCCTTTTTCCAGTGCAACTTGTTTTTAGCCACTCTGCACTGAGCAAAATGACTAGAAAGAAGAACTCACCACAAAAGAAAGAATCAGAAACTCCCACTCTCTCCCACAGAGTTACAGAATTTGGATTACAATTTGATGTTAGAAAGCCAATTCAGAAGCACAATTAGAAAGCTACTGGTGGCTGTGGAAAAAAAGCATAAAGATTTCAAGAGACTTCATGACTGCAGAATTTAGATCTAATCAGGCCGAAATTAAAAATCAATTAAATGAGATGCAATCCAAACTGGAGGTCCTAACGATGAGGGTTAATGAGGTAGAAGATCGAGTGAGTGACATAGAAGACAAGTTGATGGCAAGGAAGGAAGCTGAGGAAAAAAGAGAAAAACAATTAAAAGATCACGAGGAAAGGTTAAGGGAAATAAATGACAGCCTCAGAAGGAAAATTCTATGTTTAATTGGGATTCCCGAGGGCACCGAAAAGGACAGAGGACCAGAAAGTGTATTTGAACAAGTCATAGCTGAGAACTTCCCTAACTTGGGGAGGGAAACAGGCATTCAGATCCAGGAGATTGAGAGATTCCCCCCCCCCAAATCAATAAAAACCGTTCAACACCCCGACGTTTAATAGTGAAACTTGCAAATTCCAAAGATAAAGAGAAAATCCTTAAAGCAGCAAGAGACAAGAGATCCCTAACTTATATGGGGAGAAGTATTAGGTTAACAGCAGACCTCTCCACAGAGACCTGGCAGGCCAGAAAGGGCTGGCAGGATATAGTCAGAGTCCTAAATGAGAAGAACCTGCAGCCAAGAGTACTCTATCCAGCAAGGCTCTCATTCAGAAGAGTTTCTGCCTATCTTGCTTCCAAGATAGGCAGAAACTGAAAGAATATGTGACCACCAAACCAGCTCTGCAAGAAATATTAAGAGGGACTCTGTAAAAGAAAGAGGATGCCCAAAGAAACAATCCAGAAAAACAGGGACTGAATAGGTTTTATGATGACACTAAATTCATATCTTTCAATAGTAACTCTGAACGTGAATGGGCTTAACGATCCCATCAAAAGGTGCAGACTGAATAAAAAAGCAAGACCCATCAATCTGCTGTCTCCAAGAGACTCATTTTGGACCTAAGGACACCTGCAGCCTGAAAATAAAAGGTTGGAGAACCATTTACCATTAAAATGGTTCTCAAAAGAAAGCAGGGGTAGCAATCCTCATATCAGATAGATTAAAGTTTATCTCAAAGACTGTAGTAAGAGATGAAGAAGGGCACTATATCATACTTAAAGGATCTATCAAACAAGAGGACCTAACAATCATGAATATGTATGCCCCTAATGTGGAAGCTGCCAGTATATCAATCAATTAATAACCAAAGTTACGGCATACTTAGAGGGCAGCCCGGGTGGCTCAGTGGTTTAGCGCTGCCTTCAGCCCAGGGCGTGATCCTGGAGACCCGGAATCAAGTCCCACATTGGGCTCCCTGCACGGAGCCTGCTTCTCCCTCTGCCTGTGTCTCTGCCCCCCCCACCCCTGTGTCTCTCATGAATAAATAAATAAAATCTTAAAAAAAAAAGAGACATACTTAGATAATAATACACTTATACTGGGAGACTTCAACACGGTGTTTTCTGCAAATGACAGATCTTCTAAGCACATCTCCAAAGAAACAAGAGCTTTAAATGATACACTGGACCAGATGGATTTCAAAGGTATTTACAGAACTCTACATCCAAATGCAACTGAGTACACATTCTTCTCAAGTGCACATGGAATTTTCTCCAGAATAGACCACATACTGGATCACAAATCAGGTCTTAACTGATACCAAAAGATTGGGATTGTCCCTTGCATATTTTCAGACCATAATGCTTTGAAACTAGAACTAAATCACAAGAAGAAATTTTGGAAGAGATTCAAACATGTGGAGGTTAAAGAGCATCCTGCTAAAAGATGAATGGGTCAACCAGGAAATTAGAGAAGAATTAAAAAGATTCATGGAAACTAATGAGAATGAAGATACAACCATTCAAAATCTTTGGGATACAGCAAAAGCAGTTCTGAGGGGGAAATACATCATGATAAAAGCATCCCTCAAAAAACCAGAAAAACTCAAATACAAAAGCTAACCTTGCACCTAAAGGGACTGGAGAAAGAACAGCAAATAAAACCTACACCCAGCAGAAAAAGAGAGTTAATAAATATTTGAGCAGAACCCAATGAAATAGAGACCAGAAGAACTGCGGAACAGATTAAAAAAAAAACAGGAGTTGGTTCTTTGAAAGAATTAATAAGATAGATAAACCATTAGCCAGCCTTATTAAAAACAAAAGAGAAAAGACTCAAATTAATAAAATCACAAATGTAAAAGGAGAGATCACCACCAATTCCAAGGAAATACAAATGATTTTAAAAACATTATAAGCAGCTATACGCCAATAAATTAGGCAATCTAGAAGAAATGGACACATTTCTGGAAAACCACAAACTACCAAAACTGGAACAGGAAGAAATAGAAAACCTGAACAGGCCGATAACCAGGGAGGAAATTGAAGCAGTCATCAAAAACCTCCCAAGACACAAAAGTCCAGGGCCAGATGGCTTCACTGGGGAATTCTATCAAACGTTTAAAGAAGAAACCATATTTATTCTACTAAAGCTGTTCGGAAAGATAGAAAGAGATGGAATACTTCCAGACTCGTTCTATGAGGCCAGCATCACCTTAATTCCAAAACCAGACAAAGACCCGACCAAAAAGAAGAATTATTGACCAATATCCCTGATGAACACAGATGCAAAATTTCTCAACAAGATACTGGCCAATAGGATCTCAGAGTACATTAAGAAGATTATTCACCATGACCAAGTGGGATCTATCCCTGGGATGCAAGGCTGGTTCAACACTTGTAAAGAAATCAATGTGATAGATCATATCAAGAGGAAAAAACAAGAACCATATGATCCTCTCAATAGATGCAGAGAAAGCATTTGACAAAATACAGCATCCATTCCTGATCAAAACTCTTCAGAGTGTAGGGATAGAGGGAACATTCCTCAACATCTTGAAAGCCATCTACGAAAAGCCCACAGCAAATATCATTCTCACTGGGGAAACACTAGGAGCCTTTCCCCTAAGATCAGGAACACAACAGGGATGCCCACTCTCGCCACTGCTATTCAACATAGTACTAGAAGCCCTAGCCTCAGGAATCAGGCAACAAAAAGAAATAAAAGGCATTCAAATTGGCAAAGAAGAAGTCAAACTCTCCCTCTTTGCAGATGACATGATACTATACATAGGAAACCCAAAAGAGGGCAGCCCCAGTGGCTCAGTGGTTTAGAGCCACCTTCGGCCCAGGGTGTGATCCTGGAGCCCTGGGATCAAGTCCCGCGTCTGGCTCCCTGCATGGAGCCTGCTTCTCCCTCTGCCTGTGTCTCTGCCTCTCTCTGTGTGTCTCTCATGAATAAATAAAAATCTTAAAAAAAAAAAAGAAAACACAAAAGACTCCACCCAAAGATTGCTAGAACTCAAACAACAATTTGGCAGTGTGGCGGGATAAAAATCAATGCCCAGAAATCAGTGACATTTCTATACACTAACAATGAGACTGAAGAAAGAGAAATTAAGGGATCAATCCCATTTACAATTGCACCCAAAAGCATAAGATACCTAGGAATAAAGCTAACCAAAGAGGTAAAGGATCTATACCCTAAAAACACTTCTGAAAGAAATTGAGGAAGACACAAAGAGAAGGAAAAATATTCCATGCTCATGGATTGGAATAATTACTATTGTGAAAATGTCAATGCAAAAAAAAAAAAAAAAAAAAAAAAAAAAGAAAATGTCAATGCTACCCAGGGCAATTTACACATTTAATGCAATCCCTATCAAAATACCATGGACTTTCTTCAGAGAGTTGGAACAAATCATCTTAAGATTTGTGTGGAATCAGAAAAGATCCTGAATAGCCAGGGGAATATTGAAAAAGAAAACCAGAGCTGGGGGCATCACAATGCCGGATTTCAGGTTTTACTACAAAGCTGTGATCATCAAGACAGTGTGGTACTGGCACAAAAACAGACACATAGATCAATGGAACAGAATAGAGAACCCAGAAGTGGACCCTGAACTTTATGGCCAACTAATATTCGATAAAGGAGGAAAGACTATCCACTGGAAAAAAGATGGTCTCTTCAATAAATGGTGCTGGGAAAATTGGACAGCCACGTGCAGAAGAATGAAACTAGACCACTCTCTTGCACCATACACAAAGATAAACTCAAAATGGATGAAAGATCTAAATGTGGGACAAGAATCCACCAAAATCCTAGAGGAGAACACAGGCAACACCCTTTTTGAACTTGGCCACAGCAACTTCTTGCAAGATACATCTATGAAGGCAAGGGAAACAAAAGCAAAAATGAATTATTGGGACTTCATCAATAAAAAGCTTCTGCACAGCAAAAGAAACAGTGAACAAAACTAAAAGACAACCTATAGAATGGGGGAAGATATTTGCAAATGACCTGTCAGATAAAGGGCTAGTTTCCAAGATCTATAAAGAACTTATTCAACTCAACAGCAAGGAAACAAACAATCCAATCATGAAATGGGCAAAAGATATGAACAGAAATCTCACAGAGGAAGACATAGACGTGGCCAACAAACACATGAGAAAATGCTTCGCATCACTGGCCATCAGGGAAATACAAATCAAAACCACAATGAGATACCATCTCATACCAGTGAGAATGGAGAAAATTAACAAGGCAGGAAACCATAAATGTTGGAGAGGATGTGGAGAAAGGGGAACCCTGTTGCACTGTTGGTGGGAATGTGAACTGGTGCAGCCACTCTGGAAAACTGTGGAGGTTCCTCAAAGAGTTAAAAATAGAACTGCCCTATGACCCGGCAATTGCACTGCTGGGGATTTACCCCAATGATACAGATGCAGTGAAACGCCTGGACACCTGCACCCCAATGTTTCTAGCAGCAATGTCCACAATTACCAAACTGTGGAAGGAGCCTCGGTGTCCATTGAAAGATGAATGGATAAAGAAGATGTGGTCTATGTATACAATGGAATATTACTGAGCCATTAGAAACAACAAATACCCACCATTTGCTTCGACGTGGATGGAACTGGAGGGTATTATGCTGAGTGAAGCAAGTTAATTGGAGGACAAACATTATATGGTCTCATTCATTTGGGGAATATAAAAAATAGTGAAAGGGATTATAGGGGAAAGGAGAGAAAATGAGTGGGAAATATCAGTGAGGGAGACAGAACATGAGAGACTCCTAACTCTGGGAAATGAACAAGGGATAGTGGAAGGGGAGGAGGGCGGGGGGTAGGGGTGAATGGGTGACGGGCATTGAGGGGGGCACTTGATGGGATGAGCACTGGGTGATGTGCTATATGTTGGCAAATTGAACTCCAATAAAAAAATAATTAAAAAAAAAAAAAAGGAAAGGAGGTAAGTTCCTAGGAAGAGCATAGAAAGCAGAGGTTCATAATCTGGTACGTAAGCCTATTAAAGCTCCTGAAATTATATGCAAAATTATATGTAAATTTTCTGAGGAGCTTTCCCATTACTTCAGATTTTCAAAGTCTTCATTGACTTGAAAGGATTAAGCCCCATTGTTATATAATCTATATTTACTTTTTTTAAATGGACATGAATTAATTAGTAATTAAAAAAATCTATGGCACTGTAAGCTAGATTGGAACATGACAAAAAAGGGGAAAACTGATAGAATCTATGAAAAGGGTTTACTTTCCTAATCTACAAGAACATTTTGGAAATCAGTAAGGTATAGAGTTCTGTAACCCCTTATCAAAACCCCTGGGACTATAAATATTTCATTTTGGGGGTCTTTAGAAAGGTAAATGGTATATATTATTTAGTATGCCCATGTTAGTATGTGGTTAATCAAATACGTTTTAGTTCTGTATTGAAATATATGAATAATCATACTACATGACTTAAGCAAATCTATAATAATCTCTTGCATTAGTCCAGAAAAGGTTTTGCTGATAATAAATACAGATCAATCCAGATTATGTCACGAAATGGATTGTAAACAATTTAAGATTTACAGAACTTAAAAACATTTTTTTGGATTGTAGATAAGAGATTATTGATTTGTACTAACATATCAATAAAACATTGGGCAGAGAGAGAGAAACATGTCACAAAATAAGAAATAGGAAATATCTAGTAAACATAAAAAGTTTTTTAATTTAACTAGTAAAGAATGGTAGTAAAAACAAGGTATCTTTTGTGACCCATCCATTGGCAGATTTTTTTTTTTTTGTTTTCCGTCAGATTGGCAGAGGTTGATAAACTAGGATTGGCATGGGTAGCTGGGCACCCTCATTATACTAAGATGGCCTCATCATCTCTGCTCCTGGTGTTGTGTTCTCTAGAGTTCCCTCCTTATGAGAGGGGATAGGAGATGAGATTTGCTTCTGTGACAATGGGGATGAGATGTCACTTCCATGATTATGCTACATTTTGTAAGACTGGATAGACAGATACTTTTGCTGGCCCAGAAGCAAAGAGCCATGCTTTGAACTTATGGAGAGAGCCATATGGTGGGGAAGTATGGGTGGCCTCCAAGAGCTGTGGCCAGCCTCTAGCTGAGAGCAAATAGAAAGCCAGAGCTTCATCCGTACAGCTCCAAGGAAGAGAACTCTACTGTAGTTGAATGTCTAGATGAGAGCACAGCCCACTTGACACCTTGGTTGCAACCTTGTGAAACCCTGAGTGGAGGACACCGAGGGTGTACTTGCACTCCTGAACCACAGAAACTTTTATGTTCTGGGTTTGCGGCAGTGTATTATACAGCAATGGAAAACTAATACATTCATAGTGGTAGAAGTGCATATTGTCTCAAATAAGATGTATCAATATTTAAAAAGCAAACACAACAAGCAAACTATATATTGTTCTTTTGACCAAGTAGTTCTACTCTTCGGCTATAGACAGTTGTATAAAATTGTATGTTCAAGCATATTGATTGAGGTAAGATATAAAATAGAAAAGTAACAAGAGGAATGGCTGTTCATAGTAATGGTTTCTACATTTAACCATAGTAATAGTTAAGTAATGTTGTCTCTATATGGAGAACTGTTAAGCCTTAAAAATGAGGTACACAGCTAGTTTTTGTTACAGAGAGATGGCAAGTGGTAAGTGTTATATAACCATCTTTTTCTTTTTGCTGATGAAGGACACGATGTATTTCGTGTCTGCTATTCAGGTGGACTTGCTTACCTCAAAGCCAGAATAAGACAGACTTACCCTCTCAGTCACAAGCACTGCTGGACCAGGCCGTGGAGGGGAAGTCAGCCTCTGGAGGAGCATCCAAATTGGTGCTCCCTGTGGGCAGCTCATTCCCAAGAAGCTAGGTGAATACAAGTCTTGCATTCCCAGTTCTTCCCAAATTTCCAAGCAGGTTAAGTCATTTCACCTCTGCAGGTGGAGAGAAGCCAGGAGTGTAGTGAAGAAAAATCTTTCCTCCAGGAAATTGGGAGTGGGAGCAATTCTTCCTTTGATGGTAACACTGGCCTCTGAGTCTGGCATCCAGAGAGCAGCTACTGGCAGCAGCCTGTAGGTCTGGCCTCAGAGAGGCCAGCGGTGGTGGAGACCTGCCTTGGGGGACACATCTTGAGTCCTGTGATGGCAGCAAGAGACACATGGAGGTTGGGGGAGCTGGGCTAGCATGAGCAGCCCTAAGAGTATCTGGGTGTTTCTGGAAGAGAGCCCTGGGAAGGGATGGAGCAATTTAGGTGTTCAAGGAGATGTAGCCTCACTTTGGAGTTACAGGATATGGGGTCTGGGGCCATACTGATTGTACATCTCTGGGCCTACCACTCCTGAATTGATAATGCAGCCCAGACCTTGCTTCTGAGTGCCTGTCTTGTATTTCCTGCTATGTACTGGACACTCTAATTTCCTCTTCTTGGCTTCTAAGACCGGATCCTGCTTCAGTGTCTCCCATCTCAATACATGGTACCTAAAGTTCAGTTACCCAAGTCAGAAGTTTAGGATTTATCTGATTGCTTCCCTTTTTCTCCTTTGTCATTTCTGATCAATTGCGTTTCGTTAATTCCACCTCCTATGTAATCGATCTGAACCCTTCACTTTATTTTTCTAAATACACTGCCCTTGCTCCATCCATTCCTACCTTCCCTGAATCCATTCTTAAAAGAACTCTTATCCTGTACTCACAACACTTCCGGTACCAAATATGTGAGTAATTTCTCCAACACCAAAACCAATTCTCCAATGCCACCTGGGTGTCCTATAATTCATTTATATTCTGACACTCTCTATCTGGAGTTAGCATCAGATGCCATAGGTTATGCACCCAGTCCCACAAGACTGCCAATGAAAAGTCCAGAGCTCCTATACTCTGACCTACTGGCTATAAATCGGGGGTTCCCATGACTCACTCCTCAGGTTCAATAATTTTCAAGGACACAGGAAAAAAACTTTACTTACTACTGTTGGTTTATTATTATAAAGAATAGTCAGAAACAGCCAAATGGAGATGTGTAGGACAAAGTATGTGGGAAGAGGCATGGAGTTTCATGGCCTCACTAGATGTATCACCCTCAATGTGTTCACCAACCCAGAAGCTCTCCCAATCCCAATCCCATTGTTTAGGTTTTTTTTTTTTTTTAAAGATTTTATTTATTCATGAGAGACAGAGAGAGAGAGAGAGAGAGAGAGAGAGAGAGGCAGAGACATAGGCAGAGGGAGAAGCAGGCTCCATGCAGGGATCCTGATGTGGGACTCGATCCTGGGACTCCAGGATCACGCCCTGGGCTGAAGGCAGGCGCTAAACCTCTGAGTCACCCAGGGATCCCCTGTTTAGGGTTTTTGTTGTTGTTGTTGTTGTTTAAGGTTTTTATGGAGATTCCAATATATAAGCATGATTGGATAAGTCATTGGTCATTGGTGATTAAACTCAGTGTCTAGTGCTTCTCCCTGGAGGTGAGGAAGTGGGGTGGGCCTGAAAGTTCCAACACTAATTATTATTATTTTTTAAATTTTTATTTATTTATGATAGTCACACACACAGAGAGAGAGAGAGGCAGAGACATAGGCAGAGGGAGAAGCAGGCTCCATGCACCGGGAGCCCGACGTGGGATTCGATCCCGGGTCTCCAGGATCACGCCCTGGGCCAAAGGCAGGCGCCAAACCGCTGCGCCACCCAGGGATCCCCTCCAACACTAATTATAAGGTTGATTCTTCCAGCCCCCATCCTAAGGCTATTTAAGGCTCCATCCTTTTTAAAAAATTTAAGTAAATTCCACACCACTCACAGGGCTCAAACTCCTAACCCTAAGAACAAGAGTCACATGCTCTTCGGACTGAGCCAGCCAGGCACCCTAAGAGTCCCTCATTAACTTAAACCCAGTTATGACTAAAAGGGACTTACTATGAATAACAAGAAATACTTCTATCACTCAGGAAGTTATAAGGGTTTTAGGAGCTCTGTGCCAGGAACCTAGGATGAAGACAAACATGTATTTCTTATGTCATGACATTTCCATTCTTCACAAAGCACCCAGACTGATCTATGAAAGAACAGGTTAAATTATAGTATTTTTACCTAAAACCCACTAAGGCTTTCTACTGCATCTGAGACCATGTCCTAAGCCCTTAACGTTTCCATTAGGCCTACTTGATTTGCCCCTCTGTATTCCACAAGATCAATTGATTTTCTTTCTTCCTTCTTTCCTCCCTCCCTCCCTCTCTTTCTTTCTTTTCTTTCTTTCTTTTTCTTTTTTTTTAAATTTTTTTAAAATTTATTTATGATAGGCACACAGTGAGAGAGAGAGAGAGGCAGAGACACAGGCAGAGGGAGAAGTAGGCTCCATGCACCGGGAGCCCGACGTGGGATTCGATCCCTGGTCTCCAGGATCGCGCCCTGGGCCAAAGGCAGGCGCCAAACCGCTGCGCCACCCAGGGATCCCTCTTTTTCTTTTTTTTAAAGTAATCTGCACACTGGCATGAACTCACAACCCTGAGATCAAGAGTCTCAAGCCCACTGACTGAGCCAGCCCATTACCCTCACAAGCTTTTCCTTCTGACTTTTACTCAACCACCCCTCCCTTCCTCAGCCTTTCCACCTGTGAGCTCAGGGTGTTTACGTAAGCTCTTTCCTCAGTCTGGGGGGTGCTTCCCCACCCTCCTTCTAGATTTTCTCTTATCTACCCAGTACAGGTGTCTCTTCCTCAGGAAAGCTCTGTGACACTCCAGACCAAGGAAACGGCCCTGTGACACAGTGTCAGCACATTTCAGTTATTTCTGTTATAAGTCATCTCTTTCCTACTAGTCTATAAAACCTGTGAGAGTAGGTCTTGTGTCTGTCTTGCTCTTTTCTATTTCAATATCTGTAAATATAATTGGGATGAAAAAACATATTTTGAAGATACGAAAATTACTTTTCCTCCTAGTTCCTATTCCATGGAACTGAACCACATTCTCCCTCCTGTTTAAAATTTTAGTAGCAGATGGATACTCAATGGATACTTAAAGTCTAGGTTTCTGAAAAAGCAAGACTTATTAAAAATAGAAGTACCTTTATTTTCTCCTGTAAGTATAACAATGATATAAATTTACTGGACAAATTTCAGTAAAATTGGATGGTACTTATCACATTTTGTTAAAATCATCGTATTATCATCAGTACTTATTGTTGAGAATCTATTATGTGCAAGTGCTTTGCACACAGAATCCTTAAGCTAGTTCCGTGTGGTAGGCATCATCTCTATTTTACAGATAAGGAAAGCAAGGTTCATAGAGACTTTCAAAGGTCACACACTAAAGGGTGTACGTGTGTGTCTGTGTGAGTGTGTCTGCAGATTTATGCCCAGGGCTATTAGGCTACAAACGCTGTGTGCCTCTCTTTGGTAAGTGGTTCCTAACCAGGATGATCATCCCTGATAGTTCTGATTCAGCTATGGCATGGAGCCTGAAAACTACTAGCCAGATATGTGGTTCTACAGTTATAGTTCTACAGTCGTCTTTTTTTAATTTAGAGAAAAGTACAAGTGGCCCTGACTTAATATCTGATCATTTCACTTAAGGTGCCAAGTTGTTTATGCTCATGTTACTGACTCCGGCCAGCAGAGAAACACTGACCATGGGAGCCCTCCTCCGTAGACCTGCTTGCTAATTCTCCTGGGTGTGTCCTTCCGTGGTCAAGGTCTCATTTTATCTCTAGGATTCCTTACTTTTCTGCTGCTTACCTTTTGATCCTGGGGCATCTTGCCTGTGGACTGAGACCTCCTGGGATTCTTAGGTTGCAGGCTCAAGTGGAAGAGCAAGGAAGGAGAGGTCAGAACTAAGCCAAACAATGTTGAGAAATAAAAGAGAGATAGAAGGAAGAAGAAAGGGAAGGAAGAAAGAGGAGAGAGAGAGAAGACTCTGACAAAAGAGTAATAAATCTCATTTTTCTTGTATGGCCGATAATCCATCTCTGAAGACAGTTTTATTAGGGGAGTTCCAAACATGTATTTTAAACATTTTACATTGTCACATAAAGGGAAACAGGACTGTGATGATGCTCTAGAGGAGAAAGTTTGGGCTAGGGGACTAGATGGAAAGATTTTTTAAAAATTCTGTGGAATCAAGGTCATCTTTGGCTTCGAGGTCTCTGCATTTGGCCACCACTCAAGCCAACACTTGACAGCATGAACAACCCTGAAATGAAGTGTCCAAATCTAAAATGTTCAGTCCCAATGAAGGTTGGTGTTTGCACTTTCAAGGGAAGGCTGTTTCAGATTTCATGGAGCTGCAGGACAAGGTTGCTGGTGCAGGGCTGGGGTAGCCCTGAAATGCAGATACAAGCATATGGGAAGTAATTTAGTACTATTAAATATTTTAATGTTTGTATCATTTGTTCCAGTAGTTATGCTTTTTTAAAAAGGATTTTATTTATTTATTAGAGAGAGAGAGAGAGAAAACGAGCAGTGGGGAGGGGCAGAGGGAGAGGGAGAAACAGACTCCCCACTGTGCAGGGAGCCTGACATAGGGCTCAATCCCAGGTCCCCAGGATCATGACCTGAACTGAAGGCAGACACTTAACTGACTGAGCCACCCAGGTGCCCTTTATGATTCTTTTTAAAAATATTTATTTATTTATTTATTTATTTATTTATTTATTTATTTATTTATTTATTTATTTTTAAAGATTTTATTTATTCATGAGAGACACAAAGAGAGAAGCAGAGACACAGGCAGAGGGAGAAGCAGGCTCCACGCAGGGAGCCTGATGTGGGACTCGATCCCTGATCCCGGGATCAGGCCCTGAGCCATAATTAAGAGCTGGACGCTTAACTGACTGAGCCACCCAGGCGCCCCCAATGGTTACACTTCTATAAATTTATCCTTCAGAAAGACTTGCTCAACTTTGTATTGATACATGTATAGGAGTATACATTCAGTATTTTTAAAACTTGTTTTTTTTTTTTTTAAATAAAACGCATTAAAAAAAGTTAACAAAATTTACACGTATGATTTAATAGATAATTACAATGCAAATACATAATCAACACTCATCTCAGGGAAGCTAACAATGTCAGTTCCCCAGAATTTCCCACATGTCCTTCCCAATTACAGCTCTACTTTTCTCCCTGAGAGCTCACCTCTCTCCTAACTCTCCTGTCTGCTAGAATTGGACTGTCCAATGTGGTAGCCACTAGCTACTTAGAGCAAATAAGCACTTGAAATGTGGCTAGTTGGAATTCAGAGGTGCTGTAAGTGTAAAATTAACATTGGATTATGGAGATTTAGTATAAGAAAAAGAATGTAAAGCACTTAATTTTTAATATTGATTACATATTGAAATGATAATATTTTGAATAATATATAGGTTAAATATAATATATAGAATGAGTTAACTTTCTCTGAAATGACTTAAAATGATGTCCATACTATGTTGTGAAACAGAAAAAAGAAACATAAAAAGTTGCAAAATAGATTTATAGAATCATCCTATTAAAAAAAAACCTGCATCTGGACATGAGAACAAAAGTCAAGAGGTGCAAGAGAAATTTCTGCAGCAAACCAATAGGCTTGAGAGCCTTGGATTGTATGAGAAAGAAGGGTAGAGAGTGAAGTGGTTCAAAGGCCTTTACCTGGAGGTGGGGAGCTATGTTAGATGGAAGACAGGAGGGCTCTGGGAGAAGACTACCTCTCAGGCTGCACATTGCCGACTTGGGACTTTGCCACAACAAAGCGTACTTACTGATGTGCTGCAATGGGAGACACTGAATTTGTGTCTCTCTAGGCTGCTCTAGTTCTCTTGGGGTTTGGATGAGACCCAGAACACCACCGAGAGACAGACTGGGGAGCCTGAGAGGACTTCCTAAGGCAGAGGGAGGTATCTCTGTATGTTAGGGAGGAGGCTATGGAGTGGCTCCTCCATGCTAGGACCTCGTGGGGGTCACGGAAAAATTGGAAGGGTCTATTGAAGCAACATGAACTGAGAGGAGGTCAAGTCAATCAAGAGCTGGCCAATAATCCTTGAGAACATTGAGTGAGCCAAAAGAACAGGCCATGGAGTCTTCAGGGGGGCCAGCAGACAAGTTGGACTTGGGCCATCTAGCAGACACAGAGAGTCACCCCAGAGCTTAGGGCACATGAGGCTTGTAGCCCAATGATCAGCACAGACCACGACTCTCCTTCAATATTCCCCAAGGATGTGTTAGCGTATTTCAGAGGGAGGAGGAAGCCTTCTGAGATTCTGAGCATCTTTATCCAGACAGAAGACCTAAAAGACTGTTCAAAATATTGGATCTAAGCTTAAGCTGCAGGAGATGTTCAGTAAAATATTTATCTACTTTATATTAATATTATATAGATTATATGATAATATATGTATAATATATACACTATATGTTAGGCGGTTTATGCCTAAGAAGAGAACTGTAACACAAATTCATTTTCTCTGCAAATATGCATTGTAACAAATTAAACTTTACAACTTCAATACATATGTATGTTAGTATATATGTGGAAGAAAGCATCAGGAGGAAAGGGTGCCAAACAGTTGGCAGGGGTCTCCAGGAAAGGGGATCTTGGTGACTTTCCCTTTTTAGACTGTGTGGTTCTGTAATGTTTGCTTCCCTCCCTCCAGTTTTACTGAGACATAATTGACATATACCATTATATCAGTTTAAGGTGTACAGAATAGTGACTGGATATCTTCTTGTTTTGCAGATCAGCTGCCTACCTTTCCAGGTTGCTGGGGATTTGCCTTTGCTCTCCATTTCTGCTATCTGTCTCTCATACTAATTTTTTTTAAATTTATTTTTTATTGGTGTTCAATTTACTAACATACAGAATAACCCCCAGTGCCCATCACCCATTCACCCCCACCCCCCGCCCCCCTCCCCTTCCACCACCCCTAGTTTGTTTCCCAGAGTTAGCAGTCTTTACGTTCTGTCTCCCTTTCTGATATTTCCCACACATTTCTTCTCCCTTCCCTTATATTCCCCAAATGAATGAGAACATATAATGTTTGTCCTTCTCCGACTGACTTACTTCACTCAGCATAATACCCTCCAATTCCATCCACGTTGAAGCAAATGGTGGGTATTTGTCATTTCTAATAGCTGAGGAATATTCCATTGTATACATAAACCACATCTTCTTTATCCATTCATCTTTCGATGGACACCGAGGCTCCTTCCACAGTTTGGCTATCATGGCCATTGCTGCTATAAACATCGGGGTGCAGGTGTCCCGGCGTTTCACTGCATTTGTATCTTTGGGGTAAATCCCCAGGAGTGCTATTGCTGGGTCGTAGGGCAGGTCTATTTTTAACTGTTTGAGGAACCTCCACACAGTTTTCCAGAGTGGCTGCACCAGTTCACATTCCCACCAACAGTGCAGGAGGGTTCCCCTTTCTCCACATCCTCTCCAACATTTGTGGTTTCCTGCCTTGTTAATTTTCCCCATTCTCACTGGTGTGAGGTGGTATCTCATTGTGGTTTTGATTTGTATTTCCCTGATGGCCAGTGATGCAGAGCATTTTCTCATGTACGTGTTGGCCATGTCTATGTCTTCCTCTGTGAGATTTCTCTTCATGTCTTTTGCCCATTTCATGATTGGATTGTTTGTTTCTTTGGTGTTGAGTTTAATAAGTTCTTTATAGATCTTGGAAACTAGCCCTTTATCTGATATGTCATTTGCAAATATCTTCTCCCATTCTGTAGGTTGTCTTTTAGTTTTGTTGACTGTATCCTTTGCTGTGCAAAAGCTTCTTATCTTGATGAAGTCCCAATAGTTCATTTTTGCTTTTGTTTCTTTTGCCTTCGTGGATGTATCTTGCAAGAAGTTACTGTGGCCGAGTTCAAAAAGGGTGTTGCCTATGTTCTTCTCTAGGATTTTGATGGATTCTTGTCTCACATTTAGATCTTTCATCCATTTTGAGTTTATCTTTGTGTATGGTGCAAGAGAGTGGTCTAGTTTCATTCTTCTGCATGTGGATGTCCAATCTTCCCAGCACCATTTATTGAAGAGACTGTCTTTCTTCCAATGGATAGTCTTTCCTCCTTTATCGAATATTAGTTGACCATAAAGTTCAGGGTCCACTTCTGGGTTCTCTATTTTGTTCCACTGATCTATGTGTCTGTTTTTGTGCCAGTACCACACTGTCTTGATTCTTGATGACCACAGCTTTGTAGTACAACCTGAAATCTGACATTGTGATGCCCCCAGATATGGTTTTCTTTTTTTAAATTCCCCTGGCTATTCGGGGTCTTTTCTGATTCCACACAAATCTTAAAATAATTTGTTCTAACTCTCAGAAGAAAGTCCATGGTATTTTGATAGGGATTGCATTAAACGTGTATATTGCCCTGGGTAACATTGACATTTTCACAATATTAATTCTGCCAATCCATGAGCATGGAATATTTTTCCATCTCTTTGTGTCTTCCTCAATTTCTTTCAGAAGTGTTCTATAGTTTTGAGGGTATAGATCCTTTACATCTTTGGTTAGGTTTATTCCTAGGTATCTTATGCCTTTGGGTGCAATTGTAAATGGGATTGACTCCTTAATTTCTCTTTCTTCAGTCTCATTGTTAGTGTATAGAAATGCCACTGATTTCTGGGCATTGATTTTGTATCCTGCCACACTGCCAAATTGCTGTATGAGTTCTAGCAATCTTGGGGTGGAGACTTTTGGGTTTTCTATGTAGAGTATCATGTCATCGGCGAAGAGGGAGAGTTTGACTTCTTCTTTGCCAATTTGAATGCCTTTAATGTCTTTTTGTTGTCTGATTGCTGAGGCTAGGACTTCCAGTACCATGTTGAATAGCAGTGGTGAGAGTGGACATCCCTGTCTTGTTCCTGATCTTAGGGGAAAGGCTCCCAGTGCTTCTCCATTGAGAATGATATTTGCTGTGGGCTTTTCATAGATGGCTTTTAAGATGTCGAGGAATGTTCCCTCTATCCCTACACTCTGAAGAGTTTTGATCAGAAATGGATGCTGTATTTTGTCAAATCATATTAATTTTTAAAAGTCTTTCCTGAAACACCAGTTTTTTAGTTAGGAGGGTGGAAAGTAAAAGCTCACTTTGTGATTTACCATTAATGTTTAGCTGGCAGAAGAAACTAAGGACATTTCCAGGACAATTTTTCCCTTATGCTTATGTGTTTTCACTAAACCCTCAGCACAAATATTGTAAAAATGTAATTCAATCTAGGAGGCTTTTATACTTTCCCCAAATCTTCTAGAACTCATTACAATTAGTAGTGCAACCAGAGTTGTGTTTTATTGTAAATTTGACCTGTTGTGGAACATCACAGCATTTTAAAATATAAGATTCTAGTAAAAAAAATGTATTTATAACTGAAAGATTACTAAAGCAGACATACATTGACACTGAGTAATTAAAAATATATATAGACTAGTGAGACTTGGATACATAATAACACAATAACATAATAACATAATAACAATAAAGCTAGCATTTCTTATAGATCATTTTTGGGAAAAAATAGTGTCCAACAATAGTGGGAAGAAAGCGGTGGGAGTTTGCAAAGTAATAAATTTTGGACCTTTTAAAATTTTCATGGGCATCTGCTTCTGAAGCTTTCTGCTTCAGGCTTTATAGAAATCTGTGGAAAAATCTGGTTTTTGATTTAAGAAAAATTTGAGCTGGTGTCAAGGTTTGTTCAGCTAGCTAGGAATCCAGAGACAATTTTGGATTTACATTTTCTTGTGTTCCTTCCTAGGCTTGGAGAATTTATCAGTCATTCTCATTGCCCATTAATCTTTAAGAACAATCTCTAATTTACAACATTTGTGAAGAGGATTCATTAGAGAAATATCTATCATTTCTCATGGATTTAATAACATTTTATACTTTAGTATAAAGTAACTTTGTTACTTTAGCATAAAATGCCAAAGTATTTTATACCTTGGTAACTTTTGTCACCGAGTTAAAGACCATTATCAGAGATAACATTATTTTTTGCCTTTTCCACCTTGTTCAGAGTTTTTTTGAAATTGCTGAACAAGGACATGAGGAGGTCCATTGATTATTGTTGTGATCAGTATGAAAAAGCTGATTTATAGATATTTCTAGTTGGTACAATGTTAGGTATAAAAACTTTAGTATACACAAAAATAGATAGCATTCATTATGACAGTAAAAATGCAAGTAACTATAAGAAAAACAGAAAGATGAGTACACAAAATTATTTTTATGAGTTAAACCACAGCTACTTTTACTTTAGTACCAACTATGGCATGATTTTTTCCCCCAATTTCTTAATTGGAATATTTTGAGTCAAAAAAGTTGAAAGAATGGTACAAGTAACACTAAATGGCCTTTACCTTAGGTTTGTGAATTGTTAATATTTCCTGACAATTCTAAAGAGTTACAGCACATCTTTTATTTGGCCAGCTGAGAATTGTATTTTGTTTCTGTTTATTTTGTTGTTGTTGTTAGTTTGCTTCTTGGTGATTAGTTACAGAGACAAAAAGACAGTACAACAGAAGTATCCCCTCACTTTGGTCAGTGTCAACCTCATGGTATTTGCTACTTATGAGCCATTTGTTCAGGGCATGGGTTCTCTTGGAGCATAGCAAGAGAAGAAGAGGAGAAAGAAGACTATCTTTCCTCTATAAAATGTCTTTTCAGGGATCCCTGGGTGGCGCAGCGGTTTGGCGCCTGCCTTTGGCCCAGGGCGCGATCCTGGAGACCCAGGATCGAATCCCACATCGGGCTCCCGGTGCATGGAGCCTGCTTCTCCCTCTGCCTGTGTCTCTGCCTCTCTCTCTCTCTGTGACTATCATAAGTAAATAAATAAAAATTAAAAAAAAATGTCTTTTCACCCCTGTTGCTGAGTACTTGCTGGTCTGAAGAATTAACCATGTGCATCAAGGTAGGGTGAATTCCATTTTCTTTTTTTCTTAGCAAGTGAAGAAAGTTCAATCTTTCTAGGTTTTTCTGATATACTGTATTATCCATCAGAAAGTTTGCTATGATTCTGGATTCCCTTATATTTCCCACAAACCTGTCTTCAGAGTTAATAGTTTATAGCACTCTCGTTCAGATAAGAGGGATTGGTGCTGGAGGATTTATGATATCTAACCTAATTTTCCATCACCATACCTTGACCTTGGCCTTATAAGTTGTAGCCCATACAAAGCAATCGATTGCTATCTGATTGAAGCAAATGACCCTCTTTAACTCTAGGGCAATAGCTAATAAGGTCTTGATAATTGTGATTTATCCACTGTCAGTTGTGATTGCATGTGCCCCTGTGAAGCTGTCCTGAATTGATGGATGCAACTTGTATGACAGGAAGCCGGTTCCAGGGGCTTTCTCCTTTTATCCTTAGCCTCACCAGGGCTCCCAGAAAGGGATTGATGAAGTCATTTTTCTTTCATTGTGGTCTTCTATAATGAAATATGGTAAAAATTCATCTTCTCTTGAGTATGCCATTTTTTCCTTGTCAGATCTACAGTCTTTCCCTGACTGAACCAATTTGTTATCTACAAAAGCAGTGGCCTTGCACTTCCATTGATTCAAGGAGCTCTGGATTGGCCAAGAGGAGTTTTCTTCTATGAATTTAGGAAAGGGTCAGCTCTTACCTTAGCCAGGATGTTTGGTTTCCATCTTAATGGATTTGAGAGAAAAAGAAATGACAGTTAGGGTGACCCTCTGCAATACCTCAAACTGTTTCATCCTTCAAGCATAACCAAAACTCTGGGCGAGGAGAAACCCAAAGTTATTTTTCTGTGTGTTCCAGGATCAAAGGATATCTTAGTCATCAGTAGAAATGGAGATGCGATAGTTTGGATCCCCTCATTTAAAGAAGTTATCACTTATGAATTTGAGGAACTCTTAGAGTTAAGCTCTTTTTGCTTGTGGCTGGTCCAAAGTGGAAACCTCTTGACATGCCCTTTAAAGTATCGAATCAAAAAAAAAAAAAAAAAAAGTATCGAATCATGGGTAATAGCCTATTAACATGTGAAAGCAGCTGGGGTAGGAAGCAATTTAGTATCCTGATATCCAGCCCTGCCACAGTGATACCTTTTTATATATATTTTTTCCACTGACTTTTGCTTGGTAATACTTAATTTCAACTCATGTGTATATGAAGTTCAATTTGTTTTTGTGTTTGTACGGATTTATTGCCTAAATAAAATTACTGTGTGATAAACATTTCTTGGGCACAGGAAAATGAAGACTCCTTATAGTTAAGTGAGGCAGCATGTTTTGGTTGTCATATTAAATGTGAGCCCTCTTATCATCAATGATAATGATAATGATATCATCAATGATAATGTTGATTGCGATATGATTGTGATTGGTTCTTAGGCAACACCTGACATGTGACTCAAGATACCTGCCTATTAGTACAAATAGAATCATCTCAATCATAATGACCCAAATGACTTTGGTTCTTATCCCACACACTCCAGCAGGGCTTCACCCTGTAAAGCATTTTTAGAAGTCTCCAGCAGAAAAACAAAAAACAAAAAACAAAAAACAAAAAAACAAAAAAAGAAGTCACCAGCAGGGTTCTCCTAAGGGCGTGCAAAGGAACACTCTCCAGCCTGGCACTGCTGCTGCTTTGCCACCTCCATGAGGTACCCCTTAGGTCCTGCTGTCTCCTGCTGGGGCCCAGTGCCATGTCTGAGTCCTCAGTCCTCATATTGTCCCCGATGCCCTAGGATTTCCACAGACCAGAGCTGTGTGGCATCTGTGAGGTGGGGAGGGATGCCCTCTGACCTTAGAGCTTGATGGTGCTCTCAGCTAGGGGGATTACAGAGCAGTAGGGCCCAAACATATCACTAGAGCTTTTTCCTTTTCATGCTACTTGTACTCCTTAGAATCCAGGTATGCATCCAACTGGGGGTGGGCTTGATAGTGTCGTAATTATTGTTGCAGACAGTTAACAGTTATCGAGTATTTACTATAGGCTTAGCTGTGTGATAAGCCCTTTAATAATGACTGATTGATTGATTTTTAAAGATTTTATTTATTTATTCATGAGAGACACAGCGAGAGGCAGAGACATAGGCAGAGGGAGAAGCAGGCTCCCTGTGGGAAGCCTGGTGGCAGGACTCAATCCCAGGACACATCAGGATCACAACCTGAGCCAAAGGCAGAGGCCCAACCACTGAACCACCCAGGTGCCCCTGATTCCTTTTAATTCTAGATTCTATTATTATTTCCATTTTACAGAGGAGGAAGTCAAGTCTTCAGAAGTTCATTTACTTGCCCAAGATTACCTAGTCAGTACTGGCAGTCTGACCTCCAGTTCACTATCTTTTTTTTTTTTTTTTTTTTTAAGATTTTCATTTATTTATTTAGACAGAGAGTGAGAGAGCACAAGCAGTGGCAGAGGGACAAGCAGACTCCCACTGAGCAGGGAGCTGGAACACGGGACTTGATCCCAGGACCCTGGGTCATGACCTGAGCTGAAGGCAGATGCCCAACTGACTGAGCCACCCAGGCACACCTAGAATTCTGAATGTCACCACAGAAAGGCCTAACTGGAGGGAATTTGTGTTTTATATACATTGATTCCCAAGATGCAAGTCTGTACATATGTAGCAGTACATGTGGGGAACTACTAGTAGTTGGCTTTCTGGGGATAGTCTCTTGAGGGCTCTGACCAAGCCAAGTAGAAGGGCTGGGGTCACAGCTTAGGTGAGGATGTTGAAAAAAAATTTAAAGATTTTATTTATTTATTCATGAAACACACAGAGAGAGGCAGAGATTAGACCTCTAAGGGGGAGGCACAGCTTTGCTAGGAACTGTCTTAGCTCTGAGTAGGGGTGCTGTGGGCTTGAGAACCAGACCCCCAGGAAGGAGAAAACAGCTGGGATGAGGCTAGTAGCACAAACAAAACTGCAAACTGCATCTAAATGCTGCTGCTGGGGCAGAAGCGTTGCCAATGTGTTGCTCAGAGGGCTTGTGAACAGACGGGAAGGATTCTCTTCTCCTTCCTCCAGCCTCCCAGCCCTGATCTACAGAACAGAGCCTAACTGGGAGACTGCTGGCCAAGCAGAAATGTGGCTTGCAGAGTCCCAGTCCCAGGGCCACAAAGCCGAGCACAGAAGATGGGTTTGGAGCTGAGAAGCTGTGTATATAGCTTAGTAATTGGCATACACCTCGATGGTGTCTAAATTCAGATAGTTTCAAGTTGCATCAGTCAGCCTCATAAGTAAGGTCTACAGATTTCAATTACTTAAAGGGACAGTCTGGTGACTAAAGGAAGAATGATTTATTGCAGCATGACATTTGAATTGTTCCAGGGGGACGAGGCAGATAAAATATCATCAGGCTGGTGTTAGGAAGTGAATCTGGAAGGATGAAAAGGAGTTCCTTGGGCAGGGGAAGAACCCATGGAAGAACTAACCACTAAGCAGTGTAAGAAGGGTGTTCCAGTCAGAAGGAACCCATGTGCAAAGGCCAAAAAGAGGGCCTGAACCCTTAGGTAGGCTGAGTTGCAAGAAAACCCCTAGGGCAAAGCTACGCAAGTCCTTGGGCTTCCCTGGGATGAGGCAGGAGTTGGGGCATGGGTGACTGAGGAGAACAGAATACTCCCTCAGGACCAGTGGCCTCCTAGGGATCTCACCTTCAGAGTAATTAGGACCCTCTACCAGTTCTTTCTATTTAAGAACAATGTTTTATGCTGGGCGGAACTTGGACGAGGTAATTAAAATCTCTGATTAGAGAATATTATTCCTATTTGAGCACTGTATGTTAAATAAGTAACATTTAAATTAAACAAATTATTCCCATTTGACAAATAAGGAGACTGAGGCTCTAAGAAGTTAAGTAACCTGCCCATGATCACAAAATCAGCAGCTCAAATACCCTAATTTCCAGGGTGCCTGGAAAGGTAAGTCAGTTAACCATCTGCCTTGGGCTCAGGTCATGATCTGGGGGTCCTGGGATGGAGCTCGGGCTCCTTGCTCAGTGGGGAGCCTGCTTCTCTCTCTCCGTCTGCCTCTCCCTCTGCTTGTGCTCTCTCGCTCCATCTCTGTCAAATAAACAAATAATCTTCAAATAACCTAATTTCTGGACATCTTCACCTGGATATCCCCATGGATCCTCCAACTGAGCACATTCCCACATGCACTCCTCCCCTTCTTCCACGCCTAGCTTCGGACCTCCTTTCTGGGTCCCTGAAGTCATGTCCTAGGTTCTTTCCTTCTTCCTGCCTCCGTGCCCCCACCTCACCCTACGTGATCAACCACCGAGTCTTATAGACTTTACCTTCTAAATGCACATTCTCTATCCTCTGTCATTGTTGGTTTTTCTTCGTTCGAGTACTCACTTGATTGTTTCTCAATATTCACTGGTCCTGCTGCTTCCAGCTTTGTCCTCCTCCAACCCAGGCATCATTCTGGGCCAGAGAAAGCTTTCAAAAACACAAAAATCATGTCATCCCCCTTCTTAAAACTTCAGTGGCTTATTAGAGAAAATCTAAGCTCTCACTTCACTGTGAGGCTACAGTAATATGGTCTCTCCTAAGTTCCCTGGCTTTGCTCGCTGTCGTCTCTCTATCCTGGGGGCAGACCAGAGGACAGAGCTGGCCGGGGAAACAAGATCAGGGGTCACCTTCCTACCTCCACTGCCTAAGCTGCAGGCAAGAAATTGCAGTGATGTCACACTTTTCTGTGACTTCCAGCAGGTCACCTACCTCTGATTCAGGGGCTGTGCCACTTGGGCTGCTGCTCACATCAGTGTAGCTATGATGCATGCCTGCTGGCTTCCGCTGGCTGGGCTGGAATGAAGGTGCAAGGATGCCTCTGGGTATTGTTTCTGTCCTATCCTTCTTACCTCCCTCCCTCGCTCCCTCTCCTTTCTTTCTTTCTTTCTTTCTTTCTTTCTTTCTTTCTTTCTTTCTTTCTTTCTTTCTTTCTTTCTTTCTTTCTTTCTTTCTTTCTTCTTTTCTTTCTTCTTCTTTCTTTCTTTCTTTCTTTCTTTCTTTCTTTCTTCTTTCTTTCTTCTTTTCTTTCTTTCTTTTTCATTCATAAAAAGTATATTTATATTAGGAACCTCTTATTTATTTATTTAAAAGATTTTATTTCTTTATTCATGAGAGATGCAGACAGAGAGGCGGAGACATAAGCAGGAGAAGCAGGCTCCTCATGGGGAGCCTGACATGGGACTCGATCCCAGGACCCTGGGATCACACCCTGAGCTGAAGGCAGACACACTCAACCAATGAGCCACCCAGGTGTCCCGGACAGGAACCTTTTAATTCAAAAGGCAGAAACTCAATTAAATTAATTTAAGCCTAAAAAGGGAATTTATTGACATATTTAAAACTGGTACATTTAGGGGTAGAGCTGAATCCAGGGATATAAATATTATTTTCTCTCTCTTCCCTTCTGTTTTGCTACTCTCTGTGTTGGCCACATTCTCTCCTATTTCAAGATGTGTTAGGAGGTGTGTAGGAGGTGAAGGGCGGCCGGCTAGCCTGCAGCTTTCTGTCTACCCATAAGAATTGGAAGCTGCTCTCAACATCTCTCCATAAAATACCAAGGAAAGACTCTTGGGGGTGCCTGGTTGGCTCAGCTGATTAAGCGTCTGAACTCTTGATCTCAGCTCAGGCATTGATCTCAGGGTTGTAAGTTCAAGCCCTGCATTGGACTCCACATTGGGCTCCATGCTGGATGTGAAGCCTACTTAAGGAAAAAAAAAAAAAAAGAAGAAAGAATGATTGGTTCTGCTTTCCTAATTTGTCCTTGCTTCAGTTTACCCCCTGCCCTCTAATCCCTGGGGCTAGGGGGAAGGGGAACATTGATTACCAAAGCCTGGATCAAAAGTTCATCCCTAAGGTCAAGGGTGTGGGACGCTGTGATTGGTATTTATCCAGAAGCACAAAGAATTGGAGGGGTAGCTACCCAAAGAAAATGGGGGTGCTACTACTAGAATATGGAGGAAAATAATTTTGGGCAGATGGGAAAAAAAGGCAACCAAGCTGATGTCTATACGACGATATTGCCATCACCACCATTATCGAGCAACTCCTGTGTCCTAGGCACAGAGCAGGTCCTTTATGTACACAGGCCCTTTCTGAATATTACCCATGATGCTCACCATTTTAGAGAAGAGGAAACTGCCACTTAGACAATTTAACATTCTTGCTTGAAGTCTTGGCCTAACTGGCCGCCTGACTCCTGGTCTGTGTGCATTACATTACACTGCCTTCTCTTGGTTCAGGAGCCCTCTGTCGCCACTGCATATTAATTATGGCTCACAAATGACCCTATGGAGGAGCAACTGGACGAGTGCATGACTTATTAAATTGGTCACAGTGGCCGACTTATGTTTTTATAATATCGAAGGTGCATTTTTATGATCCAGTCTGTGGAATGTCAATGAACGGCTACTGTCCTCACATGGGCTGAATATGACCACCGAGCTGAAGATGAGGAGGGACGAGCTGTTTAATAGAAACAGGGCTGTACATGGCAGAAAGTCCAAACCCACCTACAGAGTTCAGTGTTGCAAATAAACATTAAAAAAAAAAAAAAAAAAAAAAAAAGAAGCCTACAAAGCATTTTTTCATCTAGTTTTTTACTTTGGATGATTTAAATGAAAAAATTATTTACTATTGGTTTGCCTCTAGCTGTTAAAGACTTTAAGCATTTGGGTAAATAGTAATAAAATCAAATATAATTTAGCCTTGATAAATGAGCTATATAGTGGATTAAGGGAAGGAGTCAATGCTACTTAAATATATATACTTAAAATATACCTATATAGTACTGAAATATACCCCCCTTACACACATTGAAAATGTATATGTTTAAAATATGGCTCACCTACTCACTGAAGAAATTTGGAGGTATTAATATGGATCCTGGTCTCATTTTGATTATGGAATACTTCACTAGGTTGGGGGGACTGTCAAGGCACTTGAAAAACATTTGTTTGATTTAAGTCTCCTGGTCATACCTTTTCAATTAGTGGATGGCTGTTACAAAAGGGTTAGAGACTGCAATTCCTTATAGGCTGGTCTCATGGTACTGTCCCCTCCACCATCTCCTGCTGAGGGTGGGAGGTCATATTTCTATTCTCCTAGTCAAAGGTGAGTACCCAGACCAATGTGAGTCAGGCTACATGTTGGTCAATGGTCTATAAGACGACATGATACCAAGGATCTGCCCAGATTGTTCTGATGGTGATCACAGTGGAATGAGCAATGTCTTCATCTTTAAGAAGATCGAGATACAGAGAGAGTTGATTGGTTGTGGGTGCAGGAACTGAAAATACAAAGGGAGGGAAGTCTGCAGATGCCATGGCTTCCTCAAAGCCATGAGGAGGCTGAGGTCAAGAGATAGAGGAAGAGCACATACAGTCCCTGGTCATGTACCCTGAGCTGGGTCTTGCAGCCGGATACAGGCAATCCTTGAAGGGGGTTTCCCTGGGCCAGGGCATTTAGGAAACACCATATGTACATCCCCTGTGGGAGAGTCCCATGGTGCTTTGGCATTTTAAAGACTCTGAGGATCCCCAGGAAGAAGCTTCTCTAATGTTAACTCGGTGTTTCCCAGACTTAATTGACAACAGAACTCTCTCCTGTTAACATCTTTTATAAAACCGTGTTCCATGGAACAGAATTTAGAGGAGGAGCTGGCATGAGGGCAACCATTCCCAAAGGACGAATGGGAGCAGAATCAGAGGCAGCTCTGTCCCCACATTAGGGGAGCGAGGGCACTCTTGCTAAGGGGGTGACAAGACTTCCTGGTCATTATATCTGTTTCACACTCTGAACTGCCTTCCAGTTATTGTGAGGTCTGGGTACAACTGCCCTTGGCTGCCATAATATTTTAGTATTTCTTTGTGAGTATTCTTATCTCAAGTCTCCACTAATTAAGATGAATTGGGAGAGTCTTTTTTTTTTTTTTTCTTCTTCTTGTAACTGAGAGTCTGACAAATGTATGTTAGGATGTTAGAGTGACTTTTTGGTTGTCTCACCAGATGGTATGACAGGTGACAAATGCCCCCACTTCCCCACTCATGAAATGTTGGACCCCCCCCTAGGAAGGACATGGCTGAGAGACAGTGAGCTGGTATTGCCAGCATTCACCCCTCAGATGCTCTAGGAGAGGGTGAAGAGGGTGAAGAATCATCGTGAGTGTGGGCAATGAGAATTCTTGGGGAGAGTTGTCAGTGTGCCTTGCTTGGGGAGGAGAGAGAGCTTCCATGAGGCTGTAAACCAAATGAAGCTTCAGAGATCCAGGTGAAGGGACTGGTACATGTCTTTTTCTTGCCAGAGCCAGCACAGTAAGGCAAGAAGATGAAGATAGAAGAAATGTACTTCCAGTGGTGGAGGAGCTTAAGGTGTGAACAGGTGAGGCCCCAGGGACAAGGAGGTGGGACTTGGGTTGTCCTAAAAAGATTGATCTCCTGGAAGGCTAGGTGAACCCAGCATTAAGAGGCTGGAGGTAGGGATGCCTGGGTGGCTCAGTGGTTGCGCGTTTGCCTTCGCCTCAGGGCCTGATCCCGGGGTCCTGGGATCGAGTCTCGCTTCAGGCTCCCCATGGGGAGCCTGCTTCTCCCTCTGCTTGTGTCTCTGCCTCTCCGTGTGTCTCTCATGAATAAATAAAATCTTAAAAAAAAAAAAAGAGGCTGGAGGTGGGCAGAGGGGAAGCTGGAGCTGAGGGACACCACTGGTGGCCAGTTGGAGGAACTCCCACCTATACTGGTGACTACATCAAAGTCTTCAGTGGGGAGGAGGGTCCAGTGAGAAGAAGAGCCAGTAATTGTGCATCTCCGCATTGAGACCTACTTTCAGATTATAACTCCTCCGGTGTTGGAGGACTTCGATGTCATTACCTGTTTTCCCTTTCAGTCCTGGAAGGAGCCAGAAGCAGCAGAGGACACCAGGGATGAGGTTGAGGTAGGCATAGAAGGTAGGCCCCACACCCACCATCCTCAGGAGGTTTTCCATCAGAAAACAGGGAAGTTTGTAGATAAACTGTTTGAGCAGACAAGAGTTTTTGCCTAAAAGTGACTAAAGGATTTTTATTTTTTGAGTAGCTGGAGAATCTGTGAGCTTTAAGCTGGGAAGGAGCAGGTCTACCCAGTGGGTTTTGTAGAGGTAGTCATACCTTTGGGTCATTCAGTTCTGCACTCTACACCCTGTGAATAGGATGAATCTAAAAATCAGTTTAAAAGGTTTATAAGTGTTTATACTGCCTCCTAAGTACCTATTGTTGACCTAAATAAAGAGGCAAACTGAGGCAAGCTAAAAGAAATGAGTTTATGCAGGAAGGGTAAAGGGATCGCAATTCAGGACAAGCAAACTGGCAAGCTGCAGGCGGGTCTGCTGAGGGTTGGGGTGGGCTGCACCTACTGGCAGGGAGCACAGGAGGGGGGAGTCCAGTTAGAGTCTGTTCAAGTAAAAAGCAAACAGAAACACCCTTGAAAAATTTCCTAAGCAGATAGAATCAGACCAGTCATACACACAAAGCTCAATTCAGCCCAGTTTGTGGGATAGTCTGACCTAGGTCGTTTCCAGTTTATGCCTCTGGCAAAACTTCCCTAGACTGATAAGAGACAACCTCTGATCAACCTCCAATCTGCTAAAAAATCCCACCCTATCAGTTTTCTGTATGTCAGGTATTTATGTGGAATCACTCAGTTGTTTTCCTGAGGGCACATGTGTGAAATTCCCCATTTTATGTCCTCTGGTTGTATTTTTTAACTAAGTAACTAACTAACTAACTAACTAACTAACAACATTTTTTTGAGAAGGAGGAGGGACTAAGGGAGAGGGAGAAAGAGAATCTTAAGCAGACTCCACACTCAGTATGGAGCCAGATGCAGGGCTCAATCTCATGACCCTGAGATCATGACCTGAGCTGAAACCAAGAGTTGGACACAAGGGACTGAGCCACCCAGGTGCCCCTCCTCTGGTTGTATTTTATTTATTTATTTATTTATCTATTTATTTATTTATTTATTTATTTATTTATTTATTTATGATTTCATTTATTTATTCATAAGAGACACACAGAGAGAGGCAGAGACACAGGCAGAGGGAGAAGCAGGCTTCTTGCAGGGAGCCCGATGTGGGACTTGATCCCAGGACTCTGGGATCACACCCTGAGCCAAAGGCAGACGCTCAACCACTGAGCCACCCAGGCATCCCTCGTTGTATTTTAGATTGAAATTCTTTCACACTATGCATGAACTAATTCTAACATAAAAGACTTTGGCCACAGCCAATCCATATGCAGTCCATTCTTCAGCGTTATTAAGCACCTCACCTGGACACTGGAGCTGTGAGGGTGAGTAAGAGCTGCTTCCTGCCCCCAAGAAGAGTCTTATCTAGTCTGAGAAGTCCCAGGTGAGCCTGGTGCTTTCTTACTTCGGGTCATCTAAGAATAACCATAGTACCTGAAATTCGATAGGTCTGGGTTGGGACCTAGGAATCTTCATTGTTAGCCCCTTGTTCTAAGGCCACTGATGGAGAAATAATAATCAGCACCACATACCAGAGCAGTTTTAAAAAAATATTTTATTTATTTGCGAGAGTAGACGAGAAAGCGAGTGAGCAAGCAAGAGAGAGAGAGTGAGAGAGCACAAGCAGGGGGAGCTGGAGAGGGAGAGGGAGAAGCAGGCTCATCCCAGGACCCTGAGATCATGACCTCTGCTGAAGGCAGGTGCTTAACTGACTGAGCCACCCAAGTGCCCCCACAACAGTTTTAATACCCTATGCCCGTGCATTGCCGACTGCTAAAGAGTTTGCTCCAACATGCTGGATGATAATACTTATCCGTTTGGATAAAACAAAGTTTCTGCCTCTTCTTTATAGTTTCTTATTGTATTATTATTTTTTTTAAGTAATCTCTGTTCCCAAAGTGGGGCTTGTTCTTAAGACCCTGAGATCAAGAATCACATGTTTTACCAACTGAACCAGCTAGGTGTCTCCATGCCTGTTCTTTATGACATTAAATGAACACAGCCAGATAGATTTTCACCAAATTAGAAGAGTATGTTTGGGTTTGTGTGACTTAAAAGAAAGGGTAAGGGAAATTTATTTGGGGAGTTCTGGTGGAAGAGAACCTTCCAAGAAAGAGGCAGCCGTCTTCAGAGCAGTATCCGGCCCTGGATTCTGGCCCCACCACTCTCCCAAGAGCAGGCTGGGTTCAGGAAGGAAGCAGCAGGAGTTTATTGGCTTAATGGTGGTTAATGATTGATGTGAGCAGCCCAGAAGAGGCCTGGTGCCCGACAGCAGAATTTTCAGAAAAAGTCTGCAGGAGAAAACAGACTAGAAGCGTATGAACAGAGAGTTCTGATCCTCGTTTAGCTGTCTGTCACGGACATTTGGACAAGGGCCTTGCCTTTTCTGTTGCACTGATTATATAATTAGGACAAAACTGACTTTTTTCATAGGGTTGTTGTAAGGAATAATGAATGGAATCCCATGTTTGCACTTGGATACTTTATGAAAATGAGTAATTTTTTTTTTAAAGTGGGTTTGGTTGTTTGTTAAAAATGCAGAATAAGTGGGATAAGATAGATTTAATTGTAAGATGTTGGACTTAGTTTAATCTGGTGTTTCCTTATTGTACAATGCTTATTTCCTTTATTGTTTGTTTTGATGACTCAGTTTACAAGTGTGTTGTAATTTTAAAGTCACTTGTGATTAGATTATTAAAAATAACGTGCCTGGCTGGCTCAGTTGGTGGAGCGTGCACTCTTGATCTGAGTTTGAGCCTCACGTTGGATGTGGAAATTACTTAAAAATAAAATCTTAAAAGAAAAAAAATCTAGGGACATCTGTGTGGCTCAGGGCCTGATCCTGAGGTCCTGGGATTGAGTCCTGCATCGGGCTCCCCACAGGGAGCCTGCTTCTCCTTCTGCTATATCTCTGCCTCTCTCTTTGTCTCTCTCATGTATTAATAAATAAAATCTTAAAAAGAATCTAATGTGGGAACCAGTGCAATTAGAAGATAGGGTAGACATTTTTAGAAAGCTGACTAGTTTTTTAGGGTTAAAACAAATATGGAGAAGTTTGCTAAGCACCTGACTGTGGACTTACAAGCAGAGGAGTTTATACCCTTTTGGTTATTAATTTGCTAAGGGGCTCTGAGTCGTGAATATAGATGAAAATCTATGAAAAATTGACACGTGTACTCAAATTGGGGCAATATATCATCACCACACCCAAGATATGGTGTGATAGGAACATCTTAAATATTTAACGTAATGCTTGCCATATAATTTCATGTATGGCATTATCTTTAATAGGAGCTGATTAATGAAGGTGACACAAAGCAAGGATGAATATTAGCTATTCAGACACTGATGTTCAGATAGCCACCTGCAAAGTCATTTTTCTCCAAGTTCTATTCCTTAAGGATTATAGAAATGTCAATTGTTTTTGCAGAGTTTCCATTTCAAGAAGCAGTTATTCATACTCCCCAGAGAACTCTTCCCTAACAGACTACAATAAAACTTAGAATTAATGGCGGTGACATTTTAGACCTAAATTACTGCCTTCGTGGTTTAAATAATTATCTTGCCATGTCTATGCAAGAGACTTTCAAATTTTTCATTTCATTCCTGGCTTATCTCTCATCTCCACTGCTTGTCTTTTACAGCTGAATACAGGAAGCTGCATTTCTAATTTTCCCCTGAAAATTCTCCTGCTTATTAACAGTACTTTTGTGGTGATTCATCTAAAATAGTTTTTCAACAAGCTCTTTGCAAAGTTCCTCTCTTGGTGTCCATTTCTTTCTTCATTTTGGCGTTGAATAGCTGCTATGCATTGGTCCTTTCTGGCATTTATATGTTTCCTCACCTCTATTTCTTTGTTAACTGTAGTCCTCAAAGGTGACCCCCCAATACATATATATTTAATATATATATAATTTAATATTTAATATATAGTATTTACTTTTAAAAAGATGTATTTAATTATTTTAGAAAGTGAGTGGATGTGGAGCAGAGGGTGAATTTTTAAAAAACTTTTACTTTATTATTATTATTATTCTTATTTTTAAAGATTTTATTTATTTATTCATGAGAGGCACACACAGAAAGAGGCAGAGACATAGGCAGAGGGAGAAGGCCCCCTGTGGGCAGCCCAGCGTGGCACTTGAACTCAGGACTCTGGAATCATGCCTGGAGCCAAAGGTAAACACTCAACCACTGAGCCACCCAGGTGTCCCAAGGAAGAGAGAATCTGTTTTGTTTTGTTTTTTTTTTTATTAATTTATTCAGGAGAGACACAGAGAGAGAGAGGCAGAGACACAGGCAGAGAGAGAAGCAGGCTCCATTCAGGGAGCCCAATGTGGGACTCGATCCTGGGACTCCAGGATCACACCCTGGGCATGAAATGCAGGCGCTCAATCACTGAGCCACTCGGGTGTCCCAGAAAGAGAATCTTAAGTAGACTCTATGCAGAGCCAGTTGTGGGGTTTGATCCCATGACCCTGAGGTCACACCCTGAGCCAAAACCAAGAGTTGAACACTTAACTAACTGTGCCACCCAGGTGCCCCATATATAATTTATTTTTTAGAGCAGTTTTAGTTTTTCCATATATCCCCTGTCCCCACACATGCAATCTCCTTTATTATCAGTGTCCCCCCACCAGAGTGGGACATTTGGCACAGTTGGTGAACCTACATTTATACATCATAATCACCCATATATAGTCCATAGTTTTTGTTAGGGTTCCCTTTTTTTTTAATATTTTAAATTTATTTATTCATGAGAGACACAGAAAAACACAGAGACACAGGCAGAGGGAGAAGCAGGCTCCATGCAGGGAGCCCAATGTGGGACTCGGTCCCGGACCCTGGATCATGCCCTCGGCCGAAGGCAGACGCTCAACTGCTGAGCCAGGCATCCCAGGGTTCACTTTTTTAAAAAGTATAGTTGATAAACGATGTTACATTAGTTTTAGGTGTACAACTTAGTGATTATTAGGGTTAACTCTTGATGTTGTACCTTGTATGGATTTGGACGAATATATAATGACATGTATCCACCAGTATAATATTTTACAGAGTAGTTTCACTCCCCTAAAATCCTCTGGGCTCCACCTGTTCATTCCTCTACCCTGACTGTCAATTTTTAAATAAACAATTGTTAAGTGCCTACTATCAACTGGGAATGGACTAGTCACTTCAAAAACAAACTAAAAATAAGGTCGCCGCATGTTGTTAAGAATCATACAGTCAGTTGGGAAGCCAGTTACATAAACAAATAGCCTAATATAATAAGCTAAATTGCTTTAATGAGATTATGTGTCAGTGTTAATGGGGCCATAGGAGAAATGGAGCTCATAAGTTGACCTGGAGAGCATAGGGAAGGCTTCCCAACAGACATATCTTCTCTAGTAGGAGTGTGCTGGTATGCGATATGGGGAGAGGTTGGTACAGAGGTGGCAGGGGATGGCATCTAGGCTGAGAGAATGGCATGTAGCAAGAGCAAGGGACCAGCAGCTTTGGAGGACAAGGCATGCTTGGAGTAACCACAGCAATTTAGTATGTTTGAAGAACTGGCTGTGGGGTGTGGTGCAGAAGGAGATGAGACTTGGGAGGAAAGCAGGGACAAAGATCATGAAAGGTATTGAGTATCATGGCAAAGGAGTTTACTAGATTTTATCTTGGAGACATGGGAGAGCCACTGAAGGATTTTGAGCAGTATACTGATATGATCTGGTTTTTATGTTAGAAAAATCCAGTCTGGTGGAAGGATGGAAGATGGTTAGAGGGCAGAAGGTAGGAGGTGAGAAAGGCCAGTGAGGGTGCTTTCATAATATTTAGTTTGGGAGACAGAGAGGGAAAGAATAGGGCAGACGAGGAGAGATTTATGAAGTATCCAGGGCTTGGTAGTTGATTAGATGGGGGGCGGGGGGGCAAGGAAGAGGAAGGTTTCTGGCTTGGTCAGTTTGATATTTATCAAGATAGGGAAGACAGGGGTGCCGGCTGGCTCAGTCTGGGGAGCGTGTGACTCTTGATCTCAAGGTTGTGAGTTCGAGCCTCACATTGGGAGTAGAGAACTAAAACAAACAGAGAAGACAGAAAGAGGAATTGGTTTTGTGGGGAGGGGTTAAGAGGAAAGATGTGTTTGGTTTTGAGTATAGTGAGTGTAAGGAACTGCTGGAACATTCAGGTGGGAACGCCAAGAAGAACAGGGGCTCCACAGGTCTGGAGCTAAGAAGAACGTTCTGAGCTGGATGGAGATATTGATTTGGGAGTTATGCTGTGGGTGGGTGTGGTTAAGTAAGTGGGAGTAGAGTAGATGAGGGAGTAAGAGTAGAGTCGAGTAAGAAAAATGAGAAGACAAGACAGAAAATGAAAGAGGATCAGGCTGCAGACAGTAGGACAGTTCAAGCCTAAAGTCTTACAACAGGTGTCTCTCAAGAATACAGAGATTCTTATAGACAACCAGGATATCAGTTCTACATCAAAGAAAATCCACATTTCTTCAATAACATTCAAAATCTTGTCCGTGCTCAAATTCCCCAAACTGTATTTTTCAGATGTTCCTTAAAACCCAGGCCCCAATCAAGATTCTTTGATTGCTTTTGACTGTCACCTCTCCATTGTCTCTGTCTGAGAAGTCCCCCTACCTCCCTCTGTTGTCCGTGGCGCTGAGTGCTTTGAGAGTCTAGGTCAGTTGTTCTACAGGACAGTCCACATTCTGGATCATAGTTAGATTTAGGTCAGCCATTTCCAGCAGTTCACTGTAAGTGATGTTTTTACCTCCCACTGCATCATATCAGAAGAGATGCTAATGTCGAAGTCAGGCCCCTTTTATAATCAGATTTTTGACCTATATGTCTGAAACCATCCAAACTATTGCACTTGACAAAGACATAGATTTGGCTCCAAATGTTAGATTGATAGGTGGTCTTTTCTACAAAGTGATACATGTTCTAGGTCTTGCATCTTTGATATATAGCTTAAGTCAGCTTTGCAGCTGTTTATTCTGATGGTTTTTTCTTCAATTTTCCCATAGAAACCCGTGTTGCAAATAGCTTGTTCTGAGTGAGGCCTGGCCTGGCTCAGTGATATCCAAAGACTTTGGTCATGCTGGTTCACTGACATGGATGACTACTTTTCTTTCTCTCTCCCACAATTCTGGTTGATAAACCAATGTTTAAGGGATGGACAGAGAAAGAGTTGCCTGCTGAGAAGACCTAGAAGGAGAAGCCAGAGAGAGAGGAGGTGAACCAGGAGTGAGAGTAGGTTTAAATTAGTCAGAGCTTTTTCGGTGGTAAGTAACAGAAGCCAAACGGTGTTGGAGTCTTCTAGAAGAGTGAGTCAATGGGCAGGATTCAAGAAAGTAGGTACTTATGTGGGTGGATATTTATTGGAGTTAATTAATTTACAGGGAATGACCTTTGTTTCTTAAATGATCTTGAGCCAGAAGGCAGGGAAAGGGTGGTGTCTGGGTCTGGGATTCAGAATCTGAACTCTGAATTTCTTGTCCTATGGAATGATCTCGGCTCAGACTTTAAGATCTCCCATGCTTTCATTTTACAATCTGTAAAAACAAATAAGAGTTTCCACTTACGTTGTTGGGGGACTGTGTCTGTTGACAGTTCTGAGAGGTACCATGAGAACAATGTTGAACATATTATTGTTGAAGGGAGGGTTGGAAACCCTTCTAAGCCACTCCTGTGATCTGAATGTTCTCCAAGCTCTGATTTTGGAAGAACCGGTTTCTGAGAGAAAAGCTTAGCAGCATTCTTCAGAAAATCTTACTCAGGGACAACACTCATGCACCAGAGTGTATTGATTTTTGACTTAAGAGCATTTTTGGCAGAAGGGCATATATTTTTAAGCTACCTGGGACTTAGCTGTACTTTTACAAAAAAAATGTGTTTTTTTTTTTTTTTTTTTTTTACTTCTAAAAAATTGTGGCAGACTATACATCACCTAAAACTTCCTGTTTTAACCACTTTTAAGCATACAGCTCAGTGGCATTAAGTACATTCCCATTGTTGTGCTACGGACACTACCGTCCGTCTCCAAAATAGAAATGAAAGGAAATGATCTGTGTGTTGGCTTCAGGGATTCCTTCTGCGGGGATCTGTAGTGAGCTGGCAGGCTGAGGGACGCCTTGCTCCTGGGAAGCCTCTTACTTTTGGGGAATGGTTCTGAAAGGAAATGGAAAGATGTGAAGACAAGAGGCCCCCATTAAAGACTGACCATGTCGGGGTCCCCAGGAGTTAAGGACTTCTATCACAGCTCAGCCCGAAGGTTCTCGAAGCTACTGTTTGCTGACCGGCTAAGGTGAGTTTTATTTGGAGGGCCGAGAGTTCCCAGGTTTGCCTCGTGTCTGGAGCTCCCGTGGGCTTCGTGCTGAGGGACATGCTGGCAGCGACATCTCCGGCCGAATCAGTCACTTTCTGCAGCCCCCACGGCCACCGCACGGGAGCAGTAGGAGCAGCAGCAGGGTGGCTGGGAGCGGATGAAGCGGCACAGGGTCCGTCCTCAGGGAGCGAGGAGGGCACTGCCCCAGCCTGCTCACAGGAGAGAAAGGTCTCACCCGGGGCAGCTGAAGTCCATTTAACATCCTGTGGGAAACTCCCGCTTTGTCCCGTGCAATCTGAGACTGCTGTAGGGTGGGAGTGTGATGGTTAGCAGTTTAGAAATTTCAAGCATGCAACTCTGGTGGTCTTCACCTCTTTCCCCAGGATTCAGCCTTTCTTTGGCATCATTTGAAAGAGAGATACCGTCTTCAAAATGATTCACTCAACACCTGCTCCCTAATGACCTCCTTGTTCCACATGTGACCTTATCCATACTCACCCTGTTCTGTCATGTTCTGTCATGTTCTGCCTTGATGACAGATGTTAATGGGCTCACGGTTTACAGCCAGCTGCCCTGAAGGCCAACAGCAGCAAGGAGAGGCCGAGGTGTCCTCCTGACTGGGTCAAATGTCTCCTTTGGACTACTGGGTTGCTTTTCCCTTCGATGTGGAAATAAAAGCTTGCCCTTTATATTTGTGGGGAAAAGTCCCTGTGGTGTTGCTAGGGATGGAGTTGGGTGGCCTCATCAATCAAGGAGTCGTCTGCAAATGAGTTCAAGGTCACGGGGTCTGCACAGCCAGGACTTGACGGGACAGGGCACTACACTGTTCTCCTTGAACTCGAACACTGTTCTCCTTAACTCTCTGCTTCAGAGAGTGCCAGGACAGCCTGCTCCCGCACCAGCCAGTTGCCAGCCATGCACTGCTCCATGATACCATGTCAGATGTGGGCACCGAGTTCCCCTATTTCTCAGCTCTCCTCTGTAGCATGGGAAGCCTGGTGGTGGGATGTGACCTCCCTGTTCATCATCTATGTTGATTTATGAGAATCATGTAAGGAAATATACGGGACCCACAGTAGGAAAGGAAAATGTGGACAGAGCAAGATACCTGGTCAGTGGGTTGATCGGTGTGTCTGTCAGTCTGTGCATCTGTCTGCCTTTCTCCGCCTTCTTCCCTCATGTCTGTCTTTCTCATGGTTTCTCTCTGTCTGGTATCTTTCCATGTGTGTCTCAGTATTTCTTTCTTTCTGTCTTGTTTTTCCAAGCATATGCTCAGCTCCAACTGTGTGCCAAGTATGATGCTAGCTTCAGAGTCTAAAGGCAAATAAGACACTCTGAGTAATAATAGTAACAACATAACTGGTTTTGTTGCTAGCTGCCTAGCATATATCCGACTCTGTGTTAAGAGCTTTATGTCTGTTATTGCATTTGTTCCTCACAATAGCTGTATGTGATGGTTATGTTACTTGTTTCACAGATGAGGAGACTGAGGTTTGTGTAACTTGTAAGAGTTTTTATCTGTCTGATTTGTGAGTCCACGTTTTTTTCTGCTACCTTCATTTGCCTTTTAGCAGTGACTTTGAGTTCCTGGGGTCTTCAGGCTGCCAGTGGGAATGTTTTATGATATGGAATTGATTCTAGATTACTGGTCTGTTTCAGGCCTGGAAGCATTCTGTGGCTCTGAAATGTAATCGGGAGAGGGAAGTGGTGAGAAGGGAAGGAGAAGGAGAGAAGGAGACAGATATGGAGAGAGACGGCAGAGAGCCACGTAATGATGGAAGGACCTAAAGGTAAAAGGAACATGGGATGGAAGCAGACAGACATACTAAGTAAAATTTGCCCTGCTAAAAAGTCAGATCGTCTTGGTCCCGTCTTGCTCCTCCTCCTTCCCAGACCAGGTGCCATTTCCTAAGCACACTGGGCGCTCTCACAAGCTGGCACTTTTGATGATGTATCTTTCTGCCCAGGACACCATTCCCTTCACTTTCTTGACATTTCCAACTGCCAGAAACCCAGGAACTGGTTCTGGTAGCTTTCTCCAAAACCCACAGATAGGATGAGTGCTTCTCTCTTCTGAACACCCACATCTCTTTGGAAATACCCCTGTCGTGGCCGTTATTCCAATCTGCCTGATGAGAAGCAGGTGTCTGTCCCAGTAGACGGTGAGCTCTTTGCCGGTGGGCGGGCAAGCGTCTTAATCACTTTGTGCTCTTTCCAGCTAGGCACAGCCCCTGAAGAGTCCAGGAGCAAAGACTGAGATGGCCTTTTGCCATTTGTCCTGTTTTACAGCTTCCCTTCCTTTGCTAAGACATTACCACTAGAGCCCGACGGGCATGGGTTAGGCGTTTCCATCCCACGAGAAACCAGACAGGGCATGGTTGTAGATTAATTTTATATCTCATATAGGGCTTATATTACATCATGATAATATTTTCAGCCTTGTTACTTTGAAGTGCCTCTGGCACAGACTAGAAGACGCCCACTTGTCAAGTCCAAAGGAGGTAGGAAAATTTGTGCCTGGATACTGTCAGTGGTGTGGTAGGGAGGCGGCTCACCTGAAGAGACAGGTGCATCACAGGTGGTTGTCACCATGCTTGACTGTGGATACAGCTTGGTTGATTCTCCTTTTCTTTCTTTCTTTTCTTTCTTTCTTTCTTTCTTTCTTTCTTTCTTTCTTTCTTTTTCTTTCTTTTTTAAGATTTTATTTATTTACTTATGAGAGACACACAGAGAGAGGCAGAGACACAGGCAGAAGGAGAAGCAGGCTCCCTTTGGAGAGCCTGATGTGAGACTTGATCCCAGGACCCTGGATTGAGACCTGAGCCCAAGGCAGACACTGAAGCACTGAGCCACCCAGGCATCCTTAGTTCACCTTTTCTGACTCGGGGGATCTTGACTGTTTATTTGGACTTTAAAAATGTTGAATATTTAAGGAGAGAACACCAAAGTTAGAAGTCTGATAAACTAATATAAGTCCTACCTAATTATTCGTTACTATTGAGTAGAAAAAAGAGACTTCACTGTAAAAACTCTTCAGACCAATGTTTCAGAGTTCAGAACCTCTTGCAAATTAATTTGTAAGAAGAATGTGCTTATCATTTCTGAGGTTTTTGGGAGAAGGGAGACTGCCACGATATTGGGACAAAACTGTCCCTGAAACCAGGATATAGTGTGGTCACAGTTCAGAGCAAGTGCTTGGGAAATGCTTGCTGAACAGCATAAGTTTATGTTGCTTAAAAATGTTCCTTATGACAGATTGCGATGTCTACCATTTTGGTAAGAGATGAGGAAAGGCCTGATTTAAGCTGAGGAACTAGTTTTGCATGGCTTGAAGTTGAACTTCTTAACATTTCACCATTTCATTACTCCACAACTTCATGTGTCTGAATCACAGGCTGATTCAGATTCTGGGAAGGAATTTAAATTCCTGGACCCACTGTGAACTCTGGGCATGTAGGTGGCAACTATGGTGCTCCACTAATTTGGCCTTGACCAAGTTCAGCCCAAGAGCCTAGGGCTCCGGTGCAGGTTTAAGAGTTGAATGGTTTGAGGTCTCCCTTCCCCCTTGATCAACTGAAGAAATAATATGAGACCCTTCTCCCCTCGACCAGTTGAAACTCTATACTAGATCCGAGATCTGCTGAGAACAAGTTCTCATCTCTTTGGTTTGAGCTCAGTTTTTGGTCTTTAGTTGGTCTTAGTAGAGTGAACGCCCATTGCTTCTGTCTATGGGGCTTCTGTTTTGTGGGAGGGGAGTGGTGGGAAATCTCCAGGACTTTCTGTCATGTTTCATGAGAGTTGCTGGTAGCCCTCAAGGTTTGGAGAACCTCAGGGTGAGCTTCAGCCAGGTTGTTCTGGGCAGTGACTCATTGAGCAACTTTGTGTTCAAACTTGTCATTAGCCCTTCACTTACCAACTGTCTTTTGAGGTTGGATGTGTCACTGGGCTGGCCAACTTGGCTTAGTCAAAGGGTGACTTTGATGATGATTTAGCTTCTGAATCTGTACTTGTCACTTGCCAGGTTGCTTGTGCCATGCATGAAGTGAAGGCTGCTGGTGGCAGGGGCTGCTTTTCCTGGGAGTCCTGGAAGTCCTAACATGGTGTGCAGCAAAGCAGGAGCTGTGGATGAGGATTAAGGCTGGGGTCACAGGAAACAGATTAGTGTGAGAACAGGAGCTCTTGTCTCAGGCTCCTGGGGCTCAGGCCCCCTGGTTCTGATAGGCCTCACAGGCTCTCTGACCCTCAGGAAACTTACCTGTGATTATAACACACACCTCACAGGGTTGTGAGGGGAGAACCAGTGAGATACCTGTGAATAGCGGTGCTGCAGGGGCTGAGCTGGGTGGGAGTACTTCTTTCTTGCTGTTTGGGTGCGTCAGCATGTACTGTCTATGGTGTGTGGTGCCATCCTTGGTGCCAAATAGAAGGAGCTGCATGGGGTGGTCTTTTAGGAATTCTCAATTTAAACAGATTTATTTATTTTTTAAAATTTAAATTCAATTTGCCAACATATAGTATAACACCCAGTGCTCATCCCATCAAGTGCCCTCCCTAGTACCCATCACCCAGTTACCCCATCCTCCCGCCTACCTCACCTCCAGCAACCCTTTGTTTTAAACAGATATTAAAAAAAAAACCAACATATTTTTCGTGCACTTGAAGCAAAGCTTACATAGATACACATAAAACAGTGCATACATGTTTCTTTTTCAGTGCATACATATTTAAACAATAGGTTCCTGAACAAAAAATTACATTTTGTATTTTGGCGAACAGGAAATTGCACTGTTTGGGAGACAGATCTTCATGTGGCTGCAAATGAGTCATTGGAGACTTCAGGACCCAGAAGGAAATCTGAGGGCTCTTTGGTTAATCAAAGACAGAGAAGTTGTAAAATGAGGTAGAGGATGTCTCATACTAGTACTTTCCTAAAAGCCTGGAGAACCCTTAACCTACAAGATTTTCTGGGATATAAGGGGTCTGTGCTCAAAAAAGGGTTGGAAATAAAATTGGGTTACTTATGTCACTTTATGTCTGCCTTTGGCTCAGGTCGTGATCCGGGGTCCTGGGATCGAGTCCTGCATCTGTCTCTCCTCAGGGAGCCCGCTTCTCCCTCTGCCTATGTCTCTGCCTCTCTCTCTGTGGCTTTCATGAATAAATAAATAAATAAAATCTTTAAAAAAAAAGAAAAAGAAAAAGAAATATCGCTTTACTCTGTAGGTGTGTTCCCCCACACAGGACAATGCATATTAAATATATGAAGATTTCTGAGTCATGTGATAGCAAGAAAACTTCGCATAACCGAGCTTCTAAAAACTCATTTGAATAAGAGATCTTTTCCAGGTGTCTTCTATTTAGAGCCAGTGGGCAAAGGTTGAGAAATGCAGTTTTAACTGTTGGGTGTGGTGTGAGGTTGTTTGTGTAAGATTGAGTTGTAAGTGGGTCTTCCTGGAAAATTCTCGAGAGAAGTAATATAGATGGAAATTATATGGCCTTATGAATAGGGTTTTATCCTTGCTTAAAATTTTTCTCATTTCTTCACCTTTTTCTTATGAACCATTTCAAACAAACATACAAATTGAGAGATTAGCGCAATGAACTCGGAAGTTATAGACACAGTGTAACACCTCCCTTTTGATGTTCAAATTGCACTAAATTTGGCCAGTGGGAAACCCTTCAAGCTGGCTTTTTAAAAAGTAAATCTTTAAGGGGCGCCTGGGGGGTTCAGCCAGTTAAGCGGCTGACTCTTGTTTTCAGGGCAGGTCATGATCTCAGGGTATTAAGATCGAGCCCCACATTGTATGGTTCTGCACTGGGCGTGGAACCAGCTTGAGATTCCCTCTCTCCCTCTCCCCTCCATCTCCAAAAGAAAATAAATAAAAATAAAAGTACAATTTTTATTTTTATTTTTATTTTTTTTAAAGAGCATTTTATTTATTTATTTATTTTTTTAATTTTTTTATTTATTTATGATAGTCACAGAGAGAGAGAGAGAGAGAGAGAGAGAGAGAGAGAGAGAGAGAGGCAGAGACAGAAGCAGGCTCCATGCACTGGGAGCCCGATGTGGGATTCGATCCTGGGTCTCCAGGATCGCGCCCTAGGCCGAAGGCAGGCGCCAAACCGCTGCGCCACCTAGGGATCCCAAAAGTACAATTTTTAAATAAAATTTTAACATATAGAGCAATACACATAAAAAATCAAGCCTGTAGTTCATTTTTTTTTCACAGAGGAAATACCTGTGGAACTAGTTCCCAAATCAAGAAATAGAACATTGCCAGCAGCCCAGAGGCCCCATCACACCCTCTTCCTATCACTACTGTCCCCTACCAGGGTAACCACCAGTCTTCTTCTTCTTTTTTTTTTTAATATTGTTTTTCACTTTATTTAAAAGAGAGAGAGCACAAGCTTTGGGGAAGGCAGAGGAACAAGCAGACTCTCCACTGAGTGGGGAGCTTGACGTGGGGCTCAATCCCAGGACCCCGGGATCATGATCTGAGCCAAAGGCAGACCCTTAACTGACTGAGCCACCCAGGTGCCCGCCAGTCTTACTTCCAAGCCTGGTTGTCCAATTTGCCTGTTTTGGAATTTTATATACATGGCCTCATACAGCATACTTATGTCTGGCTTCTTTGAGTATCGCTGTGTTCATGAGATTCATCTGTGATGTGTGTAGCTCGCAGGTCTTTGTTTTTCATTGCTCCTTCAACTTATTTATCCGTTTTAGTACAGGTGGACATTGGGATGTTTCTGGGTTCTACTTCAGTAATGCTGCTATGAACATTCTGGTACTTGTCTTTGGGGATGGGGGACACATACCTCAGAGTGGAATTGCTTGCTCAGAGGGTATGTTCAACTGTATTTGATAATATCAAACAGATTCCCCCTATTTTCTTTGCTATGACTGTGTTGATGTTTATGGATTTCTTTTACTTTCCTGGCAAAGGTGTTCTGGGCTCATCTTGTAATCTTGTATGCTCTCTGCCTGAAATCTTTATTTTATTTTATTTTTTAGATTTTATTTATTTGAGACAAAGAGAAAGAGAGCGAGCGAGAGCAAGCATGTGCACACATGCACAAGCAGGGGGAGAGGCAGAGGGAAAGGGAGAAGCAGGCTCCTCACAGAGATGGAGCCTGATGTGAGACTTGATCCCAAAACCCTGGGATCATGACCTGAGCTGAAGACAGTTGCCTAACCCATTGAGCCACCCAAGCACCCTTCCTTCCCACTCCCTGCCCCATTCTTTTGAATTGAGAATAGTATTTAAAGGCCATGTCTGGGTGTTGTGCTCATGGCTATTGAGATGTCATTGCTTTCAGTTCCTTCTACCGGACAAAGCAAGGGAATATACACTAAAAAAAAAAAAAAAAAAAAAAAAAAATCATGTGTTTGAACTGATAATTTCAATTCAATTTAACATTAGAGGTTTTTTTCTCCCCCCTCAAAAAAAAGGATTTTTCTTTTCTGCATTCATCTCTTTTGTGTTGAAAATCATAGATCCTGGGCAGCCCGGATGGCTCAGCGGTTTAGCGCCACCTTCAGCCCAGGGCGTGATCCTGGAGACCCTGGATCGAGTCCCACGTCAGGCTCCCTGCATGGAGCCTGCTTCTCTCTCTGCCTGTGTCTCTGCCTCTCTCTCTCTATCCGTGTCTCTCACGAATAAATAAATAAAATCTTAAAAAAAAAAAAAGAAAATTGTGGATCCTTATAACATCAATATGTTTTATTTGCTTTACATTTACATGAAACAGTTGAAAAATTGCAACGCTAGTACTCTTGACAACAATATCATATGCGTAAAGTATGTATGAAGCTTCAGATTTCTTTGGAGTTTTGTCTTTTGTGAGCAACCTTGATATTAAATTGAATGGTTTAAATCTAGTGAGGAAGATGAGGAATTTATCCAGGGGTTGCAGAAGGTGAGTGTTGTGCTTGGAATACTGATCGTGGCACTTGGCCCTTCGAGACAATTACTGTTGGCAAGCTCCCACTCTCTGTGCCCCCCTCTACTTTCTCTAAATCACTTCTCAAGGTTCTCAAGGTGTCCCTGGGGAGGGATGCACATCTAGGGGTGTGTTTCCTTCTCTCATTTAGAGGCTCTATGGTTGTCACCCATCCTCTAGGTCCTCACCTTCTGTTGTGATGGTTCATTTTGTGTGTCAACTCCGTCAGGCTCTGGTGCCCAATTTTTGGTCATATATCAGTCTATATTTTGCTGTAAAGGCATTGTTTTCTTTTTTATGATATGACTATCATTTAAATCAGTAGACTTTGAGTAAGGCAGATTACCTTACTTAACATGGTAGGCCTCATCCAATCAATTGAGAGTCTTAAGGGAAAATTCTCAGATTCCTTGTAGAGGAAAAAATTCTGCTTCCAGACTATCTTCAGACTCAAGACATCAACTTATTGCTGGAGTTGCCAGCCCACCCACTGGATTTGGGATTTGCTAGGCCCCACAAAGGTAGGAACCAGTTCCTTAAAATCCTCACTCCTCTACACACACACATACACACACACATGCACACATACACACACGGTTCTGTTTCTATGGAGAACTTGACTAGACCAATGGTTATCTTAAATTTCAGACAAAAATGGTTGGGAATCTCCGCTGTGTGGCCCATCCTGTCAAAGCAAGATGACCAGCAGATGGTTATCATTCAGACAGAAGAGGAAAAGAGCAGGATGACAAAGGGCCCTGCTGAGGGAGTGAGTGCATGGAATGGTGTGCAAGAACCTGTTTCCACTCCCACTCAGAACTTGGGTAATGTAGTTACCAGTACACAGCAGGTGTGACCTTTGTTTGACTTGGAACCAAAGTATCCTCCTGGATCAGGAGCAGCCTGAATTAACCTGCTTTGGTGAGAAGAGAAGAGGCTCTCTGTTGCCCTTACATGCCTCGCAGATTTATGGTTCCTGTCAGCAGCTCTCAGATGGGCCAGGCTGTGTGCACAGTGGGCTTCTCCTGCCTGAGAAGCACTACCCCTCAGCAGAGGGAGAAGGTGGTGTTTCCCAGAAGCTTATTGTTCTCTTTGCTTAAAGATTAAAGGCCAAGCCAGTTGTTATAAGAGGCAGGTATAGAAAATTCTATATTTCTATTCTGAATTTTCTTAGCTCCTCCTCCTTAGTCCCTCTTTCACCTTATCCCTCCCCAGGATGAGACTGGTACAGCAGAAGAAAACCCAGAATATTGAGAAACATAATGCATTGAAGTTATGCCACGAGAGAGTAGTATAAACAACAGAAAAGATTATTTTCTAAGGACACTCCCTTCTGGGATTAAAAGGCACCTCCAGTGATAGCCAGTAACTGCCACTGTCTTTCCAGAAGGGAGCTGGACACTGTGGGATAGGCAGACTCGAGTGGGAAGGGACCAAGGGGAAGTGGAGGAAGAGAAGAGTGATCAGAGAGGGAAGAGACCCCAGTACACATGTGACTGGAAGGAATCAGGTGACAATGTTTTGCACCATCTTCTGGACACCATGCTTTTCTGTAAACATTTATTAAGAGGATTCCCCTCAGTAATTGACTGAACCCACACACCCTCCTACAAGACATAACCAAGGAGTGACATCGATAACCAGTCAAGAGGAAAGCTACTGTAATCCCGCAGGAGTTGAAATCTGGTTCGTGTGCTCTACTTAGGTTGGGTTTGACAGAGTATCACGAAGAGTCGAAATGTGACCCCTAAATTCCATGTTCAGGTTCCAAATTCTGGCTCTGCTCCAGAGCTGTGTGCAATTTAATCAGTTACATAATCTCTCTGAGCTTCAGCTTTTACACTTTTGTTTTTGTGAGCTCTATTGTGTATCTGACAATTTTTTTGGGGGGGGGTTATATTTTGCAACATTTGCAAATGATCTTAATTGCCATACTACCCAGATTGAGAAGTCCCATCTTGTTCAAACTTTGGTGAAGTGAAAGTTTGAAAATATTTTAGAAGCATTAGATGGTAAATGGAAAAATAATTGCACACTACACATGGTTATGCATTTCAGATAGTGCAACATAGTTGGTGATTCTCATTATATAGTGTCATCTTTACTGTTCAGTTTTAGAAAAGAGAAATAATACAAGTTTTTATAACTTCCTCTGTGACCTTGCCCCCTCATTGTTTTTCCCACCAGATCTCAGGTTCCTCATTTGCTGCTGCGTCTTTTGCCCTGGCAAGAGGCAGTTTCCAGCCTTGTAGAGTCTCTTCCTCGTCCCAGGCTGTAGTTCAGAAACATGTGCGCACATTGTCTGGGATTGTCAGATTGAAGGAGCAGCTGATGAGACGCTGTCACCCCAGAAGAAGCCTCTGTGTGAGCAGGCCTCTTGTTCATTGGGTTCTGCTTGGACCACTAAGCTAATGTGAGGCTTAAAGTCCCAGAGCCCTCAATTCCATGCAGTCAGCCCTGCTTCCTCCACTCTGTGCAGACAAGAAGAGCAACAGGGAAGAGATGATGCCTCTGAAACATCGTAGCAATTTTGCTGGAGTTTGCTTTTTTCTATGGACAATGCATGGGAGGTACCTAGTTTTTTAGGCCCTAATCCTGGACCTAACATTTTTTTCTTTCGGATTATTTTCTCTGTCCTCATGCACCATTTTTCACCTTCTGTCACTAGAAATTTTCTTTGTCGATTGGCCCTCTTTTCTCTCTTCTCTCTATAAAAGCCAAGGCCATTATGTTAAGTCTTCAAGGACACAATATGGAGATTTAATCAATTAATTCCTTTATTGAAGAGAATCAGTGATTTGGATCAGTTTTGTTGCTTTCTGAGTGTCTGACTTGATGTTGAAATGGAGATAGGCAAACCTGGAGAGAAGGACCATGAAAATGTCCTTCAGATTGGTGTTTTTTAACCATTTCACTCAGCGTTTGTGACGTGTGTTGCTTCTGTTCACACAGAGGACAGACTATGCACTTTGGCTGTTGAGAATTGCTGCTCTTCACACATTAGATAACTACGGGGACCTCTGGGTAATGTCAATGTTGAACTCTCCAAGGAGTGTCAGAAGAGCTGATAATTCAGTTTTTGGATTAAAGCAGCTTCATGTGTTTTAGATACTGCTTATCCACATTTCAGTGAAGATGTAGAAGTCAGACTTGTGTCCTCATTCACATTCGCTTGATGGAAGATGGACTAGTCAGGAATCTTCTTATTGTGAATGATCCTAAACCTCAAACAAATTAGCTTAGACAAACAAACAAAAGACTTTGTTGTCTCTTGTCACTGAGAAGATCACAGGTAAATCTCCTTCAGGTGAGCTGTGAGTCAGGACTCAAAAGGATGTTCTACTTGGTTCCATGCTTCCATGTTGATTCCTCCTAAGGCTCCATGTAATGGGTCCTGGAGTCTTTAGGTTCCTATCTTTTTGACAGCCTTTTTTTTTTTTTTTTTTTTAGTGTTTTATTTATTTATTCATGAGAGACACAGTGAGAGAGGCAGAGACATAGGCAGAGGAAGAAGCAGGCCCCCTGTGGGAAGCCCGATGTGGGACTTGATCCCAGGATCCTGGGATCACAACCTGAGCCAAAGGCAGATGCTCAACCACTGAACCACCCAGGTGCCCCTCTTTTTGATGTCTTGTGGAGGATAAGAGAAAGCTTTTCCCCCCTCTTGAGCCTAGCCGATGTCTCCTCCACTGAGGAAATTATTGTGGCCAAGAGAATGTGCTAGGCTAATTGCCTTGGAGGTGGGACATGTACTCACCATGGAGCCGGGCATGGAGCAAACCTCATCTGGCAGCCATGGACTTAGAGTGGGTGGGCTCTCTGGAGAAGCATTGAGGAGCCGTGACAAAAGCTGGGGAAGTAGATGTGGGAGGCAAAAATAGAGGGACAAACACATCCATTTCGTGATTTAGTTGGCTACAGAGGAAATAACAGGTTTTCTCAGAAATGAATGTGGAACATGCTTAAGGCTTGTTGGACTATTCTGAGACCCCAAGACTTTGGACAACCTGAAAAAAATGCAAAAGCAGATGTTATTGGTTTTATTTTAACCGTTAAAAGAATTTCCCCTTGGAGCATTCATTTGTTTATTGCACTACTATTTAGTAGGTGCTTACTAGTGTCAGGCCCTCAGTGGGACATTGGAGGCGGAGTGAACAGCACTACTGCAAACACAAATACAGTCACAGTGTTGACTCCAGAGTAGCCTGATCATTAGCATCAGTCTGGGAATTATTTTTAATTAATCATATTTTTAAAAATCAAGTTACACACGTGCTGTAGTGCACATGCCTTCAGTATGCAGCTCCAATCTACTGAATCACGATCTTTGTGAGATTTTTACATCTTTGATATATGAAGGAATGGATTTCTCCCTAGCTGGGATTCAGGAACTCCATCCACTTAAAAATAGAAAAAAAAAAAAAAGCTTCAGGATAAGATTCCTTGCCACCAGAATTGTTCCTGTTCTGCCCTGACTGTTGGTCATTGTCCTCCCCGAATGATTCTAATTCCAGTGGTGTCCTTGTGTCAGGGGAGATGAAAGCAGGGCTCGCCCCCTGCAAGGCGGGTTCACAGTGGTCATTTCCAGGGCACCGGGGCCACTCACCCCACGTGCAGCGCTTTCCCAGCACCGTGCTTCAGGCAGCCACCGTGCAGGAATCGGAGCTGGCGTGCAAGATGAAAACGGTTTGCCATTTCTGGTTTTCCTAGCTGTCAACAAGAGAACATTTCATTGCCCTTGAATCTCAGAGATGAATAAAGTGGCGAATGTTGTTCCTCTCCTTGTGTCGGTGAGCTCACTGTTTCTACAGGGGTTTCTTTTTGTTGGCAGCACTTATCAAACAGGAGGCAGGATGGACATCAATGTGAGGTTGCCCAGATGGAGAGAGGTCAATGCTGCTTTCAGTGTCTGTAATCTTTTCATAGGCGGGAGGGAGGATGCTCCAGAAAAGAAATTTAATTCCTTTTAATTCTCAGAAAGTTGCTTGTAGAAATGTTAAGACCTTTATTTATTTAAAGGATTTTATTTATTTATTCATGAGAGACACACAGAGAGAAGCAGAGGGAGAAGCAGGCTCCCTGCAGGGAACCTGATGTGGGACTCGATCCCGGGACCCCAGGATCATGGCCTGAGCTGAAGGCAGACACTTAACCACTGAGCCACCCCGGCGTCCCAAGACCTTCGTTTAACCATAATTTTATTGTCAGCCTTATAAGTAAATTTAAAGGATAGAGAATCACCCTCAACGCCATCTAAAATATCAATATCAATAATGTAGATAAAGAAAGTTGATTTTAAATAATAAAAAATACCAACCCCTTTGTCAAAGATATACCTGAAATCCACTCACAGTGTTCTTTCCATGACTTCTATTACTTAAGATGTTTAGATTTTGATGAAAAGTCAGTATGGATCATGTTTTCTCCACTTTTATTTATGCAGTTATATATGGAGAAAGGATCCATTGGGAAATTATCTTTTCAATTCAGATATTTTTCTCTCTGAATTAAGCAATTGACTCCTGACTGGTCTTCCTGCAGTTGGTTCTGTGCACCATGGTCAGACTTTCTTTTTTCTTTCTTCCTTCCTTTCTTTTCTTTCCGTTTTTAAAAGATTTTATTTATTTGACAGAGAGAGAGAGAGAGAGAGAGAGAATGAGAGCACACAAGCAGGGGGAGGGGCAGGAGAGAGGGAGAAGCAGGAGCTTCTGAGCGTGGAGCCAGAAACAGGGCTCAATCCCAGGACCCGGAGATCATGACCTGAGCTGAAGTCAGATGCTTAACCTACTGAGCCACCCAGGTGCCTCTGTGGTCAGATTTCTAAAGGGGAGATCCTGTGGATCACGTCGTTGCCTTGCAGTAGCCACTGCCCTATCACTCATTTCTTCGTTCTCTGCTTTGTTGTCTTGATAGTGCTCATCACACGCTGAAATTATTGTTTTTTTCTTTTCTGACTCAGAGACAGAGTCAGATAGAAAAATGAGAGTGAATGAATGTTTAAAACCCCTCGGAATAAAGTCTCTTCTACTCACAGCACAATCTGACCCTTGCTTCTATGGCCTCTCGTTCAGAGCCTGTTCCAGCCCCGGTGGGACTACATTCTGGTTCCTGTGGAAGCGTGTCTTCTCTGGTTCTCTTTCATATATTCTTCTCCACTTCTAGAATGTTTCTTTCCCAGTTGATTCCCTCTCACCCTTGACACAGTTAGGACCCCTTCCTGTGAGCTCTCTGGGCTTCCTGCATCCCGGGAATGCTGTATTATCTGTGCCCATGTGTTTGGCCGGATTCCTCCAGTAGGTGTCAAGTTGGAAGAAGGGCCTGCTACCTCTCTGATGGGTCTTCAGAGGCTGCAAGAGAGCCTCGCATGTAGATATTTGTTGAACCAATGAAGGAATGAATCAAGTACCTGCAAGTTGCTTAGAAGTGATTCCACTTTTGCTAACTGGAAGTAACATGATAAATTGTGTTTTCTTTATCACAACTATTCTGCCAGAAAGCAGGATAAGGGAAAGACCAGAAATCCGGGACCTGGAGAAATAATTTTCCCAAAGCTGGATCTGTAATAAACAGGTGAAGTGGGAGCCTGGTTGGTGATCAGGACATTTGCATTTACTTCCTCATTCTTTCTGCTGCATTGCAGGATTTCTAAAGCATTGAGGGTAGATTCCAAAAATACTCTCAGGGTAGGAAAAAAATGCAAGTAATTCCTTTTGGGTCTAAAGGTTTTGTGATTCTATACTTCCTGATTTGTTATTACCATCAATTAGGCAGAACTAATTAATCTGAGCTGAAATGAGGTGTAGCAGGTCAGATCTTTATCGGCAAGATTTGTGGGCTTCCTACTCTCGTTCATTTGAGGGAGGGAAGGCAATGTTCATGAGGGAGTCAACTGGATGCTGGGGATGTCTTGGTCCTTATTACTAGAGGACTGTATGGCCAGGGCCCAGCTCTCAGGAATGGGGCCGGAGCCAAGAAAATATTTGAGGGGACTTGGTTGTTAGTCAGAGTGACAGTCATCAGATTAGGCTCCCTAGATGGGCTAATTATAAATCATTCATTTGGGAACTAAACTGGACACAGAGATGGGGTGACTAGGAAATTTAGTTGGCAAGAATTACACCAGAGACGAATCTTAGAGAAGGGACTATCAGGGCCTAAAATGGTTTGTTTGGAAGAATCTGAAGCTTTTCCACCACAGCTCTCACACGCCCATAGGCACAAAGGGCTTTTAGAGACATTCCCCCCCACGTACATTCCATGTGTCGGAAGCTCTGTGGAGCCTTGCGCTGAGAGGAGTCATGAGTCCCCAGAACAGTGTCCCTGGAGGTCCTCACACTTTAAATGTTGGGGCACTGTGGCTGTGTCTGTTGTTGAGAACCTGGGGGACTTATGGCCACCTTTGTTTTATTTATTTATTTATTTATTTATTTATTTATTTATTTATTTATGATTTTATTTATTTATGTTTTCATGAGAGACAGAGACATAAGCAGAGGGAGAAGCAGGCTCCATGTGGGGAGCCAATGAGGGACTCGATCCCAAGACCCCGGGATCACACTCTGAGCTAAAGGCAGACGCTCAACCACTGAGCCACCCACGTGTCCCTCCACCTTTGTTTTAAAAATGTGATTTGGAATACTCTGGAACAACTGCCCTTAGCGTCAATGATGAGGGAAGGTTGTTGGGAAAACCTGACTGCCGGGAGAATCCTTCTGGACTTTTGGTCAGATGGGCATAAGAGGACTTTTTAGTAGCCTAGTCGGTCTAAGAAATTGGACTAGAAAGATTCACGAATTTCTGGGCATTGTCTAAAATTAAATCTGTGGAGAGATTACGGCAACAAGTCATCTTTAATTTGGCTTTCATACTTAATTTCCTTCTAGTCAAGATATGGATTGATAGAGAGTCTTGATTAATATCAGAAAATTGGGAATGTTGGAGATGATGGATTTTAGCTCATGGATTTTTTTTTTTTTAATTAAATACAGGGACCGAATTACCCTCAATAAATAAAAAACAGCCAAATTTTCACTGATCTCCTGAACTGGGCTAATTGCTCTCATGGGGCTGATTTTAGCTTCTAGAGTCTGTGAATTGCCAGAGGCAGTAGTTTTAGATGTGGGGCCAGTATCTTTTCCCAGAGGAAAAGGCTGAACTAAGGGGAATTTTGAGGGGTGAAGGGATGGCTAATGCCTTTTTCACCGGGAGCGCTGCTGGTTAGGCCTCTGCTGGAGGACCCTGCCTTTCCATCCCCTGGATCCCACACTTGGCTTGTGCGATGAGGTTTGTATGATGTTTATCTATAAGAAAGAGATCTGCAGTTAGCTAGATTATATGCAGAGTATTCCCCAGCCATTTTCAGGCCCCAGGACAAGTAAAGTCTGTAGGCACCTGTTACAAGGACACCCTGTGGGCCTGGCAAACTGGAATCTGAGCCCTGGGTGTAGCATTTGAAGGGCAAGACTCTTCCCTGCTCATGGGAAGTTTTCTTGTAAAAGTGGGATCACTGGTTGGATTCAGACCTGGGTTGCAGTAGGTCAGAGCTCTCATTTATATTGTACACCATTGTAACAATTATCTGTAATGCTTGGGTCCCTTCAACTTATTCACCACCATCCACTACTCGAGTGTCAACAGGTAATGAATCTACTCAGGATTTTCAAAGTTGTGACACTTTGGAGAGGGGTGCAGCCCAGGAATCTGTATTTACATCAAACCTTCCAGAGTTCTTTTTTTTTTTAATTTAATTTAAAAAATTTTAAAGATTTTATTTATTCATAGAGACAGAGAGAGAGGGGCAGAGACACAGGCAAAGGGAGAAACAGACTCCATACAGGAAGCCTGACATGGGACTTGATCCAGGGTCTCCAGGATCACACCTGCGGCTGCAGGCGGTGCTAAACCGCTGTGCCACCGGGGCTGCCCTCCAGTAGTTCTTAAAGCAAAAGTTAGAATGGATAGAAGGGAAATCTCCCCTGCTTCTCTCTGAGCTTTCAGGTCTGAAAGACAGAAGGAGTCCTTTTCAGCAAACCTCTGGATATATTAATCTGTGTGCATCTGCATTTAATACCCTTTTGGTCAGGGACATGAAGGAAAGCTGCAAAGGGTGTAGCTTTTCAGAATGTGAAAAACAAGTTGTGTTGGGACACCTAGGTGGCTCAGTGGTTGAACGCCTGCCTTCGGCTCAGGTCATGGTCCTGGGGTCCTGGGGTCCTGGGATTGAGTCCAGTATCCAGGTACCTGCAGGGAATCTGCTTCTCCCTCTATGTCTGCCTCTCTCTGTGTGTCTCTCATGAAGAAGTATAAACAATCTTTAAAAAAGAAAAAAAGATAAAAAAAAAGAAAAAAAGAAAAACAAGTTGTGTTAAAGTATGACATTCTTGGCTCCCCCAAATCTCTGAGTATGGCCCTCTCTTTCCTCCTGCCATTTGCGTAGACGGTCTGATCGGCAGCCGTGTTGCCAGTTGGTGCAGGAGGGGCCGAGAAGGGGCAGTTTGTCAAGTCATGTGTTTTGCACACGCTGAGATTTTGGGGCCCAGCCTGGGTGGCCTTGAGGACTGAAGGCTGAGCTGGTCCCAGGCAGGGAGGAGGCGGTGGGGAGGGGAAGGACAGCCTCTAATTCTGGGGAGGCCTGCTGCTCTGCTGCCCATAGTGGAGTATTCTCACAAGGCGCTCTAGGCCCACTGTAAGAGACCAGGATCACCTTGGGAGGTGGGGGGTTGTACCAAAAGGGGACCGGGTGTGCAGGAGAGTTGCCCTGGTTAGGCTCAGGTATAAGAAAGAACAATCAGGATACATAGAGAATCCACTCCAGGCTTTCATCTGAGGTTTCAGTTCCTGCTATGGCATTCCCATATGTGACTGTCTCGGTTCCTGGTGGCCCACCTTGAAGAACCATTCAAACTAGTCGTTCTCCTGACTAAAAATATTTTTATTTATTTATTCATGAGAGACACACAGAGAGAGACAGAGACACAGGCAGAGGGAGAAGCAGGCTCCTTGAGGGGAGCCTAATAATGCAGGGCTTCATCCCAGGACCCAGGCATCACGACCTGAGCCAAAGGCAGATGTTCAACCACTGAGCCACCCAAGTGTCCCTGAATAATAAAAGTCTCGTTAATGCTTTGCTGAAATCGGGTCTATCCTATTTCTCAAATCTGTTTGTTTAGAAGATCCCTTTAGAATGAATATAATTAGGTATGGCCTATTCTTAGTAAATCCAAGCTACCAGCCACCGTGGCCTCCTTTCCTATAAAGGAGCTCAGTATACTGGTGACGAATTGTGGGGTCAGAACTTCCTGGGTTGAAACCCCAGCCCCATTACTTAAAGGGAGAGTACCACCCCCTCCCCCTTATGCCCTGGGGAAGGGGTGATGGGTCACTTGTCACAGTGCCTGTCACAGAACCCAGTGAGGGTTAGCTGTCTTGTTATTTTGTAAGTTCTTGCAATTCCTTCATTAAATAATTTGCTCTAGATGTTACCTGGGACAGCTACCAAGTCCTGTAGTTTGCTGACTGCATTCTTTGTGATTTCTCAAATGCTGCCCTTCCAGGGGAGACAGCACACACAGTCTCAGCCCAGTGGGGTCCCAGCAGGGGGTGGGGAAAAAACCGTTTCCCCCTGGTCACGCTGAGATGCCACAGGGGAAAGTGCAGGTGCTTTAGGCAGATCACCGTGGCTGCATAAAAGCAAACTGCTTTCAGTAGGTCTAAACGTTTCACCAACCATAGCGAGAACCAAAAACAGAGACAACAAACTGCACCCTGAGATAAATCAGAGATAAGAGAGTCACACTGACTGGCCTGGTCCTCTAAATACAAAAACATGGACTATTTCCTGCCACCCTGGCTCCAGAACAAAAATAGTGTTATCCCTGGTTTTTGCTAAGTTGCTGGCTGGAGATACGTCAGGAGGTTTGTGAATGTAAGGGAGGTAGGAGAGAGCTGTTGTTTCTCACCATGCAGGGACTAATATTGTATTTTTTTCCTTTAAGTCTTTGTTATGTTTTTTATTTGGTGAGCCAATCCTTTTGAAGTCTGATTCCCTTGCTGTCTTTGAAGGAGAACTTTTCTTTCTTTCTTTCTTTCTTTCTTTCTTTCTTTCTTTCTTTCTTTCTTTCTTTCTTTCTTTCTTTCTCTTTCTTTCTTTCTTCTTTCTTTCTTTCTTTCTTTCTTTCCTTTCTTCTTCTTCTTTTCTTCTTCTTCTTCTTTCTTCTTCTTCTTCCTTCTTCTCCTCCTCCTTCTTTCTCCTTCCTTCCTTCCTTCCTTCCTTCCTTCCTTCCTTCCTTCCTTCCTTCCTTCTCTCTAAATACTTTTTTCCTCTGAATATTCCTTTGACACTGTCATGCCTGGGTCATCTTAAAATGCAAAAATCTCAAAGATGTCTTGTCTGGGCCTCTTTGTTACTAGGTTATGATTTTTAAACAGTTGATTTTGAAATACTACTAGACTTACAAGAAGAGGCAAAAATAATAGAGTGAGTTCCCATATACCCTTTATTCAACTTCCCCTAATGATGAACATGTTATATTACCCAGTCAGGAAATTGACATTGGTATTAGCTCAATTACAGACTTCATTCAGATTTTTATCAGCTTTCATGTATACTATTTTTTTTTTGGAGGGAGGATGTGGGTATATAATTCTATGAACTATTATCACATGTGTAGATCTGAGGAAACAATGACACATCCAAACTATTTTATCACCACGAAGAAAGTCTGTGATGTTACCCTTTTATTGTCATACACTCCCCCTATCCTAACCCCTGACACCTGCTGATGTGTTCTTTATCACTATAACTTTGTCATCTCAAAAATGTTATATAAATGGAATCACACGGTATGTAAACCTTTGAGATTTGCTTCGTTCACTCAGCACAATGCTTTTGCAATACATTCAAGTTGTTGTATGTATCAATATGTTTATTTTTGCTATGGAGGGGTATTCCATTGTATGATGTACTGCATGTTGAAGGATATTTGAGCTATTTCCTGGTTTTGGTTATTACAAATAAAGCCACTATGAATACTTGTGTACAGCTTCTGTGTGTCAATATAAGTTTTATTTCTGTAGATTTATGACCATCTTACGTTGTAAACTTTTGTAACTGCATTTATAAAATCACTGATGTTATGTAGTGCTTCTTGAATTTTCCTGGGCGAATGAGAAAGAAACAGAAGTCACAATATGTAAGTGATGCATTAGGTCAAGTGATGTCAGATAATATCATTGACACTTGATGCCATTGATTGTTGACAGTACTTAAAATAGAGACAAGTGACTTGAGCTGTCACAAAGCACATGGTAGTACAGACCTGCCAAATTCAAAAATCATTTGTGTGGAATTATCAGTAGCATAGCGATGTTGTGAAGAGTGATTTTGTACCAGCAGAAAAACATCATCCATCCCATTATATTAAAACAATAGTTCATTTGGGTTTTTATTGGTTTTATAGTTTTGCTTTTTATTTAATTTATATATTTGTTTTAGTTTTATGACTGTGGATCAACACAAAATCAGCTCAACTACTCAATAAAACCAGTGTAGTATATGTGATTTAGTAGTGGTGATGGTATCGAATAAAGTCACAGGAAAACACAAATCCATGTATGTTTTAAAAAAGCTATAAGGACAGGGATTTTTTTTTTAAAGATTTTATTTATTTATTCATAGAGACACACACACACACACAGAGGCAGAGACACAGGCAGAGGGAGAAGCAGGCTCCATGCAGGGAGCCTGACGTGGGACTCGATCCTGGGCCTCCAGGATCATGTCCCGGGCTGAAGGTGGCGCTAAACTGCTGAGCCACCCGGGCTGCCCCAGGACAGTGATTTATACCATGTTTTATATCTGTAGATATTAATATAGTTCATATATTGGATCAAACAGGGGTAAACATAAAAGTGGCTTAAGTAAATATAAAATGTTTATTCTCAATGTCTGAACTCCTAGGTGGTCCAGTAGTGTAGGATCATCAGGAGACCCAGGTTCCTTTTAGCTTGCTTCTCTCCTTTCTCTTAGATTGGTGCTTCTCAAATTTAATGTGAATTTGAATCACCAGAAGATCTTCTTCCTCCTCCTCCTCCTCCTCCTCCTCTTCTTCTTCTTCTTCTTCTTCTTATTCTTATTCTTATTCTTATTCTTTCTTCTCCTTCTTCTTCTTCTTTTCTTCTTCTTCTTCTTCTTCTTCTTCTTCTTCTTCTTCTTCTTCTTCTTCTTCTTTCTTCTTCTTCTTTCTTCTTCTTCTTTTATTCAAATGAAGAATCAGCTTCAGTGGGTCTGGTAGGGCCTGAGATTCTGTATTACCACAAGCTCCCAGGTGATGCTGGTGTTGCTGGTCCACAGAACCCATTGTGAGTGGCGAGGTCTAAGAGTATTGCTTGCTTTCATTTGGTTGAATTCGGCTTGTCACTTCTTTGGATTTCCAGCCTGTGGGATGGGGTAGAGAGTGTAGAGTAAGCAGTTTCTTATGAGAACACGATCCAGACATTGTGTACATTCTCTCCACTTCTTACAGGCTGGAACGTGGTCATATGGCCATCCTCAGTTGCAAGGGAGGCTGGAAAATGTAAGCTATGGCTAAAATTTGAGGCATTCCAGTAAGTAAAAAGAAGGGGGGCATGGGGGGAGTAGGGGGCGTGCCTGAGCGGCTCAGTTTAAGCATCTGACTCTTGATTTTGACCCAGGTCATGATCAACCCTGGGTCTAACTCTGCACTGGACATGGAACTTGCTCGAGATTCTCTTTCTCCCTCTCCCTCTGTCCCTCTCTCACCCTCAAAAGAATAAAAGGATAATGGGGAGAACAAATATAAGGGAATTATTGGTAGTCTCTGCTATGGTCTTTAAAGAGAATTTAAGCCAACGCAGGGTCTATGAGAATTTTTTTGCTTTTACATTACTTATGCCTGAGGAACAGTAATCTGAAGTACAATCCAAAGTATGTATCCCTTTAGCATTCACATATGACTTTTCATAATCTGTCCCTTGCCTACATGCTATCTCTCCCATGAGCACAGTTTGTGCCAATTTTTTTTTTTTTTTAGATTTTATTTATTAGAGTGAGCATGAGTTGGGGGGGGAGGGACAGAGGGAGAAGGAGAAGCAGACTCCTCACTGAGCACTGAGCACCGAGCAGGGAGCATGACCCGGGGCTCTATCCCAGGACCCCAGGATCATGACCTGAGCCAAAGGCAGACGCTTAACTGACTGAGCCACCCAGGTGCCCCTGTGCCAATTCTTTTGAGTGATTTGCTTTTACCTGAACAGACATCTCATACTCCACATGATATTCCTTTTGTCCTTCTCTTTTTGTCATTTGTACCCTTATTAGGGCTAGCTGGTAAAGTTGTGTTCCTGGGCAATAACAGGCACCCCTTGACACAGGCAAGGGTCTGCAAATTTGTGGGTTTTTTTTTTATAGAGAGCCCTCAAGAGAGAATAGAGCATAAATGATGAATTCTCTTATTTTTCAGACCTTCTGTTCTACTGATGGAAGCAACCAAGACTATTTTCCTAATCGAAAGGCATGACTCTAGATTTTAGACTTTGTTCATTCCCCAACCTCACTGCTACACACTGAGTAAGCCCACATAGGTATAATGAGTTTTTGCTGTGTGGAGATTCTAGGACAAACCTAGAAGCTAAGTGGCCTAGTTTCTATTTGAAGATGTTATTGACTCATTGGGAAGTCTTCAGATACTCAACGAACTCCTTTACAGAATAGGCAGAATAGGAGTTTATTTCTTGAAGTTGTAGACTAGAATTTGTAATGGGCTAAGGTTTTTCTTTGAGGATATCTTTTTTTTTTTAAAGATTTTATTTATTTATTCATGAGAGAGAGACACACACACAGAGGAGAAAGAGAGAGAGAGAGGGGGGGGGGGCAGAGACACAAGACAGAGGGAGAAGCAGGCTCCATGCAGGGAGCCTGATGTGGGACTTGATCCTGGGTCCCCAGCATCACACTCTGGGCTGAATGTGGCGTTAAACCGCTGAGCCACCCAGGCTGCCCTCTTTGAGGATATCTTACAGACAAATCATCAAAATTGAGTGTGCATGCACGTGTGTGTTAGAAGAAATGTAAAATTCCCTTTATATTTTATTAAAAACATTTATACATATAAATATTTAATTTATTCATTCACGGGAGACACAGAGAGAGGTAGAAACAAAGGCAGAGGGAGAGGCAGGCTCCCTGAGGAGAGCCTGATGAAGGATTCAGTCCCAGGATCCCGGGATCATGCCCTGAGATGAAGGCAGATGCTCAACCATTGAACCACCCAGGTGCCCTAAAATTTCCTTTAATGTTTTAATTTTTCCCCTTTGCTTTATCTTCCTAGTTAGAGTAGAAGTCTCAAGAAAAATGTCCTGGATGCAGTCATGCTTCAAGTGATGTTTCCTTCAGGAAACAAAGCAAGTCAACAACAAAAACTAGCCAGAGGATTTAAAGAATTCACTGTATTTTCCCATTCTTTTAAATTCTGTTTTTCTTATCTTTTTCTCCTCTTATGTCAGGAGCTCATCATTGCTTTTCTTTGGGGGGGGGGAGTGTGACAATATTATTGCTGTTTTATTCATTTTTTTGAGTGTGTCTAATTGTGCCATTGATTCATTTACCTAACATTTAAGGGCTGAATTAAATGATAATTACATGAATAAAAATATAATGTCCTAAAAATCCTCTACTTCACACAAGGACCAATTTCCAGAAAAATAAGTTCTTTTAATCCCATTCTCTGTATTCTCTGCCTTTGATATGCATGCTGGTTACTCCATGAGTCAGTGACCAGGTCAGCCTGTGTCTGAAGAGGACCTAATCTCTGGTAGCTGTTCCTTGTTCTTAAATTGGACTGCTCTGTTCTCTCCTGAGAAAGCAGGCTTCCCACTTTGGATCATCTGTATCAATGCCAGGAGCTCTGTCACGACAAAAGAGATGTAGGTATGAACAAGGAGCTTTCATTGCATTTGGTCAATATTTATTTAGTGCCCCTGTGACATTATCAAGAGGATAGCCCCTGGCAACTAAAAGCTTTCAGATTTGAGGGCAGACAAAAATAATAAGACAAAAAAAAATAATGTTCAAACTGGGCTACAGGAAATTTTTCTGTGACCTGGTTGAGTTCTTCTAGCACAGTGTCTGTCCAGTTGTGTCTGGGACTTCCACATTTTCCTTCTGGCATCTTTCCAAATTTTAACTTTTGACAGAACTGTACATCGAAGTATGGACTCCCTGGTGGGGATATGGGACCGGCAGTGTCTCCGTGGTCTACCCTGTGGAGAGTGAGCTAAGAATGGGTTAAGTTTTCCCATACAATCACTCTGGGGACAGTGTGAGGGAAAGAATGTAGGTTTTAGAGTCAGGCCTGGCTCTGTTGTGTATCATAAGGGTAAGATTTTAGCCTCTCTGGGCCTCAGTTTCTCATCTATAAAATGGGGATAATAACACTTGCCTCATAAAGTAGGTGTCATGATTAAATAGAGGGAGAAGGAAGGAAGCATGTGAAATGCCTTGAGCAGTGCCAGGCATGCTCAAAGGTGTTTTGCTTTGCTTGCTTCTTCTCTGTCCTAGGAGGTGTTCGCTTCCTTCTTCTCTGTCTTCCTTGTAAGTCTCCCGTAACTTTCAGAACAGTGCTTTTTCTCTCTGGAAAGAGGCTATGTTATTTGTTAAGTCGCTCCAGTGGCCCAGTCAATAGACTAAGAATTACGGTCCCCAGAGTCAATCGACCTATTGTTATTAAATTGCCTTGGCCCTTCTAGTTTCTGGAATTGTCATTTTGCACTGTAATTGATTTACAGTTTTCTTCCTGCCCTTCTCTTGCAGATGTTGTTATGGGCCCAGGGCACTAGATGGTGCCATTTTACCAAGAATCAATGACTCTTATGGCAAAACCTGTTCTTTTGACTTGTCCAGTGCTATAAAAAAGACAATTCTTACAGCATACATCAGCATAGCCATATATTCCAACACATCATAGAAATCCCTTTACAATTCTATGTTTCTTTCATTTATAATAGGGAGTGTTTAATGCTTAGAAGTCACCCAGAAGTTAACATATTTGATTTGGTTTCACGGTTTAGGAGAATAAGAAAACTTGGAGTAGATTCAAAGAGAAACTAAATTTGATTGGAATGGGAAAGTGGAGTACATGAAGAAAGTCAAATAAACGTGGATTACATGGTGTTTAAGGGATGGTTAGGCAATGTCCTGGTGGGCTCTAACAATGAAGGATTCCTAGGGAAGATGGTAAGCAGCTGTCATTTTCCACCTTAGGGTAGAATAGAATAAGAAGAAATGGACTTACGGACCACAGGAGAGAGATGTTAGTCACAAGGAAGATTATCTGAAACCAAGAGTGTGTAATATCATAATGAGGAAAATTGTCAAATTTTTCTTTGCTTAATTAAAAAAAATTAAGAGTGAGGGAGGGAGCAAGCAAACGAGTGTGGGGGAGAGGGGCAGAGGGAGGGAGGGAGAGAATATCAAGCTGCCCCCCCCAGCATGGAGCCCAACATAGGGCTTGATCCCATGGCCTTGAGATCATGATCTGAGTGGAAATTAAGAGTTGGACACTTAGCCAACTGAGCCACCCAGTCACCCTGCCCTATTTGTTTTTAATATTAAAAAAGTCTCAACATGTCCAGATCAGATTATTTGCAGCCCTACTAGAAGATGGAATATTTTTTTCCCCTTATTATGGTGCTTATTTGATGCCTGATTTGATATAGTCTAGGATGATGCTCGTTGCAGCCCATTGGTACAGGCTAGGACCGAATATGACTTACCAGAGATTAGCAATGATTTCAGAGTGTCCCATTATATTGTGTGTGTATGTACGTAATATTAGAGGTCTATAGCAGCACCAGCATTTTTTTCTTGGTTTCTAAAATATATATGTAAGGGCTGGACTAGAGAAGTGACAATGACCAGGAGAAAAGAGAATCAGATGTCTTCCTTGATACTTATTTTTGAACCTCTCATTTGTTACTTACATGATACTTCAGACTTTTTGTTTTGTTTGCTTTCTATTTCTTTTTAATTTTTTTTTTTTATTATTTATTCACGATAGTCATAGAGAGAGGAGAGAGAGGCAGAGACACAGGCAGAGGGAGAAGCGGGCTCCATGCCAGGAGCCCGACGTGGGACTCGATCCCGGGACTCCGGAATCGCGCTCTGGGCCAAAGGCAGGCGCTAAACCGCTGAGCCACCCAGGGATCCCCTTGCTATTTCTTATTTATACCTATAGTATCTGGTAGATTAGTATGTGGAGGACTTATACCATTCCATATTCATGATTATACATCAAGTCCACAGGAGGGCGCCACTTTTTTTTTTTTTTTTTTTTTTAATTTTCTCCACAGACTTACCCTTGGTCCACCCAGAGAGTCCACCTTGAATGGGTCTCCTTTCTTCCTCTCCTGCCCCACAAGACTGGCAGGTCTTCCCTCAGGGTCCTGTTTCATCCTGGAGAAATGGCATATGACTTTTTTGGGTTCTTCCAATACCTGAGAACAGATAATAGATAAGACCATAAACTTGACATTGCTGATAACGACTGCTCCTCGTTACTTAACTTTGCTCTTTTATGCTAACAGTACTTTATCTTTCCCAAGATCATTTACAAGGAAAAAGGTGAGGTGGAGATATAACAAAAGAGAGTGCTGGTGATGGAAGATTGGGATGAGGTGGAGAAAAAGAATTAGCCCAGCTATTTTCTTCCTTGCTGATTATAAATGTAATGCACATTCATTGTAGAAAATTTGGAAAGAACACAGACTAGTTTAGAAAAACTATTCATAATTCTACCACTTATAGGTAACTAAAATCAGTATTTTCAAATGTTTCCTTCTATATAGCTACAGGAAATTGGAAAGATAGAGCCAACTATTTGTAGAGAGCTGATCCAGGAGATCACTGATGGGGCTAAAAGATGAATTGGAGAGCAGGAATAATGTGTCTTATGCATGTGGATCACTGGGTGGAGAAAATCTGTTCTCAGGGAAAAAAGTGAGATAGGGATTCAGAAAGAAAAAGAAAAACTCTTGATCCCTGAGGGCAATTGAGACAGCAAGAGTGATCCTTGGGTTTCCTGTCTTTTTTTCTGTTCCCAGGGCACAGGCCTGAGTCAGGAGCCTGTGATAGATCTGTGAGCAGGTGCTCAGCAGCCTTTCAGTAACTCGAAAAGGGGGGTATCATTACGTGAAATCAAAAATCTCTGACCCGAATTGCCATACAAAATAATAGGCACGTAATAATTACTTGCTGTTAATAACTGCATGGAGAGTGCCTTTTTACATTCTCTCATTTACTGTGGCATATGATGCTGATGTGCTGCTCAGAACCCGTTGGATTCCTCTTAACCCGATTCACTGTCCTTCACTTCCAAGAGCCAGCCCCCATTCAATGATTCTTCTTCTTCTTCTTCTTCTTCTTCTTTTTTTTTTTTTTTTTGCCCTCAGACCACTGGGACCCACCTTAAACATGCATGCATAACAAGCTGGAAGTGCTTGAAAATTTGTGTCCTGCTGGGGATGATCCTCAACCAGTGATGGATGGGGAAGGAAGTACAAAGCTTGGCTCTCTTGCCCTGGGTTGGAACAACTCTGAGACCTCATAGCTCTCCAGAGTTCCCCTGCAGGATTATGCCGAAACTATCCTCTACTGGACTTTGCCTGAGATGGCACCTATGATAGATAGCTTCCAATGGGGCTCCCAGTCACCCCTGCCTCTTGGTATTCACTTGTGGAATCCACTCTTCTGGAGTGTAGGATAGTCAGAGTGACTTGCTTTTGACCAGTAGGATGTAGCAGAGGGGATGGGATGTCACTTTCTTGATTAGGTTTTGAAAGTTGTGACTTCTGTTTTGCTAGCCTCCTCTCTACTGCTTTCTCAGCTTGCATGCTTTGGTGAGGGAGACTGCCTGGTTGGATAGGCTCTCATGGCAAGGAGCTGCAGCCTGCCTCTGGCCAACAGCCAGCAAGGAGCTGAGGCCCTCAGTCCAACAACCTGCATGGAACTATGAGCCGCCAATAGCCACTGAGTGAGTGTGGGGCTGTATCCTTCTCAGGCTGATGTCTCAGATGAGACTACAGACCCTGGGCCAACACCCTGATTACAACTTTGTGAAGGAAAGGACGTAGCTAAGTTGTGCTTGGATTTCGGACTCAAAGAAACTGAGATAACAAGTATATGTTGTTTTTTGATGGCAGGAGTTGGGGCAATTTGTTATGCAGCAATAGAGAGCTAATACAGTGTCTTTGCCTGGCTTCCTCCTTTCCCCTGTCTCATTCCCACAATTCTCTTACCAGTTTTTCCAGGGGACTCTTTCTTAATATATCACTTTCATGTGAACCTTGCATAAGACAGGATGGGATTCTAAAGCTGGGTAACTCACCAGCTAGATGGCAACAAGGACCATTACTTAATAGGTAATTAATGCTGTAATGTGGTATATTGATGGAGTATGGTCTTACAAATACTCACACTTTGACCTAGATGAATTGAGATGAGGATATAGATTGAAGGGGATGTTCTCATTTACACACTTTCTCTGGTATTTGAGAAATTTGAGAGAAATAGTAATTAAAAGGACCGTGGAAGAGTTGGTTGATTTTGGGTGACTATAGATGCATTGAGGGAGAGATGACAAGTTTGTTACTCAAACAAATTATGGTGTGAAAGTTTGAAGGCCTCCAGTGCAGCAACCGGAGAGCCAACCGTGTTTACAATAAAGCTCAGGATCTAAGTGTAGGAGAAGTGTAACTTGAGAGAACAGTACATTAGCAGCTCTTCTGTGAAAGTTGAGATCATGATAGGGAAGGTGTTAGATCCTGAGACTTGGGATAAGGAAAGTTGGATGCACTGGAGACCTTTGGATCACTAGATTCCCCCGAGCCCTTTAGGTCTTTAGAATGGACCATTTCATCTTGCCAGAGGCTGGCAGCACCTGCTCCTTGTCTGAACACTATGCCCAGGTTGCAACTGAAGCAGATGCTTTTTTTTTTTTTAAGATTTTATTTATTTATTCATGACAGACACACACAGAGAGAGGGGCAGAGACACAGGCAGAGGGAGAAGCAGGCTCCATGCAGGGAGCCTGATGTGGGACTTGATGCCCGGTCTCCAGGATCACGCTCCAGGCTGAAGGTGGCGCTAAACCGCTGGACCACTTGGGCTGCCTGAAGCAGATGCTTTTTGAGAACATGCACGTTGTCCTCAAAATCTTTTTCCACCTCCCTCCCTGGCACTAGACTGATGATTCCGGTCAAAAATTATCATGTTCCAATTAGGGATGTGTTGGCCCTGCTGAAGGAGAAAGGAACAGAGCTGCTGAGACTGGCTAATATATACTAGCACATTAGCCCATGGATAGTTCTTGAGATTGATGGTCCTGGAGTGAGATTATAGACTTAGATAAGGAGAGCATTTGTTACCATGAATATACTCTCCTGGGATTCGGATTCTAATATTCTAGCAGGAGCTCCTGGAGCCAGTCTCAATATGTTGCTGGATGGCTCCTGGAAGCTTGAAAAAAATGATGGCCCACACTGAAGGATGTAGAAAGGCCAGAACTGCCTTGGCATTATGGTAAGCAAGGAATTGTAAGTCTCAGAGCAGTGAGCATATGTGCTAGTTATCAACTTAAGATCTCTTAGCTCCAAACTCACTTCCCCCCCCAAGCTTTGTAATTTTGGAGAATAGCTACACGATCCTCTCACCTTTGACATTTTCTTTTTCCTCTGATGGTGTGGCTGCTACAAGTAGACAGAGGCCTATTGACACTCACTGCCCTGCAAGTTGCTGTGGTCATCCAGCATGCTGCTGGCTGTGGACCAGCTCCAGGTCACCCAGTCAACGTCACTGTTAGGGGTGGGAGGGTGGCTGGGAATCAGAATGGCTTTGTCTAAAGGGATTTGCCACAGAGGCCACGTGATCATAGTATAATTATGAAGGAAAAGGATGGGCATTTTATGAGAATATTGCTTCATCCATAGAGCAGAAAACAACAACAATAACAGTAACAGAACAAAGGCCAGATCTGATAGCCAACAGCCTGATTGAGTTGCCACAGTGGAGAGTCATGGCTATTTACCCATTTTCCAGACCCAGATTTAGAGTCCCTTGATTGAAGGGCACTTGGGTCCTCTAACAAAGGATTCTGCAATGTTGCCACAAGTATAGACTACAAATCTTACCCCAGGCCTTCCCTAATGGGACTGATGGGACTGGTGGCTATTAACTAGAGTGACTGTGCACTGAGGAAAGGTCAATATACAGACCTTTTGGATATTATTAGATACTGTTTCTGTATTGATGCTAATTTCTGGAGAAGTAAAAATGCTACCAGGGTCTAAGAGTCAAAGTGGGGACTTAGACTGGTCAAGTGATAAATGGAAAATTAACTCTTCTAACTTACAATGGCCCTAATTAATCCTTGGACCATTCCCGTGGTTATTTTCCCAGGTCCTGAATGTAATATTGCAATATACACAGTTCCTGGGGTGCCTGGCTGGCTCAGTGAGTGAAGCATGTGACGCTTGATCTCAGGGTTGTGAATTTGAGCCCCAAACTAGGTGTAGAGATTACTTAAAAATAATATCTTTTTAAAAACTATTTATTTATTTATTTATGATAGAGAGAGAGAGAGAGAGAGAGGCAGAGACACAGGAGGAGAGAGAAGCAGGTTCCATGCCAGGAGCCTGACGTGGGACTCGATCCCAGGACTCCAGGATCGCGCCCTGGGCCAAAGGCAGGCGCCAAACCACTGAGCCACCCAGGGATCCCACCCCCCCCTTTTTTTTTAAAGAGAAATATACACAGTTCACAACTGGCAGAATGCCTATGCTGACTCTATGACCCCTGGGGTAAGGGCCATTATGACAGGACTAAATAGAAGCTTCTGGAAATTTCCCTTCCTACCAAGGCAGTAAACAAGAGGCAATACTGCAGCTGTGGATGAATTATAGCTATTATTGTGTCTATGAAAGATTTGAAAGCTGTGGGGTTGACAATACCTAGTACATTCCCATTTAACTCATCTGTTTTACCTGGGCAACATTTGAATAGATCTTAGAAAATAAGTAAGAATATTGTAATCTTAATCTCTGCAGCTTTTGCCTTCTAATATAGAATATTTACTGGAGGAAAATCCACAAACAGTTGGTCTGCAGCTATAGACTTAGCTATAGACCACCAGTAGCAGTTTGCTTTGACCTGGAGAGGCCACCAATACACAATCATTGTTCTAGGGCCCTGACTGATAGGCAAACCATTCTCCACTATCTCAGAATCCATGTATATCTTTTCTTTGGAAAATTTACTTTTCACATAAAATGGACGACCAGGTACACTGCCCAAAACTCTTCTCCCTGGGCTTGAGAGGAGCCATGTGGATGCATCTATGAGAGTGGGAAAAAAGTGTCAGAACCTTTTTTTTTTTTTTATTGCATATAAATGCCCTTTAGAGAGCATCTACTGAAGAAGAGACACTGGGTAACCGGGTTGTCAGGATTCATCCAGGAGATGTCAGCCAGCCTTTGTCCTGGATTACCCAGCATTTGTACAAGGGCTCTACAAATGGAGAATCATGGTGCCAGAGATGAGGTTATACATGTGTTGGGTGCTCTTTCACTAAGGCTGATTTAGCTACCACCACTGTTTAATATTTGTTATCAGCAGCAGAGACTGAGTCTAAGTCCTCAACATGGTAAATACTATGAGGAGACCAAGCAGATACTTGGCCACCAGTTGATCATATCTGACACTTTCACCCTTGAAAGGGTGACAATTTTTCTTAACTGGAATCAAAATGTATTCTAGGTGTGGATTTGCCTTTCCTGCCTTTAGTTCCTCAGCCAGCACCTGTAAATAAGATCTCTCATAGTGTCTGATTTACCACTCTCTGGGGGCTCACCACATGGATGGTGTACCGATAGAGATCCCACCTATTACCCTAACCAAGATATAATCACTTTATGTTAAGGAGGTATAGCAATGGACATGGACATGGTCATGGAGTCACCAATTTTGCCATGTGTTGCATAGTGTGCTGATGGATTGAAAAGCATTAGAATGACTTTTTTAAAAAATATTTTATTTATTTATTCATGATAGTCACAGAGAGAGAGAGAGAGAGGCAGAGACACAGGCAGAGGGAGAAGCAGGCTCCATGCAGGGAGCCCGACGTGGGATTCGATCCCGGGTCTCCAGGATCATGCCCTGGGCCAAAGGCAGGCGCCAAACCGCTGCACCACCCAGGGATCCCTAGAATGACTTTTTGAAGTTGTGGCTGAAGTGTCACCTTGGAGATGGAAATCTGTGAAGTTGGAACACTGTTTTTCAGGATGTGGTATTTCTTTTGAGTCCATGGCCATTATGTGATTTTCTGTAGGGAATGAATCTGGATTTCAAAGGATAGAAGAAAGAGCAGTCTTGCTTGCCACCCATCTCACTGACTGGCTTGGGGACTATATGCTCCTTGTCTCTGACAATTTTAGGTTCTGGAGTTCTAGAGGTTTCTGATTCACATATGGGATATTTTCATCAGGGGTCTCAGTCAGAATCCTACTAAACCTAAAACTATGTTTGTATCTTAACAATTTATACTTCTCATGCTATTAAATTAACAAGCTAAGAATGGAGTTATTATACTGGCAGAGATAATTGACCTGATCATCAGGAAGAGATATGATTGCCACTCCATAATGACAGGGAATATATTTTAAGATTTTATTTATTTATTCATGAGAGAAACAGGGAGAGAAGCAGAGATATTGGCAGAGGGAGAAGCAAGCTCCCTGCAGGGAGTCCAATGTAGGACTCAATCCCAGAAACCAGGGATCATGCCCTGAGCCTAAGGCAGACTCTCAACTGCCGAGTCACCCAGGAGTCCTAGAATAGTATATTTAGAACTCAGGAGATCACTGGCATGTCCCTTGGTGCTCTCATGTAAAAAAGGAATTATAGCTATTTTGACCTAATAGGGACAAAGTAGCCATGGGATCAGACCAGTTGGGACTAAAGGTCTAGGTCACCCACCAGGTAAGCAACTTAGACCAGCAGTGATGCTAAACAAAGGGAGAAGGATCTAGAATTGGTGGTAGAGAATCTACAATGAGTGGTCAGTTACAGCTTTGGGACCAACCACAGCAGTAGATACTATAGCTTATCCTACTAACTTCCTTCTGTAAAAAGGATCATACTAATAAGATAAAACTAATACTAAGAATAACCATAATTGGGATCCCTGGGTGGCGCAGCGGTTTGGCGCCTGCCTTTGGCCCAGGGCGCAATCCTGGAGACCCGGGATCGAATCCCACGTCAGGTCCCGATGCATGGAGCCTGCTTCTCCCTCTGCCTGTGTCTCTGCCTCTCTCTCTCTCTGTATGACTATCATAAATAAATAAAAATTAAAAAAAAAAAAGAATAACCATAATTTATAAAGATAAAATATTTTTGGCATTCTTCTAGGCACTTCACACTTGTAAACTCACTTAATCTTCACAAAACCCTATGGAGTTAGTAGTATTATTATAATAGCTTTACAGATGAAAAAAAATGAGACCTAAATTGAAGTAACTAAGTGATTAAGAGTTGAAGAGGATATGGATGATGGAATAACTTTTGCATGGAATAATCAAGAAAGAATTCATTAATAGGCTTTTGTTCCTTTGCTTCAAGGTGGGTTGGATGAATAGTGGATTTGGTGATGGGTGAGTGGATGCAAAAAAACCAGGTGTTCCAGATGGGAGGGATGGGATGAATAGATGCATGTAGGGAGTAAATAGAGAGGTATGCTTGGCGAGTAATACATGAGTTTGGCCAAAGGGTATGACTGATGATGCAGAAGAATGGGAGATGAAAGCAGAACTGGGTCATAGTAGGTAGGGTTCTGAGACCAAGTTAAAAACTTTGAATTTTATTTTGGCACAGGGAATGATTGAGGGGTTTTAAGGACATATGTGGTGCGATCAAAGAATTCTCAAGAAGAGTGGTTTCTGATGCCAGATGGTAAGCTGATCTTTGTCTGGCTGCCTAAGTAAGAATTACTTGGGGACATTTTAATAATACAGATCCCTGGGACACTCCTCAGGAATTCACCAAGCATATGTCTCTTTTAACTGTCTTTCCCTTTTTCTTTACCCATGACAGCCATGTTCTCTTTCCACTTTAAAGTGAAAGCCTCCTTTCTTGCTTCCTCACATTTACTTGTGACATCAGTTAATTGTGGCTTCTGGCTCATGTACCTATTTTTGCCTGAGTTTACTCAACTCAGTTCTCAAATGTTTGACAACCTTAGGTTCTTCCTTTTTGAGGTCTTGCTAATATAGCTCATGAAGATCACTTTCTTCTCTTTGGAGTCCAAAAATAAATGGAATCTTTCTGATAATTTTTTTAAAGACAATTTTCAGGGTTCTCTTTTGCCTTTTCTAAGCTAAATAGTATCTGCCCTTTTATTGTTCCAATTATGTCATGGTGTCAGACCTTCAATGTTCTTTTGGGTTCTAGTTTGCCTGTAATCCTCTTAAGCTGTTGACACTCAGAATGCAGTACTCTAGATATTCTTCTTCTTCTTTTCTTTTTTTTCTTCAAGATCTTACTTTTAAGGAACCTCTGCACCCAACATGGGGCTCAAGTAGACTCCTGAGTGCAGAGTGCTGAGTGCAGAGCCTGACATGGGGCTCGATCCCATGAACCACGAGATCACAACCTGAGCAGCCTGGTGCCCCAGTACTTTAGATATTCTGACCCACCCAGACTAGAGTGGGACCTCCCCTGTCTCTCCTGGACACTAGATCTCATAGCTCACATGCATTTATAGCTCAGCAGTCCATCTCTCTGCTGCTGCTGCTTATAAACCTTGTGGCCACCAAAGTCACTAAGACTTTTCTGTTTTAGCTCTTTTGTCATATCTCTTTTATCAATTGTACATGCAGTTAGTTCCTAAAGAGTTTTTGAGAAACTGGACTCACTACTTTCACTGATTTATTATCCCATTTAGCTTTCTTGTGATGGGCAATTTAGTGTAATATTGGTACAGTTGTGATTTTTCTTTTTCTCTCATTTTTTTTCTTTTTTTAAAAAATGACATAAGCTAGTATTTGCTTTTACTAATTTATTTTTTAATGTGCCAGGTTTGGTTATATCCCTTCATTTCCCCCTGTAAAACTAAAATGAAAACTGTTTTGTTTGTGTGTTTTGTCATCAACCAAAAAGAAGAACTTTAAAAAAAAAAGGACTTCAAAATGGAATTTGGTTTTGTCCTTAAACTGGCAGAGATGTCATTGATTTTTTTAGATAGGTGTACATAGAAAAGAAAATTGAAACTTGAGGACATGGGTAAAATATGATAATGTATTCTTTTAAGAAAATTGATATATAATGCACATACTATAAAATTCATTTTTAAAAAATATATAATTCAATGGTTTTTAGTATATTTATAAGATTGTAAAACTATCACTACTATCTAATCCCAAAACATCTTCTTTTTTCTTTTCTTAAGATTGATCGATTGATTGATTGATTAGAGTGTGAGTGGGGCAGAAGGAGCAGAGGGAAAGGGAGAGAGAAACTCAAGTAGACTCCTGAGTGCAGAGTGCTGAGTGCAGAGCCTGACATGGGGCTCGATCCCATGAACCACGAGATCACAACCTGAGCAGAAACCAAGAGCTGGCCACTCAACTGACTATGCTACCCAGATGCTGCTGCAGAATATGTCATTACCCTTAAAGAAACTCTATACTACTTAGCAGTCACTCTGTACTCCCCTGTGTCCCTGGCCCCATTTGGATCTCTGACTTCCTGCCATTACTTATGTGTAGACATGTGAGCCTTGCTCTATAGGAGCTGTCTGGCACATATTTTTTGCATACTAAACTGTGCGAGGGAGAATCTGCATTACACAATTTCACATCTCATCTATTATATTGGATTCTTAGGAAGAGGTGAACTCAATTATGATAGAAATGTGCTTTTGCTCACCACCATCTCCCCAAACTCCCCAATGGGCTTCAGTTTCTTAAATATTCATGCTACTCTTTGCAGTGAAATTCCCATTCTTTTTAAAGAAAAAAAAGCACAAAATAGAAGTGGGGTAATTTTGCTTTTTTTACAAAAAATTATTTAAATTTTGTTAGTTAACATACACTGCAATATTGGCTTCAGGAGTAGTAATTTCACTTTCTTTATGATCTGTTAACAACAAGCTTACATCCTCCTTGTTTTTGCTCCAAAGGAAATTACAAAAATGATTTTTCCTCATTGTCCTTAGCTTCACTAGTGTATTCTGGGCTTTAGCCTTCTTGGCACAATTCCCGTGGATTTGTGCTGACTTCTGCAATTTAATCTTAGCTCTGGGTCCCTTGACCCCATCTGTGGTCTGTGTATCCTAGATCTGAGCTTTTGACGGCATTTTCTGTGTATCTATGTCAGTCCTTGCTCTCTTTTCTCCTCCTCAGGAATAATTTCTAAAAGTTAGGTTAGAATTTTGTTTCTGAAAGCTCCATCCTTCCTGTGCAATCTTCCGTACAGCACCACAGACTGGCCCCATCGCTATGTTTCCTTCCTGCCATACAGCTGGAGGCCTTGCTTCTGACTACATCAGCTCGCCCTTTCCTAATAGTCATCACTCTGGGATGACAAAGTTCCTTTGTTCCCTAAGGTCCTGTCACTTCCTCCTTGCCAAACAATTCCCCCATGTTGGTCCAGAAGAGTAGTTTCCCTCATTATTTCTTCCACCTCTGAGAGATCATACTGTCAGGCTGAATTTGTCAGATGCACTTTCATAAGTGGACTAGGACATTGCCTTTATAAGACCTTTGTAGTATGTGATCATTTGTTCTTTTATAAACATTCATGAAATACAACTTGCAGAAATCCACCTGAGAGCAGGAATGAAAGGGAAGGAGGAAGCTTGTATCCTGAGCTAATGGAAAACAGGGCCACATAGGCACATACCTCGTTTCTCTAGAAGATGATGCTGTTGGAAGCATCACTTTTTGGGAGCAGACAGCTAATTTACTTTCTTTCTCATGCAAGTAGATGATTAGGTTATAAGTCTGGCTCTCCCTTAATGAATGACTTTGGGCAAATACCTTAATCTTTCTTTCAGAATTTGGTTTCTTCACTTGTAAAATAAGAATAAGAATACCTAGCTCATAGAATTTGTCATAGATTAAAAATGGCTGCAAATGTTTTGGGCACTCCTTCCATTAAGAGATAGAATCTATGTCTCTGCTCTTTAAATCTGCACTCTAGGACTGCTTGGCCAATAGAATATGGCAGAACTGACAATGTGCCTGTTTCTGGCATAAGAGTGTGGCAGCTTCTACTTCCCCTTTCCAGAGAAACCTTCTTTGGGTGTCCTGGGCTATCCCGGAGGAAGTCCAAACACCCTGAGACTGCCATGCTGGGGTCTAGGTATGGGATAATCTTAGCTTAACCCAACCCCCAACCTTTCGGCCATCCCCACTGATGTGACAGACATGTGAGTAAAGCCATCTCACACCCTTCAACCAGCTCATCCATGAGCTGGAAACCACCACGTGACTCACTAACTGCAGTTGATGGCATGTCAGCCAAAGGAATTGTCCAACTGAGCCCTGATTGGATTCTTGAAACACAGAAACATGAGCTAGAACGATTGTCTTAAGCTATTTAGTATGTAGCAATAGAAGACTGCAACAGAATTTGATACTTGGGGGTGGGGTGCTCTCTAGTAAAATCCTAAAACATGTGGCTTTGAAACTGGGCAGTAGTAGACAGAAGCCGGATGGCCTTAAGAGGCCCACTAGAGAAAGCTGGAAGGACAGGGAGAGAATTGGTTTTGTGGGCTGGAAAAAACATGACTCTTGTTCTGTTGTGGAGGAAAGTTTGACCACACTGCAGTCTGTACTAATGAGGAAAATGGAACATAATCCTAACAACTTGGTGGATTTGGCCAGAGAGATTCCTGGCAGTGTTGAAGGTGCCCATTAGGTACTTTGAGCCACTTATGATAAGGTGTGGGTAAGGAGACCCCCCAAAAAAGAGGAAATTTTTTTGTTCAGATAGTTTTTAAAGGAAATAGAAACAACCCAGGACTTAACGGGCCTGAAAATAAAATGTTCTTAGCCTCTCCAAAGGCGAAAGGCTTTGAAATAAAAACTGACCTCAAGGTAAGATCATGTCAAAGGTATGGCTGTAAGACCCTCTGTTAATATTCCAGAACGATTAAAGGGAATGTCTAGAAGTAGACAAAAAGGCTTCTAAGTCTCCCAGAGCACTCTGATTCAGCCCGAGAGAGGAGGACTGGTCTCAAAGAGATCTGTGGGTATGGCTTTCATTTAATGGAGTAAACCCCAATAAGATCCATAGAAATTCCACAAAGTTTTTAAGACAATTGAGTTGTTAGAAGCACCATCAATTTTGGCTGAAAGGGATGGAGCAACTCAAAATAAAAAGAGCCCTGGGGCTCTCAAACTTCAATGGGCAGGAAGCAGTTTAAGGAAGCTACTGAGCTGTAACCACAAGCTAGTTCTTATGAAAAAAAAAAAAAAAAAAAAGGTGGTTCAGAGGATGGAATCAAGAGATATAGGATATAAATCCCAGGGAACATGAGTGGATCCTAATCTAGGAACTGCTGGCATTTGACCAAGTGCATTTCAGAATTATCATGGGCTGATGAATGCTATGTGCCTCTTGTTCTTTCTCTTTCTGAAATGGGAGTGTTTATTGCTGTTATCCTATGTCTTTCTCACTATTGTATTGTGTGTGTGTGTGGGGGGGTGAGGGGCAGATAACTTGTCTCTTTACAGATCTTCAGATTGAGAGAGACTATACCTAAGGGGTCTCCTCCACACCTGAACCTCATTTAGATGATGAGATTCCAGACTTCGAGCTTATTGAGTCTTTTTGGGACTTGGGAGAGGAGTGAGTGTATTTTGCATGTGGGAAGAATGTAAATAATTTGTGACCAGAGGGCAATTTGTGCTGGATTAAATATGGTAATAAATTCTTTGATACTCCTCCCATCATGGGGTAAAATCTATGTCCTTGCTCCATGAGTCTGTGTACTCTGTAACTGCCTAAAAAATAGAATATGGCCAAACTGATATTGTGTTAATTTCCAGACTCAGGCCTTAAAAGACTAGTAGCTACCACTTTGTAGACCAGTGCTTTTGGAGCCCTGAGCCCCCAAGTCCAAATACCCTGAAACTGTCATGCTGGAGAGGTCATGTATAGGCATTCCTGTCATAGTCCCAGCTAAGCCAGACCTTACAGCCATCCTTGCCATGGTACCAGGCATGGGAATGATCCCATCTTGGATCTTCCAGATGAGCCCAACTCATATCTACATACCACTGATTAACTTTAGCCCGTGCCATATGGAAGAGGAGAATCACCTGTCTGAGCCCTGATTGAATTCCTGACCCATGACACCATGAGATATAATAAAATGGTTGTTGTTTAGAGATATTAAGTACTGATGGTTTGTCATGTGGCAAAGATAACTGGAACAGAGTTGTGAGGATGAAATGAGATTATAAAGCACTAAATACAGTGCCTAGAATATAGTAAGTACTTAATACATGCTAACCCTTATCACTGTTATTCTAATTCTCTTTCTTCCTCTGAAACCATACCCTTTATACTAAGTACTGTTCCCAGTATTCATCTTTCAACAGGATTTATTGAATGCCTAATGTGTGCATACTTTGAGCTAGTTGCTATCATACTATAGCTATTTGATGGTACAGGTCCTTGAAGATTGAGCTCAAATTGCACATTCTTCTGGAAGCTGTTTGCAAATCACCCTACCTGGTTTGACTGGTCCTCCATGTCAGTCCTCTCAGCTCTCTGGGTGCTCAGTTTGGACTATATCAATCTATGTTAGTGGCTACATTTCTTCATAGGTGATGTACAGTTATTTCATGTACCTGTGGCTTATCTTTCCAATAAGAGTGTCAGCATCTTAAGGAGTGGGATCTTGAATTCAGAATCCTTTGTCTTTCCTCAAAGGGGCTTTGGTGGGTCCAAGTACCTGTTAATATTTGAATAATTTGGAATTCTCAAAACAGGAACTCTGGAGCAACCTATGTTAATCTGAGAGGGAGAATATAGCCTATCCTTTGTGAATTTCATCTAGAGATGACTCCTTAAAGAAGACTATGAAGACCAGAGATCTGACCTTGAAGCTGCTCTTCTTTTTTTTTTTTTTTTCTAAATTTATTTATGATAGTCACAGAGAGAGAGAGAGAGAGAGAGGCAGAGACACAGGCAGAGGGAGAAGCAGGCTCCATGCACCGGGAGCCCGATGTGGGATTCGATCCCGAGTCTCCAGGATCGCGTCCTGGGCCAAAGGCAGGCGCCAAACCGCAGCGCCACCCAGGGATCCCCGCTGCTCTTCTTTTCATACATTCTCCATATTGTCTCCTTAGAACCGAGGCTTCTTGAGGGTGGTAGAAACTTTTTTTTTCAGTTCTTCCATGAATTTTCAGTAAAGATAGTTTTGCCTGGCCCACCTGGGCTTAGATGCTGCTAACAGTAGCATAGATGGCACTTTCACTACCTTTTCCTCATTTCTTTGCACCCAATAGTGTACCAAGGATTTATTATTTTGCAATTGAGTGAGAAAGGGAGGGACTTTAAACATTTAAAAAAAATTTTTATTATTGAAGTATAGTTGACATATAATGTTACATTAGTTTCAGGTGTGCAACACAATGATTCAACAATTTTATACGTTATTCAGTGCTCATCATGATAGGTGTAGTCATCACACAGTGTTATTACAATGTTATTGGCTATATTCTCTATACTGTACTTTTCATCTCCATGACTCATTTATTTTATAATTGGAAGTTTATAGATTTTTTATTTTTGGAAGTTTATAGCTTTAAATCCCCTTCACCCATTTTTTTCATCTCCCCATCCCTCTGGTAACCACCAGTTTGTTCTCTGTTTCTATTTATTTATGTTTGTTCATTTGTTTTGTTTTTAGATTCTACATATAAGTGAAATCATATAGCTTTCATCTTTCTCTGACTTATTTCACTTAGCGAAGTACACTCTAGGTCCATCTGTGTTGTTGTAAATGACAAGACTTCATTCTTTTTTTTATGGCTGAGTAACATTCCATTGTAGTAATATATATATATATAGTAATAATACTTTGTTTATATTTATATAATAAAGTATTATATATTATATATAAAGTATTATATGTTAAAGTATTATATATAAAGTATACATATATAAAGATGTAATATATATGCATATATATCAATAGACTGTATCTATTGATTTGGATTGCTTCCATATTTGAATTGCTTTTTTTAATTTAAATTTCTAAATTTTTATTTTTATTTATTTATTTGTTTTTAAAGATCTTATTTATCTGTTTTAGAGAGGTGGGAAGAGGGACAGAGAGAGAGAGAGAGAGAGCGAGTCCTAAGCAGATTCTGTGCTGGGTGCAGAGCCTGAGGTGGGGCTCAGTCTCACGACTTTGAGATCATGACCTAAGCCTAAGGCAGGAGTCTTCTCCTTAACTGACTGCACCACCCAGACACCCTACGGATACAGGATGTTTTTTAATCATTGAAGAATAACCCATTTTTTTATTGAATGGACTCTCAATTCCATTCACACTTGGGTAATTGCAGGCCTTCATCTCAATAGTGGGTCCCACGATTTTTGCTGCTGTGGCTCTTAGAACTGAGGTCAGGTGATCCCATACTAGCCATCAACTCTGCATCTCATCGACAGTGTCTTTTAGTGCACAGTGAATATGACTGATGGATAGTCTAAATTTCGAAGAGCTAGATTTACCATAAAATCTGATGTTTTACATATTGGCAATCTCATTCATAGAACTTTGGAGCAAGTCAGGGCAGGAACAGGAGTAAGGAAGATTGGAAAGCTAATGAAAAGTAACAGTTGAATCACGTAGCTAGAAAATTGTAAGAAAATGCCTGTTGAACTTTTCCAGTCATTAGAAAGAAAAGTAAATAATGAAAATTGGCAATAAAGACACCAAGAGCTAATTTTCAATTTCAATTTGTCTTTCTGAATGATGCCTCTTTGGTCTTTTTTGAAGGATAAATTACATTTGAAATGAAATCTTTTAAATGAGTTATCTGTTGGGTAGTTATTTTGTACACTTTAAAAGTGCGTTTTACTTATTTGTGGGGGGTGGGGTAGAAAGATGAATTCTGAAGAAATTGAGAAGAAAATAATTTCAGGAGGTAATGGATGAACTTGGTCTGGAAGATTAATCAGGGCACTTGTAAGAAAGTGCCAAATGCATAACGGGAGTAGAACTAAATATCTGATTGTAATTAAAACTTTAGGTTTCTAATGGCTGCATGAAAGATATTTTAATAAACGTGAAATGCACTTTCTAAATGGCACGCTAACTTTTAATGACTTGGGTGTTTTGTTTGATTAGTAACCTGGACTGTTAAATTAAAGCCAACTGCAAGTGCATGATAAAATATTGATGGTTTCAGGCAAATGAATTGGGGGAGTTATGCTTGACAGATTTTTTTGTATCATTAAGGATTTTAACTGGTGGAAAATATATATTGCTGGTGCTTAAAGATAGTTAGAGAGGATCTTCCTGTTTATATGACCTCGTTTTAATTTTACAGTAATAATAAGGGGGAAATCTGAATTATTCACAGATGGTTGGTCAAGAGAGGTCACTTAATTAAAAAAGTGTTATTTTAATTACACCTGTTTCACTTTCCTGGAATAGGAAATTAAATATTTTGAAGCATTTGATGATTTCTGTTTCACAGAGTACCTGGACTTTTGCTGACTCTTGTGAAGGCCTGAGATTGCTGTTGGTGAAGCTTTTACTTTTTGTTAGCAGGGACTTTCGCTTTAAGAATCAGTATTTTAAAAGTAATTTTTTCATTGGCAGTTTTAGAAATAATGCAAGAAGAAGACATATATAATTATTCCATACACATTGTATTCTTGTAATGCAGGACAGTTTTTAGAAGGATACATAAGAAATTATGAGGCATATTTAGTTCTTGGGAGTTGAGCTGGGAAGTCAAAAGTGAGGAAGATTTTCTTACTTCATTCTTTTAGGAATGGAATATGTTTTGCAATGAGAATGCCTTTGTTTTATTAAAAAATTTTCTTTCAAAACCCAGTTTTCTTTCAATGACTCCATTGTTCTTTTCATGACTTTTTCCCATAACAGATTTTTTTAAGAAGATTTTATTTATTAGAGAGAGAGAGAGAGAGATTAGGGGGAGGGGCCAAGAGAGAGGGAGAAGCAGACTCACCACTGAGCAGGGAGTCCTGGAACGCTGGAACACAGGAACGCAGGACTCAATCCCAGGACTCTGGGATTACAACACCAGCCGGAGGCAGAAGCCCAACCAACTGAGCCACCCAGGCACCCCAATAGAGAATTTTCTTTATTCTATTAGAAGATATGGTTAATTTGAAGGAGCTTTTTTTCATTGCATCACGTTAGTTTCTTTCCTTCCCTCCTCCAACCTTTCATCCATTCTCAGATATTTATGCTTAATGTCTCTTATGGCTTTTTATAGCCTAAGTAAAAGTAAGTCTTTGAAAAAAAAAAAAAAAAGAGAGAGAGAGAGACCTCAGCAGCATTCTTGAGGTTGCTATCCCTCTGATGGGACTTCAGCTGTGTGAAGAAAAAAAAAATGGTGAAACTGTTGAGATGGAGTAATTATACAGGGGATGTTAGAACAATGACTGGTGGGCTAGGTTCTGTGTAGCTAGATTTTCCCTCACATAGAAGGAAAAGAAAACACTCATGATTCTCAATTAATGAGAGGCTTGCAAAGTGCCGGAAGGACATCTGGAGGAATAGTGATGGAAAAGCCTCTGCATAAAGAGCAGCTCTTCCCCAGGGTGCTGACCTTTGTGTGTTCTAGCAGCATAGGCTGTTTGAGGTTGAAAAGATCCAGGGAGATTCTTGGGTAGTATTTGACACACACGCACACACACACACACACACACACACCTCTGTCCTATTGCTTGTTCAAATGATTGAGCCTCAAGGGAGTGAGGGATATAAAATTAATTGAAATTTTACCACTTACTTATTGTTTTGCTCTGAGTTTGTAGTTTCTTTTTTCCTAATTAAAATAAAAATATTTTATTTATTTATTTGAGAGAAAAAGAGAGAGTGCAAGGCGGGGGGGGGGGCGGCAGGGGGGAAGGGAGAAGAAGCACACTCTTTGCTGAGGAAGGAACTGATGTGAAGCTCAATGTGGGGCTCAATCCCAGGACCCTGGGATCATGACCTGAGCCAAAGGCAACCGCTTAACCAACTGAGCCACCCAGATGCCCCTGAGTTTGTAGTTTCTTTCTTTCTTTTTCCTTTTTTAAAAAGATTTTATGTATTTATTCATGACAGAGAGAGAGAGAGAGAGAGAGAGAGAGAAAGAGAGAGAGAGAGAGAGGCAGAGACACAGGCAAAGGGAGAAGCAGGCTCCATGCAGGGAGCTCGACGTGGGACTCGATCCCGGGTCTCCAGGATCAGGCCCTGGGCTGAAGGCGGTGCTAAACCCCTGGGCCACTGGGGCTGCCAGAGTTTGTAGTTTCTATAATTTTCTGGGTCTCTTGACTATGAAATGAAGATATTTACTCTGTGTCAGAGTTGTTCAGACTAATAAACTAGTCCTCAATTACTATATTAAAATGTAGTAACTTTTTTTTTTTTTTTTACTACTAAGGAATTGTAGCTATTTGGATTTATTATTGAGATTGCAAATCTTCATATCAACTATTATTAGTAGTAACAATTTAACTACAATTTATGGAGTACTCACTGTGCTAAGTAGATTAATACACATTATCTCATTTAATTTCTTCTGTAACTCTACAGAGTAGGCTAAGTTTTACAGATGAAGAAACTGAAGCTCAGAGAAGTTAAGCAACTTGTTAGTAAATGACAGATGCAGAGAATAATTATAATGTAATTTGGCTGTTTTAAAGGAAATCCCAACAAAATGGCTTAAGCAAAATAGAAGTTTAATTCTTTCTGAGGCAGATCAGGACTAAGAAGGTAAGCATATGTGTTTATACAATTACCATGGTCTTGGGCTCCTTTTCTCTTGTTGGTTCACCATCCTCAACATGCAGCTTCATTTTATTCAAGATGGCTGTTCCAGCTGCCAGCATCCCACTCATATTACAGTCAGTGAGAAGGAGGAAAAAGAAGCAAGTGTAAGGGAAGGTCTTTTCATTTAAGGGCATGACCTGGAATTCTCATATCCCTTCTACTCCTTTCCTAGAGCTAGGTCACATGGCTAACCCATTGGAAGGTGAGTCTGGGGAAGGTAGTCTTTATTTTGGGTAGTCAGTTGTCCCACTGATTTTTTTTTTTTCCTAAAGAAGAAGGGAAAAGTGGATATTGGAAAAGTAGCAATGTCTTCCTCATCTGTCTTGTAAGATTGTTGAATTTATGCTTAAGATGAGCTTTGTTTTGCCAAAATATACCAACATCATGAAAAACTTTAAAAAACAGAGTCAGTCACTCAGAAAGAGAAGTAAGGTATTTTCAATAGAAGTTATTCAAACAGATGCTGGTGGAAAAACCCTGCTGTAGACTGTTTGGAACATATATACTGTATATTGTATAAAGATATCTTTTGTTTCTTTTAATTAAAAAATTCTGTAGTTCAATTAAAATTGCTTAGTGACTGGGGTGTCTGGGTGATGCAGTTGGTTGAGCAACTACGTCTTGGTTTTGGCTCAGGTCATGATCTTGGGGTCGTGAGATTGAACCCTGAGTTGGGCTCCATGCTCAGTGGGGAATTTGTTTGGGATTCTCTCTCTGCCCCTCCTTCCACTTATGCATGCGCACGCTTTCTCACTCTCTCTCTCTCAAATAAATAAATTAAAAAAAAATTTCTTAGTGGCTATACCATATTTGTTTACCCTACAAACATACCCATGTATGAAACCATGAGCAAATTCTTGAACTCTCTATTGTGCAGGATGTTATTTATAGTTTTATAATATTTGAGCTTTTAAATTACATACTGAGTTTAGCATCTCCCTGTCTTCATCTTAAAACAGGTTCACTTCCCTTATTATAAGCATGCTACTATTACTCTCTCAGGCCCTCCAATTGAAATTTTGACCTATTTCTTTCCATTTATCTCCATTGTCTCAACTGTTAGCAGCATTGAATAGATTTTGCCTCTTCAACAGGTTCTTCAGTTTTTCATCCCTTCTCTTGTTCCTCCTGCCACTCCTATAGGTCAAACTCTCATCTTTTCTTGTGTTTGGACTGCCATGATGGCTCCCTAAAGGTTCTATCCCCCTCTGGCCTGTCTTCTCCAGTTTAGCCCATTCAATATGAAGCCATTCATATTCCATGGCTTTTAACATGCTTCTCTGGAAGCTCTGGAACACTTGGGTTTTCCATCTGGCTCTATCTTGCCTACTACTTCTGACTGTGTCCTGACTTTGTTTGCTCAAGGCTCTTCCTACCCTTGCTCCACACACTCTTACCAAGCTGATTTCCCTTCATAACCAACACACATACTTTCTGTGGACAGACATTTCTGCTTTCTACGTTTCTACTCTCTGTTCTATCTTTCATCATCTGGGTTCTCTCTTGTGCCCCCTTCCCCCTTCTCCCACTTCTTTTTTTCCCACTTCTTTTTTTCTTTTCTTTTCTTTTCTTTTCTTTTCTTTTCTTTTCTTTTCTTTTCTTTTCTTTCTTTCTTTCTTTCTTTCTTCCTTCCTTCCTTCCTTCTTTCCTTCCTTCCTTTCTTTCTTCTTTCTTTCTTTCTTTCTTTCTTTCTTTCTTTCTTTCTTTCTTTCTTTCTTTCTTTCTTTCTTTCTCTTTCTTTCTTTCTTTCTTTCTTTCTTCTTTCTTTCTTTCCTTTTTCTTTTTCTTTCTTTCTTTTATTTCTTTCTCACCAAATAGTTTCTGAGTGCCTGCCACATGCAAGTCTTTGGAGATATAACTGTACAACAAGCTGAGACACAGTTCCTGCCCCCATTGGGCTTTTGATCTAGATTGAAATTCCCTGTGCTGTTTATGCTCATTTTGAGGATCTCCCTGAGTCTGAGTTTGTTTGCCTGCGTGAACATTCTCCTTTTTCCTTTCACCCATCTAAATTGTGTTCATCATTTAAGGCCTGACTCCAGTTTTACTTCATCTCTAGGTACATTCTCCGAATGCTTCCACAGACTTCTGTTCCTGAGCATCTTTAGTACATAGCCACCACTATATACTTTAGTTTCTAACTTCTTTCTCACAATATGCTAATTGTGTTCTATTCTGGAGAGCAGGAAATATGTCTTATCTGTATCTGTATTAATATTCACAAACATACACAGCTGTATATAGACCTCTATTTCTGTGTGTAAAGCACTTAGCATCTCAGATCTTTTCAAAATTCTCTAATTCAGAAAAGTGTAATTGTTTTAACTCAGGCTCCTGGCCTTTTCTAGATTTATGTTTCTATCCAGAGACAAGCGTAATCTTTGTGTATTCTCACACCACTCTTTTCACTGTTCACTAAAGGTATCTCTAGCACCTAGAGCCACTTTTCACATGGTGACAAAATTCTGATGGCTTCATCATCATTGCTGCCTGCCTGGAGTGAGTATAACATAGGATGTAGAAGTGACATGATTAACTGCTGGAACTGCAGAGTAAGTCATACCTGGGGTCAGTCCCTGGTCAGTTGGCTCTGTGATCTCTCTCAATCACACTAAGTAGCTCTGTGATCTTGCTTAAATCATACTAACTAGCCATATCATCTTCTCAATCAAATGAACTAGCTCTGTAGTCTTGCTCAATCACAGCGACTAGTTATATGATCTTGAGTATATTCTTTGACCTCTTTGAATCTCAGCTTTTTTAATCTATAAAGTGGGGATAAAGTGGTCATAATCATGGTTAAATGGGATAATATGTAAGAAGTAATTAGCACAGTACCAGGCATATGGTAAATTAAGAAAATAATAATGGCATTGTGTTTTTAGGGTCGCTAGCTAACTAGACTAACTGGGCTTAGTTACCAAGTGACTGTCTCCCAAACATTGGTGTCTTGCTATTTACCATTCAGATCTGGGCCTCAGCAAAAGACAAATTGCTTTAGATCATGAGTTTCTCAGACTGCTGCGAGAGGTAAATCCATGAATACCAGAAGTTTAGTGTAGTACGCTTTTGTGTACTTCTGGCATGCTTCTGACATGGTGTTGGGCCTGTAGAGAGACTCAGCATGTGATTTATTGATTCATGGTGGGTACAGTCAGATAGGGGGATTTAGAGGAGAGAGGACAGACAGACCCTTCAGGGCCCTTCTAGCTACCTGCATCTAAATCCAACTTCATTCTGGGTTGGAGCACAACTTGGTCTGCTCTGTGAGAAAGCAGCACATGGCCTTCTTTAAAGATTTTATGAATAAGCGTGAGGAATGGAGGATAGCCAAAGATAGCAGCTGGGCTATTCTCTCGGACCATGCATGATAAAGAAATCTTTTATGGACTAGGTTTTGAATTTGTCTGGCATACTGCAATAAGGCTAAACCCTCTCCACTGACATTTCCCACCCGCACCTCCATCCCTACCCTCCTTTGTAACCCCTAGGAGGGAGCACCCCTCCAGCACAGGCTATGAAGCCCTGAACAGTGCAGGGAGGGAAAAAGAATGCTCCTCTACTTGCCCTCTCCAGGGGCTTCCAGCCCAAGCAGCACAAGACACAAGGCAGTTACCGAGGTGATAAAGGAATGCACATGTGGCTCAGGACTCTGAACAAAGCCCCAGGTAGTGACAGAGGGATCACAGGAAGCCAGACTCTCCTGGGAGCTAGTTACAAGACTGCTATGTATGCCAGAATGCCACAGATCCATGGAAGGAGGCTGCATGTGGTCACAGAAGTATAGCTCTGAGAATCAGATTAGTTAGACATCCATAGGGAAGGCTTGGAGGAAGAACAACACTGGTTGGTACAAGTGGAATGATGCAGGTTGGGGTTTGTTCTTAGTGATTAGCTTTTGCTTTTGGAGGCCCCCCAAATACCTTGAGAACAGATTTGTGTGATAAGCCCAATACTTGGGGTGCCTGGGTGGCTCAGTCAGTTAAGCCTTTGCCTTTGGCTCAGGTCATGATCCTGGAATCCTGGGATTGAGTCCCAGGATCAAGTCCTGCATTGGGCTCCCCACTCATTGGGGAGTCTGCTTCTCCATCTGTCCCTTTCTCTGCTAGGCATGCTCTCTCTCTCTCTCTCTCTCGCTGTCTCTCAAATAAATAAATAAAATCTTAAAAAAAAGCTCAAATACTAATTTCCAGGTTCCTTATTTCTTCATTACTAAAACATTACTATACCCTTTCCCTAACCTCTGTCACCTTCCTCCTGGCTGGCCCCATCCATGTGCCCAGCAGTGGGCCAGCAAAGGAGTGACGGCGGACAGGAGGCTGAGGGAGGTTCATGTAGGTGTTTGCTGAGCTCCAGCATGGCCCCCCCCCACCCCAGGGAGGGTGGGGACACCTTTTCACAGCATCACACAGCAGCACCTTTGAAGCGGAAAAGAAATCCTACCCTTCCTTTGAGGTGCCTTTTGTAATATTGCTTTCCTCTGGCTGGTTGGATAAGTTAAAATTTCATTGGCTTTTCTTAAAAAAAAAAAAAAAATTTCCCTGTTGTCATATCATGAAAAGAGAGGATATCTCTCGAAGGCGTTTGCTGCCCTCAAGAAATGAGAAAGAAAAGAATCTGGTTCTTATTCTGGAAATTTAATTTCTCTTGCAAGCTTAAGCCGATCAGCTGATGTATTTTGAAACAAAAAAACCCATATATATATATATATAATATTATATATATATATACAGTGGTTGTTCAGGTTCTGTTAAAAGAAAAAAAAAAAAAGCCCCCTCCATCCCTCCACAGTTCCAGTGTTCTCTGTGTTCTTTGGAGGCTAAATGGTGGGCAGTTCTAGGGGCCCTGGTAAAAAACACATTCCGAAAACCAACCCAAAACAGTAGCAGCCCAGATGAGATTATGAGACCAAATCAGTAGGGGGCAGCCTGACACAATCTAACAGAGGTTGATAGTCTAATAAAACTTCAGAAACCAGGCTCTTTGAGACAACAAAGGCCAAAATTGTGCTAAAAGCTGTAAATCTTGCATGCTAAATTCCTGTGTAAGAGACGATTGTGGTTGTATCATAATTAAACATGCTACTAAAACATAAATCCCTTACTGATAACTTCTTCGTAGCCTCATTTGCCGTGGAACGAACCAGAGGCTGATCACCCATTAGCCATAATTGAAAAGATTTCTGATGGGTTCGGCACAGACTCATCTTTTGTGTATTGGAAGCAACAACAAAAAAAAGTAAATCATCATTGTCATTGCCATGAAGCATTCCCGAACCGTCTTTAAGAATGTACAGCTGTGTTGGTGCTAAAGGTTGAGATCTGATGGTTGGCTTTAGTATCTTACAACCTAGAAATGCGATGGGGTGGAGAAGAAAGATCATTTACAGCTTATTGTCTTAGTTTCTTAAGACCACGGTAACAAAGTACCACATACTGAGAGGCTTTTTTTTTTTTTAAGATTTGTGTTTATTTAGTCATGAGAGACACACAGAGGGAGAGGCAGAGACACAGGCAGAGGGAGAAGCAGGCTCTATGCTGGGAGCCCGATGCGGGACTCGATCCTGGGACTCCAGGATCATGCCCTGGGCCCAAGGCAGGAGCTAAACCGCTGAGCCACCCAAGTGTCCCAAACTGAGAGGCTTTAAGTCTCAGAAATGTATTCTCTTGGTTATATCTACAGGGACTCTACTTCCAAATAAGGTTACATGTGAGGCATGCAAGATTAAGGCTTCCACACCACGTTTTTGGGGGGCGACAGGGGAATGCAATTCAACCCATAACAGGTATATAGGTATTTTTGTGTCATTTGGACTCTGCCACACAGCTTTTCACTGGATCATGGCATCTCCTAAATTGGGTCAATTAGTTCAGTCTTTCCAGAAATTCTAGTCCCTTGCTTAGGCTAATTCTTATGAAGGAGTAGAAATGGTATAAACATTTGTTCAGTGATCGCTAAGTGGTAGTTTGCAAAAGTCATCTTCAGTGCAACTAGGTCTCTCCAAAGCCACTGCTTCGCACTAGTGCAAACTGCCTTCACCCCAGGAGAAATGGGCCACTTCACGGCCCTATGAAACCCTGTCTTCCTGCTTTCCAACTTCCCTTCTCTGTTGGTTATCTACTGCTGCGCGACAAGTTACCCCATAACTAGATGCTTAGAACAACAAACAGTTACCACCTCAGGAGGTGTTCTGAGGGTCAGGTATCCAGGCCCAGCTTTGCAGGGCCCTCTGACTCTGGGTCTCTCAGGAGGTTGCCATCTCGGGGTTGGCTGAGCTGCCTTCATCTCAAAATTCCCCTGGGGTGAACCCCTTCTGAGTTTGCTCACTTTGCTGTTAGAAGGCCTCAGGCCCTCGCTGGGTATTGGCTGTAGACAGCCGTCGTCGGGGTCAGGGGGACCTCTCCAGAAGCCTTGTCTCAACCAGGCAGCTGGCTTCCCCCAGGCGAGGGCTCTGAGAGGGAGAGCAAGCGTGCAAGGCTGAGTAAGAACCAAGTCAGGGTCTTTTGTAACCTCATCTCCGAAGTGGCCTGGAATTACTTTTGCGGTATTCTACTTGTCAGAAGCAAGTACCTAGACCCAGCCCTCGCTCAAGGGGAGAGGATTAGAAGAGGGCACTGTAAGGAGAAGCTTACTTCCTCTTGTGTCTGTCGCTCCTTTACTCTCACAAAACTGCCACAATCAAACCCTTCCAAACGACAGATGTGTAGGTTCTCCACATACCTCAATTCTGTGACACCAGCCCGGTGTTGTACAGCGTAGCTTAGCTCTGACACTATCTATAGGCATACCTCATTTTACTGTGCTTTGCTTTATTGCACTTCGCAGATACTGCTTGCTTTTTTTTAAATCTTATTTTAAAATTTTTATGTTTTTTACAATTTTTCAAAAACATTTTATTTATTTATTCATGAGAGACATATATAGAGAGAGGCAGAGACATAGGCAGAGGGAGAAGCAGGCTCCCTGCAGGGAGCCTGATGTGGGACTCGATGCTGGGACTCCGGGATCACGCCTAGAGCTGAAGGCAGGCACTCCACGGCTGAGCCACCCAGGCATCCATGTGTTTTACAAACTGAAGGTGTGTAGCCACCCAGTGTTAACTAAGTCCATTAGCATCATTTTCCCGACAGCATTTGCTTGCTTTGTGTCTGTGTCACATTTTGATATTCTTGTAATATTTCAAATTTTTCACTATTCTGTTTTTTTATGGTGATCTGTGATCAGTGATTATGACTCACTAAAAGCTCAGATGATGGTTAGCATTTTTTTTGCAATAAAGTATTTTTAAATTGAGGAATGTAAAAAAAAAATTGAGGACATAATGCTATTGCACGCTTAAAACAGACTGTGGTGTAGTATAAGCATCACTTTTATATGCACTGGGAAACCAAAAAATCCACTTGAGTAACTATTGGGATATTTGCTTTACTGCTGTGGGTTTGAAATCAAAACCACAATATCTCTGAGGTATGACTGCACCTGGAGATAGCATCAGATCCTACACACAAGCTAAGGGTTCAGAGAAAACAACTGTGCTTTCAGGAGCCAATCACAAATCCAGGTTGTCACCTATGCTTCTGACCAACTCGCTATAAAGCGAAAGTTCCTGCCACTCCCTCCTCCAGTTTAATTAATTTGCTTGAGAGGCTTCTAGAACTCAGGAAGGCATTTATTTATTAGATTAATGGTTTCTTATAAAAGATATAACTCAGGAACAGCTAGGTGGAAGAGATGCTTAGGGCAAAGTGCCTGAGAAGGGTGCAGAGCTTCCTTGTCATCTCCAAGGTTCCAATCTCTCAGCACTTGCACGTGTTCCCACACGCAGAACTTCTCTGAACTTGAGCCTTTTGGGTTTTTGTGAAGGAAGCTTTACTACGTAGCCATGGTTTATTAATTAATTGGCCGTTGGTGATTGAATTCGGTCTCACATAAAAGTCATAATATCATGGCACTCACATGAGGAGGCAGAAATTGTTGGGAACCACTTTAGATGCTGCCTATCATATCCTCCTACAGATTGTTAGCTAAACATTTTCTAGAGTAAAATGTAAATCAAGCACAACTCACTTCTGCTCAAAGTCCTCCAGTGGCTTCCCATCACTCTTAGAGTCTGAAGTCCCTACCCAGGCCTAAGTGATTTGGCCCTAGGTGTCTTTGTGATCTTACCTCCTTTAACTTCCCTTTCTCCATTGCTTTACCTTAGCCCTATGTCCTTTGACATAACATGCTGAGCTCACCTTGGGACTTTGCCTTTGCTCCTCTGCCCGACTGATCTGGGTGCGGGGCCACTGGTGGTACTGCAGTCTGGGAAGGAAGGCGGTCTGACTTCAAGGAACCAGCTTTCTGGGCTGGAGGCAGAAGAGTTCTACTAGATGACTTCTGGGGGTTTCACAGAGGAATCTGGAGATGCTGAGCATCAAGAGGACCATCAGACACAGTGGACGAAGTGGGTCCTGGGTTTGACATTAGTGCTGAGAAGCTGAAGGGCCAGGAAGGAAGCACTGATAGTCACCAAACCTGTGAGGGGCCTCCCAAGAGCTTGAGACCTCCAAAGGTCAGCTCTGCCGGCAGCTGTCTGGAAGCCCAAGAAGAAGAGGCACCGCTATGGCCAGGGCTACACGATGATGGCTCTGAACTACACGATGATGGCTCTGACAGTCTGAAGTTCATGGGTCAGTCTCCGACTGAGCGTATACAGAACCGCAGGGCCAGTCCTGGCGGTGGGAGAGGCCCCAGTGTGGGTGGCCGCTGACCCAGGAGGAGCTGCTCAGGGAGGCCAGGATCACAGAGGAGTGCAATTTACCTTCATCAGAGATGACGTATTGTAAGCGAACTAATGTGAGTTAGCTCCTCTGTGAGTTACAGGTAGAGATACCCCAGGTGGGGTTGTCACACAAAGGAGACTTTATTTGTAACAAATAAGGAGATCACAGTAATAACTTCCAAAGCGGTGACTCCTCAAGCAGGGGTGAGCAGCTTTTTAAACTTAGGTTTTCGGATGAATATTCAGAAAGGGGAGATTTGTCACAGTGGTAAAGGCAGGAGGGTATAAGTAGGCACAGGCCTGCTTAGAAAACGTGGCTAGCTACTGCATTCTTACGTTAATGAAGCTTGTGTTCCTCCTAGGGTGGAGACTTTATAATGAAGCAGAGGTAATCTTGGGACCAGGAGAAGGGGTTGTGGGCATGCTCTGAGAGCCCGTATAACCGGATTAGGGTCTTGGGTTCCTTATCTTGGATAAGGAATGCAGGGTCTTGCTTACTCTTGAAATAACACTGGGAATTTTACCACTGATTTGTTGTCTGTGATATCCTATTTCCTGGCCTGTTGGAGACTGTTTTTGCATTCCCTTTGTTCCCTTAAAATCCTTAACTATCGTGGTTTTTGCATTTTTTGTAATACTGACACCTTCCAGAAACTTCTACAAGAGAAGTGTGTTTGGGCAAGTAGGGCATAGATCATGGAAAATAGCTAGAGGCCTAAAATGACTTCTCTTGTGTCACAAAAGCTATGTTTCATCTTTCTTTTTCTGGGGACCCCTAACTCTCTCTGCTTACAGCGTAAGTAGCTCGAGGCAGCCAGAAAGCAGCAGGTTTGCAAGAAGCAGGAGTTCCCAGGGCACATAACCACTTGTTATTCAGTGACAGTGCCCCCGATTGGAGGAGCTGGGCCCCAAGGCAGGGAATGTCAGTGGAGAGGCACTTCCTCCTGCTTCCACTGTCTCAGCCTTGACCTCTGTGCTGGGATTCGGTCTGTCCTCTGCACTGCTCTCTGTTCCTGTAACTTCATCACTTTTAGTGATGCTATGACGTTTGAAGAATGGGTTCCCTAAGGGTGGCCCCCCAAAGGTCCCTGTTCTGAAGGTTTGCTCGGTGACCTGTTGCCCAACCCGGTACTGGTGTAATGAAATCAACGTGAGTTTTCTCCTTGGTGAGTCATAGAACTTGCACCAGGTGAATTGTCATTGCACAAAAAAACCCATTATTTGCAGCAAACAATGAGATCACTGGAATGGCTTCCAAAGCTGTGACTCCCCAGTAGGGGGGGATGAATGGGTACCTTTTGTTTAGGGTTAGGATGAATATTTAGAGGGAAGCCTTGTCATCCTATGTAGAGGCCAGTATAAGGCCCTGCATGCACCTTAAAGAAACATGTCCACACACATTGTATGGTAATGTAAATGAGGCAGAGGCTCCTCCTCCAGTGGAGGTTTTAGTGTTATAATGAGGTGAAGGCAATTACCAGTCATTCTAGGGTGTCACTTCCCAATCTGCACTGGTGTGAGTCAGGGGTTTTGCTTAAATAGTCTGAGTGGTCTGGGCTGGCTGCAGGACTTTCAGGGCACTCATCATCACCTGAGGGATGGTTTTGGGTTTCATTGTTCTGAGTTAAGAGGTTAACCAAAACAAAGAGCCTAAGGAAAAATGTGAGACAAAGGTTCATGAGTACAAGCAGATGGGCAGTAAAGGTCAGGTCTTGGAGTCTAAATGGTTGACCCTGGGAACCTGTTGGAAACAGAGCTTGTGCCCCTGCTTGACCCTTCAAGATCATCTGTGAGGCCTGCAAGAAGGGGATCATTGCCCACATACTGCTGCTCACTACCTGGGCCCTAGACCCTGGGCCACCACCTCCTGAGCCCCTCCTGCTCTGGGCTCCAGCCTTGTACCAGAGCACTGTCATCAGAAGAAGAGATGTCTAGTCCTGAGAAATCTCTCCTGCCCTGACTTTGGGGCTCTTGAAATCCTCCCAACTTTACCTGCTTCTCTTCTTTGTTATCTGATCTTTGCCCAACTCTTTTTTTTTTTTTTAAATATTATATTTATTTTTTCTTGAGAGAGAGAGAGAGAGAGTCAGAGACACAGGCAGAGGGAGAAGCAGGCTCTATGCTGGGAGCCTGATGCGGGACTCGATCCTGGGACTCCAGGATCATGCCCCAGGCCAAAGGCAGGCGCTAAACCGCTGAGCCACCCGGGCTGCCCTGCCCAACTCTTTTCTAGATTCCACCCCCCCCCCCCCCCCCGCGTCTTTCCTCCTTGTGTTTTTAATCTAATAAAATAAAATGCCTCTCTGTGCCTGCCTCTCTTTTTTTTTCCTCTTGCTTTCTTAGTCTCTCTTATTTGTTTATTATTAAGTTCTTATGCCATATAGAAGACTATTTCAAGCTGATAGAAAGTCTTTCAGAGAGTGATTCTTTTTTGCAGGGAGAGGTTCACTTATTGACTTATATACCATTGATTTGTGCACATGGACATCTTTTGTAATACGTTACATATATAAAATGAATGTACCTTATTTTTAGAGCAGTTTTAGATTTATAGGAAAATTGAACAAAAATGCAGATTTTCCATATATTCCCTTATACCCCAAAGAGTTTCTTGTATTATTAGCATCTTATATTGGTATGATTCATTTGTTATAACTGATGCACCAATTTTAATATATTATTATTAGCTAAAGTCTCTAATATACATTAGGGTTCACTCTTTGTATTGTGCAGTTCTATGGATTTTGCCAAATGTTTAATGTCATGTAGCCAGCATTATAGTATCATACAGAATACTTTCACTGCCCTAAAAGTCACCTGTTATCTACCTATTTACTGTTCCCCTCCTTCTCCCAAGAACTGGCAATGACTGATCTTTTTATTGTCCCTAAATATTGCCTTTTCCAGAATGCTATGTATTGGAATCATGATATTCAGGCTGACTTCTTTCACTTAGCAAGATAATTTAAGTTTTCTCTGTATTATTTTGTGGCTTGATGACTCATGTCTTTTTAAAAAAATTTTTTTAGATTTTATTTATTTGAGAGAGAGAGAGAGAGAGAGAAAGCCCGTGCATTCACTAGTAGGGGGAAGAGCAAAGGGAGAGGGAGAAGCAGACTCCCCACTAAGGAGGGAGCCAGATGTGGGGCTTGATCCAGGACCCTGGGATCATGAACTGAGCCAAAGGCAGAGGCTTAACTGCCTGAGCCACCCAGGTGCCCCAACTTGTGTCTTTTTTTTTTTTTTTTTAACTCTACCTTATTTATTTATTTTAAATTTTTATTTAAATTCAGTTTGCCAACATGTAGTATAACAGCCAGTGGTCATCTCATCAAGTGCCCTTCTTAGTGCCTGTCACACAGTCATACCACCCCCCCCCCCTTCTGCAACCCTTTGTTTGTTTCCCAGAGTTAGGAGTCTCTCATGGTTTATCTTTCTCTCTAATTTTTCCCCACTCAGTTTGGTCCCTTCCCTTATGGTCCCTTTCACTATTTCTTATATTCCACATATGAGTGAAACCATATTCAACTCATGTCTTTTTATTGCTGAATAAAAACCGTCCCTTGAATATATGTGCCACAGTTTATCTATTTACCCATTTACCCATTGAAGGACATCTTGGTTACTTCCAATATTAGGGAATTATAAATAAAGCTGATATAAATATTTATGTGCAGGTTTTAAAAAAATATTTTATTTTTAAAGTAATTTCTACACCCAACAGAGAACTCAAACTTACAACTCTGACATCAAGAGTCACATGCTGTACTGTCTGAGCCTCTATGTGCAGGTTTTTGTAGACCTAAGAATATAAGCTATTCAAAATGATGCTTAACTCCAGACAAGGGCATGAGGGAGCTTTTTAGGGTGATGAAAATGCTAATGAAAACATCTCAATTTTGGTGGCAATTACTCAACCCTAAATATTTGTCAAAGCTCATGGTGCTGTGTACCTAAAAATAGTGAATTTTACTATATAGAAAGTATATTTCAACAAGCCTACCTTAAAAAAAAAGTTAATTATGAACTCTCCACAAACAAATGATGTTTGCAAAAAATTGTGATGCGTATGTAAGAAAGTCAAGTAAATGAGTTTGGATTAAAGAAAAACAAACTATACCTAGGATAATAAAAATATTAATGCTTGTTGTCTCAAGGTGGTGGGATCATGAATGGTTATTTTAATTTTTATCTTTATTTTTGTTATGTTCTCTCTAATATACGTATCATACTTTAGCTATAGGAATATGAAATATTTCTGCTAAAATATTTATAAAAATTGAACATATGGTCCAATCTTTGAGGATGCAAGGATGCACAGAAAAAAACTGGAGAGAATGTTAAAATAACAAAAATGATATTAACTTTGGATATTATTTTTTTTCCTTGTTCTTTTATACCTATCAGATTTAAAGAACCTAATATGAGGTTAGGAAATTACATTTCCTCATGAAGCATCTACTACTTTTATTATCACAAAGGTATCCCACAAAATTTGAGGTGCCTTTACATACTTGATAGGTAAAAAAATTCACTTTGTTTTCTGTCTGGCTAATTCTTTTGAAATACAGGAGAAACATGATTGCTAGAGGCCGGTGTGAGATGGTGCATCTGGATGCCATAGGTAGAGGCACTGGGGGGCAGCAGGTTCTTTTACTAATTTCCAGGGCCTTCCAGGAGGCCATTTCCACCTACATACCTCCTTGCTTTCTATGCCATGTCAGTCATCAGAGAGGAGCTGGGTCCCATCCTCCAAAGGGTTTTGTCTGAACTCTGCCTCCATCTGTCAGCATGGCCAGGGTGCTCTGTGTTGGCAGCATTTTCTGTTCTGAAAACTGAAAGACGGCAAGTGATGGGGACTGATTTAAAGCATGGAGTTCATAAGGGGCAAGATGGGATTCTCTCATCCCTTCCTTTTTCTTGCTAGTCCTACTTTCTTCCCTTGTCCTGGTGGGGATGAAATATTTGGCACGACAAAAGCAGAATACAGAGATTTTGTTGGAATAATGCTGTGACTAGGAAGGCTATGAGGTGAGGGCAACTCCACTGCCCCCCTCATGCTGGAAGTACCCATTCCCCTTGGCCCTGAGAGGCCTCTCTCCCCAGGTCCCCTAGATCTAAAAGACCCTTGACTGGAAAGAAAAATAGATCTTGGAAAAGACCATTTATATGGCTTATTCAAGTCACTAAGCTAGTTTTGCATATTTGTTCTGCATAAAGATGTGTAATAGCATGTTGTTGAAGCTAGCATGAGAAGAGTGGAGAGCTGAAACCCTGCTATGTGTGTACTCTTTTTCTTTTTGCCTACAGATTTTAGTAAACAGGAGAGCCTTGCTTAAAATGTTGAGTTTGTGGTTTTTATTTACTCAATATAGTGTTTTTCAAATTGTGGTATGTGCACCACTGGGATGATTTCAGGTGGTACATGCATGAGCATTTTTTATTTTAGTAGTGATGTATTTTGTTATAATAATTAGTTGAAAAATATAACCAGTATAACAAAACCCACAATTTTGTGGATGTTATTGCATATGCAGCCCCATTTCTTAAAGTTTTAAAAAGTGAGAAATACTAAGTTAATAGACCACTCAGGAAATCAGTAAGGCAAGGATTAGAACTGAAGTATGCAAAATACAGTGCCATTGGATGTGGCCGATGATAGCAAGAGAAGGGTCTGTTTGTTTTGCAGATAGTTTATTCTGAAGAATATCTAGTAATGATTATAAAAGATCTAAAGCTTCCTCAAGATCTGATGCTCCTTGCCTGGATGGACTCAGGAGCTCAGCTCACAGCTTTAGTTTTCATTAAGTTGGAGTTAGGGCTCTGGGGGCAGAGTGGAGAGGTGGGAAAACCTGAGAGGATCCGACTGGGAGAAGAGAGGTGGAGACCACAGAGAGATGGATCCCTTGCCATCCAAGGTGGATGCTGAGTAAATTAACAGATAACTTGATGGGGTGGTAATTTGTGGTACCATCTGTTCTCCACGTGGGAAAGAGATTAGTAACAGGAATGCATTCTGTTAATGGGCTAAACCTATAGTCAGCTCTGGGTAACTGGGGTTCAATCCCAGTGGGGACCCTCTGAAGTATTATAGAGCTGTCCCCTGCAGCTGTAGGTGGGTCTCTGAGTGAATCCAAAGAAAGTGGGGCAACAAGAGCATCTGTTACAATGTCTCACCCCTGGACCTCAGCCCAAAGCCTCCGGATAGGCCATCTTACTCCTATGTCTTACTGTCATGTGTCTACACCTATTTCACATAGTGATGCAGGTATACAGTGGTATACAATGTGGATAGTGAACGTATATGTAAACTTAGTGTTGTAAGAAGATATTAACCACCTGTTAAGGAGAAAAGACAACTTATAAAACTGTATAAAGTATCCCATTTTTTGTGTGTGAAAAAATGCATTGGTGTACATAGAGAAAAGTCTGGAAGGAGATATATTAACATGTTTATGATTATCACTTGGTCATGGGATTGTGAATGATTCTGTTTTTCTTTCTTCACTAATTTTCAAAATGATTAACATGTATTTCTTTGTAAATTTTTTTATAGATCAGAAAGTTTTCTCTTTATTCACTTACATGTATGCCCTCAAGGGGACTTTCTATATAATTCTAGTAACCTTGGTTACTTATGTCTAAGGTTTGCATGGGGCACAGGCCAGAGTCAGAGTTTCTAGCTGTTTGTGGAAAAGGGGTTAGACTCTGGTTTCTGTGGCAGACAGAATTATTCAATTCAGTATTTTTTTTTGGGGGGGGCACGTGTGGATAACTCAAAAAATATAACTTCTCAACAATATCAGTCATAGAATACTTACATATACATAAAGTATTTTAAATTTAGGTGTACTTTGATGGTTAACTTGAAACATGTGTCTTCTAATAAACATCTGATATGCAGCTTCAATAAACAAATTTGTTATGTAGAACCTTTTACCACTACTGATGCAGACAATATTTTTTGCAATTCTTTAAAATTATTTTCCATAAATAAAAAAAGCATTGGTAGAGAATTCTATTATATGAGGTATTAACTCTTATCTAGCCAACTTAACCTACTTGAAAAACAGTTATCAAATAATAATTTAGGTTTCCAATAATTATCATTATTCAAACTAATTTGCAATTATGACCAAATTATATGGCCAGAAGGGTATCAGATAAAGAGAACCCCCAAAATAAATCCATTCAATAAACCTATATTAAATATTGACAGTGTGTGTAGTGGAAAGTTACCAGGGCTGACTCAGGACTTGCTGGCTTCTAATCCCCTCTGTCAGAATGGCTGTGGGACTTTGGCAAGTTGCTTGACCTCTCTGGGTCTCTGTTTTCTTGTTTGAAAGGTTAAATACCTTTATTATGTGTAGAGTTTTGTGTGAGACACTCAGAAAAACTCCAAAATGCTTTCAAGGAAGTTACAGTGTAGGAGTAATAACGAATATGCAATTATCTACAATACAAAAGCAGCCCATGGCCCTTGCCTTTTGTTTGTTTGTTTGTTTGTTTGTTTTTTGAAGATTTTATTTATGATAGACATAGAGGGAGAAGCAGGCTCCATGCCGGGAGCCTGACGTGGGACTTGATTCCGGGGCTCCAGGATTGCGTCCTGGGCCAAAGGCAGGCACCAAACTGCTGAGCCACCCAGGGATCCCTGGCCCTTGCCTTTTGGACCAGCTCAAGGCAAATGGTTGGTTAAGAGCAGAGACTGGGGGGATCCCTGGGTGGCTCAGTGGTTTAGCGCCTGCCTTCAGCGCTAGTCTCTCTCTGTGTCTCTCAGGAATAAATAAATAAAGTTAAAAAAAAAGAAAGGAGCAGAGATCAGCTGAGTTCACACTCCAACTCTGACATGTGCCAGCAGGGAGACCTGTGTAAGCTATATAACTTTACCTCTTAGAGCCTCAGTTTTCTAATTTGTACATTGGGAATATCTATCTCATAGGGTTGCTGTGGAGAGTCAATGAGATAATGTATTTATAAATAAACACAGAGCACAGAGGTGGGTTCATTGTAGGTATTAATAAATATTAGCTATTATTATTATTAACGTTTGTCCCAATTGGGATGATTATGGTGGAAAGAAGATTTAAAGTGTTTTTTGAGGGGATCCCTGGGTGGCTCAGTGGTTTAGTGCCTGCCTTTGGCCCAGGGCATGATCCTGGAGACCCAGGATCGAGTCCTGCATCGGGCTCCCTACATGGAGCCTGCTTCTCCCTCTGCCTGTGTCTCTGCCTCTCTCTGTCTCTCTCTCTGTGTCTCTCATGAATAAATAAATAAAATCTTTAAGAAAAAAAAATAAAGTGTTTTTTGAAAATTGAGCTAAATGTTTTTTAATAAGTTAAAGTAATTTTATTTTATTTTTTACTTATTTATGAGAGACACAGAGAGAGAGGTAGAGACACAGTCAGAGGGAGAAGCAGGCTCCCTATGGGAAGCCTGATGCAGGACTTGATCCCTGGACCCTGGGATTAGGCCCTGAGTCAAAGGCAGATGCTCAACTGCTGAGCCACCCAGGCATCCCTAAAGTAACTTTAAAAGTAACATAAGCAATATATACTTATTGCACACAAATAAGGATTAAAAAAATAGGTAAAGTCAAATAAAAAAACACATGTACTTAGCAGATGGATCAGACTTTGGATGGTGAGAAAGCATTTTAGGCAGAGGAGCAAGACAAGGAGGTAGTAAAGTGCCCACCCTACTGGAGAAGGCTGCTCAGTCAGATGGTAAGAAGCAGAGGATCCTTTTGGGGATTAGTCACAGATAAGGTTAGGTCAAACAGTGGAGGGCCTGAGTTCTGGTCATTCTACTGTGGGCTAATGGGAAGCCAATGGCAGTGGTTACGCAGGGGGGACTCGATGTAAGAAATGTTTTAGGAACAGGAAATGCTTTCATATATTTTTTTAATTTAATTTTTTTAAAGATTAAAAAAATGAATTTATTTGAGAGAGAGAGTGAGCATGAGACAGAGAGAACATGAGCAGGGGTCAGGGCAAAGGGAGAAGCAGAATCCCTGCTGAGCAGGGAGCCTGATGAGACTCCATCCCAGGATGCTGAGATCATGACCTGAGCTGAAGGCAGACACTTAACAGACTGAGCCACCCAGGCACCCCAGGAAATGCTTTTTAAAAAGATGTGCTTGTCTGCCAAGAAGACTCCTCCTCCCCTGGCCCCATACATTCCAAAATGGGCTTAGACTCTAGGAAACTCATTTTGCTCATACCACCTTCTTCCATCAATTATTGAGACCTCAAAGCAAAGACACAATCTAATCTTGCAAATACAGCCACTCTGATTTCTTACAGAACTGGCTGGATTTCCTTAAGGCTGTAGTTGTGGGCAAAACTTTGCCTGGCAATAGTCCTGCTGCCTCTCTGTAAATACAGGAAGAACTTCTGTAGAAACCCAGGGGAGTATGCATAATTCCAACCTCTGTAAAGAACCACTTCTGCTCTTCTGTAAAGAGATACCTGAATTCACCAGAATTTCTCTTGGGAATGCACAATGTTTGCTTGTTTGGGATAAGTACATTGATAAGACATTTTGGGTAAAGAAGGAGACCCCAAGGACAAAAGTGACCATCAATCTAACGTCTAAGAAATGTGGATCCTCTCATGAGTCCAACCAAATTAATTTGGATTAAGAGATGAAACAGAACTGGAGGAGCTTGATGTAATGAGAGGGTAAGAAAGTGAAAGTTGGGAGTAGTGCAAGGGATGAGAGGAGCCAGGAAACTGGCACCTGGCTGGAAAGGGAGCAAGAGAAACTCCCAGAGTTGCCAAAGCTGAAGAAAGACATTGAGAAGTAAAAGCGCTGTGTTGTTTGTTCTGGGGTGAGTGGCGCACGCCTCTTTCCCTGGCTTCCCCTACAGAGTGGTAGCTGGGTCTGCGTTGCTCACTTAATTGTAATGTCTGTGTGTGTCTGTGTGTGTGTGTGTATTGTGTGTATTCTTTTTGGGGCAACTCAGACAGATGTCCAGGTTCTTATGGGAGAGAACAGAGACCACTGAGACAGACGTAGGGGCAAAAAGCAAAGGTATAGGTGACACTAGAAATGCAGGCATTGCTATGCTGTGAATGCTTCATCTGCTTTCATCACATGCAGTGTTTATTCACTGAACACACACACATACACACGTTCGTTTGTTGATTTAAATCTTTTGTGAAATTTTGGAAACTCGGCAAAAATCATGTCAACTCAATTGTTTCAAGCCCACCGAGGATGAAGTCTTTTGCCATACATAGCCTAAGTGGCTCATTCTTTGGGCCTGGCAGTTATCTGACATAAATTCTGAAAAATATCTTTACAAAGAAGTCTAAAAGCACATGCTTTCATTAATTCACCATCAATGAATGATTTCCCCAAGACCGTAACAAAACATATCCTACGTCAAAGTAAGGATAGGGCAACTTTTGGAGGGTCGTTTTGAAATACCTGAAAGCCAACGCCACAGCAGAATGTGTTTGCCTATGGTAACTTACTTTACTTGTCCCTCTTCTGGTGAAGAAGCACTGGCTAAGACCCGTGCTTTCTTCCAGAGTCATTTGTACATTCTCCCCTTGGTCCAGCTGAGTTTTTTCTGACTGGCTCCCAAGGGGAAACCATCACACTCTTATTGTCATTTGCATAGCACTGGGTGCAGATCTCTCTGAGCTCTTATCACATTATTTTGTGGTTATTTCTCTTGCTCACCCTCTTCTACTAGGCAAAGCTCTCCCCTTCTGTGATCCACACATGTCCCCTGGAGAGGAAGCTGGGCTCTTCCTTTGGCTGTTCTGTGAAGTTCTTTTCCAAAAGTCCAAAGCGTAAGTGGAGACCATTTTAAGGAGAGTCCCAGAAGGCTCCTGGATAATGCAAAGGCAGTGACATGCAGAGAATAGTTCACTCACTCCTTAGTGAGTCAGGAACCAGGTTTTCTATGGTTCACTGCCTTGCTCCCAGGCTCTTCTGAGGCTAAGGTCAACTTAACTTCCTCTTTTTTTTTTTTTTAATTGGAGTTCAATTTGCCAACATATAGCATAACACCCAGTGCTCATCCCAACAAGTGCCCCCCTCAATGCCCTTCACCCAGTCACCCCCACCCCCTGCCCACCTCCTTTTCCACCACCGCTTGTTCGTTTCCCAGAGTTAGGAGTCTCTCATAACTTAACTTCCTCTTATTCATGCTCATGCAAGGCATCGCTATTCTTTAGAGCCTGGGCCAAACTCATCATTAGACCTAGGGGTGGTGGTAGCCCAGCTTTACCGGCAGACGAGCCATCTGTATAAGGTTTTGCCCTTAGGATCATCTTATACATAGGGGCACCTGGGTGAGCCAGTTGATTGGACGACCAACTCTTGATTTCTGCTCAGGTTATGATCTCAGGGTCATGAGATGGAGCCCCGTGTTGGGTTTTCTGTTGAGATTCTCTCCCTCTCCCTCTGCTCCTGCCCCCCAACCTCACGCGTACATGCTCTCTTTAAATGAACAAATAAAATAAATAAATAAAATCTTAAAAAAAAAAAAAGAATCATCTTACACGTAGTTTAATGCCATCTTGAAGTTCTTAATAATACCGAACAAGGGGCTCCATGTTTTCATTTTGGCCTGAGCTCCACAAATTATGTAGCCCGTCTGGAGATATTCTTTCCTCACTCTTCTTAAGCCTTCTTCCTAATGCCTGTTTTCTGCTGTTGTGTTGATGTCTTCTTAAGCCAATCAACAATATAAATGATGAATCCCATCAAGGGGAAACTTGGCCCTACGTTTAAGGCAAGGCTTGATTCAAAGGTCCCCATAAGGTAATTTTATAAAACATTAATATTAGATATTTACAAATCTAGGTATTTAAAGTGTTCAAGCGTTCCTAGAGTCCATTCTAACCTAGAGTCATTCTGTTAAAGAAGCTAATGTTATTTGTGTCAATTTGTTTTTACAAAGTTATATTCAAATTTAGATGCACCTGAAAATGAAACAGGCCCTTAGGAAATGTAGCAGCATTTGTTTATATACTAGAGTGATTCAGAATCGTCCTTCATTTAAATTCCCATTGTCTATAGTAGTGCTGGGAGGTACTTGATAGTTCTGAGCCCAGTGAGTGGTTTTCAAGCTGGGTCTCATGAGGTTCTAAGTATTCTATGAGGAGTACATCAGGGGGTACTGGGGGGCAAGCTGGATGTGCTATAGCTGAGGCTTAGGGTCTCCCATCTTGGCTTCAGTTACTCTGACTTTTATATTTTGAACTCACATAACAGTTATTTTTTTTTTTTTTAAGATTTTATTTATTTATTCATGGGAGATACAGAGAAAGAGGCAGAGACATAGGCAGAGGGAGAAGCAGGCTTCCTACAAGGAGCCTGATGCAGGACTTGATCCCTGGACTCCGTCCAAGATCACGCCCTGAGCTGAAAGCAGATGCTCAACAACTGAGCCACCCAGGTGTCCCTCACATAACAGTTCTGCTGCTAAAAAGAAATCTTGAAAACATCCCATCTAGTTCATTTCATTCTACAGTCATGTGCTAGAAGAAGCCACTGGAATTTAAAGAGATTTTAGTGGATTGCCCCAGGTAACTGAGTTTATTAAATGGCAGAGCTAGACCTCAAGTTTGACCTCTTGACTCCCAATGATACTTTGGCATTTAATACTATAGCTGCCTACAGACTGGTTAAATATTTTCACTGGGAGGTGGTTTGATAAAAGCCAAAGGAACGTGTTTACTTGGCTCATATTTCCAGGAAAACCTGACTTCATTCCCAGAGGTGCCACCTCTAACCCCATCTGGACATCTCATAAATCTGTACAGTTGTTTATGAGAGGACTTGGCAAGAGATGGTGGAAGGTGAAAACCAATGGGATAACACAGCTGGAAAAACAATGTATGTTCCTGAGCAGGCAGGCACAGAAGAGGTAGAAATGTCCAGTAAATTTATGAAAAAGTGCTTGACTTCATTGGTAGTCAAAGACAACATATTGTTGTATAACAGATTGATAAAGATGAAAAATATTGTGGGTAGTTGGCTAGGCGGGGCAAAGTAAGCTTTCTTATGCACTGTGGGTGGGAGTATAAATTGATACTGTTGCAGGATTTCTCTCCCCATAGCGCCCTCTGTTCTTGGTCACATGCATGCAAGGATGAAGAGGTGGATCAGATGCGAGTGGTGGTCAGCCAAGCAGAGTGCTATTGAGGATAGTACAACGCTCCCGAAGAGGGAGGGGATCCCAGAGGGTTGCTCTCGGGGTTTCGGAGTTTAGGGGTCTAATGAGCTCTTTTGCGGAACAACCTTAAGCAACCAGGACGTGCTGAGTGGTGCCAATCACGGCTTTGGTTACGTATCTGTCTACCTGGTGGGCTGATGTCCGTGTGCTGATGGTTTTGGGGGGCTGACATCTGAGGCTTAGGTCCTCACTCCCCATTGCCTGTAATAGGGACGAATGCTTTGTGGTTAACTGTCTTATTTTAGGACGTTCTGCAGAAGTCATTTCTGCAAAGGCTGCAAAGCAGAATGTCAATGCGATCATGTCTAAGTTGCAGACAGGATGTTAGTGCTGTCTTCTCTTAGCTTTCCTGACTCCATATTTTCTTGTTGTGGGCCCTGGCCCTGACCACCTCAATGTCCAACCAACTCCTAACACTACCACTTTTTTGAAGGGAATTTTGAAATGCCTTTTGAGATTTTAAATAGACTTATCTTTTGATCTAGCAATCTAAGAGTTTGTCCTGCAGTAGAACTGAAATAGTAGCACAAGTTTATTTGTACGAGGATATTCACTATAATTGTAATAGTTGGGACAGTGAGGGCAGAGCCATCCTTTCTCCAGGCTTCATGTTTGCACGTGGAGGGAGGTCCACCCGACTAATGTTCTTGTCCTTTTGCCCCATCTCCTCACCTACCCTAAGCCTGGAGGGAGAAACTGTTTTTAAGTTTGGGACAAACAGCTGAGCACTTTTTCTCTGGCTCCTTCCTCCTCCTCTCCTTGATTGGATTTGCCTGTGTGAAGTTGTGCTTTTATCAGCTCTTGATCATAGGATGACCTCTGCCCTTTGGGATAACCTGCAGTTTTGGGGTTTAAGTCAAATGCTGATGGTGGTGGTAGGGATCTTACTAGCAATCTTATTTGGCTCTCACATTGAAGTCATGTTCTCCAGAATCTACTTACATCAGTAATGGAAGTGATATTTGATTTCTATATCTAAATCCTATGTCTTTATCTTTTAATTATTCTAGAATCCAATAGGAATATGAGGAGTATTATTGATAGTCCCTTCAAGCTCAGTAATAGAAATTCTAAACAACCATAATGTCCATTAAATAAATTGTGGTACTCCTGTTCAATAGAACACTACACTGCCATTACAAGGAATGAGGTAATCTTATATATGGACATAGAAAAATGTCTACCATATAATGCCAAGGGTGAGGAGAGGCAACTTTTGTAAGAACTTACATAGTTAGAGATTGTGGTTTTTTGTTTTTCTTTTAAAGTTCATTTATTGTTATTTATGGGAAAATGCGCACTGATCCACAGATAGTGTTTACTTCCAAGGAGTGGTGTGGTGGTGTTTTTTCTTTCCCCACAAAGAGCAAGAGATGCTTTTGTAAAAATAATAAAATCAATTTTATTATTCTAAAAGAAAAAGTGATTATTTTGTTACTGGTGAGATTAGATAATCTAGTTATCAGAGATAGTACTTGATTGAACAACACCCCCAAACTCCCCATTCCTGCTACAAAGATAAGGGAAGGTCTTGGAGATTATCACAATTCATGGTTCTTAGGCTAGAAAATGATACTTGGTTATTTTTTCCCTGGTACTATTTTTGAGTTGGTATATAATATCTTAGTTTAATTCTCTGATCTCATAGGAGTCTATTGTTTGTCTTTGTTTCTTCTGATAGTACAACTAATAGAAACTGTATAGAATTTGGAAAATACAGGAAAACACAGAGAAGCAGAGGGACAAATGGCTTATGATCCCATCATCTAGAAGCAAATATTTGTAACATTTTCTGTTGTCCGTTTCCAGTTTTTTCCATACATATTTGCACATGGCTGATACTGCATTCTACATGCAGATTTGTAACCTGCCAGTCTTTTATTTAGTTAATGCTATGTCATAAGCTTTTTCATCATGTCAAAAAACTTCATAAGCATTATTTTAAAAATCTGTAATATTTTATCACACAGGTATATTTTAGTTAGAATACTTTTGAAGTGTAGTTTGAAAGTAGATGGCTCCAGAGTTGATCAGGGTGATAGGCCGTTATCTGTGATTCACAGGCTCTTCCATAATAGTTTCACAATGGCTGCCACATTTCTGAACTTCATGTTTCTTCAGAGTTGAATCATAAGTAGGAAGCAAGAGGGCAGATAGAAAGGAATTTTTTTTTTTTTTAACAATGTACTTTTTTTTGGAGGAGGAGGAAGAGAGGAAAACTTTGCCAAGCCATAAGAGCCTTGAACATATTTATATACCCTTTGATTTAGGAATTCTATTTCGGGAATCCTCTAAGGAAGCTTTCTCTTAAAATTCCTTGAACAGAACTGGGTCTCATACGTTCTTGGACTAATAATCATTGCCATGATTTACCTCTAGGATGTGCCAATTCCACTCAAACAAATTATTAAGGGAATTATCAAGGAAAGAAGAGGAGGAATGTGGCTATCAATTAGGTAACTAAGAGAGTATTTCCTCCTTCCGTATTGGAAATATAAAATATTTTTGTAAATAAAATACTTTTGCATATAAAGTATTTTTGTATCTTAGATAATTTTCTGTAGCAGGATTCATCTAAGTAGAATTACTAGATCAAAGGGCATACATATTTTTACGGCACTTGATACCCATTACAGGAATTTTAATATTTTTCTTTTTATGGAATTCTGGATTTACAATTGAAACAGGACCTTGAGAAACTAGATTCTCCCTCCAAACAAAACAAAAAACAAACACCACAAAAAAACTAAAGCCCAATCATTCCAAAGTTTTCTTTTAGGAATTACCGAGTGAGCTGAAATTAGACAAAATTGTAATCATTCTTTCTTTTGTGAAGAAGAACAAGCTCTGAGGTGAACATTATTGTGCTGAGGATTATGGAGCTGACTGGGTCTGTCTCTTAGTTCTTTGCATTCTGTCTCCTTGAGATCATTTTATTATTCACCACTTCCACATGAATGTAGGAGCTATGGAAGGGAAGATCACGTGCAACTTGGTTAATTTTGCTTTTTTTATTACTGATTAAATGGAAGATAAAAAAGTATAAGAAGTTAAAACTTAGCCAATAGAAGGAATTTCTGAATATCTCTGGTCTTGTTATCTTTTCAAACTCTCTGCATCAGGTGATTTAATCAACTGCTATCAGATTTTTTTCCCCCCATAAAAGCATTAGTCACACTGGATTCTTATAGGAGAAAGAGATATATGGTTAAATACCCAGGAGAACTGTTGTGAGTGTTAAATAAAATTTGGATTCTAAAGAAAAGCGGAAGGATTTGTTGGCATAATTCTAATGGATTAAGGTTTTGCAAGAGGGTGTGCTAATTAAGTACACTTCATTTTTCTATGTGTGGCTTTTCTCACCTACCTTGAAAAATTACAGTACCAATGGCACTTTAACAAAGATCTCTTCCTGCATTTATGGAATTGACAGGACCCACTGATGAATTGGAAGTTCCACTCCCTTGAGAATCAGTTGAGATTTCTCTCACATATTTCTTAAGTTTTATCTTAAATTTGTATAAAAGGTAATCTTTAGAAATTCCTTCCTCTGTAGACTGCTCTATTTTCCCATAAAATACACTTCCAAATAAGCCCGCAGATTTCTCAACACAATGCCTGCAGCAACATCCATGATAAATCCTTTCTTGTCCTCAGCTTTCTGTAACCTTCTCCATCCCTCACAATGACACACACTTTCTCTCATTCATCTTTTATTACAATTCAATATTGTGCTTGAATATCATTAGCTTGTCTGCAGCACCCCCCTGCCCCCACACGCTTTTTTTTTTCTTTAAGGGACAAACTACTGTTGTTATGCACATTTCATCTGGAAATTGACTTTGGTGTTATAGGTTCTAATATATTTACACAACAGGTACAGAAAGGTATTGGAAAAAAGAAGAAATATTTTTAACATCGTAAACCTCTAGCAAAAATATGTGTGTAATAGAATCTGGTACTGTGGTATTACACACATTACAACTGTCACTGTGACTTAGAGCCTTAGTTTAGCTGAAAGAAAATCTATAACCCCAGAAATGCAACAATGTCTGAGTCACAGTTCAGGGTAATAAATGTTTTTCACAGAATACTGTAATCCATATTTCCAAAGCTGATGCAACAAAGGAATTTCTACTAGAAATCTTTCAATTTCATGGGTGGAGGCTCCAATGCAGAGAGAAACAGAGGAAGAGAAAAAAAAAGTATTTAGAAAAAAAAAATGATACACTTGAGTGACACTGTAAAGTGCCGGATGTGCGGAAACCTTAGCCATCTGGCTATCGAATTTGGGTGCTGTATATCCTCCTCTGATAAAAGGCCAGAGAAGGCTGACTTTATTTGAATAACTTCAAGAACGGACCATTTTTCTCTATAAAGGGCTGTAACAATCACAAGAAATTGGGAAAAGGAATCCCAGACTTGGATCGTGAAGGGCTTTCCTCCAACTGGGAAAGTGAGGGAATTATATGGCCTTACTGATTCATTGCCTTTGTATAGGCTTGGGTAGGGATTGACAGTCTGAGGAATATTCTTGAGTGCCAATGATTGCCACTCACGTCCTCTCGACTTAGTGGGAGTTGGTGGCAGATAGGAAAAGCCGAGGATGGCAAACAGGAGAGCAAACTGGGGTTGGAACCACTGAAAAAGAGATGGTTTAATTTGGCAGGTTTGTTAATGGCACTTGCTTCTGGCCAACGAGGACAGTCATTTTTGAAAAGAGAGCGGGACTTAAAATACTTCTTTTGTTCATTTGAGGGAATGTCGATAGGGGATCTGCTCAAGTGCTGGAATTTGATATCACTTCACATCCATGTCGCACTCTTCTCTTTCCCTCTAAGTCTGCTACACTCCTTCATTCCTCAAGACCCATCAAATGTCCCCTAAGAAATTCTTTCCTCCCACTTCTCTGCAACCAAAACAGCTTATTTGTATTCATTGTATATTATGTATGACATTCTAAAGTTAGTTGCTCGTATGGACAGCAGATTGCTTTGCTGAAGATCAATTCTCCAAAGTCATTTAGCCAAATTAAATTCACCAAAAGTCAAGGGAGGAAACCAATTTGCTTAATGTGGATTTTCCTACAAGTGTATGATTTATTCATCGTAAGCTCCTTGAAGGTAGACACCTTGTCTGATTCATGCCTGGTGCTCCTGCATAGTTCAGCATGTTGCTTGGGGGTATTGAAGAGGTTAGTGGGTGCTTAGTGTCTATTGAATTTCATTGAATATAATTATAATATGGATGAAATATTATTATTTTCTTGCTTTCCCTATGTTCGCTTTTTCTGTCTTCGGTATAATGCCTAGCTGGAGTCTATAGACCTTGTGAAGTTTTCCTGCCACACCTGTCCTGTAGGTTTAGAGTTTGCATAGATTTATGTAAGAAAAAAGAAAGAGAAAAAAAAAAAAAGATTTATGTAAGAAATTCAGCTCTTTATTTGGATTTAGAGCCCCTCAGACCCCCAGCAGCTTGTGTTCTGCATGTTTTACTGTGATTTCTTTTAAGAAGTCATCTTTACTTATGATTGTTTCTCTATTTCATTTAGTTTCCTCATTGCTTCATTACATAGTCGACTCATTGCCATTGGTGGTTAGAAATGGATTGGACATCTTTTCCATTTACCCTGGGAACTCCCATCTCAGAAATAACAGTATACGAAGTGCAGGGAAACTAAGGCAAAAGCAAATCATTGGGACCTCTGAGGATGAGGACAGTGATGTGAATGTAGCAGCACTTAGTTGCACACCATTAGCTCCTCTATCCCTTTCCTGCCAATGAACCCCATTTTGCTAAGGTACTGGGTGGCCATATGCCCCAGGAATGGTGGGACCCTTCCTAGCTCCAGGGAGAAAATAATGATTACTCTGAGTCAATTGTAGTAATTCGCATTTGCCAGTGAGCGGTTAGGAGTGGGCATCAAACCCAACACTGGCCAGTGAAATATAAGGGGATGCCTGCTGGGGGACTTTGAAAGTTTTCCTCACTTAATAAGTGTCACAACTCAGAGAAGATTTCTTTCCTGCTTTGGATGTTACTGGGTGAGACTTGGTACTTGGTACTATTCTTTCTGACCATTAGGAAGAAAGCCACAAGAAACACTGAAAGTGGAGCCCAGATATGTCCATGATGTTTAGCCACCCATGAACCAATGCTGTAGCTGCCTTACCTTAGACTTCTGTGCTTAAGCCTTTGTACTTGGGTTTTCTTGCTATTTTCAGCTGAAAACATCCTAAATAAGACAGTAGGTGTTGTGCTTTAAGTAATAGTCAAATAGTCCCTGGCAATGAGCTTTTGGTAGATGTTCCCTGAGTTCTCTAGTCTTAGCCTGGCATGAAGCCTATATGATTTTAGAGTCAACTGTTGGATCACAGTTCTGTGATCCAACTCTGGTGCTGCCATTTACTAGCTCTGTGACCTTGGTCAAGTTACTCAACTTCTCTGAGCCTCATTTTCATTCCCTGTGTCCCATTGCTGGAAATCTGAGTCTCATCCTGCACTTCATATTTGTCCTCATAATACCTGAGGATTTGGGAGAGTTTTGCTTTGTAGCAAACTCTTTTTTTTTAAGATTTATTTATTTATTTATGAGAGAGAGAGAGAGAGAGAGAGAGAGACAGAGAGAGAGGCAGAGACACAGGAGGAGGGAGAAGCAGGCTCCATGCCGGGAGCCCGACGCGGGACTCGATCCCGGGACTCCAGGATTGCACCTTGGGCCAAAGGCAAGCGCTAAACTGCTGGGCCACCCAGGGATCCCCTGTAGCAAACTCTTTTTGATTAAGAATCTGCCACATACTAAGGACTTCAACTGGCCTTCAGGAAGTGGTATCAGTTCTCAGTTTGCATTCATGGCATTTGGGTTGGCTAGAGTGGTCTCTTCTATTTTAAACAAAAGAGATAACGCAAATTGTTGGTAGCATATAAAATTACCTGAGGATTGAGAAGAAGCCAGATTTTTAGAAGTCTTTTATATAGGCTATAAAAGTCTAAATGAACATCTCTCAAGTGAGTCCTGGAATAATTAGAAATGAAAAATTGGAAACCTTCATTTGAATCCCACAAGAGATTATATAAGGGTTTAGAATACATTTATGTTGTCCTTTATTTTTCCTCTTACTTGAAATATGGTACATAGAAAAGAAAAATCCAAAAAAAAAAAAAAAAAAAAAAAGAAAAATCCTTAATTTTACTCCTCGTGAATATTACACTAAGTTCATAAATTTTAGATTGGGGGAGTAAAATACAACTAAGATTAAAGTCTAAGTTTCTGATATTCTGTGTCCAATAATAATCACTTGAATGAAGAAATGTTCCATTCATTTATGGAAAATTCTGTATTCAAGATAATAACAAATAGTTAAGATGTAAATTCATCATGGTATATTTCATAAAAGCATTTAATACAGATTAATATTTGTTTCTGATAACATCTATTAATAAACCAAGAGAATGGATGGATACTTTCTTAATATGGTAGGAAAAATCAATCTCAAATTAATGGGTAAGATGATTTTTTAAAAAATTTTATTTATTCATTCATGAGAGACACACAGAGAGAGGCAGAGACACAGGCCGGGGAAGAAACGGGCTCCCCATGGGGAGCCCGATGCAGGACCCAGTCCCAGGACCCCAGGATCACAACCTGAACTGAAGGTAAGTGCTCAACTGCTGAGCCACCCAGACGTCCCGGTAAGATGATTCTTACTGCAAAATATTAAAGACATTGCCATTAAAGCCATCTCATCATAAACAAGATGGGAATATTCCCTGTCACCATTATTTAATTTTGTATATTCTAGCCAATGCATTAAGATAGGAAAAATATATTGGAGGCATAATTATTAGAAAGGGAAAGTAGGAAATTCTCATTATTTACTGATAGTATAATTATCTATCAAAAAACCCAAGAATCTTAGCTGAAGAACAATTAAAACTTGATAAAAGTGGCTGCTAACAAGATGTTTTCCTTATGTTTAACTATAAGCTTAAGGAGAAATGTGAAGAGCTTATTGTTTGATATTTAACTTCTAACAACTTTTAAGCCTTATTCTTTCCTCTTTCCTTTGGGGCAAACTTCTGGGCAGGCTGATAAGAAAGTGAGTTCTCCTACGGGCCCTGGCAGGAGACAGCAACCTGTCACATGTGAGAAAACAAATGCCAGACTCCTCACTACTCCAGCCACGCACAAAACCTAGACTGGTTTACTTTCCTTGTTCTTGAAGCAATTTTGGACCTGTTTGAGAGCCATGCCCTGCCTTCCCCCAGATATCTCAATTATATATGTAATACACTTTTTTTTTTTTTTAAAATATGCCTTGCTATGTGTTTGTGGTGTCATCAGTTTTGACACTGGAATCAAACTTTGAGTGGGGATCCTTTCTGCTTTTGCAGGATGACAGGTACATAGCAGATATAAAAAGATTGAGATGAAAAATAATGACTAACATTTACTAATGCTTATTATGTTCTTATACACTGTTTTCAGTGCATTGAAACATTTAATTCTTACAACAATCCTATGAGTAGGTGACATCATTACTTTCCTTTTATAGGTGAGGAAAGAGAGGCCAGAAGTTAGGTATTTTGCACTAGTGCACACAATTAATCAAAGGTGGGGTCAGGATATAAATCCAGAAGTGTGGTTCCAGAGCCATCTCTAAGTCACTACATGGGAGATTATACTTTATCAACCATCCCATATTTGGTTTAATATTTTAAATGAAAAACCACACCTGTAAATTTACCCCATGGTGGCTACAATGTGCATTAGTTTTCTTTTGGTAGGTGGTTTGGCATTTTGCTTTTAATTGCTGATTTATGCTAGATGCTTAAAATCTGGCATACCAAACTAGGCTTTCTGGAAGATGAAATGGAGGCACAGAATATTTAAGGTAATTTGCTTAAGTGTCACATATCCATGAAGGGGCAAAGCCAGGATCTGCCCCTATTGCCTTTCTGATTTAATAATTGATGTCAGTATACTGCTTTAAAACTAAAAAAGCTTGTTACAGATATAATTCAATAACTTCAACTGTTGTGGGAAAGTAAATATAGAGGTATAAGTCTCCTATTGTTCAGATGAGGAAACTGAGAGGTTATGTAATTAACCCAAGATCACACACATGTTAAATGTGTGTAGTAAGACATAAATGTAGTCTTCGATATCACATTTTTCATTGTTCTAGGTTGGTTTCTGTGTTCAAGGTGCTCCTAGAAAGTGCTTAGATGTGGAGAGGTCTGGTATACCACAGCCCCTTTCAGATGTGAGTGATCCAAACTAGAATTTCCTAGGAATCTGAATCTGAGATCTGGAGTGTTCCTTTGGCTCCTAGAAAGCTCCAAGCTCTGATAACAAGATCTGGAAGTAGTCAAAGTCTCAGTGGGTGCTTTTTAAAATTTTTATTTTATTTTTAAAAAAAGTTTAAAAATTTTTTTCAGTCAACATACAGTGTAACATTAGTATTAGGTGTACAATATAATGATTCAACACTTCCATACATCACCTGGTGCTCATCACAAGTGCACTCTCTAATCCCTTTCATTTATTTAACCCACCTCCCCCCCCCATCCTTCCCTCTGGTAACTATCAGTTCATTTTCTAGAGTTAAGTCTGTTTCTCGGTTTGTCTTTCTCTCTCTCCTTTTTTCCCCCATGCTCATTTGTTTTGTCTCTTAAATTCTACATATGAATGAAATCATATGGTATTTGTTTTTCTCAACTGACTTATTTCACTTAGCATGATACTCTCTAGTTCCATCCATTCCGTTGCAAATGGTAACATTTCATTCTTTTTTTATGGTGGAGTAATATTCCACTGTGTGTGTGTGTGTGTGTGTGTGTGTGTGTGTATACACTAAATCTTCTTTATCCATTCATCAGTCAATGAACTCTTGAGCTATTTCCATAATTTGGCTATTGTAGATAATGCTGCTATAAACATCAGCGTACATGTATTCCTTTGAATTACTATTTTTGTGTTCTTTGGGTAAATATCTAGTACTGATTGCTGGATCATAGAGTAGTTCTATTCTTAACCTTTTTATTTTTTAAGTAAGCTCTATGCCCACTGTGGCTTGAACTCACAACCCCGAGGTTAAGAGTCTCATGCTCTACTGGCTGAGTCAGTCAAGTGCCCCTGTTTTTAGCTTTCTGAGGAACCTCCGTAACTGTTTTCCTGAGTGGCTGCACTAGTTTGCATTCCCACCAATGATGTAAGAGAGTTTCCCTTTCTCCACATCCTTGCCAACACTTGTTGTTTCTTAGGTTGTTGTTTTTGACTTACATTTCCCTGATAATTGTCCTGTTACTTTTAATCCCAGTGTAGATGAGCTAGGGGATGCCTTGCTAGTTTTCAAAGTGCTTCTCAAATTTATTTTCTCTTTCAATCTTCACAATGTGTCTGAGATATGTAGAAGAGGTAGTATTCCCATTTTTTTTCATAAGGGAATAAAGTCTTAAAAAGGTTATATGACCTGCCTAGAGCCATGTGGATAGTTCAGAGTTAAGGTTAGCATCCAGATGTCTTGACTCACAGTCTGTTTCCACTCCAGCAGCTAACCAGCTTGTGAGTTGGGGAAGACAGAGAATGGATTGTGTGGGAGTCATGCCTCTAGCTGATGTTTTAACCATTACGGTAGGTGTATGTTCAATGAAACTCACTTGTTTCCAAGACAACAGGATTCAAATGAAAACCTCAATTACTCAGGAGGAGGCAGATTCACTGTCATTTCTATCCCTTTGAAGAATTGCACATTTTGATGGGCAAAGTGCCAGAAATAATTAAGCCAAATAGCTCCACAGAACCCTGATGGAGCAAGAAAGCAGAAGAAAAGAAACATATTTATATGTATATAAATGTGGGTGGTGTTTCTGCTGTGAGAGTCTTTCAACAGAAATCATGACAATCCAGGAAAATCCAGGGATCAATGCCATATAGAAAAGAACAATAATCTGGAAAGAAAAAAAACCTGGGAGCATCTTGAGAAGGACAGATGAGGATGTGGGAGGAAGAGAGGGAGGAAGAGATAGGCGAGGGGAGAAGCTGCCTGGTCCCTGAGCCTTTTCCCTGGTCCCAGTAGAAGAAACAGTGGATGAAATGATCAGGTTTTAACTTGAATTCCCTATGCTGAGTCAAGTGGCTCAGAGTGTTCATTTTGTTTTTATTTGCTTTTCTTGTGAGGTATCCACTCTGGCTCTAATTTCCCATTTTTGCAGTGGAGATCAAGAGATTTTGAACTGAGCAGAAATGGAATACATTCTTTTGTCCTGGCTGCATGCCAGACTTTATTACAATAAAAAAAAAAAAACTTAGTTTATTATGGGATGGAAAATTTGTTTTTCAGGCACATGAGAGGGAGAATACTCTTTAGATTTTTTCCATTTTGGTTTTTAGTTCATTTTATCTTTATTGAATGGCTATTCTGTAGAAGGTCCTGCCCTAAGAATTGGGAATTCAGAAATGAGTAGGGCAGGGGCATCTGGGCGGCTCAGTCAATTAAACTCCTGCCTTTAGCTTAGGTCATGATCTCAGGATCCTGGGATCGAGCTCCATGTCAGGCTCCCTGCTCAGTGGGTGTCTGCTTCTCCCTCTCTCTCTGCCTCTACCTCCTGCTCATGTTCTCTCTCTCAAATAAATAAATAAAATCTTGAAAAAAAAAAAAAGAGAAATGAGTAGGGCATAGCATTTACTAGATCATATTTAATGTAACTACTTATGTGGTCTTCATAGCTAAATATACCTGACCCTTGAACAATGTGGGGATTAGGAGTGTCAATTCCTGCCCAGTAAAAAATCAGTGTATAACTTTTGATTCCCCCAAAACTTAACTATAGATAGCTTACTGTTGACTGGATGCCTTACTGATCACATAAATAGTTGATTAACACATATTTTGTATGTTATATGTGTTGCATACTGTATTCTTACAATAAAGTAGCTGGAGAAAAGAAAATGCTATTAAGAAAATTATAAGGAAGAGAAAATACATTTACAGTACTGTGCTGTGCTTACCAAAAACAATCTGTGTATAAGTGGTCCCACATTTCAAACCTGTGTTGCTCAAGGGTCAACTGTAATGAAAATACTACAGCCATGTTGTGAACTACAGAGTGATTGTCCAGTATGTGGTGTGTTTATGCAACATTTATTTATTCATGTAGTTAACAAATAATCACTACCTCTTACTAAGAACCAGATACTCTGCTACCTGTGGGAGTCTCGAAAAGTGAATAAAAGCAACATGTATAACAAAGAATAAGTATCCAGAATTTACAAAGAACCCTACAAATCAATAGGAAAAGAACAAATAAACCAACAGACAAATGAGTAAATGATATAGAAATGGGAGTCACCGAAGAGGAAAACATGAAAAGCTAAAGAGAATTTGGTAAGAGGTACCTGGGTGGCTCAGTTGATTGAGCATCTGCCTGTTGATTTAAGCTTAGGTTATGATCCCAGGGTCATGGGATGGAGTTCTGCCCTGGGCTCCATGCTCAGTGGGCAGTCTGCTTCAGGATTCTCTCCCTCTCCCTTTCCCTCTCCCCCTGCTTGTGTTCTTTCTCTCTCTCTAATAAAAAAATATTAAGGAAAATTTGATAAGATGTTCACCCTCAGTAAGCTAGTAAGGAAATGCAAATTAAGGGCAGCCCCGGTGGCACAGTGGTTTAGCACCGACCACAGCCCGGGGGTGTGATCCTGGAGACTGCGGATCGAGTCCCGCGTGGGGCTCCCTGCATGGAGCCTGCTTCTTCCTCTGCCTGTGTCTCTGCCTCTTCTCTCTCTCTCTCTCTCATGAATAAATAAATAAAAAATTTTAAAAAAGGAAATGCAAATTAAAATCACTACTGTTGGGCTGGCGAGACTGGGGACCTCAAAACCCCAGGCCCCCCAGGCCAGCAACCTCCCAATAAGGCTGCCTTGTCTCCCTACCCTAACTTAGCTCACAAAGACCTGTAACCCTTGCCCTAATAGGAATGCCGCCCTGCCCCCATCTTCCCACAGAAAACTCTTTATAGACCCCCCTGCGGCTTGCCTGGGTGCGGCTTCCCTGACTCAAGCCCCTCCAAGTCACGGAACCCATTAAAGCACACTCGAACCTACTGCCTGGCTCTACCATTTTTACTTTCTCCGGGTTCATTTGGGAAAAACCTAACAACTACAAGATACTACTTTATTTTTACCTGGTAGCATGGCAACAATGAAGTTTATTAATATTGAGTATTATTAAGTTATGGGAGAAGGGCTGCTTTCCTATACTTCTAGTGGGAATAGTAAAATGATCTCTGACTTTGGAGGACAATTTGACAGTATCTATGAAGATTGTTTGTATCAAGAAAAATTGGAAACAACCAAAGTGTTCCTGGAGTGAATACACAGGACTTGGTATGTTCATATGGTGAAATATTACAAAGAAACTCAGAGGAATATATTAGAGCTATCCACATCAACATGGCTTGATATCAAAAATATATTGTAGAGTGAAAAGAGCAGGTTGCAGAGTTTGTATGTACTCTATGACCATTTATGTGGGGGGAAAAAAGACATCCTTCCCAAATCAATACTACACAATTTATGCAGTGTAGGTGAATAGCCTGGTAAAGATACGTATCAGATTATAATAGTGGTTATTTCTTGGTTTATGGAAAAGACTGAAGAGGTACAAGGAGACTTCATCCATATTTGTAATGTTATATATTTTAGGCAAATATATCATATATAATTTATCCCTGAAAAATTAACTAGAAGAAAATAGTGGCCAGGACACAATTCCTGTCTTTGAGGAATTTATTGACTAATGACCTTATCCACCAGCAGAGCTGGGATTAGAACCCAAGTTTTTCAATTTCCTAGTGCAACGATCTGTCTCTTGGATATATGATAAATTTAACCACCTGTGAAGAATCTCACACTCTGACTTGCTTTCTGCCAAGTGATAGCTTTTCCAGTTGGCATAAAGGTTAAAGCATTTTATTTCTTTTTGTGTGTGGGGGTGGATTTTTCATTAAAAATTTTTATTAACAAATGAATAAATGCCAAGAATATTTATAATGTATGTGTAAGGTATACAGAATAACAATTCAATGAACTCACTCATTAACCTACCACCCAGTTGAAGGAATAGAAGGCATTTTCAAAACATTTTTATAACAGAAACTGGTGAGAACATTTGGACTGTCCCATAAGAGACAAAAACCTAGAGGGCTTGATGGTGTTCTTTCCCAGTCTACATCAGCACCATTTCCACAACTCCCTAGCAGTAAAATAAATTAAACAAATGGCCCTATCTAGAAAATTGGAATCTTCTCCTCTTTGTGTGCTAAATGGCTAAACAGTGATTTATCTGGGCTGCTTCTAGAGGGTGAGAAGTCACACAAAGGTCTGAGAGATGCATCTGGAGGTAAATAGAGTGTCCAAGTGTATTTAGCTAACGATAATGCAAACCACAGAAAATATATAGCATGGAGGAAGGAAAATGTGCATTTGCTGTCTGGGAAGTAATTGAACATTTATAGTTTAGGGATAGCTAGTTCAGAGCTGGAGGAAGGGAGATCCTTGTTTTAGTCAATGAAAAAAAAAAAACCAGTGTTCTTTGGAACCCAATGGGGAATTGAGTAGTCCATTTTGAGGTTCCTCAAGTCTTTGTCTGACAAGAGATTTAAGCAGGAGCTAGTTAAGATAGGATCCAGAATACACACACACACACACACACACACACACACACACACGAGTCCCAGGTGTACAGACACTTATACAGTAAGGGAGAGGGGAGGGGAGGGAGGAGGATATACAGAAAGATCAGAGGGAAGAGGTGGAGTTTAATGCCACAGATTTGTCTTCCATGATCTCCTAAGGTATTGGGGGCCACAAGCCCTTGCACATGTGGTATGAGAGCCTCACAGTAACATGCTGTTAATCTCCTCCAAATGGAGGTTAGAAATTGCCTGGTAGGGTAAGAGATCAGAACTAAAACTGGATGATTAATGAGTGCACAGAAGCTCCTGGCATCCACGTGGGGCTCCCCAGAAGTCCCAATTCTTTCCCTCTTTGCAGAAAGTGCTGGGGAACATAGCTCTTTCCCTCACCACAGCCCCTAGGACTGTCACATAAAACCTAGGATATAATATTTAGGACATATTTACACTAAGCAATGGTTTGTTGCTTATCTGAAATTCAGATTTAACTGGGTATATTTTTTTATTTTCCAAATCTAGCAACCTTATGTTTATGAACTATGCTTGCCCTCATTCCTTCCCCAATTCCTTTTTAAATTCTGATCAAGTCAAAGTTCTGCATTCCTTAAAGACCCGGAACTGCTTCAGAATGGCATTCGTAAGGTGATAATTTCCCTTCTTTAGGACCCATAGTCTGATTCTAAGGAGGAAAGAGATGTCCTGATCTCATTTCTACCTATTCCAAGACTGGTTCCCCCTTCTACTTAAAGATTATTTCACCATGTCAGAGAATTTCTAGTGCCTGTTACTCAAGGTCTTTCACTCCAATGCCAGTGGGAAGATCATGATGGATATCACTGTGCAAGAATATTCAAGACTAAGACAGAACTAGAATCTTATCTCTAAACCTTACAGAATCTAGAGGGGGCATGGCAGTAAGAGTCTGTTAGCATAAAGAACACAGCATTACTCACAATCACAAATATACCTAGAGTTAGAAGATGGGCAAGGTGTTTCATTGGGCTATTCTTTCCTTTTTTTTTTTTTTTTAAGATTTTATTTATTTATTTATTCATGAGAGACACTTAGAGAGGCAGAGACACAGGCAGAGGGAGAAGCAGGCTCCTCATGGGGAGCTCGATGTGGGAATCAATACTGGGACCCAGAATCACGCCCTGAGCTAAAGACAGAAGTTCAACCTCTGAGCCACCCAGTTGTTCCCTATTCTTTCCAATCGTAGTTAGCCTTGGAGTAAATCTGGCAAGTCCCTTCCACTTTGCTCTCCTTGCAGTTGAAATCAGGAAGACCTATTACCTTTCCTGCCTCAGGAGGGCAATAGAGTATCATCACCTCATCTAAGCCATGCATTGGCAAATTATAGCTTGTGGGGCAAATCCTGCTCACTGCGTACAGGTCATGAGCTAAGAATGGATTTTATATTTTTAAACATTTAAAAACAGTCAAAAGACGAAGAGTATTAAATGGATATGTGAAGATTACACACAATTAAGATTTTGGTGTTTATGGTTTTATTGGAACATAGCCATGCTCATTCTTTTTATATTACGTACAACTATCTTCATGCTATAAGGGCAGAGGTGAATATTTGTGAAAAGGACCACGTGGCTCACAAAGTCTAAATCGTTTACAATCTGGCCCTTCTAATATAAATTCTGATGACTTCTGATTTAAGCAATAAATTTCTCTTACTAATAGTAGCTGCCCCTTTGAGAGTGTAGCTTTCAAGTGTATTTACTATCTGGGCTACAAGATCCCCTTCCCACGAGGAATGGATCATTTCGAAATCTTGGCTGCCAGGGACAGAACCCAGCTCAAAGCTCCCCTTGTGTCATGCCCAAGCTAGCTGCAGTGTGTGACTGCTCTACTAGTGCTTGCACGTTGATATGAAAACTTTATTTTGGTTTGGAAACACATTATTATTATTATTATTGGAAAAACATTATCACAAAAATTTCACATGATCTTGGTTTCTACTTCTGACTTGCCTTTGTGTGTGCGAGCTTTACTCTTTGTCCCTTCTCCAGAGGTCCCCCTACTGGCCATCAGGCCTCCTAGGCAGTTTCCGACTTTTTGTCACATCTTGACAAACACAGATGTCATTGTACAGCATGTTGATGGGAGATCAATGGAGATTGATCAAATGATCAAATGATCAAATCAAATGGGAGATTTGTGAGCATCTCCATAGAGCTTGGTGAAAAAAAATCTGTTATATATCTTATAATTCTGATACATGGTTTTTATAATTATGAAAAAGAAATGAAAAAGTTTTAGGGAAGATATTAAATGTAAGATCTGTATAAATCTTACAAATAAGATCTTTCCAAAATTTTAAATGTGAAGCTTGATCTTGCTTGCATAAACATAACATTTTAATTTCATATTTTATTTGAAATGGTTACATGCAATTCCTAATCAAGGCTTTAGAATCATGATCTCTTCAGTTATGATAGTCACTAAACAAAAAAATTTGCTTACTCAATTAAGTGATAAAACATGTAAAACTTTTTTAAACAACCATTTTAGCGCAGCTTAAATTATATTTACAAGTGTGGCAGTTCCTCCCTTACTTTTATTGACAAGTGCGTTGTTAAACTTTCTTACGATGGTGATAGATTTTTGATCCAGTAGAATTTCTGCATGTCAGCAGCATACATGATTTGAACAATCTCTTGCAGGTAAGTTGGATGCTACTAAAATGGAACATAAGCCCATAAATAGGGAGAAATAGCTCATGTATACAGAGACATATTTAGAATGACTGCCTAGAATATGTCTCTGAGGAACCCCCAGCCCCAACAGTTGACCCTCACTGCTCAGCTGCATTCTGGGCTGCATGCTTGTATGTTGCATTCCCTGGACACCGGGAGCACGAAATTCTTTCTCTAGTAGCTTCAAGATCCCCTTGTTCACTGTGGGAGAGGTCTGCTTTACAGAGAACGTGCGCTCTGTAGATGGCCAGGAGTGGGCATCTCCTTTGGCTGTACAAGTGCATGTTAGCAGGCGGTGAGGACTATGGAGATGGCTGCCTGCAGGGACAATGTGGCCATTGGATTCTGCTCAGCTTTGGGGCCATTTTGTGAGGAGTGCCAGATGAGGCTATTTGAGGCTAGAAGTGACCTCTGATGTGGTTGGTCATCCCACATGCCCTTTTGCTATCTCCAAGGCTGAGGGAATCAATGTTTTGCAGAATGTCCATAACCCATTTGTGGCGTACCAATGAGCTCTGGTTGGGAAACTCTGCCTTAACAGATAATATTGTAATGTTTCCTAAACAATGGAAGGAGGTGATTCAGGATAAAAGTACCTTCTAGAACAAAGTTTAACTCCCAGGAAAATGGGTTGCTTTGGAAACAGATTTTCCCAGTATTTTTGTTTACTTTTTTGTTGTTTGGTTATTAGCTATGCTTTATACATGTCTGTGGGTAGGTATGTACATAGTGATTACTCCATGTATTACAGTATACCGCCCTAACCGTTCACAGTCTACCTCCAGCTTATATTATTCTACCTTACATAAATGTTAAGAGTCTCACAATAGGGCAGCCTGGGTGGCTCAGCAGTTTATCGCCTGCCTTCTGCCCAGGGCATGATCCTGGAGACCCGGGATCGAGTCCCACATTGGGCTCCCTGCATGGAGCCTGCTTCTCCTGCCTGTGTCTCTGCCTCTCTTTCTCTGTAAGTCTCTCATGAATAAATAAATAAAATCTTAAAAAAAACTCTCACAATAGTAAGCTTCTACCTCCCTCACTCCCATCCTTGTGTTATTGTTTTATGACATTTTATTTCTGCATCTCTCATAAACACCACAATACATTGTTATTTGGTATTATACAATTGTCTTTTTTTAAAAAACAGGTTTCTTGGGATATAAATGCACATGACATAAAAATCACCCATATAAAGTATATAATTTAATGATTTGGGTGTATTGCATTATTAACTAAACAACTGTGGTAAGATATGCATAAAAAATTTGCCATTTTAACTATTTCTATGTACATTTAATTGACATTAATTATATTCACAATGTTGTACAACTATTACCAATATGTTTCCAAAACTTTTTCATCACCCCAAACAGAAACTCTAATTATTAAACAATAGCTCTTTATTCTTTCTTTCCTACAGCTCTTGGTAACTGCTTCTTTTTTTTTTTAATTTTTATTTATTTATGATAGTCACACAGAGAGAGAGAGAGAGAGAGAGAGAGAGAGGCAGAGACACAGGCAGAGGGAGAAGCAGGCTCCATGCACCGGGAGCCCGACGTGGGACTCGATCCCGGGTCTCCAGGATCACGCCCTGGGCCAAAGGCAGGCGCTAAACCGCTGCGCCACCCAGGGATCCCCAACTTCTTCTTTTTTAAGATTTTATTTATTTTAGTTTTTAAAGTGGATTTATTATTTATTTATTTATTTATTTATTTATTTATTTATTTATTTATAGCAGGGTAGGGACACCAGGAGAGGGAGAGAGAATCTCCAGCAGACTCCAGGCTGAGGATAGAGCCCCACTATGGGGTTTGATCTCATGACTCTGAAATCATGACCCAAGCTGAAACCAAGAGTCAGATGCTCAACCAACCAAGCCACCCAGGTGCCCCTTATTTATTTATTCTAGTGAGAGAGAGAGAGCAAGCGAGCATGAAAGTGGGGATAGAGGGACAGAGGGAGAGGGAGAGAGAGAATCTGAAGCAGGCTCCAATGTCAGCCTGGAGCTCGATCTCATGGCCCTGAGATCATGACCTGAGCTGAAACCAAGAGTCCTCCACTTAACCGACTGAGCCACCAAGTGCCCCCAACCCCTGGTAACTCTAATCTACTCTCTATCTCTATGAATTTGTCTGTTCTAAGTATCTTATAATTGGAATCATATAATATTTGTTATTTTGTGTCTGGCTTATCTTACTTAGCATTCATGTTGTAGAACATATGAGAACTTCATTTCCTTTTAAAGCTAAATAATATCCAGTTGTATGTATTTAACACATTTTGTTTATCCATTCATCTATTGATGGGCTAGTTAATTATCCTTTAAGAAAATGAAGAAACAAGAAAAAAAATGCTCCTTATATACTTACCCATATATTTTTTATTTATGGAACTTTTCATTTGTTTACATATAAGTGAATTCTTATGTTGTTACATCCTGAAAAAATGTCCTTTTAACATTTCTAAATGCTTCGCAGGTCTGCTAAGGACCAGTTCTCCCAAATTTGAAAATGTCTTGATTTTTCCTTCATTTTGGAAGAATATTTTGCTGACTATAGAATTCTAGGTTGATGGTTTAATTTTTTTCTTTTGAGCACGTTAAAGATGCCGTTCCATTGTCTTCTGGACTGCATGGTTTCTGATGACATCAATAGTAATCTTCAGTGTTGTTCTCTTACATGTAATACAGCTTCTTTCTGCTAGCTGCTTTAAAATTTTTCTCTTTCTCTTTGGATTTCAGCAGCTTGCTATGATGTGAATAGGTGTACTTTTCTTTGTGTTTATTTTGCTTGGAGTTTGTAAAGCTTATTGGATCTGTGGGGTGCTATGTATTTTTTTTAAATCAAATTTGGAAAATTTTATGTCATTATATTTTCATTATATTACTCATATATATTTCCTTGTGATGTCTCATTCTCTTTCCTCTCTTTTTATGACTTGAATACCAATTATGTTGGACTATTTGGTATTGACCCATGGGCTATGGAGGCTCTGTTGGGTTTTTTTAGCTTTCTTTTTCTCTGTGCTTCAATTTCTAGTTTCCGTTGCCCATTTTCAAGTTCATTGATATTTTCTTTTAAGATTTTATTTATTTATTTGAGAGAGAGAGTGACTGAGTACGAGTGGGGCGAGAGACAGAGGGAGAGGGAGAAGCAGATTCCCTGCTGGGCAGGGAGTCCAACATGGGGCTTGATCCCAGGACCCTGATATCACAACCTGAGCTGAAGGCAAATGCTTAACTGACTTAGGTGCCCAGGTGCCCCTCATTGATGTTTTCTTCTACAGTGACCGATATGCTGAAAAACTCATCCAGTGAATTTTTCATTTCAAATATTATTTTTTCCAGTTCTGGACTTTTCATTGTTTTATTCAATAGTTTCTGTTTATCTGCTAAGATCACCCATTGTTTCACTTGTTATGTCTATCTTTACCTTTAAATCTTTGAATATATTTGTAGTAGTTGTATTAAAGTCCTTGTTGGCTAATTCCAATATCTGTGTTGTGTCTAGGGCTATTTTTGTTACCCCTGCCTCATGCACTTTTGGAGAGGGCACCTCTATGAGACGGTTGCCTTTCATAATTCTGGACAGGAATCAAAGCACAAGTCATCTATCCTGGATGTTCAAACTTTAACTTAGATTCCCACTCCTTCCAATGCCAATGTTTAACTTTCTACGCCCTCTTATCTCCCTTTCTAAACTTTTTTTTCCTTACCTTAACTCAAAGGTGGTTATTGTTTGTTTTATTTTCTTTCCAGTTTGGAATGATGGGCTGATGCAGAAAGTGGAAAAACCTGGCTTAGCTAGATCTATTTGACTTCCAGTCCTCATCAGTGTTTTACCTGCAACAAGGCTTTTTGAACTTAGGAGCTGACAGTTTGGTCCTCTGATCACTATGCCAACTAATACCAGGGATGGCAGTCAATTCAAAGAGGTGGAAGGGTGCGCAAGATGAAGTAGTGGTGGGGGTGCGCAAGATGAGGCAAGATGGGGAGAAGAAAGAAAGATGGTGGTAGCTACTTCCAGTTGTTGCTTTGCCACACATTTCTTCTGTGAGACTGTAGTTATGTTAAATAGAGTTTTGTCCATAAAGGCATTATGGTTCCCTCTCCCATTTATAAACTATACATTTGATGTGTGATGCTGACTTGTGGACTTTTGGGAGATCCCAGCTAACTTTTAGACAATAATTTTTCAAGATTGATTTGAATTCATAGGCAATCTAAAAACATTAAAATAAGGGCATTTGGAATCCTCCGACCACCATCTTATAATAGTACTGTTAATTTATATTGTGTATTTATCTCTACTGGTGAAAGGGAATTCTTTATGGTCACAGATTTAATTTTAATGCAGTTTTTGGTTTGGGATTTGGGATATCCAGGATGTATGGATGAACACTTAGAGGACAATGTCCTATCCAAAAAAATGGATATATTTTTCTTTAATAAAGATCTGTATATGACATGAATTGAAGAACTCAGACAATTTTTACTTTGTATTTTATAATAAGACAGGGGCTGTTAAACTATGGCTTATAAGTGAAATATGGCCTTTGGCCTGTTTTTGTATGGCCTACTAGCTAAGAATGGATTTTATATTTTTACTTTTATGAATTTTTAAAAAAGATTTTGTTTACTTACTCATGAGAGACACACAGAGAGAGAGAGGCAGAAACATAGGCAGAGGGAGAAGCAGGCTCCCTGGGGGGAGCCCAATGTGGGACTCCATTCCCAGGGATCATGACCTGAACTGTAGGTAGATGCACAACCACTGAACCACCCAGGTGCAACTGGATTTTGCATTTTTAAAGTTGAAGAAAAAGAAGAAGAGGAGGAAGAGGAAGAGAAGGAGGAAACAGATTTTATGTGGCCTAGAAGACCTAAAATATTTACTAAGTGGCTTTTTATAGAGAAGTTTTTCAAGCTTTGTATTAAAGACTAATACAAAGGGGGACATCTGGGTGGCTCAGTGGTTTAGCGCCTGCCTTCAGCCCAGAGCATGATCCTGGAGACCTGAGATCGAGTCCCATGTTGGACTCCTTGCAGGGAGCCTGCTTCTCCCTCTGCCTGTGTCTTTGCCTCTCTCTCTCTCTCTCTCTCTCTCCCTCTCTCTCTCTGTCTCTAAGAATAAATAAATAAAATCTTTATTATTTTTTTTATAAAATCTTTAAAAAAGAAAGAAAGACTAGAGGGGGTGAGGATGCCTCTGTCACCGTAGGACTGTGACTCAAAGTATTAATTTTCCCTTTCCTTGGGCTAAGAGAAGGTGAGGTGGAACTATAGCCTGTTTTTATCTTTGTGGAACCTTCACTTACACAGTGATACAGAGAGTAATTGTTTGGGCCTGTGGTGTCATACTCCCTTCTCTTTTGAAATAGTCATGGAAGCCTGGATGTCCTCATGTGGCCTGGAACGGACACATCGGAAGGCCTAGTATAAATTCTTAGGGGAGGGATATCTCTCCAGCTGAGAAAGGCAGGCCAGAGCAGAGGTGCTCTGGTGTAGAGGCAGAGCGCCGAGCAGAACACAGACCTGTCGAGTTAGGACTCTCCTCTCTTTTTCCCTATTTGCTTGCTGTGAGGACTTGGCATTAGTGAGAAAAGAGAATGTGAATATCATTTCCTGCTGGGTGCTACTTCGAATTCTCTCCCAGGCCTTTGGGACACCCCTGTGGGATGGTAGCATGTTTTATGTTAGGTGCTGGTGGTGAGCAGTGCCATTCATTATCTGCGTGGCTTTCAGACTGTCTGTCAGCCTTCTTATAGCAATAAATAAGTGACTGTGGATCTCTAGAGATCGAAAGTCTTCTCTTTTTGTGTAATGGCCTGGTGAAAAGGGGCTGAAATATAGCTTTCCTCCAGAATTCCTTTATCATCCTGCTGTTCCATATTTAAGTGCTATTATCTGGAAGTCATTCTTCTCAGCAATAATTTGAAAGAAAGTTGCTTACAAAGGCACCAAGCAGAGGGGACAACTTGCGTAGAATCGAAATAGGAGAGAGATTGAATTCCAGGTTAAATCCCTGGTCTGTCCCTTGAAACTGAGGCATATAGATGAGATGTAGGTAAACACACCGGAATGTACAGTGGGTAATGGATATTGAAGGATGATCTTGTCGTGCATGCTAAACAGATACTTTTATGAATTTAAATTTAATTAACACCTGGAAATTAACAAGGCTAGAAAGAAGGGCAATGTGTTTTTAAGTGATGGCGATGGATAGGTACTGTTTGGAGCATATAGATAAATGAAGATTTAATTTGTAATGCATAATGAGCCAGGTGCCTATTAAACAATTTGTTTTTCTAGTTGCTATCACAGAACAAAACAATAGAAATATCCAAGGTTGGGCAATTACTGTTATTGCTGTTTTTTGTTGGTTAAATGTTGAAATCAGCCTTGTAGATGGCTATCGATTTGTATTGTTCAAGTTGGATAACGTAAACATTTTTATTGTCATACCTTCTGTTTCTTCTTCAAAGGATGAAGCGCAAAAGTGATTTTTGGTCCTACATCTTTTATACATTTACCTTGAGTATGTGTGTGTGGGGTCAGAGTCCGCTCCTGGAGGAAATAGGAATGGTCTGTAGCTCTCTTCTGGTACTTTTAGTATTAAGAGTATTTGTTTTTTGTGGTATTCTTGGAGGAGGGTGGAAGAAATGAACTTTAGCTACAAGAAGGGACCTAGTTCAGTTTGAAGATGATATAATTACTGTTCTTCCATTGGTAATAAATTGCATGGATCTGTCTAAAGCACAAATGGAGGCTGCCCTCCTAAATTGGGGTTGAGGTCAGGGAGCCATGGCAGGAGAACCATGTGGGTTTGGGTTAGAGTCAGAGGCGGCCCCACTGGGAGAGTCTGTTCTCCCAAGGTCAACCCCTTGTACCCAGCATAGCATGTGTGTATAGGAATCAGTGTGTGGATCCCCCACTTCCTGGCTTGCAGGTGAGGGGGCAATGCTATTTGCTTTGGCCTTAGTAGGAGTTAGGTAGCTCAAGCATGACATGGGGTACCCTGCAGACAGTGGCTCATGTGAAGGGGGTGCACATCTGTGACACACAGTTGTGTAGAATGGAACCTGCTTCAGGCTTCAGGCATTAGCCTTGCATCTCACTGCCTTTCTCTCTCCTCTCAAGTTCTTCTTGTGAGCTGGGAAAGAGTCATCTTGGGCAGAGGCAGAGGACAAGGCTGCAATATTTTTACTGTACTAGGAATGAATTTGTGTGTTTTTTTTTTATAATCATTTTTTCTTGTTTCTTCCTAAGGGAGTACATTTTAGTGTGTGTGTGTGTGTGTGTGTGTGTGTGTGTGTGTGAGCATGCGGGCAGGCCTTGCATTCCAGGGACAATCAGTAACCCATACAGGTCTCTAGGCCTGGGGACGGGTGCACAGAAGGCCATCTTGTGCAGCTGTTTTTAAACCTGGCTCTGCAATTAGGCACCTCCAGGGAGCTTTGACAAATTCAGTTTCCAGGCCCCACTCCTGGAAGTTCTGATTCAGTCATCGTGAGGACCTAGGAATTTATGTTTCAAAGAAAGCACCCTAGTGATTCTGTTGAATAGCTGGGCTTGGGGACCTCAGAGCCAGACCAATTCCAGCCTCTAAGTGGGAGCACACGTAAATCTTCCCCATCTGTGGAGACTATAAATGTCAGATGACACAAGCAGTCATAAATTTTGGCATTAGAACCACTTTGCCATCTTTGGGCCCTCGGTGTCTCTTTGATCATTCTAAAGCATGAACCCTAGTCTCCCTCTGCTTCCAGCACCTGGAAGCTTTCCATACGACCCAGGTGTTGGGGGTGGGGGTCACTGTGAGACCCAAGCTCGGGATCAGGTTCTTTAACATTCCACCTACTTGAGTAGGAGTGGGAGTGGGAGTAACCGGACCGGGCCAGGGTTTACACAGGCAACACCCTGTGTCGTTTCCTGCCCTGGCACTGCCATGCCCCGGGGAGTCCAGGCTGCTTTCCTGCCAATGGCAGGAGGTGAGGTCAGTGTGCTGAAGGATCCACCCTGGGTCAGGAGAAGGAAAAGGTGCGAAGGTGACTCGAAAATGTTCTAGAATGGGTTGGACCCTCACAGAACCCTCGAGGAAAATAAATTTAGCAATTTTGTTTTTATCATTGGCCCAAACATTCCATAGTGGAGAATTAGCGACTCATTTCCAAAGGTGGGGAAGCTTTTTTTTTTTTTTAAGCTTTTGTGCATTTTGAAATGGGGTCTCTGGGGACCCAGGGCACAGCAAGGGCAGGGAGGACACGGCTGCCACTCGAGAAGCATCCAGAATAAGAGCTGAGAGGCTTACGTGGTGTTTGTGTGTGGTTAAAACGATGGTGGGGAAGCACTCTGATTCTTCAGTGACAAGCCTTTGTTTTAAGATAAATTTAAACAGAGCTGTTAAGAGAGTTTCACGTTTGTACAAGTGCCTTTTTATGAACAATAGTTTCCAAACCATTTAATCATGACCTTGGCACTTTCATCAGAACAGCACAATCCTCAATCTGTCCCTGGCTTTGCCGAGGAGCCGACACACTTCCTGTTCTCCTTAATCGCTTCTCCCATCTGGGAAGCACCGGGCTCTCAGGAAGACACCTGTTTTCTCGCCTGTTATTTTCCAAGCTTGGATCCCTGGTTGGTCCTGCATGGTTGTGAGTGAGGAGACAGGGGCCAGAGGGTCAGGCCTGTCGGTCCTGTGGGACCAGAATCACGAAATATCTGTGAATTCCCGAGTGAGGCTGGGCACGGTTCGTGTGTGTTTTGCCTTAGTGAAAGGTGACTGCGGTTCATTTCATGAAAAAGGAATTGATCGAGAGTGAGAAGAGGAAGATTTTGTTGAAGAATTAAAATCAGAAGAAAAAGAAACACAGAGTTAGAGGAGGAAAAAAAATCTTCGTTTAGAAAAATCCTACCTGTCCTTAGAAGACTGGCACTTGTGTTTTAGATTATCTTGGTTGTGTCCACAAATGGATTTCTTGGTATTTGATACAGAGAACAAGGCTTAAGTGAACAGGGGGAGAAAGGTTCCCATGCTCATCTCAGCCCTGCTGCTGCTGAACATGGGATAGAATAGAGTGGGATGGTGTGCTGTTGATTTTTGGCTTTTTCTCAGCCCTGTGTTGCAGGGGCCGTTCCTGATGAGATCACGCCAGGTGGCCTTCAGCAAGGGGTTACTGGCCGCAGTCACCTTTCCTGGCAGCACATTTCACTTCCCAGCATTGGCAATTCCCACCTGGACAACTTCCCATAGGAGTCCCCATGGCCTGCACCTCCCATTCTTCCACAAAAAAAAGAAGCTTGTGTGGAACAACAGTGTTTCCTCCACGGGCAGGAGCCACCGTGGATTTGGGCATCGCAAATGTCACCATGGTACCGGCCTGGAGGGTAGTGGAAGGATGTGTGGGAAATATCAAAACAATTGTAAAACCCAGGCCCAGCCCTCAAGGACCTCACTGTCCACATGGGAAAGAAAAAAAAAAGTTCATGGAAAAGAGCTAAGAGTGTTTATTCAAGAAAGTTAGAACTGATAAACAACAGAGTCCACGGGTGATTAGAGCATCACGGGGCTAATCAGCAGAGGTATTCTGAAAAGGAGAGCTGAGGATTCAAAGCCAGGTAATATAATAACAATAATACCAATAATGAGCGAGCAACAACATAATAAAATACCGTGATACTACTTTTCCAAAACTCAAAGCTCATTAAAAAGCTGACCTCATTTGGTATAGCATTTGTGAGACACAAGCATCATTATCCTCATGTTGTGGCAAAGAAATGGAGGCTCAGGAGGATTGAGCCTTTGTTTCTAGTATGTTCCGTGCAGAACCATACTCAGAATTGTTTGCAGGATGAATCCTTGATCTGTCACAAGAGTCCAGGAGTTCACCACCTCTGTCTAGCTTTCTCAAAGCTCTTTCTGAGAATGCACTGTGGCATTAAGTATGTCAACAGGCCAGTGTCTTTTCGGGGTGGGGAGGGAGTAGGTAAGTAATTTTTGGAGGTTTATAAAACAGTATTTTTGAAATTATTTCATTTTTGGCCACATGTATGTGAAAAATTATATATATAAATTTGTTAACAATGATTACGTGTGATATATATGTTATCATGGGTTCCCTTTATTTTTATTTTGATCTCCTTGAACACTATAAAAATGAGTATGCATTGTTTTTGTATTAAAGGGAAATAAACCCCCAAAATAGTAAAACAAAAGAAAGGTTTTATGATTTTAAAGCAATTTCTAATTTAGTTTTAGATAATTATACCAGTCTTATTTTTTTTAAGGGTAGGCTGCATTTCTTTCCTTTTTTAAAATTTTTTTTATTTATTCATGATAGACAGAGAGAGAGAGAGAGAGAGAGAGAGAGGCAGAGACACAGGAGGAGGGAGAAGCAGGCTCCATGCCAGGAGCCTGATGTGGGACTCGATCTCGGGACTCCAGGATCGTGCCTCTGGCCAAAGGCAGGCACCAAACTGCTGAGCCACCCAGGGATCCCCTACTTGTCTTATTTTTATAAAAGAAAACATTTTGCTAAATATTAGAAAATTCAAGTTACAATAATCACTTATTAAAGTATTTGTTGTAACTTTTGAGTATATTATACAGGTACATATTATTTTATTATTTACTGTAATTTCTTTAATACTGTTAGATATCTAGTTTTTATAACTTCTCACTAGTATAAGAAATCTAGAGTAAATGCAGCTAAAATGAACTTAAATGAAAGTAGAAACACCCTGCCCTTCCCCCATTCTGAAAAATGGGCTAACATCTTTTCTGGGAAATATTATTCATTTCTCACCAAGTTATTTTTTTTTGACCAGATTGTGATCTTAATTAAGGAATTGAAAGAAAATAACACATGTTAAGTACCTACAGCTACCCACAAATGAATCTTTATAATACTTCTTGTTTTTGTATTTTCATAGGTTTTAAAATCAGGAGTGATTAGAGTTATGGTAGGGAGAGAAGTCCATTTTATTTATTTTATTTTATTTTATTTTATTTTATTTTATTTATTTTATTTTATTTTATTTTATTATTTTAAAAAAATATTTAATTTATTTATTCAGGATAGACACAGAGAGAGGCAGAGACACAGGCAGAGGGAGAAGCAGGCTCCATGCAGGGAGCCTGACGTGGGACTCGATTCCAGGTCTCCAGGATCACACCCTGGGCTGAAGGTGGCACTAAGCCGCTGAGCCACCCGGGCTGCTCTAGGAAGTCCATTTTACATGGCTATTCTTACCATAAGGATGATCAAACACGATAATAGGTGATTTTATAAAATCTTTCAAGAGAATGGATAAAGAAATATTTGGGTACGTGTGTGGGAGGAGGGTATAATTTATTGTTCACCTGTCCGGACATCACTGGAAAGATTGCTCCATTTGCTTCTCTGTAGAACAATAGGATACATTCAGTTCTCGTCATCTATCTCCCAAGTGTCCAAGGGTAATTCAGTTTTGTGTCCAGTAAATATTACCATGTTTTTGGCACTGTGCTAGGAATGGGGGGCTATATAGGGGGACTTCAGAAATTAATCAAGAACCACCTCAAATGCCACCTCTCACCTGACATCTTCTAGAGGTTCTCTAGATTCCCACAGGACAATTTTATTCCTCTATAGCACTTACCACGTGATGTCACAATTTGTTCAGGAAATCGTCTGTTTTCGGATGACTCTCTGCAGGACTTGCACAGAGGATTCCTGCTGAATCTTAGCCTCTGTAGGAATCTTCAGTGCACAGGGGCATGCACCATTATTTGTTTCAGGCATTTGTCCCCATCGAGGAGGTGGTGAATGTCCCCAGGGAAGTCCCTAGAAAATGCCTCGTGTTTATGGAATGGATGATGAATGAGCTGGCTCATGAAGGATGATCACAGCTCTGTCATACAGACTGGAGAGAAAGGAAAGAGAAAGACCAGGCAAGATCCCTTCATGGAGATGAAATGATTGCTTTAAGACACTATGAGATGTTTGTCACCTCTGCCCTGCATTTGGCTTCTGTCACTGAGTCGACCACCCTGCTTGCCTCCATGCATTGATGATTCCTGCTGAGTCTAAGATTTGGTGGGGATCTTCAGTTTCCCATAAGACAAACTGGCATTTCTCGTTTACGCCAGAAAACAAATGCAAAGATTATTTCAGGAACCTGGAAGGGCCATTTATGTCAAAGACTCTGGTTGCAGAGTTGGCAGCTGTCCCCAATACTTGTCCTCCCCTTCTTTCACAATGGAAGGAGCCCAGATTTTTGGCTTGGAACATGGATGCACAGAATAAAGCCTGTATTACTTTTCAGCTTTCCTTCCAGCCGTGGGACTCATATTAGCTAAGTTCTGGCCAATGGACATTAGTGGAAGTGGTGAATGCAACATATGGGAGACGTCCTTAAAGGAAAGGAACTGTGTGCATTTCTTCTTCTCGTTGGCAGGAGTGTACATGTGATAGCTTAATTGCAGCAGCCATTATGGGTCATGAAGTAACCATGGAAATGGGAGAAGCTACATCAGAGAAGCCTGGGTCCCTGAGAGTGTGGAGCCCCAGGTCAGCTCAGGACTAACCCAACCTCTCTACTTTTTGAAAGTCAGAGAGGTAAACTAATTTGTTTAAGGTATTGTTGTTTTAGATTATTTCACTACTCTCAACAGGAGAGAGATTCTTACTAATACAGCAGCTGTGAGTTGAGGGGAATATTTTACTGATTTACTTCAACTAGGCAAACCACACGCCTGTCTCTGAGGAGGGTGCTTGAACTTAGCATGTGTCCTCCCTGAACCCAGCACTTCCCTGGGGAGCGTGGCTGATAGTGTGGGTGAACTGTAGGCCAGAAACCTGACCAGAAGCGTGTGGCCCAGATTTTAGTAAGGCCTTTGGTCAGGGAGGAACATAGCACAGGGGAGAGGGCATGGGCTTGTGGGCAGAAAGATTTGGGTTAAAACACTGAATCTATCATTTACAATTTGTGAGATTTGAACTTCAGTTTCTGAGTTATGAGTATTAATTAGATATCAGATGCAGAGAATATGTCAGTACCTGACACATAATAGGCACTAAAAACATAGCTATTATGAAAATGCACTAAGTATTAATAGGACATTCTAAGCCAAGGTTTATAAAACTGTTGCTTTCATGTTTGATACCAAGACATTGATTCATGCTATCTAAATGAATTCTCATAGATAGAAATACAAAGGCTATAAACAAAACCTCCTGAAAGTAAAAATTTCTCTCAATACATGATATTTCTGCTCAATAAGTATAAAGTGATATCTTCTCTTTTATATAAAAAACAAAAACAAGGGGGATCCCTGGGTGGCTCAGTGGTTTGGCACCTGCCTTTGGCCCAGGGCGTGATCCTGGGGTCCTGGGATCGAGTCTGCATCGGGCTCCCTGAATGGAGCCTGCTTCTCCCTCTGCCTGTGTCTCTGCCTCTCTCTCTCTCTCTCTCTCTCTCTCTGTGTCTCTCATGAATGAATAAATAAATCTTAAAAAAACAAAACAAAACAAGTCTCTACTATTAAGTAAGACTGTAAATTACTATATTGAACCAGGATTCCTTTTTTTTTACAATAAAGATTTATGTATTTATTTGAGAGAGAGAGAGAGAGAGGGAAAGCACAAGCACGCAGAAGAAAAGAGAGAAGCAGACTCCCTGCTGAACAGGGAGCCCAACATGGGGGGCTCGATCCCAGGACCCTGGGATCATTACCTGAGCTGAAGGCAGATGCTTAACCGACTGAGCCACCTAGGTGCTCCGAATCAGGAATCTTGATCTCAGGAAACAGAACCACAGAAGCTAATTTTAGTAGAAAGAAACTTGTTACAGAGTGTTAATAGCCTCCGGAATTTCCAGGAAAACTGGAGAACCAAGGTTAGAAGAAACCAGCCAGGAGCAGCACAGCCCAATTGGTGTGTCCTGTGGAGACCCCACTGGAGCCCCTGCCCATGGCTTGGCGCCTATGATCTAGGGACTGGAGACTGGAACTTCAGTCACAGCTGCCACAGAACAGAGCTTTGGCAGCCACACTGGCCTGTCTCCTACTGTTATGGCTACAGACATGGCTCAGTTAGGCCTTTAAAGTCTACGTGATGTTTGGTAGAACCTGGTAGTACGCAAGCATGAAGGAGGGGGGAGATGTAGCTTTGCAGCCTTTCAGACCAGAGGACAGGGAGGGGTAAAACCCCTAGCCTGGGTTTCCCCAGAATGCAGAGCCTGAGACAAGGGCTTTTATTTTGGGAAGTGATCCTAGGCGATAGAAATGGAGGGTTACGAAGATCTTTAAGCCAGAGATAACGACATTAGCTTAAATCAGTAAGTTCAGCTATTCCCACCATCAGTGTAAACAAAGGCACAAGAGCTGTACACAATTCAGTATGGAAATAAATCCCCCCGAGGAGTGTATCTGGCCTTGGTGCTCGGGAGCTTGGCATCATCTTCCACTGGGATCAGGAATACTGGAAAAGGAACACATATGGGATGGAGATGGGAGGATGATGGGTTCATTTCGCATAGGCTGAGCTCCAGGCGCTTGTGTGTAGAGTATCACTGGGGATGTGGGTCTGGAGTCAGGAGAGAGGGCATGACTGGGAATTTAGATGTAAGAATCTTCAGCATTTCAGGGTGGAAGTAAAGGAAAAGGAACTGACTGGCAAAGGAGGCTGAGACCCCATGCCCCTCACCCTACCCCGTCTCTTCTGACCAGACAGCTCTGTCATTCTCTCCTCTGTCTTCAGCCACAGGTCTTAGGCACACGACCTACTTCTCCTCCTCCTGGGTGCTGACGTTACCAGTTCTGACTCCCACTGTGGCTCTGTCCCCCTGGGGAGGTGGTGTTCCCAGCTCCTTCTAATGCCTCTGGATCCCTGAAGACAAGCAACCGGATTTTCTTATTTACTTGTCTGTTTATTTCTGAAATAAATTTTACCCCTAATCACTGCTGTCTAATATAATGGAAATAATAAAATCCTCAAACTTGTAAGATTTAGAGAATCTTAAAAAATTCATATGGTTTTGATTCCCTGTGTTCCTGACTCCCTTGCCGAGACCTTAACTGGCATTTCCCTGATTCCTTCCTTCTGCTTTCATGGCTGAGGATGGGACTATTAACTCTTCTCTCTCCTTCTGAGTCCCTCTTCTCAGGGGAAGTTCATGACTCCGTAACAACCTGCTTATTGGCCCAGGCTCAGTGATGGAATCTGCACAAAAAAGATACATGTCTTTTTTTTTTTTTTTTTTTAAAGATTTTATCTATTCATGAAAGACACACAGAGAGAGGCAGAGATGTAGGCAGAGGGAGAAGAAGGCTCCCCTTATGGAGCCTGATATGGGACTCGGTCCCAGGACCCTGGGATCATGACCTGAGCCAAAGGCAGATGCTCAACCACTGAGCTACCCAGGTGCCCCAAGATACATGTCTTTTGTTCCCATATGAACAGTTTGCAGGTTTAAGAGCCTCCAAACCCAGTGCCATCCATATTCCCTTGGCTTCTGCCCCGTGTAGGATTGGGATTCTCTGAATAGTGTTGCCCAAGCTAAGAATCAAGGAGTCTTCAAAAAAGAGGTAGTTGTCAGCTATGTTGTGTGCTTGTGAAGGTAGATAAAGGCGAGGACTGAGAAGAAGCTGTTCAATCTGGCAGCCATGTAGTAATTGGTGATTCCTGGGGTTGGATATACCACACAGCAAGCATTTAGGCAAGTTTATACTTGTGGGAATAACCTAAACCATTGAAAAATTGTCTGTGCCCAAGATCCTATTGATAGCAAACCTCTAGCAAGAAAATATCTCAATTTCCATGAGCAATATAAGCATTATATGTGTGTGTGTGTGTATGCGCGCGCGTGCATGCATGTGTGTAAGAATAAGGACAGATCCAAACTAGATCACCATCACCATTCTGTTATGACAAGGGGCAACCAGGAATCCATAGGAACTCAGAGGAAACATTTAGATAATGTCCAAAACAGAAAAATGCGTGCATTGAAATGGTAAAATTGCTTCTGCTGGCATATCTGGAAGCAAAGTGCTTTTCTTCTTTAGACAGGTGACTGTTACACATGATGAAGTTTCTCTTTATGTCGTAAGTTTCAGTTTTGAAAGGATTATCACCATTGTATAAGTTGCCTGTTAAAAGAATCACAATATATACCAATTGCACCTAAACCCATCTCATGAATCTCTGACAAGTGGGAACTGACATTTTATGTACCTCACTGGGTGAACATTGTACCCCCTTTTTTTAAAAAAAAGAAAAATTCTGATTTATTTAAATGCTATGAAAATGTTCAAAGGAAAAGGTCAAGCCCCTTTAATAAATAGTTTGAAAGCAGTTGGAAATCTACAGGGCTAGTTAAGGAGAAAATTTAAGCAATTTGATGTAGAATAATCTTAACATAGACAAGAAGATGTACTAGGAGGTGAGAGGCAGCTGGATTGCTGAGACAGAATTAGATTCCCAGGGACACGTCTGCCTGCTAAGCGCTCATTTTATGTGCCTGCCCTCGTGTCTTCAAAAGTTCTCTGCCTTAAAGGAGAAATTAGAGTAGGAAATATTTAGGGTAAAGGGAGAATCAGTAGGTATGAGACAGCTCCTACCTTCTCTCCATGATTTGTAAATGACAATTTCTGGGATTGCACGCTGCCCTAGCCCTCAGAGCAAACTGAGTCTGGCAGACAAGGTGGGAATATGTATGGGTCTGAGTAGTTGATACCCAACATCTAAGTTCATAAATACCTTTCAAAAGAAAGATTTGTAAGATTAACAATTGACTTCTATTTCTCTTTCCCCTTCTTCCCTCTCTCTTTCCAATCCTTTTTTCCTTTCCTCCTTCCTTCCTTCTTTCCTTTCCTTTCTCAGATATTTATTGCATCCTAACTTACTCTATGCCAAGCCTTTCTCTCACTGAGAGCATAAAGATGGTTATGCTGAGGCCCACAGTTGCCCCACGGCATGATGGTACCAGCACAGAGAGAAGTACGGATTGCTACAGTGACTTGGAGCTGGGCCATCTGATTCAGGACCAAACTGGTGTGGATCTGGGTTATGAGTAGTTGCAGGGGTCATGAAGAATAGGTGATCTTCCAGAGCTGGAGGTGGAATGAAGGGGAGAGGTGATAAGAGGCTGGGCTGATTCCCAGCTTTCTGTTCTGCAAAGCAGGGTAGGTAGTGAATACAATGGAAGAAATATTGGGAGAAAAGGTATTTCAGCATTAGGCATCCTGAGTTTAAGGTATAGTAAGACATTTTAGTGCCTGTAGAGTTGGCTACTTTACATTCCAGTTTAAATACAATCTAGTGCAGATGAACGTCTTATCCACACACGTCTAGACATATACTATACTTATTAATTATGATAGAATAAAAATAATAATACAGTGGTAGAATAAGCCACTGTGTCTCCTTCACCCTCTTTCTCTCTTCTAGTCCTCTCCCCAGTATCTAATGCTATGAGAGGCAGTTATTATTGGCTAGAGATAGGTTTGTGGGACCCCTTTAGAAGACTCTGTAAACCCAGGCCTGCTTCTATGGAGGGCTGTAAGGAGGTACCCACATACGAGAGCCAGCAGTGGTCCAGGCTGTGTGGGGCAATACTGGCAGGGTGGAGCTGGGACCCTGATAGAGGACAGAAGGATAGAAGGGGAAGAGGACTGGAGATTGGTCAAAGAAGAGCATGTTATGTGTCCAAAGAAGACTCCCCCTAAGTGGACCGTGTAGGTGTCAGAAGGTGACCTGAAGAAATAAGATGCTTTGTCCCATCTTCTGGCCTTGGTGATCAACTAATAGTGAGGCTGCATTATTTCTGGTAATGAGCTAAACCTTCTTAGCCTTTAGATGTTTTGGAGCATAAGGCAAGATCGTAACGATAGATAGCACTTACTGAGCTAATTATTAGCGTATCTCCAAGCACATGGTTATTTACATGCACGATCACATTTGCATTATCACAGTAACCTTGTGACAAAAGTATTGTTAGTCCCATTTTATGGATGAGAAAGTGAGGCTTAGTGAGTGGCTTGCTGGAGGGAAAACAGTGAGTGATGGAACCAGGGATTCAAACTCAGAGCCCACATCTTTAACCAGTATGCTCTACTGATCGTCCTCGGGATCAGGGTGGGCTGGGGTGGCCCAGAGAAAGCATGTGGTGAAGTCTAAGCAAAGTTAATTATTAATTAATAGTTATTAATTATTATTAGAGCAGAAGTCTAAGCAAAGGGGCCTGGGAAATGGTGGTCTTTAAAAGGTGAGTGGGAAAAGACGAGTCCCCAGAGGAGAATGAGGAGTGGCCATAGAAAGAAAAGTCAGAAAGGAGAGTGGTCATGGCAGCCAAGGAAATGGAATTTTGATAAGGAGAGAATAGTTGGCCGGCCAATACTTCAGAGAGGTTGAGTAAGCGAAGCACAGAAACGTGTCCATTGAGCTTGACAATATAATGGTCACTGGCATGGGTGATCTTAGCCAGAGCCAGATTGGGGAGGGCTTAGGAGAGAATGGGAAGAGAGCAGGTGGAAGTAGAAAGAGCTGATGACTCCCTGCGGAGTTTGGCTGTGAGGGGGAGGATGCAAGAGGGGCCTGAGAGGAATGGGAATGTCAAGCTGAGAGTCTTTATTGTTTTTTAGGGTGAAGAGACTTGTGACTGATTGAGTAAAAGAGAGATAGGAGGCACTGGAAAAACAGAGGGTGATTGAGGGAGAGACAGAGAGAGAAGGAGAGAGACAGTGAAAGACACAGACACAGGGACACAGAGAGAAGCTCTAGAGCACAGAGTACGAGTTCCTGAGGGAGCAGCTTTAGATAAAGGTAGGATGCCTCCATTGCAGAGACAGGAAGACACATGCAAGGTCACAGAAGGCTGAGGAGGAACATGAGGCTTCATGTCTGGTGTTTTCTAATTACTCTCTGCAGAAGGAGGTGAAGTCATCCGTTGAGTGTGAGAGTAGAAGGCGGAGTTGGAGTGGGCTGAAGATGAGGTGAAAATCTTCCAGCTAAGAATGGGAGATCATGGATTTTAGTAGCAGCTCAGGTGTAGTACTCCTCTCCTATCATTAGCTAGGTTATTCCAAATTTTCACTATCATACACAGAAGAGAGAAGGAATGATTGTCTAAAAATATACTTCAAGTTTTTTAAATTAAAAGAAAAACATCTTCAGTAATTTTCAAGAAGAGACCCATGGTTGGGGGCAGCTTCAAAGTTAGTAATACTTGAAAGAAAAATACCAGTAACTAGTGTTAATAATTTCCGATCAAATTTTTATATCAACTAAATTCTTTCATGCTGATTAAATTGCTTTGAGCCAAATTGCTTTTGACCAAGTTGCTTTCCACTAAATTAACTTTTGGTTAAGCCCCATGGAGTTGGGTTTATAGAACAGATGGAAAGTTTGGACAAGTGAACAAGAGAGCTTGTTGGCCTGTCATATACCTCTCCTTCAAATTCCATTTTTTCAAGCCATAGATAGCCCTTAGATTTGGTGTGAAATAGAAGAATTTTGATAGTTGGAAAAATGAAAACTTTGGGTAGCTGTTTCTTACTTAGAAATAGGAGTACCAGCCTTCCCGTGTGAGTACCAGTATCACACAATTGTTGTTCAGTGGACCTGATTTCTAGAGATCTCGCTGAATTTCCAAATTCAGTATGAGAAATACCATTGTAAATAAATTATCCATAATATAAAATTTGAGCAGTAAACAATTTTTGCCAGTAAATAAGAGGAAACAAAAACGTATTCATAAATGATACTAAAACATCAAGTTTTAGTAAATACTGGGAACTTCTAAAACAGCAATCGTTTGAATAGGAGTCCACATTTTTTTTTTTTGAAATTCACTTTATAAGAAAGATGACAAAGTTAGTGCAGTACCAGGTATGTAACATTTTCTGTTGCTTGGAATTTGTTGTATGTGCCCAGCTAGCTTAGATTTATCCCTCCCTCTAAACTGGCAAAAAAATGGTAAGAATCAGAAGTCCAATACAAATACATAGCCTGTGCATAAAGGGGCAAAAAGAATTAAGCCCCTCATTCATATTGCAACTGAAGATGGTGCATAGAGTCCAAAATATAGTCCAGGACCTTCCAGATAGTGGGAGCGTCGCTCTCAGGTGGTATTCCAGCAAGAAGCAAGACTTGGCTTTTGTTGCCAGCTTCCCACCTATTCAGACTGAATGTCCCTCTCTTGAGTCATCCAGTCCTGATTTCAACTCAACCTAAACATGTTTTTAAAAATCTTTTCTGTACTTGTCCTCTGCCTCCTATCTAGATACTTGAGTTGCCTGTTGATCTTTTTTTGAGTCTATATTCAGAGTCATCTGTCCTTTGCTGGAGAGATCCAGAAGCCACTTTTGTTTACCCATGCACAAAGATGCATGTGTAGGCAGGACCTCCATAGGATCACCCAAATATGCAGCACAATGGGGCGGGGTCAGTGGGAAGCAAGGCTGGGACCTTAAAGGCTCTAGAATAATGGGAGCCCATAGAGGTTCCTCAGAGCCCGGGAAAAGAGGATCAACTTTGAGTCTTTCTGCTGCACACATTTGCCTCAGTTGACACTTGAAATGGAATCAGGATGTGCACTTTCCACCACTGCTTAAGATTTATGTAAAGGTTTTATGATGGAAATTTGCTCTCCATGCCTATATATTCTTTTGTTTAAAGATTTTGTTCTAAATGTTCAGAAATTGTTTTATTTTTCAATCAAGAAATATATGACAATTACAGCCTTTGTTCTCATGTTTAATACCTGTAGAGTTATATAACAGCGGTTTTAATTTAAACTTATTGTGACTCTGACCCGAGTAGCTTCTACTTTGCTTCTTGGCAATTTCTGTCCTAAATTCTATATAGAAACTTCTATTTTTTTTTTTTTTTTTAGAAACTTCTATTTTAAGGCCATACTTTTCTTTGCAAAATTTCCAGAATGTTTCATTTATCATAATTAATTACCACAGACCTTCTTTCTAATATCTGCTATTCTCTGAGCATCTATGCCAGCTGTGGTGTTATTAAGAATGATGTGAGATTAAATATAGTAGACTCCACTGATCTTAGTGCTTTTTGGTCACCATGCTAACTACTCCTTACCAAGTGGGTCTCAGCTCAACATTGTACATCATGACTGCAAGGAAGCATTTGAATTATGTTTCCCCTGGCAAGGGTGAAAAGTCAGAATGAGATTGATATTAGATTACCTACCTTTATTTTTTTTCTCCATTGAGTATGAATCAGCCATCAATCTCAAGTGAGGATCTTTCTTGTTAAATATTCTGCAGAGTAATTCTACCACTTGAGAGTCTTCAAAGTTGTCATTCTCTTATTATCTAATTGGTATTTGATAAATAGTCATAGGACAAACCCAACATTTAAAAATTACCAAAAACTATTATGTGTCAGGAATCAAACTAGCATCTGGGACAGAGACAAGCAAGATAAGATTCTTGCCCACAAGGAGCTAACAGTTTGTTGGAGAAGATGAATATATTTTAAGTACCATAGTAGTGCCAACCTGGTCTGGCTTCACAGCAAGGGTGGTATTTTAGTAGGTTGGCATGGAAGGATGACTAGAACTCCATTGGGTAATATAGAGAATTATGTCTGAATATTGGTAAGATCTGTTCATTCAATAATAAGAAACCTTGTAAGATTCCAAGTTAATTGCTTACAATATGTGTTATATAGTAGAGCTAGATAACAGGGTATATGGACATGTATTAGGTTATCTTTCCAGTCTGTAATAAATCTTCATTCTCTGATTACCGATCTGCCCCTTTTCTCAACCACATAGGCTTTGATAGTAGCCATATTTTGCGAACAGCTCTGAACACTGTTGATTGGCCCAGAGCAGGCATGTGATCAAGCTGAGGAGGTCAGAGATTTTCACTGGCTCTCTGGCCAAATAGATTGGTTTGGGAATGAATGCCTGACCCAAGCTTCCGGAATCCCACCCTAGAGATTTAAGTTTCAGAAGAGAGGAAAAGAGTGTGAATGAGAGCAAGTGAGAGAGGCATCAGAGATACAAACCAAAGTGGACTATTGATGTAAAGCTATAGAACTTCTGGAAAGAAACATAGGAAAGAATCCTTGTGACCTTGGATTAGGCAAAGATTTCTTTTGATAGGACACAATAAATAGGAATTAGAAGAGGAAAAATTTATAAGTTGGATTTTATATATAAAAAAGCTACTCTTTGAAATGTACTGTTAAGAAAATCAAAGGACATGCCACAGACTGGGAGGAAATATTTGGACAAGACATATTTGATAAAAGACTCATATATAGAATATATAAAAACTCTTACAACCCAGTGAGAAGAGAAACAACCCACAACTTGATCTTAGCCAAAAGGCTGAGAAGTGATGAGAAACAATCTTCTAAAAGTTGACAAAAGAATTAAGTCCTTCACCAAAGAAGATATATGGATGGGACATATGGGAAGATGCTAAACATTATTGTTTGTTAGAAAAATAGAAATTAAAGCCATAATGAGATACCACTGCATACTATTAGAATGGCCAAAATGAAGAAGACTAGCCATAATAAGTGTTAAAAGGATGAGAAGCAGCTGGAATGCTCACACACTGTTGGTGGAAACACAGAATGGTACAGGCACTTTGAAAATAGTTTGAGAGTTTCTTATAAAGTTAAACGTACACTTAAAGTATGACCCAGTAATCCCATTCTTAAATATTTCTCCAAGAGAAACAAGAGCATAAACATATGTCTATACAAAGACCTGCTCATGAATGGTCATAGCAGCTTGATTCATAATAGCTCCAAATTGGAAACAACCCAAATGTCCATCAGTAGTAGATAAACAAATTGTGGTATATTTATACAATATAATAACAAAAGGGGACCTACCAGTAATACTCATAAAAACAGCATAGATATATCTCAAAGGCATTACGCTGAATAGAAAAAGTAATACTACGTATTGAATGACTTTGTATGAAATTCTAGAGAAGTCAAAATGTTAGGAATAGAAAGATCAGTGATTGCCAGGGCTGAAGGTGGGGGAGAGAATGAGCTGAAAATAGCACAAAGGAACTATTTGGAGTGATGTGTTCTATAGTTTATTTGTGGTTGTGGTTGCATGACTGTATACATCTGTCAAAACTCATGAAACAAAGAATACATTTTACTATATGTAACTGATTCTTCATTAAAACTGACCAAAATAAGAATGAATGGCAGGGAGGCCTAGGAGCATAAACTGTGGTAGCAGGTAGGACCCTGTCTTCTGCCACATGATAGCAAAGTAGAAAAATCTGGTCTGTAGAGAGTGGAGGTTGAAGTGAATGTACATAAAAGCCAGATCTGGAGAGATATTTTTTCTTTTTTAAAGATTTTATTTATTTATTCATGATAGACATAGAAAGAGAGAGAGAGAGAGGGGCAGAGACACAGGCAGAAAGAGAAGCAGGCTCCATGCCGGGAGCCCGATGTGGGACTCGATCCTGGCACTCCAGGATCATGCCCTGGGCCAAAGGCAGGCACCAAACCGCTGAGCCACCCAGGGATCCCCCGATATATTTTTTTCTTTAAAGATTTTATTTATTTATTCATGAGAGACACACAGAGAGAGGCAGAGACACAGGCAGAGGGAGAAGGCTCCCTGTGGGGAGACTACTGCAGGACTCAATCCCAGGACCCTGGGATCATGACCTGAGTGGAAGGCAGACCCTCAACCACTGAGCCACCCAGGAGCCCCTAGAGATTTCTAAAGCTGTTCGCATCCCTGGTTTCAGCTTATACCTGGGGCCCAGGTGCATTCCTGTCCTGACTTCCATGAGCCCCTTGTGATAAAGATCCTCATTTTGGCCTAAGCATTCTCAATGGATTTCTGTCACTTATGATCAGAGAAGCCCTACTTCAAGAGGAAATGGGCACCTCTGCAGAACACTGAAAACAAACATTTCTCATGAATGTAATCGTCAGGGGCAGAGAATTGCTTGGCATTTTCCATGAGGAACATGTGTGTGAGAAACTATTTTTACTAGGATTTCCAGAGGAGAACAGTAGAAAAAGCAACTGCCCTGGGGTCAGGACCCTAAAGTCTAGGCCAGGCTCCATGATACACTAGCTGTGCAGTTGTGGGCAAGTCTACTCCTCTCACCGAGCTTCTGTTGTTTCACATGTAAAAGAAGGAATTAAACTGGATTCATGGTTTGTAAACTTTTTATCCAAATTAGATAAACAGCCTAATAGGTGAAATAGGTACAAGTGGAACAGCCCTGGCTGATGAGGAGGCAGGCCCCAGCCTACCTACTTGGAGTTCAGGAATGCAGCAGAAATACAGTTTATGGATTATAGTGTTTGAGGATTAAGGAGTGGGAAGTCATCTTCCAGGATTAGGAATACAAATATAGGAACTAAGAATGTAGGCACACCTGTAAGATGATGACAGAGGGAGCTGGGCCTACAGATAAATGTTTGGAGCCGAAGTCTAGACTGGGAGCCTGAGAGAGTGTCCAAAGCAAGACCATTTGTTACTCCTCAGCCCAGGGCTCCAGTTCTTTTCTATTTAGCACTTACCGTGTGACTTCTAATAAAATAGAATCATAAGCTCCATAAGGGCAGAAGGCAAATCTATCTTGTTTACCAATTCTTTCATGCTTCCTCAGAAATGTTCCATGAGGGTATCCCTGTCAAGAGCCACTAATTTAAACAGATGATAATCTCTGGACGCTCTGCCTCTTATTCCCAGGAACACCAAGCAGCTGCTGTCATTTTCTCCTCTTCCTCTTCCCACCAGAACTCTAGGTCCCAGGGATGGCATGAAAAGGAAGAAACAATACTGCTGCCTAGCGAGTCACCGAGATCTTTCTCCTGTGGTTCTGTCCTTCATGAACCTCTTGTGAAAATAGAGCTATTAGGTGGATTAAAACTCTGTCCGATCCTAACCGTGGCAGAGACAGCCAATGTTACTAAGAGTTTGTGCCTTATCCTAACATACTAACCAAAGTGGGACTGGAGATCTCAGATGCCTTTTCTCCTTGGCCTCCTCCTGTCCTCTAAGGTGGCTCTGGGACATTGCAGTAGACAAGAATAGTGTCTATGGTCCCTTCTGAGCTCTATGATGCTAGGACTACATTCACTTTAAGAAGGTTCTGAATAAGGTGATGGGGAAATTATAAAAATAGGGATGAGTAAGAGACATACTCTTCTTGATTTCAAAACCATTTTACTTCTGAAATCATTAATCTGCTCTTTAGCTAACTCATCAATTTCTTAGAGCATTTACCAAGTGCCTGTTGTTTGTAAAAACCTTCGCCAGGCATTGAGTTGCCAGTTCTAGCTTTTAGTACAGCAGGCTCAGAGAAAGGGCTTGATAGCAATGGGGCTCTGGGTGAGCGAGAATCCAAATAAAACATGTAAATAGGAACTAGAGACCTCATGTCTTGACTCTCTGGGGCTTTTGATGCTACTTTGGCCATATTTATCATTCTGGGGCTTTAGTGAAGTGCCAGAAAACCCATTTTTTAGACATTTTTCCAGGCAGTGTTTTGTGCACTTTAGAGCATCTAGCATCATGTAACAGTTTCAGCTTTTTGGTTGGAAGCTGGGGGATTCTGCTGTGCCTTATTTTCTTGTGGGCAAGAAAAATATGGCTGGTATAATGGACAAACTTAGCTGTGTTTTTCTTCTGGCCTCTTTCCTAGCCTGTCTATGTAAACAGATTGTTACCAATCCTGCACTGGACGTTTATCCAGGACCCAGTTCAGACTTTCCTGGTGATCCATGTTCTAGGGTACATTTGACATGGGCCATTTGTTGCCCTGGGTCAATTGGCTGTGCGTTGGATGGAATTGTAGAGCATTTTAGCGGCTATTAGATCTGGCAAGGCCTTGAGAAAGGTGTGGCGATCATGTCCACAGGTGGAGGGAGGCAGTTGACATATGTGTCAGAAGCCTGTGAATGGCTCTCTGGATCTCACGGGAGGGGAGTGTGGGCCTGGTGGTGCCTGTAATGTCTGGGAAGAGAGCACCATGAGATATCAGTTGTCCAGAAACTTCAGGGCTGAGATGTTCTGGGTAACTCCTTCTTCCTGGATGGCTAAGGGTTTATTTATCTTTTAAACCCCCAAACATTTTATTTGACCACATGAAGAAGTGAGAAGTTTGCTGAAATGTAGGTATGCACAGAGCTCCTCTTGCAGTCCCTTCCTTCTTGGCTCCTGAAGGGTGTCCAGGAACACATAGAAATCCAGTAAAAGAGATTGTTCCTAAGGCTAGATATTCCAAGGGTTTATGATTATAATCCAAAAATACAAATATCTCCATTAGGGTAACTCTGTAAGCACTTACCAGTCCTTTCCATTATGAAACACAGGGGGAAGGGGAGGGGCTTCTTCCTAAACCCTCTGGGTGAAGTCTTTGAGCAGGAGCCATGGAGGCAAAGAAATCATTTCTGGAACTGCAAGACTTAACATGCTCCCCTGATCTTTTCCTTGCCAGAGGGGGTCAGTGAAATCTACTGGGCATGCCCCACTGTTCCTATCTGTCCTTGGGAAATGACTTCTCCTGTTTTGTTTTTATTCATAGCTTTCTTTACATGGACATATTCCATACAATTCACCCATTTAAAGTGTATGATTCAATAGTTCTTAGTATATTTATAGAGCTAAACCATCATCACTAAAGTCAATTTCAGACTATTTTTATTACTCCTGGAAAGAAATCCTATACCCTCAAATTGTCCTCCCCAACCCCCTCATCCCCCTCCCTGCCCTCGGGAACCCTAAATCTATTTTCTGTGTCTATAGATTTGCATATTCTGGACACCCAATATAAATGGAATCATACAATAGGTGGTCCTTTGTGGCTGGCTTTCACTCAACATGTTTGCAAGGTTCATCCATGATATAGCAGGGGTCAGTACCCCATTCCTTTTTATTGCCAACTAAGAGGCCAGTGTGTGGATATACCACATTTTATTCGTTCACTAGCTGACAGACACATGGGTTGTTTCCATGTTTCGGTTACTGTGAGGAATACTGCTGTAAGCATCCATGTACAAATTTTCATGGTTTTCATTTCTCTTGGGTGTAGCTACTATACTCAGGAGTGGAGTTGCTGGATTATACAGTAACTCTTTGTTTAACTGTTTGTCCAGGGCTGCCTTATAAAGCTCAGCAGATTGGAGATATTTTTTCATACTTCAGTACTCCTTGTTTCCATTTTACTTAGAAACTTGGTTTAGGAATATGTGTGTGCAGTGATTTTTGTTGATGAATTTTCCATTCAACTCTTTTAATGTTCACATGTTTGCTTTAGCTTGTGGAGGTCAAAGTCCAGACTGTTTGTATGTTGTTATCAAACAATCCTCTTCATTTCCCCCTTTTCCATTTGTTCCCTGTAGGCCTTTGGGGCCCTGGTTTGTTTTTTATCTTGCGAATTACAGAAATAGGAATTGAAAACTCCTATTATATTGAAGACTGGGGGCTGGAGGTGAGGTTAGCAAGGTGAGGCAAGGGAGGCACGTGGGAAGAGTCTAAATCCTGAAATGCAGGGTCGGGCCACTGGGCTCTGTGCCCCTGGTGCCCCGGGCTGCTCTGTGGCCGCTGGGCCACCTCCCAGGGCTCCCAGGGCTCCCGGGTCTCAGCGCCCTACGTGCGGCCCGGCACTCGCAAGAAACACCTGCGCGCAGCAGTTGCCAAGGACCGAGGAGCTGTTTGAGGCTCCATATCCTGTTTGGGAATTGTTTCAAATGAAATCAGTGACTCTTCCCTGCATTAAAACTTTTTTTTTTTTTTTAAAGGAGAAAAAAAAGAAAGAAGGAAAGCAGCAAGGAGTCACCCTTCAGAGCAGTGGGTGCACAGCCGTCACCCTGCCCTGTGGCGGGGCCTCACCCCTGCCTGCTGCCTCCGCTGCGCCCCTCCCGTCTGGAGGGCGGGAGGAGTGTGGGCAGCTGCTTGCCAGCTGGTGCCTTGTCCCTCTTGCTTCTGGGTCAACTTTCCCTTCTTTTCTTCATTCGCCATTTATTTGTTGAGAGCATTATGTGTGTGCATTGTGCGGGGCCCTGGGACAGTCAGAGGCCTGGCCCTCCCAGAATGTGCTAGCTCTTTATTCTCTCCTGCCTTTCCCTCATTTTCTAGCTCACTCTCCATGCATTTCTTACTCCTCTTCCCCTTACTTCTCTAATTTTACATGTTAAAGGGACTCCATTTTTTTTTTAAAGTTATTTCCATGTGCATGTTGCATTTTTTGGACTCACACAGGAGGAATTTAGAGTTAAAGAGATTTGGCACATCCCTGTCCCCACTGGCCTCCTCTCTTCCTTGGAGGATAAGGTGAGATCCAGGCTGAGTCTCTCTGAGGAAAGGAGGAAATGTGAGAGCGGGCACATCTGTGCTCTTGCCACTGGCTAGGAGAGAAGGTGGTGCTGCTTGGGGAAGGTGCAGGTGTGGGCCCGCGCTCATGCATGTGCCTGTGCCTGTGTGTGTGTGTGTGTGTGTGTGTGTATGTATGTAGGGGGCACCTGGGGAGATGGCCGAGAGAGGCACTGGATAGAGGCACTAGAAGTCCCCGAAGCCCATTGGGCCACTTGACTGGCATCTGGATGCAGCCTCAAAGTTTGCCCTTGAGAATGCTTCCAGCCCTCCTCTCGGAATACTTTGTCTCATTTCCATCAGGATGCTATGGGTCTTAGGTGTTTCAAACACCAGAATGTTTGGGGACCCTGCCTCTGACCTGTCTGATTCAAGGAAGAGTCCTCCTTATAAACAGATGTAAATAATAGGTTTCACCTCTGCCCAAGAGTCATTGCTTTTCCTCGGAGAGGTGGTACAGCTGTATTCCTATCTTCTTTAAGCAAGATTCTGACGGCTAAATGGCCAAGAGTTCTGAACTAGAGCACGGAGGGGCATTTAGAGTAGTATTCTTTAAACTGTTGGTAGTGAAGGACCTGTGAGTGGGTTTTTTGGTTTATTTCTTATTTCTAGTCATTTGTAAATGGACTTGTTTTGGTAAAATACAATAAAATACTTGAAAATTGAATGGAAAAAAACCCAAAGACATACAACATACAAGCTCTGATTTTTTAAAAATTAGATTTGATAGGTATTAAATTGTTCTGAAAAACTGATATAGAAATACCTTTAAAATTATTTATTTATTTATTTGAGAGACAGAGAAAGATCACAATCAGGGGGAAGGGCAGAGGGAGAAGCAGACTCCTCACTGAGTGGGGAGCCCAATGCAGGACTCGATCCTGGGACCTTGGGATCATGACCTGACCTGGAGGCAGACACTTAACTGACTGAGGCACCCAGGTGCTCTGATATAAAAATTCCTAAACACTGTCTGTTTCTGTATTTTTCTTGTTGTAGACTAGTAAGAGATTGTGAACTGGCAGTAGTCTGCAGACCCCACTCTTGTCCCCACTCCCTCCCTTCATCCCTGGGAGTAGCCAGCTCCTGCCTTGGGCTGGATGACAGGAGCATTGGCAGCCTGTGAAGATCTCTCCACATGGAGTGCACTAGGGAGCAGAAGTACCCTCCTGCATCTGATCGTTGTACTCTCTAAGACTTGGGGTTTCTCAGACAGCAATTTTAGTAATAAGGAGCTGAATCAGCTGAAGCTGGTTTTTAGGTACAAAACTCATGGAATCCACAGCAAAACTGCTGTGGTAGGCCCAGGAAGGGCAGAGGCCAGGGTGGTTCCAAGGACCCTGGCAGTCCAAGTTCATGGACCTTTACTTGGAGCCCCACCATCAACAAAGCTTAGCTCCTACTGTCCTCAATCTGTGTGCCTCTTGGCATGAATGATCAGGAGAGAGATTCTGTGGCTTGAGTCTGGGAAAAAAGTCTACCTCAGTCCAATTAGTGGTAGGCCAACAGATGGTGTCTCATAGCCCACTCTCCAACCAGTAGGCTTGTGGAAACCAATTCCTTGAGAAAGAAGTTAATGGCAGGGGACCAAGGTGGCTGTTGGTGCAAGCTGCTGCCCATGGAAGGTCTGGGACAATGTGCCACTTCTCAAGCAGGAGGACGGTTTTAATCACTAAATTGCAGGGAGAAATTCCTGCCTTGCCCTGTGTAATCGGCTCATCCCCCTGGGTCTCTAAGTGTGCTGAAATGTTGCTTCCTAGCTTCTGGTCTAACTACTCACTTAGCAAACAGGAGTCTCCATGGAAGGCACTGACCTGTGATTTATGTGTCATAAAAGGGCTGGGGTGTTTGATGCCTGTACTTATCTGCTTGAGAAGAAACATTAAATGAGAGCTAATGGACCCTCGGCTTCTAATGTGGCTGCTGCTTGCTTAATGCGCAGCGCACAAGTGCTCCGTTTCAGTCTGGCTCCCTGGACAGGCCAAGCTGATTTTCATCCTGCAGATCTCAAAGCTCAACCACAGCCAGAACCATGACATTAGAACTGAAAGGCCCAGAGCTTCTATTTTCTCTTTTCTATACCTTCACCACTGAGAGTCTCTTGCTGCAAAGATGTTTTTTAAAAAATAAATACGTATTTTTAAAGACTTTTGTTTATTTATTTGAGAAAGAGAGAGAGGGTTCAAGTGGGGTGAGCAGCAGGAGAAGCAGGAGAAGCAGGTTCCCCACAGTGCAGGGAGCCGGATGCGATGTGGGGCTCCATCCTGGGGCTCCAGGATCATGACCTGAGCCGAAGGCAAATGTTCAACTGACTGAGCCACTCAGGTTCCCTGCCGTAAAGATGTTTTATACACAAAACTTCAGAGATAAAATCCTTTTTTTTTTTTTCAGAGATAAAATCCTAATGTGAAGCAAACATTCAAGCTGATGACACCATTTCAAATGACAGCTTGACAATCCATAGTTCCAGACGACCTTATACTGAACAATTTCTTCTACAGAGTTCATTTGAATCCAGAACGACCGTATTTTCCTTTAGCCAAGGAAAGGGTGGAGAGTGCACAGAATCAGTTAACTCTGGGTCTCTACCCGCAGCAGGCTCTAGGTGGCACTGCAGTGCAACATTATAATGCATTGTAAAGCATGTTAGCGTGCAGAAAACCGGGGAACATTGAGTGCTCAGAAAAGTTAAACACTTTAAGGAAGGGAGTACAAAAATCGCTACTGCTGTAAAAGCCTTGGGACCCCAGACCATTCTCTTCAGGGAACAAATGGCTAAATGGCAAGGATGGTGTAGGAGGGAATATGCACCTAGTGGTGATTTGCAAAATCTAAACACAAGCTGAGAATCAGAACTATCTTCTGTGCTTGGGGAATGAGGAGGCAGAGAAGAAGCCTGAGAAGACAGACTAAGGATGAGAGAGGAATGGATTTTTAAGTTATTATTTTATTTTGAGGAAGAATGTGATCTGAAACTCATGAAATTCCTCTGATTTTATTCTCTCACTGACCATTGAACTGAATTAATGTTAGTATAGCTAATAGTTATATACTGTAATAGAGAATCATGAGAAGTAATACTGATTAAAGGTACTTGCAATCATGAATGATAAACTGAATTAAGCAAGAAAAATTAAGTGAAACATCAAAAAATGTCTTTCTCATGGACCACAAAATCTAATACTTCGGTTTATGTTAGGTTTATGGAATAAGGAATAGTTTGGCCCACCAGATTTTGATGGTTCGGGAGGAACATGTAAGCTTATTATCTGGACCTTATCTATCCCTGATTTGCAAGGATTTGTTCAATTCATTCCTCTAAATCAGTGGTTCTCAAAGTGTGGTTCCTTGACCAACAGCATCAGTATCACCTGAGAATTTGTTAGAAATGCACATTCCTGAGCCCCACCCCAGAACTCCTAAATCTGAAACTCTGGGGATGGAGCCCAGCAATTGATGTTTTAGTCAGTCTTCCAGGTGATTTTAAGGCATGCTCAAGTTTGAGTACAATTGCCCTAAAGAGTCTTTTGAGTATATGAGGGGAAGAGGGAGGATAGGTAGATCATTCAGTGTACATTTGAGCCCTTACTATATTTTAGAAGTATGATAAGTGCTGGAATTACAATCAAGAAAACATGATTCTAAATTTAGGGGGGAAAGGGTGCCCGAGTGGTTCAGTTAGTTAAGCATTGGACTCTTGATTTCATGATTTCAGGGTTGTGAGGCATGGTTGTGAGGTTGAGCCCCATGTTAGGCCTGTGCTGGGCATGGAGGCTGCTTAAGATTCTCTCTCTCCGGGATACCCGGGTGGTTCAGTGGTCAAGCGCCTGCCTTCGGCCCAGGGCATGATCCTGGAGTCCCAGGATCAAGTCCCACATTGGGCTCCCTGCATGGAGCCTGCTTCTCCCTTTGTCTAAATCTCTGCCTCTCTATTTTCTCTCTCTGTGTCTCTCATGAATAAATAAATAAATAAATAAATAAATAAAGTCTGTAAAAGAAAAGATTCTCTCTCTCCCTTTTCTTTTGCCTCCCCCACTACCTCTCTCTCCCTCTCTAAAAAAAATAGTGGGGAAATGGGCATACCTACAACTATAAATGTAATAACTGCTATATAATATAGTAATTCTGTCTAGAAGGAAGGAGGACAAAGTCTTAGAGGGTGGTGGAGGACATTTGAACAGTCTTGAGGGATGAAAAGATTAATGAGGCAGAGAAGGGCTTGTAACTTTTAACATTGCCTTTCGTTATTGCCAGAGAAGAGTTTTGTCCACTTTAAAAAATAGAGTTGAGCATATTGAGAGAGACTATTTGAGTCTTTCTTTCCCTACCAGACATGGGCTTTGCAAGTCACTTATTAAGAGGGAAAATCTGGCTGGCCTTGGACTTCCACTCAATGCTAGAAGACAATTAAGTAGTATCTACAAAGTTCTGAGGGGAACAGTGACTCTAGGATATTATACTTAGTCAAGGTGTTGGCCAAATGAAAAGACAATAGATAGACATTATCGTGCATCAACAAACTCAAGAAATACAGAATGCGTGAATACTTCCTGGAAAAAAGAACAGCTTAATGACATGATGCAGCCATGTAAGAGGTAAGTCAAAAATAAAGGACTCAGGAATGATGTAGCACAATAAAAGATGAGTGGTAATCATTATATTGTTGAAGAATGAGAGTACAAATTTCCTCATCTTTTTTAGCAGAAAGTAGATTTTTTTTTGATAGAGAGTGCTCCCAGTGGAAGTGGGGGGAGAGTCAAAGGGAGAGAGAGAGAGAGAGAGAGAGAGAGAGAGAGAGAATCTCAAGCAGACGCCACACCTAGCCCACTGCAGAGCCCGATGTGGGATGGAGCCCTCACAACCCTGAGATCACGACCTGAGCTAAAATCAAGAGATCAGTGGTTTTACCCTGAGATCACGACCTGAGCTAAAATCAAAAGTTAAGTCCAACACTTAACTAACTAAATTACCTGGGTGCCCCAGGAAGTTGATATTTAAAACAGCTCTAACCACTTTATGCTTTTTAATAATCATTTCTTCTTAACCTAGAGGGATCTTTTAAGAAATAATACCATTTACGGCAAAGAAACATTTATCTGGTTTATTTTCCTTTACTCTCTTCAGCTTCTTTTTTATCTGTTAAGTAAAGCTAAGTTTTGAAACTTTCCAAAAATTAAAACTAGTTAATATAGAATAAACTCATTTTAACTAGCTTATTCCATCCATCCATCCATCCATCCATCCATCCATCCATCCATCCGTCTATCCTTATTCACTCTCTTTCACTCTCATGGTTCTAAGCATCACCTGTTTGCTTATGATGCTCAAATATTTGCCTGATGGCTCTTCTGATCATGTCCAATAGCCCACTTGGACAGCTCCACTTGGGTGTCCAATGAGTACTGCAAACTTCAGGTGTTCAAAGCCAAACTTATTTTCATCTTCTTAATCCAAATTTGCTGTTCCTCCTGTATTCCCATATTACCTGTCTCAGTTCATGATATCACCATCAAGTTGGTTAGCAAAGTCAGAAATCTGGAGTCATCCTAGATTTCTCACCTCTCCTTAATCCTTCCTATCCAACCAGTCAATACTATCACTTCCTCAATATTTAGTTTTACTCTTTTCTTTATCCAAGTTACCACTGACCTAGGAAGTATCCTTGCCAGGGTCTTTGACAATAGCTTCTTAACTGATTTCTTGGCTTTTCTACATTTATATTCATTGTTTATATTCCTGCCAGAATGATCTTTCTAAATGCAGGTTGACCTTGTTACTCTTCAGCTAATATCCTTCAGTGGTTTTTCTATTTCCCTTGGGATAAATCTCAGGCTACTGAACGTACTCCATCCTCAGTCTTTGGACTAACACTTCTATTCCTGACTTACTGTGATGTGGACAATTGCTGACTGGAATTCCTTTGTTTCCTTTATGGCTTAGATGATGCCTACTTAAATTATTGAAGCACAGCTCCAAGGTCACTTCAGGAAGTTTTCCTAGTCCTTGGACTAAGTTTATCTCTTCTGTGCTCTGTGATGTGCTTCATATACATCTGCTGTAGCACTTAGTGTCAAGAGCTGTTTATGTATTGGTCTCACCCACTGTCATTGTAGGTTCCTCTGTACTAGGAACTATGTGTATGTGTGTGTGTATGTGTGTGTGTGTGTGTGTGTTTAATCATGGTGCCTGTTACACAGCGTGGCACATTGTAGGCACACAGAGGCTATTGAAATGAGCCAAACAATCCTGGTATTTCTTTCTATTGACTACCAGATGCACATCTTCTGTCCCTTGGGCCCAATTGGATAAACACTGCCAAATTCAATAGTGCTCCATTTTTCCAAGCTCTGGGCAGACCCCCTTCCTTCTGTGGACACATTCTTTCTTCAGATATGTTAATACTATTGATTAAGTGATAGCTTTCTTTTAAAGCAATCACATTCCAGTCATGTCTCTCTAGACTACATTCTAGACTCTTTAACTGGGTTTCTTTATTCTTTCATTCATTAGTTCACTTATTCTCTTCATGGAAAGCTACGTGTTTAAGAGGCATCTACTAGGTTTTAATAAAATGGTGCCCCTTGTATTACTGGTCTTCATTGTGTAGGCCCCCCAAGGTATGCGCTTGGTGGATGCTTCAGTGGGAGGGATATATGTATAAGGTGGGAGCCCATGTCAGGGGAGGGCAGGAGGCCTGTATGTTGAGTCCAACTTCAGTCAAGTCCCTCCAGTTCTTGAGAACAGTCTAGTATAAAGATAAAGAGCTCTGGATTTGGAGGGAGGCAGCCTTGGTTCCAAATCTCAGTTTAACAGCTTAGTGGACATGTTCCTAACTGTGAATCTCTTCAACTGTGAAATGGGAAGAATAGTAGGACTGACCTTATAGGGTTGTTTTGGTAATTAAGAGATGATGTTGAAAAAGACAATGGCAGGTGACAAGCATGCAACCAATGGTATTCAGCTTCCTCATTGCTGTCATCATCGCTGTCATCCTCACCATCATTTAACAGTGAGTGCTCTAGCATAGCCTCAGCTGGACTATTCTTCAGGTCCTCCTCACACCTCCTCCCCTTGGGATGTGATTTGGTTGATAGAGGTGGGAGCCTGAGGAAGACCTGGTGGATGTCCCAACTGCCAATTGCCTTTTTCTGCTTCCTCTGTTAGAGATGCTTTGGGTTTTTAGGGACTCTATTTATATAGGGATTATTTAGCATTTTTATTCTCTAAAGGTGCTGGCATAGATTCAGTCTGTAATTCTAAGGAAAAGGCGTTGAGCTGTGCCTTTCTTTGTTTGTCAGGAACATTTCTGTAGATAAGCACCCTGCACAGTAAATAAACTGCATTGTTATTACATTGCCTAGCAATTTACCTGTAACAGACGGCTGTGCCTGCTATAATGACATGATAGCTAATCCATAGCCCTGCATGATTTTATCTTTTACTGGAGGAGGCTGGCAAGTTTAAAGGGGACGCCCTCAAGGATCAGCTAGGGGAAACCGGTTCTGGTTTTTGTGAGTGAGGTTTGTTTGTTTGTTTGTTTTTATCCACAGGAGATGCACCGAAAGTCCAAGTCCTGTGTCTGGATTTTGAACGAGTGCTTAATTTCAGGATCAATTACCTTAAGCTTCCCACAAGTAGGTTCTACCAAAAGCTTCCGTTTGATTTAATTAAGGAAGTCTCTCAGTCCTCAAGGCTGTGGTTAATACAGAAGATAATTTTTTTTTCTTCTTACTGCATTAGAAATTTTGGATATGTAAATAGCCTATCGTCCAACTTGTCTTAAAAGGAACTAACAATTGCCTTTGGCAATCAGTAAATAAGCCTGCTTCCTTTTATTTAACTTCCTGTATGCTCTTTGATAGAGCCCTCAAAGTGACATTATTAGATCCAAAGGCAAGAACCATTTTATAGCTCTATTAGTTTGACCCTGCTTACCAAAACACCCAAACAATTCATAGTGTCACCATAATTTTCAATGTAAACTACAGAATTGGATTCTCAGTGGCACTTTTTGTGTGTGTGTGTTTACTGTTTGTTCCTCTGACTAGATTGAAAGTTTCTAGAAGGAAGGACTGGGCCTAGATTTCTCAGGAGGCTGTGCCCCCTGGAAAGGGTACAGACTTAGGGTTTAACCCGGGTTCAACTCCTGGCTTTTAGCCATTAACAGCTCTATGACCTTGGGTGCTTTTCTATAATCTTTCTGTTGCTATCCTCCCAAAGCTTGTTTAAGATACACTTGTGCCCCTTGTAGCACTTTTTACTAAAAATATTTTATATACAAATACATGCTTTATACACAAATACTTTATATACAAAATCTATGCATATTTTTATGGTACTTTAATTATTTTTCTAAATGGTCTCAGATACCCTTCACAGTTTAAATATTACTGGCAGTGCTTGGCAGAAGGAACAAGAATTGTTTCACATCAGGGAAACTTCTCACAGTGGTACCAATCCCTTTCCCCCCATTTGTTCCCACCTCCTCAACATTTTCTTAGGAAAGAAAATGTGTCACTCTTCTTAGTGATGAATTAGGCAGGGTGGCTGCTTGCTGGGGACTATTTATATCTCTCTAATCTATTTCTCTCCATCTCCAGCACCACCAATAGCTAACATTTATTGAAGGCTTACAGTGGGCCGTGTGCTCCACAGGCATGATCTCATTTAATCCCCACTAAAACCATTATTATTGCCATTTTACAGGTGGGGAATTTGAGGCTTAAAGGGGTGAAGCAAATTATCTAAGGTCACACAGCTAATTAGTGTCAGACTCCGGTCCAATATCTCACCTAGAAGCGTGGAGGACTGGTAAGGGGACAGATAGAGGCCTTCCCAGCATCTTGCTTCTCTCAGGTCATCCTCTTCTCCACATGGAAACAGCATGAGCTTTTGCAAAAGAAAATCCAATGACCCCATACATGTCCTCTCCCGATCCCTACCCCGCTTTAACAATCAGCACGATTTGGCTTCTGCCCACCTTCCCTGTCTCATCTGGCACCACCTTGCCCTTGCTTTCTGCCTTTTGTGAACTTTCAGTACTAGAATGTGCTATCTCTTCCCTGTCCTCAGAGCGTCTGTACATGTGGTTCCGTCTGGCTGGAACATCCCCTCCTTTCCTTGCCAGCAGGCCCAATCCTTACCCTGGCCTTCTCAGCCTTCTCCAGTGATTTCACTCCTCCTGCTGATGATGTAGGATGCTGCTTGCTGGTGGGACCATTTGTACCTCCCTAGATCCGTTTGTTCCTGACCTTGTGTTAGGATAGGTTCCCCTGTCATGTGCTGCAGAGCAGCCTGTGTCTTTTCTTAATGGCACTTATCAAAATTTATAGTTTCAAAATTTTTATCTGTGTAGCCATTTGGTTAATGTCTATGTATTGTGCGCTGATTGGAAGTTTTGTCCTCAAACATTGTCCCCTTTAGCTCACTTTGTATCCTCAGTGTCTAGCACAATACCTGGTACATGGTATTATCATTTATGATGCTGAGTGAAAGCTGAGCTTAAAGAAGCTGGGAAATGCTAATGATGGGTCCTGGGGTGTCTCAGCCTTCTCCTGTTCCTGCAGGAGCAAGCAGCATGTACAAACTGCATGGCCTCTGGGTCTCTTCACGTGTGTGTACATGTGCATCTCTGAATGTTTGTGTGACATGCACACACACGCACACATACACCCTCTCTCCATTACAGGCAGCTGAACCAGGAAGGTGAAGAATATTTTTCATGGCGTTATTTTTATGATAATCTATTTCGATGGTTAATTTGGTTTAGGACACTGATTTATCACCAGTTTATAGATCTCTCTCTCTCTCTCTTTTTATTGTCCTATTTGAATTATAAGGATGGCATGTGTGAAATGGAACTTCTTGGCCTATTGTTCTGCTTCTCACGCAACCAGTGTAGTTCAGACAATAAAAAGATCTATAAAATTAATATATACACAGAGTGAGAGATGAAAGAGAGGGACAGAGACAGAGAAAATGGGTAATGCTTTGGAACTGGATACCACATTTATCTCTCTCTGGTGAAGTTCAGAATCAAAATTTACATGTGGAGGAGGCATAAATGAGGTATGAAGGTGTTGTCCTCTCATGTGAAAAGAGGTCTAGTAATTCTAGCTTACCTATGTTACTCGGAAAACATATTTTTCCTCTTGTCCTTAACCATTTTAAGGGCTTTTTGACTACTGAGATAACTTTAGAAATACATGCTCCAAAAGTGTGATGTTAAGGAAAATAAGTATCAGGCCACTTGGATTATATAATTGCTTAGTCTGCCAGGCACGTTTCAATTATATCACCGATAGGCATCTAAAATGAATATTTCCTTGTGAATTTTCTCCAGTGCCTGGTACACACCCGGCACAGGGTCGGTATTCAATAAGTATTTGTCAGATAAATGTAGAACAGAAGAGCGCTGAGAGGTATGGCTGGTTAATTGGTACTCTGAGGTACAATCCTGAGCTTGCTGATTGTTCAGCAGAGGAAGGATTATGTCCCTTTCCTATCATCCCCTCTGGCAGTGGTACTACCTCACGTCCTTTTCTGGCCAACTTTTCCACTTCTTTTGGCTCCTGGACTCCCTCTTGCTTTTGTTATTCTTCCCACACTAGCTATTCACCAATTCCTTCCAATCAGTGAGATGGGAAAAATTCTAGTGGAGTAAGTTGATCCTGATAAAATGCCTTCTGTGTGGAAAACAAATAGCAATCTTCCTACTTTCCAAGGGAGTATTTTGAATGACCAGGTGGCAGTTCCCAGATGCGACTTCACTTGAGGTTCTTGGATTGACTATTTATTGCTATGCTTGAAATGATGGTTATTATTGTTACAAATATTATTATGCTGAGGAAGCCAGCTTGCAAGCACAGACAGCTGCATTGTTTACAAACATAATTAATGAGGTGATTTTTAATATCAACAGCTCAGCACCAGCCTTTCTAAAGACTGTTTATGGCCTGGGCCACAGAGCCATTTGTAACTTCTACAGCACTTCTCTGACGGGGCCGCCTCCAAGAGTCATTTCCTTTGGCTGGGCCCTGGTTTATTTTATGAATGACAAAAATAAACCTCTACTTGTTGCTGGTGAGAAATGGTTTATGTCTAGCAAGCCCATGTTCACCAGAAGATAAACACAGGAATACCTTTCTAAGGAGTGATGGTACATTTCTTAGCAGCTAACTTCTGTATTTATACAATAGTCATCCAACTAAGATGGCTGTCCTGGGGAACTGGGAAGGAATGGCATATTCCATTTCTAAACATGGAAATGTTTTGTGTGGTATGATGGTCTATAAACACCTGTAGTATGTCAATATTCAGAAGAATGGCTTCTACTTCAAATAGGCTTTCGACAGCCCAATAATTGAAGCCTTTTACATGACCTCAGATGTTTGTTTCCATTTAGTTATATTTGGGTGAAGGATTTCAACAAAAGATGTTCTCTCCTCTAAATTTGTCCTGGCCTGGCATAGCCTTTCAAAATGGACTTGAAAGCAAGTATTAGGTGAAACTCATCTTCTTTATCTTTATTTTTTCCATTTCACTCCTGATTTTGAGCTTTGAGGTTCTGTCAGTGACGGGTAGCTGGTGTACCCCAAATCTGAAGGATCAGTTTATTCTTATGAGATGCCTGCCATTAAGTATCTTCCCAAGCAAGTAGGGATATGACTCTTCCACTTGCACAGTAAAATAAAAATGAATAACCCTTCTAGGGTCTGCTGTATTTAAAAGTAAGAAATGGGGATCCCTGGGTGGCTCTGGTTTAGCGCCTGCCTTCGGCCCAGGGTGTGATCCTGGAGTCATGGGGTCGAATCCCACATCGGGCTGTCTGCATGGAGCCTGCTTCTCCCCCTGCCTGGCCAACTCTCTGCCTGGCCAACTATCTCTGCCTCTCTCTCTCTCTCTCTGTGTCTCTCATGAATAAAAAAATAAAATCTTAAAAATAAATAAATAAAAGTAAGAAATGAGTGTCATTGTGTTTCCTGACTTGTTTCTTACATTTCAGAGGTTAGATAATTTAATAGGGTGTTTAAACTTTTTTTGCTTTTTGTTTTCTCCTCTAAAAACTCTAAGGGAATTACTCTCATTCTATTTCCTCTTGACTAGGGAACTGGTTGGGTGTATTTGTTCAGTAGGAGGCAATAAGATAGGAAGAGATGAAAAAAAGACTAAAGATAGTAAAAATGACCCAAGATAATTAAAGTTAGCCATCTTGTATTTTTCTTGTAGTTTTCAGGCCAATGTTTCCAAAACACAGTTTTATTTTTAAAAAAATTTTAATTTTTTTACATTTTTAAATTTAAATTCAATTTGCCAACATGTAGTATAACACCCAGTGCTCATTCCATCAAGTGCCCTCCTCAGTCACTATCACCCAGTTACCCCATCCCCCCACCGACCTCTCCTTCTGCAACCCTTTGTTTGAAACACAGTTTTATATCCCAACCCTAAATGTCCTTGTTTATGACCTTAATCCACACTGACTCTGGAGTGGATGATATGAACTTTGTCAATGCCCCAGGTTTCATAATTTGAGATGTTAAAGAGTGTTCATTTATTTTTTTTAAAGATTTATTTTAGAGACAGAAATAGAGAGTGAGGGTGGGAGAGAAGGGCAGAGGGAGAGAGAGAGTCCTAAGCAGACTCCCGCACCTGATGGGGAGCTCAATCTCATGACTCTGAGATGGTGACCTGACCTGAAACCAAGAGTTAGAAGCTTAAGTGACTGTACCACCCAGGCACCCCAAGAGTGTTCATTTAATGCAACTCCACATTTATTGAACATCTGGGGATATATGTCCTTTACCCTCAGGGAGTTTAACCATCTCCCAGAGGAGATAGAAACATATAATGAAGATTTGTCTCTAAAAGCACACTCTTTTAAAGAGAATTGTTTATTTCATTGGTTTGACTGCTGGTGTTTTCATTTTGCTGATTACAGTAATGTGTAGAGAGGAAAAATGGAAGAAGCCAGAGGGAGCTAAATTGATTTATATAGGGAAGGACATGAAATTACCAGTGGGACATAAAAGAATAAATCTAGAAGGTAGAAGGAAGGAATAAGGGGTGGGGTGGGGGGTGAAGTTTGAAGGGGTGAAGTAGGAGGAAAAGTTTGGGGGACCAACTGCCATGATGTCTGGGATTTTGGGGGACAGAAAGGTTTAATTTTTCTTTTTAAAAATTGAGATATAACTTGCATGAAGGGCTAAAATGTTAAGTGAACAGCTCAGTGCATTCTTAGATAGGAATATACTTTGTAAACTGCCCCCCCCAAAAAAAAGGTATAGGAATTTCCATCATTCCAGAGAGCTCTCTCATACCCTTCCCAGTTAGCAGCCTAGGGGTGAACATTCTTCTGCCTTCTCTTCCCATAGAGGAGTTTCACATTTTTAAGCTTGGTATCGGTGGAATCACAGAGTATGTATTCTTAGTTTCTAACTTCTTACACTCAACATTATTCTGTGAGATAGAATTATATGCGTTTTTGCATGTATCAGTAATTTATTCTTTTTCATTCATGTGTAGTATTCCATTATATGACTATGTCACAATGAATTTGCTCATTCTACTGTCAGTGGATGTTCAAGTTGCTTCCAATTTGGAGACTAATTTGAATGATGCTGCTGTGAACACTGCTGCATATGTCATTTCTGTTGGGCAAATGCCCAGGAGTGCGATTGCTTGGCCACAGGGTGCATATGTAGGCTTCCCCTTGGTTACTACCAAATAGTTCTCCAACGTGATTGCACCAATTGGTGTCCTCCAAATACTCTAAGGTGCTCCAGTTGCTCTACATCTTTGGCAACACATAATGAGAATGTTGAGGAATTCTTTTTGGGCATTGTGTGGTATAGTTTCCCCCTTTGCTACTCTTTGTCAGGCTTCAGGAAGACCCAGAATTTAGAGTCAGATATATGTCAGATTTCTTGTATTCACTGCCAAGGGCAGCAAGCTCAGGTTCCCCTGGGTATGAATCATGGCTTCTCCCCTTACTAACTATATATTCTTAGGCATGGTGTGTGTGTGTGTGTGTGTGTGTGTGTGTGTGTATTTATGCGTGTTGTCTTCTGAGGCTTTTATTCTTTATCTGCAGAATGAGAATCAATGACTCAATGCCTAAGGTTCTTACGGGGATTGAATGAGATAGTGCACATCAAGCCCTTTGCACAGGGCCAGGCATATAATTAGTACTCAGAAAACGGTAGCTTGTGTTACTATTAACAGAAGTGAGAAAATTCCAAGGGGAAGGGCTAAACATGGGGAGAATAGAATTGGGAGACCTGGACCAGATCGCTATATCCATCTGGAGTTTCTCCTTTCGTTGCTAACCTTTGAAAGTTCGGGGATTCAATTATTGGAGGCAATAATTCCCTATTGCCCAAAGCCCTGTACCCCTTTTCTGCACTGAGGTAGGCAGTTGTGACTTTTCAGGCATTGCATTTTCAAGCTTAGCTTGTATGAGACTTGGGTGTGCTAACGCCATCCTGTTGCAAGACATCATCAACCACCATCACTGAGGAATTTGAGAAACAAGATTTACAATAATTAGAAGTCTCTCCTCAAAGGAGATTGGTAATATGCAAGGTAAGAGAAAACTGAGGAGAAATGCTTAAAAGAGAAAAAAGAAAAAAAAAGGAAGCCTATTTAATTTTATGGTTGACGCAACTTGTTACATGTGTGTCCTGCCAGAATAAATCGGATCATCTGATTTTCAAATTGCCGGGTCTATTGTTTCAGAAATAGAGGATGTAAATAATTTCAGTGCAATCTCCCGGATCTGGACCTCTCTCATCCAGAACTGTTATCAGCATTAGCATAATTTATGGTGCTATCTAATAATGAAATCACTGAACACTGATTGTACAGCTTCTTAAAGCTATAATTATTGCTCATTAGGAATGGATTTCATATTGTTTGCTCCTGGCACATAACAAGTTATTGAAAGGGAAAAGTTGTCAGTAGAAGTGAAAAACCAGGGAAGGCACTTCTCTAATTCCTGAATATTTTCCCTGATGAACCCGTGTGAGATTTTGTTTTTCGTAGTAGAGAACAACTGGCTGCCCCAGATGCCATTTATTATCTTATTTGTTTGTTAAGAAAATTAATTTTAGCTTCACATCATGCTTCTTTTTCAGTCCATGAGGTGGTGAGCGTTCAGAAAATGTAGACGGGATGAGTGAGTGTGTGAAAAAGGATTGAATGAAGACAAAAGTCCCAGTGGCAGGACGGTGCACTTGACCTTTGTCCAGCTCCCACCAAACATTAACACAGGAACTGCCCATTAAGCTCACCTGAGAGGTTAGAGTTGGCAGTTTTCAGGCTTGTTAATCTGGAACAAATATTTGCATATTTATCTCCAAATATCTTTTTTTTTTTAAAGACTCCATTTGTTTATTCATGAGACACACACACAGAAAGAGAGAGAGAGAGAGAGAGAGAGAGAGAAAGGCAGAGACACAGGCAGAGGGAGAAGCAGGCTCCATCCTGGGAGCCCGACGTGGGACTCAATCCCGGGTCCCCAGGATCATGCCCCGGGCCAAAGGCAGTGCTAAACTGCTGAGCCACCCAGGCTGTCCTATCTCCAAACATTTTTTTTTTTTTCTCCAAACATTTTAAAGCGCATTTTTAAAATTTACAGAAGCAGTGCTTGGCTTTTTTAGTGTAAAAGATTTGGACAATACATATATGTACTGAGTAAAACTTGGGTACTCCTTTCACCTTTCATTTACGCTGGTTGATCTTCTCTTGGGTAATGACCCTTGACCATGATGGCCTTGGTGTTCCTGGCACTACTGAGGACTCATTGCCTGGGATAACAGGAAAAAAAAAAAAAAAAGCTGCTTTTGTTGGCTAGCAAATCCTTCCAAATGGACCACGGGCCTGGGGATGACTTGGTCTTAGCCATCCGAAGGAGGTTTAGTTAGCAATTTCTATTGAAAATGGTTGGGAGAATTATACATTTCAGCACGGAAATGAGCAATAACAATTATACTATTTGCAAAACAGAGGCCACTGTCAGTATGTTCATGCTTCTGGGAATGGGGAAAGAAGCTTCTTAATGAAGACTTGAGTTTATAACGAACAGTGTCTTTAACTTGTGATGTCAACTTCAATGGAATGTAGCTTGGCCTTGAGATTGGTGTATTTTATTTGACCTTCATGGTTTGAATGTAATGTCTGTGTTTGTCAATTAATCCAGCATGGGTATTTATCTAGGCCTAGGTCAGATTTTTGCAGCCTGGCTTTTTTGTACCCGATTCTAGCTTCCTTAGGTCTTTGGCATGAAATGTGAAAGCACTAAAGAAATCAAATGAGTATTTCTTTAATAGATTCTTTTCCTTACTTGTTGATAACTGTGCTCTCTTTTCCTTAAATATCCTCTTATCTAGGGCCTTCTAGTCTCCGAGAGTACAGGGAAAATGTCAGATATGCAGAAATTAAAAAAAAAAACACCTTTTTCTTTCACTGGAAAATTTCAAACTTTAGTAAAACTGTAGAAATGTTTAAATTGCCTTCCAATTTCTGAAAGAAATTGGTTTCCTTTAACGCTTAACGAGATAAACTGCAATTCGATTCAAGTCATTTTTCTGCCTCTCCTTGTTGACAATCTGAGCTCTGTTTTTTTGGTTTCCTCTTGCTTTCTGATTGACTTCAAGATTGCATCTAATCTTTTTATTCTATCTTGCACGAATGCAGCCTGCAATGTGTTGTGACAAGGAGCCAGACCTCCTATTAGCATATATTTATACCTTGCCGCACGCAAAGTGGTGCTTGGGGATTATTAAACCAGACTGGAGCTCTGAAGGCACATAAAAGGCATCAGATTCACCCCTCCTCCTGGAAAACCCTCTATCCTAACTGTCTACCCACATGGAGATCTAATTGTTTGGAGAAGGGAATAAATGAGAGGAATAGTAGAGAGCAGTTGTGAACGAAATTAATATGATGAAGGAATTATCATATAATCACAGATATGGGGAGATGTGAGAGATGATCATTGTCCTCAAAGGATCTGGAGACACCTTGGAGGAAATTTAAGAGCCGTAATGGGAATCAGTTGATAACATGGTCAAGTTAGCTTGCTAAGAAAGGAGCCAGGACATGTTGAGATCTGGGCAGAGGTCTGGGAATAGCTAGGTTAGAGATATTTATGATTTGTAGGATTCAGAATAGGAATTCAGAGGGCCAGATGCCAGGAGATGAAGACAGAGTTTAGAATTTCAAGACAGGGTGTTTTTCCTAAGGCAACTTGAGGAGAAGTGATAGGCAATATCTCTTCAGGTTCTATTTGTTTTTTCCATAGATAGAAACCAACAGAGCAAACTCTGAACAATGTTGTGACACATGCCTACATATTCTTTGGTGTTCCAGTTTTCTTTCAGTAGGATTCTTGGGCCCTCTAGGGTCTCAGAGTTTATGAATTAGTAACCTCTGTCTGCTATCAAAACTGGCAATGATCTGACATTAGTCATTCACACATGGGTTTGACCTAATTTCCACTTATGCTAACCATCCCACAGCACTTCTATTTTAAGCCTGTTTTCTCTAATTGCAGAAAGACAGCCTTTGTCTTCTCTGAAAGAAATTTTGAGCATTAGTAGAAAGTGAAAGAGACAATTTGGGGGAAGGGAAGCTATTCTAATAATTTGTATGTTAGGGGATTGGTCCAGAAGAGAAAGTATTTTTCTCTCTTGACTTACTAATAGTTCTTGTACTCCTAGGTTGGTAGGTCCCAGTGACTGCTCTTCGAAATTTCTGATTTTTTTTTTTAAGATTTGTTTATTTATTTTAGAGAGAGTAAGAACATGAGTGGGAACAGCAGAGGGAGTGGGAGAGAGAATCAAGCAGACTCTATGCTAAGCACAGAGCCCAACATAAGGCTCGATCTCAAGACCCTGAGATCACAACCTGAACCAAAACCAAGTCAGGTGCTTAACCAACTGTGCCACCCAGGCACCCTGGAATTTCTGAGTTTTGAGAAATTTTTCATTATTATGCACATCTCAAGTTCTTGTACATGTCTGTCTTCTCTAATTGTCTATGAGCACTCTAGGGATGGAGATGGTGCCTCACTCACCTGTGATTCTATTGACAGTTGATGTCACAGTTTTTGAGCTATACATCAGAGGCATCACAGTTCATCCCAACTTTACACCTTTAAATATTTTAGCCTTGGAAATAGGAAGTTAGATCCAGGGTGCCATTTGGGTTGTACGCCCAAGTATATTAGGGTGGGCTTGGCTTCACTTTGTTTTTCCAGGTGCTTGGAGTAGTGAGCTGACCTCTGTTCTGGAGTTCAGGCCCTAGGGCAGCTGTCCCCCAGCCCATGCCTGCAAGGTGCCAGGCTGACTGTTATTATTGCATCTATGACTTGGGCTGGCATGTGTCCCTTATTTGGGTCCTTCCTTTCTCCTCTGTTGCAAGATTCAGGACATAGTCTGGGTATAGGGAATAGTCAGAGAAGGGCAAAGAAATGACTTTTGGGCAGTATAATTAGGGCTGAATAACTTATGAGGAGGGAACTAGCACAGTGTTCAGAAGTCATCACTTTGCTTTCTTTTGTATACATCTCCCTTGGGACCTTAAGGGCTAGAGAGGCGGCTGGGTTACAGTGGGATTTAAGGAAACTAAAAACTTGATTTGACTATATACAGTACACATTGGTCAGGGACATAGTTCTAGACAGAAGAATGGTAAGCAGAGGACTAGATATACTTGATTTTCTTTGTTTAAGGCTGTATTTGGTGGAACTGAAACTTACAATGTGTATGAATGGTGACTTTTAAAAAATAACAAGACTAATTATGTGAGTTATGTGTGAACATTAAACTCAGGCATTTGGAGAGTGACATATGGAGAAATCACAAGATAAGAAGATGTTTAAGTTCTTGCTCTGGGGGAAGATATAGATATTTATAAATGTTAAATATTGTTAGGAAAAATGAGCATGGGTATGGATCTTAATGAATGAGGATAACTACCACAGCAATAATTTGGGATTTGTTTTTAAAAGATTTTATTTATTTATTCATGAGAGACATAAAGAGAAAGAGAGAGAGGCAGAGACACAGGCAGACGGAAAAGCAGGCTCCATGCAGGGAGCCCGATGCAGAACTTGATCCCCAGACCCAAGGATCACACCCTGAGCCAAAGGCAGACATCAACCGCTGAGCCACCCAGGTGTCCTGGATTATAATACTTAAATCGACAGAATAAAATGTGAATTATTTAAAGGAAATCAAGGAAGAAGAAAAATAGGAAGTAAAATGAAAGCATGGCAAATAGCACCAATAAAACAGCAAAGTAAATGTCAGTGTAACAATAACAAATATAAGTAAGTTAATGTGACCAATCAAAAGACAGAAAAAATTTTAAAAACTAAAGATTTAGACATATGATGTGTACATAATACTTGCAAGTCTTAAGTACAAAAGGATACAGAAAAATTTAATATAAAGGAGTGGAAAAAGATATACCAGGCATATATGAAACAAAGAAATCAGAAGTAGCACTTTTAGTATCACGGCAAATAGAATTTAAGTGAAAAACCTAGTAAAGGACAAAAAGGGACACTGTGTGTTGGTAAAGGAGATGTAAGACAACAATCATGAACATGGATACTGCTAACAGTAAGGTCACAAAATATAAAAAGCAACTACTGACTTACCTAACACAAGACATAGATCAACAATTATGGTTACAACTTAAAAAAAAAAAAACACCTCTTGGAAACTGATAGAGCAAACAAATAAAAGATATAGAACAAACATATATATTACGTTCTTTTCAGGCCTGTGTGAGATATAAGTAAAAAAAAGTTTAATAAATTCCAAAGGCTCAATTTCAAACAGATTATATTTCTTGATTGTGATGCAATAGAACTAGAAATTAGTAATACAAGAAAAGCTAATTAACTAACTAAACCTAAATGGTAGGAACTAAAAATTGTATCTAAAATTTGCCTGCAGATTTTATAATATAAAAACCAAGACCATTTTTTCTGTATGAAACCTGTGTCAATGTAACTTTTTGCCCAGTCTCTGGTGAATTTCTTTTCTGGTGTAGGGGTTGAAGGCTTTTTTTTTTTTTTTAGGATTTTACTTATTTATTTGTGAGAGACAAAGAGAGAGGCAGAGACATAGGCAGAAAGAGAAGCAGGCTCCCTGCAGAGAGCCTAATGTGGAACTTGTTCCCAGGACCCCGGAATCATGACCTGAGCCAAAGGCAGATGTTTAACCACTGAGCCACCAAGGCACCCCGGGGTTGGAGACTTTATAATGAATGAAATAATGATAGGTGGGAAAAAAGAGAAACCCTCTCTTCTATTTAGACATAACTCACACATTAGATAGAAAATTATGGAAAATATGAAAAAATAGAGCACATAAAGTAGCTCCTTAATAGAAGGTGATTTCTCTTAACTTTGGCATGATCATTGGAAATATAGAGCAAGTAGAACCGCGTCCTTAATTGGGCATGTGCTCTTAAGGAAGCTTCCTGAGGACCACAATGTTCACATCAAAAACCATGTAGAACATCAAGGAGTCAAGAGAAAGATCATAATTCATAGGTATATGTGGCTTATTCTAAAGAGGCTTTAAGACAACCAAGAAATTGGGTAGGGCTGAAATTCCAGGTATTTTGCTTTGTGAAGGACCACTGATGTCATTTGTATTTACTTCTGGGCTGGTGTGGTCAGAGCAAACAGGGTTCCTTATTGAACTGAAACTTTTTTACTCAGAAAATCTGGGGTAATTATAATTGTTGGCATAATCAGTATAGTAGGCTGGGGTTCCTGGAAAGCCAGCTCTGAATGGAGATTAGCAGGTAAGAGGTTTATTGGAGAGTGATCTTGGGGTCATCAGTTGGAGAAGGGAAGGGAAGGAAGGGAAGAGAAGGAAGCAGGATAGTGCAGAGGCAGAAACTGGGCTGCAATGAAGCTTCAGAAGAGCAGATGTAATAGAAGTTTTGAAGCTGGGAACACCCTTTTTTAAACTTTAAATTAAATAAATTAGCTTATAGTATATTATTATTTTACAGGTAGATTTTAGTGATTCATTAGTTGCATATAATACCCAATGCTCACATTAAGTGCCCTCCTTAATGCCCATCACCCAATTACCCCATCCCCCCACCCACCTCTCCTCCAACAACTCTTAGTTTGTTTCCTATAGTTAAGAGTCTGTTATTCAACTCTATGGTTAACTAATGCTCAACAAAGCAGGAAAGAATATCCAATGGGAAAAAGAGAATCTCTTTAACAAATGGAGTTGGGAAAATTGGACAGCCATATGCAGAAGAATAAAAATGGACCATTTTCTTACATCACACACAAAAACAAACTCAAAATGTATGAAAGATCTAAATGTGAGACAGGAATCCATCAAAATCCTAGAGGAGAACACAGGCAGCAACCTCTATGACCTCGGCTGCAGCAACTTCTTGCTAGACACATCTTCAAAGGCAAAGGAAACAAAAGCAAAAATGAACTATTGGGACTTCATCAAGATAAAAAGCTTTTGCACAGCAAAGGAAACAGTTGACAAAACCAAAAGACAACCTAATAGAATGGGAGAAAATATTTGCAAATATTTTATCAGATAAAGGGCTAGTATCCAAAATCTATAAAGAACCTATCAAACTCAATACCTAAAAACCAAATAATCCAATCAAGAAATGGGCAGAAGACATGAACAAACATTTCTCCGCAGAAGACATACAAATAGCCAAGACACATGTAAAAATGTTCCACATCACTCGGCATCAGAGAAATACAAATCAAACCGCAGTAATACACCACATCACACCAGTCAGAATGGCTAAAATTAACAAGTCAGGAAACAACAGATGTTCGCAAGGATGTGGAGAAAGGGGAGACTTCTCACATTGCTGGTGAGAGCAAACTCACACAGCCACTCTGGAAAACAGTACCGAGGTTCCTAAAAAGCTAAAAATAGAGCTACTCTATAACCCAGCAATTGCACTACTAGGTATTTATCCAGAGGAATCAAACATAGTGATCCAAAGGGGCACATGCCTCTCAATGTTTAGAGCAGCAATGTCCACAATAGCCAAAATATGAAAGGAGCCCACATGTCTATGAGCAAATGAATGGATAAAGAAGATGTGGTATATTTATACAATGGAATATTACTCAGCCTTCAAAAAGAATGAAATCTTGCCACTTACAATGACATGGATGAAACTCGAAGGTATCATGCTAAGCAAAATAAGCCAATTGGAGAAAGAATTCTCATGATTTCACTCATATGTGGAATTTAAGAAACAAAAGGGAGGGTTATAGGGGAATGGAGGGAAAAATAAAATAAGACAAAATCAGTGAGGGATAACTCTTTTGATTTGTCTTGAGCTGAGACTTTTAACTTTCAACTAGTCATCAAATGAGTCTGTGCCTGAAAGAGCACATCAGCTTGGATAAGGTGGCTGTTTTCAGCAAGACGATTTCCCATAGAGATAATAAGGAGTAATAAATCCTTCATTCCTAAAGGAGAATATGAATGCCACCTCACAGTGTCTACCACCATAGTGGTGTAATTTTTGTTTGAAATTATTCTTTTTGTTGTTGTTTAAAAAAATGAAGGGTTGGGGAAAAATTCTGAGTTCAGTATATAGTTAAGAGTAAAATCCTTCCCAACCTAGTACTTGCTCTTACTATGGAAATGCTATAAGGAAAATGGCTCTGTGTACATGAATTAAAAGAACTATGCTTCACAAGGATACCTGGGTAGCTTAGTTAGTTGAATGTCCAACTCTTGATTTTGGCTCAGGTCATGATCTTGGGATCATGGGATGAAGCCCTATTTTGGGCTCCACAGTTGGTATAGAGTCTGCTTGAGACTCTCTCTCTCTCTCTGCTCTCCCCTTCCCCTACTTTCTCTCTCAAATAAAAATAAATAAATAAAGTAAAAAACACAGAGAGAAAGAACTATGCTTTATGAAGCTGTAACTGGGGAGTCCTGGTATTTTTTCCAAGGACTCTCTTACCTGAATATGATACTAAGGATGGGAATATTCTTCCTGTTTTTTTTCTTCTCCTGTATGAAAGAAGGAAAACATGAAATGTTTCATAAATGTTTCAGGTACTGTGTGTTTCTTTGTCATACCTTATGCATTAGTTTTGAACAGAATTTTAGAATTCCAAAGAATACTCTTGGACTTGTTTTTGACCTGAGGGATGATTCAAAGGTAAGAAGAGATAGCTTGTACCTCTACCCCTTCTCCCTACCCTTTCCTCCCACTTTAAACCAAGAGAACTCAAGGGAGAGAAAGGGAGAGGAAGGCTACAAATAAGACCAAAAGTGTGGTGTTAGCAGGAGAAGGACAGGACAGTAAGGGCACACTTCTGAGTAGATGATAGATGTTGTTTGTCTTTGATCCTTCATGGGCTGCCTTCTTCTTCTTCTTCTTCTTTTTTTTTTTTAAGATTTTATTTATTCATGAGAGACAGAGAGAGAGAGAGAGGCAGAGACATAGGCAGAAGGAGAAGCAGGTTCCATGTAGGGAGCCTGGTGTGAGACTCGATCCCGGGACTCCAGGATCACACCCTGAGCCAGAAGGCAGACACTTAACTGCCGAGCCACAAAGGCATCCTACGGGCTGTCTTCTTGATGATACTTTTATCTAACTCCTTATGTATGGCTAAGATGTGCACTAACCTATGGACACAGAGCCCAGCATTTAAAGCCTATACCCAGCATCTTTATTGAAAGCAGGGACTCAGTATGTGGGTTCTGGGGTAAGACTGTCTAGGTTTGAAGACCAGCTTCACTTCCTGCTGACTGTGTGGTCTTGAGCAAAGGGCTTAAACCTCTCTAGTCCTTAGTTTTCTTGTTTATAAAATGAGGTTGATAATAATACTTCATGGGTTGCTGAGAATTTAATGAATTAACCTTGTAAAATCACTTTGAACATAATAAATACTTGAAAAATATCAGTTATTATTTGGCTCATGGGGCCATCTTCCCTGTTGCTTGGGTTTCCTACCCTGAAGATGACTTTAGCATCACACACAAAGCTCCTGCATACCCAAACCTTCCACTCTGGCTTTAGGGTCAGAATGTTTTTAGCTGCTGCCTTCTCTACCCATCATTCAAGCAAGTATACAGAGGTGACCATATGTTCTTGCTTCCTATATATTTATATTTTAACACAAACAATTTTCCCAATTGATAATGTTCACCCACAATGGTCTATCCTTACAAAGGATATTATCCTTTATAAGGATTATAAATTACAGATGGGGTCATTTCAAAGTCTTATAGATAAAAAAAGTGGGATCTTTTTTAAAGTGTAGGTTTTCCCTTAAATCTTTTCCTACCTCATCTTGATTATCTTGCAAGATGAATTCATTCATTCATTCATTCATTCATTCATGAGAGACACAGTGAGAGAGGCAAAGACATAGGCAGAGGGAGAAGATCCCAGGACTCGATCCCAGGACCCTGGGATCATGGCCTGAGCCAAAGGCACACGCTCAACCACTGAGCCACCCAGATGCGCCTGGAAGATGAATTTTTTAATGAAAAAAAAATGGAAGCAGAGATTAGAGGTAAGAGCCCTCATGCTAGGCCAAATTTTTCCAGATAATTTACTCTTGATACGCCCTCAAGCCCTTTTCCTCACCTCCCTGTCTCTCTTCTTTTTCCTCCTATTCTCCTTCAAGGAAGAAAAAGAGCCAAGATAGAGAGCTGCCTGGAGAGCATGAAGGATGGAATTCATTTTCATCAACTCAAAAGCAGAGTAGAATGAAAGACCTTGAAAAACAAACGCAGGAGCTAGTGATCTTGACCGACTTTAGCCTCAGATTTTGAAGCTAAGGAAATGTACAAAAACAAATTTTAGTTTTCAGTGATAATTTTATACTTGTATTAACATTTTGTATTATTTTGAGATAGAAATGTTCCTTCAATTAGACTGTAGGCTTTTCATCTGTAAAATATGTGCTTGTTAATTAATTACTGTTTATTGAGCAAATATGTTTGTGCCAGGCACCTCCCTAAGTACCAGAGATACAGTTGTGGGTGAGCAAAAATAGACATCAAAGGGGTGAAAACTCTTATGGATCTTACATTCTTGGGGGAAGAGACAGTGAGTAGCTCAACAAATGTTGGGTAATGATAAGAAGAAAAAAATAAAGCAGTGTAAGATAGGTAAATAAGAAAAAGAAAATAAATAAAAGAACAGAACATAAAGTAGGATGAGGGGACAGATGATGACAGGTGAATGAGGCATGTGCTATTTTGGACAAGGTGTTCTCCCCAGATTTTTCAGAAAGAGTTTTACTTAAGCTGAGGCCTGAACAGCACAAGGGAATGAGGGATATGGATCTGGGCAGAGGACATGGCAAATGCTTGCCACTAATTCTTTAAATTCAGTGACACTGAACCTTTACTTTGATTTACAATAACACTACTAAACTGAAAGAGATAAAAGAAATATAAACAAAAGTTTTCCTTGCCATTGTCACTAGATGAGATTTGAGAAGGGATACCTGGGATTTTCCTGGAAACTTGATTTTCCCTGCATATACTTCAGTCACATCCATAATGAGGTGGTTAACACTCACATGCTACTTCTTAGGACATGGTGATGATCATCACAACCTTGGAAAGTTCCTCTTCTCTATATTCATTCCTTGTTCACCTTGTGAGAGAATAAAATTTAAGGCTTAATGTGACTCATCTGAATGTTAAGTTAGGGTATGGATAGTCAGTGCCTAAAGCTTTTGTATTTGTTTGAAAAAATACAAAACCTTATTTCTTCTTCCTTTTTTTTTTTTTTTTTTTTAAACCTAGTGTTCAAAATTACAGAAACAAGAGGCAACCAAATTGGTGGCACTGGAACTAGTTGTTGCAATGACTTTCATGGAAGTTTTGTTTTATCTGTGTTTATTCTGTTCCAGGGGGCTATATAGATCTAAGATTTGTTTCATTCTTCAAACTTCCCTCCCTCTGGTGGCCACCATAACACCTGAAAATTCCATGCCTTTCTATCAAAATCTCCCACAGGAGAGAGGGCTTGACAAGTTAGATTTTTATGGTAAATTCCCTTTGTATGTTTATATTTCATTATGCCTTGAGTTCTTACTGTGTCATTCTCATCATCACAAACACATGCAACATGAAGCTAAGTATTTTTTCTGCTGTGATATTCATGCATGTATGAAAGAAAGAGTGTAACCATTTGGTAATGGATGGGTCTTTTAGGTTTGCAGTCCAGACTCCAGTATTATCTTTGGAACAGGCAGTATGCCCAGTTTATGTTGTACCTTGTTTCTAGGCTGTTTTGCTTTGGCTAAAGTAATTGTCAGTGATGGAATAGCTGGTGCTGTACATTTTCCCATAAAATTTTGGTTTCAAGGCCTATAAGAAAGGGAAGAATCGTCCTACATTTCTACTCTAATGCCACCAGATGGGACCCTTTCTAGTGATGGTTTGAGAACAGCAGTAGACATAGGTTTGAGAATCATAGAACAGAGATACTCACTGCTGAAGGTCAGGGAGGACACACATTTAGTATTCTCCACCTTCTCTGATTCCTGCCGCAAGTTTCTACAACTCCCAGTGAAGCTTTGCAAACCAATTTCATTTTTAAACATGTATTGAGAGCAGGATATCTGGTAGGTTTATAATAGATTTAAAGATGTTTATGGGGTATGAAAATAAAACAAAAGTAGTGGGAGCAGGAAAGAAAGCAAGAGATCATGAAGAAGCAGAAAGGATTATAAAATCAGTCTCTTTTATATTCTGCAAATAAATTTGAGGAAGATGATCCTTGAAGAGGAGAAACACTGGTGATGATGAAGGTGGTGAGGATGCAGAGGGAGGTGATAGAGGAGGAGAGAGAGGTAAAGGATGTAGTGGAGGAAGAGGAAAAAGCAGTACAATAGGTTATGCAAATGGAATAAGTGATAGAGTTGGAGATGGAGGAGTGGAAGAAATAGTGGTAAAAATAGTGAAGTTGAAGGTAGTAGAGCTGGTGGGGGAAGTAGTGATGATAATAAAGGTAGTGAAGGTTATGGTTGAGGTGTTGGAGGAGATGGAGATGATAATGAAGATGGTGAAGGTGGGGTGGTGGTAGAAGAATTGGTAGAGAAAGTGATGGAGGTACTGGAGGTGGTGGAGGTAGTGACCAATAAGGTGAAGAAGACAGTCAAGGTAGTAGAAGATGTGAAGGAGGTGGTAGACGGAGTGGAGATAGTGGAGGAGGTAAGGACAGGTGGAGATGGAGATGGTGGTGGCAGTGGGTACTGCACTGGAAGTGATGGAGGAGGCTGAACGAGTGGGGCAGGAGGTTGTGGAGAATGTAGAGGTGGTGGTGGAGATATGTGTGGTGGTAGCTGAGGTGGTGAAGGTGGTAGACCATACTGGGTTACATAAATATCCAATCGTAACAGACGGCAGAGTGAAATATATGCATGAATGCATGGGAGAGCAAGCGGCTATTTCTAATACTTTTTTAAAAGTTTCTACAGAGGGCTCTCAGATATTTTTCTTACTGATTGCATACATTTTTTCCTTTGAGTCAAAAATTCTTATTTTCTTAAATGACTCAGAGAGCAGTTGAGCAACATTAATGATCATTAATTCTCACTCTGAATGGATGCCTTTTATGTGTTAGACTGGATCAAGCATAGGCAATCAAAAATGAAAAATATTTAGTTCCTGTTTTCACTGAGGAAATAGACCTATTAACAGATAATTATAATACAGTGAAATTAAACGCAAGGATAGAAATGTTAAACATCCAGAGAGGAGTGATAGATAACAAATATGGGTAGGTAGCACTGGGGCCAAGGGGAGCTCTTTGGAACAGGTAACATCCTAGATGAGAGAATTGGAGATTGGTTGGGTGAAGGGGAAGATGATCGTTACTGGCTAAATTGACTCCCTAAATGACTTTCCATCCTGTCTGCATGGGTATGTAAAGTTCCTTAGGTTATGTTGACATTTGGAATCAGATTTGAAAGCATCCATGGATGCAAAAAGTAAGTCATAAGTGGATTTAGTGCCTTCTGGTGCTTAGTCATGACATGTTCAAAAGTAGAGATATAAGAATCTCAGAGCTGGTGGCACCAAATTCTTCAACCTGACCCATTTTCTGAGCTTAAGAAGTGAGTGGGAAGACAGAATTTGAATAGTTTTTCCTATCAGAGGAAGCAAGACAAACAGCACTTAAGCTGGGATGGGTGGGCGGGTGAGCATTGCAGTATCTGTGTAGAAGATGGGTCGCTTACTCAGAGAAGACCTGATATTCAAGAAAAAGTCAGCCAAAAATATGAGTCAGTCATTAGACTCTTTAAAAGGAGGAACATGCCAAGGCATGGAAGGCAAATAGACTCTTTTATTAATTTGGACTAGGATGTACCCTTAGATATAACATGTGTCTAGAAATGAAAAAAAATTCTCTAAAAAAATACACACATATTCTTGACCGAATTGAAATATATCATATTTTAGAGAGCAAGCAGATGACACATGCATGGTTTGTCGAAGGAATGACTCAGTAAGAATGCATGAAATATAAATATGTTTGAATAGAGAGTTCCAAAGGTTGTGATTTTTTAAAAGTTTTATTTATTCAAGTAATCTCTACACCCAACGTGGGGCTCGAACTCATGACCCTGAGATTAAGAGTCGCATACTCTTCCGACTGAGCCAGCCAGGTGCCCCTTGAAGGTTGTTTTTTAAATAGAGAACTCATTAAAGTTTATGAAATAGACTTTAGAAAATTGATTTCTTGGAATGAGTACTGCAAATGACTATTCACAGATCGTGAAGAGCAAGCTTTAGATATACCCGTTGGCCACAAGTTGCCCTGTGAAGGATGTGGAGTGAGGGAGAGGTCGGTGCATCTTTGGGCCACGGTGCCTCCACAGTAAACAAAAGGATACATCAAGGAGGTTGAATAGTGACTTCATGCTGTTTATGCAGAATTTACAAATCAGAGAAGACAGTTCCCTTATCCGAAAGACTCAGTGTCTTTGCCCATCTACCCTGGAAATCAGGCTATGGATTGCACCAGATAAAATATTAGAAGCTGACCTCTGAACCACATATTTAAATTCATTTCTAGCTTATTCTTTCCAAATAGCAATTGAGTTTGACTATTGTGTTCAGCCATCTGCAGCCCATGTTTATAATTGTTCATGCTATCATTGTCTCTGAGATTTTCCTGGTTAATATTATTAAGGGGTGGACATATGATTTCCTGGGTGGTTCAACTCACTCTTCTGGTCCATTTTGATAAGAAAGTGCCTACCTACTGCACCAAGGGGCTTTCACTGGCATTTTGAATTTTTGCTTGTGAGGAAATAATATGAGACAAAACCACTCTACTGGTTGCCTTTCAGACATAGAATTCTGTTTAATTTACAAAACTATTTATAAATTCTAACTATTAACTCAGCCTTTCTTCCTGGCCTTACAAAAGCAGCTCTTAGGAAATAAAGCATTTGGGACCCAGTGGGAAAGATTCCAAGCTCATCCTGCCAAATCTCCTGAGTTATCCCGACTCCCACCTGAGATTTTGGGATTTTCTAGTAAGAAGAGGAGGAAAAGATTTGCCCCATCTGGAACATAGGTGATATAGAGTAAATAGACTTGTCTGTTTTTCAAAGATAATTGTGGGTTGTGAAACAAAGCTAAGTAGGTAGCAAATCCTACGCAGATTACAAAAGACGTTTTACATCTCTGCATCAGCACACGTAATTTCAGGCCCTGAAGCAATGTCTGGTTGACCAGTTGAACGTGCTAAGGCAATTGTTCAATGAATCCAAGAGAAGCAATGGTTGGAGTTAGATCATGGATTATAGATTCCTAGAACTGGAAAGACCTTTAGAGGTTTTCGAGGCAAACCTTTTGGCTTTACTGCTGGGGGAACTAGAGCTCAGAGAAGCTTGACTATCTCAAGTGATTATGAGAGTGGCTAAAGCCTAGGTTCCTGATCCTTTGTATTGTTCTTTGATGTGGGATCAACTGGACTTCAAATAATGGTCTGCTGCCTTCACTGAAGATGTTCCCCATAACATGTGTCATGGGTGGCATGTGACTCCTCACAGCTCTTCCTATTATTCAACGATCACAAAACATCTTGCTTTCATTTGTTTTGTCCACATCTCTGCTAGGAGGGCAGAGTGCTCTGTATTGATGCATCCATAAAGCTCAGCTCTGCCATTAGAGGCTCAAGGGAAGCTTCGAGAGCCAGCACCATCTAGTCTGGTGCTTTCCACTCCAAACTTTCTCTTCTCCTGGGATTCTTTCTCAAGGTAAGGGGAAAAGTAGTTAGCCTTGGATTTCTGCTCTGCTGAAACATTGATAACATTTGCAGAAGTCTTGATCAAGTTAGTCAAACTCCAAGCTTTTGTTTCTTATATGTAAAATAAAAATAATAATTTACAGGGGTTTTTTTGGTAGATTTTATTTATTTATTCATGAGAGACACACAGAGACAGGCAGAGACACAAGCAGAGGGATAAGCAGGCTCCTCAAGGGGAGCCGAATGTGGGACTCGATCCTGGGGACTCCAGGACCACGCCCTGAGCTGAAGGCAGATGCTTAACCGCCGAGCCACCCAGGTGTCCCAATTCACAGGGTTTGTGGCACACACAGTCCTGAGTACCAGGGAGGCATTTAATAAATGTTTGTTCTCTCTCTTGCTTGTATAATAAAATTTCTGAATATGCTGGCTTATGATTGGTTTAAGGAAAATTATTTTGACTGCTTTTTTTGTTTATGAAGATAACACATAGTCATTGTAGAAAATCAAATGATGTTGAAAATTATGAAGTCCCCTGAATGCCTACCATCCAGATGTAACTATTCTGCAGACTTGCACAATGTTGGTCCAGTCAGCTCTTTATGCATCTAAGTCTGTATTTGTATTTGTAAATCTGCATAAAATGAAATCATAATACATACTCTTTGCAATCCACTCAGCAAGAGTTCAGTTCAAGGAAAATGCTAATAGATATTTTCTGCTAGATCTGGGGGCATTTTTTGTCCCAAATGTTGGACACAGTGGATAAGGCAATCTCATCTATGCTATGACCGGATTGGTACTGTTCTCCCCAATTGTCCCTTTCCTCTATCTTCTCCAGAAGACAGAGAATACACAATGTCATTTCTGGAGTTTTGCAAAAAATTTGCCAACCAGGGAAATCTACTTCATTTATCTTTAAAAAAATTTTTTTTATCATAATAAAAGGTGAGGTGAATAAATGATATCTATTTGCTAGTCGCCTTGCAGCCCCTTGAAACTCCTCAGTTTGACCCTTCCCCTATTTTCCATAGAACTCATCCATAGGAGAGCACAGATTATTGTGTGCTTTAGCCCATTGGGTCTTGCTAACCTGTAGCTATGTGCAACCATTGTTTTTGTTTAAACTAATCTTTTTAGGATGCCAGGGTGGCTCAGCAGTTGAGGGCCTGGGCCTGATCCTGGAGTCCTGGGTCGAGTCCCATATCAGGTTCCCTGCAGGGAGCCTGCTTCTCCCTCTGCCTGTGTCTCTGCCTCTCTCTCTCTGTGTGTGTCTCTCATGAATAAATAAATAAAATCTTAAAACAACTAATCTTCTTGATGGCCCAGTGGCTTCCCCTGTCAGATAGATCTGCCTCCCAGCTTTATCTCTATTCTCTGTTTCTTTTGGGCCTGTGTTAGTGGTGATCTGAGTGGTGATCTGAGTGGTAAAGCACCAGACATTAAGAAAGCAGGCAGACCAATTCTGCCAAGACTTCATAACTTAATATTGCTATCTGCCCATCCGCATCAGTACTCATTAGTGAAAATACAACTAATTGAGAGTCTTTGGGTGTTGGGAGACTTGGATCCTACTGAGCAGATGAAAACCTTTGGTATTATAATCTTACGTAGGAGTATCACACCAGCATGGAAAGGTTCTCACTCATGAAGGGAGGATGTTAATATTCATGTGGTCCAAGCCCACTAATATAATGTAAACAGGGCCTTTCTTACAGTTTAAGATCCTGTGATTAGAGTTAGCAATTTCAAAGTAACATTTCCAGGCTGTTTTGTGTTTTGCCATAATTGGGCCAAACATTCTCCCAGAGTCTATATGAGTTCAGAGTTTCTTCCCAGTCTCCCTTTTCCTCACCACAGGAATCTGCACTGATTAATTAGTGCCAAATGTTATTGGGGTGGTTTTGTTAGACAGCTTTCATCTAGGAAGAGGTGGGCTGAAACACCCACTTGTTTCCCACCATCTCCAGAAGGAGCAGCTTTTAACTACGACTCTGATGCAGTGCCTCGAACTATGACCTAAAGATGAAAGGCTCATCACCAATCTTATCTGCTCATCAAAGACCAGACAGCAGGGGTGATATGCAATTGAGGCTCACTGGCACCTCTAATGCCTGCCCTGACAGAGTTTTGCCAGGGCCTGCTGTGGAGATGAAGACATAATGGAGCCACATGGGTGGTTCTAGAACTTTTGACCTTCTTGTGCTAAGCTTCTATCATAACTTAAGGTTATTTAGACATGTTCTCATTAGGAGTAATGGTAAATTTGAAGGAAACATAATATCCTTAAGTTAGAATTTTACTTTTTTGAACTTATTCTCCAAGAGAAAGCTTCTAATTTATGTGGCCTCTGACATCTAAGGAGTGTGTGTGTGTGTGTGTGTGTGTGTGTGTTTGTTTGTTCTCATTCACTGATTATTTTATGCTTCATCTCTATAGACTGAGAATTACTGCATAAGATGATAAGATGCTCTGGGGGAGCCAGAAGGGAAGTAGAAGGCACAAATCTTTGCCTTGGAAATTCTGCAGGAAAATGAAATGGGCTTTCCACATATTTGCATTCATGTGTGCTCATAAATGGAAGACCTGGATTTTTATTTCTAAATTCTGAAGGAAATCCATGACTAACATGTCTTATATAGGACTAAAATATTGGTGTTACTTTGTAATTAAATGAGTAAATAAGTAATCTATGAGGAAACTGAATTTGACTGGGACTCACTTGACTTTCTGTTGTGCTCCTCCACCCATGGTTATCGGGGAGACTAAAAAGAAGTTACCAAGGGATCAAGAGAGGAGAGCTAGCTTTTCCCAGAAAATGTGGATAAAACTTCCTTTGTATGGTAGGCATTTTCCATTTTTCTCTCTAGGTCTGCTCACCAACCTTCTCCACCCACTAACTACATTGGTGGCTCCTTTGCCCTCTGTCTTCTAGTGGGTTTGGACAGTAGGAGGCATCTGTGGTATGCTGGAGGTCAGGAAGGGAATAGGTCAGGATATTTATTCTCTTAATTCTCTTCCTGCTAGGCTGCTGTGGATTGGCTGTGTCCACGTACTTATGACCATAGCTCCTGTCAGAAAGTCCCTCCTCTCTCCAGACTAAGACAGATGCTTCCTCCTCTTGTCCTTTCAGCTGTAGAGTAGTAGCAGCTCCCTCTTGTTGCGAGGCCTGTGGGTGGTTTCCTTACACTCTGTCCTTCTTTGTAAATAACTCACTTATTAGACTTTCTTCTGTTACCATGTTTGACATGTGATCTTTTCCTTCATATTGTACTTGATGAATATTTTATACTTTGATGACAAAGAACAGAAGCTCATACACACTAGCTCAAGTCCAAAGTTAATTTACTGAAAGGATGCAGGAGAGATAAGGGACAAACACCAAATCATCTGGAAAGTCAGTTTCCAAAATAATTTCTTCAGTCTATGGTGACACTATGCCTTTTCTAATCTCTGCTTTTTCTGTACATCTGCTTGCTTCTGCTGCTTTCTACATATTGGCATTCTCTCCGTCTTATGGATTATTATTTCTTTTTACTTTGTTTGGCCATGGTATAAACTCTGGCTTTGATCCTATTTAAACTTTTAGTCAGGGAATCCCCACCATTTAACTGTTTCTCAGTGTCCTATTTCTCATATCCTGCGAGAGAGAATCAGAGAGGCTCACTTTGAGTTAGGTCCATTTATGGTCTACTCAGGTGTGGTGGAGGACAGGGGTACACAGGACTGTTCTTTCCAGGAATGTAAACTTTCTTTCCTCAGAGAAAGGTATGTGGTTGGGGATGACTGCTAGCATCACTACAATAGTACAGTGAGTCAGTCTTGTGAAGAGTATCTTATTTAAATCCCAAGTGAGAGTGTTGGCTAATTTAGTCCTTAAGTCATTTGCAAAGTCAGTTTATCCACTTCATTCTTTAAAAATTTCAGTGGAAAGACATTCGATAGTTTCAGGAATCTTGGAAGAGAGCTTTTCTGATGATTTTTTTCCTCTAAATCTAACCCGTTGTGGACTTCTCTTATTTATTTCTAATTTTCTGCCTTTAATGGTAACCAATCCACTGTTCAATGTGACACTAATGGAATCCTTCTTGGTGACTCTGATTGAAAGTGATTAATGAGATACAGAAACAATCTTGATCTTTCTTTAAGATAAATATTATATCCTTGCCACCATAGTTGCCACCACCACCAGGATGGCTGAGAGACCTGTCGCCTGCCTCTTGGATGCCTAGACCACGGAGCCAGTGCTGGTTGCATTCTTCATCATTGTGGGGGGGCTTGCTACAAATACCTCCCCCCCCAGTTCCTTCACCAAATATGCCACCATGATCAAACAGGCCACACCCTACAACTATCCAGTGCCCCTCTGAGATGATGGGAACATGCCTGACATGCCCAGCTACCCCCAGGACCTTGGGGGGCCAAGATTGGAGTGGCTAAAGAAATAGTGAATACCTCTGGTGATGTGGAGGAGGCCCCCTCCCCTGTGGCCAATAAAATGTGAAAATTGACTCCAAGTGGAGAAAAGGGTAAACATTATATCATATTTGGGAGTAAGCTTGTATTAAAATCAGGTTTTCAGTTCCCACTTAAATATGAGCAGAGAACCAAAGATTATGAAACATCTGAGGAAAGCCTCTAACATTTGAGAGAAGAAAAGAGAGAGAGGTAGAAAGAGAGAGAGGGAAGTAAACAGAAACAAAAGCAACTTAGAAGAAACAAACTAAACAGGAGAAGAAAATTTTAAAAATTAAGGCTTATCATTAATATAGGGAGATGAGAGAAGACATGGCCTGCACAAAATAAGAAAAGAATACTATTTACACATGAGATAAGAAAGAATACTACTTAAAATGGAATATTCAGTGGATAAAAAAATAGACTCTTAAAATTTAAAAAATAACAGCAAAAGTGAAAAACTCAGTAGAAAGATGGAAGATAAGGTGGAGTAAATCTCCCTGAAATAAAGCAAAAATAGAAGGAGATGGAAAATAGAGGATGAGATATTAATAAAAATAATTTTTAAGGACAGTTTGAGAGGTCCAACATCTGAATAATGAAAGTTCCTGAAAAAGGAAATAGAGAAGATAGGAGAAATTCATCAATGAAACAATTCAAGAAAAATTTCTCCTGAAAGGCATAAGCTTCCAGACCGAGAGGGTTCACTAAGAACCTTCAAATGAATGAAAATAGATCCACATCAAGGCTCTTTATTATGAGATCTCAGAATATTGATGACAAAGAAGATCCTAGAAGCCCTTTTTTTTAAAGATTTTATTTATTTATTTATTATTCATGAGAGACACACAGAGAGAGGCAGAGACATAGAGAGAGAAGCAGGCTCCCTGCAGGAAACCTGATGCAAAACTTGATATCAGGACCCCAGGATCACAACCTGAGCCAAAGGCAGACACTCAACCACTGAGCCACTCAGGTGTCTCCCCCACCCCCACAAGCTTTTAGAAAGACAACAAGTTGCCTTTTTTAAAGAAAGTGACTGATAGATGTGTTCCATGAAAAGAAAGGTGTAAACTAAGAAAGAGCTAGATATAAGACACAGGAAGCTGGGAGCAAAAGGAATCCTCAGAAGGTCAATGAAGGGAGACACCAGAAAGACAGTGGATGTACCACGCATAGAGGTATGGAACAGATTAGAAAGTTCCTGAACACACTTGTTCAGGAAGATGAAATTAATAGGCTATCCCATGTGTTGAGAATCTTGAGAAGGGATTTAGACAACTGTCAAAGATAGGTATTAAATTAGTGCCAAATATATGGAAAATGAAATAAAAGAAGACAATAATGCAATTATTAATTCCAAGGAAAGTAAAAAGTTGCACAGAAAAGGAAAAATAATTCTAGTTATTATATGTGAAGGGTATTTATATAGTAATAATGCTATAAACTCCAAATATTGGTCTGCCTAAAATTACAAAATTATAATTATTTTGGGAAGATGAGAAAGGTGCATGAGTATGGTGAGATGGAGAAAAGAAAAAGAATAAGATCTGTAAATCTTATAATAGGAGGTCAATAAATAATGCATAAGACTGGAAGAAAAAAAGCAACCAAGCAGTAGATTACAAACCTCTTGTTTAAAGACTTAGAGAGCAATTTCATTTAATTGGTGAAAAGTTGTGAAAGTAATTACCTCATGAAAGGGAGATATGGAGCTGAGAGAGGTAAGAAACTACCACCTTTTTGTAATAAACCTTGTAGAATTATTTGACTATTAACTCTAAACATGCATGTTTATCTGATTAAAAAAATTATTAAAAAACCAATAAAAAGAAAATTAATTAAATAATTAAAAATGCACACACACCCCAGGCAACCATTGCTAAGCAATTGGAATTGATGAACAAAGTGAAGGCAACCTGATTTGGGCAACATGTAAACCATGAGGGCAGGAAAATCATTTTTATGAATAGTATTAGAACATTGCTTATTTTGAAGGAATGGATTGTGCAGTTGGACTCATTAGCCTTGACACCCAGCACCACAAGGTGTGTGGGGCACCAGGTTCAGTATAGTTTGATGTTTTCTTTGTGGGCAGCAAGGTGACAGGCCATGTCAAAAGGTAAGGGATTGTCACTGCAGCTAAGAAGGGGATGACTTCAGGTGTAGACAGGTGAGAAGTCAATTTCAGGGTGATCAGCCAAGACAAGTACTAGAGATCTAGGCAGGTGGAATCCAAACGGTAGGTGGTCAGAGACAGGAAGAGGGGTACCAGAGGGCAGACCTCAACTCGGCTCCTAGGGGAAGGGGATTTGGATTGCTTGCTATCCAAATTTCATATTGCTTGCTAGGCATAGGTGTAGTTTGGAGTCCAAAGTGGCTGGAAGCCTATAGATACCCTAGTCTGTTTGCTTTCTGTTCTTCCTGTTAGAGCGGAATTCCTTTGCCTTTATCCGTATGTTTCACTTGTAGCTGTATGCTCAGCCCTGCTTGGGAACCTGGGCCCAGTCCTCCTTCAGCAGCTGCCTAACTTTGCATAGTCATCTGCTCACCCTCTAATGTTGGCAGCACAACTGGATTCTGTCTTTCACCTCAATTTTCCAATGATTGATACCTTGCCTTGAGCTCTAGTCTTCTCTGACTATTCTGAAGCCTGATCTCCTAAATACAACCACATGGTAAATGTCCGCACCAGTTGGAGGTATTTTGCTCCCCGCCGGGCAGAAAATCTGTGCCACAGACCTTACTTTCACCTCTGGCCACTGTGTTATTTGTATTTAATTATCTTTTTTTTTTTTTAAGATTTTATTTATTTATTCATGAGAGACACAGAGAGGGAGAGGCAGAGACATAGGCAGAGGGAGAAGCAGGCTTCATGCAGGGAGCCTGATGCAGGACTCGAACCCAGGAATCTGGGATCATGCCCTGAGCCGAAGTCAGGCACCCAACCGCTGAGCCACCCAGGTGTCCCTCATCTTCTTTTTCATCGGGTAGACAAAGCTTTTGTACCTAGGTCTTTGCTGGTCTTGTAGTCCAGTAAAGTGCAAGTCTTGGCCTTATTCCCATGCTAGGAATTTATTCAACGTTTACAGTCAACTTATTTGGAATCTTCTAAACATACTTTCATGGTTTATATGGATTACCTCAACTCCCTGAGGTTCTAGCTAGGATTACAAACACCATTTTCTAGAGGAGGAAACTGTACTTTAATGATATGAGGGAACTTGTCCATGGTCAAAGTAAGAGGGCAGGGCAGGAATTGAAACACAGGTCATATGGTTCCAGCTCTGGGCTCATTGCTTCCTGCAGTCTTTGTTTAAGCTCTAGGATCTACTTATATTCCCAGACCTGGCCTTATCTAACTCAATGTACCCTGCTTCCTTCTCCCCCCTTTTTAAAAATAAGATTTTATTTATTTATTTATCAGAGACACAGAGAGAGGCAGAGACATAGCCAGAGAGAGAAGCAGCCTCCCTGTGGGGAGCCTGATGTCAGACTCAATCCTACGACCCTGGGATCACGACTTGAGCCAAAAGCAGATGCTCAACCACTGAGCCACCCAGATGCCCCATGCACCCTGCTTCCAAACCCTGGATCTGGTAGCAGATGAATCCTGTTTCTGCCTGATGTGGAGACAGATGTGCCAGGTTGTTTCACAGAATTTGCTTCTTTGAAGTTCCTAGGTGATTCTATTAGTTCACATCATGGTCTAATGCCCCAGGGCGGTTCCCTAGGTTCCCTAGATGTGGTTCCCAGACCAGCAGTATCAGTATCACCTAGAAACTGGTTCAAAATGCAAAGTCTGGGGGGTGGGACCCAGCAATCTGAGTTTGAACAAACCCTCCAGGTTATTTTGGTGTACACTAAAATTTGAGAACATTGGCCTTGGGTCCTGGTTAGTAGGAGTCTGATAGGGTCAAGTCTTTGCTTGGGCTGTTGTTGAATGGTATTAAATCAGATGTGTTCAGGAAAAAAGAGGGGAAGGAAGATGTGTCATGATCTTGGATGGCCATGCCACCCCACTAGTGGGTTCCTTGCCATCCATGTCAGGAAATAGGAAAATAGGGAATAGGAAACAGAAGGAGAAAATGTGAGAAATCACTTTGTTCAACACCGAGTATTGAAAAGACTGTTTTAGATGCCTGTAATGAAGAGGTTGGAGGAAAAAAAAAAGAAATCATATGAGAGAGGCTGCAGGTCAAGACAGATAGGAAAAAAATCTGATGTCAATGTTCTCGAAAGCTAAAGAAGGCTAGGTTTACACACTGATAGTTTGGTGTTAAATGTGCCAGGTCTCTTTTTGTTACAACTTTATCTCCCTCATGGCTGCTTGACATGCCCTTATGATAAAATAGTGGCAACCGCAGCACTTTTCAGAAGCTGTATATCTGGACCTGGATTGAGGCTGAAAGCCATGACTTGCCTTATTCTTCTAATGATATGAGGCACTTTGGGCACTGAGGGGGGCACTTGACGGGATGAGCATTAGGTGTTATGCTATATGTTGGCAAATCGAACTCCAATAAAAAATATACAAAAAACCCCAATATGAGGCACTTGTTAAACTTGGTAATTTTTTTCTTTTTACATAGTTCAATGATTAAAAAAAAAAACAAAACCACCTACCTGCTAACTGATATTCTTGGCATTTAGCTTCAGTCAGTACCTCCTGTTTGCTAGTGTGTCTACATGTTTTGGGGTGTTTGGCACCTGCTCCACATCTGGGAGAACACACCTGCTAAACTTCTGGTCCCGAGTTAAGTCAGGGCTTTTTCAAGCTTTTGAACAGCAAGCCTGCTGATACTGCCTAAGTGCCTTTCTGAGCAGGGATTCCATGATTGATGATGGGAGAGAGTAAATAAATTTCAGTAAGTACACACAAGAGTGGATCAGGACAGTAAGTGCTTACTATGTACAATCAATGGGCATTATTTTAAAGGAGATTAAAATTTCCTGGACTTAATCCTCCTGCTAGAACTGCATTGGTGGCATAGATGAGTTACTGTTTTCTCCAGGGAGGTAGTGAGAAGAGCATCTGTGCCTTTCGAGTAAAATTGTGTAGTAAAATAAGGAGTTTAGAAATCTGTTCAGTTTGGAACTTGATTCTCTGATAAAATATGTTTGTAGTAGCTTAAGTGGAAGAAGAGAATTGTGGACAGCAAATATCTGCAGATTGGAAATGAAGCAGAACTTTATCTCTTCCTGCATCATTCTTGGGTATTGTCATGGCTTCTCTATTTTACAATATACATGGTAAAATCAGATGTTTGGTAGAGGTTGGCCTGGGACTTTGAGCCTGCCCATTTCTCTAGAGTGTACTTTGCTCTCCAACAGCAAGCTGCACTGATGTAATATGGTGTCTTGGCTGAAACTTGAAACCTAACTTTTTTCTAAATTTGATTTATTTTCAGAAACTGGGAAGACTGTCACTTAAAATATAAAATAGTATCTATCTCCTAAAAGGTGGAAGCTTAAACTTGGGTTTAGGACTTTTGTTTATAAAAAAAATATCTTCAGTATCTACCTATTTTTTTTGCCGGGCGGGTGGGGGGGGGGGGACTGAACTCAAAATTTTCCTGACAGTAAATCTTTAAATGTTATTAATGTAAATTATGTGTATATTTTAGCCAAGTAAAGGTTTCTAGACATCTTTATTTTTTTGTGGGAAACATTTTCTCTATTTGGATTCAAACTGCCCTTTGCCTTATATCAGGCTTTAGCCAGCTATGGCATGTGGTACAAATCTGGGCTGCCTGTTTTGTAAATAAAGTTTTATTGGAACCCAGCCATGCTCATTAATTTGCATATTGTCTATGGCTATCTTCCTACCACAAGAACAGGTGGTTGCGACAGAGACTGGATGGCCTTAGAGCTAAAATATTTACCATCTACCTGTGTACAGAAAAACTTTTGCCATCCCCTACCTTTTTATTGCTTGTTCTTAGTGTGCCCTTACTTAAATATTTGCTCTCAGACATTGGAACTAGAGATCACAAAATGGCAAAGATATGCAGGCCTAAACTTGCTATTGTGCTTGGAATAGACCTTGAGGCTAGGTCATAAAGGATATTATGACTTCAGCTGTGCTCTTTTTTTCTCTTTTTAATATTTTATTCTCTTATTCATGAGAGACACAGAGAGAGGGAGAAGCAGGTTCCCTGCAGCACTCAATCCCAGGACCCCAGGATCATGACCTGAGCGAAAGGCAGACACTCAACCAAGGAGCCTCCCAGGTGCCCCTGCTGTACTCTTTCTTGATCACTTACTCAGCTGCCATGTTGTGAGGACACTCAAACAGATTGACATAGAGGTCTATGTGGCAAGAACCCAGGCCTCCAGCCAACAGATATGGAGTGAGCCATCTTGGAAGCAGATTTTTCAGCCCCAGGTAAACCTCAGCCAACATCCTGACGGTAATCTTGTGACAAACTCTGAGCCAGAACCACTCAGTTGTCTCTGGATTCCTGACCCTCAAAGATCGTATGGAATAATAAGTGCTTGTTGTTTTAGGCAGGTAGGTCCTGGGGTAACTTACTACACTGGAGTGGATAGCTAATACAAAGGTCAGGCATCCCAGGTCTTACCTCACACACCACAGGGGCCTGTTAGCAGGTAGGGAGAGGATTCTGCTAAGTGCTCACTTCCAGTCAACTTAGGGTATGGTCACGCTTCAGCCCAACAGGCCACAGAGTGTATAGCTGGGGAGGGATGGGCAGTTCGAGATTGGTGTGTTACTGTGTCTATGTGCAGGCACATGCATGTGCAGTGTGTGTGTATGGGTGTGTGAGTCAGTGCTATTCCTTTATGTTCTCCCTAAGGAACAGAAGGCCCTCTTTGCTGTACTCTCTGCCCCCAGGGTGACTAGGAACCTTACTTTGTGATACCCTAGTTGTGGTATCTCTTCTGTTTTCGATCCCTTCTGGGTTGATTCCCAGAGATATTCCTCTCATTGTTGATTCTACAAAGACTTGTTCTGACTCTTAGATACTGTTTAGAGAACTTGAAAACTGTGTTTCTGCTGAGCCTTCTGGGCTGTGTGTATTGAAGACACATTCTTTGGTAGGTAGCAAGTGAGAACTGTGTTGGAAATGGGCTCCAAGTCTGTTGGAGCAAAGCATATGGGGAGGAACTAAATGATACTTGTTCAGGATTCTTAATTGTTCAAGATTTTTAATTGTAAACTTTCCTTCCTATGGACCTGGATACTGGTGTAAGGACCACCTGGTAGAGAAGGTTTTATAAAACTTAGGGTGACTGGGCTCTGGGCCTTGACATTTACATTTAGGTATTAGGGTGTTTGCTTCCACTAACTCAGGAGCTAAGTTATTTCTCCTGTTGTTGAAAAAAAAAAGAAAAGAAAAACCTTCGCAACAACCCTCAATCATGTGACTCTTATTGACTGAAAATTAACTTAAGAAAAAAAGGAATTCTTAAAAAATTTTTGAAGACTGTTAGCTTCTTGGCAGCATGCACATTTATTTTTTTATTTTTAAAATTTTATTTAAAAAATATTTTATTTATTTATTTGAGAGAGAGAGGGAGTGAGAGCAAGCGAGTGAGAGAGCACAAGGTGAGGAGGGCAGAGGATGGGGGAGAGGCAGACTCCCCCCTGAGCAGGGAGCCTGACGAGGGGCTCGATCTCAGGACCCTGAGATCATGACCTGAGCAGAAGTCAGACGCTAACCAACTAAGCCACCTGGGGTGCCCTGGGCATATACACTGAAAAGGGAAGAAAGACTCTCTGAGCAGGAGAGGCACACCTCACACCGCATCTGGATTCTTGTCCCTCCTGCTTTTTCCTCAGAGTGAGAACCTAGCAGTTGAGTTTCTGTTTGGAACCTGGGTATCTCTCTTTTCTCTGCTTGTTTTGCAGTAAAATATTACTTGCCTTCCTAATCTTGAAGGTGTATCTTGTCTCAGAATATAGACTCTGCCAGTGAGCTGTTCCCTGTCCCCTTCACCCACAATTCAATGAGCTGTTTTCTTTTCTTTTCTTTTTTTTTGTAAAGGTTTTATTTATTTAATCAAGAGAGAGAGACAGAGGCAGAGACACAGGCAGAGGGAGAAGCAGGCTCCATGCAGGGAGCCTGACGTGGGACTCGATCCCAGGTCTCCAGGATCACGTCCTGGGCTGAAGGCGGCGCTAAACTGCTGAGCCACCCAGGCTCCCCTAATGAGCTGTTTCAATCTGACTTTCAGAGATAACTCCAAATTCCAACAGTTGGCCTTAGTCAGCATCCCTTTTCCCTTTAGGGGACTGGTAATGAGGACATTGGGCATTGGTTTAGGGTCAGAATGGGCAACATAATCTATGTAGCTAATTAGAAAGCTCTGGATGGTGTTCAGGATGATTTTCTGGAATTTCTCAAGCTATGGAGGTTTAATTTTGGATTCCTATATATTGGGAACTTACTAAAGAAGTCATGGGGGAAGTGGGGTACAAAGAAAAGAACACAGGCTTTTGGAATCAGCCAGACATGGACTTCTAGCTTGAAAGACCGTATGGCGAGGTGGTTCAGGGTGAGACTGAGATCCAGTTGCACCATTGACTTGGTAGCTAAAATGGGTTAGTAATAGTGCCTCCTTCCCAGTGTTGCTGTGGGAGTGAAATGAGAGTATATGTGAAAGCATTTGGAATGGAGCCTGACTCAGTACAAGATATGATCTTGTTATTATTACTGACTCTGTCATCTTGGGCTAGGAAGTTAGCTATGCTAAGCCTGAGTTTCTTCACCTGTAAAACCAGAGTTGAAATGACCATCTCATGGTTCTTGGAATTGACTTAATGTATGTAAAACTTCTAGCCCAATTTCTGGTATATATTAGAAGTTCTCTTGAGGGTATTTTATTTTAACATATGATGAAAAACCTCCACCTGATTTACCTTGCAATGTTCCAGACTTGGGAGAAGACTTAAATGACGAGGTAATACTCGACTGCATTATGACAGTGCAGGGACAAGGGGAACTGAAACAGTCTCCAAAGCAATGTCCCTGCTCTACAGTGATGTCCTTGCTCCCCGAGGTTATTAGAACCCCCATTTTCAGCCAGTCTTGATTTCCATCAATGTCTCCTCCTGGAGCAAGTGAGTTTGACTCAGGCACTTGCTCCTTAATCTTTGTGACCATTGAAGGAAAGAATAAAATCCAAAGCTGCTTTTTAACCAGGTCGCCAGTAGCGACCTTTGCGAACTTTGGGACCCAGTGAGAGATCTTGACAATTTCTGCTAAGATCTTGTAACTGGCTGAATTACTCTAAGGCCCAAGCTGGGCAGTGACTATTAACATTTAGCACCGAAGCCTGATTATCATGTGATAATCGCTCCATTAGCTCATGTTGCTGCTGTTGTTCATAAAAGCCCTTCTGTGTCACTCCCAGACCTCTAGTCTCCTGCTCTGACCTTTTTCTCCAAGCACATTTGAAACATTTCTCATTATCCCTCTTAGCTTTGCTTGTTATTCCCATGAATGACTTGGACAATCTCTTATAGTCTCCAAAGCATGATATTCTGTTCATTCCACACTGCCTCACCCTCCTCTGGTGTGTTCCAGATGGTTTTGTACCGAGCAGAGCATATGCCTCTTTCTTCCCCTTGATTACTCTTTGCATTTCTTCTCTCTTCTGCATCGTCCTCCATTTGATTTACTTCTGAAGTATTTATTGCTGGGGTGACGTGCATAATGAATACCCTTGGGCGTTCATTAAGTTTAAGTTTGAGCAGTTTCTATTTCCCTTTAGTGTCCTTGATGTCTGATTCTTTTGGTTACTTCCTTGTGTAAACCTCCCAGTTTGCCAGCATTTACTCCACAAAAATTCATACCTCTCTCTTTCAAGTTGTGCTATTTTTTTTTTTAAACCTCGAGGAAGTCCTTATTTAAAAATGATGCCTTACTGGGGCCCTGGGGGTGGCTCTTTCAGTTAAGTGTCTGACTCTTGATTTCGGCTCAGGTCACGACCTCAGGGTTGTGAGATTGAGTTCTGCGTTGGGCTCTGCACTAGGTGTGGAGCCTGCTTAAGATTCTCTACCTCCCTGTCCCTCTGCCCCTTCCTTCTGCATGCTTAAGCTCATTCTCTCTTTCTCACTTAAAAAAAAAAAAAAAAAAGAGAGAGAAAAGAAAAAAAGAAAAAAAAAGAAAAAAGATGACTTGCCAGTGATTTCTAGAATTTTCCTGTCTGTCCCATTTTGTGTAAAGGAATTGCTGTAGGTATCCATTGCTGCAGAACAGCCACTCAAACCTTAGTGGTTTGGAACACAGTTATCTCTCATGAGTCTTCAGGTTGGCTGGGCATAGGTAGACAGTTGTCACCTAGGGTTTCTCTTGCACTTGCAGTCAGATATTGGGTAGGCCTGTAGCATCACCTGGGTGGCTCAGTTAAGCATCTGCCTTTAGCTCAGGTCATGATCCCAGGGTCCTGGGATTGAGGCCCGTATTGGACTCCTTGCTCAGCGGGGAGCCTGCTTCTCTTTCTCCCTCTCCCCCTCCTCCTCTTTTTGCCCCTCCTCCCTACTAGTGTTTTCTCTCTTTCTCTCTGAAATAAATAAATACAAATCTTAAAAAAAAAAAAAAAAAAAAAGACTTGAAGGGGCTGGCCAGCCATTTGGCTCACTCACATGACAGGCATTTGATGCTGGCTACTGGCTGAAGGCTCAGCCGAGTTGTCCCACTGAAGCAACTTAACATGGCCTGTCCTGGTGACAACCCGAGCTTCTCAAAGCATAGTAGTTGCCAGGTTCCGAGAAGATGCAATCTAAGAGTGAGCATTCAGGGGTGAAAGATGAAAGACTAACATTACTTGCATTGCGCTTGATTGGTGTGAGTGGGCTTTACAGGGGAGTGAATACTGAGAAGTGTGCCTCATTGAGGGAGCCTGGCTACCACAAGAGTGAATAGTTTAGTTTGTTCTTTGTATTGTTCCTTCTTTTGGAGTCAGACAGGCCCTTTTATTTTTGACTTAAATTATTGGGATATAATTGACATGAATACTGTATAGGTTGGTGTGTGTGCTACGTAGTGATTCAACGTTGTATGCACTGTGAAATTGTCACCACGGTAAGTCTAGTTACCTTCTGTAACCTTACAAAGTCAACACAGTACATTGCATCCCCATGACTTATTTTGTAACTGGAAGTTTGTAGCTCCTACACCCCTTTGTCCATTTCAGATCCCCTACCGCCTTCCCTTCTGGCAACCACTATCTGTGTCTGGGTTTTGTTTTTTAAATTCGACATATAAGTGAAATCATGTGGTATTTGCCTTTCTTGTCTGACTTATTTCAGTTAGCATAATATTGTCTAGGTCCATCTGTGTTGTTGCAAGTGGCAGGATTTCATTATTTTTTATGGCTGAGTAGTATTCCAGTGTGTGTGTATATGTGTATATGTGTGTATGTGTGTATCACATCTTTATCCATTCATCCACTGATGAATGCTTAGGTTTTTTCCATATCTTGGCTATTGTAAATAATTAAAAAAAAATGACAAAAGACCCCCACAGGGATTCATATATCTTTTCAAATTAGTGTTTTCATTTTTTTTGGCTAGATACCCAGTAGTGGAATTACTGGATCATATGGTAGTTCTATTTTTAATTTTTTGAGGAACCTCCATACTGTTTTCACAATGGCTGCACCATTCTCACCCGCAGTGTACAAAGGTTCCCTTTTTCTCACATCTTTCCTTACTTGCTATTTCTTGTCTTTTTCATGATAGCCATTGTGACAGCTGTAAGATGATAGTTTGTGGTTTTTAATTTTTAGAAATTTATCCTTTTTTTTCTAGTTTGTCCAATTTGTTGGCATGTAATTGTTCATAGTAATCTCTTTTGATCCTTTGTATCAATTTTAACTTCTCTTTCATCTCTGATTTTATTTATTTGGAACTGCCCCCCCCCCCACTCTTTTTTTCTTGGTGAGTCTAGCTAAAGTTTTGTCAATTTTGTTTATATTTTCAAAGAACCAGCTCTTAGTTTCATTCATCTCTTCTTTTGTCTTTTTAGTCTCGATTCCATTTATTTATGCTCTGATGTTTATTTTCTTTCTTCTACTAACTTTGGGCTTCACTTGGTCTTTTTCTGGTTCCTTTAGGTGTGGAGTGAAATTGTTTATTTGAGGTTTCTTCTGGTTCTTCAGGTGGGGTATGTATTGCTATGAACTTCCTTCTCACAACTACTTTTGGAACATCCTATAGATTTTGGTACATTTCTGTTTTCATTTGTCTCTAGGTGTTCTTTTCTTTCTCCTTTGATTTATTTGTTGACCTAATTGTTGAGTAACATATTGTTTAATCTCCATGTGTTGGCAGTTTTTTCAGTGTTTTTCTTGTAATCAATTTCTAGTTTTATATCATGTGGTCAAGAGATGCTAGATATAATGTCAACCTTCTAATAATAAATTCTTCTTGCATTTCTTAAAAGTTGTTTTGTGGCCTACCATGTGATCTACCCAGGAGAATGCTCCCTGTGCACTTGAGAAGAATGGGTATTCTAATTATTTGGGATGGAATGTTCTGTATATTTCTTAAGCTCCTCTGGTCTAATGCATCATATAAGCCTGATGTTTTCTTATTGATTTTCTATCTGGGTGATCTATCTATTGATGTATGTGGGATGTTAAACTCCCCCACTATTGTTGTATTGCTGTCAGTTTTCCCCTTTTGGTCTGTTAATATTTGCTGTATATATTTTGGTGCTCCTCTGTTGGGTGCACATATATTTATAAGTGTTATATCTTCCTGCTGGATTAACTCCTTTGTCATTATGTAGTGCCCCACTTTGTCTTTTATTACAAAGCCTTTAAAGTTTATTTGTCTGATAGGCATATAGATACACCAGCTTTCTTTTTGTTTTGTTTTTGTTTTTGTTTTTGTTTTTTTCCAGCTTTCTTTTTGTGTCCATTTACACAGAATATCTTTTTCTATCACTTTCAGTTTGTGGGTATCCTTGCTTCTGAAGTAAATCTCTTATGGGCAGTATAAAGATGTGTCTTGTTTTCCTTTTATCCATTCAGCCACTTCATGTCTTTAATTGGAAAATTTAGTCCATTTACTCTAAAGTAATTATTAATATAAGTATGTACTTATTGCCATTTTGTTGATTGATTGCTGGATGTTTTTGCAGTTTCTGTTTGTTCCTTTCTTCTTGTCTTGCTTTCTTCCTTCGTAGGTTATTTATTTATTTATTTATTTATTTATTTATTTATTTAAGATGTATTTATTTATTAGAGAGAGAGGCAGAGACATAGGCAGAAGGAGAACCAGACTCCTCACAGGGAGCCTGATATGGGACTTGATCCTGGATCCCAGGATCATGCCCTGAACCAAAGGCAAATGCTCGACTGCTGAGCCACCCATTCCTCTTTTGTGATTTAATGAATTTCCTTCGTGTTATGTTTAGATTCCTTTCTCATTTTCTTTCTGATATTTACTGTACGTTTTTGCTTTATGGTTATCATGAAGTTTACATATATCATCTTGTGTGAATAACTATGAATCTTAAACACCAACTTAAATTTGAACACATTCTGAAATCCTACATTTTTACCCCACCCCCCCTCCACCCGGTTTTATGTTTTTGGTGTCATTTTTTACAGTTTTTAATTTTATGTATCCCTTAACTAATTACTGTAGTTTTAGTTAATTTTACAGCTTTTGTCTTTCAGCCTTCTCAGTAGCTTTATAAGTGATTAATCCACTACCTTTATTATATATAACTTTTCCAGTGAGTTGTTACTTTTGTTTGTTGTTATTAGTGTCATTTCTTTTCAACTTAAAGAAATATCTTTATTATTACTTGTAAGGCTGGTTTAGTAATGATGAACTTCAGCTTTTTGCTTGTCTGGAAGACTCTGTATTTTTACTTCAAATCTGAATGTTAAACTTTCCTTGTAGAGTATTCCTGGCTGGAAGTTTTATATTTTCAATGCTTTGAGTAGATCATGATTCTCTCCTCTGGCCTGCAAGGTTTCTGCTGAGAAATCTACTGATAGCCTTATGAGGTTTCCCTTGTATGTAATAATAGTTTTTCTCTTGCTGCTTTTAAGGTTCTTTATTTTTATCTTTTGACATTTTAATTATAATGTGTCTTGATGTGGCTGTCTTTGGGTCCATTTTATTTGGAACTCTTGGGTTTCCTGGACTTGGATGGTCTGTTGTCTTCACTAGGTCAGGGAAGTTTTCAGCCCTTATTTCTCCAAATAAGTTTTCTACATCTTTCCCTCTTTCTTCTTCTTTTGGAACCCCAATAATGTGAGTGCTATTCCACTTGATGTCATCTCAGAGGTTCCTTAGTAATCTTCATTTGAAAAACATTCTTTTTTGTTTTTGCTGCTCCATCACAGTGAGTTCTATTGCTTTATCTTCAGCTTCCTGTTCCATTATTCTACTTCATCCAGGCTGCTGTTGAACCCCTCTAGTGTATTTTTTAGTTTAGTTATTGTATTCTTCAGCTCTGTGACTTCTGCTTTCTATCTCTTTGTTGCAGTTCTCACTGTGTTCATTCATTTTTCTCCCTAGTTCAGGGAACATTTTTATGAACATTATTTTGAATTCTTATCAGGTAGGTTACTCATCTCTATATCATCAGGTCTTTTTTTGAGGCTTTGTCTGGTTCTTTTGTTTGGAACATATTTTTCTATTTCCTCATTTTGCTTGACTCCATGTGCATGTTTCTATATAGTAGGCAAAAACAGCTACCTCTCAGTCTTGAAGGAGTGGCCCTGTGTGGGTGATGATCCTGCTTGTTCAGTCTTGTCCTAGCTCTTGGTTTCTCTCAAACCTTTGTGATTGTCTAAACCACCTGATTTATTCTTGATATGCCCTCATCATTGAGGATGAGCCAAGAGCTGTCAGTGATCCAAGGGGAGGAATCTCATTTATCACCTAGTTTCAGGCTGATTGAAAGACAGACCCTCAGGCAGCAGCTTTTAAAGTACACAAATATTAAAAAATGTATGCAAATATATATAGTCTGGTGGGGCCACAGTCATAAATCCTGCTGACCTCCACCTCCAGGAGGTCTGGAGGTTTCACCTGGGCAACAGTCACAATAATTGGCACTCTAGATGAGTGTAGCACCTTTCTGAGGAGTCTTGCTGAGCTGTATTAAGACTGACAGAGTTGGGGATCCCTGGGTGGCTCAGCGGTTTGGCGCCTGCCTTTGGCCCAGGGCACAATCTTGGAGTCCCGGGATCAAGTCCCGTGTCGGGCTCCTGGCATGGAGCCTGCTTGTCCCTCCTCCTGTGTCTCTGCCTCTCTCTATGTCTATCATCAATCAATCAATCAATCAATCTTAAAAAAAAAAAAGAGACTGACAGGGTTTTTGAGGTTGGTGTCTCCTTGTTTATGTTTCCTGGGAGTACCTACTTAGCCTCTAGATGTGTGGGAAATCTGAAGCATGTTCCACAGGCTAAAAAGAGCCAGGTTAAGAAAATAGGCCTTTTTTATAGGAAGTCTGGGACTGTGTCTCAGTATGCTATATGTATAGTGCCTTTGTGTATATAACTGAATACTGGAGTGTACTCCATAACTGTATGTATAACTATATAACAGAACTGTCCTTCTGACTGTTACAGTCCCATGGAGCTCTGGAACACTAGCCCTTTTGGCCACCAGAGCCAGGTAATCAAGGGACATCTTCTGTGTGGATTGCTCATGCCTGCTGGCTTTAGCAAGGCAGCTGGAGAGTGTGGGGGCTTCAGTTGCTGGCTTTGGAAGTGCATCAGGAAGACATTTTGACTGTGTGTTTGTGGGCTTCAGCAGTGCAGTGAGAGTGCTGTGTGTGTGTGTGTGTGTGTATGTGTTTGTGTGTGTGTGTGTGCCAGCTTTAAGCTGGCAGCAAAAGAATGCCCTGATGGCTCACTCACCAGGCCCAGCCAAGGGGGCAGAGAAGTTTTGCAATGGTCCATGCTCCCCAATTTTAGCTAGGGAGCCCAAGAATTCTATGAGTTTTTGTGCTCACCTGCTTCAGCCAGGGAGCAGGGGAGCATTGCAACTGCCTGTGTACTCTCCACTCACAACAAGTGCCAGGACCACTTGCCCCCCACCCATCCCAGCGAGGTGGCCAAAGGGTGCCATGTCTGAGCTTGTTTGTCTGTGCTAGCAGACTGTAATGGAGAGTGCAACATTGGTGCCTGCCAGCACCACTGTCTTGGGGGATCATCACAACTATCTTTTTCCCTTCCAGCTAATGCTCCAGCAAATGAATCTTCCTCACATACAGCCTAGGCACTTTTCAAACTGCTCTTTTTTTCACTGGGCTTAAGGGTGAGCAAGACCTCATGTGAGCCCTCTATGAGGGGAAATCTCAGTTTCTTTGGCTCTTTGGGCCCCCAGACATCAGGCCTGTAGTTTTCTAAGCTGGACATTCTGGGAGTTGATCTCTCTGGTACAGGTCTGGGGGTTGGGGTGTGCACTGAGGGGTAGCAACTTCTTGTCCCTCTGGGAGAAGTGCCTGTCTGGTATGGTCTCTCTTTATAGTGTATCACCACACTAGGGGTGGGTTTTTTTTGCAAGACTGTTTCTCTCTTACCTATGTCTTTTATTCTTTGCTACAAAGAGCAATTTATCTAGTTTCCAGGTCTTTTTCAGAGGGAAATGATTTATATGTAGCTGTAGATTAGGTGTGTCTATGGTAGGAGGTGGGTTTGGGATCTTCCCATATCGCCATCTTGGATAACCTTCAGTCATATCAGGCAGGCCCTTCTTATTTACTTATTTAATTTAAAAAAGATTTTATTTTTAAGTAATCTCTACAACTCAACATGGGGCTCAAACTCACAACTCTGAGATCAAGAGTTGCATACTCTACTGACTGAGCCAGCCAGGTGCCCCAGACAGGTCCTTTGGATACTGTTTTTTTTCCCAACCTTTTCTGGTAACTTGAGCAATAGCTGCAGGCAATTTTCTCTCCCAGCAAGCCCTGGTTCTGACATTTCCAGGGCCATATGTGCCATGGGTTCCTGCTGCCAAAGTCTTTGTCTTCTTTCTTGTGACTCAGATTGGCAAGACTTTGGTAACCTAAAGAGGTGAATACAAGCTAAAAAGCCCTAGATTGGACCTTAGGAGACCTGTATTCTTGTCCTGGCTTTGGAGTAGTGTGACTAATCTTGACCAAGTTACTTCATCTCCATGGGCTTTCATCTATAAGCTCTGAAATTCTACAGTTCCAAGTAGGTACCTTTTTAAAATTTTTTTTTAATTTTTAAATTTTAAAATCTTAAAATTTATTTATTTATTTATTTATTTATTTATTTATTTATTTATTTATTTAAAATTTTTTTCCCAAGTAGGTACCTTGAATATACATCTCTATTGGGTCTCATGTTCTCCTTCAACCTCCTGAACTAATCAAACCCAAGATTTGCGGCTAACAGATAGAGGAACTGGCACCACTATCACAGTCTTTGCACATAGCAGGCCTGCAATAAAAAAAAATTTAGGAGGTGAAACTTTTATCTAGAAACATAGGTAATAACATTGTTTTCAAGATCTTTGTGGGAAATATGCCAGATTATTCACTACTATTGTTTTAATTTGAAAGAGCATAATCTTGCATGTGTAAGGCTTTGCTTTTAGAATTTGGAACTTGTTTAACATGGTCTCTGTATGTATCCCTTTGCCATTAGACAGGCATTTCTTCATGTCTGCTGAGGATTGACATCTTGAAGTGACCTTCATGCTCTGATACTGACCATAATTACCTTGAGTTGTAGCAACTGGAGGGATGCCAAGGGTCTGTGGTCTCCTGAGTTTGCTTCTTCTTCTTTTTTTTTTTTTTTTTTTTAAGGTGCCAAGCTAGTGAAACCTTGAGCTCTCTCCCTTTGGGATAGTAGAAGGGAAAGAAAGTAAGGATAATCTGTGGGAGTAGAGGAAGACCAGATCAAGTGTAAGTGAAAATATACACTGTGGCCCCCCCAGTGGAGTGTGTCAGTTCCTAGGCTTGCTCCAAGTGGAAGATGACCTTGGGTTTCCTGCTCTTATAACCATTTGACATTTGAGAAAACAAAGTGCTTCATCAGGAAAAGTTTTAACCCAGTTAATGGTTATGAATCATTGGTCCTGGGGAGCTGGGGTTCAGAGAGGTCCTCTGCTGCCTTCTTATTATTTTTGGGGAATCAATTTTCAAAGAGGCTGATGCCTAGGCCCCCAGGATTTCCTGGCGATCTGGTTGGTTTCCAGAACTTAAACCGGCATGTTGCTTCCTGTCTTCAGCAAGATGACATCTCCCTGAAGGGAAAACATAGCTCAACTACAAGAGAGACTTGGGACTTATAGAAGGAAGCAGTATGAAGTGGCCTAAATTGAAGGGTTTATTTTTATTTTTATTTTTTTATGGCAAACACATGAAAAGAGAAGAAGGAAGCATTCTCAGTTGGCATCATGAAAATAGGTTAACATTTCCAGCAGTTCTTTTAAGAAAAAGACAGGGTGAACTTTTTGGGGGGGTGGGATGGGGTAGATTGGTGTCATCACCTAACCTGAGAGTTTTAGCTGAAAGGGATCTTACTGGTCTTCCTTAACCCTGTCTTTTTACCCATCCCCTTTACCAGTCCTATTCTTTTTCAACTTTAGCAAACATTTCAGTATCATTTATGTCTCATTAAATAAAACCTATTTATGTTGTAAGCTAGAGAAACAGAGGTCAAGTCACCGCAGACTCTCTTACCAGCCTGCCCCGAACCCTGTTAAGCAGCTTTGGCCCTGACTTGCAGGCTAGAAAAGGCATCCCTGACAATGTCAATGATTCTGACCTCTGAATTCTAGCATTTCACCAAAAAAAAAAAAAAAAAAAAAAAAAAAAAACCCTACAGAAAGAAGGAAGAGACAAGAAGAAGAAGGCTGATGCCTAAGACTAAACTTTGGCCCCAGAACAGAAAAAGAGAAAGGGTGGAGTAAATCTGCTGAGGCAGGATGATCTGTACTCTACAGAGTAGAGATAAAAACAAAGCGAATTCATCATTTCCCTACTAACTAAGAATTATTTGCAGTTCCATGCTCTGCAGAATGAGAGCAGGACCTGGGGCCTGGAGGACAGACAGCAGATCTGCAGGCATCCAGGCCTGGACGCCTGTGAGGTTGTACAGATGAAGTCATGTAATATGGAGGTTTTATTTGCCTGCTGCTAGCAGGTGGTTAACTAGCTGTTTTGGGTCACAAGAGGCCTCTTTGGGAACCCTGGAAATAGTTTTCCTCCCTTCCAAAAGTATAACAAAGCCCACCAGGAAATCTTCAGTATTAATCTTATCAGGAAGTCCTGGGAGTGATCTTCTCCAATTTGCCCAAGTACTAGAGGGAATATTTATATCTCCTCTCCTACCAGCTTGAGTTAACATCACCTAAAGACCTTTCCCTTTGTTTATAGTCTAGGGAAATCATTCCATCACAGAATAAATTATAAGGTATTTTCAATAACTCTTCAGTATTTTTTCAGATTGGAGGAGGTAGAGTGAGAGAAGGATCGAGAAAGACACAGCTGACTAGAATAATAGAAAATAATTTTAGTCCAGAGTTTCAAGGCATTTCTTTATTAAAGCTTTTATCATTGTTATAAAGAGAAAAGCTAACTGGCTAGCAGCTAGAGTTGGGCCATAGGAATAAATTTCCTTCCAGGGTTGTTTATGTCCAACCCTTCAGACACTAACAAGTACAGCATGTGAGGTCTTCCACCAGTTCAGCTCAGACAAACCTGAACCCAGCCCAATGCAGGCCTGGTAATGTTTCCAATGTGCCTCATTTCCATGAACAGGTGAAGTCTGATTGTTTGCTCATTTCTGGTGTTCCTGGGGCCGGGACACCTGCACCCCAATGTTTCTAGCAGCAATGTCCACAATAGCCAAACTGTGGAAGGAGCCTCGGTGTCCATGGAAAGATGAATGGATAAAGAAGATGTGGTCTGTGTATACAATGGAATGTTACTCAGTCATTAGAAACGACAAATACCCACCATTTGCTTCAACGTGGATGGAACTGGAGGGTATTATGCTGAGTGAAATGAGTCAATCGGAGGACAAACATATGTTCTCATTCATTTGGGGAATATAAATAATAGTGAAAGGGAATATAAGGGAAGGGAGACGAAATGTGTGGGAAATATCAGAAAGGGAGACAGAACATAAAGACTCCTAACTCTGGGAAACGAACTAGGGGTGGTGGAAGGGGAGGAGGGCGGGGGGTGGGGGTGAGTGGGTGACGGGCACTGAGGGGGACACTTGACGTGATGAGCACTGGGTGTTATTCTGTATGTTGGTAAATTGAACACCACTAAAAAATTAATTTATTAAAAAAAAAACCCCACCTGGGGGTCTACCCACTGAGGCTTTTACCCTCAACTCCATTGGAAATGCTCAAGACCAGATGATGATGATAACATCTGGTTTTAAATGTTTCCTCTGAGTTATAACACATGTTAAGTATGTTATATAATCTTTTGTTGTTTAATTTTTGCAACAACTTTGTGAGGTAGTTATTACTGTTGATCTGGTCTGGAGTTGAGGCTTATGAGAGGTTAAGTGACTTTCCCATGGTCACACAGTAAGATGAAGTGCTGGGACCTGAAAACTTGTCTAGCTGGTTCTGAAATCCATGCCCTTAACCACTGTGATATATTGCTGGGTGTTTTTCTTGATTTCTTAAATTTATTCTACTTCCTATTAGAGGCTGACCCCCAGCTCTGAACCCAAGACCATTTGGTTAGAGCCCTACTTAACTCTTGCCAACCCCTTTCTTGAGAATATCACCAGTGGCCAAGTACTCTTTCAAACTAGACTGACCTCCATAGAATCATGATTTGTCCACACGACTGATGAGAAGGAATGATTATATCAACTCAGAAGCATCTGTTGTCCCCCTTTACCCACCAAATTAAACCTCTTGGGTAACAATGCCGGCCAAGTCAAATGCTCTATCACTGAGCTATCCTCCACCCGCACCCCCCACCGCCCCTGCATTGCCAGTTCAGATCTGACCCAACTTCTTTAGACATTGTGAAAAAAAGTTGTTCATTTTGAGGAAGTCAAAACTACTAACCTTGCCCATTCCTGATGTACTTTCTCTCTAACCCTTTGCTGTGGTATGCCTCATTGTAAAGCTCATATAGGTTATAGCAGACTCTAAGCACTGATAATTCAGAAACTCAGTTTATCTGCTTGGTTGAAGCATTTTTTTTTTCAGAAAAGAATTATGAATGATAATGTCAGCTAAATCATTTACAAAATTTTGTCTTTTTCCCTGTCATCTCTTGTTGTTCCAGTGCACCCCATCTCAGAATTAGAATTCAAAGTAAGCCAGACTAATCTTCAGAAGGCTGTTTGACAAATTCAGAATTAGAGCAAAGGAAATTGAATTGCCATAAGTCATATTTCATTCAGACCCATTTCTGACTTCTTACTCTTTTCAGTGAACAGAATCCACCTCCCTGCCAGTAAATTGAAGACCTGGGTTCAAATCCAGGCTCTGCTCTTTATTATAACTGTGGTCATTAAGAAGACATTTAACCTTTTCATGCTCCTGTTTCATGGTCAGTAAAATGGGAGTAATAATATCTTCCATATAATCACAACATTTAAGTGAAGTTTATAGACAAGAATGCTCTGTGTATATTACCTTTTGTTATGTAAAGCTGTCAAGTTGATTTTTTAATTTGAAAACTTGTGAAACCTTTCTGTGCAAGCCACCAATCTGATCGTGCATTTCAAGTTGTCACTTTTTTAGGGAAGGGTGTTGTTGCTTCATAAACTTTAAAGTACACATTAATCTCCTTGGTGGGCCCAGGTTTCTGCATTTCTAGTGATATGGTGCCCAAGTGATATAGATTATGCTGGCTATACTTCAAGGCAAAATTAGATGTTTTTGGCAGGTTTCTATGCAGATACTTCAGAGACCAGGTATTTAAAGATCAGAGTGGGGTGCCTGGGTGGCTCAGTTGGTTAGCATGGAGTCTGCTTAACTATTGTCTCCCCACTATTGTCTCTCTCTCTCTCAAATAAATAAATAAATAAATAAATAAATAAATAAATAAATCTTTTAAAAATTAAAGATCAGCATGACTTCAAAAAACCAAATCCCAAAGTCACTTTGTGTGCTCATTGCAGGTGGCTATTCAGCACTATTGAACTTCCATGTTCTTTCTTCTCCTTTGCTTTTTATGATTTTACTCTCTCTTAATTTTCCTCCCCCATTTCTGACTGCTCCTCCTCAGTCACCCCATGGATTCCCCTTGAATTATCCTTTAATGTTGGTGTCTCCTTGGGTTCCATTATCTGCCTTCTGATCATTTTATTCTCTGTGAATGATCTCAAGAGTTGACTCCTATATGAAATCTCCTTGTCCAGCCTAGGCTGATTAAATGGATCCTTCTCCTATATTCCCATTATATTTTGTAAGTTTTACTTTAGTGCGTGATAGTTTTATTTTACTGCATTATTGTGCAATTATTTTTTTATGGTCTGTGCTCACTTTTCGAGAGCAGAGTGCAGCTTTCCATTGTTGCATCCCTTGTGCCTAGCATAGTGCTCAGATTCTATAAATGTTCAAATAATAAACAAAAGCAAACCTAGACTTTGGGGCAGATGTCAGAAACAGCCATCTGAGCAGGCCAGATGGCAAATGTTAGTATTTGGACACCCTGTGGAAACACAAAGCACACTTAAATTCTGTTGCGTATGCGTATATATGTGTAAATTACCTTTCTGGATAGTCTCAAGATACCAATAGCATCTGGGGAAGACACCTGAGCCATGTTTCCTCTGTAAGTTATTTCTGGGCTCCTTTTTCAGACCTAAGCAGTAGGCTGTCAAAATTGTCAAAAAGAGGAAGTGTGTTTCTTAAGGGCAAAATTATTTGTCATGCCTTCCTTTTGTAATAAAGTGAGCTCCTTCAGAGAAGGAAGGTTGCCGTCTTGCCAAAATTGTGGTTTTTAAGAATAGTTTTACCACACTCAGTCTCCAACACGACTCAGAAGATCAGGTAAATGACTGCCGGCAGGTGAGATGTCATTAGCTCAGATCTCATGTGGATTTGGATTCAATTCAATCCAACACACAACATTCAATAGATACTTCTTTTGCATCAGGCTTGTACTAGGTTAGAGATAGAAAGATAAAAAAAGACATGGCTCCTGCCCTCAGAGAGCTCATAGTCCAGGTGAGGCATTAGATATTTAAATAAATAGGGACACCTCAATGTGATGATTATTTAATAAGTATATACAGAGTACCATGAATCAGAGAGAACAGAATAATTGGAAATACAGAAGAAAATGATATTTTGGTGAAGATTCTTCCTCCCAAAATGCATATTATCTCGTGAACCACACATCAAAAATCATATTGCAAGTATTAACCTACCCCTGTTCATGTACACAAATCAGATTAAGGTTCATGTTTTCAGTGCCTATGATGTGTCTACCATGCCCTCAAGAAGGTTTTGATATGGGTTCCTATGTATAAATAAGATTTAGTAGAGGGATCCCTGGGTGGCGCAGCGGTTTGGCGCCTGCCTTTGGCCCAGGGCGCGATCCTGGAGACCCGGGATCGAATCCCACGTCGGGCTCCCGGTGCATGGAGCCTGCCTGCTTCTCCCTCTGCCTGTGTCTCTGCCTCTCTCTCTCTCTTTCTGATGTGACTATCATAAATAAATAAAAATTAAAAAAAAAGATTTAGTAGAATGAAAATGACAAGGTTATCAGAGATGCAAGCAATGTGTGATGGGGATATGGAGCGAGCAGCTGCATGAAAATCTGCTCACTGGGAGACATGGAAGCCCTTGTAGGGCTTGTACTTGTACTGTATTTTGGATGTTTCAGTCTGCACCTCCCTTTAGTGGCTGTGGGCTCTACACCTATGTTTGTATGGGATTCTGGATCTCTTTGTTGACTTTATAGAATCAAGGGTCTTCGGGGAGATGGCACAATAGTTATGTCATTAAATTTTCCTGGAAGTCTAAAATTGAGAGCAGCTGAATAGTAGCTTTGTTGCTGGGCAGACATAAAGGTGCAGCCGTGTTTGGATTCTGAGAGCAGCGAGGTAAAGCAAAGTAGGAGAGAGGAGGAAGGAGGAAGATGAGTGAGGAAGAGAGAGAAAGAGAGAGAGAGGAGGGAGGGAAGAGGAGAAGGAAAAGAAAAAAGAAAGGGCGGAGGAAGAGGAGAAGCAGAAGGAAAAGGGAAGAAAAGAGGGAAAAGAAAGGTAGGAAGGTAAAGGGAAATGATGGGTAAAAGGGACAAAGGAAACAGATGCACAGAGATGAGTAAGGGAAGCATGTGTTTTTGAAGAGTCATTGGCTGCAGGTTCCTGAATTCCAGTTGAGCTCGTTAAACTGAAAATAAGCCTTTATTATGAGGCGCCAGGCTGCAGGGATATCATGGAATCCAAGGGCAGAAATGTAACTGCATCTCAGGAAGAGATTGGAACCAGAAACTGAAGAGCTGGCAGGCCCTGGCCATTTCTCACTGCATTTTGGCTTTATGATCTTTTTCCATTTGTTGACTGGCCTTCTCTGCTCATTGATCTACCCCTGCAGGTACAAGATGGCCAAGCCATGACTTCCAGTTTTATATCTTCCTTGATCAAGACTGTAGGCCAGACTGAAATAGAATTTAACTTTTAGTCTTACTTCCAAATTCCAATTGCCCCAGAGGGTACCAAGCCTCTTTCTGGTCCAGTACCTGTGGCTTTCGAGTGGGAGCAGGTTATGGGGCTTGTATACAGCTGTGGGGGGACTGCTTCTGTGTGAAGAGGGTAATAGAAATATCGCTTTAACCAAGAAGCCGCCTTCAAAGATTTATGCTCTAGAACAAGAGGCCCACATATCAGGAGAGAGCTGACTTTCCAGCTGCCATTACCATTTCCTTTGTGAAAGCCTTTCCATGATTCTCTCCTTTCTATTCTTCTTTTAAAAGATTTTATTTATTTATTTGAGAGAGAGAGAGTGAGTGTGAGAGAGAGCAAGCACACCAGAGGGAGGAGAGAGAGCACTAGAGGGGGGAGAGAACACTATAGGGGGGAGAGGCAGAGGGAGAGGGAGAAGCAGACTCCCCACTGAGTAGGGAGCCTGTTGGGGGGCTCGATCTCAGGATTCTGGGATCATGACCTGAGCTGAAGGAGACACTTAACCGACTGAACCACTCAGGCACCCCTCCTTTCCATTCTCCTTGAAAGATCCAGAGCCCTTATATGAACCCCACTTTACTTGCTGGCCTGAGTGGGTTTCTATTTCTTGCAAAAGAAGGACCTTAACTAAAATTTCACCAGGCAAAGAAAGGCTGAAAGAGGGCACCCCAAATTCAGGCAAGAGCATTAATAAAAGCATGCACATGAGAAAGTTCACAGTTAATTGGGAAGAGTTCTCTGAATGAACATTGCTGCAGATAGTGTCTGAAGGGATGGCGTGGAAAATGAGGCAGGAGAAGTGGTTTGGAAACTGGTCATTATCAACCTTAGAAATTCTCCTCTTCGTAATTTGGAGTCAGCAGTGGAAGCCTGGTTGGCTTTGATTGCAGAGTAATGGGTCTGCCGAGTGTAGTGTGACTCTGTCTTCTCGCAGAGTGATAAGCACCTTGTCGGTGCCGTAAGTTTGGTGGTGGTTAGGCTGTAATGTCAGAGTTACATGATGGATTAAATTCCCCTTTAACTCCAGTGGAATTGTACCCTGAACACATCACAGAGGCCTCATTTGCTGACACTTTTCCAAAATGTACTGGGCTACTGTGATAGATGCTATTGGTGCCTCATCCAGATGCCCTTTACCCACTTATGCACACATCCTCCAGGTGCTGCATGTGCTGTAGCCAGGGGTTTGCATCTATGGCCTTCTTGGGAGTCACCTCATTTGGAGATACATGGAAGTTCCCACTGCTTGACCCCCATGACCAATGACTGAATGATTTAAGGGGGTATAGCAGGCTGGCCTCTTTGCCTCAAGGTGGAACAATTGTGCTAATGGATAAGGCCAAGCTGTGTGTTACCTGAGACCACATCCTTGCTCAGCATCTTCCCTCTCTCTCTCCTGCTTCCCTTGCTAGCTTGCAGGTTTCTCCTGGAGAGCCTGCCCTCAATAGATCACAGGCTCTTTCTCAAGGAAATCTTCCCTAAGATGGTACCATTTATTTCAATGGACACCAAAGTTACATAGGTTTCTGGGTTTCCCCTCCATGAGCATAGTGGTCAAAGCTCAGATTCTGGGATAAGCCCATCTGCATTCATACCTTGGCCTTGGCACCTAATAGCTTCTGGTCTTGGCAGATTGCTCAGTCTCAGTATCCTAATTTGCAAGATCTAAATGGGATAATAATAGTACTTCGGGTTGGTGGGAGGATTAGATGAGATACTACTTGAGGCGTTTAGTGCAGCACTCACAAGAAGTAAAGAGCTCGTCAGCTACTATTATTATTACTTCTGGTTTTCTTTTTGACAGAGATACTGTGTGTAGTTACACAGGTGGTGTACTACACCGGGAGCCAGATCTAAGGGGTAGATTTATTCATTTATTATTTTTTAAAAGATTTTATTTATTTATTCATGAGAGACACGGAGAGAGAGAGAGAGGCAGAGACACAGGCAGAGGGAGAAGTAGGCTCCATGCAGCAAGCCCGACATGGGACTCGATCCTGGGTCTCCAGGATCACACCTGGGCTGAAGGCGGCGCTAAACCGCTGAGCAACCTGGGCTGCCCGATTTATTCATTTATGATGAGAGTTTTTTTGACATGTGAAAGAATTTGTCTTAGGGAAGGGACACTTTTTCCTAATTCTTACAGAGGTGCTAGCAGCAGACTGGCCTGAGGCAGAGTTCACATTTCTTCTTGTGTTCCCTCTATCAGTTTGAAACTCGGGCCCCTAGGTTAGCCTTGACTATGTGGTTGAACTTGAACAAGGTGGGATAACCCTTCTTTCTTCACCTGTTCTGGGTGCTCAGTGACAAGCAATGGCTGGATTTGCATTAGCCACACAGCTTGGCAATAGCTGCTTCTACTTAGACTGACATCGTCAGGTGACCGCTAGCTGAGTCATCTGTGGCCCTGTGCTCTGACAGTGTAAGGAGTGTGGTGCCCGGGCTACAGAAGAGGCCGTGGGCATACCTATCAGGGGGAATGAGTGACGGGGAAGCCAGGATGGGCAGCCAGCAAGGGTAGGTCTGAATGCCTGACACTCTGTTGTTTATTCACGTTGTGCCCTGGGGTAGAAAAACAGCAGGCAATGACACTGTCATAGTTAGCATGAGGTGATCAATAATACCCGGATGCCTTTCCTGCAGAGACAGATATTCACAGGAAGAAGCTCTTTGCTGTAGAAAGTTCTGCTTCTACCTCCCACCCTTTACCCAAAGTGCTAACCAGGCAGATATGTTCTCACCACTCTGGCCATTGTTTGTCACCTCATTTGAGGGAATGATAGTAGTCCTCTCTTCAAATTCACAGAGTTCACAAGTTCACGTGGCTGGCTGAGTGAATGCCTTATTTTCAGCCAAAATTTGTCATTTTCTAGGAATATGGGAAATTCCAGCTTCCCACCTTGTCACTGGATTCAGTCCCTGAGGCCAGGAGCTGGCAGAAGAGGCTGAATTGCCCCATTTGACAGAAACTGTGGGATGGGGAGAGATTTTTGAGAGGCATTCTGACCACATTTCTATGGCACAAGCTGGTGCAAGCCAGGAAGAGGAAACAAGGTTGTAGGCAGAATGTTGACAGATCTACTTGGCAAATGATTTGTGTGTGGAAAAACACGCCTTTTCTTAAAAGAAACCTGATATGAAGAGTACCATAGAGTGTTACTGGATCTGGAACACAAAGAGAAGCCTTTTTCTTTTGAAGGCCCAGTCACCCCATCCTCTAGTACATGGAGGGCTGTTGGCCTCCTGGATCCCTTCTGGGCAGCCAGCCTTTCCATAGCCCCTCCAGGAAACCAGTAAAATGAACAAATCCTTGGGAAACTACAGCTCAGAGACTTTAGGTCTTGACTTGCAAATTTGAATATGGCTGGGGTCCCATCTTGGATGACATAGGAGATGAGGCTTAACTTCTGAACTGTTGCTTCTAAAGCGGCAGAATCATGGTGAGCTGAGCATTTCTGGGTACCCAGTCAGAGAACTCAGAGTTCTAGTTGTATCAGATACCTCCTCTTATGATCTTGGGTAACCACCTCACACTTGGGTTTCCCAAGTAGGATAGGACAAAATCTTCATCTTTGTTCCCTTATGTGGGGCAGAAGGGGACAGGGTACCTTCCTCCTCATTGCTCCTATGGGAAAGAACATGCAACTTGATCATGTTGGGTGCATCATCAAAGTTGGGTATAAGGCTTCTGGAATGTGCCTGTAGTACCCAAGGCAGGAAGCTGCTCGGTGCCAGGGTATTCAGGATGCCTGGTCCCTCAGTCTGTATCACTTACTTCACATAACTCAGATTCATGCAGCCTCTTGAAAGAAGAAAGTTTATTTTGGCCTTTGGATACAATGCTATGTGACTTATGACACCTCCTAAGTGGCTGCCACATGGAGTGGTCGGTGAAAGCCTAGAAACCCTCTTCTTCCTCATGTTTGCTCACCAACTTGCAAAGTGCAGGAGGGCAAGGGTTACACAAATGGAGCTGGAATTTGGAAAGCTTTGTTCTTCCTTCATATATAAGTCTTTTTATATCAAAGGTTAGGGCAAATAGACTGTCCCTTGGGACAAAAGTCTAGGTTCTGCTGGGGAGAGGGGAAAAGAGTCAAACCTACTTGGAATAAGTTCACTGGGATAGAACTATATTCTACTTTGAGCCAAAACCCTGTGAAATCTCATGGGCCATGAAGTCCAATTAAAACAGAGCTGGGCACAGTGAGAGGCTAACAGGCATGCATAATTGTGAGAACCGGGATTTTAGTGGGGAAAGAAAAAAAAGCCAAGGAGAAGCCAAGGCCAATTATCAGAACTGCTAATTTTTACCAACCTAATCATTAATGAATACCATGTTTCTGAAAAGAATGTTAAGAGAATAATTGTATTTCAAGGGCTTGAAAACTGCTAAACTCTGAAGTTGTACAATTTGTGCAAATTAATATGATAAAAAGAGACAATTAAGGTTTATAATTAACAGATAAATACAAATGATCTGGTGAAGACAATCTAAGTTTCTGCTCTGTCTTATGAAGCAGTGTAATTGATTTTTATAAATGCTAATTTACAGTACATGCTCTGTTAACCGTTAACACGGGCAAGGGACCGTGGACTAAATGGAAGTCAAGGAGGGATGTGAGCCAAGGAGCTCACAGACTACATCTAGCTGAGGAGAAGAAACCGAAAAATATGCCAAATGTTGGAATGTTACTTTGAAAAGGGAAAGACACCACCCAGCAATGATCTTCCCCTCACTGGGGGAAAAAAAGAAAAGAAAGAAAGAAAGAAAGAAAGAAAGAAAGAAAGAAAGAAAGAAAGAAAGAAAGAAAGAAAGAAAGAAAGAAAGAAAAAAAAAAAGTCCCTCGATTGTCTACGTAAATGCAATGAAGTTTTTCTCTCTTGTTCCTACACCTTTGAAAATTTTGAAAATTGGCCAGCTGGATTTTCCTGAAGTTCTGAGGCCCTGAGTGAAATGGTCTGACTCAAAGTATAGGCCACATTGTGTAAATAAAACGCACCTCAGTGGGGAGAAGTTTCCCGGGCAAGGGCCACTGAACTGTCCTGAGAGAGGCCTGCATCACCTCCGCTCATGAGCAGACTATTTGCCATTGGCTGCTGTGGACAGGGAACACCCAAGGTGATTCATATGTGACCTGCAAACCAAATGTCACAGGGGCCCACGTTCCAGATGGTAGGGAGTTTAGGATAGAGGTGCCTCTCAGCAACTCAGACAGAGGTGCTTCAGCATCAGCACGGCAGGGATTTGGTTATAGAAAGCTGGCAAATGAGGCTCCTGAGCCAGTCCAAGGAGGCCAGACAGTCCATAATCAAAATATTCCTTCCTTAATGAGAAAGGAAAGGGATTGCTCTGGATGTCCCTGTCAGACTGTACATCTCCTGAGGACAGGAACTATGTAGATTTGTATTCTTGGTGCCTGCTACAATGTTCTTCCTATGACCTGAAGCTGGAAAAGATTCGTTTTTGATAATGATAACAGAGGCCAGGTAATTCATATTCTTTACAAAAGAAATCCTGAAAATACAACTTTTAATTTTGACACTATGAAATCCTAGAGGTTTTTAACCTAACTCTGATTAACACTCTGCCTCTGAGTTTTCTTTTTTTAAAATTTTTTAAAATTTAATTTATTTATGATATTCACACACAGAGAGAGAGAGGCAGAGACACAGGAGGAGAGAGAAGCAGGCTCCATGCACTGGGAGCCCGACGTGGGATTTGATCCCGAGTCTCTAGGATCGCGCCCTGGGCCAAAGGCAGGGGCTAAACCGCTGCACCACCCAGGGATCCCCTGCCTCTGAGTTTTCAAGCTGAAATCAGCAAGAGAAAAAAAGAAACTGGATAAAAAGAATATCAGAGGATGTCTGGAGAGGAGCATCATTATTCTAAGGCTCAGACTGGTAAACTCAGGAACTGACGATTCAGTTACCGTTCCTCGTAGCCACGCTCCAGTAGCCTGTTTCTGATGTGAGGAGTCTCTCCAAGCATTTCCTGATGTAAACTTCTGGTGGGTGTGACATCACCTTCCATGCTTCCTCAATAGCAATTGTATTTTCAGAACTCATTGTTTTGGTTCCCTTTTCTTTGTCACATTTTGATGAATCATATATGAATTCTGAACTTTAAAATTCCTTAAGTTTATTAAGCAAAAGAAAAGGCAAAACCTACATTCGAGAAGCTAAAACAGAATGTACTTTTATCATTCTAGTCTGCCTTCATATTAAGTAGGAAGTAAATGCATGCTATAGACCAAGACTGTTTGGTAGAAATACAACGTGAGCCACACATGCAATTTAAAATTTTCTAGTAGCCACACTGAAAGAGAAACAGGTGAAAATAATTTTAATAATATTTTATTTAACCTGATATAATCAAAATATAATTTCAACACATGATCAATATAAAGTTATTAATGAGAGACTATATATATTTATAAGAAGTCTATTTTATACTTCTGGTATATCTCAGTTGGCACTAGCCACATTTCAAGAAATCACTCCAAATGTGGTTGATGGTTAATGGATTGTATGATGCAGATAAAGAGAAAGAAAAGAAAAAAAAAGAGAGAAATCACCTTAAATATATCTTCCACAGTTGTATTCATTTTTATTCTAATCATAAATCATACGAGAGTTATGGTGGAGATGAACTTGTAGTTAACTCATTACGTATAATATAAAGTCTAAATGGTACAAAGATGATAAGGCTGAATAAGTATATCTCACCCTTATTAATTTCATTGGATCTACTACTACTAAGCTAAGAAGAAACTTGCTGAGCAGATCCTAAGGAAATCATACGTTCATCTTGAGCCATCACCCAAGGGCTAGATTCAGAATATATAGCCCTATTGATGGTGTGGTGATCATAACCATACTTTTCTACTTTCATAAAGTCTTTTGCGCCAATTGGCTTAGCTAGATGTGGTACAAAATGGTTTCAGTCCATGTATGTGTCAGATACATAAGGGGCAACCCTTCCCTTCCTTTCCCTTCCCTTCCCTTCCCTTCCCTTCCCTTCCCTTCCCTTCCCTTCCCTTCCCTTCCCTTCCCTTCCCTTTGTTTTTTAAGTTGTCTCCATGCCCAGCATCAAGCCCAACACAAGACTTGAACTCACAACACTGAGATCAAGACCTGAGCTGAGATTAAGAGTCTTGTGGTTCACCCATGGTATATGTCTTATGCAGCCACCAGGAGGTGACCTGAATGTCTCAGGGCCTGGGCACTCCACTCATTATACTTGGTTGGATGATTTAGAGCCACAGTGGAAGACAATAGCTCTTAAGAAGAATGAGAATGCTCTTATGGACAGATGCAAAACAACCTTCACTTAAATGAAAAGAGCAAGTGTAGAACAGTGTGTATACTATGTTATCAAATGTGGAAAAGGGAAAAAAATGAATTGGTTTTATATGCACCGACTACCTCTGGAAGGATGGATACCCAGCAATGTTTATTGCCATCAAGGAAGGAGAGAGGAGCTGAAAGACAAAGGGAAGGGGAAGAATTTTCCCCTTTAATATTGTTCCCTTTAGAATTTTGTGCCATGTTATTTATTATATTTAATACATGTATATTTCTTTTCAAATTTTCGGTACCATGTGAGTATACATAAAAATTAATAATATAGAAATTTTTAAAAAGCAAAATTTGAAACAAACCGTAATAAAAGCCGTGTGCTAGTGAGGGTTACTATGTCTGTCTTGGAGTTGAAAGTGGAGTGTATAACGAAATGATCAACCAGACCCAAAAGCAAAGAGGGAAGTTGCTAACACTGAGGAGAAGTATTTCCTGAATATTCTTTTATTTATTTATTTATTTATTTATTTATTTATAATTTTTTTAATAGTTAAAGAGATTTTATTCTAGTAGCTATAATTGCAGTGCTTGTTTGTCGAAATGGAAACTGAAAAGTATCATACAAAGTATACAAAACAGTTGATCACTAATCGTGTATTGAAAGCAGTAAGAGGTTCCCCGACACCAAATAAACCGGTTCTGAGGACTTCAGAACCGAGGCAAAGTGGAACAGCTCCAGCCTCTTCAGTGTTTATCAAAATACAAAAGAAAACAGTGGAGGTCGTCGTTTCGATGGCAGATCTGACCCTTGCAGGCCGAGGGAGTGAAAGCGCACGTGGACAGGGGCGCCCTGGGCTCGGGGCGAGGCGAGGCGCGGGCAGACGGGCCTGTGCGCCCCCGGGGAGGCCGGGCTCCCTCCGCGGGGTCCGGGGGCGGCGGCGCAGCCCCAGCCCGTCTCCAGGGCGGCCGTGAGGGCACAGGCACAAGCCCAAACGCTAGGGGATGCGGGGGGCCCCGAGACAGAGCGGTCACAGGGACCCTGTCCTGACCACGCAGAACGGACCGCGGCCGGTTCTGGCGCGTCTCACGTTCCCCACGGGAAAGGGCCCGCTGGTGGGCTGGACCCTGGCCGCCCCCGCAGAGCCTGCACTGGGCACGTCTCTCCCTTCTTGTGTTCCGGTGTTCTCCTTTGCTTGTGTTTGTGACCACTTTAAAAATGCGCTGACGGACCCCTGGGTGGCGCAGCGGTTTGGCGCCTGCCTTTGGCCCAGGGCGCGATCCTGGAGACCCAGGATCGAATCCCACGTCGGGCTCCCGGTGCATGGAGCCTGCTTCTCCCTCTGCCTGTGTCTCTGCCTCTCTCTCTCTCTCAATCTTTCTCTCTGTGACTATCATAAATAAATAAAAAATAAAAAAAATGTTTAAAAAAATGCACTGAGTTTGGGTTAAAAACCAACCACCAAAACGGATCTCAACATAGACCGAACGCCCAGAGGAGGCCCCGCGTGCCTAAATCCCTTCTCAGTATTGAACCGCAACCGGGAACTGCCTCGTTGGGAACACAAACTATTTACATTAAATAAAAACCCGGCTGCGGGCTGCGGCTGCACCTTGACAGCGCGGCGAAGCACACTGCGCAGGCCATGGGGCCAGCTTCTGGCACTCGCACCACAGGAGGGTAAAGCAGGGTGGAAGGAGGGAGCGAGGGGAAGGGGCGCTCACTTCTGGCTCCCGAGCTGGTTGGACAGAGCCCATCCCCGCTGGTGGCACAGGTGGCCTGAATGTGCCAGTTCCTGTGGCCCAGGAAGTGCAGCCCCAGCGCCTCCATGATCTCAGCCACGTTCGTGGCATTCGGGAGGCCCTGCTTGGTGGCCAACACCACCAGCAGGACGGCATCCCTGAGCTCATCCTCCACCAGCACCCTCATGGGCTCCTCACCCGCCTCGTTCACACGCTCTTGGTTGCTGCTGTCAACCACAAAGATGAGGCCTTGTGTATTCTGGAAGTAGTGGTGCCACAGAGGCCAGATCTTGTCCTGGCCGCTAATGTCCCACACGGTGAAGCTGATGTTCTTGTGCTCCACGGTCTCCACGTTGAAGCCTATGGTGGGAATGGTGGTCACGATCTCACCCAGCTTTACTTTGTACAGGATAGTGGTCTTCCCTGCAACATCCAGGCCCACCAAGACAATGCCCATTTCTTTTTTTGCCAAAAAGGCCCTTGAAGAGGTTCATGAAGATATTTCCCATGCTGTAGACTGGTGGGAGCAACACTGGCCAGAGAAACCCTCAGCAGCCGAGGTGAGGCTACTACTGCTCCAAGCCAGGCATTGGTTTTGCTCCCAGAATATTCTTTTAAAAAGTAGACCGACAATGATAATTCAACAATCACTTCCTGAGTGCCTAGTTTGTACAAGTCATTGGGCAAACCAACATGTCCGTACCGTTCCCACCTCATAACTCTATTGAGTGGACGCATCTGTAGGGTGAGCGGTGCTACTTTTTACGACGACATTAAAGCCAAACGAGATGTACAGGTAGCTTTATAGTTCCTGAGATGGAAGGAGCTTTAATCTTTAAGTTTAGAGAAGACATTTTCGAGAGTGTTTTTCTCTGATAGAGATGCAAAGAAGCATCTCCCTGGTAAAATATGTGACAACAAAAAGACATAATGTCAACACAGCAGTGCCAGCATTACACATCAAACCTGGTGATAAAATAAATGTTTTTGTAAAATAAATGGGTGTGGATGTTGCATTGCACCTCACTGAGCTGTCATCTCTTGCAAAGTATACAATAGAGCTGAGACTCAAATCTCAGGTCTTTGGGACAATATCACTTCTCTGGAAATCCAATAGAATATATTCTTTCAGTAAAGATGCACCGTAGCTTCCATGTGCTGAGCACTGAGAGAAGCACAGAGGACACACAGAGATAAGCCTAGCAAGGGCCCTGCCCACAAGGAGCTGACCGTGTACCCAGGATGATAAACATGTTCCAGAAAGCAATGGAATTATGGAAGAGAGGGGAGGATGGGTGGTGCTTCAAGAAGTAGTGAGGAGCAGGAGCATCTGGGTGGCTCAATCAGTTGAGAGTCTGCCTGCAGCTCAGGTCCTGATCCTGGGGTCCTGGGATCAAGCCCTGCATGGGGCTCCCTGCTCAGCTGGGAGTCTGTTTCTCTCTCTGCCCCTCCCATGGCATGCACGTGCTCTTTCTAAAAAAAAAAAAAAAAAAAAAAAAAATCTTTTAAAAAAACCCCGAAAAACAAAGTAGTGAAGAGCAGTGTATTGGTTAAGTAGAATTTTTCCTGGGAAAGGAGCATGGGAAAATTACTTCAGGCAAAGTGTCATGTAAAAAAGGTCAGAGACATGAAGTGCCAGGCCTGTGTGAGGAAAGGGGGCTCTAGCTTGTCCTCGATGTCCGGGGTGCTGGACAGCAGAGAAACGTGAGGCTGTGGCAGTGAGGGGTCTTGGTCTTGTGAGGGGTCACAATGCTGCTGAAGGGTTTGGACTGCTTCTCTAAGCAAAGGAGAGCTAGGGAGGATATAAAGGGCAGAAGTCAGCAGCGTGGTGTGGAGGCATACAGAGGCGGGAGGTGGAGCCTGGGATCCAGATGGAGCCCCAAGGAGGTGGTGCCAGAGGCCAGAGGAATATGAGGAGGGAGGGGATCCAACAGGTTTTGGAGCAGGGGCTTTGGAGACTGACGACTGATTGGATGCAAGGGCCAAGGGAAATGACGAGCCACAGTCCGGCAGACTTTAGGGTAAGCCACAAGTCCAATTACATGATCTTTTGCTAAAATTGCACTTTTTTTTTTTTCAGCTAACACAGAATGAATTAATAATGACCTTAAAAATCCTTATTATAAAAGAGCTGTTGGGGCTCCTATGTGGCTCAAGGGTTGAGCATCTGCCTTTGGCTCAGGTCGCAATCTCGGAGTCCTGGAATCCAGTCCCACATTGGGCTTCCCATGGGGAGCCTGCTTCTCCCTCTGCCTATGTCTCTGCCTCTCTGTGTGTGTGTCTCTCATGAATGAATGGATAGAATCTTTAAAAATAATGAAAGAGCTGTACTTTACTTAATTTTGAAGTGTTTTTAGAATTGCTTAGTTTGACACAGTATTGAAAATCGTTTGATCCATAACTTCCTTTGAAACAAATAACATGGCTTGTTTAAATGTCCACCCAAATCTCAGCTAGAGGCTCTCACAAATGTTAGTGACTTCCCAAATGTCACTACTAACAGGTACATCCTGAGAGGTGATGGGTTGGATGGTCACAGCTCGAGGCCAGGGGGTTCTAAGTTTGTTTGGTCTGGATCAGAACTGTGCCAACAATTGGAGGAAGCCACATCTTTCTGTAAAGCATCCTGTGTTCTCTGAAGTGATTTTACCATGTGACGGGCAATGTCAGGTAATTTTGGAAAAGAAAGTTCAAAAGTTGGGCAGGTAAAGCTTTGGATTGAAAGCCTAAGAAATTTTTCTTCGTGAGAAATAGGAGAGATTTAATTAGGTTCCATGAAATCTCTGTGACTGAGACTAATGCTGTGACCTAAAAACCTTATCAATTTTACCACTGGATTAAATCACACCTTTATGGAGTACGTGCTGGAAGGAGGGTGAGCAAAGGTTCACGTGCATTATAAAAGCCTCTCAACAATGGGTAGTTCTATAGATCCACTGGAAGCCTTTAAGTTTTGCAACCAACTATTTTATATTTAAAAGTTGTTAGATTATTTTAGGCAGCATGAACTGGTTTTCACTTAATTGCTGTCCCTCTGGGGATCTATGCCAGGGTACCACTCTCTACTAGCCACACAGAGAATGACCCAATTGTGCTTTTAGTTTCCTCTAAATACAATCTATTGATTTTCTTTCTCGCACAGTAAGCAGGGTGATCTTGGTTATTCCAAAGCAATTAGGTGGAGTATTTGGTTGGACTCTTCTTCAACCTTGAAGGATTCTATTTACTCTCCTCCATTACAGCCTTAAAGCTTTAGTCCCTTATAGCCAAGAGTTGCTTTTCTGCGCCAATAAGCAAAAGTATTACAATATTAATAACCCTCAGCCACGGGTTTAGCTTCCTCACCTTCTTCCCATGCTTGGATGATTTCCTCCACATTTGAAGCAATCAATAGTGGCCTGAAATTCATTCAGACTCTCACACACTCCATGAGGTTTCCAAAATAAGCCAGTGGCAAGCATTTAATTAGTTCATTTTGTTTCTGCCAGGGCAGAGATGCAGGCCTGAGCCTCCAAGAACTGGTATACAATATAGCTGTTACTGCAACCTTCATGCCTCAGCAGCAAATAGGAATGGGATTCAGAAGACTAATGATCCTGCCTCTTACCGCCCGCTCTGTGGCTTTTGACATGTTTCTTTGACAATCTGAACCCCTGTTTTCTTTTGGGTAAAGACAGTAGGGTGCCACTAGTTTTCCAGGTGGTTTCTGCCAGCGGTAGAGGCTAGTCACCATGCTGGTGCTGAGGATAAAAGATACCTCAGAGACAGTGAAATGGGGAAAGGGGAAGACAAGCCTTGAGACGAGTACTTCCGCCTGCTGGGGAAGGGCTCTGCTGGCCATGAGTGGACGGTGCAGTTGGGGGTGTCTGCAGAGCAGTCCCTAGGCCCACACTAGGTGGAAGACACAAGGGCTGCAAAGATTTCTTTTCTCCCCAGGCCCAGTCAACAGTATTTGTTTCCATACCCTGCAAAGCCTCTGGAAAAAAAGAGTGTCTCTTAGAATGTTTATGTCAGACTATTTGCTGATAGTTATCAGCAGTTGTGAAGTCACCACATTTCCGTCAAGATGAGCCAAATAATGAATCTCTTTTTTTTTTTTTTTTTTTTGTATATTTATTTATATGATAGTCACACAGAGAGAGAGAGAGAGGCAGAGACACAGGCAGAGGGAGAAGCAGGCTCCATGCACCGGGAGCCCGACGTGGGATTCGATCCCGGGTCTCCAGGATCGCGCCCTGGGCCAGAGGCAGGCGCCAAACCACTGCGCCACCCAGGGATCCCCCAAATAATGAATCTCATGTACACATGGGACAAGGCTGCCATAAGTTCCAGGTGGATGGGAAAGCTGATAGTAGGTGGCCCCAGCAGGCCTCCAGCTATGGACAGTCAGGAAAACCCAGGAGGGTATTCACAGGCTGACAGTGAGAAGAATTCCTGTTTGTGTGTGTGTGTGTGTGTGTGTGTGTGTGTGTGTGTGTGCATGTGCATGTGTTGGTTTATAAGGGCTCAAGAGCTGCGAGCCTGGGGAGATACCCCACCACATTTGCAATTTCTCTTGCATGGGACTTGAAGCTATGTTTCTGCTGGGGAATAGCACCACACAGGCAATGGGGCTCTGTTCCCACATCTAGTCCCACCTCCTCACCTTCTTATTGGTTCATTTAGGCTTTACCTTGATCCAGAAGAGTGAAGGCCACTACATAAATGTACACAGGATAAAAGAAAATGTAAAATAATGGGTTCTGCTGAAGTGTGTCTACATGCTGACCCTCCAAGAGTGTTTCTGCTTTTTGATTTAGCAATAATATTCTTGGAAATCTCAAGGATAATAATTGAAGTCTGGCTTGAAGGTTTATCTTTGTTATTCATATACTTGTAATTTCTTCTCTCTCCTTATTTTTTAAATTAAATATCTTAATAGAAGAGTGTAAAAAATGTGTATGTACTGTTGAAAGAATAGTAACAATGAAGGCAACAGGTTTATCTGCTGCTCAGGTTAAGATACACAGCACTGACAGGGTTTCGGAAGCACCCATTAGGGCTCTTCTAGAGCAATTTTACCATTTAAAAGTATATCCCTAAATAATGTATATTTTGTTTTGCTTTTTTGAATTCTGTGATTGGCCTCTTACTCTAAATATTATGTCATTGAGGGCAGTTCAGTCAGTTAAGTGTGCAACTCTTGGTTTCGGTTCTGGTCATGATCTCAGGGTCATGAGATTGAGCCCAGCTTCGGGGCCCTCCACTCAGTGAGGAGTCAGCCTTCCCTCTTTTTCACCCTCTACCCCTGCCCCAGCTTGTGCATGCTCTCTCTCACTCTCTGTCTCTCAAATAAATAAATACATCTATAGAAAATATTTTTATTGAGATTTTAATATATTGGTGCATATAACCAAATTTCATTTATTTTCTCTGTTCTGTAGTATTCCAGTATTTGAGTATGTTGCTGTTTATTCATCCAGGCTACTACTAATAGATATTTGGGTCGTTTCCAGTTTTTGCTTTTATAAGCAATGCAACTATTAATATTATTGTGCATGTACAATATTATACGTGTAGAAGAGAGTGAGATTCTTGGCATGTAGGACACATGGTCAGCTTTACTAGTTGAGAAGAGACAAGTGTGATTATCTGATAAATGCCCCTGGAGGTTCAGGTTGCTCAGCACCAGGAAGGCTGGAATGAGGAGCTCCCCCTTAACTCAGAAGGAGCTGTGCTCCCACTCAATTTCTCACAAGGTTATGGGATGTTAGCCGCGGTATTGCCAGACAATTCTCTGGATAGCTGGCATCCAAAATTCGGATTACTTGACACGAATCAAATCCCATCCATACCCGCCATTCTACCCATTAGCAAGGCCATTCTCCTGGGGTCCTGCCTCTGGAGCAGAGCTCTCTGGCTCACCTAGCAGCGCCCTGGCCCTTCACACTTTCTGGGAGACTGAACTAACCGTGAACTATCTATGTTTTGCTGACCTTCTGCATTAACTCTTCCCAACAAAAGCAATTCTGTCCCTATACAAAATGACGTTGTCGTGTTTGACTTCACCCCCTTTCCATGCTGGATAATGTCAAACTGTTTTCCAAAGTGACTGCTCCAATCTCCTCAGTGGCAGTGGGCAAGGCATCCTTTTGCTCCTCATCATTGGTGAGGACCAATGCATGGTATTTGAAATGTTTATTTTTATTTTTTTAAATTTTATTTATTTATTCATGATAGACATAGAAAGAGAGAGAGAGGGGCAGAAACCCAGGCAGAGGGAGAGGCAGGCACTAAACCACTGAGCCACCCAGGCAGGGATCCCCATTTGAAATGTTTAAACTCTTTTACATTTTTGTCAATCTTGTGGCTGTGGTTTAATGTGTATTTCCTTGATCACTAACGAAACTGGGCATCCTTTCATATATTTATTGGTCATCCAGGTTTTCTCTTGTGAAGGTACCTGTTCAAAGCTCTTTTCTGAGTTGTTTACCTTTTAAAAAATTGATTCATATGAGTTATTTATATATTCTGGTTGTGAGTCCTTTGTGGCTTATATGAATTAACAATATTTTCTCCAATCTTGTGATGTCTTTTCTCCTTTTTTATGGAATACTTTTGTAAACAGAAGTTCTTAATTTTGATGCTGTCAAATTTATTGAGCTTTTGTTTTATGGTTTGTGTTTTTAGTCTTATTTACAAATAAGACCTTTTCCATCCATGGGTAATTAAGATGTTCTCCTAAATTTTCACCTAAAAGTTTTAGATTTTACCCTTTGCTTTTGGGACTAAGATGTTCTCCTAAATTTTCACCTAAAAGTTTTAGATTTTACCCTTTGCTTTTGGGACTTTCATCCTGGACTTTGTGTGTGGTTGAAGTCCAATTTTACATTTTTCCATTTGGATAATTGTCCTACACCATCTACCAAAAAAGCCCATTTTTTTCCTTAATTTATAGGACCAACTCTGTCAAATATCAAACATCCATACATGTATGGGATCATTTTTGGATTCATTATTTTATTTCATCCATCCACTTATCTATTCTTGCACAGATATTATACTGTTCCAAAGTCTATAGTTTTTAAAAAGTCTTAATATCTGGTAGAACAAGTTACCTTACCATGTTCTTTGTTAATAGGATTTTATCTCTTTTTGGCTTGGGCACTTCCATATAAATTTTAGAATTAGCTTGTGAAGCTTCACAAACAAATAAGCAAAACATTGGGATTTTGACTGCTATGATATCTACTTGGGAAAAACTGACATCTTTAAATTATTGAGTTTTTCAATCCATGAACTTAATATATTTCTATTTTCATTTAGTTTTTTTAAAAATGTTTTTTTACTAAGATTTATAATTTTTTCCATAAATATCTATTTAAAACGCTGTTGAGAGGATTCCTGGGTGGTTCAGTGGTTGAGCGTCTGTCTGCCTTTGGCTCAGGGCATGATCCCAAGGTCAGGGATCAAGTCCTACATTGGGCTCCTTGCAGGAAGCCTGCTTCTCCCTCTGCCTATGTCTCTGCCTCTCTGTGTGTGTCTCTCATGAATAAATAAATAAGAAATCTTAAAAAAAAAACAACAAACCCAAACCCCCACAAAAACAAAAAAATAAAATAAAATGCTATTGAGAATGATCTTTCTCTTTTTTCTTTTTTTGTGCTTCTGCTTTTTTTTTCTTTTTCAAGTTTTTATTTAAATTTCAGTTAACAAAAAAAAAATAAATTTCAGTTAACATACAGTGCAAGAGAATGGTATCTCTTAAAATTTTTACTCTTATTTGTTTTTATTCTTATTTCTTGATATGTAGAATGCATTTGATTTTTGCTTCCTGATTCTTATTAATTCTGGTAATTTACCTGTCGAATTTTTATGTTCTACATATGCAGTCATATCATCACTAAATATTGATTGTTTTATTTCTTCTTTATCTTTCCTTTCTCTGTTGGCTAGGCACAGTAGAGTGTTGAATACAAAGGGAGATAATGGGAACCCTTGTCATGTTCCTGATCTCAAAGGGAATGTTTTCAGTGTTTCACTGTTAATATGTTGTTTGTTGTAGGCTTATCTTTAAAAACTTTTTATTAATAGAAGGGAAGAAACTTCCCTTTGATTCCAAGTTCATTAAAATTTTTTTACTATGAATGGAAGCTATATTTTATTAAAAGCTTTTTTCCCTGCATGAATTCAGGTGGTTATATTGTTTTTCTCATTTAATTTGTTAATATGAATTTTATTATTCACATATTTCTAATGATAAAGTATCTTTATATTCCTGAGATAAATCCAATCTGATTACATTTTTTGTATGTTGTTTAAATGAGTTTGTTAATGTTTTTAATATATTTTTTGTTTGTTTTTAATATTTTTATACCTATGTTCATGAGTAACACTGGCTTGTAATGTTCCTTTCCTTACTGCTCTTGATAGGTGTTGATATCAGGCACAGGTAATTTACTTTTTTTTTTAAAGATTTTATTTTTATTATTTATTTGACAGAGACAGAGAGAAAAAGAGAGCACAAGCAGAGGGAACAGCAGGCAGTGGGAGAAGCAGGCTCCCAGATGAACAGGGAGCCTAATGTGGGACTTGATCCCAGGACCCTGGGATTATGACCTGAGCCGAACTTGGGCAGATGCTAAACCGACTGAGCCACCCAGGTGCCCATGGCACACATGATTTTTGTAAGTGGATAAGGATAATGAGACAAAGAAAAAATGTAAATAATAAATAAAAGATAAAAATTAGAATTTAGGTTGTGATGCAAAATTTATGCCATGAGATCTCTTGCATGGCTAGGAATTTGGCTCTGAAATTCCTAGCAATAAATGCAAATTAATTTTGCGATTCACAGAAATCAATGAGACAAAACCACACTGGCTGTTCAGGAGCAGAACAGATTTTCCAAGAGGCAGTAAGGATGGTGGTTTGGAGACTATTCCTTGGAGGTAGGCTATCTGAGTTCCAACACTGTCTTTATAACTTACTAGCTACGTAATTTGGACAAGTAACTTAATTGCTTTATGTTTCAGTTTTCTCACCTGTAAAACAAATGATAATTATGTTATCTATTCACAGAAGTGTCTCACACATTAAATGAGTTAATACACAGAGAGTACTTTGAAACTTCATCAGTTTTTGGCAGCACTCAATGAACATTAATGTTTTGTTAACATTTCTGATACTGAGTCCAGAAAGAAAATTTCTCCTTGAATTCCTTTTGAGAGGACATCTTTTAATAAAAAGGACAATGAGGGGCCTCTGGGTGGCTCAGTTAGTTAAGCAGCTGATCTCAAGGTCCTGGGATTGAGTCCCACATTAGGCTCCCTGCTCTACGGGGAGCCTTCTTCTCCCTCTTCCTCTGGCCCTTCTCACCACTGGTGTGTTCTCTCTCTCTCTGTCTCTCGTGTGTTCTTTTTTAGATAGATAGATAGATAGATAGATAGATAGATAATTAAATAAATAAGACAATGATCCTAACAGAATCCTTATAGGATTATTATTACTATTTTTATTATTTAATCATTTTGAGGAGTTTGATATCCTTCAGGCAAACTTTCATAAGTAATTTTTTCCAGTTGAATTTCTGATACATTTTGAGAACAGTGAGTGTGAGGTGATACTCTATGGGTAGTGCATGGAATAGAGCCATATAGTTACATATTTTTGAAACTAGAGGAGTGTAAATAGAAGACCATTTTGCCTCCCATATGGGCCAAGAAGTACTTAATGAGGACATGACCAAGCATCTTTCCTTGAGTAGTTTTGGGTATGGAGCAGTGCACAGTCAAAAGGGTGGTCAATAGCCCAGGGGCTGCACTAATTTTAGTTAGGGAAAAAATTAAATTAGCTGTTACAAAGTATCATCTCAGCAATAAATTGGTAATTAAGAAATGTCTATATATAGTTACCTAAATGAGTTAACTTACATACTGAATAATTGACTATACTGCATTCCAGTCAAATAACAATAATCACTACTAATGTTTACATAGAGTTTACTATCTGCCATCCTGTTCTAATTACTTCACATAAACTAACATATTTAACCTTCAGAACAATCACACAAAGTACTATTATCATCTTCATCTTATAGATGAGTCATGTAACTAGTAAGTGACAGAGGTAGTATCGAAACCCAGATAAATTGGCTCCTGAATCCAAATGTAAGTGAGATGCCTACCCAAAATGATGAGAATATTTATTTATTCTCAATATTTAAGAATATTGACTTGCAGGTAGCCCTTCTTTGTGAGAGCTATTTTATTTTATTTTATTTTATTTTATTTTATTTTATTTTATGGCAGCAATTTTATAGCAGGCCACTATATCCCAAATGATTGAAGGGATAGGATCTGTGTGTGAGAGTGTTTTTCCTTCTCTATCCCATAATGAGGCACATATCCAGCCCAGCCAAGAATGATATACGTGTACAGCACCTGGGAAGCTCAGTTAGGCGTCTGACTCTTGATTTTGGCTTAGGTCGTGATCTCAGGGTGGGGAGATTGAGCCCTTGTTGGGCTCTGTGCTGGGCATGGAGCCTGCTTGGGATTCTGTCTTTCCCTCTCCTTCTGCCCCTCCTCTCTCTCCCACTCAAAAAAAAAAAAAAAAAAAAAAAGAAGAACAGAATAGTATACATGTACATATACATGTATACAAGTAGAAAACAAAATAAAAACAAATAGAAAACAGTAAAACATCTTTCATACATACAGTTTCCACCTGCTCAGTTATAGGTCCTAGCTCCAACAGTGGACTAAGGAGCAGGTTCTCAGTAAGCATCAGTGATGTGGGTCAACAGTATATTGACCTTGTGATCTCTATGTACAATCATCTACTTCTGAAATATAAAGGAGAAATCTAAAGAGAACACACACAATCTTGTGTAATTCTGAAGATATTTATTTACAAGTTAATATAGAGTTTTCAAAGATTTTTTTAAATAACTATGCCTAAAGGCCACCTCTCCTGAATAAAATATTGGTTTGCTGCACCTAAACTTGCAATTTATTGAGAAGGAACCAGGCATGCTGCTATCTGTAGAGTCCTTTCCTGTGGTCATAACCTGATGTTCTCTTTAGCTGTGTCCCTTTCAGCACACAAGTTCTCTGTGACATTGGCTTTGGACACTGCAGAAGCATCACATTTAGTTGCAGCTAACAGGAAGTGATAGTGGTGTGATTGGGTATGAGTGGAAGTTGGAGAGCAGTGGAAAGCCTGGGGGCATTTCTTGCTTCTCTGTTTCTTGGCAGTTAGGGGTAGGTTAGTCCTGCTGCGAAGTGAGACCACTCCAGTGGTCACTGCCTATGTGGGTTTTCAGGGTTTCAGCAGTGATTTTTTTATGGTCAAGAAAATGGACTCCTCCTCAATCTTGAGACATTATACTTAGAGGACACCACCACCTTTGGGTGATTACTTTTGGGGACTTCCCTTGCTAACACTCTGATACTAACGTAAGAATAGTAAAGTTGCCCTTTAAAAAACTGTGATGGAATCCACAATGGTTTTAGCTGAGTGATAGAATAATTGTGGAGTTAAAAAAGATATACATATGTATATGTATATGTTGGCAAATTGAGCTCCAATAAAAAAATATACAAAAAAAAAAAAAAAGAATAAGGGGGAGGGGCAGAATTTCCGGCAGACTTTGTGCAGCACCAGTTGGGGGCTCGATCTCACGGCTTCCAGATCATGACTTGAGTAGAAATCAAGTTGGTCGCCTCACTGACTGAGCCACCCGGGAGCCCCAACAATGCAGCTTTTCCAAAGAGAACCAACATCGTTAACCCAACTGGCTCAGCTGGTGAAGCCGGAGACTCTTGACTGAACAGCAGGTGGAAGGTTAGGTCATGAGGCAACTGCTGGACGTTCAGCCGCTGGAGCGAGTCTCACCTCCCGTGGCAGTAACAACGAGAGTGATGATTTCAATGGAGATGATCTACTTTTCAGCTATAAGAACTTTTTGCTCTTCTAGGAAGTTAAGTGTTGTATCATGTGTACTTTAATATCATGTTTTACTTGATGGGATGAGCACTGGGTGTTATATGTTGGCAAATCGAACTTAAAAAAAAGTTGTATCTTATTTGAAAAAAGAAAAAAATAAAGATTTACAAGCAGAACCTGACAGATACTTCCAAGTAGTTCTTTAACAGTTGTAAGGACAGGAAGTCTCCTTGGATACTTTATTTGGTCAGATTTCTTTTTTTTTTTTTTAAGGTTTTATTTATTCACAAGAGACACACACAGAGAGAGAGAGAGAGAGAGAGAGAGAGAGAGGCAGAGAAAAAGGCAGAGGGAGAAGCAGGCTCCATGCAGGGAGCCCGATGTGGGACTCGATCCCGGACCTGGGATCATGTCTTGAGCTGAAAGCAGATGCTCAACTGCTGAGCCACCCAGGCGCCCTGGTCAGGTTTCTTTATACAAACCAACTGTTCAATACAAGGAGCACTACCTAGATACAGCAAGAAAGGAGCCCGAAATCTACAGTCACTTGGGTTTTTAGAGAAAGGAAAACAAGCTCAGCAGTTGATCCAAACTGGGATTTCAAAGACCCCATTCATCAAGTTCATTGCTGTGATAAGAATGTTCAAGAATCTGCATTCATTTCCACATCTAATGGTCAATCTCTGATCTTATCATATAGGTTAATCATAAAGCATTTTTTAATGTGATAAGATGTTTTAATAATGTTTAAATTTTGAAGACTCCCAGGTTCCAGCCATATGAGCAGTAGAGCTCAAAAGTAGCTTAGAGGTAAGAAGAAAGAATATCTCACTCATTTTGAACATTATAGAAGTGTTATTCTTCGGATTAGCATGATGTAAGTTTTACAGTTTTGTTTCATTCTGGTTTTCCTGTCTGGCAGTCCCTAGCTCTTTTTAGTTATTCTATAATGGGCCCTAGAAGGGAGAGTTGCATGTGGTTGAGACTCAGGGTGGAAGAGGCAGGTTTTAAGTTATTAGCAGCCAATTAGAAGGAAGGGAGAAAAGAAATTTCTTCCTCTGGGTATTGAGGCCAAGTTCTGAAAGGTCATAGAATGGCAACAGACCACCAGTAGAAGTTGAAAGCCCTCAACTTTTTCTTCATCCCTAAACTTCCTAACTAACCCCAAAAAGTATGAGTGTAGACTTGACTTCAAGATGTATATACTTAGACTTAAAACTTAGGGAAAACTGGCTCTTTCTATCTGTCCTAAGCTAACTCTAAGGTTAATAGTAAGTAAACAAGACCTAGGCTCTAAATATATAATATTTGGTTCTACCTTTGGGGAAGACATATAGTACAATTTTTCTTCACTTTTTTTCTATAAGCTATCACTTAGTACCACCACATTCTATTCATAATGAATTTTAGTTTCTAAAGGAACATCCTCACACCACAGAAAAGTAACCCATTCATTCAGAATCTCATTGCCTTTACTGCAAATCCTGGTGTCTAGGGTCTTAGAGACAACCAGGTCTGCCATGGAAGATACAGAATAATTTGAGATTTAAACAGCATAACAAAAAGATCATATGGAGAACAAAGTAATGAGAACTTTGGGGGTAGGTAAGGTGAGTGTGGGAAAGCTGTCAGGACAGATGATGTCCAACTTCTAAAGGAATTAATGAGGACTGGAAAGAGTAGGTTCCAGCCATATGAGCAGTGGAGCTCAAAAGTAGCCTAGAGGTAAGAAGAAAGAATATCTCACTCATTTTGAACATTATAGAAGTGTTACTGTATTCTTCCCACACATCATATCAGTAGGTACATGGCTTAAGTTGATATTTTCCAGGTATCTCTGTTGTAAAGTTACTATATTTTCCATTTGTAATTAATAAGTATTAAGTGTGGGGACTCCTGGGTGGCTCAGCAGTTGAGCTTCTGCCTTCGGCTCAGGGCCTGATCCTGGGATCTGTGATTGAGTCCACATCGGGCTCCCTGCGAGGAGCCTGCTTCTCCCTCTGTCTGTGACTCTGTGCCTCTCTCTCTGTGTCTCTTGTGAATAAATAGATCTTAAAAAAAAAGTAAGTATTAAGTATGGAGCAATATTTTGAAGCTATATATTTCCTGTTTCTCTTTTCTTCTCTAACAGTTCTCCAACTTTAAAACACTAGTGTGTAGAGATTAGTATCTTAAAATGGAGGTTTCTTACAACAAGATATTAGAACCCATTTTAAAAAGCCAACACATTCAATTCCTTACCCCTGCCACACTACTGTCTTTCTAGAAGACTCTTATTAAGGAGCAAACACCAGAGATCTTATGAAGCCCAAAGGAAAGCAACTGAAGACTTGGAGCATGTCACCAGTTAAGCTGTTTACTCAGGTGACTTGGTTTTTCTCACATCTTGCAAGTCAAGCTCATCCAGTCCAAGGTGGAGCACCAACCAATTTCTGGAATTAAGGAACGCTTCAGATTTTCTGGGTTAGGTCACTGGTACCAGGGTGGGGCTCAGTGCTGAGTAATTTATATAGGGAGTCAAGAATTTCCCCAGAGAGTATGGTGTCTGATGGCAGTGAGTTTGGGTTGCTTGAGGGTCTCATTCTTCAGTCAAAGAGGAAAGAACCAAGAGGAAAATCACTTTCTGAAACTGGGTGTGAGAGATGGTACAATGATCCTCATTGGAATTCTATAAGAGGGTCTAACAAGAGATGTGGGGCAGGAAGTTACATTGTCACTGAAGCCAAGCTTCTGAAGTTTGACTATCTTGTCCTTTAGGACTCATTCATTCCATAACATCTTTTTTTTTTTTTTCTTTGAAGAAGCTGGATAATGGATCTAAGACAGCCTGCCTCAGCCACCATCTTGTACACTGGGATGTATCCTACAGATTATGTTGGACCGTGATCTGGATTGAAGCAGGCCTTCCTGAATTCCTGTGTGGACCTGTGTTGCAGCTGATCAAAAGAGGCATGATTCATGATGTTTTATAAACAGTTGAAATAGTCCCCATTCTGGCCAGCAATAGTTCTCATGGAGAAAGGCAGTGCAGAGGCACCTGGATGGTTCAGTTGGTTAAGTGTCCGACTCCTGATTTTGGCTCAGGTCATGATCTCAGGGTTTTGAGGTGTCAGGTCATGATCTTAGGGTTTTGAGGTGAAGCTCTGTGTTGGGCTCCATGCTGAGCGTGGAGCCCGCTTCAGATTCTCTCTCTCCTCGCTCTACCCCTTCCCACTGTTCGTGCTCTCCTTTTTCTCATTCTTTCTTAAAACAAAACAAAACAAAACAAAACAAAACAAAAAAAAAGAAAGGCAATGTACTCTATATGAGTTTGAATTTTTCCTGTGACCTTGCTGAGGAAGGACATGAAACAACCTGGAAAGAAATATATTAGAAGATGGCTGGAGAGTGGAGCCCAGAAAAGAATACTTCACTGTTTCATTTCATAAGAGTAGAATGAAGTGAAGTGAAGTCACCACCTCGTTCCTCCCCACCACCAGCCTACCTCCCTTTCCATCTGAGCACCTGGTGCTGGCACACTGCATTCAAACTCTCCTTTCCTGAGATTCACCAATTGTTATAATTTCCCCTGTTTGCTTTGTCACTTTTGTGTGTACCCTTACTCACACATATTCTTTCTGAGCCATTCATTCAAGGGAATTCTACTGTAAGAAAGAGCTGTCCACTTCCTTTTGTATATTTATTTATATCTATGTGGATTCATAGATTCTTATTTCTATTCACTGGATTGTAATTCATTACTATCATTATCTATTTTGATGTCTCAAATATCCCAGATTTGGTTAGTGAGATGTTATAGACTTTTATCCCCAAATATTTCAGTTTGACTTGTCAGGAACAAAGTAATTCTCTTATAAAATGATAGCACAGTCATCAAAATCAGAACACTTAACACTCGTATGCTATTTTTTAAAAAGATTTTATTTATTTATTTGACACACACACACACACACACACACACACACAGAGCTCAAGCAGGGGAAATGGGAGGCAGAGGGAGAGGGAGAAGCAGATTTCCTGCCAAGTGGGGAGCCTGATGGGAGGCTCAATCCCAGGCCCTGGTGTCCATGACTGGAGCTGAAGGCAGATGCTTACCTGACTGAGCCACCCAGGTACTTCAACATTCGTACACAACTACTGTCTAATTGATAGTCTATATTGAAATTTGTCAATTGTCCTAATAGTATCCTTTATAGCTATACGCATCCCCACCTTACCCAGATCCAAACCAGGATCACACATTGCATTGAGTTATCATGTCTTTTTAGTCTCTTTTTATCTGGAAGAGTTCCTTAATCTTTATTTGTCATTAATGACATTGACATATTTAGAAGAGTAGAGTCAGTTATTTTATAGAAAGACCTTCAATTTGAGTTTAGTTGATATTACCTTATGATGAGATTCAGATTATGTATTTTCAGTAGGAATGTTACAGATGTAATATTGTATTCTTCTTCACAGAGTATCATGGCAGAAGGCATATGGTTGAAATTGGTGTCTTCCAGATTTCTCCACTATAAAATTAGTATTTTTGCCCTTTGAAATTAAGAAGTGATTTGTAGAGAGATATTTTTAGGCTATGTATATATCCTACTCTCCTCAAAATTTACCCAGTAGTTTTATATATGTTAATAGTTCTTGCCAGAATCAATTATTATTATGATAGCTGCAAAATGGTGATTTTCTACCTCCATCATTCTTTCCATATTTATTAGTTGGCATTCTACTGTAAGGAAGAATTTTCCATCATGTATGCAGGTATTTGCTTGTTCCTACATGGATTTATAGGTTCTTTTACTCAATGGTGTATAATTTATTACTATCATTATTTATTTTGATAGTCAAAATGTCCCAGATTTGGCCAGTGGGAACTCCTCCAAACTGGGTTCACTGTTCTTTTGCTATATCTGCATCATTATTTGTGCTTTCTTTTGGACACAGAAAGATATTTCAGGTTTATCTTGTACTTTCCTTGCCTCAGCCCTAGAAGCAGTCATTTCTCCAAGAAGTCCTGGTTCTTTTTAATGGAGAATGGTATTTAGAAATCTAGCTTGGGCAGCAGATATGCTCACTGTTACTGGGGTTTTATTGCTTTATCAGCAGACAGAGCTGTGAAATAAATACATTTGTGTGACTATGTGTAAATGTATATGTACATGATATATTTCATATATATGTGTGTGCCTAAGTAAATATATGTAGAACATACACACATACACATAGATGCCATGAGTTTGTACTAATACTTCTGATTCTACTCCAGGATCATGGGCTTTATTCTAGGCCTCTCTTTCTATATTTATAACTCCCTTCACAAGAGCTGCATTTTAAAAGCCATCCTTAAAATTAAGTTAAGGAAAAGTCGGTGGGGAGGGGTGTAGGAAGCCAAAGGGAAGAAGGTTTTCAAAATCTGTTTATGGTTTGAGCTCTCCCCTATTGCACTTCTTGCTAAGTAATATTAAAACCAATGAAAAACTTTTACATAGTGGTGGAATAGAAACTTAGGAAGCCATTAGAATAAAAATAAAATCAAGTATAAGAGAAAAAAGGAGTAATTAGTTAAAAATAAGCTCACAAATCTGATAAAGGTAGAAGATTAAGCTTTTAAAAATAAGACAAAGTAGATGAGGTTTAAAATAGAAGATAGGTCATAAATCAATGAGGTGTGAGAGGTTAAAAACATAAAAGCAAAGAAGATAAAATCTAAGACAAAATACAAATACTCCATGAACTGGAAAGTGAACATACTGAAAGGGATTAAAGATTAAAAATAGGAAATGAGAAATAAAAAGATAAAAATCAAAATTATAAAAATAATAACAAGTAGAAATATATTTAAAAGAAAATAACAACAAAAGGCTGAAAGACCAGAAAGGCAACTGAGAAGGGAGAGGGGAGGTGTTGTGTAGAGGATGGGGAAAAGAGATCCCTGACCAGGTTCATGAGATTACACTTTTCTTGTGGGGGATGAATCTCCTATTGATATCAGTTGCCCTCTATAGGGCTATAGCTAGCACTTCCTCTCCTTTGTTGAGCATCACACTATGGGTCCACTGTAGGGGGCCAATGGCCACTGGGAGTGGAGGACAGATGAGTGAACATTCTTACACCCAGCAGTTGGTGCAAACAAGGGCAGAACAGTTTCTGAGGATTAGAAACCCCTGTTCACATTTCTTTCCAGAAGTGCAGCTGGGACTGTCTGCTTTGGATGGCATAAAAGTGGATGCAATGGTATTTTCTAGGGGTCCGGTGTAGAATATGGAAAAGAGTAATGGCTTGGAACTGAGGAAACATGGGTTTAATCCCAGGGCCCAAGCTAATGTAAGCTTGAATAAGCCCTTTACTCTCTGAGTACACTGTATTTATTTTTTTATTTCTCTCTCTCTCTCTCTCTCTCTCTCTCTCTCCTATAAAATGAGAGACAGTCTAAGCAATAATATGCCTATATTATACACCAAGACAAATGTTTTCTAATCGGTATTAGGTCACAGACAAGTAAAATATCATATTTTCTATTGCAGATTCCTAGATCAAAATCTTCTATTGTAGATGTGTATAGGAGAGAGGAGAGAGGAAAGGTTTATAAGGAACTGAGCTATTGCTGAATGGGAAGGTGGGGGAAGAGGTGCACACAATGCAATAATGTTTGACTCAATGATTCTCAAACCTGAGGTTGGGAAAGAATAGTTGAGCCACTTGAAGACTTAGGTTCATCAGATTTTTTAAAATAGTATTGGTAAAACTAAAATCCAGTTGGGAAAGCACAAGACTCCAGCCAACAAGGAAGAACTTAATGAGCCCTAGTAATTACCGAGATCATAAAGTTAAAAAGGAAGCAGAGCCAATTCTATCTGACATGTAATCTGAAGTTGTAGTCACGGCATTTGTGTGAAGATGCTTCTAACTGGCTCTCGCCCAAGAATGTCATAATAGCCATGGGTGTGTTGCTGATCTTCTCTTTCCCATATCACACTGGGCATCGTATCATCACACCAGGGCTCTCTCATTTGCATGCTAGAAGACACAGGTCCCGGGAATGAGGGTAACAGGATTGCCAGTCACATAGACATGAAGGAAGGTCAGGGTAGCAAGCAAGGAGCATCAGAAGAGCAAGGTCCCAGCTCAATTGCAGGTTCCCCTCATTCATCCCTCTGTCTGACCTTGCATCTACCTAGAATTCCCTGTTTCATCTTCTTTTTTGTGTTTTGGGGTTGGATTTTGTTCCTTTGCTTTCCATGAGGGAAGAAAGGGCAGGATAGGGAAGAAACAGAGGACATTCCATTCTGTGCTATGGATCCAGAATTCCTATTTCACCTCTATGTCTCCATCACCCTTGGCCAAGTCCCCTGAGGTCACTTCTCAGGATCAGTCAGAGGCCTATACAGGATGAGGATTTTTCTCTCTTGGTTTCCTTCATATCCAGCTTGTCACAGTTTCTTTCTAAGTCAGCCATCAGTCTATTCTTCAACAGACCCAGTTCCCTCTCTCAGACTGGAAAGAAGTAAAAAGTGAACACACACCACCTAAGGATCTGCAGAGTGTCTACTTAATGCAGTCAGCATGTTTTGGGTGATGATCACAGTAGGCAGGTGCTCATGCTGGACACTGGGAAATATAGGGGATGATCTCTGCTTTCTGGAGCTTGCAGCATACCTGAAAAACTAAAAATCTTTTGTGTGAAGAGTTGAAAACAGGAGAGTCAGTGTCAACACCAGATGACACGAGGCGGGTCATGGTTAAATGCGCAGTGAATGGCATAGATACTGAATGTTAAACAGTTCAGGAGAGTGGGGCAGGCTTTCTGGGGGACTACTCGAATCCTGATGTAAATGAAATTCAGTTGTGGTCACTGTCTTTCATTTGTATGACACTGTAAAGTTTACAAAAGACATTCCTCCATTTAATGTTGAAATCATAGGTCTTCCAGCAGAGGGAACTGAGGCTCAGCTAGGTCATGTGGAAGCAGCGAGCCAGGTGTCCAGATCACAGGGCTAGACTTCTTTGTAGTAGATGGGCCTTCCCTGGAAGAAGATGTCTTGAAATGAGCAGGGAGGAGAAGCTCCAGAAAGCAGACCACCTGACCAAACATGGAGGGGAATTTGAAGGACCTTGAAAGTGGGGCTGGGGTTCTTTGTTAGGGAGATAATTGGCCCAAGCAAGGATAGCAACTGACCTGCATTACACCTGACATCCCTTAGATTAGCAGTCCAGGAGCCAGACTTATCCTAAAGATGTATTTGTTTGGTCTACACAGCAATTTAAAGTGTGTGCATTAATTGCGCACATTAAAAAACGAGGTGATTTCCCTCTTTCTCTTACACACACACACACACACACACACAAGCACACACTCTTAGATTGCTTGCTACCCTTGAAAATTGGAATCCTTGGTAACGCTGAATCCTTGTTCTTATGGCAACTTTGAGCTGAAACTGCATAGCAACTGCCTCTATATGGTTCTGGGGCTCTCTAGTTCTCCAGGGCTCCTCAGGATATGGCCCCTAAAGGCTTTTGAGTTTGCATCCCTTGATTTAGATGAGAATCCTGTAAGGGAGAATCCTGTAAGGGACCATTCTTGCACTTTAACTATTCCTAGATTTGAGTATTCTGTTACAAATGTGAGAGACCATTATGATGTGGTAGAAAGGATCAGGAGGCCTGAATTCCAGCCCTGCTCTGCCATGCATTGGTGTGTGACCTTAGCTAAACAGTGGACCTCTCCCAGCTTCAGTTTCATGGTCTTTTAATTGGACCCACCTGCAGTGAGAGTGTGAGAATTACGTGACTTAATGAAAGTGTCCATGCCATCTATATTATTTAAATACTTATTTGGGGGAACTACTCAACCCAAGATGCAAAGACAGAGAACATTGACTATACAGCATTTTCCTCAGAATGATTTTGGAATATTCCTATTTAAAGTGTCAATTTTGGGGAAGAGTTGCAGTGATTTCCATGGAACTTGGAGGATGTCGTGGACACAGAGTAGGGGATGGAAAAAGACATTGAGAGAGAGTCTGCACCCTTCCTGCCCCACAACTTCTAGGTCAGAGTCCTGTTGGTCATCCCAGTGACACTTTCCCATTTTGAACAGGATGTTATATATACTTATATATCAGACAGACGCTCAGAATAGAAAGGAATTGTAACCAGACCATTTTGTGAAATCCACCTTCAAGGTAGGAAAGTATTTTAGAAAATCAAGACTTGGTCAATAGGCAAGGACAAGCAAATCACACCTTTCTCATTCGTGGGAGGGCTTCAAGTGCCCGTTGTGAATTGATTTTAGGATTGTGACAATAATGCTGATGTCCTTTGAAGATGGCAGGGGCCTGATAAAACTCTTAAAGGAGTAGATTCCCATGCAGAGTATTTCAGGTCAAGATTCTCTTTGGACACCACTTTTTGGTTTGTCTTTTGTTCCGGCTCACTGAGTGGTTATTATAGTGACGTGTATGGGTGAGTGGTAAAGTGGCCACAATGACAAGTGCTTCCTGACTCTGTGTTCAGGTGTATAATTCTGTTCCTTCTTCCTTCCCACCTTCCGCTCCCACTCCATCTCCCCCGACCCTGCAAACACTGCACTTAAAATGCCATTTTGCCTTTTCATTGTGATTTCTTTGTGAGAAGAAATTGGAACGACCACGTAAATGCTGCCCAGAGGCATCTATCATCTTCTGCCTTGAACGGAAAAACCACAGCTACATGATTGTTGAGCGTTGGCCCATGTTTACCCAACTTCCCAGACACCTGAGAGCTAACCTAACTCAACATTTATAAAATTGCCATGTGTTCGGGCAAATTTTTTCCCTACTTGTTTAAAGCTTTGCTTTCTGAAAGATATTACTGAGAGGGATGGATGCCTGGAAATATGTGGAAGTAATAGCTTTGGGGGCCAACTAGGTAAATTTGCATCTTCAGGCCACAAAGCAAGAGTATATTTTCTCCCTGGGAAATGGAGAGATGCTAGACAAAAAGTAGTTCTAGTTTTCAGTATTATATGCTTAAAATAGGCTGGGCACAGGCAGTCCTTGGACTGAAGCTGAATGTAAATTTCAGTTTAAATACATGCTTAATAGGAAAAGCAAAGGGGTAAGCCCTTGAGGCTCCACTGAAGGCCACTGGTGGCCTTACCTCTGGTTTGCCACCTCCTTTTTTTTTTTTTTTTTTTTTGCCACCTACCTTTTTACATTAGCTCCTCTAAGGAGAACTACTTTGACTTGATGAGCAAGAATCAAGCAATGACAATGAATCTCTTCTGTGGGAAGGGGAAAGAACTTGCCCAGCCATCCATGGAAATGCTAATGAGCTAATGGGCTTTAATTCAGACCTTCTGTAATATTTTATTTTCCTGATGCTCTTGGAACATATTTTAATATTACTTGATAGTAGGAAGATGGTAAAATGTGGATCCTACCAAGCTGAATTGCTTCCATTGCTTCTCTAGCCACTCTCAAGGACTTGCGTCAGGGGTGATAGAAACAACTTGACTCTTTTATGGGGACTGGCTTCAGGCAAAAGGAGGAGTTGTTTCTTTGCATTTCTCAATGCAAAACAGGGCTGTGGTGGGGCAGGTCACAGTCCTGTTAGGACACTGCGTTCCTTATATTTAAACTAGTTGTCCTCTCTACTTGCACATACCTTGCCTAGGAAACTGAGCACAGGAGGGGCTAAGGTGGCGAGATATTTGCCTTCCAGGATGCTGTTTCTCTCCTTTGGTGTTTCCTGGTATCTGAGAAAATACAATTAATGTCAGGAATCTAATGTCTGCCAGGGACTCCAGGCAAAGACCAATATAGGGTGAATTAGTTCATGACCACTGCCCAGAAATCCTGAGAAAAAATGCTGTTCTGGAAGATATTATTGGATTATTGGTTCCGTTTTTAAGATTCACAATCTCTACAGGTTAAGAAAATGATATTTTATTATCAACATGACTCAGTAGAGGAGAAAACTTCCTAAGCAATCACATTGGAAAAAGGCAAAGTCTTTTTTTTTTTTAAGGTTTTATTTATTTATTCATGAGAGACACAGAGAGATAAAGAGGCAGAGACATAGGCAGAGGGAGAAGCAGGCTCCACGCAGGACTCAATCCTGGGACTCCAGGATCGTGCCCTGAGCCGAAGGCAGCTGCCTAACCACTCAGCCACCCAGGTGTCCCAGAAGAAGGCAAAGTCTTAAAAGGATGATAGCCTGGCCCAACATCCTGCAGATGGGGCTCACATACCCCTCTGAGTAGTACTTTGGAGTCTTCAGTACTGTACGTTTGGCTAATTATTCTAATACCATGAAGTTATTTGGGTGGCATTCAAAGTCCTGCTCCATCTCATTATTAAACCAGCCACAGATGTAGAGAAAGGGCTCCTGGCCTGAGGGAACAGTCCTGCTTTGCCTATTTCTGCCCACTGATGGCTCTTCTTCTTCTTCTTCTTCATCTTCGTCTTCGTTTCGTCTTTGTCTTCTTCTGAGAGAGAGAGAGAGAGAGAGAGAGAGTATGTATGCCAGGATGGAGAGGAGCAGAGGGAGAGACAGAGACAGAATCTCAAGTAGGCTCCATGCCTAACTTGGGGCTTGAGCTCATCACTCTGAGATCATGATGTGTGCAGAGATCAAAAGTTGGTCACTTGTGCAGCCCGGATGGCTCGGCAGTTTAGCGCCACCTTTGGCCCAGGGCCTGATCCTGGAGACCTGGGATCGAGTCCCGCGTTGGGCTCCCTGCATGGAGCCTGCTTCTCCCTCTGCCTATGTCTCTGCCTCTCTCTCTCTCTCTCTCTCTCTCTGTCTCATGAATAAATTAAAAAAAAAAAAAAAAAGGTTGGTCACTCAACTGACTGAACTACCCAGGTGCCCCTGCCCATTGGCTCTTCTTGCCTCATATCTCCAAGATACTGTCTGTCTAGTCATCAGAGTTGAACTCCATGGCTTCCATCTCAGATTGACTTCTACATTTGGCTTTGGATTAGGTGAATGGAAGGGACAGAAGAGGAATAATGAAGAATCAGGAGACAAGGAAAGTACCCATCATGTGGGTAATCATGCAGGGAATGCTAATGCTGGTAGGTATGTGTGGGATTGAGGAAGAAAAGGCTGTTAGGCATTTTTATGAAACCTTTGTGTATGTCTTAGACAAAGGTGATAAAAGACCAATTGAGAATGCCATCTGAGAAGAGTTTCTAAAAAGTCTCATTCATTTATTCCTTTATTCAGCAGAGATGTTCTGGGTATCATTATGAACAAGGTACTTTAGGTAATAAGATATAAAACACCAAGTCCTTGGCTCTCAAAAAGTGTCTGGTCATCATAGGTACATAATCTATTATGTTACTGCATGCCATCTCCCATATGTGTCTCCCCTTGAGAAATTGCTTTTTGAATTTAGTACCAAGAAAACCTTGTCTCTTGTGAGAAAATGGTCTATATCCTCTTTTTAGATATGAGAATTTTGTAACTTATCATGTTTCTATTTCTATCCTGTGAATAAGCTGGGGTTCTAGGTTACAAATCACAGTAATCAATTCTAGCCATCTTAGGCAGAAAAGAATTTGTTGGAAGGATATTTAAATCAAAAGATATACATTCTGACTTGCTCAGGGGCATCGGACAAGTCATTTATCCTTTTCAGACTTGACTTGTCACTTAAGGAATATCATACAATCAGAGGGGAGCTCCCCAAATAGATGGAATGCTCAGAGACCAAGTTTGGAAAATAGATAGGTATGAAAGGCACTCTGGAAAGTAAGGCCACAGAAACTGGTTCTCACACTGTTGGACAAAGGTGAGTAACATGTCCAACTGTCTCTATGATATTGTGTCACTCACTCAAGATTCGAGTCCTGAGAGAACCTTCTGATGGGCTGGGCTTTGGTTTGGGAAGCTAGTCCCTTTGATGTTCATAGTGGAGGGATAGCCACTCTGAAGATTAAGGAGACAGTCTCTAAAAGGAAGATCAATTAGTTAATAGAAAGGATGGTTGGGTGCTGGATAGCAAACAAAAATGGATTGCAGGAAACACAGAGTCAAATTGATGTTCTAACGCAGAAGCACTATCAGCTCTTATAAGAAGCTTACTTATTCTTCTTGCCTTGGTTCCAATTTTTCCTTCCTTTCCCTTTTATTATTCATATTGTACAGCATTCTTTGAATGACAAGTAAAGTGAAATTCGAAAGGACTAATGACTTGCTCAATGTCCCTGAACTAGTAAGTAGTACATCCAGGTCCTGAATTTATATCTTTTGATTTCATTTTCAGTCCTTTTGTCTTTCCATGAGTTGATGGCAACACGAAGTAGAGAGATTAATGTCAAGAAAGAAACCTAATGCTATGGTTGTTCTGAAAAGGGATATTTCTTCAGGTTTGGGGAGGTTTGTGTTTCTATGTGATTAACAGCAAATCTGTTTTCCTTACTGAACGAAGAGTGCTTCTGTCTTCTCTTATATACCAACTTGCCCACCAGCATAGAATGTTCTACCATTGTGAGGGAGGTAGCCACAGTGAACATGAAGAGTGGTTTCTTCATTTTTTTTCCAGCGTGAGACCTTCTCAGGCTCTCAGCTCTATGTTTAGACTATTTTCTCCTGAAAAGACCTATCCTATTACCCGAATGCACCAGACCTTGATATTCTTGCTTTTTAATGAAGTGTTTTCTTTTGGGGTGCTTGGCTAACTCAGTTGGTAGTGTGTATGACTCTTGATCTTGGGGATGTGAATTTGAGCCTGTGTGTGGTGTAGGATTTAGTTAAAATTTAAAAAAAAATTTTAAGTGTTTTCTTCAGGGGCACCTGGGTGACTCAGTCGGTTGATTGCCAACTCTTGATTTCAGCTCAGATCATGATCTCAGAGTTGTGGGATCTAGCCCTGCATCAAGCTCCCTGCTCAGTGGGGACTCTGCTTGAGATTCTTTCCCTCTTCCCTCCCCTCAATTGTGCTCCCTTCTCTCTCTCTCTCTCTCTCTCGAAATAGATAAATAAATCTTAAAAAAAGAGAGAGAGAAAAGTTTTTTCTTTAAAAGAATAAAACTCGACCACTTGCTTACACAATACACAAAAGTAAACTCAATATGGATTAAAGACCTACATATGAGACCTGAAACCATAAAACTCCTAGGAGAAAACATAGGCAGTGATTTCTTTGATTTTGGCCATAGAGACATTTTTCTAGATATGTCTCCTGAAAGAAAAAAAATTAAAAATAACAAAAAAAATTAGAGTGTTTTCTGGGGGTGGGGGAACTACATGTTTATAATAGAAAATTTGGATAATGTTATAGACCAAAAAACAAAACAATAACAATAAAAAAAAAACGCACCGTAAAACAAAGCTACTCAACTCTACATATTTTGGTTATTTTATTTTTATATATATGTGTGCATATATGCATATTTTCTTTTTTAGAAATTGAGTTTAGATAATATAGTTTAAAGTCCTTTTATCGTATGACATGATTTTGTGAGTGTCTTTTCATGACATAAATTTTTTGGCACTTGAATTCTTAATTCAATAACCATTTACTGTGCACCTATTTTGGGCTCATCACTGTGGACCAGAAATCTCCCTGTCCAAAAGGAACCACATTCTCCTCGACCTTTAGTCTATACTGGGAGGAGGAAAGGGAAGAAATCAGGAGTCAAAGAATGGAGAAAACAGCCCTGGGCACATGACTTCAAACTGATAATGTCTTTCTGTAGTAAAGATGTTAAAGAGTTCAAAATGCTTCCTTTTATATGCATATGACTTAGTTTTTGATGAAACCACATCTAAGTCAACACATTTGTGCAGATATGCTACTAAAATTTTTTTTTCTAAAGATTTTATTTATTCATGAGAGACACAGAGAGAGAGAGAGAGGGAGAGACATAGGCAGCAGAGGGAGAAGCAGTCTCCCTGCGCGGAGCCTGATGCAGGACTCGATCCCAGGACCCTGGGATCATGACCTGAGCCAAAGGCAGTCACTCAACCATTGAACCACCCAGGTGTCCCTAAAAGGTTTTTTGTTTTTTGTTTTTTTTTTTTAAAGAATCATTATTGGAGCACCTGAGTGGCTTAGTCAGTTAGGCCTCCGACTCAATTTCAGCGCAGGTCATGATCTCAGGGTTGGGCTCTGTGCTGAGCATGGAGCCTGCTTGGGATTCTCTCTCTCTCTCTCTCCCTCTACCCCTCCTGCCCTTAAAAAAGAGAATCATCATTTGCCAGAGTCTCTCTAAGAATAATAAACAGAATTCAATTCATAAAACACATGGACAGAACTTCCTGTCTCCTTCCCTTGTCAGTCCTCCAGCCTCTGGAAGCTGCTTTGGAACATCTCACATACCAAAGCCACAACTCCTTTTTTCTCCCCTTCTCCTCCCTGTGGCCACCAACCCCTTCCTTTTATGGTGTGGATCACTTAGCCTCTTTTCTAGGAAGTAAGAATTCTTCCTCTTTAAGAGGATGGAGGATGAGAAAAGCTGTAGGAATTCAGGACTCTCTTTAAACAGCAGGGGAGAGACACTGTGAGCAATGACCCCTTTCATCTTTATAGCCTTTGCAGTATCTTAGCTTTCTGTCCCTGATGTGACCAGTATTAGCTGAAGCACCGGGGAGGAGCTGAGGACACTCTTGTTAGATAGAATTGAACCCAAGGAACCAGGCAGCATGGCAGAGTCAGGGTCTGTAGGGCACATTTCACATACAGGGGCAGGGAGGCAGGGGACTTCACAGAAGGACAAGAGCAGTGGATGTCTCTGAGTTACCCTTGATGCCTTTTCACACCCACTTCACATTCCCAACCCCGGTGGTGGCTACCCAGTAGGACTGGGGTGATATTCCTCTGTCAAAGCATGAAAACTGTCATCTTAGTAGCAGGTCCCAAGACTATGGGCTGGAGGAGATGGGTGTGGGTTAAGGTTAGGATTTAAGCTCTCGTTTCTCCTCTCAGGCTGTTGGCTCAACCATAACAAGCTGGCATCTTTGGCTCTTTTAGGTCACGGAAGTCAGATTTATGGAAGAATTTCAGAGAAACTTAGGTTTCTGCAGTCAATGTGACAGAAAATTGGTCATTGGTCATTATTTTGGAAATGGGAGGAGTGCTGACTCTATCAGGACCTTGTTTGTTTCTGTCTTTGGTGGTTTTCTTGGCCTCTTTTTTGATTTTTCTGGGGAAATCATGGTCTTGCCTCAATTTATCCTGTATAAACTGTGGTTGGTGTTGTGCATGCTCCACAGAGCAAGGAGCCTGGCCTGCCTTGGTGGTGTGTCTGTCTGGGGAGACCCATGAAGAGGGAGGGTAGTGATGTCAGTCTTAGGGCCTCATGGTGAGTTGATGAGGGAGTCAGTGAAGGAACTGTCCTCGCTCTGCCATGCTGTGTAAGGACAGGTACATTAAATGGCCAGCAGCTGTTGAGAGGATGGGGGGTTGATTTCTGGATTCAGATATAGAACTCTCTTCAGGGTTCGACTTTTAAAAAGTCAGAAAAAAAGAGAGAAACAAATATAAGAAATCTGGGGATCTTGAATATTCATTCGTTCATCCCTAAATTCTTTCAAGAATCTTTAAGCACTTGGGCTCCAGAGTTAAACAGATCAAAATTTGAAGCCCATTTTCTGCTACCAGTGGGCTGTGCGTTCTTGGGCAAATAGCTTTACCTCTCCAAGCTCCAGGTTCTTTATGTGTAAACTTAAGGAAATCACAGAAATCTCCTCCTCAGAAAACTGTTGTGAGGATTAAGTGAAAATTAAAAAAAAAAAAAAAAAATGCACCTAGAGCATTAGTCCAGCATCTGCCACCTAGTCTCAACTGTTGGCTGGTACTATTTTTCTTGAAAATGCCATTCCAGAACACTGTGAGGGTGGTAATAAAGGTGAGTTGACACAAGATCCTGCCCTGAGGTAGCTTATGATGGGCAATCATGACACAAGACATGACAGGAGCCAAGAGAGAAGAACAGGGCGAAAGGGGCACGTAACACACGGAATCAAAGGTTCAAAAGAAGGATCGATGGAGCCGGTCGTTCAAACATGGTGGGGCTGAAAAGTGAAAGCTGAATATCACAGAGAAATAGTGCTTTCTGACAGAGCCTGAGCACAGTGGGCGAAGGCAGAAAGGAGGAACAAAGGGATGAATTAAAAACAAAATAGGTGAGCAGGCTGGTCACCGGGCTGACAGGAGGTGAGCAGAGGAGGAGAGAGCAGACTGGGGCAGGTAGACAAACAGCCAGTGTGGTGAGGACCCTGCCTGCGGCCTGTCACAGGCCCGAACTGGGCTTGAGATTTAAGATTACAAAAAAGGAAGAAGGGATGCAGACGTTCACAGATTTCTCGGATACTTTGATTGTTTCCCCCCCCACAACACTCAGAAACCCGGCGCTGAATTTCTCCTCAGGAAGGAGGCCAGGGCGCTCTCCTGGCCCCCCCGCCTCTGCCTCGGAGGCCCGCGGGGTGTCGGGGTGTGGGCGCGGGGTGAGGGGTGCAGAGGAGCATCGGCTCAAGTCGCTGTGTTCTGGGGACTCTGGAGCAGATGCTGGCCGTGCAGGCTACGTCTAGACATGGAAATTGTGCTCCTCATCTCTCAATCTTGCTTTTCTTGGCATTCTCTGACAATGCGCGTCTCCTGTAAACATTCTCACCACAGGGACGGAGCTGGAAACACGTGTGCAATCAGCAGCCGCCGCAGCTATAAAGGGGCTTAGGAAATCTGCTCCAAAATAGCCTGCTCGCCCCACAGGCATGCAAAGCAGCCAACCAGCCCGGGTGAACGTGTCAGGCAGCAGATTTCTCGCTCGCTGCATATCAGGCTTCCAGTGACCTGCCACCCTTGGGCACAAAGGAGCTCGCTGCTGGCCAGAAACTTCCAGAGGTGATCTGGGCCCGCGGACAGAGTCCCCTGAACAGCTGAGAGCCACGAGTCCCTGGCATCACTTCCCGCTCCAGCGGGGGCAGTGCTAAGCCTTCCAGGAGACCCCAGGGCTAGGCCCGCCTGTCCTATCTATCCTGACATTTCTCAGCCCTGGTAACATTTTTTGCGGATTAAAACTTGGACTTTAGATAATGTTACCTGAGGCAAGAGATAGTCTGGCTCCCGCCCTTAGGATCTACTTAATGCACCAGCTGCCTAGTCCCCTTGCAGGGTTCAGGTACATTTTTCTGCAGTGGGTGCACAGCACGGGTAGGTGATCCGGCTGTCGGCTCGCTTGGCATCAGGGGAGCAGGGCCGCAAGCACACAGAGCTCTGTGGCGAGAGGTGAGAGTGGCTGTGACCAGGCGGTGCAGTAGTTGTCTGCTTTCAGCTCTGGCACCAACTGCTCCTGTGACCTTTGGTCCAGTTACTTCAGCCCTCTCTCCAGCCTTCTCTGTCAAGTACGAAGGTGCTCTTTCCTCTGTATTTCACTCGTAAAGGGGAGAGGGGTCACAGGGCTGTCCCCCACCACGTGTCCTTGGGGCTGGAACTTGGTTAGCTGAAAGAGTGATTACATGACAGAATGCAGTTGCAGAGGTCCTGGGGACATTTTTGTCAGTATTTTCTTTGTGACTGAAGAGACAGGTGAGTAGTCATCTGTGTTCCGGTGGGAAAGACCACTGGGCTAGGAGTCATGAGACTCCAGGATCTGAGCCACCCTGTCAGGTCGCTTTGTGTGAGGAACTGAACGTCTCCTGATTTCCCTCAGTTGTGCAAGACCAAGAAAGGACAGCCCAGGAAAGGACACTGGCAATGACAGGGGCTCAGCTGAGGTAACAGAAGGTGCTGAGGACAGGGTGGATGGTGTGGCCAAGCACAAAGAGGCTAGCTTTCTCCTTCATGGGAGCCTTAAAATAACCTTCCATCTCCTCTCCTGCCTTCCATACACACCCACTGCTACCCCTCTCCTTGTATTTTTTTCTTTAAGATTTTATTTATTCATGAGAGATGCAGAGAGAGGCAGAGACATAGGCAAAGGGAGAAGAGGCTCCCCACAGGGAGCCTGATGTGGGACTTGATCTCAGGACCCGGGATCACGACCTGAGCCAAAGGCAGATGTTCAATGGCTCAGCCACCCAGGTTCCCCTTCCCTCCCCTTTTAAAGGCTGGTTGGCCCTGGCCCAGGCCAGGTTTGTTTTGTCAAACCAATTCCCAGTTTCTCCTGGGAGGAAACAAAAGTGGGAGAAGCATGAACTTATCTTGGGTTTGGGAGTGAACTCAAGCTGTTTATCCAGGTATGTCATGGCTTGGTTTAGACCATTCCCTCGCAGAAGTGCTGTACTCCACACCCTTTTATGGAAAGCCTCCAACCTTTCCTCCTGCCCTAGTTGGGGACTGGGTCAGCATGGCTCAGGCGAAATATTTGAGGCAGTTGACCCTATTCATAGGGTCAGCCAGGGGACCCCGTAGGTCGGTGCCTTATAGTTGAGTCCATACTTGTTTCTGAGGAGTCCCTTTGAACTCGATGGCCTTTGTAGCAATTTTAGGGCAAATATAAGGGAACATAAGGCCTTTGGCGACCTGAGGCATATCTTAAAATCAGAGCTGTCTCCTCTCCTGAGGCCTACTTGGAGAGTCAGTTGGAGCCTAGGTGGGGACCCCCCAAGCTAGTGCCCCTTTCTCCCCATTCCTTCTCTTATTGTCCTGGAAGTGCTTTGGGAGCCTGGGATGGGGACACACTAATCCCTACTCTTCTCTCACATTAGTACTTCAGGAAACCTGTGCAAGATGCAAACTGCCATCGTGGGTCCTTCCAGTGGGCTTTGACAATAACAAAAAGTGTCTATGTTTGTAGTGATATCACTGATGTGGAGTGTCTGAAACTCGTATTTCCTGAAAGCTTGCAGGTTTTGACCTCCTCAGATGCATTCCTCATGTTTCAGCCAGGCACCTTGGGCATGGAGAGCTGCCTCCACTACCCTGGCTGTGAGGACCTGGCAGCTGCTCAGGCTCAAAATAGTAGCTGCTTTAGTTTTAATCGTAGCACGAGAAAGGCCTCACGTACCCACACCGACATACGAATGTGGGATCAGGGGCTGTTCTGGGCATCACGGCTGGTTCACAAGCGGCTGTGAGGTGAAGAAATGAACTCTGGTGGCCAAGAAGGCAGATGAGCTGAGGGCTTCTGTGACGTGAGGCTATCACTTCCTTCCTGCAAACAGCAGGTGAAAGGAGCCACCTGAGCCTCCGTGGCTAAGCATCTTTGCACTTGTAGCCTGGGCCAAGCTTTAGTAGGAGGAAGAGAAAGCAAGCGTATTGTTTTTTGTTTTAAGCAAAACCTGTAGTATTCTCCCTTTAGCTCCAAATGCTAATCTTTGAAGTATTTAAATCATTTCACTAAAAGAAAGACCTGGAAGCTCCTTGTTAAATAGGCAGGTGATGGGGCGCCTGAGTGGCTCAGTGGTTGAGCGTCTGCCTTTGGCTCAGGTAATGATCTCGGGGTCCTGGGATCGAGTCCCACATCGGGATCCCTCCGGGGAGTCTGCTTCTCCCCCTGCCTATGTCTCTGCCTCTTTCTCTGTGACTTTCATGAATAAATAAATAAAATCTTTAAAAAAGCAGGCCAGTTATGTTGACATGGAGTGCACACTCTCTGTGCCCAAGGGAACTGGGTTACCTCTCTCCCACTTCTCAGCTGCTGTTCCCCAGGGCCCTGGGCACTGATTGGTAGCTCTGAAAACATGGGACGATGCAGCTTCAGATATTTAAACCATGCATAGACGTGTTCCAAACAATATCTACAGTGTCTGTCTCTGTCCCTCCCTCTCTTCCTATTTTCTTTCTTTGAGAAAATAGACTCTATTGGAAAAGTCATTGTGTCATGCCCCAAGAAGACTATTGTTGATCTGCTTTCATTTTTCTCATTCTGGCCTTTTGCCAGGAGGCTTTGTGGACCAGTAGAGAGTGCTCAGGCCTTGGAGAGGAATGGGCTTAGCTTTGAAGCTCAGCCATGCTGTTGGCAGCTATAGAATCTTTATAATTGGCCTAAGTTCTCTGGCCTTCTATAAGCTAAGAATAATACCTGCTTTGCAGAGCTTCTGTGAGGTTTCAATGGGACAGGGCACATGAAGCACCAGGAACGCATGGACACCCAGTGAATGGTGAGGGTATTCACTCAGTGGTCATGTAGCATTTTTTCGAGACTCCTAATGAAAAGCAAACACCATGGAGGTACACATCATCAGCTCATCAAGCCTAACACTTTGACCTTGGTTCACCAGCAAAAACATCTCTACAGCAGGGTGCATGTGGGAGGGATCTGGGCCGCAGTGCCATGCATTTCTTATACCAGTTTAAATCTGCTCCCAGAGAGAATTGAGACTGAAAGTACAAACTTTGCTGGAGTGCAAAGTTAGAATGGAAGTTGCTGAAACAACTGTTTTAATGTTTATGCAAAGCATTAAAAATAAAATAAATTTAACAAACGATTCAAAGGAAACACCTAGCTCATTGCCTACACTGAATGGCAGTGCTGACCATTTTAAATCGTCCCTCAAGAATACAGAAAGAAGCAGATGGCCTCTTGTGGCATAGAGGATAGAGCCTGACTGGCCTGGAGACCCAAATCTAAGCCTCAGCCGCTGACCTTGGGTAAGTCATTTGCTTTCTTTGCTCCTTGGTTTCCCACACTACTTCCCTTCTTGACCTCTTGAATGAGGTGCCTGTGGCAGACAATGCCCACTGAAGGCCCTGCATGTTGTGTTGAAACAACCTAAGTGTCCATTGACAGAAAAATGAGTAAAGAAGATTTGGTGCACAGACACATACACCGCCCCGTACACACCCCACACAGGAATATTACTCAGCCGGGAGAAAGAAAGAAATCCTGCCATTTGCAACAATGTGAGTGAAACTAGAAGACATTATGCTAAACGAAATAAGCCAGACGGAGAAACGCAAATACTATATGGTCTCCCCATATGTGGGAATTTTTTTTTTTTTAATTCAAAGTCATAGAGAATAGAATGGTGGTTTCCAAGGGCTGGGTGTTGGGGAAGATGGGAGATGCTGGTCTATGGGCACAAGCCTTCAGTTATAAAAGGTCTAAGTTCCAGGGATCTGATGCACAGCATGGTGACTGTCGTACTTCTGAGTTGTATACTTGAAAGTTGCTCAAAGAGTAGATCTTAAGCATTCTCACCACACCATAAAAAAGGTAACTAGATGAGGTGATTGATGTGTTAATTAACCTGATTATGGTAATCATTTCACAAAATATATGTATATCAAATCATCACATTTTGTGCTTTAAATATATACAGTTTTATTTGTCAATTATACCTCAATAAAACTGGAAGAAAAAAAAAAAAAACCCAGTGTCTCACTTCCTCTGCTGTCTACGTCCTCTGCCTTGTGTCCAGGGGGGCACAGCCCTTAACATGGGAGTGTGACCTGCGTCAGGCTGCCCGTGCATAAGGAATAAGCCTTTAGTGTGTTAGACCACCGAGATGCAGGGTTCATCTGGCACCGCAGCTCAGGTTAGCCTGTCCTAACTAACGATGAGGGCTCCCCGCTTCACAAGCTCCCCACCCACCTGCTCCACCCTTCTGTGTCAGCCGTGTCCTTGCTCCCTGCTCAGGGAAACGGTTCTCAGAATTGCCCGGTGACCTCATCCCTTGTACACCTACATGTTGCTGAGTTGTCTTAGGTTCTTTCCCACTTCACTTTTCATTTCATTATTTTAAGCTTAAAACAAAAGTAATGCATGCTTATTTTAGGGAAATCTGCCCTTGTCTCCCTAATTACCTATTTGTTTGCTTCCTGTGCTAGTTACTTTCTTACCTAATCTTTTTTTTATTGTATTATTTATTTTTTATTTTTCTGTATATTTTTTTTTATTGGAGTTGGATTTGCCAACATATAGGATAACACCCAGTGCTCATCTTTCCTAATCTTTCTAAAGGCAGCTGTTCCTCCCTCGAGGGCTGCCTCTGGCACTTCTCCCTCCGCCCCCCACACCACCCCCTGCTCTGCCCTCTGCTCTCCTGGTTTGCAGGAGACTGCATTCCTCACCCTCAATTCCCAGCCTCTCAGACCTCTGCCTGGGGCTTTGGCCACTCCTGGGGGTGAAACCGCCTGGAACTGGCCTTGTTTTTATCCTTTCCACTTTTCTGCCTGCGGTGCTCCTCTTTCTACCCAATTTCACCCAGGGCTTGTCCCCTGGATTTCCTATTGGACTGTTCTCCCTTCTTTAGTCCGCAGGTCCCCTATCTTATCAGGTATTGCGTGCCCTCCCTTGGGTTCTCTTTTGCCTGGTCCCTCTACATTCTCGCTACTATTACACTATTGATAAAAATGTAATTGCTTTGAGACTGGACTAGGAAGACACAACTGGACTGTTGAGCAGGGTTAGTCCTGAGGAAGGAAATCCATGGAAGTGGTGGGAATGATGGGAGCTCTCCTATTTTAAAATGTATCATTTTTAAACTTTTTACACGTTTTTCTATCACAATGGATTCATGTATGAACGATATAATACAAAAGCAACTTTTAAAAATTGAAATGGGCTCTTTGTAAGGTAGTGAAGCTCTCATAACTCAACATTTGAACGAAAGTTGGGTGACTTAGCACAAGGGATGTTGTAGGAAGGACTCCTGGATGAATCAGGATTGGCTTCAGCTGTGAGTGGCAGCAACCCAAAATACCACAGGCTTAAGCAATATGGAAGTTCACTTCTTTCTGGAGTAAGGGAGACCTGAAGGTAATCAGTACAGGGGGTGGGAAAGCATTCCACAATTCTCAGAGATTTCTTTTATCTTGCCACTGCACCCTACTCAGCACTTGGCTTCCCCCTCATGATCTAATAAAGCTGTCCAAGCTCTAGCCATCATATCTGCATTCCAGTTAACAGGAAGAAATAAATTAGAGCCTCCCTGCTCTCTTTAAGGACACTTCCTGGAGGTTGCTTTTTTTCAGCTTATACTCTATTGGCCAGAACCAAGTCACCCAGCAACACTGAGCTTCAGGGGAGTTTGAGATAGGCCTTATTCCATGTGGCCATGTGCCCATCTAAAATTGGGACTTACATTACCAAAGAAAAAGAGGAGAATGGATACTGAGGAATAGTTGGTATTCTCTGCTGACATTTTAAGGTTATTTATTTATTTGAGAAAGAGCAGAGTGAGAGAGATAGCGTACAAGTAGGTAGGGGCATAGGGAGAGGGAGAAGCAGGCCCCCTGTTGAGCAGGGAGTTCAATGTGGGGCTCCATCCCAGGACTCTGGGATCGTGACCTGAGCTGAAGGCAGACCCTTAACCACACTTAACCGACTGAGTCACCCAGGTGCCCCACTCTCGTTTGACACGTTTATTTATTTATTTATTTTTATTTATTTATTTATTTATTTATTTATTTATTTATTTATTTATTTATTTATTTTAAAGATTTATTTATTTATTATAGACAGAGAGAGAGAAAGAGAAAGAGAGGCAGAGACACAGGAGGAGGGAGAAGCAGGCTCCATGCCGGGAGCCCGACGCGGGACTTGATCCCAGGACTCCAGGATCGCGCCCTGAGCCAAGATCCCAGGACTCCAGGATCGCGCCCTGAGCCAAAGGGAGGTGCCAAACCGCTGAGCCACCCAGGGATCCCCCCGACACGTTTAGCTCAAAGATTTTAAAATTAATAACCAAGCTATCACCATGTACTTTGTTTGTGTTATCCTGTTCAGTACCTATATGCCTATGGGTTAGGGGTCAGTGCTGTTACAATTACACTGAAACTCAGGGAGGGAAGTGCCTGAGTGGCTCAGCGGTTGAGCATCTGCCTTTGGCTCAGGGCATGATCCCAGGTACGGAATCGAGTCCTGCATCGGGCTCCCGTACCGGGAACCTGCTTCTCTCTCTGCCTGTGCCTCTGCCTCTCTCTGTGTGTCTCTCATGAATAAATAAATAAAATCTTAAAAAAAAAAAAAAAAGAAAGAAACTCAGGGAGGTTAAGTAACCTGGCCAAGATTACACTGCTAGCAAGTGGTAGATGTAGGACCTGAGCCCAGCTCTGGTTGACCCCAGAGCCTTTAGCCTGTATACTCTATTTGCAGCCACACAGTCTCTGCATTGGTCTTCCCTGCAAGCAACAGAAACTGGCTGTGATGGAGTTAAGCAGGAAAGGCGTTTTTTTTAAATGTTGGATGGTTCACAGGATGATTGTGAGGGTGGAGCACCAAGTTCAATGCAAAGAAGCAGAAAAAAGGCTCTAGTTCCCCTTAGAACTAGTGGTTCTGATGAGAAAACTATGGGTGCCTTTGTCTTGGCCCTAGAGAAAGAAAGCTGCCTGTCGCTTGCTTCCTGTGCTACCAGTTCTCAATTCCAAGCCCATGTGCCTCATTCTGATGGGCATAGCCAGATCCCAGGCCTGGGCCCCAGCTGCAAGGGATGATGGGTAAGCCAGTGTCTAACAGATCCGTACCCTATGTTGGGAAGCTGTCCTGATGCCCACCAAAACTCATGAGGTGGAAATTCTCCAGACTTGTAAAGGGATTTAAATGTTGACATAATACCACTTTACCATTCTATTTCCTTATTTCCCTGTTAGATTCAAAAGTTTGGGCAGGTTGAATTTTAACTGGATTATTTTCTAAAGTTTTGAAATGTTTGGTTTTCCCTTTGGCCCTCTCTTATCTCTTTAGAAATTCTGTAGAAAGCAGTGGCATAGCAATTCCTGGCATCCATTACAGGGTATCTGATAGGCAGAATAATGGTTCCCCAAAGATGCCCACATCCTAATCCCTGGAATGTGGACTGTGTTACATCACATAGTCAAAGGGAATTATAGATGTGGTTAAATTAAGTGTCTTGAAGAGGAGAGTGTCCTGAATTATCCAGGTGGCCCGATGTAATTACAAGGGCAACAGGAAAGCAGGGCTGTGAGAGAGAGGTGTGATGATGGGAGTAAAAGCAGAGATGCATTGCTGGTTTGGGGCCATGAGCCAAGGGATGCGGGCATCAAGGTAAGCTGAAAAAGGCCAGGAACTGAATTCTCCTCTAGAGCCGTCAGAAGCAATGCAGACTCTGTGGACCTCTTGCTCTGGCCCAGTGAAATCCATTTGGACTTCTGAGCTTGACAATTTTTTTTAAAAGATTTTTTTAATTTATTCATGAGAGACCCACAGAGAGAGACAGAGATGTAAGCAGAGGGAGAAGCAGGCTCCCTGCAGGGAGCCCGATGCAAGACTCAATCCTAGGATCCCAGGATCATGCCCTCGGCAAAGGCAAATGCTCAACCACTGAGCCACGCAAGTGCCCCTGACCATCACAATTTTAAGATAATATATTTGTGGGGTTTTGCCACTAAGTTGTAATTTGTTATAGTAAAAATATAGGATACAAATTAAAATGCCTGCAAGGTCCAAATGTGCCACAAATGAGTAAAGTCAGCTATGGGTAAGACATTTTTATGAAGCATGTGGTCCTTTGAGTCTATCTTTTGTTTTCCCAGTTTTGATAGAGACATGAATGCAAAATAGTTAAATTTCCTCTCATTTTTTTTTAAAAGTAATCATTACACCCAACACGGGACTCAAACTCATGACCTCAAGATCAAGAGTCACATGCTCTATCAGTTGAGCTAGCCAGCTGCCCTGATTTTCCTCCTAATTTTATTTGTGAGAAAACCAATAGTAGAAGCAGGGTGATAAATGGCAACTTACATGAAATTTTATGGCCGGGAGAGAGTAGAGGGTGGTAGGAACTGTGGTGAATTGGAGAGTGAATAAACCGCTGAATATGAATAAGCTGGAGCCAATTGTTACCTTGTAGAATTTGGATCTGATATTTCCAGTGTTTCTAATCTAATACATTTTTTGTCATTGTCTTACAAATGAACAATTCAAACAAAATATCTCTTCAGACAGTGGCTTGCTGTCCTTAGCTGTAGAACAATCTCATTTCTCACCTGTTTTTGTCACCACCTTAGATCTATTTTCCAATCTATGGATGGTGGTTCTTGTTTTTTTTTTTTTTTTCCTCTTTGGTTTTGCAATCTTTCGTGCATGGAGCAGCAGCCATTCTGCTCTTGCTTCCATCCTTGCTCCATTCCCACCTCGACACACATGATTGCATCATGAGGATAATTTGAATTTATCTGCTCTCTCTCTCTTTTTAAAGCACCTTACAAAGCTTAAGTAGGAAGTCTTGGAAAAGCCACATTTTCAAAGAGATGCACTGCTTAAACCATTCTCCACACTTCTTACACTCTTTCTTTGCCAGGGTGATATTTAAGATCTATAAGTCATCAATGAGTAGAGAAATATTTATTGAGCATCTGGGAGGGTTAAGACTATGTTGGATGGTTGAGAGGACTACCAAAGATAGAAGATACGGTCCTGGGTGAACATGCTGCTCATATTGAGGGGACAGTGTGTGTTAGGGATGGCTGCCAAATACTTCTGGAGGAGTTGAGATGCAACGTGAATCTCCATGCCAGCAAGATATTTACTCAGACAGTTGAGCAAATCTGGTATTTACATCCCATCTGCATTCTTTGGGTTGTGTTTTCCCTACAGGGTCGGTACACACTGTGTACAGGACTCTGGGAACCCAGAGCATTCTCCAGTTGTGGCCAAATCACCACCCACACCTGTGCACTGGTACTAAACTGACAGGTGAGCCCAACTCTCTGTGGTTACGGGAGTGGCCAGGTGAACACAATGTGTTTCTGGTGCCTTAGCTCCCGATGACGGTGGGAGGACTCCAAGACGATAAAACTCTGCTGAGTGGAAGAGCATTGGACAGTGTCTATGTTTTGAGTTTCAATATTCTGCCCAATTCTCATGGTGCCTGGATCCATGCTATACACAGAGTGGACCTGGGGTTAATGTTAGATGAAAATAATTGTTATTAGAGTGAAAATGTATTGAGCACTTACTTCATGTCAGGCAGTATGCCAAGTTCTTTATATTGATTATCTTATTTTATCCTCACAACTACTGACATTGTCATTATTATGATCCCACATTTTAGAAACAAGAAAAAATGAGGGTCAAGGTCACACTTCTGCTTAGTGACAGAGTGAAAATTTGAACCCAGGAGTTCATTCATCTTATATCTGCCACTTGAGTGAAAACTCAAATTTAAGCCTATGGCATAAGATTTCAAGGACTCCTATTGTGGTTTTTGAAAACATACATGCCTTAATTTTTTCAATCAATATACTCCTGAAAAATTAAATAGAAAACAATGAATAGAAACATTTTAAGGGCATGGGACATGCACATCTACAGCATTGAGCATGTGCTTTGCACATAGAAGACCTGAAACAAATATTTGTCAAATGAATGGATGAATGAATGAAACAATTGTGGAAGGTGATTTGAATTTTAAATGTACTAAAGCAAGTGTTTGAAGGGACCTGCAGGGTTATCAAACAGAGTATCTAGGTTGATCCAGTTTATTTAAAGTTACTTATAAAAGGGGCGCCTGGGTGGCTCGATCAGTTAAACATCAGACTCTTGATTTTGGCTGAGGTCTTGATCTCAAGGTCCTGGAATGGAGCCCTGAGTAAGGCTCTGCACTTAACAAGGGACCTGAGATTCTCTCCCACTGGCTGCCCTGTCTCCCTGCTTGCATATGCACATGTCTCTCTCTCTCTCTCTCTCTCATATAAATAAATAAATAAATAAATAAATAAATAAATAAATAATCTTTTTAAAAAGTTACCTATAAACGGGCATTGATACATAGAAATTTGATTGGAGGGATGTTTCTTTTTTTTTTATTTATTTATGATAGTCACAGAGAGAGAGAGAGGCAGAGACACAGGCAGAGGGAGAAGCAGGCTCCATGCACCGAGAGCCCGACGTGGGATTCGATCCCGGGTCTCCAGGATCGCGCCCTGGGCCAAAGGCAGGCGCTAACCCGCTGCGCCACCCAGGGATCCCTGGAGGGATGTTTCAAAAATGGACTTTTACTTTCTTCTTATAGTTTTGTGTATTGTTGAGCATTTAAAAATTGAGGATGGGTACCACTTAACATAGAGCCTCATGAAGAAGGATTTGGTGTAGTTGATTTGGGATACAATCCCAGGAAGACAAGCAAAGGAGAGAGGAGATGGGGTGGGAGAAACCCTTGTCAGGATGTATAAAGGCTACAGGGTGGGGAATGGGGGCTCCTTGTGTTGGGACTTGTCCAAAAGCCGAGAGACTGGATGTAGCAGTAATCCATTAGCTCCCAGTCCTCACTGGCACAAACATCCCTACCTTTGCAGGCTCTACATTTGAGGGCTCAGTGGGACCCTGAAGCATCAGAAAAAGCTCTGCAGAGTTGTCCTGAGTTGGGGTGAGAGTGTTGGGCTTTTATAGGATAGCATCCACCAGTTCCTGGATGCTGGATTCTACAGGAGGGCTTCTAGCAGAGGCCTGCCAACTGCGGTAATGAGAATCTGGGCAGCACAGTATAGTGCCTACTGTATGTGGCTTCTAGCAAACTTGCCTTTGAACATCGAGACCAATCGATAAAATTGACAAAATCAAACCCAGGGAAAAAAGCAGAACATAATTCAACAACTCTCTCTCCTTACTGTGGCAGACCAGACTGAAGATACACAAGGGATAGGACAAGGTTATTTTCTCATATCAAGTGAAGACTTTGGACTACATCAGGAATTACAAACTGGGTGGCTCATGGGTCAAATCTGTCTGCAAAGTCTGTTTTATTTGCATGAAGAGTTTTTCAAATCCAGATTTCTGGCTTCTCTTGAAAATTTGGAAGAACTGGCACATTGGGCCCACATCGTTTTGTGGCAAGTACCAGCTAGGGTGGAATAGTAGGTGCCCCTTTTAGTCCCTGTCCCCTCCCGCCTGCCTCACTCATTCATGCTACTGCCTGAGCCCTGTAACCATCTGTAAGGTTCCACCTAGCTCTGATGAGCTGTGAGTCCTTGTGAATAGTCTCACATAGTGCTGAAATATGTATTTGACTTCCCAATAGCATAATGACAGCTAGAAACCTTTGACTTCCTAGTTAAAGTTGCATATCCTCCTGGATATTCTCTTTGGGCAAGTCAGACCACATCTTTGTAGGCTAGCTTTCTGGTTTTGCAGGTGAGGATCTCAGTGACTCTCATCTTGACTATGAGCTAGTTGCAAAATGCTTTTGGTATTTGTGGTAGGGGCTATGTGGGATTTTCTAGCCACTAGAATATTATTAAAGCCTTAGTACTTCCCATACCTGCCTGGATCTCAGGATTACTTGGACTGTTTGTAAAAATACAAATATTCAGTTTCTTCCAGGCCTTTCTGATTCAGTAGGTCTCAGCCCGGTAGGTGGGGCCTAGGACTCTTTATATTTTTATTTTCTAAATTAAAAAAAATTAAATTTGAGTATAATTGACACACAATGTTATACTAGTTTCAGGTGTACTACATAGCACTTCAACTTCTCTATATGTTGTACTCTACTAAGTGTATTTACCAACTCTCACCGTATAATGTTATTACAATGTCATTGACTATATTCCTTACATTGTACCTTTTATTCCTGTGACTTACTCATTCTGTAACTGGAAGCCTGTATCTCCCATTCTCATTCCCCCATTTTGCCCATTTCCCCACTACCCTTCCCTCTGGCAACCATCAATTTGTTTTCTGTATTCATAGATTCTTTTTTATGAATATTTTATTTACTCATGAGAGACACAGATAGAGAGGCAGAAACATAAGCAGAGGGAGAAGCAGGCTCCCTGCAGGGAGCCCGATGTAGGACTAGATCCCAGGACCCTAAGATCATGCCCTGAGCTGAAGGCAGACACTCAACCACTGAGCCACCCAGGCATCCCTGTATTTACAGATTCTGATTCTGCTTTCATTTTTTATCCATGTATTTTGTTTTTTAGATTTCACTGTTAAGTGAAATTGTATGGTATTTGTCTTTCTCAGTCTGACTTATTTCACTTAGCATAATACCCTCTAGGTCTGTCCATGCTGTTGGAAATGGCAAGATCTCACCTTCTTTATGGCTGCCTAGTATTCCATTGTGTATTTGTACTATATTTTTCATATCCACTTGTCTATTGATAGATACTTAGGTTGCTTCCATGTCTTTGTTGTTGTAAATAATGTTGTGGTAAACTTAGGTGTGCATATATCTTTTCAAATTAGTGGTTTCATTGTCTTTGGGTAAATATCCAGTAGTAGAATTACTGGATTATATGATAGTTCTATTTTTAACTTTTTGAGGAAACTCCATGCTGTTTTCCACACTGGCTGTACCAATTTTCATTCCCAGTGCCCAGGAGTTCCTTTTTCTCCACATTGTGGCCAATGCTTTTTCTTCTCCTTTTGAACAGGTGTAAGATGATACCACATTGTGGTTTTCATTTTTATTTCCATGATGATTAGTGATGTGGAGCATCTTTCCATGTGTCTGTTGTCCTTCTATATGTCTTCTCTACCCTTTTCAGTAGAATTATTTAGGGGGTTTTGTTTTTGAGATGTGTACATTCTTTTTATATTTTGGATATTAACTCATCAAATTTATCACTCACAAATATCTTCTGCCATTTGGTATGTTGTCTTTTGATTTTGTTGATGATTTTCTTTGCTGTACAAAAGATTTTTATTTTGATGTGGTCCTTATAGTTTATCTTTTCTGTTGTTTCCCTTGCCTTAGGAGACAAATCTAGAAAAATGTTGCCATGGCTGATGTCAGAGAAATTGCTGCCTATGTTCTAGGATATTAAAACTCTTTCTTTTTAATTGGTTTTTCAAGGGACCTGGGTGTACAATCAGATGTGGGAATCATAGTGTCTCCTATTTGCTATTTGTACTTAGTGCTTGGTTCATGTATTATAACTTTCCGAGCTCCCAGTGTGGAGGGATCCTTTCTTATTTATCTTTTTAATCTGTTCCCATCCTTTAGTACTAACACCTAGCACAGTGTTCTTCAAGTCTTATGCACTCAATGAATATCTTGTGAATGAATGATTAATGATTGAATGAATGAATGAATGAATGAACATTTCCCATTAGCTTTCTTCTTCAGGAGTTGAAGAGCACAAACCTCCAAAGCACATGTTCAAAATCATTCAATTCAGAGAATTTATTTTATAAATATGGTGTCAAATAAACCAGAGAGGGGAAGAGTCCTAGCTTTATCTTGGGAGTTTTTTTTGCCTTGGGGATGTTAAGAAATAAATGATTCCTTCTAAAAAGAACTTGGGCTTTTCATCAAAAGATAGATTATTCACCCACACAACATGGTGCATGTGAGTTATTTGTACAATATTTCAAAAACAGCAAATTGACTCAATAGAAAAGGAAACTTTCTAAATTATGCTGAAATTTTGCCTTGAAATATAAACCTTGAAAGAATAAGACCAGGAGCTTCTTTCATACTGGGAGATAGATGCAGTGATACAAATTTAATTTATTGTGTTATGGTTTATTTATCAGGCACTCTGCTTCCAAAAAGTTCAAAAAACCTGTGTCTGCGGAAAGAAGGCATGGCAAGTCCCCCACTTGGTTTGTATCTTGAAGGGGGACAATCTAGAAAATTTTGACTCTGAGAAAATCTTGGAGCTTGTTTGGCTATTTACATAGTCTGTGCTTCCAAGAGGCCCTTTGTCTTCTTTCTAATTTCTGGGGTTGCAGTCCTTCCAGAGGAGGCTTGAGGATTCCAAAAAGCTGCAAATGAGTGAGATAGAGAATCTGATTGGCCTGGACTTGATTGGCTGTGGTCTACAAGGTTCCAACCAGCAGCTTTAGGCAAGTTTGGCATTTTATCTAGGATGCTGGGGATTACAAATAATTTTTTTTCTCAGGTTCTCAAGAGTCTCTGTTAGGTGAATGCTATCTGAGTTTTTGGGCACCACTAACCATTTCTATCTTGAACTCAATTAGAATAAGTTTGTGAAATCTGTGCTTTGTATCACTGGCACCTGTACTTTGTTTTTCATTTTCTTCTTAAAAAACAAACACATGATAAGGTTATAATGTAATAAACTATTCAAATTAACATTGCACAGACAAAGAAAGCAATGGTGCTGAAAGTCAACCATTGGCAGGTTTGCTGTAGGGCCGTGCAATAACTTGAAATATTCACTATCAGCTGAAAGTCAAAAGGCTATGGTATGAAAGGTGTGTGGGAATGTCAGTGTTTAAAAATACACACTTCACAAAAGATACATTCACTGAAAGGTACTATAGGCTGGTTGGAGTAGAAACATCAGCATTGGCCTAGTTTTTGTCTGTGAGGTTTGGAATTGTGGCCACCAGGCCCTAGCCATCTTCTGCCCTGATTCCTATGTGTGTGTTAATTAATAGTGTTATGACAAGTATTGCTACTGCTACTTCTACCATTATTATCATTATACTCCTGGTTGTAATATTGCTGGCCCAGGCCATTCCATGAAGACAACTTGAGTAAGCCTGAGATTTGTCTTGGGCATAAGACTCCAGAACTATGACTAAGATTTGGACAAAGCCATGAGAGATTTGATCAGATATTCATTTAATACCTGTGAAGTCTGTGACCCTACCTGACAAGGATATTCAAAGAAGGCAAGATTCCATCCAGTCCAACGTCTGTACAAATAACCAAGACTTGAAAATATATTTTTTAAAAACTTATTTATTTACTCATGAGAGATACAGAGAGAAGCAGAGACAAAGGCAGAGGGAGAAGTAGACTCCCTGTGGGGAGCCCAATACAGGACTCGATCTTGGTACCCCAAGATCACACCCTGAGCCAAAGGCAGATGCTCAACCACTGAGTCACCCAGGCATCCCAAAGACTTAAAAATCTTAAGAACCAGAGAGGAGCATATGGGGGTTATACTAGAGTAGTAGTTGCAGACTTCTTGAGAAGTGGGCAATGCATTACTTCAGTTTCAGGCTTTTAGGGTGAGAACTCTCCATTTTGAGGGCAGTGATACAGAACTCTTAATAGGGCTCAAGGTGTCTCAGGGTGGTGGAGAAGAATTCAGTTGTTCTTGGCCAGGGAGCTCTCTAGTCACTAAGAAACCTTACCCTGCTAAGGAGGTGTTCCCAAAAATGTCAGGAAAGAGACCTCAAAACAGTTTTAGATGACAGATGATTTCTCTGCTGGATATGCATCTTTTGAACATTGAAAGGATTTCAGAATTAATTATAGAACTGTTTGAGAGAATCAAACCCATTCTGTTTTGGCTGTAAAAAATCTGGGACATTTTCATATTTTAAGCATTGTTAAGATGATCAAATAGTGATTTTTCTGCCCAAAAGTAGCAGTATAGTAGTAGCAGTATAGCAGCATAGGAAATCTGATACCATGATGTTCAAGGTTTTCAGCTTATCATTGTCACCACTGCATTGGCTGTCACTGAGAGATACTTACTAAAGACATACTTGGGGATCCCTGGGTGGCACAGCGGTTTGGCGCCTGCCTTTGGCCCAGGGCGCGATCCTGGAGACCTGGGATCGAATCCCACATCGGGCTTCCGGTGCATGGAGCCTGCTTCTCCCTCTGCCTGTGTCTCTGCCTCTCTCTCTCTCTCTCTGACTATCATAAATAAATAAAAAAAAAAATTTTTTTAAAAAAATAAAGACATACTTGAAAAATAAGCTAATCAGCTCTGAACTCTTTCCTTGAAATCTAGCAGTCCACTGAGTTGGTGAAAAAAATTTTTTTTTGTATATATATATATATATATATATATATTTTTTTTTTTTTTTTTTTTTTTACAGAAAGTGATGATATGGCTTAATACTAGAAGCTCACTTTAAGCAAGTTAACTGTCCAGGTAACATTTCAAAGAAATCAAGTAGAGATACACTATAGAACACACTGAAAGTTTTCTAATTGGTTTTTATTCAGCAAAGGCATTCTCTGACCATTGAAATCAACCTAGAACTCATACCCTCTTCTCAGCAAATTGCCAAATCACATTAAAACATATTGATATTTTGATGTGTGTCAAGCAGAAGCTTGCTAAAGAAACTCCAAAAAAGTGAGCTAATCTCTTGGCTTCAGGAGATGTCCACAAGTCTCTATCATTCTACTCTGTATCCTAGAAAGCTGCTGAATGGTAAAAAATTGAGATGTGATGACAAAATGAATTAAAACACTTTTCATTTGGATTTTTGGACTTTTTATAATTTAGAGCAAGAGTTAATCAATCTTTTCATTTCAGGTTTGGGTAGACTAAGCATTGTACATTCAAGAAGACACTAATCAAGCTGATCGTTATCTTTCATTTCGTTAGCCATCCACATTTACTGGTCCTAGAAATGTGCTAAGCACCTTGGGAAATTAGAAAAGAAAATGGCGGTCTTATCCTCAAGTGTAAGTGAATGGAATTGTCTCTGGGTTTTTGTTGCAGACTTCGGCCGTCTTGGGCTCCTGAATTGTAAATTATTGGGAAGGAGGACCTTTTCTTCTATCTCCACCAGCATTTATCCTGTGCTCCGTAGAACACTTCTTCCCCCAGGGCAGTCCAGCTATCCATTTTTTTCCTGATTGTGGGATAGGAGCAGAGGTTTCTCCCCATTTTGCTGTTAGCAAAAGTGAAGCTAAGTAAATTATAAAGTCACTTCAGATAAATTCATCTGACTCAGAAATCTTAAGATTTTGCTGCAAGTAACAGAAGGAAAAGGGTTATAGATGACAAATGCAGGGTTTGTTCAATATTGGGTACTCTATTGTCATAAGCCATGCTTCCCAAAAGAGTATTGACAGGTGCAGAGTGATGTCTTCATGCAATTATAAAAAAGGGAAAAGTTACAGAAATCAGTGAGCCTGCACATCTCTCCCATGATGAAAGAGAATCCCCTGAATTTTCAAAGAGAGTTTTAGAAAGTCATGTATGTACTATCTTGAAAGCTGTAGTAGACGAAAAAAACCAATCCCCTCAGACAATAGACATATTTGGTGGAATTCTTGAGAGGGATGTAGTAATTTTATAACTGAGAAAACAAACGTAAATATTTAAGGAATGATAAGCTCTCCCAGTGGAAATCTCTTTCCCTTCCCTACGCGGTATGCAATTGCCTGCAGGCGTTTCTAGTCAAAGATGCCACCTGCATCTCTCACCCAGTGAATATTCAGGAAGACTCTCAGTACTTCTGCTAATTTATGTCTGTGTGATTAAGATTTATCGGAAAATTGTGCATTATCAAGATCAATAACAGGGGACTTTGGAACAGTAGCAGATATGCAGCAATTCCTCCGGTGGGATGGATGTGCAACTTGAAGAGAAGACACATCCCTCTGTCAATTAGGTTTTAGGTTTCATGGCCTGAGAAAATAATGAAATCAGTCAGGTTTTTAGCAAGGGGGAGTAAGATACAATAAAATCTCTCATAATGAATTTAGTTCACTTGGAAAGCAAAGGGTAGAGGCCAAGAGAGAATGGTTGTATAGTTCAGATTGCTCCAAGATATTATAAATGGGCTTACTGACTGTGTCTCACAACAGCTATTGAGAATGTTTCCTTCTAATTGTACCATAACCAAGGTCTTAAACAATAATCGGGAGCAGGATTTGGATGAAAAAGGAAAAAAAGCCCACCTATATATTTACAGTAATTTTTCAGGACATATTTTTGGTCCTTTATTCTTATTTTGGGCTTCTCTTGTTTTTTTGAGAAAACCTGTATGTATCTCTAACTGGAAAAAAGAGTAAAGGATAACTTGAAAAATGTTTGTTTTCATTCCTTCACACTTGAATCTGCTCTGCCTTTGAGACATTTATGAGATGGAAGAAAAATCCTTTATACAGGACCCAGACTAGATGCTGCTCCCCACTTCCCCATAGCCTTCTTTTTACCCCAAACTCAACCACCTCCCACCACCAACTTGCCTTGGTGTCTTGATGTTGATCCTGAAGTGTTGCCATGACTTGACCCGTGGAGTGCATCCTTTTCCTGGAGTGCTATTAAAGAAGGACTGGGGTAATGCTGGAAGGGCCCCCAGAGAGTCCAGCTTCCCATAAAAGCTCTGCCCAGGAGCCCTAACTATTGTTTTTTGGTGCATCCAATTGCTATCTGAAGCACAAAAGTAGCTTTTAGTTCAGAGAGTCTTGAGGTATGTTTACATCTAACAGTTCTGTTAGCACAGTTTCCAGGCCAGAGGCTCAAGATCAGCATTTTAGCACCATGAATGGATATAGTCAGCAAATAACCACCTGTGTTTCCAGGCAGATCCAAAGGAGTTGCTGTTGGGGGGATCAGCAATGGTGGCAGCCATTAGATTGGGCTGGTGCACATTCTTTTTAGCCCAAAAGGCCAAAGAGAGGCTGGTAAGACTCCCTTTCCTTAATAAAAGGGAATATTAAGACTAGAGTTGAAACAGAGAATTGCAAACAGGATCCAAGGAATTGCAATGCTGCAAACAGGCCAAGTTCCCCATTATTGTACATATGGAGGCAGCATGTAAGGTATCGATGTAGCTAACTTGTTCTCTGGGTCACTTGAAAAGTTTTGTCTGGGGCTAATGAAACTGGACTAAACCTAAGTAATAGGTCTCCAAGGTCTTGCCCCAGCAGTGTTTTTGAGCCAACTTGCACTGACCTGGGGAGACCCAATTTTGTACATATCTTTCCAACTGTGTGTTCAGTGATATCGTGTTGGTAGCTGGAGATGGGCCACGAAGGGAGTATTTACACCATGAAAGCTGTAAAAATGTACAAGTCCAAGTTTTTACCTGTACACAGTTGTCTTGAACTCTTCCATTTTGAATGATTGGTCTAGTTTGGACTGAGGAATTCACTTTCCCTAGAGTAGATCTGCCTTTTGCCTCATAATCCTTGCCACTCACCTCTACTCTGGTGCCACTGCTATCCTGCTCGCCTCTGCTTAAAGCTCTTTCTCCCTTCATGTTTCTTCTAGCACTTTCTATATGCAGCACTGTGGACATTTGCAACCCTTACCTTGCTTGGGTTTGTTGTCATTGCTGTTTTATTGTATTCCCTGTATCTCCAACTAGAAGGTGAGGGTGTGGAGAGTGGGTACTGTTTGAGCATCAGCGATAATGGTAATAATGACAGACAGGGGTGGCCCAATAGGGGCTTGAACAGAAGGGAAAGTGACTTCAAAGGCATATTAAGATAAAGTCTCAGAGTAACACGCATTCAATACAAATGGCACAAGGGAGAATAATCTGTGGGTCTCATTCTGAAGATATTCAAATGTTTTCATAATGTGCCTTCCTTATGAGGCTTGCTTAGTGATTTTTTAAATCATCACTGTTGGTTCCCAGTCTGAACTGCTCAAGAAGTAGCCTTCTCTCTGGCTAGGAGAGGAAATTATGCAACCCCAGGAGATGCTTGCTGCATATCTCAAGAGATCCTTCAAGAGAGTTCTGGAATGGAAAGGAGGAGGGAGTAAGAGCTAACTCTAACAACTTCTGCTGTTTACTTGCCATGGGTCCTTTAGCAGGAGGTTTTCCTTTTGCTTTCTCATACATTACTGTCTTCTCTACTCCTTACTTTTACAGGCACTTGGGGCTTTTCTCCCATGTCCAAAGAGTCCCAGCAGGGCTCTGGCTCTCCATCTTCTGATTTCAGCATCCATGATCTTATATATTTGAAGGTCTTTCTACTGAAGGGATCCCAGATAAAGGTGACTTGTCAGAGGGGATCACCCAGCTGGTTTATAGAAGAAACTTCAAAGTAGTTGTAGGGACTTGAGCCTCCAGTGGAGGAGGTTCGGGCAACTACCAGGTGGGCACCATCCCCTTTGAGTTACAACAGGATACGGTGTCAGAGTCTGGCTTTTCTGGCGAATGTAGGTTTGCTTTTCTTTGTGAAGGTGAGCTGTCTTGATGTTGTATGTGTGTCTGTGTGGGTGGGGGTGGAGGAGATGTGCCAGAGAAGAGAGGTGAGTACAGGCTCTGCTGTCACCTTGGGACTGCGAGTCTCTGCTCACAAAGGCACTGGAAGAGGTTGCTGCTTTTGTTCTGCTTTCCAGTCATACTGGCCCGGCTAACCTATCCACTAATTTTACTAATATGTGGAAGACTCTTTGAAGACAAAAAGATGAGGGAGGGTGTGGGGCTTTGGGAATAGTAATGATGAAAAGGTGAAGACAAAGGAACAGCTTTATTTTCTTTCCCTGGAGGAGCCTTTCTGTCCTCCTGGAACATACATTGGTGTCCTACACATAAGGTATTGGGATTTTTTAAGCAAAATACTGTCTGTTGAGCAATGTAAATGCCATTCCACATCACCATTTCAAACATATCGGTAAATGACATTGCTCACCAATGCTCCTCTGCAAGTGGAGTTTACTTTGAAAATACTCAAAGAAGAGGATGAGAGGATAGTTGACATACGGGTTATAAACAGAAACATTTTCATTTGTTATTAATATTTAATTAGCTTTCCCCACCTCCACTAAATAGACACTGAAAAAATAGTAAAAGAATACTAGAGGAAGGGATGCTAAACTATTAGCCTACTCAGAGTACCCACATGTTTTGATCTGGGCTTGTGAATGAATGAGAGAATGAATGATGACTTGGAATAAACATCACTGTTGTCAGCTGTTCCAGCACCAAACCTAGAGGGGAAAAAACCTCTAGTCTTTGAATTAAGATGGTAAGATCGTTTAGATGTGTGTGGAGGGAAGGGGAAATAGACCTGTATGTCAAAATGATTGCTCCACTCTTTTAAAAAAACTTGGAAACTCTGTTTACTTTTAATTTGACTTGGCCCATTACATCTACCTGGGCTCATATTACTTACCTACTTTTCTTTCTCCTTTCTTTCTTTCTTACTTACTTTCTTTCTTTTTTAATTTGAGAGAGACAGAGGGAGACAGAGCAGATAGGGAGAGGGGCAGAGGGAGAGAATCTTCAAGCAGACTCCCCGCTGAGCACAGAGCCCCACTCAGGGCTTGACCCCACAACCCACAACAAGATCATGATGTGAGCTGAAACCAAGAGTCAAAATCCCCACCAACTGAGCCACTCACGTGCTCCCCTACCTACTTTTAAGTGCCTTGAAATCAACATTTGGAGGAACTTGTTTCTTCACAAACACAGATTCTCTACCCGAACTGTCACTTTTGTCTTTAGGTGAAAGTAAATGCTATTTCAGGTGATCACAGTCCTAAGAAAATGATTAAGGTCTGCTGTCTCTTTATTCAAGCATCTGGCTCCTTAACACCATAAATTAAAGCAAGCCTTGAAGCACAGGTTATGATAAACACAAGGATTTTTGACATCAGGACAAACAACCCTGTTCCTACATGTTCCACATAATTGGACAGCAGACAATGCTTCTTTTCTTCCTTATGATCCTCTGTATTGCTGTGGAAATCTGAGCAAAATTGTGATAGTTCCTATGATTGTGCACTTAACATTCCAGCACAGCAAGGATGAAGAAAGAGTAGCAAGCTCTTTGTGGTTTTCACAAAATCTAGTAAAACTTGGGCTAGATGGTGGCCAGTTTTGGCCATTGATACCAGGTACTAAGATGTTCAGTTTTTGAAAAACACACTTACCAGTGAACTTCTGACAATTTTTTTTTAAAGATTTTATTTATTCTTGAGAGACAGAAGGGGGTGGGGGGTGCAGAGACACAGGCAGAGGGAGAAGCAGGCTCTGTGCAGGGAGCCTGATGTGGGACTCGATCCCGGGACTCCAGGATTACACCCTGGGCCAAAGGCAGGTGCTAAATCACTGAGCCACCCACCCGGGCTGCCCAACCTCTGACAAATTTTAAGTAACTGTTTCATCTGTATTTGTTGCAAATGCTCTTTGTGATCCATTATGTGTGGTGTTCTAACCAGACAGCCTACTGCTCATAAGAAGAGGCTAGAAGGCAAAGGCACAAACTGTGGTTTGACTGGCTGTTTCTCCCTACCCTACACCTAAAGCTCTATCCAGGACTAACTACGTAATTTGTGGGGCTCATTGCAAAATGAAAAGGCAGGGTCCCTTGCAGAAAATTTATTAAGAATTTTAAAGCAGTAGCAGCAAAGCAGTAAATCAAGTATAGAACCCTTTATTTATTTACTTTTTAAAGATTTTATTTATTCATGCGAGACACAGAGAGGCAGAGACATAGGCAGAGGAAGAAGCAGGCTCATTCTGGGGAGCCTGATGCGGGACTCAATCCCAGGACCCTGGGATCAATCACACTCTGAGCCGAAGGCGGATGTTCAATCACTGAGCCACCCAGGTTGCCCCGCTTGGGACACTTTTAAGACCCTTCATTATTTCACTTTTAAGCAAGGGGCTCTGTGTGACTCATAGGTCACAGGCCCATGAAGCTGGCCCTGGCTCTGCCTTTCCTAAATAAGTAGATGGGATAGGAAGGGAAGGACCCTGATTCTTTCCAACACAGTTGACAGTATGTGCCAAATGCTTGCAAGGAAGAGGTGATGCTCCACTGAGGGCCCAGGGATCCTCTCCTCCTGCCCTTGGTGAATAGGAGACAGAAGGCCAAGTGAAATGACTAGGACAACTTTGAGATGCTTCTGATCCTCCACATGTATAAATTTGGAAGCCTTTATTGTGAAGAGACTCTACTTCTCAGATGCCACACTTTTCCTCATTACTCTTCACAAATTGAGAATCGTGGCTTTACCACTTAATAACAATTATGACTGGGGTATGACCCGTGGCTGGTCATCTTTGAGACTCAGTTTCCTTGTTTGTGAAACAGAGAGAATACTTCATGGGGTGTTTGTGAGGATTAAATTAAACACCAGATGTAAAGTGGTGCTCAGTAGAGTTCCGGGCACACGGTCAACTCTCAATAAATGGGGTTATTATCACTATTATTACGGTAACCCCTTGCTTTTGAAAAAGTGTATGTAGGAGAGAAAAGCCCTCTTTGTGTACTACCCACTCAGGCCCCAGAGTGACAACTCGGTTGAAGGCTTATGCTACCCCAGTAGGCCTTCTCTGACTCTTTTTTCCCCCCCAGCTTCCTCCAGCTTAACTCTTTTCAAATGTAGAATCTTTTGAATATGATGAAAGTCCACACACTAACAAAGCCACTGCTGCCAGCAAGGTCACCCAAGGAGAGGCAGTCTTGTCCTCTGGGCATGCAGAACCACATGCATTTATTCAGATGCTCTGGAGGCTGGCTGGCTGAGCCGAGCCCCAGCATAGATTCCCTCCTATGGCCTCTTTCCAAGCCAGGCTGGGGGAGTCTCTTAAACAACTGATTCAGCTTAGAGGGGGTGGTCCAGATCCATTTGAGACTTTGTTGGTGACATCAGACCTTTTCGCAGATCCTCTTCTGATCAGAGTGACTGGGAGGCACGAGCTGGCTCTTTCCAATGAAGGATGGAGTCCGTGTGGTCATTCCTCGTCTTGCCTCAGAGAATGGGAGTGGGCATGGAGTCACTGGCCTGAGTTGGGTGAGCAGTGGGCTGACTCATTTGAAATCTTTCCAACGTCCACACTTGCTCCTCAGGATTAAGAGAATCTCTTAGACCCGGTGCACCTCCCCTCCCCCACCCTGAGACTTCCCCTGCCTTGGGGCTTTTTGTGGGATCCGATTTCTCTGCCTCCAAAGCTTTTAGGATGCGATCCTTCTCAGTGGGAAAGAGTGCGTTATTTTGGCAGTGGGGTATGGTTTTAAATTATTTGCACCTTTGCTTTAGCCTTTTGGAGCAGATGGCTGAGCACAGATCTTTGGCCATAGTAGCTTTGCCAGGACAAAGAGGAGACTAGCATTTGTCAAGCACCTTCCGGGTTCCTGGCACTGTACTAGGGTTGCCATTATTTCTTCTCAGAAGGTGGAAATTATTATCTCAGTTTTCTGTCAGTGAAGGAACTCGGGCTGTTTCAGTGTGTTATCCAAACGCACATAGCTGGTAAGAGGTAGAAGCAGCACTGAAATCCAATTCTGACTTAACATTTCTCTCAGCAACTGTTTGTTGCCTCAGCAGACTGGCATCCTCAAATAGGAACATTCATCCTCATGGGTGGGGATGGGGCTGCCAAGGCAGACACATGTTCTGTATACACAGGTAGGGAGGAGCAAAGAAGGGCAGAGCACAGTAGGGTGCCTGCTCCAGAACATGGGCAGTATTAGGAGGGCACAGGAGTCCCCAGAAGGCTGTCTGCTGGCACTTGGCTCTCATTAGAAGACAGAGTGAACATGGGGCCCAGAGAACCTTGGGTACTGTCTAGATATATAGTTTCTGCCATGATTAGCTATAAGAAGAGAAGCAACTAAAAGTAATTATCAGGATAGAAATATCTGGAGACATGGTAGAAAGAGACCCATAGAATCCTATTGTACATGGACTCAGGGAAGATGTAAAAACCAGCTCTTTAAAAATGTGGATGAAGGTGCTGAGCCAGGTACCCCACTGACATTTCTGGCAACATTGCCTTTGAGGCATCCTAGTTAATGGGGCTGTGACTTCTAGGTAGAGATTTTTTGAACAGCTTGGCAGGGCAACAGGTAGGTGTCAATAGAAGACTTGGCCATGCCACCATGAAACAAGGTTCACTCTGCTTTAGAAGAAGGCTCCTACTGAGACCCACTCCAGACCCCTCCCATTAATGGGAGTGGTGGCCCCTGGCTCCTGATATCTCCTAGGGTGGGAGGGTCCGACTGGGAAACTGGGCTGCTGTTGGTGGAGGTCCCTAGCACTTAGCAGTTGGGAGCTATAAGCAACAGCCACTAATGCTTCCCTTTTAGGTGTTCCATGATTATCCCAGGGTAGGGATAAGCTTGATAGAGGGTGGTAACATCAGTGGGACTTAAAGGTGACAGATTTTATCCCTGACCTCCTTGATTATGACAGTCCCTCTATTATGCACACTCATAATACAAGGAAAATGGTATCACAGTTTGTTTTTTCACATTATTGGTATGATTCTTTGAGTGATGTATCTTCCAGTCAGTCTGTTTTTGCTCATCACTGACTCCCAGTGCTTAGTACATTGCCTGCCATGTACAGCAAGTGTTCAGATAAATATTTCTTGAGTGAATGAATTAGTGAAAAAAACTTTGGAAGTACTAGGAAGGAAGAAAGTGCTTCAGAAATAGTGTAGCGCTGCGTTTCTCAGTTCTGCTGATTAAATGCACGACATATACCATAATTATTGGAGTTCCAGATAAGAATCCAGAACATGCTATTTTTTGCAGTGTCATAGGAAGACAACCTTTGTTCCTCTTCACTGGCTGGTGATACACTTGCCTTTGAATGAAATGAGGCACGGGGGCAGTCAATATGCCCTTTTGCCCTGGCCCTGGACTTACCAGTTACAGGTCCCCCAGTGGAGGCATGAGAGTTTTCAGGAAAAGCCAAAAGAAATAAAATAGATCTTCCGTCTCTGCTTGGGGATTCAAGATCAAGGCAAACTTTGGGAGGTTGAAAGCAGGAAGATTTGGGGGTTGTCTGTGTGGTCTGAAGACATCTAAAAACCTAGCTTGACAAAAACACCCCTTTTTATTAGCCTAATTGGAGATTCACATATTTCTATGTTTAGAAACATAGAATTTAAGAGTTTGGCTTATGAAATGACTCTTAAGGAAGTATAACAGTATAAACATTTTCCTGGGTGAGGCAGGCATGGGCACCTTGGAAGCATGGAAGCATGAATTATTTTGATAAGCTAGCCAGCTCTTACTGAGCCAAAGTCTTTCAAGGGCCAGAAGGAAAGTGATAGGCAAGATGGCAAGGAAATTGTAGCGTGGGGAGTTTGGAGGCTGGTGGGAGTTGGGGAGAGAGGTTTTGAGGAGGATGGTCTCATGGAGCATTCTTGTGGGGTCAAGTAGGCACTTGCAGAGAAATATTGCCAGGGTCCAGGCAAATATGTGGGTATACTCAAACTGGATAGTTTAATAAAGAAGCTATTAGAAATGTGTGATCAAGGAATAGGTAAATCAAACCAGAGACAGAATAGTACCTTGGGACAAGCACTAATAAGGAGCCAGCTGGAGTTGCTGCCCTGATGGAGCAAGGGGAAGGGGAGAGAGCAGTTATTAGACCCTGAAAAGGTAGGTGTAGGAGAGACCCCTTATAAACTGTCATGGATTAAATGGGATTAAAGTCTAAAATTCTTTGATAACATCCTTATATCAGGAGGTGGGGGGGCGGGGTCTGTGTTCTCTCCTCTTGAATCCGGGGGGCCTCTGTGACTGCTTTGATCAAGAACACACAGCAGAAGTGATATTGTGCCAGTTTCTAGGCCCAGGCCTTCAGAGATTGGTAGCTTCCATTTCTGTTCTCTTGGACCACTCACTTTGCTGGGAGGAAGTCTAACAGCTCCCAGGAGAGGCCCACCTGGAGAACTGAAGGTCATTGGGATGAACCCAATGAGAGCCAGAGGACAAGAAATCTGTCAATGTTGTCCTTATAGGTCAGAACCCTGGGAGAAGATTGACAGGAGGGAGGGACAAATGGAAGATATCCAGCACAAGCACCAGGCAACTTAATGTTAATATCATGGTGTTGATCCCATTTGATAAAACTCAACTGTCCAACACAACAGAACACAAATCTTTTTTTTTTTTTTTAAACAGAACACAAATCTTAAAAGACAAAGACAAGTGTCAATTTTGGAACGTAGCCAGGTATATGATCAATAAGCCAGAAAGGAGAAAAGTTTGCTTATAGACTTTAGGCTCGAAAATGTGGCAACACCCTATAAATGCTGGCCCTCCAGGACCAGGAAAGGCTGGGGCTGAGCTACTCCTTCTGTAATTTCCTAACTGACCACCTGAGGGGAGCCCTGGAGAACCAATGGAGGAATTGGATTTGCCTTTATATCCCATAAAATAAGTATTTGGGCTTCCAGAGAAATTGGAATCATCTCTAAGGAAGAGAGAGCTGCCTTCCTAGGGCTGGAAGCCTCAGATAGGCATGGGTGACCTGGGTCTAATCAAGACTGGTATTACCTTGCTAGTCAGAGGCAGTTTGCAGAGAGGGAGGAGTCTTTTCAGAGATGCCTTTAGGAGTGGGGGAGGGCTACTCCCTGGGCTTCAGGGCCAGTTCCCGGACCAGAGTGATGCTAGCCAATGTCTAGGAGGAAATTTGCAAAACCAAAAGAACAGAAGCTTTGGAAAATTGCTCTGAGAGGGAGGTGGTGGAATGTGATGATTAGAGCTGGGGTTCAAGAGTCTAGCTACCTCGAATCAAATTCTGACTCTGCCTCTTGCTAGCTGTGTAATGGTTTAACTCTTCTATGACTCAGTTTTCTCATCAGTAAGATGGAAACACTAGTGCATATGATGTGCAGCTTCTGTGAAGGATAAGTGAGCTTGTGCCACACACTCAGGGAAACACTAGGATGAAGTGGTATTTTAAGGGCACAGGCCAGGCAGTCAGATTTGAATCTGGACTCCACCGCAGACCATATGCATGAAGTGGGTCAAGTTATTGGATTTCTCTGTCGTGGTGTCCTGTTTTATGGGGGTAATAACAGCACCTCCTTTATTTGGCTGTCATGAAGACTAATGAGTTAATCTAGGTGAAGGGTTTAGAGTGGGTGGTGGCTGCGCTCAGCGAGCAATCCCTTAGCTGAGTGGCTTAGTCCTGGTGACCAGGACGCCAGCTCCATCCCAATGTGGGTGAACTCTTGGGGCCTACAGTAACCCAGCAATAATATTTGCATTCTGCTGGAAGCACACACTAGAAGGAGAAATCCATGAGCTCTGTGCAGATTTATCAGGAGATCCCTACAGCCCTGCCTCTGGGCGGCTGGCTCTGTGGGTAGAGTTGAGCTGCCTGTTCCCTCCGGTTGTGGTCACACTGGCTTCTTTGTTTTATTCTTTTCTCTGTTCTAGTCTTATCTTCGCTTCTAGGCTGTCCACCAAAGACATTATTCCCCTACTGCTGCCCCCAGCAGTGTTCGTAGACCTGGCTGGGCAGAACAGGGCAGCTGCAGCCAGTGTGGGGTGACTGATGGCTCATGGGGAGCTGGGCTTCCTTTCTGCCCTAGGGCCTGGTTGTAGAAAAAAAAAAGCAAATGAAAAATGGTAGCAATAAAGAAGACTGCTGCTGGTAGACAATGCTTCTTTGTTTCTGGGTAAATGATAAGGCTTAGGCCTTCCACCAAGGAGTCTAAGTAACCTGGTTCTCTTTCCAGCTTCTGGAACCCACTTGTGTTACTGCTACTGCCCTGTTCCTAAGGTATACCACTCCCTTATGGTCCTGCCTTATAAAGGCCTCCTCATGATTTGCCTGTTCCTGCATGGCTTGCTTTGAGAGACAAACACAGGGGTGGGATGTGGCAAGACTCACAGCAGCTACTGGTAAACATTCCAGAGCACCACCAGGCAGGAGAGCAAACTCAGTTTTGGCCCATGCTGGTAGACTGGGGGAAGTCACATTAGTAATTAACCTCTTGGGGCCTTTTTTTGCAAAATGAAGGTGACATTAACTGACTTTAGGAAGTATCCTGAGACTAATGAAATCCTCAGAGAAAGAGCTAAGGGATACCAAGTGGTGGTATTTACTGTGTTGACAGAACAATAATACTCATTAGATCTTCTGATTTTAAGGCCTGAGGGTGATCATCCTCAGGTGGATAGTTCTTCCCACTGCTACCCTTCCCTCCTTCCCTCCAGTCCCAGTCCTTCTCTGAAGATCAGGAATATTTTCAAGAATTGTTAACCTTTGGACTGGCAGAGGGGCAGGAATTCTGGAAAGAGAGCCATTCCGGGAGCCTGGTTTGACCCTGAGATACAGTGAGGCGGGTCCTCTGAGAGCCTAAAGAATGGCTTCCCTCATCCTCCTCACCTATCCTCCTCACTGACCTGGGAAAACTGCCACCCACAGATCACACCCTGTTTCTTCACTCTGCCCTTTCCATAAAGTACCTTTCCTCTTGAGAGAACAGAGCTACAGTGGTGCTTGGGTGGCTCAGTCGGCTAAGTGTCTGCCTTCAGCTCAGGTCATGGTCTCAGGGTCCTGGGATCAGGCTGTCTGCTCAGTGGGGAGTCTGCTTCTCCCTTTGCCCCTCTCCGCTGCTTGTGCGCACTGTCTCTCAAATAAACGAAAAAAGCCTTAAAAAAAAAAAAAAGAAAGAGGTAATACAAAGTCCAGCAAATACAGTTACAGTTTCCAACATCCAACAAAAGAGCATGGGGGCAAAATGAAGCTATCCTGTCGAACTGCAATTTCTGCAGTTAAGTGTTCAGTCAGCCACCAGAGGGTGCCCACAGAGCTCTCTGAAAATGACCAAAACCTGAAGAATTAGAGAAGAAAGATGATTTCCTGTGAATTTAAGGCCAAGACAAAATGTAGCTCGCTCACACCTGACTTGAACAGATGCACAGGCCAGCTATGAAGACATGAGTTTGCAGGGGAAGGACAGCCAGGGTGGGAGTGATAGAAATTACCTGAATTTTAGCTAAACAAGTTGCTTCTTGATTTTTCAATTGGCAGCTGCAATCGCACTTTGAGGATTGGCTCAGGGCACATTCTCATTCCTTGGCAAAACTCCCTTCCCCACCTTTTCCCCATCCTTGTGTACAAAGGAAATGCAAATACATGTAAATATTACCCTAAGCCACAGGCTTCTTGGAAGAGTAAGGCTGCTGCCCCTGCTGCTGTTTAAAAAAAAAAATCCTATAATGCAAGTGAAAGGACAGATTTTCTGAGCCACTGCTCCTGCACCAGGGTGAGGCCTCTGAAAGAAGAAATGGAGAAGCCATGGTTCTCTGAAGAGAGGGCCTGTATGGAGCGTGCCTGGAATGAGAGGAGCGGAGGGACAGCTCCTGCGCTCTCCCCAGCGGGGCCTGGCAAGCAGGCTGTGTCTGGCATCCTTGGATCTCCAGGGCCTGGCACAATGACTGACATACAGTAGGTGCCCGTAGATGTTTGTTGAACGAGTGAGTGAATGAATGGGGAGTAAGCTGGAGTGGCTGGCTGGGAGCATCACCAGCGTACGGGGAGAATTGGGAAAGGGGTGGGTGGGGGTTAGGGGGTAGGGTAACTTTTCAGGGACAAGAGGTCCCGTGTTCTGGTTTGCTTCTACCTCAGGCCTTTTCCGTGGATGTCCAAGACTCCAGAACAAAATGTTCGACTTTGTCCTAATGCTGGTCAAACTACTCAGTGGCCCCATTCATTCATATGGTCTACTCATTTATGGTGATCGAGCAGCAATGGGGGCCCACTCAGGGGACCCCGGTCTCCTTTGGCCATTCCTGGTGAAGCAGGGATGTGAATGTTGGAGAAACTGAGCACGTTACTAATACCGAGCAGGGGCTTTGGCTCTCTGGAAACCCAGCTAGTGTGGAAATGGGCTTAGGCATTGGTTACTGGGTAATTGCGCCATTGATCTTTCCGGACAAGAGCAGGCAATGTGTGTGTGTGTGTGCTGTTTAAAAAAAAAACATATATATATGTGTGTATATATATATATATGCTCTTTGTGTGCTTGTGTGGGTATGACTTTGCAAGCATGAGAATGGGTTGCATTAATGCCTTGCCCTTGATGTAACAAATTACTACAAACTGGATGGCTCGAAATAACAGAAATATATTCTCTCATGGTTCGGGAGGCCAGAAGTCTGAAATCAAGGTGTTAGCAAAACAGGTTTCTGCTGGAGGCTATGTGGTGGAGAATCTGTTCCATGCTTCTCTCCTACCTGCTGGTGGCTATCAATAATTCTTGGCATTCCTTGGCTTGTAGATGCATTGCTTCAATCTCTGCCTTTGTTGTCTTCACATGGTATTCCATGGTCTCTACAATTTTATTTCTGTCTCTTATAAGGATACTTGTCATAGGAGTTGGGGCTCACCCTAATCCCGGATGATCTTGTCTAAAGAACTTTACCTTAATTACATCTGCAAAGAACAAATAAAGTTATATTCTGAGGTTCTGGGTGGATATGTCTTTTTGGGGAACACCATTTAACCCAGTACAAACAAGATACAAATGTGTTTATTGCTGGATTACTCAGCTGGTGGATCACACATGTGTTTAAATAAGCAAATTTTGGGGTATTGAGAGCGAGAGATTGATTTTATTTTTGAAAGAATTTGATATTTCAAAAAAAATGAAGTCCTTGTGGAAAAAATGTGATTTAGGATTTTTTTAAATTCTTTTTTTTAAAAAAAGATTTATTTATTTGAAAAAGAGAGCATGAGCAAGCACAGACCAAGCAGGGGGGAGGGGCAGAGGGAGAGGGAGAAACAGACTCCCACTGAGCAGGGAGCCTCTATGTTGGCTTCATTCTAGGACCCCAAGATCATGACCTGAGCAGAAGTAGATGCTTAACTGACCGAGCCACCCATGTGCCCCGGATTGTTTTAAGTTCTAATTTCATATCAATATGGGAGAAAGAAATCATGCTTTCACTGCCTGGGGTCTCTAAAGGTGTTGATCAAGGCAGTTAATGAATTTTATGTAGGTCAATATGGTAAGAAGGTAGAATGTGAGAGTCTTTGTTGTTTTGTGCCTTGCAGCGATCGAGGTCACTGGTGACCTTAGCAAGAGCAACCACCATATTGTTAACATCAATGGGTTGGTGTTGAGGATTGAATGGAGGTGAAGAGATGGTTAGTGTGGATATCTTTTTGCAAGGAGCTTGATTGTGAAGTGAGAGAGAAGATTTAGTGGTCCCGGAGATGTGGTCTGTGACCTTAGAAGGTTAATTAATAATTTGCTATTTGTGCTTGCTACAATTAGCTTTAACTGCTGCCAGAACTTCTTAGGGGTAGTATCCACGATCATGTCTCTTCAATAGTGCAAACGGAGGTTGCTAGCCAGGCCCAAAGCTTCCCCCCAGGTGCCTTTGTGTCCTGGGTAGAGCAGCACCTCAGCACCCAATTCCACAGCTTGACAGAACCTCAGCACACCATGCCAGTGCCTGCCCTGTCCTTTGCCCAGCTGTATCCCCTGCCCATGTGTTCTTCTTCTGTTACCTGCTCATCTTTTTTTTTTTTTTTAAAGATTTTATTTATTCATGAGAAACATAGAGAGAGAGGCAGAAACATAGGCAGAGGGAGAAGCAGCCTCCCTGCAAGGGAGCCCGATATGGGAGTCGATCCCAGGACCCCAGGATCATGACCTGAGCCAAAGGCAGACACTCAACCACTGAGCCACCCAGGCGCCCCTACCTGCTCATCCATTAAAGCTCAGCTGGCATATTCCCTGTTTGTTCTACCCTTCCCCCATGAAATTGCTCAGTCTTTAGAACTCCCATAGCACCCTTAAATTATGGACATAGCACTTATCACAGTAATATGGAATTCCTACATTTTCTGCCTCTTTCATTAAATCCTTGGGATCAGGATCCATGTCTTTCCTTTTTCCAGTCCTTAGCTCTTCACACAGTATTGGGTCTTTAGTATGAGGAGTTCAAAAAATATTTATTAAGTTAGTTTGCAATTATTACATTACCATTCAAACAATAAGTATGTGTGAAGGAGAACATTGTTGGATGTCCAGCAAAGGAATCCAGTTAGGAGAGAGAAAAAGAGGGGAATGGAGCCTCATTACCAGCATCCTTTACCCATTTCCAGTGCTACTTGAATCCAGGTTTTGTGCAGGTATCTGCATTCTTCCAAGCAGTCATGTGCCTTAGAGGAAACTCACCCTTCTCCAGCCTAATTGGGTGGATCTGATTGGACTGCAGGTAATCACATTGCTATTGCCAGAGGTTGATTGATGAATGGGCATTACACCCAGTTCTGGCCAATGAGACATGGATGACTTCTGAGAAATGTTTTCTTGTTCCTAAGAGAACAAAAGAGATGTCTCTTCTTTCACAGGATGTTGTCACGTCTGGAGGGGAGACCTGGAATTACTGAAACCATCTTGCCATCAGCCTGAGATGGAGCAGATGCATGAGGATGGCAGAGCAGAAAGATGGTAAGAGGGGCGGGGAAAAAAAAAAGAAAGAAAGATAGTAAGAGCCTGGATCAATAATCATATAGCTGGGCCACTGAAACTGCCTACCGAACCCTCTGCCCCTTAAGAATTACAGTTATTGCAATTAATGCCATTTCCCGATTGTTTAACGATGCTTGAATCTGTTTTTATGACTTGAAGCCAAAAGCATCCTAACTGAAACAACTTGCCATATAATAAACATTCATAAAATATAACTTGATTTTAAAGTGATGGCCTTAGAAACAAAAGAGCGTGTTCCCTGAGACCCCCCATGCACTAGGATTTGGAAAAGTAAAATATGGTATTCCCATGGTCTTCTCCCTATCGGCTTAAGATTATTTCATTTATTTGCCTATGCCACTCAGATGATAGAAGCAAAATTTCTTTTCCTAGGAGATTAAGAAAAAATTGGTCATGAGCTATCTGAGGGAAAATAAAGTTATAAGACACAGAGAAGAAACCTCGTTGCTTTGGGGAGATACATAAACAAAGCTTTAAAAATTGAAGTACAATTGATTTTGGTTAAGTTCTAAAATATTAAAATAGGGTACCGCTGGCTCATGAATAGAGAAATGAAACAGAATCAATATCCAGAAGTAGACCCCCAAACATATAGGGATTTAGCATATAATAAAGGTCTTATTTCAGATCAGTGGGGAAACAAGATGTTTTATCATTGGTGTTTGGACAACATGGTAAGCAGCTCTAACAATAAATACATAAATAAAGTTGGAGCCATACCTCATACTTTGCCAAAGATACTCCAAATGGGTCAAAGATTTTAAATATGCAAATATGAAGCCATAAAAATATGAAAAAATATGGACTTTTTCATGTAATTTATGACCAAAGAAAACTTTTTAGAATAAGACTCAAATTACAGCAGTTATAAAATAAAAGATTGAAAAATTTTACCATGTTTTAAAAAATATGCATGCAAAAACAACCATAAAAGGAGTCAAAAGTCAATGGACAAATTGGGAAATATATTTGCAATTCATTGCTACATAATCAATAAGAAAAAGACCAATAACGCAATATAAAAGTAAAGAATATTGTGTTAGGTGACATGGATTGGCAATTTGGCAGTATCTATCAAAATTACAAATATATATATAATCTTTGATTCAACAATTTTATTTATAGGAATTATTTATAATAATTCTGTTAGTAGCAATTCTATTAAATTACAGACATACTCCTAGATGTGGAAATCACTTATTGAACAATGTTATTCATTGCAACATTGCTTGTGGTATCAAAAAGTTGGAAATAATGGACGTGATCACTAATAGGAGAGTGGTTAGACAAATGATACTATGTTAATATAATGAATTACTACTCATCATGGAGAAAGATTGAGGAGCTTTTAGTGTACTGGTGTGGAGTGACTTCTGGTATATATTAAGTAAAAAAGAGTAAGGAATGGAACAGAATAGTGGGTTAGCTATCATTTGTATAAACAAAAGATGGTGAGAGGTGGGGTGCCTGGGTAGTGAATTGGTTAAGCATCAGACTTTTGGTTTCAGCTGGTGTCCTGACTTTGGGGTCATGGGGTCATGATCTTGGGGTCCTGTTGAGCTCCATGCTCAGCGGGGAGTCAGCTTGAGATGATCTCTCTCCTTCTGCCTCTCCCTGCTCAAATAAATAAATTAAAAAAAAAAAAAGATGATGAGAGATGCCTTGCACAAATTTACTTGTATGTTTCTGCAAGGAAAAGTAGGAAATCAGTGACACTGATGCCTCTGGAGTGGAACTGGAAGGCTGGAGCATGTGCAGGGGAGAGAGACTTCACTGTGTAAAATTGTATGCGTTTGACTTATGAACCATGTGAATGTATTAACTATTCCAATTCCAAAACAGATAAATTACAAGATATCTTGAAAGCAACGGGGAGAAATAGAAAAGCGCTCAATGCTTTAAAAATGAAAACTGAAAATGACGAACTGTAAATCAAATTCAATAAATGCAGGACACCTGATTCCAGCATGAGTAGGGCCCTGCATCTCCATCTTCTCTCTCTACCAACCACAGATAGGTTGGAGTTTGATTTGCCAGCCCTAAGCCCCCTCCCTACTGCTTCCCATTCCTCCTGCCCCAAGGTCAAGCTCTCTGCTGGGAATTCACCTCTGTGCTTCTGTCTTCTTTATACCCAGGTCACAGCACTAAGCTGAGGGCATCCTACTTTCCTCTGCTGGGCGCAAGTGTTGGGTGCAATTGTCTGTCTGAAGGGTGGGAGAGGAGTTGAGACACTTAATTTTGGAAAATTAGACTAAGGCCGAAGAAAATGAATATAGGTCAAATTAGGAGGTTTTTACCTGTAGAGTGCTGTAACAGGGTAGGTGAGAAGAAATGATGATAAACCAAAGAAAGGGGAACCACCCACTTGCCACTTGGCTGAATTTTTCTCTTCCCAGAGTTCTGTAGTTGATGCCTTATTAACATCAGAGGGGATTTGATGACTTGTCATATTCAGTCCTGACTATTGAAATGAAAAGGATAGAAAATTAAAAGTATGGAAAATGTAAATCAATTGCATTCTTTAATTTTAGTCATCCCATTCCTGGAGCATAATGAATACTACTTTGGGTTCTTTCATTGTTCAGGTTATTAATAACAAAGAACCAAAGTATTTCACATTCCTAAAGAGTCTTTCATCTCAAAGGAGCCAATGTAATTCACTAATTCAGTTACCTGAACTACATTTGGTAATTATTTGAGGATCACTTCACCCAGGGGTGAATTTCAACGAGTTGTGTGACACAGCCAACAGTCACTTCATTCTCCAGTCAGTGCAAAAGAAAAATGAATAGCTAATGGGGATGTCCTCCTGAAGGATTTGCCCAGTGAAAACTTCAGGGAGATGGATGCTGAAAGAATGTAATTAACTGCCCGAAATTAGTACCTCCACTCTTACTCAAGGTTTCCTGACCTCTTTACTAAAGTCAGGGTGGAGAGGTGTCTTATCTGAGAATGGGGCTTTCTAGCAGCCAAGAGACCTGTGAACAGCAGTCACTCCATTGTTATGTCTTTTTGAGTGACTATAAATGGTATTGTGTTTTTAATTTGTGTCCACATATTCACTGTAAGAATATAGAGATGCAATTAATTTTTCTATTGTTACAATTGATTTTTGTATGTCGATCTTGTATCTGTGATCTAGTTGAACTTACTAGTTTGAGGAATGTTTTCTTTTTTTAAAGATTCCTTGGAATTTCTATGTAGACCGTGATGATCTGCAAATAGGGGCATTTTTAGTTCTTACTTTCTTATCTGTATGCCTCTATTTTCTTTTCTTGCCTTATTGAGCTGGCTAGATCACAAGAATAGCAGTGATGAGAGCAGACAACTTTGTAGACGTCTTTACCTTATTCCTGGTCTTAGGGGAAAAGTGTTCAGTCTTTTACAGTTTGTTAGCTATAGGTTTTTTGTTGATGTTCTTTATCAAATTGAGGAAGTTTCTTGCTATTCCTAGTTTTTTGAGAGTTTTTACAATCATGAATAGGTGTAGAATTTTTATCAACTGATAAAAATTGATACATCAATTGATACAGTCACATCAATTGATACAGTCACAAGATTTTTCCTCTTTATGAATATGGGTGACTACATGGATGATTTCTGAACTTTGAACCAGACTTGCACTCTGTGAATAGCAGTTATTTCAATATTACCTATTTTAAAGTTTATTTACAATGAATGGTGCCTCAGTTATTTGATCCTATAATGGAGGTGGCTGTGGAGGGGGAGAAGAGGTTCAGTTGCTGGAGCTTTTCCAGCAAAGGGCATGTGGCTTGATCCACTTTACTGAATCCATTAAGATTTCTTTCTCTCTTCCATCTACTCTGCTATTACCCAGAAGTCGAGAAACTGCTGCCAGTAAGCCACCTGCCCATTACCCTTGAGGCTGGTCATTAGAGAGTGTAACATGGAGTTTGGCTACTGTGAAAGTTTGTGTATGTGGGAGCATGCTCACCAGTCTGCTGTCTCAGAAAGAATGATCTCCACTTCCCTTCTGTATAGCAGATAGCACATGAGTACATTTTATTTTATTTTATTAAAAAGATTTATTTATTTATTCATGATAGAGAGAGAGAGAGGGAGAGAGAGAGAGAGAGATACAGGCAGAGGGAGAAGCAGGCTCCATGCCGGGAGCCCGATGTGGGACTCCATCCTGGGACTCCAGGATCGCATCCTGGGCCAAAGGCAGGCGCTAAACCGCCGAGCCACCCAGGGATCCCCACATGAGTACATTTTAATGGCAGAAGATAAATTATATCTAAAACCCTAGCAGAAAAAGAGTAGGAAGGCATGGCTTTAATTCTTCCAACCCCTGTGATCCAGTAGGGAGCATTGAAAAGAGGCAGAAATAGATGCAGAGGGCCAAGAAACAAAATTTAGCACTCCCATCTGCCTCACTGAATCTGATAGGAAACAGACCTTCCATCTACTCTTCTTAATTACTTTGCAATTTCTTTCTCTTAAATTTTAATGTCATCTTTCCTCTTTTATTTCCATCATCATCATTCAAAAACCTACTTAGAAGGATGTATTTGCAAAGGTGGAGTTGAGGTAGAAAAGAAAGAGGTAAGATGCAATGCAAAACGATATCTACTATTTTAATGATCTATTTGAATGAGGTGTGTTTGAAAAGATGAGAAAGAAAGAAAGGCAAACAGAGCTTAACTATTTCCAGAAGAGTCTAGATTGTAACAGCTGGAGTGGTCTACATATGTAGCCTGGAGATAGTGTGCAGAGTGAGCAAGAGTCAATTAAGGGCAGGATTCATGAGGCTGGGGGCTCAGTGATGGGACCTGACCTTTGCTGAGAGGAATAGATGGGCAATGATCATGTTCAGAGAAACAGAGCCAAGGACTTGAGTAGGACAAGCTGCAGTTTGATTGGCAAGTCAAAGTGGAAATCAAGGTAATTTGGAAGGAGAATTTGGAGTCAGGGGCTGGAATTGTTCCAGGGACTCTGGTGGAGCAGGTATGAGTCCTCAGCCCTCAGCTGGTGGCATTGTGTGAAGAGTGTTCTATAACCAATGAGCCGTGTGTGTATCACTTTTGAGGATCTGATGTGATTTCTGTGGATGGACGAGGGGTTCAGCCAGACAGATGCTGATTTCCAAGATCCCAAGATCTTTATAGTTTAGTTCTTTCCCCAGAGCCCAGGTAAGATGTTCTGCTAATAGCATGATTAGAAGTCAAAATTGTGTGAAAGACCCAGGGCTGCCTCCCTTCCTCTTTCTCTTCCCAAAAATCTCAGTTGGGAACTGTTGCCCATATGGAAGACTACTGAACCTTTGGATAAAGATGTGCACTAAGACCGATGGGTTAGAGAGGTCAGGACTATGAGAGGTAACAAGAGCCAGTGAGTGACAAAATGCCTTCCTTATGGACACAGCTCCCTAGATTCCTCCAGTCTCTATGTAATACCTCAGAGCCCAGCTATGCACAGCTTTCTGGCTTGTTAGTTATTCTTCAGAGGATCTGAGTGCACCTTGAAGGTATCGGGGCTGACTAATTTTATTCCTGCATGGATCAGGCATTTTGTACTGCTTGGTGGCCGCAGACTGTTTCCTTAGGTGATCTACAAGTGGGAGATATTGGTCTCAAGAAGCATTAAACTGGCATCATCAGATCCGTTGGCGATGTTAGGAGAATATAATCTCAGGAGCAATGGTATGCCCCAAATGTCCTTCTCACGTACAAAGGACCAAACGTTTTTCCATGCCAGTGATTTTCAAATTCTTTTGGCATTTAGATTCTTTTTTACCCCTCCAAATGAAATCTTACTTGGAAACTCAATATAAAAATCAAATCGAAGAGGAACTGTTCTGATTGAATATTGAGCATTCTGATACCCATGTATTTACCCCCATATTCCTTTGGACTACCTGCAAAAATTTTCTAGGGCTTCAGTAAATAGATTGTTAAAATCACTATATTATGAGTTCTTTAAAGCTGGTTAGGACCCCTACTCAACTTCAGAGAAGAAACTGAGGCATGAAGGGGCTAAAGCTTACTTTGCCAAGATCATGCTGTGTGTTTGTATCAGTCAGGAATTGTACCTGGTCGATCTGAAAATTGATTTAAGCAACATAGAACTTTATTTTCCTCTCACCTAATAAGTTGTCCAGAAGTAGGCAATATAAGGCTGATGTGGTGGTGCCTTGAGAGCTTGAGAGATCCAAGGTCCTTGCAGCTTGCTATTCCATAATCCCTAGGGTAAATCTTCATCCCATGTTTGTAGTATGACTTCTAGAGCTCCAGCCACTTGATCCAGCATCTCGAAGATATAAAAAGTGGAACAGAAGGGGCCCTGCCATCTGAGTCAGGCCCTTTAAAGAGGGCTTTCTAGAAGGCCTCAATGCCTTTTACTTACATCTCACGTAAGTCATAAAATTAAACTAGGCATTCTGCTGGGCCTAGCAATATGGGAGCTCTGACAGTGAGGAAGGAGAGAATTGTTACTGGGTAGGTAACTAATGGTTCTCCACAAATATGACATCCTTACCCTCTAAGTGAGCACGTGTCTTGGATTTGGGATTAGTTCCAATTGCAGATAACCTGCCTGTTCTCCTAAACCCACAAAGTCAATATTTTCAGCACCTCAGTCTGTTTTTCCTCTTCAGAAAAGGCTCAAATATCCTTTGTCAGATTCATTGGTCCTGAATTTTATTTTAGAAAATGAAATGTTCATAAAATAACTTAATTTGTTATTTGTTCAAATTACTTGATGGGTCATTTTTTTTTTTTTTAATATTGTTCATGTTGTGGATTCTCTTCAAGTGGCAGGTAGAAAGGTATCAATAGGTAATACATGGGGTTGGTGATCAAAAGTGGGATCCAGATTATTCTTCGGGACACATTAATCCCCATCCTTTGACCTTTTACCACATGAAGGTCTTTACTGATTTCTCACTGAAGTTTTATCGTTCCCTACACGTTTTCCTGTCCACCTAATCACAGGTGATAGGGCACTATTGGCACATGCTGAGCCGCCACTGTCTGTGATGTGGTATGGAGGACAAATGTTGGACATAGACTAAAAAAATCTGGACTCAGCTCTGTGCCTTCCCAGGGGCCTCGCTGTGACCCTGAGACAAGCCTCTTCAGGCCTTCAGTAAAATCGGCGACGGCGGCGGGGTGGGGGGTTGACTAGATGAGCTCTGTAGACACCTGTCAAGTCAAACATTCTGATTGTATCTCCTGCTTTCATTCCGCTTCCCTCGTCCTCACCTGGATTGGAATGTGACCTACAAATGCTGCCAGGCACTGTGTGAGGGCTCTTGCAAGTCACCTGTCCCCTTTCTGCCACCAGAAAGAAATGTGATAAAAACCAGCCTGTTTTCTAGTTTCCCCAAAGATTTGTTTTCCAGACTCTAGAAAGAGGTTTTCTTAGTGTAGGTCTTTAACTAAAATGCCTCCAGTTGTAATTTAATGCCTTTTTGCTTTTGCCCTGTTGTTTGTATGATTCTTGTCTGGTTATTCATAGGAAAACTTCAGACAAAATCAAAATTGCAATAGGATGAAGAACATTTTCCACAGGAAGATATAGGATCCAGATTTCTCACTGTCTATTCATGAGTTCACTTTTTAGTTCATTCAATCAACTGATCAAGAAACCTGAGTGCCTATGTGCAAGTCACGCTTGGAAAATGTGGGCTTCCACCCTGACCTGGTCTATACTGTAGATAAAAATGCCATTGTGTGTCAGGTCCTGTCCCATGTGTGTTACATTCTTAGTTAATCTTTACAACAGCCGTATATATAGGGATTTATCATGGAATTTTATTGCTTTTGTCTGCTCCCTCTTTAGACTAGAGGGGCACACAATACTCCTTCCCTAATAATTTATTTACCTAATTTGGGGGCACCTATTATGTGCGAGGCATTAGGGTTATGACCAAATAAGACAGAAAGGGTTTACCTGACAGGCCTGCCAATCTGTTAATCATAGTGCTCTGACTACTCCAAGCTTGGCCCATCACAAAACTTTGCGTCTTTTTTGATAGTGATTGGGCTGAGGCTTAGGAGAAAGACCCAAGCAGAACCAATTAGAGTTTTTATATGCCATGTGATCTGATTCTGGTTGTTGGAAAAGACAAAGTTTCTTTTTATTCGTTTGAGCCCTAGATTCAGTGTATATGGTAGCTAATCCACTATTATGCTTTCCAGTTTCATAAAGCAATAAAATCTTTTTGCCTGAATCATGGGTTCTAACCGTATAAAACCTCCATTTTTTTCATATTGGATATCAATAATTTCATTTAGTTTAACCTAATGATTTGACTTTCTGCTGCCTGCAATTGAAAGAATCCTAACAAATATGGTAGGATTGTTAGTAGAGTAGGAAAAATGAAGCTAGGGGTATTTATTTACTCCAGGTCATTTGGCTATTAGGCATAGCAAGAACTAAAACCCAGGTAACTTCAAAGCCTATTTTCCTGATTACTCTGGTACCAACCATAAAGTCAGACAAAAACTGAAGAGAAGAGACTTGTACTTAAGGAATGGTCCATAGGCAGTTGCCTACCAGCAAACTCTTCACTACTGGTCCAGGAGGTGGTAGGAAGTAATGAACCGGAATGTAAACAAAATATATCTCTAAGCACACTCTTTCAAGGTCAGCTGACATGTTTGTTTGTTTCTTTTGTTTGTTTGTTTGTTTTAAATAGCAAGACTTTCTTGATAAAGTAAGCAGTATGTTGATTTAGATTCTGATGCATGCTCTTTGTCTCCTCTTGGGCTGGCATCAAACTGTGGACAGGTACTTGGAGGAGCACTGGTAAGGGACTGTTGGGTTTGCTGCCCAGCTGACAACCATCCTCCTGTCTCTAGAGACTTTCACAGAAGCTGGGTCTTTATCATGTGACCTTTTCCCCCTCTTCTGTTGGTCACAACTGATTTGTTCAGGTCTTTTGTTTGAGTCAAGCTAGATGAACCAGATTTTCCTAAGAATATGGAATCTTAAAAACAGCAACAAAGGAACTGGGAGATGTGAGTTGCTGAGCTACAAAAATAGAATAAGCTCAGAAACTCTTGTTTTCATATCTCTGGAGCTGGTGTGATTCTTGACTTCTGAGGAGTGGCTGTTCAATCTTACATCTTCTAAGGTTATGAATATCCTTTTGAATAAATTCCCTTTTGTCTTAAGCTAGCCAGAGTTGGTTTCAAGAGAACTTTAATACCATTGAAAAATATAGGAAAGACTCACCTGTTCCTGACTCAGTCCCTGACTTTCTTTCTTTCTCTTTCTTTCTTTCTTTCTTTCTTTCTTTCTTTCTTTCTTTCTTTCTTTCTTTCTTTCTTTCTTTCTTTCTTTTCTTTTTTCTTCTTTCTTTCTTTTTCCTTCCTTCCTTCCTTCCTTCCTTCCTTCCTTCCTTCCTTCCTTCGAAACACTGAGACAGAGGCAAAGACATAGGCAGAGGGAGAAGTAGGCTCCCTGCGGGAAGCCCAATGTGGGACCCGATCCCATGACCCCGGGATCATGACCTGAATGGCAGGCAGACACTCATACACTGAGCCACCCAGGTGCTCCCTGATGCAAAATTCTATTTATCATTACAATTATTAGGTAGCCTGTATGACACTGTCCTCCATAACTCTAGGTCTCAGTAATAGTTGGAAATGTTGCTACCTAAGCTGGGGACCCCACTGTAAAATGGAAACAAAGATATACATAATCAATTACCCCTGGTGACTAAAGTAACTCTGATAAATACTAAACATCTTAATTAAGGCAGATAAATAATAACCTTTGTCTGTTTAACTATAGATAAATAGGACCCAAATGAATGAATTAACTCATTGCTAACTTTAGGAACACTACTACTCTGAGATGGAGCACTCACATCTACCCATCTAGCTGGCTTTCAAAGAATGACCATGTGCTCTGGGAAGACAGACATTATGTCCACCAGCTAAATGCAAATGACAGTTTTTTGAATTCATATTTGGCTTTTGGAAAACAACAACAACAACAACAACAGTGGAAACACAACCTGAATCCTCTTGTTACTTGGCTATATCTTTTTAGATGCAATATTTGATTTAAAAAATATTTGGCTGCCTCCTGAGATCATCTCACTATTTGAAGTTGCCAGTCCAGACAGAAGCAAGTCTCCTCCAACTTGGTGAAGGAAGCAGTGAAAGTGGAGGTTTGAAGATCCTTAGCAGCTAGAAGGAGCTGTATGGAGTGAGAGCGGGAGGAGAAAGAAAGCATGCACACTGTGTCTGCTGCTCTTACTTCAGTGGCGGAAAAACAGTGCTGGAAGGTGCTGGGAGAGGCTTCAAAGCTTGAAGCTTTCATCGTTTATTTCTGAATCCAGACAATCGTCTCCTCTGTGCTTACCTAAAATCTCTGTGATCTTGGTTCTGAATAGGTTAATCTATTTTTAAAGGGTATCCAAATGCTATTAGGATAATTCTTGCATTCCTTTGCTCTTTCTATTTAAAAATTAAAGTACTTATAGTAATAGATACCTCTGCCAGTATAGCCAAGAGGATCACCTACAAATGCTCTCTGAATAGAAAAAAAACTTGAACCTGAGATTCAAATATCTATGCTTATAATTCTCTACATATAAAACCTCTTCTTAGTCTCTGTTTAAATTCTAATGATTTAGGGCCAGAGTTCTTTTTTTCTTAATTGTATTGCTAGGCATATATTAGGCATAATCCATAAGATTTTCAACATGATATCATACATCCAGCATTTTTTATTGTACTAAATTTCAGGGCTAATTTAAGTTTAAACTCTTTATTTTAGAAAATCAGTAACAGCAACTAATTAGCACATCTCATTCTGGATGTATTTGCCAACCAATTTCAGAGACTCATTTGCCTGTTAAGAGATTTTATTGAACACCAGCACCACAGACTCTCCTTTTTTTCTAGTAAACAGCTCATGCTTATTATCTTATTACAGGAATGCCACTGGTTAAATCAGGCTCTGAATATAAATAGCCATATTACTGCCATCAGGCATCAATGTTTATTTAGTGGCTGTGAGTCATGCATACCTCTTTGATCGGGTTTGGAATGAGCCGTTGCAGTTTTTGTTCAAAAAGGTTATTTGCAAAGGCTACAGAAGTATCAGTTAGATTAAACATGAAATTAATCAGTGTGGAATTTTATCAGCCATTTCTGCCACCAAACACCAGGTGTCAAGAGCACGTGCAAATGAGGGCTGAATGTAATGAAACTGGGGGACAGTTTAGTAGGGAGGTCAGAAAAGATTCCAAGAGGTCTACCATGCTCAGGGAGGAAAGGTGGAGGGAGGGAGGGATGGAAGGAAGAAGAGGGGATGGGGAAGGAAGGAAAGAAGGAAAAGAGAGGGAGGAGGGAAGAAAGGATGGAAAGAAGGAAAAGAGAGAGAAGGAGGAGGGAAGGAAGGAAGGAAGAAAGGAAGGAAGGAAGGAAGGAAGGAAGGAAGGAAGGAAGGAAGGAAGGAAGGAATAAAGAAATATTGACAGCCTACTGAATCATCTGGAACTCATTGGCAGTTTCACCTTGTGTATCTCATGGCACAGGATATGGAAAGGGAGTCAGGTGACCTGGGTTAGCCTGAGCTCTGCCCTGTCCTACCCAGGGATCTTCGGGAAACTGTTCAATGCAGTACATGCATTACGAAGGATACACATAGAATATATGATAAACTTGTACAAAAGCATATTTTCTACCTCAACATTTCTTGAGACTGAAGGAACCAGATAGCAAGAGACCTGAGATAGCTGTCATAGGGTTTTAGTTGATGAAACCGTGTTGGTGGAGGAGAGGAGGCCCCTTGACTGAGGGCTTATTTAAGCTGGGTCCGTTCATTCCTTCAGCATTTAGTGGGTGCTCAGCCTGTCAAGCACATGTGCTGAGGAAAGCCTGTGAATCATTATAGCGTACCATGTATAGTGCTGTGATGATTGCCACTATAAATTTCTGGTGACCTCGCTCTCAAGGAGTCGTCATCACTGCTCACCAGAATGCAGCATTTCCATCCGGCCACTCTCCCTGCAGCTACCTTACTGCTTATTTCTGGTGTTCTCTACTGTCTTCCAGCTTCCGACTTTCCCTGAGTTTGTCTTCCTCTCGGCAGATGATCCAACCTTCCATACAGTGAAAATGAATTCACTCACATCCACACTCATCCTCTCTTTCTCCCTTATTCTCATCATAAGGAATGTCTTCCTCTTCTAGGAGGCAATCCTACCTGTTGTCTGGATCCTATCTCTTCCCAGAGTCCTTTTTCTATTTAGAATCTTCCATTCTTCCCTCTGAACTGGCTCTTTCCCATCAGTGTATAAAAATGCTTAGTGTTTTCTAATTTAAAAAAAGTCCTCCTTTGAGAGCACCTCTTCCTTTCTCATTACAGATAGCTTCTTGAAAGGATTGTCCACCTAGAACTCTCACTCCCTCAGGTTCTACTTTATCTTAGGTCAGGTTGTCTGAGAAACATTGACCCAGAGAGATTTGCATGCAGGTGGTATATGAGGGCAGGTGCTCTAGAAATCACCTTGAGTGTGGGATAAAGGAATCAGGATTGGCAATGGAGATACAACAGTGGCATCATCCAAATCTAGGGAACTCTAGAAAGGCATGGCCTTTCAGAGATGATCTGAACTGAGGCAAAGGGGACAGGCCTTTGTAACCCCACATCAACGTGTCATTGGATGCACACGGCAGGTATATACACTTGGGCAAGGCAGCTTTCTTTGATAAAAGATAATTCTTGGAGAAGGATCTGGCCATGGGCCACCAGCGGGCAACAGTCCTGGCAGCTGGGAGAAAGAGTGCTTCATTCCTTTAGGGGATTTCTGGGTGGCATAGCCTAGTGCATACTGCTTACCCAGCCTTCTATAACCTGGCTTTCTCTTGAGCTCCAGACTCCACCTACATTCAGTTGTCTATTGGCCATTTTCATCTGGACATTTCACAAAAGCCAATGAAACATACTCATATTTAACTCATTACTTTTACTCACTCGTGCCTTAGGGTTCTTTATCTTGGTAAATGGAAGATAGAAGATAACTTGTGAGAGTTATCCTTTCTCTCCTTTGTGGATTACTTCAAAGTCTGTTTGTTCTTTGTTCTTTGGAGCCCTTCTGAGGAGGCTTGCGTGCCAAATACACATGCGTATTAAGAAACCTGCTGTCTCTTTTTGCATTCTGTCATGAAACAGGAGTCAGGGTGGCAATGCAGCATACTGTGTTATAGCACAGCTGTCCTCATTCACTTCACTTTGCTTCATTCTCACTTACTTGGGCTTGCATATCTACCAAATATATTGTTATGACCTTCACTCTGGTCTCAGGCCTTGCTTTTTGAGGATCCATGGAAAGATACCACCTATCCCTAACATTCTGCTTCCCAATAAGTCATACCGATTCCAACTTCTAAATAACTCTTCAGTCTGTTCTTTTGTCAACATCTCCATTGCCACCACCCTTCGTCAGGCACCATCACTTCCTCTTGGGTCATCACCTCAGCCTCCTAACTGGTCTCCAGGCTTGCTCCCCTACAAGCAATTCCCCAAACTCTAGCCTGACACACAGTAAGAACTTGTTATTAGTTGCCAGAGTGAATGGATACATGAATAGGTGTATCACAGGGGATTACATATTATAACTGAGCTACTTTATAACATTGACATAGGAATTTTTCCTAGAATTTTTTAGAGTGTGCCCGAGTTGGGGAGGGGAGGGCCAAGGGAGCAGAGAGAGAGAATCTTAAGCAGTCTATACACCCAGCGTAGAGCCTGATGTGGAGTTCAATCCCATGACCTTGAGATCATGACCTGAGCTGAAATCAAGAATCGGATGTTTAGCCAACTGAGCCACCCAGGCGCCCCTTTCCTAGAATTTTTTAACATTTGACACTTGATCTTCCCCTTTGGGAAGAATCACACATGAGTGGACCATCTGGTGACCTCATAGACAGAGGCCAAAGGCTTCAAGAGGGAGATTAGAATTCTTTTTTAAAAAATATTTTATTTAAATTCAATTTGCCAGCATATATTAAACACCCAGTGCTCATCCCATCAAGTGCCCTCCTTAGTGCCTGTCACCCAGGCACCCCATCCCCCGACCTGCCTCCCCTTCTGCAACCTTTTGTTTGTTTCCCAGAGTTAGGAGTCTCTCATGGTTTGTCTTCCTCTGTGATTTTTTCCTGCTCAGTTTCCCTCCTTTCCTTTAGAGTCTCTTTCACTATTTCTTTTATTCCACATATGACTGAAACCATATATGATAATTGCCTTTCTCCAGTTGACTTATTCAGTCAGCATAATACCCTCCAGTTCCATCCACATCAAAGTAAATAGTAGGTATTCATCCTTTCTTTTTTTAAAAAAAATTTTTTTTTATTTTTTATTTATTTGTGACAGTCACAGAGAGAGAAAGGGAGAGAGGCAGAGACACAGGCAGAGGGAGAGGCAGGCTCCATGCACCGGGAGCCTGACGTGGGATTCGATCCCGGGTCTCCAGGATCGCGCCCTGGGCCAAAGGCAGGCGCCAAACCGCTGTGCCACCCAGGGATCCCGTATTCATCCTTTCTGATGTTTTTTTTCTTTTTAAATTATAGTTGAAGTTTCCTCTCTCCCTCTCTCCCTCCCTCCCTCTCTTCCTCTCTCTTTCCTTTCTCTTTTTCTTGTTTCTTTGTTGTTCTTTTTTCTTCTTCCCTAGATGGGGGTAACCCACACAACACTTTTATTCTTCTCTGCTATTCTTCTACTTCTAAGCTTTCAGGGGTTTTTAGGTTAAGTGAGTAGTGGTAGATGTGGAGTGCTTAGAGCTGTGCTAGGTACCTATTAGGGACAAAATAGAGTTTCCTAGGAAGCAAAATAAAGTAAAGATCTAAGTGGTCATCGACCTAAAATTGGCACTGTCCAGGTGAGTTACTTAGTTTCTGTGCAATATGTTTTTTGTGTATATAAAATGTGATTTGAACCTTGAGATTGTAGAATTAATATTCAATTTAGAAAAGTTAAAATGTAAAAATAAAATGAGTTTTCCTTAAGCTTTTAAGTTCAAATTATAATTTTTATTTTAAAAATAAAAATAATCATAATCAAAATAAAAAATAACCCAGAGAGATATTTACCTATAATTTTATTGAGTAGCTGAACTGAACAAATTTCCCCATCTGTCCTTTTTACATCTCAATTTTAAAATTCCCTTGAACATCTTAAACTGCATTTATAAAGTGAGTGTATCTGATTATTTAAAGCCCTTCTACTGCCCAACCTGCCCGCCAAAGTCTTCCCAGCTCTAATAAAGCTAATTAAGTTAATGAATGTGGTCCATCTCAAGCTAATCATATGTATTCCAGTTTTGCTTACAAACTTTGCATAATTCTCTTTGTCTTTTAACTGAAAATCTAAGTCTAAAATAAATTGCTCAGTTATACATTTCAAATTAGAATCAAAGGCCAAATCTATCAAATTCCCTAAAATCTCTTAGACACTTCAAATACTTCAAATATAAAATGTACACAGATCTTTCCTAAATGCATGAATGAACTATTAGTAGCGTGGTTTGGTTTATTTCATTCTCTCTCTATTTAATTCTAAACATTCCAGAGTCGACAGGTAGCTTTTACCATCTCAAGCAAGTTGGTGTTGCTTTTGGCCAAGAGTTTTGGCTGGGATACGGTTGTAAGGTCTGAATGCCTGTCTGGGCACTGAAGTTGATGCTGAGCACCTTTTTAATAGCCACAGTGATAACAAGGGAGTCCTTGTCTGTGCCCTGCACACGGGGCTGTTTTCACAGCTGACCTTCTGGTTACCAGTTAGACCGTTATCCAAATCTTTCTTCTGATTTGGGCCTGCAGTGCTGGCTAATTTACCTGTTGATAGATATTAATTAATCTATTTGTCACTGATTAACTTGAAAATTTAAAAAATTTTACCTTTCATGTTTGAGTATTGGTTGTAATCCTAAAGATATTTATACTATCAGGTACACTCTTGTCATTTGTGGGAAAGGAAAAGGGAACAAAAAAGATAAACTGAAATAATTTAGCATAATTTAGGGGCTATACATGTGTCATTATGTATGTATATATTATTTTGCTTAATCTTTTTTCACAGTTGTATGATGTAGGCACAGTTATGTCCATTTGACAGAAGAGGACACTGAGGCTCAGAAAATTAAGTAGCTATTAAGTCACAAAGCAGGGGTACAAGTCTAGTTCTGATTCATAACTTGTGGTCTGTGCTCTGTGGGGAACTCTGAGTAAGCTTCCTGAGATTTTTAGCTAGAAAACAAGTTTGGCCACACATGCAGAAGGTTCTTGGGGCTGTATTTTTTAAAAGTTATTTTTCCTGCTATCTTTTTTTTTATAATAAAACAGTCATGAATAGTTTGGGGTCATAGCTATGAGTTGAACATTTGACACTCGCTTTTCCCTTCTGGGAGGGACACACATTAATGGACCAACTGTTGACCTCATAGACAGAGGCCAGAGGACTTTGAGATAGGAGACTAGAATTCCTTTTTTTTTTTTTTTTTTTTTTGAATTGAAGTACAATTGAAGCTTGCTTGCTTGCTTGCTTGTTTGCTTGCTTGCTTCTCTTCCCTTCCCTCTACTTCCCTTCCCTACCCTTTGCCCATTTCCCTTGCCTTCCTTCTTTTCATTTGGAACTAATTTTAAGCTTACAGAATAGTTGTATGAGTAGATTAAAAAAACCCTCCTTATTCCTTTCCTCAAATTCACCAGTTGTTGATATTTTATCATTCTCTGAACTCTTTAGAGTGTGTTGCACACATCATGCTTCTTTACTCCTGAATACTTCAGTGTATATTTCCTAAGAATAATGATATTTGTTTACACAACTGCAGTTCCAATATCAGATCAGGAAATTTTGAAATTGACATAATACTCTCATCTAACCTGCAGAGCTTATCAAATTTCACAGTTATGTCCCTTTTAGCAATTTTGCTTTTCTGGCCCATAAACCAATACAGGATTAAGTATTATATTTACTTATATAGCTTTTTAGTTTGCATAGTCTGGAATGATTCCTCAGCTTTCTCTGCCTTTTATGTCATTGACTTTTTTTTTTTTTTTTTTTTTTTTTTAATGAGGAGAACAGGCCATATATTTTTGAGAATAGTTCTCAATATAGGTTTGTCTAATGTTCCTTCATGGTTAGATTTAGGTCATGCCTTTTTGGCAGGAATCCTACCTAAGTGATACTGTGTCCTTCTCAGTGTGTTCTGTGAGGAAGCACTCTGTGTCAGTTTGGTCCATTATTGATGATGTTAACTTTGATTACTTGGTTAGGGTGCCACATTTCTCTCCTGCAAATTTACTACTTTCACCTTTGTAATTAATAATTTGTAGTGAGATGTTTTGAGGCTTCATAAATAAACTGTTTCTCGTCAAATTTTATACTAGTTTTACCATTCATTAATGAGCCTTATCTGAATCTATTATTATAATAGCTGCAAAATGTTGATTTTATTTTTAAAAATATTTTATTTATTTATTCATGAGAGACACACAGAGAGAGGCAGAGACACAGGCAGAAGGAGAAGCAGGCTCCATGCAGGGAGCCCGATGTGGGACTCGATCCCGGAACCCCGGGATCAAGACCTGAGCCGAAGGCAGACGCTCAACCGCTGAGACACCCAGGCATCCCAAAATGTTGATTTTCTAACTCCATCATTTTTTCTACATTTACTAGTTGGCATGCTGTGCTAAGGGAGACTTACTGGTATCATTAGTTCTAAGTATGGACTAACAAGTTCTTTTTTTGTTCAATGATTATTGTTTGTTACTATAATTATTAATTTTGATGCTCAAACTTTCCCAGATTTGACCAGTGGATGCACCTTTTAACCTGGTTCTTGTGTTCTTTTGACATGTCTCACCATTTGTTGAGCACTTATTTAGTTTCTGACAAAAGATAGTGGAGACTGACTCATCTTGTACTTTCTCTGCCTGAGCCCTGGAATCACTTGTTTCTCTAGGGAGCCCTGGTTCCTTCGAGTGGGGAATGGTATCTAGAAACCCAGATTTGGATGCTACTGGAGTGTCACAGCTTTTAGGCCCTACGAGCAGGCAGACCTAAGAAACAGATGCACACAGCTATTTCTATGTCCAATAAACATATTAAAAACTATAAATTCATACTGTACCCAAACATTCACAGATACACAAATAATCATGTTTATTTCTATATTTACATATGCATAAAAACTAGAAATCCATACCATATCCAATTTCAATCTAACAATGCAGGACTCTTTAAAGCCTACCCCCTCCATTTTGTATGTCTTCTCCAAAAGTGAGTAACCTGATTCCCCACATCCTCAAAATATTTATTCATTTGCTCCATCCTACAACACACAGAAAATAATTTCAGAATCATGCATCCCTACCAGTGAGAAAAATGTACATACTAAAGCGGAATTCAGTATTAGTAGCTGTTTTAGATTTTAGATCAAGGTTATATAAGCAAAGCACTATGTTCAAAAGTAATTTGGCTTAATTTACTTTTCTTCAGTGTGCTTAGGTTATTTATTTGAAATAGAGTAAGACTCTTTGGTTTCTTTTTGTATCCAATTTTAGATCTTTCATCCACCTCCATTCTTGTTGGTTTAATTTTATGTTTTTGAGTAAATAGAACAGTAACATACTTGCAAAAGCAAAAATGATACCTAAAAAGGATATTCCAAGAATGTGTAGTGTTTCTTTATCCCTTTATACCCTGTTTTTATCCTCTGGTTAATCAAATTCATTAATTTCTCATTTATTCTTGCTGTGTTTCTTTTTGCAAAAATATGTAGATGAATATACATATTCTTATTTCACCATTATTTTCTTGCACAAAAGGTAACATGCCATCTATACTCTTTGTACTTCACTTTTTTTAAACCTAAATCTATATTCTGTAAATCACTCCATATCATTTCTTAGAAATCTCCCTTATTCTGTTTAATAGCTATACAGTATTCCATTGAATGGATGTGCTACACCTTATTCAATTATTTTTGCTGTTACGTCTATTATTATAGTAAAGGTATAGTTTCAGGGTAAAGTCATAAAAGGGGGGTTGCTGGGTCAAAAGGTAAACATACACGTAATTTAGTTAGATATTGCTGAATTCCCACACTCACTAGTGTGTGCCATTTTGCATTTCCACTAGTAATATAGGAGAGTAACTATTTCCTCTATGTCTTTCCAGCAGAATGTTTTGTCAAGGCTTTTAAGTTTTGACAACCTGATAAGAACAAAAAGTTTTTGCAGCATTGTTTTAATTTGTATTTCTCTTATTATTTTGAAATTGAACAATTTCTAAATGTTTAGAATGGTTTGTTTTTATGTCTTTTGGGTACATGGTTCACATCTTTAGCTATGTGATTTTTAGTCATTTATTCTTCAGTTTCTCAGGGTTCTGTGTATATTGGGGGCATTAGGTTGATAGCCCTAATATAGAAAGATCTCTACCTCTATCATTGTTCCTATCTCTATCTTTATTTATATCTAATTTATTCATTGTTTATTTGCTTATTTACTTAACTAGGCTCCATGTCCAGTGTGGAGCCCAGTGTAGGACTTGAACTCATGACCCTGAGATCAAGACCTGAGCTGAGATCAAGAGTTGGTCACTTAGCCAACTGAGCTACCCAAGTGCCCCAATTTCTATCTACTTTTTTAAAAGACATAATTCTTGGGGCACCTGGCTGGCTCAGTTGGTAGAGCAGATGACTCTTAATCTTGGGGTTGTAGGCTTGAGTCCCACATTGGATGTAAGGATTACTTAAACATAAAATCCTTAGAAAATAAAATAAAGGACATAATTCTCTCTTTTTCATAGCTTTGTGACACATTTTCATAGTAACATTGTTTTAGAGGCTCTTAATGACAAATGTCTTTGCTTAGATAACTATCAGTGAACAGAGGCCCTGGAAAGATGATAGAAGATCATTTGCCTTCAACCAGCAGTTACAGGACAACGCCTTTTGGAAAGGAGGAATGATGTGAGACCAAGGCATATTACCGGAACACAGACTAGAAACCCCTTCAGAGATGGGACAGTGATCTGTAGAGGAGACTGAGTGTTCTGCAGCAATTTGTCTCTTTGTCTGAATCCTCAGGTTGTCACAGGTCTTATCTTAGGGAAGCACTAGAAGAAGCGAGGCTGCAAGATTCTGGGCCCATGTCAGCAGCGGGGATCCCTGTGCATGCATCAGGTAAGAGATGTTTATGTCATAGAACCAAAGAATTTGAGGCCTGTAGGAGAATTACAGATAACCTAGACTCAGAAACAATCTAATCCTATTTCAGAGGCAGGAATCAGGCCCCGAGAGGTAAGCAGCTTGCCCAAAGTCACAAACTGAGCTATTGTCAGTGCTATGTAATGTGACTTCTAATAGGTCTTTTCAAAGGTAATCCATGTTGAAGCATCTACATTTAGATGATTTTTATATTTTAACGGTGTCATCTTGTTCAGTCGCACACTTAATTCTAGCAACTGCCATGTCGGAACTTTTCCGAAATTCCTTTATTGAAGGAGAGCCGAAAATTTGCTTTGGCTGGTCTGTGTATTCATTCATTCTTTCATTTTAATAATACTGACACATTTTTCTGATTTCTATTTTAGCCCCGGGTCTGACACATACTCTTCTATCAGCACAGATTTTTTGTTTCATTTTTTAAACTAGATCTCCGTGTAAATAATTAGGTTGGTTTTCTTTAGTTACATTCTTGTCTTAAGGATACACCCTAATTAACTTAATTGGACTCCTGTGTTTCCTTAGTCTCTTGTACAACCCATTTCTATCTAGATTAATCTAATCCATTATGTTAGTGGTTCCCAAACCGATAATCACTGAGGGCTCTCGTTAGACATACATATTCAAACCCACTACGACCTCCCGAACCAGACTCTCCATGTGACTGGAAATATGAAATTTTAACAATTTAAGAAGGATGCAAATTTTGGAAAATGATGATTCTGTGTTAGTTTTGGGAGTTTAACTCTCAGCTGGCAGCTTTACCCCAAATCCTCTTACATGTGGATTATCTCTAGGCTCTGAGGGTAGTGCCAATAAAACTTTGTGGACTATGGCAGAATCATTGGAATAAATATACAGCTTCCTAACACAGGCAATTCATCAACACATAGGGGGCTACTTTGAGAGGGAGAGAGCTCCTCAGAATGATGAGGTATGTGTATGTCAAGTCACAGTACTTTACAGTGACAGCCATTTTTCAGGAAATGCAAGAGGTAATGGGTAGTCAGTTCTTCATCCATTACAGAATTGGATGACAAAGGCAGTCATTCCTTCAGTCATCAAGATCTGTTGACCAGAGCACTTGATCAAGCACCAGAGCTGATTCACTGACACCAACAAAACTGGTGCTTTTGTGAACAGACTGACATCCTGTTTGGGCTGCTTTTCATCCCAGTTGTCTTACATTACTACCATTGGGGCTGTCTGCTTAGGCTTTCCTGAATTTGCTTTTTTGATTTCTGTCTCTTATCTTGGGACATCTTGTTCTTCCTACTTTAACACTTACAATTTAATAAATGTTTGCTGAGTGATTACTTTGTGCAAGACACTGTGGGGTAGGGACGCAAGATGGAAAGCTGCTAAGAAAAATAAATACTCAGCCAAGTTGTCAAGGCTATAAAAATGCTTAAGCAACAGTTCCTGCTCTACAGGAACTTAAGTTCACTAGGGGGATAAAACAAATAAATAACTATTGAAACTTGGCAATGAGAATAGCCAAGGAAAGGCAGGTATACGGCAAGCATTTTTGTTGCAGTAGTTAAAACAGGTTAGTACTGATGTAGAAATAGATACATTAATGAAACTGAATGGTGAGAGTAGAAATATACCTAAATATAAAAATAAATAATATTTGATAATAGCCTCATTTCAAATTGGTAGGGGAAAATACAGATTCCTCAATGAATTATAGTGAGACGACTGGCAAGACTTCTGGAAAATAAGTTAAACTAATCCTTACCTCACTCTTCACATGAAATTAATTCCAAATGGATTTAAATGTAAGGAACTAAACCATGTATATTAGAGAAAAGATAAGTGACAGGTTTTCTAATTTTAAACACAGGCAACCTTAGTTTATTGCACTTCATTGTATTGTGTTTTGTGAATACTGTTTTTTTGTTTTTTTGTTTTTTTTTTTAAATTGAAGGTCTGTGGCAACTATGCTTTCAGTAACTATACCAGCATCATTTTTCCAACAAGCATTTCATATCTCTGTGTCACATTTTGGTATTTCTCACAATATTTCAACTTTTTCATTATTATTGTATTTGTTACAGTAATCTGTGATCAGCGATCTTTGATGTTACTATTGTAATTGTTTGAGTGCCATGAATCACTCCTGTGTGCATTGGAAAACTTAATTAATAAATGTGAGTGTGTTCTGACTTTTCCACTGACCAACTATTCCCCCATCTCTCTCTCTCCTTAGGCCTATTTCCTGAGATAAATTTTACTAGAATTAGACCAATTAAGAACCCTACAATGGTCTTTAAGTGTTTAAGTGAAAGGGAGAGTCATATGTGTTTCAAAATCTAGAAATGACTAAGCTTAGTGAGGAAGGCATATCAAAAGCCAACACAGGCTGAAAACTAGGCCTCTTGTGCCTGTTAGCCAAACTGTAAATACAAAGGAAAAGTTCCTGAATGAAATTAAAAGTGCTACACTGTGAACACAGGAATGATAAAACATCTTATAGCTGATAGAAAGTTTGAGTGGTCTGGACAGAAGATCAAACCAGTCACAACATTAATTTAACCCAAATCTTTAACTCTATGGAGACTGAGAGAGGTGAATACACTGCAAAAGAAAAATTTGAGACTAGCAGAGGTTGATTCATGAGGTTTAAGGAAATAAGCCATCTCTTTAACATAAAAGTGCAAGGTGAAGCCTCAAGTTATCCAGAAGATGTGGCTAAGATAATTAATGAAGGTAGCTACATTAAACAACAGATTTTCAATGTAGGTGAAAGAGCCTTTCGTTGGAAGAAGATGCCATTTAGGACTTTCATAGTTAAAGAGGAGAAGTCAATGCCTGGATTTAAAACTTTAAAGGACAGGCTGACTCTCTTAGTAGGGGCTAATGGAGTTGGTGATGTTAAGTTGAGGCCAGTGCTCATTTATGACTCTGAAAATCCTAGAGTCCTTAAGAATTATGCTAAATCTATTTTGCCTTTGCTCTATGAATAACAACAAAGCCGGGTTGACAGCACATCTGTTTACAACATGGTTTATTGAATATTTGAAGCCTACTGTTGAGACCTACTGCTCAGAAAAAAGATTTCTTTCAGAATCTTACTGCTCATTGACAAGGCACTTGATCACTCCAGAGCTCTAATGGAGATGTACAATGAGATTAATGTTGTTTTTGTGCCTGCTAACAGGCAGGCCTATGGATCAAGCAATCATTTTGATTTTCAACTCTTTATTATTTAAGAAATACATTTCATTAGGGTATAGCTGCCATAGATAGTGATTCATCTGAAGGATCCGGGGATAGTAAATTGAAAACCTTCTGGAAGGGAATTACCATTCTAGATGCCATTTGTGATTCATGAGAAAAGGTCAAAATAGCAACATTAACAGGAATTTGGAAGGGCTGATTCTAAGCCTCGTGGATAACTTTGAAGGGCTCGAGACTTCAGCGGAGTAAGTAATTGCAGATGTGCTAGAAATAGCAAGAGAACTAGAACCAGAAGAGGTGCCTAAAGATGTGACTGGATTGCTGTAATCTTGTGATACAGTTTAGCAAATGAGAAGTTGTTTCTTATGGATGAGCAAAGAAAGTAGTTTCTTGAGGTAGAATGTACTCTTGGTGAAGATGCTGTGAAGATTGTTGAAATGACAACAAATGATTTAGAATATTCTATAAACTTGATTGAGAAAACAGTGGCAGGGTTTGAGGGGATTCTAATTTTGAAAGAAGTTCTACTGTGAGTAAAATGCAATCAGACAGCATCGTATGTTATAGAGAAATCGTTGGTGAAAGGGTCAATTTGGCAAGCTTCATTATTGTATTATTTTAAGAAATTGCCATAGCCACTCTATCCTTCAGCAACCACTACCTGATTAGTTGGTGATCATCAACATTGAGGCAAGAACTTCCACAAGCAAAAATATTACAATTCACTGAAAGCTCAGATGATGGTTATCATTTTTTACTAAGAAAGTATTTTTTATTTATTTTTTAAAGAAATTATTTTTAAATTAAGGTATGTGCATTGTTTTTAATACATAATGCTAGTGCACACTTAACAGACTACAGTATAGTGTAAACATAACTTTTACATTTACTGGAAAACCACAAAATTCATTTGACCCACTTTGTTGTGATATTTGCTTTATCGCAGGGGTCTGGAACTGAACCTGCATTATTTCCCAGATATTCCTGTATAAAGGCTTTTCCACGCATGAAAAAATAAACTAGAGGCATTTTTAAAAGAGTGATTTTCACTACATAAAAATCTAAAACACACCATAACCAAAGTCAAACACCAATGACAATGGGAGAAATATTTAAACCACATATGACAAATAAAGGAGTGATACTCATAATATTCAAAGAACTTTTACAAGTCTATAGAAAGATAAAGAACTCAACAGAAGTTTAAAGAGACACGAATTGGGGATTTATAATAAAAGAACTACAAATGGCCAATAGATAAATAAAAATAACACTTCAATAATTAAATGTAAATGAAAGCATTTTTTTGGCCTCTGATTGGAAAATGTATTTTTTATTTTATTTTTTATTTATGTAGTTTTAAGATTTTATCCATTTATTTGAGAGAGAGAGAAAGAGACAACAAACAGGGGGAGGACAGGGGGAGAGGGAGAATCAGAGTCCCCACTGAGCAGGGAACCTAAGATGGCAGGATCCCAGGACTCTGGGGTCATGACCTGAGCCAAAGGCATCTGCCTAATCAGCTGAGCTACACAGGTGCCCTGGAAAATGTATTTTTTGATTGATAAAATGTCCAGTAAGGTTTCCTATGAATGGAGTATAAATTGGTACTTTTAGGAACAACTTATTTAAAATGGAAATGTGATTCAGAAATTCTGTGTTTATAAAATTACAGGTTTATTCTAATAACTACAAAAGTGTATATATAAGGCCATTCACTACAGAACTATTAATTAAGTGAAACACTGGCAAAAATCAGTGAGGCTAATAGATTATAGTACATCCATATGATAGGATAGTGTAACAACAATGCTCTGATTTGATGAGATCTGCAATGGGTAGTAGCTTAATTGAAAATTTTAAAATGGGGAATCATAAAAAATGATAGATATGTATTCCTGGGATCATGGCTTGAGCCAAAGGCAGCTACTTAACCGACTGAGTCACTCAGGTGTCCCAATACATGTATTTTAAACATAAAATAAATTTTTTACCTACACTCTCTAAATGTAGAATTATTCATTATTTTTTTTAATGCTAAGACATGGTCTTAATTCTTTGAGTGTGGATTTGCTTACTAGAGTTCTATGCATCTTTCTTGCATAAGCCATGCATATGATGTCTCTGCTCTTCTTCCCAATCTTGCGTCCTACTTCTTTCCACCTTGTTCACATTGGCCTCTATGTTGTTAAATTCCCACTGAATAACCTCTGCATTGGTTATTTTTCTCCTTACCTTTTCTTGCCTCTTTGCATAGTTGACTCTCATGCTTTAAATCTCAGTCTAAATGTCATTTCAGAGTCACCTTCTCGGGTGACCCCAGTATATCCATCAGGATAATTTTTCTTACAAGCAACAAATTCCAGGTTAATTGACTTATATTATAAAAAGAGAATTTATTGTCTCACACAAGCTAAATAACCACTCATAGATCTGGCCTACCATAGCCATAATTTAAACTAAATGATCAAGATCTATCTTCTACTTTTTATCCTACTTCCTTAGTGTTGGCTTGAGTCTTCTCTTCTTTCCAATGGCTTTCAACAACTCACCTAACATTTGGGTGTTGAGATAAATACACATTGGCCCTGATAGTCCTGATATGGACCTTGTGCTTATTTGTCTTAGGCCATTTTTCCAAAAGCAGAATCTGAGGTAGGTATTCAGATGCATGTGTAAGTGTTCTTCAGGAAATATCTGTAAGTTCTCAAGTATCTTTTCTGACCACATAAGAAACTTGAAATCAATAACAAGAGAAAACTCAGAAAATTCACAAATATGTGAAAATTAAAGAGCACAACCAATGGATCAAAGAAGCAATCGAAAGGGAAATTTAAAATATCTTGAAACAAAGGAAAATGGAAACACAACATACCAAAAACTTGAAGGAAGCAGAAAAAGCAGTTCTAAGAGCTATGATTACAGTGATAAGCACCAAATTAAGAAAAAGAAAGATCTTAAATAACCTCAGGGAACTAAGGAAAGGGGGGCGGAGAGAACAAACTAAGCCTTAAGTTAACCGCAGAAATAACAAAGATCAGAGTAGAAACAACATGAAATAGAGACTAAAAAAACAATAAAAAAAATTAGAAAAGAACAAAACGGAGAGTTGGTTTTTTTTTTTTTGAAAAGAGAAATAAAGTTGACAAACGTTTAGCTAGACTAGCCAAGAAAAAAAAAGAAGACTCATATAAATAAAGTAAGAAAAAAAAGAGGAGACATTATAACTTTTGCCACAAAAATGCAAAGGATTGTTAGAAATCACTGTAAGAATTATACACCAAAAATCCTAGAAGATAACCTAGAGGAAATGACTACATTCCTAGAAATGTATAACCTACCAAGACTGAATCATGAAGATACAGAAAATCTGAACAGACCAATAATGAATAAGGAGATTGAATCAGTAATAAAAAGTTTACCAACAAAGAAAAAATTAAGACCACCTGGCTTTACTGGTGAATTCTACCAAACATTTATAGAAAAATTAATAGCAGTCTTTCTCAAACTTTTGCAAAAAATTGGAGAGAAGGAACTATTTCTAAACATTTCACATGGCCAGCCTTACTCTGATACTAAAGACAAACAAGGACACTACAAGAAAACTATAGGCCAATATCCCTGATGAGCATAGATATGAAAATCCTCATCAGAATACTAGCAAACCAAATCAACAGCACATTACAAGGATCATACACCATGATAAAGTAAGATTTTTCTCTGGAAATCAAGGATGGTTCAACATATGCCAATCAGTACATGTGATATTAACATAAAGAAGGATAAAAACCATATGATATCTTAATAGATAGGGAAAAGCGAAAAGCATTAGACAAAATTCAATATCCTTTCATGATAAAAACTTTCACAAATAAGGTATAAGGTACCTAAACATAATAAAGTCATAATAAATATGACAAACCACAGCTACATCATTTTCAGCAGTGAAAAGCTGAAGCTTTTCCTCTAAAATCAGGAACAAGACAAGGATGTCCACTCTTGCCACTCCTATTTAAAATAGTACTGGAAGTTCCAGTCAGAGATGGTAAGAAAAATAAATAAATAAAAAGCATCCAATCAGAAAGGAAGAAGTAAAACACAGTTTGCAGATGACGTGATCTTGTATACAGAAAACCCTAAAGACTCCATCAAGATACTATTAAAACTAATAAATTTAGTAAAGTAGCAGGATATAAAAACATACAAAAATCAATTGCATTTCTAAACAGCAACAATGAGCTATCTGAAAAAGACAAGAGGACAATCCTGTTTATAATAGCATCAAAAAGAACAACATACTTAGGAATATGTTTAACCAAGAGGGTGAAAGATCTTTATACTAAAAACTATAAAACATTGATGAAAGAAGTCAAAGAAGACACAAACAATGGGAAGTTATCCCATTTTCATGGATTGGAAGTATCAATATTATTATAATGTCCATATTACCCAAAGTGGTCTACAGATTCAGTGTAATTCCTTTTTTTTTTTTTTTAAGATCTTATTTATTTGAGAGCAAGAGAGAGCACAAATGGAGAGATGAGGGAGAAGCAAGCTACCCTCTGAGATGGGAGCCTGACAAGGGGCTAGATCTCAGGACCCTGGGATCATGACCTGAGCCAAAGGCAGCCGCTTTACCAGCTGAACTACCCAGGCACCCTGATTCAGTGTAATTCCTATCAAAAATTCTAATGGCATTTTTCACAGAAATAGGAAAAAAATAATAAAATTTATATGAAATGATAAATCAAAATAGCTATAAAGTAATCTTGGGCAAGAAAAACGAAGCTGGAGACATCATATTTCCTGATTTCAACTTATGTTAGAAGTTACACTAATCAAAACAGCATGGTACTGGCATAAAAACACATAGATTAATGGAACAGAATCAAGAGCCCAGAAATAAACCCACTCACACATAGTCAACTGATCTTCAACAAAGGTGCCAAGAATATACAATGTGGAAAGGATAGTCTCTTCAATTAATCATGTTGTGAAGGGATCCCTGGGTGGCGCCGCGGTTTGGCGCCTGCCTTTGGCCCAGGGTGCGATCCTGGAGACCCGGGATCGAATCCCACGTCGGGCTCCCGGTGCATGGAGCCTGCTTCTCCCTCTGCCTGTGTCTCTGCCTCTCTCTCTCTCTCTCTCTGTGTGACTATCATAAATAAATAAAAAATTAAAAAAAAAATCATGTTGTGAAAACTGATTATGTACAAGCAAAAGAATGAAATTGGACCCTCCACCATTAGAAAAATTAACTTAGACTGGTTAAAAACTTTAATGTGAGACCTGAAAGTATAAAACTCCTAGAAGAAAACATGAGGGAAAAGCCCTTGGCATTGATCTTGGCAATGATATTTTTTTTGGATTTGACACCAAAAGTACAGTCAACAAAAGTAAGTGGGACAACATCAATCTAAAAAGTGTCTGCACAGCAAAATTAATTAACACAATGAAAAGGAACTTACAGAATGGGAAAAGACATTGCAAATCATATTATCTGGTAAGGGGTTAATATGCAAAATATGTAAGAAATTCAAACAACTCAGCAGCAGAAAAACCAAAAACCTGATTAAAAAAATGGTCAAAGGATCTGAATAGACATTTTACCAAAAGACATACAAATGGCCAACAGGTACACGAAAAGATGCTCAGCATCCCTACTCATGGAAATGCAAATCAAAACCACAATGATATATATTGCACCTATTAGGATGCCTGTTATAAAAGAGTCAAAATATAAGTGTTGGTGGGCATGTGGAGAAAAAGGAACATTTATACATTGTTGGTGAGAATGTAAATTTGTATAGCCATTATGGAAAACTCTATGGAGGCTCCTCAAAAAATTAAAAATAGAACTACTGTATAATCCAGCAATCTTACTTCTGGGTATATATATCCAGAAGGAATGAAATTACTATCTTGAAAAGATATCTACACTCGCATGTTCATTGCAGCATTATTCAAGTAGCCAACATATGGAGACATTCCACACATCTGTCAATGGATGAATGGATAAAGAAAATATGGAGTATTACTCAGTCTCAAAAATGAAGGACACCCAGGGGCACCTGTTCGCTCAGTTGGTGGAGTGTGCAACTCTTGATCTCGGGGTTGTGGGTTTGAGCCCCATGTTGAATATAGAGATTACTTAAACAAAATCTCTAAAAGTTACATTAAAAAATTTAAAAAGGACATTTTGCCATTTGTGACAACATGGATGATACTGGAGGACATTATACTAAAGGAGACAAACCTGATAGAGAAAGACACTGCATGATCTCACTTACACATGGAATCTAAGTAGGTCAAACTCATAGAAACAGGAAGTAGAATGGTTACCTGGGGCTGAGAGGTGGGAGACATGGGACAGTGTTGGCCAGGGTGTACAAACTTTCAGTTATAAGGTAAATAAGTTCTAAAGACCTAATATGCAGCGTGGTGACTATAAAAGGAAAGAAAGGATGGAAAGAAGGAAGAAAGAAAGAAAATAAACAAGGAGAGAAGGAAGGAAGACACATTTGTGAGTAGAACAAGATAAGGAAGGGAAACATTCTGAAGAATTAAGAAATCTCAGGTCAATTCTAGCCTTGACTTGATGCACAGAAGGAGCATAAACCACAACTCAGGAGTCATGTAGCTTTTTGTGCCTATAGATCAGTCAGTTATTGTCTGAGGGCTACCCCCAGCTCCTGTCAAGCCAGGATAATTCTCTGGAGAATAGGGGCAACTGTGTGCCTTAGCAGTCAATACAGCATCCAGGGGATGTGTGTGCTGCCTGGAAAAGAACATCTAAACTGCGCACCTAGCATCTATCACACCACTTTGGCCAGGAAGATTGCTGTGTTAATTGTTTTAAGCCAGGTAGGGTTCACTTTTGGAGCTATGGATGGGTCAATCCCACCCACTCAACATTGCTGGAAAATTCATGATAGGGTAAGCATGGGAAATGGGGAGAATGGGTGGGACCAGGTACCCAAGAAATGTTCATATACTTCCTACTCTTAGTTGTCATGTAACCCTGTTTATTTCCTCAGAACACTCTCCATAGACTATAATTCTCTTATTGATTGATTGATTGATTGCCTGTCTGACTACTAGAATGTAATTTTCAAGAGGCTAGAAATGACTGTTGTAGCCTAAGAATCTATTGGCATGTCTGGTACTAAATATGTTGATTGTCTTCCTTCCAGATAGGACTCTAAATGTGCAAAGGCACAGAGATAAGAAGGAAAAGAAGTATGTAGATAAGGAAGATAATTCTGTACCAGTTGTTCTCCAGCTATAGTCCCCAGAGCAGCAGCATCAACATCACCCAGAAACTAGTTAGAAATGAAAATTCTCAGGTCCTACTCCAGACCTAATGAATAAAAAACTCTATGGGTGGAATCAGAAATCTGTTTAATAAGTCTGCTAGGTGATTTTGATGCACAGCAAAGTTTGGGAACTGCCATTCTAGAACAGTTTGACTAAAACATGGGATTTATGCAGGATAGGTCGTGGTAAATACAGTCGTAAGAAAAATTTAGGACCATATCATTGTGAATTTTAATATAGTGAGTACTGTGTGTTGTTTGTTCTTACTTTTCTGAAATATAATCTTTTGTTGGAAGAGCCATGAATTCTTTGAATTCTAGACATCCTTGTTGGTGTTTGGGAGGTAGGAGTGAGTTGAGTTAATGCTGTTTTGATTTTTCAGGCCAGGAGGGGATGTAATACTCCAGATTACTCATCCTCATCTTCATCCACACCCTCACCCTCATTCACAGCCAGCTTCTTGCTCTGTGCACACGGTTTCCTTTTCTTTTTTTAAATAAACTTAATTTTTTTAGCCTGGTTTTAGATTTAACAGAAAAATTACAAAGATAGCATAGAGAATTCCCATATACTGCCACACCTAGTTTCCCCTACTGTTAACATCTTATATTCATTCATGTGGCACATTTGTTACAATTAATAAGCCAACATTGACCCATTATTCTTAACTAAAGATCAGATTTCATTAGTGTTTATATAATGTCCTTTTTTTTTCTGTTCCAGGATCTATCCAGGATACCCTATTATATTTAATCATCATGACTCCTTAGACTCCTTTTGGCTATTACAGTTTCTCAAACTTTCTTTGTTTTTGATGACTTTGACCGTTTTTAGAAAGATTTATTTAGTTAGAGTGAACAACTGGGTGGGGGGAGGGGCAGAGGGAGAGGAAGAGAGAGACTCTTAAACAGACTCTGCACTGAGCATGGATCCCTGATGCAGCAGGGCTTAATTGATCTCAGGCACCCTGAGATTACAACCTGAGCTGAAACCAAGTGTCAGATGCTTAATTGACTGTGCCATCCAGGCCCCTGACCTTGACAGTTTTGAGTACTATTTGGGTGTTTTATAGAATGTCTCTCAACTTGGGTATGTCTGACGTTTCTCCTAACAATGAGATGGGGTTTGGTTTTGGGGAGGAAGATCACAGAGGTGAATTGTGCCATTTTCATCACGTTATTATTAACCCCTTTCATCACATTATATCATATCAAGGATACATGATTCATCACTGTTGATGTTGACCTTGATCTGAAGCCTCAGCTAGGGTAGGTATAAAAAGAGAATGGATTTATGAAATGTTACACAGGGAAGGTTTTCAGTACTTGACATTTGCTTAGATTTTGGGAGGATGGTTGGAATAAGGAAAAGGAGAAGAGGAGCCAAACCTTTTCCTTGGGTTTCCTAATATGGGTGACTGGGCTCATGGCTACTATATGACAACTACAGCTGAGATGCTGGTGATCTGTCCAGGTAAAGAAATTGAGTCTGTAGTCAATTTTCTTCTTTGGGAACTGGGGGAGGGTTTGGGCAAAAAGGGTTCCATGGCTGAGGGTTCTCATTGTCCTGGAACACAGAGGTAGAGAGTGTGATTGGTATACAGGACCTGCTGGCTGAGTCTGCCAGTCAGATCAGCTAGGACAGTCCTTCTCAGAATGTCTTATATAGTCATTTGGAGGTGACATCAGGGACTTCTTAGGGCCTTGGGCTCTGAGTTTAGGGGTATGGTGGGAGGTGTCCAGGGATATTCCTCAGTATTCTCTCAGCTGCTTAGTTATTTGAAAAAGCAGAGGATGCCTGAAGTCAAGTAGGAGAGGCATAGCTGAAGTTTTCCCGGAGGAAGACTGGCCATATAGTTCATAAGAGGCATTTGACTAAAGAAAGAATCAAAGGACATACATTAAAAAAATAATATTGTTTATCTCTGGGTGTGGTGAGTTTTAGGGTTGGGTCAGTTTCCCAGAGCTGCCATAACAGAGTACCACAAACTGGCTGGCTTAGAACAACAGAAATTTATTGTCTCATAATTCCGGAGCCCAGAAGTCCAAAATCAAGGTCAGCAGGATTGTATTCTCTCTAACGGCTCTTGGGAAAGATCTTTCCTTGTCTCTTCCTAACTTCTGGTGGTGGTCAGCCATCCTTGGTGTTCCTTGGTTTGCATGCAGTCCTGTCTCCAAAGTCTCTGTCTTTGTCATCACATGGCCTTCTTGTTGTGTGTCCAAATTTCCTATTCTATGAGAACACCAGTCATTATATTTAAGGTCCACCCTAATCCAGTATGATTTCGTCTTCTTCTTTTTTTAAAAAAGATTTATTTATTTATTTATTTTTAGAGAGAGAAGGGAGTGGGGAGGGGCAGAGGGAAAGGGAGAGACTGAATCCCAAGCAGACTCCTTTCTAAGCATGGAGCCCAATGTAGAGCTTGATCTCATGACCCTGAGATCATGACCTGAGCTGAAACCAAGAGTCAGAGGCTTAACCACTGAGCCACCTAGGTGCTCCTAGTGCTCCTAGTATAACTAATATAACTTCTTAATTACATCTTCAATAACCCATGCGCAGGTCACTTCCACAGATTCTAGAGAGACATGAATTTGGGCAGGGGAACACTCTTCTACCCAGTACAGGGGTGGTGATATTTCCTGCTTCATATATTTCTATTTCATTTAGGTTTCTCTTTTGCAACTGACATGTGTTACTTCTGTACCAGCAGAAAACAAAACAAAGCAAAACAACAAAACAAACAAACAAAAAATGCTATCCTCACCACCAATGCTCTGGAAAATACTACAAACTGCATTTGGTGAAGGGGCCAGTGCTGTCCTGGAACCCAGAGGAAAGGTTACTCATGCCAATGATGATGCCCTTTGCCAGGAGGCTTCCTACATACCCAGCCCAACCCTGGTAACAAGAAAGGGAGGGGTGTAGGGCTGGAATGCCTGGGGAAATGCCTGGCCATCTCTGCTCAGGTCGGGGCTGCTGAGGGCAGAGGCTTTTCTGTCTTGCTGTGGGCTGGGCTGCTGGCCTCTTAGATACGGGGCTTCCCCAAAAGAGATCATTTAGACTTCCTGTGGCAGCACCCCCTTCCTGAACAAACGCAGGAGGGCAGCTTGGAAAAGCATGAATATGATAACTAAAGCTACATTCACCCTAGCTGAGTAAATACTGCCTGGGAATCAATCGTTGTTTTCCCCAACTTTCTTAGGTACTGGGGCCCTGTGGGGAGGTGACTTCTTTCATGACAGCCACACCCTAGGTCTCCTTTATTAGTCACAGCACATGCTTAGCTCTGCTTGGTTCTGCTCCCCTGACGTTCTGCACGTCCCACCATCCCACGGTACGTGTTTACCCCTCCCCAGGGCTGGTTGGACTGAACAACATTTTGTGCAACCCGTTCTAAAGGAGCAGCTGAGAATCAGGCTTAAATCACGGATTTCCAGCCATGACAGAATTAAAAATCCCTTAGACACGTTTGTTTATGAGTGCCAGGGAGAGAAAGCAACCAAGGGAGAAAAAGGAATTCTTCATGTGTTTCATTTAATCACAAGTTCCTCCAGCTTCCTTTAGAAGGCACTGGTGTCCAAGTGATTTTTTTATACGTAAGAGCATCCAGTTGAGTTGGGGGCTTTGAATGGATAATTCTGGCTATTAAGAAAAAAAAAAAAAAAAAACAACAAACGGGTTCTGTAAGGGGGGGTGAATGGGCTTTCTTCAAACAACTGTTCCTAGGCCTAAAACTCTCTTAGAATGTCAATATCAAGTTCAGTCCCACGTGACTGAGGCAAAGGCTTTTATCCTTTTTCTACAGACATTTAACCCTTTACTAGGGTAAAGGACAGCTATCGGATAAGAATGTCTTTAAAACAGTCTCTGTTATCAAAAGACTTCTTTTCCCGATCCTCACCTAGCCACAACTGACTGAGGGCTCCCATTCTGTATCCCCCACCCCTCCCCGCACCGTTATTCACATTTCAGAAAAGAGAAAACCGAGGCTCAGAGAAATTGAGTAACTTGCCCCAAATCATAATCGTTGGCAAACTTGAGCCTAGATTTGAGTGTCTGCAAAGCTTGGAATCTTGACCTCTACCTGGAGCTGCTTCCAGAGAGGGTTACACCTCAGCCTCTGCTGGGGAGAAGAGCAGGCATTCACAGATGGGAGTTAGATATGCTTTCCATTTCCACCTTGACTACTCACTTGCTGTGTGACATTAATAGCTCACTTACATTTTCAATATTGTAGGTGGCATATTTGTGGAGGACAGCGCCCTCTCTCAGGGGTTCCACCATCACCAGGTGCTTTCCCGGCAGGCACTAGGATGCCATATTTTAGGGAGGCTAAGGATTGAAAGAGGAACATACAAAGGGTAGGTACCCGCAACACCAGGCTCAGGGAAGCCCCAGCCCAGACCACTGACTGGCCCTGGCCCTATTCCTGCCCCTATTCCTGTACCCTCGGGCACAGGCTTTCAAAGGGTGTAGTCAGAACAGAGGGGTCCTGGGAAGCCAGGACTTTCCTCTTTTGTGACCCAAGGTTCTGGGCATGCAGGCCTAGCTTCACCCAACAAGACACACTCTCCAGGCCCACCCCTTTTATAACTCTGATAGCACTTGTATTGCAAGGTCGTAATTATTTTTAACTTGAACATACAAAGTACAAATGAAAAAGTAAAGATCACTCATATTCTTGCAACCCTGAATTGGCCAGTATTGGCATATTTGCTTCTGATTCTATTTTGTATATCTCTACTTTACAAAAACATGAGACTTCATGATATATACGTACATCATTCTTTGCGACAGTATAATATGGAATAAGCTAAATCCCTAATGACTATCATGTCAAATCCTAATTCTTCCTCCTCTAATCCAGAGATACCTTTAAATTTGGTGTGTATTCTTCCAGTATTAAAAAAAAACCATATAAATATAAAATGTATGGATCTTTGTGTATGCATGCTTTATATAAATGGCATGCTTGTGTGCATCATTTTGCAACTTTTTCAATCAATATATTTTTTGAGATTTATCTGTTTTGATACCATAGATGTAATTTATTCCTTTTAATGGCTCTAATATTACTCCATGGTATGAATGTACATTTATAAATAAATGCATTTCAATTTTCCATTTTTTCCTATTATGGACAGTAGTAAAATAGATCTACTCCGGGCTACCACAGGGCACAGCTCTGGGAAATTCCATTCACATCCATGTGTATGTGCCTCCTGGAGTTATGCAGCACAGAATCTGCCTTGCTGTCCTGGGCCCTGCCTGTGTCTCCTTCATTCATTTTTTAAACAGTATTTATTGAGTCCCTAGTGAATTCAGGGCATCGTTCAAGTGCTTTGCTTGTATTAATGTACTTAGTTCTTTGAAGAGTCCTAAAAAAAGTATTGTTTTCCATTCTCATTTTTCAAACAAGGAAAATGAAGGGGGTCGAGGGCAATCATTTGGCTTTGCATTAAGCTGCAGAGCTGGCATGGGAACTTGGACGGCCAGGCTCCTGAGTCTGGGTGGTGAACCACTGTACGAATTCTCCCTTAGGTTTCCCTCTACTTGGTTGACTTTCCTTCTCAAATGTAAACCCTTAGGAGTAGGCGCCATGGGGAGCCACTTATTTTGCAGTCCCGTGCCCAGGCTCACCTCCATGAGGGGCTCTACGATATTGTTGATCACTTTGCTCTCCGTTCAGTGCTCCTTCCCTAGTTCACATTTCCTCTTCCCCTGTCCCAATCTCTCCCTTCCTAAGCGTTCTTCTCCCGCCCCCCTCCCCCAACCCGGCTACCCCTGGGCACAGGCTTTCAGAGTGACAAAGGCGCATCGCGGATACATAAAAAGGCGCCGCAGCGTGCCCTAATTTGGGAAAGAATATTTTCCACGAAGGGTAAAGGAGGACTTGAATTTTTTCTGCCCTCAGGAGGCCCAGCCTTGCAACCCCGTAGGTCTAGGGCTGAACAGGAGGCACTGCTGTGTTCACACGTTTAGTCAAGAGTACTTCTAATTCTGTCCTTCAGCCGTCAGGCACGTAGGCAATTTCCTCTTATAAAGTTGGTGGTTGTAACTAAACAGGTGCAGATTTGAGGAAATGCAGGCCGCCTCCACTAGGCCCCCGCTGCCTGCGAGATGAGGTTGATAAGGGACTTCCCCCTCCTCCACTTATTCGCCCCCCCCGGCCCCCCCCCGGCCGCCCGGGCCCGCACCCCGCAGCTGGGCCCCACCGCCCGGCGGGGGAACTGCCGAGTCGCGCCAAACGTGAGCAGGCGATGTGCGGCTCGCAGCAAAGCACACGGGGACACGGAGGTCGAGCTCCCGCGGGGGCTGCACCGCCGGCCGAGGCCCCGTCCTCCCCGCCCCCGCCCCCTCCCCCTCCCCCGGCCGCCCGTGCTTCCGGGCTGGCTGGCCGGCGCCCACGGGGCGGGGGGCGGGGGGCGGCGGCGCCGGAGGCCTCCGCCGCGGGCAGGCGAGCCCCACAGCCGCGCGGCTGGCCCGCCCGCTGCCTCCCGGGCCCTCGCGCCGCCGACAGCCTCTCGGCCCATCGGCCGGCCCAGCGGAGCGGAGGGACGTGCCGGCGGCCGGCGCGGCTCCAGGGAGCCCTGCCTGGGCTTCGGGGTGCGGCCGAGCGCGCTGACTCACGCTCTCGCTACGTGCGCTGCGAGCCGGGCGGCCCGGGCCGGGCGTGGGGGCCCAGCCCGCGCCCCCGCCCCCGCCCTCTCCCTCCCCCCCCTCCCGCGCGCTTGTTTAGTTGTTCGCGCAGAGCTGCGCGCGCGCCCCGCCCCCCGCCCCCTGCGCCCGCCCCCCCGCGCCCCGCCCCTGCGCCCGCGCCCCGCCCCCTGCGCCCGCCCCCGCGCCCCGCCCCCCGCCCCCCGCGCCCGCGCCCGCGCCCCGCCCCCCGCGCCCGCAGAGGACTTCACCCCCAGGCTGGCCGCTGGTGCGGATTTTGATCTCCTTTACTGCTTTATGGCCGCTGCGGGGCTGTGATCTTCGATCCGCAGCGACGGCACCTGGGAGCTTCGGCGAGGCCGGGGCGGCCGGATCGCGTTGGGTCCGCGTGGCGCAGGGCTCGGCCTCTCCCGGCTCCTGCGGGTCCACTGAAGCCCGAGGCCCGGCCTCCGGGGCTGCTTTTCCCAGCCCCTTACCCGAGTGAAGAGCCGTCTGTAGCCCGGCAGCCGCCCCCTCCCTGCTTCCGCCGGTCCCTGAACACCCCTGTGACCCGGGAAGCGCAGGAAGGGCAGGCGCTGTTCGGCGCGTTTGACCGCCGAGGAAACCAAAGCGCATGTTTAGGTATTTCGTCTGTTGGCAAGAAAACACTTCGCTGTGACGTGTAGGTAGAAGTACTTAGCTCCTGGATGAATACCTTCAGTGCTGGCATAGCCTATTTTACCAGCATCTTCCATTCTGGGAAGACAAGTTGAAGAGAGAGAAAAGGGTCCAGGGGGGATGCGGGTGGAGAGCCCAGGGGGAGGGAGAGTTTTTATTAATATGTGTGAAATCGTCCCACTGTCTACACAGCTGTTACCTTTTGGTAGGCTTCGAAGGGACACAGCTGAGCTCACAGCAAGACCGGTGTTCGCCGAGGAACAGGCCGGTCCTCCCCAGATACACCACGGGGCGTCCCTGGATCCCTGCCATGGACGAGGGTCCTCCTGCTGCTGGTGCAGTGGACAGGGGCCTGCGTCTGAACCCCGGGGCTTCGGTCATCGCCAGTGACTCTGGGCAGTGTGAATGCCACCCCTCAGCGTCTTCTCATTTCGGGTTGCCATGAGGTTCGAGTTGAGAATGTGTTTGGCGTTTCCTTAACTACCGTGGCCCTCGAAACGAGAGGCGGGTTTCTTTTCCTTGGTCCTACAGTATCAGGGGTGGGAAGTGAGAGACATTGTCCACTTAAGAAAAATCTGTGTCACTCTTGTTTGCTCATCTTGGGTAAACACAGTTTCTATAGAGTAAGTAGGAACAGAAATGAGTTAATTCTCATGGAAATTCTACCTTTAGACACAGGGCACTAGGTTACAGGATCTTGACTGGAAACAGAGCTGAGCCATTTGGAGAGCACTCTTCAGTGTGCCTACTTTGTTTTGGAGGGGGTACCTGGTTTGCCAAACTCTTTCCAGATTATAAAATTAATACATGATTTTGTAGAAAACTAAGAAGCTAAAGAGAAAGAAAACCCTTAAAAAAAAGATTTATTTGAGAGAGAGTAGGGGGACAGCCTGGAGACAAGCAGACTCCCTACTGAGTGGGGAGGCTGACGAAGTGGGGCTCAATCCCAGGACCCTGAGATCCTGACCTGAGCCAAAACCAAGAGTCAGATGCTTAACTGACTGAGTCACCCAGGCGCCCTGAAAAAAATCCTTTTATAATCAACATATATATCTATATCTATATATATATCTATATCAATAACATCAGCGTTTCAGATAGATTTCTTCCTAGGTACTTTAAAAATTATTTTTAATATAATTGAGACCACAGTCTATGTTATATAATTTACCTTGCTTAATGTTATATCATACACATTCTCCCATGTCATTAAACCTTTATAGTCACTTCTGTGAATATATTGTATTTTTCCAACATTGTTGGAAGTTTAGGTTGCTTCCATTTTTTGACTGAGCAATACTCCAATGAATATCTTTGTGTTTAAATATTTGATCACTTTATTTATTATCTCCTTAGCATGGGTTTCCTGAAATGGAATTTTTAGGTCAAATAAACATTTTCATGTTGAGATCACGTTGCCCAGTGGCAATTTCCATGAGTGTAGGGACTAGCTCTGCTTTTACTACTGTATTGCCAGAGCCCAGCATGGAGTTGGTTAATGTACAGTGTTAGGGACTGGCTACAAAGAAAAATTTCGTTTACAGCAAAACTTGCCTCAGAAATATTAAAACCAAAAGTTATGTTTCATCCCAGGTGAGGCTAATAAAGGACCTTGAACCTTAAGGGACACTCTTTCCCCATTTCCAGAGCTGACTGAAGAGTCTTCTGACCAATGAGTAATGAGACTTCTTTAAACCTACTACCTCTCCAGGCTGCTAGTTTTCAGCGCTTGATTAGAATAACCATCAGGCATTCCTCCTTCCTAGTACTTAAAACAAAATCTTGACGTTTCCCTCTTTAGGGTACTAGTCTGCAAAGGTTTCCAGCAGTGTGTGCTCCCTTGGCTGGTAAATTAGTAGACTCAGCTGTGATTTAGAAAAAAAAAAAAAAATACCTCAGGTGCTCTTAGTCTTTATTCTTTGACAAATAAGTATAGTTGAATTGAAATACATAAAATTGGTAGCAATCTACAGTTTTTCTACTAGTTTCTAAGTGCGTTTCATTGTTCCTTCGCTAGTACTGCATATTATAATTTTCATAACCTCTGTTATTTAGTGGATTAAGATGTGAAAATTTTTTTGCCTATTAAATGAGCTAGACTGAACCTTTTTATTTATTTTAAAGATTTATTTATTTAATTTAGAGAGAGAGAGAGAACAAGCAGGGGTGGGGGTGAGGAGAGGGCAGAGGGAAAGGGAAAGTCTCAAGGAGACTCCCTATTGAGCACGAAGCCCAATAAAGGGCTTGATTCCAGGACCCTGAGATCCTGACCTGAGCCACAACCAAGAGTCAGATGCCTAACTGACTGAGCCACCCATGCACCCCTAGACTGAACCTTTTTAATACAAATGTTGTGATTATCTGTTTATATTTTTATTTATTGAGATCTTAGCGATTTATCAGTTTGTATGATCTTTTTACATACTAAGGATATTGCAGAGTAATTTCTTCATAATATTTTTAAAGTGAAGCAATGCCAGGAAGATCCTGATACAGCACATTATTTTGGTGTATTAAATTTTTGAAATAATTATATGTTTAGATTACTTATTGCTGGAGGTGTTCTTAGGTGAAATGGGTGGTTTCTAGCCACTGGAATGATCTAAGTAGAGGTCATTTGATCCCTTGGGGAAGAACTGAAACATCTAAATGAGAGGTTGGACTAGTGATCTTTAAGTTCTCTTAAAACCTAGAGATTTTATGATCCTATCATTTGTCTAAGGATATGAGGCTAATAAGTTTTGGAGACTAGCTTTCTATTAGTCTATAAAAGCAACTGGATCCTTCAAGAATCAAAGGATGATTTCCTAAGTCCATTGCCTTTCTGTACATTTTCTGAGAAAAGCCCAAGGTGTTGGAAGAGTGTGAATGTGCTTTGGGTTGAGCTGTATCCTGGCCCTTTAGGGCTTTATTTATCAGAAATAAATATGCATTTTGGGGGCACCTAGCTGGCTTAGTTGGTACAGCATGTGACTCTTGATCGGGGTTCTAAGTTCAAAACCCATGTTGGGTGTAGAAATTACTTAAAAATACTTTTTTAAAAAATATTTATTTATTTGACAAGGAGGGAGAAAGAGAGCGAGAGCGAGAGCGAGAGAGAGAGAGAAAGAGTACAAGAACAGGGGAGGGAGAAGCAGACTCCCCATTGAGCAGAGAGCCTGACTCAGGGCTCCATTCCAGGACATTGGGATCATGTCCTAAGCCAAAGGCAGACCTTAACCCACTGAGCCACCCAGGCGCCCCTCCAAAATAAAAATCTTAAAAAAAATAATTAACATGCATTTTTACCAAAAGTTTTTACATGAAGAACATTGATTTTTGCAATCTAATTCAATTTTTGGTTTCTTCTATATAATAAAAGTTTATAAACTTATATTTTACATATTTATACCTTATTAAATTATCTTTATTAATATAGATTTTTACATATTTACATATATATAACTATGCATGGTTGTATATAAAAATCATGTGTACTGTATTTTATTGGTAATATGTTTTTTTTTTTTTATTAAAGGTGATTGCTTATGTAGTTTTCTGTTCTGTGCCAACTTTGGAAGTACTTCCAACATAAAAGTCGGCTCCACTGTGATATCTGTGCAGATTTCTATTGCAGATGTCTGTGATTGCTGAGTCATGACACAACATAAGTGACATGGATTTTATGTATGCATTTATTATATGATATGAGAACTGTATGTGTTCTGACAGCCTTTGCATTTCTCTTACTGTTGTGCTCATTACTGTGGGAACTACATATTTAATCAGCAGTGTCCACTATAGGACTACAAGTTTTGGTGGGGAGGGAGCAAGTGGGACTTGATCCTTTTGTATCCCTAGCACTCAGTTTAGTGCTTGGCGTTTTACAAAGGTTTTGTTGAATCGATTTATATGCAATAAATCACATGCAAAAACCAGACATGAAAACGTGCAAGAGGTTAGGGATTGAATTTGTGCTGAGAATGCTGACAGGGTGGGCCTACGGCCTGCACTGGGGTGATAGAGGAAGCTAAATGATTTGAGTGCCTCCCAGGAGCTAACATGAAGCTGGCATTGCACAGGCTTTCCTGTATTGAATCCTCACAACTTTACTGTTTAAGAGGCTTTTTGTTATTGTTGTTTTTACAGAGCGGGTTTAGAAAGGTCAATTAACTTTGTCAATCAGTAAATGGTAGACCTGGAGTTTTCTCCAAGCTTATGGTGGCTTGGAAATCCAGGCTCTTTTCTCTTGACCAGGAGGCCGGCAGTAAGCAGCCCAGTCTTGATTAGGGCAGAGCTGGGGAGGAAACGAGTGTTGGTTTAGAAAACTACTTGGTTCCATCAACCTAGATGAATTTTGTCTTTGTATCTCTCGTCTCCACACCCTTCATTTCTGTATGCCCTCTGCCTCAGCTTTTCTCATCCTCTCAAAACCCGGTGCCCCTGTAGTCCCAACTCCTTATGGTGTCCCCCCTTTGACCTTCTCTTCTACACAAGCCACATTCTCTCTCCTTACCATCCAGCTATAGTCTTTGGTATTCTTCTTCCATTAAATCTGATAAACTCTTCTAGGAAAAGAATAGGATAGTTGTTAGAATGTTTCCCCTCCTGCCACTGTGTTTTGTTAAATACAGATGCTAGTTGTAAAGATTCTAAAGTTGGGAGGGAGGCATTTGGGCAGAAGGATATTTTGTCTTTTCAAATAAAATCATAGAATGCAGCCACTTACTCTCTGGCCAAGGCACCAAGGGCCCTTAGATCTTAGGGTCAGTAGTAAGAACCAACATTTCATTTGTTCAGTTCACATCCATGTGTACTACTCTTCTAGATAATGTAAAACTCTTTTACATTTTAGCTCTTTTATCCTCCAAACATCCCAATGAGGCAAATGATAATGTTGTCCATACAGTTGGTGAGAGGAGAGTGAGGACTAGAACCCTGTAAGTTTCGTTCTGGAGCAGTCAGACAGTCAGCTTAGTTGGAGGAGGTGGGGAGGCAAGGGGAGAAGGCCAGGGAGAGGGAAGATGGGATGTAGGGTAACAGAAAAAGAGAAACTCTTAATGGTGGCATAGGAATTTGATTGGACACATAACAAAAAATAAGATTATCCAGTGAACTGTTCTGAAATCCACTAAAGAGGTAGTTTAGAGCAATTAGAATGGGGGAAGAATTAGCACCTGTGCCAAGGGGGCAGCCACACATTGTTGGGGTCCAAAGGAGTGGGAATACCACTGGGCAGGGGTCTGCCACTCTGTAGTTTATTTACACGTAATTTGCTATTGGGTGCAACTTGCTGGAAGCATAGCCAGCCAGGAGGGAGTGAAGAAGGAGTCTGCCAAGGAATATTGTAGGGGAAGGTTCCAGGCTGGGAGTGTGAGCCAGAGGGAGGGAGGAAATGAGCTTTTCCTTGTGGGTGGATTTCACCCAAATGGAAGTCCAAATATGGACCTCCGAGAGCTGGAGGATTGCAAGAGGGGGCCTGGTGTGTCTGGGAATCTCAAAGCCAAGATCATTCCTAAGCTGAGTGGGGGTGGATTCCTGGGAAGCTTCCGCATCATTACAAAGTATTTATCAAGTTCTAAGCTGTAATAGTTTCTCAAAAAGTGAATATTTCTGAAAAAGACATTTAGAAGATGTGAGAGAAACATATTTTTGGGTAAGTGGCCGAAGGCTGGCAGCCAGGCTCTCAGCAGCATCCTGTGCTGGGGTGATCAGTCAATTGTTCTGATTTTCCTGGGACTATCCCAATTTTTGCACTGAAAATCCAGCCCCCCTTCAAAATACTCCACACTCTGCTCATGTGCTGCCTCTTGATAGAGGCCTTCCCTGATCATTGTCTGAAATAGTATCCTACCCCATTCCCAGTGGTCATATCCTATCCCTTTATCTTGATAACAATTAGGCCCTTGAAATCATCTTGTTTGCTTACTCTCTCTTCTCCAAAACCAGAATATAAGTTCCATAAAGGCCGGGATTTGGGTTTGTTTACTGTTATATTCCAAGCACATAGAATAAGACTGGGCATTCAGAACTTGCTCATTATGTATTTGTTGAATGAATGATCACTTTTTAAGGTTTCCAGTACTGTGCTCAGCTCTGGATATACAAAGATGAGCAAAACCAGAAATGGTTCTTGCACTTACGAAGCATAGAATTTAGTGGAGGAGAAAGACACATTAATGATGTATTTTCACATATACAAGTAAAATGAGGGGATCCCTGGGTGGCGCAGTGGTTTAGCGCCTGCCTTTGGCCCAGGGCACGATCCTGGAGTCCCGGGATCGAGTCCCACATCGGGCTCCCGGTGCATGGAGCCTGCTTCTCCCTCTGCCTGTGTCTCTGCCTCTCTCTCTCTCTCTCTGTAACTATCATAAATAAATTTTAAAAATTAATTTAAAAAATTAAAAAAAAAAAAAAACAAGTAAAATGACGACTGGGTCAAATGAACTGAAGAATAGGAGCCTGACAGAGAGGTACTGATGCTTTGAGAAGGTATGATGCCAAGTGGAGTCTGGAGGCCTGAGCTAGTGAAACCTTGCCCAGGGAAGTAATGATAGTTGAATCTGAAAGTTGGAGAAAAAAATGCTTTCTTAGGAAGAAAGAACTGCACATGCAAAAGCCCTGTGACAGAATGGAGAAGGCTTATTTGGAGAACCACAGCCAGGCCCTGAGGCCGGCACACAGAAACCAAGAGCACTTAGGGTACCCTGTGAGGCCAGGAACAGCCAGGTCACTTGGGGCCTTGTACATTGGAGGCCTTGCTGAGGATTTGTCTGTTTTTTCCTTAAGAGTTATGGGAAATTACTGAAGGGTTTTGTTTTTTTTTTTCTCACTGAAGGATTTTAAGCAGGAATTTTGTGTACACGTGTGTGCATTGTGTATGTGTGTGTGTATGTGTGTTTGTGTATGTGTACGTGTATGTGTGTGAGATTATTAATCTTTTGTATTTTGAAGTGAGCATTCAGTTGATTGTCAGGGTCCCTCCATCCCCATGCTAGGTGGTTAAAAGTAGGGAGAGAACAATTAAAATATTTATAATTATAAAATGTGGCTCATGGTCTTAATTCTTTTCTTCTTCTGTCTGTTGATGGACTAAGTTCCTATGATCTAAATAAGGGCAGAATAAGGGGGGAATCAAATCTGTGGCCAAATAGTGTTTTGAGGATCTTTCCAGAACTTGGTATTCCATAAATACGTGATGCCAAGATTTCAAAGAATTCTTCTAGGCTCTGTGGGGAGAGAAAAAGGAAACCATGTTCTTCCCCCTTGGGGAGCTGAGAAGTTTAGTGACAGGTAGCAAATGAAAAAGGCATAAGATAGACCCAGAAACCAGTTCTACACGAACTGCTTCCTAGAGATACTCAGGCACATTGTTAATGTATAACCTCCTAGGAGCGAGGTCCACGTCTGAATCATTTTTGTTCCTCTCACAGAAGTTAGCTGAGTGCCTTGCCCAAGAGATGTGTCAGATGAATCAAGTTGAGTCTGATCGCCTCAGCAGAGAAGGACCATTAGTCAAGAAGCAAATCGGGCCTCTGGTGACGTTTGCATTATAAAAAGTACTTCTAAAAAATGGAAGCTTTGTGATGACAGTTTTGTGTCCATTTTCTGTTTATTCACTGCTGTGTCCTCAGTGCCTAGGATATTGTCATTCAATATAATGTTTGTCAAATAAATGAATTTACTAGCTTAAGTGAGAAGCTCTGGAATGATCAGAGGACATAAGTGAGGAATTGGTTAAGTAAATTAATGGTCCCTCCATATGATGGGATACTGTTCAACATTTAAAGAGTATGGCCCTGGAGTGCCTGACTGGCTCAATTGGTGGACCATATGATTCCTGGTCTTGGTATTGTGAGTTCAAGCCCTATGTTGGGTATAGAGTACTTGAAGTGAAATCTTAAAAAATAAAAAAATAAAAAAGAATAAAATAAAGAGTATATCACAGAAGAAGCCTTACTGATTATGCAGGGTAGTGAAAACACAGGCTTTGGAGGCCCACTGCCTAGAGTGGAAGCCCAGTTCTGACACTCACTATCTGGGTAACCTTGGGAGAGTTATTTAACCTCTCTGTAATGCAATTGCCTCAGCTGTACAATTGGAATAGTAAGAGTACACACCTCAGAATTCTTATGAGAATTGATAAGCTGATAGAGTTTGTATATAAAGTGTGTAGGGTGGTGCTTGCTATGCAGTAAACACTCAGTGAGTATCAGTTTTAAGTGCTTTACATATGGTGACTTCTAATCCTCACAATAACGCTATGAAGCAGGCATTGGTTTGATCCCCATATTTTATTTATTTTTTTAAAGATATATTTATTTATTTTAGAGACAGAGAGTGTGCAGTGTGACAGTGCAAGGGGGTGGGCAGAGGGAGAGAGAATCCAAAGCAGACTCCTCACTGAGCACAGAGCCCAGTGTGGGGCTCCATCCACAACCTTGAGATCAGGACCTGGGCTGAAACCAAGAGTCAGACGCTTAAGTAAATGAACCACCCAGGTGCCCCATATTTTAGTAAGTGATATATTACAGTGATTCCTCTGAATGTGTTGGGTAGAAATTGGACAGTTTTGTGAAGAGGAATGACATGATCTAATTTATATTTTAACAAGATCACTGTTTACTGTGTTGAAAAGAGACTGAAAAAGGTGGAAGGGGCAAGGCCAGAAACGAGAAGGCTACTTAGGAAACTATAGCAAAAACAAACAAACAACAAAAACAAACAAACAAAGAACCCCAAAAAATTAAAAAAAAAAAAAAAAAAGGAAACTGTAGCAAGAATTCAGGTGAGATATGCTGTTGGTTTGCATCAGGGTGGTAGCAGTTGAGGTGATGAAAAACAGTCTGTTTCAGGATATCTTTTGAAGTTAGAACTCCAGGATCTGCTGATGGAATGGGTAGGAGATATGAAAAAGATGAGTCATGGGTGCCTACTTGATTTTGGATCCTATCAACTGGAAGGATGGAATTGCCATTTACTGAACAAAGAAAGACCACAGGAGAGTAGGGTTGGAAGGGATAGTTGGAGATGCCTATTTGTCACCCAAGCTGAGATGGTAAGTATGCAGGTAGAAATATGAATCTGGAGTTTAGGGAAGAGTTCTGGGCTGGAGAGACGAATGTGAAGATCATCAGCCTACAGATGATCTTAAAAACCATGTGACTGGATAAGATCACTGAGGGGGTAAATAGAGATGGAGAGCAGAAGTTCAAGGATTGGACCCAATCTTTAGAGGCTGGGGAGATGAGGAGGAACCAGCAAAGACTGAGGTGGACCAGCCAGTGGGGCAGGAGAAAAACCAGGAGCATGTCAGAATCCTGGTAGCCAACTGAAGAAAAGATTCAAGTGTTTTACATGTTTAAAATTTGATCTTGGAAATATCCTTGTCAGTTACCCTGTGGCTATGTCAGTGATGTCACATGAAGGAACCAGGACTCATACAGGTTGGACCCAAGGTGCACCATTTGTAGCAGAAATTGGATTACAGACCAACTTGTCCGACTTTATGTCCAGTGTCTTTTCACTGTACCACACATCTGCACCAAGGTCCCCTCTTGGTCAGAAGAGGGAGACTTGCTGCATCAATTTTACTGAGTTATTCCCCTCACCTTGAAAATGGTCTGTTCTAAACTAGTCATTCAACTTGTGTGCCCTGGTGCAAAAACTTACTTGGTATTCAAATAGGAGCACTACAAAAAAAGACCAAAAAGGAAATAGGTTAGGCCTCTTGGTTGTCAACAGCTGAAGGATGTGATAGAATTAGTGTGGCCTGCTTAGGGATTTCGGTTTGGAATTCCCCAGCCTCAGGGGAGTTGATGGGCATGATTACGAGCCTATGCTCAGGGCCACAGAGAGTCAGTTGTATAGAAGAGTGTTGGTGTGCACACACATGTGTATATGTATGTGTGTGTGGATGCACGTGCATATGAGAGAGAGAGAGAGAGAGAGAGAAAGAGAGAGAGAGAAAGAAACAAAATCTCTTGCCAAACTCTTTAGCCTGCTTGTGAACTGACCCTGGGGTACCTGGACCCAGTGGGCTGGCAGGACTCTACCAGAAGCCTGAGATCAGGTGGATGAGAAATGACAGTGATGCCCCCACTCTGGAGAGAGAGGGCAGAGACAGTGATACATTCTCTGTTTCCTGTCCTTATGGAGAGGAGGGAGTGAAAGCCATTCAGACATTTAAATATGTTTTACCTATGCCACCTTCTTCCATCTGTCAGTGGCATGAACTTGGACCTGGGAAAACAGAGTTGGACAAAACTGAGGAATTCTATGGGGTGACACTGAAATATCTGTAAGAGCTGTGGCGCTGAAAAAATGAATAAGAAAAAAAGTTCAAGATAGAATGGATCAGTAGATAGGTTGGTTGAAATAAAGCACATGGCAAACTAGGGGAGAAGGGAATCAGGTAAGAAGTTACCTGGATCTGGGGGAGGTAGGTTGTGGGACAAGGCAACTCAGAGACACTGTCTGACATGACAGTGGGATGGAGGCCTGGGTTTGTGGGGTCACCACCAGTGGCCTCTGGTTGTTAGCAAACCTATTCCAGCTGAGACAGCACCCCCCAAACTGCCTGGGAGGAGAGCCTGGGCTACTTAAGCTGACATTGTTTCTTAGAGGGAAAGCAACTTTTTAAAAAATGAAGACTTAATTTGTTAGAGCAGTTTTATGTCCGGTTTTAGAGCAGCAAAATTGAAGGGTAGGTACAGAGATTGCCTGCGGATGCCCTGTCCATCACATAATGTCCACATAATGCCTCCATCATTATCAACATCCCCCAGCAGAGTGGTACATTTGTTAAAATTGATGAACCTGCTCTGATAGATCATATTCTCACCAAGTCTATAGTTTATGTTACAGTGTCACTATTCGTTTGTATTAACTAGCCAATAGAATGTACAGCACTGAAAGTGAACCATAATGTAAATACTGGACTTTGGGTTAGCATTTTCTAAAAAGATTTTTATTTATTTAAGAGAGAGAGAGAGGAAGCAGCAGAGGGAGAGGGAGAAGCAGGCTCTTGCTGAGCAGGGAGCCCAATGTGAGGCTCAATCCCAATGTAGGGCTCAATCCCTAGACTCCAGGATCATGGCCTGAGCTGAAGGCAGATGCTTAACCAGCTGAGCCACCCTGGTGCTCCAGCATTTTTAATCTTCCAAAGATTTATAAGTAAATGTAGAAATGTTTAAGAGAATCATCAAACTCATAATAGTTTTGTTAATTTGTATACATTTGGTATTTTAAGTATTTACAATATTTAAGGAAAATTGCCCATTAGAGTAATGTCATTTTTTGACCATTTTAAATATGTAATTAAGAAATTGATTTAATTTTGTAATTTTAAATTAAAAGACATTCTAAAATTACTACCAATATTGGCATACTTGAGAGACCGTAAGATCTGTCATACTTTAAAGTTTATTTTATTAGAGCTATTAAAGATTTTTAGACAACTGATATACTTATAAAAGATTGAATATATCATATTTATTATATGTGATATATAAATATCAAATGTATTTATAATTTAAATAATAAAATTGTACCATTTACATATTAAATATAATATAAACATGTTTTTAAATGTTTGAGTTTCATAAACTGAATTTATAACTGGAATCAAACATTAATTAAAAACCTCTTAAATGTGATTAACATTTGCTTTATTTATAAAGATTAATAATATCTCTAAATTGAACTTAAAAGTTTAAGAAAGGCTGGGGATCCCTGGATGGCTCAGCAGTTTAGCGCCGCTTTCAGCCCAGGGCATGATCCTGGAGTCCTGGGATTGAGTCCTGCATTGGGCTCCCGGTGTGGAGCCTGCTTCTCCCTCTGCCTGTGTCTCTCATGAATAAATAAATAAAATCTTAAAAAAAAAAAAAAGTTTAAGGAAGGCCTAGATGTTTAAGTTTGTAACTTTAACAGTTTGAGGACTAAATTTTATTTTTTTAAATTTTTTTTTAATTTTTTAATTTTATTTTAAAAATCAAAACAGCTCTCTGTGATCTTTCCTATGTAAAGAGAGGGTCCTTGAGATTCCCCGGAAAATCTCATTATTCTATCAAGGGCCCCGTGATAGCTCCTGGGTGTCTTCCATATGTTCAGTGACTCTTACTTCCAGGTAGCTTGCTATTTGAGGAGAGCTGCCTAAGAAAGGACCCCATGGGGGAAGCAGAGAGCCTTGGTGTCCGGGAGACTGGGAGGTAGAGGCAGCTCTGCTCCCCTTTTCCTCAGGGGCATGTTGACCTTACATCCTGGATACAGGGCAAAAGGGCTGATAGCTACAAAGACAGGAGGAAAAGCAAAATGGGAAAGTGGATTAAGAGGCAACTCTAGAAACAATAAATAAAGATGGTAGAAGCTGTGAACGCAGGTGGTCATTGTCTCATTGTATAGATAAGGAAACAGAGACTCAGGTTAATGACTCACCAAGATCTCATGGCTAGTCAGAGGTAGAGATAAAACTGGGGATTGGATTCTCTAACAACTCCTAGTTCAGGATTCTTTTTAGAGCATTTCTTGGTGTCAATGCAGGGCAAACGGATTTGATGGTCAACATCAAGTCAGAGCACAGGTTGGTGGTTCAGGCCTTACAGTTTGTCTGGAGGGCTACTGCCTGACTTCCAAGGCTTTGGATAGAAATGAATTGTTAAATATACTCACCTCCACCCTTGTAGTCTGGATCCTGGTCCTGGGCCATTCAAAGCAACCCAGTTCTGAGGGGAATGTCTTCAGGACTAAGATGTCTTATCCTGGTAGAGATCTTAGGAGGAACATGCCTTTGAGGCTGTCTCTGAGGCCCTGTGCAAAATGCCAGTGTGGCAGTGTCCAGCTAGGATGGGTCCAGGTGGGAACAGGAGTGGGAGTGGTTGGGGGAATGGGCCCAATGGGGAATGAGGGGCAACTCAGTGCATTCTGGAAAATGGAAGGTTTCTGAATACGGGTGGGGAGAGAGGATCTGATTTAGCAAGGCTTCCCCTGAAGGTAAAGGAAGGAGGAAGAGCCCAAAGAAGGTGTCTTTGAATTTCATCCTCTAGCTCCTTTCAGAAAGGAGCTTCCTAGGGATTTCCCTGAGTCGGGCTGAGGAAGCTCTGAGTGAATGCACATCTCTAGGAAACGGGGGCAGTGATGCCATCAAGAATTGCGTGAAGTACAAAGAGTTCCTTATTATGCATGTTCTTCCTATGGCCCTTACCACGTCTATTGTTTAACACATGCTTTGCAACTGGGCAGCTTTGCACACTTTTTGCAATAACCTCTCTAGGGAGACAGAGCAGATAACAGGATCCCCATTTTACAACTGAGGAATCTAAAGCCCCAAAAGGATAAAAACATGCCTAATGTTAGAAAAACCTAGGAAGAAGTAGGGCCTGATTTCTGAACTCAAACCTACTCCCCTGGCTCCTTTGTTCCATTCTTCTTCTTTTCTTTCTCTTTTTAATTTTAAAGGTTTTATTAGTTTTTCTTCTTTATGGAGGCAATATATGATCCTTGTTAAATGTTATTAAATATATTAAGATAGAATAAAATATAGATAAAATAAAATTTAAAAAGAAGAAAAATTGTCGTTCTACCACTTAGAGATGATCACTGTTAACACCTTGATGTGTGTCATTTTGCATTTTTTTCTATGCACACAATAGATATCATTATTAATATGGTCTCATACTAATAATTTCTATAACATGCTTTTTTCTTTTTTCCCTTTTTCTGCATTGATCCAAAGAGGGGGAAGAAAAGAGCCTTCAGACCAAACTATTTTAAAAAAATAAAATATTTTAGAGATAGAGAGAGGAGAGGAAGAGGGACAAGCCAACTCTGCACTGAGCACAGAGCCCCACACAGGGCTTAATCCCAGGACCCTGAGATCATGACCTGAGCCAAAACCAAGATTTGGATGCTTAACTGACTGAGCCACCCAGGCACCCCTAGACTAAACTCTTAAAAGTTTTTTCTGCGAGGGCACCGGGGTGGCTCAGTCAGTTAAGTGTCCGCCTTCGGCTCAGGTCATGATCCCAGGGTTATGGAGACCGATGTTGGGCTCAGGCTCTATGCTCATCAGGGAGTCTGCTTCTCTCTCTCGCTCTACTCTGTGTCTCTCTCAAATAAAAAATAACTGAAGTTGGGGGATCCCTGGGTGGTTCAGTGGTTTGGCACCTGCCTTTGGTCCAGGGTGTGATCCTGGAGTCCTGGGATTGAGTCCTGCATTGGGCTCCCGGTGTGGAGCCTGCTTCTCCCTCTGCCTGTGTCTCTGCCCCTCACCCCTCTCTATCATGAATAAATACATAAAAATCTAAAAACAAAAACAAAACAAAACAAAAAACCCTGAAGTCTTTTTTTTTTAAAAAAAGTTTTTTTAACTGAAGTAATATATGTAATTGAAAAAGTCAAAAGAGTACTACAACTCTTATGTCAAGAAATATTGGCTGTGTTCATCCTACCCCCACTTGATTCTACCCTAGAGACTACTACTTCTAAATCTTAAAACTTTCTTAATAACAAGCTTATAATGCTATTTTTAGTTTTTTGGGTTTAGATATTACACATTGACTTCCACTGTGTAAGATAATTATTTGGTTTCTTACATTTGTGTCCTTCATGTCTCTCACTCTTCTCTTCCTCCCTTTCTCCAAATATGTTCTTAACACTGTTTGGTAATATAGATTAAATGAATATTCAGTGATCACATTTTTATAAGTATATAAGTATCATTAGGGCTGAGCCATATATTATACTAGGGTTATTCTTCCTATTTTATCTAACCCTTTGCTCCTGGAGTTAATACTTGATTTATTTTTGTTTTAATCTGCTTAGTTGCTTGGCTATCTATACAGAGCTTTTTTTTACATAACTGTTAATCACATCTTGATCTATGTGCAAACATTATTATTTTTTTTCTTGAGAGAGAAAGCCCTCCTTGAGGCTCCTGTACCCCCACCCCCATCAGGATTGGTGGCTCTCCAGGACTGCTCCATGTTTTCCTCACCATCACCCTGGAACTTTCCTCTATCTCTTGAGTTGGATCCCCTAGTTCTAGGCCTTATGTCTTCTTATGCCTTGGTTTACTCTTAGTTTTATTATATATACTATCCAAGAGTGGCCCGAGACTATCTATATGCTTTTTACCCTACTACATATAAACCTCACCCTTTTAATGAGTGAGGAAAAAATGTTGGTTTTGTTTTCAGTTCAGCATAAACGAAGAAGAGAAATTCATCCCATATGGAATCCAGCAAATCCTTTTCCCAGAATTATAGTCAAATTTGTTTTCTTTCTAGATTACTCAAGATTTTTACAGTTAAAAGTTTTGATTTTCATTGACCTTCATCCTACAAGGCAATAGGAAGAAAAAACAAAAGAAAAAACCTGTATATGAAAATCTAAGCTGAAACTATCAAATGAAAGATCAGTATAGAGTTTGCTCCATTTAAAGAAAAGGAGAACTTTAACTGAAAGTCTTCAGCCCACCCACAGTCTCCCAGCTTGGGGAGATTCTGGCAGATGATGTGCAAATTGTCACATGTGTCTGGTCTGGCCTGGCTCTTTCCCAGATTTCTGCTTTGTACGTGGCCTATGGGCTCTCAGATGTGGTTCGGTGCTTCGTTTGCCACATTTTATTTCGGCATAAATACTAGTTTTGGACAGGTGCTGGGGATGTCGTAGTGGCTTCTGAAATTGTTTCCCAGAAGGCAGTGACTCATCACAGGAAACCCCTTTGTTTTCTCTCTGACCTTCCCTCAGCTTCCTGCTCCACCCCTCTGTGCGTGAGTTTTCACATTCCTCACCAACAGACAACTTACCTCTAACTTCAGTCAAGAGTGGTAAGTGGAGACAGCTCTGGGAGTAAATTGGGACCACCTCTTCCAACAGCAGTGCCCATGAAGGCAGCAGGCCTGTTCTTGATGCCTTGGCATCTCCCCATTGAGCTATGGGTCAGTTTCCATTCCATAACTCCTGGAAAATCCCTCTTCCTCTGTCCCTAACCAGATGGACTGTCACATTGTGAAAGAGGTAGATTTGCTCTGTTAGCCCTTGCTCTAATCAGGGACTGCTTTTGCAGAACCCCTTTTCTGGAAAATATATACCACTATACATTTAGTAACAGGTATTCAATTGTTTTTAATTGACATGAGCTAAATCAAGGAGGATGTTTGTGGTTGTTGACCTACAGTGCTTCAGGTACAGCCAGGGTCTTCAATGGCTAAATGTTGAAATGAATCATACAATTCAGATTCCCATATGTTTAGAGTTAGAAAGTTGCTTAGAGATTGTCCGGTCTTGCCTTTCCTTCTATAGGCAAGGTTCGTGAAGCCCAATAAAGTGACTCTCTCATGGTCACCCAGTCAGGTCCTGGCCTCATTGGTTCTGGCCCTTCAGAGGCTGTCTGTATACTCACGCCTGCCTCCGCACTGCTCTCCAGTTACACTGTAGTCCCATTTCCAACTGCACCTCCTCTTCACTCCCTGTACCTCAGGGTGGAGCCTCAGGCTGGCAAACACCCTTCCACGAGGTCTCACCACTTCTCTGTCACTGGTTTCCCCGAAGTCCCTCCATGGCCAGGGTTCTCTCTGGACTACAGACAAGTTCAGATGGTTGACTTTGGTTTCCTTTGGCTGAGAACCCATGACTTTCCATGAAGAGTGTGTTTCAAAGTAGTTCTTCAAAATTTTAATAGCAAAATATTAGCAAAAGGGAACATGAAGAAGACCAAATAAGTGTTGTTGTTGTTGTTTAAAACTTTTTTGATGTTTTCTTTAGACATTTCCTCACTAGACCCTTCCATTCCAAGGAATAGGTTGATTATTTGTTTTGTTGTAATCATCATCTTATTCATTCAGTTCTGTATCCTGCTACTTTCCATTTGTGTTCTTTTACTGTAACTCTATGACAGAAGGATTGGGAGTAAATACTGGTTGACTTTTTAATGATAATTTCTATTAGAATACTGTCACCTATTTAGAAAAATAGATTCTCTACTTTTTGGTAGGACAAACAATAATATGCATGTCCAAAACACATTTTGGGGGGACAAGAGACATTCCATATGCTCCCTAAATCTTCCCATCTTCCTCACTACCCTATATGGGGGAGTTGGGGTTGCATTCTCTGTCACTGTCGATGTAACACTGTGCTTCCTGACAATTTATGAACCAGAACTCTTCCTTTGCCACCATATTCACATTCAATCACGTCTTCTAGTCTCTATGATGGTAACGGGTTGGCCCCAACCACCAGGTTGACCTGTTTGCCATCTCTGATGTCTCGTTTATCGTGAAGGAATTTGTTGTAAAATAACCAGCTGTGAAGCCTGCACACCCTACAACTCTGTGAAAGCAGGAGCTAAGTATATTTATAAGTCTTTGCCATGATTCTGTATCCTCAGTATGATGCCCAGTATACAGAAGACACCTAAGAAACGTTCAGTGAGTGAATGAAGGGTAACTCTACTTGTGATTGCAGAATAGACTTCCTTTTTTGGTGACTCCAAAAGAAAAAAAACCACATCTATGTTGGGAATATCCTCACCAGAGTATTTCCTATAACAAGAGAAGAAACAAACTGAATTAGAAATTGAAAGTCAGAAAAGCTGAGAAGTATCTTGGGTAGGAATGATGGTCCCTGGTTTCTCCTGTTCTTGCTTCTTATGCTTCACAGCCCAGAAACCCTGGATGGTACAAAATCCTTTTTATCATTTAAGGGTCTTCAGTGCCTGATTTTTCTTTGTTATTCTCCTTAATTTTGAAGCAAAATTTTGTTATTCTCCAAGATAGGAGCCACAAACTCCACTCTAAGGGAAAGCCCAAATCTTCATAAATTCCCCTTAATGCCTCAAAATCTTAGTCATGGGCTAACCTTGCTTGCAATGTAAAATTGCTTCTCAGTGGAAGACTATCCAGCAGTAAAAAAAGAATGAACAACATGATAGATACAACGACCTGAATGAGTCTCAAAATAATTTTGCTGAATGAAAGAAATCAGAGCAACAGTACATATTGTATGATTCCACTTATACAAAAATTCTAGAAAATGCAAACTAATCTGTAGTAATAGAAAGTGCTTGACTTATAGGCAGGAAAGGAAGGAAGAAGTAGGAGGCAGGGGTTCTAAAAGGGCACCAGAAAACTTTGAGTTGTGATGGCAATATTCATTTTTATGATTGTGGTAATGGTTTCACAAGTGTACATGTATGTTAAAGCTCGTTGAGTTGTACATTGTAAATATGCAAATTATATTGTATGTCAGTTACATACCAATAAAGCTGTTTTTAAAATTATTGCAAGGAAATAGACTCCTATTCCCCATCCTATACTTCCTACCTCACTTTCCAGCTTCCTCCTACTAAAAGGTGATCACACTCAATTTTATTCCTCACATGCAATCAGTCCTTCATTATAGCAGACACTGAGATTTCTTTGCTTCTTCTGGAAGTAAAGAAAGTATTTAAACTGGGTCACCATTTCCTCCCACTGAATTCCCAGGCCCTCCTGAATGTTGCAGAGAAGCTTACCCTCTTCTGTCTATAGCCATTTGGGGACTGCCCCCACCCACTCCTGGCTCCAGTGACAGGTTTTTGAATAAACAGCAGCTGATTGTGTAGCTGGCACTTGCGTTACTGCAAGCCTGGGTGGGCCATGACTTACCAGCCCCAATGATGACAATTCTCAGACCCTTCACATGTCTTGAGGATACTTTTCAAATACCCATCGGTTCTACACAGGATGGTCTGGGACAGTGACTTGCCAGTGTTTGCCTGTCCCTTCCCATGTGGTTTCCTCATTGCTCTCCAATGTGCTTTAGGGTTAGGTAGGTCCAGATTAGCAGCGAGAAGTGCAGGCAGATCCCCTCCGAAGGAAGTCAACATTATTCTAATGTTAGAGATATTTCTGGAACCCCAGGGGAAGAATTGGAAATGAGCCCCTGGAACATACAGATGGGGGCATCGCTGACCTGCTGAGATGTTGGCTGTTCTCCCATCTTGCATAGACAAGAGGTTCAGGGTTTCCTTGGTTAAGTAAGCAGCAAAGGCCTCATGTTAGAGCGGGGCTACTCACACCTGTGCTGGCCTGGGAATAAGGTGAGAAATTGAGAGCAAGTGTTTAGAAGCGTTTATAACAACATGCTAGTATAATTTTATAACTGTTGGATCTAATAACAAAAAAGTTGGACTTATATTTTGCATGTCTTTTAAACTCTTTTTTAGTAACTTATTTTTATTTTATAAAAGTTGGAGTTCATAATGGATTGGAAATTACAAAACAAATGAACTGGCTCTTCACTACACATCTTTTGAGAAGCACAGCTAGTTCCATGGCTTCTGAAGGACAGTTATGGGCACCTTCCTTCCAAAAACACGGTAGATGAGCTATGGAGGGATGTGGACAGTGCCAGGGAGGAGGAGGGCAAGGAGTCACTCTTTGTCTCTAGTTCCTTCTCCTCAACCAAACTGCACACACATCCCTGGGGAAGCATTACACCAAGAATAACCACAGTTGAGACGAAATTGGAGGGGACTACAATCAGAGGAGGGACAGGAAAACCTATGATTATCACCTGGAACTCCTGCCTTAGGCAAATGGATCCTTCACGATAGATCTTAGGGGCAGGTGGAGGAAGTAGCTGAGAAGTAAGGATTTGAGGAGAACCATAGCTCATACTTTACTAGTCTGGAATGAGCTGAAAGTGTGAGTCCGACTTAAGGGAATTTTCTACATTTAAGATGCTTCTATAACCCGGGAGGAGGAGGTAGGAAGGTGGCAATCATTGCCGTGCAATAGATGCAAATACACCAACATATTTTTCTGGAGTCAGAGTGGGGAAACCATCCCTGTAAAAGGCAGAGAGGGAATAGCACACTGGACAGAAAAGTTTTAATGAGACGAGTTGGGCTCAGAAAAGGGCTGAGTGTAAAATGGCCTACTTTTTCTGTCTTAAAATGGGGAGGTCCAAGTAGCTGAGAGGCATCAAGAAGGACCTATACTTGAAGTCTTTACCATCCTATTTTAGAGCTGTCTCTGCTGTCCCTGCTCTGTTTTTGTAGTAAGTCATGATGTGAGGTGGGATTCAAGTTGCCAGGGGACATGAAACAGACTACCACCCCGCTTGTCTTGGAAGCAGTCAGCTGACAACCCCTTGCCATTCCATACCCTGGAGAGGTGGTAGGACAGAGATGACAGCTTCCTCTTGCTGCCTCTTTACGTGACTCAGTATGCCCTTGTCCCTGTTGTTGATTGAGAGGAGAGAATCAGGTTGGGTGGGTTCCGGCTCTTTAATATGAGGAAAGCTTTTGTGTCTTAGCTTTGGGAAAGAAAGGAAACACCCAGCCCTCTTGCTTTTTTGTTAAATTAGAGGGTGCTTTCTGCCTTGTAAATTCTCCTGAAATGTATGTTGGCGTTGACTTGGTGGTGACACAGGCATGTCTGAGTGTGCCCGCAGTGTGGCAATGCATTATTTCTAGTCTGCAGTGTTGGGGTTCAGGGAAAGCTGAGATTAGACCTTGGGTCTCATGTTAGTTGGCACCATGCCCGGAAGAGGAGCTTGCAGGATGGTGGGCTATTGGAAAGCAGAAGCAGGACTGAAAACTTGGCTATCTATTCCTCTTGCGCCAAACCCAAGTGAGTGACAATGCAGTCATAGGTTACTTACTTTGAGGGATGCTTTGGAATGTCTGGACCCAACTGCAAGGAGTTTTAAAGGGAATGACAAAGGAGGGCAGGAGTAACATGAAGGCTGTTACCAGATAATGTGATATAATTTATGAAGCCAAGCTGGCAACTCCCTTGATCAGGGAGACCAGGCTGTGGTTCTAGGTCTTTACCTCTCCCAGTTTCCTGCCCTGAAATACTCAACCCACAGCCACTGCCCCCTAAAAGTTATCATCTGTTTGGCTTACAAGATTGGCCCAGGAGGAAACAATGTTGGTAACCATTGGATTGTGGCAAAGTAATACAGGTGTTTCAAGAAAGAGGGACGGATGTGGGTCTGAGGACTCAGGGAAAGCTCCAGGGAGAGTGGGGCTTGGACTGGCACTGAGTCCTTCCCTCCTTGGGAATGGGTTTTGAGTTCTGGGCTTTACATTAGTTGAATATATGACACCTCTGGGCCACTAAACGGGGAAGATAACAACTACATCCTACACTCTCTGTGAGCATTAAATCCTAGCTGAGTATATGCTTAGTAACATTCCCTTTCTTCCTTCATTTCCATGGCTGCAAGGAGTTCCTTCTGGGACAAATTCCCTGGGAATGGCTCACCAATTTGGGTCCAGAGCTTAGATATGCAAGGTTGTAATTTCTCCGTGTGAGGAGGCAGTGCTGTAAACAAACCAGGAGTCAGGGCACCTGCATGGCTCAGTGGTTGAGCATCTGCCTTTGGCTCAGGTCATGATCCCGGGATCCTGGGATCGAGTCCCGCAGCAGGCTCCCTGCAGGGAGCCTGCTTCTCCCTCTGCCTATGTCTCTGCCTTTCTCTCTCTGTGTCTCTCATGAATAAATAAATAAAATCCAAACAAAACAAAACCAGGAGTCAGCAGCAGCTTATCCTAACTATGCACCCCGTTCCTCCACTGGGCTGAGTATGTCTCTCTTATGCCAGGATCTCCAAGGCAGAGCTTGTGTACACAGAGAGATACTTTTTCCCAAGTACTCACTTGGCTAAAAATACCAGAGTTCTCAATATTCATATGGTGATTAATATGAATCAATATTCATATTGTGATTAATATGATTAATTAATCAAGTTCTTGAACAATATAGCTTCCTTCCTAGCCTCTCCTAATTTAGAAACATTTCCCTATTCTACTATACACAAAATAGGAAGTTAGAAAATCCTAGCTCTGTACCAAAGTGCAGTTCCTTCTGAAAAAACAGACCTAGGAATATGATGCCTTTAAAATTTTGTAATCAGGAAGAAATTGGTCACAGATAGAGAGGAAAGATAGCATGATGGGTAAGAGCAGAGATGCTGGATCCAGAGTACCTGCACTTGCTTCCTGGCGTTTCCACTTCACTAGCTACATGTGTTTGGGTAAATTATTTCACCTCTTGGTGCCTCAGTTTACCCATCTATTAAGTGGAAAAATAACTGAGCACATCTCATAGGGTTGCTGCGATAAGTAAATGAGTTAAGATTTATGTAAATCACTTAAAGCAGTAAGTGGTCAATGTAAGTAGTAAACGTGTTGGCCATAATTAATATTATTATATCCTAGTGAAATGGGGGGAAGGAAGGTTTCAGGTCTTGGGGGATGCTGTGCCCTAAAGAAGAGGGCCCCAAGAGAGCCAGCACCATGGATCCTTGTGACAATGGGAAGTGTAGAAAAGAATACTCTTAGGGAGAGGAACCCAAGTACCAAATCCTAGCAAGATAACTCAGGTTCGATGACTAGCATTGAAATTGCCATCAGAGAGTCCATTAGAATTTGACAATCTCTGTTCTAGATTCTGGAATTCCTGGATACAGCCTCTATGCCAGCCTGGCTCAAGACTTGTTTTGGTGAGGATGACGTGCTAACACAGGACTGAGTCAATAACAGGTCCTTTGTTCTGTCTCCTGGACCTCTGGGTGCCACTGTACGGACATGTCCAGCTTGGCTGGCAACTGGCATCTTAAGGGTTCAGGTTGTTATCAGATGGACACTCGCTAAACAGAGTCCCTCCCAATCTGGTGGTGTGTGCAGCAGCGCACGTAGGCCTGCATACCTCATATCTCTGCCTGGGCAATTACATCCCAACCACCCTGCCCCATTCCAAGGCAGCCGGAGCCAGCTGGGACACAGCACTTGGGGAAGGAGCCAGGTGTTTTTCCCCTTTCATCCTTTTTGACTCCATAGGCATTTTCTTCTAAGCTGGGGCTCTAACTGCAATGTCCAACATGGAAAAACAAATCCAAAAGGCAGGAACTGAGCTAGGTCTGCTCACAGTGCTTCATTTTGATGTTCTGAAATGAATCCAAAAGGCACAGCCTCTGTCCTCCAGGACAGAAAACCTAGAAGCAACATGTCCTTTCCCCAGCTGCTGCCCGCCTGGGGAGGGTACTGCATATCTCTAGATGGGAGTGGTTCACTGCCTGCTCTGATGTGCAGATCTATACATAAGTATCAGTATGGGTTTCAGAATCCAAGTGTATAGAGGGCATGTCTGGGCATGGTCTCTTGGCCAGGCCCCAGGCTTTGTAACCCACCCAGCTGGTCCCCAAAGTTGGTCTCTTGCATCATAAGTGATCCCACGCAGTTCTGATGACATATGGTTCATGACAATTCATCCTGGTTTGGGAAATCTCCCTGCTAATGTTCTCTTATCTCGATGGAGAGAACCATGTTTGAATACTAACAATTGGTACCATTTATTGAACACATGTTATGCCCCAGGCAGCTTGCTAAGGAAGCCTCACATAGTGATTTCCCCACAGTCTTCCTGCCAGTACTCCGGTGCAGGTAGAGGATCAGCTCTACCTTACACATGAGGACCCTGAGACATGGTGATGTTAAGTAGCATCCTCAAGGCCACTCAGGAGCGAGGTGGTAATGCCAGTATTTGAACCAGGCAGTCTGGTCCAGGGCATGTTCCTACCCGCTACAGTGCCCACTGCTATGCTGTCTCTCTGTTTACACATCTCCAAGGATTGAATCAATGCCTGAGAATGATCATCCTCATTGTTATCATTAGTTTTATAGCCGGTGGGGCACAGAAGCCTCTACCTGGTTGATACTTTGTCCTGATTTGCTACATCTTTGATATTAGGGATAATAATGAAAAAATCAAGTAATTTCCTTATTGATTTCTAGTACTTTGATTCAATAAATATTTAGTGAGCATATACTCTGTGCCAGCCATTATACTAGGCCAAGCAAAGAGGGCTATTGCAGGGTACTTGCTTTCAAAGAACCATAGTCTTGAAAGATAAATAATCTTAAATTTCCAAGGTGGCCCACAAGGCTGTCTGAGATGGGCCCTGCCTTTCTCTTCAGTCTCATTGCTTTGCATTCCTTGCCTTTGTGTCCTTTTGTTTGTTGAGCTTCCTACCACCTCAGAGCCTTTGCACCTTCTGTTCCATCAGCCTGAACTACTCCCCACCATTGCCGGTTAACTCCTCATCTTTCAGGTCTCATCTGAAACCGCTCCTTCTCTTCAGGGGATTCTCTCACAGTCCTAAAGATTACATCAAATTCCCCGTCTCAGCTCTCATAGCTCCTTCTGCCTTAAATTTTTGAAATTATTTGATTTCTTCACCAGCTCCTAAAGGGCTTAAATAATACTTTTGTGGTTAACCATCGTACTCCCAGCACACAATCGTTGCCTACTAAATACTCTGAAGGGAACAAAGATTATAGGCAATCTATTAGAGCAAAAAACTGGAATGTGTTAATAGTCCTCCAAGAATCAGACATCAACACAGGATTAACTGTGCCAAGATTTTGTTCGGGGGAAGCCATTTGGGAAAAAAAATCAGGAGAGGGGAAAGCCGGGAGAGTCATCAGAGTGTGATGCAAGTCTAATCCTGGAGTGAAGAAGGGAAGACAGGAAGGTGGGGAGCACCATCACATGCATCTTGGCGCAGCCTAGGGAAAGTTCCAGAGGCCAGCCAGCCAAAGCTGAACCCTGGAGGAGTGCGGGTCTCCCAGGAGCAGCATCCCAAACCCCGCCACCTTCCCTGATTGGCTGGGAACACCGTGGGAGGCGTGGCCTGGCTGCGGGCGAGGCCTCCAGGGGCAGCTGGGGGCACTGCTCCTGTGGCTTCCTGCCCCGCCCAGGGCCAAGTCTGAGGGGCTCTTTCTCCCAGCAGCCAAGTGGCAGTTGCGAGGTGAGAGGGGATGACATCTGGTTGATAGGGAGGACGGAGATGACCAAAGGTATGGCTTCTACAAAAGGGCAGGAAACCTTGGTTTTGAGGCTCAGCAAGTCTTATTGGACACACACTATTCTCTGGCACTGAGGAAGATACAACAGGATTGGCTGTACCTGGACTTTCCTCAGAAAGACTTAAGCTAGTTAAGAGACAAAGTCAACTCACACACATGCTCCTGAAGCTCAGCTTTCTCGCTTCTAAAAGGAAGATGACTGTGTCTACCTGGTGTGAGGTGTGACAGGTAGATCCAGTGGCTTCCGTGAGTAGGGTAGGCGATCCACAAATAAGATTTGAATGAATTTAAATAATAACGATTCCTTGTCTTCCTCAGTTTTTCAGCTTTTCTAGACATTTGCACAGGGCTGAGAGTTTTCAAAGAAACTTTCGACTGGGGATGCCTGCTTTCCTTGTAATTACTCATCAACAGTCCCCTGAGGCTTTTTCTTTAACAACATTTCAAGTAGAGGAACCGCAGTTTAAATATGTGATCAGCAACAGCACCGAGGGAAGATTTAGTGTCGAGTTAGTACATTGAAGGAATCTCTGGGAAAAGGCTCCCTGGTGTGTGCTTGGCCCAGTGAGCTCATTCCGGGGGTTGGTTTCTTAACTCTTAACCCCAAGGCAGTGTTGAGTTTGTTCTCTGTTACAGGAGAGTCATTGGGACGTTGCTTAATCAGGTTCTTGCCATAGGTGAAGGCTGTGCATCCCTGAGGGAACTGGAGATGTGGGATGAGGTGGACTTCCTCCCTTTTCCTCACTGGAAAGTAAGGGGGTGGTCTGCCTTTGCCTTTCCCCACCTGCAACACCCGTATATATTCCTCTTCCAATACATTTTCCCCTTCAATGCTGCCCCCCCCCCCAATTAATCTTATTTTGGTTCCACTTGTTGAACTGGCCTATTCTTTCTAGGAATTGGTTTTAATCCACAACTATTTCCTGAGCAGCTAAGTAGTCGATGAAGATATCATGTCTCAGTATTCTCATATATAGCATGAGGGGAATTGACTGGCAAAGGCATAAGATGTATATATGAAATGTGAACTACTCTAAAAAAAAAAAAGTATCATGGGGATGAAGACGAAACAGGTTTTCTGGGTGAGGAGGCAGCATTTGGTCCGGGACTCAGGGTTAATCACTGAGAAAGGGGTGAAGTAGCATGAACAACAGCAAGGTGTATTTGCCATGCTCCAGGGAGACAAGTAATTTGTAATGGCTGGAAGATAGGAAGGGATCCAAGGACAGATGAGAAGAAAAAAGTGGAGTGGTGGGTATGCTATGGCAGTCCTTGAAAAACTTGTTTAGAAACATCATAGATCAAGGAGAGCATTGACGTTTTAGAAGCAGGGGGCAAACTTTGGACTATTTAGGAAAAAAAGTCTAGGTGAAGGATTAAAATAAGGCAGAGCAATACAGTAATTTTGGTGAGAGAGAATCATTTCCATAGAAATGAAAATAAGAGGGCAGATTGGAGAGATAGAATGATGTAGGAGTAGAGAAGAAGGCTGTGAAGGTTTCAAGTTCAAGGTTTCAAGCCCATGTATACTGGGGTCAGGGGTGGGGGAGGACGCCACTGAGAAGAGGAACTGAGGAGCAAGTGTCTGCTAGGCTGGGAATGGGGGCCTTCACAACAGATCATGTTGCATTTGAGGGGCTGGCAGGATATCTGTCTAGATATGATCCTGGAAATTCAGATGTGGAGCTCAAGAATGTAGTGAGGGCTGAAGATGAAGACTTGGGAGTTGTTATCACAGGGGTAGTAGTTGGAATAGCAAATTGTTTCACTTCCTCAGTCACCTAAAGAAAGGCCTGGGATTCCAGTTGCATGGGTGAGGGCAGGTGGAGGATGTTTTCTGGTGCCTTGATGGCTAGTCCTGATCCCCCCAACACAGTCCTTGGATCTTTGAGATTCCAAGAAAGGAGTACATTAGTCTTATCCTCCTTCACTTAGCACAGTTTTGCCTCTTTTCCCTCAGTTGTCCAGCTTCTAATTCTGCAAACAACAGCTGGAGAGGGTGAGTGAGGGCCAACCTAGCAGCTGTGTGTTGGGAATCAAGAAGGCATCCAGGATGAAGATACTGTCTGGCTACAGCTGCTGCCAAGATGAGTGTGTGTGTGTGTGAGAGAGAGAGAGAGAGAGACAGAGAGACAGAGAGAGAGGAAGGGAAGGGGAGATAGGATAGGGAGAGAGAGACAGACATAGATAGATAGATAGATAGATAGATAGATAGATAGATAGATAGATGATAGATAGATAGTTACGGGTGGTACTCATATACTCATAGCAGGGAGAGGGTAAAAATTGCCGGCTAACTTTCTGAGATGATTTCATTTCATCTCTTATTCCAAATCCTGGTGATTAGAAAATTAGAAATCAACTTTTCTGGATCCTCCAATTGCTAGTGACCATGCTTTGCACGCATACCCTGGCCACGTTGGCAGCAGAGTATGCTCAAACACTCTGGGGTTGGCTGGAGGCTACTTCCAGGCTGGTGCCTCAAGGAGAAGCACAGGGATCTAGAAATATGTGAAAAGATTGAAAGTTCAAGAAAAGGCTGTTGTTCCCAATCCCAGATGAAGAGAGGCCTCTTCCTGGAAAGTGATTAGGGATTTGGGTGTGTGGTTTTGTTCCTGGCCAAACATAAGTCTTGAGCTGGGTAATCTGTTTCTAATCATAATTTGGATTACCCTTCACACTAACCAAATGTTTGTTTGTCTGAGGAGGCCAATCTTCAGGCCCCAGAGAGGCATGACAAACCTCTGCTGAAGAGCCAGGAAACTCCTAGCTAGTAGGCTCATTCTGAGGCTGGCAGGCAACGACTGCTGCCTCTTTGTGTTGGAAAGGGCTGGAAGTTACTGTTCACAGTATCTGGGCTTCACCAGCCTGGAGCTGTCCCCTTTGGTCACTGATGATATACTCCTTTCAGAAATGGCAAGGAGCTGCCCCTCAGGCCAGGCTGAGCCACTGGAGCCATGTCAGGTTTGGAGGTGGGGCTCCTAGAAGGAAGCCACAGTGAATATTGAGACATCAGCAGTTCCCAGGTTTCTCCCAGGTCTTATTTTGACAGGTAGGAGAGAAACCAAAGGGCTAAGCACATTTCATTGATTTTTGAAAGTAGCCAACTTTTAAGAACTGTTTCACCCAATTTGGAGATACACTGTTCTTTAGGAAGGAAGTACTGCACTTCAGGACTATAAAATGAGCTAGGAGATGAGACAAGGGTGGTTTTGCTAAGTCAGGGTATGGGTGGCTTCGAGAAGATGAATGAATAAAAGGAGGCAGGCAATTTCACAGATGAAAATGGATTCCATTTCATTCATGATGTGCAGGAAAACTACATCATTATTAACACTTATGGTATACAGATGACATGGGTGCCACCCCTGCTGCGAGCACAGGACAGGATGTGAAGAATTCCACTGCTGTGTCACTGTTAAAAAATCTCTCTCCTCCTCTCTCTTCCTCTGGCTCCCTCTCTCCCTGAACGTGCATACGTGTGTGTGGGTGTGTGCATATGTTGTTTCAAAAGAAATGTTGGTAGCTCTTTAGAGAGCAAGACATATAATTGTTGTGTTTCTCTTTTCAGGTCTTAGGAGGAAATACCTAAGAAGAGGTGATTAATTACTATCTGAAAAGTGCTTTGAGATCCTCTGAAGAAAGGTAATTAGATGTATGAGACGTGATTCCTGGATGTGTGATTACACGTGATTATCTGTTAGATCGGTGCTAGGTACTTCAAATGCATTCCTCTCCTGCATCTCCAAACAGGCACGTATGTGCTGGGAGGGGAGGAGAGAAGAGCTAGAAGGAAGAGGAGATATTAGAGCAAAGACTAATATGTCATGTGACCCAAGAGGAAGACAGGCTGGGGTCCCGGGTCTTTCCAGAAGATGCACATCTAACAATGGAACCAGGGCCTTCCCTTGCTCCCCAGGGGAGCCTGCCCACCCACCCCCTTACAATCCCAACTTTGTTGACTTTTAGGGTGGTCTCTTTGCTCAAGTTTCACCAGAGGAGTCACTGACTGCTGTGGCAGCACAGGGGAGACCACCTTCAATTTTCCAAGAGAGCTGGAGGATTGTTTTTTGAGTAATTGTTATGCGGGTAGTAATCATTGATCATTAAAATCTTTATTATTCTCTGCACTTATGGAGCTGCTTTTCTTAGAAGCCCTACATATATTTTTTTCCAACCAAACCTTATTTTGAGAGGAAGGTGCTCTAATATCCAGTATTTATACAGAGTGAGGCCATTTGTCAGAGAGTCAGCAGTCTCTGACCTCAGGGGCCCAGAGGCAGTGCCTGTGCTGGTTAGACCTTGGATCCTGAGCCGGCTTGAACGCTGGATCAAGTCACAGGATTTGAAGCAAGTTATTCTACCCCTCAGGGTGGTAGTTTCTTCATTTGTGAAATTGGATAGGAAAATCTACGTCTTTGAATTATTGTGAGCATTCGAAGAGTAATTGTATCTCACGCTTGTAATAGGGCCTCGTAGGTTGGAAGCGCCAAATAAGTGTTTGCTGCTGCTGCCGCCACTGCCTATGAGAAACTAGAGGCTCATTTAGAGCAAATTTTATGACTGTTATTGTCATCATTATTAAAGTACTCCTAAAGAAACGAAGGTTGATTTCAAGCTAAATGCTCAAGTAGCTAAAATTATGTTTGTCATTCTTCCACTCCTATTCTTAGTCTCTCCCTTTTTTGTTTTGGATTTTCCCAATTTCTGACACATTACCATGGTTTGAGGTTTTTGAGATATATTAAATATATCCGTCTCCTATGAGCATAAGCTACTCAGGTACAGATACCTACAAGGATGGATTCACACTTTCAAGGACACTGAAAGCTTGATGCTTTTCTGAAAAACAAAGTAATAAACCTTATAGACCTCTAGAACTTTGAAGCTGGACTTCAGAAACCATCCAGTTCAAACCCAGGGCAGGCAAATGATTCACCCTTGGAGACATGCGTAGCTGGTTAATGGGAGAATGGGATTAGAGTCTTGGGTTAAGTTGGACAATTAAGTCCGATGAACACGTGAAACATGGTATGACTCCTTGTAAAGCTGCTTCTACTGAACTATACTGTGGCAATATGCCATTGGTTTCCAAAAAAGAATATTATGATTGCCTAATAAGTGCTATTTTGTGCACTAAAGGAAATGTAGATGAGGATGTTATCCTGATACTCTTTATGAAAACACTTGTGTGACCACATCTTTCAGTTCTAAGTACTGAGTAACAGCTGGCACTTCTGGAACAACTGTGTTTTCTGTCTGATGAATGTCATGAACTTTTTATGCGATCATTGATCATTTGATTAATGCTTTTTGCATTGGTTACTAGGAAGCTCAAGGCCAAGTTTACATGCTACCTCTGTGAATCAAACCTGATTGCTACTACAAATTACAGATGTTCACTATAGCTGAAAACTTCAGAGTCACTTTTTTCTTTTTCATCTGCACTCCTGTTTGGTTGTAGACTTTATCCCCTCCCCCTTCCTGCCTTGATAAAGGCTTACATAATGGGGTGATGCAACTTCATGGTGTATCTTGAGTGGGTTGTGCAACTAGGTTTATTCCTCAAGTACCCAGCACGTGTAGAACCCACAGTGTTCATTTCACAGGCACCTTTGCCTTTAAGATCCCTTCCTCTCCACTCTCCATTAAAACTCAACAAACAAAAACCAGCAAGGACCTCAAACACCAGCCACATGTGTATTACTTGGGTGGGAGCCTGGGACTTGCCTCAGACAACACATACAGCTTCTGGGGTTGCTCCATCCCTTTGACCTGTGAGCTGGACCCAAGGGGAAATTTCGCAAGGCAAAAATCACTGTCAGAGAGAAGAGATAGGCTGCTGGGAGAAAGGACAGCCTCTTCCGGTCAGGTCCTTGCTTGACCTCCAGTTCCTTCAGTGGCCAACCTGACATGTCACCATACCTCCGGTGGCTCTCATTGCCTTTTCTTTGTGTATGACTGTGGAAGGTATGCAGTTCTGTTACTTCCCTGGTCCGCTTGTCTCCCTAATTTTCCTTCTGTGCTTTTCTCCATGTCTGACAATACCTACTATATATGTCAGGTATCATGTCACAAAAATGCATATGCTCCTGTCCTTGCCCTTGAGGAGCTCACAGTGTAGAAGAACAGATGGGGCACTGGAACCAATTTCCATTCAATGTGACAAAGACTCTAAAAGAGCCATGTATAATGACCAAGGAGGCAGTAATGGAGGTGACATTTGAGTCAAGTCTTAGAGGATGTGTTGGACACTGATTTTTCCATTAATAGAATTACTTTTTCTGCTTAATGGCAACCAGCCTGCTAGAAGGGGTGGTATAAACCAATAACTTGTTTGGGATTAAATGAGGAGACTGACAGAAACTATTAACTAAAGGCTAGACTCTTATTTCAAGCAATTCACTGAATGTTCAGACCTTCATCATTTCAGTGCTCAGAGGACAAGACCATCTAGAAAGTGGACTCTCTAGAACTCACTCTCAAGCTTTCTTGATGTAAAAATGTTCTAGGGATAGTCTTTGATTTTGGAAATTCCTAGAATTAGCTTTGCTTTATGTTCAATAATGCTTCATTTCCCAGTCTCATGGCAGACAGAAAATAAATGGCATGTTTAAATTGCTGTGTGGATGAAAATAAAGCTCATTACTGAAGCACTGGTTTTAATTTAAATTTCAGAAGAAATTTTACAAAGTGCCAGAACATGTGGGGTGAGCTGGCTCCTTGAGTTTGCTGTTCCTCAGCTGACACTGAAAGGTGGTTAGCAGACCTAACACTGGGCAGAATTTTGTGGATTTTTTTTCAAGTTACTTTTATGAGGCAAAACCATGGTGTCAACCATGACGTTATATCCATCGCCTCTCTGTCTGTATGAATAGTTCTCTAATGTTAATGGAAAATCTTGCTTTTTAGCAAATCCTCTTTTTCTTTAGACTTAGCACTTCAGATCTTCCCTTTCTACCTTCCCAAAATTTAGTTTAGTAATGATTTTTGACTCTGTATGTTTATTATATCTAGACCTGATAGTATCTTCATCTTCTGTTCTATTGGGGTTGAGGCTGTATGCATCTTGATGGTTTTCCAGACCCCAAACTTAAATAGGACCCTTCACCACCAAAACCATGGGGTCAGCCTAGCATTTGAAAGCAGAGCTTATGTTCCAGGGTCTAGTTTGAAACTTAGGATCTTCTACTTCCAGACTTGAGAGTTTCGCTCCCCACTATCTCTCATCATTCACTCCCTCATGGTATTTTAATATGTATGTGTGACTCCTACCAGCCCTCAAACTCATTAAGAACAAGGAATGTGTTTTATTTGTCTTTGTATTCCATAGTTCATTACATAAAGGAAGTGCTTAAGAAACATTTGTTAAACATATATGTTTATCCTAAAAGTTCATAAATTGGACAGTCAGATGTAGATTTCCCTGTGCAGGATGTGAAAACAAGAAAATGTGTGTACAAGTCTCAGAACTTGACTTCTCATAATAATCCTTTTTGAAAAGAGGGCAGATTGGGGAATCTTCTCATAAATTAAATGTGAATTCCTCCCCAGTGTAATCCAAGAATCCTGATTTACTTTGTGCTCAAATGGGACATTCTACTCTAGGATCTTGCATTTGTGGGTCAGATACTCTCTCAGGAAAGATGATATCTGGACTGAAAGTAAAGGATCTTGCCCTCTGTGGAAGGCCAAGACAAAGTTGCTTCAGTATTTCTTGTCTAAAATCCTAATAACACAGTTACCGGCTACTGGGCATCTACTCTGTGTCAGGCATTTACAGGTAAATGGTTTCATTTAATCCTCACAAGGATCTCTTCAAGGCAGAGAGAGGAAAAGGCTTCCTTGGGGTCACACAAGTAAAAGGTATGTAACGCTAAACCAAGGAACAAGCCTCCCCCAAACTTGGCATTCTTCAGCGCTCCCTGTCTCAGTGAATGACAATTTTAGCATCCACTTCCTCCAGTGAAGAATCCTCCCTCTATGTCCAACTTTTGAGTCCTGCTGATGTAACATCTACCCATCTGTAGACACCCTGCATGGCTTCCATTTCAGCCCCAGCCACCATCTGCTCTCCACGCACAGTTCAGTAGCCACCTCAGGAGTCTACCTTGCCCTCCTCAAATCTATCTGCCACACCAAAGCTTGAGTGGTCTTCTCAAAACCCTTGTATAATCATGTAGTTTTCGTGAATAAAAATCCTCCACTGGGACCCCTGGGTGGCTCAGTTGTTGAGCATCTGCCTTTGGCTCAGGGTGTGATCACAGGGTCCCAGTATTGAATCTTGCATCATGCTCCCAGCAGGGAGCCTAACTTCTCTGTCTGCCTGATCTCTGCCTCTCTCTCTGTGTCTCTCATAATAATAATTTATTATTTTTATAATTACATTATTAATAATATAATTATTATGTTATATATTATTTATAATAATTAAATCTTTAAAAATCAAAATCAAAATCAAAATCCTCCACTGATGTTTCTATTCTCTTTTAGAGTAAAGACCAAAGTCCTTAACCAGGTCCACCATGCCCTGCCTGGTTTGGCTCCAGATGACTGTTCCAGTCTCTTCTCATTTTCTGGGCTTCCACCATTCCAGCTATTCCTTCAGCCTAGATGGTTCTATGAACTAAGGGACTATGTCCCTTTCATAGTCTAGGCTGTTGCTCACTCCACTGATAGAGCTCAGCTCCACAGTGTCTTCCTCAAGACTTATATATACTTTTATGGCATGTGTGCCCCTCTTTGATAGTTTTAATATTGTTTGTACTTGCTTAATTATTTTATTGCTCCCTGGCTCTCCCATGAGCCTGTAAGCTGTGTGAGGGTGCGGTATGTCTGTTTTCATTCATTAGATTCTAGCCCAGAACCTAAAGGGAGTAAATAGTTGGTAAGTATTTATTGCCTAAATTAACACACTAACAGCTGGCAAGTAACAGAACAGATTTGAACTCAGAAGCTCAGCACTCCATGTCTTTGGTGTATGGCCAGGACCCCAAATGGCCATTCTCATCAAAGGACCTCAGGTGGGGAGACAGAGGAAGGTACAGGTTGGGAGTCTGGCTCATTCCTCCCTCTGGGCCCGGAAGGGGCTATCCAGTTAGCTTGTGATCTTTGAACACTCATCCTGCCCCGGCATTACTCCCATTACTCCGGGCGCTTTGCATAGATTCTTGCAATTAAGCTCTCTCAGCAAGCCTCCAGGAGGTTAAGTAACTTGCTTAAAGTCACCCAGAAATTAGGTGTGGAGCCTGGGTTCAGGCCTGAGCCATTTAGCTCTCGACCCCCATTTACAAGATTTTTTGCTATCTATCCTTGCCTTACTTTGTTCCATGCTTCCCCCTATGAGTCCCTCTTTGATTTTGGTTTCTGTTCTTTTTCTTTTAAATCTGCACCCATTTTCTTCTCTAATTTATCATCTCTCTTCTCTTCCCTTACTTCTCTCCTCCCTGTCTTCCCTCCCTTTCTCCCTCATAATTCCATTAGCGATGAGAACCATGATGCTATTTACCTGGAATTTATATCTCAGGAAGCTTTCTCTCAGCATTTGGGAGCTTCCTGCATGCTTTGCAACTTTGTAGAATGAAATGCAGATGAGCATTATAAATCTCTACACTTGCATGCCCTTACTTTTATGAATCATTAAGATACAGTTTTAAAATCACCTCTGATTTTGAGCTTTGAATTTGGACTAGTAGAGGTAGTAAAAGCAGTATAAAGAAAGGGAAATAAACTTCAAAACTGCTCCCCCGCCGTGAGAAGTCCACTATAAATTGTGGAGATGCTTCTCAAATGAAATTAGATTCCACTGCTGCCTGATGCCTCCCTCCACACTTACCTCTTTTTTTCTAAATCGCTGGAGCCTCTCTCGGGACACTAGGTAATCTGGAGAAAGAATAGAGTGTTCAGGCACAAGTTCTACAGAGAGCTCAGGCACATTGATTTGCATTTCTGGGTCAGCATGATTTCGCTTTCATTTAACCCTTGTACTGACCCTTGTTTCTCAACACTTTGGCTCTTCCCATCCTCTGAGAACAAGCAGTGTGCTTCACCTGCAGACGGTAAGTGGCCCCCAACAGCGCAGAGCATGCGGACTACTCCAGACTCCCGTTTCCAATATTCCCAGTATCACTAACATACTAGCCAACATTTGAGGTGTCTCTGAATGCAGATATTAGTCACATTGAAGAAAACATTTTATGTGTCACTGGAAAATGAAATGAACATTACAAGATATCAATTCAGATGTCTCCATGGCTTCCACGGTTTTGTACCTCCTGTGTGGTCGTTAATCTTTGATGTGATGAGAACAGCAGTGGAGAAAGACAGATGTCTTATTGTCTCTTTTTTAACATTTTTTTTTTAGATTTTATTTACTTATTCAGAAGAGACACACAAGAGAGGCAGAGACATAGGCAGAGGGAGAAGCCGGCTCCCTGCAGGGAGCCTGATGTGGGACTCGATTCCAGGACCTGAGCCAAAGGCAGATGCTCAACCACTGAACCACCCCGGCATCCCTCTGTCTCTCTTTTATATGAGTCATGCTGGGAATTCTGTGAAGACCCACAGTGTCAGAAAGGGGGACACAACGTAGATCTAAGGCTTTACAAGAAGGCTCTTTCTAGTCTCTATTTCACAGTGTAATTTCTATTAAGAGGGAGCAAAGACCTCAGCAAGATTTAGTTACCTGTGCTATGTATGGTAGGTATAGATCATTAGTTGTTTGTCTGGGATGAGGTCTTCGCTAGAAGACCCTTGTGCAAAGGTAAAGGTGCATTGTACGATGCAAAGTGCTGCACAGATGTGGGATATCAATCTGATGTTAAAATAATTGAGATAAAATATTAAAGCAATGAATGAAATGTTTGTCCCCCCAAAGCTTTGCCTCAATCAGTAAGAATATTGCCTTTTTCTTAGAATAACATAAATGTGTGACAGATGGATAAATCTTGACATAATTCTTTTAAAAATGTAGTAACAACATTATTAAAAAGATAGGTAAACAATGAGAATCAAGTAAAAATCACCAGTATTCTCAATTTGCAGAGATAATCACTGATAGCATGATTTATTTTCTGTTAGTTTTGGTGTGTGAATACAAAACTGAAATAGTAGTGTTGAAATCTTTTCACTTAATGTTTTACGAACGTTAAATTTTCTTCTGCTTATGCATAGTGTTCTATCATATAGATGTTTTGGGATCCCTGGGTGGCGCAGCGGTTTAGCGCCTGCCTTTGGCCCAGGGCGCGATCCTGGAGACCCAGGATCGAGTCCCATGTCAAGTTTCCTGCATGGAGCCTGCTTCTCCCTCTGCTTATGTCTCTGCCTCTCTCTCTCTCTCTCTCTCTCTCTCTCTGTGACTGTCATAAATAAATAAAAATTAAAAAAATACTATCATATAGATGTTTTATAAAGAAATTAAACAGTTCTCTGTTGTTGGACATCTAGGCTGTCTCCAAGTTTTTGACAATGTAGGCAACTCTCCAATGAGTATCCTTATAGCTATATTTTAAGTACATCTCTGTGATGCTTTCTTAGATAAACTTTTAGATATCTAGTTGCTAAATTGAAGAATGCTTATTCTTTTAAGGCTTTAAAACACACACATGTACAAGCACTCCTTCAGAAATTTATACTGTCAGTGCATACCATTGTATTTATTTTTATATCACTCCCAAATACTACATATTATTTTAAATTTTTTTCCAATATGACAAGTGAAAAATGGTGTCTCATACTTGGAATTTTGACTCCTTAGATTCTCAATGTCCTTAAACGTCCTTTCAAATGATTATTGGCTATTTAAAAATTATTTATGTCCTTTGAACATTTTTCTCATGTGTTGTGTATATCTTTCTGTCAATTTGTAAGATTTTTTAAATCTAATAAGGCTATTAATTCTTTTTTTATTTGAGTTAAAAAAAAAACCTCTAAAATGAAAGTGATTCAGATTTTTCCTTAGAAAGAAAAGTAGCTGAAATTGGTTACACAAAGGCTGCTCCCTAATGCATTCAACTGCTGTGTGTATGGGTTTGTTAACTTTGTGTATACCTCAGTTGTTCTCTGGCAGATATTCCTGAATCAAGGGTCAGAAAACATCATTTTTACAAATAGTTGTGGTTTCCTTTTGAGACAAATAATTAAGTTAAGTAAGGGAAAATTACAAATAGTTTTGAGCATTAGCTGATTTTATATTTATAGCATCCATTTCCAAAGACTCAATTCCAAATATTTTTAAAGGAAAATTTATGTTTTCTTTTACTGCACCTGCTTTTTGCGTGGGGTTGTTGTTTTCTCTGTTTTAGCAATAATCTAAGTTGGGACAAACAGGCCAGAACTCCAAAGTAGAGGACAGGAACTCCTAAGATTGGATGGTCTGCTGGGCTAGGTACTTAAATAGAAGCTGATGTTGGATGAGACCACATCCTTCCTCCTCCGCCCCTTCCCTTGCCCTGCTGCCCTCTCCCTCTGTCCCTCTTTTTTTCTCCCTCTCTTCCTCTCCCCGCCCCTTCACTCCCCACCCCTACTCTCTGTACTCCGTTTTCTCTTTAATCGGCCACAGGACCTTGAGTAACTCCCCTCTGCTTCTAGGCAGAAGGAAATATTAGTGCCTCTACCTGCCTGAGGCAAGAGGCTGGGGGAAGTGTTTGAGCTGCCAATGAGATCTCTTAAACATGCAAAATGTAATTCTTCCTGCTACTTAAAAATGTAAGTGTACTCAGGTGTGCACATGCTCAGAGGCACACGTGTATTAGTTTACCACTTTTGTTGCTCAATCACTCAGCCATAATTTTTTTTCAAATTGCCTTTCAGAATGATAAAATGTACATGCAGTATTTAAAATCTCTAATAAGACTGCTATTTTTTAATGACTGGTAGTAACTCCTTTTATTAACTAATGGAGATAGTGTTGGCTACATCTTGACCCAAAGAGGTGTTGTGTAAAGGTGATTAAATGGGTCTGGTAAGTTGCCCCTCATCTAGAAAAGGACTGCCATCTTTAAACAATGGCATGGCTTGTTTCCAGATTGTGGGGTGGGAGTGAGGATAACACTTTTAGTGATGAAGTTGGCATTTCCCATCTGTTGTACTTCAAACAGAGGCCTCCTTCTCTCTACCAATCACAAATATAAAAACTCTGCTGATACTTTGACCATCTGGATTTCCCATGGTATCCTGTTTTCACACCTGGAGAGTCAGAGCAGACCTTTGATTGATGTTTTTCAAAATTGTCTCATAAAATTAAAGGACAGACGAACAGCATTTTTCCAAAATTGTAAGCAGTAGAACCAACATTCATAACTTTTGTTACTGCTTTTAGAAAAATGCTTTTTTTTAAAAGCAAAACATTGCATTCTGACTCATTACTGCTTATGTTTAACAGGGTGAGAGCTAAGATTAAAGCAGTGGGTAATAGTCCCAAGTTCAAAATTAAATTCAATGAGTTCTGTATTCTACTTTAATTAAAATATTTACAGGTTTGTGGTTTACTTTCTCTTAGGGAGCCAGATACCATCTTCATTTGGTCAGCTGGCAGACTTTGCTAATTGGAGAGCCATGTAAAATACCACTTTGAATCTGTTCTAGGGTATGGCTTTATTCTGAATTACTATAAATTAGCCATTTCCGCAGACCTATCTACCTCTGTCTGCGGTACCAAGCCTAGCTTGAGTTCTAACGGCTGCTTTAGAAAAATGCAGTAGGCCCCAAATTTCCTTTTCTCTCCTTAGTTACTCCTCAAGCAGCAATTTGCCTATTTTTGCTGTTTCCTAATTTTTAAGAGTGACAGGCAAGGTATTAAGCTTTGGTTTCTCTCTAGATCCTATCAGTTTCCTCAAACACAGTTATCTCCTCTGTTAGCCCTGGTGTGCTGCTGGGGATTACCGGGCCCCCCTGGCCAGCTGCTGCCTTACCCCTGAAGAACTATTTGCTTTTAGGGAGCTAGGAACTAAGTCCCCTAAGTGTTACACACTTGGAAACCCCTTAGCATGAACCACAGTGTAGAAACAGGAACTCTCATCCCTTTCCTGGCATCAGAAAAAAGGACCTGGGCACTTTTAAATATCATATTTTTTTCCTTTCATTTTTAGGTCAGAATAGGGAGCAGGTGCAGTCCTATGGCAGAATGATGACCCTGGCTAGGATTCTTTTGTCCGTTAATTCTGCCCCAGTGAGGGAAAGTCTTCTAAATAATTATTAATATGTTTGAAAGGTACAGCACAGGGAGACAATTAAATACAAGATTTGGGCCATCCACTCTGAACTGCATAGCATTACTAATAAATATGATAAAAGAAACTTTCATCAAGTTAAGAATGTGGCATTTGAAACACATTGCTGCCTCATTGGTGGGTTTACTTCCTTCTTTCTTTGTAAAGCTTCACAGTAAGTGGCCCAGTGTGAAACTGGAACTCGGTATGGGGAAAGAGGACGGGTGGAGGAACGGTCATGTTATTAAGTTATTGCAAATGTAGTGACTGGTGATTTCACACGTACGCATTCCACATTACAGGAAGCTCACACATATAAGAAACCGTGCCCTGTTGGCCCCTTACCACCAGATTTTCCATTGCCTATCTCTAAAATCTAATGCTTGTTTTTTTTTTTTTTATCATGTCAGTTTGCTTTTCTATAGTGAAGAAGGAATGCGGTCATATGAATTTCAAGGATAAGAAAGCAATCTACATGCATCCAGCAAATCTAAAGGACAAAAGAATTTTTTTCAGTCACTTGAAGCATGGTATGTTCTTCCTTCACTTCACAATGCTTCCTTTGAGATGACTTTTTGTGTTGTTGTTTTTTTTAATGAAACCAAAATAATCTTGCCAGTAGGGTCATGGAAAATTTTACCAACTCCATTTGTTCATAGTTGCCCATCCCTGCTCATTTCTTTTCCTTCTTTATAGACAAAAACTTTAAAAAAAAAAAAAAAACCTTTCCTTTTTCTGTTATAGAAAGTTATTTCTGGAAAAAAGCTTCTAAAAATTTGAACAATATAAAGGCATATAAATTTGAAAAAGACATACTCTGTCTCCCACTGCCCTTTCTTCCTGCCACATTTGCTTTTTACCTGTTGGTAGAACCAGAGTCTGTTTTCTTTCTTTCTTTCTTTCTTTCTTTCTTTCTTTCTTTCTTTCTTTCTTTCTTTCTTTCTTTCTTTCCTTTCTTTCTGATTAATGCATTGAGAGAGAGAGAGAGATTGAATCCTCAAGCAGAGGCCCTGCTGAGTGCAGAGCCCAACACAGGGCTCCATCCCCAGACCCTGAGATCATGACCTGAGTGGAAACCAAGAGTCCGACACTTAACCAACTGAGCCACCCAGGCGCCCCTCACTTAGGGTTTCTATGAATCCTTGACAAGTGTAGTAAAGACACATGGAGAACTGGATATCAACTCTCCTTTTTCAACACTCATGTTTCTAGAAGATGCACAAGGTGAAGGAGGGAGAGAAAACTGAACTAGACCAAAGAGAGATGAGAAGAAAGATGCAGCTCCTTTCTCCTCCCTTGAAGGTCAGCTCCTTAAGGATGAGGTTTCTCTATTAACTGTCTTTATAATTTATCAGGTTAGGAAAAACTACTACCAAGTAGTAGTGCTGAATGAATGAATAGGAATGAAAAGCAGGAGGAGTGCCTGGGTGGTTCAGTGGGTTGTGTCTGACTCCTGATTTTGGCTCAGGTCATGATGTCAGGGGTCAGGAGATGGAGCCCTGTGTCGACTCCGTGCTGAGCATGGAACCTGCTTAAGATTCTCTCTCTCCCTTTCCCTCTGTACCCCCTCCCACAACCAGGCTTGCACACGTGCTCTCTCTGTCTCTCAAAAAAAAAAAAAAAAAAAAGAAAAGCAGGAATAAACTGGCTAAGGTTAGGCAGAATTCACTGAAATAATTTAAAGGCTTCTTGTATTTAAAGGCTTGTATTTTCTATGTCTACCTTAGGTTTTTATTCTGTAAGTAGCCAGCAGATGCCACTTTGAGGTTTAGTACCATAGGTAGTTGCTGCTAAATTAAACTAATATTAAAGATAAAAACTTGTTTGGAATAAATCCATACTTGGAAGAAGAAACTTTGAACCATTTCTACCTTTAACTCACTGGGGGATTTGTACTTCAATGGTCATTAAGATTCATAAGTCCATGGTCTACTTTTGGGAAAAAGAGGCCACAGGGAATTCTCTAGACTTAGTGCCCATCTCTCCCACCACTGTGGCAGCAACTGGTTGAGCCAGGAGCCAACACCTGACCAAAAGGATAGCCTGCTTTAGGCTCTCCAGGCCCCCTCGAGGTAGCTGGGAGTGGCACTAGGTTATTATCTGAACCAATCAAAGCCTTTCTCTTGGGAAGTCGGAACTTGAGACAGAGAGACCTGGAAAGAGAAAAGAGCAGACTCATTTACAAACCAGGTAGTCCAGTGTCCATGCAGAAAACTAGGGATGTGGGAAGAGAAGATAGTAAGCAGAAACTATGAGCCAAAAGATGACTTCAGTAATGCAAGTGATGAAAGAAGGTATAGAAAACCATCAGTTAGTAGAATAAGTCTGCCAGGAAAGGAATAGGATGCAGCAGTTGCTTCAGGAGTGGTGAGATGCTGGAGAAACTGCTGTTTTATTTCAAACAACATTTTAGTTCTCTGTGAGGCCTGCCACATAGTTCTGGAAACCATTTACTTTGCTTCCTCAACCCTCCCAAGTCTCCCTACACTGGAAACTCTTACTCTGAGGTGAATGAGTAGCCTCCATATTTTGCAACTTGAAAAATCCCCATATGTCAGAAGAGCAGGTTGTTTAGAGATAATCACAAACATCCCTTCCCTTGCAGTTTGAGAAAGACATTATAGAATGACATATAGATGGTCTGAGCAGAGCTTTACATGGTGGCAAATGCTTTGGGAGGGTCACTACAACTCAAGGTCTTATTTTCTCTGCTGTGGACTTTGAAATTTGATTTCATCCATGTAGCCAGTGTTGGCTTACATCAAGTATACAGAATTACAATGTGAGGTAGGACTTTTTAGAGATAGGGATCTCCTTTTTACAGTTTTTGGCACTACTGAACTCCTTTTCTTTACCAAGACTCCCTTTGGGCTCCTCACCCTTTTTTCTGAGCATTACTTTTTTTCCTCCTTTAGTTTCATAAACACATATGTTCCTTATGGTTTGCCTTTCATCTCTATCTCCTTGCCTTCCATGGAAGTGCTCTCCACTGCCACGGTTCTCCTCTATCCTGATGACCACTTTAACACCCTTCCAGATTTCCAAATCTCTTGGACACTTGCACCTGAAAATCTCACCAGCATCTCATTTTCAATGAGTTCAAATGGAGATTACTTTCTTTTCCTTGGAAGTTCTTCCTCCAGTGTTCTTTCCCCTTCTCTAAAATGGGACCTCAGTGAGTCAGACTCAAAGTTCAGAATCCGTTTTACTTGTTTTTTTTCTCCTATGGCCAACAGCTATCGTTACAAAGTCCTAGCAATTCTACCCATGTAATGCCAGTGTCATCCATTCTCCTCTATGTTCATTATCTAGTGCTGCATAATAAATCATGCTGAGGTTTAGCAGCTTAAACATGACATATTTATTGTTTCACACAGTTCTTGAGGATTAAGAATCTGAGAGTGGCTTAGCTTAGTTGGTCTCATGAAGTTGTAGGCAGACTTTAGCTGAGGTTGTAGTCATCTCAAAGCTTGATCAGGGCTAGAGAATCTGCTTCAGAGACCATCCATGTGGTTGTTAGCAGGTCTCTGTTCCTTTCTGGCTATTGGCCAGAGACTTCAGTTCCTTACCTGGTGGGTCTCTCTACAGGGTTGCTTACCACAGGACAGCTTGCTTCTCCCCACAGGTAGAGAGAGGGGGGGAGTGAGAGAGGGAGGGGATGGGCGAGGGGAGACTTAAGATGAAAGCTGTAGTCTCTTTATACCCAATCTTGAATATCATACACCATCAGTTTTGCAATATTCTATTTGTTAGAAGCTAATCACTAAGTAGAGCCCACACTTAGCATGAGGGAATTAAGGGAGAAATGTCAAAGAATTTGTGGACATTTTTATTTTTAACCGCCCCACTTCTTTGTTTCTACTTCTAAGGTCCTAGGTCAGGCTCTCCTCTTATCACTCCTCATCAGTATTTGTTCTTAAGATAAAAGCCAAGATATTTAATATGGGCTACCTGGCCCAGGTGTCTGCTTCTGTGCTTCCACTTGACTGTATTCTATTTATCTATTGGTTTGCTTTTTTCTCTTTTTTCTCTTTCTGCGTCTTTCTCTCCCTGTCTCCCATATTCAAACTTCCCAAGAGAGAAGCTTTAAGTAGTTCAGGCAGTCAATAGCTGGTGTCACTCTAGGTCACCTCATAGGGGACTGGAGAGCTTTGGGGAGTCTGTCTTTTGGTCAGGTGTTGGCTCCTGACCCAATCAGCTGTGCTTAAGGTGGTGGGTGACTTAACCCTGCCTTATGCTTCCCTATGTCAAGCCACAATCTCCCCCCCACCTTCTGCTGTGCAGCACTGGCCTTTTTTGGAAGGTCACAAGAGCCATTTTCCCATCTGCCATAGAGCCTGTGCTTGGCCTGCTCCTCTGCCTGGCCAGCTCTTCCTTCTCTATCTCCTTCTGGTCCCCGCTTGACTTCAGAGCATCTTTACATCCCAGTAGATGTTACCACTTCAGGTGTGAATTCCTGATCCCTTCATCTACATTAGGTTCCTTGTGAGCTCTCCCAACACCCAGTACTTTTCCTTCACAACTCTTGCTTGTGTAGTCATTTAACATTTCATTCCTCCATTGGACTATAGCCTCTGTGACCCTTTTGCTCACAATGTCTGACACTTGAAGTGAGCACAGTGACTATTTATTATAAGTTTCTTGGCTCTTCTGTCATATGCTTGGTGGCATAATTACTCTTTTTCCTGCATTCATGCTTTTCTCTTGCTCACACACTTTCAGTGATCCCTGAGTGCCTGCAACACAGAGCCATCACTCTTTTGTCTGGCATTCAAGGTCCTTTGTAATGGGGGCCAGCTCTCTTTTCTGGTTTTGTTTCTTAGCATTCCTTTTAACAGACTCAAGAGCTCCAACTGAAGTGAATCACTTGCTTCTTCTAAAGCATACTTTACGCTTTACTCATTACATCTTTGCTCCTATTGTTCTCTATATCCTGTAATGTATTCTTACTGAGATTATATAAAAATCTTTAGGAAACCTTTTAGTTTGTTTCTTGTCGGTTGTTTATATATATAACTCCTGAAAATTTTGCTGAAATTAATTTAAATCATAGATATCATGATATTTAACTCTTAAATACTATGAGAAAATAACTCTTTCTCAAACACAATTCTATTTTTATACTTACAAACGAACAATAATCTCTTTATGTCATCTAATATTTAATCTGCTTTATATTTCCTCAATGTCCTCCAAATGTTTAATTACAATTGACTTAGTCAAATTAAAAGTCAGACCAGGTCCACACACTGCATTTGGCATTTATGCTCTTGATTGACTAGTTATTCATCACATGCAGATTTGGGCCAGTGTCATTTCACTTGGCCTCAGGGATATAGGTCTGACAGGTTTAGGGCACAACCAGTTTGAGAACCCCAAGAAGGCCACAGGTTCAGAATTTTGACTGCTCTGGGAACAAGCTAAGATGACCCAACTATTTCTTTCTAAACCCTTCCAAGAGTAAAATCTGGCCTGATCTCCTGCTCCCCACCCCTGTTGGTCATGCTCCAGCCACATTGAGCTGCTCTCCCTTGTCACTCACTATACCCAGGCCCTTTATATACCAAAGCCTTCCTGTTTGCTTATGTGGCCACCTAGATTCTCTAACTCCCACTTTCCTGCCCTCCTTCCCTTCTCCCTCCAGCCTATCTTTCTACACACTTTACACATTTTATTTGCCTGATGAATTCCTATTCTTCCTTTAAGAATCAAGCACAAATGTTACTTCCTCTGAGAAGCTTTTTTTTTTTTGTCTCCCCCACTTCCCCACCCAGACTAGGCCAGAAATCCCTAAACTCCTGTTAAGTTCTCTCACTGAACCATACTTTTCTTCTAGAGCACTGATCCAACTGCAATTATATAATTACTTATGGAATTATCTTTTGAATGTGTCTTTCCCAGCTGAGACTTACAATTCCATAAGGAAAGAGCCATATTTGTATTGCCCACAGTTGTATCCCAGAATTTTACATAGGGCCTCACAAATACAGGCCATCAGTAGAATATTAATGACTGGATGGATGGATGGATGGATGGATGGATGGATAGAAGTAGATATGAAGCCAGTCAAGTTTCTGGGGAGCTCTGAACAGTGAATTGACTGGGCCAGTAGGATACTATAGGGCCTGCTTTGAGTCTGGATGGGCAGATCTGGAGAATGGTCAGAGGTAAGCTCCTTTTGGGTAAGAGAAAATGAAAGGAAAGACATTTGTTCCATGGTATCAACTTGGTCAAAGGATATCTTTACTTTCCTTGCATTTACTCTGGAGATACAGAAAATTTTTCTCAAATCCACTTATCCTTGATGACAAATTACAAGGAAATTTAAAAGTCCCTGCAATTTCTTGGCTTTGGAAATTTTTTTCTTTTTAGGTGAGCATCTCAGAAATTGACTTGGATTCCACACATTTCCCTGAAAATTATTAGACTCAACACAACAGAAAGTCTGTTCCAAAGCATATTCATCTTTTGGAGAATTTCACTAAATAATTTCCTACAGACATCTCAGCAGTTCCTTCCATAATGTTCTGAGCAAATGTGTTGGAGCCACTTACACACGGTGCTTTCCTCATGATGGCAGAGCCCACAGACACTATTTACATGCACCAGTGCCATTTAGATCTTAACTATAAATTACCGCATAAAGGTTAATAGAACTGAGCCAAGCTTTAGGAAAGGCCTTATGCACAAAATTGCCTCATATATTGGTGGATGATAATAGAAATAAACACTGGAAAGAACAAGAGGTGTGGCAGGGATAAAAGAGCAAAGTTCTTTGAATATTACTGGAAATCCCTATCCATGGATCAGCAGGGCAGAGATGTTAATTTCTAGGGAGCTTTTTTATTCCAGCAGCAGAAAATTCATTTTATGGTCATTTGTTTCCTATTGCCCTTTTGGCCTTCAATTGGTAAAACAGTCTGTTTAAAATGCCTCCTGAATTAACTCCAAGATTTTCCTTTGGTGCTGATAAGGCCTTTCTCCTGAAAGAGTAACAGCTAGCAATGTTGGTCAGAGAGGCCTTCCACTCCCCAAACTTTATAAATGTCCAGTAACTTTTTTAGGTGAAAAAAGGCCCACCTGGCTTATATGATGCTAATGTGATGGTCAAATGATTTTACTTCAGCCTCGTGCGTGTTGGTTATATTTCTTATCTGCTTTTGAACAGTTGCTGGGAACCTAAAACATGTCTAAGTCCATCACTCTCTAAAATGAAGCATGACAGGTACATGTCTGGGTTTGAAATGAGTTACAACCAACTTTGTAGTCACTCTGACAATTTACACAGGAAAGCAAACAGATGAAGTTGGTAGCTTCAGCTCTCATTTTTTGAGTCTGTCAGATTCTAGATCAGAAGGTGTCCACCATACCTAGTTCCTAAATCTTACTGGTTTAAAGACCTAAGTGAATGTACAGGACTTTAGCCGATTCTCACATGTCAACCCAGGACACTGAAAGGGTGAGCAATGCTCAACGTCTGGTCTTCGGGTCTCATCCCATAACTGTGAGAGCAGTTGCAGTGATGCTTCCATCAAACCGTCCCCTCAACGCCCCCTGATCAGGCCTCATGGGCTGCAACAGGTTCAGACTGATCCCATGTCTCCCATCCATGCACATGTGGACCTCTGATCTGGAGGATGCAAGAACCAGCAAGGCCCGGCAGAGTTTATAGGTGTCACCTCATCCATCACGGTCTTGTAGCTCCCTGAGGAACTGAGTGCTGTTCGGCAGCTCAGAGGAAGGCACTCCAATAAGAAGTAGAGAATACGGTCTGAGAAGGGGAGAAGAACCTGTGGAAGGGGAGTAATCAATCATGTGTGGGTGCAGCAAGAGAACAGTGGTGTGAATGACCCCCCTCCCCCTCAGGTAGGAAAGATGCTCTCAGCTGCCCAAGATGCCAGGTTTCAGTTTCCTCCCTCAAAGAACACATGAGGACCTTTCCTGTTTGCTCTGTTTGGACCAAAACACATCCACGGTATAGTGTGGTGGGAGAGGAACAGTTTCGTCAGCTTTGTTATTCTCCAAGGAAGCCCCAAACCGGGGATCAGAAACAGAAATTGTCCTACTGTGTCGGCTCTAAGTCGCTGGAAGCTAGGTCTGTCTTGGACAGAATTTTGCAAGTCGGGCTGAGGAAAAGCAAATTTTCTGTATGACCGAGGCTCAACTTTCATTGCAAACATCTTGTTTTCCCTGACCTCATTTTGAATCTGGCATCCCTGAATTTATCCAAAAAATTTAAATCTTTTTGTATTTTCAGCCTCTCCGGATAAAAGGGCCCCACATTGCATAAATAACGGTTTCCTTTTCTTTCTTTCTCTCTCTGTCCTCTCCACCCCCCTTATCTCAACCTATCTATCTGTCCAGCTGTTTGTCCAGCCATCTATACTAAAGCTACTTTTTTTGTTTCAGGGAGGTACTTCTTGGCTCTGGTAAACTGGCATTTAGTAAATAAATCCAGACTCCCTTTATGATTTTATAGATTGAGCATGTATCCATACTGAGCTTTTGTTTTTTACATTCATCCTCTAAACTATGAAAAGAGCAATCTGAAATCCTTCGCACTCAAAAACACTTTCCCTGATAGCTTTAGTCAGCATTGTTGTCTCTCTCCTTCCTAATTTATTTAGGATAATACTTCGAGTTTTATTATATGTTGTATCAGCTTTCTAGCTGCTGTAACAAATTATCATAAACTTAGTGGCTGAAAACAACTCACATTTATTCTGTTGCAGTTCTATAGCCTAGAACTATAAGAGTGGTCTCATTGGAGCTAAAATCAAGATGTTGATGGGATTTTGTTCCTTCTGGAAGCTCTGAGGAGAATCTGATTCTCTACTTTTTCCAGCTTTTAGAGGCTCCCTGCGTTCCTTGGCTCATGGTTCCCTTCCTTCATTTCAAAGACAGCAAAATAGTATCTCTGTGAGCCTGCTTTCTGTCATCACATCTCTTTAACACTGTCTGCCTCCTTCTTCCCTTTGAAGTACGCTTGTGATTACATTGACCCACCTTAATAATCTAGAGTAATCTCCCTATTTTAAGGACAGCTGATTAGCAATTTAATTACATCTGCAACCTTAATTCCCCTTTGCCATGTAACCTAACATAGCGAGGGGTCCTGAAATTAGGTTGTCAACATTTCTGGAGGGTGTTTCCCATTATTCTGCCTCCCATATATTGTTATTCCTTTATAAAGTTTTCCCCATTTTGATGTATGGAGATTTTGATCTAAGTAGATGGTGGACTTCTTGAAGGCAAATCTGTGACAAAATATTTTGCTTTTCTGTGTTTTTGGTCTCCCCCATCAACATTTTCAAAAATGCCAGAATTTGATAGGATCTTGGTAAATACTTACCAGCAGCTCCCAATGGCTTTGATGACTATAGTCATCCTTATTCCATTTGATTCTATCTTTCGTGGAAGTTTGTACATACAGAATATTCAGGTGCAGATGCACTACATTTATACATCTGGTGGTTAATTTTTACTGGAAAGACTTACTGAAAATGGCTAGTGGTTAGCCTCTTCACAACTCTATTTCAGTTTTATGGTGGATAAAATAGACTAAGTGGAATTCTGACAGAACCTTCCTTCCTGGAAAGTCCCAGAATCTCCTATGGTAGAAAACAGCCACAATATTCCTAGCAGATTTCAAAGAGAATCCTGCCTCTGGCTTGGACTTGACCAGGGATGTCACCTTCTCTCCCTAAGACCAAAGAAGTTTTTCCAACAAGGAGCTCAGAAATGAAAAGTAGCATTTTACCCTTGTTAATTCAACTTTCTGTTTAAGTTTTGGCCCAGTTAAAATATGTTTAACCACAGGCACTGTAATTATTAATCCATTTAACTACAATAGCTATTTGTCAGGTACTGGATTGGTCCAATGGTCAAAAAACATTTTTCTGATAAACATTTTTATAGGGTTTACTATGTGCTAAAGTTTTTTTCTAAGTGACTAAACCATACTATTTGATTAGTCCTTGTAATAACCCCCCAAATAAGGTACTATTATTATGCCAGATGGGGAAGAAGGTTCAGAGTGATTAAATAATTTGGTTAGGTGGAGGGGATCCTGGGTGGCGCAGCAGTTTAGCGCCTGCCTTTGGCCCAGGGCGCGATCCTGGAGACCTGGGATGGAATCCCACGTCGGGCTCCCAGTGCATGGAGCCTGCTTCTCCCTCTGCCTATGTCTCTGCCTCTCTCTCTCACTGTGTGCCTATCATAAATAAATAAAATAAAATAAAATTAAAAAAAAATTTGGTTAGGTGGAAGATCCAGGATTCCATCCTAATTCTGCAGTTATTGCTCTTGGCCTCTATCTACATCATGCTGCCTCCCTTTTAGCCAGTTCCTGCTTACAAAGAAGTTACATGATAGAGAAGGTTATATGATAGGTTATGATACGGAGGACAAAGAATATGCAAGAAACCACAAATACAAATTGAACTACATGTTTTGTACATTGCTGTATCCCCAGCACCTAAAACTAGGGACAGAATAAATATTTGTCGAATGTTGTTGAAATACTTTGTGATAAATACTGTGAAGCAAACAAATTGGACGAAATGACAGACTCTCATGGGAACTGACTTGCTTTATATGGGATGGATGAGGGAGGGCCTCTCGAAGGAGGTAACATTTGAGTGGAGACCTGAAAATTTTAAAAAAGGGGAACCATGAAAAGAACATGGAAGAGCGTTCGGGCAGAGGACCAGTATGGTCAGAAGCTTAAGGTGGACAAGAGCCTGAGATTTGAGAATGGTGGGAACCAGCATGTGGGGAGCAGGTGTGGAAGGAGGTGAGATGAGGGTGGGCAGAAGCTGGATGGCATAGGGCCTTAGGTCACTATAATTCCTTGGGGCAGGATACTGTGTAAATGCCACAGAGGGCCCCAAAAGGAGGGCACAGGGGACCTGTCCTTGGCATCTTTTAATTCTGTTAGAAAGACAAAGCAAGCAAGAAAAAAAGAAAAAGAAAAGATGTATTTTAGCCACTACTCCCTGTTCTTTGGTGAATATCTTCATTTGTGACTTTTTGTTTCATTCCTTATTTCCTTTTTGGTGACTTAAAAATTACTCTTACATCCTTTTCTGATCTTTAGAGGACTTTGACTCAGATCAGGGACTGGCTTTTAACTAGTGCACCTTGAAACATTGGAACATCTACTTCGTTATCTGGTTAGATTTTGATCCATGTGATGAAGCTCTGATCTACAGTAATTTTAACTGGGTCCAACTAGGTCATGAGGTCCTAAAGCTAATATTTTACATTTGCAATGTTTTCCACAAGGTCTAAATTTGGTTTGCCAGCTTGTTCTACCTTGTGGCCTTTGTTTGAAAGTTCTGACTCACCGTGGAACATTGTACTGGAAGACCACACACTATTTCTGTAGTGGTGTCTTGGTTATGAAACTATATCCAGGAAATATTACAGCAGGCCTGATAACAGCCAAAGAAATGTAGGAAGCTGAAATGAACTTGTAAAACCATAATTTTCTTCCTTTTTTCAAAATGGCATTTGAAATAACACCCACCTAAAACGTACGACGCAGTGTTTTAGTATATTCAGAGTTGTGTAATCAACACAATTAATTCTAGAATACTTCCTAACCCCAAAAAGAAACACTCTATCCACTAGCAGTTACTGTTGTGTCCCCTCCCTCAGCCTCCTAGGCCTATGCAACTATTAATCTAGTTTGTGTTTCTATAGATCTGCCTGTTCTGAACATGTCATGTAAATGGAATAATACAGTGTGTAGTCTTTTATGACTAGCTTCTTGCACTTAGCATCATGTTTTCTAGGTTCCCCTATATTATTGGACCTGCCAATACCTCATTCCATTTTGTTGCTGAATGATATTCCATTTTACAAATACTATATTTTTGTTTATCAGTTGGTGGGTATTTAAACTATTTCTACTTTTTAGCTATATGGATAATGCTGCTATGGATGTTCACCTGTGAGTTTTTGTGTGGGTGTAGTTTTCATTTCTCTTGGCTTAAGAAATGGGAGTAGAATTGTTGGGTCATGTGATAACTCCACATGTAGCATCTGAGGAAGTGCCAAATTACTTTTCAGAGTGGTTGCATCATTTCACATTCCCACCAGGGCTCTATGGGCCTTCTAATCTCCCCATCTCCTCACCAACATTTCTTTTTTCTTTTTTTTTTTTTTTAATTTTTATTTATTTATGATAGGCACACAGTGAGAGAGAGAGAGAGAGGCAGAGACACAGGCAGAGGGAGAAGCAGGCTCCATGCACCGGAAGCCCGACGTGGGATTCGATCCCGGGTCTCCAGGATCACGCCCTGGGCCAAAGGCAGGCGCCAAACCGCTGCGCCACCCAGGGATCCCCCTCACCAACATTTCTTATTGTGTCTTTTTTAGTACAGTCATCTTAGGGGGTGTGAAGTGGTAGCTCATTGTGGCATTAATTTGCTTTTCTAATTATCATTTTCCTTTTTAAATGCCCCAATCTCCAAAACGATATTTTTTGAATCACTGTGGTATGAGCATGCCCATGCGAAGGAGGTCACATTGTGACCTAATGGTATTGTGAAAGTGTGGAAATAATAGATGAACAATGAGCCCCATGTAGAACCAAAGGTTTTTAAAGTAAGGATTTGCAATCCTAGTTTAAGACATTCATTAAAGATTCTAATGTTATAGACGATGCTGTAGCCCTGAGAATTGCATTAGATCATTTACAACAAATGACTTCATTTATCTACTAAACGTGATCTAAGTACTTCAGAAACATTCTCAATCTTACCCGTCAAGTTTCCATTGGTCTAATCAGTGTTATTTCTCCTATTTTAGAAACAACTGTCAGAGGGAACTTGAGTTGCCCAATATTATATGGTGGATGAGTGGTGAGGACTTCTCTCCTGATCTTTATCATTAATGTAGAAAGTCATTTAGCCTCAGAATCAGCAGAGATCTTGGAAGTCCTATATCTTATCACTCAATATAAGAATTCCCACAGTAATGTACATGATTGAACACTTCCAGTGACGTGGAAGTTTTTCACTGTATAAAGCAGCCTATTCTGTTGGAAGTTCTGACTTTTTTTTTTTTTAACTGAGCCCCCTTCTACTCCCATGTCTCTTCTATCCACTGCTACTTATTTTGTCCTTTAGAACCAGTAAGAGTAGAAGTACCTAAAAAGATGCTCAATAAATATTTGTTGAATGATTGAAATTATTATCTAATTATTAATAGTAAGTGTTCATGTATTGTTTTTATAATTTAAAATAAAAATAGAGAAAAAACAATAATCTCTCAGCATACACATATACATACTCACACATTCCCCTCCTGCCACCTCAACATTTCAGACTTTTGTTTCTGCTTTCTCTTTTGTCTATATGCAGATTTTAATATTAATATAGAAGTAATATTATTATAGAAAATTCATAAACATTAAAGAAGAAAAATTTTATTTTTTAAGCAAATTTGTTTTGTACTTGTACTCTGTCACTTTGTTTTTTGAATGTGAGATTCTTAATGGCTGTGTATAGTGCCCCATAATACAGACATGCTATATTTAAATATTTTCCTTTTTAATTATTTTTATTTATTTATTTGAGAGAGCGAGTGAGTGAGAGAGAGCATGAGCAGGTGGAGGGGCAAAGGGAAAGGGAGAAGCAAATTCCCCTGCTGAGCAGGGAGCCCAACATAGGTCTTGATCCTAGGACCCAGGGATCGTGACCTGAGCCGAAGGCAAGATGCTTAACTGATTGAGCCATCCAGGTGCCCCTAAATATTTTCCTTTTGATAGACATTTATGTGCTTTCAAATTTATAAAGAGAGTGACATCCTCTCTTTCAGTCTTCTTTTCTCCAAATGAACCATACCTATTACCTTAAAACCCCCTTATATTCCCTTTTGCCTCTGGCTTGTTTTACTATTGGACACATACTCTAATTTGCCAACCTCCTTCTTCAAAAGTGGCTTGCAGAACTGAGCATCTGATCCAGACAGAAGATGATGAATGTGGAGTGGAGGTGAACCACTACATTTTTTTGAACATTGCACTGTTATCCATGCAGACTGAAATGGCAGTAGTTTTTCTTATTTCCTTTTATCGGGCTTCTAGAAGCACAGGTCTGCCCAGCCTCACAGAACTTACCTGCTGCTCTTTATTTCCAGTGTCCCTGGCTATTCCTTCGTGGCCATCTGAATTCTCAGGTCTCTTCATTTCTGCTGCACTATGGGTGATTCGTCCCCATGCGGTGGCCAGCCACTTCGTTTGGTCTGGCAGATCTTTAACACCAACAATTTGCATCACCTTAAAAATACTCTAGATAGAAGTCTAAGTGATTAAATGCAAACAGCTTTTCTTACTTGACAAGACTTTCCTTCCCAATGGATAAAAGTAAGGAAGCTAAGTGATATATGAGGTTTCATAACTCATTTGTCTTCCTCCCATTTTGCAATTCGGGAGCTAATATTGGAGATTAAATAATGGACTTAGTTGACTTCAGTGCACCTGCTGCTGAATGTGTAAATTCATCCCTTCTCATACAGTCAGACATGACTTGCTAAGCAGCTTCCAAAGTAAAAGTAGTGACATGAATAATTCTGCCTGGAAATAAGGTCAACCCTGTTCTCCTGAGATCTGCACTGTGCGCAAGGAGCAAAGAGCTACATAAACCTTGTACCTCGAAGAACTCTGAGATCTGTCCTCCTCCCTTCCCCCAATGCCTCAACACCAAGAAATGTAATACAGGATAAGAGATTTTTAAAATCTGGATTTTGGGATCCCTGGGTGGCGCAGCGGTTTGGCGCCTGCCTTTGGCCCAGGGCGCGATCCTGGAGACCCGGGATCGAATCCCACATCGGGCTCCCGGTGCATGGAGCCTGCTTCTCCCTCTGCCTGTGTCTCTGCCTGTGTCTCTACCTCTCTCTCTCTCTGTGAGACTATCATAAATAAAAAAAAAAAATTAAAATCTGGATTTTTGTGGAAAGAAAGAGCATAATATATTAAGACATGGCTGCCATGTAAAACTATTCTTGCAAAAACTAGAAAGTCTAGAAAATAAGGATATAGCAAATCAAAGTGTTAACAGTAATTTTCTGAAGTTAATGACTGGAGAAGAGGGTTTTTTTTTAATCTTGATTTAAAATAATTTTCTGCAATGACCATGTATTACATTGTAACATGAACAAAACTAATTAGTGTGTTTATTCCTTGTACTTTGACTAAATTAAAGGGTCAGTTTTTTTTCTTCCTTGTGATAAATTATTTGGATGAAAAGTAAATTTGAGTGGGAGACTGGACAAAATTACTTCAGAGTTCATTCCAGCCCCTAAGTCTTTCTGAAGTTACCATCAGATTCAGTCAGCAAAATAGATGGCAAACCATGACACAGCACAAATCATATTTTTTGGATTTACAGTTGTATATAACAGAAATCACTCAAACTACCTGAAATGAAAAAGCAGAATTTTTTATAAGGACACAGACAAGGCTGATAATTAGTTGATTGCTCTTATATGGTGATGTTGGTTATTTACATTTTAATTTTTTTATAAATTTATTTTTTATTGGTATTCAATTTGCCAACATATAGAATAACACCCAGTGCTCATCCCATCAAGTGCCCCCCTCTGTGCCCGTCACCCAGTCACCCTCACCCCCCACCCACCTCCCTTTCTACCACCCTTAGTTCATTTCCCAGAGTTAGGAGTCTCTCATGTTCTGTCTCCCTCTCTGATATTTCCCACTCATTTTTTCTCCTTTCCCTTTTATTCCCTTTAACTATTTTTTATATTCACCAAATGAATGAGACCATATGTTTGTCCTTCTCCGATGGACTTACTTCACTCAGCATAATACCCTCTAGTTCCATTCACGTCGAAGCAAATGGTGGGTATTTGTCCTTTCTGATGGCTGAGGAATATTCCGTTGTATACACAGACCACATCTTTTTGATCCATTCATCTTTCGATGGACACTGAGGCTCCTTCCACAGTTTGGCTATTGTGGACATTGCTGCTATAAACATCGGGGTGCAGGTGTCCTGGCGTTTCACTGCATCTGTATCATTGGGGTAAATCCCCAGGAGTGCAATTGCTGGGTCGTAGGGTAGCTCTATTCTTACCTCTTTGAGGAACCTCCACACAGTTTTCCGGAGTGGCTGCACCAGTTCACATTCCCACCAACAGTGCAGGAGGGTTCCCCTTTCTCCACATCCTCTCCAACATTTGTAGTTTCCTGCTTTGTTAATTTTCCCCATTCTCACTGGTGTGAGGTGGTATCTCATTGTGGTTTTGATTTGTATTTCCCTGATGGCAAGTGATGCGTAGCATTTTCTCATGTGCTTGTTGGCCATGTCTAGGTCTTCCTCTGTGAGATTTACATTTTTAAATGCTCTGTTCCTGGGGCGCCTGGGTGGCTCAGTGGGGTAAGGGTCTACCTTTGGCTCAGGTCGTGATCCCATAGTCCTGGGATGGAACTCTGCATTGAGCCCTGAAATGCAACAGGCTCCTGCTGAGCAAGGAGCCTCTGGCTGCCTCTGCCCTTGTTCATGCATGCATGCTCTCTCTCTCTCTCTCAAATAAATAAATAAAATATTTTTAAAAAAGGGAATTCTTGGGGATCCCTGGGTGGTTCAGCAGTTTGGCGCCTGCCTTTGGCCCAGGGTGCTATTTTGGAGTCCTGGGATTGAGTCCCACATTGGGTTCCCAGCATGGAGCCTGCTTCTCCCTCCTCCTGTGTCTCTGCCTCTCTATGTCTATTTAAATAAATAAATCTTAAAAAAAAAAAAAAAAGGGAATTCTTCCTTCCTTTAAAAATAAAGAAATAAAATGCTCTGTTCCTGGTTGCTCTGAGACCCCCAAAGGCCTCCTCATGCCTCAGCCACCCCTGCTTATCTTCTGGGGATTTCTCAGGATTCTGTGCTCCATCACAAAAAGGGTAATGCCTGGAAGGGCAGCAGACTTCCAGGACTGTGTAGTAGCCATCTGACCTTCACCTGATTTTTTTTTTCCTATGCCACTGTTAAGTATTTTGAAAGTCACCCTAGGTTACATAGAACTCATGGACAAAGATTTAGCTGGGCTTCAGGAAGGCACTAGAAGCTGTCTGGCCTCTCCTACCATTCTTTTCTCTGTGCATCTGCTCCATCCTCTTCTAATGCCTTCTCTTCCTTTGTGTTCATGGGATGGAAATTATGACCTTTGCCAGTTCACAAAATTTTCATCTGATGCATCCGGCCACTTAAAGAGGGACTGATTTTTCTCCCTTTCTCTGTCTTTTCCTTCTGATTTCAAATGTCCAGGGAAGAAAATAAATGGCCAGTCTTCAGTCATGTGCCTACCTGTGCCAAACATTTATGACCCTATGGTGAGAGGGGAACATAGCACCCAACCATTGCTTTTCCCATTATAACACATAGATGGAGGGGTGGGCACTTCCAGATAAATGGGGAATCTTCTAGAAGTCAAGGAGTGAGGCATAAAATATAAGGTCCCTAGTGCATAACTATTTCTCAACCTTTCCTTAATTAGGGCTTCTTTTTCCAACAATCTCATCTCTCCATAAAGGAGCCTCTAAATAACTGCATCCTTACAATTTTACATATATATAAGTACTCAAAGTGAGCTTTTAAACTCTTGTTCTACAACACATTTTTACAAACTTGCTTATTAGTGTTTATGTTCAAGGCAAATTAGAAGTAGAAATTAAGAAGGGGGGACACCTGGGTGGCTCAGCGGTTAAGCATCTGCCTTCAGCTCAGGGTGTGATCCTGGAGTCCCAGGATCGAGTCCCACATCGGGCTCCCTGCATGGAGCCTGCTTCTCCCTCTGCCTGGGTCTCTGCCTCTCTCTCTGTATGTTTCTCATGAATAAATAAATAAAATCTTTATAAAAAAAAAAGAAAAAGAAATTAAGAAGGGGCAGTAAGGGTGCCCCTGGGTGTCTCAGTTGGTTGAGCGATTGAGCATCAGACTCTTGATTTCAGCTCATGATCTCAGGGTTGTGGGATCACCCTTCATGGGCCCCATGTTGGCTTTGCATCAGGCTCTATGCTCAGTGGGGAATCTGCTTGTCCTTCTCCCTTTGCTCTCCGCTGCTAGCTCTCTAGCTCTCAAATAAATAAAAACATAAAATCTTAAAAAAAAAAAAAAAAAAAAGAAAAAAGAAGACGAAGAGGCAGTAAGAAAGTAGGCAGGTTTGCCAGGATGGAATCCGTGTGTGTGTTTGCACATGTGTCTTTTTGTGTATACACACATATATATTCAAGAATGCAAAAGGTAAAAATATATCTGGGGCCATTTTTCCATAAAAAATGATCATAATTCTAAATAATCTAAGAAGTCATCACTGCAAAGAAGTTAGTATATCATTGTTGATAAATCATCTTCATAACTAGAACTCTCCATTTTGAAAGGCTAAATTACGTTCAATATACATTTAAGAAGGTACAGAAAATTTTGATGCATTGATGAAGAGAATAATTCTCAATGTAGGAGTGGGAGTCCTTGATATCTAAAGACATGAGTTTCATGTAGCTGGAAAATTACTGCTCAGCAATGCTCGATGAGTACAGATTGCTGGGCAGTTGTTATCAGTTAAGCAGTCAAAAGGCTAACTATATTTTTCACTTGAATATTTGGGCAGTGGATTATCTTGGACACGTCTTTAAACAATTCTTCCACCACAAAATGAGACTGACCATTACTACCCACTTGTTAGAGTTAGAAAAGCTTCTTATATGTGAAAATCTTTTGAGATCTTTGAAGATGTTAAGAACGTTATTAAGTAAGAAGTTATATAAAAATCTATTTTGGATTTTGTAAGAACCACTGTATTGGTAACAAATTTACTTCTGATGAAGGAACATGAAAGTAAATGGTTATTCTGTTTAGGGGCTTTATGAGTCCATTTTAAATCATTATTTATTCAGATCAGACCTTTATTGGTCACTTGTCATAAAGTTTCTATTAATTATTTCGTATTTTAGTAGTTTGCAACTCCAGATTATATATCTTTTTTGAAGTTAGATTGAGGACTTTATTTCATAAACCACAGTTGTTCAGATCGTGTTTTCTCTTATTTTTATTATGATTATAAAATAACATCATAATGCCTCATAAAATTCAAATTATAGAGAAAATAGTCACTCATAAATCCCATTCCCTATGCAACTATGATCATTTTCAATATAAATACGTGTTTTTATGAAGCTTCACTAGTAGTTATGTTCAGTATTGTATTTCTCTTTTTTCCATGCTGCTACTTGTTATTGTAATTGTCATCTTCAAAATGTGAATAAAATTCTATTGAGTGAATGTACTAAAATAATGAAATAATCTACTTCACTGTTTTTGGATATTTAGATTATCTCCTTTTTTCTGTAACAAAAAATGTACCCCTTCTCCCTTCCTAAATTGTGTAGTTCTAGATAGTCCATGAAATTCTAAATACCTGCCATGGTCATAGCCTGCCTCTGAGGAAAATAGCCACAGACAATTCTTTCCTCATAAAGTTTCATACTCTAGGTACTAGTGGACCAAGGGATCTGTGTCTGGGCCAAAGGAGACACGTTTAGGCTGGATATCAGAAAGGCCCATGAAGTGGCTCTGTAAGACACTCTGCCCAACAGCATGGCACCATGTTGGATGGGCTCAAACTGATCCAATTATCTCCTATGTCTTGGTAAGTATAAACCTGAGATTACACAGAGAAGTCCAGATGCTCTGTATACCCTTTTGGAAAGGGCAAAAGAGTATCAGTACACAAGTCATGACTCACCAAAGCTACTACCATGTTCTGAATAACTATGAACTGCATTTCTCACTTGGCATGAGGTGTAGTGTACTTGCCAGTGTCAGAGTGCTGGGACTCATTGTCATAGGTCAGCTTCTGATACTGTCATCCGTGTCAGTTCCTCATGGAAGTAACCTTCCATTGTCTAATCATTTTTTTATTCTTTTAGATGACTTTCTTAGGATAAATTACCCAAAATGGGATTAAGGAGTATAAATATTTTTGTGGCTCTAGATACATATTTTCAAATTATTTGATTCTGATATTTCTGAGACTTTTTCAGTGAATCTTCTGCTCTTTTTGTTCTGTATTTTCTGAATCTTTTAGCCATCTCTATGGCTATAAAGACTGTCAAGTTTTAGAGTCCTTTCGATCGTAAGGTTCACCATTACTTTGTGAATGGCAGGAGTAAAGCATGGTGTTAATTAGGTTGACATGATGCTTTCATATCACTTAAAAGTTTCATTTCATAACTTTTTAAAAGTTCTTTTAGACTTTTGTGCATGTATAAAAAGGAATTATAAGCACACTATATTGATCAATATATTATTTAAGTTTTTTGGAATCCAACTCCTCGGAGCTACTTTTTGACTCAAATTCATCTATATGTTTGTTTTTCCATCATAGCGCTATCTCTTGTTCTATCAAGAACATTGATAAATTGACATTACTTGAAAGAATTAATAATGTCTTGAAGAATTTTTCCAAGTCATTGACACCTACACTGAAGATTTTTAGGTTGGCTCTTTCTTGAGCTTACCAAAACTTATTAACAGAGAGTCTTCAGACAACAACTCACATACCTTTCTCAAACAGTCTTTGGGTTTTGTTGACTGAAATGTCCAGAGATAACATTGTCTCTCTAGCCACCTGGACATGCATAGACAGCACATCTGTTCCCTGACAATAACAATTATATTATCAATTGTAAGACACATCCTGATTTCAGAGATGTTAAAATATACATAAATACACACACATATATATGACATGTGCAAATGACTAATTATAGATAGCTATATAATTCCATCCCAGACCTCTATATAAAACCGTCCTAGATCTCGACATGGATGACTCCTACATACCTCAAATGTGTTTATATTAGTTCTCCATTGCTGCTGCAAAAAATCTCCACCAACTTAGTGGCTTAAAATGACAGAATGTGTTATTTTACAGTTATGAAGGTCCAGAGTCCAACACAGGCTTCACTTGGCTAAAATCAAGGTTTTAGCCATACACCCCACTTTGGGGAGTTCTAGGTAAGAACCCATTTCTTTTTTTTTTTTAAGATTTTATTTATTTATGACAGACACAAAGAGAGAGAGAGAGAGAGAGAGGCAGAGACACAGGCAGAGGGAGAAGCAGGCTCCATGCAGGGAACCTGATGTGGGACTCAATCCCGGGACTCCAGGATCATACCCCAAGCTGAAGGTGGCACTAAACCACTGGGCCACTGGGGCTGCCCAAGAGCCCATTTCTTATCTATTGCAGCCTGTAGAAGCCATCCCCATTCCTTGGCTTGCAGCCCCTTCCATCTTTAAAGCCAGCAGTGGCCCATCTTTCTCACATCCCTCCACTCTCTCACTCTCCTTGCCTCTTTCTTTCACTCAAAAGGACACTGGGCCCATCCAGACAGTCTAGGATAATCTCATCTTAAAATCTTGAATCACATCTATAAAGGCCCTTTTCCAGAAAAGATAACATATTCATGGGTTCTGAGAATTAGAACATGGACTTCTTTGGGTGGGGCGTGATTCTGTGTACCACAGTGTACAAACTAAAGTCATGATACTCCTTCCTGATCCAGTGTGCTCCTCCTTCCATCTTCTCTTTCTCAGTAATTTAAACCACAGTCTATCAATTGCCCATATGAGAAGCCTGGATGTCACCCTAGGATCCTTCCTCTTACTCATTTCCCACATCCAATCAGTTCCTCCTAAAAAGCATATTAAGTCTCTTGAGTTCTAACTGTCACTACCCGGGGCCAGATCCTCATCACCATCTCTTACCTGTTTCCCTACAAAGGCTTTCCAGCCAGTCTCCCTGTCACCAGATATGATATATCTCAAAACATACCAGAGTGAAATTTATGCACAGACGTTTTCCATCCTCTTCAGCATCATAGCAGCCGGAGAGAAGATGCACTCATAGTAAAATGCTGAAGACACATATTTGGATAGCACTTTACAAAACACTTTCACATTCTGACCACAGTTAGTCAATTCCATAGCCAGGTGAGTCAGGTCCTACTCTCCTTATCAGTGGGAGATAGTTACAGACTAAGGTTTTGAAACAAAGTTTCATGACTCTCAAATCAGCTTTCTACGGTGTCACCTCCTTACTCACTGTCAAATGACAGTGTCCAATGGCTCAGTGTCATTTCAAATGCCACACATTCAAAGGCACTTCCTTCCTCTGGCTTCCCTGGTTCTGTCATTGAAATCCCCACCCCAGCCTTCACCCACCTCCAGATTTACCCTTGACTTTACTCCATCCTTATCCCACATCTAGCCGGACACCAAGGCTGGTTGAAATTTCCTTTGAATTCTCTCTTGCCTTTTCCCCGCCTATAGTCAGAATGTCCTGTTTTCCTTTACTGCTAAGCCAGTTCAGCTGCCTTGTTTCTAGTCTGACTTCATTCTCTGTATCACTGTCAGAAATAGAATCTGGAAACATTTTATAATATCACTCCCTAGGTCAAAATCCTCAGTGGACTCTGATTTTCTATTACACTAACCACTAGCCTCTTATAGCTTTATTTTTTTTTTAAAGATTTTATTCATTTATTCCTGAAAGACACAGAGAGAGAGGCAGGGACATAGGCAGAAGGAGAAGCAGGCTCTATTCAGGGAGCCCAATGTGGGACTCCAACCTGGGACTGCAGGATCACGCCCTGAGCGAAAGGCAGATGCTCAACTGCTGAGCCACCCAGGCGTCCCTTGTGTACCTTTAAAGCCCCATCGTAATTGGATGCCTATCTATCAAATTTACATAATTGCCAGCATACTCCAAACCCCTGTTGTAGACAGGCTGACCACCCCATTGACCACACTGGTTTTTCTCTCTGTGCATTTGCCCTTGTCAGCGTCTCACTTGGAATGCTTTCTCTTCTCCCTCTGCCTTTCCAAACCTTAGTCTCCTTTAATACTTGACTCAATTTACCTCATCTCTGAAGCCTTTATTCATTAACCAATCCTCAGGGATTATGGCCCCCTCTAATTTACCGAGTACCATTATGACTTAGTAATCAAATGCCTCACATTGTACATGTTGTCTTATATACATTAGTCTTGTCTCCAACCAAACTGTAACCAGCTTGAGAGAAAGGTCTAAGTTTTCTGTTTTTACCAGAAGTAAATTTTTTTTTACTGGTTCCTTTAATTACCCCCGAACTAGAGATTCATCTGAGAAGTAATTAACTACTTTAGGAGTTAATCCAGCATATACTTTGAAGCAGAAGCAATTCTGCTTATTAGTTCAATTCCTTTTAGTATTTCAAACCATTAAGATATTGAAGTCTACTTGACAGTTCAAAAATTTACAGTGATTGATGATAGGTAACTGATAATAGCTGAAAACCCCAACTGAACCATCCACAGTTTTTGAAGAGGGACAGAATGTAAATAACTAATATAAACTAAACACAACCATCAAGATAGTAAAGTCATAGACTATTTGATGAGATCTTCCTTGCTTGTCAAGTGTTGCATGAGACTATAAAGTTGGAGAAGATGGAAGCATTTGGAAGAAGGTCTGACTCGCTTCCCCAGTCACAGGGAACTCAGCAAGTTTAGGAAGGGTAGTATGCGGAACATAGTCTAATGATCAAATCAACATAGGCATAAAATGAAGGCAATGAGAATAGTGTTAAAATAAGATCTTTTTTTAAAAAAAAGCTTTTATTTATTCATGAGAGACACAGAGAGAGGCAGAGACACAGGCAGAGGGAGAAGCAGGCTCCCTGTGGGGAGCCTGATGTGGGACTCAATCCCAGGACTCTGGGATTGTAACCTGAGCCAAAGGCAGATGCTCAACCACTGAGCCACCCAGGTGCCCCTCAAGTAAGATCTTTTGATCAAGAAAATGAGAGGTTAATTTACAAACTGATGGAGTTGTTGCTCTGAAGACAGTCACAACACTGATTTACAAACAGTAACAGCACCACCAAAACCAGCCTGAAAGCAACTCTGTAACCAGTGTATCCAAGTGCAAGAGCATAGACTCCAAGACACCTTATAAAGATTTCTCTCTACATATTATTGATTTACTAGTTTTGAAACTTAGTTTTTTTTTCTTTATTTATTTATGATAGTCACACAGAGAGAGAGAGAGAGGCAGAGACACAGGCAGAGGGAGAAGCAGGCTCCATGCACCGGGAGCCCGACGTGGGATTCGATCCTGGGTCTCCAGGATCGCGCCCTGGGCCAAAGGCAGGCGCCAAACCGCTGCGCCACCCAGGGATCCCCTAAACTTAGTTTTAAAGTCTAATCAAATAAGCGTTGTTCAGGTCTTTCCAGGGAGAAGAGACAACTTTCTTATCATACAGTGATTTTCAAGACACTATTCAGAAAGCAGTACAACCTCTTCCTCTACAACACACACACACACACACACACACACACTTACACACACACACTACAAAATGTCAAAGTCATTAGCTGTTTGTACCCTAGATGCGGAAGAAGGAACTCCCCAGATGATTTTTAAATTCTGGGGCAATTACTACATACAGTTTCAAGAGCCAGAAGTAGGAATCAATCTGCCAGGCAACTATTAGGAATGGAATTGCTTCTGCTTCAAAGTATATGCTGGATTAACTCCTAAAGTAGTTAATTACTTTTCAGATCATGCTGTGGTGACACAGAGCCTAAACAGAAAACTGCTGCCACCCAGGCCTAAGGAGGCGGAAGAGAAGGAAGGTCACGATTTCTGTTATCTTTTGGACTGTGTCTAATGGGACTAGCTTAAAAGCCAAAGAAGCAAAAAGCAGGGTTTTGTTTGTTTTAGCCAAAAACGAAATAACAAGTCTTTTTTTTTTCTTTAAGTAAATTAGTTGTTTAAGTGAATCAACTACTGGTTGTTTGATCATTATAAAGATTTTACTGGAATTGAGCTGCTTGTCAAAGACTCTGTAAGTAACCAAATGCTTTGGTTGAATTACCTTTAGATCCATTTCGACTTTGATAATGGACTAAATTTTCCTAGTGGAAGATGATAGAATACCCAGTCCCCAGACTCATTTCACTTCAGAGGTACTTAACGGGAGGTGAAGAAAACACTGGTCTAAATGGAAAGATGGGGAACACAGATGGCATGTGGCGTGCCTGTATTGCTGTCTTCCCCCTTTCGGACCCAAGACCATCCCTGTTCCTCATGGCACTCTTAACTCCCACCAGGTTTGCACCTGGCTTCAGAAACCTTCTCAACATAGGGGTGTGGGAAACTGCTAGTGTCACGAGATTTCTCTCCCCGTAGCGCCCTCTGTTCTCAGTCACATGCATGCAAGGATGAAGAGGTGGACCAGATGGGGAGTGGTGGGCAGCCAAGCAGAGTGCTATTGAGGATAGTACAAAGCTCCCAAAGAGGGAGGGGATCCCAGAGGGTTGCCCTCGAGGTTTCGAAGTTTAGGGGTCTAATGAGCTCTTTTGCAGAACAACCTTAAGCAATCAGGGCGTGCTGACTGGTGCCAATCTGGGCTTTGGTCATGTATCTGTCTACCTGGTGGGCTGATGGTTTTGGGGGGCTGACATCTGAGGCTTAGGTCCTCACTCCCCGTTGGCCATGAGACAAATGCTTTGTGGTTAACTGTCTTATTTTAGGACATTCTGTAGAAGTCATTTCTGCAAAGGCTGCAAAGCAGTATGTCAATACGATCATGTCTAAGTTGCAGACAGGATGTTAGTGCTGTCTTCTCTTAGCTTTCCTGACTCCATATTTTCTTGTTGTGGGCCCTGGCCCTGACCACCTCACTGTCCAACCAACTCCTAACACTACTGCTCAAATGGACTGGACCTGGAGATGACACTTATTTGCAATGTCTGATTTAGAAAGAACATTAATTTTGGGGAAAAAGAAACAATTAGAAATAGACACTCATTTTCAGAGTCTGTCAATATCTGCCAAACCTATGGGGAAGAGTCTATTTAGTTGTTTTTTTTTAAAGATTTATTTATTTATTTACTCATGAGAGACACAGAGAGAGAGAGAGGCAGAGACACAGGCAGAGGGAGAAGCAGGCTCCATGCAGGGAGCCCAACGTGGAACTCAATCCCAGGATCAGATCCTGGGCTGAAGGTGGGGCTAAACCACTGAGCCACCTGGGCTGTCCCTATTAGGTTCTTTGAACCTAAATGGTTCATTGATACCTCTGATGGATTTCAGTCTCAGGATACCTTATCAAAATATGAAAGTTGGGGACACCTGGGTGGCTCAGTGGTTGAGTGTCTGCCTTTGGCTCAGGTTGTGATCTCAGGGTCCTGGGATCGAGTCCTGCATTGGGCTCCCCATAGGGAGCCTGCTTCTCCCTCTGCCTGTGTCTCTGACTCTTTCTCTGTGTCTCTCATGAGTAAATAAATAAAATCTTAAAAAATAAAAAAAAGAAAGTTGAAGAGGCCAAAGTCACCCTGTTCTAGCCCTCATTTCTACGACTTGGGAAACTGCATCTGACTTGAACCGTGTCAAGCTGATCATCCAGGCCTCTTGCTCCTGTGTTCTTCCTCCATCTCATGCTGCCCCTCTGCTGACCACGTGCCAGGCTCAACAGATCTTCAGTGTCTTGCTTATATTGTCTGTGTATTTATATATAGATTTGTATATTGTATGACATATTCCTGCATGAAAATGATTCGTTAGTAAACTAGCAATTTTATCGATTTGTAAAATTCTTTTTTCTTTTTAAAGATTTACTTATTTATTTGAGAGAGTAAGAGAGAGTGTGTATGAAGAGGGGGAGGGCAGAGAGAGAGAATCCTGAAGAGATTCCCTGCTCAGTGCAGAGCCCAACCTAAGGGCTCGATCCCAGGACCCTGAAAGCATGACCTGAGCTGAAGGCAGAGGCTTAACCGGCTGAGCCACCCAGGTGCCCCAGTTTGTAAAATTCTAATCACAACTTACTTCAGACGTTAACTTAACAATCAAAAACTGTATAACCTAGTTTGAATAGCAGTAAATTTAGCATCTCTTTCTAATGTGGGCAGAAAGAAATTGAACCAGATTTCACAATGAAAATACCAGTTTATATAAATTCAAAATATAACAGAGATGATTAAATGATTTCTAACAGCTTCTAGGATTTCAGCATTTCCTATGCTGACTTAAATTTCTAATTAAAATGGAAGACTCACTAGTGTTTTTTTAAGGTTCAGAAATGTAATATTCCTGGGTCTTCCTAGGACCCACAGAGGAGGCAGAGCACGGACCCCCTCAGGCTTCCCTTTCACTGAGAAAATGGCCCTGGCCTTGTCATTGACGTCTTCCTCTTTATGCCAGAAGCAAAGATAATAATACCAACCCTCTGTCACATAAATAAGAGGCCTGCTACTTTAGTTATTTTTAAAGATTTATTTGAGAGAGAGAGAGTGAGTGGGGGGAGGGACAGAGAGAAAGAATCCTCAAGCAGACTCACCAGTGAACACACAGCCTGACACAGGGCTTGATCCCAGGACTCTGAGATCATGACCTGAGCTGAAATAAGAGTTGGCTGGTTGGCCACTTAACCGACGGAGCCACCTAGGTGCCCCAGAGGTCTACTACTTTAAACCAGCAGTTCTCAACCTTGGCTACAATTAAGACCATCTGCTTTTAACACTCTCGACCCAGATCAGTTGAATCGGAATCTCTGGGGCTGGACTCCAGGCATTGCTAGTTTTTAAAATTCCCCATCGTTTCCAGTGTGCAGTCAAGTTGACTAACCACTGACTTGAACCAAAAGGATGAAAGGTTACTGCAGGAGCATCATAAATCAGATGAAGGTCAGGCCCCAGACACAGTTCTGAGAGCATCAGAGCCACACCCCAAACTGTCTTTCCTGTTTCTTGTGCACATCACTGTAAATTTAGCATGCTCCTCCAGAGTGTAAGCAATCCCAAGACTGAGGCAACAGATAGATAGATCCCAGTGTTCTGGAGCCAGCTGGCATTAATCTTGCAAGGTGCAAATGTGAGCATTTCTCATATTCCTAGGTTGAACTTGACCATGGTGAGAGTATTTACACCATGGAAATTGGCAAACTCTACCAGCTGGAGCTTGTTTTTGCCTAGAGAGGCAGTGATTAAGCATTTATCAACACTAAACTGAATCGCTTTCTAGTCCCTGACCCGAGTCAAACCTGAGAAAGGGAAACTTAAAGTCACCCTTGGCTCATTAGCAAGTCTGACTTTATAATATTATTGCTTCTTTAGTTGTTGGCTAAGAAGAGGGGGGAAGAGGGGCACCTAGGTGGCTCAGTTGGTTGAGCTTCCAACCCTTGATGTCGGCTAGGGTCATGATCTCAGAGATCCAGCCCCGCATCAGACTCCGTGCTCAGCAGGGAGTCTGCTTAAGATTCATTCCCCCTGCCCCTCCCCAAACACCACTGGCTCACACTCATTTGTGCACACTCTCGCTCTTTAAAATAAATAAATCTTTAAAAAGGGGGGGCGGCGAGTAAAGTCAAATAGCAAGAAAAAATTAGTAGTTCGCTACTGATCCTAGTAGCTTCTCTGGTAAGTAGGAGAGGATAGCAAGAATTTAACATAGCCCAATAGATCCCTTTTCCTTATTATTTCTGTTTAAGTATCTGTTATTTCTTTATTTTATAAAATTTTTTTGTTATTTCTTTAGGTAGAAAACTAAGGTAAAGGAAAGGTAGATAGTTACTGTAGTAGTTATATTATAGTATAAACTGCACTAATATAGACACTCCAAAACACGTGACTTAGACAAAAAAAGAAATGCTCATCTGTCATGGAAATTTCCATAGGTAAATGGTCCAAGGCTGTTATGGGAGCTTTCACCTCTGACTACTCCCAGCTCCTGTCATCACATCTACATACCGACCAGTCAGAAGGGAAGAGGGAGAAAGGGGAGCACATACCTTTCCCATTAAGGACACAACCCGGAAGGAGTTACATCACTTCTCATACCCCATTGGTCAGAACTTTGTCTAATGGCCACACCTATAAGGGAGGCTGGGAAATGTAGTCTTGACTAGGCAATGTGCCCAGCTAAACCTCAAAAATTTACTATTAAAAGAAAGAGGTGGGGGCAGCCCCAGTGGCTCAGCAGTTTGGCGCTGCTTCAGCCCAGGGTGTGATCCTGGAGACCAGGGATCGAGTCCCACGTCGGGCTCCCTGCATGGAGCCTGCTTCTCCCTCTGCCTGTGTCTCTGCCTCTCTCTGTGTCTCTCATGAATAAATAACATCTTAAAAAAAAAATAAAAGAAGGCGGTAAGGGTGAATACAGATGGATAAGTAGAAGACTTTGCCACACCATCCTACTTGTTGAAATGCAAGTTTGTGTGTTGTTATGCTGGACGTAGAGGCTTAGAAGGACAGTACTTTAAAACGTTTTACAGACTACAGAAGAATATCTTCTTAGGGTTTTCAAGTCCTGACTGTACCAGGAGCTTCCTATGTTAGTAGAAAACATCATCTCTGGAACTTCACTGGAGATAACTTTTAGAGTTTATTTTAATGAACACATGTGAAAATATTGTGTATTATAAAACTTGGTCATAGACTTTCCAATATAACATTTTATGTGATATATTTTTGGCCCAAAAAAAGACCATTTTATTAGGACTTATGAGAACACATGGGATGTTTTTGCAATCACAACCTACAAAACTGTAGCCATAAATATGCTAAATGTAAATAAATTGGACTTAATGTAATTTCCAGTCTTTCCCTCTCCAATTCACTTTACAGTCATCACACTAATCTTTCTTTAAAAATCACTTCTTTCATAGCACTCTTGTGTTTAGAAACCGTAGTGCCTAAGTTTTAAAGTCAAAATGCTTTTGCTTGGCATTGTAGGCTCCGTGTACCTGTGCTGGAGTCCTAACCAAACATGTATGACAGAAAACACAGAACTGATCAGGAACTTAGGAGACTTGGATTCTAGGTCTAGTTCTCCCATTATCTAGGTGGCTGACATTGGACACACCCACATTCTGACATGAGATAGAGCTGACCCTGAAACTAAGATTCGAGATTGACTAGACCAGCAAGAAAAAGAGCCTTCTTTAAAGTAGTTGTGGAGATCAGCTTCTCACATTATTTTTGATGATCCCTGCCTTTTGGTGTGCACCCCCTTGTCTAATCCCTTCTCCTGGAGTGCGGGCTGTACCTAATGACTTGCTTCTAACAAAATACAGCAAAAGCAATGGGATGTCACTTCTGAGATTCAATACAAAAGAGCAGGCTCTTTGCTCCTATTCTATCTTTGGCTTTTCTGGCTTTCTCTCTGATGAAGCAAGATGCCATGTTGTGATCTGCTCATGTAGAGGCCCATGTGGCAAGGAACAGAAAGCAGCCACAAGCCAGCTCCCATGCTGTGAGCAGCACTCTTAAGAAGCTCGCATGGCAAGGAATTCCTGCCTCTAGTCAACAGTCTGCTAAGACCCAGGGCCTGCCAACAGCCATAGGAGGGAACTTGGAAGTACATCTTCCCTGGGGTCGAGCTTTGAGATGACTGCAGTTCCTGCTGACACCTTGATTGCAGCCTCTTGAGAGGCTTCCTCTGAGCCAGGGAATCCAGTTAAGCTCTGCCCTAGTTCCAGACTCCCAGAAGCTTGTGATAATGAAGATGTTGATGTTTTAAGCTACAAAGTTTTGGGATGATTTGTTACACAGTGATAGGTAATGGATACAGTAGTACTAAAGACCAAATATAATCTGAAAATGTAGGGGAATTAGGAAAACATTACTTAGAAGTTAAAGCTATTAAAACTGAATTTAATTATTAAAATCACATGCACAGTACAAGGAAATAAAAAATTAAATAAACAACACCAATAAGTCTTGATCTAGTGACTAAGATTTATTCTCAAACTTTGGCCTTCAAAGGGACTTGTTTGATCTTCTAGAGAATGACTATTGTCTGGCATAATATAAAATATTGTCTCCTCAAAAATTGGAAGGTAAAAGATCTGAAGAAAATGTTGGTAGGTAGGCCAGAAATTATTGGTTTCAACCAATTTCCCAAAACTTGTGATGAAAAAGAAGAGGAACCTCATTTTTATGAATATTATAGAGCTGCACTGGCCAGTACACTAATGTGTACTGTACACATGTGATTTTTCATATATACGTTAAAATTAATTAAAACTGAGTAAAATTTAAGATTCAGTTTCTCAGTCAGACTATTCACATTTCTAGTGCTCAAAAGCCTCAATAGCCAGTGGCCACAATATTGCACAGTGCCAATATAGAACATCTCCAAAATTGCAGAAGGTTCAATTGGGCAGCTCTACTATAAAATGCTTTCATGAATCCTAAAACCAATGTTTATGAAGTCTGTTTCACTATTGTTCTCTCCATATACAGTTAAACCAGGATAAAATGTCAAGTGTTCCTGGCTACTCTGGAGGTATTGGCAGCTCAACCAAACTAAAGATATTCTGAACACAAACTGAGTGAGGAGAATTTATGTTCTAAAAAGCATTAGAAGGCTGGTACCATAAAGGACTACCAAAGACTCAGTCTGAAGGTGAACCAGTGGGAGGCACCACTTCTGATACCAGTTCCAAACACAGGCCAAATCACATTATCGCTCTAGACTTTAGTTTCCACATTTGTCAAATGAGAACAAAGGGCTGACGATCTCTCAAGTTCCTTCAAGCTCTAAAACTCAATGACTATACAGCCATCAAAAAGAATGAAATTTTGCATTTGCAAGTAGGTCAATGGAACTAGAGGGTACTATGCTAAGTGAAATAGTCTGTCAGAAAAAGACAAATGCCATATGATTTCACTAATAGGTGGAATTTAAGAAACAAAACAGATGAACACTGCGGAAGGGAAGGAAGATAAGATAGAAACACAAAGATAGGCAAACCAGAGGAGACTCTTAACTATAGAGGACAAACTGAGGGTTGCTGTAAAGGAGGTTGTTGAGAGGGGAGGGGTAGGCAAGATGGGTGATGGGCGCAAAGGAGGGCACTTGTGATGAGCCCTGGGTGTTGTATGTAAGTGATGAATCACTGACTTCTACTCCTGAAACCAATACTACACTATGTGTTAACTTGAATTTAGATAAAACTTGGAGAAAGGGGCATCTAGGTGGCTCAGTCGGTTGAGCCTCTGCCTTTGCTCAGGTCATGATCCGGGAGATTGAGTTTGTATCAGATCAGGCTCCCTGCTCAGCGGGAGGCTGCTTCTCCCTCTGCCCTTCACCCCGCTCCTGCTTTCTCTCTCTCTCTCTCTCTCACTCCCTCTGCATAGCTCAAATAAATACATAAATACATAAATAAATACATAAATAAATGCATAAATAAATAAAATCTTAAGAAAACTTGGAGAAAAAAATAAGAGAATAGAAAAAAACAAAACAAAACAAAACTCCATAACTATATATGTTACTCTAATGAAAAAACTGACCTGCGTAAATTATTTGATGACTCACAGATGCAGGGTAGGAATCCTACAACTGGTTTTAAACTGCCTCCTTCAGGTTCACCCCGGCGTCCAGACTCCTTTCTTCTACCAGGATGATATTAGGGCAAAGACAGGAGAAGGGGGGAGGGAGCAGGATTGCACCTAGGGAGTTCAGCCACCTTCCTCTAAAGATCTGGCCATTCCTAACTCCTAGTCACCTTCGGTATCCCTCAATGGGTCTTGTAAGCCCTTGGGAATTTCTTTCATATCATGTGACTGCCATAGACAGTCAGGCCAGGTGGTCTCTCAGTGCTTTCTCTACCTAAGGATATTTTGCCACCATTTCCATTGCCCTGGGGTTACTTCATGTTGTGGGCTAAGATGCTTGAGTGTTTCCTGAGCTACTAGGTCTTGGAGGGCAAGAAACAAGCCCTTGTACCCAGGATTGTCTCAAATTTATCTATTCATTCCAAGTACTCCCTACTCCCCATTGACTCTTGGGTCTTTAGGTTTGTCCCAGGGTGGGGTGGGGGAAGGAGCTCCCACATTCATACTTGACCTCTTGCCCTTCATCTCACTTCTCCTTCATGTCTAACCAAAAATGAGTTTTCACCTTACCCTGCCTTTGTACACTGTTTTTAAGCAAACTTTCCTTTTACACCCTCTAAAAGAATTCTGAAAGCTTTCACATTTTTAGGTTGACATCTGAAACTTTTTATCTCAAAATTTAATAGTTGAAAAAGATGTTATCTCTGGTGTATTTTACATTGGATGTGTGCTCTAAATATATTTTTGTTGAAACCTTAGAACATTCGATTTTGCTCATTCAATGTATGGAAAATAACCACACAGAACCTGGCTGGCAAAGTCAGTTTTTGTTATCTAGCCAGTCAGCGAAATCAGGCATACTTTCTGTCCGGACAAGTCTGGATTTTATTTTTCAATTTAAGTCAATGTTTCAATATAAGTCCTCATGACAACCATATCACTTCTGAATTCTAATACATAGAAACAACGATAAAATAGATGAGGCACTTAGCCATGGATGACGCTATAGCTTTGTTGAGATGAGTTCCCCCCCACCCCCACCCCATGGCCCTTAGTATTTTCCTGGGAGCTCACCTGGTGTTGCTCTCAAAGAACCTTCCCTCAGGGGCATGCATTCTCCAGTCATTTGGTGACCTAGAGGTTTTTGTACCCTTAGACAATGTATTATTTTAGGATTCTGGACAATGAGAGGTAGGCTTTTCTTTTGTGAAGGAGAATACTTTTAAAAAGCAGGGTAATCTGCAAATGCTAAAAGCAGGGTAATTTTCGGAACGAATACACATGGAAGTTGACCATTTTGAAAACTGTTCTCTTAAAATTCCCAGTGACCATGCATCCCTCAGCAAATCTTCATGTACTCCCAGAGGGACACACACAGCAGGGTGAAGACCAGAACATTCTAGTGAAGTTCTGGGCTCAGACCCCTGAGCTTTGCTCTTTAAGTGTTGAAAAGAAACTTTTTGAATTTAGGCAAAACCCTTTTTTCTCTTAACAAAGCCTAGAATTATCTTGCTGTGAACTTAAGAAATCTAGTTTGACACTCTAAGCTGGGTAATGACTTTGTTCTACTTAAGTATGCAGCCTTTCTCTGAAGTAGTCAAACCCATTGATTCAACGAGTGAGGGGTCATAGGACGACACCACTTATAGGGAATGAAAATTACTTTGGTTTAATATTTCAAGGGCATCATCTTTCCTTTTTCTTTCATTTGGAACAGGGATGAAACGGACTGAGTTGTTACAGAGCAGAACCAAAGGCACGGAGGCAGATGCAGATTGGGAGCTGCTCTGAGGCAGGAGCAGAGCTGTGGAAGGCGGGAGGAGTCCTCGCTGGGGCCTGTGGAACACAAGCAAGATGGAGCCTCCTCCCTCAGTTTCTGCCAGGTGAGGGTCCAGGGCTGTGACCAGGAGTTTGGCAAGTTCTGGTCTTGGGGTTAATGCCAACTCTGGGGGTCCACCTTTACTTGTTCAGTGTCCATTTCACAGCAGATCAGTCAAGACTTAATGTCACCCACAACTCTGATTTTCACTAAAAGACAAGGAGCTGTTAACATCACAGGGAAAAAAACCCCCAAACAAACCAAGTAACAGTCTCGTGGTGCGCTAGGGAGAAAGACCGCCAGCTGGCCCCTCTCAGAGATGGCTGCGGGGGTCCCAGCCTCTCTCAGCTTGTGACATGCCCCCTCTTCTCATCTTTCTCTGCAAAGCTCTCTCCCATTCCCCTCAGGAAGAACAAAGATTATCCCTCTTGTCTTATACAGAGCACTGGGTCTGCCCCCTGGTCTTGGGGGCTCACCACACCCTAGTACCTTTAATATTCTGTATTTCTCCAAACTCTCTTCCCCTCCCAGATGGAATTCTGCTGTCATCAGAATTATCTTGTTATACTTGGAAAGTACTGAGTTTCCCATTCATTAAGTCTGGGTGAGGGTCTATCAGAAACCTCCAGAATGGATTCCAGCACTGGCAGTAAGAGGTTGGTAGTGGGAGAATTGGATTAGGAAAGTTTTACTGTTTCTTCTACATTAAAACTCTTGGACTCAACCCTTCAAGCTGAGATTTTAAAAAATGAAAATAATATTACTATTGGTTCTACTATTAATTCTAATTCAAATAGCTCACCCATCATCTAGGGTGTCCATCATCTAGAGAAAAGCACTGCCATTTACATTTTGGCATACATCATTTGAAACTCCAGATTCATACAGTATTATTTATTTACTGACTTACTGTACAAAAATGGGATTGAAACCTGCTGCTTTATAACCTGTTTTTTTCCCCAGTGAATATATTTCCATGTCAACAATTATGGGCCTACATCATTTTTAATAGCTACAGAGATTTCTATGGCTTATTTAACCACCATCCTATTGTTGGACATTTAGGTTGTTTCCAGTTTTTAGATCATGCTGCAATAAGGATTCTAGCACTTAGCTCTTATAAAGAGGCTTTCTAAAGTTTGCCTTCCCTGAAAACGTTTGAAAGTAACCACTCATGGAAATCCATTTTTCCTACACTTTCTTAAGTTATTTAAGATGCAATTGCAAAGTCATTTTAGAAGATGATGGTTATTGGGATCCCTGGATGGCTCAGCGGTTAAGCATCTGCCTTTGACCCGGGCATAGTCCTGGAGTCCCAGGATCAAGTCCCACATGGGGTCCCTGCATGGAGCCTGCTTCTCTCTCTGCCTGTGTCTCTGCCTCTCTCTCGGTGTGTCTCTCATGAATAAATAAATAAAATAAATAAATAAATAAAAGAAAAAGATAGTTATCAAATCAATACCATGTTGTTGTATCACTAGGTAAAGGCAGCTCTTAAAAAATTTAAATAAAGGCTTTTTTGTTGCATACACTCCAATGTAATATGCCATGTTAGAAAATATTTTCTGTAATTATTATTGGTAAATCTCATAAGGATAATTTTTATCAATTTACAGCTCATTCTATCACTCCAGGAAAAGTTGGAATAATCTCAATCTCCTACAGGGAAATCCAATTTACATCAAGTTATATATCCATGAAGAAACAGCTGGACTATGATCCAAATGACTGTAATGAAGCTGATGATATTTAACAATAAAGTTTTCTGTAATTAAATTGAAGTGAGCTCCAAAAATTCTACCTTGAAAAAAAAAACTCTCAGATGCCCTCAAATCTAATGGCAGGATTTCCTCTGGAAAGAGAATTTTCTCTGTTAATGCTTTGGGGTTGGTCCATCTGAGTTTGTATATGACCTGGTGGCTATATTAGTTAGACATACCTTTCTGGGTCCAAGTATCAGAAATCAGTTCATGCTAACTTAAGGTAAAATGAGAAATATGTTATGGGAATACAGAGGTGTCTTGTCAACGGGATCTTGAGGAGGTTCTGACACAGGACCTGGAAAGCTGCTTAGCCGCTCTGGCTACCCAGAGAAGCCACTGGCTTCTCTGTGCACGCTGCCTCCTTCCCTTTGCTTATGCTCTGGCCTCTCTTGAGTCTCTGCTGTGGAAAGGGCTTGCCCCACAGCTCAGCTTCATTTACCTTTTATGTGTCTAGCTCTCCGGAGAAGGCAAGTCAGCTGATCTTTTGCCCTCTCTCTCCCAGTTCCAAATGTATAGAAAAAGGACTCGGGACTGGGTCAGATGACTGCCCCTTTCTCACTGTGGCCTGAGGGCCAGAGCACATCCCACAAGATGGGTGCCTGGGAGGTGGTGATGGAGTAGTCATGGTGAGTTGGGAAAATGCTCCAAAGTATTCCCTCTGAGTATGATGAAACTTGTGAGAGAGGTGAGTCCTAGAGAAAGTCAAATGATATTAGATGGTAGGTCTTGATTATAAACTTGGGAATAAACGAGATGGTGTAATTTTTAATTGTGTGAGTAAGGAAGGAAAGACAAGCAAAGAATCCTGAGGAATCTGACATGAGGGCTGAGCAAGGGAAAGGGAACCATTTCTCCCAAAATAAACCTGACTCGGTGAAGAGAACTCCAGGAATGTGTCAAGAGCTGCCAAGGGCATTTGCTTTTCATTTCTGGAATTTATCAAGTTCACTGCTTGTTTCCCTCAAGGGATTTTCTAGATCCTTTGTCTGCTTCCCTTTCCACCTGGTGTAGGTTTTATAAATTTTCCACCTTGATCAATAATGATACAGTTGTGCTTTCTGTTCTGGCATTTCTTCACACAGGGATGAATCCAGGCTTGAATGGGACCTTGAAGCTCACATGATAGTGGAGGCCATTTTAAGAAAAAGAATACAAAATTGTGGATAGAAAACAAGGTATGCAAATATTTATGTAGAATGAAAAAAAAATAACAATCATTAGAAATTTTTAAAAGTTGAAAAATACTACAACATCACAAGATCTAGAAAGTCATATAAATTTTTTTAAAAATTTACTCTTTTAAGTACCTCTAAAATGCATTTCCCCTAAATTTTTTACTTCATAGTTTTTTTTATCACTGATTCATATGATAATGAGTTTGCAATATCACTCTTCGTAAATAGGTATTTTTTCTTTCCTCTAGCATACTTGTTTAAACTTTTAAAAATTGGTAATTTAGAAACTTTTCTTTAAGATTCACAACAATTATTGATGATGTGTAAATATTTAAGATTGTTGTCAAATCTGGGAAAACTGTCAAGCTTCTTTCCTCTTTGAGCTGTAAAATTTGGAAAAGTTTTCCATAGACCAGCTTCTGGCTCCATATATTTCAAACCTGCTTCTCCACTAAACACATGCATCCAGGGCTGGGCTCTACAGGATGCATTCATGTTGCAATATAGCTTCTGTCTCTGTACTTTTGTGTTAAGAAGCTCACACAGGAGAGGTCAGCAACTTTGTGCGGGGGCTGGTCTTGAACAGGCTAGTTGCCAGGGTGGGAGAGAGACAGGTAAATGTGTGTCTTAAGGTAGGAGAAGGGATGGTAGGAACTTGAGAGAGTTCCTGCTAATGACTTCAGATTTTACCAGGAGACAAAGGTGGCTGTGAGAGAAAGAGAAATTAGGGGCAGGGTTGTCAGGTTTTAGCAAATAAAAATATATGACATATTAAATATGGCAGGGAACATACACTAAAAATTATTTGTTGCTTATCTAAAATTCAAATTTAACTGGGCATTCTGTATTTTTTCTTACAATAGATAGTAGACCTTCAAGAGAAAAGTGAAGCTCTGGAACAGTCACTGAGAGAATGGAAGAGCTAACCAAAGATTAGTGCAAGGAGGGCCCAATTAAGATTAGACACCAGAAAATTCATGGGGGGCAGGGGTGGATCTCTAATGGAGCTCAGACGCTCAGGTGCATTGGGATTCACACAGCCTGTGATTACCGAAACAAGGTTTAATGTAGATGATAAAGGATAGGATTCAACTAGGTTTCTCATCTCTTTATGCTTACTATTTGTGCTTTCAATAAAACCAAGGCAGCAGAAATTTTAAAAGAAAGATGTACTGATTATGGATTGGAATCCAAATCACAGAATATGTTAACATAAGAATATTTTATTCTACGCTTCCCAAACATGCCATAATATATTCACCCAAAGCAATAAATCCCAAGCTGCACAAGCAAATTATAAACAAATGATAGAAGCTGAAGTTTCCTCTCAAAAGAGGCTAAGGAACAGATAATTTAGAAAGAACAGATTTTATTGGAACGTCAATAGTTTTCATGACACAGATACTTAAACTACTCGTTTTCAACATTCCCATATAAAGAAAATTATAAAAGGTTTTTTGTTTTTTTTTAAGAAAAGATAATTTGACAGATGGAGTCTTTTTATGGGATCAGTAGAAGTGATAAAATTGAATAAATTACCAAGATTTTATCTCCATTTCTGTAATTCTCCCTAAAGATTTAGAGGTGGCAGATTGAATCAACTGGGAAATAAATTTGCATGTTTATAACATGTCTAAAACAGGAATTAAAGACAAAAAACTTCTCACTTGCTTTCGAGAGTGGTTTGTCTTGAGGAAACCTGCTCTTATGAGATCACACATTTCCTAACCAAGTATCAAGGTTCATCAAATGGAAACGTATTGCAAAAGGTACACAAGGTTCAGTGAACAGGGTAATGCCTATTATTATCATTAGTGTTAAAGAACAAATAAAAATAATCATGAACTGAAAAAAATTGAGGCAACTTAATTGAATTCTAGGTAATTTTATATGAGAGGATTTACTTATGCAGGCTGGACTAGATTTTGAGTAAAGTTGATCCACAGTATTTGGCTCACAAGATAGCCGCAAGATAGATAGCTTTAATGATACCTGAGCCATGTGACCACATTACAGAGCCCACAGTCCTGACTGCCCCGTAAGGAGCAAGTGCAGAAGGACCCCTGCCTGGGTGGTGGTGGGATGTTTTATACACAGTGTATGTGTCTTACTTCAAGAAAAGCGCCTAAAGAACACATGCGCCTCCTTCTCCTGAAGAATCCTTAGTGTTACTCACACATCCAGTGGCTTTGGCTTAGACCAGAACATGAATGAGAAAAGGTGGTGGGATGTACAGTTTACATCGAACCATGGGAGATGGTGTCTGGAGAATCTGCCAGTCGTGTGCCCCTCACCTGACAGGTGAGAATCATGAGACCTGGGGGGCACAACTGACTTCTTCAAGCCTCATACACTTACTATGTGAGTGGCAAAACTGGCCCAATAGCGAGCCAGACAAAGGCTGCAATGGGAAGCCTTAGAAAGTGGAAACATCTTTGAGGGCCTCATCCTAAGTCCTAAGTCAGCTGGCATTATCATTTTCCATTGGTTTCTTGGCATTCTCTAATTCAGGATTTACATAAGGAATATTCTGTGTTCTGTAATTATTTTTCTTTTTCGTTTGAACTCGTTCCATAAAAACAGCTTTCTGGATGTACTTTATTTATGTACCCATTGCTAAGAAAAATCTGCAGTAGGCAAGGAGTCATGTGGAATGGATTCATCAATTTTTTAAAAAGCAGAAAACCAACTTTTGTTTCCTGGTATATTTTTGGCTGCTCACCCCTCTCCTCCATTTGCAAATGTTTGCCTTTGTTCTTGTCTTCAATTAATTTTGTAATATAAACAGTGAGCACATCAGAACATTTAAGGATTCTTTCTGCTTAATGTATTTAATAGTACTGCACTGTGTTTGAAGTGGGACCCCTCTTATCTCCCAACTAAATCTATGGTGGGTAAAAAAAAAAAAAAAAAAAAAAAAGTTTAGAATTTCTTTTCCTCTTGGGTGTTTTCCCTCTTTGTGTAGGATTCCAATTCCAAATTAGTGTGGTTGCTATGTGTGGAAGAGAGCTGTCTCAAGAGAATGTGGCCCCAGGGGAATTGGAAAGGAGTCAGTGCATCCAAAGTAAGCACACTGATACCGTCTTTGAGGAAACATTAAGATATTATTTGGATAAAAGATGGCCCTAGAACAAACATGACGTTGACTTGGCTGGAGGGAGAAGCTAAGAAAACTTGTAACTACAGTTCTCTTTTCCTTCTTCTGCCAAGAGCAGAGCATATCTGCTGGCCAGCTCACCTGGCTGAAGGCACATCCTGCACTCACCTGGAGACCTCCCTGACTCCACTTGGCCCGCCTGGCCCATGTTTTCGATAAGGGGAACTTTACTTTTTCTCTGATGGAGTGATAGAGGTGAGGCGTTGGAAGTAGACCGGGCATAAATCCCGGCACCATTGCCGCTCAGCGGTGTTACTCTAGGGAAGTCACTTGACTTTTTTTAGCCTCTGTTTCTGCAGCTCTAAAACAGGGATCATAATTTGAAACTTGGAGAACTGCCATGAAATGAAATGAAGCAAAAGATGTAAAGCACTTAGCAGCGTCTGGCCTAGCAGAGGTGCTGACTATGTGCCACCTGCTCTTGGGCCTTCCTTGCCCAACTCCCCTGTTGGTCTGCTCCACTTCGTGCCAGGTTCTGAGAGCAGCCTGCTCTGTCCCCTTTTCCTTCTCTTCTTCTCATTTCAGTTCCTGGTCCTAACACGGCCTTTCTCCAAGTTTAGTATCACTTGATATTGAAGGTGTTCCTTTTAGAAATCCTATGGATGTAGGCTTCATTTTTTTGCCCCTCTTCACCTCTACTGCATTCTGACTTTGTGATCCCATCTGTAATTGTGGCTTTGCCTCATTCATAGTAAAGACTCTTGAATCAACTTCCTATTCCTATCCTGCCTCCTTAGGCCAGTCATTGCCCTCACCGTTCCTAGATCTGAACTGTTAAGAGGAAACCATACTATCTGCAGTTAGGCATTTTGCAGACACAGCCTGTGAATGCATATAACGTTACCTGTTTTTTGTTTTTTGAGCATGTAGTAGATCCGCGCCTCTGCACCAGAATACATACTGGAGGGAAAAGATGTGGTTCCTGCCCTCAGGGTCTCCTGGGTGATAAGGGGCTCCAGTGCCAGTTACATGCATAGTATCACTATAAACCGGTGTCACTGAAAATAGAAAGATATTTCCATATAAACACTGTATCACTTGTCCTTTAATGCTATCAGTGGAGGCGAGAATAAAGCATTGGCAGTACTATCAAGTGGGAGAAGATAAAGGAAAGGAAGGAAAGAAAGAAGGATGGACGGGAAAAAGGATTTATGAACAGAAAAGAAAGAGAGAACCTATGAAGGAAGAGAAAAGTGGGGGGTATGTATGATATACCATGGAAAATCTCAGAATCTTGGTATTCTTGGTAAAAAAAGAAATGTCACAGAGTTGAACTATCAAATGATTGTTTCCCCTAGCGTTTCCACCCAGCTGTGTTATACTTCTGCCTAGAAAATTCTAGGACCAGCAACTCGCTGATGAATACTTCTAGAGCCCAATCCATGCTGGACAGTGATAATTTTTAGAAGATTCATCTAATAATATGTAGAATCTAAAATTGCTTCCTATTTTTTAAAGATTTTTACAAATTAATTAATCAATTAATTATTTGATAGAGAGAGAGAGCACAAACATGCAGGAGAGGTGGAGGCAGAGGGAGAAGCAGATTCCCCACTGAACAGGGGCTCAATGCAGGGCTTGATCCCAGGACCCCAAGGTCATGACCTGAGCTGAAGGCAGCCACTTAGCCCAGGTGCCTCTAAAATTGCTTTCTATTGTTTTTGTTTTTGTTTTTGTTTTTCCCCTCATTGATTTTGGTTCCCCTATGGGGCCTTGAAGCTAGCCCATACTTCTTTTCCTGACCTTCAGAACCTTTATGATTTGGGCCCTTTCTAGCTCTTGCATTCCTTGTACACTGTGTTTGCTAACACCCGGGCCACATTCCTTCCTTAGAGCCTTCTGATGAGAGTGCCTGTCTCCTGCTCTTTGCATGCATGAGGCCCCTCACACAAATAGATGAACATGAGATCTTTGAGGTTTCAGCTCAAGTGCCACCCTTTCTGGAGGTGACTTCCTACACTGCCATCACTAAAATTGCCCTCTCTTGGAAGGCTGAATTGGATGACATTTAAAAAAATCTGATGGTAAAGCCCCTAGAAACCAAGTCAAAAGACCAATAAAAAAACTGGGAAAAATATTTGCATATTACATATTGCTGGGATAATTTTCCTAAAATAAAAAATATTTCTATAATTCAGTAAGAAAAAGACCAATTAGGTTATTGGTCTACTGTAAAAACAAAACCAAACAAAACCAAGCAAAGGATACAAACAGTTCAAGTAAGCAACCCACATATGCTGCTCAAATATATGAAAAAGCACCCCCCCCCCCAGGGGGCCGTGGATTTTATTTATTTATTTATTTAGTCACCTCTTGGTGACTGTCACGCAAGTGTGGAAGTTGACACAGATGATATACAAAGAATGGGTAAGGCCATGTTCCAGTAAAACTGCATCGGGCCCCCAGGCTTAAAAGAGAAGAGAGAGAGAGATACAATTTTTCATATGTCACATTGGCAAAGATAAATAAATAATAGTATTACCAGCAAGGGTATGAGAAACAGGTACCCCCATTTCCTACTGTTAACAGTGTATGCTGGAACAATTTTTATAAAGGTAATTTCATAATATTTATCAAAATTGATATGCACAAATGTACCTTTCACCCAGTGATTTTAGTTCTGGAAATTTGCCCTACAGATATGTTCCTGAATGTAGGAATTAATGTATGTACAAAAGTACTCATGGCATTGTTTTATATAATAGCAAGAAGCTGGAAACAATATATGAATCTATCAATATGGGAATGGATAAGTAAATTATAGTGCATTCATACAATAAAATAGTATGCAGTTATTAAAAAGAATGAGGCAGATCTGTTTGTGGCTCTGTAGTGCTCTAAGTGCATTTCATATTAGCTTACAGACATTTTATATCTGCTACTTTGTTTTTTTAAAAAGAGAGCCCCTAAAATTCTATCAGCTTCAAGCCCCACAAAATCTGGATATACCCCTGGCCCCAATGCACTTGGAGACAGACACAATCCTGTGGGTAACAGAAGTTCGTTCTACAGTATAAGGTGGAAGAGGAGGGTATGGAGGGATGTGGGGTTGGAGGGCATGGCGGAGAGGGTTGGATCAAAATGATCCAGTTTGAAAAAAAATTTACAGGTGATTCTGGTATGCTTCCCTCTTTGAAATGCACTACTACCCTGTGTTCAGCCCACAATTCCCCAATCCTGCATAGCCACCCTTTCTTCCTCTTCTCCTTTAAAGCTCTAAAACCACTTTCACTGTCAGATGAAGACTAACCTTGCAGCTAAAGTCCAGACGGCCTTTGTCAAGCCTAGTTCTCTGGGTCCTTAAGGTGCCTGAAGAAGGTGGACCAGCCATGCAAACTCCAGAATTGTTTCCTCTCTCGGATTTTCTGACCTCTAACTTGAAACACAGCTACCATTCACCTCATGTTTATTAAAAAAAAAAAAAAAAAAAAAAAAAAAAGGCAATATGCTGAAGTTCCCAGATCATTCTCTAAGCCACTAAGTCTTCTTATAAGCAAGCAGCCTTTAAACAGTTCTTATCTTTTAAAAATCACCTGGGTATTCACTTTCTCTTTGTTTCCTTTTTGCCGGTTTTCAAACACGTGCTGCTGCTGGGAAGGTTTGGAGAGATTTTGAGGAGCATGGGGAGTAAACCATATTGGCAGGAAAGATTATGGTCTCATAAATCAAGAAGTGAAGTTATGTGGGCTTTTTTTTTTTTTTTAACCACATTTTTTAAAAAAGGGAATGAGGCACAGAACTTTGAAAAATGAAGGAGCACTCAGGAGTAACTCCACCGTATTTAGTAAGACATGATTCCATTTATATTCCTAGATTTTCCTCCTCCCTCCTTCCTTCCCTTCCTTTCTTTTCATGAATAAAATGAACTAAAAACACTCTATAAAGGTTTCTTTTTTTTGGTTTTAAATATTATTTTGTGGTACCGCCTAGGCTCTGTGTTCATCTGAGTTGCATTCAGATTTATAAAACAAAGACATCTTCAGGCAGTCCCCAAACTAAAGATTCCAACTCAAATCTACAATATTTGAGAAAAGCAATTTATGTTTTAAAAATGGAATTGGGGTGCCTGGGTGGCTCCTCTGGTTAAGTGTCTGACTCCTGATTTCAGCTCAGGTCATGATCTTAGGGTCTTGGGATGGAGTTCCGCATGGTACTCTGCGCTCAGCGGGGAGTCTGCTGGAGATTCTCTCTCCCTCTCCCTCTGCTCCTACCTGCCCATGCACATGTGCCCACTCTCTCTCAAAATTAATAAATAAAAGTCTTTAAAAATTGAATGGAACCTGAATGCAATTGAGAGGGAACAAATGAGATGTGGCCGAAACCAGTTACTCTCAATCGGTCCAGGAAGTTTTGTCAAAAACCCACAGCCCGCTCCCCTTCCCTTGCCAGTAGGAGCCAACACTCAGAAGAAAGCAGATACAGAGTGGGCTGAGACAGCCACCAGCCAAGTGGCTGACTCAGTTCTCCAGTTAGAGAAAAGAGGCCACTTTGGTGGGGATCACACTGAAGAGGCACAGGCCTGTTTTGAATAAAGTCTCGGCTCTTGAGCCGGGAAGCCCATGAAGGTAGGCACATCAGCAGAGCTCCAGAAGACTCTGCCCTGTGATAAGGACCAGAGAGGGGGACACAGCACCAGAACTCTGGCATTAGCCTCCCATGGTTCTCAGCAGCTTGTCACCGAGAGAAGCTAGGGAGTGACAGCCACATCCGTACTTGTGTTTCCTATAGCCTGGGCCGCTGGCAGGGGCCCGGGGGACTCCCAAGGCATCTGGGAACTAGATTGGGATACCAGTGTTCCAGAGGTTCCTGTGAAGGTCTGGAATGGGCCTCCATTCCAGAAGTCCATCTCCATTCCAGAAGTACATCAGAGGCCTCTCAGATAAAATGACTAACCAAATGGGGCGATTCAAAAGGCATCTTTTTCTACTGATAAGAGCTAGACAGCAGGAAGGATACATGGATATGAGCCCTTTGGAGAGAAAAATAAGCCCATGTTGTTGGGAGACTTGACACCTACTGGTCCCATGCCAGTCCAAGCACCGGGGACTCACCACAACTCCTGCCAGAGCCTCTACCTGCCTGATTCCGCCATGCCCGGGCCTCCCCCCACATTCTCCACCCAGCTGCCGAAGTCACCTTTTAAAAAGGGAAAATGAAATCACGCTCCCTCCACAGCTGAAAATTCACCAGCTCTTGATCTAATTTCATACATAAATAAAATAAAATAAAATAAAATAAAATAAAATAAAATAAAATAAAATCCACGGAGCAGCAAACTTCTGTGTACAGTGGGCCACTCAGTATTTTAGGTTTTGGCTGACAGGGCAGCTGTTGTGCTGTTGTCCAGGGTGGTGGGCTATGCCTGCGGGAGACAGACAAGTCGCCTAAGGGAAGGAACAAAGTTAAAGGAGATAGTTCCTCTTGGTGACTGTCACGCAAGTGTGGAAGTTGACACAGATGATATACAAAGAATGGGTAAGGCCATGTTCCAGTAAAACTGCATCGGGCCCCCAGGCTGTACATACCAAGTTCTCAGTCAGAGTCTTTGCATTCGCTCTCCCTTCTTCCTGGAATACTTTCTCTTCAGATTTGTGCAAAGATGACTCTAAGTGCTAGATGACTCGGGAAACAGATGAAGAGTATACTTGGAGACTCAGAAAAAAAAAAAAAAAAAGCCCTAAAAATGAGAAAGTATTTTGGAATGAATTTGATTTTAGATATTTTCCCCAGTGGGGACTCCTGGGTGGCTCAGTGGTTGAGCGTCTGCCATTGGCTCAGGTCATGATCGTGCGGTCCTGCTTCTCCCTCTGCCTATGTCTCTGCCTCTCTCACTGTGTCTCTCTTGAATAAATTTAAAAAATCTTAAAAAGAAAAATTAGATATTTCTACAAACGTATTAAGTAGTTGTCATTGAGGTGGGGGGTAGGGTGATCAGAGCTTTGTTGACCTTCTTCACACTTATTTTAAGCCTCAGTTGGCTTTTTAAATTTTTAATTAAGTGGGGGGATGGTAAGGAGAGAAAAACACCATAATTTTGATATGTTCCAGTCTTAGTGCAGCCTTGCTGATGTGGCCTTCTTAGGGGAAGATTTCTCTGACCAGTAACTTGAGGACGCCCCTCCACTGCATATCACATTCTGCTGTTGTATTTTCCCAGAGCACTTAATCACCAGGTGAAATTATCGTGCTTTACTTATGGGCTTCCTTGTTGACTGTCTGTCTCCTTTTGCATGTAGGCCTCCAAAACCCAGGAATCCTGTCTTTCTTGTTTACCTCTGTAGCCTGCCCCTAGTGCAGTGTGTGGCACAGGGAAAGCATGCAAGAAAATATTTGTTGACTGACTAACTGATTCAATGAATGAATGTCTGGCTGAAGGATGTAAGAGCTAAAAGTATTTGAAGAATGAGATGTGATCCTAAGTGAAATTCTCTGCTTGACCTTCATGTAGCCTTAAAAGAGACTCAGAAGTCAGGCTGGATAACTGAGCTTAAATCAGTTTAGGCAAAACTATATTTGTCAACAGAAGAATTTGGACCAAATCAGATTTGGTTGAATGTTTTGAAACTACATTATGGGAAAGTTGTTTAGCTCCTTATTATCTTCTGTCAGTTTGGTCTACTTTCCAAAATGTTTACTTGTTTTCTTTCTGCTTTTTAGATTTGTATTAACTTTTGGCTTATTCTCTACAGAAAGATAATGTAAACACCCAACAATGAAAAAATTATTGAGAAAATCAGATTTCCTTGAGTTCCACTCATGAATTTAGAAACACACTTAAATATGCAGCACGCTCATTCAGTGGATCGCAAACATCTGATCTGTGTCAGATAGCATGGTGAACATGTCCCTGCCTTCAGACTTCTGGGAGAAATAGAGGTAAAACACACCAAAAAAAAAAAAAGAAAAGTCAAGTTTTGATAGGCACTATTAAAGGAAATACACAAGGAACCGAGATGGGCAAAGCCCACATCTGTTAAGGGTGATAAAGAAGGCCTTTTTGAAGAAATAAAATATAGGAAATGATAAGAAGAAGCTACCTTATGTAGGGTAGGGAAGAATGTATCCCAAGGGGAAGATACCACATATGCAGTATCACGAGGTAGGAAAGAGCTTCACTTGTTTCAAGAACTGAAAGAAAAGTGTGACTGGATCACAGTAAGTGGAGAAGACAAGGCACAATGATGACTTAGTCACTGGGGCTTTGTAGGCCATGGTCATGAATTTGGACTTTTAAAGGCAGGGGTTTCACAAAGGGGAATGACGCCATCTTGCTTATGTCTAAGGAAGATTTCTCTAGCTTCTATGTAGAGAATGGATGGTTGTAGGGCAAAGTGTAAAAGAAGGAAGACATGAGAGAAGGCTGTAGAGACATGATGGTGGTCTGGACTGGTTATGGCAATGGAGACAGGGAGCAGAGGAGAGTTGGAGTTACAGATTGGCAGTAAAGGAGTTGTCGGTGAATCTGATGCAGGAACTGAGAGTACACAGTCATATCGATCCATGTCCAATTGGGAAAACAGAAATCTTTCTAGGTATTTCAAACAGAAGGAATTCAACTTGAGCAGTCAGTTACAAATGCTGGATTAGAGGAACAAAAAAGGGAAGGTGTGGTAACCTGGAGGTAAGCATCTGCAGGAAGTCAGGACCAGTCCTAATGCTGGAGGGGAAAAGGGAGGTGGTGATGGTGTGTGACTCTGGGAAGCTGCTGATGCTGTTGGAACTGGCCACTGCCCCAACCACGGATGCTGTTGCTGGAACTGCTGAAGGCTACCGGAGCCCTTAGCTGCTGGTCACTGCCACAGCCACTGCCAGAAGCTTTTAACAAAGGGGAGGGTGTCTCTCCATCATTTCATCCAGTTTCCCACCAATGCTTCCCACTGGCAGCGTCTCACTTGGCCAGCTGGCAAGGGAGTCTGGGAAATGCAATTCACAGGATTCCAGCCACCTCCAACAGAGCACTGCACAGAATGACAGGATTGGTACTTGGCACTGACAAGCCAATGACCAGCACATGGAAGAATTAGAATGTAGGAAAAACAATCCCATATCCTTTATACAGATATATTTCTTTGTTTTTACAAAACCGATATGTGCCCATTAAAGAAAAATTAGAAACTGCAGACAAACAATAGGACATAAAAAAACTTTCATATTCCCACTTATAAATAATTATTAATAACATCTTGGTCTCAGTCTCTCTCTTCTTTTCTCTCTCCAAAAGGGATTCTTACTCTACATTCAGTTTTGTAACCTATGGTACTAAATTTATGCAATAGACATTTGTTGGACATTTACTTTGTTCCAACTAGCTCCCAGTGTTGAATATTTATGTTTGACTAACATTTTCTTATTATAAATATAAAAAAAGGATCATTGCCTGAAAACAAATTTGCAATTTAAGAAAACAGTTCATGAAGCATACAATTGTAACCTCCAATTTGACTATTGTGAGATTATTTGCTTAGGTAGATAGATAAAACTAATTATTTTTACAGAAGGTAAGATGTCAGGTCTTTCCTCATCCTGTTCATTTCCTCTGTCGGGGAGAAGAAAACACAATTTCAGAGCTGGAAACGTGCAGTCTGGAAAGGGAGAGGTGCTTAGCCACAGACTATACCGGAACTGTACTGCTGCCCCATCTGTCTAGTCTTCGTGAGTCAGATTTTTGACAAGAAAGCAGGTCCTTTGGAGTGTACAGAAGGGGTGACACCGAGCCAGGGTGTCTTTAAGAGTAGAAGCTATTTGTTATGGCGACAGGACGACCATTTCTCTGGGGTCACCTGTTAGAATGTTTCTCAGCACTAGTAGCTGAAAACCGTGACTTGAATTGGTTTTTAAAACGAGGAAATGCGTTATCTCACATTCTCACATAACTAGAAGTCCAGAGGTAGGACAGATTCCCAGAACAGTAAGATAAGCCACTCAGTGATGTCACCAAGGTCCCAAGTTCTTTCAACACTGTGTTCTGCCTTCCTCCGTGTTGGATTCATCCTGACACTGGCTCCCTTCATGGTGACTAGATGGCTGCCAGGGGCCACAGAGCTGCATGTTGCTTTTCTCAACATTCAGCATAAAGAAAAATAGAGAGACCTCTCCCTCCACTAGAAATTCTTTTCAGTTTAAGCAGACCAGGGGTTCTCAATACTGCTACACATTTAAATCATGAGTGCTTTATTAATTATTTATTTATTGCTATTTCATTTTAATTGATTTTTAAATTAATTTATTGCTTATTAATTTGTGATGGTCATGATGATGTATTATTTATTTACTTGCTATTTTGACCTTTAAACTGCTGGATAACTAGGCCTTATCGCTGGAAATACTAATTTATTAGTCTGGGGTGGGCCCTGGCTGGAGGTAGTTTTTAGGAACTCCCAAGTGAGTCTAATATACAGCCAGGAAGGAGAACCACTGGATTTGGCTGGTTAAGGTCACCTGTTCACCCACTGGCCTAATGGTTACCAGGGTAATGTCAGGAACCGATTGGCTTAGAAAAGTGGATCTCAAAGTGTGACCCCGACCTGCAGAAGCAGTTACTGGGAACCTGTCAGAGATACAAATTATTGGACCCCATCCAGAGCTACTGAATCAAAAATTCTGGGGGTGGGCCCGGTAATCTGTGCTTTAGCAAGATTGACAGGTGATTCTGATGGATGCTAAAGTTTGAGACTTAGACCAATTGGTCTCCTTCTCTGGAGCTAGGCAGGAGGTAAATATGTGAACAAAATCAAGGTCTGTTAGAACAGTGAGCCCCAGGTCGCTGGAGTCTTTGGCGCCTCCTCCTTTCATAGTCAGGCTGGAAGAGGGAGGAGGGAGGAGGGATTAGTGACATGAATCCTAGAGACCCCTGGTTGTACAGTGTCTCTCAATGGTGCCACCAAGGCTCAGCCACCACAATGGGTTGTTAGGATGGGAAGAAGACATGTTCTGTAGGTATCCGTTCCTTCTTATCCTGGGGAATTACTGGAAGTTTCTGCAGGAGCCCAAGGGATGAAAAGACTGTCTTGGTCTACACTTTCCTGAAAAGACTGTGAACTCATTTCAACCACCGTACAGAATAAATACTGTCCTCAACAAAATGGGAAAATCACTTAGGAAGATTGGGTTTGATAAAAATACAAGATGTTTGTTTCTTTCCTCCCTGTCATGCATTCATTATTCATTCTTACCCACCCTTTAAATATCACAGTGTAGTCCACAAGATCCCGGAAAAGAAAAAGGCCATTCAGTAAAAACACAGGAAATCTGAATACAATAAGGACTTTTGTTAAAAATAAAGTATCGATATTGGTTCATAAATTGTGACAATATGCTATATCTGTATTAAATCAGATATAGAGGAAACTGGGCATGGAGCATATTGGAACCCTGTATAAATCTGCACAACTTTCCTGTAAATCTAAAACTACTCTAAAATAAAAAGATCTTTAAAAATATAATACATTAAGATGTGAAATTCTGACGAATGAAAACACTTTTGGAAAAGGATCTATGAAATTAAGCATAAAAATTCTTTAAAATACTCCATATTAATATAAACCTGATCCTGCTGTATTTTTAAGATCAGTATCATGTTTTTAGCAAGAGCAAATACTTTTAAAATATTTTCAGCTTTCGCAGGAGTTGAATTGGAAAATATTAATGAAGATTCCTGATATTTCACACCCCAGAATCTGCACATGGCCTGAATTATCAAAGAGCAAATGAGAGAGGTTTAAGCTTGTCCATATGTTAGAACAATTAAGAACCCATATAGAGCGCCTGGGTGGCTCAGTTGGTTAACGCTCCATCTTGATTTCAGCTCAGGTCATGATCTCAGGGTTGTGAGATTAAGCCTGTGTCTGGCTCTGTGCTGGGTGTGGAGCCTGCTTAAGATTCTCCCTCAGCTTCTATCCCCCTCTATTAAAAAAAAAATAAGAAAGAAAGAAAGAAGAAAGAAAGAAAGGAAGAAAGAAAGAAAGAAAGAAAGAAAGAAAGAAAGAAAGAAAGAAAGAAAAGAGTCCATATAGAAAGTCACTTTCTTTGCCATCCCCCTAGACCTGGAAAGGAGTAGGATGGGATGACTCATAGGGAATGGCACATAATCATATGCATCTTTCTCTAAACCCAATTCGTTGCAGTGAGCTGTAGCATAAATTCCCTTCAGGAACTCTCCTCTTGTTTCACCAGCTCTATTTAAATTAAATGCACTTCCTGTATCCTGAGGGGTAAACCATGCAACCCAGTAGACTGAGGTGTGGTTTATTACGAAGGACTACTTGACTGCTGTTAACAGACTATATCACTGGATTTATGTGGGATTCCTGGAAACACTGGGCCATAATTGGTGTAATGGAGCAATGAGCAAATCCTAATTTGTAGTTTGGACGTTTGGAAGATTACTCTTATTATACTTGACTAATTTATGCACCAAATATCAGTACGGGAACCAATCATTAAAATTGTCATTGCAGGTGAGAGTGTTATAATTAAGAGTTATAATGAAAAAGAGTATTTAAGGGAAAAATATTGCTATGCCAAGCAAATGGTTCAAAATGATTTTTTCCCCTAATATTACCACATTGGAATCTCTCTGATTTTGTCCAGTGTTGTTATACTCTGTTACTGTGTGACTGGGACAAGTTCCTTAGCTTACATCTCCTTTTCATCATCTTCACAGTGTGGAATAATAATAATAATAGTACCTTGGTGGTGTCATCAGAATTAATGGAAGTAGGGTTTGTTAATACTTTAGCACAGTGCCTGGAATGTGGTAAATGTTACACATAAGATAGCCCTTGGCCACATTAAAATTATTCAATGTAGTGATTGACCTCAATGTGGCATGGCAAAAACACAGGAGATGAGTATTCGGGTAGCAGCTAGGAGAGGGGGAACCTCAGGCACAGCCTAACGCTGAGAAGGCAGAAGAAATGTAGACAGTGTTCATCAGAAATAAAAAAGGAGGGCACCTGGGTGGCTTAGTCAGTTAAGTGTCTGACACTTGATCAGGACATGATCTCAGGGTTGTGAGATCAAGTGTCTAAGATTCTCTCTCTTCCTCTGCCCCTGCCTCTGCTTCTCTCTCCTTCTCTTAAAAAAAGAAAGAAAGAGAGAGAGAGAAAGAAAGAAAAAGAAAAGAAACAAAAAGAGATATAAAAGGACTCTTCCACTTTCCCCTATTATTGGTGGGAATGTAAAATGTGCAGCTACTGTGGATCATAATTTGGTGGTTCCTCAGAAAGTTAAACACAGGATTACTGTATGACCTAGCAAATCCACTCCTGGATATATATCCCCAAAGAATAGAAAGCAGGTACTCAAATACTTGCATATGGATACTTGTAACAGCATTACTCAAAATAACCCAAAGCTGGATACAACCCAAACGTCTGCTGGCTTATGAATGGATAAACACAAGTGGTATATCCATACAATGGAGTATTATTCAGCCGGAAAAAGGAAATAATACTGATACATGGTGCAACATGGATGAACGTGGAAAACATGCCAAGTGAAAGAAGTCAGTCACAAAAGATCACATATCTTATGCTTCTACTTATGGGGACTATCCAGATTGAAAGCAGATGGGTGGTTGTCAGGGGCTGGGGGGAGGTGGGAATTGGGAAATAACTGTTTAGTGGGTACAGGGCTTTCGTTTGGAGTGGGAAAAAGGTTTTGGCACTGGAGAAAGGTGGTAGTTGTACTCATATGAAAGTACAAAATGCCAATGAATTGTTCACTCTAAATGAGCTAATTTTATGTTTTGTCAGTTTTACCTCATTTAAAAATGAGCAGGGTGAGAGTGAATGTTCTCTTTGTTCTAGTTGAGAAGACAGAGGCATTCCAGGCTTCCTCTCCCACTTACCAGAGACTCCTTACTTCAGAGCTGATGTCCAACCCCTCTGGGCCTTGGTTTTCTCATCTGTAGGGAAAGGAAGTTGGACAAAGTGGCCACTAGGATCCCTTTCAGTTCACACTCTAAGGCAAAGAAATTCAACATTCTTCTTTCTTCCTGACTCAACCACATGCTTGAAAATGACTACATCTGTCCTGCAGATGTACACTAGAAGACGATATTATTGTAATTAAATGACATGGAAATTAATTTGTTTTGATTATTAATATGAAGAATATTTTAATATTATTATAATGCCACCAATTAATGGACAAATAACAAAAACAAATGTACTTTAACACTCGGCTTGGGGTTTGCCACTCTGAGGTTCAGCCTCCGAGCTTGCACACTAGGCTCCAGCCTGTCCGTGCCCCTCTGTGTAACCGCACGCTGTGCTTTCTGCCAGCCACAGCGTCTCAGGCTCCTTTGCCAAGTGCATGGTTGGCAGCTCCAAGTGGATCGGGGTGGGGAGTGGGGGGAGTGGGGGGGTGGGGTGGAGGGGGGGCCCTTGACTGATTAATCAGTGCCTTTGCTGAGCAGGAAGGGTGGCAAGGGATTGAGTACCCTCCTAAACTGCCCATGTCTTGCAACCAAATAATCTAGAACGGTTTAAGGCTGTCAGTCACTAGAACTTGTTTACAGACTATTGCTCTAGTTACTAGACCAGTAGCAACTCTCCTCTAAAACTATTGAAACATTACTTGCCTAGTAAGCCTAATTTGCCCAGTCCTGGGATTTAAAGTCCTGGGTCAATATGTTCATTCTGGGAGATGGACACACAATTTTCTGTATTTTGCTGACTGCCACTTTCCCCACATGCTACTGCAGATTTCCAGCCCTCTATAAATTCCCTCTGAATTATTCCTACGAGTGGCAGGTGTATCTACAGAGAATTTTCAGTTAGAAAAATTTCAGCCAGCTACTGAGGATTATCTGTCATTTCCTCCTTTTTTCATTCGGGGATATCTATTTCTAAGGTTTACAACAGACCCCAAAGCTGCAAATACTGCAAGTCATGGCCTAGCAAGTCTGCTATTCAGGCCATTTCAGACCACATCTCTCCTGGTTACCCCACTATCTGTAATGTCCCCAAGGGGAGATCACTGAATGGGCCAGAGCAGTTCCTGGCTATGTGGGGGGACAAGCAGAAGTGGCATAAGGGCTTTCTCCCCTTTTGGTATGGCATCTCCATTTCCCTCCTTGCCATAAACGAAGTCAGTCCTTCAGCTTTCGCTTTAGGTCTCCTGCTCCCCATGGCTGGATGGGGAGACAAAGTCAAGAGACAAATAACCCTGCAGAATGCCTAACTGCTTCCTTCACTGGCCTCTGCAGTTTTGTTCTGGACCAGGCTGGTCTGCCAGACTCTCTTCCAGCGCTTCTCTTTGGGGAGGTTCCTCAGATCCTCAAGCAAATAGACCCTTCTGGTAGCCTCTCAGAGAAGTCCAGACATGTCCAAAACCATCACGGAGATAACCATAGCTCAGGTTTGCACATCAGCTTCGAAGTAACTATTTATTAGGCACATATTAGGTGCCAGGGGCTGGGGGCGGGGGGGCGGTGTCCCAGGATGATGGGCTCCTGTCATCACAAAGCTGCTGTAGAAATTCGGACAAGAGCTCCTTGAGGCTGGCCAAGTCTTTACTCCAGTTGGTGCAGCTCCTCTTGAAAAGTCATGCTAACAGTGCCAGCTAATCACCATCCTGGCAGAGAACCTCCTCTCAGTAAAACAGAAGTTTCACCACAGGTTTCTTACTGACTGCTCCCTCTTGAACATCCCCCAGGTTCTTTCTCCACCAAGGGTCCCTGAGTGCTTCTTTCCATCATGTAGCAGCAGCGCCTTTCCTATTCTACTCTTTATTCTTGGCTTGGATTTCATTCGTCTCTTCCTTTCATATCTCTCCCTTAGCATGCAGAGCGGAGAGGGCTTTTGGAAGGAGAATAAAAGTGAAAAAGCTGTGGAGGGTTGTGTACAAAATACATGATACCTGTAAAACTTGTTCATTCCTTTGTTCAACTGAAATGAAGAACCTGAACGCAATGTAATGTAAAATTTAAAATATGGAAATGACTTTGCATGCAATTTAGGAATCTTTTCCCCCTGATTCTAATCTCTGGTGTTTGGTAGGAAAGGGAATGAAAAACCCATAAAGCAATCAGCTTACCTTTGAATAACTAAAAAAGTCTTTTAGGTGGTGTCCATCCCTCCTGAGTAAAGTGTAGTTTCTTGGAGAAAAGGTGAGATTGGAGACTAGAATTTAGTGTGTCTTTTGGGGGGTATACTTATATGGCTGTTACATGAGCATGTGATTAATTCTGAAGGCAGAGGTTCAGAACATCCTATTTTAATAAGAAGCTTGAAAGAGAAGTGGATGAAAACATGCAGCGAAGCAAAATACAGCATTTTCAGGGTTCAATCAGATAATATCCAGCATTTCTTCATTGTACACATCTCCTCCTCCTCTCTCCCGTCCCCCCCCCCCCCCCCCCAGGGAGAGGACACAGGGCTTTGGGGGGTGGGGGTGGGGACACGAGGGTTAGGGGAATGTTTAATTTTCGTTTAAACTGGATTTATCCCACTCTCTGAGTGGCTTGAGTCTCCTGACCTGGGTCAAACAGCAGATGAAAGAGGAATAAGGCAAGGCACCAGGTAAAGCTAGACCTGGATCACTGTTCAACACACGTATCTGTTTCTGAGTTTGTTATTCTGTTCAAGAGGTGACCAGCCCAGACCGTGGCAGTAAACTGTGCTAATTTCATTTACATTTTCAGAGTTGGGATCCTTCAAGTTTGTTATGGGCTTTTATGCAAAACATATGCAAATCGGTAGCATTCTAAAAATTCCGTATGTTTTCCAGTCCTTTAGTCACAAACAACCGAGGCTGGCGCCGGGCAGCGGTAGTCGGGGAGTGGGCGCCGGGCCGGGGGCGGGGCGGGGGCCGGGGGCGGGGCCGGGGGGCGGGGCGGAGCCGCGGCCTGGGGCGGGCCGGGGCCGGGGCGGGGCCGGGGCGGGGCCGGGGCGGGGCCGGGGGCGGGGCCCGTGACGCGCCGAGTCGGCCGGCTCCGGGGCTGGACCTCCGCCTCTCCCCGCCTGGGGCCGCCGCGGCACCAGTGGCGGCTCCGCATCTCCAAAAGGGGCCCGCCGACTCCTCGCTGGGCCAGTCCGGCGCTAGGTCGTGGATCCCCGCGCAGCTCCCACCGGTCTCGGAAGGGGAAGGGATCCCGCCTCCCAGAGTTTCGAACAACTTTCCCCTCTCCCTGGCGCGGCGGTGGCTCGGGGACCGTGGCCGCCGCAGGTAGCTGAACCCCGGGCCGCGCTCCCCGCGCCTCGGCTGCGCGCGCGCAGGTCGCTCCGGGTCTCGGTGCACGCTGGGGATCCCCGAGCTTGGCTCTGAGGGCGAGATGCCCCTGGGACACATCATGAGGCTGGATCTGGAGAAAATCGCCCTGGAGTACATCGTGCCCTGTCTGCACGAGGTCGGCTTCTGCTACCTGGACAACTTCCTCGGCGAGGTGGTGGGCGACTGCGTCCTGGAACGCGTCAAGCAGCTGCACTGCAACGGGGCCCTGCGGGACGGCCAGTTGGCGGGGCCGCGCGCCGGCGTCTCTAAGCGGCACCTGCGGGGCGACCAGATCACGTGGATCGGGGGCAACGAGGAGGGCTGCGAGGCCATCAGCTTCCTCCTGTCGCTCATCGACAGGCTCGTCCTGTACTGCGGGAGCCGGCTGGGCAAATACTACGTCAAGGAAAGGTCCAAGGTAGGACGCGCGGGCTCCCCGCCGCCGCCGCCGCCGCCGTAGCGCCCGGGGACTGGGGACCTTCGGAGCCCGTGTCTGTTGCCTTCGCTGGGCTGCGAGTGAACTTTAGCTTTTAACCGACGAGCAAGAAGTCAGTCCGGGTCCCCCTCCCCCACCCCGCCTCCCAGCGAAAATCCGTGCTGAGGGACTCAGGTGTATGATTACCATGACCTTCTGTTAACTGAAACAGTGGGTCTCGTGGGTGGTACACACCGGGCAAGCTGCGGTTTTCTGGGCTGGTTTTAATCCGTGGAGGTTCCCAAAGGTCCAGATGAGGGACAGGTTATTGGAAACATTGCGTATGATGGGAGACACGTGCGAATTCATGATATTAGATGTGTCCACTTTAAAAGTCCCCTAATACTGTACCTCATCTGTGTTCAGAGGGTATTCCTCTTAAAGAATTCTGGAGACAGTTGTGATGTTTTTCAGGGTGACATTTGGTGTGTGGAGTTTGGCAGATGTGACCAAGTTTGACCTGAGAGAGAGTAAAGCTGGTCTGCACTTTTGAGTGCTGCCCTTGGCTTGGTGCTGCCCTTGGCTTGTTGCACACTACTAGACGGGCTCCCTGGCTGAGCAAAATCTGTCCTGCTGCTGAGCCCTACGCCACCACCTTCCCTTTCCGAACTATCCATTGGTGGAGAAATCTACCCAAAACAACCAGTTAAGTGATGGGGAGAGTGTAGTCAGGTACCTCTGGAAAGAAACCCTGTTTTTGTTCACCACAGCCAGAAGTGACTCCCTGGGTGGTAATTTATCTTGGAAACGTTTCCAGGTAGATTGGCAGAAATATGGGAGCCGTGGTACCACGATGTTGGTCTGTGTATGTTACTTTGGGATAGTCCAGCTACTCAGCCTTTTCTACAAATGCTAACCCGGCCATTCTCCAGTGGCAGTTCCGAGTGATTTGCACTTTTATTGCAGACTGGTCAAGGTGCACCCAGAGCCGTAGAAAACTTTAGCACAGGAGGAGGCAGGGCATGCTAGCATGAGAAGAAAGGTGCACCAATCTTTAACAATATCTATACCATTTCTCAGTTTAGATCGACCCTTTGATAAAACATACCTTTATTGTCTCATTTGTCTCATAGACCGAGGGGATACTTTTAGTAAAGGGCAAGTGAAAGACTGAAAATGGGTAGAAAGGACCCATTGGAGTGGGGGAACAGAGTAGAGGAGAAACACACGAATATATGCCTTTCAAAGCCAGGAGGACATGAATAGAATGTCTGAAAGCACTTGTTAATCAGACGCAAATAAAGTAAATCTTGGGAGAAAATGCTGCTTTCTAAGTTTTATTTTGATTTGGGGAAAACTCAGCTGCCTGGACTCTGTACAAGATTGACATGGAAGTGTTTTACTCTTTTATCATTTTAGTGATTAGAAAGCCATTTGTCTTGGTTAGTTTTGTTTTTGCACTGAATGACCTTGCCTCCTGGGGCTGGAATGGGGGGCGGGGGGGGGGGAGGGCTAGCCTCAGTGTTACAGAAGTGCTTGTTGCCTCAGTCTGGAAGAGCAGATGGCTTCTTATCAGTTTTGCAAGTTTCATTGCAACTCAGGTGCTAAGAATTTTACCCCCAACGTTCTAGGAACGTAATTTGCTCAGAGGGAGGTCAGGATTAATTGGTAGAAAGTCGTCACTAACAAATTTGAAAGTTAAGTATTTGTATTTAGCTTTGACTAGAAATTGACTCCACAGACTGGAGGAGAAACACTGTATGTCTGGGTAAGGAAAAAGATCTCTAGATAAGATTCTTCAGTTATAGATTATCTTCTGGGTAGAACAAATAGCTTCTCAATTAACCCTTTCAGAAGGTGACTGAATTGAAAGGAGAAAAGTCATCTCTTGTCCATACCTAGATTTCTGGCTTTTCTTGAGCTGTTTTGGCACAAAGCTTTTCATTCCTGTCCTTTAGAAAAATCACCTCTAGGTTGGGCTATTCCGTGGCCAACTGGAACCAGCTGTAAACCAGACTTGAGCCAACAATTATTAAGAGTCGAAGATAAAAAGTTTGATTTGTTTGTATAAAGAATTCTCCCTCGCTTTGTGGCCTTGGGTCTTAATAAAGCATGGTAGAAATGCAGTGCATTTCTGTGTGATTTATATTAGTTTCACGTTAATTTAACTTTCTTCTTCTCTTCCCTCATCTGAGTGCCTTACCCTATCCTCTTCCCAGAGTAGTGATATAAACCCAGTTTCCTGCTGCATTCACTGAGCAGGCTTTCAGTAGAAACTAAATTTTTAAAAGGCACAATTTGTGCATTTATTTCCAAAGTTTATTTGCAACGTCTTAGCATGGAAAATTTCAAACACGTATATAATGTACAGAGGTGAGTGGAATGAATTATGCTCCTATGACCCATTTTCAACAATCACCAATTTACACGTTTGGTTTAGACCAGCTGTTTTTTTTAGGTATTTCTTAGGGTTATGGGTGTCAACCCGTTCATCCTAATTAAATACTTTTCCTTCTTGGACTTTTAAAGGTCACTGAATAATGCAAGAATGTCCTTTATCTCAAATGAAGCAAAAGCAAAGGCATTGCCACTTGATGGGATGAGCACTGGGTGTTATACTATATATTGGCACATCGAACTTAAATAAAAACAAGTTTTGTTTTTTGTTTTTCTTTTAAAAAGCAAAGGCATTGGGAATAAAATAGAAATCTCTATGTCGGACCTAAAGTTGAAATTGTGGAAGAGTGTGGGAAGAAATATTAAAGGCTTCCCCCTTCCTGCCAAAAAAGTTGTCACCAGTTAGAATTTATCTGCCTGCCATTTGTTGGCTAAAACTCCAAGGGTGCTGGGGACCCTCTGGGGAAGTGGTTTCCTAAAATGTACAGCAGCATGGCGCCCCCTAACTTCCAGCATGGTCATCGCTTTCAGGCTATCAAGAGATTTCTTATCTATTATACTCCCTTTCGGAGAATTTAGACCATATCCAAGATAAATATTGGTCATAATTTGCTCCTTTTGCTTTGGCTGCCTACATCTTGGAAATGGCTCTTTTCCAGAGAACGTGTAATTTATGGAACTAAATGTTCTCTTGCTTGAAGCATCTCACTGTAGGCTCACTATTTAGTAACTTTAAGAATAATAACTTTTTATTGAGCAGTCTGCCCCCTCTGGCACTGTGCTAAGCACTTTATAAACACTAGATAGTTTATAAACACTATCTCTCTGACTTAGTCTTCAGAACTACAATCTTCAGCAAATTGAGTGATGAAATCATTTCCCCAAGGTCAGAGTGAGTGGTATGCAGCAGTTTCTCCTAGGTGTTAGGGGCTTAGGCTCAGGAACTCTGTGGCCTTAGGTAAGTCCCTTACTTTTCATCAAGTGTAAAACAAGGGGTAATAATACCTTAAAGCTTTTTGGGGGAAGGAGCATTAAATAAGATAACATACATAAAATTCTTAGTGCAATTCTGTGCACCCGAGAATGTTACAAGGCTCTAGGTGGACGATTAGAATTCTAACCCAGATCTGACTCCAGAGTTTGTGTTCTTGACTATTCTACTTTTCGTCCTTTGATTTGCTCAGTGGTGTTCACTCTGTGTGGGGTACTGGGCAGGGGCTGGGGATACAGAGGTAAACAGGCACAACCCCTGCCTCAGAGAGCTTCCATTCCCTTCTGCTTTCAAATTGTAAGATCCTGTAGTTCACACTGATTAATTCTCGAGCTTAAAACAGCAAAAAGACAAAACCCAAACATTGAGGAAGAAAGGGAGCGACTATGTTAATGTTCTCCTACTGTTACTTCCAGGAAAAGTATTTGCCAACAAGACTGGTTGTTAGGATCCCTGACTGGAGAAGTTCCGGACGGTGGGGTCACAGGAGTTGTGTTGTGAACAGAGACCTCAGTCCTCCTGAAGCAGTACAGACAAAAGATGACAGGGATAAGTTATGAATAAAAGAAAATGTATTGCAAGGTGGTGGGCTTGTTCCCCTGCTGCTGAGCAGTAACAGTTGTGGCCCACCCTCCTCATGTGATATCAGGAATATCTTTTACTCAAGGGAGCTGATCATGGTTACAAGCTACTTTAAGCAAAAATGGCATCTTCAAAGATCAGGGTATGTCTCAGGACGCAAGTGCAGGAAATGCGATCAGGGTTCACAGAAGACTGGGGCCATGAACTAGGAACCAGAAAGTCCTAAGGACAGCTGGTGTGGTAATTGTTTTCTCCAGAGTTTTATGGCCCTCATCTTTGCTTCTCTTCTTGTTCTCTTCATTTCTGCTCCACAGTCTACTCACCATCTAGCTGTGGCTGCCTCTCCATGCATATGGCTCAAGAGGGCTGCCCCACGATGGCCACCTCAGCCTCAGTTGAGGTCAACAGAGACCTGACTGACATTCTAGAATCCCTTCATTCCGTCTTCATTCTGTGGAGTAAGTCTGATGGCTTCTTCACCTTGCCCCAGGGGACCTGTCAACCTGGGCTGAGGGTGGGAGTGGGGCATGTAGAATCCTATGAAACAACAGCTGCCAGAGCCCACAGAGGGTCCAGGCCTTAGAGCACGGTGTTGGAGGCCTAGACATCATGCATGGTGGCTCTGTAATTAAGATCTTAAAAGTCTGTGAATAAGGTATTTTAGGCGGAAGATTCGCTGAGTTTGAAGCACCGGAATATCTTGTGAGGATGTGAGGAATTTCTATAAAAGGTTTTGAGTTTAAAAATAACTTAGCTCCTGGAGGAAGGATATTAATTCAAGGAAATAATTTATAGGGTACGGCCTTAGTGACAGGGAAGCAGGTTTCCCCATTGGGTGAGATTTCATAATGTTCTTGGTTGATTTTGTAGAATGACACTTAGGAGCAAAGAAAGAGCAGTAGGGAGAGGTGTGTTTATGTTTACCTTGCAATTTCTTTTGTTCAGTTTTGGGCCCCTTGCCATTCTACCACACTTTATCTGCTTGCTGTAAAGTGGCAAATCAGTGATTATCGGTTTAATTTATTCACAAATCATTAAATGCCTTGCACTGCAGTGGACCTGGACATGGACAGGCAAAAGGAGGTGGAAAGCGATTATGAAACTACCTAAAGAAGAACACTGAAAATAGGGTGGAGTGAGATAGTTGTCACCAACTTTGCTTTCTCTTTTTCTGTTTTTTTGTTTTGTTTTGTTTTAAGATTTTATTTATTTATTCATGAGAGACAGCATGGAGAGGCAGAGACATAGGCGGAGGGAGAAGCGGGCTCCCTGCGAGGAACCCCATGCGGGTCGGGACTCATCCCAGGACCCTGGGATCACGACCGGAGCCAAAGGTAGACGCTCAACCCAGGTGCCCCTCTTTTTTTGGTTAAACGGTCCATTCGTGGACTGATTTGTCATTTTTGTTTCTCTTCTTTGGGCTTTCGACGATTTTTCTGTTTACTTAAAATAAGATGTGACCAAAATATACTTAAAATAAGTGACCAAAAATACACAGATCTTTAATGATACAGGTTTTTAGAGCTAGAGACGTATGAGAAATCACACCTATCCAGTCCATCAGTCACGCAGCAGGTAAGGTGTTTTTATATTTGGAGAGATGAGGTCTTCCGCAAGCCCTGGGGAAGGGATCAGGGTGTGTCTTGGGCCTGAGCAAAGGGGCTCTAGACAGGGGCTCTCCTGGCTCGGCTTGCTTTGTGAGTGAGTGGACTAGAAGGCAGGGTCGTTAGGTTAATTCAGCCACATCAGCATGTGATCTGGGAATTTTAAATACACCTGTGACTTAAAATTGATGAACACCTTCAGGTGGAATTATGTGCCTTTGACCTTTGGGTGTCCTGAATTATTTCGCTTTCTGACCTTACTCAGCTCAAGCAGAATTTGTAAATTCCTTCCTGTATCCTGACTCTGGCTAGACAAATTTCAAATGTGTAAATAACAAACCGCCTTGCAAGTTACAGCTCCATTCTGAAAACACCCCATGTATGGAAGATTTCTCTGCCGAAGCTTAAAGGTGGGGTGGAGTTTAACTCGTAATGAGCAGAGCACATCGGAGAAGCATCTCTGAGCACCCCAGCATCATCATGCACTTGAGGATAAAACTTGCAGGACCTTGCCTGCAGGCCAGGTTTGCTCACTTTGGCAAGGACTCTGCCTCTGACACACCTTTGTGGCCTTGGGTACATTAAGTGACATTGTGACCCAAGTCTGTTGAGCACCAAGGAGCAGCTTGCAGGTTAGCGCTATGGAGAAGGTTATTAGTTCTTTGTTAATTATTACAGGAACAGATTTGGTAATTCCTTGGTAGTATCCCTTTGTAGTTGGTAACTAATATTGCTCTAAGAAACGGGTGTCGTATTTTTCTAGTGTTTGTCAAATGCTGACGTTCTGACAGTAATGATAGTTCAGATGCATTCTGCTGGGCAACTGCCAGGGGTGCCCAGCGGGTAGTGGAATCCAGAGGCCCTGGAATTGTAAATGCGACAGACAAATCATTTTATGATGCCAGACTAAGGAATTCGGTTTGGCGGATTGCCAGGAGCCGTTGATTTGGCTCCGATTCAGAGCCATGTGTCTCTTTGCCAAGCGAGATTAGTTAGCTTGGTTCATTATACATAGAATTTATACCCTGTTTCCCTCGATTATTTCAATCTTAAACCAATATGGCACTTACTTTAATTTTGTGTCTTCTTTTGACCATGATTTGTGGGTTACATTTCTGTTCCTGTTTCGGTTTGCTGGTCCTGACTGAGGGTTATAAGTTTCACCCCCTCCCCCAACTTGGTCCCAGCCTTACAGACGTGGGTTTATAAGCCTGTAATGCAGGCTTTCGGGTCTTGTACCGGATTCATCCAGCAGTACCTCCTTACTGAGGGTCCCTCATGTTCTGTGCCCTGTTAATACCTCCTTATTAGGCCAAACCAGCTTTTTTTTTACTTTAGGAGATGCAGTGATCAATGTTTCTCACGTTCTGGAATAAATGTGCCTATTGCACACGAAGTATTATTTTTCCTTCCAAAAATGAGGCCAAAATGCTATTACCGTATTTTTAAAAGCCCTAAGATACAAAGGATCAAAGACTGTGATCATAGTCTTGTTTTCTTTTTTTTCACTGGGAAGAAAACAAAATGAAAAACTCCATTCCAGGTGTCCGTGACGTCTATTTCTGGTTCTGCTGGGGGAATGTGAAGTCGTTTTGAAGCATTGAGGATAATACTCTTTTGAGCTTTGCTTGCAAGTGGTAAGGACATACTGTTTTAAACAGTCTGAACATCTTTGGGTGCTCGCTCTGTGTTGTCCGGACACAACATGTAGAACCAAGTTTCTGCCTGTTTTTTTTTTTTGACGATTTTTTTTACTCATGAGAGACACACAGAGAGGCGGAGACACAGGCAGAGGGAGAAGCAGGCTCCATGCAGGGAGCCCGACGTGGGACTCGATCCTGGGACTCCGGAATCATGCCCTGGGCCAAAAGGCAGGCGCTAAACTGCTGAGCCACCCAGGCGTCCCGAGATTTTGTTTATTAAGGAGTCTCTACACTCAAGGTGGGGCTCAGACCCAAAACCCCAAGATCAAGAGTCCCATGCTCTACCGACTGAGCCAGCCAGACGCCCCTACACAAAACCTTTTTAAAACACAAAATAGCGAATACTCGGGCCAGAGCATGCAGTATTATTGGTCCAAATTTGGCCTATTTTGTACTGTTTTGGATTTTTGTTTTTGTTTTGTTTTACATTCACCATGGAGCCTCAAGTTTTGTCTTTTTTTTTTCCTTCTTTCCTTTAACTAAATTTTGTCTTGCTTTCATAGTGGGAATCCCTGAGGAGGGAATTATTTTAAAGAGACTTATTTTAACCATAAATCCCCTGCCTTTGTTTCTTGTTCTCCCTGTCATCCATTTTAATGTGATTCTCCCAGAATGTAAGTAGGCTAAAACCCAACAAGAATCCTGTCGTCTCCATGCTTTCAACAGACCCAACTGTGCTCTAACACCATTGTCTACTGTACGTGCTGCGAACGCACTTCTTACCAGGTCATTTAAGGCCCTCCCCGTCTGACCCCCCTTGACCCCATCTGACCCTTCTACACTCACTCTCCTGCTGACTGACTTCCTTCCCTCCCACTCCCTGAAATGCTAGAAGCTAATTTGCCAGACACACTGAGCTCTGGGCTATTTGTCTCCTACTCTTCAGCATCCATCTTTGTGCCTTCTCCATGAGGCCTTGCCTTCTGCTCCCTGGAGAATAAGTGCCTGTATTTACCTCCTTCCTTTCCCTGCCCTCCGTTTACTTACGAATTCTTGAAGGCAGAGACTGTTAAGCAGATACTTTCAGGGCCTGGAGCAGGTCTCTCCCAATTCACAGGTGCCTGATTTAATTTCATCTTCAAACAGAACTTTGATTTCAAAGGATGGCAGGGTGACAGAAAAGCTATAAATATTTTGTTAGGTGAAAAAAAAAAAAAGAGCTTTTGCAGTATGGCCCCTAATTTGATATCAAAGTGTTTCTATATTTTATTATGTTAAACATGCTATGAAGGAGCATCCGAGAGACAAGACTTTGGCTTTCTAAAGGTTTCTTTTCTCGGTTCTGAAATTTTATTCTCGGTCCCAGAAAGTCCCCAGGTCACACCTGGATCCTGGCAGCTCATACAAACGGGCCTGCTGCAGAGAGCCCCCAAAAAACCCAGGGCCATGAACTTAGAACCCTGGCCTCTGATCCTGGCTCCCTGGCCAGTGGTGTCTCAGGACCTCAATCTCCACTTCTTCTTCATGAATGAGATGGATTCTTATTTTTATATTTTAGTTTAATTTAGTTGGTACTCACTACTAGGCCCAAGGTTGGGCATTTTACATTTCATGCCATCTCGTTTTCCAAGCCTTGCTTTCCTCATCTAGAACATGGATACGATCCTATTTATCGACCTCCAGGGTTAGAGGGAATTAAATGAAAATTGAGACTGAATTTCCATCTGAGAGGGCAAATCCGGGCTCTCAGTGCTTCTTATTTGATTCCCGAAGAGCCTCCTACCTGCAGTCACACTCCACCGCTGACATGACCGTAATCCTCAGCAGTGCTGCAGGAGTTACAATTGGAATGTTTCCTGCCAGCTTTAGGCAGCCCCCCGCCAAGCCTGTGCCAGAAACTGCCTGAGGGGTTCCTCTCCCCTCCTGCTGTGCCCACCACCTCCTCCATCTACCCACCACCCTCCCCTAATTAGCCAGTGCACTTGACTCATCACTCCGTACCTTTTATCATCTAGGGTGAGGCACGGCACAAAACCCCTTGATTTTGCCACAGGATAGACCATGGTTCTCAGTGTGGTTGTCAGACCAGCTGTATCAGCATTGTCTGGAAACTTGATGTAAATGTAAGTTCTTGGGCCTCTCCCCAAACCTAGTGAATCAGACACGCAGGAGTCCTGCAGGTGATTCTCACACATGCTCAAGTCTGAGAAACACTGAGTGAAATTAGTACGAGGAGGCTGAACACCGAGTGGGTGTCAGATCTTCCTACACTTTGTTAGTAAGAAAATCAGAGTTTAATCGTTCGATCCGATCTGAGTTTATTCATTGCTAAAACGAAAACACACAAGGGTGTGCAGTTTATTTGGAAGATGGTTGAGAAAAACCCACCACCTGTAAACATGTTAAGACATTTTTTTCCTGAGGCGCCTGGGTGGCTCAGTCGATTAAGCATCTGCTTTAGACTCAGGTCATGATCCCAGGGTCCTGGGATCGAGCCCTCCCTGGGGCTCCCTACTCGGCGGGGAGCCTGCTGCTCGCTCCCTCTTCCCTCTTCCTACCACTCCCCTACTTATGCTTGTGCTCTGCTGGATAAAGAAATAAAATCTTTTTAAAAACTGCATGTTTTCCTATTATCTTGTGTCAGTAAACTTAAATTTGCTAAGAGCTCGAATTGGAGCGAAATTTGGAACTGATTTCCTTCCGTTGACGTTCAGTGCCGGGGGGGGGGGGGGGGGGGGGGGGGGGGAGGAAGAGTCTTTGTTAATGTCTGCAGGATATTGCCTCCCTCCGTGTGTCCAACAGTCTTGCAGAAAGTGTGAGCTGAAGGCACCAGGAGAAAGGGGAAAGGATCCTCCGGATTTGGGAAGCACTCAGTGCGGTGGTTCCATGCTGACTATTAAGCGCTCCCTGTGAGGACCGTAGGGAAGCCTCTGGCCTCTGGGGAGCCTCTGGCCTCTGGGGTCGGATGGCTACCCCCTGGGACACCGGAGAAGGCCGAGATGAGCAGCTCTCCGGGGGTGCGGAGGAGAGTGACCGCAGATCCAGCTTGACGGGAATCAGCGATAAGACCTGGTGGAGGTCAGAGAGTAGCTGCTGCTTGGCCTTTTCTTACTTCTTCGGCATGGAGGCCTTTGCTTCCTAGTTAAAGGTTTGGGTCTGTATCTGGTAAGTCGTAAGAGTCATTGGAGAGTCATCCTTGTCGCTCTACCTTGGAGTTAAAGCGGTCACTCTGGACATTAGAGCACCTGTTTTCACTTAACAGATGCTTCCTGATATTTCAGAAGCAGTGTTCAGTGGTGGAAAGACCACGCTTAGTTCTATAATGTTCCATGAGTTTTGGTTTCTGCTTGTATATATCATGGAAAGAACATGGGGACAGTTAAATTAATGATCCCTGTCCCCTCAGTTCAGAGCCAGGCACTCCTTTCTGGTCCCCTCGCAGTTCCCCAAAATAGTCAATACTCTGCTCTCAGAGGAGCATTTTACTTTCTACCCCTTCAAGTTATCCCTTTGGATCTCGCCCCTCCTCTAGGGCCTAGGGGGTCTGTACCCAGCATATTCTAATTACCATGATCTTAGAAAGTTCTGTATTCAGTGAATTCCAGTTAACACGGTAGTGCTGGAGTTGTCTCCTAAACAAGCTTTGTGCGTGAGCAAGGAAAATTTATCTCATCCCTGGGATTCCTTTGAGTTGACCAGGTGCCGCTCCTGTTACGAAAACACTTGTATTTCCTTTATGATTTTTTTCTTAATTGGTCGTTTATCTTCTGACTTTGAAACAAGTCCAAAAACCTTGGCTGGTGTTGACCTGAGCTGACAAGGAAAGGTCCAGAGACGCTGACTTCCTCCTATAGAACCTGAGCAGAGCGGCCTGGGGATGACTTGGGCTAATTGTTGAGCAATTGCATGCAGAGCAGATTAGGGGCTCTGCTGGGGCTGCAGAGAGTTTAGGGCGGGAGTGAGTTTGTCTTGCAGCGGGAGGAACTGAAGCCAAGACCAAGTGGACAGCTGGTACTCTGCGCCAGGATTCAAAGTCACTTTGCTTTGCCCTGTGCTTTTGTTAACCCCTCCCCCCCTACTTTGGAGTTTTCCTTCACAGACTCAATACCAAGCACGCTTCTCTTTCACATTTTTTTTTTTTTGCACTTTGCAATTTCCTTGATTATGGAAGGGTGAGAGGGATTCAGATACTTCAAGTACAAATGAAGATCTCTGTTCCCCCGAAAAGGAGTGACTTGGTTAATGCCAGACATTAGGTGAGCGTGACTTGATGAGGACAGCCCCACACTCCGTAGCCAGACTCACTGGGTTCAGAAAGCAAGGGACCTAACCTCCTCATGCCTCGGTTTCCCCATGTGTCAAATGGATATAATGATGGCTCCTGCCTTATGAGGTTATGAATATTGAATGAGGGAATATTCATGAAGCATATAGAATGGTGTCAGGCAGGTAGTAACCATTATACAAATGTTTGTTCAGTTAATAAACGTTTACTGAATGTCACGAATGCTAATTCCAGCTAATTTGCTGTGTGTCATTTCTTTCATTGAGCAGATACATTTTTCCAGGTACCAAAAGGCACATGTAAATAGGAGATCTGGCTTCCTAGAAAATTCTCCGACTTTATTTTATCCGGCATAGTTGCAGTGTCCCCTAATTAATACTCTGAAAATTCATTGGGAATAGTAGGTAAAGCGCTTGCCTGGTTTTTCTTAGCTTAAGGATATTGTTTCAAGACATTTTTCCTGATGTGTTTTGATCGGTAATTTTTTTTTTAATTTCCCATTTATAAAATCTTGTCTTACCAACTACATGTGAGTTATCATGGATTCCCTTATTTTAGAATTCATGGCAGATGAGAAGTTAAGGACGGCCACACTTAATTCTGTGACAATCCTGCAAACCACAAACATTCCTGTTTTCTGTTATTCCCAGAGCCTTTGGAGGGCTGCAGGTAAAGTTTTGTTTTTCTGAGAAGTCTGCTTCACACATCAGAAGTTAAGTGTTGGGAACCCTGGGTGGCGCAGCGGTTGAGCGCCTGCCTTTGGCCCAGGGCGCGATCCTGGAGACCCGGGATCAAATCCCACGTCGGGCTCCCGGTGCATGGAGCCTGCTTCTCCCTCTGCCTGTGTCTCTGCCTCTCTCTCTCTCTCTCTGTGACTATCATAAATAAATGAATAAATAAATAAAAAGAAAAGAAGAAGTTAAGTGTTGTGAGTCCCTACCCCCTGTTGCCTTACTCATGAATTTGCTTTTCTATGCAAAGAAGATAACTAACAGGGTGGGGCAGGGGGTGTAATGACTTCTGCTGAGAACCCGTGAGCAGCGTGACTCCAGGCTGCTGGCTGCAGGACATTAAACGGGAGGGCGTGTGCAAAGTGCCACCTGGCTGCACAGGTCCTCAGGACACGGCTGCTCTTAGCGTGTGGAGCAAGGCGTCGGGAGGGATCCAGTTGGACGCCCCTCTTAATGTCCTTCACCCTGAGTCTGGCTGACTTTTGCGGATCTCCTAAGTGCAGGGAAGCCCTTCTTCAGAACACTTCTCGGTGACTCGGGCGGTGGGGGGGGAGGGCTGTCCTGTGCCGGTTCCCTCCGCAGTCTGCCCTGCGGTGCGCTCGGGTGTGGGCTGGCTGCCACCCTCACGCAGCGCACGTAGCCCTGTCACTCAGCCGTCACCCTGCTGGCCCGGAGCCAGGCCTCGGGGGAAGGGCCGCCTCTCCAAACCCAAACAGCCTGTATTGATATGTCGGTGCTCCTCCGCCTGTTTACTGTGCCTAATTGCAAAGCTCTGGCTGAGCCCTCTCCGAGGAGAGGAATTAACCACAATTCAGAAAGGAATGACAATAGTTTCTTAAATTCTTGGCCTCAGCAGAGTTTCAATGGCTTCTCCTGGGAGAATGATTCACTCAAGTTCATGCACGAAATGCAGGATTCCCTGGAGTAGGATCTAGATCTGGTACAGAGTTTACAGGCCTGTGACTCTTACGGAGACGTGTGTGTGCGCGCGTGCGCGTGTTTCTGGGGTGGGGGCGGGAGCCTAACTCTTGAATGTAAGAACCCCAAGGGGCGCTGGCATCTGGTAAAACTGCCCTCCCTGAGCTAGGAGAATTAAATCGAAGGTTCTAGAGTCTGGGTAGTTGTTGATCGTTTGGATGATCCCAAAGCGAGGACCAAACTCATAGTAGAGCAGCAGATCGAGGGTGCGGATGGAAGTCTACCTGGGGACAGGTTTTCAAGTGAAGCTGGTAAATTCCTGCCTTTACAGGCACGATGCTCTCACCTGACCTGAAAAGGGGTGAACTCACGTCACCAGAGCCACTGAGAGTTGGTTATGCCTCTTTACTTTTCATTTTCAGAATTACCTAAGCTCTTGCATTTCAACGAAATTCATGCAAGGCGGGTGGGGGGGGGAGGGGGGTGGTTGATGATTATTGCTCTAAACCAAAGGTGAGGTTTTGTGTAGCAACGTTCTGGGTTCAGGAGGAGGCTTCTAAAACAAATTTTTTTTATTATTATTTTTTAAGAAAGCCCCATGTACAGTGTGGAGCCCAAGACAGGGCTTGAACTCAGGACCCTGAGATCAAGAGCCAGATGCTTAATGGACTGAGCCACCGAGGCACCTCAGAAAGAGGCGTTTTTAGTGTGGATTTAGAACAAGGGAGGAAGACAGAAGTGGTTCTCCGTGTAGAAATCAAATAGCAGAAAACATTTTAATGAATAACGTGAGGTTTGTTAAAAGGATTACTTACCTTACAGTTAGTTGTATTTGACTGGTGTTCTGACTCCTGTGAATTGTCTGGTCAGATACTGAAACTTTAGGAAGGGGAACATGCTCGTTGGCCAAGGCTCACGTTCCCCACCAAGAGCATATTTCCTATTTTTTTCCTCATTTTGCTACATCAATCTTTAACTAGAAGCAGAAAAAGGAAGGAAATAGCTAGGTTTGCTCTTAACCAACAAGACAGATAACAAGCAAGATGCCAAGATAACTAGTGACAGTTTGCAGAGTTTCCTACTTTTTTTCGAAAGTACCTACATTTAACTGAATAATTCCTTTACGCCGATCTAGATGAAGTTAGAATGAATGTAAAAGGTTCTAAAGCCCTTTTCTTGTTCATGAGCAGTTCATCACCACCTTGAGAGCTTGCTTTTCGTTGTTGTTTTTGTTCAACTTCAGATAAAGGATGGGACTGGCAGCAGTGGTGAACTTTGCAGGGTGACGTTTTCTGGAAATCCGTGGAGAAAGCTCTGCATAGTTGCCTTTATCTTGTAAAGATGTCTTACCGAGTATTGGACAGTAGGAATTTTAAGTGACGGTCGTGGGTCCCACAAGGTATCCTTGAAGATTATGTACCCCTGAACCAGGAAGAACCAACATGGGGGAAAAGGCTAAAGCAGTCATCTCAGTTTGCCTTCCTTGTCCTCTGGATTTAAGTTCCTTGCCCTTGCAAAGGGTTTTTATAGTTCTGTCAGAGCCAAATGGAAAATCATGGAAAGTGAAATCTTGGCTTAATTTATATTTTATCTTTACTTTTTTTTTTTTTTTTCAAAGAACAAAACTTGGAAAGATCCTGCTTCTTCCAGTCTTTCTATCTAGCCTTTCTCATGGTTTACCTGCACAGAGCAGCTTGAGTACTTGGTTTTTAATTTTTGTTTTTCTTTTTAAAGAGGAGATCTTCAATTTTAGAGCTAGTGCCTTTGTTGCAGTGGCTAACAACCACCCCACCCCTCACATTACCAAACTGGGTCCCTTCCTTAGTGGGTGCTTCTGTGAATATGGAACATAAAGTATGCAGCCAGGGGGCTGCCCTGCTCACTCTTCCCATTAAATGTATGTGTGAAAATATGTGCTGAACTCAGAGCACCCAGAAAAATGACCCTGGGAGTATATAGCCTTCAGCTCCTCGAACCCACAGCCAACTAGAAAAATCGGCAAGTTTATTGCCTTGGCGGTTGTCATCCAACTATCAGTTGGACCCATTTCTAGCCAGAAAATTTAACCCATTACGTTTTCTACTATGATGAGCCACCTGGCTATTTTTCCAAGCTGAAGAATATACGTAGTCTCATGTATTACTTCTCAAGTCTTTACACATCAAGTTCTCCGTGTGGTTAACTGTTTCATGGTGGAGAGGGGAAGGACCCTGTCCAGAGCTAGCACAGGGGAAGGACTGGAGGAGGCATGTGGAATGTGGATGGCGCTGAGGGATGGGGGCTCTGCCTGGGGACAGGATGCATCTGAGCCAGGGGAAAAGAGATGGAGCGCCCACCTGAGCTCTGGAGCTGTCACAGAGCTGCTTGACTTGGGAGACCACAGGCAGTGACCTCAGAGTACAGCCTGAGGTATCTTTTGTGACCATGATTAAAAACTTGGGATAAAAGCTATTCAAGAGAGTTTACGTGCAACTCTGGTTCAGTTGCCTGTATTTCTCCTAAAATCTGAAGATTTGGGACATTGGGCCTTCATGGCAAAGGACGGCAGATTCCCTGGTTGTAGACAGCAGAGCACACACGCCAGAGTTCAGGCACATATATTTCTGATTGGCTTCAATCATTTATGTTACTCGGAAGTGCCAAAAGCTATTTGAGTTTGCCAGGCCTGGATTTGAAGCTACTGAGCACTTAAGTAGAATATCAGATCCCTGATGGGAGACATTCAGAAGCCCTGGGTGAGGGGAAGACAGCTGTGCACATCAGGAACTTTAAACAACCCTGAGAAGCAGCGTTTAGTGTATGCCAGGCCTTGGCTAAAGCATTTTACATGGATTAACTCCTTCAACCTTCATAAACCCATTTTACAAACGAGAAAACTGAAGCAACCAAGAGGTTAAGTACAGGTTATCCTGTACTTAGGTTGCATTTTATTTAAAATATGCTGCACCCAAGACCATTCATAATTCAAAATAAATCCTTACAAAGACTGACTGGTATTTCTGCCCAGCAGTTAAAAGGGTCTAGCATTTGGCATTGGACCAAAATACTGGTTTTAAAGGTCACTCTACCAGGTAGCTTTGAAGTCATGCTATTCTTGACAAATTTTTAAAAACGGATTCACATCTATTGCAGATTTTACAAGGAAAATGAGTTGATTAATATTTTAATTTGTTAAGTTAAAATTTACGTCAAAGGCCACTTTACAGCTTGTTTAAGATCAAGTCATACTAGTGAATCTGACTCCAAAGTCATGAGCAATGTGAAATACATTTCTATAAAAGTCTAGGCCATTGATTGTTAGGGAAGTGGTGAGTCTCACTGGAGGCTGAACAGGGCACATGCACCCTCTTCCGACCTGTGGGTCTAAAATGATCATCGTGGCTGAGTGGACAGTGGGGGTTGCTGATGGCACTTTTTGGAAATGGTTTATATGTGTGACCAAGCTAGGGCTGGTGTCAGTCAAGAGCATTCTGTGTAGGCATTGGAATGGAAATCTTTGACTTTTCATTTTTCAACCTTACGTTTGGGATTGATGAGATACACTTTTTTTATGAAGGCAGCTCAGTGATATCTCCAGCAGAACCACTGTTTTCATTTCTACCTGTGGCATTCAGGGAACAGGTTTTGCTACCTGGATTTGGCTATTAAAATTCTATGTATCCGGGATGCCTGGGTGGCTCAGTGGTTGAGTGTCTGCCTGTGGCTCAGGATGTAGTCCCAGAGTCTGGGGATCGAGTCCTGCATGGCGCTCCCCACAGGGAGCCTGCTTCTCCCTTTCCCTGTGTCTCTGCCTCTCTCTGTGTGTCTCTCATGAATAAATAAAGCCTTAAAATTTTTTTCTATGTATTTGTGTGCATCTTCAAAGAATTCATATACAGTTCCTGCCTGAACGTGGCCACCGAGATGTCTAGAGCACATATGTCTGGTCTGGAGCCAGCCTGGGAGGGGTTCAGTCAGTACATTTCCCTTAGCTGCAGAGCTCTGGAAATGCCTCCTTCAGCGGTGGTGGGGAGTGTTGCGGGGGCAGGGTGGGGTCGGAGGAAGAAATGGTGAACACATAGGGGGACACGTGGATTTATTTGCACACCCAAGAATATAGGGCTATATTGTATGTCCTGTTGTGGGCCACACGAATATGTTATTAAACCTCTATAAATTTCAAATATGAATCCAGTCAGGAGGTTTTGGCAAATAGAAAGTCTACAATGAGTCATCCTCCTGGTCAATGTCAGTGTTATTGCTTGACATGTTGGTCACATGGTCATGGAAGTACCCTGGGCCTCTTCTTACTGTTTTGAAGCATTCTCTGCCTTTATACATTATAAATCCCTTCCCAGGCTTGATGAGGTTTAGATAGCAATGTAGTTTGAACCTACTGGTTTCCGGGGTTTGTTTCTGTCCCGTGCAGAGATTGGCACAGAAGTGTGTGACTGGTCGTTGACATGAGCCCTGCTTCTCAGCACATCCTTATTAGCCTCTTGGTTCTAGACTCTGTCGGAGACCAACAAATAGTTGGGAATGTGCCCAAGCCAAGACCTATCTCCTATGGCTTTTGTCCAGAAAACACTGATAAAATTGGCCTATGTAGTTTTGACAGGCCCACTGAGGCCCACAATAATTTCCTTCCATTGTTTCGAACTTGATGCTGTGGCTTCAGAAACCAGGAGAGAGGGTGAAGATTCACTCGGGCCAGAAACGTTCTCTCTGTTCCCCTTCCTTAAGCAATCAGACACTTTGCTGACACTTAGAAGTTGTGTCAAAATCAGTCCCTGGGATGTGCTAGCTCTTTTTCTGTATGTGTGCTTTATAGAAGCAGCAGTTCATAAAAGAGGTACTATTGTGAGTTTGTATCTGCTTTTTCTGTATTTATTATAAACTGAATTCTGAGGCAGATAAGTGCTTTCATAATGCCCTGAAGAACCCTGTTGCTCCTACTGGGGTTGCTGCTTAGCTAGAGTCTTAGACCTTCGGAGGCCCTCCAACCTAAGCTCCTCCTTCTAGAAAAGAAACTAAGCCTGGGATCACACAATTAGTTGCTGAGTGAACCACATGGCAGACATCCAGACCACTGACCTTTTCTGTAAAGTAGGGCTGTTTAAGAATATAAGATTATATAGCATTGATGGAGTGCTGCTTCTTTTCAGGGCTTCACAGTGGGGAGAGGCTGAGATGGTAGGGAATCTAGCCTATAGTTGTTTGTGGCTTAAGTGACTTTCATTATTGGCTCAGTGGTGGCTCTTATAATCCTAAGAGCTGCTTCCAGGGATGAGTAATTCCCTAGTCATTATAGGTGACTTCATTTATCTCTTCTTCCCAGCCAAGCCCATCATTTCTGCCTGCTACCAATCAGCTTTCTCCGAACCATCTTTTGCTTGGTGGTACCATCATTTGTTAAATCTTGATTGCAGTGGCCTCAAAATTCCACTTTCTGAACGAGGTTAAGGCTAACAGGCTAACTTCGGCTCCAAGATATGACCTTGCATTGACATTTTAGATGTTCGAAGGCAGGATATGGGGATTGATAGCAGCATGAGGGATATGGTGATTTAAGCATTAAGATAATTGTAAAGCCAAGTTACTCTTCAGCCTTATTGTTCTAGTATGCAGTGTGTGTGTGAAGCCTTTAAAGCTACATGCTTTGTTCATGTCTTCATGCTACTGCCGAGAGTGATTTGGCACCCACAGCATTGAAGCTGATTCATTGAGCCTCTAGTGTATTAGCTTGGGCCTCTACCTGACAGATCGTTTTACCAGTGGAATGTTACTGCCTGTTTGTGAGGGAAAATACCAACTACATACATGTTTAAAGATAGGTTTTTTTAAATGATGGAAATCTTGGGGCAGCTGGGTGGCTCAGTCAGTTAAGCATCTGACTCTTGCTTTTGGCTCAGGTCATCATCTCAGGGTTCTGGGATCAAGCCCCCTGGTCGGGCTCTGTGCTCAGCAGGGGAGTCTGCTTGAGATTTTCTCTCTCTGCTCCTTCCCCCACATATGCTCTCTCTTTCTCTAAAATAAATAAATCCTTAAAATAAAATGATAGAAATCTTTATTGATCTAGGTAGAATGTAAACTTACTCTTTAGAGGACAGAGCCATTTGCTAATTTGTTCACTTGTCAAATTTTTTTTTTTTTTTAATTTTTATTTGATAGTCACAGAGAGAGAGAGAGAGAGAGGCAGAGACACAGGCAGAGGGAGAAGCAGGCTCCATGCACCGGGAGCCCGACGTGGGATTTGATCCCGGGTCTCCAGGATCGCGCCCTGGGCCAAAGGCAGGCGCCAAACCGCTGCGCCACCCAGGGATCCCTCACTTGTCAAATTTTAAACAGGCACCTTTCCATGTGTCAGGCACTGTTCTAGTCACTAAGAATGCAGTAGCCAACAAATAGGAAAAATATCCCTTTCCTCATCTTATGTTGACAATTCCAGTATCTTCCCTGCATATGTCTCATCCCTGTGAAAATATTTTAGGAACAAGGCAGTGTCCTGTGAAGAGAACCAGCTTTTGTACTTTGCCCATTGTTTTCTACACCTTGCTGTCATTTTCCCATGGAACATTTAGAGGTTGGTATCCACTTAATAGTAATTCTCTAATAGTAATTTTCAGTAGGATGTGTTTGTTTGGCTTTCTACTTTGTTCCTCCACCTGGCTGATATAAGTAGTGTTTGGGCAAAGGAAGAGAACTTCAGGTTACCACCTGATGTGATAGGTGCCAGTAGGAAAGAAGATGAGCATAGAGAAACATACTAAGATGTGTCTGTGGCTTCTTCTATGAATTGGACCTGATTGTGCTGCTGGTGCCAACAAATTGGGGCACAGCTTCCTTCCGAAGGGGCACAGACCCTTCCCTCTTCTTTCAATCCCTAAGCATTGTATTGAGCAAGCCTGATCTTTTCCTCATTTGTGATTGGTTCCTGTCTCTTTGTCAATGCAAGGGTCTTTAGTCATTGTTCTGAGACAGTGGGTGATTTGGTGCTTTGAGAACACATATTATACCAGGCATAAGCCCAAAAAGCCATTACCTAGTGATTCTGATTTTGTGGGTCCAGGGTGGGAACCCAGAACCTGATTTTTCAAAGAGGAGGTTTGGAGATAAGCAGGGCATCCTCATGATGAGGTAGCTGGGTTACTGTCTACAATGTTCTAGAACTGTGGGAATATTGCTGAACCACTTTCTATTTGGGCTGAACCATAAGGTATGACTTTGCTGTTAATCTTCTATGACGAAGCATCTTGATTTATGTACTGTCCATGCAATTAAGAAGCCTGCGGCCGCCTGTAAATGTCACACAACACCCAAAAGACTGTGTTACTCAGCTGTTCCCCAGTGGGAGAAGATGGTCTCAGCTTTGTTAACCAGCTTTCTTGGCATTTCTCCATAGGCAATGGTGGCTTGCTACCCAGGAAATGGGACAGGTTATGTTCGACACGTGGACAACCCCAACGGCGATGGCCGCTGCATCACCTGCATCTACTATCTGAACAAGAATTGGGATGCCAAGGTACTCTAGAATAAAGGGAGTAGAGCGTGGGTCTAGAAACTCTAGGGAAAGAATTCAGATAATTTAGAGGAGCGTTTGGGATTCATAATTCCCATGGATGAAACTTTTCTAAGTCACCATTTCCTTTTTGTCTCCTGCTGTGATGTTAATACTTAAGTTGACCAGATGAAATAATGAATGCGAAATTAATCTGGTATGTGTGTGGGGGGAAATGGTGGTAGGGAGTATCATTACTCGGTTTGGGAAAAGTGGTTGATAAAGAGAAGGTAATTTATTATTTTAGGAATAGGGATCAGTTTTTTTGGGGGGGTCTAATCCAGAGCTGATATGACTTTCAGTGCACAGTAAGATATATACTTCACCCTTCCCGCAGCAACGTTGAGACAATTCCACAAAAATAGAACTAACTGTAAGATATAAAACCAGCCCAAGCGAGGTTTCCCACACAGTCCTCTCGGGGTGATATGTCTCATTGGTGGCCGCTTGCCATGGCTCACCATGGTTTGTGAATGTCAAAGGCTCTCTGGCTTATTTTTGTATTTTTGAACATATAGATAGATAGAGATATGAAGTCTGGTTCCATGCTGACAGACATTTTGTCTGGAATTTATATGCTCTCTGAAACTTAAGGATGATTTAGGAGTCTGAGAAGTCAGAGAATTTTTCAAGCTCATGTGGCTTTTGAACCTTCTGCATCTCCATTTCCTGTTCATTAGGGGTGGGGGGAGATACTGGTCGTCTTAAAAACACAAGGATATTTTATCTGGTGTCCGAAAAACAAAACCTGGGAAACCAGTGAGTCAAATGTCTCTTCTCCCTATTTGGTAACGTGACTGGAATATGTCCCTTAGTTATCTCTTAAAATCTTGAAAGGTAGTGTTACAAGCTAGAGAGTAAAGTTATCGGGTCAGTGATAATAAATCATGAAGTATGAAATCATTCAACAAATATTTGAGTGCCTGTTAATGGTAGGCATTATGCTGTATGGAAACACTGGTGCGTGAGGCCCAAATTCTACCTTGATATGGCTATCTCAGCAGGAGATTTGGGTGTACAAATTTTTAAAAAGTAATCCAAGGAATAGAGTGATGCATGTAATGAAAAGTGTGGGTAAGGTGGTCTGAGTTCAGAAAAAAGAGCATGTGTAACTTCCAGTGATGAGATCACATAGGAGCTGGAGGAGTTCAAAAGAAAGCTGTAAATTCTGATTGAAGGGGATGTTATATGTGATGACTATCCTAGGATGTTCTTAATATTAGATGGAGCCATATGAAATTGCTGGTGGGTTTTTGTAGGTTAAAAACAGTCAAGTCTTGACGCTTTTGTGTGATTGGATCTAATAGCACTGCATTTTGTATCCGCGAGTTTTATGACTTGGGGTAAAGTGGATGAGGAGAGATGACCAGCTAAGTTTGAAATAAAATGTAGTACAATAGTACAAGGTATAAGGTTAAAGAGAATTTTAGGAGTGATACATATCGGGACTGGAGTTTGGAAGATGGCATTATTTATAGACGAGGCTGAAATAGCATTGTTAGTTAATTATGTGTGAGGCTAGTAAATAATCCATCTTCTTTGTGGCCCTCAGCTACACGGTGGGGTCCTGCGGATATTTCCAGAAGGGAAGTCTTTCATAGCAGATGTGGAACCCATTTTTGACAGACTCTTGTTCTTCTGGTCAGACCGTAGGAATCCACACGAAGTCCAGCCTTCCTATGCAACCAGGTAATAATAGCCAGGGCCATGACTCTTCCTGAGAAGCTTTTTGTACAAAACCCAGCTCCTGGAGAAGTCCCTAAGCTCATGTCCTGTGCATATGAGGGACCAGCCACACCCTAAAGCTGATAGCAAACCTGTTTGGAGGCAGTAACACTTTAAAGGGGCAACTAAGCAACTAGATTCTTTAGTCAATTGGAACTATTGCCACTAACATCAATTGGGACTATTAACAAATTGTTTACCATTAGGTTAACACAGTGGATTCCTGATTTCTTTTTTTTTTTAAGACTTTATTCATTTATGAGACACACACACACACACACACACACACACAGAGGGAGAAGCAGGCTCCCTGGCTCCCGGGTCTCCAGGATCAAGGCCCTGGGCTGAAGGCGGCACTAAACCGCTGGGCCACCGGGGCTGCCTGGATTCCAGATTTCCCACAGAGTTTTCCCCTCCTTCCTTTGCCACTCCTCCCTGAAACAAATCTAAGGTTGAAGTATCCCTAGAGAATGTTGGCTATCACATATCAGGAATTCTGATGGTTAACTCTGGATGAATTTTTACAAGAGGCCTATTGCAAACAGAGAAAGAACCTTGAGAAAAGAAAAAGGAATTTGTTCTGACTTCTTTTCCTTTTTACCCTTTCCTTCTCTTAAAGTTGGTTTGGGCCCTCTGTACCCATCATGTCCCAGTAATGGGGTTTCTAAAAGCCCCTTCTTGAGATCAAGCATGAGATTTTTCAGAGGAACTGAATATTGAACTTGTATTGTTTAGTGTTAGTCTGAAAACTCTGGATATAATATTAGTTTTGGGATATGCCTCTCACTACCTTTGTTTTATGGCCGGAGCTGTAAACCAGGTGGTGGCCAAGTGCTGTGGGGGTGCAGCTTGAACTGCAACTGAATTGCATTTGGGGGCTGGGGGAGAGAACTTCGGTGGGATAATGACTGAACTTTAACAAGCCTAATTAAATTAGAATCACATGTGTAAAGTATTTAAGCTTTCTAGGCGTTCCCCTCCAGAAATCACAGACCTGAGCCCCACACGGAGTTGCATATTGAATGTCAAATGGGAATGTGCCCTAGGTGAGCAGCAGGTAACTAATTCTACTACCAAAGCCTGGTGGTGGCTTGTTTAATAGGGTATGATAATTGACCCCTGTCAATTGTTGCAGAATTCCCTCGGTCTTCCCCAATCTCTTGATGACCCAAGTCACAGGAGAAACATTAGCAGATGTTGATGGGCAGCTCTTGAAAAAAAATCAAGTGCTGTAGAAATTCCAGTAGCTAATAATAATTATAAAATGAAACTTTTTGAAAACTCACACATGAAATGATTCCTATTACAGTCTATCCCATAGATGGTATAAAGCAAATTAGTGGAAACACAGTAGAAAGCTTGAGGGCATCATTATTCTGTTGCATCGTTGTGTTAGTATCCAAAACTAAAGAAGCAAGCCAAGAGCTTAAAGTGTCCTGTTCTTTAAATAAGTCATTCTTTAGAACTTTACTCGTGTCACCTCCTCTTCTCTCTGTTCTCCCCAACAGCTTGGGTCTCTCAGTCGTTAGCAGAATGGCTCCCTTCTCGTCCTTCCTCTGTAGATCATGTCGACCTGTTACATTATTTGTTAAATTGCCTGTCTCCCCTGTCAGAGCCTGAGCTCCTTGAGAAAGAGGCAGATTTATTCACAAGATCATTTGAATTCCCATTGCTCAGGATAATGCCTGGTGCATACTTGGAATTCCTTACATGTTTCATTACATTTAAATAGAATTGCAACCAGAGAAGTTTATTTTAAATTAAAATTGGGACAGACTTCTAATAATAGGGAAAACTTTCAATGTTGGCTTTACAAATGACTCTGATGTGAGACTTAAATATTTTTTGTTTCTTGGTGGTATTTTTAAATCTCTTGTCTTATATCTGCTTATCTTTCACAGATACGCCATGACTGTTTGGTACTTTGATGCTGAAGAGAGAGCAGAAGCCAAAAAGAAATTCAGGAATTTAACTAGTATGTGTTTGAGAATTTTCTGTGACTTTTAATCTAGTCAGCCTGTGACTTTTATGTAACATTTGTGTATGTATTCTAATACATACTTGACCCTTGAACAACAACAGTGGGGGGTGGGGTTTGGGGTGCTGACCCCAGACACTCCCTCCCCGGCACCCCGCTGCAGAGATCTGCATATACATGTTGACTCTCCAAAACTTAACTACTAATTGCTTACTGTTGACAGGAAGCCTTAAATATAAACCGTTAACACATATTTTGTATGGTCTATGTATTATATACTGTACTACAATAAAGTCAGCTAGAGAAAAGAGAATGCTCTTAAGAAAATCATTAGGGAGAGAAAATACATTGACAGTACTGCTCTGTATTTATGGAAAAAAACTCGAGCGGAAGTAGACCCGTGCAACTCAAACCCATATTGTTCAAGGGTCGGCTGTACTCTGCGCAGTCTCAGCTGTGGCTTACCTTCATTTGTAATGACATCTTGAGGGGCTGAATCCTGAAACCCTGGCCTTATCTCTGCTGGAAAAATCAGAAAAAAAAATGCAAAGGACCTCCTTTGTGAATGTCCACGTATTTTGTGACCATACATAGTTAACTTTTTGTCATTAATGTTCACTCATCAAACGTAACAAAAGGTTTGGCCCATGATTTTGGCACATTTCATAGGGGATACATTGGAGGCCAGTTATAACGGTTAATTAATTATATTGATGTGGCAGTATGACTCTCTCTACAAACACTGGGCTCACATAATACAAACCGAATATGACTTTGCACGGTTCCTGTCCCCTCCAGCCTTAATACCATTCCTGTCCTGCCTCCAGCTGTAAGGCAGCATTTCCCAAAATATGTTGTATTGAAACACTCATCCTGCTTGTTTGTGGTCTTGCTAGGGGGGGTTGTGAAAGGTAAGCTTCTGGCCCACTGAATATGGGAAATGTTACTTACTGTATCCTTCTCTTGAACAGTCACAGTGGCCATTGGCATAGTAATCAAGAAAAGTTCATCCAAGATTGAAATAAAGATGTACGTAATGTTACCTAACCTGTGACCCGTTTGGACCATACTCCCATCAAAACCCAAAGAAAACACATTGTGCTAAGTCCTGTCAAGGGGCACCATGCTCACCTTTATGTTATAAGATAGGAAGTATTCACTGGGGGCTTTTTTGATGCCATTTGTGGCATTAAACTCATCAGACCTGGCTCCTTACCCTCTTTCTTTTCTGCCCCCAACCCAGGGAAAACGGAATCTGCCCTCACCGAGGATTGACCGTGCTCTGAAATCCGCTGACCTCGTTCGTTTTAGTCATGGCTCCTGAGATCTCTTTAAGAGTTGAGATCCAAAGAAGGCCTCTTCAGTGACTCGGTGACAAGAAGCCCCTCCGACTGCTTGCATCATTCACATCCCTGTCTTGCGTATGGTACTTTGTGTTTTCTTGCCAAGACTGCATCCACCTTCAGACACTCTCTTTGCCAGATGAACTCATTTTGCTAACTCCAGAAATACCTGCAGATGACCCAGCGGGCCAGCGGTTTAACTGATAGATTTGATAATACTGGCTACCAAAACAAGATCCTGGAAGCATGGGCAAGGGAATGAATCTTACTTGCACTTTATGTACACTTCCTGATTTGAAAGGAGGAGGTTTGCAAAGAAAAACAAAATGGTGACAGATGCCACAGAGAGGCATCCGTGAAACCTTAACTGCAGGAAACAGAAATTTGTGTCATCTGCACAATTTCCAGATGTTCTTAATCCAGGGCTTTTGGGGTTTCTGGAGAATCATCACAACCTAATGACATTATTACTCTAGAAAGGGCTGCTGTCATAGTCATCAGTTTATAAGTATCCTGTGGGTGGACACTCTTTTTTTTTTTTTTCCCCCTGGTCCTGAAACCTAGACTTTCTGCCTCTCCTCCATTTTACTGAAAATAGGACTTTCTGGTCAGAGATGATACACCATCTATTTTTTACTTTCACTTCTAACTTAGAGAACCTAATTCCCCAGAGGCAAAAACTAGACCTTAATTGTTTGGATTACTTTGTTGAAATGGAATTTGAATTTCAGTCAAAGGGGGGAAAAGAACCTACCTGGTTGGTAGTTCAGAAGCAACCACGTCTGGTAATGGTATCAAAAGGCCAATACCCGACAAGCCTGTGTGCATCTTGGACAGTCTGCGAATGGCAGTGGGGTTGGAAATGTAGGCATTCCCATGTTTCAGTGTTCCTTTTTTAATGTGCTCACCCTTCTTTAACAGAATAAGAAAATAACAAAAAATGAGGTGTTGTATTTTAAAAAGGAAATGGAGATGAATCAAGAGAATCCCGTGAGACTATTTGAGTATGTCTACACGTTTCTGTTCCTAGGAGCCTTTCCTCAACGGAATTGACTCTCGGACCCACTGTGTCTGGCAGAATGTCCAGAATCCTGGAATTCACTAGGAATGTGGGAGGTCCTGCTAATGCAGCAAACTCAAGAACTCTGGATTGTACACCTGTTTTAGGAGAGTTAGTCTTTCTGGTTTTCAGTTCCATTTTCATATCTTTAAATCCCTTTAGTTTCTTGCATACAAATGCCATAAACAGTAAAGAGCCAGAAATATATTCTTTCGTCATTTATAGATAATATACACTTTCCAAGAAAGAAACTTATTTTTTTTTTCCCATTTCTGGTTTTGGAAAATTTCCAGATAAGACTTGTCTTCATTCTCACAACTGCTCTATTTTTTTTTTCATAGTAATTATCACCTTCTAACCTCCTATGTAATTTACTTATTTATTACGTATCTTGTCTTGTATCCTTCCTCTAGAGTGTAAGCACAATGAAGACAGGGATTTTTGTATGTTTTTCATCAATGGAATGTATTCGCAGCACCTAAAATAGTGCTTGGCACATTAAGGGCTCAGTAAATACTTGTTGAATAAACTTGCTCTCCTACCTCGGCGCTTTCATGGTTTGATTCATTTCCTGCATCTTTAGCAAAAAGGGCAAGCTAGAATTTTTTTATACACGTCTTTCTCTCATCAACTTACAGATTGAGGCTAAGAGTTTTAGAATGCTTTGGTCACCGTGTCATTCCATATCTGTTTACCTATTGGAATAGGTCTCTGACCACTATGAATCTGAAAGCTGAACAAAGAAAAAAATTCTGCCCATGAGTAGCTTGGGACTATAGGAGTAACAAAAGAATAACTGCAGACAGGACAGGGTACATTCCTCCTTTGGAACAGTTTTGAAAAACTTTCAGCAAGAGAGAAGGAAAGAATGTTGTTCACTAGGACTTCTGTATTCCATAAAATTATAGCTTTTTCCCATGATTGCTAATGTCATGAGGATGCGAGTGACAAGATTCTGAAGGAATATCATGTCATTCCAGTCCTGTGTCTTGCTTCTTTCACTTGAGTCAATATTTGGACTTGCCAGAAGATCTGACCTCTTAGGCCTTGCTTCTTCCTTTTTAGACAAAGGTCCTATAAACTAATAAACTAAATACCAAATCAATTTTTTAATGCACTGATGTTTCTCATGGTTGAATCTGAGCCCTAGAAGATTGAACCTGGAAAATAAAACTGTAACAGTGTCCGCTTTTTGGTCGTCTCTTTGACAGCCCACTTAGAGGAGGACTTAGCCCTGCTAAAGAAACATTATTTGGCAAATAATCTGATCAATTTCCTTTATATTCCTGGCAATGAAATGTTAAGAGCCCACCTCAGTGTTACGTCACCTTTATAGTGCAGAGTCCTCGGCAGGAGATTCAATTTTGAACCAGAGATCCAATTTCATGGAAATAAAAAGTCTTACCTAAGTGCATTAAGAAGATCTTCAGTAGAGTAGTTAATACCAATTAAATGGTGGGCTGTCTGAATCATGAACTATCCATTCAGACATGATTTTGGTTTTTTTCTTTAAATCGGGTTCTTTCGAGGCTGGGTCATCCTAATTTCTTTTGGCCATTCAGTCCCAAAATTTCCTGTGTTTTAGAAAGCAATGATGGGAAATGCCATGCTGGGTCAGCAGTTTGTATAAAATAGGATTTTGGACATGTCAGGTACTTTTATATTTGATTAACTATAAGGACTAGCCCAAAGGATGTTCTTGGTAAAGTTAGTTTTAAATAAACATAAGACAAGATTGACCTGGCTCCAGTCTTGAACCCTCTGACGTGAAACGAATACCACTAGTTAGCCAGGTGGTTAGAGACTTGTCAAAACAGAGTAGAGAGAAATAGTTTTTCTCAAAATGAGGCTGGTTATAGTTGAACTCTGTTGGGTCATGCATGCTAGTTTATATTAAAGAACCAATCTACTCAGACCCACTCGGCTCCCATCTGAATGTGATTTTTTAATATGTTGCTGTTTCTCCCATGTTGCTAGGTTAGGCCCTTGGAGAGGCTGCGCTGACCAGCGCCTGTGTCCTTTACATTTGCAAGCTGGGGTGAGAGTTTAAAGAGACTTAACGTAGAACAATGGGTAAAATGACTCCCTGGACTCCAAGAATACCTATGTGCCAGGCCTGCGCTACGTGCTCTCACTTGTTTATTCTTTCCAGCCACTGTGACACGGCTCTTCTCCGCACAGGAGGAAGTGTTCTCGGAACAGTCAGGTGGCTTGTCTGAGGTGACAGGGTAATGGAGTAGCACCCAGGATTTGACTTGGGACTTGCCGCTCCTCAGGATTTGTGGTCTTTGGTGGTCATCTCCTCCCTGCAGAGGAGATGGCACACAGAAAAGCAGGAATGAGTGGAGTCGGGAGAAGGGAGAAGGGGAGCAAGGGGAGCGTGCTGCTTGCATTTTACATAATGTTTTGGTTCTCAACAGGGGTGTCCTGCCCGGCCTTCTAAAGGAATGTCAGTTATTCAGTGTCAACCACATGAACAGAAATCACCAAATTCCTAGTTGGCGTCCTCCCTTGACTTGGTAATGGGATCTTGCCCGCATGCCTCTCGGGCTCCCAGGGGACCTTTGGCTATCTCAGGCCCGACTTTGGCCTCCTGGGCTAACGCCAGACACGAGCAGGATGGGGCCACTGGAAGGGAAACGGATTGGATTTCCTGGGTGCCATGAGGAGGCCTCCCGGCAGCCCACGGCGCCTGATGGGGCCATCTGGGCAGCATGCCAACGGCTGCTCTCCTGTCCCTGTTTTGACGCGCTCTTGGGGAGGAAAGCAGATTTTTCTCTTTGATACAGCTACCTTCCCAATTTGGGGTTGAGGTCGAGCTGAGGTGTCAGCGTAGCTCTGTTAGGGACAGTTCTCCATCGGATAAGTAGAAAGCGACGGAGAAGACAGCAAGGCCCCGGCGGCGTCTTAGCAATACTTTCATCGCCTCTGAGTGACGTGGAGTGGAGGTTTATAAACATTTTGAGTTCTCCAAGGCACTTGAGCAGTCTCCGCCTAATCTTTTTAAGGTGGCTTGTAGAAGGATGTCGTTTTCATTTCTTCAGCACAGCTCTTTTGCTTACATAGATACTATGAGTGTCAAAAAGGCACCAGATTTCTTTCTCAAATCCTGTTTGTTTGACCTTTGATAAACTTAGCACTTAGAATAGTCAGCTTTTTTGGAAGTGGTTGCTGCTCACACTCCTGAGTGCTGAGATTTTTCAGAAAATTTATAAAGACCACTCTGTGATTCTTTTCCGAAAGCCAGAGAGGGAGCTTGGAGGGTGGCTGTCGTGTTTTATGGTCACAATTTTGCATTGCAGATTTAAGAGCAGTCGTGGAATGAAATTCATAATTTTAGGAGCAGATAAACACAGGGTCATTAAAAATTAATTTAACAAGTAGTCTTTGTTCTGTGCCTGTTTTTGAGGGAGAAGAGCGTATCCCTTACGACAGATGCCTGGCGGGCGGGCGTACAGGCAGAAGGTGACTTCGGGCTGAGGAATGGAGGGACTGTTTTATTTATCATTCGTGAGCTTCCAGGGAATTAAAAGAGAACAGGGTCCGGGTGTGGTCGGCTTGTTGTGAAGGGAGTTTTGGGAGGAGCCCAAATTCCTGCCAGATCTCCCCGAGCTGTAGGTGGGCGGGGGTGGGGAGGCGGGCGGCTGTTCGCCCAGGGCCTGGGTGAGCAGCTGGAGCGGGGCTTAAGCACTTGCCAGCTTCTAGATTTTGAAAAATTCCCTAGGGGTGAGGTTACCTGCCATAAAAAGGCTGGTAAGCAGGAGTTCCCCAAGAACCTTTATTTTTTCTGAAAAGGTAGTAAAGGTACATGGGGCCTGGGGTGGGGCAGAGGGCAAGCAACCGATTGGAAAAAGGTACGGGGGAAAAATGCATCAGCACGGGAAACCGTGGCTTGGCCAGTGTCTTGTGTACACTTGAGGGTTACCGGCCTGTCCTGGAGAGTCAGCACCTCAAGAAAGGCCCTCCTCCTGCAGAGTTGGCACGTTTGCTTGGTCATTTCCTCCTATTTTTATGCTTATTCATCCTGTGGCCCGTGTTCTCCTTGACATGCCTATTTTTTTTTCCACCCTCCTGTGGGGAGAGATAACATTCTCCGGACTTAGGACTTAATTCTCATCTGATAAGTTTTATTTTTAACCAACCTCTACATCCTTTCTTCTTTGCTTCTTATTTTCCTGAGCCCAGGCGCTCCTTAGCCTTCCCTGGCTTTCTCAGAAGGTGTGAGCCCTGAGGTCTGGTTACCATATTACCGTGTGTTGCGTGGGGGTCGGGGGCTGGGGAAGGGGTGGTGCAGGGGCTCCCAATCCTGGAGCAGCTGCTCAGGGTGCTGGCAACCTGGCTTAGTTTCCACCGGGAGGGAAACTTTCTCCTCTGCACATGTTCCTGTTTTTAACTGGGCAATTCACTCTTACCTCCTGCTTCCCCTCTGGGCTGTCTGTAAGTTTCCTTTTGTCAGTAAATTTCTGTTATCTTGATGAAGGAAACTCGGCTTAAGAAAAAAAAAAAAAAAAAAAGACAGCTGTGATTTGCAGTGATTAGCATGGACTGTCTTCCTGCAGCCCGGGCCTGGCAGCCACTTAACTGAGGCTCCCAACCGTGTGACAAAGCCATGACTTGACATGATGTTTCTTGGATTGAGATGAATGAAAGCAGCCAGTGTCCACTCAATTGAAGGGAGAGGTTTGGGTTCTGGTTGGTTTTGTTAGCTGTGTGACCTCTGACTGGGGCTTTCCCAGACAAGTATGCTAGGAGTAAGCTGATCTCAACTATGGAAGTGTGTATACACACACACACACACACACACACACGCACATATATATTCTTTATTTTTCTTTTTTAGCTTTTGACTTACCACTCCCCCCCCCCACCCCAAATATGACTAAATATGGTTATGGCTGAAAAGCTTTCCAAATAACACCAGGGTGAAGAGGAAGTTTTAACCTGGAGAGGGGAATGGGCTCTGCAGTTACTGGGACGGCATTCCCCAGAGAGGGGTGTGCATGGGAATGCCGCTCAAGACGTGAACTTCATGGCCTCCGCCTGCATTTTGTTCTCAATGGACCAGTTGTCTCTCAAGTACCACGTAGTTCTGTCATGCATCATGTATATAGTCATTGCATTTCCTGTAACACCATAAAAACCCTGGAAATGAAAGCTAAAATAAAAAAGATCTGTGATACAGTATTATAATTTCTGCAGATGCAACACGGTTACCAAAGGATCTAAGAATACTGCTAACAAAATGTAAGCACTTTATCCTGGTGTATGATGCAGGGTCCCAGGAGGAAACAGATGACCCACGCCAATTGGGGTAATTGGAGAAGAATTCAATGAAGAGGCTTTTGACCAATGCGGGGAGGGTGGAGGGAAACCACAAGACAGTGAAGTACCCAAGGCTATCTCAGCAGGTGGGATCACAGGTGGGAGTGAAGGGGTGTGGACAGTGGGAAGGCAGGGAAAGAAAATGGTAACCAGAAAGAGAGGCAGGGATAGAGAGGCTCCCTGACAGGAGCTGGGATCTTCGCTGGAGGAATCCAGCTGGCTCATGGGACCCTGCGAAAAGGGAGCCGGGGGATGAAACACCCCATCCTCCTGCTTTTTGCCTCTTTAGCCCTGCTGGGGCCCACCCTTGGCTAAGCACATCTAGAAGTCACTTGTCACCCAAACCCATTGACAGAGACACGGGTCAGGCTCCTGGGGCCCAGGGCAGGGGTATAGGGGTGGAGAGTGGGAGGGGCAAAAAGAAATCCACACAAATGGCCTCCAGAGTTCTACACGATCCAGTCCTTGCCTATCCCTCTCTCTCTTAGAGCCTCTTTCTTACTATTCTTTTCTTTGTCTGCTATGTTTCTGCAACACCAACAGTCTCCTGTTCTTCAAAAAGTTGGGCTTGTTCCTGCCTCAGGGACTTTGCACTTGTTCCCTCCATGTAGAGAATTCTTGCCCTAACACCTTGCCTGGATACTGATCATCTCAGCTTCTTAAAGAGGATTTGTCAGCCCCTCATCTCAACCTCTGGTCATATTCTATCTCACTATCCATTTCTGTTTTTACATTTAAGAGAATAGAACAGTTTTATCTTAAAATGTCAATATTTATACTGTGAGTGACATTGTCTGCAACTGCTTAAACTCAAAAATGAAACATTTAGATAGTAGCTTAAAAATATGCAAGGGCTACCTATTTTGTTTTTCACGACTTTAATTTGGGTCTGTGCAAAAATGGACATCACTGCTGGAGCTCAACAGGGGTTATGTGAAGGCGTGAATGGTCCTCCTCCATGGGGAGTCAGTATGCCTGTGCTTTTTACCAGGGCCACCAACACTGTATATCTTTATCCACAATCTCCCCCGAGAACCTCACAGAGATATTTTTCTCCCTGCTCTGATGGTCACACTCTGCCTCATTCTGACTCATGTGAATACAGGACAACCAATGTTTGAAGTGACTTTTTTTTTTAAGGTTTTTATTTATTTATTTGAGAGAGACAGTGCAAGCTCGGGAAGAGGAAGAGAGAGAAACAGACTCACGCTGAGTGGGGAGCCCTAAGTGGGGCTCCATCCCAGGACCCTGGGATCATGACCTGAGCTGCAGGCTGCCACTTGACCGACTGAGTCACCCAGGCACCCCTGAAGTGACTACTTTAGTTCCACCTAAGGATCTGGCCTGTGCGCCAGGCCAGGGTGATTTCCCCTGTGTTTCAGAAGGGTTTCACTTCAGGCACCATGGAAAGTGGGGTGACGCTAGAAATGCCAAGTCTGGGTAGGAGAAATGTGAAGACTGTATCATACTTGATAATTTATGGTAAGCTCTTGCTGCATTATCTCATTTAGGGAGATGTGAAGCCATTTTTGATGGTCTTCTTCCGAGCACCATGACCTGCCATCCTGACTTAAGCTGGTGGCTGGTATATACCTGCTGGCACCTGACTGGGCAGGCCTCCATTCTGATGAGTGGGGGCCTCTGCCGGACAACTGTTGGGTATTTTCTTGATCACTCCTACTTTTGAGGGCAGATATATCAGTTTTGCTTTGGAGGCCAGGATGTGGCACTAAATTCTGCTGCTAACTGATGGACCACTTGTTCACCATCTAAGTTGTGCTCTCATAGCACTGGAATTCAAGAGGAAATGTCATGGACATCCAAGAACAGGCCAAGAGGAGTGGCAGTCTCATTGGACCAGCTCTGGAAGCCTAGAAAGCGGCCAAGGACTAAGGAAACTCTCAAGACAGCGATCCCCTCACTTTCTCTCTTCTGTCCTCCTTCTCTTGGCTGGAGAGTCTCCTCTGGACCTCGATACCCTCACTATGTGCCATTCCAGCTGCTTTCAGTTTTCCAATCCTCTAGGAAAACAAAACAAAACAAAACAAAAAACACACAACGATTTGCAAAGTTCATCTTTTGGGGCCAGATCGGAAGTCTGCCCATGCTGGGAGTGGAGGCAATGGGGATCCCTAGTGAGGCTGTTTCTTCAGAAAGGGGATGTGGGCAGCGCTAGCCCTTCCAGATCACATAGGGTCACATTCACTCTTTTGGTTTTTTTGAAAGCAGACATGAAGTAATTGCAATCACTTGTCACTTAAGAGGTGAAAGCTAGATTTCATTACTCATCTACTTCAGTGATGGTACCTCGCCCCTTGTCTCCTGGCACGTGCACTGGTTTGGGAACAGATTCCCCACTTGACATCAGAGGTCTGAGAGCTCTGGACGCAGGAAATAGGTTTCCGATAATGGAGAGCAGCCCTGAAGGAGGCCCAGCTCCAGGAACTTGGGAGGAAGAATGCAGGGGGTGGGTGGCCGGGCTCAGGGCGCATTTCCCCCCTTCACCCCATTTCCCAAGGTGGGCCCTGCCTCACTGCTCGCTCAGCTCAGTGGTAAAATGGAATAAGTGGATGAGCCATGCCTGACCTGGATGGAGCTACACAAATGAGATGGTGTTTCTAACCCCACATCGGAGCCTGGTCTAGGGGGAGACCTTCTAGGCGTGGAAATTTTATTATTATGGGTTTCATCGTCAAGGAGAATAACTACATCACATTCATTCCTTTCCCTACTAGATGATGGCTTCTAAAAAAAAAAAAGACTGCATTAGACTCGGGATGAACTGGAGCTTCTAGGTAACATATTCCCCACACCTGAGCCACGTGTCTTCTCCTGCAACCGTTAGGGGGTCCCAGAGTTGGAGATCATCATAACACCGAGATCTGGGGCCTGAGCAGTCAGGCGCCGTGTCCAGGGAGGGCACCAGTGGTGGCGCTTGCCTTGCCGACCTGGGAGCGCTCCCCGCTGCGGGGCCTGTCTTCCGAGCACCACTGGCTTGGAGGGGCTCCTGAGGGTCAGAGGTCCCTCCCCCCTCGGCCGCTTCCAGCTTCCCCGCTCCCCACCCCCCCCACCCCCGGCAGAGTCCGTAGCGCCGCGCACTTGGGCCCGCGTGTCCGATGCCCGAGGCGGGGGGGGGGGGGGGGGGGGGGGGGGGGGGTGGGTGGGTACTGGGGGGCTGGGGGGTGCTGGGGCTGGCCCCACAGCCAGGGCTGCCGCGGTGTGTGCAAGGCAAGGAGGCCCTGGGAGGCGGGAGGAGAGCAGCGCTGCAAGGTGGGTCGCTGGGTTTCAATGTTCTTGGGTGAAGGCTGCAGTTTGGGTGCCCAGAGGCACCAACAGGGACTAGCACGTCTGTGATAAAGGTGCCCCCCGCCCCTCCAGGCAGCGCTCCCCAGGACTAACCCCACTAGGAATGCGGGTTCCGGGTACTGAGCCAGGTCAAGAGCCCTGGATACTTACATAGCTGGGTGAAGGAAAAGGGGGTGCAATGGAGAGTGAACAGCGTAGTTACCAATTTACTGTCTCCCCACTCCAGACGTGCCCTTCTCTGCCTTGACCCTGGAACCAGACTCTAAACAGTTCTCCTTTGCCATCTGGCTGGATGCCCACCTTTGTCAGTAGGGGGTGCTGGAGGGACATTGAGGGGGCAGGGGCACCCTGCTGTTCTAAGTGTCCTGTTCTGCTTGCCTCCTGGCTGTCCTGGAACCTGTAAGACACCGAGGGGGGCTTCCCCGCCAGCAAGCTGTATGGCCAGTCCCGGGCCCAGCTGCTCTGCTCGTGGGCACCCTGCAGGAGGCTCGCTGACCCTGGCCTGGGCTCTCCCACTGCGGACCAGGTCTGGCCCTAGGTGTCTGCAGTGCTCCTCCGCCACCCAGTGGGCTGCAGCCTTGTCCTCTAGAAAGAGATCTGAATCCCACTCTGGGGAAGGGGCCACCCTTCCAAACTTGTTCCTTCCTTGGTTGCTCTTCCATAGCCCCGTTCTCTATTAGAACACATTCCCCACAGAGGGGATCCCTGGGTGGCTCAGCGGTTTGGTGCCTGCCTTTGGCCCGGAGCGCAATCCTGGAGCCCCGGATCAAGTCCCACGTCGGGCTCCCTGCGTGGAGCCTGCTTCTCCCTCTGCCTGTGTCTCTGCCTCTCTCTCTCTCTCTCTCTCTCTCTCTGTCTATCATGAATGAATGAATAAATAAATCTTAAAAAAAAAAAGAATGTATTCCCCACAGATAGTTCCTCATATTAATCTTCCCTGATCAAATTCTTTGGTAGTTTCTGTCTCTTGCCTGGACTCACAGTGATAGAAATGGCACTGGGAGTGGTCCCAGAAGATAAATATCACACACACACACACACACACACACACACACACACACACACACACACAAATGGTATTTGGGGATTTGGCTAGGCTTAAGTGCAGTGCTCTGCTCCTTGCTAATGGGAAATGGGACTCTGGTGATCCTCATACATGCCTCATGCCCTGGAATCACAAGGAATCAAGCTATCACCTGTGGTTAATTGTGATCCAATGTCACTGGAAGCAAATGCCTTGAGATCTCAAGCAACTGCTGCACTGGACTCAGTAACAAGGACTAAAGAACAGAGTTGTGGGGCAGATTGGTCTGAGACTGCTAGAGTGTTTTACAAAGAGGAAAGGACAAGTTCAGGTCCATTAGTTCTCAGCTCAGAGCCTGGTCTAATTATAGGATAGCAGAGCCCTCCAAGAATTAGTGCTTCTTTTAGTCACAGAGCTGATATTGCTAAAAGGCAGGTACAAACTTTAATTGTGTGGATTGTAGCGTTAGGAGGACTAAATTCACAATGAATAAATTCTAAATTCACAAAGAACATAAATCCTTATGTTCAAGTTTAGGGCATCAGCTGGAAAAGATGGGGTTCCAAAACTTGGAAGGGAAATGTCTGGTTAGACTTCGATAAAACGACCAATCTTGAAGCCCCAGATCACCCCAAGCTTGCCTTGCCCGTGTAAGTGTCTTGTCCTGCCAATATCTCAAGACCCTTGCCCTCCTTTGCCTGAAACCTACCGGATCACCTCCACTAGGGGCGGATGTCTTGAAGGGGGATGCTCATTCTCCTCCAGACCCCCCACGGCCATACTTACTCCCATTAGCTCGATCAAAAGGGTCCCTTCTTAGCAGGTTCTTGGGACAGAAAGACACTGACATCTTGGCAAAAAAATAACTTTACACATTAAAGACTTTTAAGACTTTGCTAATAAATCAGGAGAAATCTGGAGGGGATATATAGGAGTGGACTCCAAGAATATTAGACCTACTGCACTTATGGATTTTCCTTTCATATATTTTTATGAAGATTTTTTACTTTTTGTACTTTGACATTCTGGGGATAGTGCACAACTGGGTGTGACTGCTAGGATTTTCGTGGATTGCGATTTTTTAAGATTTATTTATTCATGAGAGACACACAGAGAAAGGCAGAGACACAGGCAGAGGGATGCGGGATTCGATCCGAGGACTCTGGGATCACAGCCTGAACCCAAGGCAGACGCTCAACCACTGAGCCACCCAGGTGCCCCTTTGGATTGTGATTTTTTAAAAAATATATACCTCTGTTTTCTGTGGGTGACTATAGACTCCAACTCTGTATTATCTGAGACTATCGTACTCTTCTTGTGGCATTTTTCTGGTATGTGGATTTTTTCCCATCTCTTTATTTTTAACTTTGTGGTGCTATTTTATTTTAGGGGTATCTCTTGTAAATAGCTCCTAGCTTTGTTTCTCCTCATATGAGCCATCCGTTGGAGTCCCTGATGTGTTTGGATTGACATACTGTGTTTTACCATGCTTAGTTTCTTGTTTTGTTACTTTCCTATCTTTGATCAAGTTCTTGTTTGTTTACTTTTGTTCTCGTAGCTGTTTTTTACTCAAGTCATTCAGAAGCAACGCACTACATTTTTCAAGTAGTTAACCTTGAATTTTTGATGTGCATCTAAATATTTTTCTATCCTCTGGAGTTAATCAGAATCTGTAGCGTCCTCTTGTACAAAATAACCGTATCTGCCTGCTTTCAGTTCCTTCAAGATTCCAGCCACCTCTCACGTTCAGATAATCTCAGATACTAATTCTAGGGTTGTTTTTTTTCTTAATGATGAATTTTTAGAGGTTTTTGTTTGTTTTTAAATTGCTTTCTCTCTTGCCCTTGGTTTCTGTAGGTCTGTGTCTTCCTTTTGGACTTATTTTTTTCTTTAGCCAGGGAGTATCCCATAGTATTTCAGAAGGCGTTTATGGATGCTAACCTTCAGGTTCTTGCATATCTGGATTTTTCCTCTCATTTGAGTTCTGCTTTGGCTAGTTGGTCTGTCAACAACTGAGATTTAGGTTAAAATCTCTCACTATGGATGTGGGTTTTTCTACTTCTCTTTGTATTTCTGTTGCTTTGGGTTTAGATATTGAAGCCATTTTATTAGACATACACAGTTTTAGAATTTTTAAATTGTGAATTGAACTTTTTGAAAAATCACTGAGATTACTTTTTCCAGGAATACTTTTTGCTTAAAATTTATCTTGTCTGGTATTTAGAGAGCCACCCGCGCTACCGTTTTAAAATCTTCATTTTCAATTTTTTAGTATCCTGGGGTTTGAATATGGCTCTCTTATCTACTGCATATAGTTGGATCTTTTTTCTTTTTTCTTTTTTCAATTGAGTATAATCATTTGTCCTTTAAATGAATATTTCAGTTAAATTTCCCCCAACTTTTGGTGTTGAAAAATTACAAATCTACAGAAAATTTGCAAGCAAAAACACCAATTAGATTCACCAATCATTGGCACTCTGCTACATTCTCTCTCTATATGAAGATGTGAAGTTGCAGATGCTTATGTGTGTGTGTATATATATGAAAACTTCATAAACACATACAAAGGCATTTTTTGAACTGGGTGAGAGCTGAGCCTTTATTTCCTAAGAACATAGACCTTCTCTGACCACAACATAATCATTCAATTTCCATTTCACTTTTAACATCGATACGATGTTTTATCATCCAATAGTCCACATTCAGATATCCCCAGTTGTCCCAGTAAAGGTCTTGTACACATTTTCCTCCACCCAGGATTCAACCAAGAGCCTTGGATACTAACATTTAGTTTTCACTAATGAAGAACAGAGATCCAGACTCTTTTTTCGTTTGATTTTTCATTCTCTGTGTCCTCTATCTCTTTCAAGATCCCACCTCAGTAGTTGTGCCAGGTATCTCTCTTTGTATTTGTCTGACTCCTTCTATGTTTCAGTGTAGGCCTACACAAATAATACTGACCAGAGGATGGCCACGACGATGCCGTGTTTTCATTGGTGGGTGTGTTAGAGGCGCACGGGACAATTTGTCCCATTGTGATAAGCTTGCTTCCCTGGTTAAGGTAGGTCTCCTTTGGGTTTCTCTACACTCTGCTCCCCAGCAATCTCTTACTCCATATTTTATCCTCCATTGGTGATTTTCACTGTTGAGAAAAAAAAAAAAAGATTTTTGATTTCTATCTTTCCTTCTACACTTACTGGTTGGCATTCTACTCTATAGACCAGCTTCCCTTTTCTCTCCTCTCTTGCCCATTCCTTTTAAAGTAAAGTTTTGGGATCAGAGTGGACTCGTGGATGATTTTGTTATATAGTGTTATAATCTGTTCCTGTCATTATTCATTTTGAAGTTTAAATTAGCCCCAGTTTGGCCATCTCCAGCTCCTTCAAGCTCTGGTGTCAAGGAAACCTGTTCTTGTGGTAGTACCCACCAGGTTTGAGAGTACAACTTTTTTTTTTTTTTTTTTTAAGATTTTATTTATTTATCCATGAGAGACACACAGAGAGAGGCAGAGATATAGGCAGAGGGAGAAGCAGGCTCCCTGGGGGGAGTGTGATGTGGGACTCGATCCCAGGACCCCAGAATCATGCCCTGAGCTGAAGGCAGATACTCAACCCCTGAGCCACCCAGGAGTCCCGAGAGCACTACTTTATTCTGGTACAAAGTCTTCCAGGCTTCTTCTTAACTTACCCCGTCTCAGCACTGAAAACCGTCCTTTCTCCAAGATGTCCTAATGTTCCTTTATAGCAGGGAACAGTATTCAAAACTAAGGTCTAGATGCCAGAGGTGCTCTTTGGTACAGAGCTGTAATTGCTTCCAGGTCCTTTCTGTGGAAAGCTAAGCAATCTCAAGTTTACACTAATGAGATCTCTAATTCTATTTTTAGATCACAAGGTTGTTTTTTTTTTCTCTTCAGTACACTTTCAATATTTGTACCTTTTATCTTCTACAATGAGAACCTGGGTTCCCAACAATATATTTGTCCAGTCCTGTGATAAATTCAAAATATTTCATAATGGCTTCATCAACAACAAGCTTACTCAGTCACTTAAACATTTTCTCGGTAGCTTTCTTTTTGTCCTTAGACTAAACTGTATTCCATTGAGGTGTGTTGTCAGTACTGTGTTCAGAAATTATTTAGATTAATTTTTTCCGTCTGTGTAATTATGTGTATAATTATGGATACAGTCAATGTGATATATGGTTGGGTTTTTTTGTTTCTATTTGTATTCAACTTTCATGTTTTCCCCATTCTTGTTTCAATTTATTTTTTGAATGCATAAAATATTAACATGGTTCAAAAGTCAAAACTATATGAAAAGGTATACTTAGAAGTCTTGTTCCCTTCTTTATCCCTTCTACTTCACAGATACCGATGCCCTGTTCCCCCATAGGCCCCTGATTTTATTTCTCATTTACCTTTTGTTTTATTTTGCAAAAAATAAGCACGTGTATTTCTATCTTTCCTTTCTTACACAAAAGATGACGGGTAATTTTTTGCCTCTTGCTTTTTCACTTTTGAGGTGATTTTTCAGGAAATATTTTTATCAGCTCGTAGAGATTTTTTCTCACTCTTTTGTATATGTTTCAATTAAGTGAAGTGTGATCACTTTTTTATTTGGCTTAAATCTAACCTTACTTTGTTCTCTGTACTTCTGTGTTGTTGGACTTTCTCCCTTCTTGCATCTTTTAAACTTTTTATAATTCTGTTTTTCCCCTACTAGTTTAGGCATTATACATTCCTTCTCTGTTCCTCTTATATGTTATCTTGAAAAATCGCAACATGTATCAAAGTCTAAAGTTAATTGGTAACTTTACCCTCCTTCCAAAAAGGCAATGACTTTTCTGTATTTAGAACACACAAGACCTACTTTATGCATTTGGGGTTTATTTACATGAACTCACAAGTCCTTTTCACGTGTCTGATCAACAATTTTGGATCATATTTGCTACTACCCAAAGAGCATGTTTTAGATTTTCCTTTGGGTGATAAACTTTTTTTTTTTCTGAAAATGTCTTGATTTCATCTTGGTTCTAGAAATATTTTCACTGGGAATGTTAGGTTGATAATGATCTTCAGCATACTGAAAGATTACTCTTTTTGGTATGGTTGCTGTCTGTCCAGCACTCCCTTTTTAACAAAATCTGTTGTTTTGGGATGTGCTTGGGTGGCTCAGTGGGTTAAGCATCTGCCTTCGGCTCAGGTCATGATCCGGGGTCTCAGGTCCCAGAATCCAGCCCCACACGGATCCCCTGCAGTGGCTTCCTGCTCAGCGGGAGCCTGCTTCTCCCTCTCCCTCTGCCTGCTGTTCCCCGTGCTTGTGCGCCCCCACGCTCACTCACTCTCTGTCAAATAAATAAATAAAACATATGTTTTTAGAAAATATTTTTTTTCTCGGACTTAGCTTAGGAGTACCCTCCTTGTCTTTGCTTTTAAGGAGTTTTACTGTGTTGTGTCTAGGTATGGACTTATTTTTACTTATTGTAATTGGAATTTATGGAACTTCTTGAATCTGGATTAGTTAGGGAAAATTCTCAGTTATTATCTCTTCAAATGTGGTCTCTGTCCTACTCTTCCCTGGGGACCCTGACTGAATCCCCTTGTTCTTCTATCTGTACCTCTTACTTCTTACCCATTTTCCTGTTTGTTTCTCTGGACTATGTTCTAGATAACTTGTTTTGATTTTTATCTCTGCTCATGATCTTCCGTTACCTTATCCACTGATTTCTTAACTTTGGTTATCACATTTTTTAATTGTAGAAGTTCTATTTGATTCTTTTTCTCATTTGCAAGATCACTTGATAAAAACTTTGCGTTCCCTGCAGAGGCATAGCGTACATATTCATTAAACATAATAAGTGGACTTCTTTTATAGTCAGGCCAGATCTTGTGTTTGTGTATGTGTGTGTGTACACGCACACACGCCCCTTTCTGCCTTTTTCCCTCGAGGTAACCTGTTTTTAGTGCGCATCCTCCTCATTGGTTCTGGATTATTGTACTTGGAGTATCTCTAAGAACCAGTGGGGAACTAAAACAAAGCTAGTGTTCCAGAGAGCATTCGAGTTGGCTTCTGCTTGGCACCTGAGGGCAACTCTAGTCCAGAATGACCCTACTCCTAGTTTGAGCCCTGAGTTCTGGGTCTCTCTCGAATGCAAGATCTCACAGAAGGCCTGGATTGTTCTGCTTCATCCTCACCTATGGGTCCTGGCTTATTGAGGGGAGAGTCTCCCATTAGACATCCTATCTCCTGTGAGTCTGAGCTTTGACATCTGTCCCTTCTGCAACAGGAAGCCTTTCACATGCAAGTTCAGGTCTAATGGGTGCAACAGTGGCTTCTGTGCTCTTTTATCTCCAGAGTCCCCTTTCTTCTGGTTATTTCTGTGTTGTTTGCTCCTCCTATTTTTAAGAAAGCTGTATCTGTTTTTTATTTTTTAACATTTTACTGAGAGATTTTAGGTTTGTTTTTGTTTTGTTATCAAGAAGCTTGTCCAAATACCCTAGCGTACTATTAAGATTCTGAAGTCTTATGGTTTCCTCTGACAATTTCTTTCTGTCTACTCTGACTTTTGGAGGGTGGAAAATCTTCAATTCTTGGTCTGCTGATAGCCATTTATTTTCCAGTGTTGTGTATGTGTAGAGCATGTATCAAGTGAGAGAATGAAGCTATTCTGTGCCAGGTACCTTATTAAGTGCTTTAGAGTTAGTTTTTACAACTTCAGGAGATGGTGTGGTGGGGGTAGATATTGTTTTTCCCATTTTGTATAAGAGGAAAGTAAGAATAAGTAACTTTACCAAGGTCTTAAAACGAGCAAGTGGCCAAGCCATAGCCTCAAGCCAAGATCTGATACAGTCTGGGCTCTTAACCACTTCATTCTGGAAGGTACCCATTTATAGCAATTTAGCAAGTGAGTAGTCAAAATCATTACAGATGTCATCACAGAACTCAATTTTGACTCCACATATGCAGAAATAATTCTGACTGCATATGGACAGATGGCTGTAATACTCATGGAATTGCTAGTCAAAGCCATGATTCTTATCAGTCCTTAGCTGGTGTCTATGTAATGTTCGAGGACACTCGAACATATAATGTTCGATGTAATGTAACATCGTAACATATAATGTAATGTTCATGTCCACCTCCACACCATAACACAGACATTGATAAATCTTCAGCCAGGGAAAGATTTCCACTTTTTTCTTCCACTACCCATTTAGTGCAGAAGGAGGCAATAGGATCATTTACTAAGTCTGCCATCATATTGCAATCTTGTGTCACCTAATTTGTTTTTTAAAAATTAAAAAGCTACTAAGGGTATGAGTTTTATTCTTTATGACCTTGGCCATTCCTGTAGGGTTTTATGGAATTTTACAGTCTAGTAGTTAAAGATGTGAGCTTTAGAACTAGAATGTCTGGGTTCAAGTTCTGATACTGCTACTTACTACCCATATGACCTTGGGTAAGCTATTCGGCCTCTATGTGTTCCTGTTTCCTCACCTGAAAAATGGAGTAATAGCCTCTACCTCATGGTGTTTTGAGGATTAAGTATAAAGTAGTTTAAAGATAAGTGACATACAGGTAACAATTGAATGCTTATTCCTAGTAATAGTTTCATTATTTCTGGACAGTCGGTAACTTTAGAGTTTATTTTTTGTGCTGAACCAAGAATTAAAAAAAAAATGTCTAGTGGCTTATATGTGCATATTTGTTTCTGTTATTTTGGAAATAAGTATTTGTTACTTATTCCCAGTTTTATTGCATACTCAGTCTTAAAAGGCTTTCAGTAACCTAATACCTAAACAAATTTTGTTCCGAAAGTATTTGAGAATGTCTATTTTTGGAAGAATACAAAGTTAGTAGTATACCTACAGGTCTCTATTAAATCTCCTTTGTTCATGTTAATTTTTTACACTGTTTAGTCTACTAGATCTGAAAATCTGAACTTCTCCGCCAAATCTCTAGATACATGTGGTTTGGGTTTAGATCTCTATTTCTCTGTCTCTCTTTTAAATGCTGCTCTGTAGTTGGTGGATTTTTCTCCTCTTTGCTCGGGGAAATATTTTCCTGTTCAGTTATTCTTTTTCTTCTCTTTCCTTACTGTTTGCTCAAAGTAACTGAAAGTCAAATTTTGGCTTAAGATTAGGAAGCTCTCTGTAGGAGCCAGAAGAACCCATGATGGAGTGAGCAAGCTGTCACTGGATTGGCATTAGCAGAAACGAGGATTGTCATGTTGAAATACTGAAGTGAGAAGGCTGTAGAAATTGATGCTGTTAAACTTCTTGCTCTTGCTTATTTTTTTTTTCTTTCTTGTTTTTAAACCCTAATAATGTACTTTGGTTTCAAATAATAAAGCAACTTTGCACTTCCTCCTTGCAGCCTGAGGAAGAAGCCTGGAAGAACCAATGGGAAATAAAACTCTACGTGAAGAGACAAGAAGAGGTAAGAAACACTTTCCCAAACCTTACTAGTCAAGGGCAGCTTACTCTCTCACGGGGCAGCTCTTTAGAGATTGTGTTACTAAACCTTGCAGAGGTTGTGTTCCCGAAGCTCATGAGAGAGGCACCTGCTTATTCTGGGCCATCCGTAAGAATTTTCCCTCTCCTCTACTATGAAAGTAGCTAGGCAGCAAGGAGATAAAAGTGCTGGAGGATGTGACTGTTTTCTTGCAACTCTTTGTCTCTTTCTGCCTACACAGAGCAAAGCAGCCTTCCTGTGGGGATTTAGCTTCAAAAGCAAAGCATTCTTGTCTCTGCTTCTCGGTCTACGTTATTAGCAGTAATGGAATGGCCCTGTTTTCTAAGGCTACAAAATCAAGGGAGCACAGCCTCCGCATTTAACTACCTGTGTGGAGCCTGCTGCCTTGAATGCCTTCCCCTTGAATTGAAGGACTTTCAAGGTTGCTCAGTGCAGGGTTTGGTATGGCACCAGGAAAAGGAGTTGATTTTCCCTGGCAGACTTTCTCTTGTGCAGCTCTGAACTTGAATTCCCACATGGGCACTGTTTTTTGTATAACAATGACATCCTTGGTCCACCACCAGCTGGATTTATGTTTTTGAACTGTTGATCCTATAGTAGTGATAGGTTTGTTTTTACTTTGCAATTAGAATATATCTGAAAAACAATTAGCTAGTTTAGCAGGAAAAATCTTGACTCTCCTGTCCTTTTACCTGCCAAAATCTTATCTATTCAAGACAAAATTAAATACTATTCCAATTTTATCCTTGGTCTTAATTTCCCATTATGCTATGAATTTCAAGGAACTCATCACAAACTGCCTTTGTAGCTACTAATGAGCATGTTTTATTTTACTTGGTTCTGTTTATACCCTTGGGGAAACAAAGTACCTAGCTGAATTAGCTTTTATAAAGTAGCTGCTTAAAAATAGTGCATAACTGAGTGATTACAATTCTTGTTTTGATTCTACTTCTGATCACCGGCTATGATTCTGACACCAATTCTAATGTGTTTGTGTTTTCTTAACACACCACCAAGCAATTCTCTGACACCAGCTGGGTGTCTTACAATTTATCTCAATTCTGACACTACCTGGAGGTTGTGTCAGATCTACAGATTGAGGGCTCAGTCTACGAGAATTTCCCCCCTAATCCCCAACTTCAGTCACCAGTTATAGTCCAGGTTGCCGCTTGGGCTTCTGAAGAGCTGTAGATAGGGGGTTTCAACAGCCTCTTCCTTGGGTTCTATTGATTGGCTAGAACAGCTCCTAGAACTCAGAGAAGCATTTTACTTACTAGATCACCTGCTTACTATAAAAGGAATAACTCAGGAACAGCCAGATGGAAGAGAAGCAAAGGGCAAGGGAAAGGGTGGTGAGCTTCCACACTCTCCTGGCCTCTTCACATGTTCACCAACTGGGAAGCTCTTCAAACCTCCTCCTTTTGGGTTTTTATGGGGGCTTCCATTACACAGGCATAGTTGATTAAATCCTTGGCCATTGGTGATTGAACTCAGTCTTCAACCTCTCCCCTTCCAGGAGTTGGTGGGGGGAGGTGGTACAGTAGCGCTGAAAATTTGAAATGTCTAATTGCTTAGTTGGCTCCACTGGTGACCAGACTCCTTCTGTAGTACTTTCCTGGAGCCGCTTCATTAACCTAACAAAAGCTACCTTTATTGCGCTCATCACATGAAATTCCAAGGGTTTTATCTGTCAACAAAGTAGCTATAGATGGAACAGACCTCATCACCAACATCATCAAGGTCATCTATGAAAAGCCCACAGCTAATATCCTCAATGGGGGAAAACTGAGAGCTTGGATGGGTGTCCACTCTTACCTCTACTATTTAACATAATGCTGGAGATCTTAGCCTCAGTAATCAGAAATCACAAAAAGAAATAAAAGGCATCCAAATCAGCAAGGAAGAAGTTAAACGTTCACTATTTGTAGACAACATGGTAGTTTATGTAGAAAACCAAAAAAGCTCCACCTCAAAATTGCTAGAATTAATACATGAATTCAGCAAAGTTGCAAGATATAAGATCAATGTACAGAAGTCTGTTGCATTTCTATTCAACAACCAATAATGAAGCACCAGAAAAAGAAATAAATGAAGTGATCCCATTTATAATTGCATCAAAACCAATAAGATATCTAGGAATAAATCTAACCAAAGAGGTAAAAGATCTGTACTCTGAAACTATAGAACACTTATGAAAGAAATTGAAAAGGACACAAAGAAATGGAAAAATATTCCATGCTCGTGGACTGGAAGAACAAACATTGTTAAAATGTCTATAGAGTCAAAAGCAATCTATACATTTAATGCAATCCCTATCAAAATACCCCCAGCATTTTTCACAGAGCTAGAATAAATAATCCTAAAATTTGTATGGAACCACAGAAGATACCAAATAGCCAAAGCAACCCTGAAAAAGAAAACCAAAGCTAGAGGCATCACAATTCTGGACTTGAAGCTGTTTTACAAAGCTGTAGTCATGGTACTAGCACAAAACCAAAATTTAGGTCAATGGAACAGAATAGAAAGCCCAGAAAATGGACCAACAACTATATGATCAACTAATCTTCAACAAAGCAGGAAAGAATATCCAATGAAAAAGACAGTCTCTTCAAAAAGATAGTGTTGAGAAAACAGGACAGCCACAGGTAGAAAGATGAACTGAACCACTTCCTTACACCATACACAAAGATAAATTAAAAATGGATGAAAGACCTAAACATGAGGCAGGAAACCATCACAATCCTAGAGGAGAACACAGACAGCAATGTTTTTGACCTTGGCTGTAGTAACTTCTTACTCGACATGTCTCTGGAGACAAGGGAAACAAGAGGAAAAATGGAACTATTGGGATTTCATTGCGATAAAAAGCTTCTGCACAGTGAAGGAAACTACCAACAAAACTAAAAGACAGCCTGTGGAATGGGAGAAGAGATTTGCAAGTGACATATCTGAAATATCCAAAACCTATGAAGAACTTTTCGAACAACACACACACACACACACACACACACACACACACACCCCCCACAGTTAAGAAATGGGCAGAAGACATGAATAGACATTTTTCCAAAGAAGACATCCAGATGACCAATAGATATATGAAAAGATGCTCAGCTTAGCATCAGGGAAATAGAAATCAAAACCACAATGAGACACCACCTCACACCTGTCAGAATGGTTAAAATTAACAACACAAGGAACAACAGATATTGGTGAGGATGTGGAGAAAGGGGAATCTTCTTACACTGTTGGTGGGAATGCAAACTGATGCAACCACTCTTGAAAACAGTGTGGAGGTTCCTCAAAAATTAAAAATAGAACTACCCTATGATCCAGCAATTGCACTACTAGGTATTTACCCAAAGGATACAAAATAGTGATTTGAAGGGGCATATGCACCTGATGGCTATTGTTGATAATGCTGCTATAAACAAACTATGGAAAGAGTCCAAATATCCATTAACTGAGGAATGGATAAAGAAGATATATATATATATATATATATATATATAATGCAATATATTATATATAAATATATTTATATATAAAATATATATTATATATCACATATATATAATGGAATATTACTCAGCCATCAAGAAAAATGAAATCTTGCCATTTGCAATGATGTGGATGGAGCTACAGTGTATTATGCTAAGCAAAATAAGTTAGAGAAAGACAAATACCATATGATTTCACTCATGTGGAATTTAAGAAACAAAACATATGAACATATGGGAAGGAAAAAAAAGAGGGAAGCAAACCAGAAGAGACTCTTAATTATAGAGAACAAACTGAGGGTTGCTGGAGGGGAGGTGGGTGGGGGATGGGCTAAATGGGTGATGGGCATTAAGGACGGCACTTGTAATGAGCACTGGGTGTTATATATATATGTAAGTGATGAATCACTAAATTTAAAAAACCCAGGAAATTCCAAGGGTTTGGGAAGCTCTGTGCCATGAACAGGAGGAAGAGCAAATATATATTTCTTACTGTAAAACACAGTATCACAGTGATCAGATCTGAAGTACTATTGATGCTGTTCCCACCTGAGCTAAGCAGCCACTGAGAAACCAATAACCAATGTGATGGTTTTATAAATTAGTATGTCCATTCTATTTACATACATAGGAGTTGCAGAAATGACCAGTAGGCAGCTCTATGGACCCAGTAGACCCATTGTGAGATGGGTAGGATTGGGTTTGAAATCCATTTATTACCTGATCCCAAATACCTCTGTTCTGACAGGAGGTCAGAATGGTGCTTTAGTTTTCTGGGTATCAAAGACTGTGCACAGCAGCTCTTTAAAGATCTGGGTCCACTACTCATTCCCAATATATGATTATCTGAGTACATGCCCAGAGGCCTCTTTTAGGAAGAGGCATTGAAGCATTGTTTGTTGTGGCATTGAAGCATCGTTTCCTCTCTCTATATATGATTTTTACATTATTTAAAACTTATGGAACAGTTGCAAGAGTACAAACAATTTCTGGATATCTTTTATCCAGATTCCCCATATGTTAGCTACATTTGCTATATCCTTTTCTCTGTATATAGATGGACATGTGTTGTGTGTGTGTGTGTAGATGGATGTGTGTATGTGTGTATGTGTATATATACATACATACATACACATACACACACCTTTTTTCTGAACTGTTTAAGACTAACTTGCAGCGTGATTCCCTTTTATTTCTAAACATTTTACTGTGCATTTTCTAAAAAAAAAGGAATTCTCATGACTAGCCATAGTATGATGATCAAAATCAGAAAATTAACATTGATATAATACTACTATCTAAGCCTCCTTGGGCTCTAGAATTCATCCTGCTAGAATTTTGGTGGCCTTACCATTGGTTCCTGAGCATGGGGGCAGAGGGACCACAAAAAAAATGTAAGGGCATTGGAAGGTAGGGTTGGGTTTTTGTAATAGTCTAATTTCGGAGGCTTCACGATTAAGTTTCTGGTCAGTGCATGGCTCTAAGATATTAATATCCACAGGAGCCTCACTTGAAATGTTGACCAAAAGGCCCAGAGCCTACAAACTCCCCAAAGTGAAATCTGGCTCTCCCTGTGGAATGTTAACCCTCAACTCAAGAGTCCCCCATCCAGGCTGAAATCCTCATAGTCTGGACAATTGCCATGTGCATTGCTGAGTCTTTCTTCTTTCATGCTATTCTTTCCAGAGTTGCTTGATTCCCCCCGCACCCCCCACCAGCCATCTGAAATCCAAATATGTTCTTAAGCCTGAAAACAAATGGATCTATCTATGATTTTTCAAAGGCATCATTCCTAGCTGGGCTGCACATCTCTCCCATTGGGTTGTGAGCTTTGTGGTCAATCATTTTACTTCAGACATAGAAGTTGAGTGGAATTGTCTTCCTTCCACTTAGCCAGATCCTAGCTTGCTCAGTTTCCCTTAAGTATCTATCTATCTATCTATCTATCTATCTATCTATCTATCTATCATCTATTTATTTATTATTATTATTTTATTCTATTTATTTATTCATGAGAGAGAGAGAGAGAGAGAGAGAGGCAGAGACACAGGCAGAGGGAGAAGCAGGCTCCATGCAGAGAGCCTGATGTGGGACTCGATCCTGGGACTCCAGGATCATGCCCTGGGCCAAAGGCAGTTGCTAAACTGCTGAGCCACCAAGGGATCCCCAAGTTTTTTTAAAAAATAGAACTATATTTAATGATTATATGGATATAGTTTTTGGTCCTGTAGTCCTCCTTCCCCATGCACATTTACAACAGGTAATCATGTTTTTGACTTTTAAAGCTGTTCCTTTGGATATTTACTTTCATATTTCTAGATGACGTGTTTATATTCCTATTTCCTATTTAAGTTTGGAATATTGTTGGCTTCATACTTTAAAAAACGAGGATTTATATCCTGTTCCTTTTCCACCACCAACCGTCACCATCATACCCCTTCCTCTGTTGTCTCAATAAATTTATACTATGCCTTTTGATTAGCCTAATGTTCAATGTTTTAATTATTAAGTTTATGGAAATGTTATTTGAGACAAGCCATGCAGTGTTCTGTGATTACATTTTCATGCTATGTAACTGCATTCCCTTAAGATTAATATTTGTTACTTTTTAAAAAAGATTTTACAGGAACGCCTGGGTGGTTCAGCAGTTGAGCGTCTGCCTTTGGCTCAGGGTATGGTCCCTGGGGTCCAGAATCGAGTCCCACATCAGGCTTCCTACAGGGAGCCTGCTTCTCCCTCTGCCTGTGTCTCTGCCTCTCTCTGTGTGTCTCTCATGAAAAAAAAATCTTTTTTTTTTAAAGGTTTTATTTATTTGAAAGAGAGAGAGAGAGAGAGAGAAAATGCATAAGTGTGGGGAGGAGCAGAGAGAGAGGGACAAGCAGACTCCCTGCTGAGTGGGGAGCCCAATGCAGGTTCCACCTGGGGCTCGATCCCCAGGCTCTGAGATCATGACCTGAGCTGAAGTCAGATGCTTAACTGATTGAGTCACCTAGGTGCCCCAATAATTGTTACTTATAATTTTCTATGAGCCTCTAAACAATCCAACAGAAGGATAAAACTCCTCTTGAAGTGTCTGAACCTATTGACTGGATCATTATTATCTTAGAGATAGACTTCCTGAAAGGTGTTGTCCTTTGGCTCTAATCTGGACTGGTTGCTTTTTTGGGCCAGTGGCACAGCCATCAGCCTTGGATGCTCAATCTCCTTCAACCTCTGAGCTGAGGATTCCCTGAGCTGGATTCTTTACTACTTAGATTCTATGCTTCTTTTATGATTTGCTCCTTTGTTTTGCTGAAGCATAGACTCTAGTAGCTTCCTGAGAAAAATTACAAGGGAGGTCATCTTTGGAGAATGCACTTATCTGAAAAAACGTTTATTCAGCCCCTCAGACTTGAAATTTTTTTGGTCTGGACATTCTAGGCTAGAAGAATTCTAGAGTGGAAGTCTTCCTTCCTCAGAATTTTAAAGGCATAGCTCCATGTTATTTTCACTTCCATATTAAATAGCTGCCATTTTAATTTCCAATTCTGTGTTTTGATCTTTCTCTTCCATTCCTGGAAACTTGTAAAGGTGATCTTGTTCAACATTTTTCTAAAAATTTACATTGTATCTTTATTCATTCATTCTGTTGGAAAGTGGTGTGCATTTACATTTTAGAAATTCCTTGTGTTGAACAGTTTCTTATTCCTTTCATCATATCCTCCCCCTCTTCTGTAACTCCTTTTACTTGGATGATTGACTTCTGAGACTAATTTCAAATTTCACTTTTCTCACTTTTTACTTTATTTTGTTCTGTTTTCTGGGACATTATTTCCACTTTGGCTTCCAAACCTCCTGTTGCACTTACAAAATTTCTCCTATCACTTAATTTTTATTTTCTCTGAGTGTTCTGGATTTTTTTCAGGATCTTTTTATATTTTAATTTTTTAAGAAAGGTTTTCTTTATTTGAGAGAGATGGAGTGAGAGAGAGAAAGAGAGCAGAAGTGGGGAGGGGGGGGGAGTGCAGAGGGAGAAGCTGCTCTCCGCTGAGCAAGGAGCCCAATCAGGGCTCAATCCCAGGACCTCAGGATCATGACTGAGCCAAAGGCAGTGCTTAACTGATTGAGCCACCCAGGTGCTTCAGCAGCATCTTTTTTTTTTTTTTTTTATTGTTCAATGGCTGTGAAATCTTTTCTAAGGTTGTCTGAGGATAGTAACTATATAACTTTAGGCATTTTTTTCCCTTGCTCCCTGCAAGGTCTCTTGTTCTTCCAAGTCTCTTCTTGCTTGATTGACTCACTATCTTTCTTTCACGTAGGAGTCATCCTGAAGCATCTGCTGATTCTTGGGCTATCTCTTCCTATTTAAGAGCAAAGTCCATCAGATCTGTCAGAAGCTCTATTTACGGGTTGTGCTCCTTGACTATTAATCTCCTTAAGTCTTTTCTATTGAGGGGCCATTTTTTTCCTAGAGGATATGGTTAATTTTTTGTCTTTAAAAAATACATTTAGCTGCTAATGATCTTGGAGGCATGGGAAAGAAAACTTGAGGTATCTGATCTAATATGAAGATGTTCATATAATCCACCCATTGTCATAATGCTGCCTCTTAAGTCTACTGTGCTTGGTGTGCCTGAGTTCAGTGTTGCAGACCCTACAGGAGAATAGAAGGACAGTCACATGTGGTTAGCACTGAGGGTGGGGTCAGGCTGCTGCTGTTAACATCAACCTGGTCAAAGCATTCCTGTCTTCAGCTCTATCTACTATACCCTACTTTGAGAGATACTCGCTTCCTCTTTCCTGAGTATATTTTTGAGGGCAGTGGTCCTGCAAAGAGAATCAACTTGCATTTGGGTTCCTCCCATTTCCAGGCACATTTCACCTTTCTCTTGTCTTCCAGGTCGGATACTATTGCACAAAAATTTTGTTGTGGCCACCTCTTACTTTCTTTGTTCTTACTATTTCATGCCATTTAAAAAATTCTCTGTACTGTGATTTTAGGCAATTATCAGGAAGGAAGGAGTATGTTCAATGTGCCATATTTAACTGGAAGTTTCTTTTTTCTATGGCTTTTCTATGAGATTCCATTCTAGATTAATCATTCATTTTTCTAAACTCTCAGAGTACTTACTATCAGTGTACATTAATTTTGCACTTATACACTCTCAAGATTTTCTTGCAGTTTTGTGCATGGGGGTCTTGCTTCTAGATCTCCTCTTTTATGATAAAATATTAAGTTGATTTAAGTTGTTTTTAGATCTTCAGGAAGTAAAGATTTTTATCTAAGTAACCAAATTTTTAAAATAATTAGATTTGGCAGTTCACCTAGGCTATCAACTTAGCTCATTCCAGGTAATGAAAACGAATTCCATGATTCTACAAATCAAATGCTTTACACTCAGAATCACATTTTCTAAGTCTTAAAGAGGAAAATCTTTATATAAAGCAGACTACCAACCTCATTTTAATATTTTGGTTAATAAATGCTTAAACTAACCTATGCTATGCCAGTGTTAGTGGGGTACAGGGAAGCCTTTGAGGGTGAGAACGTGTCTTTACCTAACTGGGGGATTGTATCAGATTTCTATTGCTACATAACAACCCACCCCCAAACCCAATGGCCTTAAACATTTAAACAACAATGTTTAGGGATCCCTGGGTGGCACAGTGGTTTGGCGCCATCCTGGAGACCCGGGATCGAGTCCCATGTCGGGCTCCCGGTGCATGGAGCCTGCTTCTCCCTCTGCCTGTGTCTCTGCCTCTCTCTCTCTCTCTCTCTCTGTGTGTGACTATCATAAATAAATAAAAATTAAAAACAACAACAACAATGTTTAAACATTCCCGCAGTTGCATATAGCTGGTGGGTGAGGTGAGCTGGGAGGTAGATGCTGAGTGCTGAGAGCACTTGAGATAATCTATGCTTTTCTTTCCAAAATCTGGGCTACCTCACAGCATGGTGGCCTTGGGGTTGCAAGACAACAAACTGCAGATTGCAAGTATTTCTCTAACCTCGGCTTGCATCACATTTGCCGATGTTCTGTTGACCAAAGTATGTCATGGGTCCAAGGCCAGAGTCAAGGTAGGAAGAGACTAGCAAGGGTATGGATACTAGAAGGTATGATTCATTGGAGGTCATTACTATACGAATCTTCTACAGGATACAGACTATATGTGTGTGTTATAAATATAATTTATGTATCACTAGTGATCACCACAAATCTCCTAGCTTATATATGTAATATAAATACAATTCCCTGGAATTGCTACACCTTTATTTTAGTATGATGGGGAAGACTGATATATGGCCTTCAAGTCCCAACCCACTGAGAGTAGTTGGGCTTAGTGCAAAAAGACACAGCCCATTTAAAATTCTGCAGTCATGCCTATCAGTCACCAGGGCAATGGGCTGTACCAGGCTGTAATCCAGCTTGGGGCATCTGATGCTTTAGTCACCTATGTTTTCTGGTCCCTGCATTATACCCCTGCTCTCATCAGCTTGTAGCAGCACTATACTGAGCCTCACCAGGCTTCAGGGCTCTGGTATATACATCTGCCTTGACGGGGAGAGGGTGTGTGTGTGTGCAAGTAGGGGGTGTTTGGAGGACTCTAGACGAGGACCCTATAAAGCATTAGGTCCAGGGCTAGAATCTTCAATTTAATGGCAGTATTCTGGAATAGGTGAGATTTAGCTATTCCTTGGCAAATTCACTACCAGGTTATAATGAAAATAAGTTTTCTGATCAAATTTTGTCAGATGGTCACTCTTTAGTAAATTGAAACAAAAGCACCTCTTCTGTACTCTGTCAGAGGTTGGTATTTTGATTATTTTGATCCCTGATCTATCTGCCCCAGTACCTACAATAGTGCATGATGCCTAAGTTGAACAAATACCTAGTCCAGCATCAGGATTCAGTTAACTATGTCAGATTGTTCTACTGGAAGTCTAGAATCTACTGAACCAGTGGCAGCACCCAAGACCATTTAGGAATAAATCATGACACCATCTTTAAATTAAATGACCAGGGAAGCCCGGGTGGCTCAGTGGCTTAGCGCTACCTTCAGTCCCGGGTGTGGTCCTGGGAACCCCGGATCGAGTCCCACGTCAGGCTCCTTGCATGGAATGGAGCCTGCTTCTCCCTCTGCCTGTGTCTATGCCTCTCTCTCTCTCTCTCTCTCTCTGTGTCTCTCATGAATAAATAAATAAAATTTAAAAATTAATTAATTAATTAATTAAATGACCAGTGCTGTCCAATGAAAATATGTGAGTCATAGCTAAAATATATATAAATATGTAATTTAAGGAATATATTTTATGTAATTGAGTGTATCCAAAATATTTTGTTAACATTGAAACTAGCTACCTTTCAACTGCTCAATAGCCACATTTGACCACCATTTTGGACAGCACAGTTCCATTCCAGATTCTTAAACTCTATTCATTTTAAGGGTTATACCTCTAAAATAGTTTAGCTACTGCACATGTATTGGATGTTATTACTTTCACTAATGAGAACCCAATTTGAACATCCATTATGTTGGCAAAATGTCTGATATTGATGAGAAAGGAGTAACTGAAAAGCTTGTAGTAGCTTTTCAGCTTTTTGGGAATAGATGTTTTTTGATGGAATGTTCACCTAATAGCAACTGGGATATATATATATTCCTGACTAGCACGGCTAACTACCCCTGAGTGAGACTTAAAGTAACAGTGTAGGGTTTATTCTAATAGACAGTAATTTGAACATAATTTTATATTGCCATTACTTTGGAAACAGTTCTAAAGAGCTCTGGGACAGGTCTTCAACAATTTTGTACATATACAAACACAAACATTCTTAAATTGTGTGTGTGTGCATGCACAACGCATACATACTTAAAGTCAAGCTGTCTTGGGTGTCTAAAGCTAAAGCTCTTTCCCATAACTTGAAAAAATTTTTTTAATACGCTAGCACCAGGGAGCCAGCATCAGCATGGCCTATGAAGGTGAAGCAGCGTAATGTTTTGAGATGCTCACTTGGATTTTGCTTGCTGAATATTTTTTTTTCCTCTCCTGAATTCTAATTAGGTAGCTAGACCCCTACTATTTTTTGCCTGAGGGATTGCTGCAGAACCAAAAAGCAGAAGCTGCTTGAAGTCAATGCCTCTTCCTCTCTTTTTTTCTTTTCTTTTTTTTTTTTTAAAACATGCCTAGCTTCTTGAAAAGATGATGCTGGGGATCCCAGAGGTGAGGGGAGAGAGGGGAGTGCTGGGGACATGAGATATCCCAGTGGCCAGGAGATGGTAGACATTTGGCAGGTAGATGAGTGAAGAGCAAGGATAGGAACAGTGCTCTGTGGCATTGCCACAGGTAGCCTGACGGCTTAGGGAGGCTAGGGCCTGTTGTGCCCACGATTGCGAATCCGAGAAACCACCAAGGAGCTGACACTGATGCAAACACACGAGGGCTTATTTACAAGCTCGAGCTTGGGTCCAAGTGTACCCGGCACAGCGGAGCAGGGACTTGGACCCCGAGGCTAAGAGACGTAGCAGCTTTATAGGGGCCAGTGGCCAATGGGATTGTAACATATGCAGAAAGTTGCAATCATGTCGGTCCACACACAGGTGGCCGATTGAATTCCTTTTTATAGAATTCATTTGAGCTGGCCTGTCACTCTGGTCAGAATCGGTGCGCAGTTTTGGCGGGCACAAGGCGGGGTTACATTGTTATGAGCCGATTTCGGGTAAGGGTGTGCCCAGCGGCTTGACTAGAGTGGGGCAGCGCCCTAAGCAATAAGCAGGTCATGTGGGGGTCATACAGGAGGTGGCGGGTGCAGCACAAAATGGAGTTAGTCCTGCTCTGTTTGTCCAGGAGTAGGGGATTTTTGTTAAATTTCCTGGTCCCACAGGGCCCAGGTATGAGGGTTTTAGTCTTGGCAAAGATGCTTATGCTTTGGTGATAACCACTGTGGATTAGTAGGTAGAGGGACATTGGGAAAGCTTTGATGATGTCTAAAACTCCCCAAGAGCTTGGTTCAACCATATAGTGGGAAGGAGAAGGCAACCCCAATAGTTATCGAGACTGAATAACAACTAAGTAGTATTTAGAAGGATTTATTTTTTTTTATTCCCCCCCCCCCCCCCACCATTTAGAAGGATTTAAAGAAACTAGTGCTTCTTTTTCACATCTGAGTTTGGATGGAGTTATTCTTTTTTTTTTTTTTTTAAGATTTTATTTATTTATTCATGAGAGAGAGAGAGAGAGAGAGAGAGAGAGAGGCAGAAACACAGGCAGAGGGAGAAGCAGGCTCCATTCAGGATGCCTGATGTGGGACTCAATACTGGGATTCCAGGATCACGCCCTGAGAGGAAGGCAGATGCTTAACCGCTGAGCCACCCAGCATCCTGGGATGGAGTTATTCTAATACAAATGACTGTAGGCACATCAAGAAACTTAGGCCCAAAACTGGATTTTTGTGTGTGTGCTGTTATTCCCTAGTCCAGTGGATCATTAATGGATCAACATCCCAGTGCTTAATTACTAAAATGAGTTTAACATAACACTGAATCTAGAAAAAGGAAACCAATTTGTAGCCATGGTTCTGCCTTGGTTCTGCGTTGAGCAAAGACAACCATTTTCTGGACCTTGGCTCCTTCTGATGCCTCAAGATTCCATGAACTCCTCATAGGCCCCTTCCATCTGAAGAGCACTGCGCAGGAGCTACAGCATGGAGGAAATCACCATGTCTATAAGGGCATGGGCTGCTGCTGCAATTTTCTAGTTTCTTGCAGATTTTCCTAATTTTGAAACCAGACTTAAAAGGCACTTAATAGGTAGAGGAAATAGCTTAATAGACTTAAACTCACCTGTCATTTAAAGGTTCGTGTGAGACTCCATGTAAACACTTCAGCGGTAAGGCTCTGGCTTTTGTATCTGTGAGAGACTCTACATATCCTAGCCCTTTAATTCGTTTCCAATCGGGTGTTTTCTTCATGTCAGGTCGGCAACTGGATGCCCAGGTCCTGAGGATTTGACATTTGTTTCAGTTCTCTAAAAATGGCTGTTAGATTTCCTTTCTTTGTAACTTGTATTTTTTCTGACTTGGGAAAATCAGTGGCCGGAACCTGACCCAGAGATCTGTTATAGAAAGGATCTTGACTGACTTTGTGCTATTAGCTACTAGCTAAACAGTAGAGCTAGGAGGGCAGTCAAGCCACTAGAATTTGGGGGTTCATTGATATTTTTCTATTAAGTGGTTCTCCAATGGCAGTTTTCATGATATTTTGAATGCATCTTTTTTCTTTTACTCCTCACTTTGTGATCCAAATTAGAAATATTTCCAAATAATCTTGGCATTAGACTAGATATAACCTTTGACTTTGATAAACTTCAGGGCCCTGGTAACTGTTCATCTTTGCAACTTGGTATCCTAGAATATGTTAGTTTTTAAAGATTTTGCTAATTCAGTCATGATAGCTTTCTAAGAGTATGTGGGATATTACAGTAGATACCATATGATAACAATTTTGTTTGACAGGAAATAATATGGAGTTTGCTACAGTATATTGAGCATCTTGTTAAGTGCTTGACTTGGAGCCCTTCCTTCAATGCTCATGATACCAGGGAGATCCTTATCACTCTCCCTTGACAGACAGGCAAACAGGATAGAGAGCCTAGGTATCTTACCTGCAAACACATAGCTCAAGTGACAAAACTAGATTTAAACCAATGCCATCTAACTTAGTGTTTATTCTCCCCAATTCATTTACATTCTCTCTCTCATATATATAGATCTACGCACACATGCAGAGATTACCTGTCCATAAAGAAGCTGTGTGTACACACTCCATACATAGATGAAAATGATTCACTCCATCAGATATTTATTGACTGCCACTACTCTGTGCCAGCTACTGCTCCAGGTGCTGGGTGAGAAGCAAGGAATATGACAAGACCAGGTGTTTGCCATCAGTGGGGAGAGGTAGGACATAGGTCAATAGGATCATTCCCGAAAAGTGAGTGCTTTGAAGAAAATAAAATCGGTGCTGTGCTTTAGGATGACCTCCTGGGAGAGGGTTTAATACTATGGTTGTGGAATGCCTCTTTAAGAGGATGGCACTTGAGCTCAGACCTGAATGAAGAGAGAATCCCTCCTACCAAGATCTGGAGGAAGAACCTTCCAGCTGGAACAGAAGCCCTTGGGTGAGAGAAAGCAGGGTGTGTTCAGGGAACCGAAAGGAAGGCAGTGTAGCTAGAGCATCTTCAGCAGGAAGAAGAGTGGGTGGACGTGAGGTCACAGCCAGGTCTCGAGAGCCTGTGGCTCTTGGTTGATAAGAAGGAGGAGGAGGAGGGTCCTGTGCGTGTGCTAGCCTCTGCTGGACAGGTGATGGCCAGAGGTTGCTATGCATTTATCTCATTTATTCCACCCAGCAACCCTGGGAAGTAGGACTGCCGTCTATATGTCATGAAGATCAGCTGTGAAATAAGAGCCCTAAGCAGCTCTGTCTTCCTTCAGCACTTCAAAGATGACTGCAGAATGCCACGGACCCCGCTGAATTCACACACGATATGTTCAAAACCCCTGGCTGCTTGTGATGGATTGTCTAGTTACTCTTTTTACATTTTTTTCCGTCTGGCTTTATTGGCGATTCTCGGAAAATCTTCATTCTTCTTTAACACTAGAACATATGCTACAGATCTTCTACTTGTCTCCTCTGCCTAGTCAGGCAACATCTATAGTCAAAATATTTTCTTTTTAGTATTAACAAAAATATTCTCTATGAATATTTGGAGTTGCTCAGATAGTACGTGAAGATGAAAAGTCTTATTTCCCATTCATTCCTTGGACTCGTATTTACTAAACATGTTACTGGTCAGGATGTTTGTCCTGAGTTGTCACTGGGACTTCTGGTGGCAGAGCCGGTCCTGGGAAGCCTGGGACTCTTGTGTGTGGTGGCTCAGGGGAGACACTTGTCTACACAGGTTCAGCTCCCCTTCACCCAGGGGTAAGGCATTTTTATCTTTTTTGTTACAGCTTAGAATTTGTACTAAGGGTTAAATTCAAAACACTTTTTAAAATGTTGTGCTCACTTTCCTGCTGTATGATTGTGAGCAAATCCTAGAACCTCTGACAAGTATCTGTTTCAATGAACCCTTCTTTTAGGATCACTAAATTAAATTAAACATAGAGTATATATGGGCCTTTGGCTCTCAGGCTTCCCTTCGGTTGTCCTTTTTTTGCCCTCCTTTTAGAGCACAACTATTAAAAAAAGTGTTTCTATCCTGTCTCCAGTTCATTACCTCCCATTCTCTCATGAACGCACTCCAGACAAGGGTCGCCTTTCCTTGAAAGTCAGTCACCCTTCTCAGGAGAGCCATGGGAAGGCTGCCCAAGCCAGAGTCAGTATCAGTCTTCTCAGCGTTAGCCCCGAGCTCTCCTGTCCCTGGGCTCTTCCTGGCTGGCCCATCCAGAAGAGCTGCCCCTTCTCTCCCCCCCAAGTTATCCTCTAACCTTCCTGCATTATTTTTTTCATGATAATTGTATGAGTTTTCTGTGGCTGCTGTAACAAATGACTGCAAACTTTGTGGCGTAAAAACAGTGGATATTTATTATTACTGTTCTGGAGCTGAAGTCTAAAGTCAGTTTCTCCAGGCTAAACTCAAGGTGTTGGCAAAATTGTGCTCCCTCCTGGGGCTGTAGGAAGATGTCTTTGTGCCTCTTCTAGCTTCTGGTGGCTGTCCTCCAGCCCTTGGTTTGTAGCCATGTTACTCTAATCTCTGCTTCCATCATCACATTGCCTTGTTTGTGTCTCAGTGTCATATCTCCCTCTTATGAGGATCCATGCAATTGCATTTAAAGCTCACTTGGAAAATCCAGGATCATCTCCTATCTAAGATCCTCATTTAATTACATCTGCAGTCTCCCCGCCCCCCCACCATATAAGATGATAATCACAGGTTCTAGAGATTAAGATATGGATAGTTTTGGGGGGACATTTTTCAGGCTATCCTAATAGTTGATAGTTGAGATTGCTCCATATTTATTTAATTAATAGTGTCGTAGGTCTCCTCTTCTAGATTGTAACATTCATGTGAGCAATGTGTTTTTTTTTTTTTTAATTTTTATTTATTTTATGATAGTCACACACATACACAGAGAGAGAGAGAGGCAGAGACACAGGCAGAGGGAGAAGCAGGCTCCATGCATCGGGAGCCCGACGTGGGATTCGATCCCAGGTCTCCAGGATCGTGCCCTGGGCCAAAGGCAGGCGCCAAACCGCTGTGCCACCCAGGGATCCCTGTGTTTTGTTTTGTATACCTTAACATGTAAAGGATGTTTTCAATTTTTTATTTTGCTAGAACTCAGGGATGGGGAAGAGAACTGCAAGTCTTTGGTTTTAGGTGGAATTTAGTGTATAAGAAGACTATTTTTTGCCACATGTGAATTTGAATTTCCAGTTTGGTTGATTTCCTGTGAATTAAAGGAATATAATGTTTATAAGCCTTTTTAATTTGCAAGACTTGTCATGCATGCTCATGCCACTGTTGACATCATACACTCACTCCTGCAACCATATTCATCTATTGGTTTATAAGGTAGCAATGGGATAGAACCAATTGGAATTACACAGACGCCATGTAATAGATGTTTAATTTGGCACATGCATAGAAGGAAATAATAAATTAAATATTTGGGTAGAATATTTAATGCATTAAATGCCAAACATGGAAGGTTAAGTCAGTGGGTCTCTCCCCACCTATTTTGCACCTGAGAATACCTCAAGAGAATCTATATAGACCTAGTTCTCATTCCTCCTTGCAAATATTCATAATGCAAGGGCTTTCACGTGTATCTCCTCATTGGGAAGTTAGGTGATGGCCTAAGGGTTATATGCCCAAGGAAAGGGTGAGTAAGCTGGCAAACTCTCGTAAAAGTCCTAACTTTACCCTTCCCCTCCCCACATCACCTACAATTTGACTAAATCTGTGGTATGTCCACGAACTATCTCCCTTCCTATTGTGTAGAGGCCTCTAGGCAGTACAGTAGTTCTCCCCTTACACACGGGGTAACATCCAAGACCCTTAGTGAATGCCAGAAACCAGACAGTACTGAACCCTAAATATACTATTTTTTCCCCTGTACATACATACCTATGATAGTTTAATTTATAAATTAGGCACAGTAAAAGACTAACCATAATAGAACAATAATAACAATCTGTAACAAGAGTAATGTGAATGTGATCTCTGTCTCAAAATGTATTGTATTGATTCTTCTTGTGATGATGAGAAGTGATGGAATGTCTACACAATGTGATGATGTGAGGTGAACGATGTAGGTATTGTGACTTAGCGTTAGTCTACTATTGACCTTCTGATGATATGTCAGGAGGGAAATCATCTGCTTCTGGACTATTGTTGACTGAGGGTAAGAGGGGACTACTGTGTTTGCAAAAGTTGCTCCTTGAAAAAAAAAAAAAAAAAAGTTGCTCCTTGACACAAGTTTATTTGTGGTCAAGGAAACACTAACTAGAATTTCACTTCATAAGTAGGGTATTAAACATATAAAAGATAAAATTTCTGAAACATATTCTGCACTAGGCTTATATCCAAGGGTTGAGATGGGCAAAACAATGACCAGATCTACAAACCTCATGAGAGAGAAACACTGCATTGAGGATAATATTTGGGAAGACTTCCCTGCTGTGGGAAGACTCTCCAGAGCTTTACTGTGTCAGGGAGTCTGCAGGCCATTGGCCTTTGGAGAGACCCACATAAAGTGGCCCTGCAATGCCCACCCCCTGGTATTCATTCCCTTATATAATCCCTTCCTTTTCAGCATGGCAGCCCATGTGACTTGATTTTGACTAAGGGAATATATCAAAAGCAATTGGATGTATATGATCACATTTACATTATTATATAAGATTGTAGCATCCATCTTGCTGGAACCTCTCTCTTTCTGTCACTGGCTTTGAGTAAGTAAGTTGCCATGGATCCTATGGCTGTAATGACCAGAATACTTCCAACAACCATGAGCACGAGGAAGCATGTACTTCCCCAGTCGAGCCTCCACAAGAGACCTAATCTTGTCTGACATCTTTGATTATCACCTTGTGATATCCTAAGCAGAGGATGCAGCTAAGCTGTGCTCAGACTACTCCTAATTCAGGGAAATTATGAGACAATAAATATGTGATATTGTAAGCTGCTAAACTGTTGTAATTAACTATATGGCAATAGAAAACTAGTCCAGTCCCCAAAGCTACCTCTCTCGCCACCAAAGCAAGTGTGGCTTATTTTCATTTCACCATTGGTTAAGGCAACAGAAGAAGCAGATCACAGGGGTGGGGGGGAGGGGCATGGTGAGCAAGGAAGGCGCATTGGTTTTCACCCAGGCTAAAGCATTTATATCTGATCCCAGAGGCACTGGAGTTCCTTTGAAGAATTTTAAATGCATAACAAGTTGAGATTTATGGGCTCTAATTTCCTTCTCAATGAAAATGAGGGAGCAAAATTGACCCGTTAAATTCTCTGCACCTAGAGCCCATTAACCTGATGTTGTGCTCTTTCCCCATCCCAGATTAAATGCCTTTGTGGTGGTCCCTTTCTTGCCCAATGCCCCAGGGATCTCCTTCACGCTTGACATCCCCACACCCTCATCTCTTCCCAAACCCCATGTTATTTCTGAAACTTTCTTCTGATTTACTCTACCACTTTCAAAGTTTCTGAAGATAAGTGGAATGAATACATTATTGGCCTTTAGAAAGTAGCTTCAGAGATACTGCAAACAAAAGCCTGCAGAGCTGAGACATTCTAGATGAGTCCTTAAGGGAGTCAGCATTTGATAGGCAAATGAAGCTTAAGGGGGTGGGTAGTGTGCCTCAGGCACACAGGCCAGCTAGTTTCAGCTCTGATAACTACTTTAAAAAATTATCTATTTCCATTATTGCCAGCGATCTAGCTTTCTTCTTACTGACACATTTTCAGTAAATATGTGAGAGAAATATTTTCTTGTTACACAACTGTGCCAATTCAACACTATCAATTATCGTGTCTCTTTATTCCATTCTTGCTTGGTGCTGCCAGTTTAAAAACTTGGTGAAAAAGACCTTATTTTCCTAACCCTTATTGAATTTATTACTATTACTAATCAGCTGTTTTTAGATCCGCCACCACCTTCCTTTTCCTCTTGACTTGTGATGTTGGTTTTGGTGTTTATTCCTTCTCTCCTTCCTTCCCTCCAGTCTCTCTGGTGGATTCCTCCTTCAATCTCTTCATACACTGTGTCTGCTCATTAAGGATTTAAGTGGCCTGGTGACCTAGGCATGGAGAATAGGAAACCATGGAGAGTCCTGACTCCAGCCATCTCTTACTAGGTGATTACAGTAGCCTCCTGATTGGTTTTTCCGCATCCCCTTTTGTCCTCTGATCCATTCTTCCCACAGAAGCCACATTCAAGTACAAATCTGGTCAAGGTACTCCACTACTTAACACTCTCCCACAGTCTTCCCTGCCCCAGGGTGGAGGCCCCACTCAGCTTTGTCCCCTCCGGTCTTGGGGCTCATGGGTCTCCTGTCCCCCTCCACTCCAGTCCTGTGCAACTGGGATGTGCACAGACTGTGGATGTGAACAGACTGCATGAACACTGTCGTCCCTGTAATTTCCTGTGTGCTGCTCCCTCTTCCTTACACCCCTCTGTGCCCCATTCTCATCTGTCTGCAGCCCCTTCACAGGTAAAGTCCCTGACCCCAACACTGGATTTTGTGCTCTGACTTTTCTGGCTTCTGCATTTTAGTCCTTATGTGATAATGGCCTGTTTCATGTCTTTCTTGCTCTCCACCACCAGCCTGAGGCAGTGTCCTAATGCTTAGCGTAGCTCCATAGGTCTAGATTGTTGAGCAAATGCAATCTGGGGTGGTTTCATGGCTTAGAATTTTGGCTCAGGAATCAGATGGCCTAGGTTCAGTTTCTAACCTCATTCAAACAGGGGGGGAAAGGTAGAGGAAGTGTGTCTCTAGCCTCTAAGTTTTGTGTTTTACAACAGCTCAAGACTAACTGCTCTGCCTCTCCCTGGTCTTACCATAAGGTTCTTGCTTGGGTGGATGAATTCCCCGGGCGCACTCACTGTCTGAGTTGCTTCTGGGTCAGAAAGGGCCCAGTGGGGCCCTCTAGTGGTGATTTCCTCCAATTCCCCCAAGACCTATCCTTGCTCAAAGCCCTCCCAGGTGTTGCTACCAGGTCCCTCACGTAGCCTTGAATAGAACAAGCAAAAGAGGAGCCAAGCTGGGAGTGCCAAACCTGTCATCGTGGCTCCCTTTCCTTCTTTCTTTCTTTTTTTTTTTTTTTTTAAAGATTTTATTTATTCATGAGAGAGACAGAGGCAGAGACACAGGCAGAGGGAGAAGCAGGCTCCATGCCGGGAGCCCGACGTGGGACTCGATGTGGGACTCACTGTGGGACTCGATCCCATCCCCGGACTCCAGGATCACTCCCTAGACCAAAGGCAGATGCTCAACCGCTGAGCCACCCAGGGATCCCCCAGCAGCTCCCTTTCTATGGAGGCCTTGAGGTAGTTCATACAACTGGCATCTCTAGAAAACCCAGATCAACTGCCAAGGAGGAATTGAAGGTAAAAACTAAGAATCTTTCTCAGTGGTTGTTTTGAGATGAAAGTCTCCTGATGCAGCCCAGGAGGTTTGGGATGTTGCAAAGGAACCAACTCGGCTTCTCCTCTCCTCTCCCTCTCCTCTCCCTCTCCTCTCCCCTTAGCTCCGTATCTGCACAAATATCTGGCCAACAGGGGGTGGGGAGCAGAAGATCAGGTCAGGTTTACTCTTGGTGTATGAAGGACCTGGGCACAGTGAGTGACAAGGGAAAGCATCTCAATGTGAAGTTCTAATTCCCCTTTCCATGTTGATTATGCTAATTCTTCTGGAACCAGGGCAGTTGTGCAGACTTGCACCCCAGCTGAGGCATGAGGGCAGAGAGCACTTGGCTGTGCTTACTTCTCAGCTCTGGTTGCTCTCTCCTCCCCATGGCTGCTCTGTGACTTGACTATCTGTGCTCACGACCTTCTGTCTTGAAGCCACCTGAGTTCTCGTTTTTATGACTGAAGCCTGGTTCTTCCTTTTTCCCAGTCTTCATTTCATTTTGATTGTAACAACAGAGAAATAGCTTGTAAACGCTCTCCAGAAAAGGATATAGGTGTTAAAGAAAAAAAATTACAGAAAGACCAAATGAGACTGGGACCAAAAATGAGAATAAAGCATTCATTGCTCAGGTTCTGGAGGTGAAAGGACTAGACTTCAGTGCTGACTTTCTGCATTTCTATCTGTAAGAACGTTGAAAGTTCTCTTGCCTTCTTTGCCCCATCTATAAAATGGAGATAGTAAAGGTACTAATCAGGGCTCTTTGCTGCGAGCAATGGAAATCAGCTGTAACAAAGAGGGCAGGGATAATGGAAAGATATCCCCTTTTGGAGTAGCTATTTCACAGGTTCAGTGCAGGGTGGATTTAATTAATGGGTAAAATCAGTTAGCATAATATGTGGCATATAGAAAGTTTTAGGAGTGTTGGCTGTTCCAGTATCATTATCGTTATAGTATTCTTACTTTGAGCTCTGTCCTAAGTTTCTTGCCTATAGCTTTGTCTTGATAAAAAGCCAGTGCTGGCCTTTTATAGTAAACATTCTTTTGCTTTTGGGGAATTTGTCTCTAGAACACTTGGTCAGCTATCTATTTCTGGTTCAGTCAGCTATTGCCCAAAGGGGTAGGGTCATAGGGCACAAACTTGACATCTAGCCTCTTACTTCATTTGGCTATAGACAGGAGCAACTCTCTGAGAAGGGCAAAGAGAACTAAATCTAATTTACCTAAGTACTTGCTCTCTAGGGCCATTTCTAATACTATTTAGAGGCGCTTAAAGAATCCTAGCTCCGTAATCAACGTCACCACTCACCTCTTCTTTTACCTTTATTAGCTGGGTTCTTGCCTGAGTCAACTCAACATTGAGCATCTGCTGTGAATTAGCTGCTGGCTGTACAAGAATAGTGCCTGCCTTTGATGTGCTTGCGGTTTCATGGAGGAGATGAGTGATAGATGAATTAATTATAAAACCATGTTGTGTATATTACAGTAGAAACCCATAGACTAAGTACAGAAGGACAGAAGAGAATGGAATTAACTAGCCAAGGAGAGCAGGAGAGGAAACAGTTGGAGAGGATCTCATGGAAGAGATGACATTTGACCCGGTGTTTAAGAATGCATAGAAGTTTGCCAGCGTGACAAAGGGAACACAGTATGAGCAAGAGCACAGGACCTTCACGTTCAATCCTCTGTGGTTTATGTTTTGTTGTTTTGAAGTTTATGAACTAGGAGAGGCAACATGGTCAGATGGGAGCTCAGAGAGCTAATTCTGACGGCGCTGTGGAGAGAGCATGGTTTGGAAGGGGATTATCAGATAGAGAGACCAATTAGGAAGCTGGAACCTTAGTTGTGGGAGATGACAAGGGCCTGACCTGAGGCAGTAGAGGAGAGAATGGGTCTGGGACCCATTTAGCATGAATGGTAAGGGACAGAACAGAGTTGGGACTATTCTGAGGAGCTCCATTTGCTTATTGGGATGAAGGGTGGTGCTACTCTCTGACAAAGGTTTCAAAGAAGTTTTTCTTGAGAGAATGAGGTGTTCCATTTGCTGAGTCGAGGTGCCTGTGGGGCATTCAGGTGAGAAGTTTATTCATGCTTATAAGGATGCTGGACGTCAGGAGAGAAGTTTGAGGCTGCTTTGAAGGTGCCCATGCCTGGAACCAGCTCTATGTAGAAGAGAACAGTTTCAGGTGGACTCTAGACTTGTCCCATGGATCTGAGGCTCCCATTCTCTTTCTGCTTGGGAGCCCTGCCCTGTTCTTGGTTGCCTGCCCCACGCATAGTGTTCTGTCCTTCTGTCCCGTACATCTCCGTGTAGCTGCTGCCTTGCTACCCTATTCACTTTCTCAGTGATGGCCACCTGCCGCTTCCTTGAATGATTTTTGCATTGTTGCCTACCCACCCTTCAGAAAGGCCAGAAGACAGAACCAGGCCTTCCTGTTGCTGGTGGTCATTCTGGACGGTATTGCCTTCTGACTATGAAGACCATCTTGGAAGTCATGGTCTGTCTGTGCAAAGAATCCCCTCTCATCCCCTGTGGGAGATTTCATCACCTACAAACCCGTCTTCATGGCTGACATTTGCCTTGTCCTGTCCTGAGACAAATAGAAAGCAATTTGATTTTAAATAAACAAGTAGGTAAACATGTCCAGAGCTCTCAGTAGTCAGGCAGGGAAGATGGGAAGATGACTGTTAGATTCACAACTTCCTCAGCTTTCAGAAGACGATGAGACATCTCAATAAATCAAACGTGTAGGTGTTGCCCCCAAGTGGCACAAAGGAGATTATGTTCCAACCATCATTCTTTATTTATGGTACCTTAAAGGCTTGATGGAAATGGTGTTTTAAAAAAATGACATCAGCCAAGTACTGGATTTGTAAATCAGGTAGCTCATATCTATAGTTATTTTGGATTTGGCAGAGTGAATATCCAGGTACCCCTACCCTAGCACATAAATATGTGTCCCCCTGCCGTCCCCCCCCTCCTCCCCTTTAGGTTTTTAACTTAGACCTGAGTCTGGAGGGGTTAGGCCAACTTCTTTCTTATCCATCATGGACACATCTGGACCACCTTTACCTTTTATCCTGACATGACTATGCTAGTCTGAGTAGTCTCTTGAGACCTCTCTTTTCATTGCTTTCTTGGATGTTAACTCACTTCTGGATGATGGAGCACTAGACTAAGAGATAGGAAGGTTTAAATTTTAGTCCTAATTTAGCCATAACTAAGTTGGGTGACGTTGGGCAAGTCCTTTGATGTCCCTGGGTCCTGGTTTCCTCATCCATTCAGTAAGGAAAGTAATTGAAACACCTGGGCAAGAATATTTCACCTCTCAATTAGCTATGTCACCTGTCCATTTCAGCCCATCCTGCCATTTCTCAGGGAAACCTACAGCTTGCCCACAGCTCCTGCTGCCCAGCCGGCTGTGTGTCATACTATCAAGGAAGTCCCTCCCTCTTGCTCTACTGCCCTCCTCAATGGTCCAGGGATAGTTTTTGACCCCAGAGCAATCACTTCATAAGCCAGCTTTGTGGTCAGACTTCTAGAAGATGAAATGGATTAATGTCTTTTTTGGAGGGCTGGGGGGTAGGGTAGGAGGTGTAGCAGAGGAGCCCTAAAGGAGCTTTTCAGGTTACAGAAAGGATAGAGGAGATTCTAGACTCTATGAAGCTCAGCTGGATTTCTTTTCTATCCTTAGCTGTTCTTGAGGATTTCATGCTCCATCCGTCCAATTATCTTGCTTTACCAGGTCACAGAATCTTGAGGAGGCTACAGTAGGGGAAAGATGAAGCTTCTCTGCAGAGTTTCTAATGTTTGGTCAGAGAAAACAGACAAGTAACCCACCTTCAGCTTCTCCCCATTTCAGGACCATCTTCCTCTAATAGATTTGAGGAAGAGAGTCTTGGTCTCATATCTGCTTCTGAGTTGCCTGCCCTCCAGCCATCTTCTCTGTGGTATGCTCAGAGAAATCTGAGTTCAAATCCCCAAATTATCACTTACTAGCTGTATGCTGTGAATCTAATTACTTGCCTTGTCTAGATCTCAGTTACCATGTCTGGAAGATGAGGATAATAATCCTATCTACCTCATCGGGTTGTTGGGAAAATGACAAAGTGCTATACTTTGCTCTACTCTTTAGCTCCTGGCTCTTAAACGTGAATACATACCTGAGGGGAAGAGGGTTCCTCCTATCCTCTCAGCTGCTTCAGTGTGTGTTTTGGGTTTGTTATCAATCAAATGATTTGGAATGGGAACCAAGGAAGTGTGGGAAAGAGAGCCTGCTTAAATTCTCCCAGCGCATCTATGACAGGAACAGATACAGAATGTTCTATTTGGTTCTTGGTCTAGTTTCTTATTCTTCAAGTTGTATCGCCTTTGTGTGTATGTGTGTGTGTGTGTGTGTGTGTGTGTGTTTGCATCAGTACATGAGCATGTTTAGGTATGTGTGTATGTATTGATTTCAACTTTCATAAAATTGCTACCAGCTGATAATTTTGCTTGGGCTCAGTGGAAGAGAAACATCCCGAAAATCAGGTGGGGAGCTTCCCAGGGAGGAAGACAGGTTCAGGTCTGATAAATTCCTAGCACTGATGGCTTTTCGTCTTTCTGTCTTGAGGGGGAAAAATGCAAATAAATAATAGATAAATAAAATCCACATTAACTTGAGAATTACCTCACAGTGTTGCTTGAGAGGAAAAAACACAGAGTTGTGCGAGCAGATCTATTTCAAGATGGTTTAACAGGTGAGAGGGAGTTAGCGCCGATTGTTTGATGTCTCAGCCTATTAGGTACTGTACAATGCGACAGATCCATTCTAATTTATACAGTTGTTCAGCAAAACTTTTGTGGGTTTTTAAATTGACTGTAATGTTTAGCAATTGGAATATAAATTTATTCAAGCCTCTTATTTGGTCGCCTCAATGGTGCATTACAAAGTATTTTATAGTGTCTGATCTGTTTAAGTTTTACAACCGGCTGCTGTTGTTCTGCACTTTTTACAGCTGATGTTGAGAGTGAGACCGGCTGCCCCTGCCTCCTGGTGGCCCCCAAGGCTGCTCCCCAGGGCTGGCAAGGGGGTTCTCCACGTGAGCGGAGGATGGCAGCAGACCTCTTTCTTTCGTTCTCTCCTTTCCTGGGAGTCCTACCAACCAACCGTCGGTGGTCTGAGAGGACAGATACTAGTTTGACCTAGTCCCGGTCGGGAGCCTGCCTGCCTTGCCCAAGCTCTGATGAGCGACACTAAAGCCTCCAGCTTCTTCCTCCCATGCTTTCTTCCTTTATTACCAACCTTCTCGGCGTAGTACAATAGTACAGCCAGTCTTCACTTTCACATGAGCTGTTTTTCCTTTGTGACGTGGCTTCTACAGACACCACTTTCTCAAAGATCCACAGTGATCTCTCATTGTCAAATACAGGTAGGTGCCTATGCTTTCTGGGTGTCTGCAGGACTTGACACTGAACATATTTCTTTCCGTGATCAACTTGACATAACTTTTATGTCTTCTGTTTTCACTCCTCCTTTTCTAGACCCTCGTCATATCATGCGTGTCTGGGGAATAGCTGGCTGTCCCCATCCTGCACGGTGTGAACACAGATTATATCGTTGAAGCTGTCCCTGTACATTGCATCTCCACTTTTTTCCCCCAATCCCCCCGGGTGTACATTTTTTATGCTGTTTATCAGGGTTTATATTAATGGGCACAGCTAGGCTACCTTTCATCCATTAGTGAAAACTTCTGGAAGCTGTGATTGATACAGCTCTGGGAGTCCCACGGTGCCTGGCACACAATAGATGCTCGCAGGGTTAACCCACTTTCAAATGTGTGTTTTGAGGTGGGAGGAAGGGGGATTTTTGGAAACTGAGGGAGAAGGAAAGAGGAGAGTGAGAGGAGGCCAGAGTGTGAAGGAAGGGCCAGATGAGGAAGGGAAGTTGAGAATCCTTTGAGGATTTTGGACTTGTCCCAAAGAACTTAGAATCAGCATAGGATTTCAAATGTAGGAAATGACATGGTCAACTTGGCATTTAAAATTGTTTTTCTGGCTGAAGTGTGAAGAGTAGAATCCAGAAGAGTTGGCAAAAGATGATGGTAGCTTAGATTGATGAGGGCAGTGGAGAAAAAAGGAAAAAGATTTGAAAAAAAATGTGGTAGGCAGAATGGACAGGAATCATGATTGGATGTGAGGGGTAAAAGAGAGAAAAGTATTAAGAGTGCTTGCCAAGTTTCTGACTTAAGTACCTGGCTGCATGGGGGTACAGATTTTGTAAGAGGTTCAGCTGTGTGGGTGGCAGGGGCTGGGGGAGACAGGCAAGGGGAGAAGTGATTCAGTATTGGATGCAGTGAGCTTGACACGCACGAGACTTTCAGGTGGAGTTAGGTGTGGGCCTAAAACTGAGACGTGACGGATATGGAGATGGCCACTGGATCTTTGGGAAGAGACAAGAGCACCTAATAAGAGAGGAGAGTGACAAGACAGCCTGAGATACAGCATGGAAGTTTCCAGCATCTAGAGGCCCACGGAGAAAGCAGAGTCATCCTGGAACACTGAGGAATAGTTTGGTGTTGCTGAGGCTGAAGGACCGCAGTGTTTCCAGAAGGTGAAGGGAATGGAAGGGCACTCACGGGAGTGGTGCCTCTGGTCGGCGGCATTGGTGAGAGAAGACCAGGTGGAATCGTGTTAGAATGGGCTGAGAAGTACATGGGCAGTGAGGAAACAGGGATTTGGGTTGTAGAAAGCCCCCCTGAGAAGTTCTGCAAAGGGGAGAGACCTAGAGGAGCCAGAGGGACCCGTGGGGTATGGGGGACGCTGGTTTTGTTTACTGACATTTATTTTTAAGGCAGAAGAGTCTAGAACGTGTTTCAATGTGGGAATGGAAGGGTCCAGGGAACGGGGAGAGGAGGAAGAGGCACAAGTCAGGTGTGATGAATGACTAAAGGCCTCGGTTCCTGAGAAGGGGGATGTGGCCTCCCACTGCACAGGGACAGGATGGCCTCGCCTCTGAGGAGAGAAGCCTCTGCATTTACAACAGGAAAGAAAGGGGGTGGGGGGGGGTGTACAGCGCAGGGCCTTGGCGACAGTGGGAAGGCAAGATGTCCCTCAGAAAGTTTTACTTTCTCTGTGGCATGATGTACAGCCAACTCTGTCATTATGAACAGTCACCACAACGTAGCAGCTGCCATAACGACTGTTAGCCGTGCTAAGTATTTATAGTCAGTGACTCTTTTAATCCTGACGATGAACCTATTGGGCAGGTTCTAGTTCACAGATGAGGGATCTGGGCTTCCTGGAGGCTACGTGACTTGACCAGAGTCATGGTTGGTAAGTCATAGAGCCAGGACTTGAGCCCTGGGCTGACTCTGAAACCCGTGCTATGGCTATGACTGTGGCTATTATTATTTCATTGACATGAGGGGCCGACCTTTATTTTTTTAACTTTTTAATTTTTTAACTGTCCTCCGTACTGTGTGCCGGTGGGAGAGCGTGCAGTATACCAAGCCAGGCTCTACCCCTCAGGTCCTAGGGCTAAGTGAACTGCCTACCACTGGGAATGAGTGGCGCTGATCAGAGGGAAGCCTCTTCCCATACACTCCGAGATGGCGTGACCAGGTGCCGTGTTAGAGCGTAAAAACCCCTTATCTGCCCCCTGCTGAACCAGAGGACAGCCAGTGTTTCTCAGCCCTGGAACAACTAATGAAATCCCGGGGCATTAGGTTTCTTTCCCACTAAGGGCTGTTGGGATTTTTGTTGTGATTGTTCAATGCACACTCTGCCCTCTTGTGGCCAAGCCGTCCCAGGCCTGAGGGGTATCCAGCCAGAGCCCTGCAGGGCGGCCTTGACCTCACGGCCTCCCTGTCCAAAGCATTCTGTTGCATGAATCTCTATGGTCTTTTCATTTGGTGGTTGCGCTCTCCATCTCCTACGATAGCGTCCTGACCAGTCGAAACACTCAAACTCCAGTGCCATTTTGTGACCACAGAGCCTTGAGTGAAATTGTTCCCACCGAGGGCTTGTGTCCGTGGAGTGAGCATGGGCTCTGGAGGCACAGAGGCCTGGGCTCTGGGCCCAGTGCAGGAACCCGCCTGCTAAACTGTTAGTTTCTTCCCCTGTGACGTGGAGAGGATGGTCACCTGCCTCAGGATAAAATGGGCAGATGTATGTAAATAGTCTGGCAGCATGTGGTTGTCCAGTAAACACTGGTTCTCCTCTTTCTTTGGCGTAACTCCCTGATTTCTGGGAGGATCTTCTAAGGCTAAGTGAGAGCTGTCTCTATGACAACAGTACAGCACTATCGTAATGGTATGTTTTTTTGTCCAGATCCCCACTGGACAATAAGCTTTTGTGAGGATAGAGATCTTGTTTGTATCCCCACTGCCCGACACATAAGCCATTCAATAAATCTTTGTTGAATGAATAAAAACCAAATGTGTGGGTCCTGATGCCAAGCATCTTAGGTCACTTCTTGGGCACACTAAATTGTAAGAACTTCTACTATAGAAGTTCTACTTAATGGGAGTTAAGCCATGGATAGAATTTAATTTGGGCCTTATCTTTGCTCTTGATAATTTGCTTCATATCTGGCGACTTTGTACCTATGCTGGAGAACAGAGCTTGTGGCCTGCTTTGTGCAAAGGGCTAGTACGTGTGTTTACGGGATGGGATCTGATTTACGCATGAGCCTTTTCCAGGGGGCTTGGACTTGGTTTATAGATGAAGGGGTTATTACAGAAGAGATAGTGACTCCTTTGCTGACCGTATGCTTGAAATCTTTACTAATCAACAGTGTTTGTTTATATTCAAAGCATTTATTTAAAGGTAACTGACTGACTTTGCTATTACGATTGGCCCCTGTTGTCTTCTTGCACCTTCCACAGGCCAATGTCTTTATGGCTTCCAAATGTGCTCTTGGAGTTGCTCTGGCTCACTCTCGTCCCAGGAAGGCCACTCCTGTAATGTTGCCATACGTTTCGACCTTCATGGCGTATCAGTTATACAAACACAGAAAAAATTCCCAGGCTTTCCTCTCAGCTTGGGTTGCCAGCATTCTTCTCCAGAACTTATTCCCAATGAAAACCACTTACAAGACCCCAGTCATGAGCAGATGCCTCATTCAGAGCAACCTTTTCATAGCTCCTGCCACAAGTGACTGTTTTAATGTTTAAGTATCAGAAAATCTTAATTTGGGGAGGGAGATCCTCTTCTCTCCCATAAATGAAAACAAAATCAAAGAAACCTGTCTGGTCACAACATCTAAGTGAGGTGAGGGGGTAACGTTGAGCAGCCTGATGCTGGCGGTGGCCTGCTTCCCAATCCAGAGAGTGTCAAAATAGCAGCAATACTTACTGAGCATCTATTACATGCCACGCATTGTGCTAATCCTGTCACAGAGCATACATCTAGTAGCATTCTCAGAATAGCAGCCGTGACGTGGGTATACTGTTTCCATTTTACAAGAGACAACCTGAAGCTTATAGCAGCCGAGTGACTTGGAAAGGATCTCTCTGTCCTTTCGCAACAGAACAGGATTCACACTCAGGCCCATCTGACCCACATTCCTCAAAACCGGGTGATGCCCAAGGACAACTACTTTATGATGTTGATGCTGTGCCAGCAGTGGCACTCTGGAACCCACTGGAACTGCTCCTTCAACAATGTGGTCTTTGTAATGCAATCAATACCTCCTTTCAGTTGTATGTGTTAGGTCGAGATTTCTCCCCACCCAAAGTCAGAGTCAGTCTTGGTCTGAAGATTTAGTTTTATATTATAGAAGCTCCGTCGCTTTGTCTGTTGTCTCTCGGTGGTCCTGATGCGTTTCTTCCTTCCCCTTCCTTTCTTCTTCTACTTCTTTCTCTATAAAGAGTATTCTCTTTCAATCTTGCGGGCTGATTTGGCACCATTTATTCATTAGTGCAAAGGGCTTCTCCTTTTAGAAAATCAATATATCACGGACTAAGGAGAGTGTTGGAGGCAGGCCCAGGGGGGATGGCAGACAGCCTGGGGGATGGGTTGAAGTGATGGCTGAACACCATCCAGCCAGGCAGGAGGGATGCAGAAAAAGCGCCGGAAGAACCAGGAGGAGGGGCGGGGGAGGGGCAGTGGAGGCAGGTGCATGGAAAAGTGCCAGGAACCAGCACAGGAACAAAATTTGTGTGTGTGAAAAACGCCGTGGCTCACGTTAACCACAAACCTCTTTCCTGTTGAAAAGATAAGGTCGAGAAGTTAAGTCCTTCATGGCTAGAGTGTGGGGTAAGGTCAAGAAGCTTGCTGCTTCTGGCTGCGGGTGGCTTGGTAAAGCCAGGAGGGGAGGAGAGGAGCAGTTGGGTTTTCTCTGAAACAAGAGGAGGCATCAATTTTGATGGTTGGCGCTGCATTTGCAATCTTTTGGAGGCTCAGCCTCCTCTGTGATTTCTCCTCAGGCAAAAAGTTATTCTGGTTGGGGTGCTTTCAGTGGAAAATCCCCCCTGTGTGAGGTGACCTTCTTTACAGTAATTTCATGTAATCCATGGGGATTTTGAGTTGATTGTGATATTTCTATATTGTACCTGCTTTTTTTCCCTGAGAGAGCGAGAGAGCCATAGGAGGAATACGTTGCCAGGGTAGAGGGGTAAAAACTCCCTGTCACCTCCTGTTCCCAAACTTCAGAGCAGTAATGACAAAATCTGGGTGTACCACTGATGGGGGAGAGAGACTTGTTTCTGGAAGACTTCTCTCCAGCAAGAGCAGAAATTCCCGTGTAATGAAAATAGCATAAGTAACTAAACCATGCAAAAGGATACAAAGAGAGATCCTCGGGTAGGCAGCCATTCCAAGATGACCCCCAGTAACCATGCTCGTGTATAATCCCCTCTTCTTGAGTGTGGGCAGAACCGGTAACTTGCTGATAACCAACAGAATATGGCAAAGGTGAGGGGATTTGACAGGCAAATTAAAGTCCCTGATCAGTTGACTTGAATTAAAAAAGAGCCATCTTGGGGCACCTGGGTGGCTCAGTCAGTTAAGCACCTGCCTTTGGGTCCTGGGATGGAGCTCCAGATTGGATCTGGATCCTTGCTCAGCTGGGGGCCTGCTTCTCTCTCTCTCTCTCTGCCTGCCATTCCCTCTGCTGTGCTCTCTTTCTCTCCCTCTGTGTCAAAAAAATAAATAAAATCGTAAAAAAAAAAAGTCCTAAGTGGGCCCAACCCAGTAAGGTGAGTCTTCAACAGAGGGTCTAGGGCTCAGAGAGATTCTTCTGCTGGCCTTGAAAAGGCAAATGTCCATGTTCCGGAGAGGGTCATGTGGCAGAAATCTGTGAGTGGTCTCTAGGAGCCAAGACCCTCAGTCCTACGACTGCAAGAAACTGAATTCTGGCAAAACCCCATGAGATTGGTGAAGGACCTCACACCCCAGACAAGATCACAGCCCTGGCTGACACCTTGAGTTCAGCCTGGTGAGCCCCTGGAGAGAGGACCCATACTTGTTCTCTGGATACATGGAAACCGTGAGAGGACACATCTGTCAATTGACACTGCTAAGGTAGTGGCAATTTGCCAGCCGGCCCTGGAAAAATGAATACAGAACCTGTGTCTTTCAAAGGAAATCTCAACTGTCTTCAGCAGGAAACCTACTTCAAGACTTTGTGTTACTGACCTAAATTGGAACCCTGTTTTTTCTCTCCTTCGATCACTACCTGCCACAACTTTCTGGAAGCCATGTCTTAGGAAGCTCTGTCATGAAGGGCTTCCTGTGAGCTGGCTTCTGGGGGCTGCAGGAAGGTAAAGAAAATGAAGAGATGCTTTTCTTTTGGTCTCATTTTGTAAGATTATGGTATGCAAGTTCCCGTGTACATTGGGCAAAACCCCTTTGTAGGGTTTTGAGCTGTCTCAGCAGTGGTTTGGTGGGGACACGCAGGGAGAATTCACAGAAGACACTGCTGGGGTTGCTGGCTCCTTCCAGTGATATGCGAATGACTGCTCAGGTTTGCCATCCTTTCCTCCCTGTCTTTCTGGACAGCAGCTGGGAGTTAAAAAGCCTCTCGTATTTTGCTGCCTTTTAGCCCATTTTTGTTGTGAGCATCTTCAAGTGCTTGGAAAATGTGATTTTGTAGTTGCCGCTATAGGACTGAGACTCACGAAGACTGTCGGGAGTGCTGCATATTCCATGGTGTCGGGCTGGGCTGCACGGTAGGTGTTGACAGGGGCGGCCTTTATATTAAAGACAGGAGCCTGGCTTTCCTCATCTCAGGGTTATCGGGCTCAGCACTGTGCACTGTGTGCTATTGGTTCAATGAATAAAACTTCTTTTATGAGAAAAAGAAAATGAAGGGATCCCCCAACACCCCACCTCCCGCCCCAGCCTCCACCCAGTAGGGATTCAAACTCTTTGCTCAAGGTCACATAGCTTGTTGGTGGCGGAGGTGGTTCTGGAACCACCAGCCTTCTGGATTTCTGTGCCTTTCCACTCCTCCCCCGGTTCCTGAACAGGCCTCACATGCCAAGGAGGCAGAGGCAGTAAGAGGCCCGTGTCTTCTGCTCAAGGACTCCAGCAGGTCACAGCATCCAAATCCCACCTCCGTCCCGGTCTCCGTGGCCGTGCAGGCCCCACCAGGCAGCTCTCGGCCTGTTCCTGTGTTGTGCATACTTTTCCTGATGGCCTCCCTGCCCAATTCCCTCCAGTGCAGTTTTCAGCTTCACACTTCATGAATTTTATTCGCAATCGATAAATAAACCTATTATCATCAGGGTTTTGTATTCTCATCATATATCGTCATCTGTCATAAACCATTTCATGCAGGAGTCCGGTTCATTCAGCATATCCCACTCATCTTTATTTCTGAGCCAGTGACGGAGAGATAGAAACTAAAAGTGCAAGTCCAAGAATTCAGCTTTTGCTCCATAAGAGAATGTCTAAAGATAAAAATCATATTTAGACGTTATTATATTTGAGATTAGTGCTGGGGGAGAAAAAAGTCATTACCCTGTCAGGCTCTCTGTACTTGTTAGAAGCGACAAAGTATTTTGTTTTTCCATTCAAATGTGACAGATCTGATGGAAAAGTGGCTTTTCATTAAGGTGTGTTTTTGAAATGTTTGTGGCTTCTGGCCATATCTGCCACTTTCGTTGTGGGGGTGCATTTGATCTGAATACAGCTTTGGGTTGGCAAATTAGCTGGAGTCACAGTTGCATATTGACGTACTTTGAGGGAAAAGCTAAAAAAAAAAATACTGTATGTCTGATTAAGAGCCCCAGGTCCTGGGTTACCATCACATCGCTACCATCTGCGAGGGTAGCAAATATTTTTTGTTAGATTCCTGAGCTGGAGACGCACACACTCCATGACTGGGGTGGCTGGTAGTCAGGAACTTTAAGTGAAGGCTTAGCAAGTAGGGCTGTAAGTCATGGTTGATAGTCCTTAGATAAACCGCGGGCAAGTGGTACTGAAGGCTACACTGCTTCCCACCCCTTGACACATCAAAGTACTAGTAGACAATGGTAATATTGACAGTCTCCTGGGGAGAACTGACATTTTGGGCTGGTGGCCATCAGCCCCAAGGATGAATGTCAGGCATCCCGTGACCCATTCCTTGTCTACCGGTTGGGAAGCCATGCTCTGAGAAGGAAAGACCAAGGATGCCTCCAGCTCCTTTAAGTCTCTTGTGTTCTGAGATTTTCCTGGGTCCCATTAATTGATCCAGAAGAAGGGTCTTTTGAATGGCATGCTCTGCTGCCCAGAGATACCTCACAGAGCTATTGTGATATATGTGGGTATATTTTTTAGGGCTTGAGAAAGTACTCTCTTTGGCAAAATCCAAGTCAAAACAGGGCTGAGGCACCCAGCTGGCTCAGTCGGTATAGCATGTGACTCTTAATCTCGGGGTCATATGTTCAAGCCCCACTTTTGGCAAAGAGATGACTTAAATAAATGAATAGATCAAAACAGAGGTGAAGGTAGTACCCCTCCTATCTACTTAACATTTGTGGATCTCATCATCTTAGTAGCCTGATGCTTATATCAGCAGCCTAACACGTCAAATGTATCAGGGTTCTACAAACAGGTCGTGCCTGAAGCAGAAAATCAGGATTGAGAGAGGTATTGAACATCTTCTTACTTTGACATATACTGTATTACCGTTTGTTGAGAACTTACTATGTACCAGGCACTTGGGAACTGCTTTCCATGTCTTATGCTGCTCGATGCTCACAATAACCCGGCAAACTAATATCTTTCCTTTCCCTAGTTTACTGAGGAGGAAACTGAAGCTTTGGGAAGTAACTAAGGTATAAAGGGGGACAGCTGAGATTAAAACTCAAGTCAGACTCCAAAGCATGTGAGCAGAATGTCTCTTCTATGCAGCTCTCAGAACAACTGAGTAGCGGATGTTGGAGCTGGTCCCAGGGAGAGTTTTATTCCCAATGTGTGAACGTGATTTTCTTAGTTGGATAATAAACTTGAAGACTAGTACTCTTCTATCTTTTCCCCACTTTTCCTGCCTTTCTCTGCCTTGGGCAAATTACTTAACCTCTGTATCTTAACACTTGATTTATAAAATAGGGACAATGATGTCGCATTTGTCAGAAGGCAGGAGGCTTTTATCCTGTGAGATACACAACGATTTCAGGAAAGGAGTTTTAACGTTTTACTATTGGATTGTGAGCCTAAAATATGATAAAGGAGAGTTAGTATTTTCTTAGCCATCATTCATGGCCAAGAGGCCATTGCATTTATTGAATTTTTTTCAGTCGAATAAACAACATCTCTAGTCATTAAAGAACGTAATATGTGACTACTAGAGACTGTCAGGGCCACTGAGATTACCCCGAGAGGAATGTCATCATGGGAGAAAATCTCTTCTCAGCAGCTGGTGAGAAAACTCCTCTGTGGGACCTGGCCTTATGGAAAAGAGCTCCGAAAAGGCCACTGCTGGAGGAAGCAAGGCGTAGGCCTCCTTTTCTCCAGCAAGGAGAACGGGGACAAGAACGAATGTGAATCTCTGGAGTTCCTTTCTCCCATCTGAGTCTGAGGCATTTATAAGTGGTTGACCTTGGATAATTTGATTTCTTTATACTTCATTTCCTCGTCCATGAAGTTGGAACAACAAGATTATGGACCTTTGAGCTTTCTTCTGAAGCTTAAATATGGTAGTACACATGAAGCTCTTACCCTGCGCATAGCTTAAAACAGAAGGGGGAGATAACTCTCTCTCTCTCTCTCTCTTTTTAAAGATCTTATGTATTTATTTGAGAGAGAGCGAGCGAGTGCATACAAGCATAAGCAGGGGGAAGGGCAGAGGGAGAAGCAGGCTCTGTGCTGAGCAGGAAGCCTGCTGTGGGATCATGACCTGAGCCGAAGGCAGATGCTTAACTGACTGAACCATCCAGGTGCTCCAGAGGTGGGAGATATTCTAACCCTGACGGTTTGTAATGAAAATGAAAAGGACTTTTGAGGAGAACAATAATGTCTGTGTCTGTAGGTTGCATTGCATGGCTTCTCATTGGTCTCTGAAATTATCTTACTATTTTTTTTTTGAAAATAAAAAAAACAATCATTCACATTTTCACCACTCAAAATCATTCACTGTTGGTGTTTTGGCCTATTTGCTTCCAGTTACTTCAGAATAGCAAGAGAGAGGCAGCTAGGGAGAAGGAAAGATACTAGTCCTATGAAAAAAATTATAGGTTTATCATAAAGAATTCAACAGGGCAGAGAATATAAAAATGGTAATTAAATCATCTCAAATTCCACTCTCCTATTTTTAAGACTTGGCAAACTGCAGGGGTGTGTGTGTGTGTGTGTGTGTGTGTGTGTGTGTGTGTGTATCTTAGGGAAACAAGTAAATTGTTAATTGCTGTGAGGTTAGATGATGGATATATGGGAATTTACTTCTGGGATTGTTTGAAAATGTCCAGAGGACATTTAAAAAAAGAATCATTGGGGGATCCCTGGATGGCTCAGTGGTTTGGTGCCTGCCTTCGGGCATGGTCCTGGAGTCCAGGGATGGAGTCCCGCATTGGGCTTCCTGCGTGGAGCCTGCTTCTCCCTCTGCCTGTGTCTCTGTCTCTGTCTCTGTCTCTCTCTGTATGTCCCTCATAAATAAATAAAATCTTTTTTAAAAAAAGAATCATTGTGTGTGTGTGTGTATATATATATATATACACATATATATACATATATGATATATGTGTATAATGTGTGTGTGTATAGGTGTATATATAATGTGTGTGTTCAGGTTTACTGAGTTTAATAGAAGAAAAATATCCAGTTAAAATGAAGGAAACATTGAAGTTTGAATAAATGTATTCTTCTACCACAAGAGATACAATATTCTAAAAAAAAAAAACCTCTCTAAAGTATAAAAATGATTAAGGCAAGCATGCAGTTGTGTGGACTCACAGTTTTTTGACTAGGATTTCATTCCATATGATATATGCCTTTGAAGGAAGAGGCCATGAGCACCTATCCTCTTCATCTCTTCTACACCTTTTACTTTTTGTTACTTATATATATATATATTTAAAGATTTTATTTATTTATTCATGATAGAGAGAGAGGTAGAGACACAGGCAGAGGGAGAAGCAGGGTCCATGCTGGGAGCCTGATGTGGGACTTGATCCTGGGACTCCAGGATCACTTCCTGAGCCAAAGGCAGACGCTTAACCACTGAGCCACCCAGGCGTCCCTTTTTGCTACTTATATTATTTTTTTATTACACGGGTTTACTACATTCACATTATCTTTGGTCATAATTTCTATAGTGGTATTGAATCAATGTTGAAATTGATTCACTCTTTGTCATTTGACCTTTTTAAAAAAATTTTATTTCTTTATTCATGAGAGACACAGAGAGAGAGAGAGAGAGAGAGAGAGAGGCAGAGATACAGGCAGAGGAAGAAGCAGGCTCCATGCAGGGAGCCTGATGTGGGACTCGATCCCAGGTCTCCAGGATTATGCCCTGGGCCGAAGGCAGCGCTAAACTGCTGAGCCACTCGGGTTGCTCTCCATTTGGCCTTTTTCATATGAGTTCTTTATTCTTGATTTAATTATTTTGCTGCATCTCTTAATTGATAGGCTTTCATCATCATAAATTTTTTCCAAGAAGCTGCTTGAGTGTTCCTTGAGTTCTTTCACGTGTTATAATGTCTTCCCATTGGGTCCAGATGAGGTACCGGCTGGTTATTTCTTGGTAATATATTCTTGGCATCAGAAGGCTGTAGACGTTGCTCTGGTATCTTCTGTCATTGAAGTTGGAAGCCAACTGATTTTTGTTGTTGTTGTTGTTGGTAATTTTATTTGTCTGTCTGGATGCTGAAGAATTCTTTTATTTATTTTTGATTCTTGAAGTTCAATGATATAACTAGGATTTGTCTCAATTTTGAAATTTCTGTGTCACATACTCCCAGACTATGCTCTTCAGCTTCAGTTTTTCATTTCAGGAGAATGCTCTTATGTCATATCTTTGGATTCATTTTCTGCTTCACTGGGTGAGAAGGAACATACTTGAGGAATCCTGATTATCCTTATGTTGACCTGTCGTTTTATATCTTCTATATCTCTCAGCTTTTCAATATTTCTATACTTTTGTTTTTCCTTTATATTAGTATTTGCCTTTACTGTACTTATCTCTAGTCATTCCTATATGTTTACTGAAGTATTTAATCTGTTCTTTGCTTTTTCTAGTTTTTTGTATGAATTTTATAATAATGTGGCTTCAGCTCTCAGTTTTCTTTACAATCTGTATTTTCACTCCAATCTGTTACAACTTTGTCCTTAAACTCTTGATTTAAAAATTCTTACTTAGTTATTATTTTTTTGGTTTTGTTTTTAAAGTTTATTTTTTTAGTAATCTCTATACCCAATGTAGGGCTTGAATTTTTGACCATGAGATCAAGGGTCATATGCTCTTCTGACTGAGTTAGCCAGGTGCCCCAAAAACAGTACTTTCACTTATTTTATTTTTTAAAGTAAGCTATAGACACAGGTGGGTCTTGAACTCATGACCCTTAGATCAAGAGTCGCGTGCTTTACTGACTGAGCCAGCCAGGCACCCCCTCATTAGTTGTTCTATGGTACAATGCACTTTTTTTGTTTGTTTGTTTGTTTTGCTGTGTTTGTGTGCATAGTTCACATACTGGCTTAATTCGGCTTATTTTTGTTTGTTTTATATCTTGCTCGTGTTTGGGAGCTTTGTCTAGATTTTCTGTTGTCTTTGATATAGTTTGGATGATTTTTTTTTAAACTCTCTTTCCACAATATCTCAAATCAGTTTGGTTTTCCTTTAAGCTATAATATGACTGAGTTTCTACTTTTCTGTAGTAGTAGAAAGTGGTAGGGTGTTGACTTAGATTGGGGTGAGTAAGTGAAGGGAGAAAGCTCATTTCAGGGTTCTGCTGTCTTTGTTAGACTCTCTGGGCCCTCTTCTGAGATTCTGGTATGTGTTCTTTACCAAGTTCACCATACATCATTGGAAGTGTGTTTAACATCTTTTCAACAGTGTATGTTGCCTAAAGCCTTCACTTTGGCTCAGATCTGCCCTGGCTTCCTTTTCTCCATTTTGTACATTTTTCTTTTTTTTTTCTTCTTCTTCTTTTTTTAAGGTTTTATTTATGTATTTGACACAGAGAGAGCAAACACAAGCAGGGCGAGCAGCAGAGGCTGAGCAGGGAGCCTGATGTGGGGCTCGATCCCAGGACTCTGGGATCATGACCTGAGCAGAAGGAGCAAATGCTTAACTGAGTGAGCCACACAGATGCCCTGTGTACATTTTTCTTGGCAGTATTTCTGTCAGGAGAGGAAAAAGTTAATAATAACCACTTAGTTTGCCTTTCTTTAGATCTGTAGGTATTAGTGAGAATTCTCAATACTTAGTTAAAATCAATGTTGAAATTCTTGGGGGAGAGGATGAGGGATTGTTCAAAAATGGATTTGTGCTGAGTTTCTTCTCTTAGCTCCAAAATATCTTGTATTGAAGCTTATTAAATTAGAATATGACCCTTTTGTATTTGGTTGCTGTCATGAGATTTTTTTGTCATGAGATTTCCATTAGTATCAAGGGAAAAATTCAGTCAGGACTTTTAGTCTGCTATCTTAACATGACCCCAAGTGATTTTTCACTAATTCTACATGGGTCACTATCACTTTGGTTTAAATGCAATTTTATTTGAAGAAACTTGAAGATGAGAAGGGGATAACAAGACACCCAAGTTACAGTGAGGTTACATATGACTCTGTAGGCCTAAGCTGTACATTTTAAAAATTATTTCAACACATGAATATTGAACAATGTTCTTTTGAAAGTGGGAATAGAATGTATTGACAAAAGAGCAGTTTCTGATGAATGGGAAAGCCCTCTTTCTGTTGGATAAGTTGAGGAATTTTGTTTGAAAACATGCAGATTTGTTTACCGGGGAGGGGAGCTAACATAATTAGTAAAGATTTAGGAACATCAAAATCAAACCAGGAATCATTCTTAAACCTATATTTCAGACAGATTTGTGACCTCTGTAAGATGAGGTCAAGGGGCTGGTTCTCGGCAGCTATAATACCTCTCCTAGAACTGAGAAGTGAGGAAAATAGAGTTATATCTATTTACACAAGCGCAGTGCAGATGGAGGTGAGGAGAGAGCTGTAGAGTCCCCTACAAGAGGCAGGTGGCTGTCCAGGCTTGCAGGATGGCACTCTTACATGTACGTATAAATGTATTACCAGACTTAGGGAAGCAGCGTGTCTAGAGCAGAGGCGTTGGTCAGTTGTGGGAAGCACAGAATAAAAAGAACCACCAAGGATCCCTTTTCTTTTATCCCATACCACCTTTGTTCCTGGGAGTGGGAGAATTCACCAGTAATCAGACTTTCATAAATTCTAGTCCCAAAGGCAAGAGTGTCCCTCTGGTGAGCCTGATGTTAAAACATGAGCTTCCTCTGACTGCCCTCAGCCCTTTCTGACTTCATGTCCTCATGGCAATTATCTCGTTCTTGTGAAGGTCTGCTCATGTAGAGAGAGAGAATGCAGAAAATACACAGATTTTAAATATTTCTAAGTCTTTCACAGTGATTTCTCATGGTAATGAGTGGCTTCTCATTACCATTTGGTTTTGCCTGACTACAGGGAGAAAAGGAGATTGTTATGCCAACCTGAATAATTTCAGCCTGGGTGACAATTCTATTTCTCACTTTAATATATTGCCAGTCTGCTGCCTTTGTCAGGTCTTCTGTGCATTTTAGTTAGTATGAGTCAGTATTTTTGGGTCTGATCTCCCCTGGACATTGACAAGAATGAGTCAGCCTTCTATATAAACGATTGTTTCTATCATCTACCCTTCTCTGTTTATTTCTACGTTGAACACAGTTTCATATTTGGTTAATTCATCTGTATTAAAATGTGTTAAGGCCAAATAAAAATTTAAATACTGCTGGAAAAATTTATGAAAAACTTGTTTTGGATCTCATTTGTCTTCATTGTTTTGAAACAAGAAGAGAGACATGGGGAATCCAAGACAGTTTCATGAAATAATCTTTCAAAGGTCATTGGAAAGGTCATTTTAATGTTGTGGACCTATCTCTCCTCATTTGAAGTATAATGCTCTTCGACTAAATTTCCTGTCCAACCTAATGGTACTGTGGCTGTTAGTGGAAGCCAAAGGTTACTTTGTGAAACAATGGGGCATGCATGTTTAGAGAGAGCCCAAAGGTGAAGCTGCTCTCCTGTTGATTTGCGCGGGCATTTGAAATGCTTGTCCTTGTGATCTTGTTTATTTCAGATTGACCAGTTCTTTTGAACAGCCAGATAATGTGATAAAAAGACAGACTTGAAGAGATAACATATGGGCCATTTCAGAAGGCTGAGAGATTTTATTGAAGCTGGGGCGTTAAGAAAATGCTTAATAGGGATCCCTGGGTGGCGCAGCGGTTTGGCGCCTGCCTTTGGCCCAGGGCGCGATCCTGGAGATCTGGGATCGAATCCCACGTCGGGCTCCCGGTGCATGGAGCCTGCTTCTCCCTCTCCCTCTGCCTGTGTCTCTGCCTCTCTCTCTCTCTCTCTCTGTATGACTATCATAAATAAATAAAAATTAAAAAAAAAGAAATGCTTAATAACCACTGTGTTCATTCTGAATAAACACAATCCCACTGACAGATTATGGAAGAAGCCTTGTTATCTAATAAAATCAAGACAGATAGCTTAGTTAAAAAGTTGGATGGAGCATGGAACTTATTTTACCAAAAAACCATAGAAAACCTAATACATGTATATAACTATAACATTTCATCTTAAACTAAGAAATCTAAATGTTTTTACATTTTGATATAGACTATAGGCTAACAAAGATTTTTTTCATTTAGTGAAAGTCTACCAATTTTTAAAATTTAGTGCAAGTCTACCAATTACAGCAAGTGATTATAAATCATTTTTTTTCTTGCACAAATACCATCCAAATGTATCCTCTCCATTTGTCCAAATTTTAGTTCATTTAAAGAGAAGTGCAAATTTAAAGAAGTTTCTGATACAATCTGAAAGCAGAACCCATCTAGGATTTTATTTTTTCTCCATGATACTTTTTAGTCCTTAATATCAGAATTTTACCGTGACTCTCCTTTGTGAAATCACCTTCATTTTGTAGAAACAACCATTTGCTTTCTTTTCATCCTCATATTTGAATATTTACATAAAATTAAATAAAATACATTGTTTCTGTAAGAAGCATAATGAGTTTGATCAAACTACTGACTCTCAGAAAGCAAGAAATTGTCCTTACAGCCTCACCCATAGCCCAGCAGTGGTAAGAATGCAGCATACCCTGGGGACCAGCCATCAGGAATGTGGCGTATCAGTAGTCCAGCTGGTTAGGTGGAGGTCAGATAAGAAAACTTTTCTTTTATACGCCTTAGGAGTCATCTTGTCCAAACTTACCTCACTCCAGAGTTAATACAATTGGACTCCAGTGAGGTAAAGTGACCTATAGCATGTTACAGAACAAGAGAGCTATTACAAAAGTCTCTATTTCCTGATCCGTAGTCCAATACTGTTCTGTTTGTGTGTGTGTGTTGATTCATTTTAAATATTATGCTCCCCCCCAAAAAAAAATATTCTGCTCCCTCCATCCGCCATCCCATTTTATTGAGATATAATTGACATGTAGCATTGTGTTAGTTTGTGGTACACAAAATAATGATATACATATATACGCTGAAATGATAGCCACAATACACTTAGTTAACATTTATCACTTCACATTGTTATGTTTTTCTTGTGATGAGAACTTTTAAGATCTATCCACTTAGAACTTTCAAATATGCAATATAGAATTGTTAATTATAGTCGGCATGCTGTACATTATATCCTCAGAATTTATATATCTTCAAACTGAAAGTTTGTGCCTTTTGATCACCTTCAGCTGTCTCCCCTTCCTTGACCGCCCCCGTCCCCCCAACTTCTGCCCTAATCTCTGGTAATCACTAATCAATCTATGTTCTGTATTTCTATGAACTCAGTGTTTTAAAGATTTAAAATTTTTTTATTTTTAATTTCTTGAGGAGCCTCCATACTGTTTTCCACTGTGGCTGCACCCATTTACTTTCCCCTCTACAGGGCACAAGAGTTCTATTTTCTTCACAACCTCACCTCATCCTCATCCTTGTCTCGTTGTGATGTGATTTCGCATTTCCCTGACGGTGATTGATGTTGGGCACATTTTCATGTATGTGTTGGCCATTTGTATGTCTTCTCCGGAATAATGTCCATTCAGGTCCTCTGCTCATTTTAATTGGATTATTATTTTTGCTGCTGAGTTCTGTGAGTTCTTTATATATTTTGGATGTTAAGCCTTTATCAGATATGTGATTTGCAAACATTTTCTCCCATTCAATGGGCTGCCTTTTCATTTTGTTGACAGTTTCCTTAACTTCCTTAATGTCCTGATGGTTAACATTCATTTTCAATTATTTTTATTTTCTAATACATGTTTATAGGGTTATATACTTCCCTGTAAATAATGCTTTAGTTGAATCCTATACATTTTGATATAAAGTATTTTTGTTATTGATCAGTTATTTTTTAGTTTCCATCATGATGCCTTCTTTATGAGTTTTTCTTAATTTCCAAACATATGGTGATTTTCTAGTTAGTTTTTTATTTCTTGCCTGATTTCGTTATGGTGAGAGAACATATTGAATATGAACATTTCAATCCTTAGACATTGGTTGAGGCTTGCTAGAGCCCAGCATATGGCCAGCTTTGTAAGTGTTCTATGTGAACTTGAGAGGTTCGGTATTTCAATTGTTGAGTGCTTTGGTCTATATATGCACATTAGGTCATATTTATAGATCATGTTCAACTTACTGATACAGTGTTTATCTTTTCTTCACTCTTCTATCAATTTATAAGAGAGGTATGTTTAAGTCTTCCAACATAACTGTAGATAGGGGTTTGTAGTTTTGAAATTTTTGACTTTATAAAAGTTTAGACAGTGTTATGTAGGAATATAAATGTCAATTTTTAAAAATTTCCAGTGAATCAAAAATTATTATCAAGAAACTTTTTCCTCCAGTAAAGTTTATTATTATTATTGTTGTTGTTTTGCTATTTGTCTTAAGATCTCTGTTTCACAAATCCTTTAAAAGAAAAAATAGGTGCTCTGGCTTTCTAGAACAATTTCCTCCTCCAAATCCTCTTGCATACCAAGGGGGGGGGGAAGCCCATAATAAAATGCTTAAAAATCGAAGCTTTGGAACCAAGGAGACCTTGGTGTTATCCTGATTGCACCAAGTAATAGTTATGAGACTTTGAATGAGCCACCTAACTTCTCTGAATTCAGCTTCTCAATCTGTGAGGTAGAGATAACAATAGCACCTACTATTACTGGGCCAGAAGGTTGCAACATAGAATGCCTGTAAGTACTGACCAGAATGCCTGGCGTGTGTAGATGGTATCTGTGATTATCTTCTTGTGATGATTTGATTTTTTCTTTGCAGTAGTTCTCATGGTTTCTGGTTGCTCACATTAGGCAATGTTCAAAGCACCCAGCCAGGACTGTGTCATGTGTCCAGATAACTGGTGGCTGCTTTGTAGTACCAATCTGGATTCTCATTACTAGTCCTGCTTCCATTAAGAAGTCTTCCCAATTGCATCCATACCAGGCATCAGTGTTGCCATAAACCTTCTCACTGTCAGCTGATAGTAAAGTTCATTTGGGGAAGCTCTTGATTTGTTCTTTGAATTGGTCACTTCAGAGGCCTTTTGACTTTTTCTTCAAGCTGTGACCATGTTTAGTGTTGAAGAGCAGTTCAGGTGATGCTCTGAGATAAGTGGTTTCATAGAAGACACTACTTTGCTACAAACAGGATATAGAATTTCCTATATCCCCTTCCAAAATGGGATATTGTCTGTGCAGCCAGAATTGATTCTGTTTTTGACTGTGAGACTGTGAAGTACCTCAACTTCCCTCCGGGATTCTTTCTGTCTTTGGTTACGTGAAGTTAGCTGGAATCCTCACTTGTCTGCTGTTTGCCAAAGGTTTAAAGGACCTGTCCTCATGCTTCCCTACAACATTGAAGCTTCTAGCTTTTCCTTCATTTAACCTGTCATGCTTTCCCATCCTTGTGCTGGAATGTGCAAGGAGCAATGCAGGTCATAAGACGGTCTTTAGGAAAAATCTAGGGAACTTTCTTCAGAGATGAACAGCCAATTCATCAGTTAAGAATTGAATTCAGTAGCCAAATAAGCTCTCCCTACCCAGTGACGTGGCTTAAACAAGATAGGTTATTCAGTTTCATGTAAAAGATGTTCAGATAATCTGTGGCTCAGGAAGTCCCGGTTGTCCATGGCTGGCATGGTATGGTCCTCAAAGAGCTAAGTTCTCCTTTAACCTAGCCCATGCCTTCCATCTTTTTTTTTTTTTTTTATGCCTTCCATCTTTAAGGTCACTTCATGGTCCTATGGCTACTGGAGCTCCAGTTATTATGGTGAGCTACAGTCTAGAATGAGGAAGAAAGATGGAACCAGAAAGGTGCCACTAGAGGATCAGCTTGCTTGGAAGTTCCCATCCTTGCTCAGATCTCACTAGCTAGAATTTTATCATATGGCTGTATCTAGCTGCAAGGGAGGAAATACAATATTTTATTCTGGGTAGCACTGTGTCTACCTAAAGTTTTGAACTCTGTTACCAAAGAGAAAAAGGTGAATTGATATTGAGTAGTCAACTAACAGTGTGACAATGGTATTTGGTGATAGTGGCTTAACCAGGAACCATAATTCCATAGGACTCAACCCCCAGTCTCATGCAGGTTTGGGAGAAGACTCATTCCTTCTGTATGAAATAAAGCCTTCAGTTATATGCTTCATTACTTTCTCTTTCTTGGAATGTGGTATCTTTTTTAAAAATAAAGGCTATCACAGAAGAGCTACTGTGAATTATCAGAGAGGTCATGCCAAACGAAGTCAATTAATTTCCCTGGGGAGAAATGTCAGTGAGAATACAGTAAGTCCTTGCTACACACATGGCACCTGATGTGTGTGATCTTGATATGTGCAGTGTCTTCTGTGGCTGGCGTGTGTGTTCCAGAGCCTAGGCTGTGGGGTGGATCCATGTGGTGCACAAAAGAAGAAGGTGACAGAGTAGATTCCACAAGGGTAAGACTTGGCCTCAAGTCCACTTGTTCAGTACCTATTTGAAATGAATAGTGAAAGTTTTACAGTTTTTCGAAGGAAGAGTATAGCAATCAGTGTCAAATATCAGGCTGTTCCTTGGAATGAAGCCTTTCCTTTTGCATTTCCTTCACCATCAATTTTCTGAAAAGGGTAGCCATTATTTGCTGTCATTGTTTGCCGAAACCATTTGGCACCTGAGTCCTTACCTAACTTTGTGGGATTCGGTAACGCTGATTTTGCTGGCCTTCTTGAAATCATTTTCTTCCCTGATTACTGTGACTCACTTCCGTTTACCTTCTGGCCTCTTACTTTTCCAGTTTCCGTCAAGAGGCCATATTCCTCTGATCATTCCTTTGACACCCCCAGCCTCCATTCTCAGCCCTTTGCTCATCATCCTCTATCTGTTTTCCTCTGCAGTGGCCCCTGGACCAATGGCTGCTCCTACTGTCTAACTGCTGATAATGCTCTATTTTTAAACCAATTTCTCTCCAGGGATCTAGAACTATTTTCCAATGGCTCAATGGACATTTCTACCAGAATTTTCCATAAATACTTGAAACTTACTATATCTGAAATGGAGTTCTTGACCTCCCCCTACTTGTTCATTCTCTTAAACCTTTCCTTTCTCCTGTATTCTCTGTCTTGGTAAATGCCAGCCATCTAGACAAGCCAGGAACCTGGAAGTCATCCCTCACTCCTTTCTTTCCATCGCTTCTCTCCACATCTAACCTATCACTAAAATCTCTTCCTTGAGATCTTCACATCCACCCCTTTCATTCCAGCCCTGTCTCTGCCCTTGCCCAGGCCCTCATCCTTTATCACATGGGATATTACTACAACCACCTCCTAACTGCCTCTATTTAATCTGGGCTGTCCTTCAGACTGCCATCAGAGTGACCTTTCCAGTACAAAAACTCTATTATGTTACTTCTCTGAATAAAATCCTTTAAACTTCCCGTTGCCTATGGGATGCCATTCAAACTCCTCAGCATAGCATTCAGGGTAGCTCTCTAGCTTGGGCTGCCACTTGTCTACATGGCTCTTTTGTCGGAACAAAAAATGTTGCCCCCTCATCCCCTCGAGGCATATGCAGCCCAGCAGACACAGAAGGAGGGCTTGGGGAGTGGAACTTGTCTTTATGTGAGAACAAGGTGCCCCTCCCTTTGGGAGGATGCAGCCCTGCATGAGGGCACAGGGCTTGGCTTGGCAAATCTTGGGCTAAACCCTTTTATGAACTTATCAGCTGACTCATTTTGTCCCTAGATATGGCCGTACTCCAGCAGAGTGAATTCTTTGCAAGCTTTGTCTTGCCTCCATAATATTGGTGATGACTCCCAGGAATCTCCCCTTCCTCCCGTGATCCAGTCCTACTTGTCTTTCAAGGCTTGCTTTAAGCATCCTCTCCTCCAGGGAGGTTTCTCTGCCCTGCTAACCTGAATTACCTGCCATTACTCAGGGCGACCCTAGTCCACGGTCCGTGTACCCGCACATCACTGTGTCATACTGCTGGAGTGATTAACTTCTACATTTGTCTCCGTCTGTACTTTGTGAACAACTTAAGGGCAGAGGGTAATATTTTATTCATCTTTATATTCCTGGCTTGGTTTTGATCGATTCTAACTAAATTAATTGTAGGGCAACTGCCAGAAATGAAGCAAAACACGAGATTCTAAGCTTAGGCAGAACTACAGGGCTTCTGTTTATTGTAAACAATTAAGAAAATAATAGTACTATTTCACAAAGCGAAACCATTGCCAAACACTCCAGAAATGAATTGTCATTTATTTATGAGCGAAGGCATAAATAAGAAGAAGGTAAATACTGACAGTAGGCAAGGAAAGCATTGGTCTTTCGAGAAGCATATTAAGGGCCTTCGGGCAACGTTAGCGCTGGCCAGGCAGGGAGGCAGCTCTCATGGGAATAGGGCAGGTGGCTGAGAACAAACTTGAATCAAGCCTAAGAGCAGAAATGGGAGCTTCTGTTTAAAACCCACTTTTGCAATTGACTGGATGTTTGACCTCTGGGCATCATTAACCTCTGTGTCTTAGTTTCCACATCTGTAAAGTGGAGATAGTAGTGCTTTCCTTACTTCAAAGAGTTATAGATTAATCAATGTCAGGGAAAATGTCTCTAACTTGGGCGACTGTATGTAAATATCCAGAGCAGCATGTAAGGAAGTAAGGTGTAAATACTGAAGAAAAAAAATCTGAGCTTCCTTTTGATGTATTTCAAATGTTAAAAATGAAAAAAATTGCTAATGTCCTCATCCTAAAGAATGCTGTTAAGGAAAGGCAGTTAGATGTCCGTTTTGGGAAAAGATCCTTTTAATGGTTAGAAGTCTTTTATTCTTCCGGGTGACTCCAAAGCCGAGGTGTCTGCTGAGGTTTGTGGATTTGTGCTTGGGACCAAGTCCTCCTGTGTGACTTGATGGGAACCCACAGAAGCTGCTCAGGCCAGGAGCACTGGGCCAGTGTCCAGGGCCAGCGTTTGCCCTGGAGCAGGTTGTGAATTAGGGCTTGTATGAGCTTCCTTATCTCTTCCTCTTCCCTCCCCATTGCCCAGCTCCCCTCGGCCAGAGGGGCGGCCCTTACCTGTGATCCAAAAATTACAATGTTAAGAATTTATGGTCAGATCCTCCCCGGTTTTCTAAAAAAGGGTAGACTTCCCCAAAGGGCCTTCCATTTATTGGCTGGCTTGAGGCCCTCATCAGGCGAAGTGGGGTGATGGGGGGGAGGAGGGAGGTGGTAGGCAAGGAAGGTCAAATTGCCAGAGGAGCTCCTGTGGTGCAGGGCGGAGGGGAGCAGGTGTGGGGCCAGGAGGCCCAAGCACCAGAGTTTGGGGCCTTTGTGTTGGGAGAGGAAGGGCGAGGAGAGATTTGGGCTGCTAGGGAAGATGGTGTCCTATTATGGGAGAAAGGTTTTGAGGGGGATGTTTAGAACCTTTATGGGGCCATGGACTGGGAGTTGAATCTTAGAAGTTGAATTCCACTTCCTGTCCTTTGAATGAGTTTATATATTAAGACCGGTCTCAAGGCAGAGTGACTTAACAATAGTCCGGGTACATTCAGGGAACTGGAAGATTGTGAAATGCGAGCAGCATAAAGAGCAGCTGGTATCACAGGTGAAATAGTCCATTGAGCCTTGAGCTGCTCTGCTGGTTGCCTGGATGGTGGGGTTCAGGGCTGGTCAGATGGGGTCCAGTTCAACGACGCCCACCATGTGGCTTATTCCATTTCATGGTGCTCGCTGCTGGGCACCAGCCCTACCTCTTCTTAGATATATTTTGATGTCAAGGGGAGGAGAATCTGATCTCGGGCAGGCCATACATACCCAGGGGTGTCCTCCAGAGTGAGACATGCCTGGGGGACTGGAAATGCTCGGGTCAGTATCTCCCTATTGGTCATTTCGAATTACATCATTTCGCGTGCCTGGCTTGCTACGAGGAACGGAGACCAAGGAGAAAGTTCTCTCGCACAGAGATAATGGCAGGCCCCACCGTATCATGGATTTGTACGTAACCCTGTATTCTGTTCAAACTTTTATCTCGAGAGGGCCCTTCCTCTGTTGCTTTGCAAACCATTTGTTCTTCCTTTGAATTGCGAGATGAACGCGCTATCCGTGTTACCCGAGAAGTCGGCCTATGACCTTACGTGATATGAAACAGCAAAGTAAAGTAGTTGGAGACGCTTTTTGTGCTGTTACTGTGTTTGGAAATGTTGACCTGCTGTTAGAGCCCCAGCAAAGTGCTTTAGATCAGACTCACACTTCCTGGGCAGCCGGTGCCCGGTTTGTGTACAGACCTGGGCAAGGTGTGGGAGCTCTTTCCGAGTTCTGTACCCACCGGCTCGCCTCTTCCCCCCGAGGGGGGAGCTGCAGAACAGGCCCGAGCTGGGTGCACACGTGTGGCCGTTGTTTAAAAGAGAGGGCACGCCATTGTGCTGCGGCTGCTTCCTTGGCTCTCAGAGAGGAACTCCTTTTTCTTTATTAGTATTGCCCGAAATGGAATAGTAGAATAAACCTTGTGTCTGTTTTTATCTCCTGAATAAGATCTCTGCAGAGACAGTTCTTTGAGGGAGTCCGGAATAATTAATCCTCTCCCCCCCTCCATCTTTCTCAATGCATTTAATTTAAACTTTCTTAATGAAAACTCATCTCTCATAAATGCCGGGTTGGCCCATTTTGTGTGTGCCTGGTCTGTCCTGCTTTGAGTGATGTGTAAATAAGAGGCAATCTGGTGATGAGTTTTGCTTGTGTGGTGTGGAAGGGTGGAGAGGGAGGAGGGTTTGATGAATAGAGGCAACCAGAAAATGTGCTTGATAATAACATGGCCATGATTGATGTTGTAATTCCTGAAAAATTATCATTGTGATATAATTATTTGTTTATGAACTGTGCCCTGAGACTCCCAAGTTTGTGATTATTCATGGCACAGATAAAACTCTAAAGTCAATAATTCATCAAGGGTATAATGGTTTTGTTTGGGGGAGGTGTGTGGGGGGGTCACATGGATATTACATCCTGTTTCTGACACTTCCGCTATAAATCTGAAAATTCCTTCAGTACAAGGAAGAGCTACCTCCTTATCCTCTGCTGCTGCTGCTTTCTAAGTAGCTTTAATAGTTTGCATATATTTTAAAAACTGAAACTAATTTTGCTTTTCTAGAAAAATTCTTTCAACATAGGAACATTATCTGAATCCTTCCTATTGGCATATCTCATGACTGCCATATAGGGAGAGATGAACAGAAGAATGAAAACAACTGTGCATTGTCCCCAGAGAAGCACAGGACAATCTTACACTAACCTCTTTGATTTTGATCCATAAAAAGGGACAAAGGGAGACAAAAGGAGGCCCATTCATTTTCAGAAAGTTGATGAGTTTGGCCTCATGATGCCTTCTTGAATTTTGAGTGGATGATTTTACTCAAACATATCAGGAGTCTTGGCACCGCTAACCCCATTCTGCCACCATAGAAGGGCTGATATGGTAGTTTGTCCAGTTTTTCCCATTTCCTTCTCTTGGTCATTTTTTCCCCTGCCTCAGCCCACTGGGAATCTTTGTTGTGGATGCGTTATGTGCCACAACGCTTCCGTAGATACTGCGGCCAGGGCTCACCTCTCCAGCAGGGCAGGGTGAAGTGGTCTCGGAGGGCATGTAAAGTACAATGAGAATGAGAAGTGTGTTCTCACAGGGACAGGCTCTTGCTCTCCTTCCATGCCTAATGAACTAGTGAACTGCTTTCCTCAAATTGCTTTTTACCTAGGCACGTGCCAACGTCACATGAGGGTTATATACATGTAGGAGGTCGAAGACTTACCTACCTTAACCAAGGTGAAGAAACCAAGGTGTTCTTGTTGACTAGAGGCTCAAGATGAGATAACAATTTGATGTGGCTGCTAAGAAGTGACTGCACTCTCAGTCTGTTTTAATTAAGGGCTCAGAGTCCTAGGGCACCTGGCTGGGTCAGTTGGTAGAGCATACAACTCTTGATCTCCAGGTTGTGAGTTTAAGACCCATGTTGGGTTTAGAGATTACTTAAAACAACAACAACAACAACAACAAAAACCCTGCCCGCACCCCCCCTGCAAAGAGTTCAGAGTCACGAGCAAGAGATGTAATGGGACTTCTTTTCCATATTGGCACCAGATGACACCTGGAGATCTGTGATTGGCCCAAAGTGCCATATTTTAATCAGAGCTCTTACAGGTTGAATTATGTCCTTCAAAAAGTTGAAGTCATAACCTCCGGTAACTCTGCACATGATAATGATTTCATTTTCTTCTTTCTACAGTATTGTAGATGTAATTAGTTACAATGTGATCATACTGGAGTGGAGTGGGCTCATAATCCGGTATGGCTGGTGTCCTTATTGGAAGAGGAGAGACACAGTGGGGAGCATACCATTTGAATACATAGAGACACAGAAGGGGCAGATGGCAGTATGGAAATGGAAGCAGAGATCAGAGTGATGAACCCACAAGTGAAGGAAGTGCCAAGGATTGCCAGTAGCCCACGAGAAGCTAGGAGAGAAACATGCCTACGCTCTCTCTCAGAGCCTGCCAAAAGAAACTGACCATGCTGGCCCCCTGAATTCAGGCTTCTATCCTCCAGAACTGGGAGACAATACATTTGTTTCCAGGCACTCAGTTCGTGGTAATAAGGCAGCCCTAGGAGAGAGATACAGGGGCCTTGATGAATTCTTGTAAACCCAGACGGGAGTGTCCAGACTAGTGAAGGCATCTGCCATGGTGCCACTGGAGAAACAACTGGAAGAACAGGTGACAGCCTGGAGAGGCGTGGGCCTCTGATAGCCATCTTCACATCTTTGAAGGCCACTCAGACAGCAGAGGGCCCCATTTAACTCTGGAGGTAAGATTTCTGCTTAGCATCCTCTAGAAATTACAACTGTCGATTAGTGGGCTAGAAAGACCCTCACCACTCAAATTAAGGAGACATGATTTTTTTAAAAGATTTTATTCATTTATTCATGAGAGACACACACAGAGAGGCAGAGCCACAGGCAGAGGGAGAAACAGGCCCCCTGCAGGGAGCTGGATGTGGGACTCGATCCCAGGACCGGGATCATGACCTGAGCTGAAGGCAGATGCTCAACCATTGAGCCATCCAGGTGTCCCAGGAGATGTGATTTCTACCTGAGAGTTGCTAAGATCCTCTGGATGATGCCTCAGTTTACAGCTCTTTGGTGAGGATCTGTTATTAAAGGATACCTTCTTGAGCATCTAAGATACATTTACATAGCTGTCCATGGCATATGATGTTGGAGTTTACTAAGTTAGCAACTACTTGGGCTCTTTCTTCTTCTTCCTTTCTCTATTTGATGTGCCTAATTTATTGCTGCATACAGAATAGATTGTGTTCTTGACGCATATACCCATCCTCCAGCCAACATTTATTGTGGGCCAACTCTGTGCCAGCTGTTTGGACTCCCCAGGGAGGTGGGAATGAACACACTTGTTGCTTTGTCCATTTTGCTATTCCTTTCTTGATAGAAACTCAAGCTATTCTGCAATACCACATGGACATTTCTAGTGGGATCTCTGCTTCTTGACAAGTCATGTTTCCTTCCCTTTCCTTCCCTTCCCTTCCCTTTCCTTTCCTTCCCTTCTCTTCCCTTTTTCCTTTCCTTTCCTTTCCTTTCCTTTCCTTTCCTTTCCTTTCCTTTCCTTTCCTTTCCTTTCCTTTCCTTTCCTTTCCTTTCCTTTCCTTTCCTTTCCTTTCCTTTCCTTTCCTTTCCTTTCCTTCTTTCCTTTCCTTTCTTCTCCTTTTTACATGTCCTCATCCATCAGTATTCTGCAGATCTTTACTGAGCAAAGACTATTTGTGAATCACTGAGCAAGGCACTAAGGGGACATGAAGGTGAGCAAGCCATGGTTAGTGCTTGTGGTCCACCCGGTCAGCCCCCCTTCTTTATCATGATTCCTTAGGAGATACAGGAAAGCATGAGCAGCTGAGGGTGATCACTTACCTTAGCACACGAGACTTGTTTCTTTAGCCTGCTAGTTGTTGTCATTCTTTGGGAATTATGCTCAAGAACAAGGCTTGTCTTTTGTTACTACGTGGTATGAAGTATTGGCAAAGGTATTTTTCTTTCTCTCCTAAGTCTTCTACTCTTTCTACTTTTTGAACCTGGGTAATTATCTTAGCTTGAACAGACTAGCTTCCAGGCTTGACATTCGACATTATCTCTTACCTTCAATGTAATGCCCAGGCCAGGTTAGCTTCAAATTGTTTTAAACATGCTCGGTAGAAACAGGCTTTGTCGAGGGGGAGGCAAAGCTGGGTAAGAATTATGATCCACAAGGACTACATTCAGTTCCTTATGCTCATCTAGAGCATGGCTTCCCTCGCGTCCCACCTGCTGCCTTTTTTGAAAACAATTTTTTTTCTTGTTCCTTATTGCTAAATAAACAAGAATCGGTATTGGCTGGGAAAGAGAAGAGGAAGGGTACAGGGAGCTGGCGACAGCCTTGTTCTGTCCACGACCTGCAAACTGGAGCCTTGACACATTGACTTGCCGCCAGCCTGGCAAGGGAGAGGTCCTGTGCCTCTGGGAGCTCAGGCCTTGGCTTGGCTGCCAGCCCCGGGGGCTGGGGAGATGGCAGGGCTTCCTTGACTGTCAGTGGGTCCGGGCCCAGAGCTCGCTTGCTCTCTTTTTGGCCCTGAGATGTTTATTATTTCATTAGTGACATATTTTAGCATTGATGGGTACAAATAAAGGACAGGGAACTTGCTGATACTAAGGGAGGCTTGAGCTTGGGTAAGAAATCCAGGATTTCCACCCCTTCCACTGCCGAAGCTCCAGATGCTGTGAGGATTTCATTTCACCCATCCCTTGACCGCTGCTGCTTTTCAACTCTCCTTGCCACCACCTGCAGATCACAGGGCTGAAGCAGGGTCCAGGAATAAAGTGTTATGGCCAATCAACATTGCTGTCAGCTGACAGAGGGTCAGCCCTAGTGCCACGCTCCTCTAATTGCCACTCTGCCTTGGCAGACAGCCCCTACCCCCCGCCCCGGACAAAGCTCTGGAGGCCACCACTAAGAGCCAGCTTCGGCAGGGCCTACCAGACTGAATGGCTTGGGTAGGCTGGCTTCCGCACCCACTCTGTTCAGGATGGAGCTTCCAGCCTCATCAGGTTTTGACCTGTCAATCTTGTTGTACTATATTCTTCTGACTCTCGGGAGCAAAAGAGCAGGAAACATTTTGGAAACACATAGGGAGAACCCAATTCGGTGTTCTTAATTACCTTCTCCCTATTTCCAATTTCCAAGTATTTATTTCAAGGACCCAGAGAGGACACGGTGGAGAAACCTAGGACCCTACCACCGTGGCCACATTTCCATATCCACCAGTCTGATGCCAGCCTCCACTAATAAACAGTACCCTCAAATTGGCAAATGTTACTGAAGACTTTAACTAGGGAGTGACATTTACTATGGTTGGTGGCTTTGGGACAAAAGTGTTTGCCTTCTGCTTCAGCTCAACCCGTTCATCTCTCTTCATTTTCTGGAGAGCACAGAATTAACTTGTGACCCATCTGTATCCTTATCTGGGAGATAGCAAGCTGAAGTTTTCTTTCTTTCTTTCTTTCTTTTTTTTTTTTTTTTGCTAGCCAGATGACCTGCCTTCAAACGTGACAGGCTGCATGCTGCGCGCTGACCTAACCAATAACAGCACAATCGTGACTTAGTCGCTTGTCTGGAGAAAGAAAATACATATTTAGTATAAAGAGACGATATAAGCAATGGAACAGTTGGTTATACATTATAGATTGTAATAAATGAAAATATCGAGTGCATTTTCAATGATTAATGTATGAAAACTGTCATCACTTACTGTGCATTAATCAAGAAAAAATGCACACTTCCCGTAGTGGTTACCATGCAGGCCCACTGTTCAGCTTTGATAATGTGCATAATAATGCTCAGTATGACAATGAGTTGGGGTAGCTGAAAATTTAGGATGGTTGCAAGTTTGGTGTAGTATTTGGATTAGCATCTTAATCTGTGCCTTGTCAGCCTCATCATGACACAAGCTATGCATTTTTTTTTCCAAAACTAGCAAAAATATGGATGTATCTTTTTTTTTTTCGAACTTTTTAAGAAAAAAAATCAATAGTAATGACCAAGGTACCTGCTTAAACAAATACTACCAGCACTCATTAGTTAGGATGGTTACATGTAAAAGAAATGATGCCAGATAGTAACAAATCCAAGAGAAGTTTATTATGAAAATGGCACCTGCGGATGAAAAAATTAAGTTACATAAAGACAACCATGTATGTGACATGTATGAGAATCTACAAAAGTATAAAAAGAACCCTGTTGTAAATGAAGTATGTACATTTCTGATTTGCAGCATTATCAATGGTCAATGAAAAAAAATGTTTCAAAATAAGCCAGGCACTCAGGAAGTTAGGTCCGGTTAGCTTCACACAAAACAAATGTACCATAGCTGTCGCTTTGTAACGTTTTAATTTTTTTTTTTATATATATATTGTAGAGTTGGTAACACTGCTAAGATTTTTACGAACAGAATATCCCTTTCCCCATTATTCAGCTACTTGGCACCAGTCTCCTCATAAAAGTTTTCATATATTTGTACAAGAAATAGTTAAAAACACAGACACAGTCTTCACAGGTAATGAAGTGTTTTTTTTTTCATTTTGTAATTTTAAACACTATGGATTTAGACAGCAGCTGTGATTATCTGTTAGTTTAAATCACCAGAAATCATTTTGACACAACACAGAAACATTTATAAAAGAAAAAAAAAAAAAACAAACAGCTGTCTAGCTGTTCTTTGTAGCTGATAGGTGCATTCCTTTGATTGTTCGATAGCTAGAGTAGAGCTTCCAAAATTAATCTTTAAATATCATGACTGGCCTTCTTCACCTTCTAAACCTACTTAAATCCTTCAAGTAAGCTCACTATTAAAATTTGTGGCATTTCACTTCTTTTAGTTATTATTATTCCACAGTGATGTGGGCCCGACTCATGGCATCAAAGGTCCTAGAGGAAACCACGCAACACAGTGATATTCAAAGGACAGCCGAATTACTATATTAGCATTGCACACATAAACAAATATATATGACAATTCTATATTCCATTATCCCCTCCCCTTTTGTTTTTAAAAAATGTGGGTTGACCTTTGAAATAATTTTCTGTCTCACTGATAATTGCTTTATATATTGCTCCATCAGCCAACCTGGAAGGAAACCAAAGAAAAGCACCCACTGCTTAGGTAGAGCACAAGGGACTCTGGGAATGTTAACAACTGAGGCTCTGTGGCATCAATTATTTAAAATATCTGAGCGTTATTCTTCAGTGCTTTGTGTTGCACTCCAGAAGAAAAAGTCATACCCAGAACTCCATTGTGGGAAAAATGGCTCCATTAACCTTGAGCTAGTTAAGAGTCTTTTTTATCTCTGAGAATGAAAAAGATTTTGGGGAAGGGTGTGGGGAGGGGGGAGCGGGGTAAGGGTGGGTGGGTGGAGGATAGATGGGAGGGAGAAGGGGAGACAAGAGAGGGAGGGAAAGGAAGGAGAGGTCGGGAGAATATACACCAGCAAAGCAACAGCAGGGATTTTAAAAAGTGGAACGAAAGATTCACAGACAGTAGAAGCAGCATAGGGTGACGTTACAGAGGAAGGCCACCACACAAAACTCACTAACCCCCAAGAATCACTGATTCACTAGGACTGCAGGAATGGGACTGGACCACTCCGGACTAGAGAGAGAGCACAGAGAAGACAAAGGACAAAACAACTACGTTAGCTTAGTATATACTGCATATAGCAACACACATTGAAACTGCAATGGGGCCGACAGCCAAGGACACGTACACATTGCACACATTACAGTTCTCACATCTGTTATTAGATGCCTTAAAAACAGCTGCCAAAGATGGAGTGGAGGAAGAATTTATACTTGACAGTCATTTGGAGTGTTTGACACTACACTGATTTCTGGCAACAAAGACAAAATAGGAGATTTTTTTTTTCTTTTTCTTTTTTTTCTTTTTTTCCTTTTTTTTCTTTTTTTCTTTTTTTTTCTTTTTTTTTTCTTTTTTTTTTTTTTTTACTTCATGTGCGGTTTTCAGTTGCGGTTATCTGTTTGAAGCTTATCAACCCACTCTTTAGTTTTAAACCGTACTGGTTTCAACCTAGAAATAAGAGAACCAAAGGGGAAAAAAAAAATGCCATCAAATCAAATCAGTCCCCCCAAATACAACCTTCCCTTTTTTGTTAGCAAGAAATGAAAAAGAAATAAAAAAGATGTTAAATATCTTTTCCTTCGTTTACTCTGAAGTGTTACTGAAGTCGCAAAAAATTAGCCTCAGTTAGACTGAGAAAAGGAAAAAAAAAAAAAAAAAAGAAAAACAGCTCAACAAAAGGCAGTATGTAACTAAACTGCTCCTCAAATCAGTTTGATTGAGTTTTCCAAAGGCCCCTTTAAAAAGGGCTTTACTGACCCATTAAATTTAATGTGAGGCTATGTTTGTTAGTTGGGAGGTAAAAAATTTTAAGTCCTGCAGCAAACGTTAATGAGGGCTTTGTCTTAACTAACCAAGGAGACTGCAGCAGCGGACTCCAGACCAGGACAGAACACATTTTTTTTTTTTTTTTTTTTCCAAAACCCAGCCCAGGAGCTGCATTTTGTATGAAGACATTACAGATTAATAAATGATAGCACCATGGTTTTAGAAATTAAGTTAATGTTTCAGTAATTAACATTTAGTCCAACTTTTTTTTTTTTTTTAAACATTCTAGTCACAGGCCAGAAATTAAGTTTAAGAACCCAAATTATTTTTTATGTGCAAGTAAGAAAATCTTAAAATCTTAACCATAAAAAGAGAATTAAATTCTGCATAAAATTCTAAAATACTATCCCCCTATTTTAAAAGGAATTAGGAACCAGAACCAAAACCAAAACAACGAAACAGAACAGAACCGAACAACACCCCATTTCATTTGACTTCGTCAAACAGGGCACATTGTTTATGCTTGTCTCTTTCAATCTTGATCACATCAAGATCTTGGTGAAGGAACCCGATGGTTGTCACTTGAGAAATCTCTTGACCACAAGACTGAGTATTCTATGGCAGAGGCATATACACATTAAAGACATCTTAATAAAGATGCAAAGGAAAGCAAAACAACCCAACACACATCTTAGAAGAAGACAAAACGGCAGGCAACGGGTCATCGGACTCTCCGAAGGCAGAAAATAAACAATATCTTTACGGGAAAGAAGGAGTCAAGGTAAAGAAAGGGGGTGCAAGGGGGCCGCGGTGTGGAGAGCGGACGCCGACCTGCTCGAATTCAAAGTGCTAGAATCAAAAGGTCTAAACGAAAACGCCGACGATGCCTCGGGGGGGCCCGCGGGGGCGCCTCAGTCCTCCTTGCGCTCCAGAGTCTGTGCCGCGTGGATGCCGTTGCTGTAGACGGGGAAGGGCAGCGTGGAGAAGAGTCCCTCGGCCGTGGTGAACACGTTGCCGGCGGGCATCTGCGTCAGGCTGGCGGCGCTCACGGCGCCCCCGAACGGTCCCGACATGTTGAGCCGGTGCACGTGGTGGTAGAGCATCTCCATGGGCGTCTTGGGGTCGAGGCCGAAGCCGGGGCTGTTAACGTCCACGAAGTTAACAGCGTGCGCGTTGGGCAGCAGGTTGCCCTGCATGGCCAGGGTCACCTCTGCGGGCGCGTAGCGGATGGTGCCGGTGGTGTAGACCCTCTGCGCCGCCGTGCTGGTGGCGGCCAGGGTCCCCGTCACCCTGTGCACCAGCGGGAGCACGACGTTGCCCGCCTGCAACCTCTGCAGCGCCTCCAGGTCCCCAGTGTACAGCAAGGAGTTGGCCGCGCCGGGGCCGCCGCCCGCGCCCGCGCCCGCGCCCCCGCCGCCCCCGCCGCCGCCGCCGCCGCCGCCCCCGCCGCCCGCGCCCCCGCCCCCACCCCCCCCGGGGTGCTTGTCCCGCGGGGACGCCGAGAGCGGGGGCGACAGCGGGTCGGAGGCGACGGGGGCCAGGGCCGCGGGGGCCGCGGCGCCGAACTGAGTCTTGCGGGCGGCGGCGCCGTCGGCGCCCGGCGGGGTGAGGACCGAGTCGGGGATGGCCACGTGCAGCCCCCCGCCGCCCCCGCCGCCCTGCGGCGACGGGAAGTGCTCGGCGCTGGGGGGCTTGGTCATGCTGTAGGGGGACTCGTTCCTGGAGATCTCGCGGTTGGGCGGGTAGTTCCAGATGCTGCTGTCGTTGTCGAAGTTGATGGGTTCCGCGATCTCCGTCTTGATCTTGAGCACCGAGGCACTGTTGGGGGAGGACAGCAGCCGCGGGGGCTCCACGAGGCCCGCGTCCAGGCCGCCGGGGCTCGACGCGCTGGACAGGCGCCGCCTGCTGGCGCTGCCGCCCTTCTGCCGTTTCCGCCTCTTCTTGCGCTTCTGGTGCTTGCTGGAGGCCTGCGCGCCCGCCTCGCCCGCGCTGTCCGAGTCCTTGGCGCTGTCGGACGTGAGCGACTCGCAGTTCTGCAGCCGCAGGTCCGACTCGCTCTCCACGTAGCGCTCCACCTTGATGTGCATGGGCCCCAGCGCGCCGAAGCCGTCCTCGGCCGCCTTGGGGTTCTCGAAGTCCGAGTGCTCGAAGCTGTCGTCGCTGTCGCGGCTGTCGGGGTTGCTGGAGCTGGGCCCGTCGTCGTTGCAGTGCATGTCGTTGTCGCACGCGTTGCCCGACTTCTTCCGGTCGGGTTCCGGGTCTTCGCTGTTCTCCGACTGGTTACCCTTCTCGTCGGACTTGGAGTTCTCGTTGTCCTCTGCGTGGGGCCAGCGGGCGGGGGAGGGGGCGGGGGCGGGGGGGGCAGGGGGGGCAGGGGGCGGGGGGAGGGGAGACAAAAGACACCTGGTTAGCAGGGCAGGACGCACGGCGCACCTGCTGGGGGGGGGCGGAGTGTGGGCCCACCTGGGCCGCTCCCCCACCTTCGCTACCGAGAGCCCGGGCTTTCTCCGTCTGGAAGGCTTCGACTAGCCAGCGGGCCCTTTACTCAGAGTGTGGGCGCGTCACACATGCACAGTCCCAGCTTTCACCCAAGCCTGCTAAATCAGATTCTGTATTTCAGCAAGATCCCCGGGCGATCGTTTGGCACGCTAACCTTTGAGAAGTCCTGCAAAAAAAAAAAAAAAAAATACTCGGGGCATCAGAGCCGATGATGATCTGGAATGAGAGGTTAGTGACACAGAAGCATGGTGGTGTGCAAGGTGACTTTCTACAGACGTCTGCACTTTCCGTTGGTGGATATTTGTTCATGATTGAAAACCACACTCCTTATTCCTGTTTTTCTCTGTAGCACTTGGCCGTGCAGGGAATCAGGTGGTGCTTATTCTCATTCGCCTTGATCTCTTCCCCCGACTACAGTATAGGCTCCACCGGGCGGGTGGTGGGATTGTTGTCTTTTTTGTTCCCTGCTATGTTGGTAGGTAAATAAGGCGCAGAGCGTGTCTATTCTGGAACTTCTGCCCTAGTAAAGAACTGGCAGATGAATTCAGCTTAGGATAGGAAAACAGTCAGGATCCTCTGCGCTTTTCACCTCCTTCCGCTTCCCCGAAGCTTTGTCTAGAGTAGAGGGATATGGGCGTACAAGCCCGGAGAGCAGGTGCCCCTAAGGATGGAAGGGTGGTGGTGGTGGGGGACCCCTAGCCGCCTGGCACATTAGAGGGAGATAGATTCTCCCGGTAACACAACTCAGGAGATTTAGGGATGATGCTGATTTTGTGGCTCTGCTGTGACGCTTCTGGAAGGCGGGCTGTCCTGCAACCTTAGACAAATCACGGAACTACTTCATTTCTGTGGAAGACGTTGGGTCAGAAGAGGCTTAGGATTCTTTGCAGCTGTAAAACTCTGTGAGTTCTGTGCTCCCTGGCCCTAAGCGTGTCTGTGGAATGGGGGCTGGGGATTGGAGGAAAAGTAGATTTTTAACTTTCCCGAGCCCCAAAGAACTACCAGAAAGTCTGCTTTCCAAAGAACCCCTTACCTATGCCCTTAAGGATCCTGCTTTGGAGGCTCAGCCCCAACTCGGGAAAGATGTGAATATCTGGGGCTCAAAGGTACAGACTGTCTTAGAGATAGTGAAATAAACTGGCTACTGCTTCTGGTAAAGAGGCCAAAGCTGGCTGTGAAGTCAGGGCAGGACTCCTGTGTGGCCGTGGAGGGCGGACACTGAGTGACTGCTAAACCAAGCAGGCGGTCTGTAGACTCGTATATGTACCGGCATGTTGGGGCTGTATTATAGAATAACGTGTTTTTGTGTATAAATACATCCCTTACCATACGTATGTATGTGTGTAGAGATGCCACGTACGTATGTGTGTGCACAGATGTATGTGGTGACACATAAACATACACACGGACGTACAGAGAGAGAGCGACCCGGTACCGATTTGATGCGACCTGTGTGTCTGCATCCGATGTCCTGGTTCTCCGCCCGGCTCCGATGGTGGCCCTGGGGCCGCCGCCCACCCCCGTGTTTGCGCAGGCCAGCCCTGAGCGTAGAACATGGAGAAGGAGGAATACCTGTAATACCTGAGGTATCTTTAGAGTCTGATTCAGAGTCGGATGTCTCCGAAGATTCCGAAGTTTTCTCCGGCAGGTGGGGGAGCTGTGCGATATCCATGGGTGTGTCCTTGTACTCGGGGTTACTGCGGGCGAGGGAGGCATTTATCAGGAGGGCGGACACCCCTTCTCCACGGTTTGCTTTTGACCATCTCCCCCCCCCCCCCGCCCCCCACCTCCTGGCCCCAGACTTCTGGAGCTTAGAGAGTTTAAAAGACTACGCGAGAAGCCATTTCTTAGGTCCTTATGGGACTTCTCCTGAGGCTGGGATTTCCTGTGCTGGGGTGCAACTGCACCCTGCCACGAGGGCTGAATACCCAAATGCCACAGGAAAGCCACTAAAACGCTTTTAAATAATCAGGTGGGGCCGGGGACCAGGGCATTGCGCTGCTTGACATTCCTCCCAGTCTAACACATGCGGGGGTGGGGCGGGGGGAGAAGTACTCTCAGCTATTCCTTCCCATACCTCCTGGTGTGCCCTATCTCCTCTTGGGCTCCTAATGAGTCCATTGCCTCGGTACCCTTGTCTTGGTTCCTTGATGGAGCTTCTCAGCTGCTCAGATGGCTCCAGAGCCACTGAGTGAGGGTGGGGGCGGTGTGCCGAGCCCTTGGCGCCTAATGATCTGACAGATGCACAGGTGCACCTTGGGATGCATGGATTATGGCTACTGAACTGTCAACACACCCATTACAATCACATTTTCAGCCGTTCATGTGGTGTACACCTGTGGCTTGTTAAGCTGGAACTCTGATTGCAGTGGGGAGAGTCCCAGTGTGAAAGAGGCCCTAACAGAATGGATCTAACCCCATCTGCACAAATGTGCTTAATTTTTGTTCTATTTTTAATTCAGAAACAGGCCTCTTCTGGAAAAAGAGTGTGTGTTTGGTCAGTTTGAGCGAGCTATCTTCTAGAAATGCCACCTTCAAGGCCAGCCCAATGTACTAGCAAATGTGGGCTACTGTAATCTCGAGACACAAAGAAAGCCTTCTTGCCTCAAAGTGGAAAATGCCTCTTCTACCCTCCAGGATGGCTAGCCAACCAGATGATGATTACCGATTCATCTGCTAATCTCTAGTGAAATCCCTATATTTGAGAGTCACTGTTTCAGTAACCGCTCTAAAGCGGCCAGTGTCGCGGGGAGGGTTAATTCACCACGATGGATTATCAGGCATTTACTCCTTAGTGTGAATTAGCTTCAGGGGCAGAGCTTTCCCTAGATAATGAGATGAGACTAATGGTGGGAAGGTGGCCTTAGACTCTCAGTCTCTGAACACTCTGGAGTCCCTAATTCTACCAACACGTGAGAGAAGAGGAGAAGAGCAGTCATTTCAGAATGGGGAACGAGAGGCCTGAATGACCCAGAAGTGAGGGTTTTGAGAAAATGAAAATATTGCTCAGGGAAGAACAAAGGAAAGGAAATGTGGGAAAGAAACTTCAGTAAGTTACTCTTTTGCTAATATTCAATAGTTGCTGTTTTGCCAAGGCCACATCTTTTTCTTTTAGATCTTGAGCCTCTAGAAGTGATGCCAGTGAAATGGCAGACGTGGTGGTTTTCCTCTGCTAATGCCCATCTGCGTTAGTCTCCTCTGGTCCAGATGGGGGTTCACAAGTCACTTGTCACCCAGCTTGTAGACTTCTCCCCCTGAACTCAGGGTGAGTCTTTGGGTCAGCTGACACAGGTCTACCGTGTCTGAGATTGAGACTCTTGAGCCTGATAACTTGTCTTTGGTACCCAGACTACTTCAGTCCTCTCCCTATGGAATTAGATGGACTAGAATCACCAAACACTTAGGAGCTTGTACATTTGATCCCAGGCCAGGTCAGTGGTGTTGATCCAAAATTTCATGGACTGACCTCTCCTTAACCCTTCTCATTCCTTCCACTTGGGGGCAGAGTCGGGAGTCCTGAGAGGGATGAAGCAGTAAGAAAGATCCAGACAGCAAGAAATCATCTCCCTGAATGGGAGTGGCCAAGTGTACAGACGACTTCAGTGTACTGTGTTCCATCAGCATGGGGGACAGATTATCTTCCAGTCTGTGGCGTTCCTGTTGCTAATGCCTGATTTCTAATAATAATAATGGGTCTCCTTGGCGCGACGACATTTTTGACTAGCAAAAGAATGTTCATGCCACAATACCTTATTCTGATTTCTCTTTGGCATGTGAGTTTTTATAACCTGCATTACACATAGCCATTGTTTCATAAACCTCTTTGTAAAAGGATTCCTTGGCATCAGAACTCATCTTGAGCATATCACGAACACAGGAGAAAGTTCACATGAAAATCAGGCCTCGGAGAAAGCCACATTAAATACACATACTTGGACCTTTGGAGAGAATTACTGTAGCGTCGAAGAGGTCAGAAAAGGAAAAAGAAAGTAGATAAATGAAGACTCTTTTAAGTGGTGCACATTAAGGCCCTCTCTAGAGCAATAATCATTAGTGTCTGATTGATATGCTATTGGTAGCAAGCACATTCATGCCTTCAAGTCATCACCAATGTACGTGAACACACTCTGAAGGGTCAGTGTGCTGATGAGCCATGGTTGTCAGCATCTCGGCTCCATTTGGCTGTCTCCGAGAAAAATGGGATTCAGGTACTCCCTGTCTAGATTATCAGCCAAAGGGCACCAACTTCCATTCATAAGACCTACTGGAAGCGTTCCTATTCAGACCACGTGTTGGGTTCTGCTTGGTGGCTTTAGGCCAAGAGAAGCCAAAAACTGGAATGACAGTGACGGGAGGCAGCCAGGCTGCGAGCATTCTCATAGTTTCATGACGGAAACGGTGGGAGACCTCCAGGAAATTTTGCCCCCAAAAGCAGCCCAACCAAGGTCTTGGTTTTCTTTTTGCTTGGTTGACTCCAAAGGCAAAATGCTTTGGATGAGGAAGGAGAGAGATGAGGAAGGAGAGAGAAGAGGGGTCGCAGACTAGAGTTTAGGAAGCTTGTTGAGCCTGGCCTCATTTATGGATGTAAATTGGCGGGCACATTAAAATAGCAGTAAAACTAGACCAAAGTTCCATGGCACGAGGCAAAAGAAGATTGCTTTCACTTATATACCGATATTGCCTTGATTCCGGCAAAGCAGCCCACTTGGCTTACCAAAACTTGAATGCCTAGGGAATCAAATGCTGTGTAATATGCTTAAGGTTTCAAAGGGATGGGATACAGGAGGGATATAATGGACCCTGCCACTTTTTCCCCATGCCCTTTTGCTTAATTTTCTCAAGGATTGGAATGCACGAGTGTAGGTTTATGGGGTGGGGAGAAGGAGGTGCCTCTTGAATGCTTCATCTGTCGGCAAAAGTCTGTCACTTTTTTTCTTTCTTTCTAGCCTGACCATTTGTGGGGGAAACCAAAGCAACCTCTGCAGAGCTGCCCAAATGTTGACAGACCAAGAGTTACTAAAAATGTTGTGAGTCTGCCCTGGAAGTCCCCTCCAACATTGCTCTGATCTTTCCATATTTCTTTGCATCTTGTGGAAGGAAAAGCAGAATTTCCACATATTTCCACACCAGATACCGCCAAAAGATAATAAGACATGTCAGCTATTAACTGTGGGCTGCATATTTTATAACTGACACAGAAATGAAAAAGAATTAGAAAATATACCTAAGAAGATAATTCACCCAGATGATATTCTTCTCATTTGCGTTCTTGGCATTAATAGCTATGGTGGCACTAGACTGTATCCAAATATATCCTCCATTCTTCTGCATCCAACGATAGTACTTCGTCACACACTGGCCCTTATTCAGCACTGGGGGAAAAAAGAACAAAACAGAAGGCATTGTGTATTAAGATGGGGACCAAATGATTTTCATCTCGGTAGAACGGCAAGCTTTGAAAGGGGGGGGTCCCACACCACACTAAGCCAGGGGTGCCCTTCTGTATGCTTAATGTAGAATGCCATTAGTAGGACAAATAAAATCAACAATTCAGTGGAGCGAGGGTTACTAGCATTTGTAGCAGGACTTTATTCCGTTTTGGGCAGCCATGGTGTGAAAGGAAGAATAAAAGGACTACAAATCTTGTTGGCTCACAGAATACCTAATGTGGTGTGGATATTGTCAATGGGTTTGACGTCAGACGCTAACAAAGGAAAATCTGTATGTGATTTATTCATAGCTGCGAGGTAGATCTCTTTGAGATCCCAGATATTTGAATGGTTCCGAAGATGCTTTACCCTGTCTTTGATCATTTCACCTGAGTGCAAGCAGCATCAACCAGTGTCCTCCTACATCTGTTCCTTTTGATCTTGTCTAACAGAATTTATAGTCCGCGTATGAACAAAATTTACATTGGTCAATCCGGGGAAATTCTGGTGAGACTTTACTGACTGTTGGAACAAAATAAATCCCCCGACCAAGTCAGGGAGAAACCCTGGCCTAAGGGAGGCACGGAATTGACTTGGCTAGAGCCAAACAGAGTGACAGCTCCACACACGCTCTGAAATATGGCCCCAGATGAAGGAACAAGTAAAAACAATCAGTAATGTGAAACGGTGCCATTAAATACCCACTGAAGGAGAGCTTTAAAATGCAGATGTTAAAAATGATACTTTAACCAAAATCTTGCCAAGTTGAAATTGATTTGATTTGTATCTGGGTACTCCTGAGCTAGTAAAAGGGGAAAGTGCAGTAAATCATCCCCTGAAATAAAGTGCTATGGAAAGGAATGGTTTAAAAGGATGCCGGAAATGTGAAAAACCTGCGGTTATTACTTGGCTGGGGATCGCAGGGACTCCACACCCCCGAAAGCGCGCCGGCTGGTTGGCCACTAGAGGGCAGTGTGCACTCGTCCACGTTGCCCACTTTTTGGCATGTCCTTGTCTCCGTCTGCTAAAATGAAAAACCTCTAACTGCTGTAATAAATTTGGCTAAATTAGCTGCTAAATGGTTATCTCAAGTAATATGTATTTGCATTAATCATCTTGCTCTAAACCAGAACAAGCCAGAGTCCTAAAGACGTAGTAAATTCATATTGTCCATTTAATTACGGCTAATAAGTGCTTCATATACAATAGTTTCATGAAGTACATTTTGATTTTTTTTTTTGTGGGGGGGGGTTGGATGGGTAAAAGGAAGTCACTTTGGAGAAGAGCCGCATTTTGAGGCCGTTGAAGCTCATCCCGTCGTGTCTGAGCTGCTCTTCCCGGCTCTAAAAGTGATCACAAATCTCCCTCCACGTCCTCTGTCCGTAAACACAGAAGCACCGATGCTTTCCTCCTATTCTTCCTTTTCCTCACAATGCACCAAAAGGATGCTTGTAAAATTTAATAATTATGTCTTCACAGTTGCTCGAGAAAGATTCGTTCGCTTTGATGAGCGCTTCAAATAGGGGCAAGCTCTACTCTACTCTGAGGCCATTCAACAGTTTAGGGTATTTGTAAGGCCCGGAACTGTCATCTTCTCTCGGTGGCGGTGGCGGTGGCGAGGCTCCACAGGTAGCATTGTGCTCTCCTTTTGTCGGCGATTGTAAGTTGTGCCATTCTGCATGCATGGGTTCCCGGGCTACAAAACTGCGTGGTGAGGCTGAAAGCAGTAAAATACTCACTCTGCCATACAGCTCTTCTGTCAAACCGTTGTTGCATGCAACAAGATGTGCTTTTATTCAAATCCTCTCAACCTGGTTAACTATTAATAGAGGAATGACGGGTCATGAAGTTCTGCCCACTATCTTCACACAGAGAAACTTCCAGCACCCCAGTCAGCGGTTGGTGTCTAATCCCATCTGCTGTGTATCTGGAGTAAGGAATAATTTCAGATGGATCTGGTACTTTTTAACAAGGGCAAGGAGACCCAGAGACCCCTTTTCAAAATCCCACATGAAGAAAACACTGAGATAGTAGTTGACATCGGCCCAGGCCGGCTGGGGATTCCGGACCGGACTTTGACCAGACGTAGGTAGGCGAAGTGAAAACGTTATCTCCAGGGGGGAGTGCACAGAAAGGGGCAAAGTGAGACAGGAATTCCAAAGTTAAATTAGAATTTGTAGAATCAATGTAAAGATCCCCCCACCCCCATTCCTTATAATACTTTCTCTTACTTCTAAACAAAGAGAGAAACAAAATCTCAATTCTGAACTGTACAGCCAGCAAAACATCTCCCTCCCCAGTGAGCTCCGCCTACGTGCAGTGAAAGGGGCTGAAAGACTCAGAATGTGGCCTTGTCTTCTGGAGCTAAGGCTACAGGACTCTGTTTCCCAAGAAGAAATACAAATTTAGCATGGCCAGGAGTGCAGCCTTCCTCATCCCCCGGCCAAAGGCCATCTAGCAAAGAGAGCAGACCTACTTGGGAGAGGCAGGCTTGGCAGGTGGTCACATGAGGAAGTATTGTGGAAGGACCCCCAAGGAACGGACCCCCCCTCCCAGACTCCTTGGGGGGTCAGGCAGCTACTTGAATGCCTTAGCTTGCTGTGGTCAATGCCACAAACAGATCTGGGAGCCCATTGTGGTCAGTTGGAGAAAACAAGTTTCACCTACTCCATTCATTTGCCCCGGGCCAGACTGAAAGTGGTTCGGAAGAGGTAAAGACACCTTCCGGCCTGGACCTGGATCATGGCAATTCCCTGAGGACTTCCTGAAGGAGACCTCCATGCGTCAGTGGCAAGCCAGACAGGGAGAGAGAAGGCACTGAGTTAGCTCCTACTACAGCGGGAAATGGTCACTCAAATACTGCCCTGGTTGTATTGGTTTTCTGGGAGGTCCCATAAAAAGGAGTCACAATAGAATTTTGCTTCTTTTAGAATGAACAGGAATAATTTTTGCTTGGGGCTCCAGAATATACATTTATGACTTGGGGATGAAGCTTCTTTCTTTAAAAAAAAAAAAAAATCATACTGGCAAATCAGTTGGATCATTCCAGCTGCGCCAGAGGCAGGATCTGACAGCTTTTCCTGAGCTCATGTGGTCCTAATCAGCTCAAGAAGAAAAGCCACCTTGGTGCCAGTTTGAAAGAGATTTTTAGTTTGTAATAAATTAGACAACTTGAAAAAACAGAAGAACTTTTTCAATTCTCTTTAATCCAGTGGCTGTTGTTTTTATTTGGGAGTTTTAGCTTTCGATATTGGGGAAAAATGAGAGAATGATTGTGTCAGGCTATTTCCTAAAATCTCTTTTGTGGGGAAACTCTGAAAAAGGCACGATGTGAGTTACTTGATATGGAAGTCCTCAAAAAATAGCTAATTGTCCCTTGAAAAGAGATAGAGTCATCAAACCAATGAGCTGCAGAGGAAGTTCATAACAGTGTGCTCAAACTAAAAAGAGAGGAAGCAGAGAGAAAGAAAATTTATATGCGGGTCATATTTTTAGCTCTGTACCGGGATATGGCGTGAGTACTTTTAACATGAAACCTGGCATCTTCTCTTTGATTTATCTCAAAGTTTACTTTTTGGTGTCTGAAACTTCGGGTAGAGCAGCCCGTGTTCCCCTCACTGGATTCACCCATCATATCATAACATCTCTAGAATTATGTCTTTCAAGTTGTACCATAGGAATTCGTTTGCATTCAGGGATCTCACAACATCGGAGGGGCCTTTACTGAGATTTTACAGGGCACTCAAGGAGATATGAGGGGATGGGTACGTTTCCCCCAGGTTCACTTATAATCTCGAATGGTCCCAGGTGTAATTCTGAGCACCTCTGCTACCCCGTGAGAACTTGTTCCCTGGCTGGAAGTCTAGGGTGGGACCAGTTGTTCTCGGCTGCTGTTGCTCCAAGAGGAACCAAGTAGCTGCCCTCAGCACCACCCCATGTTCCAAGCTAAGGCTGCCTTTGAGTTGCAGGCTGTGCTCTTTCGAGGACAGGGTGGCCCCACGCTTGTGAGAAGAATAGAACAAGGAGATGTAAACGCTCCTGGTTGAACCGCTCCAGTGCTGCTGGTTTGACAGTTTGGGGCTATTTAGCGTCAAGATCCCACCCACCCCTGATTGCGAAGGGCATGACCCATACGCTTCACTTAAGAGAAAACTGCAGGGAACTTCCGATTTTTTAGGACACGTGACCCCTTATGTCAAATACACACTTGCCCCACAAAAGACTGCGTGTTCAGTTTTCTTGAATACCTTTGAAAAATGTCACCTGGTCGGTCTCTTGGTCTGAGCCTAGTGGTGGCGTCCAAGGAGCGCTGGGCCTAGAGGGGAGCTCCTCCCCCCTGAGCCCCAGGAGCTCTCGCCGAGGCACACATCCATGGCTCTGCACACAGCCACCAACAGAGGGATTTCAGTTTTCCTCGGGAAAACTCTGTCCCCAGAAATAGACCGATGATTGAGAGGACATAAAGGAAGCCTGTGTCTGTGGCAGGAACATAATTCTGTTAGTAAATCAAAACAAATCAGTACAAGTTTGCCTTCAGAAATATGGAGAAAAAAAGAGAACATGGTCTCTTCCTGTTGGGCCGTTCTACCAAATCAAAGCCAAAGAATCTAAATAGTGAGTTACTTGTGTCTTAAAAAGAAGGAAGCAGTCTAATTCAGTTTGGAGAGGAGATGAAGAACACATATCAAAAGCGGTCTTTTAGCGAAGTGTCTCACAAAAGGACATTTTAGTGGCTTGCATATGCATTAAAAAGCTGCAATACTTGGCGTATTCAGGTAAGTATAGAATAAATAGGAAATGGTGAGATCATCGGAGATTGCACACTTCACATTCACACAGCTGAACAAAGAGCTTCATTATCGTCATGGAGATATGAGGACGCATCTGCGGCGCCATTCACCCGGCCGGGAGGTACCTTCATCAGTGGCTGCAGAGAATGGAGAGGGGGTGCTGTCTCCCAGGAACTCGAATATTATTTCTGAATTCACTAATGTGGAGAGTGTGCAAGTGAGGGGGGGTGGTGTGTGTGCGCTAGAATCACACCTTTCTACTTAATACCACAGTTGGGTGCTTAGCTGTAGCCACTGGTTTCCTTTCTACATTCACAAAACTGGCAGATGAAACATGAAAAAGAATACTGACTCTTTAATCTCTGCTTCTCCACCTAAGGCCCAAGGCAGGCTGACAGGGAACTTCATTCTGGAAACAGGACTTTTTTTTTTTTTTTTTTTTTTTAATTCTGGATTACTTTTTCCTCTGCTTTTGAAAAACTGTGGGCTATAGGCGAATGAACCTGACATAGACTTAAAATAGGAACAAGTTTCTTTATCTAAAAGTTATAGTCCTTGATGCTTACAGGAAGGTCATTTTCAAAACCCACAGGAGAAAGAGCATTAGAGGCAGAAACTGTGCATTAAGTGCTTTATTTACTTGCAATCGAGACGGTTTTTCATTTAGAACTGCTCATAGGATCAACCAAGGCTTTGATGCTGTGCAGACTTTCCTATAGATTTTGCAATTAGTGAGCTAGATGTCTTAAATAGCGGGCATCCACAAATTGGTTTTTTGTTTTTTTGTGAGTCTATGTGCCGAGCAATATTTGGTAAAGTTTAATGATATTTGATACTTAACGTGAGTTACGAGCTTGAGGACAGAAGACCTGTGGATGGTCTGTGAATGACTATGCATCATCTATGGATTTTCCCCCTAATACACTAATGACAGGCCCTGCTTGAATTGCTATCTGTGTGATTTATCACCTCAGAAGAGGTTTTTTCCTATACCACTGCCAATGGATAGATTTTTATTAACTGTTAATATTGAATCATGCAGAAAACTTTTCATTGATTTAGGAAATGTCAATTTGTTAAGTTTAAAAAATAAATTCCTCTTTTCTTCATGATAATGTACTGAATGGGAGACCAAGGCTTTTGAACACTGATGGTATGTTCTAGGACAGGAAAAAATCAGTGATGGTTGGCAGGAGTGACGTCCGAGATCTCAGATTTTTTTCAAACTGTTTCAATTCGGCCAGAGTTTCTGTGCCACTCATTCTTGCCCTTCTTGACCTAAAATACTTAAGGACAGGTATTTCTTAGCCCTTATGCTTTTTTTTTTGGTGGTGGTGGTATTGGGGTGGGGGTGGGGGGGACGGGATTTGCCATATAAGGGAAGCCGTGAACTCTTCAGCAGGGAATTAAGAAAAATTTATGGTGAGGAAATGAAGGAAATGGTGGATTTATCCACTCATTCAATGGATATTCTTTTGAGTGCCTACTGACTCTGTGCCAGGCACCAGGGATCTCAAAGTCCACAAAAATTGGTCGTGGGCCTGTCCCTTTATTAGTATTGGTCATGGTAATTCCACTCCCTTACCAGTGATTGCTTTAGGTTTGGAAAGTGGTGGAACACCGGACAGTGAGACCCACGGGGAGGTCTCTCTCGTTGAGAACCATTGGAGAAGTTTTCTTCATTCTGAAAATATAGGACTTACCTCGATTTGCCTTTCTATGGGAGACAGATCATCTTCACTGAGAAACTCGTAAACGTAATAACTCTTATGGGAAGTGGGATGAGGGTCTGAAAGCACAGGGGTCTGACCTGGCCTGGGGGAATTCGTCACCTCCTTTTAAAAATGAAGTGTTGGGCACGGTTAAGCTACAATGTAGGGAGAACTAAAACAGGGTAGAAGGATAAGGTTGGATCTTTGCCTCAGATTTACTTTATGTCTCTCGTGAACCCTGTGTTTCTGGAGGAGGTCATTTTATGAAGTCCACTAAACCTCTTTAACAAGAAATACATAGGTGGGTGAGGCATAGGTATAGAGAACACATGTTTGGCAAAATCAGCAATACTTAAAGGAGCCCAGGTAAATGTCATTTGTTCACCTGTTGTGTAGATTTTTCAGAAACCCAGATACTTTGTTGTGAAAATGTGTCAGATTCTCCCATGTAGCAGTCACTGTTGGTTGTCCACTGAGCAGCTACTCCTTTTTTTTTTTTCAGTTTTATTTAGAAATAATTGACATACATCACTGTGTGAGTTTAAACACACAGCGTGGCAGTGGCTCAGCTTACATATATTATGAAACAATGACCACAAGTAGGTTCAGCTAACATTCATCTTCTCATGCGAGGTAAAATAATAAGGGAAAAGAAAGATAGAAGAAGAAAATGTGCTTCTTGTGAACTCTTCGGACTGACTCGCAACAACTTTCCTACAGATCCTGCAGCAGTGTGAGCTGCAGTCAGCACGTTGTGTATTGTGCAGCTCTTCTATCGCTTGTTCCTGGATAAGGCAACTTTCCCAAGTCCCAAGGGGGGACAAGCCTTGATTGTTGAAGCCAGACCTGGTAATTGCATCTAGTGTGTGGCTTAGGCTTGGGCACTTGATGAAATGCTGGACAATGAGATATAGGGGGGCTTCTCTCTACTGGAGGGCCTGTATGAGCATTTTCTTTCAAAAATGAACACAAAATAGTGACTGACCCTTTCCTGACTTTGGGCATTGTCTTGTGAGGAACTGGTGATGGGCAGTGCTACAGCTCTGTTTTGATCATGAAGAGAAAGGAAAGATGATTACAGAGAAAGTTTAAGTCATTTTTGCTTGGGTTTTCTGTTACTCAGTAACGGGATGCATTCTAGTCGATGTGCCCTGCCAAAAATTCTAGGAAGCCAGAGGGGATGCGGAGTTCATCAAGAGGTTCAAGTGACCTGATCCTTAGTTAACACAAAATTTATGGAAAAATCATTGTATGCTAAACACATACACAAATTAAATCCCCATGCCACTCATTTGTATTAAACAAGGAAGTCTGAGGTTTTTTTTGAGAGAACGCAAGGTATCAGTAAATCAACATTTTAAGGAAAGTAGTTATAAAACATAAAACAGCATTTTGTTCTTAATCTTGTATAATGTACTAGAAATGATGGAACTGATTTTATTTAGTTTGATTTAGGTTAAAATGGAAGTCTTAGAAGTATTTTTTTTTTTGAGCATGTTTTATAAGAGCAATGGGTTAGTTTCTCTCAGATATTAGATGTTCTGTTTTATGATAATAAAAGCAGCTACGGATTGAAATAGTAATAAGGAAAAGCCCAGGGATCAACGTTAGGATTGTTTTAGAATATATCTCTGTCCTCTCGAAGTTCTAGCTTACTTCCTGGGCAGCAAGGAAAGATTGTGTACTGTTGTATTCTGTGTCCTTTTATGCTCTTCTAAGCCTGGAATGTCCCTGACCCTGCACCTCTGCCCACCTCCTGCCACCTTGGCTTCTTGCCATCCTCTTTCAAGTTCCAGGGCAGATGTGCTGTCTCTGGGACTTCTCATCCTCCCTTGTTGCCCTGCCCTCCTCCCTGACCCCCCATCTCAGGGGTTCTGTGTTTTGTTCATACATCTCAATAGTCCTTTTTTATACTATGTTTTCAAAATTGGCTGTTTTCGTGCTATCTTCCCTACTAGTATGTAAGCTGCTGGAAGGTAGAGACCACACCTTAGTTATTTTGGAAACCTTATTGCAATACCACAAAGCTTTGTACATAGTAAATACTCACAGATGTTAGATGAATTTGAACAGGGAAAATGTTACTGTTTGTATTCACACATACAACAAGTACTTGGAAAAAGATTAACCTGGGGAAACAAAACCCAAAACACCTCCTTTTGCCTACAAATTGACTATTATTTCTGTTTACACTCTATTAGCTTTCTCCACTGATGTTCAAAACTTTACACCTTTGTAAAGAAGTTCATCTCTTTATCAAGTAGTTATGTACTCGTTTCATTTGAACCCTGACTGACATACCCTCAGAGCCAAGTCGCTACTTGTACTTTACTAATAGTCACAAAATTCAACCAACTGGAGGGGAAAATGAAGCGCTTAAGATTGTTAGGGGCAGCCCGGGTGGCTCAGCGGTTTAGCGCCGCCTTCGGCCCAGGGCCTGATTCTGGAGACCCAGGATCGAGTCCCACGTCGGGCTCCCTGCATGGAGCCTGCTTCTCCCTCTGCCTGTGTTGTGTCTCTGCCTCTCTCTCTCTCTATATATGTGTCTCTCATGAATAAATAAATAAAATCTTAAAAAAAGATGATTAATCAGTCTGTATTTACTTTTACTTCATGTACAAGAGTGCTTTTGACATACTAGTATAGTCAGTCCTCAAACATTAACCTGAATGGGAGTCTGCTAGGGATCTTGTTAATCGCAGATCTGGACTCACTAAGCTGGGGGTAGGCGTTTCTATAATGCAGGGGAGCAAGGACACTCAGCTGAGAGTTAGGCCCTTGTTGGTCTCTGTTCTCTATCTGCCTGCTTTTGGATCAGAAAAGCCAAAATCGGTACTTTCCCGAAAAGAAGGAAAAAAAAAAAAAAGAAAATAATACCGGTAATTCACTTCTGCATAAAACCCTGACTTTATTTTGTCTCCATGTGACAATCCGTCTTGGTTAATGGAGAGGCACATGATGCAGACTGACTTGGCTTCTGAAAACAATCTGACGTGGTAGCTGTAACACACATCATCTTTCAGGGGCATTTTCATATTCATATGGAAGAAGAGGAAAAGCTCATTTGCACTGGGAAAAAGTCCAGCCAATGATCAGGTCGCAGCCAAATCCCCGAAGGCCCCGCTCCGAAGAAGGCTAAGATCAGAGAATAGAAAGAAGTCCTCTGTCTATTTGTACTTGGCCCACCCACCAAACTTTGCGCCGTCCTCTCTCCCCACACTGCAGCTTCCTTTACTGTGTGCGGTGGCTGCATACCCAGATCAACAATTAAATTCCCCCTTTGTTTGTGTGGCAGATGACAAATGCATGGAGGACATCTTGTGTTTCCGAGGCAGGCAGGGCACTTACTTTGATTGATGCTCGGTTGTGGAAAAAAATGAGCTGGGAAGGAATTACAATGGAGGGCCTGCAGACTGGAAGGGGATATACTAATTAGTCCTGCATTAAGCAGTCGGCTTGCATTTGGCGATGAGACGCCTTCAGGAGGGAAGCGTAGGGGTTATTGATGCAAACAGCATGCAATGCATTCTTCCAGGTAGCTGTGCATGACTTTTGTCAAGAAGGATAAAATTTTGTAATTAAGAAATAAAGACCAAGGCTACTGTATTTTTTTTAATGCTCCCTCAAATATATCGGGTGGGCCATGCTTTCTCTATAGGCTCTCACAGACAAGCTGGAAGTCCTTCTTTCTTGGTGAAAGAACTCTTCCAGAGTTTCCTCATCCTGGGTAGCATCCTAGGAGGGGAGAAACGCTACCACTTCTATCCTTTCTGGCTCCTTTTCACTAACGTCCCACAGCTACAGAGCCTCAAGCCTTGCTAGTGGAGCACATCATAGAGGGAAGAGAAGTTTCCCTCCACCACTCTTTCTAGGTTTGAGAGAGTTGCTCATTTGACCCGGAAAGGACCCTGGGGATATCTTAAGACAAATCCAGCAACTTCTACAGACAAAAGGTTGGATTAAAAGGGACAAATGAGAAATGCAAAACCTGTTTCTCCATTTGGTTTAGCATTCGTGGCTTGCCCGTCTGTATTTGGGCTGGCGGCAGAGGTAGAGTAGTAGATGGTGGCGCTGCTCTCCTGTGCTCCAGCTAACCGGGGCGTCGGACTCAAGGGAGGCCTGATCAGTCAGCTGGAGATCGGTACCTCCCGAGCAATGGAGAACTGGAGACTGCTAGGCAAAGATGCTCAAATAATTGCTTACATGAGTAGTTTAAAATTCAAACCTCGAAATGTTGATTGTGTCAATTTGCCCTGGAGAATCAGTGAAATTGGGTTCAATGACTCCAGTGAGGTAGCATAAGGAGAAAAAAATCAGAGAGGTCTTTGGTCACAGTGTGAAAGAAGAGGTCCTACAACCCCCTTGGTCTTAGAATCCCAGTATAATTTCACTCACCCACCATGTTGGTATAGATAATGCGATTCTTAGTGATTCTTTATGTTGAAAGCCAGTGTACTATCAGGCGTCTCATGTTAACTTAGTGGGAGAGTGAATGGTCCAAAGTTCTTGGTTCAACTGATGGAAGTTGCCAGTTCCTGATGCAGCTGAGATTCCCTTTTACTTTTCTTATTCTAGAGACAAGTTCATCTACGGATTTACAGATGCCTATGCTAGGAAAAAGATATAAGTGATAAAGATAGCATTTTGAGTTATCAAAGACTATGGAGTCTTTTTTTTTTTAAGTTTTATCCATAAACTGGAACATAAGACAGATATCAAAATATCAGAAATATTATCAGATGGGCTAAAACCTGTCTTTCATGCACAGGCACAGGAGTTGTGCCAATAGCTCTAGGAAGAAAAGCTAAATAGTTAATGCGGTTTATTTTTTAACCATCCCTTTGTTTTAGAATTCTATCTTATTCTTGAGCTGATTCTCTGTCACCATGACCTTCTTCTGCCAAGAAGGTACAGTTGAGGCATCCTTCAGTAATAGCCTAGGGCTTTGGACAAGCAAGATGCTGTGCTGGCTTTTTGCCTTTTCTTCCAGTGTTTACACAACCAAGACTTATTACATGCTCTGTCATTTTGTTACTGGGCTGGCTTTGGTTTGAGAATTAGGTAAACATCAGACATTCCATCACACAATTTTAGACTCAATCTTACTTTATAATGATGTTAATGTTTATTGTACAAAGCGAGATGCATTTGTATATTTTAGCATTTTATTTCAGTCACAGAATGCAAAACCTGACATTGGCATCAGTTTGATTTTTTTTTTTTGTGTGTGTGTGTGTGATTGAAGATATTAAGCACTACAAGAACGTTGAAATTTCAATCTGATTAGGATCAAAATTCTTCAGGATCAAAACACTCCTTTTCCTCCCCCTACAGTTTTACTAATTGTGTGCTACTTGACATTGTGGAGTTATTCCACAGCATGATAGCTAAATATGTGAAGTGTATTTTACTGTGCAGAATTATCAGCTCATTTTATTTGTTTTTCTTGTGTTTGAGGTTATTAAAAGAACTTAAAATTAGAAGTCGTGTGTATGAGTTGAAAGAGTGAACTCAATCATTGTTAGTAGGCTAAATCATAAAGCAATAGCCAGTATGTCAATATCAAGTAATGAAAAAAATCACAGAATTTAAAAGCATACCTTCTCTGTTTATTAGTTGGCAAGATACCAGCAAAATTAGGGGACTAGCACAATAGTGAATGGCAGAGTTGATTTTCAGCCCTCTCAAATTATTCTGGTTACTGAAAATGAGATAAAAGTAGATCGGAAAGAATGGCATCAAACATATTTGTTGGAGACCTTTGCTTCATGGGAAGAAATGAACTGCCCTAGCTCACTGTTCCTGAGGAATTGTGTTTCTTCAAGCTGTAAATCAAATCCCAGAGAGATAGCATGACGTTTTCCAAATAATAACTGAGGATGACATAGTTCTTTTTTGTCAGCACCAGGTTTCTGAAGTTAGACCTCAATTAAGATTCCAAAATGAAAAAGCACCCTTCTCTCCCCACACACATGGTCCATGACAGCGTCCTAAAAACAATATATTCATTTTTAAAGTCTGGATCTCTGGCATACATTGGTCTACAAATACATTCAGAGCTTCCTCCAAAGATCCTGATTTTTCTCCATCTTCTCTAAATTCCCAGCTACAAAGAACCTGATGTTTCTTTTCAGAAAACAGCATCATTTTTTTCCCCCCAATTAATTGAAGAGCCATCTGCTTCTGCGATGCACAACACCCATTCATTCTTAGCAACAAGTGTGTTCCCTAAATCCCTGGTGTGCAATACCAAGGCACGCGCTCAGTGTCGGGAGCAGAATTTGCTGGAGAGCGGCCTCGCAGGCAGGCTTTTCCCAGAGACATGATATATACAAAACCTGACACTGAACTAGGTCCCATGTCCATGTTGCTAATGCAGGCGTAAAAAACAGTACGAGATGCTCACACTTTGAGACTCTGGCTGGCTTACCGTCCTGCCATTATGCTTTGGAAGATGTGAGTTTAAAACGAGCAAACAACTGCAAAGAGCAGGAAAGACCTGAGCCGGCTCTCCTCAGCCACGCCAGGAAAGGGGAGAGGAAGTAGACTGAAGGGCCACCAGGAAAACATGATCGTCAAGCCGTCCTATCTCATTTGTGGCACCCTGCATGTATTTAAAACCAGAGTTCAGGACTGGGTTTAGAACCATCTAGGAAGATGAGCTCGTTGGGCCCTCGTCTTTGAGGAAGAGTCTGGTGATTGTTCATAAAAAGGATTTCTGGTTGGAAAAGGGGCAGGCTCTTCCTCAGAGGTTCTGCAGACCATGCCTCATGTTTCAGGGGATTGTCAGAGCCCTTCCACACACAGTGGAAACGGCCCACCAAGTTTGATGAGGGAAACTGCATGGGACACTAGTGTGGGGGCTTCTGCTTGGACCTGGGCAGAACACTGCTGGTCTTCCTTTCTTTAGATGCCAAAAAAAGATGCCTTGGAGGTTCAACTTGTGAATCAGGAGCTGGGAATCGACTCAAAGAGCTGAGATGAGTTCCTCTCTCCTGGGAGTCAGGAGATGGAGGTATCTGTTCCACTGAATAACCCTCTGTCCAGAAATAACAGTGAAAAGACACTGCCTTTAAGAGCTGCCATGTCCACACGATGTGCTCTGCCCCTGTGGTCTGGCTTCCTCCTTGCCCCGGTTGTGCGGTCAGTCAAGTAGGAATTGCTATAGGCTCTGGTCTGTCTGAACTTGTCTTCTCCCACATATATCTTGCAACAGAGACCACTAATTTCAGAGTGGAACTCACTCTCTGGAAAATGAAAGGGTCAAGAAAGCACTTAAGACAAAGGTTCCCCCATCACTTCATGGGAGAGAGAGCACAAGAGACCACAACATCCCATGTGAGGGCCTAAAAATCCAGCAACTTCTCTGGGCCTGAGTTCCAACTTTCAATCTAATTCCAACACAAGTTGAAGTGATTTATGTCTCACTTTTCCTCCCCTGCATGCTGACAGTCAGTCATCTCAGGGAGAAATCAGCACCAAAACCAAACAGCAGAGAGAAGAGAGAGAGAGAGAGAGAGAGAGAGAGAGAGAGAGAGAGAAAGATGACCCCAGCCAGGCTGTCCCCACACACAAGAGGTACTTACAGTCTAGGTGACTGTGTCTGATGCCCTCAACATCTTCGGCATGGATGAAGTGATAGCATCTCTTCCCTACAATGTCTACAGGGGTCAGGTCCATATAATCACTAATCCTGCAGAGAGAGGAACACAGGATGGAATTCAGAAGGGGAGGAAATACAGAAATTGTTCAATGGCTTAGAAACGAATCTGCCTACGGTTTTCATTATACCAGGGTACCTGGGAGAGGTGGCACCCTGAGGGAAAGGAAGCCCTTTACAGATAAGATGGTTTCCTTAAAGGATGTCGGACTTTTCCAAAAGTAGGGAAATGTGCTAGATCAAGCAACTGTGTTTAAATAATGAGACAGGTTTTTCGTTTCTTTCTTTTTTTTTTTTTTTTTTGGCATCAGAAGGCACATTTGGACAACATAATTCCATGAAATTATTGAGAATCAGTAACAATACAAGATCCTCATTAGAGGCCAAGATAATTCAAGGTTACATAATAAAATAAAAACATGTTATGGTGATACCAAATGATTAGAGACACCTTTCATTTAAACAGATTGGTCTTCTATTGGGTATTTCCATGAAAAAGGGCTTCAACTGCTTCTTGGCACAAAGTCCAAATTGGCATTCAAGGGATATAATTTAAATGCTGAGACATACAGATGCCTGGGGGTATTATCTTTTTCAGCCTTAGTCATTTGGGAGCTCAGCTTTCACTCCTGGCCCTTTTAACTGGTACTTTGTGGTGGATTCCACACAGAAACTTTTAAACCATTTCAGCAGCTCTTCCAGGCTTGTGCTTGACAGTACGTGTGTGTAAGCCCGTGTCATTGATTGTGCACACGTCAATGTCCTCAGGCAGGAGCACAGAAAAATAGAACAGAAATTGGAAAACATGTTGGGGGGGGGGGGATCTGCCCTGATTTACACAAAGACGTCAAAATGCTTATTATCCTCCTCCCTGTCCAGGTACAGATTGGTTTTGGGCGGTCCAAAACGGAACATATCTTTTGTTTATTCTCTTTACTGTCTCTGTGCTTTTTATGGTTTATGGCTTATGACAGAGCCAAATAGGAAGTGAGTCTTTAGAAAGAACATATTTAAGAAACCTCTGAGATCACTGCTGGAGAGTTCAAGCTGACCTCCAAGGCAGGGAAATAAGGAACAAAACCAAACCAGAATAATGTGGAATACAATTAAAATGTACTATCCAGTGAGTAGATTTCTCAATGTCTAATATTAAATAAGATTTTTGGCCAAACTAGAATTCTTGGTAAGACGAGACAAAATGGGGGCAGTATGAAGAGCTTTATAACCCCATGGTTTTCTGGTAGCAAGGCAGATTATTAGTTGGTGTTTTCCTAAAACCATTAGCACCTTTCTAAGCTCTGTTTATACCCCTTTTCTATAAATGGGTGAACAAGGATGTCGTTAAAAGGCCCTCATTGGTGTTTCTGAAATTTGCCAGCTCCTCTGAAAGCATCTGATGTCAGCCCTGTGTGCGGCCGTCCTAGGGAATGCAGGGGAGAAGAGTGGTCTCTAGAGTCCAGAAGAGGGCTTGAGTTGCTAGTAGCAGTTCCCTAATTAACCAATAAACCCTGGGGAAAAGCCAGCCATACTTTAGGGAAGATGTTCTTTAGTTTATGCTTTATTGGAATGAAATCCTTCAAAATATTTGAAGCACTTCTATGTACCAGAGCCTGTGACTCTGAGCCTCAGTTTCCTTATGTATAAAAGCAATTTAACAGATTGGCCAGGGGATTAATGAATGAAATGAAATGAACATAGCACAGTGGCTGGCACATAAGGTATGCTATCTCCTCAGGTCAAATAAGCAGTTACTTTTAACACAGGTCCTTTTAAAATAATTCATATCATCAGTTGAGAATTAATGCCATATTGTATTGGCTAATAAGGGGTTGTGGAAAACAATTTTTTTTAAGGGAAGAAAAAAGGCTTAAAGTGGGTCACAGAAAATGATCTCAATTATTGGAGTGGCACCATAAGGCACTCAGGTCCATGAAGTAGAATTAATCAATCTTTGATCACAGGAATGAAAATTAAGTGAGGGTTTTGGGATAGGACAATCACCAGGAGTAGGTCAATAAGATGAGGCTCTGTTTTTCGGAGGGAGTAATGGTAGTAAAATCTGAATCAAGGGAGCCCAACATAGGTTTTCAAAGATGTAAAGCCACAGGTTGCATCAGCCTTTCTATCTGCCTCCCTGGGTTGGAGCTTCATCTCCAGCATTCTATATTTTTAATCAGGATACACAGCTTTGTGGACTAGGACTGTGTTCTTCAGTGGATGCATAGATATGACAGGTCTCCTTCACTGGTTAGTTGGACTGCTTGCTTAGCAATCGGCCTGACTTCTCTAGAAAAAAAAGAGTGACAAGTAATGCAGGAAGGCCCACATGTGGCTAAATGCCTGGTTTTAAAATCTGGCACATTTTGAGTTCAAATTGTGACCTTGGGCATATCACTTACTCTTCCTCTCTAAACTGAAATGGCCTGAGGGTGATGAAGACGGTGGCAACACTCATCTCACAGAACTGTCTTGAGGCTTAAATGAGATGATGTATATGCTGAGCTTCGCATATTGCCGGGTGTGTACTAAGCGTTCAACAAAAGCTAACTATCTTTATTATTCCTTGCTAACCCTTGCTAATCATTTTGCTGCTTTCCTGATATTCTTTTGCCATTCCAGAATACCTTACACATAGCCAAGTACACAGTCACAATGATCACAATTTTAAGAAATGCCAACCAAACCTGAAAAACAGATTTAGAGTTACTTATTCAATAAGAGTGATAGGTGCGTGGTATCTTCTCCCCCATGGAACACTAATAGCTCAGGTGGGTGTTTTTTTTCTCCTGGAGAATTCTTTCCTTTGAATCCAATTCTGACCAGAAATGGTACGCATTTCTAACTTGGTCTCAACATCCTCAGAACTTCCCAGTGGGCTGAATATAGATGCTGGCTATATTCCTCTTGGCTAGGCCCTGGAAAGGTCAATTATCTGAGCTACTTGACCATTATGCTCTTGCATTTCGCCTCTGAAGGCACTACCAGGGCTCGGTGAACATACACTACGTTCATGCCTGACAATAATCTGTGCCACAAAAGCACCCTCTCAAAACTGCCTCAATGATTCTGCCTGTGGCACCAGCAGATGGATGGTATCATGGAAGCTTCCTTCCCATGACCGATTGGTGGATGGTTCCCCTTCACTCTTCTTCCTGTGACCCGTGATTCTCTCTTCCTCAAATCGGTCTGATGATGGGCTGGTGACTTCTGGGTGAAAGGTCTGAGGGGGCACTGTCCCATTTCCTTGTCCCTTGCTTTGTGCTTAATGGAAAAAATGAACTTTTAAACCAGAGGTTAAAAAGTCCTTTTATCAAAGCTCAGTGTTAAGGAAGGACTGCCAAGTCGTTTATATGATGAGTCTTTTTTTTTTTTTTTTAATTTATGATAGCAAACGTCAGGATTACAACGTTTTATTTAATAGGTTTGCCGATTTTTTCATCCTTTTCCCTCTGGGGGCCTCAAATTCTCATTTCTCCCCCTACATGTGTTGTGGCTTGAATATGTCCCTCCCACCACCAAATTCATCTATTGAAGCCTTTACACCCAATGCCATAGTATTAGGAGGTGGGGCCTTTGGGAGGTAACTAGGTTTAGATGAGGTCCTGGGGATGGAGCCCCTGTGATGGGATTAGTGTCCTCATAAGAAGAGGAAGGGACCAGCAAGTAGGCCGCTATCTGCAAGCCGGGAAGGGGGCTTTCACTAGGAACCTCATTAGCTTGTACCTTGACCTTGGACTTCCCAGTCTCCAGAACTGTGAGAGAGAAATGTCTGTTGGGTAAGCCCCCTGGTGTGTGGTGACGCATTCTCCAGCCCTCAAGCAGCTAAGGCAATGTGCTGAACAGCTCTGTGAACCCTGAGCCTCCCGAGGCTGGGCCTGGACAGTAGTCAGGGAGTGGGGCTGACCGAGGCATCCAGAGATACCTTTTGCTGCATAATTTTGCCAAGAACGTCTCAGCCCTGCTCTCTCCTTGGGTTCTCGGCCAAAATGGGTCTTAATTATAGCATATGGATGTCTGGGTATCCCGATTCATTCCATTGTCGTCCCTAATGGAAATCAGGACAGCAATGTAGGTTTTAAATAAAAAGCATGTTTGGTGTCAGTCCAAGCAGCCATTAAAAATAAGATCAGGATTTCTAATGAGCCTCGCTGGGAGAGTAAAATCCTTCCGACCGCTGCAAACGCCAACCTTCACCAACGTGTAGCGTACAACAGAGGAAATGAGAACAAAAACAAAGTACCTATTTTCACAGTAAATGATATTGAGGTCCATATTTACTCGAGTGACGAACATATGGCAGTCAATTCTGACTTCATTGATCGTAGGGGGAGGCAGGGCATGAGCCACAACCACAAGGCCCATGATTTGGCTGGGAACGGTCCTCCCGTGGGAGAGAGACACCCTCAGTCGTAGCCGGCCCGTGATGTGAATCACCTGTAACAGAACATTAAGGACAGGACACAGTCACATTTACGTCTGGGACGTAACAGTATTTCTTTTGAGAAATGCAAAATTATGTCTGGAACGACCAGCATTAGCTTGTATCTTCTGTAATGATAATGGCTGTCAAAGTGCCCTCAATGTCCCCAAGGCAGGGACATAAGAGTAATAATATTATATGCTGAGCTTTTCTCAAGGCAGCATTATTACCATGCTATTGCTATTTTCAAGACTTTGTCTTTCCCGTTCTTCTTTTCTCTCGCCCTCTGTTTTTTTTTTTTTTTTTAAGATTTAGAGGAAATGTACAACCAGTTAAAATGACCAGAGAGTTGAGCAATGAGCTGCAAAGGCAAATGGTTGAATTGTCTGCCCTTGTTAATGGATGATGCTTGTCTGTTTCCAAATCTGTACTGAGTGGAATTACATGGTCATCTCCTTTCAGAAGTATGGCCCAGAACTTTCCTTCACTGGTTCACTGGGGATGGGAGTGGGGGTTGATAACGCAAAAAGGCCAAAAGACTCCAATTAATACAAGTCTTAGTGGCAATGACATGAATGGGCCCTTCAGAACATAGATATTCCATGTCAGAAGGCACTGAGCTACCAGTACTACTGTGATTCATTGCACTGCCCTATCGGGTTGAAGCTCAGAGGAGCTTGGCCTATCATTTGTTCCTCGAACTCATTCTAAAGTAGGATCAGGAAATCTGCACCGTTTTGGTGGCTCATTTCGGTTTCCTGTGCAGAAACAGGTGGGAGAATATTGGACCGTGATTTTTGGTTTCTTAGCCGAAGTATACCACAGATAGTCCAAGCCAGCCAGAACCAAAGTAAAGTGGTTCATGTTCCTCACACAACTTAAGTAGTATTTTTACAGATGCCCTTTGAAAAAATCCCTTTGCTTATAAACTACACATAGAAGGGCAGCCATAATGTCAATTTCCTTAAGTGATGTTTTGAGGAAACGAAATCATAAAAGGGTGGAAAAGCATCAGGGATTATGTGCTTTTGGGATGATGGAAGTCGTTGTGTGTGTGGATGCGTGGGGAGAGGAGGCTGCTGGAGATGCATGTGTGTCCCCCTGTGTGTGTCCTCTAGCTGTGTTCCTAGGACTGTGCTGTGGTGCGGGGGACCCTCCAAAACTAGGCTGTAGATGTAATCACTGTGAGCCATTGTATCAGGGAGCTCAGTTTAGTCGTTAACCAAGTTCATGCCCTTGGTTTGCCTCTCTAAAAATGCATCACTGAGCACCAAACCACTTTTTTAGACTGTACTCTTCCTTCTTCACCATAAGGAACTCAAGTGGGAAAGTGGGTCTCTGGCTTCCCAGGAGCAATAAGAACTAGCCACTGCTCTCCTTCCCAGGGGCTTGACTGGTAATTCCTTTTTCATTTTGTTTTTGTTTCCCTTAAGTTATTCAGTTTTCTAAAAGAAAGCCACACTGCTGTCAGTCAGGAGGCAGGATCAAAGCTTACAGGGCTACCCTTTGGAGTCCTGGTGTCCTAAATAATACCTTTTCCCTGGTTCCCCTTCACATTTGCACCCAGCGCTGCAGATCTGGCGATGCCAATGAGAGAGATTACTGAGGATACTTCAGGAGCAGCTTTGTGACCACCCACATTTGAAGTTGACTAAAATTCATACTCAATGCACCTTTGCTTTAAGCTTTGGTCAGACGAGCTACTTTATGAATATTTGAAAATGTTCCTAGAGGCAAGGATGCTAAAACACCATCACAGACACACATTTTTGTAAGACCTCATTAACTAATAAAGAAATAGCTAAAAGAAATGGGATTAACTTCACAGGAGGGGTGTTAACAGTCCCTGGTCCTCCTCCCAGCTAGGCTTACATAGATGCTCATTTATCATTATCTGTCGTGTTTTATCAGGAACTCTTAGCTTCTTGGAAAAACAGATCTATAAATGCTCAAGAAAATATGCACTCAGAAATGATATGATAAATAAATCCTCACTTGGTATTCTATTCCAAAGCAATTTATGGGCTTCTGGGCTAGAAAACATTTTGGGAAGGCACAGAGGCAGCTAGCGGGGGAGCTGTGTGCATGTCAGATTTGCCTATCCTCCATCTCTGGCTTTGCCTGTGGCCATGAGGGTGTTGAGGGAGGTCAAAAGTTAGGTCCCGTAGGGGTCTAGATTTGTCATTTTCTGATTTTGTTACCCAGGACAAGTCACACAACTTTCTGCATCTCAATTTTCTTTTTTGTGAAATGGGGATAATAAGGAGCATTCTGCAGGGACGTTAAGAAAATGAAAAGAGGGGACGCCTGGATGGCTTGACTGTTGAGTGTCTGCATAGGGCATGATCCCGGGTCCGGGAATCGAGTCCCGCATCGGGCTCCCCGCGAGGAGCCTGCTTCTCTCTCTATGTCTCTGCCTCTCTCTCTGTCTGTCATGAATAAATAAATAGAATCTTAAAAAAAAGAAAGAAAGAAGAAAGAAAGAAAGAAAGAAAGAAAGAAAGAAAGAAAGAAAGAAAAAAAGAAAGAAAATGAAAAGAGGTAATGGAGGTGAACACTTTCTACCTTGTGAAGAAGTGTCCAAATTTCATTATAATTCTGTTTGCCCTTCAAAATATCAACTGAATAATAAAGATCAGGACTGATGACTAATTTAATGTTGACCCAAAGCCTAATAAATGAATTATTCTTATTTTAAAGGTTAATAAACTTTCATGTTTGGGAGACAATTTAGGAGGGTCTACCTTAGGTCCTTCTCTCTTTCATTTTTTTTTTTTTTAATGTGGAAAAGAAGCTTCTGAAAAGTCCGTTCCCTGCCCAGAACTGCCTGGCTTAGAAATGGCAAAAAGAGCTCAGAACCCAGTTATCTAGGTGTTGTTAGAGGGTCATTTCAACTTTGTTACGCTTATGTGCATATTTTTATTGGATGCAACATCACAAGTTTATACTAGATGCCAATTTACTACCTTCAGTAAACTGTATATTAATCTTTAAAAATATTTCACTTATAACCAGAAGCTCAGGTTATTTGAAAAGTCTTTGAGAAGCAATACACATTAAGATGAAGAGGAAAAAAAAACCCTAATGCGGTAACTAAACAGTTAAGAAACGTCAAAGGATATGTTTGTCTGTAAGTACCTCTGGAGGTGAGGGAGGTTGAGACTGATGAGAAGAAAGGGATATCTGTTAAGTTCCATACTTAATTTTTAGGTTGAAATTAATGTATTTTTCCAAATCCATTTCATAATGCAGACATTTTCCCCCCAAGTGGCAGGTTATATAAAATATTAGAAACATGTCTGAACGCACATACAGAAACACATAGATAGTTGAGTTTTTCCACTTTGTAGTTGCTTTGAAGGCCTGAGGTCTACAAGACAGAGTATTGTCAGAAAAGCTGAGTTTAAGTCCTAGCCCTGGCACTGTACAGACATGCAACTATGATGCTCAAAGAACTGAAATGACATATTGACTTTCTAGATCAGTATAGTAGAGATTAAAAACCCAGTATAAAGTGAATAAATTCAGTGTAAAGGTGTCTTTGTTTTCTTAAAAAGGCGTTTTTGTTTTCTTCATCAAAGCACCTAATATTGGTGCTTTGGTTTCTAAAACATACTATGTGCAAGGGACCTTGCTAGGTGCCAGGGAGCAGACCACAGTGACTCAAATGTAACCTGTCCTCAAAGAGTTTACAGATTACACCGTGGGAGGAGACATGTGTAATTACTTGTAATACAGTGCTCTTGGGAGATGACACAGTGTCTGATAAAGAAAGTGGTTCTCCAGCCTGGTTATGTGACAGAATGACCTGTGGAGCTTTATCAACATGTGGATTCCCAGACTTTGTCTCCTAGATATTTTAATTCAGTGGGACTGTGCTGAGGTCTAGCATTTATTTGTTCTTTGAAGCTTCAAAGTGATATCTACTCTTGGAGAATATCTGGCTAAGTGGGTTTGGAGTTAAACTGGTGATTTTCAACCATGCTATACATTGGAATTACCCCAGGAGTACCTAAAAATCTCCATGTGAGAGGTCCCCAAATTGGGTTTCTTGCTGGGTGTGGAGCCTACTTAAAAAAAAAAAAAAGTCTCCATGTCCAAGCTGTACCCAAGACCAATTAAATATGGATCTCTGGGGTAGGGGCCTTTCCAGGTCTTACAGGGCTGAAATGATTAGCTAAAATGTATTTAGAGTGCCTTCATAGGTGCCTGATATATAGTGTGCATGCTCACAAATACAATTTCAGTTAAGTTAGAAGTGTGCGCCATAAGAAAGATACAGAGTAAGAGCTTGGAGAATTCAGGATAGGAAGGAAATACCTTTGACAGAAGGATCAGGAAGGCTATGTGAAACTGGCATTAGAATAAATTGTTGACATAAGAGAGGACTATAGAATGGTGAAAGGGGCTTCCACACAGGGAAAAGGGCAAGAACAAATAACATAAAAGGGAACTACTGGGAATGTCCAGGCCTCTGGGAGTGCTTCAGTTGGTGTGAGCAGGAGAACAGACAGAAATGGGTGGACCAAAATGGCAGGCAGAAGCATTAGACATTAGCAATAATGGGAGCTGAGGAGAAGCACCATGATTTTGTGCCTATTTTATAAGATGATGATGATGATAGACTGAATGGAAGAATTGCTGACAGAGGGACAAAAAAGATTTCCCTGTGGTATTTTGTATTTGAGCAGCTTGGAGTCATTCTGGACAGGGTCTCCTGGGGAGAGCTGGAAAAAGGAGTTGGACACATAAGAGATGATAATTGAAGGAATAGTTTTGGAAGGTGGTCCCCCTTACTCCCCATTATAGTTAAAACCAACAGGTTAATGGAATTATCAATAAAGAAAATAGACATGAGAGAAGAGCAAAGGCATCCCTCTCCGCTCCCTGCTGTGAGCATCTGAAACCTAAGGCAACTTCTCTTTTTCTCTAAGTTAAGGTTCTCTTACTCTATCAGGATTATTTTTGTAAAAAAAAAAAAAAAAGGCATATTTCTGAAAGCTTGAAATCCCCTTTTTCTCCACCCGCAATTCCATTCTGACATAAATGCCAAGCTTGCCATATTGTTACTAGTCCCAGTGGTAATCCCAAAGAATGGGATGGCTTCCTTGTAAAGTTAAGTAGGTGAATGGGAAGTGACTTTAAATACAAACATATAAGCCTAAATACTAATATTATGTCAAGAACCGTGAAACTATAAAAATAGCACAGATACTATAAAATGGGAGGAGTATTGTGACATAGAAATAACATTGAATTGGAAAATGGAACATTTGGTTTTAGTTCTGGTCTGGTAATTTTGGTGAGTCATCTACTTTGGCCAAGGTAGCATTCCTCAGATTAAAAAAACAAAAAAACAAAATGGAGCATAAGAGCCAGATGAGACATAGGGTTCGTGTGAAGTTCTAGAGAATTCTATGGCTTAATGGTCCATGGAGTGGCCTCTAGTGTGCTGTAGCACTATCCTTCACCACTCCCCTACCATGCTTACAACTCTGTGGTCAGGGCAGGAGTTTGGGAGTCCAGCTGCAAGTTAATAAATGCAGAGTTTACTTTAAGAATTGATCAATAGGGTTTTATGGGTTATATCTGGGTTGAAACAGTACTTTGGTTTTGGCCAATGCCAGGTAAAAATTGCCTCTGTGTTCTAAAGGTTCATCTTAGTCTGGCCTTAAATCTAATCTACAGACATTCTTTAAAAGAGATTTCTAAAATAAGAGATTCTTTGCCCCCGAACTCAATTTTATATAAGAGCTCAATCCTCATGCTTCCTTTCATTGTTCTTGTTTTATCATAAAGAGCTCTACAAAAATGCTAAAGCCTGTATTTTTGCAAACCTCTTACACAGCACTGCCCAGATGCCAGCCACAGTGAAGCAGAATGTGCAGGGTTTTGGAGTTGAAATTCTACCATCTTTGATAAAAAATGTCCAAATTAGCATTATCTGACAGTCCCATATTGAAGAAATCATTGTTTGACTTTTATTTTTCTTCTGATACACCCAGCGGATGTGCGCAGTGCTGTAAGTACATGTCCACAGAGTTTAGGATGAGTGTGGGAGTGTTAACAAGCCACGTTTCTTGGACAAATATATATTTCTCTTCCTGCCATATGCTCTTTCAGTCATCTGTTAGTGATAAACACTTAGATGTGCTCCACTAATATCTCCTCATTATAAACAAGCCCATCACAAAGACCTTGATAAAACCTCCCCTCTGTCAATACTCAAGGAAAGAAAGTCTGCAACAGAAAAATACATCTGGAAGCTATTCTCCATTCTTTCAGGAATAAATTTTGGTACTAGTAATATGAACCGTTTTCTTTATCAAAAGGAAATGCTAAGTATTATGTGCATTATTTTCCACATATAATGTCAATTATGGAACAGAGCTAGGCAAATAGGAACAAAAAAAAAAGCTGCAGGCGTGAGAAAACTATGGATTCTCTGGGTTGAGAGCATCTTCAGAGATTTTTCACTTGTCCTTTAAGGGAATCCAAATTTACCTTAAAAATTAAGCTTCCTTCCGGCACTCCAGTCTTTTCTCTTTTCTTCCCCTGTAGAAGTCTGGGTTAGCATACAGATCATCAAATCACTAGCTCAGGTGGGAAAGTCAGCTAATTATTTTTAAGTGGTGGGGGCTTTGAGGTGACCCCCAACCCGCAAAAAGATAAAGGTTTAGCCCGGTCTCCCAAACCTAAACATCTAGCCTATAGCATAACAACTTCATTTAAACCGGCGTGAGGATATCAACCTGATAGAAATTACTTAGTGCAATTTGTAGGGAGTCGGTCTCCCGGACTTAGACCATATTCATGGGTTGGAGAATTGGCCTAAATTCTCTGTCCTTGTCTCTCTGACTCCTGCTACTTCAGTCTTTGTACAAGGCCCTGAGAAAAACAAAATAAAACAGCAAGAAAAAAGCTTGGCCAAAACCAAGTACTTGTCCAGAAAGGTGAGCAGTACAGAGAAGAGGGCTCCTAGCTGAAGAAAGTGCCATTGGACTCCGTAGGGGTAGGACAGCAGAAGGCCATTCCCCTTCCTTTTCCAGGAGCTCACATTGTATTTCTGAAAAATTACTCTATTCTAGTAGGCTTGGTCATAATTCACAATAAGACTTGAGCAACTGGGGATAAATAAAAGGTAGAAGAAGAAAAAGGTAACTTCTCAAGGCAAGGGTGAGATTTCGGGGAGGTGAGGTTGTGGGGGGGAATGAGGTGGTGGCAGGGAGTGGGTAAAAAGGCAGACTTTTTTCAGGGCCCCCAGGAGGATGCAACAGGAGAGGTGGTCTTGGAATCCCCTCATCAACTAGGTGTGAAGATAGCCATCAGCTCGGGAACCGTGCAGTGGTGGGGGGCTTTCTGGGAGTTTGTCCCTAAGTATCTCTCTAAGATCAGGGACCTGCAATACTGGGCAGGATTCAGCTCACTAAGCTATAGGACTAGCAACAACCTAAGGAGAGTCTCAGATGCGCTCCACTTAGGGCGGCTCTGGCTGCAGAGAAGAGAGGAGGTGAGACTGGGTACCTGGAGAGCATCCTGGCCAAAGGTAAGAAAGAGGAGTCCTTGGTGGAAGCAGTAAAAGGGCTACAGTTAGCAAGTGTTAATTCTCAGGACCCCATCTGGTTTGAATGGCAATAAGGTGAGTGGAGGGGGATCTAACTGGAGCACAGCCAGTCAGATGCTTGCTTGGACTCCTGAGAAGACTCCTGAAGGTGGGTTCAGGAAGCGGACAGACTGGTAGGGTAAGGGCATTTCTGACTATGGTAAGCAGAGGAAGGAAGGAAGCTGAGGCTAATTTCTCTACCATCACAGAGATTCTAAGGTCTTGAAGGAAGAGACTCATGCACAAGCGTGAGTATGGGCTTTCTTCCAGATATAGATAAAGTCAACTCACACAAGTAACACAAACAATTAAATGGGTCTGGTACACGAGGGAAAACATACTTTCTTCTTTAAATTATAAACCCCGGGGGCGCTTGGATGGCTCAGTCGTTGAGCATCTGCCTTTGGCTCAGGTCATGATCTCAGGGTCCTAGTATCAAGCCCCATGTCAGGCTCCCTGCTCAGCAAGGAGTGTGCTTCTCCCTCTCCCTCTCTCCACCTCCTTCTTGTTCTCTCTCAAATAAATAAATAAATAAATAAATAAATAAATAAATAAATAAGATCTTAAAAAACAAACAAACAAACAAACAAACCTAAATACCTAATGTTGGTATCAGGGATTCATGTTAAAAAAAAGAAAAGAAAACAAAACCTCTAGGGTTAGTGGTTTTGGAATTTGAATGTGCCCAAGAATTACCTGGAAAGCATATTAATTGGGTGGATTCCCAGGCCCACCTCCAAAACTTTGGATTCTTGAAATCTAGGGGGGCCTGGGAATCTGCGTTCACCAAGCACTGGGCTGTCCTCCTGCAGCATCCTTCTTATCTAAAGAGCGGAACCGATCTAGAGATCTTAATGAAGATGACCTAGAGACTGATCACAGACTGCCTCCTACATGAGTGACGAAAGATGAACATGTATTTATGGTTGAATCTGGACTGAAAAAAAGACCCTACTCTATAGAACACAACCCCTTATCTTGGTTCTTTGAAAAATGGAGGATTGGTGCATGATAAGCAGGAACCCTGGGCTGATGTGGGATCAGGATGTATTTTCTGAGCGCAGGGCTGCCCGAGGGAGCAGCCTTGGGAGCCCTGTCAAGGTGCCTTTATTTGTGTAAAGGTCTGCGTTCTCTCGGTGGCCACGCCACAGTGGGCTGCACTGTTGTGCTGCAAGCCTCTTGGGGGAGGTCGAGCTCTGCCAATCCCCTCCCCCTTGCCCAGCCTGCCCCTGGCTTAGCTCCTGATTAATTCAGGGCAATCCTGAGAGGTTAACCCTTAATTTGATGGCTCTGGTGGGGAGCTGAGAGATTGCCGATGATTTATCACCCTCAGTTTTTTTTTTTTTAAATGTAGAAATATTTTCCAAGGCAACAAATAAAAAATTATTTTTAAAACCCACATTTAAAAAACATTAGCTACAGCATTCTTTTCTTACATGACTGTATCCTCCACACATAACAATTACTTCTCATCCATCTCTTTTAACAAACTTCAAATACATAACATAAAAATATAACTATAATTACAGCCTTAGTTTCTCAAAATGTGTCTGGACTCCATATTTGTTTCTTGCTCTCTTTGGAGAAAACAGTCTTTCTTCTACCAGAGATAAGATTTTTTATTGGGATAGTTTAAGCTGGAGAGATTTCCTTAACAAGATTATGTAAATGTATGCCAAAGACATAAACCACATTTTCTCAGAGAGTGGAACACTTCAAATATCATTTAATAAAACAGGACCATGGGTAGAAACACCTCGATAAATTGTTAAGGGGCAAAGCAAGAAGGCTGAACCAGACACATCTGATCAAATTTTGTTTGATTCAGTTACTTTATTAAAGTCTCCTAGAGAAGGACAGAGGACCATCGTAGCTCTGTAGAGGGTAACACTTGTATTCTTCTATCACTTGGTGTGGAGGAGGAGGGGGTATCACACCTCATGGACCCAAGAGGACCCTTGTGGCTTATGGCTAAGAGTCACCGACTTGAAAGTGGAGTGGCAGTTCTCAGTGTAGACAGCAATTTTATTTTCCCACAGCATTAAAAAAAATAAAAAAGAAAAAGACTCAGAACTGGTCCCGTGACAAATAAGGAATAGAAACTGGCTCCCATACAACTACCTATTCCAGCTCCATCCCTACCCCAATACTGTACCATATTATATATTTTCTTTAGAACCCATGAACTCTTATTAGGAAAGATATAAATGAAATGTTTTTTATTTATGATCTTTGCTTAATACTTTTGTTGAATGGGAATTTTACTTAAATTTCTTTAAATTTCTTGAGTTAAACAACTAGTCTTGTTCTAAGTTAGTCTGCTTAGCCTTTGTCTCTCTTGAGTCTGCTAGCAAAATTTATACGTAGACACTCAAAATTGCAACAAATGTCCAAAGACATCTGTATACCATAGACTGAGTGCTTCTCTGCCTGAAGACAGCAGTTCCAGAGAGCTCTTTGCCATCCTGAGAAAATGTGAAGCTAGCCTTAGTCTATCCTCTCCACTCAATCTGAAGACCTACAGGAGAATAAATGACTATACACACACACACACACATATATACATGAACACATATATACACACATGCATACATACATAAATGTATATATGTGTATATACATGTATTTTTAAAAGTGTATATACAATACTTATATATGTATTTTTTATAAAGATTTTATTTATTCATGAGAGACAGAGAGAGAGGCAGAGACATAGGCAGAGGGAGAAGCAGGCTCCATGCAGGGAGCCCGATGTGGGACACGATCCTGGGACTCCGGGATCATGCCCTGAGCCAAAGGCAGATGTTCAATCGCTGAGCCATCCAGGCATCCGTAAATGACTATATTTTTTTTATAACAAAGGAAAACCTTTAGAAAAAAATCGCTCTTATTTGTAGGAGTCAGCTACCCCTTTCTTCCTCAGTTTCTGAGGATGCAGAACTATAGTTATCCATGTAGGTGTGTAGATTGGCCTTTGTGGAAGGATAAGTTTCTGGTCTCAAGGGCTGATAGAGTTTTTCAGCAACCACTTCCTTAAGGGGGAAGCACACAAGTATTAATAATTGTATTTCTGATGGTTAATTTAGAAGTTTTTTTTAATTTGTTAAAGATTTTATTTGAGAGCAAGTGAGTAAGAGAAAGGGAGAGAGTGTGCACACACATATAGGGGAGGGGCAGCGGGAGAGGGAGAAGCAGATTTTCCACTGAGGAGGGAGCCCAGTGCGGGCCTCGATCCCAGGACCTTGAAATCATAGCCTGAGCTGAAGGCAGATGCGTAATCGACTGAGCCACCCAGACAGCCAATAATTAAATAATTTTAAAGCAAACACATAGGTTATAAATATTTTTGGAAAAAATTAAAACACTCATAGTCCTCAAATTCAGACATAGAATTCCTTAAAGGTCAAACCCAAAAAGATCACTTCCCAGGATGTTCCAGGAGATATGTGGGACTCAGAAAATAATGCAAGAACAAAGAGCATTCTCTTAAGCTGGGCACTTTAGACCCACGTATGTGGAAGAAACCACACAGAAGGAAGCCAAGATTCCTCAGTTTTCCTGGTACACTCAGGCAGCATGTAGCTGTGTGTCTGAGGGACCTTCTTTCTCGACATCAATTTCCTCATTGGGAAAGTGAGTGGGCCTCATGACATGGCCTCTGAGGCCCTTCCCTAGCATTGCATCGGTTGAATCCAGTATCTTTAAACATGCAGCCAGACCCATCCTCAAAGCCCTAAACTTCCATAACTCTCAATCTCTGTTACCTTGGTTTCTATTCTTTAGGAGGCCTGGGTATTATGTGTTGAGCATCGATTAGCAAAGGTCATTTTCTTAAACATTTCTTAACCTGCCCTCTAAACTCTGTAGCTCATATATTTTATAAGGCTGCTTAATTAGTCCTAAATTCCATCCTTCATGAGAGTAATTTCTAGTAATGATACGCCTCTCAAAATGTCTCTTTATGTAGTGAATGAATCTGTACTTGTGCCAAAACCTCTTTGTGTTCAGCATCCCAGAAAGACTGCACGCTGGAGATGGGGGACCTTGCAGAAGGCCTCACGCACCCCTCCCATGTCACAGGTGTGGAGAGGGACACCAATGCGGTGACTATATTGCCCAAGGACACAAAGCCAGTCAGTGGTGGGCACAGGAGGAAAGGCGAGGTCCCCTAACGTCTTGCCTGACGCCTTTTCTCTTGTTTGGTAGTGCATTCAGCGGACGTACTCTCTTTGGTTTTCCTCCTTTGTTTTCCCAAATGTGTTTGTATCTCTTATAAATGCCTCGATCAAATTTAGGATTTTAACCTTCAAAAGACCCCATGGCCCTGACATGGGTTATTATCCACTCAGCATATGCTATTCAAAACACTCATGTGACTTTTGTGCCTGTCACCAGCTCATTTGCTGCGTTTGGTTTATTCAGCCATGATTAGAGAGAGTCATTTAGAGACACACATTTGGAAACTCTTTAACAAGCTTCTAGCAGTTTCCTTTCCAAAGCTGTTTAAGTAGATGAGGGTGTGGTGTCAGCAACGACAGCAGTTTCCTCCACACTACTGATTCCCCAGCTATTCCTATGTCTTTATCAGGACTTCCATTTTGTAGAGAGGCTTTTAAAGAAGGAGAGAGAGGGAGAGAGAAACCAAAGATGCACATTTCAGAGCCTCTAAGCCATCATTTCAGTAAGACTGACTAAAAAATTAAAATTGAAACCATCACACTATAACCTGAAAGTTCCCTAAAAAAAAAAAAAATCCCCCTCCCTCTTTTTATTTTAAAGAATACTTTTTGAAGTAATTGGCACAAAGACTGTTCTAGTGCAGATTGCTGCAAGTGTGCTCTTGGCAAGAACATCATAAGCACTAGAAAAACTTTAATATGCTCAAGAAGCCAAATACAAACTGACACCAGGAACTCAAGTGTGGGAACAAACAGGGGGAAAAAAAAAAGAGAGCATCTCGATTTAATACAAACCTACGTACAAAGGGACCAATTTCTACGATTCATGATTTAGCATACAATGCAGCTGTCCTCTGAGTGAATATAGAGTAGTTATACATAAGAAATTAGAATTATCAATTCGAGGGAATTTCTCAAGAGTCCTTTTGATATGTAATACGGCAACTATAATGCCTAAGAAACCAGATATCAATGCATTAAATGAGATCAGGTTGGGATCTGTTTAGAAGAGGAGGGTTTAAACTTGAAGCTTCTCTTTGATTTGACCTCTGGAGCAGACCCTTTTGCAGGGAAACTAGAAATGAATAGCTTTACCCCTACCTGTAGCCTTGCTTCCCAGGTCTTTAAATATGTTTGAATACATGTGACCCAGGAAGGGAGGTGGATTATTTCGAAGTGTTTCCTACATGGAAGAAATGGGAAGAGCCTGCCACCTTTGGCACTCTGCAAAATACGGGCTGAGTGTTCAATTCCCTTTGTTTCACTGAATATGAGAACGAAAATGATTTTGTAAAAATATTTCCTTTCTCAAGTCCTCCTCTTCTCTGCTATTTTATGCTCAGGGTTCAAGGATTTGGAAATTTTCTGCATCTTTCTCCATCCACATTTGAAATTTATTTCTGATTGGGACCAACACTTGCTTCCCCCCGAAACTGAAGAGAGGGCTCCAGTTTCATTCTTGCTAAAGTAAGATTTCTCCTGCAACCCCCTGGAGTTCAAACGTGCTAGACTTTTTTTTTTTTTTCTCAGGGAACGTTTGAAGTCCCCTTTAAAAATAATGCCTTGAGGATATTTTTCCCTAATACCATTTAAAGAAACTTGAAAGCATATGGCTCTTGAAGCGCTCAGGGTTCTAATGAAGTAATCAGCAACACTGCTCATATGCAGACTTCCACCAGGAGCTTTCACACCCAACCCTGATCGGTCTTTGGAATGAAGTAAAATTCCACAGAAATTCCTTTCCTCCATCTGCCCATGTAAAGGCTTAGGGAGCCACTGTACTCAAGCAGGGACTTTCAACCTTCGGAGGACGGAAGGTGGTGGAAAGGTTGTCAGGATCAGAACTGTCAGTGGCAGAGCAAATCAATCTGGTAGCTTGTAAGGCAACTCAAGACAAATATTCGTCTGTTGTGCCGTCTCTGTTCATAGTGTGGGAGGAGAAAATAAAGTTTCTTTAGAGGGTTCTATTTGATGTAGTCCCTAGTAGCTCTACCATCACCTTAGGTGATTCTCCACACAGCCGGCTAAGACTAAATAAAACAAAAACATGGGATATTAATGCCCTTTCCCTGGAACCAGGAAGAGCATGCTGTTCTCCTGCAGTGTTGCAATGGATTCTCTAAATCTATCACAATTAAAATCACACTTCTGCAGGCGCAACCTCATTAGTGCTGAAATATCACATCTTGTGCTATTTCCTTGGGATTTTAGCAAAACAAGTAATGATTCTTTTGATTATTGGAGTGACTTGTGCTATCATGACTGCCAAGTAAGTATGCGACTGTTTAAAAGAACTAGAATCAGCACTTGACTTTTTTATTCCGACTTTGATTTAGGCAGACATAAACCCCAAAGGAGAGGCTTTAGGCAGTATGGGCCAACTTACCCCACTCACACACAACATCTCCTGTTCCATGATACTTTCAAAGGGAGGAATAGGGTGAGCGGCAGAGTGGCAGATGTGTGGATTTTTCAGATTCAGGGGCAGGTCCCTTGGTCAGTTGGGAGAACATCTTCTCAAACATCCAAGTGTCCCTGTAGCATTTTTGTGTACCTCGTCAAACTACATGATTTCACATATTCAGCAAGTATCACGGAGACTGATGTATTGCCAGGCACTGTTCTAGGCTCTGGGATATGGGGATGAAGAGGATGGTCAAAGTGGGAGTGCTGAGATCTGACAAATGTTTCTGGCTGCTGCGAATGGCTGCTCTGGGATCCTGAGGGGAAGCAGGAAGGCCAAGGAGGAGGCCTTTGCAGAGGTCCAGGTTGGGAGGTGATGGTAGCTCAGGAGGGAATGGTGGGAGGAAGTGATTGAGTTGTGGACACACTTTGAAGGTAGAAATGACAGAATTTTCTAATGCATTCAGTGTGGGGTATGAGGCAAAGAGTGGTCTCAAAGGACACCCCTAAGCTTTTGGCCAGAGTCTCAGGATGGAGGATGGTGCCACGTGCTAAGATGGAAAGAGCTGGTGCATGGGAGCAAAACATTTTGGGGGAATGGGTTTTGATTTTGGTTCTATTAAGACTGAGAGATTGTCAACATTCAAGTGAAGATTCCGTAGGATGTAGAAGTTTAAACACACTTCTCCAGTGTCATTTTTTTTCACACTTTTATTTGGAGATCTTCTATTTTCTGAAATATAAATAGTTCTAGAAATTGTATACATCTCTGTTATGAACAGTATCCTTGGCAAAATGGAGAAATCAGCAATGTGCTTGCTTTGATCCCTGATTTTTTGTAATCCACATGGGAGAGGACAATGGGGTTGTTTTCTGATGAAACACATACTGAGTGGGACGAAAGGCAAGCATGGCAGGCCAGGGAAACAACAATAATAACACTGCACAGTTATAAAGGCTATACAGATATTATGACAAGGCAAATTCTATCCTTTGTATACTCTCTTTAGACATCATTTGCAAACCATCTCTCTTTTCAAGTGTGGGGAAAAATTTCAAAATCCAGGCCAGGAGAATAAACCCATGCCTCGTAGGCCACATCCAGCCCCAAATATGAGAGGACAGATAGTGCTGTGTTTAAGAAGTTTCCATTTGAATGTTCTACGAAGGCACGCACTCTCCCTGGGCCCTGCCACTCCTCACTTTGCCCATTCCCTGGAAGACATCTGAGTTTATGACCAAGGGAAAAAAGGCAGTCTACAGAGATTCCTCCTGACAGAGCCTTGGCAAACATTTAGAGAACACTGGTGCACTTTGCAAAGGCTTCCCTTTCAAAAACACTTCTGCAAAGTACGGTGGGTGGCACACTTTCCCAAAGCAATGACCTTCTCCTAGTAGCTAGTGGAGGACTGCTGTTTATGTTTGATTTCCTTAATCCCTCTAAAGCAGCGAAGACGGCTTAGGTGGTAATTTATTTATAAGAAATTATAATAAAGCTTCAGCAATTTGAATGCTGTGTAGAAAGTGGGAGGTAGATTGTACATAGGCAGGATAGCCAAACTTCGAAGTGAGCGTTATGACAGTCTTTTGGTTTATCTACCCTTGGAATCAATTTTGTCATTTTTAATTGACCGATTTTCCCTTGTTTGCTTAACATTTATTAATTGATTGTTATGTTCATGCAATTAATTCAAAAGCTGGCAAGTTTAACGCAGAGAAATTAATTTTCTTTTACCAACATGCCACTTAAAATACCTTTTTGGAAGCCTGGGTTACCAGGAAATTACCTTCAAATTAATCAATAAGGAAATTAGATGGTAGTGTCCCTTGACATCTGTCAATCCAAAATATGCCAGTTTCTTCCTTTTGTTTGGGCTTTTTCTGCTGAGTAGGGCAGAAGAAAAACGTAGATAGTGAAGTAAACCGACACTGCCTTCTGACAGGCAAAGGGAGGCCGTTTCCTTGCATACATGTACCGTGTTTACATAAATTTTGTTTTTCACTGAGAGAAATCTGTAGCAAATCTGTAGTGGTAAATTTTAGAAGGGGACATGAAAATTAAGTGCATCATCTTCTTCCCAGAGCAGCTCTTGTGCCATTTTTATTTTCTTTCATTGCATCTGAACCCTTCCTGGGTGCCACCACCCTACTGCCAGGTCCCGTGGGGGCAGACCCATCAGGGAGATGGATGCGTGAGCTGAGCCCTAAGTGAGGCCCGCAAATGCAAAGTGCAGGGGAAGTGACCAGGGGAACCATCCTGAGGAGACACAGCTGGAGGTGCCCCTGGAGGAGGTGGCATTTGAGTGGAATTCCTACGGACAAGTAGGATCTGAGTGGCCTTTAGATTGAAGAAAAGCATAGAGGTACAGAACTGCTGTTGGTGTTTAGGAATGGAGAGGAGTACAGAGAGACCCCAGGGGAGGTGGGAAATGCTGGCCTAGGAAAAGGTGGCTGGATTGCAGGGATGCTATGAATGCCATACAAAGGAATTATGACTTTATTTTATAGACATCTGGGAATAACTAAAGACTTTTTTTTTAACTAAGGACTTTTCAAGAAAAGATTATATATGACCACCTGAGGTTTCAGAAGAAAACTATGGGGGCATTCCATTTATTCACTCATTCATGTATTCATTGAATAGATAAATGTTTGACTGTTACTAGGCACTGCTTGGTGCCAGGTGCTAGGGCCTTCACAATCACTAAGGAGCTCATGATCTGCCTCTCTGTATCTGATGAGAGTGTGATCAGGGCTATATAGGAAGGTGACTAAAAGGAATGAACAGTACTTTGTCCATGGGGGGATAAAGAACCAGTGTGGGTAAGGCTAGTGTTCAGCTAACTTACTCAGACTTGAACCTTTGACCTCTCCTTATTTTTAGTAAGACTTTCATTTCATCAGAGGTTAAAGTCAGAATTACTGAGTGCATCACTTCTTTGGGACTTGTCTTTGATCCTCTGCCTCTCGCTTACTAGGGCCAATCGTCAGGCTTGGGAATTCTTCTTTTACCCTATCTTTTACTACTGATATATTCACCCTGAGTGCCATTACACTAATACAGACTACTGAAATCTCACATCTGTACAACCTGGTGGGCAGCTTCCTAATGCTGGTCTCTCTTATTTTTTCTCACTTTAGTTTATACTGCATTTTGCTGCCAGATTCATCTTCCTACAGTGTCTTTACACTGACTCCCAGCCCTCATTTACATGTTGTGTAATTTGGAGCAACCACATGACTTCTCTGAGGCTCCAATTCCCATGTGTCAAATGGGCATGATCATCCTTGCCATCTCTATCTTACAGAATTGCTGGAAGAATCAAATGGGGCAGTGCTTTTAAAAATACCTTGAGGGATGCCTGGGTGGCTCAGTGGTTGAGCATCTGCCTTTGGCTCAGGTTGTGATCCCGGGTTCCTGGGATTGAGTCCCACGTTGGGCTCCTTGTGGGAAGCTTGCCTCTCTGCCTATGTTTCTGCCTCTCTTTGTGTCTCTCATGAATAAATAAATAAAATCTAAAAAAAAAAAAACCCTTGAAAATACACAGTACCATGTCGATATAAAGTATCATTATTATTATTATTGTTATTATTATTATTATTATTATTATACTATCCAAGAACCTCAATTGATTCTGGAATAAAATTCAGACCGCTTAGCTTTCAGGAAAGTCTTGTGACAATTGAGTCCCAACCTTCACCTCCTGATCTTCCATAACTATCCTTCTTACGTTCCAAATGCTTTTATACCATCTCCTGAATCTGTCTTGTGTTTACCTTCTCAGTACCTTTGCTTGCACTGCCTCTTAGGCCAGGAATTCCTTCCCTGTCCTCCTCCATCAGTGAAAATAATATCCATTCCTCAGGATCTGTGTCGCATCCCTTCTCTTCTTTGGCCTTTCTAGCCCAAAGCTGTCCTCTTTCCTCTGAATTCCTACTATTGTCTCTATACTCAATCAGCACTAGGAATGTACTACTTGGGAATATTCTCTCTTGTGTCTGCCTCTCTTCCTCCTTAGAGGCACAGAATGTCTTTTCTTTTTCAGTATACCACACAGAGCACAGACTATCATTTGAGTACCTCAACTGTACCAACTGCTTGAACACTCTCCATTCATCTTACTGCATGGGAGTTCACAAAGTCTGGAACTTTCTTTCCTCTTGATCCTTAAAATAGCCTCTAAGGTAGATTGAGCACATAGTCTATCCATTTTACAAATAAGGAGCAGGAGGCTTAGGAAGATGAAGTGTTTGTTTGGCATTATACAGTGAAATGTAGTTGTGATGTTCCTTTAAGTTAGTGTCCTTTCTCACAGACCACACTCCATCTCCTGCCACTCTCAGTTCCTATTTTGATCCACCTGAACAGTCCAAAGCTGCTTCTTCCTTCTGCTTCAAAAAGCTTTCAATATGAAATTGTCTTTAGAACATAGGTAATGATAAGATTCTTCCTGGGGCTTAGTTACTGCCTGAACACACTGGATACTTCATGATGCCACCTCATTGGCACTATAGAAAATGTCCACTGAATTTGGCTTATCAAGGCCCTGAAGAAAATACACTATTTCTATCTTAAGGAACTTAAAATCTCTATGTTACCAATTACTGAGTCTGGTAACTGATTACTTTATTTCAGTGCAAACAGGGACATATAAGGTTTCAGTCAATAAACAGTACAATACCAAATTCATCGTTGGCTATTATAAACATTAGACTTCACATTAACCAAAGTGAGCAACAATGGCAACGAGTCCTAAGAGGTTCCTCATGCCCACTAACCCTGGATTCATGGCCACTCCATAATCCTTTCCTCTGAGCAATCCACAGACTTCACTGTGGGGATGGAGCCATGGTGGTAACTTCCAGCTACCTTCCTCCTCGTATTTTATGAAAATAGTTTCTGCCCTTTGCCCTCTTCAGAAATAAAATAGGTAATCTGAATGCTTGTTAAAAATAATTCTCTTCACAAAAACATATGCTTCAAGAACAGAAATAAAACGAGGAAAAGAATCAATGCCTAGTGATAAACTAAGTCAGTATCTTCTGAAATGCTAAGGTCCCAGATTTTACAGTTGTAATCCAATAAAGATAATCTTCGATTTTTAAAAAGATTTATTTATTTACTCATGAGAGACACACAGAGAGAGGCAGAGACATAGACAAAGGGAGAAGCAGACTCCTCACAGGGAGTCTGATGTGGGACTTGATCCCGGGACCCGGAGATCATGCCCCAAGCCAAAGGCAGACGCTCAACCGCTGAGCCACCCGGGAATCCTGATAATCTTGGATATTAACAGAGACTTAGACCTTACAGAACATTTTCACTTATATTATTTTACATTAACCTCATAATAACTATAATATTTCAGAAGAGGCACTATTACTTCCTTTCAGCAGACTCAGGGAGGCTAAGTGAGTTCCATAAGGTCAGATACATACTAAATGGCGAAATCAGGGCTAAACTTCCATCTGATTCTCAGGCCAGGGCTCTGTACATTCTACCATATCACTAAAAAAATGGTGATTTTTTGGATATTAATCATTATATATACAAAACCCACTTATAAATAACTGTATTGGTGATTGCTTTCAGCTTTTAATAGTTTACAGATAATTTTTACCAATTTCTGTTTGGTAGCTCTACTGAGCTACAATGATTAATACCACATAGTTGATAGCTATAGAGAGTTTAGATTCCAATGATATGTGTGAATCAACTCCTGAGCAAATATTATATTCTTTAATTAATGGGTAATTTTTTATACAACTCAATACATTGACCTTGTGGTAGTCTTAATTGGTTGTAAATATGCCTAGTGAATCATATAGTTATTCTGGAAAGACATGTAACCATGCTTCTCTCTATCTAAAGTCCCATTTTTATGTCCCTTCTCTGACCTGTAGAAGACACTCCAAACAGTTCTAGAAGTTCACAAGTGTTTCAGTCTCCTTAATAATTCCTATTTTCTAAATGGTATGTTAAAATTCCAACATGACCACAGGAAATAAGAGACTGAACCAGATTAGAAGTTGCACAAATGGGGATCCCTGGGTGGCGCAGTGGTTTAGCGCCTGCCTTTGGCCCAGGGTGCGATCCTGGAGACTCGGGATCGAATCCCACATTGGGCTCCCAGTGCATGGAGCCTGCTTCTCCCTCTGCCTGTGTCTCTGCCTCTCTCTCTCTCTCTCTCTGTGACTATCATAAATAAATACAAATTAAAAAAAATGTTTAGAAGTTGCACAAATGTTGTGGCATACTGCAGAATCATCAGGCACAGTTAGAGACAAGTCCTTCCCTTTAAAGGGAGCTAAAATCCTTCACAATTTTCTAAAGCTCATTATTATCCCTACTCATGCCTAAAACAAAAAAAGGATTCATAACAGGATATTCCATCTCTTTCTTATGCAACAATTTCTATTCTCCTTCGCTTTGTGCCCATATAGGCCAGCAAGATGCCAGGAGGGGTGACTGATGGTGAGCTGTGATAATGTTAATGGTACCAAGTAATGCATACAGGAAGAAGCTTTTGTCAGGTTTCCTCTGGAGCTGTGGACCTATTACTACACTTGTGTTGTCCAATACCCCCTCCCACAATAGCTCTGGGCTCCTCTGGAGCTGGGAATGTCCATTCTGGACCTATTACTACACTTGTGTTGTCCAATACCCCCTCCCACAATAGCTCTGGGCTCCCCATGTGGCTAACTCTGGGTGCCCATATCTAAAGACCTGCCTTGATCTATATCTGTGGTTTCTGACGTAAGACGACTTATGGCAGTTAATAATCACTCCAAAGAAATAGCCCAGTGATAAATGTACATATTTCAAGAGGCCCCACATCTACCTCATAATATTCAAATACCACATCTATGAACTTTTCAGCTCTACAGTTCTATGATTCTCAAGAGGGAAAGGGAAAGGAACATAGGGGGAGAATCTCAGAAAAGTTTGTGGTATTTGTTCTTGGGGGCAAATGAACAGTGAGGATGCTTTGCCATTCTCTGAGATGGATTATCTGTTCATACCTCTGTAGTTTTGAAAATTCACTGGGATCGGGACACAAACTCCAGGACCAGAACAAAATACTGCCTGTTCACATTCCATTGAAGCTATGCCCCTAATGCCCATGCTATCAGGTCCAACATTCTGGGCCTGACCCTGTTCCTAAGCATTCCATGAAAGTGAAATCAGAGAGGAGAAGGGAGCTGGGTAAGAATAAACTGAAGATTTCCTTGGTTTCCCTCCCTAGGTGAAGTGTGTCTTTCATGTCAACCCTTTGCATATTCTTCTCCTCCTTCCTTCCCAAAATCTCGCTACTCTACTCCTCTCTAGCTTTGCTGACATCCATGATCCCAAATCACACTCTCTTCCATCTCCCACATCCTGCCTATTTTCCTAGTGCTCAGGTTGAAAGAATATCAGAATCCCCCTTCCCCACTGTAATATTGGATGGTATATACTTCTCTACTGTAGTTGCAGATTATTGCTGCCTTGGCTTCATTCATTGACACCTTCTTTCTTTAGCCACCACCTTGGCTGAGCCTGGGGGGTTAGGGGCAGCAGTCATGGGGCACCTCAAGTGGTGTTTCTCCCGTTGTTCATCTCATTGGTTACCTTGGTTTCTTGCTAGTCTCAGTAATCAACTCCAGGATAACCGAGTTCCCTCTTTACAAAAGTCTGAACTGATGATAGTCACACCCCAGCCCCTTCTTCCACTGGGTCTAAGGGTCCATCCAGTCCTAGGTACTTGAGCTGAGGGAGGTCACTTTCAGGGATGGCCAACTTTTCCCTAAGAAAAGAGCTCCATATTTTATTGCTCCTGTAGGATGGGCAGCTGCCTGTGCTTTAGACGGCAAAAAAGTAAAAAAGATGAGAAGGAACAAGTTTGGGAAGTACAAGTTCAGGGAAAGATGAATTGTTTTCTTTCCTCAAGAATTGTTCTCCTGCGTCTGCCTGTCGTAACTCCTGGAGTCAGGTCAAGGAACCTGTAGATTTTTCTGGATATATATTTTCCTGCTTTGTACGGTATTGGCTGAATGATCTGATAAAAGCTGTGCCTAAACGAACCCTACGATTTGTATTTCCACAGCCACATGTGTATTGGCTACCTCTCCTCCTCCTCTTTTCCTCCCCCCTTCAGCTCTAGAAGGTTCATTACTTACAGTTACTGCAGAATCAATCTGAACTGGCCAAAATCAGTGATGGAATTTATAGCATAATAAATGCCCTGCCGCACAAATGCAGTTACACATGAAAGGCTTGGGAATGTGCTTTTGAGCAGTCCTTCTACATTGCAGAGTGTCCTATTTTTTATCAATTTAACAGAATCATCTTAAGCATATTTTGAGAAGTATAATCCTGACAGCTACAGAGCAGATGTTCCCTGAGGCAGGTATTGTTGCAGAAAAACAATATTATTGATAAAAATCTTAGCATATTGGAACTTGGAAGGGAAACTAAATACATCTTTTTCATTCTTCACACCAGTCCTTTATAGCTCCATTTTCTTAACCTCACATTACATTCCACTTTTTATTTGAATTTTTATTTTTATGAAAGTGTCTTCACACTTTTCAAAGCACCCTAATGAACTGTTCTCTACCAAGAACCAGTCATACCCAAGTTGGCTTTGAGAGGCAGACAGAATTTGAAGTACACTCAAAAGATAACACACAGATTGGGGTATCAATGGTTTTCCTTTTTAAAAGTCTGCAAGTTATAAGATAACACTGGTATCTGGCCCATTTTTCTTGCTAAGTGCCCATATTATGGGTAAATCCTGTTTTACAGCATTCTGATACACAGAGAGTTGAACTTGAGCGTGAAATGCTGAAAAAAGAATCAGAAAGACAGATGGCAGGCCGTCCTCCCCAAAACTCAATTTCATATTATGCATGTGATTGCTAATAGGCAAGCACTAAAAAACAATTTTCCTTGACGGAGAAGAGCTGATAAATTGTCAACATAAAGTTAGACTGTGGTTGCTCCAGCGATCGAAAGCTCGTCTGTGAGTTTGGTCCCATCAAAGTCGGCTTCTTACAACCGTATCAAAATTTATGAATGCATGTGTCTATAAAGTGACTGAAAACAACCCATAATGCATGTTTGTTTATTGTGCATCAGCTCTGTGTTGCTTTAGTACATGCAAAGCAACTGAACATATACCCAAGCCCATTTTTGTCCAGTTCTCTTTTCTAGCCTCTGTGTTTGGTAATGAAAAAGTCAAGAGCCAACTGGGGATGCGATTTCCCCTTCTATCCTGAGAGCTGACTTAAACAAAAAGATCTGCTCTTAACTGGCTCTTGCATGGTTTGGGAGTGTACTCCACGGGGTTACACTAGCTTTGTGGTGATACAAGCAGATGCATTTGAGAGCAATCAAGAGCATTGATTATTTGAAGGAAAAAAAAAGATGTTTGAGAAAGAAAACTAAATAAAATCAAGCAGATAAAAAGCAAGTCAGCTAATGATCTGCAACACAAAACACCAAAGTTTCATATTATCTTTGATAGAATGATAAAGCCTCTGCAGGCACAGCAAAAAAATAGAGAAAGGGAGATTTTCTTTCTTTTATTTGTTTAAAGTTTGTTTTTAAGGAAGTAATTAAGCATTCAATCCAGGAATAGAAAATTTTTATTTTCTTGGGAGAGGGGGAAAGAAAGGGTGAAAATTTGCTCTAATGCAAATCTGGTAGTTAGATGCTATACTGGACTTTTAAAATATCACTTAAAATATTGAATATTTGCATGGTTATAATGTTCAGATTTTCTGTCATCAGTTACTGCTCATCTGAGAACAGTTGTTTAATTGCAGGTGAACTGTAACTGGTGTGACATGCACAGGCTTTATTGGAACAAAGGGGTTGGGTGTTCAGATAACACTGTTTATAGAGGTTACTACAATTAGTAGAAATGCTGAATGGCCAACCAGAATTAGAAGAAAATGAGTTGAAGTACAAGTAATCTTTTTTTTTTTTTTTTAATGAGAAAGAAGTCACCATTCCTAAAACCAGAGGTTTTACAAAATGTTATATTTAAGGGAAACCGTAGGCTGCCGGATACGTAGGCTTTGCTTATATTATGCCAAGTACCCAGACATTTCCAAGATTTCAGATACCTAACAGTGTACAGACCACATACTCAGCTGACTCAGGTCTGTGTGATGCTTCCTATTTCTGATTTGTTTTGCAATCTAAGATTTTAATGCATAAGGATTTCAGTTTTTTTTTTTTTTTTCTTGAGTTACTGAATCTAGGAAAATCATACTCCTCCTTTCAGGATGTCTCTTTATATCAGCCTCTAAGATTCAGGGCGGGGGGGAATCCCAGCACTCATATAGGGTAGAAAGGTCGAAGGAAAAATAAATTGAGAACATTCCAAGAGGAATTATCCAATGACTTACTTAATTCCATGTACTTATTCTCTTATCCCATAGGCTGAGAATGACCTTCTTGATCCCGTTAGTAGAAAATAGGTGGTCTTTTTCTCACAATGAATGCATGAAGTTTTGTTTGAATAAAACAGTATTAATCTTCATCCTGTTACCCTGAACATTGATTAGCCCATGGAGTTTGTGTTGCACTAAATGAAGACTCCTCCTACTCCTGTCTACATTTGCCGAGTGAGATTAGATGTCTTCACTCCCCGATTCCCTTAAGGACCAGCTTTCTTTCTGCTCAGTGCACTTGATGCCTTCATCTCTTTGCTGAGACTGTTCCCTCTGCCTTGAGTTCTGTTCTCTAATATCTCTGTAGGGCACGTCTGTCCTTTAAGAACTGGCTAAAATGATGCTGTATTGGAGAAGCTCTCCTGTCCCACCAGATAGACTTATTTATTTCATTCCATTGCCCTCGGAACATATCTATACTACAGCACACATTTCTTTGTGTGTCTGCCTCAGTCTAGACTCTGTTCCCTGGACCAAGGACTCTATTTTATCCATCTTTGTCTTCCTAGTACCCGGAATAGTGTGTATTTACCCAACAGGCACACAATTAGTATTGACTGCATGATTGAGTGAAATCAATTCCTAAATACTTTGAACAAAAGGTGATACTGAAGAGCAAAAACTAAAGATCATTTTTGGTAACAATGGACTTTTCTTTTGATTTCCCGGTTTATTATAAACTGATAAAGCTTGTTTTTGAAAAAGTTTCCATTATGTGGATGCAAAGCTTTGGGGGGAAAAGCACATTCTGAAGCTCTAGTTGGAACAATTAAAATTAGTTATTTCATATCAGTCTGGAAGGAACTGAAGTAGATAAGCTCTAGGGTCAGCATATGCCTTGTTCAGCTTTCTTTAAAGGCATGGGGAGTAATAAAGCTTTCCATTTTATCTTCAGCGAAATAATACCGCTGAAATATCACCTCATTTTTGATGTCAGTGATGATTTCTTCTTACCTCCATGATGTCAAAAGGGAATTATTATTATTAGAATGACAGATTACTAATGATGCTGTAAAAAAAGAGGAATAGCTGAAATCATTATAACCCAAACATCCAACATATCCCTTGTCTGAGCCTCACTGTTGGGTACTGGGAACAGAGTCACTCTGTGATACTGCAGCTGTGTAAAAATTATTCTAAGCAGGAAGTAAATCAAGAGCAGGTGCCTATGAATTTTCACTCACAGAGCACCATCCTTTTAAAGTTTTTAGGACTGGATGGCATGATTAGGAGGTATGATTTATGTATGCAGGAGGGAGAAAAGATTCTTTGGGGGAAGGGCCCAAATGTCTCCGGAACTGTTGTGGTACACTGGCACTGGTGCTTTCCCAAGGGGAGATTTGTGTGGAAAAGAGGACTGGACAAGGGCCCTCTCTAGGTTCAGCCTTTTGTCAGCCTTCTATGAGAGAGGGGCAGTATGGTCTATTGGTTCCGAGCTCCACTTCCTTTCCACCTACTGACTTGGCTTGCTGTCAGCCCATGTCGACTTCCGGTTTTAATTCACTGAGGCCGACCTAAAGGCTCTCTGCTTGAGAACATGGAGGCATTAGGCACTGCCACTTTTGTGTCTTAAAGATATAATCCACAGAACTTAACATTCCTCTACTGCACCAAGGTGCCTGGAATCTGGCTACTATGGGTCCTTGGACCAACTGTGTCATTCTCCAGATCTTTCCAGTGGAAAGAGACAAAAAAAAAGTTACTGTTTCATGGAGAAGATAGTTTATAACAAAACAACAATTCAAGAATAAGAATGTTTTACATTTCCACAATACCTTCCTTTGAGGGATTTGACAATGATAATAGTCTTAGTTCCATTCAGCATTAAAAAACATTTACCTAGGACTCAACTGTCTGCAGGGATATTTCAGTTAGGTTAAAAGTTGCAGTTCCCTTCAACTGGAAACTTAACAACCATTTCAGACAACGCTGACAGAGATGTTCATCAATAAGCCAACTGCAAAAAAAAAAATTAAAGGTGAAGATAGATGAATTTAATAAGAACATAAAATGTGTGTTATTTGGCATAAAAAGGGGTGAGTACACATTGTGTTAAAAGTAAGGAAAAACAATTTGTCACTGCTCATGGAATAAGGCAAGAGAGTTATCCTCAAAGCACCATTTTATTATTGCACTCAATTTGGGATCTCATTTGATTTCCCAGAAATGTAGTCTATTCATAGTCTCTACATAGGACAAGGTACAAAAGTTCATCTAAGAATTAAAGAATCTTCCCTAGACCTTTCCTCACTTGTGGCAGGGACTTGGTTAAATGTTTCCCATTTTCCCCACATTTCAGGTTCTCAAACCAGCACGGGCTGTAGAGCAGTATGGTAGCTGTTGCTAACTCTTGGGTGGCCTTTGCTAGAACTTGCTGGTAGGTTTAACCTTTCTCTTTCTAGGAGTGAGTGAAGCTGCTCCAGATTAGGTGGACTTTCTATTCCATTCTACCCTGAGAGTCCCAAAGGGGCTTTTACCCTAATGTAGAGAGTAGAGCTAAAAGGGGATACAATCTCTACAAGCACATGACAAAAGAACACTGGAAGCAAGTCTGATTGTTTCCTTTGTTTCTAGCAAGGAAACAGAAGCCCAGAATAATCAGTCTGTTCATCCAATGTTGCATAGCAAGCGAATAGCAATGTGCTGGCAGGAGAATGAAATTTTCTCACTCCCCTCACCAGGTGTGCCCCTATTAAGCCACTCTGTTCTCATGACTTCTACAAGGAGTCATGAGTTTGAAGGACATTTGACAAGGGGCTGTTGAGGACTGTTAAATATATTCAGAACTACCAAGTAATAATCAAGTGACTCTTGATTGTGCTTCCAGAGTTCTAGCCTCTAGAATTGGGTACAAGTGGGGTACAAGTTAAATACATGTTGATTTTTAAAAAACTGAATATGATAGCATGAAAAAGATGTTATAGAAGATGTCAACCATTAGTACAGGCATTTTAAAAGGAAAAGGGAAAAATCTTCAACTTCTCTTCCTGGCAATAGGGCCTGGAAACTCAAAAAGTTATATAATTCCAGTGGCTGCATATTCTCATCTCTAAATCCCCTTTAAAGGAACTTCAGACTGACCTAAGGAAGGAATATATTCTAGCCTTCATACAAATGATGACCAATATTTCTAAGTTCATTCATTTTTAAACAAATGTTTATTGAATTTCTATTATGTCCTGGAAGATCTTGTGGGAGCTTAAGCTTACAGTGTGATGGGGAGACAAATTATATACAGATAAATTTATGACATAGTGTCAGGTTGTGTTCAGTGCTATGAAGAACAATAAGGCAGAAGGATAAAGAAGATGATGGGGTACAGAAGGTGTGCTTGAGCTATTTTAGATGGGGTGGTGAGGGAAGCGACATGAGGGCAGAAATCCGAATGAAATGCAGGTGTGACCCATGGGAATACCTGAAGACAACCTATACAGAGGGAGAATAAAAAGAAGGTACAAAAGCCCTGGCAAAAGGGAGGTATAAATACTGCTGTCAGTTCAGCAACAACTTATATGGATTGGTTCTGTAAACCATTACCAGCAATGAGCTGAAAGTGACGTTTCCAATCCATGGCCCGCTGGTAGGTCAGAGTAAACATACACACCAACACATCCATACCCCCAGCAGCAGAGGGTTGAGAAATGATAGTACAGATGATTCTTTTAAGTAAGAGTCTTATAAGTAAGTCTTGTAACTCAAGGCACTTTGCAATGGGCCATTCTTTTGCAATGGGTTATTCTTTTAGTCTGATGGTGGAGGGTATTCATAGAGTGACAGGAGAGATGTGACTAGTTCCTTGTCCCCTAAGAATTTATGACACTAGAAGAAAGAAACTCCAGAATCCAGGCTCTTTTCCCTTATTTGGAATGAGCCAACACAATTTCGTCCAGAATGTGGTCCAAGGTTGGGTTCAAGCCACAGTGGTGGTTTGCCTTCCCCAAAGGATTCAATTTATGTCTATATAGATACATTAACCAAACCTAGAGCCTCCTGGACTGTGGGAGCCTAGAAGATCCATTTATCCCAGAGATCAACAACATGAAATTGGCCCTACCCCTACTTCACTTCTTGCATTCAAGGGCTATGTTAGTCTTGCCATGAGGCTAAATTAATTCCAAAGAAAACCATGTGGTATGTGCTTCTTTTGTTAAAGGAACAGATGACGTATTTCAGTCATATTTTGTCTCTTAAAATCAAATCAATATTCAGGACACTTAAGCAGGGAGAAATTTCCCAGAAATAAATGCATTTTCTATATTCCGAAGAAATCATTTATTATTCCTGAGCTCGTATAACTTCCAGGAGATAATCTGAAATATTATTGATGAATTACTATTTTCCATAGTTATAGGTGCACACGCAGAGTTGTGGAAGTTAAGATTTTGGACTATCTAGATCAACTCACAGTACAAGTGCCATAAACATTAAACCTCACATATGGACATGTATTGCATTCTTACTCTGGGTCAGGCACTGTAGTGGTACTTTATCTATATCTTCTTTATTTTACAGTACCTCCTGAAGAAGGTTCTACCAGGATTTTGTGAGAAAGGAAACAGATGCTTAAAAGAGTTAAGCAATTTACTTAAAAATCAAAGAGTCAGAAATGACAGGACTGAGTCCAAATCCCCAACTGTCTGACATCATAGCCTCTGTGCTTAATCACCATTCAGTAGAGCAGTTTTCAAGTAATGAAGGTCAAACAGAGTAAGGAATCTGGAAGCCCTTGAAATCTGTACAGAGTGAAGCACCTGCTACTTCAGACCACTGGATCAAGAGGTGACTTTGGGGAAACAGCAACGGAGGGCCTTGGTTGCTGCTGTTGAGGCATTTTTCATATCGAGAGCTAGGTCTCAGAAATGACGAACTATGTTTGAGTTGACTTTTTAGTTCCTCAGATTGTATTTTTTTCCTTTTTTTTTAAATTTTTTATTTATTTATGATAGTCACACAGGGAGAGAGAGAGAGAGAGAGAGAGAGGCAGAGACACAGGAGGAGGGAGAAGCAGGCTCCATGCACTGGGAGCCTGACGTGGGATTTGATCCCAGGTCTCCAGTATCGCGCCCTGGGCCAAAGGCAGGCGCCAAACCGCTGCGCCACCCAGGGATCCCTATTTTTTTCCTTTTAAGACTTTTTTTTTTTTTTTAATTGGGCTAAAGTCTCATATAGTGAGATTACATTTAAGGAAATTATCAGATTGAGAATATATTTATAGGGACATTGATGATAATTCTGAAGGGGATTAGTGCAAGACACTATATACAGAAAGAGTTGTTAATTTTTACATCAAAGATTTCGTTTTGAAAGTGATCATCACTTTCATCATTCTTAGCTACCAAAGGCTCAGACAGCCAACCTGAAAAGATCTAGTGTTAGTTGAAGATGGGATGCTCTTACTTCTCCTGCCTTCTTTCTAAAATCTGTATGATGAAAAATGAAATACCTGTAAGTTAGCAAAATACTTGGGCTGCAGTTACTGACATACTTAGAATTTACAGATGCTTCACAGAATGGCTAGTGATTATGCCTCTAGTTGGTAAAATAGCTAGCTGATTAGTCCCGGCAGAAATGACATATCCCAAGCTAGACCTACTGTCATGCCTTGGTAATGGGAAATAAATTCTTTAAGATCAGAAACAGTGTCAGTTGTATTTAAAATGACACTGGAAACCACATTGTAATGGACAATTGTGCAGAGGTGAGCAGGGAGAAAAAAGAGGTAATAGGATTTTAAACATTTGATTTTATTGGTTCTCTCCTCTGTTTGCATTTTTCATCAGGATAACCTCTGCCTGTAAGTTCTACCCTGGAAATTTTTTCTCCTTCAATTTATTCTGGGTGTCTGGGTTGATTGAAAGGCAATAAATGCGTAGTCTTAGAAAGCCTGAATGGTTGACAGAATTTTTGGTCTTTCTGAAAATTCATCTATTGATTTGACAAGACAGTTACATTTTGTGCAGTTTGGAATACTGTAGTCATCATTTCAAGACAACACAAATCCGAAGCAAAGGCTTTAGGAGAAGTACTGATATGTATGGACATCTGGAACATCTCTGAATCTCAGACTGGGGGAAACATCCAGATGGTACCTAGTCGTGTCAACAATTGACTAGGAGGAGGAGAGACTCCTAATTGATAAGTTTAGTATATGCTCTTAGAAATCTCCAGAGAAGGACCACTACCACATTGCCCTTCATATTAGTTCTAGTCATACCTCTAAGCTACACTTCTCCTGGTACAATTAAAATTCACTGCATACAGTTACCCTCTTGGGCAAAGAAAGAACCAACCTCCTTAGAGTAACACTTCATTTATTTTTATCAGTCTTTGAGAAATCATGGAGTTGTATTGGAAGGCATGATATCAGCAATATTGTTCTAATTTTCAGAAAGAGCCTCAAAATATTTATATCTAGAAAAATGTTCTTTAAAGATGACTTAATAGAAAGAAAATGGTAAATCACCAAATGCCAATACAAAGTAATGATGACTGGGTAATATTAAAATGACTCCATTTTTTGTTTTCTGAAAGGAATCCTCAGCTGATGGTTTAAGGGAATGTTATGGATGTGGTACATTCTGATTTTAGTAAGGCACTGGTAAAGATGAACAATATCCTGGCAGGCAAGATAAAGGAATGTGAGCCATCAAAGTATAGTCATTGGGTTCATAGGCATTCCACTGGTCACACTGATGTTAACTAGCAGGGTCTCTAGTGTGTTACAGGGCCCAGTACTATCAACATTTTCATTGCTATCACAGAAAAAAAGAGAACATGCAATTTAAATTAGCTAACATGTATTGAGTGGCAACTGCATGCAGTGTACTGTGCTGAGGCAAGGAAGTATAGTGAGAAATCACCCGGTATCCAGAGTAGTATATTGGAAAGGAGAAGGCATTTGAAATCAGAAGATATGGATATTTCTCTGTTTTGTTATTTACCATCTATATGACCTTAGATAAGTCAATTCATATTTCTGTGCCTCCGTTTAACCTAACTTCAAGTTGGGAAAGGTATAATTACTTAAAAGAATTATTGTGAGTTTCACATGAAACTATATGATAGTACTTGATGAAAAGGAGAGAAGATGCTTAGGTGAACATGTGTTATTTATCTTGATCCGTAGGAAATGTCTTCAGGTTATATATTATTATAACTTCATTTTACAGGTGGGAAAACTGAGGCAAGAGAGCTTACATAAGTCTTAATGCTATTCTAGCACAGAGGAGAAGAGAATAGGTGCATCAAGGGAGATGAAAAAAGAAGTGATATGTGAGAAGTGCCATGTTGGTTGTGTAAGAATAAATAATAGTGAAAGGGAATATAAGGGAAGGGGGAAGAAATGTGTGGGAAATATCAGAAAGGGAGACAGAACGTAAAGACTGCTAACTCTGGGAAACGAACTAGGGGTGGTGGAAGGGGAGGAGGGCGGGGGGTGGGAGTGAATGGGTGACGGGCACTGGGGGATATTCTGTATGTTAGTAAATTGAACACCAATAAAAAATAAATTAAAAAAAAAGAATTTTCTAGGTGCAAGTGTGGTGGAAAGGCATTTTAGAAAAAGAAAATAGCATGGTCAAAAGCATAGCAGTGTGAAATGAAGATATATTTCAGGAAAGCTGATTTGGACAGATTTTGCTAGAGCATCAGTAATAGTAGCTCCAGGGAAAAATGATGGAGATGGTGGTAGAAAAGGTAAGCTAGGACCAGATTCTTGAATATATTGATACTGTGAACCAGTGATGACTTAGAAGCAGATACAAAGTAAAGATCACTGAGGCTTTGGGGAGATATTCCAGGGAGCAGGGTGCAGAATGGAATGGAGAAGCAAAATTTTCTGGGAGGTTTCTCACAATAGATCCAGAAAAAGACTGTAAGTTAGGGGACCAGAAATAGAGCTAGGTGGATTCAACCAGTTTGGTGGCACATTGAAGGGGCACATGATCAAGAGCGAGAGGTTATATCTTCGTTATTGTGGACCTCATCAGCACAGCAAACCAAGAACTAAACTTCCATATGACTGAAACTGTAATGATTCCCTCCTAGTTTGCTATCATCTTGAGAGTTGTCAATATGCACATTCAATTAAGAATACATTGCATGTGAAAAGCCTTCAACTTTGAAATCTACCTAGCTGTGATTTTGACACTGAAATCCTAGTGATGCAACTTGCACAACTAAGTGAACAAGAAGAAAAGGAGGGCCATTTACCACTGAAAATAGCTCTTAACTACAGATGTCATTCTTTAATATTGGGTATAATTTTTATTAAAAAATGTTTTCTGAGAAATACTTTTCCAGAAGAGCATCTGCATAAAGGGGATCAAAATGTAGGTCTTGGTTTTTAACTTTTGCCGCCTAGGAGTTGATGTTTTCTGCAACAGGACTTTAATACGTAGTAACACAAAATGAATAAATGGGAAGGAGAAATGAGGAGGAAGGAAAAAGCTATTGTAATTTTGGTGAAATACATTCTGGAAGGTGTATTCATTTGGATTTTTAATAAGTATACCAAAGATGTCCTCCTATTAAATACGCGTTTGTAACCTGAGATCACTGGATTTACCTCAGGGATTCAGGAACTTCCTGATGTAAAATAAATTTACCTTGGGAGAGGCTCCACAGATTTAATCAAATCATTAATGGGATTTATGACACCCCAAATAAAACAAATTACTAGTAAAATTAGGGGAGTTCCTTTTCCCACAGAACAGATGCAACCATGAATTTGAAAAAAAAAAACCAAAACAAACGAACAGGTTCCAATTAAAAAGGCATCTCTGTGCTTAGAGAAAGCAGAGAAGAATTTGTTTTAGCTAATTAGCACCCTCTCATTTATTTGCCTTTGTTACTTCATGTCTAGATACAGGTATCCTTAGAGCTGAGGTAAATCTGCAGTCCCAATAAGCTAGTGAACCTACAAATTATTTTCTCTATTACTTATGCTTTCTGACTCTTTAACTCTTTATGTCATAAGGAGCCTGAATTGGTTACAGAAATCATTTATTTTTATTTTTTTTAAGATTTTATTTATTTATTTAGGAGAGACAGAGAGAGAGAGAAGCAGAGACACAGGCAGAGGGAGAAGCAGGCTCCATGCAGGGAGCCTGATGTGGGACTCGATCCCGGGTCTCCAGGATCATACCCCAGGCCGAAGGCGGCGCTAAACCGCTGGGCCACCCGGGCTGCCCCAGAAATCATTTAATAGGACACTTAGCTACAGGCAAATCCATACCCAAATCATCCCAGATGGGAGTTGGGTTTTTTTTTTTTTTTGGGGGGGGGGGAGGGAAGAATCTGAAGTGCCCCCTTATTCCCTTAGTAACTTGTTTCTGTATGACCTAGCAGGACCCCTTGGCATGGGAAGGTTTTCACCTCTGCCGGTGAGTTGAGAGACATTCTCAGTATCCTATAAGCATGACAGAGAGTTTCTCTCTTTTGTGTCTGTTTCTCAGCCCAGGATGCTCCGCTATGCCATCCCAGTTAGGACATCACAATGTGTGTGGATAGAAACGCCAGAAACGACAGTGGTGCTGGTGGGCATTGAAGAGCAGATTAGAAAACTGACAGTCCCAGGCTAATGGAAACTATCCTCCAAAGACAGGAGCGAAGGAGGCGACCCAATTAGTCTTCACTTCTCTAATTTCCCTGATTACATATCTCCTTTTACCCCCTGTGCTATACCTAGTAAGTTCCCCCAGACATAGACCTAATCAAGGAGGCAGAATATTGATGCAATGCAATTTAAAGGAGAGCTGTGTTAGGCTAAGATATGTGGCCAACAATGGGACCTAAACAACAAGAAGCCCCTGAGGCATAAAAAGTGGCTGGTCCAGATAACGTGCTACCGTGGATTTCAAAGCAAATGAGGACAGAGACAACTGAATGTCAGCTCACGGCTGGGAAACTTCATTGGCAAGAGGGCAACTTTCCCGAGGCCCAGGGCGTGGAAGCAACAGCAACCTATATCACACACCCTCTACTTGAATTTGCAGATTCAGAGGGGCACTTCTTTGGCTAGAATTCTTGGTGGTGGGCACCTGGGCAGGTGTTCAAGTCCCTGGAAAGGAAGGTAAATCTCTGCGGATCTCCGTAAAGGAGTGCTGTGCGATGTGCTGGGCCATAAGAGAAGGTCCTAATCAGGCAGGGGGTCTTTCTTTTAAAAATTGAGAGGAACCTTCCATTTGTTGAGGTCCAGCTCCTGCCGAGCTCTTCTTTGGCCTTTATCTGTTAAGCACTGAAGCAGAGGGTAGAGAGGGCAGACTCTGGAGCCTAACTGCCTGGTCAATCCTGACTCCTCGGTAGCTGCTTGAGGGCTATGTGAACATGGGCAAAGTACTGAGCCCACTAAAGCTCAGTTTCACCACCTGCAAAATGGGCGTAACAATAGTATGTAAAGTTGAAGAAATGCCTGGCACAGAGGAAGTTTTTCAATACTGTACGGTTTAGAGAAGTAAGTATGAAGTGTTTGGCAGAGTACCTGTCAGAGAGTCAATGTTCGGCAGGCGTTACTTTTGCAGCCATTATTACTGTCAGCAATAATAACACTCTTCAAGAAAGAGTGGCAGATAAGGTGACAGACAAGTCAGAAAAGCGTATGTGCCCAGGTCACAGAAAAAATGGAGAAGTACAGTGGCCTGCATCGGTCACGGCTTCACATCTTGGAGCTTTACGGGAAAAGAAAGAAGCAAACAATGGTAATAAATTAGGAGGAATATTGGGAGTGTGGTGAAATTACCATTGCTGTTTCTTTTTATTTGTGCTTATTGTGTGGTGGTGGGGTGATTACCAGTTTTATTTGAATGTTTTATAAGCTGTTAGATTTATTTACTGAGAATGAACAGATAAGTAGGGATGTTCTTCAGCTGTGTCATGTCATGGGCTCCCATCAGCTCTTCCCCTAACTTGCAGACAAGGTTAATTAACGAGGCAAGGGCATCGTGGAGGAGGAGGGGTAGAGCTGGAGCTGTTGGATGATTCATCTTATCAGGGAAAGAGTAGAAGAATCATCTCTCATGTTAGCAGTACTGGGGAGAGAGGTAAGGTACTGGATGGCGACCTTCGTGATGTCTTCGGAAGATGTATGGGCAGGGTTGGTCAGAGGAATATGATCACCTTAACATGGCAGGATTTGATGGAAACTAGAATAGCTGCTCTTTTCCAATCCTGGATGTTCACGATTGTACTATTTCATTTTGTTTCTCGAGGATGCTTTCTTGCAGCAAGGCGTCTTCAATCCCAAACCCAAGGAACTCTGCAAACACTGTTCTTCTGCTGTTTCCATGGTGGTGTGCTCTCATTTACCCCTCAAGGTGACATGTCACCTTCTCAGGGACACCCTCCATGACTGCTATCCAAAGTGGCCCCACCAGCCACTCAGCATAACAGTGTAGCCTAGTGGTTCAGTGCCCAGGCTGTGGAGCCAGGCTCCCAGAGTTCAAGCCATGCTCTGTCCCTTCAAATTGTGAAGTTGGGTATGCTAATTAACCCCTGGCCTTAGGTTCTTCACCTGTAAAGTGGAAACGATGACAATTTTTTTTTCTTCTGGGACTGTGGTGAGGGCTGATGCACGCACGGGGCACCATGCCCAGATACTGTAACATGTCTACTACGGTAGCCACGGTTGTTTTGGGCTTCATTGCTGCCCGAAATCACCTTCTTTATTTATTGTTATTGACTGTCTCTCGCTGTTAGAATCTAAGTACCATGAAAACAGGGACTTTTTATTGTTTAATGCTGGAGTACTGGATCTAGAAGAGGCTCTCGAGTAGGAACTCAAGGAAAATTCATCGAATGGATAATCTATTAATATTTAAGAAATGAGCTTGTCCAATTTCAGGCCATGCAGCAAAAGCAGCTGTACTGAGCTGACCAAATGACAAAAACAGAAAGAATGCAAGCTATGTGGTCTCTTGCCTAGGTGGAAACACAAATGATTTCTCCACTTGGACAGTGTACTTTTTTGTAGATTCAAAATTTCGCAGGGCTTTATGATCTCTAGTCGGTCATGGGAAAGCAGTAAATTTTTTATTGTTGTTCAAAAAATTAAACTACCCAATGATATTGAAGTATACTAAATGCTGCTTTGTCAAACTATGGTTCACCTCTCCCACCCTTACTCCCTCTTGGGACATGCCCCCTACAAACCAGTAAAAGCCACTAAAAGTGAGGAACAAATGCTGACACAACAGAGGTGAAAAGGAAGGCCTGCAGCTTCTAAAGACTGGAATGCAAACACCGCAGCTTCCTACCATAAAAGTGACACTAACTGCTCTTCCTACAGCTTGCTTAGAGATTCCAAACTTGCTAAAGCTACACACTTCGTAATGAATAAATGTCTTGTGTTCAGTAAGGCAGGAAAAAAAATCAGCATAGTCCTAAGGATAGAGTTGGGATTTTTTTTTCCTCCATGTATCCCTTTGTAACAGGCCTCGCTATGGGGTCATACTCCTGCGGGTGGAGCTGCCTGAAGCGTCTCCTTCTTCGAACCCTGTTAAAGGTTAGGATGTTCCACGTGCACCTTTCAGACGGTAGGACAGCTCAGCTAAAGGTCGTTTGTGGAAGGGCCTGCTTCCCTCTGAAGAATTCATGTCAAACAAAGTACCCGCCTCTGACTTTTATGCGGCCGCTGGTTTCTGATGACTTATATATGGATTTTAAGCCCAATGATCATGACTATTAAGCATCCCTGGCAATGCTACGGTAACCCTAAAGAATTGAGCTCTTGGAAGCTCTCGACTCTAAAAGTGGTAAAGGTCATGCCAGCCACGTCTCTTGTATATTCGGGTGCTGTTTGTCCTCCTGCATATGGTAAATATTGTGTGAGAGAGTGGGTAGTGTGCTGTAAAATTGATAAGATTTCAGGTTGCCAAAGGCATTTCATAAATTTCATAGGTCTTAATTTGTGTTGCTATGGTAACCGAAATGCTGGAATTTCCCGAGATTAGGAGGCTTTTCTATCCTTACCCTTAAAATGATAATAATGTAGATTATGACTCCAGACTTGGTCCTGGCTGTTGTGGGGAACGTGTGCTCTGTATGTTGAGTATTCTATGTATGCTAAGGTATGACTGAATGTGCAATAAGTGCAATTTCAATTAAGATTCCTGACATCCAACCTGATTTTCTTATTTACATATATGAGTCTTGGTGGCCAAGAGGTCAGTAAAATGGATAGTCTTTCTTTAAAGAGAAAGGGGGAATTTGAAGGGAGAAGTAGAATTCTTACAAGTATCCATTCTAGAACACTCATCTTAAGGATTGATATGAATTTGGTTCAGCTTCCCCATCAAAGTGAATTTCTAGCAAGTGCTGAAGACCTTGGTGCATTATTAACAAGTGTTTTAAGAAAAACACTATATTGAGGGATTTAGTGCTTCAGCAATGTCTGAAGTGAGAATGAGAGGTATAATGAAGCCCCTACCTTGAGACAGGAAAATAACTAAGAACCCCATGGGCTGCTCAAGGTCACAGGCATTAATTATATGGACCCAAAGCAGCCAGCTGGGAAGCTCGATGCAAATGACCTAGGATTGGCCTGAGACAGAAATATGTCCCTTCCCAGAGCCCAGCTTACCTTATATCCTGATGATTTGATGTGCACGCCGCGTTTGGTCAGAGTAGATTTCATTCGGATGAAAAAGGAACGCTCAAGGGTGTTGTCAGTGGTTAGCAGACTGGGGCTGGTTGACTCCACTGAAGAATACAAAAATATACACACACATGATTTAGATGTCTACACAGCCCCTCACAGCTACTGCTCAGGTGCAATCCTTGAGTTCACTAAAAATAAATGACTGATGGGTGCTAAGAGCGTAGTAATCAATGTACCTCATTTAGAAAATGTTTCCTTTGCAGAAAATAAAAAAGAAAAATTAATGAATCCGAAGTAACTCCATTCCAGTTTCTAGCAGGAGCTTTCTAGGCCTTTTAACTTCCAGCAGCTCCCCAAGTAGGATCTACAGTAAGTAACAATAGCACACCTGGCAGTGTGGCCCATGCACATGGAGAGCGTGAAAAAGGACACCATAGATTTACATGCCGTACAACCAAGACTGAGGCAGAGTCTTCAGATGAAGAGTACAGATAGCTTGCTCTTTGTTTTCCCTGCAAATCACTTCTGGTAACATTTGCCCACTGGGCAGTTCTCTAAGTACCGTGAAACCGTATCCTGGCCAGGGTCCTTGCCCTCCTGAGTCGGTCTCCTTTGTTGTGGGGGAATAGGAAAGCATAACGTCTTCTCAACTGACTCCCGATAGAGGGCTTAGAATGGAATGTATAGACGGAAACGAATAAAAACTACTAACAATATCAACTGTCCATTCTTGTCACTAAAGGCAGCTTGTCCTCCCTACTGCCATCTGAACGGGGTATTAACAAATAATAGTCTCCTCTCTTAAGCAAGACAGTTACTCTTTCCCTTTATGCACTTTTAGGTTAAGGGGAACAATTCTTTTCTTCTGAAACTTAAAATGGTAGTTTGCAGTCTTGATCTACAAATACCTTTAGGCAAACAGGCCACAAGGCAACAAAAAAAATCTATCTTCTAAAAAAAAAAAAAAAAAAAAAAAAAAAAAAATCTATCTTCTAATGGATTTTATAAATATAAGTGTTTTCCTGCAAAGAAATTAATTTTGGCATTTTAGAGCCTAATCAATACTGTCTAATTTTACTTTCCTAAAACAAAACTTTAAAGTTTAAAATTTTTTTCTGGGTTTAAAATTAAAAAAAAAAAAATGTCCAACAGCAAATAGGATTTTTTTTGAGAAGCCTTACCCCTGCCACTAATTTCCTCTGGGGTGGGGGGCAAACAAATATGTGTCACAAAGGGACTTGTAAGAATTAAGAAAATGTGAAAACAGGTATTAAAACAAAGAAAAATAGCAAAAACAAGCCTTCCAGCATTAAGAAACATATTTCTATGTTTCTAAGGGAAAGAAATACCTATTTTTTACATGAAACTTGATGCTCAGATGAAGGACGAATACAAGCTCCTATTCTAACAGAAACTTTGCTGTTCGTTGTCTGTGGCTTTTCTTGAATCATTCCTGCCTAAATAGGGCTCTATTTTCCTATGTTTGTGGCACTTTTCTTCTGGGGTGAGGGAACCATTGACAAGTGTCCCTTTCTTATGTGTCTCTCTTAAGATTTTCTTTCTTTTCTTTTCTTTTTTTTTGTTTTAGAGAGCATGGATCTGATGTCATTTTAAATGTACAGCTTTTTATCACTCGAGGGAAAAGCAGAGCCATGTTATATTTAGTACTTTCATTTCTTCTGATTAAATATGAATTACTATGAAATTTTTCTCATCATCTAACACGCCATAATACGCCAACAGCTTTTTAATACACTATATAAGCACAAACTTCTGCTCTAAGAGTTTAATTTGCCCCTCTAATCCAATCACATCAACCTTATTTCTCTTATCAGAGATTCCCATTTTGAATTAAATGAGCTCATTAGTTTTAATCAAAAGCAGAGAGATCAAAACTTAAACGTAAATGCTTTAGATCAGAACTGTCAGTCAGCCGTGCAGTTCTATTTTACTAAAACACAAGATCAGAGACCCTTAGAACCAATTTTTTCTCGTAAGGGATGCCGAGAGCTTGAAGATGCTATATCCTTTTTTTTTTTTTTCTCCCCTTCCCAAGGACAGATTATACATTTAAGGTTAGACTTAATTTATAGCAGTTTTTCATCCTGGTGGAAATGGAAAAGTATGCCAATCTACTGTTGTCCCTTTCACATTTATTGGCACAGGTCCTCAGAGACTTGAACTAACGTGAAGCCATCAGAATCCACACCGCAAACTCAGCCTTCAAAATTCAGCTCCGTTCAGCAAGATCATGTTTGCAATTGCTGAGGGAAAAATGCAACTTCTCACAGAAGTGAGGGAGATTTTAGGGCTAGGGTGCTGGGTACCCTGACCCCACGAGGAGGGAACCACCTCGCTATGGAAGGGTGAATAATTCAGGCATCATTAGGAATCACTGTTTTCAGTATGTGGAATTGCACAGGAAAACACTTAGCATGCACGTTAGAGATGGCAGCGTGGGTGCTTCCCGCTGGGCGACAAGCCTTGTATGAGCCGTGGGGGCGAACACTGCGTCCTGCCCTGGCTGAGGCCCCCCCTGCAGCACCCCCGTGTCTTACAACAGTAATTGCCTAAACATACAGGGGCAGCGTTAATTAAACCCAGGACAACTGGTGTGAGAGGAACGCTAAGGTCAGGTTTTGCTCCATTGGAGCTGAGATTTAAGATCTAAACTGGTCTTCAAGCTTTATTTCAGACCATGGGGGAATGGGGAGTTGAGGAGAAAGAGAGGGGGCAACTGAGAAAAGAGTTTGACTTCTGATAAAGATTTCTCTTTTAATTCCATATGACTTTCTAGTTCAGAGGACAGGGCAGGAGTAACGGGCCACGCTGGCCCTTTCAAAGGGACACGTAACGAGCTCATTCATGGCGTGCAGGCACACACACGTGCCATGGCCCTGCTTGCTTCAAGGCTAGCAGATACACCCCAGGTCTCCCCGCTCTGACAATGGTGTCTCTCATGTAAAAGATGTATTATCCGCAGGTGACAGGCAAGAGTGGCAGCTTTAGAAGAGAAGGCTTCTATGTGTCTCAGGTGAGAAGCACGATTTTGATGAAGGTTCTACTGGGAGAGAATGTGGCCTTGGTGATGTGCAACATGACTGTGGCATTGAAGAGAGGGTGTGTGTGCGTACCCAAGCATGCAGATATGCGTGTGTGTATTGGGGGTGTGTGTGAACAGGACAGAGTGGTGAGAGGACTGTCTTTAAGACTGGTGCTCTCTAAAGACAGGGGGACCAGTCTATGGCAAAGAAGCACTGTGGAGTGCTTTCTAGATGTCACATGTTTTCCTGTCAGCTTTTTGAGGCAGGCTATGATTGCTGCATGCTCTGATAAGAAATTTGGGATTCAGAGAAGCTATCTCTGCTGCCTGAGACACAGGAGAAATTTATGGGTAAAACTGGATTAAGTGGTCAAAGCCCAGATATGGCCAGTTTTGACTCATGAGTTATAAACAAGGAGCTGAAAAACAAAACACAGACAAGAGCCATACCACTAAAATCTAGATAAAGAAATATACTCTCTTTGGCTGAATCTCAAGGGCTTCAACTTTTTAATAAATCTAAATTATCTCAGCTCTTGAAATGTCAGTTTTTGCATATTTTGTAAAATTTACAGAACAATTTATAGCAAAGTTGTAATAATTTTTATGTTGGCAAATGCCACCATAATGTGAAATCGTATCTGCGTTATTTCACATTTGTTTATGAATCCCTAACTAGCATTGTAGTTGCTGCTTCCTTATTACTATGTAGGAGCAGGGGTGATGTGAGAGCTGGAGTGGGAGGAGGTAGCTGAGAACCATCTAGTTCTACTGGCTAATCCTAGGGCCAGGTCCACCTGAACACCTCAGGATTCTCTCCAGGGTCCCTGTAAGTAGATGAGGCCCCAGAATAAAGAGGGTCTTTCTTTTTCATACACTATGAATGTTTTCAGTGCAACCTGGTGTCAGAACCCTGCAACTGCCACCAAATCCCGATGTATGAGAGAAGGAAAAGAAAAATTAAATTTTGAGAAAACTCTGTTGCAATTGTGAACGAAGTATTTTTCCTTTTGAAGGAGAAGTGGATTGGGGTATGTTGCTAACATATGAAGTTAAATATACTCTTTTCCTATTTCATTGCCTAAATGAATCTTTCCTTTTTCAGAGGTTCTGTGCACACAGGACAAACCAAAGTGCAAATAACCAAAATGACTTTCAGAAGACAAGGGAAGAGATGTTTGTTCATTTTGCAATTACCGTGATAAAGCCAAATTGTTTCATTGTCCTATTCTGTTAGCTTTGTTAGATACTGATGTATTTTAGGACTTTAGAATGAATATGTGTCAAGTATGTGACAAGTTGTTTCTTATAAAAGTTTTCCTGCTCTTCCTCAGCCACTTGGAAGTTATCTTGAGTTGTACGGCTTTCCCTGGTCAAGGAAATGTGAGCCAAAGTCATGTGTTGCTTCCAGGTAGAATTTTTTTTTAAAGATTTTATTTATTTATTCATGAGAGACACACAGAGAGAGGCAGAGACACAGGCAGAGGGAGAAGCAGGCTCCATGCAGGGAGCCCGATGTGGGACTTGATCCCAGGACTCTAGGATCATGCCCCGGGCCAAAGGCAGGTGCTAAGCCGCTGAGCCACCCAGGGATCCCCTCCAGGTAGAATTTTAAGAGTTAGTCTCTTAGTAGAGAGAGGTACTCTCTCTTTCCTTTGGCCATGGTGACTATCAACATTTCAGATGGTTCCTGCTCCATCAGCCTGGGTCTTGGAATGAAGATAGTGTGGGACAGGCCCCACAACCGACTCTCACAGAAATAAATTTTCTGGGATCCCTGGGTGGCGCAGCAGTTTAGCGCCTGCCTTTGGCCCAGGGCGCGATCCTGGAGACCCGGGATCGAATCCCACGTCGGGCTCCAGGTGCATGGAGCCTGCTTCTCCCTCTGCCTATGTCTCTGCCGCTCTCTCTCTCTCTGTGTGACTATCATAAATAAATAAAAATTAAAAAAAAAAAAAAGAAAATTTTCTTATAATTTCAGAATTTTTTTTTTTTTTTACTGCAGCATAACTTAGTCCATACTGATACAAATACTAGGTCTTTATTATATAAAAAGAGTCCGTATTGCCAAGTCTTCCAGTCAGTGGCATGGTACACAGACATCACATCTGTGTCTGACTCCAAAGGTCATGATGTAGCCAAATACTGTTCTTATCGTTATTTATCTATATTCTCATTTTATCTCTTATGCTTGGTATTCGGGGGCAACAAGGCTGATAGTTCTAATTTGCATCTTCTTCAGCACCTACCATGGTTCCTTGTTCCCAGAGCAAAAACTATACATATATGCATGTAAATACATATATGTCTTTACATCATACATCTCATATATTTGAGAACTAATATTCATTAACTGTTGCCTTTAATGTAAGAAAATATTCCCAACCTAGTTTCCCAATAGTAGGACAAACATGGTAAATAAATCTTTTCTCAGCAGATTTTATGTTTACCCAGGATGATAAGTGTGGTCATTTTAAAATGCCACACATCACTCAATACTCCTCTTTCCAAAAGGCAGAGTCTGCTTTATCTCCCCTTGAGTGTGGGCCAGACTTGGTGACTTACTTCTAATAAATAGCACATGGTGGGATTGGCGGTGTATAACTCAGTCATGACAGACAGAATGGCTTCTGTTTTGCTCTTTCCTGGATCATTCACCCTGATGGGAGCTGTCTGCCACATTTTGAGGACACCTAAGCAACCTGGTGGATGGGCCAGCGTTGCAAGGCCTCCTAGTGAGGCTTCCTAATGAGTTGCGGTCACATGAGCGAGCTTAGAAGTGGACCCCCCTGCCCCAGTCGAGTCTTCAGATGACTGCTCTGACTGATATTTTCATCACCACCTCATGAAAGATCCTGAGCTAGAACTGCTCAGATTTACTGCTACTGGATTCCTGACTTGTAGAAAATATGTGAGATAGTTTTAAGCAAAACATTTGGGGTGATTTGTCATGCATTGATAGATAACTATTATAATATCCACATAGACGTTCTCTTTGGAAAAAATCATAGCCTTGTTTCTTATGTGACAACAACATGGGTAAAACTCCTGTGACAGTGAGAAGGAAAGCATAGCCCACAGTGCCAGTACCTGGCGAATTCACGTATGCAAGCAACACTGCTTGCAATGCTGATTTTTGTAAGCAGGGTTTGTGTTTTCTTTCTTTTTAAAAATTTTTAAAAGATTTTTATTTATTTATTCATGATAGGCAGAGACAGAGAGAGAGAGAGAGAGAGAGAGAGAGGCAGAGACACAGGCAGAGGGAGAAGCAGGCTGCATGTCGGGACCCCAATGCGGTACTCGATCCCAGGACCCCAGGATCGTGCCCTGTGCCAAAGGCAGGTGCTAAACTGCTGAGCCACCCAGGGATTCCCCCAGGGTTTGTATTTTCAAAGGTAAATGTTCAAATGATTTTTTAAAAAGTACAATTTGCAAAAGGTGCTATCAACAGTGGCATCTACAAGTCTGGGAGATCTTGAAAGGCCAGCCTGATGTCTTACTTGTCTATTGTATCTATTCCTGTTCTTCTCCAGCTTCTCTTACCTCCTCTACCCCCCTCCGCTCCCCTCTGCCCTGCCTCCGCCCCACCCCCTGTCCCCCCATGACCAGCAAGTGCTCAGGATTGTGTTTCATGTAAGTAGTCACTCACTTTGCCTGTGGAATAAAATAATAGTCAGGTGCTTTCTTTTAAGAATAATTATTCCCTTTACACTTGCCATGCCATTCTGCTAGAACATCTTGTCCCAAGATATGGTGTGTTGTAGTTGGTGGTTCATTTTTGAGGAGAGGGAATCATATGCCTTGTCCTTGTTTTCATCTCTAAGGAAGCATGTTCTGCAAAGCGTTATTTTGAACCATGGACCGGTGGTTTGGTAGTTAAAAAAGGATTGGCCTGATATTCCCCAGAATTAGAATACTTTGTTCTCTTTTTGAGAGTTGGTCTTCACCTCACTGGCCTGTCCTCTACCATGTGCCAGGCAACGTTGAAGGAGATAACAGTCTTTAGTGGACTAGACTGAGATCCTTGCCCACTGCCGCAAGGCAGTACCCAACATTTTCTGTGAACACGAGTTCACAGAACCACCCTTTGGATATCGTGCAAAGGCAGTTCCAGCCAGTATGCTCTGGCTCAGCAATCAGCCTCTATCAACTTCACTGCTTGCTCTGAAATACGACAAAAAAAAAAACCCCAAAAAAACAAACAAACAAACAAACAAAAAAAAGACCCTGAATTTATTTAAGTCTCATTAGGGCTGATTCCTGCTCCCACTCGGTTGTGAGTCTTCAGCTTTGTTTAGAAACTTGCGAATCATTAACTGAAACTCTAGAGCATAGCTGTGAAAATAATTGTGGTTCAATAATGATGTAATAAACTTTTTTCAAAGTCACATTAAGAATAATCCGCCAAAAAAAGGGAGAAAAATAATACTCTGCCAAACCATGCCACCTGTCAGCACACACTCCCTGGCAATATCTGCCTGCCTGGGATGAGAATCCTAACGCATAAGGTTGCCTTTCAGGTTTCCTGCGCCTGGCAGGGGTTGCTACTCGGTGAGGCTGTCCCCTGAGGAAGGGAGTGTTCAGCTGCTGCCTGCTGCTCCCCAGTCGGTGTGTGGATGATACCACTCTGGGGAAACAGACACGGTGTCCGAGTCAAGCTGCTACCGGTGGGTGTTTCTATATGCAACTCCTAAACAACAGGAAAGTTCAAAGGGTAAAACCAGGTAGCCTTTGAGAGTCCATGACATCCAACGTGCCCATTCTGCAGCAGGCTGTGTGCTCCAAAGAACATGCCATATGAATACTGCAAGCAAGTGTTTTAAATCTTACTGGAGACGCCCTATAAATGCTGCCACTTGAGGGATCTATTCTGGGAGAGAAATATAGCATGTCCTCCCGGGATGCCGTTGGATTCCATTACCAATATTGCGTATGGGATCGAGTGTGGCAATGCTTTTATCACGACTATAAAGTGGTTATGAGCCAATTCCTCATATAAAACATACTCAGTAACATTGAGGCTCCCCCCCTTTTCTGTTTCCTCCTTTTATTTCCTTCCTTTCTTTTCTCTCTTTTCCTTTCCTTTCCTTTCCTTCTTTCTTTCTTTCTTTTTTTTAACAACAAACATGATGTCAGACAAAGGGCATCAGAACTTGGTCTTTGTAGTACAAAACAAAATAACAATACATAAACACCTTTGTGGAGGCAGCTCAAAACCCCATGTTTTCTATTAAAAAGTCATGTTCAATCTTCACTGTTGATAGAACCGAATAGCTAACACAGAGAACATTGTATATCAGAAAGGTCAATAGTTATTATGAGCTACAAATATATTTTTTTTCCATCCTTCAGGCTGTTTAGCACATATCACAGCATGAGCAGCTGTCTTCTTTAATGCTTTTAAAATTAGAATCCCAAAGAGGAAGAAAAAATTATGGTTGAAATGATTGCTCTTTGCTTTTGTAAGTTTACTTTAATATACTATTTTATATACAGGAGTCTTCCATGCAGCCTGTCCATGGGGCGGGAACCGGTTGCCAGTATCAAGCTGAACTGCCGTGTTTATTTTCTTAGCATTCTGGCCAAATCTCCATTTTAGGAGCAGATGTCATCGACATACTATATTTTAAAAAGGAGTTGTATAGAGGAGTCTGGTTACAGAGGCACTTGCAAATACACACATATGCATTCTTCCTTTTCACTGCTGTAAGGCTCTGTGACCAACTCCAACAATGCCATGTGATGAGAAACAGTTACACAGCACCGGCTGAAAAATCAGGCCCTGATTCAAACCACTGATACACAAACTCTCTCTCTTTCCAAGTGCAGGCCTATGGACCAGGAGCATGCCTTTTACATCTTTAAAAGACGATCTTTTAAAGGTGGATCATCTGTCTGCCCATCCCTAGAACTTTTTGCCCTCACTCAGCACATGATCCTGAAAGATAATATGAGGTTCTAAAATAGCCCATGGAAGCACATGTCAGATGTTTTATTATAGCTCACTTAGTCTTTGTTCAGTGTTTTAAATACTGAGTAGCTACAATGAGCTGGAACCATTTATAAATGTAAGTGCTTACATTTTGGAGAAGGGAAAATAGATGGTAACTTCTGGCAATGACGAATGCTATAAAGAAGAGCATTGAGGAAGAAGGGGCTGGAAGCAAGCAGGGCCATGTGGTTGGTTGGGTGGTCACAGGGGCCACACTGATGGGGGGGCTTCGGACATGACATGAAGTCATGTGGATAGCTGGGAAAAGGTGCCACACACACCTCACAGTGTAACTTTAGGACTTTGGATTGGTAAAAGGCTTTATGGAAAATGATGATTTGGATAGATACATACTAGTGACAAATTCTGGACATGTTACCTTTTGCCCTCTTTTCTGTCCAAGATTAAAATAAATGCTATCCTAAAGATAAATAATTTAACATGTAGGAAACTAAGGGAGGAGTTAATTGACAGAATTGTCCAGAGCATTCAATGGCTCCCAGATATGCCCACTGGTAATGTCGATTCTTTGGGCCACTCCAGAGGGAGCAGCTTCCAGACAGAAGGGGAAGAAAGACTGAGTATATAAATGACCTTCTTTTCTGTGGTGGATTTTGGTAATGAAAATAAAGAGACCTGGACATGTTTACTGATCAAGAAGACTGACCTTAAAGTTGTATACATTGGAAATGCTAATGGAAGAGTTTAAGTTCTAAGGAATATTTAATCAGTGATTGAGAAAGATAAGTGAGCCTCTGAAATAGGGGCGGGGGGGAGAAACAAAAGGCAGATGTAAGACAAAAAGGAGAGTCAGAGAGAGAGAGAGAGAGAGAAAGAGAGAGAGAGAGAGAAGGTGTGATGGGAATGGCCTTGAACAACTTAATTTCAACAGAGGAAGTGAGAGGAGGAGAGGATTTTGAAAGTGAAAGAAGGTACCTAGCAGCCCATGTGGGCAAAGCAACTAGGACTAGCAGAAAATAAGTAATATAACTACACAGTGGCTGGAAGTTGCTTAATTTTAGGAGCGCTAATTTTCTAGGGTACCCTAATAGCAATGGCTTTGTAGTCTTTCCAGGCAATGCTCAGGATTCTGAACTTCTCCCAGGGTTGGGAGTTGGTACCATGGGAATGAAACAAAGTCCAAAAGGTGATGGATTACCAAGGGTTAAAAACAAGAATGTGCCAGTGACAGAGTGAGGGGCTAGGGAAAAGAAAAGGGTGATGGGGCAGCAGGGTGGTGACCTGGGGGAGGTAGTCAGGAAGGAGGCTTTGTTCAGAAAGGATTTGTCAAAATGTTGTTTATGGCTTTTAAATAAGTGTATGTTATCTCTTTCTACTCTGTGTTCATAGGAAATTTGGAAAATGTGAAAGCGTAAACCAGAAAAAAAAAATCTCTATAACCTTATCACTCAGTTATAGTCACTATGAAAACTGATGTTTTGTTACAGCCTTATTTACTATCTATTTATATATTTATTTCAAAATTGGGACCATATCTGTGTCACTATCATTTTTGAAAGTCAGTCATAGCTCCCTATGTGATAATAACATTACAAACATACTAATTTTACTGGCTATATAATGTTCCATTGCATGGTGATGAATTTCTTTGAAATTACTCTTCCTCCAACCTTTTTATTATTTCTTAGGGTGAATTTCTAGAAGCACTTTTACTAGGTCAAAGAACATGAGCTTTCTTTTATTTTTTTAAAGCTAATCTGTACAAATTGATTTGCAGAGAAGTTACGCTGTATCAGTTTACATATTATCAACAGTGTTTGATGGTTCATTTGATTACCATCTTAAAATATTTGTTCTCACTTGATAAAAAATATTAAATTAGCAGAAGATTCAGAGAAGATACTTTAGTGGGGTTTCCCTGGAAAGCAATATGTAAAAACATCTCACGTGTTTAATTTGCATTTCTATTTCTAACGAAGTTGAATAATGCTTTAATCCATATTTATTGGCTGTGTGAATCTTTTTCAGTGAATTCTACATTTATGTCCTATTTCACTTGAGTTTTTAGTATTTTTTGTACCAATTTGAATGAAATATTTACATTTATTAAGGATATTATTTTTTTAAAGATTTATTTATTTATTTTAGAGGGGAGGGAGAGCCAGAGAGGGAGAGTGTTAAGCAGGCTCCATGCTGAACACAGAGCCTGACATGGGGCTCAATCTCCCGGCCCTGAGATCACAACCTGAGCTGAATCCAAGAGTTGGATGCTTAACCAACTGCAGCCCCCAGTTGCCCCAAGAATATTATTTTTGACATAATTCTTATAAATATTTTCCCATTTGTTTGCTTTTCCTATTTGTACTGTTCACTGATACATCTTTAAATTTTATATTGAGAAGTCTCTGTTTTACCCTTTGTGACTTCTTTTATTGCATCTATATCCTAGAAAGTTTTTCTCCTTTTTTTACACAGATGTTTGGCATGTTAAAAATGAAGTGTAGTTAAAAGTCAGGAGATGATTATGCCAATGGTTGGCTAAAGGCAAGTCAAAGAATGAACTTTTCGAGCTCGAGGAGTCAAGGAAGTATGTGTAGTTACTCATCCTGGAAACTATCATTCGGGCCTCTGTGCCTCCTTGAGGAGACTGTTGCACAGAAGACTCCAGAGCACAAGCTGACGCCACTGAAGACAGAAAGTGAGTGATGTGGATATTGATAGATGATGGCACTGAAACAGATAAAGAGTGCCCTTTTCTCTTCAGGTGGAAATTTTGAAGTCATGATATTGGGGGAAATGGTGCAGAAGCAGCAGTGGAAATGAAGTATAATGGCCACTCCTCTTTGGCATTAGAGAGTTGAAGCACAGGAATCAAGGCATCTATTAAGAGAGAGTTTCAAGAGTGGTGGCCTCCAAGAGAGAAAGGTTTTCATAAGGGTGAAGAGACCAAAGTGGGGCTTCTGGAAAAGGTGGTGACTATAGCACAGTATACTCCTAATTAGGGCTCCCAAATAAAATACAGGAAATCTTATTAAATTTGAATTTCAAATAAATAATCCCTGTTGTTTTTAGTAGGACCCAGATATTGTATACAAATTTCAAATTTAACTGAGAATCCTATATTTTTATTAGCAAAATCTGGCCACTCTGTCCCTAGAAGAATGAGGAAGGGTTTTGCATGAGAGCCGTCATATGATTAACAGGAATAAAGGTGGGAGGAGTTCAGAAGATTGAGCTGAGATACATTTGTCTGACAGAGAAAAAGTTCTGAATGATTGAAAGTTTCCCCTGGAGAATGTCAGAGAACCAGCAATAGTTGAAAATTCATGTGAGTATTGGTATAAATATGTGGCTTTTTCAAATTTGCCTTCTCAGAGATGGGGTCTAGCACAATGGCCATTTTTAAAGATAGAAGTATAACTGACATAGAATATCTCATTAGTTTCAAGTGTACATCATTATGCAATGATCCCCAATGTAAGTCTAGTTATCATCTGTCACCATACAAAGTTATTCCAATATTATTGACTATATTCCCTGTGCTGTACTTTTCATCCTTGTGACTTATTTTATAACTGGAAGACTGTACCTATTAACCCCTTCACCTGTTGTGCCTTCCCTCCAATCCTCTCCGCTCTGGTAACCAACAGTTTGTTTCCTGCGCCTATGAGTCTGTTTCGGTTTTGTTTTGATTTTTTGTTTTTTTTTAGATTTTATATGTAAGCCAAATTATATGGTAGTTGTCTTTCTCTGAGTTATTTCATTTAGTAACACACCTCTAGGTCTATGCTGTTGCATACTGTTGCAAATGGTGAGATTCTATTCTTTTATATGGCCGAATAATATTCCTGTGTGTGTGTGTGTGTGTGTGTGTGTGTGTGAGTGTGAGTGAGACACCTTCTTTATCCATTCATGTATCGGTGGATAGTTAGATTGTTTCCATACCTTGGCTATCATAAATAATGCTTCGTGAACATAGGGGTGCACATATCTCTTCAAATTGGTATTTTCATTTTCTTTAGATAAATATCCAGTGTAGAATTTCTGGATCGTATGGTATTTCTAATTTTAATTTTTTGAGGAATTTTCACACTGTTTTCCATAATGGCTGCACCAATTTATATTGCCACCAACAGTTCTACATTTTCACCAACAGTTGTCATTTTTTGACTTTTTGATTTTACTCAATCTGACAGGTGTAGGGTGATCTCTCATTGTGGTTTTGATTTGCATTTCCCTGATGATGATGTTGAACATCTTCTCATGTGCCCGCTGGCCATCTGTATGTCTTCTCTGGAAAAATGTCTATTCAAGAGCCCCGCCTATTTTTTAATTGAGTTGTTTGTTTTTATAATAAGTGTGTGGGTTCTTTATATATTTTGGATATTAACCCCTTATTGGAAATAGCCAGTTTTTATTTTCGTGTATAGTGTGTGTGTGTGTGTGTGTGTGTGTTCTGGGGATAGAGGAGAGCCTGGGTTGGCAGGTCTCCACAAATGTCTCCTGAGTCAGTATCTTCTTCTCATTTATTATTTTCTATCATACAGGAGAAATTTGAGCAGCTAGAATTTGTTGGTTTCATTATGGCTTCAGTCCAGCATGTCTTGAAGTGGTTATTTTTCAAAATGTTTTCAGTTAGAAGTACTGTATTAAACCCATCATCAATAAAGGATTGAGGCTTATTTATACTTGTAGTAATTTAGGGGAGCCAGAAAGGGAGATAGCCCAATAATTATCTATAGCTTTCTCTGCTAACGAGTATCTATTTTGACACCTTAGAATTAATACATTTTCCTTTTGCTTATGATCCCAATACGTTTCAATGACCACTGCTCCATCTTAGTACCTAAACAAAGTCTTCTAATCCTTTGGTAGAAGTAACCCTGCTTTTACTGTAAGGAAGACCTGGCTTCATCATAATAGTTTTGGTCAGCTAATAGATGTGTAGGCATCATAATATATGTGCCAGCATCATTTCCATATCTGAACTCAACATTAGGTCATTTGTATATTTTCTTCAAGGCTATGCATATTCTTTCCAAGTGGTGGGGCTAAAAAAAGCAGACATTTTTTAATGACTCCATTTACATAGTATGCAATTAGCCTTGCTGTAGAATTACCCTCTCTTCTTCAATTTAAGAAGATAAAGGCTATTGCTAATAGTGATGGTGAAAATGGGGTAGATGCATCCTTTTCTCAAACAAAGCAAATTTGTATTAATTGCTGCCCCTTTCCCTGCTTCACACGTAAATGTCTAATGATGTACTTGATATTTTTAACATCAATACTTCAGCGTTATATCAGATAGTTTCTGGGTCTAAATTGTATATTCTATAATGCCAAATAATTATTTTAAAAATTGGCACCACATATTCCTTGTTGCCTGGTAGCTGAATGCTCCCACTGCATTTGTCATAATTGTTCTGTGGTTAATCCTCTCAACTGCAGGGACTCCAGATATTTATGGTTGCCCTTGATCTGGGTCTTCAATTATTTGACCCTCTGTGAGAATGAATCCATCTATAACAGTAGACTGTCCTTTGCCCATTGCCCCATTTTATTATTGCATTTGTTCCCAACAAACTCTATTTGTATGTCATTAGTAAAGTTCTTTAGGATTTTCCAAGAGTTTGAGAAAACTGCATTTTAGAAGTGACGTACAGGTTCAGGTCCTATACAAGGAGAAAATGCCCCTGTTGTGATGCTTATCCTCATGTTTTAAGCTCAAAGTTATGACCAGCATCTTTTAGTTTCCTCCCTAATTGTTTCAGTTACAAGCAAAAGCAAATACATCAAAACAAGTTTCTCTGAAATAGAAACCATTTATACGTAAAACACTTGAGATTGAGCACTGTCTCTCTGCAGGGAGACTTTAGCGTATTTCCCATTCTTGGGACAAATAATGCACAGGTTTTGTAATGATTACTAATATTAATTACTTACATGGTAGATAATATGGCTTCTACCTTCTTCCGGTAAGTTCCGTGTATTATTTTTTGGTGCACAAATCATGTTATATTATTTAAATATGTTGGACAATATTAGTTCTATCCAAAGTAGAAACGAAAATGATCTCAGGTCAACCTAGAAAGGTCTTTATTCTGAAAGCTACGTCTTGCCCTTCAAAGTTTTTCTGTTGACACTAACAACCACTACCTAAAATCCTTTCTCTAAAGGTATAATGCTTCTCTCCGACCAGGTAAAATAAAAGTGTGCATATAAGTAATTTGGGGGGAAGATAGAGTAGTCTTAAAGGGGAAACAAGGGCAAAGAAGAAATTATCTTTTTACTGAGAGAATTAGTTTACTTTAAAAAGAATATTCTCTGTTATACAATTTGAAATTTAACATTTTAGTAGATGCATGTAAGTCCAAAAACATAAAATTATCAATAAAAATGCTTGCTAGTTTGACAATTATTTTCCTTTCTCCTTTTGGCTTGTAAGGGAAGAAAGAAAGCATTCAGATACATGCAGAACATGTAAGTAATCTCAGTAAGGTGATATTCTTGGGATTTTCCATATTTATATATTTTTTCCTACATTGTATTTTCACTACCCAAGAGCCCTGCCTGTTATTTTTTTCCCGAAGTCTGAAGATCACCCCATGGATTAACAAATGATTGAGGATTCTCTCTTAAAAGACTCTTTAAAAAACTGTCAGAATCAGCCTGAGACAAAGATTTATTATGAACTATTTAAAGGGCTTAATATATGTATCCCCAATGAGCCCTTGGAGCAAACTAAAAAGGAAGAGTGGAATTCTCAAAGAATAGGAAAAATTCTCCAATGCCCCACTTTCTTCACACCATGATTACTGTTTACTCAAAGGATAAAATGCCTAACCTGTCACACAAAGTCTTCAGAAGCCACAGTCCTGCTGATGTACAGTAAAAACAAAACAATGAAGACCGACAGTAATGTGCTTGAGAAAGGCAGCTGTAATTTACTTTCTAACCTGTTCACTAACACACTAATGTGGCTACATCTTGTAGCAGGAGCTGATCTCTGACCCATACGGCAATCAAACAACTACCCGAGTGTTGGCTGTCACAGAAGCTGGGACCGTCACCTTAATTATACGTTGCTGGATAACAAACCTTCCCTTAATGAGCAACTTTTCTCCTATGTGCATTCCAACTCACCCCTTCTGTCCTTGAAAAGGCCCATCGCAGATCACTGCAGTTGGAATTTGCGAAGCATATTCATAAGTATTCTTCCTAACAGGTAATAAATACTACCTGAGCAGGCTGTTTGCTTTATGAGAATGCCAAGATATAATTAAAATTATAGGCTTGCGCTCCTGGGAGGCTCTAGAGAAGAATCACTCAAGACTGAAGGGAAACTTTCCAGTGAACTTAGAACCAAGCTTTTCTCTTTTCATATTAGTAATAATAGTAATTATTATTATTGTAATGAGTGTCTTCTTTTCTTTGGGATTTATGTTTGGCAATGAGATTCCTCCCCCCCCACCTCCCCTTAATTGATATGATGTCTGTACTAGTCTTCCTAGACATGGGGTTTCTTTATTTTTCTCTCATTATAACATCCTTAATTCTGCAATGACTGGCTGATAATGCCCCAACAATTAACACAGACAAAAAGGAGGATCTTACAGGGAGGGTTTACAGATAACCTTGAGGAGAAAATAGTGCCTCTGTATTAAAGAAGACCTTTAACATTTAGGACAAACAGTGAGGCAGTCTTAAATATAAAGATGTATTTCCATCATGCCATGATCTAGGTGCTGGTTTGGGACCAGCCCATCAGCAAGGCCAATAGTACAGGCTGGTGACTCATTGCCGAGAAGGGGAGGGCCTGGAGACTGGGTCTGTGGGTCTCACTTTGATTTTATTTTAAACTTCTAAAGACTTTGCTGCTTTTTCTTCTCCTATGGGTAGATACATTTCCTCTGCAAAACAGCTCTGGTGATGTTTGGTAGGACCTATAGCAATATATAGGGAGTATTTAGAGAACTCTATTGTTTTTATTTAAAGTTGCCACATACAGTGTAATGTGTGAACTAATCTGTCCACATTGAGTGGCACATGATGAGCCTCAGTTAACGTTAGCTCTTGTGATTGTAGTCTGTGTTCATAATATATTTGCAGATATGAGGTGGATTGAGGAGCAGCAAGGGATGCTGATGCTCAGTAGCCCCCTTGGTCCCAGAGTAGAAGATTCTAACCTGGAATAACAACAGTGGTACCACTGGGCAGGATGATGGCCACAAACACAGAAAGCAGTGTGTGGCATGGGGGACTGGCATCTGCCTTGGGATTAGGAAGCTTGAGTTCTAGGTTTGCCCAAGCAACCAGACAGCTCTACACTCTGAAGTCAATCATATGCCTTCCCACCATTGATTCCCTTATCCCTCTGAAGCGCACGATATTACACATCTAACCTAATGTCAGAAGGTTGTTCGGGAAATCAGATAAATCTATACGAAGGAAAGGCTTGATTAATGTAAGTTAAATTTAAGCAGCAAACATTCGTTGAGCGCTTAGGAGGTACCTGGTGCTGAAATAGCCTATCAAATGTGAATGTGATTAATGCTGAGAAAAAAAACCAAACAACAAATAACCTATAGACACGTTGCCATTTTGTTCTTAAAATTCACAGATTCACTAACATTCCTGGTTGCGTCACTATCATCAACATCACTTTGGGTAAAAGATTTCTAGGCTGATAAATTTCAGAAATGGATAGGTATCATGAACCTGACTACAAGATGGTAAGAAAATTTTACAGTCACTGGTTTTACTAGAAAGTGCTACAAACTAAATGTGAACATGAGAAAATGCAAATGCGGAAAAGGAGAGTAGAAGATTAAACAGGGAATAAAAATGAGGAAGAAAGATGTAGTGTAGTAAGAAAGAAACTAGAGAGAGAAGATTTAAAAGATAAGTACAAAGGACTAAGAGGGATAAGAAAAACATATAAAAAATATACAGATGAAGCAATAATAAAATGTTCAATACAGGAACCTAAGAACATTGAGAAAATAAGGGGAGAAAAGAGGAATGGAGCGAATAGGAATGCTGTTCTTACAATCAGATTGTGGGGTAGAGTTTGCAAACTAGCTGCTGATTCTGGGTTGCATGTACCAAAGACTTACGCTTTCCTCAGGTCTACAAAGCTGGAAAAGCATGACTTACCACATATTTGGATATTAATTTTTAAGAAATATAACGATTGCAGGAAGCAGGTATCCCCACATTTTTCAACACTAGGATTTTAAATCCATATACCGGGTGATAGGCTAGATTTCCTTATTAGCCATTTTCTTTTGTGCACATCAGCTTTGAGGTACAGGGAATTAGGATTAATGCCAGGTGATTTACATACACATTTAATTTAGTTGTCACAACACTCTTCCAGATAAGCCCTTTTATTTTTCCCACTTTAAGGAGGATCCATTGTCTATGACCACGTACTCTAAAACAACCACTATTGCTTCTACAATTTGCTTAAACTAAGTCTAGATTTATTCATTGTAATTTATTTAGAAATCTTTAACTTTCTTTCATCTCTGTGGCACTAGATTTCAAAGAGTCCTGGTGCATGGGAAGAAAAACCGAGGAAATCTGGGGAAAGGAGAGGAGGAAGTTAGAGTGATTGTAATTTTTACTTTATTTTCTAGATTTTAAAAATTTTTTTATTTTAATTTTATTTTTTTTATTTTCCAGATTTTATGAAATGTACATGTTCTACAATAATGTCTATTTCTGTGTACTTAAGTTGTGTGTTTAAAGGGTTGGTGCTTGTCCTGTTTACAACTTCCCTGCAATACTCTGTTTCCTGTTGGGACTTCAGGGGAAAGTCGGGTATGGAACATCAGTAAGGAGAGCGCCTAACTTGTACTTTATGTGACAGGAGGAATCACTACGCCTCTGTCACTGAACTCTAGGACTCCTCTCTGTCTTTGGCACTGAGAAAACTGGCTTTTGTGTCTTTGTGAGATATATATCTATATATCTACACCTGTCTATATGTCTATCTATCTGCTGTGTCTTCTAGGTTTATATATATCCTATGGTGGTGGCGTTCAAACAGAAATAATGGTTTCCCTACAAACCCCTCCAAGGACCACAGCTCCCCTCTCCTCTCCGCTCTGTGCCTGCTAGTCCTGTCATTTTATGAGCGGCCACTTCTAAAACCTACTTTCAAAAGTTTTAAAGAACCATATTTTCTATGTTTTGTACAAATGTTTTGGAACACATTTAAATATGACACAACTTTATAAATGAATTAAAACATAAAAATGTGGGGACTCTTGGGTGGCTCAATGGTTGAGCATCTGTCTGCCTTTGGCTCAAGTCATGATTCCAGGGTCCTGGGATCCAGTCCCATATTGGGCTCCCTGCCGGGAGCCTGCTTCTCTCTCTGCCTGTGTCTCTGCCTCTCTCTCTCTCTCTCTGTGTCTCTCATGAATAAATAAATAAGATCTTTAAAAAAAAGTAAAGGAATTGTCATGTGGTGGATGGCAACTCAGGAAGCACAGAAGGAGAGAGAAAATGAGGCCATGCAAGGAGAGGGTGGCTCTCAGGGGCAAATGAAAGGAAAAACAGAAGTAGAAGAAGGGTCTGAAGGAGCAAGGGCGCAAACTCCAAAATACAAAAGAGAGACTTTCACTTCCACAGGTCCCTAGACTAGGTAAATTTTTAGAGACAGAAAGTCCAGTAATGGTTATCAGAGGCTCAGGCACAGCATATCAGGGAGCTGGTGTTTAATGAGTACAGATTTTCAGTTTAGGTGATGAAAACGTTCCTGAGGTGGATTGTGGTGTTGGTTGCACAGTGTGAATGTATTTGTAGCTATTGAACTATATCCTTAAACATGGTCAAAATGGTAACTTTCATGTCCTGTATATTTTATACTGGAAAGGGATTGGGACCTACAATAATGAAATGACATGATACCAACGGGCCAGAAAAAAAAAAAAAAGAAAAAGGAAAAAAATGCAAAAGTAGAAGAGTTTGGAAAAACGTTACAGGGAAGAAACAGAGAAAGAATGGAAGGAGTGGAAAACTATGGCTTCTGTCAAGGCAAAGAGGAACTAGTAGCTAGAGTGTACCACATTTCACTTATTTGTTCAGCAGCAGCCAAGTATGAGGCACTTACATATTGTGGGACATTGGGGATACAGAAAGGAATTATATAGCTACTGTCTCCATTTTCAAGGAGTATCTGTTTAGTAATAGGTTACAAAAGTCAATGAGACATTGTCTTGTCCTCAAGGAATTCACGGTCAGGGCTTATCTAACTTTATCTTGTAAATAAGTTAGTGTATTTAATGAGGTTCAGCCCTCCTCCAATGTAGCCTTGTCTTGTAGTCCAAGTTAAACACACACTGGGTTGGCACTACAAACCCATTCCAGCACAGAACTCGATGATCTAGAACAATCTCCCCATGTGTAGCAAGAAAAAATGAGAGGAAGGTAAGCAATTTGCCCAGGTTTACCCCATTGTCCAGGAACAGAGTTGGGAGCACAACCCATTTTCTGCCAGCCCAATCCTCATTTGGTTAATATAGATTAAACAGATTGAAAGGAAAAAAACTTGCTTGATTAGTAATCAGAACAATAAAGGTGATTCATGCTGTTCCATCAAGTGCCAAGGACTTATTGAAATAAAGAAAATCAGAGAGGGTTTAATTTCAAGGACTCAAAGGTCATTATTTTATAGGACAGCAACCAATCATATAAATATCAAGATGAAGAAGGTACAATCAGAGCCAGATTACAAACACAAGCCAGAAACTGTTCCAGGGTGACTAATGCAATAATATTGAGGAATGTCACAGGTCCCTATTATAGTCAAAGTCACTTTAACTAATTGGCTCAGGCTATAAAAACATACAATCTGGGTCAAATGACAATGCTGAACGAAGCTTCTCTGCTCAGACATTATCTTAAATCAAAGCTTCCCAATAGGAAGGCAAGAGATAAAGAGAATGTCCAGTTTTCTGCTGGAGATCATGAGAGATTTCAAAACTTTTTTTTTGTTTTAATTTAATAGCAGCCAGCTATGTGTCTATGGACAATGATGATAATATTCTTTCTTCTCTAGTATCGCTTCAAACTTCAGAGGCATGCCATGTTTCAAGGGATACTATGGGATTTCACCAATTCTAAGACATCATCCATTTTAAGATCCTTTTGTGAAGCTCTAAGAAAAAAAATACTGCCAGTCATAAGAGCATAAGATAGCACTTATTATAAGATGCACCCCAAAGTTAGAGATGGTAAAATGTGGGGAAAAAATAGAATCAATGAAGTAAGACATTTTTATTGAGTTGGGATAAGTGATAATTATGTCTTTTGCTTTTAAAAAGGGAAATAAATCAAGGAATATGTCAGGACTCTTGCTTAACCAAAATTCTTCCTTTTTTTTTTTTTCCTTAAAAATACCTCAAGTACCCATCTCTCTCTGCCTGCTATATTCTTTAGGGGAAACAAGCTCAACCTCAGGCATGATTGGTTAAAGTCAATTGTGGGTCAAATTGCCCACAACTAGTTTCACAACTTATTCATTCAACAAGTAGTTAATGAATTTCTACTGGTGCCAGTCAGTGGTCTAGGTTCTTTAGTTACCAAAGTGGGAAAAAGAAAACTCTCCTCAACAAAGCTTCCAATTAGAAGTTAAAAAAAAAAAAAGATAAATAATTGAGAGTTACTAGATGGCAGGAAATCTTATGGACAAAAGTGTGATGGGATAAACACAGAGGATGTATGGAGAGGGTATTGCAATATAAAATAATGGGGCCAGAAAAAAAATCTCACTTAGAAGGTGGCATCTGATTAGAGACTTGAATGAAGTAAGGTAGTGACCATTTGGCTATCTGGTGGAATAGTGTTCCAGGAAGAAGAAACCACCTGTGCAAAGGTCTGGAGGTGGGAATCTGCACTGTGTGTTTAAGGAATAGCAGAGGCCAGCGTGGCCAGAGCAGTGTTTGGGAAAGAGAGTGGCGAGAATGAAGGCAGAGAGATGATGAAACAGTGGTATGGGTGTCAAGGACATAGCCTTGAATATGTCTGAATGTGATGACAATATGATGTCAAAGTCACACAGGAGTTTTCAGCAGAATTGGGGCACGAGCATGCTCTTGAGCTGAGAATATGAAGAAAGGATGAAGGTGAAAGCTTCATTATGAAAGCTACTGTCATAGGCCAGGTGGGGTGTGGTCAGACTCAGGACCCTTTTTGGAAGGAAGGCTGACAGGATGCACTGAGAGATTAAATGTAGGATGACAGAGAAAGAACGGTGTTGAGGATGCCTCCAGGGATGAGTGCACTGGCAGTGATGCAGTTCAACCCTGAGAAGTTTGGGGGGTATCTTCTGGGTTTGGCTTTGGGGGAAAGTTCTATGTCACCTTCAAAAGAGACTCCCCTCCCTCCCCCACAAAAAGCAAAGCATCCTGTTTGTCAGATTCTTGCTGTGAGGATATGGCTGTAGCTATAAATTTAAATGAGAAGCAAGGCTAAGAATGAGACCTGTATGCTGAGGAGACAAAGGCAGAAAGAAGGAAAGAACCTGGTTTTTGGCCCTTGTTGGGCCACTGAATTAACCCATTTTAGTATTGTCCTTCCTTTGGACTTGTTATTATATGGCATTACAACTTCCTTATTTTAAATCCAATGAATTGCTATGGAATTGAAAAAAATCATCCTCGGCAGGTAGATGATAAATCCAGCAACAGAATTCAGACCATTGAATGTGTGGCTCGATTTTCTTGACAAGGAATGTCTCCAGTGAGGGAGAGGGAAGGGTGATGATTTTCAGGAAAGGCTGGCTCTGGGATGATTGGAAGGGGGCAGAAGACAATGATGGTAAGTGGCCTTGCACAACCCAGATTACCTGCCTCCTGTTGGTGAGATGAGCAGGACACACAGTATAAAAACTAGTAAGCTTTTTGCTTTATATTAGAATGAGAATGAAATCCTCTCATTTCCTAATAAAGAGCCCAGCTTTCAGAGCATTTGCTTCAACCCCTCACCTCCAACCTTTCTGCCTCCTTCTACACCTGGCCTGTGCCACCCACACTATAAGAATGGCCAGTTTTCTCAGGGTCTGGTGTTTATCATAAATTCAACCAAAGGGACATTGTGAAGCCTGGTGCAGGCCATTGACCAGGCAGCAATCCCACTCTCATAGGTCATCTTTGCTTTCAGTTAGCACTGCATAGGGCATGTCCTGGGATCTGCTGGTGGGAACCGGACATCTCCAGTTATCAGAGGAAGTGATGATTTCAAAAGCAGTGATTAAGTGATTAAGGCAGGGATTTTGTCTTAAGATCCTTGTCTAGAACTGGAATGTCTTTACGTAGCAAGTTGTACATCTGCTCAGTGCAGGAGCTGGCTTTGTGGAAACAGTTCTCCTTGTCCTGTTTGAAACATTCGGCTTCTCTCATGAACCCAGGTTATGAAGCATGTTTGCATCTTAGGGCTTTCAGGGGCAGCTAGGACCATTCCTACAGACGCCACTTGAATGCACATGTGCTATTACAGAATACTTTTCTGTCACATCGGAGGCTGCTGTCCTCTAGGTCATTTGCTAGGTGTGTGTTTAGTTTTACCTGTTGCCAGCTCCCACTGGGACCTGAAACAGAGACTGTCCCTTATAGGGGGAGACTGGCTGCAAAACCACCAGCCCCTTCCCATCACTGCCTGTCTTCTGATTGGTGTTTTTATAGGTCCCCAGCGATGGGAATTTTCAGAACAAAGTGAAGTACTTGGAGTGCTTATTTGCATGTCAATTTCCAGAATGCTTCTCCAACTTTTCACCGTGCCATAGTGATGCTTTTGTATCTCTTTTGCCTGGGAACAAACAGAGAGGAAGGGCCCGAAGTGGGTCAGTGCAGTGTCCTGGCACTTCCTTTGGCTGAGTCTTTGCCCAGCGGGGTACAAGCCAGGCTGTTACTTCTCCCTGGCCTCTCAGATCCCCTCAGTAGCCCTGCAGAGCTGGGAGGTCTGCTCTCTTTATGGGGGTTTGAAGCGAGCAGGCACCTGACCATGGGAACGTTCCCGCCCTGGGTCACAGGCAGCCTAGTGCAAGTGACACTGGTGGGAGTCTGATGATCTCTATTTGCTGCGTTCCAACCGTCTTTCCCTTTAACCCATCACTTGCCTGTCCACATGTCTAGCTGGGAATAATAAATGTGGCAGGTAGGTGGCAGGAGAAAAGTAGAATTTCTTTTCCTTTGGGACAGTAGACAGGTCCTGTCATTACAGTAAATCAACTGTAAGTATCCTGCAGCACTATCATAAAACGGGCGAATGAAAACATTTTTTTCTCCATCAAAAGAGTCTTTGAAGTTATTTTCTCTGGCGGAATCTCATAGAAGAGGGTACAGGAAACAACATTCCTTATATGTCGATTTGCCCCAGTCCCCCGTCATGCAGGGAAGTTCCCTACATTACAGTCTCAAAAGCATTGTCCGGTCACATTTTAAAGGCCCCAACTTCAGCTATTTCCCCTGGGATGCGCGCATCAGAAATTTTAACAGACAATGTTCATCTGTCAGTTCAGCTATTGCTGTGAGGGTGCTGCAAAAGAGGCGCGTTGCACACTGAATTCCAAAGAGTTTTGTGGCTGTCACCTGACATTCTGTATATTAAAACAATATTATTAAAATCACATTAATTTTATCTTAGTAAATTTTTAATGTGCAGTTATAAGGTAATCAGGGAAGTTTTATTATCCAGTGCATGCACGTATATATTATAGCAATAAATCCTCGCTTGGTAAAAGAAAAACAATAATAATAGAGAGGGGTTTCAGATGAAAGTGAGTGAGTCTGAAACATGTGCTTGCATCCAGCAGAACTTTTAAACAGATATTTCAGAAGTTTTATTTATTTAAGTAATCTCTACACCCAACGTGGGGCTCAAACACATGACCCAGAGATCCAGAGTCAGACACTCTCCCGGCGAAGCCAGCCCGCCACCCTCTAAGCAGATATTTTAAAAGTTCTGTGGGAGAAGGTTGGGTTATGATCTAAGAACCTTGGTACTTTGAATACATTTCTAGATGTTGGAGTATCTGGCCACCTGGTGATCTAAACTACATATGTATAGTGTGTAGATAGAAAGGGAGATTTTGTATAGAAAGTATGTTCAACGTTTTCTAGCTTATTACCAGGACTCAGAAAGCATTTCCAGTTGTCTTCCATCATCTGTATTATGGAAGCCTAGAATAAATAAGAATTGGTAGTAGAGTGAGCCCCTTAGAATTTCCTGGAAACAACTGATGGTGCCCTGTCCCGAAGTCACTCCCCACACTTGGGGATTCCCTTTGTTTTTTCTTTCTCTGGGGGTTTCTTGTTTGAATGTTTTCCTCATTACTGGTACTTAAAACAGAATGGTCAGGAGCAAAGTGCCCCCAGGGAGGCTAATTCCTTTGCTTTCCCATTGTCCAGCATAGGAGTGGAATGACTTGCTGGAGAAGAATGCTACCTTGGCTTGCTAAATGAAATTTGGTAATTATTTTGGTGATTTCAACACCCATGCTTTCCTGAGGCTCTCTTAAGTCTAGTAAATAAGAAGCCATATAATTGACAAACTATACTCTATTAACTCCGAGTAACATAGGTAGGATGTCAAGCCCAACAGTGCTTCCTCAAGCTCTCTATCCCCTTTCAAAAACTTCTTGGGTCCCAAATTTCCTACCTTCTACCTTGCCTCCACTCGAGATCTGAAATGTAGGAATTTCTGATGTCCCTGTATCCTGATTTATTTTCTAATTACAGATTGGAATTGGTGCTCTGCTAGCAAATTTTGCTCTTGCCACCAAAGCCAGCAAGTTGTTAAATCAAGTCTCATTGTGTTAGTAACTTCTTATCACATTAGCAGAGATTAAATTTGCTAATGTAATATGAAAATCACTAACATAAGATGAGTGCAAATAGAAACCAAAGTCTCCACAGACCTCCTAAAGGTAATGTTGAATGTGGAAACATCTCTCTCCAGTGGGTTGCTCTTGCTAACAAGTGGGAGTGTCAAAGTTGCCACTTTGATTTACCTTCAATGCTGTCTTGCAGGGCTGAGGTGTGGTAGGGATGTGTGTGTGTGTGTGTGTGTGTGTGTGTGTGTGTGTTGGGGAATAGGAGAGGAGTCTGATAAATATCAACCATTTCATACATACACTTGAAGGGTTACTTAAGTCCTGAAGAAGGGCAGGCCTTTTTTCTTCCTTTGTTTATTTGGTGAATTGGAAAGAAAATGGTTTGTGTAGTTAAAACAGCCATGCTGGAGTTCCAGCTCTTTGTTCATTGACTAGCAGTGAACCTTTCTAGACTTTGGTTTTCTCATCTATAAAATGATGGTATGTAGACTCCGGCAGGGTTCTCATGAGAATCAAACAAAATAATGGACATGAAAGAACTACTTAAACTGTAAAGTACTCTGCTAGTGTTATAATACCAGCCCCTCTTATGCTCTTCTGTTATCCTGTGACACCATCCAACTCAGACACAAACATCAACCTAAATTCTTGCCCCCCCCCCCCCCCCCCCGTTAGCTTTTCAGAGGGTGGGCTCTGTTCTCCAGATGGCCAAGGATGGCAGAGTGGAGGCGGGAAGTAGCAGAGTACGAATTCATTTCCTGGCATCCTGAGATATTATTCATCAGGCTTTGGGGTGGGACAGTATTTCCTTTAAATTTGAAATAGCTAGAATTTATCTTATAAGAAGCTGATTAACTTCCTATTCATGAGCAACCACCTTTCTCCAGGGGACAATGGCGGACTTAGACACATAGGGTACGCTTTGGTGCTATCTATAGAAATAAAGCAGCTATTTTTGTGAACAGAAAAGAGGTTTTAGTCATGTGCCAAAGGCAGGCAGAAAAATGGAATACAAAAACCACTTGGGTGTTTTGGAAAATTGGCCACTAATTCAATCAATAAACATGTGGGGGTGGGGTGGGTAACACTTCTTCACTTGGAATTTTAAATCAATAACAGATCTGATTCCTCAGTATTCCTAGAAATTTGACCAATTTTATGTCCTTATTTTACAACTAGGGGAAAATAAAACGCCGAGGAGCTGAGGTCTAATAGTAGCTGATGATAAACAACGACCAACACCTACTTTCGGTAAATCCTACAAAAGAATCACACTCAGGGCAACTACACCCAGTATGCCAAGCACCGGAGAGAAACATTCAGGGGATCTAAGCTTTCCTTCTCCTCTCCGAAGTGGATGGCCCTCTGCATGCTTTAGCTGAATTTTTGCTTGCTGGGGTATTTTTAAATTTCCCTGTTTTTTCCCCCCACGTGTCTGTGTTTTCTAGACACTCTCAGACTCTTCCATGACTCAAATACCCTTAAATAATTCTTTTTCATCAAATTTTGCCATCTTGCTTTTCATCTTCGTCTTCCAGGTTGTTAGTAAGCCTGAAGAAAGCTGGTATCAGCATTCTCCCCTGGGCTCCCCACAATTAACCTCTTTCTATGGAAAGAAATGGCCTTTTATTCCTACTCATTGCTTTCCATCTCTTAACTAGTTTAAAGATGTAACAGAATTTTAACACTTGCCCATGGTTACCAATTTTGCTTAATACTCTTGCAAGAATTATCATTTTTTCATTCTTTCTTAAAGTCCTCTGAAAGTCGGAATGCATCACGTGCACCACTTCTCTCTGTTCTCGGTGGTTTGGGGGACTCCTTCCAAGGACTCCACAGCTTCTAAGTCTTCTCCAATCTGCTATGATTCCACTACTGCACTGGTTCTTTCTGGAATGCCACCTCGCTCCTTTGAGAGGTGAGCCTTGAGCTCACTGTCCCAAGGCGGGGAGGTCTGTGTGCTGCCATCGCTGTGATCACCAGGAAGATCATGAGGGTCGTGGTCAGCTGCTTTTTTGTGCCTGCTCCGGGACTTGCCAGGTGAGGGCCACCAGTCTTTTGGGAAATGGAACGGTTTCTTGGATCATAGCTCTCTTTGATGCCCTCATCCTCTCCAGGACACAGCCTCCCCCTCACCACCATAAGTGCACTTTGCCTCCCCACCCCCTGGTCAGGGATTTACCTGTGCTCTGCACCATGCACCCAGGCAGGGCAATAATTTAGCGGTGCTCTGTGCATCCCCCCCACATCCGCTCCCACTACTCTGACCCGGGGCTGCCTTTCCTCCAGACCTGCTTCTCCTGAAGGCCTCGTAGAAAGGCTGATAATTTGCCTTGATGTCTTTGTTCTTTGAATTTATTCTTCCTTCTCCTGCCCTCCATCCTGCCTGCTGAAGTTTTATGTTCCTTTCTATTAGCTTCACTTGGGTGGGAGTTCTCTCTTTTAAAGCATACTTTTCCACCCGACTGCATCTCTGCGATTTGAACCATCCAGGTTTTTCTTTCTTGCCTTATCGCTGCCTTTTTTGTTGTTGTTCTGGGACGGGCGCAGAGCCTTGCTCTAATCAGGTATTCCTCAGCCGCCTTCATGCTGATTCTATGGATTTTAATTTGCTAACGTTTCCCTTCAGGCAGTTTCCAACATCCAGTTCCTAGGTCTTGCGCAGCGCTGAGTACACTGTTGGCACTCAACAAATATTAAATAATCATCATCCTCCTTTTGACAAAAAAAAAAAAAAAAGAAAGAAAGAAAGAAAGAAAGCAGCTGCTCTTGAATCCTGCTTGTCAAAATAGAACTATTTGTGTTCAAGTCCTCACTCCACCATGTCCAACCTAATTATGCGGAGGTCAGTTTTGTTTTGAGGCTCAACAGCACACACTGTCTCAATCAGAATCAACTCCTCTGCTTTTTTAGAAATAAATATATTTTGCCTTATTAATCATCTTGGCTTAAGAGTAAGAGACTGAGTTGAGTACCCGCAATCTGCTAGACTGTACCCAAGTGGGCAAAATAAATGTTATCTCTTCTCCAAGCTTACACTGTTTGGACAGGCGGATGGAGGATGAATGATTTTTTTTTTTCTTACCGGGTGGTATTATTTAAATGGATCTATTTTATTGCTGTTCCTAAAGCTATTTTCTTAACAACAGCCTTTCTTATAATAAACCAAAAGGCTGCCATCTAACCCTTTTGCTCCAGGCAAGTTCTTACTTTCTTCCTGTCTTTCGGCTTTAAGAGGTGATGAGTGGGAGTAGTTGAGAAGACTCTGGGGTCAGCTGCTTCGGGTGGATTCCTTAACTTCTCTGAGCCTCGGGTTCATCATCTGGAAATCATATTAAGACTAGTACCCAGTCCTAGGATTATTGTGATGATCAGACAATTTTTTAAAAATGATAGACAATTGGTATGGTACTTTGAAAAATGCTTGGCACATACTAAGTGCTCAGTAAATGTTAATCATTCTTGCTTAGATTATATATTTAAAGCCATCTACCAAGTTCCTTTTTATTTTCCTTACTTCCACTCAGGTGCCCTGGCATCCACCTTATGGGACATTTTTATCTTCTTGGATTACAGGAAGTAGCAAATCAGTGGGAAGGGCACAGGGTTTGTTACCAACGAGACCTGTGTTTAAGATCTCCCTCTACTACTTGCAGGGGTTGGACAAATCCATTGTTCTGATTTTTAGTTTCCACAGTTGTGAAAATGGGGTTCGCACTGCCTTACATGGTGACCGTGAGGACCAATCTTTGGCACTCAGGGGAACAGTCCACAAAAGACAGTTCCATCCTCTCTTCTTGCTACTAACATTTTTTTGGCTCAGCATGGAGTCACTGGGCCTCTGCCCACAGAGAGCAACCCGGTAGTAGTCCAGATTTTGATGTAAAGAAGGGATTAAAAAAACGTAGCAGCCTGAGAGGACCAAAGGACAGAGGAAAGCTTTTCAGTCTTGAGGACTCTCTCCACCACAATGCTAATGTCATCCCAAGATTTGTCATACTTGAATGAAGAGGGCTGTGTGACCATAGGGCCTCCCCTAGCACTTTACATGTGTACAGGGGTGGAGGATTTAGGCTAACAGCACATTACTGTATCCTCAGAGAATGCATTTTTCATTGGTCATTCACTTCATTTTTCATTTGCTATTTTTCATTATGGTATTAAACTGTGTGATAAATGAAAGGTAGAGGAACTTGACAGATGATTTGATTTCCGCCCTTGTCAGATTATTTGGCTTAGTTTCCTTATGAAAATAGAAGGCAGGCCCTGTAAAATTGTTCTCGTGGATTTGTTTTTCAGCATGTTTCCCGCCACTGCCATATCTAATCTATCTATTTACCTATGATTCAGTTACTGATCTCTATCCCTCTGGAGCCTGGATACATATTGACAAAGTTTCCTATTTGCTACAGTGCATAGTATCTAAGGAACATGCCACATGAACTCCCAACTCTTTCTCCACATAGCTTCTCCACATCCTGTATTATTAAAGAGGCTTCAGTTATAGCATACCCACAAAAGACCCAGACTTTGCAACAAAAGGAAGTCTGTCCATTCTTCTGTTTAAATACGGAGCAGATTTTGCCTCCCCTCTTGGTAATGCAGAAAGGATAAATACAATATTGAGCATGTTCTGCCGTTTATCAGCTGTCAAAGCAAGGGTTAGCAACATAGCTATTCATATCTGAAAACTTTATTGAAACTTATTATTATGTGTGCTTCTGGGGGAAAAAGAGGGACCTATGAACTCTGTAGATGCCATTAACTTCGTAAATAATCACACTGCCCAGGGGAGAGAAAGTTGCAAAGAAAGAAGGAAACAGAAAGAAAGAAGGAAAGAAAGAAAGAAAGATATTCAACCTTTTCTTTCTCCTCCTAGTAGGTAAAAAAAGAAAAAAGAAAAAAAAGGTTCCAAGATAGATCATATGTTTATCTGTCTTGTTGCAGCTTTCAGCAAAACTGATGTGATATGACAAAGAAAAGAAAAAAAAAAAAACCCACCAGTCTCTAAGTAGCAGCCTCACTTAGACAACACACAAATAAAAATGAGGGCCTCTCTTAGTTTGGACAGCTTTAAAGAAAATGGAAGAGCTGCAGTCAATCCCAAAGCCCAATAATGGAGTTAATTGTGAGTTGCTAGAGCAGACAAGTGATGGAGAAACGGTTTATGAGCCACCTGCCTTAAAGTGCACCCGCGATTTCAAGTGCACAGGCACAGCGATGCTGCTCCGCTTCCCCTCTCCCTCTGCCCCAACCTTGTAAGTAATCTCAGGCGTTTATAAAAGCTTTTCCTTCTAAACTCCCCATTAAGCAGCATTCAAAAATGCATGCTGAAAGTGTCAGTTATTAGCCATGGTGTGCATCAAGCCCCTCTCCCCCTCTGGTTAATGTGAGCGGTTACTCTGCTCCTGACCTATTAAAACTTTGTTTGCTATTATACTTGCTGGCAAGCTAGTCATGTGGAAAGGTGTTGAGGAAATGAGCCGGTGTGTTCCCCAGGTGATGCAGACACTTTATCAAGCTGATCCCTGCCATGTTATGTAAACTATACCAAGTAGCATTCATTTTAAACAACGAGATAAACAGATCTAATAAGCTTCAGGGCATCATGCTTTATGCATGAACTCCTTTTTATTTTTATATTTGAGGGTTTAAAAACATTTTTTTTGGTCTTTTATATAATCCATTGTAGTGGAAAAGTAAAATAACGTCTGAACCACCACCATAGCCGCACATCCAGTTTCCAGGTTCTGAGAGTGATCTGCTTAGTTAATGGCATGTTACCTTTTTAAGTTTGCTCTTAACAATTAATTTATAGCTAAAATACTATTAATAGCTGTAATGAGAACAACTCAAAAGTTAAGTGGAGTCATCTGCAGAGGTAAAAATTATATGTATCCACAGTACAGTTTTTATATACACACTTTCAAAACTTCTATTAGCCATCTAGCTTGCCACTTTAATAAATTTGTCATCACAAAGCTCCACTCTTTATTTTTCCGGAAATTCCCTAGATTTTGTTGAACATTTATGTGCAAGGTAACGGGCCATAATATGAATTTTACTCTGTGCTTTTCTACACGGTTTTCTTTCATCCTCACTGATCCTTTGAAGTGCCATTATTATATCAATGTTACAGATAAAGATAGTGAGGATTAGAAAATAAAATAACTTGTCCAAGGTTACCCAGCTCTGAGACAACATTCAAAGTCAGGTGTGTCTGACTTTCTCAATGTCTTGCCTTTGATACAGAGAGGTGGAGGAGAACATGGGCTGTGGGGTCAGAGCCTTGAGTTCAGATCTTAGCCCTACTACTTACTTGACCTTTACTTACCTACTGGTGTGAAACCTTGGGATAAGTTACTTAACTTTCCTGACTTTTCTTGAACTCTCTTGTATAATGGGGTTCATAGTAGTTCCTACCTCAGTGAGTTTGGTGAGATATAAATGGAACAACATATGCACCTTACCTGACACATAGGAAGTTCTCATTGGTCATTTGCTGTTATTGTTGTTAATTTTATTACCATGTACTTACTGCCTTCCGTAAGTGATAGTCGTGGGTTTACTGTTAGAGTTTTTCAACCTAGAAAGTTCTCTGATCCTAGAAGAACAAAGGCTAGGAGAATTTTTTTTTAATGACCTAATAGTATTCATTAAAATATCTTTTGGCCACATTGTTCGTAAATTCTACATTATATAGTATAAGAATTCTTCTACTCCAACTCTGAACCCTTCTCCTTCTGTCTACTGCAGTTTCCAAAGAAAGTGAGTAGACTCAGGAAAGCATTTATATTTCATTACCTACTGTATTAAACTGAAAGTTCTAGTTCAGTCGGGAGGAAGTTTGATATTTATGAGGCCATACAATGTGCCTTCTAGCTTAAGTTGAAATTTTTGGGTGGATAACTTTGTTTATAGAATTGCCAACTTATGGCCTATATTCAGTAACAGAAGACAAAGTATATCAACTCCTGTCCGTGGCTTCTGGGTCCTAATTTTCAAGTGTTGTAAGATTAGTCTGCCCTTCAGATAGCTGGCTGGATTCTGATGCCTTGGCTCATGAGAGGATGAGGTCCCTGTGTTCCTGCCCTACCACATGCCCTCCCTCCCCTTCCACATACACCTCTAGGACAAGAGTTGGCAAATGGCAAGTTACTTTTAAAAAAGATACAAATCTCTATGGATCATGAGCCAACCCATGGTTAGGGTTCTTCCAGGTTGTATGTAAGTGCAGTCGTGCTGACCAGAGAACCTAACAGATCCCTGCATTCAGAGTTCAGCCACTTTCCTCACATGGATGCAACTTCTGTTTTTCAGTTTTCTTATTTGATAAGTAAGAGCTATTAACCTCACAAAGTATTGCTATTTGTGGTGTATTTATAGAATAATTTGTTAGGATTATTTGCATCTGCACTGAAATTGTTTTTGAGTTCTTTCCAATTGGAGAGATCCATCAAAAGGGCTGAAAATGAGTGAAAATGACAGGAGTATGTTCCAAATGCAACAGAAAGCCACTCTCCCACCAAATGCAGTTTTGGCTGAATTCCCTCCTTCTTTATATAGCCAAGATAATTCTGCCCAAGGGATAGGGATAACTATCTGTATTGGGTGGGAGCAGTAACCAGATGACCAATACCATGTGCATGTTTGAAGAGAATTTGAAAGAGCATGACAATTAATGTGGAATAGAGGACATCCTCTCTGGAGAGCTACTTCTGAAAGGAACTGAAAATACTCCTTTTAAGCACTCTTCGAGAATGTTCTCCAGTATGAATTTCCACATCCTCCTCTAGAAAGCTGAACAATTTGATAATCTACTTTCTTCCTACCATACCTTAATTTCATCTTGCCTCTTCTACCCAGTTGTTTCCAATTTCCTTCTCTTAGTAGATGTTAAGATCCTTGAGGCCATGTCCCATTTCTTTTTCATCTTTATATCCTTCAAAGCATCTGGTAGAGATATTTGCACATAGAGTTTGGTTTGAACAAACAGGTCATTAACTTGTTTGATTCCACATTGTACCTCATGGATAGAGAGTGACTCAGTAGGAGGATTGTAGGTACTCGAATGCTTAAGTGAATGAATGAATGAATGAACAGACCACTAAAGAGCTGCTTCAACACCCTCTTTGTAGGAATCAATGAGACTAAAGGCAGCTGGGAGTGGAGCTGTGTCTATATACCCTGTAACTCTCATGACATACCCCCTGTTTTCTAGGAAACATTACAACAATTTAGTGACGTAAGTGAAAAGCCAGATGTAAAAACTGATGAAAGAATCTATTGCAACAGTAATTCTTACTGTGTTTGGGAATCATGGTCCACTTTGAAAACTTGAGCAAACCCTTTCCCAAGAACAACGAACCTTTGTCCATACACCCAGTTTTGTGTACAGTGCTCCTCTTGACATGGGTTGATCAAATAGATTCCCAGGTTAGCAAACTTTGCTTTAATAAGGACAGACTTTGAAGTTCAGGTTTAAATTATGAGATCAACGATCATGCAAAAAATTATTTCTCTGTTGCCAGTTTTCTATTTGTAAAATGGAAATAATACACTCCTAACCTCACAGGATTGTTCTGAAAGTCAAATGAGCACACATGGTCATGTATTTAAAAATACTTGGTAAACCGTAAGATACTATATTTATTAAAGGTGTCACAATGGTGATGCTTCTGTGCAATAGGTCAGCGTAGGTATTTGGACCTTCAAGCCAGCCACTTCTATTCTTGTTCTCTGCCCTTTGTTTCACTGGTTCCCTTGTATTCTTTGTTTTGATGGGTGCCTCCCCTACTAGCCTATAAGCTCCCATAAGGCCAGAAGTGCGATTTTATTCATGTCTTTGTCTTCTTCTTCCTCTAGATCCTAGCATACTGTCTTATATGTAATCGACAGTTAAATAACATTTAGAAATACATTTGGGATAGTACCCAGGTCTGCCACATTGGTTTCAATATGTGGTGGGCTGAATTGCAGGGAGTTCCAAATATCTAAGAGGATTGGTCAGACGGCCCCCATTTCGATAAAATACTGTATTCAGAAGCACACTTGCTTTATAAGTCCTGGATACAATCACCATCTAGAGAAGGGGTGATTTATTAAGTAGCTAAAACATTCTCACAGCTATAGGATCAGCTTTTCAGCCTTTACCTCCATTTGTGAGCAACTAAAAATCAAAGAACTAATAAAATCCAATCACCCAGAACTTCTTCCTGTAGACAGACTGAATTATAACTTTTTAATTTAGGCAGGTAAAGAATTATTACAGTAGGACTCTAGGGCAGGAATGTGTTAATAAAATCATCCTCTCTGCCTTTTCATTTAAAATAATCCCTTGAGCTGATTAAATGAAATATCACTTGTTTAATAACTGACAGAACATTATTTTTAAGCACAAATGTTTTGCATATCTTCGCTTCCCATTTTTAATTCCAGGCACAGAAGGGTGGAGGCATTGACATCACACAGAGGGAGTCAGGCTCTGTGCTCGATGCAGTCTGCCCTGTCATCGTGGCATCTATAATTTAGTGTGAAGCAGCGAGGTAGACAGAGCATTATCATTAGAAACCATTCTGAACAGGGATATAAAACACAGTCGCAATAACACTTGTCAGAAAGGTGACTCCAGTCAGAACTCATATCCACGAGTTTCAAGATAAATGCTGACACGGCAGCCATCCTACAAAGACTATTATTGCTTTAAAAAAAAAAAACAAGCCAAACCCCCAAACAAAGGAAACCCATGAACCTTCCCCAGAGTGAACAAGTTAGTGCGAAGTTTGCATCTGGGGTGGCATAAACTTTCCATGATTTACAGCAAGCATATCCCTTCACCACTTGGATAAGGTATTTTATGATGCCACAGAGGAAGGATCCAATAGCATTTTGGGTTTAATGATGTTAAGCTATTTGGAATTCTTTCCCCCCTGTTATTTGGAATATATGAGCTGTGCCCCTAAAACAGGTCATTAGCTGTGCCGTGGCGGGTTCACCGCCTCGCCCACAGGACTGCTCAGCTGGTGCTTGCATTTTCTCGGTCTTCTACATTTAGAAAAAAATCTCTTGGACTTGCTACTAGGCTATGATTTAATAACCCTGTTCTGCTGACTTCATAAGCTGTGAAACCTTGGAGAAAAATCCCAAATCTGAATTACAGTTCTAATTACTCTAGCCCAGGCAAAGGGTTTTAGGCATCGAATGTTCCGTTTGTGCCCGTTTCACACGGAGCCCTATTTGTTGCCAGAGGTCACGGGGTCGTGTGCGTTCTGATTCGCTTTCTTCTCCTCCTCCACGAAAGCAGCTGCTTCCTGGTGCCCTTTCTTGTCTAGCAAGACTAGAGGAGCTAACTGCTTGGTGATTCGGTGCAAATAACTTTCTCGGAGCTCCTAGAACTAATTTAGAGAGTGCACTTTGGTTTAGGAATAAAGGACATATATTATAAATGCGAATTTACAATTTCACAGGGTTGTTTTCCTTACACGAGGCTCCCCTGTGATAAAAAGTATAATTCAAGAAAGCGATTTCCCTTGTACTTGATTTTCATTAATTTTATCTTAAAATAAGTTCATGATGATCTCAGCTTCTAAAGTTTATTTTCTGACAATTAAAAACATGAAAACAGAAGTTAAAGCAGGCCTGCGGTAGAAAAAGGAAAAACTTCAAGCACTACAGAAGGTTATACAGTGAAAACAAACTTTGCTTCTGACTCGGCTGCCAAATTTCTTAGAACCTCTCCCAGAGTTTCTTATGTGTCTCCAACTTCTCGTATACCCCTGCAGAGATCTTTCATGCATTTGTGAGTATGTGTGTCTGCAGTTCTCCTGGTGCACAAATGACAACAGTCTATAGGTGTTGTTCTGCCCCTTGCCATTTTTTGGCTTCATAGCTTGGAACCTGTTACATATTCAAATATACGTATATGTTCAACAACACTTTTTTTAATAGTGGCATAGTATTTTCGTCTGTGGGTGTGACTTCATTTATTTAGTCAAGTCCCCACTAATTATAGATCAGTTCTACTCTCTCACTTTTGCAATAGCAAAAAAGTTACGATGGGTATTCTTATAAATTTTTTTTTCTGTAAAGAATTACTTTGAATATGTAGTTCTAGAATACCTAAGTTGCCTTGGTAAAATCTGTCTGAGGAAGGGAATTAAGGTTTTACAGCTAATATTTAGAGTAGAGGACCACGAATTCAGAACGACCTGAATGCAAGATGAATGTGGACACTTAAAATAATGAGAAAATATTTTTTAAGTTCTACAAATGTGATTTATCTCCTTTGGGGGATAAAATTCTTTTACAACGTAAGATGTTCCCATAGTAGTCTGTGAATACCTTCTGAGTGTTGGAGAGGAAGCAGCCTTTAATCTCTTGAAGCAAGAAGGCTTTGATGAATGAAATAATCAAGAAATTGCCTCCTCCTCCCAAAGAGCATAAGGCACCGCCTAATTTCATGGCAAAATTACACATATTTTATATATGATATATATGTTTAAAAACATTCTTTCCTTTTATAATAAACCAGGGAATCAAACACTATTTATGTACCTTCTGAAAATTCTGGAGGTCACCCCTGTTATGTATCTTGTAGTTCTTCCTATCCTGTGATTGTAACTGAGTGACGACTTGTGTAACTTGTCATTACCCTCTTGGTGCCCCGCCAGAACTCCAGCTCCTTGAGGATAGCTCTGGTACAGGGCTTTGTAGATAGTGGGATGTGTGAGTCATAAAATGAGTCTCTATCTCTTAAAGTACAGTAGAAAGAAGACATTCATCTTAAGTATTAGGTATAGAGAGTTCTTCTATGGAAGTTCTCGTGGTCATTTACTGTAATTGAACCCATTTGAGAGAAAGGCTGAGGAGAACAGCCTAACTACCCTGCCTATGCTAGGTTGAAGAACACAGTTCTTTAACAAGTTTAGCAAGCTCTCCTCAAAGAGGAGAACAGATTCATCTGTTAAATCAGTATATTATTAAGGAAAAAAAAAGAAAATAATTTTTCGGTTTCCGATATACATGGATATGTGATTGCTGTGGTTGTTCCTAGAAATTTAGTCTGTGGAGAAGTTAAAACTTTAAGACCTACTTCCCTACAATCATTTTGGGTATCAGTTTACTGACCATGTACTTTCCTATGACTACTTGAGAAGACGGGCTAAAGTTCAATCAGATCTGGCTAGTGTCAGAGAATGGGTTAGTTGCTTATTAAAAACTGAACTTTCAGTTGTGCTGTGCCATGAACACACTGCCCTCAACTTCTCCCCATCCCTCATCATTCAGTTATTTTATGTCAAAAAAAAAAAAAAAGAAGACACGGTTTTTTGATTTGGAGAATACATAATTCAAAACCTATTCATCCCAACTGGCAATGACTCCAATCAAGAACAAAAGTTCAATGCACAACCCCCTCCCCGGTCTGTTGTGTAAATCCTGGCTGTGTGAGTCACAGCAGCCTGAAGGCAAATTTGGCCTTCAGAGAAGGTGAGCAGAACTGCTGTCTGATGGACATGGGAAGCAGGTTTATATAGATGACAAAGATGGCTCAGAAAAGTTTCAGTGACGCAACCAGGCATCCGAATATCCAGGGGTGTGATAAAAATCTTCATTTTGAACAAGATTCTCTAGCATTCGAAAAGAACTTTGGACTCAGAATAGCAGTAGCTGGCTTCATGAACATGAAGCAGAAGAAAAGACAGGCTTCCTAAAGCCCAGAAAAGACCCATCACAGAATGTTATCATTAAAAGAGAAACAGGGCCTGTAAGCTCATATGTGTGCAGAGGAAACAGCCCTGGGAGAGGAACTTGGTATTCCAAGTTGATTTGGGTGACTCCAAAGTAGGTAATGCTTTTATAGCGCATGTTCAGCAGATTCTAGATGCAAGGGTAACTCCTCAACTTCTCTTCCCTGAACAAATCATCATGAAGTCATATACATTATATATGAAACAAAAGCAATAAACAAAACATACTGCATTTTCTTGCTGGAAACCAGGACTTTGGGCTTCCTGCAAATGTACTTTCCTTCTCTGGCAGCAAACTAAATTACCTACAGATTAAGTTAGGTGGGGGAATGAATTTCATCAAAACTGTGTTGGATAATCTAACTTGGATGTCGAAATCTACAGCAGCTGCTATGGATATGGTATTAGAGTGTAAAAATCCTAGAGACCATTATTCGCTCACCTACAAAAACAGAAAAATCAGAAGATAACCCCCAAACTCTTGTGTTGTGCTCTTTACCAAACATGTTACTCTAGTGAACTATTTACAACACTTCAGGGTTTTTAAAGCACTTTCAAATTTATTATTCTCACAATGCCCTTGACAGCCCTGTGAGTGAGGACTAGTTTGATTTTGTGGGTGAGGAAGGAGGCTTGAAGGGTCTCCATACTTGTGTGAAGGTGAGCTAGCTGGTAGGGACAGACCCAGGAGGGAAATGTGACTTGCTCTCTCCTGGTGGAGGATTTTTTCCTTTAATACCTCATCTGTCTCATGAAAGGACTTCATTGACTTAACACATAGTAGGTGCTGAACAAATGCTAAATAAATTGACAGATTAACAGATTGACAGGTCAGGGAATCACTAGGACCAGGGATGACACACTTGGGGAATTAGAATAAGACAGTACTAATCGGAGGAAGATGACGAGTCACCACTGCTTTAGCAACTACTCTCAATATTCTCCTCTAGTTACAAAATTGAGGTAGGGGTTTTTTAAAACTGGTGTAGGGATACCCAGTTCACATTTCCTAAATACAGAGAAGATAAGAAAACAATTTTCTTTTTTGAGAGGAATACCAGTTAACCCCTCAGTGATAGGAAAATGGGAGTCCTCCCCCCCAGCCCCGCCCCTTTATGACAACATAAGGTTAACCCCATGTGAAGTGCCACCTGGCTCATGCAGGAAAACCCCACAATTAAAACTACAGACATGAATCTGGGTTTTAATCACCAGCTAAAGTTTTAGGTTGTTTTGAAAGTATAAAAAGGAATTGTGTGGCAATCAATTCCTTTTATTTGTTCTTTCTTTTGTCTTTGTCACTTATGTAGAAATAGAAAACAAATTATAGCTACCCTATAGCTCTCACAAGTCAGAATAATTTAGTTTCAATAGACTTGGTGATACTGTTTAAACCTTGAAAGTTAATAAACATGGATTTGTAGAATTAAAAATATTGAACTATTGGAGTGCTACTAACTCACAAAATTAAAGTTTTATAACCCAAAGTCGAAGACTGTATTCCACAGTTTAAATATTTCATATCTGACATTTTCCAACTCGACAATGTGAAGTCTGATTTTGATTTTTCAATGTAATATGAGTTTGGGAGTTTAATTCAAAATCAAGATAAAACCATTTCTGAGATGACTTTCCCTTTCTGTTGTTCCCTTCTTACTATGCAGTGTATTTTTTTTTTTTTTTTTTACTTTGGGAAACAAACTTTCCTAGCTGACAATGTTGTACCTATATTGGACAATGCTCTGCCCAGGAATTAGCCAGTTATTGCATATTGCTAAAGGGTAAGAACCTTGACAATTTGAGTCTCTGATGCAGTTGGTGCCTGAGCAGTTTTAACTATAAATGGTATTTTAAGAAAATACTTTTTATTTATTTTTAACACTATGAACTACTATAGAAGGTCCCCAGAAGGCACCATCTCTCACAGAGACGGGAGTTGAAAAGTTGGGTCAGGTGGTTCTGTATGATATTCCCTGAAAATAGCTTGAGGTGCAGGAAGTGACTTCTCATGCTGTGGAGATACTTCCTTTAGTTGTATGGCCCCATGAAGTGATGTGGTGGTAGCGTTCCTTGCTCTCCAGGTAGCAGCAGCCAGCCAAACAACTTTTTTTCTCTGCAAGGCTTTTGGAATCTATTCAAGCCATTACTACATTACAAAGAGGCTTCTACCAAAAAGCAGAGACAGAGAAATAAAAGATCTCGAAAGGCTATCAGGGTTCACAAAGAAAGGCTAATGTAACACTTCCAGGGATTTCTCATCCAGGAGGCCTTGCTCTTTGAGGGTATCTGATGCAAGTGTATGTTTTGACTGTAAGGAAATTAGATAAATCAGTACAGCTTGATGTTCACAGAAGGATATGCAGACAGAAATGAAGATCTCCATGTAAACATCAATACCACATCGTGAGGGTTTTTAGGTGGAACCCAGGAATCTTCGTGCTTATCAGCTGTGTCTAAAATGAAGGGCAGGTCCACCTCTGAGGACCCTGGGACATCAGTTACAAGAGATCTTTGACATTTTATCAGCTTTCCGTCATCACTTCCTCCTTAGAATGTGAATGGGACAAGCCCCTGAAACCTCACCAGGAGAGGAAACACTAAACTCAAGTTCTCTCCTATGTTCCTTCCGCCAAATTTAAAAAGTTTTTTAGGGGGCTTTTTTTGGCTGTCATTTAATTAAGACTGACAGGGTGCTAACCCCAACTCAGCCGGGCTCTCCTTAGACCCAGTGTTTGTCAAATTCACTTTCTGGGTAAATGGAAAAACGAACACATATCATTTCTTAGATAATGTTTTAATATCCTGCAGTGAATAAAACTTTTTTTTTTAATCAAGTTGCAACGGTAGCACAGAACTCCACAAGGGGCTAGGGGGTTGCAGATGGCTGCATTACTCTGAATGTTCAAGCTTGACTGACCCATTTCATCAGCACTGTCAGAGCCTTGCACTGATACATGTTGACAACATTTAATCTTAAAAAATTGAAAGAAATGAATTAATATGCAAATTTCATCAGCTTTGTAATAAAAATGTCCTTGAAAAAAAACAGTGAACATGACCCCTGAGGAATTGTGTGAATTATCCCAGCTCAATTCTTTAAGTTAGTCAGAGGTACGCGGGTCCGCAAGGAAATCAGCGCAGATTTGACTTGGAAATAATTATGATGAAGAACAAAACACAAGCAGGTTGAATAAATGTAACAACTTGGGAAAAAGTCTTAGTCCTGTTTGTTATTCACTTTGAATTAACAGGATTAGGTTTGGTTTTTGAAAATAAAGGAACACCACTGTGTAATTTTAACACCTAAGTAATGCGAAAACAATATTTTTTTAACTACCAATTTTACTGTATATTAAAAAAAAATCACATCTGACAAAGTCAGGTCTTTTTTGGGGGGAGATGTAACAGAGTGCAGCTTTTTGACAAAAGAATTCTAGAAGGCTCCTATTTAGATCACAGTTTACAGGGGATTTCAGGATTAATCATTTTGACAGAAAAGTATAGTCAAGTCACTTATCATACAAATAAGGTTAACTGATTTTTAATGATACTGAAGTGACCGGTTATTTCACTGAATTTACCAAACTGATGGGATCATGTAAACATAGTCTCTAGAAGTGAGTCTGATCTCCACAGGGCTGTGTGGAGGCTCACACTGTTGAACCGCAAATTCATCCTAGAACAGTCATGTAGGTAGGCATGTAACTACAGCTCTCTGCTTTTGGGTCTGTACTCAACTTTAGGAAAGTGATAAGGGGGGGTTGGGCATAACAATTGAGTATCTGTACAAAAACGTCAAGGTTTGTAATGTTCCCAGAGGAGATAGGAATGTTAACAAAGGAATGTCAACCATTAGGCAAAGAAAAACAAAAAAAAACTTTTATCAATAACAGCTTACCAGAGGTCAAAATGAAGGAATGAATGAATGGTTTGAGGATAGGTCTCATTTCTTTTTCCCAAGTAAGTCTCATTAATTTAAATAGATGTGTAAATATTAAGGGAAGACACATGGCTTTCACATCAACCTTTGCATCTTTGTGCCACAGGCTAGAACGTTTTTCTCCCTGACCTCCCCACAATGAATCATCCAATCTCTGGGGTCTGAAAGGAATTCACTTTGCCATTGGTTTTTAGTTGTTACTCTGGGCACTGCTGATTTTGCCAAGGTGAAGCTTACACACATTAAAGCAGTTTTTAAGACATTGGTGTCATCTCAATGCTTGTTTAAAAAAATAAAAATCACCCCTCAAACTGACAGTCTCCCATAAAGACCCCAAATCAGGGCTGTTAATCTGAAAAACCCTACACCATCCTTCAGAGGCTCCTGAAATCCTGAAATTTTCCTGTTTTCATATATCCTTGGAAGACTGAGGCATTATAATACAGACTTTGCCAAGCCAAATTAATCTCTTCTGTAAGCTTTTGTGGTTCTCTACAAAAGGCTTTTAAGTTTCTCCTTTCTTTCTTAATCTACCATCAGTAAAATCCTACTTTTATGGTGCCCTTTGCACCTGCTTGCATAAAATGAATAACCCAACAGTTTAATTATGCACTATGCTATCGGTTGGGAAGTGATATAAAGTTGCAGATAGAAAAAAGAATAAAAACCTCTTTTGGTATCCAAAATTAATATATGTCAAGCTCAGGGTAAATCTTAATCTTTTCGAAACATTTTTCTAAAATAGATGTTCTTTTATCATCTGGCACATCAAGACCCGTTGGAGGGAGGGAGTAAAAAAAAAGGCATTTGGTTAACATGCTGCAGAACAGCACTCTCTTTTCCACCTCACTTCAGGCTGTTCTTGAAAGATCTGAACAGTTGTATAATAATGAAAAATGGGCAATACTTGTGGGGCATTGCCTGCGCTCACACACCTCCGCCCACGCATTCATCATTCTGCAGGTATTGTCAGTGAAAGTTTAATTGCATAAACACTCTGTAACTGTCCTGTCATATTTCTTGTCAGTCTGGATTCCCTCTCCGGGCTCACTATCTCACAAAACTATAATTGAATTGCTACCAAATCACAAGAGTTTCCCCCCCTCCCAAATAAAATCTTTATGAATAGAATTTGTTTCCTATCAGCAGATTTGACAAATTATGGCAGAGGAAGGGCCTTGGTGATAATTTTTGAGTTTATTCTCAATCTAGCTATTTGCTGAATGCTCTTATCTATTTTTAAAAAATTTTAAAGCCCCAGTGGGGGGCAGAGGGAGCATCCAGCAACCCTAAAGGGGTCAGCAGTAATAATTCTGCAGGACCAAAGGAAGCCAGTGGAAAAATGGAAGATTATCTTTGCCCTACTGTGAAAGGGCACCATTGGTAAATGGTAAATGAAAGACATATGAATTCAGAATTAAGCTGGGAGCTTGTCAAAGTGAAGATTTCACCAAACCATGTGGATTCTTAGTTATGAGGTAATAAGTACCCAATTTAGTCAAGTGTTTATTCCATCAGACTCCCCCTTTCTTTTTCCTTGCACCAAACCTTTCGGTGATCATTACTCATGTGGAAGCTCTGAGCAGCCAGATTCTTTGACAGATTTTTAGGACGATGAACAAATGAAAATTAATCAAAGGCATGACATGCAATTTACTAAATATGTGATCATGAAATTTTAATGCATTTACAACATTGTCCAAGTATTAATAGCTTCCCAAAACAAATAAAACAGAATGTATCAGATATGGACTAAGGATTATCTTTTTTGTCTAGTCCCTTCATTTTATACTCTTGTAAACCATAGCCCCACCCCCTGGCTTCACAGTATGAGCTCTCAGCAAAGATCCGAATTCCAGCCATTCTTTTATAATTCTATCAGTAGTATGGACATGAAATATGGCTCCTGGTGAATAACTTTTAAATGGGACGGGGCTTCACCCAGATTGACAACTGTCTGATTGTTTATGTTTTTTAAATGTGCTTATCAAAACCATGTAGGATTGATGGGTGTTTTTAGATGAAGTTATGTTTTTGCAACAGACTTAATTTAGGACTAAGGTTAAGGCTTAGGATAAATGAGTGCATTAGATGATTAAAGAACATTTGTCTTGTGGGACATTTAAGTCATTTATTTATGACACTTAAAAACAAGCTAGGAAAGAAAGCACCATGGGTTTAGCGAATCAGTTTTATACAAATGTTAAACTAAAACTAATGACTTTTTTAATGGAACTCCAAGATATGCCAGTTTACTAGATATCCAGAGGCATAATCAAATGTGCAGTGGAGTAAGCATGATGAAAAAATAAATATTGGTATTAAAAAAAAAAGTCTCAACACTGTGTATGTGTGTAGGTACACCCATGTGAACCTTCTTCCAGAAGTTTTTTTTTTTCCTTAATTGCAATTATTTCTTTATTTGAGGAATTAGGTCTTCTGCCTCTCTTTAAAATGCTCTTTAAATGAAAGATTTTCTGATGGTATAGGAATTTGGACTATCGTACTGCCCTGTACTGGGTATGATAAAATACCTTGTCAGGGGCAATGGGATGGCTCAGGGGATTGGTAATGGGATATATAGTGCCTTTCACCCATAGGTCATTGGCTTGAATTTTGTCCAGGTTAGTGGTGACTAAAAGTCATTAACATCTCATGACTGCTTGGTGGCCTATGTGAAATGAGTTTCTTAATTTATTTATTTAAGTCCATATATAGTACCTATGGCTGGGGCATCTATCTGGGCATCTCTCTTGCTTTTATAGAAACACTCCACAAAATCTACACTCATATCAGTTCTCAAGATTAGTGATGAACTGAAGCCCTCCTACACAAAATAAATGGATCCATTTAAAGTTCAAACTAGTAGATGAGTGCCTCCACCTGTTCTCCAGCACAGACCAGAAGGGTGCATGAAAGCTGATTTAAGAGTAAAAGTAGCCATAGGTCGTGGAGACCTAACATCCAGTTCTGTGTCACTTAGTCTTTTGTGGAGCATGTTGTGGCTCTGGTGACATCATGATGGCCAGCCAGAAAAAGCGGGAAAAAGAGCAGTCAAGCACATCATGTATGCTATGCATGGGCTAAATCATGGGGTCATAAGCAGAACATTTTAATAGCCAAGCTAGAAGCTGCAAACCTTTGGAGACCAACATCAAGGTCTATTCCAAAGTGGACCTGGGCAGCCTCCAAGCTAGCCTTAGAAGAGGGGAAATTAGCTGGCATCTCTTAGTGCTCAGAATCTAGAAACAGTGGGAGGGACCTCTGAGAATAGGAATTAGGTGTCTCTGTTCTGCTTTAAGAAAACGAAGTGTACAAAAAATCTGAATTTGTGAAACAGAATTTGTGCGTTAGAGAAGCTGGAGGAAGGTAGATTCTGTATTTCTGAGTCTTTCCTCTTATATGGAGTCTTTCCAGAAGGATTTCACTTACGGGGGATGGGGGAGGGAGAGAGGAAGGAATGGAGAGAGGGGATACAGAGAGAGACATAGGAAGAGTGTGAGGAAATTTTCAGAAGCATACCTATTGGGTGCTGTGATCCAGCAGACTCTGAGCCCTTTAAGTCAGATAACTGGAGCATGGTGTCAGTGAAGCCCATAATCAAGCTACTGTTCTAAGTACTTTACTTCATTTAAGATTTATTTATTTTTAGAGAGAGCTCGAGCACATGAGTTGGGGGAGGGGCAGAGGGCAAGGGAGAGAGAGAGACTCTCTAGCCGACTCCATGCTGTGCACAGAGCTGACACGGGTCTCAATCTCATGACCTGGGCTGAAATCAAGAGTCTGATGCTCAACTGACTGAGCCACCCAGGCATCCCTAAGCATTTTAGATGTATAAACTCACAACACCCTTATAAGGTATACTAATTTATTTGAAGTTAAAACCAACAGGTGATTATTCCTACTCCATTATCCAACCTATATTAGAGAGCTAAAATTTTGTTACGGGCAAACTGAGGCATGTATAAGTTAATTCACCTGCTCAAGGTCACATTTCTAGTATGTGACAGAGCCAGGAGTTCAACACATGAACACATGCTGTCTGGTTCCAAGACCCTGTAGTACTTACATATTTGCAACTACTAGAGAAATAGTTTAAGGAGTATGTCCTATAATTGGGGTTAGGACTGTCATCTTCTTATGTTATCAACTCTTAGTTATTAGAGTAACTAGAAAGTTAACAAGACTACAGATTTTTAAAATCCATAATATGAGTAAGATGACTGAATTAAATTGCTACAAATTAGAGAAAACAACCTAGTAACTGATGACCATGCCACACTGTGTCTCCTGTCCCACGGCTCTGACATATGCCCTTGTATCCGCAACCAGTGGTAACTGGTTGGGGTTATCATTCAGGGGGAGGAAAGGCATGTACAGAGCTCTGGGCAGCCCTAATCATACCCTTCCACCATAACCTATCTCGCTATGGTGAGTGGGAAACCAGAGACTTGTGGTTCTCTTGTAAATGAATAGGAGGACACGGTAAAAGAAGGATATGAGACTCTGCAAAATGAAAGCTCAGGGCTGCTCTAAAAACTGTAAAACTTGGAGCCAACAGGTCTTGACTTAAACTATACAGTTGATTATGAACTAGATTGACCTAGGAGTTCACCTTTAGGAAAGCTTGAAGGGCACTCTGAAGACTGATGAGAGATATCTGGGAGAGCTATCAAAGGAACGAGATAACTTGACCTCTGAGCAGAGTGGCTAGACAGTGATCCTGCTTGCATAGGAGTGTCTTGGAAGAAGAGTCAGGTGCGGATGGGAAGGAGTGGCATCCAGTTAGTAGAAACAACACTGTGCTTAATCACGTGTTTCTGGGGTGTCAGAAGATTCTCTCTCTAAAAAAAGGTTTCCCATAGTGAAAAAAATTGGGAAAGGTGAGTTCAACAAAATAGACTTATTGATCACACAAATTTCAAATGTTCATTAGATTAATGCTCATTGTTACTCTCCAATGAGAAGATATACTATGAAGCTTTTCCCTCTGCTCTTTAGGGGACCGTTTCTACAAAGAACCTCTCACAGGGCAGTTACCTAAGGAACACATTTTGGAGATATTGCCTTAGAATGTGTCACCTCTCCATTCTAGAAAGCAGAGGCCAAGAGGCCTGTTACAAATTGATGTATAGATTTATGCCTTGTTTATAAAATGGAGATGTCTATGAACTGTATCTTTCAAAAGAGATCCTTTTGATTCCTCTTCATCAGCTGGCTTATGTGAAATGTAAGTTCTGTGAGAGCAGGGACCTTCTTGGTGACTAGTATATTCCACAAACTGGAACAGAGCTTGACCAATATTCATACAATAAATAATGACTGAATGAGTAAAATAATGAATGAGTGAATGTTTTACAAATCTTAGACTATTGTGCTTACGTTTTTACACTTTTATATCACCTTCATGAAATGGAAAGCATTTCCCTACATATTAGTCAAAATTTTAATTCATTTTAATGTTATCAATTATATCAACTTTTGCCTCATTTTGACTAACAGTAATTTTAGGGGATCAACAGATAATTTTGATTCTCTTCCAACATCAACACTTGCTCCATTTAATAAACAGATGGCTGGACATAGGAAAGCAGGGTTTTAATTCTTTATGATGTCACTAATTTTACCATTGCTCTTTCTGGTATTTTTATGTGGAGGGGAAATCCTGTGACAAATAAGCAGCACTGACCAGTAGACTGATATTTTATCAAAGGCGCATGATATATTTTAATACACCATAAAGAGGAACAGATTTGAACCCTAAGGGAATTTATATCTTAATACTTTATGATCAATAGCATATGTAATTTTGTAATTTTCAAATTTTTCCAGATTTTATTACCAGTTGATAAAAAATAGTGGACAGATGGTATCATCAATCCTAATCACGTGAAAGCTTGAGACTTGCATAATTTCTAGAGTATTAACCATTATTAGCTCCTAGCTAAAGACTGACCACAAGGTACATTTCCACTGTTTTCCATTATCTTTGGTGCAAATCACCATTTCTTCTGTTGCAAGGCCCTTTAATATTTCCTCTCAAGATCTACTCACTACTTCTGGATTAAAGAAATGGCCTCTTGAATGGTTTTCTTTGCTTCCAGTCTACTCTATTCAGCAAATCCTACAAATTCTTGACAAAATAATCAGATATCAAGTCCAGTGAGCATAAGCTACCTGCAGACAGGAATCAGCATGATACTGGGAAGACTATTCTAACAGAGCTGCCTGGGAAGAATGGAGAACATAGTCTCAGTTAGATGTCATATAATATGACCTACAAGGGAGGATCCTCCCAAATTCAAACTTGAAAATACAAAAATAAAGTGATCATGTTTTCACTGGGTCACTGCTCTGTTTAATAAGTTATGCCCAGAACTTATCATACCATTCTTAGATGCTTTTCCCTGGCACTCCAGCTCTTCCAGGATCTGGCTCCATCCTAGATGGGGACACACCTTTGCTTCAATGAGGAAGACAGGGCTCCTTCCTGCCTCCCAGATGCACCCCATGGTGCCACGTGGGATGATTCTCCTGGTAGATCATCCCTTACCTCTTTTGCTCTTGGGTCCATTTCATGTAGCACATGTGAATCATCCTTCCCCATCAAAGCCACCTACAGTCATTGAGCCTCTCCCTGACTTCTTACACTACTTGACATTTTTATGCCTCAACTGAAGGTAGCAGCACTATTGTTGTTCTTCTTTCTTTGGTGGTTGTGTGTGAGTCTTCTACTGATGATGATCAGTTTTCTAAGGGCAGGTGTCCTATCTTTTGCCTCTGGTGTTCTCTGCAAGCACCTAGCAAAGTACTCAGAACAAAACACATAGCCTGAGTTCAATTTCTAGGGCCACAGACCACTCTGGTGTGAGGCAAGCCATCTAGTATCTCTGGCTTTGGTTAAGGCTCATTATGAGAAATACATTACTTAGACATGCCTACTCTCATAATTGTAGCATATAGGTAAAACACAGTAAAGGCTACTTATTAATATCATCATAAATGTTCCTAGAGTATTTGCAACAAGTCGCACCTTGAGTAGAAAAAGCTAAAAGAGTCAGTACAAATTTCCAAAGCTAGCATTTCCTGGATTTGTTAATGAAATCAGTGAAAGGAAGATAGGTTGGGAGTACTCCCATTCAGAACACTCCTACAGAGCCCCAAAAGATCACTAGTCAGAGGAACAAATATTCCTCTGAACCTATCATGCTTCAGACGTTTTTTGGTTAATTAAGTAAACAAAACAAAATAAAAAACAACTGGGAAACCCTTGACAGTGTGCCTCAAAGTCCCTGACAGTCATGGTCTCTGTATGTTTGGGCATGTCAAAGCAACTCACTCCCAAAGAAGCAACACTCATGGACTATTAATTTCAGGGTTGACATTTCAAACCTGAGACAGTTCTCTCAGGATTGCCAATAGCAGTGGCTTGTAATACAATGCTACCCTGCCCATATACCACAGTATCCTGATTGTCATCATCATACTCCTGCCTTGTATTAATAATCTGTCCCCCTCACATGATGGTCAGCTTCTGGAAGGCAAGAAGCTTTATTTCCTCTGTGCTTTGTGTAATGTGTGACACATAGCAGACATGCAGTCAATGATTATGGAATGGTCTATATAATCTCTACTGTAAGGTGGGCCTGGATCTTGAATAAGAATTCACTCTAGTTAATAACAACTCCAGAAGAGACACAGTTTCTTCCCTCTCTCAAGCTAGTTTTTTTCAACAGAAGATAGGTGATGTTTTCCATGGGTCCCAAGAAATCATGATTGTGTTTCATGAGCAGAGACCTCCAGGAGGCTATGACTGACTCCTGATGGACCCTATTGTTCATCTTGTTCTTTTTCCACATCATGCCTGCCTTGGAAGGCTGGTTTAAAAAGGAAGAGCCTGGAAAGGCTTCCCAGAGCCTGAGGCAGAGCAGAGGTGAAGTGCACAGAGACAATTTTGTTATGCTGTTGGTTGAGAAGGCACATAGGTAATGAGGACCAAGAGACTCAGGGCTGAATTTTGCCTATAATCGATTCAATGCTACTATTCACTGTGGTATGAGGAGTTTCAATGTAGGAATGAAGGGAGGGAAAGGATTATATGGAGGGTTTTAGTCCTAAGTGAGAGACTATATTTAACAAAAACATGGTTTAGCCAATGAACTCTGTGCATCAGGGGATAGTTACATTTCTCTCTGGATGTCAGAACCCTCTTGGAAAAAATTCCTCTCCAGGGTTTGCTTGGAGGTCTTCTATCAGGGTTTTGTCTCCTTTTTGCATCTAGTTCCTAGGCTTTGTGCCTGTTTCAACCCCAATATTGTATCCTTTACTCTAACCTTGGCTGCTGAAAACCTTGTGTGGTTTGGGGCAAGCCACTTGGATTTTCTATCACTTCCCCTTCCACCCCTGCACACCGCCCCCCCCCCCCATCTGTAAAATCAGGATAACACACTGACCTGCCTCAGAGGGACAGTGTGTGAATTAACTCCTGTAATTAGTGGTTTCTGTGCTCTGCATACACCAAGCAGGATATGAGTGCCAGCCAGGTCACAGTGGCCTGAGCTCACTTTGCTTCTAAAGCCATACTCGAGAATAACTGCTTGGCGAAGAGCTGACAACTGGAAGTTGCAGACTTTACACAGAAGCAATATTTCCAGTATTTTCCCCAAGCAATCATGAGTAAATTGCTCACTAGGGGTGGAAATGGTTTCCAGCCAGCTCTGCCTCTTCTGATCTGTGCACCCTGCAAAGCTCAGTCAATGCCAGGTAACGGATCCTTCGTAAATCTGCTGTTTAGTGCAGATGAAGAATTCAGAATGGTATAATTTGGACAGGGATGAAATTTCTGTGCTGTGATATGTATTAAAAGCAAATAACTTGTGCTTTGTTCAAGGCAAGAGTTATAGAATCTATAATTTGTAATCATCCAATGACATCCACTTTTTTTTTGTCAGTGTGTTTTAATGAAGAGGGGCAGTGCATCCATTGACAAGTTGTCTTGGGTTTCATTTTAGAAACTCTGAAAATGTACTCCTTATCACCATAGGTAAAGAAAAGTCAAAATTATGACCTAGAAAGCTATATAAAATAACTTAAAAATAATGGGTTTAAAAGATTGATCTTTTAAACCTTCAATAGAAGGTTTAGGAAAAAAATGCTACATATAAATGGGGTGAAACTATCATGTATTTTGCTGAGTCCTGTGCTTCTATTATTGAACAAAACATATTTTGTTTGTAAATACCATTATATTAATTGATAAATAAGCTGCAGTTTTTCTTGAGTTGCAACCACTTGATTTTAACTTTGGGAAGAGAAAGTTTGTTTCAGAACGGCACGCAGAACTCTGGTGAGATCCACCATCTTCTCTGGGAACAAAAGGGAGGCTATTCTTCTATTGTTAAGTGAGTCACCAACTTCGTTTCAGTGGGTCAGGGTGTCAAACCCCAAAGGGATGCAGTATACTACAGCTGTGTGACCTGGGAGCTGGCCTGGAAGGCCAGCATAGCCCAACGGGAAGAAGAGATTTCACCTGACTTTTCTTTAGCTCCCTCAGGCAAGATCCTAGAAGTAAAAGGTCCCTTTGAATTGTCCTCATTGCGCACACCGACCAGCTCCACCAGCTCGCAGAAGTGAGCTCATGCAAAATGAAGGTGATGTGTGCCTAGGCCCTGAATGCCAAGGAGAGCGCTCTCAAAAGTATTTCTTTCCTTCTGTGGCAGTTCAGATGATCTTGCTTAGCATAGCTGGGGATAAAAGTGACATTTAAAAATAGTCTACTTTCTGCATGAGAAAAATAGTACTGCATCAGGGTCATGTTTTCGAGGCCAAAGAAGGACTCTGAGTTTGGCAAGGCAGTCTCTCGAATAGCACTGGCTTGTTTTTAGTATATATGCGTCATCTTCATTCAGGAGTGGCAAAAGATAATTTCTATTTCGTTTCAAAATAACGATGATACAGCTAAGGGAAATAATTTTGCATATGTATTTTTTGGTAGAAAAGCTGAGTTTATGCATAAATGATGATCTCTTTGGGTTATGAAAAGATTAGTTTTTGTCAGGCTGCTTTCCGACTACTAGATTTGACACATACGTGTGCACATAGGTATTAACAGGAGGCAGGACAGTGTTGGGTAATCGTGAACTAGTCTGGATCATTGCTACAGCTACAGTAGGGATGTATTTTATATTCAACCCATCAGAGATAACCATGGTACGTTATCTGGTGGATTTATCTTTGCTTATATTGTATGAATATGGAAAGGAATTAAATGTGTGTTTACAGTTTGATAAACATTCAACATAAATTACACATTTTAATTTCATTTATTAGTTGGGGACCATGGAAAGCAGAAATTTCATTGCATACAAACTGCCATTCAGACGGAAGGATTAGCAGTTTCCTGAAAAGGTACACTAATTCTAAGAACAAAATTCATCTCTTTCTCAAGTGAGTCACTGCATGGTTTGTGCTTACATGGGTTTGTAGTCAGGGTTTTAGAAAGGTAAAAGTAGAGCGGCGCTCACCCTAGTGACTACGTAGTTTGTATTTTATACTTCCAGTGGATCTGACATTGCCATCAAGAGTAAATCTAGTGCTAATAAACATCTTACATTCAACAGCTTGAACTGTTGTAGTTGCCGTGCAAATGATCAAGCTCTGTGGATGTCTAAAAGGACTTGGTCTGATCTTTTAGCATTAGCATGCGGAGCAGTCTCATGATATTATCTTACCATATAACGACTCCAAAAATCTCACAGAGATTAATGGTGATAACATAATTCCAGAAAGTTGCCACTCTATATGTAGAAATATATTGGCAATAAAAACCAGTCACTGTGTGCCTTTCCCCAGTAGGGGACCTCTCACTTTTCTTTGATTTTTAAAGGCTTCAGATCAATAACTGGAGTGACATTATTAACAGCTCCCTCAACACCTTGGCCAGCGCTAATATTAAATCCATTACACCTTCTGTTTGACATTTGCAGTACAGCAGAAAGTGCTGTAGATACAGTCACATTGTCTGGGGACTGAGGTTGGATGTGGGGTTAGTAAGATGGTTTCCCTTGCCTGACTTCTAAATTCAGTTCATTGATAGGAAACTTGAACCAAAAAAAAAAAAAAAAAAAAAAATCAAAGAACGTCCCCTACCCTTGCCAACCCTATACTAGATGGTAAATAATTCGCCCTTAAAGGCACAAGTGTATCTCATATCTCAGCAGGTTTTGAAACAAAATAATGATCTGATCCTCAGATAAAATTTTTACATTCTTTATTGTTAGTCCTAAACATTTATTCCACTAATTAAATCACTTATTGTGAAACTGTCTAATGAGTTCAGAGGAACTGCATTCCTGTCGAATCAAGTGTTGATCAAATTTACCACAGCACAGATGCATAAGTAGAAAATGCAGATTATTTCCATCCAGACAAGTGCTCAACAGCTTCAATTCTGCTTGTCTTTAAAATATTGAGGACATAGAGTAGGCATAGTAAATAACATAAAGATAGCATAATAGCATAAAGATCACACTATACAATGTTTATCCTAACCCCCCATAACAGGGTAGGTCTGTCTGAAACTGTAGACAGAGCACAATAACCTCTGTTTTAGACAATCAATGGTTAACCATGCTGCTGTAGTTATTCTTGACCAAAAGTACTGTCTCATACGTTTTGCTAAATTGTCTAAATCCTGGTGCAGTATTGATTTCTCTCTCTATGAGCTCGTACCCATTCAATAAGCTGCAAGAACCTCTTGTCCTGGCTGAATTCCCTCTGAAGCAGGACCCAGGCATGTTACTCCTGCCAGTGGAGTCCTACAGTTGGGACTTGATTGTTAGCTAGTGGGAAACAAACCACTGGAGACAGAAAGGACATTTTATGTTAAAGTGAGGAACATGACAGGGAAAGTTGCCTTAAGGTTAAGTGAAAAAGCAGATTACCAGAAGCCTGTGTGTTATGATCTTATTTGGGACAAATCTTCCACCCACTCCACACTAAATACATGCATATACAGGAACAGAACATCTGGAAGGATAGGCATAGAGTCTATACATACTAACGGTGGTCATTTTGGGGTAGCAGGATGTTTGGTGGTCTTTTTCTTTGTTTTCTGTATTCTCTAAAGTTTTCACAAGGCGAATGAATTAATTTTAAGGAATATAAGGAGATTTTTAAAGTTCCTGCAGGATTTCATGAAAGAACTGCTTTTCTGTTTGTTAAGCATTTAAAGAGGCAGCACTGAAATTTATTTAAAGAGGATAGCATTCATAATCCTGGGATTACAGAATCATTAAGAGTAATGAAGAGCTACATGCAGATCTAGAAAAGGAAAGGAACCATCCAGACACCCTGTTCTAGAGGTTCTATGCCACCCCCCCCCCCCCTTGCAGGAGCCTGCAGGACAGCACAATCTCTTTCTAAATGTTGAGACCTACATAGGCACTCTAGAACTTTATAACCTACAAAGAGGGCCACCCGGATTTTTCTTCTGCCTGACTTTAAGATTTCTCTAGAAGAAACCTCATATTTACTAAACTACTAATAACTATTCACACATGTAAAAGGTTTATTTGGGTTTCTAACAGTCAAGGGATTTCCCCCACTCCCCTGCCATCATCCTGAGACTTCAAGACAAGACAATCACAAGGCTGGCAGTTCAGAGAAACCGAATTCCTATTATGGCACAGTATCACTGCCTCTTAGGCTGGTTTAGTCACTTACTTCCTTTTATTATAATGCCAAATGTTATTTAGATTTCAGTCATTTAGTAATGCTACACTGAACACATCAGGGCTTCTGAAAAAGTCCATACCTTCATTTTCATAATCATCACATACTGATATCCCCTTTCCAACAACATTACACTACCATTTAAAAAAGAATGTTTCGTCAGAGTTTAAAAGATTATGTTGCAGTGAACAAGTCTTCAAAAATGTCCCCTCATATTACCAAGAATTAGGAAATCTTGTTAAAATTCTTTCCGCCTTTAAGAAACATAAGCAGCTTTGGGATGGAATGCCTTGACGTGAACTTCTTAAGTAATTCCCGTGGAGCAGCGATCTGCATTAGTGAAGATATTTAGTGAAAGGTATCACCCTACACTGCTTTTTCAGTATTTAAACAGTCAATCTAATTGCCTTTTAAGCCTAAGATTGAAAATAACCAAGCTACAGAGTTTTAAGGCAAAGTAAGTTTCACATTTTGTAATGGTGGGAGCTATATTCTTCATCAAGGAAGATAAACCCTTCTGATGCCACTGCTGCTAATGAGCCCCAGTGGTTAAGAAACCTAGAAAGCAGAATTTTCAATTTTACTAGTTAGGATGGCTCCAAGAAGGTTGGGAGGGCAGGGAAAGGGACCCAAGTAAATTGTCAGTCATACTTCAATATTGGATGACAGACCAACTTTAGAGGAGATACGTTACTCTCCTAATAGTGTGCCTAGAGTTGTTTTATGGATCCTGGAGCTTCATGGAAGGCATGGGTTTGATCAGAGTTCGTATAATCCATCTTAAACCAGTGTGATTTTGACTCTAGCCTATAGTATCCCAGCAGAACTGGTTTAAAAGTTTACTGGATTTTCTTTTTCTCCCGATCAAAGTCTTTTCCAAGTGACAAGTTACCCTTAACATGTGTTTGGGGAGACATCAAGCTCAATATGAATCAACAGTGTGATCTGGCTGCCAAGAGGACCGAATTCAATCTTATGCTGTTTTAACAGAATTACGGTAATCTAAACCGAGAAAGAGGACAGTCCCTCTGCTTTGTACTAGTCAGCTACAACTAGAGGGCTCCACTGGGTTCTTAGAGGGTCACCAACAAACTGAGGCATGGCTAGGGTGGGACACCAGGGTGGTGGGGGTCCCAGGAACATGCTATTGAATAATGTTTGTGGGATTAGGGGCTGTTGGACCTGGAAAAGAGAAGGAAGGGAGGGAGAATTTGGCATATCTGACTTCATGTATCAGAGAGGCTAGGATGGTGAGGAAGTAGTAGATCTGAAATGAGATCCCACAGGACGGACCTGGGATCAGTGAGGAGAAATGGTGGCAAAGTTAGATTTTGGCTCCATCTTCAGAGAACTTTCTCTGGGAGCTGTTCGCCAATGGAGCGGGCAGCCTTGAGCTCAGCCTTTCTGAGCTTCCCATGGGGGCAGTTCCAGCAGAGGCTGGGGGGGTTGCTGTGGGCTTTGATGTAGAGGGATGGCTGTCCTGGTAGAAGGTTGGTGATCATCTAAACTTGAGGGTTTGTGAGTTGGAGAAATGAGGGTTTTACAAACTTTAATTTTTATACATTGAGTGTTGAGGAGTATGAGTAATTGAGGTTCCCTAATCCATCTCCAGAAGGAAAGAGTAAAAAACTATTTTCATGTGCTATTTCTCAAATCTGCCCAGATAGGAATGTTCTAATGACTAAAAAGCAGCTTCACATATCACTCAATGAAGTCTGTGAGTAACAGTAGAAGATATGACTTCCCTGTGAACAAAATTATTTTCATTTTTAAATGGTAAGGAGTAGTCTTAAATACTCTCTCTTCTCATGCCTGGTGCTTCACTGGAGAAAGATGCTCACCAATGCAGCAGAATAATGCCCTAGAAGCTGCAGTTAACTTACACGAGGAAACATGAATTGGTTTTAGATGGAATTACAATATTTCCAAAAAGGCAAATATGTTTTTTTTTCCCCATCTATGTGAGCAAACATACTGTGATTATTTTTAAGCTGGTCAAATTTAAGTATTTTCTTAGAATCATTTTAGTATTAATCTTAAGACCGGTTTTTTCTACTTTTCTTTCTATAAAATGAGTTTGTGTTGCAAATCTGTTTTAAAGCAACACATCAAGTAAAGTACAAGCATCTTTAAAGAGTGCAAAAATAATTTCCCAAGTAAGCAAATAAAACTTTGCACTTCAAATCAGGCCTTGATTCATTAAAAATCTTAAACTTCTCATGAGAAAAATTAACATTTAAACCACTGCTGCTTGGCCAAGCACTCCACCACACAAGAATATGAAATATCTCCTCTAAAAAAGTACAAAAAGGACAAAACCACAAATGTGGAACTTCAATTAATTTAAAGCCCCAATCAGCAAAGAATAAATCCTTCGCAGATCTAATTACCAGCGCTCTCGGAAGACCCAGGCCGACCAGCCAATCTTCCCCGTGTTTGAACAGCTTGATGAACTAGGGGACTGATGGATATCAAGTCATTTTGTTTAATTTATAAATGGATTTTCCCCTAATACTTAAATTATCATCAGTACAACACAATGAAAATGGGAACATTCTGAATGCAAAGTCTATAAGAGTCCTGGAAGGAATCCCAATGAGGAATGTCACCTCTGTTCATTCCTCTATACAATTGATCTAATTAAATACTGAGGGTGGAAAGGCAGTTTAAAATGTAGCCATTTCTGTTTTCTTTTTAGCCTTAATTTATCTGTTCACATCTTTCAAGTACCTTCTGATGCTTACAAAAAAAAAAAAAAAAAAAAAAAGAAAGAAAGAAAGAAACCAAGATTTCTGCAAGTCCCTAATATTTTTAATTCTCTACAAGCTACGACTCAAGAAGCCTTTATCATAGATTTTGCTGAATAATAAATAAATGCATTACATTTAGCCATGGTAACAATAAAAGGAAGAGGGCTTTCCAAATCTGAACCTTTTCCCTCTAGTAATGTGAAAGACGAACTGAAGGAGCTAGTATACCTTCTCTACGTATTGTTCAACTGAAATTAGATCTCTGGATTATACTTATTAAAATGTCTCCTTATTTTCACATCTCTTCCTTATTTAATTACTGCCTGGGACAGAAAGCTGCATGGAATCGTTAAATACCATTAGACCTATTTATAGTCTCTTCACACTGGCAACTTGAGTGCAATCGCCGGCAGAGGTCCTGCCCACCATCCCACATGTCGGGGTTGCGATTCCCACCTGGCTCGGGGGTCTCCGACTGGGAGGAGGAAGATGCTGAGCTGGCCCCGTCCTCGGCAGCGCCCTGCGAGAGGAGACCCCGCCCGGGCGGGAGCTTCATGCCCAGCTGCTCTGCCATTTCCACGTGGTCCCCCGGGTGGACATAGTCAAAGACGCTGCTGCCTGTCAGCTCCACCTAGAGGGGAAGAGAAAGGGTGGGAAAGAAAGGTGTCACGGCTTTTTCCATTCTCCAGTTCAGCACCGCTGTGGTTCAGAGTCCCAGCGGAAAGGAAATACGTGCAGGCCCCACAAACAATCCTGGTTGGAAGTCCTTCTCCTTAGACGCTGAAGGATTCTAGTCAAAAGAGAAAGATGGTTTTGGGGGGGGGGTGTATTTAATTAGTGATTGTTTAGCCCAGTTGTTTGCATAAAGCCCAAACACCGTGTGAAACGTGGATGAGCCTGCCTCATGTTCAGCTGTTTTATCCATGCATCATCAAATACTCGCATGTTTGGTGTCAACCGGATGATTGACTGAATTCTATGGTTTTGAGAAGTTTGGGCTTTGTATAGATACAGTCAGAGACAGTGGAGGAGTATTTTCCTTAAAATACACCAAATTCCAAGATGTATATTTATACATATCAGCTTATTTCTATGTGAATTTAGATGGAAGAAGTGTTGCTTACAAATATATGCAAAGGCATAATGTTTTCATTAAATATTACTCATTAGCTCAGTAATCATATGGAGAATTTTCCATGCAAAAGAGGTCAGCTGGGGTCTGAACCAGTCCTTTTTTTTTTTTTTTTTTCTGCTAGTATCAGCTTGTTTTGCCTTCAATCTAATAAGATACATGGTGCAAATCTCCTTGAGGGCCTTAGGAAAATGTTTTATTTTGTATACTCTTTCTATCAGGCTGATTTGTAAAGGTAAAGAATGAATACGGAATATCAGAAGAGGGTCAGCCTGCCGTGGAGGCACAGCCCCTATCTAACGGACTGGCCTTATCTCTGCTCTTCTGGTGGTATAACCCTTATATCCTTCCAAGAAGAGCAATAATGCTCCTAAAATAATGCTGGGTTCAAGGTAGAGAGATGTGTCAGCAGCAGAACAAGAAAAAAGCTCTTTCCTGGGTCCCTGATGGGTTTTCCCCGATCCTGGGAGTTTCCTGGTCTCAGGCCAGCTCTAATGCACCCCAGTGCCAGAAATTTAGACTATCGTAAGTTTCTTGCTGGATCTTTACCTAGAACTCCTTCCTACCACCTGTCCCTTCCCTGTGCACTTTGCAGCATCCCTCCAGACGCCACCTGAGAGCCTGCACTCTTTTTCTTCCGAGAAGGGAGGCTGGCAGTGGGCGAACCGTCACAGAGAGTGTAATACCCAGAGCAATTATTATCCCCAGAACTCTGAGTCCCAGTAAAATGATCACATCTACTCCCAGACACCATTTGATTAAAATCGTAACGGGCTACACATCTTCAACATCTATCAATTAACAGAGGGAGAGCCAGAAAAATGGGAGGCTAAATTCAGTTTGGTTAATAGCTATTCCTGAAAAAGGCTCGCATAACTTTTACCGAAAATGAGGTACTTTCTCTTTGCTATTAAATTACACTCTCCTACCGTATTACCCAACTACTGACTCTATCATTTTACAATAACTATTTCCTCCATTTGATATTGTTACAGAGCGTAAATCAGGATTCATAAGTGATCAGTTCCTACCCTCTGGGAGGGAGGGATTACATGGAAATAATCCCTTTAATGTGCGCCTTGCCTCTAAGCATTTCACACAGCAATAAATGGGTAAACTGACTTTGAGCAATTAAGAAATTAAATGAAACTAATAAAATGTGTGTTTTAATATTTCTTGATGGTTATTTTGTTTGGGGATTAGCAAATATGAGGAAGTCACTCGCGTTTTGCATGGAGCCCAATTGCAGCACTTTAAAATTGCTGTCACTTCTCAAACTCCGAGTCTTTCCTTAATACTGCAATGTGCCTTTTGGCACCAACCACAGATTGTGATAAGATGACAACACAGGTGGGAGATTAATAGATTTTTTAGGGGTGTCGGCTATTGAATATTCATGTAAGCCCGTCTTATGGCGAGGAGGAGGAGGCCACTGTCTCCACAGCCTGCTTTGCTTGGTTGTACAGGCATTTCCTTTCCATAGCAGGATGGCCCAAGTATAGCACATCTAGAGCAAGACTGAGTCATGATGTGCCATACCACATTCTTCCTGTGCCCTCAAGAGCTCTTGCGCCAGGATACCCCAGAGTCAACAGTGGATGGAAAGGCTGGCACTGAAAATTTGATTCTCTCATAGTCTTTATGTGTGTGTGATACTAAAGGCCACACAGCGGAGGGGAAACCTCAAACTACTTGGAGTCGTAACTTGACTTAGAGATCAGAATCTTTGCATCCTATGCTGTGTGATCTTGTGCCATTCACTTAACCTCCCTGGGCTTCAGTTCCCTATTTGGACCTTGCACGGGAAATGGCAGTACTGCTACTCCATGGGACTCTGCGGGGGAAGGGGAGCACTACTCACACTGTGTTCTACAGGGAGGGAGGGGGTCCCCTGGAGTGTCCCCCCAATGGCAACAGTGTAAGGTAGTGGCCTGGAGAGTTGAGTTGAAAACAAGACTGTCTCTACCTGCCTCTGAGCCTGATTTTGAAAATCTAGCAAAACTGTGCAGAGGAAATAGCTTTTTTTTTTTTTTTTTTTTTTTAAGATTTTATTTATTTACTCATGAGAGACAGAGAGAGAGAGAGGCAGAGACACAGGCAGAGGGAGAAGCAGGCTTCATCAGGCTACAGGAGCCTGATGCGGGACTTGATCCTGGGACTCCAGGATTACGCCCAGAGCTGAAGGCAGCACTAAACTGCTGAGCCACCCGGGCTGCCCAGGAAATCACTTTTTATGAAATAAGCAACAAGATGCCTACTGCCTCTGCCAAACAGCGTTTGGTGGATGAGAGTGGATGACACCCAGGCACATATACTCCTATGAAACTCGAGTGAGGAGTTCTTATGGCTTGTGTGGTGTCTGGGAAGTGGCTTTAATCAGAAAGTATGGCCGGAGTGATGTGCACTTTGAGCCCCAACTACAATGATAACACTGGGGGGAGGGGGGAGCTACCGATCACTGTGTACAAGTATTGTCCATACTTTTCTTCGATTGATCCTTGCAACACTCCTTTAAACTCTTCTGATTATTCCTGATTTACAGAAGAACCTGAATACTAGCAAAGCTAATGGTGGCAGAAGAATTTGGTTTGAAGTCTGCTTTGTCACCCTACCACTTCTTGGGCAGTGATTCTGCAGTCAGGGAGGCTGAGCAGGGACCTCTGTGCTCCGCCATCCTTTAGCTTCACTTCCATTAAGGAGAGAACACTGAACATCAGGGTGGGAGGAGGCCAGAGGTGCGCAGCCCGCCCAACGCCAGGCCTGAGGGTGCTTTGCCTTTAGACTCTTAGGCAGAAAAAACGAATGAAAGCAGGTATACTACATGGACAGAGACATGGGGATGGACAAGAGTCTCTGGACCTGGAATCCTCCTTCTCTTCTTCTTCTTGACATCTTATGTTTGTCTAGCACTTTCAACATTCCTCGCACTGCTTTTCACTTCACTCTATTAGATTTTAGAGATGGGAAAGACCTTAAAAACCATCCGTGGATGCCCTCTTATTTAATAGGTAAGAAGTTAAAAATGCTTGTTCAAATTTACCCAGCTGTTTGCTGGTAGAAGTAGGGCTGGCTGCCCAGTTGGCAAACTCTCAGTTAACCACTTGTCTCACCTCTTGTCTGATCTTCTCTCGTAGGAAGGCTGGCTAGAACTCACCTGCCACTAAATTCTACACCTCAAAGTACACTGCAGGAACCAAGACTAGGGATCTTTCTCTTGATGAACAGACATTACTTCATGCTACCTTGAAACAGGAAAAATAAATAGAGTTCCAATCCAATGTCACTATAGTTAATTAGATACCCTCAAATCCTCAGTTACCAAGTCTTCCCAAACTTGGCCCCAGAGAACTAGGACTAGTGTCTCATACACAGGAGATTTATCACAAATGTTTGCCGAATGAATAAAGGACAACTATTTAGGCCTGAAAAAAATTTGCTTTATCTGTGCTTTTTTTTTTTTTTTTAAAGATTTTATTTATTTATTCATAGACACAGAGAGAGAGGCAGAGACACAGGCAGAGGGAGAAGCAGGCTCCATGCAGGGAGCCCGATGTGGGACTCGATCCCGGGTCTCCGGGATCACACCCCAGGCTGCAGAAGGTGCCAAACCGCTGCGCCACCAGGGCTGCCGTATCTGTGCTTGATTTGGACAAGTTTCCATTGGTTCTTTTATATCATTCATGGCATTATTATAACATTATTTGTCCTGTAAAATGAGTTACAATATAGCAACATGATATGTTTATTTCTAATAAGTATTTGTTAAATGTGTGGAGACCTTCTGCCTTCCTTTATAAAAGCCAACATAGTTTAACTGAGGATAGGATTATAAAAATGCTGGGAAAGGACAGGTTTTTAAGGCACTCTTTAATGCAGCCATTTTTTGTAACCCCCTCTCTGTAATCTGTAACCGAATGTGGCTAGTGGGTTATCCACATGCTCGCATAGTTTTGTAAAAATTATTTCTTAACTATCTCTTCAAATTAACAGTACAACTCTGGAAAAATTTCATTTTATATTGACTAGGATCTGCATAATGGAAAGGTAAAGCCTCTCTCCCCTTAATATTGTGTTCTGATTAGTGCGAGTTGCATTGTATGGCAAATATGAGACCCTCTTCATTTTATAATAAATCCAGTTACCTTACGTGGCTAAAGAAAACAAACATGCTATGTTTATTAACTCAAGAAACAGACCCATGAGATTTTGAGCTGTCTTTCTAACCTAAAGAGGAAAAAGCAGTACTGTTTCCGACCTTGCTCACTGGGTCCCCCTTTCCTCTCCCTGAGTGACATGGAAAGAAATTCCTCTCTCACATTGCTGAGTGTATTGGGAAACTGCTGAGAATGTGTAAGGGGCAGGCGACAGGCAATGAGTCATAAACAGCCTTATCCAGAAATAGGATTTGGTTTAAACTCCTTTCTCCCTGTGCTTTCCCATTCAACCTACCCTAGATTCCTCCAGAACATACTATGGCCACTAGGGCCATCTGCATAGTCAAGCTAAACCATAGCTTTCCTCGAATTTAATTCACATTCTGTTAGCTTGCATGTAATTTGCACACTAGACACAGTTGATTTGGTAACTCTGAAGTTTCCCAGAAAAAAAAAGTAAATATATCATACAGTGGTTTGAGTTGACTTTTCCATGTAGGGTCATTGTATCCTGCTGGTAGATAGGATGGGGCACTAATTTGTCTTTTCATACATCAAGCAAGCATGTCGATAGCCTTTGCTTGGCCCCCTGGGGTGAGCAAATACTTTTTAACTACAGCGATGTACTAACAGTGCAAGTCATTGCATTCAGTGCTCCTTTGATTGAGATGGTTTGGTACAATGAGGAACAGGCAGCAATGTCCTCGCCACACTGCAACAACTTAAGAAAGATATTTTTATAAAGAAAGATCATAAAATCTATTTTTTTCTTCCTTTAAAAATATTTCAGTGTTAGGAATAATACAATGTTCATTTTTATCACGTAAAAAATATTCAAAACCTGCCATTTAAGGTATAATTTCCTAAACCTTTTATATGTGTTTTTGTTTGTTTTGTTTTTTGTTTTTTTTTTTTAGTTTTTGAGGGCATTGGGATTGATGGGAAGATTTGGAGGCACTGTTGGTTCAGCCCTTTTTCCAGAGTCCTTTGCAGCTGGGCCCTACTCCTACAGGGGATGCCAGCAATATTGTGATAGAAGGTCACACCAGCGAGAGGACTATGTTAGTGGCAAGTGGTTTGGGAAACTAACTCCCAGGTTAGGCTTGCAGATCTCCTATAAGACCCTGGTTAGAAAATCCTGACCCAGGATAAGAAGGAAATTCTATTTCAGCATGGCAGGTTAGGATTTGTAGTTTTTTGGGGGTCACGTTTCTATTATTGAGGGATAATAAAGTGATAAAAGAATAAAATATAATAAGATGTGATAGCTTGATTAGCATAGGTTTTCTTTGGATTTACTGGTATCTTAATGCCATCTTCATAACTTCCTACGTACTGCAGAACTCTACTGAATATTTATGAACTGTTTTGACAGAAACTTGATGTTCTTTACTGCTCTGTCTCATTCTATGTATTTGCTGACTTATCTGAAGAAAAAACGCATAAAAGCATTGGGTCTGTTACAGAAATACATGTATAAATTAGTAGAACAAGAAGAAAGAAAGGTTCTATATCAGAACGATGAGGCAGAATGAAAAATCCTTTCAATGTCATCAACTAAGAAAACGAATCCAACTCTCTCCTTACAGATATGTTAACAGAGCCTTCCCTTGGAAGAATTTGAGCTAAAAGATACCACATCTTGTGTTTATTTTATCTTCAGAAATAAACATTTTAACTCCTTTGGGAATCAGTGAGGCCAAGTACTTTTCCACTGTTTTTTCTTTTTTTTGGGGGGTGTACACTTTTCCAGAACCCTTGGAGCACCCGACCTGAGATATCTGCAACCATGATATCCAAAGAGAATACTGCATAACCAGTTCTGAACTTTGATTAAGAAGTGCCAGAAGATAATTCCAGTGGCTTTCCTAGTTCTCAGAGGAGTAAAAGAAAAAAGCTGTTGGAGAAATGGAATACCAGTGAAAATAAAGAACAGATTGCAGATACAGCTTCGAATTTAGGCACAGTTTTAAGGAACAGTATGCTGCTTTTATGACTCTCATTCCTAATAGTTGAATTGATCAAGGACACTGATTGTTAAATATTCAAAAGTGTTAGGTGGTCATTACTCAGTCTACAGTTGAACATATTTGAATGCTTCTAGATATGGTCTCGGTATAAAACAGATACAGACTTTGAAGACTCTCTCATTTTTTTTCTGCTTAAGAAATAAGTTATATACTGTATTTCATTTTTTCTTCTAGTTCTATGGTTCAGGATTTCTCCATCACCCTATATTATGAAGGCAGTGGTTTTAGAATAGTTTTGATATATCAATATCTTTTTCCTTTCATTAAGAGCCACTGGTTAAAAGAAGAACCTAGAGAATGCTGTAATACTGAAGGGACATTACATCATAGGAATGAGCACAGGGATTTGTGAAAGTGACTAAATCAAGAAATTTTAAAACCTTGCTTTACAAGGTTCCCATAGTTTTGAAGTTTTAAAGTGTCTGTAGGGCAGGAAAGGCCAACTTCTTAGTATTTATCACAGTGCTGGGAAGGAAAAAAGGATGCAACTGGAGGTTACATCATAGTAAAAAGTGAAATGATGCCAAGAAAGAAGGATTAACAACCTTAAAAAGAAACTGAAGTCAATCTCCCTTCTCTGAAGATGAAACAAATAGTAAGATGTCACTTTCAAAGCTTCTTCATTACCTTGGTAATAAGGAAACCAATCGACATAAAATAGTTGATATTGGCATAGTTAATCCAACATCCTCAAATTTTACATGGTTCAATATTTGTCATTTAAATCTAGATACACATTGAGATGCATGTTATGCATGGCCATGCTTCAGTATCAATTTTTGTTTAATTGTTTTTATTATTCTTACAGTGAATTTTGCCCTTTTTCTTTTGGTCACATAAATAAGAAAAAGTAGAAAATTCTTATACGTTAAGACTGATATTGAAATTTTTCCCTGATTCTAAACAGCCCTTTTATTTTCAAGAAAGGTAAAATGGATAAGGACAACAGTAGTAATTACAGGGTTGACCTTTCCATTTGTGTTTTGAAAGTTACACAGGATTATTTTATTCTAGTCATAGAAAAACAATATGGCTTATATGATTAAAACTTTGGATATGTTTCATGTGCACAAATAATAGAGTTAATCATACCTGATTGTTTTTAAAGGGGCTACTCAATAATGGAAGCCCTCACCATGAGCTAAGTCACAATGTTTAAGTGATGCTGTTGAGAGAAGAATGACAAAGAAGAACAAAACCAGAAAAGTTTAAGAAAGATAATTTGTCTGTGTACCTCAAGAGATCCTTATGTTTAAGAGAAAGCAAGAAAAAAAAAAAAAAAGGAGGCACTTCCTCAACTGACATCTTGGTTCCTCTGATTTAGGTCATGCCATAGCTGCTATAAAGAAAACAACTGGCTCTCCTCTTCCATGTCACTGTGAGGGGTCTTGAAAAATCTCATCCAAGAAAATCACAAGGTATACAAGAATATTTTAGCTATTGCAGAAAGTGTCATATTAATCTGGAGCTCATAGCCCAGAGAAGAGAACAAGAAGGAATAAAATCCTCTGTGCTGTGATCAGTTACTGACTCTCCCAGAACATTTCCTGTTGACATGTTTTAGCACATCTTGGGAGCTTCCTGAAAGCTATGTGGGCACACGGGTCTAGCGTATCATTTATTCCTAGTGAATTACCATAAGAAAAAGTCCTGATATACTTCTATTTTATTTTGGCTGTTGTAACTACCAACTGTGGTAGTGTTTGAGGTTATTTTCTATGAAGCGAGTCAATACCCTGAGCAGTCTCTAGGTGCTATTTTAAAGGAATAAGTTAAATTCACAACTGTTTAATAACAGACTGTGAGTTAGTCTTGTTAGAATAGGGAATGTAAATAGAACTGGCAAGTAGAGAAAATGAGTCATTCCACAGGCTAAAAGCAGTGCTGTGTTTCTTAAGATATTTGAGGGTGGGAATTTGATGGTGGTGGGGGAAATAAACCCTTCTGGGAACCTGATAAAGTTTATTTTTCTGTCTCACTAGAAAAATGCTCTGGTATCACACATATGATTTGGCATTTTATTTTAGGGGTTTCATACACCTCTGGAGTTTATCCATGACTAGTCTCAAGAGCTGGGCAGTCCAATATGGTAGCCACATGTGGCCAGTCCGAATTAGAATATGCTATAGGGGAAAAATGACACTAGGTTTCTGACTTCATGTAAAAAAATAAAAGAAGGCAATACAACATATTTTATATTATTATATATTAAAATATTTTAGATATATACAGTTATCATTAAAATTAATCTCACTTGCTTATTTTTACTTTTTAAAATATGGCCACTATAAAATTTAAAGTTACAAATATGATTTGTAGCATATTTCTCCTGGACAGTGTTGCTCTAGAACCACAGAATCCCTGGAGTAGAAACATCAAGTATTAGAACACTATGAGATTGATGTTCAAGGGAAGAGGTGTGAGAGAATAAAAAATATAAATAGAAGAATGTCTTTAGAATAAAAGGACTGAATTTTTGGATTTAATATACAATTTAAAGACTTTAGTCAATCAAGTATTTATTAGTCATTTGCTCTCTGTAAGACACTGAATTTGGCTTATGGGCATAAAAAGGAACACTAAAACTTAGCATCTGCCCCCCCCCCCCCCCCCCCGGGAGCTTATAATCCACTTTGGAGTGACAGGGCAAACATTTGCAGAGTTAAATGATATGACAAAAATATATGACAGCACAACATAGTATACAAATAAGTTGTAATGAGCATTATTGATTACTCTCTGTTGAATTGGTGAAAATCTTTTTGGAATGTCCTTAAAAATGCAGAGTCATGGGTTCCTACAGATACTGGTTTCATAGATGTGGTGTGGGGCCCCAAATCTTGTATTTTTAAGAAGCTCCTGGGTGATGTGGACCCACACTTTGAGTAGCTCCATGACTCACACTTTGAGTAGCACTGGTGTGGATGAGTCCAGAGGTGAGACTATAAACCAAGTGTCTGGGAGGGCAACTCCTATTCTGGTTCTACATAGAGAAGAAAATTAGAAAGGACAGGTGACTGATGAGCAGATGGGAGAAATCCAAGATACCACAGGGTTCTAACTACACTGGAGCACAGAAGGGCAGGGGGTAGTGTGCTACATAAGCCCAGGACAGTGGGAAGGAAGCATCAGGTAGAGGCTCAATAAACACTAAGATGATTGATCGGGGCCCTAAGGAGATAGATCTATGCTAGTCTTCACTAACCTTTTTATTTTTCCTTTTTAAAATACTGAAAAACAGCTTCAATAAGTCATTTATAGGAAATGTCTTTTTTTTTTCTTCTCAAGTATGTATCTCAAAGGCAATTGACTCCAATAAACCTAAGGCTGAAATCATTGCCATTTTGAACTTCTTGTCCCACATACTAAAGCCCTGAACCTAAGATTTGTATCTCATTTGTTCCTGTACCTAGCATATTGTAATTAATTCAGTTTTTATGATGGAAAGTTTTTATTTCCCATGGGTGAGCACAAAACCTGTGACGCACTGTGCAGTTTTTAATCTAGCTCCTTTCTTCTCCAAAGAGACTTAAATAGGTTTGTTGTCTGTTTACCTGACCATGCATCCAGCAACAGAGGTATTACCCAACTTCTCCTAGGACAGACAGAAAGAGCTCAAGATAAGGAGCAGCTGGTTCATGCTGGGTAACCACAAAACTCAAGGTGTTTGATCTATTATCCCAACACCAGCCACCTTAGCTACCTGCATGTTTCCAGATACGGCTCAATAACTGAAAGACTCTTTCAAAGTGGTGCTCTGGATGTGAATCAACAGTAACTTGTAATGCACATCTGTTTCTATAAGAGAAGAATTGGTATATTGGAAATTAGCCAGACAAATCACCTGTAGTGTGGTCCTTTACTGATTTTAACTAAATTTACCAATTCATTTGACAAGCTTTACATAGATATCAAAACCTTCAAGTTTTACCATATCCCATCAGTTTTGCTTTAAAAACCAATAGCAGAACAAAAAACATATTGGTTGAGAAAGGTTGGGGGTGGGTGGGAAGAGAGGGGTGAAAACTTATCAAAAGTAAAATTGGATTAAGAGTCAATCAAAATCCAACTGTGAATTTATCATTTCAATGAATTTCAATGAATGGTTTAAAATCTGTTTGAAATCTATTTGAAAATGAATATGTAATAATATAGACATATCTCCTTTTCAAAGCCAGTATTGTCAGATGTATTCGGAGCATTATAATTCATGAACAGAGTAGATGACTATTTGAAAAGTATTAAAATGAGCTGACTTTTCAATACAAGTGTCTTCACAATAAGTTTTTCTATTCTGGGCAATTCAGAAATGTAGACAATTGTGCTAGAAAAATAATATGTATTGTAATATTCATTGTACAGTAGTAGTGTAGTAAGTGGCAATTCTGGACATTACAAGAGACACAAGGATTATTTTCTGTGATTGCACAGAGAATACTTGGATTTCTTGTGAAGCTTTTGCATTGGAAATGAGATTCATCAGTCTGAACAGGGCAGGGTTAGAGCCCTTAGCAACATGCTTATTTTGTAGAAGGTCACTCAATAATAACTTCCTCTGCCCTCCAAGCTTATTAAGACTGACTGGCATATATTAATGAAAACACCTGATTCTCCAACCATAAAACCCAGACAAAGACTTTATTTTAATATTAAGGAAGGAACCCTTAATTAGCAGGGTTTCAAAAATGTCAGCTTCTTCTATTAGCTGTTCTGGTCCATCAAAGCCATAATCCCTACTGTCAAATTTCATCACATGATAGACAGTTTGCCGGCTGTCTTTTTTTTTTTTTTTAACTGATCATACTGACTGAAGCTTTTTAAAAATTTTTTATTTTGCCATCACATTTAACAACTCATTGTGCATTTGCCTGTTACACTCTTGATTTTACCACTTCCAAAGAGTCTTAGCACATGTCAGCTCAAAAAGGTGGGGGGAAACACTGCAGAAACACAAGTATTACATGTGAATACATATGCATTCTTAGACATATAATTAAGGATTCTTGGAAGACCTGGGCTTGCTTATATTGATTGCCTTCGCGAGTATGTAAATGTGCTGTCCCGAAAACACAGACAAATAAAACAGTCTCAGAGATGATTTCCCATTTTTGATGTGTCAAGGAGAAGGGGGCAAATTCTAAGGAAGAACCCAGGATTTTTAAGGTAAACATTTATCACTGTTAACCACTAACATACCTATCTGTTGCAGGAAATTCATTGGAGCATCTATGGCTTTGCATTGCCCTTCAGAAGCAAGATAAAATGACTGCACCCAGCAGGACAGAATAAATACATAGCTCTTAAAGTATTTGGGTTTTAATCTGATTCAAAACATTTGCTGTTGATTAAATCCTTTTGCAAATTGAAAATTTCATGCTATCCATACCGAGAGGAATATAAAAACACAAAACCAAATCAAAACAAGGATGACTCAAGGATTTCATGAGCAACTTTTGTGAAGACTCAGCTGCAGCCTTCTTTATCCATGAAAGAACATGAAAGCCTCAAGGGCAATAGTTTCAGTGTTTTGGAATGAATTCTGATGAATAAAATCTCAAGAATGAACTGATGGAGATGGCTGGGACCTGGCAGCCTTAACTGCTAGAGACTGGTAAGCTTGTACCTATTCTCTTTCATGAGGATCTGGGACTCCATCAGAAAACACAGCATGTTTTCTCAGCTCACCCATTTGGCATCACCGAGCCAATGGGCAAACTGCATCCATTTTTCTAGCACCCAGGTATTTGTTTTCCTCATAGGCTCCAGGCTAGAAGGGATATCCCTCTTGTAATCTTGCATATCCTTGACTTATCCATTTCCTCCATCGGGAAAACCCCAGCTCTTCTCTGAGCTTCAGGAGAACCGCCCAGGGAGGAGCTGGGATGATCTCAAACCTCCATGCCAAATCATGTAGAGGTTTTCACATTAGTGAACCTCACTCGGTTTCTTTATACCTGGGAAGAAATCTTTTTGTTTCCATCATTTGATTTTTCTCAGTCTCTGATCTATCGTCCCTTCAGCCTTACGTGTCTAAGGACACAAAACAAAGCCAAATAATCCCAATTTCAAGTCACTAATGAGTCATTATTCCTGTAATGTTACTTTCTTGCTTCTTTAAGATGAAATCGAGATTGTTGAAGGTATGTTTTCTGGTAACCTATTAACTGAATTTAGAGCCAACCCTTTCATACAATCTAATGGCTATAGGTGACTGTCCACAATTACACAGTCTCTTGTTCTAGTTTTAATTGCATCATTTGGAAATAACGTCTAATAGCTGAGACTGATGAGTTCCTGCCTTTTCTGCTGAACATTTAAAGAGGCACCTTCCAGGATAGCCAGACAAGAAGGGCATGTTTCTTAGACTAAAAACATTTGTTTAGGTGTTTGGGACAGCCGGGTACAGTTTAATGAATAATGGTATACACACAGTGGGCTATGTTTTGGAAGGTTTTCTAATATTTACTTTGACATGCTTCTAATGGAGAGTATTTGGTTAGGAATGCAGCCTCTAAAGGCACATGGCCTGGGATCAAAACCATTACTCACCTTGGGCAAGTTACTCTACTGTTTCCTTAACTATAAAATACAGGTAAGTAATGGTTATCTACCTAACAGTTGTCAAAATTAAATAAGATAACACATGCAACGTGCCAAACAAAGCATATGGCATGTACTTAGTGATCAGTGAACGTCACCTTCTGTTAATTAATTGAAGTAAGCTTCCTGAGGGCAGAAGCCATTTCTGTCTAATTCCCTGGCCCAACTCCCCAGTAACACAGTAGGTATGCCCTTTATGTTAAGTGAGTGAATAATTAAATAGCATTGCAATTTTATTGAGAAATGAGTGGATTTCAAGGGTTTGGTAAGTGTCTGAATCCCAGAGTAATATGGTGGCTTACTGATTTTGCTTCTTCATTCATCATATTAATAGAAGCCCATCTTGGGCTATCAAGTCTGATCTGCTAGGACTTTCAATCAATACTGTTTTACAGTTGTTAGGACCTCAACAAAGCCATCTGAGTCTGATTCAGAAGCACATTAATAAAGTGGGAGATGGTAAGTGGGAGATGATCATGAGTTTCAAGCTGAACCGAAAGATAAATACCCTAGGTCTTTCTGGGCTCATGGATCCTTTGAGACTCTGATGAAAAGCATAATCTTTTTCCTCAAATTCTCCTTGGTATGGCAGATAATGAGGGAGCCTACTGATTCTTGGAGCCAAATTAAGGAGCCCCTGAGGTACCTCGGAGGCACTACACTTTCCAACTAGAACAGCTCTATGCTGGTGTGGTTTGTTTTGGGTCTTTCGAAAAGGTCTGGCTTGAAAGAAAAACTGTACTGGGAGGAGTAGTGTGAGAACCATAGTCCTTGACTTGGTGCCATAGTCCAGTATGTCAGGGTATATGGAAGCAGAGTTTTTGAAACAGAAGAAAAGGACATAAATGGAAAGACCACGTTAAGGTGATACTATTAACATATAAAGGCATGACATGAATTACTGACATAAGCATTAGCCTGGGAAGCAAAAGTCTGTTTTTTTTTTTTTTTTTCCGTCCTCCCTTGTCACTATGGATTCTCGGAATGAGGGTGGACAAGGCACTGTACCTTTTTTGCCTCTCCAGTTTATAACTTGTAATTGTGAGGGATAATCCCTTCTTCCTATGCTGGTGACAGAGAGTTAGCTAGCACCAAAAAAATGTTTGAAGTACCTAAAAAATTCCCCTTGATTTATACAGTGTCTACTTACATAAGAGTGGAAGCCTCAAAGGTGAAAGAAACAGTGACAGGGAGCTCATGCAAGGCTTGCTGCCTTTCCAGGCTGAGAAACAGGAAAGTAGTGCAGTTGACATCCCAGAAAATCAATACCTAAGATTTGTAGGAGCTTTGAGGAGTGTGCACTTCGAATAAGAGGCAATCTTTGGTTGGAAAAGTCAGCATTTCTATCACCTCCTGCAGTCAATTTGACATTCCTCAGCTGGAACAGAATGTTATCTATCCACTGAGATGTGTTCCTTCCCACCCCCCACTGTAAAGGTAACACTATTATCTTTTTACATAATGTGCATAATTAATGTTGTGTATTTGGATGATTTTATGTGCAAAATATATCTGTGGGGACTATTTTTTGCCATTAGCGGCCAGAACAGTGTTGAGTCATCAGGAACTGGTCTGGGGAGGTATTAATGTAGGGATGGATAAAATATGTACTGATTCCCTCATTCTCTCTCTTTCTTAAAATAATTTATTGTGTGCTGTAGGAAAATTTTCTCTAACCAGTGTTCATCTCCAGTCTTAAGAAAGTCATCCTTGTAGAAGAAATAGAAATGACTTGTTCCAGGAACTGAAGGGTTGTAACACTTTTCTCCTGAGCCACTGTCACACTTCTTATTAAACCATTTTCTAGAATGCAGGCTTCTTAAGGTCTGGGATGATATCTTACTTATCTTTATGGTTCCCAAGATACCTAGCACTGTGCTCAATAACCATTTGTTGATTTGATTAGACTGCTGATCTCAAAATGCTTTCTGGTGTGTTGCCTCCCCCCTCCCTGAAACCCTGGGTTGTTATCACTGTAAGTCAGAGCGAAGACCTGAGATCCTGAATTTGAGGGGGTTGCCAGCCCCACATCGGGTGCATGATCAGGGCAGGGAATCACTTCTGCCTCACACTCCATTGCTCTGCTTTGAGACATTGCATTGATTGGACTTGGAAAGGCCAGGGTTTAAAACCTAGCTATGTCAACGTCTGTGTGAGCCTGAAGAGCTTGCTTTAACCTTTCCAAGCCTCCATTTTCTCACCTGTCAAATGGAGATTTTGCTGCTTGGGACTGTTGAGATGAGTAATGTGCTTGGCACACAACAAGCAGTTAAAAAACAGAAGCCATAATAATAATTATGTCTACTCTTTCACATTGAATCAGGATTCATAAAAAAAAACCAATACGTGCCACATCATGGGCATAATATTTTGCAAAATACTTAGAAATTTCCCAAACTGTTACAACTCATGTTTTCAATGTATCTCAACCATAATCTCTTCAAGTACATCTGGTTGTGAAAACAGCCTGATTAGACAGTGGGAATTTGATACTATGCTTATTTTTTTGCCTAGTGAGCACAACAGTACGAATAGGGAGCAGCAGGGGAACACCTCAGAGTGCAGTTGGGGGCGGACCCACTAAAGTAAGACGACTGGTGGCCCCAGAGGGTAGACTATATTCTCAGGAACTGTTCTCATGATTTATTCCTCCTCAGAGTGAAAGAAAACAGGGTATGGTATTTATTTTCAAACAGAAATGAAACTAGATGCAAATGGCATGACGTTTACCAACTTTGCAGTTTTCTGAGACCATGGGATGAAATATTGAGACTGGCCACCTTAGACATGAGGATGAAACAGGGACTCCAGAAGCTTTGTGCTCATCAGATAAGGGGGCTATAGGAGAAAGGAAAAGCAAACAGCAATAATAGCAAAAACTAAATGTAAAAGGATTCTTCTGGCTTTGTGAGTCACCTGCATCCTTTTGCAAAGCTGAGTTAATGTCCCTCGTCCTATTGGCATTTGTACAATTTCTTCAATTTCATAGCTCTCTCTCACTCACTGCCTTTAAGTCACATATTTTGGCTTTCATATATTCAGACAAGAATGTTGTAAATATGCGAGTTGTATTGGGAGGAGGGAGCAGATCGCAGAGCCCAGAGCAGAACCACCAGTATTTAAAGAACAAGACCCAGCAGCCACCCCTCTGCCCTGCACCCCCCTCCATGACCTGCCCTCTCCACAAGACTGGCTCTCACTGTCTCAGAGGCATCTGGCAGGGGTGGGAGGTTGGGGGGTGGGTTGGGGAGAGGGGAGACAAGAAGGCCACAGCAGCAATGGTTTTATGGTTCAATGATGTCAGAAACCTCTATGATTCCATCACCAGGAATGACTGAGGGCCATGTATCTATATGGCACACTGCCAAAAGGAACCAGGACCCTAGGAAGTGCCTTCCCAGTATGGGAGAGAGGGAGAAGGGGACAGAGAGAGATGGTGGAGTTGGACATTGAGGAAGGGGGAAGACTGTGGAGGCAGCAAATGTGACAGGCCCTGGGGCTCTGAGCAAGGCAGTAAACACATGGCAGACCCTAACCATTAAGATGCTCTCCAGTCGCAGGGCTCCTCCTCCCCACAATTCCCAGCAGAATTATTGGCACAGGGAGAGTGGGGAGAGAAGGACAGCTGGTAGAATGCTCTGAGGCTAGGCCACCCCAGGTGGTCCCTACTTCGGGCCTCAGCTCCCACATGGCCCAGGGTGCAGAGTGGAGAGGCAGTGACCAATCTTGCAACTGACCCATGCAGGGAGAGCTGCTGGAGGGCCTTCCATCCGGAGTGCAGGGTAGACCAGGGGTCTGTAACTACACTGTGTGACTGGGGGCCTTCTCCCAAAGACCCCCATGGAGAGGACAGTGGTGAAGAAGAGAAGGAAAGTAAACAAGAGGAGACCCAAGGTCAGCAGCCACCTCAGCTCCAGTATCTGGTATTTTAATGACCCACCCAGACGCCCAGAAAACCCTAAATCACAAGATGGCAAGGACACAAAAGCAGCCAATTCAGCTGAGGATCTGTCCTTTCTGAGGTGGAGCAGGGTGCGGCTGAGTAAATGCTGGCTTACCATCCCTACCGCCATCCGGTTTAGTCATCCAACAAGAAGAAATGAACATGAAATTCCAGCAATAAGATAATGAACAAAAGACTGGAGTTGAGGACCTTAAGTGTTTGCTTTTTGCCCACTGATCAGATAACTAGAACCATCTGCATTATCTGTGTGGTATGGGGTTATTATTTTTAACCTTAAGGGCATCTCTTTTTGGTAATGACAAATGCTTTTTCTTTTCTTTTCTTTTTTTAAAAGCCTGGCTTTTCTCAATATACCTTTAAAGATCTTTAAATTGTTTCCAGTCTGGTTTAGCTGAGAGTTTCAAGAACCTCATTTTTAATTTGTGGTAAAAGTTTACAACTTGATTTAAAAAAAAAAAATCAAACAGTAGTACTTGTTAATAAAGGTCTTAAAATAATAAAAAGAATATTGTAAATATGCTATTGTTTGTATGAATTTCCTTCTACTAGAAGGGAAGGTATACATCTACCCTATTGTGTAAAACATTTCATAAAGCCACGTGTACAAGCACAAGAATCGAGCTGGCTTGCTCTAAAACAAATAATGCAAAATTTACTAATAAAGTTGTAGGGAAAATGGCTATGCTGTTTTTTACTTAATCCCTTTTCGGGTTGCCTGGGTGGCTCAGTTGGTTAAGCATCTGACTCTTGATTTCAGTTTAGGTCATGATCTCAGGGTGGTTAGATTCAACCCCTCCCTTGGGCTCCCCGCTCAGTGGGAAGTCTGCTTCTTGCCCTCTGCCCCTCCCCTTGTCCTTGCTCCAGTGTGCATATGCACATGTGTACGCATGTGCTCTCTCTCTCTCTCGAATAAATAAATTAATCTTAAAAAAAACTTTTTCTAGTTTGAGCTGATCTACAGTGGTCTTTGGGAAAATTTGGACACACCCGAGAGAAGGTGAAGGAGATGTGGATTCCAGCCACATATTTGAGACAAACTCTGTTATTGTGTGTGGGTTATTTATTCTCTTTAGGTTCAGCGTGGTTCTGTGTAAAAGAAAGGACTGACTGAAAAAGATGGTCTATATACTCTACCTCTTTGAACTGGATCTTCCTCAATTTTAAAATGGAATACTTGTATTTATCGTACTAGGTATTTTGCAGGCTAAATAAGGTTATGTGTGTAAATTAGCATGGCAATGTCCAGCAGAACATATGTACTCAAAAAATCCTGGTCTTCCTCTCATCTCTCATTTTAAGTTTCTTTCAGTTTAGAACACTTTGGAATAATCTGGAACATGTGTTGATCTTCATTAGCCGTGTTACGGAATAAGGCTATTATTGCAATAGATACACCTGGCATCCATTCCCTGCGAGTGACTTGACACACGATTTTTAGAATCAAGGGTCAAACTGACTCTCATCTTTCCAGTGCTGAAAGAAGCCCTATATAAATCATTCAAAATATAAATATTTATTCATCAACAGTTGGCTAGTCAGCAGCATGGTATGCTCTGTACATATTTTGATAGCAGATGGTTTATATTTTTTAAACTTGAAACTCAACAATAAAGGCAGAGGTAATGTCCAAAAAGTTTAAATGCCTTTTCATTATTGGAATGTGCCTATTTTTAGAGCTACAAAGCCCAAATCTTTGGGAATAAAAAAAAAAAAAAAAAAAAAAGAAAGAAAGAAAGACAAGACCCTAACCACCACTTTTTTTTTTTTTTTTTTCCCACCATTAGGAAAGGTTATGCCATAAAGGGTGTATCTGGTAGTCTCAGAGAGTGAACTGAAATTTGTCTCAGATGCGAAGGAGACTCTGGTAATACTGGCAAATTCAGGGCCAGTGTAGCAGAATTAATACAATGTCAATTTTTCTTTGTGTCTGTAACAGTTTCCTATTATCCTGATAAGTGGGTAGCCATTTCCCTTCTTTTATTGATATAGCTGTGAAAAAGAATTAGATTTCAACACTTCTGTAACGGAGATTAATTGATTGATTAGATTATTAATTAAATATTCCATTAAATTTTCTTTTGAAAAAAAAAATGGCACAGGATTGTGAATTCCCTAAGGTTTTTTTTTTTCCTGACCCATGTTAGAATAAACAAGGAAATGCATAACTAAACATCGTATCTTATCTTGTGAGAGAATTAAGCAAGCAGATACACTGCTATGTAGAAAATTTACTCTCTGCTGGCTGACTGTCTTATAAGACTACTTTATCCATATCCCAGTACAAAGCGAAGAGACTTTTCTCCTTTGTGAAAAACCCACAGAAATCAGTAAGCAGCTAAGAAAATAATTTGGGCCTCGCACAGCTAAGCACATGTATCTATCTCTACACAAAAACAGGCCTGTTTTAGTTGGGAATAAAATGGTTTACCTAAAACTTCCAATCATGCAGTGTTTCAGGGATCTGTGGAAAAATAAAAACAGCAAGTGGCCTTTCAGGTAACCCATAATTAAAAGCAATTTTGAGCTGTCTTTTCAGGGAACCTACCCAGGGGAAGTATTTGCTACCTGTTTGACCTTCACGATTGTGAGTCCTTGGCAGTGTCAACGACCCTCTGAACTGAATTCAAAACTAATCTCTGACAGAAAAAGAGAAACAGAATTCATGCAAATCATATTAATTCCAACATTTCCCCAGTGAGCTGGGTATAAACTACAGCCTAATTAAATATTTTTTAACGATGTGAGTAATTTTTGCCAAGGGGCGGATTCAGGGGAAAATTTAATATGAGATCACAAAAGCTGTTCCCAGCGTTGATTCTGTAAATTAATGACTATCTGCCTTATGATAAAAACATGCTGCCAAGAATGAAAATGAAGTCGGCAAAGCTTGCTCTATTTGTCTAACAACCAAATATACAGAATGCAAAACTTTAAAGGCAATGGGAAATTTCCATTGTGTTTGTGTGATATATTCAGGATAAAGATGCACCATGCTGACAACCCAATAACCAGCTTTAAGGCATTGTCAGCAATATGGGGCCATTTTTAGGTAGTTGCTGTCAAGGTCCAGGGACATATTTTAAAGCAGCCACTTTGTTAAAAAATTTATATACGACTTGTTTCCAAAAGAGAATTAAGGCAGCTCACAATAAGAGACATACGCACAACGTTCAAGCCAAAATGGAAGGTCAGAAATATATCAAGGGCAAGTACTCAATTATTTGGTACAAATGTTGCCAGCATTATAGCTCCATGGATTCCTTCCTCGGACTGACCATTTCCATACCCATCTTGATCCTCAGGGCAGTTCATTCTGGAAACCTGAATTGGATTGCTGTCCAAGGTCATGGGGGTGAAAAATGGTGGGGAATACAGTAAGCAAGGGGATGATGTCAACACAGCCCTGGGCAGCTTACTGCATCTGAATCTATACATGGCAGTAGACAAGAGGGGGCCCCGTAGAGAAGGCTTTTCGTATCTGCTTAGGTCCAATTTGAGAACGGAGCCTCCCCCCTTGTGTTCAGGCGCCTGTTTTTGGAGGCATTTTGACAAAAAAGTGACCTGGCATATGTTACAGGATAGCCAGGCACAGTGCCTGAATCAAAGCCCGGGGAAAAGTCCCTCAGCTCACTTGGCTTCGTGAGGGCAACCTGCTTCTAATGACTCCTGTAGTTAACACCCAGAAGATGCCGGCGGTCCCCTGTGACAGATGACTTGGGCTCTGCTAGCCTGTGGTCATTAGGCCAGCCCATCACAAGGGTTTTAGGAGCTATATTTATTTAAATTTCTGTCGGTGCCCAGCGATGGAGATTGAATTTACAGTCTTTCAATTAGAAGGTCATCTGTGCTAACTACTGCACCACTGCCTCATTATAATCATAAAATTAGTGAGAAAAGACTGGCATGAGTAATATGGCAACACCGGTTTCAGAGGTGAAAAGGTGCTGTTTCCTCGGGTTACAGCAGAAGAGAATGCAACAGCATGCTCTTGATCAGTAAATATTCCTATTTAGAGCAAAGAGAAGTCCTTGAAGCCCATTACAACCAGATAGAAGGATGGTAAGATCATTTTGTACCAAAGACATACAAATACACACCGTGACTGTATTTACCTAAAGAGAGATTTTTCCTATTTACACACAAATTTTCCTTGCAAGTTAAATATGAGTAAAAGTAGCTTAGCTTTTGGTTTTTAACCCTATGTGTCAAAAATCCAAGTTTATCTTTAGTAAGCAATGCAAAATAAAACAAATGCAGCATGGGCAAGGCTGAGGTGGGGAACGTGTTACAGCCGTTTGTACAGGTAGCAGTGCTAAGTCTTATCGTGTTTAAACTTTCACGTAACTGTTGTGAAGTGGATGCTATTAACTGAATCATTGGGTGTTACTTAATTAGTATTTCTGCACACTAGAAATGTTATTTTAAGACCAGAAAAAGGAAATAAGCCACCAAATGCAGCTTAATCCAAAATTAAAAGGGAAAAACATTTGAGTGTTTACATCTATCAGGGGCTTCTCAATGAGTTTTCTCATCTAATCCTCTTGATGACCTTGTGTGAAGGGGCAATATTATCCTTAATGTTACAGGGGAGACAACAGAGATGTAGGGAAAAGGCATACTTCTCAGATCCGCAGCCTGGAAATAAATGATAGGGCTGGGCTAGAGACCCAACTCTGACCCCAAAGGCCACACTTGTTTCTGGACAGAATTTGTATCCTAATTTTGATGTATTAATTGAGATGGTACTTACTCTAAGTACATTTCAATTTCCCTAACCTGGGGAGATGGTCTTGAGGGACACTGTTCATGTGAAGCTTAATAACTTTTGAAGAACTGGTTTCAGGGAGGAAAGAATGATCCTCACTCTGAATTCAACAAATACCCACCGCCCACCTCGGCTGGGGCAGGTGCTCCCCTATGTGCTGCGGGGAACCAGGATGAACGCAGAGGACCTCTGCTCTCTACCTGACAAGCGGTCAGGGAACCAATCAACTGACTCAAGGCAGCAAGCAGGAGCCCTGGGACAGAGGCACTGAGGGGGGCCCTGAATCTGTGCAGAAAGGAGAGAAGAAAACAGGACGGTGTCAACTATAGAAGATATGACACTTTCTGCTCAGGTACAGGCCTGGTAAACCAAGTCAGAAGAGGCAGAGAGATGGTTGCAGGCCTGTCTTAAAAGATGGCCACAGTCTTTGTCTGGCTTCCCTCTGCATTTCTGGTTGTTTTTCCAAGTCTCTCTCGCTCCCTCCCTCCTCTCTTCTCATTCCATGTTGCTGGCATCCTATATGGGCCTATAACAAGCATTGGCGTTGCTTGCAGACTGTTGGCTCCAGCCTGGGCACTGCTCTTGCAGCAACAAGGACCTGAGTCCTCACGAGGGATAGGCCGGCGCTCCTGGCACAGGCATGGGCCTGGCACCAAGCAGCCAGCGCAGAATGAAGGATAGAAAGGAGAAGAGCCTGTCTATCTGAATTCCCCCTGGAAGGGACATGTCATCTAGTAGCGGTGGCAGGAACAGCGTGAGGGGATTTCTTTTATTCTACAGCCTAAGTGCAGGGCCCTTGCAGAGGGCTGTGCTCGGAGGAGGGGAAGATCAGAGGTGAAAGCGATGAATAATGTGCACGTGACCCAGTGACAGATCACTTGTAACAAATGCAGGATGACCCTCTGAAGCTCAGAGTGCACCAGAGCCTCCCTCTAATTAAAGATAATCCAGAATTATCATGTTTAATTATTTTCAGAGGCTTCTTTGAGGTGTTATTTATGTATGTATGTATGTATGTATGTATGTATGTATGTATGTCTCAATTGGGGTGAGAGGTATCTCCAACTGCAAAGGGCAAAGGATGATCTACAACCAGAAAGCAAACTTAAGAAGCTATGCTGGATCTTGCTCCACAGTGCACACCTGCAGCATCTCTCGCTCTGCGGCAATAATTCTAGGTGGGTCTTCCATGCTTCCTGGCCAGGTTCATAGGGCATATTCCTTACCTACAAGCACCTCTGTTCTCTTCTAATAAGTTGGTGCTGTTAAAAGCTGTAAGATTTTCTTTGATTTGTTTTTAGAGTTTTCTCAAAGTGAGGTCTGAAGATCACCTGCATCTGTGTAAAAAATGCAAAATCATCTAGCCTTCTTAAAAACATTTTCCTGTTCCATTGACAGAAGGAAACAGACTGTCTTGGGATGGAGTCAGGAATCTGCATTTTAAACAAGACTCTTAGGGTATCTATCTCCACATTAAAGTCTGAAAGCTGCTTGCTGGATGGCTTGAGCTTTGCTAGAGAATTCACTCTTTAAAATCCCTGGCTCCTCTTGCCTTCTGTACTATAACCAGCCCAACATGAACTTGGTGTCTCTCTCTCTCTGCAGTCATGCACCTTGAATATCTCATCATTTCTATTATTGTTCCTGATGCTCTATTTGTCATTTCCTTTGTTGCTTACAGTCTGTTTCTTCAACTCTTCTGATTCACTTTGTTTTCTTCCAAATTCTGTCCCTCTCTCTACCCTCACCCCTTCTGGCCTTTCTTCTTAGCTTGCAATCACTGACATGAGTATGTTTCCCCCGTCTTTCTTCTTACTGCTTACCACAGATTTATTAAAATTCAGCTTTGTTCTTCTACCTCATGAAGCTTTCCTTACAAAAGGACTAAAACAGTAAGGTTTCAAGCATGTCTTATGTAATAATTAACTTTGAATGGAGTTCATAAAACAATCCTTTGGCCATGATCTATCAGAAAAATCATAGTATCTATAAGTCTATCTTGTTGCCTGAGACAGGAATGGCATCTTTTATACATTTGCTCTAATACCATACTGTTGGGCTTCCCAGACCTATTAAATCAGATTATGAATAGTTTCCAGCCTTATGGAACCCTCTATAGTAAACTATGCTGGCTTTTCAATGTCGTTTTCTCTTGAGCTACTTCTGTTAGCTAGTAGGTTGAAACCATCCTTTTGAGGTGGGAACATCTAGCCAACTGCTCTAAGTATCATGTTTCTGTTAAACAACTATACATGGGTAATTGAGACCGTGGGTTTGCTTTGCACAGGTGTTAATTGTCCACTATACCAGGACAGGAGGTGTGTGGAGAGAGATGTTCCCAGCATTTCTGGGTACTCCCCTGAGATAAGCAAAATGTCTAATGTAGTGGGATTGTCACATCAATGAATATATAACCTATGGACTGCTGCCTGTTGCCCTGGGGAATGGAAACAAGGCAAGGACATCTGTGGTTGGAATGACCTCAAATTTGAGTTACTACTTGTATGAAGTACCTCCCTCCATTCCCCAATTTTAACTTCTTGGGTAACCTGGGTACTTCTCCTGAATGAATTTCTCAACAGAGGGGAGACTGCAAGGCAAGGGCACACACAGTTATCTGCTATTCAGCTAGAATTCTGGTGGTAGTACCAGACCATACCATGCTCCTGTGGTACATAGCAGCACCAGGGCAGTGTTGACAAATTCAAGTACATTCAGAGCAAATAGCCAATCGAGATAGGAGGCAATTGAGATTCTGGAGGGTTTAATTTATGATGATGGACCATGAGGCTAAATGAGGGTGGTTTGGTCAAATGATGCTGAGAAGGAAAGCAGGATAAATGTCTTCCCCCGCCTTCCCACTCAGGGGTGATCTGAGGGCCTCACTTTTCCCAGGAGCACTGGGACATACTCATATCTGTGCCAATCCAGGGGACAGAATCACTCTGTGCTATCTCCATCAGCCAAACTATAGCACTTCATCACCACGCACAAAATACATGCTTTATTCTCACTTGAATTCTATCAGTTGGGTCTTCAAAGATGATTTTTTTTTTACTTTTTATTGAATTTCCATAAGGCCTTCCTTTCTAGGAATTTAATATTATGAAACATGTTTTCGCTGAAACGCGTTTTAAAACATTAAATAGAGTGTCAAATGATACACGTAGAAGTTATTTTCTAAAAGTCACACAGTTGGAAGGATGTATACTTTTTTATGTGTATGCAGTCCTCTTTGGAACTGAGTTTTCAACGGACCTAAAATTTGGTTGTAATAATTTAGAGGGTTTACATTCACAACATAGAGCTGGTCACACCCAAGAGATCAACATTTCTTCTTGTAGTTGTCAGACAGCCCTCAGATAAATTCATCTCACTAAGCTTGCTCCCTGGTGGGTTTGGCAAAAGGGTCCTTCACCCCCACCCTGCCCTGCAGGCTGCTGGTCTCCTCTGTTCCTTAGCCTTCTCATCTTAGACTCCTAAGCCTTTTTTATAGCCTGGGGGCAAGATAAAAGTGAGAGGTCCAAGAGAGAAAATGGTGGCAGGGGAGGTAAAATAGGTTGTCATCAAGGAAAGGTCTTCAGTGACTGTAAGTTGATGAACCCACCTTGCATCTGTAGCTGGAAAATTACTTTTGCAGATAATTTCAAAAGCAGTTAGCAAAATGTTTATACTTACAGGGAGAGTCATTTAAGTGAACATATATCTATGGGTTTAGACATATTTATTTGGGTGCATGAGTTCTAGAACTTAAAAAAAAAACAAAAGGGTTAATGGAAGGAAGAATCATTGATGGTTGAAATCAACCACATAGTGGAACATGCGAGATGAGATCTGGGATGGAGAGGTGGGGCTCGATGATTCAGGACTCAGCTCACCCCTGAATGCTTCCCAGTCTGGCTACCATTTAAACTACAACTTGGAGGCATCCTTGACATCGTGAAATAATAACATGGCACTGAGTCAGAGGGTGAAATGATCCCTGTAAATCAGAGTGGTTTCATACACTTAAAATTAAGTTGGTCCAAGGGGAAACACTGGGTGTTAATGAGATGGTAATTCAGGAAGGAATAAAGACTTGGTCATTCAGTAGAATGACCAACAACTGGATCTTAACTTTTTGTTTGTTATAGGGAAAATGCGATAAGAAACTGAAGGTAGCCTACTGTTATCAAGGAGTGACAGTGACCCAAGTAGACTTCAAAGGTGCTGGTCAAAAATATTACTAAAGGAAGTTTTCTTATTTTCATGACCTGGCTACAGTATCCCTTCACCATTTACCCAGAAAAATATAATGGAGTAATTGAGAAGATATAATAAACTGAATCAATGCTCTTACTGTGTTGCTCCATTTCATGCATTTTAGAAGAATTTATGCTCTGCAGGGACTTAGACTATCTAGTTCATTAAGTTGGTATGTAGTCATTCATACCACATAGTGGGGCATAAACACATAAGGACATAAACACTGTTTCCATGAGAACATGATTCACCTAACTTTGACATCATTTTGGTCAACAGCACTTTTCCCAGAAGTATTAAACAGCATTACTACAAAGGACAGCTCATACTGCACAACACTGTCCCCTTATTGTTATCACAATGTATGCATAGGGACAATAATAATCCTTTCTATACTGAACATGCAGGAGGTAGGTACATAGAAAATACACCTGCAGGATCTGCTGGTGATGAATCCCACATTTCTGAGTCCCTGCATCCACAGAGGTCTACTGATGGCCATGAAAATACTAAAATGGTGATTTTATGATTGCAATTTTAATAAAAAGGCCATGTTCAAGTTTTTGGGTACTAAAGAATTGCTAATATAGGAGAAGATGCTTAAGTGACAATGAGTACCACTCTGCTGGCCTATAGGTTTCAAAGACAACAAACAAAGACATTTTCTAAGTTGTTCTGGGAGGCATTTGGTAAAGAGGGGATGTAGGTATATAGAAATCTTCAAGTTTTGACAATTTGCAAATGGAAGAGCTAGAACATCTCTGTGGTAAGAAATCTATGTCTTATAGAGGACCAAGCCACGAATCACTGAGATCACATGAATATGTATATCTTACTTCTACATTTCATGATTACTTAAACATGTTATGAAATATAAAAATAGTAGGATCCAGAAATATTGCTAAATTATTTTGATAACTTTAGTTGTATCAACCAATCATTTATACAGACATCCACTTACTAGGCAAAATGAATGGCAAATACACAGAAATTCTGGAGTTGAATAGTATGACTCAAAATTATAGATGGAATGTGTTAAAGATCCAACCTTAACTAATTTAAGAAAAGTTAAAGCTAAGTTTAATACAGGCATTCTGATAGATACCATTTCCCCTATCCCTTTGTAAATATGGTGTCATACACATAGAGTAAAACAAGGCCCACTGAATAAGTAATTTTGTTTCCTCTCTCCCTTCTTTCCTTCTTTTCTAATAAATGGGAAACAGGATGGCCCCCCATTCCCAATTTGGCCTGGCTAAATTCTACCTATCCCTTGGATCCCAGCTAAAACTTCATTTTCTCAGGAAACACTAAGACTAAATTAGCTCTTCCCGACAGATGCTTTCATTGTACTTGCAGCTTTCTTGCTTCATAGCCCTAAGCAAATATGTAATTAATTATTTTTTTTGATACCTAGCTCCCCTGACCATGTATGTACTGATACACAGACTTCATGAGGGCAGGTAACTTCCCTTTCTTCCTTACTGCTGTGCTCCTAGCTCCCATGGTATCATGGCCCCTGTAAAGGTCTACTGAATGAATGAATGAATGAATGAATGAATGAATGAACAAATAATCAGTCAACTGGCACTCAAGATGACAAAACAGTGGCCACATGCTCAGAAGCACCAACTGGCAGAACTCTTTGATGACTGGATCAAGTGGTGGCTCCATTTCACTAGGGTGGGACATAGGACCAGAGGCCGGAGAGAGGAAGTCCCTCTCTGCTCTGAAGCCAATGAATGGGTGCTCTCTGGCACCTGGGGAGATAGGACATGAGTGAATCATTTCTCCTAGAGCTTCTTCATGCTGATACTTAATCCTTTCGCTTAGGGAGAATTTAACCATTGTTTTAAATTAAACCAACATGAAACAGGGATGATAAATCCATCCTTCTGTGTTCCAAATGCTACTGGACCATATTTCATTGGTTACAGTTTTTTCTTTATTTTGATGAATTAGGCATTTCTGCATAGAGCCTGTGGGCTTCCTCCTCCATGTGCATGAGAATAATCTGTTGTGCTTGTTAATATGCAATTCCTGAATCCTACCCCCAGAGATGATCATTTAGTAGTCAAGAGGGGAGCCATGAAGAATCTGGGTTTTCAAAGTTTTAGCT